>NC_090922.1:71087536-81087536 GCF_040938575.1 Ambystoma mexicanum | reverse complement strand
GCACAACTTGTCTGACCATAAGCCTCGACTCTGGGACCATCGGTCTACCAGAAACTTGTGAACCGGTCTCATGAAGAGACGGCAATTGTTCACCAATGGAATACAGGACGCCAAGGACGCCAAGGCCACTTTCTATTCTTTTGCCTTTTGAGTCAGTTTATGAATTATTTCCCTGGAGGGCTTCACTAGCCCTGATTGAGTTTGGAACTCCGCGCCCAGAAATACTAAGTTAACGAGGATTTCTCGAAGTTGATTGCAAACCCCAAGTGTTTTAGAAGTTGCATGGTGGCCTTTAGGCTTGCCTGTGTTATACTCAGCGACGAGCCCCTTATCAGCCAATCGTCCAGGTAAGGGTAAACATGGTGACTTTTTCTTCGCAGCCATGCTGCCACTGGAGCAAAACACTTTGTGAACATCCTGGGAGACGACTTTAGTCCGAAAGGAAGTACTTTGAACTGGTAATGGTTCCGACCGACTACGAACCTCAGAAACGTTCTGTGTCGTCGATGCACCGGTATATGAAAATATGCGTCTTGTAGGTCTAACAACGCCAGAAAATCTGCCGGCTGTACGGATCGGATGACCTCCTGAAGCGTAAGCATTTTGAACTTCAAACTTTTTAGGGTCTTGTTGAGAGCCCGATGGTCCAGAATGGGTCGCCACTTGCTGTTGGGTTTTTTGACCACGAAGTAATGAGAGTAAACTCCCTGGCCCTTCTCGGCCACTGGGACAAATTCTATAGCCCCTTTTTGCAGCATAACCTCCACCTCCTGTTGTAATATGCGAAGATGGGGTTGCGCCGGATATACAGGTGGAATTTGTGACGGCGTTTCCTTGAACTGCAGAGAGTGGCCTAGTTTTATCGTGTCCAATACCCAGCGGTCTGTTATACTTTCCCACTTGTCGACGCGACGGGCCACCCTTTCTCCCAGGACGTCCTGAAACTTGTCATTGTTGTGACTTTGACTGCCTGTCTTTTGCTGATGAGGAATATCCCTTTCTCCTTGAAGCCTGGTAGTTTCGGCCTCTTCGCGTTGCCTGGACCGCACGCCTATAACCTTGGCAGGAGTATGATGGCCAGGTGAAGTTTCGGTCTCTAGATGAGGTAAAGCAGGAATTTCCTGATGCTCCGCGGAAGGGACGAAAGGATCGAAAAGCTCTTCCACTTTGCAGGGCTCCTAGCGACCTGGCCGTGTCCGTATCCTCTTTCATACCTTTCAAGGCCTCGTCCACTTTCTCTCCGAACAGTTGGTCACCCTCACACGGCATATCAAGCATCTTATACTGGACCTCCGGTCTGAAGTTAGTACATTTCAGCCAGGCTTGCCTTCTTAAAACTGCTCCATTGTTTATTTGTTTGAACCCGGATTCCGCCAAGTCCACGGAGATGTTAATCGAGTGGTTCGATGCCTCTTTTCCCTCTCGGACCAGTAACATGGCCGACTTTCTATGTTCCTCAGGAAGGTGTTCTAGGATAGGGGCCAAACGATGCCACATCTCCCTGTCATACCTTGCCATAACTGCCAGCGAGTTGGCTGCTTTAACCGTCGTCGCTCCTACGGATAGAACCTTCTTGCCAAATGCGTCCTGTCTTCTAGCCTCATTATCCGGAGGGGTAGAACACTTGTGTTGCGATCTGGCCTTCCTAGCTGCTGACACTACCGACTCTGGAGACGCCCGAGTGGTCAAGCATTTAGGCGTAGAGTCTGGAGCTTTGAATTTCTTCTCCAACCTGCCCTTTATTGCTGGTTCTGAAAATGGATGGCGCATGGTCCTCAACCCTTCTTGCCAGACGTGGTCCAAAATGGGAACTGAGAAGACTGATTTCCTTCTTTTTCCCATATGGTCGAACAAGAAGCCCTCCTTTTCTTCTTCAGGGCTCAGACCAAACTCAATACAGGCTTTGCACATCATCGCGTGAAAAGCGCCGATGTCGTCCGGCGGTGACTGTAGGATCCCTCGAAGGGGATGAGGAAACTTCTGAAAAAGAGTCTCTAGGTTCTGACTCTGAATCTTGTAACTCCCCTTCCTCCGGGTATGAGCGTGGTGGTTCCTCACTAACTGGACGGAGGTTGGATTCTCCGTGAACCGCGTAGAAGGATCTGGTTCGTCATCGGTAGGCCTCGCCGGAATCGCCGAAGGTGCCTCTACGAGGGGTAACCTCTCATCCAACTGCTTCAGAAGAGACTGTAGCGTGGACAACACTTGCAAGGATAATACAGATTGAGGGTTCAATAAAGACGACGAAACGGGGACACTTTTCCCCCCCGAAATTGTCGACGAACCAATCCCTTGCAATCCCAGATCTGCTGGACCAACGATCTGCTCTCGATCCTCCTCCATGGATGATATTGAGAAGGCCGCCTCCGGCTGTAGTAAGGTCTCTGGCAGAACCCCATTGTACACTTCCGGCTGCCACGCCCTTGGAGGCTCCACCGTCGACGATGTCAATGTGGAGGAGACTATCGTCGCTGTCGTATTCACCGGAGCCACTGCAGGCGTTACCTGGGTCGACGGTATCGATCTCGTCAACTACGGAGTCTCAGTCGACGATGGTGTAGGCTGTGACGCAGCTTCCTTTGGCGATCCTGCCTTTTTTGAGCCAGATTTATGCCTCGAGTCTCTACTCGAGGATGACCTGTGATGGTCTCCTGAGGAGGAGGTCTTCAAAGGATCGTTCCCTTTTTTCAACGAAGATGAAGAAGAAGACTTTCCTTGATGGCGATCCTGCCCATGTTTCGACAAGGACTCTTTCACCTGGTGTTTTTCTGAGGGGCGTTTTTCCATAGATCGTGGTTTCTTCGGTGGAGGCTCTGCCGACACTGACAGGCGATGGGATTCCAGCTTGGATGACTTAGGCCTGGATGCTAGGCTGCGCGCAGATCCTACCTCCGATGAAGGATAGGTTCCTTCATTTAGCCACGTCACGAGACGTCTATTCCAATCCTTTAGTGTTTTCTGTGAGAAACCATTGCAGATCTCACAACTGTCCACCGAGTGATGTGGTTGTAGACAGTACAAGCAATCCATGTGCCCATCTCCTTCATAGACTTTTTTCAGTCCGCACGTGGCACACGGGCGGAACAACCCCTTTCCAGACATCTTTACGAAAAAACTCTCAAGATTAGAATTCAACCTTGCACCGAAGTAGAAACAAACACTAATTTCTCCCGCTACTTTGGAGACGGTTGAAATCTGAAGGGAGCCGTGGGGGCAGGGCTATTTATACCCTTACGTCCTATTGGGTCAGGCGTACGCAGCCTGAAAATGACATAGGTAGGACACAGAAGTGTCAAAAAATGTTCCTATAGGAAACGTCTTTATAAATATACAGAGGGTTCCCAGCCTGGCGACGGGGAATATTCTAAGCATGTGAATCCATTAAACATCCAATGCTGGAGAAATCTAGCTATCCTTAACTCTAATGGAATTTCCTTACCTACACCAAAGAAACTCGGGTGCTCGTCAGGAGGTCTGTGAAAGTCAAATCAAAAGACACTGTTGCAACCCAAAAGTGCTCACGCTATCCCTGTCACTTCAATAAACAATAATACACCCACGACAGGTCATGCCACCATCACAGTCTCTTGTACTCTCTGCATATTCGCTTACGCGGCTCTGCTGTAGGCTACGGTAGACGTCTCGGCACCATTGTCAGAATGGATGGCCCACCCACTACAAGTTGCGCCACCACCTTTATGTCTCTAGAAGGTCTACTGCACCGATTCCGAATCGACACGCAAGATGCTTCTCGGGTGTCCTGTTTTTTGTCTCTTTAGCTTTGAAGACGTGCCTCACTGCAATCTCTCGAAGCCCACGTTCGACCTTACATGCTTCTATGCGGCCTCCTTGCTCACCAGGTTCTTCTTCTGAGCTACAACAGCTCTCAGCATACCAGAACCGCACAGACCATTGTCGGAGGGATCAGAAGACGATGACGAACCCAGTCCTTCTTTACTGTTCAGTTTAAATAGTGGGGTAACGTCAATTAAATTGACAGCAGCTGGCACAGAATTCCTCCCGCTGAATTGTTGCATTATCAAACTCTTCTTCATCCCTCATTCATCAGGGTTGTTTGGTATTTTACAATAACACATTTTCAGACGTGAGATTATGTGTCGAAGATTTGGGCATTAGCATCAGCCTGCGGAGTTGGAGTTTAAAGGGGCCGTGTCTCCCAGTCACATCCTTATTCTCAGGAGGGAAGTTCCTCCGGCATGTTACCACCCCCAGGGGGACTATTAGTTACTAGCCTCACCTGCCTAGCTTCATGGAAAGAGGCTCCCCTCTGGGGAGAAGTGACGCAATCTGAAGGATCTTCACACCACCCTCTGCACCTCGGACGCTTCCCCACATACTCTAACCTTTACAAGCTTGTGCTGTAAAGGCTTAGGGCACGCCTCTTTCCATACCTAATAAACTGAAAAACGCTTCATTCCATGCCTCTAACGTCCCCACCAATCCTAAAGATGCTTGGGTACTAGCATTGCTAAAGAATTCTTCACTAGTCCCAACCATCCCAACCAACTATAGGCCAATTACTACCGTCCCGTTTTTACTCAAAATAATAGATAAAGCTGCATATCTCCAGATCCAGCTGCATCTACAGTCCAATAACCTTTTAGGACTTAGACAATCGGGTTTCAGACCATTCCACGGTACAGAAACTGCCTTGATTGACTTAAAAATGCAAATCGACCAACTTAAAGACAACAGACAATGCGCCCTACTTCTCCTGCTGGACCTATCGGTAGTGTTCGATTTGGACGACCATAAAGTGCTCTGGAAACATTTGTCCACAGCAGCTGACGTCTCCCAAGAAGCCACTGACTGGATTCAATCCCTTCTCAACAATAGGTCAATGAGAGTTTTCTCTCCATCAGCCGCTGCTGACCCCACTCCTATCGCATGCAGTGTCCCGCAAGGTTTGTGTGTCTCACCACCAACCATGTATAATATATTTACAAAGCCATTGTTCAATGATTTGGATCACCTGGGTGTCATCTACACTAATTATGCAGATGACACCCAGACACTCTTACCCCTGTCGGGCGACTACGACACACACTTGGCTTTAGTCAATAAAATATACTTAATCATTAAGGCATGGATGGCAGCCCATGGCCTATGCCGGAATGATGACAAGACTGAGATCTTGATCCTAGGAGCCTCGGCCAACCGCATCAAACTGGGAAGCCAATACACCTCATTTACCATCAACAGCATCGATACCAAAGTTGCCAAGGAGACTAAAACTCTTTGATCTTGGGTAAACAAGTTAACGCAGCAGCCTCTGCTACAGCCTACACATGCAAACTAATACGGGCATGCAAACCCTTCCTATCTACCAATAGCTGTATCACACTAGGGAGAGCCCTAGTAATGTCCAAACTTGATTATTGTAATGCCCTCGATGCAGAAGCTAACAAACAGATTCTGAACAAGCTACAAATTCTACAAAATAATGCCTTAAGAACAGCTTTAAGTATCCCTAAGAGGCAACACATCTCAGAGGCCAGAAGAATGCACAATTGGCTCCCTAACAAGGATAGGATCCAACTCAAAATTGTCTCCATCACGCATTAAAAAATGTCTAAACAATGCTGCACCGCAGTATCTAAGAGATAAAATCATGAAAAAAGCCTCATCACGTCCCACTAGGACTGCAAACTCGCACCTCATCGTAGTTCCCAGATTTAACTTTAAAAAAGCGGGGGACACTAGCTTTCCAGTTCAGGCCGCCCACTTCTGGAACTCCTTCCCTATTCATCTGCGAATGGACCAGACGTTCCAAATCTTCAGGAAAAATACAAAAAAATATCTAATATCGAACGACATCTGAATGCCCTTAGTTTCTGACTTCTTGCTCCTTTCCATGAGCACTGTTTTTGGCCTTGCACCATCTCTTGTAATATGTATGTCTACTACTGTACATTACCTGAATTGTATTTAGCGTTATGTGGAATTGTAACACTTGTATTTCAATGCAATGCACCCTGATACCTTCAGGTTTGGTGCGCAAATAAACAAACAAACCTCCTACTGTGAGAAACCTCAAGGTGTCTCACTTGCTAGTCCCCAGGGATCTGTCATCCAGGTGGCCAGGACACGGCCATCACTATTGGATCCAGTCCCGAGGGTGGACCGGTGAGGGAAGATCAACTGGGTGAGGGGTCTTTGGGGATTAGTAGTGGGACACCGAAGGGTGAGACGCGGTATACGCATCCTTTTTACACCTTTTCCCCATCCTGCCAAGTAGGGTATGTAGAAATATGTAGAAACTCTACCCTGCACCCCCCCTTTTCCTAGATGAACACTTTCTCACACCGTGAGTGAAAACAGACTAAGACTTAGGTCTGTTTACCTGACATGTCCCAACACAAGGGTCAGGCAGAGTCAGGCAATTGCCGACAACTACACACACCTGACTGCCCTTTCCCTTCCACATAGGGATAAAAGGTGGAGCGCAAGAGCACACTCTGAGCAAGGCTTAACCCACGAAGAAGCAGCTATTCCAGGACGGCAGTTCAAACATAGAAGAAAAGCAGCAAGACCTGAAAGGACGTCAAGGAGGGAGTTTCTCTTGCCCTTTTCAACCGAGGCCCGCAAAGCCTCCGATGAAGAAAACACAAGACCCGGAATCAAATCTGGTGAATGGTGTAACGGATGTCAGCGGTACATGGAACCCTCCTGCACTGATAGCCATGGCGGGGAGACGTGGTTGCTATCGTGGTACCGTCCTTGACTCCAGCGGCAGAAGAAACACCAACGAGTTCTGCACAGCCGGTGAGTCGGAAGAACCTGATAGGGAACCGGACTGTGTTGGGCTCAAGGTTGCAGTGGCAACATTAGGAAGATAAAGGGACAAACAGTGCTCCAGATATGATTTTGAGGTGGGAGTACATTACTCCCTATTTTTATACTTTGAGAGTAAATGAGATTTTAAGAGAGTAAAACTGACTTTTCTCCTTTGCAAGAGAGTAAAATGTATGCGGCATCCTGCCGACGTGTGCAAAAATTGCACGGAAATCATTACTGAGTGGCAGAATACACCTTTCATTATTTCTCTAAGGTCTGGCCATTTGATCTCTTCTGAATATATTTAAATGTTGAAAACACATAAACCTAGCCAATTACACAGTGTCAGGTCTTACCTGTGGTTCGGTGTCGCTCCCACTAGTCGAGGCTTCAGAAGCAGAGTGTTCTGTGGTGGATTCCTCAAAGGTTCCGTTCTTCTTTTTGAAGAGGAAGAGTCTGTTCCGATGATTTGCCGCTGTCGTTTGATTAAGACACAATCACAACAATAATCGTGTCTCCCCAGTGCAGCCCAGGAATGGCAAAAAAGCCAATGGCAGAAAAAACCCCTGGATATGAGTAGACACTCAGGTCTGGTCCGATGGGTAGCTGCAGTACGATGAGTTCAAAAGATGTAACTTGAGCCATATGCAGTGGTGCCACAGAAGAAATCCAAGATGTTAACAAGCTCAATGAGCTCAGAGGAGGAAGGTACCGCAAGGAGCTGGAAGAGGATGGCAAGAAAGGAATCGGAAACAAGAAACAAAGAGAGTCTTAAGTCAAGAAAAATAACAAAGAAAAGGCCAGAGGAAGATTGCGACAGTACGGCAGATCGAGGTCAGAGCAGATTACACGCAGTCTGCCACGTCGGATAGGCTCGCGGAAAACACAGACAGAAAGAAGGAAAAGAAAGAAGGGCAGAGGGAAACTAGAGAAAATCGCAAATGCCTGAAGATCCTCTTAGGTATTGGACGAGGCACAGAGCCAGCAGGACCAGAATGCTTGCAGGAGACAGGCAGGCAAATAGAGAACAGGAGTAAGGAAAGAAATTAAGAAAGAGCGAATAACCGGCAGCACTGGGAAGTAGGAAAGGGACCTACCGAGCCGAGGCGCTCGTGAGGAAAGACCAGGCAAGTAATAGGAAAGACGGAAAGTAGTCAGACAGAAGAAGGTAACAGAAGCAGTGGCGAGCGCTGACAAACTAAAACAAAAAGGAAGCCGAGGAATGAACAAAACGAAATGAAAGTCCACCGGCAGAAGCCGTGGAAGGGCAGAAGAGGGACCAAGGAAGGAACAGATAAAGTGAAAATAACTGCTAAGGACGCTGATGCGAACTAAGCGAGAGCATATATATAGCAATGAAGGGTAGAGTTGCACCGCGCAGGAGTGCAGGGCCAACAGAAAGATAAGGAACAGGGAACAGAAAGACTAGACCGCGCTCAGAGGACCATGGTGAACAACTAATGGTGGCTTCTTCACCGGCTCCACAGCTTCCATACACAGTCACTTAAGACAGTATGCCCCCTTCCAGGTGCAAACACTGCAGCTTCCTTGGATGAAAGTGGTGAAATATCTGCAAACACCTCGGAGCGTTGATGTTCGAGACAAGTTCCCAAGAATCTTCCGCTGGGGAATATCCCTTCCATCTGACCAGGTATTGCAATCTCTATGATAGCTTGAGTCAACAATCTTCTTTACCTTGTAAACTTCTGGTGAGGGATCCTTGATAGATACTGTGAAAGTATCCCTTCTCCGGAACCTGTCTGGGATGTATGTCTTCAACAAGGAAGTGTGGAAGACTGGATGAATGCCACTTAACTGTTTGGGTAGTTTGAGTTTGAAAGCCACCGGGTTGATTCGAGACAAAATGAACGGGCCCAGATATCTGGGTGCTAGCTTGGAAGGATGAGTCCAACTTGGTAGATATTTGGTGGAAAGCCAAACCAGATCTCTTTCTTTCCACTCCGGCATGGGTTTGCGACAAGCCTCCGACTGGTTCCTGTATCTTCTGCGACTCTCTTCTAAGTTGAGCTACGCTGTTCGTTGTGCGGCGGATATGGAATCCATCATAAAGTCTACAGTAGGAAAGGCAGTGGGGGGAAAAGTAGTAGCAGGGAAAACCCGTGGATGTCTACCATAAAGACAGAAGAACGGGTACATCGTAATGGTGGAGTATGTGGTATTGATATATGAGAACACAGCCGTGAATAAAAGAAGCCCAATTATCTTGTACGATATTAGCAAAGCACCAGAGATATTGTCCATGGTGCCATTCAGGCATTCTGTCTGTCTGTTTGATCACAGGTGATATCCTGATGTGAGTGCTCGTTTGATGCCCAGAAGATCACACAGTCTTCCAAAAGTTGTTTGTATACTGAGATCCTCTGTCTGATATGATGGTCTCTGGTAAACCCTGTAGCCGGACAATGTCTCTTTGGAAGACTTGTGCTATCTCTGGGGCTGAAAGGACACCCTTAAGGGGGTGAAATGGGCTACCTTACTAAAGCTGTCCACCGTAACAATTATGGTGGTATATCCTTGGGACTGAGGGAGATCCACCACAAAGTCTGTAGAGATATGAGACCACATTTCTGTAGGAAGTTTGGGTTGTTCTAACAACCCCACTGGTCGAGAGCTAGAATTCTTGCTTCTGGCACAAATGGTACAAGCTTGAACATACGGTTTGATATCTTTTAGTATGTTGGGCCACCAAAACATTAGAGTAATAAGGTCGATAGTAGCTGCCATCCCTTTGTGACCGGCGATTTTCGAGTCATGACCCCAGGAAAGGACAAGCTGTTGAAGACAAGTCTCTGGAACATGTAGTCAGCCTTTAAGGAACAGTAAACCGTCCTTGGAAGATATCTGAGCCTGCAAATCCTGGGAGAGGGATTCTATGGCCTTGATGGATACGGACTTAACCTCTTGCATAAACTGGGACACCGTCTTAATGAAAGGTATGTCTTGAAGAAGAAGCTCACCCTTAAAAGGGGAATTATGACAAAGCAACGGGCATCTGGACAGGCTGTCTGCTCAGTGTTCTTACTACCCGGGATGTAAGTGATGTGGAAATCATACTTTGCGCAGAAGTAGGCCCATCTGGCCTGGTGGGTATTCAGGCATTCTATTTGTTGTAGCACTTTCAAATTGCTGTGATCTGTGTGGATTTCAAAGGGATGTGCAGAACCCTGCAGAAGATGGTGCCATTCGGCACAAGCTTGCTTCACTGCCAATAACTCCTTTTCGATGACGGAGTAGTGAGTCTCGCTTGAGGTTAGGGTTCGGGAATAATAGGCGATCGGGTGTTCCTGTGCATCATGTTCTTGTTTGAGAACCGGCCCTATGGCTCCTGCTGAGGCGTCAGTCTCCACCAGAAACTGCAACTGCTGATCTGGTTGCCTTAGTATGGGAGCGGAACAGAACTGCGATTTCAACCCTTGGAAGGCCTCTTCTGCTTTGGAATCCCAAAGAAAAGGAACTTTCTTTTTTCAACAAAGCTGTAATCGGGAGAACTTGGTCAGAGAAGTTGTCAATAAATCTCTGGTAAAAGTTTGCTAAACCAAGGATAGTAGGAACTATAAATAAGGGACTGAAGGAACCACAGACACTTCTCTTGCTTAGCTAACAGTTGATGCTGCCTCAGGCGATCCAAGACTTCCGTAAGGAGACCTTGATGAAGAGTGATGTGGTTGGAAAACAACAGTATATCGTCTAGATAACCGATGACTGATAAGTACAGCAGGTCAACAAAAAGCCAGTCCATGAACCGTTGAAATATAGCTGGTACATTAACTAGGCCGAAGGGCATCACACAATATTCAAAAAGACCGAATGGAGTCCGGCACACCGTTTTCCACTAGTCTCCCTGCTTGATTCTTAGCAGATGTAAGCACCCCTTAAATCGAGCATGCTAAAGATCACAGCCCCCTGGACTGACTCGTGGATGTCCTTAATCAGAGGCATTGGGTGCGGTCCCTTATCATGATCTTATTCAGCCTGTGGAAATCGATACAGGGTCTAAGTTCTTTAGAGTCCTTCTTTGAGAAAGAATAGGGAGGCTCCGGCAGGTGACTGTTATGGAGAATTCTCTGCTAAGGCTAATTTCCCAAACCTAGTGAGTCCCCCAGCAGCTTTGATGGATTTTTGGGGTTTATTTTTTTCTCCTGCTAAGAGGGAGACTCGTTTTCTCCCACTCTTAGACATGATTTGAGATATCCTTTGACTTTGTAATGTGTTTTATGGGCTATGGGGTCTTTTACTCGATAGGGTTTCATGTGTTTTTGGTAAGTGTGTTACACAGCACCCTCAATGCAGTAACACAGGGGTGTCATAGTGACCCCCACAACATAGGCTCCATACCCTGGGACTGACTACTGTCTCCCAGGGCATGTAAAGTCACCATTGACTTTACTAGTCTTAAATTGTGAACAGAACCAGAACAAACCATCATATTGTGGAAGTACTGGTAGGGGTAATTAGATTGCCCCTGGGTCTGTTTTTCGAGGGGGCACTGTGCAGTCCCCCCTCGTCGAGTTTCTGGCTGGTGGCAGTGGTTACCACGCGAAATATTCCACCGGAATATTTCCTATGGGATTTTCCCATTCATTTTAAACACACCACTTTTTTTGGTGCAATGTTAAAGATACCGCCGGGTTATTGATTTAATATTTATTCCCCGGTTGGGTCTTTTTGCCAGGACTCGGTTTTAAAATGGTGTTTGTGTTCGCCTCTGTAACTCCAACCCAAGTCGAGCCCTTTGTTCCACTTTTGGCAGGCTTCTGCACAGAAGCCACCAAAAGTGGTGCCACTCTGTCTGGGTCTACAGGATGTGTGGGAGGGGGGTTTAGGCACACTGGACTGAGTTGCCTCGGCAACTCAAGTCGCACTCTTGTGCGATTGGCCCAGTGGTGAGCCGCCCGGCTCACCACTTAGCATGTTTGACTGATGAATGGGGGTTTTCTGCATAAAAGCAGGGCTTTGGGGACTGGAACTTCAGATGTCGTCCCTGGACCAAAGAATCCGAAGAGGGAGAAGCTGAGCCGACCTGCAACGACGACACCACCGGTGGAGCCCTGCTGAACCGCCTCACCACTTCACGACGACAGAGAAGATCTTCATCCCTGAGAGTCGTCTTCCTCTGAACTGGTGGGGATAACCAATTCACCCTCTTTTAGTTTTCCTGGATCGTCTCGTGGCCGAATCGCCTGTGCCAAGCATCCTGGCGGCCGGATAGCCACGCTTCAACACTACCGCGAATAAAAGGGTAGTACCTTTTAACTGGGAAAGTCTGCGGCTGGTTTCTTCCCTGGCAGTGCAACGACCTCCAGCTTTCCTCCACGTCGAGATCTTCTCTTCCCATGGACGAAGCACCGACTTGCACCCGCTGCCAGGAACAACTGCCCCCGCTGGAGCTTTCTCACCATTGCAGGTACTGTGTCCCGCCTGGTCTCCCTTGCAACAGACTGTTCAAGGTGTCCCGTACATCCTTGACTTTCTATCCTTGGGTGACCTGGGACCTGCTAACTAACTTTCTTGGAACTGATCCAACTCTTTTTGAACTATCTGCAAAGACGTCTAAAGTATAATTCAACTGTGTGATCTTGGACACATTCCGCCTTGCTCTCTCCAAGAGTGGGCCTGGCCTATGCACTTTCTTGCTCTACAGTAGACTCTGCCTTTCCTGACTTGCTGTGGTTCTTTTAAAAGTGTTGGTATTGTGTGCTTTCCTAATTCTGCCTTTTCCCTCCCTTTTTAACTAACTTATTGGAGTGCCATCTTAGGTTAAGCGCTCACTTCTGTCTGCAAATAAGTGGTGTTTTAACTAAGACTTGTTCAATAAGTAATCAGGGATGTATATATATTGATAGTGACTGTGTTTGAACTTGCTTGCCATATTTGTGTTAGTGTACTTTACAAGTGTGTTTTTAAATAAATAATGATATACTTTTATACCCAAGCTCTGGTCAGTGTTTGCTTGTGCTACTGTATCTCTGTACCTATTTTGTATACTTTATATACTTTCTAACTCTTCTTGAGGGAAGTCTGGCTGCCCAGCCACAGCTACCAGGTAGATCTGGGTGGTACAGACTGCTACCAATTGGGTTTACTGCCAACACCTGTAGTCCTAAGCCTTTTGCAGTGGTCCCTATGGGAACTGCACAGGTTTCTGCCTAACACTGGTGTACAGCGGTGGGATTTGTATTGAGTATACATTTTAGTGTGCTTATAGATACCTTAGTGCAACTAACCACAAAGCTTAGCACTAAAAAGTTTATTTTCTAACCTGTCAACTATGGAAAGTTATAGTCAAGAGTCCCTTGCTACAAAAACTGCTGATTGTTTAAGAGTTCTCTGTAAGCATAAGAATCTCCTGACTAAAGGCAAGAAAATGGAGCTAATAGAAAGGTTGTTAGCAAACCAAAGTCTGGATGGTGGTTCAGAGGAACCTACCACTCCAGCAAATGTAGATAACAGTAATGATATTGATATTGATCAAAGTATTGATAATCTTGGGTCAGAACCAGAAGGGGAGGGTGAGGACGATGAAGTTGTCCCCCCTTGGCATCTACCTGCTCTGCCAGCTGTACCTACTGGACCTTTGCCAGGTCCCACATTTAGCCCTCAATATCTAGAACTAGAGAAAATGAAACTTGAATTGGAGTTTAAGAGACTTAATACTCAAGCAGAACAAAGACACCAAGAACTGAATCAAGAACTAAGGCTCAGGGAAATGGAGCTCAAGCATGAGCTAGAGATGAAGAAATTGTCTGTTGAAAATGCTTCTCCCTTCGGATCCTCTAGGAGTTCCAGTCCCAAAAGACCCCGGATGCCTAAAGAGCTTGTGGGTATGTATGAGCCTAAGTTGGATGTGTTGGATTGGTTGAGTCTGTTTGAGTATAATCATGGGCTCCAGAACATCACAGGAAATGAGTTACTTTCCTGGTTGTTCTCTAGGCTACCCCCTGTTGCAACTGATGTGGTAATGGAGTTGGGGGAGGAGGATAAGAAGGATTATGAATGTGTGAAGCTAGCTTTGATAGCTAGATTTGGGAAGACCCCTTCCCAGTACCTTAAGAGGTTTAGGATCCTCAAAAAAGCATGATGGTACCGCTTGGGCTACCTGGGTGAGTGAAAGTTTGAAGAACTTAGAGGGATGGATTAAGGGTTACAAGGTGAACACTTATGAGGGAATGAAGAATCTTGTGATGTTGAAGTCAAGTTATGATGCCTGCTCTCTTGAGCTGCTCAGACAGAACTTGGCTGTTTCAAAGGAATTACATTCCAGAAAACTAGCTAAGGCTGCTGAATTGTGGGTTGCCAACAGGGCGACTCACAAGGACTCTGGGGTAACTCAGAAAACGGATGAGGGGAAACAGCCTAAAAAGGACTCCAAAGAAAATTCTAATAATTCCAATCCCAAAGAGGGCCCCAAACAAAACAATAAGGGTAAGCCACAAGGGAAACCAAATCAGGCTAGTGTACCTTCTGGTGCCAAAGCAGAAGGAGGTCAGAGCAAGCCACCATTCCAGAAAGCATTTGGTAAATGCTATGTTTGTAGCTCGCCTGACCATGTGAAAGGGGATCCCAGATGTAAGGGTAAACCTTCAGGGGTCCACACTGTCTCCTTAGCCTTCGCTCCAGAGGAGGAAGTACAGGTGGCCAGTGGAAACTTTCTGTTACTAGCTGATGAACCCATTGGAGTCTCAGCTAGTGTTTCTTTAGTGTCTCTGGGGTTGTGGGAACAATAGAATTTAGATGTATATAATTCTATCCCGGATAATACTAAAGAGTATTATAAGGACAGTGTCCAGGTGAATGGTCAGGAGACTCCTGCCATTAGGGACACTGGGGCCAGCATAACTGTGGTGGATAAATCATTTTTCAGGCAGAGGATGTTGCTAAGGCACCCAAACGCCTCACCAAGTTAGCTGGAGGGCCTGTGCAGATGCTTCCCCAGTTACCAGTTCTCATCCAGGGTAATGACATGACTGTGAAGATACTTGTCAGCATACAAAGTGAGGTACCAGAAAGGGTTCTGTTGGGAAATGACCTGAAGACTCTTGGAGTAGTGGCACATACCCCCAGACCTCGTAGTAAAAGGTTACGGGAGCTCACCAGACCTGCAAGGGAGAGAACCATGAGAGGTACGCCCAAGGAGATGATGAAGAAGGATATCACTCCTACTCCACTGGAGTTACAACTTGCTATCTCTGAACAACAAGAAGCAAAGGGGAAACCCAAGACTTCTAGGAAACAGCCAGCAGCAAGCACTCCGGTGCTTCCAACAAGGACTTCCCCTAGGTTGTCCAAAGTTACACCTGTAACTCCACCTCCAGCTGAGGCTGAGAGGGAGGTAAAACCCTGTGTGGTTGAGCTAGACACTGAAGAGGAGCTAGTGGAAGGCCGAGAAATCATTGGAGATCTGGATCCTGTTGACCATCCTGAGCTGCAGCCTTTACTGGCAGAAGGTGGACCTAACAGGGCAGACTTCAGTAAGGGACAGAGAGAATGTCCAACTCTGGAAGGTCTTCGCCAACAGGCAGCTTCTCAGGCTGATGGGCAAAAGCCTGGGAAGTATAGGTTGCACTGGGAAGATGGCCTTTTCTACAGTGAACCGACTGAGTCTGCACCTGGAGACTACAAGCGGCTTGCAGTACCCCAAGAAAACAGACAACAGTTCTTGCAACTAGCCCATGAGATTCCTTTGGCTGGTCACTTGAGTTTCAAGAAGACCAAGGAAAGGCTCTCACTCTACTTTTATTGGCCAAAGATGGTGAGGTAGATAAGTTTTGCAAGAGCTGCCACACTTGCCAAACGTCTGGTAAGGTTGGGTCCAAGAATGTGGCACCTTTAGTGCCTCTCCCCGTAGTGGGAGTACCATTTGAGAGGGTAGGGATTGACATTGTTGGTCCACTTGATCCTCCAAACTCCTCAGGCAACAGGTTTATCCTTATTGTAGTAGACCATGCTACTAGATACCCTGAGGCAATTCCTATGAGGACTGTTACAGCTCAGGCTGTGGCTAAGGCTCTCCTTGGTATTTTTACCAGGGTTGGGTTTCCTAAGGAAGTAATCTCTGACAGGGGGTCAAATTTTATGTCCCACTACATGAAAGCCATGTGGAAAACCTGTGGAGTTAATTACAAGTTCTCAACTGCATACCACCCTCAGACAAACGGATTGGTAGAAAGGTTCAACAGAACCATGAAGAGCCTGATAGGTGCTTTGGAAGATCCCCTTAAAAGAAAGTGGGACCTTTTACTGCCATGCCTTCTCTTTGCTTATAGAGAAGTCCCTCAGGAGGGAGTAGGTTATTCTCCTTTTGAACTTCTTTATGGCCATCCAGTCAGAGATCCATTGGCCCTGATTAAGGAGGGGTTGGAGAGTGCTCTTTCCCCCAAGCCAGTCAGAGTGACTATGTGATAGGTCTCCGGAGGAGAATGTCACACATGATGGCAGAAGCTAGTGATAACCTGAAAGCTGGACAAGCTTTGGTCAAGCATTGGCATGATTAAAAGGCTAACATGGTTCAGTTCACTCAAGACCAGCTAGTTCTAGTTATGATCCCAACAAGGCAGAGGGCCTTGCAAGATAAATGGATGGGACCCTTCAAGGTTGTGGGTAAACTTGGAGAGGTGAACTATCTGGTGGACTTGGGCAATCCCAAGATGGCTCCCAGAGTCTTCCACACCAACAGACTAAAAGCGTATGTCTCCAGGCCTAAAGTAGGAGCCTTGCTTCTAGCTTCAACAGAAGAGGAAGAAGAGAGTGAATCTCTCCCTGATCTCCTCAGAGGCTTACCCTTGGATGAAAAGATTGAAGGAGTAAATCTCTCTTCAAATCTGACACCTGAGCAACAAGAGGAGTGCAAATCTATGTTGAATCAGTTTCCCTCCCTGTTCTTACTTTCACCAGGCTTGACCCCTTGGAGCCACCATGATATACTCACTGGTGACTGTCTGCCCGTCAAAAGCAGAGGATATAGAATGTCAGAAAATGTAAGGACCCACATCAAAGGGGAGGTCAAGAAGTTGCTTGATCTCGGGGTAATAGAGCACTCTACTAGTCCATGGTCTAGCACAGTTGTGTTAGTACCAAAGGCAGGATCCAAAGAATTGAGATTCTGTGTGGATTATAGAGCTCTTAATGCAGTCACCAAGACTGATGCCCACCCTTTGCCAAGGACAGATGAGTTAGTGGATAGACTTGGTTCAGCCAAGTTCCTCAGCACATTTGATCTTACGTCAGGCTATTGGCAAATAGCCCTGACAGACCATGCCAAGGAGAAAACTGCATTTTCTACCCCAGTTGGCTTACACCAATTTAAGGTCATGCCTTCTGGACTGAAAAATGCACCTGCAACATTCCAAAGGATGGTAAATCAGGTTCTGGCTGGGATGGAGGACTTCTGCATGGCATACTTGGATGACATTGCAGTATTCAGCCAATCCTGGGAAGAGCATGTTAACCACCTAGGACATGTTTTGCAGGCTCTTGGACAGGCCAATCTGACCATAAAGGCAAGTAAATGCCAGATTGGTCAGACTAAGGTGGTCTACCTTGGGCATGAGGTAGGAGGTGGAGAAATAAGGCCTTTGCTCATTAATATTGAAGCTGTGCAAAATTGGACAACACCTACTATTCAAACCCAGGTGAGAGCCTTCCTAGGCCTCACTGGGTATTACAGGAATTTCATAGAGAACTATGGGACCATAGCTTCTCCACTGAATGTAATCTCCTCTCCAAAATTCTCTAAGAAGGTCAGATGGAATGAGGAGTGCAATCAGGCCTTTGAAAACCTGAAGAAAGCTCTTTGCCAAGCACCAGTACTGAGAGCTCCTGACTATCACCCAACTTTCATTGTGCAGACAGATGCTTCTAATGTAGGTATAGGTGCAGTCCTTGGCCAACTGGATGAGAAAGGTAGGGAGCACCCCATTTACTTCACCAGACGAAAGCTGAAGGATCCTGAGACAAGGTGGGCAACAATTGAAAGATAATGTTTTGCTATTGTGTGGGCACTGAAGACGTTTAGGCCATACTTGTATGGTTCTACTTTTGTCATTCAGACTGACCACCAACCCTTGAGATGGTTGATGCAAATGAAGGGGGAAAACCCAAAACTATTGAGATGGTCAATCTGCCTTCAAGGGTTTGATTTCACCATTGAGCACAGGTCAGGGTGTCACCACCAAAATGCTGATGTTCTCTCTAGGATGTATGTCATCGACTAGAGGTATGAGATTCATCCAGGAGTGGATTAAATCCTCCTGTCCCTTAGTCTGGGGGGGGTGGGGGCGAGTGTTAGGGAGAATTCTCTGTTAAGGCTAATTTCCCAAACCTAGTGAGTCCCCCAGCAGCTTTGATGGATTTTTGGGGTTTATTTTTTTCTCCTGCTAAGAGTAAGACTCTTTTTCTCCCACTCTTAGACATGATTTGAGATATCCTTTGACTTTGTAATGTGTTTTATGGGCTATGGCGTCTTTTACTCCATAGGGTTTCATGTGTTTTTGGTAAGTGTGTTACACAGCACCCTCAGTACAGTAACACAGGGGTGTCATAGTGACCCCCCAACATAGACTCCATACCCTGGGACTGACTGTCTCCCAGGGCATCTAAAGTCACCATTGACTTTACTAGTCTTAAATTGTGAACAGAACCAGTACAAACCATCATATTGTAGAAGTACTGGTAGGGGTAATTAGATTGCCCCTGGGTCTGTTTTTAGAGGGGGCACTGTGCAGTCCCCCCTCGTCGAGTTTCTGGCTGGTGGCAGTGGTTACCACGTGGAATATTCCACCGGAATATTTCTTATGGGATTTTCCCATTCATTTTAAACGCACCACTTTTTTTGGTGCAATGTTAAAGATACCGCCGGGTTATTTATTTAATATTTATTCCCCGGTTGGGTCTTTTTGCTAGGACTCGGTTTTAAAATGGCGTTTGTGTTCGCCTCTGTAACTCCAACCCAAGTCGAGCCCTTTGTTCCACTTTTGGCGGGCTTCTGCACAGAAGCCACCGAAAGTGGTGCCACTCTGTCTGGGTCTACAGGATATGTGGGAGGGGGGTTTAGGCACCCTGGACTGAGTTGCCTCAGCAACTCAAGTCACACTCTTGTGTGATTGGCCAAGTGGTGAGCCGCCCGGCTCACCACTTAGCATGTTTGAGTGACAGCTAGGACTGATGAATGGGGGTTTTCTGCATAAAAGCAGGGCTTTGGGGACTGGAACTTCAGAAGTCGTCCCTGGACCAAAGAATCCGAAGAGGGAGAAGCTGAGCCGACCTCCAACGACGAAACAACCGGTGGAGCCCTGCTGAACCGCCTCGCCACTTCCCGACGACTGTAACGCTCACCTGGTTCCCACGGAGGCGCGGCGTCGAAGGCGCAGAACTCTGAAGATGGACAGGAAGGGCCCCTCTATTCTGGCTTCCCTGGCTCGTTGGATACCCTCCTGTGCGTGAAAAGGGAGTATTACCAACTGTGGAACAATGCTCAAGCCTCCCACTCCCTTCCAACCCTCCACAATACCTCCTCCACGATTCCCCGTGAAGCCTCACCTTAGAGTTTGGAAGGATGAGCTCTCCATCCTGCTTCTGATGCAGGGGCGCGTTGAAACCCAGTTACTTCACTGGATTGAGGATTGATGGGAGTTCAGGTAAGCTTGACTGTTCAGGTAAGGCGCTGTAAAAGTTCTGTTCAAAAGTTCAAGCTTAATAATAATGTTTGTTGTCTAATTGCAGCAAGCGCTAATGCTTATGTCTTTTTCACCTTAGGGGCCGGGGTTCGGAGTGCCGGAGATATGGCGCCGACCCGAAGTGAAACAGTTCTGGATGAGCGCTCAGGTAATGTCTTTGCATTTGCTCATTCAATGTCTTTGTCTTTTTTCCCCATAGGGGCCGGGGTCCGGAGATGCCAGGAAGCGGCAGGACCCGAAATGCAGTGGGAATAATCCAACAGGTAAGACTTAAAAGGAAACTGAGCTTTCCTTATTCCTTTTCTCCCTCTCACCTTTGTTCTTGTCTTTTTTCCTCTAGGCTCCGGGGCGTAGCTGAATCCGGAAGATCGCTGCTGAAGATGGAAGCGCCTTGCAAAGGTGAGTAAAATGCAGCGCTGCAGCGATCGAAACGAAATGCCTTTAAAATGATGTCTTCCTTTTCAGGGCCGTTGGAGAAATGACTCTGGGATGCAGATTTAGCAGGTAAGGGCTTTTCTTCTCCTATTCTCTTCCTTTCTCCCCTTGCAGGTGTTCCAGGGTGCTGGCAGGCGTGGCTGAAGTCAGGATGCAGGAGCTGACACGGTGAGCGTCCAGCTGCTAGGTGCAGAACAACGCGAAGCATGTGTGGCTGTTCGGGTGGGGTTTAAATAGCCTTGGAAGAAGTTCCTGGTTTGTATCCTTCCACCAATCAGGTATGTATCCTTCCCCGACCACACCCCGGTGGTGAAGTAGTCCTACAGGTTAAGTAGTCCCATTCAGGCCTCAAGAGGGCCTGGATGAAGCAGCAAGGTCTGCATCAGGTAAGTGTGCACCCAAGCACTTAAACACATATCCTCTTCTATGAGCCCGGCGCCTAAGGCGCCAGGACTGGGGTCCGCTATGAGCCTGGCGCCTAAGGCGCCAGGACTGAGTCCAAAGGGCCCCGACTTGGGCCCGCTGAGACTTCCCTGGGGAAAATGATGTCTGCCTCTGGGGTTGCTGGGCCCGGCCTGGCTCCTTAGAGGTAGGCATCATGACAGTACCCCCCCTCAAGGCCCCTCCCAAGGTCTTTTCCTCCGGGGGTTTTGGTTTGTGCGGGAATCTTCGATGGAATCTTTGAATTAATCGTGGTGCGTGAACATAGTTACTGGGTTCCCAAGATCTTTCCTGAGGTCCATATCCTTTCCAATCAACAAGATAGAAGAGTTTCGACTTAACTATCTTGGAATCTAAAATGTCTTTCACTTCGAATTCTAATTCTCCATCAATTTGGACAGGGCCTGGGGGCTCAGACAGTCTGGTTCCAGGTTGTACTGGTTTTAGAAGAGATGCGTGAAAAACGGGATGAATCCGCATGTTGGATGGTAAATCGAGTTTAAAGGCCACTGGGTTGATAATAGCTTTGATGGGGTAAGGCCCAATGAATCTGGGATTAAAAGTTCGCTGACCCTTGAGGGGTAGATGTTTAGTCGCTAGCCATACCTGATCTCCTACTTGGTAAGGAGGAGTTTTACTTCGGTGCAAATCAGCGTTTTCTTTATACTTTTTCTTGGCTTGCTGTAAGTGGGTTGTAGCTTCTTTGAAGGCTTGGGTTATTGTGGAATGTAGGTGATTTACTGCAGGCATCTCCAGGGTCAGAGGTGGATCTAGGTCAGAGGTCCGAGGATGGTGAACATACAGGGTATAAAAAGGAGTCTGTCCGGTTCCAGAATGCACTGAATTGTTGTATGCATATTCTGCAATCCAAAGGATGTCCTTCCAATTCAACTCGGATTGGTGTAACATGCACCGCAGATATTGCTCGAGAGTCTGATTGGTTCTCTCGGTTTGTCCGTCGGTCTGGGGTGGTGGCTGGTGGATAACCGCACGTCTCTTTGTGCTAGTTGGCAACATTTCTTCCAAAAGTGGGAGATAAATTGACTTCCACGGTCTGAGACTAATATGGAAGGGAAACCATGTAACCGCACTATATTTTCCATAAATTCCTTGGCCAAGGTGGAAGCTGACGGCAATCCTTTTAAAGGGATAAAATGGGCCATTTTGGAGAATAGATCCACTATTACGAGAATCGTGTTGTAACCACCACAAGGAGGCAGGTCAGTTATAAAGTCCATTGACAAGGTGTGCCAAGGTGCTGGTGGAATGTCCAAAGGTTGAAGTAGGCCGGCTGGCCTTTTCTTTTGACTCTTATTTTGGGCACAGATTCCGCAAGACAACACAAATGACTTTATGTCTTTTCTCCAAGAAGGCCACCAGAAGTGGCGTTTGATCTTTTCTTCTGTTTTCGCGATACCGGGGTGTCCTTCCATTAATGATTCATGATGACGGGTAATGACAAGTTCCTGCAATTCTTTACTTGGCAGAAATAACCGCTCTTGGAAGTAGGGTAAATCATCCTTAACGGTGTAGTGAGGACCCTTTTGACTCCATTCCAGTAAGGCAGAAGAGTCAAAAAGCTGTTTTACTTGAGCTTGGATGTCCTCAGTGGTTTGCAATGAAGTCAAGCCCAGAATTCTTTGTTCCGGTATGATTGGCACAGGTTCTAAACTCAAATTGGGTTCTTCCATGCCTATCCGGGATAAGGCATCTGCCTTACCATTCTTGCAGCCAGGGCGATAGGTAATTACAAAATCAAATTCCGCAAAGAATAAAGCCCATCGGAGTTGTCGCGAAGATTGAGCTTTAGCCGTCTTTAAATACTGCAAATTTCTGTGGTCCGTAATTACGGTGATGGTGTGTCTTGCACCGAGAAGATAGTGACGCCAAGCCTTGAAAGCTGATTTAATAGCCAGTAGTTCTTTGTCGGTAATTGCGTAATTGAGTTCAGGTGGAGAGAATTTTCTGGACCAAAAGGCTACAGGGTGTAGTTGGTTAGTTTCTGGGTCTCTTTGCGACAGGACAGCTCCCATGGCCGAACTGGATGCATCGGTTTCCACGATGTAAGGGAGATCTGGGCGCGGGTGCTTCAATACAGGTGCAGAGGTGAATTTGGTTTTCAGGTCCTGAAAGGCTTGTTCAGCCTCAAGAGTCCATTCAAAGCGTTTGTTTTTCTTTAGGAGAGCTGTGATGGGTTGAACAGTTCGATAAAATTCCGGGATGAACCTTCGATAGAAATTGGCAAAGCCAAGCATGCTTTGCACTCCCTTCACAGAGCTAGGAGATGGCCATTTGAGAATGGCGTCCACTTTCCGCGAGTCCATTCGGATTCCTTGAGGTGTCAGGATGAATCCGAGAAACTCCACTTCTGTGGTATGAAAAACGCATTTTTCGAGCTTGGCAAATAATTTGTGCTGGCGCAATTTCTCAAGAACTGCCCTAACATGGTTTCTGTGATCAGATTCTGAGGAGGAATACACCAGGATGTCGTCAATATAAACGATGACACAAACATCGATAAGTTCCCGAAGAACATCATTCATGAAGTACTGAAAGGCGGCAGGTGCGTTGCACAAACCGAAGGGCATTACTTGATATTCGAAGAGCCCAAATTTGGTGCGGAATGCAGTCTTCCACTCGTCGCCCTCTTTTATACGTACCAGGTGGTAAGCTCCTCGGAGATCTAGCTTGGTGTACACACGAGCATCTTTTACTTGGTCGATAAGCTCAGGTATCAGGGGCAAAGGGTAACGATTCTTAATCGTTATCTGATTTAGGGCGCGGTAGTCAATACAGGCCCTAAGGTCTCCTTCCTTTTTAGGTACGAAGAACAAAGTGGAAGAGACTGGTGACTTTGATGGGCGAATGAAACCATTGGCCAGGTATTGATCCAAATACTGGCGCAAATGCAGGTTCTCAGGTTCAGTAAGATCATAAATCCTACTACAAGGTAGTTGTGCATTGGGTACCAAGTCGATTTGGCAATCGTAAGATCGATGAGGAGGTAAGGTGTTAGCCTGCTCTTTCTGAAAAACGTCTTGGAATTCTTGGTATTCAGATGGTAGCTGTACAGGGGTGGAAGTTACAGAGGCTAGACCCATAGCTGGATTCCTTGGGTAACAGGTTGGTTCACAATCAGGAAAAGTTATCTTCTTTGCTCGCCAGTCTATTCTCGGATTATGTGTTTATAACCAAGGGATTCCAAGAAGTACTTGAAATTGTGGGGCCTTGATCACATCAAACACGATTGCTTCCCGGTGTCCGTCCTGACCCACGAGAGTGATTTCAACTGTGGAATGCGTTACAGGCCCTGAGGCTATTTCGGTTCCATCAACTGTAGTAATTACATCTTGGGCTACTTTCGGGCGGAGAGGAAGCTTAATCTTGGAAGCCAATTCACGGTCTATGTAATTTCCAATAGCTCCACTGTCTATGTATGCTTTTATAGCATGCAACTGCTGAGGCTGTTTTGGGTTCACAAGCACCATTGGCATGACAAAATGCGAGGTCAAAGAGTTTGTTTTCAAGCTCGGCAAGCGGACCCCTACGCTTGTCGGGCTAGGTCGTTTCCCGAACCAGGTGTCAATAACTCGTTATCAGTGGCTCCAACCACCTTCTTGGGTGGTTTAACTGGACAACTTTGAAGAAAGTGACCGGAAGTTCCACAATACAGACAAAGTTGCATTTGTCGCCTTCTCTCTCGTTCCTTCTGCGTTAATGGTCCTTTAACACTGCCAATTTGCATAGGTTCGGAAACGTCAGTACTCTTGGAGTTAACGTGGGTCTTGATAGGTACTCTGGTTTCATACTTGAGCCGATCTGCTTTTCTATTTTGAAGTCTGTGATCAAGTTGAACCACTAAGTCTATGTAGTCTGCGCAGGCCTGGGGTGGATCTACTATCTGAGCTATAACATCTTTAAGCTCTCCGCGCAGGCCTCGATGAAACAATGTGATCCTTTTATATTCAGGCTATCCGGTTTCCACAACTAGTCTATTAAAGGTGGCGATATAGGACAAAAGATCCTGATTACCTTGTCGTAAGGATAGCAGTTCGTTGTCAAGGGCCTGTCCCTGCGAGTGTCGAGCGAACAATCTTTCCATGCTGGCCTGGAAGCCCTGGAAATCCCGGAGAATGGGATCATCCTGATTTACCAATGGAATAGACCAATCGGCAGCACAGCCACTGAGGTAAGATAGTACAAAGGCTACTTTGGTCTGGTCGTTGGGGAAGGCCCCGGGCCTGCATAAAAAGTGTAAACGGCATTGGTTCATAAAAACGGCATATTTCTTGGGATCCCCCGCAAAACGTTCCGGCGGGGCCAAAGGCATGTGTCCAGGTAGATTGATTTGTACCGGGTTATTTGAACCCATTGTTGTAGAAATATCTCCGGAAACAGGTAAAGGAGTGTGCTCTGCCTGGCCCTGCAATAACCTTTTGGCCAGATCATCAGTTCTTTCCTTGGATAGGATTAGTTCCCTTCTGAGAGCATTAGTCTCCTGGCGGGCTGAGTGCACTTCTGCCCGTAATTCCCCTAAAAGATGGGCCAGCTGATCTGTCTCGGAAGTCTCCATAGCGCCCAGGTGGGAAATTGTGGTAAGGCTTCGCGTTCTGTAACGCTCACCTGGTTCCCACGGAGGCGCGGCGTCGAAGGCGCAGAACTCTGAAGATGGACAGGAAGGGCCCCTCTATTCTGGCTTCCCTGGCTCGTTGGATACCCTCCTGTGCGTGAAAAGGGAGTATTACCAACTGTGGAACAATGCTCAAGCCTCCCACTCCCTTCCAACCCTCCACGATACCTCCTCCACGATTCCCCGTGAAGCCTCACCTTAGGGTTTGGAAGGATGAGCTCTCCATCCTGCTTCTGATGCAGGGGCGCGTTGAAACCCAGTTACTTCACTGGATTGAGGATTGATGGGAGTTCAGGTAAGCTTGACTGTTCAGGTAAGGCGCTGTAAAAGTTCTGTTCAAAAGTTCAAGCTTAATAATAATGTTTGTTGTCTAATTGCAGCAAGCGCTAATGCTTATGTCTTTTTCCCCTTAGGGGCCGGGGTTCGGAGTGCCGGAGATATGGCGCCGACCCGAAGTGAAACAGTTCTGGATGAGCGCTCAGGTAATGTCTTTGCATTCGCTCATTCAATGTCTTTGTCTTTTTTCCCCATAGGGGCCGGGGTCCGGAAATGCCAGGAAGCGGCAGGACCCGAAATGCAGTGGGAATAATCCAACAGGTAAGACTTAAAAGGAAACTGAGCTTTCCTTATTCCTTTTCTCCCTCTCACCTTTGTTCTTGTCTTTTTTCCTCTAGGCTCCGGGGCGTAGCTGAATCCGGAAGATCGCTGCTGAAGATGGAAGCGCCTTGCAAAGGTGAGTAAAATGCAGCGCTGCAGCGATCGAAACGAAATGCCTTTAAAATGATGTCTTCCTTTTCAGGGCCGTTGGAGAAATGACTCCGGGATGCAGATTTAGCAGGTAAGGGCTTTTCTTCTCCTTTTCTCTTCCTTTCTCCCCTTGCAGGTGTTCCAGGGTGCTGGCAGGCGTGGCTGAAGTCAGGATGCAGGAGCTGACACGGTGAGCGTCCAGCTGCTAGGTGCAGAACAACGCGAAGCATGTGTGGCTGTTCGGGTGGGGTTTAAATAGCCTTGGAAGAAGTTCCTGGTATGTATCCTTCCACCAATCAGGTATGTATCCTTCCCCGACCACACCCGGGTGGTGAAGTAGTCCTACAGGTTAAGTAGTCCCATTCAGGTCTCAAGAGGGCCTGGATGAAGCAGCAAGGTCTGCATCAGGTAAGTGTGCACCCAAGCACTTAAACACATATCCTCTTCTATGAGCCCGGCGTCTAAGGCGCCTGGACTGGGGTCCGCTATGAGCCTGGCGCCTAAGGCGCCAGGACTGAGTCCAAAGGGCCCCGACTTGGGCCCGCTGAGACTTCCCTGGGGAAAATGATGTCTGCCTCTGGGGTTGCTGGGCCCGGCCTGGCTCCTTGGAGGTAGGCATCATGACAACGACAGAGAAGATCTTCATCCCGGAGAGTCTTCTTCCTCTGAACTGGTGGGAATAATCAGTTTGCCCTCGTTTCGCCTTCCTGGATCGTCTCGTGGTCGAATCGCCCATGCCAAGCACCCCGGCGGCTGGATAGCCACGCTTCACCACTACCGCAAATAAAAGGGTAGTACCTTTTAACTGGGAAAGTCTGCGGCTGGTTTCTTCCCTGGCAGTGCAACGACCTCCAGCTTTCCTCCACGTCGAGATCTTCTCTTCCCTTGGACGAAGCACCGACTTGCACCCGCTGCCAGGAACAACTGCCCCTGCTGGAGCTTTCTCACCATTGCAGGTACTGTGTCCCGCCTGGTCTCCCTTGCAACAGACTGTTCAAGGTGTCCCGTAAATCCTTGACTTTCTATCCTTGGGTGACCTGGGACCTGCTAACTAACTTTCTCAGAACTGATCCAACTCTTTTTGAACTACCTGCAAAGACTTCTAAAGTATAACTCAACTGTGTGATCTTGGACACATTCCGCCTTGCTCTCTCCAAGAGTGGGCCTGGCCTATGAACTTTCTTGCTCTACAGTAGACTCTGCCTTTCCTGACTTGCTGTGGTTCTTTTAAAAGTGTTGGTATTGTGTGCTTTCCTAATTCTGCCTTTTCCCTCCCTTCTTAACTAACTTATTGGAGTGCCATCTTAGGTTAAGCGCTCACCTCTGTCTGCAAATAAGTGGTGTTTTAACTAAGACTTGTTTAATAAGTAATCAGGGATGTATATATATTGATAGTGCCTGTGTTTGAACTTGCTTGCCATATTAGTGTTAGTGTATTTTACAAGTGTGTTTTTAAATAAATAATTATAGACTTTTATACCCAAGCTCTGGTCAGTGTTTGCCTGTGCTACTGTAGCTCTGTACCTATTTTGTATACTCTATATACTGTCTAACTCTTCTTGAGAGAAGTCTGGCTGCTCAGCCACAGCTACCAGGTAAATCTGGGTGGTACAGACTGCTACCAAATGGGTTTACTGCCAACACCTGTAGTCCTAAGCCTTTTGCAGTGGCCCCTATGGGAACTGCACAGGTTTCTGCCTAACTGACTTAGATGGATCAGCCCGTTTTGTAGATTGTGATCTAGGTAGTCACATAGGGCCGTTCGTTCTGAAATAGTCAATGAATACATACGTCAGAAAGGGATGATGGCATTGGGTTAGATGTCAACGGCACAATCCTCCGGACAGTGGGGCGGTAGATCCTTGGGAATCTTGGCCTCAAACATCTGCGTAGTCCTGAAACACAGATGAAAGACAATGGACTCCAGTAGATACTTGAGAGGTATAGGAAACAGCCGCACACTAGGACAAGGAGTACGCTGCGCATTGCCTCTTACAGAACTCTGATCTAAACTGAAGGGTATTGAGGGACCAGTCTATGAGAGGATTGTGCTGCGCAGCCAAGGAATGTCTAGAATGACAGGGAAATTAGCTGCTCTTATCACGTCAAAGGCTATTGTTTCATGATGATCACTGACGGAAACCTGAAGCAAAACGGTGGGTTGGGTGATGGGCCCTGAGAACAAAGGGCGACCGTCCACTCCTTCAACCGTCTGTTCTTCTTTCTTGGAAATGAGCTGCACCCTTCTCCTGTTCATAATAATGTCGAAAAAATTGCCAGCTGCCCCGCTGTCAACCAGGGCCAACACATCTCTCCCTGGCTGTCTTTCCCATCCTAGTAGACCGCGAACCACCATCAAACGTGAATTTTCATTGACAGCATTGTTGGAATCTTCTGTAGAACCCCGGTTAGTAGTTCCTCCTAAGACCGGGGTCTGTCGTTTCCCTGTCTCTGAGGGGGCACATCTGGGCAGTCTCGTAGAAAGTGGCTGTCCGAGGCACAGTACAAGCAAAGTCCTTTGTCTCTGCGTCTATTCCGGTAGGTGTCAAGAGTTGTCATGCCTGCTAGATTGGCTCCTGGTGGTTCCTCTTATAATGCCATTAAATGCAGGCAACAGTTCGCTCACAGAACAGCTGCAAGGCCGTTCTTTTCTAGGTACAGGATTGCTGGACTGTTCCCTTGGAAACTGCCTCAGTTGAGAGCCTGAGTTTCTTACATCACGTGACTCTAATCAATTGGACGTGTATTTAAGTTATGCTCTGGCAGGAGCCTGGTGCTTCTTATTTGCTCATCTGAAGCTCTGGGTGTTCCTCGCCTTCAGCTCGAGCTACTAGCTCCAGCTAATCTCTTCTTCATTTTCCAAGTTTGTGGGACTGCAGCATTTCATTCTTCATCGCGCCGTATTCCAGCAGTTCCATCCATCTCTGCTGTTTCTTCCACGGCTGTGAAACGCCAACAGCATGTGTGCCTGTAGTTCCATTCACCTTAGCAGTTCCTTCCGTGGTGTGCACGACCCGCAAAACGCCTTCTGAGTTTAACCTGCAGCGTCTCTTGCTGGCAATTAACTCAGCTGTGAGACGCAACATTATTCGGCTGCTTCTGCCAACCGCCAATACACAGCAGCGCGTCTCGGCTGTCCTCCTCCACTTCCTCAGCCGTGCCTCATAGCGGCAATCTCCTCAGTGTGTCAGCTGAACAGCGTTCCTCGCCTTGGACTCCAATGGGGAATAAACGCTCTGCACGAATACTGTGACAACTTTTCTTCATTTCATTTCAGCAGTAAGGTCAACGTGGCTTCCCTGACATTGCAACAAACAATATTCCCTATGACTGTAACATTGCAAGTATCAGTTTTGATACATTCATAGTTTTGTGTTCTCTTCTACATGGACTGTTGCTGCCTTCCTTCAACTGGATTTTGATCTATTTGACTTTGGGTGACTACAGTCATTGGAACTACATTTGTTACTATTGTGCACTGGATTTATGGACACTATGCAGTAGAATAATTGCAGCAACTCGCTTCTATTGCGTCCCTCATGATGTACGGGATTAGTTCTATACTAACCAGCCCTTCCTTTCCGTTTCCTTGGATTTCTTTCTTCATTGAGCTTCAGCTACTTCCAGTTAAGGTAGGGGATGTGTATTTGGTTGTGGATATTGCAAGAGATTGTTGTTATCTGGTTAACCTTGCCGTATTAAGTCATTTCTCCTCCTTTAGGAGAATCTACTGGTCCGCTGAAACAGGATTCAGTTTTCCTGGCTCTCCCCGTAACAGGGAACGCTGCACCTTTTCAAGTAATCCACTGCGCTGGCTTTGATTCAGTTTAGCTGGTGGAGTAGATTGCTGGGAAGGTTGCCAATCATCATATGACCTTCCATTAGGACAATGGCACTGCAATTGTAATCTGGACAGTATCTGGTTCCGGCAAGTTACTAATTACTGTAACTGATTGTATTCAGTGTGCCCAGCATAACAGAATAAGAAGCCTACAGAATGGATGTCCAAGAGAGTGTGGTATCTATATTGCAACTAGTTACAGAATTGAGGAACGAAATTACCTCGGCACACGATGCAATGCTTCATCGTATCGATGTACTACACAATAAAATTAAGGCACCTAATCAAGGGGGCGTTTTACCGGGTGCTACTGCTTCTGGGTTTCCACCACCACCACCACCTGAGCGGTTCACAGGTGATCCCAAGACGTATAGGACTTTCGTGAACCAATGCAGGATACCTTTCCTGAGTCGTCCCATGTAATTTCCAGACTCCACTACTATGGCTGCTTTTGTGCTCTCTCATTTAGGGGGGACAGTGGCCTCTTGGGCTAACCCATTATTAGAAAACAACAGTCCTTTCTTATACGACTGTGACACACTCCTTACAGCAATGAGTAGGGTGTTTGACATGCGACATGCCACACAGGCTACTGATTTGGAATTACTTAATCGTCACCAAGGAAATCAGTCCTTTTTGTCGTATTTGGCCAGATTTAACCAATTGGCGGCTGAAACGGACTGGCCCGAGGGAAATAAATCTACGTTTTTTTTTATAAGGGCCTTTCTGAAGAGTTGAAGGACACTTTGTCTACGGTGCCAGTGGTTCCTACAGCTTTCGGGGAATTAGTAGACCTCATCCTGCAAATAGATGCAAGGAGGTCGGCTAGAAAGGGTGAAAAGAAGAATCTATCTTTATCAGTTCCCCGGTCTGATATCCCGGTTTCTACTCCTACAGAACCAGAGCCCATGTAGATTGGTGCAGTCCGAGGCTGTCTATCCACGGCAGAAAGAGAGAACCAAAGGAAGAACAATCTTTGTATGTACTGCGGTTCTGCTGAACATCTTCTGGTAGCCTGTCCCAAGAAACCCTCAAAGAAACAGGGAAACGCCAGAGCCGGGCAATAGTAGGGGTCCCATTGCCGGGTTTATGTTCCGACACCTTTGGTACTTTGATTCAGTCACCTATAGTAGTGCCTGTTACTCTGACCTTTTCCGACAAAACCAAGCAGGCTAATGCCGTCCTTGATTCACGGGCAACAAAGAATTACATGGATCAGCATTACGCCTCTGTTCTAGAAATACCATTACAGACGAAAGACAATCCCGAGTCAGTCAATGCTGGAGATGGTACTGCTCTGGCTTCCAGGTTGGTTGCGGAGGAATCCATTCCGGTGTGTATGGTCACCCAAGAGGGGCACAATGAGGATATAACATTTAATATCATCGCTGCCCCGCAGTACAAGGTGATATTAGGGTTAGCCTGGTTGACACTACACAACCCTGTTATGGATTGGGTGAACAGGGAATTACAATTCCCTTCCACATATTGCAACAACCATTGTTTCCTCAATCAAGAAGTTACTTGGAAGCCACCCTGTCTAGCTTTGACAGAACAGGTTACAATTGTGGGTTCCATTTCCAGTAATGAGGCTGTGATACCTCCTGAGTATGCGTCTTTTGCAGACGTATTTGATAAAGGAATGGCAGAGCAGCTTCCTCTGCACAGACCATATGATTGCTCTATTGAGTTGATTCAAGGGGCAAAAATCCCAGCTGGACGAGTCGATTCATTAACATTAAAGGAGGATCTGGTCCTAAAACAGTACATAGACAAAGCTTTGCAGCTAGGATTCAAACGTCCGTCCAGATCACCCGCAACATCGCCTTTATTCTTTGTTCCCAAAAAGGAAGGAGACCTGCAGCCCTGTATAGACTACAGAGCTCTTAATTCTATTACGGTTAAGAACCAATACCCTCTGCCACTGATATCCTTCCTTCTGGATCAGTTGGGTTCATCTTCTGTTTTCACTAAGTTGGATCTCTGAGGAGCATACAATTTGGTGCGCATCCGTCAAGGTGACAAATGGAAGAAAGCATTCAAGACGCAATATGGTCTGAGTATCTAGTGATGCCATTTGGCCTTTGTAGCACCCCTGCAACTTTTCAGTATTTTATGAATGACATTTTCAGTGACATCATGGACTAGTACCTCATCATTTATTTAGATGGCACATTGATTTATTCACAATCCTATCAACAACATGTCATTCACGTCACTACAGTGTTGCAATGGTTGCATGATCACCACCTGTATGTCAAAGCAGAAAAGTGTTCCTTCAATGCACAAGAAGTGGAATTTTTGGGTTATGACATCACCAATCATGGGGTGGGAATGAATCATTCCAAGATAAAAGCCATACTGCAGTGACCCGTTCCTACTACCATTAAAGAACTACAGTCGTTTTTGGGCATCACCAATTTTTACAGGCGTTTAAATCCGCTCTTTTTCATCTGTGGCAGCTCTGCTTACTACTTTGACTAGTACTAAAACACCCTTTTATTGGAACGATACTGCACAGGTGGCTTTTGAGCTCTTGAAGAAAGCTTTCACTACAGCACCTAGCCTTCAACATCCAAATTCTGCCCTGCCATTTCTGGTAGAGACTGATGCTATTCACATCGCTGTGGGTGCTATATTGTCTCAAGAATGTCCCAACACCAAGACGGTGCATCCATTGGAGCTTATTTTTCAGGCCACCTTACTCCATGCAAACAGAATTATACCGTCTTGGAATGGCAGCATCACCTTCTAGGAGCATTACCTCTGGTGGCAGTGTACTCAGATCATCGTGATTTACAGGCATTCAAAAGCATGAAATGCCTAACGGCACGGCAAGCAAGATGGCATGTGTTCTTTGCACAATTCAATTCAATAGGCCTGCACGCCACATCGCCAAAGCAGATGCTTTGTCCCAGCTGGATTCAAGGACACCTCTTAAAACTCCAGGGCAAGCCAATGCCCTGTCAGATCAGATGGTCTGTAGGTGCACTGTCAAACCCAGTTTGAAAAAAGAACTACAAGAATGGGTATCTCAGCGCCCTAAGGAGATAAGGGATTATAATTTGGATATACTCACTGGTTTGCCTTTTATCCAGGGAGTGTTGTTTTTGCCTAATGATAAAACCCGTCTTCAAGCATTGCAGTGGTGGCATGATTTGTTGGTTGCTGCGCACCCGGGTCAAAAGAAGACGCTTGAGTTACTACACCAATGGTGTTGGTGGCCTACTATGAATCGCGATGTGGTGGATTACATGGTGCCTTGTTCCGTTTGTGCTCAGTGCAAATCTATACCTGGTAAGCCGAAGGGATTGTTACATCCTCTTCCTTTGCCTCATAAACCGTGGCATATGATGTTGATGGATTTTGTTGTCCAAGGTTATGATACCATCTGGGTGGTAGTTGACTATTTTACCAAGATGGCCTTGTTTTTTTCCGTGTGTGGGTTTACCCACTGCCGCTTTTCTGGCTGATATGTTTATGCAACAGATTTTCAATTTTTTCGGTTTACCGTCCATCATCATTACCGACAGGGGATCGCAATTCACGTCCCATTTTTGGAAGGCATTAAGTTCAGTATTTCACATTCACAATAGGTATTCCAGTATTAATATGTATTGTATTGTATATGTAATAGGTATTCCGAGGCTTGCTATCCACAGACGGATGGACAAACCGAACGCACCAACAGAACAATGGAGCACATTCTATGTTGTCTGTGTCTGCAACAACAATCCACGTGGTTGTCATTATTGCCTTCGGTGGAGTTTGCATACAACAATTCCCTGCATACTGCCATTGGTACCTCACCGTTCTTTGCCTTGTATGGTCAGCATCCACGTGCCCTTCCACTAGATCCACAGTTGACTTTGTCCAATTCTGCAGCCAGCACCTGCGCTTTTGATCTGGTTTCTGTACATCAGAGAATCCGGGGACATTTACATCGAGCACAGGGGCACACCAAAAAGTGTGCTGATTCCCAGAGATCCGAGGCTCCAGCATGTCAAGCTGGAATGAAGGTGTGGTTGTCTACCAAGAACTTGAAGATTCCTGGAAAAAGGTCTTTGCTGCCGAGGTTTGTGGGCCCGTATTTTGTCTCCAAAGTCATAAATCCAGTAGCGGTATAGTTACAACTACCGGCCCGCTGGAGAGTTAATCCAGTGTTTCATGTCTCCTTGATTAAGCCTTGTGATTCCTCAACCAGATTACCTGTTCGTCCCGTCGCTGTCAAAGTACGGGTATCTGATGAGTATGAAGTGAATGCCATTTTAGATCTACGATATCGGTCCGGTAAACCTTATTACTTGATCGATTGGAAGGAGTACGGCCCGGAAGATTGTCTGGCATCCATGCTCCGGCACTGCTACGCCGCTTTCATGCTTCCAGGGGGAGCGGGGCCTTTGGGGGATGTTACTGCTAGATTGGCTCGTGGTGGTTCCTCTTATAACAGCATTAAATGCAGGCAACAGTTTGCTCATAGAACAGCTGCAAGGCCATTCTATTCTAGGTACAGGATTGCTGGACTGTTCCCTTGGAAACTGCGTTGCTAGAGAGCCCGACGTTCTTACATCACATGACTCTGATCACGGGATTGGACGTGTATTTAAGTTATGCTCAGATGGAGCCCGGTGCTTCTTATTTGTTCATATGAAGCTCTGGATGCTCCTCTCCTTCAGCCTGAGCTACTAGCTCCAGCTAGTCTCTTCTTCATTTTCCAAGTTTGTGGGACTGCAGCATTTCATTCTTCATCACGCCTTATTCCGGCAGTTCCATCCTTCTCTGCTGTTTCTTCCGCGGCTGCAAAACGCAGACAGTGTGTGTGCCTGCAGTTCCATTCACCTTAGCGGTTCCTTCCGTGGTGTGCACCGGCTACAAAACGCCTTCTGCGATTAACCTGCAGCGTCTCTTGCTGGCAATTCGCTCAGCTGCTCTGCAGCGTTCGCTGGCTGTTTTCCATCCACATCCGCTTCGCAGCAGTGAGACGCGACATTATTCGGCTGCTTCTGCCAACCGCCAATACACAGCAGAGCGTCTCAGCTGTCTTCCTCCACTTCCTCAGCCGTGCCTCATAGCGGCAATATCCTTTGTGTGTCAGCTGAACAGCGTTCCTTGCCTTGGACTCCAGTGGGGAAAAAAAACTCTCTGCACGAATACTGTGACAAACTTTTCTTCATTTCATTTCAGCAGTAAGATCAACGTGGCTTCCCTGACATTGCAACAAGCAATATTCCCTATGACAGTAACGTTGCAAGTATCAATTTTGATACGTTCATAGTTTTGTTTTCTCTTCTACACGGACTGTTGCTTCCTTCCTTCAACTGGATTCTGATCTATTTGACTTTGGGTGACTACAGTCATTGGAACTACATTTGTTACTACTGTGCACTGAACGTATGGACGCTATGCAGTAGAATAAATGCACCAACTCGCTACCAACTCGCTTCTAGTGCGTCTCTCGTGCCATACAGGATTAGTTCCATACTAACCAACCCTTTCTTTCCATTTGCTAGGATTTCTTTCTTCGTTGAGCTTCAGCTATTTCCAGTTAAGGTAGAGGAGGTACATTTGGTTGTGGATATTGCAAGAGTTTGTTGTTATCTGGTTAGCCTGGCCGTACTGAGTCTTTTCTCCTCTTTTAGGAGAATCTACTGGAACACCAGAACTACAGGACGGGCGTCCTTGTGGTCTCATCGACTGGTGAAGGAATTTATGAAAGGACTGTTCCGATCTTTCCTGCCGGTGAAGGCCCCTGCCCCGGCGTGGGAGCTCAACGTGGTGCTGACTAGGCTCATGGGGGCCCCATTTGAGCCTATGCATTCAGTGCCGTTGAAGTTTCTGTCGTGGAAGACAGCATTCCTCGTGGCCATCACCTCTGCACGACGAGTGGGAGAGATCCAGGCCCTGTCTTGCAAGCCTCCATACTTGACTTTTCACGACACGAGGGTGGTGCTAAGGACGCACCCCTCCTTCATGCCCAAGGTGCCATCGGCCTTCCACCTCAATGAGCCCTTGGTGTTGCCAGTTTTCTTCCCGTCGCCTTCGTCGCCGGCTGAGAGGACTCTGCACTCACTGGATGTAGCTAGAGCTCTGAAGTTCTACGTGGACCGCACGAAAAGTTTTCGGAAGACATCACAGCTGTTTGTGAACTTTGGACCTGTGAATCAAGGGAAGGCTCTCTCGAAGACTTCCATTTCCAGATGGCTCTTCGGCTGCATCATGCACTGTCACCGGTTGGCAAACCGACCGTTGCCAGGCCGTCCGAGAGCCCATTCGACCATAGCGATCGCTGCTACTACGGCGTTCCTGTCTTGTGTGCCCCTGCTCGACATCTGCAGGGCTGCTACGTGGAGGTGGACGCACACCTTCACGAGATTCTACTGCGTCGACCGGGATTCCAGGGAGGAGTCCAAAATCGGCCAGGCAGTGCTGCGCAACCTGTTCGCCTAAGGTGAGCCTGATGAGGAGGTAAGAGTTGCTTAATGTTGAGTTGTTGTATTGCTTGATATTGAGCCTTTTGCCACCTCCCATGGTTGTGCATGTGTATACTGCTATGTATTCTTATATTCATGAGCATGTGAATCCATGCCAGACCCCATGCTGGAGAAGGAACAAGTTACTTACCTGTAAATGTTGTTCTCCAGCATGGGTCTGGCATGGATTCACATGCGAACCCTCCCGCCTACCTCTCTGCAGCTCTTCACTTGGTCATACTGCCACTTCACGTGCTACCAAATTTGAGGATGGCTGACGGGGGCGGGGCTTTGGGAGAGGGCAGTCATTGGCTGGGGGCAGTATGACCCAGAGACCAGTGATTGGTTACTACTGAGAAAGACAGATCAGAAAAGAAACTGATACTGATTTTTTCTATACCGAGGATTCCCGGCCTGACGACGGGGAATATTCATGAGCATGTGAATCCATGCCAGGCCCATGCTGGAGAACCAGGATTCCGTTTTCCTGGCTCTCCCCGTAACAGGGAACACTGCACCCTTTCAAGTAATCCACTGCGCTGGCTTTGGTTCAGTTTAGCTAGTGGAGTAGATTTCTGGGAAGGTTTCCAATCATCACAGGACCTTCCATTAGGACAAGGGCACTGCAATTGGAATCTGGACAGTATCTGGTTCTGGTAAGTTACTAATTATTGTAACTGATTGTAGTCAGTGTGACCAGCATAACAAGGGTCCTCTAGTGGTTCCCACTTGCATAGGTTCTTCGGAGTAACGACCCTGAGTGGAAGAGGAAGGCATCTTCCAGAGAAGACGGACGAGGTATGCGAGCCAACTCGTCTTTGAATTCTTTGTGTAATCCTCGTCTGAAGGCTGTAAACTGGACAGAGTCAGGCTGCCCTAAATCGTTGGCCAGGTGTTTGAACGAGGATATATAAGTCATCAGGTCCCTGGAACCCTCTCTTGCCTTTCAAGCATCTGATGGAGAAGAGCCACTAAGGCATTGTAATCTTGGAGGACTGGATTGGCGGAAGTCACTAGGGGAGTAGCCCAAGCTAGGGCATTCCTCCCATGTTTGAAATAAGGAACCCCACTCTGGTGCGGTCAGAGGCATAAGTAGAAGGTCAAAAAGTGAAGCACACCAGGCAGGCATCAATAAATTCCAACACTCTCTTGGGAGAACCATCAAATTTCCCAGCAACCAAGGCCAATGGTGGTAGGTCTGCCTGTTGCGCATCTCTGGTAGCAGCTATCCATCGCAGGACTGCGTTTTCGGCTATCAGCCCCTGAACTTCCATAGATAAGCCTTGGACTGCTGACAAAAGTTATTGTACTTGCTCTGCTGTAGCCATTTCTGTGCACAGCAATCTGTCAGGTGTGTCAGGTCTCACCTGTAGTTCGGTGTCACTCCCACTATTTGAGGCTTCAGAAGCAGAGAGTTCTGTGGTGGATTCCTCAAAGATTCCCTTCTTCTTTTTGAATCAGTAGGGTCTGTTCCAAGGATTCACCAATGTCTTTGATTAAGGCACAATCACAACAAGAATGGCGTCCCCCCAGTGCAGCCCAGGAATGACGTAAAAGCCAATGGCAGAAAAAACACCTGGATGTGAGTAGACACTCAGGTTTGGTCAGATGGGTAGCTGCAGTACGATGAGTCCAAAAGATGTAACTTGAGCAGTATGCAGTGGTGCCACGGAAGAAATCCAAGATGTTAATAAGCTCAATGAGCTCAGAGGAGGAAGATACTCCAAGGAGTTGGAAGAGGATGGCAAGAAAGGAATCAGAAACAAGAAATGAAGAGAGTCTTAAGTCAAGAAAAAACAAAAACAAATGGAAAGAAAAGACCAGAGGAAGATCACGAGCGTCCGGCAGATCGAGGTCAGAAGCGGACTACACAGAGCCTGCCGCGCCAGAGAAGCTTGCGGAAACCACAGACAGAAAGAAGGAAAAGAAAGACGGGCAGAGGGAAACGAGAGAAAAATCGCAGGAGCCCAAAGATCCTCTTAGGTATTGGATAAGGCACCGAGCCAGCAGGACCGGAATGCTTTAGGAAGACAGGGAGGCAAAGAGAGAACATGACGAAGGAAAGAAAGGAAGAAAGGGCGAATACCCGGCAGCACTGGGAAGGAAGAAAGGGACCTACTGAGCCAAGGCGCCTTGCGAGGAAAGACCAGGCAAGTAAAAGCAAAGACGGACATAAGAAGGTAACATAAGACGCGGCGAGAGCTGAGAAACTATAACGAAAAGGAAACCGAGGAATGAATAAAACAAAATGAAAGTCCACCGGCAGAAACCGTGGAAGGGCAGAAGAGGGACTAAGGAAGGAACAGAGAAAGTATGGAAAAAAGAACTGCTAAACACGCGGATTGGAACTAAGCGAGCGCATACACATCAATGAAGGCTAGAGCTTCAATGTGCAGGGTGGCGGGGCCAAGGGAAAGGAACAGGAAACAGAAAGACTAGACTGCACTCACAGGAGCGTGGTGGAACAGCTAATGGTGGCTCCTCCACCGGCTCCACAGCTTCCATACACAGCCACTTATGACACACAGTAAAGCAAGCATTAATTGTATTGTGTGTTTTGAGGTTCAATAGCAAAATTGTCTTTTGATGTTTAATAAAAGTCCTAATTTCCTGGAGCTATTACTACCTGATGGTATGCCAATTTTATAATACAACAGGTGATGCAGTTAGGGGCGGAGGCGGATGACTGGCATGAGGACTCCCTAACCCGCAGACTCATTGGGATAATGCTATTCATGGCCAGGAACTTATTGATCATCCACTGGAAGGCTAGTTACCCCCCTCAGCCACTGAACGCGCCAAATTACCTGTCAAAAACATGCAGATTGGAGCTAGCGGCGCTGGCCAGAAGGCAGACATACAATTCCCTAAGGGTGGCAAAGTTCTGCACACACAGAGCTGTACACCTAGGGGGTGTGGGGTAGGGGAATAGGGAAAATGGACAAACAAGCAAACACCCGCAGAATCAGGGTGCAAGCCCACAATAATACTGAGGTCAGCCAGTTAGAAACTCAAATCCTAGCACAACAACCTACAATGCGCTAGGCCACAGAGGCTACAAGGTCTCGAAGCAACTCACAGTCCGGGGGAGGGTGGGTACGGGATGTTCTGCTGGGGTTAATAGCTCAGCGACTAATGCTAAATAAGGGGCATGGGCTCTGCATTGAGGGGGACTTGGTGGGGGGGACAATGGACCGATGCAGATCTGCGAACCAGAGCATACAATTCATGTGGGAATGGACACATACAACAATAAGACGCGGCTGCGAACCCAACCCCCCCCAAAATACGGTATTGTAATGTACCATGATCAATGAAATGCCAATAAAAAGATGTTTTTAAAAAAAACAACAGTGCAGAGAGGCAAGGACTCCATGCTAAATTCTATACCTAATCTCATGGTCAAATGGTTATTTATATAGTGCTTTTGGCACAGTGCTGTACATAGAACATATTTATAACAATCACCAAACTGAAGTCGGTACTCCTTTATCAACCTCGACAGGATGCAAGGCTGAGTTGGCCTTTCCAGGATTCGAACCTGCAACCTACAGATCACGCACAGATTGCAGCAACAAGTGCTAAACCAGCTGAACTATCGTATTGGCTAACATCCTTCAGAGGTCGGTTAATTGATTATCGACTGAGGTATAATAATCACAGTACCTAGATGTTTGACAAACCATGTATGAAGTGCTACATAAAATTAAATACCTATCTGAACTATCACAGGGACAGGTTCGGCTGAGTTTCTATTTCAGTTACAAATGTGACTTTCATTTGTTGGTTTTTGAACAGAGCTTGCACTTCCTGGAGAGTCAGGTTTTGGATGTTTTAATTGTAGCCTTGAAAATTTGAGAGGCTAGAACACCTGTGATTGGTGTAATGACGCTCACCCTTGAGCAAAGACTCTGCTGCCACTGGCCATTTATAATAATGTACCCCATTGACTGCAAGGTTGAATGGATGTAAACTAGACTGTGCATAGTCATTTTACACACTTTTTTTATAATTAGAGTTTACATTAAATTGTAAGTGTAAAAAAAGATTTGCCTCCACATGAATTATGTGCACAGCACCGAAACGCTGAAAAATACAATTGTGCAATACTGGTTTGCTTTCAATACAAAATATTAATTCTCAATTGCATCTTAGTTTTCCATCTTATTAATTATACAATCCTAAAATGCTAGGAAAATAAATATGCACAGTGCTTCTGTTTGCTCCACACACACCACAGCAGAAGCTGATTGGAAAGAAACCATTACTTTTATCACGGTGTGCAGTTTCGTTTGCGCTCGGCTGAGGGGAACGCCATGCGAACAATAAATTTGTGAATCCAACACTTGAACGACAGGATACTCAACCAACGTGAAGATCGATTAAAGGAACTTTTGTTTTGGTTGTTTTTGCATATGAGGCCCTTTGAAGCAAGAGACTTTGCATGACAGAGACCTGGACACAGAAGGTCATGGTATTGAGAAAAGGAACTGTAAGCTTGTGCCAGAGAAGCCCAGGAGTGTGCTGTGCTCAAGAGTCCCGTCTTGTCCCATGCTTAAAACGTGGGGAAGGGAGACCCCAGCCATAACATGCTGACTTATTCTTATGTGAACACTTCTTGCTTTTCCTGTGAATTATCCCACACTCTTTTGTAGCATAGTGGTAAGGATTGGCAATAGCTTTTCTTAGTATAGAGTACACTAGGACTGTATTATTATGATTTGATGTTTGTAGCTTGCGCCCATCTTAGATTTAGGTTTAGATTGGGCGTTTATTTCACCCACTTTACAATTTAATAAACACCCCTGAACTGTGATCACTTGTGTCTGTCTTACTTTGATAATATGCCTTCCTTACACTACTTAGCTTTAAACAAGTCTGTCAGAGCCTCCTCCCCTGAACTACCCACATGCGTCTTCTGTAATCACCTCTCTTCACTTCCTTCTTATCCTGGTAATTTTCCTCCTTCTCCCTCCTCTTTTCTCATCTTCCACCTCCTTTCTCTCATTCCCTGGATATCTTTCTGTAATTTTCTATGCCTCCCGGGTCACTCACTACCTCCTCCTCAGAAAGGTACCACCTCCTTCTTACTATTCCCAATCTCTTCTCGAGGCAACCCTGTATTAGGTTTCACCATTTCTTCACTAAACCTCAACACTTCCTTACCACATCCTCAGGGGTCTCTCCTTCAGCAAACAATGACCTTCTCTTTCGCAGCCTAATTTGGTTGTCTTTCATCCTTCCATCTCCTTTCTGTACCCTAGCCTCCTCCAACTCTTTTTCATTGCCTACTGGGTCTCCTTCTCCCTGGCCTCTTCTGCCTATTTTTCATGGCCTCCCGGGTCTCCATCTCCCCAGCTTCGTGTGGCTACCATCCAGCCACCTATTTTCTGCTCTTCTTCCCACTGCTCCGCTCTTGTCTGCAACCATCTCCACCGTCTTTAAGTAAACCCCTTCTCAAACTCACAGAACCTTTTGCCACAGGCCTTAACCCCGGTTTGCAGTCTTACTCTGATTTTGGGGAATTCAGGTGTGTGGGTTTGGTATGAGAAGCCTGGGGTGTGTAATTCTCTGTGACTCTTACTGCTCACTGCACCCAACCTAAACCCTCGGGGAAGGTCTTATCAGTACTGGGTTCTTGTACATGCGATTTGTCTCCTGGATCAATGATTGGTTAACTCCTTGACATGGGCGGTTCTTCTGCCCCTGGGTTGTTCTTGGTCCTGCCCCTTCCCAGTTAACAGAAATAAGCTTTCTAGCATTGGCCTGTCTAGCATTGGCCTGAATTATGATTTGGGACATACTCAACAGAGGGATGTCTGGTGTGAGATATAGGCTGTGCAACATCTGCCTGGCTTGTTGGGACTGCTTATGATCAAGTCAAGTTGGCTTCCCTCCACGAGCGGAAACTAGCGGACTTCTCTTTCTCTGCCCAACCCCTGTCTGCTTGGTGATACTTTCTACTGTGGTTAACTTTATCTGTAATGCAGTGTAATCTTTTGTAGAAGGTTTGGGGAGTAACATGGCTCACCCTGATAGTAATAGTTTATCTTAACACAGCAGGCCTTAAAAGGGACCTGCACCTCCATTGAGGCAATATGATCCCCTGCTGCCTTGGTGTGGCATGGTGAGGGTAGCCAGAGCATCCTCTCCATGCTGCTCCTTGGCACAGAATAATTTTGCTCTTGGCAGCACGTGTCCCCATTGGGGACCCCACCCTTCATGACCAAGATAAGGCAGAGGACTGGTGAAGTGCCCCTATTCGGGCCACTGAAATATGTCAGACATGATAATATGGCCTTTCCCCCATAACAAAATACTCTTGCCTGATTGCCTAACTGCCATTTAAGGTTTGTGTGCCGCCAATGATCTTTGTCTGAATGCCAGCAAGACAGAGATCTTCCTCATCGGCAACCCGTCTCCATCCTTTCCCCCTCTCTCTGACCGGCCTCGCTTGGCCCTCCTCCTATCCCCATCTGTGAGGCTTAGAACCTCGGGTCATCTTTGACTCCACACTTTCCTTCTCCGCCCACATCTCTGAGGTCTCTAAAAAGTCAAACTTCCTATTGCACCTGCACCTCCTCAGAGGCACTCTTCCTTTCCTCTCCTTCCCCTAGAAGCTCACTGTCTCCCAAGCTCTGGTTCTCTCTAGGTTAGACTATTGTAACAGCCTCTTTCTAAATGTACCTGCCTCTACTCTTCGCCCTCTGCAACTAATCTAGAACAGGACTGCAAGACTTGTCCTTAGCATCAAGCCCTGGGATCGGCTCTCTCCAGCTCTGAAATCTCTCCATTGGCTCCCAGTGGATGCAAGGATTAAACTCCCTCAGAGTCAGTCGTTTCTCAAAGAAACGAGCCGGGGGTAGATCTCTGTCTTTGGCTGGGGCCCTCCCTCTGGAACAGCCTCCCTGCCACTCTAAAACTTGAGGAGAACCATCTCCGGTTCCAGAAGCACCTCAAGACCTTCGTCTTGGCATCTGCCTTTGCTCCCCCTCTCCCTTGCTGATCTGCTCTCTCTTGGCACTGTGCATCTGGCCACCCCCCGTCCACTTGGCCCAGTTACCTGCTCACCCTATCACCCTTCTGCACTGCCTCCCGGCCACCCCTTGCACTGGGGACTGTATCTGTACCCATATAGAGACCCCACACCCCCCATTTTCTTCTTTTTATGCACTTATCAAATTTACCCAGTTCTGCTGCCGTAAACACAGCACTTGCCACTTGCTGGCTGCACTACCCCTGTTTATTGCTCCATTTTATATGTTATTTGTATTTATTATTATTTATCTGTTTATCCTCTGCTCTGCACTTTCCACTCTCCCCCTTCCATGTACTTTTCCCCTTTCCCATGCACTTGCACAATCTCAATGTCACTGGGCCTAGTAAGATTGTTGTTTTGTTCTCCACTTTTCCCCTCCCTTGCCCCGCCGCGCCCTGAAACACTTGTGTACGAGCGCGATACAAATAAAATATCTTACCATTCATTCCCTTGTAGCCCTTATGGCATCTTAAGAGTAAGTGGCAGTAAGACGACCAATGCAGCCATATGGGCAAACTGTCACAGACCATTCCATAGATCAGACAAAGACACCCATATCAAGCAAATGCTTCCAGGCTGTGAAGTGCAAACACAAGAGGGCAAATAGGTCCAAAGCGCATCTGGCTCCAGTGGGCCTCGCTCCCAGCGTGCATGCTTGGAAAACAAACCAAAAATGGAGGAAAACGCCTTTATCGGCTCGTACTGCAGAGCTCAGGGATAAGGGCTGTGCCTATAACAGATCAGCCAATCAGAGTACAAGTCTGCCACACAAGCACACCTGAAGCTTGTTAGAGCAGGTGAGGGCTCAGAGTTGAGGTAAGCACCCTTTATAAGGTTGGCGTTCTGACAGAAGGGTGTGGGTATTTGAAGAAGAAGGTTATTCGCCAGAGGCTGGACAAGGGAATGAATGGTGTGAAAACAGGAGGAAGAGTGATTGAGAGAGGATGAGGAGACTGCGAAGAGAAGGGAGGAAGAATAACAGCAGAGGGGGAGGAGTACAGTGTGAGGAGAGGAAAGAAGGAGAGAAGGAACAGCAGCAGAGGAGAGGTGGAGACGAAAGGAGAAATAACAGCACTAGAGAGGGTGAGAGGAGATTAGAAATAACAGCTGAAAAGGAGGAAGAAGAGCAGAGATGGGCAGAATTAAAGTGAGAACCAGGGTGGTGGTCTGGGGTAGTATAGCCTGTGGCCCCACTGAGGCCGTCTAGTAGGGCCTACCTGCTTGGCCCCTAAGGGACCCCAGAAACAAAGACGCAGACACCAGGGAAAAGTATTTAATACGTGTGTGTGTGTTTTATTTTTGTGTGTGTGTTCCCTGTGTTTGTCTTGGATCAAACCATCCAGCCCATTATGGGGCTGGATTGAATGTTTATTCAAAAAAAGAAACGAAAAAAACAATAGAGTCGAACGGGCTGGGCAGAGGAGAAAAGAATCCAGTAGGATTTAAAAAGGAAAGACAGTTGGAAGCGTGGAGCTTGGGGTAAGTGTTACAGGCAAAGCTAAGTAGGCTTAAGAAGGGGGGTAGGCTATTAATTATTGATCGGAAAGTTAAGTACTGAAAGGAGTAGAGGGGAAGTACCCTGGCACGAAGTAGTGGGATAGAGCGGCGGCCTGCTTGAGGCCGCCTAATGAGGTAGGACCACCCACAGAGAACATCCTCTAGCCTCACACTCCATGTGGGTGCTACCCAAGTAAGGTAAGGGGTCTGTTGCTTCAGGCTCACCCTAAGTGTCCCCAAAACCCCTACAAGAACGGGTGAGATGATGTAACAGTTCCCCATTTAGTAGGCGCTCACCCAGGGGAATCCTAGAAAAAGTAAAGGGAATGATAGGTAAAAGTAAAAGTGTTTTATAAATAAAGAGGGTCTCCGTTGGGATCTCTATAAAATTCACTGTGGTGTTTGTGTCCATTAGTGAACTAAGAACTCAGTGTGTAGCCCATCTCCTGTTACCAGCAATTTTATTTTGAGATGCACCCCTCCCTACCCAGCGGGCTTGAGGGGTGGGGGCGGTGGTTCCCAGGGGATTGTCCCTGGTTCGGGGTGAGAGGTGTGCGCCCTTGCTTGATCCAGGCTCTGGAAACAGGGGCTACAGTAGCATGAACCCTAAACCTTACAAGGACAAACCTAGGACGGGTGGAGGAATTAGCCTGTTGTGGAGCATCGAGAAGGTGGATGTGAAAAGCAGAGAGGAGGGGAGAAAAGGAGGAGGTGCCACAGGTATGAGCACATGGCAAGAAATCAAGGAGAAAGTTAAGAGTTGGCTTTTGGGCTGCAGGCCTAGGGGGGGTGACAAAGGGCTTACTGTGAAACCTGTGGAAACTGTAACCTGACACCCTGTTTACGGAACACTGTGGGCATTGGATGAAAAAAAGATTCAAGGTCAATACTTGTCACAGCCCATTTTGACAACTACCATTCTGTACCTGCGACCACAGGAAGAAGACTCTCCCCTAAAACCAACTACACAAGACATTGCCAAGAAAGCAGGAAGTTCAAGAAGATTCAAACACCCTCCAATACCCACCTAAATTAAGACTGGGTGATCTGCTCCCCCTGGTTTACTCCCTTGGTTGCTGGTAGATCCCTTGCTGTAGAATGGCCAGCCTTCCACATTGTTAGCTCCCCAATCCTTTGTAGTGATCCCTTGTGTTCTGCTTTCCTTGTTATGTATTTCCCACTTTGACCTGTAAAGTGCTTCATTGCTTCCCAAAGCAAGGTCTGAGATCAATAAATACACTAATAACATTAATTATAATTATACTCATAATAATAATAATAATAACAATAACAATAACAATGATAATAAAGATTCTTCACCAAGTAACTTTGAGTGATGGGTTGAGGCTCCAAGGATCAAAGATATAAGCAGGTTGCTTTACCCAAGATTGACTGCCGGGGAAAGGGCCAAGAATGGAAAAGGGGAATATGTGCGAGACAATTTTGCTTTGATTTTTTCCATCTTATTGTGCTGACAGTTAACCTTACAAAAATTGGAGGGAGCATCAATAACCGGACATGCCATGAAACAAGTAGCTGCACCTGCACTTGACCAGCAAACTCCTGCTATGGTAGAAACCATCCTGGAGACAATGGTTATAAGATAACTGACGGCGAAATACCATATGAGACCTTGACAGACAGAATTTTGTAGGGTCTGGTATATGAGCAAAAGCACCGTTGCCAAAGGGTGAATGATATATAGCTGGCATTGGATGAGACCTTGTCATAGATGGTACACTGAATACAATTCATCTTAGAAAAACAGTTTGGCAAGCTGAACTGGAGAAGGATAACCACACAATGGAGATGTTTTTTTAATTCCACCCAACCTGCTGACAATGTGCTGTGAGACAACTTCATTAGCCCTCACTGGAAATCGCCATTCAGGCAGCTACTGGCTTCCAGCAATGAAGACCGGGCCAGGCCGAGGCAACATCATGTTGGAACAGTGTGAGCTAGTCTCCAATGGCCCTATAAACGGAAGAGGTTATCCCACCCTGTTATTCAGCAGATGAGTAATCTCTGAGACAAAGAAACCAAGCCCCTGCAGAGAAGCTAGCCATAAAGTATTACACCTGTGTAAAGCTGGGACACATTGCAAAGGCTTGCACTAATGTGGCACTGTCTGAACCAATGAATACTAGTTACTTAACACCAGGGGGAACTTGTTCCTAAATGCGAAGACGGGTGGTTAAATCTGGAAAGCGATGAAGACAAGAAAGAGAGACATATGCTAGCCTCAGATTGAACAGGACAGAGCTATAATCTTTCCATCCAGCATGAAGGACAACTTGCTTTTTCTCTACTGCAAATATAGTATGACCGGACCAACTAATACCAAAACAAGTTGGTCTTAGTATGACATGCATGGTGGATGGAGAAATCTATCCCAAAGCCAATGTACCCTTCTTCAGGAGCCTTTTCAAGCAGAAATGTCAGTGAATGCAGGAACCCTAGAATAGGTCATCCCGGGTGCCGACCTAGAGAATTGACACTTGGTTTTGAAGAAGTAGAGGGAATACATTACGCAAACTGGTGGAAAGACAACCACTGGAGGGAAGAAATGGAAAAAGAATGAGAAAATGCCAGGCAAAGAGAGCCAAATAGAGGATGGGAAGAGTCCCACCTGGTGCCATCACTTGCAACATGATGCTGTGCCCAGGGGAAGAGTGGGGAGGATCCCCCAGTGAACTCCACAATGCTGTTGGCAGTTGCTTGCCACAATACAATATCCTATGGTGTCCCTTTAGGGGCTGAAATATAACAGAGAAGGTAATGCAAACTATAACCCAAACTAATAAAAAGGACCATTTAACCTGAGGTCCAATGCAAGGTTCAGTGAATAGAGGCACACATTACTTACCCCTTTTAATGTTCTTTCTGAAGGATGTTCCTCCCACAGATTTCTCATCTTTGATATATTCAATATCCTGCTTGCAGCTTCTGAAACCTTTTGACAGCAGAGGACGCTGTGTGTCGTCGACTCTAGGTCCCTCAGCGGCTTCCATCCCGCACTCAGCTGTGACCTCGACACTGGTACAAACAGCATGCACTGCACTTGTTGCCTCAGTTCAAGTATTTCCCCTCTTATTTCCCAGCCATCTCGAAGGTCAATCATGCACGCAGACGTGGAAAGAGAGGAAGATGTAATCAATGGAAATTCACCCAAAGATAGAGGGGCAGGTTGGGAGGGCGATGACGAATCCGTGGGAGAAACATTCATCAGAAAGAATATTACCGGTGGCAAGTAATTTGTTCTTCTAATGGATCGTGTCCTCCCATGGATTCCACATCTTTTATAGACTACCAAAGCAGTGCATAGATGGAGGCAGGATCAAGAATTTGCTTTGGATTTACGCTGTGAAGGACTGCTTTGCCAAAGTTTGGTTCCTGATCCGACACAGAATCAAGTCAATAATGTTGCAGAAAGGTATGCAGCGAAGACCAGGGTTCAGCATTGCAAATATCCTGCACCAGTACCCCTCTTTGAAAGGCTGCAGTTGTAGCTACTCCTCTTGTAGAATGAGCCCTTAATTCATCAGGGACATCCTTGCCAGCTAAAGTGTAACTCTCAGAGATACATAAAATGATCCATCGAGACAAGGCCTGTTTGGCAATAGCCTGTCCCAACCTATGACCAGAATAACCAACAGAAAGTTGATAATCTTATCTGTCTTTAGCCAGTCTGTTAATACAAAAGCTTAACATTTTATTGGAATCTAGATGATGCAGTCGCTCTTCATTCTTGGAAGGATAAGGAGGTGGATAAAAGTTAGGTAGAAATATTCTTTGTGTCAGGTGAATATGTGACCACCTTTGGATGAAATGAAGGGAGAACCCTCAAAACAACATTTTCCTTATAAAAAGTAGTAAATATTGGCTTCCATGACACAGCCTGAAGTTCACTTACTCTCCGAGCAGAAGTGATCGCTATGAAAAAAATAGGGCCTCATTACAATCCTGGCGTAGGACCATGGTGCTATTAGCACCATGGTCCATGCCGGATTCCGCCATGGTGGATGGCGGATTTACCGCCCCATTCCAATGTTGGCGGGGCGGTAAATCCCTATTCACCATGGCCCCTTACCCATTCCCATTTTTGGCCCATAGGGCTCAATGGGAATGGGGAAAGCACTAATTACAGCACCGTAAATTGCGGTGCCGTAATTAGCACCAAGATCGCTTAGCGCCTTGGACTTTAACGCCTGCAAAAAGCAGGCGTTAAAGTGGGAATCTGGCGTTAAGGGTTTAACGGCGCTGCAGCCTTTTACGGCGCCGTTAACCCCTTAACGCCAGGGTTGTAATGAGGCCCCTAGTCTTCAAAGTCAACATCCTAATGGACATGAATGAAGAGGCTCAAACGGAGCACCCATTAAAAATTGTAGTACTAAATTAAAATCCCAAACGGACTATGAAAGGTACTGGTGGAAAGATGTTTGTCAGTCCCTTTAGGAACTGAATAACAATGGGCATCTTAAAACAGGAGCCCTGTTCAGGCGATCGCTTGAAAATGGATAGTGCAGCCAGATATCCGTTTGCAGTAGACACCTGTAGCCCCTGGTGGGCCAGATGTAACCAGAAAGATAACACTGAGGGAGTGTCACAAGTGAAATGGTCAATATCTTTAGCTCTGCACCAGCTGCAAAACGTTTTCCAACAACAGAGGTATAGAGCTTTCGCTGATGGCCTTCTGACTGAAACCAACACCTTCATCTTGTCTTCCGGAAGATCCCAGTCTTTGTATCCTAACCTCTCATAAACCTGGCATGAAGGTTCAGGTTTTGATTTCTGGATGGAGAAGACAGCCTTCCTCTTGTGAGAGTATGTCTAGACGGAATAGAAGGCAGATGGATATGTCCAGAAGGTCTGGTACCAGGTTTCCTGGCCCAATCCGGAGCAATCAGGATCATGGACTTCCCAAACTTCCTGAACCTCATGATGACATAAGGAATGACGGGGACTGGAGGGAACGTGTGCAGGAGTGGAAAATCCCAGTCCACCATGAACGCGTCCCGGTATCCAGTCATAATGTCGAATACAATAATGTCGAAAGTCAAAATGTCGAAAACATTTAGTTGAAAATAAAAATGTCGAATTACAAAAATGTCGAATTTTTTTCGAATTAATGTTTAAATAAATAATTCATTAATTATGGTTTATAAAACATAATTTTTTTAAATGGTTAAAGGTATATCCATGGTGGGTGGGGGGATGGGGAGGAGGTGGGGGGGTTGGGGTAGGGGTTTGGGATGGGTTTTTTTAATAATTAATTATTTAATTAATGTTTTATTAAATACTTTTTTTAAAAAAATTAAAGGTATATCCATGGGGGGGTTGGGGGGATGGGGAGGAGTGGAGGGTTGGGGTAGGGTTTTGGGATGGGGGGTTTGGGGGGGGACCCCCCCCAATAAAAAACGTTAGTATGTGTGACATTATACATAGTTATTTTAACATTGGTTTTTCGATTTTTTTTTCGACATTTTATTTTCGAAATAATGACTTTTTCTATTATATGTATGTGTTTTCGACATTTTTGAATTCGACATTTTTTTCTCGACATTTTTGTAATTCGACATTATTTTTTCAATATTATGACTATAAACCACGCGTCCCCACAGAGCTCCACTCTGAGGAAATTCCCTGGAACAGAAAAGGTTGTATTTCCTGTTGATAATGGACATAAACATTCCCCAAATGGTGAAGATCTCTAAAAAGGACTTCCTGAGCCAACTCCCACTCATGGGAGACTGTGCTCTGCCTGATCAAAGTGTCAGCTGCCGTTTTCTCTTCTACGGCTGGGTGAAAGGCTGACCGAGAGATTCTCTCTTAAAGTCCCCAGGACGAGAGCTGCATTGCCTCCCTGCACAGAGGAAGTGACCCTACAACTCCTCACTTGTTGAGGTAATACATAGCCACTGTGTTGTTCGTCATTATCAGGACATTCTTTCCTCCCACAGGGGGAAAGAAGGTCAACAGTGCCAGTCTGATTGCCCTCAGCTCCAAAAGGTTCATGTGTAGTTTGGAATCCGACAGAGACCAACGACCACTGATTCTCAGATCGTTCATGTGAGATCCCCATCCCGTGAGTGAGGAGTCTGTGGCTACTGTCAACTCTGGCCATGGTTGCCAAAAAGGTTCCCCTTTCATCTCATTCTCCTTGCAGGCCCACCACAGGAGATCCTATGTGACCCAGCTGAAGACCTAAAGAAGGTCCGTCGTCCTGCTGGAGAACTGTGACCATTGTGATCTGAGAGCACACTAGAGCGATCTCATCCTCAGACGGGCAGCTGGCACCTGAGAAATGTAGGATGCCACAAGGCCGAGCAACCTCAGAAAATCGTAGGCTGGCAGATGTTGGCTATTCTGAAATGTTCTTACCATCTGCAAAATATGCTGAGCACTGACTCGGGGGCGCTAAGATTTCAAAGAGGAATAGTCCAGCACCGCTCCAATAAATTGAAGCTTTTGAGAAGGTGTCATGTGGGACTTCTTGAAATTGAGGGACAAGCCCAGTTTGTGGAAGGAGCGGCAGGTGCTGCTGAGATATTCCAGAGCCTGTTCAGAAGAACAAGCGTAATCGTGCATGGATGTGAATCCCTCCCCTCTTTTGATTTTCTGCCACCACCGTTGTCAACTTGGTGAAAAACCTAAGGTGGTGCGGGTATTTGGGGGTGAGCCCGAATGGCAGAACCCGAAATTGAAATGGGGAACTGCCAATGGCGAACCTCAGGTACTTCCTATGCTTGGGATGTATAGGCATATGGAAATAAGCAACCTGAATATCGAGTGACACCATTCAATCCTGGAGCTGAAGGGCCTGGAGGATCTGGGAAAGAGTGACTATCTTGAAACTGTCCTTCCTCGGGAACTTGTTGAAGCATCTAAAGGCCAAGATGGGTCGCATAACTCTATATTTCTTGGGAATCATAATAAAACAAAGAGTAGTACCATCCCTGGTTCCTGTCCGCTACATGTACTCTTCTATCGCACCTTTCTCCAGCAGGCAGAGTATTTCCTGCAGAAAGAGCAGATATAGTTCCCTTAAAGATTGTTTGCTTGGGGGACAATCCGGGGGCCTCTTTAAGACCGGGTGACAGTAACCATTGGCTACCGTTTGCCATGCCCAAGCATCTAAAGTAATGCTTTGCCATTTGTCTAAATGCTGTGTTAGTCTGCCTCCCACTACTGTCCTGTGGACCAAGGACTTAAAGAGGTTTTGTTGCTTTGACTGCAGCGGAGGGCAAAGAGGCAGAGGCTGTGTTGTTTTACCTCATAGACATGATCCACCATGAGGTAGTCTTTTCTGGCCTCTCAAAGACATCTGTCCACTTGTTCTGATGAATGAAGAATAGTACTGAAAGGAACAACCCCTCCAACCTTGAGGGGCAGAATGGCTTTGTTGTGGTTGACAAATCACTGCTTCCAGTGTCTTAGCAGCTGCCCTGGATACCTGCAGCTTCTCCAAACTCTAATCTGCTTTTGTGCCAAATAGTTGAGAGCCATCAAACGGCATGTCTAATAGCCTTGCCTGAACATCAGGGGCAAACCCTGATCTTCGCAGCCACGCAAAACTTCTGGCAACAGTACCCGCTGCCATAGAGCAGGTCACACAAACTGAGGAGTCTAATCCTGATTGCAATGACTGACACACTGCGTCCTTCTCATCCTGGACTATGTTGAGAAATCTTTCTCTTTCTTCTCCTTCAGGAATGTGCTGTGCAGCCTGAGCAACCACATCCCACAAAGTATAAGAACATATTGCCAGAGTACACGCAGTATTAATAGCCTTCAGGGTCATGCTTCCTGCAGAAAACACACACTTTCCTACGGCATCACATTTCTTATCAACCCCATCAGAAGGGATTGTTGGGTAGGCAGCCGCTTTCGAGGTAGACATGGCTACTTGCACCACCAGACTCTCCGGAGAAGGATGTCTAGAAAGAAATTCTGGGTTTATTGCTGAAGGCCTGAACTTTCGTGTCAGGTCTTTATTAACTGCTGGTGTGGTGCCTGGCTATTTCCAATTTTCAAGAATGCTGTTTTTTAAAGCAGTATGAAACGGCAAGACAGTATCCTTCGGGGACCTTTATCTAGGATGTCTGTCAGTTCATCCTTTTCAATCTCTCTAATAGGACGACCCCAGCCTAGGTACTCTGTCACCTTACCCATGACAGACCTGTAGGAGGCATTAGCATAACAGCCGAATCTGGGGAGGCAAACTCCACTTCCGGTGAAGTGTCCAAGCCGCTTGCATCCTTTAAACAATCAACTAGGTTAAGAAACCTACACTCATCGGAAATGAGTTCCTCTGGCACATTTGGAGTACCATAGTCCAATCCAAATGGAGGATTGCCCTGTTCCTTTATTTTCTCTTCTTCAAAGATAGAGCCCATAGTCTTAAAAAAGTCCTTCTTAGACAAGGGCTTAAAACCCTGAGGGTTCTGACGAAATCGTTTATGGCTTCGACGACCAAGAACTCATGTCGACTCCCTCGAAGGAGCGGAAAAGGAAGGACGTGTCTTCAACTTCCCTCGAGTCGTCACCTCTCGACAATGTCAACACCTCTCGAGGATGCTTCTATGTCTTACTGCCCCGGCTCTTGGGCACGCGAGTAGCAGTCGTCAAGGACTCCCTGTCAGCCTTATGAGGTGCGATAGGGTCGGAAGCCTTCGTAAGTTCTTTCTAATGGCCAGAAGGAGCTGCCTTCAAGAACATCTCAAGCATCTGGAGGCGAAATTCCTTGCCATCAGCTTTAGATGCTGATTTGCTTGGGAAACATACCCTTTTACTGTCGGTTGATAAGTCCAATGATGATGGGGAGTGATGACGTCTCTTCTTAATTTTTCTATGAGAAGATGACAACGAATGTCGTGACTCACTCCTCAATCTGGAGAATGTTTAGAGGGCTTCTTAGCTCTCTGAGGTGAGATGTCCCTCGAGCTTTTTTCATCGACAATCATTTTTTTGATGGGGTGGTCAAAGTAGATTTAGATGGTGGCCTACCTAGGGCGAGCTTCCCCTTCCTCTCCTTCAAGGCCTTAATGCTCTGATGCCACTGGTGAGGGTTGCGCTGTATAAATATCTGATTGATTAACAGTCATTGACAGGCAAGACCCACAGTCATCGACCTTATATTTCACGCCTAGAGACCAGAGGCATATCCTGTGCAGATCTGTAATCGATATTTTCCATCCACGGTACGCACACCTCTTGAATCCGGTTTTCGGAATAGATATATGTCAAGATTTCAAGAAAAATGCAATTGGAAATCACTGAGGGAATCAAATCTTTCGAAGTGCTGTGCAGCAGAAAAACAGAACTGAAGAAACAAATGCGGTGCAGGTCATTTGCACCAGTGTCAATGTCACGGCCAAGTACAGGATGGAAGCCGCAGAGGGACCTAGAGTCGACGACGCACGGCACCCTCTGGTGTCTTCAGACGGCACCCCTTTACTGTTGAAAAGATTCTGATGCTATAAGCAGGATATTGGATATATCAAAGAGGAGGAATCCTTGGGAGGACACAATTCATTAGAAAAGGAGGATTTGTGAGAGACATTTTTGAGTATTTGCATAGTTGTGTTCCGACAGCTACCCTGCAAGAACTGGAGAACTTCTTCCTTCTGCCACTGGTATGGTTTCACCAATGCAGTATGGGTACCTGGGGTTAGGGAGTGAGCCTACCAGAGGGAATATTTACTGATTAAAATTTAGTTTCCATCACTAAGTGTTAGAATGAGTCAATCCCATAAGAATAATCAGAACAAATTAATGTTGGGAAAAGATCTCGGTGTCAGGCCTATCTTTGATCCACCAGCGCTTCGTTATACCACGCACCAAGAAACACATTTTATTAGTTAATTACTGTGGCATGCTGCCGTATACAGACTCAAAAGAGCAGAGCTCTGATCAAACAATTCCGCACCAGGCAGATGCCAAGTGGGAATCCAAGATGGCAGCTGGCCTTAATCAGGGCATGGCAATTTATTTTTGAGTCTAGATGTGGGGAAATGGGAGTGGTTGAAAGGCCACAAACTGCCAGAAACAAATCAATCAGATCTAAGATATGAAAATATATATATAAATATATTTAACGTTGTTAAAGGGATCCTATGGTTAAGTTGCACTAGTAAAAACCTATAAAATTCAATGGAAAAACATTGTTACAGGGACGTTATGGTTACTGGTAAAACTGAAAAACCTCAGAAATTCGCCAGTTATGGTAAGCTAAGCAACTCGCGCCACCACTATACACTGCTAAGACTAACACCCATAACATCAAAGATGACCTCACAAATGTCATTGATGAATGACATCACATGTACATTTACATTTCATGAAGAGCCTCAATATGCTTAGCTTACCATAACTGGCAAATTTCTGAGGTTTTCAGTTTGACCTGTAACCATAACGTCCCTGTAACGTTTTTCCATTGAATTGTATAGGTTTTTACTAGTGCAACTTAACCATGACGTCTCTTAAACAAAATTTTTTGTCAGTGAATTTCATTGGTTTTTAGCAGGATACCCTTAGTGTGTATAAAAGAATTGTGCAACATAGTGCAACTGCTGGCACCATGTGAATGCGCACAGCAGTCGTAGACTATGCGTCTGTTTGCAGAGATCGTGTGGCATCCAACCGGCTGAGTTAGGCAGGTGTTCTCTTACATAGTGGTACCAATCACCAAACGCAAATAACAGACAAACAGCACCATGAGAAAAATTTGGCAGGGAAAATAGAGTAGATCTGCAAATTGTGCACTTAGGAAGCAAACAGGACAAATGCATCGGGAATATCCCATGATATAATGCATCAACAACAGAAGGGACGTCTGTGTTTACCAATCTTACCGCACTGCTACTTTAAAGCGGAAGAAAGAACGAACTGCCAGAGTAACTACTGGAAAATGCAAAGACCTGAACATCAGTACAATGTAGTAAGACCCTAAACTTTGTAAAATAATTGCACCGCTGCTGCAATATGCAATAGTACAGAAGCATAACGTGTCTTGGTGTAATGCACCAATGGCAAACACCTTACAGTGGCAGGAAGAAAATTCCCCTCATGACGCAAGTACTTTCTATAGTAACCCCATTGGTACGCACAGTGCTGTGAACTGTAAAATATTTAATATATCTTGCTGCATGTACATCAAACACATTTCCTTTTTGGTAAGACAACGGGCCTCATTACGAGTCCGGCGGTAACCGAGGCGGTAAAACCGCCTGGTTACCGCCGGACTCGTATTACCATTCCGCCTCCGTGATTCCCGGAATTACCGGGGCATTACAACCCCGGTGACCCGGGAATTCCAGAGGCGGAATGGTGTAAATCCCCATTCCTATTGAATCCCATAGGACTCAATGGGAATGGGGATCATGGAAACACCGGCACCATCTCGTGATGGTGCCGGTGTTTCCTCGTCCGCCTGCAGGCGGGTGGTGTTAAACCCGCCAGGTCAGACTTGGCGGGATTGACGCCTCCGCCTGCAGGAGTCGTGATCACCCGGTATGGAAACAACGGTGGCGGCGGGTTTACCGCCACTGTTGTTTCCATACCGGGTGAGTTGTAATGAGGCCCAACATATTGGAAAGGAAAGCAAGGCAGTACAAGTGGCAACCCTTCCACAACACCATATGGGCATAGGAAAGGAAAGAAACTCTGAGCATAGGGAAATGGACAGCGTGGAAGTCAAAGTGGAGAAATTGGTGAACAATTGTGCTGCTATAAAGGTTGCTTACAAGGATATCATTTGGATATCATTTGGACAAAATAACACAGCACTGGCACACCTACATGTGTACTCCTTCCGCATGTCAAAGTCTCTCAAAAACCGTTTCATGGAATGTGTTACAGTAATACATCAATCTCTCCCTCCCCTCACAACCAAATTGTGCAAATCCCCATTTCACCACAATAAATACTTCTGCTACCCCTTCCTTTCCAAATGGCGTGTATGCATGTGTACAAGGAAACGGTAATAATGAAAATGTTGTTGACGGTTTGAGTGGTAATTTTCTTTTGTATCTGAAATGGGGTTCTGACTCACAGTCCTTGTTGCAATGACCACAAGTAAGAAAAAGGTAGGTGTCCTGCGTACACTGCAGCTGTCCGGCCTATCTGCAGTGACAATAGAGGTATCCGTATGCCGCCAGCATTCTCCGCACGTCCGCATGTTGTCCACCACCAATCAATGCGTGTTCGCCCGGACGTTTATGCGTAGTGCAAGTACACGCATGTGTGTCTGTTCCTATGTGTCCTGTGGACATCGACACTGTGTAGCATATGCGAAGGAACAATAATTTAGTTGGGTGTCCACCCACATCCTACAGGTAGCTATGCAGATAAACATCTCACTTGCTGTAACTTATAAATACCTAGCATCTCCCTAAATTGTTGGCGCACTTGTGGCGCAGTTTCAGTCAGTAGAGAAAAGGCAATGGTGTGCATAGGACACCCATGCACGTGCACATAACGTATTCCACCCAAAATGCGTGCAGCAGACAGCCATCCCAAAGGAGAACAGTGGCGACATCACCATGCGACCGCACCCACTCTGGGCATGAGCCCTTATTTTGGGCACAGGAGCCAGACCCTCGAACAGCAGGAAAGTGCAGGAACGGCCAGGGCTGTGTCCCAATGAAGCAGAAACATTGCTTCTTCCCTTTCCAGTTTCTTCTTTGCTGCACGCCATCATTGCGTACTGTTAAAAAGTTCCACACGCTTCCACCAATGACATTGAAGAGCTCTCCATGTAACAGTGTCAGTTCTGTACAACACTCCTTTGTGCACACACCCCGCCCAGAAACGTTATTGCGCAATCCCTGTGACTACACAGTCCCATCTCCATCGCCGCCATCCTGAAAATGCCCAGATGTGGCTTTCGTGCTGCGTGCGAGCACAACGTGCAACCAGGTTAGGGGAAGTTTGTTATAAGGGGCGGCTCTTAAAAGAGCTTTTTTGTATTTTTTTTTGTAGATGCTACTAGAGGAACTCCTTTTTTCATTTTTTATTTGATTTGTGTTTTCTTGTGCGGACATTGTTACAGTAAACTCTTCACTGCATCTTGTAGATGGGCAAACAAGAACAAGTTACTCTCTTACCTGGTAACGTTCTTTCGATGGGATGGTCCGATGATGTATTCCATATCTTTGGCAGTAATCACCACAGCTGTGCTGCTTCGGAAAATTTTCGGCGTCTGCGTCCTACGTCGACGTCGATGCGCCGTCCCCGAGGACCTCTCCGAAGGCCGACGTCACCCGATGTGATAAGTAGGATGCACGACGCCCATAGCCTCAGTTGTAGTTTTTTCCCCCAGAACGTGTGCCACCAGTCTTCTGCCAGTCAGACACACAAGGCCTTGCGGAAACGTAAGCTGCAATCGCATAAGAAATTCTGCAGCGGGGAAGGTAGGGAGGGAGCGATATGGAATACGTCGTCGGACCATCCCTTCGAAAGAACGTTACCAGGTAAGAGAGTAACTTGTTCTTCGAGGGGATTGGGTCCTCCGACGTATTCCATATCTTTAACCGACTCCCAAAGCAGTACCAAAGCAAGGAGGTGGGAAAAGAATTTAGAACACAAATTTAGCATGCCCAATCAAATTGCGGAATAAAGGACTGCCTTGCCAAAGGCCAGATCCTGTCCCCGGATGGAACTGAGGGAGAAGTGACTTACAAAAGTATGTACAGAAGCCCAGGTGGCTGCATCACAGATGTTACGAATAGGAACACCCCTCTGTAGGGCAGTAGATGCAGCCATACCCCTGGTAGAAAGGGCCCGCAAGTCAGCCGGTGGGTCCTTACCCGCCAAGCGGTAACACTCGGAAATAGCCAAAATAATCCAACGAGACAAAGTCTGTTTCGTCACAGCTTGTCCCAAACACTTTCCAGCGTAACCAATCAAGAGTTGATCGTCCACTCTGACCCGGGACATGCGTGAAATATAAAAGCTCAACGGTCTCCTAGGATCAAGCCTATGGAGCCTCTCCTCTTCCTTACCAGGATGCGGAGGAGGATAGAATGCCGGAAGAACAACCTTCTGGCCCAAATGAAATTCCGAAACCACCTTCGGAAGAAAGGAAGGACGAACTCGAAGGACAACCCTGTCCTTATGAAACACAGTGAAGGGTGGCTTAACTGAAAGTGCCTGTAACTCACTCACTCTGCGAGCGGAAGTTAAGAGTTTTAAGAGTTAACAGTCTCAAAGGGCAAGAATACAAAGGCTCAAACGGAGCACCCATAGGAAACTTAAGAACAAGGTTCAAATCCCAACCGGGCACCAGAAAAGGTGACGGAGGGAACACATTACTGAGCGCTTTCAAAAACTGAGAAATTAAAGGAATCTTAAAATAGGAACATTCTTCAGACGAGCGCTTAAACATGGACAGCGCCGCCAGGTAACCTTTAATGGTACCCACTTGCAAGCACCTGTGGGCCAAAGAAAGCAAAAAAGACAGAACCATGGGAATGCCACATTCAAAAGGATCCACATTCTTAACTCTGCACCAGTCGCAGAATTTACGCCAACAGCAACGGTACAGAGACTTTGTTGCCGGCCGTCTGGCCGAGAGCAACACCTCCAACACGTCTTCAGGGAGGTCCCAATCCTTATACCTCAACCTTTCAGAAGCCAAGCGTGAAGGTTGAGGGATCTGACCTCTGGATGGAGTACCTGACCCCCCCTCCCGTGAGAGATCGTCTCGGTAGGGAAGACGACGTGGAGGGCAGAGGGACAAGTCGAGACGGTCCGGGTACCACGTCCTCCAGGCCCACGCCAGAGCAATGAGGATCATCCGGGAACCGAACCTCCGTAACCTCTGCAGTACTTGCGGGATAACGGGGACTGGAGGAAACGCGTACAGCAGTGGGAATGACCACTCCACCACAAATGCGTCTCCTAAGGCTCCTTTTGGAGGAAATTCCCCGCAAGTAGAACCTTTTCGCACTTCCGGTTGACACTGGAGGCGAAGAGATCCACTTGAGGGGTCCCCCAAAGGGCAAAGATCTCCAGAAGAATCTACTGAGCCAGCTCCCACTCGTGAGAGATCGTGCTCTGCCTGCTCAGAGCTTCCGCCGTCTCGTTGTCGTCTCCGGCCAGATGAACAGCTGAGATTGAAACTTCCTGCTGGATGGCCCAGAACTCGAGTTGCATCGCCTCCCTGCACAGAGGAAGTGACCCTGCCCCCCCCTTTTTGTTGAGGTAGTGCATGGCCACCGTGTTGTCCGTCAGGATCAGGACACTCTTTCTCCGCACAGTCGGCAGAAAAGCTTTCAGGGCTAGCCTGACGGCCCTCAGCTCCAACAGATTGATATGGAGTCTGGACTCCGACGGAGACCAACGACCGCTGACTGTCAACTCGTTGGCATGAGCTCCCCATCCGGTGAGGGATGCGTCCGTCACGATCGTCACCTCTGGCCAGGGAAGCCAAAACGGAGCCCCCTTCATCAGATTGCCTTCGACGGCCCACCACAGAAGGTCCTGGGCGACCGAGGGCGGCACCTGAACAGGGTCCGACATCCTGCCGGAAGATTGCGACCACTGCATCTTGAGTGCCCACTGCAAAGATCTCATCTGCAGACGAGCCTCTGGCACCAGAAGAATTCAGGATGCCATGAGGCCGAGCAACCTCAAGAACTCGAACGCCGGGAGCGTCTGGGCAAGTTGAAGCTTGTGCACCATCTGCTGAATGTGAAGAGCCTCACCTGGGGAGGAAAACACAGCCCCAGGGATGTGTCGAGCACTGCTCCGATGTACTGGAGCCTCTGTGTTGGCGTCAAATGGGACTTCTTTAAATTGAGGGAGAAGCCCAGCTTGTGAAGGGAGTGGCAGGTGACGGACAGATGATCCAGGACTTGCTCTGGAGAGCTCCCCCTGATCAACCAATCGTCCAGGTAGGGGTAGACGTGAATCCCCCCTTTCCTGAGATGCGCTGCCACCACCACCATGAGCTTGGTGAAAACCCTCGGGGCGGAAGTCAATCCGAACGGCAGGACCCGAAACTGAAAGTGCGAGTCGCCAACCGCGAACCTCAGGTACTTCTTGTGCTTGGGATGGATCGGCACATAGAAGTAAGCGTCCTTGAGGTCGAGAGACACCAACCAGTCCTGAAGTTGAAGGGCCTGGAGGACTTGAGAGAGAGTGGCCATCTTGAACCTGTCCTTCCGTAGGAGTTTGTTCAAACCGCGCATGTCCATGATGGGTCTCAATCCCCCGTCTTTCTTCGAAATCAAAAAATAAGGGGAATACCATCCCTTGTTCCTCTCCGCTACAGGCACCAGTTCTATGGCGCCTTTCTCCAGCAGGGTTTGAATTTCCTGCGCAAGGAGCGGATCCGGACTCTTCAAAGAGAGGTTCCCAGGTGGATTGTCGTGAGGCCTCTGCCGAAAGGGAGGACAGTAGCCGTGGGTTATGATCGCCAGAACCCACACATCTGAAGTAATGGCACGCCACTCTAGAAGATGCTGCGCCAGCCTTCCCCCAACCGGCGAACCATGGGACATGGCCTCATGACTGAGTGGTAGGGGCTGCGGCGTTGCCTGAGGGCAAAGAGGCAACTGCCCGAGCGGCTTTGGCACCTCGAGAACCCGTTTTCCCCCTCTGGTACTCCTACGGTGGCATCTTTGACTGACAGCTCCTCTCGCTTTATTGAAGGATGAGTAATAACAAAAGGAACCTCCCCTCCATTGTTGTCCCCTAGGACGAAAAGGCGGAGGTTGTCGAACTGCAGTGCCCAACGACTTCGCTGCAGCTTTGGAGGTCTACAACCTCTCAAGGCTCTCGTCAGCCTTGCTGCCAAAAAGATGTTCACCGTCGAAGGGCATTTTGAGGAGCCGGGACTGTACATCAGGAGCAAACCCCGACTTCCGCAACCACGCAAACCTGCGTATTACGGTGCTCGCCGCCATGGACCGGCTGACACAATCTGCCATGTCCAAACCCGAGTGAACGGCCTCACACATGGCATCCTTGCTATCCTGGACCATAGCAAGGAAACCATCCCGTTCGTCCCCTTCGGGAATATGTTTAGCCGCTAATGCAACACAGTTCCACAGAGTGTGTGTGAAACGAGACAAGGCACATACGGAGTTGGTCGCCTGAAGCGCCATACCCCCTGAAGAACACACTTTCTTTGCCCAGCATTCAAAATGTTTGTCGTCCCTATCCGGAGGGATGGTAGGATACGACGCCTGCTTTGCCGGGGCCGTAGCCGCCTGCACCACCAAATTCTCCGGAGTTGGGTGCCAAGACAAGTAGCAGGGGTCGCTACTGGCTGGATGGTATTTTCGCGACAAAGACTTGCCCACTGCCGGGAGACTCTCCGGACCAGTCCAAGCCGCTGCCACCCTTCTCTGCAGAGCCATATGAAACGGCAGCACCGGGTCAGTGGGGGGACCAAGATCGAGGATGTCCGTAAGATCATCCTGAACAAACTCCCCTGGGGGAGCCGACCATCCCAAGTACTAAAGCGCTGGTACGAAGAATCGGCATGAGTGCCAGGCTAAGGCTTACAAAACTCCACCTCCGGAGAGGTGTCCAGTCCACTGGCATCATGCAGTGACTGCCTCAGGTCTTCAAATTGGCTATGGCCCGAGATAAACTCATCTGGCACCCTATCCGGAACCAAGCCCTCATCAGAGCCCTCATCAACCTCTGAAATGTATTCCAGGCAGTGAGAGGAAGGCACCTGGGGACCAAAGCTATGCCTGACCTTAGCCAGAGCCTTTCTAGGGGCTTCCCCCGTGCCTCCTGGCCCCTCCGACACCACCGCCTCAAAAGGCGTTGAGGGTGCCGAACGAATCGGCGCCGGTGTCGAGAATTGGCGTCGACGTTGAGTGAATCGGCGCCAACGTCAACCGCAGCGCCACCAGCATCGATGGCGTCGACACAAGCCTAGAAGCCAGAGCTCCGAGCGTGTCCTTCGACGACATAGGTGCCGACAGCGTTGACGACCCCCTCGGAGGCGGAGCCTCGAGAGATGCCGTCGACGACCTCGGCGCCACAGGCGTCGATGTCTTCCTCGAAGACTGCACAGGGTCACGCGGTCTCGAGCGCATCGAGGACCGGGACCTGAAACGGGCATGGCGAGAACGGTTACCCTTGTCCGAGCGGGACCTCTCCCACGAACCGTGCCGACCACCCGAGCCCAAAGGCGTGCGAGTGGTATCTCTCGACCGATCACGACCGACCCCACTCGGAGGCGCGGACGGACTGGTGCCCTGCGATTCGAGAATCGCTAACATCTTCTTCCCGAAGGAACGCCATTCCTCCGGTGTCGCTTGCATGGTGGGATAAGTGACCCGCCGATGGGCGGTGTCCTTGGAAGAGGACGGGGAAGGCGACCGATGCCGGCGCTTCCGGGAATGCCTCGAAGAGGCAGAGGAGTGGCGAGACCGACTCCTGGAAGGAGACCCACTGGACCTCCGACGATGACGCGGAGAGTCACCTCTCGATTCATCCGTCGAAAGCCCCACAGACCTCGACTTCCAGGGCTTAGACACCCTACCTACTGACAACTTCTTCTTGCGCTCCCGCAAGGCCTTGGCCGTGAGCGACTGGCAGTCGACACAGTGGTCCGTGTCGTGGGCCTCCCCGAGGCACCAGAGGCAGGCGTTGTGCGAGTCCGTTACCGACATCTTGGACCCTCAGTCCCCGCATTTCTTGAAGCCCGGACGCGGGGTGGAAGACGAGGTAGACATCGTCACGAACAGGCTTTTTCACAAAACCGAACAGGTTCAAAAACCGAGAAGATTACAACAGAAACTCCAAAGAGTCGAAGTGTAACGAGATTCACGAAGCGAACACTTTCGCGGAAAAAAAATGAACTGAGGCTACGGGCGTCGTGCGTCCTACTTATCACATCGGGTGACGTCAGCCGTCGGAGGAGGTCCTCGGGGACGCCGCATCAACGTCATCGACGTAGGACGCAGAAAATTTTCCAAAGCAGCACAGCTGTGGTGATTACTGTCAAAGATATGGAATACATCGGAGGACCCAATCCCCTCGAAACAGCATTACCAATGGACAACAAAGAAATGCCATATGGTTGGAAAAATTCTGCATTTCCACAACTAATGAGGTAATTGTTGCAGAAGAACATCCCAGCAGCGGACAAAAAAGTATTCATACTTCTGTTGATGAGACACCTTCCTGAGTCTGGCTCGGAACAACATCCATGATCAGTGACCCACGCTCTTCGTGGTGTTATCGATGACGACAGCATCCTGGAAGTGGGAAAATGCCTCTTCACTAGCTTTAGCAACCTCTTTAGTCGACGGAGGAGGCAGAAGTACAAGAACTTCTGAAACAAACGGCACGCGTTCCACCTCTGCTGGGGCTTCGTGAGGCTGATATGTTTGTTCCGTGTTTGCACCCAGACATCACAATGTTTTTATGAAGATGAAATGATTGTGAATTCTTTATCAAGATCAGCCTGACGAAGCCCTGGCAGGGGTGGAACGCGTGGCAGTTGTTTCAGGAGTCCTTGTACTCCTGTCATGGTTATATGTCTCATGATGTCAAGAAATCATTAAACTACATCTTTTCCTAAATCAGTGGAGTGCCATGAGAAAAATAAATTTCCTACGGACTTGCCTGGACAACTGTGCATATCCGGAAAGTGGCTTATATTATATATATATATGGTTAAGTTGCTAAACTCATAGGAAGAGCACTTTTTCGGCGGCTTATAACTTTGCTCCCCCTCAACGAATTCTCACCACACTTTGCAAAACAAGTATATGGCCGGCTCTGAATTTTTTCACCAAGTTGGGTGAGGTTTCGTGCGGGGGGGACAAAGTTATAGGGGGTCCCCATTTTATTTCATAGACTGAATGGGGAAAAACTTTGCACACGGCTACAGGCCGAATGGCTGGATGGATTTTCACCAAATTTGTGGCCGGAGCGGGTGCGTGGGTCCGAAAGCGTGCTTTTGTGTGTTTGGTGGAAATCCGACCAGTACTTTTGTTGCAAAGAACTGAAATGCACATCCCAAAAAATGAGTGATATCTGGGTCTGCTCTGCGGACTCATTTCCCTGTTCGCTCCACGGACAGAATTGTCATTGGCTCGCGGTACGGTGTGCTGTCGAAGAAGTTTGGACGCGGCCGGTGGTTGGCTGGAGGGAAGTGTGGTGTGCGTCTACATTTTTTGGGAAAGCTGCCATGGTGTATCGGAGGACAGTGCGGCGGCGGAAGGGTCTGGAAAATGTACCGTTTGGAATGTGTTGCCGGCAATAAGGGAGGGAACGGGTGGGGGAGTGAGAAGTGGTTCATGTGACATATGTAGGCGAGTACTTTGTGTGGTGATTGGAGGCAGATGTTATAATGGCCTCATAGCTTCTGCCACGACCCGTTTGCGGCGACCTCTTTTCGTGATGAGTGGTGGCAGGTCAATTGTTATGTTATGTTATAACATTTCTATAGCGCCAAAGCCCTAAGGCATCTAGGCGCTCCTTCACAAGCAGAAAAGGATCAGTGAGGATGACTGAAGATTAGATGAAGAGTACCGTTTTCTAAAGCTTTCTGAAAGCCAAGTGGTTGGTCTCTTCTCTGAGCGCCAGAGGTAGATTGTTCCATGCCTTTGACACAAGCACTGGGAAGAAACGTCCATTTCCGCAAGCTCTCCTAGTCCTTGCCACCTGTAAAAGCTGGGTGGAGGTAGAGCGAAGATTTTTTGTGGGCTGGTATATAGTGATCTTATTTTTTATTTTTTATTTTATTGTAAAACTGCAGTTCAATACGTGTATCAAACTTTTGTTACATAGCACTAACTCAAAAATTTAGCTAAAGTGCTCCATTCAAAGCTAAATTGGACTACTCGGCTCCCTGCAGTTAGTAAGGACAGAGCTCTTTTTCTTTTTTTCTTTAAGTTTTGTCCATCATTCCTCACGCATAAATAAAGTCTTGGTTCACTTCTTCAGGTTTGGTCTGTGCTCAGTAGCGCATCTAGGAAGTTGATTATGCTGCATGTGAGCTTAATATTTCTTCCAGCCGAGACAGTTTCCCACCACTCATCTGCATCGTACAGGATGGGTTTATAAGAGAGCAGGTGTAACTCTCGGGGAATGGTAAACTGAGTGCAAGCTGTTAAGTGTTTTAGTGTCTCCACTTCACCTGAGTTGCAAAATCTGCATTTATTTGAAGAAATGGTTTTAGATCGACGTTGCCATAATGATTCTCTGGTGTTCAGGGCGTTCAGTCTGAATTTCAGGAATTGGTTCCTGTGGTAACGTGAGGGGCAAGTTGTGAGATACTTCGGTAAGGAATGTAGTTTCAGCATACTCGTCGAGTCTGGGAAAGTGGATTTAAGAGTTGCTCGGTGCTCGTAAGTTGATAATCAATCCCAGGATTCAAGTTTTTTTTTTGCGTACTGTGGGCGATCAATCAGCTCGTCAGTAGATATATTGGCGGCATCCATAATGATTTTTATTTCAGACTTCCATGTTTGAAGTAAGCTCGAGTGTGGATGTTCGTTATCATTTACGAAGATTTCATATGCTGGGATTTGTGATCCGAGCAATATTTTCCTCAGAAGCGATAGGGATTGCCATAACATTGTCATATAGATTGAGTTCTGGGTCAGTTCATATCTCAGAGCCGCCATTGAGATATATTTGGGAAGTCCTAATGCTCGTCTCCAGAACCTCCCTTCAAGCTGCTGCCACAGGGAATGGTCGAGATTCCACCCTGTCGCTCCACCAAAGGTTATGGTGGGGATGAACTTCTGCAGATAGAATGAAATTAATGGCGCTATTGAAAATTTTCCAAAGTCTTTATTAATTTTCGCTCCTTGTAGACCTAATTTAGTTGCTCTTTCCAAAAGGTCGGTTGACCATGCAGATTCGGAAAGGGAGTTGTTAACCATGATGCCCAGGTATCGAATCGAGGTTACGATACTTAGATTTTCTTTTCCAATAGCCCATTTGAAATTTTGGTCTTTCCTTGATACACTTTTTTCCAATGCACATGATCTTCGTTTTTCCTGTGTTTAGTTGTAGGTCATTGGCTATTAGATATTCATTTAAACTGAGCAATAGATATTGCAGGCCGATCTGAGTTAGATCAATTAGCACAATGTCATCAGCATATACAAGGCATTTAATGGAAGTTCCATTTATCTTTGGAGAAAAACTGTGCGCAGATTCCAGCCAATTCGGTAGATCAGAGATGAATAATTTGAATAATTCAGCGGCAAGTGGACATCCTTGCTTGACACCTTTGTGCGTGGGAATTGGCTCCGTCAGTACGCCTTGTGAATTCACTTTCACTTGTATTGTAGTGTTAGTATGCAGAGCTATGAGGGGGTCAAGAATTTGAGCTGGACAGTTCCACCCTCGTAGTTTGGACCAGAGTTTGTCTCGATTTATTGCATCAAACGCTTGTCTGAGGTCGACAAATGCGAAAAAGATTTTTTTCTTCGCTTTTAGGGATTCTAATTTTAGAATGGTTAGTAGGGTGAGGTTTGCGTCAACACCTACTTGTTCGACAAAGCCTGTTTGTCGACAGTCTGTTTGATTTTCCTTGGCTGCCCATGCCGTCAGCTTCAGTCGAAGAAACGATCCGAATATTTTTCCCATCGTGTCCAGCAAGGCAATGGGCCGATAGTTTGAAGAATCGTCTCGGCTACCCTTCTTGTAGATTGGTACCACTATAGCTTTGGACCATGAAGCAGGCGTTTGTCTTGACATTTGACGAAACAGACTTTCCATAAATTTGGCCCAATTATGCTTATGTTTTTTTAGCGTGATGTTCGAAATTTGGTCTGGACCAGCTGCTCTTGAATTCTTTAGTTTTTGAATGGCCAGTACTAAATCTTCATGGGAAGGAGTTATATCCCAAACTTCAGAAGAGATGGAAGAAAGAACTTGTGGGTCTTGGAACGGCTGTTCATATGCCTTTGTAAAGTAGTCGACCCATTTCGAGCTCGAAATTTCATTTGATATGTTTGAGATTGTTTTTGTGATTCCTTTATTTAATAGAGCCCATATTTCACGCGTGTTTTTGGTGATTATTAACTTTAACATAGTTTCAGCTCGGTCTTGTTCAATTTTCATCGAGTGAGATTTAAGATAATTTCTGTATGCCCGACGTCGATCTTTTAAGTCCTTTTGTATGTCTTTTTGATCATATTGCGTCTTTCTTATCAGGCGTAGATCTTTCCTCTACTTATTTTGCTGCAGCGATTTCATTACTGAATAGATGTTTTGGGCTGTGGCCATATAATCTTGAATTAGAATGTTTTGGCAAGAACGCGGCGAACATCGGAGCGTATTCAACATCGTTTGAGTCAGCAAGACTTAAAGCTAGTTTCAAGATTTGCGGGCCATTGGTTTTAAGCCTATTTCCGGCAGCATTTATTGACAGCGGTAGATCGTATGTCTCGGGATGCGGGTAGATTTCATTATCTAGTGATAGACATGACATGTCATGATCGCTTTCGGCCTTCGGGGCGACCTCGAGTGACACAACCCTTTCCAATAGATTTCGAGAGGCCCAAATGTAGTCTAAGGTGTTTCTACATTGGAGTCGGTTCCAGGTTGTCTTGCAGGGTTGGTCACCTTTTGTATTGCCGTTTACCATCTGACAGTTACGTGAGGCAAGGGCTCGAGAACAAAATTGACCTCGTTCAGGTACATCAGACTCAGGTATCTGGTTGTTTTCCATGGTTTGAGGATTGAATCGAAACCAGCTGCAATTCAAATCGACACATACAATCACTGCTAAGTTGGTGTACTTGAGGAAGGCGTCGTCAATTAAAGTTGTTACCTTATCGATGAAATCTGGGATGGAGATCATTGCTGGATTCCAGTAACAATTGATTACAAGTAGATGACTGTGTGTCTTGGAGTTCGTCATGTCAGATCGAATAATCGTGCACTGCACAAATGGATTCGGGTTGACTGCAACAATGGGGGTCATCCAGTTATAAATTTTCACCATAGTTAATAAGCCTGAGTAAGGACGACCTTTGGGGGTTTTTTTGGCCGGGTTTATAAAGATACTGTTTCCATCTCGGGTGGGCGCTTCACAAAGCCATGTTTCTTGAAGGCAGATTATGAAGACATCGTCCCGAGGTTCTGTAAAGTTGTTGAACAAATGCATAAAGCCACAGGTGTTCCAGGACATCAGAGTAAGCTTCATCCGAGTTACTCATTGTTAATGGTTTTGGTCGTTTCTTCTATTAGCAACAGCTCTGCCTCCATCTCTTCCGGCTAAGCGGTCCAAGTCGTTTCACGATCTATGCGGAAATACTAAAGATTTCCGTAGGTACATCCGGCAGGTGGTACTTTCGGAATTATTTGTATTTGTCTTCCTGGTCGAAATTCCTTTTTGATTTATCAAGTCGGTTCCAAGGTGATGTCAAATCCAAAGACCAGCAGCTCTTCGACTGCTTGTAATAAGATGTTTCTCACAGCACGTGAAGTTATGTGTAGCAGCACTTGGTCTGTAGATTTTTCAGTTGCGTACTCAACGATTTTTATGTCGTCAGTCGTTATTGTCCGGAGTTGAGGGACACAGGCAAATAATTTTAGAACATTAGCTCTGTTTAAGTTTAATTCATGTTCATCCGCATGAATGTTCTGGAGTCGGAGTTTCCATGAAGTTGTTGCAAGTTTTGAAGTAGTATCGCCATGTACTCTAGTGCGAAAGTGAACATCAGTATTCCTCTGATTCAATGTTAGCTTAGGGTTTAGTTTTGAGCTGACAGGTGAGAATGAGACCTTTGCGACAGTTGAGTTTTCTTTTATTGAAGCTTCACAAGAGCGTCGTTTGCGCAGGTTTTCGTTCAGAGGGATTGACTTCTCTGCCAGTTTGTCGAAAGCATTTGTTGGAGTGGCTTCATAGGAGGAAGCGTTGTGTGTTTCGCTTCCAATTGAATATGTAGATAAGTTACATAGGTCTGCAGAACCTACATCGGCCGATCTAGACAGACTCTGGATTTCCGAGTCTATGCGTCGGCGTTTTGCCGATAGTTTAGAAAGAGCTTTGTTCTGACCTTTTGGTTGGGGAGACCGTTGAATTTGTGATGAGCTTGCTTGTGAATGGCCAGTTTTTCGCTCAAACAGACCAGTTTCTTTTGGGGTAGTCAGGTTTCTTATGAATTTTTTTACATTCTGCCGTGTACTTTTTTGTGGCAGTTCGTTGTGGCCAATGTCGGTATGTTTCTTTTTGACAAGATTAGGACCCTTCTTGGTCGTTTTGGTTGTGGCAAAAGTTTTGGCTGGGCCACTGAATATGTTGAAAGTGGTCGGTTTCAAACTTACTTGACCAAGTGCTTCCACGGAAGTCTCAGTCAGAAGGGGAGCACCATTTTCTGAAGGGCCAGCGATGTCCGTATGTCTTGGTGAGTCACAGGGGAGCTCAGATTCAGATTGGACCAATTGGATGGGAGCTGAAACGCTAGTATCAGGTTTTAAGGAGGAGCAGACATTGGTTTCTGCAAGATTTGTCTCGTTTGGCAGTTGATCGTCGCCGTTTGGAACTGATGAATTGCTTTTTGTACTTGAAGGCGCCGCATATACTTGAGTATTAAGATTAGCATTTTTCCTCATCCATTTCACAGCGTCTAGCAGACCTTCTGTAAGTGTATCGTTTTGGCAGTGATGTCTTGCGGCCAAGTCGCATAAGCGTTCTTGCCATCTTGTTGACTGGTCAGCATTTTTTTCCATTTGTATTTGAAGAAAGTCTGTGAAGAGATCGATTTTGTCTATTTTTTGAGCCAGGATCTGCATCATCGCTCCTTGGTCGGATATTTGAGTTTGTATGGCTTCATATAGTCTAGTAAAAGGTGCCAACGCGACTGCGGATGCCGCGAGAACATTGTTATGAATTTGCGTGATAGCTTCGCTTGAAATGCTTGCCTGGAAAATATTTGCAGATGTTGCATCTTGTTCATTTGAAGATGAGATTGAACAATCCAAATGAAACTTGGATTTGATGGGCGAAAGAGTTTGTGGTAGATTAGACGGCGGAAATTCACCATGAGGGGACTTGTTTAGAGAGAATGGGGAGCTTGCTTGGGCCAATTGGTGGTCTTGGGCTTTTGGGAGGGTTTGAAGATTTGACTTTAGCTCTGCAATTCTTTGTAAACGTCTTGCCCTGGCAAAAGAACTGGATTCCAGGTCAGATGGCTTGTTTAGTACTGTTGTCAGGGGCAATTTTGGGGAATGTCCGCTCAAAGCTCTTGTAGCGACTGATTCCTCTGGCGCTTGACACGCATAGCTACTACGGTTACCATGGACCGAGAGCTCAGGCGTGTGATTCGGGGTGGAATTGTTGACACATTCTTTTACTGGTCGTCCTCTTAGAAGCGTTGACGGACCGTGGATTTTTTCGATGATTTGTTCACTTTGAGGGCACGCGTGATTGTGGTCTGTTGGCCGCTCAGCGGTCGTTGCTGCCAAATCAAACAGAGGGAGAGAGGTTAGGTGGCTGGACGTAGGTCTTAAAGAACGTAGGCTTTGTGACAAGTTTTTTGGAAGAGCCACTGCAGTTGATTTCAGCTGTACAGACGGTGCTGTTTGTGCACAGTTTAAGGAACATTGCATTGCCTCATCGTTTGGCAGGTTTAGAAGTTCGTCGTCACTCACCGGAAAGGAAGAGGCGACGTGATTGATGTGGCACAAAGGTTGTATTGGTTGAATAGGTTGGGCTGCCAGAGCTTCAGGCACTGAAGGAACTGGGTGAATCGAGAGATCATGTATTATGTCCAGAGAAGCAGCGGCCGCAGCAGCACTCGACAGAAGGCACGTTGGCACAGCAGAAAGCGAGCTGACAGTCTGGACTGCCGGATCTTCTCCAGCGTTGTTAATCGATTGGAGAATCAGCGGAGGATTGACAGAGATAGGATGGGGGACTGCAATCACTGGGGGCTCAAGGGCATCGCCGTTGGAGGTATCTAGCGACTCCCGGCTCAACGATGGTACAGAAACCCATATCTTCCCTGGTGGATTTGATCCACAAGTAGGTGTACTGCCGAGGCCGTCTCTGAAGTTGTGAGCGGGATGCAGTCATTAGAACAGAAACGGATGAGTGGTTGCGCTTCGTTTGGACGTTCATGACTCAAGACTTCAGGACGTGAATTAGGTTTATGGCAAAGAGGCGGCTGCTCTGAGTGTTCTAAGTGAGCGTTTGATAGAGCTGTAGGTAGGGTAAGCGATGCGAGCAGAGCTCGACTAGCAGTTTTGCTTACCTTTGTTCCGGGTATTGCTTTCATCGCGGTCCAAGGATTAAGCATTCGTCGGTGTTGGAGCGTTTTCTTGCGAGTCTGAGGCCCTTCTGGTGTTAGCGTCATCGAGGCTGAGATTTAACGGCTGTGGCTCGGGAGCTCCCGGGAGCGGACTGGTGCAGACTGGACTCGTCGCCGGATTCCGCGCCGCGCTCCGCGCCGGCAAGACCTTTTTAAAGGTAAGCGGAGTAGAAACAGGACTGGACTGACTCGAAGTGCAGCTCCTCGCAAGAACAGAGAATAGAGACTGGTGCAGACTGGACTCGTCACCGGACTCCGCGCGGCGCTCCGCACCGGCAAGACCTTTTTAAAGGTAAGCGGAGTAGAAACAGGACTGGACTGACTCGAAGTGCAGCTCCTCGCAAGAACAGAGAATAGACACTGGTGCAGACTGGACTCGTCGCCGGACTCCGCGCCGCGCTCCGCGCCGGCAAGACCTTTTTAAAGGTAAGCGGAGTAGAAACAGGACTGGACTGACTCGAAGTGCAGCTCTTCGCAAGAACAGAGAATAGAGACTGGTGCAGACTGGACTCGTCACCGGACTCCGCGCGGCGCTCCGCACCGGCAAGACCTTTTTAAAGGTAAGCGGAGTAGAAACAGGACTGGACTGACTCGAAGTGCAGCTCCTCGCAAGAACAGAGAATAGAGACTGGTGCAGACTGGACTCGTCGCCGGACTCCGCGATCTTATCCTTTAGGTAGCTCGGAGCTGTCCCGTAGACGCATTTGTGACAAAAGGTCAGCATTTTAAAGGAGATCCTGGCTGATATAGGCAACCTGTGTAACTCCTTTCTGGCAAGAGAAGTGGGTTCATGTCTTTTCATGCCGTAAATTATATGCACAGATGCGTTCTGGATTTTCTGCAGTCTGAGAATATCGTCTCTACTAGCACCCCCCAGTAGGGCATTGCAGTAATCCAGGCGTGGCAAAATAACGGCCCTAACTAATTTGGCTCGGCTTTTTTTTAGAAATTAGTGGGGCAACCTGTCTCAATACTCGCAAGTGGTATTGGGTATTCTTTTCAATAGCATCTACTTGAGCCCCTGCATCCAAAGAGGCCTCCAGGTATGCACCCAGAGTCTTCACCTTATCGACCACTTCTATGAGGCTGTCCTAAACCAAGAAGCTAGAAAAAGTAGGGACTAAGTTCTCTCTGGATTTCTTGGACCCGTAAATCATAAGTTCTGTTTTTCCAGCGTTTAGGCATAACCAATTTGTAGTCATCCAGTTCTTTATAACTCTATAGACCTCATTTAATGTGTACTAATCTTCCTGATGGTCTCCTGATAGCTCCATTGACAGCTGGAAATCATCAGTGTAATTTGTAAAGAAGAAGCCCAACTTTTCCAATTCTCTACAAAGAGTAACTATATAAATGTTGAAGAGCAGAGGTGACAGACATGCTCCCTGAGGGACGCCACACATAATGGTTTCCACTTCAGAGGACGCGTATCCCCAATGTACCCTGGATCTTCTGCCCTCCAGAAAGGATCTGACCCAATTTATTGTCTCGGTAGCCAGTCCACCCGCATCTAGCAGTCTCTTCAATAATACCTTGTGGTCTAAAAGATCGAAAGCTGCGCTAAAATCTAACAAAATCAAAAGGCCCGATCTTCTTCTCTCCACTAAAGTCAGCATGTAGGTTTGGAGGTCCCCCAGAGCACTCTCTGTGCCATGAAAGCGATGGAAGCCTGATTGTCTTTCATGTAACCGACCTGTATTTTCAATATGGAGCTGAAGTTGGGTTCTAGCTACCTTATCAACCAACTTTAAGAAGAATAGAGTGTTTGTGATAGCCGGAAAGTTGGTGGCGTCTTTGGGATCTAAGCCCGCCTTTTTTAAAAGGGGTGTGACAGCCACTGTTTTAATGGCCTCCGGAACAGTGCTGTGCCTAAAAGAGGCGTTAACGAATCTACATAAGAATGGGGAAAAAATGTCCAAGTGGTCCAAGATTATCTTTGAAGGGATAAGATCCCCCGGACAGCTGGTCGGGTTCATGGCTCTCATATTACCTTCAATCTCAGTGACTAAGATCTCTGAAAATTTGAATCCTTTGTGGGTTGATTTCAACTCTTGATTTTTGGGTGAAATATGATCAGTCAAATGATTAATTTCTACATTCCCAGGGATGAATGAGTTTATACCTGGAGTTTGGTTCTGTAGTTCTCTCCTGATTTTGTCTTGGGCACATAACAGTTTGTTAGCAAAGGCCTTCTGTGTTCTGACACAGTCTTCTTCAGAAGGTGTAATTTAAGACTTCTGGTTTTTCCCAGGACCTAAAGAGACGAAAAAGCTCCTTTTTATCATTGCCTGCTAACTCAATTTGGTTGTTGTAATAGGTCCGCTGGGATTCCATGATTTTTTCTTTATATGCTTTTTCATGTAGTTTCCAGGTGGCCTTGTTATTTAAGTTTTGATCTTTGAGCCAGGTGTGCTCTGCACGTCTTTTGCTGGCTTTTAATTTAGTCAGTTCTGGTGTGAACCATTTTGCTGATGAACAGGTTTCCTAATGGTTTTAGACTTCATTGGGGCAACATAATCCAACAAATGTCATTTGTGTGTTATATTTCTCAACAAGTATATCTGGATGGTCTGATTCACTGGTTTAATGTATTAGAGAGACCATACATTCAGATCATTTGTCTGCGGTGAGGGCCTTGTAGTTTCTATGTACAGTTTTACGCAGTGGCTCCTGTTTAGGTCTATTGGAAAGCGGAAGCAGAATTTGGCTAGAAACAAACGAGTGGTCGGACCATATACACAGTGTAGTAGTAATTCCTGATAATGCTATTTTATAGCTGGCCATCCAATCTAAGGTATTCCCTTTAATGTGTGTTGGATCGTTGTCATGCATCAAGATGTTATTTTTTTTAACAACTTTTCCAGTTCCTTAGCTTTTTTGTCCGTGGTATTTCCTTTCCATAGGTTCAAATCCCCTACTAGCATTATGGCGGAGTTCGTAGTCTGTATAGCGTTAAGCACATTTGTGAGTTTCTCATTAAAATAATGCGAGACTCCTGGTGGTCTATATACCGTTACCAAGTGTATGCTAAAATTAGGGTTTGGAATAAATTTAGTGTGTAGAATATCACATCCCTCACAGTCAATTTTAGTTTCGTACATTTTCAATTCCTCCTTGCAAATCACTGCAACACCACCCCCATGACCATCTTTGCGGTGTTTCCCGAAAAATGTGTAGCCTGGGGGGGTTCTTTCGCCTCAGATAACCAGGTCTCGGTAACACACATAATATCAATACTGTTGTCTGTGATGTAGTCCCGGACATCCAAAGTATGTTTGGCCAGGGATCTAGTGTTTAGAGGCGATAATTCAGTACTGAGGTGTTTGGAGGTGGGGAGGGTACACTAATTGGCTGAGAGGTGTGACTGATCACAGTGTCCTGTTTGTTGTTGGTCCGACATGTTTGTATTGTTTCAACTGTGATGTTAGTATTCCCATTGTCCATGTTATGCTTACCCTTTTCATTTAGTGGAGATCTAATCATAGAATTCATTGCATGTTCATTGCATGTGGCAGGGACTGTTTCCATGGTAAAATTGTTATTATTGGGTGACTGACTAGTCATGGCGGGGGTATGTCCCTGATATGTCTGAAATTTGTCGTTATATCAGTGACGGGATCAGCCGGGGATGCTATCAATAGCATTCTATTCTGCATTGCTGTGGTTTGGGATAGTGACCTACCTCAATTGCAGAAGGGGAATGAATTGCACATGAAATAGGCTGGGTGGGAGCGCGGGTGGCTGTGCGCTGTGGATGGAATGCAGTAGTTGGGCACATGGTGGCATGCATGGGTGAGTGAATGTGCAGTGGGTCTGTGGAAGGATTAGACTATTGGGTGCATGGCCGAAGGCCGTTGGGCATGCACTCAAGAGCATAGGGCTGCAACATACCTGCCTCAGGAACGCATGTTTGACTCTGCATTCGGTAAAGGGTGGTGCTTGCATAGTGTGGTGTGTGGAGATTGGTTGCAGTAGGGCCAGTGTTGCGAACAGAATGTGGGTAGGTTGGCAGTGACACAGTACTTTGTGAATGGAAGTGAGTACGCCCATAGTATGTGAATTAAAGTGCACAGGGGTGAAGGAGAGAGTGTTTTGTTTGTACATTATGTTAACTGTTGCAATTTGTTGCTACATAGCTGCATGGCGGTGCACAGGTTGGACAGGAGGGCTGGTGGCAGTGGTGTGTATGTGGATGGTCATAGTTGGTGACATGGTGATATGCATGGTGGCATTACATTTCTGTGGGTGTGTTCAATACCTATGCTGTTTGCGGATTTGTTGAAGTAGGCCCAATGTTGTGAAAATGTTGTGGTTAGTGACACAATACTTTGTGAATGGCAGTGCGTAGGGGTGGTGGAGGCTGTGGTATGTTTGTGGATTCTGCTAATGGCGACCTGTTTTCGTGAATGGGTGTTTTATGGTGTGGGGGAGTTGGGGTGAAGTGCTGCTGCTACCTACGTATGTTACATTTGTGCATAATGTTAGCTGCCCACATGGGCGATATGTTAACTGTTGCAATTTGTTGTTCCATAGCGCCATGGCGGTGTACAGGTTGGGTAGGAGTGCTGGTGGCAGTGGTGTGCATGTGGATTGTCGTAGTTGCTGACATCGTGACATGCATGGTGGCATTACGTTGCTGTGGGTGTGTTCAAGGCCTAGACTATTGGGTGCATGACCGAAGGCCGTAGGGCATGCACTCAAGAGCCTAGGCCTTGAGGACACCCACGGCAGTAATACATTTTTTATTGTGCATCAGTTAGAGGGTGGTGTCATGTAAGGAATGGTTGTGGAGCACATTTCAGCCGTTATAGGCCAGTGTTGGAAACAGAATGTGGGTAGGTTGGCAGTGGCACAATACTTTGTGAATGGAAGTGGGTACGCCCATAGTATGTGATGGAAAGTGCACAGGGATGCAAGAGAGAGTGTTTTGTTTGTACATTATCGTAACTGTTGCAATTTGTTGCTGCACAGCTCCATGACGGTGTGTTGTGGTTGGAAATGCTGCAGTGAAAAGTCACGCAGTGTGGGCACTGGGTGCAGTGTTTGCCTACTGTCAGTATGGTAGAGAGTATGGTTGAAGGGCAGCTTATATGTGCTTGGATAGTGTGCTGTGTACACAATGCTTGCAGTATGGGCAATGGTGTAAACATTTTGTGGTTAAATTGGCAGTGACACAATACTTTCTGAGTGGAAGTGGGTTAGACAATAGTATGTGAATGAAAGTGCGTAGGGGAGCCAGCGACAGTGTCATGTTTATACATTATGGAAACTGTTGCATGTAACGCTGTGCATGTCCATTGCAGTCTGGAGGTTGGTTAGGAGTGCTGGTGCCAGTGGTGCGTATGTGCATAGTGGTAGTTGGTGACACGCTAACAAGCATGGTTGCATTTCAGTGCAGGGAATGTGTGCAAGGAGCATATCCACTGGAGTCATGCAGGTTTGACAGTGCTTGAGGCACAGGGTGGTGATCTTTGGAGAAAGGGTGTGGAGCACATTGTCAACATGCTACAGCACCACAAGTGAGTTGCAAAGTGTGTATTGTGCATTCCATGGTTGTGGTGATAGTTGCAACATACTACAGTATTTGGTGTGCGACAGGAGATGGTGCAGTGAGAAGTTGTGTAGTGTGTCCACAGGGTGCAGTGTGTACGTAATGTGAGTATGGAAGTGGATATGTTTGAAGTGCAGCTTATTAGTGGTTGGTTAGTCTGCAGTGTGCAGATTTACTGAAGTAGGCCCAATGTTGTGAAGCTGTTGTGCATTGGTTGCCAGTGACATAATACTTTGTGAATGGCAGTGCGTAGGGGTGGTGCAGGCTGTGGTATGTTTGTGGATTCTGCTAAGTGTGACACGTTTTCGTGAATGGGTGTTTTATGGTGGGGTGGAGTTGGGTAGAAGTGCGGCTACGTCTGTTACGTTTGTGCATAATGTTAGGTGCCGACATGGTCGCTTGCCTGCATGTATGGTTTTGTGGTGGGTGTGGAAAGGGTGCAATGTTGTGTGCATGGCCAAAGGTGTGCTGGGTGTGTTTTAGGATCTTTGTGGATGCTGCAATCGTGCATTCTTTAGCGGAGGTTTCTGGTGGAGGGGCTTTGCAATCAAACGGAAAGTTTACTAAGGGCCCGATTCTCATCTTGGCGCGGTGAGCATGCTAAATAGCACGACTCACTGCGCCATTTCTTGACGCCCAGGCACCACTGCTATGCTCATGTGGGCCTGGGCGTCTTCGCAAAGCACGACAGTGCTTTCGCTGTAATCCGCCTGTTTCTAATGGAAACAGGCGGATTGCAGAATCTCGGCAGCATTTTCGTTAAATAACGAGGGAATGGTTATTTAACGAAAATGCTGCTGAGAACACAGTTCCTATACACCAAAGTGAGCAGCTTCAACATTGCAGGATGTTGAAGCTGCTTACTGTGGTGTATAGGAAAGTGTTCATATTCACCCGTGTGGTGTATATGAACACTTTCATTTAAAGCGAGCAGCATCAACGTTGCATCCTGCAACGTTGAAGCTGCTCGCTTTGGTGTAAATGAAAGTGTTCATATACACTTGTGTAAATGAAAGTGTTCATATACACCTGTGTGTTGTATATGGACACTTTCATGTACACCAAAGCAAGCAGCTTCAACGTTGCAGCAACGTTGAAGCTGTTTGCTTTGGTGTACATGAAAGTGTCCATATACAACACGGGTGTATGGACACTTCCATTTACACCAAACAAGGCTTCTTGTAGCACTCCTCCAGTTTAACGGCACCAAAAGGGTACCGTAAATGGGTGCTAGTTTAGCGCACATATTAAACTGAAGGAGTGCCATAAGAATAGGCTTCCAAAAAGCTAGTTTACGAATGTGGCGATTGCTAGGGTGGTTTCCAACCCATCCTAGCAACTGCCACATGTATTCCGAAAATGGCGCATTCCTTCCGACTTTGGAAGAATGCGGCACCTTCAGAATAGGTCTTAAGTACCGAAAAGGTTGTTAAGCCTTTTAAAATCCTTTTCGGTACTGAACACCTACATGAGAATCGGGCCCTGAGAGTGTTTAACAGTAAATATGGAGTGGTGTATAGAAATGACAGTGTGCAATGCAGAGGTTTTGTATGTGATTACTGCATGCATGTTTGAAAATTTGACAGCACCCAATGGGGGAGTGCTGCAAAAAGTGACCGTGAACGGGAATAAGTATTGTCTGAGCTTTACTGGGCCGTGGCCCTCACTGTAGATGGGAAAGTGCACATGCACATCCTGTCATTATGAGCAGGGTGGAAAGGGAAATGGAATTGTGGGAAATAGGCAATTAGGAATTTAGGGCGTGGTTCACAGGAAGGGGTGGTACCATTTCGTCCCAAATGTCGTGAGGGTGGTCGAGATGGAGAGATGCACAGTGCTTATCGTCGGTGATACCTTTGTGCACCATCTGCACAGGGGTTGTGTGTAAAGAGGCGTTGCTGGTTATTTGGAGTTGGAAGGAGAGGACGCTTTCTGGGCCTGTCAGGGTGACTGCAGTTTCGGCGGGATGGTTCGCCTTTGCAGAGATGTGGCGTCTGTTGCGAACGTTGACTTTGTCGTGGTGCACTATGGAAGTCTACATTTGGGTTACATGTCGTGTGGACGATTAATCCATCACCTGAAGAGGTTGCTGACCGCAGTGATGCGTATTTATCTTACTGCCAAGGTCGTTTTCTCATGCATAACACCAAGTGGAGTATGGGTCCATGACGGTGTAATTTGTCCCCAGCCAGAGTTCAGAAGGTGTGCTATAAACAGAATTATGCGTGAGTTTATGCAGACTGCTGGCATGTTCTCCACCCACTATGAGATCACGAGGTCGCAAAATATGCAGTGGTTCCGTAGAAATGGCATTTATTTGAGCGTCATTGGCAGTGCCGTTTTCTTTTACACTGTGCAAGAAGCATTGACCAGAATGTGGTAAAAATGTGAGGCGAGACAAACGGAAACGCATATAAACAGAAAATCCCCAAAGAGTTGCTTGCACGCACATTAAAAAAAAATTATAATAAAACTTTATACATCTATGATGGAAGACGGAATCCCCTACCCAGTTTGATATTGTTTACCCCCAACCCCCTCACTGTCACGAAAAGGTAGTGGTTAACACAGTACTTTCAGGATTACACGTGCCACATCCTGGGCAGCTATGTGGATGTATGCGGATGGAGAAATCATGCATACTTTCATTGAACTTGTAGTGGACGTGCTTTGGAATAGCACGACATTTGTACTGTAAATGTGTAACGGCAAATTTCAAATGTTGTACAGGAGTGACAGTGTTGGATGATGGCTGCTTCGATGCGATTGGTGGATGCGCGTTTACCTATTTACGCGTAACCCAATGAAGTAGAGCTGCAGAGAAGATAGTGCAAAGGGAAAAAGGACTGCTCCAGCTTTACAGGGCTACTTTGGGAGGTGCACGTGCCAAAATCTGCCCTTTACACCACCTTGCCCAATTGCCATGGCAGTGTGGGGATTAGCCAATCAGGTAGTGTGGTTGTGGTTAACAGGAAGGGGACATTATACATTATACTCTGCGTACTGAGGGTGGCTAACATGGCGAAACACATTGTGTTGACTGTAGGTGATCCCTTTGTCATAGATCTGCACAAACTATGCCCTGCAAAGACACTTTGACTGCAATTTTGGTTTGGAAGGAATGGACGCATTGTGGAACACTGTGTATGAGTGCAATTTCGCCGATATGCATGCACTTTGCAAAGATCTCGCCACTTTTCCAGTAGTAGATGTTATCGTCATCCATTACGGCGGCATGCATATGGGTCACCTGGCTTGCTTAGATTTGTTCCGTAGACTGAGGGGATTGCTGTATGTCGTGAGGAAGTTTTTCCCCACCCCCAAGGTGCTTTTCTCATCCATAATACCACGAAGAGTATGGCCCACTGCTCATGGATGTTGTTCCGAGCCAGATGCAGGAAGGTGTCTCATCAACAGAAGCACGTATACTTTTTTTGTCCACTCGTGGAATGTTCTTCTGCAACAATGACCTCATTAGTTGTGGAAATGCAGAGTTTTTCCAAGAAAATTGCATTTTGTTGTCACCTATTGGCATTGCAGTTTAGTGTGCTCGTCTACAGGATGCGGTGAAGAGTTTACTGTACTAATGTGAGCACAAGAAAACACAAAAGCTAATAAAAACCGAAAAAAGGTGTTTCTGTAGAAGCATCTAAACAAGAAAAAAAAAACAGGCTCTTTTAAGAGTCGCCCCTTACCAAAAACTCCCCCTGGCCTGGTTGCAAGTTATTCCCCGACGGCCGCACTCAGCACGAAAGCCACATCCGGGGATTTTGCGGGTGGGGGCCACGAAAATGGAATGGTGGGGACTGTCCAATCAGATGCTTAGTGTGTGCAGCAATAGGAAGAGGGACTCCTGCTTCACTCAGGCCCGACCCTCAACGTACTTGGGGACCCACACATGCCACGTTCGGCGCTTCTCACCATGCTGGCCTATGGAAATGGGACTGTAGTGTTTGTCCTATCAGGTGGTGCTCAGGGTGTGTGTCACAGGAAAGCGTGCCAATAGGAAGAAGGACTCCTCCTGATTTACTGGGGCACAGCCCTTGCGGTACTTGGAGAAAGGCACGTGCCACATTCTGCGCTTCTCAGCATGCCGGCCAATGGAAATGGGACTATGGCCTTTGGCCAATCAGGTGCTCAGGATGTACGTCACAGGAAAGAGCACCAATAGGAAGGAGTGCTCCTGCTTCACCGGGTGGGGCCCTTGCGGTCATTGGGGAAAGGCATGTGGCACATTTTGCGCTTCTCACCCTGGTGGTCAATGGGAATGGCACTATGGCCTTTGGCCAATCAGGTGCTCTGGGTGTGCATCACAGAAAAGGGCAGCATTCACTTTTTCCATTACTTTGTGTACTGCGGCTGGCAAACATGGCAAGACACACAGTTTGCGTCGTGGGTGATGGCTTTGTGGAAGATCTGTGCGTGTATGCCCTCCAAGAAGACTTATCTGGCAATTTCTGTTTGGAGGGAGTGGAAGCTTTGTGGTGTAGTGTCGAAGCATGCTGTTTTGGAGGACTGCTTATGGAATGTCGACGCGTGGCCTCTTCGGCAACTGTACATGTTGTGATTGTGCACTTTGGAGCCTTCTTTATGTGTTAAATGCTTTGCTCCCGTGTGTTCCGTCAACTGAAGATTATGATGAAAGCAGCGCAGCACATATTTCCTACTGCCAAAGTGCTTTTCTCATGTATTCCCCTGAGAATAGTGTGGAAGTATTCCAATGATTCCTGTCGCCAGCCAGAGGTCAGAAGGGGTCTCATCAACAAAAGCATGTGTGACTTCTTGAGTGCTGCTGGGATGTTCTCCTGTGAGAATGAGAACATTGGTTCACGTTACATACACCTTCTCAAGGCAAATGGCATGTCTTTGTCGCACAGTGGCAATGAAATGTTGTTTCACAATCTACACACTGCACTGAAGATCCTATTGTAAGAATGTGAGCTGACGTTGAAAACACACATTTACGTATGAAAACCACAAAAAAGTATTTCTAGGGAAACACCTTTAAAAAAACCTAAAAAAAAAAAAAACTAAGATTCTTTTAAGAGCCACCCAACTAATGACGTCCGCTCCCTTGGTTGAAAGTTATACCCCCACTCCTGCATGCGCCCAGCACAAAAAGTTTGCGAATCTCACGATAGTTGCAGGGTGGCACATGTTACATCTTTTGCAGATGACGGCTATAGAAATGGGCCTGCAGAGACTACGGATTGGGCAATAAAGTTTGTGGGTGTAGTGTGTACGGACAGACTTTGCTACACTGTGTATTTGTCGGCAGAAATGCAGAGGGTGTGGTTATGGCTGTGTGTTTCACGAGGCACAGCGTGCAGGTTTTAGGTGATTCCGACATACATTTACTGAAAGTGAATGGAAAACACTGTGCAGTGGCTACTTATTTTGCAATCTATCATGTGCATGTGTAGTGCTATGGAGTAGCTACTATGAAGTGCCTGATTTTGGTTTCTCTGTGTGACACTTTGGTGACACGCAATCATGCTGATATAGTTGTTGTTCATTGTGCAGGGAAAATTGCACAGCATGTTACACGAGTTTCAGTGCTGTTTGCGATGAAGGAGGCACTTGCCCAGCTCATGCGTTTGTTTCCGATCTCTTGCATACGTTTCTATCGCATTATGCAGCCACCGATGTGGCAGCGTCATTTTCTATTTGGTCCGTGAATGCAGACAATGCGGTACATTGCAAATAAGTGTATTTCTGCCTTCGTTCGACATGTGCTAATGGCATACTTCGCCCATGGGAATATGACGTTTCTCAGCATGGATACTTTTCCCCAACTATAATGTTCATCTTACTATGCCAGCCATCCCGATTTTTGCACACCCCATCTAAATTGGCTTGGTGCCCTTCTTGAAAGTAGTGATTTGTTTTGTAGTTAGTGTTGCGCTGTGACTCTCTTGAAATTGCTCTGCAACACGTAAAAAAACCTGTTTGTACAGTGACCCCTTTTCTAACCGATTGAACTACAGTGTTTACCACACTGCCACGTCCCCCGCCCTGCATGCCTGCATTTGAAATTCTGTTGTTGATCTGTGAAAGGTACTTTATTTACCTTTTTTCCTTTCCCAGTTCATTTTCATTTATTATGGTGTTCTCACACACGCCACAGAAGGAACGGCAGGAAAGCCAGGAAGGACATAGTTAAGGAAGGGTGGAGGTATGAACCCCTTGGCAAGGCGGCACAGTGAGAGGCAAAGAAGGGAAACAGTGAAGAAGAAAGGACAGGAGGTGTACAAGAGAACCTGTTGGGAAAGAGACCTTGTGACTTGTCAAAGAGGTAGACGAGAGCAGGCTGCTGGGCTTTATAGTCAGGAGCCTAAAACTAGCTTCAGAAATATGAAGATGGCCAGCATACAGGTGTTAGTTTTTGGGCCTGTCACTCTACTGCATACAAACTGCCAACCCCCTTCGATGCAGCCGGTTATGATGCTTAGTTGCACTACTTCCTGGTGCAATTCAGCCCTAGCTGTCACACTTCGGGATAATCATTGTCTACTACGCAAAGGCCGTAGTGTTCTCTGGCCTCACTCGCATTCCTGGCGGTTGCCATGGCGGCTACATCAACACCAGAAACGTATTCTCCGATTCCGTCCGAGTCGGAAGCGTCTCTGTTGTCAGGGTAACCTGACACACAGCGGTACGTCATCACGTATCGCCGTGGGAGTTTAAATGGAGAAAACCCTTGAATGCCGGTGCTTCTAATTGAAGTTAGTATGCCCGCGGTACTCTTGCAAACCTGTATCAAGTTTTTCTCAGTCTTCGACCCTTGGCTCTTGTCCCCAACAATGCTTTCCAGATCTGATAAGTACAGTACCATGTTTTGCCTGTTTCTGCAAATTCTCTGAATCCTGCTCCTCGTTTACGGATGTCTTTGGAATCCCCTGATTGCCTGTTGTCGACCTCTGCTTTTGTTCCATGGATTGATGTTGGATTGCCCTTCTCTGATATTGCTGCCTTCTTCGTTTGCTCATTATTCAGCATGGATTTAATAAGCCGTGGATGTTTATAGTTTAGTTTGACTGGGTTAAGTTTTGCATTGGACTTCCATGGACGCTTTGCAGTTTCTGCAAACCTTATATTGCAGTAGTCGTAGGTGTGTCCTCATTTTGTCCAGGGAGTCAGGCCCATACTAACACACACTAATATCCTTCAGCTAGCTTCTAGCGCCGTCCTTCCTTTCTGCGCTATAAGTCCTCTTACTGAAGAACTCTGGCTAAGGCTTCCTCCTACTACCATCCTACACTAAGGTTTAGAATCATCAGTTCTGCACATTTCATTGTCCATTGTTTCCCAGGGCTACACCGCATATCCCACCAGATGCCCTTCCGCAATTCATTCCGAGCTCTGGCCAGGACCTCACAGGTTAGTTTTCTTAGTATTTTATGTGGGATAATCTCTTCCAAAGAACACATGCTAATCTTTTCTATCTTCAATCCCACAGCCTGGCGTATACCTGGCGGTATTGCTCTTTTATTTGAATAACTGCCTTGTCTGTTTCATTGACACAGATAAGGTGGTACTTCCTACGTAAGGTCGCCCTCTTTTGAGGAGACCCTCTAATTGAGGGTTTACTTCAGTAAACCAGATTAGACGTGCCTGACGGACGGTCATCTACCGTCTAAGTACAGCGCTAGCTTTGGAAGCTTAAGCAGGCTAGCAAAAGTAGGCCCGACTCTCCAGCCGTCGATGATGAAATTCAGAGGACCACAGTCTACAGATGGAAGAGCTAAAAAAAAAGCCTCCAATACTGTATGGCTGAACACTGAAAGATATACATCAGGGGACTGACCTATGGATTGAGAACTACAAGACAACCCAGAGACATTATTATATCTAGGGATTGTGTTGACACCATAGAGCTTGTTTCCTATAATCTTGAATCCCATTTAGGAGATAGTCCCATTGTGGAGTTCTATTTTTTCTTTACTTTGACTCAGTCTGGATTAGGAAGGATGAAAGTGTGGTGATGCAAAAGTGAAGGAAGTAGCAAAGCCAAGAGAATTATTACTCAGGAAGAGTCCATCCAGAACTTTTTAGCATCGTGTTTGCACCCGACCTGGATACAAAGCCCATGTTTGAACCCTAGAGTTAGGGACTGAGGAAAGGTTCCTTTATTTGGGAAAAGGGTTATGAAGTGTGCAACTAACTTGATTGAAGTTATATTTACTGAATAAACCATATTCTTCCCACTGATATTTAAGCCTGTCTGATGTTGATCTTGCTTGGTTTACTGACAGTACATATATATTTTACTCTCCTTAAACACTTTTGCGATTGCAATGCATCAACAAAAATTTAACTCTCTGAAAAAGTATTTCTAAAACAAAAGCACAGTAGTTACACAAAAGCAAATGGGGCGAGAAACCAACTCTTAAGTGTCAGAATCAAAAGGTAGATATGATGTAGTGTTTTTCTTCACTTCTTCTTTAAGAAATGAAATAGAATCAGCGATGGGGAGAAAGTTAAGGAAATTAAGGAATAAAAGGTTCAATGGAGCTGTTGGAAGACTCACAAAGGCGCCTTCAGACGATGTGTCAGGTTTATCTTGTTTTGGAGTTATGGATACCACAGCAAGTTCAGAATCTCAAGAGGCCAGAATGTAAGAAAAGAAATGCAAGAACTAAGCTTAGCACAGTTAACTAAGTTTTGAAAATAAATCCTGTTTGCTGTTAAAGAAATTGGTGAAACATTGTTTTATTTAAAGTATCGTTAACACTGTCTTGGCAGCAAGGCAAGACGAATAAATAAATTATGTCAGGGTAAATTATTTATAACATTTTTCTTCTACCGTTTACAAACATCATAAATTATCAAGGACATTAGTTCCTTCTGGCTAATTTCAAACATACTGTCATGTGGTGTTATCTGCACAAACTAGACATTGAATGAACACCCTTGTCTTTTGTTAGTCAACTAAACCCATGGAATACATTTATTATTCTGTGACTGCCCTTAGTCATCCTATTGTATTCTTTGGGAACAGATCTTCATGTGTTTGAAAAGCAAGTTGTGAAAGTAGGCTTACCAATTATCTCCAACTTCTTCTGGGGAAGGTTTTCTGTTGTGAGGATCTGAAGCTCCTCTGCAGCAGCTTGGTATGGGTAGGAGTTAGGTAGCAGCAGCAAATCCTCCGGGAAAAGTTTTGGAGCCACGCCAAACGAAGAAGGGTGGGCATTCTGGTAGAGCTCCATGCTCTTGAGAAGGGCTCCCTCTCTGAGTTTGTAAACAATCCTAGAACAAGAGTGAATGGAAGAATGTGTTTTAGTTACAAACAGAAATAACAGACTATCACCCCAGCATAACATCAGATGCAAAAACTACAAGTGGGTAAGCGGGGCGTGTGCTCTCCACTGAGCTGAGTGACAGGAATTACTTCTATGGGTGTTTTTTTATATGTGCTCTATGTAAGAAACCAAAGGGTATCTCACCCACTAGTCCTCTGGGACTTGTCATCCGGGTGGCCATGACACGGCCATCGCTTTTGGATCCTGGGGGTGGACCAGTGCGGGAGGATCACCTGGGTGAGGGGTCTTCGGCGAGTGGGGGTGAGATCATTTTAACTGGTCACTTTTTTTTTCTTCAAATTATTTTACCAATTTGTTTTACCATAGAACACCATATAATGGTGGGGGAGACCTGTGTGTGTTAAATTGAATGAAGTAGCAACATCATATCACAAGTGATGGCTGCACGCGTGTGGATGAGATGCGAAGAAAGGCAGACCGTGAATGAACTGTAAAGTAAAATACAACTGCAAAATGGCAATACTAAGTAACTGAGTGGTCCGGTGAAAGGAAGTAGCCCATTCGAAAGTCTCTGTGAAAGGTGCATTGTTTGAAGCTAAACGGGGAACAAACAGAAAGAGTGAAAGTAAATAGTGAACGCTGAGTGGTCCTGTGGTGGTCTGTAAAAAAAAACCATACACATTCAACACATTCGAAAGACTTCGACATCCGAAAGGGGTTCGAGCCCGATTGAGGGAGACCCAAAGTATATTAAGTTTGGGGAATAGAGCCCCCTTGCAACTTTGTGTAAACTGTATTGTGTGAGGTCTGAGCCCAGCAAAGGGGGACCTTTGAGAATTGTGTGGTGCAAGGTCTGAGCCCGGCTGAGGGGGACCTTTGTGAACATTTTGGTTGAAACATTATTTTGAAAGTCAGAGAAAGGAACTTTAAACGTGAAAGGCAAGGTGGGCTTCGATCCACGGTTTTGAACTGTGCTGGACGCTGAGCCAGAGTGTTTTATCCTGCCTACAAGGATCGCCTTAGCCCATGAGGCCTAACGTGGGGAGAAGAGCTGGATCAGCCACATTATCATTTGAACACTGACTTTTCCTCTTGCATCCATTTTCTCTTTTTTTACACTTTTTGTACAAGAGCTATGGCAGGCATTAGGCTTTTGTTAGCATAGGTCTTTTTGATTTGACAGACTCCACTAGGACAGTTGTGTTCATTGTATGATAGTCGAGACTACTTCCATCTAAGTTATAGGGTAGGAGTTACTCCAACCACAACATTTTCAATAAAGGTTTTATAAATTGTATCCATTGTGTCAGTGTTGATACTTGTGACACCACGCCTTCCCCACATCTACTAAAGCTCAAAGTGTTGTATAACCACTGAAACATGGCTCCTAATTCCCACAGTGGCTTTCGCTACACATTTTACAGAGACACCGATCATGAACCCCAGCAGAAGCTACTCACTGCTTTATCTGGTTATTAAGCCTAATCAAAAGAAACAATTCTTATAGAAGGATATTAAACCCAGGACCTAATTTCTATACAACATACTATGATTAAGCCAGCTCAAAACCCCATAAGGAAAATACTCAAACTGTGATAGGAATTTGCATTCACTAACTCTAGATCTGATTACCCCAGGAGGCTATGGATGTACAAAATGTGACAACTGTCCCCTTGCATCAGATAAAAAGGACACATGACTTACTATTTTGCACTGCACCAAATACGCATCCTTGAAAGAGCGCCCACTTGCAAAACACATTGGCTATTTCCTTATAACAATGTGGGTCATTTCTGTACAAAAACGTGGTTATTTCTGTACAAACACATATATTGTTCAACAGCATAACTGATGCTGACTTTTTACTAACAATGTTACAATAAAAAAAATGCAAATGTTAGTTGAAAACACTTTTGAATTGCTGTATAGTACACAGACTATACTGGACAAAAGTTACTACAGCAATCATTAAACAATCAAGACACACCATAGGCATTGCATGGTTAAAAGCCAGAAAACCAATGTTTAGCAGTTTATTTTTTTTTAGAGCCCTTTTCTTTAGGCGGGTCTATGTGTTTTGATCTAATTTTAACTGGTCACTTTTTTTTCTTCAAATTATTTTACCTATTTGTTTTTCCATAGAACACTATATAATGGAGAGGGAGACTCTGGCCCCCTCTACACCCCCAACCACTAACAAATGTTTCCTTTTTTGGTGGCAAAAAATATTAGAGGAAAGAAAATTCCACCAATTGGGGGTCGACCAAAACACAAACCCCTTTAGGGCCTTACTGGCTGCCGAGCCACACCTTGTTGATGTTACATACCATGTAAATTAATTGTAAAGGAGTAGCATCAGTGTTTTATATCTTACGCTAGTGTACACTTGTGAACAGATGTTCTTTCTGTGCAGAGGCATGGATAAGGATGGTTGTGCTCCAGGGGTGGTGGGCAGAACCATTTAGCATATTGCCATACAGGCTGGAAGGAATTTACAATGATCCTGAACATGTATGTATATGCATTGTATACCATGTAGTGCTTCAAAGTCAGCAATGGAGTGAGGACCGCCCTGGAGGTTGCAATCACAATTTTGCAATAGGTGAACTGCTTGGCATGTCATGGTTCATTCATATTCAAGATTGTTGTAAAGATAATGCAATGTTCCCTTGAGGAGGTGGTTGTTTTCTTGAGAAAAGAATGTGTGTGAGAGGGCGTGGCTAGCGACCATGCAGTAGGACGGCATCCCTAGCAGCCCCTGCCTGATCCGTAATCGATCCGCTCCAGAAGCCCTTAAAAAGCTCATGCTGACAGCCCAGAACGATGGCACGGCTAAATAAAAGCCCAAAAACCAAACTGGTAGCCCCTGCGGACTGCAAAACTCCAAGCTCTCACAGTTTCAAGGAGCGAAACAGCTGAAATCTCAGACCAGAGTGGAAACAAGATGGCTCTCAAGGAATCGATGCGATACCAATCGACATAAATCCGCACTGCAAAGAGTCGGGAGATCGCCAACGCCAGCTGGATTTCCCCGCTGTGAGTCTGCAGGGACCCGGATTCGAGTTATTAGAAAAGGGAAGATAGTTACTCACTGGAGGAAAGAAGGCACCAAGACGAATACGAGGTGAGGGCGCAGAGACCTGCGACCTTCCTCTCCCTCGAGGCGGAGGCACTCAAGCATTCCAACCAGTGCCCAGACATAGATCCAGGGAGGTCACCCTTCCCAGTCCCTGCACACTAAATCGGAGCGCTCTCGGGACTACAGGGAAGAGCCCACTAGCACAGACAGGAACAAACTGCCATAAGCGCCAGATCCTGCGAGCCCACGTGCAGAGTGTAACACAGATCCCGGCCTGTGTAGACCAGCCTACACTGTACGAGGGACAGGCTCACTGAGCCCACCTCTGTGTGCAGACCACTGCCAATAACTGCGCGCCAGCTGAACCCTCCAGCTAACAGTGCACCCACATCGGACCGCTGGCCACCTGCTTCTATAACGGACCTAGTTGCTAGCTGTTCTCAAGGGTTGCAGGCGGCGCGAGCATTGGGAAACATTGATACAGCGTAGGAGTAACGCCACACATTAACCCACGGCACAGGAAACAGAGGGTTAATTCACACCATCATTAGAGGAGAAACCAAGACCTTGGGCGTGGGCCAAGGACTGTACTGCACACAGAGAGCATCACACATCCTGGCCTGAGAGCTATAGTATTCTAAGCTGGGAGCCTGTTTTCTCCATATTCCGGATGCCTTCCAAGCCAGCTAAAATGAAGGGCAACCAGACAACTATGGACAATTACACCAGGAATTGAACACAAGCGCCCACAGAAAACAAAGACACACTGATGCAAGATACGGATAGAAGTACTGTGGGAGAAAAGAGTCAAATCCTTTTGGCCATAACAGGACTAAAATCTTCTCTGGAGTCCAAAATAGATGCCGTCATGGTAGACGTTGGCCTCCTGCGCCAGGACATCAGAACCACGAACATTGAAAAGCAGCTCAGTAAGAACACAGAGATCTGGGATACACACTCAGACGTCCATACATTACAGCAGAAGGTCAGCATACTGGAAAATAGAGCGGAAGAGGCGAAAGGGCGATCCCGCAGAAACAACATAAGAATCCTGGCCCTACTGAAAGGAGAAGGAGGAGCAGACCCCACATCATATGTGGAAAACATGTTTTACAGGAAATAGGACCAGGCAACCTTACTCAAGGCTTCACAGTAGAGAAAGCACACAGAGCCCTGACCAGAAAACCACTCCCAGGAGCCTAGCGAAGATCATAATTGCGAAAATACAAATTTACAAAGATACAAAGATAGAGAGAAAATCTTGTCCTTCTCGAGGACAGGTGGTACACTACAAAAAGCATCGGCGTGTCTAGCAATTTATCCGGACTATACCATACAGGTGCAGGGACGCAGAGCCCAGTTTGCTCTGAAGAAGCGCATACATGGATGGACACAGAAGGAGTGGGACCCCGCCACGGATTGAACACACAGACAATTCCACTAACATGGAAACGATAGAACAGCAAATAGCATGGTTACAAAACCGAGCGGCATATGGACAAAGCTGAAGTGGCTCTCATAAATCTGCAGAGGTCCGTAAAGTACTCATGAGCAAGTTCACCTCCTATTTGACTGGTTACCTTCTTGAAAATACTTCCTAACTCCCTTGTGGCAGGACCGAATCCACGTACCAAACCACAGTATCCAGTGGAGGGCTGTCCTGTGACTGAGAGCGGAAGTGAGAGGCAGACAAGCCTGAGCAGGTACTTTTTGGCTGGGCGATTGTTTTAAGTTGGGGGAAGTTTGGAGGGTGTTAAGGGATCAATGTTTGCCTATGTCAAACTCTATATGTGAGTGTGACTGTACACGTGAGGACAAGGCTCCTCGAGAAGGAGACAACAGAAGCGAGCATACTTTAAACAGGCAGTCACTACTAAAGACTGTCTGAGTCACCAGTATGGGGCGCCATAAACCCCACCCTATTGTACTGTACCATAACTCATGGCAGACAAACTCAAATGTAATGTCCGGGTCTTAACAGTTATGTTAAGAGGAATAGAGTGTACACATATTTGCACAGACAAAAAATAGATATAGCTTTACTGCAGGAAACACTACTCACGGCAGCTAAGCAGGATACCCCAGGGTCTGGGTGTGTAACAAATGAATACAAATAATAATAATATGATTACCAAAAAATGGGCCAGACAAATAGTAAGCCCCACATACTTGGCCTATGCCGGAGGGGTCTTGACTTGGATAGCACCCTCAGTGCCTTTCAGAGTAGCCCAAACCAAAAAGGATGACGAAGGCAGCATGGCACCCATATATGGGTTTTTAGAAAATGTAGAACTTTGTGTGGTCAATACATATGCTCCCAACCATAACACAGCATCATTCTTTCAGGCACTCTACCCCAGACTCAGCCCTTTCAGAAATGGCACCCTGATATGGGGAGCCGATTTCAACTGCACACTAAACCCGCTACTAGACAGGTCGGATAACAAGCTCATGAGGCCGGCACCCCCTGCTAGGGCTCTAGAAGTACTCCAAGATTTGTTCGATCTGTTAGATATTTGGAGGTCGCTCCACCAGGACACCAGGCACAACTCACATTTTGCTGCTCCACAAGCTGTCCAAACTAGACTAGATTATTTCTTTATCAGGAAATACATGATTAATGACTGTACTGCGGCCAAACACAAATTGGATTGATGTTTGGTTTAAATTTGACATTGGGCAGCTGATGCTTCTCTCTTAGCTATACTCTTATCATGTTCTGGTTTCATTTTGTTTCTTTTATTTATTTTGCTTTTTTGTTGCTGTTTTATTCCTCGATTTATATCTTGTTTACCTTTTATCAGTTATCTCCTGTCTCACATCTAGTGATGCTAATTATCTGATCCTTAATACTCTTTTTTGTTGGGAATTTATCTTTCTGTCTTCATATCTTCAGTGTGGTAATGGTGCAGTTTGAGTGAAACAGACCCACACCGGTGGTCCTGCACACCTCTGGAGATATTTCTGCACCTGCCAACATCGATTAGTTATAGAACATGGTTTGTTTGTGTTCATATAGCAAACGTATTACTTATCTTAAGTTGGAATGTAACAGGAGTAAATAGTCCAATTAAGAGAAAGGAAGTACTAAACTTCTTAAATAAGAAAAACCTGTCATTGTTTTACTATAGGAGACCCATCTGCTTCATGATAAAGTTGATTATATTTTGTAAAAGTATGTATGTGAAAAAATACTCAAGTGCTTTTGCTAGCAATTCTAGGGAAGTGACTATCTTATCTAAGAAAAATATACATGTTTTAGTGAAAAGGGTCAGCATTGATTCAGACGGAAGAATGGTGGCATTTAAACTGTTAGTTGAAAATAGATGCTTAATCATATTAAGTGCATATGCACCCAATGTAGCCCAAACTGAGTTGTTTGGAAAACTGGATGATGTGCTCAAGGATTTGGGAAATGGGCCTATGCTTCGGAGGTGACTTTAACACCATCATAGATAAAATCTTGGATAAATCCGAAATGTCGCATTCTCATCTGGAAGAGAGGGCTATAAAAGGTCTCATGCAATTCATACAAACTTGGGACTTGCATGATATTTGGCAAAAATTTAACCCCCGATAAAAATCAATATAGCTTCTATTCATCTCCACATGGTACTTCCTCTTGAATCAATCTCTCCCTGGTAAGCAGAGATTTATTTGGTGATGTGACTGCATCTGATATGGGCTATATTATAATCTCGGATTGCTCTTCAGAAGGTAGAAAGCATAATAGGCAATGACATTCAACACTAGAATGCTAATGGAGAAAGATAAAAATGCCAGAACAGTTGATAGATTGTCCACAATTTGGGATGCGTTGAAGGTCTTCTTGCGAGGTAGGATAATTAGTTATGCCTCATACAAAAAAAGAAGAATGAGGCAGAACCTGTGTGCTTGGAAACTATTTACAAGCAGTCAGCGATTGTTCATACGTCCTGCCCTTCAACGACTAACCTTTCTGATATACTGAATAGGAAACAGGCCCTTTATAAAATGATACATGCTAAGGCTGAAAAAGATTTGATTTACACAAGACATACATTCTGGGAGTGTGGGAATAGTGCAGGGGCTTTGTTAGCCAATAGACAAAGGTAGCAATAAGGGAAGGCGAGTGTTTTTTGTTTCAGAAAGTGACGGGCAACTGTTGAGGAAGAATAAGGATATTAGTGGCGCATTTAGAACATTTTATGCGTAACTATATTGCGAAGATGAAGCAGTGGCTGATAACGAGATAACCAAGTTTCTTGAGTATATTCAGTGCTCCAGATAAGATTTGGAAGTGGGAGTATTTTACTGCCTATTTTTTAAAGTTGGGAGTAAAAAGATTTTTTTTAGGGAGGAACAATGTAAGTCCAATTTCCAATGAGAGTATTTCATAAGCGAGTACAAATATGTTTAAACTGAAAAACTGAATATTTTTTGTAATATGTATTTCTTTGCCTTTGTTATTCATACACATTAAAAGAAACATGTTTACTTCTTCCAATTAGGATGTTAAAAAAGAAGTTTCTTCCTGTGGGACTATGTGCACTACTGGTGCAAACAAATCCATGGAGTTGGAGGGTGAAAGCAGGAGTGCGCAATTCTACATGTCTTTTTCCTATTCTTTGTTGCGAGTATTTTTACTCCCTATTTGTATGTTTGGGGAGTATTTGCCAATTTTTGGTGAGTAAAAGTGGCTAATACACACCTTATATGTAGGGCTGAGCTTATTGATATCCGGAAATTAAGTGCCAATGACAAACTTTGTTTAGATGGTGAAATTTCATTTTAGGCAGTCACTGACTGTATGCGGTTAATGTCACCTGGTAAATGTACGGGGCCAGTTGGTTTCCCAATCGAATTCTATACCGCTTTTAGTTCATCTCTTACTCCAGTTTTGGTAGCGCTTTTCATTGGGATTATCAATGCCGAGCAAGTGGCCGACTCAATGAGAAGTGCAGTGATATATGTGATACCTAAACCTGCGAAGGGCCATTCAGTCTGTGACAATTATAAACCGATATCCTTACTGAACGCAGATGTCAAATTTCTAGCGAAGATTTACGTAATGCGATTTAATCGAATACTGCCGAAACTAATTCACCAAAATCAAACCGGTTTCGTGTATGGTAGAAATAATTTTGATAATCTAAGGGAATTACTGGATGTTATACACCTCAGGAGTACGTCGCTTGACCCATACGCCGCAATCAGTATTGACGCTGAGAAGGCATTTGACAGTCAGTTGGACATTCCCCCGACAAGTATTGATGAAAGTGGGTTGTGGATCGCAAATTCTGAAGCTCTTCAATGCACTTTATAGAGACGCAGAAGCAAAAGTATTAGTAAATGGCTGTCTATTGGAGAATTTCTCTATCCACTGGGGTACACGACAGGGTTGCCCCCCCTGCTCTTTTATGACCTCTTTATTGAACCCATGGCAAACATTATTAGGGAAAATGCTGAAATTAAGGGCATCCAGATTAATGCTGTATCTCCAAGGTCCTGCTATATGCAGATTACATTACATTTTAGTCTCTCAGATCCGGAACATTCGTTTTGGGAACTGCTCTCGACTTTACAGGCATTCGGTCGAGTGTCAAATTATAAAGTTAATGTTTCAAAATCATTGATCTTTCCAATCTCACCAACATGTCATAGAGGTCTTCTTGGAGTTGATCAGCATGTTTGGGCAGAGAAAGGATTTAAATATCTGCGTATTCAGGTTTCCAGGAATGTAAATAGCCTTTTAGCTCATAATATCCAAATTAAGCTTATAGAAATAACGGCATTATGCTTGAAGTGGGGAAGGCTGAACCTGACGTTGTGTGCAAAGATCAATGCAATTAAGATTACTTCACTTCCTAAATTGCTTTATGTCTTCAGTATGCTCCCTCTTCCACTGACGGGTATTTTATTGCGTAATATAAATAAAGTCTTTCAGAACTTTCAGTGGAGAGAAGGGGGAAATCTAAGATTCCTAGAGACGTACTTATGAAGCCGGTGCGATCGGGAGGTTTTCATTTTCCAAATATTGCCTTGTACCATAGGGCCTTTACTTTGCGCACCTGACACTTTTGGTTACAGGATGATGATGCTAGTTGCCAAAACTGGGTTAATATAGAGAGGGCCTCTGTACATCCAACTCCTTTGGACTGTCGTCTTAGTATGGAGAAAAAGTTGGTTGTCGGCAAACCCCCCAAATTTGTGAGATATGTTTTGAAAGATTGGAAAAAATGCTGTGAAAGCTCTGGAGTCAAATATCTTCTGAGCCCAGAGTTCTCAATTTGGAAAAACCCAGCATTTTGATGTAATAATCAAACCCTGTCATGGCTCTGTAGAGAAGGAGCCGAGTACCCCCACCTAAACCACCTCGCCCATATTGCCTATATGCTGGGAACCAGAGTGTGAGACATATGCGGTACCAGTGAAAATCCCGATACCAAGGAGAATCCTGGAGGCAAGGTTCCCATTGAGAAAACCATACCTGCATAGAAGACAGTATGATGGCCATTTGAATGAAATCCCAGAAGAAGCAGGACCAATGAATGGTACAGAAGAATGGTGACGTCACACAGAGTTGAGCTGACGCACATAGAAGAGATGCAGAGACTAGAGAATGCAGAGATTCTATAAGGCATCAAGAAAGTATCGAAGATAAGTGGCAGTTTGGGATCAAGATGAAGAAACTTATGCTACAGAAAGAACGAAGATATCGAGTCATTTTACACGTGTATATATGCAAATAAACGCAAGCAGATGAAGTATTCTTGAGGCTAGCTAAGTAGTGAATAGATTGCGGCATGCGCCAACATATACATATATATATAAGTGAGTAAAGACTGGATGTTTCCACTACGTGTTACAGCAGATGTGGGCTAAAAAAGGAAGGCCTCTTTTCCAATGTGTCGCAGTTAGAAAACAAGTGAATTAGAAAGTGAATCTCAGAAAGGCGAGACAGGATGAGCCAAGAAGCCAAGGCCGTATCAGGCTGGTGTGAGCAGACATTGGATACAAATCATGTGAAAGAACGAAGCTCCTGTTCAGGAGGCATGGACAAAAACAAGGAAGACTTCAGAGGTCTACTAGAAAATAGTATTTTAATGCACCAGAAGCTCGATTTTGTGGTCTTCAGTCATGTGGAAGGATGAAGTTGGACGAACATGATGGTAACACCTATGCATGAGGGCAGAGCGTGCCTTCACTCCCCTGAATTCTCCAGAGCAAAGAACACTCCCAAGGACAAGTTCAAAGCCCTAATTGACAGCAGACCACTGAGGTGATGATAGATGAATATGCTAATTGGTTGGAAGCTATGGTTGAAGACTAGCTCACCAGCAGCTGGAAGCCCAGTCTTTGTGCTGCTAGACGAAGGTGGAAAAATACTGACAGAGGTTAGAGTGCAAACCAATGGTAGGGGGCGCATGATTAAGAGTCCTATAGTTTGTATAGCCAGTGAGACGTTGTGTATTTAATGACGTTCGCATGACCTGTTTAAGGGAAGGGCTTAGTTGCCCCACCTGATGTTAAGAAACCTATCACATTTCTTCACCCTTTTAGAAGAGTATGGATCATATACTTAGATGTTCCCTTAGACCCTATCACATTCTTCACTAGGTTTTTGTAGTTTGCCACGTAGGATGACGTTAGTCATACGCAGGGTGACGTCACCTATGACGATTTATTGCTATACAATAATGCTTTTTTTTAAAAAAGATGCATTGAGCGATCTTACGCTGAGACGTCCCTTGATGTCCGTTGTACTCCCTGTTTTAGATAATTGATATTAAAACAGTCAGTTGGAGTATTGATGTCTGAGTAACTTCGGCATCCCCATCCATCTCAGGAGTATTGCTGCCTCATCTTAAAGGGCTTGAAGCCTCCAGTTCAGCTTTCTTGGCAATCGATGGATATTTGGAAGGTGGGACAAATCTATGATGGTACTTCGCTACGCAATTTTGATTTCCTTAGATTTAAGTGTAAGCTTCGCCCATCAGAAATCTGCAGTTACCGTAAGCTTTGTGAAGTGTTTGTGTTATTGTTTGCTCCTCTGAACGCAACCTTGCATGCTGTCCCCAATATATTACATTCATCGAGAAGTGCTCCTCTTTCGGCTTCTACTTTATATACATTTCTTGCGCCGGCTGACATCACTTCTGCTTTGAAACAAGGTAGAGAGACATGGTGTTCAGATTTGAACTTTATTCTTTCAGACAGGGAATGGAACCAAATTTGCGCAGGACCAACTAGATATAAAATAGATTTAGATCTACGGTTTGTTCAGCAACCAGTTATACATTTTATCTATTGGACTTCCTCTAAGATGAAGCGTTGTGATCTCCTTGATGATGATACATGTTGGAATTGTAAGCCGGATGTTGGTACTGGTTTACATATGTTTTGTTTTTTTCAAAAAATTCGTGATTTCTGGAAGGATATATTGCAGCGCATGGATCTTGTGTTGGATCTTCCGCTCCCGCGAACTCCATTGTTTTGTGTGTTGGGTATGTTTCCTATTAACCTTGAATTGTCAGTTGACTCCCTCTTTTGGGCATATAGCGCATTGATGGTGGCGAAGAAACAAATATTAACATGTTGGAAAAATGGAACTAAGCCTTCTGTTTATGACTGGTTGCATGGCCTTTCTACTCTTTCAAATAGGGAGTTTGTTACTTATCAGAGATTTGAAAAAATTGACAAATACTCTGCAATTTGGAATGTGTTTAATGAGCTATACACTTAAGGATTCCTTCCCCCGCCCCCTTTTTTTTCTCTTTCCTTTTCTTTTTTTTCTTCTGTTTTCTACTCTTTTGTGTTCGCTTCTTCTCTCTTTTCTGCCGTTTTCTGTTGTCTGTCCCTTACTTGTAAATATGACTTGTTTATTTTTAGGAAAAATTGATTTGATTATATTTGTTACTTGTTTAACGTTTATTATACTTGTTCTGCAAGCAAGCCATTTGGTGTCCCTAAGGCACTCTTCCATTCATCTCCACTTCTTATTCAAGGAGATGATAAATTCTTCGAAGGTCTAACTTTATAAACACACACTCCTCTTAAGGTCAATACATGGCAGAGGATAGTGTTTCTTCACAGTTATTGCATTTAGCACAGTAAATTCGAACCATAGTCAGAGATCTTGTGTTTTTTTTGGTTTAAAATAACAAAGGCACTCTGTCAGGCGGTTTAGAAAGAACAATTAACCCATTCTGTAGATGTTTGTACAAATAGTCCTTTAGCATGGCCTCTTACTTTTTATCCACTAACTAGATTCGGCAGAATGGAACCAATGCACTGGATGTGGGGTCAATGCTGCAATCATTTAGTCCATGAGGGGTGTGGGGTGGGAGCATCTTGTTCTTTGGCTCTTGAAAGATATCAAGGAAAGCAGGATATTCGACTGGCACCTGGGCTAGTGCTGCAGTGGTGTGCAACTGGGTACCCTCCTCATTCGTAGGGCAGCTTTCCACCAAGTTCCAGTACCCAGTGCTGGTTAGACATGTGCTTGAACAGAATTTGGATGTCAAAAGCAAGCATCCTGTGGACCAGTTGATCTAGGGGTTGTGGCGCTGTAACCATGGCATTCCCAATTAAATCAGGAAATGTGGTGTGGATATAAGGTCAAACACTAGCGTCTCAGTATGCTGGGCTATGCACATTCAAAGCAGTATGGTTTAGATGGTGACCGATCAATTGGAAATCACAGCGCCGTCCACAGTTTGTACAGCTTCATGACTGGGTTTTGGCATGGGGAAGGCTAACATTGTTCACTGACCATCAGGCGTCCATAATATTTGTAATCGAAGCCTAGGAATCCACTAATGCTGTTGCTTCTATTACGTCACAGATTTCTTTGTGTCACAATACTCTTATAATCATAAATATTTTGTCATGTATGCTTTCTTCTTCAGTATATTCTTTACTAATTTTCCTACAGATGTTGAGGTCAGAGAGGGCAATTATTGACTAGATGGGCTTTTCTGCCCCAGTACAAGTCCATTATTCCAGCGTCTTCATTCTCAGATAAGGGCCCCTCTGGCCATGCCCACTTGCTTCTTCATTGCTTGTTACCGGAGGTTCCACACACTTAGTTGAAGGAGGCCGTGTGATGGAGCGGCAAGTAGCTAGTTTTTCCTTTCTTCTTTCCGCCTTGCATCCTCGCAGGTGGAAATCTATCTAGAATACCAGCTTGATCAGGGCTTGTAAGGTGACTGGATGAGGGGTTATCCATAACACACATCTGAAAAAAGCAAACTGGATTTTCACCGGCCAAACCATTTCCAGAGCTAATTGCTTTAATGTGGTTACCCAGGTCCTGGGAACCTTGTTGGAACTCCAAAAACAGATCCTAAGTGGTATATGTCAATCCAGGTTGATCAAACATGCTTTTCAAGCCTGTACAAAGGTATCATAATTATATAAGAATGGATCCTCTACAGTAACATAAGGCATTGCCCAGGCCTGTGCAATTCCTGCCACGTGATTCCCCATGCATCCAATCTTGGCATGACTTGCCGTATAAGGCTGTAGCCGGAAAGTGAATTGAATCACACTTCACAATGCCATCAAAATGCAGCATGCCAGTAGTGGGTTCTACTACCAGTGTTTGTCAAGCAGCTAAGCTCTGCTTCAGGGCTGCATTTTTGAAGTTCAGGTTCTGGACCTCGGCAGTAAGGGCTTGAAGTGCTATCACTAACTCCTGCACTTGTTCCATACTGTTTTACAAGGCCTAATGACGATGGCGTTGCAGTCTGTTAAGGGCGGGCCCCTTTCTGGCATCTTACCTCAGTTCTTGTGATAGTATCCTGAAGGTAATGGAGGTTCTGTCCCTGAAGCCACCTTGGCAGCTGGTTGATACAGACAACAGTCAAAAACCCTAAACACTGCAGAGGCGGTGTCATAGGGATCGGGGTTAGAATCCCATGACAGAAATGTTGGAGGGAGAAAAGACCGAAGATTATTTTCCGAAATAACCTTCAGTCTTTTCTCCCCTGAACATTTCCGACTTAGCCTCCACCTCTACCAACCCCCTACTAACCTTGGGGCGGCACACTTCACTATGTGCCGCCGACTTGCTGTGTCCCTGCGACGCCTGTTTCCTTTCACTTCCGTGATCGGGAAGAGGCGCAGCAGGGTCCTTTCCTTTTTTTTTGTTTACTTTTCAGGATCAGCTGCGGGGGACACCGCCGCAACCCTCGCTCACAATATAGTGAACAAGGGTGCGGGGGACACCACTGCAGTCCTAAGCACCAAATGGGGGATTCGGTAGAACTTTTCGGCTGTTCGTAATTTTCAAACGGCCGAAATTCAGCCAAATCTCCCATTCAGGCTTTTCTTTCTGGCTTTTTTGGACGTTTCTGTGTCATAGTACTCTGGATTATTGAGAGCTGCTTGGTCATCACAGGTATACAGCAATGTGTAGAGGTGAACAGCAACAAGAGGCTGGAGTGAGAACCAAAGCCAAACAAACAGGAGCAGCTGGAAATGGAGAGGCAATGGACGAGAGACAACAGAATAGGACAAAAAAAGGAAATGAAGTCAGCAGAACTGAAGGAAGCACTGGACAGGAAAACAGCAGGCAAAAAAGGATCCAGTGAACTGCTAGATTCGGAGCATTGTGGCACACTATAGAAAGGATCCATGACTCTCTTACCAGTGTGGAACACTAAACAGGAAGTGATGTTAGTACGCATGCCGACGTATCTGCCATGTTGGGTAGGTCATCACAGTCACTGCCATCTAGGAAGGGGCACCACAAGCAGAACAGCTTTTCATTGTGCCTGACTTCGGCGCATAACAATCGGGACATGAAAGTTGGCATAATGAAGATCCACTGATGGTAACCAGCCCCTTACCTTAAGGTTCTCTGCAATCTGACCCAGAGTTGTTATGTGGTAGGTTTAAAAAGGCTGGTACGCGTTTAATTCTGAGTGCTCTACAATGGGCCTGGAGCCACCCGTTTTCTTCAACAATGAAGTAGCAAAAACAGAAGCCTAGGCTCCTTTGGTTCTCTGCAACAACCACTATGATCACTGAGACAGAGAAGATTTTGAATCTCTGGTTTAAGCTCTGGAGAAGGCCTCTTGAGATAATGAGGGGAAGAAGGGATGTTCAGGGATCGACTTTCTCTGATGATAGTGAGCACCAAAGGGTTTTGTGTGATGCTCGACCAGGCTCTGTTAATGGAGAAAAGTCTTCCAACCTTCAGGGATAAATGCTCCCTGGTTTCACATGGAGGAGCCCGACCCCCGCTTCAGAGTGAAGCCAACTTTGGGACAGAATTCTGGTTGCAGGAAGAGGACACTGTTGGTTTTGTTCTAGAACAAAACATTTTTTGTTTTGGTAAATCCACCTGAAGAAGTGGAGATGGAAGATTTTCTTTTAGCCAAATGACTTGTATTGAAGTCCTTAAATGCAGCAGAGGGATGAAACCCAGATTTAAAGGCTGTAGAAATGCTGCTTTGACATTTAGCAACAATAGCACCCGTTTTACATGTTTGAAGGACCTCATACATCGAAATCGGTCTGCTGCCGCTGAAGAGGAAAATAGGACTGGGGAGTGGCCCCGGTGGGCAGAGTCAGGGGAGCGCATGCTCCCACATGCGCGCATCTAACTTCAAAAGGAAAAGACCATCTTTTCTGGTGCAAAAGGTTCTGTTTCCCGCCCCTAGCAAGGGACACCCATACAGTCTGGAGGAAAGGGGACAGGACGTAGGAGTATTGAGTGCAATGTTGCAGATTTTGTATTGTATTGTATTCATCATTTATATAGTGCCCTTTCCCATTTGCATGGCCTCAATGAGCTTTGTGGTTGGAATGCCCTTGGTGACCGCAGTCCATGTGTAGAAGGTTCTAAGAGTTTAGATAAAAAATGCTTGTGTGCATTTTTGCTGGGTTAGGACTTAGGTGGGCTGGCTAGGCTCCAGTCAGCAGCCCAGAGGTCAGGCACGTGGGTTGGTGGTTTAGGATAGAGTACTAGTGCTGTAGATTCAATGTGTGCCCAGCTAAACCAAATTTGTTTGTCTGTATACTAATAGCAGAGGTGTTGAGGTACGTCAGGGGATCCAGTGTGGACGGCCATGTGTGCCGCTAAACCAGAATAGCCTAGCCATAGCTGCATTCTACGGTGCATGGATGGGTGGCCATGCCTATGGCCTGTGTCCACAGACGTGGTGAAAGGTATATGTACCGTAGGCTTGGCTGGAGTTTTACTGCAGTGTTATTTTTCTTGGTCTGGTGCGACTGGCTGGTCTCGCTATTCGTGGGCTCCCTGGAACTAAAGTCTAAGCAGAGCGAGAGGGCCTGGAGGAATGACGGGGCGGGGGATGGAGGAAGGACGATAGTTTGTTTCGGTGTGCCTCTGCAAACGCTGCCAACATCTGTGGTGTATTGGTGGGTAGGAGTGTTGTTTTGTTCGGTAATGTCAGGCTGAGAGTTATCCTGTGACCGCGGAAGCTGCTGAACCCCCGACAATCCCCCTGAAGTGTAATCCTCAGAACCCGATAATTCTCGGCTCTGTTAACTACACCCCAAAGGGAAAGGGGGAAGTGGAGAACATAAGAAACACCAGGCTGGCGACGTTCTGTCTAGCTGATGCGAAACCTGGTTCTTCTCTTTTAAGATCTTAAAGAAGATTGGAGTAATAGCTGATAAAATCTTTCTACCTTTCTTGTGGCTTTGAAAGTCTTGAAAATAACAGCAACTCCTTTGATTAGTGAACTCTTAAGAACCTTGACTCTTGCCTTATAAACTGTTAAATGTTTCAGTTAAGAAGACTTAGATGAATCCTGTTCTTTCTTCTTAATTAATAGAGTTCTTAGTCTCTTGAAGAACTTGCAAACTTTTCCAAGTCCGTTGAAACCTTTTTGCGCACACGCGCAACGATTTACCCGCGATAAACACGCGTTGAAGAAAACACGCGCCGGAGAAAAAACACGCACTGAGGAACCCTTGCGCTAAGAAAACACGCGCTAAAAAAAAGTCACGTAGCAGTCTTTTCTTACTCTTGCGTACATGCGCTTTAAACAGCCGCGCTATAAACACACGCGCTATAGAAATCACGTAGAAGTCTTTTCTCGCGCACGCGTCCACGCGCTATGACTACACGCGCAGGGAACACACGCGCTTTGAACACTCGTGCTAGAACACACGCGCTTTAGAAATCAAGTTGCGGTCTTTTCTCGCGCACGCGTACTAGCGCTATGACTACACGCGCAATGAACACACGCGCTCTTAACACTTGTGCTGAAACACACGCGCTAAAGAAATCACATAGCAGTCTTTTCTTGCGCACGCGTACATGCGCAATGAATTCACGCGCTTTGAACACTCGCGCTGGAACACACGCGCTTTAGAAATCACATAGCAGTCTTTTCTCGCTCACGCGTACTCGCGCTACGATCAAACGTAACAGTCTAACATTGCTCGCGCGCGTTTAAAAATTAAACGTTGAACTATAAACATCAGTTCTTCTTTTGAATTTTCATTTACAATCTCCTAAAGTTTCTAATGAATCTGAGCAAAGATTTTCATATCCAAATAAAGTCACTTAGCTTAAGAATTTTTTCTTCTCCAAAAGAACTTCCAGAAACTCTCCTGCGAACCTGAATTCTTCTCCTGAACAACCCCGCATAAGTAGCCGCTCGACTGCCAGGATTTGAAAGTTCAAATCCACTAGGCCAAAGGCTTCAGCAGGAGCAGCTACAGACATGTCCTCTCAGCTGGGGTTACGACGATGAAAGGCAGAGAGTGACAGTTTAGAACGTTCATTGTTGTCCTGCAGTTCTCTCTAGCCAATCAAGGCTTCTATTGTAAAACTCCATCTTGCCGTGGCCCGAAGCCAGGAATCTGTATAGAAAGGCCAAACCCACACAGAAATAAAGGCAAATAATTAAAAGGGAACCTAACAGTAATTAAAGGAAACCTGATGACAGTAATTAAGGAAACCTGACAGGTAAGGAAGAGTTGAGTTTGTCATGGTGTGCTGCTGCAAATGCTGCCGGCATCCATGGGGTATTGGCAGATAGGAGTATTGTTGTGTTTGGGTTAGCATTTCTGTGTGCCTGTTCTAGAGTGTAGAGTGGGGGAGAGTTTCAAGAGAAGGAAGCGTGAGAGGATGATGGAGATGATGGCAGAGAAACAGTGAGGATAGGTGAGGTAAGGGAAGATACACCTTATGATGTGAAGGTGAAAGAAACAGGTTCTGGAAACTGAGTTGACTTGCTGCGAGAGGGATAAATCGGTGTCCAGTGTGCATTTGAGGTTTTTCACCGAGGTGCAGGTTGCCTGAGAGGGGCCTAGGGAATGTGACCACAGAATAAATTGGGGGAGGAGCGATGTATTCCCGCAGACTCGGATTCCAGTGTTCCCAGGATTGAGGATGAGGTGGTTGGTCGTCATCCAGTAGTCTATGTCCAAGAAGCATGATGCCAGATCTGGACGGTTGGTGCCTGGCGATTTTGGGATTTTAAGGAAGATATGTGTGTCGTCTGTGTAGGTGTAGCATGTGGGAGTGGAAGGGTGTGGGCAGAGGGTTTAGATAGATGTTGAAGAGCAGGGGAGATAGGGATGCTCCTTGTAGGACCCCTCTTGTTACTGGTCGTGAGGTTGAGGTGAATGGGTGGAGGAGCATGATTTGTGAACGATTAGAGATGAAAGAGGAGATCCAAGAGAGGGCTGTGTCTTTGATTCCTAATGAGTGTAGCCTGTCTAGGAGGATGGTGCAGTAGATGGTATTGAAGGCGGCAGAGAGGTCAAGAAGGATGAGAACGGCACAGCCTTCTGCATGAGCTGTTCTTTTAATGTCACCCCAGATGGACACTAGGGAGGATTATGTTCCTCTGAGTGGTCTGAAGCCAGATTGAGCAGGGTCCAGGAGGTGCTGGCTTCAGTGAAAAGACCAAGCTGCTTGTATGCTGTGCTGTAGTTTCGCTATGAAGCGGGTGTTAGAGATAGGCCAGTAGTTCTGGGGGAGTGTTTTTAGGGCTTCTGGGAAGGTTCCCGATGTTAGGGAGTGATTGAGAAGTGAGCATGAGATACTGCCTGCGCAGGTTGAGGCTAGGATGGTTTTGAAAAGGGTAGGCAGGCAAGGGTCCTCAGGAGAGCCTGATGGGTGGCTTTGTGCTAGGAGTGACAGGAACTCCTGGTGTGTAATTGGAGTAAAAGAGGTGAAGGTTTGTTTTCGAAGGAGGTTGGGCTAAGGGTAAGAAGGGAGTGGGGGCATTTGTTCCAATTTAGAGGTGATGGCAGAGTGTCGGTTGATAGCGACATTGAGGAAGTGTTCTGATAGGGTGTTACATACAGATTGGGAGATGGATGGGTTAGAGCAGGACGGGAGTTGAATTCGGATGTGATTCTATGCAGTTCCTTGATCAGGTTCCGAAACTTTAAGATTCTGTTTCTTGATTTCTAGTCTGTGTGCTCTGGTTAGTCGTGCTAGGGCGGTTTTGTTCTGGGCCGTGGGGATGGTTCTCCAGGTTTGCTCCAGCCGGTGCTTGAGGCTTTTTACTGATTTGAGGTTGGGGGTGTACCACCTGTGTGCAGGTCCGGAGCTCTGAGAGGACCATTTTGTTGGGGTGAGCAGTGTAAGGGTGCTCGAGAGCCAGAGGTCGAAGAGTTTGATGGAGGGATTGTGTTGGGAGAAAGGAGAGGAGGGAGTTGGCTAGATGTGTGGTGATAACAACTTTGTTCCATAACAGAATGAGAGGTGTGGGGGTTGGTGGATGCCGGGCGTGACCTTGGGTGCCAGCCACGGTTGTCAGTGGTGCAGAGAAGAAGATTGCTGAGTGATCAGTCCATGATAGGTGGTGTGGGGGCAGTGTGGATATGTTTGCAGTGGTCATGAATGCATCAAGGTTGTGACCTCCAGTGTGGGTGGGTGTGGAGATGCATTGTGTCAGGTTGAAAGCCTCTAGTTTGCCTGTGAGAGATTGTGTCATGGGGTTTAAGGGTGAGTCAAACCAGATGTTGAAATCTCCTACGATGCTAAGTGTTGGATGGAGATTGAAGATGGTTGTCAGAGCATCATAGAATGTTGTAGGGGAGGCATGGTATCACAAGATTGGCACTGACATAATGGCTGCAATTTGTAAAAGCTTTATTGAAATTGTTGGGTTGAAGAAGAACAAGTTACTTTCTTACCTGGTAACGTTCTTTCGATGGGATGGTCCGACGACGTATTCCATATCTATGACATGTAATCACCACAGCTGTGCTGCTTCGGAAACTTTTTTCGGCGTCTGCGTCCTGCGTCGATGACGTCGATGCGCCGTCGTCGAGGGCCACCTCCGACGTCCGACGTCATCCGATGTGATAAGTAGGACGCACGACGCCCGTAGCCTCAGTTGTAGTTTTTTCCCCCAGAACGTGTGACACTAGTCAACTGCCAGTCAGACACAAAGCCTTGCGGAACGTAAGCTGCAATCGCAAAAGAAATTCTGCAGCGGGGAAGGCAGGGCGGGAGCGATATGGAATACGTCGTCGGACCATCCCATCGAAAGAACGTTACCAGGTAAGAAAGTAACTTGTTCTTCGAGGGGATTGGGTCCTCCGACGTATTCCATATCTATGACAGACTCCCAAAGCAGTACCAGAGCAAGGAGGAGGGAAAGAATTTAGAATCAAGATTTAGAATAGCCAATCAAATAGCAGAGCAAAGGACCGCCTTGCCAAAGGCCAGATCCTGTGCGCGGATGGAATCGAGGGAATAGTGACGTACAAATGTATGTACTGAAGCCCAGGTGGCTGCATCACAGATGTTGCGAATAGGAACACCCCTCTGCAGGGCAGTAGACGCAGCCATACCCCTGGTAGAATGGGCCCGCAAGCCAGCCGGTGGGTCCTTACCCGCCAAGCGGTAGCACTCCGAGATGGCCAAAATAATCCAGCGAGACAAAGTCTGTTTCGTCACAGCTTGCCCCAAACGCTTTCCAGCGTAACCAATAAAGAGTTGATCGTCCACTCTGACCCGGGACATGCGTGAAACATAAAAGCTTAAAGCTCTCCTAGGATCAAGCCTATGGAGCCTCTCCTCTTCATTACCAGGATGCGGAGGAGGATAGAATGCCGGAAGAACAACCTTCTGGGTCAATTGAAATTCCGTCACTACCTTCGGAAGAAAAGAAGGACGAACTCTAAGGACAACCCTGTCCTTGTGAAATACAGTGAAGGGAGGCTTAACTGAAAATGCCTGTAACTCACTCACTCTGCGAGCGGAAGTAACCGCAACTAAAAACACAGTTTTCAGAGTTAACAGCCTCAAAGGGCAAGAATGTAAAGGCTCAAACGGAGCACCCATAAGAAACTTAAGAACAAGGTTCAAATCCCAACCGGGCACCAGGAAAGGTGACGGAGGGAACACATTAGTGAGCCCTTTCAGAAACTGTGAAATCAAAGGGATTTTAAAGTAAGAACACTCTTCAGACGAGCGCTTAAAGATGGACAGCGCCGCCAGGTAACCTTTAACGGTACCTACTTGCAAGCCCCTGTGGGCCAAAGAAAGTAAAAAGGACAGAACCATGGGGATGTCACATGCAAAAGGATCCACATTCTGAACTCTGCACCAGTCGCAGAACTTACGCCAACGGCAACGGTACAGAGACTTTGTTGCTTGCCTTCGGGCCGAAAGCAACACCTCCATCACGTCCTCAGGGAGGTCCCAATCCTTATACCTCAACCTTTCAGAAGCCAAGCGTGAAGGTTGAGGGATCTGACCTCTGGATGGAGAACCTGACCCCCCTCCCGTGAGAGCAAATCGTCTCGGTAGGGAAGACGACGTGGAGGGCAGATGGATAAGTCGAGAAGGTCCGGGTACCACGTCCTCCGAGCCCACGCCGGGGCAATGAGGATCATCCGGGAACTGAACTTCCGTAACCTCCGCAGCACTTGCGGGATGACGGGGACTGGAGGAAACGCGTACAGCAGCGGGAATGACCACTCCACCATGAACGCGTCTCCTAAGGCTCCTTTTGGAGGAAATTCCCGCGAGCAAAACCTTTCGCACTTCCGGTTGACACTGGAGGCGAAGAGATCCACTTGAGGGGTCCCCCAAAGGGCGAAGATCTCCAGGAGAATCTCCTGAGCCACCTCCCACTCGTGAGAGATTGCGCTCTGCCTGCTCAGAGCGTCCGCCGTCACGTTCTCGTCTCTGGCCAGATGAACTGCCGAGATCGAAACTTCCTGCTGGATGGCCCAGAACTCGAGCTGCATCGCCTCCCTGCACAGAGGAAGTGACCCTGCCCCCCCCTTTTTGTTGAGGTAGTGCATGGCCACTGTATTGTCCGTCAGGATCAGGACACTCTTTCCTCGCACAGTCGGCAGAAAAGCCTTCAGGGCTAGCCTGATGGCCCTCAGCTCCAAAAGATTGATATGGAGTCTGGACTCCGACGGAGACCAACGACCGCTGACTGTCAGCCCGTTGGCATGAGTTCCCCATCCCGTGAGGGATGCATCCGTCACGATCGTCACCTCCGGCCAGGGAAGCCAAAATGGAGCCCCCTTCATCAAGTTGCCTTCGACGGCCCACCACAGAAGATCCCGGGCGACCGAGGGCGGCACCTGAACCGGGTCCGACATCCTGCCGGAGGACTGCGACCATTGCGTCTTGAGTGCCCACTGCAAAGATCTCATCCGCAGGCGAGCCTCTGGCACCAGAAGAATGCAGGATGCCATGAGGCCGAGCAACCTCAAGAACTCGAACGCAGGGAGCGTCTGGGCATGCTGAAACTTGTGCACCATCTGCTGAATGTGAAGAGCCCTCACCTGGGGAGGAAAACACTGCCCCAGGGAAGTGTCGAGCACCGCTCCGATGTACTGGAGCCGCTGTGTTGGCGTCAAATGGGACTTCTTTAAATTGAGGGAGAAGCCCAGCTTGTGAAGGGAGCGGCAGGTGACGGACAGATGATCCAGGACTTGCTCGGGAGAGCTCCCCCTGATCAACCAATCGTCCAGGTAGGGGTAGACGTGAATCCCCCCTTGCCTGAGATGCGCTGCCACCACCACCATGAGCTTGGTGAAAACCCTCGGGGCGGAGGTCAATCCGAACGCCAGGACCCGAAACTGAAAGTGCGAGTCGCCAACCGCGAACCTCAGGTACTTCTTGTGCTTGGGATGGATCGGCACATGGAAGTAAGCATCCTTGAGGTTGAGTGACACCAACCAGTCCTGAAGCTGAAGGGCCTGGAGGACTTGAGAGAGAGTAACCATCTTGAACTTGTCCTTCCTGAGGAGTTTGTTCAAGCCGTGCAAGTCCATGATGGGTCTCAATCCCCCGTCTTTCTTCGAAATCATAAAATAAGGGGAATACCATCCCTTGTTCCTCTCTGCTACAGGCACCAGTTCTATGGCGCCTTTCTCCAGCAGGGCTTGAATTTCCTGCGCAAGGAGCGGATCCGGACTCTGCAAAGAGAGGTTCCCCGGTGGATTGTCGCGAGGCCTGTGCCGAAAGGGAAGACAGTAGCCGTGGGTTATGATCTCCAGAACCCACACATCTGAAGTAATGGCTTGCCACTCTACAAGATGCTGCGCCAGCCTTCCCCCAACCGGCGAACCATGGGACATGGCCTCACGACTGAGTGGGAGCGGCTGCGGCGTTACCTGAGGGCAAAGAGGCAACTGCCCAAGCGGCCTTGGCACCACGGGTATCCTGTCGTCCACCTCTGGTACCCCTGCGATGGCCTCTTTGACTGCCAGCTCCTCTCGCTTTACTGAAGGATGAGTAATAGCGAAAAGAACCACCCCTCCACTGCCGTCCCCTAGGACGAAAAGGCGGAGGTTGGCGAACTGCAGCGCCCAACGACTTCGCTGCAGCTTTTGAGGTCTGCAACCTCTCAAGGCTCTCGTCAGCCTTGCTGCCAAAAAGGTGTTCACCGTCAAAGGGCATGTTGAGGAGCCGGGACTGCACATCAGGAGCAAACCCCGACTTCCGCAACCACGCAAACCTGCGTATCACGGTGCTCGCCGCCATGGACCTATTGACGCATTCAGCTAAATCCAAACCCGACTGAACAGACTCACACATGGCATCCTTACCATCCTAGACCATAGCAAGGAAACCATCCCGTTCGTCCCCTTCGGGAATATGTTCAGCCGCCAACGCAACACAGTTCCACAGAGTGTGTGTGAAACGAGACAAGGCACAAATGGAGTTGGCCGCCTGAAGCGCCATACCACCAGAAGAAAACACCTTCTTCGCCCAGCCATCAAAACGTTTGTCGTCCCCATCAGGAGGGATGGTAGGGTACGACGCCTGCTTTGCCGGGGCCGTGGCCGCCTGCACCACCAAACTCTCCGGAGTGGGGTGCCTGGTCAAGTAGCAGGGGTCGCTACTGGCTGGACGGTATTTTCGCGACAAGGATCTGCCCACCGCCGGAAGACTCTCAGGAGCAGTCCAAGCCGCCGCCACCCTTCTCTGTAAAGCCATATGGAACGGCAGTACCGGGTCAGTTGGGGGACCAACATCAAGGATGTCCGTCAGATCAAGCTGCACAAACTCCCCTGGGGGAGCAGACCATCCCAAGTACTCAGAAACCCTAGCCATAAGGCGCCGGTACGAGGAATCGGCATGAGAGCCAGGCTCAGTCCTACAAAACTCCACCTCCGGAGAGGTGTCCAGTCCACTGGCATCATGCAGTGACTGTCTCAAATCGTCAAACTGACTATGGCCCGAGACAATTTCATCTGGAACCTGACTAGGAACCAGGCCATCAGAATCCTCATCCGCCTCTGAAATATAGTGCAGGTGGCGAAAAGAAGGCACCCGAGAGTGCTTGCTCTTAACCAGAGCCTTCCTAGGGGGTTCTCCCGTGCCACGGGGTACCTCCGACACGAAAGGCGTCGAGCGAATCGGCGCCGGCGTCGAGAGAACCGGCATCGGCGCCGAGAGGATCGGCGCCGAGGAAATCGGCGTCGACGTCAGACGCAGCGCCTCCAGCATCGGCGGCGTCGACACAGCCCTCGAGGCCGGAGCCCCGAGCGTGTCCCTCGACGACCCGAGCGTCGACGGCCTCGACGACTTCCTCGAAGCCGGAGCCTCGAGAAAGCCTGTCGACGCCCTCGACGCCTCAGACGTCGATGTCTTCCTCGAAGACTTCACAGGTGCACACGGTCTTGAACGCGTCGAGGACCGGGACCTGGAACGGCGAGAACGAGTCTCCTTGTCCGAACGGGACCTCTCCCGTGACTCGTGCCGACCACTCATGCGAGCGGTGTCTCTCGACCTCACACGACCGACCCCACTCGGGGGCGCGGACGGCTTAGTACCCTGCGACTCAAGAATCGCCAGCATTTTCTTCCCGAAGGAAGCCCATTCCTCCGGCGTCGCACGGCTGGTGGGGTAAGCGACGTGCCGGGCAGAGTCCTCCGAGGAGGACCTGGAAGACGACCGGTGTCGGCGCTTCCGAGAACGCCTCGAAGAGGCTGAGGAGAGCGAGACCGACTCCTAGAAGGAGACCCACGAGACTTCCGACGATGACGCGGAGAGTCACCCCTCGAATCATCCGTCGAAAGCCCCGCAGACTTCGACTTCCTGGGCTTGGACACCCGACCTACCGACAACTTCTTCTTACGTTCGCGTAAGGCTTTGGACGTGAGCGACTGGCAGTCGATACAGTCATCCGTGTCGTGGGCCTCCCCGAGGCACCAGAGGCAGGCGTCGTGCGAGTCCGTCACCGACATCTTGGACCCACACTCCCCGCACTTCTTGAAACCCGGACGCGGGGTCGAAGACGAAGTAGAAGACATCTCACAAAACGAACAGGTTCGAAGAACCGAGAAGAACAGAACTCCAAAGAGTCGAGGCGTGAACCGAGAATCACGAAGCAACACGTTCGCGGAAAAAACGGAACTGAGGCTACGGGCGTCGTGCGTCCTACTTATCACATCGGATGACGTCGGACGTCGGAGGAGGCCCTCGACGACGGCGCATCGACGTCATCGACGCAGGACGCAGACGCCGAAAAAAGTTTCCGAAGCAGCACAGCTGTGGTGATTACATGTCATAGATATGGAATACGTCGGAGGACCCAATCCCCTCGAAACACCTATTTTACCATATAACTAAGATAGGAGTAGTCTTGAACATCAAATAATAAATAACGCAGTCCTAGTGGAGTCTGTCAAATCTAAATGGCATATGCTAATAAAACCTAATGCATGCCCTATCTCTTGTACAGAAAAGTGCAAAAAGGAGTAATGTATGCAAAAAGGAAAAATGTGTGTTCAAATGAATAAATGTGGTTGAACCAGCTCTCCTCCCCACGTTAGTCTTCACAGAGTAAGGCTATCCCTGTAGGCAGGATGACACACTGTGGCTTGGTATCCAACACAATAAACAGTTCCAAAACATGGATCGAGGACCATCTGGCCTTCCACGCTTAAGTCTCTTTTCTTAACTTCCAAAATAATGTTTCAACCAAAAAGTTCACAAAGGTTCCCCTTTGTCGGGCTCAGACCTCTCACCACAGAGTTCAACAGAAACTTGCAAGAGGGCTCCCTCTGTCGGGCTGGGACTACTTTCAGATGGTTTGTAGTCATAATCTCGAATACAAATATGTCGAAAGTCATAATGTCGAAAAAATAAAGTCGAAAACAAAAATGTCGGATTTCTTTTTTTTTGTTGATTTTTATTCGAAATGGGGGGGTTCCCCCCCAACCCCCCTTTTTTAATTTTTTTTTTTATGTTTTACCCCTTTTTTTACCACCGGAACCCCAAAACAACATGTAAATTAAAAAAAAAAAATTCGACATTTTTGTTTTCGAGATTATTGCTTCGACATTATTGTAATTCGACATTTTGTTTTCGGGATAATGACTGGACACCCTTTCAGATGTCAAAGACTTTCGAATGTACGTGGCTTTCTTTACAAATCACCGAAGGACCATTTTGACTCAAAGTTTACAGTTTAACTTTTACTTTCCCCTTCTCTAGGAGTTAAACTTCTTTATTTCACTTTTGCTGTTCATTCACTTTATCGCTTCAAACAATTTACTTTTAACAGAGACTCTTGAATGGGCTACTTCCTTTCGCCGAACTCAAGCCTCCAGATAAGGTGTGTACTAGGCCTTTTTACGCATGAAAATCTTGTAAATACGACAGCTTTATTATTTTCCTGTGTATATTTACACACAAGTTTAGAGCAGAGGGCAGTGCAAAGGCCAGGTTATTTGACAAACCAGAATGCTTCTTTTCATTTTTATCTACATCGATAAAAGCCTCTGAAACAGACTTTCTCTGAAGCCTTTCAAAAAAAGAAACTGCACACTGTGATAAAAGGAATGGTTTCATTCCATTCAGCTTCTGCAGTGGTGTGCGTGGAGCAAACAGCAGCACTGTGCATATTTATTTTCCTAGCATTTTAGGAGTGTAAAATTAATAAGATGGAAAACTAAGATGCAATTGAGAATTCATATTTTGTATTGAAAGCAAACCAGTATTGCACAATTGTATTATTCAGAGTTCTGCTGCTGTGTGCATAATCATGTGGAGGCAGATCATTTTTACACTGTGAATGGAAAGAACTGAACATGGAGAAGTGCAAGGAAAAAGGACAGACAGAGGGGCGGCCGAAGTTGGAACACCGCGGTAGTGAAGGGAAACAATTTGAGTGCCCGCTCAGTGCGAAACACAGAGTGGGAAAAACAACAATGTCTCTGGCTTCCTGGTACTAACCAACATGCGGCTGATGGCGGCGAGACACCTGGTGCCGAGGTCACAGGAGACCCGAATGAGAGTGCCCCAGCAGTACCCGCTCCCCAGTTTCCTACATGACCTTTGAACATCATTCCCGACAAACAAGAAGAAATGACCAAGGGAAACAGTGCTGTACGCGCACCCGCGTCCCCTCCAGCTGCATACCACGCGGTTTGCCTTCCTACACAGCAGGAAAACACAACAGACATTTAAGAAACAGTAACTTTTCCCCGGTTTCCCACCTATCACACACCTTCCTTGGGGATGTGCAGCGCTCCGGGAGCCTTGAGACGGGGGTTCCCCACGGTTTTCCGGCATTGACGGTGAGGCAGTGTGGCAACCTTCGATCAAAGAGAAAGGGGGCAGGGCTTATGGGGATATTTATAGAGAAACAGAACATAGTCTTCCTGATTGGTCCAGCCGACTCCAGCCCCTATATAAAGGTGAAACGAATAACGGACTGTGTGTGTCTTTCCCGATCTCTTGCAGAATATCAGAGAAGAGAGAGGGAGAGATAGAGAGAGAGAGAGAGAGAGAGAGAGAGAGCTGCACCCAAGACGCTCTGGGCCTACGAAGACTAGCCGTCACTTTTCCAAGGCGCATCCTTACTGCAGACAGAAGAAGAAAGCTATATTGGAACCCTGAGCTATATTATCATTTCCTTTTTCCTGAATAAAGGCTGTTTTAGTTTCATATCCCTGGCTGCCTGCTTCCTCCTTTACAAATTTGGTGGCAGCGGTGGGATCTTGCAGCACGCTATGGAGGCCATTATCAAAACCCAGAAGGACAACAGCAACTTCAACAAATCATCCAGGTCCAGACTCACCAGGCGCAGACGGACCGCCAAACTATCCAACAAGCCCTACAGCTGCAGGCAGCCAATCAAGATGCACTGAAAAAGGTAACTGAGGTTGTGGCAACCAGTAGAGGCAACCCCATGGCTCAGACGGCAGTGCTCCAAAAGTTCCAAACCGGTGAGGATCCGTGTTATTTCTTCACTAATTTCGAAAGAGTTGCTTGCAACACTCAATGGCCCGTTGAAAAATGGGGACACTTCATAGCCCCCTTACTGACTGGAACCATGCAAGGTGCATATCAAGCAGCCAATCCAGCTGGGGACACAGCATACGCGGAAATAAAGAAGACCATACTTGAACGTATGGGCATGGACGAAGAAGCGTATCGGATCAGGCTCAGGAAAACAAAGCTGAAGCCAGGGCAAACACCCTGACAATTGTACTATTGTATTCAAGATCTAACAGAAAAATGGCTAAAACCTTCCAGTAGCAGTATCCAAGACATGGTTTGATAAAGTAAAACTGGCACAGTTCACAGAGGCTCTACCCTTGCCAATGCAAAGATGGGTGAGGCAACACCACCGACCCACGTTGGCGGAAGCCATTGACATCGCTTCCGCCTTTCAAAAAGCGGGATCAGTCCGCATGCCTACCACTGATCTCCCATTACCTAGAAGCTCAACCCTAAAAACCCAGTGAACAGTAGAACAAGGAACAAGTTACTTACCTGTAACTGTTGTTCTCCAGCATGGGTCTGGCATGGATTCACATGCTCATGAATATTCCCCGTCGTCAGGCTGGGAATCCTCGGTAAAGAAAAAACCAGTATCAGTTTCGTTTCTGATCTGTCTTTCGTAGTAGTAACCAATCACTGGTCTCTGCGTCATACTGACCACAGCCAATGACTGCCCTCTACCCAAGCCCCGCCTCTGGCAGCCATCTTCAGATTTGGAAGCACGTGAAATGGCAGTATGACCAAGTGAAGAGCCGCAGAGGGGTAGGCGGGAGGGTTCGCATGTGAATCCATGCCAGACCCATGCTGGAGAACAACAGTTACAGGTAAGTAACTTGTTCCTTCTCCAGCATGGGGTCTGGCATGGATTCACATGCTCATGAATAAAGAATACATAGCAGTACACACATGCACAACCACGGGAGGTGGCAAAGGCTCAACATTAAGCATTACATCAAACTCAACATCAAGCAATCTTACCTCCTCACTAGGCTCACCTCAGGCAAACAGGTTGCGCAGCACTGCTTGGCCGACCCTGGACTCCTCCCTGGAATCCCGATCTACGCAGTAGAATTTCGTGAAGGTGTGCGTCGACCTCCACGTAGCAGCCCTGCATATGTCCAGCAGGGGCACACCAGAAAGGAACGCCATGGTAGCTGCGATCGCTCTGGTGGAATGGGCTCTCGGACGGCCAGGCAGCGGTCGGTTTGCCAACCGATGACAGTACATGATACAGCCGGAGAGCCATCTGGAAATGGAAGCCTTCGAGAGAGCCTTCCCCTGATTGACAGGTCCAAAGTTCACAAAGAGTTGTGACGTCTTCCAAAAACACTTTGTGCGGTCCACGTAGAACTTCAGCGCTCTAGCCACATCAAGCAAGTGCAAAGTCCTCTCAGCCGGCGACGAAGGCGACGGGAAAAACACAGGCAACACCAAGGGTTCGTTGAGGTGGAAGTCCGACTGCACCTTGGGCATGAAGGAGGGGTGCGTCCTGAGCACCACCCTCGTGTCGTGAAAAGTCAAGTATGGTGGCTTGCAAGATAGGGCCTGGATCTCTCCCACTCGTCGTGCGGAGGTGATGGCCACAAGAAACGCTGTTTTCCACGACAGGAACTTCAACGGGGCCGAGTGCAGAGGCTCGAACGGAGGTCCCATGAGCTTGGTCAGCACCACGTTGAGCTCCCACGCCGGGGCCGGAGCCTTCACCGGCGGGAACGATCTGAACAGTCCCTTCATGAACTCTTTCACCAGACGATGAGACCACAAGGACGTCCGCCCCGTGGTTCTGGTGTATCGGGAGATCGCAGCAAGATAAATCTTGATGGACGCGTGTGCCAGTCCAGCCTTGGCCAGCGTCAACAGGTACGGCAGCACCTGGGGGGCCGTAATCCCTAGAGGGTTAATCTTCTGTGCGTGGCACCAGACAGACAACCTCTTCCATTTGTGTCCGTAGCATTTAAGAGTCGAGGACGCCCTGGCCTTTGCAAGAACCTCTCTGCAGTCGGCCGGTATGTCGTATCCCCCAAACTCTAGCGCTGCAGGAGCCAGGCCTGCAAGTTCAGCGACTTCGGGTCGTGGTGGAGGATGGCGCCTCCTTCCCTGGAAGGCAGATCCGCGTCCACTGGCAGCTTGATTGACGGGGACGCTGACAAGTCCAGAAGGTCCGGGAACCATATCTGCCTCGGCCACGCAGGTGCGACGAGGATCATCCTGCACCGTGACCTCTTGAGCTGGTTGATGAGCCGGATCAGCAGTGGCAGAGGAGGGAACGCGTATAGGAACAGGCCTTCCCAGGGGAACGAGAAAGCATCGCCCATGCTCCTCGGCTGGGGAAACCTGCTGGCGAACCTCCGGCACTTGGAGTTCGTCGCCGTCGCGAACAGGTCGATCTGGGGTGTGCCCCACCGTCGGAAGAGGCGATCCAATAGATCCTGCCGTAGTTCCCACTCGTGGCACGAGCGCAGCTCCCTGCTGAGTGAGTCGGCGATGGTGTTTTTTATCCCTGCCAGATGAAACGGCACCAGAAACATCCTTTGGGCGACGGCCCAATGCCACAGGTCCTGCGCCTCCTTGGACAGTGCTGGGGACCTGGTTCCGCCCTGTTTCCTGATGTAAAACATGGTGGTGGTGTTGTCGGTGAAGATACTCACCACCTTGTCCTTGAGGGACGGACGGAAGGACCTGAGGGCCCAAAACACTGCACGGAGCTCCAGGACGTTGATATGGAGGGACTTCTCCGTCGGGAGCCAAAGGCCTCTCGCGTGCAGATTTCCGGTGTGCGCTCCCCACCCTTCCAGGGAGGCATCCGTGGTCACTGTCTCCTGGTGGCCTGGGGTCTGGAAGTCCATGCCCGCCGTCAGATGCGCGCGGGTGCCCCACCACCGGATCGCTCATCGGAAACTCTCGTCGAGTGTGATCCTCTCCTCGAAGTTGCCCGTCGTTTGGATCCAGCGCGCGTCCAGGAACTCCTGCAACGGGCGCATCCGGAGCCTGCACATGGGGATGAGGTAGATGCAAGAAGACATCATTCCGAGGAGGGACTTGATGGACCTCACCTTGGCCGCGTCGGCAACCAACATCCGCTGTACCTTGCCCAGGATGGCCCTGGTCCTTTCCTCCGACGGGGAGGCCAGAAGGGACACTGTGTCGAGCTTCGCTCCCAGAAACAGTGCGACTTGCGCGGGTACCAGGTGGGACTTGGCGTAGTTCACAGAGAATCCCAGGTCCGTGAGAAGTTGGACGGTCCTTGCCGTGTGCTCCACGGCGAGCTCCCTCGTCTTGGCTCGGATGAGCCAGTCGTCCAGGTAGGGGTAGACGCCACTGGTGCAAGGCACTTGGTGAATACCCTGGGTGCCGACCGTAGACCGAAGGGAAGGGCTCTGAACTGATAGTGACGCCCTTGGACCACGAACCTGAGAAATTTTCGGTGCCCCTTTAGGATGGGAATATGGAAGTAGGTGTAACGCTCACCTGATTCCCGCAGAGGTGCCGGTCTTGACTGGGCGAATACCGTATCTTCAAAGGTGATGTGTAACACACGGTTGGCTCTTTGGGCTGGACCTCTGTGCACTGTATGTCTGACTCGAAAAGTAAGATGTCTGCGGATAGAAAATACGGGATTAATGAACTGGGGTTATTGGGTGTCTCTCTCTTCTTCCCTTTCTCTTCTCCTGTAGAACCCCAAAGGTTAACGCTCCCACCTTAGGTAAGTGAACGCCGAGCTCTCCATCTGCCTCGGGGCAGGGTGCCGAAACCAGTTTCTTCACTGGATAAGGGTGCAGGCCTCTTGACCTCAGAGGACTGCTGTCCGTCGTTTACTGCACGAACGGTGAGTTCCAAGTATTTCAAATGTCTTTAAAAGTCTTTTGTAATGATGTCTCTTGTCTTGCAGGGTTCCGGCGATGGCGGATGACGGGCTGAAGTGAGTTGAGGATGGAACCCGTGTGAGGAATAGAAGCGCCTGGAAGCACGTAAGTAAGCGCTTGTTGCCTGCTTCACGATGCGCTCTAACTGTCCTTTTATCTTGCAGGTACAAGTTCGGAGCTGCTGAAGGGTGCCGGAATACCCACTGGGTTCGGCGTGGGAAGGAGTAATGGCACGTGAGTAATAAAGTTACCCAATGTCTTTAAACGCACCTTCTTTTGTCTTTCAGATGCGGGATGCAGCGCCGAAGGCCTCCGGAGCGTGCAAAGAGTTGGTAAGCTTTTGTCTTTCAGATGCCGGAATGCAGTGCGAAGACCTCCGGAGCACGCGAAGAGTAAGTAAGCCTTTGTCTTTCAGATGCCGGAATGCAGCGCGTGGCGTTGGTGACAGCCGATGGACCAGGTAAGAGAAGCGCTGTCACTGAAGACCGTATTGCTAACCTGTTCTTTCTTGTCTTTATAGGTGTTGCTGAAGACTGGATTCAGGATGGTAAGCCTTTTTCCCTTAGGCCCAGGATCAGATGCAGAAGACACGATGAGCGTTCTGCTGCAGAGGATGCAGAATAACGCAAAGCAAGATTCATCCATCGGGTGTGGTTTAAATAGCCTCCTGTAGTGCTTAGGTGTCTCCTTCCACAGCCTCGCCTAGGTAAGAAAAGAGTTCCTGCTTTCCAGAAGAGTTCCAGTATTCTGAACCTAGGGAGTGGCTCCTGCCCCACCCAACAGGAAAAGTAGTCCCAAACAGAAGAGGATTAGAGGCTCAACTGGCAGGTAAGTAAGCAGCATGGTCTGCTGCAGGTAAGTCCACCCAAGCATTATGAGCCCTGCGCTTCCAGTGCTGGGACTGGGCATATTTATGAGCCTGGTGCCACTGGCGCCAGGACAGGGTCCAAAAGGTCCCAATTGGGACTGGTTGGCACTCGGAACCTGGGTTATGGGTCTGCTTCCAAGGGAGTTGGGTAAGTCCTGACCTTTTGGAAGCAGAGATCATGACAGCACCCCCCCTCAAGGCCCCTCCCAAACCGGGCTTCTCCGGGGGTTTGGGCTTGTCAGGGAATGTTCGATGAAATCTTTTGATTAGACGAGGAGCGTGGACATATTCTGCAGGTTCCCAGGATCTTTCTTGGGGGCCGTAGCCTTTCCAGTCAATTAGGTAAAATAGTTTAGATTTGGAGATCTTGGAGTCCAGGATGCTTTTGACTTCAAACTCGAGTTCTCCATCAACTAGGATAGGTTTTGGAGATTCAGTTAGTCGGGTTTGAGGTTGCACAGGTTTTAATAGAGAGACGTGGAAGACCGGATGTATCTTCATGTGAGGGGGCAAGTCCAACTTGACCGCTACTGGGTTTACTATGGTAGTGATGGAATAGGGACCAAGGTATCTTGGGTTGAATGTGCGTGGTCCTTTTAGAGGTAGATATTTGGTGGATAACCAGATTTGATCTCCTACTTGATATTGGGGGGCTTCCTTCCGATGTTGATCTGCTCCTTTCTTGTATTGTTCCTTAGCCCTTTGAAGGTGAGAAACGGCTTCCTTAAAGGCTTGGGTGATTGTAGAATGCAGGTAGTCTACTGCTGGTGTTCCAAGATCTTGGGGTGGATCCAACTCCGAGGTTCGATGGTGACTGCCGTATAGAAGAAAAAACAGGGTTTTCCCAGTTCCCGAGTGGACAGAGTTATTGTAGGCATATTTGGCTATCCAAAGGATATCCAAAGGATATCTTTCCAAGTTTTTTCAGTTTGTTGCAGCATGCAGCGTAAATACTGTTCCAGAGTTTGATTGGTCCTCTCGGTTTGTCCGTCGGTTTGAGGGTGGTGACTGGTCGATAGTCTCACATCAATTTGAGCCGACCCACAGCAACTTCGCCAAAAATGAGAAATAAATTGACTGCCTCGATCCGAAATTAGAACTGAAGGAAAACCGTGCAGTCGGATGATGTTTTCGAGAAATTCTCGGGCCAGAGTTGTTGCTGTTGGCAAGCCTTTGAGTGGAATGAAATGCGCCATCTTGGAGAATAAGTCCACGATTACTAGGATCGTATTGTATCCGGAGCATGGAGGTAGATCGGTGATGAAGTCCATAGAAAGCGTATGCCAAGGGCGAGGTGGGATGTCAATAGGGCGTAAGAGGCCGGCTGGTTTTTCCTTTTGACTCTTGTTTTGGGCGCATACTCCACAGGACATTATAAAGTCTCTGATATCTTTCTTCCAAGACGGCCACCAGAAGTAGCGCTTGATCTTTTCTGAGGTTTTGGCCATACCGGGATGTCTGTTCTGACTTGAGTGTCGTGTAGACCGATGAGTCCTCTGTCCCCAAGTGACGCACAGGGGAACTTAATAGAAACCCGCTGTGCGACCTTTGAGGCCACAGGTGGGAGATGTCTTCCCAGATCCACGGAGCCTCTGGAACACCGATGCTGCTGTCGAGAAGGAACGGGGTTAAGTACCAGGCAATCACAACACAGTCAGATAAACAAAAGGATCTAAAATGTCTTACCTATTTGGTGTAAGGGTAACCCAGGTAACCTAGTAGAGAGGCTCGAGGCTCAGTTGATGCGGCGGTCCCTGGAATGGTAGAACCGCAGGTTAGCGTGGATGAAGGGCTAGCCACCTGTAGGAGAGAGGGCTTGACTTGAATCCCAAACAAGGGAAAGGGCGTAGAAGTTCAGCAAGGTAATCAGGGATGATCCAAAGGCAAGTCGAGGTGAAGTCCAAAATCCGGCAACAGGTCAACAGTTCCAAGCAAAGGTACCAAAGGGGTGTCCGAGGGAGTCCGAGGTAGAGTTCCGTGATCAAGACAGCAAGGAGCAAGTAGTAACGCCAAACAGGGTCTGAAGCCAGCTGAGAAGCAATGAGTGTTCTGTCTCTCAGACATTTATACTGTGAGCCTGGGAGTCATGTGACGTCTCTGGATCATGTGACGTCCAACAAGGACACGTGACTATGGATCACGTGACCGACGTGGTGACGTAACACCGCCCCTTCTGCCATACGCTCTCCAAGGCAATTGCCAATGCAGAAAGGGCTGCAATCGAGCCCGTACCCCAAAGCTGGTACGGGGTTTCCGGTTCTTTGGGTTAACCGAATCACCTGAGCCTGGAACCGTGGGAGGGGATGGTGGAGATATGTGAGCAGTGTTCTGATGTGTAGCGAACTGGTGTGCAGAGGATCGTCTAACATAGCCCCCCCCCAACGGCCCACGACCCCGTGGGCTGGATGGATGATCCTTATGGAAGCGGGTCACCAGCCGAGGGGCGTTCAGGTCCAAGGCAGAAACCCACGAACGCTCCTCCGGGCTGTAACCCTTCCAATCCACCAGATATTGGAGCCTACCCCTAAACCATCGGGACCCTAAAATGGCCGACACCTCAAAGACATCAGGAGAGGACAGGGACACCGGTGCAACAGGGGTACGAAGGCGGACAGAATCGGGGCAAGGCTTGAGGAGGGACACATGGAAGACAGGATGGATACGCCAAGAACTAGGAAGCACCAGACGAAAAGCCACCGGATTCACTACCTGTGAGACTACATACGGGCCGACAAAACGAGGTAGCAGTTTCCGGCAACCCACTAGGCGAAGGTGACGTGAGGACAACCAGACCCTAGAACCCACCACCAGAGGGGGAGCAGCCAGACGTTTGCCATCCACACGGGCCTTCATGGCAGCCTTCGCTTCCGTGAGGTGCACCACAGTACTAGCATGTACAGCAGACAGATCCCTAAGACACGTCGTGGCCGCAGGATTCGAAGAACTAGAAGCATCAGGGACTGGCAAGACCTTGGGAAGTTGGCCGTAGAGGGCGTAGAAAGGAGAATAACCTGTAGCTGAATGAGCCGCGTAATTGTACGCGAACTCAGCAAGCCGCAAAGCGGCCAACCAGGAGGTCTGATGTTGCAATATAAGGCAGCGAAGATACTGCTCCATAGATTGATTCGTCCTTTCGGTCTGCCCATCGGTCTCAGGATGATATGCCGAAGAATACCTGGTATCAATGCCCAACAATTTAGTCAACGACCTCCAAAACCGAGAGGTGAACTGTGATCCTCGATCGGATATAATGACCGAAGGGAGGCCGAATAACATGAACACATGTTCAAAAAACAAGTCCGCCAAGACCGGGGCCGAAGGAATACCTTTACATGGGACAAAACGAGCCATTTTTGTAAACGTGTCCACCACTACCCAGATGGAGTCAAAGCCTCGTGATTTGGGGAGATCGGTAACGAAATCCATAGTCAGTGTATGCCAAGGCCTGGGAGGAACTGGAAGCGGAAGTAGCAACCCAACCGGTCGACCTCTCCGATGCTTAGCCTGAGCACACACTGCACATGAATTGACATAGCAGTCTACATCGCGCCTCATAGAGGGCCACCAACACCAGCGCTTGAGAAGATCCAAAGTGCGCTCTTGACCGGGATGGGCATTAAAAGGGGCATCATGAGACCACTCTAGGGCCAGATTACGAGTGTCAGGTGTGGGAAGGTATAGACGTTCATGTACGAAAGGCAACCCATCAGAAAACACGGGGTCCCATTCTCGCAACTGGTCGGAGTGATTGCTAGTCCAAGATCGGACCGAGTCTAACAACGACAATGAAGGTGTACAAAGACATATAACATGACTCTTTCCGAGAACAGTGTCAGGAAAGGTTGGCAACTCGACCCCCCCTGGGGAACGTGACAAGGCGTCTGCTTTTCCATGTGCAGTGCCAGGACGATGCATAATACGAAAATCAAAAGAGGAAAAGAAAAGATGCCATCGGACCTGTCTGCTATTAATGCACTTCAATGAGGCCAGATCCTGTAAATTCCGGTGATCTGAGTAAACCGTGATGGAATGTTTGGCCCCCAGAAGATGATGGCGCCAAACACGAAAGGCATCCATGACAGCCAAGAGTTCTTTCTCCGTAACAGTGTAATGAGTCTCAGTACTGGAGAACTTACGGGAATGGTATGCCACCGGATGTAATTTGCCCGTTGTGGGGCACGTTTGTGACAATACCGCACCAAGAGCAAAAGAAGAGGCGTCTGCCTCTACTATGAACGGAAGATCAGGATTGGGGTGCTGGAGTACCGGTGCGGTAGTGAAAGCAGTTTTCAGCGCCTCAAAAGCCTCCTGATGTTCCCTGTGCCAATGATAGGGTACCTGAGGACTAGTCAGAGCCGTGAGCGGCGCAACAATAGTGGAAAAAGAAGAAATGAAACGTCTATAAAAGTTGGCGAATCCCAAAAAGGCCTGCAAGGACTTGAGTGTTTGAGGTACTGGCCAATCTAATACTGCTTTGACCTTGGATTCGTTCATGGACAACGCCCCAGGGGTGATATGGAAACCCAGAAACTCAACAGACGTTTTATGGAACTGACATTTCTCAGGTTTGGCAAACAAAGAATGTTCTCTCAAACGGGATAGTACTTCCCGAACATGCTTTACATGGGTACCAAGATCACGAGAAAAGATTAAGATGTCGTCCAAATACACAACCATGTAAACGTCCAGAATATCCCTGAATATGTCATTCATGAATCGTTGGAACGTGGCTGGGGCATTACATAGGCCAAAAGGCATGACCAAATACTCGTACAAGCCGTAATGAGTACAGAAAGCCGTTTTCCACTCGTCTCCCTCGCGAACGCGTACTAGATTGTATGCGCCACGTAGGTCAAGCTTGGTGAAAACGGAAGCATGAGTTAAACGGTCCAGAAGTGGGGTGATTAACGGGATTGGATATCTATCCTTTTTTGTGATAGCGTTAAGACGCCGATAATCCACACAAGGGCGTAAATCCCCCTCCTTCTTGGGTACAAAGAATATGGGACTTGCTGCTGGTGAAGTGGAGGGACGGATGTGTCCTAAACGTAAGGCATTCTGTACATACTCTTTCAATGCTTGTTCCTCCGAAGGGGACAAAGAATAGATCCTGCCCGAAGGGATAGCGGAATCAGAAAGCAATTCGATTGGGCAGTCATATGGTCTATGTGGAGGAAGTACCTCGGAAGAGCCTCGATCGAAAACCGATTCGAATGCACTGTACTCAGGAGGAATCCCAGACACCAACCCCCCAACCGTATGCGAATGAACAATCTCTGGATCATCAACAGTGAGCTGAGCTAATGCTCCTAAGGCCCGAGAAGGTGTGTCAGGGGCTTGATGGACTGGGAGACAGTAATTCTGACAGACTTCGGACTCGAAAAGTACAGTGCCTGACTGCCAATTGATCAGTGGGTTATGTTCACGTAACCATGGAATACCTAGTATGATACCGAATTGGGGTGTGGTAATTAAATCAAAACATATGGTTTCTGTGTGTGTTTCTTGTATGTTCAACAAGAGGGGTGCAGTTTGGTGTCTAACAGGACCAGAAACCAATGCAGAGCCGTCTACGGCTTGGACATGTTCCGGTCGTGTTTTTACCACTAAAGGTAGGTTGAGGGAATGGGCCAAATCGATATCTATGTAATTACCAGTGGCACCTGAATCAATGATGATATTGACTGCATGAAGAAGGCCTGTAGAGGGACATAGAGTAGCCTTTACAGAGACGGGTTGGACACGAGCAAAGGCAAGAGAGGTACCCGGAGATGATGACGGGACACTCGACCTGTTCTCCGGATCTAAGGTCGAGCCATCCGAAAATCCTGGCTCTTCTTGGGACGTCGAGGACACTCTTTCACAATATGTCCAGTGGTGCCACAATAAAAGCATGCATTGTCCACCCTTCTACGTTCCCTCTCTGATGTTGTGATAGGACTACGTAAACCTCCCACTTGCATAGGTTCTTCTGTACTGGAAGCAGGAGTACTAGCAAGAGTAGGATGGGAAGAGACCCCCAACTCAGCTCTACGCTCTGATCGTCGTGCATCTACCTGCAAGACGAGATCAACCAATTCCTGATACTGAGTAGGCATAGAAGGGATCACTGACAAAGCATCTTTCATGGGGTTACTCAACCCCCTATAAAAGACCACCGCCCGCTTGTTTTCTGGCCATGATGTTTCTGCAACTAGCTGATTGAAACGGGTGATGTATTCTATCAAAGTCCTTCTACCCTGAGTCAGTTCCAAAAACTCCAAATCCCTGGACTGCGCATTGTGTCGAGTATCGAATACTCGAGACATTTCTAGAACCAACAAATCAAAGTCGTAAAGGACTGGGCTATTATTCTCTAGCAGGGGATTAGCCCAAGCGGCAGCCGTTCCGGCTAAATGGGAGAGGGCAAAGGCGGCTTTAGTAGTGGAAGTAGGAAAGGCCAAAGGTCTGCATAAGAAGTGTAACTTGCACTGATTAACAAAGGTTCTGAATTTCTTGGGGTCACCTTGATAGGGTTCCGGAGCAGCCAGGGGGGAAGGAGATGGGAGGATCATTGGAGTCGGGACTGTAGAAGTAGCCAAGGGAGGGGGTGTAGTGAAGGAGCTGGCATCGCCAAACTCAGGGTCTGCAGGAAGGGAATGCTGAACACTTTGTATGGAATCCAACCTTTGGTGGATCACTGTGTTCGCGGCTGCCATATCTGCCCTTAATATTGTAATTGCCTGGACTAAAGCAGCTATGGGTTCTTCCGTGGATCCCTGCATCGTCAAACACGACTATACGGCTTCTCAGTCTGTTCTGACTTGAGTGTCGTGTAGACCGATGAGTCCTCTGTCCCCAAGTGACGCACAGGGGAACTTAATAGAAACCCGCTGTGCGACCTTTGAGGCCACAGGTGGGAGATGTCTTCCCAGATCCACGGAGCCTCTGGAACACCGATGCTGCTGTCGAGAAGGAACGGGGTTAAGTACCAGGCAATGACAACACAGTCAGATAAACAAAAGGATCTAAAATGTCTTACCTATTTGGTGTAAGGGTAACCCAGGTAACCTAGTAGAGAGGCTCGAGGCTCAGTTGATGCGGCGGTCCCTGGAATGGTAGAACCGCAGGTTAGCGTGGATGAAGGGCTAGCCACCTGTAGGAGAGAGGGCTTGACTTGAATCCCAAACAAGGGAAAGGGCGTAGAAGTTCAGCAAGGTAATCAGGGATGATCTAAAGGCAAGTCGAGGTGAAGTCCAAAATCCGGCAACAGGTCAACAGTTCCAAGCAAAGGTACCAAAGGGGTGTCCGAGGGAGTCCGAGGTAGAGTTCCGTGATCAAGACAGCAAGGAGCAAGTAGTAACGCCAAACAGGGTCTGAAGCCAGCTGAGAAGCAATGAGTGTTCTGTCTCTCAGACATTTATACTGTGAGCCTGGGAGTCATGTGACGTCTCTGGATCATGTGACGTCCAACAAGGACACGTGACTCTGGATCACGTGACCGATGTGGTGACGTAACACCGCCCCTTCTGCCATACGCTCTCCAAGGCAATTGCCAATGCAGAAAGGGCTGCAATCGAGCCCGTACCCCAAAGCTGGTACGGGGTTTCCGGTTCTTTGGGTTAACCGAATCACCTGAGCCTGGAACCGTGGGAGGGGATGGTGGAGATATGTGAGCAGTGTTCTGATGTGTAGCGAACTGGTGTGCAGAGGATCGTCTAACAATGTCCTTCCATTAAGGAATCGTGATAACAAGAGATTACCTTTTTCTGTAAATCTGTGCTGGGCAGGTATAATCGTTCTTGGAAATACAATAAGTTGTCCTTCACTGCAAAGTCCTTTCCCTGCAGATGCCAATTCTGTATGACTGCTGGAGTTACAAGTTGCCTGGCTTTATCCTTAACTTCCTCTATGGATTGTGTGGCGATTACACCCAGAATTCTTTGTTCGGGAATGATAGGTACAGGTTTAGGGTTGATCAAGTGTTCTTCCACTCCCATCCGAGAAAGGGCATCAGCTTTACCGTTTTTTGTACCAGGTCGATAGGTAATTATGAAGTCAAACTCGGCAAAGAATAGTGCCCAACGAAGTTGTCTAGAGGATTGGGCCTTTGCGGTGTTCAAATATTGCAGGTTTCGGTGATCCGTAATCACAGTAACAGTGTGTCGGGCCCCCAGAAGATAATGCCGCCAAGCCTTAAAGGCAGACTTGATAGCCAGAAGTTCCTTATCAGTAATAGTGTAATTGATTTCAGGAGGCGAGAATTTGCGGGACCAAAATGGCACGGGATGCAACTGATTGGTTACTGGGTCCTTTTGTGATAGAACTGCCCCCATGGCAAGGCTCGAAGCATCAGTTTCAACGATGTAGGGGAGTTCGGGGCGAGGATGTTTTAAAATTGGTGCAGAGATAAATTTAGTCTTCAAATTCTGGAAAGCTTGCTCCGCCTCGGTAGACCATTCAAAATGTTTGTTTTTCTTTAACAAGGCGGTGATGGGCTGGACTATTCGAGAGAATTCGGGGATAAACCTGCAGTAAAAGTTAGCGAAGCCTAACATGCTCTGAACACCTTTTACGGAGGATGGTGATGGCCATTTGAGAATTGCATCGACCTTCTTTGAATCCATACGCACTCCGCTAGGTGATAATATGAATCCCAAGAACTCAACTTCAGTCACGTTGAAAACACATTTTTCCAACTTGGCGAAAAGTTTGTGTTGACGCAATCTCTCGAGGACCATTTTCACGTGTTTCCGATGTTCAGATTCCGATGAAGAATAAACGAGGATGTCGTCAATGTAAACAACAACACACACATCTATGAGCTCTCTGAGGACATCGTTCATAAAATATTGAAAGGCGGCCGGGGCATTGCAAAGTTCGAAGGGCATGACCTGATATTCAAATAGCCCATACTTGGTGCGGAAGGCCGTCTTCCATTCATCGCCCTCTTTTACTCGTACCAAGTGGTAGGCTCCTCTAAGATCCAGCTTTGTATATATGCATGCTTTTCTGACTTGGTCCAGGAGTTCAGGGATCAAAGGTAACTGATATCTATTCTTAACAGTGATCTGGTTCAGGGTGCGATAATCTATACAAGTTCTAAGGTCCCCTTCTTTTTTTGGAACGAAGAACAAAGCTGAAGAAGCAGGGGACTTGGAAGGACGAATAAACCCATTCGCTAGGTATTGATCCAGGTATTGTCGGAGGTGAAGGTTCTCAGGCTCGGTGAGGGCATAAATTCTACTACAAGGAGGAGTAGATCCAGGTATCAGGTCTATCTGGCAGTCATAAGACCTATGAGGAGGTAGAGAGTTAGCCTGATCCTCCGGAAAACATCTTGGAATTCTAGGTATTCGGGAGGTAACTGGGGAGTCTCCGAAGAAATTGCTGCCAATGCAACACCAGGTGGAGGGTGACAAGTAGAGACACACTCTGGAAACTGCACCGTTCTTGCTCGCCAATCGATCTGAGGATTGTGTTTCTCTAACCAAGGTATTCCTAGAATTATCTGGAACTGAGGGGCCTTGATCACATCGAACACGATCTTCTCATGGTGTCCATCTTGACTTACTAGCGTCACTTCTTGAGTGGTATGCGTTACTGGTCCGGAGGCTATCTCCGTACCATCCACCGTAGTAATGACGTCCTTTACAGCCTTGGGACAAAGAGTTAGATTCATCCTCAAAACCATTTCATGATCCACATAATTGCCGATGGCACCGCTGTCGACGTAAGCTTCAATCGCATGTAATCGATCCGGATGATCAGGGCTAATGAGGACCATAGGTATCACGAAATGCGAGGTCACGGAACTGGTTTTAACGCTCGGCAAGAGGACCTCTATTCTTGTCGGGCGAGGTCGTTTCCCTGCTCAGAGTTTGTGACCTTGGTAACTGCAGCTCCTACTGCCTTCTTGGCTGGTTTCACCGGACAGTCTCAAAGAAAGTGTCCTGAGTTTCCGCAATAGAGGCATAATTGCAACTGTTTTCTCCTTTCCCGCTCCTTCTGTGTTAGTGGTCCTTTCAGGCCCCCTATTTGCATGGGTTCCCCGGAGTCTACTCCTTTGGAAGGAGTTGGTGGTTTGGAAAATACTCGAGCATCAAACTTGGAACGATCGGCCTTCCTGTTCTGCAGTCTGTGATCTATTTGAACGACAAAGTCTATATAGTCCGAACAGTCTTGCGGGGGATTCACTACTTGGGCTAACACATCTTTGAGCTCTCCACATAGACCTCTATAAAACAGCGTAATCCTTTTGTCCTCAGGCCATTGAGTTTCCACTATCAGTCTGTTGAAAGACGCAATATAAGCCAAAAGGTCTTGATTACCCTGTCGCAATGAAAGAAGCTTATTGTCCAAGGCCTGCCCCTGTGAATGTCTTGCGAACAGTTTTTCCATACTGAGCTGAAAAGCTTGAAAATCATGGAAAACCGGATCATCTTGATTAACTAGAGGGATCGACCAGTCTGCCGCATTGCCACTAAGGTACGAAAGCACGAAAGCTACTTTAGCTTGATCAGTTGGAAAGGCTGCTGGCCGGCATAAGAAATGCAACCGGCACTGATTAATAAATACTGCAAACCTCTTTGGGTCACCAGAAAATCGTTCGGGCGGAGCCAGAGGTACATTCCCAGGTAGGTTGATTTGCACTGGATTCATAGAGGATGTTGAAGGAAGATTTGCCCCTGATGCGGGTAATGGGGTCTGTCCGGCTTGTGACTGTAGCAATTGTCTAGCGAGATCGTCTGTTCGCTCCTTGGAAATAATCAGTTCCCTTCTTAGAGTGTTCGTTTCCTGACGGGCTGCATGCACTTCTGCTCTTAGTTCCCCAAGTAACCGGGCTAGCTGGTCGGTATCTGAGGTTTCCATAGCGCCTGGGCGGGAGTTTTGCGGTAGTCTTTGTGTTCTGTAACGCTCACCTGATTCCCGCAGAGGCGCCGGTCTTGACTGGGCGAATACCGTATCTTCAAAGGTGATGTGTAACACACGGTTGGCTCTTTGGGCTGGACCTCTGTGCACTGTATGTCTGACTCGAAGAGTAAGATGTCTGCGGATAGAAAATACGGGATTAATGAACTGGGGTTATTGGGTGTCTCTCTCTTCTTCCCTTTCTCTTCTCCTGTAGAACCCCAAAGGTTAACGCTCCCACCTTAGGTAAGTGAATGCCGAGCTCTCCATCTGCCTCGGGGCAGGGTGCCGAAACCAGTTTCTTCACTGGATAAGGGTGCAGGCCTCTTGACCTCAGAGGACTGCTGTCCGTCGTTTACTGCACGAACGGTGAGTTCCAAGTATTTCAAATGTCTTTAAAAGTCTTTTGTAATGATGTCTCTTGTCTTGCAGGGTTCCGGCGATGGCGGATGACGGGCTGAAGTGAGTTGAGGATGGAACCCGTGTGAGGAATAGAAGCGCCTGGAAGCACGTAAGTAAGCGCTTGTTGCCTGCTTCACGATGCGCTCTAACTGTCCTTTTATCTTGCAGGTACAAGTTCGGAGCTGCTGAAGGGTGCCGGAATACCCACTGGGTTCGGCGTGGGAAGGAGTAATGGCATGTGAGTAATAAAGTTACCCAATGTCTTTAAACGCACCTTCTTTTGTCTTTCAGATGCGGGATGCAGCGCCGAAGGCCTCCGGAGCGTGCGAAGAGTTGGTAAGCTTTTGTCTTTCAGATGCCGGAATGCAGTGCGAAGACCTCCGGAGCACGCGAAGAGTAAGTAAGCCTTTGTCTTTCAGATGCCGGAATGCAGCGCGTGGCGTTGGTGACAGCCGATGGACCAGGTAAGAGAAGCGCTGTCACTGAAGACCGTATTGCTAACCTGTTCTTTCTTGTCTTTATAGGTGTTGCTGAAGACTGGATTCTGGATGGTAAGCCTTTTTCCCTTAGGCCCAGGATCAGATGCAGAAGACACGATGAGCGTTCTGCTGCAGAGGATGCAGAATAACGCAAAGCAAGATTCATCCATCGGGTGTGGTTTAAATAGCCTCCTGTAGTGCTTAGGTTTCTCCTTCCACAGCCTCGCCTAGGTAAGAAAAGAGTTCCTGCTTTCCAGAAGAGTTCCAGTATTCTGAACCTAGGGAGTGGCTCCTGCCCCACCCAACAGGAAAAGTAGTCCCAAACAGAAGAGGATTAGAGGCTCAACTGGCAGGTAAGTAAGCAGCATGGTCTGCTGCAGGTAAATCCACCCAAGCATTATGAGCCCGGCGCTTCCAGCGCTGGGACTGGGCATATTTATGAGCCTGGTGCCACTGGCGCCAGGACAGGGTCCAAAAGGTCCCAATTGGGACTGGTTGGCACTCGGAACCTGGGTTATGGGTCTGCTTCCAAGGGAGTTGGGTAAGTCCTGACCTTTTGGAAGCAGAGATCATGACAGTAGGCATCCTCCAAATCCAACGACGGCAGGAAGTCGCCCTCCTCCAGCCGAACCAGGACGTGCTGGAGGGTGACCATCCGGAACTTCTGCGCCTTGATGAACTTGTTCAGCCGTCGTAGGTCTAGGATGGGGCGCCATCCTCCCGTCTTCTTCTTCACGAGGAAGTATCTTGAGTAAACTCCAGAGCCCCGAAGCCTCTTTGGGACGAGTTCGATGGCGCCCTTCCTGAGCATCGCCTTTACCTCCAGGAGAAGCTGAGGGACGTGAAGCTCTTTCCTGGCCACAGGGGGGACGCGCGGGCACCTTCTTTGAAACTCGAGCGCGTGACCCTGGGCTAGGGCGTCCAGCACCCAACGGTCGGTGGAGATGGACTCCCACACGCTGATGAAGCTCGCCAGCCGGCCTCCCACCGGGGTGCTTCGGTGGGGGCCCGACCCCACGGCCGGTTCAATCCTGCTTAGACGAGGCTTTGCCGCCTTGACCTCCTTGGCGACGACGGCGGGGTCCGCCAGACTTGCCTCGTCCCCTGTAAGCTTCCTGAGACGACGAACGGGCCGCTTGACGGTAGGTGGAAAATCCGCCGCCGGAACCTTTGGAGGCGCCCTTGCCTCCGCCGCTCCAAAAGGGTGGCCGCGGTTGCTGGATAACCCCGAGAGCCCGGGCCGTCTCCGTGTCCGCTTTAATGGCTTGAAGGGAATCGTCCACTGTTTTCCCAAACAGGTTGTTCCCATCGAACGGTATGTCCAGGACTCTGGTCTGTACGTCTTGACGGAAGTCAGTAGCCTTGAGCCATCCACGCCGCCTAAGGCACACGCCGTTGCCCAACTGGCGAAATCCAGTGTCGGCGATGTCCGTCGCAATCGTGATGGCGTGGTCCGACGCCACCTCACCCTCCTGCAAGATCTCCAGGGCATCCGCCCTCTTGTCATCCGGTAGGAAGTCCAGCAGGGGAGCCAGTTTGTACCACAGCTCCCTGTCGTAGCGGGCTACGATAGCTAAGGCGTTGGCCGCCTTAATCGTCGTCGCTGCAGATGAGATGACCCTGCGCCCCATCGTGTCCAATTTCTTTCCCTCGCCGTCCGGCGGGGAAGTCGACGTGGAGGCCGCACCCCCCCCCGCTTTCTTCCTGGCCGCCGCGGAGACGACGAAGTCCGGGGTAGGCCTGTGCCCGGAGGCACAAGGGGGCCGCGTCCGGGACCCGGTACTTCTTCTCGTACCGGTCTCTTCTAGCCGGCGTCGTGGATGGGTTCTTGAGGAGGGCAAGGCCCTCGTCCCAAATATCGTCCAGCAGAGGTACCGCGAGGACCGTCTTCCTCTTGGCCTCGCGCCGCTGATAAAGGAAACCTTCCTTCTTCTTCTCCTCAGGGCAGAGCTGGAAGAGCTCGGATGCCCTGGCGATCATGGAGTGAAAAGATCCAATCTCATCGGGCGGGGAAGCCCGGGTGGGAGGTGACGATGGCAGATCCTCGTCGTACACCTCGTCGTCCGTACCCGTCGCGGCCGTGTCAGTCCCCGTGTCATCCCCTCGAGTCGTGGACGGGGAGGAGGGCTGAACGGGGCGCGACGGCTGAAAGGGAGGTGGAGGGTGAATCCTTCTTTTCTTAGGAGGGGGGCTGCCCGAAGGGCCTGGTTCCGGGTCCCCCGGCGGGAGTGGCTCCTCCACTGGTAACGGCAGTCTCGTCCTTATCTCTGAGCATAAGGACTGTATAGCCAACAAAATGGCCGCCGAGTTGTCTTGCGGCGCTGGTAGAGGGGAGTCTGACGGGCGGTCAGTGGCCCCGTCGGTACCCTCGACGATGTTGTCGTCTCCTGCGTCGGGATCCCTCCCGACGGGCTGGTCTTCTTCCACGCCAACGCCGTGGCTTAAGACCTCGATCAGTTCCTCCTCAGAGGTTGAGGCCGAATCCACGACGACCCCCTGCCCCCCCTTTTTTTTCTCCGTCGGAGGTTTCACGGGGGTCCTGTCGATGGGCATAAAAGAGGACTCCCTCCGCGGTGGCAAGGAGACTCTGAGCCCCGAGGTTGCCACCACTGGTGTAGCCTCCACAGGCTGAGCCAGGGCCGCCGCGACTGTCTCGATAGAGGCCTTGGCCGGATGGATTAAGGCTTTCACCACCTTAGGTGCGCTCACCGCCTTCTCCTTGAGGGGGGGACACTGCCTCGCTCCCCCTCCGCCTTCGAGCTCGACCGGGGCCTCTCCAGGAGCTTCGCCGGGTGCTCGGCCTTCCTCTTACCCGACCCAGGGCGTTGGCTCGTGGTTGATGGTGCCGGGGAGGGCGCGCCCTGCCTGGTGCCCGTAGAGCCCGACCGTTCGGCGCTCCCGGTGCCAGCGGACTCACGGTGCTTGGCCTTGTGTTGGACCCCCGTCGCCGGGGCGTCCTCAAAGGTCTTAGAAGACCGCTCGGATTTATTCCTCTTCTTCTCGCCGGACGGGCTCTTCCCTTCCAGCCAGTTGGCGAGACGTTGATGGCGGTCCTTCATGGTCCGCTCCGACATGTTGCCGCAAAACGCACAGTCCTTCTCCACGTGCGTCTTGTCCTCATGTAGGCAGTAAAGACAAAAGGAGTGTTCGTCTTCCTTAAAGACATTCTGCAGCTGGCATCCAGGGCAGACCCTGAACAGCTTTCCGGGCGTCGAGCTTCCCTTCTCCTGGGCCATGACCGAGATGGGCCTGAGAAACTTCTGGAATCCTCCAAAAGCGTAGCTCGACGAAATCTTCACCCTTGAGGGGCGTAGACGAATCCGACACGGGTCCCCATTGATCGGATGGAGAGTCGGTGGAGCTTGAGGCTCTTTTGACCGAAAAAACTAAGTTTTTGAGAAAAAACGTGAAAAATAGCACTAACGCTCGAGAGCAATAGCACGAGGATCCCAACACATGAACGTGCGGTAAAAATCTGAAGATGGCTGCCAGAGGCGGGGCTTAGGTAGAGGGCAGTCATTGGCTGTGGTCAGTATGACGCAGAGACCAGTGATTGGTTACTACTACGAAAGACAGATCAGAAACGAAACTGATACTGGTTTTTTCTTTACCGAGGATTCCCAGCCTGACGACGGGGAATATTCATGAGCATGTGAATCCATGCCAGACCCCATGCTGGAGAAAGGCCACTACGAATGGATCCAAGCCCATGCCATGGCCAACAATAAGCCGACAGTCTCAATGTTTTGACTGTTGGGAATGGGGGCATATAGCGAGGTTCTGCCCCCAGGGACCTAAACCTGTCGAGCCAATGGAAATCGAATTTGTTCAAGGAAGAGAGTATCAGAGGACCAGAGAACCCTTCTTCCTAGACGTTCGTGTGGATGGAACACTGTAGTGAAGTGACTCCCAGCCTTCTTAGGTTGACTTGCTAGGTTTATTATTATCATTACAAGCAGTCAATCAATAAGTTACACATTCTTAGGTTGACTTGCTAGGTTTATTATAATCATTACAAGCAGTCAATCAATAAGTTACATATAGGACAATAAAACACTGTCAGCCCATCAACCAGGCCTCGGGCTGAACAACTGACCAGGTTAGAACATTCACCCATGCATTCCATCACTCAGGCATAAACACTCCACATGACATCACAACATTCCTTCTGCAAAGCCAAGCCATAAACAACATATATCCTCCCTTTACATTGCACATCACACACAACAAAGCATTACACAACACATCTCCCCTCTTCCGACAACAGCGCAAGACATTACACAACACATCTCCACACACACCAACATAAGCCATTCACACCGACTCGCATCATCAGGGCTAGCGCACAACACGTGCTCTGACACTCTACCACTCACCTCATACCTGATGCACTGGCCAGGCACACCAGGATCAACAACCAATATCACTGTCACACTTCGGATGAGGGTGGAAAGAGTCTTAGAAGCGCACACAGTACAGCTAAACACAGCCGCACCGCATGTGCACAGAGAAAAAAATCAAATTATTTGTGGTAAATAAACCACAAAGTCGGGGTAGTGTTTACCATGCAATGCCTAATACCACAGACATGCCCATACCAAAGTCGGGGGCGCTACCACCCGTATACACATACCCCTACGCCTACTGGGGTGCTACCACCCACATACCAAACCAATCACCTTGCATGACTAACTTCAGTCACACCCCGACAATTGGCGGCGCTACCACCTCACACAGCCATACGTGGAATAACCATGCATAACCTATTATAGTCACGCCCAGACGGAACTGGTGGCGCTACCACCAGTAACACACGTACACTGTTTAACCATGCGCGACTCATCCCAATCACGCCCACACCAAACTGGAGGCGCTACCCCCTGATACCATACCATGTGGCACTACGTCTCAAACACCCTTGTGGCATACCTATCCACATCCATACAGAATGTTAGGCTGAAGGCGCTACCCCCAGCAACCACATTGAGAGGTAAGACATGCTGACCTGGCACTCACACCATCAGCAACCATACTTATACATTTCATATAAGCTTCACCCAAAACCAAAAACATGGGAGGCGCTAACCCAATAATCACCAGACAATCATATCAACACCCATACAAGGGATACTTGAAGGCTCTACCCCCAAAATGACTAAACTGCCGGATCCATACAGTTCTTGCATACCCTACTCCACACATCACATATTACACAATATGTAGTTACCATTGCTATATTTTCAGCATTAGTTTGGATGCATTTCTTAAAAGACACTATATATGCCATGAAGCCCAAACCAAATCCATTCCTACAAGTCCATGTCGCTATTTAGCGACCTAAATGCTGAAAATCCTCAAAAAGTTAAATATAGTCTCTAAAACATTAGATGTCATGAACCCGACCCAAATCCAATCCTAAAAGTCCATGTTGTCAAATAAAAGTTCATGTTGTCATGGGACAACGTAAATGCTGAAAATTCTCAAAGAAGTCAAAAACTAAACATTCGGCAAACCCTGTCTTCCATACTCATTTTGGACCATAACATATACTTTACTCCATACTAAATGTCCATGTCGCTTGCTGCGACCCTAAACTGCAAATCCTCAAGAGTGTTAAATCTAAAACACACTCATCACATCCAAACCATACCCATCCATACTTAAAAACAAAACACCAGATACCAGCCTGCAATCCATCTATGTGCATCAAAGTAACTGAAACACAGATAAGCACATAAGCAAAATACACACTAGGATGCTCCACAGAGTGCATTTTCCTTCAATCCATAGAGCAAGCAACTTCAACCATTTTACCCACGTCCATAGCTCCATAGCTTAAAGCATACGTAGTTTTACCCAAATCCAGGCTCCATGGATCTGTCCCACGCCGTACCATGTCCAAACACCTCCATTGTGCAGATGTGTCCATAATGTTGCCAAACTGCGCAGCTTTTACCAACCTCCATTACGTATTCCGATCCCCTGCACTAGTACTCATTGCAGGTTTGTCCAACCACTCCAATCCTTTGACCACCAGACCTTCTATGTACCACTGTCTTCCCATATGGGACCCAGCTCAAACTCTCCAATGCACAGATGGGACAGTCTCCCGTAGTTGTAAGTGCAGTATGACATGCACATAAGCCCAGCTATGTTAGACTTCAGTGCAGCAGTTTTTAGTGCACATAACCACAGCAGTTATTCTCCAGACCATCAGACTCCTCTCTCCTGCACATGAGACTCGCTTCACCTGCCATGCAATTCATGCCCAGCATCCAAGTGCTATGCATCTTCCATTAATTGGCACTACCCCAAAACTGGAAAGATGACTCCATAAAGATGTCCCTGGATCATAATAATCCGGCTAATAACCAATCCGTTGTTCCCTCTCCTGCTTATGGGACCCAGCTCTGCCTCTCTCTCCTGCTGATGGAAACAACTCCCCTTTCTTCAACTTAAGAGTTGGCTTCCCTTTTTGAGCCCTGCAGTACCTTGCCAACCTGGGTGATGGGCCTTACTTCATTTGGGGGCAGTGTTGTCCTCTTCTTCCTTCCTGCACCCCCGCAGCAGGGCACCAGCTTTACATCTGTTTCACGCATAGATTCTTCTTTTAAAAGACCAACTCGTCGCCATTGTAGTGAAGTGACTCCCAGCCTTCTTAGGTTGACTTGCTAGGTTTATTATCATTATAAGCAGTCAATCAATAAGTTACATATAGGACAATAAAACACTGGCAGCCCATCACCCAGGCCTCTGGCTGAACAACTGACCAGGTTAGAACATTCACCCATGCATTCCATCACTCAGGCATAAACACTCCACATGACATCACAACATTCCGTCTGCAAAGCCAAGCCATACACAACATATATCCTCCCTTTACATTGCACATCACACACAACAAAGCATTACACAACAAACACCCCGACAGGCCCTCCTTAACAGCGGAAGTGAACAAACAGCAGTCAGACAGGAAGTAAGTGGGGAAGGGGTTGGGTTAGAAACCCCAATACCTATAAAGTGTGTGCATGGTGACACTAAGTCATATCCAGCCAAAGAAGTTACAATAGAGGTGAAAGGGGTAGAGTTTAAGATGAAGGTTGCCATTATGCCTCATTTACCAATGCCAGTATTCCTGGGGACTGACCTTCCCACCCTTCAGGATTGTGTAAAGGATGCAGAATGGTTGAAAACAGCGCCATTCTTCACTAATAGATCTGAAAATACCCTTCACAAGGCCCCCAAGAAAAGTAGAAGCGAAGTAAGAAGGGGAAAAAATGAATGGGCAGAAGAGAAAAAATTCACGGGGGTCATAGACTGGTTACCAGACGATAAACCTACTTTTCGAAGTGAATTAGGAACCGACCCCACATTAAGAACTGCCTGGGAACAGGCCATTGCCCATCCAGAGAAGGGTACGACCTATCCATGGTTTAAGTCTTCAAAAGGTCTATTGTATCGGGTAACTCAAGATAGAGGAAACCTAGAGGTAGAACAAGTGCTGGTACCCCTGAGTTTCGGGTCAACAATCTTGAAATTAGCACATGATGAGACAACAGGTGGACATTTGGCAAGGGAAAAAACTCAAGAAGTGTTGAAACGGTTTTATTGGCCAGGAGTTTTTCGGGATGTAGCAAAGTATTGTGAAGAATGTTTTGTCTGCCAGAAAACCAACCCCTGAATGCCTCCCAAGGCCCCCTTGCAACCTTTGCCTCTAATAAAGGAACCTTTTTCCCAAATAGGGATGGATATTGTAGGTCCATTAGTACCTAACAGCCATGGCCACCAATATATCCTAGTCATTGTGGACTACGCAACGAGGTACCCTGAAGCCTTTCCCATGAGAGGAACATGTGCAACACAGGTCTGTAACCTACTGGTACCTTTTTTTTGTCGGTGGGACTACCCGCCGAAATAATTACAGACCAAGGAAGAAATTGTGTATCTGAGGTTATGAGGAGGGTATGTCAACAACTAAACATACGACAGATCCACACAACGTTCTACCATCCAGAGACAGATGGTCTGGTCGAATGGTATAATAAGACCATTAAGCACATGTTAAAGAAGGTGACCAAACTCACGGGCGCTAACTGGGGCAGAGTATTACGATGGGTACTCATGGTATTGAGACACCCCACAGTCCTCCACCGGGTTCTCCCCGTTTGAACTGTTGTTCAGACAAAAACCTCGAACAGTGCTTGACATAGCTCGAAGAGGGTGCTTGACATAGCTCAAAGAGAATGGGAAGACCAGGAGGAAGAGACCCAACTTACTGACTATGTTATACATCTTAGGGACAACCTAACCAAACTAAGAGAATTGGCCAGGGAACATCTTGGCCGATCCCAATTGACTCAAGAAAAGTACTACAATCGCACTACCAGGGTACGAACCTTCCAGAAAGGAGATAAGGTACTGGTGTTATTGCCCACATCGTACAATAAAATGTTGGCCCAGTGGAGGGGGCCATATACAGTGAAAGCAGTGCTTGGACCTGTAAATTACTTAATAGAACAACCCGACAGGAGGGAAAAAACCAAGAACTATCACGTCAATCTCCTGAAAGAATGGAAAGAGTCCAGTAAAACTCTGATGGCGATGAATGCGGTGATTCAGGACATACAGAACAGCGAGGAAGAACCCACCGCACTCCAGACAGTTCAATGGGGTCCTGAATTAACGGAAGAGAAAAAAAAAATTAATGGATTTCCTTACACCTTTAGGTGATGTTTTCTCTTTTTACCCTGGTAGGACATCACTGGTAGAACATCGAATTGAGACACTACTGTATTGCTCTCCCCAGAGTGCACAGAAAAACATAAAATCACCAATGCAATTATAGAGCCAATACTTTGAACGCAATAACTCGCAACCACACACTCTTAGAAGATAATCAGCACTTATACGGCTATTTATTCAAAGTTTAGAAGCAACCAGTAATAACATAGAAATAACTCACAGAAATAATAGACATAAATCACAGAAGAAGCAAAGAATTCAAAAGGAAATACATCACCGTGAGCGTAACTGGATTCCTCATCTCACCCAGAAGCGACTGGAAGACCCCGGGAACAGCCAGGCCGAGAGCACCACAGCTCACAGGAATGCCAGACGTAAGCGTCCTCCTCCGGCTGAAGTCTCACCTGACCACCTCCGGGTTTCCGCATATATACACACTCCGAAAAGGGGTGGCAGTTCTCGAACCTTCTGGAAATGGCACTTGCGCAGTTGATGAGCAGCCGTCGGTTGCCAGCTGGGTCAATCGACAGCCACCCTCAAGGAGCAGAGTGCCTCCGTCCTCTAAAAACACGCTCCATGGAGAACAGTAACAAACCATAACAAAGTTAGCTTTCCCAGCAGAAATGTCCTTGACCGCATACCAGGTTTGGAAAGCATGTTTTCCTCAGCACCGTGAATCTAACAATCAGCAAAATGTGTGCAGCTTTTCACTGCGGCATGAAGTAAATATCCATCATGGCTCCGAACGCTCCCAGAATGCACTGCGTACCAGCGACATTTTAGTTCAAGCATAACAACTACCAAACCAGTTTGTCAGAATAAGACCCTACCGGTTTCCAGAAACTAAAAGGGCAGCAGTTCAGGCAGAAGCAGAAGAGATGTTGAAATTGGGAGTAATAGAAACATCAACAAGTCTCCCCAATAGTGCTGGTGCCTAAACCGGATGGCACCACCTGGTTTTGGATGGACTATGGAAAACTTAATGACATCTCCACCTACCAAGCCTATCCTATACCTCGGACAGAGGAACTGTTGGAACGGCTTGGAGCAGCACAATATCTTACCACTATCGACCTCAACAAGGGCTACTGGCAGATACCATTAAGGAAAGAAGACAAGATCAAAACTGCCTTCTCCACCCCATCAGGGTTGTACCAATTTACTGTCTTGCCTTTCGGTCTTCACAGTGCTCCAGCCACTTTCCAGGCATTGATGAACCAAGTTCTGGCATCTCATAGTGATTATTGTTCGGCCTACTTAGATGACATTATAGTGTTCAGCAATAGCTGGGAAGAACACCTTAACCATCTAGAAAAAGTCATAAAAGAGTTGGACACGGCAGGCTTGAAAATCAATCCAAGAAAAACGACCACTGGAGCCCAACAAACACGGTATCTGGGATATCTGGTTGGAGGTGGAAAGATTCGACCCCAACTGGACAAAGTTGAAGCCATTTTAAAACTACCAATGCCAAGCAACCGGAAACAGAGCCAGGCTTTTTTGGGGTTTGTGGGCTATTGTAGGAGGTTTATTCCTATGTTTTTTTCAGTTGCAGCTCCCTTGACGGAAGCTCTGAAAGGTACCTACAATAAAACCATCCACTCTGACAAGGAAGCTCTTCGGGCATTTAATCACTTAAAAAATTCTATCTCAGTCCTACCAGTTCTGTGTTGTCCGGACTTCAAGAAAGAATTCTACCTAAAGACAGACGCCTCTGGTTCCGGGTTAGGTGCAGTACTCTCACAGGGAGTGGAAGAGGACCTATATCCCATTTCCTTTATTAGTCGAAACTCCTACCCCACAAGGAATCCTACTCAACCGTGGAGAAAGTGTGTCTGGCTATCAAATGGGCCATGGAAACACTGCGATATTATCTATTAGGCCGGACATTCACTGTATTCACGGACCATGCCCCGTTACAGTGGTTGGCTGTACAAAAAGATTCCAACCAGCGTGTTCTGAGGTGGTTCCTCACTTTACAAGCTTTTTGCTTCAAAACGTTATATAAGCCCGCGTCTTTCCAGGTGGTCCTGGATTATCTTTCCAGGAGCATTGATCGACCCGAACGGCTCGAGTCTTCGGGGGGGGTTTGTGAACAGAAAGAACTGAACATGGAGAAGTGCAAGGAAAAAGGACAGACAGGGGGGGCCGAAGTTGGAACACCGGGGTAGCGAAGGGAAACAATTTGAGTGCCCGCTCAGTGCGAAACACCGAGAGTGGGAAAAACAACGATGTCTCTGGCTTCCTGGGACTAACCAACATGCGGTTGACGGCGGTGAGACACCTGGAGCTGAGGTCACAGGAGACCCGAATGAGATTGCCCCAGCAGTACCAGCTCCCCTGTTTTCTACATATCTCTTGAACATCATTCCCGACAAACGAGAAGAAAGGACCAAGGGTAACAGTTCCGTACTCGCACCGGCGTCCCCTCCAGCTGCATACCACACGGTTCGCCTTCCTACACAGCAGGAAAACACAACAGACATTTACGAAACAGTAACTTTTCCCCGGTTTCCCACCTATCACTCACCTTCCATGGGGAGCTGCAGCGCCCCGGGAGCCTTGGCGGTGCCGGCTTGCTTGGAGATGGGGGTTCCCCACGGTTTTCCGGCATTGACGGGTGAGGTAGTGTGGCAACCTTCGATCAAAGAGAAAGGGGGCGGGGCTTATGGGGATATTTATAGAGAAACAGAACATAGTCTTCCTGATTGGTCCAGCCGACTCCAGCCCCTCTATAAGGGTGAAACGAATGATGGACTGTGTGTGTCTTTCCCGATCTCGTGCAGAATATCAGAGAAGAGAGAGAGAGAGAGAGCTGCACCCGAGACGCTCTGGGCCTATGAAGACTAGCCATCATTTTTCCAAGAGGCATCCTTACTACAGACAGAAGAAGAAAGCTATATTGGAACCCTGAGCTATATTATCATTTCCTTTTTCCTGAATAAAGGTTGTTTTAGTTTCATATCCCTGGCTGCCTGCTTCCTCCTTTAGATACACTTATAATTTAATTTACACTCTAATTATAAAAGAAAGTGTGTAAAACAACTATGCAGGGTCTAGTTTACATCCATTCAACCTTGCAGCCAATAGGGTACATTATTATAAATGGCTAGTGGCAGCAGAGTCTTGGCTCAAGGGTGAGCCTCATTACACAAATCACAGGTGTTCTAGACTCTCAAATTTTCAAGACTACAATTAAAACATCCAAAACCTGACTCCCCAGGAAGTGCAAGCTCTGTTCAAAAACCAACAAATGAAAGTTAGATTTGTAATTGAAATATAAACTCAGCCAAACCAATCCCTGTGATAATTCAGATAGGTATTTAACTTTATGTACCGCTTCATACATGGTTCGTCCAACATCTAGCTACTGTGATTATTATACCTCAGTCGATACTCAGTTAACTGACCTCTGAAGAATGTTAGCCAATAAGATAGTTCAGCCGGTTGAGCACTCGTTGCTGCAATCTGTGTGTGATCTGTAGGTTGCAGGTTCGAATCCCAGCAAGGACAACTCAGCCTTTAATCCTTTCAAGGTCGATAAAGGAGTACCGACTTAGGTTTGGTGATTGTTATAAATATGTTCTATGTACAGCGCTTTGCCAAAAGCACTATATAAATAACCATTTGACCATGAGATTAAGTATAGAATTTAGCATGGCGTCCTTGCCTCTCTGCACTGTTGTATCATAACATTGGCTTACCATCAGGTAATAATAGCTCCAGGAAATGAGGACTTTTATTAAACAATCAAAAGAAAATTTTGCTATCGAACCTCAAAACACACAATACAAATCATGCTTGCTTTACTGTGTGATTGGCTAGGTTTTTGTGTTTTCAACATTTAAATATGTACAGGAGAGATCAAATGGCCAGACTTTAGAGAAATTATGAAAGGTGTATTCTGTCACAGTGCAGGAAACTGCAGTCTAGTAATGATTTCCATACAGTTTTTGCACACGTTGGCAGGATGTTGCATACATTTTACTCTCTTGCAAAGGAGAAAAGTCATTTTTACTTACTTAAAATCACATTTACTCTTAAAGTTTAAAAATAGGGTGTAAAATACTCCCATCTTAAAATCTTATCTGGAGCACTGGCCGGACCACTCCATTACTTACTGTCGCTGATTTTGCAGCTGTCTTTAAGTTCTTTCACAAGTCTGCCTTTCCTCACATCTAATTCACACACGTGCAGCCTGCACTTCCGATATAATATTGCTACTTCAAACTTTAACATAAACTGGTCTTTCAGGTCGCTTGCCAACTCACCGGCTGTGTGTGTCTCTTCTTGGTTTTGCGATTCCCAATTCACGAGTCAACGTTGGTACGACAGGCTTGGCCTACCCAACTCTGCCGTTCACTCAGGAGGGTTGCTGGTGTCCTTGAAACACAGTGCAGTCTTCACTCGTGGTATCTGGCCTTCTCCACGTGCCTTTCGCAGCCTGCCGGAGGCAACGACTTCCAGTAGGGAACTCTTGGGGTTTTCGACCCGCTGCTCTCATCCCTTGGTCTGTTGCTCTGCTCCAGTAGGTTTGCCTTCATCCCGGAAGCCCTGCTGGTACTCGTGTTCCGCCTTACTCAAAGTGAGTCTTTGGATTCTGCCTTTTATTTGTGTGAGCAGAGCTAATTGGTATCCGGTGTATTCACTTAGAATCAAGTGCCTGACTTTGACTGAACCGATTAGCGGGACATGTCCACTACAATGTGTGAAAGTTAATGTTGTTACTCTCAGTCATCCTCTTCCTTGGCTCGGTGTTTGTGTAAAAAGGGGCAAGAGGGGTTGGGACCTCGGAGCATCCTAAAACATAGGATGGGTTGGATAAACAAAATAGGGGGAAATATATTGCGTCTCACCATCGGCTGCCTCACCCCCGCTCCCCGAAGACCCCTCACCCAGGTGATCTTCCCGCGCTGATCCACCCCCAGAGTCTTCATACAAAGGCGATGGCCGTGCCATGGCCACATGATAGAGAAATCCCTGGGGACTGACGGGTCAGACACCCTCTTGTTCCTCACAGCGTGGGTCCAAAGTTTTTGTTGTTGCCACAGGGCCTGTAGATAAGTAGGAAGCTGTGTGAGGTGGAGGGTGAGAGTTGGAGTTTTACCAGAAGAGATTCATAGTCTGTGGCGTTGGCTGAGGTGTTCTTAATTATAAGTGGGAATTGGTGTTTGTGTAGTATCGCTAGACCTCTATCTCTTCGCAATCTGTTCTGAACAAAAAGGTTGTACCCGGGTGGGAAGGTTACAATAATTCTTTGTGAACCGTAACATTTGAAATTGAAATCAAACTAAACATGTGTGGCACAGTTCATGTGTGAAAGGCCTTGTGCGCAATGGGCTTGTCAGCAAACCAGGTCTCTGTGATGAAAAGGATGTCTGATTTTCCTCTGTGGTGAGGTCAAAGATGTGGAATTTGTTTTTGGAGACCGACCTGTGACCAGGGGTGGGGGGTGTTAGGGAAAAGGGGTTGGTCGGGGTGGGTAGGGGCAAAGGGGTGGTTGGTGCAGGGTGTGGGGAATTGGTGTAGGACATGGGGGGATGGGTGAAGAGGGGAATAGGGCTAGGACCGGGTTGGGTGCAGGCGGGGAGGTTTGGGCCCTACAGTGAGGGGCAGGGTTTGGGATCTGGGCTTGAGAACGAGAGAAGCTAGGAGGTGTCTGGTGTGGTCTTGGCCTGGTTCTTTGCTTGACTTTCGGGTGGCCCATGGGGGTGTGGGTGAACGTGTGGCGGGGGGGCTGTGGAGGATGGGTTTTGGCCAGGGCGGCTCTTGCTGCACTGAGAGAAGAGAAGCATGGGCTGGGAACATGGGTGCTATGTTGCTCGGGCAAGGTGCGAGCAGATGGTGCAGGTGAGTAGTTTGCGGGGGCGGAGGTGTAAGCAGGTTGGTTTACATGGGTTGCTGGGGGGTCCGGAATATTCAGGGAGTCAATGTTTTCTGCTTCCGCTCTCCATCTTGCTGCTCTTGTTTGAGCAGAGCGAGATCTATATGGAGGGTAAGGCAGGCGAGAGGTTGAAGGCTAGGATGATGGGCCGTTCATTCGGGGTGGCTGAGTTAGCTTGTGGCGAGTCTTGTCAGGCCTGCTGGTTCGCCAGCGTGCAGCTCTGATTTGGCCAGTGTTTGGCTTGGTGTCTAACCCATGGAAAAGGTACATCAGATTATGTGACTAAGTAGAGGGAGCACGTCTAACTGGACAGTAAATTGCAGTAGCACCTAGATTTGGGACAACTGGATAGCGGGAGAAAAGCCTAAACAATGATACAATAGTAGACAGTAAAATACAGTAGGACGTATATTTGGGACACCTGGAAAGGGGGAGACACGCCTAAATGGTGATACAACAGTAGACAGTAAAATATAGTAGCAACTAGATTTGGGACACCTGGATAGAGGGAGAGCAGCCTAAATGAGCATACAACAGTAGACAATAAAATACAGCAGCACCTCGGTTTGGGACACCTGAACAGCTTCTAAATGGGCCTTCAACAGTAGACAGTAAAATACAGTAGTTGTGGGATACCTGGCTAGGGCCTCAAAGTAACCAACTAAAATACCTGTCAAAACCAGGTAGAGGGTGAGTTTGCAATTCATTTGCCCAAGGGACAGTTCTGAGCAGATATTAAACAGTTATCTTCTTTTATTTGAGGGCTCAAATACATTTTGTAAGATAAACACTTCTTTTATGTCCACCAGGGCACAGATTCTGCAAATGGGTTTCAGTTTTACAGCTTTCCAGTGCACTAGCCTGTCTGTTCATGAGGGATAAGTCTCACTTATACCATTTGTTTGTCAATTTGACGCTGGATTTTTTAGAAATTATTTTTTTTTTTACACTTTTATTTATATGGCTTGGCAACACAAGTACAGGCGGAAGCATACAAGGCAATTGCAATCAGAGCAGTACAGTTAATACAGACACATATAGTAAGTTGAAAACCAATTTCTACACATGGGGGGTACAGCAGAGGTGGGTATGGAGCAAAAGGGGAACGGTTCAGGAGGCAGACGGAGAGTGGTGGGGGGAAAGGGTTGGAGTTGCTGTGTCCGAGGCAATGTCGATGGGAGACATATATGATCAAAACCTTGACCATACATTCCTGGGTCTTGAGTGAGCTGGCTGTTGTACGGCCCAGGACTCTTCGGTGTCTGAGGCCCAATCGACCGCTCTGAGCCATTGTACGTGAGTAGGTGTGGTAGGTCGAAGCCAACATAGCAATATAGAGCGTACTGCGAGTAGCATGCATAGACCTGCTCGTTTTTTGGAATCTCGGCTGAGTTCGGGAAAGTCATGGAAGAGACATTGCATTGGAGACAGAGTGATAGGGTGTTCGAAAATAGCTGACATAGTGGAGCATACTGCACTCCAGAATTGGGAGAGGCGGGGGCAGGACCAGATCATGTGGATGTAACCAGCATTATGAAAGACGCACCTAGGGCAGCCGGGGGAGAGGTCACTCGAGATATGGTGCAGTCTGTTCGGGGTATAGTGATATCTATGAAGCACCTTGAATTGGATCAGTTTAAAGCGGGAGTTGAGAGATACCCCATGAGTGCGAGCACACATTTGGGCCGACCGTTCGTCAGTCATCTCCAGCCCGAGGTCGTCCTCCCAAGTCTGTCTCAACCTGGTGTGTGCCGGGGCAGTTCTGGACTATAACTGGGTGTAGAGCCTGGAGACTTTGCCCCTCGTGGGAGTGGGAGAGGTCAGTTCCGTAATTGTAAGCTCGTCTGGCGGTATTGCCGGGAAACTAGGGTATTTGTGTTTAAGGGTTTTCCGGAGGGACGAGTACTCGAGCCAGGCGGATGGTTTCCGCCTCATGGACAATGGGAGGTCCGGCCACTCTATGAAGTTGCCCTGTTCAAAGACATCGCGGAGAAGTTCAAAGTCGGCCTCAGCCCATCGGCAGACAATAAGGAGAGGTACATGAGGGACCTCCGGGAGGAAGTTCCAAAGTGGTAAGTTGCCATGAAAGGGGTGAGCGACTCCTAGTAGTTTCCAGGTTTTTGATAGGGCCAAAGACGTGCAGGCAAATGGATCGAGAGATTCCAATGTCATCGGAGTCGATGTATGTTAAGATGGATTTCTGAACTCCGTCCTGGAGGGGCAGAGGTTCAGAAGGCCAGCCTAGTTTCTTGGAACAGGGTAACCTCTGGACAAGCCAGACCGATCAAGGTAGCGATTGCGGCGGTCAAAAGTAGGTCTCAAGAGGGGTGAGGGTGACTGAAAGCCCGCAATGAGCACACAAAGCAAGGACACTTACAAATTACTCCAAGCAGGTGTTATATTAAAAGTATAGACACATTTATTACAAGGCCTTTGTAACATTGACCGTAGCAAGAAATCACAATAAACTCAAGTAAACCAACACATCACAATCAAATACAATATATATACAATTACCAACGAGTCTAACGAGTTAGATGCACGAAATGTGCAGACCACCTAGATGGCGAGGAAAACAGGCAGTGCGAATAATAGTTAGACCCAGTCCGCCTTCAGAGGCACCTTACTAGAAGGAAGTCCGAGCCCTACGAAGAGTGGAGCTTTGTGCTCAAAAGTACCTGCACACGCTGGTGCCAACGGGCAATTGGGAGTCTCTTCGAGGGAATCAGGCAGTTCAGTTCGGTGAACAAATGAAGATGAACAGAGCTCCGCGACTCAAGCACAGCCTCCACTGTGGGCAGAAGCAGAGCACGAGTACGGAAAGGCGTGCTGTTTGACACAGCGGGGAAAAGCTACGGGCTACTGCAGGAGGGCGACCAGTTGCTAGCGATGCTACTCACCGATCCCCGATGCAGGCAGACCCAGGCTTCTCCGCGTCAGTTTCAGTGCTGGCAGGTTCAGATACGAGCAGGGGACGTCTCGGCGTCGTGCAGATTCCGCGGCAGCAGAAGTTGAGGATGTCCCAAACACAGTGAACCCGCACAGTTTGTTACCACAGCAGGGCAACGGAGCGGCCGTGTGTATTTCAGGCAAATGTACACTGCTCACTTCAGACCTGGGAATGCCAAGTGTACGAATCGTGTGAGCGTGGCAAGGACTCGTAATACAGCAGCAACCTGACGGCGGTTACAGAGCAAGACTCCTGGGTAGGCTGGTCAGTCCACTGGATGGCCCAGAGACACTTCGGAAGGCTTACGTGCAGGAGATGGTGAAGATGCCGAGAATAGTTGTTCCCACTATTCCAAAGGGTTGAAGTACCAGTACAGGCCTTCTCGTTCAATCAGAGGTAGAAAGGGTTTCACAAAGCGACAGCAGTGCAGAGGAGCAGTCCTTCAGCGGGTCACCAGCGATTCCTCGGTTTCAGCCTCGTAGTTGCAGGATTCTTGGCTCCTGTATCCCTTTGTTCGTGAGAACTCAGGAGATCGACCTGGTAGTGGTGTTTCCAGCCTCCTCTTATCCACGGTTCCCTTTGCGCCAAAACGGAGGGGACCCAATGGGAGATCTGCTCACAAAACACTCACACCATATGTGGACCTATCACGGACCACGGTGGTCCCAGGCATTCACGACACACTAGACTCTCTGGCACCCAGGATGTGTATTGGGACCAGACATCCCAGCCCACATCCTGGAGGCACACACAAGGCCTGTAGAAGCCAGCGAAAGCATCTGTGTTTTGCAGGAAAGTACATGCCCAAGTAAGGAAGGCCCCGGGTCGGCTCGACCTGGGGAAGGTGAAGGGGGCAAGACGGTCAGCGGGCAGGACAAAGAGCCTCGTGGTCTGGCCATTTTGAAAGCCAGGCCACCATATTGGGCTAAGCGCAAGAAACGCGCTTAAAGAGCCAAAAGGAGCTCAAAACACAAAGAAACGATCGCTGCCACCAGTCCCGTCCGTGATTCACTTGCACCGTTCGTTAACAATCCAAAGAAAGTGTCTAGGGCCTGTAGAAGACTAGAGACCCAAGAGAGCAGTAATTTAGCTTACAGTGCCCTCTTGTGCCATGTTGTGCGAAAGCTGCAACATAATAAAAGAACTACGGAAAACAACGTTTCCCGTTACTGACTGTCTTAAGGGCATGTCAGTTTCCCCGTAAGAATGGAGCGAAAGCCCAGAGGAGTGCGGCAGAAGGCTGTACTTTTCTGGCAAAGTCTAGATCATGGTGCAAACAACAGCAAAAAGTTTAGGGGTTGCCACATGGAAGGAAAATTACCCATAATTAAGAAATCTTTCCTAACAATGTAACCATCAGGGAACGAATATCACGGTCGCTGACCGACAGCTTTTCAAGTCTAACATGAGGTGGGGGGTCTGACGCGTTGAACCATTACGATGTGTATTGGAGTTGCGCCACTAGCCAATATTTGAGGAAATCAGGAACACTGAAGTCGCCAACCTCCATTGGGGTGGCCAAGGTATTGAGCTTAAGCCGGACCTCACCTGAGTCCCAAAGAAAGGTATTAAGGGTACGAGTCAACGCCTGGAAGAACCCGCCACCCGGCCATTGAGGGATGTTGGCGAATCGGTATAAAAGCTGGGGCAATACCACCATTTTCAATATCCCTATCCTGCCCGCGAGTGAAATCGGGAGTTTACTCCAGCCCACTGTTTTTGTATTAAGGCTTGTGAGGTATTTTTGGTAGTTCTCCTCCAAGACTCGTTCGAAGTGGCGAGACACTGCTATGCCTAGGTAAGTGAAGTTTGACTGGGCCCATGCGAATCCTAGGGTATCAAGGGGGGGCGTGTGCAGGCAGTGACTGGGAATAGGGTGGATTTAGAGCAATTCACTTTGACTTTGAGACCAGAGATACGTCCAAAAAGGATAATATCGTCCAGTATCGGAGCCAAATTGGTGTCGGGGGAACGAATGAAGAGAAGGGCATCGTCAGCATATAGGGACACTATATCCGAATGCCCAGCGGTTCGCAAGCCCCTGTGTGCATGGGATTGACACAGCATGTATGCGAATGGTTCCATCGCTATGGCAAAGACTAGGGGGGAGAAAGGGCAGCCCTGCCTCGTCACTCTAGCTATCTGGAAAAGGGGGGAGCATCGGTCTTCCGTGCGAACCCTAGCCACTGGGTTGGAATACAGCAGCCTGACCCAGGAAAGAAAACAGGGGCCAAATTTGCATTTTTTTTAGGACCCGCCAGAGATATCTCCACGAGACGGAGTCAAAAGCCTTTTGCATATCAAGTGTCGTGGTCACTGAATGGACATTAGGGTTAATCCTGTTAATAATGTTGAAAAGGCGCCTCAGGTTCAGGGAGGTAGAGCGTCCCGGGATAAATCCCGCTTCATCTGGATGAATAATGTGTGGCATGTAGGGGACCAGGCGTAGGGCTAATAGTTTGGCATAGATTTTGACATCGCTATTGATAAGCGAGAGTGAACAGTAGGAGCCGCACTGTGTAGGAAGTTTACAGGGTTTCAGCAAGACGGTTATTGTGGCTTCACAAAGTGAGGGGGGGGAGCTGGCCAGCCTCCACTGATTCATCCCAGAGGGCCCCCAGGCGGGGAAGGAGGAGAGATTTGAAGTGTTTATAGAATTCAACGGGGATACCGTCTGAACCAGGGGATTCGCTTGAAGAGAGTGAATCTATGGCGTCCAAGAATTCCTCAAGAGAGAATGGATACTCGAGGGAACCGATGGTCTCAGGGGAGAGGACCGAGAGAGGGAGGCCATCCAAGTAGGAGTCAATCTCCGATGTCGAGACGCAGTCCGCATTGTTATACAACGATTCGTAAAAGGAAAAAAAATCAGAATTGATGTCATGTGGTGACGTGGTCAGGGAACCGTCGGGTCTATCCACTCCAGGGATGGGTGGGGTGCCGATTCTTGGCGGAGGAGCCTGGCCAGGAAGCAGCTTGGGCGTTTCGCCTTTGCCGTATTTCCTCGCAAGACCTGGGCTATCCAGGAACCTCAGTTTGCGATCCGCCAAGGAGCAGAATGTGTCGAGTTCCGCACCAATTAATGCCAAGAGTTCCGGGGTTTGGTGTAGTGAACATTGGGAATCCAGTGCGGACAGCGTGGCCTCGCACTCAGTGATACCCCTAGGAATTGTTTTGAGGATGCCATTTTCCTTGGACAGAGCGATACCTCTAATATATGCCTTAAAAGATTCCCAGAGGGTGGCTTGCGAGGGTACCGTATTGGTATTAATTAAAAAAAAACTCCTCGATAGCAGCCTCCAACTCGGAACTGAAGACAGGTTCAAGGAGGGAGTGAGGTTTCATTTTCCAGTGTCTGACCCAATCGCGATATGGGCCCCAACAGAGGGTGATGGTGACCGGTGAATGATCAGAGAGGGTTCTCTTGAAGGATCATTAAGCGAGACACATTCCCTATTAGTATGTCGGACACTAACCATCTATTGATTCGGGAGTATGAGTCGTGTACCGAGGAGTAGAAGGAATAGGAGCGGGAGTCGGGGTAGAGGAGTCTCCATTCATCCACCAAAGCAAGACGGGGGAGAGATGGCAGTGTAGTGTATGCTGCTTTAGAAAGTTGGCAAGGTCTGGAGCCGGATCTATCTAGGTCTACGTGAAATATTGTGTTAAAGTCTCCTCCCCACATGATTGGTATTAGCGGAAAGCTGTCAAGGAGGGACGTGAGATATAGGTAGAACTCAGGATCGTCAATGTTGGGGCCATAAATGTTCAACAGTGCCACCTCCTTGTTCTGCAGGATACCATGGAGTAAAACATATCTGCCCAGGGGGTCAATCTGTGTAGATATGGAATTGAACTTGAGGCTCCTGTGGATTAGGGTCATGACCCCGCGGCTTTGGGTGGAGTAGTTAGTAAAGTATCTTTGAGGACCCCATGCTTTGGCGAACTTTTCGCAGTGCTCAGTGCAGGCATGTGTTTCTTGTAGGAACAGGATTTTGACCCCATGTCGTTCGGCCTGGAGCTGTAATTGTCTCATTTTCTTATAGTTTCCCAGTCCCCGCACATTCCAGCTCATGAATGTCAAATCATCCTCGGTCATTAGTACGATGGCATTTGTCGGAACTTACAGGATGACTGATTGGTGACCCCCTCGATGTACCGCTTGCACAAAGCTGCAACAGCATCGGATATACATTGCTCACGCTCCACCCTCCTTGCGCAAACCAAGCCTTTTTTAACATATAACCCAACATAACCCCCCCCATCCATATCCCTCCCCCAAACAGAGGAATGACAACCCCGAACCCCAACAACCAAATCCAAACCAATGGCATCAACGCCGGGAGGGCCTGTGAGTCACTTGAAGGATAAACATGGTGCCTAGTAGTGACATCGTGCATAACCCGGAGAGGATCCTGCGTGGGTGGGCAAAAGCTTGGTCGATTAAAGAGAAGACAATGATCTTGAGGTAGGAAGGGATATCCTCCATAATAACCAGGTAAGACAGGCAACCGGATTCAACAACAAGTGGAAAAGGAACTTAGTGGTAGTGAATGGGCGCAGTTGAGGAGCACCAGACCTGCAAGAGGAGCAGCGAGATCACATTATAAGTTGTCAATTTCGCATCTCTAAATCCAGGGTGTGCCCCGGGTCGTGCTCAATCAGTCGGGGAACCTTGCAGTGACAAACAGGTGCATTAAGGAAGGGGATCAACCGGGAAAGTGTTCATCAATGAACCTAGAAGCCTCCTCGGGGATTGTGAAAAAGTACACCTGGTTAGAGTGTTCGATCCTCAATTTGGCGGGGTATAACATAGAATATTTGACCTCCAGGTCCCGTAGTCTCTTCACTGCTAGGAATGTTTTACACTCTCGTTGAACCGCCACTGAAAAGTCCGGATATAGATGGATCCTGGCTGCCCCTAGTAGTTCACCCTTGGCTCTTGCCGCCCTGAGGAGGGCATCTCGATCTCTGAAGTTTAGGATTCTGGCTATGATAGGACGTGGAGGCTCGCCAGGCCTGGGTTTTGCAGTAAGGGCCCGGTGGGCTCTCTCAATCGCAAATTGTGGGGAGAGCTTTGGAGAATCAAGCAGTGTTCGTAAAGTGCGCTCAACGTAATCCTCCATAGGTTCCTTTATGTTATCTTCGGGTATTCCGATAATGCGGAGGTTGTTGCACCTCGAGCGCGATTCAAGGTCCTCATTCTTTTTCTCAACCTCAGTGACTCGGGTAGAGAGCGCGGAGACCTCCGCCCTAAGGGAGCCCAGGTGATCCTCGATGGCACTCACTCTTGTCTCGATCTCAGCCACACGACTGTCAGTCCTCTCGATATGGGCTTTAATGGAGGATATAGTGCCGTTCATGTCGCCTAGTTTACTGTGAAGCGTGGTGAATTCCTCCCGAATGAATTCCATCATTTTCTGAGAGTCAGAGGGAACCAGGGTCAATGAGTTGGACGGTTCCTGTTCAGGCTCCTCCGTCACCGCCCACGACGGGGCCTTTGTAAATATGTTAATCGAACTTTGTTTCTTTCCCGTCCCCTTGGTCATGGTGCCGGTTGGATAATAGGCCCAGGGGACCAGGGAAGGAGTAGATGTCCCAGGGCAGAGCAAGGAGGAAGAGGTGTCTCCGGAGAAGGTCAGTTGAGCTGTTTGGGGTGTTCAGGTGTCGCAGAGGCTCGTCAAGCCGAAGCATAGTGTGGCTCAGAGGTTGAATGTGGAGCTTGATGAATTGCGGGTGACCGTCTGCCGATGGAGCCAGGGGGACCCCCCAGCCAGTGACGACGAGCGCACTCTGAGTAGACCGTGGGTGAATTCACTGGGATGAACTATCTTGATACCACGGAATAAGGACCGGAAGCTGGGGAGCCAAATACGGTAGCAGCATCGACAAAAACAGCAATTGTGGACCCAAGTGGAAGGGTAGGGAAGTTCACCACACTCGCCGGAGGATAGGTTGGTAGAATGCCTCAGCGTGTTGATCATGGGCGAGCCAGAGGCAGGCAGGAGTCCGGGGCCAGGCAGCAGGTAGGTAGTCGGAGCGGGGGTCCCCGGATCACAGGATACCCCGATGGAGCTGGGGATCTGATTGCCACACAGCCCGGCTAGTGGGCCCGGCACAGTGAGCGTCCAGCAAGGGTCCGCCGGGGGCCCAGGGTCTCCAACAGGCGTTTGTATGTGGAGGATGCGGTCAGTGCAGGTCTGCAGAGGGGCCTCCCCAGGAGCGTTCCAAGGAGGTCAGTATGGCCCAGGCCGGGAAGAAGTCTCAGTTCAGCGGTTCAGGAATGGACCCGGTATGTTAGCGCTGCAGGGGAGCACGGAATGCGCAGTCAACCGCCCAGGGACACCACTCCAACACAGCCGCGGCCACCAGGAAGCGCTGGGGGATGAGGCTCTGGGGATGTGGTGGGGGGGAGAGCCCCGATGCAGCCCCCTTATATGGTGGTGAGGGGGCAGGCACAGGTGCCGGTATCAGTCTCAGAGGCAGCATAGGGTGGAACAATTGGTGCCCGGGCCAAGTTAACAATAGAGGCAGGGGGCTCAAAACTCACCATGTCCATCAGGGAGGTGGTAGCAGCCCCCGCAGCGCTCCCGGGTAAGGCACACCCGTGACAGAGTCCCACGGGTCACAGGAGTCAGCACGCCCCCCGGGGGGGCGGCGGAGCGGGGTGCTCCGTGTTATAAGGACCTCCGGGTCCAGGCAGGCGTCCGGGCAGTGCAGACGCCAGGCGTCGGCACGCCGCTCCGGAGAGGCAGCAGAGCGGACGCATAGTGGTATGCAGGGCCCCCGGGTCCAAGCAGGCAACCGCGCACCGCGGCCACAAGGCGCCAGCGCGCCATCCGGGGGAGCAGCAGAGCAGCCGATCGGTTATGTGGGGACCTCCGGGTCCAAGCAGGTGTCAGGGGCTCCCGGTGCCGGGACGCCACCCAGGAGAGACAGCAGGAGCGGGGCGCCCAGTAATGGAACGAGCCCCTGAATCCAGGCAGGCGGCCAGGCACTCCGGGGACACAATGCCAAGGAGCCGCCCAGGAGAGGTAGAGGAGTGGGACGCCCCACGCTGTAAGGGACCTCTGGGTCCACGCAGGAGGCAGGGCCCCCCCGCTCGGGTCGCCGCAAGCCACAGATGGATTGAGGAGGCAGGCAGCGTCGCTCCCCTCCCCCACTAAAGGCCTTCGATCCTCAGCCTCAGGGTTGAGTTGTGCTGGAGCCGGAGGGACAGGACGGAGCAGTGTCATCTCCCGGTCCCGCTTCAACACGGTGTATCTCCGCTCCGGAGCGGCCCCAGGACATGAGGTTCAGGCATCAGGCGCACGGGTCCAGCAGCAGCCCATTGAAGTGGGTAGAAAAGGATGTGGCAAAGCACCGCAAGATAATTACAAATAAAAGACGCCTCGTAGAAAGGAGCTCCGAGTTAGGCGGCCATCTTAAACGAGCGCAACAGCGCCCCCCTCTAGAAATGATTTATGAATCTGTAAACTTAGTGAGAATATCTTGTAAAATCTCTTCTGGATAACACACAGGTTTGATGGGTAGTATAAGGTCTATTAAAGGAAAGAAAAAACCTTTCATGGGTGATTTGGTTGATTTGACGAAGTTCACTGCATGACCTTACTGGTGGGGTGACCAATGGAGCCAGATGCCATCACAAGACAAGTGATGGAGGACCCGGGAGCGGTGTGGGCACAGGATCCCCTGACTACCTTCACCATGCCACCAACAGGAATCTGGAAATAATCACATGGCAGCGCCAAGATTCACTGTCATTTTAAGGGAAGCTATTATGAGGAAGTCCTGCTTCAGCGTTTTTACTCACCAGGAACAACCCTTCACACAAGTCAGCATAAAATTACCAGGAAGGAGAGAGATAGATACCAATGATATAGATCCCAGGGACCCTCCCTCAGAACATGTACACGGTTGAGTCTACGGGGCGTCCCCCAGATCTGGCAGCTCTGCCGGTGTGGCTCTACTTGCTCAGAGATATATAAAAAATACAGATGGAAGAAGAGGGACCCAAACTGAGACAGGAAGCTCGAGCAGTTAACGAATCACCTTACAGGTTCCACAAACACTCAGCCAAGACATGCTCAGCTGAGGGAATACTTGCAGATAGAGGGGACAAGGTTTGGCAAGCAGAGAGAGGATCACCCATAGGAAGGGATTACTGAACCCTCCACATCAAAACTGTAAACCATCAACCAATGTCCATGCAAGTTACATAGGGCGATACACCCGAGTCTCCTAAGCCAGAGTGAGGCTGGAAGGTGGGGGTCAGCACCCTATAAAAGGAAGGGTGTAGTGCTAGTTTGTACGAATTCATTTGAAGACAGCAGCGGAAAAGAGCATATCGAGCTGGAGCAGGAGACATGGGGGCTGGAGAGAATAAGCGATAGAAGGCAGGTGGCGAGACCAAGCGGGCAGTGTGGAGCAGAATGCAGGAAGCTAAAGGAAAAACACACAAAGATACTGTAGGAAGGAGGTGATTAAAGAGGAGGTGTTAAATAGTGGGGGGAAGCTGGTACTGGACAAAAGGATTCCTGGAGGGGAAGTTGGTGAATAGTGCTGAGGAGATGAGCTCTGAGATAAAGGAGAGTTGGAGAAGAGGATTTACAGGAGTTGAAGAGAGCAAGAGAAGGTTGAGAAAAGAGATGGGGAAGAGGAACATTACCAGGAGGCAGAGAAAGAATGAGGTGGGAAGAAGAGGACAAAGGACAGAGAGGCGAAACGTGAGAAGAAAGGAGACATGGAGAATGAGAGGAGAGGAATAGGGTATGTCAGGCGCTGACAAATTTATTGCAGTGGTAGGGAGAGAGAAGCCCTGAGACTTTAAACGTGTAGACTGTATTATAGAAGTGGTGACAACTAGCAAGATGGTCTTCCAAGGGAAAAAACAAAAACTGGCTTGTGCTGAGGCTCGAAGGGAAGACCCACTAAATTGGAGGGTCATGTTCAACTCTCAGGCAGGATCAGGAGTTTGTAGAGGAGGAAACCAGTCTTTGGGATCACAGGGAAGGCATACTTGGTGAACGCAATCAACGTGCTGGTGAAGAGCACCTAGGTGTTCATTGCAGATCATGTAGGGGGCCACCAGGTTCATATCGTTGAATTTAATTATCAGTTGAGCCAACTTCTGTGTTCCGGTAGTTCTTACTGGGCCGCAATGATGGGGTTCTAAGCCATTTCGTGGCCGTGGGTGATAGGTCGAGGTGCCAAAACATAGGCAGGCCCTCTAATCTTGGCTGAATTGCAGGCGGGAACCACTAGGAGGGCCGTGCTTGACTTTAGGGTGCAGGCTGGGAGATAGGCAAATCTTTTCTTGTGGGCATTTGTGTCCGGCTTTGTGCACTGCTCGGTGAGTAATGCACAGGATTTTGAAGGTGGCCCTTTGTTCAATTGGGAGCCAGTGTAGAGTGAAGAGATCAGGTGAGATGTGATCCCTTCGTCCCAGTGCAAGGAGTGGTCTAGTTTGTTTAGTTGGTAGCGCGCTGCACCCAGGTAAAGGGAGGGCGCATAGTCAAGTATGGACATGACAATGGACATTCTTGCAGCCAGTCTATTCTTGTAGGCGAGGTAAGGGAAGATGCATTTCAGAAGCCCAAGGTGGAAGTGACAGAGTAAGGTCAGAGTCCATTGCGCAGCCAAGGTTTTTGACAGTGGTGGAGGTGGTGGGAGGTCCGAGGCAGGGTGGCCAGGGAGACGGTTGCGGGAAAAGAGCTGTTTTGCTTCACACCATGATCTCTGGTTCAGAAGGAGATGGTTACTAGTCATTCAGATGTCAATGGCCCTCATTACGACCCTGGCGGAAATCGAAAAACGATGGCGGAAATGCAATACCGCCATCGAATAGCGCTCGGTGCGATTATGACCCGTCACCGTAAAGTACGATGCCATTAGCGACACCGTAGTGAACGCCAACGCTAACTGCACCAAGTACGCGCACGCGCGCCATGCAAAACCGTAATTACCACCATGGCGCAACGGTACGCGAATTCTGACCCTAGCGGACATGTACCTAACGCCATCAAGCATGGCGGAAAGTACCATTCCGCCATGGTGAGAAGTACGGCATCGCGAATCAACCGTAAACGGCCCTACTGAGTGCCTGTACACCACTCCCTGGCCACATTGCACAACTCCTCGTAGGTGCAATGAAGTCACACAATGCAACCAGTGAAATGTACAAGTCACCCATGCATGCCAACGAACAAATGAATCTAGGGGCTCCAAGTGCCTTGTGAGTGGCCATCCATATTTGCCATGGCACCATTGCCGCACTGATGCAGCACAGGCATGTGAAGGTTCAAGTACAGCAACATGAGCAGAAAAATGAGACAAACAAAAACAGGCCCCCCCATCGACTGACACCAGTGTAAGGCAACATTCAAAGCAGTATCCTGAGGGAGACTGCACCAGCCCTGTACTCCTGCCAGTAAACAAACCAACCATCAGCATAAGCATGTACCACACAAGTTGGCAGAGTGACTGAGCAGCCAGGCTCATCTCAAGAGGGGCCAATGGGAGCTGCAGGGCACAGATGGCACGAATACAGAAGCTATTCCAATGGACATGACCTCGGTCTCCCTCCAAGAAACGCACGCAAACACAGGCACCTGTGACCAGCCATATTCTGATAATCACATCATTCCACCAATCCACCTGGCTGACCGGCATCTGTCACACAAAAGCTAATCCCCCGCCCCTGAGCATGACATCATTAAAACAGTCATAATGGTAGCCCCTATCCCTGACCACACTGGGCTTCGTAGGCAAACGCGGCCAGTACAGTACCACGCAACTATACTCAGAAGCCGGAACCCAATGCAGATCTTCTCACAATACATCGCACCACAAATAGGAATATGCTACATTACTTGCAAAGAAGAACGCTACACGGTTAATATCAGAATAGAAATTTAATGCACCACAAAATCACCAAGCCCATACAGCCATTAGGTCATGAACTCCAAAATATATTTCATTATTGTGGGCTGCATCCGCAATAAATGACCAGCTTCTTCTTGTGTGACGCCCTGTTCCTTCATGGTACACAGGGGCTACATTCACGTTCAAAAAGGCAACATGGAAGCGCCTACAACCGCAGGGCCGTCCCATTAGGTAGGCACTAGTCCAGCTGAAAGGTCGAAATGTTGCTCCTAGCCACTAGTACTGCGTAAGGGCATGTGGCCCATTGGCGATCGTCCCATAAGATCGTAATGGTGCTCCACTGATTAACTCGAAGCAGCAGGTGTCGGGAGTAAAAGCCATCTGCAGGAGTGGCATACAGATGGCAGCGGCAAAAGGGGAGGAGATACCTGTCACCCCAATGAAATGAAAAAGAATAGTATGGCCATCAGAACTTGATTTGTATTAGTCACTTCAATGATCACACTAAATCTACAGCCATATGCATGCTAGCCCACTCCAAAGGATTATTCCCACCCAAAAATCACTTGCGAATCATAACTATAAAAATCGAGGTGAAAACACTATTACAAACGAGTGTTTGTGTGCATGCGTCTGTCAAAACAGAATCCATTCGATGGGATTAGTAACGTGCATAGACACAAGTGTTTGAAGGCGCGTCGAGACAGGGAGGGTTCAACAAGGGCAGATAGACGATGGTCCCACTATGGCAGCTCTGCATCACATAGCGCAGGGGAGGTGGATAGATTCCAAAAAGCCCTGTACATGGCAAACTCTCCATCAAATCATCTGTCCATGCATCCATACATCATTCCCTCATCCCGGTATGAAAACGCCTGATTATTTACTCACATAACATGTGAAATTTCCATTGAGTGTGTGCGTAATGCAGTCTGCAAAATCCACTGTGCTCCAGGCCGGAATTCCAGTGTTGTGAAGTAACATGTATTTGGGAACGTCCTGCCTTATCGTCCACTACGCTATTGCGCATCCCATACTATTCATATCAATCATTGCATTCTCGCCATGGCCCCTGTCCGAAGGACATTAAACAATAGAACGTTATATTTGCAGTCAGACCTGTGGGCGTCTCCTCGCCGCTAGCTGAAAACCGAAAGCGCTGTCCTTCGAATTCCTCATTTGCAACATCACGTCGAAAAGGCATCTGTGACCGCTTGAAATCACAAATCCATCCATGTAGTGCGGCAATGTGTGAAAATGCAAACTGGCTTCACTCACAAATGGGACGCCCCGCCCGTCGGTGAACCGCGGTACAGTGCTGCATGAGGGTCCACCGTTAATCGAGTACTACATTCCACTGACCCTTCACAAGTTTGTTCGCGACTGCAAAGATAGTATGTGAAACAATGGGACCATAGCAGAATGAACATATGAACCAATATTTCACTGCCATCGGGATCAAATACATGATTGTAATAGCAAGATGCCATGCGTCGAATTGCAGCGTTGTGTGCGGGACGTGCTCGCCCAAAGGGGATTGCAGCTTGCACAGGTGGAATGAATCACCACAGGTGGAGGCAATACAGCTTGAAAACACATAAATTGCACACCCAACCCCCTCCCACAACCACACCCACTCCAAAATGCTACCGGCAGGACTAGCGATGTTGGCCCTGGGGGACCTGATAGCACTGCAAGTACTCCAACTTCAAGAAGAAGACGAACACCAACTACTACAACAACCGGCCGCACAGAGGAGACGCAGGAGGAGGAGGAGGGCAAGGCAGGGCCAGCAAGGCCCGCCAGCACAGCCACTACCACCACGCAGGCAGCCCGCAATCCCACGCCTCCGAGCACATCCGTTCAACCTCACTGATGAGCAGATCCACACCCTCTACCGTTTGGACCGGGACACCATAACCGCCATTGTGGACATGACACAGGCTGACCTTGTCAGCATGATAGATAGCCCAACCGCCATCCCACCCCTACTGAAGGTGGTGTCTGTACTCCACTTCCTGGCCACAGGCACCTACCAGCACACAGTCGGACAGTTGCATGGAATTTCACAGCCAGTGTTCTCACGGACACTATTGCAAGTGCTCGATGCCCTCCTGAAGCACGCAGACGACTACATCTCTCTACCACGCTCGGAGCAGGAAATTACGAACACAAAAGTGGGATTCCATGCACTTGGCGGCATACCGGGTTGCATTGGTGCCATCGACTGCACCCATGTGGAATTGGTTGTCCCACATGCCATGGAGGTCCAGTACCGCAACCGAAAACAATATCATTCTCTTAATGTACAGATGGTGTGTGACTCCAACAGGATCTTTACACATTGTTGTGCCCGATTTCCTGGATCAACCCATGATTCTATGGTCTTGAGGAACTCTACAATACCACGCTACATGGAGCGACACGCAGGGAACAGATCCTGGCTACTCGGTGAGTCTCATTTCATGCATGATAATGTGGGGTATGTGATGCGGCAATGACCTGGCAGGAAGGGGGGGGGTGCGTACGTAGCAATGTCATTCCACAAACATCCTTTATTGTCCACATACAGGTGATGCCGGGTATCCACTGAAGAGATGGCTCCTTACACCACTCCGGAACCCACAGAACCAGCATGAGGAGGACTACAACCATGCCCACTCACGTACCCGTGTAGTCATAGAACAGGCATTCGGCCTACTGAAGACTCGTTTCCGCTGCCTCAGCAGGTCTGGCGGGGCACTCCTGTACCGCCATGAGAAGGTTGCAAAGATGGTCATGGCATGTGTCATGCTACACAACATGTGCGTACGTAGAAATGTGCCCATGCCCCCTGACGCAGAACTGCAAGCACCTAAAGATGGTCATGATGAGGGTGGGGATGTGGCAGCACCTCAAGGAGTCTGCGAGGCACAGGAGGGCCGTGACATTCGTCAGATTCTCATTGATTCATGCTTCTAGCACTCACGCCTGGTGGCTGATACATGGACACGGGACTTGTGGCACTGTGTGTGTCTGGAACATGCACAATATGGATTGTACGCCTATAAAGGCCTCGTACACAAAGATCAATGTCCACACATCTCATTGGATGATCGTGCATTGTTTATAGCATATGTGAAATTATGTTACACACCCCATCGACCCGCCACCCAAGTGAGCCCAACACACCCCCTCCACCCTCCTACCTCCCCCCCGAACACCAGTGTCCAAAGATGCTCATTGTCAGTGGGCAGACGCTATTGCAAGCCCCCTCTCCGGGTATCAGGGGCACCCCTGCCTGTGGAGCGCAGGTTCCTCCCAGATCTACGTTGGGGGCTGCCCTGGACGGAACTTGCAACGGATGATGTCTCTGCCTGCTCACGTCCATGCATGTCCCTAAGGGTTTGTGAGAGCTCAGTGAGCACACGGCGCACAGCGGCAAGTTCAGCACATACGTCTTTGGACGTCGCATGCAGTTCCCCCCTCAGGCTCTCGGTGCTTCTCTCCATTTGTACTCTCAGGCTCTCGGTGCTTCTCTCCATTTGTACTCTCAGGCTCTCGGTGCTTCTCTCCATTTCTGCCCTAAGTGTCTCTGTACTTCTCTCCATTTCTGCCCTAAGTGTCTCAGTAGATGTTTCTATGGCTGCCTTAGTACCCCCACATTCATCAGCATGGTCCTTGAGGAGCGTGGCCAGTTGCTGCTGTTGCACGATCACCTGGTCGAGGGACTGTTGCCTCTGCTGTGCCATGGCCATTTGCGGTGGTGTCACAGAGGGGCTGGTCACCTCATGTTGCCTTGCCAAAGGGCTTGTGGGGGATGGCCAGTCGTCGTCTTGTGGGTGCCCCTGCGTGGTATCCTCATGGTGTACGGGATGAAACAAACAGGGGGATTGAGACAGGTCATGGATGGATCTTACTTCGACATCCCCGTTTTCTGTGTCGGAGCATGCTGCCATTAATGCAGTGTCACCTATGGTGCTGCTGCCACCAGAAGCAGTGCCTTCTGTGGCATCCATTGGGGGGACCTGTGGTGGTGCTGTTGTGGGCATGCTGGCTGCTGGGGTGCCTGTTGAAGTTCCCTCCTGTGTGCTGCCACTTGATTTGTGCTGCTGCCGTGTCTTGATGCGTGCAGCTGAGGTGGAGGGTCTTTGGCCGTTGGTCTTGGCCCTCTTTGCAGGTGTGCTGGTAGGGGTGTCCTGGAGCTCGTCGTTTGAATCGGACCCTGTGGTGGAGTAAAGGAGGGCGAGCGTTATTAATGGGTCTGTTGAAATTGGAATGGCAATGTATCACATGCATTGGGGTGGTACCTGAGGGTGATTTGGGTCGGGGCCTTGGAGGTGGTTTCATTTTTGTGTGGATTGAGGATGCAGTTGTTTTGCAGCCTGCAGTTAGGGTGTGCCTGCTGCACGTGTAGAGGGTGTTTTTAGGATTTTTAATTATTTATGTATTTAATGCGAGTTTTAAAGTGCGCTATCAGGCCAATGTATGTGGACGTTCTCCTGGACATGTGTTACTGTTGCACTATGTGGACACATGGTACTTCACATGATTGGACATTGTGGATTTGGCATTGTTTTATTTGGCTCACCTACCTGATTCTTCGGATGTCTGCACTCCTTTCTCCATCCCTCCGACTCCCTCGATACTCTCCATTCCAATGGTGGAGGCACAGATTTCTTCCCAGGGGGGTCAACTTGATGGGTGATTCCGATCCTCCCCCGGTAGCTGTGGCAATGTTACGGTTAGCGGATAGTATGCTCCGTACGCGTATCCGCAGGTCGTCCCATCGCTTTCTGCATTGCTGTGTGTTGCGGGGTGCGGTCCCCACCGCACTTACGCGCTGTGCCACCAGGGCCCATATGGCATTCTTGTTCGCAAGTGCCGTCCTGGTCATTTGCGTCGAGAAGACGACGGCAGCATTCTCCTGGAGGGTCTCTGTGAGCACGGTGAGTTCCTCACGGGAGAAGTGGACCTGCCGCTTGCGGTCGCACGCTTTTTTCGCTACTTTTCCCATTTTTATTGCTTTCACTAGGGTGGATGACGGGTTGGGATGTGTCTCAGGGTAGTATTTTTTATGGTTGTGTGGGAATTCTGATTTTATAGGTGTACGGCGTGCTGTTTCCCGTTCCGGGACCATGTTTTTACTTCCGTTTCCGTATATTTACGGTCACCGTACTTTCTGATTGCCGCTCATTACGGTGACCGCTAAGATGGGTGGCGGAATTGCACCTAGGGCGCCGTACGACGGCGGTGAGGGGCGTTTTGGGGACATTTCCGCCATCGCGGACTTTGCACTTCCGCCATGGCGTAGTGCTCGTGCCCGATGGGTCGGAATTAGCCGCACTTTGCTCCGTCGTGCAATGGCGGAAACGCTATTTACGCTATGGCGGTCAGGTCAGTCACTTTCCGCCAGGGTCGTAATGAGGGCCAATGTCTGTGAGACATGCTGCTAGGTCAGGGTGAGGATCGTAGGTCGATTTGGGAATTCTCAGGGTGAATTGTGTGTCATTGGCGTAATTGGCGTAGTTATAGCAGATGAGGTTGTCAGAGTGGATTAGCCCGAGCAGGGGGGGGTTCATGTAAAGGTTGAAGAGAAGGGGTGAGAGGCAGGCACCTTAGGGCACTCCAGTGCTCACTGGGGGTGCAGTGGAGAGCAATAGGGGAGATGAAGTTACTTACCAACTGTAATGTTCTTTTGATTGGATGTTCCTCCCACGTATTCCTCATTTTATGATATTCGTATCCCAGCTCTGCTGCTACGGATTATTTTTTTCACCAGAGGGCGCTGTGTTCGAGGCTGCGGAGTCGAAGTCCCTCGAGAGCCGCTGTCGAGCGTCAATGTCACCTGCTGTATAAAGGGCTCGAGCAGCGCCCGTTACATCAGTTCTGTTTTTACGGTGTTCATGGTCGCATCAGTTGATCAGGTTTTAAGTCCTCAGGCTCTTAAGGAAGTTAGAGTGCAACTGGTGTAAACTGTACGGAGGGGTAGGTTGGGAGGGTCGATGAGGAATACATGGGAGGAACATCCAATCAAAAGAACGTTACAGTTGGTAAGTAACTTGTTCTTTGAATGGATTGTGTCCTCCCACGTATTCCTCATCTTAGCAGTGGTAATTTTGGAGGTGGGAATACTAGAAATTTTAATTATGGACTGAATGAAAGACAGCTTTTGCAAATAGTCCTCCTTGATATGAAGTAGAGTCCAAGCAGTAAAGGTGTGCATTGATGACCAAGTGGCCGCAGAACAAATATCCTGCACCGGGACACCCCTCTGATAAGCCGTGGAAGCTGCCATGCCTCTGGTTGAATGAGCCCTTAATCCATCTGGAGGCTCTTTCCCAGCTAATTTGTAGCATTCAGAAATTGCTAGAATTATCCATCTGGATAGAGTTTGTTTAGACACTGCAAGGCCCAATTTGTGCCCAGTATACCAAACAAATAGTTGGTCACATTGTCGAAGATTTTCCAATTTGGAAATGCAGAAACAGAGCCCTTTTTGGGTCCAGTCTATGCAATCTTTCCTCTTGCTTACTCGCGTGAAGCGGGGGATATAAGGAAGGTAAGACAATTTTTTGTGACAGATGAAATCAGAAACTATTTTAGGCAAGAAAGATGGTTTGAATTTAAGAATAACCTTGCCCCTATGGAAAATGGTGTGAGGAGGCTTACAAGACAGTGACTGCAACTCACCCTGCGGGCTGATGTTATAGCCACTAACAGAATTGTCTTAAGAGTGAGAAGTCTTAATGGGCTAGAATGTAAAGGTTCGAAAGGGGCACAAATGAGAAATTTTAAGGCTAGATTTAAATCCCAGATGGGCACCTGAAAAGGTGTTGGAGGGTATACATTTGTCAGCCCTTTCAAAAATTGAATGACTAAAGGCATTTTAAAATAGGACGCCTCTTCTGATGATTGCTTAAAAATAGATAGCGCTGCCAAATATCCTTTTATAGAAACAACTTGTAGCCCCAAATTGGCTAAATGTAAGAGAAAAGAAAGTACTGTTGGAGTATTACAAAGAAATTGATCCACATTCTTATCCCTGCACCAGTTATTGAACTTGTTCCAACAACACCGATACAGGGATTTTGTTGCTGGCCTTCTGGCCGAAAGCAAAATCTCCATTACGTCATCTGGGAGGTCCCAATCCTTATATCTTAGTCTCTCAGAAACCATGCGTGAAGGCTGAGTGTTTTGACCTCTGGATGGAGAACCCAACCTTCCTCTTGCGATAGAAGATCCTCTCTTTGTGGAAGACTTATTGGAGAGCAGATGGAGATGTCCAGAAGGTCTGGGTACCACGTCCTCCTCGCCCAATCCGGGGTAATTAGGATCATGGTTTTGCTGAACTTTCTCAACCTCCTGATTACCTGAGGAATCACGGGGACTGGAGGAAACGCGTAGAGGAGTGGAAATACCCAGTCCACCATGAACGCGTCTCCTAGAGCTCCTCCTGGAGGAAATTCCCTTGAGCAGTACAGTTTGCACTTCCGGTTGGCACCGGTCACAAACAGATCCACTTGAGGGGTTCCCCAAAGGGCGAAGATCTCTTGAAGGACTTCCTGAGCTAGCTCCCATTTGTGGGAAACTGTGCTCTGCCTGCTCAGAGCATCCGCCGCTGTGTTCAGCTCTCCGGCTAGGTGAACTGCCGATAGAGGGATTCCTTCTTGCATATCCCAGAACCAGAGCTGCATTGCCTCTATGCACAGTGGGAGTTATCCTACGCCTCCGCTTTGGTTGAGGTAGTACATGGCCACTGTGTTGTCCGTCATTATCAGGACATTCTTTCCCTGTACAGAGGGCAGAACGGCCTTCAGCACTAGTCTGATTGCCCTCAGCTCCAAAAGGTTGATGTGTAGTTTGGACTCCGATGGAGACCAATGACTGCTGATTGTCAGATCGTTGGTGTGGGCTCCCCACCCCGTGAGTGAGGCGTCCGTCACTACCGTTATCTCTGGCCATGGTTGCCAAAAAGGTTCCTCCTTGAGGATTTTCTCCTTGCAAGCCCACCATAGGAGATCTTGAGTCACTTTGGTCGAAACTCGCAGAAGATATGACATCGCCCCTGAAAACTGCAACCATTGAGTCCTGAGGGCCCATTGAAGGGATTTCATCCTCAATCTGGCCTCTGGCACCAGAAAAATGCAGGATGTCATGAGGCCTAGCAACCTTAGAAAGTCGAATGCCGGTAGATGTTGGGCATTTTGAAACTTTATTACCATCTGCAGAATGTGGTGAACTCTCTCCTCGGGAGGCGAGGCTTTCCCTGAGGAAGTGTCCAGGATTGCTTCGATGAATTGGAGTTTTTGGCTTGGAATCATTTGTAGAGTAATGTTATATGAGCAAAAGGACCACTTTTTCAAGGGAGACCCCATACAAGATGTGTCAAAACACATCTTGTATGGGGGCTCCCTTGAAAAAAATAATTGATTCTATCTATGATTGGAAGTCACCTTGTTGTACTAACATCACTTTAAGTTGACAATGAGCTTTATCAAGTTTTGATATTTGCCAACAGATTTATTTGTATGTTTTTGAATACAGTGTTTTATTCATTATTGCCATATGTTGTCATATGTTGTTGTTTTTCTATTTTCTTTAAAAAAAAAATAAGGACCCTTGATGTCCTTGCTTTTTAGCATGTACTAGATAAATAAAATTGAATATATTTTTTGAAATACCTGGCTTTTGCGCATATCTTGTGATATATGTTTTCACACAAGATTTTTACCTATACTTGCCTCTTATTAGTCTAAATCTCCAACCTATATGCTGACATCAATAGGTAGCTTGTTTTTGGGACTCTCTCTCTTTCCCTTGGAATCATTTATGACTTCTTGTAATTGAGGGAGAAGCCCAGACTGTGTAAGAAGTGGCAGGTCAAGGCCAGATGTTTCTGGGCTCGTTCGGGTGAACTCGCCCTGATTAGCCAATCATCCAGATAAGGGTAGACGTGAATCCCCCTTCTTCTGATACTCACTGCCACCACCACCATCAGCTTGGTGAAAACCATTTGGGCGGAGGTCAGCCCAAATGGTAGAACCCGAAATAACAATGAGAACCACCAACTGCGAGCCTCAGGTACTTCCTGTGCTTGAGATGGATTGGCACATGAAAGTAAGTATCCTGAAGGTCCAACAAAACCAGCCAGTCCTGAAGATGAAGAGCCTGAAGGATCTGAGAAAGGGTCACCATCTTGAACTTGTCCTTCCTGTGACACTTGTTCAAGATTCTTAAATCCAAGATGGGTCTCAATCCTCTGTCCTTTTTGGGGATAAGAAAATAGGGGGAGTACCAGCCCTTGTTCCTTTCTGCTAAGGGTACATGTTCTATTGCACCTTTCTCCAGTAGGGTTAAAATCTCCTGCACAAGGAGAGGGTCTGGAATTTTTACAGAGTTGGCTCCCGGTGGATGATCTTGAGGTCTTTGATGAAAAGGAAGACAGTAACCATGGGTCACTATCTCTAGTGCCCAGGCATCTGACGTAATGCCCCGCCATTCGTCCAGATACCGAGTGATTCTGCCTCCCACCGGTGTCTTGTGGGTGAAGACCTCAAAGTGGCTTTGCAGCAGCTGCAGCAGTGGTTGAGGAGGTATTAGCCGCTGCTGTGGCTGATCTAGCACCGCCGTTGGCCTGCCCCTTCCCATTTCCAAAAGAGGAACAGAAGCGAAAAGGGCGACTCTTCCAGGAAGATGAGCCTGCGTAAGAGTGTTGTTGAGGTTGCCTTATAGCGGCACTAAGTTATCTTGCTGCCGCTTTTGAGGTCTGCAGCTTCTCCAAGCTTTCATCCGCCTTGCTGCCAAACAAACCTCAAGCCGTCAAAAGGCATATTAAGTAATCTAGACTGCACATCAGGTGCAAAGCCAGACTTCCTTAGCCATGCAAACCTGCGTAGGACCGTGCTAGATGCCATGGATCTGCTTACACTATCCGCAGTGTCCTGTCCTGACTGAAGGCATTCCTCTATAGCTTCTTTACCATCTTTTACTATAGCCAGGAAACCATCCCATTCCTCACCTTCCTGGATGCGTTCAGCCGCTGATGACATGCAGCCCCACAGGGTATATATAAATCTAGCTAATGTGCAAGTGACTTTAGTAGATTTAAGGGCCATACTACCCCGAAGAAAAAACTTTCCGGCCCAAGCATCAACTTTTTTATCATCCCTGTCTGGTGGTATTGATGGGTACGCTGATTGCTTAGTGGAGGTTGCAGCTTGAACCACTAAACTTTCAGGCGAGGGATGTTTAGATAAATATTCTGTGTCTGATAAAGACGGCCTATATTTTGGTACAAGTTTCTTTTTTACTGCTGATATAGAATCAGGAGTATTCCAATTTACCATCACCCTTTTTTGCAGTGCTTTATGGAATGGAAGTACAGGTTCTTTTAAAGGACCTTCACTCAGGATATCAGTCATGTCATCTTGCTCAAAATCTGGGGAAGCTGCCATCCAACCCATAAAATCAATGACCCTTCCCATAAGATTCCTACAACTAGTATCAGCATGATCTGTAGGGTCTGGTCTTTCAAAATCCACTTCAGGTCAAGTGTCTAAGCCACTGGCATTTTGGAGACAGTCATAAAGATCTGTTATTTTAGACTGTGGGTCCATTAGCTCTTCAGGGACCTCTCTAGCTCCAAACCTAACTCCAGCTGAAGTGACATCCTCTTCATATGAATGTTCTTCATATATAGATGACATGGATCTGAATAATTCCTGTCTAGGTTGAGGGTGGAAAGTCTTTTCAGGTAAAGAAGGTGGAATCGACCTAGGTATGGACAATGGCGTCGTCTTGGGTCTTGGAATCGAAGAAGGCCTTGATAAAGCCGTTGATAGAGAAGACGCTGGCTTTGACGGTGTCGAAGGAGGCTTCGATACAGCCAAAGGTGTCACCGTCATTTTCGTCAGCGGTTTCGATGCTATGGTTGTCGACTGTGTCAAGTCGAGTTTTGGCTTCGACTTCGATTCCGCTAACCCCGATTTATGCACCGGAGGCTTTGACTTAGTACGAGGCGTCGGGGAACATTCCCTTGAAGATACTCTCGACTCCTTTTCAACTCTCTCGTGTTTAGATCTAGATTTTCCTCTGTCACTTTTAAGTGGGTAGAGGCATTATCACCACGCTGCAACTTCGAGGGAGTCTGGGCCTCTTTCTCAAATATTTTAAGCATCGAAGCCCTAAAGGCCTCCTATTTTTCTGGGGAATCGTGCTTTCATGGATAGGTTACTCTCCTCTCAGAGGATGACGAGGTCGAAGAAGACCTGTGACATTTTTTTTTGACGTTTTAGTCGAAGATGAGGAAGATTTCCCTGAGCGAATCTTTGATCTCGTCGTCCTCAACTCATGATGAGATTTTCGACTAGATTCATCTGAATCCTTTTGACTTTTAGACGACTTATTCTTCTCCTCCGCCACCGCCAGCTTACCGCTACACTCCCTAAGAGCCTTGTTAGACATGGCCTGACAGGACCCGCACTCGTCAACCCGATGGACTGGGCTGAGGCACCAGAGGCAATTCTGATGGGGGTCGGTTATCAACATTTTCCTACCACACTTCTGACATTTTTTTAACCCTGTCTTGGGTGTGGTGGGAGTAGATGATGAGGACATTGTTGAGGAAAAATCTGATGAGCTGTTCGTAACACGAAGCAGTTGCGTTGGAAAAACGGAACTGAGGTAACGGGCGCTGCTCGAGCTCTTTATACAGAGGATGACATTGACGCCCGACGGCGGCTCTCGAGGGACTTTGACTCCGTGGTCTCGAACATAGCGCCCTCTGGTGAAAAATATTTTCCAAAGCAGCAGAGCTGGGATACGAATATCATAAGATGAGGAATACGTGGGAGGACACAATCCATTCGAAAGGTGATTTGCTGGGTGTTAGTGAGGAATGAAATGATCCAGTTGAGAGCTGAATCTCAGATTCCTAGAGAGTGTAATCTGTCAAGGAGGATTGTGTGGTTAATGGTGTCAAACGCTGCAGACAGGTCAAGTAGAACAAGTCTGTGATGACTTTGAGGTCATCCCAGATAGAGGTCAGTGTGGTTTCTATTCTGTGGCACAGATAAGAGAGTTATTAACGATGGACCTCGCCAGTTCTCCTGCACATGTGGAGGTGGAGATTTCTTTGAGGAGAGAGTCGGGACAAGGGTCAAGCGGGGAGCCGGAAAGGTCGGCTGTCGGATAGTAGCTTGATTAACTCCTCCCTCGAGATAAGGTTGAAAGAGCAGAATGGAGGGGTCTCGGAGTGCAGGAGAGTTAATTCTTGCACAGCGGGTCTTGTGTGGGCGGTGAGGTTGAAAAGTGTGGTGTTAAGGGTGGCCGTCCTATATATGGCTGTTTTGTGGAAGTGTTCAAAGAGGGAGTTTCACAGCGTTTGCGATGAGGTGGTTGGGGCAGAGGTGCAAGAAGGGTTCAGGAATTCCGTGATGATCATGTGGAGCTCTTTGCTGCTGCTGCTGCTGAGGATTCTTTTATTGTAATAGGCTTTCTTGGCCTTTCCGGTCTCTTATTTGTAGTTTCGGTGATGGTGGGTGTAAACTGATTTGCTTTGAGGGGTTCTGGAGGCTCTCCATTTGTGCTCGAGGGAGCGGTTTTGGGTTTTAAACACCTTCAGGTGGGGGGGGTGAACCACTTGGGGGTTGGTCCTGTGGAGCTGGAGTGGGTGAGAGGAAGGAGTGAGTTGTTTAGCCAGGAGTCAAAGAGCTTGATGGTTACAGGTCTATCCGTGGCCGGAACCAAGGAGAGGGGCGTAGCTGGGTTTCTGCCAGGTTATGTACTATCTTGACCTTGTTCCAGCACTTGAACTGAGATAGAGGGATAGGGGAAGCCTTGGGAGGCGGAGACGGTGTGTGGAGAGGGAGAGAAATAGATGAGCGGATGAGGGGTTTAGGGGTGGACGTGGAAATGAGGTTGGAGAAGCTGAAACTGGCATCAAGGATGTGGCTGCCATTGTAGGTGGGTCCTATGATATGCTGGGTAAGGTTTAGTGCCTCTAGACTATCTGGACTCTAGTGGTTGAGTCATGGAGTTGTTGGGCACGTCGTACCAGATATTGAACTCCCCCAGTAGGGTGAGTGCTGGGTGGGTAACTAATGTGGCTGCTAGCCAGTCGCAAAGGCTGTTGGCAATGTCTCTGTCGTATCCGAGGGGCACGTTGATGAGTAGGAAGCTGTGGGAGAGAGTGGGCGGTAGAGAGTGTTTGACTAGTAGGGATTTGCAATTAGCTGTGCAGGGGTGTGGTTTGTGGAGGATGGCTACTTTGCCTCCTCTAGTGGGTCTGTTGTGGGTGGAGGAGTGAGTAGTCAGATGGGAATGCTTTCGGTGTGATTTGTTTGAAATCGTCCGTGAACCATGTTTCATGATGAGAATGAGATCAGGATTCACAGAGGCAAGGAGGGCATGCTGTGTCTGTTTTTGGCCATGGAGCTGGCATTGATAAGGAGGCAGGTGAGTTTGTGGGAGGCTGCAGGGGCTGTGCTTTCCCGGCTGTCCCCGATTGGCAGGACTGGGGTGGTCAGTGTGGCCGGTGAGAAGGTAATGGTCACTGAAAAGGACGTGTGATCGGTGTGACTGGAGGGACGATGTTGGTCAGAGGGAAGGATCTGTAGGTGGGAGCAGAGAGGGTGGGTGGTGGATCAGGAACAGGAGCGGGTGGTCACAGGCCTTCGTGAGAGGACTGGCGTGGGATCGGAGGTTAGGTTGGTAGTCCCCTGCCAGGTGGTCTTATTTGTTTCACTTTTCTTTTCACTATACCACAGTAACATATATCTTGAGGTGCTCAATATATTTGCCTATGGTAGTGCTTGCTTCAGCTTTCTCCCACAATGGCATCTTATGAATCTGTACTTGTTTGGGGTTTGTTGCTGCACTTTGTCTTGTCAGCATTCAAATATTCATCTTATTGGATATTGAATTGGTATTGGGTTTTGTCTGGATTAAAAGCATTTTTGAGTATCGTCTGTATTAGCAATCTCACATTAAGACATATCAAAACCAGAAGATGTTATGTATGAGTTGTGAGTGTTTGAGTCATAGATGGGAGCTTGACTAGAGTGATATAGAGGAAAGGTTTTCTGACTTTTACTACAGGGTGCAACTATTGGGAGATAACAAGCCTTTAAGGACTTAGGTATCATAGGGTCTTCCGCAGGGGAAAGTGGGGAATACTACGTCTCATCCGATGGAGTCATCACCTCCCCCGGGTAGTTATCTCCTCCCATGTTTACTCCTGTGCCTAGTAGATGAGATGATCGGGCTCTATCGCTCCTTTGGCAAAGAGTGATTGCACTTCGCGCAGAAGCAGCCTGTTTTTTGGTCTTTGGAGTTCATTGGCCACCCCACCTCCATCCCTCAATTTCCAGAGTGTGGCCTGCCAAGTCAGGGTCAACACCCATTTGTCTGTGGTGATGAAGTTCCACTGCGTAACGAAGTTGGAAAGTCATACTCCCAATGGGTGGCATAAGTGGAGGACTAGACCCGTGGCCTGGTCAGGAAAGTTTTGGAACCTGGCTTCTGAAGGAAGATCGGCAGAGACGCCAATTTCCATGTTAGACTTGGGATCTCCCTTTAGAACCCTCGTGGGTGGTACTGGAACGAGATGTCTGGGATCAATAAGAGGACCTGTAGTCCAGTGTGGTCCTGGGAAAGCATTATTTGTTGGAGCGAAAGGACTGGCACTGTTGTTGCAAAGTCTCCAGAGAATGAGCAGTGTCCGTATTGGCTTTGATGGCCTGGAGAGTGTTATCCACTTTCTTGCCGAACAGGTCAATACCGTTAAACAGTATGTCTACAACCTTGGACTGCACCTCTGGACGGAAGTTGGTGGCTTTTAGCCAAACCTGACGGCACAATACAGCTCCACAACACATCTGTCTGAACCTTGTGTCTGCGATATCCACGTCAACGGAATTGCAATGGTCTGATGCCCCATCGCCTTCACACCAGAGTGTTAGCGCTTCCTCTCACTTGTCGTCACGTAGAAAGCCAAGTATAGGTACGAATTTATACCAAGATCTCCAGGATAGCTATAGAGGTTGCTGCCTTGATAGTTGTAGTGGCAGAAACAATGACGGATTTTGAAAATGCACCCAGATGCTTTCCTTCCTTGTCCGGAAGTACCATGCAAGGGTAAGAAGGATTTGCGGAGCATTTCTGCGCCATAGCCGATACGACTGAATCTGGGCTAGGTTGTGTACAAGGGCATTTTGAAGCGGATTAAGGAGCTTTATACTTTTTTTTTGGGGGGGTGCAGTGAAAGGATTTCTCATCAGTAGCAGACCATCCTGTCAAATGTCTCCCAAGACTGGGGTGGCCACCACAGATTTTCTTGTGGATTCACACCATTGATAAAGGAAACCTTCCTTTATGTGTTTCTCGGGAAGCAGATCAAATGGCTTTACTGCCCGAGACATGAGGGTGTGAAAGGAGCCAATTCCATCAGAGGGGCAGGGGGATATCTGGCAGGCAGAGATCCATCAGTAGGTTGAGGCGCTGTCAGTCGTATCCGTAGCTGTGAAGCTGGCTGGTGGAGAAGGATCCAGAACATGGGAGGGGTGTCTGGATGGTGGCAGTGGATCTAGAACTTGTTCTATAGGAAAGGCAGGAGGACCTTGAGGAAGAGGCAAAGACAGAGTATGAATCTGTTGCTGCAGCTCAGATACGAAAGTCTGCAATGTGGACAAAATGTCCATGGAGACATCTCGAGACCCCGATGGAGTAGGGGCTTTTAAAGGCCTTGGAGGGGACTCAGATCGAAGAGAAGCCTGTTGCAAAGGTGCAGAGCTTGCACTGGGAGATGGCTCTGGATGACTAGAAACATATTTAGATGTGAGCCCTGTGGGGGCCAAGGGGGCCTATAGAGAAGGCATAATAGTAGGCAGGAGCACCTGGTCATCATCCTTCCTGGATCTCTGAGTCCAATCCTTGATGCAAAAGGTCCTCAGGGGGAAGCCATAGCTGGACAAAGAACATCAGGTGGCACATATGGCGTTAGTGAGAAGAGTGGCAGAGTACGAGTCGGCCCAGAAAGGTAGCTCAGACAATGGATCTCGAGCCTGTGCAACCCCTCTTGGGGCCGTTGGCACGAGCCATAAGTCTTGGTGATAGATAAGGCGGTCATAGTCTGCGGATTTATGCACCATTGCTGATGTCGTCGATGAGGTTATAGTCGGCTTGGTCGTTGACAAAAGTAGTGAATGTCAGTAGGGTGGATTTGGTAGTCGATAAGGTGGTCCTGGACAATGCAACTGAGGGATGTCTACAATGGGTTGTTGGTCGGAGCCTGAGTGAGGGAGGCTGACGTTGTGAAAGGGATCGGAGCCCAACTGAGGGGGCTCCTCGAGTGAAGAGTAATCGCCCGACGTGAAGAAACAGAAGGAACGTTTGTTTGTTGTTTGTGATGCATAAGGCCCTCTTAAGCAAGAGACTTTGCATAAAGAGACTTGGGCACATAAGGCCCTGATATTGGAAAAGGAACTGCAAACTCCAGCCGGAGAAGACCAGAAGTGTGCTGTGCTGAAGAGTCCTGCCTTGTTCGGTGCTTCAAACGCAGGGAAAGGAGACCATGGCTACAACATCTTGACTTATCCTTTGGAGAACACTTCTTTCTTTCTTTGTGAACATTATACCACACTATTTTGTATTTAGTGGTAAGGACTGTTTTTTTATTATAGGTACTTTTTATTTGACTAGACTCCACTAGGACTGTATTATTATTATTATTATTATTATTATTATTATTATTATTATTATTATTTGATGGTCGTAGCTTGCTCCCATCTTAGATTTAGGTTTAGATTAGGTGTTTATCTCACCTATTTTTATGGTTTAACTGACTGTCAGCACTCGGAAACTATGTTTCCCTTAAGCTTTGACTTTGTTAATGTTTCTTGGTAATTTTCTATCAGCAAACAAAGTACCTTACAGTACTGTGTACCGGTCTCCTTTTTGTTTTATGGCCCTAGATACCCTCTACAGATTTTTTGGTGCTTGTACAAATGTGCCTAAGATTAAGTGGTGGCAGCAGTTTACTTTTATAGTGTTTTTACTTCTTTTTAATGAACCATATCGTGTCCACCACGTTTGGCTCCAGACTGTGGCCAGTGCCGAAAAATGGAAGTGTCACAAGTCTTTTGTTCTGTCCTTTGGCCATTTTGTCCCCTTTCCTTTCCCCAGGTCGAGCAGATCCGTAGCTTTCGCGGGCTTCTGCATGCTGTGTGTGTTCATGCCCAGGAATAGGGTTGGGACTGTCTGGTCCCAATCCACACTACTGGTGCCAGAATGTCTTGTGTGCCTGAATGACTGGGACCACCATGGACCGCGATTGGTCCACGCCTGGTGTGCATGCAAGAGAGCAGATCTTTCATTGGTTGTCCCAGATTTTGGCGCAAAGCGAATCTTGGATAAGAGATGGGCTCTGCATCCATTCCAGGTCAATCAACTGAAGTTCTCTCTGAACTATAGAAGGAGCCAAGTATCCTGAAACGCTGAAGCAGACCCGTGGAACCGCCAGAGACGTGCTGGAGGTTTGGCAACCTGAGCCCGTGGTTGTCCCATCGGACGCTTGCTTTTGCATCGATCACAGAAGGCCTGCAAGGGTGCTTCAACCTGTTGGAGCAGTGGGAACTGCTCTCTGCACCTCCTGTTTACCCTCCAAAAGAGCCTCATCTGAAGTGTTCCTGGGGCATCCAGTGAACTGACAAGCTCAAACCCGAGGTATCGCATAGGAGCGTGGCCATCCCTAGTTGACACTCGAGGAATCGCTATCTTGTGATCCTGGGCCCTCTCCTGCCTAAGTTCGTAGTCCTAGCTCCTCTGGTTCGCGATTTAGGAGAGTGCCCCACACTGCGAGCATTTGCGGTCCCTGTGTCTCTCTACTGTGGTGACGGTCGTTGTAGGAGCCTTGCCTGCCTGCCCCCCTGTGCCTTGAGATGTTCTGCACTGGGACTGTCTTCTTTTCTTCACTGGGAGCCGAGAAAATCACCAAAATGATCATCCCGTCCTGTAGCCGCTGCGAGCCGGAGCAACGTGCAACTGCACAGGTTGAACCTACAAGTGACCGGGACTAGACTGGCAAAGTTTAGTCTGGACTGTGTCGAGGGTCGGTGAGTACTTGCATCTCTTACTGGTGGCCCCCATTGTTTTTTTACACACGAGAATCCCTAAAAAGATACTCATCTTAGCTGGGCTAGCCTGCGCTCCCTAGCTATTCCAGAAACTCGAAAGTCGCTCTACCTGTCAGGGTGGACCCTCCTCGAATAGTGGCACACTGTTCTTCATCACCTCAAGCCCCTTCCTGAACTGCTACAGCTCCCTGAAGAGGACCCGCTTTCTCTTATTATGCACCACCACATAGGTTTAACACACTACTGTACTTTTGAGCAGAAGCCTCCCCACTTCGTAGGGTTGGACTGCTCAAGTTAGGGATTGATTCTGAAGAAATGCCTAATGCTATATCTGTGTTAACTCACCCTCCTGTTACAGGTTATGGCTGTGTTTTCCCCTTTTCCGCATTAGGTGAAACGGAACTGTATATATGTTAAATAGTGAAAGGCATGTGTGGTAACTGTTTTATATTTCTGTGGTTTATTTGTGTTCATTTATAAGGCCTATAATAAATGCATATGTATTTTTGATATATACTTGTCTGAGAATATTCTGTGGAGTTTTACTGTGTGCTCATTGTGGACTTCTGATCACTCTCACTCCTCCTGAGTCTTAGTCTTGACCACCTGCCAAGCTCCCATGATTGGTCTTGCTTATCCAGAAGATTCCCCACTTCAACTGAACTAGGGTACCCTCATAAACTTCTGCCCACCAGGTCAGAGTTTAGAAATGCGTCTTAACAGGCCCCCTCAATCAGGGACGAAATTCAGGAACAGCTTCACTTCCAAAAATGGTTTGAGGCCAAGTTTGGAGAGAGTGGACAGGTGGTTAAGGGAGACGCCTTAATCGCACTAAGTTGGAGGAGGGGGTTACACATTGAGGCTCTTTCGGCCTTCCACTATTTACAACTAAAGGGGGTCCTGATGTCTGATAAATGATAGGAAAGCATACAGCTGGGTTTGACAGCCACAGAGGTGATATTGAGCAATGCCACCTCCAACAAAGGGCTGATTTCAAATACATACAGAGCGCTACTGGTGGCCAATTAGGGAAGTATTCCAGGACAACCAGTGACAACGTCTTTGTAGAAACGCCCACAGAACGTCCATGGCATGTCAATACAAATTGCATGGCTTAAAACGTCTCTATAGGTGTAGATACAAATCGGACCGCCTCTCCAAGATGTTTCATGGGTCTGACCCATCATGCTGGAGGGATGCGGCCAGAGAGCAGAATACTGGCGAATGTGGTGGGCATGCCCGAGAATACAGGGATTCTGGAAATAGGTGCTCGAAAGACCTAAAAGGGATAGAGAAAACCTGCAACCCGCTGTTGATATTGTTTGGCCTAGAAGACTACAAAGGGGAATAGAGGTGCCTACCGCAAAGAATGTGGGCCCTAAAGGCTAAGGAGATTCATGACATGGAAAACATTACTCTGTCATTCACGATTCACGCCCTTCGAGAGAAATGGAGTGGGGGGACTTTCCTTCACAAATATAGTCCGTCGACTACCTCGGGGGAAACTGCTGTGGAGGAAGACAATCCTGATGGATGAGAGAAGGGAGTAGGGCCCAAACACGGATGGCTGTGCACCCCTGAACACTAGACCCGAGTATAGCAATGGCTACAGCCCAAATAAACTAGACTATCCCTGAAAGAGCAGAAAATAGACTTGCCCATGACACTGATTTGGAGTTATTGCATGCTGGTACCCCATCTGTCATAAGAGTGAGGGAAAGAGAGGGGCATGGGGGGATGTTTGTTTGATTATGGAAAAATTGAACAGATAGTTATGCACTACTGATATGATCGTTGCCGGTTGAATTGTTCTTCCTGTATATATGTTCAAACCTAAATAAAGAATTAAAAAAGAAATATATATGTATCTGTTTTAGAGTTAAAGTATATTTAATTTTGTAAAATATATTAATTTTGGGACGTGGAATTACTAATTTTAATTCTTAAAAAATCAATGTACTCCCAACTTAAAAAAGTAATACAGCACATAAAATACTCACACTTCAAATCTTACCTGCATCCCTATATGTTGTGTTATGGGGTCCCTTCTCTGTCCCCCATAAATATCACAGCTCATAGTGAGATAAAAGGGAGGGTTCTACTGAATGGTTGGCTGCCGAGCTCACTGTAGGTCTGGAGAGGGAAGGTTTGATGGAATATGGGGGATCCCTCATATAGCACCTCCAGGGTTTGTATCATTTAGCAGGTGGCTTCCTCTGTTCCCCCCCGAGACCCCACTTCCATCTCTATGACTCCTCGAGATGTAACTTTGTCACCTTACCCATTGGGAAAAACATGTGTATGAATGAGGAAATCTTGGTGGGTAGGTAGTGTCATCAAAGTCTAACCACAATTTAGGTATCCCAGTATGATGATTTTGTTGGTGGAGGTATGTGAGCTAATCACGAGATCAGTCCACTATTCCAGAAAACTTAGGGTATGGCTTATAGTCGGAAGATTACTGTAGTCAGATGCCATGTTGTTGGGAAAGTTGACATTTGATAGTGGTTTCTTTGAAAGATGTGCACTCTCCATTGTTATTAAAATAAATCTTCAAACACTGAGTAAATAGAGTTTGACATTTTACAAAGATTTTGTAGTTGAGTGTTAACAAGGAGTAAAGAACAGTTTTCTAATTATTTTTGAAACTAGTCTCAATCAGTTGGCTTGAAGGAAAGTGTCAGACAATAATGGAAGGTCAGTGGATTTGGACAAGGGCAGATATTGGACTGTAATTTCACCAAGGAGTATTATTCTGAAAGAAAATAGCCAGCAAATTGAGCTTGAATAATTTTTAGTTATCTTGTGAAGGACTGTCTGCATCATTTAAAAGATATAACTTGAGGTGACCACACAGGTTTAACTAGCCTAGGCCACTAAGGAAAATAAAAATCCATTCATGTAGGTGTTCTCAATCCCTGTTTCTCAAATGGAACTTGCAATTTGGTTCAACTGTTATCTTGAAGCCATGGTCACTGTCCCTCTGTATGAATCATCTTCCACATAGCACTCACTGCCACATGACTTACACTTGATTCTGAAAAATATTGAAAATACCTGTACAAAGCCAGCAGCGCAGGCCAGATTGGGGGAAAGAAGACCTCTTCAATGCACTCTAAACACTGATCCTTGCAGGAAGAGTCACTTTTGAAATCGAAGGACATTAGGATCAGGGACAGCAGCTGGTCTGTGGCCAGAAAGAAAAAATATATCAGTAGTAGCAGAACATCAAGGAAAGGGCACAGTAAATAGAAATATAAAAGTACACTCCTTGCTAGAAGAGAACAGATGAACACACCCAATATCAGAACAAGGTTATTTTATGTATATTTCATGTATTAGTATTTCTCATGTCCCTCACGCTAGCTACATCACACTCTATTGGCATCTTAGCCAGCTCCTTCCATTAACACAGTTCTAAAGTTCTAGATCAGCACTCAGTAAGAGTGGGGATGAGTTTCGTGCCAAGGGCAGTAGATAAAAATCGCTAACCAAATCAAGTGGAGGCCATCCTGCAAAGCCTCCCAAAACATACCACTGCAGTGAAGAAACAACAACAAAATGTGAAGACCCCCCAATTCTAAAAGAAAACATGAATTTAATAAAGGAGAAACCTTCAAATGAAGAAAGACACAATGCAGACACATGGAACACTCCTACCACTTAATAAAACAATTGTATACTTTAGAATAAGTCTTGCTGGATAGAAATGCAAGAAAGGTAAAAATCCGAAAAATAACTAAGTTTGAAAGTACAAGAGGGAAGACCAAGGCCACGCACAGGACGATGGGTAAGGAAAGCCAAGACAGTAACAGAAGGCAGATTGTTGGTCCCAAGTGTAAGAGTAAGAATCTAAAGTTCTGTAGAAAAACAAAGTTACTCATCGTAGTGACTAACATACTCCTAGTCCATGTTCCCCTTTCCTCCATACTTGTGTGGAATATTTTGTCCTTTGGGACAGGACCGGAGCGCTTTTTGATAGCATCAAAAGAAAAAAGCGTGTCCTTTTTTATATTTACAGTGGGCCAGCAAGTGTGGCTTTAGCCCTGACTTTCTGAGCCCCGCCCAGCGCATCGCCCTTCAGTCCTTTTCTATCTCTAAGGTCGGTAGACATTTAAACAATAATAGGGACTTTTTAGTGGGGGAAGGTGGGCGGGCGTATGGAGGAAAGGAGACTATGGACTAGGAGTACGTCAGTCACTACGGTGAGAAACTTTGTTTTACTCCTACGTCCCGTCCCCTTTCCTCCATACTTGTGGGAGATTCACAAGAACTGATGTACACTCCCTTACTTAAAGTTCCTAAGAACAGCTTGACCAAACTGAACATCCGCTCGAGAACTGAGGTCAAGACATTAGTGTTTACAAAAAGCTGAGGAAGAGGCCCAGGTGGCCGCCTTAGCGATGGTTTCCCACGGTACGTACTTCTGGAAAGCTACAGCCGCAGCTTTGCCTCACACAAGGTGAGCATGTATGCCCTTGCGGGCCTGAAGTCCCTGTACTGTGTATGCTACCGAAATGTAGGAGGCTATCCAGCTGGAAATAGAGGCTTTAGGAGCCTGTGTCCATTGACGTATGTACACGAAGGCCGACTAGGCCTCAGCCTAGAGTGTCAAATTATTAGAAGGCAGCATATTTCTATGTGCATTCGGTATTTATTTAATTTTGGTGGCACCAAAAACTAAATAATTACTGACTGCACAAATGATGCTTTAAATTGTAAAACCAGATGTTTTAAAGCCGGATGGACATGGGCTTAGGGCAGCTTACGCAAACGGGATGCCGCCATGGCGCACAACGTCACGTCATGCAAGCGGCAAGCATCGTATCACAACGAAGCAGTAAACGAGGTACATTGCTGCCACCCGCGTCCTCTTACCTTGTTTCGACACACAAACCCTATAACCTTTGTACATGCACTGTGTGTGTCAGAACATTTAAGCTAGCGGACTGCTGATCTGGAAATAATGGTCCGTCCCTGCTACTACCACTGCCCCGTTATATGGACTCAAGGCTTCAGGAATCCCCTGGTGTCCAAAGGCCTCTCGCTGTTAGGGGCCCTAGATGTGCAGGCCAGCCAGTATAGCATCAGAGCCCAGGCTACACAAGAAGAGAAACAAACAAATATCGCAAGTGGCGTTTCCATGGTGAGAGCAATAGGCATGAGATGCACCGCAAACACTTAGCCTCCTGTCTACTGAGACATCCCTGCGCCAGAAATTCAAGCAACGGTCCGCTCACCCGACCAGGGCAGCCAGAAGGCTAGAACTTCCTCCAAGTAAACAAATACAAACTTTCAACACTGCACATTTCAGAGGTGTCAGAGGTCACAGCCAAGCGGTTGCCTAAGATCAAAGAGTCAGCCAAATCCAGAGACTGTAAACAGGGAGAAAATCTGAAGAAAAAAATACTTTTGGGGAGGATGGAGAAAGGCAATTCAAACTCGCCTCAAAAGATCCATCACAACTTTTATGTCACCTCCTCTTCCTTATTGTGGAGTGAGCCGAATGTTCAGTGCGGTTACAGGGTTTCCTTGCTTCAAGGATTGAAAGCAGTACCTCATTTGGAGTCTTTCATCTATAGCCAACAATCTCAGGGCGTAAAAAAGATCTGTTGGAAGTGGAGTGAGCCAAGTGTTTGGTGTTCGGCTGTTGGACTGTCAGATGTCAGCGCCTTCAGTTGTCGGACTCCCACCCAGTGCGCACGGTAATTTACGCCCGCTACGACTCTTGTGTATCCATAGCACAGGAATTGATTGAGAACGGGAGTGACTGCAGGCACTAATTGCCTTTGAACGTCCTTCTTTCCAATGTTTCAGGAATCACCAGCAAAGCATTAACACAAGCACAGGAGTGACTGTGGGCTCTAACTGCCTTTGAACTGCCATCTTTCCAACAGCAAAGGAATCACCGGCAAGAGTACTAGCACATGCCAGTATAGAAATATATGATTTAAGAAGTGGGAAAAACCATGCATCATACATTACAGATGCTGAGATATTGATAGCCATGAGCCTGCCTCTTCCACCCTCACCTGTTAACTGTGATGGACACCTGAGGGGTGCTGAATTGAATTGAGGGGCCCAAGCTTTAAAATCAGGGGGTAAAGCCACTGTTGAGGTAGCCAAGACTTTACAACTCCAAGCCGTGCCACCTGTGAAAAATGTCAATATGAACAACACATCCTTTTTCCTCCCACAAGGAGCTTTGAATACTGAACCGAATAAAATCACAGATGGCCTCATCACAAGTTGGGTGGTATTCCCGGCGTATTTTCAATCGAGCGCTATTTGCGTTAACGCCGCAATGTTTGGCGGAAACAATGCCAGATCATGAGTCGGCATGTACATGCCTTGGCGGTAACGCAAATAGTGTCCGGCGGCAAAAGTGGCTGTGAACCCACAAATACAGCGCGCATTGCGCTACCGCGAGCTACGGTGCTAATAGCGCCGCGAGAAATGCCGGAATGGGAAATAAAGCAGCAGCCAACTTGGAAATCACAATCCGCCAAAAAACTCAGCCCCTGTAAGTCATCCACTCTTCCAAAGCCTGAAAAATGTCCCAGGAATGTACCAGGTGCAAGTCTGCCCTCAACAGGGTTCACAAACCCACGTTCACAGATCAGGAGCTTGCTGTACTTGTGGATGAGGTGATAGGCCACCAAGAAGAGCTGTATGGGCCACAACAGCTCAAGACGAGTGCACAGCAGCGAGCACAGATCTGGAGACAACTGAGCCAGAAGGTGACAGCAGTGGGCCGTGTGCCCAGGGACGGGGAGGATTGCCGTAAGCAGCTGAATGACTTGCAGGACCGTGTCCGGGGTCTCCTGGCCCAGCACAGGAGCGAAAGCATGGGGACTGGAGGAGGGCCAACACTACCACCACCAGACATGACACCTTGGGAGGAGCAGATGACCACCCTGGCAGACATGAGCACAATCGAGGGAGTCGGTGGAGCAGAGGCAGGCACCGGTACCCAGGAGGCTGCAGCTGAGAACCCCCCCACCCCACTTTGAAAATGCATAATCTTGTTAGGCCCACCCCTCCAATCCCAGTGTGAATGTATGTTTGCAATGTGTGTGATGCACAGCAGCCACCCATTAGTGCTCCCTTGTACCACCGTACCCTAGCGCCCCCTGGTACCATGACTAAGTACCTACAATGTACCAATGTAAGCCCCAAGGAAAATAGAACCATGGCCATGCCACAACAACATGATGTGTGCGTGTGTATCAAAGGCCCCCCTCACGCACAGCGGCATGGGGGCTGTGCATTCACAACAGACATCTGAAGATGTCACACCAAGATGTCCGAGCAGTGCCCCTCCCCTGTAGGACGTTCCAGCAATAACAAGATGGGGAATGACAAATATGCAATGGCCAAGAATGATACAAACTGTGCCCTAACCCACTGTAAGGCATGAAATGCATGATACAAATGTAAGATGCCCTCAACTCATACAACACCCTATGTAACCGACAGGCACCCAGCAGTCATTGCAGGGCAACGTTGATACAGAAGCGGCATCCACATCCAGCCACATGCCCTGACTCGCATCAACCAGCACCACCACTCCGCAAAGGAACTGGCATGAGAAGGCAAGGCGCAGGACACATCCCAGGTCACCCCACCGGAGCCCAGTCAGACTGGCTCAACATCCACAAGGCCGCAGGGTGTCACCGCCTCAAACGCCAGGAGCCACTAAGGGCCTGCAGGATATGGACCGCACATCCACTGAGGAAGGACTAAGTGCGCTGGTGTTCTCACCCAGCCAGGGTGTCACTCAGGAGATGGGCACACCCGAAGGGAGCCCAGAGCAGGTGCCAGTGGAAGCACACACTCCCCATTTCACTATGCATGTACGTCATGCCCGCACACCCAAGCCCAATGTGGACACACCTTCTTATTCCCCTGAAGGTAGCCCCTCCAACTGCGCCAGCCCTGTCAGAGAGGCTGCAATGTCCCCCTACAGCTCTCCTGCCACCCCGCGTAGAGCTGTCAGTCCAATCAACAGCACACCAGACAAACCCATAGTCACGGGAGCTGCTGTAATGGGACGGCTGGATGTGATAGAAGAACGACAGTGGAACATTGGGGCCATGGTGGCTGACCACAGTCACCACATCAATGCAATAAGCCGCGCCATACGTAATGCAGTCAAGACCACGGCATGTGACAATGCCCGCACCGGTAGAGTGGTGGAGGACTGTACAGCTGCCCTGACAGGTTTTGGACAGAGAGTTTGTGAGCAGTGTGAGCGGGCAATCTGCACATGCTGAGAAGATGCAGGAGGCAAACAATCTGCTCCATCAGCAGCTGCAGTTAGCACGTGCAATTCCATCTAACTCCACCACACCCACAGAGGGATCCCTGGAGGTTTCGCCCAGGTGCCGTTCCCTACGCAATCTCCCACGCCGCTCACCAGAGGGACCCGGACGTGGGAAGCATCCACGACCATCATAGATGGACATGGCACAGTTGTGCCGAGGCCCGGGCACATGGACCCACTGGCATAGTCTTGGGGTGTACTCATGAGGGAGGGGGGATTGTGTTCTGGGGTGTTCACAGGGGGAGGGGTGACTGTGTGCTGGGGTGTTCATAGGGGTAGTGGGGATTGTGTGCTGGGGTGTTCACAGGGGGGAGGGGGCATTGTGTGCTGGGGTGTTCACAGTGGGAGCTCAATTAATGAATTGGTGAAATTGCCTGCGAAAGTGAAATTGACTCTATATCACTATGATTGGATCAACACGCAGGAATCCTTGCATTCCTATACTTCATCGTCTCATTTGCAGAGAGAATACAAACAACTAGGAATCCTAGCACTCTTTTTGAGTATCTTCCCAGATAGATTAACATGACTGAACTTCCTACATATCCGTTGGAATTCAGTTTTGTCAAAGAAAATACTGGTATGCTATGGCATTATAGCCCCAGATCAAGCGCTTTGGCGAATTTGCAAATTCGAATGTGAAACCTTAAAACAATGGCTGATGGACTGTGTGGTATTATCAAGTATTCGCACTGCATATTTTAAAAACATGTCAGAGTTTAAATCAGCTGTTGTAGACAACCTAGTATGGACATCTTGTTTGGCCGGGCACACTATTTCTACAGTAATTTCAGTGAAAGGATTTATTAAAGCTCTTAAATTAGAAGAGTATGTATTGGACAGCTCTGCTTAGAGATTGATTCTGTATTTTATGATTACATTTTCTCATTTTATAGGTAACGTTGGTTTTGTAGTTGTACTTTAATGTTGTTGGGGTCGTTGTTATTATGTCACTATGTCTTATATTGTTCGTGTAATGATCTATTTTGTCTTTCTTTAGTGCAAAGACTAATAATACTCTGTAATGAATTCAATAATGTATAATATATTTCAATATTATATTTTACTGATTGTAATTTATTAATGGTTGAACTTTTTCTGTTTTCAACCATATATTAATAATTTTAAAACATTAAAAAAAAATATTGTGAAAGTTCATCCCTTTCCCCTTTTCTTTACAAGTTGCACTTTTGTTCTGAAACTTCGTTCAGCAGAACTTTGCACTCCTATGAGTCAAAGTGGGAACTCTGACTGTGCTCAGATAAGCGGGCGGACAGGACCTCTCGGCGCTCTTCCTGCTCTCCCCCGCTCTCCCCCTCTGACTCACTCACTCGCACACTATTGTGCTGAGATTGTCTGACACAGGAAGGGCTCCCACTCTCCACCATTGCTCTGTGCCCGAGTCTCCTCCCTGACTTTTGCACAAACTGCTGGGCTCTGTGTATCAATCACTGCCAGGGCGAGAGGAATGCTCCGAGCTTCATTAGCATATGATTTGAGCATTCCTGTCCAGGCTTCTGATGGTTAATTCAATCAGAATGGAGCCAAATGAGGAAGGACTAAGGAGAGGCACACAGTAGTGCATTTCCAGTTGCTTTATCATGTGATTTGTGTACTCATGTATCATGTGAAAGTCAGTCAGGTCTACAAAACAGAGTATTATTTTAAGCATTGGGTGGCAAACATTTCAAGTTGCAAGCTAGTAGCCAGCCATAGAAATTCACCTGCCAGTGCCACTGTGTCACCACAATTCTATACATAAACAGAGTGTTCACCCTTGCTTACTCGCCAAGAGTCAATCGTCACAAACCAATGGCCAGTGTGATGGGGAATCAGTGCAATGATTTTAAGTATTGAAAGTCAAACATTCTGAATTAATTGCACCTTGCTGCAAGAGCAGGGAACTAATGTGAATGTGGTTTAAGCCTTGAAACCGAGCTGAAATCCCAGCTATATAAATAGTCAATGAAAAAACTTAAGTTGCTGGACATTAAGGTGAGAATTTAACACAACAAAACCCCTGAAATTCAGCTCAAACCACCTTAACTTTGCACCCCGTTACGCAGCTTATGACCACAATGATAACATCACAGATCACATCCCTGATGACATCAATAATTACAGTACAGCAGTAACTGGCATTAAGCATGGCCTTCAGCCATGGTCAGTGTGCATGGCCAAATATATCTGAACACATGAATGAGTACTAGTCATGGCCTTCAGTTATGGACAGTGGTCACAACCCATGTGCAGTAAATATTTTAAAACACTAACAGGCTACCAACCATAGATTTTGGCCTTTATCAGTAGATACAGCTATCAACTGCGACCACTGTATATGTACACTGGTCAGGCACCAGCCATGGACTTTAGCACAACACTGGCCAGTGGCCACAATCTTTGGCTGTGCCCACTATATATTCTAACATATAAATGGGCCACTAGCAATGGCCTTTGACCTTGAGCAGTTTGTACATCTTTTGGCCATGTCCACTGTATATTTTAAAATAATAAAATGCAATAAGCGATGGCCACTGTGTATTATACAACACTAACCAGCCACTAGCCATGGTCTTCAACACAATACTAGCCGGTGGCCACGGCCTTTGTCTGTGCCGACTGTATATTCTAACATATTAATGGGCATTAGCTATGGCCTTTAGACTTAGCCACGGACTACAGCTTTCAACGTTGCCCACTGTATATTTTAAAACAGTGATGGGATACTAGGCATGGTTTTTAACCATGCACATTGGTATTTTTGATCATTAACCAAACACTAGTTATGGCCTTTGGTGCTGGCCAGGGACCCCAGTCATTGTCACGGTCGGGTCCATGGCCTAAATTGTTATTTAATTAGAGTTTTTATGAGCTCACTTATAAATGATGTTATGTCTAATTCCATTATTGATGTAATCAGTTATATACAATGTAATTAGTATTTGTCATCAGTGATGTGATTTGTAATATCAACAGTGTTCTCATACAACATGTAATTAGTGATGTCATCAGTGATGTGATCTGTGATGTCATCATTATGGTCATGGGCTGCGCAACAGGTGGCGTGAAGTTAAAGTGGCTTTAGCTGAATTTCAGAGGTTTTGTTGCGTTAAGTTCTCACCTTAACATCCTTGCAACAAAAGTTATTTCCTTGAATTTCAAGGGTTCTGTTATTCCATAGATTTTTTTAACGCTTCTAGACCACTAGCATGGTCTGCGGCCATGGTCAGTGGGCATGGCCTTTAGCCGTGCCCACTGTCCATTTTAAAACGCTACCAGACCACTAGCCATGTCCTTCGGCAATGGTCAGTGGGCATGGCCACTCTATATTTTAAAACACTTGCAACCCATCGCTCAAAGACGTTCATCAATCACAAACTGATTTTGTCCTGTTTTCACAGAGGTATTGTTATATATAAAATATTGCAGGCTTTGAAAACTCAAAGTGTTTTTAGGTAATGCGCAGTGAGATTAAATTATTTTCCATGGACCACACACTTTGGTTAAGCAGCATGCTACAAGCCCCTTGTTTTATGGCCGGTCCCTTGGTGACTGTTGTGATACATTGCACAACCCTAACTAACCACATTTAAGCAGTATGGAAATGGGGAAAAAATGACCGGCGGCAAGAATAACATATGCCCAGGTACTTTCTGCACCCATAGCGAAAATCTAAAGCTGGCACCCATGAATATATGCACAGCAAGTGAACATGTATCTTAAAGTGAAATATACAAATGTAGTTCATTTGACCTTCCCTTTAGAAGAAACTACGCAAGACAAAATAGCATTGGAAAAGTAATGAACAACAGAAAAATAACCTGAGAGTGGAAATGTTACAATAAATATGCAGGCAAAGTATAAAAGGTGCTCACCTTTTAAACACAGCAATCTGTAGTGAAATATTCCCTGGAAAACTAAATTCCAATACGAAACAAGTGCTTGTGGTCTTGTGAGTAAGTGTCTGCACTGGGAACATGACAACCTGAGTAAAATCCTGGTAGCCAAATACTTGAGTAAGCTTGCCAACTGAAAAAAAACCCTAAGGGGTTACATCCCCCCTCTGAAGAAAAGTTATGCTGTCCACCCATAGGTGTCCTTTACTTGTGCCCTGAAAATCAGCCATAATTAGGAGAAAATAACTGCACCAGTGTCCAGGATTACAAACATTCGCGCCACATCGTGGGAAAATACTTATGACTTACTTGCCCTCTCATCATTTCCCCTGCTGACCCATATGTCTGGCTTTCAACAATACTCTGCTTTATAAAGATAATTTGAAAAGTACACATACCACTGCCACTGAAATATATTAATACTTATAGAACTATGTTAGGCAAAAAGTGTACAATTGTGGCATTATTGCCCTCATTTTGACTGCGAGACTACAAATACCAGAATGCAATTCAGCAAAAGGCAAAAAAATGGTCTCTGAGTGCAAACCTTTCAAGGACTGACAGTAGCACATTTAAAAAAGAAATAATGTGGATGCCATGTGTTATGAGATATTTAAAACTAAGAAAACACACAGCATTCAGGTCTGTGGACTGTCTACCATCCATGCAGTAACGGGGACCGACCTTGCTTAGTTGCAAAGCGAGGAAGGATCCAGCCCCCTTAGGTCAGGTTTCTCAAAGTGGTCTTGTAAGGTGAGCTCATTTATTAGGCAACATGGCCATAAGGGTCTGAACCCTTCCTCGCTTTGAAGCTAATCAGGGTTCGTCCCAGTTACTGCAGGGATGGGAACCCCACTGTTGCTGTAAAAATATCTATTTTTTGTTATTATTGACTGGGAGACTACAAATACCAGAATGTAATTCAGCAAAATTCAAAAAATGGTCTCTGAGTATCACGATAAAAAAAAAAAAAAGAATATTATGGATGCCCATTCGGTCGTGCATCCATGTAGTGACCGGGACTGACCCTATTTAGCTTCAAAGCATGACTGACACTGCTTAGCTTCAAAGAAAAGAAAGGGCAGGCCCATTTCTCAAAGTGGTCTTGTAAATCTAGCTCTTTTATCGGGACACTTGGCCTGAGGCGGCTGGCCCCTTCCTCACTTGGAATCTAAGCAGGGTCTGTCCTGGTTACTGCATGGATGGGAGACCTGGATGGCAATTTTCACCCCCAACATCACTATAGCTGTAAGAATATCTAAATTATCCCGCTGTAGCTGTGGGTACTTAACTACACATAGCCTTGGCTATCCATAGTCGTTTATAGCTGCAAATATCAGAAAAACAGCAGAAAACAAATTCTTTCATGCCCCCCAGGCTCTCACCAAGTGCCCCGACTCCCCACCTCCTCTGCACTCTCCCTTTCCCCCCACAACACATGCTGTTGCTGTGACGAAGTTACTTTGAGATGATGGCTATAGCCTTCTACAGAAAGCTTTGTATTTCAAACTCAGTCCCTAGACCCCCTCCAAATCCCAAATTTCACTTGGTGACCTCTAACCACCCCCCCCCCCCACACTGACCCCTATGGAATTTGCATGTTTTTTGACCTGCAAATGGCTTTTTTCTTGTGTTTCATTTTCCCATATCCTTGGCTATAACCTTGAATATCTTTCACATCGAAAGAAAAACAAGATGCTGGCTGCTTCATTTCTAAAGTATATCTGAAAGGCGCAGGAAACCCTGCTCTCTGGAAGAGGGTATTAGCATCAAAACTAGTCTCAGAAAGAAGATCCAGAGGATACAATTTGAAAGTCTCGTATTAAGGGTTTTATTAAACCTAATACATTTATTATTGTGTGAGTTTAATCACAATTTAATTTGCACTCAAGCAATTATTTATTTAACATAGCAGCAGGAGAAGTTCATACTATTAAATCATTCACACATTCATCCACAACCATACAGCATACATCAATTCATTCGTACACAACATCAATAAGTACAAGATAAAAACACATAACAAATATCACAATTCATTAACAATTCAATTATCATACAAGACATATTTTGTGTAAAACAAAGAGCATGGCCACAGTGGTTTCTGTAGGTGGCCAGCAGTTAGGATAGGCAAAGAATGGAAGATCTTCACAAATGGCTTTATCCTGGATTTCTCTACCGGTTTCGACGTATTAACATTGTTTGTGTTACGTCTTCATCAGGAGATAACAATATATTTTCTAAAAACAAAACAAGTATAAAAACATAAGTTTCCCTAAAGAAATACAGGAACAGTGGAGAGGAAGAAAATGAGAAAGTGCAAATGCATAACTTCACCGTGCTCAGGTTTGGAGTACAAAAGTCTACTACTGTCCTGCTCATACCCCCAAATATATATATCTGGGGTAAACAGAAGGCGTCATGTAGGGAGTGCTACCAAAGGAAATCAGTGTCCCTGGACAAGGCGGGAATAGAATAAGACGCGAAACTGACCAATTGTGATACAAAGATGAACTCAACCCATGCACGGAGTGGCAACCCAAGATGTGAAGTCTATACAGTTTTTAGACAACCCCAAACACTGACCTTGGTACCACCAACAAGAGTCAATCCGTGGTGTGTGTTTGTAAGGAACTGAAACAGCTGTCATAAAGATTGGCAGCATTCAGATCAGAGATCCTGCTTGGCAGACAACTGCACTTGATGCTCCAATCTGTAGGGGTTTTAAAATAGAATGAGGGAATCAGAGACCCTCTGTCAAGGAGTCAAAGCCCATATTTTGCATATGAGATTGCAAAATCAGAGTCAGAAAATCAGCAAAAATATCAAGAATGTCAATGGCCAACAATGATCTTACCCCAGAAAACCGGGTCATGATGGTACTGTGGGTGGTGCTGGTGACGCACCTCACATGATGTTATTTAAGGGAGATGCTGCAGTTACAGGAAGAATGGAGCCTGGATGTGGCATATTTCGGCAGAGAAGAGAAAGAAAGGAAACTAGTAAATGATTGTACTCTCTGCCGGAAAGAGTTGAACAACAAATTTAAGAAACAAAGTTTTAAGGAAAAAAGTTTAACAAAAAGAAAGAGTCATGACATAATTAAAGTGTCATGACTTAGGGTCAGGTTGTTTCTTCTCTAAGGAAAGTCTAATGGGAGTTACAATAATATAATGCTAAGTTGGACTTATCAAAGTTTAACAATCACAGTGTTTGAAGCATATATCTGCTTAATAGCTGCATGTGCCAAATGGGCAACAGAAATTCATCCAATAAAGTTGGGCTAACTAAATAAAGGTAATCACGGTGTTCAGACATGAATGTGTACCCAACTTACCTGTAGCTAACGGCCGCCGATGTGATGGAACTATCCACGGGTCAAATCACGCACTCAAGCTTTCCCGGACCTTCTTTGGGGACAAAAACTCGCATCTGATTGACAGAGCTGTTGGAGCGTTTAAATATCCAACACGATCTCCTCACATGATCGTGTTACGCGTTACGCCATGTCCTTTGGACGTCCTCAAGCTGTTAAGCAGCTGATTGTGCGAATGCGTGACCTAAACATGTAACAAACAGTGTGAAAGGACTGCGCGGCATGTATACTGTGCTAATATAGGGAAACACTGGAGTTCCCAAACCTTCCAAAACGTGTCTAGGGGAACACGTTAATCCCAGATGTATATTCACCACCCATCTGCGACTCGATTAGAATGCGAAACCTATGCTTTAACCCTATTCACATGCACAGACTCCACGGCATTGTCTAAACTAACCCCAGCAGCACGGCCACAGAAAACGGCCCGGCCACAACCAGCCGCGAAAAAGACTCAGCACCATGCCAAAACCACTCGGCACCAGGTCAGGAAATGAACCGCCCAAGAGAAAGATGCGGCCAACGTCTGGGCACAGTCTAAAAAGGTATTCGAGGGCTCATTAGCCCCCCATGTTTGAGACAAATGAATTGTGTTGTGGATGGTGCAGGACTGCATGTATTCATGCTTGTACCCATGTGATGTTTGGAAGAGGTATATGAGATGTATTAAAAATTGACCATTGCTAACATGCTTAGTGTAGCCTAACTAAGTGTACGAATTGCATAGGCAAGAGCCCATTTGCGGAAGTGCAAGATGTCTCAGCCAAACAACTTTTTTAACCACAAAACTTTTTTTGTGCATTGGCAAGAGGGGATCCCAATCATGTATGATGATGGTCTACCACATATATCCATGATGGGGCCTCCCAAGAATGTATTAGCCGTATTAGGTACCTGGATGCCAGGGTTCCAAAGTATTAAGCCCCTCAGTCAATGTCTTTGAATTAAAGATCCATAATTCTTCTTTGTAAGATAGATTTTTTAAAAGCTGTGTCGAATTTTGGCCAAATACCTTTCCACACAAAACCATTCCATTTGTTCTGCTTTGTGGCCCATCTCCACATAATGGATCACCATCGGGGCATTTAAGTTCCGAGTTTTTATCTTTGAGCGATGCTCATTGATACGGGTACTTACTTCCCGAGTGGTTTTCCCTATGTACATCTTTTTACAAGGACACACAATTGCATAAATTACGTTTTGCTCTTGCAGGTGGTAAAAGTACGAAGGTCCCAGTTTTTGTTTTGCATGAAAAAACAGGTGGTCTTTTTGAGAATTTGCAAGCTACTCAAGTGGTACATGGGAAATGTCCGATAACTGGATTTTGTTAAAATCCCGAACACTAGATGGTTTCAAGTAACTTCTGCTGGCACAAGTAATTTGTTGTTTTAGATTCTTACTCTTTTTGAATGCAAAAAGAGGTTTTTGCAGCATAGTTCCTGATGCATTTAAAATGCGCCAGTTTTTTAATATAATGCTCTTAATGGCTTCACTGTCTTGGCAAAAGGTTGACATGCAAACAAATTCCTCTTTTTTCTTAGCCTGGGCTTTGGGTAACAATAATGCCTCTCGATTTGCAAAACAAGCTCTTTTTCTGGATTGCTTTATAAGCCTTCTTGGGTATCCCCGCTCCAAAAGTCTTTTTTCCAAGATCAAGGCATTTTTAGTAAAGTTAATGATGTCTGTACAATTGCGGCAAAGCAGCAAAAACATGCCATACGGTAAATTCTGCAGGAAACTGGCTGGATGTTGGCTCTCATATTTTAGAGTGGTATTTCTTTCTGTTACCTTTCTGTGTAGTTCCGTATGGAGGCAACCCCCTTCGGAAAAAACAGACAAATCCAAGATGGCAATTCTCGAGGTGAAATATTCAAAAGTGAAGTGAATGTCCACATCTACTTCATTTAGCTATTCTACAAATGACAGCAGTGATTCTAACGATCCCTCCCAGATCATAAATATATCGTTGATATATCGACGATGTATCATGATTTGTACCCTGTATGAATTGGAAATTTGCAGGATTTTCTCTTCCTCGAGTAGGGCCATAAAAATTATTGCCAAGTTGGGAGCAAAGTTACAGCCCATGGCCGTACCCCTGCTTTGCAGGAAGAAGTCTTCCTTGAATTTAAAGAAACTATTGTTCAAAACCAATTGGGCTGCTTTACACAAAAATTCTGTTGGGACAGAGTGTGGAGGTAGTCGCCTATCTAGAGTTGTCCTTAGACTCAAAATGGCCCTATCTTGAGGTATATTGGTATATAGAGCCTCTATATCCAAGGAGACCAATATTTGTGTGGATGAATCAAAGAGTCTTAGTTCAACAAGGTTGATTACATCCCGTGAGTCCAATAAGAATGTGAGAGTTGCCATGGCCAAAGGTTTTATAAAGAAGGCAATATATTTAGATATGGGTCCAATAGCGAACCACAGCCTGAAACTATTGGCCGTCCAGGAGGGTTTTCCATATTTTTGTGTATTTTTAGCATAATATAAAAAAGGGGCATCCGTTCTTATGAGAAATTGATATATTCAGTTTCTTTTGTCGAAAGGAACCCTGCATGGTTACCTTCATCAGTAAGAGCCAAAATCTTTACCTTAATTAATTTAGAAGGATCATTAGCGATTTTGGTATAGTGGCCTGGGATGGACAAAAGTCTCAGCACTTCTTGATCGTACTTGGAAGCATCCCAGACCACTATCCCCGCTATTTGCGGCATGGCTACCCCCATTCCGGGTACCAGGTTCATGTTCCTGGAATGGGGAAATAACAGGCCATTCCGACCTTGGAGGGCCAGGTATTTACCCATTCCAGGAACCAATCCCCATTCCCATTCGAGCCCCCATGGGGCTCAAAGGGTATGGGGAGCATGCTAACAACGGGCCTGTTAATAACGGGCCCCTTGTTAGCATGCTGGTCTTCTCGCGGGACCCGCTAAGGACGTCTGGTAAAACCAGGCGTCCTTAGCGGGTCCCGCGAGGAGACCTCGTAATGAGGCGGTAGGGGGTTAACAGGGCCGGCAGCTCTACCGGCCCCGTTAACCCCCTACCGCCAGGGTCGTAATGACCCCCATAGACTTGGTCCCGCCTTGATTGTTGACATAGAACATTGCAACAGAGTTGTTCGTCCTGATGTGAACCGTTGTGTTGCAGATATTGCGCTGAAAAGCTTTCAAGGCAAAAGAAATCACCAGAAATGTGGGGTAGTTGATATGATGACCCCTATCCTGTCCCACTCTCTGGTACCCCTTAGGATGGGCCTCTTGGTACCTGCTTACACCGTGCTTGAAATGAGGGACACTGAGCTTGGAAAAATGGGTGCTTATCTATCTTTATTCTTTCACATTCTGCTGCAAACTTGCAATTCCCCTTTTTCAAACTTTCCATATACTTTTCTATCATCCAGTTGGCTTGTGGTCACAGGGGTGTAATTTTTCTATGACATATGCCCATGTGGCTCATGAATCGGGCAAACTCCCCACTGCTGAACGGAGGCCAGTTGTCTGACTTGAGTCTCAGGAATGCCCCACGTTTAGAATATGACGTCCGACTCAGGGATGACAGTCTGGGCTGCAGTGGATGAGATCATCTGCACCAACGGGAATCGAGAGAATTCCTCCATGACCACCACCCAATCCAGTATATCCCTCGACCAAACGGACCAAAGAAATTGATTGCGACATGTGTCCATCGCGCCTCAGGCAGCTCAGACATCCTGAGTGGCTCTGGATTACTGGGCTTTGGTGTGCACTGGCACAAATGGCATCCTTTCACCTTGTCTTCTGCCATGGAGTCAATCACTGGGAACCACATTGTGTCTCTTATCTGGCGCTTGCTGGCCACCATGCCACAATGCCCTTCATGGGCTAGGTCCACTACTTGCTGTCGGAGATCTCTGGGTATAATGATCCAGCTTTCACGCATCACAAGACCCTCCACGGTGACTGACAACTCATCTTTCACTTGCTTGAAAGCCAGCATTTATTGCCGCACAACCTCTTGGTCTCTGTGTGTGTTCTACTCAATGTCTCTCCACCTTCGCAACATAATGAGTTCTTTCACTTTCTGCAAAATCTGATCGCTCATGGTGCAGTCTCTCACTTTGCTCGTCGGGAGTGGCATTGGCGGTCCCCACTAAGTGAGGAAGTTCATGTATTTCCTCCGACATGGACAACTCACAATCTTGTTTCACAAGAAGGTGCCCTGACATGAAATCTGCCGGATTATAATCCTTGCCCGGCCTGTGCATGAGGGCGAAATTGAAATCTTGCAGTCTTAGTCCCCACCTTTCTATCCTCAGAGGCATTTTACACTGCAGGTTTCCGTAAATTGTGACCAATGCCTCATGGTCGGTCACCACCATGAATGGTCTTTCCAGGAGGAATATCTGGAAGTGCTCACACGGCCAGACGACTGCAAGCTCCTCCTTTTCCGGATGTGAATATTTCTTTTCAGTGTCCATCAGAGTCTTGGACACGTAGGCGACGAAAGCCCTTGGACTATCTCTGCCAGGCCTATGCTGTGCAAGGATGGTTCCTAAGCCGACCGGGCTTGCATCCACCGTCAGCTCAGTGCACTTTGCCAGGTGAAAGTAGGCCATTCACTCAGCTGATCCAATGTCTCTCATGATTTGACTGAATGCCGTCTCGCAGGCTTGGTCCCACTGAAGAGAGTTCCCTTGCTTGCTGAGTTCTCTCAGCGTTGCACTAGTGGTTGTGAAGGCTCTCCAATACCTGCTGCAGTAGCTCGCCATCCCCAGAAATTATCTTTTGTCACTCACATCTTGCGGGGGTGAAATGTTTTCAATTGCTGCGACTTTCCCCGGGTCAGGGCTCATTCCTTCTTGCAGAACATGTGTCCAAATAATTTGAGGTTCCTTTTGTGAAATGCACACTTCTCTGCATTCAGCGTCAGCCTGGGAGTGAGCTAGGCATACGTGGTGTAGTGCCTCGTCATGTGGTTTGAGGTTTGCTCCGAAAACCAAGATGTCGTCACTATAGTTGAAACAGTTTTTTATATGCCAAATGACCTTCCAGATGCTCTCTTGGAAAATCTCAGCAGCTGACGATATCCCGAAGCTCAACCCCTTATACCTGAACAGGCCTTCATATGTACCATGACTGCTCCTGTAGCTGGATCTGATATCCCTTGTAGAAGTCAAGTTTCGTGAATATCTTGGCTCAGTTTAGCATGCCAATCATGTCGTCCAGATGCATGCCGGGGTGCCTTTCTTGTTGAATTGCCTTGTTAGCCTGGCGCATATTCACACAGAGCCTGATCTTTTAAAAAGATCCTTGCTTGGGTACCGCCACCACATGCGAGACCCATGGTGTGGGGTCCCGAGCTTGTTTTATGATGTCTTGTCTCAGCAGACTCTTGATCTCTTTCTCTACTTGCAGCTGCAGGTGGATGGGTATCCGCTGGGGGTGTTGCGCCACTGGAGGTATCGACTTGTCTATGTGTAAGGTGACTGGGTCCCCTTTCAAGCACCCCAGTCCTTTGAATAACTCTGGGAATTGTTGCACCATGGACACTTCGTGCTGCATGCAGTATGTCATGGCTGCAATCTTCATTTCAAGGGGCGATGGTCGACCTAATAGATTACTCCCTGGCACTTCCCCTTGAAGAGCGTGCATCTCTGCCATGGCTCTTCTCTCTTTGAAGTTCAGGAGCGTAGAGAACTTCCCATGATTCCAAACTGGACCTCGAGCAGCCCACTGGAATATCTTCAGCTCTGAGGGTTCTAGGTCTGGTGGGTGTGCCATCTTGTGAAATTCGGGAATGCACATGATGTTTAGTGTGGCTCCCGAGTCAATAACAAACTCAGCGGGGTGCTGACCCACTTGGATGTCGATATCTCCATCTGGAGCAGTCACTATGTCACTCATCATGTATGCATATTCATGTGGGTCTCTCTCTCGCTCTGGTGGAGGTGATGGCGACCGTCCAGTAATTTGCCTAACGTGACTGACCAGGTCTCTTCTCGCAATGGTGTCTCTTCTGGGCCCTGGGGTGCGAATGACTAACTGAATTGAATTGATATTTTATTTCTATCGCACTCATACACAAGTGTTTCAGAGCACGACAAGGCAAGGGAGGGGAGCAGGGGAGAATAAAACAACAATCTTACTCGGCCCAGTGACATTGAGAACGCGCAAGTGCATGGAGGAGTCGAAAAGTGCAAGGAAGGGGGGAGAAGTGTAAAGTGCGGAGCAAAAGGAGAACAGAATAAATAATAATAACTAAATAATATAAGCAGCAAAAGTGGTAGTGCAGCCAACAAGTGCCAAGTGCTGAGTTTAAGGCAGAAGACAGGGTAGGTTAGTTAAGTGCAGGAAGAAAAAGGGGAGGGGCAGTATGGGTACAGATACAGACCCCAGTGTAAGGGGTGGACCGGAGGCAGTGCGGCAGGGTGGCAGTGTGAGCAGGAACCTGGGCCCAGAGGACAGAGGGTGGCCAGGAGCATGGTGCCAGGAGAGAATACATCAGCAGGGGAGAGTGGGGCGAAAGTAGAAGCAAAGAGGAAGGTCTTGAGGTGCTTCCACAACCAGAGATGGTTCTCCTCAAGTTTTAGAGTGGCAGGGAGGCTGTTCCAGAGGGAGGACGGACCCAGCCGAAGACAGAGATCTACCCCCAGTTCGTTTCTTTGAAAAACGACTGACTCTGAGGGAGTTAGAGGTAGAGGAGCGAAGAGCTCGAGAGGGGAGGTATTTGCAGAGGGATAGCTGAAGGTATTTTGGAGCCAAGCCCCAGAAAGCCTTGTGGACAATGCAGAGGGTTTCGAATGTAATTCTTGCATCCACTGGGAGCCAATGGAGAGATTTCAGAGCTGGAGAGATACGATCCCAAGGCTTGAGGCCAAGGACAAGTCTCGCAGCCCTGTTCTGGATTAGTTGCAGAGGGCAGAGAGTAGAGGTAGGTAGGTTTAGAAAGAGGCTGCTAAAGTAGTCCAACCTACAGCGAACCAGAGCTTGGGAGACAGTGAGCTTCTGGGGGAAGGAGAAGAAGGGAAGAGTTCCTCTGGGGAGGTGCAGTAGGAAGTTTGACTTTATAGAGACATCAGAGATGTGGGCGGAAAAAGGAAAGTGTGGAATCAAAGATGACCCTGAAGTTCTTAGCCTCATAGGTGGGGGTAGGAGGAGGGTCAAGGGAGGCCGGCCAGAGAGTGAGGGGGAAAGGATGGAAAAGGTGTGCCAATGAGGAGGATCTCATTCTTGCTGGCATTCAAACAAAGGTCATTGGCGGAACACCAATCTTGAATGGCAGTAAGGCAATCAGAGATGAGAGAGGGAGAGGAGGTGGCCGAGGGCAGCCTGAAAATGAGTTGGGTGTCGTCAGTGTAGCGCTGGAAATTTGAGCAGAAAATGGCAATGCAGTGGGCGAGAGTTGCCAGGTATTGGTTGAAAAGCCAGGGCGAGAGGTTAGACCCCTGGGGAACACCACAGGTAGAGAGGGAGATAGATGATAGGAAGGACCCCAGTATGACTTGGGAGGGTCGATCACAGAGGAAAGAGGTCAGCTAGTCCAGAGCCTGATCAGTGATGCCCAGGTTATCATGGAGACGGTTGAGCAGGATGGTATGGTTGACCGTGTCAAAGGCAGAAGATGTCAAAGGCAGAAGAGAGATCGAGTCGGATGAGGACAGAGGGAATGTTAGAGTCAAGGTTGGAGAGCAGATCTTCACGGATGTTCAGGAGAGCAGTTTCCGTGCTTCTGGCAGCTCTGAAGCCAGACTGGTAGTCATGGAGACAGCCAACAGAATCAGAATGAAGGTTAAGCTGGGAGATGGCCAGCTTTTCCAGGAGTTTGCCCAGAAAGGGAGTGATGGAAATTGGGCGATTGGTAGCCGGACAGGAAGGACCAGCTGTGGGTGTCTTGAGAAGAGGATGCATAAGGGAGTGCATCAGAGGGGAGGGGAAGGATCCTGAGGCAAAGGAGTGGTTGCAAAAATCAGCAAGGGCCGGAGCGAGGGTGTCAATGTGGTACTTGATGGTTTTAAAGGAACAGGGATGAATCTGTTTTGACAAGGCTTTCATAGATCGGACTTGTCTAGCGACCTCATCGGAGGAGAAAAGAGGAAAGGATGAGAAGGGGGGTAGGGGTGTGGCTGAGGAAGGGTCAGCAAGCACAGATGAAGAGGGGAGAGGAGGGAAAGGGGAGGAGAGGGTGGACAGTATGTCCTGGGTTTCTGAGATAAAGTGAGAGGCAAGGGCATTGCAAAGAGCCTGGGAGGCAAGAAGAGGGGTAGAGATTGCAGCAGGGTTGGCCAGCTCCTTGCAGTTTTTAAAGAGTTCGGCCGAGTTGTTAGATGCCGCAGAGACACAGGTTTGAATGTGGACTCTCTTCTTGGTGAGGACAGAGAGTCGGTATTGCCTTTGGAGCAGGCGACAGGCCAGTTTGTCAGAGGATGAACAAGAAGCCCTCCATTTCCTCTCAGCCGCCCTACACTTATGTTTAAGCGTAGCTAGGTCGGAGTATATCAGGAATTGCACTTCGCTTTGGACTTCAAGTGGATCCTCATGACAAGGGCAAGAGCATCAGGAGTATCAGAAATAGAAGAGTAGAGAAGGGATTGGGCTGTGTCAGGATGTGAGTCGGCCAGAGGAGGGGAGGTGAGAAGGTGGCAGCAAAAGCCGCAACTGACACTCGCTTCATTGGCCGGATTCCCGAGAAGGTGGGTGGCAGTGTAGGGGTAGGCTTGGCTTGGGGGAAGAGAGTGAGATGAGAGGAGAGAAGGCAGTGGTCACTCCAGGAGAGAGGAGTGGTCAGAGGGATCGAAAGTGGGAGGCCAGAGGAGATCAAGATGTCATGTGTGACCTGCAGAATGCTTTGGGCCAGAGGGGAGGAGAGAGAGAGAGGGAGAAAGAAAGAAAGAAAGAAAGAGAGAGAGAGAGAGAGAGAGAGAGAGAGAGAGAGAGAGAGAGAGAGAGAGAGAGAGAGAGAGAGAGAGAGAGAGAGAGAGAGAGAGAATTGTAGAGGTAGCGAAAGAGCAAAGATGAGGGACAGGGAGAATCGAGATGGATGTTGAGGTCACCAAAGAAGAGGAGTTGAGTGGTTGAGGCCTGGAGGGAGGAGGAGAGGACAGCCCACTCGGAGAGAAAAGAGGTGATTTGACCAGGGGGCCGATAGAGAGTAGCAACAGTAGGAGAGTTGCTAGGAGAGATTGAGAGCCTGCAGACAAGGCATTCGAAAGAGGGCTAGATCTGACTGGGAATGATGGTGGCAGGAATCTACTCAGGAAAGATCAGGGCTACGCCACCTCTGGGACACGTGGATCGGGGTGCATAGATGATCTTGTAGCCATCAGGGAGGAGAATGTCAAAGCTTGTGACAGAGCTGGACGTGAACCATGTCTCAGTAAGACCGAGGACATCAAGGTCCAGTTATGCAAGGAGGTAGCAGATGTCAGAGGAGTGTTTGACAGCAGAGCAAGAGTTAAGAGTGGCAAGATGCAGAAGGTTGCCAGCCTTCAAGACCTTCCGGGGAGGGGTACAAAACAGAGGTACGCCCTGCAGAGGAGTGGAGGTAGCCTGAAGTGGGGCAGAGGAGGAGGAGGGAGGAGTGGGCAAGGTAGCCAAGGAATGAGAGGAAGGGACAGCCAGAGATGAAAGGAAGTTAATGAGGCAAGGGCAACACCTATCGAAGAGGAGGAGATTTACCCAAGGACCTTGGACCATGACAGTGCCATTAAGATAAACATTAAGGATAACTCTGGAGGCGTCGAAGGAAGCCATGAGGACTTCCCAATGAGTGCCACCATTAATGGGAGAGGGGGAGACAGGACAGAGCACAGAGATCATATGCGGGGTCCATAGATCCGGCGAAGGAACGACAAAAAGGATGTCGGTGATGGTCTGTCTGGAAGAGGCGATGGAATAGGTATCAGCGATAGGGAGACCAGGGTTAGAGGCCAAGATTTCCTTTTTAAACTTCTTCTTTCCAGACTTGGTGAGAAGGGAAGGATAGTTGATAGAAAAGCAGTTGGAATAGATGGGAGAAACAGAAAGCGCCATGGGTGGGAAGAGAGAGGAGGCCAAGGGAGGAGTATGCAAGTACAGCGGCAGGGAACAGTCACTGGGCTAGCAGCTTACAATCAATGGGCAAAGTAAAATGTAAAATACACCCAAGTTTGACTTTCAAGTTACATGTATGGCCCTGTTGTTAATGAAATGTAGTGGGAGTAAGAGGGTAAAGTTCAGTACAGAAACAACTTAATTTAGTACATAACAGGGAGAAGCTGAGAGTGCAAGCAGAGATGAGGGTACAGGGCAGTCAAGAGGAGGTAACTAACCTATGCAGAGTGAGGTGGCAGAGTCATGGTAGTCTAGAAGTCCAGGGATAGCAACCTCAAGGAGGCTTGGGCTGTGGTAGAGGTCTCATGTAGTGGCCTGTCAGCAGACAGGGAAGCTGACAGTGGCCTTATAGGTGGGCCTTTGTAGATGGAGTCGGCTCCCTTCTCCTTCCCCCGGTTGCTCCGATTGGGCAATGAAGGCGAAGGCAACCAATGGGAGTGGGAGTAAAGCAAGGCAGGCAAACATTAGTCCCAAGAAAACAGAGAGGCCATCTTGGAGGGGCTTGAAAGCAGTGAAACCAATGGCATGCAGCTGACTCAGTGGCTGAAACCAACAGCTGGGTGCAGTAGAATGGAAGTAAAACAACTCCCTGCAGTCCACTGCCCTCAGAGGATTAAAAAATAAATGTAGGTTCCCCCCACCACACTGAAAATCGATTCTCCTGTCTTGCCCCTCCGGGACCACTTCCTTGTGCTCTTTAAGGCAGCGCATTGCAAATCCTGGCTGTGCGGTTTTCACTTCCACAACTGTTGCCACTCTCGCCTTAACTGACGTAGTCCGCTTGCTCTTTCACCTGTCCTTTTCAAGTCTCTATCTGCGTGGCTTGTGAGTCTGCTCTCGCTTCTGTCTGTGCCATCTGGAAAAGGGTGGCCAGAGGGAGCAGTTCCCAGAGTAGTTTCTTTCTGAAGGCGGACGACAAACACCCTCTGATGGTCCTTGATCGAATAGCCTCCTCATTCAAGAATTTGTGGAAGTCACAGTGAGCCACCAACATGTGCATTCGAGTCGCAAAGGCATCCATGGACTCACCAAGAGGGCGCTAGAGCGCGACCAAGATGGCGGCTCGGATGTGAATTCCGGAGGCGCACCCGAATTAATCCTGTCTAAAAGCACCCCTGGGCATCCTGCACCAGGCCTCCATCCCCCGTTTGTGCCGTGGGAGGCCTGATGCTGCTCGAGCAGTGCGTGGCTCGCACAGGAGGAAGCCCACCAAATCATCCCTCTGCCGCTGCCTCGGAGCCAGAGCGGCGCTGGGAGAAAGCGTCTACGCGCTGACCCAGCCAGCATTGAGAAAACAGAAGGACTCGGCTGCAGGGGCCCGCGGCGCTCCTGCACCCTCCACGTGTGCCGCAGTAGTCGCATGACTGCTCCGGGGGCCGCACATGGTGGGAGTCTCCAAGAGGGAGCCTCCGCAGCAGGTCAGCCGGGGAGGCCACAATCGCCCCCCACAGCAGCCCGCGAAAAGATTCGGGTGCTCGCGCCGCAGCGGGCGCAGCCGGCGGCCCCCCACCGACATTCCATCATCGCTGCAACGAGCTGGGCCAGCAATCCACAGGAGGACCCATGGGAGGACTCACAGTCTCCACACGCAGCCCAACGCCGATGAACCCTGTCCCAGGCGAAGCAGAGGCTCTAGAAGCAATAAAATTGAGACACCCCCCGCCCCCGCTTCCCCCTGGGCGCCCCTGGGGCACCCTGACCACTGGGGCAGCACATATTGGACACCAGGCCGATTGAGGGGCACAGAGGCAAAGACGCAGCAGCCGCCACCAGGGGGCCCCCACTTCCATGCATAAAGCCCTACGGGGCCTGGCCGCAACAGTGTGAGCCTAATGGCGGCGGCGGATATAAGGCCCTCCTCAGTAGAACGAGACGCTTGAAGGCCTAGGGACGCGATCTATGATCTGCTCAGTCGAGGGCCCGGGCAGATGAGGAAGCGGGTGACTTCCCACTAGGACCCAACAATATTCACTAAACCCCTCCCGGGGTGAGGCATCGAACATCCCACTGGGCCAAAGAGGTCCCGCACGAACACCAGCAACCCTGCAACCACCGGACAACATAACCTGGGCGGGTGATCCATTGATCCGACCTCCAAGAGGGGCACATCCGTAGCTGGCAAGTCCTACCCCCGTGGGTACCCGTGGGTACCCTTACGCGGCACGATATTCCCCACAGAGCTAGCAATCCTCAACTGCCATCAACAGATAGGGGAGTGGACAATCAATCAGTGGGACACACTTGGCCAGAGAGCAGCAAAGCCTTCATGATGGGGGAAATACGATAAATTGCAGAGGATGTTGACATTTGAGCCAGGTGCCATAGTCAAAACCCCCAAACCAAACGAACAACTAGAAAGTCCCGAGACGGCCATGTCACACGACGACGATCCCACCCAGGCCATGGACATCAGAGGGATCCTCCTCAAACTAAAATCTGGCATAGGCAACATCGATAGTATACTCGACACCCTTTCCACTAAAGACGACCTGCTACAACATCGCTTGGACAACCATGGTGACAGGCTCGACACTGCAGAGCAGCGAATCTCTGACCGAGGATAACACGTCCTCCATGTCAACTAGGGTGGCAACACTAGAAACCCAAATGGAAGCCGTCATTGCTAAAAATGAGGACCTTGAGGGACGCTCCCGCCGTAGCAACATAGGGATCCTAGGGGTGAGAGAAGAGCAAACCACACAGAAAATGGAAGACTTTGTGGAAAACATGTGCAAAGAGTTGTTCGGTAGCTCTGCGCTGTCCAGCATGTTCGCAGTGGAGAGAGCCCATAGGGTCCCTACCAGCCGACCCATCCCGGAGCAGCTCCACGCCCGATCATAGTCAAACTACTTAACTTCAAAGACCGCAATATGGTCCTACGCCTAGCAAGGGAGAAGGGGAAGCTACAACATGAGGGAGATGATGTCCAGTTCTTCACTGATTTCTCCCCGTCTGTCCAGGCACTACGCAAGACATTTACCAGAGTAAAACGCCGGCTACAGGACAACCAAATGCTCTACTCCATACTATACCCTGCCAAATTGCAAATTCAACAGGACGGTAAATCCCAATTCTTTAACACTCCCGATGAGGCGAATACATTCCTAGACAAGCTGGGGTGTAGACAATCCATCATCAACCCGAGACCTCCCAGGAGAGAGCGAGCGGGCAGAGACCCACTGTGACACCCAATCACGCCCACCAACAGGCCGTTATGTGCTAGAAATAAGAACCTCTGGCTTCGATAAACGTGTTGAACTTTAGGGTGCGCCAGTCCTTGGAAGTTCCGTAGCGCCCCAAGCGCAGCTCTGTTTATGTTTTGGGTGATTGGGTGGGGAAATTTGATGGGCAAGTTGGGGGTTGCCCGTGAAGCAGAGGGAAGTTGTTCATTATTGTAATGGAGGCGTGCTTACCAGGGGTCCGCGCCCCGCCACCTACGCCTACGGCCTCACGATGGACGCACCAACAACAGACTTTGCCAAGGAAAGCAGGAACCTACTCATCATGCAGATACAATGTGGCATAATTCAACGGATCGCATCCATGCCCAAGAGCCAGTCAAACAGATTACCCACCAACAACATTCAAGCTAGCTACTTGGAACATTAGAGGGGGCAATAACCCGACTAAAATGAGAAAGATGACGCAGTACCTCCGGAGGCATAAGGTGGACATAGCTCTGATTCAGGAGACTCATCTCCTCCCCGGAACGGAGAATCGCTGGGCTGGAGACTGGGGCTGTCATAGATACTTCGCCTCGTATTCCTCATACTCCAGAGGGGTGGCAATCCTAATAAATAGATCCCTGAAATTCAAACTAGTATCAACCAGCAACGATATGGAGGGAAGAACACTCCTGGTACGGGGGACCCTGGAAAACTCAGAGATCATTATTGTAAACTCCTACGGGCCAAACATCGATGGGCCCAACAACTTCGACTGGGCAATGAAACACCTGGGAGATGCGGGGTCCGCAATAATTATCTGGGGGGGTGACATGAATACCACACTTGACCAACGGATGGATAGGTCTCACTCCTCGTCTACAACTACTTCTAAAGCAGCCCTTCAAATTCTTGAAATCTGTAAAGCATACGATCTGATGGACAAATGGAGACACCAACACAGAGAGTCTCAGGACTACAAGTTCCACTCCTGGGTCCACAAGACCAATTCCCGCCTTGACTACATATTGGTCTCCGCACACAGCCAAGTCCAATGGAACCATTGCCAAATTCTGCCCAGATCAATATTAGACCACTCGGCAGTCACAATCAAATGCACCCCACCAGATCCATCAGAAAGGAGACAACACTGGAGATTCAAACCGGGTTCACTACAGGACCAGGTGTTCGCAGACAAACTGCACCGAGATATTGTATCCTTCCTCGAACTCAACCAGGGCTCGGTGTCATCGGCCGGAACCCTATGGGAATCCTTGAAGTGCTATGTCAGAGGGATCTGCTTAACCAAAGAACAGGGAATTTTGAAACTTATCAGATGTGAACTTTCCGCAAGTGAAACCCGCCTAAAGGAGCTAGAACACCTGCTCATCACATCTTCCGACACACACTTTCTAGCCTCACTGAAACAGGAACTGGATAAATTCAGGGTGGCAGCCGACCGTGAACTGAAATTCCTATCGCAAGGTCACAGCATTCGCCAGTACGGAGAGGGGCAGAAGCCAGGCGCCCTTCTCGCGAGGCTGATAGCAGCGGACCAGAAACCCACGCGGATAGAGCAGATACGAAACCCACAAGATACACTAGTACACACCGGCAAAGAAATTGCGGAAACTTTCAGCGCCTTCTACCAAACTCTGTACAGGACCGACTTCACCACCAGCCAGGAGGAACTGGCACGCTCTTTGCCGAAATAGAACTATATTGGGTAAATTCTACACTGAGAGAACCACTAAATCAACCCATCATGCTAGAAGAAATTCTCCAGGCTATTAAAGAACTCCCGAACACCAAAGCTCTTGGCCCTGATGGATTAATCGGCGAGTTCTATAAAGCATTCGCCCCCATCCTCGCCCCTCTACTGATGCAAGTCTTCGAGGAGGCTCTTGAGACTGGTTTCCTATCCCAGACCCTCCGCGAAGCCAATGTGATCCTTTTACATAAAGCCAACAAACCCCCAGAAGAATGCAGTTCATACAGACCAATCTCATTGATCAACCTCGACAATAAGATATTGGCCAAAATCCTTGCCACCAGGCCCGTTCCCCTGATGCCCGCACTGGTGCTCGCGGACCAGGCAGGGTTTGTCCGGGCTGCAACACAATATTTGGCATCAGACGCATATTCGGAGTCATGGAAGCACTGAACCCCACGCACCAAGCGGTGGCAGCCCTCTTGGATGCCGAAAATGCCTTTGATTCCATCGAGTGGCCTTTCCTCTTTAAGGTCCTCAAGCGCATGGGCCTCGGCAAATTCTTTCTCAAACTGATAGCCCTTCTATATAACCAACCCCGGTCAAATATAATTCTGGGTAAATCCAGATCGTCCGAGATTGACCTCCAGCGAGGGAACAGGCAGGGGTGCCCCCTATCTGCTCTACTATTTGCACTAGTGATGGAGCCCCTCGCCTCAGACCTCCGAGCCAAACACATACAGAGGAGCCTGTCCTTCGGCCCGCAAAAATGTATAATATCCCTATATGCAGATGACATTGCCCTCTACATTTGCGACCCAGCCGAGAACCTGAACCCGATAATACGAGACATCATTAAATTCGGCAACCTCTCCGGTTTAAGAATTAACCACAGTAAGTCAATTATATTCCCACTAACCCCCGACCCAGGAATTCCGAGACGATGATGGCTTCAAATGGGGACACACAAACGTAAGATACCTGGGCATCCAAATGGCCAGAGATTACCAAAATCTCTTCCAAGATAATTACGGCAAAGTAATTGAGTCACTTCAAGGGAAGATTTAAAGATGGAAGACGCTACCACTCACACTCTGGGGGCAGGTTTCACTAGTTAAAATGGTGATACTCCCTAAACTCCTTTATCTTTTTGCAAATCTTCCCTTGCTGGTGCCCCAGAAACATCTGCAACACCTGCAGAGCCTGGTCCTGGAACTACTATGGGCGGGCAAACCAGCCAGAATTGCTTACAAGTCACTGATCCAACCAGTGACAAAAGGAGGCATGGCACTCCCAGATCTAGAACGCCATTATTGGGCAGCACAGGCCCAATTCTTGGGCCACTGGTACGCCACACACTTTGTCCGTCCCCATGTACAGCGTGTGCGTTCTCTCGCGTCCCCTAAATTGCTTAGGGCTGTTATTTTTGGCCAAACCCACACTACGCACTCCACTTTAAACACAGTACTCTCCACCATCGCAATTTGGAAAAAAATAGCGCAGAGGTGTGACATTCAGACCAGGTTCTCCCCTCTCCTTCCGTTAAGATTCATTCTGGGAATCCCCCTGACCACAGAAAGAGTTTATTTAAATTGGACCGACAAGCTAAAATTAAAAACTATGGGCAACCTTTTCACCGAGGGAATCTTCCTCACACCCCAACAGGCTAAAACCCGCGGGGCTACCAGCGCCCTTGACACATTTGTCTACTTCCGTCTTGGACGCTCTCTGCAAGCTATACTACCCTCATTCCCGCAACAACCCCTAACATGGCAATTACTTCACAGAGTTATTCAGTCACAGGGGGTGGGTAGATTGGTATCGATGATATATAAATCACTGTTGACCGACAAATCCCCGATCCCGTCAATACCCAAAACAAGGTGGGAAAAATCCCTCCGAATGACAATACCAGATGAGGAATGGGACTATATTCTGGCACAAACCCAGAAGGTATTGCTAAACACAAGATATAAACAAATTCACCTGAAATACATATATCAGGCATACCACACCCCTGCGAGAATACACTCCTACCACCCCTCAACCCCTCCGACATGCAGCCGGTGTGACGCCCCAATGGCAGACTTTGTCCACCTCGCATGGTTTTGTCCAGCCATACACCAATTCTGGGAGGCGATATTGGAAAAGACAGCCCCAATCGTAAGCTCCCCCCTGGAGCCCGACCCAAAGGTCACACTTCTTGGATTCACCAAACACCCCCCCACCCCCAACCCGCAAGTTGGGCCGGCTATTACTGTTGATGGCGCGTAGGAGGATTGCAATGTCGTGGGGGAAAGGACCCGCACCGACTATACAACAATGGTTAAAAGACATTTCCTACTGTCAGGACACAGAATCGAACTTCATCAAAATATTACCCCTACATGCCAGACCGCCCAATATTTGGGGTCCCTACATCATCTACCTGATGACCACCGAGAACAGTGTCTCTTCACGGGAGACGTAACCTGAACCTCAACAGAATCATACTGGCACACAGTCCAGCCGGTGATGGACGATGAACCTGCTAATGACCACTAGCTCATGCGCAAGCGCTTCTTCGGGGGAGGAGCGCGGACAGTGAGGCACTCGTTTCCTCCATGTTTACTTTATGCTTTCCTTTTTCTGTTTGCTGTACAACCAGTTGAAAATACCAAAAATAAAGTTTTAAAAAAAAATCCATGAACTCACCAGTCATTTGACAGGCCATGTTGAAAGTGTGTCTCTCGTGGTCTAAATTATGCTGGGGGTCGAAGTACGTGTACAATGCCTCTTTAAGTCCTTCATACGTCTTGACATCTTCAGGCGGGAACGTGGGGATGAGATCTTCAACTTCGTCCCCAACAAGGTTGGTGAGCAGTCTTCTGGCAAAATTGTCGAAGGCCTTTTCATCATATGCAGCCATGTCATTTTCAAACCCCCATAGCCATCTCTCCCATCATTGTCCTAGGGTTTGTTGATCACCCACGTCAAATTGGCCTGGTCGCTGGAAGGCAGCAGCACTGGGCCCTTTGTCCTCAGAGGTGTCACTTGCATGCCTGGCTGTCTCTCTCTCCATCCCCAGGCATTGTGCTGCAGGCAGGTGCTTCTCTGCTGCACACTATTGTTGAAGTGTGCAGGGTGTTCACCAGGGTTCAGTCCTTCTTGTCTCTTGTCACCTGATTTCTCTCTTTTTTCTTTCAAATGGGGTGCAGGAATCCCATGCTCATCACCAGTTATCCTGTCCCACTCTGTGGTATCCCTTAGGGTGGGCCTCTGGGCCTCTGCATGTGCCGCGCTGGAAATTAGGTACACAGAGCCTGAAATAACAGGTGCTTATCTATCTTTATTCTTTCACATTCTGCCGCGAACATGGAAAATCCTCTGTGCACATATGCGAGCATGCGCACGTCTCATTGGTTCCTCCCGGCACAATGAGGCTCCTCAACAGACCGGGTTAACTGTCTGTGTGCGGGACACGACAACCCCTGTCCAGGGGGGACCACAAGTTCAACACCTCCAAATGGCTCAAAGTTACTCCCCAGCCGAGGATAGATGAGTCAGTTGTTAACGTGATCGGTAGGACGGATCTAAAAATGGAGTTCCCACTGTAAGATTGGTGTAGTCCAACCACTAGCAGAGGTATTTTGCCATTTCCCGAGACACAGGAATTAATTGAGTGTCCGGGTCCGTCACCTGAAAGCAGGCCTGTCTGAGCGTTAATTGAGTATGTCTCATCTTCAACCTCGCTAGAGGGAGGGCAAAGACGCAGGATGCCATAAGGCCCAGAAGCCTCTGAAACCACCACATGGACATGTCGGTGGAACTGAGGAAAAAAAAGAGCATGTGTGCAATAGGTCTCTCATTCTGTTGCTGGGTAGGGCAGCTTTGGGAATGGTCTGGCTGACACATTTTGCGATCTTGGAACCCTCAAAGCCCAGAAAAAGACTTAGATCGGTTAACTAGACTTTTGCTTTGTTAAGACAAATAAAGACTTTGCAGTTATAGTGCTTGCCTTGGTCTTCGCTAACTCATCGCCAGTAGAACTGTGGAAAAGGTCTTTCTCTTCAAAAGGACGGTCTAAAGCCTTCCCCTGCACCTCATTTTTAATTTTGGTTGCGTGCAACCATGACTACCAAGTCACATCCACACCCAGCATAAGTCCTCAGGCAGAAGTATCCACGTGATGTGCCGCAGATTCTAATAAGCCCTGGGCCAGAACTCTGGCGTCTGATAAGCCGGTCTTGAAATCATGAAGCCTGTTCTAAGGGATAAACTGTTCGAACTCAGACAGTTCCCTCCATAGCTTTAGATTAGCTGCCGCTAACGCTCCTTCAGTATTTGATTGTTGAAGTTGGAGGGCAGAAATTGCAAAGACTTTTTTCCCTAACCCTGCTAACGCTTTATCTTCCTTCGAGAGCACCTGTGCCACATAGGAAAGGTTGCTGAGGATTTGGAGTGTAGGGTAGCTGCTGCCACAACAGTAGAAGGCAGAAGAGGACCTGTGGATAGGGGACAATCTTCAGACGATTGCAATCTGTACCTGACGTTCATTTTTTTATTTACATGTTGGCCTATGTGTGCCTTCTCCCACACCTTGCAGGCTTTTGCCAAAATGTATTTTAAAAGAAAAAGACTGGAGAGTTCTTGAGACTTTAACGTAAGAACCCCTGAAAACACTCCGGTTTGCTGCGCAGGAGGTTCAGGAGTTAAAATGTCTAAGAACATCATACGATTCTAGACCCTATCATGAAAGGATCTGATTGAAGATGGAGGATCGTCGTCCTCGTCGAGCCCATCTGTCGTTGCCATTTTGGTGACATCGTTCTTAGGCAGTGAAGAGCGAGAAGCAGGATGCGCAGGCTCAGGCTCTTTAACCTCACAGACTCGCTCTAGTGGCGGAAGAGGTAGTAAAGGCGGAGCTTCCATTGGAGGTGGCGGTGGAGATGGAGACTCCTGAGGACTGGGAACAATTTCCCTGAAGAGGTCCTTAAAGTATGCCCTTATTGGATCAGCGTGCATTAGGTTTTGGAAACAGCAAAATAATGCTTCCTCTGAAGATGGTCTTGGCTGTGGTGACAAAACCAGTCTATGAAACGTGCTGTGACGCCACGACTCTGTTGAGACTGGTTGCCAAGAACAACCTCCTAAGTAAGGATCGACGTAGTGTAGTGGGGCTGACGTCGGAGGCAGTGATATAGTCGGTGGAAGGTGCATCCTCAGAGTAAACCTCAAATTTGTATGAAAAGGATTTGAGCCCCTGGATGGTGCCGGCAATAAATTGGGCCTGGCATCCATACTCGTCGACATTCGGGTGCAGACAAAATGGCCGACCCAGAAGGGCACGACAAAATTTTGGACACAGTTGGTGCTGGCTCAGGCGCCATTTTGAGTCCTTCTGAGGTGATCTAAGTCACATGTTTGCCAGAGGTCATGGTTATTTTGTTCGCTTTGACTGGCGCTTCAAGCCATGGTTTAGCCCTCTTATGTGATCCTCGGCAGAGCCGGTGGATAAGGACTTAGGAAGTTTGTCTGTCCTGTGCACTCCTTCAAGCTGGCCCGTACAATGTTTAGCCCCTTTGAGGGGAATCTCAGAGGTTAATCTGGTCGTATTAGCCCCAAGACGGGGATCCTCAACCTTGCTAGATGTTTTAGCCCCTTTGTGGGGAAACCTTGGGAGTTAACCTGGTATGTTTAGCCCCCTATGGGGCAACCTTGAGCGTGCTCCAGTATCCAGTTTATGCATCGAATGAGGTACTTCAGGGAGAGCCCTGTAACGTTAAGTCGGTCTGACCATCTTATGTTGGATCGATACGTTGTGTGGGGCTGCAAACCAAGTTTTGGGCCTAATACGCATGCCATGTCAGAGGCCGAGAAAAAGAGCCTCTTCAAGGCCTGTTCCAGATGTGGTCAGAAGAATGTCTTCATCGAAGACTGCCACCAAAAGAACAAGTTACTTTCTTACCTGGTAACGTTCTTTCGATGGGATGGTCCGACGACGTATTCCATATCTATGACATGTAATCACCACAGCTGTGCTGCTTCGGAAACTTTTTTCGGCGTCTGCGTCCTGCGTCGATGACGTCGATGCGCCGTCGTCGAGGACCTCCTCCGACGTCCAACGTCATCCGATGTGATAATTAGGACGCACGACGCCCGTAGCCTCAGTTGTAGTTTTTTTCCCCCAGAACGTGTGACATTAGTCAACTGCCAGTCAGACACAAAGCCTTGCGGAACGTAAGCTGCAATCGCAAAAGAAATTCTGCAGCGGGGAAGGCAGGGCGGGAGCGATATGGAATACGTCGTCGGACCATCCCATCGAAAGAACGTTACCAGGTAAGAAAGTAACTTGTTCTTCGAGGGGATTGGGTCCTCCGACGTATTCCATATCTATGACAGACTCCCAAAGCAGTACCAGAGCAAGGAGGAGGGAAAGAATTTAGAATCAAAATTTAGAATAGTCAATCAAATAGCAGAGCAAAGGACCGCCTTGCCAAAGGCCAGATCCTGTGCTCGGATGGAATCAAGGGAATAGTGACGTACAAATGTATGTACTGAAGCCCAGGTGGCTGCATTACAGATGTTGCGAATAGGAACACCCCTCTGCAGGGCAGTAGATGCAGCCATACCCCTGGTAGAATGGGCCCGCAAGCCAGCCGGTGGGTCCTTACCCGCCAAGCGGTAGCACTCCGAGATGGCCAAAATAATCCAGCGAGACAAAGTCTGTTTCGTCACAGCTTGCCCTAAACGCTTTCCAGCGTAACCAATAAAGAGTTGATCGTCCATTCTGATCCCGGACATGCGTGAAACATAAAAGCTTAAAGCTCTCCTAGGATCAAGCCTATGGAGCCTCTCCTCTTCCTTACCAGGATGCGGAGGAGGATAGAATGCCGGAAGAACAACCTTCTGGGCCAAATGAAATTCTGTCACTACCTTCGGAAGAAAAGAAGGACGAACTCTAAGGACAACCCTGTCCTTGTGAAATACAGTGAAGGGTGGCTTAACTGAAAGTGCCTGTAACTCACTCACTCTGCGAGCGGAAGTAACAGCAACTAAAAACACAGTTTTCAGAGTTAACAGCCTCAAAGGGCAAGAATGTAAAGGCTCAAACGGAGCACCCATAAGAAACTTAAGAACAAGGTTTAAATCCCAACCGGGCACCAGGAAAGGTGACGGAGGGAACAAATTAGTGAGCCCTTTCAGAAACTGTGAAATTAAAGGGATTTTAAAGTAAGAACACTCTTCAGACGAGCGCTTAAAGATGGACAGCGCCGCCAGGTAACCTTTAATGGTACCCACTTGCAAGCCCCTGTGGGCCAAAGAAAGTAAAAAGGACAGAACCATGGGGATGTCACATGCAAAAGGATCCACATTCTGAACTCGGCACCAGTCGCAGAACTTACGCCAACGGCAACGGTACAGAGACTTTGTTGCTGGCCTTCGGGCCGAAAGCAACACCTCCATCACGTCTTCAGGGAGGTCCCAATCCCTATACCTCAACCTTTCAGAAGCCAAGCGTGAAGGTTGAGGGATCTGACCTCTGGATGGAGAACCTGACCCCCCTCCCGTGAGAGCAGATCGTCTCGGTAGGGAAGACGACGCGGAGGGCAGATGGACAAGTCGAGAAGGTCCGGGTACCACGTCCTCCGAGCCCACGCCGGAGCAATGAGGATCATCCGGGAACCGAACTTCCGTAACCTCCGCAGCACTTGCAGGATGACGGGGACTGGAGGAAACGCGTACAGCAGCGGGAACGACCACTCCACCACGAACGCGTCTCCCAAGGCTCCTTTTGGAGGAAATTCCCGCGAGCAAAACCTTTCGCACTTCCGGTTGACACTGGAGGCGAAGAGATCCACTTGAGGGGTCCCCCAAAGGGCGAAGATCTCCAGGAGAATCTCCTGAGCCAACTCCCACTCGTGAGAGATCGTGCTCTGCCTGCTCAGAGCGTCCGCCGTCACGTTTTCGTCTCCGGCCAGATGAACTGCCGAGATCGAAACTTCCTGCTGGATGGCCCAGAACTCGAGCTGCATCGCCTCCCTGCACAGAGGAAGTGACCCTGCCCCCCCCTTTTTGTTGAGGTAGTGCATGGCCACTGTGTTGTCCGTCAGGATCAGGACACTCTTTCCTCGCACAGTCGGCAGAAAAGCCTTCAGGGCTAGCCTGACGGCCCGCAGCTCCAACAGATTGATATGGAGTCTGGACTCCGACGGAGACCAACGACCGCTGACTGTCAGCCCGTTGGCATGAGCTCCCCAACCCGTGAGGGATGCATCCGTCACGATCGTCACCTCTGGCCAGGGAAGCCAAAAAGGAGCCCCCTTCATCAAGTTGCCTTCGACGGCCCACCACAGAAGGTCCCGGGCGACCGAGGGCGGCACCTGAACCGGGTCCGACATCCTGCCGGAGGACTGCGACCATTGCGTCTTGAGCGCCCACTGCAAAGATCTCATCCGCAGGCGAGCCTCTGGCACCAGAAGAATGCAGGATGCCATGAGGCCGAGCAGCCTCAAGAACTCGAACGCTGGGAGCGTCTGGGCATGCTGAAACTTGTGCACCATCTGCTGAATGTGAAGAGCCCTCACCTGGGGAGGAAAACACTGCCCCAGGGAAGTGGCGAGCACTGCTCCGATGTACTGGAGCCGCTGTGTTGGCGTCAAATGGGACTTCTTTAAATTGAGGGAGAAGCCCAGCCTGTGAAGGGAGTGGCAGGTGACGGACAGATGATCCAGGACTTGCTCGGGAGAGCTCCCCCTGATCAACCAATCGTCCAGGTAGGGGTAGACGTGAATCCCCCCTTGCCTGAGATGCGCTGCCACCACCACCATGAGCTTGGTGAAAACCCTCGGGGCGGAGGTCAACCCGAACGGCAGGACCCGAAACTGAAAGTGCGAGTCGCCAACCGCGAACCTCAGGTACTTCTTGTGCTTGGGATGGATCGGCACATGGAAGTAAGCATCCTTGAGGTCGAGTGACACCAACCAGTCCTGAAGCTGAAGGGCCTGGAGGACTTGAAAGAGAGTAAATATCTTGAACTTGTCCTTCCTGAGGAGTTTGTTCAAACCGCGCAAGTCCATGATAGGTCTCAATCCCCCGTCTTTCTTCGAAACCAAAAAATAAGGGGAGTACCATCCCATGTACCTCTCCGCTACAGGCACCAGTTCTATGGCGCCTTTCTCCAGCAGGGCTTGAATTTCCTGCGCAAGGAGCGGATCCGGACTCTGCAAAGAGAGGTTCCCCGGTGGATTGTCGCGAGGCCTGTGCCGAAAAGGAAGACAGTAGCCGTGGGTTATGATCTCCAGAACCCACACATCTGAAGTAATGGCTTGCCACTCTACAAGATGCTGCGCCAGCCTTCCCCCAACCGGCGAACCATGGGACATGGCCTCATGACTGAGTGGGAGCGGCTGCGGCGTTACCTGAGGGCAAAGAGGCAACTGCCCGAGCGGCCTTGGCACCACGGGTACCCTGTCGTCCACCTCTGGTACCCCTGCGTTGGCCTCTTTGACTGCCAGCTCCTCTCGCTTTACTGAAGGACGAGTAATAGCGAAAGGAACCACCCCTCCACTGCTGTCCCCTAGGACGAAAAGGCGGAGGTTGGCGAACTGCAGCGCCCAACGACTTCGCTGCAGCTTTCGAGGTCTGCAACCTCTCAAGGCTCTCGTCAGCCTTGCTGCCAAAAAGGTGTTCACCGTCAAAGGGCATGTTGAGGAGCCGAGACTGCACATCAGGAGCAAACCCTGACTTCCGCAACCACGCAAACCTGCGTATCACAGTGCTCGCCGCCATGGACCTACTGACGCATTCAGCTAAGTCCAAACCCGACTGAACGGACTCACACATGGCATCCTTACCATCCTGGACCATAGCAAGGAAACCATCCCGTTCGTCCCCTTCGGGAATATGTTCAGCCGCTAACGCAACACAGTTCCACAGAGTGTGTGTGAAACGAGACAAGGCACAAATGGAGTTGGCCGCCTGAAGCGCCATACCACCAGAAGAAAACACTTTCTTCGCCCAGCCATCAAAACGTTTGTCGTCCCTATCAGGAGGGATGGTAGGGTACGACGCCTGCTTTGCCGGGGCCGTGGCCGCCTGCACCACCAAACTCTCCGGAGTAGGGTGCCTGGTCAAGTAGCAGGGGTCGCTACTGGCTGGACGGTATGTTCGCGACAAGGATCTGCCCACCGCCGGGAGACTCTCCGGAGCAGTCCAAGCCACCGCCACCCTTCTCTGTAAAGCCATATGGAACAGCAGTACCGGATCAGTTGGGGGACCAACATCAAGGATGTCCGTCAGATCATCCTGCACAAACTCCCCTGGGGGAGCAGACCATCCCAAGTACTCAGAAACCCTAGCCATAAGGCGCCGGTACGAGGAATCGGCATGAGAGCCAGGCTCAGGCCTACAAAACTCCACCTCCGGAGAGGTGTCCAGTCCACTGGCATCATGCAGTGACTGTCTCAAATCGTCAAACTGACTAAGGCCCGAGACAATTTCATCTGGAACCTGACTAGGAACCAGGCCATCAGAATCCTCATCCGCCTCTGAAATATAGTCCAGGTGGCGAAAAGAAGGCACCCGAGAGTGCTTGCTCTTAACCAGAGCCTTCCTAGGGGGTTCTCCCATGCCACGGGGTACCTCCGACACGAAAGGCGTCGATGGCGTCGAGCGAATCGGCGCCGGCGTCGAGAGAACCGGCATCGGTGCCGAGAGGATCGGCGTCGAGGAAATCGGCGTCGACGTCAGATGCAGCGCCTCCAGCAACGGCGGCGTCGACACAGTCCTCGAAGCCGGAGCCCCGAGCGTGTCCCTCGACGACCTGAGCGTCGACGGCTTCGACGACTTCCTCGGAGCCGGAGCCTCGAGAAAGCCTGTCGACGCCCTCGACGCCTCAGACGTCGATGTCTTCCTCGAAGACCTCACAGGTGCACGCGGTCTGGAACGCGTCGAGGACCGGGACCTGGAACGGGTACGTCGAGAACGAGTCTCCTTGTCCGAACGGGACCTCTCCCGTGACTCGTGCCGACCACTCTTGCGAGCGGTGTCTCTCGATCTCTCACGACCGACCCCACTCGGGGGCGCGGACGGCATAGTACCCTGCGACTCAAGAATCGCCAGCATTTTCTTCCCGAAGGAAGCCCATTCCTCCGGCGTCGCACGGCTGGTGGGGTAAGCGACGTGCCGGGCAGAGTCCTCCGAAGAGGACCTGGAAGACGACCGGTGTCGGCGCTTCCGAGAATGCCTCGAAGAGGCTGAGGAGTGGCGAGACCGACTCCTAGAAGGAGACCCACGAGACTTCCGACGATGACGCGGAGAGTCACCCCTCGAATCATCCGTCGAAAGCCCCGCAGACTTCGACTTCCTGGGCTTGGACACCCGACCTACCGACAACTTCTTCTTACGTTCGCGTAAGGCTTTGGACGTGAGCGACTGGCAGTCGATACAGTCATCCGTGTCGTGGGCCTCCCCGAGGCACCAGAGGCAGGCGTCGTGCGAGTCCGTCACCGACATCTTGGACCCACACTCCCCGCACTTCTTGAAACCCGGACGCGGGGTCGAAGACGAAGTAGAAGACATCTTCACACGAAGGATTTTCACAAAACGAACAGGCTCGAAGAAACGAGAAGAACAGAACTCTAAAGAGTCGAGACGTGAACCGAGAATCACTAAGCAACACGTTCGCGGAAAAAACGGAACTGAGGCTACGGGCGTCGTGCGTCCTACTTATCACATCGGATGACGTCGGAGGAGGTCCTCGACGACGGCGCATCAACGTCATCGATGCAGGACGCAGATGCCGAAAAAAGTTTCCGAAGCAGCACAGCTGTGGTGATTACATGTCATAGATATGGAATACGTCGGAGGACCCAATCCCCTCGAAGTGTATTTACTGACTGCACCCGGACCACGATGTAGAGGGATGACCCATCTGCCAGTCTTTCTCCACTAAGATGAGGAAGGATCGTTGAGTTGGTGTTGCAATAATAAATGGGTACATAAGTAGCATGCATTTACTTGAGTGACAGCAGAATGGAAAGGCAGGTGATAAACACGTCAAAAACACGGAGTAATGCTAAGTGTAACAGCTTCTACATGCTCCAATTTTTAATATATAAGTTGCAAGTTGTTTTCTTGATAAATCTTTACGGGAGATCCTCCACCCTCAAAGCCCTTTTATAAAATACTTTATCTCACAAAATATTGATAAATGTTACTGCCTCAAAAGCATACCAAGGCATCATTTGTTACTAACTGTATGAGACAGTCCTTTTGGAAAATCCCTTAAACATGTTTTGCTTAATAATGCTAGTCTCATTTACAATGATATGCACTGTATGCCACTACATTTGCCAAATATTCCATGCAGCAGACACCCTCAAACAACTCATGTAAAGACGTATTTAAATCCTACTAAGTTTTGACCAATGTTTCCAATCCTGTGCCTTAAAATTAACTATTTTTCAACTATGATCCTTGCAGACCAATTTCAAATGAAGTTAAAAAAAACATTGTCATTGTGTTTTTGATGTTGGGGACATTACTTGTTGAATTGGCTTTTCATGTTCCTGCGGAAAATCAATAAAAGTGAAGTTTTTTAAAAAACATTTCAAATTCGCAGAGGTTCGCTATCCTGACAAGTCAGGACTTCCCTCCACTGCTCTAACTCCCACAGTTGCTCCTTTTATTGAACATGCCTTTGCCAAGTATAACACTGTACTGGCTACCTTCTTGGAACACTAATTTACAGGCCATTCCTTCCCCCTCCCACCCTCAACTATGGATCTCCAATACGATCCAAACAGCTGAGAGGACAAGCAAACCACTGGAGCAACGTTAGTTCCTGAACCCTACTTACAAGGACTCCCTCCTTGATCCCAACACTGCTCTTGACCCTGCCCAATCATCCCACTGCATTCATCATACGTCTTCTCTTCATTTCCACTTTCGCAAGTTGCTCATTACGCTCCAGGCCATTCTTGCCCCGCACTAACTTCACTCCACAACCTCCTGCCTCTCTGCTGATGACAATTGTCTGCTTCTCAACAAATGCTGGCCACTCCTCTTTTTTCTTCTGCCCACTACGCTCCACATCCACCACTGTCACTTCTGTATGTCACTTCTCTCCTACTTCCCCTACTATGCACTCACCCAGTCCTGCTCTGCTATCCCTTCTACTCAGCTATCCCTTCTTGACCTTGTGTTGATTCTTATATACACCAATGGATCAAAGATCTTGCCCCGGTCACATGCACTCACCCATACCTCTTCTTAATCTAGCTCTGTTAACTTGCATGTTCCAAGCTTGCAGCAAATTGGGCATGGTCAAAAATCGTAATAACGCCCACTGACAACCCCAACAATGATTCTTTCTACTGAACTGTCTCCATTCTGTCCCATGTCACAGGATAGGCAATCGAGAGTTGACTTGAAACCTAGGCTATGTTTAAACAAAAGGACTTTATTAAGTACAATCACATGGGTTCGATTAACGGTTAAAGATGGGAAGGAACAAGGGGAACAAAACATGTGATGAGAATAGCTGTAACAACCAAGATTAAACTATAGTCTGACCTTGCTTCCGATTCCAAATGTTCCCTTCTACACAGTTTGTGGTCAGGATGTCTCTCTCATAAAGAGTGTGTACAAAGTTACTTACAGCTTTGTGGGTTTGCTGCTGCTGGGGCCTTTCTAAAGTAATTGCATGCAAGAGTTGGTCCTCCTTGGCTTTCAAATTACAGTTGATTTTTTTCCCGGCTGTCCCTAGTTGATTTTTAGGCACCACTAATTGTAGCCACCCCCACCCCAGCACCTCCAGCCAATCCTCTTTGCTTTCCTCTGTCCCTTCTCCAACGCCTTTCTGTCCCATCACTTTCCTCCTTCCTCTCCCTTAATCTTGCCCTCCTCCAACACCTTCCTGTCCCTTCATCTGTCTTTCTCTCTCAATCTTTTCATTAGACAACACTCATTGGTCTCCTCTTTCCCTTATCCAAAACCTGCCTTCGCCTTCACTTTCCCCTCTTTTCTTTATCTTGCCCTCTTGCAGTGCCTACATGACCCTTCACAAATGTATCTCTCTCTATCTTCTCCAACCTCCTCCTGGCTCTTCTCTGTGCCTTGTGTAACCCTTTCATTGGGTCTGGCCCTTCATCTTCCTCCTTCGTGCTGGTCTGCTCACGCCAGACTCCCCTCTGCTGCCAGCCTGCCTGCCCCCAAATTCCATTACTCTGGCCACGCTCTCGCTCCCTTTATAAGGCAGTCCTAAGTGTGACTGAAATAATGAGAGTGCAAATGAAGTCAACTGCATGTACTGAATGAACATGTCTCTGGACTGGTTGCTTGTGCTAGAACCCCTAGGCTCAAAGGTATACCGTGATTATAACAAATTCACTATAATGAATCACTTTAATAACAAACCCTAAATAACAAAAAAAATAAGGTTTTTGGGAAAAGTATATATGGGGAGTGGGGGTAAGGAATTAAAAAGGGGGAGGGGTATGAAGTGGGGTAATAATGCTAGGGAAACAGGGGGTTTGGGGATGGGCCCCTCAAATTGAAAAACAAAAATAAATTCGATTTTTTTTCATTATTTTTAATTAGTTAAAAAGGTTTTCGTTGTTAGTGAATTGCTCAACCTATGCTTTTTCGTTTGTCTGGTCACAAATGGTAGGCAGTCTGCTGATTTGCGGACTGAGGCTACAAAGCGTGGGGTTGACGACTAATTGAGTCTGCGATTGTCCCCTTCAGTGCGCATGTGTTCATCAAGACTTCTTACAACTGCTACTCAGGGGTGTTTGCGACTCGTCCACACGCATAGGCGTTTGCAATCCATTCAGCAGACAATGCACACACATACTCCTTTCTCCTAGTGATGTCCTATGCTTGTGAGTTGAAATCGCAAATCGCTTGGAGAAATGAAAGCTGCCTTCGCTTACAGATCTCCCAGTACTATGTTTTGGGGGCATGTATGTGCAAAACTGCAGAAGCATGGAAAAGGGGAGAAACTTGGGGGATCAACTGTATATCTCTTGCGGGGTTGATATAACTGAGCAGGTGGTCTGTACCTCGTAACCCCCTCACCCTATTCTTCATCATCAAGAGAGTGACTGTCACACCTGCCGCTCCAAATTCCTCAAGAGGGAGAGCCATCTTTGTCAACTACCATGACGTAAAGATGTCATTCATCCCTGCTCACCAATACCACATTTCCTCCATCCACATCCTATTCAAGCTACCTGCCATCTATTACACAGTTATCCTACCACCAACTTTTAAATTCACTCCTCCTTGGCTTCAAGGACACAGCACCCAATTGGGTGGCCTCTTTTCTCTTTGATAGCTCCTGCTCCCTTTCCTCCTGCAAAGTTAGCAACACACATCCTTCATCCCTCTTCTGGCGAGTGTTCCACAAGGGTCAGTACTGGGTGAACTACTCTTACCTCTATACTCCTCTCCCCTGGGTAACCTCTCATTGTACTGTTCAGTTTCTCTTACCACCTCTTTGTCGAGGACACCCAGATCATCTTCTCCATCCCTCCTGACATCACTAAGCGGATCACCAGCTGCAACTCTGTCGGCGGTCAATGGATAGTGCTACTCTGCCTCATGCTAAACTGTTGTAAGATGGAAGTCATCTTTCTCTCTGCCTTGAATGGAAACCCCACTCTCCTATCCCTCATCTTATTTCCTTTAGACCTCCCCACTCCATCACACTAAGAATGCAAACTTGTGGTCCTCTTTGAAAGCAAACAACTAAATCACTTTGTCACTGCATTCGTGGTAGGATCCACTGTCTAAATAGCAGGAAGACCGGCATTTACCTCAACCATTGCTGTGCTAAAATTCTAATCCACACCCTAGAACGTATCAAACTTGACTACTGCTCCAGCCCCAGAATGGCCCTGGGACTCCCCCTCTACTGCTTTTCTCCCCACAGTACTCATATTTCACACACACACACACACACACACACTCTCTCTCTACAGCCTACTTAGCTCCTCTACCACCTCCGAGTATGGTGCAAAATCGCTCACTCTTCAAATTCCATCACCTTGTCTTCAATTGTATCCGAGACCAACACCTACACTAGCTAGCTGACTGCATCTTCCTATACACTACAACTCGGGCTCTCTGCTCTTAAAACTCCCACTAAAATCTATGCTCACTGCTCCACTGCTCCTCTCTGCTAGCCCCTCACTGCTGGAATATTCTTACGTTCTGGCAAGACAGACAGGCTGATTTTATATTTAATTTAATTTAATGTAATTATATGAAATATATGAAATAATTGCATATGAATATGTGATTCCTATTTACATCTTATTTTGTTTTGTTTTTATTGTATTTTTATGTATGTTAAATATTTAATGTTAAAAGTTTGTTGCACAACATTGGCCACCAGGGGGCGCATTGATGTGGTAACAAACCTCTGCTGCTCCGTCGCCACCGGGCAATTAAGGGACTTGAGCCCTCCCCTTGGAGCCCCAGACGAGGTGATCGAGTGGGAGCTGGTGCCTGGTAGATGGCCTCAAGGGGAGCTGGCACATGAAGTTGTGGAGCACCACCCCAAAGAGGGACAAAGTTACAGCTCATAGAAGGCGCACAAGAGAGAGGTCCTACTCCGTCCCGAGTAACGGCTCCACTTTGCGACCAGGAGAGGTCAGAGAAGTGCGGGAGCACCGAGGCTCAGACCTCCTCATGTACCATAGAGAGAATCAGCCAGGCAGAGTGTAAAAACTAGAAACCTGGGGTAACACCTGGACCAGCAGGTAAGATATAAGTAGGTTTATTGCACGTTAGTTGCCAGGAACAACATTGGCATGTCCCCTCAAGCCAGCATAGCTCTCAACTGTAAATCTTAGAACCGAGCTTTCAGAGCATAACATCCCAACACTCCACTCACTCTGACATCAAAACATTCCATGTAACAGTGATGTCACCACCTCACCTCAGATACACATTACAACACCTCTCCCTCCTTTCATTTCTTGAACAAGGAGACAAATTCCACTAAAACCACCACTGACACAAACCCCTACATACACGTGTGGCCAGCACGAAATGTACCAACTAACCAAACTCCACTGACGACAAGAAACTGCCACCCAGAGCTCACCAAACCCTCAACACTCCAGATTTATGAACTAGGGAAATGTGCTCAACCACGAAACCATGGGACAAACAATACCTACATGGCACCCCAAGAATACACTATCTAACTGTGCCACCAACAAATTGGACAACACAAATCAACCCATGTCAACCAAGACACCCAACTCCAACTCCACATCTACTACTCCCTCTAAAAACACAACAATAAGGAACCCAACGCAATCTAATAAGGGCTAACTCCTCTCATAAAACAGAACTGGAAATACCCTCGAGAAACAAAAACAATAAACTAAGCACTACCACCTGTTCCAAGCTGCCCCTTGGAACCTAGGACCTGCCACGACCCAGCGTTCCCGCAGATACACTACTAACGCGCCAAACAATCCGTGCACAAACAACCTTCTGCCCTAGTCTGCACCCTAGGGCACCAGGGTTGCCACCCCCGGGCACGAACCCAGCTCAACAAGAGCAACAACAAGCACACCATCCCAAGATCAGTCCACAACAGCACCCCACGAAACCATGGGACAAACAATACCTACATGGCACCCAAAGAATACACTATCTAACTGTGCCACCAACAAATTGGACAACACAAATCAACCCGTGTCACCCAAGACACCCAACTCCAAGTCCAACTCCACATCTACTACTCCCTTTAAAAACACAACAATAAGGAACCCAACACAATCTAATAAGGGCTAACTCTTCTCATAAAACAGAACTGGAAATACCCTTGAGAAACAATAACAATAAACTAAGCACTACCACCTGTTCCAAGCTGCCCCTTGGAACCTAGGACCTGCCACGACCCAGCGTTCCCACAGATACACTACTAACGCGCCAAAAAATCCGTGCACACACAACCTTCCGCCCTAGTCTGCACCCTAGGGCACCAGGGCTGACACCCCTGGGCACGAACCCAGCTCAACAAGAGCAACAACAAGCACACCATCCCAAGATCAGTCCACAACAGCATCCCAACAGGGCACCCCAACACAACAAGAACACCTAAGAAACCCAATCCTACAGGATTGCGCAAAAACACCCACCTTAAACCAACACAATGAGTACACCACAAACCTTGGACCCCTAGTCCAGCCAACTGCATAACCACAGTACATCCACCACACACCTTGGAGCCGCCTCCTCCCTGAGCGCTCCTCTGCCAGTTCCTAGCTGACCCCGAACACCAATGGGAGCCGGGAACAAACGGCGCCCGATGCGCTGGGACCTCACAACTGGAGCATGAAAAGTACTCCTTGGAGCCCTGCACACCGACACATGTACCGCTAGTGACCCCACAACAACACCCATTAGCAGGGTTCAGGTGCACCTAGGCTGATGCACTCACCCCGGCGCTGCACACCGACCTGTGCGCCGAACAACTACCCACAGCACCTCCCGTTAACTGGGGTCTGGCGGCCGTTAGGGCGAGGGCTCAAACCTGCACTGCACACCGACCTGTGTGTCAACTAGGCTCCTCAATTCAGCACCACCCGGCCTGCTGAAAAGGACACGCAGCCCAGTTAAAACAACTCTGGGCCCTTGCCTGCTGACACCTTGATACTGGGACATGAAATCACTGGAGGGCAATGTTTCCTGCCCCTGGACTGTCCCCTCCTCGACAGGATCCCATCCTCGTCACCAGTGTAAAAACTAGAAACCTGGGGGTAACACCCGGACCAGCAGGTAAGATATAAGTAGGTTTATTGCATGTTAGTTGCCAGGAACAACTTTCGCATGTCCCCTCAAGTGTAAATCTTAGAACCCAGCTTTCAGAGCATAACATCCCAACACTCCACTCACTCTGACATCAGAACATTCCATGTAACAGTGATGTCATGTCACCACCTCACCTCAGATACACATTACAACACAGAGCCCAAATGGAGCAGGCAGCCTGGTGGACAGAGCAGGATGCTTGCCCAGATGTAGGGAACAGCAAGCGGGAACAGCACCGGAGGCCTCAGGTGTTGCGCACGGGAGGCATAGTGAGAGAGGAGTCGTCGTCCAGGGACGGGCCCCAGAAACTGAGGGGCTTTTCAGAACAGGGGCGAGCGACCCCGTGGGAAGGAGGGCAGCACAGGCCCTGAGGCTAGTGAGTTACACAGAGGAGCTCTGTATGGTTTCTGGGCAGTGACAGGCCCTGCAGGAGGAGGAGCACGAGGTGAGGGGAGTCTTGAGGGCACTGACCTGCTGGAGCCAGGGCACTGTGTGGATGCGCAGGGGGAGAGTGCAGGGGTCCCCCTTTAGCTCACAGGCCCCACTGTGTGGTCTCCCTCACCCCCCCCCCCCCAACTCACTGCTGAGAACTGTACAGGAAAGGAGTGGTGATGCAGTGTAGCAAGGTCCTCTTTCATCCTACCTGCATAGGGGGATACGGGGCCTGGACTTGGCAGTCCCACTCTGTATAAGGAGGAGAGAAGTGTGCTGTGGCTCTGTCTGAAGCAGTGTGGGAACTGCAGGAGGGAGGTGACTGGACTGGATCCGTAGTGGGCCTGCCCGCCTCATATGGACTGGAAAGCACCGCTGGGGCGATTTGAATATTCGCTGAGGCAGGAGCTTGAGAGTGAGATTTGGGCAGGGACGACGCCATTGATGAGCCCGAAATTGACAGGGTTCATAGGGCAGGTGAGGTCAGTAGAGGCCTGCGGTCTGTCCTTGCCCGCTTTCATGACTATCCAGAAAAGATGGAGATTCTGGAAAACACAAAGATAATGGGCCCTGTAATGTAGGATAGTTCTAAAATCACAGTCTTCCTGCCCAATCTCGGTTCTTAAAGTGGATATTTACCAAAGTCCTGGTTTCACGGCAGGATGTGCATGTGCCACGATTGGTCCACTCAGATCAGGTGGGCTTTATAAGGGGATGATAGGGAGCCAATATGATGAGGAAATCCTTGCATTTGATGGAGTTGGCCCGAGGGAAGGGAAGTAACCCTCCGCTGTGAGCAGTGGACACCAAGTAGCCCTTTGACAGAGTAGAGTGGGTGCTTTTTGATGGCAGTCTTGCGTAAGTTTAGAATGGGAAATACACTATTGCAAGGGATTATGGCATTGTATTCGGGCATTGTATTCAGACCCAAAGGCATGCGTGGCGGCAAATGGGTTTTTCTCTCGTTGGTTTGATTTGGGGCAGGACATGAGGCAGGGCTGTCCCCTTTCACCACTTCAGTTTGCTCTCTCTTTGGAATCTTTGGCTCAGAGGCTACGAGATGACCCGCATGTGGGAGGTATTGAGGTGGGTGGAGTGGAGTACAAATTGGGATTACACAGCAGACGACATGCTGTTCCACCTGCGGAACCCGGTGGTGTCAGCTCTGGCAGCAGTGGATTTGGTAGAACAGTATGGAGTGTACTCAGGGTTTAAAATTAATAAGGGTAAAACCATCCTGTTCCCTTTTGATCGTATGGGGTAGAGAGACCTGCAAAGGTAAAGGTTGGTTCCCTTGGGGATGAAGATCAATGAGGACCATTGCATTATTAGGGGAAAACTGTCACAAAGACTATGCAGGGACTGTACGAGGCAAAAACCCCCACGTTACAGAGGTTATTCGAGGACATGGAAAAATGGGATAGGCTAACTATATCATGGCTTAGGCATCTTAATGCGATAAAAATTAATTTCCTCCCGAGGATGTTATTTGTATTTCAGATGCTTCCTATCAGGTCGCCTGATTCTATGTTCCGGGAGGTGAAATGGTGTATTTTGAAGTTTTTGTGGCAGGGAAAGAAGGCTTGGGTGGCATATTATAGCTTGGTGCTCCCAAAGGAAAGAGGGGGTGGGTTTTACAGACATGTATCTGTACTATTAGGCTGCCTAGCTTTGAATTCTGATTCCTCATTTCAGGGAACAGTGGGAGCGTCAGTGGGTGGGTTAGATAATGTTTACCTTAGGCAAGCAACAGTGTTGGAATGGCTGTAGGTGCCGAGGGATCGGATCACGAAACGGATTAGAGTACACCCTATTCTGGGGACTATTTGGCATATCTGGCAGAAGGGTCTGGAGATGAGGGGTGTCAAGACATGGCCATCCCCGTTGAGTCATTTGTGGGTCCCGGATGCGAGTGGGCATATTCCAAATTTAGAAAGGTTTCAAAGTTGGTTTGGGGTAGGCTTAAGTAGGATTCTGCAGTTATGGAAAGAGGGACAGTTTATCCCCATAGTGGAATTGGAGGAGGCGTTAGGAATGGGAAGTTTGTCAGTATTTTTCTATCTGCAGCTGAAGGGAGCGATCACGACCGAAGTCTGGAAGGAAAAGATAGAGAGAGAGAGCTCACTCCGATGGAGAAAGTCCTGGTTCTTTGAAAGAAGATGAAGGGGCTGATTTCTTCTCTGTACAGTGCGTTGGTGGAGGCTGGGAAAGGGAGCATGGAGAGGCTTCAGAGCCAATGTCAAAGGGATCTGGGTCTGGAACTGGATGCTTCATTATGGCATAAACGTTGCTGTAGTGCGTATAAGGTTTCCATTGCATTCCAATACAAGATTGATGCCATTAAGTTGTTGCACCGATGGCAGAACCATCCAGTGCGCCTTTCCAAAATGTTCTCGGGGGTGAGCCCACTCTGTTGGCATTAGTGTGGGGCAAGGGTGGATTATTGGCACATGTGATGGGGTTTTGAGAGGGTGCAAGTCTTTTGGGATGAAGCGCTTGGGTGGATTAAGGAACTTGATGGTGTCTCCTGTGTGCAGACACCACTATTGGTACTGTTTGGATTCGAGTGGAATGAGAGGGAGCATAGTGGTGTGTCACACATGTCACACTGTTTGCTACTGGCGGGGAGGGCATGTTTAGCAATGCATTGGAAACGAGTGTAGCTTCCGGGAGAAAGGTGTGGGTAAACACTGCAAAGAATGTTTATGTGATGGAAAGAATTAAGGCGGCTATCCACAGAAGCAATGCAGATGGTGGAATGGGGCGAATTTCAAGTCAGATTCATGTCGCCTAAGGTCGTGGCAGACAGGGGACGGCATAATAGGGGGAGGAATGGAGCGGAATGGAGGTGACTGAGGTGTGTCGATTTAAGCATATGAGGAGGGAAAGGGAAACTGGGAGGATGGGATCCAGAGGATGGGAGGTAGTCGTTCAAGCCAGGTTTGAACTGCCAAGGTGTCTGCGCAGTTACTCAGGTCAGGTGGAGGTGGTGGGGTAAAGGTGGGCATTGGGTGTATGGGCCTGTTTTATTTGTTTTTTTGATGGGGGGGTTTATCGATGTTCGATTTTATCAATGTTCTTGGCGTTATTTTACCACGTAATACCAAAAATGTTAATAAAAGTTGAATTAAAAAAACAAAATTGTTGCACACTTTATAAACACGTATAATAAACAAAGTACACAATCAAGAAATGGAATTAAGACAGATACATGGCTCACTTATTAGCCAGTGAAGGAGCACCTTATATTCCTTATATGCCGACCCTACACCGATGCCTAACAATTGTATATAGCAAATATATATTAATGTAGCCCAAATGTGCACTATATTTATGTCTCTCTCTCTCTCTCTCTCTCTCTCTCTCTCTCTCTCTCTCTCACCAAATATCCCCTTTAAATGTCTCTACAAATTACCCCTGCAGCTCATGGCTCATCAGCAACTCTTCTTCGAGACTATATAAAGGCATGCTGAAAAAGGACTGCTTCAGCTGTGTGCTTTTTGCTTTATGAATGGCACTTCCGGCAGACGTGTATGACCAGTCAACCAAATAAATGCAAAAATAGAAATACCTCACATAAACAGATCTTATTTGTATTATTAAGTCCATTAAACTTATAATGTGTGTTGCAATCATTGTGCTAGCATCTGGATGCTGATTTGCTCTGTAGAACTTGTGATGGTGTTCTGAACTTTATTTGATTTACAATTGTTGCTCAATGTCCAAAAAGGTTGGGGACCCCAGGTGCAGGGTTTAATATGTGGGCAGTGGCACCGTTTGCAGTGTAAAAGGCCGGCAGAAGAGTCACACATGTTCAGCAGTAGGTCCAAGTATGGTTTAAAGGTCAGCAATAGAACCACATAAAGCTTCAAAGTACACTGATTGGAACGTAAAGGTTTAAAATCCCCAAAACAGCTCTTGTAGGTTACTGTGGCAGCACTTTTGGATTCTTATACTCGTACTCAGAATCCATATTGTTCAAAGGCTTAGTTCACTTTGTTGGGGCTGCAATGTGTCTTATAAAGATTCAAAATGTGTTTATACAGAATATAAAAAGTCAGCAAGTCTTCCAATGCCTAGATAGGCTTAGTTAAATCAATCAAGATTACAGGCAACACTGCCCTCTGGTGGCCCACATAATATCTCCAATGCTGCTCACATCCGCCACAACAAATCAAACCTGCTGCACTTGGGTAACTGTGATATATCCGAGGGAACAGACAACTACTCAGACAAGATAAAAGTTCGTTTATTAAGCAAAAGTAAAACATAAGGCTGTTGCTTGGAAATAGTTTCAGGACGACTGTAACGTAAAGGTTGTTGGGAAACTCAACCCTTGAATGATATATGAAGGATTGAAAATATGGCTAAGACAAACTTCCATTTTGATTGGTTAAGTGGCTTCCTATTTGAAGCCAGCAGGGGGAAGTTTTTAAGAGGCTTGCACCGTTTTGGATACCTTTCCGTTGGTTTCCTGTCCAGCAGCTGGTGTGTTCCTGCTGCTCAGCTCCTGCCTTGCCTCCTGGCTGTCCCCTTGCATAGAAGTTTGTTTTGTGGGCTTCTAGTGTTGAAATACCATCAAAAGGGGCAGGAAAACCTCTAGTAAGTTCCCACCTGTGCAAAATGTTTTTTTCTTTGAGGAGGGGGTAGGAAGTATTTCTCTCTTTAAATGATGCAGCAACAGAGGAGGGGAGAATCCACCCTGCTTCACAAGCATGGGATAAGCTTTTTTTTAATGCATCTTGGGAGATGCAGTCAGACTACCGTGTTTTGTTATGACCTAGTAGTTCAACTTTAAGGGGATCGGGAATAGTTCAGGGCTGTTCTTGTCCGCCCTGATCTCAGGCGGGCCAGGGGATGGATTGATGTTGGCACTGTGACTTTGTCACAGTAATACAACTAATGTAAAGTGATAAAATGAGCAACACAATGGAAAGTGAAGATTAAGCAAGGACACAAGGGCTCATATGGCACACAAAAGAAAGAACGGCACAGGGGAAATGCAATATCTGTGAGAGTTCACTCTAGGTAGGAAATGCAGTAAAGAGCAATAAACTACATTTCTAGATGGTTCATCGCCACAAACCTAAGGAGCCAGTAACGCCCTATTTCCAATATTACCACTTCTTCCATCTAGCTCATCACATTTCTTGTTCTATGATGGTGAGTCGTGTTCTGGAAACAGTAAATGGTGCTAGCACTTTCAATTAAAAGAAAACATCTGCAGTGGCCTTGCCCTGGGTATAAAGCACCTGAATAATCACCCCAAATCCAGTGTTGTCTGTTGCCCCTGGATCAGATGTCGTTCTGGCTGGATGCCGTTCTGCTGCTAGCCAAGTTCACTTTCTTGTTATGTCCTTTTTGCTTATTTGAATGGTGACCTACTATTGAGAGGTCTGCTTCTAGTGTTCCCTCAGACGCATCCAGATGCCATTTTAGGTTCTGTGTTTTTATTTTTCAGTGATGGAACTTGACTTGCAGGCTGACATCCTGAATTCCTGGCACGCTTTTGAGTGTTTCTGAAACACAAATGATGTGTCTCTCACCCAACGGTGCAATGCCTTCCAGCGGTTGTTTAAAGTCTTAAACCATCTTTTATTTTATTAGGACGGCAGGGGCTAGGATAAGGGGACCACAACGCAGGCGGCTCTGTAGATTCCGCCTTCTTTCTCTTCACACGGAGAAGAATATGCATGCAGTTTAGGGAGAACTGTTTACTAAGACCTGCTATGTATACGTTTGGCCCTGGGATGTGTAATATTGCAGACTACGTACTTGTAATGCTATCCACCCTATTATATGGCTCTTCTGAATGGATGGGGGAGAACTATAATTATCAAACACCTTGGTTTATATCGGAGCGTACATATTACTGTGTAGGTTCATACACAGCCTTATGCTTGTTTTACAATTCTTTGGTCGGAGTCAAAGTGTGTTGACCCTTGTGGGGTGCTGTGAACCAAGCCAAACGTTTGTATTTTGTGGGAATGTGACCTTATTCTGCTAATTACATTTCCCCCGATACCCCCACATCCCCGCCTCCCGCCCCACACCAACACCCAACCACAAACCTATTCCCATAAAGGAGAAGTGGGTATTGGAGATAGGGGGTGAAGCTGAAACCGCTGAATAGGGTAATTTAACTCACACTTTCTTTAGCTGGGGTATTTTATGTCAATCTGGATTTTTTTATAGTTAGCACAAGCTAATCTTTTCTTGCATTAATGAAAACTCTATTTAGCAATATAGCTTGTTCTGAGCTATCATGGATCAACATTTGCTGAGAGCCATGCAGAATGATATAATGTATATATATATTTGTTATTTTGTAAAGTGCACATTCTAGTTTTCGAAGCGCTAACTGTGGTCTGTTTTTGTCCATTATGAATTCGGCTTTGCTGAATACAAAAGGAAATGTGAACATGTGTTCACGCAGCTAAACACAGCGAAGAGATGTTATTATAACAGACACTGTTGGCAGACTGTCAGCTATCCTTTAGCTGAGAAAACAGCCTTGACTGAAGAACAGCATGACTAATGTTTTCGGTTTCTGCAGAGTCCTTCTGTCTCGTGCGAGAGAAGGAATGTTTGCAAGATATGCTTTTCTTTCTTAGAATGTACAGCACAGTTCATGTTTTTATAAAATGTATGCACGTAGGCAAAATGCTGTTTGCCATGGAATGCTTCTACGCAGGTAATGTACGTCAAATGCCACTGTGTATAACAGTGGATTTCTGTTGAGTAGAGAGAGAGAGGGAGGGAGAGAAGGGAGGGAGCAAGTGAGCTCTCAGTACTAGGGTGTGCTGGGAGGGCTGGTATTGCTGAAGCTCTCATTGCTAGAGTGGGCAGATTGCTCATTTGCTAGGACTCTCATTGCTAGTGCTGTGCTGAGTGCTAATGCTATTGCTAGTGTGACAGCTGACTTCTGCTGAAATGCACCATTAACTGTGTTTCCGTTTAAATATCTATCTCTGTGTCTTTGTGATCTTATTTTGTTTCGATGGTATATATATTTATGAACTTTAATAAATGACTTAATCTGTTCAGGTGTTCATGCTGGAGCTTTGACCTTACTGTGAGATTCACTTACATCCCCCAGTCCCTCCTTCCAGGACATTTGTAGAGCCAACCCTCGGCTGGACAGACAATGTGCCACTTGACTGGAATTTTTCAGTGGGGACTGAGTGGTACTTTGCTGATGATGAATATTCCTGAGCAGCTCCCGAGTAACTTTGTTTTATATTCAATTTTGGGAAAGAAGTAGGAGAACACCTGTGATGTGTCAATAACATTTCATGAGGTCCTTTGGGCAATGTATTAATGTGCAGGATGCTGACACCCAACCTTTAAATACACCAAATGATCATGAGCTTTTTATAAGCGGTATGGCCCTGCACAAGGTATAGTTGCATTTCATTTCGAAGTTATAGATGTGTTGCATACAGTATATAAGTGCCTCATTGAAAAGGTTTGCATCACAGAAAACGAGATGTCACTAAAGAAAATTGTGGCAGTCAACAGGCAGTAACAGATAGTAATGCAGTAACAGATGGGATGTCCATGAAAATATCAAATGGAGAAATTACAGATTTTTTATAATGCGGGCCCCCAGTCCCACCTATCTCAACTATTGCCCTTACCCCACCCCACACCTATATTTCAGTAAAATGCCCCCAAAATTCAAATTAGTTAGGTTAAAAAAAATTCTGCGGATTCCTAACAGATGTAGTGGCGGTGTTAAGAAATACAGGCAAAGATAGGTGAACACTAATTGTGATGTAGCAGCAAGAAGGACAGTCTGACAGAAAAATGATGTACAGGAAAGAAAAATGTAAAGAACAATTTTAAGCGAATGTAAAAAGTGAAGACTGGAAAAGCAACACGACAAAAGAGCAAGGATTCAACAAAAACAATCAGCAATACAGTACAAAACATAGCAATAGAAAGAGGGGTTTAAGGAACGTGCAGGCCACAGGGACTATGGCATTTCCCAATCTTGTTTCCAAATCTTTTGGATGCGAAGGGTGACGCATTGTTTGGGAACATACTTATGACCATGAAAGACACTTCAAATGGGGCTGACTGCAACTGCCCGTTTAGGTTCGAAAAACAGTGTGATAGCCTTTTGGCCAAGATAGGTTCAGGTCGAAAGGAATTAGTATTGAGACCACGGATAACTAAAAAACGCCTCAAAATTAGTGATTGGATTGACACAATTGAAAAAGTGCATGGCTACCCTTCTCTTTCAGAATTATGGTTAGAGCATAAAATGTTGAGGGTCCCTACTCCATTTTTCTCGATGTACCCGAGTCGGGAAGCCAGAAACGAATTTCTGAGTTTATGTTGTAACCTCCATCGTACAAAAGAAATGTTATCTAGATATAGGTTGGGCAATTATGAGGAGATGAACAGTAGATTTTGCATGGATAAGAATATGAGGAAACCACGAGACATTTGCTGGTTGTGTGTACGGCGCTACTAAAATGGCATAAAAAATATTTAGCTAATTTCTTTTATTCTGGCGGTTGTGCAGATCAGGATTATTTTTGGAGGAGGTGTTTGAAGGGCGTTCAACCTCGCATGTAATTGCAATGGTAGGTTTTTTTAGGCTTGCAGAGATGAAGCACAACTATATGTAAAGTAGATTCCATGAGAGGGGATACTATTTCTGCACAACATGGCACTTTAGAATCTTAAATGGTATTATCCCCCTAAGAGGTTGATGTAAAATGTTTTTAACTAAGAACCCGTTCAGAGATTAGTCCTATTAATTGTTGATAAAGTATTTTTTTATAATGTGAAATGATGATTAATCATAGCTGAATTTGTATGAATTTAATTGATAGCTTAACAGGGAGGATTTGTGATGAATTTTGATGCAGCTGTGATGAAAAAAAATAATAAAAAGAATGTGCATTTTTTGGGTGCATGCCACAGTTTGAGAAAAAAGCAAGTTCTGCCATCTTTCTATGCACACCATTAATGAGGCTGAACTTTAAAAGCTCTTGAGTCATGATGAGAAACTCGTGGTCAATGGGGAATGCTAACACCCAGGAGCTACGCCCACTTCTTGTGCCATTAATTCCAATTCCGACCTTTATACTTCCAGTTTAAAATTACAAGTTTTCAAAATGGCAGTACACTATCTGTTTGGCCAACCCAATATGCTCTGCATTTGACAATCCCCAGTTTGACTAATCCAGTCGGCTTTCAGTTCGACAATCATAGTACACTGCCCGTCTGATCAATTCCAATTTATCCCTAGGTTGTCAATTTTAGCACAATACCAGTTTTTCCAATGCTAATATATTCTCTGTTGGACACTCTGAACGTTGTGGGTCTTGGAATCAAGTTTCCTGCACCGACCTGAAAAGGGGCAGTAAAGGAAACACAGAAGCCTGAAATGTATGAGGGCCAAAGAGCACATAGAAGGCTCACAAGATGGGAGACCAGAGCACCTAAGCATTAAGTGGTTTGGGGGGGGGCTCTTGTTAAGATGGGTGGCCTGGAGGGGGAAGTGGAAAGACCTTACATGGAGGGTTCAGGTGGAGGGACAAGGAGTGCAAGACACGGCAGGGCAAGCAAGACGCATGGGTGGGGAAACTGGTATGGGTAATGTTAGTGGTGAAACACATACATATTCCTGGCCAGTTTGAGACCATTCAGATGCAGTAGAAAATATGACTTATTAAAGGAACGGCCTAAAAACGGGAAGGCTACAAACATAGAACACACCGTGGTTATAGCCCCAGTCCATTGAAACATTTTTATTGCAGGCTCCTTTGTGTTTTTCTGCACTCTATTCGAGAAAGAATACTCTTCCCTAAATTATATATAACATTCTATCAAATTCACTAACTTTTTACAATCTAAAAGAAATATCAATATTCATTGAACAAGTTTTGATTTAATTTAGAAACAAAAAGATGCTTCAAAGAAAAAATTCCATAGCAATTTCAAATGGAGAAAAAATGTGTAGTTCGAACAATGTTATGATAAATAATTCTTGTGTTGCTAGGTATTTTACAGCATGATACTAGTTTCATTAAATAATTTCTGTTCCAAACCGGTTATCAGACACAGTAGTCTTTAATTAGCATTAAAAAATTCATGAAGATCTAGCTGGCGTGCAGGCTTTCAGTCATAGAAATAGGACGATGTATAATATCATTTGTAGTCTTTTATAAAATGTCTGCACAATCTTGCAATGGTCGAACCACTTTAAGCATGTATTAATGCAAAGATGATCCAAATTTAATTAAAAGATTGAGGCACATTTTAAATAAATGTTCTTTGGACCAAATAATTTTGACGTTTGAAGAACTAGCAACCACATCACATGGACTAGATACAGAGATCACTGTGTTGAAATATAATTTGTCGACTTGACTAAACAAAAAACATAAACTACCCAAACTGATATTTATGAAAAGCTTGAGCAGTATCCGGAAAGATCTAGAAACGAAAGTGATCAGAAAATATAGGAGGGATACTCTGGACTACAAATTAGATATTGTTTACTCTTGGCAAGAATATTATCAACTTAATTGGAGAGTTGAGCATTATACATATAGAAGGAATAATCTGGCTTTGAAAGATTCCAAAAGCACTTTCATTAATGTGTTTTTTAGGTCACAATATCAAACATTCACCATTAAATGTGCATGAGGACATCATCTAATTATATACAGTTATGTGCGTAAATATCAATACATGGGTTTGAATCATATTTTTTGCAGTTGATCCGGACCCTGGGGGTGGCTATTTGAGGGAGGATCACGTGCGGCGACCCTCAGGGGAGAGCCCGGCATCATCAGATGAGACATGGTATCCCCTTTCCGCCATATCCCTTCCATTCCTCATGCCTCAATGGCATATTGTGATCATTCCCATCAACAACCCGTAAAGCCTACTGAAAGTATCACTCCATATTCTGTAACAATCAGAATGATAAAGACTGAGACGAGGAAGAGGAGCCAAGTAATTGCGAATACTAAGCCGAACCAGAAGGAGCTGTCCAGTGCTTGAAGACAGCTGATTGGCCCCAAGCAACTCCCTTCTTGAAGCGGTAGTTTAAAGATTGAACAGCTGAAAGTATCTTGGGGATTCAAGTGGCTAGTCACTGCCGGGGAAGCGAAGCTCTCAGGACGACAGGCGAGCAAGGAGACGTCAGAGGACCCTGGCAAATACTTTCTAGCTCAGGTTGGGAATGCAGGAGATGCTGTCCAAGGAGGCTTTGTTATCTCAGTGTCGGCCGAGAAGCTACAGTGGAGCAAGGAGGCTCGGGGAGACGGCAAGAGAGGAAGGACTTCCTGGTGACTGCAGAAACGGAGAAGTAGTACCAAAGTCACCCAAAAATGCAGAAGGGCTCAGGAGTGAAGCAGGAGCCGGAAAGGACGTGGAAGCCGCCAGACGAAGCCTGCAAGCTTGTGAAAGAGGGGGAACTTCTGTATGTTTGCTACAAGAGGTCCGGAGAACACCAAAGAAAGTCGGTGAGCCCTGAGAAGGGAAGCTCGGTCATTGGGGCGCTTCAGCAGCTCCATCAAGTACTGATAAGTGCCAGTTACATGAGTCAGGTGACCCCGAGCAAGGAAGTTTGTTCACTGGGACATATGATAAAGAAAGTGAATGAAAGTGGGTTTGAGACCTGGTGTTTTGATAAAAGCGATACAGAATATTGGAACTGTGTGAATATAAGATATACAGGAATAAAGAAAAAATCTGGCAGGAGAGTATACCAAGTGCCTTGCGAGTCTGGGACGCACACCCAAATTGTGTAAAGGAACTACATGAGAGAACCTGGCAGGAGAGTATAGCAGGTCTCTTGTGGGTCTGGGAACCGTACCCACATTGTGTAAAGGAATTATAGGAGAGAACCTGGGAGGAGAGTATATCAAGTGCCTTGCGAGTCTGGGACCCGCACCCAAATTGTGTAAAGGAACTACATGAGAGAACCTGGCAGGAGAATATACCAGGTGTCTTGCGGGTCCGGGAACTGCACTCACATTGTCTAAAGGAACAATAGGAGAGAACCTGGGAGTAGAGTATACAACATATATTGCTCACCATAATTGTATTTCTGATGATTGTATCTGCTTAGATTCACATGCTGTGCATATAGTCTGACATCTAGTGGCAATCACGGAGTATTGCATCTTTTATTTGAAGATCGAAAAGGAAACGTTGACATGGACGTGACTGTAACACTATCCCTAAAGTGAGGTGTAGTGTACCCATAATCCTTCACACGCCGAGGTCCCAGCGGTTGTTTGTCTTTTGATGTGAGGTATCCTTGCAGAATGCGCAAGTGAGTACAGAAGAGACACAGTGTAAGATGTCTATGTTCCTTTCACTCCAAGAGGGGAGGAAGGGTGGGTGCATGTGAATCTAAACAGGTACAATAATCAGAAACACGATTACGGTGAGTAATGTATATATTCTGATGCTTGTGAATCTGCTTAGAATCACATGCTATGCACAGACTAGCGAGCAGTACCAGGCGATGGTGGTGGGATGTGTGAAGGGACAGTAGCAAAGAGATGTCCTAGCACTGCTTGTGCCACCTGAGAATCAGACCTAGAGTGTGTGTCTAAGCAGTAGTGTTGGGTGAAGGAATTAACAGAACTCCAGGTTGCTGCTTGTCAGGAATTGGTCAGGGATCAACAAGAGTTGAACTAAGCCGGCTTCCTCCCCATCGTCTCAGACACAACTGGAACACTATACATGGTGTCAGCGCTCACGATCCCTTCGGATTCCTCGTAAAAGAGGGTTACTTCAAGGCCACAAGAAGTTGGCAAAACCTCGTCCCTCCGTGTTGTTGCGTTGGCGGTTGCCATGGAGATTAGGGCAGGCACGTCGACCCACACCACGTCAGCCTCACCTTTAGGTCATGTGACCGCAGCTAGATAAACTCTAGCCGGCAGCAAACTCGTTGCTTCTGATTTGATTTTGGAGTCTGCTACGTATCCTGAGATATTCCTTGTTTTGCCTGCTATTCTGGATTCTTGCCTTCCTGTCTTTGCCTCGCTACTTTTGCCCCTGCTTCAACCTCGCACTCGTAATTTCCTCGAAGTTACGGCCTCCATAATTGGAATCTCCATTGTTCTCCCTCCTCCTATCTATGCTATTCCCCTTACCTGTTGTCCTCCTGCTCCTTCCATCCTTCCAGCTTACACCCGGAACCATTCCCGTTCCACTCCGCTGCTTCTTGTTGCCAAACCGGACCGCACCCAGGAACTGCCATTTGCCTCACGCTTTTGATCAATACCTCCCGTTGCCGAATCGAAATTCCTCCTGGATTGCTTTGCCTCAAGTTTTGTCCTGTGAAATTCCTTCAGTTATCGACCCAGATTGCCTTATGGATTGCTATTGCCTCTCGTTTGATCAACGTTGTTTATAAACTCATCGTGGACTGCATAGGATTGCCTCCTGTTTCTTGGGATCCACGTGACTATTGCTCCTCAACCAGACTGCCAGTACACCGCTCCTCTCCTCTTCCCCGGTACGGACTAGAGACTGCTGTGGTACCATCAGGGGCTGAGGTCGGAGCGTTCTCGTTTCGTCGGGCACTGTACTTCCGACCCTTAGGCGTACGCGTGCCGGCGGGAATAGCCCTACCCCCTGTACCTGGCTCTCAGGTTTGGGGGGTTCTATCTTAAGGTCAATGCCCAGATAATCCTCCTCCTCTTCCTCCTCACCTGTCTCTTGATCTTCAGAGGAGCTCTCTGTAGAACTCGTCCTTCTGTTCCTCCAAGATTCCTCGTGTCTCTCTTTGCAGGCTTTGGGATGGACTCGTCTGGAGGCCACCTTGCCAGTTAGCAGACTGCTCGGCAGTAGGTCCCCCAGGGAGTCTGCCCCTAATTCCAGGGAAAAAGGCGTAGGCCAGAAAAAACCCTGGCGAAATGGTTGACAGTTGCAGGATGGAGTGCAGGAGAGCGAAGACTACGATTCCCAGAAGTCTCTTTCAATCCAAGCAAAGCGGAATCCAGGCACGGCAGGGCGGAAGGGGGAAGAGAATGGACTGCAGCGGAGTGGAAGCGGAGTCGCACAAGAAGAGTAGCGGGAACGGAGGAATGCTGGATGCAAAGTAAGCAGAAGGCAAGGCGGGAGGCAAACAGAGGAGGAAAGCAGGAAACAGAGCCAAAAATGGGGAGCAGCAGAAGGGCAGAGTACACTCACGCAGAGAGCACGAAGGAGAAAACACAGCGTGTGGACCCAAAGCGGAAACAGAGGGTTGCAACGCACCGGCGTGACTGTCCGGTGCATAGATAACGTTGTGCCTAAGGGGGCGTGGCACTACAGGAAAAACACTAGACTGCAGCAGATGGTTCCGTTAGTGTTTCTTCCATCTAGTCCACAACTTCCATGACGGACGCGTCAGGACAGTATAACCTCTCCTCCACTGGACCCCCTCGGGTTTCCCTGGATGGTTCCTATGGAAGAGACGTAGAAGTCTGGGTGCACTGAGGTTCCTTGCTGGTTCCCAGGATCTTTCAGTCCAAGGGTATCCTTTCCAAAGTATGAGGTACTGGAGAACTCCATGTCTGTAACGAGAGTCCAAGATGCGAGATACTTCATATTTGGGATCTTCTTCCAAGTTTGGGATGCATCTCTTGATTTGTCTTTGGTATGGATTTCTTTTGTATTCCTTGAGAAGGGACACATGAAACACTGGATGGATCCTTCGTAGGGAAGAGGGTAGCTTAAGCCGGAACGCTACTGGATTAATTTGCTGTTCAATGATGAATGGACCAATAAACCTTGGAGTGAACTTTTCCTGGATGTATCCGCCTTGGTAGGTATTTTGTGGATAACCAAACCTTATCTCCTGGCTTCCAGGTCGGGTTTGCTCATCGATTCCTGTCTGCCCATTTCTTATATGCTTGACGGCTGGCCGTTAAAGTTTCCTGAGTCCTCGAGTGGGTTTGTTTGAGGGTGTCCAACAATTGGTCTACAGTGGGTATGTTGGTGGTTGGGATCACTGACTGTGGGATATGTCGAGGTTCGTATCCATAAGTACACTTGAAAGGACTCATACCAATCACCGAGTGCACTGTGTTATTATAGGAGAACTCGGCTATGGATAGAAGTTAACTCCAATCATCCTGTGTCTGGTTGCAGTAACATCTGAGGTATTGTTCCAGTGTAGCGTTTAAACGTTAGGTCTGTCCGTTGCTCTCGGGATGGAATCCGGATGACAGCGTCCTTTGTATTTGCAATTGTTTACACAACGAAGTCCAGAATTTGGAGGTAAATTGAGTGCCTCGATCCGAGACTATTGTGTGTGGTAGTCCATGTAGTTTATCTATGTCTTTCAGAAATACTTCTGCAGTCTTGGTGGCAGATGGGGTTCCCTGGAGAGGGGAAAAATGTGCAAGTTTACTGAATGAGTCTACTACTACCATGACAGTTGTGAATCCTTCAGGTGGAGGTAAGTCTACGATAAAATCCATAGATATGTGTTGCCAGGGACCAGCCGGTAATGAGTCTTGCTGAAGAAGGCCCAGTGGCTTGGCCGTGCTCTATTTACTTTGAGTACACGTGGGACAAGAGGATACATAGGCATGAACATCCTTGACCATTGTCGGCCACCAAAAGTGTCTCTTTAGTAGATGTAGAGTGGCCGCTCGACCCTTGTGTCCTGCTGTGGGCAGATCGTGACACCAGGCTAGTGCTTGAGACTGTAGTACGGAATTAGGTAAGAACAGCATGTCATCTTTAAACAAGTATTTCCCCTTCTTTATTAAGGAAGGTGAATGTGTGACGGTGGATCTTGCTTGGGCTTCTAACACTTGTTGTAAAAAGGTGTTCACCGTTTCTATGAATTTCTTCCCTTTGAGTAACTGTTCGTGATTGGAATATGAACCCGATTCTTCCCCAAAACTCCGGGAGAGAGCATCCGCCAGATGATTCTCTTTTCCTGGTAAGTATGTTAGTTCGAAATCATATTGAGAAAAAAAATATGCCCACCTAGCATGGCGAAAATATCGGGATTCCATGCTCTTGAGTACGCTAAGATTCCGGTGATCAGTTTGAACCTGGAACGGGAAGTTAGCTCCTTTTAAAAGATGCCGCCATTCTTCACAGGCCCGTCTGATGGCCAACAGTTCCTTTTTGACTACTTAGTAATTCTTTTCACTCAGGGAGAGTGTCCTTGAGTAATAAGCGATTGGATGCTCCAGTTGATCTTCCTTTCTTTGTAGGAGAGCAGCTCCAATAGCTCCTTGGGAGGCATCTGTTTCTACAATGAAGGGTATAGTTTGATCAGGTTGCCTGAGGATAGGTGCGGAAATTATAGCCTCCTTGAGATGTTTGAAAGCTAAATCGGCCTCTGATTCAAGCAAAATCGTGTGTCTTTCTTCAGTAAGGTTGTGATGGGCAGAACAATGTTGGAAAATCCCGGGATACATTTACGGTAAAAATGTGTCAGTCCTAAGAACCTCTGTATATCTTTCACTGAGTTTGGAGTTGGCCAGTTTTGGATGGCTGAGGTTTTGTTGGGATCCATATCTATCGTCCTTCCGACAGGATAAATCCCAGGTAAGGGACTGAAACCGCTTCGAACAAACATTTTTCTGGTTTGGCTAGTAGATGATGAATACGTAGCCTTTGGAGTACTTCTAATACAAGCTGACGATGTTGTGTAGGGGTTGATGAAAATACCAAAATGTCATCCAGATAGACCACTACTGAACTGAACAAGAGATCACAGAAATTCTTGTCCATAAATCTTTGGAATTGAGCTGGTGCACTGACCAACCCAAAAGGCATCACTTTGTCCTCGTAATGACCCAAGGGAGTACGGAAAGCAGTCTTCCATTCATCTCCTTTACGTACTCTCAAGAGATGATATGCTCCTCTTAGGTCTAACTTAGTAAACCACTTGGCCCCTTGAACAGCTTCCATTATATCCTTAATCAAGGGCATGGGGTAACGATCCCGAATGGTCAAGCTATTAAGACCTCTATATTCAATACAAGGGCGGAGCTCCTTGGTACCTTTCTTGGGGATGAAAAATAGATATGCTCCGGCTGACGAGGTGGATTCTTGTATGAGACCATTTTGGATATTGGTATCCAAATATTCTCTTAGAGCTTCCTTTTCAGGAAGAGACAATGGAAACATACGTCCAAAAGGAACCACAGCATCCGGTACAAGATCGATCTTACAATCCTCATTGTGATTTGGAGGTAAAGGTCTGGGTTGAACGTCTGCAAACACATCTGCAAAACTTTGATAGTGTATTGGTAGGTGTTGATACTTCTTACCGAGAGAGTAGTCACTTGAGGACATATTTGTTCCTTATTGGACAGGCAGGATCGAAAACATTGTTCAGAGCGAAATTCCACTACATTGGCTGTCCAGTCAATGCCAGGATTATGCCTTCTTAACTATGGGATGCCTAGAATAATCGGAAAGTGAGCAGCTCTTATGAGATCGAAGACCATTACTTCCTGATGGGATTTCATCTTAACTCCCAGTTCCGGAGTCTCCTGCCTGATAAGGCCCGAGGACAAAGAGGTACCATCCACCCCTTCTACAGGGATTGGGAGAGGTTTCTCTCTTCTGGGGATAGTATGGTCTAAAGCACATTGATCGTCCATGAAGTTCCCTGCCGCTCCACAATCCAACATGGCCAGGCATCCTACAGAGTGTCCTCCTTTCCATTCTAGAACCACTGGTAAAACCATCAACTGATGTGAGGCATCTGAAACTTGAGGTGCATTAGTGATACAGGGACCTGCCGTTTGAACCCCTTCCTTGTCCCTGTTCAGGGTCGGGGTCTGTCGTTTCCCGCCCTCCTTGGAGGTACATCTGGGTAGTCTCGTAGAAGGTGTTTCTCAGAACCACAATACATACATACGCTCCAGTCCTTTTGTCGCTTTCTCTCAATTGCAGTTAGGGGTCCTCATGCTGTTCCGATTTGCATGGGCTCTTCTGTTTGTTGTCCGGTTCTTTCAGGGGGTGTAGGTATATAGGAGTGTGAGGAGGGTGGAATTCCAGGCTTGAACCTTCTTCTTTCGGTGCGTCTCTCGGCCATGCGGTATTCTATCTGAAGAGCCAGAGTAACCAGTTCCTGGAAGGATTCAGGTCTAGCTACTCTTGAGAGTTCATCTTTAATATCATCATGTAAACCCCGTCTGAAGAGGGTTTGTTTGGCAGAATCCGGCCATCCGGTTTCCGCCGCAATCCTTTGAAAGGTTGACACATATGTCTGTACATCTTGAGGACCCTGTTTAGTATCCAAAAGGTTCCCATATGAGGTAAATAGAACTTCGGGTCTTTCAAACCTTGTGTGGAACTGTTGAACAAAGGCTCCATAATCAGCTAAAATTGGATCGGAATTGGTCAACAACGGGGTTGCCCACGATAGGGCATTACCTCCAAGATTGGAGATAAGAAAACCTACTTTAGCTTTGTCAGATGCGAACATCCTTGGGCGAAAGGTAAAGTAGACCTGGCATGCGTCAAGAAATTCTTTCATTCTTTTGGGATTACCTTCGTACTTGCCACATGGTAATGGCATAGGTGGAAGGTCGTCTCGTACCTCATCCCTTTGTGTAACTTGTAGGCGTAGAGCAGCATTATCCGCCTTTAATGTGTTATTATCAGCCTTTACTGCCTGTAGTTCAGCCGTAATTCCCTGAATCGCATTGACAAGTTCCTGAAATTGCTCCAAACTGGCCATTTTTGGGCGTTGCAAACTCTCAGGTTTGGGGGGGTTCTATGTTAAGGTCAATGCCCAGATAATCCTCCTCCTCTTCCTCCTCACCTGTCTCTTGATCTTCAGAGGAGCTCTCTGTAGAAATCGTCCTTCTGTTCCTCCAAGATCCCTCGTGTCTCTCTTTGCAGGCTTTGGGACGGACTCGTCTGGAGGCCACCTTGCCAGTTAGCAGACTGCTCGGCAGTGGGACCACCAGGGAGTCCGCCCCTAATTCCAGGGAAAAAGGCGTAGTCCGGAAAAAACCCTGGCGAAATGGTTGACAGTTGTAGGATGCAGTGCAGGAGAGTGAAGACTACGATTCCCAGAAGTCTCTTTCAATCCAAGCAAAGCGGAATCCAGGCACGGCAGGGCGGAAGGGGGAAGAGAATGGACTGCAGCGGAGTGGAAGCGGAGTTGCACAAGAAGAGTAGCGGGAACGGAGGAATGCTGGATGCAAGGTGAGCAGAAGGCAAGGCGGGAGGCAAACAGAGGAGGAAAGCAGGAAACAGAGCCAAAAACGGGGAGCAGCAGAAAGGCAGAGTATACTGGCGCGGAGAGCACGAAGGAGAAAACACAGCGTGTAGACCCAAAGCGGAAACAGAGGGTTGCAACGCACTGGCGTGACTGTCCGGTCCGTAGATAACGTTGTGCCTAAGGGGGCGTGGCACGACAGGAAAAACACTAGACTGCAGCAGATGGTTCCGTTAGTGTTTCTTCCATCTAGTCCACAACTTCCATGACGGACGCGTCATGACACTGGCGGTCTTACTGGAGCATTGGTTGTTTCTGGAATGCTTACTGTCAATCCCATGGTAAGAGTGTCTGTCTTTCTTCTTGTTTCTGCTTTTCGTTTAACGTTATGTGAGTATTAAGGATTCTTGTTTCTTGTGTATTGTAACAGCTGTTTTCTGGTCCTTGTGAAGTCGGCATAAAAAGCATTTATTGTGTCAACTGGAATACTGTTGCACCCGAGGGAGTCTACTGCCACGCGGTTTTTGGGTCCATTCTTCCAAACAATTGATCCCTGGTGCTGGTTTTCTTGTATCCAGACACAGGGTTACATTGTAGGGTAGAATTCTTCGTCTACACTACGGGGGCAAATTAAGAAGGCAATCTCAACACTGCTTTGCAAATGGAATCTAGAGGAACATTTGCAATAAATGCTATGGTAGCCCATGTGTCCCGAGTAGAGTGAGCTCGATGCATAATGAAAGGGTAGATCTCTCTTGGCAAGAGATTAACAGAGTGTGATTCAGTTTTCAATCCATTTGGAAATAGCTGATTTTGAGACAGGGTCCCCTTCTCTACCATCTGTCACAGAGACAAAGAATTGGTTTGTCTTTCTCAGTGGCTTTGTTTTTTCCAGGCAGTATATTACTGCCCTGCTCACATCAAGTGTATGGAGGCTTCTTTGTGCCAAGTTAGTTGGGCTTAGAAAGAAAGTGGGAAGTTCGATTGATTGATTCACATGGAATTTAGAGATGAATTTAGGCACAAACGTGGGTGTGTGCGCAAAACCACTTTGTCTTTGTGAATAGCTAACCATGGGTCTTGAACTGAAAGGGCCTGCAGTTCTCTAACTCTCATTATCGAGGTGATGGCCATTAAGAAGACAGTCTTAAGGTCAGGGCCTTAAGGCTATCCGTGTGAATGGGTTTGGAAGGAGGCCCCATTAACCTTGTAAGGACAACATTCAAGTCCCATCCAGGAGTTGGGCTGGAAACGGGGGGTGGGGGAGGGTCTTTTTACCCCTTCCATGAAAGCTTTAATTCCACCATGCAACCTTGCTCTGGGATGTAGTATACACAGAGAAAGCAGCCAGGTGGACCTTTAGGGAATTGAAAATAAGTCCTGAGTCTAATAGGTGTGTTAGATAAAGGACAATGGGCCTCAGCCTAAGTTGGGCAGAGCCTTAATATGCGGCAGTAACGCCATTACCACTGCTTTTACTGCTCCGTCCAATCTTGAGCTGAGCGGAAAGTGGGAGTTTTACCTCCAGCTTTTTGCTGGAGGTAAAAAATCTCCCCTTTCTGTATGTTTTCGGCACTATTAGCGAGGTGCTAATCGCGCCAAGAAACCCCCATTGGGTCCAATGGACCCAATGGGAATGGGGATTTACCTCCCCACTGCAACCCATGATCCAGTGCAGACTACGCCGGACCGAGTTGCAGTAATGCTAATAGGGTTGGCCGGTATCTGGGCACAATAAGTGCCAGGATACCGCCCAGCTCAGGATGAGGCCCAATATCTTTAGGGTAGCAGTCAATGGGGATGACGTTCTTAGTATGCTCCAGATAACAAAGCGTTTCCACTTATTTGAGTAACCATGTCTGGTGTTGGGTTTTCGTGCTTCCCTGAGTATGTCAATACATCTCTGAGGGAGTTGGAGGTGCCCAAACTCTATGACTTCAGGAGCCAAGCTGATAAATTGAGTGTTTGGGGGCACAGATGCAGTGTCTCCTCCCTGGTCTTGCGACAGCATGTTGTACGGGCATGGCAGTTTCCTGGGAGGGGAGACTGACATTCTCATGTGATGGGAGAACCAGGCTGCCGGGCGCACATTGGTGCCACCAGGATCATCGTGACTTGTTCCTGATGCATCCTGTGCACTATCGCGTTGAGAAGGGGAAATCGGGGGAATAGCATAGGCAAATCTCCAAGACCATTTTATCCAGAGACCATTCCCTTTGGAGTGCTTCTGTGGGTACCTGGAGGCGTAATCTAGGCATTGGGTGTTCACCAGAGTCGCAAACAAGTTGATGTCTAGAAAACCCTACTCTGCAAAGACGTTGAGTAGAATGTGCTCTAGAAAGCACCACTAGTGCTCTACGTGTAGGTTGAAGTCTCTGCTGAGCATGTCTTGCAGAGGATTGTGCTCCCAAGGAACAAGTGGTGAGAGGAGGAACATGTCGTGTTGAAGTGCCCACTTCCATATGTTCTGGGACAGTTTGGATAGCCCTACAGAGTGAGTGCCCCCCTGTTTGTTCAGGTAGTATATGGCCGTGGTACTGTCTGTTAGGACAAGAACTGTCTTCTCCTGAAGGTCTGCTTGGAAGGTTTTCAATGCTTTGAACACTGAAAGCAGTTACAACAGATTGATGTGTTTGGATGCTACTGATGGGGGCAACACGCTGTGCACTGTCTGTTGAAGAAGGTAGGCCCTCCCACCCTGACAAAGATACATACGTGGTGAGAGTGGCTTCTACTGCAGGGGTGGTAAAGGTTTCCCCCTGCAGAGAGTTTTCCCTTAGCCACCACTGCATAGATTGAACGAGGGCTGTCGAGACAACCGCTAGATCGCCCCACTGGCCGCTGGCCTGACACCATTGGCTCGAGAGCCACTCCTGCATAGGATGCATGCACAGACGAGCGTGAGGAACTAGGAAGATGCAGGAAGCCATCATCCCCAGCACTCACATGGCCTTGCGAACGGTTGCCCAGTGACTGACTACATAATGAGGTATCTGGAACACCATGTTTTGAACCCTCTCGATGGAGGAAAAGATGAGCCTGTCTTCTGTCTGAATTAGGGCCACCAGAAACTGTTTGACTTGGTTTGGGACTTCTTCTCATTGATAGAGAATCCTAGATTGAACAGGAGATCTACTGTCTTCTAGGTATTCCCCAGTCATGCTCTGTACGAGTCACCGGTTAGGAGCCCGTCGTCAAGGTTAGCATACGTGGGGATGGACTGCCTGCGCAGGTGAGTCGCCGCTACCACTAATACCTTTGTAAACACCCTCGGGGCTAAGGTAATGTTGAAGGGGAGAACCTTGAAGTGATAGTGCATGTCCTTGATCTTGAACCTGAGGTACTTTCTCTGCACTGGCAACATTGAAATATGAAAGTATGCATCTTTCATGTCCAATGTGGCCATCTAATCCCTCTGCTGCAGCTATGCGATTACCTCTCGAACAGCTGTCATCCTGAACTTTTGTGGTTTGACATATTTGTTTGCGGGATGCAGATCTAAAACAGAGCGCATGGTGAGATCCTTTTTGGGTAGGTACTGTGAGAAACCTGAGGGTATTCTCCCAGGTAGATCTTGGATGTTAGGGAGAATTCTCTCTTTAGGCTGAATTTCCTAACCTAGTGAGTCCCCCAGCAGCTTTGCTGGATTTCTGGAGTTTGTTTTTTCCTCCTGCCAAGAGTGAGACTCTTTTTCTCCCACTCTTGGACATGATTTATGGTGTTCCTTTGACTGGTAATGTGTTTTATGGGCTATGGGGTCCTACTCCATAGGGTCTCATGTGTTTTTACTATGTGTGTTACACAGCACCCTCCGTGCAGTAACACTGGGGTGTCATAGTGACACCCCACCATAGACTCCATACCCTGGGACTGACTACTGTCTCCCAGGGCATGTAAAGTCACCATTGGCTTTACTAGTCCCAAATTATTAACAGAAACCAGTACAAACCATCACATTGTGGACGTACTGGTCGGGGCAATTCGATTGCCCCGGGGTCTGTTAGTCGAGGGGGCACGTCTCCGTCCCCCCTGATCGAGTTTTGGCTGGTGGCAATGGAAACTACTTGTTATATTCGACCGCAAATATTTTCCTATGGGATTTTCCCATTGTTCAAGGCTACCAACTTTAATTATTTAATTCTCATAGCCTCGAAAATGCCGCCGGTTTATTTAATTAATATTAATTCGCCGGTTGGTATTTTTTGCCAGGACTCGATTCTAAAATGGCGTTTGTGTTCTCTTCTGTGACTCCAACCCAAGTCGAGCCCTTTGTTCCACTTTTTGGCGGGCTTCTCCCCAGAAGCCTCCAAAAGTGGTGCACTCTGTCTGGGTACCACAGGGGGTGTGGGAGGGGGTTTAGGCACCCTGGACTGAGTTACCTTGGTAACTCAAGTCGCACTCTTGTGTGATTGGCCCAAGTGGTGAGCCGGCCGGCTCACCACTTAGCATGTTTGATTGACAGCTAGGCTGAGTGAATGGGGGTATGCTGCATAAAAGCAGGGCTTTGGGGACTGGAACTTCAGAAGTCGCCACAGGACCTGAGAATCCGACGAGGGAGAAGCTGAGCCGACCTACCACGACGACACCACCGGTGGAGCCCTGTGGAACCGACTCACCACTTCCCGACGACAGAGAAGATCTCCCGGCTGGAGAGGCTTCTTCCCCTGACTGGTGGGCACAACCAGTTTTACCTTCTTTCTTCGCATCCCGACCGGTTTGTGGTCGAACTGCCCGTGCCAAGCACCCCGGCAGCCGAATAGCCACTCACCACTGAACCGCGAATCAACGGACCGCTCCTTGTACCTGAGAAACTCTGCGGCTGGTTTCTTCCCTGGCAGTGCAATGGACTACTGTCTTCCTCCACGACAAGATCCTCTCTTCCCCCGGACGAAGCACCGACTTGCATCCGCTGCCAGGAACAACTGCCCCCGCTGGAGTATTCTCACCACTTTAAGGTACCGTGTCCGCCAGGCCTCCCTTTCTAAAGATTGCTACAAGATAATAATAACCCCTTAACCTTATGGATTCAGCTGGCAGACTTAACCCTCTAACTGGACCCTTTGCTTGGCCCAACACCTTTTTGAACCTTTACAAGACTTTTGTGCACTGCAACCGTGTGACCTTGGACACATTTTGTTTCAATCCTCTTAAAGCGGATCCGGCCTATTGAACTCTAACTTCACGGTTTTACTTTGCCTTCCTCTTGTGTTATGTTCTTGTAAAAGCGTTGGGATCTGTTTCAATTTATTCTCTGCTTTTCTCTCCCTTTTTAAAAACGAACTATTAGAGTGCCATCTACGTTAAGCGCTCACCGCTGTCTGAAAATAAGTGGGGCTTTACTTAAGACTTGTCTAATATTCTTTTGAGGGAGTGTATATCTTTTAGTGACCGTGTTTTTGAATTGCTTACTATTAGTGCCTGTGTGTTTTTCTAGATGTGGTTTTAAATAAATAATGATATCTCTTTTACACCAAGCCCTGGTCACCGTTTACTTGTTCTACCGTGTTCTCTTGACCTATTGTGAATACTCTATATACTGCCTAACTCTTCTTGAGGGAAGTCTGACTGCTCAGCCACAGCTACCAACTGAATCTGTGTGGTACAGACTGCTACCAAGTGGGTTTACTGCTAAACACCTGTAGTCTTAAATCGTTTGCAGTGGTCCCATAGGGAACTGCGCAGGTTTCTGTCTAACATTGGGAAACCCTTATTCAGGTGGCCTGGGGAAGGCTGGCGCTCTCAGATCCCAACCCTGGGGGTGGACGAGCGAGGGAGGATCACCTGGGGAGGATCGATAAGAATCTAAAGGAAGTGAATCCCGTATGGTGAACATTATTACATGAACTGTATTTCATAAAGATTAGCAAGAGTGAACCCGGCAGAGGGATGCTAATGAGAAGGGACGAAGTCTAAAGTCCCATGATGATCTGTCTATAACCATCAGCGAGAGTGAACCCGGCAGAGGGAAGCCGACAACCAAAGGTGGAGAGAGTGAACCCGGCAGAGAGAAACCAGTAACTAGGCACAAAGCATGAAAACCTGCTTAAAAGACATTAAGATTTGTGAAAGCAAGAAGTATTGCAAGACAAGGGGAAGGAAAGTGTCCCCCTTCTCATTTGGGATCGGAGCCCGGTATGGGAGATCCAGGGGTGGAAAGCTATCACCCAAAGTTCATTGGAATGGGAACTGTTTTGTGAATTTGTTGAAAGCAATATTGTGAAGGGTCTGCACCCGGAAGAGGGAGACCCAGGGGTGAAGACGTCAAATAAAAAATTTATGTGAAGCAGAACAACAAGTTACTTACTAACTGTAACGTTCTATCAACTGGATGTTCCTCCCACGTATTCCTTATCTTTCATATTCCCATATCCGGTTTACTGCTCCGGAAACTTTTCAGTAGAGGGTGCTGCGCGTCGATGACTGTCGAGTCGATGTACCTCGAAGGCCACCGTCCCGACGTCGACGTCATCACTGGTATAAGCAGTCGCGCGAAGCGTCCATTGCAGAGTTCCGTTTTGAAGAATTAGGTATTGTGCAGGAGGAGACGTTTACTTCCTTTGAGGGAGCGCAGATTGCAACTACAATGGAAGTTTTACTGTGGGGAAGGATGGGAGGGGCAATACGGAATACATTGGAGGAACATCTAGTCGAAAGAACGTTACAGTTGGTAAGTAACTTGTTCTTCGAATGGATTGTCCTCCCACGTATTCCTTATATTTGATAGTCTCCCAAAGCAGTAAAATATGTGCAGGAGGAGGGAGTAAAAATTAATATGTTTTAATTGTGCACAGAGTGCAATACAGCTTTCCCAAATTTGGTCTGCTGGCTAGTGGAGGAGTCTAGACTGTAGAATCTAGTGAAGGTGTGTGCAGATGACCATGTGGCAGCTGCACAGATGTCTTTTAATGGAACTCCCCTCTGGAGAGCTGACAAAGCTGCAATACCCCTGGTTGAATGAGCCCTCAGATGTTGAGGAGGGCCTTTTCCTACCAGTTTGTAGCAGTCTAGGATAGTTAGAATTATCCATCTTGAAATGGTTTGTTTAGTGATAGCTAGGCCCAGCTTATGCCCTGCGTATCCCAAAAACAATTGGTCTGTTTGCCTAAGTTCTTCAAGTCTGCCGTTGTAGAAACTGAAAGCACGCTTTGGGTCAAGTCTGTGCAGCCTTTCTTCCTCTTTCCTCGGATGAGGAGGGTAAAATGAAGGTAAGGTTATCTTTTGCGTAATATGAAATTCTGACAACCTTTGGGATGAAAGTTGGCTTCACTTGTCTTTATGAAAGACAGTGTGAGGGGATTTGCATGATAAAGCTTGTAACTCACTAACACGCTATGCAGAAGTAATTGCTACTAGAAACACAGTTTTGAAAGTGAGGAATCTCAGCAGGCAGGAATGAAGGGGTTCAAAGGGATTACCCATTAGAAATGTCAAGAGTAAGTTAAGGTCCCACAGGGGGACTTGAAATGGAGTTGGGGGTTAAACATTGGATAATCCTTTCAAAAACGGAATAACCAAGGGTATTTTGAAGTATGAGGGTTCCTCAGCAGTGTGTTTAAAAATGGACAGCGCTGCTAGGTAACCCTTGGTGTATTATAAGAAAAAGGGTCCACATTCTTATCTCTACACCAGCTGCAAAATTTGTTCCAACAGCAGCGATATAGTGATTTGCTTGCTGGCCTTCTGGCCGAAAGCAACACTGCAATTACGTCGTCTGGGAGGTCCCAATCTTTGTATTTCAGCCTTTCAGAAGCCATACGTGAAGACTGAAAGTCCTGATATTCGGATGGAGAACCTGACCCTCCTCTCGTAAGAGAAGATCCTCTCTGTGGAAAACGAATCGGAGGACAGATGGACATGTGCAGAAGCTCCGGGTACCACAGTCTCCTGGCCCAATCCGGGGCAATTAGGATCATGGTTTTCTGGAACCTTCTCAGCCTCCTTATTACATGAGGAATGACGGGGACTGGAAGAAATGCTTAAAGGAGTGGATACGCCCAATCCACCAGAAAAGCATCTCCTAGAGTTCCTCTCGGGGGAAATTCCCTGGAGCAGTACAGCTCGCACTTCCTGTTGAAATTTGTTGTGAACAGATCCACTTGAGGGGTTCCCCAAAGGGCGAAGATCTATTGAAGGACTTCCTGAGCTAGTTCTCACTCGTGGGATACTGTGCTCTGCCTGCTCAGAGCGTCCGCTGTCGTGTTCATCTCTCCGGCTAGGTGGACTGCCGACAGAGAGATTCCTTCTTGTATTGCCCAAAACCAGAGCTGCATTGCCTCTCTGCAGAGTGGTAGTGACCCTACACCACCTCTTTTGTTGAGGTAGTACATGGCCACTGTGTTGTCCGTCATTATCAGGACATTCTTTCCCCGTACAGAGGGCAAAAAAGGCCTTCAGCGCTAGCCTGATTGCCCTCAGCTCTAAATGGTTGATGTGTAGTTTGACTCCGATGGAGATCAACGACCGCTGATGGTCGAATTGTTGGTATGGGCTCCCCAGCCCGTGAGTGAGGCGTCCGTCACTACTGTTATCTCCGGCTATGGTTGCCAAAAAGGTTCTCCCTTCAAGATGTTTTCTCGAGTAGCATTGTGAAAATGAACTATAGGATCCTCTTGTGGTCCTCTGTCAAGTATGTCCGTGAGGTCATCTTGCTCGTATATGGGTTCAGGTCTCGCCCACCCCATATATTCCATGACTCTGTTCATGAGAGACCTATAATTACTTCCAGCATGTTCCCCTGGTGCAGGCTTGCTAAAATCTATCTCAGGAGAGGTATCTATTCCACTTGCTTCCTGCAAGGAATCTTGTAAATTTTGTAATCCTCACTTCTTCAGAAATTACCTCTTATGGAATGTGGGTTCTAACTCTTTCTAGATCAAAAGGTCTTTCTAGATCTGAATCCTCACCTTCCTCAGAAATTGAGGATAGGACTTTGAAATAATCAGAACGTGGTAGTGGTGTGTATTTTTTTTTTCAAATAGGGAGGAGCTATAGAAGTCATTACAGGAAGGGCTAAACTGGTCACAGTTGATGTAGAAGTCATTGGCCTCGATATATTAGAAATTGGCCTTGATGACGTCAATGGAATTGACAACGGCTTCGATGTCTTCGACAAAAGTGTTGAGGATGTCGAAGTGATCAACGTCTTGTGCATCGAAGAGGCTTTGGCTCGACTCGAGGGTCCATGACGCTCTCGAGGAGTAGGTTTTGCAGAGGTCAACGACTCACAGCTTTCATCTCTACCAGGTTTTTTTCCTGGGGTATCGCCTATAGGATTCTCTGAGGGTGGCAAGGACGTGATCTCGAACACCTTCATCTTTTTTTAAAATTCCTCCAACTGAGCCCGGGAGCTGTCTTTAGTAGGACCTGTTACCTTCTCCGGTGAACCGGCGGATGATGTAGAAAGTGATTTGTGACGCCTTTTTTGGTATCTCTCGAAGAGGATGAATGATGCGATCCGCTCCGGGACCTCGATCGGGAGGGTTTCTTTCGACGAGGAGACTGCGGTGTCGACTCGTCCAAGGTAATTTTAGTAGGCGTAAATGTTTTAGTAGGCCTACCTCTCTCCAGCTTCCCTCTGCGCTACCTTAAAGCTTTCGCCGTCATCGAAAGGCACTCCTCACATTCAGAACAGGGATGCTCTGCCCCTAGGTACCATAGACAGACTCTGTGGGGACCTGTCAAGGACATCTTTGCCTTACAATCTCGACATTTTTTAAAGCCGGATCGGGGCATGGATGAAGCCGACGAAGAGGCCATCTCGACTCGAGAATTCAAAGGATTTTGTGACAGAAAGTCGTAATTTTTCATTCTCTTCACCGAACAGAGCATCACGTTCCCGAAGCTTATGAAGCACGGAAAAACGGAACTGAGCAACGGACGCAGCGCGCCACTGTTTATATCAGTGATGACGTCGATGTCGGGACGGAGGCCTTCGAGGGACATCGACTCGACTGTCATCGACGCGCAGCGCACTCTACTGAAAAGTTTCGGAGCAGCAAGCTGGTTATGGGAATATCAAAGATAAGGAATACGTGGGAGGACATAATCCATTTGAACTTTGTGTTTGTTTGTTGGATACATCAGGCCTGGAAGGAAAGATACTTTTATTGAAAAGAAACTTTACCATTGAAGAACCCGATAGCTGGAACAGAATTGTCGGCTCGTGCTGAGAAGGCTTGAGCGTGTGTTGTGCTCGAATGTCCCACCCTGTCCTGTGATAAAAATGTAGGGAAGGGAGACCTCAAGGAAATCACATCCTGACTTATTATTTAAACACTGTTTCCTTTGTTTTGATTCCCTATACCAGACTCTTTTTGTAATTAGTTGTAAGGAATTGGCAACAGGTTTTTCTTAGTGTAGACCCTTTTAATGTGACACGACGTCACTAGGACTGCCTTATTTTTCATTTGATGGTTGATGCTTGCTCCCATCTTAGATTTAGGTTAGGTGTTTTTCCACCCTGAATTTATAGTTCAATAAACCCCCTTGAACTGTGATCACTTGTGTGTGTCTTTACTGTTGCCACCATGAGTTCCTTATGGGATATGATTCAATTGTTAATAGTTGCAGAACCCACTTATATGATGAAAGTCCAAACAGAATTGTCCATGCTTTACCCACGGCGTTGGAGAAAGAGCAAATGGACAACCCTCCCCAGTATGACTCAGAAACCTTTGAGTCAAGAGGCCAACTTTATCAAGCCACTTTCTCCCTCAATGGTGAGAAATCGATGGAGAGCATGACACCTCTTTTCCGGTCCTTGAAACAGAAAATGGGAGTCCAATTCTTCCCCTTAACCCTGCAAGCTATTCTGCCTGACCAGAAAACTATAGAAGGAAATAGCTAATACCTCTGATGTCCCTACACCTATCACGTCCCAGAGAGAGATAACATTGTGATCTCTTTGGGCTTACAGATGGGTTATTCTACCACCTCCACCATCTATGTGATACCCCTCAAAAAGCAAGATAGAGATCTTTTCCCTTATATCGTGTGGAAATGAACCAAGATTTGCTGTGCTCAACTTTTCCCCTCTTTCCAGAACTATTTGGTGGGGTGAAATACTAGGAAGTCTCATATATGAGAAACTATGGAGCTCCCCGCCGACGAACCCCACTTAAAACCTGAATGGGGTTAATTTAATGAGCCTCCAGTAAGATCTCCCTTACTCTTCCCAGAAAATCACCATCCTTCAGAACCCAAGATAAATAAAGCCCCATCCTTGGAGAACTTCCTATCGAACTCATTTCAGGGTAAAAGACAATATGCACAAAAACACCTCAAACTCCCACAGGTTGAAGGTAGAAGTAGATGGACATTTTGGAGATGAAATACCCAAAGAAAACCCAATGTATGAGACTGTGGGGGAAATATCTCCACCTAAAACATCAGGAGGTGGTCTAGAAATCCCTTCTACCGAAAACAAGATCCCAGAAACCCTTGCTTATAATTCAAAGGAAAAAGTAGGGGGCAAGCAAAGTAGAGGGGAGATGCGAGAGGGACCCTATGTTAACCAGGAGGGGCAAAACCTAGAGAAACTTAACACACTGAAAATTTGTTGTTAGCCCCCCAATAAGAATAGGAGAGGGTAAACATCTACCATATCTCTAGGGGAATCAGAAACATCTGAAATAAACCGGTTCCTATTTTGTGGAGGAAAGGGCCATGTTATAGAAATCTGCCCTGAAGTAATAGTGGAGGAATTAATGAGAGCTCAAGAAGGGGTAAGGAAGATCGAGAGAGCAAGAGAAGAGCATAACCTTTTGTATGCATCTGCTAAACAATCCCTGATAGACCAAGAAGGTGTTAAAAGTCCTAATGGTGACAATCCCGATTACATGCTAAAAGGCTTGGACCAGCAATCTGGGTGTTCCATGGTAGAATAGCCACATAAAACACTGCAGTCCAACCAGCATGGGGGAAGGGCATGTCAGAAACCTGAGGGTATTCTCCCAGGTAGATCTCAGGAAACCCTTATTCAGGTGGCCTGGGGAGGGTTGGCTGTCTCAGATCCCAACCCTGGGGGTGGACGAGCGAGGCAGGATCACCTGGGTAGGGGAGCTCAGGGTTATGCTTGGGGGAATATCCGAGGTGAGACGCAGTAAAATACTGAAGGGAGGACAAAGTGAGGAGGACGAAGTCCTGGGGTTTTTCCTTGGTTATGCTACATCTACCTCTTTTTCTTCCAAAGAAGCTCCCTTAGTCAAATGCCATCACTCCTACAAATCTGGCAAATCTCCTAGGAGCCCAAACCTTGTTAGTCACGAGAACCGCAACTCCTAGAATCCCAGTCATTCTCCTCCCCATCCCTTTGATTATTATTCCCCGCACTCTGAAACTGCTCAGACAACACACTATTCCCCCTGTTCAGATCACAATAAAAACTCTGGTCATTTTTGTTTGTTTCACAAACCCTACCCATGTCACCCTCCTGAGTTGACCAAAATCCCTAGGATGAAGGACATCATTCCTCATGTTACCCCCACCTTTTCCAAGACGAACACATTTGTGCACTATGATAACAAGCGGACTAATGACCCACCATGATCATTTTATCGAGTATAGCGGCCACCTCCGGTTGGTTGGGAAGATCGGAAACAATTGCTGTATGGAATTTCTCAGCCTATCGTACAGAAACACATCTAAGGCGTTAAGGACCCCTCTTGCCCTAAGCTCCTCTAATGTTATGAAATGTCCACTCAGTAAAACAAGATCTCTATAACAAGTGATCTGTTGTCATTTCATAAGAGCGGCATAGCTTTGTTCGCTAGTTAGGGGGATCGCTGGTGTGTATATGATTGGTAAGTCCCGGGAATACAGGACTTCGTCCTTGGTTTTATGCTCGATGCAAGTCCATGCCTTGCATGTCAGATCCACCGGATTACCTGCGCGTGTTATTCTATCAGGTGCTGTGAGACTAATCAACCGTAACAGAAAGGCCGCTGCTATTGCCCGTTCCACCTCCACATGTATCCTGCCTCCTCGCTCCCCGAACCAATAAAGGAGAAAACCTGCTTGTGTCATGTTATAGCACATTTCAAACTCAGGGAGTGCTGGTCCCCCCTTTTCTATTGGTGCTGTGAGTTTATCCCATGAAATTCTGGGCTGTTTCCCAGCCCAAATAAACCTTAGTGGCGCCGTCTTGACATCTCAGAAGTATTCCCCAGGTAGAGCTAACAGGATGTTGAGGAACATATATAGAAACTGTGGTAGCAGCACCTTTTTTATCAGGGAAATCCTACCTTATAGATTAAGGCGTAAATTCCCCCATCTGTCCATTGCAGATTTGGCCTGTTCTAATACTTTGTGGTAATTATTTCTGTACAGGATCGCCGGATCCCGAGCAATATTGACCCCCAAGTATCGGGTTTGATCCATGTGCCGCTGAAACCCCCATCCATCTGCACATTGGTCCACGTTTCCTGTTAGCGGAAACAGGACAGACTTGGTTGCATTTACCCTGAGAAGTCCCCGAACAGGATAATGTCTCGCATGAGGGGATCTAGATTACATCTGGGATCGGTAATAAACAATACCATGTCATCAGCGTAGAGCGAGATCACCACTCTGTGTTTCCTTAGCTGAATTCCCCTGTTCAGGGGAGTCTCCCTTATCCTTTCTGCCACTGGTTCTACCACCAGCGCAAATAATAATGGTGACAAGCGGCAGCCCTGTCATGTACCCCTCCCTAGACTTATGTTCGATGTGAACTGGCCATTTACCCTTATCTTAGCCGTTGGTAGTGAGTATAGTAATGACACAAATGAAATAAAAGGTTCCCCCATGCCCATTCATCGTAGCACTGTAAACAGGAAGGGCCACTCCACCGAATCGAATGCCTTAGTGGCATCTAGTAGAGCTGCTATTATTGGTTCCTCCTGTTGTACAGCCGCTATCAACCCAAACATCCTCCTTATACTGTATGAGGTGGATCGCCCCAGAATAAATCCAGCTTTGTTTGCCTTTACCATCTTTTGCATCAGGGGTGCTAGCCGGGATGCCAGTATTTTAGCCAGGATCTTATTATCCAGGTTGATGAGGGATTTGGGCCTGTAGGAGGAACAGTCATTTGGGATCTTATCTGGTTTAAGCAGCACCACCACCACTGCCACTGCTTCTTATAGAGACTCCAGTAATTGGCCGTCCTGTTGGCTCTGGTGGAACATTTGTAGTAAGTGTAGAGCAAGTTTAATGTGTAATGCTTGTAGAACTCCGCGGTAAATCCATCGAGGCCAAGAGATTTCCCAGATGGGAGGGACTTAATGGCTCCCTACAACCCTTCCAGGGACATCGGGTGGCTCAGCCACTCCCTTTCTTTCTGAGTGCATGATACAAGGCTACCTGATCTAGGTAGCTATTTACCTCTTGTTAAGAGACCTGCCTTTGAGAGGAATATAACTGACGGTAAAAACAACAGAATTCCTGGACTATCTCTAGGTCTGCAAACTTCTCTTCCCCTTGTATATCTTTTATGAACAGTTTTTGGTCTTTAAGGTTGTCCAGTTTAGAAGCTCTTGCCAGGAGCTTCCCCGGTTTCTGTCCCTCCCCGTATTGCCTCACCATTCCTTTTCTTGAGGGAAATGTGGCTTCCCTAAGTGCCAGTTCATTAAATAATTGCAGATGTTTCTTAATCTCAGCCTGTTCCAAGTGTTGGCGTATTCGCCTCAGACTGTAGTCTCCTGATGTTTGCTTCAGCCCTGCACAACTCCTCCCTTATCTGCATCAGTACTCCAGATTCACTCGATATGCATTCCCCTCGGATTACACATTTGAAGCTTTCCCAGAGAACCTCAGCCGATCTCACTGACCATCGACGATTTAAAAAAACATTCTATTTATTTATTTATTTATTTAAATTTATATAGCGCACTAGCAGCCCATGGGCATTGAGGCGCTGTTACTTGCAAGAGCTTAGTTACAGGAATAGTGGCATTCAGTGGTACATTATGAATTCTACAAGGCATAAAACTGATATTTTGGTTGGTACAGTTAGTTGCAATACAGTTTAAGAAGTAGGAACATATGAATATGATATGGATACCACTGGTGGGGCGCAACTTATGTGAATAAGATGGTTTTCACGGTTTTGCGGAAGGCACTAAGGGAGGTCTCACCTCGCATTGTGGGAGGTAGGGCGTTCCAGTAGGTGGGTGCTGTTCTATTGCACCCGACAGAACCTCCCAGAACAGTGCATCGGTCAGCCCCTCACTCTTAAAAACCCAAGGTGCTCTTTTCCTCTTTCGGCCTGCCAGCTCAACCTCTAGGAGTACCGGGGCATGATCTGACAATTTTCGCCCTAGGATAGTCACCTCTTTTACTCTGTCCATCAATGCGTGAGAGACCAAAAAGAAATCAAACCGGGATGCCGAAATGTGGAACGAGAGGTGGAATGTGTCATTCTGCAGACACTTGATGCTTAATTCTCCACATATTGCCTACCTCCCATGATAGGCACACGCCCTGCTATTTACCAACCCCCCCCAGGTACCCGCCGGTGGGCTCCTCCAGTGCGTTCTCAGACTGGGCCCATGACCACGTTGAAATCCCCCACCCAAATTATTTCTCCGGGTGTAAGCATTCCCAGTTGGATGCCTATCCATTCGAGTGCCTCCAAAGTATCCTGATTGGGGCTGTAGTAGTTGACTAGGATGTACAGTTTACCTTGTATGATACCCTGAACTATCAGGCCCCGCCCCTCCCAATCCTTGACTGTGGAGATCTTCTGGCACCCAACAGACTTAAGTATAAGGAAAACTTTTTACGGAAATTAAGAGCAGTGAAAGGCCAACTAAATCTCCTACTCAATAAGCAGGTGGAAAATATATCCTGCAACTCAAGCAAAAGTATTACGAACAATCAAACAAGGCTACCAAGTTACTGGCAGCCCAACTCTGTTATTAACAATCAGTGTGCTATGTAAGACAACTAAAACAGCTTTTGGGCCGGACAGGCACATATGAAGCAAGCAAGTTGGAAACATTTTGCGTCTATTATAAAACTCTCTACAGAGCTGAGCCAAAATGCCAGGAGGAGCAGGATCAGTATATGCTAAACGTTGCTCTTAACACTTTGACACTGTCACAAGTGGAAGAGCTAGAAAATTACAACTTCATCAGAGGTGGAGGTAGCTATAAAATCCTTATAGCCCCACAAAGCTCTGGGACCGGACTGACTGGAATATTCTATAAAACATATATTGTTTGATATTAGTCTCAGTCCTGATAAAAAAATTGAATATGCTCACATCGGTCGGCTCTATTACTCCAATTATGAAAAAAGCCAAAATCGTGGTCATACCGAAACAGGGCAAAGATCCAACTGAATGTGTATCATACACTCCTATTACCCTGATAAACCTAGATTCTGCAGAATCTACACAAAGATACTGACCAACCGCTTACAAAAATGCATGCCACATCTCGTAGATGCAGACCAAGCAGGTGTTATCAAATAAAGGCCAATTTGGCAATATCCGAAGAAATATGCACTTGATCATAAAAGTCCAACAGAGGAACATCCCAGCTGCCCTGCTAGAACTTGATGCCGAAAAGGCATTTAACAGGGTAGACTGGCAGTTTTGATTCAAAATGTTGTCAGTAATTACATTTTGACCAAAACTCCTGTATATCATTCACGTGTGCTACGCTAGCCCAGTGGCTAGAATCCAAACTTAAGGCAGCAAGCAGGGTTGCCCCTTATCGCCCCTACTTAAAGATGTGTACATTATTTTAAATAAATATTTGAATATCGATGAATTAACTTTAGATTATGAAAGGTTTGTGAATCTGACAGAATGTTATATATATTTCAGGGAAATGAAATGAAAGGGAAGGTAGGGAAGAGTATTTTATCTCGAATAGAGTGCAGAACATCAGGAATTCTGCTGTTGATCATTTTTTTCATTTAGTCATGTATGATTTCGGCTAGAAAACCATTATAGCGCCTAGCACCAGAAATGTTTTTGAGTGCTTCAATTAGACACATGTGTGAGTACTGGGGACAACGGTGGTGCTACAGGCAAGTAGGAGGGGATCTTATGGGATCCATGTCCCTCTTTTATAGAAAAGGTGTTCATTTCATTACTAGAGGCGCTACAGTTTGTGGCCGACAATCCAGCAAACTACATTACCAAGCAGCCCTTTGGCTGGGGTGAAGAGGTGCAATGACCTTACACGCAGGGTGTAGGATCATCTATGCCCACTAAGAGTCAGACAGACACTGTAGCTTGGCCGCAATAACAACCTTGTGCAGTTTCATATCAGATGACTCTTTGCCCAGAATTCCACACAAGAGTATGGACTGGCCCGCAAACTGGGAGGTAGAAAAAAGCAGTGGGAACCTTGCAGACCATGCACTCCAGCGCCCATACTGCAGGAGATGTTACATTGGGCAGCAGCGATACCATGAACTCCAGCAATCTAGTATGCATGAAATAACGCAGAGTGGTGAGCAGCGGCTAAGAAGCAGCAAAGGATTTCCAAGATGGCGCCACATACACCTTAAAAACCTCTCCGTTGCATGGTATACTGGAAGAGATCTGTACACCCACTAGGCAATACCAAGAATAAAACAGTAGAGAGATGGTGGGAGGAAGCAAAGTTATCACTGAGTCTGCCCAATCCCAGGTATTGAGAACAAGAGGTATAGGAAGGAACCAACCCAAGTCTCTTGCACCTGTGACTCATGGGAATAGAATAATCTAGAAAATTCGGGAGAATTGGGCAGCTGTGGAGTCCTGTAAACGCTGGAAGCAAAAGGCTGGATAGAATAGTACAAAACCCCCTCTCAACACCTTTAGCGAACTAGAAAGTCAAATTCCAGTGGCCCATGGGGAAAGACAATAAAGGTTCCAGGCCCAGGACAAGGGCTAGGAGATAGACCTACTGCCTAGGAAAGAGGCCTAATGTGAATGCTGTAATCTGAAGCCTACGGAACGGTCTACTATGCATCCTGTAACACAAGTCCTAGGATAGGCGATCCTGAAGCCACGGTCCAGAAAGGTCCTGTTGAGAATCCGAAGTAATGGTTCAGGAGGGACGTGGGTGAATCCTGAAGTAATGGTCAAGGAGGGACCTGTGTGAATTCTGAAACCACCTTCCAGAAGGGGTCAATCGTGGATCCTGAGGAAATCAAGTGATAAGTCTCTTGTTGTAGTAGATTGGGGAAGGAATTTGACGTAGAAGCTAGTGAAATGCTTGCTTTGGCCATTCCTTCAAACTTTATTAGCTTAGGCTATGTACTCAGAAAAGGTTAAGTTTGAAGAATTTTCATTTCCCATTTCTTTATTAGTACTGGGGTGCCACTGGAGCGATGGGGACTTATTAAAACAGATTTGGTTCTTTATGTTTGCTCATAATAGCAACATTAGGAGCATCAAGGCATCATACCCTATACTGACAGTTTTAATCAATTAGGTGTTTATCTATCCCTGAGCATTATTGTAACAAAAATACAATTTGAACCTAATAATTTGAGTGCTCATTGTATCTCTGCCTCGAGTCAGCCACAAACCACAGTATATTTCCAGTTTGTAGTATTATCTCAGTTCACTGTTACCTAACTTCAGTATATTACCAGTTTATTTGACAATCCCAATATACTTTAAGTTTTTTGTTAATATGAGCACATGCCCATTTTCAAAATCCCACAAATACAATCCCTGCATATTACAATCTTACACAATACAAGTAACCTCCCACCTTGGCAATCCCAGTATACTCAATTTGATTAAGTCAGTATGCTTCCTTTGACAACCCCTGTTTACTCACAATTTGCACAGTTCCAAGCATATTCGAGCATTTCCTGGGAGGATAGCTCAGCGGCAACGTGCTCGCCTTGGAAGCAAGGTGACACGAAACGACATAGGTTCGATCCCTGGGTCCACGCTTAGAAACCTCTGGGTATTTTAAGCGCATTATAAATACGCAACTAAGACAAAAAAAACAATTACGCAACTAAAAAACAAATAATTCCTCAGCAGCGCCTTGAGCGCTTTAAAAATGCAAAATATATAAATATTACCAATTTCACAATTCCAGTGACGTCTGACTTTGACAAGCCCAGTAAATTCTCAGTTTAACAGTCTCAAAATATTCTAGTTTTACAACTCCAGTATTTTCCCAATTTTCACAAATCTAGATTATTTTCACCTTGTAAACCTGAGAATATGCAGAAATTATTCAATCAAGTTTGTAGAATCCCATTATATTGTTGCACAATTCCAGTATACATGCTCCCAGTATATCTCCAGCCTGCACCATGCCTGTATAATCCAAAATGGCAATGGCAATATAATCTTACATGGATAATACCAGTTTGCACAATCTCTGCATGTTCTCAATTTCACCTGCCATCTCCGTATAGTCACAGTTTATCAAAACCCTCTATCATCCAAGCTTGGCCATTCGGGTCAACTCCTAATATGCACATTCCCCGGTATATTCACAGCCTGCACCTCTCAGTAAACACCCAGTTTGACCAAATACAGTATATTGTTGTATAGTCATAGTTTGACTTAGTATGTTCTTTGATGAAGTCCTTTGTCTGTCTAACTCTAGGGCGGGGGGCACAAGCACAAAATGCACTGTCGGAGTTTGGTGGTCCCCATACGTCAATGTTTCTATCTGTGCTTTCTCAAGAAACACTACAATCCTCTCCTTAGTCAAGTGTGCTGTGCTTCCATTTTTAGGAGCAACTGAAGGCCAAAACGAGGTTCATCATGCAGTGAAGTGGAATTAAAAGGAAAGCTAAGGCCTTTTTACCTTTCTAATTATACAGTGTTTTGTGATAATCTATTGTAAACCCAGTGAAGATAAAATTACACTTTGCAAGAATGTTGGTCAATGTGCTAGACACCCAAAGATAAATGAACTAACATTATGTGAGTCAGCCACATTGTCACAGGAATTATAATTAGCCATAAAAAAAATAATCAGAAAGCGGGGCAGATCAATAATTATGATAGCAGAAAAGGACTTCTAAGAAAACTACATTAGTCACTGAAGACTCGCAGACCTTACAAAAGTATTAAAAGCGATCATTATGTTAACAGTCTGCCTTGCTAATGCGCTGGGATTTTCACCAGTGACAATCTTTAAGGGTTATTTCATAATAGACATAATGAAATTCCAAGATGATACTGACCTATTGCATTATGGATATCCTTCACAATCGTTTTCAGGTGCTCCTCTGCAGTTGACTCCTGCGTGACTTGAAGGGTGCTTTCACTTTGGACAGAAGGTGCTTTAATCCCATCTGTTAATAGTGGCCCCAGATCTTCAAAAGGGCTCTCCAGGTCTTTCTGTGATCTGTCCTCAGTCCTGTGTAGTGCTTGATCCTCGATGTCCTGCTCAGCTGCCTGATCAGCAACCCCTAAGTCCTCTATTAAGGGCATTGTGGACAGGCTGTGCCTTTTAACCTGCTTGTTGATTCTGTTCTTCTCTTGCACGGATGGTATACAGTGTAAGCTTTGGGAGGCCTTGAGCCGGTTTCCAACTGGGTCAGGCTGAAGCAGTCCCTCTAAGCAGTGCGACTTGTTGGAGCGATTGGAGCTCATCAGTGAATATGATGGTTTCCTGCTTATAACTCTGTACAGCTTACTGTATATTCGGTACTGCAGCTTCCTCAGGAGCTGGGAAACAGGGTGGTCGTGGAAGCTGACACATGAAACAAGAGCACATGCCAAATTAATCATGGTAACAAATATACTGATGTGTTAACAGACACAAATCCACTGGTTTAAAATGTAGCAATTTCTAACTTTCTTTTCTTGTTAGAGAGCCTGGTACCCAAAGGTCATATTTCGCCTCAATTACTCACATACTAATAGGGCTCCACATAAGACTTTGAATTAGCACTAAATCTATGTTTGTGGAGGAAATAATAATTCGATTCAAATTGGGGTATTTTTTAGGCAAGTAAAAATACGTTTTGATTCTAAAACAGAAATCTTTTTATTATTCATATACTTTGTACTTATCAATTCTTGCAAAATGAAAGATGCAAAGATCAAAGTTCCTCTTCAGGTCGGGCCTAATAACGTTAGAGCTCCTTCTCGTGCACTGCTCTGCTGGTGCCAACGATCTGAACAGATCAGTGGAGCTGTGAGTGGAAGCAAGGGGCACTGTCCAGTGTATCCTATTCATAATAGGGTGTATTTTAACTTTACTTTTTTGTTGGGTGTACTTGCCTATTTCTTGAGAGTAAATATGCAGCTTATCTGTATGTCTCCATGCAGTGGCATGGGTTGTGTTTATCAATCACAAAACACAAATGCATGAGGTGGGATAGTGTGATTTCTATGTAGACTATTACACTTGAAATCCAAAACTATACAGTTATTATCCTGGCTCATTCACAGACTATGAAGCCAGAGCAGCGAAGGGGTTCTCAGAAAGGCATTACTGCATTAATGGTGCTGTGTAGTGGTGTCATTGCTGGATAATCAAGAGTCTGTAATAGAAATATGCCAGGCAGTCAAGGACCGCTGTTGAGAGCCGCTGGCAGTTTAGAGCATATGGCTCCTCTCCTGACTGCTGTGTACCGGTAAGATCAATAGGGGGCCCTTTGATATTAAGATCACTGACCAGATACGATTCCTTCCACCTGTCCTAGTCGTGCCTGGGGTCTGTGCTACAGCGAGAGGCGAGTGGCGCCCGCTAGTTGTGCTGTGCTGTTTTGGATGAATTCTTTGTTTGTCCCTCCCGAAGGTCATCATCAAACCAGCCTGACACTACACGCTAAAATCTGGGAGTGGCGGTGCTCATATCTTGTTTGGGAGCCTTTCAAATACTTCTTCAGGGGGTTGTGCTCCTCTCTGCCAGAGCGCTTGCTTTCCTTACCCCATTGACTGTTGGTGTTGGCAGGAGGAGTGTTTTGGTTAAAGGGAGTGACCGCAATCTGAAGTCGGAAGTCTAAAATTGGTTGTTCGAATTTCGAGTTTTTATTGCCATTTTACTGCCATCTAGACCTTGTACAGGATTTGTCTCGGTGCCTGGAAATCAGTGACTTATTATTTGTTCCTCCCTTCACTGATCTAGAATTATAAACAATGGTGAAAAGGAAGGGGGTGGCGCAGCGCCGCCTGGGGGTAGCCACCGTAAAATGTCAAGGTTGTTTAAACCGGTCAAGGATGTTAACATTGACCTCTGAAATTAAGGGTCTCCTGTCAGATATGTATGGAAGTGGGACTAGGCCAGAGAGCCATTTGGACGCCCATGAGAGCATCCCATCCCGACCCGCAGGGATGGATTTGCAGAGGGTTCCCAAACCTGACACTAATTGTGCGGCTCAGGAGAGTACCACAGACTACCTTCTGTGACGGCGCCAATGACCCACCTGCCAATCGAAGCCTTAAAGGTATAGGCTCAGGTCCCCATATCTCGAAGGAGCATCTATTGGGGCCCTTTGAGACCTCTCCAAAACCTGGTTAAACTGGTGGAAGAACGTTTTCTTTTGGAAAATCAGGCAAAAATCAGGAAAGAGGTCTGGCAGCCATAAATATTATTGAAATGTATCCACAGATCCACGAAGGAAAGGCTCACAGCCCATTAGTCCACTCGATGGAGGCGTCCCCATCCACTATAGTCCCCTCCGGCAATGTACTTACCAATATCATGTGCTCTCTTTCGCAGGTGGTCACAAATACAATGCCTTTGGTGGACTCAAGTAGGGGGTCTCCCCATCCCCCTGCTGCCATTTCTAACTGTTTACCTGTGTCAAACCCGCTGCCTATTAATAACAGTTTCCAGCCCCTCCCATTTGGACCCCACCCTGTGGATGGTTTGATATACCCTTTGCATGAATCACCGGTAGAACAACAGTGGAAGACTAACTGGAAAGAAAGGGGCAAATCGGTTGGGAAACAAACAGCAGGAAGGGGAAAATAGGGTGGAGCCTGTCAAGGAGGCACCAAGTCATACCCTTATGTAGGTTCTCAGACATGCCACCACGAGTCTGATAATAATGAATGTAATGTCAGCAGTAGGTCCATTAAGAAGGTTGAAGCGGTTTTTTGAGTATGGATGGGTGAGCGATTAAATGGAAGAAATTAAACAAATTACAGTAAAGGTTGATTGGCAGCCCACTCTCCACCCTTATCCTTGCCCACTATGCATAAGCCTGATGTTACAAACACCAATCCTAGCAGGGTTCCCCATATGTCCAGGGCGTCCCCTGCATGTGTTGCTAGGAACTTAGAACCTCTTGATAAGAGGCACACTACAAATTCTAACTCTAGGCAGAATGCTGCTTTCAGAGGACCTGTGGGGGGAACACAATCAGAGGGCGTACCGCCCCTCGATAGTCGAGTCACCCCTTTGACAGGCCCAAATACACTTCCCATATTTAGCTCTACTGTCATTCCTAGCAGAAACACTGACAAATCGCGTTTAGCAGGAGGTGACCCCGGGCCCTCCATAATTATGACTCATGTTCCTAGACTATCCGCCCATTCCTTTGAAGGCAAGTAACTTGTTAACAAATGTATCCATTGGATACATCACCCCAAGCTTTGCACCTCTATAATTAGGAAAAACATCACGTAATTTGTTAGGGGAGATATGCCAGGTACAGAAGTTGATTTATTCAGGTCTTTTTTGTATCCTGGTCCTGGTGGAAGGCCTATTCAGTATTGATTTTAGGGTCTATTCCTCTGGACATACCAGATCTTGATGAGGTCCCCCAATACTTTTTTTGAGGACCTTCGCAGGCTGTGAGCCATCAGCCAACCACAGGACTTTGACCTTGCATCACTTTGGGTGTCAGTGAGAGGTGGTTGGAAGAAGGCCAATCTCTGTAGGTAGAGTCTATAATAGTGCTGATCTGGTGGAGGTTAACTGACTGCATGGGGTGGATGGTAACATTGTGGGCCCCTCCTCTGTATTCAAGTTAAAATCTTGGATCATAGCAGGAGTGAAGAGATTACTTCACAATCCTGATTGGTGCAATTATGTGAGCAACTTTCACATCATAGTGTTGCAACAAACATGGGCAAATGACCCCCCACATCTTCAGGGATATCAGACCTTCTCCATCCCACTAAGGGGCCTAAAGGCTGACCCAGTCATGGGGGGTCATTCCGAGGTTGGAGGTAAGTACAGGGCTTTACCGGCATGGAGCAAACAACGTGTCCGATCTGGTAACAGACCGCTAATTGCGGCCTATTACGACTTCGCGGGCACAAGCTTTGCGCCATGCCGGTAAAGTACCTAGCGCCAAGGGCCCGAAAAAGCCCTTACCGGCATGAAGCACACCGTACTTAACAATACCGCCATAGAACAAAGTGGAAACAGCGATGTCCGTAAATAATGGTGGCCGTAAATTACGGCCACCATTAAACAACGGAACCAGAAATATCGTCATCGCACAGGAACGGGAAGGAGCGCGGCGGCCATCTTTAAAAACACAATCCATTGCCATCCTCAACAGGCAGCACCCTTGGGAGCATTTTGAACCCTGGAAAAGGCCATCAGAATCTGCAGGAATGCCAAAAGCACCCAAGAAGACAGCAGACCGGCTCCGCAAGCAGCGATTCAGCCCGAACGAATTGCAGATCATGGTTGACACCCTTGTGAAGAAGAACATCTGGGCACTAGTGCCCAGAGGGTGAGCGCAGTCGGCACCACCCCCCGCACCCTCAAGGACTGCCGCAAGTGGTGGGACGACCTGCGGCTGAGGGTGCGGAGCATCCTCTCTGCCAACCGCAGCCAGGCCCGGTGGACCGGAGGGTGCCCAAGTTCCCCCATGAAACTGATGCCATGGGAGGAGGCGTGTGCCGGCCTGATCGGACAGGAATCAATAGAAGGCGTCGGCAACATGGAGTGTGGGGCACCGTCGTCCGCTGATGGAGGTGAGTGTCCTGAGTCAACACTGCCAATGCCAATTCCATGATATACACTCCCAAGGCCCGGCCAAGGAATCACGGCATAGTGCCCTCCCTCCCATTAAAATCATGCTGAACCAACTGCGACCCAAGCAAGTTCCAAGTGCAAGGGCATAACGCACATCACACATAGTGCACGAACTTGCACATCCCATGATGCACACTGTGCAGCTGGTGTGGCCAGTGTGTGAGTCAGACTGCACAGTACCCGGCCAGGATGAGTGACACTGACACCTGCATACATATCACACCCATAAATAGAATGTAGTGCTGTTGCATACCCAAATGCCCATAAACCCCAAATCACTGAATATGTGAATGTAGCCATGAATGTAAGTTGCGTCTCAAATCATCACTCATGCCATCCCTCTCTCCTACCCCTGCAGGCAGTGAGCATGACAGCGAGGACCCCGACACCAGCTGTCCCACCACCTCCAGGGACAAAGGCAGGGTCCGCCGCATCCCAACCAGGAAGGACACACCTACACCGGCTCCTGCAAGGCCCATGGAGGGTGCACCACCCCCACCCCTCCCTGCATTGGCGGCAGGTACATTGTCCACCTGTAACGCTCACCTGATTCCCACTGAGGCGCGGGTCTTGGCAGGAAGGTGTCTGTGACTCGAAAAGTGATGTGCAGGACTCGATTGGCTTCTGGGGACGAACCTCTTCGCACTGTGTGTCGGACTCGAAGGGTGAGGTTTCTGCAGGTGAAAGAATATGGGGGTTAAAGGTCTGGGTTGTTGAATGTCCCTCTCTCTCTCTCTCTCTCTTCCCAGCTTGTCTGTAGAGCCCCCCCCCCAGGTCAACGTGCTCACCTTAGATAGGTGAATGCTGGGCTCTCCATCTGCGTCTAGTGCAGGGTGCCGTTGCCAGTTCCTTCACTGGTGAAACATTGACCTCTTGACTTCAGAGGATGGTTACCGTCGTTGTCTGCACGAGCGGTAAGTTTCTGGACACCTTTTGTCGTTATAGTCTTTAAATGCGTGGCACGTTAATATTGAAGACTATGTATAATGCTTTTCCCTTATGTATTGCAGGACTCTTGAGATGGAAGATGGAGTGAAGCGCCTGGAAATTCGTAAGTATGGCAAGCGCTCTAACTGTCTCTTTCCTTGCAGCTTAGTTCGTGTTAAAGAGACGCTGGAGTATTCGCAGGCGTTTGACTGCGACGAGCGTGATGGGCGTGAGTAAATACCTGCTTAATGTCTTTTTCTTTGTCTTTACAGGCGACGATGCAGAATGAAGAAATCCGGAATTCACAGCGTGCCGGTAAGTGTAACAATGCTTTTGTCTTTGCAGGCGAAGATGCAGCGTGAAGAATCCGGAATGCACAGCGTGCCGGTACGTATAACAATGCTGTTGTCTTTGCAGGCGAAGGTGCAGCGTGAGACACTGCCGCTGCCGATGGATCAGGTGAGTAAGCACTGCGTGTAAAGTTCGTCTTGCTAACCTGTTGTTTCTTGTCTTTTGCAGGTGCTGATGTTGACTGGGTACAGGAATGGTAAGAATAATTCTTGCAGATTCAGGATCAAAAGAAGAAAGGCTGGAACAGACTCGGTGGGCGTTCTGCTGCAGATGCAGAATAACGCGAAGCACGTTTCATCTATCGGGTGTGGTTTAAATAGCCTTGGAGTGATGAGGCGTCTTCTTCCACGGCCCCGCCTAGGTAAGAAAAGAGTTCCAGTTTCCAGAAGAGTTCCAGTGCTGTATCCAGGGAGTGGATCTGCCCCACCCAGGTAAGAAAGTAGTTCCTGTTTCACAGAGGCCTTCTAAGTGGCTGGTAAGTAAGCAGCATGGTCTGCTGCAGGTAAGTCCACCCAAGCACTTTCACACCAATTATGAGCCCGGCGCTTCCAGTGCCGGGACCTATGGTTTTGATGAGCCTGGTGCCACCGGCGCCAGGACAGGGTCCAAAAGGTCCCAGTAGGGACCTGCTGGTGCCTTGGATTAGGGTTAGGGGCCTGCTTCCAAGGACGTTGGGCTGGTCCTGGCTCCTTGGAAACAGTGATCATGACAGCACCCCCCCTCAAGGCCCCTCCTAAGCGTGTATTCTCCGGGGGTTTTGGCTTGTTGGGGTGATTCAGATGGAATTTCTTGACCAGACGAGGTGCGTGGACATATTCTGAGGGTTCCCAAGACCTCTCCTGGGGGCCGTATCCCTTCCAATCAACCAGATAATATAACTTAGATTTGGAGATTTTGGAGTCTAGGATGTTCTTCACTTCGAATTCAAGTTCTCCATCTACTAAAACCGGTTCTGGAAGTTCAGTCAATCGGGTTTCTGGTTGTACTGGTTTTAATAAGGAGACATGGAATACTGGATGTATTTTCATATGTGTAGGTAATTCCAATTTGACAGCCACCGGATTAATTATGGCAGATATGAGATAGGGTCCAAGGTATCTCGGGATGAAGGTGCGGGGTCCTTTTAAAGGCAGGTGCTTAGTGGATAACCAGACCTGATCTCCTACAGCGTAGTGAGGGGCCTCTTTACGGTGCCGATCTGCTGCCTTTTTTAATTGAGCTTTAGCTCTTTGCAGATGGGCAGTGGCTTCCTTAAAAGCACGGGTGATCTCCGAGTGCAAGTGATCCACAGCAGGTGCTTCAAATTCTTGGGGAGGATCCAGGTTGGAGGTTCTAGGATGGTGTCCGTATAATAGGAAAAAAGGAGTCTTCCCGGTTCCAGAATGAGTCGAATTGTTGTAAGCGTATTCAGCGATCCAAAGAATATCCTTCCAGGGGTTTTCTGTTTGTTGGAGCATGCAACGTAGATATTGTTCTAGTGTCTGATTTGTCCTTTCGGTTTGTCCGTCAGTTTGGGGATGGTGACTGGTCGAAAGTCTTACATGAACTTGGGCTAGACGACAGCAACTGCGCCAGAAGTGGGAGATGAATTGACTTCCCCTATCGGAGACTAGAACCGAGGGAAAACCATGTAAGCGAACAATGTTTTCCAAGAATTCTCGGGCCAATACTGAGGCTGAAGGTAGACCCTTCAGGGGTATGAAGTGAGCCATCTTGGAGAATAGATCCACGACTACTAAGATGGTAGTATACCCCAAGCATGGAGGTAAGTCTGTGATAAAATCCATGGACAGGGTATGCCATGGACAGGGAGGGATGTCAAGTGGCTGTAATAGGCCGGCTGGTTTCTGCTTCTGACTTTTATTCTGGGCACACACACCGCAGGAGATTACAAAGTGTCTAATATCCTTTTTCCACGATGGCCACCAGAAATGTCTTTTAATCTTTTCCATGGTTTTGGTAATGCCAGGGTGCCCCTCCATTAGAGAATCGTGATAACAGGAGATTACTTGTTTTTGTATTTTCTCACAGGGCAAGTGCAATCGTCCTCGGAAATATGGTAGGTCTTGATCCACTGAGAATTCTTTTCCCTTTAATTGCCAGTCCTGCAAATCGTCCGGAGTTAGGAGTGATTTAACCGTGGTCTTGATGTCTTCAAAAGATTGAGTGCTGACCAAACCCAAAATCCTTTGTTCTGGGATTATGGGTATTGGATCTGGATTGGTCAAATGTTCATCTACCCCCATCCGGGAGAGGGCATCTGCTTTTCCGTTCTTACTGCCTGGACGATAAGTAATTATAAAGTCAAATTCAGCCAGAAACAGAGCCCAGCGAAGCTGTCTGGAAGACTGAGCTTTGGCCGTCTTTAGATATTGTAAATTGCGGTGGTCAGTCATTACGGTGACTGTGTGTCTGGCTCCTAAAAGATAATGCCGCCATGCTTTAAAGGCCGATCTGATAGCTAAAAGTTCCTTGTCGGTAATTGAATAGTTGATCTCGGGAGCCGAAAACTTGCGGGACCAAAAGGCTACAGGGTGTAACTGGTGTGTGACCGGATCTCTTTGTGATAAAACTGCCCCCATAGCGAGACTAGAAGCATCAGTTTCCATGATGTAGGGGAGTTCTGGGCGAGGGTGTTTTAGAACAGGTGCAGAAATGAATTTAGCTTTTAAGTCCTGAAAAGCTTGTTCTGCTTCAGAAGACCACTCAAAACGTTTGTTCTTTTTTAACAGAGCGGTGATGGGCTGGACTATCCGAGAAAATTCAGGAATAAATCTGCGGTAAAAGTTAGCGAAGCCTAACATGCTTTGAACTCCATTTACTGAGGTTGGTGATGGCCACTTGATGATTGCATCAACTTTCTTTGAATCCATATGGACTCCATTGGGTGACAATATGAATCCCAGGAACTCGACTTCTGTTACGTTGAAAACGCATTTTTCAAGCTTAGCAAAAAGATTATGTTGACGCAATCTCTCAAGAACCTCTTTAACGTGTCTCTGGTGTTCCTTTTCGGATGATGAATAGACGAGGATGTCATCAATATAGACAACAACACACACGTCTATGAGTTCTCTAAGGACATCGTTCATAAAATATTGGAACGCGGCAGGAGCGTTACAAAGTCCAAAGGGCATCACTTGATATTCGAATAGCCCGTACTTGGTGCGGAAGGCCGTTTTCCATTCATCGCCCTCTTTTATCCGTACCAAGTGGTAGGCTCCTCTGAGATCCAATTTTGTATATATACATGCATCTTTGACTTGGTCCAGGAGTTCAGGCATCAAAGGTAACGGGTATCTGTTTTTAACGGTGATCTGATTCAGGGCGCGATAATCTATGCAAGTCCTAAGGTCTCCTTCCTTTTTCGGAACGAAGAACAAAGCCGATGAAGCTGGAGATTTTGAAGGACGGATAAACCCGTTAGCTAGGTATTGATCCAAATATTGTCTGAGGTGAAGATTCTCTGGCTCGGTGAGGGCATAAATCCTGGTGCAAGGAGGAGTTGTTCCGGGTATCAAATCTATTTGACAGTCGTAAGACCTATGAGGAGGCAGGGTGTTCGCTTGATCCTTCCGGAAAACGTCTTGGAATTCCTGGTATTCGGGAGGTAATTTAGGAACCTCCTCAGAAGAGATTGCCGCCAGTGAAATATCAGGCCTAGGATAACAAGTGGTAAAACATTCTGGAAACTGAACCGTCTTTGCTCGCCAATCGATCTGAGGATTGTGTTTCTCTAAGCAAGGGATTCCCAGAATGATCTGGAACTGAGGAGCCTTGATCACATCAAACACGATTCTCTCCCAGTGTCCATCTTGACTCACTAGCGTCACTTCTTTGGTGGCATGCGTTACTGGTCCGGAGGCTATCTCCGTGCCATCCACAGTAGTAATGACGTCTTTTACAGCCTTAGGGACAAGGGGTAGATTCATCCTTGATACCATTTCACGGTCCACATAATTACCGATTGCTCCACTATCGATGTAAGCTTCAATTGCATGCAAACGATCTGGACGGTCAGGACTAATGAGGACCATGGGTACCACGAAATGCGAGGTCACGGGACAGATCTTAACGCTCGGCAAGAGGACCTCTACTCTTGTCGGGCTAGGTCGTTTCCCTGCTCAGAATTTGTGGTACAGGTATCCGCGGCTCCTACAGCCTTCTTAGCTGGTTTCACTGGACAGCCCCGAAGAAAGTGTCCTGGGTTTCCGCAATAGAGGCATAGTTGCAGCTGCCTTCTTCTTTCCCGCTCTTTCTGGGTTAAAGGTCCTTTCATGCCCCCTATTTGCATGGGTTCCACCGTGTCAGCTCCCCTAGTAGAGGTTGGTGGTTTAGAAAACACTCGGGTATCAAATTTGGAACGATCTGCCTTCCTGTTCTGTAGTCTGTGGTCCAATTGGACAACTAAGTCAATATAGTCTGAGCAATCTTGTGGAGGATTCACAACTTGAGCTAACACATCCTTGAGCTCTCCACGCAGGCCTCTGTAGAAAAGCGTTATTCTCTTATCCTCGAGCCATTGAGTTTCCACTATAAGTCTGTTGAATGAGGCTATATAAGTCAAGAGGTCTTGATTACCTTGTCGTAATGAAAGAAGTTCATTGTCCAAGGCCTGCCCTTGTGCATGTCTTGCAAACAGCTTCTCCATGCTGGACTGGAAGGCCTGGAAATCATGTAAAACCGGATCATCCTGGGTGACTAAAGGGATCGACCAATCTGCGGCGCTGCCACTGAGCTAAGAAAGCACGAAAGCCACCTTGGTCTGGTCTGTTGGGAAAGCAGCTGGTCGACATAAGAAGTGTAAGCGGCACTGGTTGATGAACACCGCAAATTTTTTTGGATCACCAGAAAAGCGTTCGGGCGGAGCCAAGGGCACATTACCGGGCAGATTGATTTGCACTGGATTTAAGGATGATGCAGAATGATAACTTCCTCCTGGAGCGGGCAAAGGTGTCTGTCCTGCCTGTGTTTGTAGCAACTGCCTAGCAAGGTCCTCAGTCCGCTCCTTGGAAATTATCAGTTCTCTTCTTAGAGAGTTTGTTTCCTGACAAGCTGCATGTACTTCTGCTCTTAATTCCCCGAGCAACCGGGCTAGTTGATCAGTGTCTGAGGTTTCCATTGCGCCTGGGTAGGAGTTTTGTGGTGGGCTTCGCGTTCTGTAACGCTCACCTGATTCCCACGGAGGCGCGGGTCTTGGCAGGAAGGTGTCTGTGACTCGAAAAGTGATGTGCAGGACTCGATTGGCTTCTGGGGTCGAACCTCTTCGCACTGTGTGTCGGACTCGAAGGGTGAGGTTTCTGCAGGTGAAAGAATATGGGGGTTAAAGGTCTGGGTTGTTGAATGTCCCTCTCTCTCTCTCTCTCTCTCTCTCTTCCCAGCTTGTCTGTAGAGCCCCCCCCCCAGGTCAACGTGCTCACCTTAGATAGGTGAATGCTGGGCTCTCCATCTGCGTCTAGTGCAGAGTGCCGTTGCCAGTTCCTTCACTGGTGAAACATTGACCTCTTGACTTCAGAGGATGGTTACCGTCGTTGTCTGCACGAGCGGTAAGTTTCTGGACACCTTTTGTCGTTATAGTCTTTAAATGCGTGGCACGTTAATATTGAAGACTCTGTATAATGCTTTTCCCTTATGTATTGCAGGACTCTTAAGATGGAGTGAAGCGCCTGGAAATTCGTAAGTATGGCAAGCGCTCTAACTGTCTCTTTCCTTGCAGCTTAGTTTGTGTTAAAGAGACGCCGGAGTATTCGCAGGCGTTTGATTGCGACGAGCGTGATGGGCGTGAGTAAATACCTGCTTAATGTCTTTTTCTTTGTCTTTACAGGCGACGATGCAGAATGAAGAAATCCGGAATTCACAGCGTGCCGGTAAGTGTAACAATGCTTTTGTCTTTGCAGGCGAAGATGCAGCGTGAAGAATCCGGAATGCACAGCGTGCCGGTAAGTATAACAATGCTGTTGTCTTTGCAGGCGAAGGTGCAGCGTGAGACACGGCCGCTGCCGATGGATCAGGTGAGTAAGCACTGCGTGTAAAGTTCGTCTTGCTAACCGGTTGTTTCTTGTCTTTTGCAGGTGCTGATGTTGACTGGGTACAGGAATGGTAAGTATAATTCTTGCAGGTTCAGGATCAAAAGAAGAAAGGCTGGAACAGACTCGGTGAGCGTTCTGCTGCAGATGCAGGATAACGCGAAGCACGTTTCATCTATCGGGTGTGGTTTAAATAGCCTTGGTGTGATGAGGCGTCTTCTTCCACGGCCCCGCCTAGGTAAGAAAAGAGTTCCAGTTTCCAGAAGAGTTCCAGTGCTGTATCCAGGGAGTGGATCTGCCCCACCCAGGTAAGAAAGTAGTTCCTGTTTCACAGAGGGCTTCTAAGTGGCTGGTAAGTAAGCAGCATGGTCTGCTGCAGGTAAGTCCACCCAAGCACTTTCACACCAATTATGAGCCCGGCGCTTCCAGTGCCGGGACCTATGGTTTTGATGAGCCTGGTGCCACCGGCGCCAGGACAGGGTCCAAAAGGTCCCAGTAGGGACCGGCTGGTGCCTAGGATTAGGGTTAGGGGCCTGCTTCCAAGGACGTTGGGCTGGTCCTGGCTCCTTGGAAACAGTGATCATGACACCACCCCAAGGTCCGAGGAGTCCAGCAACACTGGGGAGGTGGCAGCCACGGCCTCCCTAGAAACCGTGGACAGCCCCTTGTCCACCTGTGGAGCGGCAGAGGAGGACTCATACCCAATCATCCAAACCCCAGAGGCCAGCAACTAACCACAGGTGTCATGCAGCGACTCAGGGGAGCCAGGCACACCTGGCCAATGTGCCCGTGGAGAAGCACAGGAACAGGCCAATCCTGTGCCCAGTCCCCCAGCCGAAGCCCTGTCAGGGCATGGAAGCCCAATCCCCTGCAGGACCGACACCCCATCAGCTGATGCGCAGCGTGCAGCGCAGCTCACTGCCCTCATCACCGAGGTGATGCAAGACAATCGCCAGGGCAGGGATGAGTGGCGGGAGCAACTAAGGGCAATGCGGCAGGTGGTGACGGACAGCACAAACCGCCTATGTGCAGTCCTCAGTCGCATTGCTGATGCCCTTGAGGCTGCGCGTCCCTCACAGCCGACTCAGCATGAGGACACCCCCTCGAACAGTCACTCAACCCGCACAAGCCCACTGCTTTGTTCACTACGTTCCCAGCGCCGCCGGGACATGGCTACCCAGGCCCCGGGAGCGCAGAGTAACTTGCATACCTGCCACATGTGGCCTAGATGGACACCATGGGACTACTGTTGGGGAGTTGGGGGGGAGGGGGATGAGGGTGTGTTGGGGAGTTGGGGGGGAGGGGGGTGAGGGTGTGTTGGGGAGGAGGGGGGTGAGGGTATGTTGGGGAGTTGGGGGGGAGGGGAGTGAGGGTATGTTAGGGAGTTGGGGGGAGGGGGAGGGAGGTGGTGTGGTGGAGGGTTTGTTATATACGTATGCACGTACAATTTCAATACATCGGTTGTGTTGCAAAGGTAAACCTGTGTGGACATTCATCATTGAGCATGTGTATTCTGATATCTGACAGTGCATGGTGTACATGTATCCCCACACCCAGTGCCCTATGTCCCCATGTCATGACACCCTCTGCTGACTTGTGTTTTCGGTTTTAATGTCCAATCAATGTTTGCCACACAGCATGTCCCTCCTGTGCATCGGCACCATGATGCTGTCCTGCCCCTTCCTCCTCCTCCTACCCTTCATCATCATCTGGTGGTAGCCGTCCCATGTCAGGGGACAGGGGCACGTTCCAATGGATGCACATATTGTGCAGCATTATACATGACATGGGGGGCTTGGACACCTTCTCATTGCAGTAGATGGGTGCCCCACCCGACCGGCTGAGGCAACTTATTCGTGCCTTCAACAGGCTAAGTGCCTGCTTAATCACCACAAGTGCACGGGTATGGGCAATATTGTAGGCCTCCTCGGGCCTGTTCTGTGGGTTTCTGACAGGGGTGCTGAGCCACGGCATGAAGGGACAGCCACCGTCACCTGCATGTGTAGGGAATGAAGGTAAGTGTTTGGACTCTCATGGTGGACAACTGAACTAGTCTTACATGGCAATAGATCATTTCTGCCCATACGCACATGTCCATGGATGCATTGACCCCATTCCTGACCCCGCTATGTGTCCTGTGCAATGGAATGATGTAGGGTGTAGCATCTTCGAGATGGTCTATGGACTATGGCACGCACATCTTGAAGAACAAACATTGTTTATGCATGCAGCAGTCTTGGGGTAAGATCCATGAAGTGCTGTGTACTGTGAGATTCTGTAGTTGGGTGTGTTGGCTGTAGTCAGTAGCATATTCATCATACTGCACTGATCTGTACTATGGTGACTTCCAGCACTCCTATGCGTGTGCCGAACCGGTGATGCGGTGTGGTATCCCTGCTGGCCTCAGTTCAATCCACTCCCAGGGATGACTCTCCGGTGTGGTGATATGCTGGAGGCAGCCACATAGTGCATATGCAGTGTTTTCCCACATGCCCTTATGGTGTGTGAGGGACGCCGATGAGTGGTGCATGTGTTGTGGGATGTGGCCTCGTCACCTGTTGGTCATGTAGTGTTAGGTGTGGGCCTTACTTCATCAATGTGGGATTCTGTAGTCATGTGCCGTTACACTGGCTTTGTGGCACAGTGTTTGGTGGGGTGCACATCGTGCACTGGTGTCAACATTTCCACCCGGTTCGAGTATGCAGGCACCCACCTCATGACACTGATGCACTGCCATGGCACAGTCAGGCAACTCACCAAGCAGCCAGGCACGTCGTCCTGCATGTTGCTCCATGTAGCGAGGTAGCGTGGAGTTCAGCTGGACCACTGAGTCATGAGTTGATCCTGGATGTCGGCCCCACCCATGGGTGATGGTCTTGCTTGTGTTGCATACCGTCTACACGTTGGTGGAGTGGTATTGATTGCGGTTGCGATACGCCACCTCCATGCCATGCGGGGCGACCAACTCCAGTGGGTGCAGTCAAGGGCACCTATGCAATTTGGCATGCCTACCAGTGCATGGGAGGCAACTTTTGTATCGTAAATCTCCTGGGTAGTCAATGGTAGGGATTTGTAGTCGTTTGTTTGCTTGAGGAGGCCATCCAGCACTTGGTTCAGTGTCCATGAAATGAACGGTTGTGATATGCCATGCATGTGCCCCACTGTGTGCTGGTAGGTGCCTGTGGCATGGAAGTGGAGCACAGACAACACCTTCAGTTGAGGGGGGATGGCGGTGCGTATTTCTATGATGCTCACTATGTTGTCATGTCTCAGGTCGACTATGGTGGTGATGGTGTCGCAGTCAAGCTGGTACAGGGTGTGGATCTGCTCAGGGACCTGATGTGTGGGATTGGGGGCTGCCGGGGTGGTAACGGTGGATGCACTGGTGGTGCATGCTGGGCCTGTCTCACCCTCCTTCTCCTCCTGTGTCTCCTCTGTGGTGGGGCCTGGTGTTGTTGGTGGTGTTATTGTAGTTGAGGCCTTGCAAGCAGGACCTCCAGCTTCAGTAATGCTACCACTATTGGTATCATCTTGGTGTGGGAGGGGGTGTGGTGTGTGGGTGCGATCCTTTTCTGCTGTGGCAGACTCCATTGCCTACACCTGTGCTGTTTGTGTGCACCTGTGGCTCTGGGAACCACTGCTCAGGGTTCTTAACACCTTCTCTGAGATGCCTGTATGTACTTCATGCCGGTAAGGTACTTTACGGGCTTAAAGAGGCTGTTATTTACATGTGCACATTACTTGTGATCAGCTCCTGTTTACGCCATGCCGCTAATATCGGGATGGCGTGTCGTGCGCGTGACCCAAGACCGCTATTTACTGCATTGTACTTTACGGTACCGTAAATAGCGGTCTGGTTGGTCAGAATAGCCCGTAGTGGTAAACGATGCTGGTAATCCATTACCGGCATCGTTTTTCCCTTACCTCCAACGTCGGAATGACCCCCACGGTCTCTTGAATTGAATAGTCGTTTCCCTGGACTCGAGAATTGATATGAGTCCTACAGGAGCCGTGGACCTCTTAGCACTAATGATCTAGGTAGGGGCCAGTGAATTGTATTTGTACAATATTTATAATCGACCATCAGTCGTAAACGGTCTAGAAACCCTAGCCCTTCTAGAAGAACACATAAGTAGCAGAACCCTCCACTCACTATTTAATACCTGTACCCTGGTGGCTGGGGACATCCATCTTCAGGTCAAACCGCTTAAGGAGTTGATGACCATCTGGGATGACCAAGATCAGGCGTGGGAAATAATGTCACTGATGGGTTCTATCCCCAGGAGATCACACCGCCCGACCTTGGAATCATCCTGTATTCTTTCTAACTTAACCTTGAGGGTATGTAATCAGATCAGCTGGCGAAACAAACATTCAGGGGCCATAATGTGAACTCCCTAATCGATTATATTTTGGTCTCAGGACCAGATTGGGTGAAAGTTGTCAATTTTGAGGTGGATGGGAGAATGAAAAGTGACCACTCCCTGCTCATTCTTAGGATGATGTGTCACAAATGTCCAACCAGTGGAGTCCCGTATGAACACTAACCCCCAGTCGCTGAGGGTTGGTGGCCACACACGGAAGTCAATTAACTGGGCTAATGAAATGAGATCTGATTTTAAGCTGCATCTTTATACATCTACCCTTGACAATGTTAAAGTTATTTGTGCGGGGAAAACCAGTGCGGGACGGTGTGCAGTCATAATGTCGAAAACGTAATGTCGAAAAAAAAAAATTCAAATGCTTTATTTTGTTATTTATATGTTTTTTTTTTAGTTCCACATGTAAAAAAAAAAGGTTAAAAAAAAGGAGGGTTGGGGGAACCCCCCCATTTCGAATAGAAAAATTTAGTAAAAAAGACATTCAAATTTTTTTTTTTTCGACATAATTTTTTCGACATTATTTCATTCGACTTTATGACTATAAACCGTGCGGGACATATCCTGACAAAATATAAGCTGTTTTCAAGTAATCTTATCCCCAACATTTCAGTGCCCACCAAGGCAATCAGAGGTCAACTCCTAAATAAACCTGGTTGGTATGATTGTGAGTGTTGTGTGGCCAAACTCAACATCATCAAATGTACAAAATCTCCTCTGGGGGTGGATAGAGTGAAACTTTGTGCATTACGCTCAAAATATTAACACCTGATATCGACCAAAAAGAACAAGTTACTTACACATGGTAACATTCTGTCGACTGGATGTTCCTCCCACGTATTCCTCATCTTTTGAACATGTTGTCCAGCTTCAGCTGCATTGGAAAATGTGTTTCTGCAGAGGGCGCTGTGCGTCAATGGCGTCGACTCGATGTCCCTCGAAGGCCTTTGTCGAGGATGATGTCATCGAATGCCTATATAGCACGAGCAGCGCCCGTTTGCATCAGTTCTGTTTTTCCCCCTTAACAGCAGAATTACCCGCAAAACACAGGAGTGAACGTACTCAGCCTTGATGGAACAGAAACTGTAACAGCACAGGAAATTCTACTGAGGGGTAGGATGGGAGGGCGCAGAGGAATAGGTGGGAGGAACATCCAGTCGAAAATACGTTACCAGGGGTAAATTACTTGTTCTTCGAATGGATTGTCTCCTCCCATGGATTCCCCATCATTTGCACACTCCCACAGCAGTATTAGAATTGGAGGAGGGAGTAGAATTTGATTTTATATACCAAAAGGTACCATTCTGACTGAAGGAAGATTCCAGGCAATAATGCTTTGTGAATGTGTGGATAGTAGACCACATTGCCACTGCACAAATGTTTTTAATTGGAACGCCCCTTTGCAGGGCTGTAAAGGTAGCCATGCCACTGGTGGAATGAGCCCTTAAACCTTCCGGAGGTTCCTTTCCTGCCAACCTTTAACATTCTGAAATGGCCAAAATTATCCATCTCGATAAGGTCTGGTTAGAGATAGCCTGGCCCAGTTTAAGACCCATATATCCAATGAAGAGTTGGTCATCAATACGTAGTTTTGACATTCTAGAAATATAAAAGCTCAACGCTCTACGAGGGTTTAACCTATATAGTCTTTCCTCCTCCTTGTCAGGATGAGGTGGGGAATAGAAAGAAGGTAGAACCATTTTCTGTGCTATATGGAAATCAGAAATTATTTTGGGCAAAAATGAAGGTTTGACCCTTAGAACAAACCTATCCTTGTGGAAGATAGTAAATGATGGCATGGACGAAAGTGCCTGCAACTCGCTCACTCTACAGGCTGTTGTTAGCACTACCAATAAAATGTTTTTAAAGGTTAACAACCTTAAGGGACATGAGTGCCGAGTTTCAAAAGGTGCACACATTAGGAATTTTAGAACCAAATGATCACCATTGGTGAGTCCCTTTAGAAACTGTCAACAGTGGAATTTTGAAGTAGGAAAATTCTTCGGACGAACAGTTAAAGATGGACAGCGCCGCCAAGTAGCCTTTAATAGTACCAATCTGGAGTCCCAAATTGGCCAAAGATAGCAGAAAGGATAAAACATCTGTTGTTTTACATAGAAAGGGATCTACATTCTTTTCTCTGCACGAGTTGCAGAATTTATTCCAACGGCAACGGTACAGAGACTTTGTTGCTGTACTTCTGGCTGAAAGCAAAACAACACTAGTGTGTAGTAAATACATCGAGAATGCACGCATTGTCTTAAATAACACAGACATGCGGATGCGATAAATGATATGAAATTTGAAGACAAAAAACTTTAAATTTGTTTCAATCAAACGCAGGTCCCAAGTAATTGTTGGGTCGGGTGAACAAATGAACAGGTGATCCACACATCTTCAGTGATAAAGAAATTTGATACCATCACCCACTACGGCCATTTGCAGCCGTTCATCTCACGTCCATCCAGGATGTAAGTTGTGGCTTGGTGATATATTTTGTGACTGTTGTCCCCGAGGGGGGACCACAGTGTTAGTTGTGATGTGTCTTTTTAATGTGTTTTTCTCTACCTTGTGCGTATTCTTTTGACCCATAGGAGAGATATAGTGTACAAAACCTTGTTAACATTGGTAGAAGCAATCTTTTATGCCGGATAATAGAATATATGTTGTATTGGTATTTAAACCATTGTTGCTCACAAAATCTGTTGTATGTTTATTTTTAGATTATGCAAAATTGACCGGGGTATATGAAAGAGGTTTCCATTTTGAATAAAATAAATTGTCTGTCCTGAAGAAGGCCGAAAAATCACAGGTGTAGAGACACTAGAGATAGTGCCTCAATCTCCAGTAAGGCCGAAACATGTCGACACTTGACAAAAGACTTATCAATTTCTAAAGTCTTACATCTAGAATACTGCTTTATCAACATTAGCTAGTTCTCATCAAATTTACTAACCCCTATCATGTTTTTAGGATTAGATTAAGTCGATCATGCAGTTTTGATTGATGACATATATCTGTATGTTTCTGCTTTCTCTCTTTTTTAACTTTTCTAAATGTGTCTTAATAATAAATTGATATGGACTCATTTACGACTAATGATTTTTAGTATTTGGATTTTGTGAAGGTGCATAAGCGAGATGGTTTTGTACGTTGTTCTAATAATATGTGGCATTGGTCTGTTGAAATTGTAAATGTGTAATTAAGCTGGTAAGCTTGCATCACAAATAAGTTTGATAATATATCACCCAGCCCAGCCTGGGTAGTCAATAGTCTCACTTTTGTATAAGTGCTGAAGGCAAAACCTCCATTACGTCATCCGGGAGGTCCCAATCCTCATAGCTCAGCCTTTCAGAAACCAAGCATGGAGGTAGAGTGTTTTGACCTCTGGATGGAGAACCCGACCCTCCTTTCGCGAGAGAAGTTCCTCTATTTGTGGAAGACGCATCGGAGGACAGATGGACATGTCCAGATGGTCCGGGTACCACATCCTCCTGGCCCAATCCGGGGCAATTAGGATCATGTGTTTCCCGAACTTTCTCAACCTCCTGATCACATGAGGAATGACGGGGACTGGAGGAAACGCGTACAGGAGTGGAAATCACCAGTCCACTAAGAACGCGTCTCCTTCCCTGGAGCAATACAGTTTGCACTTCCGGTTTACCCCAGTCGCAAACAGATCCACTTGAGGGGTTCCCCAAAGGGCGAAGATCTCTTGAAGGACTTCCTGAGCTAGTTCTCACTCGTGTGACACTGTGCTCTGCCTGCTCAGAGCATCCACCGTTGTGTTCTCTTCTCCGGCTACGTGAACTGCTGATAGAGATATTCCTTCTTGTATTGCCCAGTGCCACAGCCGCATTGCCTCGATGCACAGTGGTAGTGACCCTACACCTCCTCTCTTGTTGAGGTAGTACATGGCCATTGTATGGTCCCTCATTATCAGGACATTCTTTCCCTGTACAGGGGGCAGAAAGGCCTTGAGCGCTAGTCTGATTGCCCTCAGCTCCAAAAGATTGATATGAAGTTTGGACTTCGATGGAGACCACCGACTGCTGACTGTCAGATCGCTGGTATGGGCTCCCCACCCTGTGAGTCACCCTGTGAGTCACTACTGTTGTATCCGGCCATGCTTGCCAAAAGGGTTCTTCCTTCAGAATATTGTCCTCAAAGGCCCACCACAGAAGATCCTGTGCGACCCTGGTTGGAACCTGAAGTAGGTCCGACATCTTTCCTGAGAACTGGGACCATTGCATTCTTAGAGCCCATTGAAGGGATCTCATTCTCACGGGGGGCTCTGGCACCAGAAAAATGCAGGCTGCCATAGGCCGAGCAACCTCAAAAAAATCAAAGGCCGGTAGAATGTGGGCATTCTGAAACTTGGTAACCATCTGAAGAATGTCGTGTGCCCTCACCTCGGTGGCGAGCTCTTTCCCAAGGAAGTATCCAGTACAATTCCAATGAATTGGAGTTTTTGAGATGGTGTCATATGGGTCTTCTTGTAATTGAGGGAGAAGCCCAATCTGCGGAGAGAGTGACAGGTGATGTTGAGATGATCCTGGGCTTGATCGTGAGAATGCACCGTGATCAGCCCAATGTCCAGGTACAGGTACACATGAATCCCCCCTCTCCTGAGACTCACTGCCATCAGTTTGGTGAAAATGCTCGGTGCAGAGGTTAGCCCGAATGGCAGAACTCAAAATTGATCATGAAAACCGCCAACTTGCGAACCTCAGGTATTTTCTGTGCTTGAGAATTGGCACATGAAAATAAGCATCCTGAAGATTCAATGACACCAACCAATCCTGCAGTTGGAGAGCCTGAAGGATCTGAGAAAGTGTGACCATCTTGATCTTGTCCTTTCTGAGGAACTTGTGCAAGTATCTCAAGTCCAAGATGGTTCGCAGTCCTCTGTCCTTCTTGGGTATTAGGAAATAAGGGCAATACCATCCCTTGTCCCTCTCCGCTACATGCACTGGTTCTATAGTGCCTTTCTTTAGCAGGGTTAAAAAATCTCCTGCACAAGGAGCAGATCCAGAATACTCAAAGAGTGGTTCCCTGGTGGATTGTTCTGAGGTCTCCTTAAAAACAGAAGGTAGTAACCGTGGGCTACGGTTTCTAGAGCCCAAGCATCGGAAGTAATGTCTTGCCATTCTTCCAGATACAGACACAGCCTGCCCCCCCACTGGTGAACTGTGACTCAAGACCTCAAAGAGGTTTTGAGGCAGCTGATGCAGCGGCCGATGGTAAGGAAGATGTTGTTTGAGCTAGCTTTGCACCCCTTCCTCGTCCACCACAAGGACATTTTCTTTGGCCCCTTTGACTGACCATTCCTCTCGTCCTTCCAACTGAGGAGTAGTAGCGAAAAGATCTACCCCTCCAAGGTTGTCCATTAGGTCGAAAAGGCTGAGGTTGCCTAATAGCGGCGCCTAAAGATTTGGCTGCCGCCTTCGAGGTCTGTAACTACTCAAGACTCTCGTCAGCCTTGTTGCCAAAAAGATGAGACCCGTCAAAAGGCATGTTGAGGAGTCTGGATTGAACATCGGGTGCAAAACCTGACTTCCGCAACCACGCAAAAACCTGCGCATAACGGTGCTGGTAGCCATGGCTCTGCTGATGCTATTGGCACTTGGAACTTTCTCTTGTCAGCATTTTCAGAAATGACCAACATATACTGTTTATGATTTACAGATGGATCTTTTATCACATCTGTCAGTAAATGTTAGGTCATCTTTATCTGTATAGTTATTTTTGGACAATTTTGGATAACTTATTTATAGTGATATATACCTAGATTTATTTTATGATGTTGTGGTGTGAATATAATAAATGTTTTTAAGCTATTATGACAGTTTTTGATAAATATTAAAATATGATGTTTATAATCTGTTTATCTGACTGAGCCTTCTCCTTCTCCACACTTTGAATCAATTGTGACTTATAATTTGTGTACTTACCCATGTGATTACCTTCTTGTTCTTTTTCATAAGCAGAATCCAAACCAGACTGAAGAGACTCGCACATGCCCTCTTTGCCGTCTCTAACTATGGATAAGAAGCCGTCTCTTTCATCCCCTTCGGGAATGTGCTCTGCCGCCATGGAAATGCAGTCCCATAGAGTGAACGTAAACTTTGCGAGGGCACAAGTGGTGTTGGCAGATTTTAGTGCCATGCTCCCTGCAGAATACCTTCCTTGCCCATCCATCTATGCGTTTGTCGTCCCTATCAGGAGGGATGGTAGGGTACGCCTCTTGTTTTGATGTTGCAGTAGCTGCCTGCACCTCCAGACTCTCTGGAGTGGGGTGTTTTGACAGGTAGTCAGGGTCACTACTGGAAAGGCGGTACTTCTTAGTCAAGTTTTTATTAACTGCCAGATTGGTCTCTGGTGTCTCCCAGTTCCTGGCCACCCTTTTTTGTAAGGCAATATGGAACGGTAAAATGGGATCTGACTGTTGACCTTTGTCTAGAATGTCAGTAAGGTCATCCTGTTTGTACGGTAATGGAGGCCTACTCCAAACCATGTAATCCACTACCTTTGACATTAGTTGCCTATAGAATGCATCTGCATGCTCCCCAGCCTCTGGTTTCCCCAACTCTAGGTCAGGTGAGGTACCCATCCCACTTGCAGTCTGCAGATTATCATAAAGGTCCCTCATCCTGGGATCTTCCGCAATTAAACTCTCTGGTAGATTAGGCGTACCATATTGTAGGCCAAATGGGGCCTTTTCCTCAGACTGCTACTCTTCTTCATGAATTGGAAAAAGAGAGTTAAAAACGTCTTCCCTAGGTAGTGGAATCATGGGTTTTGATAGTACTGGCTTCGACGCTCTAGTAGTCGAGGAATCTTTATCAGCACCACTGAATTAACTGGGGCGCATGGCGTCGGTGGTGTAGCTGGCAAAGATGGTGCAGTTGGTGTCGATGTATGTCGACGTTCGAGGGTTTGGCAGGCGTCGAAGGCGCTGCTGGCATCGAAGGTGTCGACCTCGACCTCAACTTGTGTTTATGGCTCGAATGATCCTTCGAGGCCACATCGGATCGAGGCCTTGGAGGCGAGCATGGCTTGGCTTTTGCTTTTTGAAAGTTTTAAGCATATCAGCTCTGAAGGCCTCCCACTCGCCAGAGTGGATTTCTTTGTTGGACAAGCAACTCTTTCTGGGGAAGCGTCCGACGACGAAGTCGACGAAGGCGACCTATGATTCCTTCTCTTCGACTTCAAGGACGAAGAAGAGTGGTGTGTGCCACTCCTCGATCTGGACCACTTGGCCTTCCTCTGAGGAGAGTCGCCTCTCGACTCGCCAGTCAAAGGTTTCACAGATCCATCAAGGCCTTTCCAGTTATAGACTGGCACTTGGAACAGTCGGTGGTGTCATGGTCTGCTCCGAGGCACCACAAACAGGTTTGGTGCGGATCAGTCAGGGACATTTTCATATTTTGCACTACTGACACTTTTTGAATGCAGACTTCGGATTTGTTGGTGTCGATAATGAAGACATCTCGATCTTGAAATTTAGCAAAGACGTCACAAGATGTGAAGAAGCACGCCGTAATTCTTCGAAACTATCGCTGTCGCAGGAAAGCAGAATTGAAGCCGACGGGCGCTGCTCATGTTATATATGCCAATGATGACATCATCCTCGACAGAGGCCTTCGATGGATATCGAGTCGAAGCAATTAACGCACAGTGCCTTCAGCCGAAAAAAAAGAATTCTGAAGCAGCTGAAGCTGGACAACGTGTGTCAAAAGATGAGTAATAAGTGGGAGGACACAATCCCGATTTACTTGAGGGGAAGTGGAATGCCCTTCAGAACGCTCTCCAATCTGGGAAACACAGTCTTCTAGAAACTGGTTTCGGCCATGGACCTGAATGGAGGCCAGGTTCTGCTCTGCCATTGTAACCCCCATTATCTACCCACTCTCCCCTCCCTTCCCCCACTCTCACCCTCCTTTTAGTAAATTGTTCTACATATTGTTCTAATGACTTGTTTCATATTTGTAAGGAACAAGTTACTTACCTGTAACTGTTGTTCTCCAGCATGGGTCTGGCATGGATTCACATGCTCATGAATATTCCCCGTCGTCAGGCTGGGAATCCTCGGTAAAGAAAAAATCAGTATCAGTTTCGTTTCTGATCTGTCTTTCTTAGTAGTAACCAATCATTGATCTCTGGGTCATACTGCCCCCAGCCAATGACTGCTCTCTCCCTAAGCCCCGCCTCCGGCAGCCATCCTCAGATTTGGTAGCACGCCAAGTGGCAGTATGACCAAGTGAAGAGCCGCAGAGGGGTAGATGGGAGGGTTCGCATGTGAATCCATGCCAGACCCATGCTGGAGAACAACAGTTACAGGTAAGTAACTTGTTCCTTCTCCAGCATGGGTCTGGCATGGATTCATATGCTCATGAATAAAAGAATACATAGCAGTATACACATGCACAACCATGGGAGGTGGCAACAGGCTCAACAATAAGCAATACAACAACTCAACATTAAGCATCTCTTACCTCCTCACCAGGCTCACCTTAAGCGAACAGGTTGCGCAGCACTGCTTGGCCGACCCTGGACTCCTCCCTGGAGTCCCGATCGACGCAGTAGAATCTTGTGAAGGTGTGCATCGACCTCCACGTAGCAGCCCTGCAGATGTCCAGCAGGGGTACACCAGACAAGAACGCCGTGGTAGCAGCGATCGCTCTGGTCGAATGGGCTCTCAGACGGCCGGGCAGCGGTCGGATTGTCAACCGGTGACAATGCATGATGCAGCCGGAGAGCCAACTGGAAATGGAAGTCTTCGAGAGAGTTGACTTAGCCGGTCAAGTGGCACAGCGAGTAGAGCGCTCGCTTTGACATCTATGCAGGGCCTGCTAACGCAGGTTCGAATCCCGGCGGGGCCAAACTCAGCCTTTCATCCTTCCGAGGTCGATAAATGAGCACCACACACCGTGGGTAATAATAAGCAGCGCTCAGATACCTGAGGGTTCGTAGCGCTATATAAATGCTAAATTATTATTATTATTATTATTATTATTATTATTATTATTATTCTTCCCTTGATTCACAGCCCCAAAGTTCGCGAATAGCTGTGACGTCTTCCGGAAACTCTTTGTGCGGTCCACGTAGCACTTCAACGCTCTAGCTACATCCAGCGAGTGCAAAGTCCTCTCGGCCGGCGTCGAAGGCGACGGGAAGAAAACTGGTAACACCAAGGGCTTGTTGAGGTGGAAGTCCGACGGCACCTTGGGCATGAAGGAGGGGTGTGTCCTAAGCACTACCCTTGTGTCATGAAGTCAAGTATGGAGGCCTGCAAGATAGGGCCTGGATCTCTCACACTCATCGTGCAGAGGTGATGGCCACGAGGAACGCTGTCTTCCATGACAGGAACTTTAAGGGTGCCGAGTGCATAGGCTTGAATGGGGCTCCCATGAGCCTGGTCAGCACCACATTAAGTTCCCACGCCAGGGCAGGAGCCTTCACCAGCGGGAATGAACGGAATAGTCCCTTCATAAATTCTTTTACCAGGCGATGAGACCACAAGGACGTCCGTCCCGTAGTCCTGGTTTATCGGGAGATGGCAGCCAGATGTATTTTTATGGAGGCGGGAGCCAATCCAGCTTTGGCCAGCGACAGCATGTACGGCAGCACTTGAGGGGCCGTAATCCGCAGAGGATGAATCTTCTGTGCACAGCACCAGACAGAGAACCTCTTCCATTTATGACCGTAACACTTGAGAGTTGAGGATGCTCTGGCCTTTGCAAGAACCTCTCTGCAATCAGCCGGGATATCATACCCTCCAAACTCTAGCGCTGCAGGAGCCAGGCCTGCAAGTTCAGTGACTGTGGGTCGTGGTGTAGAATGGCGCCTCCTTCTCTAGAGAGAAGATCCGCGTCCGCCGGCAGCCTGACTGGCGGGGACGTTGACAAGTCCAGAAGGTCCGGGAACCAGATCTGCCTCGGCCACGCCGTTGCGACGAGGATCATCCTGCACCTGGACATCTTGAGCTGGCTGATGAGGCGGAGCAGCAACGGCAATGGAGGGAACGCGTATAGAAACAGGCCATCCCACGGGAACGAGAAAGCATCGCCCATGCTCCTCGGCTGTGGGAACCTGCTGGCGAACCTCTGGCACTTGGAGTTCGTCGCCGTCGCGAACAGGTCGATCTGGGGTTTGCCCCATCGTTGGAAGAGTCGATCCACTTGATCCTGGCGCAGTTCCCACTCGTGGCACGAGCGCAGCTCCCTGCTGAGTGAGTCGGCGATGGTGTTTTTTATTCCTGCCAGGTGGAAGGGAACCAGAAACATCCCCTGGGCTACGGCCCAGTGCCACAGATCCTGGGCCTCCTTGGATAGGGCTGGGGGTCTGGTGCCTCCCTGCTTCCGGATGTAGAACATCGTGGTGGTGTTGTCGGTGAAGATCCTCACCATCTTGTCCTTGAGGGACGGGAGGAACGACTTGAGCGCCCAGAACACTGCACGGAGCTCCAAGATGTTGATGTGAAGAGACCTCTCCTCTGGGAGCCAAAGGCCTCTTGCGTGGAGATCTCCGGTGTGGGCCCCCCAACCCTCCAGAGAGGCGTCCGTAGTCACCGTCTCCTGAAACGCCGGGGTTTGAAAGTCTGTGCCCGTCATGAGGTGAGCCCGGTTGCCCCACCATAGGATCGCCCGACGGAACTCCTCGTCGAGGGGGATCCTGTCCTCGAAGCAGCCCCCCGCCTGAACACAGCGGGCGTCGAGGAACTCCTGTAGCGGACTCATCCGAAGTCTGCAAAGGGGTACAATGTAGATGCATGAGGACATCATCCCGAGAAGGGACTTGATGGACCTCACCCTGGCCACGTCTGTGGCTAACAGTCGCCGTACCTTGCCCAGGATGGTTTTGGTCCTCTCCTCTGAAGGGGAAGCCAATTGCTCCACTGTATCGAGCTTCGCCCACAAAAACAGTGCTACTTGTGACGGAACCAGGTGGGATTTGGGGTAGTTGATGGAGAACCCCAGCTCGTGAGCAACCGGACTGTCCTCGCCGTATGATCGATGGCGAGTTCCCTTGACCTTGCCCGGATTAGCCAGTCGTCCAGGTAGGGGTAGCCGTGGATCCCCTGCAGGCGCAGCCGCGCTGCCACTGGTGCCAGGCACTTGGTGAAAACCCTGGGTGCCGACTTTAATCCGAACGGTAGGGCTCTGAATTGGTAGTGGCGTCCTTGAACCACGAACCTGAGGAACTTCCTGTGCCTTTCTAGAATGGGGATGTGGAAGTAGGCATCCTCCAGGTCCAGCGACGATAGGAAGTCGCCTTCCTCCAGCTGTCCCAGTACGTGCTGGAGGGTGACCATCCTGAATTTCTGTGCCTTGATGTATTTGTTTAACCAACGCAGGTCTAGGATGGGGCGCCAACCGCCTGTCTTCTTCCTGACGAGGAAGTACCTTGAGTACACTCCGGAGCCTGCTGGGGACGAGCTCGATGGCACCTTTCTTGAGCATCGCCTTTACCTCCGACAGCAGTTGAGGGACGTGATTCTCCTTCCTGGCCACGGGAGGAATGCGAGGGCACTTCTTTAGGAATTCCAGTGAGTGCCCGTTGGCCAGGGTGTCGAACACCCAACGATCGGTGGAGATGGACTCCCACACCCTGACGAACTCCGTCAGTCGGCCTCCCACTGGGGTGCTTCGGTGGGGGCCCGACCACCCGGCTGAGTCAGTCTTGCTTGGACGCGGCTTTGCCGCCTTGGCCTCCTTGGCAACGACGGCGGGAACCCCCTTGCTTGCCGCGACCTCTGTAGGCCTCCTGGGAAGAGGAGCGGGCCGCCTGGCGGTAGGTGGAGGAGCAACCGCTGGATCCTTTGGAGGCACCCTGTCTGCCTCCAGAGCTCTGAAAGGGCCGTTGCTGCTGAAGCACTCCAAGGGCCCGGGCCGTCTCCGAGTCGGTCTTGATGGCCTGTAGAGACTCATCCACCGCCTTATCAAAGAGGTTGTTGCCGTCGAACGGCATGTCCAACACTCTGGTCTGGACGTCCTGGCGAAAGTCTGTCGCCTTGAGCCATCCTCGTCGTCGGAGGCAAACTCTGTTGCCCAGTTGGCGAAATCCGGTATCGGCAATGTCCGTTGCCACCGTAATGGCGTGATCCGACGCCACCTCGCCCTCCTGCAGAATTTCTATGGCCTCCGCCCTTTTGTCATCAGGCAGGAAATCTAGCAGGGGAGCTATCTTGAACCAGAGCTCCCTGTCGTAGCGGGCCACGATCGCTAAGGCATTGGCCGCCTTAATCGTCGTCGCCGCCCCGTCGCCGCCGACGAGATGACCCGTCGCCCAATAGATGTATTCCATCCAGCTTTAGCTGCTTCGGAAATGTTTTCTCTGCAGATGGCGCCGTGTGTCGATATCGTCGAGTCAAAGTCCCCCGAAGGCCTCCGTCGAGGGTGACGTCATCGGGTATACAAGTAGCAGGCGCGGCGCCGGTTGGCCTCAGTTCTGTTTTTCTCCTCTTGCTCTGTTGTATAGGTAGTGTAGGTAGCCAGGTGTCAGCCTTGCAAGAGTTGAAGTGGCAAAAACCCGAAAAATCTACAGAGGGGTAGGATGGGAGGGCGATGAGGAATACGTTGGAGGAACATCCAGTCGTAAGAACATTACCAGTTGGTAAGTAACTTGTTCTTCGAATGGATTGTGTCCTCCAACGTATTCCTCATCTTAGATAGACTGCCAAAGCAGTGTAGAAAACTCTCTGGAGGAGGGAGTAGATTTTAAATACTATTATATTGCCAAATATTGCACTGCTTTACCAAAAGCAAGTTCTTTAGACTGGGAAGCATCCAGACTATAGAATTTAGAAAACATGTGTTGTGATGACCAAGTTGCTGCCTGACAAATGGATTTTTTGGGAACACCTCTTTGAAGGGCTGTCGAAGAGGTAATGCCTCTAGCAGAAAGGGCCCTTAAGCCTTCTGTTGGGTCTTTTCCCGCCAATCTGCAGCATTCTGAAATGCAAAGCAGAATCCAACGCGATATGGTTTGTTTTGACACCGATTGACCCAATTTCCTTCCGGTGTAGCCAATGAAAAGTTGATTATCCACTCTAAGCTTGGAAAGCCTAGAAATGTAAAAGCTTAGAGCTCTTCTCGGGTCCAACCTTTGCAATCTTTCCTCCTCCTTACTGGGATTAGGTGGAGGGTAGAACGCGGGCAGAATAACTTTCTGATTTAAATGGAAATCAGACACTTTAGGTAAAAATTAGGATTTAACCCTCAATACCACTCTGTCCCTGTGGAACACAGTATAGGCTGGCCCAGAAGACAGTGCCTGCAATTCGCTCACTCTTCTTGCAGATGTTAAAGCAATCAGGAAAGCGGTTTTCAATGTACGTAATCTTAATGGACAAGTGTGCAAGGGTTCAAAAGGGGAACACATTAAAAACTTTAGAACCAGATTAAGGTCCGAAACTGGGACTTGGAAAGGGTAAGGAGGGAACACATGGGTGAGTCCCTTTAAGAATTGTATTATCAAAGGAATTTTAAAGTAGGAACATTCTTCCGAAGAGTGCTTGAAAATGGAAAGGGCTGCAAGATAACCTTTAATGGTCCCAACATTTAGGCCTCTATGTGCCAGGGACAAGAGGAAGGACGACATTTCCAGGATAGAACATAGAAAAGGATCAACATTCTTTTCTCTGCACCAGTTGCAAAACATTTTCCAATAACAATGGTATAGAGATTTTGTTGCTGGCCTTCTTGCCGAAAGCAACACCTCCATGACATCATCTGGAAGGTCCCAATCCTTGTATCTCAGCCTTTCAGATACCAAGCATGAAGGTTGAGAGTCTTGACCTCTGGATGGAGAACCTGGCCCTCCATTTGTGAGAGAAGGTCCTCTCTCTGAGGAAGACGTAACAGAGGGCAGATGGACATGTCTAGAAGGTTGGGTACCACGTTCTCCTGGCCCAATCAGGGGCAATTAGGATCATGCTGTTTCCGAACCGTCTCAATCTCCTGATAACTTGAGGAATGACGGGAATCAGAGGGAATGCGTATAGCAGTGGGAAGTTCCACTTCACCACAAACACGTCACCTAAGGCTCCTTTCAGGGGAAATTCCCTTGAGCAATACTTTTCACACTTCTGGTTGATTACGGTTGCAAACAAGTCTACCTGAGGGGTTCCCCAGAGGGTGAAGCTCTCCTGAAGTTTAGTTTAGTTTAGTTTATTTATTTGTACCGCGCACCGAACCCTGGGGTAGCTGGGCGCCGGAGACTTAAAAACAGTTACAGCATGGCAAAAATATACAGTACAGATTGTGAAAAAACAACAACGGCTTAGTAGACCGGGTTACAGGTGGTCAACAAAGGCAAGCAGAGAGAAAGTGCATTAAACGGCATTTTTGTTGGAAAGCCATGTTTTTGTTTTGGCTCTAAAAGTCCAAAATGAGGGTTCTGCTCTAAGGTATGGTGGCAAAGCATTCCATAGTTTGGCAGCTAGGACCGGGAAGCTGGCGCCGCCTGCTTTTTTTAGGGAGAATTTGGGAACAGAGAGGCAGTGTGCGTATGGAGTTCTAGTTGGTCTAGTTGAGGTGTGATTGTGGAACTTGTCTGCCAGGTATTTGGGTGCGTCGTTAGAGCGGCATTTATGGACGATGACGAGGGATCTGAGGGAGATTCTGTCTCGTACTGGGAGCCAGTGAGCATCTTGTCTGAAGCTGGAGATGTGGGCGTTTCGTGGGATACTGAGGGCTGCTCTGATGGCATTATTTTGAAGTACTTGTAGTTTGTTCAGGTTGTGTTCTGATGAGCCAAGAAAGAGGGTGTTGCAGTAGTCAATTTTTGAGAGCACTAACGCTCTGGCTAGTGTAATGCAGCTAGAAGGTGATAGGAAAGGTTTGCAGGCGTTGATGAGCTTATTGGTGTAAGCGGTTGAAGAGGCAGTTGCGTTCACCTGTCTTTTGAGCGAGAGAGTAGAGTCTAGATAAACCCCAAGGGTTTTAATTTCTTTGGCTACTGTGATTAGGTTACCGTCTATGTTGAAGGACGCGTAACGGGGGTCTAGTTTGTTTAGCCGGGGTTGGGAGCCGACAATGAGGAGCTCAGTTTTCTCATCGTTGAGGCATAGGCCGTGCTCTGCCATCCAGGCTTGGATCTCTAAATAAAGGTTGTTGATTTTGGTGGAGTCCTCGTCGTAGCACCCTGATAGGGTGATGAGAACCTGGGTATCGTCAGCATAGTTTGTGTAAGTGACACCTAGATTATCTAGGCGGTCAAACAATAGCTTTGTGAAGATATTGTATAGGGTCGGCGAGACGCACAAGCCTTGAGGAACGCCGCAGGTGATGGGGACAGGGAGTGCTGATGCCCCTGGGGAGAAGACTCGGGTGGTTCGGTTGGTTAGGAAGGACTGGATCCAGGCAGTCGCCTGGTTAGAGAAGGCCGCTGAGGTCATCAGATGTTCTGTGAGGATCTGATGGTCGACGAGGTCGAAGGCAGCTGATAGATCTAGCAGTAGGAGAATGGCTAGATTACCCTTGTCCTTTGCCTCGTCCATCTGGATTTTTAGGTCCAGTAGGGCTGACTCTGTTCCATGCCTTGGCCTGAAGCCGGATTGTCTGAGACCCAGGAGGTTGTTGTCTTCCAGGTGCTTCTGTATTTGCAGGTAGGCCACTCTGTCTAGGATCTTTAGGATGTAGGGAACGGTGGTGATTGGCCTGTAATTAGTTGGGTTATTGGGGTCTAGATTAGGTTTTTTTAGAAGTGGCATGACCCAGGCCTCCTTGAGGGTACTGGGCACTGAGCTTGATTTGAAGGATGCATTGATGAGGGCTGTTATGAAGGGGGCCAGAGTGTTGGCGCCTTCTTGGATGATGGGAGCTGGGCATGAGTCCCCTTGGCATCTAGAGGGCTTGAGGCCCTTAATGATGCTTTCCACTTCTTTAGTGGAAACTGGTGAGAAGGAGAAGGGGGGGCAAGTAGGTGTTTTGGGGGTGGTGGGCGGAGGGTGGTTTGTTTTTTTGGATAGGCTGAGCTTTTTCTGTTCGATTTTGGATTGTAACATGGTGATTTTGTCTGCAAGGGCTTTTTGAATCCTCTCACACCAGTCTGCATCTTTCACGCAGGTTTCAGCCAGAGTGGGGGGGGATTCGAGTTCCCTAAGGATATTGAAGAGCTCTTTTGTTTTGGATTTGGCGTTCTCAATTCTGTTATCATATGTCTCTTTTTTGGCCTTAAGGATAGCAGTTTTGTAGGTGGTGGCTGCTATGGACTTCATGAGCCAGTTCCCACTTGTGGGAGACTGCTCTGCATGCTCAGAGCGTCCGCAGTCATATTCTCTTCTCCGGCTAGATGAACTGCCGTTAAGGAGATTCCTTCTTGAATTGCCCAATACCAGAGCCGCATTGCCTTTCTGCATAGAGGTAGTGACCCTACACCTCCTCTTTTGTTTAGATAATGCATTTCCCCTGACAGATGGCAGAAAAGCCTTCAGCGCTGGTCTGATTGCTTTCAGCTCTAAAAGGTTGATGTGTAGTTTGGACTCCGATGGAGACCAACGACCACTGATTGTCAGATCGTTGGCATGAGCTCCCCACCCCATAAGTGAGGCGTCCGTCACTACTGTAATCTCCGGCCATGGTTGCCAAAAATGTTCTCCTTTTAGGATGTTCTCCAAGATCACCACAGAAGATCCTGCCGAACCTTGTTCGGAATTTGAAGGAGATCCGTCATTTGACCTGAAAACTGGGACCATTGAGTCTTTAGCGCCCATTCAAGGGATCTCATCCTCAGGTGTGCTTCTGGCACTAAGAAAATGCAGGATGCCATGAGGCCGGGCAACCTCAAGAAGTCGTAGGCCTGGAGATTTTTGGAAACCATCTGAAGAATGTCTTGAGCCCTCGACTTGGGAGGCAAGCTCTTTCCCAAGGATGTATCTAATATAGCCCCTATTTACTGGAGCTGCTGGGAAGGTGTCAATTGCGACTTCTTGAAATTGAGGGAGAAGCCCAGTCTGTGGAGGAAGTGGCAGGTGACTTTCAGATGATGCAGGGCTTGTTTGTCAGAACATGCCCTGATCAACCAATTGTCCAGATAGGGGTAGATGTGAATCCTCCCTGTCCTGAGGTGCGCTGCCACACCTACCATTAACTTGGTGAAGACCCTCTGGGCGGAGGTCAACCCGAATGGCAGGACTCAAAACTGATAAGCCAACTACGAACCTCAGGCATTTTCTGTGCTTGAGATGGATTGGCACATGAAAATAAGCATCCTGGAGGTCCAATGACACCAACCAATCCTAAAGTTGAAGGGCCTGAAGGATCTGAGAAAGAGTGACCATCTTGAACTTGTCCTTCCTGAGGAGCTTGTACAAGCCTCTTAAGTCCAAGATGGGTCTCAGTTCTCCGTCCTTTTTGGGAATCAAAAATATGGGGAGTACCATCCCTTGTTCCTTTCCGCTACAGGTACTGGTTCTATTGCACCTTTCTCCAGCAGGGTTAAGACTTCCTGCTGTAGGAGCGGATCTGGAAACTTCAAAGAGTGTCTCCCTGGTGGATTGCTTTGAGGTTGCGTTAGAAAAGGAAGGCAGTAACCTTGGGCTATTATTTATAGAGCCCAAACATCTGAAGTAATGGCTCGCCATTCTTGCAGATGCTGTGACAGCCTGCCTGCCACAGGTGTCTTGAGTTGCAAGTCCTCAAAGGGGTTTTGTAGTGGTTGCTGTGGCCGGACATTTTCCTCGTCCACTACGACTGGCCATTCCTCTCGCCTTTCCATATGAGGAGTAATAACGATAGGATCGTCCCCTCCAAGATTGTTCTGATGCACGAAAAGGCTGAGGTTGCCTAATAGCAGCTCCTAAAGATTTGGCAGCCGCTTTTGAGGTCTGCAACCTCTCAAGGCTCTTGTCATCCTTGTTGCCAAAAAGGTGAGACCTGTCAAATGGCATGTTCAAAAGACGGTTTTGCACGTCCGGTGCAAAACCCGACTTTCGCAACCACACAAATCTGTGCATTACTGTGCTAGTGGCCATGGACCTGCTCACACTATCTGCAGTGTCCAACCCAGACGGAAGGGATTCCTGCGTGGCCTCCTTTCCATCTCCAACAATGGCTAGGAATCCTTCCCTTTCTTCCCTTTCTGATATGTGCTCCGCTGCCATTGCAATGTACTTCCACACAGTGTACGAAAATGTTGCCAAGGCACATGTGGAGTTAGACGATTTTAAGGCCATACTCCCAGCTGAAAATACCTTGCGCGCCCAACCAGCCACACGCTTGTCGTCCCTATCTGGAGGGATGGAAGGGTGCGCCACCTTATTTGAAGCTGTGTCTGCCTGGACCACCAGACTCTCGGGAGTAGGGTGTTTGGACAGATAGCCGGGGTCGCTACTGGAAGGGCAGTATTTTGAAGTGAGGGACTTATTCACCGGAGGAATAGAGGCCGGGGTCTCCCAATTTTTGGCCACCCTATTTTGTAAGGCTACATGGAAGGGTAAAATCGGATCTTCAGTGGGACCATGATCCAATATATCGGTCAAATCATCCTGGATGAACCAAGTTGGTGGTCTAGCCCATCCTAAATATTTGACCACCTTTGTCATTAGCTGCCTGTATGAGGGACTGGCATGTTTCTCTAGTTCTGGCCTGCCAAAATCTGTTTCAGGTGAACTGTCAATTCCACTTGCATTATGCAAGGTTTCCACCAGATCCCTCATTCTGCTTTCCTCAGAAATCAGTCATTCTGGAAGATTTGGGGTGCCATATTCCAGGCCAAAAGGAACATCCTCCGCCTCAAACCTCTCCTGTTCTTCAAAAATTGAAGTTAAGGATTTGAAATATTCTTTCCTTGGAAGAGGTTTAAAAATCTTTTCTGGGAGAGGTGTATCAGTGGAGACTGAATGCTTTACAGCCTTTGCAGCTTTTTCTTTTGCTGCTAATTTGACAGCTTCTGGCTGAGTTGGAGCCTTTGGAACATTTTGTGCTGAGGGCTTTGGGGTCGACGTTGACAAGGGCGTCGATGGCGCTGACGAAATAGTGGTCGCCGACGGAGCTGGCTTCGAGGGCGTCGAGGCGTTCTTCGAAGGCTCGCCCTTCGAGGTGTGTCGGGTTCCGGACGGCGTCGGCGATCTCGAACGCTTGAAGCGACTCGAGCAATCTTTTTCGCTAGTGTCCTGAAGGGTTCTCGATCTTTTCTCCTTCGATCACCCGGGCTCGAGGGCGCGCGAATGTCGGAACGGTAACGCTCCCCGCCGGCTTCCGAAGAAGGTGCGGACCGAGGCTTAGCCTTTTCAAACACCTCCATCATTTTTATTCTAAATGCTTCCCATTCTTCGGAGGAAGAATGTTTTGTGGGGCATTTCATTCTTTTGGGAGATTCGTCCGAGGACGAGGTGGAAGGGGACCGGTGGCGTCTTTTTTTGGACTTTTTCGTCAAAGACGAAGAGTGGTGTGAATCACTTTGGGACCTAGACCAATGCTTTTGCCTTTCGCGTTGAGGAGATTTCTTCTCACGGGACCTCGACTCGATGCTAGAGGCTTTTCGGTCGGGTTTTCGACCTACTTGCAGTTTTCCCCTCCTCTCTCGCAATGCCTTCTCCGTCATTGCCTGACACTTCGTACAGGCCTCCATGTCGTGGCCTTCACCGAGGCACCACAGACATTCTCAGTGCGGGTCCATGATGGACATTTTTTAAATGCAGGATTTACACTTTTTGAACCCCGAACGCGGGGGAGTCTGGGTCGACGACGAGGACATTCTCGAATATTGTCTATCTTCACAATAACTGCGTCACAGAACTACTCGAGGCACGCCGAGTCTCGGAAGCAACAAGTACTACGGAAAAACGGAACCTTAGGCCAACGGCGCAGCGCGTGCTACTTGTATACCCTATGACGTCACCATCGACGGAGGCCTTCGAGGGACTTTGACTCAATGACATTGATGCACGGTGCCCTCTGCAGAGAAAAAATTTCCGAAGCAGCTAAAGCTCGATGGAATACATCTAAGATGAGGCATACGTTGGAGGACACAATCCATTCGAAAGTTAGTGGTGCAATTCGGTTGTTTTATGTGAAACATGGAAGAGGTGCAGTCTCTACAGCTTTGGGCCTATTCCAAAAACAAGCATTGCCTTGTGTGGGTCTGCACTATGGGACTATGCCAACATCAATAAAGTCAGCCTATGTGAGCACACATCAGAAAAAAACTATTGATGCTCCCCTCTAATGCTCAGACTGCTCTGGTCTTTTTAGAAATGAGTTGCACCCCAGTTGCTGCTCAGATTCGTGCTAGACCAATTATTGCTTGGGCAAGGCTATGGAAGCAATACACGCTTGAAAGGTACCGGGACGCAGCGTACCATCTCTTAGCAATGGATGGTGGCACAAGCCTGAAATGCTCAGCACATGTCAAATCTTCTTATCAAGACCTAGACATGTCCGATTTGTGGGTAAACCCTAATGTGATGAACAACGCCCTGATACAGAATGTAAAAAGAATGGTTAAGCTACAAAGTAATGAATCCCTTAGGGTTGAGGCCTCATCTCTGAAGCTAGGCCTAAAGTATCTTGAATGAAGGATCCATCCAAGTTCTAAAATATATTTGGATGTGATCACCCCTGCGTATGAAAAGGTGTTATATTTGCATTTTAGATTGGGCATTCTTCCAGTGGCTTCCTTCACCTCCAACTGGCACACTACTAATTAAAGTTTGTGTCCGCTTTGTATGGTGTGCAGAGAGACTGTTATGCACTTTTTGCTGTTCCGTGGCAGGACCTCCCATCTGAGGAAAATCTATTTGAAACCAATCTTGAAAGCATCAAAGATCCGCCTATCAACGATGGCTACGAGGTTCCTGTACATTTCCATGTTGTCTATGCAACTGCCCACTTCATTCACAGAGCTTGGTTGCTCAGAGCACAATCCTTGGTGAACTAGTGTGATTTAAATGTGCCCTTTTGGAAAGTGGACGAGGTTTCGAGAATACTCTCTCTTCACCTAACTGTAGGTAGTGATTGAATTATTCTTATCTTGTTTCAATATGCCATATCACTTGCACTTTGTATTAATGATTTTTACTTTTTATCCATCTTATTGTATCCATTGATTTTAGAACGTTACCTGTATGATACATTTTTAAATGACTGACCATGTAATGTCCCAAACTTTATCCTAAGTCTAAAATGTATATTGTCAGTTTTATTATGAATGTAAGGTTTGTTGTATTTCTCAATATGTACTTTTATGGTTGAACAACCGAAATAAAGTTGTTTAAGTAAGTTAGAAATATGCCAGTGATGTTGTTCATGGGTCCCAGTACTGGAATTGCAATATTGCTTAGGACAGTTATACTTGCCTATGTAAAGCGGTGATGGCCGGGGGCTCATTAGACAAACCTGAAGCAAAGTAGATGTTCACTTTTCTTTATTAAGTACCAATGGAACACAGAGAATTACGTTTTACTTGGACTCCAGTTTGGGGTTCTGCAATAAGGCACCTGGGCCATGCTTTCCATAGGAGTGTGCTCCTAAATCAAACAATCACATAGTCTTTCAGCCTTATAGTGCCCGTACTTCTTTCTTGGCTTGTGATGTATTTGTCAGGAGGATTCTTTGGTCGTCCTGGACTTGATCACCTGGCACTGCCATCCTTGGTGCCCCAGGCCTTCTGAATGGGCTTCAGCCATTAGACTCTTTAGCAGCCATGGAACCCCAAGGATCCTTCCCTGCTTAGAGCAGTGGTGGCCATCATCAACTTGTTGTTCATCCAGGCCACTGAGTATAGGCTGCCACTATATGATTCTATACAGGGATACCATTCTGTGGACTCAGTTTCGCTCCCATCTGCTCCCTTCGCTGCTTATTTTCTCCTCTCCTTCTCTTTCTTCTTGTTTCTCCATGCTTCTCTGCCCCCTTCCTCCTTGCTCTCTCCTCTGCTCTCTGTACTCTGCTTAGCCGATTCACTTCCTCCTATCACCTCCTCGCTGTTAGGTGCACTTTTTCTTTCTCTACCTCTTCTTTCTCTCTCTTCCCCACTTTCTCTACTTGACTCACGTTTTTTACCACTTCCGTGTGACCCTCCTCTGTAATTCCCCTTTGTAAATTTCTCTCTTGCCCTCTCTTCATTATTCTTTTTCCTCTTTTCATCCTCCACTCTTTCTGTTCCCTCCATTTCCTCTCCTTTTCTCCCTCTCCGCTATCTCATCTCATTGGTTCCTGTCACCTCCTCATCTGATTATTTCTTTCTCTCCCCCACCTCCGATCTTCGTTCTCCACCCTCACCTCGCTTGCATCACTCTCTCCTCCACTGCTCCCACTCCTCTCTCCAGCCTTCGAGACACATTGCCAAGCTTGAACCTTGGGCTCGCTCTTCATACTTCTGATCTCAGTTCTTCCCATTGGCATGTTCTCTTTTAATCTCCCTGTCAGATTGGGTCAGGGACACGCAATTGTTCGATATCAATTAGCTGGGATCATGCATAGTGTGTGCTTCAGGTTTGGGGAACGGCTACTCGGACAACAGAACGTAGTTGACCGCAACTAGCTAGTGGACCACCATGTGGCTACAAGACATGCTGCCACCCTCTTGGAATTAGTGTGTGCGCAGCTTCATTCTGGTTGCTGTTCGAGAGGGTTGGTGTCTCCGCTACTATACCTGTGTACGATTTTCACATTCCGAGGCCTATGCGGCCCCACGACTGCGAGTGAGTGGGGCCCTCTGGTTATGTTGTTAACATTGCTCACGGCAGCATGTTTTCAAGCAGCTTTCCAGCATCTCCGCTGTGATACCCCCATGGAAATTATATTTCTTAGGATACAAATAATATGGTTTGCCACAAGAACTATGCCATGGACGGGTTGGGGTGCATGGAGTTTCTGCCATATAGCCCTTATGGGGCCGGAAGTAGGGAGCAGGTGGTGGCCACAAGGGTCACCCCAGTCCCATATTTTGGCCTCCAGCATGGGACGTCATTACAGAACCTAGTACTAGAATAGCATGAACCTCAAGTAAGAAATTGGGCGCCATTAAAGATGTGCACTGGTACCAATACAGTATTAGTAAGGTTGCTGAGAACAGGAATAACATTCCAAGTAAAGTTATGTACAGCTCAAAGTATTGGAATAGTAATGGCACCGAGGATGGGAACAAATACAACATCAAAAATTTCCCATTGCTGGAACAGAAGGAGGCTACTGTTAAGGAATTAACTTTCTTACAGAAGCACTGTCTGTGCATGCCTATTATGGGAACAGCAGAGTTGCTGAGGTTTCAAGTGAACACTACGAGGGGTCATAAATGACAGGTGGACACTGTCCTTGTGTCCAAATATGAATCTGACCCTTACACTAGAAATGAATAACTAAAGGTGCCTGGGAAATATGTCTGATGTAAGTGTGGAAAAAAGTGTCAAAGAATAAGTGGATAAATCCAACAAAACAATCCTTGGATCCAGAGAGGGGGTTTTCCTTCCCCTGGAGGTCTCAGGTAGGATGGCAAAGTGTCTCTTTCAAACAACTACTGCTTCAGCATGGCAAAAGTGTCTCTTTCAAGCAATCACTTAAGGATGGCAAAAGGTCTCTTTCAAACAACTTCTTACAGAGAGCCTTCTGGTATACTCTGCTGTCAGACTCACCACAATTTGATAGCGTTCCCGACCCATTGCATGTTGCTGTGGTGAAGCTTTCACTCTGGAATGGAGTTTCCTGCTCTTCATACTATCTTTCAGCTCTCCTATCGGCTCCACGCTCACCCGCAGGTAAGCCCTCTGCTTCTGGACACGACTGTGCTCCCTGGAATTTTGCTTCTGCTGCCGGTTCCACAGTAGCTCTCCTCCGGTGTCTATTGTATCCTCTGTGGCATCACGCCATGCTGGTAGATACTGTGTGCGAGCAGCAAGTTGAAAGCACCTGCTTTCTCCAGCACGGTCCACTCTTATGGTGCTGCTTTCTCCCTTGGTTCTGCTTCCTTCTTCTGTGGTATTTCTCTCTCGTACTCCAAAGGGATACCATTTTTAAATGTCCAACACCATTGGGCCTTATTGCAAACAACTAGCCTGCATGTTCAGCTGAGTGTTTCCTTTGATCCACATTAACTCCTCCTCCCTCTTCCTCATCTCAGAACGTGGGATTTTATGGGAGTTGGAGGCCATATGATTTATAGGACTTCTAAGGTGTTTTTGTTTAGGATTTCTGTTATGTGACAGTAGGCCATCAGACTTTTTAATATTATAGTGTTTTCTTCAAAATGGGGGAGGGATACAGTGCCTCTCCTACTGGAGACATCACTGCCTCCTAGTAGTTGTCCCATCCCACATGATCCTCTCTCATAGTACCGCCCCCATGGTTAGGATCAGGTAGCGGCCGCAGTCCCCTGGCCATGTGGGAGGGGGTTATCACTGGGGAATCAGTGATGACGCCGTAGGAATCATCACAACACATCTGCAGATCCTTGCAAGGGTCCTTGCACTGTGATAGCAACTGTGCTACCTTTTCAAATGGCTGAATAATAAAAGAACGCTTTTGTGTGCACTCAGCACATAATGGGATAAAGAACTGGTACTTCAGAACTACAAGACCTAACTGAGTCAATACTGCAAAAGCAGAGGGTGCAGACTGGTTGGAAGTGTACTAGAAATCATGTATGTATATATAGTATCTCTCGTCCGAATCAGATGTTTCAGTCTGTGAAAACGAGGAACCGTCTGTCAAGTTAAATTTTTTAGACGAAATGAGACTGTTATGCCAGGATGGGAAGAATCAGAAACAACGGGGAAGGGGGCGAGGCAGAGGCAAAGGAAGAGGAAGGGGACAGAAACCACGAGGAGGAAAACAACTCGGCGAGGCCAGCGTGGGAAACGGGCCAGAAGCATGCCAAGAGAGCAGAGCAACGCGCTCTGGAACCAAAAAATAATCAGTGACAATATGAAGCTGTGCCAAATCATCAATTTATCTTCGCATATCCTCACCAAAGCCCAAGCCTCTGTCCTTTCTCTTGGGCTTAACTTTTGTCCTACTAAAACTTTTGACTATGTCCAGTCACGTATTGATTTGGATAAATTTATTCGAAAGATCAGACTCAAGAAATTCTTCTCCCTCAATCCTACTATGCCAAAGTTATCAACACCTCGCACCGGGCATACTGATCTTTTGATTTCTGATCTTCCATCCCTCATGGACTTGGCTTCCCTTGAAGACTCTGACTTTGATCCTTCAAATACTTATCTCACCGAGTTCCGCATTGACCCTGACTGGGATGTACGAACCAAACTCAAGGAGAAATCTAGGTTCAATCCACAATTTTCCGTCGGTGGTTGTATTGAAGCATTCTATGATCTTTGTATCAGTGACCTTAGGAAATTACGTGCCAGTACCAGTAAGAGCAAATATAATCTCACCTCTGCTCAGCTTACGGCCATCAGCGAATTACAAAACCTGCCGAATATTGTCATTAAACCGGCCGACAAGGGTTCAAACATTGTAATTCAGGATCGTGTACATTATGTATTGGAGGCCAATCGCCAACTCAAAGATCGACTGTGCTATGCCCAACTCTCGAAAAATCCTTTCGATGACATACAGTCTGAACTTAAGGATCTATGTGTTAAGTGGGTTGAAATTGGTCTAATTGATGATGATCTTGCTAAATTTTTAGCTCCATCTTGTTTTACCATACCGACAATCTACTTTTTACCAAAAACACATAAATCTCTTATACATCCACCAGGCAGGCCTATTGTTACCTTGTGCGGTTCTCTCCTTGAACATCTGGCTCAATTCATTGATGAAACCTTATCTCCTCTTGTCTCAGTTCTACCCTCGTATCTACGTGACACCAAAGATTTTTTACAACACATCTCTAATATACCCTGGGAGGAGGGCTTACTGTTAGCAACCCTTGATGTTGTCTCTCTTTACACCTCCATTGACCATCAAGTTGGTATGGATGCCTGTAAATATTTTCTTGATACTCGCTCATTGAATTTCTACAGCCATAGTTCCGTGATTCTTGAAATGCTCTCTTTCTGCCTCAATAACAATATTTTCTTATTTGAGGGTTCTTTCTTTCGCCAAGTAAGAGGTACCGCCATGGGTAGCACTTTTGCCCCGTCTTATGCCAACTTAACAATGGGATGGTGGGAGGCCACTTTCTTAAGCGATCTACTTACATCGAGTTTTGCCACACATATTGTTGCATGGTGGAGATATATCGACGATGTTTTCGTTATATGGAAGGGCACTAAGGTTGAATGGCTTTCATTTGTGAAATTATTAAATACCAACAAGTCTAATTTGAGTTTCACAGAATGCAACAGTACGACCAAAATTGTCTACCTCGATGTAGTGGTGACCCTTGAGAGAACCGGTTTATGCACTGCATTACACAAAAAACCTACTAATACTGGCCTGCCATTACATGCCACCAGTTGTCATCCTACATCATGCAAACGCAGTATTCCGTATGGGGAATTCATTAGATATCGCAGGAACTGCACAGATCTGGTATCTTTTGATTATCATTGTGCCCAGGCGGCTAAGGATTTTATCAAGCAAGGTTATGAGCGCAGAATTATAGAACAGGCTTATACCAAGGTACGTGGACTTTCTAGGGATTACCTACTATACAGTACCAAGCCTGTCAAAACTACCGTCAATGATGACCCCCGCCTGATTGTCACATTTGACAATGCATCTAATCAGGTTCGTAAAATCATAGAACGTCACTGGCGAATTCTCATCAATGACAAGGATCTTGGTCCTCTTCTCTCTAAACGCCCTACCATCACATATAAACGTGTACCCTCACTTAGGGACAAATTGGTTTCCAGCTTCTTGTCACCCATTAATACCAAGCCACCTTATATGAAATCGTTGATGGAATCCCCAATAGGATTTTCTAAATGTTGCAAATGCAAGGCCTGCATTCATGCTATTTCATGCAAATCCTTCTTGCATCCGGTCACCCAATGCCATCAGTCCATTAGATACTCAATGAATTGTGATACCACTTTTGTGGTCTATGTGCTCTCATGTCCTTGCATGAGATGGTATGTCGGGAGTACTACATGCAAGCTCAAGCTTAGAATATTACAGCATCTTAGGGCCATCAAAAACTCTGATCCCGCATATCCTATGGCCAAGCACTTCAAAGAAAAGCACAATAATGATCACTCCCTTCTCAAATTCTTTGCAGTGGCGCACATTCCGATTCACCCCAGAGGTGGGAATCGTGTACTTAAACTGAGACAGTTAGAAACCAGATATATTCTGGATTTCGACACTAAGTTTCCTATTGGCCACAATCTTGACGAGGAGCTTCATACATTTATAGGTACGTAGGTCCCATCATGTGCGATTTATCTACTTAAGATTGTTGTTTCCTATATCACTGATGTATTTCCGCGTCTATTATGATTAGTTGATTATACTCCTTATATTTACTAACAGTGTTCTTTTCCTCCCCCCTATTTCTCTCTGGGGATTCTCTTTTTTTCTCTTTGAATTTTAGATTTTTACCAATAAAATAGGCCATCCCCACTCTTGTATTTTCCTGGCTGTTGTTCTTGTTATTATTATTGTGACCTTATTGCACATTTGACACTTCTCATGTCTATATTTTCTTTGCTGTAGTTCTGCATGTCCAACTTTTGGTGTTCTTCAACACCTTTTCCATTGTGGCTATCTGATTTTGTTAAGATTACTATTATTATTTCAACTTCACCCGCTCTAATTTCGGTGTCATGCCAGCCTTATATAAATGCACATTGCCTCAGCTGTGATATCATTTTCCAGTTAAATGTCTTAGATTGCTCTTAATCATATGTGTTTACATAATTTAGTTGGCTTGCATAATGTTTATGCTGCCTACTAATTGATCAGCACTTGCACTTTCTGTTGCCAATGCTTCTGTGATCTTGTCTCTTTGCACATGTATTTATGCCATCTCTGACCAACTTGCACTCGCACTTTATGTCATCTTGGGCCCAAATGCACATTCTTGCTTACATCAATATGGTATATTGCTTGTTGCACCAAAGTTTTATAACATAGCCCTAATGCTGACTTGCTTTTATTATGGTATTTTTATCTGCCTATATGTATAATTTTTATGTTGCTTATTAACTGACTTGCACTTGCACTTTATACCATCAGGGCCTATGTGATCTTGCCTTTTTGCACATCCTTATATGCTGCTCTTGATTAACTTGCATTTGCACTTTATGTTGATTTTGGTCAAAATGTACAATATTCATGTATTAATATGATATATTTATTGCTGCTTTACGTGTTACTATCATAGCTTTTAAGCTGCTTTTGGCTTTGTATTCTGGCACTGAGCCTTTTGAATAGTCTATCTAGACTAATGAGCTGCAATGTATGCTATCCTTTATATATTGTTGTCTGGCAAAAAAATTCTTGAATTATTTTTCTTATACAATAATCAGTTTTATCCATTGGAATCTCATATTGGATCTTTAGGTTCATTGGAAGACTGTATGGCACTTTATTTTTTATTGTGTTTCCCAGCTCTTCTCAGGACACTATATTCATTTCATTGCAGGCCCATGTTGATTTTCCGTTCAAATATGGCCGCCATCATTACGGTCCTCCATAGTACCTTCCTCCAATTAACATAGATGATGGACTACATGCAACTGTTATTTGTGTCTCTCCATTCTGTGTTGCCACGTGATCAAGCGCTCAGTTGAGCGCGAAACGCGTTGTGGTTGGGCCGTTTACCAGGCGTCCTGCTTTTGTCTGTCCTGCTGTTCCCCCCCCCCCCCTCTTTGTCCACTTTTTTAAATCATTAAAATTACTATGTAATCCTTCACGTGTGAGCTTGCATTCATTGCCTGGGTCCTCTCCTGCTACGGGATTGTAGGACCCTTTCTAGATTCACGGCGAGTGCGGTCCGCCCTGTTTCCTCTAGTTTTCCTGATATATATATATATATATATCTATATATATATATATATATTTATGCATATGTGGGGAGGTGAAGTAAAGAATTTGGTGCACTAGCTCATGTATGTGGTGTAAGAATGGGGCTTGTTTCGAGTGCTTCAAGCATGGTCATTCATTGGAGCTGCATGTGATACTCATTGGATGGAGAAGGTGGGGGAATAGATTATTCAGGTGACGACATACTGCTGGTGTTACTTGGTGATTGATTGGGGGAGGATTCCCACTGAACGTCCTGTGCAGGCCCAAAGACAGAAACAACACTCCCAGTGTAAATCATTGCAATGCCCCAGGACATTAGACCTTCCAAGCACCTAAACCTTAAATCCCACCTACCAAACTACATGGCATACATTTGATCCATGGTGCTAATTCTTGTTATTTATGGTCTATATTAATCTATCTTGCTAAGCAATCTCATTTTTGCAAAGTGTGTCCCCTTTAGAGCATGCGGGCAAGCAATCACCCTAAAACCATAGACGACCACTACAACAGGAGATGCATTCATGTGATCCTAACTATACCTGCCCCATGAATCTTTCCTCGCCAAACACATGCCCACTCCCATCAACCCTTTCTGACAAGCATTAGAATCTCATCTGATCTCTGCCAGACAGGACAAGGTACAATGGGACCTTCATAGAGCAGATACAATTAATACCCAAGGATGTGAAAGACAAGGCCTGCGACCAGCGACAAGTCATTTGGGTGCTTCTTTATTCTGGATTTCCAGTTCTTGGGCCACTCCTATGAGGGACAAAAAAGAAAAACAGATTTATATTAAGAAAACAGCTGTGAGAACCAATTCATTCTCCCCAGCCCTTCTGCATATTTTCAAACATCAAATGTCCAGTCTTATCTACCACATATTCTCCTATGAATGTGTCACTTTTTTCATGTTCACTAACACAGAAGTCGACTCTTTCTAAGTGCTCCCATTGTTTTCTAGATTGTGGAATTTGGGCATTGTGAGTTAAAGTGATTTACCGAAGATCACACAATTTGGAATGTACTTGGATTAATTAATTTGGATTCAAACTCGGGTTCAATGGCTGATCGGTAACAGGAGTTTTTGCTGCAGCATATTTTGTCGTGGAAGAATTCATTGAGTTTTTTACCATGCATTTTGCTGCAAATATATGTAGGGTGTTGGTTTAGGTGAATAATGAAGGAGGGTTAAGTGGGTGCTCTGGGGTCGTTCCCCCACATATATTTGTAGCAGAATCTTCCTGTAAAAAAACCCACAAAAGAACAAAACATCTTTTTTAAATGGATGAATTTTACTGAGACAAAATAAACTCGACAAGATTACATAGAACCTGCCAGACCACAAGGCTACACCCTTCCCAATAAAATGCTGTCCTCATTTTTTTTTTAAATGATGGCCGCTCAATCTCTTGCTACCTCCACACCAGTTAGGATTCCTAGACTATAATCTAACAGAGTTGGTTAGGAAACATGCATAGAAGTTTTCCTACGTAACAGTATGAGGTCTTACAAATGTGCAGATGTACACAAATAAAAGTGGATCTCTTAGCTGCCTGCTACCGTGTAAGAATATGAGTGGTTCTGATCTTCAGCACATAAACAAGATGCTTTCACAGAGACTCAATGCTCTTCTCCTAGATTATGCCAAATAGGAACAGAGAGGATATGTGGCCATGTTTTGGGAGGGAGGCCTGCTCCAAAGGCATCCATTGCTAAATTGATTGTCTTCTCTTCTGAAAGACAAGTTCATGCCGACTTCAACAGATTTAAGGAAACCACAGGATGCTTTTCAAGGGCCTGTATCTATAAATGTAAAATGCAACACAGTATGCACTGTGGGCTAACCCACATGCTTTTTGGAGTTTTACTCACTGGAAGCTCGCTCCAGGGGTATGTATCCTTTTATATATTCAATACTCAAGAACCTCTTGACGTGCTCCATATCGCTCGTCATGGAAGCCAACCCCCCACACTGAAATAAGCTTCATCATGATAACAAATTTTGGTTTGGAAGCCAATAGTCATAAGGGTAATACTAGATAGTCACTGGATGCTGTAGATTTTATACCCTCAGTCTCCAAGGCCGCTCCATTAAGAACAACCCACCTCCTTTGTACATATTGTAACAAATCCCAGGGTATTGTCACTACTTCCACGGGGAAGTCCCTTTCCATGGGGATAGGGAGGTGAGGCTGCAACCCGATAGTTCCCCTGGGGTGGTACTCAGCAGGTGGATCTCCTTGGGAGTTAAGTTCTCCACAGGACCAGTGACGATCACCTTGGGAGAAGGCGGTATTCACCACCTTCATTTCAGTCCCCTACTTCCGTTAAGCCCACTCAGGACCCTATGGTTCGCCACACCTCTATATATCTCTGTAGAATAGAGGATTGCAGTAATACAGAATATACTGGGACGAGGAAGAGTGGAGAGGGAGGCTGTCCGAGAAGAGACCCGGCCGGTGAAGCTGAAGCAAGGAAGAGGCGCACAGCAGGGTACACGAGAAAGCTTACCGCTGTGCAGCCGCTGAGGACAGAACACTGACCACAGCAGTGAAGAAGTCCTGCGCTGCTCCCAGGACAGACCGGAGACCGCAACAGCATTTCCCAAAGGTAGGGAAAGGGTCGGGCCGGCTGGTGGGAAACTGAGTGCATGAAAAAGTTAAACAGATAGTTGCCAAAATACTGAGAAGCAGAAAGGGACAACGAATGAACTGTAAAAGCTGGAATGAACTTTGTAAAACTTCCTTTGTGGAACAGTAAGTGGCATGAGAGTACACACAGCCTGTTCAGTGGGACATTCAGTGGAGCAGGGCTAGAGAACCCGCAAAACAGCATACCAGGGTCTGGGACCCATATGAACAGACAGAAAGGGATAACGAACAAACTGTAAAAGTTTAAACAAACTTTGTACAACTTGTTATGTGGAACAGTACCTGGTAGGAGGGTACACTAGGTCTGTTCAATGGGGCACTGAGTGAAGCTGGTGTAGAGAACCTGCAAATCAGGGTCTGGGACCCATATGAAGAAGCAGAGAGAGAGAGATAACGGACGAACTGTAAATGCTGGAATAAACTGTATAAAGTATCCAACAAGGAAAAGTACCTGGCAGGAAAGTACACCAGGTATGTTCAGTTGGACATGGAGTGAATCAGGGGTAGAGAACCCACACCAGCAACACACTAAGGTCTGGGACCCATATGAGGTTGAGCGAGGCCCAGAAAAGCCAAATATGCGGGTCAAGGACCCAAACAAGACACGCAGTTAAGGGGATGGGAGCCACAGCAAGTTGGGGAGAGCCAGAGAGAATATAAAGGGTTCTGGGACCCACACAGAGGAAACAAAAGTTTAAAAACAAGTCATGGAGACCCCAAGATATCCGAGAGGTATATGGCAGAAAGAAAGACAGGTACAAGAAGCTCAACAAAGGGGTTGAGGACCCATTGCCAAAGGAATAGACACTTATTCAAATTACAAGTTCTACAGTTAATACTGGCAGGAGAGTGAACCAGAGTTTACATTACATTTGTGAATCGAATAGAAGAGCAAGGCTCCCCTTGATACTTGGAAATGTTGTGTAAAGAATCAGTCATTGAATAGCCTCATCAAGAACTGAACTCTAAATCCAGAATGAGAGAAGTCTTCTTTTGGATTAAGAGGACGCCCAGTTTTCCTTAGTTCACTATAAGGGACGGAAATAGGTTTGGACACAGGACTGTGGACACTTTATGTTACAAGACATCCTGACTGAGCCATTAGTGTCTTTGTTGAGGTAAGGCAACCCCTCATAGTAACAGGGCAAGTTAGGGTTTTCCTTTTCTTTATGTTTATAATAAACATCTTTGCCAACAAACATACCACCACCGTGTCAGGCTCGTACTTCTGCAGCCTTACAATATCCAGACCATTTATTAAGAGGAAATATTTCTTTAGGAACTGAATGCTGATGAATGAAAAAGATGAACACTGGTGAATCAACTAACTATCTGATATGGTGAAATAGAGAGGTATGCAAAACCCTATGTTGTTTTGGCATGTTTTCAGCAACAATCACCAGGAGCTCCACTGCCACATGAAAGGGACTTAAAAACTAAGAGTACAAAAGTTACGACAACCAATGAAAATCATCCTTAACAAAACACCTTCCTGCTTTCATAAGCAGTAAGTCAAGAATGGACAGAAAATTGTTGTCTTGTCTTTTAGGAAGTGTTTGCCCTTTAGGATGGCTACATTGAGGTCATTTTGAAACTTTGAGGTTGCATGCTTCATTCATATATTTGGTTACCATATGGCATATGTTACCACTGTAATCATATTTCTGATGCTTGCATCTGCTTAGATTCACATGCTTTGCATAGACCGACATCTAGTGGTAGTTGCAGAGTATTACTTGACTTGTTTTTGAAGTTCGAAAAAGGGACGTCAACTGGGCATGTTTGTAATACTATCCCTAGTGTGACGTGTACTGTACCCATGGTCCTTCTGTGTCGAGGTCCCTCAGATTGTTTTATGTCTGACATGAGGGAGCATACATTTTATGTGTGAGAACAGTTAGTACAGAGAATATAAGAAAGATGCAAGGTGTCTATGTACCTTCAACCCCAAGAGGGGAGGAGGGGTGGACACATGTGAATCTAAGTAGATACAAGCATCAGAAATATGATAACGGTAAGTAGTGTATGCCTTCTGAGGCTTGTGGGTCTGCTTAGAATCACATGCTTTGCATAGACTAGAGAGCAGTACCTCGAGAGGGTAGTGGGTTGTTTGAAGGTGCAGTGGCAAAAAGATGTCTTAACACTGCTTGTCCCACCTGTGATTCTTGCTTTGAATGTGTTTTTAAGCAGCAGTGTTGTGTGAATTGAGCTCCAAATAGCTGCTTTGCAAATGGGATCTAAAGGTACGTTTGCAAGAAATGCTTGAGTAGCCCTGGTGCCTCGCGTTGACTGTGCTCTAGGAAGGAAACATTTTCTTGCATAGAGAATAACATAATTAAATGCATCTTGAGAGACAGGGTCACCTTCTCTTCCAGTAGCTTTGAACACAAAGAACTGGTCTGTTTTCATTAGTGGTGTTGTCTTTTTTAAATAATGCGTGACAGTCCTTCTGGCATCTAGTGAATGAAGGGTTTTTTCATCTAAATTAGGATTTTTAAAGAAAGCAGTCAGTTCTATGGATTGCTTAACATTGAACTTTGAGATAAATTTAGGTGAGAATCATAGATGTGTTCCCAGAACCACTGTGTCCTTGTGAATAACTACAAATGGGTCTTGAACTTGGAGGGCTTGCAATTCACTAATTCTTCTTATAGAAGTAACAGTCAAGAGAAAAGCAGTCTTGTAAGTGAGATGATCAAGACTGGTTTTGTGCATTGGCTCAAAAGGGTGCCCCATGAGTTTGGTAATAAGATATTCAAGTCCCAGACAGGAGTTTGATTTGCAATTGGGGGGTATAATCTTTTGACCCCTTCCATAAAGGCTTTCATTACTGGAACCTTCCACCAAGACACTTTACTTTGAGAAGTGGTGTATGCAGAAAGTGCAGCCAGATGAACTCTAAGCGAGTTAAAGAATAACCATAAGACAGGTAAAGCAAGTAAAGAACTATGTGCGATGGTGAGCAGTCAATAGGATTGATGCTGTGTGTCTTGCACCAAACGACAAAGCATTTCCACTTGTTGTAGTAGCAATGTCTCGTGTTGGATGTGCATGCTTCTCATGAGGATGTCTTGCAACTCTGTGGCAAGTTTAAATGTCCAAACTCTATGACCTCAGGAGCCAAGCTGCCAAGTTGAGTGTTTGAAGACACAAATGAAGTGTTGTTCCATGATGCTTAGAAAGCATGTTGTAAGGGAATGCAAGTTTGACTGGTGTGCAAAGAGACATCTTGAACAGGTGTGAAAACCATGGTTAATGTGCCCCCATTGGCGTTATTAGAATAGGTTTGACTAGTTCCTGGTGCATCTTGTGGACTATTTTGTTCAGAAGAGGTGTTGGGGGAAAACCATATGCAAATCTCCCTGACCAGTTCATCCACAGAGCATTCCCATTGGACACTGTCCGGGGACATCTGGACGCGAAGTCTGGGCATTGTACGTTGTCTTGTGTTGCAAAGAGATATATATCTAGTTGACCCCAGTTTGTGAAAAACGTTGTGAAGGATGTCTTTGTGCAATTGCCATTCATGCCCTGAAGGAAGTTGTAGGCATCCCTGCTTAGCACATCGGCTATACACATTGCGACATTAGGTAGATGTTGTGACGAAGTTCCCAAAGCCATATGTTCTGGGCTAGTTTGGACAGACTTGGAGAGCGTGTTCCCACGTTTGTTGATGTCGTACATCGCTGTGCTGCTGTCTATTAGGACTAGAACTGTCTTGATTTGAAGCTGGCGTTGAATGGCTTTTAGGACCTTGAATACTGTCAGTAGTTCTAGAAGATTGATATATTATTGTTTGTGTCCACACTGTGTGTACAGTGTGTTGGAGACAGTGTGCACCCACCCTACGAGGGATGCGTCTGTGGATAGAGTGGCTTGTACTTTGAGAGTGTAGAATGATTTTCCCTTGAGAAAGTTTTCTATTATTCACTGTTGCAGAGAGTAAACGACCACTAGATCGTCACATTGACTGCTTGCTTGTGACCATTGTTTCGCCAGCCACTCTTGCATAGGACACATGCGCAACCGAGTGTGTGACATTAGGTAAATGAACAAGGCCATCATCCCGAGAAGGCGCATTGCCTTTCGTATGGTTACCTGATGACTGGCTACGTATTGTGGGATTTGGAAGAGCAGGTTCTGTACCCTCTTGTTGGAGGGGAAGTTAAAGTGTCTTTTGTTCGAATTAATGCCCTGAGAAATTGTTTCACCTGATTAGGGACCAGACTTGATTTTTTTCTCATTAATTGAGAAGCCTAGTTTGTAAAACAGATAGATAGTTTGTTGGATGTTTTGTAGACAGGCTTATCCGCCAGTCGTCGAGGTAAGTGTACACTGGGATTGATTATCTGCGCAGGTGTGCTGATACCACTGTGAGCACTTTGGTGAACACCCTTGGAGCTGAAACTATGCTGAATGGTAGCACCTTGAATTGGTAGTATGTTGTTCCTAATCTGAAGTTTAGGTATTTTCTGTGCAATGGCAACATTGAAATATAATAAAGATATAAAAGTATGCATCTTTCATATCTAATGTTGCCATGTAATCCCCTTGTCTTAGAAGTGGGATTACTTCCTGTAGCATAGCCATCTTGAAATATTTTGGCTTGATATACTTGTTTGCAGGACGCAGATCTAATACAGGGCGCATGGCAAAGTCCCATTGGGGTATCAGGAAGGACACCAAATAGATACCTTTGTTTACCTCTTGAATAGGGACAAGGTCTATTTCTCCCTTTTGTAGTAAAGTCTCTTGTATATGAGCTGATGTTCACGTGACATCCTTCTTGCTCTTGGAGGATGGTGTTGTGGTTTTTGAAGGAATTCGATGGAATATCCGTTGGCTACTGTCGTTAACACCCACTGATCAGATGCTATCTCCACCTATGCACGGGTGAATTGAGTAATTCGGCCTCCAACTGGGAATGCATGGGAGAGGATCTTGATGGTGGAGTCATTTATTTGTGGGGTAAGGGGAGCCTCTAATTGCTGTACCATGGAAAATAGCCAGAGGAGAACCCCCGTCTGCACAGGGCTTGAGAAGCATTGGGAACGAAATGGCCGGTGGGTATTGAATACCCCCCTTGGACATAAGGTTTGTTGGAGATCTGGTATAAAGTCTTCAATGTATTGTGCTCTTTTTTAGCTGTTTCTAAAGCATCACCTACAGGCTTACCAAACAGGACAGATTCGTCTGCTGGCATATTAATGAGGGTGGCCTAAGTTTCTGGTTTAAAATCGGAATTACAAAGCCATTATGCTGTTTTCATAAAGTTCCCTCTGTGAGAATTCTGCCTGTTGTTTTTTAAAATGTTGTGTATGACCTACCTTCGTTCTTTAACAATCTTTTGTAATTGAGACAGTGGGCCTCATCACAAGTTGGGCGGTAACCCTTAAATCTGGCGGAAACAGTATTAGCGCCGCCAGTACTGCTCCGCCGGATCACAACTGTAAACGGCAACCAAACGCGCTATTACAGAGCCATAAAAAGTCTGGCATTGGCACTCTTAGCACCAGAAAACCAGTGGTAAAACCGCCAAAAATACCCCCGGCCAAATGCTGGAGGTAAAAGAACACATGAGACAGCAATAAGGGCCCAGGTTAAAACAATGCACACCGGAGGCTTACAAAAGCCCCACCCGTGCACAACACACCCTTCCCAACACCATTTCACCATCAGGAGCAGGGAAGAGACAGCAATAAGAGCCCAGGTGAAAACAATGCACACCAGAGGCCTACAAAATCCCCACCCATGCACAACACACCCTTCCCAACACCATGTTGCCATTTGGAGCGGGAGCCTTGATGTGGACATGTATTTGTTGCGCCTGGAGCTACAGAGCCCTGCCAACCAGCCAAGGGCCCTGGGAGCACAGGGGGTGGTGGGGATGAGGAGAAGGAGAAGGAGGAGGAGGAGGCGGCGGCCAGCACCAGCAAAGCGACCAGTCATCCCCATGGTCAAGCCAACATTGATGGGCAGCTGGTGACCAAGTACAAGCTGGACAGGGCAATCCTCACCCAGTTGCTGGACACAATCCAGGCTGACATAGGCAGCCGTATAGCCATCAGCACTGCTGTGCCCCAACTTGTGAAGCTTGTGTCCGTTCTACAGACCTCGGGACTGGCAGCTTCCAACACACCGCTGCCATGATGCATGGTATGGCCCAGTCCACCTTCAGTGCTGTGCTGGGATAGGTGCTGGATGCACTGCTGCTCCATGTCAATGAGCATATGGCATTGCCAGCAGCACAGGCACAGGTCAACCAGCTCAAGGCACATTTCCATGCCATTACCCAAGTCCTGAACGTCATAGCAGCCCTAGACTGCACACATGTAGCAGTAGTAGCACCCCGGGAACATAAGGCACCCTACAGGAACCGTAAGAGTTACCATTCCATGAACGTGCAGGTGATGTGTAGTCCAGACCTAACCTTCACCCACTGCTGCGCCCGTTACCCAGGATCCACCCACGACTCCATGGTCCTGCGCAACAGTTCCCTGCCAGCCTACATGGAGAGGCACAGAGGCCAAAACACATGGATGTTGGGTGAGTACAAATCTTGTCTGAAATGCATGCCAAATTACACCTGTTGGGGGTGGGCATACACACAGGGCTCCCTGCATACCAGCAGGAGACACAGGCAGCACAGCACCATTTCCATGCATGCGCCCCGCACAAGAACCCTTGCACCCGTTCCACACAGCTGAACACACCCTGAATGGCACACCCTTGTGAAAACACACTCACATATGGGAGCCCAACTACCACAAGGCATCTTGTGTGTGTCGCAGTGCTGCTCCTCATCCTGACACAGAAGAGATACAACACATAGCCTAACAAAATGTCGCCTGAACATGCAGATATAAGGGTACCCTCATCCAGAAATAAGGGACAGAGTACTGTGGCATTTAGACAGGGGTGGTGCATGAAGTAAGTAGTACATTAATTGAATACTGCACCTTGGACAGCACACACCAAAATGAAAGTAGCTATATGAAAAACAGCATATGTGTACTACATGAGTCTGACACACATAAGCATTAACATATCAATTAATACGCTGCTGCATGTAAACCTCAGCCCATGCATGTCCAGGAAGGCGAAGGATGTATGACAATATTGCACTGAGAAGCATGAACCTTTTTAACACAAACTTACTCTGCTGCCAATGTCACTGATATCTGAGCCTTGTACACCCACTGAACTAACCTTGGCCTAATGTCTGCATTCTCTCCCCTTGCAGGTAATTCTGGATACTTGCAGTACACATGGCTCATGTCCCCTGTGCGGAATCCACACACTCTAGCTGAGCTGGCATATAACATTGCCCATGGGCGTATACGCACCTGTGTGGAAATGGCATTTGGATTGCTGAAGGCACGCTTCTGGTGCCTAAACCGTACGGGAGGGGCATTGATGTATGCACCAGAGAAAGTTGGCAAAAATCGTACTTACATGTGCCATGTTGCACAACATTTGCTGTCGCAAGCATGTGCCACTGCCCCCGATTCTGATGGCCAGCCACCTGGGGATGTGAGTGATGATAAAAATGAGCTCAAAGCCAGGGCACATGCACATAGGGATGGGGTGAGGGAGAGGAGGTTGGCCAGACAGGCCTTGATTGACAATTAATTTTGATCCGGTGGATGGGTACATGTAACACATTTCACTTGTAAAATAAAGAGTACTTTAACAAAATCATGAATGTCCATGCTCTGTATGCATAATGAACAGGATTTATTATTAGTTGAACAATCCCCCCTCCCTGTGAACACCCCAGAACACAATCGCACCTCCCCCCTGTGAACACCCCAGCACACAATCCCACCTCCCTCCTGTGAACACACCAGCACACAATCCCACCTCCCCCTCAGAACACCCCAAAACAGTGTCATTGGGTCCATGTCTCCATGGCTCGGCACAACTGTGCTATGTCCATCTAGGATGGTTGTGTGCAATTCCCACATCCGGGTCCCTCTGGTGAGCGGCATGGGAAGATTGCGCAGAGAATGGCACCTGGGCGAAACCTCCAGGGATCCCTCTGTGGGTGTTATAGAGCTAGATGGAATCGCTCCTGAAAACTGCAGCTGCTGGCGGAGCAGATTGTTTGCCTCCCGCATCTGCTCAGCATGTGCAGATTGGCCTTCACACAGCTTGTGTACTCTTTGTCCAAATCCTGTCAGGGCTGCTGTACAGCCCTCCACCACTCCACGGGGGCGCGCATTATCACGTGCCATGGTCTTGGCAGCATTGCGTATGGCCCCGCTTATTGCCTTGATGTGGTGGTTGTGCTCAGCCGACATGGCCTCAATTCTCCACTGTCGAGCCTCTATCAAATCCAGCCACCCCATCACAGCAGCTCCTGTGACGATGGGTCTGTCAGGTGGGCAGTTGATTGGACTGACAGGTGTGCACGGGGGCCAGGAGAGCTGTTGGGAGACATGGCAGCATCTATGATGGGGCTGCTGCGGTTGGGAGGGGCTGCCTTCAGGGGCACCATAGGAAGTTGTGTGCGGACATAATGTACACGCGCAGGTACATGGGGAGTGTGTGCTTCCACTGGTGCCTGCTCCGGGCTCTCTTGAGGTCTGCCCATCTCATGAATGGCACTCCGGCAGGGTGAGGACACCAGTGCAGTGTGTCATACCGCAATGGATGTGTAGCCCTCATCCGAGTTAGACCCACTGGTGGTTCCCTCCACATCCTGAATGTCTGTGGTGGCTTCCGGCATTCGAGGTGCCGACGCCATGCAGCCGACCTAGGATGTGTCCTGCGTCTTGCCTTCTCATGCCGGTCCCTTTACGGACTGGTGGTGCTGGTTGATGGGCATCGGGACATGCGGCTGGATGTGGATGCTTCTTCCCCATCATCATTGCCCTGTGATGATCGCTACGTGCCTGTGGGGTACATAGGGTGTAGTATGAGTTGAGGGCAGCTTACATTAGTATCATGCATTTCATGCCTTACAGTGGGTTAGGACACAGCTTCTATCATGCTTTCCCATTGCATATTAGTCAGCCCCCATGTGGTGATTATTGGAACGTGCTACAGGGGAGGGACACTGCTTGGACATGTTGGTGTGACTTTTTCAGATGTCTGTTGTGAATGCACAGCTCTCATGTCACTGTGCAAGGGGGGGCTTTGATACGCACCCACACATCACTTTCCTGTACCATGCACATGTATGTCTTTCCCTTGGGGCTTAGGATGATACATTGTAGGGACTTATGGTACCAGGGGACGCTAGTGTACGGTGGTACGAGGGGGCACTTATGGGTGGCTGCGGTACATCGCACACATTGCAAACACATACTGGGATTGGAGGGGTGGGCCTAACATGATTATGCAGTTTTCAGGGGGGTGTACTCACCTGCAGCCTCCTGGGTGTCGGTGCCTGCCTCCGCTCCACCGACTCCCTTGATTGTGCCCATGTCTATCAGGGTGGTCATCTGCTCCTCCCAAGTTATCATTTCGGGTGGTGGTGGTGCTGGCCCTCCTCCAGTCCTCCTCCCCCCATGCTCTTGCTCCTGTGCTGGGCCTGGAGACCCACCGCTGACACCCTCTGGCTCACTTGTCTCCAGATCTGTGCATTCCGCAGTGCACTTGTCTTGCGCTGCTGGGGGACATACAGCTCTTCTTGATGGCCCAAAACCTCCTCAACAAGTATGGCAAGCTCCTGGTCTGTGAACTTGGGTTTTCGCAGCCTGTCCAAGGCTGACTTGCCCCTGGTACGTCCCTGTGACATTTTCCAAGCTTTATAGGAGTGGGTGGCTTACAGTGGCTGCGTTTTTCAGCGTATTGTGATCTCCAAGATGGTCGCCGCTTTATTTACCGTTCCGGCGGTGACGCGTTTCCGACGGTGCTAATAGTGCACGCTTTTAGTGCCGCGGCTCAGTGGTAGCGTATTGTGCGCTGGATTTACGGTTCATAGCCACTTTTTCCGCCGGGCGCTATTTGCGTTAACGCCTTGGCCGTGTGTGCGTGCACACCGACTCATGATCTGGTGTTGTTTCCGCCAGACATCGTGGCGTTAGTGCAAATAGCGCTTGACGGAAAATACGCTGGGATACCGCCCAACTTGTGATGAGGCCCATTGTCTAAATTGGCTTGAAGGAATCCCCGATGTGTGCCATAATAACTAGTTAAAGGAGTGGTATTATTAGCAATTATTCCTAACGTATAAAGCTTTTTACATTCTTTATCTGGAAGTGTTCTGCGTTTGATAAGGGAATAGTTTCTTACCTGTAACTCCATTTCTCCAGCATTGGTATCTTTCATGGATTCACATGCTTAGCATATTCCCCGTCGTCAGACTGGGACCCCTCGGTACACATATATAGCCTTTTCCAATAGGAAAACTTCCGACACTTTTGTGTCCTATCTACGTCCTTTTAGGACCCGCCTACGCATGCTCCGTAGGCCGTCCCCGTATAAGAGGCCCACCCCGCGGTTCCCCTTCAGATTTCGGCCCCTCCAAAGTAGGAAGGGTTAAATTTATCAATCAAATACATTACATTCCGGGGAGGTTGGCGGGCGCATGTGAATCCATGAAAGATACCAATGCTGGAGAAATGGAGTTACAGGTAAGAAACTATTCCCTTCTCCAGCATTGGATCTTTCATGGATTCACATGCTTAGAATAGATTGTATAGCAGTAACACTTGAGACGGCGGTGAGAATGTAATGTAATATACCCTCAACATACTACACAATGCATATGTACAGTAGGAATAAGTTACCTCATATAACCTTACCCACATAAAATAAACTGTCATTAAAAAGGTAGATAACAGATTCTCCACAGCGTGGAGCTTACCTTACTGAAACAGATGGCGCAGGACAGCTCTTCCCATCTGCACCTCGTCCACATGCTCCTGGCAAGGCAGTAGTGGCGGGTAAACGTGTGGGGCACTGACCATGCCGCAGCTTGGCATATGTCCGTTAACGGAATTCCTGCCCATAAAGCTGTTGAGGAGGACATCGATCTTGTAGAATGGGCTCTAGGATGTCCCTGCAGTGGCCTTCCGGCCTTAGAGTGACAAAACGCAATCGTTGATGAGACCCATCAAGCCAATCCTTGTTTAGAGATTGCTTTTCCTCTCGTCGACGGACCATATGCGACGAACAGTTGTCTAGTAGACCTGAATTCCTGTGTACGATGTAGGTAAAATTTCAGAGCCCTCTTAACGTCCAGGGTATGAACAGCTTTTTCTGCTGCCGATGGTGGTGTGGCGTAGAAAGTAGGGAGAACAATGGACGAGTCTTTGTGATACACTGTCAGAACTTTTGGGACGAACATAGGATTAGTTGCCAGGACTACTTTGTCCTTAAAGAATCTTAGGTATGGCGGGTCTACGACCAGCGCTTGCAGTTCCGAGATTCTTCTAGCTGATGTGAAAGCAATCAAGAATGCCAACTTCCACGAAATTAATTTTATGTCGGACGTGGCCGTAGGCTCAAAAGGCGGTTTCATTAAGCCTGCCAACACTGTGTTGAGACTCCAAGTCGGGGGGAAACGTTTTTCCGGGGGAAAAGCTCGAAATAAACCCCTCATGAAGTGTTTTACAAGTCTGTCGCTAAATAGAGGAGACGACTGCCTTTTCCTTGTGAACCTCGAGATGGCCGCCAGGTGCACCTTTATCGATGTGAAGGATAATCCCCTCTCCGCCAAGAGGAGCAGGTAAGGTAGAACTTGTTCCTGTTCCGGCGTCACCGACAACGGTGGTAGGCCCTGTTGTCCCCTACACCATTCACAGAACCTCCGCCACTTATAGGAGTAGGATTTGTTTGTAGAAGGGGCTCTAGCCGCCTGCAGAATTTTTTGACAATCCTCCGAAACGTCTAAAGCACCGAACTCTGAAAAGTCAGGAGCCAGGCTGTAAGGTTGAGACTGTCCGGGTCGTGATGCCACACCTTGCCTTTGTCCCGGGATAGTAGGTTCAGGACTTTCGGAAACCCTATGAGATGTTCCAGCGACAGGTGAAGCAGGTCGGAGAACCACGGTTGCCTTGGCCAGTATGGTGTCACTAGAATTACCCGGCAATTGTATCTGCGTATCCACTGTATTGTCCTCCGTATGAGGGGGAACAGGGGAAAAGCATAGAGGAACATGTCCGTCCATGGGAAGGAGAATGCCTCCCCCCTGGAGCCCTCTTGAGGCCATCTGCTTGCGAATTGCTCGCATTTCTTGTTGTCTTTGGTCGCAAAGGCGTCCAGAGGGGGGTGACCCCATTTCTCGAACACTTTCATCAGGTGAACTGTGTCCATTTCCCACTCGTGTTTCTGGGCCATGCTTCTGCTGAGGGAGTCTGCTTGGGAGTTCCTCACTCCTGGAAGGTGATGAGCCACGATGGAAATTTTGTGCTTTAATGCCCAATGCCATGTTTTCTGGGCTTCTATGGAAAGAGTTCTTGATCGCGTCCCTCCTTGTTTCCTCAGATAAAACATGGCCATTGTATTGTCGGTCAGTATTCGTACTCGCGAGCCCTTGATGTGTGGTAGGAATGCCTTCAAGGCCCATCGTACTGCTCTGAGCTCTAACACGTTTATGTGTAGGAGTGACTCCGTTGGAGACCAGCGACCTTGCGTTTGGAGAGCACCCATGTGAGCTCCCCATCCGGTTAGGGACGCATCCGTGACTATGGTTCGCTGAAACTCTGGCTCCTGTAGGGGTACACCGTTGTTCAGATTGTGGAAACTCTGCCACCACTGAAGGGTCCGAAGCAGCTTGTCGTCGTTGATGGTTATCTTGTCTGACCACGATCCTTGAGCCTGCGTCCATCGGTCCGCAAGGAATTCCTGGACTGGCCTCATGAATAGGCGACAGTTTTCCACCAGATGGATGCAGGATGCCATGGCCCCTAGGACTGAAACTTATTTTCTCACTGAGATCTTGGTGTTTCGCCGTAGTCAGAATGCTTGTTGATTGAGTCTTGAGGTTCTGTCGAGAGAAGGTTTCACTAGCCCTAACTGGGTCTCGAACTGTGCCCCCAGGAATACCAGCGATCTCGATGGCTGCAGAGATGATTTTTCGAAGTTTATGGCGAATCCCAGCTGTTGTAGAAGCTGCATGGTGGCTTGTAAACTTGTGTTGGTCGACGCTGGGGAGGATCCCCTTACCAGCCAGTCGTCGAGGTATGGGTATACATGGTGGCCTTGATTCCTTAGCCAGGCCGCTACTGGAGCCAGGCATTTCGTGAACGTTCTGGGGGAGGTCTTGAACCCAAAAGGAAGAACCGTGAATTGGTAGTGAGTCCGCCCTATTACAAATCTTAGGAATTTCCTGTGTTTCCAACACATTGGAATATGGAAATACGCGTCCTGTAAATCCAGGGACGCTAGAAAATCCCCCTCTTGAACGGCGCGGATCACTTCCTGCAGTGTGAGCATCTTGAATTTTAGGCTCTTTAAAGACTTGTTGAGATCGCGTAAGTCTAAAATGGGACGCCATTTGCCGTTCGGCTTTTTTACGACAAAATATCTTGAGTAGACTCCTTGACCTCTCTGTGATGTTGGAACTAATTCTATCACGCCCTTTGCTAACATGAGTGTTACAACTTGTTGCAGTATCTTCAGATGGGAATGAGCGGTGAACGCAGGTGGAATTTGCGGAGGGCTGTGTTTGAATTGTAGAGAGTGTCCGTTTCTTATAGTATCCAGCACCCATTGATCCGTCGTTATTCGTTCCCATTCGTCGACATATGCTGAAACTCTTCCCCCCAGAACGGTGTGTTGTATGTCACTGCTGATCTTTATTTTGCTTGTCTCTCGACGACGACGGATATGATGGTCTTTTCCTGGAAGTCTGGAAGTTCCGGCGACGGTTTGCCGTTTGGGAGGCACGTCTGTATCCCTGGGAGGGGTAAGCTGATCTGCCAAAGGATCTGTATCCAGATGCAGAGAATCATGAATTACCTGAAGCCCCTCCTAAAGGGACGAAAAGACTTGTAGTTTCTGCCACTCTGGAGGGCACCCAATGAACGTGCCGTGTCCGAGTCCTCTTTCATTCCCTTTAGGGCTTCGTCCGCCTTCTCACCGAAAAGAAGGTCTCCCTCAAAGGGCATATCTAAAACTTTGTATTGTACTTCTGCCCTGAAGTAGGTACACTTAAGCCATGACTGTCGACGTAATACGACCCCATTATTGACTTGCTTGAAGCCTGACTCAGCGAGGTCCACCGCAATGTTTATTGTGTGATTTGAGGCTTCCTCACCTTCTCGGACGAGTAGCATCGCTGCCTTCCTATGCTCTTCCGGAAGATGATCAAGCAACGGAGCTAGCCTGTGCCACATCTCCCTATCGTATCTGGCAACAATTGCCAGAGATTTTGCGGCCTTTACTGTGGTCGCTCCCACGGAGAGCACTTTTTTGCCAAAGGCATCTTGGCGTCTCGCTTCGTTCTCAGGAGGAGTCGTGCACTTGTGCTGGGCCTTCGCCTTCCTCGCCGCTGCCGCCGACACCACCGAGTCTGGCGTTGGTTGGGAGGATAAACACTTGGGGGTAGACTCTGGAGCCTTAAACTTTTTTTCCAGGCGTCCTTTCACTGCCGGCTCTGAAAACGGGTGACACATTGTCTGCAACCCCTCCTTCCATACATGGTCTAGTATTGGTATCGAGAACACAGACCTCCTTCTCTTACCCATGTAGTCGAACAAAAAACAGTCCTTTTTCTGTTCTTCCTGGGACAAACCAAATTCTTTGCATGCCTTCTCCATCATAGAATGGAATGACGCAATGTCGTCCGGAGGGGACTGGTGAGCTGGGCTTCTAGGGGTTTCCAACTCCACCTCTGACTCCCAGGTTGGATCCCTGGAGGGGGATGATGAGATATCCGACATGGCTCCCCTGTCAGACTCCGAATCTGGCAGCTCACCTTCCTCTTGTGCCAGTGCTGAGATTGGCGTGCGTAGGTGCGTCGGTTGACGGGACGGGCCCGGCTCGTCGACGGGTGACTGTGGCAGGTTTGCCTGAGGTAGTCTCTGGTCCAACGACTGTAACAACGACTGAAGCGTGGACAGAATTTCCAACGACAAAACAGATTGAGGATTGAGAAGAGGGGCAGATACCGGTATTACGGATCCCCTCGTCGACGACTTGTCAGCCACTCGTAGCCCTAGGTCTGCTGGGCCAGCTATTCTCTCATTCTCGTCCTCCGAGGACAGCAACACAGCCTGTTCTTGTAGTAAAGTATCCGGGGGGGTCGGATCAAAAACTTCAGGCCTCCAGGTCGCTTGTAGAACCCCCGTCGACGAGGCCATCGTCGACGTCGTTGTCGGTGGGACGGTGGATGCCACCTGCGTAAGTGGCAGGGTGGAGGCCGATGACTGGGCCGCCGTCGACGACGGTGACTTAGCAGGTGGTTTTGGCGGTTCCGCCTTTTCCACACTTGACTTACTTTTACTCGACTCTCGACTCGTGGTCGATCTATGATGATCGCCCGAGGAGGATTTCCTTTCCTTTTCATGCTTTTTTGATGAAGATGATTTCTTTGACGAGGAGTCTCTAGTTGAGTGACTTCCAGACGACTCTTTTTCCGTCGGTCGAGATTTCTTCGCCGGTGGTTCCGACGAGGTAGCGCGGTGTGATGTTTTCGCCGATTGTGTGGAGCCTACCTCCGAAGGGGGGTATGCCCCCACTCCATCATTCAGCCATGCCACCAGTCGTCGACTGCTGTCTTTGAGGGTTTTTTGAGAAAACCCTTTGCATATGTCGCAGTTATCCGCCGAATGATGAGGGTGGAGGCAATATATACAATCCATATGTCTGTCCCCCTCGTAAACTTTTTTCAAGCCGCACGTCGCGCATGGGCGGAACAGCGCTTTTCCTGACACGGAGGACATTTTCTGTACTCAAATTCCAGTAATGCAACCTTGTACAAAATAGTAAGACAACGCGAGGAGATCCCACTACTTTGGAGACGGTTGAAATCTGAAGGGGAACCGCGGGGGCGGGCCTCTTATACGGGGACGGCCTACGGAGCATGCGTAGGCGGGTCCTAAAAGGACGTAGATAGGACACAAAAGTGTCGGAAGTTTTCCTATTGGAAAAGGCTATATATGTGTACCGAGGGGTCCCAGTCTGACGACAGGGAATATTCTAAGCATGTGAATCCATGAAAGATCCAATGCTGGAGAAAGGGACATATATACATTTTCTAGTAGTTGTAACCGCTAGAAAATCAGGTTTAACATGGCCCCGGATGTAAAGAAGGTCTGAAGGTGGGGGTTTCAATATTTTCTCCACCCGAGGGTTAACCGCAGACGTAAGGGATGGAGTAAGCATGGAAGGTGCAATTCTCTTTTTAATGGAATTTAACAAAGGAATATATTGGCTGACAGGCCTTTTTTCTTTTAGGATGTCATCCACAAAATCAGAGTCTGGCAATGACTCGAGTTTGAATTTGCAAAGGTTCAGCTGCCAAGCAGGTCATTAAAAAAAAGCTGCTAATTTATAGGAGATGTGTCGCCGGGCTGATCTATGGGATCATCGTCTCCAAAAATTATATCTGGCTCATCTGTATCCTCATGAGTGGCAGTTGCTGGCCGCGTACCCTAACCATCATCCCCCTGGTCTTGTTGCAATTGGTCTTGTTGCAATTGGTCATAATAATGGTCATCTTGGTCATCCTGAAATATATTAGATGGCTGATCTGTGATATCAACAACTGAATGTCTAAGAGATAACTGGAGTCTAGGACCCGCACTCAAGGGAAGCAAAGCCAGAGAGATGTCAAGGGAGTAGAAGAAAACCCCTCACTTTGTGAACCTTTGCAGAAACATATTAGTTGTGAGTCTAGGGCCCGGACACAAGGGAGGCAAAGACCGAAAGAGGTTGAGGGGAGAGAAAGAGAAACCCTTCACCCCGTGAACTTTTGCAAAACCACTAGTCTGCAAGTGTCTGTAAAGTGTATCACGTTGAAAGCCCTGGCAGAAGAGTATACCAGGCCAGCACAAGTCTGCAAGTGTGTGTAAACTGTACCACGTTGAGAGCCCTGGCAGGAGAGTATACCAGGCCAGCACAAGTCTGCAAGTGTGTGTAAACTGTACCACGTTGGTACCACGTTGGCATGAGAGTATACCAGGAAAGCACCAGTCTGCAAGTGTGTGTATAACGTACCATGTTGAATATCCTGTCAGAAGACTATACCAAGCAAACCCAAGTCTGCAAGTGTGTGTAAAGTGAAGTACATTATAAGCCCTGGCAGGAGAGTATACCAGGCCAAAGCTTAAGTTTGCAATTATAGAAAGTTGACCACCCAAAGACGTCCTAGCACAGGAATACATCAGGTAAACCCATGACAGTGAATTAAGTGAGGTTGAAGTGGAAAGGAACTTGGCATGGGAGTGTACAAGGTATCCTGTATAGTCAGAACTTATATCTGAAACTGTTTTGGAATACAAAGTATTTTTGTTATTAACCAAAAAACCTCCAAGAAGGTTTTGTGCCTTTTGGAGTCTTGATAAATCTAGAACAGCAACCTGGGGAAGGCACAATCCCCTAGAACTGTGAACCTTATCCATTGGGAACTTTGTGTTGCAGTGCATTTTTTATTTCTTGAACATTTGTGCACCTTCAAGACTAGAGAACTTACCCCTTTGCACATTTCAGTTACTTTAGAATTTGAGGGCAAGGATAGGATTTCGTACACAGGACAGTGTTTGCTTTGGACATCTTGACATTAGACAGACCCTTACGTTTTGGCTGAGGTAGGGAAATGCCTCTTAGAAGTAGGGATAGTGAGGCATTTTCCAACCACTTATCATTTAATAAAAGTCTGTAACCACATATATGACGTCTCTCTCTCTCTGTGTCTCATTCCTGGCTCCTCACAATATCCTCAGAATAAGGTTTTGGACTTCATCACAAAAATTCAAATTAGTTGAACAACATTAATTATTTTGTTGTGCCTCAAGTTAATTTCATTGTTCTGCTATATTACATTTGGTTACACTTAAATCTTTGCCTTTCAAGATGAGAAATGCTATTTGCCCATTTACTAGTTAGTTATATTAGTAGCTTTCCCAAATGTATTAAATATGTACATCAGGTATTCCACATTATTATGCTAAGCAGGACTTCCCATTTCATTAAAGAAGATTTTCAGAGCACCATCTCCGTCACTTGACACAGACGTGCCTCTGCAACCCAGAATAGCCAGTCTAGCAGAGCTTCTGAGACAGAGATGCACGCTCCTTGGAGGCGGTAAAGCAATATATGGGGAATGCAGCCGACAACCCTCATTCAAAGGGCCTGAGTGATATCTTGTCTGAACCTGAAGGTCCTGTCTTCCCTTTGCTATCTGGAAGTTTTATTTAACCTATATGAAAATTATGTCATGTATGGTGCCCAGAGTGTCAGAGAACCTAGAAGGAGAAGGCTGAGTTTCCCCAGGATCAAACACGCAGTTAAGGGTAAAAGCATCAGAGAGAAAGACTGGGAGCTGTTAAAAGCTGCCAGAACTCTGCAAGAACCAACAAACCATATGCATATCTATCAGACGTGTGACACTGATGAATTGGAGGAGGCGATGCAGACTGGAGGCAGCGTCAAGAGTGTTAGTTTCCTACAATGACCTGGACAAATGGAGAACCAGGTCCAAGGAATTAACCAGTGAACCAAAGGCTGGGAGGTGGCAACAGTGGAAGGCTCCCACACACCAGGGGTTGCTGCAGAAACCATTCTCCAGCAAAGACGTTGCAGCCAGGTTAGCGAGAAACCAGGGCAAAGACTTCTGTAGAGCAAGACTTCCACCTTTTGCCATTTTAACAGCTCAGACAATGTATACCCAGTGTGAGTAGGAAACATTTGGCCCCACAACAAATCCGGGAGCATAATACAAAAAAGCACATAAGGGGATCAAAAAGAGAGCATGACAACAGGGTAGTGAGCTCAGGCTAGAAAAGCAAGAGAGCAGCATGGGAGCATGAAAAAGCCGATAAGGTCAACACTATGTGACAGACTGGACAAGCCAGGAGTGCTGCTGCAGGAGCCAGTGCTTACGTGGAATACTTAAGAAAGGGTTGAGGGCTAGAGTGGAGTGGATACCATCAGGTCCTTGGGACAGAAAGCTGGGCAGTTGTCGAGAAATTAGAGGGGAGAGCACCAAACGCAGACTCCTCTGATCCACTAAGTCCTGAGTCTACCCAGTGATACCCATACACTGTATTCTCCCTATGTGCAAAACACTATAACCCTTAGCGAAAAGGTTAATGATAAGATCATACAGTGAGAATGGCCATAGATGGCTTATTTGAGCAAAATAGTGAACAGGACACTATCCTGTAAAGGGAAGACAGGCATAGAGGAGACGGTGCCAAGGCAAGAGTGCGAGTAATCCCTGTGCGATTGAGGAGACCATCAAAGCCTTCGTACTGAATTGGAACACCATAATTCTAGGTTACAAAGAAGTGTGACAGACACTGAGCCTCATTACGAATCCAGCAGTAACGGAGCCGGAAAAACCGGCAGGTTCCCGCCATACTCGTATTACCATTCCGCCTCTGTGATTCCCGGAATTACCGGGGCATTACGACCCCGGTGACCCAGGAATTCCGGAGGCGGAATTGTGTAAGTGCCTATTCCCATGGAGCCCAATAGGACTCCATGGGGATCGGGACAATGGAAACACCGGTTCCGTCTATGACAGAGCCGGTGTTTCGATGCCCACCTGCAGGCGGGTGGTGTTAAACTCGCCAGGTCAGACCTGGCGGGAGTGACACCTCCCGCCTGCAGGACTCGGAATCAGCCGGTCCGGAAAGAACTGTAGCAGCGGTTGTACCACCACCGTTCTTTCCAGACCGGCAGGGTCATAATGAGGCCCACTATCATTGTGGTGTGTGTTATAAATATTAAGCGGGGTGCTGTATACCTGTTAAGAGGAGACCTGGGGTAAAGAACAGGTTGGGCACAATATCCCCGAGACTGAATTTTAGCCAAGAAGCTGCAGGGCACTACATCCCTGGGACTGACTAATATTTAGAGATTGTAGAGGAGAGTAACTCCACAACAGAAGGAACCAGACAGATTATCGTTTATCCGATCCTGACAATATTTAGGCAAAACTCAAGATGCGTATTCTCATCTTGTATTAGCTAAATCCTTAGCCGCTGTAGGCATGGATCCCCTACTGATCCTGCATGTGAGAACACAATTACAGGTCAACTGTACTGCTGAGTCACATGATTCTCATCAATCCACCAAAAGATGGTGTTCCTTAGGTTCTGGGTCCAGAGGATTCTCAGCCCTAATGGCATATCTTATTCAAGCTGCTACATTTCAAATCCTACGTAACATTTTTGCCCAGTCAAAATTCCAGCTTTTGTTCTGTATAGAGAGGAATGTGATGAACATTAGTCGCAGCCTAGGAGGATAGTTACATTGTCCTGTTCATATTCCAGCACAGCCGTGTAGAAGACCCTTTGCTCCTCTTCCTCTGGAGTCATGGCTACATTGCTTGAGAACCTCCTAGACCATACAGAGAAAAAGAGAAAGGGAGCAGAATTACAAGAGTGAATGAAAATCATCTGCCATCAGTGTCTAGGAAACATGTATTAGGTGAACTAAAGTATATTTTTCTAAAACTGCTCAACTCAATGGGTAGTAAACAGTAGGCATTAGAAAAACAACAAGAAAAGGTAAACCCATTTGGATTCTGTGAACCAAGTCAACAACAGAAAGGAAATTGCAAACAAAATGGATATGAAGGTCTGAGGGGACAGTATATGACGGAAATGGCTATTTATAAGGTTCTGCACCTGTTATAGCCTTTTTTAGCAATACCTTGTAAATTATATGGGTTTATCCCAGAAGCAATAGGAATTGGGTGAACTAATGCAGAAAATCTGCTTCTTAATTGCCTCCCCAGAAAATAAGTCCAATAATATTGTTGTAAACTAACACACAGCTCCTAAATGCACATATCAATTAATCACAGACCCAGGCACAATTATTTGTCCAATGTATTTCGGAAAATACTAAACTTTCCTCTCAACTTGTGTGAGTGGAGTCTACCGAGGGCCCCTTTTGTCCTAGGCCAAAAATTATTTCTCCTCTAGCCTTGTGAAGTAATTGTTAAGTATTAATTGGGTTTGTCAAAATGCCACTGTTTGGATAATATTAAACAGACTTTGGCAAGTCTCTTCCCTGGGCAAGATTCTTTTCTCTAGATAGAATCAGGATGACAATGCAAATATAGTCTGCGGGATCCAATAAGGAAAAAAGGTCCCTTAAGATTTCACGGGTCTCTGCCCAGAGTCACTGAGTGTCTGGGATCGGCTTACTCCTGATGGTGGTGTTGTCAGCTTTTTGAAGCAGGGCTGTGTCTCGGGACGTCCTAAGGAAGGGCGGCAGGAATTATGCTGCCGCACTTCCTGCGGATCTGATATCAGCATTGGATAGTCTTTGAGAGGTTCCGCCAGGTCTAAATTCTAACTGGATAGAGCCCTGTTTTGCTGGAAAGTGGCTGGCAATGAGGTGCAAGTACGTTAAGTTTGCTGGGAGTACTCGATGTGCTGTTCAAACCTGCATTGGATTTCAGAAACTTGGACTTCAGTGCTTTCAGACGTGACTGAATAACGGCCAGGAGGACGTCTTTGAGAGCTACACTCCCCTGTGCCTGACCTTGAAAGGATAAAAGGTGACTGTGTAGGTACGTTGTGCCAGATCCCTGTATTTAAGTACTGTTTGCTGGGAGGACTACTCGCACGCTTTGTGCCTGTAAATGCACGCTTTGTGCCATTTGAACCATTTGAACGTAGCACACGCTTTGTGCCTGCCTGACCTTATTTTCTCTGCTCTGTGCTTGGTGATATAATTAAGGAAGACATTAATATATCTCCTACATTTGTGTTTACACTTTTTCTTTTTACTTCTTAGGACCACACTTCCCAACTCCTCCTCTGTGGTGACCACGCCCTTTCATATCCCTTTATCTTCCTCTGAGCCTGGTGCAAGTACTTTAAGTACTGTTTGCTGTTCGCGGGGCGGAGGCGCAGGGCTAGTAATTTTATTATTTTTTTGTCCCGTAACGCGTTCAGACCAATGCTGGTTCTAAAATAGGTACCATTATACCTGCATTCCATGATATAGCGCCTTGGATTTTTTTCAATAATACTGTTTTATTGGTATCGTGTGTGGGTATTTTTTGTGCATACCCTGTATCTGCTTTGTATCTTCTTCAAAGTAGAGTTGTTGCTTTTCTTTTTGCAAATTACCTTGTGCCGTATTATTACGAGGGTATATTGCCTATTACACTTAACATGTACACACTAAAAACTGATATGCCACTGTTTATCCAAACCTTAAGTGGACCCCCACGAGCCTCTCAACAACAGCCTATTTGTCCAACTCAGGCTGTAACTATGTGCACTCCGAATAATCTACGGAGAACAGGCATTAGTCTGAATAATCCCTTCACTGAGTGCCTCCGCTTTCAAATTCAGAAATAAATAAGGGCACATCCTTGACACCTTTTATCCGAGTGGAGGAGTCGAGAACTCCAGGTGACCGGGTAGCTACACATAATCATGTGTCGGATCAAACTATACTGAACTCAGTTAAAGCTGTTCGAATACCCACTACTAATTCTACCCCAATAGCTTCAACTCCCATTCCCTTTTGTCTAGGCTCCTGTGATGATTCTGCCATATCACTATATGTATCACAATGGGAATCACCCATCTCCATTATTCAAGAAATAGAAGCCTGTAAGAGCATGATTGAATCTGTTTCTTCTTCAATATCACTTTCACGTATTGCCTCACGTTCTTTTGTGCAGCCTACTCCGCGAGCTTGCCATAAACCTCCCTATGCCAAAGAACAACAGACTTCTCCGGCAATTAATACTGCCATGTTAGAACTCGCATTTGCTGCAATAAATTCATCAGTTCAGAGTCTATTTAGACTCTTTGATACAATAGATTACAAAGTTAACAAGCAAACCGCGATCTTAGAGGACCTTGCTAATGGCCTGGTTGCCAATCGCAAACTTCTTCAGGCTCTAAGCACCATGTGCTTCAATTTAGAGCACACTAATCATTCCCTAATTAAGTTGCCAAGAGAAAATGGAATGGCCATTGAAGGATTAGAGACTGAGCGCGGTTATTGCAATGAAGTTCTAGTGACATCTCTACCGCTGATTAAGGAAATTATTCGTCCAGTACAAAGTCCTATACCTGAGCCTTCTCGACATGTCATTGAAGATTCATCATATATTGATTTATCTTCACAGGTGGGTGAACCAGAGATACCTAGACCTAATATACAGGCCAACCCACAAACAGGAGCCAATCAATGCTCAAAAAAGCCCCCCTCGCATGAAAATTGGTATCACGTAGCCTAAAATCAAAGGCGCGAGAGCTATGATAAAAAAAAAGAAAAACATGCCCAACATTAAAGGGCTCAAAAAAACTATGAATGCCTTCTTTAAGGCAATTGGTGGTACAATTCTGCCATTTCATCCCTCAGCATTTCCGACAAACACCAAGTCACATAACACTGATTTACGGTCGGCATCTGAGTTAATGGATTTATTAACTAACAGTAATGCGGCTAATCCTGATAGAAGCAAATCATCAGCAATATTGCCCCCGCCACACTCACCACTGAATCAACTGATTGATATTATGACATCAGTAAAAGAGCCTATGCGGCTACTCCCAAGCGTCCCAGTAGTAAACATCATACCGCTGGCTCCTGTGAATTCCAACACAATCCCATACAAACGAGAAGACCCGCAGAACATTGCAGCCTTGATCAAACAAATGGTCGATGCATACTTGTTTGAATATGGGGGTTTAACTAACACAACTGGCCAGAAAACAGACGGGGAGAATCGTGAGAGAGTGGTGGAGAGAGAACATGGCATGTACCCTGTTGCGGAGGGAAATGAGGGTGATTTGATTTCTGGGAATCATAATAATACAGGCTCAGCCCCTGTGCAATCACCACATACACATAAAATTTCACCATATAGGATCGAAGAGCGACCGTCTCAACCTGATATCCAACAGAAAGATTCACCGCACTCATTTATTTTAAAGTGTAGGGATGGTAATTTTCCATCATATGTACTTAATCGTAGAAGTGTGTTGAACATCTTTGGCGACATCAGAAACCTGCGCGATGTATCTACTAAGGACATCGCCCAGGTTGAGTTCATATCTGAGTTCACCAACTCCACTATCAGATTATGGTTGCATTCTGGAGTGGTTGCTAACGTAATTTGGAGAGAGAAAATGAGCCTTTTTAACATGGGCTTCTTGCTGGCTATGGAACCGGAACAAGTGGCTCCAAAAAGCTATAATGTGTCTATTATACCAAACATCTATGTAAGTGCATGTAATCTTGCAATTAGAGATGATGCTCAGGCAGGGAAAGAGTCACACTAACCACTAACATCATCTACCTCTCCCATTTTAAATCTTGCAAGTTGGAATACCAGAGGACACTCCCACCTACATTCCTTCTTTAGAGACCCTGGTACCAATTTCCATATCATCGCACTGCAGGAAACATGGCTGACATCTATGCCAATATGGGATGGTTATGATGTTGCTCTGCTGCCAGCCATATCCACAGGGGGTCGCCCGTCATCAGGCCTCTTGGTAGCTGGGAATCTAAAAAAGGGTGTGAAAATTGATGATTGGTTTACAGAAAATGTTTTTTTGCAATTGGTGAAAATTAAAGTTGGGAAATGGTGCTTGGCTTTGGTGAATTTATATCGTAACCCAATGGGTCTATCTGATGAAGCATTCTATGGCGCTCTAACCAAAATGTTGCACCTTATTAACCTTACCAATGACACAACCTACACAGTCATCTTAGGTGATCTAAACCTTGATTGTTGGGCTCCCACTCGTCACTTGAAAGAAGTACGTAGATGGACAGCCTATATGGAGGAAAGGCAGGTTGTGATGGCCAATGGGGCTATTTTCGGTGATATACCGGCAAATACAACCTGGTTTAGAAACAATAGTCACAGCACACTTGACTACATCTATGTTGATTCTGCACTCTTTCATTCGGTGACGAGTTTAACCATGATTGTTTCTCCAAATAGTGATCATAAACTTCTGTCGCTAAGTATCAAGAGTGATTGTGCGCTTCACAAAAGATCTAGTAGATTGCAACCAGTGCTGATTGATAGTGCCAAATCTTGTGTCATCTGGTCCCATAGAACAGTAACAGCCTATGGTATGTCCGTATTGGAGAATGCTAGTTCAGAATTTCCTCTTCAATATACTGAATTGCTTCTTCCCTTTACTAATATGTTTAATGAAAATCCTAATTCACGTGGCAAGTGTTGGCATGCCTTTGACCATGAAATTCAGGCTGCCCGTGCTGCCTACCGCAAACAAAGAAGAGCCATAATTGCGGTGGGTTCGCCGGCCTGTAGGAATGATCTGAGACAGCTAAGTGCATTTACAAAAATTGGATCAAATCAAGGAAACATCTGATATACCAACATGACAGCGAACACATGGCCTTTGCCATGTATAATAAAAACTCGGCTCAAATATGGCCCCTTTTGAATAATCATAATGGTTTTGCACAAGCAGATGCCCAACTTTCGGCTGTTAAGGAAAATGCATGGGTTGATTATTTTTCGCGACTCTATGCCGATTCTGAATTTGCTGAATATGATCACATCTCATCAGATCATAAAGATTGGAACTTAGACTTTTCTCGAACGTCTATTGAAGCCATGATACACCAAGCAAGCTCCTCGCGCGCAGCTGGGCCTGATGGCATATCTAATATGACGCTGAAAACAAATCCCTATGAGTGGTCTGTGATATTAGATTTAATCTTTAAACATGTACTACAATCTGGCAGGATCCCTAATTCATGGAAAACTTCACTCATCATTCCGCTCGTCAAGAAAGGAGATTGTACCTCTGTCTGCAAATAAGTGGTGTTTTAACTAAGACTTGTTCAATAAGTAATCAGGGATGTATATATATTGATAGTGACTGTGTTTGAACTTGCTTGCCATATTAGTGTTAGTGTATTTTACAAGTGTGTTTTTAAATAAATAATTATATACTTTTATACCCAAGCTCTGGTCAGTGTTTGCTTGTGCTACAGTATCCTTGTACCTATTTTGTATGCTCTATATACTGTCTAACTCTTCTTGAGAGAAGTCTGGCTGCTCAGCCACAGCTACCAGGTAAATCTGGGTGGTACAGACTGCTACCAATTGGGTTTACTGCCAACACCTGTAGTCCTAAGCCTTTTGCAGTGGTCCCTAAGGGAACTGCACAGGTTTCTGCCTAACACTTATCCACCCCGAGTGTTGGGATCCCAGAGCGAGGAACCTTACCTGGCCACCTGAGTCGGGGATCCCCAGAAACAGCCTTGGAGAAACGCTTCAGGTTTCTCACAAGTGGAAGCTTGCAACATATCTTCAGTCTCATTGGGGCACCTTGTTGAACACTCCTGCTGCCAGGACGACCAATATGCCGGAGGATATTGCGGTGATATCCCTAGATACAATTAAAGCATTCAACTCTCTGGAATGGCAATGTTTATTCTAGGTGCTTGAGAGGTATGAACTGGAAAGATACATAACACAATGGATCCGACTACTGCACACCACTCTTATGGTGAGGGTTAGGACAGGAACGTTTTTTTCGCCCAGCTTGAGGGGTGGGGGTAGGGGTAAACAGAGGCACAAGACAGGGATGCCCACTGTCCCCAGTTATGTTTGCCCGTGTATTAACTGAACAGAAGGATATAATTTGTATTTACTTATTGTGATGTAACAAACCTTTCACAAACATACAAATCTCGATTCATTACATAATAAAACTAATACTCTTAATAGACACTTACAAATGCCACATTTAGAAACATTGCACCATGCAATAAAAGTAAACAACAAAAACAAATTCATAAACTCAGGCCATTATGGTGATGAAGAGGCCGGAAAGCGACCACAATCCTATTGTGGCTATAGTGGCAGGGACATTGTTTGGCTTGAGGGAGGGTGACTGTGGCAAAAAAGAAAAAACTAAAATATCTGAGGTAAAAGGCGGAGATAGACGTTCAATCAAAAGGTAATTTCTAGATTTAGAAATTAAGCAACTCATCATCTATGCAAAGGTTCAGTGCTGATTTGAGATGTTCTGTCTCTGCGATGCCGATAATGTGGGTAATTGGTTATAATTCCATGAATCAATCGTTAGCATCGTGGGAAATGGGTTGAGCAGGTCTTGATCAGCTGGGGGAATTGGGGCAGTCCGTAGGACTCCCTTGTATGACACTGAATGCTGTGCTGCAAAAAAGGTCCTGATTGAGCCTGGGAGAGGGACCACTTCGGCTCTGGGCATTTTGCCATAAAGTGCTTAAAACTAAAAAGGCAGAGCATTGCGAACACTGGTGGCACAATCTTCTACAGGCCTCTAAAACGGAAGACTGCAGGGGGTTTTAGCAACAGGTTGGGGGGGAGGAAGCGAACAAAACCTGATCCAGAATGGTATCCTTGTGTATGCTTGGCTAGCCCCCTTTGGAAATCTTCACAAAGTGGAAAATCAAGATCCCTTCAGGGAACCCAAGGTCATCCTCGGCAAGTTGGGTGATAATGCGCCCCTGACGTTGACGTCACAAGACGTTGAGGCGGCTCTATTGTCGCAGAAGCGGTGGGAAAGCCCCTGTGCCGGACTTGGTCCCCATTGATTGGTATCGACAGGAGGTGGTTATATGGATCCCTTATCTAGCAAAACTCTTTAACGCTTTGTTGAAAGTGAATAGAGTACCCTACTCCTGGACCCAGGCAATCCTCGTCCCCCTATACAAGAAGGGAGACAAGGGCTGTCTGGAAAATGACCAGCCTGTCTCCCTCTTGGATGCTGGGGGCAAGGTTTTTGCCAAGGCAGTATTGGGCCATTTGGATGCATGGAGTCGGCAGAGGTGGGGTTTGCAAAACCTGCAGGCTGGATTCCAGCGCAATAACAGCACGGTGGACCAAGTGCTAGTGCTACGTCTGATTCTGGACAAATATGTTGTACTATGGGCCACAAACATCTATGCGGTTTTTGTTGACTTAAAAAACGCGTTTGACAGTGTGCCGAGAAGCAACTTGTGGAATGTATTAACTAAGCTGGGGGTACCACTTGGCATTCTAAGAGCAATCCAATCTCTCTATTTTAATAATGGGACGAAAATCAGGCAAGGGTCCGGGGGCAAACCACTGCTAGAATACAAATGCTGCTAGAATACAAATTGATGTTGGAGTTAGGCAGGGCTGTGTCCTGGCGCCAAGTCTGTTTTGCCTTTTTATAAATGGGGTTATTGACTTATTGCTGGCAGAGAAGACGGATGACCCATTGTTGGCCGGTGAGCACATCCTGATCCTTTTATTTGCTGATGATGCATTTCTTCTCTCTCTGACCCCCAAAGGACTGCAGAAGCAATTGAAAATATTTGAGAGCTCCTGTAAAAGTAATAGACTTTCAATAAATGTTAAAAAAACAAGATAATGGTGTTCAGCAGAAAAAGGGTCAGGAAAACGCGAAGGCTAAACAATCAGCTCGGACAGTGGGGTGATCAGACAGGTTACCAGTTACGATTATTTGGGAGTCCGGTGGACTGCAAACTGTGTTTGGAAGGACCAGGTGAATAGGGCAGGTTTGAAGCTGACCAGGCACTGCAGAGATTTGTCTAGATTTATGATGGCCCATGGGACAGGCCCGTTAAGTGTTGTTTTACAGATTTACAAGTGCCAGGCCAGACAGGCTGCCCTTTATGGGGCCGAGCTGTGCGGCGCCTAAAATTCAGACACGCTCAGGGTCATAGAGCAGACATTTTCTAAAGCAGTCCAGGGCTTGCCGGTAAACACCCCGAATGCCCTAGTCTTCTGTGTACTAGGCCTGCAAAGCACCTGATTCTTATGTGGCTCGAGGACAGTGTTTGATTGGGCGAGACTATGGACAAGCGACAACTGGAGTCAGTACAGAGATGCCGGCAAAGATGTTTTGTCTCAGCCAGGCGGAGCTAACTTATCCTGGTTCTCGGCCATCAAAAAAGAGTTGACTGTCTGGGGGCTGGAGAATTATTGGTCTCGCCCGGACACAATTCCTGAGAACTATTAGTAAAAAAAAGCCTACTAAAGCAAACGTTTCAGAGAAACCCGAGCAAAACTTGCAAGATCAGCCAGTATGGCTCTTTATCTGTGCAGGAGAGAATATCCTGGCCTTGAAGATTATCTGGACAGAATGAAATTGAAATCAATGAAAGCACTGTATATGAAACTGCGCATTGGCACTCTCCCCCTAGCTAAAGTCAGGCATCATTGGAATATGAGTATATCAGCAGCTTGCCCTTTCTGTCCACATGAGATTGAAAAGCGTAGTGCATTTTATTTTGTTATGTCCCAAGTACTCTCATATCATGAAAATATTTCTAATACCACTTTTTTAAACGGTTTTGATTCAGAAGAATTGCTGTAGCGCTTGACCTTTGCTTGGCGGGGGATTGCGAGTTGGCAACTAATTGTTTGGGGAATTACGTAAATGCGTCACCTTATTGTCAGTCTTGCTAAGTATGTTGTTTTTACATTTTTGCCTTTGGCATAATAGTGCCACATTTTACAAAGTTTTACCCATGTTTTAATTATTTATCAAAATGTTTTGTGTGATCTGTAATGTTGTAAAATCTGTGTATGACTTTAATGATCTATTTATTGGATCGAAAATAAACTGATTGATTGATTGAAACCAGACTTTCCCAGTGACAAAGAACAGTTTATATATTACTGTGAGCCAAACAGAACATCAGCATTGCCCAAGACAAGAGTGTGCAATGTCAGGAACTCATGGTGACAACAGTAAAGACAGACACAACTGATCACAGTTCAAGGGTGGTTATTAAACTGTATGCAGATTGGAAAAATGCCTATTTTAAGCCTAAATCTAAGATGGGAGCAAGCGTCGACCATCAAATAAAAATAAGCCAGTCCTTGTGGCGTTGTGGCAAAATAAAAAGAGTCTATACTAAGAAACATGTTGCCAAACATAACAACTAATACAAAAGGTGTGTGGGATTATTTTCAAGGAAAGAAAGAAGTGTTCTTAAATAATATGTCAGGATGCGGTAGTTTGGATCTCCCTTCCCCACGTCTTAAGCATGAGGTAAGATGGAATCTCTGAGCACAGTACACACTCAAGCTTCCCGAAGCACGAGTCGACAGTTTAATTCCAACTTATCAGGAGCGTCCTTGGCCAAGTCTCGTTTCTCTTGAAAGTCTCTTTCCTTGGATGGCCGGACGCAAATGACAAATAAAAGTTCCTTCAACATAAATAAAAGTCTGTTTCTTGGTTTCACTTTGGGTGAGGATTTTTCACCCTGGGTCCCCCTCTTCAGGGCGCTGGCCCTTCTTTACTTTCAGCCTCCCTTCTCTGGGTTCACTACAGCTTTTCCTTTGCTCACAAATGTTAATGTCTTTTTAAACAGTTCCAGTGGACAACCCTCGGTCGAGTTCACTCTTGCCAACTTCATCTTTACATTCACTTTCTATGTTTGCAGGATTCACTTCCCTTGCTTTCTTTATAGTTTGTAGATCAAAGGCTTTCGACTGTACTGGGATTTTTGCTTGACCTCCTCTTTGACCACTTTGACCTTTCTTGGCGGCTCTCCTACGGCCTACTGGTTTCTGCAGTTTAACTCAGATGGGGATCAACCAGAGTTTCTTCGGAGCAGCACCCACGTGGTGCCGGTCCCCGTCTGCAGCTGGTCTCCCCTTTAAAAAGGTACAGTTCTTTGAACTTTCTCACTTTGCTACTTTCATTCACCACAGCCCCGTTTTTATCAGTTTTCCCCTCGACTCACCGGCTGTGATGAACCGCTGGGCTTTCCTTTTCACTGGAATTAGGCCGGTACCTCGGAAGCAGGAGTATCCCTCACTCCGGCTTATCGGCGTCGATACGCTCTGTGTAACATGGACATCAGCTGCAGCATACTTGGGCTATTGTCCTCGGTCTTAAGTTTCTCTCAGAAGAGGGATCACAGGGTTCTGTCGAAAAGTGCAAGGTTGTACCTCTCCTCGTTAGCCTCTCGATATTTGCCACCTTTCTCCTCTTCTTTAACTGCCGGACCTGGATAGCTGTCTCGTTGTGCAGTCTGCCTTGCTTGTCCTGTGCTCTCTTGCTCCACCTTTTATCCCTGTGGGGAAGGGAAAGGGACGTCAGCCTTGTGTAATTCCGATCAATTGCCTGACTTTGCCTGACCTTGTATTGGGACATGTCAGGTAAACGTCTCTGGTGTTAGTCCGTTCTCTGGTGTCTCATGCGAAAGTGTTTGTATCGGAAAAGAGTGGGGGTGGGGGCAGTGGTTTTGAATGTCATACATGGTAGTATGGGGAAAAGGTGTTGAAAGAAGGGGGATACTGGGTCCCACCAGTTGGTGTCTGTGAGACTGGGCCTCATGGTTCTCAGGGTTTGGATCATGTAGTGCCATCTAACCCAACCACAAATATTGCTGTAAGCGAAAACACAGTCTTTGCGGTAATTGGAGAACAGGCATCTACTGGGAAGCCAGTGGTCACAGGGAGCAGTGAACTCAGGAGAACAACCGATGGAAAGGATGCAACAGTGAACCCACTCAGGCACAATGCCATTCTGCCATGAGTTTTGGAGAGTAGCCCTGTTGCATGTGAATATCCGGGAACAACTACTCCCACAATGCATCTGCCTGAAGCCAGTCGAACCGGCCGAAGCCTAAAAGCCCCTAAAACCCAGACCTTTAAACTGTGCAGTGGGATACACTTACCTTACCATCGGGACAGGAGGAAGACATACCGAATGGGAGGAAGCCAGGGGGGGGCGGGTTGGACAATGTAAGAAACAGGACGGCTGGGTGGAAGAAGAAACGCCAGGAGTCAAAGACGAGAAGAGGGAGGGGTTGATTGTGAGGAGAGGGGAAGGATTGAATGCACCTGGGAATTGGAGCAGAGGAGAAAGGAGGTGATTAAAAACCGAATGCATGGATCGGTGAGGAGTGGACGGAGGATGCTTCCGGATTTCACTAGGCATACTAGGTCTACGAGCACCTACTCAGTCAAAGCAGTCTGTATGCACGATCGAACATCCAAGAACGGAGAAAGGCGTTGAGAGGTGGTGATCTACACGAATGAACAGTTGGTTCACATTACCCGCATAGCGACGTCCCAAGCAGTGATTTATGTTAAGGAGTTTTTCTGTTCTGGCCTGCACTGAGAAGCGGTGTATGATTTGAACAAACTCTTGGATTTAATTCTTAAACCGCCGTGCAGACGTTAAGAGCAGTAATTCATTTAGGAACTTTTTTGCCTTGCTGTCATGCGGAGTGAATGAACCTTTTGTTTTCTTCTTTACCACCGAGCCGATGCAGGAGCCCTGTCTTATGTTAATGAACATTACCAGGAAGCAGTGGCTCCCGTGAATGAAGGTAGATTTTCATTTTGTTTGAGTACAGCATGTTATTTGCCTGTATAAAGGTCTTTTTGTTCCAACCTGATGTCCGACTCCCGCCTACTGATTAACAGAGGTGGCAGCGGTGGGATTAGGTAACGCCTACACTATACCCACAACATGGAAGCTGTGATAAAGACCTTGTCTGAAGGGCAGCAACAGCTGCAGCAGCTAATCCAGGTTCAAGCAGACCACAAAGCACTGCAATAAGCTCTCCAGGTACAGAGCGCCGTCCAAGATCAAGGGAGAGAGGTGCTACGGATCCTGGGGGAAGCTGTAGTGGCAACAAGGACCCAACCTGCTATACCACCTACCATTCTACAAAAATACCAGACGAGGATGATCCAAGTTTTTTTTGGGTCAACTTTGAGCATGTAGCAAGAGCTGCACAATGGCCGCAAGAAAGATGGGCATTCTTCCTGGCCCCTTTACTGACTGGAGTAATGCAAGGGGTCTATCAAGCAGTGAATCCAACGGGAGCCACCCCATATGCAGAGTTGAAAAAAACTATTTTAGAAAGACTGGGTATGGATGAAGAATCCTATAGGATTAAATATCGGGACACCAGGCTCAAACCATTGGACAAATCAAAGACAAAATACTGCTTGAACAATTTGTGTAGGCTTTGTCTGGGCCCATTCAGAGGTGGGTCAGACATCACCAGCACCTAGCCGTACCTGAGGCCATAGATGTAGCCATTGCCAACCAGAAAGCCAGTGCACCAAGGTCCTTCATGATACCACAAGTAAAACAATGCAGTGAGACAACAGCCCTGCGTAACGGGCCTTACCGGTCAATACCGGCAGAGCCCAGATCACGGCTAGAACCCAGGACGGCACCAGGAAACAGCAACCAAAGAACCCCTGGCCCGCAATGCTTTGAGTGTGGGGAAGGGGGGCACATAGCGAGGTTCTGCGCCCGAAAACTGAAGTCCGAACCCATGGAAATTGGAAATAGTCAGTCTCAGGAGTTCCGAAGGCGGCGATTACCCTACGTGATAGAAGTAACTGTGGACGGACACCCAGCACAAGCCATGATGGACAGCGGAAACCACCAGACCGTGATACAGCCACATGTGAGCGATCAAGAAAATAACCAGGTGAGCAGAATAGCTGTGAAATGTGTGCATGGGGATGTCAAAGAGTATCCTTCCAGGGACATTACTTTGGGTATAAAAGGGGACAGGGTTCCAATAAAAGCAGCAGTGATACCCTCCCTTCCAGCCCCAGTCCTGATAGGTACCGACTTCCCAAGATTGGAAAAGATGGTTAAAGGAAGCTCCATATTCAGGGACAGAACTTGAAGAATACCCACTTAGGGAGCGGTTATCCGGGGAACAGAGAAGAAAAATTAAGTTAGGATGGAGGGCAGAATCCCAAGACATAGCTCTGATAGACTGGAGAGTGGAAAATCATATACCATCATTCTGCACAGAATCAGAAACTGATGGCTCCCTTAAAAGGGCCAGAGAACAAGCGCAGGACACAGCCAACACTACAGGCTCCAATACAGGCCTATTCTATCGGGTGACCAGAGGTGTGGACAACACAGAAAAAGAACAACTGTGGGAGCCCCGATCATAATGCAAGAATTTGGTACAATTAGCACCTGACCACAACACGGGGGTCATTTGGTGGAAAATATGACCCTGGGGAGACTCCTACTGAATTTTTACTGGCCAGGGATATATGCAGAGCTGGCTAAATATTGTCAGGAATGTGCCACTTGCCAAAAGACCAGTGCCCATATTCCGCCTACAGCCCCAATGCAGAGAATGCCACTTATTAAAGAGCCGTTCCAACGGATAGGGATGGACGTTGTCGGGCCTCTAGAACCAAGCAGCGAGGATACAAGTTTCTATTGGTAGTAGTGGACTATGCCACCAGGTACCCAGAAGCTTTTCTCTTGCGAGGTACCTCGGCCAAACAAGTCTGTGACGTCCTGATCCCCTATTTCGCCAGGGTAGGAAAACCGCAAGAAATAGTGACAGATCAAGGACGCAATTTCATGTCCATAGTAATGAAAGAAGTGTGTAAAACATTTGCATAACCCATATTAAAACTTCTGTGTACCACCCCCAAACAGATGGGCTTGTAGAAAGATACAATCAGACCATAAAACAAATGCTAAGAAAGGTCAGGAGTCCCACAGATTTGTGATGGGACAGAACCCTACCATGGGTATTGATGATACTACGCGACACGCCACAATCCTCTACAGGGTTTTCACCGTTTGAACTGTTATTTGGGAGGCAACCAAGATCCATTTTGAAAGTGTTAAAAAAGACTTGGTAGAATCAAGACGAGACTACTTTATCAGATTATGTGAATGACTTGCAAGAACATCTTGGACAGCTTCGGGACTTTACCCAAGAGAGGCTGGCCGCGCACAATTACAACAAGAAAAGTATTATGATCAAGGGACTCGACTACATACATTCAAAGTAGGGGACAAATTATTGGTCCTACTACCAACAAGTACCAATAAAATGTTGGTGCATTCGAAGGGTGCCTTTAAGGTCACTAAAGTTTTGGGACCTGTGAACTATGAAATGGAACAGCCAGACAGACAAGTGAAACAATAGAATTACCATATAAACTTGTTCAAGTTGTGGAGGGGAGATACCACCCCAGTACTGTGTACATCACTGTCAGAACTATCAGTGACAGAACAGTCTGTGCCCAACGTTCCCAGTGGTTTACATGATGTAATGGTGGGGGAACAGCTGAGTAAAAATCTAATAACCGAGTTGTTCAACCATCTAGAACCTGTCTCACAAGTCTTCTCGGGACTTCACGGTCGAACCAACCTGGTGTCACACCACATAAAGACTGAACCAGGAAAAATAGTTCGCCTCAGACCCTATTGTATAACCGAGTACAAACGAGGAGGTATAAATAAGGAAATGTTGAGATTTGGGACCATAATACCTTCTAAAAGCGCATGGTGCTCACCAGTGGTACTAGGCCCAAACCCGACAGAACCACGAGATTTTGCATGGATTTAAGGCAATTAAACGCAATATCCCACTATGAGGCTTACCCCATGCCTAGAATCCACAAGTTATTAGAGAAATTAGGGGAGGCCTCATACCTAAGCACCCTGGACCTCACCAAGGGGTATTGGCAAATACCCTTACACCCGGAGGACCAAGAAAAGACAGCCTTTGCCACACCTCAAGGACTCTTTCAATTCAATGTGCTACCCTTTGGCCTGCATGGGGCACCAGCCACATTCCAAGCCCTAATGGAACAGATTCTAGGACCACACGAAAACTATGCAGCAGCCTACTTGGACGCTAAAGTCATTTTTAGTACATCCTGGGAGGAACATCTATCCCATCTTAAAAAAGTGGTCCTTGCATTGGGAAAAGCTGGCTTGCACATTAACCCTAAAAAAACAAATTAGCAGCGGAAACCACCAAATACTTGGGATACTCAGTTGGGGGTGGGGTAATAACACCTTTACTGGATAAAGTACAAGCTATACAACAGCTCCAATTACCAACCACACGGAAGGAAATATGCGCGATATTACTGGAGGTTCATTCCGCACTTTGCTACCATAGCTGCACCAATGACAGACGCCCTAAAAACCAACAAACCACTAGTAATCACAACCGAAGTGACCCAGTCCTTTAATTCTCTGGTCAACATGATTGCCAACCGACCTGTTCGACACTGCCCGGATTTTTCCCAAAACATTTTCTGCAAGCAGATGCTACAGGGTGCAGCTTGGGGGCCATGTTATTCCAAGGAACAGAAAATAAACTTTGCCTAGTTGCTGTTATTAGGAAACTGCTACCCCATGAACTCCCATATTCCACCTTGGAGAAAGAATGCTTAGCCATCAAATGGGCCGTAGAGTCTTAACGCTACTATCTGCTGGAAATACAGTTCACTATATTCACGGATCATGCCCCTTTGCGGTGGTTAGCAACGCAGAAAGATTCCAAAATAGGGTATTAAGGTGGTTCCTCACTTTGCAGCCATTCCACTTTGTAACGGTGCACAAGCCTGGAAAATATCAATTGGTAGCCGACTATCTTTCTCGCGACTTGTATGAGCCCGACCGGCTTGATTCCTTGAGAGGGGTATGTGAGACTGGGCCTCATGGGTCTCGGGGTTTGGACCATGTAGTGCCATCCAACCCAACCACAAATATTGCTGTAACCAAAAACACAGTCTTTGCGGCAATTGGAGAACAGGTATCTACTGGGAAGCCGGTGGTTACAGGGTGTGGTGGACTCAGGAGAACAACTGATGGAAAGGATGCAACAGTGAACCCACACAGGCACAATGCCATTCTGCCAGGAATTTCGGAGATTAGCCCTGTTGCATGTGAATATCCGGGACCTACCACTCCCACAATGCATCTGCCTAAAGCCTGTCGAACCAGCCAAAGCCTAAAAGCCCCTAAGACCCAGATCTTTAAACTGTGCAGTGGGATACACTTACCTTACCATCGGAACAGGAGGAAGACATACAGAACAGGAGGAATCCAGGGGTGGAGGGTTGGAAAATGTAAGAAACAGGGCGGCTGGCTGGAAGAAGAAACGTAAAGAGTCGAAGTCGAGAAGAGAGAGTGGTTGATTCAGAGGAGAGGGGAAGGATTGAATGCAGCTGGGAATGGGAGGGGAGGAGAAAGGGGACGATTAAAAACTGCATGCGTAGACTCGGGGGGGGGGGTTCTCTATGTTTACATCTAGGAGTGGAACGAGACCGGTGAGGAGTGGAAAGAGTACACTGCCGGATTTCAATAGGCATACTAGGGCTACGAGCACCCGGTATCAAAGCAGTCCGTATGCACGGCGAACGTCCAGGAACACATAAAGGCGTTGAGGGGTGGGGATCTACATGAATGAACAGTTGGTTCACATTACCCGCCTAGCGACGTCCCGAGCAGTGATTTATGTTAAGGAGTTTTGCTGTTCTGGCCAGCGCAGCCAGCACTGAGAAGCAGTGTATGAATTTAACAAACTCTTGGATTTAATTCTTAAACAGCCGTGCAGACGTTAAGAGCGGTAATTAATTTTGGAACTTTTTGCCTTGCTGTAATGCAAAGTGAATGAACCTTTTGTTTTCTTCTTTACCACTGAGCCGACGCAGGAGCCCAGATTTATGTTAATGAACATTACCAGGAAGCAGTCACTCCTGTGAATGAATGGAGATTTTCATTTTGTTTGAGAACAGCATGTTAATTGCCTGAATAAAGGTATTTTTGTTCCAACCTGATTTCCGACTCCTGCCTACTGATTAACAGTGTCCCACTCCCTCTCCCCGAGGACCCCCAATCCAAGTGATCGTCCCTCACTGGCCCACCCCCAGGAACTGGATCCAATAGCGTTAGCCATGTCCTGGCCACCTGGATGACACATCCCTGGGGACTAGCTAGAGAGACACCTTCAGGTTTCTCACAGCAAGCATTACTTAATGCCAAGGGAATGGCAACAAAGCTTCTGGGTAATTATCTGGCTAACAGTAGACAGAGAGATAAAGGCAAGGTTGGGGAAGGGAAACTTGCTACTTATAATTATTCTTTGAAGTTGATGCAACCTACATTGCCAAAGCCAATAAGAAGAAGAGTGAAGTGTGTCTTAAAGGCAATTTCAGGTTGTTTGTTGCAAACAGACAAGTTAAGGCAAAGAGGCTGCCCCTCTGTTCAGAGGAAGAGTGCCTTGCTTACTTGAGGGCATTGAAGTACCAGAAAGTGAATCTTGCCATAACTGATAACTGTTTAGAGTCACAAAATACTGAAGCTCTTTTGGTGTATTTGGTTGTAAGTAGATCTGAGACTTCAATAGAACAAATTAAGTTGAACTACTATGAGACAGTGGAATAGACCCTCATGGTGGACTCATGTAGAAGTTACTCAAGGTTGAGAGTGGTTGAAGTGGAAGTAGAAGTGCTGTGAAGCCATCTTGACAAATATACCTACTGTGAGTCCTAATCTAGTGAAGAAATACACATTAAGTGTTAACCAAGAACTGTGATTCATTAACATTTGCAGAGGTTGTATTTACATTGAACTAAAATACTGTGGTACGTCTTCATGGACAACTGGAAGTTGTAGCAAAGCATTGTGGCTGGGAATGACATTGATGCTATTTGAAAGAGTGGGAAGTCTTTATTTCAACAAGAAGAGAAACTTCTGTTCTTGGAACTTTGGCTAACAGAACTTAACTCTGAATTTGAAGGAGCCAAGAACCGAAGTAAAACTGTATTACACATACGGATTTCCTTGTTTTTTATTTTTGTTTTGTTGAACAACTGGAGTTGAATTTACCTAAAACCTGGGGAAGGGATTTCACCCAGGTTGTCCAGGAGGACTGTGAATATCTTCATTGATGTTACTATGAATTGCCATATATTTCTTTATATATTTGATGTTTAAGTGTGAGGGCCATGCATCCTATGTTAGAGTATTTTCCTTTAGTTTTGATAGGCAGGGAAATCCTTGTCAGGGTAGGGATAGTGAGGTGTTTGATAACATTTATGATTTACAAAATGGTGTATTTTGAAAAATCATCGAAAAGTTGTCCGCCTCACATTTCTGACCCCTCACGGTATACTGAAGCCCTATTGGGGTTTGGTAAAGAAAAACAAAATTGTCTGCATTTGCTAACCAATGCAAATGTGCAGAGCCAAAGCATTGAGGAAACGTCCTAATGGTCTTGAAAGTGTTTCCAAGGTCAGATATAAAAAGGTTGAACAAGATTGGAGCAAAGACATAGTCCTTTCGCAACCCTCTAGATGTCCAATCCTTGAGGACATTTTGCCTTCTGCGCTCAGTCTAACTTTATTGGAAGTGATAGAGTGTAAATATCACATGATATTAACCAATGTGTAAGGTACAGCCACATCTCAAAAGTGTGTCCCAAATAATGTAATGTAATGTTAAATCAATAAAGGCTAAAAAAAACCTAAAAGAAATATGATGCTTTTTTAGATATGATTTTATTGGAGGTAAGATAAAATAAAGCCCTTTAAAGATGTGGTTAAAACTTTCCAAAAGCCAGATTGATGACTATAAATTCTATCAGTTACCAGCATCAATTTTTGGGCAATGGAGAGTATACATTCTAATAATATTCAATCTATATTGCTTCTGCAATTGGATTTAGTTGTAGGTACGCCAGAGTATCTGAAACTATTAATAAGATTCCAAAAATGTTGGGTTTGGGTAATTGTTAGGCAACCAAGCATTTGCTCTAAATCCCTTTGGATTATTTAGTTTTTTGTATGTCCTCAAGCAATGTTTCTTTTTTTGTTTAAGAACTCTTTAGCAATGTTTCATTAGTGATACAGGCATATTTTTAGTTGCACAAATATTAAGTACCAGTTCCGTTTTGTCGTTTTTACAGCATCATCAAAAGCATGCTTACAACAGGGGATATTTATATATCATGCTTCTGGTTACATGTAAATGCTTTATGCTTCCAAAGGTCAAAAAAACACAAATGTTTGAGCAAATGCTGTCAAAACTGGTCATTGGAAAAGGGTCATCACAGACATTTCCAATTTTTCATTAAACCTTTTCACTTCAAGGGGATTCTATATAAGTATAATGGTACCAGTATGAATTACTAATAAATCAACACTTCTAACCCGAATATCATTGCATTTCTTCATTTCACATCTTGCTGAATGCTCACTTGCTTATATAGCTAGTACTCCAAAATAAGGTACACTTATTTAAATTGAGCAGAGATATCCAACCTGATGTTTCCATACAACATTTGTAAACACCAAATATACATAAAATCCATAAATTGTACACCCAGATAGGTGGATTGATTGGTGTAACAAGATAAAGCACTAACTAAATCTGATACAAGTACCCCGCAATGAAGATGTTATTAGATTTGTGATGCTCACACCTACTAGTAAGAAAAGTAGCAAGATGTTCAAGCCCAGTTGTCCATCGTTCTCTTGTAAGAGTCCATAGAGATTCACTAAAAATGTACTATCCAACAAAGGATAATGATTCATATCCCAAGATAGCTTAATTGCTAGAACATTTGGACACATATCTAACCAACTGTACGACAAAATGGCAATATAATTTATAATTACAACTATTAGTCCTCCAAATGGGTGACCCGGATGACCTTTTTGGGCGGTTTGTAAATGGGCAGCTCATCCATCGAGTAAGGTGGTTCCCCTCAGCCACACTTCCTGAAAAAGAAGGATGTACAATTCTTTATTCTAGGTTGTTATGTGTAAAGCCCCATGTATTCAATGGTAAACTTTAAATGTGTTGTAAATTAAAGCTACTGAAGATACTGGTTCTTTGTCACATCTTTATTATTATAAACCTGAAGCGCTATTGGTAGCCATGTACAATCCCACATCCTGGGTTCTTCTAGCTTGGAATTTGAATCTAAAAAGAAAACCCTGCAAGATAAAGGGACATATCTTTCATAGCTTAATTTTAGTGGCTTAGTAGAATGAAATGTAAGGTCTTTACTATTAATTTACCTAGTGATAAAGCCACATGTGGTGTTAATTCTGTATAATCTTTTCTTTATGTTGTGTAAAGGCTTCCTGGAATTATGATTTTTATTGTAATTAGGTTTTTAATATGCTTTTCTTTCTCTTGAGACACAGTAGAAGAACTCTGTTTCTTTTGCTCAAACAATTATATAACCTTGTTTTGAGTTAGTAAATAAGGTTCTTTCCTGAATTTCCTTTATACTGCTTTGATTCAAATTTGAAGTGGCAGTAGAGTTGAGTTTGTAAACGTCCCTCTTGTCCTAATGCAACATCTAAATTAATAGATTTGCACGGAGTGGCATGCTGAGATGAATTAGCCTTCTTTGTTTTGTCATCAATTTCCAAGTTTATAGGATTAGAGCATTTAACATTATTTTGAGCAAGAATAAATCCCTCCAGAAAGTACATTATAATATTTAACAAATTCAACATCGATTTGTGTTCTCTCTGGTCTGTGTTTATATTTTCATAAAGACGCACAGGGGAGTTCAAAACGAAGTTAAGAGAAACAGAGAAGTAGTGCTCAAGTTTGTCCGATGTTGGGTGGAGTTGATTAGTTGTGGAGAGGATACAGGCATAGATATGTAACTGTAAGAATATACTGAATCCTCGTTGTTAGAATGATTAACTTCCCAGAATAAGAGTGAGGGTCTTCATAAGGAGTCGGGCGTACCCAAAGTCAGAGGATCTGAATCCATGCATGGAATACTGCTTGTTTAATTTGTCACAGAAAGATAATTTGATAATGTGCCTCTGAAGTCAGATTTAAATGTCTCTGGAAGGGGAACTTGGGTAATTTTGTCCATACAAGTTACGGTGCTTGAATGGAAAGCTGTTAACGGAGGAGAAATGAGGGGGCAAGAGCAAGCAAAAGAGGTTTTGTTGTCCTTTGACTTAAAACGGCTTTGATTTTTGCAGGCGGATTGTAAGAAGTTGCAGCAGGGGAATTTTACCAGACCAGTATGCAGGAAAGTTGGGTGATCAATTACAGGAACGGTTTGTTGGCTTTGTTCCCTGGGGGGGGGCAACGGTGGATTAGGCGTATCCGCTTTACTGAGTAGATCATAGATGCCTCTATGAGTAAGTGATCAAATTAGCAAAGTAAAGCACTTTCTAGTACTCGGCAAACAAGATGGCTACACAACTTGCGTGATGCGCTTGATTTATATCCTCCGCCCCCCTCAGGTGCCAGGAACTTTAGGCTCCACAAACAGCCAAACCACAATTCCTCAAGGCACCAGCAGTCGTCCTCCACAGTCCTCTGCTCACAAATGCACTTTTCATGTAGTACTTCATGCTGAAATGTTTTCGGTGTGTGCTTCGTTATTCAGCTTACTTGCACAGGAGTCTGCTTGGTTTGGGCTTGTTTATAAGAGGCATTCAACTTATTTTGTCTTTCAATCGGTTAATGCTGTTCATAACCAGTTATGTTTTGTGTGTTTGTCCTGCCCCCAGTATTTGTACCACAAATATTGCAAAGCAACATATTCAAAATGGGCCAGCTGCTATAGCTTTAGTGTGCATTTAGGGTCTAATCAGCTGCACCCTTAATAAATATACCTGTGTCTTCTAAACATACAATAAAGTACAGTAAAGTGGAAGAAAAACAAGCATCATCAATGAGTAATCTAAGAATTAGTATTTCAAGACCCTCTGCATCGTCCACAAGGCTTTCTGGGGCTGGGGCCTTCCCTGTATCCAACTCTCTCTGCCTAAATTCCGTCCTTCTAGAGCCCTTTGCTCAGCCACCTCTATTTCTCTGAGGGTCAGACGCTTCTCCAAGCAGAGAGCCGGGAGGTAATCTCTCTCTCCTCTGCAGGTGCCTCTCTCTGGAGCGGCCTCCCTGCCCCTCTCAGACTTCAGCCAGACCACCTGAGGTTCTGGAAGTGGCTCAAGACCTTCATGTTCTCCTCTGCCTTCTCTCTCTCGCTTCCTTGCTAACTTATCTGTCTGATTCACAGACTAGTTGCTTGGTACCCTCAGAGTCTCACTGGGTACCAGGCTCTTCCACAACCAGTCTTTCTTGCACTGCCTCCTGGCCTACTGCGCACTTAGGGGCTGTAACTGTAACCCCTACAGCTTCGCTGCCTCCTTACACTTACCGAGAGCCGCGCTACCCTAACTGCACTTGCTCAGAGCCTTGCTACCTGATTTCACATCCCCCCTATCCTTTGCCCTGCACTTCCCCCCTCTCTCTTCCCCCTGCACCTCTCGTTATCGCACTTGCACTATCCAAATGTCACAAGGCCTAGTAGGATCGTTTGTCTTGTCTTCCCTCTGGCTCCCCTCTCTTGTGGCACCTAGAAAAACTTGTGTACAGATGTGTTATAAATATCATATTATATTTTTGGGTATCAGCAGAAATGCCGGAAAAAAACGGATAGACAAAAATGGCAAATTCGGCAAGAGGAAAAAAACGAATGCCGATAATGTCGATGAAAGGGAGCGGGGATGTCCCCCGCTCCCACTGATCGACATTATGGGAATTCAGGGGTTATGGGGGTGTTTCTCGCTTAAATGGGGACCACAGCAGTTGTAAAGGGGATAAAGCCTTTCAATGTGCCTAATACTGATACTGAACTGTCTTCAGACTTAATACAAAATAATTAGAAGCACATCAGTTACCAGTACCAAAACTCCTATAAGAAAATGGAGCTCATAGAAGATATCCACACGCACCCCAGGAAAGTAAGAGACCTCCTATGGTCCCCTAATAAAGATCTTCCCGATTCTGTTAGAAACCACCCAACTCTGTCAGTTCTATGGGCACCATGGAAACCTGACAAGGTTAACACAATCCTTTCTTCCTGGCTCTCCCCCCTGTCTTCCTTGTGCCCCCCCCTCTTACTTGGGTAAGAAGGGCCTACGAGACTCGCAGATATGGTTGGACATGGGACTAGAACAGGTAGCCCAGCTTTTCCACCAAAACACCTTTATTGATTATAATAACTAGCAGAAGACATAGGGGAAAACCTGATGTCGATTTTTGAGTACCTCCCTGTTAAAGGAATCCTGACTAGCCCCCAATGGGACGAAGACCTTGCTCGCCCCCTTAAATCTCTTGAGAAAGTATTTAAAGAATCTTCCTCGAGGAGGGGGTATAAGATCCTGAACACGGCGCAGTTAGAGGGTAGACAGGGATTCAAGCATTTTTGGGAAGAAAACCTGAGGATGGTGATGGAAGAGGTGACCTGGGCTAAGGTTTTTGGGCTCTTTTTTCAGGCTCCTTGTACACCTTGGCTATGGAACATAATTTCAATGTTCTCCATGCATGGCATCTCTCCCCTGATAGGTTGTCTAAAATGTTTCCCAGGTTATCCCCGAGTGTGGTCAACATGGAATTTGGTATCACTTGTAGTGGGAATGCCCATCAATCCAGATTTACTGGTCGGAGCTCTTGAGTTGGATCAAGGATACTATGGGCATCTCCCTGGTCCTACACCCCGTTGAATTTTTTTTTGGTATCCCTTCCCCAGATTCTGAGTCGAGTAGCCTTCCAAAGGTGGTCAAAGCCATGTTGAGAGCGGGAAGGCTAGCCTTGGCTCAGAAATGGAAAAATAACTCAGTACCCTCCAAGGCCAAGTAGCTTACTTAACTGGTTTTTAATTATGAGAAATTAACAGCGCTGACTCATGATACAATGGAATCCTTTTTGCTAGACTGGACAGTGGTGCTCCTGCACGAGGACTGTGGTGCATTGAGACTTTGATGATTACCGCCCAGTATCGCCCCAGCCTTCTGCTGATCCGAAAGATTATCTCTACCACCCATTTCTCTCAGTATTGGTTGAACACTCTGTGCCAGTCCAAATGTAACATATGGTCCCGAATCTGTGTTTGTTTATGTCCCCAACTCCCAGTTGGGCTTGCTTGATTATGTGCAGAGGTGGGAGAGGGAGAGGGGGTAGGGTTGCTACTGATGTTGTCACGTGAGATCGTTTGATTGATATTGTAACCTATTTTTCTGTCTTATGACAAAATGTTCAATAAAAATTTAGTTAAAAAAAAAGAAAATGTAACTCCTTAATTGGAGGAGGAGATTCCGTGACGTGAAGCCAAACGGCAGGGGAGGAGCCACACAAACTGGATGCTGCCACTGTAGTGAGAAACAGAGTCAGCCTGGAAGCAAGAACATACAGAGGACATGGTGGACGCATAGCCCACGGGACTTTGCTGAGTCCAGGAATGCTGGGAGCAAAAGCTCTGCAACCCCAGTGCTGAGAATCCAAGATAGAGACACAAGCCCAGGTGAAGTGCCGAGGAGGCAGCCACCATGAGGGACAAACGAGCGGCAGACGAGGACGGATACGGCCGACGCAGTCAGCACCGACCCTCCCTAGCAGAAGCATTGAGACAAACCAGGTATGTGGCCCGTGTTGGAAGAAGGGGAACGGCAGTTGAGAGCTATGCAAGTGGAATCCTAACCCTGAATCGTTTACGGACAAAGGAGCGCGAGAACAATCCAAAACAGGACCGAGGAGTACTGAATGATAAAGAAGAAACCCAAAGTAGAGAAAGTCAAGAGACTGATATTGGTAAGTCTTGAGGGGAGAAAATAACACAAACCCTGGTTGGAAGCTGTAAGAGGAATCCAGAGATTAGAGAGGCTGCAAATAACCTGAAGCAGAGCACCATTAGTTCATTTAGTTCTAGGAAGGTAATCCCCTTTTAGGGAAAGAGACGTTTTCTTTTATTTGAATTGACACTAATTGAATCAAGTCCACTGGTCCAAGTCTTGCTTCTGGTCCGACACACTGAATAATGAGCTGGTGGTTGGTTTCTGAACCCCACCCTTTTTTTTTTAGCATAGGCCTTTCACCTATGTGCAGAGTCCCAAGCATGCACCGTTTCAGTCTCTTTTCTTCACAACTCGAGTCTGTCAAATTGTTTCTTCCTTCCTTCTAATCCGTGATTCTTAGAGTGTCTACCCTCCATTCTTGTCCCACACCAGGGTGTATCTTTCTCCCACACCGGTGGGGGTCTCTGTCTCTCGTTCCGTTATTTTACATTTCTTTTTCTCTTTTCCCAGTCTGAGACTTTTTGATTGTATCCCCATTCTGGGGCTTGTCTCACTCTCGTCTCCCTGTCTGATGTTGTTCGGGTTTCTCTCCGCTCTGGGGCTTTTCCTTCCGCTCCCCATCTTGGAGCCTCTCTCTGTGTCCTCTCCACCTGGGGGCTTCTCATGGTTCTCCCTGCTTTGGGGTCTCTCTGTTCTCACCCTCCCTTGGTGCTTCTCTATATACTCTCCACCATGGGGCTTCTCGATATTGTCCCTGCGATGGGGCTTCGCAATAGTCTCCTAGCCTTGGCACGTCTTGGTATTATCCTTGCCTTGGAGCTTCTCAGTATTCTCCACAACTTGGCTTTGATACCCTCTTCCCGGTCCTCTGAGCCACTGCGTACCTTGGTCTTCATTGGGGTGCTCCCTAGGAGGGTCAGTATGTCTGTGACAGGTAGCTGCGTATGCTACTCGTCAACTGGGTTCTGCGTCAGACACTGCTTTTTTTTGTTTCCCCCTGACTTCGTGGGGGGCCTCTGTCGGCAGCTTCCCTGGGGGCCAGTCTCTCGGCTCTCCATAGGTTCTCGTTCTTCGTAGGTTCTCTCGGTTGGGCCGTTCCAGCTTGTCACTCGTCAGGCAATGCAACCTTTCTGTGGCACTTAACATCTCCTGGAACTCAACACCTGGCATACTCTCTCTCTTGACTTGCAACACCTACTGAGAGGACCTCAACTCTCTCAAGCTATGCAGGCTTCTCTCTCGTCAATTCTGGTGGGCTCTTTATCTGTGTCACGCTCACCTGATTCCCACGGGGGCGGTGGCCTGGTTTCGAGTGCTGATGCCTCTTCAATGGTGAAGCGCAGGGCTCTGAAGACGGATAGGACGGGCCCCTCTACTCTGGCTAATCTGGCTCGCAGGAATATCCTCCTGTACGTGAAAAGGGAGTATTACAATCTGGCGGAATAATGCTCGAGCCTCCCACTTCCTTCCAACCCTCCTCGATACCCTTCCACGATCCCCCGTGAAGTCTCACCTTAGGGTCTGAAAGGACGAGCTCTCCATCCTGCTTCTGACGCAGTGGCGCGTTGAACCAAGTTACTTCACTGGATTGAGGTTGGATGGGAGTTCAGGTAAGCTTGATTATACTGGTAAGGCGCTGAAAAAGTTCAGTTGCAAGTTCAAAAGTTCAAGCTTTAAACAATAATGTTCATTGTCTTTTTCAGGTGATGAAAGAAGATTCCTTTGGAGACTTCTTGCAACAAAGCGCTAATGTTGATGTCTTTTCCCCATAGGGGCCGGGGTTCGGAATGCCGGAGATATGGCGCCGACCCGAAGTGAAAAGTGCAGTTCCAGTAAAGATCTGGTAAGTCCTAGATGAGCGCTCAGGTAATGTTTTTGCATTCGCTCATCTAATGTCTTTGTCTTTTTTCCCCATAGGGGCCGGTGTCCGGAAAATGCCTGGAAGCAGCAAGACCCGAAATGAAATGGGAATGACCCAACAGGTAAGTCTTAGAAGGAAACTGAGCTTTTCCTATTCCCTTCCTTCTCTCACCTTGTGTTCTTGTCTTTTTCTCTCTAGGCTCTGGGAAGTGGCTGCGAATCCGGATGATCGCTGCTGAAGATGGAGGCGCCCAAGAAAGGTGAGTGAAATGCAGCGCTGCAGCGATCGGAGCGAAATGCTTTTAAAAATGATGTCTTCCTTTTCAGGATCGTCGGTGAGATGTCTCCGTGATGCAGGTTTAGCAGGTAAGGCCTTCTTCCTCTCCAATTCTCTTCTTATCACCCTTTGCAGGTGTCCCAGGATGCTGACAGACGTGGCTGAAGTCCAGAAGCAGGAGCTGACACGGTGAGCGTCCAGCTGCTAGGTGCAGAACAACGCGAAGCACGTGTGGCTGTTCGGGTGGGGTTTAAATAGCTCTGGAAGAAGTTCCAGGTATGTATCCTTCCACCGATCAGGTATGTATCCTTCCCCGACCACACCCGAGTGGAAAGTAGTCCCACAGGTAAAGTAGTCCCATTCAGGCCTCAAGAGGGCCTGGATGTAGCAGCATGGTCTGCATCAGGTAAGTGCACATAAAAACACTTGAACACATGTCCAGCTTTATGAGCCTGGCGTCGACTGGGGTCCAACATGAGCCTGGCGCCTAAGGCGCCAGGACTGCGGCCAAAGGGCCCCAGCTTGGGCCCGCTGGAACTTCCCTGGGGGGAATGATGCCTGCCTCTGGGGTTGCTGGGTCGGACCTGGCTCCTTGGAGGTAGGCATCATGACAGTACCCCCCTCAAGGCCCCTCCCAAAGTTGTTCCCTCCGGAGGTTTTGGCTTGTTCGGAAATCTCAGGTGGAACCTTTGTATTAATCGAGGTGCGTGAACATGGTTACTAGGCTCCCACGATCTCTCCTGAGGTCCATATCCCTTCCAGTCAACAAGATAGAAGAGTTTCGACTTTAACACCTTGGAGTCTAAAATGTCTTTAACTTCGAATTCTAATTCCCCTTCAATTTGAACTGGGTCTGGAGGCTTGGACAGTCGGGTTCCTGGTTGTACTGGCTTCAAAAGTGACGCATGAAAAACTGGATGAATACGCATGTTGGACGGTAAATCCAGTTTAAAGGCCACTGGGTTGATTATAGCTTTGATGGGATAAGGTCCTATGAATCTGGGATTGAAGGATCGCGGGCCCTTGAGGGGTAAATGTTTAGTTGCTAGCCATACCTGGTCTCCTACTTGGTAAGGAGGAGTTTTACTTCGGTGCAAATCAGCGTTTTCTTTATACTTTTTCTTGGCTTGTGTAAATGATTTGCAGCTTCTTTGAAGGCTCGGGTTATTGTGGAATGCAGATGATTTACTGCGGGCATTTCCAGGGTCAGAGGTGGATCTAGGTCAGAGGTCCGAGGATGGTGACCATACAAAGTATAAAAAGGAGTTTGTCCGGTTCCAGAATGCACTGAATTGTTGTATGCATATTCTGCGATCCAAAGGATGTCTTTCCAATTCAACTCGGATTGGTGTAACATGCACCGAAGATATTGCTCGAGAGTCTGATTGGTTCTCTCGGTTTGTCCGTCGGTCTGGGGTGGTGGCTGGTGGATAACCGCACATCTATTTGTGCTAGTTGACAACACTTCTTCCAAAAATGGGAGATAAATTGACTTCCACGACCCGAGACTAATATGGAAGGGAAACCATGTATGCAAACTATATTCTCCAGAAATTCCTTGGCCAAGGTGGAAGCTGAAGGCACCCTTTTAAAGGGATAAAGAGGGCCATTTTGGAGAATAGATCCACAATTACAAGGATAGTGTTGTAACCACCACAAGGAGGCAGGTCAGTTATAAAGTCCATTGACAAGGTGTGCCATGTCATATCCATATCCAAGGGTTGAAGTAGGCCGGCTGGCCTTTTCTTTTGACCCTTGTTTTGGGCGCAAATTCCGCAAGACAACACAAAAGACTTTATGTCTTTTCTCCAAGAAGGCCACCAGAAGTGGCGTTTGATTTTTTCCTCCGTTTTAGCGATACCAGGGTGTCCTTCCATTAATGATTCATGATGATGGGCAATAACAAGTTCCTGCAATTCTTTACTTGGCAGAAACAACCGCTCCTGGAAGTAGGGTAAATCATCCTTAACGGTGTAATGAGGACCCTTTTGACTCCATTCCAGTAAGGCTGAAGAGTCTAGAAGCTGTTTTACTTGCGTTTGGATATCCTCAATAGTTTGCAATGAGGTTAAGCCTAAGATTCTTTGTTCAGGTATGATTGGCACAGGTTCTAAACTCGAATTGGGTTCTTCCATGCCAATCCGGGATAAGGCGTCTGCTTTACCATTCTTGCAGCCAGGGCGATAGGTAATTACAAAATCAAATTCCGCAAAGAATAGAGCCCATCGGAGTTGTCGTGAAGATTGAGCTCTGGCCGTCTTTAAATACTGCAAATTTCTGTGGTCCGTAATTACGGTGATGGTGTGTCTTGCCCCGAGAAGGTAGTGACGCCAAGCCTTGAAAGCAGATTTAATAGCCAGTAACTCTTTGTCGGTAATTGCGTAGTTGATTTCAGGAGGAGAGAATTTTCTGGACCAAAAGGCCACAGGGTGTAGTTGGTTAGTTTCTGGGTCTCTTTGCGACAGGACAGCTCCCATGGCCGAACTGGATGCGTCGGTTTCCACAATGTAAGGGAGATCTGGTGTGGGTGCCTCAATACAGGTGCAGAGGTGAATTTGGTTTTTATGTCCTGAAAGGCTTGTTCGGCCTCAAGAGTCCATTCGAAGCGTTTATTTTTCTTTAGGAGAGCTTTGATGGGTTGGACTGTTCGGGAAAATTCCGGGATGAATCTTCGATAGAAATTGGCAAAGCCAAGCATGCTCTGAACTCCCTTCACCAAGCTAGGAGATGGCCATTTGAGGATGGCGTCCACCTTTCGCAAGTCCATTCGGACTCCTTGAGGTGTCAGGATGAATCCGAGAAACTCAACTTCTGTGGTATGAAAAACGCATTTGTCGAGCTTGGCAAATAGTTTGTGCTGGCGCAATTTCTCAAGAACTGCCCTAACATGTTTTCTGTGATCGGCTTCTGAAGAAGGGTACACCAGGATGTCGTCAATATAAACAATGACACAGACATCAATAAGTGTCAGAAAACGCTTCAGGTCTTACCCCTTCGGTTCTCTTGTCTTCTCGTAGCCAAAAGCGCCTGTCGCGTTCGAATATCAGACAGGAGGCGGGCTTGCATTATCCACGCTCTACTCGCGGTAGACATTTTCGTCGGGAACGTAGTTCCCGACGCCTCACGTGGAAGTTACCATGGAGGTTACGTCAGTGGGCGCGGCGTCTTCCACGTGATAGAAAACGTACTGGGTCACGTGACCATCTTGTTGCCAGTAGTTCAGGTACTTAATGATCCGGCGCCCACTTCTCGCTGCTTCTGATCCCATATTGACAGTGGCTCTTCTCCCTTGGAAATTTTTGGTGTTTTTTTTGATCTCGGATTACGTTTATTGGATATGCTCACGGATTGCCCTTACCTGTTCTAGTATTTTGACCTCGGATTGTTTTTTGGTTATTCTTGCCTAGTGGTTTGGTTAAGTTGATTTCGGACCTTGAAGGTTGGGAGACCTCTTACCTTCTTTCTTTCCTTCCTTCCTCTTCCCCTCCTATTCCTTCCCTGTCCTTTCCTCCAGGGTGCTGTAGGCGTCCTCGTGCCGGCGGGAATAGGCTAGGTGCTGGACTAGAGACTTCCTGAGCACCTTTTAGGCGTCCTCGTGCCGGCGGGAATAGGTTGTTGCTGGACTAGTGACTTCCTTGCACCATTGGATTATTTGGTTCGTCGGACAGGGGGCAGATACCATCACACAGTTCGTACAGAAAAGGAGAAGGAGATTTGCCAGAGACGACCACTTCCAGGGAAACCAGGGTAAGAAACTTAACTTTCCTTACCATTCTCTACAACTCACTATCTGGTACTGATTGTATTTTCTCTTCTTATGGTCTCCAGATTTCCCCAGTGTTGAGGACATTCTTGCATGAAACACTTCTGGTTAAAACCCGTTTTCTGCAGGTTAGTCTGTTAATTATTTGTTAAACGTTTATCCAGAAAGGGGTGTATTTGATTGTTAATCAGTGTAATATTCTGCAGTCGTTGAAAGGAACCTGGATTCTCCATCTATCGTGAAGTTTGCGGTCCGCTCAACTCTACCGATCCCAACGACTCTACACCATCTTCCGATCAATTAGTTTCTCAGCCTGTCCTTTTGTACTCCTGAGAATCACATTGGTAGGAAGAAATATATTCTTCACGACGGGTCAACACGGAACCGTGCTTCAGGAATTGTGACAGAATCAGAAGCCTTATCATGGATGCCGCGAATGACCCGTTGGCCGTTTTGGTTCAGTTGGTGGCCGACCTACGTGCCGATATGACGGCGGCCCAGGCTGACACCCACCGGCGCATTGACGAAATGCAAGCTGGTATCAGGGAAGTGGTTACAGGATCACCATCTTTGGCCTCCGCTTCCACTTCAGGTCAGGCAGGGCCTTCGGTCAGATCTGATTCTACGCATGTGTACATGGCCGCTCAGTTCCCGCTTGCTCCCCCAGAAAGGTTTACTGGGGATCCTAAATCCTTTCGGACTTTCATTAACCAATGCAGGTTGCATTTCTTGTGTCGGCCTACCTCGTTTCCTGATGCGACTACTAAGGCTGCCTTTGTCTTATCAAACCTCGGTGGTATGGCCGCTGTTTGGGCTAATCCTTTGTTAGAACAAGGCAGTCCGCTATTGTTCGACTGCGATGCATTGATCAGTGCTATGACTAGGGTGTTTGATACTCGCTACAAGACTCAAGCCACGGATCTGGAATTGTTAAATCTCCGTCAGGGGGATACTCCTTTGTTGTCATATTTGGCTAAGTTTAATCAGTTGGTTGCTGAAACTGGTTGGCCGGAAGATAAAAAGGCAGCCCTATTTTATAAAGGATTGTCGGACTCATTGAAAGATACTATAGCCACGGTTCCGGTGGTTCCTACGTCCTTTCCTGATTTCTTGGACCTAGTACTTCAGATTGATGCCCGACGCGCCGAAAGAAAAGGGGAGAAGAGAGTAATTCCGGTCAATACTACCGTTTCCCCAATTCCTGTTTCTGGCGGTGATGAACCTATGCAAATCGGGGCAGTAAGGGGCCCGTTAACATCGGAAGAAAGAGAACATCGCAGACGGAACAATTTGTGCTTTTATTGCGGTTCCGCTAATCATCTACTCAGTGCATGCCCAAAGAGACCCCGCAAGTCGGGAAACGCCAAGGCCCGGTCGTAGAAGGAACCCCTACGCCGAGCTCTTCCATGCAGGGTTCCTTGTTGTCCACACCCTTCTATATTGACGTTATGTTGAGTTATGACCAGGTCACGCCTTGGAGTTCTGCAGCTGTTCTTGACTCTGGGGCAACTGGTAACTACATTGATGCCCAATATGTTCGGAAATGGGGTATTCCCTTATTGTCAAAGAGTGTTCCTGAGGTAGTCAATGCCGTTGACGGATCAACCCTTCTTTCTGGGCTTGTTACTGAACATACCATTCCGTTACTGTTAACCATTGGTGTTGAGCATTCGGAAACCATCACATTTGACGTCATTATGGCACCGCAATATAAACTAATCCTGGGTTTACCATGGCTCAAGCTTCATAATCCGGTCATTAACTGGGAGACCGGGGCTATCGCTTTCAGTTCTCAGCAATGTCTTCGATCATGCAATTCAGTAGAGTCTATGTATGAAGCACCTGTAGCTCCTAGTCGGGCTTTGTTGAACTCTGTGGTTACCATTGGAGCAGTTGTTAACACCGTATTGCCTGTCGAATACACAAGTTATAAGGATGTTTTTGACAAAGGGAAAGCGGAGATTCTGCCGCCTCATCGGCCCTACGATTGCCCAATTGTTCTCAAACCAGATGTTAAGACACCATCGGGACGTATTTATTCCCTTACCCAAAAGGAAGAAGTCGTCCTTAAGGAATATTTGGATAAAGCCCTTGAGTTAGGTTTTATTCGGCCTTCTCACTCTCCATTTGCTTCACCGCTATTCTTTGTACCCAAGAAGGAGGGTGACTTAAGACCTTGTATTGATTATCGGGAGCTCAATGCAGGTACTATCCGAAATCAGTACCCGATTCCGCTGATTTCTGTCTTACTGGATCAGTTAGGGTCTTCAGAATTCTTCACCAAATTGGATCTAAGGGGTGCTTACAACTTGGTCCGGATTCGTCGAGGGGATGAATGGAAAACCGCCTTCAAGACCCGATATGGCCTATTCGAGTATTTGGTGATGCCATTCGGGCTTTGCAATGCCCCGGCCACATTCCAGAATTTCATCAACGACGTTCTGCGTGACATGATCGACAGGTTCGTTATCGTCTATCTAGATGATATACTCATCTATTCTCCATCTATGGAAGATCATGTACGTCATGTTTCAGAAGTCTTACAACGCTTGCGGGAGCATCACCTTTTTGTCAAGTTAGAAAAATGTGTATTCCATGCAAATCAGGTCGAGTTCCTTGGATATGACATCACCAACAAAGGAGTGCAGATGAGTAGTAGTAAGGTAAAAGCGGTCTTAAACTGGCCTGTACCAACTTCAAGGAAAGAGTTGCAATCGTTTCTGGGGTTTTCTAACTTTTACAGGCGGTTCATTAGACAGTTCTCTTCTATTGCTGCACCCCTCACCGAATTGACCAGTAACAAGAAACCTTATTTATGGAACGATAACGCCCAAATAGCGTTTGAGTCTTTAAAGGCCGCATTCACTACAGCTCCTGTTTTGCTGCATCCAAATGTCAAACGTCCTTTCGTCATCGAAGCTGATGCATCGGATATTGCGGTAGGAGCTATCCTGTCCCAGACATGCGCTGATACCGGGGAATTACATCCAGTCGCCTATCATTCACGCAAGTTAACGCCCTATGAGCGCAATTATACCGTAACTGAACGGGAATTGTTGGCTGTTAGGGACGCATTTATGGTCTGGCGACATCATCTTCTTGGTACGGAAGTACCGGTCCAGGTCTTTACTGACCACAGAAACCTGTTGGCCTTGCAGTCCTTGACGTGCACCACTGCGAGACATGCCCGCTGGCATGAATTCTTTTCTATGTACAACTTTACGTTGACTTATCGCCCAGGTGTTCTAAATTCCAAGGCTGACGCTCTATCCAGAAGCTTGGGGAATGATGTTTCACGTCCACAGGATGGGTCATTGTTATTACCAACACAAGTGGTTTGTAGTTGTGTTCTACAACCCACTTTGAAGTCAACGCTCCAGACCTGGGTTGATAAAGAGCCCGCAGAATTGGCAGAATATAACATGGATATTTTGCATGGTCTTCCTTATGTCCAGGGTCGTGTCTTTATGCCTGATCAGGATACCCGGTGTGCAGCTATTTCCTTATGTCATGACGCTGCTATCGCAGCGCACCCTGGTTCACAGAAAACCCTCGAACTCCTCAAACGCTGGTGTTGGTGGCCCTCTATGCGAAGAGACGTCTCGCAATATATCTCGACCTGCGCCATTTGTGCCCAATGTAAATCCCATTCGGCGAAACCTATGGGGTTACTACAGCCATTACCAGTGCCGGCCAGACCATGGGCGATGATTACCATGGATTTTGTGGTGGAGTTGCCTTTGATCGACGGTTTTGATACTATATGGGTGGTGGTTGACAGCTTTTCTAAAATGTCTCTATTTGTTCCTTGCCAAGGTTTGCCATCAGCTGCTAAGCTGGCGGAGCTGTTCTTGCGACATGTCTTCAGGTTTTTTGGGTTACCTGAGATTGTGGTTTCTGACAGAGGGTCCCAGTTCACGTCACGTTTCTGGAGGCATCTTATGTTCTCATTAGGGGTGGATGAACGGTGTTCCACAGCATTCCATCCCCAGACGGATGGTCAAACAGAGCGGGTGAACGCTACTATGGAGCAGTATCTCAGGTGTCTCATCCTTCAACATCAGGAATCCTGGTTAGCCGTTCTTCCATTAGCGGAATTCGCTTATAATAATTCCAGCCATTCATCTACGGGAACATCGCCATTTTTTGCCTTATATGGGCAACACCCACGCACCCTACCTCTTGATTGGAAACTACCTGCGGATTGCCCGGCAGTTCAATCTTGTATCAAGGATCTGTCTCTGGTCCGTGATAGGGTGCTGGAACATCTGAAACAAGCTCAAGAGCAGGCAAAGAAGTACGCTGATCGGAATCGCCGTCCTGCACCCAATTACGTTCCAGGTTCGCGGGTATGGTTGTCCACAAAGAATTTACGCATTCCAGGACGACGATGCTTGTTGCCACGTTTTGTCGGTCCTTATGTTGTAAAGGATGTCTTGAGTCCATTGGTAGTCAAGTTAGATTTGCCGTGCTCTTGGAAGATACATCCGGTCTTTCATGTGTCCATGGTTAAGCCTTGTGTGGACAGTACCAGGGTAGTGGCTTCTCCATCTCCGATATTGGTTCAAGGGGTAGAGGAGTATGAAGTCAATTCCATTCTTGATTCTAAGGTTTCTCGTGGTACCAGGTATTTCTTAGTGGATTGGAAAGGTTACGGTCCGGAAGATCGGACATGGGAACCAGAGCAGAATGTGCATGCCCCGTTGTTGGTGTCCCAGTTTCTGGCCTCACGGGGGCATGGGGGTCCTTTGGGGGAGGATACTGTCAGAAAACGCTTCAGGTCTTGTGATACCCCTTCGGTTCTCTTGTCTTCTCGTAGCCAAAAGCGCCTGTCGCGTTCGAATATCAGACAGGAGGCGGGCTTGCATTATCCACGCTCTACTCGCGGTAGACATTTTCGTCGGGAACGTAGTTCCCGACGCCTCACGTGGAAGTTACCATGGAGGTTACGTCAGTGGGCGCGGCGTCTTCCACGTGATAGAAAACGTACTGGGTCACGTGACCATCTTGTTGCCGGTAGTTCAGGTACTTAATGATCCGGCGCCCACTTCTCGCTGCTTCTGATCCCATATTGACAGTGGCTCTTCTCGCTTGGAAATTTTTGGTGTTTTTTTTGATCTCGGATTACGTTTATTGGATATGCTCACGGATTGCCCTTACCTGTTCTAGTATTTTGACCTCGGATTGTTTTTTGGTTATTCTTGCCTAGTGGTTTGGTTAAGTTGATTTCGGACCTTGAAGGTTGGGAGACCTCTTACCTTCTTTCTTTCCTTCCTTCCTCTTCCCCTCCTATTCCTTCCCTGTCCTTTCCTCCAGGGTGCTGTAGGCGTCCTCGTGCCGGCGGGAATAGGCTAGGTGCTGGACTAGAGACTTCCTGAGCACCTTTTAGGCGTCCTCGTGCCGGCGGGAATAGGTTGTTGCTGGACTAGTGACTTCCTTGCACCATTGGATTATTTGGTTCGTCGGACAGGGGGCAGATACCATCACACAGTTCGTACAGAAAAGGAGAAGGAGATTTGCCAGAGACGACCACTTCCAGGGAAACCAGGGTAAGAAACTTAACTTTCCTTACCATTCTCTACAACTCACTATCTGGTACTGATTGTATTTTCTCTTCTTATGGTCTCCAGATTTCCCCAGTATTGAGGACATTCTTGCATGAAACACTTCTGGTTAAAACCCGTTTTCTGCAGGTTAGTCTGTTAATTATTTGTTAAACGTTTATCCAGAAAGGGGTGTATTTGATTGTTAATCAGTGTAATATTCTGCAGTCGTTGAAAGGAACCTGGATTCTCCATCTATCGTGAAGTTTGCGGTCCGCTCAACTCTACCGATCCCAACGACTCTACACCATCTTCCGATCAATTAGTTTCTCAGCCTGTCCTTTTGTACTCATGAGAATCACATTGGTAGGAAGAAATATATTCTTCACGACGGGTCAACACGGAACCGTGCTTCAGGAATTGTGACAATAAGTTCCCGAAAAACATCATTCATAAAGTACTGAAAGGCGGCAGGTGCATTGCACAAACCGAAGGGCATCACCTGATATTCGAAGAGCCCAAATTTGGTGCGGAATGCAGTCTTCCATTCGTCGCTTTCTTTTATACGCACCAGGTGATGAGCTCCTCGGAGATCTAACTTGGTGTACAGACTAGCGTCTTTCACCTGGTCGATAAGCTCAGGGATCAGGGGCAGAGGATAACGATTCTTAATCGTTATTTGGTTTAGGGCGCGATAGTCTATACATGTTCTAAGGTCGCCCTCTTTTAACGGCACGAAGAACAAAGCTGAAGAGACAGGAGACTTGGACGGGCGAATAAAACCATTGGCTAGGTACTGATCTAAATACTGACGCAAATGCAGGTTCTCAGGTTCCGTAAGAGCATAAATCCTACTACAAGGTAGTTGAGCATTGGGTACCAGATCGATTTGGCAATCATAAGATCGATGGGGAGGTAACGTGTTAGCCTGTTCTTTCTGAAAAACGTCTTGGAATTCTTGGTATTCTGACGGTAGCTGTACAGAGGTGGAAGTTGCTGAGGCTAAACCCATAGCTGGATTTCTTGGATAACAAGTTGGTTCACAATCAGGAAAACTTATCTTCTTTGCTCGCCAGTCTATTCTTGGATTATGTGTTTCTAACCAAGGAATTCCAAGAATTACTTGAAATTGTGGGGCCTTGATCACATCAAACACGATTGCTTCCCGATGTCCATCCTGACCCACCAGTGTCAATTCAACAGTGGAATGCGTTACAGGCCCTGAGGCTATTTCGGTTCCATCTACTGTAGTAATGACATCTTGGGTTACTTTCGGGCGGAGAGGGAGCTTAATCCTGGAAGCCAATTCACGGTCTACGTAATTTCCAATAGCTCCACTGTCGATGTATGCTTTTATAGCATGCAACTGCTGAGGCTGTTTTGGGTCCACGAGCACCATTGGCATGACAAAATGCGAGGTCAAAGAGTTTGTTTTCAAGCTCAGCAAGCGGACCCCTACGCTTGTCGGGCTAGGTCGTTTCCCGAATCAGGTGTCAATAAATCGTTATCGGTGGCTCCAACCACCTTCTCAGGTGGTTTAACCGGACAATTTCGAAGAAACTGACCGGAAGCCCCGCAATACAGACAAAGTTGCATTTGCCGCCTTCTCTCTCGTTCCTTCTGCGTTAATGGTCCTTTAACACCGCCGATTTGCATAGGTTCGGATACATCGGCGCTCTTGGAGTTAGCGTGGGTTTTGATCGGTACTCGAGTTTCGTACTTGAACCGATCTGCTTTTCTATTTTGAAGTCTGTGATCAAGTTGAACCACAAAGTCTATGTAGTTTGCGCAGACCTGGGGTGGATTTACTATCTGAGCTAGAACATCTTTAAGCTCTCCGCGCAGGCCTCGATGAAACAATGTGATCCTTTTATTTTCTGGCCATCCAGTTTCCACAACCAGTTTATTAAAGGTGGCAATGTAGGACAGGAGATCCTGATTACCTTGTCGTAAGGATAGCAGTTCGTTATCAAGGGCCTGTCCTTGAGAGTGTCGAGCAAACAATCTTTCCATGCTGGCCTGGAAGCTCTGAAAATCCTGGAGAATGGGATCATCCTGATTTACCAAAGGAATAGACCAATCGGCAGCACTGCCACTGAGGTAAGATAGTATAAAGGCTACCTTGGTCTGGTCGTTAGGGAAGGCCCCGGGTCTGCATAGAAAGTGTAAACGACATTGGTTCATAAAGACGGCATATTTCTTGGGATCCCCCGCAAAACGTTCAGGCGGGGCCAAAGGCATGTGTCCAGGTAGATTGATTTGTACCGGGTTATTCAAACCCATTGATGTGGAAGTACGGAATTCGGTAAAGGAATGTGCCCTGCCTGGGCCTGCAATAACCTATTGGCCAGGTCATCTGTTCTTTCCTTGGATAGGATCAGTTCTCTTTTGAGAGCGTTAGTCTCCTGGCGGGCTGAGTGCACCTCTGCCCGTAATTCCCCCAAAAGCTGGGCCAGCTGGTCAGTCTCGGAAGTCTCCATAGCGCCCGGGTGGGAAATTGGGGGTAGGCTTTGCGTTCTGTCACGCTCACCTGATTCCCACGGGGGCGGTGGCCTGGTTTCGAGTGCTGATGCCTCTTCAATGGTGAAGCGCAGGGATCTGAAGATGGATAGGACGGGCCCCTCTACTCTGGCTAATCTGGCTCGCAGGAATATCCTCCTGTACGTGAAAAGGGAGTATTACAATCTGGCGGAATAATGCTCGAGCCTCCCACTTCCTTCCAACCCTCCTCGATACCCTTCCACGATCCCCCGTGAAGTCTCACCTCAGGGTCTGAAAGGACAAGCTCTCCATCCTGCTTCTGACGCAGGGGCGCGTTGAACCCAGTTACTTCACTGGATTGAGGTTGGATGGGAGTTCAGGTAAACTTGATTATACTGGTAAGGCGCTGTAAAAGTTTGGTTGCAAGTTCAAAAGATCAAGCTTTAAATAATAATGTTCATTGTCTTTTTCAGGTGATGAAAGAAGATTCCTTTGGAGACTTCTTGCAACAAAGCGCTAATGTTGATGTCTTTTCCCCATAGGGGCCGGGGTTCGGAATGCCGGAGATATGGCGCCGACCCGAAGTGAAAAGTGCAGTTCCAGTAAAGATCTGGTAAGTCCTAGATGAGCGCTCAGGTAATGTTTTTGCATTCGCTCATCTAATGTCTTTGTCTTTTTTCCCCATAGGGGCCGGTGTCTGGAAAATGCCTGGAAGCAGCAAGACCCGAAATGAAATGGGAATGACCCAACAGGTAAGTCTTAGAAGGAAACTGAGCTTTTCCTATTCCCTTCCTTCTCTCACCTTGTGTTCTTGTCTTTTTCTCTCTAGGCTCTGGGAAGTGGCTGCGAATCCGGATGATCGCTGCTGAAGATGGAGGCGCCCAAGAAAGGTGAGTGAAATGCAGCGCTGCAGCGATCGGAGCGAAATGCTTTTAAAAATGATGTCTTCCTTTTCAGGATCGTCGGTGAGATGTCTCCGTGATGCAGGTTTAGCAGGTAAGGCCTTCTTCCTCTCCAATTCTCTTCTTATCACCCTTTGTAGGTGTCCCAGGATGCTGACAGGCGTGGCTGAAGTCCAGAAGCAGGAGCTGACACGGTGAGCGTCCAGCTGCTTGGTGCAGAACAATGCGAAGCACGTGTGGCTGTTCGGGTGGGGTTTAAACAGCTTTGGAAGAAGTTCCATGTATGTATCCTTCCACCGATCAGGTATGTATCCTTCCCCAACCACACCCGGGTGGAAAGTAGTCCCACAGGTAAAGTAGTCCCATTCAGGCCTCAAGAGGGCCTGGATGTAGCAGCATGGTCTGCATCAGGTAAGTGCACATAAAAACACTTGAACACATGTCCAGCTTTATGAGCCTGGCGCCTAAGGCGCCAGGACTGCGTCCAAAGGGCCCCAGCTTGGGCCCGCTGGAACTTCCCTGGGGGGAATGATGCCTGCCTCTGGGGTTGCTGGGTCGGACCTGGCTCCTTGGAGGTAGGCATCATGACAATCTGACACTTCTCCAGGTGGATGAGCCATCCACTGTTCTGCAATTTTAAGCAAAGTCTGTGGATACTTGGGATCAGAAATCGAACAAAAAAAATGATTTAGCTCATACATCTCAGATCCCACATAACCAACAAAGGTACTAGGTTGGGGGGTCACTCCAGATGCATCACACTTGCCCTGTCCAGTAGGGGGTGTAAAGTATAGCAGGGTCACCTCCCTAGTGCTAATGGGGATGGCTCCCCATTGGGGAGAGGTGACCAACTGCTTGGATTCATTACAGTGGCTGTACCTTCCTCTTACTCATCGCAGTCCTTGTCTTCTCCAAGTTATGGGTCACGCAATGGGTCGGCGAAGTCAGAAGAGGACAGTGACCCTGAGGTAAAAAAATAGATATAGAGGCTGTGGAGAAGGTGCTGGTTCAGATTGCGGATTGCATGGGCTTTCCTTTTCAATTGAGTAACAATAATGCATGTAAATATGTGTTATGTAAAGCGCTTTGGATCAAAGCACTATATAAATATAAAATTCTTATTCTCAGGAGGTTTCTAGGTCGGGAGGTAGCCGTAGAGTCCAGCAGCTTAAGAAATCACAAACAGTGGTGTTGCGGCTGATTCCTGATAAAAAGGACAGAATGTTGTTGGGGTAACATGATCTGGAGGGGATTACCATGCCCTGGTTAATGTCCAAGCTGTGCCTTTTGAAAGGGGGAGGAAGTGTCTTTGCTTGAAGCTGTAGAGATTTTATCCCATTTTGGCCAGTTTGGTGGGTCGTTCTTCTATGGCTGCGTAGGAGATGGCAGTGCAGGGTCCAGTTGATAAGATGGTGGATGCTGCTTTAAGGAAATCCTATCCAGGGGCACATCCTGCTCTAAAAGGTAATACTTATGCTTAAAATGTATCCAGACCATTTTGGGGGGGCTTCCCGAGACAGAAACCTGCAAATATCATAAGAGTCCATTCTGCGCCTATTTTGAAGGACATGCAGCTTCAGGTGCAATTTTGGTCAGACCTCGCCTTTTATGTGGCGACGGCAGCTGATATGACCAATGGGGGCTGATGCTTCCGGCAGGAGATATCAACATTTACGTGACTGACACCCTGAATGTTCCCAGAGGTTGACTGCTTTAAGAATTCCAATACAGGGGGCCAAGTGGTTTGGGGACTGGCTGGAGGAGAAGATGCACAGGTTTTTTAAAAGGCAGACAAGCATGACGATAAACAGGGCCAAGCCGTCTCCCTCCCATTGGTCTGGTTTTAGCAAGTTTGGCAAGCTGAGATCTTCTTTCCAGTCGTGGCAGCAGTAGCCAAGGCAAGATAAGGAGGGGCACTGGGTCAAAATGTTTCCTCCTCAGCAAGAAAGGCAGAAGTCCTGATGGTCAGCAGTGGTCTGTAGCATTCCTGCAATGTGTGGAAGGTGTGGTCTTCCGCTGTCTGGATCAATCGTGTGGTGAGACTAGAATATGAGATAAGACTTTCTGGCCCCTGCCCCACAGAAGTGGTGCTGATGCGAACCAAAAAAAATGGCATTGCAGGAGAGGATGCAGGAGCTGTTGGCCAAGAGGGCCATACGGGGGTGCCCAGGACCTGCATCAGTCAGAACTTCTATTCCCTCATTTTTCTGGTCCTGAAGCTCCCTGAGAAATTTCACTTGGTAACAGATCTGAAGCAACTCAGAGGGGGAGCATTCTAGGCCTCAATAGATCTGCAGGATGCCTACTTTGATATGCCAATCAGGAAGGCGCATCATAATTTACTGTGTTTCACAGTGGGGAGGCCTCATTTTCAGTTATGGGATTTCCTGTTAGGTCGACAATCAGCTCAGAGGGTGTTTACCAAGGTCTTGCCTCCGGTGTTGGCCTTGCTACATCTTGCAAGGGTGCAAGTATTTCCCTACTTGAACTGGTTGTTGAAGGCTCCCTCAAGGATTGTCTTGGAGCAAGGGCTGCAGACCATGTGGTTCCCATCAGAGTGGTCTGGGCTTCTCAATCAAACGGGGGAGAAATCCCATCTGGAGCCTTCTCAGTATTTGACATTTATTAGGGCACAGTTTCCGATGGACCTGGATCATACAACTCGTCTTCTGTTGCTCCTGGAGTTGTGCAGGATGTATGTGGAACCAGCCAGGATGTTCTCAGAGCTATGTGTCATATGGCATCCTGTGTTTCTGTAGGACCGGAGATCAAAATTAAGATTTCAAAATTAGGATTTGATAAGAAGGAGCTAAATGCAGCTCCTGGGTATCCAGCATTAACCAGTGACCAAAGTTACTTATCCCTGGTAACTTTCTTTCGACTGGATGTTCCTGGATGTTCTTCCCACGTATTCCTCATCTTTGATATTTGATATCCAGCTACAGCTGCTTGGGAATTTCCTTTTCGGCAGAGGGCGCTGTGTGTCAATGGCGTCGACTCGATGTCCCTTGAAGTCCTCAGTCTTGAGGATGATGGCATCGAAAGGCATATATAGCACGTGCAGCGCCCATTGGCTTCAGTTTTGATTTTCCTTACAGTAGAAATACCTGCATAACCATGGTAATAACCGTACTCAGCCTTGAAGGAGGAAATCTGCTAATTGCATGGGAAATGTTACTGTGGGGTATGTTGGGAGGGCGATGAGGAATACGTGAGGAACATCCAGTGGAAAGAAAGTTACCAGGGGTAAGTAACTTGTTCTTCAAATGGATTCTGTCGTCCCACAAATTCCTCATCTTTGGTAGACTCCCAAAGCAGTATTAGATTTGAAAGAGGGAGTAAGAATTTCAGTTTCTTAAAGGTTTTCATGAACCGAATGCAGGACTACTTCTCCAAAGCTCCCATCCTGACCGAGGGAAGACTCCAGGCAGTAAAGTTTTGTGAACGTGTGAATCGTAGACCACATTGCTGCCTCACAAATACTTTTTATCAGTACACCCCTTTGCAGAGCTGTAGAGGTAGCCATGCCCCTCGTAGAATGGGCTCTTAACCCTTGAGGAGGATCGTTGCCTGCCAGTCTGTAACATTCTGAAATTGCTAGAAAGAACCACCTGGATAAAGTCTGTTTCGTGACAGCCTAACCTAGTTTGTGGCCTGTATAGCCAATGAAAAGCTGATCATCAATGCAAAGTTTTGACAGCCTAGATATATAAAAGCTCAGAGCTCTGCGAGGGTCCAACTTGTGTAATCTCTCCTCCTCCTTGCCAGGATGAGGTGGGGGATAGAAAGAAGGTAAAGTAATGTTCTGCCTGCCCTATGTGAAAACCAGAAATGATTTTGGGTAAAAATGAGGGTATAACCCCCAGAACAACCCTATCCTCATGGAAGATAGTAAAGGTGGCTTCGACAAAAGTGCCTGCAACTCACTCACTCTACGGGCTTAAGTTAGAGCTACCGGGAGTATGGTTTTAGAGGTTAACCGCCTTAAAGGACATGAGTGTAAAAGTTCAAAGGGTGCACACATAAGAAATGTTAATACCAGATTAAGGTCCCAAGTTGGAACCTGGAAAGGAGATGGGGGAGGTCAGGAGGAGGGGATGGGGGGGGGGGGGTTGGGGGAACGCCGCTTTAACATTGTCACCAGTGGAAATTTGAAAGATTAACATTCCGCTGATGACCGCTTAAAGATGCACAACGCAGCCAAATAGCCTTTAATAATACCAACCTGGAGCCCCTGATTGGCTAAGGATATCAGAAAGGATGAAACATGCAGTGTTTTGCACAGAAAATGGCCTACATTATCGTCTTCGCACCAGCTGTAGAATTTGTTTCAACAGCAACGGTACAAAGACTTTGTTGCTGGCGTTCTGCCTGAAAGCAAAATCTTCATTACATCATCGGGGAGGTCTCAATACTTGTATCTCAGCTTCTCAGAAACCATGCGTGAAAGCTGAGTATCTTGACCTCTGTATGGGGAACACAAGCCTCTTTGCATGAGAGAAGGTCCTCTATTTGTGGAAGATGTATTGGAGGGCAGATGGACATGTCCAGAAGGTCCGGCTACCACATCCTCCTGGCCCAATCCTGGGAAATTAGGATCATGTGTTTCTGGAACTTTCAAAACCTCCTGATCACGTGAATGACGGGGACTGGAGGAAACGCGTACAGGAGTGGAAACTCCCAGTCCACTACGAACGCGCCTCCTAGAGCTACTCTTGGAGGAAATACCCTGGAGCAGTACAGTTCGCACTTCCGGTTCACACCAGTAGCGAACAGATCCACTTGAGGGGTTCCCCAAAGGGTGAAGATCTCTTGAAGGACTTCCTGAGCTAGTTCTCACTCGAGGGATACTGTGCTCTTCCTGCTCAGAGCATCCGCCGCCGTGTTCTCCTCTCTGGCTAGGTAAACTGCCCATAGGGAGATTCCTCCTTCAATTGGCCAGTACCAGAGCTGCATTGCCTCTCTGCACAGTGGAAGTGACCCTACATCTCCTCTCTTGTTGAGGTAGTACATGGCCACTGTGTTGTCTGTCATTATCAGGACATGCTTTCCCGGCAGAGAGGGCAGGAAGGCCTTCAGCGCTAGTCTGATTGCCCTCAGCTCCAAAAGCTTGATATATAGTTTGGACTCCGATGGAGACCAAAGACTGCTGACTGTCAGATTATTGGTGTGGACTCCCCACCCCGTGAGTGAGACGTCCGTCACTATTGTTATCTCGACACTATTGTTATCTCGGCCATGGTTGCCAAAAGGGTTCTCCCTTCAGAATGTTGTCCTCGTAGGCGCACCATAGAAGTTCCTGTGCGACTCTGCTTGGAACCTGACAATGTCCGACAACTTTCCTGAGAACTGGGACCATTGAGTTCTGAGAGCCCATTAAAGAGATCTCATTCTCAGGCGGGCCTCTGGCACCAGAAAGATGCAGGATGCCATGAAGCCGAGCAACCTCAAGAAATCGAAGGCCGGGGGACTCTGGGCACTTTGAAATTTGGTGATCATTTGTAGAATGTCTTGAGCCCTCTCCTCGGGTGGCAAGCTCTTTCCCAAGGATGCATCCTGAACAGCTCCAATTAACTGGAGTTTCTGAGTAGGTGTCATATAGGACTTCTTGTAATTGAGGGAGAAGCCCAGTCTGTGAAGTGAGTGGCAGGTGACGTTGAGATGATACCAGAAATGGAAAGCCTTAGTAGAAAATAGTAAGTTAGAAACTAAGTATTGTGGATTGCCCTAGTCTATGCAATCTACTCCTATAGCTATTGCATTCCATAACATGTGAGCCTACTAATGAGCTCTAGATTAATTTAATGACCCTAAGACACCAGAGAAATTGAACAAAGTGTTGGAACAAGATAAATGGAAACTAATTGACAATTTAATTTATTTTAGGCATTTGAAATACTACAATAACAAAAAGGAAAAAAAGGGAAGGAAAAAGAAAAAAAATACAGAAATAAAAGCAATTAAGAAGAGGAGAATAAAGTGGTACATTAGGATAAGTACCAGAAAACCAATAGAACACCCACTACTGATTTAAGAATATATAGTAAGACTTTTTTTTAGAAGGTCCAGTACATACTGGTAACTTTTTGTATCTTTTTTTCCCAGTTAGATTCTCCCCTGAAGAACCATGGAAACTAGTCCATGGGGAAACACGTGTTGAGAGAAAAAGATAAACTTGGGAATATTTAAAATATAATCACATGGAACGTTTTTAAAAGTGAAAAGAATCAATTAAAACATTTATTGACTTGTGAAAGGTGCAAGGGAAGGGACAAACTTGAGGACATTTACAATCTAAGCATAAGGAGAACCCTTTAAATGTAAAAACAATCAATGAAGAAAATTGATTTGTACAAAATAAAACACTGGAAAAAATAAAAGGAACGAATCTGTAAAATGATCATGTATCAGTGAAATTGATTTCTTAGACAAATGTTGGCGCACTGCAATAGGGCCCAGATTGGAAAAAAGAATATAGCATATTACTGTATCAGTCACAATAAATGGGGTCCATGTGTGCTGACAACAAAAAAGAAAATGATAGGATAGGTCTCACCCAGGAATAAGACCCTTTTTGACCGAAACTATTCAATTACTATGATGCCAAACCTGTTCGGGAGAACGCGCCCTGATCAGCCAATCGTCCAGGTAGGGGTAGACGGGAATCCCCCCTCTCCTGAGACTCACTGCCAACCGCCATCAGTTTGTTGAAAACCCTTGGGCCGGAGGTCAGCCCGAATGGCAGAACTCGAAATTGATAATGAGAACCGCCAACTGTGAATCTCAGGTATTCCTGTGCTTGAGATGGATTGGCACATGAAAATAAGCATCCTGGAGGTCCAATGACACCATCCAATCCTGGAGTTGGGAGGGCCTGAAGGATCAGAGAAAGTGTGACCATCTTGAACTTGTCCTTCTTGAGGAACTTTTTCAAGTATCTGAAGTCCAAGATGGGTCTTCGTCCTCTGTCCTTTTTGGGTATTAGAAATAAGGGAAATACCATTCCTTGTTTCTCTCCGCTACATGCACTGGTTCAATTGCGTCTTTCTGTAGCAGGGTTCAAATTTCCTGCACAAGGAGAAGATCTGGAATCCTCAAAGAGTGCTTCCCGGTGGATTGCTCTGAGGTCTCTGTATGAAAGGAAGGCAGTACCCATGGGCTATGGTTTCCAATGCCCAAGCATCCGAAGTAATGTTCCGCCTTTCTTCTAGATGCTGAGATAGTCTGCCCCCACTGGTGAATTGTGACTGAAGACCTCAGAGAGGTTTTGAGGTGGCTGATGCAGTGGAAGATGATAGGGATGCCCCTGCTTCAGATGGCTTCACACCTCTCCCTCGTCCATCACGAGGGAACTTTCTTTGGCCTCTTTGGCTAGCCATTCCTTTCGATTTTCCAACTGAGAAGTAGTAGCAAAAATATCTACCCCCTCGAAGGCTGTGCACTAGGGCGAAAAGGCTGCGGCTGCCTAATAGCGGCAACTAAAGATTAGGCTGCCGCCTCTGAGGGCTGCAACTTCTTATGGCTCTCGTCAGCCTTGTTGCCAAAAAGGTGAGCCCCGTCAAAGGGCATGTTGAGGAGTTGGGATTGCACATCCAGTGCAAAACCCGTCTTCCTCAACCACGAAGGTCTCCGTATAACGGTGCTAGTAGCCATGGCTCTGCTGATGCGGTCAGCAGAATCCAGACCTGACTGAAGAGACTCACACATGGCTTCTTTGCCGTCTCTAATTATGGCTAAGAATCTGTCTCTTTCATCCCCCTCAGAAATGTGCTCTGCCGCCATGGAAATGCAGTCCCATAGAGTGAATGTAAATTGTGCAAGGGCACATGTGGAGTTGGCTGATTTGAGCGCCATACTCCCTGCAGAAAATAACTTCCTTGCTCATCCATCTACTCTTTTGGCATCTCTACCTGGAGGGATGGTAGGGTAAGCTGCTTGCTTAGAAGTTGCGGTAGCTACCTGTACCACCAGACTCTCTGGAGTGGGGTGTTTAGACAGGTAGTCAGGGTCACTACTGGAAGGGCAGTACTTCTTGGTCAAATTTTTATTCACCGCCAGATTGCTTTCTGGCATCTCCCAATTAGCTGTCACCCTTTCTTGCAGAGCAATGTGAAATGGTAATATAGAATCTGACTGAGGACCCTTATCCAGGATGTCTGTCAGATCATCCTGTTCAAATGAAGGCCTACTCCACCCCATATATTCCACTACCTTGGACATGAGCTGTCTATATGACGCATCAGCATGCTCCCCAGCCTCTGGTCTTCCAAACTCTAGCTCAGGTGAGGTGTCCACCCCACTAGCCATCTGCAGATTGTCATAAAGGTCTTTCACTTTATTAATTTATATCAAGCATCACTGACCCGGAGGCTTAAGGGCGCCAACACACACACATAGACAAACATAAACAACATCTACATAGAACAGAGGGCAGGGCCAGATCCGCCATCACCAGAATAACCTGTGAACAATCTAACTAAACAATAATGTCTTTAGTTTCTATCTGAAGACAGGAGTTGAAATTTCCGCTCTAAGGTTGAGAGTAATTGTGTTCCAAATAGGTGGGGCTGCAGCAAAAAAAAAGCTCCGTTCTGTACTTGCGACAGTCTACAGGCTGAAGTTTTTAATTGGAAGGTGTTATTCAATCTTTATGAACGTTGGATTTTAATACCAACACTTCCTTCAAATAGACTGGAGCAGGACTTTTCAAAAATGTGTGAGCAATTAGCATAAGTCGGAAGATAATTCTGTCTTTTATAGGAAGCCAATGTAGACTTCCTCTGGCCTCAGAAATATGGTCTTTCCTGTTAAGATCCATGATAACTCTAGAAGCTTTGTTTTGCACAACTTGATGCCGATTAACGTCAGCTTTAGGCAGTCCAACTAATAGGCTACTACAATAATCAACTCTGGAGCCCATCATGGTCCTAGCAAGTATCTCTCGGTTCTCTTTAGAGATAAATGGGCAAGCGTGTCATTTATTTGATGTAACATGAGGCTGAGGAAAACCAGCTGCTGACTTGTGCTTTCATGTTAAGGTTATGGTCAAAGTAGACGGCAATGGTCTTAACTTTATTTTTTGATTTAATCACACAGCCATCAATTTGGAGCTGGGTGTATTCCATCTCCGTTTCACGAGTTTTCGCTTCTGTGCTCACTAGCATCAGCTCGGTTTTACTTGTATTAAGCGCAAGACCATTATTGTACATCCAGCTTTGAATCAGACCACATATCCTATTGACATTAGTCTCATCCTCCATAAAATTTCCAGAGAGGGGGACGACATTGTGTGTCCTCGATGTAATTTGTGAATTACATTTTCTTTTCCTCCATAAAATCCAGAAAAGGGACAGTAAAGACGATATAAAATATCAGGGACACACAGGCCCCTTGTGGTACTCCTTGCATAAACTCAATAGGTTTTGCATCTGCCATAGCACTGCTTACCCTACATTGGCGCTTGCTAAGGAAAGATTTGACCCAACGAGCTGCTGACATTGAGAACCCTGCCAGCTCCTCCAACCTGGTGACCAGTAATGCATGATCCCCCCATGCCGAAGGCGGCGGACAGGCCAAACAACATAAGCATAGCCATCTGTCCATTATCCATATATCGGAGCAGCCTAGACTTAAGATCCAGCAGCGCTGTCTCTGTCCCATGGTTCTCTCTGAACCCTGACTGCCATTTATTCAACCTTGATTCCTCAGAGATAAAACTTTCTGCCACATTTGGAGTACCAAACTGGAGGCCAAATGGTGCATCGTTGTCTGAGGGTTCATTCTCCTCATATATTGAGGTTAAGGACTTAAAATAGTCCTTCCTTGGTAAAGGCACATACATTTTTTCAGGCATCAAGGGTTTAATGAATAATGGATTTGACGCTGGAGGAGTCGTCAAAACTTTTTTCAATTGCGCCTTAGGTTTTGAAGGGGCGCTCGACGTCGATGGTGCAGCTGGCAATGATGGCGCAGCTGGTGTCGATGCCTTCGGCGTCGAAGTCTCAGTCGATGGCTTCGCTGGCGTTGAAGGAGCGGCCGGCGTCGATGGCATCAATGGTGTTGAGGACCTCGATTTATGCTTTGGGCTCGACGGATCCTTCGATGACACGTCATCGGATCGAGGCCTTGACGGCTCCCGATGAGGATCAGGCCTTCGTCCCGGGCTCGTGGACGTGCAAGAGTTAGGTCGAGCCCTTTCCTTGATGGCTTCTTTGGAAGGCGTGGTAGGAGCATGGCTTGGGGGTTTTTGCTTTTCAAATATGTTTAGCATCTCTGCTCTAAAAGCCTCCCTTTTGGCCAGAGTGGATTTCTTTTTGGGGCAAGATACTCTCTCAGGGGAAGTGTCAGACGATGAAGTCGAAGAAGGTGACCTATGGTGTCTCTTCTTGGACTTCTTCTACAAAGTGGTGGGAGCCACTCCTTGATCTCAATCTCTTAACTTTCTTCCTCCGAGGAGAGTCGCCCCTCGACTCGTCGGTCGAAGGTTTTTTGATTGGGGTAGAAGATTTGGGGTTTCAACCTACCGCCAATTTTCCATTTCGCTCCTTCAAGGCCTGCCCGGTCATCGACTGGCACTTGGAGCAGTATGAGGTCTTATGCCGCACCCTGAGACACCATAAACATATATGGTGTGGATCAGTCAATGACATGTTCAAACCACAATCTTCACACTTCTTGAATCCGGTCTTCAGGGTAGTCGGTGTCAACGAAGAAGACATACTTGTCTTGTATGAAGTAATGTAACATGCCTTTTTTCTTGAAGAGATAGCATTCGCGGAAAAACAAAACTGAAGCCAAAGGGCGCTGAACATGCTATATATGCCTTCGATGACGACATCCTCGAGACGGAGGCCCTCAAGGGACATCGAGTGGACACCATCGACACACAGCGCCCTCTGCCGGGAAAAAAAATCCGAAGCAGCTGAAGCTGGATATCGAATATCAAAGATGAAGAATATGTGTGAGGACACAATCCCTTCAAAATAAGTGTTCCGAAAATAATATGTCAGGATGTTCTGGCCGTTGGCTTACCTTCCCCACGTTTTCAGCATGGGGTAAAGCGGCACACTCGATCTTAGCACACACTTTGGCTTCTCCAGCACGAGGATGCAGTTCAGAACGAACACTAGGGCCTTCTGCAACAAAGTCTCTTTCCCCTTGAAAGTCTCTTATTTGTAGAATACCATGGAGTGCAAATAATATTTAAAGTTTGCTTCTCTTTCAGACTTTTCCTTTACTTAGTGTTGGCTTTTAGTTTTGTTCGCTTTTCAGTGTTCACATCACTTCCCTTCACTTCAGGGACTATGCTTTCATTTTACAGAGACTTCCGATATTGTGTTCCCTCACACAGAGTCACTCTGTTACTTTAGTTCTAATTATCTTTCAGGTATCTTTTTCTCGGGTGATTCACGGTTCACACTGGATCCCCCTCAGTTGCGGTCAGATCCTCTTAACACAATGTTCAATTAGTCTCCCTCTGCCGGGCTCGGACCAATTTCAATTCAACTCAAATGTGCATTAACAAAAAGCTCTGCGCTGATCTCCCTCCACCGGGCTCGGACCAACTTCAGTTATTTTGTCATCAACTTTCACCATCATTTTTGGGTTTGAGCCACTTGCCCGTTTACTTGGTGCCTTCCCACAGGCGCTCTGCTTCCCACCTGCTCGCCCGAGTCTCTCTCACTCTCTCTTTTGATCATACTCACCGGGAAGCGTTGCAAGGTCTGTGGCTCCATCCTTTGGCATGGGGTGAGGTCAGGGTCTCACCACCTGCCCCTCTATATCCTTGGAGTCGGCACTGGCCCCAAGGAAACAAGCAATTGTCCGGACCTCAACAGCAAGGTCCTGGCTGCCTGAATCCAACACGTAGGAGGCATGACACGCTGCAGCCCTTCCTTTTCACTGGGCCAGCGTCGCCGCACGCTGTCCTCCTCTGGATTCACCTGACAGCTCCCAGCCTCTTGGTTTCTCAGCTCCAGACAATCTTCCCAGCTTACTCTTAGTGTTTTGGGATTTGAAAGGGGACCCTCTGCTGGTCTCAGCCTTGCAGCCTACCTCTTGCTCTCCCTTTATACACATGTGTGAGGTTAATGGGCAGCAGGTGTGTGATTAGGGTTGGGTCTGCCTGACCTTATTAAGGGGACAGCCTGCTGTCAGAGTGCTGCAGTCTGTCTTCTGTGTCTTAGTGGGTTTTTCACTGGTAATCCTCACCCCTCCAGGTTGCCTCTTCTTCTCGGTATTATGCTAACATGGGGCAGAGGGAGATGTTGTGTGTTTGGAAATACCCCAAAAAGACAGAGGGGTTGTGTGGTTGTGGATAACAGGTGAGAGGGGGATACCGTTTCTTGCCTAGGGTTTCCCATGAGAATGACCCCGGACTCCCCTACCCAGTTCATTTTCCCACACTGGTCCACCCCCAGGGTCTGGATCCAAAGGTGATGACTGTGCCCTGGCCACCCGAATAGAGGTTTCTCGGGGTCCAAATTGGAGAATATCCCAAGGTTTCACACAACCCGCACTCAGGATACTTCACTGGCTGCCCATTAGCCGACGAACCTCCTTCAAAGCCATGAGCATTACCCACTGTGCCATCCATAAGAAAAGCCCTGTATTCCACGAAAACAAACTCACACGCTCCCAACCCACCCAAATCCTCAGATCAGGTTCTGCATACCTCCTGGTAGACACCCATTTCAAGTTCTACCAACTTGAAGAAGCCTGCTTCTCTGTCCTTGCACCCACCTTCTGGAACTCCGTCCGCCTCACGCTCTGTCTCATAGAGGATCACCTCACGTGGCTTTTAGGAAAGCCCTCAAAACCTGGCTGTTCCCGACCGCCCACCACCGCCGCACACACACCCACAGACACACACTGTCCATCCAGCAGACAGACCCCCCATGCACACTCCTTCCCACCTGTCCGTTGGTGTACCACATGAAAAAGGGTCGATATTCTCTTCCCTACACCAGCTGCAAAATTTGTTCCAACGGCAGCGGTATATAAAGACTTTGTTGCTGGCCTTCTGGCCGAAAGCAACACCTCCATGACGTCATCAGGGAGATCCCAATCCTTGTACCTCACCCTTTCAGAAGCCAAGCGTGAAGGTTGAGGGTTCTGGTGTCTGGATGGAGAACCTGACCTCCCTTCTGCGAGAGAAGATTCTCTTTGAGTGGAGAGAAGATTCTCTTTGAGTGGAAGATGGATTGGAGGACAGATGGACATATCTAGAAAGTCCGGGTACCACGTTCTCCTGGCTCAATCCGGGGCAATTAGGATCATGGTTTTCCGGAATCTCTAAACCTCCTGATCATTTGAGGAATAACAGGGACTGGTGGGAACGCGTAAAGGAGTGGAAACTCCCAGTCCACTACAAACGCGTCTCCTAAAGCTCCTCTCGGGGGAAATTCCCTTGAACAGAACAGATCGCACTTCCTGTTGGTGCTTGTGGCGAACAGATCCACCTGAGGGGTTCCCCAAAGGGCGAAGATCTCTTGAAGGACTTCCTGAGCTAGCTCCCACTCGTGGGAGACTGTGCTCTGCCTGCTCAGAGCGTCCACTGTCAAGTTCTTCTCTCCAGCTAGGTGGACTGCCGATAGAGAGATTCCTTCTTGGATTGCCCAAAACCAGAGCTGCATCGCCTCTCTGCACAGTGGAAGTGATCCTACGCCTCCTCTTTTGTTGAGGTAGTGCATGGCCACCGTGTTGTCCGTCATTATCAGGACATTTCTCCCCTGTACTGATGGCAGGAAAGCTTTCAGCGCTAGTCTGATCGCTCTCAGCTCCAATAGGTTGATGTGTAGTCTGGACTCTGATGGAGACCAACGACCGCTGATGGTCAAGTCGTTGGCATGGGCTCTCCACCCCGTGAGTGAGGTGTCTGTGACTACTGTTATCCCCGGCCATGGTTGCCAAAACAGTTCTCCTTTCAAGATGTTCCCTGGATAGGCCCACCATTGAAGGTTGCGGGCTACCTTGTCCGGAATCCGGAGGAGATCTGTCATTCTCCCTGAGAATTGCGACCACTGACTTCTCAGTGCCCACTGAAGAGATCTCATTCTCAGGTGAGCCTCTGGCACAAGGAAGATGCAGGATGCCATGAGGCCTAGCAACCTCAAAAAGTCGAAAGCTGGGAGACGTTGGGCATTTTGAAACTTGGTGACCATCTGTAGAATATCTTGAGCCCTCACCTCTGGTGGCGAGGCTTTTCCCAGGGAAGTGTCCAGGACCACTCCAATGAACTGGAATCTCTGTGATGGTATCATCTGTGACTTCTTTAAATTGAGGGAGAAGCCCAGTTTGTGAAGGAAGTGGCAGACATAATCTAGCTGGGCCTGGGCCTGTTTCGAAGATACAGCCCTGATCAGCCAATCGTCCAGGTATGGGTAGACGTGGATCCCTTCCCTCCTTAGACTCGCCGCCACTACCGACATCAGCTTGGTGAAGACCCTCGGGGCGGAGGTCAGCCCAAATGGCAGAACTCGAAATTGATAATGAGAGTCGCCAATTGCGAACCTCAGGTATTTCCTGTGTTTGAGATGGATTGGCACATGGAAATAAGCATCCTGAAGGTCCAGAGATACCAGCCAGTCCTGGAGCTGGAGGGCCTGAAGGATCTGAGAGAGAGTTACCATCTTGAACTTGTCCTTCCTGAGGAACTTGTTCAATTCTCGTAAGTCCAGGATGGGTCTCAGTCCTCCGTCCTTCTTTGGTATGAGAAAGTAGGGGGAGTACCAGCCCTTGTTCCTGTCCGCTACAGGTACCGGTTCTATGGCACCTTTCTCTAGCAGGTCTATAATTTCCTGCAAGAGGAGCGGATCTGGAACTTTTAGAGAGCTGTTCCCCGGTGGATGACTCTGAGGGTTGTGTAGAAAGGGTAGGCAGTAACCCTGGGCAACTGTCTCCAATGCCCAAGCATCTGATGTTATAGCCTGCCATTCCGTCAGATGGTGAGTTAACCTGCCCCCTACAGGTGTATTGTGTGGAAAGGCCTCAGAGTGGTTTGGGGGCAGCTGATGCAGATGCCGAGGGTAGAGAGGCACCTGCTGCTGCTGCAGCCTTAGTACCTTTGACCCGTCCACCTCGGGTGGATCCCCTTTGGCCTCTTTGAGCCGGCTGTCCTCTGCCTTTCCCGAATGCGGAATAATAGCGAAAGGACTTTCCTCTCCCAGAGGTTCCTGAGGGGCGAAAAGGAGTTTGGCGGATAGCAGCTCCTAAAGATTTTGCTGCTGCTTTAGAAGTCTGCAACTTTTCCAGACTGTCATCAGCCTTTTTTCCGAATAGTGAAGAGCCGTCAAAGGGCATATTCAAAAGTCTGGCCTGTACATCTGGAGCAAAGCCAGACTTTCGCAACCACGCATGCCTGCGGATTGTTGTACTTGCCGCCATGGCCCTGCTGATACTGTCAGCGGAATCGTTGCCAGTTTGAAGTGATTCGCACATGGCATCTTTGCCATCTTTAATAATGTTAAGGAAGGCTTCCTTTTCCTCTCCTTCGGGTATGCAGTCAGCCGCTGATGAAGCACACTCCCATAGTGTGTGACTGAACCTGGCGAGCGTACAGGTGGCGTTGATGGACTTCAATGCCATACTACAAGCAGAGAAGACTTTCTTTGCCATAGAATCGTACCTCTTGTCATCTCTATCCTGTGGGACAGTAGGGTAAGTGGTCCTACTGCTTGATGAAGTTGCCGCTTGAACCACCAGGCTCTCTGGTGTCGGGTGTTTTGATAAGTATTCAGGGTCAGCAGCCGCTACCCTATACTTGGCTGACCATCTTTTATTGACCGCATGGATAACTTCAGGAGTTTGCCAATTAGATGTAATTTTCCTTTGTAAGGCTGCATGGAAGGGGACCACAGGGTCCTCCTGTGGACCTTTGTCTAATATGTCTGTTAGGTCATCCTGTTGAAAAACAGGGGAAGGCGCAGACCAACTCATATATTCAATAATTCTTGCCGTAAGGGTTCTATAGGGTGTTTCGGTATGTTCCCCTGGGTCTGGCTTAACAAATTCCACCTCTGGGGAAGTGTCCAGCCCACTTGACTCATGTAGTGACTCCTGTAGGTCCTTCAGCCTTCTTTCCTCAGAGGTGAAATCCTCTGAAATAGGCAGTGTGGTCCTCTGTAACACAAATGTTTCCTGGTCAGAATCTTCCCCCTCTTCATAAATTGAAGATAGTCCAGGGTACTCTGATCTCTGAAATGGTGTAAAACCCATCTCTAAGGCAGAAGGAGCCAAACTCGTCATTATTGGGTGAGAAAACGTCTATGTCGTCGATGCCGATGTGACAGGCTTCTAAGGCGCCGAGAACGGCGTCCAAAAAACACTGGAAGGGGTCTCGAAGAACTCGAGAGGATCGGGAAGCTGGAAACGTATTATCAAAGATAAGGAATACGTCGGAGGACACAATCCCTTCGAATGAACATTTCCAGGGGTAAGAAATTTGTTCTTCTAATGAATTGTGTCCTCCCATGGATTCCCCATCTTAGATAGATAACCCAAACCCATAAGATGTCAATGGAGGGGGCAAGGAGCGAACTCTGCAGCAATTTTGGCCGCACATCTTGGAGGACAGCTCTACTGAACCACGATTAATTCGCTGATAAGTATTCAGGCAATAATCTTTCACAAAGAATGTGGATGAAAGCCCATGTTGCAGCCTGGCAGATATCCTTCATAGATACTCCTCCTTGAAGAGCCGAGGTAGCTGCCACGCCCCTGGCCGAGTTTGCCCTGAAGTCCTCAGGGATTTCTTTGCACGCTCTAGCGTAGCACTTAGATACAGAAAGCACAATCCACTTGGAAATGATATGCTTTGTGTGAGAAACCTGAAGGTGTCTCCCTGGTTAAACCCTGCAGATTTGTCATCCAGGTGGCCAGGACACAGCTATCGCTATTGGATCCAGTTCCTGGGGGTGGACTAGTGAGGGAGGATCACCTGGATGTGGGTTCCTTGGGGGGTGGGAGCGGGACACCGATGGGTGAGACGCGGTATCCCCCTTCCTTCGATACCTCGTTCCCCTCCTACCACGTAGGGCATTAGAAAACACTCCCCCACCCCCACTTTCCCAACACAGACACTTTCGCACAACGGACTAACACTAGAGCCGTATATCTGACATGTCCTAATGCAAGAGTCAGGCAAAGTCAGGCAATTGATGAGAATCACACACACCTGACGGCCCTTTCCCTTCCCCACAGGGATAAAAGGTGGAGCAAGAGAGCACAGTACGAGCAAGGCAGACCGCACGGCGAGACAGCTAACCCGACCAAGCAGTTCAAGAGAAGGAGAAAGACGGCAATTATCGAGAGGTTGACAAGGAGAGACACAACCTTGCCCTTTTCGATGCAGACCCGCAAAACCTCTGCAGAGGGAATCGTAAGACTAAGGACAATAGCCAAGTATGCTGCAATAGATGTCAATGGTATACGGAGGGTGTTGACGCTGATAAGCCACAGCGAGGGAGATTCCTGCTTCCGTGGTACCGGCCTTGATACCAGTAAAGAGGAAAGCCAATCGGTTCATCACAACTGGTGAGTCAAGGGGAGAGCCGATAAGAACAAGCTGTGGTGAAAGAGAGTCGCAAAATGGCGAAGTGAGAGAAGTTCAAAGAACTATAACATTGTAAAGGGGAGACCAGCTACGAATGGGGACCAGTACCACGTGGGTGCTACTCCGAGAAACTCCGGTCAATCCCCGTCTGAGTGAAACTACAGAAAACAGAAGGCCATACGAGGGCCGCCAAGATAGGTCAAAGTGGTCATACAGGAGGTCAAGCAAAATCCATGTTCAGTCGAAAGCCTTTGCCCTAAGAACTATAACGAAAGCAAAGGAAGTGGAATCCTGCCACATGAGAAAACAAGGGAAGTAAATCCTGTGAACATTAAAAGTAAAATTTGAATGTGGAGTTGGCAAAAGTGAACCTGGAAGAGGGATGCTGACGAGAGGGGACAAAGTCTAAAGTCCAAGAAACTGTGTGTTGACAAAAGTGAACCCAGCCGAGAGACGTCCACTGGAACTGTTTAAAAAGACATTTAAATTGTGAAGGAAAAGCCATAGTGAACCCGGTGGAGGGAGACAAAGTAAAAGAAGGGTCAGCGCCCGGAAGAGGGGGCCCCAGGGGTGAATCCATCACCTGAGAAATACTTAGAACAGAACATTGTGTTTATTTGTTGGTCCTTTCTTGACAAACCTATCAGGCCCTCGGGACCAGGAAACTACAACCACCGAAGAACTTGATATCGATAGGAACTGTTTTAGGATCCAAACCCAGAAGAAGGAGATCCAGGAGAGTGAAAAGCTATCACGCAACACCACGAGGAAGAAGGATCAGTGCCTGGAAGAGGAGGGCTCAGGGGTGAAGAATCCTCACCCTAAGTAAAACCAGGAAACAAACTTTCATTTCGTTGAAAGAACTTGTGTTTTGTTACTTAAATACGACAGGCCCTCGAATGCGAGAGATTTTTTAGTAAAAGAGACTTGCTCACCGAAGCTCCTGATAAACGGAAAGAGAACTGTCGACTTGTGTAAGGAAAGCTCAAGTGTTTGTTGTGCTCCAAGATCCCACCTTAGCCCGTGATCAAAAAGTGGGGAAAGAAGACCCAGGCCACCACATTGTGACATATTATTTGTGAACACTTCTTTCTTTTCTTGAAAACCCTCCCACGCCCATTTTGTATTAGTTGTAAGGTTTGGCAATAGGTTTCTCACTATAGACCCTTTTTATTTGACACAACGCCACTAGGACTGCCTTATTCTCATTTCATGGTCGAAGCTTAAAAAATAAATAAAACATTTTTAAAAAAAAAACGCTTGCTCCCATCTTAAATGTAGGTTTAGATTAGGTGTTTTTCCAACCTGCATACAGTTTAATAAACACCCTTGAACTGTGAACACTTGTGTCTGTCTTTACTGTTGCCACCATGAGTTCCTCACATTTGCCACTCCCTTGCCTGTCTTCGGTCCAGTATAGCCAATGAAGAGTTGGTCCTCCAGTGTGAATTTAATTATTCTAGCGATCTAGAAACTCAGAGCCTTCTAGGGCCGAGTCTATGAACCCTTTCCCCCTCTTTAGATGGATGAGGTGGATGAACAGCTGGCACACAAATTGGTTGTTATAAATGAAATTCCGACACAACGTTCAGTAGAAATGTAGGGCGTGCCCTAAAGGTTCGGAAAAAATCATGATGGGTGGTTTGCATGACAAAGTTTGAAATTCACTCACCCTGCGCGCTGAAGATATAGCGACCAAGAAGGCAGTTTTCCATGTAAGGAGCCTCAAAGGGCATGAATATATATTGGTTCAAACAGGGAAGCCATACAAAATGTCAATACCAGGATCAAATCTAACACCAGCACCATAAAGGGGGTGTGAGAAAAGGAGTTTGTCAGACCTTTTAAAAATTGGATCACCAATAGGATTGTAAAGTACGACCCCTGCTTGAGCATGCGTCTGAAAATGGACAGCGCTGATAGGTAGCCTTTGACAGTGGCAACCTGAAGGCCTTGCCTTGCCAGTTGAAGAAGGAATGACAACACCTTTGAGATGTTGCATAAAATGGATCCACATCTTTAGCTCTGCACTAGCTGCAAAACTTTCTCCAATGGCAGCAGTACAAAGCTTTTGTTGCCGGTCTCCTAGCTGACAGTAGTACCTCCGTTACCTCTTTTGGAAGGTCACAATCCCTGTACCTTAGTCTTTCAGAAAACAGGCATGCAAGTTGAGCATATGTATGCAAGAACCAGGCTTTCCTCCTATGTGGAGGGCAGATGGCCATGACCAGAATGTCGGAATACCATGTCCTCCTGGCCCAATCTGGAGCAATCAGGATCATGGTTGTTCCTTACCTCTTCAACATCCTAATCACTTGAGCAATTATGGGAATCAGTGGGAATGCATACAGAAGCTGGAAGTTCCACTCCATCACAAGTGTGTACCCTAGTGCTCCTCTATGGGGAAATTCCCTGGAGCAGAAAAGTTTGCACTTCCTATTCAGACTGGACAGATTCACCTGGGGTTTCCCCTGAGGGTGAACATTATCAGAAGAATTACCTGGCACAGCGCCACTCGTCTAAAACTGGCAGAAATTGGGAGTTCTGGAATCTGGTGACCATCTGCTGAAAGTGTAGAGCACTGTCCTCGGGAGGAAAAGCCTTACCCGAGGGAGCATCCAGAAACCCTCTGATGAAGTGGAGTGTTTGAAAAGGTGTCACTTTAAACTTTTTGAAATTGAAGGGGAAATCCAGTCTGTGGAGCAGGTAGCAAGTGTGATCTAGATGGTCTAGGACCCTTCTCCTTTATGCAGAATAACATTAAACTTCTGCAGGTGGACCAGTTTAATTATCTGTGTATGGTATTCACAGAAAAATGGCACAGGCGGGACCATGTATCTAAATAAGCATAATCTATGGGTCAGATATGTAGAGCCCTTTATAGTACTACAAACTCTTTAGGTTACCAGTCTAGTGCAACCACTTACAAAATGAATAGGGCAAAACCATGTGTGATAGCATTGTTTGGTGCTGAGATTTGGGTATTTGAGGTTACTTTAATTCAACTAAACAAGGATGCCTTTATTTGTTGCCTCCTCAATATCCCGCGCTCAGCTTTGCTTTCTGACATGCACTTGGAACTGAACCAACCCTTTAAAAGTGATGAGCTCAGTTTAAGACCTGTTTGCATGTGGTTATCAATATTAACTAATCCCAAAGGAGGTTTGTCCCCAAAAACTCTTGAGGGATTTTAGGATCCCCTAGCTAAACTATGTATTTAAGGCCCTGCTGAAAGTGGATGCTGGAGAACTGTTTACGAACCTGAGCATCATCTCCGAAAAAGATTTTGGTCTGATCAGTGGGAAATTAAAATGTATGTTTGACGCAGAGAGGAGGGAAAATGAACTGCAAAAACAGTTGCTTAGGAAGCATACCACTATCTGCATCCCAGGTCAAAGGATGGTTTGTTTTCACCCGATTGCTTTTCACAATGGAAGGTCATGTATAACGCACTTTAGGTTTGGCTTTCTGCAAAGTGGTAAGGTATTTAATTGGAGAATACCCACCTTTCTCCAGAGGTCTGCCTGTCCCCACTGCCCACAAATGCAGGAGGACACTAAACATTGTATGCTGCTGTGCTGTAAACTATGTGTGAATATAAGCAGAAGACCCTCTTCCCCCTGTTTTGGCGTGCAGGTATTAGAACTACTAGGTTGGCTTTGCAATACTATTAGTTGTCGTCTAGCCAACAGTCCTTGTAGCACTACATCGCTATATTTAAAAATAGAAAATGGTGCAGATCTACGTTATTGATTGTCTGCGATAATTTCAAATGTTTAGTAATCCTGTGGTTTTGACGCAACCCGATGTGGTGTGTCTGCCCAATGTACAAAATTTCTAAATCAAATTCTAGGTTTGGTAAATGAGCATGGTATTCATCATAATTTTAGTGTTGTAAGTCACAGAGATTAGTCTTTCTCCTCAAAGGTTTTCTTTGTTTATTGATAAGATATTTCAATTTTCAAAGTGTATCCATTAAAATCGATGTAGATATTTCTTGAACTTCCAAACATAAATACTTCAACACGTGTTTCACCACCTAGTTTGATTGTGGCTCATCAGTAGGATTTACTTTTAGATTTGTCTTAATTTAGCAAAATACAAATTTATCAAAAGTGTATTTTGTGTGCGTTGTTTTCAATGACAAGAATTATCTTTGATTGAAAAGTCCTGAATACGATAGTCCAGAAACAATTTGAAGACCGGAACGCTGATCTGCATGCTATTGTACTAAGGCAGAGAAATCAATATATATAGATGGCTCATTGGCTCCTCCATAGGTATGTGGTTTTACTTTTCAACTTTACATGGTATGAAGTGTGTCTATCTATTTTTATTAATGTATATTTACATAATGTTGTTTTAAATGTGATGTACTCTTAAGGCATGTGCCGAATATAGTTTTATAATGATGATAACCTGAGCTTGGGCTCGTGCCCGGTTTAACCAATCGTCCAGGTAAGGAAAGACGTAAATCCATCCGTTGCTGAACTTGGCTGCCATTGCCGCCAACAGCTTTGTGAAAACTCTCTGGGCAGAGACGAGCCCAAAAGGCAAAACCAAAACTGGTAATGCACATCACCTAGGATGAACCTCAGGTACCTTCTGTTCTTTGGATGAATCAGCACACAAACATAAGCATCCTGGAGGTCGAGTGATGCCAACCAATCCTGGATTTCCAGGGCCTGGAGGATCTGCAAACATTTTACCATCTTGAACTTGGCCTTCCAAAGAAACTTGCTCAAGCGTCTCAGGTCCAAGATGGGTCACAGACTACATTCCTTCTTTGGGACCAGGGAATAATAGGGGTACCACCCCCTGTTCCTTTCCTGTATCAGTACCAAATCTATGGCACCCTACTCCAGAATAGAGGCAACCACTTTCTGGAGCAGTGGGTCCGGAACAGAGGGTGATCTGGAAAGAGGGGCGAAGTCCCGAGAACACTTTAAAAAAGGGGGGAGGTAGTATTCCAGAGAGACCACCTGAAGTGCCCATGCATCTGTGGTAGTATTGCACTATTCTGTGGTGTGTCAGATGCCCTCCTACCGGCGTGGAATGACAAGTATTCCGAGTGATTTTGGGGCTGGGGCCACATTGGAAGGCACTGAGGCAAAAGTAGCCTTACCATCTCTACCTCTTGCAGGCCTGGGACATTTTCTTTGCCCTGGGGTTGGGGGAGGGATTTTCTTCCCTTTTGGCCGTAACTGTAGTACTGAAAGGGTTTGCCTTTCCACTGCAAGGTAGTCTGCCTTACCGCTGCTCCTAAATATTTTGCTGCAGCCTTTGACGCCTGCTATTGTCAGCCTTTGTCCCAAATAAATGGCACCCATCAAAATCATATCCAGAAGCTTTGACTGCACATCTTGCGCAAAACCAGATTTCCTCAGCCAAGTAAATCTTTGTGTGAGCAAACTCACTGCCATAGCCCTTCTGATACAATCAGCTTTGTCAAGTCCCAATTGGAGGGCTTGACACATTCCCTCTTTCCCATCCTCTACGATGTTTAAACAGCCTTCCCTTATTTCCCCTACAAGGATATGCTCTGCTGCCTCAGCAATAACAGACCATAAGGTACGTGTGTACTTAGCAAGTGCACATGAGGCATTCACAACCATTAGGGCCATACTGCCCTAGGCGAAAACGTTTTTATAGGCTAGAGCATTGTACTTTTTGTCATTCCATTCTAAAGAGGGGGTAGGAGCTTGTGATACGGAGGGTGTCTAGGGAGGAATTCCGGGTATGAGGGTCCTGGCTTGTACTTTCTAGGCAAATCCTAATGGACTGCTGGCCCCTATCAGGGAGTCTTTCTTGGCTCCAATAATGGAATTCTGATGGCATCACGGAAAGAAAGGACAAGCTCCACATGTGTGCCCTTGTCTAGAATGTCAGTCAGGTCACATTCTATGATCTCCATTGGAAAGGGGTCCCTAACCCAATGCATCAGCCACCTTGGCCATAATTTTCCTATATGACACACTGGGGTGGGCTTGAGGATCAGCCTGAGAAAAATCCACCTCAGGAGAGTGTGAGGTGTAGGAGTAAGACATAGACACAAGGGTGGTATGCTGATTGTCAAACACTTATTAATTGTTAATAACCAAAAGAGTGGGGTTTTGGAGGAAATACTAACAATCCCTAAAACTAGGAGGGGTTTCCCTGTCTCAACAAAACTAGCTAATGAAAATGTCTATGTCAGAATGTCCAAAGTAAAGTTCCCCGTCCTCTGTCCAAATCCTAATCTATCCCTCGCAAGCTAAACTCAACATTAAATGGAAGGTACAGCGACAAGAAAGAATAGCTTGGATGCCTTCCCCAAGCTCGACTGACTGTCCAACACCCTGTTCTCAGTACCCCCCTGGTCCACTCTCCTGCCAAATAGGGTACTTAACGCTTTTGCTCTCACAGTTCTCTTTATCTAACTTCAGTTCAACCCACATCCTTGGTTTACTCTACTGCCAAGGTCTATGCGTACCACTCGTATATACAAAGTTCATGTTCCTCTTTACTGCTGTTCGGGATGCATTTCTCCAGTATGGGTTCCAGACCCCCTTCACCTTGTTGCCATGTCACAGTGAAGGTTCACTCAATACTTTTCTTAGGGCCTCCTGCACCCTCCGAGTCTTCCCAACCCTGGGTTTAGCCACCCTAGCACCACCAGGGACTTGGCCGACACCCTCCGGTTGGTTGCGGGTCTTCCAGGATCTTCAGAGGCTTCTCTAGCTCACCAGGACCTTACCCAATCTTCCATGCATCTCGATAGCAGTCCGGCTGTGGTTTCTCTGCACTTCAGCACCCTCAGTCACCGGTGAGAGTAGTTCCTCTCTTCCGTGCTGAGATGAAGACGCCACTGCTCTTTTCCCACTCTTGTTTTGAACAAAAGCTGGCCAATCAGATCATTCAAGAGATTAGAGCAGGTGCGTTGGTTCACATCACTGATCCTATTTGCTCTAGGCCTCTTTCTCGTCCCAGTGATGCCTGCTTGGGATGGACAGCAAAAATACATGGGGACACCAGGTAGGGTGGTAGGGGAAGGTTGATAATTAGAGGTGGGAGGGTCAAAGCGGTACTATGTTCTCCATGAGATCCTCCACCAGGGGAACTATCAGGTAGCGGCCTCACCTCCCTGGCCTCATGTGAAGGGGCTGACTCATCTAAATCAGTGATAATTTGCCACAAGAGGTATCTAGTCCACTACATCTTTTAAAAATGGATGCTCGATCGAGTATGATATGATATGATATGATATGGTATTTGTAACGCGCCTATACACAAGTGTTTCAAGGCGCGACGAGGCAGGGAGGGAGGGAAACAAGGGGAAGACAGACAAACGATCCTACTAGGCCAGGTGTCATTCAGATCGCGCAAGTGCAGAGGTAAGGGGAAAAGGAGAAAGTGCAGGGGGAGGAGGTGGGGGGAAGTGCAGTACAAGGTAAGTAGCGTAATAAAATAATAAATAATAAATAAAAAGGGCCAGCTGGTGGCAAGTGCGAGGTAAGTGCAGAGCAAGTGCTGAGAAGTGCTGGGAAGGGGGGCTGTAGGGATACAGTGACAGTCCCACAGTGCAGGGGGAGCCAGGGAGGCAGTGCAAGTGGAGAGTGGCTGGGCCCTGGACCGAGGTCGCTGAGAGTGGCCCAGATGCAGGTTTAGTGCAGAATTCAGTGGGGAGTTAAGCAGGTTTAGCAGGGGAGAGGGAGAGAGAAGGCAGAAGCGAAGAGGAAGGTTTTGAGGTACTTCCGGAACCGGAGATGGTTCTCCTCAAGTTTCAGGGAGGCAGGAAGGCTGTTCCAGAGGGAGGCCCCTGCTGCGGAGAGAGATCTACCCCCAGCTCGTTGCTTCGAGAAGCGGCTGACCATGAGGGAGTTGGAGACGGATGAGCGAAGGGCTCGTGAAGGAAGATATTTAGGAAGAGAGAGTTGAAGGTATTTAGGCCCCAGGCCCCAGAAGGCCTTGTGGACAATGCAGAGGGTTTTGAACTTAATCCTCGCAGCCACTGGGAGCCAGTGAAGAGATTTCAGTCCTGGAGAGATACGGTCCCTGGGCTTGAGGCCAAGGACAAGTCTCGCAGTTCTGTTCTGGATAAGTTGCAGAGGGCGGAGAGTGGAGGCAGGCAGATTAAGATAGAGGCTGTTACAGTAGTCCAGCCTTGAGAGAACCAGGGCTCGGGAGACAGTGAGCTTCTGGGGGAAGGAGAGGAAGGGAAGAATACCTCTGAGGAGGTGCAGCTGGTAGTGTGACTTCTTAGAGACGTCAGATATATGAGGAGAGAAGGAGAGTGTGGAGTCGAAGATGGCCCCGAGGTTTTTAGCCTTGCAGGTAGGGGCGGGAAGGGGGCCAAGGGAGGCCGGCCAGAGAGCTGCAGGGAAGGAGGGAGTGGGTGTGCCGATGAGTAGAATCTCAGTCTTACTGGCGTTAAGGCAGAGGTCATTGGCAGCACACCATTCCTGGATAGCAGACAGACAGTCGGAGATGAGGGAAGGAGAGGAGGAGGCCGAGGGTAGCCTGAAAATGAGCTGGGTATCGTCCGCATAGCACTGGAAGTGGGGGCAGAGAGCGGCGATGCGGTGGGCAAGGAGTGCCAGATACTGGTTGAAAAGCCAGGGAGAGAGGTTGGATCCCTGGGGGACACCACAGGTGGAGAAAAAGATGTCAGAGAGGAAGGAGCCCATTTGGACCTGGGAGGGTCGACCGGAAAGGAAAGAGGTCAGCCATGCCAGAGCCTGACCAGTGATACCCAGGTTATCACGGAGACGGTTGAGCAGGATGGCATGGTTGACAGTGTCAAAGGCAGAGGAGAGATCGAGCAGAATGAGAACACAGGGAGTGTTGGAATCGAGGTTAAGGAGCAGGTCCTCACGGATGTTCAGGAGAGCAGTTTCCGTGCTTCTGGCCGCTCTGAAGCCGGATTGATGGTCATGAAGATTGCCAACAGATTCAGCATGGAGGTTAAGCTGGGAGATGGCCAGTAGTAGTATGACTCAAGGGCTCGAACCCAAAAAGGATTGAGTTCACTTATTTATTGACAATGCCCTACAAGGAAGTCATGTAATTCCTTCTGGACTTGGGGATGGATTGCTACCACGGAGCATTTCTCGTCAGACTGTCGCGTCAGTGGCATCGAGCTGGTCGACTTAGATGTCGAGCATCCCAGGGCCAATTTGGAGGCTCGCTCCGTTATGGCTTTGGGCGTCATGTTATATGAGCCACAATCCGCCACTATATGATTGGCACCAAGGCACCACAAATTCTGTGCGCATTGGGCAGAGACATTTTCATGCCGCAATCACAACCTTTCTTAAAACCTGATGTACATCATCGATGAAATCGAGAATTTCTAAGGGTTTCCAGAAACATGTTTACAGTGAGTCAGCGAATTAATTCTGAGGCGTCCAAAGGTGTTCCCCGGGAAGTGTACTGGGAAGGCAGTAAAAAGGAGTGGAGGTTACAGAGCGCTGTGCAACGCTATTTGTATCAACGTCACGTCCAGTCCTGAAGTGGACAACATGAAGAACCTTGATGCTGAGTCGCACAGCACCACATGCTGAGAAAAACGTTTCTGAGATCTGCAATGGCAGAAAAGAATATCTAATATGACGAATTCGCAAGAAGACACAATCCATTAGAAATCCTGTTCCTCCAAACGGAAGATGGCGTCGATTACAAGAGCCTTGGTGTTCTTTTCCAACAAGGTGTAGGGGCACTCTGAGATGATGCAGACCAACAATATGTCAGCAGTTGCATTCAAGAATAGAAAAGGGACCTGTCAGCCTCCTGGTCTAAGGGACCTGGCCAAAGGTCAGGGTATGTCGGCATAAACTCACTTGGAATCCCTGACAGTACTGCATATTAAGGGGTTGGACAATGACAGAGTGGACCGGCTCAGTCGGAGGTTCACATCCTCCCCGGTGATTTCACTGCATCCGTCTGCATTGTAGAGGATCGGAGCACGATTTGGTTTACCAGCCTGGGTCTATTTTCTTCTTTAGAGAATGCACAACTCCTGTTATTTTGCTCCAGATTTCCGAGCAAGGGGTGCTGGGTAGTGTATATGATAGCTTTGAAGTGGCCGGGTGCCCACTGTCTGCATTTGCTATCATCCCTTTGATACCAGGGGTGGTGGGCAAGCTTCAGGACTGCAATGTGTAAATTATCATGGGGTGCCCTATTGGCCACATTGATTGCAGTTTCCTATGTTGATGAATCTGGCAGTGGCTCTAGTGTGGGGGCTGCCACATTACCCATTCCTGTGGAGGTCATTGAGGGATGGTCAGTATGAAAATTGAGAGAAGGGGCTGGCAGGAGCTAAGCTTTACTCCCCAGGTTTCCAACTCGCTGCAGACCTGTAGACAACTGGCGATGCTCAGGTTCTACAATGGACATGGGCATTGGAACCATTTTGTCTCCTGGTGTTTTCGGAATAGGATTCAGGCCATGTCCTGTGGCATGGTGGCTATACTACAATTCCTGTCTGCTGGGTTTGTGAAGGGCCTTGCTATGTCTACCATGAGGATGCAATGGGCAGCAGTAAATGTGTTTCATGAACCTTTGAGGGGTGATGCGCTAGTTGGGCCCATGTTTAAGAGATTTGCCCTTTCCAGGTCGGTGGCTTACTCATGGACACCTCTTGGAATCTTCCGTTGGTGCTGATGTTTCTTCAGGGTCCCTGTTTTGAGCTGAGGACACTGGTTAGAAAATGGACCCTCAAGAATGTTTTTCTAGTGGTAAATACATCTGCCCGCAAATCGACGGAAGATTGGCGCTGTTATGTAAAGGGCCGTTCTTGAGAGGTCTCCCTGAGGCGTTGGTGTTGCACTGTGATTCTAGGTTTCTACCGAAAGTGGTGTCAAAATTCCTGAGGTCTCAGGACATTGTGCTTCCGGCGTATCCAAATCCATCCTTGCCAGAGAAGAGATGGCATGCCTTGGAAACCCGCAGTGCGATGCTCACATGTACATATACTGCAAGCACTCCTAGTTTTTTGTTATTTTTGGCACCTCAGGGGGCGGGAATTAAAGCCTTGGTCATCTACGTGGCGACGAGGATGTCCCTGTCTCACTGATCCAGAGACAGTTGACCGGAGGCCTGGCGACGTACTGGACAAATGCGCTCGGAATTTCCTGCAGAACGTTTGTGGGGTGGCCACCTGAGCCGACCCTAATGCTTTCATTGTGCATTATTGGTCAAATGTGGTCAGTCAAGAGACTTGTGCATTTGGTACCATTATTCTGGGTGCTAGCACATGCTGCCGCAGGAGTGGCCCTGTTTTCCTGCTAGTAGACGATGAATACTGAAGGAAGGCACACAGCAGAATGCTGAACTTTCGGTACAAAGATGGAGGCTTTAAAAAAAAACCAGCGGAAGGCTAAGCTGGCGAATGGAGAGGCCAGGAGCGCAGCAGCAAGCAGAGAAATGAGGGAGCAAGAGAGCAAGTGTAGGGGAACCCGGTGCTCGAAAGCAGATGAGCAAAGCAGAGCAAAATAAAGGTTGGAAGGAGAAACAAGTTAGTAGAAAGGAGCGAAGGGTAAAATTCGACAAGAAAACAGCATCTTACCCAAAGATGTAGAGCGGGTTGCAACACACAGTTGCAATGCCGCGACAAGCGTTAGGGGCAAGTGTTAATAGGGCCAGCCGCCATCTTGAAAAACTAGACCGGGAACAGGAAGAATGAGGAATATATGCCGGCACACTAATGGTGTTGTATAGGCCAGCTGTTCCACAGTCTCCAGGGAGGGTGAACGCTGATAGAATGCCCCCTTCTATGCCTAGCCGTACCAAGTTTGCCTGGACGGATGCAGAAGAATCTTTGTACCAACAGGGCTGCTTTGATATCGGATTCCGGTTCCCAGGTGTTTTCAGATTCAGGATACCCATTCCAGCTGACAAAAAACAGCAAGCCACCTCTGTGACACCGTGAGTCACAAATTTGAGATACCTCATATTCCTCTGGTTCTGTAGAGTGAGTAGAAGGGATCTGCTGCTCTTTGACAGCGTAAGGATCGATGGTATGTTTGTGTAGTAATGAGGAATGAAAAACAGGATGTAACCTGTGGAGAGACAAAGGAAGTTTCAGACGAAAAGCCACAGGAATGATTTTGGTGATGATCTCGAAAGAACTGATATTCCTTGGTGACAACTGTGACAGATTAACCCATCTGGGGAGGTACTTGGTGGATAACCAGACTTTAGAGCCAACCTCCCGTTCAGGCGTCTGGGTCTGGTGCCTATCCACGGCTTCCTTGTATGACTTCCTGTTTTTGGTCAGTTAGTCAAAGGCATCTTTATGGGCATTAGCAATGTCCTTCAGGAGAGAATCGATAGATGAAATGACTGTGGTAGGAAGAACACTACTTGGGAGTGAACGTGGATGAATTCCGTAGGTGCATTAGAAGGGACTTGTACCTGTTGCAGTAGGAATGGTGTTGTAGGCGTATTCGGCCATAGGCAATAAATCCACCCAGTTGTCCTGTCTGATGTTGACATAACAACGAAGATTTGTTCCATGGTTGCATTCAATCTTTCGGTTTGACCGTTATATTGAGGGTGGTACCCAGAGGAGAAGGCGTGTTCTATGCCAAGTTGCTTACAGAGGGTCTTCCAGAATATGGTAGTGAATTACAAACCTCGATCAGATGTTATTTAGTCTGGTAGGCCATGTAAGCAAAATATCCACTTAAAGAAAATCAGAAGCTGTTGGTTAACCAGGGAGAGTTACAAAATGGGTCAGTTTACTAAAGGAGTCCACGGTTACCATCATGGCAGTAAATCCTTTGGAGGGTGGGAGGTCCACTACGAAATCTGTGGAGACATGGCTTCAGGGCCCTGTAGGAGCAGGTTGTTGTTCAAGTAGGCCAATGGGTTTTCCTGTTTTATATTTACATTGACAACAAACCGGACATGACTGCACAAATGATTTAATATCCTTTCACATCGTAGGCCACCAAAAGTAGTGACAGACTAGTTCTAGCATGGCTTCATACCCCATGTGTCCAGCTGTCAGTGCCTCACGACTCCATGACATGGCTCCGTGTTGGAGGGTCTTTTCAGGTAGCACCAAGAGTCGATTATAGAACAACAATCCTTCCTTGTGTATTGTGAATCAGTAAGCTCAACTTCCGAATACGTAGTAGCATCCCTTACCTTCTGAAGAAATGTAGACACTACCCCTAAAAACTTGTTTCTGGGAAGAAACAGTTCTTTCTTCAGATTAGCCGGTTCTCCTGAGTATCTCAGAGATAAACCATCAGTTATTATGTTTTCTTTTCCAGGTATGTAGGTGATGGAAAAATCAAATTGAGAAAAGAAATACGCTCAATGTGCTTGTCTGACATTGATGAACTCCATTTGTTTCAATACTCTGAGATTCCGATGATCAGTGTGTATTTCAAATGGATGTAGGGCTCCTTGCAAAAGATGACGCCATTCCAAACATGCTTGCTTCATTGCCATTAATTCCTTTTCTATCACTGAATAATTCAATTCACTGGAGTTGAAGGTCTTGGAGAGGTAAGCTATAGGGTGTTCTTGCTTACCAACCAGCTTGAGTACTGTCCCTAGTGATCTAGCTTAGGCACCAGTCTCTACAATGAAGGGCAAGTCCTGGTTAGGCTTTTTTGAGGATAGAAGCGAAACAGAACAGTTGTTCGAGAAGACAAAAAGCCTTTTCTGTCGCAGGTCCCCAATAATACAGAATATCCTTCTTGAGTAGAGAGGTGAGAGGGAGGACAGTCTAGGGAAGTTCTGGGATAGAAGTTGGCTACTCCTAGGAATCATTGTACTTCCTTGACTGAAGTATGTGTCGATAAGTCTAGTATTGCAGAAACCTTACGAGGATCCATCTCTATCCCGTGTGCTGATGATATAAAATCCAAATAGGGAATTGAGGACACTTCGAAAAGACATATTTCAGCACATCTGAAAGAGGTCTCTGGTGGGAATCCTTGGTCTTTGAAAATACCAAAATCTTATCCAAGTAGATTATGACTAAACGAAACAGCATAACAAAGAAAGATTTCCTAATTAGAAAACCTGAGTCCCCTGCACACTTTCAGTCTGGCCAAGGCCTAAATATGTATATACATGGATTGTTCTAAAGTCAGAATTACCAAGATGGAGACAACTGACCAGACTATCCTCTTATTCAAAGAAATGTTCTGTTAGAGTTCTACAATATCTAACCTCATTCAAACAAGGTAATTTTAAACCATAGCACATAGTACAATTGACAATTTTCGAGTTTTGGTAATAAACAATCACATTTTATTTGTTGCAACTGGGCCAACGCGTTTTGAGTAAATCTTACTCTTCATCAGAGGCACACATTAATTTTCATACAGTTTCTACAAAAAAAGAAAACATTTAAATGTACATGAGATGTCTCAGTATTTGACTGTTCACATAACTCAAAGAGATATTCAAAAGATTCATCACATTAGATCATCACAGTAATTCCAAGAGATGGCCAATAGCCGTTCTGTGTGTGGCAACTCTTTAACACTTCCAACATTTAAACAATTAAAGCCAATTCAACCCCCACCACGCCTGAGCCTACTTCTACTGGTATCCATCTTAAATGAAAACAGAGTGCGAGTAGTATTTTCTGATTTGTCATATTTGGATCAGATGGATCCAGTCTCCATGGTGCCAATTTATTAATTTGTACTGGACTGCTCCAAATGTATTGCAACTTAGTTAATGGACTTGGCACTCAGTTTTAGTAGCTTACCTATTTGATAATGGAGAAGCACATGCACAGTGGGATAGCCACTGCGTAGGGCCTCTGTTCTGTGCAAAAAGTTAATTGCAGTTATCTGTGGGACATAAGTAGAAGTACCAAGTTAGTCTACCTATAATGCATCCCTATATAAATCGAATAATGTGGGGTAAGAATCAAAACTTACCAAAATGAGGCACGCAAGGCGCCCAATTTTGTAAAAAAATGGGGGACGGCTGGAAGATTCTTGTTCACTAGGAACAGATACTGGTGATATGTAGGATGTGGCAGGTACGTGCTGCACTATATAGAAGATAGTGCTAGGTCCTAAGAATAGAGGTGAAAAAGGGTGGAGTTAAAAACATGGATAAATATGTCCCTATCTAAAGGGATGCCTAAATGTCCAGTGTTTTGCAATAAACTTACTTATTCCCTATGTCCACTCCAGTCCTCAAAGTTTCTTATGGCAAAGTCCATTTGTCATTGTGCGGCCGTAAGTGTAGTGAGGAAGGTGCCATGCGGTCCTGAACCAGAGTCGAGATTTTTCATTTCTATATTCCACCATTTTGTTACAAGAAATTCAAAAAGCCATTTTAGATCTCAAAATCAGGAAGGCACCGGGGCCCGATGGATTTACTATTGAATTTTATTAATCCTTTTTAGATCTGCTCTCTTCCAAACATTTTTTTTATTTATTTTTTATTTCGTTTCAAACACAAAAGATTCATACCATTACATTTGGCATTTGGGTCATTTTTATAACAAAACAATTCCCACCCCTCCATGTCCCTGCCAGATGAACGTAAAGAACCCATACAATCCCCCAAAAGAAAAGGCCCCTCCCACCACCCGCCACCTCTTCATTTTACACTTCGTCATGCAGTCGAGTTTATGCTATACAAGGTTCACTTTCCTAATTAATCCATTTACTAACCGAAAGCAAAAAGGTCCTGGCTACGTTGATAACTTATCTCACAGATTGCCGGGCTCGCTTCTCTCACTGTTCGTATGGTACAGTTTGGGCGTTGGTTTCTCGCTCAGAGTCTCTGTGCCACACCCCATCTGGAGTTTGGGGCATGCTCATTTGCAAAGTCACTCCACAACGCCTCATTTTGAGCCGCTCTACCATGAAGGGCTGCAGTGATCCTTTCCATAGTGTAAATATTTGTGGCAATTCCAATCCACTCTTTCTTGCTGGGGAGTTGGCTCGCTTTCCACTTGATCACCAATCAGGCTTGTGCAGCAAGGAGCAAGAGAGCCACAATACCATTCACTCTGACCACACTGTCCTCAATTCCTTCCAAACCAAACAATATCAAGAGAGGTGTGGCTATCCGAGAAATCCCATCCACCTGCTTAATCTAACCCAGCACTTGGTTCCAGTATACCTGAATCTGAGGACAGCCCTACCACATGTGCCAATATGTAGCTCTCTCCCCACATAATCGCCAGCATAAAGGACACATGGTTTGAAACATTTTTGACACCCTGTAAGGGTCATATTGCCACCTGTGCAGCAGCTTGATAGCATGCAGTTTGTATTGAGCTGCGATCGAGACCTGTGCAGCTCCCTTACACATCTTTGCCCATACACTCTCATCCAGTTCTCTACCGAGATCTTGTTCCCACCTTTGCTTGAGTTTGGTAGTAGACCTCGTCCCGGTCTGATAAAGCGCTGTACATACTCGAGATCTTACCCCTGTTTTAGGTCATTGTGTCCAACAACTTCTCAAATGGCGTGAGTTCTCTCTGTACTTTCATTCGCCATTTTTCTCTGGAGAGAACGCCCTTAAGTCTTAGGTAGAGCAAGATCGGAATTGGGTGAATTCCCAGTGCCTCTTCAAGTTCTGAGAACGTAATAAAAACATGACCTCGCCACAACTGTCCCACCCTCTCAAGGCCAGCATCATACCATGGTTGATATTGGCATGGTCAGGTATCTCCTCACGCACCCCTGGAGCCCATATATGACTCAAGGGAGAGGGCCACATGGTGACTCCCCGCATGTCCACCCCCTCCTTCCATACGTCCCAAATTCTGCCAATAATGGGGTGGTCCCGTAGTCTGCGGATGAGTTCCGATCTGGGGACCCGCAGCCATTCTGAAACTGTGGCGGGAGCCAGATTGAAGTTGTCGAGATGGACCCATTGCAGGTCCTTCCTCCCTCTCAAGTGGGGAATCAACACCCTTAGCTGTGTTGCTTGATGATATAACTTTAAATATGGGAGTACCACCCCTCCCTTATCTTTGGTCATAATGAGTACATCGTACGGTATTCTCGCCTTCCTCCCCTGCCATAGAAACTTCAGGATGGCACTCCTGTCAAGATCTTCAGATGAGGTACCGCAATGACTATGTATACCTCCGTCCCCAAGCACCGGCCAGAGAGAGTAAACAAAGACAATCCCTGGCCAGTTATTGAGGCCACAGGTGCAGAAACAGGAACTCAGATGGTTCAGGTAATCAGGCAGCTGCAAGGGAACAAGCAATCAAGTGTGAATAGGACACAACTATGACAATAAACAACTCGTTAGTATAAAGAACTAGAATGACACCTACCAAAATAGCCTGTGGAGATGTATTCAGGAAAGCCCCCCCTTGTGCTCTCTCCCTATGATGGATGTCAGGGAACAGTGAGCCTAACAGCAGCAAGATGGCTGGTATTAGTTGATACCTGTAGAGACCTGTGATGTTAATTGCACCTTAGGGCAAGAGGTGTTGGACTTCCCAAGCGAAGTGTACAGAGTTCCAAAGTTCAAGGGATGATCCAAGACAATCCGTGGGACAAGGCAGTAGTTCATGAACCAAGTAACCAAAATTACGTGACCGGGATGTTCCAACTAGTAATCGCGGTGGTCTGTATCGGCCGTGAATGTTATAGGCCGGCGTTCCCCAGTGCCAGCGTGACCACAGACGCCATGGGTGCCTTTGTTTGTCTCCCTGCTGCTGTTGGGAGGGGACACAGGTATTGGGCAGGACCAACGAGCTATGCGGGGCATGAACGGGAACAGGGCTGGAAACTGAAGGGGGGCGTGTGGAAGCTGAGGGACAGGGAAGGGTAGGCGTGACAACCCCTCACCTCTTTGAAGAATGCCGTCAGGCGTTTCAAAGGAAGCACATGAAACGGGTATAGGAATTGCAGGAGGCATATCATTTTAATTGCGTTAAGCCTACCCATCCATGAGATTGTGAGCTTTCGCCATTTCGCCAGGTCTGCATGAAACGAGGTGAGGACGTACGGGAAGTTTGCTGCATACATGACCTCTAAATTCCTCGTCAAGTTGATCCCTAGATAACGCAGGGTGGGTCCTCCCAACTGAAGGCCCAGCTGGGAGAAGTTAGTGGAGTTCTCAGGAGTTAGCATCTGCAACGTGTACAGTATTGATTTAGCTCTATTCATTTTAAAGCCTGAAAGTGTCACACTCACCTGTGTCTCTGCAGGAGCGATGGATAAGCCCCCTTTTACCCCAAGTTCTCACTTCCCCTCTTTCACCCAGAGGAACACCTGTCAAATATAGGATGCACACTCAGACCTGGGTTCACCTGGCTCACCTGGGCCCCTTCCCTTCTCTCTACTATGTGCTGTGATGTCCCCTAAGGGCTTACCTTGGTTTTTAGTGGGGTGTGCACTCCATCCTACATTCGCAGGGGTGCGATTCTATGGGAAGATTCACAGCCCTACACTTGTATGGATGATGCCAATGTCTGTTTGCCGAGTTCTGATGCCACACGCTGTTATATGTCTTCACAGCGAGGAAGAGTGTTCTATGTGCTAGTTTCTTCACTAGCAAGAAAGTACTATCCACACGGTGAACGTTGCGCGGTGGATTTCGAGAGTCTGGTATTGTCCGAATTGTCTTTATTGTGCCAAAGGTACCTTGGATGAGTAGCGCTGCGTGTAGAACTCAGAACCGCCGGTAGGTATGCGCGGCGTTATAGGTTAGAGCGCACCTAGTAATGTCTCTCCTTTCCTTTGCAGGAGCGGATTATGGAGTGCTTGCGCCACGAGCCTGGGTTCAGCGCTACTGGAGAGCCTCGGAGGTCCGGTAAGTATGCACAGAGGCTTCGGTAAGTATGCACAGCGTTACTGGAGCGAGCGCATTAAGTAATGTCTCCTTTCCTTTGCAGGAATTTGGGTGCTCGGGCTATGAACCTGGATTCCAGCGTAGCAGGAAGATTCAGTGAGTATGCGCAGCGTTACAGGAGCAAGCGCACTAATGAAAGTTCTTCTTTGTGCTTACAGGTTGCCGGTGTAGGTTTCACCTCGTGTCCGGGGAAAGCTGCAGCGTGGAGAAAGCACAGAGGTTGATCTGGAGCAGGTAAGCAGAAGCAGGATCATCCGGAGCAGGTAAGAAGAAGCAGGATGATCCGGAGCAGGTAAGCAGAAGCAGGTTGATCCGGAGCAGGTAAGCAGGATCACAGTGAAAGCAACACGAAGCACTGGAAGAATCTAAGGTGTGGCTTATATAGCCAGCCACACCTGAACACTAGAGAGCTCATGGACTGTCATGCAATTCCTGTTTGGCAACAGGAAGTGGTAACCAGGAAGTTACTACAAACACCAGGAAGGAATTAAAAGAAGGCATCTGTTATGGGTTTTATTGTGTGCCTATGCCAGGCCTGTCAAGCCTCCACCCAGCTTGCCCCGACTACATGCCTGGTACCCTTGACAGAAAGCGTTCCATGAGTTTCTGTCAGGTGTATGGCTCTAGGTATTGATGTCATGGGATTGGTTATATGGAGTAGGAGATCATCAGCATAGAGGGCCACTTTGTATTCCTTTCCATCTACTTTGAGACCTTCTACCTGGCAATCAGATCTAAGCGCCAATACAAGCGGCTCAAGGGAGAGAGCAAACAGTATTGCTGAGGGGGCAACCCAGTCTCGTGCCCCTTTTGTCACAGGTTACCCCCCTTTTCACCTGTCTAAGTTGTTTGTTGGAGTTCTTCGATGGAGTCTTCTTTCGCACAGTTCGGGTCTTGTATAATCCTTTGTGTAGGTCCTCGGGTTCCAGCGTGCGTTCAGCGTTCCGACTCCTGGGAACGTTCAGAGGTCTGGGGAAGTCCGAGGAAATCTAGGAAAACAACGAAGAGTGCACACGGAAGACGAGTGCACGGAGATCCGGGATGCAATAGAGGACAAAAAGAAGGTGAATGAAGGAGGAGGAATTTAGGGGAACCGGGAACCAGGAATCAAAGGATAAGCACAAGCGAACTACGGCAGCACACGTCTAGCCACGGCAAGCAGTAGCGTTGAGACGCACAGGGCCTCGGGGGCGTGTCCGCTTTATAAAACGGAATGCGTACAGCGCGGAAACTGGTAAACAGTGTTCCGCATTCGGCGGCCATGTTGGGAGTACTGCTGGGTGCAAGCCCCTATGGGTCAGGGACCTGGAAGTCCAGAAAGGACGCGTCCGATGCTTCATGACAGCATGCCTTCTCCGAAGGCCTGTTCCTCTGGGTTTGCCCGGGTGTATAAGGTGGTACCTTTGAAGTAGTCTGGGGGCATTTAGGTTTGAGACTGGTTCCCAGGTGTGTTCACTGGGTGGATAGCCTTTCCACTCCACCAGATACTGTAGCTGACCACGTCTGTACCTGGAGTTACATATTCTGGACACTTTGGATTCTAGCTGGTCATCGACAACCACAGGGGTAGATCTTTGAGCAGTCCGGGAGGTATGGACGTATGGTTTCATTAGAGATGTGTGAAACACTGGGTGGATCCACTTCCAGGAGTCTGGTAGTTTGAGTCGGAAGGCCACTGGGTTAATGATTTCCTTTATGGAAAAGGGGCCATAGTACCGAGGAGCCAACTTATTAGGTCGTAAGTGTCGAGGCAGTAGTTTCGAAGATAGCCAGACCTTATCACCCACTGCATAGGAAGGTCCTGGTCTTCTTTTGGAGTCCGCATAGTGCTTGATGTTAGTTCGGGCCCTTTCGAGGTGTTCTTTGGCTTCCTTGTGTACGTTGATGAGGGTTTCAATCCAGGAGTCGACTGTAGGAACTGGTGTAGGATGTGGGAGAAGGGATGGTAGAACCGAAGGGTGGAATCCTTGGCTGCAGAAGAAGGGGCTGGTCTTGACAGCCGAGTGATCCGAATTGTTGTAGGCGAATTCAGCCACAGGTATTAAGAGAGACCAATCGTCCTGGACCTTGGTGGTGAAACAACGAAGATACTGCTCCAGGGTTTGGTTCACACGTTCTGTAGCTCCGTTGGTCTGTGGATGATATCCTGAGGAAAGGGCACGTTCGATTCCTACTATACAACATAAGTGTTTCCAGAATTGAGATATGTATTGAGGACCTCTATCTGATATGATCTTGGAAGGGAGTCCATGAAGTCGGAATTTGTTCCAGGAAGATTCCAGCGAGTTCGGAGGAAGATGGTAGTTTATACAAGGGTGTAAAATGAGCCATGTGAGTGAATAAATTAATGGTCACCATGATAGTTGTATATCCCCTGGAAGGTGGTAGTTCCACAATAAAGTCTATAGCAATACATTCCCAGGGTCTTGTTGGTAGCATTGGTTGGAGTAGGAGACCCGCCGGCATCTTGTTATCATGCTTGTTTTGATTGCAGACTGCACAGGCTTGGATGTACTGCTGGACGTCAACTTTCATTTTTGGCCACCAAAACTGTCTTTGTATTAAACGGAGAGTGTTAGTAATGCCACGATGTCCTGAATGAAGGGTATCATGACAGAGGCTTGTAATCCTTTGTCGCAGTCTCTGTGTGGGAATGTCCAGGCCATTGTACTTGAACAAATACCCGTCCTTGGTTTTAAGATTCCATCGATTCTTCCCAGTAAATTCCTTCCAGATCTCAGAGGACTGGGTTTGAATACGAATGTCTTCCAGGAGAGTGATTGCTTGGGCTACGGGGAAACATCTTTGGGAAGCATCGATCTTCAAGAGTTTCGTAATAGGGGCATCGGTATAAGGCGTCAGCAATTATGTTGTGTGTTCCAGGAACATGATGGATTTGGAACTGGTATTGGGCAAAGAAGAAGGCCCAAAGGGCTTGACGACTATTCCTACATTGCAGGGATTGTAGAACTTGGAGATTCCGATGATCCGTACGGACCTGAACAGGATGTTTAGCTCCCAGGAGTAGATGATGCCACTCTGTGAAGGCTTGACGGATGGCCAACAATTCCTTTTCCAGAACAGAATAATGGGTCTCGCTGGGAGTTAGGGTTTGCGAGAGATAAGCGATGGGGTGTTCTAATTTGACCTTGAATTCCTGCTTTAAGACTGCTCCGATGGCGTAGTTGGAGGCATCAGTCTCCACTAGGAAAGGTCGTTCAATGTCAAGTTGGGCCAAGATGGGGGCTTGTGTAAATTCCGACTTCAAACGTTGGAACGCCTCATCTTGGGCTGCGGTTCAGAGGAAGGGAGTATCCTTCCTCAACAATGTAATGATCGGTTGAATTATCTCCGAAAAGGAAGGTATGAATTTCTGGTATAAATTGGCAAGCCCCAGGACGGACTGAATCTGTTTCACAGTAGTAGGAACAGGCCAGGATAGTATGGAATTTACTTTTGCGTGGTCCATTCCAATTCCTTCTGGACTAAGGACAAATCCGAGATAGTGAGTGAACAGTAGAGACATGAAAAAGGCATTTCTCGGGTTTAGCCAGGAGTTTATGTTCACGTAGCCGTTGTAAGACTGCCTTGACATGCTCTTCATGCTTAAGATGGTCCTTGGAGTATATCAGTATGTCGTCCAGGTATACTATGACGAAGAGGAACAGCATATCGGGGAACATCCGGTCCATAAAAGGTTGGAAGACCGCTGGGGCATTGGCAAGTTCGAAGGGCATAACCAAGTATTCAAAGTGACCAAAGGGTGTTCTAAAGGCTGTTTCCATTCGTCACCTTCCTTTATACGGATCAGATGGTAGGCACCTCTCAGATCTAATTTCGTGAAGATTACAGCTCCTCTCATCGCTTCCAGGATATCCGAGATTAAGGGCAATGGGTAGCGGTCCTTGAGGGTGCATTGATTAAGACCACGATAATCAAGACAAGGTCTAAGCTCCTTAGTATCTTTCTTGGGAACGAAAAACAACGAAGCTCCCGCCAGGGATTTGGATGGTCGTATGGTGCCATTTTCTAGGTTGGTATCCAAGTATTCTCGGAGGGCCCTTTTCTCTGGCTCTGACAGGATGAACATCCTTCCAAAGGGGATCACTGCTGAGGGTTCAGTATGAATAGCGCAGTCTTCAGGTCTGTGAGAGGGTAGGGCTTGAACTATGGCAGTTGAAAACACATCAATCTAATCTTGATAGGCCCTGGGGACCTGGATAATATTTGAGACCGTGAGTGGGCCTTGCTGGTCTGTCAGCATACCTTCAGAGGATCTTGACAAGGAATCCAGGGATAGGCAGTGAGACATGCAATATTCAGAGCCAAAAAACAGGGATCCTGCTGCCCAGTTGTTGTATGGGTTGTCTTTCTGTAACCAGGGCATACCCAGTACCATTGGATAATGGGCAGACTTTATGATGTCAAACTTGATCATCTCTTGATGATGATTTATCGAGAGCTGGATCTCTTTGGTTTGCAGGGTTATTGGTCCTGAAGAGAGAGGTCGTCCATCGATGGCCTCTACAGGTTGCATGATGTCTCGAGTTTCATATGGAATGTGGTGGGTAATGACCCAATCCCGATATATAAAAATCCCCATGGCTCCACAATCCACTAATGCAAGTATGGGATAAGTTTCTTTCTTGGACGGAGATAGAAAGGGCTGCAGGATCACAAGGTTGTTTTGTCCAGGAGAGTTCAAGGATGGAATAGATGTGGAGCAAACATCTCTCTCCCGAAGCTGTGCTCCATCTATTATCGCGAGTCGGCGTTTCCCAAAAGCCGTGGAGGGGCCAGAGGACATTCGCTCACAAGATGTTTATCTGAGGCACAGTACATACACAGCCTGGTGTGAATCCGTCGCAATCTTTCTTCCGGGGATATGGGTCCGCGGAAGGCCCCCAGTTGCATGGGTTCTGGGTCTGTGGTCGGGGCAGGAGTGGGCTCGGGTTTAGAGGGAGATTCTATAGAGGTCTTTTGGTAAGGCATCATTGTTTTCTTCTTTTCCGCCTTCCTTTCCTGGATTCGAAAGTCTATTTGTAAAGAGAGAGGTCCATAAGTGCCTGGAAGGAACGTGGGTGAGCTACACTGGCTAGCTTGTCTTTTATCTCTTTGTTTAGTCCTCTCCGGAATAGGGTAAAGCAGGTGTTAGGCAGAAACCTGTGCAGTTCCCTCTGGGACCACTGCAAAAGATTTAGGACTACAGGTGTTTGGCAGTAAACCCACTTGGTAGCAGTATGTACCACACAGATTCACTTGGTAGCTGTGGCTGAGCAGTCAGACGTCCCTCAAGAAGAGTTAGGCAGTATACAGAGTATTCACAATAGGTCAAGAGTACACAATAGAACAAGTAAACACTGACCAGAGCTTGGTGTAAAAGAGATATAATTATTTATTTAAAACCACATCTAGAAAACACACAGGCACTAATAATAAGCAATTCAGAAACACGGTCACTAAAAGATATACACTCCCTTAAAAGAATATTAGACAAGTCTTAAGTAAAAGCCCCACTTATTTTCAGACAGCGGTGAGTGCTTAACGTAGATGGCACTCGAATAGTTCGTTTTAAAAAGGGAGAGAAAGCAGAGAACAAACTGAAACAGATCCCAACACTTTTTCAAGAACACAACAAGGAGAAAGGCAAAGTAAAACTGTGTAGTTAGAGTTCAAGAAGATGGATCCACCTTCGGAGGATTCAAACGAAATGTGTCCAAGGTCACACGGCTGCAGTGCACAAAGGTCTTGTAAAGATTCAAAAAGGAGTTGGACCACAGAAAGGGACCAGTTAGAGGGTCAAGGCAGCCAGCCCAGTCCAGAAGGTTAAGGAGTTATTAACTTGTAGCAATCTTTAGAAAGGGAGACCTGGCGGACACGGTACCTTAAAGTGGTGAGAGCGCTCCAGCAGGGGCAGTTGTTCCTGGCAGCGGGTGCAAGTCGGTGCTTCGTCCGGGGGAAGAGAGGATCTCGTCATGGAGGAAGACAGGAGTCCGTTGCACTGCCAGGGAAGAAACCAGCTGCGGAGTTTCTCAGGTAAAAGGCGCGGTCCGGTGATTGGCGGTTCAACGGTGAGTGGCTATCCGGCTGCCGGGGTGCTTGGCACAGGCAGTTCGACCACAAACCGGGCTGGGGTGCGAAGAAAGAAAGGAAAACTGGTTGTGCCCACTAGTTAGGGGAAGAACCCTCTCCAGCCGGGAGATCTTCTCTGTCGTCGGGAAGTGGTGAGTCGGTTCTGCAGGGCTCCACCGGTGGTGTCGTCGTGGTAGGTCGGCTCAGCTTCTCCCTCGTTGGATTCTCAGGTCCTGTGGCGACTTCTGAAGTTCCAGTCCCCAAAGCCCTGCTTTTATGCAGCATACCCCCATTCACTCAGCCTAGCTGTCAATCAAACATGCTAAGTGGTGAGCCGGCCGGCTCACCACTTGGGCCAATCACACAAGAGTGCGACTTGAGTTACCAAGGTAACTCAGTCCAGGGTGCCTAAACCCCCTCCCACACCCCCTGTGGTACCCAGACAGAGTGGCACCACTTTTGGAGGCTTCTGTGGAGAAGCCCGCTAAAAGTGCAACAAAGGGCTCGACTTGGGTTGGAGTCACAGAAGAGAACACAAACGCCATTTTAGAATCGAGTCTTGGCAAAAAATACCAACCGGAGAATTAATATTAATTAAATAAAACGGCGGTATGTTCGAGGCTATCAGAATTAAATAATTAAATTTGGTAGCCTCGAACAATGGGAAAATCCCATAGGAAAATATTTGCAGTCGAATATAAAAAGTAGTTTCCACTGCCACCAGCCAAAACTCGATCAGGGGGGACGGAGACATGCCCCCTCGACTAACAGACCCCGGGGTAATCGAATTGCCCCGACCAGTACGTCCACAATATGATGGTTTGTACCGGTTTCTGTTAATAATTTGGGACTAGTAAAGCCAATGGTGACTTTACATGCCCTGGGAGACAGTAGTCAGTCCTAGGGTATGGAGTCTATGGTGGGGGGTCACTATGACGCCCCTGTGTTACTGCACGGAGGGTGCTGTGTAACACACATAGTAAAAACACATGAGACCCTATGGAGTAAAGGACCCCATAGCCCATAAAACACATTAACAGTCAAAAGGAACACCATAAATCATGTCCAAGAGTGGGAGAAAAAGAGTCTTACTCTTGGCAGGAGGAAAACAAACTCCAGAAATCCAGCAAAGCTGCTGGGGGACTCACTAGGTTAGGAAATTCAGCCTAAAGAGAGAATTCTCCCTAACACTCGCCCCCCCCCCCAGACTAAGGGACAGGAGGATTTAATCCACTCCTGGATGAACCTCATACCTCTAGTCGATGAAATACATCCTAGAGAGTCCATCAGCATTTTGATGGTGACACCCTGACCTGTGCTCAATGGTGAAATCAAACCCTTGAAGGCAGATTGACCATCTCAATAGTTTTGGATTTTCCCCTTTCATTTGCATTAACCATCTCAAGGGTTGGTGGTCAGTCTGAATGACAAAAGTAGACCCATACAAGTATGGTCTAAACTTCTTCAGTGCCCACACAATAGCAAAGCATTCTCTTTCGATTGTTGCCCACCTTGTCTCAGGATCCTTCAGCTTTCGGCTGATGAAGCAAATGGGGTGCCCCCTACCTTGCCCATCCAGTTGACTGAGGACTGCACCTATTCCTACATTGGAAGCATCTGTTTGCACAAAGAAAGTTTGGTGGTAGTCAGGAGCTCTGAGTACTGGGGCTTGGCAAAGAGCCTTTTTCAGGGTTTCAAAAGCCTGATTGCATTCCTCATTCCATCTAACCTTTTTAGGCAATTTAGAAAAGCAGATGACATTCAGTGGAGAAGCTATGGACCCATAGTTCTCAATGAAATTCCTGTAATACCCAGTGAGACCTAAGAAGGCTCTCACTTGGGTCTGAGTAGCAGGTGTTGTCCAATTTTGCACAGCTTCAATCTTACTTGGCAAAGGCCTTATTTCTCCACCTCCTACCTCATGTCCAAGGTAGACCACTTTACTCTGTCCAATCTGGAATTAACTTGCCTTTATGGTGAGATTGGCCTTTCCAAGAGCCTGCAAAACATATCTTAGGTGGTCCACGTGTTCCTCCCAGGAATTGCTGAACACTGCTATGTCATCCAAGTATGCCATGCAGAAGTCCTCCATCCCATTCAGAACCTGGTTTACCATCCTTTGAAACGTAGCAGGTGCATCTTTCAATCCAAAAGGCATAACTTTAAACTGGTATAAGCCAACTGGGGTAGAAAATGCAGTTTAGGTTTCTCCTTGGCATGGTCTGTCAGGGCTATTTGCCAATAGCCTGACGTTAGATCAAATGTACTGAGGAACTTGGCTGCACCAAGTCTATCCACCAACTCATCTGTCCTTGGCAAAGGGTGGGCATCAGTCTTGGTGACTGCATTAAGAGCTCTACAGTCCACACAGAATCTAAGTTCTTTAGATCCTGCCTTTGGTACTAACACAACTGGGCCAGACCATGGACTAGTAGAGGGCTCTATTACCCCGAGATCAAGCATCTTTTTGACCTCACCTTTGATGTGGGTTCTTACATTTTCTGACATCCGATATCCTCTGCTTTTGACTGGCAGACAGTCACCAGTGAGTATGTCAAGCTGTCCCCAAGGGGTCAAGCCTGGTGAAAGTGAGAACACGGAGGCAAACTGATTCAACATAGATTTGCACTCTTCCTGTTGCTCAGGTGTCAGATTTGAAGAGAGATTTATTCCTTCAATTTTTTCGTCCAAAAGTAAGCCTCTGAGGAGATCACGAAGAGCTTCACTCTCTTCTTCTTCCTCTGATGATGCTAGAAGCAAAGCTCCTACATCAGGTCTGGAGACATACGCTTTTAGTCTGTTGGTGTGGAAGACTGTTGGAGCCTCCTTGGGGTTGCCCAAGTCCACCAGATAGTTGACCTCTCCAAGTTTACCCACAACTTTGAAGGGTCCCATCCATTTGTCTTGCAAGGCCCTCTGCCTTGTAGGAATCATTACGAGAACTAGTTGGTCTTGAGTAAACTCAACCATGTTAGCCTTTTGGTCATGCCAGTGCTTGACCAATGCTTGTCCAGCTTTCAAGTTATCACTTGCTTCTGCCATCATTTGTGACATTCTCCTGCGGAGACCTATCACATAGTCAGTCACTCTGACTGGCTTGGGTGAAGGAACACTCTTCAACCCCTCCTTGACCAGGGCCAATGGACCTCTGACCGGATGACCATAAAGAAGTTCAAAGGGAGCATAACCTACTCCCTCCTGAGGGACTTCTCTATAAGCAAAGAGAAGGCATGGCAGTAGAAGGTCCCACTTTCTTTTAAGGGGGTCCTCTAAAGCACCTATCATGCTCTTCATGGTTCTGTTGAACCTTTCAACCAGCCCATTTGTCTGAGGGTGGTATGCCGTTGAGAACTTGTAAGTAACTCCGCAGGTTTTCCACATGGCTTTCATGTAGTGGGACATAAAATGTGACCCACTGTCAGAGATTACTTCCTTAGGAAACCCAACCCTGGTAAAAATACCAAGGAGGGCCTTAGCCACAGCCGGGGCTGTAACAGTCCTCATAAGAATTGCCTCAGGGTACCTAGTAGCATGGTCTACTACAACAGGTATAAACCTGTTGCCTGAGGAAGTTGGAGGATCAAGGGGACCAACAATGTCAATCCCTACTCTCTCAAATGGGACTCCCACAACTGGGAGAGGCACTAAAGGTGCCACATTCTTAGAGCCAACCTTACCAGAAGTCTGGCAGGTGTGGCAGCTCCTGCAGTATTTATCTACTTCAGCCCCCATCTTTGGCCAATAGAAGTAGAGTGAAAGCCTTTCCTTGGTCTTCTTGAAACTTAAGTGACCAGCCAAAGGAATCTCATGGGCTAACTGCAAGAACTGTGGTCTGTTCTCTTGGGGTTCTACAAGTCGTTTGTGGTCCCCAGGTGCAGACTTGGTTGGTTCACTGCAGAAGAGGCCATCTTCCCAGTGTAACCTATACTTTCCAACCTCTTGCCCTTCAGCCTGAGCATCTGCCTGGTGGCGAAGACCTTCCAGAGTTGGACATTCTCTCTGTCCCTTACTGAAGTCTGCCCTGTTGGGTCCACCTTTTGCCAGTAAAGACTGCAGCTCAGGATGGTCAACAGGATCCAGATCTCCAATGAGTTCCTGACCTTCCACTAGCTCTTCTTCAGAGTCTAGTTCAACCACTCAGGGTTGTACCTCCCTCTCAGCCTCAGCTGGAGGGGGAGTTACAGGTGTAACTTTGGACAACCTAGGGGAAGTCCTTGTTGGCTGCACTGGAATGCTGACTGCTGGTTTCTGGTTAGAAGTCTTAGGTTTCCCCTCTGCTTCTGGTTTCTTAGAGACAGCAGCTGACATCTCTAGTGGAGCAGGAGTGATCTCTTTCTTCATCATCTCATTGGGAGTACCTCTCATGGTTCTCTCCCTTGCAGGTCTGGTGAGTTCCTGTAACCTTTTACTAGGAGGTTTGGGGGTATGTGACACTACTCCAAGAATTTTCAAGTCATTACCCAGCAGAACCCTTCCTGGCACCTCACTTTGTATGCTGACAGGTATCTTCACAGTCATGTCATTACACTGGATGAGAACTGGTAATTGAGGAAGCATCTGCACAGGCCCTCCAGCTAATTGGTGAGGCGTTTGGGTGCCTTAGCAACATCCTAAGCCTGAAAAAACGATTTGTCCACCACAGTTATGCTGGCCCCAGTGTCCCTGATGGCAGGAGTCTCCTGACCATTCACCTGGACACTGTCCTTATAATACTCTTTAGTATTATCTGGGATAGAATTATAGACATCGAAGTTCTGTTGTTCCCACAGGCCAAGAGACACTAAAGAAACACTGGCTGAGACTCCAATGGGTTCATCAGCCAGTAATAGAAAGTTTCCGCTTGCCATTTGGACTTCCTCCTCCGGAGTGAAGGCTAAGGAGACAAGCTAGACCCCTGAAGGTTTACCCTTACATCTGGGATCTCCTTTCACATGGTCAGTAGAGCCAAAATCAAAGCATTTACCAAATGCTTTCTGGAATGGTGGATTGTTCTGACCTCCTTCTGATTTGGCACCAGGAGGTACGCTAGCCTGATTTGGTTTCCCTGGTGGCTTACCCTTTTGGTTCTGTTTGGGGCCCTCTTTGGAATTGGAATTATTGGAATTCTCTTTGGAGTCCTTTTTCGGCTGTTTCCCCTCATCCTTTTTCTGAGTAGCCCCAGAATCCTTGTGAGTGGCCCTGTTGGCAACCCACAAGTCAGCAGCCTTAGCTTACTTCCTGGAATCTAATTCCTTTGAATCAGCCAAGTGCTGTCTGAGCTCAGGAGAGCAGGCATCATAAATTGACTCCAACATTACAAGATTCTTCATTCCTTCATAAGTGTTAACTCTGTAACCCTTAATCCATCCCTCTAAGTTTTTCAAACTTTCACTCACCCAGGTAGCCCAAGGGGTACCATCATGCTTTTTGAGGGTCCTAAACCTCTTAAGGTACTGGGAAGGGGTCTTCCCAAATCTAGCTATCAAAGCTAGCTTCACACATTCATAATCCTTCTTATCCACCTCCCCCAACTCCATTACCACATCAGTTGCAACAGGGGGAAGCCTAGTGAACAATCAAGGAAAGTAACTCATTCCCTGTGATGTCCTGGAGCCCATGATTATACTCAAACATTTTCAACCAATCCAACACATCCAATCTAGGTTCATACATACCCACTAATTCCTTAGGCATCAGGGGTCTTTTGGGACTGGAACTCCTAGAAGAACCAGAGGAGAGAGAAGCATTTTCCACAGACAACTTTTTCATTGCTAACTCATGATTAAGCTCTATTTCTCTGAGTCTTAACTCAGCTTGCTTCTGCTCAGCCTGGGCATTCATTCTTCTGAACTCTAGCTCTTGGTTTCTTTCAGATTGAGCTAGAAAACATTTGTACTCTAATTCAAGCTTCATTTTTTCACGTTCATAATAAGCAGGGTTACATGTGGGACCTGGTATAGGCCCCGTAGGTACAGTAGGTAAGGCAGACAGAAGCTCAGAGTGGCTAACTTCATCAGGTTAATTTTCCTCTTCTGACTCATTCTCAAGACTTTGATTAAGATTAATACCATCACCGTTTTCTACATTTGCTGGGGGGGGGGGGTAGATTCCTCTGTACCACCCAGACTTTAGTTTTCTAACAATCTTTCTATAAGTTCCATTTTCTTGCCCTTCTCAGAGAGATTCTTATGTCTACACAATACATTTAAGCAATCAGCAGTTATGGCAGACAATGATTCTAGGGTATAACTCTCCATAGCAGACATAGTTAGAAAATCAGCTTCTTAGTGCTAAGCTCTGTGGTTAGTTGTCCTAAAGTGTTGAACAAGCACTCTAAAGTGTATACTCAATACAAATCCCACCGCTGTACACCAGTGTTAGGCAGAAACCTGTGCAGTTCCCTCTGGGACCACTGCAAAAGATTTAGGACTACAGGTGTTTGGCAGTAAACCCACTTGGTAGCAGTCTGTACCACACAGATTCACTTGGTAGCTGTGGCTGGGCAGTCAGACTTCCCTCAAGAAGAGTTAGGCGGTATACAGAGTATTCACAATAGGTCAAGAGGGTTTATAGTCATAATCTCGAATACAAATATGTCGAAAGTCATAATGTCGAATTTCTTTTTTTTGTTGATTTTTATTCGAAATGGGGGGGTTCGCCCCCCAACCCCCCTTTTTTAATTTTTTTTTTATGTTTTACCCCTTTTTTTTACCACCGGAACCCCAAATAAACATGTAAATTAAAAAAAAAAACAATTCGACATTTTTGTTTTCGACATTATTGTTTCGACATTATTGTAATTCGACATTTTGTTTTCGAGATAATGACTGGACACCGGTCAAGAGTACACAATAGAACAAGTAAACACTGACCAGGGCTTGGTGTAAAAAAGATATAATTATTTATTTAAAACCACATCTAGAAAAACACACAGGCACTAATAATAAGCAATTCAGAAACACGGTCACTAAAAGATATACACTCCCTTAAAAGAATATTAGACAAGTCTTCAGTGAAAGCCCCACTTATTTTAAGACAGCGATGAGCGCTTAACTTAGATGGCACTCTAATAGTTCATTTTAAAAAGGGAGAGAAAAGCAGAGAATAAATTGAAACAGATCCCAACACTTTTTCAAGAACACAACAAGGGAGAAAGGCAAAGTAAAACCATGTAGTTAGAGTTCAAGAAGCCGGATCCACCTTTGGAGGATCCAAACGAAATGTGTCCAAGGTCACACGGCTGCAGTGCAAAAAGGTCTTGTAAAGGTTCAAAAAGGAGTTGGACCACAGAAAGGGACCAGTTAGAGGGTCAAGGCGGCCAGCCCAGTCCAGAAGGTTAAGGAGTTATTATTACCTTGCAGCAATCTTTAGAAAGGTAGGCCTGGCGGACACAGTACCTTAAAGTGGTGAGAGTGCTCCAGCGGGGGCAGTTGTCCCTGGCAGCGGGTGCAAGTCGGTGCTTCGTCTGGGGGAAGAGAGGATCTCGTCGTGGAGGAAGACAGGAGTCCGTTGCACTACCAGGGAAGAAACCAGCCGCGGAGTTTCTCAGGTATAAGGCTCGGTCCGGTGATTCGCGGTTCAGCGGTGAGTGGCTATCCGGCTGCCGGGGTGCTTGGCACGGGCAGTTCGACCACAAACCGGGCTGGGGTGCGAAGAAAGAAAGGAAAACTGGTTGTGCCCACCAGTCAGGGGAAGAAGCCTCTCCAGCCGGGAGATCTTCTCTGTCGGGAAGTGGTGAGTCAGTTCTGCAGGGCTCCACCGGTGGTGTCGTCGTGGCAGGTCGGCTCAGCGTCTCCCTTGTCGGATTCTCAGGTCCTGTGGCGACTTCTGAAGTTCCAGTCCCCAAAGCCCTGCTTTTATGCAGCATACCCCCATTCACTCAGCCTAGCTGTCAATCAAACATGCTAAGTGGTGACCTCACCCTCTGCTGTCCCCCAAGCACGTCCAGGACGTTCAGTTCACAATTGTGGAACATTTTTCCTTCTGTTTCCGTTGATCTTCTCTGGGGGCCGTTTGTATGCCAAGGAGCCCTAGTCTCTCGCTGTCGGTATAGGTGGCGAGAGGCCCGTGTGTGGGATGTAAACTGCCACCGACCACTTCCGAAGCCTGTACGGTGTGCGTATTATAATGAGTTCTGGGCACTGGAGTCACCTCATATGGCCACTGGATACTTTATGCCTTGTGTTTGTGAGTAACAGTTCCTTCAGGCAGTTACAGTGCTGGGCATGAGGAGTGGTCGCTTCTCAGGGTGCACTGCATAATCCCTACCTAACTCTGTCCGGTCCGGTGTCGTGTTTCACCCTGCCAGACGTCACTTCCTGAAGCAGGGGACTGCTGGTCCGTGTTATGGTGAGCCACTGTGCAGACGGTGCAGCATGGAGCCACAATCGTCCAAGCGGTAGCTGGATATAAAGTAGAGTCGGCACCCAAAGCACTGTGTGGGTGAGAAATTCAAAGGGAGCAGAAATTACAGCCGAGATGACCATCCACGTTCCCCCACGTGATGGTACAAAGGGCAGGTGAGGGCCTTGAGTCTTATGTGTGTCCAGATCTGGGAGGCACCGTCTAGGAAGTAGTGTCTCTCCAAGCTGTTGCCGGCGGCAGGAGCGAATCGGGCCGCAGGTGACGAGGGAACAAACCTCCCGTTATCACAGATGACTATGCAGTGTTGGCCGACTCACCACTGCATGGTTCGTGTCCCTCCATGTCGCCAACATAAGTGCCTCAGCTGTCATCAATTTAGAGGCCGGTGGGGGCCAGACGATCGAGATCCCTGCCGAGAGGATTCCGGAACCAAAGGGGTGTCGTTGCCGAAAGGGGGCCTCCTCATTGCAGGCTACTCGGACTCCCGTCTCAGCACGATGACCAGTCAAAAACGCGTTGTGACGTTCTCACACTGTGGGTCCGTTGTCCATTGCGCAGCAAACTCACTCTAGCTAACTTTACTCCTTTCTTAGTGAATCCGAGTTCCGATTTGGATCGGATTTTCTCCCGGTGCATTAAGACCACCTTGTGTTGCCAGGTCTGTGCAATTTCTTCGGCGTGGGGTCCCATGGCGGGGGCTCAATCCGCTTTTCGGGACCTCAGGACGGAGCTCACACAGAGGCAATGTCCATCTGTGTGCCTCCTGGTGGCCAACAACTATTTAAACATTTTATAATACAATAGCTTTGGCTCTTTTGCAGAAGCTGTATTATTATTATTTCCTAAACCAGACAAGGATCCTATCAACCCAATTCATTAATAAACTCTAAATCAAAATTCTTGGCCAAAGAGATTGCTAACACATTAAATTACATTATGCCTAAGCTTATTAACATAAATCAATCTGGTTTTGTTAAAGGAAGGCTGGCTTCCTCTAATGCCAGACTCCTTTTTAATGTCCTCTCACATGCACAGAAATCTTCAAATCCCCTCATTTTACATACATTAGACACGGAAAAAGCATTTGATAGGGTTTCCTGGCCCTTTTTGTTTGAATCCTTACCAGACAAGGCTGTCATAGTTCCCCCTATGGTTCATTTTAGCCCTTGAACCCCTCCTACAAACTATCATGACTCACGATAATATAAAAAGAATTATCATAAATGACATCTCCATAAAATGCTCCAACTATGCCAATGATTTTCTTTATTTAGCCTCCTCCATTCATAGGCTAATGACAGTTATTAAACAATTTTCTAACTTCTCTGGTTATAAATTAAATGATGATGAATCAGAAATCCTTCCTCTAACCAATTCATGCATCATGGCTGCTGGTGTTCCATATCTATTAAATACCTGGGCATTATTATTGCCAAAGATGTTTCCTCTACCTTAATCTTAAATCAAAACAATATTATAGATAAAATCAATTCTTCTATTAACCATTGTTCTCCCTTGTTCCTCTCCTGGTGGGGTCGTCTTGAGTCCATTAAGCTGACCCTAGGATCCATTATTCTCCATAGTTTATTCATGATTACAATATTATTTTAAGATAAACTCTTGTCTAACTTTCTTTGGTACAATAAAACACACAAACATTTCTCTTAATAAGCTTAATACCAACACCAATAATGGTGGAGTGAGATTTCCTGACTTTACCAAATATCAGAAATCCTTCTTAATCCGTCAGATTAATATATTTCAGTTTAATGAACCTCCATTGACTAATGCATCTTTCTGGGTCAAGTTAGAATCAAAGTTAATTGCCCCCTTTTCATGATCTCATTTTCTTCATCCTCATGGCCAGGCATTAAAAAACATTTACTTCTACTTTCTTTTAAAACAGCATGGAAATCTTTTACAGCCTGATCACCTGATACCCAAGATGCATCTAACGCTTTTTTATGGTTCAATAAATTGTTCTGGTTCAGACCCAAATAAGAAGTTTCACTAAAATGGCATTCCGCAGGAATTTATCTTGTTTCACATTTATTTCAAAATAATGTACCTCTATCATTCCCTCAGATATGTGCACAATTTAATCTTAATGGGACAGATTATAAAACAAACATAACCCTTACCTCCTTAGATACTAAAGCTATCCCTTCCTATTGTCATCATATCCCCTCAAACTATTTAGAATCAATTTTACATTCCCCCTCTGTCACAGAATCTAAATTATACTTCATAATTAACCAACCCTATGAAGATAGTATTTCCGTGTCAAAAATATACCAGCAATAGGAGGAAGATTGGGATATGCATACATCTTCTGACACTTGTGATATAATCTGTAATCAATGCTTCTCCACATCAATCGTGGCTAAGTTAACACAGTCACACTACCTTACATTACATAGAGCATACCTTACACCTTCCAGGACTGCAGAAATATCCAAAATAACTCAAGGTGTTTGCTGGTCTTGTCAATCCTCCCCCGCTGATTGTATTCATTCAATTTCTGGCTGTAAATATGTCTTCTCTTTTTAGGAAACAATCTGCAATTGTGTGCGAAAGATGTTTACTTTTCAAGAACCTCTATCTTTATGCAATTTAATGATTGGTCCTTGGACTGGGGCGCTACAGCACAGTGACAGGATGACCGCTGCCTGACAAGGCTCAGACAAGCGATCATATATCCTTTAATATCCTGGTGCTTCCCGGCACCCGTTACTGGCACTAAAGGGTGTTGCAGCGCACCACAAACAAAGGGCACACAGTGGTTCGGGCAACGAGTGTGGTGCAGCACACCAAGTGTGGAAATTTGCGGGGACCTGGAGCAATGCTGGACGGCTCCCCCCTAACCGTGGAGGAATGGTGGCTGACGGTTGGCTCTTTTGCCGGAGGAGCGGTATCTGTCCGGCGGGTAGGACTGAATAGAGACGCACCCGCCCGCTTCTGATTTATGGTGAGTGGCCCACCCTGACCTTGTGACAGGCCTGCACGGCGGTGGGGGGGGCCTGCGTCGCTACTCCTGGGAAACTGCCCCTTGTCGGGACCAGGCCTCTCAAGCGTGGCAGGGGAGAATGGTGGCTTCCTGTCACTGTGAAGACTGCAGCTTCGCGTGTGACGGGGGTGCACCCCAGTGGAGGACAGAACCTGTGGGTGCCGAGTAGAGACGGGGCAAATGGAGCTCCCCCGTCTCCTGCATAGAGGAGCAGCACTGTTAGCAGTCAGTGGTTTGCCCCACACCCCCACGGCATGCAATTGACACTTGCTTGTGTGTTGGGGAATAGAGATCACCAGTGACACTGAGGAAAGATGCATGGGTATACTTGAAAATAGAAGTTGTACACAACGGCGGCTGGGGGGCACTTGATGTCTTGGGCCACTGTGGCGTTGCTTGCTACACGACGGCTTCATCACTGCGTTGGAAGTAGTGCCACGGGCTATAAGCGGTGTGGCTGGATTACCCCAGACCACCGTCCTGTTCGCCCTTGAAGGCCTGGTGTGAGAAACCAGAAGGTGTCTCACCCACTAGTACCTGGGGATCTGTCATCCAGGCGGCCAGGACACGGCCATCGCTTTAGGATCCAGGTTCTGGGGGTGGACCAGTGCAGGAGGATCACCTGGGTTAGGGGTCTTTGGAGAATGGGAGTGGGACACCATTTGGAGAGAGGTGGTATCCCCTTCCCTGTAACACCTTTAACCCATCCTACCAAGTAAGATATTTAGGAACTCTACCCCCTCCTTTTATGACTCAAACACTTTCACATGGACAGCCTGCAATGAGGGAAAACAGACTAACACCCGAGCTGATTACCTGACTTGTCCCAATACCATGGTCAGGCAATTACTAACCATCTCACACACACACACACCTGACTTCCATTAAGCTTCCCCACACGGATAAAAGTCGGAGCACCAGAGCACACTCTTAGCGAGGCAAGGCACACGAGGAAACAGCAGTTCCGAAATGACAGTTTAACGAGAGAAGAAAGGCAGCAAAACAGAAGGGGATCACAAGGAAGGAAGTTCTCTTGACCTTTTTCGACAAGGAACCGTTACTTTCATGAAACCTCGACAATAGAAAGCGTGAGACTAGGAAACCAGGCTGAGGAATTGTGCATTGTGTGTCGGAGGTACCCGGGGCCCTCACGGGTCAATAATGAAGGCAGGGAGAATTGCTAGCTCCTGTGGTACTACCCTTGTCTCCAACAACAAGGCAGCATCAGTGAAATCAACACAGGCAGTGAGCTGGAGAGACCGATACAAGACTGGCTAGTGTTGAAGTCAAGGTTGCAAGCAGCAACATTGTATGGCGAGTGCTGGAATGAACATTGTTAAAATGCGTGTGATAAAAGAATGCAAGTAAAGTTCAGCTGCTGATGAGTGATTGAACTTTTAAAGCAAGATACAATACCCTTGACAGAGTGGTCCGGCACTACGTGGGTGCTCAGTTGAAAGTCTCTGGAAGGTATCCAGCTGAGTATTGGCAAAGTGAGAAAGAGCATATCAAGAAAATAGTAAGTAATTGTGAATCGAAGTGGTCCTGTGCCGGGTTGAGCAAAATCCTGAGCACAATCGCAAGACTTTGATTTCTGAAGTAAAGGAGATAGTTGGTCTGAGCCCAGCAGAGGGGGACCCAGGGTGAACAGAGATGCCCGAAATTGAACTGGGTGTTAAAGTGGGTCTGAGCCCGGTGGAGGGGGACTCAGGGTGAACAGTAAATCGGTCAGAGCCTGAAACTGAATTGTGAACATTGTGGAAAAGGGGTCTGAGTATGAAGGAGGGGGACCCATAATCCGAGAAGTTTTTGTGTTAAAGTGGGTCTGAGCCCGGCTGAGGGGGGCCCCGGGTGAACGGTAAAGCACCCAAGAAGTTGTACATGAGAATCCTGAGGAGAAAGGAACTTTTTAATATTTGTTTGATGCATCAGGCCCTCTGACGTAAGAGACTTTGAATGATAAAGAGACTTTGGTTTAGAAGGCCCTGATACTGAGATTTGAACTGCATCCTCGTGCTAGAGAAGCCAGAGACTGCGCTAAGCTTGAGTTTGCCGCCTTGCCCGTGCTGAAAACACGGGGAAGGGAAGCCAAAATATCATTTTTTTAACAGTTTTCTTTTGCATAACATTGATTCCCACGCTATTTGTATTTAGAAGTAATGATTGGCAATAGGTTTATAAGAAGACTCGACTAGGACTGTGTTATTACTTGATGGTTGTAGCTTGCTCGCATCTTTAGATTTAGGATTAGAAAAGTGTTTTTCCAACCCAATTGAAGTTCAATAAACAGCCTTGAACTGTGATCACTTGTATCTGTCTTACTGTTTGATACCATGCCTTCCTTACACAGGAGACTGGGCAGAAAGATCCTGGGTGGCAGTCTCAGAGCTAAGTACGTCCGGTTTGAAGCTCCCTTTTGAGAGGACGAGATCTGTGCTACTGCATCTACTAACATACTGTGGACAACAAGAGGACCGGCGGGCTGTGGCACAATCAGGCCCTGAACAGGGACAAGAGCACAAATGAGCACTGATAAAGCCAGAGGCTATATTTTGCAGATGGGCTTGACCTTATTGTGGAGCCAGTGATAGAGGGCTCCGGTGACGGACAGCAAGTTTGTGAGCGCCTGTCCCGCCGTGGCCCTATTCGCCCCGCTCCTCTGTTGGGGACTACTTGGAAAGGGACGAGCGCTTCGAGGTGGAGGAACGACAGTGTCTGCAGTCCACGGCTTGCTGGACCCAGAATGCGCAATCCTAAAAAACAGGCGGGATGGACCAATATGCTAAACGGGATCTATTGCTGCCTCTGCGACGGCCGCCCTGTTCCCCTCACAGATCGATGCAGCTGTCATGAATCATACCCTTCTTGCACTAATAGATAGTACGGATAATTTGGGGACCAAGATAGATGCCCTAACATGTAAGGTGGATGTATCTGTAGTACCGATAAATTATGTGGGTACGTGACAGAGGCAGAACAGCGTATTGGAGTCAAGGAGGACAAAGTGGCTGTGCAGCAAAGGGAGTTCGAGATCCTGCAGCAGACCATAAAGAGAGTTGTGGCCAAGAATGATGACATTGAGGGGAGCTCTCGCAGGAATACTCAACGTGTACTTGGGGTCCCAGAGTCCACTCCGATCGATAACATGGAGACATTTGTGGAGAAAATGCTAATGGAAGTCCTGGGGTCCCTACCAGTATCCAGCATGTTCCTTGTAGAAATGATGCATAGATCCCAGGCAGCTAAACCTCCTCCTGGAGCCCCCAAGCAGGCTATCATAGCAAGAATCTTAAACTATAGAGACAGGGATGTTCTTCTCAAGGCGGTGAGGGAGAAGGGAGAGTTGAGACTTGGATCTACCACAGTTCGTCTGTTTCCAGACTTCAGCCCCCAGGTTCAGGAACAAAAGAAATCCTTCCAGGCCATTAAAAACATCTTGCAGAAAAAGGATATCCGCTATGCCATGTTGTTCCCAGCAAAATTGAGTGTGGTCCATAACAGGAAAACATGGTTCTTCACATCGCCGGAGGTGGCAGAACAGTTCCCGATGGATCTGCCAGACCCAGGGGGCTCTCTACGGGCCCTCAATCGCCGAAAACGCTGGTGGACACTCCATTGTCAGCCTTAACTGTGCTCATGCTTTTATAGGGTCTTTCCACTGTGTGTGGGCCGTGAAGGGTCCGGGACCCTTCTTGTCTGAGTGCTGAGTGTGGGGAAGATTGCTGTTATATACACATGGACAAAAACGGTATTGCAGGTATGTTTTGACCTGTTCGTAAATGTCTGGCTCAGTGGGATGCATGGGCACTAGCTTAACTCCCTCGTTGTGTTCTGTATGTGGGGGAGTGTGTGGAGAATGGGCCCGATATATCCACAGGGAAAGGAAAGATGAACTGTGGACAGTAATAACTTGGAATATTCGTGGGCTGACGAATGGGAAAACGTTTCAGATGGTTGTAAACCAGGCAAGACGGCAGAAAGTTAATGTGTTTTGTATGCAAGAAACCCACCTAGCTAGGGGCGGTACACTCCTGCGGGCGGTCGGGTGGGGGGTCCATGGATACAATTTGTACTACTCATCATATTCTAGAGGGGCAGCAACATACATACAGAAATCCCATAAACAAATCCCTGAACTTACATTCACACATTTTCCTCTTACTAAATAATATGGGTGGGAGATTTTAATGTTGCTCTATCACTCCTACTTGACCACTCTGGCACAAATCAAGTGGCCCCCCGTGGGCCGCAGTGGCATGGGGGGACATAGCAAAATATCATGGCTTAGTAGATGTGTGGCGCTATCTTAACCCGGCAGCAAGGGAAAACTCACTTCTTAGGGACCCATAACACTGAGTCAAGAATCGACTATGTTATGATTACGTCGCCCATAGCCAACTTGGTACAGTGTGCCACAATGGTGTCCTGCACACTGTCTGACCACTCTCAAGTGGTGGTGCCAATGTCTCTCCCCGATCAACCATGCCATCCGCTTCAGTGGCGCGTTTGTGCCCAAGCCCTCGAAGATGCAGTGTTCAGGGCCGAAATTGCGCAAGACATACAAGATTTCTTCCTGACGAATGAGGGTTCAGTCCCTGATTGCAGAGTGACATGAGAAGCATTCATGGTCTTTATTAGAGGGTGTTGTATCTCTAAGGAAGGGGGAGCGTTGAAATCGCTGTGTGGAAGCCTTACAAGGCTGGAAAGGGAGATTAAAGAACTGGAGCAGCAACACATGGTGGGTGGGGACCTGGAAGTTGCAGGGACTCTGCAGGAGAAGAGAAAGGAGCATAATGAAATGGCATGTAGAGAAGAAAAGTATCTAGGCGACCTGATTGCATTGGCCTCCTATGTTGAAGGGGACAGGCCTAGCCAACTCTGGCCTGGGCAATAAGGAAAGAGAAGAGCCTGACCGCAATTTTGGAAATCGAGGACCCAGTGGGTTCCCGAGTTAGAGATTCGAAGGAAATAAATACTGTATTTCAGGACTATTACGATAGGTTGTACTCCTCCCAAGTCCAGGTGACACACCGGAGGAGATTGGGCAATTCCTGGACCACGCTGGCCTGGCCTTGCTCGACTTAGTGCAGGCAGACCTGTTAAATGCGACCCAACCGGAGAGGAGATTATTCTGGTGATCATGTCCCTCCTGAATGGGAAAGATCTGGGGATGGATGGCATTACTGCTGAAATGTACAAGGAGTATGCACAGCTCCTGGCACCTCATTTGTGCCATATGATTGAACACTCAATGTCGATAGTTGCTCTTCCAGAATCTACAAGGACGCAACTAGTCACGCTGCTTTTAAAGCCCAACAAAAATGCTTGCCAATGTGCCTCTTACAGCCCGCTATCCCTAATAAATACAGATAACAAAATCATAGCTAAACCTCTTGCCGACAGGCTTCTCCCAGACATGCCGGCCCTAATCCTCCTGGATCAGGCAGGGTTTATCCCGGGAAGGTCCACTCAAAATAACCTAAGACTCCTATTCACCCTGATGCACAATGTAGATGACGAAGTCCCCATAGAAGAAGCAACACTAGATACCGAAAAGGCCTTCGACTCAGACGAATGGCCATTCCTGTTTGAGGTCCTTCCCTGTTCTGGGCTGGGATTGTTGTACCTTCAGTGGGTTTGACTGTTCTACACCAACCTCCGTGCCAGCATTTTAACAAACCAGATGTTGTCAGAATACATCAAACCCACCAGGGGCACCCATCAGGGATGTCCAAGGTCCCCTATACTATTTGCCCTGGCCATCGAACCTCTGTCCTGTAGCATAAGAGAGGACCAGGCACATAGATTGGTCAAAATATACTTGCATGTCTCGACTGTGTCGCGGATGACATGTTGTTGCATGTTAAAGACCCCAAAAATAATCTGAGGCCATTAGTACAATAAATATCTCGCTTTGGGGAGTACTCAGCATTAAACATTAACTAGACAAAATCAGAGGTGTTGCCCCAAACGCCTCTGGTGAATGCAGGAGAAATCGGGGAGGACTTTAATTGGTGCCCTAGGGATATGGGATACATGGGCATAAGAGTGTCAACCTCTCCTGCCAGGTTATATGAAGATAATTATGTGGCAACACTGGGTCAGATAGAACACAAAGTGGAGGTGTGGATCCGCCTCCCACTGACACAAGCTGCATGGATTTCCATGGCCAAAATGATGGTGGTCCCGAAAATGCTTTATAACTTTTATAATGGACCAGTGATCCCGCCATCTCGGTTTTGGAACTGGGTCAAAAGCCTACTGGTGAGGTTGGTATGGGCGGGTAAGCAGGGCAGGGTCTCCTTGGACACCTTGACCCTTTCGTTTGAAGAAGGGGCACTGTAATTATTAGCAGTAAAACCAAATACTGACCTGCAGCGGTATGGGAAGTCCACCAGGATCTAATATGAACAGGGGAGTCGTGTGCTCAATGGGCAGAGCCCAAGGGAAAAAATCCCAATACGGGAAAATCCCAGTCCAGATGGTGAGCACTGTGATGTCTTGAAGTTGAGAAGAGGAGATGATGAAGTGCAGCCCTACAGAATCCACAGAGCAGGGGAATCAGCAGGATAGCTTCCGTCGAAGGGCTCACGGCAACTCAATAAAAGGTAGAGCTGTACGAGAGCGCAAGAACAGCAAGTTCTTGAATGACAGAGCCGCTTACCGCACGGTATACGCTGTGGTATATGGAGCGGCAAGTCGGGAGTCTTTAGAAATATAGTGTGTAGTAGTGCAGTAGAAGAGGGAGAATGGAAGAGGCTGTGAAGGTATACAGGGCCAAGAGAGTAGCAGGGCAACGGACAAGAGCGGGAATCCAGGACAGGGGGGCACCTGGGGAATCCAGAGAGGAAGAGGAATCAGCACAGCGCCGAAGGCAAACGAAGGCTGGAAAACACAGGGAAACTAGTGTATAGCTTAGCAAAGCAACGCAAGGAGTTACCTTCTGGCTGTCATTAATAGCGTCTGCAAGGAGGGACTCATCCCACGAAGCAACACGGCTCCTGGCGGCCATCGTGGGAAGTAATGCAATGTTTCCCAGGTGCAAAAACGGGGCTCCATCTTGAGGGTGAAAGTAGTCTAGAAGGATGTCTTCTTCTCCATCACTGACAAAGGGACCAGGAATTGGCAGGAGCCCTAACAGGAATACTTTGATCTTTTTGTCTACTCTTTGGAGGCACAAATGAAATATGTGTCTTGGTGGTGGCACCCTTCATCCGAACTCCCACACGTCAGACTGGAGAAGGCGACGACATGGCCAGATGACATGATAGAGTTGCAATGGGGTAAGAGGCGAACGAGGGCCAGGGGGGAGGTGCAACCAGTGGACGTCACGTGCTGGGGCTGGGAGCGGGCGCTGTTCGGGATGGAGGGCCAGGGGAAATTTGACCCTGAATTTGCGATCTATGCTGTCCATGGGATCGGGATCACACATGAGAAGGTCTTTAAGACACCTTTCGAGAAGTTGGGTGTCAACACACTTGGGGAAATGGTACAGGAGGGTAGATCCAGATGTTCAAGGGATGTACAATAGATGTACAATGGAGACAGATATGTATGCAATCACAAATGTTTCCCTGAATAATAGATATGGATGAATACATTATAAGTTCTTACACCAGGTATATCATACTCAGGCACAGTTGAAGAGATATTACCCAGAGCGACTGGCGAAATGTCTAAGATGCCAGGTAGAACTGGCGGATTTTATGCGTGTGGTATGGGCGTGTGTTTAAATGCAGCCTTTCTGGGAACAAATCAGGGAGATTATGGGTAAAATGGTCAATGTCACCCTCTCTTACAACCCTAAATCCTGGTTTGATTTTTTGTTTGTTTGTTTGTTTGTTTATTATTTATAATGCGCATCATTCCCTGGGGTAGCAGGGCGCAGCAGTTACAAGAAATTGCGAAACTTGGTTACATAGAAATATACATGGGTTACATAGATATATACAGGATATAAAGATACAAACATGTGAAAATTATATACACGGAAAAAAAACATACTTACAGTCCTAAGTACAGTAAGTACTGTAGTGCAAGTATATCTACAAAGAATAGGGAGCAGATGTAGTCAGTGATCATGGGATTAGTAGAGTTGGTTGTTAGATTTTAGCCATGTAATGGCGTTGGCTCTAAACTTGTGATAAGTTTGGTCAGTTCTTAGGCTAGGAGGCAATGTGTTCCATAATTCGGACGCTTGCACCGGGAAGCTGTTGCCTCCAATAGTGGATCTTTTGAAGCTAGGTATGATGAGGCGATCTTTGTTCACGAGTCTTACTGGTCTAATGGATGTCTGCTTGTGAAATCTCTCAGCCAAGTAGATGGGTGTGGCATTGTTAAGGGATTTGTGTGTCAGTGATAGAGTTTTTAGGATCACTTTGTCATAGGTGGAGAGCCAATTGTTGTGTAGACTAGTCTCTGAAATGTGGTCTCTTCTAGACATACCTAGGGCCGCTCTAAGAACATTATTTTGTAGAATTTGGATTCTTTTAATGGTAGCTTTGAGCGATCCTAGGTAGAGGGCGTTGCAGTAGTCCAGACGTGAAAGGACGAGGGCTCTGGCTAGAATAATGCAACTACTGTCAGAGAGGAAGGGCTTACCCGTGCATATCAGTTTGCACTATTAGGCTGTGGAGGATGCTAGGGAGTTGACCTGTTTTGTGAATGAGAGATTGGAGTCAAGGTAGACGCCAAGTGTTTTCACCTCGTGCTCTACATTTATGATGTTGCCATCGATAGTGAATGATGCATAATTGGGACCTAATTTTTTCAGGTTGGGCGGGGTGCCCAGGATGAGGAATTCAGTTTTATCATCATTCAGGCATAGACCATGTGTGGCCATCCATGCCTGAATGATAATATACACCCTGTTCACCAAGGCCAAATCCATTTCATAATCCCCTGAAAGCGGGAGGAGGATCTGGGTATCATCCGCATAGTTGGTGTAGGTGATACCGAGATGGTCCAGATCATCGAAAAGGGGCTTGGTGAAAATATTGTTAAATGTGGGTGAAACGCAAGAACCCTGGGGCACACCGCAGGTAATGGGTATGGGGTCGGCGGCAGCTAGTGGCGAGAAGACCCTCATAGTTGTGCCATTTAAGAGGATCTGATCCAGGTGACAGCTTCGTTCGAGAAGTGTGCTGCTGTATTTAGATGGTTGCATAGGATAGCATGGTCGACTAGATCAAACGCAGCTGAGAGATCTAGGAGGAGGAGTAGTGCTGATTTCCCTCTGTCCTTGAGCTTGTCAATTTCGGTCTTTAAGTCAATAAGGGCAGTTTCCGTACCATGCTGGGGACGGAAGCCTGATTGTCTAGCACCTAGTAGTAGTTGTTCCAAATGTTTTTGAATTTGAATATATGCTACCTTATACAAGATTTTTAGAAGGAAAGGCACAGTAGTAATAGGTCTGTAGTTAGTGGGTGAGGATGTGTCAGGGGTGGGTTTTTTTAAGAGAGGGAGTACCCAAGATTGTTTGAGGTTGGGAGGAATAATGCCAGTGGAGAAGGACGCATTGATGAGTTTAGTAATAAATGGAGATAGGTCGCGGGCAGCATCCTTGATAAACTGCGCAGGGCATAGGTTGCCCTGACAGTTTGAGGGTTTAAGGGACAAAATGATTTTTTTCCACTTCAGTGGGGAAGACCTTGGTGAAATTAAATCGCGTAGATTCGTCTCTGCTAGCCTTCCTAGATGTATTGGGACGAGGGGGATCATTTAGGCTAGTTCTTTTACATGAAATTTTATTTTGTAAGGTGGCTATTTTGTTGGCTAGGGCATGTTGGATATCTTCACACCATTTTTTATCTTTCAGGCATGTGTCGGGTGGGGCGATAGGAGTCTCTATTTCTTTGAAATTGGTGAACAGTTCCTTTGTGTTAGATTTGGCGTTAGATATGCGTGTGTCAAAGGAAGTTCGATTGGCTAGGCATATTTCTTTTTTGTCTCGGGAGGACAATTTGGTAAGCTTAAGTTTATTGGCTTCAGTTGGATGGTTCACCCATATAGCCTCGCAGCTTCTTTTTTGTTGTCTTAAGTTTTTTAAGAAGGGCGTGAACCATTTATTCACATGGGTTTTCTGCTTACTAGGTCTTAGTTTCGCTGGGGCAATCTGGTCCAATGAAGAGGTTATGATTTTGTTAAATTCTTCAACCAAACTCTCCGGGTCAGTGTTGTAGTGGAGAGAGTTGAGAGTGGGGAGTACTAATGGGATGAGCCTGTCTGCGGTAATACTCGTTTTATTTCTGGTTAGAGTGGGTGGAGCCCTAGGCGCCGTAGTCGGTGGAGGTTTATTGGTAGAGAGCATGACAGACACGAGGTGGTGGTCTGTCCAGGATAAAGGAGAGATGGCTAAAATGTTGGCCTGGCAGTTGTGGTCAGCCACCCAGTCAAGTATTCTGCCTTTCTCATGCGTGGCACTGTTACATCTTTGGGTGAATTTGAGTTCTGATAAGGTGTTAGCTGTGGTTGTAGCAAGTTGGTCTGATTGGTCATTGAAGCCCATGTTCAGATCCCCAAGAAGAAGTACCTGTGAGGCACTTTTAAGATTGTTGGCAAGTATAGAGTTGATGTCGTCCATGAAGGTTCCGGGTGGACCTGGCAGGCGGTATACAAGGTGGATGTTTAGAGTTTGGGCGTTGTTTAGAGGAACTTTGACTGAGAGTAGTTTGCACGACTGGATATCGTTCTGGGTAACAAGTCTCATGGCGAGACCGCATTTATAGATGAAGGCGATACCTCCTCCTCTAGAGTTAGGTCTGTCGTGTCTCAGGATGGAGAACCCATCAAGGACGGCTAGCATGGTCATGGGGCCTGCAGCAGGGTGTAGCCATGTTACGGTGATTGCAAGAAAGTCTAAATCTTCTTTCAGGATCAGATCGGCTATTTCTGCAGCATGTGCTACCCGGATCTGGTGTTTATTAAGGCTCCTTTGGGCTCATAGTAGTTTGTGTAGTTGGCAAGGGGGCTAGAGGGAGTTTCGGTTTGCTGTGCTTGTTGAGCTAGTTTTTGTAGGCACAGAGCCGCAGTGGGGGGCTAAGGGCATGCTCGATGTCCTAGATTCTGGGGATATGTTTAATGACCTAGCGAGGGGCTCGTATATTTTGGCCAGTCTTGCTCTAAGGCGTAAATTTCTGTCCCTGGTTGGGCATGGTTTGCATGGGAAGTTGTTAGAGGTGTCTACCAAATTCGGAGGTGTCGTAGTATGCGGAGTGGCTGTGGTGGTGGAGGACACGGGTGGCAATGTCCTGTTGGCAGAAGTGATAGGTGCCATGGTGAGGAACAAAGTGCTCAGAACAAGGATACTCGTGTGGAGGGTGTGGGTGGTAGTTGATGGGGACATGTTGCTGCTAATAACTTTAGTATCAGAGAGATTGCCTAGAGCCAGTTCACTAGAATGGTGCATCTGAACTCAGGATAGGCGGTGCAGACTAGAGAGTAGTCTAAGAAGCGGCAGTAGGCAGTATTCGCAGTCAATGGGACACCTAAATTCAAGGTTGCTTGCATGGTTGCTTGCATGGTTTGACGTACCCTCCAGAGCGGACAGGAAATTGCTAGGAATGGCTTCAACGGTGGCAAGATCTCTGGTGGCTAGGGCTTGGAGGAGGAGGAAGGCCCTCACTGTACAGGAGTGGCTCTCATGTCTAAATTCCTTTGAAAGATGCAAAACTGCGTATGCTTCCACGCAACCTATAAGGAGTAGGCCACTGGACTCCCTTGCACTCATATATGTGCAGAGAAGCCACACACTCTGATGTTGACTGGGTCGGACTGTTCTTGGTCCGGTAGGGAGGGCTATTTGCATGTTATGGCTAGTAGACTGGGGGTGGTGCGAAGAGGTAGAGTGAAGGGGGGTATTTAATAGCCCGGAAGGGGGCCATCAGAAGTAAAGACCAGACACTGAGGGAAGGGTTACTGTATAAGATGATGAACATTACGATATTGGTTGTATGTGTTCTTTTTTTGGATGTGCCATGCTTGTTTGGAGTTTGGGAGGGGTTGGCTGAAATAGGATGATGTTGTGTGCAATTTTGAAGATAAAACTTAACAAAGAACGCTTTGTTTTTTTAATGATTGGTCCTTTAGTCAATACTTACATAGCTTCTATTTCCACGCGAGATTTATTTTACTTTTTCATCTTTGTTGCCTTTCATCTAATTGCTACTAATTGAAAAAATGCAAAAAAAATATTGTATAACTCATGGTGGAATTCTATCTGTTCATACCACAGGATTGAAAAAAATGTATGCTTTGTCTGCAAAGACTTCATCCAAATTTAATAACACATGGAATGCCATTAATGATTATTTAGCATGATACGTTTACTTATGTCCAGGATTTGTATCCCCCCCACTTTTCCCTATGTGTTCCTGTTGTCTGTCTAGTTGTACTACCCCTTGTATGAATTAGGTCATACACTGCTATTATTATATATTTCTTAGTACTGTTAGTTTAATAACAAATCGTTTGAAAGCTTTTATATATATTTGTAGAGTAAAGGACTTCTAGGAAGTACTGTGCCAAGTCTTGCGGGAGCCACTGCGAGATTATGAGCGAGGGTTCCCACTAAGGACATTAGGAGCGCGGCAAGCCGAGGTGAAAGAAGGCTGCCAAATGCTCTCCCCTGTAACCTCCTGAATAGGGGCCCACGGACTTACCTTAAATACACGAGCTGCTAGCAGGACATATTACCTATATATAAACAATTACTGCACTGTATGTTGATTTGTACCTCAGGGTGAAGCCTGAGTATGTGTGCTATATAAATAAGAGCACTACCTCAATCTCCTGCCTGCATGTAATTATTGCCACAACCACAACATAATTGTCTACGAGGATCCAAGCGACCCAACTGCCCCACGATACAAGGAGCAACACCACCACTACTGTTCCTGCATGTCCCAGGCAAGCCAGCCATTCCATGGCTTCAATGGGAGCCATTGTTTCAAACTTACCTACAAGCTATGGGGGGAACAGGCTATCCAGCGGCACGCAAAAAGGCCATGTTACTGAATGCGCTGGGAGTGGAAGGACAAAGAACTTTGGCAGGCCTGAACGCAGAAGACCCAATAGGAGAAGGTGATGATGCTCATCAAGAAGCAAAAAGGAGACTAGCCAAGAGATTATCTTGTAAAGAAAACGTACTACACAGAATCAGATTCTATGGGAGAAAGCAAGAACCGACAGAAGCTGTGGACGATTATGTGGTCAAGCTAAGAGACTTGGCGGCATTGTGTGCTTTTGGAGCAACATCAGAGGAAGGGATCTGCAACATGCTCATAGTGCACACGAACAACAGAAAGGTACAAGATAAATGTATTCTTGAGAAGGAAATAGTGTTAGACAAAGCAATTCAAATTGCGAGGGCGGTGGAAGAGATGTGCAGTAGGCACAAGGAGTGGGGATCCACTGCACAATCACCTGAAGGACAGTGGGTACAATCCAGAGGCAGAAGGGACAGAGGGCAACGTGAGGCCAGAGATGACACAGCAGGGAAACTTTGTTGAAGTGCCACAGATGCACCAGTACCAGCCACTTAGCCAACAGCAGAGAATGCCCGGCAAGAAATAAAGAATTTTTGAAATGCAGAAGGTATGAACATTTTGCGTCGGTGTCCATGTGGAAAGGGAGGAAGACTGTGGTGGCAATCCAGAGTGAAGAGGGCAGAGATGAGGCCTACTCAGATGAAGAAGCATGCGCCACAGTTCTCATGGTGAACAGCTGCACGACGCGGAGGGAAAAGCCCCACTATACCATTAAAGTCAACTGTCATGATACAAGAGTGATGGCGGACTCAGGCTCAGACCTCACCATACTACCATTGAACTTGTACAAAAGCATGGTTGGAAAAGAAAGTATAGAAGCGTACAAAACGAACATTAGTCCCATGGCTTATGGAGGTGCCAGTGTCAATCTCCTAGGATACATCAGGGCGACAGTGGAATTCAAAGGCAGAGTCAGCAAAACGAAAGTGCACTTTGCAGAAAACGGATCACCAGTAATAGGCTGGGATGACCAAGTCAAATTGCAAGTTAGGCTCGACCCCAGTGAGGAGAGACAAGTGCTGTCCATAAACAAAAATGGTGGGTTAATCACTAAAGAAGAATTCCCAGAATTATTTTCAGACACGCCTGGCCGCATCAAGAACTATGTAAACAAGATTAAATTAAAACAGGGAGCAGTGCCAGTCAAGCACAGGGTGAGACCGGTGCCAGCGATGGCTAATGATTTGCATTACAAGAAAAGCTCAACAGGATGCTATCGGAAGGAACCATAGAGACGGTGGAGTCATCAGAATGGCTCAGCTCCGAGGTTCTCATAAAGAAACAGAACTGTGTTGACTTGCTCATCAGCAATGACTTACGCAGCCTAAATCTGGAGGTGGTGTTGGACAGTTACCCCTTACCAAGCATAAATGAACTAATTTTGCTGATGAAGGAGGCAAAGGTCTTTTCTAAACTTGATGAGTGGTTCCTACCACCAGATCACCTTCAACCGGGAGTCCAGATCCCTCACTGCATTCATAACCCCATTTGGAATGTATCAATTCACCAGAATGCCTTTTGGGTTGTCCTCTGCGGCCTCCGAGTTCCAGCACATGATGGACTCCCTTTTGAAAAACATTGGAAATGTCTCATACTTTGAAGATGATATATTAACCTACGCAGAAGGCAAGGAGACGCATGATATAGCTCTCTGCAAAGTGTTGGTGACACTACAAGAAGCAAAAGTGAAGCTACGCTATAACAAATTTGTACTACAGGCAGACGAAGTAGAATATCAGGGATACACCATATCAAAGCCAGCCATTAGCCCCAAGAAGGATTTACTGCAGGCCATTGTGAAGGTGCCTCCCCCAACCAGCAAAGAAGAGCTGAGATCATTTTTGGGACTATCCGAATACTACACAAAATGCGTGCCAAATATTTGAGACTACTACTCCAATGAGAGAATTGCTCAAGAAAGGTGCGGAGTACCAGTGGAGGGCAGAGCAAGCTAAGTCATTTGAAGATGTCAAGGAGGGCATAATGCATGCACCCCGTCTACAGCCCTTCAATCCTAAATGGAAAACTATGATCAACACAGATTCCAGTGCGTATGGTATATATAGGGGCAAGCCTCACCCAAAAGAAAGGCAATGATGAACATATTGTTGCTTTCGGGTCCAAGGCGCTCTTGCAAGCAGAAGAAAATTACTCCACCATAGAAAAGGAGATGCTAGCATGTGCCTGGGCTGTGTATTACTTTTGCACATACGTCTGGGGCACAAATCTTGTGCTAGTTACTGACCACAAACCCCTAGTACACCCACTGAACCCTAGAGGTACCCGTACAGTGACACCTCGCCTGGCTCGCATCGCAGCCAAGCTGCAAGAATATACATACAAAATACAGCACATTGTGGGGTGGCAAAATGCCCAGGCGTACTGTATGTCAAGACTCCCACTGAGCAAAGACACAGAAACCATCTTTCTTCAGGATGAATTGTTGCATCGCTCACTGACTTGAGGAGCAGGGAATGCCTCAAAATGAGTGAGGGGCACTGGAAAGAAGAAGCAGCCAAGGATGCCACCACAACAAACATCCCAGAATGCTTCAGGAAAGGGTGGCCCAATGAGAGGTCCATTCCAGTGGTGTTGCGTCCCCATTGGAAAGTGTCAGATGAAATCTTCGAAAGCGAGGGGATGCTCATGAGAAGCAACCAAGTAATCCCACCGATAGCAATGAGAAGAACCATTCATTATATGCAGGGAAACAACATGACAAAAAGGAGAATGCGGGAAGCATATTGGTGGCCAGGAATGGACTTAGAAATAGGGACCATGACAGAGAAGTGTCATGAGTGTGTGAAAAGCGACAAGTGACTTAAAGTAAGATAAGCGCCACTACAACCCACAAAAGTGCCAGAAGGAATGTGGCAGAAATTGGGCATGGACTTCATAGGCCCGCTAGAACTTATGGAACATGAACACAAGTATGGCATAGTGTTATTGGACTATCTATCCAAATGGGTAGAAGTTGAATGTGTGCCCAACATAACCACAACCACATTATTTAGTTCCAAAAGAACATTTTTCAGAGAGAAGCGTTGCCCAGGGAACTTGTCACCGACAACGGAGTTCAACTCGTAGCTAGAGAAAATGAGAAATTCATGAAGGAGAACAACATCAAGCAAATCAAAGCAGCCTTATATCACCCACAAGCAAATGGGTTGGTGGAATGCACCAACAGGTTCATTAAGGGAGCCTTGCAGTTAGCCACAGCAGCAGGACTCGACCAGCACAGCACAGTCAAGGAAGCAAAAACTGCTCATTGCCCTACCCCCAATGGGGTCGGAAACATATCGCTGTTCCATCTTCTCAGAGGACGAAGGGCAACCTCCACCCTGGTCCCGTCATAATTGGCAAGTGTGAGAGAGGATGAAGGGTGGACATGGAAGAATTGGTGTGGCGAGTTAAGATGAGCAAAGAAAACATGAAGAGATACAGTGACGAGAGGAGAAAGCCACAACAAAGCACAGTCTGACGAGATCTGATAAAGATTAAAATGTTACATAGAGAACCCGTGACTGGGTCCAGGTTCAGCAGACCAGTGAGAGTGGTGCAGCGAGGGACAACCCATGTACACCCCCAGAACGGCAAGCGATGGAACTTGGGAGAGGGTAGGTCTATACGAAAAGGGGACTGCGTGTAATTATTGCCACGACCACAACACTATTTTAAAATGGCTTTCTTCACTAAGGTTATATGTTTCTGGAATTATTTGAAAATTTGAATTGCTGATTTCCTATTTTACCGTTTTATGTATCGATATGTCATACCTACCTAACCTCCGGGTTTTACCCAGAGACTCTTTACTGCCATGCATGCAATACCGGCAATTAACGATGTGGCCGTCATCGCTTCATAACAGCACATCTGATGGGAGTGAATGTTTCTTTGCTGCCCACTCCCCCTAGCCCCCTCCAAATGCACTCATATTTGCCTTTAAAACGAGTTAGCTGTAATGAAGGGCAGACACATTACGCTCTCCGAGTCTGCTATGGCAAACGTGTGCTCTGCCACATGTGGATTAAAAAAAAAACTAAAAAAAAATATCAAAAAAGCTATTGTGGGCTGTTCAAGAGATTTCATTATCACGTTGATAATGCACCCAGTTTACTTACCTGTTCACATTTGAATCTATATATATATTTTTTTTTTAATGAGGTGTGGCGCTGCCTTTTTAAGGGCGCGCCCACGCGACGGAGTGACGTGTCAATCTGTTGCGTGCCATATAAATAAATAGGGCGTTCCCGGCGGCCACAGAGCGACCGGGGAGCCCACACCAACAGCACTGTGTCCGTGTGTGTCTCACAGGCCCCATGTGAAGCAGCAACAGTGGCGACGAATCGGGATTGTAACCCGGGCGCAGCTGTGACTTTCGGCGGTGATTTCTGTGATGTGCTTTTGATGGGCTTACATGAAGATCACTGTTCAAAACATGCCACGGAAAGGGCCACGGAGAGGGATACAAACCACGCGGTCGGCGTCCATCTTACAATCCCGGCCTAGGAAGGTTGCAGCTTCTTTGTGAAGACACAGTGAACCATCCGGGCCCAATTTTTGGAACTTATTGTGGCAGCCAGCCATATATTGCACATGATGTGCTTTTTTAGGTGACTTTTTGACATTTTCACTCATTTTCGTCGAGTGTTGGGTGTGGAGCCAGGGCAGGCCTGCTGTGTGTGTGTACCCTGGGCCCACCCTGCTCAATTTTTGGGGCCTTTGCATTGAACTGTGCCTGCAGCATCTACCTCCTATTTGGTTTGATGCATTGGGCTTGGTAGAGCCTTCTACATCTATGGATGCCTTGTGAAGATTGTGCAACTGGGAAACATCTGTGGCCTACCAACATCCAGGGGAAGGGGAACAAAGGTGATCCACGCTGCAAGGTGAGGTGGTGCGAGTTGCGGCCCCATTCAATATATCTGGGGTGCCAGTGCGCTCGCCACTATGAACGCCGGCCAAGCTGTGGACCAGCAATAAGCCCCTCCACCGGCAGTTCAACAGGCTCCACCAGCACTACCACAAAGACCACTTTTGAGACCACCGGAGGCCCTGCAGCCAATGCTTGAGTTTGATATCTCAGGTGCACCTTCCAGTCTAGGGCCTAGGTGGAAAATGTGGATGGACAGGTTGGAGTTGTATTTCAGGGCCACCATGAAAACCAACGATGACAGCAAGGTGGCTAACCTTCTGTACTTCGGTACATGAGGTGTTTCTGTCCCTCCAACCTCAGGATGGCTCATATGCTGAGCAAAGGACGCTCTCCACAAAAATGTTCTTCCCATGGCAAATGCAAACTACGAACGTTTTCTCATGGGCGCGGCTCGCCAGAAAGACGATGAGACGCTGGACACATTTTACGGGAGGCTGCGCAGGCTCGCAGTGCCCTGTGCCTGGAATGACCCCGAAACAATGATCAGCAACCAGCTAATTCAGGGGTGTGTCTCTGGTAAACTGCGCCGACAGATCTTGAGGGAGCCCGGCATCACCCTCCCTCGCATCCTAGAACTGGTGAGGTGTCATGAGGTGTCTGAGCTACGTGCATCCCGCATGGAGGCTGGAGTGCGCCCCAACAAGATGGAGGACATTTGTGCTGTGGGCACCGGCAGAGGATTCAGACGCCGGGCAGCCAGCGTGACAGAGGACAGACGCCAGTCAACTCGTGCGTGAAGTGCAGGTTTGACCTTCCACATCCTGCGGAATGCCCAGCCATCGGAAAGTCATGCTGCCATTGCGGTGTCGCTGATCATTATGCCCACATGTGCAAGGCCACAACACCAACGGTCATTCCGAAAGGTCCAGTCAGGGCTGGATTCTTCAGCCAGCAGTGCTCATCGAATGTGGACCAAGTGGACCAAGGGGACGATGGCAATGGCCCAGAAGGTGAGGAAGAGGAGGAAGAAGAAGAAAATGTGTTCTTTGTGTCGAGTGTGGGTGTCTTGCACTCAAAGTCCAGGCGGCAGCCCCGATGCAACGTATTGGTCAACGAAGACTCTGTTCCGAGGCTTGTGGACACTGGCGCCTCTGTAAACGTAATAGCCAGAGAGCATTATGATGCCATGCAATCCACGCCCAGCCTTTCCATGCCCAAGGCTCGCATTTTCACCTTTGGGGGGAGCACAACCAATCCCGCTTGATGGGGCGTTTGTCGCAGATGTGAGGCATGGTGGGGCAAAGATTTGTGCAAGGTTTTATGTCACACCAGTGAGCAGCAACACCCTACTGAGCTGTGCGGCGGCAGAGGCCCTGGGCATCATGACCTTTGAGTACTCGGTGTACGTGGAGGATATCCAGATGCTGCTGGACAAACACTCATCTCTGTTCGAAGGCATCGGGCAAATGACGGGAGACCCTGTCCGGCTACACGTCAATGATTCCACCCAACCTGTGGCACTGAAACATCGGCAGGTGGCGTTCCAACTAAGAGATCTGGTGGATCAGGAGTTAGACAACCTGGTCAAACTGGACATATTCGAGAAGGTGGAGGGCCCCATCCCCTGGGTCTCCCTGATAGTGATCGTCCGGAAGCCGAAGCAGCCTGACTCCGTCAGGATATGCGTGGACATGCGCCTGCCCAAAAAGGCGATAAAGCGGGAGAGACACCAGATGCCCACCATCGATGACATCATAACCGAGTTACAGGGTGCACGGTTCCTCTCAAAGTTAGACATGTGAGCTGGGTACCATCAGGTGGTGCTCCATCCTGACTCTAGGTACATCACCACTTTTACCACCCATCAGGGGCTGTACAGATACAAGAGGCTCAGCTTCGGGTGGCGTTGGTTGCCGAGGTTTTCCAAATCATCATCACAGGGGCCCTCACAGACCTGGAAGGGGTTCTTAACATCAGCGACAATATTCTGGTGTTTGCCAAGTCTGAGGCGGAGCACCTATCTCGGCTAGCGAAGACCTTTGAACGCCTGCGGTCCCTGGGTCTCACCCTGCATTGTGACAAGTGTGAATTTCTCAAAACTGCCATTGAGTTTTTCAGGTTTGTTTTCAAGGAGGGTGGGGTGTAGCCCCACCCGCGAAAAGTGAGGGATATCCAGGAGGCCAGGCCGCTCGAGAACGTGACTGAAGTAAGAAGCTTCTTAGGCATGGTCACGTACTGTGGCCGTTTCATCAGAAACCTGGCCTTGCGGTCTGAGCCGCTGCAGACACTCACAAGAAAAGATGTTACCTGGCAGTGGGGGCCGTTGGAACAAGCAGCCTTTGATGACATCAAGGGTGCTCTCACCGCCGAGGACACCATGGCGTTCTTTGACCCAGCCCTACAGACGGAGATTGTGGTTGATGCAAGCCCATATGGTCTTGAGGTGGTTCTCAACCAGGTGGGGGCCAACCAGGAAGTCCAGCCGATAGCGTATGCCAGCAAGGCGCTGTCGGACACTGAACAGCGGTACTCTCAAATCGAGTGAAAGGTGCTGGCGGTCTTGTGGGGCTGCAGGCACTTCGCCCTGTATGTGCTGGGAAGGCCGGTAGCGGTGGTCACGGACCACAAGCCCCTACTGCCCATTCTAGCGTTCTCATCCTCTAAACCATTTGTGAGGATAGAACGCTGGATGATGGCGCTCCTGGAGTACGGCGTGTCACTGGTATACCAGCCGGGCAGCAACAACGCTGCAGACTACCTGTCCAGGCACCCAAGGGTGGTGACCCACAGTCCAGGTGTGTGGAGGAAGCGGACGAACATATCCGATGGGTGGTCGAAGCTGCAACACCCAACTCAGTGCCGGTGGAAGAACTAGAGCAGGCCTCGGAGGCTGATGAGTGTTTCGGCATTTTGAAGTTGGCCATGGATTTCACAAACTGTTTCCTCCAGCCCAGTTTCCTGGTCACCCCACTCCCCTTCTTTCTCCTCACCTGTAATATCTGGGTCTTGTCCTTCACCAAATCTCTTCTTCCACAGCGCCTTTTTTTTTTAGAGTGAAGACAGGGTCTGCCTCGGGAGGAAGCCACCCTGACCCTTGAGCAAGAGGTCTAGGGGGGGCCTCTCTTCCGTAGCAAACAGTTCCAGGGGAAAAAGCTGTAAGGCATAAAAAAACCCTATTCAGCTGTGGCTCACACGTGCTACCACAGGGAACCGGCGAGGGAGGAGAAGGATCCACAGATGGGGAGTATCCTAATGACCAACTGCAGAGTGGCACAGGACTGAGTACAAGGATAGGTAGGACGGGGCCAAGAAACGAGGCAAATGGAGGTATCACAAGGAAAAAACGAAAAGGAGGGTAAAGAAATGATAAAAAGGAAGGTAGAGCTGGCTGTCAAGGGAGGCGACAAAGGAAGAGAGGGAACACGGAAGACAGGAAACAAAGGCAACGCAGCCAGAGCGGAAAAAGCGGACCCGAAAGACTAACGCGCGAAGTTTGCAACGCGCAGACTTCCGGGTTGAGACGAAGGAAAAAGGCTTCCGACGGGGTAGCCCTGGAAGACTAGACCGTGAAAGCACAGTGCGTGGGAGCCTGACGGCCAGGCTAATGGCGGCCGAAACGCCATTGAGACCAAACCCGCCAGCCCCCACAGCGTGTAACAATGGAGCATGGTGCATGGCGGACGGTGATGGAGGGGTTGGCCCGAAGAACACTAGAGGCAAAAGTGACCCTGGAGCAGCTGTGGAGGGTGCGCGAGGAGGTGGTGTTCTCAGAGTCTGGCCTGCTTCTGTGAGGGGACCGGATAGTGGTTCCACAAGCCAAGGTGCAACAAATCATCGAGCTGGCACACCAGGAGCGCCAGGGGGTGCCAAAGACAAAGGCCCGCCTCCGACAGAAAGTTTGGTTCCTGGAGCTGGAAAGGAGAGTGGAGGAGTTTGTGGCTTCATGTGTGTGGTGCCAGACAGCGTCACCTGCGCTACGGGAGCTGACCATCGGAACCATGCCCAGAGGCACAAGACCGTGGGAGGTGGTGCACGCGGACTTCGGATCCACGACCGGGGGCACACACTTCCTGGTGGTAGTCGATGAGTGGTCCCGATATCCAGAAGTGGAATTCGTGGAGTCTGTTGCGTTTGAAAAGGTGGTGGTTGCGCTGGAGAAGATCTTTGCCACATATGGACTGCCCAAAGTGTTGTGCTCAGACAATGGAGCACCCTTTCAGGGCGAGAGCTTTGCAGACCTGATGAAAGGGTATGGCATACACCACAGAAAGGTCACCCCACTGTAGCCCCGAGCAAATGGAGAAGTGGAGCGAATGATGCGGACTATGAATAAGGTGTTCCGCATTGCTCAGGGCAAAGGCGACTGTCTGCAGAGGGCGCTGTATGTGTTCCTGAGAGGACACCGGACCACCCCGCACACGTCCACGGGGATGGCAGAGGCGATGTTTCAGCGCTGTCTGAGGGACATTCTGCCAGAGGTGGGGGAGCGTGAGCCAGCAGTCATTGATAATGAGCAGGTGGAGGAGAGACGGGCACAGACAGACCTGGAGAATGCCCGAAGGGGTCTGAGGCCCCCAAGACTGGTCCCGGGGGATGAAGTCCTGGTGAGGAATCGACACCCTCAAGGAAAGCTCTCCCTCACCAACGAGCCGGCACCGCTAGATGTGGTTGCAGTAAAGGGGTCAATGGTCACAACGTCCGATGGAACAGCATCTGTCACCCGCAATGCCAGCTTCTTTAAAAAACTGGGCGCGTCCAGGGCAGAGACAATGGCAGACATGGACATGGAGGAGGTGCCTGATGAGGGTGGTGGGCCCTCGGGTCTATCAGGGTCTCCAACCCGCGAGGAGCATGGCGAAGGAACACCGACCAGAGAGACTGGCAGGAGGTTCCCCCTGCGGACAGGGCGAGGGAAACCTGCCCGTCTTACGGACTATGTCATGGACTAGATAGGCTGTTATTATATCCCGGATGCCACGGGGACCGATGCTCACCTGGGAAACAAGGTGGGTGTCATTAAAGGGGTATCCGGGGACATGTTGGTAATACTGTGCTGTGGTGTGTGGTAGTTAGTGCTTCCTTTTCATATGTCTGTTGTTATGGAAAAGGAGGAGTGTGCCGCTGCCCCTTTAAGGGTGCGCGCATGCGACGGTGTGACGTGCCACTCTGTCGCGTGCCATGTGAATAAACGGGGCATTCCAGGCGGCCACAGAGGTACGGGGAGCCCGCACCAACAGCACTGTGTCCGTGTGTGCCTGTGAGGGGTGGGGGGCTCACGGGCCCTGTGGGAATCGGCAACAATGATGGATCCTTTAATATGTGTTGCACGTTTGGTGCTTATTACAATCCTGTTTGTTTACTAAACACAAAAACTTAAATATATTGCAATGTGTGGGCGTGCCCTTGTGAACACGTGGCGGCCATACTGGTGACGTAGATGTCCGGGTTTTTCATTTTGGAATGTAGGCAGGTATGCAATATGCCAAAAACAATTATTTAACAAGGGGTTACATTGAGGACTTCGTCTGAAATCAACAGCGCTTATTTGCATTCCCATAGTAACGAAACAAAACCTGCAAGATGTATTAACACGCTTGACCCACGTTTATTTCTCCACCACAGTGCATGGAGAAAAATCCCAAACAATAGAGCCCCCCACCCCCCAAAAAATGTTTTGTAAACCTCAGTCCATTTTCTAATTATATGACAGCACACTCAGACCGAATCCCTAGTCGAGAAGCCAGGTAGCAATACAAATAGTGGGTGAACAGTAAATTGGTAATGGCGGCACTAAGCACTTCTATTAAGGCCGCCAGTTAAGGAACTTGTTTTGTTAGACGTAGTGTAACGTTTTCCGATCCAATCGAATTACTGCTATCTGGTGCGCCGAAGAAGAATCATGTGGGCACAAACCAGCGTCATATCCTGTGCGACATGAGACCCACAAGCCCATGCCGGATAGTAGGAAGTTTATCTTGACTCCCAGTACAGGGGCCGGGTGCTCTCGCGCCGCCAACGGCCACTAGGCGGCTGAGTCCCGCGCTGTCTTCATTCATGGATATCCAGAGTGCTTCAGCCGTGCTAGAAGCCCTGACACGGGCCGCCAGCCAGGACTCGGCTGTGCTAAAGCCGGCCGAGGAGCAGCTCAAAGGCTGGGAGACGCAGCCGGGCTTCTACCCACTGCTGCTGGCGCTGTGCTCTGAGCGCGGCCTCCCGCTCAACGTACGCTGGATGGCAGCCCTGTATCTCAAGAATGGGGTAGACCGCTACTGGCGCCGCGCTGCACCCAACGCCCTACCCGAAACCGAAAAGGTCGCTCTGCGGGACGGTCTTCTTGCCCGCAGCTTGGATGAACCGGCGCCGCAGATCGCTACCCAGATGGCCGTCCTCATTGCCAAGGTGGCTCGTCTGGACTGCCCGCGGCACTGGCCCGAACTGGTGCCCGCGTTGCTTGAGGCGGTGCGGGCAGAAGAAGCGCTGCGCCAGCACCGAGCCCTACTCACCTTCTACCACGTAACCAAGATCCTGGCCTCCAAGCGCCTGGCCGCAGACAAAAAACTATTCAGAGACTTGGCAGCTGGGGTGTACGAGTTGGTTTGCTCTCTCTGGACACACCATGCAGAGGTCTTCCTGAGCCAAGCCGAGGAGGGTGGAGAGGCGGCAGGGAGCGCTTTGGACAGGGCCGTGCTTTCACTCAAGGTGCTGCGAAAACTTACGGTACAGGGTTTCGAGGAACCACATAGCTGCCCCGCCGTCATGGGATTCTTGCAGGGCCTGCTGCCCCGACTGGAGCAACTACTACAGTGCTGCCGTGTGCTGGGTCCGGCCCACCCCTGCCAGGAACGGCTGCACAAGGCCATTCTGCTACTAACCAAGGTGCTGCTGGACTTCCTTGAGCAGCACCCCGGGCCCTTTATTCAACTCATACGGCCTTGCCTGGAATTCTGCGTTCGCCTTGTCTTCACCCCGGCAGGAGAGGGGGCTGTTTTCGAACGTTTCACAGTGCACTGCATGAACCTCATCAAGATGATCGTCAAGCACGATGCCTACCGGCCCTCTAAGGACCCGGAGCAAAGAAGTGCACAGAGCTTGGAAGCACACGCCATCAAGACAGACTTCTTTACTTACCCAACTTTGCTGGAGATGTGTCGTAGGCTGGTAACCCACTACTTTCTACTGACCGCTGAGGAGTTGGCCCTGTGGGAAGAGGATCCGGAGGGTTTCACGGTGGAGGAGACGGGCGGGGATTCCTGGAAATATAGCCTGCGACCTTGCGCCGAGGTGCTCTTTATTGACATCTTCCATGAGTACAGTGCGCTGCTCACTCCGGTGCTATTAGACATGATACATAGCCTGCCCGGTCCCAGTAATCTGCAAGACCTTTCCACCATACTAATCAAGGACACTGTCTACAACGCTGTTGGCCTCGCTGCATATGAGCTCTTTGACTCGTTGGATTTCGATCAGTGGTTCGAGAAGCAGCTTCTATCAGAGCTGCAGGTTGACCATCCCAGTTACAAACCCCTGAGGCGCAGGGTAATTTGGCTCATAGGCCAGTGGATCTCCGTCAAGTTCAAGTCTGACTTTAGGCCAGTGCTGTATGACGCTATCCTTCGTCTGCTCCAGGACCAAGACCTAGTCGTGCGCATCGAAACGGCTACAACCCTCAAGCTGACGGTGGATGACTTTGAGTTCAGGACAGATCAGTTCTTGCCTTACTTAGAGTCCATGTTCGGGCTCCTTTTCCAGTTGCTCCAGCAGATCACGGAGTGTGACACAAAAATGCAGGTACTGCACGTGTTATCGTGTGTCATAGAAAGGGTCAATATGCAGATTCGACCATATGTGGACTGCCTAGTCCAATATCTGCCACAGCTTTGGAAGCAGAGCGACGAGCACAACATGCTCAAATGTGCTATCCTAACAACACTCATCCACATTGTTAAAGGATTGGGTGAAGACAGCAAAAACCTTTACCCTTTCCTGCTCCCGGTTATCCAGTTGAGTACAGACGTTGCCCAGCCGCCACATGTTTACTTGCTGGAAGATGGTTTGGAGTTATGGTTGGTCACCTTAGAAAACTGCCAGTGTCTCACACCTGAACTTCTTCGTATTTTTCAGAACATGACTGCTCTCATGGAACTTAGTTCGGAGAATCTCAAAACCTGCTTTCAGATAATCAATGCATACGTTTTTCTTGCATCGCCAGATTTTCTACAAACTTACGGAGACCGCCTCTGCCAATCGTTCTGCGACATCATAAAGGACGTAACTACTGAAGGGCAGGTTCATGTACTCAAGGTAGTGGAGAACATTGTAAAGGTAAATCCAGTAATCGGCCCTCAAATGTTTCAGCCCATATTTCCTTTAGTCTTTCGTGGTATCATAGATGGGGAACGGTACCCTGTGGTGATGTCTACTTATCTAGGGCTTATGGGTAGAGTGCTGCTACAGAACATAAGTTATTTTTCTTCTCTGCTTAACCAGATGGCTCACGAATTAAATCAAAAGCCTGACCAGTTACTGGGCAATCTAATAGAAATGTGGGTAGATCGCATGGATAATATCACACAGCCAGAAAGAAGAAAGCTTTCTGCTCTTGCACTGCTTTCCCTCCTCCCCTCAGCCAACAATGTTATCCAGGACAAATTCTGTGGCATCATTAACGTGTGTGTGGAAGGTCTACACGATATTATGACAGATGATCCAGAAACATTAACATTTAAAGACTGTATGTTAATTTCTCACTATGAAGAGCCGCCAATTACGGAAGACGAGGAACCTCCAACAGAACAAGATAAAAGAAAAAAGATTCTTGCACTTAAAGATCCAGTGCATGCAGTCTCCCTGCAACAATTTGCCTATGAAAAGCTGAAGGAACAGCAAGAACTGTTGGGTGAAGAGGGCTTCCATGTACTTATGGAAACTGTGGACACCGAAATAGTAACACAACTACAGCAGTTTTTACAATGTTTTTGAAAAATGCTTTTTTATTTGCTCTTGTGTGCTGCGGAAGTCATTCAGCCAAAAAATTTGGAAAACCTCATGCGTATTAAACCAAAAACGGGGGGACACCTCATTAAGAGGACCTCCGATGCAACATTTGAAAAATAAAGTCTCCAAACCCAGTCCGTCAGAAAGCGGTGTATGCTTGCAAATTGGAGGCATGTCTATGGCGTGGGTAATTTAGCATTTTCATTTAATACTGCATATTTTACATAATACAGTCCCCGGTCGAATTTCGACGGTGCATAGCCCCTATCCTGTTGTGCCTTAACTTTAGTGAGACATTTACTCATCCATATATACAAAGATGCTGCACACCACATAATACCCTAACCACACAACACAACTAAACACTATTTTTCTACATGCCTTGTTCGTATTGTATTTTGCTTTTTAAAGCAATGTTATTTTTCGTCTGCAGAGATGTTATAAATCAGAGCTCACGCAATGACTTGTCTTGACTTGTAGTCCTGGATGAAATCAGTTCAAGCTCCTTGGAACACAACCTGTTACTTTGGAGAATACTTTAAAACATGTCAAGAGTAAATTAGCTTGAAAAAATTGAGGGTGAAAATAGCAGAAAGCAGATAACTAACCTGGTGTTCCAGCAGCTGCGTTCGCAAGGGGGTTAATAGCCAACCGAACTTGATCGATGTCAAGCTTTAGAGGCGGTGCCCCTTTAACAGCTGTGCTTGGGGCACAACCCACTATCCCCTCATCAAGGCCACTTTGCTTGATCCAAAGATGAAGAACTCTCTGTACTGGGAACCTGTTTTTAGTCTTTTCTCCCTGCAATCTCATAAAATAAAAGCTCATGGGAAGAATTGTTTTGTTTGAGAGAGTTCCTGATTAGTTTGAACATTGTTAGAACTTCTGAATGCTATGCCGATTTAACACTTCAGTTTGACTATTGTATAGCTCTAAAACCAGTATGCTAAATTGTTTACCCATGTCACTGCAGAAAGACTTTGGCCACGTGTCTTCACCCTTAACGAGATCCATGGATTATTTATTCACAAGGGGCATTTTTGTGTAGTTCCTAAATTATCTGCGTGCTGATCGGATTTGACTGTAGCAGTGCTCTACGAACGCTACCTGTAAAAGGATGTCGGCTTTATGTCCACAAAAAGCTGAATTGTGCAATTATTACTTACCCAGTAATAGTCTGCGAACTGTTTCTGCTTGGGATCAAATCTGCCATATAATGTTTGGCTCCGAATATTTATTTATTTTTAATTCGAGAAACAGGCTGCTGACAGTGGCATTCCTGTTAAACTACCTATCCTATGTGTACAGGGATCCCAGATGGTTCAGCAGCATCAATTGTTTTTCTGACATTGCTTCTTTATGTTGTGAATGTAACTTGAGTGTAGATTCTGTTCTACAGTCTCCTTGCTTCATTGTGGGGAGGCAGGATGTGCACATGTGGTTCTAAACTGATACAAACCAGACTATTACTGAGTAAGTCATTTGTCTTGTGGGGCTTGTACATTTGCTTAGATTCACATTTGTGTAGAAGGCAAGCAGTACCAGAGTAAGGTAGGGGGTGTGCAGTACATAATCGCCGGCCCTACCTGTGAATCGGATATTGCTTGTGTGTCAATACAGTAGTGTTGTGTAAACGAATGAACTGAGCTCCCAAGTTGCAGTGGTATGTTGGCAATAAAGGCCATTGTTGCTCCTGTGCTACATGCAGAATGAGCTTTTGGAGCGAACGGTAGTGTTTTATGGGCCAGGGAATAACAGCTGAATGCACTTACAATGCATGTAGCACTTGTGGACTTGGTTACAGTGTCCCCTTCACGGGTAAACCACACAGCTCTGTACTTAACTAGAGTGTGTGTGTGGAGCTCTTCCTCACCTATTTTGTTTGCTATGAAAGGAGGCAGTTCGTTGGATTGACATGGAATTTTGAAATGCATTTAGGTGAGAAAAAAGGGCGAGCTCTAAGAACCATTTTTGTCAATGGAGAGAAATGGTTCTGTAACGAAAGAGCTTGTAGTTTGCTTATCCTTTTGATGGATATGGACTACTATTAGAAAAGCTACTTATATGTACAGTCTTTTAATGTTCCCTGATGCATTAGGTTCAAAAGGAGCACCCCATAAGCCTTTGTGGAACTGTTAAGGTCCCGACCAGTGGGTTGGTTCACAGTAGTATTTATTTTACTCCCTCTGAAAGCCTTGACTAGGGGAACTTTGTCGTTTTATGCTGAGATGCAGTGTAGCCTGGCCAGATCTACCTTTTTAAGGGACCCAACCCTGAGTGTAAGGGGTATATCGTAATATCTGCCTGGTGTGCATGGTTTACACCCTTCTGGTTGCAACATACAACAGTGTTTCAACCGCCTTTTCTGGCTTCCCTTAGTATTTCCATGCTTCTTGTAGGAAGTTGCAGTGTCTGAATTCAGACTTCAGGAGCCATGCTGCTATGTTCAATGTTTGTGGGCATAGATATGTTAACGGACAGTGTTGTTAGTAAGCGGTTTACTAACAGAAGTTTTACGGTAGGTTGAATAACCAGTCCTGAGGTGGGGGATACCATGTTTGCCGTGCCAACATAAGTGCAATTAATGTTAGGTGTTTGAAGTAGCTTGTGTACCACCATGTTGATTCAGGGAACGAAATTGGGACTTGATAAGCAGGAGCTAAAGGCAGCTCCTGGGTATCCGGCATTACTCCGTGACCAAAGTTACCATTGAGAAAACAAGGAGCTAGTACGCATTCCACACATTAACTTTCTAAATGCCTTTTCTATGTGTCCTAATGTTTATCCATAGACTGCCCCAAACACAGAGTTAAATAACTGTCTTTTTATCAGTTGCCCACGTGAGTCAAATGTAGCTGTTGGTGTCAAGCTAACTAGGCTCTTCTAGGCTACAAGCAGGAGCGGAACAGCTCTTGGCAACTTCGAACCCTGCGATTTAGTGTGAGGGAGGTGCAGGGCTCACAAAATCTACCAGCCCACTCACATTGGTTAGTACATTTTAGGAAGGGTGGGTAACATTTGCATGGTACTCTACCTTGCTGGAGAGGATAGGGATGTGTGAAACTTTTGACATTTGTTTGCAGTAATGTGCAAATAAAGGTTTCACTGTGCATGGCTGGCCTTTGGGTGGTAGAATAGCACCAATATGAAGTGTTGTTTAAAATGGTGGATTTAACCTCAAGCAAGCACTGGTAAATCTTTTTTCACTATGGGGCAAGTTAGGTCGAGTATCCACACTGAGGAACTTTGCAGGTCTAGTGGGATTTGAAAGAATTTGCAAGGGCTTCGGGGGAGGGTTGGGGGTTATATTAACATACCTAGACCAGTGATCCATGGAGCATTCTTTATTGACCCTTTCTCTAGGACCTGGACACAAAGATGGGGCATTTGGCATTAAAGGCTGTTGCCAACCGGTCCACTGTTAGATGCCCCCATATCTTGAACATTTGTTTGAGTGCATTTCAGTTGATAATCCCACTTGTGGCTTTGTAGCAGCGCATTGTCCTTGAATGTAAATGACACAGCAATTCCATGTCCTGTGCTTGGAGTGGGTGCTACCCTGCTTGTTTATGTAAGACAGGGGTCTGCAACCTTTGTCTCCAGGTGTTTTGGACTATTCCCATTAGCCACAGCTATATCACTCAATGGTGGTGCGGTATCATGCGAGTTGCAGTCCAAAACATCTGGATAGCCAAAGGTTGAAGACCCCCTGATGTAAGACATTGGTATTGTAGTGTCTGTATTGGCTAGTATGCTGTTCATGTGTTCGTTTGACCCCCTTTGTATCCTTGTGCAGTGCAGTGCACTTGTGACAGTGTGCTGCCTAGCCTATCCACCAGTGGCTCGCACAACCATGTTCTGTTTGTGCATGTGGCACTATTTAGATGCAGGATATCATCATGCCTATCTGTTGCATTACCCTTTTCCCCGTTATTTGGGCTCCGATCTGATAGCAGGATGTGCGCTAGGGTTGATTGTACCCTCTCACTCAAGATGGGTATGCTACTGACAGTGTCAAGAATTTCACCCAGAAACTGTTTGTTTCTTTTGCTTGGGCAAGAGGCTTGACTGTCTCGTTGATGGTGAATCCCAGTTTGTTGAAAATACCCACAGTCCTTTTGAGTATTGTACAAGTAATTATCTAGTTCCTCCTTTTATGAGCCAGCTAACAATAGACAGAAATGTTCTGATGGCGAAGATAAGCTGCCACTACTACAAGCACTTTGGTTAAGACATGAGGTGTTTGATGCTATTCCAAAAGGTAGCACCTTGAGTTGACCATTTCTTGTTCCTATTTTGAATCTTCTCTTACTTGGAAACATTGAAATATGAAAGTATGCATCCTTTATGTCTAGCATGATCATGTATATTCCTCCTTTGGGAAGCGGGATGTCCTCTTAGTGTGGTCATCCTGAATTGTTGTGGCTCTACATACTAGTTTGGTGGCCTGAGGTGTAAGACTTGTCCTATTGTGTATTTTGTTTGGTAATGGTAGGTAAAGAGAGTAAATGCCCATGTTTACATGGTGACACAGGGCTGGTCCGATGGCATTCTATACATGGAGATCTTTGACTTTTCTCTAACAATAACTGATGTTCTCGCTGAATTTTCCCTGCACGGAGGTAGGTTGTGTGGTCTTACTCACGAAACCTATGCAGTAACCCAGGGCAACTGTGTCCAACACCCACTGTTCTGACGTTATTCACCCGGCCCCACATGCATGGGTGAATGCTGTTGTTATGCATCGTCCTACCGGAGTGTCATGGGAGGGGACATTTATCTGTGGTCGTTGTTTTATGGAGGTCACTGCTGCTAAAAAGTGTCCCCTCAGTTTTTCTCAGCACGGGGGCGCAGAGTATGAATATTGCTGTGACTGAGAAGCAACTTGACCCTTATGGTTGTATGTGGTGTGGCTCGAAAGGACTGTGGGTTTGACAGGAAACCAGCTTCTTGGTATTTGTCCAAATGTTTTGATGGTATCTAGGTGTGGGTGTTTTGGTGCCTTTGCAGAGCCTCTTCTACCGCTTTCCAACAGTTACCTGTGACTCGATTGATTTATCTGGAAATGTAGCGGGTCTACGCTTCAAAACCGGCAGCCGTGTTACTTGTTGACAGTTAACCCTTTCACCCGCTGCAATCGAATGCACTTTTAATGATGGCATTATCAGTTTTTCTTCCTGAAGACTCCATGGATTTCTAAAAGTATTTGTTTGCCTAATTCCTACATGTCATTCCACTGGGACATGTTGCATCTAGACATGACGGCCATAGCGTTTGCTATTCTCAAGCTGTATGCCGCAGAAGTTGCTGCTTTCCTTCCGAAATCGTAAATGTGTCTGCTCCCCTTGTCCGAGAGATATTCTGTTAGTTAATACAGATTGAAAGGGCTCATTTACATATTACTATCAGGAAGTCAGGCGTTAGCTGTCCCCTAATCTCTATATAGGGTCTGTAGTGAAGGTCATATCATTTTTGTTGTGCCTGATTTCATTAATAAGGGGGTGATCCTCTTTTTTTTTTTATGCTGGCTTTAAGTGGAATGCAGTGTAAGATCCTTCAGAATGTCCTCAATAAAATAGGCATCCTGATCTAGTTCTGTGTGAGGATATCACTTTGGACCACAGGCCTAGCAGATCTGTGTGCTGAACATTAATCTTGGTGAAAGGAGTCCTAATCTGGTGACACTATGACATCTATCGGAGTCAACATAGTCCTGGTATTTATTGAATATTTATAAGGCGCACCATACATCAAATTTGTTTCCAGGTGTGTTGAAGTAAAAGGGTGGGTGTAACGGGATATACAGAACAATAATGGTCCTACTAGGCCATGTAACATTGGGATCGTGCAAGTGCAGAAACAAGAAGTGGGGGGTAAATACAGGGGTGAGTGGGCAAGAAGGGAGGGCTCAGGGGCTAGGCAAGTGCTTGGGAGGGGGTGGGTGCAAGCGCCAGGGGAAGCTGGGGGAGGACCACTGTTTAAGTGCAAGGGGGCGCCCGTCCCACCAGGCTAGTAGGGGAAATGGGCCCAGAAGGGCAATGCTGGTTAGTGGGGGGACTGGTCAGGGTGGACCTGGTGCTCTGCGTGACTCATAGGTGACCAGGCTACCAGTCGCAGCAGCCGGTGGTGGAAGGAGACGGAGAAGGGCAGGGTCCTGACAAGCTTCTGGAACATAAGGCAGTCCGGCTGCAGTCTGAGAGGGGCAGGAAGGCCAATACAGAGGGAGGCAACTTCCGAAGAGAGAGATCTACCCCCTACTCTGCTTGGAAAAACGTCTCTACCAGGCTGGTATTCAGGGAGAGGGAGTTGGATGTAGCGGGGTCCCAGGCCCCAGAAGGCCTTGTGGATGATGTAGAGGGTCTTGAATTTGATCCTTGCAGTCACGAGGAGCCAATGGAGAAATTTAAGGTCTGGAGAGATGCAGTCCCTGGGCTTGAGGCCAAGGATAAGTCTTGCAGTCCTCTTCTGGACTAGTTGAAAGGGGGGTGAAGAGTGGAAAGAGGTAGATTGAGAAGTGGTTATTGCAGAACTCCAGCCTAGTGAGAACCAGACCTCTTGAGACATTTGAGTTTCTGGGGAAAGAAAAGGATGGGGAGAATGCCGCTGAGGGGGGGGGGGGGGGGTGAGGAGTCCTTCCCCCAATGTTTTTTGCCCCTCAAGATGGGAAGTGGACCCAAGGAGGGCAGCCAGAGAGTGGGAAGGGAGATGGGGTCCCAATGAGAAGGATCTCTGTCTTACTGACATCAAGACAGAGATCGTTAGCCGTGAACCATGCCTGAATAGCAGTTAGTCAGGAATGAGAGAGGAGGGACGCTTGAAGGAGTGCTAAGTGTCATCAGCATAACACTGGAAATAAAGAGAGAAGGGGGGGGATCAAGTGGGCCAGATGGGCATGGTAGATGTTGAAGAGCCACAGCGATAGGATAGAGCCCCGAGGGACAACGCTGGTAGAAATGGAGGAGAGGAAAAGGCCCAGTTGCACCTGGGAAGGTCGATTTAGAAGGGAAGGTCGTCAACCAATCCAGGGCAAGGTCTGTGATACCAAGGTTGTCATGGCATCGTTTTATCAGAGTGACATGATTGACCGTGGCAGAGGACAGATCAAGGAGGTATCTGTGATGTAAGCTCTTGTCCCCTGTACTATCATGATATTCATGACCTGCATTTGTGTCAGTTTGTATGCACAGTTGGGCCTTTGGGTTGCTCTGGTTTTTCATGAAGGAGACTATTTTAGTTATTGTTTACTTGAAATCCTTCATGGTAATTCTTTTTGACGTTGAGGGGTAGCCTCTGATGCTGTCGACATTTGAGCTGTCTTGGCTTCGAAGATTTCGACAACGGTATTGCTTTTCTCTTTAGAGTCTGCGGCATTGACTAGTGTCTTCTGCTGCTGAAAGTGTTTTAATTCCCTCTGTGAATTCCCTCCTTTGCCAGTTTGGAGCACGGGTGGAAAATGGGCATAATGTTTTTAATGCCCCGTTCTCTGCTGGTCTATGCTTTTGTGTTTTGTTTATGTCAGCCTAGGCCTACAGCAATCAAAGCCTGGAAATTAGTGTTCTTGTACTTATGAGGTCAATACTGTGCCTTTGACTCGGTTTGTGGTGTTTTGGATTGTGCAGTCGCCTGGGGACTTCTCTGTAACTTGTTCAGTTGATGAACCATTGGAGCTGGCGTCTCTTTGTTCGTCTGTTGGGTGGATGACTCGGTCATCGAAAAACCCGACCTAGAACTCCCATGTATCTTCTCCAGTGATGGCCTGTGCAGATTCTGTTTGCATGGCTTACACTGCCCGGTCCTTCTGACCATGCCTCCCAAGAGTTTTGGGTTTAAATTTAAGGCACGCCCAGCAGTGATCCTTGGCATGGTCCCACGGGGGACAGCTTTTGCACTGACGGGAATTTGAATTGCACTGTGGACAACATTTAAACGAGGCACTTTTCTATTGGGGCCTCAAGGATTAGACACAACATTAATGTGTTGAGGGGAAAAGGCATTCTCAAAGAAATAAAATTGTATACAAACGTGTGCCCCTCCCTACTGTACGCCTTGTTGCAGACACTGGCTTCTTGTAATGCTTATCTCTCTGCACCTGAAAGACAACCTTGCTTCGAATGCCATCAGTTTCTTCTTTGTTGCAAAATCACCCATATTTACACTTTGTTTTACAAATTAAATAAAAGTTGTAATATTTTGAGGCAAGCACTAAATGGGACTACACGTATCATGTGAACAAAGTCAAATTGACAAGCCTCAAACGTGTATTTTTTAATAAAAGATTACTGCAGCGCTCCTTATGTACATGGAGTTTAATATTTTACCAATGACTAAGCCATGTAATGGATCGTAGAACTTTGATTTAGTCAATTTCTTCCTTCTTAGTTAACCCCCCCCCCCCACCCAACAAATCTAGACTATGAAATCTCAACAAACTGGAAAAATAGAAGTTATTGGTATGTCACGGTTGTGGTTCTGACAACACAAATAGCTTGCTGCTTTTGTCAGTCAAATTTAAACACCCAATATCGACATTCAATGTTACAAAAATGTGGACCTGGCACTAGAAACCGAGATGACTTTGGGAGGATGTGTACTGTAGAATTGCAGAATGCACTGCAATTAAATGATGAACAGGTAGGGGATAAAGTGAGGATCTTACCCACAGTAACATTCTTTTGACTGGATGTTCCTCCCACATATGCCTCATCTTGGATACATCCAGGTCTGCCTGCAGCTTGCTTTGGTTACTTTTTTCAAAGGGTCGAGCGTCATGCAGCATCGAGTCAGTCTTTAGATGGCCTCCGTAACGTCCCTTGCCATGATGTTGACACTACTATAGGAAGCATGCGCGCTTGACTGCTACCTCAGTTCTAGGTTCTGTTCCTCCCTTTAATTTGCATGCTGTGCCATAGGAGGAGATTTCCTTGACGGTGCAAGACACAGAAATTGTAGGCAAGCAAGAGGGGGTGGATGGGAGGGCTATGAGGGAATACATGGCAGGAACATCCAGTCGAAAAAATTGTTACCACTGGTAAGTAACTTGTTTTTCAAATGGATTGTGTCCTCGCAAGTATTCCACATCTATAATGGACTCCCAAAGCAGTTTGTCTTAGGAGGTGGGTGCCAAGAATTTTTTATTTGTTGATATTCTAGAGGACGGCTTTAAATGTACTGAAAGTATGAAGGGATGAATGGATTGCAGCTCTGCAGATGTAGATGTCCTGCACTGGCACTCACCAAATCTTTGCCTGCCAGAGAGCAGCATTCTGTTATACACATGACAATCTGTTTTGTGACCGCTAAACCTAATCTTTGACCAGCATATCCAATGAAGAGCTGGCCATCCCAGTGAACATTTAGTGTCTGTCATGTAGTAACTTAATACCCATTTAGGGTCCAGACAGTGGAGTCTCTCCTGATAGGACATTTATAACACACCTATACACAAGTGTTTCCTCTTTTGATGGGTGAGGAGGAGGATAAAAAGTAGATAATACTATACGTTGTGCAAGGTGAAACTCCGACTCAACTTTCGGAAGAAAGGATGATCATTGTACCTCGTCTTTGAAATAGAACACGAAAGGAGGCTTAGAAGACAAGGCTTGTAGCTCCCTCCCCCTACTGCCAGACATAATAGCTACTAAAAAGGCTTTTTATAGTAAGCATTTTCAGTGGACACAAATGTAAGGGCCCGAAAGGCGCGCCCATAAGACCTTTCAATACTCAATGTTGGCACGATGAAGGGGAGTAGGTCTAAACAAATTTGTTGGGCCCATAACAAAATTGTACTACAAGCAGCACTCAGTACAATCCCTCATCTGGAGATCTCCGCAAAATTGACAGTGCAGCCAAGTAGCAAATGTTTGCAAGGATGACCAGCTCTTCATTGGATACGCTGGTCAAAGATTATGTTTAGCGGTCACAAAACAGATTGTCATGTGTATAACGGTCCACTACAAACGCTTCCCATAGAGCTCCTCTTCTGGGAAATTCCCTGGACCAGAACAGCTCGCATTTCCTGTTGACACTGGTCGCGAACAGATCCCCATGAGGCCCCCTCCAAAAGGCAAAGATCTCCAGAAGGAATGCCTGCTCAGGGCATCCGCTGCTGTGTTTTCTTCCCTGGCTACATGAACTGCCAGGAGAGTGATTCATTCTCTGTGCCCAAAACCAGAGCTGCATTGCGCCTCTGCACAGGGGCAGTGACCCTACACCCCCTCTCTTGTTAGTGTGCGGTACAAATGCGGCTCTGAAAAGGGGGAGGGGTGAGTTAGTGGGAATTAGCTGGAAACGTGCAAGAGAGCAGTGATGTGCTGTTGGCCGCCTCAACCCAGTTAATAATTGGGCTTAGGGTGTTTTTCGGTCGGTAGCCGCAGTGTGCTGTTGTGCGAGTCTGTGTGTTTTGTTGTTGCAGTGTAGTGAAGTTTGTGCGGATTGTTGTGTTATAGGCTTCTGGTTGTGTTTTGGTTAGAGTTTGAGCGGTGTATGCGGAGGGGTGAAATTGATAAGTTAATTGGCATTGCTGTCTGGAAGCGAGGTGCTAAACTGCAATATTCTCTCCAGGTGGTGTGCATGAGCATCTCCCATCTAGATCTGAGACTGGCCGACACCCACAGTCCCTTCCACAGTTGATGCCCACCCATATTCATAACTGTGTCCAAGTTTGGCCTCGGCCACCTCCGTCAAACCTGTCTGTATGCGGGGCAAGCAGGTTTTTTGAATCCATCCAAATCTGGCCCCCGATAGCATACCCAATCCGGTCAGTATGCAGAACCGGTCAACCAACGCTACTCCATCCACATGTGGCAGTGGTTGGCATTTACGGTCTTATCCATCTGCTCATGCAGGCTACCGCTCGCAGCCCCTTTGAAGTGTGGCACATGCCAGCGTTTGCAATTACATCCAGGTGTGGCGCCTGCCATCATTCACAACTCAATCCGGGCTCGGACCATGTCACCAATTTAGCACAACTTCAAGTGTGGCAACTGCTAACATTCACACAATTCTGTTCCAATATGATACTCATATAGTGATTATGGAGTAGGTGAGGTTGTTGGATGAAGTAGGCTAGGGATGCTAATTTCTGTCCTTATGGGGTGTTGCTTGTGCTCTCTTCGACCTAGCGTTGTCGTCTCTTGTTATAGGAGTTTGCCTTAGTCCAGGCATGTCCAACCTTTTGGAATGTGGGGCCGAAGCATTCACTTTTTGTCACCCGGTGGGCCGGCGAGCCAAACACCCTCACCCAAAGCAGAATATTCAAAATCGATGGTGTGTGACCTTTGACACAATAGCATCACAGGCAGTGATTGCCATACAGCCCCAAAGATAGCTTTTGGTGTCAGGGACAGTGAAACAATGGGGGCGACCGATCTAGGGAGGCCCCCACTCCACGAGATTTGTTTTTCAAATATGGGGCTGAAATGGTGCATTTGGCAGGAAAAGTGGCCAAAAAGCCATAAGTTTACAATCGGTTCTAAAGGTGGACATGTACACTCCATGTCACCAACAGCAGACAAGAACATTGTAGAGCACAGCACATTTTAATGATCATTTGTCCACAGTGTAAGACAGCACTGTCACTGATGTAACACATTGGGATGCTGGTTGTGCCCAAAATATGCCCCTGTAGCAACATGTCTATGCTGGTTGTCCCCAATTTAGGCCAGCATTGTCCTGTACAAAGCATAATTGATGCTGCCTGAGCATGTGCAGTGTGCCCAATACATATGCCAACTTTTCTCTGTAATACGCATTAATTACTTTTGTTAATTATTGATTCTGCCTGTGCAGTGTGCCCAATACATATGGCAGCTTATCCCTGTAATACACATTCATTACGTCTGTGGTAATGAAAGAAGCATAATCCCATTCAAAAGATAAAATGTGGAAAATTGATCACCCAAAGGAGAACCAACCCAATTGAAGACTACTCCCCTCTTAGTCATAGGGCAAGGTAGGAGTTTATCCAACCCCAGAAAACTTCTATAAAGGTTTTTCATATTGTACCTATTGTGTACGTGTCATACTTGTGATACCATGCCTCCACTACACAACACACCACTTTGTTAGCAATGATTTTGTCATCTAAATTAAGAAGAAAGACAGAGTGATGGGCAAAATTTGCCTAGCAATGCAAGCTTTCAATTTTCCATCAAACGCCAAACTAAATTAATGGAAAACTTTTGAAGCAAATGGAACCAATTCAGATAGCAAGAGATGAATGCTGGCCCTTATTCTCGTAGGATGTTGTGCAACAAGAAGAGGAAGGAATAGCAGGGCAGGGTCAAACGTGGAGAATCAAAATCCATCTTTCGGCTGAAAAGAATCTTGTGTTGAACAATACACCCTGTGTAACTCCGGATGATTTCAGAGAAAGCACCTTTCCACATACTATGCCTGAAGAGGCATCAGCGTGTGCCAAATATATTGAAGGAGCACAAACAAACAGGGAACTGTTGACTGCCAAGATACTTTTCAGTCTTTTAGGCCAAATTAGTATTGAGTCATTTAGGAATGCTTTCCCATACAAAAGAACCCTAAATTTAGGTGCGTCAACAGTACTGAGAAAGCAAGGGTAATTCATGTGGATGCTTAGTTGGTGTGACCCCATTGTGCAGGGAGATATGGGATCACTGGGTATAACAATGTAAAATATACTCTCAAATTCCAATAATCCCTCAGGCCCCATTGCAACTAATCAGGGGCATAGTGGAATTCCACAGCACAGAGAAGTTAAATGTAATGCTGAAAGCACACACATCGCAGCAGTGAACGCTCAACCCACTGAGCTATCATATTGGCTACAGTAAAATTAGCAATTATTCGGTAGTGGATACCATTAAACTGGTAACTGAGATTTAGCAGCAGACCAGTTAAGTTCATCTGCAGGTCTAGTGCAAAGTTGGCCGCATGTCAAGCATGCATGCATCTACTTTTCAGGCTTCAGAGGTTGGCAAAATAGGGAAAGCAGCACATTCACAGGACATCCACACCCATACAAATTAATAAATAAACCAACAGTCCTCTGCCACGGCCCAGTTTATTTATTTATTTGCTCAATGTTTGTCGGGTCCGCGGACCGGATTAATTTATTTCCGCAATGCTGGTCGGACCCAGCATTTCAGAAATAAATGAATTAAATCGGGTCCACGGACCAGACAAGATTGAAAAAATAAATAAGCCAGGTCATGGCCTGTACTGCCCCTGGTGCCCTGTTCCAGGGGGCACCAGAGGCAGTAACAGTGCTCAGTTTATTTATTTGCTCATTTCAACAAATAAATAAACCAGGCCGTGGCTTGTTCATTTTGTATTCCTTTGTTTGTTCAGCCTCGCGGGCCACATGAAATGGCTCGGAGGGGCGCATTGTGGCCTGCAGGCTGTATGTTGGACAACCTTGCCGTAGTCGGTTCTGGGTGTTATCAGTGTCGTCCCACATTCTGTCATCCTGTTCTTTGCGTTTCCTGTTTGATTGTTTCATTTTTTCAATATGAGTCTGTGATGTTGAAGAGCCAGGTTTTTAGTAGTTTTCTGAATTGTAGGTGATCTTTGGAGTTTCTTATTTCTTTCGGGATGTTCCAAGTTTTTCCAGCTAGGTGGGAGAAGGACGAGTCCCCTAGTTGTTTCTTAAGGTCTGGTTTTTGTTCTAGGCGTATTTCGTTGCTTGATACAAGGAGTCTTGTTGGCTTGTAGATTATTTTCTTTTGTAGGAATTCAGCTCCCTGTCCGCTGATTGCCCTGTGTGTTATGCACATTGTTTTGAAGGTGATGGGATGTTTAACTGGAGGAGTCTGGCTGCTGCATTTTGGATGCCTTGTAGTTTCTTCGGGAGGTATTCTGGCATTCCGAGATAGAGGCTGTTTGCATAGTCAATTCTTGACATGATGAGGGCGACTATTGTGAGTGGTTTGTGGTTAAAGGAGAGGAAAGGTAAGATTCTTCTTGTTGTGTGAAGGAGGAAGAAGCATTTTTTGATTATTGCATTTAGGTTAGGGTGTTGTCCATCAGGACTCTCAGAATTTTTACTACCTTAGATGGTGTTGGCGCGGTTACAATTTCCGTCAGCCACGGAATGTAGGTGTTGGTCTCTTGGTTTTTGGATACGATCATGATTTCTGTCTTTCCTGGGTTGATTTTCAAGTTGTTGTCGTTCATCCAGTTGAAGACGTCTTTTAGACACTTGATTAGGGTTCAGTGATCGGCTTGAGTGTCGTCTGCGTAGTTGTAGCATGTCATTTTGTAGATTCTAATTACTGGAGTCTGGTAGATGTTGAAGTATAGTGGTGATAGTGAGGACCCCTGTGGTACTCCACATGCGTTAACTCGTGGGGTAGATTTGAAGGGTTTTATCCATACGGTTTCTGTTCTGTCTGCTAGGAATGATTTAATCCAGAGTAGTGCCATGTCCGTTTATGTCTATCTTCCAGTCTTTTGGTTAGGGTGTCATGGCTAATTGTGTCAAAGGCTGCAGAGAGGTCGAACAGAATCATAGCTGAGGTTGTGTTGGAGTCTGCGTTTGTTTTTAGGTCATCCCAGATGGATAGTAGTGCTGATTCTGTTCCTCTTGCAGGTCTGAAACTGACTTGTGCTTGGTCTAGCAGGTGCTGTTTTTCTACATGTTCTTGGATTAATTTGTATGCGTACGTTTCTAGGAGTTTTGCCGGGAAGGGAATGTTTGAAATTGGTCTGTATTTGGAGAGTTCTTCCACATCTCCACTTGAGTTTTTTAAAAGCGGTTTGATATATGCTGATTTGAAGGATCTTGGTACAGTTCATGTTGCAAGTGAGAGATTTAGGAGGTTTCTGTAGTATTCTGATGCCGTTCCTTGTGCAAGGATTGATTTGTAGATGTCAGGTGGGGCAGGGATCCATGGGTGATCCTGCTTTCTTGCTGCGTTTTACCAGTAAGCTGAATGCCTCTGCTGATATTTCAGGAAAGCTTTGTAGTTTGTGCTGTGACTCTTTGCTGGGTCCGGTTGGTTGAGAGTTATGGTTGGTCTGTTTTGTATGATTTGCCGGATGTTGTTGATTTTGTTCTTGAAATGGTCTGCCCATTCGTTGCAAAGTTTCTCTGAGGGGGTTGGAGTGTTGTCGCAACCAGGTGGCTTTCTCTTTTCTTTAATGATGTTGAACATTTCTTTTTGTGTGTTGGTGGCATTGGCGATTCTGTCATCATAATGCCTTCTCTTCGCCTTTTGTATTTCCTTCTTGTATGTGCGGATTTGTTTCTGGAACAGTATTTTCTTGTGTTGGTTTTATTCGTTCCCCCATTCCAATATCTTGTCCTTTTTCATGGTGCTTAGTAGAGGGTTGAACCATTTTGCCGTTGCCCTTTTTTTGAGGGGGTAAATGATTTTTCCGGGGTGATGTTTCCAATTGTATCAGCAATCCATTTGTGGAGTAGCTCTGCTCTCCCATCTAGGTCAGCCAGCTCTAGTTCTGTAATTGAGGGTTTGGTCATCTCCAGTTGTTCGATTAGGTTGCTTGCTTTGACAGTTTTCCAGTTTCTTTTTGTGATGGTTGTCAGCTTTGGGGTCTGGATACGGACTAGATAGTGTGATCATGAATGGGATGAGGAGATGATCGCTCCACAGTATTTGGATCAGCGGTGCCGTGGTGATAAGTTTTTCCTTGGCGAAGATTGCGTCGAGGGTGTGTCCTGCTGAGTGTGCTACCCCTTTGATCAACTGTTGCAGTTTCATGGTTGTTAGCTGTCCAATTAGTGAGTTGGCGTGTTTCTTCAAACCAGATGTTGAAGTGCCCCAGGATTATTAGTTCTTGCTTGATGGCTATGTTGGGGATGGCTTCTATGAAGTTGTCGACGAAGGCTGCATCATAGGTCAGTGGTCTGTACACCAGAATGATTGTGATGTTAATTTTTGGATTCGCTGATAGGTGTATGACCATGGTTTCGCAGTTGATGATGTTGAGAGGTTTGTCTGTTTTTATTTTCAGTTGTCCTTTGAATGCTATTGCGAGGCCTCCTCCTTTTTTATATTTTCTGTTTACTTTAAGGCATTTGAAGTTGGTTGGGAGGCAGCTTTGGAGTGTGATTTTCTTTTTGTAGTCATCGTCCAACCATGTTTCTGTGATGAATAGGATGTCAATGCCATTGTCACAGACAAGGTCAAAGATCTCTGTTGAGTGTTTTGACATGGATTTTGTGTTTATTAGGTTGCAGCTGAGTTTAAAGGTGTGGTTTGTGCTTTATTGTCGGCGTTGTCTTCTGGAAGGAAACCTTAACACCAATCAGGTTGATCTTTAGTTGAGGTGTTGGTACAGGTGCATCTGTGTTGTCAAAGTTTTTCTAGGTTCTGTCCTGGGTTTTTGTTTTCATCAGGTTCTTCAAAATATTTTGGTTGTTGAGTGGAAGTTACTCTTGTTTTGGTGATGTAAGGTGTTATTGCGTCGATTATGTTTTTGTAATTTCTAGCGTTGTCCTTTCTTCTTCTGAGTGGTTGTGTGCTTTTGTTGATTCCGGTGTTGGGTTGGTTTGTTCTGGTGACCAGTTTATTGCGAGGTATGGAGTTAGGTAGAGGGATTTTTCTCTTCTCTCTATGATGGTTCAGTGTCTTTCCTGTCTGTGGGAGTGTGTTCTGCAGTTGTGAGTCTTCGGTGGTGTTCTTTCTGATCTGTCTTTCATTCCGTCCAGGTCGTTGGTGCAGCATTTTAAGCTTGGGAGTTTTTGTTGGTCTTTATTTTTTCGTTGATGCCGAGTTGATTTCTGCTTCGGTCCGGCTGTCTTGTGGTGTAGTACTGGGTGTAGGGAATTGTCCGGTACAAGTTTGGGCTATGTCTGTTGGTGGTCTCGTCAGCTGATATTGCTGGCTGTCTCGAGTGAGGTAGGGGAGCTTTGCTAGCATTATACCGTTGGGGTAGTCCAGTGGCTGGCTTTAATGTGGGTCTCCCTGGAAGAGGTTCTCTGTAGTGAACAAGCTATGTGGTGTTAAGAAGGGTATAGCTAGTAACTACAGAGTTGTCCTAATGGGCGTAACTGACAATATCTGTGTCATCGCATGAGGCCGAGTCTATAACCGCAGTAAAACAGCACAATAATCAGCCAGTAATCTCTATCATTCCACAGTGATGCTCTCTAGATGTGAATTGTTCAGTGTGTGCCAATCTCCGTGGTTAGTGCTCAGTCCAGCGATCAATTCCAGTATTATCTTGGGGTAGAGGGCAACAATCGCAGCACTGTCGTGGGGGTGGGTCAGCTAGCATTCACATTAGCATTCTAGAGGGCAGAGGCTAGCAAGTACAGTGCTTATTCTGTAATGGAGGTTTCTGGATGTGAATTAGGTCAATGAGTTCTAATCTCTAGGGTAGTTTTACAATGTGGACATGGCTGGATCAGATAGTTCTGCACAGTGGGAGAGAGTCCCACAGCCAACAATGCAACGTGAAATAGGGTGTAGCTAGATTTGAGAGGCCTGTACACGGAACGCGTGGGCCACCGCCAGCAATGCAATTTGAAATAGGGCCGGCTAGATTTACAGGACCTTTATAGCGAGAGAGAGGCCCACAACGCCATTTGAACACCAGACAGTGCAGTTTGAGATAGGGCTCAGCTAGACTTGAGACCCACAGTCAACAATGCAATATGAATACCAGACAATGCAATTTGAAATAGGGCAGAGCTAGATTTGAGAGACCTGTATAGTGGGAGAGAGGCCCACAGCCAGCAATGCAATTTGAAATGGGCAGAACTAGATTTGGGAGACCTGTATAGTGGGAGAGAGGCCCACAGCTAACAATGCAAAATGAATGGCAGACAGTGTAATTTCAAATAGTGCATGGCTAGATTTGAAAGACCTGTATAGTGGGAGAGAGGCCTACAGCCAAAAATGCAGTTTAAACACCAGACAATGCAGTTTGAGATGGGACACAGCTAGATTTGAGAGTCCTGTATAGTGGCAGAGGCCTACACCCAACAATGCAATTTGAGTACCAGCCTAGACACAGATTGAGCCTAACAATGCAATTTGGTCCTGTATAGTGGGAGAGAGGCCATCAACCAGCAATGCAATTTGAAATGGGGCACAGCTAGATTTGAGAGACCCGCATAGTGGGAGAGAGGCCTACACACAACAATGCAATTTGGGTACCAGCCTGGCACAGCTAGATTTGAAAGCCCTGTAGTGGGAGAGAGGCCTAAAGCCAAAAATGCAGTTTGAACACCAGACAATACAGTTTGCGATGGGGCACAGCTAGATTTGAGAGACCCGTATAGTGGGAGAGAGGCCTGCACCCAACAATGCAAGGGAAGCGAACTGGGCTGCAGGCACGGCCTGGGGCAGCAAAGATCTCACCTGATGCACTGGTGGCTAAGAAGCGCTCGGGGACCGGTTCAGCGACTACGCTTACAGCAGATGGAGAGTTAGCCTATCAGGGGAGGAGGACGGGAGAAGGAAGCGAGGCAAGGGAAACGAACAGGGCTGCAGGCACGGCCTGGGGGCCTCAGTCGCCTACACAAAATACAAAAAGCAAGGCCCACGACTGTCCGGGCAGTAAAAGTCTCACCTGTTGCACTGGGTGGCTAAGAAGCCCTCGGGGACCAGTGCAGTGACTATGCTTACGGCAGATGGAGAGTTAGCCTATCGTGGGAGGAGGGAGGGAGAAGGAAGCGAGGCAAGCGAAGCGAACTGGGCTGCAGCACGGCCTGGGGGCCTCAGCCGCCTGCCTACACAACATACAAAAAGCAAGGCCCATGACGGTACGGGTAGCAAAAATCTCACCTGTTGCACTGGGTGGCTAAGAAGTCCTTGGGGACCAGTGCAGCGACTACGATTACGGCAGATGGAGAGTTAGCCTATTGTGGGAGGGAGAAGGAAGCGAGGCAAGGGAAGCGAACTGGTCTGCAGGCACGGCCTGGGGCCCTCAGCCACCTACACAAAATACAAAAAGCAAGGCCCGCGACGGTCTGGGCAGCAAAGATCTCACCTGATGCACTGGGTGGCTAAGAAGCGCTCAAGGACCGGTGCAGCGACTATGCTTACGGCAGATGGAGAGTTAGCCTATCATGGGAGGAGGGAGGGAGAAGGAAGCGAGGCAAGCGAAAGGGGCTGCAGGCACGGCCTGGGGGGCCTCAGCCGCCTACACAAAATACAAAAAACAAGGCCCACGACGGTCCGGGCAGCAAAGATCTCACCTGATGTACTGTGGCTAAAACCAGCGGTAATGCATGACACTTTTCCACTGTATTGAAGGCAGGAAGGCCATCAGCGCTAGTCTGATTGCCCTCAGCTCTAAACGGTTGATATGGAGTCTGGAACCAGTGTCCGCTTACTGAAAGATCTTTCATGGGACGCTCCCCATCCTATGAGGAAGGCGTCTGTTACAACCGTCCCCTCCGGGTATGGTTGCCAAAAGGGTTCTCCTCTCGTCACATTCTCTCGGCTGGCCCACCAGAGAAGATCCTAAGTGACCTTTGTCAGGACCTGCAGAAGGCCTGTCATTCTGACTGAGAATTGAGACCACTGGGATCTGAGAGCCCACTTAGGGGGATCTCATTCTCAGACAGGCTTCTGGCACCAGAAAATGCAGAATGCCATGAGGCTGAGTAACTTAGTAACTCATAGGCCGTGAGACGTTGGTCGCGGTGAAATGTTTGGACCATCTGCAAGAGATATTGAGCCTGTAATTCAGGTGGCAAAGCTTTTCCTGAGGCTGAATCCAGGACTGCTCTAATAAATTGCAGCTTCTGTGAGGGTGTCAAGTGGGACTTCTTGAAGTTCAGGGAGAAGCCCAGCTCGTGGAGGAAGTGGCAGGTGCAACTGAGAAGACTGACTTCCGGAGAACAAGCCCTGATTAACCAATCGACTAGGTAGGGGTAGATGTGAATCCCCTCCCTCCTTAGACTTTCTGCCACAAGCTTGGGAAAGACCCTAGGCGCTGAGGTGAGCCTGAATGGAAAAACCCAAAACTAATAATGAGAACCGACAACCACAGGTACTTTCTGTGCTTCTGATGAATGGGCACATGGAAGAAAGCATTGCAAAGGTCCACTGACACCAACCAATCCTGGAGTTGAAGGATCTGTGAAAGTGTTACCATCTTGAACTTGTCCTTCCTGAGGAACTTGTTCGAGCATCTCAAGTCCAAGATGGGTTGCACGCCTCTGTCCTTGGGAATTAGGGAGAGTACCAACCCTATTTTCTCTCCACTACAGGTAACAGTCCTATTGTACCTTTCTCCAACAGGAATGAGAATCTCCTGTTGGATGAGCGGATCTGAAACCAAGGTAGGTCTGGCTTTCGGGAGACAATCTGGGGGTTTCTTTAGGAATGGAAGGCAGTAACTATCGGCTACTGTTTGTAGCACCCATGCATCCAAAGTTCTGCTTCCCCAACTCGAGATGATTTGACAGTTTGCCTCCTACCACAGGGTGTTGCATGGGGAATACTTTCCACTCTTCCTATGGCTCCACAAGGAGTTCTCCTCTGACCCCTTTGTGAGAATCGCCCTCTTCCTCTATAGATGGAAGAATACAAACGAAAAGGGTGTTCTCTCCACCCTTCTCCCGAGGGTTGTGGTTGTCCGATTGCCACCCTAAAGATTTACCTGCTGCCCTTGAAGCCTGCAGCTTCTTTGGGCTGTTGTCAGCCTTTTAACCAAAAACAAAAGTTCTACCAAAAGGCATGTCCAGCAAACATGCCTAGACAGCCGCAGAAAAACTGGACTTCCCGAGCCATGACATGCATCTAAGCACAGTACTGGCAGCCATAGACATATTGATTTGTTTATTTATAGAGCGCTTTATGCCAAGGCACTGTACAATGGAACAACTCATACAGTGAACAACAATAAACAATGTGAGCAAAAATGACATGATGAATCATTCGACAGTAAAACAGTGCAAAAAGCAGTTAACTGTGGAGAAGGGGAGGTAGAGAGGAAGTAGGATTGGCGAGGGGGAATAGAAAAGAACAGAACAAGTGAGGAATAGGAAGGTGGGAGAATGGAGGGAGAGGGGATTAAGGAGTCGGGAGAGGGGGGATGAAGAGAGAATGGGAAGATCTTCAAGGAGGAGAGTGGAGGAGAAGGGATTTAAGGGACGTGCGAAATGAGGGAAGGTTAGTGGAAGAGCAGATTGAGAGAGGGAGTGCGTTCCAGTGAAGAGGAGCAAGAAGTTGGAAGGAACGAAACATGGAAGAAGCACAGGGGAAGGAGGTACAGTAAGGAGGAAACGGTGAGCAGAACGAAGAGGGCGTGAGGGGGAGTAGAAGGTGAGAAGTGAGGAGAGATAAGGAGGAGCGAGACCATATAAGGATTTAAAAACAAGGCAGAGATACATACTTGCAGAATCTACCGTATCAAGCCTTGTGACATCCTTTCTGCCTTGGATTAGGCTTAAAAACCCATCCCTTTCTTCTGTCTCTGGTATATGGTCTGCTGCAAGGGCAGCTACACCCCAAAGGGGTGTGTGGATGGGGGGGTGTGTGTATATTTAGCCAAGGCACTTGTAGTATTGGCTGATTTCAGTGCAAGGCTTCCTGCACTGGACATTCTCTTTCCCAATGAGTCAATTTTCCTGTCGTGCTAGACAGCAGGAGTTGAAGGATAAATTGCAGATTTAGATGATACTGTTGCCGCTTGAACAACCAGGCCCTCTGCTGTACGATGCCTGTTAAGGAAAGGAGGGTCTACAGAAGCTGTTCTGTTCTTGTTAGTCAACAGCGTATTCACAAGTGGTACTGAATCTGGCTTCAGCCAATTTTCCATTACTCTTAAAGCAGCATGAAAAGAGAGTACAGCTTCCTTTACTGGACCACTATCTAAAATATCTGTAAGGTCATCAGTTCCATAATAACTGCAGGCTTGGACCACCCCAGATGTTCAGCAACTTTACAGATTACTGACCTGTAGGAAGGATCAGAATATCCAGCCATCCCTCGAGTTGGAGAACGACTTTCTTTTGGACGGGCTAATGGATGGGGATTTTGGGGAGGGCTTACCGGCTTCAAGTGTCTCCTTCCTTTCCTGCAAGGCCTTAACTATCATGGATTGATATGAGCCACAGTTGTCCACCTTCTGGCCTATCCCCAAACAGACGTGATCTGTTATGGACATTCTTTTCCCACCGTCTGCACAGCGTTTAAAACCCGTCATCGGTGTCAAGGACAAGTCGAATGAATTATCAAATCAAATTAGATTGCAGTGAAACACAATCGAAATGCAGAAAAAATGAAACTTAGGCAACGGTCAGCGTGCGTGCTTCATATGCCAGCGTCGATGTCACGGCCAGGGACGCTACAGAGGCTGTCAAAGACCATGACTCAATGCTGCACGACCAAATGAAAAAAGAATTCTGAAGAAAATGCAAGCGGACTAGGATATATCAAAGATGAGGAATACGTGGGAGGACGCAATCCATTTGAAAGTAACTTCTTTGTGGTGTCAGAGGCCCACAATGGTTTCATATCAATAGCATATCTTGTATTCTTAGGACATTTTATGCTGTCACCAATTCTTTAAATGTGCTGTACAACAAGCAAAGGGTTGTCTGAAACCTCCTCATTAATGCTCTGATAGAGGCATTTAAAAGGAGTTTATCTAAGGTTGAAGGCACTGCAGATCCCGTTCTCCTTTTAACTCCCACAATGTATTGACTTTCCAACCACATTCCTCTTAGTCAATCATCCTTGCTTCAACAACAACATCCTGAATTCAGCTTTCTCTCTGACCCAGAAATTCAATCTATTGGTAGAAACTAAGGTGGCGGACATAGTTAATGGTAGGGTCACCATATTCTAGACTTCAGACCTGGGTTCTTGGCCAGTTGAGTGCTCTTACACTAGGCTTCATGTCACTAATGGGAGCATGAAGTGCATCATAAGCCTGTTGTATCAATGCGTAATATCAGGCTTAATAGGGACACTGCTGTATGGGTGAAAACACGGTACAGGCAGTTGGATACGAAAATATATCATCGTAAACAATCTGGTTGTAGTAGAATGTAGAATGTAATTGGCCTCAATGTATTTAAACTTGCACCTTGGCCAAGCACGTTCAACCAGGGTGCTTATTAACTGGTGAACTAATTGTGTGTACAGGGATGGGGTATGTTGTTGCTATCCAACACGACTTCCTATACACTTCAAAAAATGAACACGCTCAATCATCCCTCAATTGTTAGAGGACTGGCCTACCAGGAAGTGGCTCCACAACTACCATTGCATTATTGTTCACAGCTATTTTAGAGGTGATTGTGTCCAAATGCAAATGATGTGAAGATGTATATTAAGTAGCTAGAACATTGTTTTTGTTGCACACACATTTAGCAGAGGACATCTACAGATCTCAGTCAGAAACGGAAGTACCCTTAAATAGCTGATTCTCTTGGATTATTTTTAACAGAATGGCTTGTTAGGCTTTAGGATCCGTACAGATGTTATGACATCAAATAATTGGTAACCCATTTTGAATGATTTCATACAATCGTAGCATACATGTCCCTAAATAGAGGTGGTAATGCATGCACCCAATGTGCAAAAAAGTAAGACGTCACGTGCTTCAAACTGCATGATTTTAGTACACACTCACAGGGACTCCTAATTGCATTGCCTATTCGAAGTAATGATTGACATGATGCTGTTTTGGGTTAATCCAGAGGGTGTCCTTTTCTTGAACTATTTGGGTCATTTACCTATCTGCAGGTTTTTTGTTTTGTGCATTTTTTCTTTATTTTGCTGGTCAGTCTGCATTTCCGAAAATTGTGCTTTTGTTAACGTTACATGCAGTGCCTCTGGTGTGCGACTGCATTCTTGTGTTGCTACACATAAGTAACAATCAGAAAAATAAACCCAATCATTCATGGTGTGATGTCATGGTAAATATATGCTACAGTTAAACTACATTAATCTGCTAAGGATTTGCAAGGCCTCTACGATGAATAGCACATAAATCCACTAGCAGCAGTCTCACTGATGCTGAACTGTGTCTAAATGTGGCCTTGATCCAAGCACCTTTACCTTCTTAACCTACTGTATGTAGGTAGGTCCTGAGACAGTACTACATTTTGTGCGGTTCCTTCTAAGAACACCAGTAGACTGCGAGGTGTTGTTCAAAAAAGTTGTAACGGTACTCTTCAATGCTACCTTATTTAGCCAAGGAAAGGGAAAACTGACTCCAGATTGGTTCCAGAATGTCCTTCGATTTTGCAATATTTATGCCCCTCTAAAACCTACTAACGCAACCCACAAAAGTCTTTTGAACAAGCCAGTCTATCAAAGTTGAGGCCAGGACAAAAACCAGCCAGGGTTCTACCCACACAGACCTTGTTCCACCTTTTTGTTGACCAGAAAAGTCCTAGACCTGTTCCAACAACCGCAAGTCAAGTGATTTTGAATTAAAGTTAACTTTGTGGCAGGTTGACCCTGCCTTTAGGGGCTGTTTTCCACGTTAGGGACACGAGCGAAGAAAGGGACCCTTAATGCACGTGTCTGTCCATTTACCGGCAGCACTGGCATATTGCACAGATGTGGGTGCCAAAAGCACTTATTTATTTTGTTTTAATACACACTGAAAACCTGACAGGCATCAGGGCGTGAAAACAAGAGACACTCAAGATAAAACAAAGAACAAGATAGCATCTGATACTGGAGGCAGAGAGAGGAGATGATGTGGGCACTTTAGTAACGTATTTTGTTGCTTGAGCACAGTGTTTTATTTGGCCAGTAGATGAGTTAGATAGTCTGGTGCTGCGCCATATATTGTTTTGTGGACAAAAACGAGCATTTTTAAATAAATTCTTCCCCTAATTGGGAGCCAATGAAGAGGCTTTCGGTAGGCTGTGATATGTTCCCCTCATGGCACTTGTGATGCGAACGAACAGCATCAGTTTGGACCTCTTGGAGTGCATGCCTTTTTTTCTTAGATCCACTCTAACAGGGCATTTTAGTAATCAACTCTTGATAAGATATTGGCTCTGGACAAAGTTTCACAACTTTTATCAGATATCGATGGTCTGATTTTCCATAAAAGCTTCAAATGATAGTGAGTGTGGTGTGAAATCCCAAACAGTCCAGATAAGTATCAAGGGTTTTAACCTTGGTGTTTTAAGGTCACATCCATCCAAAAGAAGTTCTCAAGTCTAGTTTAGCTCTCGTGTGTTGAGCCAAAGAGTAGCAACTCTGTTTTAGTGTCATCTAAACACATCCAGTGCTTCACTTTTTTAAAAGGTAGCATTCAATTTAGTAGTATCCTGGTCATAGTTTCCCTCTAGTTGCAACAAAAGCGGAGTATCATCAGCATAATTTGTGAAGTGGATATTCATATCCTCCAACCGCTCTGAGAGGGGTTTGTTATAAAGATTAAACAAGGCGGGTGATAAACACGCTCCTTACGGGACTCAAATGTTATAGGGGCATATTCTGAGGAAGCATCTCCCCAATGAATAGCTGAATTAACTTCTCTAAATAAAACAAATGAGAAAGAAAAACATTGCTACCAGCAACATCTTTTTTTATTTTTTTTTATTTATTGTGATCTTTAGTTTGTACAAACCTTTATCACAGAGTCTCCATGTGATCACATTCGTCTACAGATAAAGTTTTCCAAGTCAAATTACTTCTTGATTATCAAGGACTTACATTTGAGTCTTCTATAAATCTTTCAGAATTACATCTAGAAAGTCAATTATCGCACAGGTTATTTTCATGTTGTGACCCGATATCACACGCAACCACCATTCCTCATTATTTATGTTTATTGGAAAACAAAAGCCCAAATAAAAAGTCCTTTGAATTGAAATTGCGTGGCAATTTATAATCAGGTGGTAAAGCGATTCCTTGTCTTTTTTGCAATGTCTGCATAAGTAATTTTTTAGATCCGGGTTTTTTCTCAGCCATCTCATTTCATTTGTTTGTAGCGCATTTAACCGCAGTCGCATAAATTGGTCTCGATGGTGGCGGGATGGACATTTAACAAGATATTTCGGTTGTACATTTAGTCTGTTCAATACAAGTCCTGACGCTGTTCAATACAAGTCCTGACGAGAGAGCACATTTAGGAGTGCTCTTTTTTCACTGTTCAGGATCCACCCCCACCGTTGGAGACGTTTTTTCACCAATTGCGGATGATATTGCAGGGAATCAATGTCAATGTCGGCGGACACCATAATTTGATCGACTTCATGGGCCCAGTCCTTTAGAATGCTTGAGGATGAAACAGGTATTTCCGATTTAAATATTTTATATGCTGGCTCACCAGGATGTTCTCTTATTTTGCGTAGCAATGCACATGCTTTCCAGATTGTGAAGTTATATAAAGAGTTGATCCCCAATTCATGTCGCAGAATCGTCATCTAGACGTATTGAGGCAATCGTAAGGCTTTACGCCAAAACAACCCTTATAATAAGTGCCATACTTTAAAGTCGAGATTCCATGCACATTCTGACCCAAATGTTATTGCAGGTATTACTTTGTTTAGGTAGAATGTTAGTAATGGTCGAACAGAAAATTTTCTGTTTTCGTTATGTAGTTTCAGCCCCTGTAAGGCGTATGTTAACATTCTGTTTCTCAGATCTTGGTACCAAGGCCATTCTCGAATTGAAGTACTGTAGATGACTCTGAGGTAACATATCAACGTCGTAGTTTCAATTTCCTCTTTTACAATATGCCATTTAAAATGCTTGGTTTTCCGCCCCGTCGTGTTCATCATCTTTATTATTTTGGTTTTAGTTGTATTAATTTCAAGCATATTCTTTGTGAGATATATATTTAATTTGTTCAGCTGCTGCTGTAGACCTATTCCTGTCTGGTCAGCCAAGACTATGTCATCTGCATATAGAATGCAGTTTAGCTCTTGACCGTTTATTCTTGGCGGAAAACACCTTACATCTTTTAACTCAATAGGTAGATCAGAGATGAATAATTTGAATAGGAATGCAGCCAACGGGCATCCTTGTTGGACTCCTTTTGACGTTGGAATTGAATCTGTTAAATCTCCGTTCTGATTAATTCGGATACGAACTGATGTTTCTTTGTGTAGCGCTCTTATCGGATGCAATATATGTAAAGGACATTTCCATTGTATTAGTTTTTGCCACAGGATATTTCGATTTATTTTATCAAAGGCTTGCCGCATGTCCACAAATGCTAAGAATAGAGGTTTCCGTCCTTCTAGCGAGGCTAGTTTTAGAAGGTTTAATAGTAATAGGTTTACTTCAGTGCCTACACCTTTAGTAAAGCCTGTTTGCCGACAATCACCAATCCCTGCTTGTGTGGCCCATGCTGACAGTTTTTTTTGTAAAATTGAAGCAAATAGTTTTCCGATTGTGTCCAACAGAGCTATAGGACGATAATTTGCCGGGTCAGCCCTGGAGCCCTTTTTATGAATTGGCACTACCACGGCTGATCGCCAAGAAGGAGGTATTTCTTGGTTAATTGCTATTTTTGCTAATAGTATTGCAATAAACTGTGACCACCGTTCTGGTTCTTTTTTGAGCATCACATTTGAGATGTTATCAGGGCCTGGAGCTCTCGAGTTTTTCAATTGCTTAATTACATTCAAGATGTCAGCACGAGATTCTGCTACGTTCCATCATTCAACTGGTGTTCTATGATTGGTTTCCTTCTCGTTATCATCGTTGAATAAATCAAAGAAGTATGATTCCCATAACTGGGGAGCTATTTCATTAATTAATGATTGGTTGCTTTTGGTATTACCGGAGTTCAAAAACATTGCTATCAGCAACATCGCTGGGGTTGGCTTAAGTCAGTTTTCAGTATTCATGACAGCGACCGAGTTTGATAAATTCAGCAGCATCATTAGCTGGGGTATTTGGTTTATTTTTCTAATAGTTTAATTATGAAAGAGGCTTTGACACCAACTTCTGCACATTGCAGGCTCTAAAAGGCATACGGGTGGGTTCTTGGGGACAAGCGGGGGATGCAGCTGGCTTGTACCAATGACTACAGCATTGTTCCAACCAATCTGGGGGAGCCAATTAATTATAAAATAATATATAGCTTGACGCCTGCCCCCTGGGCTGGATCCCAGTAAATGTTTCCAATACAATACATTTTGTTTACATTAAGGGATTCACACTCCGCCCTTCCATGGCAACAGCGGTTCAGTGGGTACCTCCTGTGGTCCCTTTAATCTTCCAAACAAATTGGAATTTGTCAAAGCACAGAAGTAGGTCAATTTTTCAACCAACAATTGGTCAAATTAATTTATTTTGTGTTTTTTTTTCGTGTCAAATTACCCCCCCCCACCCCCCACCCTTCTAAAAAAACGAGATGGGTTTGTTAGGCATTATTGGTGGGGTCTTTGTGGGGAGTGTAAGGTTGTGGGAATGTCCTTCAACCCCCCCTAGTCCCAGCACACATATTGAAACCAATCCCAGCAGATAAGGTAGTCTCCAGATTCCAGATCCAGCAGAGAAAAAGATTTCCATACATGAGATTGCAATTCAGAGGTGTATTATTTAAAAGCATGGATGCAATTTGACTTATGAATTTTAGAGATTTTATCTGAAATCACTTTGCAAAGTCCGGACAATTCAGTTTAGTAAGCTGTGTCTGGGTGCATGGTTTAAAATTATAGATTTCTGACACTTGCATATACAGCTTTTGGCTCGTTTATAGCTGATTCTATAGTAGAGGAATAGTATGCTTGCTTTGCGTTCAATATGTCCCGATCTCCTCTTATGGCTTCTCCTATCAAATCTTCGCTGATGACACTCAGATGACAATGCATTACTTACCGTAAAAGCATTTCTGATGGTTGTATCTGCTTAGATTCACATGCTATGCATAGTCCGACATCCAGTGGTCACTGTGGAGTATTGCATTTTGTTTTTCATAGTCGAAAAGGGGACGTCGACAAGGTGTGTCTGTAACACTATCCCTATAGTGACGTGCAGTGTACCCACAATCCCTCACGCGTCAAGGTCCTTCTGTTTGTATTTTTTCTGCCCTGACGGAGCATATTCGACGTGAGTGAGTACAGAAAAGAGATATAGAAGAAAGTCTATGTTCCTTCCATCCGAGCGGGGAGGAAGGGTGGGCGCATGTGAATCTAAGCAGATACAACCACCAAGAATGCTTTTACAGTAAGTAATGCATTGTCTTCTGATGTTTGTTAATCTGCTTAGAATCACATGCTGCGCATAGACTAGCGAGCAGTACCCGGAGTTGGAGGTGGGTTGTGAGAAGGGACAGTAGACAAAAGATGTCTTAATACTGCTTGTCCCACCTGGGAATCAGATCTAGAGTGGGCATCTAGACAGTAGTGTTTTGTAAAGGTGTGAATAGAACTCCAGGTTGCCGCTTTGCAAATGGACTCTAGAGGCACATTTGCAATGAAAGCTATGGAAGCCCCGGTGCCTCGAGTGGAGTGTGCTCTTGGCTTGAAAGGTAGTTCTCTCTTAACAAGAGTCTAACAGAGAGTGATGCATTGTACAATCCATCTAGAAAGAGTGGATTTCGAAACTGCATCTCCTTCTTTTCCTGCTGCCACCGAGACAAAGAACTGATTAGTCTTTCTCAATGGTCTAGTTCTTTCCATATAAAACATCACTGCTCTGTGAACATCCAGTGTATATATTCAGGCTCTTTTCACCTAAGTTTGAAGGACTTTGAAAGAACTTTGGTAGTTCTATTGACTGGTTGACATGGAATTTAGAGATACATTTTGGTGTGAACCTAGGATGTGTGCGTAGAACCACCTTATCCTTGTGAACTGTAACAAAGGGGTCTAGTACAGAGAGCGCTTGTAGTTCACTTACTCTCCCAATGGAGGTGATTGCGATTAGAAAAACAGTCTTAAGAGTGAGGGCTTTAAGTGTTGCTTTGTGCATGGGTTCAAAGGGAGACCCCATGAGCTTGGTTAGTACCACATTTAGGTCCCATCCGGGAGCAAGGTTAGCTATGGGAGGGTGGATCCTCTTCACTCCTTCCATGAAGGCTTTAATAACTGGGACTTTCCACCATGACACTTTAAGTTGGGAAGTGGTGTATGCGGAAAGTGCAGCTAAATGGACTTTAATAGAGTTAAACACCAAGCCTGAGTCTAGTAGGTGAGTCAGGTACAGAACAATTTGTGTGGGAGAGCAGTCAACTGGGTTGATGCTCCTTCCCCTACACCAGATGACGAATCTCTTCCATTTGCTAGAATAACAGTGACGAGGGTTAGGCTTTCTAGCCTCCCCGAGAATGTCCATGCATCTCTGCGGGAGTTGTAAATGTCCAAATTCTATGATCTGAGGAGCCAGGCTGCTAAGTTCATGGTCTAAGGGCATGGATGTAGTGTCCTGCTGTCATGATGCCTACCTCCAAGGAGCCAGGTCCGACCCAGCAACCCCAGAGGCAGGCATCATTTCCCCCAGGGGAGTGCCAGCGGGCCCAAGCTGGGGCCCTTTGGACGCAGTCCTGGCGCCTTAGGCGCCAGGCTCATGTTGGACCTCTGTCCTGGCGCCTTAGGCGCCAGGCTCATAAAGCTAGACATGTGTTCAAGTGTTTTAATGTGCACTTACCTGATGCAGACCATGCTGCCACATCCAGGCCCTCTTGAGGCCTGAATAGGAACTAAGCAAAAGCCAGCACAGGCGGGCATCCATTTCACAAAATGGATGCGCCCATGTGCTTGCTTTTGCGAATTTTGAGCTTGAATAGCTCAAAATTTTACATAGGAAGTTTTTTTAAAAAAAGTGCTAGTATTATTTTTTTAATGTTGCCTATCTATTTTTTAAATACATTTTTTTTACTGGACTATCCCTTTAAGCGATGTGAGCCCTAATTCATATCTTATACACGGGCCAGGTGTTGACTGTGGTACATTTAGGAGTTGTCTCCAAAATGTAGCTTCTAATCTATCTAAATCTTTAACATTAAAAATGTCTCGAGCCTCTAAACCGTATAATAGCACTGGTGTTACTTTTTGTTGCCAAAAGTGTAGTGCAGGCTTGATGGCAAATTTACCATATTTATAGAGGATCAATTTAGATTGAGATATTGCAGAAATCAGTTTACTTTGCAATGATTGCTGATGTTCAATGGTCGAAGAGTTGGCTTCCAATTGGGTACCCAAGTATTTGTAGCACGGAACTATATCTAAGGTGATATTCTTAACCATCCAGACAACCTTGCTTCTTTGTGATCGCTTCGGGACGTCAACTACGGACAACTCTTTATCTTCAAAATAAGTAGAGAGCAGTTATTAGCTTCTGAAGGCCTATCAGTGTCTTGGATATGAGCACCAGGTCGTCAGCATACCATAGAGCTTGTATTACAGTACAATTCATTTTGGGTGAATCTGACGCTATGGTGAGGAAGACTTCCTGGACATCATAAATGAAGAAGTTAAATAACACCGAGGCCAGGATACATCCCTGTTTTAGTCCTCTCGATGTTTCAATCACTGCAGATAACAATCCCATAGTAGACAAACTAACCTGAATGGACTTTGATGAATGATGAGCAAATATAATGCTGATTATGTCTTGTGGACATTGCGCTTTGATTAATTTTTGGATGAGTTTCACACAGGAGACTGAATCGAACGCAGCATTTAAGTCGACAAATGCGAAAAACAAAGATGTTCTTGTGTTTCGCACTTCAGCTTTTAAGGAGTTAAGGATCATAAGATTTACTGAGGTCCCAAGCCCACGGACAAAACATGTTTGATTACGATCTCGGCATTTGCTTTGATATGTCCAACTGTTGAAGGCCTTTAGTACTAGGCAATTAAACATTTTTCCTGGGGAGTCCAATAGCGCTATCGGACAATAGTTTGCTGGTGTTCCACGGTCTCCTTTTTTAAAAATAGGAACGATAACAGAGGTACGCCATGAGTCTGGGATTTTAAAATACGCTGAAAGATGTTATTCAGAATTATGGCCCAATGCTTTGGATGTTGTTTTAGCATGTAGTTAGTAATGCCAATCGGGCCTGCCGCTCTCGATGATGAGGACTTGGCTATAAGATCTTCGATGATATCCTCTGAACATTCCAAATTCCAGGATGCTGTAGATTGGGTTTTATATTCAAACAGTTGAAAGGCCTTGTCCGCATACAGGGCTGTAAAGTGTGATATCCATTGGTTTTCGGCCTCTCCATTTAGTTGCAACTGCAGATTATTTAGGTTCGATTTTACATTAAGCAACTGCCAAATTTGGGCGGAGTTCTTGTTCGATGTTGCTGCTAAGAAAGCCTCCCCATCCTGTTGATACAGCTTACTTTAGTGAGATCTCACCCAATTTCTATAGCGAGTTTTTAATGTCTTACGAGTTTTACTCCTCTCAAACAATGGAACACGTCCAGTTGCTCTTAATGCCCTTTTTTTTTTGGGACATTAGTCGATCAAAAGTATGAGGATGAAATCTTCCAGAAGGGATAAAAAGATTTTTGTAACATGACAACGCTTCCACGTATGAATTTATGCTCTGCGATTCATCTTGCTTCATTAAGGTTTTATTTAACAATGTCAATTTTCTTGGAGACCACTTAAAACGCGATTTGGCATTATTGATTGAAAGCTTTTGAGGCATCCATTGTTGTTTGACATGCACATCCAGGCTGTCTCTTGGCCAAGTTAGTATGAGCATGTGATGGTCACTTCTTGATTGCTTCATTATCTTGAAGTCGGTTGCTGACATAAAGAGCCTCTCCGATAAATAAATGTAATCAATAGTGCTTGTCGATGATCCTCTTTGCCACGTCGCCTGTGATGGAATGTCTCCCGGGAGTGATCCGTTGGCCATTCTCATACCAAAATGCATCATGAAAGTACTCCATTTATTAATTTCCTGTGTTTTTTCCCCAGTGGTGTATTTGTTGCAGTCGAGATTAAGGTCCCCAGCTAGTAAGACAGCTGTGATTCCTTTGGTTTTGGTGATTTCGAACATTTTCGAAAGATCTTTGTAAAAACGGTCATCAGTGATCGCTGCCGGGTTTCTAGATACATTAATTAATGCCAACACTTGGGAATCAATTGATATTTTTACCATTTGGATGAAATTATTTGGGTTTTCCCAAGGTTGGAATTTTAATCTTGAACCCAATTTAACGGCAACAAGAAGCCCTGCCATAGGGCGGCCCTTTTGAGCTGGAATTGCTGGGTTAATGGAGACTTCATGATTGTCCCATATTGGAATAGAGCTTATCCATGTTTCTTGTAGGGCTATAATGTCCGCGTCATTCAAGGAAAGATTATGATCTGTCAGTAGGTGAATGTAGCCCCTTGAATTCCAACTCACTAGAGACAAGAAATTGGATTTTTTCTTGCTTGCTCACATCTTGGTGCAATGGTGGTTATGTTTGAGGAATGTGAGGGTATTCAGATGTAGAGTCGTCAAAATTGCAGTTTGCACACTGGCATGCAATGGTTGAAGACTTAGGGGTTGTTTGTTTTTCTGAAGTGATCTCACAATTTTTCCTTTCTGGATCTTGGGCGAGCAAGAAGCCCATTTTAAAGAGTTCCATTCTAACCTGCCATAGGGAATTCAGAACCAAGCCAGACGTCATCCATAATCGTACAATGCCAAGATTTACATCACATATAAATTCCACTTGGTCAATATCAGATGACTTTAGATCTCCTAGTTCCGGTACATCATTGAAGATATTAAGGACACTACCACGTGATAAATCATATTGTGAATGCGGAGCCACACAACATTTTAAGATTAATGTATGAGTTTGCAAATGCTTTTTTTCTTTTTAGATCCATCTTTTGTGGTTTAACTGCAACTTCTTCAGTTTTGGTTGAATTTTTACAAACTGACTTATTAATCACGCTATTTGCCTTTTGGCATGAATTAATTTCATTGACTAAGATATTATTGTCAGTGAATGTGACTTTTGGATGATTTTCTCTTAGTCGTGCAGGAATGTTCGACAACCTGAAGTGAGTTGCAAAATAAGTTTCAATTGCGGACTTGATATTCTCATTTTGTTCATACCATGTGCCGTTGTCTGGAAGATCTTTTCTTAAAGCCGGAACAATCAAGTTCTTTAAGGTGGATTGATTTCGATCTTCTCTGTATCTCACGTGCTGAGTTTCAGATAGAGTTTCGCTAAGGTGCTCTTCATGTAAGGAACAGTTCACAACAGGATTCTGTTTGTCTTTTTTTGATGCCAAACCTTAGCCTCATTCGATCGTTGAAAGAGATATGAATCGACCGCGATTTTAATTTGGTCGATTTGTGATCGATTGGATGTTGGGGGGGCCACTTGACGTATTATCTCAGATGGCCGGGCTGGCTTAGAAGTACTTGAGTCAGCTTCAGAGTTTGTCAGAGGATTTATTTGGACGTGAATGTTTGGGATCGCTTTGTCCAGAGCCAAGACCAATTGGCTTAATGGAGACTGGATCATGGGTAGCTGAAGTTGGTTTGATGTTTGTTTTGAAGAAGTAATCTTTTCAACCAATAAGTTATCTCCAGCTGATTGATCATCAAGTGGCTTCATAGGACCAGTCAGATCCACTGTGTGCAAACGTGAGAAGTTAGATGATTTGCTGTTTCATTTTGTTGGTTGAAAAGGTTTAGTAATAAAATGCCTTGCTCGACCTTTTGTCCGAGAGCATTTACTAAAGACTTCATATGGTACTTTATTACTTTGTTGCTTAGGAATATTGGGATTGTTGTCTACACTTATCCAAGAAGAATTTGGATCCGTTGTTTTTGGAGCATCCACTTCAATTGGGCAGATAATGTGCTCAAATGCAGGAAGAATTGAAGGGAGTGTCGCAGGGATGGTTATAATTTCAATGCTTCTAGATAATTCATTAATAAATTCTTCATCTCGACGAGTTTTCTCACTCTGGGTCGGATGTGCTTGTATCCATAAGGTTATTTGGTCAATCTTTGCTGATTGTAAGTTAATTTTATGTTCAAGAGTTTCAAACAGCTTGAACAGGCTTTGAATCGTATTTACAGCCACAAGTGTGACTTCCAAAAGCCCTACATTTGCTGGTGCAATTTCTTTTTCTCTGGAAGACGCACAATGTCTTGGCGTTGGAAGTATGTATGAGACAGCTTCAGAGATGGTAGAGTCCATTGAACAACGTTGATGATAGTCGGTAGTCGACCTAATAGGAGACGAACTCTCACTTTTAACGGTCGTGTGAATAGGTAGCTCTGGGAATACATCCTCACTAGTATCCGCATTTTTCGGCCTCTTGAGTTTCTACAATTTGTTCCAGTTGTGGTTTTTGGGTCTTATCTTGGTCAATTTGTTTTATTGTTTGGATCATGGTGGTGTCAGATACGGGGAGATTATCTAGGCATTCAGAATCCACATTCGTCAATTTGACAAGATTTGTGGAAGAATCACTTTGGCTTAAAGAAGGCGTTGTGATCTAGGCTAGTTGATTCATGCAAGTTTGTTGTTCATTATGCTTCTGATGAGAGCTTACAAAAATATCAATTTGTTCCGGGTGGGCAGGAGTGCCTGCTTCATTAAGGTCACCCTTTTGTGGTGTAGAAATCACAGAAGATTGTAGAGTATTTTTCCAAGCAGGGCAAAATTTGCTAATGTCCTTACTTGCCAAAGGTGTTTTCAATCGCGTTTTAGCACGCGGTGTCAATGTGATCGACGTCGATGATGTAACTTTTTTTAAATTGCTTATTGGTCTAGATGAAGTAACACCCGATGGTGTTCCTAAGTGAACCGCCGAAGACGGCATGTTAGATTTAAGCCTGTATGGAACAAAACTCATGTTAGTTTCGCTAAGGAAGCCGTTTGCGCTTTAGATATGGTGTCGGCAGTTCAACAATGTTATACATGAAAGCAGTGAAAGACAGTGAAAAATGCCTTGCAACAGTCTTTTTAAAAAGAAGAAACCAAGCATTTATGAATCATTACAAGGAAGCAGTATACAGGAGTATACATTTACCTTGAATTTTGTATGCAGTGATGGTACGTATAGGCGTATAACAATATTCAGCAGACAAATATAATTTGGAAAAATAAATAAAAAAATAGTGTCGAAAGACAAAAAGCACAAAATTCCTAGCCACCAGCCGCAACAACGTGGCAAAGCGGGACTTCCATGGGGCTTCGCCGGTGCGCACGCGCAAGTCCACTTAAGTAGTCACGCCCACAAGGGTATAAAACACAGCCTGTATGAAAGTAAATACAAGGTTATTATACGTATAAGGTGACTATTTGTTGTTGTTCACCTTTTGGTGCTTTGAGTCCTTGCAATAAAAGATTAAGTCCAAAATGCGTCTTCTTGATGAGTAGTAGGAGCGGAGAGTAGTGGGCAAAGCGGGACTTCCACGGGACTTCGCCGGTGCGCGCGTAAGTCCACTTAAGTAGTCACGCCCACAATAGTTCCATTGTACTAATGTTGTGCCATCTTTTAATAATTTGTACAGGCCCAAGACTAACTTTTTCGAACCAGTGTGGGTCGTGATGTACTTTTCGAAGGGTGTCAATTGTCGTGTGGCCGCTGCTTTAAGCTTTGGGCATATTAGCCAGTGCCATAGTTGGTTGTAGGGAATCTGTCCTCCGCCGCCACCCCCAAGTCTCTTTTGCAATCCTCGAAAGTTCTGAAATCCTGGCCCTGCAACATATCTCGTATTTTTAAACAACCCGCCTCCCTCAAGCTCTGAAGGTTCTGGGTTTCATGCCCGGGGACATCCATGTTCCGAAACATCGGGAGAAACGGGGAAGGGGAGCTGAACCCCTTTTTTAATTGCGGAGTCCCACACCTATGCAACCAGACCTACAATTTTACTAAACTTTACATTAGAGGGTCTATGATTCCGATCCAGCCAAAGGAGGCCTGAGAGAGGTGTGCCCGCGACCACCCTATCCTGTCGTGCCCATATCTTACGATCCACCCCCTGTGAAACATTACTTAATGACCCGCAGTTGTGCAGCTTTGTAGTATCTATAAAAGTGTGCAAGTCCCAAACGTCCTCGATGCTTTGGAGCTGTGAGAGTGGTCATTGCTACCCTGGGCGGTTTATTATGCCATATGTACGACGTTATACGTTTCTTAAGTGAGCTAAAGAAAGATCTAGGTACTTGAAACGGGAGTGCTTAGAAATAATATAGTATTCTGGGCAGGAGCATCATTTTAGTTATCGTCAATCTCCCTAACCCGGATTTCACAAGTAGGTTCCATCTTTGTAAATCTGTTTTCACCCTGGTGAGTAGTTGTGGATAGTTTGCCCTGTAGAGTTGTTCTGGCATTTCTGTAAGGACCACACCTAAATATGTAATACCATTGTGCGCTAGAGTCAGCTGGGCTGGGAAGCGCAAGCGTTACAGGGTTTACGGGTTTATGGCCACGTTCAAAATTTCGGATTTGGTCCCATTTATTTTCTGCCCAGAAACCGCAAAAAATGCACCCAGTTCTGCCATCAATGAAGGCAATAATATTTCTGGTTCTGCAAACGCTATAAGCATGTTGTCTGCGAACTCCATTGTTTTGTGTTCTTCACCTACCATAGCTATACCTCCAACGTGGTCCAAGTCCCGGAACAGTGACAACAAGGGCTCTAAATAGATGGCATATAAAAGAAGAGACAGGGGGCATCCTTGTTTAGTACACAGTTTTATAGCAATAGTTCTCGACAGTGCCCTATTTATAGCTAATTTAATTTGTGGAGAGTGGTAATTTGCACGCACCATTTGGAGGAACCCCGTTCCGATCCCCATGCATTGCATGGTCTGCAATGGGAAGGACCATTCGGCTCTATCGAATGTCTTCTCGGCGTCCATCGATACCAATATCGCTGGTGTGTGCGTTATGGATGTTTTTTCCAACAGGTGGCAAACTCTTTGGACATTATAGTGTGTCTGTCTCTGTGAGACAAATCTAGACTGGTCCAGGCCTATTATTTGTGACAATACTTCCGTTAAGAGGTTCGCCAAGACTTTGGTATATATTTTGGCGTCTATATTGATCAACGCTATAGGCCTATATGAGCTGGGGGAAGTCGGGTCCTTGCCTGCCTTAGGGAACACCACAAGCTAAGCTTTGTTCATCAAATGCATGATCGTGCCCTTTGATCTAAATGAATTGTATAGCTTTGTGAGTTGTGGCGTTAAAGTGTTCATAAAAATGTGCAGGGTAACCGTCCATTCCTGGAGCCTAGTTTTTAGGTAGCGATTGGATCACATTTATTACCTCTACCTCCTGAATTTCCCCTTCCAGCCTTTCCCTGTCGTGTTAGGGAGACCCTCTTCAGATATTCTGCTTGCCTCATTTCTTCTGGGTTGTCAGACGTATAGTGTAGTGTAAAAATCATCCCTGAATATTCCCAGGATCCCCTCATTGGTGGTCTCATATCCCCCTTCGTGATTTTTTTGTTTCAGCATTGTATAGGCTCGGGCTCTTATCTTCTAATTATCTGGCTAGCAGCTGATCAGCATTATTGGCTTTCACATAATAGTGTTGTTTCGTAAATAGCAATGCCTGCTCAGCGCGTTTCGTGTGGAGTGTTTCAAGTTGGCCTTGGATGCGTTTCATAGCCCTCTGTAGTTTCCTACTGGGGCCAATTGCAAACTCCCTCTGTATATCTCAATTTCTTTTCTAGTTCCTCCTCCCACAGCCGCCTTTTCCTGTCCTGTTCCACTTTCATTGCTACCAGATTTCCACTCCGGACAGCCTTGAATGCATCCCATACTGTTTCCAGGGCCATATCTTGGGTATCGTTTTCGACAAAGTAGGTATCTATTTTATCTTTAATTTACTAAGATTGGAGCCTGTATGAGGTCCGACGCAAGTTGTCATTTCCAAACCCATTCAGAAGCGCCTCCCACCTTAAGTAGCATCAACAGCGTAGCATAATCTGAGATGTATATAGCACCCATATCCACTTCTGTCATCCTTCCAACTAGATGTAGTCAATCCTTGATACAGAAGAGTGTGCATGTGAATAAGAGTACCCCTTGGTCGCTCACCAAGTGTCATGAAGGGCCAGCATGGTAATTCTTTGCTTAAGCGACTTGGGTGGCGCTAGTATGTGATGTGTGGCGCGTGTACTCCTGTCCGCATGGATACATCAGGATATCTGGCTTCACCCCTTTCGAAAATTCCTCTAGTTTCCTCTTCTTAACTGGGGAGTGCATGCCTCTCATGTTGTGGGATAAGACTTTAATAGTTGTCATTTCACTTCTAATGCCCCCTTGCGTCCTTTCCCCTTTTCATTTTTACCGACCCCTTTTCATTTTTATGGATCGTGACCTTCTCTGAACATTCCCGCCCCCAAAACACCCATCTGTTCCCCCCCAACTTAACACAACCAAACCCAAACACCCCCCTCAACTTTACCCCCGTTCTCTGAGGGGGCCAAGGGTCCGAGGATCACTGAGGTAAAGTGCCTGACGCTGGTTGCCCTCAAAGATACCCAGAGAAATGTCATGGGGAGTCCTAAACCCCACTCTGAATTCCAATTAACCGACCACTATTTCATGGCTCCTCTGGGCCGCGATCTTACTTGGTGTTGCGTGTTATCTATGCCTTTAACATCCAGGCAAGTCTCGGCCATAGTGTTGCTCTTCCCCATCCTTCTCGACCTGTCGTTCCCTTTTTGTCTGGAAGTATACAGTAGACAGCCTGAGCTTGGACATGTCCTAAAATACAGTCCCTTTATCATTTCCTATTGTTTCTTTTTGCTGACATTTTCCATTCCCATGGTCTTCTACCCCTCCTTTCCAGCCTGTCCATCTTCCTGGCAATACTTAAAGCCTTGCTTTCTTCGTATTGCAACTATAGGATCTGTAATCCCGCCTTGCAGAACGTTATCCGATGTTGCCGATCTTCCCATTTTAAGAGCAGTCCAAAGGGGAACGTCCATTTATATCTTTTGTTTTTGTGCCAGGAATCGTACTACTGGGCCCATTGTGTTCCTCTTTTGCAATGTTGACTGGGCTAAGTCTTGGTATAGTTGCACTTCAGAGCATTTGATACTCATCGGTGCCGAGGTTCTTGCTGCTCTCAGTATTGACACTATCTGAGCATAGGAAGTAATAGCCGCCAACACGTCCCTTGGCCATGCGCCTGATTCCAATAGTCTCGGGCCAACCCTATGTATCCGATCGATGTTGATCGCTTCCTCGTCTTCCCCTGTGAGAAGGTCTGCAAATAGATGTTGTGCAATGGCTTTCAGGGTCTTGTCAGTAGATTTGGATAGTTTCTTGATCTGTATGCTGGATCTACGGGAGCGATTCTCCAAGTCCTCGCACTGAAGTCCCAAATTGTGTGAAATGCGGGAGAGGTGTTCCAGCGCCTCGCCATTCTTTTTTGAAGCGTCTGCTATCTCCTGCAGTGCTCTTTCTGTTCTGTCCACCCTCCTCGAGTTTGGCGACGTTAACCATCACTTCCTGCAGTGCTTTCTTCAGCTCCATCTTTAATTGGTGAATTGCGATTGAAATGTTACCATGAAGTGCTCCTGAAATTCCTTAAAGCACAGCTGAAAGTCCTCTTTCTGAATGGCCATATTCCCTGCCTCTTGGTCAACCGCAGCGTGCTTCGGTCCGTGCTTCGTTCCGCCGCCCGTGCGGCAGTCTGCAGAGGCATCTCTGAGGTACAGTTTTTTAATGCTATTGTCTGATTAACCCCCGGGATGTTTTCTGAGCCATCAATGGTGTTTTCCCCCTACTCTTAGACATGAGGGTAGTTTGTGTCCTTTAGCCCCCAATACCACGCCAGGTGGTAGACTCTGCGTTGGGTAGGACGCCCTTATCCGTTGCGGGTCATCCCCAGGCCTGAAATATTCCGCTGGTGGGCTTGGTGTGTTGCAGGTCTCTAGATATTTTCCCACCTGAAGCACCACCCCATAGCCGCTCCTTTTTCGAGGGAAAGCAAAAACTCACTCAAAACAGGGGGCACGGTCCAGCCAACCCCCTCCCCATGATGCTGCTTGCCTTTCAGCACTACTGCTTCCCTTCATGGTGTGGGGGAAGAAGGTGTCCCCTAGTGTGCTTGTTGTGTCCCTCGTGAGATTAGAGCGCCAATTCCTTGCGCTGTTTTAATATGCACCATGTGTAGGGAATCCCTCCAACCTGTGTTTCTCAAACGGGTGCTCTGCACCTCCCTCTACTTCCCTTTTGTCGTCATTGGCGTCCCTTTCTTTCCTTCTGCTGCTTATCTCCGGGGACTCCGTTGCTGGTTCCCAGTTGTTGTCCAATTGAGGTGGGGATGACACCAGCCCCCCCGCTCCGGTCTTCTTCCTTCTTTCGAAGTCAAGGGGGTATCTATCTCGGGCTTTGTGGGCTATTCATCCCCAAATTCTTTCACTGCTTTGCTTCGTGTGTGCTGCGGAATGGGAAAGCCTCCAAATGTTCTGCAGCGCCTCTCGCCTGCTCTCCGATTTCCCGTGTGTTATACGGGTTGCGGCTCTTAATCCAGCTTCAGTTGCCTGGCTGTTAAACAGTCCCTTCACTCATGGCGACTCCACCAAACAGTAACACTCTTGCTTCATTGTGTGCTTATGATGCAGCCCGGTGGGGACAGAGCAGTTTCCACACGCTGCTCCATTGGCCTGCATATTGGAATCTTTCCTTTCACTTTAGACAACATCACATCACATGCTGGTTTCACTTGGATGTAAAGTATCATTCGTTTTAATATGCAGCATTTTAATGGTCTTACTCAGATTAGAAGTTTTGTTTCACTTTAGTATTTAAGACGTAACAGTTCTTCTCTTTTGTTAGGTTTTCACTCCATTTGGTGTTTTAAAAAAAAAAATATTATACTCAATTCGATTGTAAGGATTTTTATTCAATTCGGTATTCAAGAAATCTGTTTTTTATTCAATTAGGTATTCAGTTGGCACGGGTTACACTCATTGGGCTTTCCATTCAAGCCGCAGTGTAATATTTCCTTATTTCACTTCAGGACCTTTTTCAGAGACTTTCGAAAATGTGTTTTCTCCCACACGTGACCACTCCAATACAAAGTAGTCCCAGTCATTCAGTATTAGATAATGGATTGAATCAGAGACCTTTGAAAATGACATGCGACCACTTGATACAAAGTATTTCTTGAACAACCAAGTTTAAACGCTTGTGCATCGTGTTTCTTAATGGACTGAATTTCACAGGTCGCATTCAAGGACTTCACAGCAGCCAAGATCGTACAGCCTTTTGGCTCCTCACATCAGGAGTCCAACGCCTGCCCCTCCAATTCTCCTCTGTCAATGTCCCAACATAGGGAAACAAGCATTTTTAAACCTGCATAAAAGGGACAGCTTCTCTGCACGGCTCCCTTCTTAATGTTTGGTCTGCTCCACACAGCGCCAGCTCCCACGCCAGACTTGCACCGGCCTTCCTGCTGCTTTTCTTGTCATTCCTCCACGCACAAGTTTCCCTGTGTTCTCCTATGCTGTTGGGCTGGTCTCATTTTATACACCTGCAACCCCTTGACAGACTGCAGGTGTGGATGTCCAAACAGTCCTGCCTGGTCACAATCAACGGGACATGCCTGGCCTTTACAGCTCTCAGCAGGCATCTTCCTCGTCCCAGTACTAGAGTGGTGAAAGAGTGTGGTCCTCATTGTTCGTAGTTGCCTCTTCTTCATCCCAGGACAGTGAAGTGTTAAATGGGGAGAAATTAGGGGACAGGTTAGGCTGGTCAATAATAGGGAAAGGGGGATACCATAGCTCGCCAAAGGGCACCCCCCTTCAAGTCCCCAAGAACCCCCCATCCAGATGATCCTACGCTGCTTTTCCGACCCCAGGGTCAGAATCCAAGAGCAATGGTCTTTCCCTGGCCACCTGCGCAGAGGATCCAAGGGTTCCAGGAGTGAGAATACCCTCAGGTTTCGCACAATAATGCTGTGTCCAGTTTAAATGTCTATCAACGATTCAGAACAAGGGTTAAACTTGAACACAGGAGATTTTAAGTTTCCTGCACCAATGAAACAGAGCAAAAAGAAAACTGCCAAGACAAGTGATGGCAAGGTATGTAATGTGGGCAGGATTGTTCCCTATATTTATATATTTTTTTAATTTGGTTTATTACAAATCTTTAAAAAAATGACAGAAGGATCAAAAAACATTTCAATCTTTCCATATCCATTACAGAAGTAATACACAAACTAAAATCATGCACATTATCAATAAAAATAAGAATATCACATCCAAAACAGGTTAATTCCATACAAAATTTGTTGACTGAGAGCCAGACTATCATTGTTTATTTGGTTCCTCATTTATAGAGTCATCTTTAATTTTAGGTTTTTCCACTATTGTCTCTATAAACGTTGTCAAAGCAAATGTGAATTTGTTATTTTCGCCAAAATGCAACTGGCTCCACCATTCTTCGGGAGTATAAGTAGTATATTTTTCCATTTCTTTCGTTCTAGCTCCTCTCATCGCTGGACAGTATAAAATCAGATGTTTCAACGATTCTTCCGCACCTTGACAGAAGCTGCATAGTTGGCCAGACACACAGCTCTGCTTTCTCTGGTGCGAGGTTTCCTTTGTTACCCATGCGTTTAATCTGAATTTAAGGAAAATAAATTCTCCTCCTTTTGCACGGGAATTGGGACATGTACTTTGGAAGGACATTCAATTTTTCTTGCTTCAGGTGGGTTATTTTTCATCCTTGTATGTTGTTTTCTCCTATCACATGCATCAATCCAGTCCTGTTCGAAAAGCTTTTTTTTTTCCTATACTGGGTTTTGTAGTAGTGTTTCCTTATCTACATTAAGTTGCTTAAGGATCGTCATCACAGGAGGATCTCCAGCAGGTTAAGAGATCTTCACTAAAAAGTCTCTCTTTTTTTTCTTTTAATATGTGAAATTGGGCGATGTTATCGGCTCCAGATATTTTCCCATGTAAGGTTAGAGAATTACATATTACAGTTGCGTTGATAGAAGACGGGCTCATTTCATACCGCATACAGGCAGTTCGAAAGCCTTTGGGCAGTTGGAGTATTCTTCGCCATATCACATTTTCACATCTCAACCACAATTCGTGGTTACACCCAGAGTTCGAGCTCCGAAAGCCAACGCCGGAATGATTTTGGTCTATAAAGACGTATCACTGGGATCATTGTGAATTTGCCATATTTTTCATGTAATTTGGCAGCTTGCGCAGCAAATTGGTTGCATTTCGAAACCAGCTTCTTGGTCATGGGTTCGTCGTTAATACTTGCACTGATCGTAATGCCTAAATATTGTGCCTCTGCAACCACTTTCAGAACATCATTTCTCAGCTTCCAATCAAATTTCTGGCTGACTTTTGTCTTGCTGGCTCCCTGCAGGTTTTTTAAGACTAGGATCTCTGTTTTGTTTATATTGATCTCCAGTTTGTTCTTTTCAATATAATCTTTGAGAGCGTTGATCTTCCTCTGCAGGTCAATGGGTGTTTGATCTAGTATTGCGATGTCATCTGCATATATGGTCATGTTTATGAGCTCACCATTGATCTTTGGTGGATATGAGTTCACACTGCCCAAAACTTCACCAACGTCTGAAAAAAAGAAGTTGAAGAGCGTTGCACCCAAGGGGCACCCCTGTTTGACACTTATCGGCTGTGTTGTGTGTCCGCACTGATCTAAATGAACTTGAACGCATGTCCGGGAATAGAGAGCCTGTATCACTGCCAATAGGCTGGGAGGGCATCCCTTGTTAATCATGTTCGACCACAGCAGCTCCTGGTCAACTCCACCGAAAGCAAGAGACAAGTCAATAAATGCCACATAAAGAGATGTTTTTTTCTTAATTGCCTCCATTTTCAAGGTGTTCAAAATAAAGAGGTTAAGGCTACAACCCACGCCTTTTACAAAGCCTGTTTGTCTCGGGTCCGCCACACTAGCATGTTGGGTCCAAGCAGTCAATTGCTTCAAAAGCTGTGTGGCGAACAGTTTTCCTACTACATCTAGTAGTGCAATGGGCCTATAGTTGTTTGGTTCTACTTGCGAACCCTTCTTGAAGATGGGGACTATTAGGGCTCGTTTCCAGGTTGTTGGCACTCTTCCTTCTTTCAGTATCATCCCAAGGAGCTTGAAGCAGAAATCAGTCCATTCCTCTGGATTTTGTTTAAGGATGTAATTTGTCAGGCCATCAGGTCCTGGAGCATGGGAGGCACTTAATTTCTTGATGGTACTGTATATGTCGTCCCTTTCGATTGTGATGTTCCATGGAAATTGTTCCTTTTTGGCCAGATCAGTAATGGGCTCAGATTTCTGAAAGAGCATAGTATAATTTGCAGTCCATACGTCCTCAGTTACCATGCTGCACAGGTTCATATTCTGTGGCCTTTCCAGCTCGTTGAGTGCCACCCAAAAATCTCTTAAATTTCGCTGTGCTAGGCAAGACATCATGTCTTCTGCATCGTGTTGCTCAAGTATAGATCTATACCACTTAAGCCAATTTTTATACTGCATTTTTCTTTTCTTCTTTTCCTCATCTCTCTCAAATCTTGTCATAGCGGAAGATTCTAGAGTCCTCCGCTCTTTTCGTAACGTCCTTTTCTTTTTTACCACTTCCGGATCATATACATGCTTTTTCACCAAGTTTTTCTTGCTTGGTTGTTTTTGGATTTTATATATTTGCAGCAGTCCATCATATTCGATCAGCATGTGGTCATTGGTTGATCTTGTTCCCTCTAGCAAAGCTGTCATTTTTGTTATTTTGTTCCTGTTCATTCTCAGGAGATTTCCACCTTGGTCCACTTCAATCAATTGGTTCCACTTTGTTCTTTCTTTTTTTGGGACTCAGTTTTAAAAATGATTGTTAATAGATTATGATCACTTAGCACTGTTTTTGTGACCTTCATTTTGGAGATATTCAACATCATTTTTTGCGAGGTGACTATGTAATCCAAGATTAACTTTTGACAGCCTTGTTCCCATGTCACTTGTGCGGGTACATCTCCTAACGTCTTTCCATTATGAATTTCCATGCTTCTAACTTCTAATTCTTCCTCTAACGTTTTCTTTATGTTATCCTTTCGTTTGATCTTTTGCTGCACCTTATCTTGCATTAGAAGTTCCATATTGAAATCTCTGCACAATATGATAGTTGCATTATCTTCTTTTTCTGTTATACTGTCCATGAGTTCGCATAGCTGGTCAATGAACACCAAATCTCCCGCCGCTTTGTGATGCCAATATATGTTTATTACGTGCATCTGGCGGTTTGTAATTTCTGTGCTCGCGTTCTTAAGGATGGTCGTCACTTGAACATAAGCAGATGGATTGAAAAAGTCAATTATTCGCCATCCGCTGCTTCTTTTCACCATTGTAAGCATGCCGGACATGGGACGACCGCGCCCTTGACAGATGGCCAGATTGAAGGCTATATCAAAGCCATCTACAAGGGCAAGCTCACCCAACCATGTTTCTTGAAGACAAATTACATCAAGAGATGGTAAAAGTTTATTGGATTTTAAGGGGAGATCAGAAAAGCCCTGCATGTTCCACGAGCCTAAGGAGTTAGTTGTCACGGGGCTTGCATCAATGAGTTAGCTTTCTTTTTTTGCATGAAGAGCCCCAGCAACCTAATCCCAGCTGTCGTCAGTCATTGGTCTTCTTTCAAGATCTTCATTGATTTTAACTCCTTTTTTTTTCCTCTTGGGTCTTTATAGTGATTCTGAAGGCTTTTTTTCCATCACAATCTCCATCATCTTTTTATGATCAAAACCTTACTCATCCAAATCATCTTTTAGATGGATTTTATTTCCAGATGTCTTCTTCGAAACCTGCATAAAAGCAGGAGGACATTGTTGGGGGGCGTCATAAGTGTCTGGTTTGTCTGTCAGATTTCTTTCAGCAATGCCTTTTGTTTGGATCTCTGTTATGGTGAACCCAAGAAAAAGCAGTGCTTCAGTATTCTTCAAGATGAGGTCATAAACGATTCTTGAGTGGATATGTAAGACTACTCGATCTAGAGTATGATCCACAATAAATTTGATGGTCTTTATTTCGATAGATGAGATGGACTTCATTGAAGGTAAATGATTCAACAGCTGCATCACTTTGTAACGATTTAGGATCAGACCGTCTTCATTTGGCACAGTTCTCTCAAGCAAAAGCCTCAACCCTATCTCCAGTTGATCTGGTTTATTGCACCTGACTTTCTTTGTGTTATTTACTCTTTTATCCTGCTTCCAGGATTCCGGGTCATCGAGGTTCTCGGCCTGCACTCTTGTAATTTTGTGCAGGATCCATCAGCGGGTACTGATGTTTTTTAGTATCCATCTGTGTATCCATTCTTTGATCCCCTTCTTTGTTAAGCACAAGTCTTATTTCTTCTTGCTTCAATACTTCAATAGTCCTCTCTCTTTTGTCTTCAATAGTCAGGAAATCATCACATATATGTGCCTTTCCACCTTCTGTATCACTATCTTTTTGCTTCTTTCTTTCCGGTGAGAATTTAGCCACAGTTATTTTCGATTCTTTCTCGACTCCTCAAAGACTTTCTTTCTGTGGAGAAAACTCAGCGTCGTCGTCAGAGTCAAAAAGTAGAAGCGCTGGTCTCACCATTACTTATGATATCCTTATCGCTTTCATCATCACCATCATTTATTTCATATGTAGACATGTTTAATAACTCCTCCATTATTGTCGCCTCAGATTTATCTTCAGCAGGCAATTTCTCTGGTGTATTCAAACTAACCTTCTTGATCATTTCTGTTTCAGGCACGCTGTTTACTACCTTTGGATCTTTGTCCGGGACAATAGAGTTAGTTGTTTGTATGGTGATACTCAAAGCTTTCAGGTTTCTCAAGAATTTACAGGAGTTCTTCGCATTTGGATTTTTAGGTTTGCTCATGTTCTTTTTATTTTTTTCTTATTCTTCAAAGATTCTTTCATATTTTTTCACCCACAGAACTGTTACTGGGATCGGGCATTTTTTTTTAATTTCCAAAGATTGCATAACTTTCCTTTTATAGCGTCTTGTGGTAGTTCAATCGCTTTATGTTCGGCAATTTTTTCAGTCAAGAGCCTGTCAGGTGACTCCGATTCCATATCAATCTGGGGACAGGCAAGCACTTGACCCTTGGTATTAGTAGGGGCCACCTCATGCGAATCTAAGTCTTTCGCTGGATCATAGGACATTCCGTCGGCATCTCTAGATGTCGAGGGAACAGCAGAGTCGGCTGTGATTTTTGAGGCAACTCTCGGTTTTGGCATTTTGGTGGTAACTTTATTGGCTTGCTCAGAAAGGGACGCAGCAAGGTTCCCGGGTCCATCTTGGGTTCTCTCCGGACTCATGTCATCCAGATTTGCCTGGTCTTTAGAGGGTGGGAGGTTTTCTTTTAGTTCTTCAATCCTCTGTTGTGGATTATGATCTTTAATCATGTCCCTTTTAAGGTCGACATTAATTACATTTCCACTGTGATATTGTTTCAAAATAGATAACGCTTCCTTTGCCACTTCGGCAAGTTTTTTATCTTCTCCTGTTTTTTTTAGTGCCTCTTTCAGGACATTAGTGGTCAGCTCATCTTTATTTTTTTGTCCTTTTGAAGATGCACTTTCAATTCATTACGAGCCATCTCAAGGTTCACCATTTTGTTGTTAAGGAGCGCAATGAGAGTGTTTTGATCTCTATAGTTCTCATTGAATTGATCATACATGTAATTTGTTTATTACGGCTTCAGTCACATCTTTAATGAATTTCGTTTGTATCAAACCTCTATTTCTTTGGTTTGAATTGTAAGAGGGTCTAGTAGAATTACATTTATCTTGGTTATCAGACGAAACCAATGACATATAATCTGAGGATGAGTTATCCAAAGATGAATCCAAAGTTGAATCCGAGAGTTTCCCCAATTACGTTCCTTGTCTCGCATGTATGGCGCCTGTAGACCTCTGGTGACATTGACCGGCCATCCCAAGGCCTTTTTTTGGGGCGCTTCCCGATTCACTCTGGGAATTTGAGTCTAATCTTCTTTTGGCCACCCGAGATCTTTCCAGAGGCTTCACAGAGTGTTTCACAAACCTCATCTCTCAGAGGCACATTGACATCAATTTCGTTGCGCTTTAGCCTCTTGGACGTCTCAGACGGGACTATATTGCCAATCCCGCTACTTTGTTCCATTGACTGGTTTCGGGCAAGCGCTTCTTTGTTTCGTGTGTTCACTTTTTCAGTCATCTCCGTCAGGTCTTTGATCAGTAGATCGGCTACAGCCAATGAGTTCCTCCTCATTAATAAGGTCTGGATTTTGCCAAGTTTCTGGGTCCAGCCCAGGATGGTTAAAGAGCAGCTCACCCATCTCCATGTTGCTTACATAGATTTTGTTTGTGCAATTAGATATATCCAACGTGCTGTCATTCGTTACAGAGGGTTTTATTGCGGCCGGTTCATGTTGGATCCCATCATATTTGTTATCAAATTTGTCAAGTTTCTCATTCAATCCATCAAGGGTACCCAACACAGGGCATGGAGATTCAGCCCCAGTAAGCGCGGATAAAGGGTTCGCTTTTGGTATGTTATTCTCGGAGCTCGCCAGCAAATTTGGTCATGCTGCAGCAAAGTCACAGCATTTTACAGCACAAGCAGTCAGCTGACCGGTGGCTGCCGGCTAACAACCAGACGGCGACAAGTTAACAGCATCGCTCTTAATCTGTATGTCATCTTGAGTATTTTTAGCTGACAGAAGCTGGGGCTGGGACAAGTCAGCAGCCCGGGCAAGTAAATCAACAAAGTCTCCTGCACACAGAGGGCGGGGACTCAAGGCTACCTCACACGCCGATAGAGAGGGACCCGTTACCGACCCCGAACATAAGTCTTCAGACATTGACAAGGTAGGTAGGCTCGGTAGAAGGCAGAGGTGGGGGGAGAATTCCCCTGGGCAGTCACAGCTCGAGGAAGAAGAGCATACTGACTTTCCGGGCTCAAACAGTTAACACGTAAACTGCGTGGGATGCCAGTCTAGCACATAAAGATGGTGCTTTTTTTGTTTTTCTGACAACTTGCTCTGTTCTTTCCTTTCGCACTACGTCGCCAGCACCCTCCCCTTCGTCAGATATGAACACATATAGCTGGGTTCCTTGAAATCTGCGCCGGTGCGGATTCACATCGAGACAGCTTGGAACGAACATAGAGCTGCTGCCTCGTCTCCATAATTGAACCCTTTCTTCTTATTGTGTGTTTGTACGCTGCTAAGCTTCTTGAGCAGCTCAGACTCCACAGCCTCCAGAGACTCCAGTGACTATGCACCGACTCTGCTACGCGGGTCAAGGTGCTTTTGAGTCCTGGAACCTCCTCTTCCTCTGAATGAACACGGAAAAAAAAGACTTGCTGTTTTCCAAAAAAAGCTGCACAATACGAAGCAAAGTCCACACTGCCTCCCACTCCAGTGACTCTGCACCGATTCCGACTTCCCTTTAAATATAAAAGTGAAATGTGTGCAGGGATGTCATTTCACCAAAATGCCAGGGGTAGCGGAAGTGACATCACATGACCCTTGACCCCCCTGATGACATCACAGGAAGTGATGTCATTTGACCGCGCCCCGAAGTGATATCGCAGGAAGCGATGGAACATGACCTTTCAGTGCTTTATATAGACAAAATATACACCCAATATCACCCAACCTGTGTTGGTACTCATTTATCGACCTCAGAAGGATGAAAGACTGAGTTAAGGCACTTAAGAACAGACTAAATCAGTGACGGATGTGTGCCTGAAATAAACCTTTGATGAGTCTTGCAATTATTGTATAGAATTCCAGAAAGACACATTATTTGTTATTCCTATTCTTATTTAGGGTCAGTGCTGAAAGTGTTAGACTTGTGGCATTCCTGTTCTTATTTTTATTTTTTTTAAGGGGGCCTGAACAAGAAAGCCAGCCACTCCAGAAGTAAAGAGCCACATGGTGCTGCCCACAGCCCAGGAGCTTGCATTACCAAAAAAAGAAAAAAAAAAAGTATTTTTTCGTTTTTCTTTTTTTTTTTTTAAAAAGACAGAGGTGGCAAGGGAGACCACAGAGGTCGCAAGGGAAACCTCAGAGGTCGCAGTTGCGACATCTGGTGACCCCTAAATGACGTCCCTGAATGTGTGTATATGTGTGCATGTCGGTTTGAAATGTTCAGCATACTTCCCAACATGCTACAAACCTGAAATTTGGCATGTGGGTAGGTTCCATGGTGTAGACAATGTGAAAAGTATAAAATATGCATGTTTCAATTATTTTTTGTGTAAGCTGTCTGCAGTGCTTACCCCTGCCATACGGCTGTTCGTGTCGTAGTTCTACATAAACTTCAGCATCTCATTGTTCCTAAACTTTCCACACCATCAGCATTCTAGCTGACATTAGCAGCACTCACTTTTGAAGTCATGCGGGTGACACAAAATTGTGCTTTTGTAGTAATGCAGGTGACAGGAACTGTGCAATGTCTCTTCAATAGCGTCCGCAATGACGTTGCCCATCACGTTGTGGTAAATCTCTCATGATAATTACAGGAACTTCATTTCCCACTGAAGTTTATGAATGTATGTCATCTCAATAATACACAGCTTACATGCTTCAGCCGTACGGATATGGCACTCCAAGCTTAAATGCGTAAGCCCAACAAGTTTGGCACTTATGTTGAGATTGCTGCTGCCTCGGCTGTAGATTAGGACACCAATGATGTTGCAGCGCAATCTCAATGCTCCAGCTCAAAGTAGCTGGAATCGATTTACGGGATTCATGCTTTTCTCATGGTCAGCTTTATGTGGCTTGCTCCAGAGTTACAAACAGACAATGTGTTCACACTAGCTCCTACAGGTAAGACTAGCAATATTGTCCACAAAGAAACATTGGTAGCTCCTAAAGGTAAGACTAGCAATATTCTCCACAAAGCAGCATTGTTAACTCCTACAGCTAAGACTAGCAACATTGTCCACAAATAAACAATTGTAGCTCCTACAGGTTAGACTAGCAATATTGTCTACAAACAATCATTGGTTTAGGGAAAATAGTACACCAACAATGCCAGTAGGCAAAGGGGACTCCCCATAACTCTCCATAAATTATAATTCTCAAACACAGTATTAGTCAGACGAGCCTGCCAGGACAAATCAAACTCACCATAAGAAACGACGTGTGGTGACCTCCATACGTTGTTATTCGGGGAACACAAACAACATCATCATCTATATTTGTTCATTGCATAAACTTCAAACTAGGACTGAAGTAGGAATTACCGTGCGAAGCACGAGTACACGTGCTAGTTGTAAAATACATTGTGTGAACTTTATTCTTTTTTGCTTCACATTTCAGACTTTTTTAGACCCAAGATATCGGGGTTGGAGGGATTTGCATTTGCGATGTAGCTGTGTCGGCTCCATGTAATATTGTAGAAACAAACTTTGCTTGGGGTTCTCTGGAGTGGAGTCAATTGGAACCTGCGCAAGAAGAATTAGGATGTACCTGGGGTTTCTTGCCTACAAGTTGAAATTAAGATTCTCTTTATACAGCACAATTGGATTTGGAATAGTCTTTACTACAAAAGGAGTACAGAAAGTGTCTTGATAACTTCATTAAACAGATAATTAATGATGTGGTCTTTGAGAACTTGGTTGCAAAGTATGAGCATGTAGCAAAAATATACATAAATGCAACAATTATTTTGAAATTGCACTGCTTTTGTTTTCTCATCCTGGTATATCCACAGCTCCTGATGTTCCGTCTCCCTCTAGAGCTTAGTGTCAGTGTGACATTTCTTAGCGTTCCTCTTGAACATTCTTGCCCTCATTTGTCCCCCATCTCCGACCAGACTGCTTGTAGTAGACTGCCATGTTGTTTGAGCAATGGTGTGCCTTGAAATGATGGCGAAAAAAAACATTTGAAGCATGGTTGACTGCCTGCAACTCGAACAGAACGTCATGTGACTCCCTACCTGACCACACACCCTGCGTGGCTAGAGTACCTGTATATGCCCCCACCCTAAGAGATGCATCAGTGACAATCATTCTCAAAATGGAAATCCCACTATAAAGGTAAATCTTCACTGCATTAAGAGCATTTGCAGAGGTACTGTCTTCCTTCTGCTTGCACGGATCCTACAAACACTCCTGGAGAGAACAGTGCATGAGACAATAAGGATACAAGTTGGCATCGACTCCAGCCAAGATGAGACTGGTCTCGCTGTTAGATGTACTGACTTTAGCAAGGCTATTTGTTTCCTGAAAGACACTCCTCTCTTGTGCAAAGCATATTTTTCATGTCACAAAGTTGATAGTTTTGCTAACCTACGGATGTTTCCTGGTTTGTATGGGTACTGTCCCAGCTAAAGGAGAATTAACTTAATAGACTACAAAACTAAGACTTTAGTTAATACTTTGATGAGCAAGTTGCCTAAGTAAGGATACATTTGATTCTTCCTTGGTAAGGCGGACTCTTTCGTCAATGCATTCAGAGAAGGTTTGATGAGTCAATTTAAGACCATTGTTAGAGATAGATATTTCCCTGCTGTGAACTGTATGAAACACTCATGACGGTCTTTGATAGTTATGTGAACGAGGGATCTTAGAGATTGAGGGTTTCTAGACAGTCTCCTCTTTGATGGTGGTAGACAGTCTGCTGAAGTGCTGGCTTCCTAAGCTTTTTAATTAAGTTTAACCACAAATAACTTAAAATAAATTGCCTTTTCTCTGGTTTTATGAAAAAGGCTGTAGGGTGTTTTTGTTGTTGTTGCAATAAGGACGTACCTTCATATGTCTGGAGAGCGATGAGGGGTGGAATGGCTTTGAGCCTCAAACCAGACCTCCATCGACAGTAATAAGAGCACATGCCGACCTTGTAAAATATCCACCACTGGAAAACCCCAATATAAAACATTCTATATAATTGCAGCTACTGTATCCCACAGGAGACAAGAAAGGGGTTGGAATAGTAGTTTCCAAGCTTGAGCTTCTGCGTACGGTAAGAAAAAAATTGAACTGTACCACCACAGAAAGTTTTGGGATACAGAGGTCACTGTTAGCCTAAACAGCAGAATAATGAAGTCAGCCATGTCAAATGCCATTGAAAGGTTCAACATAATCAGCAGAGTGGGAGCTAAGCACATCCCCAGTACCATGGCTTGGACCGAATACAGACAGGAATGGGTCGATAAGCTGCTGTTCTTCAACAAATGTTTGCAATTGGAAAGCCACTACCTTTTCAAGAATTTTTGCGGCCAGCAATGGGCCAGTAATTCCGGAAAGAGAGATGGTCCAGCAAGGGATTTTTCAGCAGAGGAGTTGAAGTGGAGATTTTTAAGGCTTTGGAATAATCCCCTGCGCGATAGAAAAACTGATGAAGGAGGATATAAAACTCTGTTGGGTAAGGCCTAGCACCATGCAAGACTGACGGGGAAGAGACATCATAATAGTGATTTATAGGTTTGTGAGTCAAAAGAATATTAAGTATTTGTTTTGGGGTCAACTGAGGAAAGCTAAAAAATGGCCATTGAGGAGATTTTTTATAGACTATGAAGGGATGCAATTTACAGGGGAATTTAAAAGGTGCACCTGGGAGAACGCCAGGTGGCGCGGACCGTGATGGCTGCGTGAAACTGCTTTGCTGTTAACCGTCGTGTGGCGGACACCAGAACCTCTTTCCCCCTGACAGAGCAGCCTTTACCAGAAGCGTGGCACCCTCGGGACCCAGGCGGTGGGATTGCGCAGCCCCATCCGCAACCTGGGGGTCGCCGTTCGAGTGGCAGAGGCGGCACTTCCAGTGGGCCTGGTAACAACCGGGTGACTGGCCGGCCGAAGACGGGCAAACTCCCTGCTGGTGTGAAGGTGCAGGGAGGAGTGTGCTGTGCTACGAAGACAGGCTGCCCTATCTGCGACCAGGGGGCCGCCATTCGAGTGGCAGAGGAAGCACTTCCAGTGGGCCTGGTAACAACCAAGTGACAGGCCGGCAGAAGGCGGGCAAATCCCCAGCTGTTTTGAAGGTGCAGGGAGGAGTGCGCCGAGATACGGTGCCAGCCAGCCCTGGGGGAGAGCATGCAACAATTACCACAGAGACAAAGCACGGAGAGGAGCCCCAGATCCCTAATTTGGCTAGTGCTGCAGGACAGTGCGCAGCAGTGCTAGGGCAGTCTGTTCCTTGGCTGCTGTGCGGAGACCAGAGAGTGAGGAGAATGTGAGGCGCACCGGGTGCGGCAGGTTGGAGGACACTGCAGAGGGTCACCCAAGACAGAAGGGGCCACAAGGACCTGAGAGGCCCCCACCAGGTACAAGGTTTGGGAGGCCTGAGAAGAGCAGGAGGCACCTGAGCTGACACAGAGGAGTGGGTCTCGGCAGATGGGGTCCCGGGCAGCCAACGGCCTGCTCGAAGGGTGCACGTAGAGGAGAGGAGACAGGGGCCTGGAGTAGAGCTGATTGGTGCGTCAGGAGACCCTGGAGACCACAAGTCTGCACCCAAGGAGGACACCAGTGCAGGGTGCAACAGCAGTGAGACTGAGGACACTAGGGGAGGGGCACGCACACCAGAAGAGCCCAGAAAATACTCGAGCCCTTGGCCCTGAGGTGGTACAAGACCGTGGTGAGGAGGCTGGGAACGGGGTGAGCAGCGCTAAGAAGGTCACAAGGCTGCTAAACACCCAACGCGAGCCACGCAGAAGGCAGTGGCATCTGTGCAGGGGCTGCACGGGACATCGGCTGGTTGCACAGATCCCGTACCTGGGGCGGAAAGAGCTACGCACCCCAAGAGGCGTGCTAGAAAAGGGGGGGCAGGCGTGCCAGGACCCCAGTGCTGCACCTGTGAGTAGTCCCCGAAGAAGCTGGAGAAGGGCACCACCGGGGGCATAGGCTCCCTGCAGCACTTCAGAAGGGAGCCTAGGGTGGACGAGGAGGGAACAGGCAGCAAAGGGAGAGAAGTTGGGGAAGAGGCTGGGCCACCACGCTTGATGAGGGAGGACCTAAAGGACATTTTCCAAGAAATAAAAGCCATCTGTAGCGATATCAAGGCCTCCATTTTTGATCTCAAGGGGAGGGTGAACAAGCTGGAGGACAAAATAGAATGGATGGAGGACAACCACCTTCAGGTAGACCTCCTGGAGATGAACACAAGGCTAGGCTGATGGACCTGGAGACTTGTGAAGAGGATATCCTTCTGAAGCTTGACGACCTCGAAAACAGAGAGCGCTGGAATAACTTGCGCATACTGGTCCTGGCCGAGCAGAAAGGCAATACGGCAGCGGACGTGGGAAGGAAGGTGGAAGGCCTGATCAATGCACTTTTTCGCACCGAGGGAGGCAAAACAGTCCAGCTGGAGAGGGCCCACAGAGGTGGTGGAGCATGGAGTGGAGGCTCAAGGTCGATAGTCGTCCCCTTGCTCAGATACAGGGACAGGATGGAAGTCCTGGAGAGGGCAAAACGCATAGGGACCCTGATTATGAGGGGGACTCGATCAAGGTATTCCAGGGCCTTTCGGGACTCACCTTGACACGCAGAAGAGATTGCTAGGTCCTCACGCAATGGCTGACAGAAAAGGGGCTTTGATACCATTGAGCATACCCATTTGCTTTGTGTTTTGAGAGGTGAAATAGACTACTGGATTGCGAACGGCCAAGAGGCACAGCAGGTACTGAAGTCCCAGAGAGAGGTGTCACCGAAACCTGACACAAATTTGGAATCAGGCAAGACTAGTACTAACCCTGAAGGTAGGAAGGAACTCATAGCGAAGAAACGGATGCCGGTCAGTAGGAAGTACAAGAAGTTGAACCCCCAACCCCCGGGGCAGTGACTGGAAAAACGTATTGGCTTGTACGGAGGCATGGAACATACACATGGCCTCAAAGGTGTGTGTAAAGGCAGGGGAGGAGAAAAGTGGTGGTTTGGTTAGATGGTATGGCAGTCATCTCTGGTGGCTCATCGTCTGGTGTGAAGGGGAGCAGAAGGGGGGAGGTTTGGATGGGGAAGGGGGGCAGGATTGGCAAGGTGGGTAGTCGGGGGTTTGGCGGGGCAGTTGGGCAAGTTTTATGTTATTGCAATGGTAAGACCAGGGCTCAGTTGGAGGATCGTTAATGGTGCACAGGGATAATGAAGGGCGGGTTGATGTGCTCAGGGTGGCGACGTTAAATGTGAAGGGGCTGAACTCACCAACAAAGCGCTCTCTGGTGGCGAGGGAATTCCGAAACCAGGGGTTAGACATGTTCCTATAGGAAACGAGGCTGGTGGCAGCGAAGAGAGGCATATTTTGGGGGGGTCAAATATGACATGCACTATGGGCCTCTGGTATGACTAAGAAAGGAGGGGTTGGCATCCTGCTTAACAGAAGGCTCCGCCTGGGGGACATGAAGGTGTGGCGGAAGACGGATGGCAGGGCCTTGCTTGTTTCGGGCACTCTAGAGGAGGTACAGATTACATTGGTCACTATGTATTGCCCGAACCAGGCACAGCTCCTATTCTTTCAAGGCACAATGGCAGAGATATATCGGCAGGGTAGCAGCCTATTGCTCTTCGGGGGCGATTTTAACATGTGGCCGGATCCCGCAATGGAGTGAAGCTGTGGGGATGGTCTGACAGGGGTGGGGGGCTCCCAAGCAGGGAGTGGCTTTCGGAGCCTTTTGGCTAGGGAAGGTATAGTGGATGTCTGGATGGAGCTCCATCCCAAGATCAGGGGCTATACATTTGTATCCCTGTGCACGGCATAAGAGCGAGCATTAATTATTGGTGTATTCAGAGGCCCCAAGTGTACAGGGTATCTAGATGTGACCTCACCCCCGTTAGGTGGACAGACCATGACATGGTTATAATGGGAATCTGCATGGTGGGCCTACAAACAAGGGACTCTATAGAAGGGCAACGACACACAGCAGAGGGATGAGGTATTTGGCGGGGAGATGAGGAAAGCGGTGGGGGATTTCTTCCTGATTAATGACACAGGGAGGTCTACCCTTGTACAGTCTAGGAGGCGGCAAAGGTGACATGGAGGGTTTCCAGATTGCAGAAGGGGCGAAGAAGAAGAGGGCCAGGGTACCACTAACGAGAGACTGAGGGAGGAGATCCGAGATCTTGAGGTCAAAGGAATAAGCAGTGATGGGATTGCCCAGGAGCGGTTCGAGCAGGCCAGAAGGAAGAGGCAGGAGTTGAGGGAACTGGAAGTGGGCAAGGTGGTGTCAGGGCTGAAGTCCCTCTGGCAACACTATTTTGAAAAGGGGGACAAAGCAGACGCCATGTTGGCGTCCAAGTTAAGGGGTCAATGGGCAGACCGCTGGGTGCAGGGGATTGAGAACACCTCTGTAAGGCTCCACACAACCACAACAGGAGTACTGGACCGATTTCTTCAGTTTTATTGGAAGTTATACGAGAAAGAGGGGTGGAGCAGTATTTGCAGGCAATCCCCCTGCCGAGCCTGGACAGGCGGGAGATAGAGGAGGTGGAGGGGCCCATTATGGAGAAGGAGGTGCTGAGGGCGATCTGTGGGATGAAGGTAGGGAAAGCAGTTGGGGAAGATGGATACACAGTGGGCTTTTAAAGACATTTGCTACCCAACTGGTCCAGCACATGGTGAAACCTCGTTAACCATATATTGACCACAGGGAGGGTCCCTCCATCATCCGGACTGGCCCCGATGTCTGTCATTCCGAAGTAAGGAAGGGATCATAAAAGCTGTAAATCCTATCGCCCCATATCACTTATAAACGTGGAAGCAAAAGTGTTCACAAGGGTACTGGCCTGGAGAATGGAGCGAGTCAAGCCCCGACTGGTCTATTCTAACCAGGTCGGATTTATTAGGGGGAGGCAAGGGGCAGATACACTCAGGAAGACATTACACCTGATCGACCAGGCTGGGAACAAGGAGGGTAACCCCGGTCTGTTGTCTTTAGACGCCAAGAAGGCTTTTGATAGGGTGGGGTGGGATTGCCTTCACTGGGTCCTGCGGAAATACGGGTTTGGTGACAGAATGAGGAGGGGTATCCAGGCGTTCTACTCTTCCCCACAGCGAGGGTGGCGGTTAACAGTAGGCTCTCAAGGGCCCTGGAGTTAAAGCGAGGGACTAGACAGGGTTGCCCGTTGTTCCCCCTGCTATTTGCGCTTTCCATGGAACCCCTGGTGGAGAAGATGAGAAGGCGCCCCGGGTGGAAAGCATTGTGGTGGGGGAGAGAGAATTTAAGCTGGGGCTCTACGCTGACGATGTCGTACTGCACCCAAGGAACCCACTGAGCTTGTTCCCTGCTGCGATGGAGCTAATTGAGAAATATGGGTCCCTTTAGGGCTTTTAAGTGAACCGCCAGAAGTCTGTTCTATCCCCATTTGCCAGGGATGGAATGAGGCATTTTTAGGCACTCAGGGGGTTGGGGATGGACATTCAGGGGGAGAGTATTTGTTACCAGGGCGTCAACATTACGAGGGCTCTGGGGAACCTCAGTGGGGCTCACTCCCCCCTCTATTGAAACAATTGCATGGTGGAATGGGGAAAGCACAACATCTCATGGATGGGACGGCTAAATGCATTGAAAATGAACTTCCTACCAAGGATAATATACCAGTTTCAAATGTTGCCGGTGAAGGTCTTAGAGGAGCTCTTGAGGGAGGCTAAGGGACGCATGCTCTGCTTTCTCTGGCAGTGGCAAAAGCCTAGAGTGTCCTATGATACGCTGGTGTTACCAAAGGAACGGGAGGGGGTGGGGTCTTCCCAGACCTAACTCTTTAGTACAAGGCCTCCCAAATGAGGACAATGGTGCCACACCTTCGGGAAGACAGGGATAAGCAATGGGTCTTCTTGGAGAACTACCACTTGTGCCCCGCTAAAGTGGGCGAGTGGCTCTGAGTCCCGTGGGAAAGGGTCCGAGGAGAATCAGGGATCATCCAATATTGGTAGAACAATGGGAACTGTGGAGGCGGGGTGCTGGTATGAGAGGGGTCACCTCCTGGCCCTCACCGATAAGGGATATTCCCGCACTGAAGGGGGTTCTCACGGCAGGGAAATGGAGGGACTCACTTCAGAGGGATCTCACCCCTACGAGGAGGATTCTGGACACCCACACGAATACGAAGGGGCTCATTTCGCTACTATATGGAGCTTTGGTTGAGGTGAACTAGTTACTTTCTTACCTGGTAACATTCTTTCGATGGGATGTTCCGACGACGTATTCCACATCTATGACAGGTAATCACCACAGCTGTGGTGCTTTTGAACATTTTCGGCGTCTGCGTCGATGACATTGATACGCTGTCCGCGAGGGCCTCCGTCGAGCCAACAACACCGGATGTTATAAGTAGGACGCACGAAGCCTGTAGCCTCAGTTGTAGTTTTTTCCCAGAACGTGTGGCACCAATCTTCTGCCAGAATGACTACAGAAAGCCTTGCGGAAACGAAAGCTGCAATCGCATAAGAAATTCTGTAGAGGGAGAGGTAGGGAGGGAGCGATGTGGAATACGTCGTTGGAACATCCCATCGAAAGAAAGTTACCAGGTAAGAAAGTAACTTGTTCCTAGAAGGGATTGATTCCTCTGACGTATTCCACATCCCAAAGCAGTACCAACGTATGGAGGTGGGAAATGAATTTAGAATTTTAGAATGCCCTATCAAATTGCAAAATAGAGGACTGCCTTACTAAAGGCCAAATCTTGCCCATGGACAGTATCCAGGGAGTAGTGTTTGACAAAAGTATGGACAGAGGCCCATGTGGCTGTTTCACAAATGTTACGAATGGGAACACCCCTCTGTAGAGCAGTGGAGACAGCCACACCCCTAGCAGAATGTCCACTCAAGCCTACCGGAGGGTCCTTACCCGCCAGACGGTAGCATTCCGAGATGGTAAAGATAATCCATCTGGACAAGGTCTGCTTAGTAACAGCTTGACGCAAACGCCTTCCAGCGTATCCTACAAAGAGCTGGTCGTCCAGTCTAACCCGGGACATGCGTGAGATGTAGAAGCTTAACGCTCTCCTAAGATCTAACCTATGGAGCCTCTCCTCTTCCTTACCAGGATGCGGAGGAGGATAGAACGCCAGAAGAATGACCTTCTGGCTTAAATGAAATTCCGACACAAACTTCGGAAGAAAAGAAGGATGAACCCTAAGGACAACCCTGTCCTTATGGAACACCTTGAAGGGTGGCTTAGCGGATAGTGCCTGCAACTCACTCACTCTGCGAGCGGAAGTAACCGCAACTAAAAATACAGTTTTAAAGGTCAACAGTCTCAAAGGGCAAGAATGTAAAGGCTCAAACTGAGCTCCCATGAGGAATTTTTTGAACCAGTTTCAAATCCCAACCGGGCACCTGGAAAGGAGACAGTGGGAACACATTAGTGAGCCCTTTGAGAAACTGGGAAATCAGAGGAATCTTAAAATAAGAACACTCCTCCGACGAGCGCTTAAATATGGACAGCGCCGCCAGGTAACCTTTAATGGTACCCACTTGCAGGCCCTTGTGGGCTAATGAAAGCAAAGACAGACCCACAGGAATGGTACATGAAAAAGGATCCACATTCTTAACCCTGCACCAGTCACAGAACTTTCTCCAACGGCAACGGTACAGGGACTTTGTTGCAGGCCTTCTGGCCAAAAGCAACACCTCCATCACGTCTTCAGGGAGGTCCCAATCTTTATACCTCAACCTTTCAGGAGCCAAGCATGAAGGTTGAGGGACTTGACATCTGGATGGAGAACCTGACCGCCCTCCCGTGAGAGCAGAACGTCTCGGTAGGGAAGAAGGCTTGGAGGGCAGATGGACATGTCGAGAAGGTGCGGGTACCACGTTCTCCTGGCCCATGCTGGAGCAATGAGGATCATTCGGGAACCAAACCTCTGTAACCTCCGCAGCACTGAATGACGGGGACTGGAGGAAATGCATACAGCAGTGGGAAGGACCACTCCACTACGAACGCGTCCCCTAAGGCTCCTCTTGGAGGAAATTCCCGCGAGCAGAATCTTTCGAACTTCCGGTTGACACTGATGGCGAAGAGATCCACTTATGGGTTCCCCCAAAGGGCAAAGATCTCCAGGAGAATCTCCTGAGCCAGCTCCCACTCATGAGAGACCGTGCTCTGCCTGCTCAGAGCGTCCACCGCCACGTTTTCGTCTCCAGCCAGATGAACTGCCAAGATAGAAATTTCCTGCAGGATGGCGCAGAACCAGAGCTGCATCGCCTCTCTGCACAGAGGGAGAGACTCTGCCCCCCACCCTTTTTGTTGAGGTGGTGCATGGCGACTATATTGTCCGTAAGAATCAGGTCATTCTTCCCTCGCACAGACGGCAGAAAAACCTTCAGGGCAAGCCTGATGGCCCTCAGCTCTAACAGATTGATATGAAGTCTGGACTCCGACGGAGACCAACGACTGCTGACTGTCAACTCGTTGGCATGAGCTCCCCATCCCGTGAGGGATGCGTCCGTCACGATCATCCCCTCCGGCCAGGGTAGCCAAAATGGAGCCCCCTTCATCAGATTGTCTTCGACGGCCCACCACAGATGATTCTGGGCGACCGAGGGCGGCACCTGAACGAGGTCTGACATCCTGCCAGACGACTGCGACCACTGCAGCTTGAGAGCCCATTTCAGAGATCTCATCCGCAACCTGGCCTCTGGCACCGGAAGAATGCAAGATCCCATGAGGCCGAGCAACCTCAAGAACTCAAACGCCGGGAGATTCTGTGCATTACGAAACTTGTGCACCATCTGCAGAATGTGATGAGCCTTCACCTGGGGAGGCGAACACTGCCCCAGGGATGTGTCGAGCACTGCTCCGATGTACTGGAGCCGCTGGGTAGGTGTCAAGTGGGACTTCTTTAAGTTGAGGCAGAATCCCAGCTTGTGAAGGGAGTGGCAGTTGACCAACAGATGATCCAGGACTTGCTCGGAAGAGCGCGCCCTGATCAAGCAATTTTCCAGGTAGGGGTAGACGTGAATCCCCCTTTTCCTGAGATACGCTGCCACCACCACCATGAGCTTGGTGAAGACCCTCTGGGCGGAGGTCAATCCCAACGGCAGGAGCTGAAACTGAAAATGCGAGTCGCCAACCACAAACCTCAGGTACTTCTTGTGCTTGGGATGAATCAGCACATGAAAGTAAGCGTCCTTGAGGTCAAGAGACACCAACCAGTCCTGAAGTGGAAGGGTCTGGAGGACTTGAGAGAGAGTAACCATCTTGAACTTGTCCTTCCGGAGGAGCTTGTTCAAACCACGCAAGTCCATAATGGGTTTCAATCCCCCGTTTTTTTTCGGGATAAAAAAATATGGGGAATACCATCCCTTGTTCCTCTCCGCTACAGGCACCAGTTCTATGGCGCCTTTCTCCAGCAGGGATACGATTTCCTGCGCAAGGAGCGGATCCGGACTCTTCAAAGAGCGATTCCCTGGTGGATTGCCGTGAGGCCTCTGTCGGAAAGGAAGACAGTAGCCGTGGGCTATGATCTCCAGAACCCACACATCTGAAGTAATGGCACGCCATTCTACAAGATGCTGCGCCAGCCTTCCCCCAACCGGCGAACCATGCGACATGGCCTCATGACTGAGATGAAGTGGCTGCGGCAGTGCCTGAGGGCAAAGAGGCAACTGCCCGAGCGGCCTTGACACCTCAAGTAACCAGTTTCCCACCTCTGGTGCTCCTACAGTGGCCCCTTTGACTTGCAGCTCCCCTCGATCTACCAAAGGAAGAGTAGTATCGAAAGGAACCTCCCCTCCATTGCTGTCCCCTAGGACGAAAAGGCGGAGATTGGCGAACTGCAGCGCTCAACGACTTTGCTGCAGCTTTGGAGGTCTGCAACCTCTCAAGGCTCTCGTCAGCCTTGCTGCCAAAAAGATGTTCACCATCAAAGGGCATGTTGAGAAGTCGGGTTTGTACTTCAGGAGCAAACCCCGACTTCCGCAACCACGCGAATCTGCGCATCACGGTGCTCACCGCCATGAACCAGCTGACACAGTGTGCCATGTCCAGACCAGACTGAACGGATTCACACATGGCATCCTTGGCATCCTGAACGAGGGGAAGAAAACCATCCCGTTCCCCCCCTTCGGGAATATGTTCAGTCGCCAAAGACACACAATTCCACAGAGTGTGCGTGAAAAGTACTAAGGCACACACGGAGTTGGAGGCCTGTAAAACCATACCCCCTGATGAAAACACTTTCTTCGCCCAGCCATCAAAACGTTTGTCGTCCCGATCAGGAGGGATGGTTGGGTACGACGCCTGCTTTGCTGGGGCCGTAGCTGCCTGCAGCACCAAACTCTCCAGAGTGGGGTGCGTAGTCAAGTAGCAGGGGTCGCTACTGGCTGGACTGTATTTTTTCAGCAACGACTTGCTCACAGCCGGGAGACTCTCCGGGGCAGTCCAAGCTGCCGCCACCTTTCTCCGTAAAGACATATGAAATGGCAGCACCGGGTCAGTGGACGGACCTTGGTCAAGGATATCTGTCAGGTCATCCTGCAGAAAATCCACTGGTGGCGCAGACCACCCCAAGTACTCCGTCACCCTCGACATGGGTTGCCTGTACGAAGATTCAGCATGCATACCAGGCTCAGGCCTGCCAAACTCAACCTCCGGGGAGGTATCAAGACCACTGGCGTCGTGCAAAGACTAACGCAGGTCTTCCAACTGGCTACGACCAGATAACGGGTCATCAAGAACCTCATCAGGAACCAAACCTTCCTCAGACCCTTCATCCACCTCAGAGATGTAATCCAGAGGCTGGAATAAATCCCTGGATGAGGGCACAGAAAAAGGCTCAAATACAGGCCTTACTGACTTCTTGAGGGCCTTCCTCAGAGTTTCCACTGATGCACGGGGTACCTCCGGTAAAGCCTCCATAAAAGGCGTCGAGGGCGTCGACAAAATCGGCGTTGACGTCGAGCGTGGCACAGATGGCTTCGACACAGGCCTCGAGGGTGGTGCCCCGAGCGTGTCCTTCGACAGCCTTGGCGCCGATGGCATCGATGACTTCCTCGGAGGCGGAGCCTCGAGAGAGTCCCTCGACTGACATGGCGCCAATGGCGTCGACGTTTTCTTAGAAGATCTCACAGGCTCTACCGGTCTCGAGGGCGTCGAGGACCGGGACCTGGAGCGGGCATGGCTAGAGCGATCCACCTTGTCCAACCGGGACCTCGAAGGTTCCCGGTGATCACGCCGACCGCCCGAGCCCAAAGGCGTGCGAACGGTGGCCCTAGCGCGTTCCTTGCCGGCTTCTCTCGAAGGCGCGGACGGAACGGAGCCCTGCAACTCGGAAATTGCCATAATTTCCTTACGAAATGCGTCCCATTCCACAGGAGAGGAATGCTTGGTTGGACAAGCTACCCACCGTCTGGCGGAGTCCCCAGACAAGGACGGGGAAGGCGACCGGTGACGGCACTTCCGCGAGTGCCTCAAAGAGGCCGAGGAATGGCGGGAACCACTCCGGGACCGAGACCCCTTAGACTTACGCCGACGATGCGGAGAGTGGCTCCTTGAATCGTCGGTCGAAAGCCCAGTGGATTTCGACTTTCAGGGCCTGGAAACCCTACCTACCGACAGCTTCTTCTTTCGCTCCAGCAAGGCCTTTGACGTCAAAGACTGGCATTCGTCACAGTCATCGGTCGCGTGATCCTCGCCGAGGCACCAGAGGCAGACGTCGTGCGGGTCCGTAAGTGACATCTTGGAACCGCAGTCCAGACACTTCTTGAATCCCGACAACGGGTAGAGGAAGAAGAAGACATGATAACTTAACAAACCAAGTTCGAAGAACCGATAGAATCAGAAAACGGAACTGAGGCTCCTACTTATAACATCCGGTGACGTCGGCTCGACGGAGGCCATTGAGGACAGCGTATCGACGTCATCGACGCAGACGCCGAATATTTTCCGAAGCAGCACAGCTGTGGTGATTACCTGTCACAGATGTGGAATACGTCAGAGGAACCAATCCCTTCAAAGAGGAAGTATGTAGTCGAAGGTCTTCGGCAGAAGTGGGAAAGGGACCTGGGGCAGGAGCTGGATGACGACTTGTGGAGGCTGATGTGTAGAAGGGCCATCAAGACCTTAGTGGCCTGTCAATTTAAACTTCATGGCGTTAAGTTGCTGCACAGATGGCAATATGACCCAGTAAGGCTGTCTAAAATGTTCCTTGATGTGAGCCCTAGATGTTGGCACAGATGTGGGGTGATGGCGGACTTCTGGCACATGTGGTGGGCCTGTAGAGAGGTCCAGATCTTTTTGGCGTAAGTTCTGGGTTGGATTGAAGAGGTGGAGGGAGTGGGCCGGAGATTGGACCCAATGTTGATACTATTCGGCCTGGAGAGAGAGGATCACCATTGGAAAACCCTGCCACACATGGTGCACTTCTTGCTGCTCGCCGCCAAGGCTTGCTTAGATAGACACTGGAAAAGGTCAAACCTTCCACGATGGGTAGAATGGGTTGAAAATGGAGGAGTGCGGCAATAGAATGTGAGTGGCTGAAGTTCGATGATACCTGCGGAGGCTCAGGCGGGGGACAGGAGGTGCCCTGAGTACAGTGACCATGCCACACAAGGGTAGAAGTTCCTGAGCTATCGGTGCACCACGTTGTAATTTCCTAGCGTTGTATGCTGTGTTGGTGTTAGGGGACCCTAAGTTATGTTGCGGGATGGTGGGTGGGGATGGGAGGTGGGAGAGGGGAAGGGGGGACCGGGACAGGGGTGTTTTCAAAAACATATGTTTATAACACTGTCTTTTGGATGTTGTGAAATGCATTTTCCTGTGGTTCCTGTCTTGTTGAAACCAATAAAAAAAGTATGGTACCAAAAAAAAAGTGCACCTGAATTGATGCAATTTTATCTGCAAAGAAATAGTTGAAATCGCTTGCCAACTTTAAAGTTGGTGGCAATTTGGAAGAAGCACAGTGAAGGTGGCATATATAGTGTAAAAAAATCCCCAACTATGCTTTCTGTCCTCTCAACACGATCATTAACTTCGCTACCAGGACTCTCTTTGAACTCCCTCGCTTCACACCTACTTCCTCATACTGTAACCAGGATGAATGGCTGACGATGCAAAACAGGGCCACATTTAAATTTCTTCTCCTGGTTCACAAATCTATCCACGTAAGGCACCACCATATCTATCCTCCTCTAGCGAACTCTACAAACTTTCTCGTAAATACTGCTCTGCCTCCATGACTACCCTTGTGACACCTTGCCATTCCTGTGCTTCCTCTCGCTCACGCTCTTTCTCTCTTCTTACCCCACTTGCATGGAATTATTTTCCCCCGGACATCTGAGAAACAGTACACCCCAATTTGTTAAAAAACAAACTAAAAGACTACCTCATTGCTTCTGAGTTACTCTCTTTACCTACCTCGCATCTGCCCTCTGGCTAACATTGTTCCCTTGCCTCTAACCTGCCTCTGTCTTTCACTTTCTTTGCCTCCACTCTAGCACTTAATCCATCATGGTCGCATCTCACACACAGGTGGACGTACCGCTTACCTGCACTAAAAAATGGCTAATGTTGATTGTCCTTAAAGCAAGTCCACCCATGTATTATTCTGGGTCACTGTTCCATTTACTCCTCTCCACAACAGGCAGCAGAATCAGAAGAACGAGATTTGGCTGATTCAAATGCAAAATGTCCTAGAATAATGGTCGGACCCGGGAATGGGCTGTGTCGAGAAATTAGATCCTGGGGCTTCTGCAAAGGATTAATTTGAGGCAATCGCCAGAGCGATGGGAGGGGGCTAAAAACATAGAACTCACATTGTGATCGCAAAGCATATTGGCTAGTTTACTGGAGTCTGGATTATCAGAAACATCATGCCAGATGTTAAAATCCTCTAGTACAGGGGGTGGGGCCGGCCGCGATCTAAAATGGCCACGTACAGCTTCTTGTCTTGATACAGGAAGGCAGGTTATGGCCCCAGAAAGAAAAGAGCATCTGGCTGACTGAAATTAAAGTTTCAAAAAAGCCCTGCACTCCTTCCTGGCGGCATACCTCGTGAGGCTGGGTATATCTAAGATGGTGACTTCTTGCCCAAGGGACCCGATGACTAGACAAACATCCTGAGGAGGAGCCGTTCCACAGATGAGGGTCGTTGCGTGCCTGAGGGCCACTTGCAGACTTTAAAATAACCTAAAACAGTGTTTGAAGTCCTTCCAAGATACTTTTCATGGTATTGTATCAACAGCAGTTCCATTCCCTGAATGTCTGCTATATGTAGTGTAAGATCAGATTTAATGGAGAAGTAGCACAACTCAGAGAAAGAACAGGCACTAATGAAAAATCCCTTTGTGATTTAACAGGTGAGGTAAACAGTAATAGCGAATTCCTGAAGAACCTGAACAGGATTTTCCAGAATTTAGAAATCCAAGCTGCAGACCTAGAGAATCGCTCATGACACTAAAATATTTGTATTAGAAACCTATCGGAGGAAGTGAGTGACAAAGACCTCGTCCTGCATTCAAGGCTTATTCAGCAAGATACTGGGTGACACTCCTCCGGAAGCAATCTGCGGGATAGGGTCCATCGGACAGGCCTAGGAGAAGAGGATTCAATACCGGCCTGCAGGGATTTCTTCGCCGCCGTCTCATCCTACACCCAAAAAGTGAACATTCTGGCCAATGTAAGAGGGAGAGAGCCCATCCGGAACAAACAGAGCAGAGGTTCCACTGTATCAGGATTTAGCTTGAAAAAATCTCCAGAAATGCAGAGAAATAGGCACAGTGGTAAAGGAGCTGTTCAAAGGGCAACTAGATGTCGGTGGCCTTCCCGTTCGGCCTGCTATTCACATGGGAAGGCATCACCACCCTAAGGGAGGATTTAAATCCACTGCAAATAGAGGGTGAAGACAAAAGTGAAATGAACCACCAGAGCACCCTAACGTAGCCCTTGGGAGTGGCTACATGGAACCATAGAAAGAAGAGCTCCTGTAGCACACCTACTCGTCCCGACCACAACCGATGGGGTTGCTTACTCAGACAAGCGTCCACGGGTTGGACTCTAGGGAGGACAATTTAAACAGTTAAAAAAGAGTTCCACAGAAAACAAAAAGAGCACACGAAACCTAAGATAGCACTTCAAGAGTACAGGTGTGGAGATGTCACTACGTGGGGCAGGGGCCGGAATACTGGAAATCGACGCATCCCAACCCACAGGTCTAGTGTCCTACTACAACTGGGGTCTATACAGGTACAACCTGAGCTTTAGTATGCTCAGTGGCCTAATTGAGGTTATGACGAGAACCAGAATTTGGAAATTGTAAGTTATTTTGTTAATGTTGTTTTATGGTTTCCAGAGACAAGGAGGGAGGGGATACAGCTGTAAGAGCGAGGGGGGATGATGATTGGCATGACAATAAGTATGACCAATGAGGTAGGGCAAGGAAGAATACCCAGACATAAGGAGTATCTCAACAATGACTAGATTTCTTGCTGTTAACACAAAACATTGGGGGATTAATTTGCCCCAGTGAAGCGGAATTACGTGGATCACCTCCTCATAGAACATAAAAAGATATTGTAGCCTTAAAGGAGACCCATCTACTCAAGTGAGACAAGAAGAAAAAGTGAGATTTAAGCAATATTCCCAGACCTATGATGCTACGGCCGCAACCAAGACTTGTAGAGTGTTGCTGGCATTTAGGGATGGGTCTGAATTAGTGATGGAAAGAAGACAGAGAAGTCCGCTACCCGGCAGTTAGAGGGTCCCTACGAGTATTGCATTTCATGGTGGATACAATCCACGCACCAAACGCATGGCAAGACAACTATATCAGGTGATTTCTTACGCGAAGGGTTCACCGTTGGAGAAATAATCTTAATGGTCGACTTATTATTGTCCCTGAGCATATACATAAGCCAGGGTAGAACACAGGGGAATTGAGCGCATCTGGAGACCTTAAGAACGCCTTGGAAGGGATGAAGCAGAGAGATGAATGGAGGGAGATTAGGGGGCAGGAGCAACATTTACTTTTCCTTCAGTGTCCATAGGACACACTGAAGGTAGAGTACATCTGGCTCTCTATTCTGTTGATGGGCAGAGGTAGCTCTTGGTACAATGTTCCTCTCTGACCAGACCCCAATTGTGACTAGACTGAACCTGACACAAAGAGGAGCAAAGTTGTGGAGATGAACATTTCCTGTGGAAGTACTTAGAGATCTAGTTCTGCTGTAAAGAAAAAAGGACAATATTGGCATTTACTTAAAAAAGATAACCCAACATCACAGAGTGCGGCATAGAATGCATTTAAAGTGCTCATTAGAGATGAACTAACTTTGCTGAGATCGCAAGAACAAAATTGTGTGAGAGAGAGAGAGGATTACAGGAACAAAAACTCCTGGGGGAAATGCTTCGAACCGGACATGCTGTAAAAGCACTACCAGACACTAGGCAATGATATTACATACAAGCGAATAAGGCAGACAAAAGCCAAGATGCTTTGGGCGGAGAGATGCTAGGATATTTAATAAATTAGTAGATGAGATGGGGAACATGATCATTGAGTCAGAAGACAGCAGGACATTTTACTAGGCACTCTACACATGTTATGTTATGTTATTGTGCATTTATATAGCGCCTTATATACCATTGGTATGGTCTGAAGGCGCTGGTAGGTTGAACGCCCTTGGGAACCGAAGTTCAAATCAGTAGAGAGAGTAGAGAGAGTCAGAAGGTGCATGTGAGCACCGGGTATGTGTGCAGCTCGTGCGATATCCGTGTAGTAGCTGCTTCTTAGCGGTTGGTGTGGTGGTTGAGAGGTCAGGAGAATATGTTCGTTCAGGCAGGTTTTATCCAGAACGGCTGCGGCTGCGTTAGGCCTGAGGAGAATGCCTGGCTGGGGGGTGTGAGACCAGCAGTGTCAACTTAGAATGATGTGGGGTGAGCGGCGGATGTTGGTATGAGAACAGTTATACCGAATGGTGTCATAGTATCTCTGTGTTCTAGTTGAGTGGTGATGTGAAGGAGAGAGTAAGCATGGTGGTGTGATATGATGAGTTATATGCTCTTTCAAACGTTCTTTGCATTCTAAACCATAATATATACGTCACGCAATATTTATGCGTTCCAGTCCGTACCGTGAACAGCTATCCATTCTATGCACCCCAGTCAGGTCCAAATACACTCTGGTCCGCCCTGCGCGGTCTAGTCTGCTCCGCGCATGCGCTCTTGTCTGCCACACAACTGTTCACTTGTCCACACCACGCGTGCCCTCTTGTCTGCCTCACGCATGCACTTTGACTGCCCCAGGCATGCACTCTTGACTGCTTCATGCTCTACGCATTCGGTAGCTCAACGTACTCATCCATTCTACGCACTCATCAGTACTGGATGCGTCAGTGCTCATTCGTTCTATGTGCTTGTTGGCTCTACGCGACAGTTCACTCTGGGCACTTGATCGCTCCGGGTACTCATCCGCTTTATGCCCTCACGCGTGCTATGCGTTTACCTGTTTTACGCACTTATCCCCTCTACGCACTCACCCCTTCTACGGACTTCCCTCTACGGACTCACCCCCTCTACGGACTCACCCGCTCCACGCACTTAACCGTTCCACGCACTCATCCTCTCTGCACTCATCCGTTTTAATCACTCGTGATTTTCACGCATCCAGCAGTAATCTCTTGTTCTATATATTCATCTCTACACTCATCTATCCTATACCTTCATTTACTCTGAGTATACATCCACTTCATATATTCATCTGTTCGATACGCCTATCCGCTCCATACTCCATTCGGCTTCATACACTCAACCACTCCATACACCGATCTGCTGGCTGCATACCTTCATTTACTCTGAATATACATCCACTTCATATATTCATCCGTTCCATACACCTAACCTCTCCATACACCGATCTGCTGACTGCATACATCTAACCTCTCATACACCGATCTGCTGGGTGCATGCACCTAACCGCTCCATACACCCGTTCGTTCCATACACCCGTCCGCTCCATGCACCCATCCGCTCCATACACCCATGCATTCTATACACCCATGCGTTCCATTTTACAGTCCATTCCATACACTCATCCACTCCCTACACTCATCCACTCCCTACACTCATCCACTCCCTACACTCGCCAGGTCTGTACAATCGTCCGCTCAGGCGATAAACACACTCTCCGCACTTCCGCATTCATCAGCTATCCAGACTCGTTGGCTCTACTTACTCATCCGCTCCATATTCTGATCTGTTCTACACACTCATCTTGTTTTCGCTCATCCGTTCTGCACATTCATCTGGTTTGCGCATTTTTGCGTTCTAGTCGCTTCTCTTAAATTTACGCACTCATCCGCGTTACGCACTCACCCCTTCTACGCACTCACCCCTCTGCGCGCACACACCCCCACTGCGCGCACACACCCCCTCTGCGCGCACACACCCCCTCTGCGCGCACACACCCCCTCTGCGCGCACACACCCCCTCTGCGCGCACACCCCTTCCAACGCACTCATCCGCTCCAACGCACTCCTCTGCTCCACGAACTCCTCTGCTCCATGGACACATCCCCTCTCCCCACTCATCCACTTTAAGCACTCGTGCTTTTCACGCATCCAACAGCGATATCCTATTCTATATATTCAATCTTACACACTCGTCTGTTCTATGTCTTCAACAGCTCTGCCCGCTCATCCTCTCCATGCACCCATGCGCTCCATACACCCGTGTGCTCCATACACCCCTCAGCTCCATACACCCCTCCGCTCCATACATTCCTCCGCTCCATACATTCCTCCGCTCCATACACTCTTTCGCACCATACTCTCCTCAGCTCTATACACTTGTCCGCTCCATATACACAACCGCTCCATACACTCATATGCTCCATACACTCATCCGCTCCGTACAGTCATCCGCTTTGCACTTCAGAGTTCATCCGCTATCCACTCAATCATGCGCTTTAGCTGCCTCTCTTGCGGAAACCTGCAGACTATGCCCTGGAGCTGTCACATGCTCTACAAACTCATCCGTTCCACATACTCATCTGTTCTACACACTCATCTGAATTTCCCCCGGATCCAACCACAAACAGAACATCTGAGAATTTTGCCGATCCCACCGATCAACTTAGAAGATAGAGAAAGAAAATTGAAATAACAGAGGACGAGGTCAGAGAAGTGATCAAAAACATACCAACTAATAGGGTACTTAGGCTTGATGGCTTTCCTGCACTTTTTAATAAAAAGTTTACAGATATAGATACCCCTACACCAGACTATTCAACTTCTTCCGTTACATAGGGCAGATCACTCCAACAATAGAAGGGTCAAAAGTAGTACTGATCCCAGCCAAATAAAGACTCAACCAAAGGTGGCTCGTACGGTCTGATCGTATTAATCAACATCGGCGCTAAAATCTATACCAAAATATGAGCTAACAAACTAGACTAGACCCCCTTTCACCCGACTTTTATTCAACCATACTAGGCAGATTTTATACAGGGCCATCAAACATTTGGCATTGTGAGAAGAGTGGTGCATCTAATTGAAAAAGCCTGGATCTATTTGCCGCTTGGATCCGAATGGTGCAAGCCAACTATGTTAATCCTTCGATGAGACTGCTGGTTAATGAGGACCTCTCGGACAAAAGTTGGGTTACACAGAGGCATCAAGCAAGGATGTTCCCTATCCCCCTCCTTTTTGCAATATATATATATGAGATACATTACTCACCATAATCGTATTTCTGATGCTTGTATCTGCTTAGATTCACATGCTGTGCACAGGCCGACATCTAGTGGAAGCTGCAGAGTATTACAGTTGTTTCGAAACTCGAAAAGGGACGTCGACAGGACGTGCCAGTAATACTATTCCTAGTGTGACGTCCACTGTACCCATGGTCCTTCACGCGTCGAGGTCCCTCAGATTGTTTTGTTCTGAAATGAGGTTGCATGAAGTGCAGCGTGAGTACAGGTGTATCCAAGCAGACAGATAATAGAAAGCTCACATAATATCTGTGCACCTTCTCTCAGGGGAGGGAGGGAGGGTGGGCGCATGTGAATTGAAGCAGATACAAGCATCAGAAATACGATTACGGTGAGTAATGTATCCCTTCTGAGGCTTGCGGAATCTAGTTAGATCACATGCTATGCATAGATTAGCAAGCAGTGTTAGGAGAAGGTGGTGGGTTGTGAGAAGGAGCAGCGGCAAATAGATGTTTTAGAACCGCTTGTCCCACCTGTGTATCTGCTTTGGAATGGGTGTCAATGCAGTAGTGCGGAGTGAAACTGTGTACTGAGCTCCATGTAGCTGCTTTGCAAATGCTGTCTAAGGGGACATTTGCAATAAAGGCCAGAGTAGCTCCTGTGCTCCGTATGGAGTGAGTCTTGGTGTAAAAGGGAGTGCATTGTTTGATAATGAATAGCATAATTGCATACATCTGACTATCCGTCTGGAGATGGCATTCTTGGAAATGTGGTCTCCTTCTCTGCCTAGTGCTACAGAGACAAACAGTTGATCTGTTGCCTAAGCGGTCTGGTTTTGTTCACATTGTAAATGACTGCCCTCCTCGCATCCAGTGTGTGGAGTTTTACCTCAGCTAGTTGGATTCTGAAAGAAAGCCGGAAGCTCAATAGATTGGTTCACGTGGAATTTGGAAATTAATTTAGGGGAGAACCTAGGATGAGTATGTGAAACCAATGTATCTTTATGGATAATAAATAAAGGGTCTTGCACTGGCAATGCTTGCAATTCACTAACTCTTCTTATGGAAGTAATAGCCACTAAGAAGGCAGTCTTGTATGTCAAGCGTTTAAGACTTGACTTATACATGGGCTCGAATGGGGGCCCCATGAGCTTTGTTAGTACTACATTGTGATCCCATCCTGGCGGTGCGTTTAAAATTGGAGGGTGGAGTGTTTTTTTCTCCCTCCATGAACGCCTTAATAACTGGAATTTTCCATCACAATACTTTGCTTTGAGAGGTGATATAAGCTGATAAAGCCGCCAGGTGGACCTTTATAGGGTTGAATACTAACCCTGAATCTAACAAGTGGAGCATATAATTTAGAATGTGTGAAGGAGTACATTCTATGGGGTTTATTTGTTTTGACTGGCACCAACAAATCTCCTCCACTTGTCGAAATAACAGTGTCTAGTGTTTGATTTTCGAGCCTCCTTGAGGATATCGATACACCGCTGTGGTAGATGAAGGTGTCCGAACTCTATGACTTCAGGAGCCATGCTGCCAAGTTCATTGAGTGTGGTTGTGGGTGTACTGTTGTTCCCCCGTGTTGGATTAACAGGTTGGATTGGCACAGGAGTTTGATGGGATCGCACATTGCCAGTTTGCGCAGATGTGCATACCACAGCTGTCTCACCCACATGTGAGCAACTAGGATGAGCAGCATCTTTTCTCTGTGCATCTTGTTCACTATCTTGCTTATTAATGGAGTTGGAGGGGGAAAAGCATAAGCAAATTTCCCTAACCAGTTCATCCATAAGGTGTTCCCCTTGGAGTCTGGCTGGAGGAACCAGGACGTGAATTCTGGGCATTGCTTGTTTTCTCCTGTAGTGAACAAGTCTAGTGTGGGGTAACTCCACTGAGAGAAGATGTGGTCTACGACGTTTGAGTCTAGTTTCCACTCGTGTTCATCTGGTAGGGTATCTCTGCTCAGAGAGTCTGCTATGCTAGAGTGTTGAGTACCCCTGGAACGTGTTGGGAGGATAGGGATATCCCCCGTCTGAGTGCCCATTTGCGGACAGACTTGGAGAGTGTGTGCCCCCCCTGCTTGTTGATGTAGAACATCGCAGTCGTGCTGTCTGTTAGAATCTGAACCGACTGGTTCGTCAGTTGCGCTTCGAATGCTTGAAGTGCTTTGAATACTGCTAGTAGTTCCAGCAGGTTGATGTGATTCTGCGCCGTCGTGCAAGTCCACAGACCATGTGCTGTGTGGTGAAGTTAATGAGCCCCCCACCTGGAGAGTGATGCATCTGTTGTGAGAATCTCTTGAGCTTCCAGATCGTGGAAGGGTTTTCCCTTTAACAGATTTTGTCTCGACCACCAGCGTAGGTTTTGAACTAGTGTTGGCGAAACGACCACTAGATCGTCCCACTGACCACTTGCCTGAGACCACTGTTTCGCCAACCACTCCTGCATTGGTCGCACGCGCAGACGTGCATGTGGGACTAGATATATGCACAATGCCATCATGCCTAGCAAACGCATTGCTTTGCGTACGCTTATCTGGAGACCGACTTGATACTGGGGTATTGCCAGAAGCATTTTCTGCACTCTGTCCATGGATGGAAAGGCTAAGCCTGTTCTTGTATTTAATACAGCTCCTAGGAACTGTTTTGTTGTGTTTGGTACAAGGTTTGACTTTTTCTTGTTTATTGAGAAGCCCAATTGAAAGAGAAGGTTTATGGTTCTTTGCGTGTTTTGTCTGCAAAGATGGGTGTACACTGGGATTGCCCCCCTGCGCAGGTGCGCCACCACCAGTGCAGTATCTCAGCCGCTCAGGTCTTTGGTCCATTGCTTCTCTTCTTGCCCCACCGTCTGTTTTTCCCTCTCCTGGTCTCTTCTGCCCACCCCTCTTCTCTGTCGTCTTTTCCAGCCATAGCCTCTATTCCATTTTCCAGACATAGCCTCTATTCCCTTCTTCTCTTTGAGAAGGGAGCCTCTTCATGGTACCCCCCTGAGCCTTCTTCCCGGGTATCTCTTTCTTACTCTGCTCATCTTCTTCCCACTCTCACGCTCTCATTGTGGCATTTTCCAAGTGGCGTTGCACTTGCCGCACCCGTTTACAATTTCTGCCCCTCTGTATTTTGCTCAACATTCCCTGCAAGCCTGCCTGACGTACCCCATAATACACTTTTACATCGAATTTGGATTTTGGGGAATAGTGAAATAAACGGCAGCAAATCCTTGGGCTTGTATGTATTAGACCGTGCCTCCCATGGGGGGACTGGAGACGTTGGTGTAGAAGTAGATGCATGTGTAATAAACGTTGCCTCTTTGGCTAAGATTGTGACCTTTGAGTCAAGAGACCAAGGTTCTAATCCACGCTTTCTGTCACTGCCACGTCATGTGATCTTTGGCACATTGGTGTTAGTCATTGTATGAGGAACAGTGTTGCTTTACGTGTTTCATTCAACGAAGAAACAGGGCGGGACAGATATATGTTTAATGCAATACATATATCCAAGAAAGTGTCTCTCAGTCCACTAAGAAAGTTAATAATTGTTTTGACACAAAAGTTGTAATGCTCAGTGGCAGTGGACACTCACACGTGATGTTATAATGGTTCCGGATCCAATCTAGCCCTCCCACACCCACTGCCTCCAACAACAAAATTATAACGCACATAGGCGGATATTATGGTCTGAACATAGGGTGCTTCCCAATGAAAAGGGCTGACATGGCCTTGAACCTGCTACACAGGTAGAGCTGTTGGCTGGCGCCGAGTCCTGCTAATACGTTTTTAAAAACCAAAGGAAACGTCTTTCCTTGTACGAGCTATAGGTTGCTAACTCTTCCCGCCCCCCACCCAACCCCCGACAATCCCCACAATATTGTTTTTGGGAATGCACATGGCTATCAGCTAAAAATGGTGCTTAAACGCAGCCATCCAAGATTGGGTTTTTGTTACTACTGCAATTTGGAATTGCAGACACTGAGATAAGCTCTTATTTAGAATTGTCGCTCAATACAAGAAACAGTGGCATTCTCGGCAGCAAGGCATCAACAGAAATACAATTGTTGGTAACCAATTGGAATGTTCAGAGTGGGCCTGCTTCTGAGGCCAGAAAGAAAGTGGCGTACAAAGACAAGTTCCATGCCAATTTATCATGCCCCATTCTGAGGTGGGTGCATGGTGTGGTGAGTGAGGCATGGGTTTCTTGCACGCACAAAAAACGTACTGGGCATTGCATGGCCACATCACCTCTACGATATGGCAAAATAACTTTTCTGAGATCACAAAGTGTCACCTATGGGGAATTAATCTCCAACACTTTCGAAGAATATAGATCAACAAATGAAAAAATGCACAGCAGTGAAATATGTGAAAATGGGGAATAGAAGACTCAGGCATGCTAATGTGGTGTCATGGGGGGGGGCGCGCAGGCACTGGGGCTGGGGTGGGGAGTTCATCCAATCCTTTACAGCATTATTTTGTGGCACTTCTCGATGGTAGAGAAACCCCACAGGGTGTCATATTTTGCTAATAAGAAAACGGGACATAAACGGTGGTGCGAGATTGTTCAATGCATTCTTTCTTTTGCCAGCAACAGACATTCCAAGTACGTTGGGCTCGGCCTCATGAGATGCCCCAACTGTTGTCATTGCAATGCTTCTTTTCACAGTATATAAAACACACATACCCACCAACACCATGACCAGGTATACCCTCAGCCTTCAACCCTTCCATTTTTCCAACTCCCGGTACCTTTGCAAAAAATGAAAAGGGCAACAGCAGAACATAATGTGTACAAATATTACTTTTCTCCATACTTACTCAAACTGTCAAAGAGTATAGTTTGGCAAGATGATTCCATGCAACCTGAACACTTTTCCAGTCCTGGGCTTTCGTGCAACAGATCAATGCATTCTGGAAGTTGTAGTCTTTTGTTTCAACTGGTTTCACATACCAAAAAACAACGTTCTCAAAAGAAACCTGATCTGATGAAATGGAGTCACTCGTTTGATTGCCCTAAAGAATCCCACAAACAAGAAAATGAGCCTGGTCGTCTGTTAAAATAGCATAAACTAATGCCAGGTCATCCCCTCCTCATATTACGACTTCCCTTGCCCATTTTCTTTGGTCCCCCCACTCTTGTAGGTTATCTCTGAACCTTTTAATAACGCCAGCAAAAAACCTTCAGTCCATCATAAACGGCCAAGTGGGCCAACCCTACATTCTCACAAGCCAGTGCTTTGCAGAAATGATCACACTTTTTAGGTATGATTAGTTTTGCAAAGATATGTTAATTTGGGTGGGGGATTTCTTACAAAGCCTCCCAGCAGAGTATTAAGCCATTGGCTGCATCATAGGAGGTATATTGGTATGGGCAGGGTAAGCTTTGTCCCAGCCTCTGTGCGTGTAGTGCTGAACGATGTTCAATTCAACGTATCCCAGGAGAGTTTAATAGGCGGTCTGCGGCACCACTTCCCCCCAAACTGTGGCCCGGCCCATCACCCGGTTTGCTGCACCAAGAAAAAGGGCTGACAGTGAGCACTTACTGGCATACCCATAGTTCCGGGAAATGAGGAATTTCATCTACCATCAAAACACAATTCTGCTATAAAATCTCAAAACACACAATACAAGTCATGTTTGCTTTACTGTGTCATTGGCTAGCTCTGTCTGGGTCTTAAAAATAAGACACCAAACGTGCAGACCTTTGTTTAGGATTAATAAAAGGCGATTAATAAAAGGCTTGAAATAAACACCACCTTTTGCAACATGTTACAGGAAGCGAACCAGATGTAGAGTGGCTGGTAATTGCTACATAAATCATTTGTTTTTCTTAGGCTGAATTCCATCTAAATAAAGTTTAGTAACTCCTTCTACGTGGCGCTTTTCCGACTCCAGAAGGAGAGTTAGCCTACGTATTAGACTAGTCATTATCAATGGTATATTAATTCTATATCTTTTTTACATTAGATGAGGAGTGTACTCTCCTAAAGCCTATTTTACAGAGACCCATTTCTTATCTGTTCTTTGTGGGAATCTTCTACCCCTGCTTCAACTTGCACGGATCCACTCCACTTCTACATGATGAAAGCTTGCACTGTTGTCTCCCTGATTCACCTTTTCTGTGTGAGGAAGCCTGCATAGCTCCTTCTCAAGTTGACATGTTCTGTGTGAGCAAAGCTTAAAAAAAGAATGCTGCTGTTCTACCTATTCTTTGCATGCGAGGAAAACTCAGATTGTTAGTGTTCATCTGTTCCATTTGTGAGAGGGTGCGTGTGCTACATACAGCCCACTGTGTTGATTGTGAGAGCAATCACTTTTTCTGTCACGATTTGGACCGCTGCCAATGCCTGTACCCCTTTTGCAATGGCGCAGACAGGCTAAAAAATGGTGGTGTGGAAGGTTGCCCAGAGCAATGGCAGTGGTTCTGAGTCATTCAAAACCTTCCACCCATCACTTTTGTGGTTGTATATCATGGTAATGATTTCCATACAGTTAACTTTTTACTCTCTTGAAATATCATTTACTCCCAACATTTAAAATTAGGGCGTAAAATACTCCCACCTCAAAATCTTATCTGGAGCACCATACACAGCTGGAATGACATCCTGGTATAGAGTGATAAGACAAGAAACACGTTTCGGGCTGGGATTGTAGGTGATAAATGCTTCCGCCAAAGGACACTGCTGCAAGACATGCTACATTTGAGTGGTTTTGTAATTAATCAGCAAGTGCATCTGAAAGCTGCTTAAGCATACCTAAGCGTGTATCAAATCCAGCAATTTAAGCGAAGTTAGAGCATATAAAGAGAGGGATGACTGCACTGGTCACTACTCACTTCACAACCCTACCTGCTCACAATCTAGCCATTTTGACAAGCTTGCGGCACTAGTTCAGAGCATCCCTCAATTCCACCATACACCTGCCAGCAGTGCCCACATATGGGCAATCTGTACCCACATTACCACTAATCAAGGTGCCTTCAAAATAAAGCATAGCAAAGTCGTACCAATGACACCCGAGTGTCATACAAAAACACCTTTGACATTGACGAAACGAGTTAATGATTCTGGAACACGGCCTTCTTTCTTCAAATGTCGAAGGCATCGGTTGACAAAGCAAATGTACTATCTCATTGTTACGATCACTCTGGTGGTCACACAAGTTGGACTGTTTAAGGAATCATTATCTACAACATTCCGGCAAGACCGTTGTTGCCAGTTGACCCTCACAGATTCGCAGCTCAGGTGACATGATAAAAAAGGCATCGACAGACAACATAAAAACAGATGGAATAAAAAAAATTGAAACATAAAACTTATAGTTCACACAAATATAAACATGTAACAAATTACGGCATTTAAAAAAGTAACAGCTTGATCCAATAGAATAATAATAATAATATTTTGGCATTTATGTAGCGCTTTAAACCGTCAGGTATCTGAGCGCTGCTTATTATTACCCATGGTGTGTGTTGCTCATTTATCGACCTCGGAAGGATGAAATCCCTGCGTTAGCAGACTCTGCACCCATGTCAAGGCGAGCGCTCTACTCGCTGTGCCACTTGACCGGCCATGCAAATTCGAACACCACAAATATCAAGTTAGGTCACTCCCCTCGAAACAAATCGTTTTGTCTTTTTTGTTTTTTGACAAACGTTTGAATCGTTTATGAGAAAGAACTTTTACCTTCCTGGGACCGGTCATGGGGGAAAAAAAAGACAGAAGCTAACTGTACAACACGAAGAGGGGTCTCGACATAAATCAATGGTCCAAATGAAAGGTCACGCCACAAGGATTTGTACCTGCTGGCTTCTTCTTGCAGCCGGACTCTACGCTCTTCCATCTTCCTCTGCAGCTGAGAAGTAGGAGTTAAGGTTTTTCACAAGTGATCTGGAGAGGAATTGGTGGCAGTGGAAGACTGGCTGCAGCGTGGGTTCTGTTGGTTACCCTTACTGGCTGTGCGTCCTTAATTACAGAAAGAGCCCCCTCACTGCCTATGCATTGTGAGCGGGTACGCCCGCCCCACCCCCAGGCTCAGCTACATTCCTGCCATACTTCCAAAATCTTGCATTGCCCCTTCAAAAATGCTGCACCTTCCTAGAATACCTCCTGACTCCAGAGCAGAAACCTTAGAAGAGTGGGTTAAAAGGTCAACATGGTAAAGCTACGCCAGTAAAATCCCGAGAGCCGAGTAAGGGTTTAACAAAAAATGGAAGCAAGCACACACACAAATGCAAAATTCTAGCTTTCCTCAGAAGCACGATTGGGCACCCAAAAGCCAGGTGACAAGTTCACGAGAATAGGCGTCCAATACACATACTTCTATCAACGGATGGGCCCTGCAGGTATTCGAAAACGTGCTGTGACCAACAGGTTACACGCAGATCTGCCGTCTAAGTATAGCTAGATTTGTCCCTTGATTATTATAACAAAAGAAACTAAGGTCGGGCGACTGCCCCCAGAACAGCCCGACACTGAACCCCACACCTTCCCAAATCTAAACTTTCCAAGCATCCCAAAGCACTATTCAAACCATGGACATTGCTCTCACAGACTGTAAAGCACGCCGATGGTGCCAGGGCAACATATTTGATTTACATTTTTTTATTTTTATTGTGTAATTAGTTTAATTCATTAAAACTTTAAGCACATTTCATATCAAAATACATCTCAGATTTACCAAAATACACATCTTTCTTAAAACATATTACAAATCAATTTAAATATCCAAATTATCAAAATACACATCTTTCTGACCTTTCCTTTACATCTAAAATTTCGCTTTGTTATATCAAAATATAACTAATAAAAACCTTTTCTATCACATAGGGAAATTAATCTAAGTATATGATCTCTCGAGTATACTTATTAAAGATGAATTCCTGTTTTTCTGTATCTCCTTCCATATATCGTAAGATGCTGTGTTTGCTACCAACGATGTAGCCCTGTGTATGAATGACCAAAATTGATCATCTGTACAATTCTCTAATTTACTCAAGAGTTTACCGAAACCCTTTGTATCCATTTTTTTCAGAGCTTTACACATTGTGACAGAACGTGGCGGCTAGTCTCTATTTCTTCATTACAGCATCTACATATTTGTTCTGCATAGGGAATGCCCAGCCATGCTCCTGTGAATTCCCTTGTGTGCAAGATGTCCATGCGTAGATGCAACACAAAGCGCTTGAGCTTCAAACTGGTTATCTTTGTCAAATAGTGATGGTGTGCGTCTTTTCCAACCCAGTCTGACTAAATCCTGGTAACGTATCTTTGTGTACAAAATGTCCACGTTGTTAGCCATGTCCCATTCTTTAGCTTATTTTTATTTTACTCTCAGCGTTCGGATCATGTAGTAATGTTTCTAGCTCAAGGTTCAACTGATCTATAAAACATTCTGCAGATTCTTTGAGAGATTTCAAAAAACTGTTTTTGCAGTGGTTGTCTAAGATTTTTCGCAACAATCTACACAAATAGTTTGAATCAGCATTGCTACATTTACATTTTAAATATAACAATGTTCTTTGTACTCTCCAAGTGGTTCGTAATGCCGTCACCCCATACTCAAGACGTAATGCATCCACAGGGACCGACTTGGTAACATTTATACTAGATCGCAGCAGTTTACCTTGTAATTGCTCCAACCAATTTATCTAGTCAATATCCAGTACAGACAGACTGTACATTATTGTGGGAATTATGCTATCTCTATACATTTCTACTATACCCTCCAAGTTGTTTCCCCTGCAGTGATTTACACGGTGCCTTATAGCAAGCCACTTCTTCCATACTTTATCACTCACTTTTTCATAATAACATTTTCCAGAGGTATTTGCAGTCATGCAGAATCCCAAAGAACATGTTACTTTCTTACCTGGTAACGTTCTTTCGATGGGATGGTCCGACGACGTATTCCATATCTATGACAGGTAATCACCACAGCTGTGCTGCTTCGGAAACTTTTTTCGGCGTCTGCGTCCTGCGTCGATGCGCCGTCGTCGAGGACCTCCTCCGACGTCATCCGATGTGATAAGAAGGACGCACGACGCCCGTAGCCTCAGTTGTAGTTTTTTCCCCCAGAACGTGTGACATTAGTCTACTGCCAGTCAGACACAAAGCCTTGCGGAACGTAAGCTTCAATCGCAAAAGAAATTCTGCAGCGGGGAAGGTAGGGAGGGAGCGATATGGAATACGTCATCGGACCATCCCATCGAAAGAACGTTACCAGGTAAGAAAGTAATTTGTTCTTCGAGGGGATTGGGTCCTCCGACGTATTCCATATCTATGACAGACTCCCAAAGCAGTACCAGAGCAAGCAGGAGGGAAAGAATTTAGAATCAAAATTTAGAATTGCCAATCAAATAGCAGAGCAAAGGACCGCCTTGCCAAAGGCCAGATCCTGTCCTCGGATGGAATCGAGGGAATAGTGACGTACAAATGTATGTACTGAAGCCCAGGTGGCTGCATCACAGATGTTGCGAATAGGAACACCCCTTTGCAGGGCAGTAGATGCAGCCATACCCCTGGTAGAATGGGCCCGCAAGCCAGCCGGTGGGTCCTTACCCGCCAAGCGGTAACACTCCGAGATGGCCAAAATAATCCAGCGAGATAAAGTCTGTTTCGTCACAGCTTGTCCCAAACGCTTTCCAGCGTAACCAATAAAGAGTTGATCGTCCACTCTGACCTGGGACATGCGTGAAACATAAAACCTTAAAGCTCTCCTAGGATCAAGCCTATGGAGTCTCTCCTCTTCCTTACCAGGATGTGGAGGAGGATGGTGTCCAGTCAACTGGTCGACAACAAACTGGTCGACTGCAATTTGGTCGACACCATTTCATCGAATGCCAAATGGTCGAATTTTTTTTTTTTTATATATATATGTGTTTTGTGGGTTTTCGTGTGGGGAAAAAAAATAAAAAAGAAAAAAAAGGGGGTTGGAGGGGGGGACCCCCCCAAAAAAACCCAAAAAATGGGTAAAAAAAAAAAAAAAAATTCGACCATTTGGCATTCGACCAAATGGTGTCGACCAAATTGTCTGTCGACCAAATGTTTTCGACCATTTGACTGGTAACCGAGGAGGATAGAACGCCGGAAGAACAACCTTCTGTCTCAAATGAAATTCCGAAACCACCTTCGGAAGAAAAGAAGGACGAACTCTAAGGACAACCCTGTCCTTGTGAAATACAGTGAAGGGAGGCTTAACTGAAGGTGCCTGTAACTCACTCAGCGAGCGGTAGTAACCGCAACTAAAAACACAGTTTTCAGAGACTTTGTTGCTGGCCGTCGGGCCGAGAGCAACACCTCCATCACGTCTTCAGGGAGGTCCCAATCCTTATACCTCAACCTTTCAGAAGCCAAGCGTGAAGGTTGAGGGATCTGACCTCTGGATGGAGAACCTGACCCCCCTCCCGTGAGAGCAGATCGTCTCGGTAGGGAAGACGACGTGGAGGACAGATGGACAAGTCGAGAAGGTCCGGGTACCACGTCCTCCGAGCCCACGCCGGAACAATGAGGATCATCCGGGAACCAAACTTCCGTAACCTCCGCAGCACTTGCGTGATGACGGGGACTGGAGGAAACGCATACAGCAGTGGGAATGACCACTCCACCACAAACGCGTCTCCTAAGGCTACTTTTGGAGGAAATTCCCGCGAGCAGAACCTCTCGCACTTCCGGTTGACACTGGAGGCGAAGAGATCCACTTGAGGGGTCCCCCAAAGGGCGAAGATCTCCAGGAGAATCTCCTGAGCCAACTCCCACTCGTGAGAGATCGTGCCCTGCCTGCTCAGAGCATCCGCCGTCACGTTTTTGTCTCCGGCCAGATGAACTGCCGAGATCGAAACTTCCTGCTGGATGGCCCAGAACTCGAGCTGCATCGCCTCCCTGCACAGAGGAAGTGACCCTGCCCCCCCTTTTTGTTGAGGTAGTGCATGGCCACTGTGTTGTCCGTCAGGATCAGGACATTCTTTCCTCGCACAGTCGGAAGAAAAGCCTTCAGGGCTAGCCTGACGGCCCTCAGCTCCAACAGATTGATATGGAGTCTGGACTCCGACGGAGACCAACGACCGCTGACTGTCAGCTCGTTGTCATGAGCTCCCCATCCCGTGAGGGATGCATCCGTCACGATCGTCACCTCCGGCCAGGGAAGCCAAAACGGAGCCCCCTTCATCAAGTTGCCTTTGACGGCCCACCACAGAAGGTCCTGGGCGACCGAGGGCGGCACCTGAACCGGGTCCGACATCCTGCCGGAGGACTGCGACCATTGCATCTTGAGTGCCCACTGCAAAGATCTCATCCGCAGGCGAGCCTCTGGCACCAGAAGAATGCAGGATGCCATGAGGCCTAGCAACCTCAAGAACTCGAACGCTGGGAGCGTCTGGGCATGCTGAAACTTGTGCACCATCTGCTGAATGTGAAGAGCCCTCACCCGGGGAGGAAAACACTGCCCCAGGGAAGTGTCGAGCACTGCTCCGATGTACTGGAGCCGCTGTGTTGGCGTCAAATGGGACTTCTTTAAATTGAGGGAGAAGCCCAGCCTGTGAAGGGAGTGGCAGGTGATTGACAGATGATCCAGGACCTGCTCGGGAGAGCGCGCCCTGATCAACCAATCATCCAGGTAGGGGTAGACGTGAATCCCCCCCTGCCTGAGATGCGCTGCCACCACCACCATGAGCTTGGTGAAAACCCTCGGGGCGGAGGTTAATCCGAACGGCAGGACCCGAAACTGAAAGTGCGAGTCGCCAACTGCAAACCTCAGGTACTTCTTGTGCTTGGGATGGATCGGCACATGGAAGTAAGCATTCTTGAGTTCGAGAGACACCAACCAGTCCTGAAGCTGAAGGGCCTGGAGGACTTAAGAGAGAGTAACCATCTTGAACTTGTCCTTCCTGAGGAGTTTGTTCAAACCGCGCAAGTCCATGATGGGTCTCAATCCCCCGTCTTTCTTCGAAATCAAAAAATAAGGGTAATACCATCCCTTGTTCCTCTCCGCTACAGGCACCAGTTTTATGGCGCCTTTCTCCAACCGGGCTTGAATTTCCTGCGCAAGGAGCAGATCCGGACTCTTCAAAGAGAGGTTCCATGGTGGATTGTCATGAGGCCTCTGCCGAAAGGGAAGACAGTAGCCGGGGGTTATGATCTCCAGAAAATAATGGCACGCCACTCTACAAGATGCTGCGCCAGCCTTCCCCCAACCAGCGAACCATGGGACATGGCCTCATGACTGAGTGGTAGCGGCTGCAGTGTTACCTGAGGGCAAAGAGGCAACTGCCCGAGCGGTCTTGGCACCACGGGTACCCTGTCGTCCACCTCTGGTACCCCTGCGTTGGCCTCTTGACTGCTAGCTCCTCTCGCTTTACTGAAGGACAAGTAATAGCGAAAGGAACCACCCCTCCATTGCTGTCCCCTAGGATGAAAAGGCGGAGGTTGGCGAACTGCAGCGCCCAACGACTTCGCTGCAGCTTTGGAGGTCTGCAACCTCTCAAGGCTCTCGTCAGCCTTGCTGCCAAAAAGGTGTTCACCGTCAAAGGGCATGTTGAGGAGCCGGGACTGCACATCAGGCGCAAACCCCGACTTCCGCAACCACCCAAACCTCCGTATCACGGTGCTCGCCGCCATGGACCTGCTGACGCATTCAGCCATGTCCAAACCCGAATGAACGGACTCACACATGGCATCCTTACCATCCTGGACCATAGCAAGGAAACCATCCCGTTCGTCCCCTTCGGGAATATGTTCAGCCGCTAACGCAACACAGTTCCACAGAGTGTGTGTGAAACGAGACAAGGTACATATGGAGTTGGCCGCCTGAAGCACCAAACTCTCCGGAGTGGGGTGCCTGGTCAAGTAGCAGGGGTCGCTACTGGCTGGACAGTATTTTCGCGACAAGGGCCTGCCCACCGCCGGGAGACTCTCCGGAGCAGTCCAAGCCGCCGCCACCCTTCTCTGTGGAGCCATATGAAATGGCAGTACCGGATCAGTTGGGGGACCAACATCAAGGATGTCCGTGAGATCATCATGCACAAACTCCCCTGGGGGAGCAGACCATCCCAAGTACTCGGAGACCCTAGCCACAAGGCGCCGGTACGAGGAATCAGCATCAGAGCCAGGCTCAGGCCTACAAAACTCCACCTCCGGAGAGGTGTCCAGTCCACTGGCATCATGCAGTGACTGCCTCAAATTGTCAAATTGGCTATGGCCCGAGACCATCTCATCTGGAACCTGACTAGGAACCAGGCCATCAAAATCCTCATCCACCTCCGACATATATTCCAGGTGGTGAAAAGAAGGCACCCGAGAAAAAAGGCGTCGAGGGCGGTGAGAGAACAGGCATCGGCGCCGAGAGGATCGGCGTCGACGTCAAGTAAATCGGCGTCGACGTCAGATGCAGCGCCGCCAGCATCGACGGCGTCGACACAGTCCTCGAAGCCGGAGCTCCGAGCGTGTCCTTCGAGGACCTGAGCAGCGACGGCTTCGACGACTTCCTCGAAGCCGGAGCCTCGAGAAAGCCTGCCGATGCCCTTGACACCTCAGGCGTCGATGTCTTCCTCGAAGACATCACAGGTGCACACGGTCTTGAATGCGTCGAGGACCGGGACCTGGAACGGGTACATCGAGAACGAGTCCCCTTGTCCGAACGGGACCTCTCCCATGACTCGTGCCGACCACTCTTGCGAGCGGTGTCTCTCGACCTCTCACGGCCGACCCCACTCAGGGGTGCGGACGGCTTAGTAGCCTGCGACTCGAGAATCGCCAGCCTTTTCTTCCCGAAGGAAGCCCATTCCTCCAGCGTCGCACGGCTGGTGGGGTAAGCGACGTGCCAGACAGAGACCTCAGAAGAGGACCTGGAAGACGACCGCTGTTGGCGCTTCCGAGAATGCCTCGAAGAGGCCGAGGAGTGGCGAGACCGACTCCTAGAAGGAGACCCACGAGACTTCCGACGACGACGCGGAGAGTCACCTCTCGAATCATCCGTCGAAAGCCCCGCAGACTTCGACTTCCGGGGCTTGGACACCCGACCTACCGACAACAACTTCTTACGTTCCCGTAAGGCTCTGGACGTGAGCGACTGGCAGTCGATACAGTCATCCGTGTCGTGGGCCTCCCCGAGGCAGGCGTCGTGCGAGTCCGTCACCGACATCTTGGACCCACACTCCCAGCACTTCTTGAAGCCCGGACGCGGGATCGAAGACGAAGTAGAAGACATCTTCACACGAAGGATTTCCTTACAAAAACGAACAGGTTCGAAGAACCAGGAAGAACAGAACTCCAAAGAGTCGAGGCGTAACCGAGATTCACGAAGCAACACGTTCGCGGAAAAAACGGAACTGAGGCTACGGGCGTTGTGCATCCTACTTATCACATCGGATGACGTTGGACGAGGTCCTCGACGACGGCGCATCAACGTCATCGACGCAGGACGCAGAAAAAAGTTTCCGAAGCAGCACAGTTGTGGTGATTACCTGTCATAGATATGGAATACGTCGGAGGACCCAATCCCCTCGAATAATTGTACTCCAGTACATTTGATAAAGGAGTGTTGTTTATATGCCAGGTACAATTCTTCTTATTAGTGATATTCTTTTTACGTAAACGCAGTGTTTTTGTTTTTTCTATACTAATCACCATTGCGTTGTCTGTGGCTTAATGTGCTAGAGCATTTAATGATCTCTGTAACCCAATCTGGGTGCGATCAAATAGTATATCATCATCCGCATAAGCCAACATTAAAATCCATAACTCCTTTAACTATAGGTGGAAAATTATTTACCTCTACAAATATCTTTTTCCATATCGGCAGTAAATAGGTTGTATAATGTTGGTCCGAGCACACAACGATGTTTCAGTCCTGTGTTTGTTTCTTGGTATTTTGTACTCTCTCCTGCTACATTCAGACGGATTGCAATAATTGTATTTTGTGTATAGGAGTGGAATGTAATACAGCAGATTTCTATCTATTCCCCAGTCATATCATTTTTTCCAAAGGATAGTGTGTGGCACCAGATCAAATGCCTTTGAGAAATAAACACAACAGACATACAAGTACGGAGTGTTTATATTTCTTGTCTCAGCCTTCAAAAATTGCACCATTATCGTGTCTTTCTAATAATCATGCTACATGATTGTCCATATGAAGTATGCTATTCCAAGTACAAGAGGGGGGTGGGAGTGGGTTGAACCCCACGGCTGCTGTGATACACCCAGAAACATGGAACTATTCCCGCACTATGGGACTCAAAAGATGTGTTATGTTCTGCTTTGACAGAGCCACCATGTGCTAAAGAAGGTGTATTACGCAATGTATACTTTTTGTTTCATATTTGTTTTCTTCTCTTCTGTTTCATGTTCTTTCAAAATTAATACAACCAAATAAAAATAAAAAAATGGCACCATTGTTATATTTGTTAGCGTGTATGATTTCTCCTGAATCCTGTTTGGAAGCGGCTGAGGACGTTATTTTCTTCAGCCCTTTTCGTCAGTTTCTTCAGGAGAATATTAGCAAAATATTTTTGGCTGGAGTCCATTAGTGCTATTAACCTGTAATTTTGAGTAAGTTCCCCATTTCCTTTTTTAAAAAATCGGCACCAATATCGCTTTAAGCCAACTTTTTGGCAAAGTCCCTGTGTTCTCAATGTGTTTAAACATAAGTTTTAATATGTGTGCAAATAGTTCCGGCTGCGCCTTCATTATTATATTTGGTAACCCGTCGGGACCCGGCACCCTGGAACTTTTTAAGTTCATGATAGTTTTATGGATCTCTTCTTCATCGATTTTTTAGTATGACATACAAAATAGGGTCCTCCTTTATTTGATTTTTCTTTCTGGGGTGCTATACAAATCTGTTATGTACTCCAACCATTTTTTTTTTGTCAGAAATCGGATTCAATTAGGTCGGTGCTATATCTTTCTTATAATAATTAAAATGGGACCAAAATGATTTACTGTCGTGCAGCCTTAACCATCTAAACAATAGTAACTAGTTTGAGTTTTGTGTACAACATATTGTTTGGCTCTGCATTGAGATTCACTATATATTTAAAATATGCAGGGACATACAGAAGGATTGTCGTGGGCCCTGCTGCTCAAACCGGACATACTTTACTACGCCCTCGGGAAAGAAAAGGGTATATTTGGTCTAAAATCCTACAGTGGTATTTTGTATATTGTTATTACTCAGTTTACAAATCATCTTTCTTCGAGGAAAGAGGGAACAATTCAGCCTTCCCAGGTTTCAAACCTATAACCGCAAAGTTGAGCACAGATCTGCCAAGCAAATGCATAATTCACTGAGCTACTTAATCTGCTATATGTAGAAGTCTCTATAAAGCATATTTTGAAAATACCGTCATAATGCCTTTGATCCTTCATTATAGAGCTTGTTTTTTGTCGTACCTTATCATTCCTTTCCCTGATGGCTTTCTTCTTTGCCCTAGGAGAGGGGATCAGAGGCCAAAAGTGCAGTGTTCCAGAAACCCCTTCGGGTGTTGCACCATGCTAGATGATGTAACGAAAACAGGCTTTTAGAAGTGCTGTCAGCCCAGAACCCAAAAGCTAATTTCCAAAACTTTAAAAAGAACAATGCAAATCACATTTTAGTAGCTGGCCATCCAGTAGGCGGACTTGTCTGCAGAGTAAACAATGCGGATACATGCAATGTCATCGAAAGGGGTTCAGGGACACATCTTTTTGTTTACACTCAAGTCAGCGATGACGCCATTGCGATCAGCTGGACCAGCGCGAAGAAAAGTTTCGACCTTAATAAGCCTTTCAGGAGACAGTGCGAACACCCTTCACATTCCATTAATCTATTACAAACGAATCCACTGAGTCATGAGGTGTAAGAAAGAAAGCCTTCAAACTGGGCTAGATATTTCGATGCCATTATCACAGCATATGCAGTCTGACTCTTGAAGTCCTAGGTCTTAAGCAGGGCAGTTTCAAGCCAACTTGGTGCCCAGGGCGAAACACTAGAATGTGTCCCCTGACTGCCACACGTCACTCCCAAACTCCTCCTCAATATCAATAAATCATTTCTAAACAAATGAAGATGGTTTCATTGCTTTGTAATTCAAGTACTTTACAAATGAAATCTAATGTGAAAACACAGCTGTTGCTGCCCAAGTTGATGGTTCTTCCATCACCTGCTCTTAGGGAAGGCCTTGCCTGAATGCAGTTTCATACTGCCCGTACTGGCCAGTGCACGAATAGGGCACCAATGGAGCCGACAGGCACGGGGGAATTATCCAGGGGGCCAGGGCAATGTAACGCACCCCCGAAACCTTGGCTGCATGCTGGTGTGCATTACATTGCCTTAGGCAGCCAAGCAAGAAAAAGGAGGAAGGCAGCTTGGCACCTTTTCTCCTGCCAAGCATCACACCTAACACTTGGTACACAGCAGGGTGTCAACAGAAACAGGCACACGTCCAAGGACAGGGAGAGCTAGGAACAAAAGCAAAAAGGAGCCCACACCAAGGAGTGAATGGCCGTAGGCGCCACCCGACCAGAGGGGCAGCAAGCCCATGGAAACATGCATAGTCCGCGGGTTATGGAAGGGGAATAAAAGAAGGGAGCTTGGAGTAAGAAGCCAGTTCTGGGCAATGCCGCAGGGCCGCCCAAGGCGAGGCAGGGTAACTGTTGTTACCATCAGCAGGCCAGGAGAGGGGCAGCCCCACCCCCTTGGCTGACCCCCTCCCCCTTTAGTTGCAGAGACACGCAGTCTCTGCTTCACAATAACTGAGGAAGGGTGAGGTGTGAACAATCACCTCACCTTCCTCTAAGCAACAAGGTGCTAAGCACCTAAGGAAACCAACAGTCAGGCAGGGTTCAGGTTCAAAGACCTGCCCCCCCCTTCCAGGGGGCCAGACAGTCGGCTACCAGGCCGGGGGCTGGAACACAGCCCCCACTACTATACACATCAAAGACCAAGGGCTCCCCTGGGTCTTATAAATAAGAGCAGAATGCTCTGAGAAATCACAATCTGTTTGTGGACCCTGAACGGGCACCCAAACAAACAGGAGGTTTGCTGTTTACTCAGAGTCTTCCAAACCTTTACTTCTTTAGCAAACTCTAAGAAGTTCACTGCATTCGCAGCGTCTTTTTCCCCTCTTTGAACATAGTACTGTTCAGAACATTGCAGCCCGGGAAGTGAGTGGCGAACACTGGATAAACAGAAGAAAGTTACCAAGGACGTGCCGTGCGGAAGCAAGACTCCGGCCCAGCTCGAACGAGGGAAGGACAAACTAACAAATCAGCCCGGCGTAGGCGGCGGTCAATTTCAGCTTTAGGTGAGCCGCTACGCCGAGTTGCGAGGGAAAATGAATGTTATTGTTTCGTAAACATCCCGCTGGTAGCAGACAAGAAACAGATCCTCTAGCAGACTCAGAACGGGCGCTGTTGTCAATCACAGAAATGAATGTAGCAAGACCTAATCCCAGGCGGCGGGGAAACTTAGCTTTATGAACCGCACGCAAGAGACCGGATCAGGCAAGAAAACGGGCCCCGGGGTAATAATAAGCAGCGCACAGATACCTAAGGCTTTATAGCACTATACAAATGCATTACCAAGGTCCATGCCAACAACGGGTATAATTGTACACCACGCTGATCCTCTTTGAACTTGCACGTATTGGGGGCATTGCAAAATGACCGGGTTAATAACAGCCGGTGCTCAGACGCCTAAAGTTCATTGCACGTGTTAAGGCATGATTGATGTACAAAGAACAGCGGAGCATAATTTTTACACTACCTGGAATTTAGAACTCGGCCACAAACAAAGGAGGTTAGCCAGTGTTAGGGAGAATTCTCTGTTAAGGCTAATTTCCCAAACCTAGTGAGTCCCCCAGCAGCTTTGCTGGATTTTTGGGGTTTATTTTTTTCTCCTGCTAAGAGTGAGACTCTTTCTCCCACTCTTAGACATGATTTGAGATATCCTTTGACTTTGTAATGTGTTTTATGGGCTATGGGGTCTTTTACTCCATAGGGTTTCATGTGGTTTTTGGTAAGTCTGTTACACAGCACCCTCAGTGCAGTAACACAGGGGTGTCATAGTGACCCCCAAACATAGACTCCATACCTTGGGACAGACTACTGTCTCCCAAGGCATGTAAAGTCACCATTGACTTTACTAGTCGTAAATTGGGAACAGAACCAGTACACACCATCATATTGTGGAAGTACTGGTAGGGGTAATTAGATTGCCCCTGGGTCTGTTTTTCGAGGGGGCACTGTGCAGTCCCCCCCTCGTCGAGTTTCTGGCTGGTGGCAGTGGTTACCACGCGAAATATTCAACCGGAACATTTTCTATGGGATTTTCCCCTTCATTTTAAATGCACCACTTTTTGGTGCAATGTTAAAGATACTGCCGGGTTATTTATTTAATATTTATTTCCCGGTTGGGTCTTTTTGTCAGAACTCTGTTTTAAAATGGCGTTTGTGTTCGCCTCTGTAACTCCAACCCAAGTTGAGTCCCTTTGTTCCACTTTTTGGCGGGCTTCTACACAGAAGCCTCCAAAAGTGGTGCCACTCTGTCTGGGTTTACAGGATGTGTGGGAGGGGGGTTTAGGCACACTGGACAGAGTTGCCTCAGCAACTCAAGTCGCACTCTTGTGTGATTGGCCCAGTGGTGAGCCGCCCGGCTCACCACTTAGCATGTTTGAGTGACAGCTAGGACTGATGAATGGGGGGTTTCTGCATAAAAGCAGGGCTTTGGGGACTGGAACTTCAGATGTCACCACAGGACCTAAAGAATCCAAGGAGGGAGAAGCTGAGCCAACCTGCAATGACGACACCACCGGTGGAGCCCTGCTGAACCGTCTCACCACTTTTCCAGACGACAGAGAAGATCTTCATCCGAGGAGTCTTCTTCCTTTGACTGGTGGGGATAACCAGTTTGCCCGTCTTTTCACCTTCCCGGATCATCTCGTGGCCGCCTTGCCTGTGCCAAGCACCCCGGCAACCGGGATACCATGTTTTACCACTACTGCGAATAAAAGGGTAGTACCTTTTAACCAGAGAACTCCGCGGCTGGTTTCTTCCCTGGCAGCGCAACGACCTTCAGCTTTCCTCCACGTCGAGACCATCTCTTCCTCTGGACGACGCCGCGACTTACACCCGCTGCCAGGAACAACAGCCCCCGCTGTGGATCCTCTCCATTTTAAAGGTACTGTGTCCGCCTAGCCTCCCTTGCAACGGTCTGTACGGGGTGACTACTAAATCCTTGACTTACCACCTGGGCTGACCCTAGGCTGGCTAACAACTTTTCTGAGCTGAACTAATTCCTTTTTGAACTCTCTGCAAGACTTTTTCAAAGCCTCTTAAACTGTGTGATCTTGGGCGCATTGGTGTTCTGTTCTCTCCAAGAGGGAGCCTGGCCTCTGAACTTTTTGCTCACTAGTAGACTTTGACTTTCCTGCCTTGCTGGGTGCTTCTAAAGCATTAGTGTTGTGTGCTTTTCTAATTTCTGCCTTTTCCCTCCCTTTTTTGATCACTTATTGGAGTGCCATCTTTAGTTAAGCGCTCACCTCCGTCTGAAAATAAGTGGTGTTAACTAAGACTTGTCTAATAAGGAATAAGGGATGTATATATATTAATAGTGACTGTGTTTTGAAATTGCTTGCAATAATAGTGCTGGAGTGTTTCTATAAGTGTGTCTTTAAATAAATAATTATATACTTTGATACCAAAGCTCTGGTCAGTGTTTGCTTGTGCTACTGTATTTTGGTACCTATCTTGTATACTCTATATACTGTCTAACTCTTCTTGAGAGAAGTCTGGCTGCTCAGCCACAGCTGCCAGGTAAATCTGGGTGGTACAGACTGCTACCAATTGGGTTTACTGCCAACACCTGTAGTCTTAAGCCTTTTGCAGTGATCGCTAAGGGAACTGCACAGGTTTCTGCCTAACAGCCACTGAAAACAATATATGATAGTAAGCTTGGGGGGCAAGCAGGGGCAACACGGAGGCTCGGGAACAAGCCAGCGCTGGGGGGTGAAGGCATTTGGCTAAACATAAGCCTTATAATTGTTTGGGCAACATCCACCAGTTACCCAACATGGGCAACAACATAGCAAGCTCACGAGAATCTCCACAAATACAGCAGCTAGTCACTTAAAAAAAATGTTTTCTCTTGTGATCAAACAGGCCAAGGAATCATGGGTCCCAAACGAAAATCGCAAGAAACCCCAACACCGGCACAAAAGCCCAAACCACCTCACCTTCAAGCAGCCATCGAGGCGGTGGAACGTTATGGTTGCACATGGGTTAGAGAAAATATGTATGGCCTACCAAAGGAAGGGGCACCCATACCATCCAGTCAAGAGGATGACACAACACCATCAAAGAGAAGGAGGGTAACAGAAGGCGCAAGAAAAGGTAACAAAAAACTGGCAAAATTATGTGAAAACATGACTGAAATGCAACAATCATTGCTCGAAATCAGGGGAAAACAAATACCCCCCACAGGGGGGGGAACGGATCCATAACCCCCCAAAATACTTCTAGAACCCGCCATAACTGTGACCCCCCACCAGCAACAACCCCAGCAACACTGGCCCCAGCAACACCACTGCCACGGGTGCCAGCAACACCAGCAGCAGCCACCACCACAATTACGCAAACAGCGGTAACACCAAACCCAACAGGTGCTTTAAAAGCATGGGCAACCCCTAATACAGACACTCTGGGACAGACAGGGGCAAGCAGCAACAACTCAGCAGACATGGCAATGATCAGCAGTGCCCAATTAGACTTGAAATTTAAATCCTTCCAGACAGAAATACTAAATAGATACAAAAGATGCATAGCATGGAACACTGACACCACAATCAAAGAGGCCATATGGGCCAAAGAGTTCATCAAAATCTTTTCACTTAAAGAAGCCCAACGTAAGGGAAAAGATGCGTTTAGGGATCCCAAAAAGATAGAGGAGAAAGCCATAGCCAGAAACGCCCAAGTAGAACAGAACTGGGACAACTGGCTGCAATCCTTTGCCATATTGGCAACCAAATATGAGGAGAAATTCCCCATGGATGGCAGAAAGCTATGGGCTTACATGGACAAAATAAGAGAAGTAAAAATTGCTCAAAAGGGAAAGACCTGGCTAGCATATGATATTAGATTCAGGAGAAGCATGTCAGAGAGGCCAGCCAGAGAATGGGACGAGGTACAGAATGACTTATACATGCTAAACGCCGAGCCACCATCAGAGGAAGAGGCCGCCCAAGCAACACCCAAAAATAACAAAAATTCCCAGGGCCCCAGATTTTCAGACAATGAAAAGCACAACAAGGGGGAACAGCCCTTTCGGAAGAACCAGACATGGGCAGCTAAGTCTAATGCCCACAAGCAGAACAAAAACCACTCCCCCAAGTACTTCCAGCTGGGGGAAACTCAAATCGCCACCCTCCCTACAGTTAAAATCTTGGGAGTGGTCCTGGATCAGTCACTCAATATGAAGTCTTACGTAGCCAGTACAGTCGCATCCGCTACTTACTATATTAAGCTACTAGCACACCTGAGACCACTTATTTCTTATTTTTTTTTCAATACATGTTTATTGGCAGATTGTCATAGAAACAAGAGTAACTTAGAGATCAACAAACCTTCCCTTAAACCCCCAAATCCCCCCCCTCGCCACCACCCTGCCCCCCGCAGATCCAATGGGTTCAAAGATAATTCGAGATGAACAAATGAAATAGAGACATTAACAACGGCCAAGGTGAATTCACAGGTCTGATTCGTCCTGAAGACGGATTATGCTCAGTAGTTCCATCGCCTTGGGGCACGGCGTGCCCCCTCCCTTAGAAATGACAGAAGACTGGCCCAGTCCGTATAAAAGCGCATGTGATACCCCTGGATCGAGTATGTGAGCCATTCCACTGCGACCAGTGTCCAGAGTTTCGCGACCCACTCATGCTCCTGTGGAGGGACCTTTGAGTTCCACTTTCTAGCTAGGTCCAATGCAGCCAACATCATCATTATCATGTACATTTTGCGGTCAGCTTTGGAGGGCAGAGTTGTGAAGACCACATTCAGGCCTTGCAAGTCCCCACCCCTATCGCCAGTCTGCCGGAGCCCCAAACCCGGGCCATTGCCTGCTGAACCTGCGACCAAAATAGATCAAGTTTCAGACACTCCCACCAAATGTGAGCCCATGAGCCTGCAGCACCGCACTCCCTCCAATATTTCTCTGAAATCGTGGGATACATTTTATTTAACCTGAGCGGGGTGTGGTGCCATCTCAGAAGGAGCTTCAACCAGATCTCACGGATTTGAATAGACCTTGCAAGTTTCGGGATTTGGGACCACAGCCAGAGCCATTCCTGTTCCTCTACGCCAGACCCAAGATTTTGCGCCCATTTGCTCATGTAGGTCTTGATTTGTATAGGTTCTTCCCGTTTTATGAGTTTGTAAAAGGACGAGATCACCCCTCTGTCACCAGACTCAGAATCTAGAAATGTTTCAAAATGAGTAAGGGAGTGAGAACCCGCCTGCTTTACTGACGGATGGGAGAGCCAGTGCCTGATCTGGAGGTACGAGAATCTCTGCTTCTCCCCCACTCCAAAGTCCTTCTTACACTGCTCAAACTCTTCACCTCCCCCCCCTCTAGCATATCTTGCAGCATCCTGCAACCTCCTGAAAACCAGGGGTCGAAGCTCGGGTCATACTAGGCCGCTGGAGAGAATTGTGGGTTACCATGTAGGGGCGAGTACGGGGATGGGAAAGAGGTGATCCGGGCTCTCACGATGGCTTGATCCCAGGCCTCCCCCGTTGTTGAAGTTATTACACTACAATACATTCTGGTCGGCCTATCCTGCTTTGGCACCCACAGGACCCCCTCCAAGTCTCACTGCCTTGTCCATCGACCCCCACACCTTGCCCCTGTCATCTCTTTGCCAGCCCCTAATGACCCTTGTGCTGCTAAATAGTACACCCGGAAGTCTGGTTCCCCTACTCCACCTATGTCCAGCAAGGCCTTCATCGTGGATGCCGCCACCCCTGGGCGCTTTTGGTTCCATACGAACCTACTAGTTATTTTTTGCAGGGGTCTGAAGAAAGAAGGAGGGACACGGGCCGGTAGGGCCGCGAAATGATACAGGAGCAGTGGAAGAATTGCCATCTTTAAAGTATTGATTCTACCCAACCAGGATATCTCCAGGGGACCCCAATCGACCAGCTTGGATTTCACCTTCTGAAGGAGAGGGGGGTAATTTGCAGTATATAAGTGCTCCACAGTCTTGGTCAGCTTGATCCCCAAATACTTCAGTGAGGCGTCCGCCCATCTATAGTTATAAACCTTTCTGAGGTCTTGAGTAGCGGATGGGGACATGGTAAGGAGAAGCACTTCCGACTTGTGGACATTCATTTTTAGGCACGCTACCTGCCCAAATCTGTTTAGCTCTCTTCCCACCTCCTGCAATGAGATGATCAGGTGGGTCAATGACAAGATCATATCATCAGCAAAGGCCGCGATCTTATGAGTTTCCCCCCCAAATGGGATTCCCTTGATATCATCAGCCTCTCTCACCGTCTCCAAGACGTTTCTAGGTGGAGGGCATAAAGGAGCGGCGACATCGGGCAGCCCTGCTTGGTGCCTCTTCCCACCCGTATCAGAGCGGAGACTTGGCCATTTATTGCCAGACGTATAACCGGGGTCCGATAGTTTGCCCTTACCCGAGTAATAAAACCTGGACCGAATCCCATTCGACCCAAAACCACAAACAAGAAGCCCCACTCAACCCAATCAAAAGCCCTCTCGGCGTCGATCACCAGAAGAAGGGCTGGGATATTCTTTTTCTGAGACTTTTCAACCAGGTGTGCCAGACGTCTCACCTTATCCGAGGTTTGTCTGCCTTTTATAAACCCGACTGGTCGCGATGAATTAGTTTGGGGAGGATGGATTCAAGACGGTTAGCCAGGATCTTAGCATGAATCTTGGCGTCCACCTTCATTAAAGCAATTGGGCGGTAAGACGCGCAGTCCGTCGGGTCTTTGCCGAGTTTATGCAGCAGGATTACCTTGGCCTCGTTCATAGAGTTGGGGAGAATTCCCGTCGCCCCCATGTGGTTAAACAGTTTAGTGAGAATTGGAATCAGGAATTCCTTGTGGGTCTTGTAAAATTCAGAGACATAGCCATCGGGACCTGGGGCTTAGCCGGATGGAAGGTTATTAATAACTCTCCTCACTTCATCCGCAGTAATCTCGACTTCCAGCGCGTCCCTATGGTCCTGTGATAGCCGTCGAATGCCAACATCCCGCAAATATGCTTGCTGGTCTGAGCTCTCGGGGAAGCTTGAACTATAGAGGACATCGTCAAATTTAGTAAATTGAGCCTCAATGTTGGAGTTCGACGTGAGCAAGACTCCACCCTCAACCTTTATTTTTAGTATTGTCTTATCGCCTGCTTCCTTACGCAACCTTCTGGCCAGCAAGCGGTCAGCTTTGTTGCCTTTGACGTAATATCTTTGTCGCTGACGGAGGAGGCTCCGTTCGGCCGCTCTTGTTTGAATGAGGTTCAGCTGACCTCGCACTGCCCTGTATTCCTTTTTGGTGGCAGCTGACAAACCAGTGCCCATGCAAACCATAACCTCCTTAAGTCTTGTTTCCAATTGTAATTCCTCCAACCTCAGTTCCCTTTCCCTCCTAGCTTTGATTGCAATAATCCTTCCCCTAATTGTGGCCTTCAGGGCGTCCCACCAAATCTGAGGAGTAGTTTCATCCCACTTATTGTTGTTAGAATAATCACCTAGTTCCTTCTCTATCTCCCCAACCAAGACCAGATCCCTAAACAGCAGGACTGGGTACGTCCATTTCCAGACGGCCAGGGGACCCCTGGGAGCTGCCATTACCAGAGTGAGCGGAGTGTGATCCCCCAATGTGATCGCTCCTATCTCCAGGGCTGTCACTCTACCCAACAGTGGTTTCGAGATCCAGACATAATCTATCCGCGAATGCGACCTATGCGCATGCGAGTAGAAGATGTACCCCTTCGTCTGCTAGTAAAGTTCTCACCAAGTGTCCACCAGGGCCAATTCCTGCATTTTCCTTACCATATCTCCTGATGGGCCCCCTGACACCCCCATGAAGCGGAGCTCCTATCTAAGGAGGGGTCCCATGTCAAGTTAAAGTCCCCCATTAAGGAAATGTTTCCCACAGCAAAATTCCCTAATCTTGTGAGGGATTTGTGTAAAAAGGCATCCTGGGCCTGATTAGGCGCATATAGAGTTGCCACCGTAAAGACTTCGCCCATGCCCTCCAATAGCACTGCAAGATACCGTCCCCGACTATCCTTCTGCGTGTCTCTAATGGAAAAACCTGATCCATCCCATAGTGCAATTAAGATCCCCCCCTTTCTTGCATGCTTGTGTGGCCTGTACCAATCTAGAATAACCCCAAAATCTAATTCTGTGAGAGTCCTTAGTGTGCATGTGTCTCTTGCAGGGCCACTACCTGGGGCTGTTCCCTCTTGAGAAACTTCTCCACTTTTCTCCTCTGAACCTGGGAATTGAGACCATTCACATTTAGGGAAAGGAACCTTACAGCTTGAGAGCTAGCCATTTGCCTGATTCATGTGGACCCCATTAACTCTGTAGAACCCCCCCGAGCCGTTCCTCAATTGTTGTTCGCCACTTGCGCTCCTACCAAGGACGCCATGCCTGGGCGCCCTGCCCTGAACCCTGGATCTAAGACAACTCCCACCCCCCCACCTCCCACTCCCCCATCCCCTCTCCAGGCGGGAACGACTGGCCCTCAGCCCCGCCCCCGTGAGTATTCCACGAGAGCCGATCCCATTAACAAACCCAGAGACTTCCAACGCAGGGAAACCCTTCCCCATTCCAAGACTCCCAGCACCCTCCCCAAACCCGCAACCCTTACAACCCATTAGAACAACCCATCAACCACTGGTGAACAGCTTGCAGGAGCGCCCTCCCTGGGCTCTAATCGTTAACTGAGGTCAGCCAAGGAAAGTCTCATGTGACTGACGGAGGACTACACTGCCCCGTCGAACGGTCCCCGGCTCCATCAGCGCTGGGCTTCCCGTGAACCGAGTCCGTTGGTCTCTTGCGACCTCTCCTGCGCTTGGCTGTAGACCATTCCCATGGCTTACGAATAGCCGGTGGCACCTCAGCCCCCTCTAGTGGGGGAAGGGCCTGCTCTTCCAGGCCCAACAAGGACATCCCCTGGTCGCAAGTCGTGATCTTGTGGTGGGAATTTTGCCAGATGAATGACAGACCAAAGGGGTGGGGCCCATCTGTTATGAATTTGTTGAGATCTAAGGAAGGACAGGACCGGACCCATCCGCCGCCTCTTAATTAGGGTGATCCTCGCCAGGTCCTGGTACAGCGATATTTCTTGTCCGTTGTAGGTGATATTAGTTGCCCTTCTCGCTTTCTCCAAAACCACCTCCTTCATTCCGTAGCTATGGAAGGCCACCAGCATATCTCGCGGTCTGGACCCTGTGAACTCTGTCAAACTGCATTTCAGGGTCTGAATTAGCTTCTAGCAGGTCAACAAATATAGCTTTCTGGGCTGGGCCAAAGTCCTGATCCTGGACACTTTCCGGCAGTGATTTCACTCTAATGTTCGCTCTTCTTGACCTGTTTTCCAGATCTTCTGCTCGTAACTCCAGGTTTTGCGTTGCTACGGCCAGGGACTCTAACAAGTTGTCCACTTTTCTTGCGTCCTCTGTCAGTTCCTGTATGGCCCGCTCATTAATGTCTACTCTCTCCTCGACTTTATTAACATCCCTTTTAAGTTCCCTTAGAATTTCAGCCAAATCCTCTCGCAGCTTGTCCATTTGCTGTTGCCCCGCAACCGCGATTTTCTCAACCAGCTCCCCCATAAACTGCGAAAGCACCGCTTGAGTAATTGGCTTGTCTTGACCCTGGCGGGACCGCCAGGGGGCGCTCTCGGGGAAGTCTTGTGCCACCTCTGGGGCCTCGGCCGTCTCCACCTCTTTAGACCAGAATTTCATGAGGGGGCCATCTGTAGCCTTTTTGGGGGACTTCCCTAGGGGTGGACAGTCTTTGCTCTTAATTCTTGACATGACTGTACGTTGTGCCTGCTCCTCCCGATCCCCAGAGAGCCGGGAGCTGGTTTGAAGACACTGAGAAACCTTCCAGGCAACAGTGATGCGGGTGGGGGGGGGGGGGGGGTAGTGGGGCTGGCCGTACCCCAGTCAAGTCCCGGCCCTACACAACCGTGCAATTTCCAGGCAGGACCAGATTGCCACCCCCGTAGAGCAGATTAAACAAATCCTTGTTTGCAGAGCACCACAATTGTAATGGGGGGACCCCCGCTCCAATGCGCGGTCAGTAGCCACAAACGCCTACCGGGGTAGCGGTCGCCGACTGCCTTCCTCCATACCAAGGGACGGCCCAGTCCCTCTGTGCAACGAGCCAAGGGGAGCGCCTCACACCTTGGCCTCCGGAGCCTCCTGGTCCCCACTGTGGAAGGAGCCCAATGGGGATGCCACCCTCCTCCTCCTGATACGAACTAAGCCCCCGGACCCCCCCAGTCCACCAGCTCCTCTCCTCACCTTCAATGATGGACCCCCACAGAGGGGGGCAGTGAAAGTCTGCTTCACCTAGCCGCCCGAACTACCTGGCGGTCCTCATAGGGGGAGAGGCCGCCAAAACTTCTCAGGGCGTGATCCAATGCCCTCCAGGGCCACCCCGCAGGCCACAGGCTGCCCCTGCACCCCCAGCCCTGGGCGGCAATGGCACGCCAGCCAGGCGGTGTTCCAGGCGTCCAGGGGGGAAGGGACCGCAACTCTTCAGCGGCCGCCAGCCGATGTGATCTATGCCCGGCGAACCGGGACTCCAGGAGGAGAGAGGAAACCAACTACCCGGCGGGCGCCGGCCGACGTGCTACAGGCACACACCGCGGGTCACGGGATCCGATTCAGCTCGCACTGTAGAAGGGCGCTCTGACTCCGAGCCGCAAGGCCGCCTCAGCCCTGGCCGCGCCGACCTCGGTCCCTCCCGATGCTGTCCGCTACCGAGATCGAGGCACCGTCCAAGGAACCCCGCCGGCCCGTCCAAATGCCAGGGAGGGCTGCTAATACAGTTGACGGGCTAGAAAAACAGCGCAGGTCAGGAGCGCGGGGCGACTCGTCCTGCTCCCTAGGCGGCCATCTTGGAATTCGTAGAGACCACTTATTTCTAAACAGAATGCTGAGTTTATTGCCAGAGCCATTGTAGGAGCTAAGCTTGATTATTGCTGCAGTTTGCTGGCTGGCTCTAGCAAAGCTACTATTAATCGTCTTCAGGTAGTTCAGAATGGGGCGGTTAGAGTCGTAGCAGGCCTCTCGTATAGGGCCCATGTTTCGGAAGCACGTCAAGCCCTGCATTGGCTCCCCGTGGAGGCTCGGATATCCTTCAGACTTTCGGTTATCATCTTCAAATGCCTCATGGGTACTATGCCACCTTACTTACAAAGGTACATAAAAAAAACAGGCCTTAGAAAACTGCACTCCAACAACCAAAATCTTGTCTGTCAGCCAAGATTTAAAACCAAAAAAGCGCAACTGGGTGCCTTTGTGTTCATGGCCCCAGCACTTTGGAATAAAGGGTCTTAAAACCTTCCTCTTTAATTAGCTCTCCATCTGATTGCCTCCCTTAGGCAACCTTTCCTGTCCCAGGACAGCCTTTGATTATTTCTCGGTCAGGTTTGTCTTTTTGTCCGTGCCCTCACACCCATGGGTCTATGGATCTGCATTATAAATGTAATAAAGTAAAGTAAAGTAACATCCCATGCAGGAATTTTGGAAATAACCAGTGCACCTGGGGGAAGGAATGTTGGTACAAGCACACTTGCACAAACTGTAACGGTGGCCATGCATCAAGCAACTGCACCAGACTGCCAGCCAAAAATACAAAAGAGTAGCACCAACCCCACCCTGCTAACCCCACGGTTAGCACCTGGCAGCAGTCCCATCAATCCAACCAATTTTAGAGAGGCACTCATGAATTACCCAGACAGAGAAACAAGAGAGACAATCCGGCAAGGTTTCACCAAGGGTTTTATCACCCCTTTCAAGGGCACTGGGTCCCAGAATGTTCCAAAGAACCTAAAGTCAGCCAGGGACAACCCGCAAATGGTGGAGAGCAAAATCAAGAAGGAATTACTGCTAGGCAGGATTGCAGGACGTCTCAAGGAGTACATAATATTGCCCCTAGGACTGGTCCCCAAAAAAGAACCCGGGAAAATGAGGCTAATAGGACACTTATCCTATCCTAAGGGCCAATCCCTAAACAACGGCATTCCACACACGGAATCTGTGGTATCATACACACACTTCCAAGAGGCGGTAAGACTCATACAGTGTCATGGGCGCTACTCCCGAGGGGCCAGGACTGGCCCAGCGCCCTCGGAAGCAGACCTGTCTTCCACTACTCCTCCGGACCCAGAAGACCCCTACAGGGGCCCTTTGGACCGTGTCCTGGCGCCTTTGGCGCCAGGCTCATGAAGGGTTTCAGTCCCGGCGCCATAGGCGCCGGGCTCATATTGATAAACAGTGTAATAATGCTTGGGTGGACTTACCTGAGGCAGACCATGCTGCATATTTACCCAGAACAATCCAGTCTGGTTGACGTCCCCAGCCATCAGGGCTGGTAGGAACCATTCCCTCCATTCAGGAACTCTTTTCTTACCTGGGTGGAACCGGTGGAAGAACACACACTGGAAGCACTTTTCTGCTATTTAAACCACGCCCGATGGAAAACACGTGCTTCGCGTTATTCTGCAGCAGCAGCAGGACGCTCACCGAGTCGGCTCCTGCATTCCAGGTCCAGAGTCATCTTCAGCTTCCGCGCAGCAACCTGTGGATGAAGAAAGACACAGAACAATACTTACCAGATCCCGGAATCCAGTCACTGGCAAAACCTGCAAAGAATAAACATAAGGTTAGAAAAGTGCAACTCGCTTGCAGCCGCGCCCGCTTACCTGATCCATCCGTGATTGCAACGGAGCTAACCGCGGCCTTCTCTTCGGCAGCTTCTCTGCACCTGAAAGGGAAAGGACATAATTAAAAAGGGGTTCGGGTGAAGGCAGTCGCATTCATCTTAACTTACCAGTTTTTGCACGTGCAGAAGCGGCCGCATCAACCGCAGCATCCCGGCACCTGAAAACTAGAAAAGGACATTATTAGAGGTGCCATTAAAAGCAGCCAACAAACATTATACTTACGTGCATCGGCACGTGCATCGGCAACGGAAAGCTACGCCCACAGCATCCCGAGGCCTGAAACAAAGGAAAAGGGACATTATTGAGGTGCCCATCTTTTAAAGCCTAAAGACTACAGTATACTTACAGGCATCCGCTCGTGCAGTAACGGCGGCATCGCTCTTCGGCATCCCAGCACCAGTGCCACAACTAAGGCCGCAAAAGACTTGAGCCTCAACACTGAACTCATCCAGTGACGTAACTGGAATTCACGCACCCCTGCACCAGACGCAGGATGGAGAGCTCAGCATTTATACGCCTAAGGTGAGAGCTCGCCAAGACAAGTAGAAAGCTAGGCTGTGGGAGAAACTGGCGATTGGTGGGAGAAGGAATCCCATTAAACGGTGATTAACCCTTTTTCTTCCACCTGCAGAAAACTTACCCTGCAAGTCAGACATTCGATAAGAGGAAGACCAGTCCTGAGAGTCGTCCGAGCTCTACGCTTCTCAATTGAAGAAACGATAGCAGCCCAGCCGGGATCAGCGCCTCCGTGGGAATCAGGTGAGCGTTACATACTAGAATGTGGCAGGAACGCCCTGATGGCCAAACTGGACATCGAATCCGCATTCAGATTACTGCCAGTTCACCCAGATTCTCAACAATGGCTAGGTTTTACTTTTAAAAACAAATTTTATGTAGACAGATGCCTCCCCATGGGCTGCGCAGTATCCTGCGCTTTATTTGAGCAGTTCAGCTCCTTTTTTCAATGGACATTCCAAAAGCAGAGACCAGGGACCAAAATAGTACACTACCTTGATTATTTCATGGTAATGGGGCCAGCAAAATCTAAAGAATGTGGCAAAGCTCTGGTAAAGTTAGAAGGAATGGCCTCACAGTGGGGCATCCCCGTGGCAACAGAAAAAACGACCAAACCAGCCACCAACATAATTTTTCTGGGCATTGAGATAAACTCAGCAAAAGGTTTATGCAGAATCCCAAAAACAAAAATAGCGGAACTCCTGCAGAAGATACAAGGCCCGACAACAAAAGGGCACAGTAAAAGAAATACAGTCATTAGCAGGAAGTCTCAACTTCGCAGCCAGAATCATCCCTCAGGGGAGGGTATTTTCCAAAAGTCTGGAACTAAAAATCAAATCATACACCAAACCCCACCTGCACATCCAGGTAGGCACAGAGATGAAACAAGATCTGGAAATTTGGGGGAATTGCCTTAAAGATTTCAACGGGACCTCACTTTGGCGCACGCCATTGAACACATGGACAAAAAGGGTCCTTTTCACCGACGCAGCTGGAAGCAGGGGGTTTGGAGCCATACTAGACTCTGAATGGGTGGCAGGACACTGGCCCAACTCATGGGAATCGGCAGGGTGGACAAAAGAAATCACCCTCCTAGAAATATTTCCCATCTGGCTAACCTTACACATCTGGGGCAGGCAGCTAGCTAACACAGAACTCTTGGTCTGGTGCGACAACATAGCTGTGGTAGGCTCCATAAACAGAATGCCTACCAAATGCTCTTTAGTGCTGAAAGTCCTACGAGCCATCACAGCAGTCACATTACAAGAAAACATTATGGTCAAAGCGAAACACATCGCAAGGGGCGGATAATAACATTGCTGATGCTTTATCTCACTTTCAGTGGCCAAGATTCCGGGAGCTAGCACCACACGCCCAGGAACAGATGAAGCCAATACCAGCAGAATGCTGGGCAATAATGGGAAATCAAGAATAACGGCATCAACACCAGCGCCAGAGAGCCCAGGCCGGGATGGCCAACAAGAACCAGGCACCTCAAAAATGGGTGCCAACAACATAACGCCATCAACACCAGTGCCAGAGAGCCCAGGCCGGGATCCCCAACAAGATCCAGGCACCTCAAAAACGGGTGCCAACACCTCACTGCCAACAGAAAACACAAACCCTGGCCCTGGGTTCCTAACAGAGATGGCAGAGAAAGCACTGGCAAGCACTACCGCAGCACAGTACATTAAGTCCTTACAAACAGTATTTAGAGCCACAGGTTTAAACCATGTAGAGTTAATAACGATTAAAGACATAGGAATATTTTTCAAATGGGCACATGAGCAGGGCTTTAAGAGAGACTGGGCAAAAAGACACCTAGATGCAATCTCATATTTCTCAAAAATACGGGGTGACTCAGACCCCACTCAGAACGCCCTAATTTCCTATGCAATGGAAGGATGGGGCAGAACAGAGGGCCCTCAGGTAGACACCCGCCGCACCCTTGATTTCAGCAACCTGGTAAAAAATAGCAGACCAGCTGGAAGCCATATGCTGGCATCCATATGAGACCATATTATTCAAAACAGCATTTTTTCTGGCCTACTTTGGGGCTTTCCTGGTTGAAGAACTTATCGCCTCCAGCACCAAGGCCACAAACGGTTTGGGCGTCATGGAGGTCAGGGTTAGACAGGAGAGCGTCAGCATAGAAATCCAACTGTCAAAAACTGGGGCCAAAAGACCCATCAACATTTGTTGTATTGATGAGGCAACAAACTGCCCGGTATGTATCACCAACCTTTATTACGCACAAAGGGGGAGGTTTTTATTCCACAAGGACGCCTCAGCACTAAACCGGTACCAATTTAATGGGGTCCTGATGAAAGCAATCAGCAAAGCAGGGTGGGACCCCAAGGGTTTTGGTACCCACTCCTTCAGAATAGGTGCCGCCACCTCAGCATGGCAAGGAGGACTGACACCTCAACAGCTAAAAAAACATAGGGGGATGGAAGTCAGACTGCTACAAAAGATATATCAGACCACAGCTAATTAGCCACCCCCCCTTTCCTTTTCTTTCTCCCCCTCCCCTGCAGAAACAACAGACGAAGGGAGGACCTCATTCCGATCAGCATGGATAGTCGGCCACTCATTCGTCTTCAGGACAGGCCGATGGGCAAAAGAAACCAAAGAATGGCCCCCCTTCAGAAACACCATTGCTTCATGGTGGGGATACAGAGGCCTACGGTGGGCCGACATCCACGAAACACTAGCAGAGCTGGTCGCATACAGAGACTCGCCAGAATTTCTGATAATAAACCTAGGGGGCAATGATCTGGTTACCACCGGAAGGAGAAACCTATTCGAGGAAATGTGCTCCTCCTTAGCGGGCATTTCACACAACTGGAGGGAAACAGAAATATACTTCTCGGCCATCCTACCCAGAAACAAATGGCAAGGGGCCAACTGTTACACATCTGTACACATTTCTAGAAGAAAACTCAACGAGGGGCTAGAGAAATTCTGTACAGCAAGAGGACTGGGCTTCATAAAGCATCCGGCCATTACCCTGGGTGACCCGGACCTTTTTCTCAAAGACGGCACTCATTTATCAAACCAGGGCATGGAACATTTCTTTCGAGAAATCTCAGCAACTCTAGCCTCCAGGGGTTGTCACCAGGAGATACTTTCGGGGGAACCCGGTCAGCCGTCAACCTGCCCGTGTGTGGCGGCACGGGACAGAGGGGGTAACCTCAGGACCCGGTGCCCAAAAGTATGATACTATGATGATATGTGATTATTGTTATCTCCATAACCATATCTGTACAATAAAATCCTACGGACTTTTATTGCCAACACTTGACAAAAAATGTTTGCGAGCAAATTATTCCGGGTGAGGGTAAGGGGTCGGCCAACACTAGTGCATGCATATGGGTTCAGCAGTTAAGGGCAATGCCGCAGGGCCGCCCAAGGCGAGGCAAGGTAACTGTTGTTACCATCAGCAGGCCAGGAGAGGGGCAGCCCCACCCCCCTTGCTTGATCCTCTCCCCCTTTAGCTGCAGAGACACGCAGTCTCTGCTTCACAATAACTGAGGAAGGGTGAAGTGTGAACAATCACCTCACCCTTTCTCTAGGCAACATGGTGCTAAGCACTTAAGGAAACCAACAGTCAGGCAGGGCTCAGGTTCAAAGACCTGCCCCCCCCTCTAGGGGGCCAGACAGTCGGCTCCCCGGCCGGGGGCTGGAACACAGCCCCCACTACTATACACATCAAAGACCCAGGGCTCCCCTGGGTCTTATAAATAAGAGCAGCATGCTCTGAGAAATCACAATCTGTTTGTGGACCCTGAACAGGGACCCAAACAAACAGGAAGTTTGCTGTTTACTCAGCATCTTCCAAACCTTTGCTTCTTCACCACAAAACCCTCCCACCCTACAAAATAAGGGAGAAGAACAAAGGAAAAGAGGTACAAGGCATTGTACGGTGCCAAAGTATGATACTATGATGATATGTGATTATTGTTATCTCCATAACCTTATCTGTACAATAAAACCTACTGCTTTTTATTACTAACACTTGACAAAAAAATTTTGCGAGGAAATTATTCCAGGTGAGGGAAAGGTGTCGGCTAACACTAGCACTAGTGCATGTATATGGGTTCAGCAGTTATATTTGGTACTCCGAACAGAGCACCAACAATCGTCCCGCATACGCAGGAGACTGAGGAAGCAGCGAGCATTTCACTTCGCTGGAAAAGGTTTCACGACTGCCAGAGGACAAGTGAGCATTTAGAAAGAATTGTCCTACTGTAGAGGATCAGCAAACAGTTATTTTCCCGGTGGGAGCCCCGGCTCTGCGAACACAAAGAGAAACCCGGAAGTACGTGCAGTGAAGAGGACGGGCATCGCGAAAAGAGAGGGGTACCTGTTGTGTGGGTCCCGGCCGGTTAAAGAAGGACCGATAAGAAGACACCAGGCCGACGAGGATAGGAGGGATAGCATACAGCCTGCTGTATGGAGGACACGTGAATCCGAAGAAGAACAGTGGAAGAGTGAGCCCATACAGGGTACCTGGCAACCAACAGGACTGACGCGTTCAGCCTGGCTACACAGGTTAGTCTGTTGCAAGAGGAAACATGCTACTGATGGCGCAGCAGTGCTGAGGGTAAACATCAAACGGGAGTGAGGAAGTATTAAGGCTGCACTTCAGCCGACTGAAAATCACACGTACAACACAAGGAAACAAGAGGCAGCAGTGCGCACAGCAATTCCAAGGCACATTGCAAGTGGTGGGGGAGGGGGGCGCAAGGCAAGCAATACCTTAACGCATGCCAGCTCAGCAGGAAAAAGTGAACGTTCAAACAGAAGCCAAATGTTAGAATAAGCGGGCAGCAGAGCACTAAAACAAACAAAGCAAAACACGATAAATCAACCAAGAGGCAGTGATTTGAAGAAAGGGTCAGAGATTGACAGGCTAAGCAAGTGAGTTGGATGGCTCACACAAACAGGACACAAGTTGGTAAAAGAAAGATGGCAGAGAAAAGTCTGTCCGGCGCAGAAAAAAGAGGGAGCAGATTAATGGAATGGGCAGCAGCTGCAGAGAAGCTACACGGCTGGGACTGCGTGCGCAAGAGGCCAGGAGGGGACACAGATGAGGAGGAAGATATAGAGCTGGACAAGGGAGAACAACCAAAAAAAGAAGGCCACAGGTGGTAGGAAGCCAACTGCAACAGAAGAACAAGCCGAGGCAGACACAGAAGGAAAGAGAAAGAAGAACAAAGGTAAAAAAGAGTAAAATATGACTAAGTTGTTGGATAATTTAACAAACAAGTACTTGGCACAGCAAGAATGGATAGTAAATGCGGAATGTGATAAAAATGGAACAAATTGTGGCAGACTTGGGGAGGAAGGGGGGGACAAGTGAAGGACAGGGTGTAAATTGAAGAAAATGTACTAAACGAAAATGGCAATTTAAGGGCTTATGTGGAGGACCACAGTGACCTAACCTTCTTTCGACTGGATGTTCCTCCAACACATTCCTCATCTTTGACATGCTAATGTCCAGCTTCAGCTGCTTCGAAAAACTTTTTTGGGCCGAGGCCGCCCTGCGTCGAGTCGATGTCCCTTAAAGGCCTCAGCCGAGGGTGACATCATCGGAGAACATATATAGCACACGCAGCGACCGTTGGCCTCAGTTCCGTTTTTCCTCCTCCTCATGCAGCAGAGATACCCATAAATACGGCCATGACAGTACTCAACCTTGGTGGAGCGTAAGTAGAAATAGCATGGGAAATTCTAAAGAGGGCTAGGGCGGGAGGGCGATGAAGAATACGCTGGAGGAACATCCAGTCGAAATAAAGTTTCCAGGGGTAATTTATTCTTCGAATGGAATGTGTTCTCCAACGTATTCCTCATCTTTGACACTCCCAAAGCAGTATTAGAATTTGGAGGAGGGTGTAGAATGTATATATATATATGAAACATTTTCCAGGGCAGAACAAAGTACTGCCTTGCCAAAAGCAAGACCTTGAGAATGGGAAGCATCCACAGCATAATGCTTTGTAAGCTTGTGTATTGATGACCACGTTGCAGCATCACAGATATTCTTTATAGGGACTCCCCTTTGAAGGGCTGTAGATGTGGCCATGCCCCTGGTGGGATGAGCCCGCAAACCTTCAGGAGGGTCTTTCCCTGCTAGTCTGTAGCAATCAGAAATAGCCAAAATGATCCACCTAGATAAGGTTTGCTTGGTAACAGCTTGACCCAATTTGTGTCCTGTATACCCTATGAATAGTTGATCATCAAACCGCAATTTGGATGTTCTCGAAATGTAAAAACTTAGAGCTCCTCTAGGATCCCACCTATGAAGTCTTACCAGGGTGAGGAGGAGGGAAGGACAATTTTCTGGTTCAAATGAAAATCCGAAAAGATTTTCAGTAAAAATGAAGGTTTGACCTTCAAGACAACTTTGTCCTTGTAGAAGACTGTAAAGGGTGGCTTTACTGACAGTGCCTGCAACTCGCTCACTCTGCGAACTGATGCGAGAGCAACCAATACAATGGTTTTAAAGGTTAATGACCTTAGAGGACTTGTGTGCAGGGGTTCAAAGGGTGCACACATTAGGAACTTTAAGACCATATTTAGGTCCCAAACCAGAACCTGGAAAGGAGGTGGAGAATACAAATTAGTGAGCTCTTTCAGGAATTGAGTTACCAGTGGAATTTTGAAATAAGAGCATCCTTTGACGAGCGCTTAAAAATGCACAGCGCTGCCAGATAGCCTTTAAAAGTACTAATCTGGAGTCCCGAATTGGCTAAAGATAGAAGGAAGGATAATACGTCTGGCGTTTTACACAGAAAATGATCTACATTCTTTTCCTTGCACCAGTTGCAAAACTTGTTCCAACGGCAACAGTACAAGGATTTTGTTGCTGGTCTTCCAGCCGAAAGCAACACCTCCATAACATCATCTGGAAGGTCTCAATCCTTATATCTCAACCTTTCAGAAACCAAGTGTGAAGTTTGGGAATGTTGACCTCTGGATGGAGAACCTGACCCTCCTCTTGCGAGAGAAGAGCCTCTCTCTGTGGAAGACTTATCGGAGGACAGATGACATGTCTAGATCCGAGTACCACGTCGTCCTGGCCCAATCCGGGGCAATTAGGATCATGCACTTCCTGAACTTTCTCAACCTCCTGATTACGTGAGGAATGACGGGGAATAGATGAAACGCATACAGGAGTGGAAACTCCCAGTCCACTACAAACCCATCTCCCAGAGCTCCTCTTGGGGGAAATTCCCTTGAGCAATATCTTTCGCACTTCCGGTTGACCTCGGCCGTGAACAGATCTACTTCAGGGGTTCCCCAAAGGGTCAAGATCTCTTGAAGGACTTCCTGAGCTAGTTCCCACTCATTGGAGACTGTGCTCTGCCTGCTCAGAGAGTCCGCCCCGTGCTCTCCTCTCCGGCTTGGTGAACTGCCCATATAGAGATTCCTTCTTGAATTGCCCAGTACCAGAGCTACACTGCCTCTCTGCACAATGGTAATGACCCTACAACTCCTTTCTTGATGAGGTTATACATGGCCACCGGGTTGTCCTTCATTATCAGGACATTATTTCCCCGGACAGATGGCAGGAAGGCCTTCAGCGCTAGTCTGATTGCCCTCAGGTCCAAAAGATTGATGTGTAGTTTGGACTCCAATGGAGACCAACAACCACCGACTGTCAGATCGTTGGCCTGGGCTCCCCACCCCGTGAGTGAGGCATCTGTCACTACTGTAATCGCCGGCCATGGTTGCCAAAAGGGTTCCCCCTTCAGAATATTCTCCCTGCAGGCCCACCACAGAAGATCCTGTGAGTGTTACGCTCACCTGGTCTCTGCGGAGGCGTTGGGGCTCGGTTGCAGCCCTCCCTGAACTTGAATCACCCCCTTCAGGCCTCTCTCTCAGTAGAAAAGCTGTGAATGGTGGTACGTGGTGATACTGCTCCTGCGTGGAGATAAGAGTGTGTGAGTGTGTCAATCTGTGATTGTTGTACCTCACGAACCCTTCACCCCAAAGTATGGTTTCTGTGAGCATACGCCAGCCCATAAAGCTCACCTGTGAATTATGGAAGATAAGCTCTCCGTCCTGCTACTTCTGGCAGGGGCGCGTCGAATGGGATCTAGTTCCTTCACTGATCCCTGATAAGGATTAGTCCAGTCCAGCTGCGACTATGCTTCTCCTTATGATTGGTAAGTCTTTCTTGAGCTCTTGCGATGCTGTTAGTTCTGTTTACTGTCTTTATATGTTGCTCCTATTTATGCCAGCAATAATGTCTCTCTTCTGTTTTCTTCCCTTAGATGGAAATGTGGCATCAATGCAGCTGTGAGATGTGAGACGTAGCCGAATGGAAGATGGATGCTACCACAATGTTCGACAGCAGGTAAGTGATGGTTTAAGGAAAAGCGCGAAGTATGGTGAAGCGCAACCTTAAACTGACCGTTTTTTTGATGTCTAACCTTGTCTTCTGTTTTTCCTTGCAGGCGCTGCTGTCGAAGATGGAGCGTGTCGTGCTGCAGTGCCAAGATGAAGATTTCGGCATTCCGGAAAGTGTAAAGGTGAATACTTGGTTCGCCGAAGAGATGTACAGGTAAGAACAGCTTCCCCCAGTTGGTAGGTATGCTGGCAGGAAGCAGGAAGTCCAGGAGCAGGATCTTCAAAGGTAAATCTGACCTCAGGCGACAGTGAGCATTACACTGCTTTCAATTGCAGAATAATACGAAGCGTCTGTCTTGAGGCTCGGGGCAGCTTATATAGCTGAGATCGTGGGCACGCCCATTAGGGCCGGCTTACCAGACATACCCTGCCACTCCTAGAGAGTGAGCACGTGCGAAGGCAATCCATTAGCAGCCACACCCAAGAATGCACTTGGGGCTGCTTAATGGATGGAATGTTCAAGGTTAATACATCCTGCTTAATGGATGGAATGTTCAAGGTTAATTCATCTGAAGTGCTATGTCGAAAATAAAAGCTTTTTGGTGTTAAATGGATGTTATTGTTTACTTTTGTTCATGAACCTGGCGCCAAAGGCGCCAGGACAGTGTCCACCCAGGTCTCCTGTGCATGCGACTCCTGTATGCCTGTGCCCCTGACTTCATGACCATGACAGTGAGACCCTGTCTGGAATCTGAAGTTGGTCCGCCATTTTTCCTGAAAATTGGGACCATTGTGTTCTTAGAGACCACTGAAGGGATCTCATTCTCAGTCGGGCTTCTGGCACCAGAAAAATTGAGGATGCCATGAGGCCGAGCAACCTCAAGAAATCGAAAGCCAGAAGATCCTGGGCATTCTGAAATTTGATAACCATCTGAAGAATGTCTTGAGCCGTCACCTCGGGTGGCATGTTCTCTCCCAAGGATGTATCTTAAACAGCCCTGATGCATTGGAGCTGTTGAGAAGGTGTCATATGGGACTTCTTGTAATTGAGGCAGAAGCCCAATCTGTGGAGAGAGTGGCAGGTGACTTTCAGATGATCCATGGCTTTGTTTGGGAGAATGCGCCCTGATCAGCCAATCGTCCAGGTAGGGGTAGACGTGAATCCCCCCTCCCCCTCTCCTGAGATTTGCTGCCACCACTGCTATCAGTTTGCTGAAACCCCTTGGGGCAGAGGTCAGTCTGAAAGGCAGAACTCGAAACTGATAGTGAGAACCGTAATCTACGAACCTCAGATATTTTCTGTGCTTGAGATGGATAGGCACCTGAAAATAAGCATCCTGGAGGTCCAATGACACCAACCAATCCTGAAGTTGGAGGGCACGAAGGATCTGAGAAAGTGTGACCATCTTTAACTTCTCCTTCCTGAGGAACTTGGTCAAGTATCTCAAGTCCAAGATGGGTCTCAGTCCTCTGTCCTTTTTGGGGATCAAAAAAATATGATCAGTACTATCCCTTGCACCTCTCCGCTACAGGTACCAGTTCTATGGCACTTTTCTCCAGCAGGGTTAAAACTTCCTGCACAAGGAGCGCATCCGGAACCATCAAAGAGCAGCTACCCGGTAGATTGTTCTGAGGTCTTCTTATGAAAGGAAGGCTGTAACCATGGGCTACTGTTTCCACAGCCCAAGCATCTGAAGTAATGTCTCGCCATTCTTGCAGATGCTGAGATAGTGTGCCCCCACTGGTGTACTGTGACTCAAAACCTTCAGAGTGGTTTTGTGGCGGCAGCTGCAGAAACAGATGGTAAGGAGGCTGCTTCTTGAGCTGGCTTGGCACCTCTACCTCGTCTACCTCGAGGAAACCTTCTTTAGCCCCTTTGACTGGACATTCCTCTGGCCCTTCCAACTGAGGAGTAGTAGCGAAAAGATCTACCCCTCCAAGGTTGGTCCCTAGGACGAAAAGGCTGAGGTTGCGTAACAGCAGCGCCTAAAGATTTGGCTGTCGCCTTCAAGGTCTGCAACTTCTCAAGGCTCTCGTCAGCCTTGCTGCCAAAAAGATGAGGCCTGTCAAAAGCCATGTTGAGAAGCCTAGACTGCACATCTGGTGCAAAACCCAACTTCCTCAACCACGCATATCTGTGCATCATGGTGCTGGTAGCCATGGATCTACTTACACTATCTGCAGCATCCAATCCTGACTGAAGGGCTTCACAATTAGCTTCTTTGCCGTCCTTAACAATAGCCAAGAAGCCATCCCTTTCTTCCCCCTCGGGAATATGCTCTGCCGCCATAGATATGCAATCCCACAGAGTATACAAACGTTTTGCCAGGGCAAAGGTGGAGTTGGCCAATTTCAATGCCATGCTCCCTGCTGAAAATACCTTTCTCGCCCATCCATCTACAGGGTTGTCGTCCCTATCAGGAGGGATGCTAGGGTACGCTGCTTGTTTTGAAGTTGCTGAAGCCGCCTGCACCACCAGACTCTCCGGAATGGGGTGTTTCGACAGGAGGGGTGGTATTTTTTTGTCAGATTCTTATTAACTACCGGGCTGGTCTCCGGAGTTTCTCAATTTGAAGCCATCCTCTTTTGTAATGCCATATGGAAGGGCAAAACAGGGTCTGTCTGAGGACCTTTAGCCAAAATATCAGTTAAATCGTCCAGTTCATAAGGGAGTGGTGGTCTGCTCCATCCTAGGTACTCTACAACTATGGACATGAGCTGTTTGTATGGAGCGTCGGCATGTTCGCCAGGCTCAGACCTACCGAACTCCAGTTCGGCTAAAGTATCAACTCCACTCGCAGACTGTAATTTGCCATATAGATCTTTAATCCTGGACTCACCTGATATCAGACACTCTGGGGCATTGAGTGTCCCATATTGCAACCCAAAAGGAGCATCTTCCTCATCAGAGCGTTCCTCATCTTCATAGATTGAAGAGAGTGATTTGAAAAACTCCTTTCTGGGTAAAGGAGTATAAACCTTTTCAGATAAAGTTAGTGTAGGCTTCTATGGCATCAAAGTCTTCATTGGCACCAATTGAGGAGGGGCGCTTGGCTTAGATGGAGTAGCCAGTGTATGTGGCGTAGCTGTTTTCGAAGTTATCGGTGTCAACATCGAGAGCCTGACGGGTGTCGAAGACACCGTCGTCGAAGGCCTGGCAAGTGACAAGGACACCGCTGGCATTGACGGTTTTGATGGCGTCGAAGGTTGCGATGGTGTCTAGGACCTCGACCTCGACTTAACTTTGTGATTTTTATCGAAAAAAGGCCTCAGGAGCTCGCAATGTTTGTCAGGCCGTTTTCCCGGGCTCGAGGGCGTGCAGGATTTCGAGCAAGACCTATCCTTACCGGCTTGCTTTGAAGGCTCGGTAGGAGCATGATCTTGTTTTTCTTTTCCAAGATTTTTTAACATTTCCTTTAGTAAACCTTCCCATTCGGCTGGGGTAGATTTTTTTGTTGGGCATGCAACCTTTTCGTGTGAGTTGTTGGGTGTAGACGTCAACAAAGGCGACCTCCGGTGCCTCCTCTTCGACATTTTCACCGACGACAAAGAGTGGTGGGAGCCACTACTAGACCTAGAGCATTTCACCTTCTTCCTCCAAGGAGTCTCCTCTCGACTCGTCGGTCGAAGGTTTAGCAGGTCGGGGCTTAGGGGATTTGGGTATTCTTCCTACCTGGAGTTTCCCCTTCCGCTTTCCCTTCCCAAAAAGGAGATAGGGCAATATAGGTTAATACACCACCTGTCCTACCCACGGGGCAAGCCATTGAATGAGGAGATACCGAACACAGAAACAGTGTGTCATACACACCCTTCCAGGAGGCACTAAGGCTTATAAAAAATGTGGGAAAATGCTTTAATGGCAAAAATAGACAGAGCCTGAATTGCGGTTACTTCCAGTCCACCACAGGTCACAGCGCTGGTTGGGTTTTACTATTGAGAATAAATTCTACACAGACAAGTGCCTACCTATGGGGTGCGCAATATCATGTGCATTATGCGAACAATTCAGTTCTTTTTTCCAATGAGCTTTCTGGGCCCACTTCTTGGACGATTTCCTGTTAATAGAGCAGCCAGGAACTAGCGAATGCAGGCAATTGCTAGAAGAAATGATAGAAATGGCAAGAAATTGGGGAATCCCCTTAGCAAAAGAAAAAACCTCCAGCCCAGCCACAAGCATAACTTTTCTGGGTTTTGAAATTGATTCAGCCGCAGGGAAATGCAGGATCCCTGCAGGGAAAAGGGATGAGTTGCTCAAAAATATCAGATCGCTTAGGGGAAAAAACAAAAGATACAGTCAAGGAAATACAATCCTTAGCAGGAAGTCTCAATTTTGCAGCCAGAGTAATCCCAGAAGGTCTTTTCAGGGAGTTTGGAAATTAAGACTAGAGGTGCACAAAACCCCACATAAGGTTAGGGGAGGAAGTAAAGAAGGATTTATCAATATGGGAGGAGTTCCTGGCCAAATTCAATGAGAAAATAATATGGCGCATGCCATTGAACACCATAGGAAAAAAGGGTACTTTTTGCAGATGCAGTAGGAAGCAAAGGCTTTGGAGCAATCCTAGGGAATTCATGGTGTACAGGGCCATGGCCCGAAGCATGGCGCACACAAGGACTGGCGAAGAACATAACATTGCTAGAAATCATACCAATCTGGCTGGCACTGCATGTATGGGGCGACGGCTGACAAACACTGAGCTAATTGCATGGTCAGACAATATGTCTGTCTCGCTTTTAGTGGGATACATTTATCAAAATAAGGCCAGAGGCAGACAGCAGGAGGACAGAAGTACCCAAAGAATGCTTGGAAATACTAGCAGAGAGATGAAGAAAACACCTGCGTCAACACCAGACAGCTGGGACCAAGGTGAGAACAGCAGAAGCAAGTACCTCAGAAACGGGTGCTAAGAGGAGCAAGCCTCCTGACGGTTACACAGACCCTGCTACAGGGTTATTATTAGGGCACTCCAAGAAAGCTTTGGCAGCAAACACAGCAAAATAATGTAGCAGGTATCTGGAAACGGTACTGAAAATTACAAAGAGGGAACATGTAGAGCTGGTAACAACAAAAGAGATAAATGGTTTTCTAGCATGGGCATACAACAAGAGAATGAAAAAAGAATAGGCAAAGAGGCACTTAGCAGCAGTAGCCTATTTTGCAAAAATACAAGGGGGTTTGGATCCAATCCGCAGCACATTGCTAACCTATGCACTGAAAGGATGGGGAAAGTTAGAGGGCCTATACAAGGATAAGAGGCGTCCTTTAAACTTTGAGAAAATAGCGATATTACTAAAATTGCTGGAAACCGTTTGCTCGCACAGTACGAGACAACTGTTTAAAACAGCATCTGCCATGGCATATTTTGGGACATTTAGGATAAGTGAACTCATCGCATCAAGCACTAAAGCAAGCAATGGTTTAGGCATGTTAGAGGTCCAAGTAAAAGGGGACTATATTGCAATAGGGGAGATAGCTCAGCGGCAACGTGCTCGCCTTGGAAGCAAGACGACACAAAGCACCACAGGTTCGATCCCCGGGTCCGCGCTTAGAAACCTCAGGGTATTAAGCGCGTTATAAATAACCTATCATTTCACAGACGTACAAACGTCCAAGACAAAAAACAGAAGGGCAATCATGATTTGTTGCACCGATGACAAAATAAACTGCCCAGTATGTATCACGAACCAGTACCTCAGGTACTGCATTGTGTGCGTTTTCTGATACATGAAGATGGCAGGGCACTCAGTCAATTTCAATTTCAGGCAGTCCTCAAGACAACCATTGAAAAAGCAGGTTGGGACAGCAGGGAATATGGGACACACTCATTGAGAATAGGAGCAGCAACATCGACAAGGCAAGGGGGCCCGGGCTGAAAAAGTGAAACAAATCAGGGGTTGGAATTCTGATTGTTATAAAAGATATGTGAGGCCAGAGCTAGTGTAATCGTGATCTTCCTCAACAGAACAAGACACCCCCCTCAGATCGGCATTGATCATAGGACATTCATTCATTTTCAGGACAGGGAGATGGTCCGAAGAAACAAAAGACAAACCAGCCTTTAGGAATACCATTACATCATGGTGGGGGGGCACAGGGGCATGAGATGGGCTGAGATACACAACAGACTGGCAGACCTGGTATCCTTCAGGAACCCACCAGAATTCTTCATTATACATCTGGGAGGCAACTACTTGGTAGAACAAGGCCGAAAACAGTTGCTGAAGGACATAAGCGCATTCTTGGCAGGAATAGAGCACACCCGGAAGGAGCCCGCCATTTTCTACTCAGTCATGTTACCCAGAAAAACAGGGCAGGGGGCCAATTGACACAAGGCAATACACATAGTCAGGAAAAAACCTAACGGGGGGGTAGAAAAATTCTGCACTAGCAGAGGAATTCACGTCATCCGACACACCGCAATTTCGCTAGCAGACCCAGAGCTGTTCCACACAAACAGGGTCCATCTGTCAGTTAATGGAATGGAAAAATCCCATGCCGAGGCTATTAATAATTTAGCCACAAGAGGATGCAGGTAGTACCGTAACTTTTAGGGGAACCTGGATGGCCGAGAACCCATCCAGGTGTGGCGGCACGGGCCAGGTAGAAGCCCCCCGGTGCCCAAAAGATAAGTGTTTATCATTGTGTGTTTTTGAATAAGTACATTTACCAAAATGTGCTGTATGGTTATACTTTGGGCAATAAAAAACACTGCCTTTTATTGCCAACCACAAGACAATGCCTCAGGTCATCATTGTACAACACTAACCAGGGTAATAGGTCAGCTGGCTCTGGGCGCCACAGATTATGGCCAGTGCCGCGAAATAGGGCACCAATGGAGCCGACAGGCACAGTGGAATTATCCGGGGGGCCAGGGCAATGTAACGCACTCCAGCAACCTTGGCAGCCAAGCAACAAAAAGGAAGAAGGCAGCTTGGCGCTTTTTCTCCCACCAAGCATCACACCTAACACTTGGCAACAGCAGGGTGTCGGCAGAGACAGGAACAAGCCCAAGGACAGGAAGAGCTAGGAACAAAAGCAAAAAGGAGGCCACACCAAGGTGTGAATGGCCGTCGGCGCCAGCCGGCCAGAGGGGCAGCAAGCCCATGGAAACATGCATAGCCCCCGGGCTATGGAATAGGAATAAAAGGAGGGATTTGCGAGTAAGAAGCCAGTTCTCTTTGGTACTCTGAACGGAGCACCAACAGTCATCCCGTGTACAGAGGAGACTTCTTTCTTTCACCAATCCCACCCACCCAGAAAAAGAAAAAGGGAGAAAAAAGGAAATAACAGGGCAACAAAGGAGCCCACCAAGTCATGGGAAGAAGTTGGGGGCATAGGCCAGGTAGAAGCTCCCTGGTCCCGGTGCCCAAAAGATAACAGTGTTTCGTTGTGTGTTTTTTGGATAAATACATTTAGCAAAATGTTTTGTATGATTATAATTTGTGCAATACAAACCACAGCCTTTTATTGCCAACCACAGGACAATGCCTCAGGTCATCATTGTACAACACTAAACAGGCTAATAGGTCAACTGGCACTGGCCTCCACATATTATGACACGCTGTGGTGTGACCAGCCTGCCTGGGTCTGTGAGCCCACGGGCCACTGTCCCTGTGTTTCAAGCATTCGGTTCGAACCACCTCACTTGCATTTCACAAGGGGTAACACTAGACTAATGTGAGGAACTCATGGTGACAACTAAGATCGACACAAGTGATCACAGTTCAAGGGTGTTTATTGAACAATGAATTTTGTATGCAGGTTGTAAAAATGCCTATTCTAAACCTAAATCTAAGATGGGAGCAAGCATTGACCATCAACTGAAAACAAGGCAGTCCTAGTGGCGTTGTGTCAAATAAAAAAGCCTATACTAAGAAACCTATTGCCAATTCTTACAACTAATACAAAAATGGTGTGGGAAAGTTCTCAAGAAAAGAAAGAAGTGTTCTTAAATAATATGTCAGGATGCGGTAGCCTGGGTCTCCCTTTACCACGTTTTGACCACAGGGTAGGATGGGAGCTTGGAGCACAGTACAGTCCCGGGCTTCCGCAGCACGAGACGACAGTTCCAATGGCAGCTTGCAGGACCGTTGATGGCTAAATCTTGTTTCCCTTGAAGGTCTCTTGCCCTCGAGGACCTGGCGTGTTCAGCTAACAAAAACAAAAGTTCCTTTAACAAATGAAAGTTCGTTTTCAATATTCGTTGGGTGATGGGTTCACCCCTGGGTCCTCCCCTCTTCTGAGCGCTGACCCTTCTTGGCTTCACATTCACTTTACTCTAAAGTGTTATGCGATTCGCTTCCCTTGCTTTCTCTCGATGTGGGATTCACTTCCCTTTCTTTCTCTAATGCAGGATTCACTTCCCTTGCATTCAAAGTGCTTGCAGATCAAAGTCTTTCGATTGTACAGTGATTTTACTCGACCCTCTGTATGACCACTTTAACCTATTTTGCTGGCCTTCCTACGGCCTTCTGGTACTTGTAGTTTTTCTCAGATGGGGCTCGACCAGAGTCTCTTGAGTTAGCACACACGTGGTGCCGGTTCCCCTCTGCCGCTGGTCTCCCCTTCACACTTTTTACAGTACATTCAAAGTTCATCAGTTTTGGTTCAAAACTTGCCACTTTGCGATTCCTATTCAACACAGCCCGGTTCTTATCGATTCTCTCCTCGACTCACTGGCTGTGATGTGCCGCTTGGCTGTTGCTTCTTTTGAGTCAAAGCTGGTACCACGGGCACTGGAGCCTCCCTCGATCCTGCTTATTGGCATAGGTTGGCCCTGTGTACCACTGACATCTGCTGCAGGACACTTGTGCTATCGTTCGCTGTCTTAGGCTCTCTTCCACAAAGGCACTGCGGGTCCGGGACAAAAAGGGCAAGGTCACTTCTCTGCTCGCCATCCTCTCGATTCCTGCCGCCTTTCTCTTGAACTACCATGTGGTAGCCGTCTCGATGTGCTGTATGGTGTATTCACCTTGCTCAAACTGTGCTCTCCGGCTCCACCTTTTATCCCTGTGGGGAAGGGAAAGGGCCATCAGGTGTGTGTCATTCTGATCAATTGCCTGACTTTGCCTGACCCTTGTATTGGGACATGTCAGGTAAACGGCTCTGGTGTTAGTCAGTTGTCCTTTGTGATGTGCAAAAGATTTTGTGTTGGAAAAGGGGGAAGTGGCAGTGGTTTGGAACATCCTACAGAATAACATGGGGAAAAGATATTTAAGGAAGGGGCATACCGTGTCTCACCCATCAGTGTCCTACTCCTACTCCCTGAGGAACCGCCATCCAGGTGATCCTCCCTCACTGGTCCACCCCCAGGAACTGGATCCAATACCGATGGCCGTGTCCTGGCCACCGGGATGACGAATGCACGGGGGACTAGCTAGGGAGACACTTTCAGGTTTCTCACACTAACCACATGAATTATTTTCTGACAGAAGGTTATCATTCCAAGGTGGACAGTCTGGTACACTCCTATTGTACTATCTCTAAATACCCCTATGAGAGTGGAAAAAGGGGATAAATGGCACCAATGAGGGTTCCGGTCTGCTTTGCATTAAATAACAGAGCATTTTGGGAATATAACAATGTTCAGAGATCTCTATATTTGATAAACAAGTCTGTGATAAAAAGGTTGTATGTGTGAATCAGTAAATACATAACAGACATATGGCTTGGTGCTCACATCACTGTTCACAACACTCACCCTAACATTAAAATGTTTGCAACCATGAACCATACATACTCATTCGGACATCTTAAGTTTTGGGATTTGAGGAAAACATGGCTACAACATCAGCCACTCAAATGGGATATTGGGGCTCTTTTGCTTCTTGTGTCTGGAGAATTTTACATGGGGAGGGTCTGGGTCTCAGTCTGAGCAGGCCCAGTTGCCAATACAGAAACATCTGTAGAGAATTATATGTTTAAACAGGAAGAGACACCCAATAAAGAGTGAAAAATGTACAGAAAGGATTGTACTTCTTACTGATGAAGCCTTATGAACAAAACCGGCGTCTGATACGTGGTGTAGGGTCCACAATTCTTCAGCCACTACCTTCTCACCATTGCACCGGCGTCAGGTGTTATTTCTGCAAAAAAGATCAGACCTATGCTTTATCTAACAGAGCTGGCATTAGCATCTCTTATAGGTGTTGGCCTGCAGCTGGTGAAAATCATAGTGAGGCGGTGTAGAAAGGGTGTTTGGAATAGTGGAGGTACAATTTGAAGGGAACTTCTTTGATTGCTTGATGTGTTTAAGTGTGTGGACAGTTTGGCACCCTCGTAGGAGCTGCATACACAAACAATTCCAGTGTGCTATTGTATGTACATAGGACACAACAGCCAAAAACAGTCATATATGCTGATACATAAAGAAGTAGCCCATAGACGCCTTAACAAACAGGGTGGTGACTTGGGCAGCGTACAGTTTATTGCTGCACACACATAACTGCATTGATTTGCCACAGACTACTGTCTGCACAGGGACACAATGAACCCTACTTTCCTAATCAAGGTGCCAAGTCACATTGAGGAGACATCTGGCAGTGGTTGGCGTGTTAAGAAAATGAAAGGCTCTTTGATGCAGAGATGCATTTAGTCCATATCCCAACTCAGCCAATAGACCATGTAGGCAAGAAAATGACAGTTAACCTTCTTGGGCATGCGCCACATGCAAACAAAAAAGGTTTTGGTGTGTGAAATAAAAAAAGACATGAAAATAAAGAACATAGGTTTAAACTTTTTCTGTGTGGCATGTTAATTCTCTTGCAAGAATGCATTGTTTTGGTCAGCTAACTGATGCCTAGTACTGGACTTCAGAATAAAAATGCCCCATGTTCAGTTCTTATGCCTGTGGTGTGAAAGCAGTGGCTTGTTAATTGAAGCATCATTTATAAATTGCCCCCACTTTAAAGGCTCTATCAACACAGCACATAGGCTGGACACCACGGGGGAGTGGAGGGTGTGTGTCCCCAGAGCATCTCAGAGACTGCGATCGCAATATGCGTTCTTTTTTCTGAAACAGAGGAATGCTTAACTTTTTACCGTCGGCAAACTCAGAAGCAACTGTCTCAGTCAGGTCCTTCCTACGCCCGCCGAGTGCCTTAAACTCTGCTACCCGGGCTGTCGCTGTAAAGACTGGTGTGGGGCTATCTGTACTCCTGCCCTATATATCGCAGAGTAGAAGCAGAGAGCACCCCAACCAAGGTTCTCTATGTGGTAGCAATGGACAAGCAACCAAGGCTTAAGCTCCCAGGAGGTGATGGAGGCTGGTTCTTAAGTGCATTGTAGTCCCTAAGCCCCCCACAACGGAATGTCCACACACTATGTTATGTGCTAACACAGTTCATTATATATAAATATGGTTCAAGGTATATGCACAATTAATAACACACTTTGTACTTCGGAAAATCTAATATAGCAATTATCTACAATGTCCATGTGGTACCACTCTTAACTATTGATTAAAATGCAACAACTGTTGACAGTTTCTAATGGCATACAAATCAAACAGTAATGGGTATCAGCATAGGACATAGGAAGGAAGGCAAGTTGGGTTAAACAATGGCAGAATACTTTGTCACACTAGCAAGACAGTTCTGTGTGAGGATCCCCCCCCAAACTCGGCAACCTGTAATAAAGTGTATTAACAAGCCCAGTCCACTTAAGTTTAAATAGTCTTGTTTCCTGGTAAAAGAATGTCCACTACCCCAATGTACCAGAGTTTAGCAAAGTTTCGCTGATGGCTCGTCGACAGGTTCCTCATAAGTGGACTCCCTTTAAAGCAGGAGCCACTGTCATTGACATGGCGTGAAGAAAATGTGAACAGCAGCTTCGAATTTTGCGGTGCTCGTCGACGATTGATCGTGGAGGTCCTGTGTAGACGAGGCGTGCAGTGCACCTCAATGACAGAGTTTGGTGCCGCAAAGAGGACTCAGTGACGAGCGTAGGCCTGGCAGCGGGCATCGGGTGTCAGCGATCGGGACTTGACCACAGCTGAATCTTCACTCGTCAGCGTCTTTGTGGACTTCAGGAGGTGCGAAACCCACCAGCGAATTATCCTCTGTCGTGGGCGACCTTGACTTTCTCTGGCGGGAAAAGCGGTCAACGGTAATGGCAAGGGAGTGCTTGGTTTAAACTTTCTTAGGCAATGGTGGAGCGTTGCGGCTCCGGTCGTCGAGCAGCACAGCGGCAAGCTGACGGGCTTCCAGCAGTCACAGAAATCCTCCGAACCTCGGTCGATGGTGATGGACGTCAACAACCTCGATGTCCTGGTGCTTTACTTCAAGGGTTCTCGGAGGACCCCGTCTCCGGTCGATAGCTGTTTGGGACTGACTTCAAGGGTGCCTTGATGAAGATCAGCTTCTGCACGATGTTGCCTCGTAGCTCAGGGAGAGGTCTCCTAAACAGGTCCTCTCTTGGATCAGTCCTTGACAGACACAGCAGCTTTCATATTCCGCCGACGGTGAGCAGAAGCAAACCTTCTTCAGCTGGGCTTCAAGGATAAGCAGCTTCAAGTTTCAACTTCAGCTTCTGAACAATTTTGGAAAGTGAGAGGTCCCGAGATATACAGAGCTGTCCCTCATTGACACTGCTAAGCCAAGCTCAGTCAGCCAATCAGTCAGAAGGCCATTCATGCAGGCAGGCAGCCAATCAGGCTCACCGTGCATTCAGGCCCATACCAAGGAATGTGGATTGGGGCAAGTACCCAGTCTTTCAGCACACTGCATTCATGTCAGTTTCAAGCAGGGCTGCCTCAGTCTTTGTGTCACACAAACAGATACCAGCCACCCATAACATGGAATGCATATTGGTCACACACTCCTTTAACCCAGGTCCCACCCCAAGGGTGTACCCACAACATACAGTCACTGGGAAGGCTCCAGCCAGTCTGGCCTTGATTTCCCCACAACACCATATATGGTTCTTCCACCCAACAGCCAGTAAGGGGAAGGGACAGAATCAGGGCTTCCCAGGACTTTGGGAAACCAAGGTAACAGGAAATAAAAAACCAAGAGGCCACAGGGGCCATCTTGTCTCCTATCAGGAATCCACTGATTCCTATGTCAAAGCCTGGGTATCCCAAAATGGAGGATACTCCAGAGCACCTGTTAAACTCAGCATGGAGCTGCTACCAGCCCACACCCTGCTCCATGGGCCACACACAGGTGCCCGAAAACATACACTAGGGGTAAAGAGTTGTACCCCCACCCATGGGTGCCATAAGGGTATCCCAAGGGTCTCTGTTCACCACAACCAAAAAGAGGAAGAGCTGCACTGCCAGGAGTCCATAAAAAACAACACAGAACACACATGATAAGGGAGTACAGGACAAGGACATGGAGGCCCTGTCCCTCCAATGCATTTCCAGCATCACAGTCGCCCCCTCTGCCCGCCTCAGGTAATGGAGCTGGTCTCAAGCTACAATGGCCCTGGCGCTGCAACACTCACTCTGAAGTAGGGACCGGAAGGAGGTACTTGAGCCCTCCAAGGCTCACCAGTCCATAACTATGCCTCAGCTTGCAGCCATGAGTTCCCCTGACCAGCCTTTGTGCAGACCCTTCCCTCAGACAGGAAGTCATAGTGGGCCAATTTGGGAGGCAAGGTCCTTGTACAGAGAAAATAGAACCCACTAAAGCACCAACAGAAAACACCACTCACAATGAACAGCGAGGACTGACAGTCTGTGACAGGAGTGAATGAACACCCATCACATGTAAACAGGTATGCAAGCCCCAAGTAGCCCTTGCTATTCCATAGAGTGAAACAAAGATAGTGGCCGCCCACACTAAAGCCTTAGGACGCAGAGTCATGCTGCAGCACACACAACTCGTTACAGCTGGGGGGTGTGGTAGGTCAGAAGGAGGAGACAGACCAGATTTTGTCATTCTTGCAGATGTTTTATTTAATACGTAAAAAGGCCTCACTATCCCTAAAACTAACTTGAGTGCTCGTCGTCTGTTGTGAAGTCCAAAGCAAACAGTCTGTCATCCGTCCAAAACTAGGCTGCACTGACCATACCACTAAGACAATACAACTAAAGTCCAAGAGAATGGCTCCCTTAACCTGGCTAGGCTTCCCCAGCATTAGTATACAATTCTTAGATAGTTTTTGGCTATCTCTTACATTAGTTTGTTCATTTCCTTTAGGAGACATTTCCAAGTCTTCGGTTCCCCTTTCTCTTGACTTTGAAAACTTCACCTGCTCGGCGTTCTTGGCCTTTGAATTTCTCATATTATTCTTGTCTCAAGTGTCGCCGAAAGTCTCCCTTTCTCGGTTATCTCTGGGGAAATGGAATCTCTCTTTGCATTATTCCTGCCCTCCATATTCCTATAGTTCTTTAGCTCCTCATGAGTAAGAGAACGATATCAGGATTCTCCTCTTCTGGTTTACTGATTCTCTCTTTAGGGCAAGCTTAATAGACCCGATAACTACTCTCATCTTCTTGGCCCCTTTTGTTATTACTAAGATGAGTAAGATGAGTCCCGTAATGATGCTCACTCTCTTGGTTCTCTTTCATGTCACTAGGAAGAGTAGGATAAGTCCTGTAATACGTCTCACTCTCTCCATTCTTTCTTCTATCACTGGGACAAGTAGGTTGAGTCCTGTAATCAGTTTCACTCTCGCTGCTCTTTCTCGAATCCCTGGGATGAGTAGGTGGGCCCAGCGATGGGTTTCACCCTCTCTGTTCTTTCTCGTATCAATGGGATGAGTAGGATGGGTCCCGTGATGGGTTTTACTCGCATGTTTCTTTCTCATATCACGGTTCCTGTGATGGGTTTCTCACTCTGTGTACTTTCTCGTATCACTGGGATGAGTAGGATGGGTCCTGTGATGAGTCTTTCTCTTATCACTGGGACGAGTAGGATGAGTTCCGTGCTTTGTTTCACTCTCTCCGTTCTTTCTCGTATCACTGAGATGAGTAGGGTGGGCCCATGATGGGCTTCACTCTCTCGGATCACTGTTACGAGTAAGATGCGTCTTGTGATGGGTTTCACACTGTCAGTTCTTTCCTGTATCATTGGGACGAGTAGGATGGGCCCTGTGATGGGTTTCACTCTCTTGGTTCTTTCTCGCATCACTGGGCCGAATAGGATGCTGGTACCTGTTATACCCGTGTTCCATCCCAGGTGTCCCGCCGTCCCAGTTACCTTTTTTCCCCACAGGTTGGTGTCACCCGGTATGCATGCAGGATATAGGGACTTCTCTTTGGTCAGGACCGCTTCTGCTTTTCCTCTGTCTCTGTGTGCTTCCTGCCAGTGGCTCTGTAGTGCAAGCATTAGAGCGGTCTCAGTGTCATTGCCAGACTGCACAGTCCACCTCTCCTGGGTCATGCTATCACTCACAAATGGCTCTCGCTCTCTGGGTTTTCTTCTCCTCCCCTCCTGTCTTTAGCTCTCTTGGTGCTTCTCTCACACGCCAGCTGGTTGCTACCTCTCAGCTGAGGTTTCCTGGACTATGTCAACTTCAATGACACTGCTAATTTGAAACATCTGTATTTCACTTCCATCTGAGAGTGGCCCTTCTTCCCTTTTTAATTAAACATTGCTAGGCCCTCCCCAGCAGAGGATTATAGTTCTTTTTCTCTTCCAATTGGCTAGGTGTAATGGGAGTTGTAGTTAAAAACATCTGGAGATCCAAAGGTTGCAGACCCCGAATTGGTGTCTTAAGGCAGTGTGCAAATGAGATCTAGGCTGGGGGCAATATCTGCAGTATTAATTATAAAGTTTGGCTGTGATGATCATTTTAGCTAGTGAGACCTATGAGATGATCAAATATGGGCATATGTCACCATTGGTGTACAATTCAGTAACTGCCGAGATCTTCAAAAACTTCTCTAGAAAATGCATTCTTTCAGTAGCTATTTCTATACCAAGCTATTTGGCGGAACTAGTCTGCCACTTAAAGTCCAAGTTTTTGCCCAACATTGTAGGCAAAGGCATCAGTGGTAGCATATCCAACTTATCCCAGTAAATACATAGGCCAGCACGCCAAAACTTTGTTAACTTCCACTATGGAAGACAAATCCCACTCTGTTTTAAATACAGAAGCATGTACTCGGCATAAAGGGAAGCAATGGTTGTAGAGGAATATATGCAAATGCCTCAATGTTGATAACATTCCCTAATAGGGGGAAAAGGAGAAGGGCAAAGGAGACAGCCCCCGCCCCCCTGTTGGAGAAAATGCTTTGGACAGGATCTTATTGGTTAAGACAATCATTCCAATGTGTGTGTGTGTGTAGGGTATCCTCACCTATGTGAAAGCTAAGGGTGTCTACCTAACTAGTCCCTGGGGATCTGTCATCCAGGTGGCCAGGACACGGCCATCGCTATTGAATCCAGTTCCTGGGGGTGGACCAGTGAGGGAGGATCACCTGGATGGGAGGTCCTTGGGGAGCAGAAGTGGGACACCGATGGGACAGACAAGGTATCCCCCTTCTTCTGACACCTTTTCCCCAATCCTACCACGTAGGATATTCAGAAACACTGCCCTCCCTCTTTTTCCACAGGAACACTTTTGCACACCACAAAAGACAACGGACTAACACCAGAGCCGTTTACCTGACATGTCCCAATACAAGGGTCAGGTAATTGACTAGAATCACACCACACACCCGACAGCCCTTTTCCTTCCCCACAGGGATAAAAGGTGGAGCACGAGAGCACAGTACGAGCAAGGCAGACCGCACAATGACTCAGCTATCCAAGTAAAGCAGTTCAAGAGGAGGAGAAAGGCGGCAAGATCCGAGAGGGTGACAAGGAGAGAAGTGACCTTGCCCTTTCCAACCAAACCCACCTAGCCTGTGTGGAAGGAATCGTAAAACTGCGAACAATAGCCAGCATGTGCTGCAGCAGATGCCAACAGTACACAGGGCCCTCCTTTGCTGATAACCAAGTCAGGGAGAGACGCTTGCCACTGTGGTAACGGCCTTAACTCCAGAGACAAGTAAAGCCAAGCGGTTCATCACAGTCGAAGGGAGAGCCGATAAGAAACTAAACTGTGTTGAACAAAAATAGCAAACAGCTAATTGAAGAAAAGTACAAAGAACTGTTAATATGAGAGGGGAAAACCAGCTGTGGAGTCCGACACCACGTGGGTGTTCACTCGAGAAACTCTGGGCAATTATCCTATTGTTGAAAGTACTGTTACCAAAAGGCCTTGGGAATGGTGCGAGAAAGGGGTCAAAACGGTCATACAGGGGACTAGCAAAATCCTCTGTACAGTCAAAAGTCTTTGACCGGCATGAGATTGTAAAGCTAAGAAAAAGGAATCCCAGAGCATAAGAAAGTAGAAGAAATGGTGTGTTTGACAGAAATTAGCAAGAGTGAACCCGACAGAGGGATGCTAATGGAAAGGGGTGAAGCCTAAAGTCCTGATGAACAGTGTGTAGACAAAGGTGAACCCAAAAGAGGGTTGTCCACAGTGAAATGTTTAAAAAGACAAGAAAACTCGTGAATGTAAGGAAAGCCATAGTGAACCCGACGGAGGGAGGCTGACGTTCAAGAAGGATATGCACCCAGAAGAGAGGGATCCAGGGGTGAGAAGCCATCACCCCAACGACACGTGAATATAACCGAGAAATCTTTTTTTAAATACAATGGAGTGAACCAGACGGGAGAGAGGCTGATATTTAAGAGGGGCCTGAGTCCAGAAGAGCGGGAGCCACGGGTGAAGAATCATAACCTCAATTGCAATCCGAAAGGAACTTTGTTTGTTGTTTTGAACCTATCAGGTCATCAGAAGCAAGAGAGAGAACCACTGAAGGTCCTGATATCGCAAATAACTGTTTGTGGATCTGAGCCCAGAAGAGGGGGATCTAGGGGTAAAAACTCATCACCGAACGTGCATATAGAAAGGAACATTTTATTTATTTTTGAATAGTTCTTGTCATCGCAAGCAAGAGATTTTTTTTTATTTGGTTTTATTAAGTTTTCAACATGACATATTATTCATCATACAGTTACTATTCACTATACTGCTGTCAAAACCGAGAAAGGGCAATCTCCTTACCCCTCCCCCTACAAACATCAGAACTTTATTTCAAAGCCATTTCCACCCTCCCCCCTCCCGCCTCTCTCTCAGGAACAGTGTTACGCTCAAGATGAGTCCAACAATAGGTCTTTTGTCTTCAAACTACCATTTCCATTCAGATTTGGGTCTCACACCTCATTCTTGGTTTATGAACAACAAACAAAGATGCACTCCAGTGCGTAATTCTCATATATGCTGTGCGTGTCCCAGCTCTCAAAACTCTTTTCTGCACATCCCCCAGTCGTATGTATTGTATTCTTTCAGGTTGGAATTCCGATATCTGTATTGGTCTGGGAACAGGTGATATATTTATTAGTGTAGTCTTGCCATAATGCCTCATATTGTGCGGCTATCCCATGTAGAGCCGCAGTAATCCTTTCTATCAAACATATGCCAGTGGCAACCTTTTCCCACTCATTCTTGCTCGGGCCGTGACTGCTTTCCATTTGATCACTATGCATGCTCGGGCCACCAACAATAAAGGGACAATCGGCCCTGTCGCCCTCCTACATTTGTCCTCATCACTCTCCAACCCAAACAAAACAAGAGGTATGCATTCCCGTTGGATTCCCTCTATGTCCTTTATCCAACCAAGGACCTCATCCCAGTATACTCTTATTTGGGGGCACCCCCACCACATGTGCCAATAATTTGCCCGTTCGCCACATTGTCCCCAGCATAGGGGGACTCACTGTTTGAAACATCTTGGACAACCTATGGGGGTCATATTGCCACCTATGAAGGAGTTTGGTTGCATGCAACTTATACTGGGAGGCGATCGATACAAAGGAAGTCCCCTTACATACCTTGGACCATAATTTCGAATCGATTTCCAAGTTCATATCTGCCTCCCATCTATTCTTGAGCTGGGTCCTGATACCTTTCCCAGCGTCTATCAGAGTTTTGTACATAATTGAGATCAGCCCCTTGTTTTGAGTGAGGGTGTCTAGAAGCGATTCAAAGGGGGTGAGGTCTCCTTGTATTTTCTCTTTCCATGGTCCCCTCGTCACAATGCACCCTTGAGTTGAAGGAAGTGGAAAACAGACAGTGTTCCTATGCCCAATGCGCTCTCAAGTACAATGATCATAATGAATTCACCTCCCTTCCAAAGTTGTTCTACCCTTTCAAGACCCGCCTCGAACCACTTTTGAAACTATGATCCGAGATCTTTTCCCTAATTCCTGGGGCCCAAATGTGACTCAATGGAGATGGCCACGTTGTTATGCCTCGCATGTCTGCTCCCTCCCTCCATATTTCTCAAATAGTCCCCAAGATAGGATGTTGTCGGATCCTGCTGGTCAATTTGTTCCTTGGTACCCAGAGCCACTCAGATAGGGTGGCTGGGAGCAAGAGACTTTTAAGAGAAAAGAGACTTGACCTTCGACAGTCCTGATAGCTGAGGACGGATCTGACGTCTCGTGCTGGCAAGGCTCGAGTGTGTGCTGTGCTCAGAAGTCCCACCTTGTCCCGTGCTCAAAACATGGGGAAGGGAGACCCCAACTACTACATCCTGACTTATTATTTGTGAACACTTCTTTCTTTCTTGTGAACCCTATCCCACACTCTTCTTGTATCTAGTGGTAAGGACTGGCAATAGATTATTTTATTATAGGCCCTTTTATTTGACAAGACGCCACTAGGACTGCCTTACTTTTCATTTGATAGCAGTAGCTTGCTCCCATCTTAGCTTTAGGTTTGGATTAGGCGTTTTTCCAACCTGCATATCCAGTTTGATAAACACCCTTAAAATGTGATCACTTGTGTCTGTCTTTACTGTTGCCATCATGAGTCCTTATACACCCAAGCCATGACATTTGACACCATGCCCGACATTCGAAGGACTTCAAAAATAAAAGTCCATTCAACAGAATCCCACGCATTTGTGTCGAAGGTGGTTATCATAGGGAGGAGCTCTGGATCTATGTTGCAAATCAATGAGAACAGTCTGCGCAGAATGTTTTGAGTAAGGCGTACCAGGACAAATCCTTCCTTGTCTTCAACTAAAATTAAGGACATTAATGGAAGCAGTTGATGGCCAATCAATATAGCTAATATTTGGTTGTCAGTATTTCTCAATGAGAGGGTTCTGTAAGAGGAACATTTGTGGGAAGATGTATTAGGCCTTAGCATAACAGTCTCCAGGGCCCTGCAGGCAAGGTCAGGGAGATTGCCTGGATGGAGCAAGGTTTCATGCATGTTTTGCAGATGTAGAGCTACTTCCTCTGTGTACTCTTTAAGCTGTTAAGAGCCATCAGACCTGGAGGCCTTTCTGTTAGGCACAGATTTTATTACCTGCTTAATCTCCTTCACCATTTTTGGCAAATGGAATGATCTAACGGGCACTTAGAGAGAATCGTACATGCAGTCGCAGTACTCAGAATTGGTTGCAAGTAGGTGGTACTTGTAATCTCTATCGTCAGAGTGAATTGCCCTAGCGAGTACCCAGCTTGGAGTTACCAGAGTCAGTGATGGGGCACAACTGAAGTCCCCTGCACACACTAATTCATAGCTCGTACATTTCTGCCATCTAGGTTAAGCGCTCACTTCTGTTTTAACAAATAGTTGTGCTTTAACCCTGAATTGTCTGATAGTTATCAAGGGAGGTGTGTATACTTACCCGACTGTGTTTTATATTACTTTTCATTGAGAGTGCTAGTGTATTACCTAAAGTGTGTTTTAAATAAATAACTATATACTTTTTATACAAAGCTCTGGTCAGTGTTTGTTTGCACTACTGTGTTTTGGCCCTATTGTGTATACTCTGCATACTGCCCTACTCTTCTTGAGAGAAGTCTGACTGCTTCTTGACAGTAGTCAGTCCCAGGGTATGGAGTCTATGTTTGGGTGTCACTGTGACACCCCTGTGGTACTGCACCGAGGGTGCTGTGTACCACACATACAGAAAAACAGATGATACCTTATGGAGTAAAAAGGAACCCCATAGCCCATGAGCACATAACAAGTCAAAGACATACCTCAAATCATGCCTAAGAGTGGGAGTAAAAGAGTCTCACTCTTAGCAGGAGAAAAAAACAAACCCCAAAAAATCCAGCAAAGCTGCTGGGGGACTCACTAGGTTTGGGAAATTAGCCTTATAAGAGAATTCCCCCTAACAACTGGAGTTCCTGCTTCATGTGTTTTTTTAACCTTTTCATGCTATCATGTTTTTGGCTATTCACTCCTACTTGCTGTAGCTGCTTTACAGCTTCTGTCCCATTTGCTGTAAAAGCTGCCCCCCCCCCATGTCGCCCTGCAATCCAAGTTTCATGCTTTACTTGCCAAGACTTTTTGCCATAGTACCCACTCTTAAGTGTACTTGGTTTTCAAAACCCCATTATTCACTGAGTGCGCAGCGACTTTTTGTCTATGACTACTGCACTGAGTTTCCTGATTCATGTACTCACTGAGTTGGCCGTGACCTGCTGCCTTTCCTATGACTATTGTTTTATATTTCATGATATCTCTAGAACACCAGGTTTCTGAGTTAATGTGTGGCAACTTTCCTTACCTAAGTCCATGATCCCTGCTCTGATTCTTGGTCCATGATTTCCTCTATCTAGCTGGCCCTAGAGACCCAAGCTATTCCTCACTGATGACGCACAACAAGGCAGAAACATGTCAGGGATGCTGGTGGTCCAAGCATTTCAGGCTGGTCTACCTCTTTTGGGGCAGGACCAAACCTGATTTGCATATGCTCTTTCCCCTTTTGTAATGTCTTGGCAGATGAAGAACAATGGTCTGGAGGGTTGCCCAGAGCAATGCCAGAGTTTAAGATTAATTCAAACCCTTCCAGCCATCATTTCCTTTGTTTTGCCATGATTTCCTCTATGCCAGCATTCACATGTGCCTTCTAAGTAGTGCTTGCATGATTCTGTCTACAGCCTGCTCTTTGCTTCTTTTCACTGAGTATCCTGTACTTGGTTATTTCCATCTACTCTGCTTTTCTGTCTTGATTACAAATTGCTCCACTGTTGTGTCTCAGCTCTGCATCCGTATACAGTGTGACCCTGGGTTGGTCTCTGTTAAGATCAGATAAGGGAAAGAATTCTGTTGCCTTAGTCTAGTTCATTGACGTCCCTCCTGTCTCAGTATATGGTCTCCAGCTTTACCCTTATACCAAGTACAACCATCTCATCAGCACGTCCTACCCCGGACGTTGCTGCATGATTGTTGTTAATCCCAAGGGCTTTCCCTAATCTCACTGGAAACCCCATATCATATTCCAGTGCATCCTTTATTCTGTTCAATCCGTGTTGCCCAGTACATTTGCCTGCCTTCTCTTTCTCTCAGTGTCACTTTGCTTTCAGCCCGCTCCTGCCCTTACAGCTCCTGAGAATGCCTGTCTCCACAAATATCATCCTGGTATGTACACCGTTTCTGTTATATGGTAAATGTACATTCCGAATCGCCCCAAAACTACAGTATATTCTCTGACATATATTTATTGCCCTGTGAGCTCCTGACCATTAGTTGCAACAGCACAGCATTAATTCCATTACTACTATCATGGTAATATGCTTCTTAGTTGGAACCAGGTTCAGTTCACAGGGGGTACCGATGTAATGTTTTGGGGGCAAATGCGTTTGTTATTCCTTTTGTAAAATGTAAATCCATGGTACTTGTAAAGATGGAGCCATGCTAAGGTGTCCTCTTGGACACAGATAGAGCTGAGAAATAGCCTTTGATTGTTTCAATCCTGAGGCTAGACTTGGCCAAAGATAAAAGAACCTCTGGTGGACTAGTGCCTAACAGACCATTACAGCAACAACCTCCTCAGAAATATCTTAATCTTTCAAAAGCCAGCCATTTAGGCTCAGTGTCTTGACACTGGGGGCACTTTGCTGCAAGGCTGTGTCAGAACATCTTCCCTTCAAGGAGGGCAAAGCAGCGGGTCGTGTGACTGAATACAGGACCCCATAGGCAGCGCAGGAGCTATCAAAATCGTTAGTTCTTCCACTCTAATGCAATGTCCTCAGCGTTAAAGGAGTCAGAGGAAAATAAGGGAATGAGTACCCCAGTCTAACTCCCAAAAAATAACCAGCGCATCCGGCAGAGCACCCTGCACTATCTCTGCAGGAAGATCTTGCTCTTCTTGTTTGAGCTGGAAGCAAACAGGTACATCTGGAGAAGACACAATATGGTCATCATATATATCTTATTCATACCGTTCAGCTCCCAGACGTGGGAGACTACTGCAAGCTGAGTGAGCGCTTCCACCAGAGTTTTCAGAATTCTGCTGAGGTGTTACACAGTCACTGTCACCTCTTTCTTGATTTCCCAACCCCATAAGAACAAAGCCACCCTGCACAGACTGAGCAACCCCAATCTGTCAATTTTGCTCATGTAGTTCATTGCAGTAGTGTTGTCCAGGAAGACATTCACAGTCAAACATCAGATTGATGTTAAGAACGGACATAGTGCTAGTTGTACTGCCCTGAATTACAGAAAGTTGATGTGGAAGGGATTCTCCTGGCCTTTCTACAGGTCGCTTACTGACAGATCCTGTTGACGAGGAACTCCCCTCCCTGGGACAAGGACGGAACACAGCCTCTTTAACTCCTGACCCCACAGTATAATGACAACACCCTAACCTTCTCTACCTATTATAGATGTGTTATTGTAAACTGTCATGAATACAGGGACAAAGAAGATCCTGAACACATTACAATCAAGTAGGAAGAGTGCTCGACCAGATGAGGACAAGAGGGTGCAGTGAAAGAAACTAACGTGCAGGGTGTGGTTCGTCAGAACACACAACCGGGTTGTGGAGGTCGACAGGGGGCCAGCAGTAGCAGCAGTGGCAGTAGAGTGTGGAGAGGGCATCTTGCAAATCAGCAGTAGTAGTAGAAAAAGAAGGTGGAAACCAAAGGACAAGCGAGAGAGCGAGGGAAGGCGAAACCGGTCCAGCGCCATACCAGACCGGCAGCGGGAGACCAGGCGATATGAACGTGAACCTATTGAGAAAAGGTCCTGAGAAGTAGTGGCGTCATCTGTCGTGGTGGACGTTTGGTCTGAGAACTGCGCTGAGACCGCTTATTCTGGCCTACCGTGGAGCCGCATAGGCGGTTACATGGGAAACATCCAGAAGTGCACAGGCTGACAACCATACTCGAAGCATGCTTTTCACACTGACTACTTCCATGGACCTTAAGCAAAGTGTACTCTCGCCCACACACAACAAAGGCAAGACCCTAGACTTAGTCCTCAGGGAGTGGAAGTGGGACACCGACAGGTGAGACGTGGTATCCCCCTTCTTATAACACCATTTCCCCATCCTACCTCGTAGGATATTCAAACACTCTTACCCCCCACCCATTTTGCAACTAATCCTTTCGTACATCATGAAAGACGACATACAAACACCAGAGCCGTTTACATGACGTGTCCCAACACAAGGGTTAGGCAAAGTCAGGTAACTGACCAGAATCAAACACACACACCTGATGGTCCTTTCCTTTTTTTAACAAGGATAAAAGGTGTAGCACAAGAGCACCATACGAGCAAGACAGACCGCACGAGACAGCTATCCAGGCACAGCAGTTAGAAGAGAAGCAACATTGCCCTTTCCAACCAAGGCCTGTGCAACCTCTGTGGATGGAATTATATGACCCTGAACAATAGCCTAAGTGTGTTGCAGCAGATGTCAATGGTACCCAGGTGTGCCTAAGCAGGTAAGAAGGACAGGGGGAGATGCCTGCTACTGTGGCACCGGCCTGGACTACCGATACGAAGAAAGCCAAGTGGTTCATCACAGCCGGTGAGTCGAGGTGAGGACGGATAAAGAAACCGAACTGTGTTGAACAAAAGTAGCAAACAGCTGATTGCAGAGTGTATAAAGAACTGTTGATGTAAAAGGGGAAAGCCAGCTGCAGATAAGCCAGGCACCACATGGGTGCTCACTCGAGAAACTCTGGACGATTACCCAATTGTTGAAACTACTATTACCAGAAGGCGTTGGGAAAACGCAAGAAGAGTGTCAAATTGGTCATACGGGATCTAGTAAAATCCTCTGTACAGTCGAAAGTCTTTGGGAAGTGAATCCCACATCATAAGAAAGTAGAAGGAATTGTGAGATTGGCAAGAGTGAACCCAAAGGTGGGATGCCGATGAAAAGGGGAGAAGTCTAAGGTCCCAAAGGAACTGTGTGTTGACAAGAGTGAACCCGGCAGAGGGTTGCCCACTTAGAACTGTTTAAAAAGACATTAAGATTTGTGAATACGAGAGGGGGATCCAAAGTTGAAAAAGCATCACCCAACATACAAGCAGAAAGGAACCTTTGTTGTTATTTTGAATGTATCAGGCCCTCGAAGGTAAAAGACTTGGCCATCGAAGATCCTGACAGCTGAACCCAGAACTGTCATCTTGTGCTGGGAAAGCTCAAACATGTGCTTTGCTCCAGAGTCCCGCCTTGTCCCGTGCTCAAAATGTGGGGAAGGGAGACCACAATTACTGCATCCTGACATATTGTTTGTGAACGCTTCTTTATTTTCCTGTGAGCCCTATCCCACACTCTTTTGCATTTATCTTAAGGATTGGCAATAGGTTTTTCCTAGTAAAGGCCTTTTTATTTGACAAGCCGCCAGGAGGACTGCCTTATTTTGATGATTTGATGGTTGTAGCTTGCTCCATCTTAGATCTAGGTTTCCACACTACCTATACAGTTTAATAAAAACCCTTGAACTGTGATCACTTGTGCCTGTCTTGATACCATGGCTTCCTTACAGCAAGCAGTACCATCTTTGAACCGTGGAATGACAAGTACGGCTGCTTGCAGGACAGGGCCGGGATCTACGTGACCCACCTGGGCGAGGCGATAGCCTGGAGGAAAGCCGTCTTCCACGATAGAAACCTGATTGGGCCTGATGCAACAGCTCAATGGGAGCCCCAATGAGCTTAGTCAAAACTACATTGAGTTCGCAAGCCAGGGCAGGAGTCTTCACCGGCATAAAAGTCTTGAAGAGTCCTTTGAGGAACTCATTTATGGTGAGGTGTACCTTGATAGAGGCATGAGCCAGTACAGCCTTGGCCAAGGAAAGCAGGAACGGCAAGAGCTGCGGGGCTGTGACACGCAGAGGGGTAATCTTCTGAGCCTGGCACCACACAGAGAAACGCTTCCACTTATGGCCGTAGCACATCAAAGTTGAAGAGGCCCTGACCTTGGCCAGGATTTCCTCACACTCCGCAGGTAAAGAATAATGTTCAAATTCTAGGGCTGCAGGAGCAAGGGCCTGAGGTTCAGCGACACTGGACCGTGGTGCAGAATCACTCCTTTTTCTCAGGACATGAGGGTCCTGAAGTAGTGGCAGCTTGATGGACGGTACTGTCGACAGACGTAGCAGGTCTGGATACCAGATTTGCAGCGGCCACGCCAGAGCCACGAGTATCATCCTGCAGTGACAATGTCTGAGTGTGTTGATCACTCGTAGCAGGAGTGGGAATCGGAGGAAAAGCATATAGGAAAAGTTCCTTCAATGCGAAAGAGAATGCATCCCCCATGCTCCTCAGCTGTGGGAACCTGCTGGCAAACTTCTAACATTTGGAATTCGTCACTGTCGTGAAGAGGTCACTCTGGGGTTAACCCTATTTGTGGAACAGAAGATCCACTTGGTCCTGACAAAGATCCCACTCTTAACAAGAATGTAGCTCCCTGCTGAGCGAGTCTGCAATGGTGTTCTTGGTGCCCGCCAGATGAAAAGGTACAAGAAACATGTACTGATGAATGGCCCAGTGCCACAGATCCTGGGCCTCCCTGGAGAGACCCGGAGAGTGCGTCCTGCCCTGTTTTGGGATGTAGACCATGGTGGTGGTGTGTGTGAAGATCCTCAGCACCTTGCCCCTCAGAGACAGCAGGAAGGACTTGAGGGCACAGAAGATGTCCCAAAGCTCCAGGACATGGGATATAAAGGGTCTTTTCTTCTGGTAGCCAGAGGCCTCTAGTATGGAACTGTCCGGTATGAGCTCTCTAACCTTCCATAGAAGCATCCATGGTGACGGTCTCCTGGTAAGGAGGGACTTGGAATGGGGCCCCTTGCATGAGGTGGGAGTGTACGCCCCATCACTGTATTGCTTGTTGGAACTCATTGTTGAGGGGGATCTTGTCCGTCCAGGATCCAGAGACTTGCAGCCATTATGCATCAGAAACTCCTGGAGAGGCCTCATCTTTAGTCTGCAAAGAAGGACGAGGCTGATGCAGGAGGACATCATGCCCAACAGCGACTTGACGGCTCACCCAGTAGCTGACCGTGCCAATGACATCCCTAGGATGGCTACCACCTTCTTTTCTGAGGGAGACGCCAGGCAAGCCACTGTGTTGAGTAGTGCACCCAGAAACAGAGTTCTGCGATGGTTCCAAGCAGGACTTTGGATAATTTATGGAGAATCCAAGATCCATCAGCAAACGCACAGTCCTTGCTGTGTGCTGGCTTGGCAGAGCATGGGCGCGGGTTTGAACTGGCCAATCATCCAGGTAAGGGTAAACGTGGATGCCCTCCACCGGAACTAATCACTTTGTGAAGACCCTCGTGGTCGATTTCAGGCCAAAGGTAAGTGCCCTGAACTGATAGTGCTGTAGCTGGACCACAAACCGCAGGAACCTGCACTGCTTCCGATCGATTGGGATGTGGAAAAAGGCGTCCTCCAGGTCCAGTGATGCCAGCCAGTCGCCTTCCTCCAGTTGGGAGAGCACGTGCTGCAACGTGACCATCCTGAACTTCTGGTACTTGTTGAGGTGCTGCAGGTTGGGGATCAGCCGCCTCCTTCCTGTCATCTTTTCAACTGGAAAGTTTCGGGAGTACACCCCGGAGCCCCCTTTTTTTAACCTGGCCTGGACCTCTTGTAGCAGCTGCGCCACATGCTGTTCTTGTCGAACTACAGGAGGAATACGAAAACACCTGTGTTGGAACTCCAAGGTGTGCCCCTGTCCGAGAGCATCCAGCACCCATCTGTTGTGGTGATTGGTCTTCCACACGCAGACAAAACTCGCCAACCGGCCTCCCACTGGGGTACACATGTAGGGGCCCGAGTCCACAGCACGGTCAGGGCTGTTTCGGTATTGGGGCTGTGCCCTCAGTGCGGCGCCAGCGCTGTCCTCCGCTGCCATATGCCTGTGAGCGACCTCTGTACACCTCTTGTGTCGTGGAGAGGGAAGGCTGCTGATAAGGGGTAGTGCAGCCCTTGGAGGACCTGCCGGGTTTTCCCCTTCAGGAACGAAAGGATGACGACCGACACTGCTTCATGGTGCCCAGAGAACATGTCGTCTCTGTGTCAGTCTTGATGATTTGAAGAGACTTGTCGACCATCTTGCCAAACAAGTTTTCTCCGTCAAATGGCATGTCCAACACCTTAGACTGGATGTCTGGCCTGAAGTTGGTGGCTTTCAGCCATCCCTGCCAACAAAGAGATGCTCCATTTCCAATCTGACGGAATACCATGCCTGCGATGTCCACCGCCACTGTGATGGCGTGGTCCGAGGCCACCTCCCACTCCTGAAACAACTAAAGAGCTTCTGTCTTCTTGTCGTCAGATAGGAAGTCAGAAATAGGGCCCCATATACCAGAGCTCCCAGTCGTAGCGTGGAAAAATGGCCAGTGCATTAGATAATCCCATTGCCCATAGCGCCCAGCTTCTTCCCCTCCTGGTCCAAGGTTAACATGGACGAGGACAACTGGTTTGCAGATCGTTTCCTGCCCGCAGTTGAGACCACAGAGTCAGGTGAAGGCTGGTTCCTCCGGCACTAGGGGGCCAAGTCCCGAACTCTATTTCTTCTCAAGCCTGTCCCACTTGGGCAGGGCGGTGCTCGGATTCTTCAACAGCGCTACGCCTTCATCCCAGATAGCATCCAAAAAAGGAACGGACTTGATGGTCCTCCGCCTAGACTCATGATGTTTTTTAAAGGAAACCTTCCTTTCTAGTCTCCTAAGGCACCAGGTGAAAAAGCTCAGAGGCCCTAGACATCATTGAGTGGAAGGATCCAAACTCGTCTGGTGGAGAGGCCCTGTGTGAGTCATCCGCACCTGCTGGCTCTCCGTCCGGTGGCACAAAGTCATCGGCCTCGTCGGTGTCCCCCGCCGTATCTGTGCCCGTGTGCGTGGAAGGATCCCCTGTTCGGGTCAAATCCCAAGGTGGAGGCGGCGGTGGTGGTGTCGATTAGCGCCTTGGACCAGCAGGGTCCTTGGACTTGTGTTTGCGCCTAGAAGGACTTCCGGAAAGCAGACTTGGAGGACTTCCAGGCGGAGCAGGGCCTGGAGTGGGCGGCAGTCTCTGCTGAATTTCTGATATCAGCATGGTCAGAATGTCCAACAAAACATCCCTTGGTTGAGGTGTAGAAGGAATGAGAGGGTGAGGCTCCGGGCAGGTGTTAAAACCTATTTCTGAACTCTGACCTTGTGGGCATAGGTTCAGAAGGCCAGCATAGTTTCTTAAAACAGGGTACCCTTCTGGACAAGCCAGACCAATCAAGGTTGCATTGGCGGCGGTCAAGACTAGGTCTCAGGAGGGGTGAGGGTGACTGAAAGACCTCAATGAACACACATGGTAAAGGACACTTACAAATCACTCCCAGTCAGGTGTAGATATATTAAAAATACAAATACATTTATTTCAAGGCCTTTGAGTTTCAAAACAATAGTTATTAACAGTAACACTTCTAAACCAACACAATCCTACTAAAATACATACATACAAGACCAAAGGGACCTAAAGGGTTAACACACGAAATGGGTCCACAACCTAGAAAAGGGAAGGTAGCAGGTAGTGCAAATAATCTTTAAGCAGTTCTGCAACAAACACAATCCTAACTGAAAGGCAGTCCAGTCCCTAACAAGAGGGGAGCCTATTGCTCAAATGTACTTGTAATGCTGGCACATGAGTTAATGCAGATGGGCAAAGCGGGGTCTCTTGAAGGGTCTGTAGCAGCTCAGGAAGATGGGTGAGGTGATGCAGAATAAGTTCCCACTATTCGTGGATGGTCTCCCCAACAGGGCAGAAGAGGTTACAAGAGTTGGAAATAGTTTGCTAGTTCGCACTAGCAGTGGAAAGGAGAGGGTCCCTCAGTGGCCACTCATGCGAAAAAATGGATGGATGTGCTAGGGGCCACCGGTTAGGGTTGCAATTACTCACCGACCCGCGGCGCACTCCGGACCAAACTTCGGAAGTCGAGTCCACTTCGGTTGCAGGTTCAAATGCGGCGATCTTGCGGTTCTGCAGCTTTCAGAGACAAAGTTACAGCATTGATTCCCAAACGGGACATTGGTGATTTCTCCGCTCCTGGTGGATGGATCAGGCCAGGTCCGCTGTAGCAGGCTTCAGGGCAGAGAGGAGCACAACTACAATGAGTTTGCAAAGTTCGTCACCAAGGCTGGGCGATACGGTAACCGCGTGAACTCTGGTTCGGGCTCTCTCTTTACTTCAGACCTGGGAACGCCAAGTGTACGAAATCCGGTGCGAGAGTGCCGTGAATACAGACCTTGCGATGTACCAAGTTTCAAGGGCCTCCTCGAAATAGCGGCAGTGACAGAGTAAAGGTCCTGCGTAAGCTGGTCAGCCCACTGGTTCGCCCAGGGACACTTCCGAGAGGGCTTACTTGAAGGGTTTGATGAAGGTGCTGAGAATAGTTGGTCCCACTATTCTAATGGGTCGAAGCGCCTTCGCAGACCTTCTAGGACGACCAGATGCAGAGGGGTCCAGTGGGACGACAGCAGGCTCAGGGTGCCAAACCTTCCAGCGGGTCACCAGCGGTTGCTCGACTCGGCTTCGTAGTTTCAGGATACTTGGATCCTATCCTTCGTTCAGTGATCAACATGGTATGGGTGTTTGGAGCCTTCTCTTATACAAAATCTCCTTCGCGACAAAACAAAGAGGACCGAATGGGAGATCTGCTCACATACAGGCATACCATACGTGGACCAATCATGGACCACAGTGGTCTCAAGCATTCACTGTACACCAGACTCTCTGGCACCCATGATGTGTATTAGAACCAGACAGTCCAGCCCACATCCTGGAAGCACATACACAAGGGATGCCGAAGCCCGTGAAAGTTTGGCGTTGCGCGGGAGGATGCATACCCAAATAAGGACTGACCCGGGTCTGCGCAACCTGGTGAAGGCGAAGGGGCAAGATGGCCAAAGGACAGGACAAAGAACCTCTTGGCATGGCCATTTTGGAGCCAGGCCACCAATTCGCGGTAATCGCGGTTTATCTGGCCAGAAAGGGTTAAAAATACATGAAAAAATAAGCTGCCGCCAGCCCTGTCCAAGGCACATCTGCACTTCTAAAATAATCCTTCGAGAGTAACTAGGGCCTTTAGAAATGACAGTAAGACCCAAGTGCACTGTACTGTAAGGTACATTGTGCACTTGCAACATGTTGCAGAAAAGTTGCAACATTGACAAGGACTAAGGGAAACAAAGTCTCAGTACTGACTGTCTTTAAGGGCATGACAGTTTCCCCATAATTAAGTGAACGAAAAGCCCAGGGGAGTGCAGCAAAAGGTTGAGGGGAACACAACTGGAGGAAAGATTACACAAGAAATGGAAATCTTTCCTAACAGCTAGTGTGCCTCTTCTGGAGAGGTAGGTGATAGGGTTCACCGCGCGGCTACCCACCTTCCAACAGGGGTGCATGGCCCCCTTTTTGGTCTGAATAGTAGCCCTTGGGTAGTTCGTCACCCTCATCAGAGCTAGCATTACTATGCCGACACACTTGTTCAGCTCCTTACTCCTAGGGGTTGTCGGAGCCCTACTCCCCCCCTCTCCTGAGACTTCTGGAGGGAAGAGGCTGCTGTCCCCTTTCCAAGGGCCTTTCCAAAGCTGTGGCGGTTACCTTGCACCGTGTGGGTAGGGACACCCGCGGAGTAGCCACTGATGTGACTGTGGGCGCCACCTTCACGATCTGCCCTACTTTTGAAGTAGTAGTGGTCGTCAACAAAGCCTTCGATGAGGTCGTCGACGGGTTGGCCACTGCAGTCGTTGCTGTGGCCGTTGATGACACAGTTGATGATGGTGTTTTCTTGGCTGGTTGAGACGTCGATGGAGGGAAAGAAGAGTCCACCTTGGTTTTCTCCTTCGTCCCCTTGGCCACTGATGGCAAGCAGAGTTTCCAAAGGGGTCAAGGACGTTCTCTTTGAGTGTGCGACACTCGCCAGCAGGCTCACCGTGGATGTGGTCGGTGATGGTGACCTTGTCCTTCCCAAGCTGGGACCCGCATCAGTGGAAAGCCCTGGGATCCATGACGTGCAGCCTTGCCTTCTTTTGGACCCCTGCTGGCGGAGCAGCCTCAAAGGACCTTGACCTCTTATCTGAGGGAGTTTGATAGTGGGACCTGGGGGAAGCATGGCCATGCCCAGAAGCCGAGTCAGAGGCCTTACCCGATTTTAAACAAGTAGCCAGCATGCTGTAGCGGTCCTGCATGGTCTTTTTCAAAAAACCAAGGCAGACCTTGCAACCCTCCTCATCATGGTCTGTATGCAAGCAGAGAAAACATTTGTGGTGTCGATCCTCCACAAAAACACTCCTTAGTTCACATTTTGTGCAGAGTTTGAAGAGGCATCTCTTCTTCTCAGTCATAGTGAAAAGGCGCGAAGTAGGCACAAACCTGGTCTGATCTGATGAAAGATCCTCGATGTAGTTTGATCTTCACTGACAGTGGATCCCCGCTGCTAGTAGTCAACCTCTGGTCAAAATTCAAAAATCGGTCAAAACTTTCCCATTTTACCAAAAAACTCAAAATATTAGGAAACAAGCCCTAAGAGGACTCCCAACACTGAAGCGTGCAGTAAAAATCTGAAGATGGCCACCAGGGGTGGATCTTAGGCAGAGGACTGTCATTGGATGGGAGCAGTATGACCCAGAGGATTGGGATTTCTTTAGTGGAGAAATACAGTTTTCAAGCGAAAGTGAACCTGTTCTTTCTTTTACTGAGGATTCCTAGCCTAGCGACTGGGAATACTGTATGAGCATGTGAATCCATGCCAGACCCCATGCTGGTCAAAGTCTTCCGTCTCTGAAAATGTATGGTGAGTTATGTGTCGAGATATCTCCCTGTAATTTTGTAACAAAGTTAAAATCTCACGACTGTAGGAGAATCATATTAATGATTAGGATAAATGTTCTCCCGGTGTGTACTAGAACTCCATGGGCGGGTGTAGAGAGAGGATTGGTATGGACAGAAACCTCTTACATTTTCTATCTATATGTACATTTAACATTATGTTAAGAAGAAGATGGCTGGGACCACACTTCTTAAAGAACATTATTAGAAGTTGTACGGAGGCTTAAAAAAAAAAAAATGTATTCCGATATTCTAGTTTACATTAAACCTTTAACACATACCTAAAATGTTATCATTGTCACTCAATACTCAAGTCCTCTTCATTGTCCTTTAAAAATAATACCACTCTTTTCGTTTTCAACTTCTATCGTCGTCTTGTCCATTACAACATTCAGCCACAGGCTTCATTTTTTTCATTACTTCATCTATGAAGCCAATTTCTTCACAGGTGAGACACATTTTTTCCCCAGATAAGAACTTTAGCCCCCAGTCTTCGGCTGATTCTGTTGTGCTGTTAATGTGTTTGACCATGACGTTTGCTTGGAAATTGTTCCAAGTACTTTGGCATTTCATTTAGATTCCGGTGATCCTTTGCACCATTCTCCAGACTTTTGTAGGACGCTTTTTGCTCTAGTGCGGTAATCCAATCCATCCATTTTACTTTCTCTTTCACTTCATCTGGGTTTGATAGCAGAGAGTCGAGTGACGAGTTTACCCGTTTCAGATGTTCTATACATTTCCCTTTCCATTTTCTTAATAGGTTGCTTCCTCTTCCTGTTCCATTTGCTTTTAAGAAGCGTTACGGTACAGCTGGTTTTTCCCTCTATTATCTTCCTCAGTAGATTTAACGATTTCCACACTATCACTGAGTGTATGGATTGTAAACCAAATCCTGCTCTTATCGCTGCTATGGACACCCCTTGTGGTAGTCTCAAAACACTTTTCCATAATTTTCCCTCAAGTTTAGACCATACTCTCCAGTCTATATTTATGATGCCCTCCCCACCATGTGTGAGGCATGGTACCACTTTCTGTGTGTAGAAGACTTTTAGGGGACACATTGTACGTTTCCCATACTTCATATGGAAAATTGTCGCTTGTGCTGCAAAAGCTTCTGTTTTTTCTTCTAGTTCTTTTTGCCAGATCTTCTCTTTGTCATCCGTGTTAAATAGGACTCCTAAGTATTTGGATCGCTTACACAGTTTCCAATGCTTTCCCATCCAGCTCCAACTTGAATTTTTTTTGTTAGTACGAATTATTTTTCTTTATTACAAGAATTCTCGTTTTGCTACTGTTTATTTTTAGGTCATTTTCCTCTAAGTAGCTTTGGATTCTCTTTATCCCCTTTTGGAGGCCGATATCAGTTTGATCTAATATTGCCAGGTCATCGGCATAAACTATTGTGGAAACATTTACATCGTTCAGGATGGGAGCGGTTTGGTTGATGTCTCTTGTCTTAGCCGGCAGATCTGCGAGATAAAGTTTGAACAGTGTTGCAGCAAGTGGGCATCCTTGCTTGACCCCCTTCCATATCATTATTTCTTTCAATAGTTTCTCCTCTTTATTTAGTAGCACTTTTATGGAAGTGTTTTGGTGGAGCACCTTTATCATGTCCAGCAGGTCTTCGGGACAGTTCCACTTTTCTAGTTTACATCATTTCTCCCTATTCCCCCTGTCAAAGGCCTATTTCAGGTCAATGAACCCGATGTACAGGTTTGATTTTAGTTTTATGGCTTCCATCTTCAGGAGCGACAGGGTGAAAATGTTCAGTTCTGTTCCCGTAAATTTCGTAAACCCTGTTTGTCTCAGGTCTACAATCTTATTTTTGTCTGCCCAGGATGATAATCTTTCTTGTAGACTTGCCGCCCAGATTTTTTCAGGGACATCCAACAAAGAAATTGGTCTATAGTTTTCCGGTTGGTGTCGCTGCCCCTTTTTATATATGGGCACTATTATCCCCGTTGTCCAAGACTTGGGAATTTGTTTAGTAATCACTATTTGCTCGTAGACCTTTCCCAAGAACTCGACCCGGGTGTTGGGTTGTCTTTTAACATTACTTAGGAGATCCCACCTGGACCCACAGCCGTCGATGTTTTTGGTTTCTTGATCTTTTCTTTTACCTCTTCAGATGTTAACTCGTGAGTCCACCTTTTTCCGTCCTTTTATTCTGTTTTTTTTTTCTGATCCAGAGGCACTTATACCGTCAAGTTTTGTAAAATGTTCAATCCAACTTGCCTCAGGCAAGCCTTGCCTCATTGCTTAGCCTGCTTTGTTGGTTTAGCGTTAGACCGTTTATTAGTGACCACGCCTCTTTCGTGGTCTTATCTTTCTGTGCTCTGAGCATACTTTCTCCTTGTTCTTGGTCTCTTTGCTTTTTAAAATTCGTCACCCAATTTTTATAATGTTGTTTTAGCACTCTTTTCCCTTCAATTCGGGTTATGTCACCAAGCCAACACTTGTTATTTCCCCATTTCCTGATTTCTCTTCTTAATGTTTTCCTTTTTTCTACTAAAGCTTTGCTGTACAAATGTTTCAGCCCCGTTCTTTCTGTCCAGTATTCTGCCAACAGGGGCTCATAATCCAGACTATTCCTTGGATTGGCTACTAGTGACACGTAGTTCGTCTTCAGATGTTTGACGTCCTGTTGTCTTAATTTCAGACGATTACAGCCTTGATTGATTTCTAATCCGCCTGTGGGTATCGCGTTTGGAATAGATCTCTTGCCTGCCCATGGTACTTTGATGGATTTGTGATCGCTATTTTGATTTTCCAGGACGTTTAGCTGATGGATTTTATCCAAGTGATTACGTGACACATATATGTAGTCTAAGGTGGATGTCGTGATCCCGTTTGACCACATTGGTTTTCCTAGGATGTCTCTCAGGATTTGTCCATTCAGTACGTTGAGATTCCAGGCTTCCGTTAAATGTTCCCATTGAGTCTGGTTTGATTTCATCTGCTGAGAGGCCTCTGCTTTCCTTGCCTTTGACAAGCCTCTGCGTACTGGACAATGTATGTTAAGGTCTCCAGAGATGAGTATTAGTGGATTGATAGCTTGTCCATGGGTATGCTCAGTCAGAGTCTGTATACTCTATAAAGTCTGATGTTTTGATTTGTTTGTGGTTTCAGTATATATTTATGACTAATAAGTCGTAGGGATTGGTTGTCTGTTGCTCGCGTTTTAGCAGTGACCATTGGACATATCTAGTCGGGTTTCCAGTGCTAAAAATAGACCATTCACTGTGATTGTTTACTATGGTTAAGAGCCCTGCGTAGGGACGCCTGTTTTTGCATTTGCCGGCTGGGTTTATCCTTGTTTCAAAACCTTCATACACCGGACATGCCTGCAGACATTTTTCTTGGAGGAAGATTATTCCAGCCAACCTTTAGTTGTGCGTCCTATTGGCTGAGTTCTCCTGCTAGGGATTTTGCAATCCAGGACCAATTTTCCTCTTTTGGGATCGACTTCTTTTCCTTTTTCAGAGTGGTGTCCTGCGTTTTTGTCAAGTCCCTTGGGTTATCGATGGTTACTTTAAATGCTTTAAACAACAACTCCTTTTCTACGTAGTTCCCTGTTCCCAACTCTTTTTTTATTTTTCCTTTCTTTTGGTCTTGGACTTTTGACTTTCTTGTGCACCACATGCTCACTTAGATCGTAACCTTTCCTTTGTAATCTTTCCTTCTTTGCAGCATTTTTTCAGCTGTTCTATGTGATCTCATGTGTAACACAACCTTGTCAACCAGCTCTTTGTTGACATATTCAACTACTTCAATGTTGTCAGACTCCACTCGACGCAGCTCATCCACCGAGTGAAGCAGCTTAATTACATTTGCTCTATTTAGGTTGGTTTCCTTTTCCCCTCTGAGAATACATTCTAACAGTAGTTTTTTTTTGTACCCTTTTATAGCGCCAGTATCTTGGCCTCTTTTGTTGCTTTTTAGTTGTCTCTCTGCAACTTTCTCTGGCTTTGTTGGATTCCATATTTGTTTTGTCAGTCTGGCCTCCAGATGTTTCTCTATTTTTCGTCTTTCATTACTCTTCTGTATTTGGTTAGTCCCTTTTTTCTTTTTTCAGAAAGTGGAAGGAACGGCACAGACTCGTCTTCTTTGTCGAGCATTACTCGGCGCTTTCCAGGTTCGACGTTGCTTCTAATGGATCCTTCTACTGCTTTTCCAACCCATTGTCCTTTCGCCTCATTCTGTTTTGCTCTCGTTGGTATCGCAGTCTCCTCTTTTTTCCCTTCATTTTCTTTGATGTAAAATGAGGCTTCATCGATCAGGTCACGTTCTCCATTAACAGCTACTGTTTCTGAGCAGTTTTCCTGTTTTGTCTCTAGGTGTTCCTGTAGATCAATCAGATTTATCTGTTTACCACTCTGCTCCTTTAATTTCACCGCATACTCACTTCTCCCCTGGGGTCCTTTGGTCTCCCGCAGCAGATTTGATATATTTCTTAAGAAGGGCCGAGATCCTGTCCCTTTAGCTTTGCTGTACGATTTCATGTTTTGTTCTTTTTTTTCCCTTTCCGCCTTCAGTAGCTCAGGCTCTACCTCTTTTCTTTTCTGTGGCATTTGATCACCCTTTAACTTTCAAACGTCCAACTCCTCAAGCAGCCCCCCTACGTGACTTTTTGGGAATATGGAGTAATCACCTCCCTTCTGTGAGGTTATTCCCGGTTTTGTTGCTTTGAACCTTTCCTCTGCTTTAGAGAGAGGGTTTGTGCATTGGCATTTTCCTGTCGTTCTTCCGCCACTGTGTCGTGCACTTCTCTAGCAGTTCTTTGTTGTTCACCCTGTCTTCAGAGACAGTTCCTTCAGCAATTCACTTCTGAGACTAACCATCACTGATCTTTCTTCCTTTCTTTTCTTTCTGTTTGTTTTCCTGTCCACTTCAGTGAGTCAAGCTGTGCTTCCATCATTACAAAGCTGTCGTTATGGCTACGCCCTGCTAGTTCCCCAAGTCTTCTTTGCCATGTTTTGGAGTTCTCTTCTTCCTGCGTTAGCCCGTCTTGCATTTGTGGTATGAATGACTCCACGTAAATCAGCTTGGAGTGGACCATTGCCAGCAGGGTTGAGTTATCTTTGATACTCTTGTTAATACTCTCATAGAGTTTTGTAAATGGCGCCATGGAGATCGTTATTATATATTTGCACACCTGCTGCTTGCGAGAGGTGTTTGTTCTTACTAATTTCTTCCGTGAACTCTTCCCTACTCTTCCTTTTGGTGTTTGGCGTGCCATGCGTCCATTCTCCAATTCTCATACTTTGATCTTCTTGTCCACTTGTGCCATGAGTTGCGAGCAGTCTGCAACCTTTTTCAGGTCTTAGCTCGCTGCTTAGGCCGGTTTGCGGCTTTAACACTTTTTGAATGTCCAAATGACTGTTTTTTGCATTAGTTTTAGGGCATCGTGGCGAGATAGCATTTTCCATCTCAGTTCTATTTTCCAGTACCAGTCCTTCTTCTCTTGTGCCCATCTCATCTTGTTTTTTAAAATGTGATACTACTTTTCATTCAAAACTGTTGTTTGTACATCTGTCTACCTTTGTTCTTAGATTTCACCCCTGCCATCTCTTCCGTTCCATTTGTTGGATACATTTGTTTCTTAAATCTAGCTCGTTTGGCTCTTCGTGAGACTGGCCATCCGGTTGTCTTGTACCCAGTTTAGTGTTCCGTCCCTGGATTTGCTGTGACGGAAATGGTGTGGACATTACAACCTCGGAGTGTCGACTTAATGAGCCTTTTATGGATTTCTCAATCAGGAGCTCTTTCCATGTTCCTGGCGATCCCTGCACGTGTGGTTTAAAAACTTTCCTCTGATCATTTCCCCTCGACTCATTTGGATCCTTTCCCTCTTTGATTGGGGAGAGTACACCAGTCATTCAATCTTGACTCATTTTCACTGTATACACTCGGTCTGATTCCGTTCTGCCAATTAACGTTTGTTCTGTCCCACCGTGCCCCTCAAAAAGTTCCCTGATCTGGCCTGGTTGCAGGCCCCAAACTCAACGACTACACAATCACTCTGCGCGTTGTCTCGCTCCAAATCTACCTCTAATAGTTCTGCGTCAGTTATGTCGTCGATGTTTGTTGTGAATGACATTCTTTCCTTGTTTGTGGTCCCAGACAAGTTTAACCCAGTTTCATTTTTGTCCAAATCGATTTCTGTCGTAGTATCCACAACTCTGGTGTTTTTTTCTGAGTCGATTTCAGTCCAGCACTTGTCCCTCGAGAAACGTTGTTTGTGCTGATCAGCCGCTTCTGCCTCAGCCAGCTCAGCTACATCCACTGACTCTGCTAACTCAGCTGTATTTCCGTGTTGTTTTCTCCGATCCCGATTTCTGATCCCGTCTGATTTAACTGTGTGTGTGAGTTCAACCCTGCCATTCTCATCTCATCTGTCGGGCTGATTCGTTGCAAATCCCCCGTCATTTGTGGTTCGGCGTACTCACGGTTTTTGGCGCCTAATTGCCCCCTGCTTCTAGTGCGTCTGTGGCCGCAATTTGCATGACAAGTGCACCGCTACCGTTACCACCTCCTTCATCCGCGGATTCAAGTCGCACTCCATGTTGAAAACCCGCAGTTTCTGGCGTCCCACCACGAGGGATTTTAGCGTCAGTAGGAAAAACACTTTCACGCCGGCGACAGTATTTTTCGCCAACCGTTTCCCTTCACACAGGAGTTCCTGCAGTTCAGTTTCTGTTGACTTTGATTTGAGTCTGGTGTTCGGTCTGCCCACTCCAGCTTCGCTAGTCGTCACCATTGCTTCCGCTTTCATTTTCACTCCGACTCGCCCGCAGACAGGGTTTGAGGACAGAGCAAGCACAGCGAGTTGGGAGACTGGGACTCTCTGGGACTCTGTGCAGCGCTGCACGCCAATACTGGGTATTTAAGTCCAGCCCAGTTGGTTAAAGGCATACACCACCAAAGTCGTAGTCTGCCAAATATACAACCTTCTTTGGAATTGCGCGCACAGACACACTCCTGCTCAGCTCTTCAGAGTACTTGGAAGACTGGGACTCTCCGGGACTGCGTGGCGCTGCGCGCCAATTCTAGGTAATTAAGTCCAGCCCAGTTGGTTAAAGGCATACACCACCAATGCCATAGTCTGCCAAATATCTAACGTTCTTCTTTGGAATTGCACGCACACGCTCAGCTCTTCAGAGTACCTGGAAGACTGTGACTCTCCGGGACTCTGTTTTTAATGATTGTAAGGAAGGCATGGCATCAACAGTAAGACAGACACAAGTGACCACAGTTCAAGGGTGTTTATTGAACTTCAAATAGGGTATGATGAACGCCTATGTGAACCTAAATCTACAGATGGGAGCAAGCTACGACCATCAAATAATAATAACGGAGTCCTAGTGGTGTCTTGTCAAAATAAAAGGGCCTATACAAAACAAAATATTGCCAAGCCTCACCTCTAAATACAAAAGGTGTGTGAAAAATAAAGGCACGAAAAGGAAAAGTGTTAAAAATGATACGTCAGGTTCTCACACTGTTGGCCTCCCTTCACCATGTTTTTAGCACGGGATAAGGCAGTTTACTCGAGCATAGCACAGTCTCTGGCTTCGTTAGCATGAGGTTACAGTTCAGTCATTAGCATCAGGGCCCCCGAGTGTAAGTCTCTGCTGCTCAAAAGTCTCTTCACTCAAAGGGTCTGATGCAACCAAATAGACAACAAGTTCTTTTCCTTCCTAGATTTTCACAAGTATTCACATCGGGTGATCATTATCCACCCTGGATCCCCCTCAACCGGGCTCAGATTCCATTAACATAAAGTTCAGTACAAGCTTCCCTCTGCCAGGCTCGAGCCGGTCTTTCACCTTTCGCTTTATCGTACAATGTTCGTAGGTTCCTTTTTGGGTGACTCAGGGTTCACCCCGGATACCCCTCTGTCGGGCTCAGATAATTTCAACACAATTAGTCTCCCTTAGCCAGGCTCGGACCAATGTCAATTTTACATCAAGTACCGAAGACTTTCTAATGTGCACAGGGTTTGGCTAGACCAGTTGCAGGACCACTTCGACTTCACAATTCTCTTTAGTTTAACGTTCATACCCTTTCGGCTGGATACCTAACAGAGACATTCGTATGAGCACCCACGGGATGGCGGATCATTCTGTCTATGGTATCATATATTAGCTTCAAAGTTCATTCACTCATCTGCTGTCATAATAATTTTCTTCATACCATGTTGCCGCTTGCAACCTTAGTTTCCACACAGACCGGTCTGGTATCAGTCTCCCCAACTCACCAGCTGTGCTGACTTCACTGGTGCTGCTTTGTTGTAGGAGCCAAGGACAGTAGCACAGCGGCAAGTGCTTCTCGTCGCCTTGACTATCGACGCGGGAGAGCCCCAGGTACCTCCAACACACAATGCAAGATTCTTTAGCTTTAATTCCAGGTCTTACGTTTCCTGCTTTTGAAGGCTCATGAAAAATGCGGTTTGTCAGTGAAAAGGTCAAGGATATTTCCCTCCTTGCAATCCTCTTCGGTCTTGCCGTCTTCTGCCCTGTATTAAACTGCCATCTTGGAGCTGCCACTTCCTTGTGTGCTTTGCCTTGCTCATAGTGTGCTTTCATGCTCCGCCTTTTATCCATGTGGTGAAGTGTGATGGAAGTGCGGTCTGTGAAATGATCAGTAATTGCCTGACCATTATAGTGGGACATGTCAGGTATACAGCTCGGGTGTTTGTGTTGAAAAATGGGGGTTGAGACCCTACGTATCCTAGCGGTTAGCATGGGGTAAAGATGTTACATGGAAGGGGATACTGCGTCTCGCTGTCCGATGTCCCACTTCCACTCCCCGAAGACCCGCCCCCCATCCAGGTGATCCTCCCGCACTCAGGAACTAGATCCAAAGGCGATGACCGTGTCCTGGCCACCTGAATGATAGATCCCAGGGACTAGCGGGTGAGACACCTTCTGGTTTCTCACATGATGCACTCGATAGACAAGGATTTTATGTCTGATATTTTATCATTTGTTAAAGAGGCCTTTTGGAGGACATATGGGAGACACTTAAAATGACGGACACAGACTAAGTATTATTATGACAGCTAGGCCTATATTGTACTATATTTTTTCGTGTCGATCTAATGTATTGCGATTTTATAGGCAGCCAGGCCTACATTTTACTATGTTTCAGTGGGTTTTTCTAATGTATTTTGGCTTTATATCTTGGTTGTTAATGGTGTGTATCGAATAAACTTTGTTTGACTTGACTAGTCTTCACATCATCCCCCTGCATCACCTGTGCAGACCCCATCTCACTTGACTGGTCTGACCACGCCGACATGCCATTATCAGTCACCCACTCGACTACGGCTCACAAATGTCAGGCTGCGCCCCCTCACTCAACACCACACTTTCAAAATCTTCCCTGTCAATAAGCTAGAAGTAAACTGTGCAGAATTCCCCAACACAGGGACTGCGTCAGGCATCCTGGAATTATTCAGCAACTCTGCTATGAAACTGGTGGACACTCATGCCCCCTAAAATCCAGCCGGCCAAAGACCAAACCATCCTCCCAATGGTACACCCCCGAGCTAGCCTTCAACAAACGCCCAATCAGAGGCCTAGAGAAACGGTGGCACAAAAACCATATCCCAGGACACCTCACCAATCTCAAATCTCTCTGCACAAACCATAGGATTCTAATTACCGAGGCCCAAGCTTCTTACTACTCTACCACCATTGCGGCAGCCTCCAATAGGAGAAAAGCCCTCTTTGAAGTAGTAAAGATGTATAAAACACTCACCCAACCCTGAGGTACCAGCAATTCGGGAACAATGCAATGGAATCAACACATTTTTTACAGAAAAAATAGTCAAAATCTGAGAGACCATCGAATCAACCTATCACAGCATTAGAATCGCCGGCACGTACACTGCCCCTCTGGACCGAAATGTCTCCTCTCCATCCCCTGAATCTCTTAAAAGCGATTGCCTCTCCAGACCACCAGGGGGCGCGGAACATGCTGGACGTGTAAGTCCTGCGCTCCTGAATGCACCGCAGGGCCTAGTGGATGCTACCAGTCCCCGGCCTGGATTACCGAGCCCAGCCAGTGGGGAGCCCCTCTGAATGCAGCGAGCCCCACCCCGAGACCGCAGTGAAGACCTTCCGGGGTGAGACCGGGGAGCGGAGCCCCAAGAAAGGCCCACAGAGCGCTTCCCAGCACCGGAGCCTAGTGTGCACCGGAGACGCCAGAGGCCCCAGACACCGAGGGCGTCTGACCCCGCGGCACTGCGACAAGGACTAGTGGAGCCGCTCGCCCCCACCCTGCACTCACGACCTGCGCCGGACGGTCGGGTCTCGGAGGAGGCGCGGCGACATAAGAGATAGAGGGCCGCGGGCTCTGGAGAAGCGCTTCCTCGTTCCTGGGAGACCCAGGGCCCCTCCCGAGTTCCCGTAGAAACACGGAGACCCACACGAGGACCCGCAGACGGCCGCCCCCGCAGGAGGAAACGGCCGACCCAGGATACCGGCCCAGAGCACCACTGAGGGAGGCACGGGGCTAGGACCCTCCACACGTGATCCCTGCCGTCACGGGGTACCGGACGGGTGTCGTGGTCCCTGGGGGACGTGGCCCGGGCCCCCACTGGGTACAGAGAGGAGCAGTTGAGCGCCAGTCAGCACGCCGGAGATAGCCTACCCAGAGCCCGATCTACCGCAGCCCGAGCCAAACTGTCTGCCCTGGACCCCCGACAGTGACTGTGAAGTGAGGAGGTGAGGAGAGCGTGGGCGGGAAGAGACAGACTGGATGCAGTGAAAGCGGGCTCCACTCCCGCGCAACCTTTCCATTGCGGCGCCCCCACTCCCCCCCTAGCTGGGGAGTAGGCCGGAGGCACCGGGGATCGGACACCCTACTCCCCGAAGGTCCCACCTGTCGACACGGCACAGTCCCCCCCACAGAGCCGCTACCCAACACGAGGCGCTCCAGCAAGACCTTAGCACACCAGGCACGGGAGGGGCCTTGTACACCACAGGGTCCCACGCGAGAGGACCCCGGACAGAGGCACCACCCCTGGATGCGTCAAGACACCCAGATCCTGGAGAGCACGCCGACATTGGGGGCAATCTCGTCTCTCCAGCGCTTCCGACGGCCCCACTCAGCCACGAGGGAGGCCCACAGAGACACCATGCCCTCAGGCGGCGAACCCCCTCCGCACCACTCACGAGGGAGGATCTCAAGGACATCCTCCACGAGATCAAGGCAATCCGGACAGATATACAAGCGTCCATAGTGGATCTCAAGGGGAGGGTGGACACCTTAGAGGAGAAAATGGAGGGGATGGAAAACAACCACCTCCAGACGGACCTCCTGGACATGAAATATGAGGCGAGACTAACGGACCTAGAGATAAGAGATGAGGACATATCCTTGAAGATGGACGATTTGGAAAACAGAGAGCGCCAGAACAACCTGTGTATCATGGGTATGTCGCAGGAGAGAGGGGAGACAGCGGCGGATGTGGGGAGGAAGGTCCAGGGCCTGATGAACCAGCTCTTCACTTTAGAGGGGGGCAAAGAGGTCCAGCTGGAGAGAGCGCATCGAGGTGGAGGGGGTGCGGGTGGAGGCCCGAAGTCCATCGTGGTGAGGTTCCTCCGCTACAGGGAGAAAATGGAGGTCCTGGAGAAGGCAAAGAGGCTGGGGAGCTTTATTTTTGAAGGCGACACAATTAAGATTTACCAGGTCTTACGCTCACCCACAGAAGAGAATGTCGTCCGCTCACCCAGTGGCTTACTGCTCAAGACATAAGATACAGATGGTCCTTCCCCTTCGCCCTGTCCTTTGAACGCGCTGGGGTGGACTACAGAGTGACCAGTGGCAAGGAGGCCTCGCAAGTACTGCAAGTGATCCAGGGGGTCGCCCTGGGTGAGGAAGACGAGGTGGGCACCCAAGCATCGGGTGACACCAGAAGAGAACCGGTTGGCCCATGGGCCACGAAGAAGAAGACAAAGGGCAGAAGGAAATTCAGGAAACCAAACACCCCGACATTGGAGGCCGAAGGGGACTAGGTGGAGTAAGACAAACCAACTGGAAGACCAAGATTATTTTATTAGCAACCCCGGCCGGGGACGCGAGTTTTATCAAGAGAACTGCGGTGCAGGAACACGTTCACACCCTGGTGGCTTGCCCGTTGGCAGGCGTCATGCAAGAGGGAGAGAAAAGGGAGGGGGGAGACGAGGGGAGGGGTGACAAAGTCCTTGGGGCACAGGGCATATCCAGTTTGATAAAGAAGCGGGGCGGCTCTCACAGGACCGGGAAAACAAATAATCCATCAGAGAGAAGCAATGGCAGACAATGAAGAAAGGGGCCGGGTCGAGTCGCTTAGGATGGGCTCCCTTAACGTCAAGGGGCTTAACTCCCCAACGAAGCGCTCCCTCCTAGGAAGGGAAATGAGAAACGGGAGAGTGGATATTATGTTTGTACAAGAAACCAGGACGGTGAGGGGGGAGGAGAGGGACATCCCTGGACCACACGTGGGTCAGACCTTCTGGGCATCCGGCCACATAAAGAAAGGAGGAGTCGGTATCCTGCTCCATAGGAATCAGAAATTAATGGAAGTGACCACCTGGGTGAGGGAGGATGGGAGGGCCCTGGTAGTGTCTGGTAAGTTACATAATACCAGAGTCACCCTTGCAACAATATATTGCCCCAATACGGGTCAGAGGGAATTCGTTCAGGAGGACCTGGAGGAGGTGATGGCTAAAGCAGATGGCCTTTTGCTCCTAGGGGGGGACTTTAATATGTGGGCGGACCGAGAGCTGGACCATAGTGGGAACGCAGGCCCTCTGAACAGCAGTGGGGGAACGCCTCACTGGGCGTTGCGGGAAATAATGTGGGAGCAGGGGCTGGTAGACATATGGCGGGAGCTGCACCCGAGGCGCAAGGGATACACCTTCCACTCTGCGGCCCACGGCACCAGAACTAGAATAGATTATCTTTTCATAGGAAACCAGCACATGAGCAGAATAGAGGCCTGTGAGATTCGGCCCGTTAGCTGGTCAGACCACGACATGGTCTGGTCAGACGTCTGTATGGCAGGCCTGAAACCCAGGGAATCTCTATGGAAATGCAACGATTTCCTGTTGACACGGTCTTTAAGGAAGAAATGGCAACAGCGATCAGGGAATTCTTTGAGGTAAATGACACGGGGGAAGTCAACAGGGAGATTGTGTGGGAGGCGGCAAAGGCAACCTGGAGAGGTAGACTAATTAGTGAAGGGGCCTCCAAAAAAAGGGTTAGGACCCTCCTGACCCACAGATTGAGATCGGAGATAATTACGTTAGAAAGGTCGGAGGGGAAGATGGAGACGGAGAGAGAGAGGGACCTGGGCATCGCTAGGGAAAAGAGACGAGAATTGCGGGAAATGGAAATGGGCAAAATTGTAGCGGGACTCCAACATTTACGCCAAAAATACTATGAAAAAGGGGACAAGGCGGACGCCATGCTGGCAGCAAAACTTCGAGGCCAGAGGGCGGATAGATGGGTGGCGAGGTTAAGTAGTGGGGAAGAAGGGGACGTATCCGACCCGGAAGAGATTGCAGAGAAATTTGCGTCTTTCTATGAGGCTCTGTACGGGAGAGAGGGGGAGACGGAGAAGGAAGCCTTGGATGATTATCTCAAGGGGGTCACCCTCCCGGCTCTTGAACCCCTAGAAGCATCAATCCTCGATGCCCCGATAACGGAGGAGGAGGTACTAAGAGCCATAGCGGGCCTGAAGAGGGGTAGGGCCCCAGGAGAGGATGGTTTCACGGCAGGCTTTTACAAGGCCTTCTCGGGCCTCCTGGCAGGGTTCCTGGCAGGTCTCTTCTCGCACATAATGGAGACAGGCAGAGCGCCCACATCCTTTGGCAAAGCGCTAATTACAGTAATCCCGAAGGAGGGGAAGGACTCGGCGGACAGCCGCTCCTATAGACCTATTTCCCTCTTGAATGTGGATGCAAAGCTATTCACCAGGATCATTGCTACTAGGCTGGACGGTCATATGCCGAGGCTAATTCATCCCGATCAGGTGGGTTTTATACAGGGTAGGCAGGGGGCTGACAATGCGGAAGACCCTACATCCGATGAGGGAGGCAGCGACAAGGGGTGGAAACCCGGTTTTGGTCTCTATCGACGCAGAGAAGGCGTTCGACCGGGTCGACTGGGGATTCATCCAGGGGGTACTCAACAAACTGGGGCTGGGAACTGGGATTATACGAGCGATCAAAGCCTTATATGTGTCACCAACCGCCAGAGTCAGAGTCAATGGGTGTCTCTCACGAGTCTTCCACCTCCATAGAGGTACGAGGCAGGGCTGCCCACTTTCCCCACTCCTCTTCGCCATGACAATGGAAGTATTAGCAGAGTATATCAGGGGCTCCCCAGGGGTTCAGGGTATTGAGGTGGGGGAACGTACCTTTAAACTGGGTCTTTACGCAGATGATATCTTGCTTCACCTCCGGTAACCAACAAGGTCAGTCCCGGCAGCCCTGCAGGAAATTGAACGGTATGGTCGATTTTCAGGCTTTAAGGTGAATATTACCAAGTCCATGATTTTCCCGTTTGCCTCTGATACGGATAGAAATGTTACTGAGCTTATCCCACTACGCCTGCAGATCTGTACAGAAGGGATAAAATACCTGGGGATCAACATAGTACGCCCCGGGGAGGATCTGAACCAGGCCAACTACCCCCCGCTATTTGATAAACTGTTCAGAGAAATGGAGAGCTGGGGGAAGGGACAGATCTCCTGGATGGGAAAGATAAATGCTATAAAAATGAACCTGCTCCCCAGGGTGCTGTATGTCTTCCAGATGCTCCCCTTCGAATCCCCAGACACATACCTCAGAGAAGCCAAGAGGCGCATAATGAAGTTTATATGGCAGGGCAGGAGACACAGAATAGGGTATGAGACCTTCACCCTCCCCAAAGATAGAGGGGGGGGTCGCCTTGCCGGACCTGACAGTCTACCATAGGGCAGCCCAGCTCAGGGCCTTGGCCCCACATCTTAGAGAGGACCCCAATAAACAATGGGTATACATTGAAAATCACTACCTGCACCCAGTCACTGTAGGCGAATGGCTATGGGTCCCCTTAAAAAAGCTCCCCAAAAGAATCAGGGATCACCCGATACTGGGTACAATGTGGAAAGCGCTAGCGGGGAAGGGAAATAGAGAGAAAGTCACAACATGGCCCTCGCCCCTGAGCCACATCTGGTCCACTCCAGTGCTAGAGGAGATCCCAGGCCACGAACACTATCAGTCATGGTTCGACGCAGGCCTCTGCAGGGTCGGCCAACTGGTGAGGGAGGACACCTTCATAAGCATCCAGGAGCTCGAGGAGGCTCTGGGAATTGGCAGGCTCTCCCCACTTTTATACCTTCGCCTTAAGGGAATTCTCATGAAACCAAAGCTAAAGCCCTGCATACAAAGGAAGCTCACCCCAGTCGAGAAAATCCTAGACTCCCACACGGAAATGAAAGGCCTTATTTCTCTCCTGTACGGAGCTCTCTTAATCCCCCGTGAGGGATCGATTAAAAGTCTTAGAGGGAAATGGGAAAGGGACATGGGCCGGGACATTGGGGATGGGCTCTGGTGAAAATTATGTAGCAGGGCATTCAAGACATCTATTTCCTGCCAGTACAAGACACATGCCATCAAACCTCTTCATAGGTGGCAATATGACCCGATCACCCTCTCCAGGATGTTCCCAGACGTTGTCCCATTGTGTTGGCACGGTTGCGGTGAGAGGGCCAACTATTGGCACATGTGGTGGTCCTGCGAGAAGGTCCAAGTTTATTGGTCAGAGGTGCTCAGTTGGCTTAAGGACGCGGGAGAAGGGGTCTATCCATTGGAGCCACTCACACTATTATTTGGGCTACAGCAAAAGGATGAGCACTGAGAGAAGCTCCCGGACTTGACACACTCCTTACTCCTAGCAGCTAGGGCTGCACGGGCCAGGACATGGAAGAGAGCAGCACTCCCCTCGAGGAGAGAATGGGTGACAGTGGGCAAGGATATTTATTTTATGGATAGACTAACAGCAGCACTTCATGGCTCCAGCTCGCAGCTCGAGGCCGACTGGTTACAATTCATGGAGGTGTTCGCCAGCACAAACTGAGAGCCAGAAAGGTGATACGGCCACTCCACCCGGCCCGAAACCAGTTTCAGGATTGAACTTATTTTATGCTTCTAAGGAAAGCTGACTCATTGCGTCTGTTTATTTGCCCGGTTGGCGCCGCCCGAAGAAATTATCCACGGAAACGTGGAGCCTGTGCCCCAAGACGGGGGATTTGGAGGGGGGGGGGGGAATACAGTGGAGAGTTACAGTCTTTGTTTGAAGTTGATAGGGGCATGTGCCCTAATGTAATCTTTTTTCAGACCTCTTTGTTGTTCAGAAAACCAATAAAAATATATTTAAAAAAAATAAAAAAAAAAAAAACGATTGCCTCCCTCAAACCTACTTCTTACTCTGATATAATTCCGGCCCACATCATTAAACAATTGACGGGCCCAACACTCAATGCACTCCTCAGCATCATCAATGCCTCTACTCAGAATAATCGTTCCAGGATACCCTCAAAGCTTGTCTCATACGACCTCTTTCGAAAAAAACAACCCTAGATCTAGACAGCCTAACTAAGTTCTGGGTTCCGCCCCAAGTGTAGCATCAAGACAACCACCTTCCAGGTGGTGTATGACGCCCTCCAAATCATAGATAAGGGCGACTCATGCCTCCACATCCTCTCAGCTGCATTCGACACTGTCGACCACAGCATCCTTCTCTCCCTGCTTGCTGACAGGATGGGATTCTCTGGCACTGTCCTGAATTGGTTTAGCTCCTACCTCTCAGGCAGACACCAGGCTGTTCAAATGAACTTGTTGCGTTCTTACTGACTCCAGGTCTCCTGTGCAGTCCCCTCAGACTCCATCCTCTCACCAATCCTTTTTAACCTTTACATGGAGCCTTTGGGCAGGCTTCTCAAAGATCTCAATACAACTATCCAACAGTACGACATGCATTACTCACCGTAATAGCATTTCTGATGATTGTATCTGCTTAGATTCACATGCTCTGCATATGGTCCGACATCCAGTGGTAACCGCGGAGTATTGTATCTTGTCTTTCGGGTACCGAAAGGGGACATCAGCATAGACGTGTCTAACACTATCCCTATCGTGACATCCCTCACGCGCCGAGGTCCCTCCAATTGTATTATTCCTGCCATGAGGGAGCCCCAGGCTATTGTGAGTGAGTACATAAAGAGAGAAAGTAGTAAGATGTCTATGTTCCTTCCACCCCGAGCGGGGAGGCAGGGAGGGTGCATGTGAATCTAAGCAGATATAATCATCAGAAATGCTATTACGGTGAGTAATGCATGTATTCTGATGCTTGTTAATATGCAAAGAATCACATGCTGTGCATAGACTAGCAAACAGTCCCCGGAGTTGAAGGTGGGTTGTGAGAAGGAACAGTAGTGAAAAGATGTCTTAATATTGCTTGTCCCATCTGAGAATCAGATCTAGGAGTGTCTAGGCAATAGTGTTTTGTAAAGGTGTGTACAGAACTCCAGGTTGCCGCTTTGCAAATGTACTCAACGGGAACATTTGCAATGAATGCTATTGAAGCCCCAGTGGCCCGAGTAGAAGGTGCTCTAGGTCTGAATGGCAGTTCTCTCTTAGCAAGAGTGTAACATAGTGTGATTCATTTTATAATCCACCTTAATAGGTGATTTAGAGACAGGATCTCCTTCTCTACCAGCTGCCACTGAAACGAAAAACTGGTTTGTCTTCCTTAGTGGTTTTGTTCTCTCCAAGTAAAACATGACTGCTCTATGCATATCTAGTGTGTGTAGGCTTCTTTCGGCCATGTTGGTGGGATTCTGGAAGAAAGTGGGTAGCTCAATTGATTGGTTCACATGGAACATTGAAATGTATTTAGGCGCACATCTAGGAGGAGTGCACAGAACCACTTTACCCCTATGGACTGAAAGGGCCTGTAGTACGCTAACCCTTCTAATTCATAGAAGTGATAGCCACTAGGAAGGCCGTCTTGTAAGTAAGGTCTTTTAGACTTGCTTTATGAATTGGCTCAAAGGGAGATCCCATGAGTCTGGTTAAAACCACATTTAGATCCCATCCAGGAGCTGGGTGAGAAATGGGGTGGATTCTCTTTACCCCTTCCATAAAAGCATTAATAATCGGTATTTTCCACCACAACACTTTCTGTTGTGACGTAGTGTAGGCTGAGAGAGCAGCTAGATGAACCTTTAGGGAATTGAAGAGCAGTCCCGAGTCTAACAAATGGGTTAGGTACAGCACAATGTGTGTAGGTGAGCAATCAATGGGATTGACGCCCTTGGTATTACACCAAATGACAAAGCGTTTCCATTTACTGGAATAGCAATAGCGCGTGTTAGGTTTCCTATCTTCTCTGAGTATGTCCATGCATCTCTGAGGGAGTTGAAGGTGTCCAAACTATGACCTCAGGAGCCAGGCCGCTAAGTTCAGAGTTGGCGGGCATGGGTGTAGTGTCCCCCCCCACTCCCTGTCCTGAGACAACATGTTGTACGGGCAGGGTAGTTTCACAGGGGGGAGAGGGACATCTCCATTAGATGAGCGAACCAGGGTTGGCGGGTCCACATGGGGGCCCACAAATTTCATGCTAAATGGTTCCTGGCGCATCTTATGCACTATCTTGTTGAGAAGGGGAGTCGGGGAGGAAAAGCATAGACAAATTTCACTGACCATGCTATCCAGAGTCCATTCCCCTTGGAGCAGTTCTGGGGATACCTGGAGGCGTAGTCTTGGCATTGGGCATTCTCCCGAGTAGCGAACAGGTCTATCTCTGGGAAGCCCAATTCTGCGAAGACGATGTCTTCGTGTGGACGCCATTCGTAGTCTAAAGGCAGTGGGAAATCTCTGCTGAGCACGTCCGCCAGAAGATTGAGTTCCCTTGGAACGTGCTGGGACAACAGGAACATCTTGTGTTTGAGAGCCCTCATCCAAATGTTCTGGGACAGCTTGGATAGCCCTGGAGAGTTGTGCCCCCTTGTTTGTTTAGGTAGTACATGGCTGTGGTGCTGTCTGCCAGGACCAGAACTGTCTTCCCTTGTAGTTGTGTCTGAAAGGCCTTTTAGTGCCTTGAATACTGCTAATAGCTCTAACAGGTTTATATGGTTGGATGCTACTTGTGGGTAGAAGAGCCCCCTTCCCCGTTAGAGATGCGTCTGTTGTGATAATGGCTTCCACTGCGTGGGTGGTGAAGGTCTTCCCCTTCAAGAGGTTTTCCATCGACCACCACTGCAGAGAGAAAACTAGGGCTGGCGAGACAACTACCAGACCTTCCCATTGTCCGCTGGCCTGACACCACCGGCTGTTGAGCCACTCTTGCATGGGACGCAGGTGCAGCCGTGCGTGGGGAACTAAATAAATGCATGATGCCATCATACCTAGCAAGCGCATTGCCTTGCCTACCGTCACATACATATTGAGGGATCTGAGAAAGCATGTTCTGAACCCTCTCGTTGGAGGGGAAGACAAGACCCTCCTTTGTCTGAATCAGAGCACCTAGGAATTGTTTGACTTGACTGGGGTCTAAGCTGGAGTTCTTCTCGATGATGGAGAATCCCAGACTGAACAGGAGGTCTATTATCTTCTGCGTATTTCCTGGGCATGTCTCATAAGAGTCCCCTGTTATGAGCCAGTCATCGAGGTAAGGGTTGTGTTAGGGAGAAATCTCTGTAAAGGCTCATTTCCCAAACCTAGTGAGTCCCCCAGCGGCTTTGCTCGATTTTTGGGGTTTATTTTTTCTCCTGCTAAGAGTGAGACTCTTTTACTCCCACTCTTAGACATTATTTGAGGTGTTTGTTTGTCTTTCCATGTGTTTTATGGGATCTTTTACTCCCTAGGGTCTCATGTGTTTTTGATGTGGGTTACACAGCACCCTCCGTGCCATAACCCAGGTGTGTCGATGCGACCCCCCCAACATAGACTCCATACCCTGGGACTGACTACTGTCTCCCAGGGCATGTAAAGTCACCATTGGCTTTACTAGTCCCAAATTATGAACAGAAACCAGTACAAACCATCATATTGTGGACGTACTGGTCGGGGCAATTCGATTGCCCCGGGGTCTGTTGTTCGAGGGGGCACGTCTCCGTCCCCGCTGATCGAGTTTTGGTTGGTGGCAGAGGATACTACTTTTTATATTCGACCGCAAATATCTCTCTATGGGATTTTCCCATTGTTCGAGGCTACCAACTTTAATTATTTAATTCCTATAGCCTCGAACATACCGCTGGTTTATTTATTTAATATTAATTCACGGGTTGGTATTTTTTGCCAGAACTCGATTCTAAAATGGCGTTTGTATTCTCTTCTGTGACTCCAACCCAAGTTGAGCCCTTTGTTCCACTTTTTGGCAGGCTCCTACACAGAAGCCTCCAAAAGTGGTGCCACTCTGTCTGGGTACCACAGGGGGTGTGGGAGGGGGTTTAGGCACCCTGGACTGAGTTGCCTTGGCAACTCAAGTCTCACTCTTGTGTGATTGGCCCAAGCGGTGAGCCTGCCGGCCACCACTCAGCATGTTTGATTGACAGCTAGGCTGAATGAATGGGGGTTTGCTGCATAAAAGCAGGGCTTTGGGGACTGGAACTTCAGAAGTCGCCACAGGACCTAAGAATCCGAGGAGGGAGAAGCTGAGCCGACCTGCAACGACGACACCACCGGTGAAGCCCTGCTAAACCGTCTCACCACTTTTCCCGACGACAAAGGAGATCTCCAGTCCGGAGAGTCTTCTTCCTTTGACTGGTGGGAGATAACCAGTTTTGCCTTCTTTTCACCTTCCTGGAGCATCTTGTGGCCGCCTTGCCCGTGCCAAGCACCCCGGCAACCGGAATACCACGGCTTATCACTACCGCGAAGAGAAGGGTAGTACCTTTTAACCGAAAGAACTCTGCGGCTGGTTTCTTCCATGGCAGTGCAACGACCTTCATCTTTCCTCCACGGCGAGACCTCCTCTTCCTCTGGACAAAACACTGACTTGCAACCGCTGCCAGGAACAACTGCCCCCGCTGGAGCTTCCTTCACACTTCAGGTACTGTGTCCCGCCTGGCTTCCCTTGCGACAGATCGTTCGGGGTGACAGTAAAGCCTCGACTTTCTAACCTGGGCTGGCCTGGGACAAACTAGCTAACCTTTCCTGACTTTAATTTCATCCTTTGTGTGCAAACTATCTACAAGACTCATTGGGCATAACCCCACTGTGTGACCCTGGACCCCTTTTCTGCTTGCTCTCTCCAAGAGCTGGGCCTTGCAATTGACTTCCTTGCTTTGCAGTAGAACTCTGTCTATCCTGCCTTACTATGGTTCTTTTAAAAGTATTGAAATTTGTGTGCTTCCATAACTCTGCCTTTTTCCCTCCCTTTTTAATAACTTATTAGAGTGCCATCTTATGTTAAGCGCTCACCTCTGTCTGAAAATAAGTGGTGTTTCTCACTAAGACTTGTCTAATAAGTAATTAGGGTTGTATATATATATATAATGGTGACTGTGTGCTGAATTTACTTTTCTCTTTATGCTAGTGTGATTTACAAGTGTGTCTTTAAATAAATAATTATATACTTTTACACCAAAGCTCTGGTCAGTGTTTGCTTGTGCTACTGTATCTCTGTACCTAATGTGTATACTCTCTATACTGCCTAACTCTTCTTGAGGGAAGTCTTCTGCTCAGCCACAGCTACCAAGTGAATCTGTGTGGTACAGACTGCTACCAAGTGGGTTTACTGCCAAACACCTGTAGTCTTAAATCTTTTGCAGTGGTCCCTAAGGGAACTACACAGGTTTCTGCCTAACAGGTAGACAGGGACAGATAGTCTGCACAGGTGTGCTGCTGCCACTGCCAGGACTTTCGTAACTACCTTTGGCGCAGAGGCAATGCCGAAGGGGAGTACAATGTAATGCCACAAAAGTAGCATTCGCATATCAGTGAAACTCTTTTAATAGCACTCGTGCATGAGTACAACTCTGAATCACACTAATTGAATACTAAACTGAAGAAAACAGATGAAAGACTGGTCGCGTGTGCTTAAAAGTGATTCTGAAGTGAAGGTTAACAGAAAAGCCATTTTGAAAACATTCTAGCACTGAACTTAAGTGACTGAACTTTAATAATAATAGGTTGTTATTTAATAAATAACTTTAAAAGTCCCAGGAAACAAGCATTGCCCAAAGCCAAGAGGGGTGCAAGCATTGCCCAAAGCCAAGAGGGATGAACGCATTGCCCAACGCCAAGAGAGGTGAAAGCATTGCCCAAAGCCAAGAGGGGTACAAGCAGTGCCCAAAGACAAGAGTGGTGAAAGCATTGTCCAAAGCCAAGAGAAGTACAAGCAGTGCCCAAAGCCAAGAGGGGTACAAGCAGTGCCCAAAGACAAGAGGGGTATAAGCAGTGCCCAAAGACAAGAGGGGTACAAGCAGCGCCCAAAGACAAAAGGTGTGTAAACATTGCCAAAGCCTAAAGAGTTGTAAAAACATTGTCTACAGCCAAAGAGACGAACAACAAGGCATACAATTAAGCTGCTCTGGGTGGCAGGAAGAGGAGGGGTGAATGCAAGGTTGTAAAAGAGTGAAGTGTGTTGATTGTTCCATAAGGAACAAGTTACTTACCTGAACCAATTGTTCTCCAGCATGAGTCTGGCATAGATTCACATGCTCAAGAATATTCCCAGTCGTCAGGCTGGGAATCCTCTGTAAAAGAAAAAAAGTTTCAGTTGCCACTCCTCTGGCAGCCATCTTCAGATTTGGTAAGCATGTAAAGTGGCAGCATGACCAAGAAGAGCCGCAGAGGGGAAGGAGGGAGGGGTTCCCATGTGAATCCATGCCAAACCCATGCTGTCGAACCATAGTTGCAGGTAAGTAATTATTCCTTCTCCAGCATGGGGTCTGGCATGGATTCACATGCTCATGAATAACGGATACATAGCAGTAAAACATTACACGACCACAAGAGGTGGCAAGGCTCATCAGAAGCAATCCACTCTTACCTCTGGAACAGACTAAGCTCAAGCGAACAGGTTGCATAGTACTGCTTGGCCGACTCTAGACTCCTCCCTGGAATCCCTGTCGACGCAGTAGAATTCTGTGAAGGTGTGCGTGGACCTCCACGTAGCAGCCCTGCAGACGTCCCGCAGGGGCGCACCAGCCAGGAACGCCGTTGTCGCAGCGATTACTCTGGTGGAGTGGCCTCTCGGACGGCCGGGCAGCGGTCAGTTAGCCAACTGATGACAGTGCATGATGCAGCCGGAGAGCCACCTTGAGATGGAAGCCTTGGACACAGCCTGCGGTTGGTTCACAAACTGCAGTAAAGTCTTTCGAAAACTCTTTGTGCATGCCACGTAGAACTTCAGGGCACGAGCATCGTCCAGCGAGTGCAAAGCCCGCTCAGGCAGAGATAAAGGTTTCTGGAAAAAAAAAACAGGTAACATCAAAGGTTCATTGAGGTGGAATTCCGACAGAACCTTCGGCATGAAAGAGGGGTGCCTCCCCAGCACCACCCTCGATTCATGGAAAGTCAGGTATGGCTGTTTGCAGGATAGGGTCTGTATCTCACCCAACCTCCTGGTGGAGGTGATGGCCACAAGGAAGTCCATTTTCCACGAGAGGAATTTGAGAGGGGCCTGATGCATAGGCTCGAATGGGGCCCCCATGCGCCTCGCCAGAACCACGTTCAGTTCCCACGCCAGGGCAGGCACCTTCAACGGCGGGAAAGATTTTTAAAAAATCATTTGAGGAACTCCTTGACGAGTCGATGAGACCAAAGTAATGATCTTCCTGTAGACCTGGTGTAGGGAGAGATAGTCGCCAGATGTACCTTCATCAAGGTGTGCGCCAGTCCAGCCTTGGCCAAGTAAAGCAAGTATGGAAGAACCTGCAGGCCATGACCCTCATAGTGGTAAACTTCTGCGACCGGCACCACGTAGCGAAATGCTTCCACTTGTGACCGTAATCCGCCGTCAACTCGTAGCCTCCTAACTCTAGGGCTGCAGGAGCCAAGCCCTCAGGTTGAGCGATCCTGGGTAGTGATGAAGGATTGCACCTCCTTCTCTGGTGAGAAGATCCCCCTCAGACCGCTGGTAGCTTGACCGGTGGCGACACAGACAGGCTAGGGTCCAGGTACCAAATCGCCCTCGGCCACCCCGGGGCAATGAGTATCATCCTGCACTGACACAGAGTATGTTGATGACTCGTAGCAGGAGAAGCAATGGAGGAAACGCGTACAGAAACATCCCTTCCCGCGCGAAGGAGAACGCGTCCACTAGGCTCCTCGGCTAGTGGAATCTGCTGGTGAACGTCAGGCATTTGGAGTTCGCCGCTGTTGCAAACAGATTGATCTGTGCCCTGCCCTACTTGGCGAAGATGCAGTCCACCTGATCCTGCCGAAGTTACCACTCATGGCAGAAGCGCAACTCCCTGCTGAGGGTGTCTTGACTCCCGCTAGGTGAAGGGGGTAAGGGAACATTTCTTGTCCGACGGCCCAGCCCCACAATTCCTGCGCCTCCATGGAGCGCGCTGGGGATAGAGACCCCCTTGTTTCCTGATGTAGAACATTGTGGTGGTGTTGTCTGTGAAGATCCTCACCACCCTGCCCTTCAGAGACGGAAGGAATGACTTGAGGGCCCAGAACACTGCCCGTAGCCCCAAGACGTTGATATGGAGATCCTTCACCTCTGGCAGCTCCAGGCCTCTGGTGTGCAGACATCCAGTGTGGGCTCCCCAACCTTCCAGGGAAGCATCCATTGTGACCGTCTCCTGGAATGGAGGGTTCTGAAACCCTGTGCCACGGGCGATGTTGGAGCGGTCGCCCGATGGAACTTGTCGTCCAGAGTGACCTTGTCTGCAAAGTTTGCGGACACTTGTACCCAGCGAGCTCCAGGAACTCCTGAAGAGGTTGCATCTGTAACCTGCAGAGCCAGATGAGGTAGATGCAGGATAACATCATGTAGAGCAACGACTTGATGGTCCGCACTGTGGCGTCTTCATCAACAACAGCCGCTGCACCTTCCCCTGAATGGCCGCTACCCTCTCCTCCGAGGGTGAAGCGAGGCAGGACACTGTATTGAGTCTGGCCCCCAGGAACAGCACATTCTGCGATGGTGTCAAGCAGGACACTGGATAGTTGATGGGCAATCCCAAATCCGCCAGCAGCTTGGTGGCCGTCTGTGTGTCCGGCAGCCGACACTTGGGAGTGAGCCCGGATGAGCCAGTCGACGGGTTACGGGTAAACGTGAATCCCTCTTAGACACAGATGGGCCGCCTATGGTGTCAGGCACTTCGTGAACACTCTGGGGGGGCGACAGCAAGCCAAAGGGTAGGGCCTTGAACTGATAGTACCGTCCCTGCACTACAAAGCATAGAAACTTCCAGTCCAGTGATGGTTGTGAATAGGGACCACACGACCATACAGCTATCCCAGGGCAGCAGTTCAAGAGGAGGAGAAAAGCAACTAGAACCGAAGGGGTGACGAGGAGAGAAGCAACCTTGCCCTTTCTGGCCTAGACCCACGAAGGCTCCCAGAAAGGAATCATAAGACTGCAAGCAATAGCCAGCGTGGTTTGCAGCAGATGTCAACGGTACACAAAGCCCTCCTACACTGATAATCAGGACAGGGAAAGACGCTTGCTACTGTGGTACCATCCTTGACTCCAGACCAAAGAAAAGCCCAGCGGTTCATCACAGCCGGTGACTCGAAGAGAAGTCCGATAAAAAACCGAACAGTGTTGAACGAAGGTTGCGAATGGCAAATAAAGGGGAAGACCAGCTGCAGAGAGGTACGGCACCACTTGGGTGCAAAATTGATAGACTGTGGGATATATTTACCCACTCAGCAGTACTTCCCCAGATCACCAAGCTGCATTTCAGCAGAAACAGCAAAATGGCTGCACTGGCTCCTTTGAGCACCACTGCTTCACACCAAAACTGCGTTTTTCAGCAGCAAAAAGATGGCTGCACCACCTTGCCAAGCACATATTGGGCAGGAGGGAACAAGGGGGCACACTGAAAAAGCCTGCCAGTGTGTTGCTTGCATGTACAAAATATGGGAGGTAAAAAAGCTGTGCTGTTTTGCTACAAGGCCAAAGTTCCCATTGAAAAAGGGAATAGTTCACACTGAAAAGGAGGCTGCTCTGACGCTATTTTCATCTGGGTTTCATCAAACTACTTTTATCAACAAGACCCGGTCATGCCAAGCCATATTCACATTGTTCTCCGTCAGAAAAGAGCATTATTCCTGAAGGGCAGGCTGTGCCAGCCAAATCTGGGAAAACCAACAAAAGCTTTACTTTAGCTGCATGCAAAAACACTTAAACGTTTGCTACAAAATGTCAAAAATCACAGCTTGGAAAGAAATTTTAGCTTTCTGTGCACATGTCAATTTCATGAAGACCTTTGCCTTGTACAGAATGCTGCCTACAAGAAGCTGGCTGCAGCTACAGAACAATATTGGGAAGTCAGATGGAAAAACCGAATTTGAAAGGAAAATGCTAGCAGCTAACACCACATGTGTCAAAAATTGGCTTTTGCAAATCAAAGAAGAAAATGCCTGTTTTAAAAGTACTATGTTGAACAAAAACATATCCTTGCCTAGCAATGTGAAAGGGGATTGTGCTGTGAAATACATTTATGAGATGGTTTTTTTTTAGCAGGTTTTCTTCTAATTCAGAGCAAAAATAAATAAAATAAATTAAACTGCATTGGCAACCTGGGAGAAATCAGCCCAAAACAGGTTTCTGCTTGGAGCTTGTGGGGGATGCTAGCAACAGAAGGCCATTCACAGTAGATCCTAACACACAATTGATAATTGCTACCTTTACAGTACAGATTTTGGTCTGTGCTCCAGTCTCTTACAATGGAACTTCAGGGACACCAACCTGTGAAGTCATAAACCTTCAATCAACCCCCCCCTCTACAATGGGCTGAACTGACAGTTGGGGGGGTAGTTGAAGAGGAAATAAAGGGGCCCAGGGAAGGACAAAGGATGCCCATTTGTCTCCAAAGACTATTTTATAAATAAACTTTTAAGACTTATCTCTGCAACATGACTTCGCAAAAATGTAAAAGTTATACAGTTTAAATATGATTTTCCTGGCTTTCAAATAAGATATTGTGGCTGTCAATTGCATGTATGGGACACAAACACCAAAAGAATGTGAAACATGGGGAAAGGACATATGATGGAACGTTAAAAATTAACAGAACTAGGCCCCATGATAATATGTACACATACCTAAAGTTATAACATTTTAGGCCGAATGTTTCACATTAAAAATGACCAAAGAGTTAAGATGCCCCAACTATAAAAATGTGCCATTTATGGCAAAACTGGATTTTGGCAAAAAGGACTGTGGGATGGCTTTTTACCTCATAAAATGCAACCTCAAACTGGGACTACTTCTAGAGGAGGCGATTAACTTAGACTGACCTATCTGAGTCTTGGAGGTAGGCATAGCTCAGTTCTGCCCACCAATAATTCTGTGATGTCACCATGCTCTACATAAAGAGTGGTTGACAGAACTCTAGACACTTTTTTCCTGAATTTCCTTTCGCCTGCTTTCCTGATCTTCTACATTCATCTTGCCAGACTCCAGATCCCACTGCAAAGCCAAAGAATAGCTTATCCTATCCCAGCAAGGCCAAAGATTTGCTGACCATCCCAGCAAGGCCTCAATCCTGAAACCCCACTAAAAATCCCAATACCCAAAGGGAGAAGCTGTGGTATTCTTTTGGGAAGCAATCCTGAAACCAAACCGGCTTGCTGCCCATTAACTGCTTGCCCACTAACTGCATCCAGCAGTACCTGTGCCATCCAGTGACCCGAACTGCCCAGCTGTACTTGCCATCCGGTGACCAGAAATGCCCAGCTGTTTGCTATAAGGCGCGCCCGCCGTGTGGTGACCAGACCCAGTTGGCTGTTCCAAAATTCCAAACCCAAAATTCCAAACCCAAATTCCATCCCATAGAAACACAGTCTCCCCATCTTCACACACTGTCTTTGTTTCCCTCTCTAAGCAACCCTGTCCATATCTTGATTACTTGTCCAACTGTCAGAATTCTCTGTGCATCTTGTCCTTGATCTCCAAGCATTAGCGCCACTTTTCTCTTCATTTCTGTCTTGCATAGATCATAAGTCATTAGCGATATTTTGGTTAAATAAATCAATTTTCCCTAAAGAAAAGGGGTACTCTGTGTGAAGGGTTACAACTCGCAGTATGCAGACACCGAAAATTTTCCGAAGCAGCACAGCTGTGGTGATTACCTGTCATAGATGTGGAATACGTCGGAGGAACCAATCCCTTGGAAAAGGGGTACACTGCGTGAAGGGTTACAACTGCAGCGTAACTTTTATATTCACGGGTGGCGTTCTCTTTTCTTAGCCACTAAATCTAGTTTAAGTAAAATTTGCCTTTCATTTTAAAACCGATTGTCTCTTTCACTAGTCCATTTTCCTAAAAACAAACCTCATTCTACTTTCCAAATTTCTCTCCATTCACCACCTATAGCTTTCCTTTCACCTCTATATTGTCCCTGGGCTGTGCATCTATTACCCTGCCCAAAACCGCATTCCAATTCAGTGTTTTTGACCTGTTTTTTTGTTGCAAAAAACATTTTGACATTTAAAACTGCAAACTACAAAAAATTCAACTTTTCCATGTGTGAATTGGCCGCACTGGGATTTCCATTTCAATCTGCTTTGTAAATTGTATGCTTTGGTGATACTTTGCCTTGGGATTGTTGGTGTTTATACATTCATGCTAGTGTGAGAAATCATATTTCCCTAAGATTTTACTGCACATTAATTATTTGTCAATTTCCGAGTGTCATTTTAGGCCTTTGCAAAGGGTTTAAAATCCGATTTTCTTCACTCTTATTTTTTGAGGGAAGGTCAGATTTTGATTCCGTTCGCTGCCTCTCATCCCTACCTGCTGCTTCTTTCTATCCACTCAGAATTTGATTATTTGTGGGTTGAGGGAACATTGCAGGGGGAAACCTTAACTTGGGTGCTATCTATCCTAATTCAAAAAGTGCTCCTATTCAATTGTGCTTTGGATATGTTCATGTAGAAGGTTAACCAAGTGGAGTTCAGTACTTTTATTTTAATTATCACCCCATTGATGATTGCTGCCCAATATTAAAATTTGAGTTATTTTTGTGAATTCTAAAAATAAATAAATAATTGTATTTTCACCAACCGGCCTAGTTCATGGTCCATTGTGACCCGGGGTATTTGTAAAAGGGGGTGTGAGAAGGGTCGGTATCGGCTCAATTTTAATTCATTGAAATTAAAGAAAAAGCATTCCAATTGAGCGCCACATCACAGGATAAAACCAAGTGTCCTGGTCCGGTGTGTGACACCCGATTGGTATCCTTAACAAGACTCTGGTTGATTCCCCTATTGTTTAAACTACTGCTATCAGAAGGCCCCAGGAGAGCCGCAAGGAAAAGGTCAAAGTGATCATACAGGGGTCTAGCAAAATCCCCTGTACGTCTAAAGTCTTTGACCAGCACGTAATTGGAAAACTAAGGGAGATGACTCCTGCATAGCGAGAAAGGAGGAGGAGACGTGTGGTTGGCAAGAGTGAACCCGACGGAGGGATGTCCACAGTGGAGTGTTTAAGACATTAAGGACCTCATTACGAGGTATGCGGTAAGGGGTTAACAGCGCCGGTAAAGGTGCCGGAGCCGTCAACCCCTTACCGCCCCATCACGAGTCTGCTCGCAGGGACCCGCTAAGGACACCTGGTAAAAACCAGGCGTCCTTAGCAGGTCCCGCGAGCTGACCAGGATGCTAACAACGGGCCCTTTGTTAGCATCCTTCCCATTCCCATGGGAACGGGGATGTACTGGGTCCGGGTTCCTTGAATGAGGTATTACTGGGCCCTCCAAGGTCTGAATGGCCCAGACCCGGTACTCGGTATGGGGGTAGCCATGCCGCTAATAGTGGCATGGTTACCTCCACACGCGGAATGACCCCCTAAGACTAGTTAATGCAAAAGGAGAAATCTTGTGAATAAAAGCCGTAGTGAACCCGAGAGAGGGAAACTGTTATTCGAGAAGGGTCTGAGCCTGGAAGAGGGGGACCCAGGGTTGAGAAGCCATCACCCAACGTACATACAGAAAGGAACTTATTGTTTTGTTATTCGGAACCCATCAGGTCCTCGGAGACAAGATACTTTTTAGGTAAAACGAGATTTAACCACTGAAGATCCCGATACCTGAGAACAGAAATGTAGTCTCATGCTCAGAAAGCTCGAGAGTGTGCTATGCTCAGGAGTCCCACCTTGTCCCGTGCCCAAATTTAGGTTTAGATTAGGCGTTTTATCAACCTACCTATACAGTTTGACAGACACCCTTAAACTGTGATCACCTGTGTCTCTTTACTGTCACCACAAGGAGTTCCTTACAGTGCCCAGAGCACGGGCCATTTCTGTAACCGCCTTGATGGCCTGCAGTAAAAGGTTATCTCCTTCGGGAGGCATGTCCAGTACCTTTGTTTGGACCTCCTGGTGGAGAATTGTGTCCTTCATCCATCCTTGGCGACGAAGGCAGACACTGTTCCCCATCTGCCAAAACCCAGTGTCAGCAACGTCCAGTGCCACTGTGATGGCGTGATCCAACACTACCTCTCCCTCCTGGAAAAGGGCGATCGCCTCCATTCTCTTGTCGTCGGGGAGGAACCCTAGAAGCGGACCCAGCTTGTACCACAGCTCCCTGCCAGTGCGTTGGCAGCTTTGATAGTGGACGCTGCGGTGTAAATCACCTTCCGCCTCATGACGTCCAACTTCTTACCCTCGCTGTCCGGAGGGACTGAAGACTATGAGGACGGGTTAAATGACCGCTTCTTTGCGTTCACCGAAACCACAGAATCTGGCGATGGCTGTGACCTCAGGCACTTGGGTGCGGATTCCCGTACCCAGTACTTCTTCTCCAGCCTATCCGCTTGGATGGAGCTGTGCAAGCGTTCTTCAAGAGCGATAGTATCATGATCCTAGTCAGTGAGCATGGTCCTCATTTGGGCATTCAGGCTATGCAGAGAACATTGGGTCAGTCAGCGGGTCAAAGGTGGGTGTCAGCCTGGCACAGATGGCATTTACACTATTCACAGTATCCACTTCCATAGACTCCCATGAGGTTCAGCAGTAATTTCCTACATTTAACATGGCCGCTGCAAGACCCATTTACATTAAGCAGCACTGTTCTATTCATATTTGCAGAGTACCTGCCCCTCTGAATCCGCTGCCGATCATAAAAGTTCCCTTTTGTAGAATTGGTATGGACATAATAGGACCTCTAGAAGCATCTAAAATTGGGCAACAAGTATGTCTGGTGATCGTAGATTATACAACCTGATATCCAGAGGCATTCCCGATGCGAAATAATACCACTCAGCAGATCCAAAAAAACATCTTCTACCATATTTTTCTAGGGTCAGTTTTCCCAAAGAAATATTTACAGATCAAGGTCTGAATTTTAGGAGTAAGCTTACGGCCGTAGTCAAAAAGCTACTCCACGTTACCACCTTGCGAACTTCGGTGTACCATCCTCAAACTGATTGTCTAGTAGTAAGATTTAATAAGACTGTGAAACTAATTCTATGGAAATTGGTAGACAAGGACAGGAAAAATTGGGATTGAATGATCCCATGGGCACTATTTGCAGAGAGGAAAACCCCCAGGCTTCCACAGGTTTCTCGCCCTTTGAGCTACTCTATGGAAGAGAACTGAGAGATGTCCTGGACATGCTCTGGGAAACCTGGGAAGAATGAGAGAAGGCTCCCATTCCAATATCACAGCTATCTCTAGAATGCAAGAACACATGACGTTGGTTCGGGACCTAACTTGTACTCATATAGGAAAGGCCCTGAGCCAACAGAAGGCTAATTATGATAAAGTAAATTTTAGATCTTCTGTTGGACAGAAAGAACTAGTCCTCTTACCCACCTCATCACAACTGTCATGAACCATCGGACGCGTCCCTTTTGGACTTCCTGGTCCCTGACAGATAGGGGGCTTGCACTCAGCATTACTCCCAACATGGCCGTCAAACACGGAACGTTGTTTACCAGCTTCCGCGTCAGACGCAGCACGTTCTATAAAGAAGACACACGCGTTTCAACGCTACCGCTTGCAGTGGCTAGACGTGTGCTGCCGTAGTTCGCTCTCGCTACCTTCTTTGATTCCTGGTTCCTGGCCTCTATTTTCCCTCCCCATTCATTCCCTTCCTCTTTATTACCTCTTGCATCCAGGAACTCCGTGTACCCGTCTCCGAGTACACTCTTCATCGTTTTCCAGGACTTCCTGTACATTCTGAACGTTCCAGGAGTCGGAACGCTGAACGCACACTGGAACCCGAGGACGTTCGCACAGGGTTATACAAGACCCGAACTGTGCGCAAGAAGACTCCTTCAAAGAACTCCAATAAAGAACACAGACAGGTGAGAAGGGGGAAAACCTGTGACAGATTGAGACGCCAACAAACTGAAATTGATACGGACATGGAGGCGGCAGTTCAAGACCTCATGCGCGGCATGCAGGAGTTAACAACAGAAGTGCAGAATCTTAAAGGCGAGAATGCCACATTAAAACAATTAGTCGAGACCGCCAGGGGGCGCGGAGCATGCTGGACGTGTGAGACCAGCGCTCCTCCACCACCGCAGGGCCTAGTACTCTGAGCCAATCCCCGGCCGGGAGTTTGGAGTAACCCCGACAGGAACGTGCGCCCCCGTGGCAGCGGCCCAACGAATCGAGCGCCCCTCCGAAAGTGGATATAGCCTGGCCCCGCTCGCCGAACAACAGAGAGGACACCTTTTCGGAGGCCGTGCAGCAGAGCCACTGAGGGCGTCACCTCTCGCAGTGCCCCAGGCCTCGGCCGGACCTGCTGCGGAACCCGGAGCAGCCGATCGTCGTCTCTGCGGTCGCGGCCCACACCCATAACACAGAGAGGGGAATGCCGGAGCACGCCCCCTGCCGTGCACAGACGCCGAGCGGGCCCCGGAGTTCTGCCTCTGTGGCGTGTGGACATCGCACAGGGCCAGGGACGAGTGGGGCGCCCTGGTGGGAGCCTCACACCCCCAAGAACCGCTCCAGTGCGGACAACTAGCAGAAGGTCAGGACTCCGGGAGCCTCCCGACCCATCCCCCGCGCACGGAGGCCTACTTGAAGAGGAGCCCCCAGTGAAGGGGTCCGAGCCCACAATGGACGCGTGGAGGCCCTCGACGGCCCAGAGAAGGTGCGGAGCGCAGGGGAGAGAAATGATACTCGGCAGACTGGGTTTGGCCCCCCCGGCGCCCTCCGGGCACGGACCAGCGCAACTCACCCCATAAAAGCTGGCACGTCCCTCCCCCTTGGAGTACAGGGGTCCCCCCGGAACATTTCAGCCGTGACGCATATGGGGAAACAGGCCCCAATCACAATCCTAGCCCCCCTCGTGAGGACCGGAGCCATCACTTGCAAGCTTGCCTCTGCGGAAGCGGGGAGGGCCCAAGACGACCAGAGGAAACCTCAAGGCATTAAGGCAGGGTCAGAGGCGCCCCCGCCCCCACCCATACTCCAAAGGGCACCCAGAGACCGGAGCCCTGGAACCAACTCAGCCCACATGCGCAATCCGCTCCCTCCAACGCTTCCGCCGGTCCGATGCACCCCTCGGTGATCCACACAGAGTCACCATGCCTTCAAGTGCCGACCCCCCCACTCCGCAGTGCTAACGAAGGGCGACCTCAAGGACATCCTCCAGGAGATAAAAGTGATTTGAACAGACATACAAGCCTCTATAGTCGATCTCAGGGGGAGAGTGGAGACGCTCGAGGAAAAAATGGAGGGAATGGAAAACAACCACCTCCAAATGGACCTGTTAGACATGAAATACGAAGCGAGGCTAACAGACCTAGAAATCAGAGAGGAGGATATAGCCCTGAAAATGGACGACCTAGAGAACAGCGAACACCGAAACAACCTGCGCATTATGGGTGTGACTCAACAGAGAGGTGAGACTGCCGCAGACGTGGGGAGAAAGGTTCAGGGCCTCATCAACCAACTCTTCACACTCGAGGGGGGCAAGGAAGTCCAGCTGGAAAGAGCCCACCGAGGGGGAGGTGCAGCGAGGGGCGGCCCAAGGTCCATAGTTGTGCGCTTCCTCCGCTACAGAGAGAAAATGGAGGTCCTCGAGAAAGCGAGAAGGCTGGAGAGTTTCTTGTTCGAAGGAGACACAGTGAGGATTTACCAGTACCTCTCGGCTTTCACTCTTACCCGCAGAAGAGAGTGCCGGCCACTCGCCCAGTGGCTCACCAGCCAAGACATAGATACAGGTGGTCCTTCCCATTCGCCTTGTCTTTTGAACGCTCAGGAGTGGACTATAGAGTAACCAGCGGCAAGGAGGCATCCCAAGTGCTGCAGGTACTCAAAGGGGGTACCCCAGAGGAAGGAAACGAGATGAGGTGCAAGAGCCTCGGAGCGCTGTGAGGGAACCGGAGGGCCCCTGGTCCACAAAGAAGAAGATAAAGGGCCAAAGGAAATTCAAGAAACTGAAGCCGAAGGGGACTAAGTGATCAGAGGCTCACTATTAGTGAGACTGAGAGATTGAATCAAACAGCCCCGGCCGGGGACGCTGAGCTTAACAAGGGGGCTGCGGTGGATGGACTTGCATTCACCCTGGTGGCTTGCCCGTTGGCAGGCGTCATGATAAAGAGGGGGAGGGGGAAGGAGGGAAGGGAGGGAGTTGGGGTTGGGGATCTTGGGGACCCACACAGTCTCAAAACCACATTGGAAGGTGGCAGCAAGCACAGATCCGGGAAGACGGTATACACAAGACAAGGACCCAATGGCAGACAATGAGAATAGGGGCCAGGCTGAGTCACTGAGAATTGGCTCACTCAATGTAAAGGGTCTGAACTCCCCAGCAAAGCGCTCCCTCTTGGGGAGGGAAATGAAGAACGCTAAAATAGATATCCTCTTCGTACAGGAAACTAGAACGGTCACGGGAGAGGAGAGGGCCATCCCGGGAGCACACGTGGGCCAGACCTTCTGGGCATCCGCTCCCACGAAACGGAGTGGAGTCGGGATCATCCTGCAAAGAAACCAGAGCCTCACAGAGGTAACCAGGTGGGGGAGGGAAGACGGTAGAGCCGTGAATATATATCAGGCGACTTGCACAACTCCAGGGTCTCCCTAGCAGCGATCTATTGTCCTAATGTGGGCCAGGTTGAATTCCTCAAAAAGGCGATGGGAGAGATAATGGCCAGGACAGAGGGGCTTCTTATACTGGGTGGAGACTTTAACATGTGGGCAAATCGGGAATTAGATCATAGTGGAGGGGCCATCCCGTTAGGCAGCCGAGGGGGTAGACCCCAGGGGAAATTCCGGGAGCTAATGTGGGGCTATGGGCTCGTGGACACATGGAGGGAATTGCATCCGGAGGATAAGGGATACACCTTCTACTCAGCGGTCCATGGCACCAGAACGAGAATAGATGATCTTTTCATGGGGCACCAGAACATGAGCCGAGTGGAGTCCTGCATCATCCGCCCGGTTAGCTGGTCGGACCACGATATGGTCTGGGCAGATATTAGTGTATTGGGTCTGAAACCCAGAGAATCCCTGTGGAAATGCAAAGACTTCCTGCTAAGGGATGTGGCTTTTAAGGAGGAGATGGAGAAGGCGATCAATGAATATTTTGAACTCAATAACACGGGTGAAGTCAACATAGAGACAGTCTGGGAGGCAGCAAAGGCGACCTGGAGGGGTGTTCTGATTAGAGCGGGGGCTTCCAAAAAAAAGGACCAGGACTCTCCTGGCTCATAGGCTATGGGCGGAGATAATAGCTTTGGAGGGATCTGAAGGGAAGAGGGATGAGGAGAGGGAAAGGGACTTGGAGGATGCAAGAGAGAAAAGGCAAGAGCTGAGAGCATTGGAGATGGGGAAAATTGTAGCGGGCCTCCAACACCTGCGCCAAAGGTATTATGAGAAAGGGGATAAGGCCAACGCCATGCTGGCGGCCAAACTCCGGGGCCAACAGAGAGTTAGATGGGTGTCAAGGATCTCATGCAGGGATGAGGGGACAAAAACGGATCCCGAGGGAATAGTGGAGGAATTTGTGGGGTTCTATGAGACTCTCTACGGGAGGGAAGGAGAAGTGGAGGCGGAGGCACTGGGAGCATACCTCGGAGGAGTAACATTACCTGTGATGGACCCCCCAGAGGCATCAGCCTTAGACGCCCCAATAACGAGCGAGGAGGTACTCAAGGCAATATCGGGTCTTAAGCTGGGCAGGGCCCCCGGGGAGGACGGATTTACCGCAGGCTTCTATAAGGCCTTTGGAGGCCTACTAGCGGGGTTTCTGGCGGGCCTATTCACAAATATCATGAGGACCGGGAGGGCGCCTCCGTCTTTTGGCAAAGCACTGATAACATTGATCCCGAAGGAGGGCAAAGATCCAACAGACTGCCGGTCATATAGACCAATCTCCCTCCTGAATGTGGACGCTAAACTGTTCACCAGGATCATAGCCACGAGACTAGACAGCCATATGCCGGTACTCATCCACTCCGACCAGGTGGGCTTCATACAGGGGAGACAGGGGGCGGACACCCTCCGAAAGACCCTGCATCTGATGAGGGAAGCGGCCCCGAAGGAAGACAACCCTGTCTTGGTGGCCATCGACGCCGAAAAGGCGTTTGACAGGGTGGACTGGGAGTTTCTACACAGAGTCCTTGTCAAACTGGGCTTTGGCGAGGGAATCATGCGAGCCAATAAGTCCTTATACACAGACCCCTCTCATAGAGTCACGGTGAATGGTCGCCTTTCACGAACATTCAGCCTTCAAAGGGGGACGAGGCAGGGCTGCCCCCTCTCCCCAATCCTGTTCACCATGACCATGGAAATACTCGCGGAGTACATCAGATGTGCCCCGATGGTCCGCGGTATTGATGTTGGAGGTCGAACCTTCAAGCTCGGCCTTTATGAGGATGACATACGGCTCCACCTGAGGGAACCTACTAGCTCGGTCCCGGCGGCCGTTCGGGTTATTGAACGGTTCGGCCAATTCTCAGGCTTCAGGATGAACATAGGGAAGTCAATGATCTTGCCCTTTGACCCAGACGCAGACAGGGACCTCACGGAGCTGTCCCCCCTGGGGTTCCAAATTCGTACCGAAGGGATTAAATACCTGGGGATCAACATCGTCCGGCCCCACGAAGATCTAAGCCAGGCAAATTACCCCCCGCTGTTTGACAACTTATTTAAAGATATGGAGACATGGGGTAAGGGGCAAATCTCATGGTCCTGTACGTTTTCCAGATGCTCCCTTTGGAAGCCCCAGACGCACTTCTTAAAGAAGCCAAAAAATGTATAACGAGATTTATATGGCAAGGCCAGAGACCCAGAATAGGTTACGAAACACTCACCCACCATCCCCAAGGATAGAGGCGGGGGTCGGCCTCCCAGACTCACAAACTTACCACAGAGCAGCCCAGCTCAGAACCCTGGCCCCCCACCTCAGAGAGGACCCCAACAAACAATGGGTCTTTCTCGAAAACTCCCTCCTGAGCCCGGTCACAGTGGGTGAGTGGCTATGGGTCCTGATGAAAAAGTGCCAAGGAGAATCAGGGATCACCCAATACTAGTAACAATGTGGAAGGCGTTGGAGGGTAAGGGACACGGTGAGAAGGTGACCACTTGGCCCTCCCCCATGAGTCACATCTGGTCCACACCAGTTTTAGAGGAAATCCCAGGCCATGAACACTATCAGCCCGGGTTTGACGCGGGCCTATGCAGAGTTGGTCAGTTGGTCAGGGAGGAGTCGTTTATAAGCATCCAGGAGCTTGAAGAATCCTTGGGAATAGGTAGGCTCTCCCCACTCCTCTACCTGAGACTCAAGGGAATCCTAATGAAACCAAAACTAAAGCCCAAATTACAAAGAAAACTCACCCCAGTTGAAAAAATCTTAGATACCCATGTAGAAATGAGAGGCCTCATCTCACTCCTTTACTCTGCCCTTTTAACCCCCCGGGAGGGAACCACCAAAAGCCTCAGAGGGAAATGGGAAAGAGACTTGGGTTGTAGGATCGGAGACGGTCTCTGGGGGCGACTCTGTAGTAGATCATTTAAGACCTCGATCTCATGCCAATACAAAACCCATGCTGTCAAACTCCTGCACAGATGGCAGTATGACCCGATCACACTTTCTAGGATGTTCCCAGATGTAATCCCCCTTTGCTGGCACGGATGTGGGGAAAGGGCAAACTATTGGCACATGTGGTGGACATGCGGGAAGGTCCAAACTTACTGGGCCGAAGTCCTTAGCTGGCTGAAAGAGGCGGGAGAAGGTGTGCTCCCACTGGACCCGATATTGATACTGTTTGGCCTGCAGCATAAGGATGACCACTGGGAAAAATTACCAGACCTCTCGCACTCCCTACTGTTGGCAGCCAGAGCGGCCCGCGCTAGAACGTGGAAGAGGCCCGCCCTCCACTCGAAGAAAGAATGGGTGATGATTGCCAAAGACATATTCCTTATGGAAAGACTTACTGCGGCTTTACATGGTTCAAGTACCCAAATAGAGACAGATTGGCTGCAATTTCAAGAGGTGTTTGGCAATACATAGGCCACGTCCTGAGACCCTCAAGCAACCTTGGCCCGGCCCAAAAACAAGCCCCGACATGGAACGAATGGCCTTGGAACCTTGAAAGCTGGTCGACCACTGGCGGAGAAAACCCGGATTGACGCTGCCCTATGCCGCATCATTTCTATAAGTAGACAGCAGCGCTCGAGATACTGTGTGGGGTGGGTGGGAGGGGGTTGGGGTGGAACAAACGCAGGGAATAATGGCTTATAGTTTGATTTGTTGAGGGTGATTGCCCAAATCTTGTAATTTGCGTACCTATACTGTTTTCCAAAAATCAATAAAAATTGAATTAAAAAAAAACAAAAAAACAATTAGTCCTGTCCTGTGATTCCTCGACCAAGGAAAGCGTATTGCTGGGGGGAGTAGTAGGTAAATACGACGGTTCTTCAAAAAACCTTCGCGGATTCCTTGATTCGTCTTTAGTCCACTTTACCTTTAAGCCCTACTACTTCTCTACCCCCAGGGCAAAGATGGGTTTTATGATTTTGCATCTTTACGGGAATGCATTAACTTGGGCTACGCCTTTAGTTAATTCTGGAGATGCCCTCCTGGATGACTATGATGGATTCGTACAGGCACTAAAGACCATGTTTGACCGCCCAGAACAGGTCTACAGTGCCCAGGAACGCCTACTGGATTTCCCACAAAGTTCCCAGGATATGCTTACATATGTGACACGCTTTAAGCAACTGGCCAAAGAAGCAGATTGGTCCTCAGAAGCCTGCTTTACCCTTTTTCGAAGAGGACTGAATGAAGAAATAAAAGATGAGCTAGCCAGAGTGGCTCGCCCAGGTTCCCTGCAGGCTCTTATGGACCTCTCTTTGCAGATAGACTTCTGTATCCAGGAAAGGAAGGCAGAAAAGAAGAAGACTAGAATGCCTTACCAAAAGACCTCCATAGAACCTTCTTCTAAAGCTGAGCCCACTCCTGCCCCCACTACAGATCCAGAACCCATGCAACTGGGGGCCTTCCGCGGACCCATATCCCCGCAAGAAAGAATGCGACAGATTCACACTGGGCGGTGTATGTATTGTGCCTCAGACAAACATCTTGTGAGAGAATGTCCCTTAGCTCCTCCACGGCGTTCGGGAAACGCCAGCTCCCGATCCTAGATGGAGCACAGCATCGGGAGAGAGATGTTTGCTCCACATCTATTCCATCCTTGAACTCTCCTGGACAAAACAATCTTGTGATCTTGCAGGCCTTTCTATCGCCATCCCAGAACGAAACCTACCCCATTTTGGCATTGGTGGATTGTGGAGCCATGGGGATATTTATAGATCAAGATTGGGTCACTACCAATCACATTCCATATGAAACTCGAGGCATCATGCAACCTGTAGAGGCTATCGATGGAAGACCTCTCTCTTCAGGACCCATAACCCTACAAACCAAAGAGATCCAGCTCTCGATAAACCATCATCGAGAGGTGATCAAATTTGACATCATTAAGTCTGCTCATTACCCAATGGTACTGGGTATGCCCTGGTTACAGAAGCACAACCCATACATCAACTGGGCAGCAGGATCCTTGTTTCTTGGTTTTGAGCATTGTATGTCTCACTGTTTATCCCTGGATTCCTCGTCGACATCTTCTGAAGGTACGCCGACAGACCAGCAAGGCCCTTTCATGGTCTCAAATATGATCCAGGTTCCTAGGGCCTATCAGGATTACACTGATGTGTTTTCAACTGCCATAGTTCAGGCCCTACCCCCTCACAGACCTGAAGACTGCGCTATTGATACTGAACCCTCAGCAGTGATTCCTTTTGGAAGGATGTTCATTTTATCAAAACCAGAGAAAAGGGCCCTCCGAGAATACTTGGATACCAACCTTGAAAATGGCACCATATGACCTTCCAAATCTCCAGCGGGAGCTTTGTTGTTTTTTGTTCCCAAGAAAGATACTAAAGAGTTTAGGCCTTGTCATGATTATTGTGGTTTAAATCAATGCACCCTCAAGGAACGCTACCCATTGCCCTTAATCGCAGATATCCTGGAAGTGGTGAGAGGAGCTGTAGTCTTCACAAAATTGGATCTCAGAGGTGCCTAGCATCTGATCCGTATTAGGGAGGGTGACGAATGGAAAACAGCCTTTAGAACACCCTTTGGTCACTTTGAATACCTGGTCATGCCCTTCGGTCTCGCCAATGCCCCCGCAGTCTTCCAACGTTTCATGGACTGGGTGTTTTCCGATATGCTTTTCCTCTTCGTCATAGTTTGCCTGGACGATAATCTGATATACTCCAAGGACCATTTTAAGCATGAAGAGCATGTTAAGGCAGTCTTACAGCGGCTACGTGAACACAAGCTCCTGGCTAAACCCAAAGAAATGCCTTTTCCATGTCTCTACTGTTCACTATCTAGGATTTGTCCTTAGTCCAGAAGGAATTGGAATGGATCACTCAAAAGTAAAAGCCATACTATCCTGGCCTGTTCCAACTAACGTGAAACAGATTCAATCCTTCCTGGGACTTGCCAACTTTTATCGGAAATTCATACCTTTTCTGAGATAGTTCAACCGATTATTACATTGTTGAAAAAAGATACTCACTTTCTCTGGACAACAGCCCAAGATGAAGCGTTCCAACGATTAAAGGCAGAGTTTACACAAGCACCCATCCTGGCTCAACCTGACATCAATTGACCTTTCCTAGTGGAGACGGATTCCTCTAACTACGTCATAGAAGCAGTTCTAAAGCAGGAATTCAAGGATAACTTAGAACATCCCATTGCTTATCTTTCACAAACTCTAACTCCCAGCGAGACTCATTATTCCGTATTGGAAAGGGAACCGTTAGCCATCCGTCAAGCCTTCACAGAGTGGCGTCATCTACTTCTGGGAGCAAAACATCCTGTTCTGGTCCGTAGGGACCATCGGAATCTTCAAGTTTTGAAATCTCTGGAATGTCGGAACAGTAATCAAGCCCGTTGGGCCTTCTTCTTTGCCCAGTACCAGTTCCAGATCCATCATGTCCCTGGAACACAGAACATAACTGCTGACGCCTTATCCCGACGTCCCGACTACGAAACTCTTGAAGATCGGTCCTTCCCAAAGATGTTCCCCCACACAATTTTTGTAGCCCAAGCAATCAGCCTCCTGGAAGACATTTGGATGCAAACCCAGTCCTCTGAGATCTGGAAGGAATTTACAGGGAAGAATCGATGGAATCTTAGAACAAAGGACGGGTATCTGTTCAAGGATAATGGCCTGGTCATTCCCACACAGAGACTACAACAAAGGGTTATAAACCTCTGTCACGATACCCTTCACTCAGGACATCGTGGCATCACCAACACCCTCCGTCTAATACAAAGACAATTTTGGTGGCCAAAGATGAAAGTTGACATCCAACTGTACATCCAAGCCTGTTCAGTCTGCAATCAAAACAAACATGATAACTGGAGACCGGCGGGTCTCCTACTTCAACCTACACTACTGACAAGGCCCTGGGAATTCATTGCTACAGACTTTCTTGTGGAATTGCCACCTTCCAGGGGATACACGAATATCATGGTCACCATTGATTTATTCATTCATATGGTTCATTTTACACCATTGTATAAACTACCATCTTCCTCAGAACTCGCTGGAATCTTCCTGCAATACATATTTCGACTTCATGGACTTCCTTCCAAGATCATATCAGACAGAGGACCTCAATACATCTCTCAATTTTGGAAACACTTATGCCGTATACTAGGAATCCAACGCGCCCTCTCCTCAGGTTATCATCCACAGACTAACAGAGCTACTGAACGTGTGAACCAAACCCTAGAGCAATATCTTGGTTGTTTCACCACCAAGGTACAGGATGATTGGTCACTCTTAATACCTGTGGCTGAATTCACCTACAACAATTCGGATCACTCGGCTGTCAAGACCAGCCCCTTTTTTTGCAGCCAAGGATTCCACCCTTCGATTCTACCTTCCATTCTTCCATTCTCCCACATCCTACACCAGTGCCTACAGTCAACTCCTGGATTGAAACTCTCATCAACGTACATAAGGAAGCCAAAGAACACTAAGAAAGGGCCCGAACTAACACCAAGCATTATGCGGACTCCAAAAGAAGACCAGGACCTTCCTATGCAGTGGGTGATAAGGTCTGGTTATCGTCGAAACTACTGCCTCAACATTTACGACCGAATGAGTTGGCTCCCCGGTACTATGGCCCATTTTCCATAAAGGAAATCATAAACCCAATGGCCTTCCGACTCAAACTACCAGACTCCTGGAAGAGGATCCATCCAGTGTTTCACACGTCTCTAATGTAACCGTACGTCCTGTCCTCCCGGACTGCCCAAGGGCTACCCCTGTAATTGTCGATGACCAGCTGGAATACGAAGTGTCCAGAATATGTGACTCCAGGTACAGACGTGGTCAGCTACAGTACCTGGTTGAGTGGAAGGGGTACCTTCCTAGTGAACGCACCTGGGAACCAATCTCAAACCTAAATGCCCCCAGATTACTCAGAAGGTATCATCTTATACACCCGGGCAAACCCGGAAGGACAGGCCTTCGGAGGAGGCATGCTGTCATGAACCATCGGACGCGTCCCTTTTGGACTTCCTGGTCCCTGACACATAGGGCTTGCACTCAGCAGTACTCCCAACATGGCCGTCAAACACGGAACGTTGTTTACAAGCTTCCGCGTCGGACGCAGCACGTTCTATAAAGAAGACACGCCCCGCGTGTCTCAACGCTACCGCTTGCAGTGGCTAGAGGTGTGCTGCCATAGTTCGCTCTCGCTACCTTCTTTGATTCCTTGTTCCTGGCCCCTATTTTCCCCTCATTAATTCCCTTCCTCTTTATTACCTCTTGCATCCCGGATCTCCCTGTACCCGTCTCAGAGTACACTCTTTATCGTTTTCCAGGACTTCCCGGATAGTCTGAACATTCCAGGAGTCAGAACGCTGAACGCACGCTGGAACCCGAGGACGTTCTCACAGGGTTATACAAGACCCGAACTGTGCGCAAGAAGACTCCTTCAAAGAACTCTAATAAAGAACACAGACAGGTGAGAAGGGGGGAAACCTGTGACAACAACAAACTTATTTCAAAGTGGCACGGACCAATAGAACGAACGGGAACATGGACATATAAAATAGCCCAACCAAACCAAAAACAGAAAGTCCATTTATACCACATTAACCTCTTAAAAGAGTAGAAGGAGAACCCATCAGCCACCCATGCCAAAGAACTAGCCTGCCTGGTTCTGAAAGATATATATAACTTTGACTTAATTCCTTCCAAGTTATCTATCCAACAGCGAGAAGATCTAAAAGATGTAGTGGTCTCATTCCCTGATGTATTCTCAGAAAAACCAGGAAGAGTAAAGAGTAAAAGGTACATACCATTATATTCAAATCCCTGAAGGCAAAGTGGTTCACTTATAACCCTATCGTCTGCCAGAGGAACTTTTACACCACTGCCGCTTACCAGGGTGAGGAGGTGGGGTCCGGTTTACTCTCATTGGCACCTGTGTCGACCGCGTTTACTCGCGGCATCAGCCTCCCTAGTGACATCCATGGTTGCGGGCCTTCTCCGCATGCGCAGTCCACCTGGCTCTGGAGCAATGCAGGCCTGGTTTGCAAGCCTCACGTGGCTCCCCGGTCCCATATTAGTGCCCCGCCCACAAACAAACCGCGTCTCAATGCGGTTTGTTTCCTGATCGCTGCATTCTTTGCACGCTGCTCCTTGTTCTCTGTTCCTTGGTTCCCCTGCATCCTTAAAACACTTGTGTATAGGCGCGTTATAAATGCCATATCATATCCAGCCTGCTCCTTGTTCCTGAGGTTGGGTTTCCCTTCTTGGGAAGGGGATCTTCCTCAGTCAGGCTCCACTTCCCCTTTCCCTGTTCCTTGTTCCTTGTTTTCTCCTCCTTTTGGCTTCCCTTGGCATCCCATCCTGGTTCTGCGTTCCTTGTTCCCCTGCCTGGATCTCAGTTCCTTGATTCGCATTTGGGCCTATGTCATTGCCTAGTCTCTAGTTTCCGCCCGAGTACTTTGCCACCGAAAATGACATGAAGGGCTTAATAATGAGGTCCTCCTCCTCCTAGAGCCCCGGGGGTCTAACGGTCTGAGTAGCATGATTTTGAAGACAGACCCTGATATTTGGTCCCGGTTGTTGGATGCCCTATTTAAAGGCATTATGAATTCTAAACAAAGCCTCAATTCCTGGAGGAGGGTGGTGGTGATTCCTATTTTCAAGAAAGGAGACCGTTTAGCCCCTGCAAATTATCGCTCAATATCGTTATTAACAGCTGATGGGAAAGGAACTGGGCAAATTCACAAGTCATTATCTCTAGACACCAAACAGGATTTAGGAGGGGCCTGTCATAATCTCTAAATTGCCTGGTCTTAAGTGAAGTTATTAATGCAGCCTTTACTAGAGGCGGTCAACCTTTGTTTGGGGCTTGGATTGACTTGTCCCAGGCATTTGATTCCATCGATCGGGGCCGCCTCTGGTCGAAGTTGAGGGAATGGGGTATCGCTGAAAGCCTACTGGCAATCCTGATTAAACTACATAAAAACACTGATATGCAGGTTGGACTGGACGGATCAGGGAAACTCTCCCAATCAATCAATCAATCATCATGGGCGTCAGACAGGGCTGTTTATTGGCCTCAATTGTGTTGAATCTATATTTGGCTGACCTGGTGAAATGGTTATTGGAATCGGCATTGGCCAGTCCAAAACTAGGTTTATCCATCATTAGTTGGCTGGCTTATGCCAATGACACTGTGTCATTGGACAGGACACCAGTTGGCCTCCAAACATTGCTTGCAGCATTTCAGCTGTATGCTCAGGAGAATGGGCTAAAACCGAACCCTGAGAAATCGAGTATTATGATCTTTAAACATACACGCAAGATGGTTAAGCACTTTAATTGGCGTTTGGATAATAAGAAAATTCCTGTAGTGAAAGAGTTAAAATATTTGGGCTCGGTGGTTAGAGCTTTTCCAAATAAGGGTCAGTCTACCTCTAGCCAGGATGTCGAGATTTTGCAATCGGGTCCCAGATGGAAGGAATTCTACACAAATGCTGCAAGTTCTCTATGATTCCGTTAATCAAATGCTATATTGGTAAGATCATTGTGGTTTTGATTGACATATTTGAAACAAATCCCCAATCATTTAATATCACTTAGGAAAGACTGGAGGGAAACCAGTGGAGGCGGGTTCCGAGTTTGCCTAATCGTGTGCCCATAGTTTTGCTGAGATATGAGTTGGGCCTGAAATCATTGAGGGCTTGTCTTGCATGGAGCTGGATCTCTCAGTATAGGTTGATCTTGTCCCTCCACCTCTTTCACTTTATTAAGATCTTTTGGCCACACAGAGGTTACTCTAATCAATTTTTGAATAACTTGGAAAATCTATGTATTAATAGTCTAAAGGAAGCAGCGTGTACAGAAGATATTATGATTCATAATCCAGATAAGGCAAAAGAGCTACTGAAGAGAATGGATTGGATACGAACAATTGATCAAATGAAAAAATGGCGTCTGTGTGCCTCTCTAACATTGGTGGATAAACATAGGGCCACGCTACCCACATATCTGAATAAGTTTCCGGATCCAGTGATAAGAGGGGATTTTTTGCGTGTAAGGCTGAATCTCTTACCAAACTTGCAGATTAAGAATATTAGAGACCCTAGAGGTACCCCTAGTTCAGGTTTCCAAAAATGCGGGGGCATAGTTACTGAGAGTATGAAGCACTTGTTGAGTGAATGCCCCGGGACTTGGGAGTTGAGAGCTTTAAGGCTGGAGAGATTTATCCATCAGGGCTGGTGGTTGGAAACAGATTCGTTCTGGAATAGAATGGTTTCTGGGAATTAAGTTTTCTTAACGTCAGAAGTTGTCTAACTATTGAGGGAGTAGAATCTGTTGACACCGTCTAATCCATAGATTTAGTTCTGTTTTACTTTCAACTGGATGTTGGTAAGAGAGATTTTCCGATTCTATTATGTCAATTAATATTTATTTTTTCTTTGAATGATATTCTTGGATGACATTTTTTAAATGTTTTTTGTTTGAAAAGTTTCAAGAAGTTTTGTGCAAAGTGAAATTTTAATTTTGTATATTGACTAAATCACAATAAAAAAAATTAAATAAAAAAATCAGGGAAGCGCTGGCCCATGACTTTGGGAGCTGGTCCACTCCTGGCCTATTTCATCAGGTCAGTGTTGGGCTGGTTCCTCGCGTTACCTTTTCTTCACCTCAGCACTTAAAGACAGACTGACTACCCCTCTGCGTTCAACGTTTTACCCCTTGCAACATTTTATGGGTGGCAACTTTTCTGATCTGATTGGAGTGACCGTTTGAGTATATCTCAATGATATTCTGATCTTTTCTATGGACCTGGAGGAACACATATCAAGCGTCAAGGAATTGCTATGCACTTGCGCGTTCTTAATGTCACTGGGCCGAGTAAGATCGTCGTTTTTATTTTTTGTTCTCCCTTTTTCCCCTCCCTTTGCTTGGTCGCGCTCTGAAACACTTGTGTACGAGCGCGATATGAATAAAATATCATATCATACAACAACTGTCCCCCAACCAACTGTTCGCCAAGGCAGAGTAGTTTCTTTTCCATTGATAAAGAATGAAGTTGTTGGGGAATGTGGTTAGCAGTAGAGGTATTCTCATGGATCCAGCTAAAGTACAAGCTATTCGGAACTGGAATCAACCACATGACCTGAAATCACTCCAGGAGTTTTTCGGTTTCGCCAATTTCTGTCGGCGCTTTATACCTCATTTTTGCTCGCATTTGGCAATGGATTTGTCTCGCTTGACCAGTATCAAGATACCTTTCCTTTGGGATTCCATGGCTGATGCAGCCTTCAGGGAATTAAAGAAAGCCTTAATCACTGCACTTTTCCTTCGGAATCCCAATGATGAGATTCCGTGTATCACTGAGGCGAATGCTTCTGATTTTGTCATTGGAGCAGTACTGCTACAGAAGAACCCAGGTTCTGGGATTGAACATCCTGTGGCGTATTATTCTCGCAAACTTTCCTCGAGTGAACGGAACTACGCTGTTATTGAGAAAGAACTCCTAGCCATAAAAGCAGTGTTTGAAGAGTGGAGACCTCACCTGCTGGGAGGGAGGTTTCCTGGGGAAGTACGCACCGATCATAGGAATTTGCAGTATCTACGCTCTCTACAGTGCCGCACCTTCCGACAAGCTTGTTGGACCTTCTTTTCCAATTACGATTTAGTTATTACCTACACACCCAGCGCTCTGAATCTTAAGGCCGATGCATTGTCTCGCTCCTTGGAGAACGATGTTGAAAGAGGCGATACAGACATGCCGCTGATTGCCCCAAAACATTTCTTACTCACTCTCCCCAACTGGTGAAGACCCACATCTTCAACAAATTTTCCCTCCAAAGGATCCCACAGCTTTCATATTTTCTGTCCGTCCCGTCTTCTACATGTTGTACTCTGTGTAGTCATATCTGCGCCCTGAAACTCGTGAGTTACCGGCGCAGTAGAAATAAATAAATAAAATAAACAAATCTACGGTCTATCCAGCAAGACACCATGTCCAATCCAGCCAGAACCAGACTGTTGGATTAACCTCGCGTAAATGAACGCAACGGAATGGTGTTCTTTCAGAATCAATTATACATCCCTTCTGCCAACCTTCGAACCGCAATACTGCATGCTTTTCATGATTCCAAGGTTAGTGGACCTCACAGAGTTAAGGCCACCCAGGAACTGATCACCAGGCAGTTCTGGTAGCCTGGATGGGCCAGTCAAGTGAAACAATATATGGAATTCTGTCCCTGCTGTTGTGCTCAAATCAAGATCCTGAGGAAGAGACCCCTGGGTCTGCTACAACCCACCGAGGTGCCACCCTATCCATGGCATACTACCGCCACTGATTTCATTGTCGATCTCCCTCCCTCTGGAGGACATACTTTTTCACTAAGATGGCTCACTTTGCCCTGTTCCCAAAGATCCCTACCACTCTCCAGATGGCGTGTGGATTTCTTCACGAGGGGTAGCGTCTCCATGGATTGCCTGAGAAAATATTGTCTGATCGCGGCTCCGAGTTTTTCTCATCTTTTTGGAACTAGTTGTGTAAACATCTTGGCATTCACATAGCACTGAGTACGGGCTATCACCCTCAGACAAACTGCCAGACTGCCAGACTGAACGTACCAACCAAACACTGGAGCAATACCTATGGTTTTTCTCATCTTTTTGGAACTAGTTGTGTAAACATCTTGGCATTCACATAGCACTGAGTACGGGCTATCACCCTCAGACAAACTGCCAGACTGAACGTACCAACCAAACACTGGAGCAATACCTATGGTGCTATGCTAATGCCTTGCACGATAATTGGTTGGCCCATCTGGATGCTGCGGAAGTGGCGTATACTAACTCAGTACATGCAGACACAGGTTTCAGCTTTTTTTCTGTTCCTCTGGACATAACCTTAAGCTACTTCCATTTAGCCCAGTATTGCCCAGCATTGTTCCATCTGCCGACCAACTGGTGAATTCCATCCAGAATCAACATTCCCTGGCAGCTGGTACCCTTGTGGAGGCACGTGGGCGCATGAAAGCACAGGCTGACAAGAGCCGTACTCCCCTGCCCATGCTTCAGGTTGGGGATGTGGTTTGGTTGTCCTCCAAGAATCTACCTGTCCGTAATTCACCCACTAAGCTCGCACCCCGCTACTTTGGGCCCTTAAAGATTACCAAACGTTTGTCTCCAGTGGCATTCCGTTTACAACTGCCCTCGTCCTGGTTGATTCACCCCGTTTTTCAGGTTTCCCTCTTGAAACGCTACGTATCGGACACTTATGGTCGCTCCTCCCCTGAGTTCGAAGTACAAGAAATTTGTGATTCACACATTCGACGTGGGATACTCCAGTTTTTGGTGGACTGGAAGGGCTAACCGGCATGTGATTGCACCTGGGAGCCACATAGTTTTGTGCATGTCCCTCGTTATCTCAAGCATCCCTGGAAGCCTGTGGCTCCTAGCATTTCTGGAAGGGGGCATAGTGTTACACCACCGCCGCTTACCTGGGTGAGGAGGTGGGGTCGCCAGGACCGGCGGGTCCTGTCATGGAGGGTTTACCCTCATTGGCGCCTGTGGCGACCGCGTTTACTCGTGGCCTCCGTCTCCCTGGGGACATCCATGTTTGCAGGTCCGCGCATGTACGGGCAGCCATGAGCTGCATTCCGCACATGTGCAGTCCGTCTGGCTCTGGAGCAACGCAAGTTTGCGTTGCAAGCCTTGCTTGAGTCCGGGTCCCACATTAGGGCCCCGCCCACATAAACAGTGTCTCAATACGGTTTGATTTCTGATCGCTGCACGCTCTGCGCTCTGGTCCTTGTTCCCTGTTCCCTGTTCCTGCCTATTTCTTGGTTCCCCTGCCTACAGCCTGGTTCTTGTTCCTGGGGTTGGGTGTCCCTTCTTGGCCCCTGTCCTGGGTTCCCTTGGGAAGGGGATCTTCCTTAGTCAGGCTTCTCTTCCCCCTTTCCCTGTTCCTTTTTCTCCTTCTCTTGGCTTTTCTTGGCATCCCATCCTGGTTCTCAATTTCTTGATTCGCCTTTGTCATTGCCTAGTCTCTAGTTTCCGTCTGGGTACCTTGCCACCGAAGACCGACATCTGCTTACTAAGTTCAACGCTAAGCCTCCTGAGACCAGCACCCTGTCTACAGAGTCATATGCACTACATCTACTGGACATCAGTTGGCCTTCCCTGCCAGTGCTTGCACTGTCCTGACGTCACACTAATCAGGGAATCACTGTCCCGTGACGCTGGGAGACCGTCCACCCCCAACCTATTATTTCATTAGGTGGGTGTTGGGCTGGTTCCTCGAGTTACGTAACTCGAGGTCATTCTTCGCCTAAGTACTTAAAGACAGACTGACTACCCCTCCGCGTCCATCACCAGGAAGTTCAGGTACGGAGCGCCGATATGATGCTTTTCTTAACAGGCACATCAACAGATAACAATCGAGGAAGTCAACAAACTGTTGAAGGTCAATATTATTGAACCCTTCTCAAGTCCATGGTCCTCTCCTATCGTGGTGGTTACAAATCCTGACAGTTCCTGGAGATTCTGCATAGACTTTAGTCAAGTAAATGCCATATCTGCCTTCGATGCCTATCCAATGCCACGCATCAATGACTTAATTGATAAACTTGGAACAGCCACCTATCCATCCACCCTAGATTTAACCAAGGAGTACTGGGCCAGATAAGGAAAAAACTGCTCCATCTGTTCCATCCACACCCTCTGTTCCATCCACACCCTCTGTTCCATCCACACCCTCTGTTCCATCCACCCCATCTGTTCCATCCACAGCTTACATTGACAATATTGTCATTTACAGTCAAAACTGGGAGCACCATCTTTTCCATCTTCCATCTTTATACCATCATGAAAGTCCTCAGGAAGGCTGGCCCAACTACTAATCCAGCTAAATGCAGATGCGCCCAATCAGCCATGAAATACCTTGTTTTGTTTGTAGGGAATGGGAAAGTACAGCCCCAACATGAAAAGGTAAAAGCCATCTTGGGCACTCCAACTCCCAAGACCAAAAGAGATTTTAGGGCTTTCTTTGGTCTAATAGGATATTACCATAGGTTTATTCCTAACTTTTCGGATGAAACGGCCCAGCTGACAGATAAACTTAAAAATGCCGAACCCCAGAAACTTCAGTGGAACGATGATGAGATATGCTATAACATCTTAAAGCAGACGTTATGCCAAAACCCCATACTAAAGGTAGTCAAAAGTGTTTGTGTTACAGACGGATGCACCTCTTACAGGGTTAGGAAACCTTCTGTCCCAAATTTGCGACGTACTATAACACCGTATACTATACACCATCCGCAAGTTATTCCCACGTGAAAGAAATTACTCTGTGGTACTCGAAGCCTTAGCCATCAAGTGGGCCATTATCCATTTTAGGTACTAACTATTAGGATGAAAGTTCACACTGGTTACAGCCCACTCACCCTTAGTTTGGATTAGTCAACGCAAAGAGTCCAACCCTTGGGTCAGGAGATGGTTTTTAGACCTAAAACCCTATTGTTTCATAGTGGAATACCTGAAGGGAAAAGAGAAGGAAAACGTGTATTTTCTATCCCGGCTCCCCTGTGAAACAAATGTGGCTACATCAAATGGAGGAAGGGCATGTGAGAAACCTAAAGGTGTCTCCCTAGCTAGTCCCCAGGATATGTCATCCAGGTGGCCAGAACACAGCCATCGCCATTGGATCCAGTTCCTGCAGGTGGACCAGTGAGGGAGGATCACCTGGTTGGGGGGTCCTTGGGGAGCGGGACACTGACGGGAAAGGTGCGGTATCCCCCTTCTTTCAACACCTTTGCCCCACCCTACCATGTAGGACATTCAAAACAACTGCTCCCCCTTTTCAGACACAAACACTTTTGCACGACACACCAGAGAAAGGACCAACAACAGAGCCGTTTACCTGACATGCCCCAATACAAGGATCAGGCAAAGTCAGGTAATTGATCAGAATCACACAAACCTGACAGCCCTTTCCCTTCCCCACAGGGATAAAATGTGGAGGAATAGAGCAAAGTACGAGCAATGCAGACCGCACGACGAGACAGCTAATCAGGCCTGGCAGTTCGGGAGGAGAAGAAAGGCGGCGAATATCGAGAGCCTGACGAGGAGAGATGAACAAGTTACTTACCAAATGGTAACGTTCTATCGACTGGATGTTCCTCCAACGTATTCCACATCTTTGACATGTAATGTCCATAGCTGTGCACTTTGGAAACTTTTTCGGCAGAGGGCGTCCTGTGTCGATGGCGTCGGGTCAATGTCCCTCGAAGGCCTCCATCGATGGCGACGTCACCGGATGTTATAAATAGGACGCACAGCGCCCATAGCCTCAGTTTAAGTTTTTTCCCTCAGAACGTGTGGCACCAGTCCCATGCCTGCTGGACTGCACTTAGCTTTGCGGAAACGGAAGCTGCAATCGCATAGGAAATTCTCCTGAGGGGCAGGCTGGTACGGGGATGTGGAATACTGTCATGGCCACAGGCGCAAGAACACAAAAAACACACCATCTAGTGTTGGGGGCAATGGGTCACTTGACTCACTTATGTTCCTTTGGGACCTATAAACACAGGGGTCCTGGCTGGACTCAGCCCTGGCGTCTTTGGTGCCAGGCTCATATAGAGATGTGAGCAGAAACACTTTATTTCAGCGCATGAGTGCTTTTATTTTACAAGAACTTTCTGAAAGCCTTTATTCAAGAGAACATCCTCATGTGCTGACTCATCGGGTTTGCGAGGCAGGTGAACCTGGTGGGCCTGGCTTCAGAAGCTCAGCTATATAAGCTGCTCCATCCTTAAGGCCGGTGCTTCGTGTTACTGTGCACTCACATGCAACGTGACGCTCACCGCAGTTTGGACCAGTTTACTTACTTTTGAAACCAGGCGTTCTCCTGCATACTCACCTCCAAGAAACCGGTGCTTCATCTGCAGACTCCTCTCCTGACATCCAGTGATCTTGATCCCGACACCGCAGCACCGCACTCGGCATCCACGAACTCGAACCCTGTGGAGAAGAAGAAAGACAAGGTTAGAACATCCGTCCTAGGGCCACAGCGCATTTGAACCCTGCGCGCCCCCTAGTTAACAATTTACCAGCTACTTAGCGCTGCAGCTTCATTCCTCATTCCCTCTGGCTGTCGCCACAAGCTCTGCGGCTTCTGCCAGGCCGGCAACATCACCTGCAAGGGAAGAAAGCAAAAGAGCAAACATTAAAAATGACAGCAATACAAGACAACAAACTTTACAATACAACAAAAACAGACGAGGAAAGACAAAGGCAAACAGGAACACTTACCTGAAGTATAGTGGCTTAGTCGCAGCAGGACTGGACTACCACGTGCAAGGGACCAGTGAAGGAACTCTGTCCATATCATACAAGCACCCTTGCCAGAAGCAGCAGGACGGAGTGCTCGCCAAAACTAATCAACAGGTGAGCTTTCCAGGGACAGTGCAACCAACGGGTACCACAGTTTGGGAGAAGGGGTCTGGAAGGGGATCAGGCGCACAAGCTGGCATACTCACGCCCCTATTCTCCATGCAGGAGCAGTCCCGAGCAGCATCACCTATTACCACCAGTCACCACATAAGCGCAGAGGGTGAAGTCAGACCCTAGCGACCTCACCCCCGGGAGGGCTGCAGCCGTGCCCCAACGCCTCCGCAGAGACCAGGTGACCTATACAGACCTCACATCTAGTCATCACTGTGCTCCTGGTAAACCACAAGCAACCATTGAAAATGCATGCCTTGGAGGCATACATTGACAGTGGGGCTGTGGGAAATTACATGGACCAAGATCTGGCTACCCGGATAGGCCTTCCTCTCCGACAGAAGCAGGTTTCGGAAAACATCACAGCATTTGATGGATCTCAGCTATCATCCGGCCCGGTGACACATTACACTGAGAAGGTCACGCTTCTGTGTCAGGTCGGTCACCAAAAGGACATCACCTTCGATCACATCGGCGCTCCTCAGTTCCAGATGATATTGGGAATGCCCTGGCTGGAGACCCACAATCCCAGGATTGACTGGCGTAAACGAGTTCTGACCTTTCCCCAAGACTATGCGACACCTGTTATAGCAAGGGATTCTCATTAAAAGGTCTTACCAACACAGATTCGTCGAAGAAAGAAACCATACTGGGCATCACCAGTTCACTACCACCTGAATACCTGGATTACCAAGATGTCTTTCAAAGAAGAGCAAGCAAACACCCAATCTCCCACAGACCGTATGACTGCCAAATTGATCTGGTACCTGGAGCTCAGTTCCCTGCAGCCGGATTTACGCCCTAACAGAACAGGAAAACCAATATCTAAAAACCTACCTCGATCAGTATCTGGCAAATCGCTTCATTCGTCCGTCCAAGTCCCCTACATCCTCGCCCCTCTTTTTTGTGCTTAAAAAGGAGGGAGACCTGAGAACTTGCATTGACTACAGAGCACTTAACCAGATCTTGGTAAAAAAACTGTACCCTTAACGACTTATCCCCAAGCTCTTGGATCAAGTCAAAAACGCTCAGATATATACAAAACTAGACTTATGAGGGGCCTACCATCTAGTAAGAGTAAAAAAAGGAGACGAGTGGAAGACGGTCTTTCGCACAAAATATGTCCTTTGGGCCATGTATTGCTCCGGCGGCGTTCCAATTTTTCATGAATGACGTGCTCCGCGAGCTGTTGTACGTCTGAGCTCTTGTCTATATTGATGACATTCTTATCTATTCGACCACCAAGGAGGACCACGTCAACGATGTCGGGGCAGTTTTGGAGTAACTGCGGCAACACCGGCTATTTGCCAAATTGGAGAAATGTTTCTTTCATATGACAGAGGTAGAATTCCTCGGCTTTATTCTCACACCACGGGGCATACGCATGGACACGCGCAAGGTAAACGCTATCCTTAACTGGCCCTCACCGACATCCATTGGGGATTACAGAGTGTACTCGGGTTCGCCAACTTTAATCGCCGGTTCATTCCCAGGTTCTCCCAGATCGTCCACCCAATCACCTCTTTACTACGGAAAAATTTACAATTTAATTGGTCCGCAGAGGCAGAGAAAGTCTTCAGGAGCTAAAACAAGCATTTACCACAGCACCAATTCTACGGCATCCTCGACCAGAACTACTATAACGTGGTCGAAACTGAAGCTTCCAACATAGCAATGGGAGCAGTCCTGTCACAACGAGACCCCGAAACAGGTCAGTTGCATCCCGTGGCATTCTGGTCTCGCAAGTATTTAGCCCCTGAATTGAATTATGCAATCACTGATAAAGAACTGCTAGCAATTAAGGCAGCATTCAAAGCCTAGAGACATTATCTACTTGGAGCTAGACATACAGTCACCTTCGTCACGGATCATCGCAATCGACAATATCTGAAGACCGCTAAAGTGTAGTAGCATTTTTCCTAAGGGGAATATTTTTAATGTTGTTTATACTTATTTCATTTACCAAGGATTCCCAGTCTGACGATGGGGATTATTCAAGCATGTGAATCTATGAAAGATCCAATGCTGGAAAAGTATAATGTTTGTTTAATGCTTCAGAACTAAATGAGTCCCTTAAAGGGTCATATTCAGGAAAAAGTCATCTTAACAAGATCTGCTGTCTCCTGTTTGCAGCCCAGGGATCGTTCACACACCACCCATAGGTCCATCAACACCTGAAGGTGTTTCACGTCCCCGGGGATCCCTTATTGAGGTGGCCAGGGAAGGGCCATCGCCTTTGTATCCTGACCCTGGGGGTGGACAAGCGAGGGAGGATCACCTGGGTAGAGGGTCCTCGGGGAGGACACACCGGAAGGTGAGACATGGTATCCCCCATTTCCTGACAGTTATTTACCCCATATTCCCTCTACCTTTATGGGATACTACAACTCCCATAACACCCCTCCTTTCCCTATCAGCCCAACTACCGAGACGAGGAAGACAGACTAGGAAAGATTACCACTAGTAACATGCACTAGCCTTGTCCCACAAATAAGGCGAGTCGGGGTCAAGCACTCAGTCCCAATCACACACACCTGAAACTCATGGATCATTTTCCAAACTATGAAAGGTGGAGCACAGAAAGACACGGGGAGCGAGACAGGTGCCAAGAAGGAAGGCAAGCTGGATGGCGAAACGGAGGAGCAGCTGAGAGAGAGCTGCTGAGAACCCAGCCAGGGAGAACAGAAAGCTGAGAAGCTGGAAGTTGAGGCAGGAGAAAGTGTGTCGAGGGAGCCGTGTCTCCAAGAAGTCTGAACTGTTCGGAGAAGGGAGTCTAAGGGGCTGGCTAATCCCTTCCCTCCATGCACCAGCAAACTGCTTGTTTCCTCCCTGGGGCTGCAAGACCACAAGGGAGTGTCTGAGGGGCAGGTGGGCAAGACCGTGACATGCTAAAACCCAAAGTACACGCAAAAGCATTCACAGCTGCAGAGTTCAAAGAAAGGGAGAGCCCGGTTTGTGATACACACTATTGTGGAAAGCTACAGTGTTACAAGGAAGGCTACATGTTGAAGGATGAAGAACTGAAAGCTTGAATGTAGTAAGCTGGCGAGGGAGCCGATGAGAAACAAAGTAACAGAGCGGTGCCATGTGAGAAGGCACATTGTTAAACACTTCTTGAAATATAACAGAACAGTGAATAATGAAAGCGAAATGTGTTGAAAGCCATTGAAGGAAAAGGCACAAGGGAAAGAAATTGTGCAGAGATCCTGTGAAAGTGAAATTATATTTTTGTGAGACAGGGAACAGAATTTCCGTGGGCCCGTCCTAATGAACTATATGCTTTTGTGAAACGAGGAACAGAGTAGCCAAAGGCCCGTTCTGCGAAACCAAGTGTAAGAGGCACGGACATTGAGAAGTCAACCCTATTGTCAGAGTGGTCACGCATAGGGGTGAGAATACTGTGCGGTTGCGAAAGTCTCAGGCAAGGCGATAATTAAAACACCCTGCTGTCGGAGTGCTCACACATGGGGGTGATAATACTATGCTGTTACGAAGGTCTCCAACAGGTGAACATTGTGAAAGACAAGTACAAAGTTTGGGGAAGGGAGTTCTCGCCAAGCTCTTTGAAGCGGAGCTGTTTAGCTGGAAAGTGTTTCAGCCATGTTTAAGTGTTTGAAGACAGGCGACGGCAGCCTGTGAAAGTAACTAAGAAGAACTGTGATGCATGTCGAACTGTCATTGGAATAGGTGAGGGAAGCCTAACAGATTTATGAGAAATCTTAGAACTGTGTATACTATTCACCTTGAAGGAACTTTGTAAGAACCCCAGTGAAATGAACTTGGGGAAGGGAGTGGTGATCCACTTTCATTGCCATTCTGACTTTCTTTTGATACACTCTTTATTGTCATATATTTTCCCACACTTAGTTATTGTGAAGCGTGAGGGCAAGTATAGGTTTCTGACACAGACTTTTCCTTTGTTTGACTGACTTGGACCATTTTATTTTACTTTGATGGTCGAGACTACTCCCATTATAGAATTAGGGCCAGCTAGAAAGTCTCCAACCACAGTCAAACTTAATAAAGGTGTTGCAACTTGTACCATTTGTGTCTGTGTCCTTACTTGTGATACTATGCCTGCCTCACACCTGTGATGTCACACAACCCCTTTGGCAACCTCACCATCCACCGCCAAGCTGAGGCAGAGGACTTTGTTACACAACTAGTTGTGGCGCAGAATCCGGAGACTGGTGCATTGATCTCCTGTGCCATTTCCTGCAGGGAGAAGTGTGTGCTCTAGAGTAAGAGGACTCGCTTGAGTGATGGATGTCTCTTCTTTTCCTTGTCATCTCCCTCTCCAGGTTGCAGGACACATTCCTGAACTCACCTCTTTGGCAGTGAATTGGAGTGTAGAGGCACCTCCAAAACAGATTTCTCAAAGGTACCTTGATTACTTGCTGCTAAAAGCAGCTTAGCCTTCGAGTGCAGTGAGTGGCTGACCCGTGCTCTTCTGTATCATGACCTCTACAAAGAAAACAGACACAATCCAACTGAGGGTAAGAGCACAACATTGTGCGGCCACACTTATTGCACAACTTACAGCTCAACCTTCAATGGTAATATTGTCAAAAAATGTCAAGTACAAGTGGCTGTTCCGAATAACGTTCAAGCAGGACTTCAGAAAAAGGCCTGAATATGACTTCTGCAGATGCAGATATGTAAGTAAGAATGACATCACTTCTCGCATAAAAGGGCGCCAAGAAGCATTCATGGAGTCACAAGCTGGTGCTACGTGGCTATCTGAAACATTTCCACTTCAGACTGCAACTAATGGATATTTCAAAGCTGTCTAATCTGTGGAAGGAATATTTCCATTAGAAATAGTGTTTATCATACAGAAGCTCAAGCAACTCTCTTCACACAATCCATGCCCATTAACATCAAATTAGGACTTCCATGCAGCTTTGTTTAAAGGAAAGGGAGTTTGCAAACAATGCTCCGGCAGGCCATCTATATTGTAGACAACAGGAGAAATGTTTTGTACCCTGTACCCACATTTTAAATTAATTAGTTGGCCTTCCCACTTCTTTGTGAGTACTCAAAGCAGTCTGCAAGATCTTTGTTTCACATATTGTGCCAGAAAAGGATACAGTCTCTTCTCTGGCTTTTGCAATCACCAGGTTTTCCATCATTTGGCGCTGCAGAGATAATGTCTGGAATAAAGGAAAAATTACCTGTTGGTTATTTTGTACCCTGAAACTGATGTGGATTTAGCTCCCGACTGAGAAGCTGAGCGCAGTGAGGACTAAAAACTGATGGAGAAGTTGAGGACAGATAGGACTGCACACTTTCAGGAGATGGAAAAAACAATACCAGCAAGACCACACAATGCAAGAAGAGACAACATGCAGCCCATACCTGGTAACAAAGGACCTGGGAAGAGGCATGACTATGAACTAATAGTGATAATGGAAACAAACAGGACTACATGCTGATGGGCCAGGGAATATGCCAAACTATGCCATGATAAAGAAGTTGGGGCGGCTGCTAAATTGCATGCAGATAAAGGAGCTTGCAACGCTACAAACTACGAGTTGAGGCAGGAGCAAAACTGCCTCGGAGTGAAAGTTGGTAGAAAGCTAGGTACAAAGAACATAACAGATGAGGTCTAGCATATCATCAACCTGACATTTTCCTTGCCAACAATACCAATGTGGGCTCTAGTTTCCTTTAAGTTTAACATATGTGTTAACATAACCGTTATAGTCTTAACATACTTGCTTACTCATTTTTCAAGGCACATCCCCCTAGTGGCATCATTTCCTAGAAGAGTCACCGTCGGCTAGCTGTCCGTGTCACAGTGACAACCATGTGTGAAGATAGCTTTCCAGAAATTAGGTTGAACTTTTGAAAGGCTAACTGGAGAGTCTAACATTACTGGGCTTTGGGGTGTCTTAAGGGTTAAATCCAGCTTTGGTCTATTGCCTAACAGAGAAGCTAAGCTCCTTATGAAGCCTAACACAAACATTTCTACCTATTAAGTGAAGTTGGTGTAGTTTCTTCTTCTGGCTTAAAGGATTTGTACTGATGCTCCAAAAGATGACAAATTAACATTTAAGTTTTACTGTTCAGACATCTGAAGAGGTTAATTAGACTATCTTGGCCAACAACCTTAAAATGTCTAACTGCAAGGATTTAACAGAACCTGTTGAAATTGATCTTCTGTGTTGGGCATTTTAGACAGCAGATATGCAGACCTGCCTTACCTTGGAGGGAAACCTGGAAGCTCTACCCGCGTTGGCGTCTGCGGCTCTATGAAACAGGCACAGTAGGTAGGCCAGCCGGATCCGCGCACTGGCAACGTCCTGCATGGTTATGTGCCACCATCTGGCAGCCACTACGCATGTGCGAGGAGCTGCAGGTTCAACTTTGCGCTTGCGCATTAGGAAGCCTCCCAGCACTGCTAGGCAACTGGCGGAAATAGCTGTGCTGTCATCCAGTGGCCATGAAAACACACCAGACACAGCTTTTTTCGCATCTAAACGTCTCTTGTTGCGCTTCGCTCCCTTCTTTCCTTCTCCTGCTCTCCATCTCCTGTCCTTGGAGTTCTGCCTTACTCTCTGTTCAAACTTCTCCTTCACCCTAACTCTGCATCCCTTCTACTTGCCAACCTACCTGCTCTTCTCGGTTCTCTTGACTCATCTATCTGCCCTGGACTTTGGTCCTTGACAGTTCTGTGGTGTTTGCGCTCTCCTTACCATCATTACCATGTGGTGCACCGATTTAATGTTTTGCACTGTATTTGCGCCGGTTCTAAATGATTATAGCGAAAACAAAAAGGCAATTTTTTAAAAGAATACTGAATGTATTTGTCTATTTAGGGGGTTCCTCCCCAAACCCCCTGTTTCCCTGTGTGTTTAAGCCCATCCAAACCCCTCCCCACCCATTTTATCCACGTACCCCACCCCGATCTATGTTTCCACAAAAATTCAGTGTTTTTTTCACTGTTTTTCATTCGTTATAAAATTCCTCTCTGTAATTGTTTTCTCTGTAATCACTGGATACCATTTGCGTTACATAAATAGGGGCAACTTTCTGTGGCACATGGAGGCTAACCCCATTTTCCCTCTGCAATACTCCTTTCACTGTGGTATGTACTGGGTTGCATTCCTGTGCCATCAGTTCTTTGTTGGTCGAGAACCTTTGTGGCACTGTGGCGTTGCAGCACTTGCACCAAGCTATGATCACAGGTACTAGACGCCAGCGCTCTGAGGTCCTTGACAGCATTGATGCAGCTGCTGAAGGGCGATCGGGCTGATCCGGTTAACTACCGTCCCACCGCCCTACTTAACCCCGACAGCAAGAAATTCCCCTCACTAATATTATTAAAACTCACTTCCAACAAAAGGCTTAGTAAAATGCAAACACAGTTTCGTAGAGGAATGAGTACCTCTACTAATGGAAAAACCATGAATTGCCTCCAGGAGAAAGCCTGCCGGAAAGAGGGGGCTCCAATTTATGTTGCCGCCATTGATTTCTCACAGGTGTTTCAAACCTATTAACCGAGTGTACCTGCGGGAAAAGTTGAGAATTAGCAAATCCTGGATTATCTACTGGCTCTCCTTATTAAAATTCACAAGAAATCATCAGTACAGGTGAGAATGAATGGGCAGGGGTGCCCGACAGGCAACCTAATGACACACAGGGGACTCCGCCAAGGTTGTGTCTTGGCCCCCTGCCTATTCAATCTTTGACTGTCTGATTTGGAGACATACTTGGAAACCGTGGCCTTCACTCCCCCCAAAAGAAAAATGGCTGCCCTTACTATAAGTTGGATGTCATACGCTGATGATGTCATTTTAACGGACCAAATGCAGATCAGCTTGCAGCGTTTGATAAACGCAAGTAGCCTACGCTTCTGAAAATGATCTGATCATAAACAATGGAATAACAAGCATTATTCGGTTATCTAGTAGGTATAAAAAAATTCATATGCCTTCACATGGTCAGTTAGTGAATCCATCATTTCCCCTGTGACTGAGATAAGATACTTGGGGCTTGACTGACACGCACCCCACCAAATTTGCAGTTATATAACAACTGAAAAATAAGGCGATGGAAAGTGCTGTCCAGTTGAAATTGATTAATAATAGATATTGTAGCTTAACTATTATCCCCTTAATCGAGTATTACAAACTAAAAAGCATACCATCACTACTGTATGGTCAGAAAAGGTGCTACCTTATTAGAGACGTAGATTGGGACAGCATTGCGTCCAAAATCTGGAAGAAAGCGCTCAGTCTACCAACCTGTGTACCGGTGTCCGCACTGCGCTTTGAACTTGGCTCCCTTAGAGGCTGGTACCAGTGGAAGCTTCTATAGAAATATTTTAGTACCTCCAACAGGGTCGCCACTGGGTGAATTTTACATGGAGGCATTCTGCTATGGGCCGAGGGAGTCCCGTAGGTCGTTTTTGCCTGTATGCCGATTCTATTTTAGTCAATAGCAATTTGAATTCAGTTATCTTAGTAGCTAATCCAATACTTGCAAAGAGATCATTATTTAGAGAGGATTGGACGGACACAATCAATAAAATGAGAGCTTACGCACTATACAGCAGTCTAACACAAACTGATGAACCGTTAGGAACTTTACCAAAATACCTGACTAGATTTCCAAACTACTACTTACGGCATCAATTTGTCCGGTTTAGGCTGAACGTAATCCCCATGGGTGAGATTGCATACATTCGTTCTGGAAAGGACCCGAATAATAAAGATTGCTCCTTGTGTAATGAGACGGGTATAAAACTAGAGAAAATTGTATTTCTGAGTGCTCCGCATTACAGGGAATAAGGTACACATTGTTTAGTAGATTTGTACACAATGTCTCTTGTCTGAAAACTAGACAGTTCTTGGACAGGGTTGTAAGCAGACACAAAGTAAGTTTGACAATCACCTTGATAAAACCTCAAGGGTGTACATCAAGGGAAATTGAGTCTGAAAATGAGTTTTGAATTCAAATTAATTGTGATGTTAATATTAAGATGTTATTTTTCGAATCAGTGTCATGAGAATTTCGGGATATATACTTTTATAATTTTATTGTTTGAAATGGATGATAAATTTGGACTGCCAATTTGAGTTTATGTTATTTAAAACTGTATTATTTGTTCTCGATCATTATGTATGGATGTTTTGTTTTGTTTATTCATTTATAACGCGCACCAGACCCAAGGGTTTCAGGGTGCAGCATTTACAGGAAAATTCGAAGCTTAGTTAACATGTTACAAAATAATGGCAAGGAATACAAATAAAAGACAAAAGTACAAGAATATCTACAAAGTGGGGGCACAATGTCACAAGACATAAGCAGGTATGGTACAGCAGTGCATGAATATGTACAAGGATGCAGGTCAAGTTAGCAGTCACACATCAACAGGCATTAGATATTGTTGGATTTGAGCAGGTTGATGTATCCAAGTCTGAAGTTCAGATAAGGTTGGTCTTCTCTGATGGTGTGGTAGGGAGTTCCAAAGTTGGGCCGCTTTAACAGGGAAGCTGCATCCACCCACCGTGGAAAGCCTAAATCTAGGTATGGTGAGGGTGTTGATAGCTCTCATGGGTCTGGTGGAAGTCCTTCTTTGGAATCTGTCTATAAGACAGCTGGGGGCAGCGTTGTTTAGAGCCTTGTGTGGGAGGGATGTAATTTTAAGCTGAATTCTGTTGTGGGTGGAGAGTCAGTTGTTTTGTCGTCTTATCACAGAGATATGTGATCTTTTTAGGTACTCCAAGTGCTGCTATTAAGGCATTATTCTGAAGAATTTGTATTTTCTGGATTATAGATTTATTGGCACCGATGTATAAGGTGTTGCAATAATCGAGCCTGGATAGAATAAGGGCTCTAGCCAAGGTAATGCAGTTATTGTCAGATAGGAAGGGTTTTTCCGTTCTAGTGAGCTTACATGTATAGGCCGTGGTAGAGGCCATGGTGTTCAACTGTTTGGTGAAGAAGAGGGAGGAATCAAGGTAGAAGCCAAGGGTCTTAACCTCCTGGGTCACCTTAATGAGGTTATCATCGATTGTGAATGATAAGTACTCCTGGCCTAGTTTCTTCAGATTAGTGTGGGTGCCCAAGATGATGAGCTCAGTTTTATCATCATTCAGGCATGGATCATGGATAGCCATCCATACCTGAATGATGATACACCCTGTTCACCAAGGCCAAATCCTTATCGTAATCCCCAGAGAGTGGGAGGAGGATCGGAGTATCATCTGCATAGTTGGTGTAGGTGATACCCAGATGGTCCAGATCGTCGAAAAGGGGATTGGTGAAGATATTGTATAAGGTGGGGGATGCACAAGAGAGCCCTGGGGCACCCCACAAGGTATGGGAATGGGGTCTGCTGCTTTTGATGGGGAGAAAACCCTCATTGTTCTATCACTCAGAAAAGACTCTATCCATAGTATGGCCTCTAGAGAAATGGGCAGCAGAGTCCAGGTGTCTGCATAGGACCTTGTGATCAACAAGGTTGAATGCAGCCGAGAGGTCGAGAAGTAGGAGGAGAGCTGTTTTGCCTTTGTCTCTCAACTCATCAACCTGAGCCTTCAAGTCAATGAGGGCAGTTTCAGTTCTGTGTTTGAGACGGAATCCTGATTGCCGTGCTCCTAAGAGTTTGTGGAGTTCCAAATATTTTTAGATCTGGAGATAAGCGATTTTATCAAGTATTTTTAATAAGAAAGGAACTGTTGTGATGGGGCGGTAGTTAGTGAGTATGAGCGGATCTAAGGTTTGTCTTTTCAGTAGTGGGAGCACCCACGACTGTTTGAGATTGCATGGGACAATGCCAGATGCAAAGGAGGCATTGATAAGTTTGGATATAAAAAGGGGCAAGTTCTCTTTCCACATCTTTTATGAGCTGGGCTGAGCAGACGTCACCCTGACAATTGGATGGTTTGAGCGAGAGGATGCTTTTCTCGACCTCATGGATAGATGTTTTAGTGAAGTTGAATCGGGCAATGGGATTAGATGGAATTTCAGTAACAGGGATATCAGGAGTATTGTTGGTGTGTGGGAGATGATTTAAAGATACTTTTTTGTGCTATTTTGTTTTGAAGGGTGGTTACTTTGTTGGAGAGGGCCTGTTGTATATCTGAGGACCAAGTTTTGTCCTTGGTACAGATGTCAGGGGTAGGGATGGGAGACTAACTCCTTTAATATAGTAAACAATTCCTTCGTGCTGGACTTCGCGCTGGTGATCTATTTGTTGTAAGAGTTACGTTTGGCCAAGTAAATTTCTTTTTTTATAAAGGAAGGACATTTCTGAGAGTTTTGTTTTATTGTCTGCTGATGGGAATAATCTCCAGGCAGATTCACAACTTCTCTTGAGTCGTCTTAGGTCTTTTAGTTGGGGAGTGAACCATTTATTAAGGTGCGTTTTGGGTTTGCTGGGTCTGAGTTTCATGGGATCGATCGTATCAAGTGAGGTTAGCATAATTTTGTTATACTCCTTGACAAGGATTTCTGGATCTAGGTCATCCTTTAGCAGGTTGAGGGTAGGGAGGATGGCAGAGATCACTTTGTCCACTGTGATATTTTTTTAGTTCCTAGTTGGGCAGGGAGGGGCAATAGGCGTGGCTGAGGTGAGGGGTCTGGTGGTTGAAAGTGCAAATGACAAAAGGAAGTGGTCTGTTCAGGGTTGCACCGAGATGGTGTTAAAGTTAGCCGAGCAGTTGTATTCTGCCACCCAATCAAGGATTCTCCCTTTATTGTCAGTGGGTTGAGTAATATTTTGGCATATGCCGAGTTCAGTTAGGATGTTGGCAATGGTTGTGGCTTGTTTATCTAAAGGGTCATTGAAGCCCAAGTCAAAGTCACCCAGGACAAATAGTTGAGAAGTGGTTTTGAGATGGTTGGAGAGAAGAGTGTAGAGATCCTCCTCAAAGGACCCGATCTGTCCGTGGGGTCTATAAATAAGGTTGATGGTCAAGGTCTGGGAATTGACTAGTGGGAGTTCGACTGTGAGGACTTCACAGGATTGGGTAGAATGGGACGGGACTAATCTCATGACTAGGCTAGATTTGTAGATGATGGCGATACTGCCACTTCACGTTTTTTCTCTGTCCTGTCTAAGTATATTGTATCCGTCTGGGATTGCTAGTGAAAGCAGAGGTCCTGCCGCTTCGTGCAGCCAGGTCTCAGTGATGGCGAGAAAGTCCAGGTTAACAACCAGAATCAAGTCGGCTGTGTCTGTGGCATGGGCCACAAGCGATCTTACGTTTAGTAAGGCTGCTTTAAGAGGGGGCGCACGTATAACGATAGTGGCTGGAATCAGAGTTTTGTTAGCTTTCTTAGATTTGTGCCATATATGATGCTTGGACGTAGCCTGTAGGCAGGGTTTATGCAAGGTGTAATTAGCATTAGCGGTCTTCTGACTAGTGGAGGTAATATTTTTATTGATAACTTAAACCAAACCATTGATAACTTGGTTTAGCTAATTAATAATAAAAAAAAAGAATTGATGCAAATACTTGTAATGCTTATGCGAAATGCGAGCTAGAACAACATGTCGTCGGTGCGCAGCCATTTTGGACACTCATCTCCCATCATTGTAATAAAAGCCTGCGTCTCTGTGGGCCTCACAGAATAAACAAGCATTTCAGTAGCGAAGGCAGAGCAAGATCACGTAACTACATAAATATTGTTGCTGAGTAGACTTGCTATGGAGAATAGTTATGGTATTGTCCACTGAAGCAAGAATACAGGAACGGAGTCGGAGCGTACTGCAGGTGCATGATAAAGGGTTCTGGGAATGAATGCGAGGAGCAGTGCTGGGTTTTTCCACTCCTGACTGGTTTTTTCCACTCTCTGCCCCTTCCACCTGTGATCTGCTCTTCGGCCGAGGGCAAACACAACTGAGAAGGGCAGGGACATGCCCCCATAAAGAAGAGGGCATTCTGTGGCAAAGTTAGTTAGAACTTGGGCCCCTGGGTGATGCAGTCTCACTGAGAGGGAGGACGCTCCACCTCAGACCCCGTTTAGCACGAGTGATCTCTTCGCCTACCTGCTCTGGGACTAAGCAGTGTTGTAGTGGCCAAGAGGAAGGTGTCTTCTGCGTCTTTGCTAACTGTGAAGCAATTTATATTAATCTTTCTATATATCTAAGTGTATGTTTGTTTATGTATGTTAAGTTCATATATACATATATTGTGTGTAAAAAAAGGGTCTATAACGAGGCATCTTCATTTTTTACTATAATAATTAGTCTATGTGTGATTTCTTGCCTGTCTGAGTCCAATAACTTGTTTTGCCCGGGGCCTGGGAAACATAAGTGTAAGTGTTCCCTCACGTGGCCAAGCAAAAGCAAAACATTTTGGCGCTGTGAGCAGTGTCTTTGTGCTGATATTGAAGCCAACGGATCCTGCTAAATAATTTTTTTTAAAGGTAAAGTTTTGGACTCAGAATGGTAGGAAGAAAAAAAAAAGATTTTTCCCCCCCTTTTTATCTTTCTTCCTTTAGAGTGGTAAAAAGGGAAAAAACGATTAGTGTGTGTCTATGTGTTGGAGTTTTTAATGTAAGGGAGGTGTAACATCCATTTGATATAGTGAGTTCCCTATTTAGGAAAAAAGGGTAGCTCCGCTGGCAGAGACTGTACTGAGGTAACTATCCCAGGTTTGACTAAGAGCCCATATGATAAACTTGCACAAACTTGGGCGTGTGGAGCGGGATTAAGTGAGACCTGGGATAGGAGAAGCAAGCCCAGCCGAAGTGGTGAAATGCTTGCACCAAGAACCTATGGGGAAGGGAAAAGAATGCTCGGCTCTAGGAAGAAGGGGTTGGATTCTTTTACATGTTTTTCGTAAGATGAATCAACAGAATGTGGAATTACAAACAAATGTTGAAAAATTGGAAAAAGAATTAGCTGCGGAAAAACAAATTGCATTAATGCAACAGCTTGAAATGAAATTATATCATAAGGCAGATAAATATCAGGTGGTTGCGGAACGAGCAGCGGTGAGGGTGGCTCGCTATAAATACTGGAAGAGACGAGGAAGGGTTAATTCTCATAAGGTGGCAACAGTAATTGCTTTCGGAGGTGTCGATTGGGACCCCGATCGGTGGGATGGGGATGTATTTAATAGTACCACTACAGATACTGGTTCAGAGCCACAGGTTGTATACAAGCCAGAACCGGCTCAAAGAGGTAATGGTTAAACCCGTACTACGCAGAAAGATAGGTCGTCATCCAATGAATCCGGGAGGAGGTGTGGTGGATATGATCGCACTGGAGGATTTTTCACAGCAGGAAGTCGGGGAGATAATTAACCGACTGAAACAGAGGGCGGGTGAATCTTTGTTGGGCTGGATGGTTATACGATTAGATGGAGGGGCAGCGGGTCTCTTGGAAGATGCAACGGATTCCACTAGGTTTTTGCCTTTAAAGCAGGAAGCCCAGATACAGGAGAAGCTACGGGCATGCCCTCCTCGGGATGCTAATGGTGATGAGGGACAAATGTCTCTTTTACAGTTAGCGTCCCAGGGATGTAACCACAAGTACCCGATTACGTTGCATTGGCCGACGGATGATAAAAAATTATACACTTTGAAGGAAGCTGTTCAAAGAGTTAGGGAACATGCTATGAAAGAGGCCATTCATATGGAAAGCCCGGAGCATATGGGGCTGGTAAACCTATCCGTTTCTACTACAAATGCCCTTATTTGAACTGCCCCTCTGGCATATAAAAATATCATGATGACGTTATTGGTAGGGATGATGGGCAAAATAACTGATTAAGTGGTAGATGTCATTAGACAATTGGCAGATCTGGGAGAAAGGGCAAAGCCGGATGAACGACCTAGAGAAAGGAGAGGCGTAATGAAAAACGCTCTCCTGGGAAGAGCCACGACTCTGGCGTGACGACAAAGGATATGTTTCTGGCCCTGTTAAAAGATAGTGTGCCCCGAGAAGATATTGATGGGATTGAGACACGAGAAATGTACTTGTTGTATAAAAAACGAGGCCTAGATGGAAGGGAGCGGTACAAACAAGTGAAGCGACAGGAAGTACATACGCCAAAAAAGGAGGAGGATACTTTTGGTCCGTCTCCGGAGGGGAGAGACAATGAGTCTTCCAACAAATCTGTGCCTTCCCAGCCGATTTATGCAGACTTACGAAAAATGATGAGTGTGCTGGTGGAAAGGGACTCTAAACACACGCACTCTAAATACGAATATGATGAGGGTCAAACTCTGGTAGCGACAGCCCATATTAAGGTGGACAGACGGCCTCATGTGAAAGTGAAATTATTTTGGCATTCACAAAATAAACAGGAGGTTCGAGCCTTAATTGATACTGGGGCGGAGGCCTCATTCATACATGGGAATCCTTCCAGATTTAAGGGAAGACATTTTATGATTAAGGGATTGGGAGGCAAGGAAACCTCAGCAGTCCAAACGGAAATTGACATAAAAATCGGTCAGTTGAAAAGTGACACATATCAGGTGTTAATTGTCCCCCTTAAGGAATGTATTATTGGATTTGATATTTTAGAAGGATTGACCCTTCGATTAGGAAGTAGAATCTACCAGTTTGGGGTGAGTGCGTTTACTTGTACACCCGTAATTGTTGGACAATTGAAAATGTCCCCGGTGCAGCTTCCGATAGCCACAAAAACAGTGTGTATGAAACAATATCGGATTCCCGACGGGCAAAAGGAAATTTCGGAAACCATCAAAGGGCATGTGGAAGCTGGTGTGTTGCGCTCAGCAACCACTGCTTGGAACAATCCTATCTGGCCTATTAAAAAAAATGGACAGTACATACAGAATGACAGTTGATAATCGTGAGTGGAATAAATATACTCCTCCGTTGGTACCGGCAGTTCCGGATGCAGTAACCTTGATTGAAAATGTACAAAAATGTGAGGGTTCTGGCTAGTGCCTTCTTCACCGTACCGATTGCGAATGAGTGCCAAGAGAAATTTGCATTTTCGTGGAGTGGGAGGCAGTATATGTTTCAGCATTTGCCAATGGGCTACATGTATAGTCCAACCATCTGTCACCAGTTTTACGCGCACCTGGTATCCACGGGGACGCCACCCAGACCTGGTTGGATGATTTACCCTCTCCCGGTCCCTTGGTAAGGCCTCTGGTTAAAGATGGGTCTGTAATATAGGAGAGCTAGATTAAATACCAGATTGTCTTTATGTTTTCCCACCTTCCTTGGCCTCAACTCCTTCCTCCCCCTTGGGCCCTCTCCTCACCTTAATATTGTAAAAGGTGAATTCTCCGTCCTGCTCCTCGTGGCAGGGGCGCGTAGATGTGGGGGGCGAGCAGCGACCAAGTTACTTCACTGGTGCAAGACCCCTGTGGGAATCCAGGCCTGCTGCGACTCCGTAGGTTTGCTGCTTTACAATCTTTATATGCAGTTCTTATGTTCCTCTTAGCGCGAATAATAATGTCTTGCTTCTTTCCTTTTAGGTATGGAAAGCTATTTTGGTGTTGTCATGCAGTTTGAAGATGAGCATGGGCCGGTAGGCGAAAGCGCGGTGTGCGCGATGCTGTCCGGTGAGTGATGCGCGGCGCTGTTTTGACTTTTATATTGCCAACCTGTGCCTTTTCTCTCCTTGCAGGTTGCGATGTTCCTCGCCGAGCGCCGTAATGTTCCAGCAATGATACTGACCAGGAGATGACTACCCAGGTAAGAATTGTGTGGCTTTCTTCATTCGGGAGGAAACGTGAGTAAACGTTTACTAATGCTGTCTTTCTTTCTCCTCTTTTCCAGGTTATGGTATACCAGGATGCATGCGGTGCCGGATGATGGAGTTTGTACCTTCAGGTGAGTGGGACTGAAGTCGGCGATGGATTGAAGACAGGATACTGTTCCAGGTAAGTTTTGTAGTATTCTTTCTCTCTTCAGCAGGTCCTTGGTTTCAGGTAAGCTTGCATCAAAGAACTGGACACAGTGAGCGTTACGCTGCCCACAGCAGAATAACGCAAAGCATGTTCTGCTGTTTGGGTGTGGTTTAAATAGTCACAGGTAAAGTTGTTCAGGTAAAATAGTCCCAGGCCTGCCACACCCAAAAGACTAGACCGCATAGCTCAGTTTCTTGTAACTAAGCTATGTGTGTAATTCCATGTTGGCTGATACCACCCCCCGCACCCCCACCCAAGTTAAATAGTGCCAAGTAAATAGTCCCATTCTGATGTTGGTCTTCACGATGGTTATGAGCCTGGCGCCAGGATTGACTCCAAGAGAGTCTTGGATGAGGTTTTAAGGCCTTTGACCTGGCCCTAACTGGAAGGCTGACTTTCCAGTGAGGGCCAGGGGCAAGGGTCATAACAACCGGCTAGTGGCAGAACACCTAGACAAGATTCCATGCAAACCGGATGTACAGATTGTGCATTACATTGATGACATATTGATTCAAGGTAAGAATGAGCAGAGTGTGCAAGTACACTTGGATCTCATTAGGGAAGGATTGCGAAAGGAAGGATGGGGAAATAAATGACGCTAAAACCCAGGGTCCAGAAGAGACCGTAGTTTTTCTGGGGATACAATGGCATAATGGGCACCGCAAAATGGTGCCAAAGGCAAAACAAAAAATCCTGGAGGTTGTAACTCCTAGAACTAAGAAGCAGGCGCAACAGTTCATTAGACTGTTTGGGTTCTGGAGACAGCACATACCACATTTGGGGCAGATTTTGGCACCTCTTTACAAAGTGACGTGTAATAAATGTAATTTTGAATGGGGTGACGAACAAGAAACTGTGTTCCAATTGGCCAAGGAGACGATTCAGAAAGTGATTGATTTATGGCCATTGAAAGATGGAGAGGTGGAATTGAATGTATCATTACAAGATGTCTATGCCAACTGGAGCCTGTGGCGGAAACAGGACAGGAAACTGGTGTCTCTAGGATTCTGGAGTAGAAAGTTACCCGATGCGGGTGACAGATATACTCCCTTTGAAAAAGAGTTACTGGCATGTTACTGGGCACTCGTAGAAACAGAACAAATGACAGTGAGTCATGATTTATTGATGCAACCTGAAATACTAATCATGCGATGGGTACTGAGCTCCCCTAAGACACACCGAATTGGTCATGCACAAGAGGCTAGTATCATAAAGTGGAAATGGTACATTCAAGATTGTGCCAAGCAAGGTAAAGGTGGCGTGGCTAAATTGCATGAGCAGGTAGCAGGAGTTCCACTCATAGACCTTGAGCCCGGAGGGAGAGTTGCTTGTTGATGAGTCTCCAGTTACATGGGGGATCCCGTATGGAGAATTATCGGATGAACAAGTTGAGCATGCATGGTTTACAGATGGTGCAACCAAATAGGTGGGGATTGAAAGACACTGGAAAGCAGTGGCATACAATCCCAGACTGAAAAAGGTGCCGACCACCTCAAGGAAAGGGAAGAGTAGTCAGTTTACAGAATTATATGCCGTGTATCGGGCTTTAAAGCAGGAAACGCCTGGAAGTTGCCATATTTATACTGATTTATGGTCAGTGGTCGAACAGGTTGGTGGTATGGTTGACGACTTGGAAAAAGAATGGATGGAAAATTCATGCAAAAGAGGTGTGGGGAAAGGAATTGTGGCAAGGCATTGCCGAGATGCTGATGCATACTACTGTAACTGCATATCATGTAGATACACATTGTGCAAAAGATTAATTGGAACAATGGTTCAATTCGGTTGCAGGCGAACATGCAAAAGTTGCGGTCATGGACACGAGGGCTGAAGGAGGATTTGGAGGGAATTGCAAAAAGGGCCCACGAGAAAAGTGGACATCTCGGAGAGAAGGCTACTATCAGGTGGGCACAAGACAGAGGGATTGGTATTCCATTAGAAATTGTGAAAACTATAATCTTGCAATGTCCAAGATGTCAGCAGCAGAAACATCGATCAGTTCCTCACATTATTCATGGTACATTGAAGCGAGGTACATTACCTGGACAAATTTGGCAGATTGATTATATTGGTCCTATGCCTACTAGTAAAGGATGTCAATATGCGTGCACGATTGTGGACAGATATTCTGGTTACATCATGGTTCTGCCCATGAAATTATTGGACCAGGTGGCCGTATATTATGGCATCCCTTTGTAAATTCAAAGTGATAACATATCGCTTTTTAATGGGAAAGTGGTCCTAGATTTCTGTCAAGAAAAAGGTATCAAATGGATTTTTACTGTCCATTACCACCCGGAGGCTTCTGGGTTGAGAGAATGAATGGATTGTTGAAATAACAATTGCGTAAAAGAGGTGATGGTACTTTGAAAAGTTGGCATGAACATCTCTTAGAGACTGTTCAAATTTTGAATAACCGTCATATTGAGAATGGTGAAACTCCATTGATGCGCATATTAATGCCAGCCTTGCAAATCAAACCAAATTGAGCTGTGGAAAAACTGTTGTATTGGGAAATATCCCCTGGTGCATTGGCTCCTTATCGTGCCACTGCTGAGTCGGCTGTGGTGGATTTTCATGCAAGGGAAGAAATTCGGCTTGAACCGAGAAGTATCGCTATCATTGATACTGGGATTGGAGTACAGATTCAGTCTGCACATATGGGATTAATTGCCCCAAGAGCGGGTTTAACCTTGAAAGGCATTCAGGTGTTGGGTGGGATTGTGGATGCAGACTATCAAAGTGTGATTAATGTGATTCTCATTAACAGTGGGGAAAATATGCTACCAATACATAAAGGAGATCGAGTGGCCCAATTAATACTAGTACCTGTAAAACTGTCTATGGTGAAGAAAGGGGAACCACCAACGGTTTTAACTGTTCGTGGGGACAAGGGTTTTGGCTCATGAGATGCAATGGTCCCAGGTGCCAAAGTATGGGTCGAGAAACCTACTGGTCCGCCCATTACGTAATAGCCGCTGGGGAAGAACAAATAGTTCAGGTTAAGGAACCAGGGAAAAGGAAATTGACCCATATCCTGTCTCACAAATGTTATTTGCACGAGTGATGTACTCCACTGATATCCTGGTTTTGAATTCTGCTGTTTTAGATCCTGAGTGTGCTGAGTGCCTGTGTGCGGCACAGTGAGTGAAGTCCATTCGGGAGGATCCGGGAACATGTCAGGGGATGTGGCAGACGTCTCTATTCTCCAAGTGGAATGGGGGATATTGATGAAGACTGAGGTTCCGCCTACCAGTGTTATGCCAGAGGATGCGTCTATCGCAGTTTATCGTGGCACATTATGAAAACGGCAGGGGCAGCGACATAATGCTTTGCTTTTACCCCTTCTGGGATTTCAGTGTCCTTTTCACATCATGGTTATTAAGCCCTTGTCAGACAGCCCGAGAATGTGTGGGTCCATTTAGCCCAGCGATTGTAGAACATTTTGCATTTCTGCTTGACTGATGTACATAGCTTTCTAGATTTGATTTTAACATGTCTTGTGGCCATTCCAACGCCTGCCCCTATTTTAAAGGAGTTATTTGGAGTCTAGCATAATGATTCCTTGGTTGAGCAATCGGATATTCAGAATTCATTTTCGGTATAGGAATATTGTACATGCTGTGCTGACACTATTCAGAAATGGAGAAACAAGAACCGTATCAGGACACATGGCATTGCTCCTGCTCATGTCTGTTATCAAATGACATGTGATCCATCCTACATTGGGAAGTGTCAGCAGCTAAAGATTAATGTGAATGGAAAACAGACTGCTTTTGAGCAACAATTATGTACAAGATTTATAAATGTTTGTGTTGACGTTTCAAATAATATGGTATTCAACTTGAATGTTTTCACTGCTAGCCACTTGAACCATGTAAAACTTCCCCCGGGTAGGTTGTTTTCCTGTGGAAACTTCACTTACTCATACATTCTTGCTAATATTTCAGGTGGCCCATGTGCTTTGACACGCCTTGGTTTAATGATGTATCCTTTAAAACCTATGATTCGGCATTCTATATGTGCTGCTTCATATACTGCCTTAGCGCAAGACTGCAATTCTGAAGTGCATTTACTCTCTGAATCGGAGGAATTAGCGTTAGCCATTTCCATTACTGGGATTTGGGGCTTAGCAGCTGGGGGATATAAAACCATTATTAAATTAGCCTGTCTGGAGGTAAAAGGGCTTAATGAAACCTCACGAGCTTTAACTGAATTGTTGCTGGATAATAGACATTTTAGGAAAGCTATCTCACAAATTAGAGTAGCTATAGATTATTTATTTTTGAAGCATAATTTAGGTTGTGAAACGATGGAACGGATGTGCTGTTTCGACCTAGGATAACATTCCCGATCTATTGAAAAACATATTAAAGGTATAAAGGATCTGTTTGCTCGAGTAACACAGGATCAGGAGGGGGATTGGTGGGAAAACTAGTTTGCATGGATTCCTGAAGCATTACATTCTGCATCGATTTGGATGTTTGGAATTGCTGTGGTAGTGTTTTGTTTTTGTTGTTGTGATTCATGTATTCCTAATTTATGGAGGATGTTCCGACGATTTTGGCTGTACCCTGCACACCCGTCGGGTTCTGGTAGTTGAGTGTCCAAGGGGGATATATGATATGATATGATATGGCATTTATAACGCACCTATACAAAAGTGTTTCAAGGAGCAACGAGGCAAGGGAGGGGGGACAGAGGGAAGAAAGACAATCCTACTAGGCCAGGTGTCATTCAGATCGTGCAAGTGCATGGGAAGGGGGAAGTGCGGGGGAGAAGAGGGGGGGGGAAACAGTGCAGTACATGGGATAATAGAATAAATAACAATAAGTAAAGTACGGGCAGCAGAAGGCAAGTGCAAGGGTAAGTGCAGACATCAGGTATCATGTGCTGGTAGCGGGACTGTAGGGATACAGAAACAGTCCCCAAGTGCAGGGGTTGCCCGGAAGGCAGTGCAGGTGTGCGACTGGCGGCAGAGGGGACCTGGGCCCGAGATCAGAGGGTGGGCATGTAACCAGTACAGTTGCAGCCAGGAAGTCAGCAGGAGAGAGGAGGAGAAAAAGCAGAAGCAAAGAGAAAGGTTTTGAGGTGCTTCCGGAACCGTAGGTGATTCTCCTCAAGTTTCAGGGAGGCAGGGAGGCTGTTCCAGAGGGAGGCCACAGCCGAAAAAATAAATCTACCACCAACTCGTTGCTTGGAAAAGTGACTGACCCTGAGAGAGTTGGAGGCAAATGAGCGAAGAGCTTGAGAAGGAAGATATTTAGGAAGAGATAGTTGAAGGTATTGAGGCCCCAGAAGGCCTTGTGGACAATGCAGAGGGGTTTGAACTTTATCCTTGCAGTCACTGGGAGCCAGTGCAGAGATTTCAGTCCTGGAGAGATACGATACCTGAGATTGAGGCCAAGGACAAGTCTTGCAGTCCTGTTCTGGATGAGTTGGAGAGGGCGGAGAGTAGAAGAAGGCAGATTTAGAAAGCTGTTGCAATAGTCCAGCCTAGAGAGAACCAGAGCTCCGGAGACAGTGAGCTTCTGGGGGAAGGAGAGGAAGGGAAAAATACCTCTGAGGAGCTGCAGCTGGTAGTGTGACTTCTTAGAGACGTCAGAGATGTGCGGAGAGAAGGAGAGTGTGGAGTCGAAGATGACCCCGAGGTTTTTAGCCTCACAGGTGTGAGCAGGAAGAGGGCCATGAGAGGCTGGCCAGAGAGTGACAGGAAATGAGGGAGCGGGGGTGCAGATGAAGAGAATCTCGGTCTTACTGGCATTAAGGCAGAGATCATCGGCGGCACACCACTCTTGGATGGCGGACAGACGATCAGAGATGAGAGAGGGAGAAGAGGTGGCTGAGGGTAGCCTGAAAATGAGCTGAGTGTCATCCGCATAGCACTGGAAGTTGGGGCAGAGCGCGGCAATGTGGTGGGCAAGAAGTGCCAGGTATTAGTTGAACAGCCAGGGAGAGAGGTGTACTCCGGAGACCCCCGGCCGGCCTGTAGAGCCGAGGTTTGCTCCGAAGTACTTCAAGACGAGATAGCTGCACCCTCGAGATGGATGGGGGTGCAGATTTATTACTCCAACACCAATCAATAAGGACAACTCAATGGTTTGGCAAAGGGAGTCTGTTTAATGACGAGTACAAAAAACAGGGAGTCATGGAAGTCAGCAGTGATGCGATCGTCGTCCTCGCTTCAACTCCAATGAACTTCATAAAAATCATAGCATTTATACTGAAAACTCGTCATAATTGACATATAACACTCAAAAGTTAATATGCAATTTTATTGGTTAGGAAAAGGTAACTTTAATATAGGTACTATATTTGTATATGGTAATAGAGTGAGGGGATTGGGTAAACACTGTCAGGTGGGCGTCTAAGCCCTTCCTTCAAAGATGACTACTGTAGACGTCACTAAAAGTATGACGTCCCATTGGTTCTAATAACTATAGGACCCTAGATTATTTGGTCCAAAGTAATTAGGTAGGCAACAACCCCATGCATATATTTCCACTTTGCTTAGCAGCACGCAGAATGGTCAGCCAGGTGCAGGGTGCCCCCTAGTTACCTGGCCTTTCTCCAATTATGGTTACAATCAATCATCGCTTTAGCAACTATGTGTCAATTATTTTACTGTGGTTGGCCTCGAAACTGCATCTTCTGTCTGGAAAAGTTCTGATGCCTCTGCCTGTGCGGATGCCAAGCGTAGGTGTGAACCTGTGCTTCTCCTTGCTCGGCTGGTCACGTGCTTCCCACACCGTGATTTTGTCTAGTTTCTCTCAATTTGTGCATTTGATTCTTATTCAGCTTGCCACCTGCCTACGCCTCCTTATCTTCACATTTCAGAGACAGGATATTGTGTTCTTAAGTTTCAATTATATGTAGCTACTGTTCGTTCCTTCTATTGGTATGATCTTGGCTCTCCGGGCACGAGTTGCATCTGCCGAGTTTTGATTCCGCCGTCTTCTCGTTTCGCTAGAATATGCATCTCTGCTCATTCGGCCTTTAGTAACCTGGGTTGATTCTGCTTCGTTTGCAAAGTGGAATAACACTTACAATACTGTGCTTCGTCTTGAGGTAGATTATGTATAATGGCTCTTGACGCACTATCTTTCTACTTAGCATTGCAAGCCGCATTGTATTCTTAGCTTTCTTGCGGTTCCAAGCATATGTACAGGTGTTAGCTGGTTGAATATCTTCATCCTGTTTACAGCTTAAGCTTCTTTGTATTTCAAAATCGTTCTCCCCTTTTAGGTTCACAATATCCTTATTCATGGCGTTTCAACTCTGGGTGTCATTCTCCGGTTGTCATTTCTTGTATTTGTACGTCAGTCCGGGTCTTCGTGACTTCACCATTCGTCTACCATTAAGACCTTTTTGGTTTCTTCCTGGACTGTACTTAGGCAATCTTCATTTCGTCTCATTTGCTGGTAAGGTTTCCTTAATGGATAACTTACTGTCCATGGTTTTCTTGGTATCGGTACTTCAATAGGTGTTGCTCTTCTGATAGGTACTGGGCAGAGCCCTACTGCGGCTCTCTGCTGATTTATCTGCTCATCATATGTCACATATTTTGGTGTGAACGTTCCTGGTATTTCAAAATGGGCGACTGGAGTGCAGGCCTTATTTGGGACCACCTCTACAGAGGTTAGACCCCGAGGGAACACCACAGGTAGAGATAGAGATGGAGGAGAGGAATACCCAAGTTGAACATTGGAGCGTCGATCACAGAGGAAAGAGGTCAGCCACGTCAGGCGGTGATCCCCAGGTTATCACAGAGACGGTTCAGCAGGATGGCATGTTTGACCGTGTAAAAGGCAGAGGAGAGATCAAGTAAGATGAGGACACGGGGTGTTGGAGTCAAGGTTGGAGAGCAGGTCTTCACAGATGTTCAGGAGAGCAGTTTCCATGCTTCTGGCAGCTCTGAAGTCAGACTGATAATCATGGAGACAACCAACAGATTCAGTGCGAAGATTGAGCTGGGAGATGGCCAGCTTTTCCAGGAGTTTGCCCAGGAAAGGAGTGATGGAGATTGGGCGATAGTTAGCCGGGCAGGATGGGTCGGCAGAGGGTTTCTTAAGAAGAGGGTGCACAAGGGAGTGCTTCAGGGGGGAGGGGAAGACTCCAGTGGCAAAGGAATGGTTGCAGAAGTCAGCCAGGGTAGGAGCCAGGGATTGAATGTGGTCCTTGATGGTTTTGGAGGAACAGGGATGAAACTGTTTTGACAAGACTTTCATAGTCTAGAAACCTTGTCTGGGGAGAACAGGGTAAAGGCAGAGAAGAAGGGAGGAGAGGTGGCCAAAGAAGGGCCAGAGGAAGAGCAGGGATTATAGGGAGGAAGGGCAGAGGAGGAGAGAGAGGACAGGATGTCCTGAGTTTTAGAGATGAAATCAGTTCCTTGCAGATTTTAAAGAGTTCAGTCTAGTTGTTAGATGCCGCAGAGACGCAGGCTTAGATGTGAGCTCTCTTCTTGGTGAGGACAGAGAGCCAGTATTGCCTTTGGATCAGGCGGCAGGCCAGTTTGACAGAGGATGTGTATGAAGCAAGCCATTTCCTCTCAGCCGCCTTCCTGGGCTGTTCGCCGTCTTCCTCACCGGTCAACCTCACTGGCTGGGCTAGGCGTCCTGTGCTGGAACTGTTTCTGGGTCATTTATGCATTGCTTCCCCATGCAATCCTCCTGAGCCTCTAGATAGGGTGCTGGGACACCCCTACCACCTTGGATCTTCGTCTGGGCCGTCCTGGGTTGCATCCACTGTCCATCCTCCAGCAAAGGTGGATTATTCTTTTTGGGACATATGGATCGTCAATAGTCTGAGGTGTAAATCCCTGGTTATCAGATTCTGAATGTCACCATATAAAAGAAGATCTGTGCTCACTGAGGGTTTTATTACCCATTTTTGATACAAGTCCTCTGCAACTGGAACAGAGTATCCGCCCCGGGTCTGGAGTTATGCTATACATTTCCTGTCAGGATTCCCTTGGGTCCTGGAATGGTGGGGTGTTGGAGGTCCTCCTCCACCGCAGTACGCAATAGACTTCCATCAGCGCAATTCCTGATTTGCTGCCTTCCGTCTTTCACTAGCTAAGAATCCAATCTGGCTCTGGAACACTTCAAGTGTGTCACCTCGGGCATCCTCTGGGGTTGGTTGCTCCATTGCCCACACCTTAACATACTTTATCTCATAACTGCAGCACTGCCCATTGTATTTGTCCCATTAAATCCAATGGGGAACATTTACCAATTGTAAATCTCCACTAAAGTAACCTCTAAAGGTACTTACCTGAACATTAAACTTTTTCCTGAGTCTCAAATGTCAGCACGTACCTGGGATCTACTACATATTGGATTGTATTAAATCACTGCACTACATTCCTGCTATAGACATACATAAGGAGGATACTGTGTCTAATAATGGTTACATTATGTCAATGCTTTTCTAGAAATGTGACAAGGCTAGACTGGGCTGATCATTTAAGTCTGAGCCTGTGCTGACTCTTGTTGGCCCTGTGGGCATTGTTGGGAATGTATTAGCCCCTTTAACTCCCTCTAGGTGCTGCATTAAGTACATGGTCTTCAAGTGTATCAACAATGTTACTATGTCCTAAAGGCAATGGTGATTACAATGACTATTCATGTGTTGGCCTTATGGATCCTGATGGAGGCAGTGTACATTAATGTTATTGTTGCCTAGGGTTGCCCTTTTCTCCACATCCCTTAGCTTTATATGCATTGAGTCTATCACCAGGTAGCGGTCACACCTTTAGCTTAAGAGGGGGAAAGGTTTTCCCGTGTCTCATTTCTGTCTTTATACATATACTGCTTTTTAGTATGCGTTATGCTTAACCCAGAGTTATTATTTGAACAGATAGTTACTCTATGTGTATTTTCATAATTAAGTGTATACTTCTCAGTATATTTTGCATAGTGCATTTTTTGGATGTGTCTAGGTAGGGCTATTTGTACCTCTCTTCAATGAAGCCTGAGTACTCTGCCAAAACTACTAAGAGTTTTGTCTATCTTTTGGTTGGAACCCTGTCTTACCATTAGGTTAGATGGTTTCACATTCCTCACTAGGGGAGAGGGCTGCGGAACAATCTCCCTAACCATTTAAGAACCAAAGACATCTGGGATGTGGCCAAGGAAAGCATCCTGTGAATGCACTTTCCGCTTGCTTTAAGGAACCACCAGGTGTCTGAACTTTTACAATGACTCCAGTCAAAAAACCAGAGCAAATGCCCTGAGCACCAACTGTGCTGTTTATGTAATACATAAATGGAGCAAACAGGTTTAGTCCCCATCCTTAGTTTCTACAAACGTTTGTGCTAAGGCAATTATAAAACAGGCTGATTTAGTCGGTTTGCTGCGTAAAATAAAAAGAAAATTGCTAACCACTTTTTTTTTAGTTGCTCAGCAAACAGTACTAAAAAAAAAATCAGTCTACTTGATTTTTGCTCCTCTGAAAGAACAGATTACTTACCCCTGGTAATGTTCTTTCGATTGGATGTTCCTTCCACTTATTACTCATCTTTGATAATCTCCTTTCAGTGTCAGCTGCTTTTGAAAGATTTTTCTCAGTAGAGGGCGCTGTGCATCATCGACTCAATGTCCCTCCATCCACTATCGAGCATGACTGTATATACAGTACATATAGCACGTACCACGCCCGTTACTTCAGTTCTAGTTCTTCCTCACACCACAGAATCGCAAGGCCGAAAGACCAGACGATAAGGAGAGGAAGGTGTAATACACAGAAATTCCACTGAGGTGTAGGATGTGAGGGGTGATGAGGAATACGTGAGAGGAAGATCCAGTCGAAAGAACATTACGAGGGGTAAGTAATTTGTTCTTAGTATGGATTGTGTTGTATTCCTCATCTTTGATACACCCCAAAAGCAGTACGATGTAGGTGGTGGCAACAAGTTTAAGGTACTTACCTGTAGCTATTGCTCTCTAGTAAGGGTCTGGCATGGCATGGATTCACATGCTCATGAATATTCCCCGTCGTCAGGCTGGGAATCCTCGATAAAAGAAAAAACTGTTTCACTTTCACTTTAAAACTGTATTTTGCCTCTAAAACAATCACTGTCCTCAGGGTCATACTGCCCCATCCAATGACAGTCCTACCCCTATGCGCCACACCTGTCGGCCATCTTCAGATTTGGTAAGCACGTAAAGTGGCAGCATGAACCAAGAAGAGCCACAGAGGGGAAGGAGGGAGGGTTTGCATGTGAATCCACGCCAAACCCATGCTGGAGAACAATAGTTAAAGGTAAGCAACTTAAACCTTCTCCAGCATGGTATCTGGCACGGATTCACACGCTCATGAATAACCATTACACAGCAGTACATATACACAACCACAGGAGATGGCAAGGCTCAACAGAAGCAATAGACACTCACCTCTGGGATAGACTCACCTCAAACAAACAGGTTGTGTAGCACCACTTGGCCGACTTGGGTCTCCTCATTGGAATCCCTGTCGACGCAGTGAAAGTGTGCGTGGACCTCCACGTATCGGCCCTGCAGATGTCGAGCAGGGGCACACCACAGAGAACCGCTGTCGTTCCTGCGATGGCTCTAGTGGAGTGGGCTCTCAGCCGGCTTAGCAGCGGCCTGCTAGCCAGTCGATGACAGTACATGATGCAGCCAGAGAGCCACCTGGAGATGTAAGCCTTCGATAAGGCCCCTCCTTGATTTACAGGTCCAAAGTTAATGAACAACTGAAGTCTTCCGAAAACTCTTCAAGGCACGAGCAATGTCCAGCGAATGCAAGGCACTCTTCATTGGCGCTCATGGATTCAGGAATAAGAAAGGTAACACCAAAGGTTTGTTGAGGTGGAATTCATACAGTAACATTGGCATAAAGGAGGGGTGTGTACGCAGTACCGCCCTTGAAGCGTAGAAAGACAAGGCTGCTTGCAAGACAGGGCCTAGATCCCTCCCTGTCAGACTTGCTGTGTCGTGAAGAGTAATAGGGCCTCTGTCCCCAAGTTCCCCACAAAGAGATAGAATACACTCTTTGTGCGAGCCTTGAAGCCACAGGTGTTGGTGGTGTTTGCACAGAACCAGGCGCCGCCGAAGACCCCAAGACTGTGGGAAGGAAGGAAAGTTTAGCACAAGCAGGCACAGTATACAGAAATGCAGGCACGAGTAAATAACTAAAGTGTTCTTACCCAAGTCCTGTAAGACTGTCCTGGTATCGGTTTTGTGGTGCAGGGGGCGTGCAGTGAAGTTCCTGAAGCCGGCTGAGCCGACTGCAAACACCTGGTTGATTCGTGGCACAGGGTAAGGCTTGATTGCTTGAGTGTGATTCGTGACAGATTAGGGCATGGCAAAGGCAAGTCCAAAAGCACTCTGAGGTCGATGCCAGGTGAGCAGGGAAAAGTCAACAAACCAGGGAGTGTTTCGGGGGCAGTCCGGTATACGTAGTCCAAAGGTCAAAATCTGGGTGGTCTGTGCCGGTTGAAGTAGTAGTACAAAAGTCTGTGATCCGTAAGCCGAGGTAGTAGAATGCGGGTTGAGGCAGTAGTACAAAGGAGTTAGCAAGGAAGTCCGTGATCCGTAAGCCGAGGTCAGGTACCGTAAATCTTGAATCGGAGACGAAATGCTGAACAGCGATACGAAGAACAGCTGTGAAGCAACAAGCATTTCAAACTGGCCGGCTTTATGCACGGCGGTTCCCGATCACGTGAGCAAGGGGTGAGACGTGTGACCGGGAAAGCGTCCCGTAACCAGAAAGCCAATGCGATCGGGTCCTCCTACCCGATCGCAGTCTCCAGGGAAGTTTCCAATGGAAACGGGGGTTCCAGCGAGGATGACCAATGCCCCTGCGTTGCAAGAAGGAACGCCGCTTCCCCTGCACCACAGGTAATCTAAAGCCCTGAACTGCCTGCAGCCTGGGGAGTCTAGCGCTACTACTGGTCGGGGAATTGTCTGGAGTGGGAGTGCTGATATCCCGGTCTGTAGTGGTTTGGACGTTCTGTCAGATAGGAAGCGAGCTGGTATGCCTCCCGCGCATGACACTCCCGCCCCCAAGTCGCCTGGCTGAGGTGATAACCACGAAGGCCGTCTTCCACAAGAAAAACTTCAGCGGGACTTGATGCATAGGCTCAAAAGGAGCTCCCATGAGTTTAGTTAGTACTAGATTGAGCTACCAAGCCGGGGCAGGAGCCTTCACCGGCTGAAAAGTCCTGCAAAGCCCCTTGAGGAACTCCTTGACCAGTCTGTGCGACCACAGCAGAGGTTTACCTGCAAACCTGGAGTAACAGGATATGGCGGCCAGTGGCACCTTGATAGAGGCGTGAGCCAATTCCCCCTTGGCCAAGGAAAGCAAGCAGGGTAGAAGTTGATGGGTTGTGGCACGCAGAGGGGTAAGCTTCAGAGCCCGGCACCACATGGAGAAGCGCTTCCATTTATGGCCGTAACACTTCAACATTGACGAGGCTCTGGCCCTGGTCAGTCCTTCCATTCCACGGGTAAGGCATATCTTCCAAATTCTAGGGCTGCAGGAGCCATCCCCTCAGGTTCAGCGACTCCAAGTCATGGTGCAAAATCACTTCTCCCTCTCTTGTGAGAAGGTCCTTGCTTCTGAATCTAGAATAAGGTGGTGGTGGTGGTGTCTGAAGATCCTCACCATCTTGCCTCTCAACAACGGCAGAAAAGATTTGAGGGCCCAGAACACGGCCGAAGTTCCAGGACATTGATGTGGAGGCCCTTTTCCTCCGGTTGCCAGAGAACTATGGCATGCAACTGTCCGGTGTGGGCTCCCCAGCCTTTTAGAGCGACACCCGTGGTGACTGTCGCCTCGTAAGGCAGAGCTTGAAACTGCATACCCTAGACGAGATGCAGCCGTATACCCCGCCACTGTATTCCCTGGCGGAACTCCTCATTGAGGGAGATCTTGTCCGCAAAGGTCCCTGAGACTTGCATCCAGCTCGCATTCCAGGAACTCCTGGAGAGGTCTCATCTGAAGTCTGCAGAGGCAGACAAGACTGATGCCGGAAGACATCATGTCCAGCAGCGACTTGATGGCACACACCGTTGCCGTCTGTGCTGACTAAAAGCGATGTACCTTCCCTTGTATGGCCACCACCCTTTCCTCGATGGAGGATGCTAAAAACGTTACTGTGTTGAGCCGGGCACCCAGAAACAGCGTGTCCCGAGATGGCGTCAAGCAGGACTTTGGATAGTTTATGGAGAATCCCTACTCCGTCAGCAGACGTGCGGTCCATGAGTCAATCATCCAAGTAAGGGTATACGTGGATGCCCTGCAGACGAAGGTGTGCTACCACCAGAGCCAAGCACTTCGTAAAGACCCTCAGGACGATTTTAGGCCTAAGGGCAGAGCCTTGAACTGGTAGTGCTGACCCGGACCACAAATTGTAGGAATTTGCAGTGCTTCTTGTGAATGGGGATGTGGAAGTAGGCGTCCTCCAGATCCAACGTCGTCAGAAAATCCCCTTCCTCCAGCTGGCCGAGCACGTGTTGTAACGTGACAATCAAGAACTTTTATGACTAAGTACTTGTTGAGACGACACATATCCAGGATTGGCCTCCTACCAAGTTTTCTTTTGAATCAGAAAGTATTTGGAATATACTAGGGAGCCCTGGAGGTGTTGGGGTACGGGTTCTATCGTCCGCCTCTGTAACATGGCACGCACCTCTCGCAGGAGCTGTGGTTTGTGTTGTTCTTGTTGCTGTAATAGAGGAATACGAGGACATCTGCATTGGAACTCCAAGGTGTGCCCCTGTCCGATAGCGTCCAGCATCCATCTGTCAGTGGTGATCTTCTTCCATGTGCTGATGAACTTCGCCAGCCGGCCTCCCACTGGGGTGCATAAGTGGGGTACCGAGGTCACAGCTGGTTCAGGCCTGCTTCGGGACATGCAGGCAGTGCCGACACTGTCCTCTGCTGCCTTGAGAGCGAGCCCAGTATGCTTCTTGAGTGGAGGAGCGTGAAGGCTGTCGGTACAGGGTAGAATATCCCTTGGAAGATCTGCCGGGTTTCCGCTGTTCTGTAATAATTTAGATTAATTACGAGAATTGAAATGACCAAAGGGTTACCTTAGAGAAACACCAGTCGTTATCTCTCCTACGCTTCCTTCTTCGGAAATGGTTTCCAACAGGGGTAGAAAATGAGTGCCTCCCTGAGACCCTTCCTCCGCCTCAAATACAAGGATTAAGGAGGGGAAGGACTCCAGGGAAACCCTCTGGGGAAGAAAACCCTGTGTTGATGGCCCCTGGATAGATGTTGTCTGTCTGGCGAGGTTCTTGGTACCCAGAATATCCGCTGAAGGTGAGCCGTCTGAATAAAGACAGAGGAAAGTGGTAAGTTGAGGCAAGGATATTAGAAGGCAGAATATGGGTAGAGGAAATGAGGAGTACCTGATTGAAATGGGGAAACCACTTATCAAGCTAGATTGCAGGTCTCCCGATGAGACGCGGACAGGAGTAACCTCGGGGGCGTCCCAGGAAGAGAATTGTTCTCATATCTCAATGCTGCAGATCGTACCCTGCTTTTCCCTGCTTCTGGATAGGTAAAACAAGGTTAGGTGTCAATTCTGATCTATATCTATCCCCGGGTATACTAGGGACTGAATATCTATCTTCACGTACCGCACGCCAGGGAGGGAGTCTCACTAGCGAACCGATCAGTGAGGTTCAGCTCGAAACGAATGGGGCTGAGGAAATCCGCTCGAGTCTTAGATGTTGTGCAAAAGTTGAGAGAAGGATTCAGGTCTGAAAACAGGTGAGTAAAAAGGGGTAGAGTTACACAGAAGGAATGACACACACTCTGGTAAGCAATAGATCCTAGTATCGAACTCACGAAGCGTTGTTGTGGAGGAGTAGCAACGCATCCGCGCGTTGTCCGCAGGATCAGATGAACCGGCTCCGGCATCGGGGGGCGGTCCTTCCACCGCGCGGCCATGGTGTACGTCTAGACCCACACCCTCTGTAGCGGCGGCCATCTTGGTAGTAAAGATGGCCGCAATCCGTCTAATAGACCATCTATGCCACAGTGACCATGGTCTTCGCAGGGGCGTGACAGTATGCCCCCTCCGAAGGGCAGGGGCCCCCGGCTTTCCCGGATGGTTACGGAAGAAACGGCGAATAAGAGCTGGTGCATGCACTGCAGATGCAGGTTCCCAGGAACGGTCAGCAGGAGAATAACCCTGCCAATCAACCAAAAACTGAAGGCGACCTCGAAAGATGCGAGAGTCACAAATATCCGCCACCTCATATTCAGGACCCGACGGGGTAGACACCGGAGGAGGGTGAGTATTCTTCTATCTTGAAAATCGATCACACACATCCTTCTTTAGTTGGGACACATGAAACACGGGATGAATCCGGGACCAAGAAGGAGGAAGCCTGAGTTTGAAAGCAGAGGAACCCAACTTCCGCAGAATGGGAAAAGGTCCGAAATATTTAGGAGACAGTTTGGATGGGACCAGATGCCGTGGTAAGAAACGAGAGGCCAGCCATACCAAATCACCCGCCTTCAGGGAGGGTGCTGGAGAACGGTGTTTGTCTGCAAACCGTTTGACTCTATCCTGAGCTTCAAGTAGCGAGGATTTAGCCGCCAAATGACCTGACTGGATAGCTTGAAGCAGGTTATCCACATCTGGAAATCGTGACGAAGAAGGAAGGCCAGTAGGAAAACAAGAAGGGTGAAATCCATATGAGCAAAAAAAAGGACTGGAACCCAGAGCGGAATGACGGGAATTATTATAGGCAAACTCCGCCAATGGTAATAGAGAAACCCAGTTGTCCTGTGAAGCTGAGATGTAGCAGCGCAAATAGCCCTCCAATGTCTGGTTCAGTCGTTCCGTCTGGCCGTTGGTTTGAGGATGGAAGCCAGAACTCAATGCTCGGGAGATCTTGAGACTTTTACATATCTGTTGCCAATAACGTGAAGTATATTGGGAACCACGATCGGAGATGATAGTTTCTGGAAGCCCATGGAGCGTGAAGATGCGTGAAAGGAAAACTTTCGCCATCTGGGCTGCAGTGGGAATGCAAGGTAGAGGAATAAAGTGTGCCATCTTCGTAAAGTAGTCGATTGTAACCATGATTACCGTACAACCATCTGAGATAGGGAGTTCGACTATAAAATCTGTCGAAATTATCTGCCAAGGTCGATCAGGAATCGGCATCAATGATAGAAGACCCACTGGGCCCGACCGAGGGGTCTTTGTTTGTAAACACATGGCACATGCCGACACATAGTCTCTGATATCTCTGCTCATCTTTGGCCACCAGAAATGGCGTTGAATCAAATCCTTGGTATTAGTCATACCGCGATGTCCTGCCATCGGAGAATCATGACAGAGTTGAAGTACCACTCTTCTTAATTCTTCGGAGGGAATGAATAACTGTTTGTTTCTATAGAGGCTTCCTTGAGAGGAGTTAAGCCTCCAGAGAGCGGCAAACCGTGGATTGGCCTGTATAAATCGAGAGGTATCCATAGCTACCAGTTGAAGAAAGGTGGTGATTTCCTGCAAAATATTGGCTTTGGGAAACAAGGGTTCGGAACGGAAAGGAGTGGTAGAGTTGTAATCCTTTCTGGATAATGCATCTGCCTTGAGGTTAACTCTTCCCGGTATGAAGGAGAAGATGATATCATAGGGCGAAAAAAAATGGGCCCAACGAGCTTGGCGACTATTTCGGGTTTGAGAGTATTGTAAGGCTCGGAGATTGCTGTGATCGGTCCGTACTTCGATGGCAAATTTGGCCCCTAGTAACAGATGGCGCCACTCCTCAAAGGCTCTCTTAATAGCTAATAATTCCTTTTCGAGGACCGAGTAATTGATCTCTGAAGGTGAGAGTGTCTTAGATAGATAGGCCACAGGGCACTCCTCTCCTTGTTCATTTTCTTGCAGTAGTACTGCACCTACAGCATGATGCGAGGCATCCGATTCTACAATGAACTTCTTGTTTTGGTCTGGGGTCAGGAGTATAGGTTCCTTGGTGAAATCTTCCTTGAGACTCTCAAAGGCTATTTGAGCCTTGTCTGACCAAAAGAACTTTGCATTTTTCTTAAGGAGAGCCGTCATAGGGAGAATCTTCTCTGAATAGTGGGGAATGAAACGCCTATAAAAGTTGGCGAAACCTAAGAATCTCTGCAGGTCTTTAACACACTGTGGAACTGGCCATTCCGTTATAGCAGAGACCTTTCTGGGATCCATGGCAACTCCTTCGGTGGATAGTATATAACCCAGATAAGCCACTCTGTCCTTGTGGAATTCACATTTGTCTAGTTTGCAAAAAAGATGATTCTCCTCCAGTCTCTGTAATACTTCCTTCACATGTCGGATATGGTCCGATATGGAAACTGAGAAGACCAGTATGTCGTCCAAATAGACTATAACGGTATGTAGAAGGATATCCGAGAATATGTGATCCATAAAACGTTGGAAAACAGCTGGTGCATTGGAAAGTCCGAATGGCATCACTTTGTATTCATAGTGGCCCAAGGGAGTACGAAAGGCGGTTTTCCATTCATCCCCTGCGCGGATTCGGATAAGATGGTAAGCTCCGCGTAGGTCTAGCTTGGTAAATATCTTGGCACCCTTTACTGCCTCTAGAATATCTGGGATTAGTGGCATCGGGTAGCGATCCGGAGTGGTGATCTTGTTCAAACCCCGATAGTCTACACATGGTCTGAGTTCTGTCGAATCCTTCTTGGGGATAAAGAACAGTGAGGCGCCGGCAGGAGAAGTGGATTCCTGAATGAGGCCGTTATGTAAATTCTTCTGGAGATACTCTTTTAGGACTTCCCGTTCGCGTGTCGAAAGTATATACATGCGCCCAAAGGGGATTGGAACACCCGGATCTAGCTCTAGGGCGCAATCATCTCTACGATGGGGAGGTAATTCGGCGAACTCAGAATTGGAAAATACTACTTGAAATTCTTGGTAGTCAGGAGGTATTTCCTGGATGTTATGTAACACCGAAGTAGTGCAATTCCTTTCTTGGACGGAGTGTGTAGAACAAAACCCCAACGCTCCACCAGAAAGGCAGTGAGTAAGGCAATGTTCCGATCCTAGAAAAATTGTGCCGGCCTTCCAATTGATGTATGGATTATGGGCTCTGAGCCACGGTAATCCCAATATCAAGGGATAATGTGCAGTGCGAATGACATCGAATACGATAGTCTCTTGATGAGAAGCAATCTTCATTTGAATAGGTCTTGTTTGTTCCCGGATAGGACCGGAAGTCAGTGGACTTCCATCAACAGATTCTACTGGAACAGCAATGGTTTTAAGGGAGCATGGTATATTCTTGTCATTCTTCCAATGGGTGTCTACAAAATTTCCCGCGGCTCCGCAATCAATCAATGCAGGAACCAATATTGGCTCGGAAGTGCCCCATTCCAATGAAACCTGTATGGCAATCATGGGAGGATCGGGAGTGTCTGTGACTTGAGAAGTTACTGACATGGATGAGGAACCTGTTATTGGCTCCCTAGCCGCGGTTCCCCAAGCGGTTGGGAGGAAGCGTTTCCCTGTCGTTTGGTAGGGGTGAGGGGGCAATCCTGTACTGGGTGGTCCTTGGACCCACAATACATACACAAGCCCTTAGCCCTCCGTCGATTACGTTCTTCCAAGGTGAGTCTACCTCTTCCTCTTGTGATCCCTATTTGCATAGGTTCATCAATTGGGGTTTTCATAGGACTAGAAGGGTGCATAGTAAATGGTCTCACAGAACGGTTTCGACGTCGCTCTCTGAGCCTTTCCTGTAGACGGTAGTCCATTTGCATCACTAATTTAATCATTTCCGCTAGGTTGGGAGGTCGAGACACCCTAGACACCTCGTCTTTAAGTTCCTCATTCAAACCCCTACGAAATAGTGTTATCAGAGCATCATCAGCCCAAGAAGTTCCAGCAGCAAGCTGTTTAAAAGAGGTGATATATGACAGTAGATCCTGTGATCCCTGTTTGAAGTCTAATAATTGCTCTTGGGAAGAAACAGTGATCTCTTGTCTGCTAAACATGGACCTAAGACTGTTCAGAAAGGCGGGATAGGAGTCAAGCAGAGCGTTGTTTGTCACAACCAGAGGTGTAGCCCATGCCAATGCCGGTCCAGTCAAGTTAGCTATCATATGTCCCACCTTGTCACGATCATTCTGAAAGAAGGCCGTTTTAAATGAAAACTGGACAGTACATGCTTCGATAAAGGCTTTAAGTTTGTGGGGATTCCCATCATATAAACCCCCTGGAATAGGACCGGGAGGTAATTCTGAACAACTAGGTACCCTTCCAACCTGTTGTCTCAAAAATGCATTTTCCTGCTTTAATGCCTGCACTTCCGCAGTCAAAGACTGGACAGCAGAAACTAATTGCTGCTGTTGGGCTGCGTCCATGGTATCTCCTAGAACTATCGAGTTCTTTAAGGCAACCGTTCAGCACCTGGGAAGACCCAGTATTTTCTTTTTCTTTTAGGCGTTGCTAACTGTAATAATTTAGATTAATTACGAGAATTGAAATGACCAAAGGGTTACCTTAGAGAAACACCAGTCGTTATCTCTCCTACGCTTCCTTCTTCGGAAATGGTTTCCAACAGGGGTAGAAAATGAGTGCCTCCCTGAGACCCTTCCTCCGCCTCAAATACAAGGATTAAGGAGGGGAAGGACTCCAGGGAAACCCTCTGGGGAAGAAAACCCTGTGTTGATGGCCCCTGGATAGATGTTGTCTGTCTGGCGAGGTTCTTGGTACCCAGAATATCCGCTGAAGGTGAGCCGTCTGAATAAAGACAGAGGAAAGTGGTAAATTGAGGCAAGGATATTAGAAGGCAGAATATGGGTAGAGGAAATGAGGAGTACCTGATTGAAATGGGGAAACCACTTATCAAGCTAGATTGCAGGTCTCCCGATGAGACGCGGACAGGAGTAACCTCGGGGGCGTCCCAGGAAGAGAATTGTTCTCATATCTCAATGCTGCAGATCGTACCCTGCTTTTCCCTGCTTCTGGATAGGTAAAACAAGGTTAGGTGTCAATTCTGATCTATATCTATCCCCGGGTATACTAGGGACTGAATATCTATCTTCACGTACCGCACGCCAGGGAGGGAGTCTCACTAGCGAACCGATCAGTGAGGTTCAGCTCGAAACGAATGGGGCTGAGGAAATCCGCTCGAGTCTTAGATGTTGTGCAAAAGTTGAGAGAAGGATTCAGGTCTGAAAACAGGTGAGTAAAAAGGGGTAGAGTTACACAGAAGGAATGACACACACTCTGGTAAGCAATAGATCCTAGTATCGAACTCACGAAGCGTTGTTGTGGAGGAGTAGCAACGCATCCGCGCGTTGTCCGCAGGATCAGATGAACCGGCTCCGGCGTCGGGGGGCGGTCCTTCCACCGCGCGGCCATGGTGTACGTCTAGACCCACACCCTCTGTAGCGGCGGCCATCTTGGTAGTAAAGATGGCCGCAATCCGTCTAATAGACCATCTATGCCACAGTGACCATGGTCTTCGCAGGGGCGTGACATGTTCGAACAAAAGGACACTTGACGTTGTTGCAGGGTTCCCAGTGAATGCACCCACCATCTCCGTGTCAGTCTTTTAGGCTTGTAAAGACTAGTCAACGGCCTTGCCGAAGAGGTTTTCACTGTCGAACGGCATGTCCAGCACCTTTGCCTGAACATCCTGGCTGAAGTTTGTCACCTTCAACCACCTTTGTCGAAGGGGCACGCTGTTTCCCATCTGGCGGAATCCCATGTCTGCGATGTCTACTGCCACTGTGATGGCGTGGTCTGAGGCCACCTCCCCCTCTTGCAACAGCTCTAGTGCCTCAACCTTCTTGTCCTCGGGCAGAAAGTCTAGAATGGGTCCCAGCTTGTACCATAGTTGCAGGTAACATTGGGACAAAATGGCCAGGGTGTTAGCCACCTTGATGGTAGAGGATCCTGTGTAGATTATTCTCCTTCCCATTGTGTGCAGCTTCTTCCCCTCCTGGTCAGTAGGTACCATGGCTGCCGACGATGGGTTTGCCGAGCGCTTCTTGGCTGCGGCCGAGACCACTGAGATCTTAAGCACCTGGGAGCTGAATCGGGTACTCTGCAATTATTCTCCAATCTGTCACGCTTGGGCGGGCCGTACTCAGGTTCATTAGAGCCAGGCCCTCCTCCTATATATCATCCGGGAAAGGAACAGACATGATGGTCTTTCTACTGGACTTGCGCCTCTGGTGCAGGAACACTTCCTTCTTAGTTTCCTCGGGTACTAACTGAAACTGCTCAGAGGCCCTGGGCATCATGGAATGAAAGGATCCAACATCGCCCGGTGGAGTGGCCCTATGGGGGTCATCTGTTTGTGGTGTTATCCTGTCAGCTGTCACAAAGTCGTCATCCTTGTCGGTGCTTGTAGCCGTGGTGGAGTCAGGTCAAAATGCAGTGGTGGTGGCGGAGGAGTCAGATGATGTCAGGTTCAACCTAAGAGGATCCTGAGTGTCCTGTGGTGGTGCTGGCCCCGGTGCAGGGGGCATCCTCTGCTGGATCTCTGTGACCAGTGTGTGTAGAGTTGTTAGAATATCCAGCGACACATCCCTCGGTTGAGGGGTGAAAGGAGCCAGTGGTGTAGGGTCTGGACTGACACGGCTTCTTCTGCGTGCAGGAGACATAGGCTCACCATTCTCAGATTCTCCTCCTTCGTGGACTGAATAGTAGTCATCAGGCAAATCATTGTTGCCTTCGTCGGAGCTTGAATAAATCTGCTCCAGTTGTCCTGGGGCAGCATGCGAGAACACCTCCTGTGGTGAATCACCGGGGGGGCCTTGTCCTGCTCTCTTCTCCTCCTCTGGAGTCTTCTGGGCTGATGCAGTCGCAGGGCCTTTCCCCAACCCTGGGGTACCTGCTGCCTTCGTAGCTGCCTCCGCAGCTGCATCATGCCTCAAGGGTAGGGACACACGTGGGGTGGCTATCGTAGGCATCACCTTCATGGACCCGCTCTCCTTCAATACTGTCTTAGTGAACGTCATCGACTTTGTCAACGACGTGCTCGTCAAGGCCCTCCTCAAAGGGGTCGTTGTCGAATCGGTTGACTTGGAAGGCTGAGATGTCAGAGTTAGTTTTGGCGGGTCCTCCCCGGACTTCTCCTTCGTCGACATGTCTGCTGATACAAAGACCTTGAACGGGGTTAGGGACTTTCTCTTAGAAGAGGCACTTTCATCGGTAGGCTCATTGTGGAGACTGATGGTGATGGCAATCGCGCTCTGCCCGACTTGGGACTCGCATCATCGGTGAACCCAGCATAGCCAGCATCGCAGAGCTTAGCCTTCTCCTGGACCCCTGTGGGTGGGGCATCCTCAAAGGATCTCAACCTCCTCCCGGTGGGAGTTCTGTCCTCGGACTGGCCAGTCCTGGGTGAGGCATGACCCTGCCCAGAGGCCGAGTCGGAGGCCTTGCTCGATTTGAGCCATGCTGCCAGCCTGCTGTAGTGTTCTTTCTTGGTTTTCTTTGAGAAACCACGGCACACTTTGCATCCCTCCTCATCGTGGTCCGGATGCAGGCAATTTAAGCATTTATGATGTTGATCTTCCACTAATACGTTCCTTAATCCACACTTTGCGCAGAGTTTGAAGAGGCTCCTGCTTTCCTTCTTCTCCGCAGACATGGTTGAAAGGCGTGAAGTAGGCCAGGCCTTCTCGAATGTTTGATGGACGACCTGACGGTGGATGAAGATCTTAGCTGGCAGCAGATCCCCACTGTCGGTAGCTGTCCTTTGTTTGAAAATGAAAAGCAAAAGATGGATACAATTATTCAATTTTCTATGGAAAAATTTGAAATTGCACAAAAATAGCTCGGCGGACAATGTGAGGACTATCTAATCTGAAGATGGCCACCGGGGGTGGCGCTTAGGGGGAGGACGGTCATTGGATGGGTCAGTATGACCCAGAGGACAGTGATTGGTTTAGAGGAGAAATACAGTTTTAAAGTGAAATTGAAATTGTTTTATCTTTTACCGAGGATTCCCAGCCTGACGACGGGGAATATTCATAAGCATGGGAATCCATGCCAGACCCCATACTGGAGGATTTACCCATCATTAATGCTGTGAAGTACAGCTTTCCCAAATCCTGCCTCCTTAGGCAGAGTCCAGACAATAGTGTTTTGAAAATGTATGCAGAGAGGACCAATTGGCAGCGGCACAGATTTCTTATACCGCTACCCCCTCTGCAAAGCCGATGAAGTGGCCACACCCCTAGTAGAATGTGCCGACAGGAACATCTTTACCCGTTATATTAAAGCATTCTGAAATGCAAAGAATCCAGTGGGACAAGGTTTGCTTTGTCACAGCCACTCCTAGTTTGTGACCTGTATAATCCACAAACAATTGGTTGTTTCGTCTAAGGTTTGCCATTTTAGAGATATAAAAAAATCAGAGCTCTCTTAGGGTCAAGACGATGTAGTCTCTACTCCCCCTTAGATGAATGAGGTGTAGGATAAAAGTATAAAGGACAATTTGTTGATCCAGGCGAAATTCTGAAACTACTTTACGTAGGAATGTAGGACAGACTCTCAAAACGACCTTCGCCTTGTAAAAGGTGGTAAAAGGTGGTTTACACAAAAGAGTCTGAAGTTCACTGGCTCCAAACGCCAATGTTATGGCCGCTAGGAAACAGTTGTGAGAGTTAACATCCTTAAATAAAAGACATGAATATAGCAGCTAAAAAGGAGCACGCATGAGGTATTCGAGTACAAGGTTCAAATCCCAGACTGGAATAATAAACGGTACAGGGGGAAACACATTAGTGAGTCCTTTAGAAATTGTACTACAACAGCGATCTTGAAATAGAACCGCTGCTCCGGAGAGCACTTAAAGATGGAAAGCACCGCTGTGTAGCCCTTGACAGAACCAACCTAGAGCCCCTGGTTGGCCAAATGAAGCAGAAAGGACAACACCATCAAGGTACCACAAACAAAAAGGATCCACCTTCTTAGCTCTGCACCAGCTGCAAAACGTAGTCCAACGGAGGCAGTACAGAGACTTTGTTTCTGGACTTCTAGCCGAAAGCGACACTTCCATTACATCTTCCGTAAGGTCCCAATCCTTGTATGTCAACCTCTCAGAAACCAGGCATGAAGGTTGAGAGTCCCGAATTCTGGATGGAGAACCTGACCTCCCCTCTTGCGAGAGTATGTCCTCTCTTTGCGGAAGACGTATTGGAGGGCAGATGGGCATGTCTAGAAGGTCTAGGTACCACATGCTCCTTGTCTAATCAGGATCATGGTCCTCGACCTCCTGATGACGTGAGGGATGACAGGAAGTGGAGGCAACGAATACAGGAATTGAAACTCCCAGTCCACTACAAACGCATCTCCAAAAGGGGTTTCCCTGAAGCAGAACAGATTGCACTCTGTTGATGCTGGACTCCAATAGATCCAATTGAGGGTCTTCCCCAAAGGGCAAAGATCTCTTGAAGGACTTCCTGAGCAAGCTCCCACTCGTGGGAGACTGTGGTATGCCTGCTCAGAGCCTCCGCCGCTGTGTTCTCCTCTACGACTAGGTGAATGGCCGCGAGAGAGAGATTCCTTCTTGGAGTGCCCAAAACCAGAGCTGCATTGCCTTTCTGCACAGTTGTAGTGACCCTATATCTCCTCCCTTGATGAGGTAGTACTTGGCCACTCCGTTGTCTGTCATTATCAGGACATTCTTCCCCTGTACAGAGGGAAGTAAGGCCATCACCGCTAGTCTGAGTCCCCTCAGCTCCAAAAGGTGGGTGTGTAGTTTGGACTCCGATGGAGACCTCTGATGACATGGGCTCCCCCAACCCGTGAAGGAGGCGTCCGTAACTACCGATATGCCTGGCCATAGTTGCTAAAAAGGTTCCCCCTTCAGTACGTTCTCCTTGCAGACCCACTACAGGAGATCCTGCGTGACCCTGCTTGGGACCTGTAGAAGGTCTGTAATTTTGCTGGAGAACTGAGACCATTGGGACCTGAGGGCCCATTGAAGATACCTCATTCTCAAACGAGCCGCTGGCACCAGGAAAATGCAGGATTCCATGAGTCCGAGCCACCTCACAAAATCGAAGGCCGGAAGACATTGGGCATTCTGAAACTTGTTGACCATCTGCCAAATGTGTTGAGCCCTCACCTTGGGTGGCGAGACTTTCCCTGAGGAAGCATCCAGGACCGCTCCAATGAATTGAAGCTTTTGAGAAGGTATCATGTGGGACTTCTTGAAAATGAGGGAGAAGCCAAGCCTGTGGAGTGAGTGGCAGGTGATGCTGAGACATTCCAGGACCTGTTCGGGAGAATGGGCCCTGATCAGTCAATCATCCAGCTAAGGGTCAGACTTGCTGCCACTACTGCCATTAACTTGGTGAAAACCCTCAGCGCTGAGGTGAGCCTGAATGGCAGAACCTGAAACTGAAAGTGAGAGCTGCCAACGGCGAACCTTAGGTACTCTGTGCTTGAGATTAATAGGTACATGAAAGTAAGCACACTGAAGGTCCACTGATACCATCCAATACTGGAGCTGGAAGGCCTGAAGGATTTGAAAAAGAGTTACCATTTTGATACGTCCTTCCTGAGAACTTGTTCAGGTATCTGTCTCAATCCTCCGTCCTTTTTGGGGATAACAAAATAAGGGGAGCATCATCCCCAGTTCTTATCTGCTACAGCTACTGGCTCAATGGCACCTTTCTCCAGCAGGATGCAGACCTCCTGCAGAAATCTGAGGGAGTGGCTCACTGGAGGATGATCTGGAGGTCTTTTTAGGAAAGAGAGGCAGTAACCATGGGCTATTGTCTGCAAGGTCCAAGCATCGGAAGTAATGCCATGCCATTCTTCCAAATGCTGACTGAGCTTGCCTCCCACAACAGTCCTGTAGACTCTCTCCTGACAGAGGTTTTGTGGCAGCTGCGGAAGCGGCTGATGGTAAAGAGGGTGTTGTTTGGGCGGACTTTGCTCCCCAACCTCATCCACCTCGCTGAAACCTTTTCTGCCCTCTTTGGTTCGCCTGGCCTCTTACCCTTCTGAAGGATGTGTAATACTGAAAGGGCCAACCCTTCCAAACCTTGAAGGAGTTATTGCCCTGCTGCAGCTGCCGTATTGCTGCACCAAGCGATTAAGCTGTCACTTCAGATGTTTGCAGCTTTTCCAGACTCTCATCTGCCTTGCTCCCAAAGAGATGAGTCCCATCAAAGAGCATATTCAGTAATCTGGACTGATCATCAGGCACGAAGCCAGACGTACTCAACCAGCGAATCTTCGCGTTACAGTACTGGCTGCCATGGCCCTGCTGACACTGTCGGCAGAATCTAGTCCAGATTGCAAGGACTCACACATGGCTTCTTTGCCATATTTAATAATATTTTTAAACCCTTCTCTTTCCTCCCCTTTGGGGATGTGTTCTGCAGCCATGGCTATGATGTCCCAGAGTATAAATGTAAATTTGGCTAGGGCACAAGTAGTATGCCATGCTACTGGCAGAGACAACTCTCTCAACTAGAGTGTCGAATCTGCTATCGCCGCTGTCCGGTGGTATATTTGGATATGGGGGCTGCCCTGGATATAGACGTGGCAGCCTGTTTCAGGAGTGGGGTGCTTGGACAGGAAATCTGGGTCTACACTAGAAGGCTTGCATTTTCTACTAAGGTTTTTGTTGACTGTAGGGTTAGCATCCAGAGTCTCCAAATTTGCCATTACCCATACCAGATACTATGCGACTCTGTTTATGAGAGACCTATAAGAAGTCTATGCATGCTATCAGGGATCTGATGTTGCAAATTATACATCAGAAGATGTATAAAGACAACTTGCATTTTGAAAATGAATCAAACAAGTATCCCATTCATGATTCCTCCAAGATTAGAGCCTCTGGAACATTTGGGGTTCCATACTCCAGTCCAAAAGGAGGAGTGTCCTGATCAGAGAACTCATGTTCCTCGGAAATGTATAACATGGACTTGAAAAAGTATATTTTTGGTAAAGGTTTAAAAATCTTAACAGGCTCCGAAGGCTTCGATGTAAAAAAACTCCACCCGTGACTCGACGGAGGTACAGAGGAATGAGGTTTAGGCCTCCTCGACTGGACGCTTCGAAATGCACTCGAGTGGTCGAAGGTTGAGAGCCTGGACCCAAGGGCGCTTTAGCTGAAACTTTTGAAGACGCCTTTTCGTGTTTAGGAGGAGCGATGGGGTCATGGGACTTTTTCAGTTCTTTAGAAGGAGCAAGAGCCGACCTTCTCAAAAATTGTCAACATTTGTTGACAAAAAGTCTCCCAATCGGCCTTAGAGGCTGACTTACGTGTACATGCTATGTGGCGCTCGTGAGAGGAGTTCGAAGACGTTGAGGAACGGCTACGTCTTTTCTTGGCCTTCTTACTCGAAGACGACGAATGATGGGACCACTGCGAGATTGCAAACGCTTTTTAGATCGCTTCTCTGGTGGTGAACCCTCCCTTGAGCTCCTTTCGTCAGAGGATCTCCTCTTCAAAAAAGTCTTCAATGGAGACTTATACAGGGTCCTACCCGAAGCAAGTTTCATCTTCCTATCTAAGCGCCTTTACTGTCATTGACTGACAGGAACTGCAGTTCACCATCCGGTGCTCGAGCCTGACATCATGGCCCCACAGTCTGCATTTCTTGAATCCAGTTTTTGGAGTCGACATTATCAAATTAACCATCAAAAACAAAGAAAGCAACTGTGCAGTGAAAAAACAGAACTTGAAGTAACGGGCGCGGTGCGTGCCATATGTACGGTCGGTGACGTCATGCTCGAGACTGGACAGGGGCCATCAAGGGACACGAGTCGAAGACGCACAGCGCCCTCTACCGAAAAAAAAGTTTCCGAAGCATCTGACACTCGAAGAAAATTATCAAAATTTAGGAATACGTGGGATGACAGAATCTATTTGAAACAAGGATTTGGTCTAAACCTGTTTGCCCCATTCCACATTACCTAAGCAGCAAAACCATTTCTAAATTCAACTTTTTGAATTGGGCATTTTTTTCACAAGGGTGATATTTAGATAATCGGGCCCCAAGTGTGAAATAGGTAAAACATCCCATTCTCTGCGCCAAAAATATGAGCAAGCGTGCTCCCCCTCAAGAGCCACCTGGTAGCACTTAAATGAAAAGATCAAAGGAGGAGAACTTAGAAATTGTCCTTCATATTCAGGCCAGTCCACGAGCATGATGAAATTACAAAATAGCATACATGGGGCAAAGGAGCTCCACTGAAGTGGTTGTGTCTAAGGTTATAAGATGTCGACATTTACTCTCATCAGAAAGAATGTATGTAAAGTCAGCCAGGATGACAATTGTAAGCTTGAGGCCAAACTCAAGAGAGATTGGCAGAGCACTCAGCATGCTGAAAAGTAACTGGATGATAAACGGAGTGAAGGGGAGGATGGGCTCAATCAGGCTTACCACTGTACATTGTTGGGACAGTAGTGGATTTATGGCTCAGCAGAGGGAAAATATGGAGCGTATCCTGGGGAAGCTAGCCTCAGAGTGAGTTGTTTGGGCATTAGGGGTACAATTAAGAGGCAACCGATATGGGTTGAGTAGAAAAGGTGTACCAGAGATTGGAGGTCCTCCCTACCCTGCTCGAATTCGTCAGTCAAAGCCAACATTGGTGCATTAGTGGGGTAGAGGGCCTGAAATCTCCATTTGTGATGCAGAATAAGGTGCTAGAGAGGGGATGCACACCAGTATCCTATAGTCCCGATTTGTCTATTCTTTTACAAGGCAGTGCCACCATGGGATCTGCTGAAACACTACACATGTACCCTTACCACCAGTCAAACACAACAAGCCTCTGTTCTCAGCTCCCCTGGAAAGATTTGGAAGTTGATCAATTCCACAGTCCTTTCCAGGTTTTTGATCCATGTGACTGTTGCATACTTGAAGCTGTTGGAAATCCTTGTGGCCAAAAGCAGGAGTTACAATTTTAACTCACTGTTCTCAGTTGTTCTCAATGACAGCCAGGCTCACTGTGTGACCTGGAACTGGAAGAGCTGATCTAGGCTTCCCTCCGCCTCCTGTAGAAATAGATTAACTTACTATTCCTTGTAGCTTTGGCGCTCCACTCTCCAGCTCTCTGGAGATCCAGTGGTTCCTGAAGAATTGTTTTCTGTGCTAATTTTGCAGCCTTTTGCTCTAGTTTCCTTGCCACGTTACCATGCTGACACTCCAGTTACTCGCCTGTTTCCACACTGAACCGTTCCATTGCTGGTTTTCAGTGCTGCCTCTGCAGGCTTCTGCTTTGCCTTTAGGCTTCCTGCCCTCTGGGCTTTCTTTGTTCCCAACAGCCTAATTTCCTTTATCTGGAACACTCTCCCAAGTTCTCTTTCTGACATGCATGTTTCAAGTATTCGCTGTGTGGGCGAGTGACACCGCTCTGTCTTGAACTCACTGCTTTCTCCATAGAGTCGGTTTCTAGTTTTTCGTTGTGTTCGCACTGAAATGTTTTGCCATAAACTCACTGCTTCCCGCTAAGCCTTTCAAGGTTACATGTGCTATTGCTGCCTCAAAGGCTTCCAGTCAAATGTTGTGTTTATTCTATCCGTATGTCCAGTTTCCCTCAGAGCAATGCCCAATACAGGTTTGCCATGGTATAGTTTATGACTCTCTGTTCTTCGTCACTGTTAAGTATGACTGGCAACTCTTTCCACCTAGATTTTCCTTCGCCACCATGAATCAGTCAATTTATGTGTACTCCATATCATTAAACAGTGCAATTCCTGGGTGGGCCTCTGCTTCAGATCAGTTAAGTGGGAGAACTGTGTTGCTTCTATGAAGTCTGATTATATCTTGTGTGGTTGGTCAGAAGTAGGAGACGGAGCAAACAGTGGCATTTTCACAAATTCTTTTTATTTAACTAAAAGGAATAAGGCCTTTCTATCCCTACAAAAAGGGTTTGCCCTAACTAAAACAAAACTAACTAGGGTGCTTGTCGTCAAAAGAGTAGTCCAGATCAACAGTCCGTCCTCCGTCCCAAAAAAAAGTATCCTATGCGGACCCTACCACTAATCAAAAGGAAAGAGGTCCAGGAGAATGACTCCCTTCTCCTGGAAAGGCTTCTCTAACCTCAATATTCTATCTTCAAATAGTTCTTTGTGATTACACCAACCAGTTCTTTTTGTTCTTGATGGGGGCTCTTCCACATTGTGGGTCTCCTCTGTCATTCTTTAAACACAGTTCCTTGCTTTATCAAGATATGGGGGTCCATTACTAGTTTCCCGGTATCCCGCCCGTAATTCCGGCGGAATACTGGGAAACTGACTGCACCATTAACAGCGCATGATATCCCGGTATTATCGGGATATTCCAGGTGCCGGCAACAGCAGTAAATTCCCAATTCCATGGAGCCCTGTAGGACTGCTGGTATTTAAGGCACCGGTAATGCCGGTGCTGGGAATACCGACTGTTTTTTGCCAGTGGTGGCCCGATTTACCTCCGGCTCTTAGCTGGAGGTATATCAAGCACTTTGGATTAAGGTGCTATATAAATAAACACATCATGATCATTATATCAGCATATCAGTGACCCTCACTGGCAAACCTGTACTTTGCTGGTCCAGGAAAATTGCCAGTCATGGAATTACAAGCAATTTTACCAGCAATTTTCCAGTACCGGCAAACTTGAAATGAGGGCCAGCGTCTTGATTTTTATCCCTTTGGCAATCTTGCAGTGTCTCTTTCTTACTTTCTATCTTTGGCTTGGTTTCTGACCACTCTCTGGGCTGAATGAATTGTATTTCAAAGGCTTCTTCACTATCTTTACGATATTCACACTTACTGGGAAAGGTATACTGAGTCCCTCTGTACTCTTCACTTTCTTTAAGGTATTCTCAGCCATGGGGAAGAGTAAGATGAGTCCCTAGGTATTCTTCACTTTCTTTAAAGTATTCACAACCACTGGGACGTGTATGAGGAGTCCCGCTGTACTCTTCCTGCCCTGTTCCGCTCCCGGGTCTCCCGCCGCTCTCTTTAACTTAGTTCTGTCGGGATAGGGGTAACTGGTTCTTCCTGCGGGGTCAGGCTCTCTTTCATAGCTCGAATGCTTCTAGCATCTCTTCTTTCTTCCTGTTTCAATGTGCAGCTCTGTGGAGCCTGTTCTACTGTGGTCTCGGCATTGTTTGAGAACCAGGAGGTCCACCTCCTCTGGGTAACGCCATTGCCTCAAATTTCCTTGGGCATACACAAATTGGCTTCCTGCACTCTCCATGCTTCTGTCCCTTCCCGACTGCCAGCATCCTCTCGACCAAGGACCTCCCGGACTCTCCTGGTTTCTCGCTCTCTCCAGGTTTGAAACTCGGGGGCTTCACCAACATTGTACGTTGGTCTTTCCCTCAGGCCACCTCCCTAGCCTCACAGGGAAGGCTACGCTCTGGGGAAAAGTGACGAGATCCTGTGAATCGTCACAATGCACAGTTCTTGGTTCCATATGAATGTACTGGGGTCCTCTGTGGCCAGCATGCATTGATTCCTTTGTGAAAATATGTTTGCACCAAGCCTTTTACACAAGGCTCTCTTTGCAGCCACTCCAAAATATTGCTCTCTTCCCCTGTTTCTTGCACATGATGTTTGCCCTCGTGCCAAATCCACCAAATCATTTCTGTCCCCTTTTCTCTCCACACACCGCCTTACCCATTCTCCAATCATCCCATTCCTGGGGGAGGGGTGGGTGGGCACATCAGGCACCCAATTCGCACCCCCAGTCAACTCCCCTTCCCCGCCTCTTTCCTTATGGAACTTCCTGCTCCCCTCTCCCTACCTATCCTCAGCTCCTTGCCTCACCCGTCCCTTTCCCTCATTGTCTGCTATCTCACCTCTAAAACACTTTGCGCCCGCCATCTCACATTTTCATCCACAGCTTTGCACCTTCCATCTCGGTTTTTCTTTTACCACTCTGTGCCTGCCATCTTCTCATTGCTTCCACCATTCTGCGCCCACCATGTCACCATATTTACCACCACATTCTTCTTCAGTTTTACACATGCATGTCCTCTCCCCCCTTGCCGGCCTCTTTCCCTTTGTTAGCCCACTTTCTGCCTTTGCAATAGCAGTGTTTTGTGCAATAACAGTGTGATGCCTTTGCAAGTGGTCGAATAGCACTTTTTTGAAAAGGTAACCGCAGACCATTTTACTCCTGGATTCTTCCTGAGGACAAGTCCATAGTCTTCAGCATTTGAAGTGTCCGCAAGATTTCATTCTTGTGTGCTGTTTTGGGGGAGCACTGTAGTCTCAATGGCTTGAAATGTTTTGTACCTAGAGGCATCACATCTACTACTCCTGTTCTTTTGCTTCCACCCTATGTCCACTTCCAAATCAGACTTCTAGCAAGCCTGCTGCTTCTCCTTAATTCCCAGAGTCCCTTCTGGCCGATTCCTGCTCTCCTTTTCCACACTTTTCTCCATTCTCCTCCTTACTAATCCTAACTACTTCTCTGCTTTTTTCTTCAGTTACATCCTGTGTGTCCCTGAACGCCTTCCCCCAGTTTTTCATCCCAGTCACCTCCATATTGTACTCCACTTCCTCTTCCCTAATGCCGCATCCAACCGCCTGCTGAATATTCCTTGTTCATTCTCTTGTTTCCTTCTTCAACCTCTCTAATACTCCTTGATGAACCTCCTTACTTCCTCCCTTCCCCTCCAGATCTTTCTAAACGCCTTCCTCACTCCTCTTTTCCAAGTATTCTAGTTATCCTCGTCCTCTCTTTTGCCTCCCCAGGTCGTTCTAGTCACCTCTTCATCTTCCTTTGCTGCTTCGCTCCATTTCCACGCCTTCTAATGAGCCCCTCTATTTATATCTCTCCTCTATGCACTCCTTTCCATTATACTTCTCACTCTCAGTATCCTCCAAGTTAACCCCTATAGCCCTCTCCTTCTCCTCCAAGCCTTCATTGTTCCTGTTTTTCTAGCTTGCATTCTGCCTCCTTCCCCCTAACAACTTTCAGCTCCTCTTCTCTAATGTCACACTCAAACTCACAGCCCGTTGTTATTGCTCTGGTGGAATGTATAATGGGAAGGCCCCAACTCCAGGTGCCTCACAGGCTCAATTACTTTGATGGGGATTGCTTATTGCTTGCTTGGCTTCATTGGTGTATTTGAACTGATGCGCAGGACTTGCGTGGGCCCTGCAGTTCCGTCTCCTCTGGCTCCGACAGGTGGACCAACCCCACCTGAAGACCAGCCCCTATCTTAGTTTCTCTCTGAGTCGTCCACGCTGAACAACCAACAACCCACAGCAACAGACAAACTCATGGGCGGTTCGGACTCCCTCCTGTACTCCACACTCAGGAATGCTGCTCTCCATGAGCCAGTCTTCCCGAGCAGCACTCCTCCTTGGTGCAGGAGCATGGTATAGACTTTTCTTCATCTCCTTGTTTGCAATGGGAGAGTTTTACTGCCACTATTTAATAACATGTCCTGGTATTATCCATGGGAAGGTCTCTAAGTGACAAGTTCACACTAGCACTCTAGAAGAGGAAGAGGCAGCCTAGGGCATCCACCTCATTTCATCTTCTTGCCCAACTCCACATCACAAGTATTGGCCCTGTGACTACTCTAACCCATGTTTCCAGGCATAAACATTAGTTACATATTCCACTGATCCTTCCTCAAAACTTCACCTGGGGTAATTAGTGCATGCGTTCTCAGAGTTACTATCTTTAATGGGGTTAGAGGTGGCGAAGGTAACCTTTCAAAAGCCCTTGCCCACTCCCAGGTCTCCTTAAGCTTCCCCGTTCTGCAGTTCAATTTCCCCTGTCACTGTTGGCTTTTTCCCTCAGGCTCTATGCTTCTTTCCTGACTCTGGCCAAACTGCTTGAAGTAGCGAAGGTCAGTCTCTAGAAGGACCTCCTAAGGAAGTCCTGCCATCACTCCTACCTCTGCCTCGAACTGCTGTGTGCTTGTTTAGATGTTGAACCAGGCATTGGGATACCCTTTCTTCTCCCTGTGTACTGTAAGGAAGGCATGGTATCAACAGTAAGACAGACACAAGTGACCACTGTTCAAGGGCGTTTATGGAACTTCAACAATGATCCGATAAACGCCTATCTAATCCTAAATCTACAGATGGGAGCAAGCTACGACCATCACTAATAATAATAATGCAATCCTAGTGGTTGGAGTCTTGTCAAAGTAAAAAGGCCTATCTAAAAAACCTATTGCCAATCCTTACCGCTAAACACAAAAAGTATGGGGTAATGTTCATGAAAAAGAAAAAAGTGTTCACAAAATGATATGTCAGGATGTTCAGGCTGTTGGCTTCCCTTCCCCATGTTTTCAGCACGGGACAAGGCCGTTCACTTGAGCAAAGCAACCTCTGGCTTCTTTAGCAGGAGGATACCGTTCCATTTTCAGCATCAGGGTCTTCTGTACTCAAGTCTCTTTACTTTCAGTTTGTATTAAATTATCAAAGTCTTTTGAATGTGCACAGGGTTTAGCATGACCCGTTGCAGGCCCACTTCGATCTCCAATTTCCCTTTTTACAGTTGCCAACCCCTTGGATACCTAACACAGAATTTCGAATGAGCACCCACGTGGCACCGGACCACTATGTCTACGGTATCTTTCTTGGTTTCCAAATGTTCAGTCACTCCTCTGGTTTTCAAATTATATTCGTTTCGCTCATTACATACTTTTCACACAGAGTTCTCTTTAGATTTCTTCATACAATGTTGCTGCTTGCAGACTTGGTTCAAAACAGAGGCTGGCCCAGTCTCTCCGACTCATCAGCTGTGCTGTCTTTACTGGCGATGCTTCCCTGTAGGAGCCTAGGACAGTACCACAGCGGCAACCCTTCTTCCTTGCCTTGGTTATCGACACGGGAGAGACCTCGTTACCTCCGACACACAATGCAGATTTCTTGAGCATTAGTCCCCGGTCTTAGGTTTCTTATTTTCCAAGGTTCATGAAATTAACGGTCTGAAAAGGTCAAGGGCACTTCCCTCCTTGCAATCCTCTCTGGTCTTGCCGTCTTTCTACTCTTATTAAACTGCCATCTTGGAACTCCTGCTTCCTCATGTGTTTTGCCTTGCTCAGAGTGTGCTTTCGTGCTCCGCCTTTTATCCATGTAGGGAAGTGTGATGGAAGTCAAGTGTGAGTAATGATCAGTATGACCATTGTATTGGGACATGTCAGGTATACAGCTCTGGTGTTAGTCCGTTTTCGCTCACGGTGAGCTGTCTGTGAGAAAGTGTTTGTGTCGGGAAAGGGGGAGGCGGGGGGCTGATTTCCTAAGTATCCTACCTGGTAGGATGGGGAAAATGCATTACAGGGAAGGGGATACAGCGTCTCACCATCCGCTGTCCCACTCCCCGATGACTCCTCATCCAGGTGATCCTCCTGCACTGGTCCATCCCCAGGAACTAGATCCAAAAGCGATGGCCGTGTCCTGGCCACCTGAGTGACAGGTCCCCAGGGACTAGCGGGTAAGACACCTTCAGGTTTCTCACAGTACACAAATTACAGGTATCAACATTTAATGCAGCAGCTGATCTGAGTACCCTACGTCCAATCCAGTCATTCACAATTCTAAAAGGGCCAGTACTGATTTTCTTTCCAGCTGTGGGGGCAGGCAGTTGGGCCAAAATGCCCCTTACTGCCTGCTCTTCTTGGCGCTCCAGGAACTCCCACCAATAAGCTCATGCCCCTGCTTGACTGGCATGCAGTTCCTTGTGTTAACTGGTTTTGGCAATAGGTTGTTGGAAAAAACAAATATTGGGACTCATGAAGAACGTTTCATAAGATTTATTTAGACCAAAAAGGTAGACAAAGGAATTCTATCAACAGAAGAAAGAAGAAACCAAATAAATGTTCTCGCACTTATCGGGATGACTTTTACCTCTAAGTTGCGTTGCAGATTTCCGGGGCTTCCCAAATCTGTCATCTGTCCTGGTGTTGTCTCTTTTACCAACCAGTAACATTCGAGCTGAGGTGAAGCAAGGAATTGCCCATTCTGCTTCTTAATATCTTGCTTATCCTTCATGCCAGGAGCCATCCATCGACAAGGCTTGGGACTTCCTGCCTTTGGTCACCTTGACTATTCCTCCTCTAAACATCTTGACAGGATCTTGTTCATTCTCCTACCTTTTGGTCTGGCCTTGGCCCAAGCTGGCCTAACTGCAGAACTACACTACTTCTCCAATCTACCACCTTCACTGCCTGCTCCTTCCCCTCCTGTCTCCAGCAACTCCATAATGCTTTTTGTATTGCTCTCTGTTCCCTCCCCCATGTTGGGAGTCTCTGTGATTGTCTGGAACCATTTTCTGTATTTGTGGCCAGGCCAGGATTGGCTGCCTTCGCCTGGTTCATCCAGGCTTGCTATGGACTTGGAGGGTAGAGGAGGTTTTATCAGGCCTTGAAGCCATCTTTTAAATTCAATTCCCCATCCTGTTAATGCCTTGTAATATCTGTGAAGGGCCCAGGGCTCCGGTATCACGAATGTTTGAAATCGTTGATGGGAAAGCTCTCGTTAAGTCTTAATTGTTCTGAATGTGCTAATTTGTGGTCAACAAGCAACTATGTAACCTCAGTGCGGAATCCTCAGCCAAGAGACAATGGACAGGTAAGATTGTTTTACTCTCGGTTACACCTGGAGTTGGAAAAACGCAAACTAGCAATATTGTGTCTGGGGGCGTGGCCTGGCGAGCATTGTGACAAAATGGCTCCCTCTGCACCTGTTGAGCTTTAGGAGAGGAAGATCCTGTAGAAGCACAGATCCTGCCCATATTTACATATGCCAATCCTAACTCCTTCCCTCGAAGGGGCCAGTGCAGCGCGTGATGTGGTTTTAGTGCCTTGACAGCATTTTTTAAGTGGCATCCGTGAAGTCATCGGCCAAATGATTTGTGGAGGCAGGTTCTTCCCGCTCGCGATGGGAGGCTTCTGACTAAGTGACCCTGTGGTCTGAGCCTGCTGGAGTGGATCATGCCGAGACGGAACCTCCCCTCTCCTCATGCTACCCTTTGGATCCGATGCTAACATCAAGGTGACATTAGTGGCCAAGGTATTGATGAAGAGGCACTGACAGCTCGACGGCAGAACACACAGGATCGCTGCAGGAGTTGGCGACTTCAGCCGGAGCTTTCACTTTGAGGAAATTGCCTGAAAAGTGGATCAGTGCCCTCGCCTACAGGAGAGGGGGCTTGGAGATGTCGTTGCCCCTCCAGCTAGCAGTGCCTTTCTGCACTTGGTTCAACAGCGCACCCATAGAATGGAGCAAAGGGTCCAAGATCTGCGCTAACGACCGCATTGGGTCCTTTCTACAAACTGTGCTCTGTGGGAGTCCACAGGCCATAGCTGACAATTCTACGCACAGGTTGATGATGCAAGTTGTTTTCAACTTACCCCTATGCTCAAAGTTTCAATCTGGGCTTGTCCGTTTTAGCAGAATAGATATCTCTGCTGTGCCTTGAGCAATCTGGCCGGATTGGTCTTTCCAGCTCTGGACCCCCACCAGCCCCTGTTGACGTGGGTGGTAACCTAGTAACGAATAAAACGCTCTGGACTGTTGCCTTACACAAGTGCATACCATTGCTGTACTGGAACTTTCTGTACATCATGGATTCATCTGGCAAAGGACCCAAACCCTCGGACATAGCCACTCTCCTCCATGCTCAAATGAAGGGTAAGAAAGATGAGGTCACGGTCACTCAGGTCCACGAGGTAAACTATTCAGAGGCGTCACCTAGTTGGGCCACAAAATCAGACCTTCAGCATTGGCTCACTAAAATCAAGCTGGAGATCCAAAGTAGTACATGAGATGTCGCGTAAAATAGCTTCCCTGGATAAACCAATTGAGAAGTCTGAGAAGCGCCTTGAGGATGCGGAAACGACACTCTGTGAACAATCATGAGACAAGCAAATGGGCTCAAATTATCAAAGCCCTGGAATCCCGGGCTGAACTCTGAATCTAAGCAGGAAGACGCAAAGAACCGTTCCCACCGTAACAATATACAAATCTGTGGGATACCGACTAACATAACGGATGCTGAATTGGGGGACTATGTGAAACACCTCTTTCGTTTCATTCTTAAATTCACAAATGGCGAAGAGATTGAGCTGGATAGAATTCAGTGTACGTGCCCTCCTGGTCCAGTTCAGCAGGGCTTTGTCCCTGATGTTCTCACAAGGATTCACTTCTACCTGTTCAAGGAATGTATAATGGTGGCATCCAGACAATTTACCGAGATCGACTTCTGAGGGGCAACTATCAACCTGTATCAGGATATAGCAGCTGTGAGACTGACCAAACAAACATTTAAAGCCCATGATGGAATAGCTTTGTGAGAGGAAGATCCGCTATAGGTGGGGCTTTACCACAGCATTATTGTTTACCTACTTGGACCAGAGTTGGGTGATTAAGTCTATGAAGGGGGCCGAACAGCTTTGGTCACCAGAGGATTGTGAGACACTACCACTGGACAGGCAGTCAGACTCCTCACCTATGCACAGTGCCTCCAGGGGTGTTGGAAGATTAGTCGAAAAGACCCAACTGGTTTTGACTGAGGTAGACCTGGGCATAGAGTTAGATTGGGGGATTTTGTGTGTCAAGATACCAGTTGCTTTGCAATGCTGGGTTGGGTATCACTTTGGCTACTTTGCTAAATGCTCTAGTTGTGAAGAAATAGGATGTTGAATGGATAGAGTTATCTCTCGCCTAACCCCAGTATCACCCCAAATCTGTTTGACTGCTTTTGTTGAATATTGTCAGGTTTTGGGGTTGTTTAGGAAAAGGGTGGGATTTACGGGGGGGGCAATGTTCTGGGGAAAATATAGTGAGATAGACGGGGTGTGCAGTCAGAAGCGAAGAGGAGTCTGTCTCCCCTGTCTATTTGGCAAGAGGAGTGGTCAAAGAGCTCTACATAAACCACTACCGGCCGCGGAGCGGGCCGCGGAGTCTGGAGGCAGAGTGTGGAGTCTGCCGGAGTCCGGGGGATCAGCGGAACGGCGGCCCAGCTGATGTAGGTAAGGAAAACTGCACAGTGAACGTAAGAACATTAACACACTACAAGACGTCAAGAGGTGGAACCCCCTCATCCCCCACCCTCCACTTACCCTCCACTGTTACACCAAACATATAGGAAGTGTAAACCTGCTGTTTACACCACCAGAAACAAAGTTTGCACTGACATCGAGACAGCACTGGGTGGGGGGACTGCGGGATCTTTCCTTTGACCCTCCCACGTGGCAACGCCGAGCCGATCATGGCAACCCTCTTTACCTTTTTATCTGCACAGAATAACCCGTCGCCTGAGCCGTGGCTTGGTGTTGGAAGAAGGGCGGAGGGAGGGCGACGCTTCTGCGCCACGTATGCCGCCTTCCAAGAGCCGTGGAGTAGCTTGCGGCAAAGTTAAAGTAAAAAGCGCAGACTACGTTTCAGCTCCCTCTTATCTCCTAGGGGAATAATGCCCAAAGTTGCACAGGTGCTCAAAAGTCAGCTCATAAAGAAGATACCAACCTGCCAGACGAGACTACGAACTAAAAAAATGTCAGGGAAACAGCTTAAGCACACGATCGATAATAGCTACAGTGCGGCGGAGATTGACAGCTCTTGCCTATGGGAGGGCCTGGAGGATCCAGGATTTAAGGAGACAGCACCTAATAGCTGCATAGAAGGAAATGCAAAGGAATCAAAGCATATATCTACGTTGGAAACAACAGATGCATAGATGACTGTGGAAAAAAGTAATGGTGTACCAGAAAATTCACATGCAGTGTCCATAAACACTGTCTCGGCACTATGACAAAGAGGACAGCAGAGAAAAAAATGAACCGGAGAGAAAGAACTTGTTCCAATTACAATGGGGAAAGGCACAAGCTAGTAGGGGTGAACAATTGCAAACAGGAGAAGCAGAAATACAAATGGAGGCAAATAAAAGAGATACTGCAAGTAATTCAGCGCAGGGAAATTATGATTGTGCATCTCCTATGGCACCATTCTCACAGAAAGAGAAAGTTATTAAGGCTAAGGAAAAATTGAAACAGTACTAGAAGAGCAACGAAATCAGAGCATCACAGAAAATAAATTACTCCAATAAGCCAAAGACGAATGGAACGCCTTTCATTGGACCTGGCTGAAATTGAAACCCTCATGGAACTTCAACAAACTAATAAGAAAAATAAAAAACTGGCCAATGGCCAGGAAACCACTGTGGAGAAGAGTAATGGGGATAACAACACTGGGACCAACACTGATACAAGGGAAGACAGAGCAAACAAGATAAATACATTGAAAGCTGAATTGCAGGATAGGAAACAAGCCTCCATGAAGGAAGAGCCCATCTGTGCCTGTACTACAAAACCAACACACCAACAGGAGTCCGTTGCCACTTCTATGCTGGATCTTCAAAACATGTTGATTGCGGTAACAACGCAAACAATGGTACCATACATGAAACTATAGGAAGTGAATATGGAGAATACTAAAGAGCAATCAATAATTCTAAATTCTACCTTTGCTAAGCAAAAAAGCCTAGAACAGCTCATACATAAGATACAAGAACGTCGCAGTATAGAAGCAGAAAACAGCTATATCTGGCAACGACGACTAGCCGATACAGCAAGACAGGACCGAATGGAACAAAGCCTCATTGACAGAAGCGTTAATCACTATCACCAAGACATCAATAATGAGTAACCACAACAGAGACAAATTACAAAAAATAAATGAACTGTCTGATGAAGAAGTGGAAGTTTATCCAGCGAATCAAAGAGCTGCAAAGCCCCAGACCAAAAAAGACAAGCACCAAGTGTTAAGTAGTGAGCCGGAGACACCAGAGTATTTTGACAAATGATATTTATTTCTTGATAGGACTTCAAGTTGCAAAAAGGGAGGTTATGCAAAAATCTCAGTTCGAAATTAACAGTGCCAACCAGGCTTCTCAGAATCCCTTTTCAAAACGTGACCGTAATCATAGGTTCAGGTTTACCTCCAAGAAAACTTTGTTCGTGCCGTGCTGAGCGGTTTCCTTCACACACTCGACTGAGCACCCCGGTAGAGAGAGATCCGTCATATAAAGTTCTTTCAGTCTCCTTGCCGTCCTTGAAGTGAAAGGAAAAACTCAAAACTCCAGTATTTTTTTATCACCTTGTGAACAGTCCCTCTCGTGGTGACTGTGCTCTGCGCACAGTGTTGCCTGCCGTCTCGATAAGGGTTCGTCCTGCGGAGTTCCCTTCTTCCTCTAATAAGCCCACCGGTGTTGTGAGCTGGTCTCTTCCCACTCGGAATCCACGCCGGCCGTCGCCTTCCACTCCTGCAAAATGAGACACACGTTGAGGTGTTTAGTGCAGCTTTAAACCCTTGTGCCACTCCTCCTCCTCCCCAGCAATTAATCACAGGTGCTGTCTCTGGGCGCAGTACAGCCGATGCTAATTCCCCTCCTTCCTGCTTCACACACTCTGAATCAGCGTTAGTTTTCACCCTTAACTGGGAGAGTCTATTCATATAAGGAAATGTGGATTCCCTCCTTCTTTCCCCGTTTTCTTTTCCCCGTTGTTGGCTTTTATTTAAAAAATGCATCTGTTGAGGCCTTCTGGGAGTTGTAGTCCGTGTCGTTACTGTAGCAATCATTTCGCCTGCTGTGATGTGTGAGGTCTGCCCCTTTGTACCGTTTTGTTCTTTATCATTTCTCGATAACCTGTCCGCTGCTACCGGTTCTCTATCACATACTCCCCCCGAAGACCCATGCCGTTCGGGCATGTCCATTGCTCTGGATAAATAGTCTGCCACACATTGATACCTTCCAGGTTTGTGAACTGTTACGAAGTGATATGGTTGTAGGGTCAAGAACCACCGTAGTACTCTATGATTGGAGTCTTTTTGTGTTGCCAACCATTTCAGTGGTGCGTGATCTGTGAAGATGGTAAACCTCCTCCCCAACAGGTAGTATCTGAGGGACTCTACTGCCCATTTAATGGCCAGGCATTCTTTTTCAAGGGTTGAATACGGAAGCTCGCGTGGAAGGAGCTTCCTACTGATGAATGCAATGGGACACAGGTTTTGTTCGGTACCCTGTGAGAGTACCGCTCCTAGACCACATCCCGAGGCATCAGTTTGTAAGTAAAACTCTTGGCCGAAATCCAGACAATGGATAACTGGTTTGGAGGAAACCATTTGTATTAATGTCTGGAATGCCCGTTTTGCTTCATGAGATATATGTAGGGGTCTATTTGTTTTTAATAAGTCTGTAAGTGGGGCTGCTATGGTAGAAAAATGAGGCAGGAATCTCCGGTAGTACCCTACAAATCCTAGGAAGGCTCTAATTTCTTTTCGGGTTTCAGGCATTTTTAGCTTTTGCAAGGATTGGATTTTATCTAACAGTGGGGTTACCATTCCGCCCCCTACTTCATACCCCAGATATTTTGTGGTATTGGCTGCCAATTTCGATTTTTTCGGGTTAATGTGTAACCCGGCTTCTTTCAATGCCATTATTACTTGGGTTAAATGTGCCAAATGTTCTTTCCATGTTTTGCTGAATATTACAATATCGTCTAAATATGAAGCTGCATACTGATCAGGAGGCCTCAGTATTTTGTCCATTAGGGTTTGGAAGGTTGCTGGGGCCCCATGTAACCCAAAAGGCAAAACCGTAAATTGGAACAGACCCCGTGGTGTGGAAAATGCGGTTTTCTCTTGGTCGACTGGGTTGAGTGGAATCTGCCAATATCCTTTTGTTAAATCCAGTGTGCTTAGGTATGTGGCTGAACCTAGTTTTTCTATGAGCTCATCAATTCGGGGCATCGGATACGCCTCATACCGGGAAATAGCATTTAGTTGCCTAAAGTCCATGCAGAAACGGGTGGTGTCATCCGGTTTAGGAACTAATACTATAGGGGAACACCAGACGCTTTTTGAAGGCACAATGGTTCCTAATTCTAACATGTTCTCTATCTCCTTGGCAATCTCTCCCCTTTTTGCTTCCGGAATCCGGTATGGTCTGAGGCGTACCGTTTTTCCCTCCTCTGTAGGTATTGAATGCATAGCCAAATGGGTCCGCCCTGGTATGCTAGAAAAGGTCTCAGATATCGGGTTTAGAGTAGAGAACAGCTCCGCTTTTTGGGATTCACTTAGTTGATCCCCCAACTGTACTTCTCGTATACCACAAGGATGTTTTGGAATTAATTGTTCCGGGACAGACTTGTCTGATAAGGTTGAACACAGCACACTTTGGGTTCCTTCCTTCCACAACTTGAGTAAATTGATGTGATAATTCTGATACTTGTTTTTACGTTCTGGTTGTTCCACCTCATAATTCATGGGTCCTAAGATTTTTGTTATCTGATACGGCCAGTGCCATTGAGCTAGCATTTTGTTCGTGTGGGTCGGTAGTAGCACCAGGACCTTGTCCCCTATCTTCAGGGATCTAGGTCTGCTTCCCTGATCATAGTACTTCTCTTGTTTTTCTTGTGCTCAACCCAAGTTTTCATGAGCAAATTCCCTCAGTTTTACCAGCTGTTCTCTTAAGTCTTGAACATATTCGGTGAGGGATGTTTCTTCTTGTTGCTCCCACTTATCTTTTAGGATCTGTAACACTGATTTGGGTTGTCTTCCGAATAACAGCTCGAAAGCGGAGTAACCTGTAGAGGACTGAGGGGTATCTCTGAGTATCATTAAAACCCATGGCAATACCCGATCCCATCCCAAGCCGGTAGGGCTGGTGGCTCTTTTTATCATCTGTTTGATAGTCTTGTTGTACCTCTCCACTAACCCATCTGTCTGGGGGTGATACACTGAGGTTCTCAAGTGGTGTATACCCAGGGTTTTGCACACCTCTTTCATTACTACCGACATGAAATTACTCCCTTGGTCTGTCACTATCTCAAGGGGTATTCCCACTCTAGCAAAGAATGGTAATAGTACATCACACACTTGTCTGGCAGAGATACCTCTTAGAGGAAAAGCCTCGGGATATCTGGTGGCGTAGTCCACTATGACCAGGAGGAACCGAAATCCTCTACTGGAGGGTTCTAACGGACTGACTATGTCTATACCTATACTTTGAAAGGGCTCCTTGATCAAAGGCATTCTTTGCAGGAGTACCCGAGCCGGGATATGATTGCTCATTTTCTGACATATGACACATTCTTGGCAATATTTAGCTATTTCAGCATAAATCCCAGGCCAGTAGAAATTCTGTAACACCCTCTTTCCTGTCATATTTTCAGCTAAGTGACCCCCTGTAGTATGATCGTGTGCCAGTTGGATCAAGGTTTTCCGATATGACTGAGGAACCAACAGTTGCTCCTTCTCTTGGTTGTCTGTTCCTCGGGTTACTCTGTAATAAAGCCCTTGTTTTTCTTTGAAATAGGGAGTGGTAACTGGTGAGTCTTTTATGGTTAAAGCTTGTTCGCGAGCTCGCTTTAGAGTCTCGTCAAGACCGTCTTCGGTCCTGAAGGATGGCAGATGGTCATCAACCCTCCAATCTATAACGGCAATATCTCTTCCCGGATGCCCATCCTGGTTATTTTCTTTTTTCTGTTTCTTGGTGAGTTTTCCCCTTGGAACCCTCCCTCTTATCTCGGTTTGTGAAAAGGGAGCTTCTTTTAACCATTTATCAAATTCGGGAATGTCTGTCCCTATTAGTACGGGTGCGGGTAGAGTGGGTATAATAGCCACTTTAACGGGTATTTCTTCTCCCTGTAACCCTAACACAACGTCTTTTGTGGGATACCCTTTAACGTCCCCATGTACACATTTAATGTCAATAGTTCTCACCTGTCCTGGATCTTGTTCACTCACATGGGGTTGTATGGCTGTCTGCCGGCTTCCACTATCCATCATGGCTTGTTGAGGATGACCACCCACAGTAACTTCTATCACATAGGGCAGTCTTCTTCTGTTCCCCTGCGGTTGTAAGGTGCCTATTTCCATGGGTTTGGTTTTGTTTCTCTTTGCACAGAACCGGGCGATGTGACCTCATTCCCCGCATTCAAAGCATTGAAGCGCCTGACCTTTTGTTAGGTTAGTTCCGTTGGTTGCCTTAGGTTCCTGTCTGACTCGTGGCTCAGGTGCACTTCCCCGGTGGTTACTGCGTAAGGCGGGAAGATCATAGTGATGCTTTGCTGGTGGTGCTGCCACACTACGAGGAATTCCAGCTTTTTGGTAGGCTGTGGCCACGTCTATGGCTTCGGACAATTTCAAACGGTGATGTTGCCTAACCCACCGTTGGATAGGACCTGGCAGTGCTTCAATAAATTGCTCGAGCATTATCTTCTCCTTGATTTGGCCGATTGTGGCGGTATTGGTTTGCAACCATTTCTCCGTTAGATCTTGTATTCGGTAAAACAACTGTCTTGGGCTCTCGCCAGGTTTTAGTCTGGTTTCCCTAAACTGGAGCCTATAGGATTCCTCATCCATCCCTAGCCTCTCCAGTATTGACTTCTTGATGTCCACATATGGGGTATCCCCATTCGGATTGGCTGCCTCTCCCGTGAGCAGGGGCGCCAAAAAGAAAGACCATCTGTCCTGAGGCCATTGTGCCGCTCGGGCTATGCGTTCAAAATTCACAAAGACGAAACTGGGATCGTCTCCTGCTTGGTATTTTTGAAACACTGTGGGTGGAATGGCTGGATGTGTCCTGTGCGCCGCTACTGTTTCTCCCAGAATTCGCAGAGCTTCCCTGCCCTGCTCTTGGGCTGCTGTTTGTACCTGTAAAGCCTGTTGCAGGGCTTGTCGATCTGCTTGGGCTTGATGTCCTTGAACCTGTACCAGCTGTTGTAATTGCTGTTGGCCTTCAGCCAATGCTTTGATGACTGCTTCCATTATGTCAAAGTAGACGTGTCTCTACAGCATCCCACCGCTGCCACCACTGTTAAGTAGTGAGCCGGAGACACCAGAGTATTTTGACAAATGATATTTATTTCTTGATAGGACTTCAAGTTGCAAAAAGGGAGGTTATGCAAAAATCTCAGTTCGAAATTAACAGTGCCAACCAGGCTTCTCAGAATCCCTTTTCAAAACGTGACCGTAATCATAGGTTCAGGTTTACCTCCAAGAAAACTTTGTTCGTGCCGTGCTGAGCGGTTTCCTTCACACACTCGACTGAGCACCCCGGTAGAGAGAGATCCGTCATATAAAGTTCTTTCAGTCTTCTTGCCGTCCTTGAAGTGAAAGGAAAAACTCAAAACTCCAGTATTTTTTTTTATCACCTTGTGAACAGTCCCTCTCGTGGTGACTGTGCTCTGCTCTGTGCACAGTGTTGCCTGCCGTCTCGATAAGGGTTCGTCCTGCGGAGTTCCCTTCTTCCTCTAATAAGTCCACCGGTGTTGTGAGCTGGTCTCTTCCCACTCGGAATCCACGCCGGCCGTCGCTTTCCACTCCTGCAAAATGAGACACACGTTGAGGTGTTTAGTGCAGCTTTAAACCCTTGTGCCACTCCTCCTCCTCCCCAGCAATTAATCACAGGTGCTGTCTCTGGGCGCAGTATAGCCGATGCTAATTCCCCTCCTTCCTGCTTCACACACTCTGAATCAGCGTTAGTTTTCAGCCTTAACTGGGAGAGTCTATTCATATAAGGAAATGTGGATTCCCTCCTTCTTTCCCCGTTTTCTTTTCCCCGTTGTTGGCTTTTATTTAAAAAATGCATCTGTTGAGGCCTTCTGGGAGTTGTAGTCCGTGTCGTTACTGTAGCAATCATTTCACCTGCTGTGATGTGTGAGGTCTGCCCCTTTGTACCGTTTTGTTCTTTATCATTTCTCGATAACCTGTCCGCTGCTACCGGTTCTCTATCACACCAAGTAGACAAAATTATCCTGGAAGTCGACACACTTTTGATAGATCTGACACCGGAGGTCTTACAACAAGAAGATAGACAAAACAAACCTCAATCTAATCCGGGAACCAATAGAAACAAATCTCGAGGCTAATAAGAGACAACAGAAAGGGAGCCTGAATTATAGCATATTCAACAACAGGCCCGGAATAGTATTGACAAAACAAAAACAGAAGTTTTGAAAAAACCAACTAAAAAACAACAGCGATGCTCAAGAGCTTTTCTTAGAAATGTATCGCATAGCACCAAGGAGACAATGAAAAAAGCAAAACAACCCGAATCGATTGCCCCAAGTAGGACAAAGGCGACCAAAAAAGAGACAGAGACCGAAATCGGAATAAATGAAGTTCATACACAAAGACTAGGAAAACCCAGAGCGACGCCAATAGTGCTGTCTATGCACGCTATAGAAATAGAACAAGGAAATATAGATTCTCTGATGAACTTGTCGACCTACTCGATACAAGAGTCAGAAACTGCTGAGAACGAAAGCCTATTGAGAAGGGTGCAACCAGATCAACAAACAGATATGACTTCTATGATTATTATTGATTGTTACGAGGAAACTCTCATGGGATCACACATATCTATAAAGCTATCTTGCGAAGAGATTTCAGACAACAAACTGTATACCAGAAACAGCACTATGACCTCATCAAGATTGGAGAGGTCCGAAGGCAACCAACAAATAACGGATGCCAGTCTTTCCAGTACCGAAAGCTCTGACTCGAAAGAGAAGCAAGATCGCACTACAATAAGCCAGTATTTAGAGCATCCGAGGTTCATTGACCTTCACCGAAAGACAAAACCAATTCGAGTGAAATTAGAAGGAAAAATGGACAAGGAGGCTAAAATCATCATGACAGAACCAACACACTACGGCTTTTCCAGGCCATACCTAAACTGAGAAAGGTGAACACAAATGACGTCAAACTAATTGAGTTCATAGACGATAAAAGACCTGCCAAGATATGGATACATTGCGTACAACAGAATTGATGAGACAAATAACAGCATGTGCTAAAGAGATTAAGTCACTCGGATTCACAGTGTCTTCTAGGATATCCAAGATAATAGACACAAGGACATTTCCATCATGACCTGGCAAAACAGCAGCAGAATATACTCAGATATCAGCAGCTGCACAAGTAATATGAGCAATGAGAGGGTAGAAAGAAATATATGGGAAAGAAAAGAGGCATTATGCTCAACAAAAAGGTATTCACTATCACCAACAGGCAACCAAGGAACTATCAAGAAGGAATGCGCAAGCGTCTCCGTTTTGGCGATATATTAGCTCAGTGACGGATAAAAAGTCGGAATTATAACAACGAGCAGAAAATACTAAACAAACAGTAGTTCTATGTTCATGGAATACAAGGGGACACCAGTATCTCTTTCAAATGGACCAACCAGATCTGAATAAAGCAAATGTTATATGTCTACAATAGACATGGTTGATTGAACAACCCATATGTGAAGGATACCTGACCTATATGAATCCTGCAACTACCAATAGAACGGGCAGACCTTCAGCTAGTTTGCTGTTGCTAATAAAACAAAATCTGTCTGTAGACGTCATAGAAAACCAAAATATCGGCTGTTGGGCCCAAAGTATCATATTGAAAATGGAGTCAACGAAACAGCAACTGAACTCTATTGTGACAACTTGTTCCGGGGAAAAGTATTTAAGCATTACAAATGTTTACTGGAATCCCAGAAAACTTAATGAGGAGACAGTAATGACCAAGATTGATATTACAGCACAGAAGTATGAATGTGTAGAATTCCTCATATGTGGTGATCTCACTTCCATTTGTTTGATGACGAAGGGAAAATAATGGAAGAACATTTACTTGAGCAGCAAGCTCATAGATGGACAACAGAGGTGTGTAATAGAAACTTTGAACGTTGGGACACAATTAACATAACAACGAACATACCTTCCCCAACATGGGCGCGTGAAAGAACTAAATCAATCATCGATTATATCTACACCTCGAAAGGAATCCCCCAAACATCGAACAAAGCGGTGAATATGCATAGCAAAAACAGCGATCACTACATCCTTAAGTGATCGTAGGAAAGGTACACCAGCGAACGTCCAAGAATAAACACTGTGCCGTTAACAGTGTCAGCTAGACTGAATCGACTCAAGATCCCACAAAGTAAGTTAACAACTATTACAGGAGCATTCAAGAACTCGAAACTAGAAGATAACAGAGTCAACTATGGATGGCTGCTTAACCAATTCCAGTTGATCCAAGTCCAGAAAGATCAGCTTCAGCAAAAACCCAAATACATTTACAATAAAGCCATTGCGGGGAAGAAACAGGAAAAGAAAAATGCAATAAAGAAAGCCAAACGGAATCCCCTCGGACGAAAAAGAGAATAAGCACAGCAAAACAGAAATTCAAAAATTGGCTCAAAAATGCAAAAATGATGCAGGAACAGGATAATGCAGAACTCATGATGAACACTCTGAAAAATAGCAATACTAGACGTCTATGGGAACTATTAAAACCGAATAAAAACACTGAGGAGGCAATGACAGCAGATGTCCCTGAATCTGCATGGATAACGTATTTTACGGAGCTATATAAAGAAAGACCTACAGAGGCGACCAAAAGGATCATTCCAACAGAAAAGACATGGAATGTAAGTTACGACATTGAAGAACTCACTAATACAAAAAAAAAATGTAATGCATCAAGAGCACCTGGACCCGACGGTATGTCAAACGCCATCCTAAAGAAGAACCCAGAAGTTTGGGCACTGTTCTGCAGTGAAAACATCAAACTCATCAACAGGACCAAGAGAGTCCCGGATTCTTGGCAACTGACTATACTCGATCCGATATACAAACAATGATCCACTAAGGAACTGATCAATTATCGACCTCTGGCACTTTTGGATCCTTTGGGGAAAATCTTTGCTAATCTGTTACTTACAAAATTAAACATACGGTCCAAACAAACCAACCATCTGGCAGTGCGACAGACGGGTTTCACCCGCAATGTGGGCATGAGTGTAAATTTGACAATATTAAACCTGATGAAACATGAAGCGGAGAGGACAAAAACGCAAATATACATAGCATATGTACTCTTAGCTTGGCCTACGATAAAGTCAACTGAAACATGCTGTGGGCCAAACTTGAACAATGGGGATGCCCCCAAGATACACTCGAGCCTATTAAACTCTTGTACACCAACACCAAATACAAGTGAGAGTAACAGCGGATGGTATCATAACCATCCGAATTAACACTTGGCATAGCCTAAAACAGGGCTGTCCTTTGACCGCAGCCCTATTTAGCCTCTTCACGTCGGATTTTGAGACAGCTATAAATATACCCACCATAAATCCGCCGAAAAAAAAAACGCCACAGCAGTGCCTTCTCTAGTCTATGCAGACGACATTATATTGTTGCCAAAAACACCATGTGGGCTCCAAACGGCATTTAATAAAACACAAGAATACATGGAGAAAAACGAACTCTCAATAAACATCAAGACGACAAAAATCATGCTGCTGTCACGTAGAAATAAAAAAGGAGGAAAATCTTTTGTACATCATATACAAAAGGAATAACTGGCACAAGTGGTCACCTATAAATATCTAAGTATTTGGATCAATCAATCAACCATTGAGACACCTTGGATACAGCATCTGAAAACCAAAACTAAATCCCTAGCACAACAGGGATTTATGATACACAGGAAATTTGGTAAATTTTCTGTTAAGCCAGTTCTAACATTTTATAAACAAAAGGTGACAGCCATCCTTGCATATGGAGCTGAATCGATGATCAATTTGGATCAAGCGATATCGAGACAGCTAGATGTGATTTACTGGCGGAAAATACTGGGATTACCACAATCCATTCTGATGGTTCGAATACGTTATGAGCTGGGACTCCAATCCCTCCAGTCAATAGTAGAATGGAAAATCTTGGACCTTTTCAGAAAGTTGAACAGCGAAGAAAAGATCCCTGCTCTGGACATCTTGAGAACATCCCATTTAAAGGTTAATGACACGGTATTGAGAAAATGGAAAGAAGCTGCCACAAGCATATGCCACGAAAAGAAAATTACGCTGGAAACACTAACGAGAAGGCCCCAGATAGCAAAAAACAGCCTGCATGGCCAGATTGGATAGAGACACAGGAAAAAAAAGACCAATATAAAATGAATTTAAAATGCGAGGGAGAATCAAGAATGCTTAATCAACTACCCCACTATCTTAATCTCTACCCCGACCAAAGAATCTGAGAGAAGTTTTTAAGATTCAGGTTGAACTTGTTTCCCACAAAAGAAGCAACAGTGAAATGGGTCCAAATTAAAGCAGATAACAAAGATTGCAGATTTTGCCTAATTTCTGGGAAAACTGAAACCATATACTATGTAATAATGGAATGTGAAGCTCTTAAACAGAAACGATTAACATACAGCGGCAAATAACAAAGTGCAACCTTGAGTTGTAAATGAAGGAAAGATGGAGCCAAATTTTAATGGGCAATAACAGAAAGATGGTTGCTGCAATAGTTCATTTTTGGGACGCGATCGCAGCAGAAAACTGAGACACTAACTAAGAGTACAAATAGAGAGACTAAAAGGACAACAATCATTGTGTAGAATTATAAATGTAAGGTTTAAGATGAAAACCATATGCATTTTAAATATACAAAATAAAAAATAGTGAGACAGACAGACCACAGATAGTTGGAGCATCTTGTACTTCTTTGAACTGGGGTAACTCCAGGCTTATACTACCGATGGGCAAGTACCATGACAGAAACTCCCTGAATGTAAGCCAGAGGACTCCATCTGTATGCTGACCTGGAATGTCCAGGGTTTAAATTCCCCTACGAAGAGGAAATCACCATTGGCTAAACTGTGTGACATGTCTCCATCATTGGTCTTCTTTCATGAAACTCACTTATTGGGAGTAGACACATGTAGATTGAATCATAGAAGATATAACTGTGGGTTTTTGCATTGGGTGGGGAAAAGATAAGAGGGATAGCCATTCTGTTATCAAGAACAACCCCTTTTGTAAAACGTTACTCAAAGTTCTGGGGATGGTGTAATACCTAACTGGCCCCAACTCTAAAGGGATTGTCCCTCAACCGATGTTTCTAAGGGCTGTCGTAAGTTCAAAACAAAATCTGTCTTTATCTAAACCATTGCGTACCCTCATTCTTTGACAAAATGTGGTAGGATGTCTTCTAAAAATAAAAATAGTTGTTCCAGAAAGAAATATAAGCTAAGGCTGGTTTCAGGTGGTTTTCCCACCAGGTGTAGTTCTGCCAATGTCATCAAAATTAGTACCATAAAAAAGGGTTGTTCCTGGAACCCTCTCCACTGGGATCTTTCAATATTTTCAAACAACTTTCAAGGTCCCTGGTTTCTTGGGATTCTTTCCCCAAGCTTCAATTCTTCCACTTTCAAACAAAATATAACGCAGCTCCACGTAGGCTTCTCAGGGTTCCCTTCGACAAGCTTATGCCTCTCTGTTTCAAAATGAGTATTCAACTTTGTTGGTTCTCTCAGGGTTCCCTTCCCCAAGCCTAGGCCCCTCTGCTGGAACACAAAAGTCTAACTTCTAATAATTTGGTAGGGCTCTTAGGGTTCCCCTTCCCAAGCTTAGGCCCTTTGATGCAACACACAAGTTCAGCTTCCAATGACTCTGTAGGGCTCTCAGGGTTCCCTTCCACAAGCTTAGGCCCCTTTTACATAACACAAACATTTGATTTGTCAGGATGCGCCCTCACAGTTCTTTCAGGGGCTGTATCAGAGACTTTCGATAACAGGAGGCTCTTTGCTCCTCCTTAGCGCGACCACTCTGATGACTAACCCCTCTTCTTTTCTTCTACTTTCACAAGTCTCTTAACCTTACTGTGTTGGGGTTTCCTGCTCCCCTTTTCACACTTTCCATGCCTTTCATACTTTCTTCCCGCTTTACTGTGCACACTTGCACCGGTTTCTTGCTCCTTTTCACTTCACTGTGCGTCCTGCACACTCCTTCCTCTTAATCGTGCTCACTTGCACCCTTTTCTGCTTTTCAGGTCCCTCGCACCCTTCTCCTCTTTCCCGAATCGCTTGAATACTCTCTGTTTCTCTTTCGATTTACAATGCCCTTCTTTTCTTATCTCTGCGTCTCTAGCACCTTTCACTTTTAAAGGTAATTTCTCCTTTTAACTCTGTGCCTCTAGTGCATTAAACCTTGTTTCCTTTCTGTCTTTCTTTTTTAGCTAGGCCAATTACCCAATCCACTAACTATTTCACCCTTCTGCATACACCTCTCAAACTCTAACCAAACACAACCACAAGTCTATAAACCCAACAATCCGCACAAACTTCACTACACTGCAACAACAAAACAAACCACACAACAGCACACAATGGCTACCGACCCAAAGTCCAGCCAACTGAGTTACCTGGTTAAGACTGCCAACAGCACATCACTGCTCTCTTGCATTTTTCCAGTGCATTCCCACTAACCCACCCCCTTCCCTTTTTTCACATCCGCCAGAGGACCACTCCGGTGGTGACAGTGCGCGGTACAAATATCCTTCAACATTAACAAAGTGTAGTAGTAATCCCTTTCAACTATCAGTGGTTGGTGATTAAATACGAGTGCTATACCACAATAACCGCAGTATACCATCACTTGACAAGCTGGTTATCATACCATCAAAAAATCAATACCGTAACATCCTTAATGTATAGGCACATGAAAGTAAGCATCCTGACTATCGAATGACACCATCCAGTTCTGGAGCTTAAGGGCCTGCAGGATCTGCGAAAGTGTGTCCATCTTTAATTTGTCCTTCCTTAGGAACTTCGTTCAAGGGCCTCAGGTCCAGGATGGGTCGCAGTCCTCCTTTCTATTTGGGAACCAGGAAATAGGTGGAGTACCAACCCTGGTCCGCTACAGGTACCTTTTCCACAACACCTTGGTTATATATGATATGATATAGCATTTATAACGCACCTGTACACAAGTGTTTCTAGGCGCAACAAGACAAGGAGGGGGAAACAAAGGAAGGACAAAACAACGATCTTACTAGGCCTTGTGTCATTCAGACGCGCAAGCGCCGGGAGGGCAGACGTACAAGAGGGGGACAGGGGCAGTGGAGAGGTGCACAAGGGAGGGGAGAGGGAGAAGTGCACAAGGGAGGGGAGAGGGAGAAGTGCAAGTAACAGAGTGCAGCCAACTGGTGGCTAGGTGCCTGTAATCAGAGGGTGCAGCCAGTGGGTGGCTAATAAGTGCAGAGAGTGGGTGGACAGTAGGGTTACAGATACAGACCACATGTGCTAGGGGGGCAAAGGGCAGTGTGAGGTGCAACTGGACAGGCAGGGACCTGCTCTCAAGTTCAGAGGGTGGCCAAGTAAACCAGGTGTGTGGAACAGATGGGTAATCAGCATGGGAGAGGAGGAGAGAAAGAGGAAGTGAAGAGCAAGGTCTTGAGTTTGTTCCGCAAACAAAACATGATTCTGCTCAAGCTTGAGAGAGACGGGGAGGTTGTTCCAGAGGGAGGCCCCAGCCAAAGAAAGAGATCTGCCCCCAAATCTCTGCATGGAAAATCGGCTGACACTCAGAGTTGGAGGTGGATGAGCGGAGAGCTCGAGAAGAGCGATACTTAGGAAGAGAGTGTTGGAGGTAGTGTGGACCCAGGCTCCAGAAAGCCTTGTGGATAATGCAGACGGTCTTGAACTTGATTCTTGCCGCCACTGGGAGCCAACAAAGAGATTTCAGAGGTGGAGAGATATGATCCCTGTGTTTGAGGCCAAGGACAAGTCTCGCAATCTTGTTCTGTATGAGTTGTAGAGGCAGGCAGATTTAGAAAGGGGCTGCTGCAGTACTACAGCCTTGAGAGGACCAGAGCTCTGGAGACCGTGAGCTTCTGGGGGAAAGTGAGGAAAGGAAGAATACCTCTGAAGAGGTGCAGCTGATGGCTTGACTTCTTAGAGACATCAAAAATGTGCGGAGAGAAGCAGGGGGTGGAGTCGAAGATGACCCCAAAGTTCTTAGCCTTAAAGGTAGAAGGAAGAGGACCCAGAGTGGGCAGCCAGAGAGCGAGAGGAAAGGAGGGAGCTGGTTTTCCAATGAGAAGGATCTGTCTTCCTGGCATTAAGATAGGGATCATTAGTGGCACACCCCTCCTGAATTGCAGACAGACAGTCCGGAATGAGAGAAGGAGTAGAGGCGGCTGAGGGGAGCCTGAAAGAGAGCTCAGTGTCATCTTGATAACACTGAAAGTTGGAGCAGAGAGCAGCTATGCGGTGGGCCAGAGGAGCCAGGTATTGGTTGAACAGCAAGGGAAAGAGGTTAGACCCCTGGGGAACACCACAGTTAGAGAGAGGAATAGAAGAGAGGATGGACCCCATTTGGACCTGAGAAGGTCGGTCAGTGAGAAAGGAGGTCAGGCTGGTCAGGGCCTGATCAGTGATACCCAGGTTATCATGGAGGCGTGTTAGGCAGAATCATATGCAGTACCCTTTGGGAACACCACACACAATTAAGACTACAAGTGACAGTACAAATTCACCTTTGGTACAAGCCTGTACTACACAGTAAAGTGGTAGCGATGGCTGAGAAGCCAGACCTATCTCAAGAGTAAAGTGAGCAGTATCAATAGTTACACAAAGGAAAGCAATTACTATGGTTCAAACAAACACTGACTCAAGGTTTCTGAGTAAATGAATACACATTTATTTACACATCAGTTATAAAACATTTCACTATTACCAAGCAGTTGAAAAATCACTATCTTAATACACTACACCACACCTAATAGATTCTGGACAAGTTAAGCTCAAAATGAAGTGTGAGCAAAATGGCACTCCAGTAATTTAAAAAGGGATGGAAAGACAAAGTTAGACAAAGGTTAAGCAGCACCAACAAGTAAGTAAGCAGGGCAATCTAGAAAAAGTAACTACAGTGAGGAAATCGAATCAAGAGGCCTGGGCCAAAGTCAATGGACAAAATCTTTGCAGAGGATCACACAGTTCAGAGTAGTTTGTTGTTAAGTCTTTGCCAAGAGTTCAGAATGAAGTTGGTCGGATGAAAAGTTACTTTAAAGAATAGAGAAGGACAAGCCCTTGGATTGGCAAAAGATTTTATGCACTTTTACCGTGGTCAGATGGAACGAACGAACGGATTTGACAACACCTTAAATGTAGAAGAAGCTTGTAGCCGAGGCGGACGTTCCTGGCAGGTCCTGCAGGCTCACGGTTCCTGAAGCGACGGTCGGACTGACACGAAGTAGGAAGACTGGAGGGTCCTGCACTGCCCATGGAAGAAACCAGCAGCAGAGCAAAGCAACGAATAAAAGGTGCACTCCTTAAAACCCAAGCATGGTCCGATCCTCCTGGCTATCCGGTTCACTGTAGCTGTGCACAACAAATTCAACCAGAGGAGGGAGGCCTGGCTTGCAATTTGGCAAACTGGGTGCTCCCATCAGCTCAAGGGGAGAAGATTCCTTGCAGATCTTCCCTGTCGTCAAAGTTTGTAGATTCAGACCTGAGGCAGGGCTTCACCGGGAGGTTCAGTCGTGGTAGAGGTCCTCTTCTGTCAGCTTCTCATCGGTTCTCTCGATCCAGTGGCGACTCTGCGTTCTCAGTCCCAGAGATCTGCTTTTTATGCAGTTTTCCCCCATTCACACAGCCTGGCTGTCAATCACACAGCAGGGTGGCTGTCCCGGCGGGACAGTCACCACAGCCAATCACAAAGAGTGTGACATGGGTCTCGAAGGAGACCCTGTGCAGGGAGTCTCAAACCCCTCCCTCACATCCTGTCCCCCTCAGACATTCAGGCGCCTTAGGAGGGCTTCTGTGCAGAAGCCCGCAAAACGGCGGCAAACTAAGGACCCAAACCTGGTTTGGCACGCAGAGTAAAACACGAGGAAGACTTTTACACAAAAAGAAATGGCGAATAAACCCAGCTGGAACCAAATAAAAGTAGTTGTGGTCCAGCGGGTTTAAGTTTGAGGCTACTAAGATAGCCTAAAACAATACCAAGGCTATTTAAGATAACCGGGGTAGGAAAAATAGGGTAGATACCACTGCCACCAGCCAAATCTTAATGAAAAGGGAACAAAATAATCTTCCATGAGAAACAGACAAAAAGGGATAACTATTTACCCTTTCTAGAACTCTATGTAAGATAGTTTGTACTGGGTCTGTGGATTTAAAAAGACTAATGAAGTCAATGGGAACTTTACATGTTCTGGGAGACAGTAGTCAGTCCCAGAAAATGGAGTTTAAAGTGGGAAGTCTGAAAAAAGACAACCCTGTGTCACTGCACTGAAGGGGCTGTGTAACACACAGTAAAAAGATGATGCCCATGGAGTAGGTGAGGCTCCACAGTCTATGAACACAAAAATGTTAAACACACACAGCAAAACACATGTAAGAGTGGGGAAAAAAGGCTCACACTCTTACAGCAAAGCTGCTGAGGGACTCAATAGGTAAGGGATATTAGCCATTCTGGCGAATTCACCATAACAAGGCGCTTGAGCAGGATGGCATGGTTGACCGTGTTGAAAGCAGAAGAAAGATCAATGAGAATGAGGACATAAGGAAGGTTAGAGTCAAGGTTGGAGAGCAGAACTTCATGGATGTTCAGGAGAGCACTTTCTGTGCTTCTGGCCGCTCTGAAGCCAGACTGGTGGTCATTGAGACAACCAACAGATTCAGTGTAAAGGTTAAGCTGGGAGATGGCCAGCTTTTCCAAGAGTTTGCCCAAGAAAGGAGTGATAGAGATCAGGCGATAGTTAGCCAGAGTGGAATGATCGGCTGAGGGCTTCTTGAGGAGGGGTGCAGAAGGGAGTGCTTCAGGGGTAAAGGGAAAATTCCAGTGACAAAAGAGTGATTGCAGGGCCGGAGCAAGAGTGTCGATGTAGTCCTTAATGGTTTTGGAATAACAGGGAAGAAACTTTTTTTTTTTTTTTTTTTAATTAAAAAAAGTTCTTTTTTATTGGCATTTCAAAAATGTTCTCCCCAACTTTGAACCCCCCATAAACCTCCTACTTACCCATCCCCCATGTTAACCCCCTCTTTGCTTCATGATCTGCAATTCATTCGGGTCTGGTCATTTTGCGCTATTCCTTCACATAAGCAACGGGCATTACAATGTGTCTAGTATTTTCAGGTTCTGGGAACACCAATGCACCATATAATCTCCCCTCAGACAGTCTAGTATCAACCCCCATTCGCAGCAAAATGTACCTCCCTCTACCTGTATTTTGTAAGTGATCCATTCCATGGCAAGTATATCCCATACCTTATGTAGCCATTCTACAGTGCCGGGGGGTGTTTTCTGCTTCCACTTCCTTGCCAACACCACCCTTGCAACTATCAGTAATATTGCATATGTTTTGCGTTGGGGTTTTAGTGGGATTTGGAACTCCGGATTGAAGAGGCCACACATCCATTCCCTCAATGAGTAAGAAGGGTGACCTTGCACCATGTCTTGAATTTGTGACTTTACCTCCCCCCAAAACCTCTGCACCACCGGGCATGCCCACCAGATGTGTCTCCAACCCCCCATTCCTGAAAAACCCTCCAACATTCCTGAGTTACTTCTGGGTACATGGCCTGTAGTATTTCCGGGGTGTAATGCCACTGTACTACCATTTTGTACCATGCCTCCCTAGTTTGATTAGAATGTGCAAGTTTGGGGATCTGTGCCCAGCGACATTCCCATTGCTGCATCGGTATATCGTCGCCTAATGTGCTCTGCCATTTCAATGTATATGGCCAAGTATGGTCTGAACACCCCCTTGGATAACGGCGTATAGGTTCGATACCAGTTGTCTATTACCTGCATGTGTTATGAACTTTTCGAACAGCGCAAGCTCTCGCTATGTTGTCTGTCACATGATTGGTTGCTTTAGCCAATGGGCCTCATTAGGACCCAGGCGGACTTCGCGGTGCTAAATGCACCGCGAAGCATGGCGGAAAGCCGCCGATAGCGCCATGGGGGTTGGCGGATTTACCGCCCCATTCCGACCTCGGCGGAGCGGTAAATCCCCAATCCCCATTCTGCCCTTCCCCATTCCCATTTTTGCCCCATAGGGTATAATGGGAGTGGGGAAGGAGTTAATTACGCCACCGTAAAATACGGTGGCGTAATTAACAACGAGGTCCCGTAGCGCCATGGTTTTCTCCGCCTGGTAAAACCAGGCGGAAAAGGCCGCCATGGCGCTACGGGAACTCGTAGTATGGCGGAGAGGTACGCCATGCACTACGCTGGCGTAACACCCTCTCCGCCAGGGTCCTAATGAGGCCCAATGTCTTAATTGGTAATACTCCATTCTGTCTTTTTCTGCTATCCCCAGCTGCTGCTTACATTCTTCAAATGATCTAACTTCCCCCTGTATCATGATGTCCACTACCTTTTTACATCCCACTGTCTGCCAAGCCGTAAAGGAGGTATGGCCTCATTCCCGGGGATAACTGAGGGTTGCCAAACAGTGGGTTGAACGGAGATGGAATCATGGAGAGGTGTCCTTTACTAATCAACCTGCCACAGGTATCACACACCACCATCAGTATGGGGCTCAATGTTACATTTTTAGGACTGTCGAATATGTCCAACAAAAGCGTCCCGGACAGGGGGACCACTGCCACCGCTAACTCAATTCCAGCCCATTGCTTAGGGCCCTCGCTAGAGAGCCATTCCCTTAGGATCCTGAGCCGGGCTGCCGCATAGTAGTTTGCGAAATTCGGAAAGGTCAAATCCCCCCCTTCTTTCTAGGAGCCATCAATGTGGCCATCGCTATTCTCTGGGCTTTCCTCTGCCAGATGTACTGTGAGATTATATTATTCAAGGTCTTAAAAGAAATTTGTGGGATCTTGACTTGAAGTGTTTGGAAGAGGTATAACAATTTGTGGAGAACCACCATTTTTATTGAGGCTATCCTACCTAACCAGGATATTCAGAGTGATGTTCATCTATTGAGATCTGTTCTAATTGTAGATAGAATACTTGGGAAGTTTGCCCAATACATTGTCGAAAACTGAATTTGATAATTTCACTCTTAGGTAAGGGATTGGTTTATAGCTAATTTAAACAAGAAAACCTTCTCCAGTAATGCCAACTGGTTCCCAGTGAGCCCTAGATTTAAGATTTCGGATTTAGCCATGTTGATCTTTAGCCCAGAGACCTTCTCCATTTCAGCAAGTTCCTGTATTAATGCTGGAATTGAGTTTTCTGGCTGTGATGGACTCATCAGCATGTCATCCGCGAAGGCTGACAGTTTATATTCCACAGCCCCGAAGGGGATTCCCTGTATAGCCGCGTTTTGTCTAATGGACTTGACTCCAGATATATCATTGAGACTCGCTTTATATACTGTTTCACTTCTAGTTAGTTGGGATGATCTGATTTATATAGGGCACTATTATATAATTCAAAGGCCTTGGTTATTTTCTCTGTTTCCATTGACAACGATCTGTCACTCAACCTCAGGGCAGTTATGGTATGTTTTGCCTCTTCTTGCCATAGCTGCCTAGACAAGAGTCTGTGGCCCTCATTACGACCCTGGCGGAAAGTGACTGACCGGACCGCCACAGCGTAAATAGCGTTTCCGCCATTGCACGATGGAGCAAAGTGCGGCCCATTCCGACCCATCGGGCACGAGCACCACGGCATGGCGGAAGTGCAAAGTCCGCGATGGCGGAAATGAGCCCAAAACGGCCCACACCGCCGCCGTACGGCACCCTAGGTGCAATACCGCCACCCATCTTAGCGGACACCGCAGTGAGCGCCAACCGGAAAGTACGGTGACCGTAAATATACGGAAACGGAAGTAAAAACATGGGCCCGGAACGGGAAACATCCCGCCGTACACCTATAAAACCACAAAATCCACACAACCACTAAAAACACTACCCTGAGACACACCCCAACCCGTCATCCACCCTAGCGAAACCAAGAAAAATGGGAAAAGTAGCGAAGAAAGCGTGCGACCGCAAGCGGCAGGTCCACTTCTCCCGTGAGGAACTCACCGTGCTAACAGAGACCCTCCAGGAGAATGCCGCCACCGTCTTCTCCACGCAAATGACCAGGACGGCACTTGCGAACAAGAAGGCCATATGGGCTCTGGTGGCACAGCGGGTAAGTGCGGTGGGGACCGCACCCCGCAACCCACAGCAATGCAGAAAGCGATGGGACGACCTGCGGATACGCGTCCGTAGCATACTTTCAGCCAACCGCAACATTGCCACAGCCACCGGGGGAGGATCGGAATCACCCATCAAGTTGACCCCCTGGGAAGAAATCTGTGCCTCCACCATTGGAATGGAGAGTATAGAGGGAGTCGGAGGGATGGAGAAAGGAGTGCAGACATCCGAAGAATCAGGTAGGTGGGCCAAATAAAACAATGCTAAATCCACAATGTCCAATCATGTGAAGTACCATGTGTCCACATAGTCCAACAGTAACACATGTCCAGGAGAACGTCCACATACATTGGCCTGATAGCGCACTTTAAAACTCACAATAAATACATAAATAATTAAAAACCCCAAAAACACCCACTACACGTGCAGCAGGCACACCCTAACTGCAGGCTGCCAAACAACTGCACCCTCACTCCACACACAAATGAAAGCACCTCCAAGGCCCCGACCCAAATCACCCTCAGGTACCACCCCAATGCATGTGATACAATGCCATTCCAATTCCCACAGACCCATTAATAACCCTCGCCCTCCTTTACTCCACCACAGGGTCCGATCCAAACGACGAGCTTCAGGACACCCCTACCAGCACACCTGCAAAGAGGGCCAAGACCAACGGCCAAAGACCCTCCACCTCAGCTGCACGCATCAAGACACGGCAGCAGCACAAATCAGGTGGCAGCACAGAGGAGGGAACATCAACAGGCACCCCAGCAGCCAGCATGCCCACAACAGCAGCACCACAGGTCCCCCCAATGGATGCCACAGAAGGCACTGCCTCTGGTGGCAGCAGCACCATAGGTGACACCCCATTGATGGCAGCATGCTCCGACACAGAAGACGGGGATGTCGAAGTCAGATCCATCCATGACCTGTCCCAATCCCCCTGTCTGTCCCATCCCGTACAACATGAGGATACCACGCAGGGGCACCCACAAGACGACTGGCCATCCCCCACAAGCCCTGTGGCAGGGCAACATGAGGCGAACAGCCACTCTGTGACACCACCGCAAATGGCCATGGCCCAGCAGAGGCAACAGTCCCTCGACCAGTTAATCGTGCAACAGCAGCAACTGGCCACGCTCCTCAAGGACCATGCCGATGAATGTGGGGGCACCAAGGCAGACATAGAAACATCAACTGAGACACTTAGGGCAGAAATGGAGAGAAGTACAGAGACACTAAGGGCACAAATGGAGAGTAGCACCGAGTGCCTGAGAGTCCAAATGGAGAGAAGCACCGAGAGCCTGAGAGTCCAAATGGAGAGTAGCACCGAGAGCCTGAGAGTCCAAATGGAGAGAAGCACCGAGAGCCTGAGGGGGGAACTGCATGCGACGTCCAAAGACGTATGTGCCGAACTTGCCGCAGTGCGCCGTGTGCTCACTGAGCTCTCACAAACCCTTAGGGACATGCATGGACGTGAGCAGGCAGAGACATCATCCGTTGCAAGTTCCGTCCAGGGCAGCCCCCAACGTTGATCTGGGAGGAACCTGCGCTCCACAGGCAGGGGTGCCCCTGATACCCGCAGAGGGGGCTTGCAATAGCGACTGCCCACTGACAATGAGCATCTTTGGACACTGGTGTTCGGGGGGGAGGCAGGAGGGTGGAGGGGGTGTGTTGGGCTCACTTGGGTGGCGGGTCGATAGGGTGTTTAACATGATATCACATATGCCATAAACAATGCACGATCAACCAATGAGATGTGTGGACAATGATCTTTGTGTACTAGGCCATCATAGGCGTACAATCCATATTGTGCATGTCCCAGACACACACAGTGCCACGAGTCCCGTGTCCATGTATCAGCCACCAGGCGTGAGTGCTAGAAGCATGCATCAATGAGATGCTGACGAATGTCACGGCCCTCCTGTGCCTCGCAGACTCCTTGAGATGCTGCCACATCCCCACCCTCATCATGACCATCTTCAGGTGCTTGCAGTTCTGCGTCAGGGGGCATGGGCACATTTCTACGTACGCACATGTTGTGGAGCATGACACATGCCATGACCATCTTTGCAACCTTCTCATGGCGGTACAGGAGTGCCCCGCCAGACCTGCTGAGGCAGCGGAAACGAGTCTTCAGTAGGCCGAATGCCTGTTCAATGACTACACGGGTACGTGAGTGGGCATGGTTGTAGTCCTCCTCATGCTGGTCCCGTGGGTTCCGGACTGGTGTGAGGAGCCATCTCTTCAGTGGATATCCAGCATCACCTGTATGTGGACGATAAACGTATAATGTAGAATGCCATTGCTACGTACGCACCCCCCCCCTTCCTGCCAGGTCATTGCCGAATCACATACCCCACATCATCATGCATGAAATGAGACTCACCGAGTAGCCAGGATCTGTTCCCTGCGTGTCGCTCCATGTAGCGTGGTATTGTAGAGTTCCTCAAGACCATAGAATCATGGGTTGATCCAGGGAATCGGGCACAACAATGTGTAATGATCCTGTTGGAGTCACACACCATTTGTACATTCAGAGAATGAAATTGTTTTCGGTTGCGGTACTGGGCCTCCATGGCATGTGGGACGACCAATTCCACATGGGTGCAGTCGATGGCACCAAGGCAACCCGGTATGCCGGCAAGTGCATGGAATCCCACTTTTGTGTTGGTAATTTCCTGATCCGAGCGTGGTAGAGAGATGTAGTCGTCTGCGTGCTGCAGGAGGGCATCGAGCACTTGCAATAGTGTCCGTGAGAACAGTGGCTGAGAAATGCCATGCAACTGTCCGACTGTGTGCTGGTAGGTGCCTGTGGCCAGGAAGTGGAGTACAGACACCACCTTCAGTAGGGGTGGGATGGCGGTTGGGCTATCTATCATGCTGACAAGGTTAGCCTGTGTCATGTCCACAATGGCGGCTATGGTGTCCCGGTCCAAACGGTAGAGGGTGTGGATCTGCTCATCAGTGAGGTTGAACGGATGTGCTCGGAGGCGTGGGATTGCGGGCTGCCTGCGTGGTGGTAGTGGCTGTGCTGGCGGCCCTTGCTGGCCCTGCCTTGGCCTCCTCCTCCTCCTGCGTCTCCTCCGTGCGGCCGGTTGTAGTTGGTGTTCGTCTTCTTCTTGGAGTTGGAGTACTTGCAGTGCTATCAGGTCCCCCAGGGCCAACATCGCGAGTCCTGCCGGTAGCATTTCGGTGTGGTTGTGGGAGGAGGCTGGGTGTGCAATTTATGTGTTTTCAGGCTGTATGGCCTCCACCTGTGGTGATTCATTCCACCTGTGCAAGCTGCTCTCCCCTTTGGCCGAGCACGTCCCGCACACAACGCTGCAATTCGAGGAATGGCATCTTGCTATTGCAATCATGTATTTGTACCCGATGGCCGTGTAACATTGGTTGATATGTTCATTCGGCTATGGTCCCATTGTTTCACATACAATCTGTGCAGTCGCGAACAGACTTGTGAAGGGTCAGTGGAACGTAGTACTCGAGTAACGGTGGGCCCTCATGCAACACTGTACCGAGTTGCACCGACGGGCGGGGCGTCCCATTTGTGAGTGAAGGCAGTTGCCATTTTCACACACAGCCGCACTAGATGGATTAATTTGTGATTTCAAGCGGCCACAGATGCCTTTTCGACGTGATGTTGCAAATGAGGAATTCGAAGGGCGGCGCTTTCGGTTATCAGCTAGCGGCGAGGAGATGCCCACAGGTCTGACTGCAAATATAACGTTCTATTGTTCAATGTCCTTGAGACAGGGGCCATGGCGAGGATGCAATGATTGATATGAATAGTTTGGGATGCGCAATAGCGACGTGGGCGATGAGGCCGGACGTTCCCAAATACATGTTACTTCACAACACTGGAATTACGGGCTGGGGCACTGTGGATTTTGCAGGCTGCATAACGCACAGACTCAATGGATATTTCTAATGTTATGTGAGTAAATATTCAGGCGTTTTCATACCGGGATGAGGGAATGATGAATGGATGCATGGGCAGATGATTTGATACAGAGTTTGCCATGTACAGGGCTTCTTGGAATCTGTCCGCCTCCCCTGCGCTATGTGATGCAGGGCTGCCATAGTGGGACCATCGTCTATCTGGCCTTGTTGAGCACTCCCTGTCTCGACGCGCCTTCAGACACTTGTGTCCATGCACGTTAACAATCCCATCAGATGGATTCTGTTTTCACAGACGCATGCACAGGTACACTCGTTTGTGATGGTGTTTACACCTCGATATAGATAGTTATGAGTCGCAAGTGGTTTTGGGGTGGTGATGATCCTTTGGAGTGGGCTAGCATGCATATGGCTGTGGATTTAGTGTGATCATTGAAGTGAGTTGTTCGAATGTAGTTCTGATGGCCATTCTGTTCTTTTTCTTTTGGTTGACAGGTATCTCCTCCCCTTTTGCCACTGCCATCTGTATGCCACTCCTGCAGATGGCTTTTACTCCCGACACCTGCTGCTTCGTGTTAATCAGTGGAGCAGCATTACGATCTTATGGGACGATCGCCAATGGGCCACATGCCCTTACGCAGTACTAGTGGCTCGGAGCAACATTTCGGCCTTTCAGCTGGACTAGTGCCTCCCCATTGGGACGGCCCTGCGGTTCTGTGCGCTTCCATGTTGCCTTTTCGTACGTGAATGTGGCTCTGTGTACCATGATGGAACAGGGCGTCACACAAGTAGTAGCTGGTCATTTCTTGCGGATGCAGCCCACAATGGTGAAATGTGTTTTGGAGTTCATGGCCTAATGGCTGTATGGGCTTGGTGATTTTGTTGTGCATTAAATTTCTATTCTGATATTGGCCGTGTAGCGTTCTTCTTTGCAAGTGATGTGGCATATTCCTATTTGGGGAGCGATGTATTGTGAGGAGATCTGCATTGGGTTCCAGCTTCGGAGTATAGTTGCGTGGTACTGTGCTGGGCGCGTTTGCCTACGAAGCCCAGTGAGGTCAGGGATGAGGGCTGCCAATATGACTGTTTGAATGATGTCATGCTCAGGGGCGGGGGATTGGGTGTTGTGTAACAGATGCCGGTCAGCCAGGTGGACTGGTGGAATTATGTGATTTTCGGAATATTGCTGGTCACAGGTGCCTGTGTTTGCGTGCGTTTCTTGGTGGGGGACTGTGGTCATGTCCATTGGAATGGCTTCTGTATTCGTGCCATCTGTGCCCTGCAGCTCCCATTGGCCCCTCTTGTGATTCTTTTGTTCGTTGGCATGCATGGGTGACTTGTACATTTCACTGGTTGCATTGTGACTTCATTGCACCTACGGGGAGTTGTACTATGTGGGCAGGGAGCGGTGTACAGGCACTCAGTGGGGCCGTTTACGGTTGATTCGCGATGCCGTACTTCTCACCATGGCGGAATGGTACTTTCCGCCGTGCTTGATGGCGTTAGGTACATGTCCGCTAGGGTCGGAATTCGCGTACCCTTGCGCCATGGTGGTATTTACGGTTTGGCATGGCGCGCGCGCGTACTTGGTGCAGTTAGCGTTGGCGTTCACTACGGTGTCCCTAATGGCATCGTACTTTGCGGTGACGGGTCATAGTCGCACCGAGCGCTATTCGATGGCGGTATTGCATTTCCGCCATCGTTTTTCGATTTCCGCCAGGGTCGTAATGAGGGCCTGTGTGTCTTATTGACGTTGACATAGTAACGTTGTCTAGTGTATAGTAAGGACCGCTCTGCTTTACAAGAACGGAGCAGTTCCAGGTGCGAGTTAAGATCTTTCAATTTCCCGATATGTGGAACTTTTCTTATTAGTTGCTAGGGAGTGCATGGTCTCCTGTATCTGGGCCTCTGTATCTCGCTCCACCACCGCTCTGTCTCTTTTTTGGGACTGTATTATTATGATTTCCCCCAAAGAACCACCTTGAAGGCCCCCCAGACCCTTTCCAGTTACACCCCGCAGTTCTCATTTTCTGCAAAGTATTCATCTACTTTGTCGCCAAAGGTGTCCAGAGGCACATCACCGGACAGAAATTCCTGGGGCAACGCCCATGCCCATAGTCCTCTACGTGGTTCCCATCTGCGTATTGAGATGAACGGTGCATGATCTGATAAAGAGATTGTCCCCAGATCCATATCCTCGACCTCCCCCAGCAGGGACACTGAGACCCAAATGTAGTTGATTCTGGAAAGCATCTGGTGTACGTGTGAAAAACAGGTGAACCCACTATCCTCATCCCTCACTTCTCACCAGGCATCCTTGACAGCCAAGTTTTCAAAGGCTTATTTTAAGATTTTGGGAGGGGAGCTATTACCTTGAGCGCTATTTGAACTACGGCTACGGCCCCTAGTGGGGTCCCAGGCTAGGTTGAAATCACCTTTAGTATAATCTCTCCTATCGTGAATTTTTCTATTTTTAGGAGTACATTACAGAGGAAGCTAGGCTGGTCAGAGTTTGATGCGTATACAGTTCCCAGAGTTAATCGTTTGTGTCCCAAATGTATTTGTATAAAGACATATCTTCCCAATTTATCCTCCATCGAGTGTAAAACCTTTGCCTGGAGGGAGATTCTGATGCCGACCAGTACCCCGGGCCTCCTCACCAAGGCATTAGCTTGATATGTGTGTCTGAAGTATTGATAGCGGGGGACTGCTTTGTCCGCTTTTTTTTATATGGGTCTCCTGTAGCAGGGTAATGTCTGGATTATTGTGGCTAAGTAGCCTTTCAACCTTTTTCCTTTTGGTGGGGGAATTCAATCCCTGTACATTGTAGGAGATGATCTTAACTGACATTATCTCTGTAGTAACCTCTTCCTTTGAACCCCATTTTTATAAAGGTGTGTCCCTGTCCTACCTTAGTATTGCAGATTCCCTTCATTACACTTCTCAAACCATCCTTCACCTCCTCCCCTAACCCCTTTGACTCCCCCCAAATCCCCCCATCCCCCTCCTCCCCCTCTTCTGTCCCACCACCTACCCCATCCCGGTCAGGACCTAAGTTCCCTCGAGCCACCCCAAACACTATCCTGGAGCCATGGACCGGGTATAACCCTGACAATTTCCCCCATAGGGGTGCACTACACCCCAAAGTCGATTCCAAGATAAACCCCAACCCCCACCATCCGCCCGGACCCATTCTTCCAGAACTTCATGGGTCTTTTTACGGACATTGTACTCTGAGCACTGGGACAACATGATGCGAGTCGCTTAACACAAGGACCTTTCAGTTTTAGGTCTCTGTCCCCTCTCCTTCTCCTGGCCCTCTCCCCTCCCCACTACCAAGGGCTGTTGCCCTCTACATGGGAGGTTGCTCTTGCTGATTGCGTTGGTTGTGCTTCTCCCTCCTCCATATTCAGTATCGATAATCCCTCTTCCGAGTGTCGTTGCTCTCTGTTGTCTACCTTCCCATGTGAACAGGAGTCCGAAGGGGAATGTCCACCTGTAGGCAATGTTCTTTGCTATTAGCACTTTGGTCACTGGCTGCATTGCTCTCCTCTTTTGTAAAGTGGACAGCGTGAAGTCCTGGTGGAGTTGGACTTGGGTGCCGTTAATAGTGAGGCCTTGCTGGGATCTTGCAGAGCGTAAGATGTCCTCCTTCATTGTGTAAGAGGACAGGGCTCCCAAGACGTTTCTGGGTCTCGCTTTATGGTCTCCCTTTTTTGGGCCCACTCTGTGTAAACCGTCTATTGTCACTTCTTCCAGTTGGGTGTCTATCAATAGACTTCTAAACCTCTGTTGCATGGTGACCTTCAGGTCGGCGTCCAGAAGAGCCTAACTCAGACCTTTCACCCCTATGTTGGCCCTACAGGGATGGTTTTGCAGGTCTTTCCGCCTAGAGTTCTAAGTTATGGGTCGCTCTGGCTACCTGTTCCAATAGGATGATGTTTCATTGACCTCCCCTGACACTTCAGACAGCCCCTGTTCCGTTGTGTCCACTCTAGACCCAAGGTCAGTGATTTCCTTCCTAACTTCCTGGAGTGAGTCCTGAATTCCGTCTTTTAGTTTGCACAGTTGTTCCTGAAAAGAGCTCACCATTCTGTCCATCATACCCTTCAGGCATTCCTGCAGGTCTTCTTTATTCAGTGACATAGGTCGCGTACTTCCCGCTTTGTGTCCTCCTGTAGCCTGCTGTTCAGTGGCCGTCCCTTGAATGTCCCCCTGCTGCTGTTTCCAACAACTTTCTAGTTGGCCCCCATGGGAGTCGAGTGATCCTTTTGGTTTAGCCGCAGTGCTTTTCACTTTGGGCCCTGGCATCTGGAATGTTACTCCTGTCTTCCTCTGCCTTTCTTTGCTGTAGGACTTTTTGGAGCCTTCCCCCCTCACTCTGGACGCCGTCCACATCCTTGCAGTGTCCTACAGGGGGTGCCGTGCCTGCTAACTGGCGCGCCACAGTAACTGGGCTAGATCCAGGGACGGGGGGTCCTATAGCTGATCTGACACCTATAGGTGTCCTGCAGACTCGCTCTAATGCGGCCTCTCACAGCTGCCACTTTTGGGGGTGGGGGGGACCCTTCTCCTCTTCTTGGTCAGGGACAGTCAGAGCCAGGGCTCGCGGATCACCACAGCACTCCCTGGATCTCAGTGTCCCCAGATTTGTATTGGGTGGAGAGAGTATTGTATCGGGGGAGGGGGAGCCTCTCCCTCTGTCACACTCCAGCATCCTGTAGTACAATTTGGCTTCCTTCAGTTTCTCTGGTCCGCTGTGGGAGACGGACCGGGGGGGGGGGGGATTGGGCGAGGGTGGCTCGCGCAACCTGTTTTGACTAGACTTCCATACATCAGACTTGTCTAGGAACATTGTCTAGGGTGAACAAGGGAAACGAAGAGAAGGTAGGAGGAGAGGAGGCCAAAGGCAGGCCAGGCATGGAGGAGGAAGACGAGAGGGTGGACAGGATGTCCTGAGTTTTAGTAATGAAATGAGAAGCCAAGGCTGTGCAGAGGTCCTTGGAAGAGACAGGAGAGGTAAAGACTGCAGCAGGGTTGGCCAGCGCCTTGCAGATTTTGAAGAATTTGTCTGAGTTGTTAGATGCTGCACAGACCAGGAAATATTCTTCTGTAAGAGGAGCAGATCTGGATCCGGAAGAGAGTGTTTGTTCTGGGGACAATCTGGAGGCCTCTTTAAGAATGGAAGACAGCACCCTTGGTCAACTGTTTGCAATGCCCATGCCTCTGAAGTAATGGTGTGCCATGCTTGCAGATACTGGGTCAATCTGCCTCCCACTGGGCTCTTGTGAGCAAAGTGCTCAGAGAGGGTTTGTGGCTGAGGGCACAGCAGGTGTTGCTGCCTGGGCAGTCTTACCTCCACAGCCTCTTGGGGAGCCTGCAAATATTCTTTGCCCTGGTTTTTGTATCGACAGACCTCTTACTCTTTGATTGAAGGAAGAGTAGCACTGAATGGACTATCCGCTCCATTTCTGTGAAGGTGGATGTTATTGTGGTTGGTAAATAGCTGCCCCTAAAGACTTTGCTGCAGCCTTGGAAGCCTGAAGTTTTTCCAGGGTGTATAAATTGGACCCATCAAAAGACATAACCAGGAGTCTTGACTGGACATCGGGAGCAAAAGAAAACAGATTTGCACAGCCATGCAAAACACCTGATAACAGCACTAGATCTCAGGCATCAGTCAACACAGTCTGATGCATCTAACCTAGATTGTAGGGATTGAAATGAGGCCTCCTTCCTGTCATTAGTTGGTTAGTTAATCCTTCTCTCATTTCTCTTTCTGGAATATTTTCAGCCACTTGTGCAATCACATTCCATAACGTGTGGCTGTACTTGGCAAGTGCCCATGATGCGTTGATGGCTTTTAATGCCATAATTCCTGCTGAAAAAAACGTTTTTTTCAAGGGCGTCATAATGCTTAGCATCCCTATCTGGAGGGATCATTGGATAAGCAGCTGCTCTGGATGTGGAGGTAGCATCCTGTACCACTATGCTTTTAGTGTAAGGTGCTTAATTTAAAAAAAGCAGGCTCCACTAAAGAATGTTTGTATTGTTTTAACCAACTCCTTATTTACTGCAGGAGTGGGGTCTGGTTTTTCCCAGAGTTCCACAAGTGTATTCTTTAGTGCTGTATGAAAGGCCAGCACAGGCTCCTTAGGTGGCCCCTTATGTAGGATGTCAGTTAAGTCATCTTGGGCGATGTCCTTTGCAGGAAGACCCCATCCCAAAAACTCTTGACACTGTTCATTACAGTCATATAGGCTGCTTTTGGGTAATAATGCACATTTGGAGTGTCCAACTCAATTTCAGGGCAAGTATCGAGACCACATGCATCTCTTAGGCATGAGAGTAGGTCTTCCAGCCAGGATCCCTCTGAAATTAATTATTCTGGGAGGTTCAGAGTCCCAAAATGTTCAAGGGAACGTCTTCCTCTTCGAAAATGGAACCGAAGAATTAAAATAAATCAGGCTTGGATTCTCGAGGTCATCGTCTAAGGTTCCTTCGACTCTGTCGATTCCTGTGAAGAGGATGCCATTTCAGCCTTTTTCTTCGAAGCGGACAATGTAAAGCTCACCTGGTATCGACAGGGAGGCCACCCCACTTGGTTGAACTGCTTCCGACCTGGATTCGCCTCCCCCGGGTTCTCGTTCTGCAGAGGATCTAGTCTGGAAGACAGGAGTTCTGGTTTAGCCCACAGTCTCTTTCTCTTGGGGCCGCCTCCCGTGTGGACCCCAGCGACCCCTTAGAGTTTTCTTCAACTTGTGTTTCGATAAGATGCGCTCTCCGTCCTGCAGTTCTGTGCAGGAGTGCGTCGTGAATGGGTGCCTTGCTGGCAAGTTACTTCACTGGCGTGGGCCCGAGAGTCCAGACCTGCTGCGACTCCGCTCTTGAGGTAAGTCTATTGTTCTTAAATAATGTGTCCATAATTGTAATTGCCCTGGTTAATGTCCTCCTACTCTCATAGGTGCAGAAGGGATGAAGACGTCGAGCTGATGGAGAGGGCTGTGCTCAAGATGATAAGTGAATGCGCGAAGCGCAATGCTATGTGCGCTTTTGCTATTTGGCTAACCTGCATTATTGTTCTTTTGCAGGCCACCATGATGTTCCTGGATGAAGAACGGCCGGGAGGATGCGGAACGTTGAGTGGAAGATGTCCGGACAGCCGTAAAGTACCAACGGAGTCTTTCACTAGGTAAGCGCGCTTCCGAATGATGCTTGAATGAGGAAGGCGAATGCTTACTAATGTTGTCCTTTTCTTTCCTCCTTCAGGATGCTGCTTTCAAGCGAGGACGATCTTCCGAGGTGAAACTGGAGCGATCGAGGAGATGGATTGCCAAGCAGGTAAGAACGGTTAATGGTGTTCTTCTCTTCCCCATTGCAGGTGCAAGCCTGGAATGCGGAGGACAGATCACGGTGAACGTCACGCTGCCAGAGCAGAGCAACGCAAAGCGTGTGCTGCAGCTCGGGTGTGGCTTAAATAGTCTACAGGTATTCCAGGTGCCTTCAGGGCTAAGCACACCCTAGATGCTAGACCGCATGGTTCAGTTCTGAACTGAACCATGTGGGGGCAGCCACGTTGTTCCATTCCCATTGGAAGTTCCATCTGCCATATGAGCCTGGCGCCAGGACTGACTCCAGGAGAGTGTTGCGGTGCATGATGGGGCCGTTGGGGCCCTGCAGGAACACTGTAATGGGGCCCAGAGACCCCGAGTACCAGGGCCAGGGGCTATGGCCATGACAGACTCATCGGTTGATGGTGTCCACTCCACTCAGGTAGATATCTGAGGCCTTACGACTCAGGCTTTTAGGTGCGCTGGTCGAAGCCTTAACCAATTCCCTGCCAGTCTTGGAAGACAGAGTGCGATCTACAGCCTTCTTTGGATCTTTCGAGGGACCAGTAGGAGCCTTCTCCGAGAACACCTCCATCATTTTCTCTCAAAAATGTTCCCATTCAGCTGCCGAGGCAGTCTTCTTGGGAAAACTTACCAGACACCTGTTGGGCGAGGAATCAAAGAACGAGTAACGATGGCACAAATTCTTACTCTTCTTGTTTGATGAAGAGGAAGAATAACACATGAAGTGTTTAGATCTTTTCTTGGGCATTTCAAGAGATGCGTCTCCCATAGAACTCCTTCCTTCTGAGGATTTTCTTTTTGAAGGGGTGAAGTGCAGGGATTTAGATACAGACCTAAGACGAGCTTCGATCTTCTCTCCTTGACGGTCTTACTGGTCATCAACTGACAGAAGCCACACTCAATGTTGCGTGCTTCACCTAGGCACCAGAGACAAATCCTGTGCGGAACAGTGATAGACATCTACAAATCACAGTCCGAACATATCTTAAAGCCTGTTTTCAGCATAGACCTTGTGACAGTACCACCCAAAAATCAAACAGTAGGATGTGCGAAGAACTGTTTTTGCTGAGGGGAGTAGAAATATTTGAGAGCGTGTTGTGCATGAGGAAAAACAGAACTGAGGTAATGGGGCGCTGTGTGTGCTATATATAGTATCATCGACATCACGTTCAGACACGGGAATGGTAACCATCGATGACATTGATTACGATGATGCACAGCGGCCCCTAAAGTCGCAATTCTATCAGAGACTGCAAAGCAGGATACAAATATATCTAAGATGAGGAATCTGTGGGAGGACACAATCCATTAGAAGACCAAGTTACTTACCAACTGGTAATGTTCTTTCGATTGGATGTTCCTCCAACGTATTCCTCATCTTAGATGTATCCCAACCAGCTTTGCTGCTCTTCGGAATTTTTTCGGCAGAGGGCGCTGTGCGTTGATGTCTTCGAGTCGATGGTCCCTCGAAGGCCTCCGTCGAAGGTGACGTCATGGGGTGTATAAGTAGCACACGCAGCGCCCGTTGGCCTCAGTTCTGTTTTTCCCCCTTTTTTGCCTGTGATCTTGTACTGTGTAGATTGTGCCGCATCCAGGTATCAGCCTTGTGAGATTTGAGATGGCAATAACCCGGAAAAATCTACAGAGGGGTAGGTTGGGAGGGCGATGAGGAATACGTTGGAGGAACATCCAATCGAAAGAACGTTACCAGTTGGTAAGTAACTTGTTCTTCGAGTGGATTGTCTCATCCAACGTATTCCTCATCTTAGATAGACTCCCAAAGCAGAATTTTGATACTTTCTCTGGAGGAGGGGTCAGATTTTTTCCCCCACCAATGCTTTTAGATGGCGGAAAAAAGCACTGCTTTTCCAAAAGTCAGCTCCCTAGACTGGGAAGCATCCAGGCTATAGAATTTTGAGAAGGTGTGAAGTGAAGACCAAGTTGATGCTTCGCAAATGGTCCTTATTGGGACACCTCATTGATGGGCTGTGGAAGAGGCGATGCCTCTGGTGGAATGAGCCCTTAACCCTTCTGGTGGGTCTTTTTGTGCTAGTCTGTAGCATTCTAAAATGCAAAGTACGATCCAGCGTGAAATTGTCTGTTTTTTGACCCAGTTTCCTTCCTGTGTAGCCTATAAACAACTGGTTGTCCACTCTAAGCCTAGAAAGTCTAGAGATGTAAAAGCTTAAAGCCCTTTTTGGATCCAGTCTGTGTAACCTTCCTCTTCCTTACAAGGATGAGGTGGAGGATAGAATGAGGGTAAAACAATTATCTGACTTAAATGAAAATCAGATATTACTTTTGGTAAAAATGATGGTTTAACCCTCAATACAACTCTGTCCTTATGGAGCACAGTATAGGGTGGCCCAGAAGACAGTGCCTGCAATTCGCTCACTCTTCTTGCTGATGTTAGAGCAACTAAAAAGGCAGTTTTCCACGTTAGTAATCTTAATGGACACATGCGCATAGGCTCAAAAGGGGCACACATTAAGAATTTTAGGACTAAAATTAGATCGCAAATCGGTACCTGAAATGGGTGAGGAGGAAACACATTAGTGAGACCTTTTAAGAATTGTGTTATCAAAGGAATTTTTAAGTAGGAGCATTCTTCCCATGAGTGCTTGAAAATGGAAAGCGCCGCAAGGTAACCTTTTATTGTTCCAATATTCAGACCTCTATGTGCTAGGGTCAGAAGGAAAGATAGAACTTCTGGAATAGAACATAGAAAAGGATCGACATTCTTTTCCCTGCACCAGTTGAAAAACTTTTTCCAACGGCAACGGAATAGAGACTTTTTTGCTGCCCTTCTTGCCTAAAGCAACACCTCCATAACATCATCTGGAAGGTTCCAATCCCTGTATCTCAGCCTTTCAGATACCAAGCATGAAGGTTGAGTATTCTGACCTCTGGGTGGAGAACATGACCTTCCATTTGAGAGAGAAGGATCTCTCTCTGAAGAAGACGTACTGGAGGACAGATGGACATATCTCGAAGGTCCGGATACCACGTTCTCCTGGCCCAATACGGGGCAATTAGGATCATGCGGTTCCCGAAGCATCTCAGCCTCCTGATGACCTGAGGATTGAGGGGAATCGGAGGGAACGCGTACAATAGTGGGAAATTCCACTCCTCCACAAACGCGTCCCGCAGGGCTCCTCTCGGGAGAAATTCCTTTGAGCAATACCTTTTGCATTTTCGGTTGGTACTGGTTGCGAATACGTCTACCTGGGGGGTTCCCCAAAGGGCGAAGATCTCTTGAATGACTTCCTGAGCCAGTTCCCATTCGTGGAACACCGTGCTCTGCCTGCTTGGAGCATCTGCCGTCATATTCTCTTCCCCGGCTAGATGAACTGGCGTTAAAGAGGTTCCTTCCTGAATCGCCCATTACCAGAGCTGCATTGCCTCTCTGCACAGGGGTAGTGACCCCACACCTCCTCTTTTGTTTAGGTAGTGCATGGCCACTGTGTTGTCCGTAATAATCAGGACATTCTTTTCCCTGACAGAAGGCAGGAAGGCCTTCAGCGCTAGTCTGATTGTCCTCAGCTCTAAAAGGTTGATATGTAGTTTGGACTCCGATGGAGACCAACGACCGTTGATTGTCAAATTGTTGGCATGAGCTCCCCACCCCAGGAGTGAGGCGTCCGTCACTACTGTGATCTCCGGCCATGGTTGCCAAAAAGGTTCTCCTTTTAGGATGTTCTCTGTACAGGTCCACCATAGAAGGTCTTGTCTGACCTTGTTCGGAATCTGAAGAAGATCCGTCATTTGACCCGAGAACTGGGACCACTGAGTGTTTAGAGCCCATTGAAGGGATCTCATCCTCAAGCGTACCTCTGGCACCAGGAAGATGCAGGATGCCATGAGGCCGAGCAACCTTAAAAAGTCGTAAGCCTGGAGATTTTGGGCATTTTGGAATTTGGAAACCATCTGAAGAATGTCTTGACCCCTCGTCTTGGGAGGCAAGCTCTTTCCCAAGGATGTGTCTAGTACAGCTCCTATGTACTGAAGCTGTTGGGAAGGTGTCATTTGTGACTTCTTGAAATTGAGGGAGAAGCCCAGTTTGTGGAGGAAGTGGCAGGTGACTTTCAGATGATCCAGTGCTTGTTCGTCAGAACGCGCTCTGATCAACCAATCATCATGGTAGGGGTAGACATGAATCCCCCCTCTCCTGAGGTGCGCTGCCACCACTACCATTAACTTGGTGACGACCCTCGGGGCAGAGGTCAACCCGAATGGCAGGACTCAAAATAGATAGTGTGAGTCGCCAACTACGAACCTCAGGTATTTTCTGTGTTTGAGATGAATCGGCACATGAAAATAAGCATCCTGGAGGTCCAATGACACTAACCAGTCCTGAAGTTGAAGGGCCTGAAGGATCTGAGAAAGGGTAACCATCTTGAATTTGTCCTTCCTGAGGAACTTGTTCAAGTTTCTTAAGTCCAAGATGGGTCTCAGTCCTCCGTCCTTTTTGGGGATAAAAAAATACGGGGAGTACCATCCCTTGTTCCTCTCCGCTGCAGGTACTGGTTCTATGGCACCTTTGTTCAGCAGGGTTAGAACTTCCTGCTGTAGGAGCGGGTTTGAAGACTTCAACGGGTGTCTCCCTGATGGATTGCTTTGAGGTTGCTTTAGAAAAGGAAGGCAGTAGCCTTGGGCTATTATTTCTAGACCCCAAACATCTGAAGTAATGGCTCACCATTCTTGCAGATGCTGTGACAGCCTGCCTCCTACAGGTGTTTTGTGGTGCAAGTCCTCAAAGTGGTTTTGTGGCGGATGTTGCAGCCGCTGCTGGCAGATAGGCTGCAGCTAGAGCTGGCTTAGCACGTTTTCCTCGTCCACCGCAAGTGGCCTTTCTTTGGCCCCTTTGACTGGCCATTCATCTCGCCTTTCCGTATGAGGTGTAATAATAATAGGATCGTCCCCTCCATGATTGCCCTTGTGCACGAAAAGGCTTAGGTTGCCTAATAGCAGCTCCTAAAGATTTGGCCGCTGCTTTTGAGGTCTGCAACCTCTCAAGGCTCTCGTCAGCCTTGTTGCCAAAAAGGTGAGACCCGTCAAAAGGCATGTTCAGAAGACGGTTCTGTACGTCCGGTGCAAAACCCGACTTCCGTAACCACGCAAACCTGCGCATTACCGTGCTAGTGCCCATCGACCTGCTTACACTATCCGCAGTGTCCAACCCAGATTGAAGGGATTCCTGCATGGCTTCCTTTCCATCTCTAATGATGGCTAGGAAACCTTCCCTTTCTACCCCTTCCGATATGTGCTCCGCCGCCATTGCGATGCACTCCCACAGAGTGTACGAAAATGTTGCCAAGGCACATGTGGAGTTGGCAGATTTTAATGCCATGCTCCCGGCTGAAAATACCTTCCGTGCCCAACCATCTACAAGCTTATCGTATCTGTCTGGAGGGATAGACGGGTACGCAAGTTTGTTGGAAGTTGTGGCTGCCTGTATGACCAGACTCTCATGAGTTGGATGTTTTGACAGATAGCCAAGGTCGCTACTGGCTGGGCGGTATTTTGATGCGAGGGACTTATTTACCAGAGGTGGAGGGAGACGACGAGGTGGAGGGAGACCTGTGGCGTCGTTTCTTCGATTTTTTTGACGAAGACGACGAGCGATGAGAATCGCTTCGGGTTCTAGATCGATGCCTTTCGCGTCGAGGAGATTCCTCCTCATGGGGTCTCGACTCGACGCTAGAGGCTTTTCGATCCGTCCGATATACCTGTAGCTTTCCTCTCCTTTCTCGCTAGGCCTTCCCCATCATCGCCTGACACTTCAAACAGGCCTCCATGTAGTGGCCTTCTCCGAGGCACCACAAACATTCGCGGTGCGGGTCCGTGTTCGACATTTTTGAGCCGCACGACTTGCATTTCTTGAAACCCGATCTCAGGGTCGTAGTTGGCGTCTATGACGAGGACATATTTCTTATTATATTAGATTTCTTCACAGAACTCGGGGCGCGCCGAATGTCCGAAGCAACGTAACTGCGGAAAAACGGAACTGAGGACAACGGGTGCCACACGTGCTACTTATACACCCGATGACGTCACCCTCGACGGAGGCCTTCGAGGGACCATCGACTCGACGACATTGACGCACGGCGCCCTTTGGCGAAAACATTTCCAAAGAGCAGAAAAGCTGGATGGAATACATCTAAGATGAGGAATACGTTGGAGGACACAATCCACTCGAAATATATTTTTACTTGCCTAAAAAAAAATCCCGTACTGAGAAAGGGAACCACTTGTTGAGGCCCTAAAAAGTATTTTTAGTGGCAACTTTTAAAAAAAGGGCATAAAATACTCTTCCAGAGCCACATCTGCCTGGAGGGATGATAAGCAACTATACTTGCTCCCACACAGGCAGAAAACCTTACCCACAGCCCAAATCATAACAGAAAAGTACAAATTCCAGTCTTGAAAACAGAATATTTCATATTTCACCAGCTCCAAGTTGAGATTCAATAAAAGCAAAGAGTTTTTGTTTTCAGCGTATTTTCAAATGGTAGCAATTATTTTCACCTGCAATGATATAACAAAAATTATAGGTATAGTCTAAAAATAGTCTCCTTTGACTTAAACGGAGGCTGCCACAGATGCCATCTCTAAAGGAACAGCATTGAACAGTCATGGTTATGGAGTTTGTCAACTTTCAGTCCTACATAGTTCCACTGACACTGTCTTCTCGGATAACACTTACCAGAGAGGTCTTCTGCATGGCTTGTTTGGGGTTCAAGCGAGCCAGGCGGGCCTCATACGCTGCCCTGAGCTTCTGATTCTGTCTAGAAGCCTCTTCTAGTGGGGTTAGTTCCCTGCAAAACAACAATGAACATTGAGAAGATGAAACCTTAAAATAGATATATAGGATAAGCAGCACGACAAACAAAAAAAGACGGAGCTAGTCAAATTGCAAATTCTGCCTGCACATTAATGTTCCAGCAAATGTCAACTATGGAGCACACGACCGAATAGAACAAAAACAGTCATCAACATGAATAGCTAAATGCCCACTGAATACCTGAAACTCGCCACACCATTCTCAACAGAAATCCCACTAATTGGGCCAATATGTTACAGACTTAGTCCAATCACATCACAAGTAGCAGACATCTGTTAGCCAGTGAGATACTGAGGCAGATCAAACAAAACATATGACTCTGAAGAAAGTTTTATATGGCAATCACCACATTAGAATGAGATTGGGATACATACCTGTAGCTTCTAGAGGTTTTCTCTACTAAAATAATCTAAAAAATAGTGTCAACATGGGTTAAATTAAAATGAATTGGGGCATCTCCTAGCCAAAGGTGATGTACTGGTTTTCCTCTGGATTTTTTATTTACTACACAGTCAGTAGGATACAGCGCCAAGCCTGCTTCTTTGCTTCCAAATTCTAGCCTCAGAGATATAGCGTCCAGCATGCTTCTAGACCCTATTAAAAATCTCAAACATCTAGCGACCAGCTCACTATATGTAATCTATCCAGGCACATAATGCCCTGCTCAACTACTTCAGCTCCTAGGCATATAGTGCCCTTCCAAGGGATGCTGTGCATAGGTCACTTCTAAGTGAAACAGCAGCCTGCTCACTTCTAGATTGTGTAGTGGCCCGCTCACATCTAAGGGTTCTAGTGCCCAAGTCACTGTTGTCCGGTACTAGGGATACAGTACCCTGCTTGCTCTGCCACAGTTAGACCTAGCAGCCTTTCACAGTCACAGATATTCTCATCCTCTCTTCAGGTTCACCTGTGAGGCCAGGGTCTTCCGTTCACCTCTCTTGAGAGTTCCAGGTCTCTAGTTTTCCTCCGCAACTGCAGATTTACCAGGCCACATAGCTATGTCAGGGTCTTTTTCCCCGCTGTTCTTCCGGTCTCCTCCATTGTTTCTCCTGATCGGTAACCAAAGCTCCTTTTCTAATATTTGAGCCAGTACCAGTCTCCCTGATTGTCTCGGGAGGTCAGGTGTTCCATCGCAGTGATTCCATTGGCTACAAAGCTTTTCAGTTCCACTCTGGGGAGGAAGTCTTTAAAAGGTCCAGAGGCCATTTTGAATTTTGCCCATGTGAGTTCTGTGTTTGTCTGCCTGAAAGCCTATTTTGTAACAACCTTGTAAGTGGGCTGTTTATAGGTAGGATTAGCCAATGCTGTGAGGTTTTGCATTTCTTGTCCTTGGTTTCTGCCCATTTCCCTGTGAATTTCAATGCAGGTTTTCTCATGTTTTGGAGGCATATGTAAATGCTCGTTTGTAAGCCTGGCTATTAAATGGGGAGTAGGTTCATTTCTCAGATTAGTTTTGCAAGTTGACTGAGATAAGATACTGTTATTGAAAAAGTGGTTCACCAGGATGTGATTCTTCTGGTGTCGAACAGGTTCTTCGGGCGTACTGAACCTTGTCCCCAGGTAGCAGGGAAGGTTGTCCAATTGAAATGATCAGTGGTTTGTGAATCCACTAGATCCCAATCTTTACTGATCCCAAGTTCTGACAAAGGAAGGAGAAAGGACTATGGGATGGGGTCAGGACACTCACTAAGGCACATTATGCAGCCATTTGGCGAGCGGGGCAAGACCATTTAGCCAGAGAGCCATGCTCGGTTTATAGAAATGTGAGAAGAACTCAAATAAAAATTCAATGTGGGCACCCATACCTGCACCTGTCCATCGGTGGGAGAGGGGAGTATTGCTGTCTGCACACAATAAATCTATTAAATCTATTCAGTTTACTGTAACCTACAAAATTAAAGCTCTTTAATGCTGCAGTACGTTTTGTTTTTTTAACACAATTAACTCTATGTCATTAGGATCACACACACTAGTTCATCCTGTTTGGCTGAAAGTACTTTTCATCCTGAGGCTTGTAAGCCAATGCTCACACAAAGTAACAGCATTCAAAATGCTACGGACTAACAAACAGTACTAGAAAAAAAGTGATATTCTTCTCCTAAAAAGGTAACTGTTAATTTGGGCTCAAATGTTATGCTATGTTAAAATCACAAACTGAGAAACGCAGACTTCAACAGAATATTGGAACACACTGTGCAGGTGATAAATGTATTAAATCAAAAACAATAAAACACCTCCATACAATCTTAAATTCAAAAGATTAAACTACTAAACGGTCGGATGCCGATCAATGACTTGACAGCCCGTGCAGGCATTCCAGGCTGCAGAGGGGAGAAGAGCGGAAGGGATGACCAGCACGGAGTGCAGTGCAACGTACCACCAGCAGTACACGGATCTCTAGGTTAGGATTAACAAGCGATAGGTAGAGTGCTGGCAGGCAAGAAAGCAATGTGTCTGTCACTGCAAAGTGTTAAAGAACAACTTTAAGTTAAGATTATAAGGCTCACAATTATGTGTGAACAAATCTAGTACTGGAAGCTGTTGGATCTGAACTTGGCATCTCAAAAGTTGATAGGATATGTCGTTTATGTGGTATTGCTCGCCATGTTCTCACAGAATGTGGTGAGCATGGCCCACTTTGGATGAAATTGTTAGAGCCCTTCGCGACAAGATAGCATTAAAAGTGATCCAATTTGGTGCTTCTGTTTGAATACGGAGAATACATCTTTGCACGTAGCACTTTATAACGTATGGATTGGTATCATGAATACAGGGACGCTGGTTAAGCCGCACAAAAGTAGAACATTGTAGCCATGTTTTATTTTCTAATGTTTTATTATCTTTGCTACTGCTGTACATAAAATACGTACGTTTGTAATTATTTAAATTTTATATTAAAAAGTAGTTCGTATTTAAGTACTGAATTTTTTTTAGATTGAAATATGTGATTGCGTATGTGTTTGTAATGTTATTCTTTTTTTTCTTTTATGTGAAAGTTCCTAGGAACTATATACGTAAATTAAACATATTATAAGGCTCACTATACTATGAGCAAAAAAAATAAGGAATTATGTTTGATTTTGTGGTGGTGGTTGTCAAAACACAACATGAAACGTGATCAGGCTTCCCTTAGGACTGTGCTCCTCTGCCCTTCCATCCCCTCTATTAAACTCTCCCTCACTGTCAGGAAAGACAATCCCTCAGTATCTGGGGCATAAGGTGCCTGGTACGTCTTTCTTGGCCTTGCATTTCTTTCTTTCTTGTTCTTCGTAAGTTTGATCAACATGTTGCATGCCTTCTACCTGGCTTCTGTAGTGCTGGATGTTAAGATGGATTTCTGAACTTGGACCTGGAGGGGCAAAGGTTCAGAAGGCCAGCCTAGTTTCTTGGAACAGGGTAACCTTTGGACAAGCCAGACCAATCAGGGTAGCGATGGCGGCGGTCAAGACTAAGTCTCAGGAGGGGTGAGGGTGACTGAAAGCCTGCAATGAGCACACAAATCAAGGACACTTACAAATTACTCCAGACGGGTGATATATTAAAAATATAGACACATTTATTACAAGGTCTTTGTAACATCGACCATAGCAAAGAATAACAATAATACTAAAGTAAACCAACACATCACAATCAATACAATCTATATACAAGACCGAGGGGTCTAAGGAGTTAGGAGCACATAATATGTAGACCACCTAGATGGGAAGGAAAACAGGCAGTGCAAGTAATCATTAGACCCAGTTCGACATCTGAAATACACCTAACTAGGAGGAAGTCCGAGCCCTACGAAGAGAGGAGCCTTGTGCTCAAAAGTACCTGCACGCGCTGGTGCCAATGGACAAAAGAGGGCCTCTTCAAGGACATCAGGCAGTTCAGGGAGGTGAATGAAGCGATGCAGAACAAGTCCCCACTACTCATGCAAGGCCTCCACTTGTGGGCAGAGGCAGGGTGAGAGTGCGGGATAGAGTCGCTATTTCGCAACAGCGGTAGAAAAGAAACGGGCTCCTGCGCGAGGGGCCACCGGTTGGGGTATGGACTACTCACCAGTCCCCGACGCAGGCAGACCCAGACTTCTCCAGTTCAGTTCACGTTGCTGGCAGGTTCAGCTATGCTGTTCAGGACGTCTCGACACTGTGTAGATTCTGCGCAGCAGGATGCAGGGTCGAGGGTGTCCCAAATGCAGCGGACGGGCACAAGTTGTTACCACAGCAGGGCAACACAGCAACCGCGTTTACTCTGGTCCGGGCGCACTCGTCTCACTTCAGACCTGGGAATGCCAAGTGTACGAAATTCGGTGTGAGGGTGCCATGGATGCAGAGCAAGCAGTAAACCAAGTTTCGAGGGCTTCCCCGAAACGGCAGTGGTGACAGAGCAAAGCGTCCTGCGTAAGCTGTTCAACCCACTGGTTGGCCCAGGGACACTTCCGAAGAGGCTTACTTGCAGGGTTTGATGAAGATGCCGGGAATAGTTGATCCCACTATTCCAATGGGTCGAAGCGCCTTCGCAAACCTTCTAGGACAATCAGATGCAGAGGGGTCTCGCAGGACGACAGCAGTTCAGGGTGCCAAACCTTCAGCGGGACACCAGCGGTTCCTCGACTCAGCTTCTTGTTGCAGGATACTTGGCTCCTTATCCTTTGTTCGGTGTGAACTCAGGAGATAGACATGGTAGTGGTGTTACCAGCCTCCTCTTATCCAAAGTTCCCTTTGCGCCAAAACGGAGAGGACCCAATGGGAGATCTGCTCACAAACACTCACACCATACGTGGACCTATCACGGACCACAGTGTGTCCCAGGCATTCAGGACACTCCAGACTCTCTGGCACCCAGGATGTGTATTGGGACCAGACATCCCAGCCCACATCCTGGAGGCACACACAAGGCATGCAGAAGCCCGCAAAAGCGTTGTGTTTCGCGGGAACGTGCATGACCAAATAAGGACTGCCCCGGGTCGGCTCGACCTGGGGGAAGGTGAAGGGGCAAGACTGTCAGCGGACAGGACAAAGAACCTCGTGGCATGGCCTTTTGGGAGCCAGGCAACCTTTTCGTGGCAAACAGGGTAAGCACGGATAACATGGCAAAAAAGGGTTCAAAACACAAGAGAAACAATAGCTGCCACCAGTCCCATCCTGACATACTTGCACAGTTCATAATATGTCCAGCAAGAGTTTCTAGGGCCTTTGGAATGACTAGAGACCCAAGAGCGCGGTAATGTAAGTTACGTGGCACTCTTGTTTCATGTTGCACAAAGGCTGCAACATGAGGAAAGGACTAAGGGAAACAAAGTCTCCCATTATTGACTGTCTTAAGGGCATGTCAGTTTCCCCATAAGAATTGAGCGAAAGCCCAGAGGAGTGCGGCGGAATGCTGCGCTTCTCTGGCAAAGTCTAGATCAGGGTGTAAAACAGGGGGGTTGCCACATGGAGGGAAAATTACATACAATATGAAATCTTTCCTAACACTGGCACCAACACCCAAGGTGCCCTTGCTTGCCTAGATGTGGGTAAGGCATAAGACACACAAGATTTCATTGGACCCTGGCGTTATCATGCTTAACCATTTCAGGCTACCTGAGTGCAGTTCCTTCCCTAACTTAGAACCCTCTCCAGGACTTTAGGTCTTCACCAGCCTGTGCTCCTGCTGCCCTTCTTAGGCACCCCCTCATTACTTCTGCCTTCATCTTTTCTGATCTTTGCCTCCTCTCTCCTCTCCTGGTTCCCTCTTACCCCATGTTCTGAAATGCTCTATGCTGTTCCTCTTCTCTTCTTCCTTTCTAGTCTCTTGGTCTAGAGACTCCCTCTTTCCCCTCAGGTTTTTGCTCTCTCCCTTCGTGCACCTTTTCTCCTCCAATCGCAATTCTCTCTTTTCCTCCCCCCTACACACTCCTTCCTACTTCTATGGTGTCAACTCTCTCACTGCCTCATCCTCCACTCGCCTTCCTTCCTCCTGCTCTACTCTAGCTTTTCTACATCTGTTCTCATCATTACACGCTTTCCTACGACTCAGTCCGTATTCCTCACTCCCACAACTCATGGTGACTCCTGCACCCTTTTGATCCAGTGCACAATGTGCCACTGGTAGCATAAAAGTTCAGGAGTATTCTTATGTATGAAACATCTGAGTGTGCACTGTGTTTGGGTTTCGGGTCAATTAACTATGAAGTCAATATGTGCGATGATTGCCTAAAAGATCAGCTCATAGCTTCACTACCCGAGTTTACTTTAATAGGATTTCCAGCTTGAAGTCAGTTTGTGTACCGTGGCAGTCTCCTACGCTATACTCAGGACCTACCTAGTACAATGTTGCTTTCCTGATTAATGAAAGGCCATGCAAACACAGTCAGGCAATGCCTGTGCTGGACCCAGCAATCATTACTTGCAGACTTGTGTCTCACAGAAAACCATTCTTCCTCATTCAGACTATGGGTTCAGTGGACATCCGCACGCATGGGTCCAAGCCCTACTGAAGTTTTCATGCAATTTTGTCTCAGTTTTTCCCAGGACACCTCTTCTTACAGCTGGCCCAAAGGAGTCAGGGTTGCTAATCCAATGGTCCGGATTCTCAGTCTTCTGAAAAGGTATTATTTCTTGACTATGCCTGACCCCGAGCTGTATGAGTGTGTGTAAGGTTCTTGGGCTTCTGAGTGAGCTGGCCTGCAACGCGCTGCCTCTCTATGAACCATGCCTCACTGACAAATGTCTGGAAGACCCTTACAGAGTGGGTTCACAGAGTTTTCCTGCATTGGGTCCATTATCCTCCTAGTGTGGCCTTATCTATTCTACTGAGGATTGTTGTGATCTCTGAATAAGGAACAAACAGGAGGCTGGGGGATTCTGCATACACCTTCGCTCGGGCCTCCATTACAGAGCAGATGGAGGACCCTAGGGTCACCGCAGTCTCATAACCCTCTTTCCATTATGGGGTTTAATCACAGGCTTTTGGAGAATGCGAGAGCTGGGGACGTAGTGACAGAAGTCTCCCAATTTACAAGGCTATTGCAGACCAACTAAGCTGGTAAAGATGCACAGCATGTCTCTCATCTTGATTGCAGAAAGCACACTCCAAACCCATATGAAATGAGAGGCTCCAAGAAAACAAATGCACTTCAAGAAATACGCGCTCTTGCATCAACACTACCTGTGTTGAAATAATTTCCCCTGATGTATCTACATCCCCGTCTGCTTCCACTGTCCCTGCAACCATGTTTTTCCCCCTCAATTCATTGACGCGGCTACACTGGCTAGTTGCCCAGGTGGTGGACCACTGTGAGAAACCTGAAGGTGTCTCACCCGCTAGTCCCCAGGGATCTGTCATCCAGGTGGCCAGGACACGGCCATCGCTTTTGGATCCAGTTCCTAGGGGGGACCAGTGCGGGAGGATCACCTGGATGAGGGATCTTCAGGGAGTGGAAGTGGGACACCGGCTGGTGAGATGTGGTATCCCCTTCCCTGTAACACCTTTTCCCCATCATATCAGGTAGGATACCTGGGAACACAAACCCCTCATCCCCTTTCCCCAGACAAACACTTTCTCACGGACAGCTCGCCGTGAGCGACAATGGACTAACACCAGAGCCCTATACCTGACATGTCCAAACACAATGAGTGTGTGAGACGTATGTGACAAGTGACGCAAATAGAATTGGAAACCAAAGGAGTGACTGAACTTTGGGAGGCCAAGAAAAGATACCGTAGACAGAGTGGTCCGGCGCCACATGGGTACTCATTCCAAAGTCTGTTAAGTATCCAACTGATGTGAAGTGTAAGAAAAGGAAATCTTGAGATTGAAGTGGCCCAGCAACGGGTCAAGCTAAACCCTGTGCACAATCGAAAGTCTACAATGGTTTAATGTAAACTGAAATTGGTCCAAGCCCGGGTGAGAGAGACTAATGGGGTAAAAGAAAGGGATCTGAGCCCGGCTGACAGGGATCCGGGGTGAACCGTGGGTCTCCCGAGAAATTATGTTCTATGAACACTGTAATAAGGGGAGATGAGCCTGGAAGGGGGGGGATCCAAAGTTGAACTTTTGTTTTCGAAAGGGATCTGAGCCCGGCTGAGGCGGAAGCAGGTTGAACACCCAAATTGAATACTTGTAAAAAGAAAATAACTTTTGCATCTTGTTTTTGTACATCAGGTCCTCTGAATCAAGAGAGTTAAAGAATTAAAGAGACTTTGAAACAGAAGGTCCTGATGTTGGTAATGGGACTGTATCCCTGTGCCGCAGAAGCCAGAGTGTGTGCTTGGCTCGAGTGAGCCGCCTTGTCCTGTGCTGAAAATGTGGGGAAGGGAGGCCAACGGCCCAAACATCCTGACATAATTTTGTGAACACTTCTTTCTTTTTCATGAACACTATCCCACACTATCTGTAAATATGCTGTAAGTATTTGACAATACTCCACTAGGACTGCATTGTTATCATCTGATGGTTGTAGCTTGATCCCATCTGTAGATTTAGGTTTAGATAGGCGTTTACCCCGCCCTTGCGAAAGTTCAATAAACACACTTGACTGTGGTCACTTGTGTCCATCTTACTGTTGATACCATGCCTTCCTTACACCACACACTTAACATAATGAACAGAAAACAAAGGGCTTTCATGCTTTCTGGCCCTCACCCTGGTGCTAAACGCTCCTGCTGGGCCTGAGGGAGAAACATTTGCTAGCCCAAATGCAGGGATTGAAATAAGAAGAAATGTGGGTTTCTGTTATATCTTGGCTTGTGAATAACTTATGTACACCCACTTAGACCCCACCTCCGTCCTGTGCCCACATGTACATATCTCCCCCTAGTATCCTTATACTGTATAACGTTGCCTCTGTATGTATATACCTTGCCTCCTGCTGATAATGTATAACTGTATTTTGGCCACCTTCCTCCATATGCAATTATTGTGTATATACCTCGCATCTTGCTGAAATTGTGTAACTGTGTTCTTGCCACATTTCCCTTTATGTAATTATTGTATATACTTCCTATCCTTGCCTCACTCCTCTATCTGTAACTATTGTGTGCATTATCTACTCTGTAACCATGAACATGCATATTCTTGTAATGAGCCCAGATATGTTAGGGTGGGGTGTGCAATATAAATAATAAACTAAACTAAAAAGCTGGCAGAACTGGGGACCTCAGCAAGGAGAGGGAACATGTACTGGGGGAAACGCTAGAAACTCCAATATTTGAAATCTGCCAGACTTTTCTCTGTAAAAAAAGCACTGTAAGATCCAGATGAAGCCAGCCGATTATTTTTATTTATTGTATTTGGTTTACATAAAACCTTTACAACATACAGATATATGTTAAAAACAAAATATATCATTAAACGATCACTTATTTCATTTAAAACAATTAATAAAACTTACTTCCATAGTCTTCCTAAATTTAAAAATCTTATTAATTATGTATTCTTATACAAATTAAGTTTAATTTCAACAATTTTCAACAGTCTGACCAATGCATAAATTAGAGGCCTATGTCTCCCATTCATCATTCTATCCCACATGAAATCGACTGAGCTGATTAACTCTAAATTTACAAATTTAATCAAGATTTTAGATCTTGCATCTTTAAAATGACAACATTCCAAAACAAGGTGTTTTAGCGTTTCGACTTGTTCCAAGCTGTGTGGAAAACGACATTTGGATTCCCCACTAATGTCAGATTCACTTTCCCAATGTTTAGACCTTTCTCTTGTGGGAAATTGGTTCAATTTAAAGCTCCTCACCAACTGACAGGGGAACAGTGCAATGTATGTGCCAGAAATGTCTCTTTTCTTTGTATATTTGCCATATTCGCTGTATGTAACATAAACTGGAATAGCATCTAACGTACATATCCAATCGTGTCCAAATAGTTTTTTTTAACATAAGCAGGCCTCAAGCACAGAGCTTCCGGTAAAACTCCAAGTTCTTTAATTAAATTACTCATGTTCATGTGGAACTTGCATACAACATTATACTTATCCTTTGAGATGATGTTTTTAATAGTCTTGATAAAGGGAGTCCTTGGGCGGCTCCAACATTTTTGCATAATTTGACTGGTTCTGCCATTTATTTCTACACGAAAGTGCCACTAGACCCAGCTCATGGCGTATAATGCAGTTTGGAATGGACAGAGATTTGCAATGCAGATTTCAGAAGTCTTCCCTGTAGTACATCCAAATGAGACTCATATCATAAATACAAATATCCAGGCAGTACAAGATGACAGGTTCCACTTTAAGTGTGAAAAACTCAAGCAGGGGGCATAGGGAAAATCTGCAATATTTCTTACATATAAGCTTCATTTGACTAAGCAAAGGTCTAGCTTTCAGATTCATCCTTTCAGACCATATTCTACTTGAAGATACGTTGCTGACGACATACCCAAGATATGTAGTTTGAACTTGCAGAGGTAAGAATACATTATTAAGTTTCCATGTATAGTGTTTCAATTTTTTGCCAGCATTGAAAACCATAATTGTTTTATTAACATTGGTTTGCAAATTATGCTGGTAAACCCAATTTTCGAATAATCGCATTTTTAACTGAAGGCCAGCCGGATTTAAATCAAATAAAAGTATGTCATCGGCAAAAGCGAGAAAATGCAACCTCATACTTGCAAGGCGTATTGGAAATATTCGTGCTCCCTGCCAGATTTTTTCAATATTTTAAATGTATAGATTGAATAAAGTAACGGCCAGATTACAGCCTTGTTTCAGACCCGCTTCAGTTCGAATGAGTTGGGTCTTTGCACCTTCTGCTGTTAATCTGACCCTATATGATGCGTTTGTGTGTAACTGAATCATCCAGTAAAATCAGATTTTTTGGTATTCCAAATTTTGCCAATTTTTTCCACAAAATGCTACATATCACTGTGTCAAATGCATTGGATAAGTCCATGTACGCCATGTAAATTAGACATGCTCCTTTAATTTTTGTTTCTGCTAATATTTGAGATAAGATTGTAGCGTTTAAGAGAGTGCCCATGCCTCTCCTAAAGCCTGTTTGATATTTAGAGTATAGATGATTATCTTTTATGTGCTGTTCGAGTTCATGTAATAGGAGTATCGCAAATATTTTAGTTGAAGTGTCAATCAAAGAGATAGGCCTATAGTTTGCAGGATAGTTTGGGTCTTTAAATATTGGTACAATAATTGCGGTGACCCATGATGGAGGGATCTTTTCAGTTTGGAAGATCATGTCGTATTTGATCGACAAAATGTCTGCCCACAACCATCGGTCAATTTTATAAACAAAAGGTAGGATGCCGTCAGGGCCAGGTGCCTTTGAGTTTGTTAACTTATTAATGGCCCAAACAATGTCACCCTTCGTCCATTGAAGCTGGAAGGACCTTGTTCGATTCACTGGAATATAAAACTCATTTCGAAATAATGTGGGGAGGAGTATTTTCCTCGAATAAAGTCCTCCCATGCCACAGCTGGAATTATGTGCGTAGGCTGATTATTATGATTTATGGGCGCTGGGCGCAATGCTTCCCATATTCTTCTTGAATCATTTCTGCATAGTTGTCATGATCTCTGCTTCCAAAAGGTCAGGGTTTTCCCAACTCCCTTGGAAGCAGATCCATAACCCAGGTTCCGAGTGCCAACCAGTCCCAATTGGGACCTTTTGGACCCAGTCCTGGCGCCAGTGGCACCAGGCTCATAAATATGCCCAGTCCCAGCGCTGGAAGCGCCGGGCTCATAATGCTTGGGTGGACTTACCTGCAGCAGACCATGCTGCTTACTTGCCTGCCAGTTGAGCCTCTGATCCTCTTCTGTTTGGAACTACTTTTCCTGTTGGGTGGGGCAGGAGCCACTCCCTAGGTTCAGAACACTGGAACTCTTCTGGAAAGCAGGAACTCTTTTCTTACCTAGGCGTGGCTGTGGAAGGAGACACCTAAGCACTACAGGAGGCTATTTAAACCACACCCGATGGATGAATCTTGCTTTGCGTTATTCTGCATCCTCTGCAGCAGAACGCTCATCGTGTCTTCTGCATCTGATCCTGGGCCTAAGGAAAAAGGCTTACCATCCTGAATCCAGTCTTCAGCAACACCTATAAAGACAAGAAAGAACAGGTTAGCATTACGGTCTTCAGTGACAGCTCTTCACTTACCTGGTCCATCGGCTGTCACCAACGCCTCGCGCTGCATTCCGGCATCTGACAGACAAAGGCTTACCTACTCTTCGTGCGCTCCGGAGGTCTTCACACTGCATTCCGGCATCTGAAAGACAAAAGCTTACCAACTCTTCGCACGCTCCGGAGGCCTTCGGCGCTGCATCCCACATCTGAAAGACAAAACAAGGTGCGTTTAAAGACATTGGGGAACTTTAATACTCACGTGCCATTACTCCTTTCCACATCTAACCCAGTGGGTATTCCGGCACCCTGCAGCCGCTCCGAACTTATACCTGCAAAATAAAAAGACAGTTAGAGCGCATCGTGAAGCAGGCAACTAGCGCTTACTTACGTGCTTCCAGGCGCTTCTATTCATCACACGGGCTCCATCTTCAACTCACTTCAGCCCGTCATCCGCCATCGCCGGAACCCTGCAAAACAAGAAACATCATTACTAAAGACTTTAAAGACATTAGAATTACTCGAAACTTACAGTTCGTGCAGTAAACGACGGACAGCAGTCCTCTGAAGTCAAGAGGCCTGCTCCCCTTATCCAGTGAAGAAACTGGTTACAGCACCCTGCCCCGAGGCAGATGGAGAGCACGGCGTTCACTTACCTAAGGTGAGAGCGTTAACCTTTGGGGTTCTACAGGAGAAGAGAAAGGGAAGAAGAGAGAGACATTCAATAACCCAGTTCCTTAATCCCATATTTTCTATCTGCAGACATCTTACCCTTCGAGTCAAACATACAGTGCACAGAGGTCCAGCCCAAAGAGCCAGCCGTGTGTTACACATCACCTTTGAAGATACGGTATACGCCCAGTCAAGACCGGCGCCTCTACGGGAATCAGGTGAGCGTTACAATAGTGCTCTCACAATTGCTTGATTTTCTTTAATATGCATAGTTATCTTAATCATCTTGATGTTATTTTTGTATCTTTGTAGAATAAACATTTTGTCCTTCTCATGTACCGATTTTGAGAGCCTCTTTCTTAGTAGATTTCTAATTTCCCTGTTCTTATTTCTTTTAAGTAGACCAATGTCAATGTTAGGGGCATGCTTATTAGATTGTGGCAACGATTTTTGCCTTTTAATGAACTCATCTAATATTCCCTTAATTGTTGTATTTAAGATCTTTTCTTTATCACACAAACTGATCTCTTTCATTGGAGCCTACTCATTCAAATCGTCAAGTTTCCTCTGGAGCTGCTTTCCTAATTTAGAACATAATAATGAATTTCAGTTAGTTTTAGGGAGCTGTCTGTTTGATGTAACCAGCATTTACGTGTTAGTTTAATTTCGTTTGGAGCATGATCACTATACACAATCTTGTGTACCCTCATAAGATTCACACTGTTGGCTAGTGTTTTAGAAATGCAAAAATAGTCAATCATTGATCCAGTTTCACCACGTGACCAAGTACAATTCCTATTGGTCGATGAACATTCAACAAACATCATTCCCCAATCCTCAATGTATTGTACCCATAGTTTGCCTTTTTTACTTGATTGTTGCAAAGTACCTCCTCTGTAAAACAGTCTATTACCATGTCCTGAATAACAGTAGGCATTGAAGTCACCCCCTATAATTATTTCAGAGTATGTGTCATGGACTCCCACTGATTGTAAGCACATATCCATTTCATCAAACATCACTTCTATTTCAATTTTCAGGGGGTTCCAATATATACACACCATTAGTAGAGGATTTTCTTTAAGGCCCTTAGGAGCTACGGCTACAGCTATTACATAATCCGAGACATAGAGTAGCACTGATTTACATTCCAAGTTATTATTTATGGCTATCGCTAAGCCTCCCACCAGTCTTCCCTCACTTGCTTTTGTCGCAGGAGCACTATAAGTAGTATAACCATTGAAAGTTAGGTCTCTAATGTGCATGGTTTCCTGTCACAACAAAATGATGTCAGGGGCTAGATCGGGGTCAAATGAAGACAGACATGTCTCAATATTCCTAAAGCCACATGAATTCCATGAGTAGATTCGTAATTCTAGACTTGTTTTTGGCTAGTTTCTCTTAACATTTTGATTGTTATTAAGCAGGGCTTTCAGCATAGGTTCGACCCATGTCAATTCCATGCTAGAGGATACAAGTTCAAGTAACTGCAAGATAGTTAGTTTCTGTCCAGTGGAACGGTCATTCATATCAATGATCGATGTTTCCATAGTTGGTTTGTTATGAAGGGGTTGATGTAGAAATTCAGCTGCTGTGTTTTTATTGTCAAATGTATGCAGCTTGAGACCTGAATCCATAATCTCCGAGCGATATGAGCATATACATTTTTGGATACTCAAAGAAGATATTTTGCCTATCATTCTATAGTTGTCTATAATCGCCAATGAGATGCCTTTGAAATCATCTGAAGTAAGCATTCTAAGGGGGGGAATTTGAGCAATCATCCCCAACAGATATTTCCTATGAATCCTTTCTCCACACAACTTTTCATCACTTCAAGTCAACCGATTATGCATGCCCTACCATGAGCAAAGAAGGCTTGGGCAAACCCTAAAAGGGCTTAAGGGCAGTTATTGCTTGCTGAGAAAATTTGAAAAATGTAAATCTATCCCTGGAGGTCCATGTGCATGAAATAAATGAGCTCCTAACTATAACAGCACAGAGCAACAACTTCTCCCAATGCTACTTAATGAAACTGAGTGTTCGGGGGTGAACAGGTTAATAAGCAGGGTTGGAAAGGGCATACAGCAGTACTCCCTGGCAGTAGTATTTCATGGCAAGCTCTAGGACGCTGCTATAATTATGCATAACCACCTTGCTGTGCATGAAGGTGTATTTAATAAATCATGGGTGCACAACCCCAATGATTTCAGTATGTTAAATAAAATATGCTGCCTATTTCCAGACAAGTGTTTATAAAATGTTTTAGGTGCCAAGAAGCATGAGGTCTTCTAGCATAAAAACCCTACATCAGTGAAGAAATAAAGATCCAACAGAATTCTGTGAGAAGCTACTTGCACACTGTTTGCGGAAAAATGTCTTCCAAACAAAGAATAATTAGAAAACCCTTCAAATAAACTAACAAACTTCAAGTGGATAATGGAGACTATACAATGTAAATGTAATTACAATAATATCGAAAATTGATTCAAACAATTATTTAAAAATAACAAATATATACTTCACAGTACATCAATGTCCTTTAAGTTCACGTTTTACACACATCTCTCAACAAATGTCATAACTTCTCAAAATCTACAATCATAATATTTATTCTGAAAGATAGAACCAGAAAATTTCTCTGAAAGAGTTTTGAATTGTCCATGTTGCACGTTTTAGGTGTTGTGTACCCTTCTTTGGCGAGGTCCTCATCTGTTCTACTACGAAGTAAACCGAAAATACAAACTGGTCAATTCATAGAATTCAGCGCAGAAGTAGCGCACGCGCCTGGCGCAGAGACGGAGCGTGTGCCAGGCGCAGAGCAAAGCAGCATTTTGGCGCACCGTGTATTCATGGATTTCCCAAGCCATTTGCAGCCGTGGCGCAGCGAAAATCCAGAAATGCCAGTAACACCCCCAAGAACGCCCCTTGCGCCAGAAAAAAAACATTAAAATCCCCAATACGGCACACCGTAATTGCGTGAAAAACTGCGCATACCCCGCTCGCGGCATCCAAAACGTGTGAAAATCTACTCACGCACCCCCTTGAATACACGTACCCCACTCGTGCCAGCCAAAACGCGTGAAAATCTCCCCACGCACCCCCTTGAATACACGTACCTCGCTCGCACCAGCCAAAACATGTGAAAATCTCCCCGCACACCCCCTCGAATACACGGACCTCGCTCGCACCAGCCAAATCACGTGGAAAGGGATGCGCGTGTGGTGACAGGTGTTGCAGGGTCTCCCCTGTGGTGTGGGCTGCCTGCAAGGCATGGTCAAAGGTGTTGGGTGGTCCCCTATGGCGTGGGCTACCTGCGGGGCATGGTCACCGGTGTAGCGGGTCCCCTGTGGCGTGGCCTACCTGCAGGCCATGGTCAGGAGTGATGGGCTGCCTGCGGGGCATGGATACGGGTGTAGGGGGGTCCCCTGTGGTGTGGGCTGCCTGCGGGGCATGGTCAGGGGTGATGGGCTGCCTGCGGGCATGGTCACGGGTGTTGGGTGGTCCCCTGTGGCGTGGGCTGCCTGCGGGGCATGGCCATGGGTGATGGGTGGTCCTCTGTGGTCTCCACCAGCCTGGCCGTTGTGGCTGGGGCAGGTCCACAGGGGGCCCTGGTTGCATCTGGGTCAGAAGACGGCATGGAGGACAACTGGCGCATTGCGAAGAGGAGGAGGGGGTCGCAAGAGCGCCCATCATATGGAGGAAACCCCCGACAATGAGCCGTCCTAGCCAGTTTAGGTCGGCACAAACCGGTTCGTGATGACCCGAGTGGTCCTGCCTGGAATCACACACGTCATCACGAATTATGCGTGTGCGCATCGAGACACCGACTAGGACGGGCTTAACCCTGTCACGGATTGCCACATCTGCAGGTAGAGGAATGTCAGATGTTGTGGACTGCTCCCCTACCTGCGAACAGGCCTGGGCTGAGGCATGCGTGCCGGTGCACGGTGATGCAGTCTCAGTTCCAGGAAAAGGATTAGGCACAGGCCCCTCTGCTGCGACCTGCGCTGCCTCCTGCTCCTGGACTGTACTACTTGCACCGGTGGCATCACACCCTCCAGGCCCCATGTGCGGGTCTGATGCGGCCTCCTCCTCAACCACCACCGACCTGGATGCCTCACTCAGTCGTACGCACTGTCCTGCCCCTGTGGGGGCTCACCTGCCCCTTCCGCTGCTGAGGAGCCCGCTTCCGACCTCACCTTCTTGGGCATCCCCTTGACAGCTGCGGCCGTAGTGGTGGACGCGCACCAGTCCCCTCGCTCCCGGAAGATGACCTGTCCTGGGAGGGTGACTGGACCTTGCGCCTCCGCCTGGTGAGGCATCCCTGTCGCTCTGCTCCACAGCACTGTCTCCGCCCTCTTCCTCAATCGCCGCTGTAGATAGGGAGATACTGAACACAAGCATCAGGGTACTGTACAATGGTCTGCTAGACAAAGCAGATTCACATGAGTGGCACTGTCAAACGTCACAACCAATATCACTGTCCACAACACACAGGTCAGTGCAAGCAACACACATGCACAAACAAGCATGGCACGTGCAACAGACATTTGCATCCATGTCCAAGGCACTGTTGGAACATCAGAAGGTGGGGGCTGAACGTCTCATGCATCATGAGACATGCTGATCACAGGCACACACACCACCGGACAGTCATGCATCTGCCCATGTCTACCTCCTGTCACAGAGTACACATAGGCAACTGTGTCGAATCAATCAGGCATCGAGATGGCCATGTGTCATGCATCCATGGCGATTCCCAGACACACACACACACACACACACACACACACACCACTCAGACTCACGCACATGTACACCATGCACATCCATGAAGGTGACATAAGCATCCATGTATCACACCACAAACATGGGCAAGTACACACACAAGCATGCAGACATGCGTGCGTTGTCACATGCTGGTGCACATCATGCATTGCAGCACAGACACCATTGATGTGGAACACGCTTGACTGGACTCACATGCAGCACTGTCACGTCCCTGCACACAGACATCCATACATGGGGCATGCCAGACATACGGCCGAGGTTCACACTCCTGCCACACCTCAACATGCAGTACGCTGGACAACACCACATGGACACTTACCACTCGATTCCAGACGGGTCAGCAAATCGAGGACCTGGTGATGAAGCGCTGGGTTTGTGTGCTCCAGGACCAGCATCTGGATGTTGCTCAACCGGTCCCGGCGCCCCACTTCTCTATGATCCTCAACGAGGCGCCGGGCCTTGCTGTGGGTCCTGGACCTGAAGTTCTCCCAGCACTTCCGGATGCGTTGGTAGTCACGGGATGCCACCCCACCACGTTGATGGCATCCACGATGTCCGACCAGATCCTCCTCTGTCCTTCCTTGTTGAGGCGTGATGTTGAGAAGAGGGCATCATAATGCCCCAGGACTTGCTCCACCAGGATACCAACTTCATTGGCACTGAAGCTGGCAGCCCTCTGCCTCTCTGACTGGGGTTTGCCACTAGCCCCAGACGTTGCTTGGTCTGACATGGCAACCCCCGAGGCAGGTCTGGGTGGGCAACTGGGTCTGGGGCTGGGCTGTGGAGCGATGGTACGGGAGTCTTATGTAGCAGCAGAGAAGGTCGCAGCAAGAGGACCCTTAACAATGTCTTCTGTGCAGGCACAAGATAGCAGGGCAGGTTGGCAGTTGGCTGGCAGCAGCAGATGGCTCGTAGGAGGCTGCACAAGGGCTCTGGGGGGAGGGTAAATGGCCTTCTGGAGAGGAGCATGGTCTTCCATGTGTAGTTGCGTGGCCAGCTTGATGCAGAGTGACTCTGCATGTGAGAAAACAGAGGGTTTGCGTGAAATTCGAGGAAAGGCCCTTAGCGCGTTGCCTTCAGCACAGGTGAAAGGTCAGCGCGGGGCAGCAGTTCGCTTTACGTGCTTTTCGTGGAGTCCGACACGTGTGTTTCTACTACTTGTAGGTTCACACACAACATCTTCACAGCGCTTAAAGTTCATACTTCTTGTTTTGGCGGGGGAGTTGCCTACGTGCACGTGTGTTTTTCTTTTCCACACAAGCAGACAGTGAGTCGCACATGCTTATTTTTCCCACTGTGGTTCCCCCTGTGTGTCAAGTACCCCGTTTTCGAGGTCAGAGTAGCCTTCGTGTTCCACCCGTATACTTTTTTTGTGTCCCTGGATGCCTCGGCATACTGTGGGAGGTTTATTCCACGCACGTGGGCTACCGGGGATTGCGTGCACGTTTGTTTTGTTTACTTGGGGTGCCTGAGCATTGTGTGACCCGTCTTTATTCACCAGGGGCCACATACAACCTTGCAGGAGCACAGGGGTGCGTCTACCATCACGTACCCAGCCCCCTTCACCCCAATTGCCCAGGACAATTGTTGTGTGGACCTCCCATTGGCAATAATCCATCTGTGCCATGGTTAGGAGGCCACCAAAAGGTAAGGGCAGCAAAGCTGGGCAATCTCCCAGGGCTGGGCGTGGTGGGTACACGTGGCCGGGGTGGCCAGGGAGTCCAGGGAGGCCAAGGGGGACGCAGAGGGGGGTGTGGCCAGGCTGTTCCACAGGGGCAGGATGTCAAGCCACATCCTGGGACAGCCATGCCACCACCCCCAGCGCCTCAGGGAGATGCTGCTGCTGCAGACATCCCGGCGCACATCTGACCCCACAGCCAGTGTCATCTGCTGGCAGGGGCCACCAGGTAGTGGAAGCTAACGGTGCAGCTGTAGCAACCACCACCCATGCTCATGGTCAGCCAGCACAGGATGCCTTGGCACATGAGAACTCCCAGGCAGATTTTCAGGTGAGGAAGGCAAAGCCACGTGTGCCTAAGGTAGCTGTGACCAAAGGCACATGTATCTGGGGCAGTGGTGACATCTGCTGCCCCAAGCAGCCAGGTGGTGGGAGCTGCAGGGGCAGATGCAGCCAACACCACCCCAGCAGTGAGTCTGCCAGCCAGGACTGTGTTGGTCACAGCCCTTGGCACTGAGGCAGTTGTGCCGCTGGGTCTTGGCAACAGCACCCAGCAGCCAATTACACAATCCAGGCCTTCCGTCCTCATGCCAATTACTACTCCCATTGGCCAGTCCACCATCGCCACTGGGTCCGCACAACCGGCCAAGAGGAGGAAGTGTGCTTCTGTGCAAGAGGCTGCGACCCCAGACCCGGCTCCGGCCTCCGGCACAGCAAGGAAAAAGCCTTTCAGTAAACAGGAACTGGGCTTCCTTGTGGACTAAGTGTCAGCACACGACCGCGATATGCTGGTGGGCTCAAGTTGCCATACTACATCTGCCCAGTGTCAGGTTCACTGGCAGTGCATTGCGGAAAGCGTCAGTGCAATGGGATATGAAAGGCGCACAGCTCAGGTGTTACGCTCACCTGGCTCCCACAGAGGCGTCGATCTGAACTGGACAGCTGCACTCTCCACCAATGTGGCGCGTAGTGCCGAGATGACGGACTGGATTGGCCCACCTATCTTCGTTTGCTTGGCCCGTAGGAATATTCTTCTGCAAATGGAGAAAGGGAATTAACCACCCGTGGAGTGAGCGTTAACCCCCACCCACTCCCGCTGTTCTCCCCACTGATCACCTTTGATGTCCCCTTCTTATAGTCTCACCTGATGGTTTGGAAAGATGAGCTCTCCATCCTGCTTTGAGCGTAGGGGCGGTAGATAACCAGTTGCTTCACTGGCTCGAAGGAATTGGTGAGTTCCAGAACAATATTGACTCTGAGATTTCCGGCAAGACGTCGTAAGTATGTAGTTCGTAAGAGTTGAAATGTCTGACTTTCACTCTTGTCCGATTCCTTGCAGGTTGCAGCTTGACCCTAGCGAAGAGTTCCTCGTGGCAACCAGTAATATTCAGGTAAGGATTTGTATTATCCAACACAGTTCGATAAAATAATGTCAGTATGGAACCTGTTGCTTTCTCCCTTATTCAGGCGCTGAGAGAAAGTATGAAGTCTCAGGGAATAATGCCTCCGGCGGTAAAATCAGGTAAATCTATTGTGGTGAGGAGGTTTTCCCTTGTTTGTCCCTTTGTTTCACCTTGCTGTCCTTTTGTTTCCCCTTAGGGACCGGGGTTCGGCGAGGATCCTGTGGAAGCTGTGCCGACCCGTGAAGAGGAATAGTACCCCCGGTGGTAAAATCAGGTAAGTCTATAGGGGGTAACTAATATTGCCTCTGTTTATTCCCTTGGCTCACCTTGCTGTTCTTGTGTTCCCCTTAGGTGCCGGAGTGCGGCAGGAACATGCAGAAGGATGCGGTGGAATGTGAAGATGCTGCGAAGGCCGGTATGTTTAGCGCGGCGCTGCAGCAGGCGAGGCGACGCGCATAAAATAACTTCTTTCTTCCAGCACGAAGGCGCAGTGGATCGGGAATTCAGGTAAGGATCAAAAGGTATTGCTCTTGTTCTAACCTTTTCTCCTTCTTTCTCCCTTTTTCTAGGAGCTCCAGACTCGAGGCGGGCGTGGCAGAAGACTGGATGCAGACTTGCAGGCACAGTGAGCGTTACGCTGCTGGATGCAGAATAACGCAAAGCATGTGCTGCTCTTCGGTTTAAATAGCCACCAAAGTAGTCACAGGTAAGTATTCTTCCCCAGCCCCACCCGAGTAAAAAATAGTCCCTAGGTAAAGTAGTCCCTTTCAAGCCTCTTTTGGCTTGAAACTCTTGCAGCATGGTCTGCATCAGGTAAGTTTGCAGCATGGTCTGCATCAGGTAAGTTTTAATCTATGAGCCTGGCGCCTATGACGCCAGGACTGACTCTCCATATGAGACTGGCGCCATAGACGCCAGGAATGCACCCAAATAGCCCCTAGCAGGGGTTGTTGGGCTTGCTTGAAATAACTTGATGCCTGCTTCCGGGGTTGCTGGACTTGGTCTGGGTAGGCATCATGACATCAGGATTGCTACAAGCGTTGGACTGACCTCCAACGCTGTGCAAAACAAAAGCGGGCCTCTAATTACTCCCTGACTCTGGTGACTGGCAGTGGGCCACCACCAGAGGAGGATGAACTCACTCCGCAAGAGGAAATCGCTGCAAAGTTCATTGATCGGGGACTTATCCAGGGAGTGATAGAGATGCCGAATTATGATGCAACGTCCGATCCGATAAGTGTTGATGCTTCTGTGTCCAGCCCATGTGTGTGTTGCTTGTGTGATGTGTTGTGATTGACTGGCAGTTCAGGCTATGTATTCATGAGCTCCATGTGTGACACTTGCAATGCTCGACTGATGCGTGCTTGTAGTGATGCAGTCTGCATGCAGGCCATGTGCTGCACATGGGGGCAGTCCTCATCAGCACACATGCACCCTACTTACATTCAAGTCACTCGGCGGCCTCTCCTGTCCATGTTCCAGCTCACTGACATGTTAGCATATAGCCTGTGGTGTAAGTTCCACTATGTCGTAACATGACTGACGGCTATGTGAGGTCAACCTGCAAGCTTCTCCTCCTCACGGGCATGCTTCCTTGCCTCTCCACCACCATGCAGCTCACTGTCTCCATGTTCCTGGTGATTTCCGTGTTGGACTACTGCAATGGCCTGTTCCCCATTCCTGTGTACATGCACACTTCCCTCTTCAACCCTGCCAAACCTGTACTCTTGGGTACATTCTTTGTCCTTGATGGAGGGTGTCTCACTAGGACTGTGCAGATGGCACAGGCTCAGAGTGGACATGAGTGTTCATTCTTGCACCATGTGCATTCCCTGCAAGCCTCTATGGGTCCGTGGCAGGCTACTCACTGTACTACATCTCTGGTATTTTATCCGTCTCATGGTATTTGGTCATCTATATCATGCTCACTCAGGGTCACTCTCATCACGCACATGTATACGGTGTCCTTGTCTGTGTCGAGCACAGGCCTCCCTCTGTTACAGCCACCCTGCCTCTAGGCAACTGGTGGTGTGGCTTCTGCGTGTATAGATGTACTTGTGATGGTTCCTCATGTGTCCTGCTTAATGTCTCTCTCTCATCTGCTGTAGTCTCAGGTGACTGATGATATAATTGACACCTGCCAACACTGTCTGCAACTTCACAGTACTCTGGGTCAGCCATTCAGATCCATGCACTGCCTTCCTGCCATTCCCCAGGGTGAGGGGTAGGGTTCTCTGCATTCCTACAACCCAGTGCCAACACTTTGCACATGATGACTGCACTTGCCCTTACAGTGCTGTTATGTCACGAAATTGACATCACTATGTTTTTGGTTCTGTTGATAGTTGAGGACGTACACATGTGCTAAACTGCACACACGCACTTCTGAGCCATGTTTCACCCTTCAACATGCCCATTCACTTGTGTGATGTCGAAGTGACCTGGCATGTATGTATCCATGTGCCTCCCTTCACTCTATTTCAATGCACTTGCGTTCTTGCATCCTGTGACACGTGTACTTTTTTTGATATTTATTTCCTTGCAGTGCATGTTGACATGCAGGAAACCAGGCTGCTGTGGCACACCTTATTACTGCGCCAGAAAAAAAATATTATGATGGAGACTAAGTCCAATTGCTGTTGTGTGATAAGAAAGTTTAATTGATCTGCCCTATGGATTACACGTGTTTCGGCAAGGTGCCTTTCTCATATCGGGGCTTATCCAACTTTATTTCTCTTGATCATTACTGGAAGTGTAATAACGGGGATCAATCCCAACTGCAAATATCATTGCCGCGTCTCGCGTTTAAGCAAAGTGTTGTCACCACAGCAACACTTCGCTTGAACGCGGCAATGATATTTGCAGTTGGGATTGATCCCCGTTATTACACTTCCAGTAATGATCAAGAGAAATAAAGTTGGATAAGCCCCGTTTTGAGAAAGGCACCTTGCCGAAACATGTGTAATCCATAGGGCAGATCAATTAAACTTTCTTATCACACAACAGCAATTGGAATTAGTCTCCAGCATAATTTTTTTTCTGGTGCAGTAATAAGGTGTGACCACAGCAGCCTGGTTTCCTAATTAAACAAACGGAGTTGAGGAACTCGAAGTCTCCGTTCTATGGCACGCCAATGCGACAGTGCAAATGTTTGCATTTAATCAGGTCGCGGGGGTTCCAAGTGATATCAACCCATGTTGACATGCATTTTACATGTGTCATGGACAGTTCCATTTGACTTACTGCTGTGGCTATTTGGAAAATGTGCCATGGCTATGCTACGTGCCATCTCTTTGTTGACATCTGTCATTTTCGCCCAAGATCTATGCCTGCCAGAAGGTTGTGTGTGATGCAGGTGATATGCAGCATGCAGTACATGTGTGGGTTTCGCATTTGACATGCATCCATGTCTGCTTTCAGGGTCCCCTTCCTTTTCATTGCCACAGCATGCATGCCAGAGCTTGTTTCGTGTGTGACATGGCTGCCTCATGTGTTGGCCCTCAATATTGTGTTGTCTCTGTGTGTGGTATGTGCTGCTGACATGTGTGCTCATGTCTGTTTTTATTTTGTTACAGGTGATGATGCACCGGAAGCAGAGGAGGAGGAGATGGCAGACAGGGTGGAGTGTTCAGGTCAACAACCATGCACCAGTGGTGGTCGTGGGGTGGTAGGCCGTGAACATCCATTGGTGCTCCAGGCCATCTTGTCCAAGCCTGCCTCTGGGTATGACTCTGAGGATCTCTTTTACTCTAATGTGGAATCGGATGCTCATCAATCCGTGGCGTTGACGGTGGGTGATTCTGCAGTGGATGCTGTTCTGTCCGCCAAACCTGCAGTGGGGGTTGAGCCCTCAAGGGGCCAGTCAGTGTTGGAATGTCCGCCTGTGGTAGTTACAGGTGCAGGGTCATGCTCCACACCAGTTGCTCCTGTTCCTGGGGCAGCAGATCGACAGAGGAATGCAGTCCTGCAGCCACAGGCATTGCCACCACAGCAAGGACCACGTCTCCTTGGGCCCAACAGGTGTGGTGTCCATGCGCCACCAGGGAACACTGGGTGGGAGCAAACCATATATGCCATAGCACAGCAACAGGGGGGAGCGATTGAGATGTTCGTTCAAGGTATGGAACGTGTGGCCGATTCCATTCTCCCCCCTGATGGGTAGATGGAGCAGCAGGTAAGGCAGTCCACGTGCCGCTCACTCAGGCTGGGCCCGGTGGCCTCCGAGCTGAACTGGTGGCTCTGCACTCAGCTATTGCTGCTGAGGGACAGACCCACAGGGAAGCCCTGAGGGAAGATAAAACCTCCCACAGAAGTACTCTGGCTGCACTCATTATGAGCCAGGGGACACAGGCAGAACAGAGGATGGAGCAGCTGGATCACACCATCTCGGCTGAACTCCATGCAAGCAGGGAGGAGGTCCGTTTGTCACGTGAGGCCTCGCTGGCAGAGCTCCGTGTTATACGTGAGTCCTTGCAGGAGGAACTCAGTGTTACACGTGAGGTGCTGCATGGTGACTTCTGTGCCATATTCCTGCAGAACCAGGTTCACCAGGCCTACATGCTTGCTGCCATGGAGGGGCTTCCTGGGGCTATGCAAGGTCAGGCACCTGTACCACGCGCACCTCCTGATGTACAACCAGGGGGTGACGACGACTTATTTCTCACTCAGGTCGGGCCGTGAAGACCATGAGCCCATGGAGGATTTTTTTTTTGTCTCAACATCATAGCATGTGGATGTTGAGGTGCACCCTGCATCTCCCTCCTCCTGGGTGCCCCCACCCCACACCACTCGGGTCCACTATGGCCATTTGTATTATTCGTCTATTGTGCATTTATGTTACAGTGTGGTGCTATGTGGCATCCAATGGCATCCACTGTGTACAGGCTTGCATCGTGTTTGTGGCTTGGGGTCTGGACACACATGCCACTCCTGCTTCCCCTTTCCATGGGCTCGCAAAGATGGCACCATGTGACAGTAACTTACACAGAGGCACTGGATTTCCGTCATATCTGTAGCCAGTCTGAAGTCCATCTTGTTTATACACCCCTAGTGGGGATTCATGATGGTTTCTCCAGTGCCTGGTTGGACTTCATTTTGGTGAGTATATTGTTGACTGTGCATGATTTCATTTTGCTTATTCATGTATTGCCTTGACTGTATACATTAGTTTAGTTTAGTTTATTATTTGTAGGGCGCGCCAAGCCCTGGAGCATCAGGGCGCACAAGACAAGAATATGCTCAACTTTGTTACAGGTACATCTACATAATCATAGTACAATCTGCAATAAATAAAATATATACAGGTACATGTGCATGGTCATAATGCAGTATACAATAAGCAAGAATGAGCAGGGCTGGAGCTAGGTCCAGACAAGAGGTGATAAGGGTACAGGAATATTTAACAATGTGGATGTGATATACAGTGGAATAAGTACAGTAATATACAATGGTGTAAAATACAGAACGTGGTATCACAGCTGGGGCATGCAGGTGGATCGCTAGTAGGGACAGTCAGGTCAAGCAGGTCGGATTAGTTAGATGTCATTAGCTCTCAGCCACTTGGTCAAATTCTGCCTAAATTTCGCAAAGGGCTGGGGTTCTCTTATGTCATGTGGTAGGGAGTTCCAAAGCTGTGCTGCTTTGACTGCGAAGCTGTGTCCTCCAATAGTGGCACGTTTAAAGCGAGGGACATAGAGGCAATTCGCATTGACCATTCTAGTTGGTCTAGGTGAGGTTCTTAAGTGTAGCCTGTCCATGAGGTAGGGTGGTGCCATGTTATTGAGGCACTTGTGAGTAAGGGAGGCAATTTTGAGTTGGATTTTGTCCTGAGTGGATAGCCATTTATATTCTCTTCTTATAGAGGAGATATGCTCTTTCCTGTTGATCTTAAGCGCGGCTCTCAGGGCATTATTCTGTAGGACCTGGATTTTTTGATAGTCTGTTTGTTAGCCCCAATGTAGAGACCATTACAGTAGTCCAGTTTGGACAGTATAAGGGCTCTGGCAAGTGTGATGCAGCTGTCTGTAGAGAGGAATTGCTTGCTGGCTCTAATGAGTTTGCAAGTATATGCTGTAGAAGAGGCTAGGGAGTTGACTTGTTTGCCAAAGTTTAGGTGGCGTCAAGGTAAAAGCCTAGGGTCTTGACTTCCTTTGCTACTTTGATATTGTTCCCATCGATAATGAAGCTGGCATAGTCAGTGTTAAGTTTAGTTATGTATGTCGGGGTGCCTAGGATTATGAGCTCAGTTTTGTCGTCGTTCAGGCATAAGCCGTGTGTGGCCATCCATCCCTGAACGATGCTGTAAATTTTATTCACTAAAGCCAGATCCACGACGTAATCTCCTGAAAGCGGAAGGAGGATCTGGGTATCGTCTGCATAGTTGGTGTAGGCGATACCCAGATGATCCATTTCGTCAAAGAGCGGCTTTGTGAATATGTTATAGAGGGTTGGTGATACACAAGATCCCTGGGGATTGTTGATGCACATAATGCTGTATGCGGTCCCATGCCCCCTTTAGCTGTCGAAGCCGCTCATGATGGTAGTGGGATTTGTGGTGGCAATGTCACATTGAGGCACTTGTGCTATGGTGTTTCCTCACTGTCTGACATTGTCACTGTTGGGTCCTGTGTTCATGATATGTTATGCTGGTAATTTGATAGTCCTGTGTTGGTTTTTCTTATGATGTGTCACGGGATCAGCAAAAATGTTCCGTTGCAGATGTGTCCACAACGGAGTGGTTCACATGGGAAATGTACGCAACACTGAAGGTTAATGCATTTCCCATGCTAACGTGCATTGAAAAGCCCTGCAAAAACACCCCCACAACAACACACAACACACATCCACCCCCACCCCTGACACCACCCCAACATCCCCCCACGCACACACTACTTGCCTTCTGAGACATGCTGTGTCCCTGCCGCACAAGTTCACTTTGACTTTCGTGATCGTGAACTGGCGCCACAGGCTCATTTATTTCCTTTTTTATACAGCTGCAGGTGTTTCCAGCCTGCAAACGTCATTCACTGTACTGTGTTATAATGTATAATGTACCTCCCACGGGCTTGAATATGATCACCCCATTGTGCAATTCTTCTACCACAGCCATGCCACCCACTAATGTAAATGCTACTTTATCCATGTCTAGGACCCTAGAAAATGTGCCCCCCACTACCGCTAATGTGATTACCGCAATGTGCAATTCTTCTACCACAGCCATGCCACCCACTGATGTAAATGCTACTTTATCCATGTCTACGACCCTAGAAAATGTGCCCCCCACTACCGCTAATGTGATTACCGCAATGTGCAATTCTTCTACCACAGCCATGCCACTTTATCCATGTCTACGACCCTAGAAAATGTGCCCCCCACTACCGCTAATGTGATTGCCGCAATGTGCAATTCTTCTACCACAGCCATGCCACCCACTGATGTAAATGCTACTTTATCCATGTCTAGGACCCTAGAAAATGTGCCCCCCACTACCGCTAATGTGATTACCGCAATGTCCAATTCGTCTACCACAGCCATGCCACCCACTGATGTAAATGCTACTTTATCCATGTCTAGGACCCTAGAAAATGTGCTCCCCACTACCGCTAATGTGATTACCGCAATGTCCAATTCTTCTACCACAGCCATGCCACCCACTGATGTAAATGCTACTTTATCCATGTCTAGGACCCTATAAAATATGCCCCCCACTACCACTAATGTGATTACCGCAATGTGCAATTCTTCTACCACAGCCATGCCACCCACTGATGTAAATATCTCCCCCGAATCCCACCTCAAATGTGCCCTCATCAACGCCCGATCCATCAATGCGCACGCCCTAGACATCCACGACCTCATCACCACCCTCGATCTAGATCTCCTAATGGTCACTGAGACCTGGCTACACGAAGCCTCAGGCCCCGCTCTATCCCTCGCTCTCCCACCAGGCTATGCCATCACGAGACAAGATCGCCTGACCACAGGAGGCGGTGTCGCTCTCATAGCCAAAGATTCGATCACCCTCAGAAAGGTTGACAGAACTATAAACAACAACAGCGACTAGCTTCAATTGAAACTGACTATCTCGCATCACTGCACCATCACCCTACACCTCATCTATCGACCACCAGGCCCCCTGGGAGACTTCCAGGCATCACTCACTCACCTCCTGGCTGACAACCTAAAAAAGTCTTCCAAAGTCATTCTCCTTGGGGACATCAACCTAGGCCTGAATGACACCAAAGACCCTGGTGCCAAATCACTTGACACAGCTCTAGCCACTCTAGGATTCGCCAACACCATCACAGACCCTACTCACGCACTAGGCAGATCATTAGACTGGATAGCCCATCACAACTGCCCCCTCACAGTCACAGGCAATACCCCCACCCCATGGTCCGACCACCACACCATCACCTTCAACATCCCGACCTCCTCCCCATCCACCCAAACCCTTACCACCAGCTCTCACAAGAAGTACCCGCCAACTGACCAAAGAAAGACTCTTACCCTTCCTACAGGGACCTGCCTTTAGACACCCCTTTTCCAACGACCCAGAAACCCTACGACTCTGCTATCACGGCAGCAATCAATGCTATCGCCCCACTTAAGCCGCGCAAAACCAAACCTACCAGCCACACTAATGCCGAGCAGCACTAGCTCAATAGCAAACATCCTGTGATGACAAAGACAAACTTAACTTCAAAATCCCTCGCAAACGAATATAAGAAAGCCATCATCAAAGCTAAAGCCAAATCATTTGAAGATAGAATCTCCGAGCACAAATCAAACACCAAGGAAATGTTCGCCATATTCTGGGAGCTCGAGACCCCTACACCAACCCCTCAAAACTTCACCAAAGATAAAGCATGGTGTGACGACATCCAAACAGCCATGCGCAATAAAATCAGCTCACTCCAAACTAAAATTCTGAACACTAAACTAGAAATCCCCCATCCCCCTACCCCTCCCCAACCACCCCCCTCTCCTCACCCACAGAGGCCGCCCCTACCTTCTCTTTCAAAACCATTCAGGAAAAAGACATGATCAACATCATGAAAAACATCAAACCCTCCAATTGCAAAGGGGACCCCTGCCCCGCCTCCATCATCAAAGACTGCTCAGACACCCTTGCTCCTTTCCTAACAGCCTTCGTCAATGCCTCCTTCACCACAGGGAGAGTCCCCTCGTGCCTCAAGGAAGCATGGGTCCGACCTCTCATAAAAAAACCTACACTTGACCCCACCTCCCCCAACAACTACCGCCCCATTACCACAGTCCCATTCCTCCTCAAGATTCTAGACAAGGCAGCCTACCTGCAGGTCCAGCACTTCCTCGAAGAGCATAACCTCTTAGGACTGAGACAATTTGGCTTTCGGCCTAGGCACGGGAAAGAGACCGCCCTACTCGACCTCAAAAACCAAATGGATGATGCTAGAGACCAAGGCAAACCTGTCCTGCTCCTTCTCCTCGATCTCTCTGCAGCTTTCGATCTTGTAGATCACGACATCCTCTGCCATCACCTGACCTCCACAGCCAACTTCTCCCAAGAAGCTACCACTTGGATCACCTCCTTCCTCCAAGGCAGAACCATGCAGGTCTTCTCTGACCTAGCCACTGCATCACCCACCATCATGCTAATATCTTTACCCGCCCCCTCTTCCTTATCCTTGACGCCATGGGCATCTCCTACACCAACTTCGCTGATGACACTCAGATCCTCCTCACACTAACAGGTAACTATGACACTGACTGCGCAACTCTTAACAACATATACAACACAATCCAAATGTGGATGGCCATCAACGGCCTTTGCCTTAACTCTGACAAAACTGAGCTCCTTCTCGTAGGATCCCCCGACACCCTCAAGAAACTTGACTCCCAGTTTAGCCACTTTACCATTGACTCAATCAGAATTCCAGTACTCGACACGGTAAAAACGCTAGGCGTCTATCTAGATTCTAACCTATCCATGACCAGACAAGTAAATGCAATCGCCTCCTCTGCGGCTTACCATGCAAAACTCCTCCAAGCAATCAGGCCTTTACTGTCAAGAGACACCTGCACCAACATAGCTAGAGCCATAACTGGTTCCCGACTAGACTACTGTAATGTTCTCTTCTTAGGGACCTCCAACAAAAACCTCGAGAAGCTGCAAATAATTCAGAACAGCGCCCTGCGCGCTGCACACGGCATTGCCAAGAGAGAGCACATCACCGCTGCCAGAAAAGCATCCCATTGGCTCCCCATAAAGGAAAGGGTTATATTCAAGGCGCTAATCATCACCCACAAATGTGTCCATCTCTCAGCCCCAGCGTACCTATCTCAGAGAATCCCCCCAGTCGCGTCCACAAGACCCACCAGGACACCCTATGCCAGGGGTGCACAACTGATTTTGACAGAGGACCGAAAGTACCTTACATGAGGGCTATAGTGGGCCGAAAAGTAAAAGTGGGCGGGGCGGTAGGCGGGACATGTCAGGAGGCTTTTTCAACCCCCAATTTGTATTAAACACATGGAAAAAGATGTTTTTGAGGGGTAACGATTTTTATTGCATTTCAAACTTACATTTTGTACTACACATTTTCCATTGCTATCATTTATTTCGATTTAGTTATTGTATATCGTCTGTTTAATTAAATTATATATATTTTATTGACCCTTGATTGGACATTCCGTTATTTTGGACTGCTATAGTTTGCTGTTTGGGTTACCCAAGAGGAGTATGGCCTTCGTTGAGTCAGGTTTCCTCAAAAAAGCAAAGGATGTACATCTCCTAACTGTGCCTGTTTTAGCTTTATTATTGAGTTCACTCTTGGAGTGCAACACTATGCCCCATGGCTCCCATCCCCAACCAAACACTATGCCCCATGGTCCCCTCACCCCCAACCAAACACTATGCCCCATGGCTCCCATCCCCAACCAAACACTATGCCCCATGGCCCCCTCACCCCCAACCAAACACTATGCCCCATGGGCCCCCTCACCCCCAACCAAACACTATGCCCCATGGGCCCCCTCACCCCCAACCAAACACTATGCCCCATGGGCCCCTCACCCCCAACCAAACACTATGCCCCATGGCCCCCACCCCCAACCAAACACTATGCCCCCTGTCCCTCACCCCCCAAGCAAACACTATGCCCCCTGTCCCTCACCCCCAACCAAACACTATGCCCCATGGCCCCCTCACCCCCTAACCTCCAACCAAACACTATGCCCCATGGGCCCGTCACCCCCAACCAAACACTATGCCCCATGGCCCCCACCCCAACCAAACACTATGCCCCATGGCCCCCACCCCCAACCAAACACTATGCCCCCTGTCCCTCACCCCCCAAGCAAACACTATGCCCCCTGTCCCTCACCCCCAACCAAACACTATGCCCCATGGACCCCTCACCCCCCTAACCCCCAACCAAACACTATGCCCCATGGCTCCCAACCAAACACTATGCCCCCTGTCCCTCACCCCCCCAAGCAAACACTATGCCCCCTGTCCCTCACCCCCAACCAAACACTATGCCCCATGGCCCCCTCACCCCCCTAACCCCCAACCAAACACTATGCCCCATGGCTCCCAACCAAACACTATGCCCCATGGCTCCCAACCAAACACTATGCCCCCTGTCCCTCACCCCCCAAGCAAACACTATGCCCCCTGTCCCTCACACTCAACCAAACACTATGCCCCATGGCCCCCTCACCCCCCTAACCTCCAACCAAACACTATGCCCCATGGCCCCCACCCCAACCAAACACTATGCCCCATGGCCCCCACCCCCAACCAAACACTATGCCCCCTGTCCCTCACCCCCCAAGCAAACACTATGCCCCCTGTCCCTCACCCCCCAAGCAAACACTATGCCCCCTGTCCCTCACCCCAACCAAACACTATGCCCCCTGTCCCTCACCCCAACCAAACACTATGCCCCATGGCCCCCTCACCCCCCTAACCCCCAACCAAACACTATGCCCCATGGCTCCCAACCAAACACTATGCCCCCTGTCCCTCACCCCCCAAGCAAACACTATGCCCCCTGTCCCTCACCCCCAACCAAACACTATGCCCCATGGCCCCCTCACCCCCCTAACCTCCAACCAAACACTATGCCCCATGGGCCCGTCACCCCCAACCAAACACTATGCCCCATGGCCCCCACCCCAACCAAACACTATGCCCCATGGCCCCCACCCCCAACCAAACACTATGCCCCCTGTCCCTCACCCCCCAAGCAAACACTATGCCCCCTGTCCCTCACCCCCAACCAAACACTATGCCCCATGGCCCCCTCACCCCCCTAACCCCCAACCAAACACTATGCCCCATGGCTCCCAACCAAACACTATGCCCCCTGTCCCTCACCCCCCAAGCAAACACTATGCCCCCTGTCCCTCACACTCAACCAAACACTATGCCCCATGGCCCCCTCACCCCCCTAACCCCCAACCAAACACTATGCCCCATGGCCCCCTCACCCCCAACCAAACACTATGCCCCATGGCCCCCACCCCCAACCAAACACTATGCCCCCTGTCCCTCACCCCCAACCAAACACTATGCCCCATGGGCCCCTCACCCCCAACCAAACACTATGCCCCATGGCCCCCACCCCAACCAAACACTATGCCCCATGGCCCCCACCCCCAACCAAACACTATGCCCCCTGTCCCTCACCCCCAACCAAACACTATGCCCCATGGCCCCCTCGCCCCCAACCAAACACTATGCCCCATGGCTCCCACCCCCAACTTAACACTATGCCCCCTGTCCCTCATCCACCAAGCAAACACTATGCCCCCTGTCCCTCACCCACCAAGCAAACACTATGCCCCCTGTCTCTCACCCACCAAGCAAACACTATGCCCCCTGTCCCTCACCCACCAAGCAAACACTATGCCCCCTGTCCCTCACCCACCAAGCAAACACTATGCCCCCTGTCCTTCACCCACCAAGCAAACACTATGCCCCCTGTCCCTCACCCCCAACCAAACACTATGCCCCCTGTCCCTCACCCCCCAACCAAACACTATGCCCCATGGCCCCCTCACCCCCAACCAAATACTATACCCCAAACACACTCTCAAGCATGCACCCATACAGACCCGAACCCCCCGCCCCCAATGCAGCACACACATTCTCAAGCATGCACCCATACAGACCCGAACCCCCCACCCCCCAACTCAGCACACACACATGCACCCTTACAGACCCGAACCCCCCACCCCCCAACTCAGCACACACACATGCACCCTTACAGACCCAACCCCCCACCCCCCAACTCAGCACACACACATGCACCCTTACAGACCCAAACCCCCACCCCCCAACTCAGCACACACACATGCACCCTTACAGACCCAAACCCCCACCCCCCAACTCAGCACACACACATGCACCCTTACAGACCCAAACCCCCACCCCCCCAACTCAGCACACACACATGCACCCATACAGACCCGAACCCCCCACCCCCCAACTCAGCACACACACATGCACCCATACAGACCCGAACCCCCAACTCAGCACACACACATGCACCCATACAGACCCGAACCCCCACCCCCCAACTCAGCACACACACATGCACCCTTACAGACCCGAACCCCCCACCCCCCAACTCAGCACACACACGTGCACCCTTACAGACCCGAACCCCCACCCCCCAACTCAGCGCACACACACATGCACCCATACAGACCCGAACCCCCCACCTCCCAACTCAGCACACACACATGCACCCATACAGACCTGAACCCCCACCCCCCAAATCAGCAAACACACAGACCCGAACCCCCCCAACCCCAACTCAGCACACACACAAACATGCACCCATACAGACCCGAACCCCCACCCCCCCAACTCAGCACACAAAAAACATTCAAATCAAAACATTTATACACATCCGACACCCACCCCCACCCCCGCATCTCAACATACACATAAAATGCATTCAAATTCCAACATTCATACACATCCGACAACCCCCCACCCCCGCATCTCAACACACACACAAAATACATTCAAATTCCAACATTCATACACATCCGACACCCACCCCCGCATCTCAACACACACACAAAATACATTCAAATCAAAACATTCATACACATCCGACACCCCCCCACCCCCGCATCTCAACATACACACAAAATACATTCAAATCAAAACATTCATGCACATCCGACACCCCTCCACCCCCGCATCTCAACACACACAAAATACATTCAAATCACAACATTCATACACATCCGACACCCCCCCCACCCCCGCATCTCAACATACACACAAAATACATTCAAATCAAAACATTCATACACATCCGACACCCCCCCCACCCCCGCATCTCAACACACACAAAATACATTCAAATCAAAACATTCATACACATCCGACACCCCCCCCACCCCCGCATCTCAACATACACATAAAATGCATTCAAATCAAAACATTCATACACATCCGACACCCCCCCCACCCCCGCATCTCAACATACACATAAAATGCATTCAAATCCAAACATTCATACACATCCGACACCCCCCCCACCCCCGCATCTCAACATACACACAAAATGCATTCAAATCAAAACATTCATACACATCCGACACCCCCCCACCCCCGCATCTCAACATACACATAAAATGCATTCAAATCAAAACATTCATACACATCCGACACCCCCCCAACCCCCGCATCTCAACATACACATAAAATGCATTCAAATCAAAACATTCATACACATCCGACACCCCCCCATCCCCCCATCGCAACATACACACACAAACATAAAGTGAAACAGACCCGACACACAAACGCAAACAGACCACTTACCGGAGACGTGCTGGAAGGCAGGCAGGTAAGCGGCAGGTAAGCAGGAACGCTGGAATCGTACTACGGCTGGCGTGGTCCAAGGCTGAAATGCCTTCCGGCATTAAGCCTTATGGACCACGCCAGCCGTAGTGCTGGCCCTCCATTGGGTCAGCATACACACACTACGTGGCTCGTAGGAGCAACGTGGTGCATGTGTGCTGAGCCAATGACGGCCAGTGTTTTGTCCGGCCCGGAAGACAACAAAGACTTTCCTAATGGAGGGCGGCCGCGGGCCGCCCTCCATTAGGAAAGTCTTTGTGCCTCGCGGGCCGGACAAAAGAGCATGGCGGGCCGCAACTGGCCCGCGGGCCGCAGGTTGTGCACCCATGCCCTGTGCCAATATGCTCTCCGTGCCCAGGGTAAAAAGAGCTAGAGCAGGTGGCGCCAGCTTCCCCTACCTTGCCGCACTACATTGGAACAACCTCCCCACCTCTCTGCGAGCTGAACCCTCACTGACTGCTTTCTGCAAAGCCATGAAAACTACCTTGTTCACCTAACCAACCTCTCATGTTTTAAACTTTAATGACTAACATGTATGATGTATGATGTACTCCGTTGTATGATTCTCCTTATAGCTTGACACAGGATCCTGCCTCACTATAACCCAAGGCACAACCTATACCTGTACCTGTAATTAAGTTCCTTCACAAGTAACAGCACCACAATGCCCCTGGGCTGCCTGCGCGCTATATAAATTTAATAAATAAATAATAAACACCCCCACAGCACCTGCATTTTCTTTCTTTTTTGGAATTCCCTGAAATGCATGCCACCAAAGGTTCTGTTAAACTGTAATCTAATCGCACAGTCCGAATGCCACGTTATGTATGTTGGTCATAAGCAAATTGCATCATGCAACAAACACCGCGAACCATGAAGCCTAAATGTGGCCAGGGGGAATCCATTTTGTACCATTTTCTTTTCTCATGTAACGTTTTGCAACCTACATTCTGTGCTTCAGACTCACTAATGGTGCAAGGCCATAACTTTAACTCTGAATCCTATTTAGACATGAATGTGAAACCCTGAAGAAATACATTGTTTTATTATTCGGTAAAGCCTTGAAGCTGTACAAGAGCTGCGGCTAATCAGAGGCCCAGGTGCCAGCCTGTCTTGCAAGCGATGTCGTAGAAGGCAGTTAACTGAGAATGATATGCAACTAACGGTGCTCCTTCATGAAGGATGGTATTTCCTTGCTTCAGAACTGTCTGACCCTTAGCCCATGAGCGCAGCAACTAGATAACATTGTTGGAATGTCTCCTGCTAGAACATGATATCCTTCCTTGTACCAGTGCTCTGTGTTCCCCAAAACAGTAAGCTGTCTCTGCAAACCTCGGCTAGAAATACCGAGAAATACCGAATGTTTAGACTGAATGAAGTTACGTACGTAACTGTCAATTACTGAACCCTAGCTTGCACGTCATATATATGGGTGGTCCGAATAATGCTGTTCAATGATGATGTATTATGTATATATATTACTGCTTTATCTACTGCTTTATCTCTCTCTCTCTATATATATATATATATATATATATATATATATATATGGTTATGGTGTCTTTATTCCATATATGGTTTTACAAATATGGCACCCGAATAGGGACCCTCCATGTGATGCTCCATCGCGTACGTTGAAGGCAAAGACGAGTTGAGGACAAAGCTGTCGGACCGGGATCGGAAGGTGTTCGGGGCGCCCCTGCAGAAGTGATTAGAGACTCCTCTGCAGATCTGTATACATCCGATCCCTGATCGACGAGCAACGCCCAGAGAGCATCAAGATGAGGGTCCTGGAATCGAGGGAGATTAAGCCAGAAACGCTGGTCGAGACGATTCTTGGTTGCGCCTGTATACAGGCGAATTGCGTCCTGAGAGACAAATTGATTGATCAGGTGAGTCGTACCTGGATCCGATTCTTAAAGGTCCTGATATTGGTTGAGTGTTGCACTTGCAAGTACAAAAACCCAGGTAAGGGAGGCAAGAGTTAACCATGCCTAGGACATTGTCTTCCTGTCTATTGAGATTTTTTCACTGTGGTAGACAATCTTTGGAAACTGGCCAGGTCGCGCCACCCGAAGGGTCGCCGGCATATAAAATGTACATTAATTATGGTATTGGGGCCATTGTTTTTAATGCGGTTTGGCACAGGCAGACCAGACGTGTATCAGACCTTCAGTGGCCGAACAATGGGAGCTTCGATTTAACGCGAATAGAGTATTTAGAATCAGTACTGCTGCGAAAGAAGGCCAGACCCGCAGCGTTTGACACGGTTAGGGACTGGAGGAAGTTCGTGAATCAATGCTTGAAAAGTAGAGAGAAACACGCACGTAGGCACAGGTCAAATGTAGAGAAAGCGCTAGTGCATGATCAACAGAAGCAGACAGAAGCCATTCGAAGCATGGATAGGGCCTTCCAATTAGATATACAGAAAATATACCCTTCACACGATTTGCATACATCAGACGAATTGATAAATAAGATATTGAATGAGCGAAGAAATGAACATCTGAGTACTGACCCAGTTGCACCCCCCCTATGTATCCCCTCCTGCTGCTATTCCCACGCTTGCAACTGCACCTGCAGTGACCGTACCATCTGCACCAATGACATTTCCTCTGACTCCTTCAGAGCATGAGTTATACGCTTTAGCTAGCAGTTCTGCATCAGTAGGGCCTGAAAGAGGAAGTATTAGACTGACTCGTAGTACGATTAGTAAAGAACGAAAAGAAGAACTTAGACAGTGGGCTGAGACATATATTGATGATGGCAATGAAGTGGCTGTACAAAGCGCCATATCGGATCATAGAGGTAATGGTGAACAGCAGGTATTGTTAGAATATATCAGTGTATATCTTGTTGAAGTATGGAGTGATTGAACTGATTGCATTGTACCGCAAGAGCTGCGTGACTTGATTGTTCTTTCCCATTCACGAGAGTGCGGTGAAAATACGTGAGCATGTAGAACGTATATTTGTGTTTAAATGAGAACTTGATCGATTGCATAAAGATATAATGAATAAGTGTGAACCGCATAGGTCATATGTTCAGAAACTATTTCTTCCGCCGTTGAAATCTGTTAGTGAGGAGATGCGTATTTGCACACAAGATGCGCTTAGATGGATTACGGATGCTACCATTTCTCTGATGAGGTACACAATACGTTTAGTCAATATTCGCCTGAATTACAGAGAAAAGTATTACAGGTTATGGTGGAATATTTACAGGATGAGTGCATGAAAAAGAAAGTTTGTTGCCCTGCTGATGAGAGAGGGGCCGCCCATGTTTGTTCCGAAGGTTGAGATTCCTGCCGTAGGACAGACTCCAGGGCGTACAATAGAAGCCCATTATATTGCATAGTTTGTACATGTCCCCTTTTCCAGATAAGAAGTGAATACTATAAAACAGACAGTCCCTGATATAAGGACAAATCCTGCTGGTTTCTATAAGGAAATTGAATCTGTTTTGAATTCATCTGTTTTTACATTAAGTGACATTAAGTGATATTGATTTATTGTTCCCTATGATTCTTCCTGCTGATATATGGAAAGAAATTAGAAGTATAAATTATGCACCGATGTTGGGTAACTTGATTAGAATTGATAGTGAAAGAAAGGCTGGAGAGAAGCCTCCACAAGTTATTTTAACTCTGCCCTCGCGGATAGCATCAAAATTGAAAACTTTAGTGCCTGAAAAGAGAATTGTTTGGGATAAATTAACTGCTTGTTTACAAGGTAAATCGGAAGGTGCGACGGAATTCTTTTACCGATTTGAGGACGTATTTGCAGACTTCAGTGGTCAGGATCTAAGTAATGAACCCAGGAAGAGATTGCGGATAAATTTGTACGAGGATAGCTACCGGAAATTCAGACGTTAATAATGACATCTGAAGTGCTTGGCAAGCTAAATCACAATCTGAGGTATTAAACATGGCTCAATATTACAAAAATCAAGTGAATTCAGAAAAAGATAAGGAAGAAAGGAGCCAGAGGAAACAGAGGGGGTGGGAATACTCCATCAAGAGTCCAATTTGCATTAGTATCCAATTTACATGGGGGTCCGATAGGTATAAATCAATGTGCCTATTGTAGACAAGACCGTCATAGGCGAGCACAATGCCCACATTTACGGCAATCGAATGGAACCATTTTAAGAAGACCATTTAGAGGTCGCCCTGGAATAGGGGCTCCTAACCAAAGCCAATTCAACGCACATTTTCAAGATAACCAGCCTAATCAGAACCAGCAACAGAATTCGGTAAATAGTGCGAATGTCTTTGATAATCCCTCCAATGCATACTATTCTGGAGACTTTACATCGGACGATGTACTGTTCCTCTAGGACAGCCCAAAGCAGGGTTTGGAACCAGTGCCTATTCCCATTAATCAGAAAGGGCCCTACGTAGAAATGAACGTTGGGAATAGGGAGCATACCTTTCTAGTGGGCACAGGTGCACAGAAATGTTCAATTGATCACCAGCAGGTTCCAGAAATACCACTATCAGGGCATAGCAATGTTTCAGTAGGGTTCTCAGGCACACCAGTAATTAATCCAGTTTCACAGCCAGTGCCCATCACATTAGGTCCATTCACTGATTTTTGTCCATTTCTTTTGACAATAAATTGCGGCGAGAATTTGTTAGGATTGAATCTGTTGAAGAAACTGAATGCAGTAATTTATTGTTCCCCTGATGGAGTGTACTTGACGATTTTGCCACAACAAACTCCTGTATCGCAATTCATGTCTTTACCATTGCCAACTGAGTTTAGTAAAGTACCGACTAGAATAGGGCAGTAAATGATAGCGATGTAGGCATTCTAAAAATGGAGCCAGTAAAAGTTGTTTTGAAACAAGGAATTACATTACCACGCATTCCACAATACAAAATCTCGACCGAAGGTGAGCAAGCCCTGAAGAGCATTGTATCAGATTTGATTAATAGAAAAGTAATTGAAGAAATATCAGGAAGTGTTTGCAATAGCCCGATTCTTCCCGTTTACTAGAAAGGAGGTAATGAAATCCCATACCATTTTATAATTGATTTACGCGCGATAAATAAAATTGTTGCTCCACAATTCCCGCTAGTTCCCGATGTCACCACAATTTTGACTATGATTCCAGATTCTGCATCACATTTTAGTCTGATTTATTTGAAAAATGCATTTTTGTGTATTCCCGTACATGTAGTCAGTAGATAATTATTTCACGTTAGGAGGACGCTCATTCACGTTTACACGAATTCCACAGGGTAATACTGAAAGCCCAAGCATTTACAGTAGAATGTTAAAAGAACAGCTAGATATGCTTGTTTTACCACTAGGTTGCATTTTATTGCAGTACATCGACGATCTGCTCATAGCAGCAGACTCAGAGGATATTTGCAAGGAGGGCACTGTCTTGCTATTGACACATTTAGCAGCGCATGGACATAAAGCGTTGCTGAAGAAATTTCAGTATTGTCGAGAGGAGGTGGCCTATTTGGGCTACCTCCTATCGAAGGAGGGAAGGAGATTGACACCAGAACGAATAGAAAGCATCTCTGGAATGCCTAGTACAAATACGCAAAAGGAAGTCCGAGCTTTAAACGGCATGTAGGCAGTGGATTCTGAATTTCGCAATGATTGTAAAACCCATTGTGGGAGTGACAAGGAAGGATGTTACCTTACCTTTGCCATGGAAGGTCTAGAAGCTTTTGACCTGCTCAGAGCTGCACTATACTCCGCTCCAGTTTTGGGCACGCCAAATTATGAAAAGTGTTTTATGTTGTTCGTACATGAAAGGAATGGATGTGCCTTGGCTGTTTTGACTCAGGAACACAGGGGAAGAATCGACCATGCATTTATTTTTCTTCCACGTTGGATCCTGTTGCATGTGCTTTGCCACGCTGCTTGCGAGCTGTTGCTGCCGCGTCAGTAAAACAAACCGAGGTGATGATTTTAGTTCACTCTTTAACTGTGATGGTACCCCATTCAGTAGACGTACTAATAAATAGAACACAGACGCAACATCTCACTTCTGCCCGATTAACAAGATATGAACTAATTCTATTTGCATCGCATATCCAAATTAAGAGATGTTGCTCTTTGAATCCGGCTGAATTATTGCCTCTCCCAAGTGAAGGGACAAGCGAGGAGATATTGCTACATGATTGCTTAATTGTAACTGAGCAAGAAACAAAAGGAAGAATTGATCTAACAGATACACCTCTGAAAGAGCCAGATGGAGAATTGTTTTTTAATGGCTCCCGTTTGAAATGACCAAATGGCACATCAACTGGTGCCCACGCCATTACCACATTAAGAACCATTGTAGAAAGTAAACGAATCCCACATAACTCAGCACAAGCTGCAGAAATAATAGCCTTAACAAGAGCATGCAAAATTTCTGAAAACCTTAGCGTAAACATATATACTGACAGTCAGTACGTCTTTGGGGTGGTCCACAACGTTGGCCGATTATGGGCTGAAAGAGGGTTTCTGACATCTCATGGAACCAAAATTCAACATGGCATTTTAATAGTAAGACTGTTGTCAGCACTTGTGCTTCCTAAGCAATTAGCGATAATAAAATGTAATGCTCATAAGAAAATATGTGACGTAGGAAAAGAAAACAAATTTGCGGACAGAATTGCGAAACAAAGTGCCACTGATTTACACACAAAAATGTATGTCGAATCAACAAAGAGAGTATCCTGTATGATAGAGGATGGAATTGGAACTGTAAAAGAAATAGAAGCAAAGGCTACTCCTGAGGAAATAAAACAGTGGTCCGAGGGTCCAGCAGAATTAGATCCAGAGGGTTGTTGGGTGGACAAAGAAAACTGTAGATGGATGTTGCCAAATGCATGTGTTATGGCAATGGTTACTATGGCCCACGGTCCAACACACATTTGTGCAAAGAAAATTTGTCAGCACCTTGGTTTTGTATGGTACAATTATAATATTACAAAAACTGCCGAGAGATTGGTTCAAAATTTTATGACTTATTTACAACATAACATTGGGAAGGGAACCGCAACACCAATAGGAAGTTTTGGTCCTCTCCCAATGCCATTAGAAGTAATTCACTTCATTGAAATGGAACGATGCCAGAACTATAAGTCTGTACTTGTAGTGGTCTGTACATTCAGTAAATGGATAGAGGCCTATACCATCAAAGACTGTTCAGCCATGTCCAGAGCAAAATCCATGTTAAAGGAATACTTCCCAAGGTTCGGTTTGCCACGTGCTATATGGTCCGAAAATAGACCACATTTTATAGCTGCTTTAATACTACAAATTTGTGCATGCCTCCAAAATGATAAGCGATTCCATTCAGCCAGGCATCCTATGAGTGCCCGTCTTGTAGAACGCCAAAACGGAATTTTGAAAAATAAGCTGGCAAAAATATGTGCCCAGAGTAACCTGAAATGGGCCAAAGCTTTACCTATAGCCCTATTGTCAATGCGCACAATTGTGCAATCAAGGACAGGTCTCTCCCTGTACGAAATTGTAATGGGGAGACCCGCCAATGTATGGAATGTGCCCCGTCCCAAAAAATCTCAGGAGTATTGAATACCCATTACTGATTGATTATTGTGTTTGCTTTTGATTAATCAGCAGGGGCAAAAGGCTCTTCCCGCCAGATACACGGGTCCAGGTCACTGGCTGCAGCCGGGTGACTGGTGTTTAGTTAAGACCTTTGAGAGAAAATATTTGCTTGCACCACGTTGGAAAGGGCCTTACCAGATTCTTCTGGCCACGCAGACTGCCGTCCGAGTGAGCGATCGTAAACATTGGATACATGCAAAACACACAAAACGAATCCCGCATCCGCTGCCACATGAAAAAGAAACTGATGATTCTGACTTCCAGAGTGAGCCAGCTTTAATTGATCGCAAATACATTGAAACTCAGCTGAAACTACTTTGAGCCCAAGGAGGAGGCCTGGGGAGACTGCAAGAAATTCTGAGACATCAGTGTCACATCAACCCTGTTCATCTGCTGCTTCATCATCACCATTTTCTGCTTTGCCAGTTGGCACTGCTTCTGCATCTGTCGTAAACAACAACAGTGCACTCTTCATCGATCACGCTGTACCTGGTGTTACGAGGTACAATCTACGTCGACGAGTTTGAAAGTGATTGTAACAGCCTTTGTTTCTGACCCACGGATTGGGGCCGGAAACGGAGGCCTAGGGAAAAGGAGTATATGAGCTGTACAATGGTACTGGATGGAGCTCTGACACGTGGTTTCTCGGTGCTATCTTGGAAAAATGAAGGGCTTTGCAACCTAGCGTGAACAAGCGGGGGCAAAGGTACCGACACTATGGAAATCTGATTTTGATACATGCTTCTGCATTTTGGAGCCTCTGAGGTAAACACACACCAGCTGGCTACCATTTTAAGCAGGCATAATTGAACCTGTTTGCATCCTGAACTTCTACTGACTAATACGTGTGTTGCCACCTCGCTGAGATATTGAACAAAAAGCTTAAGTAATGTCTGCCTTTGCTCCTATTGCCTCTTGTACTGATAAGGCGGATGAAACTATGACTGGATGTATTGACATTGAGCCGGCTCCGAGAAAGACTTGGTCTGTGAAAATCCTGCTATTCATCGCACTCATTTGTATCTTACTCACTCTGATTCCAATGACCTGGTACTTAGAACAAATGTATCCAATGAATACTCTTTTGCCCACTGTTACTGTTCCCTCTACGACCCCTGCAAATAAATGTGCTTTCTTACACTCTTCCTGCACAAAGCATCGAAAAGGTTATGATAACAATACTCTTTTATTGATTATGAATATGACCCATGCAATTCTGAATAAATCTAACTGCTGGGTATGCTCGCATTTACCCCAGCCTGGAGAAAGAGGGATGGGCTGGTATGTACATCCCTTACCCCGGAGTACTGCTTGCTATGCTGCGCTAAGAGCCCTCTTTTTTAAAAAATCGCATAGGGGTACCACTCACCTGATCAATCAATTAGTCTCTCAGGACGCAATTCGCCCGTATACAGGTGCAACCAAGAATCGTCTCGACCAGCATGTCTGGCTCAATCTGCCTCTATTCCACAATGCTCTTCTTGATGCTCTCTGGCCATTGCTCATCTATCAGGGATCGGCTGTGTACAGACCTGCGGAGGAGTCGCTAATCACTTCTGCAGGAGCGCCCCGAACACATTCCGATCCCGGTCCGACAGCTTCGTCCTCGACTCGTCTTTGCCTTCAATATATGTGATGGAGCCTCACATGGAGGGTGCCTATTCGGACGCATATAGTAGCTGCCCACCAGAGCGGTCAAGGGAGCGGAAACGTGACTTGAGCACGCTGAATGCAATATGTTGCAATATGGGCTGCGTTGTATCTTACCTGGGGTGGTGTGTTGGGGTTCCTTATTGGCAACATCATGTAGGTGCTCAGAGGGTAGGCACTGTCCCCTGGGGAGGTGATCATCGTTGATAAGAGCTGACATTTTGAATATGTAACTGTCGTGGACCCGGGATAGTTTGACAGAGGTGATGATTCCCTTGGCATCACATACAACCTGCACGTTGATGGAATGCCAGTGCTCGCGTTTGCGATAGATGTGCTCAGTGGCCCTATGTGGACATAGGGCCACATGGGTGCAATCAATGGTACCAAACACTTTGGGGAAAGTGTGCCACCCCGTAAAAGTCCTGGACCACGGCCTGCCTTTCTGCTGGTGTTCTGGGCATCTATATGTGCCTGTGGACTGAGGGGCGTGCAGTCATGATTGCCAACACCTGGTGTAGGCAGCGTGACTGTGTGGCCTGTGAGACGCCCCCAACTATGGCAATTGCCCGCTGAAATGACCCAGTGGGTAAAAAATGCAGGACATTGAGCACCTTCTCCAAGGGGCTCAGTGCTTGGGAGCACAAGGTGGGTGATGTGAGGTCATCCTCCCACTCAGTGACCAGATCTAGGATGATATGAGGTGGAAACCTATACCTGCCACAGACCTGGTCATCAGGCATCCCAAAAAGGCTGGTCCTGGGTAAGAAAATGCGGGCCCTGGCTATCCTCCTTGTTCAATTCCATGAATACTTGTTAGCTCACGTGTGGGTATTGCAGGGATTTTGCCGACGAACTTCCCCTGTTATGCCCACGTTTTCACGTGTTCCGCCGCCTTTTTAGGTGTGTGCGCTGGACATTCTGCACCTTCACTGGGCGACTTGCGCACAGCTTTCGGGATGTTGCAGTGACATGTGCGTCACACACGGATTCGGCGCAGGTCCCAGGTAAGCCAGGCCCAGTGCCTTCCATGAATCGGGAAACGGGTGCATGCGTGTGTTTTGCACGCGTGCGCTGGGTTTTTCACGCTTGTGCCACAAATTTCGGCCCACAATCTTTCCATGAATCACCCCGAAAATGTTCCATTTAATGTATGGCTTTGTCCTCCCAAATTGATACTTTTTGCAAAACCAGACTTTTCCTAATAAAAGTAAAGACTTTGGTATATTCCGAGCGAGAAGAAATTAGGAGAAATAATCTATCCGCTTAATGTGGTTCTAACCCTGTAAAGAGACTGTGTAATGATCACTTAGAATCCATACCTACTATTACTTCTCAGCTGGAGTTAATTGACAAATATTCCTTTCACAGTAATATTGTTTAAAGGAACTAGAGTTAAAAGAGTTTGTCGCAATGATGAAGAATACTGATAAATATATATGTCCTTAATTTCATTATTTCACATTCGAGTGAAGGATGGCAGTAAATGTATATAACGATCAGTGCAGTAAAGGTTAGATACAACAAGGATAATTTCCCCATGCACTTTGAAGTCTGATCATTTTACAATAATGAATGGACCAGATTTTGTCATGGAATATCATGGGTGTCCAGTCAAAGACCTATGACCATCCATGGCACACTTTGCTGTTAGGGGCTCACATAATTTGCTTTCAGGAAATCTGTCCCACAGAACATGTATGCAAGCAGTAATATGTGAACTACCATATCTCTGCCACGAAGGGCTCCCAAGGGCATCCAAACGATGGCTCACAACCTGGGAGGTTGCAGATTTAAATGTGAAAGTTGAAGTCATGTAGTTGGAATCTCAGGACATTAAAGCCTTACTCGCTTGTTCCCGGCGTAATATACACCATTCTAGCATATCTTAAAGGTCAATATCCGTCTGTAATTCATAGGGTCACTCCTGTCGCCCTTCCTAAATATCGGAATTACCACCGATTGCTTCCAGGAAGGGGGCGTAGGACCCTGTGACTTATTAATGGTTGTTGAAAAGACTAAACATTAAAAAGGCTAACTGTATAGGAAACTGTCTTCTTTTGAATTTGAAAGGCATATTTGTATCTGATGAAATGAGAGGTGTGCGCGATATAAAAACAGTATCTATGTTCAATCCATCGATTACACAGGCCTCTATGAGGTATCTTTGTAGACGTGCAATTGTCAATCCTGTTCCAGTGCAGAGTTCCCGTGATGGCACAAGATTGCCTAGTAGCATAATTACAGCACCTGCTTTCAGTTTTAACTTGTGAGGAGGCATTCGTCCTACAGCGTTTCGTCCTTTAGAGACTGAAACGTTGAGCCGTTAATTAACTGTTCATTCACACTGGAACCACAGTGCCCTGTGTGAAGAGAAATGAGGGTAAAAAGAAGTAACTTGAAATGATTCTGAATGTTTGCGAAAGTGGAAGGTGGAGGTGACCGCGTAAAACCGGGCTCATTGTGTTTGTTAAGATGATAGCTGTTGTTGAAGTGGAAGGGCACACAGAGGTGCACATTGTTATTTGGACAGCAGAGGGCAACTCAGCACTGATAAATTACATCAGCTCAGTATGGAAACATACCAAAGTATTTTATTTGTATAGATTAGTGACACTTTGGGGCCGAAGTGGGGTAGAGACATCTGGCGGCTGTTGATCTGGAAATGATATACACACAGCACTGATGGCATTATTAAGAACATGGCTGAATATTTAAATGTCCAGTATGCGCTCAACAGAGTCTCAGAGAATGTTTTCAATTATGAAGCTGATGCATGGGTATAATTCCCCAATTGCAGTGCACTATGCCACTTCCAGAACAACTATGACAAGACATGTATTACTTGTTCAAGCTCATGCTAGGCTTAAAACATGCAATGGATGATTATTAGGAGATCCATTTTTAGCAACCTAACGAGTAGGGTGTGTGGCTAGAGAGCTCCACAGCCTGAGGCCCTGATGAGTCCACTTTTGGCACTGATCCTGGGTACACTTAGCACTGTTATCATATGCAACTGATGTGGGGAACTCTGTACACCTGACGAGCTAGATTCAGCACTAAATCATGGACCGTTTTGTTTTGTGTGGCCTAAATGATGTGAACTGTGTGGCCTGAAAAGGGGGCATGGCTAAACGCCCTTATCAAACCTCCAAAGCCCTCCACCGCCACATCCCTTGAAGTCAAGTAAGTGATTACTTAGGGACAGAGGGCCAATCCTGGGAAGGAGAAGCTTGAGAATAGTTTAGTGTGGGTTAGTAGGGTGAGGGCAGGAGGTGAAAGGAGGACCAGAGAAGGGCAGAGATAAGAATGGTGGAGTTGGTTGGAGTGAGGAATTCTGTGGACTAGTAGTGGATTAGTGAGAGGAGAGAGTGAAGTAGTAGTAGAGGAAGAGTATAAGAGATGAGAGGTAGTACTGGTTGTAAGGGTAGGTGGGAGTAGTAATAATGGTAACAGCAGAGGGATAGTGGTAGTGAGAAGTGGTAGTAGTGAGTGGTGGTATAAGAGAGGTAGTAGAGAAAGGGAGCAATTGAAGTACCAGTAGAGAGAGAGTGGTGGTAGGAGAATTAGAAACAGTAGTAGAAGAGGAGATGTAGTGATAGGAGTGGCAGAGGAGAGGTGGCAGTAGTGAGAAGCGATAGTGAAGTACAGGTAGTAGGAGAAAGATAGTAGTGGTGAAGAAGCAAAGTGGTAGTGGGAGGAGAGGTAGTAGAGGGTGTAGTAGTTTGGTAGTAGTACGTGGAGGAGTGGAGAAGGAGGAAAGTAGGAGGAGGAAAGAAGTTAACATCCAAGGATATGGGTAGGAAAGCAGAGTGAAACATCTGAGGGACAGAAGCATGGTGGGGAGGAGATCATCATAGGACACTTGTTGAAGGCAAGGCGAGGCTGGGTGTGCGTGGCAAGAGATTCTAACCATGTGAGTGTTAAGGCACCATCCCTTAACTCCTCGAACACTATGAGGGGATTAGGCAAGGGAGAGTTAGAAGGCCCCTAGGGAGTCAACCAGCCAGTATCTCAGGGAATCCACCATGAAAACAAGTATAAGCTTCAGAAATTAGGTGTCAGTGTGCCTATCACTAACCCCAGTTATGGACACCTGGGTTACGGTGGAGGGAAACTGAGGGCATTGAGAGAAAAGAGAGAGCCAGACAGCCCCAGTGCCAAATTCCCCAAGATCCCAGTTTGCCCTGAAGGGCAGATTCAGCCAACCCCACACATTTTTGTAAAACTACAAATAAACACCCTACTGTAGGTGTTAGTGTGACCTATTTTGGTGATGCCCACACATGCTCACTCTTGCCTCACCCACTCTTGTTTTTCCTTCTCTCTACCCACTTCTGAACTCCTCCATCCAGTCTTCTATCAGCCTGATGTCTTCCACTCCTTCTAGGCCTTTATTCCACCCGTTGATGTTATTCCTCCATCCAATACTCCCTCCGCCACTCTATTACCTCTTCCACCTCTCCACTTCTGCCTCAGACCCCCTCCTTTCACCCAATGCATACAATCTTTCAATCAATCTTTAGACTATATATCCTAAACTCACTCATCACACTAGCACGCACATTCATGCTCCATTACTACTTGCATTCACTACCCAATACCTCACTGTCTCCAGAAATTGGCTTCACAATCCGGTGCTTCTGCCTTCTTTCTGCTCGTCTCTTGGCCTACCACCTTCACCTCCTCTGATTTCACCTCAACAACCCACACTTCCTGCTTCCAGTGGACCCCGTTTATATTGCTCCTACTTTTTAGGTTGACTCCCTGTCCTGGCCAATCTTGCCCGGTCTTTCCCTCCCCGGGACACGTTGTATGCCACCAAGATTACAAATAGGGGGCTAAGCCGTGCCAACCTCTTATGCTCAGTTCCACCGCGGAACAATGGTGGCCTGAAAGGCTCAGTGTTCACGTTTGTGTTTGGGGGCTTTGTTCTTCCTGCCTCAAAGCAAAGTTCCATAGTGGCTGGTGCTTATAACCCCGTTTTTAGTCACTGGAGGTCTACGGGGCAAACCGCTGGTGGTGTTGCATCTCTGCCAGTGCTAGGGAGCGTTAAGCAGCTGAGCTGGTTGCGAACTACTGCTTGTTCTGCCAGTGCTCTCTTGCCGCGGGACGCTGGTAGCACTCAAGTCCAAAGGGTTGCCTTTTCCAATACGCATCTCGGCCTCCCCCTAAGACGCGGCCTCGCTGTCTTCTGCTGTGTCTATTCGGTCAGGATAACTTTGTTGGTTCTGAAAGAACAGAGAGAGACTGGCAAGCATTTGTAGTAGGAGGTTTTGTGTGAGACAAAAGTGGATTGCATAGAAACAGAAAGGCACAAGTGGAGGGTGGGAGACATGAATAGGGGCCCCTCCGAGATGCCACCATCCACAGGGTTAGGACTGGCTCTGGACTTCTCCCTGGGCCTTTGACCCCCAGCCGAGATGGACTCTTATCCCTCTTTGACAAGTCTAGGGTACTGGCCTTGTCACAGCCGGATAGCAGCAGAAACCCCAATCTACATTGAATATAAGATTGAGGACTACTTAACTGGCTACTAGACCTGACACTTACATGGAGATGGGCCTGCATCCGGGTGCAGAGCAGCTTCTGAGGAGTGCAGAGGTGATTACACGGTTTGCAAGATAAAAGGAGGGAAGATGTCTAAATTCACGCAAATCTAGACATGTTCTAACAACCTATACCATTGAATATGCATAGTAAGTGGGTATTCTAGTATTTGACACTCAAACAATATATCAGGAAATTCTGTGGGCTATAGAACAATGCAGTTTTGGAGCAAGAGGTGGGGGTTGATGTATCTCTAATCTGGCATGATCACCAACAGGTAGCAGAAAGAATGAGCATGATTGAAACCAAGGTCTCCTAACTAGAAGATGTAGTCAAAACAGTAGGCACCCATATGGCAGACAGGCCAGGAAGAATGAGAGCTGAGGTCTTAGTGGTGGGCCTGGACAAGGGGGGAGCATGAAAGAGACCCACCCGACTGCTATGCAGTAACGAAAAAGAAATTAACAACCTCCATCCCTATTTTGTTCGGGAAAGGGCACACAGGGCTCTGATGCAGTGACCACCACCACGTGCTGCTGCCGTGGCCTCAATTGCCAAAATCTTAAATTATGCCAACAAGCAGACATTTTGCATTGCTGTTTCAATATCGCGTACAGTTCAATTTTTTGACAGCGTCATCCAAATGTGCACGGTATCTGGGGTGTATAATCCAAAGGGCAGGTGATTATAATTGTCCTTTAAATGGTGTACAGGACAGGTCGAAACTTGCATAAGGAGTTCTAGGAAGGCTCTGAAGAGAGTTCTGTGTCACCTGAGACCAGTGGACATATGGAGGCACTAGCATCTGTGGGAGGGATTGAAAATAAAAAGAACTAAACACCTGAATGAAGAGGCAGGACATTTCCTTTTCATGTGGCCTTTGGATCAAGGATTACAATAAATTTGTCTCCGCCCTATGACGTCACAATGCCCACTGGCCTTAGATGGTTAATGATAATGTGTTCCTTATATGGTGCTTTCTTTACATACACTAACACCCAACCGAAATTAGTACTGATTTATCGACCATGGAAGGATGAAAGGATGAGCTGGCCTTGCCAGGATTTGAACCTGCGACCTGCAGATCACGCACAGATCGCAGCAGCGAGTGCTCAACCCGCTGAGCTACCTTACTGTCTTTCTCAGAACAGACTCTCTCAGGCCCTCTCTTCCTGTTTTGACTTTACCAATTCTTGTTTAAACTCTGGACTCATTCAAGCATGCGCAGTATACATTTTACTACAGGCCGCTGTCCAGCCGGGGTAACTGAACAAAAAAGCTTTGGTACGCCCTTCGTGACATGTAGCAGACTCGGGCAAAGGAAATGCATGAACCAAGAAAAATGAGTACTGCTACTGACCAGGTATGTTCCCATATGTTATTAATGAATGAAACAATTATATCCTAGTGGACGGAAATCCTGGTATTAGTGGTACTACTGGGAAAAAAACCCTCTAAAATTCTACTCCATGAGGATGTCCAGAGAGAAGATAAGGTTTAAACAAAGAGAATCACATACAACCATGGTGATGAATAAAACGTGGTTTGTATTGAGATAAAGATCATTCAAACATAAACAAGAAAACATTTACAAATACTTTGTGTGTGAAAATTCAAATACTCTTAGACATAAATGAAAACGAAAACATGGTACATCAATCAGTGCAAAGTCCTTGATCATGTAACATGGCATATATCACTGGTGAGATCATAAAGGCTATGCTATAGTGCAATGGTGGGTGTAGGGTGCTACCCGTACACCGTATTCCGTACAAACATCTGAATATTTCAGATGGTATTATAGGTGCCGTATTCAGTAAAGCATCTAATTTTTCAAATGATATTTCAGGTGCCAACGTGGCAGGGGGACTGTGGTCAGATTGCTTGGTATTGAGTATGGGTCTGTCAGTAAATAGTCCATAGACCCCAAGACATCTTTGACAATGCAAATCACCCCCTTGCATATGGTGCACGTTTCGGCGGAGGAAGTGTCCAACTCCAAATACATCAGCCGGATCAATGTTACTCTTAGTGAGCCGCCTTCATTAGGGCAAATAGGAGGCCCCTGGGCCGAAGGGTAGAAGGCTCCTGGGTGATGGGTGCCGGTCGTAAGGTGCGCCGGACTGGAGCCACATAATGAGGATGGCCGGAGCGTGGTTCTAGCAATAAAGTGCAGGAATCACGAGCATCCTGTAGTGTGGTTAAGGAGGCACTGTCTACGTAGTGCTTCCAGAGTGGATGAGTCTGTCCGTGCAGCGTGCGTTCGCTGTACTGCACAGATCGCAGCAGCGAGTGCTCAACCTACTGAGCTACCTTACTGTCTTTCTCAGAACAGACTCTCTCAGGCCCTCTCTTCCTGTTTTGACTTTACCAATTCTTGTTTAAACTTTGGACTCATTCAAGCATGCGCAGTATACATTTTACTACAGGCCGCTGTCCAGCCGGGGTAACTGGGCTAAGGCTGCACACAGCAGATTGGATTAGTATAAACCAATGACGGCAATTAAGCCTACCATAAAGCGACCAGAAGTCGCTAAGTGGGCCGAGATTCGATGCCCCTCAGCCAGGATCTGCAGGACTGGAAGTCTTTATATTATGTCATAAGTTACAGGGAATGAATGAGTTGACTGTTTTGGAAGGAGGCGTGATAAACGTGCCTGAAGACCTAGCTGTAGATTTCTACACTGTTCTATGGTCAGGTGAGGAATGCTATATGAAAGTGTGGGGTCTGGAGATTGGTCAGGTCAGTCAGGTGGTGTCCTGTTAGGTGCAGGATGCTGTTTTTCCTCGACTTGCAAGCCAATTAATAATCGTGCCTCCGTTTGTCATCTCCCAAAATTGATACGTGAGCCTGGTTTCTCTGACCATCCTACCAAAAGTACATATTTACTCTTATCCTTATTCACGACATACTTGGTTAGAGTATGGGCATCATGATTTTGTTGGTATCTCGGCAGTAAATCCGCTGAGATACCACCACACGGATTTACTGTTACCTCCAATTGGTCCGGCAGAATTACTGCTGGATTACAAGTGGTGGTATGGTGGTGTTAGTTGGGGTATCACACAAGACAGAACAAAGACTATAAAAGTATACATTTGCCAGCAATTCTTGGAGCAAGCAGTACTTCAATTGTGTTACCTATTCTGGCCCTGGCTGGTAGGACACCCTGACCCTGCATAGAACTGGTCGAGGGAATTCTTTCAAATCCCTCAATATTGGGTTTAAACATCTGAGGTCGCGGCGAACTCAGCACAGATGACTGGAATGAGGTCGAAGTTATTAAAAAGAAATTGATAAGAGCAGAGCTCCATGGAGCATTAATGGTAGAATAGCTGAGGGCCCATGCAGCCCCCAGTGGCCTTATAATTCACATCGAACCAAGAATGTTCTTAGAACACCTACAGTTTGGCAAAGATTGGTCATGTATAGCGAACAAGTGTACTCGCGATTGGCTTGTCCTAATAATAAACACGGCCAAAACAATCTCAGAGAACCTAATGCGAGAGTTAGAAGAAAAGTTGACAGCGATAAAAGATAGAATAGATCTTATCTATACAAAACAAAACTTGCGTCCCTCAATGCCACCATAAGAGAGTTTAAAGATATGAACATGACAAAAAAAAATGCATAAACTCAAAAAAGATGTATCTGCTTTTGAGCACAGTAAAATGTATCCCTACACCACAGATGACTACTTCACTCCAGAAGCTGGGCAAGCCAGATAAGATGCATACCAACTAAGTATACAAATGGGACAAAGAACATTTGGCAGTGTTCGGTCTGGCTCCTCGAAAAATTCTGGTGGAGGGTCCGATGATGGCACAAGAGCAGGCACGGGGCAAACAGGACCCCAATTGCGCCCTAGACAACAAGTACGTTTCAATACCCAGGTGCAATACATGGGCAATTGGGTCCTAATCAACAACAACAGCATCTTTTAGGCCGAGGTGGGTCAAACCGAGGGCGCCCAAGATGGCAAACTTTCTCTCCAAGAGTTACACGGAGCAGAGGTCAACCCCCTCTACCTCAACCAAACTTTCATGGATTATGAATTTTTCTAAACATCAATTGACCAATGCCAAGACACAGGTTCTGCAAAAGGGACTTGCCTTTGTACCTACCACTAGATATGATGCCTTTCAATCAGGCTCAAACAGTTCTTTGCCGATAAACCGAGTGAAACATCAGATACCGGGACAGGGTTACGACTACCATCCCGTTTCCAGCCACCCTGACATAGTGATACCATGGAATCCATCACCTTTGAACAGGCAATCCTCAAAAAACTGCAAGAAATAGAGACCAGGTTACCCTTTATTCATGACAATTGCACAAAAAAACAACTTGAAGCGCGCACTAGCCAAGAATGACACAACTGTCATTAAACCGGCCAACAAAGGCGGAGCAATTGTGATCCTAGACACCATCGACTACAACAAAATGCTGAATGTGTTACTTACAGATGTAAAGGCTTACAGACCCCTACCAGCAGATCCAACCACATCTATTCGATCTTTGATGGCTCCAGTGGTCGATGAAGCTGAAGCGGAGGGCTTCATCTCAGCACATGAAGGAACAAGTTACTTACCTGTAACTGTTGTTCTCCAGCATGGGTCTGGCATGGATTCACATGCTCATGAATATTCCCCGTCGTCAGGCTGGGAATCCTCGGTAAAGAAAAAACCAGTATCAGTTTCGTTTCTGATCTGTCTTTCGTAGTAATAACCAATCACTGGTCTCTGCGTCATACTGACCACAGCCAATGACTGCCCTCTACCTAAGCACCGCCTCTGGCAGCCATCTTCAGATTTGGAAGCACGTGAAGTGGCAGTATGACCAAGTGAACAGCCGCAGAGGGGTAGGCGGGAGGGTTCGCATGTGAATCCATGCCAGACCCATGCTGGAGAACAACAGTTACAGGTAAGTAACTTGTTCCTTCTCCAGCATGGGGTCTGGCATGGATTCACATGCTCATGAATAAAGAATACATAGCAGTACACACATGCACAACCACGGGAGGTGGCAAAGGCTCAACATTAAGCATCACATCAACTCAACATTAAGCATCTTACCTCCTCACCAGGCTCACCTCAGGCGAACAGGTTGCGCAGCACTGCTTGGCCGACCCTGGACTCCTCCCTGGAATCCCGGTCGACGCAGTAGAATTTCGTGAAGGTGTGCGTCGACCTCCACGTAGCAGCCCTGCATATGTCCAGCAGGGGCACACCAGATAGGAACGCCGTGGTAGCTGCGATCGCTCTGGTGGAATGGGCTCTCGGACGGCCAGGCAGCGGTCGGTTTGCCAACCGGTGACAGTACATGATACAGCCGGAGAGCCATCTGGAGATGGAAGCCTTCGAGAGAGCCTTCCCCTGATTGACAGGTCCAAAGTTCACAAAGAGTTGTGACGTCTTCCGAAAACCTTTCGTGCGGTCCACGTAGAACTTCAGCGCTCTAGCTACATCCAGCGAGTGCAAAGTCCTCTCAGCCGGCGACGAAGGCGACGGGAAGAACACAGGTAACACCAAGGGTTCGTTGAGATGAAAGTCCGACGGTACCTTGGGCATGAAGGAGGGGTGCGTCCTGAGCACTACCCTCGTGTCGTGGAAAGTCAAGTACGGGGCCTTGCAGGAAAGGGCCTGGATCTCTCCCACTCGTCGTGCGGAGGTGATGGCCACGAGAAAAGCTGTTTTCCACGATAGAAACTTCAACGGGGCCGAGTGCAGAGGCTCGAACGGAGGTCCCATAAGTTTGGTCAGCACCACGTTGAGCTCCCACGCCGGGGCCGGAGCCTTCACCGGCGGGAACGATCTGAACAGTCCCTTCATGAACTCTTTCACCAGACGATGAGACCACAAGGACGTCCGGCCCGTGGTTCTGGTGTATCGGGAGATCGCAGCAAGATGAATCTTGATGGACGCGTGTGCCAGACCAGCTTTGGCCAGCGTCAGCAGGTACGGCAGCACTTGGGGAGCCGTAATCCGTAGAGGGTTAATCTTCTGTGCGTGGCACCAGACAGAAAACCTCTTCCATTTGTGTCCGTAGCATTTAAGAGTCGAGGACGCCCTGGCCTTTGCAAGAACCTCTCTGCAATCGGCCGGTATGTCGCATCCTCCAAACTCTAGCGCTGCAGGAGCCAGGCCTGCAAGTTCAGCGACTTCGGGTCGTGGTGGAGGATGGCGCCTCCTTCCCTGGAGAGTAGATCCGCGTCCGCCGGCAGCTTGATTGGCGGGGACGCCGACAAGTCCAGAAGGTCCGGGAACCATATCTGCCTCGGCCACGCAGGTGCGACGAGGATCATCCTGCACCGTGACCTCTTGAGCTGGTTGACGAGCCGGATTAGCAGAGGCAAGGGAGGGAACGCGTAGAGGAACAGGCCCTCCCAGGGGAACGAGAAAGCATCGCCCATGCTCCTCGTCTGGGGAAACCTGCTGGCGAACCTCCGGCACTTGGTGTTCGTCGCCGTCGCGAACAGGTCGATCTGGGGTGTGCCCCACCGTCGGAAGAGGCGATCCACCAGATCCTGCCGTAGTTCCCACTCGTGGCACGAGCGCAGCTCCCTGCTGAGTGAGTCGGCGATGGTGTTTTTTATCCCTGCCAGATGAAACGGCACCAGAAGAATCCCTTGGGCGACGGCCCAATGCCACAGGTCCTGCGCCTCCTTGGACAGCGCTGGGGACCTGGTTCCGCCCTGTTTCCTGATGTAAAACATGGTGGTGGTGTGGTCGGTGAAGATCCTCACCACCTTGCCCTTGAGGGACGGAAGGAAGGACCTGAGGGCCCAAAACACTGCACGGAGCTCCAGGACGTTGATATGCAGGGACTTCTCCGTCGGGAGCCAGAGTCCCCTTGCGTGCAGATTTTCGGTGTGCGCTCCCCACCCTTCTAGGGAGGCATCCGTGGTCACAGTCACCTGGTGGGCTGGGGTCTGGAAGTCCATGCCCGCCGTCAGATGCGCGCGGGTGCCCCACCACCGTATCGCTCGTCGGAAACTCTCGTCGAGCTTGATCCTTTCCTCGAAGCTGCCCGTCGTCTGGATCCAGAGCGCATCCAGGAACTCTTGCAACGGGCGCATCCGGAGCCTGCACATGGGAATGAGGTAGATGCAGGAAGACATCATCCCGAGGAGGGACTTGATGGACCTCACCTTGGCCGCGTCGGCCACCAACATCCGTTGCACCTTGCCCAGGATGGTCCTGGTCCTCTCCTCCGACGGGGAGGCCAGAAGGGACACTGTGTCGAGCCTCGCTCCCAGAAACAGTGCGACTTGCGCGGGCACCAGGTGGGATTTGGCGTAGTTCACGGAGAATCCCAGGTCCGTGAGGAGTTGGACGGTCCTTGCCGTGTGGACCACGGCGAGCTCCCTCGTCTTGGCGCGGATGAGCCAGTCGTCCAGGTAGGGGTAGACGTGAATCCCCTCGCGGCGCAGCTGCGCCGCCACCGGTGCGAGGCACTTGGTGAAAACCCTGGGTGCCGACCGCAGTCCGAAGGGAAGGGCTTTGAACTGGTAATGACGCCCTTGGACCACGAATCTGAGGAATTTTCGGTGCCCCTTTAGGATGGGAATGTGGAAGTAGGCATCCTCCAAATCCAACGACGATAGGAAGTCTCCTTCCTCCAGCTGACCCAGGACGTGCTGGAGGGTGACCATCCGGAACTTCTGCGCCTTGATGAACTTGTTCAGGCGTCGCAGGTCCAGGATGGGGCGCCATCCTCCCGTCTTCTTCTTCACGAGGAAGTAACGCGAGTAGACTCCGGAGCCCCGAAGCCTCTTTGGGACGAGTTCGATGGCGCCCTTTCTGAGCATCGCCTTTACCTCCAGGAGAAGTTGAGGGACGTGAAGTTCTTTCCTGGCCACGGGGGGGACGCGCGGGCACCTTCTTTGAAACTCGAGCGCGTGGCCCCGGGCCAGGGCGTCCAGCACCCAACGGTCGGTGGAGATGGACTCCCACACGCTGACGAAGCCCGCCAGCCGGCCTCCCACCGGGGTGCTTCGGTGGGGGCCCGACCCCACGGCCGGTTCAATCCTGCTTGGACGCGGCCTTGCCGCCTTGGCCTCCTTGGCGACGACGGCGGAGTCCGCCAGACTTGCCTCGTCCTCTGTAGGCCTCTTGCGACGACGAGCGGGCCGCTTGACGGTAGGAAGCGAAACCGCTGCCGGAACCTTTGGAGGCGCCCTTGCCTCCGCCGCTCCGAAAGGGCGTCCGCCGTTGCTGCAGTACTCCAAGGGCCCGGGCCGTCTCAGTATCCGCCTTGATGGCCTGAAGGGAATCGTCCACTGTCTTCCCAAACAGGTTGTTCCCGTCGAAGGGCATGTCCAGGACCCTGGTCTGGACGTCCTGCCGAAAGTCCGTAGCCTTGAGCCATCCGCGACGTCGAAGGCAAACGCCGTTGCCCATCTGGCGGAACCCGGTGTCGGCGATGTCCGTCGCCACGGTGATGGCGTGGTCCGAGGCCACCTCACCTTCCTGCAGGATCTCAAGGGCCTCCGCCCTCTTGTCGTCCGGCAGAAAATCCAGCAGGGGAGCTATCTTGTACCAGAGTTCCCTGTCGTAGCGGGCCACGATAGCCAAGGCGTTGGCCGCTTTAATCGTCGTCGCCGCCGACGAGATGACTCTGCGCCCCATGGCATCCAATTTCTTTCCCTCGCCGTCCGGCGGGGAAGTCGACGTGGAGGCCGCACCCCCCCCCGCTTTCTTCCTGGCTGCCGCGGAGACGACGGAGTCCGGGGTAGGCTGCGCCCGGAGGCATAGGGGGGCCGAGTCCGGGACCCGGTACTTTTTCTCGTACCGGTCTCTTTTCGCTGGCGTCGTGGAAGGGTTCTTGAGGAGGGAAAGGCCCTCATCCCAAATGTCGTCCAACAGAGGCACTGCGAGGACCGTCTTCCTCTTGGTCTCGCGCCGTTGGTAAAGGAAGCCTTCCTTTTTCTTCTCCTCAGGGCAGAGTTGGAAAAGCTCGGATGCCCTGGCGATCATTGAGTGGAACGATCCAATCTCGTCGGGCGGAGAAGCCCTGGTGGGAGGCGACGACGGAAAATCCTCGTCGTATGCCTCGTCGTCCGTACCCGTCGCTGCCGTGTCAGTCCCCGTATCATCCCCTCGGGTGGACGGGGAGGAGGGCTGGACGGGGTGCGACGGTTGAAAAGGAGGCGGTGGATGAATCCTTCTTTTCTTGGTAGGGGGAACACCAGAAGGTCCCGGTTCTGGATCCCCCGACGGGAGAGGTTCCTCCGTCGGTAACGGTAGTCTCGTCCTTATCTCGGAGCATAAGGACTGTATAGCCAACAAAATGGCCGCTGAGTTGTCTTGCGGCGCTGGCAGAGGGGAATCCGACGGGCGAGCAGGGGCCCCGTCGGTATCCTCGACGATGTCGTCGTCGTCACCTGCGTCGGGGCCCATTCCGACGGGCTGGTCTTGTTCCACGCCTAGGCCGTGGCTTAAGACCTCGATCAGTTCCTCTTCTGAGGTTGAGGCCGAATCTACGCCGACGCCCTGCCCCCCCTTCTTCCCCACGGAGGGTTTCACGGGGGTCCTATCGATGGGCACGAAAGAAGACTCCCTCCGAGGAGGCAGGGAGATTCTGGGCCCCGAGGCCGCCACCACTGGTGCAGCCTCCACAGGCTGGGCCAGGGCCGCCGCGACCGTTTCGATAGAGGGCTTGGTCGAATGGATCAAGGCCTTCACCACCTTAGGTGCGCTCACCGCCTTATCCTTGAGGGAGGGGGCACTGCCACGCTCCTCCTCTGCCTTAGAGCTCGACCGGGGTCTCTCCAGGAGCTTCGCCGGGTGCTCGGCCTTCCTCTTACCCGACCCAGAGCGTTGGCTCGTGGTTGATGGTGCCGGGGAGGGTGCGCCCTGCCTGGCGCCCGTAGAGCCCGACCGTTCGGCGCTCCCGATGCCAGCGGACTCGCGGTGCTTGGCCTTATGTTGGGCCCTGGTCGCCGGGGCGCCCTCAAAGGTCTTAGAAGACCGCTCAGATTTCTTCTTCTTCTCGCCAGACGGGCTCTTACCCTCCAGCCAGCTGGCGAGACGTTGATGGCGGTCCTTCATGGTCCGTTCCGACATGTTGCCGCAAAACGCACAGTCCTTCTCCACGTGCGTCTTGTCCCCATGAAGGCAGTAAAGGCAGAAAGAGTGTTCGTCCTCCTTGAAGACGTTCTGCAGCTGGCATCCAGGGCAGGCCCTGAACAGCTTTCCGGGCGTCGAGCTTCCCTTCTCCTGGGCCATCTCCGAGACCGGGCCTGAGAAGCTTCTGGAGTCCTCCGAAGCGTAGCTCGACGAAATCTTCACCCTTGAGGGGCACAGATGAATCCGACACGGGTCCCCGTTGATCGGATGTAGGATCGGTGGAGCTTGAGGCTCTTTTGACCGAAAGAATCGAAGTTTTTGTGAAAAAGCGCGAAAAAATAGCACTAACGCTCGAGAGCAATAGCACGAGGATCCCAACACATGAACGTGCGGTAAAAATCTGAAGATGGCTGCCAGAGGCGGTGCTTAGGTAGAGGGCAGTCATTGGCTGTGGTCAGTATGACGCAGAGACCAGTGATTGGTTATTACTACGAAAGACAGATCAGAAACGAAACTGATACTGGTTTTTTCTTTACCGAGGATTCCCAGCCTGACGACGGGGAATATTCATGAGCATGTGAATCCATGCCAGACCCCATGCTGGAGAAGCCTGTTTCCTCATGCCCGACTATCCCAGATTACCAGCGTTTTACGCTTTGCCGAAAGTGCATAAGGGACTGACTCCTATCCCAGGAAGACCCATAGTGTCTGGTATACAATCAATCTTAGAACCATTGTGAGAATATGTTGATTTTTTCCTGAGGGTTAGAATGGAATCGTATGTGAAGGACTCCACAGCCCTGTTGGTCTTAGTTGACAGTCTTGCCTTCAATGAAGAAACCCAGTGGCTAGTACCCTTGATGTGGAGGCTCTCTATATGAGCATACCACAACAGGAAACTATAGAAATGGTGCGGAGACACCTGGAGACAAAAAATCTACCACGAGGAAAGGCAGCCTTTACTACTGAACTCGCAGAGATTGCATTAACAAAAAACTTCTTCACATGCAACGATACCTTTTACCAACAAATTTCTGGGACTGTGATGGGTGCCACATTCGCACCAAGCCTAGCAAACCTCTATGTAGAATATTTTGAAAAGGAGCATATATACCCCAACACAAACCCATTCCATGGTAAAATCAAAATATAGAAGCGCTACATAGATGATATTTTTATGATCTTTAAAGTCACACAAGCAGATCTAGTTACTTTCAATCTATGGATCAACTTGTGTAATCAACATCTAAAGTCTAAGAAACACATTTCTTAGACCTCCACCTCATATCTCATGAGGGACAACTAACATGAAGAGTCTATAAAAAAGAAGCCTGACCGCAATACCTTACTATAATACACAAGCTATCACCCGTGGGCTCTGCGGGACAACCTGCCCTTTGGGCAGTTCCTACGGTATTGTCGAACCTGCACCAACATCAGCGATTTTCAAACACAATCAACTGGTTTGAAAATACAACTACTGGCAAGAGGCTACCCAAAGAAGGTAGTCATTGACACAAGGAGGAGAGCGAGAAATATCAGACGTGAGACTACTCTCGAATACCATACAAAGAAGTCCAGCGCTGATAAGATCACGGCGGTCCTTAGTTATTCACCAGTGTTCAACATACTTAAAAAAGAAATTACCAAGTTGTGGCCAATCCTTAACACAGGGAAACAGACCATTCCTTTACCGCTTTTTGCAATAAAGATAAGGTAAAACATTAAGGATACATTGGTCCACACTGTGAAAAAACCAAATTTGGAAAATGAAAACACAATATGGGGCACTTCAGCCCCCACTGGACATTCCCCATGCGTGGCATGCATCATGTGCACACAAACTACAAGAAGTATAAGTGTGGACATTGGTTGGAGGACACCGTGGCAAGAGCCAATTTAGTAATTGTAACAGCAAGGGAGTAGTCTATTTGATCACATGCCCCTGTGATTTGAAATATGTTGGCATGACATCTAGACCCATAAAAAAACGTCTGATTGAACACAAGTCTTGTATTCGAACAAAGAAAACTACAGCACCCATGGTCACCCATTTCATCAATAAAAATCACACAGCGGAACAATTCAGGTGGACCATCTTAGAAAAAATAAAACTACCAACCAGAGGCAGAGACTTCAATAATATTCTCCTCAAAAGAGAGCAGAATTGGATTTTCTGCCTTGACACAGTGAGGAACGGGCTCAATGAGGAAATCCAATGGAACGATTTGGCTTTCATAAAATAAACATCACTCAATGAATATCTGGTATGTGATCATAACCAGGCACCCCAGAGTGATGGGGACACCCCTCCTGTAAAGAAAGTTCTTCATACACACCGACACTTTTAGTGATCATGGTTCAAGAAATGTTATTTTGCTATTTCTATCTATTTTTATTCATCTGCACTTGCATCTTTCTTCAATTTCCATTCATTCTTTTGAACCATATATGAATCTGCCTATTGTAAGGTGGAAATGGAAGCTTAATTTGATGCAGAGATGAAAATAGCCTTGGAATGCATGCAATTGCTGCTTATTCCAAAATGGCCGACATAGTACCGTGCCGGTATCGGCCACTTTCAAGGTTCTAAAAATGGCCGACATGGACCGGATCTAACATAAGTCCCTTCTCTATGTTCAGTAGGGAAGAAATGCATAAACCAGGGAGGTACAACATACCTTCCTTCTTTGCAGACTCACGTGCGAGATTCCAAATGGAGCCTCGCTGCCCTGAGTCCTTCGCAGATGTGGCAACAGGTAAGCCTCAAATTCAGTTTTTTTTTATTTTGTTAACACAACATCTACACGCTCGAGCGACCATGAGTCCAGGGATAAGGCATGCAACTTAATAGGAGGCGACAGACCTAGCGTGTGCATTGCCTCTTAACCTCACTGGCACCGACAGGAAAGTCCACGTGGTCTTTGCAAATAGGCAGATAACACATCACAGCCTGTATGCAATACTGGGCCCCTTCCAACGGCGACTTTGGACTTACAAACAAGTCTTTGCTAGAATATAGTACTGACCCCCAAAAGAATACCAGGTGCCTTACTGCCACCCACCACCCAGCAGAACACCGGGAGGAGGCAGCGTAGTCTTTATAAACCACCACACCTCCTTTCTAATCCAGACTGGATTCTTCAATAAGTAGATGGACCAAATCCAAACGCTCAAACACTCTACGAATTTTGTGCACCCATTACATAGGGTGCAGTAGTAAAACAGGCAGCGAGTTGTTACGGCCATCTATGACTCGTCTACGCAATTACCACAACATATTTTGGACACACTAACAGTGTCACTTTACAACTTTCAGTCGTTGGAGTGCTGCAATCACTGTGCAGTTGAGAAAGTAGAAAGTATCTACACACTAAACAGTATGAACACGTTTTTTCTCTGTTTTGCCTCACTGTCTTGTAGCCCAATGTCGACAACAATGAGCCCATGTGACCAACAAAGGGTCTTTTCCCATTTCTATCGCACCACTGAAAGAAAAACAATACAGCAGTGACAACGAACAAATACTGAGGTAACCCCCTTTTATTAATAAGCATGTGCACATGCATGCACAACCACAGATATAATTCACGCAACTGCGCCCCCTCCCCTCACCCTTGACCACCCTGGGGTTTGCTTTGGGGAGAATGGGCAGCCTGCGGAGCACATTCATGTATTGATATACAGCATGTACACAAGGAAGGGAATTGTACACCCTGGGTGCGACACACACCCCATCAGGCAGGTGCAAGTACACCGTTTCTAAATGTCTATGCACAATATGAAAAAGGTTTTTCACAATAAGCACAAATGCCCAATAAGTAGACATATACTGTCCTTTAAAACCTGGCTGTTAAAAAGGTCCTTTTTCTCCCTAGGTGGGATGTGGGGCTCCGCCACTACATGCGGATAGATTAAATCTAACATTATAAGGAATTGGTCCTGAAGAAGATGATTCAAACAAGATATCATCGAAACCGGTCGACCTGACAATTGACAGATGTCTTCAGTATAAAAAAAAGACACCTTCTGAGAATAACTACTCCTGCACCGCCCCCTGTCTATATGATACCAAGGAGGGCTTTTTAATATTTAACAATGTCTAAACCAACTTTGTAGTAGTTGTTATGTATACTCTTTTTTTTAGATATATTTTTTGCAATTGCAAGTAATTTTTGCTTGATGCACGATTACAGACGGGTAGGGAAAGCACACACCACGGAGGGTTAATAAAGTTTTGGAAAGCCCCCCGCTGTGTGTCCTTTTTCCCCACTATACCCTCTTTTTAAACACCACTGGTGTGTTTGCTGTTTGGGATTGCCCATTTTTGATCTGGGCAACACTGACCGACCACTCATTGTAGAGTAAGGGCCAGCTTCCCCTCTTGTCTATCCTCTTTTAGATAGGCGGTCCACCACACGCACACTAGGGATAGGATCTCTGCAGGGTCAGGGTGTCCTTCCAGCCAGGGCCAGAATAGGTAACACAATTGAAGCACTGCTTGCTCCAAGAATTGCTGGCAAATGTATACTTTTATAGTCTTTGTTCTGTCTTGTGTGATAGTGATACCGTGATACTAAGTGACAGAAAGGCTTTCATATCCCTTGAGGATAAGCTAAAAACATAGATCTCTCTTTACCCGCAAACGTTTTTTATGGTGGTGTTAGTCCCCATTTATGCAGTCCATAGGACTCCATGGGTATTTTAGTGGAATTATCACCAGTGAGAAATTTGCTGCCGGTATTTCTATTGAAATGGCTGGTGTTTAGCAGTAAGGTGGCAGATTTACCGCCAGCACTTTGCTCGAAGTTTATTCTGCACCATACCTCCAAACCCATAGTTCTGCAGTGCGGTAATGCAGCGATAATGCAGTGGTCAAAGTTATCACTGTATTACAACCGTTTTTAGCCACACCACCAAATTCATAATGAGGCCCTATGTCTGTTAGTGAGCCTCACTTCCACAGACTCTGGGAACTGGGCTGCCTATCTAGAGAGATCTCTGACCGCTCTCCAATGTTAGGCTGTTCCTTGTAGCAGAAGTTGCACACTGCGATTTCCCAGTGTCGATTAATAAGAACAGGCTTTCCTGATATACCACACAGCGAAAAGGGAATGGAAATTTGCCATTTCAAACCAAACTAAGGGTCTTCATACTGCAGGGCTTTGGGATTGGAGGCATTTAAGCTTGGTCATAAGATGCACCTGCATGCCAAAAAAACTGGGGAGACTGGTGCTGCATAGCCAATTAGAGCGGCTAAACCGTACTATCCAGGGTTTATATAGCGTTTTCCTTCCCTTAAAAGAGCATTCAAAGGAGAGACTTAAGCATGTTGCACCATTAGAAACCTTGCAGTGACTTAAGTTCTAAGTGTGGTGCTCTTCCCAACATGCGTCTAGCGATAAAAGTCGTACGCTCTTAGCCTTAATCAAGTAACAAGAGAACATCCAGTAATGCGCTGGATGCTTTACTGGTATCTAATCAGGAGCGTATCAAAACATGGGCTTGCGTAATTTTTACAAATCCCTGTATTACAACTGCCTAAATGACAATGGTGAACAAAGGATGTAGGCTATTAAGTCAGCCGTCTCATTCAAAGTTACAGATTCGGATGATCGAGAGGTTAGCTTTCCGTCACAGAACAGGAGGTGAGAGCTACAGAGCAATCTATGGGGAGGGGGAAATTCCCAGGGCATGATGGCCTGCTGGTGAAGTTCTATGTGCAGTACATGGACATGCTGGCTCCCAAACCGGTCACTCTGTATCAAGAGGCATTGCACTGCCTTCATTGTTGAGAAAGGCTATTTATCATGGATCTGCCGAAACCTGGCTGAGACACTAGAGAACACACTGCATAAAGGCTGCTATTATTTAATGTAGATTTGATAATCTTGAGTACAAATCTGTCACATAGAAAGCAGGATTTTTTGCGCGTCTGGTGAACTGAGATCAGGCAGGTTTTATTTAGGGTCCACTAATTTGATAAATATTAAAAGGATTATGCACATCATCTCAGAGAATTAGAGGATTAGAGGGGATATGGTCGATGCTATAGTGTCTTTGGATGCTGAAAAGGCTTTTTTTCTTTTTTTAAATTGGAACCCTCCATGGACAGTCAACTCTAATACTAAAAGAAATTGATAGACTTTTTCGCCAATTCCAAGTAGATACATTTTGTACATACAACCACATGTCTTCTTATAAAATACCAAACTTTGACCAACAAGTTGCGAAACATACATTTCTTTTTGTAGCAAGTCTGGCCATCTTACTACCAAATGTTTGAGAGTTTCCACGTCACCTTTGCAGTGTCTACAAATATCGCCCTCAAATAATTCCTTTTTCCACTGAAAATAATTTTTCTTCGTTAATAGGTTCAATCTAAAATGCAACAAAGTAATACTAAAGTTATTTGAAGGAAACTGGCATAAATACGAGGCACACACCTCTTATGTACCATACACAGATCAGCAATTTTCTTATATTTTGATTGATAAACTCTCCCGATCACACACCAAACTCCCCTCCAAAGCTTTTTCTTAGACGCTTGTAGATTACACAACGCCCTCTCATAATTGAAATCGTACCTGTCAGGCAAAAATGTAGTATGTGTTATGTGCCAATCTACACAGTCGTGATGCGTCACTCCAAGGACTACATATGGAGAACCTTCAGGAGGAAATTCTAACTTTCTACAGAATAAGATTGTTTTTCCATAAAATCTGGGCGTTTAGTGATATAAGGCCTAATTCAAACCTCACAGTGGCCATGGGGACAGCAGTTGGTAAAGAAAGCGCTGTTTTCCAAATGCAATTCATAGAAGTGAAGTCAAAGTTCTCCAACAAGTGTTATATCTTTAACCCATATATCAAGGCTGGCACTAATTAGCCTCGTAAAACTTCTTAACAGGGAGAAGTGAACATTTGCCATATTTGTTATGAAAATATTGTGTGGCCAAACCTTTCGCCGTCCCGTTCAGATAGTTCAGGAGGCTGCACTTGCTTGGCTGGGCAGTAATAAAAAATCCCAGGTATCTAAATCAGGTAACTACCTTGACTTTGCAATCATTAATCCACCACACAATCTTTCTTACGCCCTTTAGAAAAAGAAATAATTTTTGTTTTTTTTAGTATTAACCAACAAATCATTCTTTTTGAAAAAGATCTCAAAGATGCTTAAAAGCCTTTGCAACCTAATCTGTGTTCGATCAAGTAGAACAATTTCGCCCGCTAAAGAGATCCATGGGACTTTTAACCCATTAACAGTTGGGGGGACAAAAGATGCTTCTTTAATATTTGTGCCAAGTTCCGCCAGATATATGTTAAACAGAAAAGGTGCTAGTATGCACCCTTGGCGTAAACCACGACTAGTAGGTTTATGTTGCGTAAAGTCTCCCTCCAAGTTTAACCTCATTCTCATTGAGGTATCACTGTGTAGGTGGATTAAGATTTTTAACAATCTGTTAGGCATGCCCCAATCCCTTAATTTGGCCCATAAAAGTCCTCTATTTACACAATCAGTCGCTCTGCTTCCAGGCCAACTTCTGAATATGATCAATAACGTAGCCAGCAACAATTGCTGTGTTATGTTCATTTGTACCACGCACTGCTACCACCCAGGGGCAGTTTCTAGGCACTTGCATAGCTCTACAAGAAAAGAGGAATGGGGGGTTAGTGGGGAAAAGGGTGAGAGGGTAGATTCAGAACAAGGAGGAACTTGCATGTAGTAGTTTGTGTGAGGCCTCATGTATTGTAACCGTATGAGTAAGATTCTGTGCCTCGGGTGTGTGGTAGTGCTCTGTGGTTGTGATTGATTAGTCGTGGGCACTGGATAGATATTGTCCATAGGGGAGCCAGAGTCAAAGGTGGTTATAGCTGTAAGGTAATCCGGCATTGTGCCCGAAACCCACTTGATTCGGACTCGAGATGTTATTTAACTCTGCCCAAATGTTAAGTTCCTTTAAGAAAATATAGTCCAGATTGAGTAGAGCTATGGGATGATAATTTAACAGCTCTACTCTATTAACTCTTTTGAAGATCGTCACCACGTCAGATTGTTTCATACTCAGCATTGTATGTCCTCACAATTTCTTGAAACAGATCAAACAATATGCCTCCTGACAATTTAGGATCGTCTTTCAGGACCAAATTGCAAAGTTCATTGGGACCTGGAGCTCGGGATTTATTACTCTTAATAATGATCACCTCGATAATTTCACATGAAAAATTAGGTTCTATTTAGGATCATTCTCCCTTCGACTGGGACTCTCCCCCCTTACAATTACTTCTATCTGTAATATTTTTCTTAGCTCATCTTAAGCTTTTCCTCAATGTTCTTTTAAAATCTTGAATCTCTTTATTGAGCAATTGCTTTTTATTTTACCATTGTCAGTCAAGTGTTTATTTAAAAAAGAAAACAGGTACACCCCAAGATTGCAAAAAGCCAATGGCTTCTCATCACGAGTCAATTTCACTGTATCACTAATGTATCGTTTATATTCTGTTATTTTATTCGGGAACCAGATTAATCTGTTTATTCCCCCTCAATACCATAGTATTTACCAACAAAGATTTGCCTTTATACTAAAAACCATCTTCAAATAGTGCACATAATTGTTGCTGATCCCTAGGGTTCCCTTCCTTGATTTCGAAATATACCAAGCCTGCTGATACGGCTTCCCAAGTTGAAAAAAAATCAATACATGAATAACGGGTTCCATTCTGCCATGTATACCAACCCTTTCCCACTGAGTTTTTCATTATACAATAAAGACACATTCCATTCTTTAAAGAGTTGTGCCCATGTCGGACCCTGCAAAGATTGCTATTTCCTATACTGAGAAAACTGCTTAGGGGGAGAAAACCCATCTTCCACATATAACCTACAGTCAGGCTTAAAGTCTCTGAGTAATACAATATCTCATGAACTCCTTGAATACCAGGATATGAAAAATAGCTCAATTTCAGCATTAAAATGTTCTATACTGGTGTCCAAGTAATTACAGTATAAATGTATCACCAGCATTTTTTCTCAATTTTTCCCCATCACAGATATTGAATTAGATCGCTAGAACTCTCACCACTTTACTGTCCCTTATGGAGACCTCTGAAAATCCAAATGAACGCACCAATGCAAGAGTCCCCCCCCTTAGGCCTACCACTCAAACCGTTTAAGGCTTTTTATAAATATGAGTTATAGCCATCCATAATCACGATCCTCCATAAGAAAGGTTTCTTAAAGGCAAATAACATCATATTCATTCAAAGCCAAATGAATCGCTTCCTAATCAAGTACATGGTTAAACCCACATGTGTTCCAAGACCAGATGCTAAAAACCTGGCTGCTTACGTCCCACTGTCACTCCGTAAGCTACCAGGCTCCCAGCTAACAACTAGACCAATTGTCTTCACATGCTTGAGTCTTCAGGTCTTTATCTGGCATAGAAACCGTTCTACAGCTTTCATTTCTTACAGTACAAGAAATAGACAATATGACATATCATAAACGTTGATGAGAGTTTTTCTTTTAGCATAAAAGTCAAAACCACACAATCTCAGGTCATCTGTTGAAGGTAGCAGAAGCTCCCTAACAAGTCTTGATGGAAAAGTTATCACCAATATATCAACTCTTTTCATTAAAAAAAGGTCTTCACATATAACGTCACATGAATTCAATATATTCAGCCTAGGAATGTCTTGGAAAATCAATAAAATGTTCCGACAATTCAAACAGATGATGTACTCTATAGGGAGCATAGATTACACAATATAACATGTTGTCTCGTTCCACTACAGGTCACCCATTTCCTCTACCCTATGCATTGTACATAAAACAGTGGGATTTGGGTGTTTCTTTCCACTTGGTGAACAATTGTTGGGAAAGTATTTCTCTGTTAAAAGTCAAAGGACCAGCTATGGGTCCTTTTGGATGTTGCTCACACCATCTTTGCTGTAAATTACTGTCATTAATCTTGCTAGTAGAGTGAAGATCTTTTTCTTGAATTGGGTCTTGCATAGCTTTAGCCATTGTGGATCTTCTTAAAGTACATAGCACCAAGCTCTCGGCTACTAACTCCAAGTCTGCCAAGCTTATTATTTCAGAGTACTGAGTGGCAACATGCTTAACCTTACCAATTTTAGCCACTATTGGCCTTAAAATGGTTTGCACTGGAGTCTCTGCAATTCTTTCCAAGTAAACCAGATTTGATCTTTCAGATTCTTTCTGGCAGCTACAACATTTTAGCTCTTACTGCAATTTTTATTATTTACAAAGGCAGGGGCCACCATTATGGGCTTACCTCCTAATACTGGTTCAGCAACCAATGCTGACCCACCCATACTGTCCTTTCCAATAGAATACATTTTTGCAAGGAGCCCAGTTTCTTTTTAGCTTTCTTTTGTACCCGGGGGTGGTCTCAAGGTGCGTTTCTTACACACCCTTCTAGTGCTCGATTGGCGTTCATGTCCATATTTTGAGACAACACGCTTAACTAAATAGGCTAGCTGATGGATAACCTGTGAGCTAACACCTATAGGGGAAAGTATCTGTACACTTGCACTTGTCTTCCCAACGTGAGGCAGTTAGCAGAGACAATAGATTTTTATAAGTATAGAGGAACTGCACTTTTCTTCCGATTATGCGCTCAGTCGTAATATTTTTTTCTGCATGTCGGCAAGCATAACGTGTCCATTTCTTCTCCAAGTAAATCCAACTTCACATGCGTTTCAATATAAATCGTTTTTAATGGAAGTAGTGTAACAATATTAAGTGTAGATGCCTGGCCTTTCACTTCTTCCATCAATAATTCAAAACTTTTACAAGTTAATTTAGAACAAAAGTTCAAGGCAAGTGTAGACTGATTGGAATAATCTGATAATGGAAAATGTAATTCATCTGCACAGCATGCGGTTGGTGATACTATCTATCACGCCCCTCTTCATTTGTAGTGATGTTAAATAAATCTGGTGAGGCGGTCAACGACTCACGCGATGCAAAGATGGCAATTCCATTCTAAATAGCAGACCCTGAGAAATAATCAAGGCTTCCACTAAGGGTAATTTATCCTCCCCCCATTTGTTAGCGTTAACCCTCTCCTTATGCACTGGCGCCCTACAGTTATTGTTGATGAACGTATCTCCATCGCTTGCCCTTCTCTTGCGAGGAAAAAAAAAAAATCAATGATATATTTTTATATTTGTAGATCTAAGTGTAAAATCCTACCCCGTTCTTGAGTGCCCAAACGAGATGATAGGAGAAACCCCTGCTGTGAGATCATGCGGCTGATTGGGTGCCTTTCATTGTACTGACTTTGCCCCAGTGAGACATATTTTCGTGGAAGGCAGACTGTATCTCATTGATCGAAAGGTATACATAAAATGGACACCTTAGAGGCCGGAAGAGTGTCCCTGGACAGCTCGTGTCCATTCCAAGGGTCCACTTTACTCCTTAAATTGTAATATGTATTAACAGTATTGCAGCCCGAACTCAGCAACAGGACACGCCACTTAACTTATTCAGTCTTCAATTCGAGAAGGTTGCACCGAAAGTTTCCCAACTTCTCGCAAAAGCGGCTCGTGTCTCAGCAAAACGTGCCTAGACAGCCAAAACTGCACAATGCTCTGCACCACGCTACTCGCCACAAATAGACTTTAACAAATGCGCAGTGTTGCCGAAAAAAAGGGCTTCACCCAGCAGGTCGATTCCAGAGTGCTGCAGCTCAAAACAAACAAATGCAGAGGTGAAAGTTCAGCTTCTTTCACTCCACATAGAGAACTATGGAAAGTAAAGCAGCTCCGACTGCCAAGACTGCACAACACTGTGCACCACACTCCTCGCCGCAAACGTGCCAAAAAGGCTTTTATATTCCATTGGCCGGTCCTTTCTCTTTAGCATCCTTGAAATCGTTAATTTTGGTTCTGGTGAGTTTAGTATAAAGAAAGTCAATTGTTTGTAAGGGCTGGAAGCAGTGGCAGATTTAAGGCAAATGGACCTGTGGGCAGCACCTGACACAGGGCCCTAGGTGGATGGAGCTTTGGGTGGGCAGAGTTAATTGTGGCCACAAGTGCACAACGGCTTTAGGGACAAAAGCTATTTTTTATTAAGTTGTCTTTATTACAGTTACCTAGGGGGCTGACTAACTGGAAACAGCTGGGCCTCCTAGAGAACATACGAGTCCTTGTGTAGCAGAAAAGTTAATTGCTGCACGGGTTGGAGATTGATAAACCTCGGATCTGTATAAGGGTATACTAGTATGGAATCACAGAGCCCTTTACAATATTTTCTATCTGTGTGTTCTTTAGATGCAAAACAGATCAATGTGGACACAGTTAAAAAACAGACAAGATAATTGATGTTTGTGACAACAGTGTGATGAGCTGCTTATGATCGCTGCAGGAATTTGTTTTTTTCCCAAAATATGATAGAATGCTGCACCACTCCCCAACCATACCACACCCCTATGTGCGGATTTACAAAACGTTTCCAATGGGATTTTTCCATTGAAAAGTGCTTTTGTAAATCAGGCCTTATGGCGCCTTCTAGGATAGGGCTGTGCTCCGTACACTTCCTAAATAAAGGAAAAGTAAAAAAAAAAAAAGCAACACTGAACAACGTGCTGATGTGGATTGTCGTAATATTTAAAAACCTTCCCATTGTAGCATGCATTTTGAAGGAGCTACTCAGATTTGTATATAACAAATCTGTAACGCTGTGACGACTAACATGCGACACATGCCACAAGAACTGCGTATTTTTACTTATTTTTTAAAATCAGTGACCTTCATTGCGCACCACCCTTTTTTGGCTTTGTTTATACTGTAAAAGCTGTCCCATAAAAGCCTGCCATGTTCCCTCAGGGCTGACAAACAGTATTAAGAGCCACAAGGCGAATGCATGTGCTCTCGCTGGCAGCAGTCACAGGGAAAGCGAGCAAATGTGATCCCACCTATGTCCACCACCACTGAAAATGAACCCACCAGTGCAAAATCTGTGATGTGCAATTCTTCTACCCCCATTTTGAATGCTATTGTGCCAAATGTGATCCCACCTGTGTCCACCACCACTGAAAATGAGCCCCCAGTGCAAAACCTGTGATGTGCAATTCTTCTACCACCATTTTGAATGCTATAGTGCCAAATGTGATCCCACCTGTGTCCACCACCACTGAAAATGAGCCCCCAGTGCAAAATCTGTGATGTGCAATTCTTCTACCCCATTTTGAATGCTATTGTGCCAAATGTGATTCCACTTGTGTCCACCACCACTGAAAATGAGAACCCCAGTGCAAAATCTGTTATGTGCAATTCCTCTACCGCTCCCAGCGCGACACCAACCACGTCCACCACCACACCCACACCCACTCTCCCCATGGACCCCTCCTCAGCCGTTACAGAACACCACCTCAAATACGCCATGATCAACGCTAGGTTCATCAATGCCCACGCCCTGGATATCCACGACCTCATAACCAATCATGACCTCGATCTGCTCATGATCTCAGAAACCTGGTTACATGAGGCCTCTGGCCCTGAGCTCTCCCTTGCTCTGCCCCTGGCTATTCCATCACTAGACAAGATGACTCTCTAAAGGTGGAGGTGTAGCAATCATTGCCAAAGACTGCCTCTCCATTAGAAAGGTAGAGAAATCCTTACACAACAACAACTACCTCCAAGTCAAAATCAACCTCTCTCCCCACTGTACCATTGCTGTTCACATTATCTATCGCCCTCCGGGCCCAACAGGAGACCTCCAAGTCTCCCTCATCCACCTCCTCTCTGACAACCTTAAAAAACACTCGAAAGCCATTCTCCTTGGGGACGTCAACCTAGGCCTCTTGGACAGCAAAGACCCAGCAGCCAAATCCCTTGATTTATCCCTCAAGGCACTAGGCTACAAGAACACCATCTTTAGCCCAACTCACACCTAGGGCAGAACTCTCGACTGGATCGCACAGCATAACTGTCCACTCATCATCAGTGGAAACACTCCCACCCCATGGTCTGACCACCATATCATCACCTTTGGCATCCTCACCACCAGTTCCTCAACTCCCTCATCCCAACCCCTACCACCCTGCCTCGCAAGAAGCTCCCGTCAGCTCACTAAGGAAAGGCTACTGCCCTTCCTCCAAGGCCCAGCCTTCAGACCACCAACTTACGATGTTGCCATCAAAGCAGCTATCAACTCCATTGCCCCACTTAAACCACATAAATCCAAACCCACCACCCACTCCAACTCCTGGTTCACCCCAGACCTTCTCGCACTCCGCAACGAAAAAAAGGCTGCATTTACACAGTGGCAAATGTCCCCCTCTGACAAAGATAAACTGATCTTTAAAGCCCGCTCTAATGATTACAAAAAGGCAATCACCCAAGCAAAGGCCAAATCTTTTGAATCCAGAATCTAGGAAGCCCAATCTAGCACAAAAGAAATCTTCGCCATTTTCAGCGAGCTAGAGACTCCCATGACCGCCCCCCCCCCCCCCCAGAATTTCACCAAAGACAAAGCCTGGTGCGATGAAATTCAAACGGCCATGCAAACCAAACTGAGCCTTCTCCAAAACAAAATACTAGCTACTAAACAAGCCCTGCCTAATACGCATATCCCTGTCCCACCACCAGCCTCAGACCCCCCCCCCAACCCTTCTCCTTCAAATACATACAGGAAAAAGACATCATCAATATAATGAGGAATATCAAACCCTCTAACTGTAAAGGTGATGCCTGCCCAGCCACTATCATCAAGGACCGTAATGAAGCGCTAGCTCCTTTCTTGACAGCCTTGGTCAATGCCTCCTTTGCCACAGGAAAAGTGCCCGCCTCCCTCAAGGAAGCATGGGTCCGCCCCCTCTTAAAAAAACCAACTCTCGATCCCACCTCCCCTAACAACTATAGGCCTTTCACCACTGCAGGTCCAGCACTTCATTGAAGAGAATAAACTCCTGGGACTCCACCAATCTGGTTTGCGCCGCAGACACGGGACAGAAACCGCCCTATTTGACTTGAAAAACCAGATGGACAATGCCAGAGACATGGGCAAAGCAACACTTCTCCTACTTCTTGACATATCCGCGGCATTCGATCTCGTAGATCATGACGTCCTATGCCATCTCCTCTCCTCCACTGCCAAGTTCTCCCCTGACGCCAAGGCATGGATCACCTCCTTCCTACAAGACAGAACCATTCAAGTATTCTCTGACTTAGCCTCTGCCTCACCCAGCATCATACTCTGTGGTGTGCCCAAAGGCTCCTGCCTCTCCCCCACCCTCTACAACATCTTCACATGACCCATCTTCCTCATCCTCGACGTTATGGGTATTTCCTACACCAACTACGCGGACGATACCCAGATCCTCCTCACCCTCACTGGCAACTATGACACTGACTCCTTGACCCTTAACAACCTCTACAACACCAACCAAGCCTGGATGGCAGACAATGGACTATACCTCAACTCTGACAGGACCGAACTCCTACTGGTAGGTTCCCCCGACAAGCTAAAAATTCTAGACTCCCAATTTAGTCACTTCACCATCGACACCATCAAAATACCTGTCTCAGACTCAGTCAAAACTCTTGGAGTCTATTTGGATTCCAACCTATCCATGGACAGACAAGTCAATGCAATTGCCTCCTCAGCCGCATATCATGCTAAACTGACCAACACAGTGAGGCCCTTTCTCTCCAAAGAGAACTGCACAAACATAGCCAGAGCCATCACTGGCTCCTAGCTAGACTACTGCAATGTACTCTTTCTTGGAACATCAAATAAAAACCTGGAGAGGCTACAAGTCATCCAGAATAGTGCCCTCGTGCAGCCCAAGGCATTGCTAAAAGGGAACACATCTCGGAGGCCAGAAAACTAGCCCACTGGCTCCCAATAAAGGAAAGAACCGTCTTCAAAGCGCCGACCCTGACTCATGAGTGCATCCACCTCACTGCTCCTGATTACCTCTCACAAAGGATCCACCCCGCCTCCTCTACAAGACCAACCAGATCACCCTATACCAACATGCTCTGGGTGCCACTAGTAAAAAGAGCCAGAGCGGGCAGATCCAGCTTCCCATATCTTGCACCCACTCACTGGAATGCCCTACCTCCCACTATCTGAGGTGAGGCCTCCCTCTTCGCTTTCCATAAAGCAATGAAAACCATCCTCTTCTCATAAGGTCCTTCCTATCAGCATGAACACTAAACATATGACCTACTGCATAAGCTGTAAGCACCAATTGCATAAACTGTAATGATAACTATGTCCGTATTGATTTACAATGTGGCAACGACTGCTACCACTGCTGTGCCTCTGTAACTAAGCTCTTGCAAGTAACAGCGCCTCAATGCCCCTGGGCTGTTTGCACGTTATATAAATATAAATAAATAAATAAATAAGAACTCGCCGTCACAGCAGAAAGGGCCCTGTGCTGTGTGGAAGGGTCGGGGCCTAGCACAGGGTCCCGCTCGCCATTTGTCTGCCTCTGGCTTGAAGGTGGAGAGGGGTAACAGGCAGGGCTTCACCCTCCCCTTTTCTTATAGCTCTAAAACTGCTCCTAGAAAGGCTGTATGGCAAAGGGGATCTAGCTTTTGGAAGAGAATGTATGGTAGTATTAGATACAGATTACCTGCTACTCTTCATCTGGGACCCATCCAGGTCTTTTCCAAATATGCTTGAAATTATAGAGCGTTTTGGCCTCTGCTCAGAGCGGAGGATTGTGATGCAGAGTCATCACCAAACCCCAGCCTAAGGTCTCCACCCATGTGGCCAGGGGAAGCCAGCCACTATCTGATCCTAACCATGGGGGTAGTGTCAGGGAGGAGGATTGCATGGGAGGAGACAGCTATCAAGGGGAAGTGGTGACTCTGCTAGGAGAAACTCAGTATACATCTTCTTCTGAGGATGAAAGTCAAATCATTCCTAGATACCCGATGGCATGTTATCAATGTACAAGTCCCTCCCATATTACTACTAAATGAACCTGTCATGGGAAGTCGTCTAGACAGAATAAGGTTGGTGCCTCAGGGGTTCAAGAACTAAAAGTGAAATCCTTGAATTGCCCTAATTTCGCCTTAAGCAGAAGCCCTGACTCCAATGTGGAATCAGAAACCTTTTTCACAACCTCCCCTTTCTCTAATAATTCAAAATAACTAAAGCACAAAGCTAACTGAAAGTAAAATAGAACAAAATAGTAATAATAATAAATAAGGTTACACAATCCCATATTGACTTCAGTAAATACAATGCTTATGGTACTGAGACGAGGAAGAAGGACCCAGAGGCAATGAGGATTCAGACTGCTGCATATCAAAAAGGTGTGGTCTAGTTGTTGCAGACCAAGGCCCCTGAGCGGGACATTTAAATCCCAAAATGAGGTACAGCTGCAGGAAGAAGGAGAAGTAGATGAACGAGATGTTGAAGGCCGTTTAGAGGGCACAGCTCTTGAAGCTGAAGTTATCTAAGGTGCAGGATCAGCCACAGAAAAAAGAATGCCAATGGAAGCCTTCACAAAGAGTGAATGTGAGCAGAAGTGCAGAGTACGCGCAGCAGGAAGCAGCGTGTCGTGAAGAAACCCAGCTGATCAGGCAACGTGCTCCCAACTCAGCACAAGTCATGTCAGTGACAGAGAAGCCATGGAAAATCAACAGAGCTGTCAGAGCTCCCGGAGACCGACGTGCAGCTCACCGAAGGTACTCGGAAGCAGGAGAGAGAGCAGGCAGGACAACTGAGGTCTGCTGCCAAACCACACCGCGAGAAGGAACTGCTGGAGAAATCCAGTGGCTAGATGTAAATGCTGACCCCGGGGCGTTGCACATAAAAATGTTGTTGAAATGTAATCATTTTGAATAGGGAACAATGAATGAAAGAAAGCAGAAACCACATATTTTTGAATGCCGAACAACCAATGAAAGAAAGCAGAAACTTAATAATTGTGAATACCGAACCATTAAAAGTGGCAAGAGCATACGTTCCCTCATACGGGGACTACAATTGAGGAAAGCTTAGATCCCACATTGACAACAACCAAACGACTGTGAAACCATAGAGAAGCGACAAGGGCACACTATCCCTTTTTGGGATATCAACTGGGGGAAACTTGTAAGCCAAACTGCCAAGAAACAGTTGAGAGACACTTTGAGAATAACTGTTCTAAATCAAGTTCTCAGTTTGGTGAAAACTGGAACACACATTACCAAGAGTCAAGAGATTATTAGAAAAGGCAGTTATTGTTCAACCCTCTGTCCAAGAGAGATTGGTGTGGAGAATCTTGAAATCAATATTGCCATCTAGTGTGAATTTAGTTGTATGAGTTTTCTTCCTGGCAAGCGAGTATACCATGAAAGAAGAAGATGGTTTGATGAAGTATAATTGTGGTAAAAAGGTGTGGTGGAAAGACCTTTGTTGAATCAAAGAATGTATTAACTTTATTGTGTGTTTGACATGTTGTGGCATCACCAAGAGGAGGTGCTGTGCTACCTTGACAAAAGTAGTTCATTTGAAGAACGTGTAACATGTTAAAAATTGTGGAACATTTTGAAAATAACACCTTTACCTTTCCAAGAAGGATATTGTGGAAAACACCAGTTGTATTGAATCGTAAAGAAACATTTGCGTAAAAGGCATTTGCTGTGTCCCAGGGAAGGACCCAGTGGTTGGAAGAGAATTTTTGTGTTACCTTGAACATAACTTTGTTGAGTAAGACCTGTGCTCAAAGTATTCCTGAATTGATCCACGGGAAGGGAGCCCATCCCTGGTCACAAGGAGTGTTTTCAGATCTCTTTGTTTTAACTCACGCACTGTTTTGTTGAACTAAAATTAGCCATACATTCCTTGTATAATGTTATTGTGTGTATTAGTGTGAGGGTCAGAGACTTTTTGGACACTAGGTCACTTTTCTTTAGTTTGCTAGGCAGGCACCTCTTTTTTAGGATATGGGAAAAACAGGCGTTCATCCCATCCCTTTTCATTTAATAAATGGGTAATCTTGAGAAAACGTTATCTTTGTGTCTGTCTCGCATTTCTGTCCTCTCACAGGATTGAAACAAAGTCTGCCTATTTTCCCTTGGGAAGTTAGCCACCTCCCAGCGGACCGCGTTCCCTGAGCTCCCTCTTCCATGAGCATTAACTACAATTAAGTATTTAGGGATTCATATGTATAACATTATTGCACAACAATATTGGCATGATGGACTTTCTAGTGTGGCAGTTCTTTCCTGCTCAATAGATTTTTAGGCTAAACTGCTGCTCTCAACGTTTGGGTGCCTAGGGCTCTCCAAAATAGTGCTACTGTACATCTTTGAAGGAGCTTCAGTCTATGTACTAGTTTCTACTTTTAAAGAAAAAGACTGCTACTAGTGAAGATGTTGCTAAGAGGTTGTGGGGCCAAAATAGACATCAGGTGTCTCTGAGGATGCTGAAGGGCTTTTCTGAGGATGCAAACCGGGGTGGGGAGGAGTGGGGGTGAATCAGGGGGGGTGTCGTGCCTGTGAACATATTTACTAATTGCAATATATTTTAATGCAAATTTGATCAAATAAAGGACATTAATGCAAAATACTTTTTTGCCATGTAATGTGCTACTGTGTAAGGTACAAACAAACACTCAGTATTGAAGGTATAGGTCAGCTTTATATTTTGCTGAAGCTATTTTTATTATTTGTTTGTAGATTTTTTTGAAAGCAAAAAGTCTATCTGTGGTCAAAAGTTGACTTGAATACATTCAACAAGAGGTTGGCATAGCTCATTCCCTCTGTATAAGTATCCAAAACGTCAGGAGGATGAATCATAGTCCCAAAATGGGGTGGAACATAAGGGCATCAAATGGTGCCGGGGTTCTCAGACTTTTCGGCATACACAGTTTAACAGCCTTCTTCTGGAGCCAAGGCGTGGTTCGTCCTACAAGAATTGGAGGAGAAGGTAAGTTAAAACAATGGGAGGATGTGCTGGGATATTCTAATGGGTACATACAGCAACCTGAGTATCATTGGAGTGTATATACAGAATTTAAAAGATTTAAAATGATGTCTCGAAAAGACAATTTCGGTCCTTCACTGACCTTAACAGTGGTGGCACCAGGCGTGGGCGCCTTCTGGCTGGCTTAGGAAGTGGAGATAGGGTGGTGAGATGAACACTGTGAAAATGCTGCTACCGGCCCTTCTATTCAAATGCTGGAGGTGGGGCACTGAAAGAATTAAGAAGAAATGTGCCAAAGTGAGAAGAACACAGGCGGAGGGTACGTGCCCGGGTTAATGGAGTCACAATTGCAAGGGTACTAGTGTACGGTGGGACAAGCTATTGACTCTGTACCTTAATGCCCGTTATTGGTGGCGAGCCGAACATTGGCTGGCTATTATGGTAGGATGGCGTAGTCAGCTGGGCTAGGAGTCCACCGGTATAAAGGGCAGCATTCTGCTGAAAGGCAAGCAGATCGGTTTGCTGACTGATAGAAGCAATGGAATGGCTAAACAAGGAAAGAGCGTCTGTTGGGAAAATGCAACTGGGATCCCAATCGGGGCTCACCTGAGTAATGTGGCGTAGGAGGCAGTGTCTAAATCCCGGTGCAGGTGAGCGTGGCTAAAGTCGCAGCGAGTGACTGCTGCCCAGCGTGGACAGGCGCGAGTTTAGTTGTATCACGCTGGGGACAGCGCATGCGTAGGAGAGAGTGGAGTCTCTCCTAGATACATGCGCAGTCGGGTGGGGCTTTTCTGAGCAACAGAGTATAGGAGTACCAGACCTGGAACGGATTTGGAGTCTATTGTGAGGGGTCAGAAATGCAAGGTGAACAAGTGGAGTTTTCTCACAATTAGCCATTTTTATTAAATAACAAGGATTTCACTGCCTGTTAAACGAAGACTAAAAGAAAACACTATAAAAAGGGTTCTGTCCCTCACACTTCTATACATAAACAAAATTATAGAGGTATCTTATGGCCAGTCAAAACGCAACACAATAACAGTTGTATTGAAACATAACTTTGTTAACAAGCGTTCCTGTAACATGGGTCGGATCCCCTCCCCCAGGATTAACGTATGATTTTTTAAACCAAAGTACAAATCAAGAAAGTGTGTTGAACTGTCCACGTTCTGCTCCAAATGCATCACAAAGAATACTTCTGTCCCTGCACTACGAAGCATAGACACATCCGGTGTTTCCTGTGAATGGGGACGTGGAAGTAGGCGTCCTCCAGGTCCAGCGACATCAGGAGATCCCCTCTTTCCAGTTGACCGAGCACGTGCTGCAACGTGACCCTCCTGAATTTCAGAGACTTGAGGTACTTATTCAGACGTCGCAGGTCTAAAATGGGCCTCCAGCCCCAGTCTTCTTTCTTACCAAGAAGTATCTGGAGTAGACTCCGGAGCCCTGGAGTCGCAGGGGAACCAGCTCCATCGCCCCTTTCCGTAGCATGGCCTGTACTTCTCCCAAGAGCTGAGGGACGTGCTGCTCCTGACGGGTGTAAGAAACCTGAAGGTGTCTCCCTGACTAGTCCCCGGGGGTCTGTCCTCCAGGTGACCAGGACACGGCCATCACTATTGGATCCAGTTCCTGGGATGGACCAGGGATGGAGGATCAGCTGGATGGGGGGGTCCTCGGGGAGTGGAAGTGGGATATCGATGGGTGAGACGGGATATCCCCCTTCTTCTAACACCTTTTCCCCTATCCTGCTATGTAGGATACTCTGAAACTCTACCCCTCCTCCCTTTTCTGACCAAACACTTTCGCACACCACAAAGACGACGGACTAACACCAGAGCCGTTTACCAGACATGTACCAACACAAGGGTCAGGCAGAGTCAGGCAATTGACCCGAACCACACACACCTGACATCCCTTTCCTTTCCCCACAGGGATAAAAGGTGGAGCACAAAAGCACAATAGGAGCATGGCAGATCGCAGGACGAGACAGTTATCCAAGAACGGCAGTTCAAGAGGAGGAGAAAGGTGGTGAGAACCGAAAGGCTGGCAAGGAGAGAGGCGACCTTACCCTTTCCAACTCAAGCCTGCGAAGTATCCACAGAAGGAATCGTAAGACCGCAAGCAATAGCACAGGTGTGGTGCAGCAGATGTCAATGATACACGGAGAGTGCCTACACAGATGAGCAGGACAGAGGGAGACGCCTGCTACCGTGGTACCGGCCTTGACTCCAGATACAAGGAAAGCCAAACGGTTCATCACAGCCAGTGAGCTAGGGGAGAACCGATAAGAAACCGAACTGTGTTGAATGAAAGTCGCAAAGTGGCACATTGAGGAACGTTCAAAGAACTGTAAATTGTTAAGGGAAGACCACCTAGAGAGGGGACCGGCACCACATGGGTGCTCACTCGAGAGACACTGGTTGATCCCGTGTTCAGTGAAACTACTGATACCAGAAGGCCATTGGAGAGTCGCCAAGAAAGGTCAAAGTGGTCAGGCAAGGGTCTAGCAAAATCCCTGTACAGTCGAAAGTGTTTGACTGACAAACCATTGAGAAACGTACAGGAAGTGAATCCCACAGCAAGAGAAAGCAAAAAGAATTGTGAAGTGGCAAGAGTGAACCTGACAGACGGATGCCAATAAAGAGGGGCAAAGTCTAAAGTCCCAAGAAACAGTGGGTTGACAAAAGTGAACCCGGCAGAGGGATGTCCACAGTGAACTGTTTAATAAGACATTAAGATTTGTGAATGCAAAAAAGAAAATATCTTTGCAAAAGCCATATTGAACCCAACGGAGGAGGCAAACGTTCGAAGGATCTGAGCCCAGAAGAGGGAGATACAGAGGTGAGAAGCCATCATCCCAACGACACGTGAATGCAATTGAGAAGTCATTTTGAATATGTTCGAGAGGGGTGCCCGGAAGAGGGGGACCCAGGAATCATCACCTCAAGTGTAATCCGAATGGAACATTTTGTTGGTTATATTTGAACCTATCAGGCCCTCAGAAGCAAGAGAGTCAACCAGCGAAGGTCCTGATATTGACGGGAACTGTTTATGGATCTAAGCCCGGAAGAGGGGGATCCAAGGGTTAACGGCCATCACCCAACGTTATTTTGAAAGCAACTCTTAACCGCTAAAGGTCCTGATAACCGAAGCTGGAACTTGTCTATTGCTGAGAAAGCTCAAGGGTGTGCTATACTCAGGAGTCCCACCTTGCCCCGTGCTCAAAACATGGGGAAGGGAGACCTACTTCAACATGACTCATTTGTGAACACTTCTTTCTTTCTTATAAATCTTAACCCACACTCTTTTCATATTTAGCGTAAGGATTGGCAATTTATTTTTTTAGTATAGGCCCTTTTTTTATTTCACAAGACGCCACTAGGACTGCCTTATCTTTCATTTGATGGTCGCAGCTTGCTCCCATCTTAGCTTTAGGTTTAGATTAGGCGTTTTTACAACCTGCATATCCAGTTTAATAAACACCCTTGAACTGTGATCACTAGTGTCAGTCTATTCTTGATACCATGTCTTCCTTACACAGGCCACCAGCGGGATACACAGGCAACTGTGCTGAAATTCCAGGGTATATCCTGGGCGAGAGCCTCTAGCACCGATCTGTTTGTTGGTGGTGATCTTTTCCACTCGCTGACCTCGTCAGCCGGTCTCCCACTGGGGTGGTGCACGGGTGGGGGCCTGACATCTTGGCCGGTCCAGGCTTGCTTCGGCGCCCTGCCATGCTGGCAACAACGCTGCCCTTCTCCCCCGTAGGCCTGGGAATGGCCTCTGTGGGCTTTCTGGGTTGTGGATCTGGAAGGCTGACGGTACAAGGAGGAGAAACCTTTCGAAGACCTGCCCGACTTTCCTCTAGAGGAACGAAAGGAAGAGCTGTGCTGTTGGAGGGGGCCCAGGGCACGGGCCGTCTCCGTATCCGCCTTGATGACATGCAGGGACTTGTCGATGACCTTCCCGAAAAGTTTATCTCCGTTGTAAGACATGTCTAGGACCTTCGTTTGGACCTCCCGCCAGAAATTTGTGGCGACAAAGGCAGACACCGTTCCCCATCTGCCAGAACCGCGTGTCGGGAACTTCAAGTGCCACTGTGATGGCGTGATCCGATGCTACCTCTCCTTCCTGGAAGAGGGTGATCGCCTCCATCCTCTTGTCTGGGAGGAACTCCAGAATCGGACCCAGCTTGTACCCCAGCTCCCTGTCGTACCTGGCTAGGATCGCCAGTGAATTTGCTGTCTTCATGGTGGACGCCGCAGTGTGAATCACCTTCCTCCCCATGGCGTCCAACTTCTTACCCTCGCTGTCCGGAGGGACTGAAGACGACAAAGACAGGTTAGATGACCGCCTCCTCCTGGTCGCCGAAACCACAGAATTCGGTGATGGTTGCGACCTCAGGAACTTGGGTGCGGTTCCGGTACCCAGTACTTTTCAGCCTATCCTGCTTGGATGGAGCCGTGCAAGGGTTCTTCAAGAGGGCTAGGTTCTCCTCCCGCACGTCGTCCAGGAGAGGCAACGCCATCATTGTCTTCCTCTTGGCCTCACGCCTCTGGTACAGGAAACCTTCATTCCTGGTTTCTTCCAGCTCGAGCTTGAATTGCTCGGAGGCTTTGGCGATCTTAGTGTGGAATGATCCCACCTTGTCCGGTGGGGACGCCCTAAACTGTGGGGACCCACTGCCCGCTCCGACGATATCGTGGCCATATCCGCTCCCGTGTCTGGGTGATGAGGGGGAGATTGGACCTGACGCAGATGTGGAGGCTGAAATGGGGGCGTTGGATGGTGCTTTCTTTTCTTCATCTGCGGTTAGTCGGGGGCCTAGGGGACTGTTGGAACAGGCCCATGTGGCATCCTCTTCTGGATCACCAACACTAAAGTGTGGAGGGGGTCATAGGATGTCCGGAGAGACATCCCTCAGCAGAACTGGCATGATTGGAACACTAGGCCCTGCGCTGCAGTCGCCGTCGCCATCCTCTTCCACATCCTTGTGGACCGTGTGTAGGGACCCAAGTGCTAGTCGTCCGTGGATGAAATTATCATGGCTTGGGCCACGGCCTGGGACTGATCCGGGTGCCTCCTTGCCCCCCGCACTCCATTTTCCACACTGAGGTGATGGAACTGGGTTCTGAGGTGATGTCCCCTTCTCCAGCATGCCAGCAGACCTTGTCAGAGTCAACACAGCGGCCTCGGAGGGAGGGATACCTTCAGTGCTGTGAGGGCTACTTTCCCAGGGTCAGCCCCTTTAGCTTTTGAAAGAGCAGCCGCCACCAGCTCCATGCTCGACGAAGACTTTTCCTGTGTCGCCTGTGCCTACTTGGTAAGCTCGGCCTTCTTCGCCTCCGTCCGTTGCTTCTCTGGCTTCTCCCGCAGCTTAGCTGGGTTGCACGACTTTCTCTTCGAGGAGGAGCTCGATTGCCGGCTGGCAATGGAGGCGGAGGAGGATGTTGATCGCGCCCTGTCTGCCGTGAAACCTGCTTTCGCAGTGACCCCAGTGAACCCGGACTTGCGGTGCTTGGCCTTACCTTGGGCCCCACAGATGAGGCACCCTCACAGGACATAGAAGCCTGCTCCTCGGACCGACAGGCCTTGGGTGAGGCATGCCCCTGCTGGGGGCATGGGGCAGAGACCTTGGCGTTCAGACAAGCCGCCAGTCCACTGTGCCTGTCCGTCGTCTTCTTGGAGAATCTGCAGCATATCTCGCAATCTCCTTCCTTGTGGTCCGGATGCAGGCAGTAGAGGCATTGCAGGTGCTTGTCCTCCACAAACACATTTCAGAGCCTGCACTGCACCATCATGGTAGGAGGGTGCAAAGTAGGCCCAATGGTCTTCTGGAAACATGAGGGGCGCTGAACTTCACCGACAACAAAGAAAACATAGAAGTAGCTCGCAGAGCAAACTTGAGGACTCCCAACACTGAAGCGTGCAGTATAAATCTGAAGATGGCTGCCAGAGGAGGGGCTTAGGGAGAGAACTGTCATTGGCTGGGGGAAGTATGACACAGAGGACAGTGATAGGTTTGTGGGAGGAATACAGTTTGTAAGTGAAAGTGAAACAGTTTTTCTTTTACGGAGGACAAGTGTTCTGCAACATCTTTCACCACCACAAGAACTCTTTCTACATCTGTCTACTCTCCTAAGAAGAACCTTTGTGACTTTTGGGCACAAGGCTCCAACCAACATATGGATTGGACTTATAAAGTAAGGGTATAATTCTTGTGAACTGGTTTTACTTATTGCATCACTACTTACCTTCTTTCAGTTGAATATGTTATTGTATGCCTTTCTACAAACCAAATGTGACTGTATATATATTTGATAACTGTGTGTTGTGTGATAATAATACTTTCTTGTTTCATGTTTTTCTTGTGTTTCTGGGACTATAATAAATAGAGCATTTTTGTACTTAACTGTCTCAAGGAAATGATTGTGTCCTTCAATGTGTGGACTCATTGTGGAGCCCTGGCCCCACTCACATTTTCCCCTGAGACTAAGCCTTGACCTCTCCCCATGCTTACCTTGATTGGGTTTGGCTAACCTCTCAGAATATCCCTGCTCATCAGAACTAGGGTGGCCTTCTAAAATGTGTCCACCAAGCCAGATTGTAGAAATCCATTTGAACAAACGTAACTTGTAAATTCTCACAAATTTCGCTATGCGGCTCACAACAGCAGACAAAAAACATGGTTAAGGACCTTATTACGGATTTTGTCCCATGATTTGGATAACCTATGACACTGAACACTGAACAGTGACATGGATTTACACTTCACACAGCAGTTTGTGAAATAACTGTGTTCCACTTTACAGATTCGACAAAATCTCCACTGCGCCGATCACCCACGATTGGCAGGAGGAAAACAACATGTTAAAGAACAAAATTGAAAAAACCTGTGATAAAACTAACTTAAAATTGCCCACTGCTTTATCTCTGGTCTTGACATGTGTGAGATGCATCTAACAAGAAAACTGGATTGAGTGCACATGAGATTTTGATGGGCCGGGCTATGTGCCTTTCTGAGTCACCGCCCGCTGCCTTTAGATAGTATAATCACACAGCTTTCTGATGAGGTTTACAATACCACAAGGCACTTAGAAACATCACAGAGTTTCTTCATTATATTATTTAGGAACGCATTTCAAAATAATGGAATGTGGAGGACACATAAAAAGTGACTTGGTCTTGCCGGGACAACTTTAAGGTTTGCAAAACTGTGTGGGGGGCCAGCAGTTCCATCAGCACTGGATGTCTACAAGACACAAGCTCATTTAGCCACCCTTTACGGGTTAGGAAAAGCAGTATTCGGTAGACTAGGAAACCTGTGCATTAATGAGAATGCTTTCCTTAAAACATGTTGGCCCTACTTATGCGACCCAAACATCCCCCTGTTCTTGGAACATTGGATGGGAAATATAAAATAAAGTGCTAATCCAAGGTCTATAATCTATTGAAGTCTGATGTGAACATGAATATCTCATAAAACATAAAGAAGCCGTGCCTAATGTTTTGAATATGCCCAGGACCACTAAACTCCTTTGGTTTAACAATCAAATTAAATATGCTTTATTGATTGGCTTACTGAACGTATGGGCAAACACGGAGCAAATGGAAAAACGTAAATTAGTCCAAGTTAAAATAGCACATCGGAGGAAGTGCGGGGGCGCTCGAGAGCCCGAAAAAGGTGCCAGCTCCACTGTGAAGCTCCGGGCTGAGAGATGAGGCAAGCACAAGGGGGACCAATATTTCGCTATGTGGCGCAGCAAGACTCGCTTTGGTCATTCAATGTTAAATGTTAAAGATATTTGTACCGTGCACCGTCACCAACAGAATTGGTCCCCAGGCGCTCTGGTGGATCTGTAAACGATAAGGGGGATGGGTTAGTAAGGTGAAGAGGGAGTAGGATAGTGAGAGGAGTGGTGTTCTGTTGGCAGCTTCAACTCGGTATACACCAGATGCTGAGCTTTGGTGCGGGTATTGGATCGGTGTCAGTCCGCGTGTGCTGTTGCTCCGGCTTATGTGTTGTTGCAGTGTTGTGAAGTGCGTGCGGCTTGTGGTGCGAGAGATGGTTGTGTGAGTTTTTGAGTGAGATAAGTATGCAGAGTTTGAGGTTATATTGGTTAGTGGGTTACCTGACCTTTAGCGTGCTAACATTCACAGTATTGTCTAAGTGTGGCACCTGTTGGCCTTCACAGTCCTATCTAGATGCGGCGCAGGCCACTGTTCAGAATTCTATCTAGGTGTGGGCATGCCAACATTCACAGCCCTATCTAGATGTGGCGCAGGCTGGAATTCACAGCTCTGAGTGTGGCATATGTTAACATTCAAGTTTCATGTAGGTGCGGGCATGCTATCCTTCAGTCAAAATCCTATCTAGATGCGACGCAGGGTAATGTTCACAATTCGATCTGTGCACATGCTAATATTTACAATTCTATCTAAGTGTGGACATGCTAATATTCACAATTCTATCCAAGCGTGGACATGCCAACACTCACAATTCCATCCAAGCGTGGACATGCCAACATCCACAATTCTATCCAAGCGTGGACATGCCAATGACCCATTATGCAGTTGCTGCCGTAATATTGGAGATTGATCCCTCCAGCGCATTGATTGACACCGTGGTGGAGTCTGCCGGGAGTGTAGAAAGGGCAAAGAGGCAAAAGTGCACTACAGATGAGTGCCAGGAGAGTCGTGTGGGGGAGCATCACGAGGCCAGGAAAGGTGCCTCGAAGCCTGGCACACACTCTTCCGCACCGATCCAGGCCGTGCAGCACTACTGGAGAGAATGGAGCTGGACTCCAGGCCCGCGGCTGGAGGACACGTGAAGGGTGATCGAGCGCCTGTATTTGCAGAGTAGGATGCAGCGCTGCATCCATGTACAATGGGAAGTTAGATGGCATGCGGTTCCCTGTGTCGGCATATTGGAAGTGAGGAACGAGTGGAGTTGAGTGAAACAATGGGGGAGTCCTTGTGAGCAGTCAGGGTTGTCAGGCTGTGGATGTCTTACGTGGCTCCTCGAGGTCGGCAGCGTGGAGGCTGGAGTGTCATTTACCCGGGAAGTGCATTTTTGGGTCTTTCATCCATTTAAGTGACATGGCATCGGGAAAGTCCAAGAAAAAAACAGTCCCTCAGCATGGACTTTTTTGTGCCCCGTAGTGGGCAGTACAGCCAAGAAAAACCCACCTCCCAGGACCCACTCATGGCTGCATTGGGCCGGATAGAGCAGACCATGTCAAGGATGGAGGGCAAGTTGGAGAAGCTGGCAGGGAGGGTGGCCCAACTAGAAGCGGGATACACTACGCTGGAATGCAAATGAACACTGCTCCCAGACACTACTCCTGGTGCAGAAAATCAGTCGGGAAGTGGAGTTGGTGGCAAAGAGAAGCAAGGCAATGGAAAACGGATTGGAAAATCTGGAGAACGCAGTGTGGGCACCACAGTTCCGGATTCTTGGTCTTCCTACAGTAGTAGAAGGAAATGTCCGAATACACTTTGTCTCTGCTTGGCTACTGGGGTTGCTGAATCTAAAAGTGAATGTAGACCAAATCTATGTAGACAAATGCTATAGGTTAGGTCCTCTACATCCACGGTGAAGCTGGCAAGGCTGGGGGCCCCACACTTCTGGTTCAGCTCAGTGATTCACGTGACAGAGATAGGATCCTGAAGGCAGCTGCTGCGAAGAAAATGTTGAAGTATCAAGGTCATAGAATTCACCTATTCCCTGATCTCTCTCTCCTGCCGCCGAGAAGAAAGGCGGTCCCTAAACACTATGAAGAAAGCATTTTGGAGCGTGGTGTCAAAGCAGGCCTGCACCGGCCTGCCAAGCTCAGCAGTTCCTGGAAAGGAAAAGCATTATCTTTTTTGGGACACAGAAGGGGCTCAAAGGTTTTTGAAATCCATCTGAAGCCCGGTGCAGTAAAGGGCGGTGCTTCGTTTCGTGACAACGCTGTTTTGCTGCTGTGGCTCTGGTCAGGACTAAAAGACCACTGGAGCGTGAGCCACAGCATTTCTTCAACGCAAACTGCTTTTGACACAGACTGGTTTTCTTTTGCCAAGTGACACTGTAGAACTGCCAACATACAGCAGAAAAGGTGCTCTTTCCCTTTAAAGCACCTCGAGCAGCAGGCCACGCCCCCTGGAGCCAGGAAGTAAAATCAAGACCCCTGAGCCCGGTGCAGGAAAGGGCAGTGCTTCGTTTCGTGACAATGCTGTTTTGCTGCCGTTTGGCTCTGGAGGGCAAAGGAGGAGCGTGTACTGAAGGTAACTGCGCGGCAGCTTTTGCATATTGTATCTAGTGTTAATAGCTGCTAGTCGCTCTATTTTCACAGTCGCGGTTCCCCCGGCCCGTCTTTAGGTCTCTGGGGCGATCCAGCGATTAGTGAGGCCCCCCTTTTGCTCTGATTGGGATATTATTTAGTATATCACATCGCCATTGGGGCAGTAAATGAGACTTCGCAGTACCCCCCTTTTTAGAAGACCACTCTGATCAGGAAGGCTCATATCTGGGCGGAGGGGAGGAACCAGGGCCAGCCGTTTCTATTACCCCCGTCCCAACTCCAACTCAGCCAGCTCCTATTACCGTCCATGCTCTCCTTCACCCGCATGGCCATTTAACAATGAGGGAAACTGCTGCCACGTCCATCATTCAGAAAGGATGGAAGCGGGGTCTTGAATACACGATCACAACGAAGCAAATTCAGAGCAGAATTAATGATCATTTCTCAAGGAAAATGAAACAAAAGTGTGAATGATGTGGCAGACTTAACAGACTGTGCATGGCAATCCCTTGATTGTGCCCAAGAGGGTGAAGATAGGGTTTCCTGCCCTGGAGCGGTTCACAGAAAAACCACGGCCCCAAATATTTATACACAAAATGAGGCGAGGATGTCTACAACTCAAGACCACTTAGATGGATCCACCATAGCCTCTTCAGGTGCCTCTTCCCAAGCTAGCGAAAGCACACTGGCAGCTCTAAGTTTTGTGTTAAACTCCCTGGTCTCGGTATTTGAACTCTTAAAATCGGAGGTGCAAACTCAAGCTGGCTTACTACTTGAATTGTCTAATGAGATGACCAAGAGTGAATCAGCAACAGTGGCCTTAAGTAACATCATGAACACCATTCTGTTCCCTACCCTCAAGGAGACACAAGTCGAAGGAGTAAAACAAGGGCTAGACATTACACAAATTGTTGGCTTACTCAAAGAGGGAAAAAAGGAAGACCTTCCAATGAAAGTCTTGAACCTTCAAACCCCTGAACTTTTCCCCATCAAAGAGGTCCTTGAAGACAACTTAATATTTGATGATACTCCGTTATCCGAATCAACATTAGAAGAATTCAGGAGACTAGCAAATGTAGTCATCGATGAGGAAGAGGGGGTCTTTGAAAACTCATTGATACCTAAAGACAAGGCTTTGCAAGTTCTCTCCTCCAGTGAAGCAAACTGGACCCCAGCGGCTTGTCCAAACTACAAGGGAAGAAGGAGGCTTAAACGGGAAAAAGGGCGGAGTGTGAAGACTCGAACTCCACGGCCATAGTCGAGAAGAACTCAGAAAAAGTTAAAAAAACAGAAAAACCCTGGTCCAAAGAACACAGGAACAAACTCATTTTTGAAAAATCTGGCAGTACCGCCAGTTGAGAAACCGTCAGAAGTTACTGTACCTGCCAAACCAGTTCCTAAATTAGAGCAGAGCTCTAGTATAAACCAAAACAGCCCAACTAAATTAGTCTCCGGAAAAAAGGGGAACAAAAAGGGCCTTCAGAGTCAAAATACAGGTCCTAAGCGTCCCAAGGCGCAAACATCACGTATTGGTCTGCAAACAGATCCAGTAAACTCCCCGAAAAAGACACTGAACAATCAATGTCATAAAATGGGCCAACCCAGTATCAAAATTGCCCCAATATTTATAAAAAATAGTGTTCGAAGGGCTCAAAAAGTCAATGCAGCTCTCGAGTCCCCAAAAGTGGCCACAAAGATCTCTGTGAAATTGGCGCCAATTTTTTTGAAACCAAGTGTAAAATCTGTGCCTTTTTTGGGCCCGAGTATTCCTTGCCAATTAACTCCTGCCCAGGAGGAAGTTTCATTAAGGCCTATTCCAAACGAGGACGATTGCTGGAATGGCCTGGGCAAAAGCAGAAATCTGGCATCCCGTCCCCCTGGGAATGGTGTAGAGGAGCAATCTCAGGAATGTGGGGTAAACTATCCAAGAACAATTCTTCTGACCCAGATTCCCCTTCCTCCTCACCTGTCCGTGATTCCTCAGATGAGTCTTCTGAAGATATCTCCCTCCGGCTCCTCCAGGCATGCTCCGGCTTTTTTGGACGAGTCTTAGGAAGAGCCCCGCCGGAGGCCACCCTGCCTACTAGCAGCCAGCCCGGCAGTGGGGGCCTCCAGGGAGATCGCCCCACGACCAGGGAAAAGCAAAGCTGAAAAACCCTGGGACGATGTTAAACTGCGGTTCTTGAATGCAGTCGACTTTGTGAGACGAAAATGGCGTATCCCGTCTTTCCAGAAGGTATCGAAGAGGATACGCAAATGCGTGTTAACAGATGCGTTGTAGGAGGTAAGAGTAAGGAAGGTTCGGAGTGGAAGGACGCTCTGAAGGAAAGCAGAGCGCAGCGGAGGGGCAGAATGGCGGTCGGTAGAATAGAACGAACCGCTAGGAGACAGTGAGGAAGAAGGTGCGGAGAAGACAAAGCAAGGAAGGCGGGAAGGCAGCGGGAACCACCAGAACAGTGGACGGAGAACAAGCGTGTATACCCAAAGAAGGAGAGTTGCAACGCCTCATCGCTTAGGCGTGACGCGTATTTGTACGTGATGCGCCGTAAACAACTATAGCGCAGCATTAGTTTCCACTCAGTAGCCCTTCTTCCATTTCCACCATAGTTTCCAGGGACGGCGGATCGTGACAGGCAAGATGAAAATATGCTAACAACGTTAGCTGAAAAGAACAAACCTGGTGTGTCTGACTTTACAATTCCTAAAGCATGGCTCAAGCTAGTCAAACAAAACAAGAACAAATCACCCTGTAGATCAGTGTTATTGACCGAGATAAAAAAAAATCATAACCTGTTTCTATTTGCATCCGAGGATATGGAGTACATGAAATTCCCGACCAAAGGGGATATGTTCTTTGTGGAAATTGGACTTAACTCGCAGAGAGCCCAGCAAGCTTTATTCAACAACAAAAATGAGCTAGCTAGAGACGGCCTGAAGGTTTACAAGTCCGGGGAGGAGGACAGACTGGTGGCGGAAGAAGGTGTTAAAAATGATGGTCTCATTGCGAAAACAAGAGTGTTAGACAAGAACACTGCCACAGGTTCAAGCATAAATGGGAACCTAATAGCAAACCTCCCAGAGATTATCTCCCAAATATTCCAAAAACTAGGAGTTGAGAAAAATAGCCTTTAGACGGAGGGGCCTGAAACTATTCTCTTGGAACACGTGAGGCCCAAGCTTCCTGAAAAAGAAAAAGCTGAAAGAGGAACTTTTAGGGCAAAATGATATTCTGTTACTCCAGGAAACGTGGCTAGTCAATCCTATTGAGATAGAGGGTTTTACAATTCAAAACCTTCGGGCTTCGCAAAAACTAAAAAGGGAGACCAGCAGGAGGGTTGAAAATTCCCCTAAAAAATTCCAGCATTAAAAAGATCACGGCACTATGCAACAACGACGTGGGAATCCAAGCTTGTAAAGTAGAACTGGAAATGGACACCCCATTTCCTATTATGGTAATCATCAATATTTAATGGAACCCTGCCAGTTCAAAACTCCAGCATTTCCTAGAAATATTGGATTTCCTCTTAACAGTGGTGAAGACAAAGTATGAGGGAGCAATATTCTTACTAGCAGGGGACTTTAATGCAGATCATATTTTCCCTTGTAGTGTAAAGCCTGGGCAAACAAAATGGAGTACATTGCGAAAAGGAAAACTGTGGAGGGATTTCCTGACACCCTGGGATCTCGAAATGCTTCACGAAAAGCTCAAGGAAGCGGAAAAAGCAGGAGCAACCTGGCGTCAAGCGACCTTAGAGTCCACCTTAGATTATATTTTTGTTTCTTCTGGTCTCTCTGGTCTCTGCTCCAGCCTCACCATAAACACAAGCAAGGGGGAAAAAGGCTGAACAAACTACTTGAAGCAGTTCCTCCCTCAAACTGGACCGACGAATTCCATCCAGAGAAATTTGGGAACTTTATTTGTTCTATACGTCCTCCAAGTGAAACAAAGGTCATAGGCAAACAAGAACATCTTCATATCTTTGATGAAGAAACACAAAAGAAAAAGAGAATCCTGCGACATACATTGCGCCACATAAGAAATAAGCATGATGATCCCATCACCCGTAAGCATGAATTAAGAATGGTCAAGCAGACCTATAGAAACTGGTTGAAAAATCAAAAATATCAAAAACTGCAAGAAGAGGGTGAGAGAATGCTTTATTTATTAAACGCAAACAACTCCAGGAACGTTTGGGCGGCGCTGGGCCAACTTGAGACCGGGTTCAACAGCTCGCTTTGTAACCTAGTCCCAGGGCATAGATGGGTAGCACATCTGTCAGAAAACTTCAGACCAACTGGTTCCACAGATTTCATCATGCCAGCAGACCCACTCTGGTCCCTCACATTTGATGAACAGGATATTGTGGAACTAATATCAACCTCCTCTTCATCGAAAGCCGCGGGCCCCAATGGCCTAACTTATCAGGTCCTAAAAAACAACCCGGAACTGTGGGCCAAGTTGTTAAACTGCCTCTTCCATGAAATCCTTTACACCAGGGTATTTCCACCATCATGGAAGAATGCATTAATCATACCATTCTTCAAGGGGGGGCGATCGGTTAAGCCCGGCAAACTATCGCCCAATCGCCCTCCTTGATACTGACAGTAAACTCTTTATGCGACTGTTGTTAAGAGAACTCACAGACTGGGTGGATTCAAGGCAGATCCTCTCAAAGCACCAAACAGGCTTCAGAAAAGTGCTTTCTACCAGTCTTAATGGGCTCATCCTAAATCTACTGAGCGAAAAGTCAAATGAGAAAGAGGGTATCCCCCTTTATGGGGCCTGGGTCGATCTGTCCAAGGCATTTCAATTCTGGCTTTCCTGCCTCCTACAGTTCAGGCGGTTCCACACTAGCCTCCACATTGGCCTCCGGCTCCGGTCCCCACACCTGAGTCTTCGGCGCCCAGCACCATACCAGCCAGACACCCTGGTGGACTCCGATGAGGACGACCCTGACACATTATCTTCAGCCAAGACCTTCCATGAACGACTTGCCGGTCTGGCCAAATACTGGGGGCTTCCACAACCCGAGGTTGAATACGTTCAGCGACTAGACCCAGGATCCCGATGGAGAGGGATGTTGTCGCCTTAGTCAAAAAAGGGATGGCTTAAACCCCATTCGGCGCAGCCCACTAACGGACACCTCGACCACAAGCTCAGGCACTTGGAGGGGTATACAATCTTGTGTTCGGCATCATATCATAAATGCCTCCCTTTCCTCTGGTATCTTTCCCAACGTATTTAAAACGGTTCATGTCAAACAGCTAATTAAAAAACCTTCCCTCGACCCTCTCGATCCCAAAAACTACCGCCCCATCTCAAACACCAGATTCCTTGCCAAACTCATTGACCGAACCGCCTACTCCCAACTAAATGCCTTTGTCGAAGCCAATAATCTCCTAGACCGCACACAATCAGGCTTCAGAGCCTGTCACGGAACTGAAACCACCCTAACTGCAATCTGGGACGACCTTAAAATGATGGCAGACTCCGCGGGATGCGCCGCACTAATCCTTCTTGACCTATCTGCCGCCTTTGACACAATCAATCACTCAATCCTCCTAGACCACCTCCACTCCCTAGGAATTTGTGGTACCGCTCTTAAATGGATAGCTTCATTCCTCAAAGACAGGTACCAAATAACGATACTCTCCACCTACACCTCCCAAGCCCGACCAGTCGACACGGGAGTCCCACAAGGAGCATGCCTATCCGCCCTCCTGTTCAATCTCTACCTGATCTTCCTCCCACCAATAATTCGTTCACACAACATCCTATGTTACAACTACGCTGATGACACTCAACTATTCCTAAAACTAATGAACTCAAATCCCAACTCCCGACCTGACCTTACCTGGCCTGGCCTCCTGCCTCCTCGACATTGAACTCTGGATGACCCAAAGCCACCTCCTGTTAAACCCCTCCAAAACGGAAATCATGGTATGTGGCAACTCCGAGCTTCTTCCGCACCCACTACCTTGGCCACCCGTCATGGGCAACTCACCGACTCCCTGCAACTTGGTGAAAAATCTTGGCTGCACCCTTGACTCTGACCTAACACTTTCGCGCCAAGTCAGCAACGTCTCAAAGTCCTGCCACTACCACCTTAAAACACTTAGGCGCATCTTTCCGTATCTCTCCTTCCCCAACAGACTCTCCGCGGTCCAATCAATCGTTATATCAAGACTAGACCATGCAAATCCCCTATACCTCGGAGTCCACGCGTACCAAATGAATAAACTCCAAAGGGCACAAAACGCAGCTGCCAAAATGCTACTTGCGCTCGGACCAAGAGACCACATCTCGCCAGCCCTTAAAACGCTGCACTAGCTTCCAGTAGCCCGAAGGGTGACTTTCAAAACATTATGCATCTTCCATCGAGCAATGCATAAAACCGGACCTCAATACCTTCAAGACAAGCTAAAACCCTATCACCCCCCACACACCCTAAGATCAAGCTCAGCCGGCCTCCTAGTCATACCCAAGGCAAACTCAGTCAAGTTGGGTGGATCATCATTCTCAGCCTTGGCCCCCTCCCTGTGGAATTCGCTCCCACCCCACATCCGCCTAACTGAGGATTTAACGTCTTTCCGCAAAATGCTGAAAACTTGGCTCTTCCCATAAAACCAACCGGTACCAAACCAACCCAAACAGAATAACGGCATCTCAATGACACCAATCCAACAAACTACCCGACGCGGAAATGACAGCTAATAACCCTGAGTATGAACTAGAAGGACAACCAGAATTAAACGAGTAAACTAGATCAAACCAGTGAAGTGGATAATAAGATTAACGCGCAGGAAACAGTAAAGAGACTTAAATTGCTGAAATGAACATAATGCATGAGGAGCGAACGAAGTGAATGGCGTCGATGAAATGATTAGTATGGATGAAGCGTGCGGAACAGATGAATGCGCCGAGTGGAAGGTGCCACGAGTGGACGAACAGATGACTATAGATCGAATGAGTATGTAAATCGAATGACTATGTTGATCGGATGAGTATATAAATGGATGACCGTGTTAAGCAGTTGTAGAATGTGTGTAGGACGGATGAGCGTGTAGAGTGGATGAGTGCATAAATACTGAGAAACGAGTATAATATAGAGAACAGACGAGCGTAAACCGGATGAGTATGTAGAGCGGACGAGTGGGTGGAGCGGACGAGTGGGTGGAGCGGACGAGTGGCTGGAGCGGACGAGTGGCTGGAGCGGACGAGTGGAAAGCATGGAAAAGGACGAGTGGAAAGCATGGAAAAGGACGAGTGGAAAGCATGGAAAAGGACGAGTGGCTGGAGCGGACGAGTGGAAAGCATGGAAAAGGACGAGTGGCTGGAGCGGACAAGTGGAAAGCATGGAAAAGGACGAGTGGCTGGAGCGGACGAGTGGAAGGCATGCAAAAGCACGAGTGCGTGGAGCGGAGGAGTGCGTGGAGCTGGAACGAATAAGAGTGCATGGAACAGACTGGAGCGCATTGAATTGCATGACATACATCGAATGGTTTGGAATGCTGGGAACGTTTGAAAGAGCATATAACCCATCATATCTCACCACCACGCTTACTCTCTTCTTTACACCACCACGCAACTAGAACACAGAGATACTATGACACCATTCGGTATAACTGTTCTCATACCTACACCTGCCGCCGACTCCCCATCATTCTAAGTAAACACTGCTGGTTGCACACCCCCCAGCCAGGCGTTCTCCTCAGGCCTAACACAGCCACATTTGGTCTGGATAAATCCTGCCAGAACAAACACATACTACAGATCTCACAACCACCACACCTACCGCTAAAAAGCAGCCATCACGTGAATTCCGCACCAGCTGCACACATACCCATTGCTCACATGCACCTTTGACTCTCTCTACTCTCTCTACTGGTCTGAACTTCGGTTCCCAAGGGCGTTCAACCTACCAGCGCCTTCAGACCATACCAATGGTATATAAGGCGGTATAAAATGCAAAATAAGATAACATTTAACCTAGTGGACAGATCCCTCCTTTGGCGGAAACTCCACAGCTGGGGGATTCCAGCACCACTTCTAGCAATGCTTATTGAGCTCCATAAGAACACCACCATAAGACTGAGGCTGGATGACCTGGGTCACCTATCAGATATAATACAGGTTTTCAAAGGAGTGAGGCAAGGATGTCTAGGAGCCCCCCTGTTTTTCAACCTATTTTTGTCAGACCTATGAGACTTCCTGGCATCATCATCACTGGGCAGCCCTTTGATCAATGGGAGGAGAATACACTGGCTTGCTTACGCGGATGACTTAGTTCTGTTGGACAGATCAGCGATTGGTCTTCAGTGGCTTCTGTCCAAACTGGGGGAATACGCTACCCTAAATGGGCTTTCAATTAACCCATCGAAATCCAAGATCCTTATTTTTAAATTAGGTTTTGGAAACTGGATTTTGGATGGAAAAGCAGTCCTCCGCGTTGAAGAACTCACTTATCTTGGCTATGAAATCTTTGCCTCTCCCACCCAGAACAAAGTGAATACAGCCATCCTGGAAAAAGCCATCAAGATCACCCCTCAAATGAAAAAATGGAATGGGAAATTTTGTAAATTCCATTACTCCCGCTTATCAATATTACATGGGCAAAGCAGTTCCAGTCCTTCTGTATGGTCTGGAAGCGAAGCCTTTGCTTTGGCAGTTCGATTGGAATAAACTAGAAGGTCTCCTGTGGAAAAAATCTTTAGCCCTCCCATTGTGCACCTCTCTTGTGAGCCTAAGGTTTGAACTGGGTTTGACCTCCTTAGGTTGTCGAGCTGAGTGGAAACTCATATCATTATATTGTGAAATAACAGCAGGCCAGTCCTCTCTACTTTGATGTAAAAGACTCTACTTTGATGTAAAAGAACATCTCAAGAATGCAAAATCCAAACTACTCCTTGGTCTGGAGAAGAAAGTGAAAGATATCCTGTTCAGGCTCGACTTGACATCAGAAACCCTAGCTTCCAATCCCATGAAAGTGAAAACGTCATTAGAAATAAGAGACTGGATCACTACTATCGATGGAGTAAGGAACCTGAATCCTCCAAACCTTTTTCTAAAGGTGGACAAAAAGCTTGGTTCTCTCCCTCACCATCTCCAAAAGTTTCCTGAGAAGGGAGTAAGAAATAATTTCTTGAGACTGAGCCTCAATCTAGCTCACACTGGGGAAATCTTGGCTAGAAGAAACCAGGGGGACCAAGCCAAAAAACTATGCAGACAATGTGTCTCTCCAAACCAACAATCCCTAAAACACCTGCTAATGGAGTGCGAAGGCACTTGGGAAACAAGACTGTTGTTACTTAGGAGATTTGTGGCTAAAGAAGAGAGCCTAACGCACGACTTTTTTTGGGATAGGCTGATCGCTGGTCAAGAGATTATGCTCACGGCTTCAATAGTAAAAGTTTTGGAAAAATTCTCTATACTATCATAAGTGTAAGACATTTGCCACCTAGATGAGCGTAACAGGGACTCGATCGGTCGCCCCTTGCACCCCCTGGTTTTCTTGCCATCTTTTCTTTCTATTTTCATTTTGTACCTATCGTATCTAGTTGTTTTGTCTTTTGTTATTACTGTGGTTTTGTAAAGGTTTTTCATTTAAAACCAAAAAAATAAATAATAATAAAAAAAAATAATCCATCTCGGCTGAGCAGCTGCTTGTCGACGACACAGGATTAGGTTCCAGGGTCACGAGAGATTTGCCTCTCTTTACATTTCCTCATATACTGTGATTGTGGTTTAATAACATGTACTTGCTAGTTCCCCATTGCTAGTTGTTGGTCTTTGTCCCTTTAATGCGACCCGTTGAGAAAGTCCAGACGCAGTGTCCTGCATGACCTCCATGTATGCTCCTGTGGTCGTGCTTTGGGCACCATCTGACGAGGGCATCAGTGCCATGACTTTAAACCGCCTAAACCCCTCCCCCTAGTTGAAGTGGACTCTCAAGGTTGTTCCCTACTATGGACGAGTACTTTGATGTGCCTCTGGTTGCAAAATATGGGATCCTCCTACTTGTGTCCCCTTGTATTGTTTGTACAAGATTAAAACGAATACAAATTTGAATTTTAAAAAAAGCAAGCCAGAATTGCGTGGGTAACTACATGATGTAAAAATACTAGGATAGTAGGCTGGTGTATGGGAATCTTGAAGCAAAATGTTTTAATGGCTTCGAAAATTATCTTGATCAGATTGAGCCTCTTAATTAGTGTCCGCAATATCACACAAAAGACTGCAGAACCACTCTCATAGACCGAGCGAATTCCAAAATGGCGCTCCACGGCACAGAAACCTTTGAAAATCTCTCATGTTCAGGCTAGAGAGGAGGAAATTAATACAGCCATTTGGCAACACCGAGAACCAATCATCAAAGAGATGGTATGGGAAAGTGAGGTCATAACAGAGTATATTGAATGCCAGGAAGGGAGGCTAAAGAGCTTGGGAGGAAACCAATCGGAGCCCATTGCACCAGAGTACCATTTGCATAAAGGGGCTGGGTTAAGTCAGTCAGTGTCTTGGACACGGAGGAAGCAGATGTAGCTGCTGATGCTCCCTTCATACAAGGGGGCGGTGGAGGAGGGCAGTGCTAGCTTAGAGAAGCTGGAAGAAGAGTGGTTTAGCACTGGAAAAGGAAGGCTACCCTGAAGGCAGCACAGCCCTCTGTGCTCTTTAGTTGAACTGGAAAGCCAAAACCTGGGGCTTTCCACTGATGACCCCCCAGGGAAGATAAAAGGGCCCAAGTCTATAAGAGCCCTGCTGTGAATGCTGAACCCAAGTCCCTGAGCCCTGTAGCCCAAGGAGAGGGGCCGATTGAGAATGCTGGACCGAAAGCCTATGAATCCTGTACCCTGAATACAAAGGGGGTAGAAGAGGAAAGAACCCAGATACAAGGTTAGGCTTAGGTTCTGTAACCCTAGGAGAGAGGCCTGTTGTGAATATTGCAACCCAAAGCCTATGAGAGAGGCCTACTGTGAATGCTGTACCCAAAAAGGTATGTGAAGGGTCTACTGTGACTCGTACAAAGAAGTTAGAGGAAGAAAACCCTCAGATACAACGGGATACAGAGAATGGAAGGTCCAGGAGGGACCCATAGTAAATCCTGAAGCTAAGGTACAAGAGGGGTCTGCCAGGATATCCGAAATCTAAGGTCTGGAGCGGCCTGCTGTAAATCTTGAAGGACCCAAGAAACACAAAAAATGTTTGTTTACATTAGAATAGGTAAGTACTTGGAATGGGAGGTTTATGAACTTTTACTATGGCCAAATCCTTGGAACTTGCGTTATTAGTATAGCGTAGCGGTGAGGCTAAAGACTCCTTAAACTGATGACTGATACTTTTTGTTGGCCAACCCTTTGGAGAATTTGTATTAGTACAGTGTCACTTGAGCAGCAACGACTTATTAGAATAGGTTGGACCTTTATGTTTGAGCACAGGAGATTATTAGGAGCACTAAGGGATCACCATATATGTTAGCCCATCCTAGGAGTTTTGTTGAGAAATCACTCACAAAGTGGCAGAGTTTCGCCTAGTGAGATTTAGGTATTTTACTAACCCTAAACATTATGTTAACGGAAATAAAGACACAGTTTAAAATTCATGATACACATGTGTGCTGTATCAGCGCCTTAAAATCCCCACAGGTCTTATGACAACTCTGAAAAATGTGGCTATTGACTTGCATTGAGCTAAACACTTTGACACTTCATATTCAGGCCCATTCTGCCATAGAGCTAGGGGAGTGATTGCAAATTGAAAGATAAACCATATTTTTGCAACAGCGAACTATATATGTTCGGCTTGGACAAGGGCATACAAAATGATCGCTCCATAGAAAATCTGGGTCTTTATCAAAACAAGTATGCTACAAATACAAAATTAATAGTGTTATATCCATAGTCTAAAGCACCCTCCAGCCAGACCCAAGTCTAAACTAGAAATCTATCCCCATTACATGAACACAGGTACCAAATTCTGTGCTCCACGGCCAGTGTATGGACAGATTTTTCAATCAAGTTATCGAGGGAAGCAGAAAAACAAAAGATTCTGACCACGGACTACTGCGGGAAGACCATGTGTGTTGCGGACAAAAAATCAACACTTCCTGCTCCCACTGGAGTCACAGGGAATACAAAATGACCATTTTCCTGTAACAAAGAAAGTATATCGAAATCAAAGGTTCTTTCTGTTATCAATAATTTTTCTCACTAACGAGGTACATTAAGAGGAATTAAAAACACACTGTTTACAACAGGTCACTGACCAAGCTTCATAGGGGATGGAAAAGATCTGAAAGGTCCACAGGCAGTTTAAAAATAAAATGACGGGTGGACTCGATATAACCTTAGGCTCACTCTGGCAAAAACCGCATGACGCCAGAGACATGGCCCAATCACTCACTAGCCCTGCTACATTACACAAGTTCAATAGCACCTCCACAGGGGAGGAAACACCAGCCTTTAAAAGGCAGTGGAGTCTTCTTGAGAGGGCTGGCAGAAGGACAAGCAGCAGACCATACGAGACCCCTGCCCTGGAGACCACAGGCGAGAAGAACATAACTGCAAAGACCAGAAAGGAGGACGAACTGGTGTGCGGTAAGGAGAGAAAAGTGAGGAGCAAAGAGGAGGGAGAGTTGTTGATAGGAGATTTGTAGTTAAGGTAGGGGAGTTGAAGAAGGGGTGTGCAGAGGGAGGGAGATTACGGTTTGCTGGACGCAGAGGGAGATATTTCTGCAGAGAGATATGGCTGTGCTGCAGAGCGATATGGCTGCGCTGGAAGTGCAGCATATTGTTTGGGAGCAGAATATGTTGGATAGTACCTTGAAGAGGGAAGTGAGGAGTACTACCAGGAAATAGAGGACTGAGAGTAAACACAAAGACGACGAAGGAGGGAGACATTGGTACAGCAGAAGGCCACGTCAGAGAGGCAAGAGAAATATTGTTAGCGAGGAAGAAGAAGGTTGGAGTTAAAGAGATATATTGATTCGGTGAAGCATAGAGATGTTACCTTGAGGAAGAAAGCGAGATACCTAGCTAGAGATTTGTTTTGAGGGAGATGGTCAAAGTGAAGGAGGAGGGTATTGTGCAAAGGGGAGAGAGGATCCAGCTTTGATGAGATATGTATTGAGGAGGAGGAGAAGAGATATCATTGGAGGAGGAAGCATTGCTGGCTAAAAAATAAAAGAGATATCATCAGGAGAGAGAGGAAGAGACTGAGCCACTAGAGCCAGACCACCTTACGCAGAGAAGCGGAGGAAATAACATCACCGTAAGTGGCAAAGTTAGTGAGGTTCTGGAGGCCACATTGATCCAGGGAAGAGTGTAAACGTGGATGTAGGAACAAGTCTGTGCCACTGTGGTGGGGAGAAGAGAAGACAGTCTAGGGATATGCAGGAGGGAGAAGCACAAGAGACAGAACATAAATACGAGGAGGAGGAGGATGGAAGGTAAGAGTATGGCCACGCTTCTCTGCCGAGCCTCACTACTGTACACCACATCAGGCAAGAATTAACCTTGCACCAAGCCTGGTGGATACAGCGATTACCAGGAGAGAAATCCAAGAAGAAGACCTAAGAGGCAATCACCAGGAAGAACCTGCAAACAACTATCTGCACAGAAGCAAGGGGCCTTGCGAAAACTTGCAGCTCAATAAGAGGGTTGCGGGACCTAGTTATTCTTTTACCGAAAGCTCCAGGAGGGGATGAGATGCCCTCCTTCAGGAAGGAGGACTTTGTGGCCCAGGAAGAACTTTGAAGTTTTTATTTGCACCTACCACCTGAGCATTGGACTGGTAGAACTTTGTAACACTGAGCACTTGATTGGCAAAACTCTTTGTGGCAAGAATGGGAGTCCCCGTTCTTATAAAACCTTGTTTGAGAACCTCACTGGTACCTCCCTCACATTATATCCTGACACCTTGAGCTGTCATCCAGACGTCTTATTTGAATGATATTAGCAATAATCCTGACACTATGCTATCTTTTGAGCACTTGTTCAATAAAAATCTTAAAACGTATATGTTGTATCAGGTCTCAGCTCTGGCAACACGTTGAGTGTTACCCAACCTGTCACACCTGGTTACTCAACTGACACCACAGAGAGTCCAGCACCAATTGTGATGAATCCAGAAAAATTGTCCCTTCCCCCCAAAGGGGAGCCACCCTGTTTGAGACTAGGGAGGTGACCCAGCTACGAAAAGCCCTCCTTAGAGATTTGGGCAAGCAGGATCTCACTAGGAGTGGCTCCCCCTTATGGAACAACTCCCAATCTCAGAAGACATTGCAATCCCACTTAAATTCCATGTTTTTAGCCTAAATGGGAATTGATAATTGTGATGACCAAACAGCGCCTTTGCCTGGACTAACGCATTCAGCTACCAGGGAGACAGAGCTGATGCAAACATCAGCTAGCAGAGACTTGACGCACAAAGCAGATGCTGCCACGGCCAAGTTCACCTGCTCACAAGTGAGCAGAAATGACAAATGGTAGGTTGCGGCTTAGAAGCCTGCAGAACGCCACCGAATCCAGAAATACCAGGGGAGCGAGGCTCATAGCTCCAAGAATGCGAGCACCAGCAGAAACCGCAAGGAACATGGCAGCCAAGGCAGATGAAACGCAGTCATTGCAGGATGCAAGGAACCCGCATCACGTAGAGAAAGAAGCACCATTACAAGGAGAGACGACCGCAGGATCCCAGGTACACAGTGGGAAAGTTAGAGGAAAGTGGGCAGGCGTATTTCGTAGCACCAAAAGGGGAGCGCCGAAAGCTTTGATTCCAAAATACAGTAACGCGCGACATGCAATTAGTGATATACCCGAAAACAGAGGAAATGTGTTAGAAAAATTCAGAAATTAAACAGACAAACTCAAACAAGTCCGGAAAAGGGGACTAATTAAAAAAATGTTTTAGAAACCTGAATGCTAAACCTGGGAGATACAGAGTACCCAAGAAGGGGAACAAGGGAAGGGCTAGTAGGCCCAAAGGAGATACAAGTTATAGGCAGCTAAATACTGTCACAGAGACATTTAAACAAAGTGAGCTGGGGAAAGCACCTCGATAGATCCAGGAGAGATCACCAGATATCAACCTGAGAATAAGTCACTTTGCATACTCCAAAAGCAAACACAAAAGACAGGATATAAAGTTCAACCATAGTGGGAGAGATGCAGGTAATCACCATTGTTATTTCAGTGAACCATAACAAATGTTTTCTTTGCAACTGTTGGGACTGAGAAACCATTACTTTGTTCTATAAGGATTGTAATAGGGTGCAAGGCCAGTGAAGGCAGGAGAAATATCCCCTCCATCTCGTCAGACTTTAAGACTGTTGTTGAACAAGACTGTGGCCCACAGGCCCATGAGGGGAGCCAGAGAAGAGAAGCGTCCTCTCTGAACCTGTGGTGTTCTACTCAAGGCTGGTGTTGCGATGGATCTCTAAAATCTGGCATGGTGGGCAGAGGTTTAGGAGGCCACCCTCGGTTTGGTGAAACAGGGGAACCTCCTGGACAAGCCAGACCAATCTAGGTAGCTTGGCAGGCGGTCAAGACTAAGTCTCAGGAGGGGTGAGAGTGATCGGAAGCCCACAATGAGCAAACGCAGCAACAAACCACAAATTACTCTTAGACAAGTTTATATGAAAAATATGTATACATTTATCGTCGGCTTGACCAAACAGACACGTAACTTGGGCAATGAGAAAAACAATTATCACACAAATCCTTAAATTATACAATATTTATACAACACATTTCCTAGTGCAATTTCAGTTAGAAGAAATAACCACAACCTGTGAAGACAGGATAAAGTTGGCACACAAATGGCATGAGGTAATTCTTCAGAGTTTGTTCCCTAACTTTCGAGTCCAACCCTGAAGAAGTGGTGAGCCTTATGCTCAACAGTATAGTTGTGCTTAAAAATGCACGATTGCGCAGATGAACACAAAGCGGGTCTTCTTTGGGGGGCTGTAGCAAGTCAGGAAGGGGCTTGAGGAGATCAAGAATCGGTTCCCACTATACAGGTAGGCCCTGCCCTTGGCGGCAAAGCAGTGTTCAAATGGCAAGAATAGCTAGGGAACGCAGCTAACCCAGCCAAGTCGGATACCTTTAAGGGATACTCATGCGTAAAAACACTTGGCTGTGCGAGGAGGCCACCGGTAAGTTATGCAAGTACTCACTAACCTTTGGCACAGTCTGGACCAAACTTCGTCAGTTTAGTCAAGGTCGCTAGTATGTTTGAGTCCGGCAGTTTCGTGGCTCTCTGGAGAACTAATGTCCGTGATGGGACAGTTGCCTTTTCTCAGCTTCCGAAGGAGGTTTGAAGAAAATTCTGGTGCAGCCGGCTTCAGGGCACAGGAGAGCAGAACAGCAGGGGAACTATAGTGACCATCACCACCAGGTAGTGACGTGGAAATTGTTACGCACACTCCTAATTCGGGACCCCAAAGAGCTAGGCCTGCAAAATTTGGCAGGAGAATGCACGGGACCACACGCAAGTCTCGGGTTTGCACTCGAAACGGTGGCGGTGCTGCGGATTACCCGGAGGTAGAGCTGGACAGTTCGCTGGATTGCCCAGGGACACTTCCGAAGGGGCTCGTTCGGTAGGTAAGCAGGGGGTGCAGAGAGTAGTTGTTCCCACTATTTCAAAGGGGTGAAGTTCCTTGGCAGCCCGTCTTGATTGAAGAAGAAAGCAGGGGTCTGATGAGACAGTAGAGGGCAAAGGGTGCCAAAACCTTCCAAAGCATCTCCGGCTGTTTCACAAGTCTGTTTCTTCGTGTAGGAGACTTAGCTCCTTCTGTAGTTCGGTGAGAACACAAGTAATCAACCTGGAATGGCTGCAGAGCCCCTTCTATTATCCATGATTATATTTGCGCCAAAATAGAGGACTTCCAATGGAAGATCTGCTCTCTTGCAGGCATCCCAGACATGGACCAATCACGGCCCATGGTGGTCTCAGTCATTCAGGCACTTCAGACATCCTGGCACCAGTAGTGTGGATTGGGACTAGACAGTCCCATTCCTCTTCCTAGGCGCCCATACGTGACAGGCAGAAGCCTGCAGAAGAAATCGGTTTTAACAGGGAGCTGCATGCCCAAATAAGGAAAACCCGGTCCCTCGACCTGGGTGAAGGCAAGGGACAAAATGGCCATCGGATAGAACAAAATACTTTGTGGCTCTGCCATTTTCAGACCTGGCCACAGTCTTGAGCCAAATGCGGTAAACGCAGTTTAACTCATTATAAAAAGTAACGGCTGCCACCAGTTTGTCCCAGGCACACTGGTACAGTCACCTAAAAATCCCCCAAGGGTGTCTAGGGCCATAAAATAAAAAGGGACCCCAGCGCACGGTACTGGAAGGTACATTGTGCACTATTAAAAAGTTACCAAGAAATGGCAATATAGTCAAAGACTAAGGGAAACATAGCTTCCCAGTACGCACAGTCTGAAGGATGTGTCAGTTTCCCTATAACAACTGAGCAAAAGCTGAGGGAATTTGAGCTGAAGACTGGGCTCCAATGGAAAAAGTTAGGTTAGGATAGCCACACAAAAGCAAAATGTTTGGGGGCGGGGGGCCATAAAATTGCACAAAAATGTAATATTTCATAACACTTGCCCCTTCCAGACTAAGGACAGGGGGAACTAATCCACCCCTGAATAGGCCTCCTGTTCAGGTCGGTTAGACATTCTAGCACTGAGAACGCGATGGGAGTTTGATAGAATATTGGCTTCTGAGCCGGTTACCTTCTGATTTTTTGTGCTGATAATTCAGGCTCCGTGCCCTTTGTGAAACCCTCTGCCTTCCTCTACCAACCCACTCCCACTTCCTGATTCCAATCCCCCTCCCGCCTCCCTGATTGGTCAGATTTTCCTGCTCTGCAGGCCCAGTCTGCAACGGCCACCCGCGCTCGCTTCTTTCCCTGAGAACGCGAGGTGAGTCTGATAGAATAATATTGGCTCCTGAGCCGGTTACCTTCCGTTTTTTTGTGCTAATAATTCAGGCTCTGCGCCCTTTGTGAAACCCTCTGCCTTACTCCACCAACCCGCTCCCACTTCCTGATTCCAGTACCCAACCCGCCTCCAAGATTGGTCAGATCACTGGTCTTAACTGACAATCCCAGGGCAGCCCCCTGCCCGTGTAGCCCCTGCGGCTAAGGGGCCGAGGCAAAGGGCGGCTCCAACAGAGGTGGCTCCAGATCGTGTTTGCAGGTGTCCGCAGGGGAAGCCAGTGGCCAGCCGTCATCCAGCAACAACAAGTAAGGCAAGTGTAGCCAAGGTGGCTCCCACCTTACAATATATCCAATCTCGTTAAACATTAGCCTACGTCACACCTTAATTAGCAATTCAGACTGATCTGTGTTAAGATAGTATATGTCAGACTCCTTGACCTTACCCCTCTTAGCCTGTCTCACACCTAGATAGTGCGTTCAAAGATTACTGTGTTGGATCTGCCTGCATCACTCACTTAAGATGTTACGCCTTAGTTACTACTGTGTTGTATTCTGCCAATCCAAAATGCTTAGAAATTGTTCCTGGTAGCATATCTCACACCTAGATAGTGTACCCCAGAGATCAGTGTTGTATTCTGCCCTCTTAAGACTGTATCACATCTAGATATTGCGCCCAAAAGATTACTGTGTTGTATTCTGCCAGTCTGCCCCCTTAACCTGTTCCACATCTAGTGAGTTCAAGAGATTACTGTGTTGTTTTTCTGCCTAGCACACAGTTATAACTGTTGCACCTTAGCTACTGCTATGTCGTATTCTGCCAGACTAAAATGTGTAGAATTGTTCCCGTTTGCATTTCTCGCATCTAGATAGTGTGCCCAAAAGATTACTGTGTTGTAATCTGCCCTCTTAAGACTGTCTCGCATCTAGATAGTGCACTCAAAGATTACGGTGTTGCACTCTACCCTCTTAAGACTGAATCGCATCTAGATAGTGCGCTCAAAAGATTACTTTGTTGTATCCTGCCAGTCTGCCCATTAGCCTGTTCCACATCTAGACATTGAGTCCAAGTGATCACTGTGTTGTTTTTCTGCAAATCACACACACTTAGGACTGTTGCACGTTAGCTACTACTGTGTTGTATTCTGCCAAACCAAAACAACTAGAAAGTGCCCTCTTGCCTGCTCTGCTTCTATATAGTGCACCCTAGTGAGTACTGTGTTGCTTTCTACCTGTCTCACACGCTTAAAATGCAAGCGCCTTAGTTACTACTGTGTTTTATTTTCACAGTCAAAAGCGCCTAAGAAATTGTTCCCATTAGCCTATCCCACATCTTGATACTGGGCCCAAGAGATTACTGTGTTGCTTCTGCCTGTCTCACTCACTTATGATGGTTGCGTCTTAGTCACTACTATGTTGTACTCTGCCAGAAACGCTTAGAAATTGTTCCTGTTAGCATATCTCGCATTTAGATAGTGTGCCCAAGAGGTTACTGTGTTGTATCCTGCCAGTCTAATCGCTTAGAAACTGTTCCTGTTAGCCTATATCACATCTAGATAGTGTGCCCAAGAGACTACTGTGTTGCTTCTGCCTGGCTCACATTACCCATACTAGCCTATCCCGCATCTACTAGTACGCCCTATAGATTATTGCATTACCCCCCTTCAACTACAAGTGCCACCTGAGATAGTACTGTAATTCACTTGCTTCACGTTTCTAAGCACCCCTTCCTCATCTTGACCGCCACCATATCTCAACCGCCTAGTCATCTCACACGCCCTCAGCGTCCAGATCCTAGGCACAGGTTGTGTATCCAGGGCCCTTCCACCAACACTAGCTCATCAATCCCCAGTCTCACTTCACCAGATGAGACCCCGACTCGCAGGATTCCCCCTCTCACACCCGTCCCGATCCCTAGAATCCCCCACTCCCTCCCCACTCACCCCCCACGGGACGCCACCCACGCTCTAGCACCTACCTTCTCGAGCCCCCCCACCATTCCTCCCCTAAGCACAACTCTAGAAACCCTCCCGCCCACTTCACTGCAGCCTAACGCCACTTGCCCACTCTCCTACCACCACCCCGCATCCAACTCTAAAATCAGAGGTGCGCTCTGGCGCGCCAACCACCTCCCTCGACAGAAGCCTATTCCCCTCCCCCTTCCCACCAAAATTCTTCACCCCCCCATCCTCCCCACTCACCCCACACGGCACGCTGCCCGCGCTCTAGCACCTACCTTCGAGCCCCCCACCATTACTCGCCCGAGCTCAACCCTAGAAACCCTCCCGCCCACTTCACTGCAGCCTAACGCCACTCGCCCACTCTCCTACCACCAACCCGCTTCCAACTCTAAAATCGGAGGTGCACTCTGGCGAGCCAACCACCTCCCTCCGCTGAAGCCTATTCCCCTCCCCTTCCCACCCAAACTCCTTGCCCCACCCTACCTCTGACCGTTATTGAGAACTACCTAATACGCCAAGATACCTCGCCCCCTATCAATCTCCAAAGCCAGAGGAGCCTGCTGGTGCTCCAAGCAGCTCAAGCTCTTATCTTTTTCCACTCCAATCAACATCCCTCCCTCCTTTTCGATCCCCATACCTCTGAGTCCCTCTACCCTAACCCAACACAGAACTGCCCACCCCCTCACTACCCCTCCTCTCCTTGTCTCAACGACCCGGAATGTCCCACCCCCTACCCTCCGTCCCCCCCTACAATCCCCCTTGCTCCTCCTGCTCACACCCCAATAACCTCCTCCACGATCACACCTCACTCCGAAGTCAACTGCATCCTTTTTAATGCCTGCTCTGTAGCGAAAAACAGACACAGCATCTTCGACGACCTATCCTCTGACAATCCAGACCTAGTCTTTATCTCTGAAACCTGGTATCCTGATGACTTTGTCCCGGTTGCACACAAATCATTCCCCGCTCCCCCACCCCCGCCTCCGGCTATTCTCTCATACCGCTCAACAGACCTTCCAGAGGAGGCGGCGGGGCAGTCCTCTTCAAATCTCATTTCTCCGTCCCACTGGTTGAATGTCAGACATGCATTCCATCATGTGAATCCCTTCTAGTTAAACTCTTGCTACCTCCGACTTTCTCCCACAGCTTCCTGCTCATCTACAGACCTGTTGGTTACGACAGACATTTCTCAAACAACCTCTGATTCTGTGGCCACCATTCAAGTAAATCACCCTTCTCCGACTCCTAGGAGACTTCAATATCTGGTTGGACATTCCCACCAACCCCATGACCCATCCATTGGTCGACATTCTTGATGCGCTCAACCTCGCCCTTCATATGAACAGTCCAACCCACTCTAGAGGGCACACCCTAGATGCTATCTTCAGCTCCCATGACCTGATTCACCTATTCCCCCATACCACTCATCTGGTCTGACCACTTTGTCATCCCTTTCTTCATCCTCTCCCCTGCCCCTCCACCTACACTCCCCTTGGCCTCTCCCCATGACCTCAAATGCTGGAACAAAGGAAAGATCCTTCCTGACCTTGCAGAAGCCCTGCTTCTTAGATCCCCTGCAACGCCCCCGCTTCCCCAGGCAGATTCCTAACCATCAATTCCTTCGACTCTTGGCTCAATGAATCACTAATTCCTCTCACCCCCTCGCAACCCACTTCCTCACGCAATGGACCATTCCCCAAATGGTAAACACCCAAACTGAGGAGACGGCAAAAAACAAAATAAATCTCTGGAACGCAAATGGCGAGCATCAAAAACCGATCCCAGCAGATCCACTTTCGGTTAATACTGGAGTACCGCAAGGCGCATGGCTATCTGCTCTCTTATTCAACCCCTATATGTCCACCCTTCCCGGGATCATCCGCTTGCACAATATCTTGTGCTACAACTACGCTGATGATACTCAAATCATCCTTAAAATCTGCAACTCAGACTCCAACCCCCCAGCCCGACCTCGAAGACTGTCACCTAGATATCGACCGATGGATGACAATAAACCACCTCCTCTTAAACCAACCCCACTAAAACCGAAATCATGGTGTGCGGCAACACTGCCCTTCTACCTCGTCAACTTCCCTAGCCCCCCCCCTCCCTGGGCCAAACCCCCCTGCCCCTCCGTCACATTAAAAAACCTAGGCTGCACTATGGACTCTAGCCTAACCCTCTCCTGACAGATCAACAATGTGTCTAAATGTTGTCTCTACCATCTTAAACTTCTCAGACGCATCTTTCCCTACCTCTCCTTCCCGAACAGACTTGCCGCTGTTATGTCTATTGTAATGTCGATATTGCAAAATTGGGTACTCCCAGTTTTTTGTTATCGGGGGGGCGACACTATCAGTGGGAGACTGATACGTGAGAAGCAAGGGGTGATAGGTCGCCTTCCCCTACCTAAAGACCCTAAGTCGCACCAGGTTAAATTCAAGGTAATCTTATGTAGTTTTAAGATTACATATACCACACCTAATTAATGACATCTAATTCCCACGAATATTTACTTTTTATTTTCCGATTTGTTTTTCAAATCACAAATGTATAAAAACAAATACACCTAAATCTATAAAAACAAACTGTGCTAATCACTTACAATCTAACTGGTGAGAATCCACCAGGCCTACCAGGATGTCAGATTCCATACAAATAGGTAACGGGAAAAAACAGTATGCATTACTGCAGATATAAACACAGATAATTACAAGGAAGAGTCAAAAGATATTGGAGTCTCCCAACTACTAATGTATGCCTCAAAGGTTTTTTGACCAGAGCGGGTGACCTAGTGCTGCATTTAGTTTGTTAACCACTCTGTTTTAAATTAACTTGCATTGGTGTGGGGTAGCTGCGGGGTGCTTCGTACACGTCAACTGCCCTATTAGACTTTTTAGGTGTGAGAGATAGGAATCCAAAAACTAAAACAGTTCCTATTAGCAAGTCAACACATGTTTCAGCCTTTCTGACTCATACGGAACTCTCTCTGGTGCCGTTGGTCTTGGTGTTGATAATGGCTGTCTTCAGGACAGTGACAATTGTGTTGTTTTCAGTAGTAGATACTTTTCCCATTCATAAAACATCTGAGTGTTTCTCTATTTCTTTAGGTCGTATATGGTAACTTAAATCAGCAATTTCAACAGGCTCCTAAAGAGATGCCGTATATTTGATTTCTTTTCGTGCACAGACTTGGCGAACTGGTGAAAAATGCAAGCTCCACTCAGCTCGGTTCGCAGTGATGCTGTATTCAAAATACGGGCAATTTCTTTTGTAGAATGGCTTCAGTAAGGGTCATAGTCCCTGTGTTCGAATCACCGGTAAACCAGCAGACTCCGGTTTGATTCGAACACAGGGACTATGACCCTTACTGAAGCCATTCTACAAAAGAAATTGCCCGTAGTTTGAATACAGCATCACTGCGAACCGAACTGAGTGGAGCTTGTATTTTTCACCAGTTCGCCAAGTCTAAGCACAAAAGATACAGTGCACGAAACAAAATCAAATATACGGCATCTCTTTAGGAGCCTGTTGAAATTGCTGATTTAAATTACCATATACGACCTAAAGAAATAGAGAAACATTCAGATGTTTTATGAATGGGAAAAGTATCTACTACTGAAAACAACACAATTGTCTCTGTCCTGAAGACGGCCATTATCAACACCAAGACCAACGGCACCAGAGAGATTTCCGTATGAGTCAGAAAGGGCGAAACATATGTCGACTTGCTAATAGGAACTGTTTTAGTTTTTGGATTCCTATCTCTCACACCTAAAAAGTGTAGTAGGGCAGTTGGCGTGTACGAAGCACCCCGCAGCTACCCCACACCAATGCAAGTTAATTTAAAACAGAGTGGTTAACAAACTAAATGCAGCACTAGATCACCCGCTCTGGTCAAAAAACCTTTGAGGCATACATTAGTAGTTGGGAGACTCCAATATCTTTTGACTCTTCCTTGTAATTATCTGTGTTTATATCTGCAGTAATACATACTGTTTTTTCCCGTTACCTATCTGTATGGAATCTGACATCCTGATAGGCCTGGTGGATTCTCCCCAGTTAGATTGTAAGTGATTAGCACAGTTTGTTTTTATAGATTTAGGTGTCTTTGTTTTTATACATTTATGATTTGAAAAACAAATCGGAAAATAAAAAGTAAATATTCGTGGTAATTAGGTGTGGTATATGTAATCTTAAAACTACATAAGATTACCTTGGATTTAACCTGGTGCGACTTAGGGTCTTTAGGTAGGGGAAGGTGACCTATCACCCCTTGCTTCTCACGTATTGTAATGTCGAGACTGGACTATGCCAACTCCCTATAACTAGGAGTCCCGGCATAGCACCTCAATAAACTACAAAGAGAGCAAAATGCTGCTGCTAAACTGCTCCTCGCCCTGGGTCCAAGAGACCACACCTCTCCAGCTCTCCAAACACTACACTGGCTCCCAGTCGGACGAAGGGCCACTTTCAAGACCCTGTCCATCACTCACCGTATAGTGCACAAGACCGGCCCATTATACCTGCAAGATAAGTTAAAACCTTACCTCCCATCCGCACCTTAAGATCAATCACTGACCTCCTCCTAGTGATCCCAACCACTAACTCTGTCAGGATGGGAGGATCCGCCTTCTCAGCCTTGGCCCCGACTCTGTGAAATTCACTTCCACCACACATTCGACACACCCAAGGCAATATGACATTCCGCAAGGTACTAAAAACGTAGCTCTTTTCATAAGCACCTACCTCAACCTTAAAGATGCGACTGAACTTCCAACCCAATGACTAAATACTCAATGGGACTCCCAACCATATCATCAATGAATACGCTTATTGACATTGATTTGGCTATAAATAACCGTATCCCTGAACACAGAATAATGATCTCCTTGGATCATAACTCCTCCAATTCCCATGAGGCTGCTGTGCCCCCCAGCCAATAAAGCGTCCCGTGATGTCGCTGTGTGGCCCTTTGTGCCCCGTGTCTCGCTGTGTCCACCTGCCCTCCCGTTCCCGTGATGTCACAATGTATCCCTCTATATTGCCCTCCCCTCTAGTCCCAGGCATGTCGTTATATGCCCCGCTGTCCCCGTGTGTCGCTGTGTACCCTGCCTTTTTGCTCCCCATGATGTGGCTATGTATCCCTCTGCCGCCCCCGCCCTGTCGCTGTAAGCCCAGCCCCGTTGCTGTGTGCCCCTTTGTGCCCTGTGTGTCGCTGTGTACACCTGCCCTCCTGTTCCTGTGACGTCGCTATGTATCTCTCTGTATTGCCCTACCCTCTAGTCCCGTGATGCCGCTGTGTGCCCACTGTCTGTGTGTCTCTGTTTACACTGCCTTCTTGTACCCATGATGTGACTATATATCCCTCTGGTCCCCCGTCCTATCACTGTAGTCCCAGCCCTCTGTCACTGTGTCCCCTTTGTGCCCCGTGTGTCACTGTATACCCCTGCCTCCTGTTCACCTGCCTGGACTTAGGCGCTTTAAGGATGAAACATCATATCATATCTCTATGCTTACCATCTACTATACACCATCCCTCAACTAGAGTTCAGCTATACCCCTCGATAAATTCGGCCTAGCTGCTCACATACAAACACTACCCCAGAAACACCTCAACATTCTAATAATACGTAGCTATATCACATGACAAACCTGCCTAGCTGCACACAAGCGTCCTACAGGCCTAACGCAGCCTGAACAGAGTCTGGATGTCTACCCACCAAACTGCATACATTCAACTGATATCTTCACCACCACTTGTAATGCTAGGATGCAGCTACCATCAGGCAATTACATCAGCTTCATACTAACTGGTGCACCCAAGCGCCCTACAAAACTTACTCTCTCTACTGACCTGGACTGCTGTCCCCGAGGGCATGCGCACCCACAGCCACTTACGTCCCCATGTTTCACTGTTGCCCATACCATCACGTCACTGCGCCATTACGTCGGTCCAATACGACGCCACTGTATGCAGAGCCCCATGGCTCCCTGCAGTGTTGCAATGCCACTGCCTCCCACCTGGTCCCCTATGACATCGCAGTATACCCATGCCCCTCTAGTGTCCCACCCAGTCCCCTATGATCCCGCAGTGTATCCATGCCCCCCGCTAGTGTCCCACGTAGTCGCTGTGTGCCCTGCGCCTCTGGTCCCCTAATGTCGCTGTATACCCACAGCCCCTCTGGTCCTGTGATGTCTCTCTATACTTCTTGCCCCTTCATGCCTGCTGTTTTCCATACCTGACCCCCAGCGATGTCGCTATGTACCCAGCCCTTCCGGTCCCATGTACCATTCCCTGGCATGCACTCCTGTCTGTGCCTTAGCACCTGCACAGTTTAGTTTCTCCAGACCAAGTACTGTAGCTAGTCTTCACATTTATGCTGCGCTTGGCCTGCAGGAGTATCTTTGCGCTCTCCCCGTTCCCCCTTTTCACTTAGCGCTTACAAAGCACACTGTTCAGAGGCGCTTTGTGGATGAAGTATCAAATCTTATCATATTACTACGCTTACTCTCTACTCTACACCATCACACAACTAGAATACAGCTTTACCCCTCGATAAATTCAGCCTAGCTGTTCACATACGAACACTACCCCATGAACACCTCATCACTCTAATAAAACGCAGCTATATCCCATGACAAACCGGCCTAGCTGCTCACAAAAGCGTCCTACAGGGCTAATGCAGCCAGAACCCAGTTTGGGTGTCCACCCACATTCAGATATCTTCACCACCACACCTAACGCTAGGATGCAGCTACCATCAGGCAATTACATCAGCTGCACACATAACTGGTGCACCCACGCATGAGATTTGCCCAGTAGCCGATGCCTTGGGCTAGATCAACCCTCCATCCACAAGATCGCCTATTTTTACGGCCACGTTTCACCCAGGCAGCCCAGTTTCCATGCTTGCAAGCGCGCCGACGTTGATTACAAAAAACAATATGTCAGGCGCGATGTGGAGCGAGAGCAAGGCTCAGCGTCTCCCTGGTTGCTAAGCAACCGCCTAATTGCTGTGTATCTGCCTGCAGGACGTAAGAGCTCGCCTCACCGAAGGCCACCTAAAGCCCTGTTCGCTCCTAGGAGCTCCCACCGATCTATCTATGGTTTCTGCTTTACCCGCTCACAACTTCAGAACTGCCCGTCTCGTCGAAGTATGGACAAGTATTAAACAGGCGTGAGTACCTTTGATTATGCACCAGTGCCATTCTGACCCGTTATAATTCTATGTATAAAGATCATACGCCGTTTTGAATCACAACCTATCCGCCATTGTCCTGCTGGCTCGGACCATATTACTGTGTTAGTCTTTGACGTCAAATACGTACAGTAACTAATGCTACACTTTGCTCAGACCTATGGAGTTTGACTGTACAATGAACTCATCACACACACTACCAGCTGAAATAGCCTCATTAACACTGCTACTCTCCTTGTGATTTTGCATTGTACTGCCTACGAAATAGCCTAAGTAGTATTACCACCTTCCCTGCAATTTTACTTCTGCACTGCCCAGTGATTGATGGGATTTTACATTTGCATTGCCTGCTATGATAACCTATCTAGCATTGCCACTCTCCTTGTGATTATACTTTTGCATTGGCTGGCGAAGTAGCCCATTTAGTATTGCCAATCTCTGTGATTTTACTTAGGCATTGCCTGCTGAAATAACATATCTAGCATTGCCACTGTCCCAGTCATTTTACTTTTGCATTGCCTAGCGATTGCTGTGATTTCACACTCGCATTGCCTGCTGAAATAGCCCATCGATTGTCACTATCCCTGCTATAACAGCCTATCTAGCATTGCCACTCTCCTTGAGATTATACTTTTGTAGTGCCTGGCGAAATAGCCCATTTAATATTGCCATTCTCCATGTGATCTTACTTATGTACTGCCTACTGAAATAGCCTACTTGGTATTGCCACTCTCCCCTGTGTTTTTATACTCTTATTGGCTTCTGCTAAAACCCACTGAGTTTTGTGGCTCACCTCCTGAGATACCCATATTGTCTCAGTTTATAATGTTGATTATCACCCTTTACCTAACTGCTCTCTGGTCCATAACATCCCCAACAAGCTCATTTCTATAATAAACGTCCTCAAAAAAAGCTGAACAATAACATCAGATTGCGCACGTCCACCCAACATACTGAATGGCTCCTGGGGAAGTCATCTTCTTCCAACTACACTCCTAACACCCTAAGACTAACATCCCGTGTAACCTTACACTGAGGAACTCCAAACTACGCTCAAGACTACCAAAAATATATGAACCACCTGCTAGGTACAATACTGCACGTGTCCATTTTAGAACTTAACATGAGACTACCTCTACTAAACTGAACTGTTCCCCACCTAATTCTGCCACTAATTACCACCATAACATAAATAAACTATACAAATCACCAACCAACCGAGTCAAACACAATAGCCCTGCCCTGCCTACTCAACCACTAACTAGCCCTGTCCTTAAAGGATCCCTTATTAATGCTAGGTCATTAATAGCCCATGCTACAGAAATCTCTGATCTTATCCAAACAGGCAACTATGACTTCTTAGCCATTACCGAAACTTGGCTACACCAAGCAGCTGGCCCTGCCTTGATGCTTCCTGTACCCACCAATTACACGATCTTTAGAGAAGACAGAGCTAACTCCCGCAGAGGAGGCATAGCTTTCAGCTAAAACTAACCTGTCAATAAGAATAGCTACAACCCTGCAAGCCAAATCTTGTGAATCCTTAACTGTCAAGATTCTCACATCTAATTCACAAACTATCACCTTACACCTTATCTATAGGCCACCAAGCCCCATCGGCTCCTTAGAAGAGGATATATCCACGATCCTTTCGGATAACTTAAAAAACGCATCACAAGCCCGGTTACTAGGAGACATGAACTTGGGCTTCAATGATCATAAAGATGTACAATCTACAAACATAGCCAATATACTCTCAGAGCTCGGCTTTACCCAAATAGTGACTCAGCCTTCCCACGAGAAAGGCCGAACTCTTGACTGGGTGGCAAACTACAATTGCAACACTACTATCATCTCCATCACTCAACAGGCATGGACAGACCACGCTCTTATAGCTTTCTCCATAGAGGCTAAAATCCCCTTGACACAAAATAATCTATTAGCACCTCCTACGCTTACAAGGAACAAAAAGAATTTAACCACTGACAGACTATTACCACTAATTCCCCCCACCTTAAACATGCTGCCAGACACACTAGACCCATCTACACTAGTTAATGAATTTAACACTTTCATGGCCAATGCCCTGGATACTATTGCCCCATTAAAAATGAGAAACAGTAAACCTAGAGCACACCTAAATGCCTGTTTACCCCATACCTAAAATCTTTAAGGAAAGAAAAACGCAAGTGTGAATCTACCTGGAGACTCTTGCCTTCAGAATCAAATAAAACTATCCTTATCAATACCTCTACAAAATACAAAACTGAGATACGGCGAGCCAAAAAAGAAATTTTTGACAACAGAATAATGCAAGCGAAATCAGAAACCAAGGAGCTCTTTACAATACTAAAAGAATTAGAGAACCCCATCCCATGTCAAAAATAAAGCACTGTGCTCTAACATTCAGAAGGCACTTAGTGACAAAATTGCCACCCTCCAAGTTAAAATAGATAAGAAAAAACTAAACATACCACCTACTACTGCCCAAACCGACAAATCACAAACTACTGCCAAACCAGAACAGCGATTCAATTTCACTAAGGTCTCCATACTGGAGGTTGAAAAAATAATACTAACACTTAAACCTTCAAACTGTTGAGGCAATAATTGCCCTGCCCAAATAATAAATGTATAAACTTATCAATACTTAATTTAACTCAGGGACCATACCGAGCAACCATAAGGAATCTTGGGTCCTCCCTCTCCTTAAGAAGCAAACATTGGACCCGGCTATACCGACAAATTACAGGCCAATCACCACAGTGCCATTCCTACTAAAGATATTATATAGAGTGGCCCATTTACAGATTCAGAACTTTCTGGAGCTGCACCAACTCTTAGGCACTCAGCTATCAGGCTTCAGACCACAGCACAAGACTGAAACAGCACTTATTGATCTAAAGGCCAAGGTCGACAAGCTCAGAGACCAGGGAAAAACTACCATACTTCTCCTCCTAGACCTTTCAGCAGCGTTCGACCTGGTGGACCATAAAGTACTCTGTAACCATTTAGAGTCAGCAGCACATTTCTCATCCCAAGCCATAACATCATAGCATGGATCAAATCATTTTTAAGTGAGAGAATTAAGAGTCTTCTCCACCTCAGCAGCTGCTGACTCAGCTCCCATTTTGTGCGGTGTACCCCAGGGATCGCATGTCTCCCCTACCATGTATAATATCTTTACTAGGCCCCTGTTTGATGACCTGGACCTTCAAGGTGTCACCTACACTAACTATACAGATGATACTCAGATTCTCATTCCACTTTCCAGGGATTACAAACAGGATTTGGCCTTGGTAAATAGGATATACCTCATCATTCAGGCATGGATGGCACTTCACGGTCTATGCCTGAATGATGACAAAACGGAACTCATCATTCTGGGGACCACAACCAACATTAAGAAACTCAGCCAGGACTACACATCCTTTATTATAGATGGCCATACAATCAAAGTTGCTAAGGAGGTAAAAACACTAGGTTTTTACCTTGAGTCCAGTCTTACCCTGGCCAAACAAGTGAACGCTACGGCATCATCCACAGCCTATACCTGGAAGCTGATTAGATCCGCGAAACCATACCTCTCCACAATCATTTGCACCACGTTGGCCACAGCACTTGTGCTGTCCAAACTGGACTACTGCAACACACTCTACGTGGGATCTAACAACTACATTACTAAGAAAATTCAAATACTGCAAAATAACACCCTGAGAGCAGCCTTAGGAATACCCAAAAGAGAACACATATCACCGATTAGAAGACAATCTAACTGGCTCTCAACCATTGACAAAAATCAAACTTAAACTGCGTCCCAAAAATTCAAATGCCTCAACAATTCAGCACCGAGTTACCTGACAGAGAAGTTGAAAAGAAGAGTTTCTTACAGACCCACCAGAGCAGCCTATACAAACTGCTTAACAGTTCCTCCCTTCAAAAAGACCACTATCGGAGGGAACAGCTTCCCCGTCAAAGCGGCCCAACTGTGGAACTCCCTCCCGCCTACCTTAAGGACTGACCAATCTTACACACAATTCAGATTAAACACCATCAAGTGGCTTAAAGAAAACGATGAGTAGATCCAGCAGTACCTATAACCCAGACTGAACCCAGCTGCTTAAGCCATGGATCCCTATTTATAACCGCACATGTATTACATGCTGTACTGCTGTATTGACTTGTATCTTTGTGACTATGTAACCTCTGTAACTATGTAAGCTTATTAGTATTCTTGTTTTCGCGCCCTGATACCTACGGGTCTGGCACGCGCTATAAATAAATAAACAAACCCTACAACACTTTCTCCCTCTACTGACCTGGACTGTGGTCCCCGAGGGCGTTCAACCTACTATCGCTTTGAGATCATAGCAATGATATATAGAGCGCTACATAAATGCCAAATAACATAACATAAGAGCTCATCAGCATTGCTATGTTGGACACACAACCTGTGCTCAATGGTGAAGTCAAAAGCATGCAGGCTTATGGAACACCTGAGAAGTTTTCTCTCCCTTCTGTTCATCAGCCAATTTAAGGGCTTATGGTCAGTCTGCACAGTGAAGTGGGTCCCATAGAGGTAGGGCCTCAGCTTCCTTGGGGCCCATACAACAGAGAAGAACAAGTTATTTAACCCTAGTAACGTACCCAGTAACGTTCTTTCAACTGGATGTTCCTACCACGTATTCCTTATCTTTGATATTTCCAATATCCAGCTTTGCTGCTTCGGAAAACAATTCAGCAGGGATCACTGTGTGTCGATGCCTGTCGACTCGATGTCCCTTGGAGGCCTCCATCTCGATGTCGACGTTACCGAAGGTATATGTAGCACGCGCAGCGCCCATTGGCTTCAGTTCCGTTTTTACGAGTGAAGGATCTATGTTATACCTGACAGTTACTCCTCCTGAGAGAGCGCAAACTGTAATTGCAAGGGAAATTGCACTCCGGGGTAGGTTGAAAACAATTCAGCAGGGATCACTGTGTGTCGATGCCTGTCGACTCGATGTCCCTTGGAGGCCTCCATCTCGATGTCGACGTTACCGAAGGTATATGTAGCACGCGCAGCGCCCATTGGCTTCAGTTCCGTTTTTACGAGTGAAGGATCTATGTTATACCTGACAGTTACTCCTCCTGAGAGAGCGCAAACTGTAATTGCAAGGGAAATTGCACTCCGGGGTAGGTTGGGAAGGCGATAACGAATAAGTGGGAGGACCATCCAGTCCAAAGACCATTACCAGGGATAAGTAACTTGTTCTTCAAATGGATTGTGTCCTCCCACGTATTCCTAATCGCCCCTCCCAACCTACTCCCAAAGCAGTGCATCGTTTATGGAGGAGGGAGTCAGAATTTCCTTTTTTTTGTATTTTTTAAAAATCTTTTTATTATTTTTAACATTTGACAAACTTCAACCTTATAACTTGCCCTTTCTCCCCCCTCCCTTCCTCCCCCTTACATTCTTGGAACACGAGACGGCAATAACAGGGAATTTGGTCATAGATGCTAGAACAGCTCTAAAATTTAAAACCTATTTAGGATGCGAATTCTGTGGGGACACCACTGCAGCATATAGTCACTCTGCAAATATTGAAGGAGCGGACCCCAATCCTGTTGAAAGTTCTCGGGGGCGCTCTGTATTTTGTAGGTCATCTACTCCATTTTAACGTAGTGCCAAACCTTCCTGAGCCATTTAAGTTGTGTTGGGGGCGCCTGTTGCTTCCAGCATTGAGCTATCGTTAACCATGCTGCTATCACCAGGACCATAATCACTTTCCGCTGACATTTGGTATATGTCCTTTGTTTTGGGTCCCAGAGTCCCGCCAACCACACCCCTTCCCCTAGGTTTTCGATCCCTGGAACCATTTTCCCCGCTTGGGCCTTGACCTCATCCCAAAAGCCTGCAATGATTGGACATGACCTCCAAATGTGCTTCCAGTCCCCTTGTTGATGACACCCTCGCCAGCATTGACCATCTGTGTTGGGATACATTATTTTCCATCTCTCTGGCGTCAGGTGCCATTGCAGCAGTACTTTTTGCCACATTTCCCTCAGGTGAATTGTTCTTGTCAATTTGGAGACATTTCTTCATACCTCCTCCCAATAGGGCTGCAGTATTGTGACCCCCAGGGTCCCCTCCCACCTCTTCATATATCTCCAACCTACCTCCTCCCCTTGCGAGTTCAAGTGCGCATATAGATTTGAAATCAGTTTGCGATTACCTGGATCCGTTGTCATGTATGTTTTGAATTTCATAAGATCCCTTGTTCCCGCCTCCCTGTTGGTCGGGGAGGACAGCCAGTGGATTAGCTGGGCGTATTGATAGTTCTCCGTCCTTGCTATTCCAAGTTTCTGGACACATTCTCCGAATGACCACAGGGCTGGACGGCTCAATCACTCCTAGATCCAACATCTTATTGACCTCAGCCTTGATGTAGGTTCTTACCTTATCTGACATGCGGTATCCCCTACTTTTGGTAGGTACACTATCTCCAGTGTCATCGATCTTGTATTTACACCAAGGTGTCAAACCTGCAGTCGGTGAGAACAAGGAGGAGAACTGCCTCAGCAAAGTTCTTACCTCCCCTTGTTGGTTAGAAATCAGGTGAGGGGCCACATGGACACACTCAATGGAGCCATCTGAAGGACCATTATGGAACAGGTCAGGTAGAGGTTCTGATGCCTCCACTCCCGTATCTGAAGCTAGTAGCAGTGCAGCTATTTCAGCCCTTGGGATGAAATCAACCCAATGGTTCCCTCTCACCTAACTATTCTACCTCCCATTCGAAGCTCATTACCTCTCGCCACCATACATAACTTTCAATCAAAATTTGCACATGGCAGTAAGCTGCCTATGAAAACACCACAGTAATGGAGCAATAAAACTGCTTACCGCACCAGCCACATCAAATCCCCACGTCTCGCGGTGCTGACTTAATTTATCAATCTTGGCTCTTCCTTTTTGGTGAAACACACCCAAGCTTCATCGTCACTATCCACATAAAATCACACAAACTCAGGACTTGGATACTCCCAGCTTGTGAGCATCAAGACCACAGGATTCACATCTGTTTTACCCTCTATCCCAATACCAACCCACTCCCTCTTTTCTTGTAATACCACATGCAGCAAGGCTACCAAATGGCAGAGGTGCACTATACTAGACCACTTCCCTTCACATTACATTACAATATTAAGGGGAGAATGGCACTAAACCAGCACTTGGCAAGAGTTAAATATATGTATATTCACTAACAGAAAACATTGTTAACGGGACGTTAGGGTTAAGTTGTGCTACTAAAAACCTATCCCCTATACTGACAAAAACGATGCTCAAGGAAGGTTCTGGTTACATTGCCCTACTAAAAACATATCAAATTAACTGACAAAAAACGTTGTTACAGGGACGTTATGGTTCAGTTGCCTTAAGAAAAACCTATCAAATTCAGTGCAAAAAGTACATGAAATGAAAAAAGTTCAATGAAAAAAGTTCCTTTCAGAGTTCAAAAATGGAATTGCCAATGAACGGCTGCAGGGTGCTGTGCACCGTATATGCTCCACAGAATGTGCGCTAAATAAAGGGAGGCGTGGCTCTGTGGAAACACTTTAGTGGAATCGGGTAGAAAGGCCTGGCTGTAAAAAGGATGTTTTTTTCTGTGTTGCTGCATGTTTTGAAGAGTTTAAGTGTGCAACAACTACTTCAGAAATTCTTCCTGTACTTCCAAGAAGGGCAGTAAGGCATTTTGGATAGGTCGTGCAAAAAACGGAATCGCAGGAATAGTAAGATGAATGCTATTTGTGGGAAAGACTCTTCGTGCTGTGAAACGTCATATTCCATTTCGGAAGTACGACATTGTCACATGTCGTGAAAAGGAACAAATAGACTTCTTCACAATGTACCGTGCTTTCTCCATTTCCAGACCAAATGAAAAATAACGCAGCCACATCTATGTCTGCGTAATGTGATAAAAAATTATGCAGGAGATCGGAAACATACGCATTACCTGGGCAAGTGTCTCCTTCATCGCAAACGGCACTAAAACTCCGGTAACATGTTGTGCACTTTTCCCTCCACAATGAAGAACAATAATGTCGGCATGATCGTGCATCACCAAAGTCTTACAATGACAAACCAAAATCAGTCACTTCATTGCAGGTACTCCATACCAGTACAAATCCACATGATAGAATCCAAAATGAACAGCCACTGCACAGTGTTTTCCATTTACTTTCAATCAATGTATTCAGAACTCCCCCAAAAACCGTATGCTGTGGCTTGTGAAACACAAAGCCATAACGCACCTTCTGCATTTTTGTCGACAAATACAATGTGTACCACAGTCTGTGCATACAAACCACACCCAGAAACCTTATTGAGCAATTCTGTAGCCTCCACAGGGCCATTTCTATGGCTGCCATCTGTAAAAGGCCCGGATGTGACACATGCAACCCTGCAACTATCGTGATGTCCGCTGACTTATCGTGCTGTGCGTGCGGCAGTGTGGTAATACATTTTAACCAGGGTAGGGGATTTCATTTGTAGTAGTGGCTCTGAAAAGAGCCTTTTTTTTTTTTTAAACGTTGCTTCCATAGAAACACCTTTTTTCCGTTTTTTTTAAGTGTTTTTGTTTTTTATATTTCACCTCACATTCTTACAATAGCGTCTTCAGTGCAGTCTGTAGATTATAAAACAAAATATCATTGCCACTGGTCGTCAAAGAAATGACATTTGCTTTGAAAAGGTGCACATATCGAGAGATCCAATGTTGTCATTCTCACAGGAGGACATCCCAGCAGCACTCAAGAAGTCACACATGCTTCTGTTGATGAGACCCCTTCCGATCGCTGGCTGGCACCAACATTCATTGGAATAGTGTCATGATCCCAGCACAGAAATACAGATCCCATTCAGAATTACTTGAGAGGCAGAGAACTTCATTTCTATCAGTGGGTCAACAGTGGCTTCAAGCTTGGCGCAAGAGGCATTTGCCTCACTCTTAGCATTGTACCCATAGGCTCATTACACTTACATTATCTTCCCCATCTTCAACATGGCCACCGCTAATCCCATAAAGTAAATCACAGTGCATTCTACACCTGTAGCAGAGGGAGCTACTTAAGCCCTGCCTCTGCCGAAGCTCTCGCTTTGCGTCTTCTCCGCTGACAGCGGGAAACACTTCCAGCGATCTCCTGACAGAACCTGTCAACAAAAGAAAATGAGTGAAAGATATTAGTTCCACAGAAAAATCAACAGAATAGCAGAAAAACTGTAAAGACTTACCGAACCGAAGTTTTCCAAGAATTTTCCTCAGTCCGCAGTAATATTCAAAGTCTCTGCATCTCCTGTCAGAAGCTGCGTCGCAGGCGCAGCATTTCTCCTCTCAGCAGCCTTCGTCCTCGGTCGCAGCGTATTCTTCATAAAGTTTCCACAGGCATTTTCTTCCACAGTTTCTCAGAAGACCTGCCAAACAAAGGTATTTAATGAATGAATTAACTTGTTAAAGGAAAGAAAGAAGTTCTATATGTGTTTACCTGAAGTCTCACCAAGGCTTTTCTTTGCTTATTTTTACCGTGCTTGTTTCTAAAGGCAGCTATTACTGTTTTTTCGAGAAACTGACGTAATTTAATGTTTCCTTAAAAACGAGTATAGCTGCAGCCTTACCACAGCCAAAGCCCTTCTTAGGGAACCACGAACCTGCAAAGGATAAAAGGAAATCCTAGCAAGAGAGATCTCTCCAACCTATGGACCATTTCTAATTTGATGAACTATAAACAATTATTATTCTTACCAAGAGACTTGCCCTTGATATTTTAAAAGAAGTTTTGGACGCTATTCAGATAAAAGGCTGTCAACACCATTACCCCCTCAGAATAAGTCACCTACCCAACATGCCCCTGTAGAATACAGGATGGAGAGCTACACAAAACAAAAGCACAGGTGAGAAGGTAGGGTCATTTTAAAGGTACACTGTATCACAGTTATCAGTTTGTGAATGAGGATTACAATAGTGGTTTGTTATAATTGTTGTTTCCACAGAACTAGTGCCCAGACCACAGGTCCTCAGCTGAAAAGGCATTACGCTCCCGCGGAGACTTAAGGTAAGCGTTACAGAACACAAAGCCATACTTAAACAACTCCACCTGAGCGTAATGGAGGACTCAGCAATAGATAGTTTATCCCAACTTCTGGGAGAGCTCAGAGCAGAGGTTCATGCAGCCAGGTCTGAAACCAACTCTGTTAGGAGAGAGTTGGTAGTTAATAGTGAGCGCACTGAGGAATTGGGTCACCAGTTGCTACAATCCCAAGCAGGGCAGGCACCACTCCCTGGTGTGATAGGGCTTCACAGGGTCAAATTCCTGCGTCCAGTCCTCCACTACAAGTAGTCTTACCCGGAAATATTCCCCTAGCAGCCCCAGAAAGATTTACAGGAGATCCACAGCGTTTTTCAGCATTTATTAACCAATGTAATTTACATTTTCTATGTAGACCTGGGGTCTTTCCTTCCCATCAGGCCAAAGTGGCATTTGTGTTATCTTATTTGGGAGGACATGCTGCAGATTGGTCCATACCCCTAGTGAACAGAGATGATCCATTACTGAGGAACTTTCCTGGTTTTCAGCAGGAATTAGAAAAACTATTTGCTCATCCTGCTCAAGGTCAGGCCTTAGACAACGAGTTTGCATTCTTTACACCAAGGTAGCCAGGAATTGTTGGCTTATATAGCCTCTATCAATAGATTAGTAGCTGAAACGAATTGGCCTAAGGAGAAGAGAACCACACTTTTTCATCAAGGCCTGAGAGGAGAACTTAAGGATATTTTGGCACAAGTCGTGAATCCTCCTACAGGTTGTGCCAAATTCATAGATATAACCATCCAGTTGGATCACCGATTACAGAACCGACGCTCTGATCGAGAGCTACATCAGAGGTAAAATCATTTTATGTTTGTTCTAGAGACACTGGAAATCGTTCAATGACAAAGTCACCCTGAACCCATGCAATTGGGGGAGTTTGAGGTCCCATCTCTAAAGAAGAACGAGACAGAAGAAGACAGCAGAATTCATGTCTTTATTGTGGCTCAGCGGGTCATCAATTGCAAAACTGTCCAGTGAAACCACCATGGAAACCAGTGGGAGCCGTAGACAAGGGGGATATAAAAGTCACAGAAGATGAACAGCAGGAAAACTCCAATGCCCGACAAGTATAGAGGTCGACTTGTCGAGCCAAAAGAAGGAAATTCAGATCTCTCATTTCGTCGTTCCGGTCATCCATAGTAGTGACCTTCGCCCATCCAAGGTGTATGCTCTGGAAGCATATGTGGACAGTGGTGCGATTGGAAACTACACGGATTCCGAACCAGCAGGCAAGATGGGTATTAGTATACATCCAAAAGCTGCGGTAGAAAATGTCACTGCGGTAGATGTAATACAATTAATATCCAGACCAGTGACGAAGTGTACTGAAGTTTGTAACTTGCTTTGCCAGAAAGGACATCGGGAAAAGACATCTTTTGACCTGATTTGTGCTCCACAGTTTACGGTGATTCTAGGAATTCCATGGTTAGAAAAACACAACCCACGGATTGATTGGCGAGCCAAGACAATTGTTTTCACAGAGGTATGCAGGACTTCCTGCTATGTTCAAGACGGAACCCTGAAGAAAGGGGTACCAGAGTTGCAACACACCCACTTTAGCGATGATAGGGACCCTTCCTCTGGAATACCAAGACTTTCGAGAGGTATTCCAAGAGGAACAGGCTAACGTGCTGCCACCTCATCAACCATATGATTGCCAAATCGATTTGATTCCCGGTTCAAAAATCCTGTGCAGCAGAATCGACACCCTAACTGAACAAGAAAATATTAATTTGAAGACCTATTTAGACAACTATCTGGCCAATGGGTTAATTCAGCCCTCTAAGTCCCCCATGGCTTCTCCTCTATTTTTTGTGCCCAAGAAGGAAGGGGACCTTCGTACCTGCATAGACTACCGTGCCGTAAACCAGATCACCGTAAAGAACCGGTATCCCCTTCCACTTATCCCAGTACAAGTGGATCAAGTTAAGGATGCCAAGATTTTTACTAAATTAGACCTTAGAGAAGCCTACAACTAAGTGAGAATCAAAGAAGGAAATGAATGGAAGACTGCCTTCCGCACAAAATACAGATTATACAAATATCAAGTCATGCCCTTTGGCTTATGTAACGCCCCAACGGCCTTCCAAAATTTTATGAATGACGTTTTATGTGAATTACTCGACGTCTGCACCGTAGTGTACTTGGACGACATTCTTATATACTCAAGGTTGGTCCAAGAGTACATAACCCATGTAAGAGAAGTCCTCCAGAAACAAAAAAAACACAAGCTCTTTGTAAAATTGGAAAAATGTTCCTTTCATACGACCTCAATGGAATTTCTGGGATTCATATTGTCACCCAAAGGAATCCAAATGGATAACAGAAAAGTCGAAGCAGTTCTCAATTGGCCTTCTCCTACCTCAGTGAAAGGAGTCCAACATTTTTTAGGATTTGCACATTTTTACAGATGTTTTATTGCAGGATTTTCGCAATGAAGTCCACCTGATAACTTTATTGCTACAAACACATAAGACCTTCTCCTGGACCACGGAAGCAGAAGAGGCCTTCCAGATATTGAAGAAACTATTTACTACAGCTCCGGTGTTGAAACACCCTCAACCAGAGTTACCATTTGTAGTGGAAACCGACGCGTCCAGTGCAGCAATGGGAGCAGTACTATCCCAGAAAGACCCCGAAACCGGAGAGCTGCATCCAGTGGCCTTCTGGTCCAAGTAGTTCTAAACTGCTGAATTGAGCTATAGCATCACAGACCAGGAATTACTGGCAAAGCACGCGTTCAAAGAATGGAGACACCACTTGTTAGGGACCCGACATACAGTTACTGTCTTAACAGATCATCGAAACCTGCACTATGTGTGCAATGCCAAGGCTCAATCATCACGACAACTCCGTTGGGTGTTATTTTTTGTAGAATACGATTTTGTTATCACTTATCGCCCAGGGGTACATAATGGCAAAGCAGATGCCCCATCAAGGATTGGAGAAAAAGAAGAGATTCAAAGCACCTCCGAACCTGTAAACATAATCCCTGAAGAAAAGATGCTGGGAGTCACTGAATCCCCCGAAGAAGGCTTAAAAGCACACATTCTACTTCACTTAACCACATCTGAATTAGAGGCTTGGGAATCAAGAGGACCCAAGTTTATTCTTCAAGAAGGTCTACCTATTTCCAGGGTCGACTTTACCTACCCCATCTGGAGTTACAAAAGAAAGTTACGGCGGATTACCATGGAGCCACCTTGGAGGGTCACCCTGGTATCGCTAAGACCACAGCCAAGATCAAGAGATACTTCTGGTGGCCAACATGGCGCAAAGACATCAAAGATTATATTCAAAATTGTGGAATTTGCACTGAGAACAAAAGTTCAAAACAGAAACCAGCAGGACTACTGCAACCGTTCCCCATCCCACCAGTGCCATGGCATACCATTTCTATGGACTTTATTACGGAACTACCTCCTTGTCAAGGATATAACACTATTTTAGTTGTGGTGGACTTATTTATTTTCCAAGATGGCGCATTTCATAGCCCTAAAGGGACTCCCAACTTCTGCAGTCTTAGCAAAGGTCTTCCTGGAACAAATTGTACGTCTTCATGGATTTCGATCTACTGTGATCTCAGATAGGGGAAGCCAATTTGTATCCCAATTCTGGAGAAAATATTGTAAATTGGCCAAGATTGAAGTGCGCCTATATACCAGCCACCACCCACAGACTGACGGTCAAACAGAAAGAACCAATCAGACCCTTGAACAATATCTTCGATGTCTCCTTCACCAGATAGATTGTTCTTGGGTGGATATCCTTTGGATCGCAGAGTATGCTTATAATAACTCAGAACACAGTTCCACAGGCTATACTCCTTTCTACACTCTGAACGGTTTACATCATCAGACCTCTACTTTCGATCCCACTGAGTCTTTAGAAATGGCAGCAGTACAGAGTCTTCATGACAACATTACCAAAGTACAGGAAGAAGTTCTACGACATTTGGCTACAGCAAAGGAGGATCAAAAGAAATGTGCAGATAGACTTCGACGAGAGTCACCAGAGTATAAGGTGGGAGACAAGGTTTGGTTGTCTTCCAAAAACATAGCACTCAAAGGTCCACATAAATTCCAACCAAGATTCATAGGCCCATTTCCAGTAGAAAAGATTGTTAATCCCGCAGCAGTAAGACTAAAGTTACCCTCTCACATGCACATTCACCCAGTTTTTCATGTCTCTCTGATCAAACCAATGAATCCAGAGACCAGATCACAGCCATCACCAAAACCCCAAATTGTCAAAGGTGAACTAGAATTCATAGTAAAAGAAAGGTTAGACTCTAAGATAGTTAAAAAGAAATTGTTCTACCTGATAGATTGGAAAGGTTTTCGTCCACAGGATAGGACTTGGGAACCTAGCTCAAACATTCATGCCCCCAGACTGCTCCAAAAGTTTCAAAAAAATCACACGACTAAGCCAGGATCGGAGGGTTCACCCTTGGGAAGGGTCTTGTAGGGGAAAACTGTCATGATCCCCGCACAGAAATACAGATCCCATTAAAAAATACTTGAGGCAAGGAACTTAATTTCTATCAGTGGGTCAACAGTGGCTTCAAGCTTGCTCAAGAGGCATTTGCTTCACTCTTAGGATTGTACCCATATGCTCATTACACTTAAATTATCTTCCCTATCTTCAACATGGCCGCCGCTAATCCCATAAGGTAACTCGCAGTGCATTCTACACCTGTAGCAGAGGGAGCTACTTAAACCCTGCATCCGCCGAAGCTCTCGCTTTGCGTCTTCTCCGCTGACAGCGTGTAACGCTTCCAGCGATCTGACAGAACCTGTCAACAGAAGAAAACAAGTCAAAGATATTAGTTCCATAGAATAATCAACAGAATAGCAGAATAACTGTAAAGACTTGTCGAACCGAAGTTTTTCAAGAATTTTCCTCAGTCCGCAGTAATATTCGAAGTCTCTGCATCTCCTGTCAGAAGCTCCGTCGCAGCTGCAGCATTTCTTCTCTCAGCAGCCTTCATCTGCGGTCACAGCGTATTCTTCCTAAAGTTTCCACAGCAGTTCCCCACATCATCCGAAGGTATTTTCTTCCACAGTTTCTCCGAAGACCTGCAAAACAAAGGTATTTAATGAATGAATGAACTTGTTAAAAGAAAAGAAAGAAGTTTCATATGTACTTAGCTGAAGTATCAGCAAGGCTTTTCTTTGCTTATTTTTACTGTGCTTGTTTCTGAAGGCAACTATTACTCTGTTTTTTCGATGAACTCACGTAATTTAATGTTTCCTTAAAAACGAGTATAGCTGTAGCCTTACCATAGCCAAAGCCCTTGTTAGGGAACCACGAACCTGCAAAGGATAAAAGGAAATCCTAGCAAGAGAGATCTCTGCTACGTAGGGACCATTTCTAATTTGATGAACTATAAACAATTATTATTCTTACCAAGAGACTTGCCCTTGATACTTTAAAATAATTTTTTGATGTTATTCAGATAAAAGGCTTTCAACACCATTACCCCCTCAGAATAAGTCACCTACTCAACGCGCCCCTGTAGATACAGGATGGAGAGCTACACAAAACAAAAGCACAGACGAGAAGGGAGGCTCATTTTCAAGGTACACTGTCACAGTTATCAGTTTGTGAATGGGTATCACAATAGTGGTTTTGTTATAATTGTTGTTTCCACAGAACTAATGCCCAGACCACAGGTCAGCTGAAAAGGCATATGCAGAGATTTAAAGTAAGCATTACAAATAGTCCCATACTATTCTTGGTGGTATACATGAGAAAAGCACCTTCACAGTTGGAAAAATGCGCTTCACTTCTTTCATCAACTTCTTCAGTTGACGGAACACACGTGAACAAGCCATGTAACCCAAATGCAATGCTCCATAGTGCACGACCACAACATGTACAGTACCGAAAGTGGTGACTCCTCGACATTTTGCAAGCACAACGCCAAAACTTCAGACATCGACACCGCTCCACAAAGCCTCCAGTCCCTCCAAATCAAAATTGCCATAAAAGCCTCTTTCGACGGCCTACTGGAACAGATCTAGCATAAAGGCATCACCCACGATGAAAACTGTGTGTCTCTCCATCTCTGCCAGCCTCACTACACAGAATAATGAAAACAAATATTGCCGCCCTTTCCTAGGACGCACACCCTGAGCACCTGATTGGACAATCCCCACAGTCTCTTTTCCATTGGCCAGCATGCTGAGAAGCGCAGAATGTGGTACGTGCGCTTCCCCAAGTACTGCGAGGACCGCTCCCCAGTAAAGCATGAGCAGTCCTTCTTCCCTTTCCACTAATATGTGTCCATCACTTCTGTACAATACTTCATATGTACCAGTACACATTCAGCCTCCAAGTGTTGTGTCATTGGAAAGCACGTCCAGTAGAAAGTTCAGTTAAAGAATGCAAGATTTGTGCATCAACATTCATCCACATGAGCACCCATCACCAAAAAGTGGAGATATGAATACGTTCTTTGCAGTATGTTTACAGCTCCGTTATAAGTGCCTGTACGCATGGTATGTGCCACTGAGCGTCCATTACGTTCTTAAAAAGCGTACAGTTTTTTTCTCCCATCCACTATCATCAAGTGGCACTTCAATTTTATATGCTTGCAACATTTCTATTTACCCATATCACGCATTGTAATATTGAAACAGCAACTCTTCTTTCCTTTTGACAATACTACACATTTTTTTCCCCCACTAACCCATCTCCTACATAAATCGTAAAATGATGGCACCAAAACGAGCACTGAATATAGGTTACCAACCTAAAGCAAGGTCCGAAAAGCTCACTGTCTCCACAGCTGTGGTTCTCTCTAGGCTGAACTATGGCAACAGCCTTGTTCTAAATCTGCCTATGTGTACTCTCCGCCCTCTGCAAGTCATCCAGAAGAGGACTGCGCGCCTTGCCCTTGGCCTCAAGCGCAGGGATCGTATCCCTCAGGGACTGAAATGTCTGCACTGGCTCCCAGTAGCTGCGAGGAATAAGGTCAAAACCATCTGCATTATGCAAATGTCTTCTGAGCCCTGGGGCCGCAATACCTGCAACTCTCACTTCCTAAATATCTCTGTGCTCCAGCTCTTCCCTCATCCGCCTCCAACTCCCTCAGGGTCACTCGCTTCTGCAAGCGACCAGTTGGTGGTAGATCTCTTTGGCTAGGGCCTCCCTCTTCAACAGCCTCCCTAAAACTTGAGGCGAACCATCACGGGTCCGGAATCACCTCAAAACCTTTCTCTTTGCCTCTGCTTTTTCTCCTGCTCTCCCTTGCTGACTTCCTAGCTGAAACCGATTCTGCACTGGTTACCTGGCCACCCTCCGATATGGGCCCCAGGCCCCCCGCCCGTCGCACCCCTGCACTGGCTTTCTGACAAACCCCAAACTTGGGGACTGTTTTCTGTATCCCTAACAGTTCCACCACCATGTGATGTCTGCACTTAGCCTTGCACTTGTCACCATAGGGCTGTATTTTTACTTATCGTCATTTTTTCTTCTTCCCGTGTACTGCACTTTCTCCTCCCCCTCCCAATGCACTTGGGCGATCTGAGTGACACCTGGCCTAGTAGGTTTGTTGTCTGTGTCTCCCCTCTGTTCCCCCTCCCTTGCCTCATTGCGCCATCAAAAACATGTGTATATGCGCACTATAAATGTCATATCATAAAATATCATATCATATCATACACACATTGTATTCATAACAGGATGCCTGCCACTTACCTTGTACACTTTACAGACTTTTTTATGCAACACCCCACTTAATACAAACTTATGAAAAATTATCACACAAAAGCAACAATAAGTGTATGTTAGCAACTTCAAACAAGTACATACAGTGCATGCATTCGAACAGGATGCCTGCCCCTTACCTTGCACACTTCCACCATAGTATTCTGCATTTCTCTGTACAAAGAGACCTTCTTCCACAGTTTTTCCTTACACACCACAACCAGAAACCTTATTGAGCTATCCCTTAGCCTGCACAGTCCCATTTCCATGGCTACCATCCTGAAAAGGGCCGAATGTGGCACGTGTAATCCTGAAACTATAGCGGAATCTGCAGAGTTATCATGCAAGGAAAGGGGGGGTGAGAAGTGTGAAATAGGTTAGGGGTCTTTAGTGCTACCTCAGAAAAGATTTTTTTGTGTGTGTTTTTTTGTTTTGTTTTTTCCTACTTACAAAGAACCTTTTTTGTTTTTGCTCTTCATCTGAGTTTCTCTTTTGTTTGCCTCCTTACATTGTTACAGAATTTTCTTCAACACTTTTTGCACAGTGTAAAACAAAACAGCATTGCCAATGTTGGTCAAAAAAATGCCATTTGCATTGAACCAGTGCAAATTTCGCTCATTAATGATGTCATAGTCGATGGAGAATATCCCAGCAGTGGACATACATTGACACATGCTTCTGTTAATAAAAATCCTTCCGACCTCTGGCTGGGGGAAAATTACACCGGCATGGTCCCATGCTCCTCTTGGTGGTATGCTTTAGAAAACCACCTTGAAAAAAAAGAAAAGAATCAACCTGCACACCTGTGTTTTATACAATGGTTTTTAGATATATTATATTAATGTAGATCAGAATCTTAAATAATTTTAAGGTGCAGAGGAGAGAATAACCAACCCTGGCAGATGGGTTGTAAACTGTGAATCAAACAAAGTTCCCAATATGGGAACTCCCGTCCCCTGCACACTATCAATGGTTCACAATATTGTGAGTCCAGATTTTTTATGATATTTTATGTATTTGTTTTGCTGTAGGTTTACATCATTACACTTTGGTAAATATACAATTTACAATTGATTACATATCAGATGAACTGACACCATCGGTTGTGCAATCAAACTTTTGACTGCGCAGCGAACATGGAAATGGGACGCCGGAGCAGAGCCAGATATGACTAATGTTATTGGGCACACTGTTACATACAAGAGCCCCACCCATGCACACAATGCCTTGGGGGCTTGGCGCACACACACAACAACACTATCTTCTGATACACCATGGCAGCGTTTACCAAAAATGTTGATGCACAGCACTCTTCCCTCCAGCCAACCACCAGCCGCGTCCAATGTCCGCCGACATCACAGCGTACTGCAAGCCAATGAGACTTTTGTCTGCGGAGCGAACAGGGAAATGGGTCTGCAGAGCCGAGCCAGATATCAAACATTTTTTGAGACGTACATTTCAGTTCTTTGCAAAAGAGGTACTGGTTAGATATCCACCAAACACACAAAAGCACGCTTTCTGAACCAAGCCCCCGCTCCTGCCACAAATGTGGTTAAAATCCATCCAGCCGTTCAGCCTGCAGTCTATGGAAAAAAAATATTTTAGGCCCCCCCCTATAACTTGGCCCCCCGCTCCATGAAACCTCACCCAACTTTCCAAACAATTCAGCGGGCCTCATATACTTTTTTGGCAAAATTCGGTGAAGACTCCTCCAGGGGGAGCGAAGTTATAAACTGACAAAAACGTGGTCTTCCTATGGGTTTAGCAACTTAACCATAAGTACACACCCACTACCGCAGGCTGTGTGATTTGAGTAGAAAGCCAAAATTGTTGGCAATGACATTGAACAAATTTGGGAGGGCACCTCGTTCAAGATAGCCAAAATATTTTTCCTTTTTTTATTTATTTTTTATTTTTTTATTTTTAGAAAACACCAACCACGAGCAGTCTGCTTCATGGCACTCAAAGTTTGTAGGGACAGGGAGGAAAAAGCAATTGTTCACTGTCTCCAGGTACATTAAGATTGGTTTAGTGCTAATGGGAAGGAAGGTGACAAGAGCTTATTACATCAAAATGTAAAAAGAAAAAGGGCAATGAGGAGGGATAGTACCACAGAAAATAGAATTGCTAGCTGTCAACTAGAAAGGATTTCCCGAATATGAAAGTATTCCGTTTTCTGCAGAAGTGAATTTGGTTCTCCAATCCGCTGATGAATACTGGTAGGTTATACAAAATACAGTATCCTGCTGCATCCAGCCTTTTGCTACCAAGCTGCTTTTTCCTGAAGGGTGCGACCACTACTGATTTGGAACTGCAGGATATCAGACGCGTTGCATGCAGGTATTTCTTTGCTTTCTGTGTGACATATAGTAGCCCTTTGGTTCAGAGGGATCTGTGGATAAGGCAGAAGATTTATGAGGTCAATATGAACTCTGACTGTGAGCCAATGCAGACGAGCTGGCTTATTGTGGTCTCTAGGTTTGTGGCCCGGAATGAGGCTAGCTTCTTTATTCTGGATCATTTAAAGTTGATGAATGAGTTTATTAGTAGTGCGTCCAGAGAGAAGACTTATTAAATTAGTCAAGATGTGACAGTACCACAGCAGAGGTGACCTGGACACTCTGACATATATATTGACGAGCGGGAGGATATGCAGCTGTAAGTAGGATTTATTTGTGAATTCCTAGAAGCAAGGTGCAAAAGACAGTAAATTGGCAAAGTTGACTCAGGTTTTTGGCTCTGGTGGTAAGGGTGGCGATGGAGCCTAAGGAAGGGGACCAAGCAAAGGAATATCCAGAGGGATAGATTTGCTGAAGTGGAGGATTTCTGTCTCCATGGAATTTAGACAGAAGCAGTTTATCAGGTGATCTAAAATATAGTGGTGGGGTGAAGGATTGTCCTCATACGTTTGAAAAACAGACGTCTATGGGAAGAGGTGGTCAGCCAGAGGTTTCAGGCAGGCTTTACAAATCCACATGTACAGGATGGAGTCAGTTTATTGCACGGTGGACTTAGAAAAGGAAGGGCCTGCTCTGACCTGAATTTCTCTTTTAGATGATGGATGAGATAAAGTGGAGGGCTGAACCAGAAATGCTAAACAATGTCTCCAAACAATGCAGCAGTGATATGGTTAAGAAGGAGAATAGAAGGGTAGTTGTCAGCCAGCAATGAAAGAATTCACTGGTAGGTTATAATCAAAAATAAATAAGTGCTCTTTTTGTACGTCCAGCTAGTCTAAAGCCTGATAAGAGATAATTCATTGGCCAAAGGAATCAGAGAAACATCCACTTTTTCAATACTTTTTCCAATAAAAAGTGGGTTGGAAATAGGACGGAAATCTGAAGGAATACTGGGGATACCATTGGCTTTCTTAAGGAGAGTTGCGATCAGAGTTATTTTCAGAGCCTAAGGGAAGATGCCAGAATCCAGGGAGCTGTTAAAGTAATTAAGGCAGAAGCAAGAGTGTGAATGTTATCTTCAATCGTTTTTGGCAGCAGGGTTAAAACCTGCATAGAGGACTCATGTTCTTCACCAAAAACAAAAGCATGCGCTGAGGGATTGTGGTGAAGAAAGAGAAACAAGCATTTGTGACACTATCACGGACAGATGGAGTGGGGGATTTGGGTATTGACTGATGGCTACAATCTCTTCCATGAAGAAAGAGGGAAGAGGGTCCACACAAGCTTGAGAGTCTGCTAGCATTGGAACAATATTCTGTATTTCATTTTGAATATGAAATAGTTCTCTTGAAGGGTTTATAGCCGATGCGATCCGGTCATGAAGGAAGCCTTTTCTTAAGGATAATAGATACATGAGACTTTGGACTTGTGCAAGCAGGGCTCAAGTGTTGTATTTAATTGTTTGTAAAGCTGAAACTTCAGGATTAAACATAGGTTTGTTTGTGGATGGAACACAAGCACACACACCAATACTTTTATTTCTGTTTAAAATCAACAATGCGACCGAGACAAAGGCCCAACTGGTCCAGATACTCCCTAGATGTGGGGAATGCGCTTGATCAGGTAAGTTTGGACTTCTTCTGGCCGGTATTTGAAAGGATGAACATTCAAGGTCGTTTTCTAGGTCTAATACAGGCATTATGCATCTCTCAAGGCAACAGTGATTATTAGGAAGCAGAAACGGGCACAATGGTCATTGAGAGGAGCACCAGACAAAGGTGTCCTTTACCACCTCTACATTATGTGCTCTTTATAAAGCATTCTGAAGTGCAAGTGATGATCGCTAAGGGAATCATGGCATGTAAGCCCTCTGCCAAGATTTAGGATTATGCAAGTACAACCATACATACAGCAGTACACCTTGGAGGGGTGGAGGGGGGTGTTAACTATTGATCCTGGGGAACTATTTGGGGAAAATCTCCCAAAATTAAAACAACAATGTTGCTAGATTGTTGGTCAGCACCTAAGGGTCATCAACAGATAAAATCAATATCACAGTGCTCTTGCCATTATTCCACTATGTGTGTTAGATGTTACCTCTGCTGCTCACTCAGAGACAGCACAAGCAAATTAACAGTGTTTGTGAAAGGGCCATCTGTCCAGGAGGACCTCGAGTAAGCTTAGCCAAGAGTACAGAAAAGGATTATTGGCCCTTTAAAATATTAAGAAATATAAACAAGCAGCCTTTTCACTCTTATCAGTGTTAATTGGATTAGGAAAGGAAAAGCAAACATATTAAACTGTTGAGCATTTCAATGGAGATACTGCATTGCTGATAAAGTAAATATGATAAAACCTACTATGTACCACATAGGACACAATGGCATGGACCACCTCAGGTATAGCACGATTTTAGGCATATACTGGGTGTGAGAGTCCTGTGCCTTATTCTCAGGCCTTCTAGTGGGGTGAACAATCAGGTCTTGAATCTCCCCAAGCTAGTGCTTGAAGCCCCAGGGCTGGTAAGGAGAGGTTCCTGGTCATCCCCACTTAGCCCTCGTCACTGGGCAAAAGACAGTCAAATGCTGGACAAAAGTGACACTGGTCATTCCAAGATGGCGGCGGGTGTGTGAGATCGCATAGCCCTGAGCTCCCGCACCGAACTCGTCCAGAAGCACGCAGAAGCATCCACGACTGCGAAGCTGCCCTCCCCGGGAACTGTTTGGGTGGGGAGCAATCATCCAAAAGACGTGTGGCTTCCAAAATAGCCCTGCTGCGTCCACCACACCCCGACACGTAATAGGGACCACCGGAGCCTCCCGCCCGGTGCTGAAGAGACTGACACCACTCTGAGAGACGGCCGCAGACTAAGGCTGAGCCGGCAGCCTCTGTGCCCCCCTGGTGACACTCGAGGGTTACGGCCACCGCATCAAGGGACCGGGCGTTCCGGACCCAGTATACCGCCGCTGGGATACGCCGGGCTGCAGCCTCCTGTTGAGCGAGAGGGGGCCGCCTGGAGCCCGCGCACTTAGAGCCAGGAAGGTGGGCCAATCTGCAACTGGCAGCGAGTCCGCGGCGGCGGACTGGAGGTGAAGCTGGCAACACTGAGGGGCCTTGTCGACGCACCTACGGACGGGAGTCGGGTTGCGTCGGACGAGATCTGGGCCCTGCACGACAGCTGGGAGCAACCATCGAGAGGAGGATACCTCACCCCATCTAGGGGTGGAGGTCTAGCCCCAGACTGGCACTCCACGTCGGTACTCCAAATTAGTGACGCCTGTGCCCCCCCCACAGCCTTGACAGCTGGGAGCCCGAGTAGCGGGTGAAGAGGTGATTCCCCCAAAGAGACGGAGGCTGGCGGGTGACCCTGGACTCTTGCACCCTACCCCCAATATCCTAGCCCCAAAGTGCTGGGCTGCTTTGGATTAAGCGTTGAGCCTACACGGAAGACAGCGGAAGGGGGAGAGGCCCTGAATCGCTAGCACACGGCAAGGCAGCATTGCAAACGCCCCCACCCCGCTATAAAAGAGGGGGCGCCTGGACACGAAAATCAGCACTGGAGACTACACCGGAGAGTAATAAAAAGTAGAACCTCCCTGGAGGTCCATCACGCTCCGGCAGGATGTCCAGATGTAAGGCTAAGGACACCCCAGCCTCCTCCAAGATGGCGAAAAAGCTTCAGGAGGGGTCACTGGCCCAGATCTGGGCCAGGGATCTTGGAGAGCAGAGACCACAGGACCCCAAGGATGGGTCCATGCTGTCCGCCCCAGTGGCCATCCAAGATCCGCAAGATCTGCCCGTTACCTAATCATTACTCAAGACCCTCCTAGGGGAAATCGTAGAGAAAAGCACGGATGCAGGGCAGAAACAGATGGAAGCATTAAGGGAAGACCTGGCCGAAGGCCTACAAGACATAAAAAGGGATCTCAACAAAATGGAAGAGAGGGTGGACACGAATGAGGGGGCCATACAAGAGTTGACAAAAGACGCACGAAAAGCGGCCGCCCTTCTGGAAACCCTAGCTGCAGCAACCCATAATCTTGAATTGAGGACCGAGGACTTGGAGAACAGGTCCAGAAGGTCCAATATACGGGTTAAATCCTTGCCAGAAGCAGTCCAGGTTCACGACCTGGCCGAAACAATGAGATCAATATTCGGGAGACTTCATAGAAGCTGACCAGTCCGAAGACATTAAGTTCGACCGGATCCACAGGGTTGGGCCGAAGCGCCAGGAACCGGGAGCGAGACCGCGGGATATATTGGTGGCGTTCCATAGTTCTACACAGAAAGAGGACCCTGCAAGCAGCCAGGAAGGCAGGCCAGATAACCCACAATGGTACAGAAATTCAGTTATATCAAGATCTTTCTCAAATTACCTTGAATAGGAGATGGCGCATGGCCCCGATCCTGGCCCATTTAAGAGAAAATCAGGTGCGGTACAGGTGGCTCCACCCATTTGCCCTCAGTTTTCTATGGCAGGGGAAGAACCATAAAATTACAACCTGCAACCAAGGTATGGCTCTACTGGGCCTAGAGGATGACGCACCACTGCCACAAGCGTCCCCGAGTGGGCAGAAGCGGGCTCAAAGAAACAATTCCCCCGCAGATCTCAATCCCAAGACCAGCTGCCAGATCAGGGGGACCACAAGAAAATTAAGGAGCACAATCCATTTCCCTATATCAACCCTGGGTAGCGCACACACAGGCCGAAATGAACGTGCTTATAAGACTATCAGAGGCTATTACCTATACAAGATCAGGATGCAATGGGGAGGAGGGAGAGACCAGGCATCTTGGAATGGGAAAGGGAGTTCCCGCGTGGAGATGAACTGGGCAGTTTCTAGGGTCTGGCTCTCGGGCTCCCGACCCGAGAGTGGCTAGGTGCCAGCCGGACCCACCCAGTGAAGGGGAGGGGGAAGGAACGCTGATCCAGGAGTTAGAAACTATTAAAAGAAGCCCATGGCTCGATGCTAAACCCCACTTATCAGAATTGCGACATTGCTCTCGCCGCAATAGCAGGGGTGGCCTACCATGACCCAGCACACAGGCTAAAATGGAGTAACTTAAGGAGTTGTCTTTAAACGTCAACGGGTTAAACTCTCCTCTCAAGAGGAAGAAAACCGAGAGATTCCTCCGTGGGGCAAATCCGCATATAGCCACACTCCAGGAGACCTATATTCAAACTAGGGACATACACAGAATCAGGATTTGGGAGTATAAAAGGGTAATCCATGCCACACAACACAGTAAGAAAGGGGGAGTAATAATAGCACTGAGAGATGGGCTGGACCTCACTATCAAATCAACACAAAAAGACAAACAGAGGAGGTACCTAGCAGCGTGCTGGAAGGTAGAGGAGAGACTCTCACGATAGCAACAATATATGCACCTAACAACGGCCAAGACGTCTTTATTCAGAAGGCACTCACTCGACTAGGTAATTTTGCTAAGGGCCGAATTATACTAACGGGAGATTTCAATATGGCATGGGATCCTACCATAGACAGAAGCAGGGCTGTATGGGGGCATCATGGGGGACCCTCCGGGGATCTTAGGAGGAAAATGGGAGAATTGGCCCTAGTGGACACCTGGAGGGAGAGCACCTGTAGACACCTGGAGGGAGAGCAAGAGGAGCACACTTTCGCGCACGACTTGCTCCTTACGCGGACAAGCCCCAACCAGTCGTTGAGGGGCGTTAGCGACGAGCTTGCTAAGTTCAGGCAAGTAGCTGGGTTGAGCATAAACGCCAATAAGTCAGAACTTCTTAGCCTTAATCTCTCAACTAAGCTAATTAAAACTACATACACCTTTAGATGGGCTAGAGATAAGATCAAATATCAAGGAGTTCAATTAACCAAAACCATAGACGCAATGTATCAGGCAAACTATCCTTCACTACTAGAAAAGTTCAAATCACAGTTAATAGACTGGGGACCGCTCTCTATCTCGTGGCTGGGATGGGTTAATGTCTTAAAAATGGCGATACTGCTGAGGTTGCTGTTATTTTCTGTATTTTCTGCATAGATGTACCAAATGTTTTTTTCAGAGCACTACAGAAGGTTACTAATTGTTTCATTTGGAACCGCAAGCACCCGAGAATCTCTGCAAGCCTCATGAGAATGCCAACCTCTCGGGGGGGGGGGGGGGGGAATGGGGGAAGCCAGATTTTAGGGCATATTATATAGCGGCATAAATCAGGATACTTAGAGATTGGCAAAGAGATGACCAGGATAAACCTTGGCGGCCGATGGATGGGGCAGTGGTGGGGGGAAGCGGGGGGTCACTTGGAGGCAATGCTATGGAAACCGAGGGAAGACAGAACCTCTCAAACGTATGCAAGTAAAACTAACTCAACAGTGGGACACTCATGGGACGCTGCAGTGAAGGGGGCTCAGATTACCACATGCCCATCCCCCTACACGCCGTTATTTGGAAACCCGAAATTCACCCTGGGATGGGACACCAACTTTTGAAGATTGGTTCCAGGGGGGCTGTCGAATGGTGAGAGATATGTTTGATGGCGGAAAGGTTAAAGACTTCGAGAGTTGCAAATCAGACTTTGGGTTGGAGGAGAGACATAGATATGGATATATGCAACTATGTCATTGGTTATCTCACCCACAGATGAAAGCAGCAGGAACACGACCCCTGACCCCTTTTGAGAAATACTTGGATACCCACTCCGGGGACAAAGGCTTGATGTCCTCCATCTATAGATTTATCAAGGAAGGGGAAACCATGCCCAGCAGGCTCTATATGAGAAAGTGGGAGGCGGACACGGACACTCCCACAGAGGAACTAGAGTGGCAAAGGCTGTGGAGTCAGATTCCCAAACTCACCAGATCGCTACAGGTCCGGGAGGCCTGGCTAAAGCTTATGTTTCAATGGCACCTAACCCCAGTCAGGCTGCACAAAATGTACCCAAATTCTTCCCAAATGTGCTGGAGGGACTGCGGAGGGGAGGGTACCTTGGCACACATCTGGTGGAAATGCTCCAAGCTGGACACGTATTGGAGATACATACGCCAAGCTATAATTCAGGTACTGGGAAAGGTGGGTGGGGAACATGAGGGGCTGGATATCCTCTGCATGCACGTGACCCTGGTCGAAATTCCTACAAAATCACTCTGTAAAATGTATGTAATAATGATGATGTCAGCAGTAATGGTGTTGGCTCGGGGTGGAAATCAAAAATGCCCCCCTAAGAACATGAGTGGATTGCCAAAGTTTGGTCAGTGGCATCCATGAAATGGCCAACGCATTCAATACAGGGCGAACACCAAAGGTTTTCAACAGACTGGTCCACCCTGCATGCATTCCTTGGAAGAGGAAAGAATAGACTATGGTGCCATAAAGCCATGACCCTGCTGGGTATTATTGCATCACAGAAGGACTCCGATCTATGAAAGGGAAAGCAGGTGGGCGGGTTATCGGGAAATGCAATGAATGGAACAAGACACCATAATGGCATAATCGGTGCCGGGCAGCGAGAGAAGGACAGTACTTCTGATTCCTGGATTGGGGAGAGGGGAAGGGAGGGGCGTTAATCTTTCCATTGTTCAATGTTCAATGTTTTGAATAAAAAATATCAATAAATACAAGTTGGAAAAAAAAGTGACACTGGTCCTTTAAGGACCTTGGCCAGGAGGTTCTCATCCTCACGTTGGGCAGTGTAACACCTGCCCAACCCAGGCTCAACAAGATGAAGGACCCCCAATCTCACCCGAAAACATAACTAACAAATCCAGTCGAACGTATCCCTTTCACAGTGTTACCAAAACTGAGACCAGACACAAAGAGTAGGTTTCAAAAACTGTTTTACAAGTGCTCCAAAAACATAACTTAAGGCGTCGGGATGCTTGCAAAACTCAATAAAATAAGTTATCAGGATGATTGCTCTGCGTATTAAGGTATAATGTGAGGGAGGGCTGAATGGGGGTATAAAACAAGGGTTCAAAAGAGCATGGCTCCCTCTCTTGCTCTAAAGGGGCTTTTCCAGCCAGCAAGGTGCTCAATGGTCCTCAAGTTAAACAATGCAAATCAGTTGGCTGGTACAAAACAAATGTCTCAAAATTTTGCAGTGCCTTAAATTAAAGAAGTGTGCACAATTATTTTCAAGCTTTCACTAAAGAAAATACAAAGAAGATATAATCAAGAGTCTTCCCTTTGGGAGGGAATCTTTCCCCGTCTAGTGGTCAATAAGAAAAAGGGTATTTTGATTCAGACCTTCTCTTTGGGAGGCAGTCTCCCTTCGGTTGTGTAGAATCCCACAGCTAATCAATTGTAGAATCCGGCATCCCGTCACAAAGTAATCCAAAATGAAACCAGGCAGCGAAGTTAGAGACAGAGTTTATTTCCGTACAACTGTGCAGAAACTGGCATTGTATCCCAGTCCCAAAAAACATGGCCCCTGAGCAGCGAAACCTCTGAATTTTATAGGGTTTTACACAATGAGCCTTAACAGAAAAGTCAGTATAATACTGTGAGGGGTCAGAAGTACGACTCGGACACAAGAGGGATATGTATGTAATCATAAACCTTTATTATATGAAAAGGGTTTGGAAAAATGCCCCTGTCCCTAAAACTAAGAGGGGTTTTTCTGCCTCTAAGAAAACAAATGAAACTGTCAGAATGCCCAAATTATAAAGTCTGATCTTATTGTGTCCCAAAAAGCCTACTTCTGTCCCCAACACTCACAACATAAACCAAATGTGCAGGGATTATTTATTCCTAAAGTAAAATGTTCTTTCTGGTTCCAAGCAACAGAAAAGTTCCCAGTCTCTTGGGCAAAAAAAGGCAGAGAAAGAAATGTTCACAAATGTAGGATTACAATCTTAGGGTTCTGGCCCTTTCGACTGGGATCCTTCTTATAGTGCTTCTTTCCTCATAATGCCCCTCTAGCCTGTACTTGCTTCCACAAATGTCAATAGGCAGTTTCGCAAGGATGTCCTCCTTATGTTTCTCCTCTTAATGCCGTCAACTTTGCACATTCCCTTTGCCAAGTATAGGATTTATTGCACTGTGTTTTCTTCTCTTATTTTGGGTGCAGGTCCCAGACTTGCAATTTAATTGCTATGTACATTCTCCTGCCAAGCAGTTATCCTTTCATGAAACTTCTTATTTGGGTGCGGATGCCAGACTTGCAACATTCAATTCAACTTGGTATGCTCTCCTGCCAAGCCTTCGTCCTCTCATGGACTGTGCCTCTTTGGCTGAAAGTCCCAGACTCGTAATGTTCAGTAACTTGATTTACTCTCCTGCCAAGTAACTGTTCTAAAATATACTTTCTCTCTTTGGGTGCCGGTCCCAGTCTCGCAATATTCAATATCGTTTAGTTTCAGATTCTCATATGGGTGTGAGTCCCAGACTCGCAAAGTTCGGATTAGGTTTTGTCTTTGGACTTGAAATGAGTGTGGGTCCCAGACTTGCACTCTGTTCACAGGGTCCCAGACCCCCTCTTTGTGGCATTTGCCTTCACCTGTTCGTTCCCTTGGACCTTCTGTACCACTCGGGTAGCCCGCCTACCTATTTGCTTCCAAGTGGAAGGTACCGGTATTCCCAGAGCGGCGGCAGCTTCTCTGCAGACTCCGGTCAGGTTTGGGGCTTTGTTGCAGCTGGCAGCCGCTTCCCAGACGTTTACTTCTTCAGGCAGTGCGTCCTCTCTGATGGGTGCTTCGCCGGAGCTCGGGAGGCCTGGGGTTGCTGACGGCAATGACGCAAGCAGTCCTGGCCAACACAACAACACTGAGGTAATCACCAGAAAGACTATTTCTCCCCAACTACAGATCCCTCACTGAAGAACTCAACTGTACCTGCTTATGGGGGCCTATCTTTTTTTTTTTTTTTAAACCTTTATTTTTGGTCTTTCAACACACCATACAAATACGCACCCACATTAGGGTGGATTTAACTTTACGCCGTCAACCAGTGCCCCAACCCCCCGCCTCCCACCGAGCCCCTCCCCCTACCCCTGCCTCATCTCCGCATCGTCCACATTGTGCATCGTTTCAGCCTCCCAGCGACCCAGTGGTAATTCTTGTCAGTCTGAGTTAAGACTACATCAGGGTGTGTTCCCAGTGTCTAGTGGTCCCTCTGAGGAGGTGTCGGCCTCCCTTATCAGGAAGGATATCAGCGGGCCCCATATGTCGGGCGGGCGCGCGTGAAGCGGGAGGAGTTTTATGAAATCTGCTTCTGTGTCCTGGTAATAGAGTAAGTCTTTCCGCCAAGCGGTGTAGGAAGGCGGGGGGCCGCGGCCCCATGCCATGGCGACTCTCCTGCGGGCTAGTGTCAGTAGGACTCCGGTCAGTTTCCTCGACGGCGCGGATAGCAACCTCGTCATTCCCAACAAAGCTGCCGTGCATCGCGGTTGCACTACTTCACCCACGATTGCGGATGTCGTGTCTAACACTCGGTTCCACAATGGGGCTACTTCAGGGCATACCCATGCCAGGTGCACGAAGCTCGCTGATAGAATACCGCATCTCCTGCATTCTGCCTGGGTGTCGGGATGGTGTTTATTAGCTTTTTCCGGTGTATAATAGGTTTGGTGGAGGAAATTAAAATGGATAAGTTTGAGCCGGGAGTTAAGTGAAATTTTCTGGGTCTGCTTCAGAATGTAGTCCCAATCAACCTCCGATACACTTGTGTTTAGTGTTCGTTCCCATCTCGCTTTCGCTCTTGAGTTGACGGGGGGCGTTCCGGTGGTCAGTGCTTTGTAGATTTGCGACACCAGCCTGCCTTCCCCCTGTGCTTGAATGACATCATGCAGTAGCTGCCAGGTCGGTGGCTGTCTCGGGAAACCAGGCAGGTGGGTCTGCATAGTGTATCGAGTTCGGAAGTAGAGGAACACGTCCAGTGCGGAGTCGCCCCCTTTCTGTTTGGCTTGGTCAGGGGTCAGGAAGCCCTCCTCTGTGAATAGGTCTCCAAGGGATTGTCTGTGTAGTTTGTCGCCCCACTGGTGAAACACTTTCTCTGATGTTAGGGGGATTCCAGGAATAAACTTAACTGGTAAGAGGGGAGAGTACCTTATCTGCACCCCCAGTTCGTTTGCTAGCGACTTCCAGACCTTGTATGTTGTAAGCATCACATTCATTGTGCGGTTGGGAACGGGAAGCCGACTGAAAACCACGGCAGTTAGGAAGTTGGGTGTTGCCAAGGCCCTCTCGACCTGTACATGGGGGCGAATCGTTTGCGTTGCGTACCAATGGCTGAGGTACTGTGCTTGGGCTGCCCAGAAGTATTTTTCCATGTCTGGGAGGGCTAGACCACCGCTGGACACGGGAAGCGTCAGTATTGCGTACGCCACTCTGGCTGGTCTGCCAGCCCACAGAAGGTCCAGAACCAAGCTTTTCGCCCTTCTCAAGAAGGATTGTGGTAGTAGCAGCGGGATATTGTTGAAGAGATACAGTAATTTTGGCAGCATTACCATTTTGACTAAGGAGGTTCTGCCCCAGAGTGTCAGTGGGAACGTCTTCCAGCGCGTGACCTTGTCCTGTAGAGACTTAAACACCTCCTCATAGTTGTCCCGGAATACCTCTTGTGGGTCCAGTGACAGTTAGATTCCAAGATAACGGACCCTCGAGGTTCTCCACTCGAGTCCGAAGTCATCAGCGAATTGTTTCGTGTCCTGGGTCAATGGGAAGACGACTGATTTTGAGTGATTGGTTTTCAGTCCGGAGGCTACCCCGAATCTGATGATTTCCCGCATGACCGGGTTCAGGTTGACTTCAGGATCTCTTATAAATAGTGCTACGTCGTCGGCGTATAAGGACACAATTAGTTTGTGAGGGCCGATGGTGAGTCCCATTTTTTGGCGTAGTTCCCGCAGGTTGGAGGCTAGTGGCTCCATTACCAGAGCGAAGATTAGTGCTGACAGGGGGCATCCTTGTCTCGTGCCGCATTGCAGGTTTATTGCTGCTGATTTTGCCTTGCCCACTATGATATTGGCCTGTGGGTTGGTGTACAGGAGAGAGACCAGTTTGATAAAGCGGGCTCCCAGCCCCATTCTGGTGAGAACCATGAACATGAACGGCCACTCCACTGAGTCAAATGCTTTTTCTACATCAAGCAGGACCGCGATTGCCTGGCCTGTAGGGTCTAAAGCCTCGATGATTCCAAACATTCTCCGGATGCCGAAGGTCGTATTGCGGCCAGGTATGAAACCTGCCTGGTCTGCTAGTACTAGGGCAGGCATCAGGGGCATCAATCTATTCGCCAGGATCTTAGCAAGGATTTTATTGTCCAGATTGAGCAGGGAGATCGGGCGATACGAGGCGCATTCGTCTGGTGGTTTTCCTGATTTGTGTAAAAGAATGACATTGGCCTCACGCGAAGATTGAGGAAGGGTTCCAAGCTCTAGCGCTTCCTCGTAAACCGCTGCCAGCAACGGAGCCAGGGGTTCTGCAAAGGCCTTATAAAATTCTCCCGTTAGGCCGTCAGGGCCTGGTGCTTTGGAGGGCGGTAGGGTCTTTATGGCTGCTTTGATCTCTTCTTGTGAGATTAGTTCGTTCAGGGGTTCACGTAGTTGATGTTCGACCCAGTAGAGCTCTGTGTCTTCCAGATATTCCAGGGTGAGGAGCGAATCTTTCGGTAGCTTGGCACTGTAAAGGTCTTGGTAGAATAGGCCGAATTCCTCTGCTATCTTTTCGTCAGTGTGGACCACTTCCCCTTGCCTAGTTCTGATCCTTTCGATTTGGGACTGTTTATTGTCGGCTTTAATTAGATTTGCCAGTAAAGCACCTGGTTTCTGGCCCTCGCCGTATTGGCGGATTTGGTTGGTGCATTGAAGAAATTTCACCTCACGCTCCGCTACGTCATTGAATTTCTGCAATTCCGTCTTCAATGCCGCTGCAGCTTCCGGGTTGTCATTGTTCGCGTTCTGAGTTTCGAGCTGTTTTAGTTTATTTTCACTGCTTGCAATCTCGCCCCTAATGAGCTTGAGAATGCCGTTTTCTTTGGCGAGGCAGACTCCCCTGATAAAACATTTAAAGGATTCCCAAATTAAGCTTGCCGAAGGGACCGAACCCAGGTTGGCTCCTAAGAACACGTCTATCTCCTCTCTTAATTCGGAGGCAAAGACCTCGTCCCGCAGTGATCCCTGTTTGAAGCGCCATCGTTGTAGCGGCGGGGTGGGGCTAGCTGGTTTAAGCTTGAGGAAGATTGGTGAGTGGTCCAAGAGTGTTCTCGGGTGGATGAGGCACCGGCCACACGCTAGGGTGCTGTTGGTTGAGGTAAAAAAGTAGTCAATTCGGGAGCTTGTGTTATGGACTGTAGAATGAAAGGTGTACTTGCGCCTTTCCCCATTGGAGACTCTCCATGTGTCCTGTAAATCAAATGCTTTGCAGATTTCCTTTATTTGGATAGCAGCTTTTGAGGTTGGTTGATGTGTGGCCGATGATCTGTCTCTCGTAGGATCCATAACCGTGTTCATGTCACCGCCCCAAACGACCGTGGCTGGGCCGAGCGCGGAGAGCTGTGTCAACACCCAGCCGAAGTTGTTATGGCCATCCACATTCGGAGCATATGAGTAGACAAAGGTCACTTTCTGACCTGCGACGATGCCACTCACCAGTAGTGCTCTGCCTTCCTCGTCTTTTGCCGTGTGCAGTAGCCGGAAACTGAGCCGCCTGTGTATAAGGATCGCAACACCCCTCCAATATGTGGAGTATGATGAGATGTATCTGTGGCAGCCCCAGCTTTTGGCCCACTGGCGGTCACTCCCCGGCGTAAAGTGCGTCTCTTGAATCAGGGCCACGTCTACATCATGGCGTCTGAGATAGTGCAGGATTTTCCTAGACTTAGCTAAGATGTTACCCCCTCTTATGTTCCATGTTAAAACGTTGAACGGGGCAACTTTGCTTTTATTTCGGATCTCGTTTCTAAATCAGCGGGCGGCCGTGGTCTGGTTGAGCCAGAGCTGCTGACTGGGTCTGTATGTGAGGGATGGGAGTCACAATGCGATGATGAATATGGCAGCGAGCAGGGAGCAGGCAGCGAGCGGGACAATCGGGAACTGGTGGCGTTGGACTTCTCCATTAACTTTGTAATATTCGAACTTCGGGCAATCCCCAACTGACCCATAACGTAGCTCTCCCGAGGGTGGGCAACCTTGAACATGCTCACCGGGAGGTTCCAACTTACCCAACCCCAAACCAAAACGGCACTAGGAGTCGGCATGTCGAGACGTGCGTTCCACACCTCGCCGGGCAGACACCACTCAGGCTAACAGTAACTTAACGGTAGCTGAGCTGGGGGCGCCTGGGGTCTCCCAAGTGTCCCAGCCCCGACTTGTGCTGCTGTAATTGGTCTGGCCCACTCAGTGCAGCTGTGTCGGGTCTTGTGTCCTTCTGTGTCCAACCGTTTAAGGAGGGTTCCTGGGGATTCTATCTCTTTGTGGTCTGGGTCGAGCCTGATTCTGATCCGGGAGCCCTAGACGGTCCAGGAACAAATTTGCTTCATCTGGGGTTTGGAAAAATTGGACCTTTCTCTCGTGCTGGACTCTCAAGCGTGCTGGGTAAAGCATGGAATACGGCAGTTGGCTGTTGCGGAGTCTCTGTTTAACGCTTGCAAATGTTTTCCTTTGTGTTTGAACTGCCGGGGAGAAGTCGGGATAAAAGTGGATTTTGTCCCCATCGTGGCTCAGATCGCCTTTCTCTCTGGCGAGGCGGAGCAGGGAGTTGCGATCTCTGTAGTTCAGCAGTCTCGCTATTATGGGTCTAGGGGGAGCCCCTGGGGCCGGTCTCGTCGCGGGAATCCTGTGGGCTCTCTCGATTATGAATAGGCGAGATAGGGCCTCGCGGCCGAATAGAGTGATGCATAAGGCTTCCACGAAGTCTTCCATTTTCTCCTGCGTTTGATGTTCTCTCACACCGACTATCCGTAGGTTATTCCTCCTCGACCGACCTTCGAGGTCCTCGCACTTGGCGGCGGTTAGTTTCATTTGCGATTCTAGCTGTGAAACTCTGTTTGTGAGGGTTGCCGAACTGTCATCGAGATTTGACACCCTTTGCTCCACCTCGTTTAGGCGTTCGGCCTGGGAGTCCATGCGGTGTTGCATGAGATCAACTTTGGACGCGAGACCGTCCATTTTGTTACTCAGGCTGCCGATGCCTGCTTTTAAGTCAAGGAGGATTTCTTTGATTTCAAAGGGGTTCTCTGCCGCTCCATCCTGGTGGGAACATTCGGACGATGAAGCTTGATCTTCTGGGTGGTGAGGGGCTCTGGGGTTCAGGCCACTCTCAAAGTTTAGCTTCTTCTGAGATTTATCGTTTTTCCCCATCTTGGCTGCAGGTGGTCAGGTTGTGCCTCGGATCCCCCTCCGGATCGGACTGGCCGCGGCTGGATGAATGTGGTGCTTGATCAGCAATGCGGGGCGAGGGCTGGACGTCGTTGTGCGCTGTGCTTTTCCACTGATAGCGCAGCCCCCTCGGTGGGATTCAGTGGAAGACTGGCGTAGGATGTGCGTTGCCCGCTATGCGTGCGGGGGTTGACTGTTAAGGCGCTATGCTGGCTCGTGTCAAGAGAGGTTTACAGAGGTTTTCTGCCAGCTCTTCTTGGTTCAGGGGGTGAAGTGATGGACAACCCCCTGCGCTCCTGATTCGTAGTACAGGGCCGTGTGCTGGTCTGCGACAGGGAGGGTGCTCCGCCCCAAGTGGAGGGGTTCAGGTCGTCTGTGTGTGCGGGTTCTGCACCCGTCTGGGCCTAGCGGGTTGCAGGAGTGACTGCCTTGCCGGGGGGGCGCTTCGCTGCCTGATTGTCCCTGCCACTGCGGGTACGGCTGCCGCCTAGTCCCGAAGGCGGAAGGGGGGGGGGGGACAGCGCTGTTACCCCACCACTCCTTACCTCCCGGGGATGACCCCTCCGCTCGTCTCCACCGGGTGGGTGTAGGGGTTCTTGCTGGGCGGCTGGCCGTCTTCCGGGGTCTGTCGCTCCACGGCCCATGGCTGGGAAGCCGGATGCCGGAGCCGCAGGTGCCAATTCCGGGCGTGGGGGAGGCCCAGGCGTCTTACGGCCGACTCTTCCGCTCCGGCGATGGTTCCTGGCGGGAGGAGGGGGATGGTCAGGGTCTCCCGCCGGCTCTCTCAGGCCACTGCCGACTCCTTGCCAGGATACTGGCCCCCCTGTCTCGTGGGTGGCCGGGGGGGGTGCGTCGGGCTCTGCAGTGGAGGAGCTCTGCTCTTGATGCGTGGGGCCGAGTGGCCGACCCCGCGAGTTACGGCAGCCGGGCCTCACGGGCCGAGTCTCGGGCTGGGAGCTCCGATTTCACTCTAAACTTCGGGGTGGCACAGCTGGGGACATCAGCAGTTCGTGTACCGGCAGACTGGGGGTCCGTGGCGCCAGGATCCGCAGGATTAACTAGGATTGATGCAGGGCTACGAGGGAGCTCTGACCTAAGCGGCCATCTTGGATGGCCCTCTAGCGCCCTCATGGGGGCCTATCTTATGTCTAGCTTGTGTGCTGACTATGCAAACAGGGATAGAGGACAGAAGATAAACTTTCCCTATATACGACGACAACACATACCAATTAAGAAAGCCTTCCTATTTTTTTATTTTTTATTTATTTAACGTGATTTTACGGTTATACATTAGACAACCTTTGATCACATGTTTTGACTTCATATTTAGAGAATAAAAAGAAAGAATGAAAAAAGATAAAAGATTAGATGGATACACAGACCTCAGCATTGTATATATGTCATGTAAGCTATGACAGTTTCCACTAGTTCAATTTAGCTAGGTGATTCTTTATGATGATTAACAGTTTGATCAATTCTAAGGTTATTGATGTTTTTTCATTGGCTAGTAGCATTTTCCACCACATGTCCTTTGATCTGTATCCATATTTTTTGATGACATCACACATTATCAATGTTCTTTGAGTCTCAAAAGTTGAACAGTCCATTATCAGATGTTGTAGGTTTTCAACTGATTTTCTTTCATTCCATAGACAGCAAGTTTGTGGCCCTGCTTGTATGGTTTTGGACCATGAGGTTTCTTTAGTTTGAATCAAATTTAACTTGAATCGTAGAAATTGATTTCGAAAGAACCAATGAGGGAATATTTTCAAATAGTTCGGGACTAAATGTGGTTTCTGACTGATTTCCCATAGTTTGCCATATCCTTTGTACCTGCATCTTTGCTCTTCGGTATTGAACCAATCCAATGAATAAAGTTTCGTTTTGATTTTATCTGGATTGTTCATTAAGGTTTCATTGGTTTCTTGTAAGGAATGTATAATGGTTAGACACTTTTCTTCCCATTCATTCAATATTGGCTCAGATCTAGTTGCTTGTGCTTTGTGTAAATGTAGGAAGCCTTCTTTTGGTTGATCAGCTTTGCATTTCTTGTAAAATGTAAGCATCTTCCATTCCACAATTACCGCTAAGGAACTGAGACCCAATTCCATTCTTATTGATTGTATTGGGGTTCCTTTTGGAAGTCTCAACACTGTTTTCCAAAACGTCCTTCCAGTAGGGTCCAATTTTTCATTTCGAAATTGAATGATGTCTCAGCTCAGTGCCATATGTCAGAATGGGAATGACTTTGGCTTTGTAGAATTGAATCAGTGATATGAGACTGTAGTTGCAGTACCTTTTTAGCAAAATTTTTGCAACATTTGCCAAGTTTGCTGTTTTCTTGGTCAGAGCTTGTTGTCTCTGTGCATCTATTTTGCTAGTATTCAAGCAGACTCCCAGATAACCAAACAACATTACTACTGGAATAGTAGTTCCCAGTAACGACCAGCTTAGATTTTAGATTTTGTCTGATGATGTCGCCAGGCCATAGGTAAGATGGCTGATTTTTTTGGGTTAATCATGAGGCCATTAGTTTGTAGGTAGTTATTAAGAGCATTCAGCTGTCGTTGGAGGCCTACTGGGGTCTGGTCTATGAGGATCACATCGTCAGCATACATAAGCCTGTTCACTTTCGCAGTGGCTAATGATGGTGGAAAGTGCCTAACGTCTTAAAAGCTATCACCGGCATCTGAAGTGAAGAGATTGATTGCTTCAGTCCTTTGTTAGTTGGTATGGATTTAGCAAGCAATCCTGTCTTGTTGAGTATGACTTGTATTGTGGTGTTTTGATGAAATGCCTGAATTGGGGCTAGTGTGGATTGCGGACAACTCCATTGTTGTAATTTTGCCCAAAGTCGTGGTCGTGATATACTGTCGAATGCTTGCGTTAAATCAATAAATGCAACATAGATTTTATAGTTCGCATTTCGCTCAGTTCTGGTCTTCAGTAGATTTAGAATGAATATGTTGAGGGCCGTTCCGATCCCACAAACAAATCCTGCTTGCCATATGTCTATATGATTGGATTTTTTTGCCCAATTACGTAGTGCTTTAAGAATCAAAGTGCCAAAGATCTTACCAGGGGCATCAAGTAATGCTATGGGACGATAATTTGATGGTTCAGCTCTATCGCCCTTTTTATGAACAGGGACTATAATGGATTTCTTCCAAGAAGATGGAATTTGGTTGACATTAACAATGTGAGTGAACAAGATTGAGAGAAAATGTGCCCATTGGGCAGCATCTGTTTTCAGTACTACATCGGTGAGACCGTCTGGACCACAGGCGCGGAAGGTCGATAGCTTGTTGATGATTTCCATAATAGTTTGACTAGATGTATCTATTAGATGGCATTTTTCCACTGATTTTGGGGCTGAGAATGGGTGTTCATTTTTGTTCATGAGGCATGTATGTTCAGTTTTATCCAAGAAGGAATTGAAGTAAGCAATCCATTTCTCCGGCGCTATAGGTGCCATAAGCATTGAATCTTGTTCTGTTTCTGCGTTGTTACTCATTTTCCACATCTCAGCTGTGTTCTTATTTTTCAATGTGGACAGCATGGTTTCTGCATCTTTTTGGATTAAGACCTTTTTTTATGACCGTGTCCAGTTTCGATAGTGTTGGCGAATTCTATGTTTCTGGATCGAAGGTGTCGAGGTTCCGTCATGTTTTAATGCTTTCAGTTGCTGCCTCATCATTTTTTTTTGTTGGAATTTGAGCATTAAAAATGTGGGTTCAATGTCGATACATAATTCTTGTTCCTTTTCTGTTCATTTCAAAGTTTTGATTAGGTTTATGTATTCAGGTGTGTCAACTGAACCTTTCACTTGTGGTGAATTAATTGCAGTTATCAGAGCATGGGTTAGCTTCGGTAGTTTTTGACGATGGTATTCTCAGCCGATTTTTACCCATGGTTACTTCAAGACATAATGGATCCATATGATCATCTCTGCAAGAGATTGGGAACAATTTTGCAGATAACAAGTTGTGAACGCTATCTCGCATTTGGATTACTCATGTTGTTTAAAGAGATCAATGGGTCTGAGGTGGATATATAGTCTAGGATCTGCCCGTTTGTGGAGCTTCCCTTGTTATTTGTGCTGGGGAATCATCCATAGTTGAACCATTGAGAATTGACATATGTTTTTCTTCCATAGCCATGTTCCATTGGCTACCTCTTCGTTCAGCCGCTGTGGCCAGTATAATATTAGCCTTGATGGATTCATCATTGATGTTTAAACATTTGCAATTTAAGTCCCCACACAAAATAAACACTGTGTTCGGCCTATTTTTTTTGCAGTGATCGATCAATCTTTCTACTTGGCCAGGAAAATCCACGCTAATTAATGTATTTGGGTTCCAATTTGGTTACATATGGCCAGTGTTTGCTCTCCCTTGTTATTGTTATTTGTTAATGTACCAACAAGTATCTGGATTAGACTGGTTGGGTTCAATTCTGCCACAATTTTGAATTGTACATGGTTCTTGACTAGGATCAGGAGACCCGACATGGGGCGACCCTTGACGCCTTTGGGTGCAGGATTTAGGTAAGATGAATATCCTTCCACAATTGATAGTTCACGAAGCCAGGTTTCTTGTAGACAACATATATCATGTTGTTCAATGTTGTCATTCTGCTGAGTGAAAAGATGTTAAAAAAACCCTAGTGTTCCATGATGCAATCGTTAGGGATTTATTAGCGATTGTCGGCCTGGCCTATGGCATTTGAATTTTGTCTGCAACTAGATTGATTAGCCATTTCCAATATTACTTTAGACGTAATTACATCCAGTGGTTAAAGAACAAAGACCCATAACTGATATTTCTGTTGTGAATTTTGCAAATATGTATAAATTGTAACTGTACTTCACTGCTTTCTCCGCAACTGTATTAACCTAAGTACACTTTGCAAATTAATGTACAGCACTGTAACTAAGCTGAGAATATCCTTGTTACGCCTGCGCCCTCATACCTTCTGGTCCTGTGCGCCATATAAATGAATAAACAAACAAACATCCGCGGTACCTTTAGAAGGCAATCTTTGGCCAACCTTCCTATACTGGTGCAATAAGGAAACAGTTTTATTCACTATTCTTCACTTCGCTTTCCTGGAAACAGCTGATCTTGCACTCTTCACGTGATCTTTTGCTCAAATCAGCTGTTCTTTAACTCCAACAACCACCTGCAGCTGGGCACCCTATTCAATGTAAGCCTTGTGGTCCCCATTTAATGCCACAGCCCCCTAGCATCTAAATGAGCAGAGGAAATCACATCATTGTAATTTGGGTATTTTTTCTTGTTCACAGCGTGTAAAACGCAGTCGCATTTGTAAAGAAGCACGTTTGATGAAGCACATGTTTTTTGTTTTCTTTGTGCTGCGTGTGGCCTGAAACTGCGTAATTCGAGCATTGTTCATTGTTTTAAGCAGCCTGCGCCCCCTTTCAAGATGGCTGCTCCCGTCTGATGCTACCTGTTCAGCCATGACCCTACCCACACCATTGGCTACCTCTGCTACATTGGCCAATCGGTGGGACTAGAAGGCGGAAAAGGCCCATTGTTCAAAGGCCCACTTCTAAGGCCCCTGTCTGCTCCGTGTCCGCTGCCAGGATGCTGCTTGACGTTTCTTTCCTGCACATGATCTTCCATGATGCTGCTACCTCACACCTCAATGAAACCTGGACCACCATGGCATTACTGCTCCTAAACCATGGGTTAGTCCCCTCCTCCTGGATTCACTCCTACCATCTTTTGTCTTTCACTTTCCTTCTCTTCTTCTTTACACTCTTAATAGCATTGCGTTTTGTACCCACTACTAGCTTCCGATTCTGGTTGCAATTTCAAATCTAGCTGTGTTTTTGCATTTGGTTACACTCAAATCTAGCTGTGTTTTTGCATTTGGTTAAACTCAAATCTAGTTGAATTTTGCAAAACTTGCTGTGCGCTTTGCTTGTATTACGTGCTTTTTCTGTAACCTACTGGCCCAGTGACTGGACCGTTCCATATGCTCTACTCTTACCCGCTGTCCCCCTCCCCCTCTCTCCCTACCTCTCCCACAGGGCTTTCTGGTTCTCCATTGACTATCCTTCCCTTCTCACCAAGTCTGGTAGGAAGAAGTTCAAAAAGGATATCTTGACCTCCAACCCTGGTCTCCCTATCTTGGACACCTACTCCAGCGCTTCCTCCAGACAGACACTCACCGACAACCTCATTGTCGTTCCTTCGTCAGATCTATGGACTCTTCATATGATCTCTGTGCTCTGTCCCATCGCCTCCTCTCCCATTAATAGTGACACCTGCTGGGAAGCCCTCATGGCCCCCTTCGGCTCCTCTAAGCTCATCATGAATGTCTACCTTAACGGCACCGTCATGATCCAAAATCCTAAGGCCAATCTCCTACTCTTTGATAGACGCTTCCCTAGCCTCATCAATTTCCTTTCATCTCCTGCTGTCCCCTCTCTCCCCTCTCCTGCTTCCATGTCTCCGCCCTCTGCCCTCCTCTTGGCTACCTTGCCCTCTCTTCCCTCCTATTCTGCCCCCCCTCAGGCTTTTTCGCTTCTGCAGGGTGTACCTCTGATTTGTACCCCTCCCCGGAAGGCCTTTAAGGTGGGCAACCTTCTTCATCTTGCCACTCTCAACTCTTGTTCTGCTGTCAAACACTCCTCTGACATCTGTCGCCTCCTTGAAGAATTCAACCTCGATGTCCTCGGTCTCACTGAGACTTGTTCACAGCCAGCTCTCTCACAAGCTTTGACACTCTCCTGCCCGACAGCTACAAGATACCTCCACACCCAGATCCACCCGGTCTGGAGGGGGTGTAGCTCTGATCTTCCCCGAGGGGATTCCTGTTTCTAATCATTCCCACGCAGATCTACTACTCCTTTGAATGCCTTGTCTGCAGGCTTTCTCTCTCTCCTGGCCACTCTCTTACTGTGGCTACTATCTATCGGCCTCCTCGCCAGATTACCTCTTTCCTCTATGAGTGGGCAGACCTCTCCTTCTCCATCCTGGCCTCAACCACTCAACTCCTCCATCTTGGTGACCTCAATATTCACCTAGCTTCTCCCTGTTCCTCGTCTGTACTCTTTCGTGACCTCTGCGATTCCCTCTCTATCCTCCCCTCTGGCCCGACTCACTCTGCAGGGCACACGCTTGATGCTTTGATCTCCTCTGATCTCCCCCTTTCCATCCCTTTGACCACTCCTATCTCCTATAATGATCCCTCCATCCTCTCCTCCCATCTCACCCTCTCTACCCACTCGGTGAAGCCAATCCCAACACTGCCACCTACCTTCTCGGACATCCAGCCCATGAAGTGTGTGTCAGTTGAGGCTTTCACTGCAACCTTCTCTCCACCCTCCTCCTCCGTCTGACTCACATCCTGACATAGCCCTTTCCATGCTCTACTCCTCTATCTCTGATACTCTTGATGCTCTTGCCCCCGTCATGAGGATCTGCTTGACGCCCAAAGCCAAGTGCAACTCTTGATACGACTCTGACCTAGCTACCATTAAACATAAGTGCAGGGTGGCCGAAAGGAAATGGAGGACTTCTAGTTCATCCTCTGACAAACTGGCCTGCCGCCTGCTCCAAAGGCAATACCGACTCTGTCCATACTAAGAAGAGAGCCCACATCAAAGCCTGTGTCTCTGTGGCATCTAACAACTCGGCCGAACTCTTCTAGATCTGCAAGGAGCTGGCCGACCCTGCTGCAGACGCTACCTCTCCCGTCGCCTCTCAGGCTCTTAGCACGGCCCTTGCCTCTCAATTCATCTCTAAAACCCAGGATATCCTGTCCACCCTCTCGTCCCCTTCCCCTCTTCTCCCTTCTCCATCTGCAACTCTGGCCCTCCTGCAGTCATCCCCCACCCTCTTGCTCTTCCGTTCCTCTTTTCTCCCCCAACAAGATTCCTAGAAAAGTCTGATCTATGAAAGTCTTGTCAAAACAGGTTACTCCCTGTTTCTCCAAAACCATCAAGGACCGCATAGACACCCTTGCTCCTGCCCTGACCATTTTCTGCATCCTCTCATTTGCCTCTGGAGCCTTCCCCTCCGCTCTGAAGCACTCTCTTGTGCACCCTCTTCTCAAGAAACCCAGAGCTGACCCTTCTAGCCTAGCAAACTATCACCCAATCTCCATCACACCTTTTCTGGGCAACCTCTTGGAAAAGCTTGCCACCTCGCCGCTAAACATCCACTCCGATTCTCTTGGCTGTCTTCATGACCACCAATCTGGCTTTAGAGCCACCATAAAGCACGGAAACTGCTCTCCTGAACATCCATGAAGACCTACTCTCCAACCTTGACCCGAACATCCCTTCTGTCCTCATGCTACTCGATCTCTCTTCTGCCTTCAACCATACCATCCTGCTCAACCGTCTCTGTGACAACCTGGTTATCACTGATCAGGCTATGGCCTGGCTGAGTTCTTTCTTCTCTGATCGACCCTCCCAGGTCCAACTTGGATCCTTCCTTTCCTCTAACTCCCTCTCTACCTGCACTGTTCCCCAGGGGTCTAACCTCTCTCCCTGGCTTTTCAACCAATACTTGGCAACTCTCGCCTTTGCATTGCCTCTTTGTGCTCCAGTTTTCAGTGCTATGCAGATGACACTCAACTCATATTCAGGCTTCCCTCAGCCAACTCGTCTCCTTCTCTTTCTCTGACTGCCTGTCTGCTATTCAGGAGTGGTGTGCCGCCAACGATCTCTGCCAGTAAGACAAGAGATCCTCCTCATCGGCACACCATCACCCTCCTTTCCGGTCACTCTCTGGCCTGCCTCCCTTGGCCCTCCTCCTACCCCCACCTGAGAGGCTAAGAACCTATGGGTCATCTTCGACTCCACGCTTTCCTTTTCTGCCCACATCTCTGATGTCTCTAAAAAGTCAAACTTCCAACTGCACCTCCTCAGAGGTATTCTGCCTTTCCTCTCCTTCACCCAGAAACTCACTGTATGTATCTCGAGCCCTGGTTCTCTCTAGGCTGGATTACTGCAACAACCTCCTTCTAAATGTACCTGCTTCTACTCTCCGCCCTTTGCAACTCATTCAGAACAGGACTGCAAGACTTGTCCTGGGCCTCAAGCCCTGGGATCGCATCTCTGCAGCCCTGAAATCTCTTCATTGGCACCCAATGGTTGCATGTAATAAATTCAAGACCCTTTGCATTGTCCACAAGTCTTTCTGGGGCCTGGGTGCAAAATACATTCAAGTCTCCCTCAGCAAATACCTTCCCTCTCGAGATCTTCATTCCTCCGCCTCCAACACCATCAGGGTTAGTCGTTTCTCTAAGAAACGTGCTGCAGGTATATCTCTGTTTTCAGCTGGGGCCTTCCTCTGGAACAGCCTCTCTGCACTCTGAAACTTGAGGAGAACCATCTCTGGTTCCGGAAGCACCTGAAGACTTTCCTCTTTCCTTCTGCCTTCTCTCCCCTGTTGATCTATTCTGCTTAGGCATCGTACACCCGTTACCCTCCGATTTCTGGCCCAGGCACTTCCCACCCAGCCACACACCTGCACTGCCTCCTGGCAACCCTTGCACTTTGGGTCTGTATCTGTAACCCTACAGTCTCCCCCCTTCCCTACACTTATCAGACTCTCCCGGTCTGTGCCTTAAACCTAACATTTGCCACTTACTTGGCTGCACTACCAGTTCTTCTTGTTTTTCATTCCTATGCACAGCACTTTCCACTTCCCCTCTACCCCCTTGCACTCCCCCCTTCCCTCTCCCCTGCACTTGCACATTCTCAATGTCACTGGACCTAGTAAAATCGTTGTTTTTGTTCTCCCTTGTTCCCCTCCCTTACCTCGTTGCGCTCTGAAACACGTGTATGAGCATGATACAAATAAAATATCAATTCATCCTTATGCAACTACCCATAAGGAGAGTCTAGTAAAACAATAGATACAACATCAATACGTACCAGGTAAAAACCTTAAAGTCATGTAACAGTATCTCCATTTGTTTTGAAATTACAATTCACAACAAGGTCGATCTCTTTCAGCAGTATGTCTAAATACTCCCGACACGGCATTCCTTTCCCATTCAAACACTACCAGTCTTTAGTCTGGCGGTTCAAATCACTGCACCAATTTGTGTGTGCTAGTTATTGGTGAGTTTGGTATTTAGTTGCTTTTGTACGCCACATACCAGCGGATTCTTCTGGCTTTTGTTTCTTTTAAATTCTGAGAGTTGTCAATGATTTCCCTCACATACATATAAGAGACAGCTCAAGAGAGCACTGTGTTCCTTCCTGTGATGGGTGGGTCCGCTTACGGAGCAGTTCTGGCTTCTGGGATCTTGCTCGCTTTCTCTTCTCCCTCCGTTCTCGGCTTCCCTCCAGCTAGCTCTCGTCCTGCTGGCCGTGGCTCGGCTTGCCAGTTTCTACGGAGGAGGACCGTCTCTCTCTTGTATGTCAGCTGTAAGATTTTTAAACTCCCACCTTGTGTTTGTGAGTATGTGCTCCACCATACCAATGAAGATTAAACTCTTATCTCACAAGAATGGGGAATTCTCAATAGAGCAGGTAGCAATCTATTCAAACTGCGGAATTCGAGCCTTGTTCATTGTTCGCTATTTTCCTTTAAATGTAGTAAATCCATTAAATAGTAAAAAACAACATACAGAAACAAGCTATGTGTTTGAAGGGTCCTAGAACTATTCGACGGAGTGGTGGGTACTAGCTATAAATGTACATACTACAAGCACACACCAAGCAGAGAATGCTTGGTGTGTAAATTCAATAGCACATCTTCTGGTACATAGGCCTCAAGGGACCTTGGAAAGAAAGAACATTTAGTAATTGCAACACTAGCATGCTCATATATGCGATAAACCCGTGTAACAATCTATACATTGGAAAAATTTAAAGAGAAGGAAAAACGAGAATAAGCAAGCTTCAGAGTTGCATTAGAAACCTTATTACTGCAGCATTTTGTAGATATATACCATTTAGACAATCTGAAGTGTAAAGTAATGAAACCCCATCAAGCAAATAACATAGTAGAACAAATTTTTGTTCGAGAACAAACATTTTTACGTAAAAAAGCCTTATTACAGGTTTGAACACGGCCATTTAATGGGAACAATTTTAATCAACTTTATATGTCCGCAGTAATACAGGCTTGAGTTACAAGTGCCTTGTTGGCAGGGCCCACTAATTATGCTGAATTGCCCATTTCCAAATAGCAATAGGCAGATAAACATGGCAAAAGTTTTTTAAAATTGCTATCAGGCTATAAGCGGATGTCATGTGGTTGTGCACAAGTATATAAGACACGGTATAGCTGCAACTTCAATTTATTTTGTAGACTTGCAGAATGGAGCACAACACATAATTAGGCCACATGTCCACGAGTCCACCATGGACACGAGCCTGCATAATACTATAATAAGTGATTCAATGCCTGTTCACGTCAACTGAGAACATTTGACACATGTTTTTTAAACTTGTTGGATTATCTGAATCAGCGACCATTTTAAATAGAAGACTCAGCTTTTAGGTAAGAATAGAAATGACAATGGGGGCGGGGAGGTCTGTCTGAACTCCTTTCTCAGAACGCGATTGGAGATAGCACCAACTGTTCCTGCTCTTACCGCAAGACATTATGGGAAAGAGGAAACAACAAGATGAACTGGCACAATAAAGACCAAACGCTAGAAAAACCGATCCAGTACACCAATAACTGTGTCAAACATTATCAGTACGGAAAGTTAGTACAGTAATGTCACCCCTGTCAACGGTAGATGCAAGCGCTGCATCATGTGTTTAAGGGTCAGCCAGTATTGGTCACATTTCCTCTTTGCAGATTCAAAGACACATATAAAGACTCACATGTCTTGTAGGATGCATGGCTATACTCATGATGGCTATTAATCAACATTATGTTGGGCTGGAGTTTTCTAGTTACTCAAGGACAAATGTAGGAACAAAATAAAGTCCATTAACGGCCACCATAAATGTTAGCAAATGTATAGCCATCCCTGGTTTCATATGTAATGTGGTTTTCATTTGTATTTTTAGTAAGCTATGCCCAGCTGCCTAGATTTGTATCAGATGAAGAATTTCCAAAAGTACTGGCTGAAAATAAACATACTAGGCTATTTTAACCTGTTTGGAAAACAAGACAGGCCCAATTAATCCAATTAGAATTAAATGACAAACTGAAATGAATACAATGGCCTCTTATATTTCAGAGTATTGAAGTGTGTTGATCTAAATGGAGTTGGAACGGACGGGTCTATGGCAGATCCCCACAGTGCCATATCACTGCTTGTTTCTGCAGTGTTTCATAATGTGGTGTCTGCCCACCACACCCGCATCCATGTCCCCCAGACCAGCTCCTCCCCATAACCCTCTAGACCACCAACTTACCCTCTACCTCCCGTTTGACAACATTTTAATGGTGAAATATCCTTCAGAAAAACGCGATGAAAGCTCTGCAGGGAATTTAAGGGTGGATTCCAAATGGATATAGGCATGGGTGCAGTGCTCAATTAAGGGAGTGCATTATATGTCACTAGGGCATTGCTTTTAAAGTTACTGCGATTTATAGAATACATATTTTTTCAATCATGCTGCATTAGTGTCTGAGGGGTTTAGTGGAGCTTCTGATGGCTGGTTAAGAAGAAAGGGCCTCACACTGTTATTGCAGAGACCAGTGTTGCTAGCCTCCATTGGAGCCGGGAAGGAGGAAACCATTCTGACCATTCAAGGGAGAAGATATTTTTTGTTGGGCATTGTTAATAATTTTAAAGTGCTTTGAAAGATTTCTGAAAAAGGCAAAAAGGGCCAGCTTAAGACTTACGCAGAGGGGAGTTCAGATAGAATGTTTGGCCAAGTCAGTGAACCATTTGGTTTTCTGTTCAACGACAATGATAGCAATTAGCACCCTTGGCAGGGGAGCCAGCCAATCTGGCGGGCGAACGTGCCAGCGAAGGTGGCTTGGCGGGCGCCGCCTCTTAGTGGGGGTTGCCCAGCCGACCTCCTCCCCCACTACTCAACCAGGTCAGGGGGCGGGGATGGGGGAGGAACACGTTAGCCCGCCCCCGGAAGCGGACGGGGGCGCCCGTAACATAAGGGGCGGGGCAGGGAACCGAGGGAGAAGCAGGCCCCATAAAGGGACTGGCTTTTCTAGACACCAACACATTCTCCCTCGGTTTCCTGCCTCACCGGATCGTGGATTTTGTTTCCTGCTTCACGTGGAGAACTCTCGTGTATCCTGCTCCCCAGGCTTCGTCGGAGTCGCGGCTCGTTCCAAGCGTGGTCCAGGAGTTGGAGACGTGTCCATTTCGGGAGTTCCTGCCGCAGCGGGTTTCGGTTCCAGCCGGGAAAACTAAAGGTACGTCGAATAGTTGCGTTGCGTAGCTCGATAGTTTGTGGTCCGTGGTGAGCGTCTTGGCGGTCGCCGAACGGAAGTGTCGTTTGGGGTGTAGGGTGGTTGTGGGGGGGTGGGGGTAGTGGCGGGGGGGGTCGGATGAAAAAGAGGCCGGTTAAGGGAGTAGCAACAAGACGGGCAGCCTCCGTGGGAATGCTCGGGGGGGGATTTTTTGGGGAGGGGACGAGACCTTGGAAAGTAAGCACGAAGTCAAGGGTGAGACGGAATAGGGACATGATAGGGATTCTTAGGCGCGCGGTAAACCGAGGCGCGTTGGTGAAAGGGGTATAACCATGGGGAGGTGGGATGCGTGCACGGAGGGCAAGATGGCGTCGAAAACTTTTTTCATGGGAATGGATGAGACCGCGGCGGAGGGAGGGTGAATGTATTAGAAGGGGGAAAGCAAGTGCATGATGATTTGCTTTGAGCGGTTTCTGTGCGCGATGGGGCGCGGAGAGGGGGGTCACGGGCTGCAGCCTGCCCGGAGCACATTGCTGCCTAGGTGGAGGGGAGCCATTTCTTTTGTGGACGACCCAATTTGCGGGCCGCACGCCATTGCCTTTCTGGGCAGGGAAGCCTGCAGGGCAGGGGGGGTTGTGATGGCTGGGGTTACGTTGTTCGGATGTCTGGTGCGTACCTGTGTTAATCGTCTGCCTGTTTTCTCTGTCGCAATTTCATGCCCTGTCTTGAGATTGTCGTTGGAATTGTGGCTGCGTTTTGGTGTTTGGCGTTGCCGGTGCATTTTCGTTTTGTGCACGCTGCGAGCGACCGCCGTGCAGCGTAGGGTGGTCACCGTTTTCTTATACAAGACTAAAGGCCGCGGTTATGGGTAGACACATGGTCAATGGCGGTCGAGGGCGGCATGTCATGCGAAAATAAGTAGTTATGGGCATAGATTTTAGTGGTAATAATAATATAATAATATATAATAATAATAGACAGTGATAGTGAGGGGCGAGACCGCTTGTGTACGGGTGATCCATGCTCTGGTTCACGGTTGTTGGGGGGGCGGGGGGGGTTACGTTTATATAAAGCCATCCATGTGGGTTATGGCCACTATGTGTTTGCCGGGCGACTTGTGCAGTGAGCTATGAGGGAATTTTGGTTTAAGAAACGCAATGTATATGCCCTGTTCGATCGGCTTTATGTAATAATTTGTAGCAACACGTTGCTGGGCATTACAGGAGCAATGCACACTGGGTTCACCACTTCTCTGGCTTGGGGGGCTGTTTCTGCCACACGTACTGGGACCACGAAAGGGTTTGCACGCATGAATGTAGTGCCAAGGGCAATAAGGTATTCACAGTATGGATCACAGGGTCAGGGCGGGCGTGTGTGTTAGATCCTCATGTTGGGTCAAGGGGGCCGGCGAAACATTGGGAGTATTAAAGTCTTTTCAAGTCACGGGGGCAGTGGGGGCAAGAAGAAATGGTGCAGTGCATTGTGGGCAATGCAGCCCAAATAAAGTAATATGGCGGGAAAACGTAGAGGCAGTGAGTTGGCGCGAGGCTCATGACCATGAAGGGACGTTTACGTCTGGCATGAATTATTTTAGGTCGATGGTAGATTGTGGGGTCCACTTCAGATATCAGGTCTGAGAGAGTCCCCTTTTGGCTCGGCAGATTAAGGGCAGAGACATTGTATGAAAGAGATGTCTTCTGGGGAGTGTGTCCTACGAGTTTGCAGGCGCTATGCAAGGCCAGTCTCGCATTGCAATTGACTACATTGTGCGTGAAGATTGGCTTTGTATTTTACAAATGCTTTGCATGTGTCATTAAGGGGATATTTATGTTTACAGCCGGGTCAATTTGAAGAACGTGTCCTTAGGTGCTACATAGCCCCTGGGCACAAGGTTTTGTTAAAAACGTGTTCATTTTCGGGGGAGTAAAACGAGCTCAGTACGGCCAGGAGGCTTGTTTTCTCACGGCCTTCACGCCACGGTAGCCTTCCAAGTCATTTCGGGGAATTAAATACAGGATATTTGTTTCCAGGGGCGCCCCCACGAGGCAGGTCTCTGGGCTGGGTGGAGCCGTGATATTGCGACTTTTTGGCGTGCTTGGCCACGTTGCTGGCTTTGATGCCTTTGTTCAGGCGGATAGCTACAGGTGCAGCGGGGCAGGTGCAGGCACAGTGCTTGCTTTTATTTCACGTGGTATTCTTACAACAGGGTGGAAAGTGCATAATATTGGGGAATAAGGCTGTACTCTAACACACTTCAAGTAAACTGTTATTTACGTCAGGGCTAGGGTCAAGGGGTTAAACAGGTAGGGGGAAGGGAGTTCATACATGCTTTCTTGGCATTATTTAAATTACCGTTTATGCTGCTGCTGTTCCTAGATTCTTCGTTTGCTTTGAAATGCTGAGTACGGCGGGGGAGAACAGCAATGGTGGGTTTAAGGAAGAGTGGGGGAATGGAGTGGTTTGGCACTTAGGGATTGTAAAGTGATGTAATACCTCCATTCATCAAAATGCCACTAAAGCAAGCGTGCAGTATGTACTCCACAGTGACCCAAACATTTGTTTCACATAGGTCGGCATGTCGGTACACGCAAGCGCAGTTAATTCGGCACTCGACGTCGTAGAGCTCGTGCTATGGGAAGACGGGCAGACAGTGGAGGAAGCAGTGGGATTATCAGCTACGGTGCGCGGAATGGATGCACAATCTTGGGCTGAATATTTAGCCCTCGCAGAGGTCCTCGGGTGGCAGGCAGCCATGGCAAGGATGGGTGGGCCGGTAATTGCCAACACAAGCGCTACCCCGGGGAACAACCCGGAGGGAGTTAAAACCGTCCCGGAGGGCAAGGAATCGCCAAGCGGGGAAGGCACGGGCGGCCACGAGAACCCGCCAGCAGGTGTCGGACACGAGGGGGGCCACCCACGAAAGCGTACGGCCAAGACAAGCGGGGGCCCACACCTAAAGAAAACAAAAAGGGATCTGGAGGAAGAACTGGCAGCGTTAAAGGCACGGCTGGGGGCGACACCGGCGGGCCCCACAGGCATCCCAAACCCACAACCACCCACCTCAACCCCACAGCCTCCCGCCCCCTTGCCTAAGGCGCAACCAAAAGTGATCACTCCTCCGGACCGAGAGGCCGGGCCGGTACCGAGCTGTGCTCCCATCGGCAGGGATGGTGAGTCGGAACTTGTACACAAAATCATCAGGGCGGTGTTGGCGGCACAAGGGGCAAAGGCCGCACTGGCCTCCACAGCAAGCGTGGCACCTGGGCCGGTCACCCCCGGAGCAAGCAATGGGGGAGGGAGGAAGGGGCAATAAGCGGTACTCCGGCCACTGGCGCGACAATCAGCACCGGGGCAGACCAATAAGGAACTTGGGCGACAGCCCGGTAAGGGCACCAGCACCAAATTACCGGCTGCAACAGGTGGCAATTACTCAGCATGGCTTTTGCCGGAATGGGTAAAAAAGGAAATTTGGGAGGGCAAATTCATAGAAATATTATCTCTCTTGGAACATGAAACGAAGGGCTACGACACCTTTGCGTGAAACAGGGGGGAGGGAAATAGCCAAAGCCAGGAAAAGAGTGAGGCCCGCAGAAACCCTGGCAAACTGGCTCGCTGTATTGAAGATATTAGCCCAAACCCTCAATCAAAAGGACCCAAACTTGGGCCCGCACTTGATGGGATACAGGGCATGCATCATTCATGAATATATCCAACAGGGCGGAAATTAATGGTTCTTGAGGGATCAGCGTTTTCGTTTGCGGATGGAACATGATCCCAAACTTAAATAGAACCATAAGTCAGTCGAGGACTGGCTGGCGTCTTCCAGCGGGACAATTGAGCAAGCAGATGGGACCATAATCCTGACGGGAGGTCGCACCAATCCCTGGGCAGAGACAGGGGAAGGGCTATCGGCAGCTGGACAGGGCTAACCAGGGCAGCTATGGCCCCCCCAAACCAGTCGAACCGAGGGAGGGGAAGATGGAACTGACAGCATGGGGCAACAGCATGGGGCCACAACCAGTCCGGGGAACCACAGGACCAGTACAGTCGGCCCACACGGAAGCTATGACAAGGCCGGCGGGGGGAGGGCAACCAAACACTGCCAACGGGAGGGCACCGCTATACTGCAGATTTTATAATGATAGGGTATGCAACTGGGGCACGACTTGCAAATTTAGACATGCTTGCTCCACGTGTGGGACCCACGGACATCCAGCACGAATGTGCAGAGGACGGCCAGCGGCAATCGGGCAACCGAAATAGGCACCACCAGGTTGGCTCCAACAGGGGGCATCTGGTGCAAAGAGACTAATTTGGTCAATATATATTGTCATTATGTTCAAAAATCAACACTGTATACTAAAATAAACGTTTTTTCCTTAAGGTGTCTCGATATTTGGTACATCAAGGAGTGATGGGACAAGGGTATTCGCGCCGGCGGGAGCAGGCAGGAGAGGCAATAATGGTAATGATGGGGGCGGGGGGGATCGGGGGTGGGGTGTGGCGGGAGAGGCCGGGGAATGACCTCAATGACAAAGGTTTTCCCCCCATCAAGGTCGATAGCCTGCTCACATGGTTAGCGCAGTATCCGGTGGCTCTGGGAAGGGACGTGCTAGCACAGGGGTTTGTGCAGGGGTGCCGCATCCCCTACAAGGGTCCCCTGGAAGCCAGAACAGCGAACAATTCCAAGTCAATTAACGAATGGGCCAAGGGCGAAGATCTACAAAGAAATTGAATTAGGCAGGATAGCAGGCCCTTACCAGAGTCCCCCATTGCGAAACCTTATCTCACCATGAGGGATGGCACCAAAGAAGGAACCCGGGAAGTTTCGCCTCATACATAACTTGTCACACCCCAAAGGAGGGTCGGTGAATGATGGCTTGGACATGGAGGATTGTTCAGTAACATACGCTTCATTCAACCAAGCCATAAGCCTAGCACGAGCACCGGGAAAAGAGGAGCTCTTGGCGAAAGTGGACATAGAGGCAGCATTCAGGCACCTTTTTAAGAGAATTTAATGGGGTATGCCTGTGGCAGTCCCCTTGGACGGCGTGCGCACAGTTACATTTATTCACTGACGCGGCAGGTCGGGTGGGATTTGGGGCCATATTAGGAAGGGAATGGTGCAGGGCCGACTGGCCAAAGGATTGGAACAGGAAGGGGCTGTGCAAAAACATCACCATGCTGGAACTATTCCCGGTGGTGGCAGCAATACACATTTGGACGCGTGAACTGAGTAACAAACGACTAGTGGTTTGGTCTGACAATATGGCAGTGGTGCAGGCGGTGAACACTCATTCAGCACGATGCCCTGCCACGTTGTGCCTATTGCGCCACATGGTTAGCAAATGCCTCAAGATGAATGCAGCGGTCAAAGCGCGTCACGTACCTGGGGTTGATAACACAGCGGCCGATGCACTTTTTCGTTCACAGATGACACGATTCAGGAAAGCGCACATGCAAGCACAGCCCATCATGACTCCGTTCGACAAGGAACTATGGCAGCTAGTGAGTTGGGTCAAGGAATGAGGCAGCTCGCTTCCAGAGCGTTGGCTGGGAGCACATGGACTCGATACAAGGCTATCTTCGATACTTTCCTCGAGAACACCAAACAAGTGGGGGGAGCTAGCGCGGAAGAGAGGGTAGTCTGTTTTGTGCTCTGGGCCAAGGGGGCCGGCAAATCAAGATCATGGCTGGCAGGGCACCTCAGCGCAGTGGCATTTCATAGCCAGCTGGCGGGCCGGCATGACCCAACTAAGGGCTTTCTGGTTAGAGCCGCACTGAAAGGTTGGGACAGGGGCGGGGGGGCCGCGGTACCAACTTCAGTGAGCAGGCCCATTGATTTTGAACTATTACAGAAGGTCATGACAGCAACTATGGGGGTGTGCTACTCTCAATACGAAAGCACCATGTTTAAAGCATGCTTCGCATTGGCCTTTTTTGGGGCCCTACGGATTAGTGAGCTAGTGGCTAAAGCAAAAAATGACCAGAGCTTCAGAGCCCTATTATGGGGAGATGTATTGCATAAGGGAGGGGGGATATCGGTCACCATCAGGATGTCTAAAACAGACCAGCAGGCCAAGGGATGCGAGCTAGTGTTGGCCAGACTGGGACAGGAAGCGTTCTGCCCAGTAGAAAAAACGACAGCATATTTTGCGATTAGCGGGGGAGGGGGAGCTGGGTTATTTGTTCCAACACGAGGACGGAACCCCACTTACCCAGTTCCAATTCAGGCGAGTCTTGGAGGCAGCACTGGCGAGTTCCGGCGTGAATCCGGTTCAATATTCAACCCACTCGTTCCGCATAGGCACAGCAACGACAGCAAGCAGGGAAGGCCTGGGGGAGGACAGGGTCAAAAAGATAGGGAGATGGATATCCGACAAATACAAATTATATGTACAGTAACCAGGCAAATGCGGCCCGGGGGGGGGGTCCCGTGTGGTGCCGTGGGCACCACCTCTGCCACATATCTAATATGACCTCTCATGTCTCCACAGAAACCACCAGGGTATTGGTCGTGGGCCACTCCTTCGTGGCCAGGGCAGTTGCCAGAGCACGGATGACATTTTGGGACGGTAACCTGGGCTTCCGGAATACACAGATTAGTTGGATCGCCAAGGGAGGCTTAAAAAGCACGTTCTTATGGGATACATTGGAACAAGCAGCTCAGCAACACCCTCCTCCCGACATTCTGTTAATACATATTGGGGGCAATGATCTGGTGACAAAAGGGAGGAAGGATTTGACAGAGCTATTAAGAACTTTACTAACCAGAATAGGGAGGGCAATCAGGGAGTGCGAGGTGATGTGGTCTGAGATAATTCCAAGGCAGGAATGGCGGGGTGTGCTACGCCACGGGGCCATAGAGGAGGGGAGGAGGAAGACTAACAGTCGTATGGGGGGTTTTCTAAAAAGTAGGGGGCTGGTATGGGTTCGGCACCCCCTTATTACCTTATAGGTACCTGGTTATTTTGATAAGGACAAAACGCACCTGTCCAAGGTGGGCACAGCAATAATGTCCTTAGAATGGAGGATGGCACTGAACAACGCGGGATGCACGTGATGGGGTACAGATCGGAAGGGTGTGGGTGGGGGCTAGGGGGCAAGTGTGGGGCAATTCCTCCTCTTACCACCCCTCCCCCTCCCCTTTCCCCCCAACCCCGCTTCTCCCTTCCCCCCTACCCCCCAAACAGCCACACGAACAAGCAGAAGGGGAGGCGCAGGGGCATGCTAAAGCAAAACGAATACTAAGAGGGGAGTGCCCTGTGCAGGCTGGGGGGAACTCTCCGCCGCCGGCAGCCATCAGAGAGTCTTGGAGGTGTCACAGGTCAATCCCTTTAACAAAGCACTGGCAGACCCATAGGGGAATGATCAGCCAACAGATTAGATTTACGGCGCCCCAAGAGTAATAGGCTCGGGGAGGCCCTGGGAAAAAGGGGAGGGATGTAGGGGACTTGGGAGCCAATTCCAAGCCCAAAATTGCGGGGGGGGGAACGAATAACAAACTCACAAACAAGGCCATCAAGGGAAGTCGGTCGGGGGGGGGGGAGCAAGAGGAGACTAGAGGGGCTCAGGTAACGGTGACAAAATAACAGCAAGGGAAGTCTTCACAGAAGGAGGGGGGCATGAGGGGGAGGGAGGTGGGGGATCCAAGACAGGGCGGCAAGGCGAATAGAGGGAACAGGGGGGAGGAAGCCAGTCCCAAGGAATAAAGGGGGGTGGCAAAGACCAAAAGCTGGGGGACAGGAGACGGGGTACGGAAGAACAGGGCTGGGAAGTCAGCCTCTGGGGGGAGAATGGAGCTAGGATATGGAGGGGCAGAAACGACAGGGAGGGGGGGTTTGGCGGGACCCAAAAAACTGGGGACCTGGTGAGTGGAGGAGCAAGCTTGGGAAAGGAAGGAATGAGAAGGGATAGGGTATCCGGAAGAGATATTACGCTGGCAGGGGGGCACTGGGCCAGACTTCACAGGGAGGCCTTGGGGGAGAGGGAACTGGGAAGTTCTTAGGGGCTCGGCAAGACGGGAGACATGGGGGGCAGCATAGATAGGATTGGGCTTCCAGTACAAGCAGCAATTGGGGGACGAAGGGGGGGACAGAGTAGAGTAGAAAGGACTCAAAATAGACGGGCATCGCAAAGCGATGACCATATAGGCAGGCAGAAAGGTGTGGGCCGGCACCAGAGGGCGGTGTCGGCCTTAACGACGGATGTGGGATATGTGTAGCGTTGGGGCACTTGTGGTGGTGCGGGTATAGGAACCTGAACACTAGCAAGGCACCGCGTGGCTGCCTGTTTTATCTAGACCCAGACCCAGGACAAGTGTCGGGGTAGGAGGGTGGGAGGGCACGGCATTCCCAACAAAGACCTAGAGCAAAAGGGGTGCATATGGCAAAAGTCGGTCATGGGGAATCTACAAACGGCCAGGGGTAGAGAGAGGATATTAGCAAGGGCCGGGCTCAACCTGAGGCGTCGACCGGACGAGGACGGTAATGGAGAGGGGGGGGGGAGCAAGGGATACCTAGGTAGCCGCACACAGAGTAGTATACCTGTGGTGGTGAATTACGGATCGCCTGTAAGATAACTCCAAGACTTTATGCAAAATAAAGCTGCTGAGGCATTTTAATCTTCCAACTTTACAAGGTGTCTGAGTTATTTTTTCCAACTTGTGATGTATGACTTATGCCGGGTTGCATGAGGGAGGGGGGGGAGTGAGGGGCCGGGGCATGGAGGAGGGGGGAGACGACAAGGCACTGGGGTGCCCACGCTAAGGAGGCTAGGAAGACGGGCTGAATCTCCCGATGTTAGCCTGCGTACCAAGCCACCTGATGGCCGCCTCCTCGCCTGCCATATTATTCCCCCACAGCCTGACCTCTTTTTAAGTAATCCCCCTCCCCACTTACCTCATTGCGGTGAGCCACCGCTGCTTCCTCTTCTTCAGGCCTCCATGGAAAGGAAAAAGGAGCTCCGTACAGAGCCCGCATTCCCTTTCCATGGAGGCCATCTTTGAACAGTCTTTTCATTGTGTGAACGAGAAGCCGTGAGGCGACCCGTTCATGGAATACAAATATTTAAATTAGCCCCCTCCCAGCCCAAGGGACGGGTTCTAATGGCGTGAAGCACCCGTTCCAAGGACTGGAACGTTTGCTTTGCTGAGGCCTTTAACCCGGGCCACCAGGCTGTTACCAACCATTCCAGCCCTTGGAACGGGTGCTTAATGCCATATTAAGGTTTGCCTCCTGGGTCTAATAACCATTAGAAAGAAGAGTAAAATGAAATCTAAGTTCATTCTCTTGGGCATTACGTTGGAAAAAACATGAAATAGCGTTACAAAGGAAAAAGCTTATCTCCACTCATCACTGGAAATCTGGAAAAAGAACATTTTGAAATGGGCAACAGCTGAAAGGGTCGCTCGGATCAAAAATAATAATTTGATTTAGGGGACACTGTTTATTCTATAGGGGACAATTGTGGAGGTTGTCCCGTCAACGCCTAACTTGATGCCTGCTTGATGACTGTGTTAACTGGTTTAATATGCTCATGATATGCAATAATGTAATACACTACATTGCATGGTCCTGATATACTTTCTCAATTGTGGCACGTGCATGTGATAAGACACTGGCTTTCGAACTCAGCACAAGTGAATGATCTTAAACTTATCCAAATTGCATGTATATGCTTTTTTTTCCTTTTCTTCTGACGTTAGATTACTGTTGACTCATCGGTTTGTTCCTTGAGAGCGACAAACTATATGGTTATTTTTGTAAATCCATGATGTACACTGTTAAGTATTGCTATGTTCAAATTAATGTATAAATAAACATGGTAAAACCAATAAAAGGAGACTTTGAAAAAGACAGCAAGCATAGCTGTACAAAGATTGTCCCAGGAGGATAGCTCAGCGGCAACGTGCTCGCCTTGGAAACAAGACGACACGAAGCAACACAGGTACGATCCCCGGGTCCGTGCTTAAAAACCTGCGGGTATTAAGCGCATTATAAAGGTGCAACTGAGAGACATATTCCTGTAACAGCGCCTCGATGCCACCGTGCTGTGTGAGCGCCTTAAAAAAAAAGCAAATAAATAGAATAAGATATCCACGGTTGGGTTGACAAGGACGTGAAAACGGTGATACGACAAGAGATGGGGAAAGCAGTGAAAAACAGCGAAGAAGGCAAGGAGTTGGGGGTAAAATAGATGGGGCAGTAAGCAACATACTCTCAGAAAAATGAGTTATGCGGCAGCAAGGTTAAGGAGAATGCCATTTAATTAGACAAACATTATAAAAATGAAGTTATTTGGGGAATTTTGTCACCCACCTATTGCTTTTACTTAAAAGTCAATAAAAAAATATATAAAACAAGGAAAAGCAAATACTATAAAAGGTCTACAAAGATGAAATACACATTTGACTGTTAACTAATATAGAAGTCATGCATCTTATGGTATATGGAAGCTTTTTAGCAGGTATTCCCAAGGGAATTATCAAGTAAAGTTAACTATTGTAAACAATATTAAAACATGCACATCAATGTATATTAGATGCACAGGGATACTATGCATTATAAACATTATAAAAATGAAAGTTATTTTGGGTATTTTGTCACCTACCTATTGCTTTTACTTAAAAGTCAATAAAAATGTAATGCAATTGTGATGATTTAATGACGGTGTTGCGGGATGGAGTGGAGCGTTTGCAGTATGGGACAAGGCGTGGGGAGGGCATTGGGTGGGTGTTCATTCGAGTGTTTTGCCCAGGGCTCAAGTCGTGGGTACACGTGTGTGGACAGAGACCCCCGTTTTTTGCAGGGGGCACATTGCTTCATTTCTGGTGACGCCACATTCAATTGGTATGTTAAAGAGTCCCCCACACTTTTTTTTTTTTTTTTTAAAGGACTTGACCTTTGATTTTGCCCATGACACCATATTGTCTATTAACTGTCTTAAATCGGAGGTCAACAAGGTTTCCCAAAATGCCATGGTATGGACAATTTAGTTACAGCGGTAGTGCTTGGACGGGTTTAATTTGATCGCACATGTAATTTCAGCACTGTGCCAATCTGCATGTGGTGTAGCCTTACTTTTTAGCACACTGAGCTTCAGCCGCCTGCATCATTTGAAAGACTTCCGGTGGTGGAAAAAGCGGACGCTTCCCTCCCTCATCAGAGAGGCCCCTACGGTGGCTCAGGACAGTTTCAGGCAGTGCAGCAGCAGTGCTCGACTGTTCAGACGCAGGAACAGCAGTGACAGTGGGTCCACAGTCAGCAACCGGCTTCATCATAGTTTTTGCTAATGACAAAAATAGGAACAGGAACATGTTATACAACAAGGAAAAGCAAATACTATAAAAGGTCTACAAAGATGAAGGACACATTTGACAGTTCACTAATATAGATGTCAAAATCCGCACGTCTTGATGAACTAAATACGAAACTGATGTATCTTCTGGTATATGGAAGCTTTTTAGCGGTTATTCGCAAGGGGAATTATTAAATAAAGTTAACTAGTGTAGATAATATTAAAACATGCACATCAATTTATATAGATACACAGGGATACCATGCATTAAGTTTGAGTGTAGTTTTATACATTGCAAACATTTAATTTCATAACCAATAACACAATCGCCACCACCGCCAGAATGGAGACCCGAGGTCAACAGCCTTGCTGCACACATTTTACTGATCACACAACCACAGCACCACGCCTAGTCTTAGAATGCAGCCACTCACCATTCAAACCGCACTGGCTGCACACATACAGAGTGCACCCAAGCACTATACACTACCCTACTCTCTCCACTAACTTGGACTACGGTCCTGAGGGCGTTCAAACCCCACAGCGCTTAGAGATCATCCCAATGGTATATAAGATGCTAAAAAAATGCACAATAAAATAACATAACATGACCTTATGCCAACAATGTTTTGTATACAAATATTTTTTTTATAACACAAATTAAGAGACTTTATCAATAGCTACATAAATAATACATGAAAAGTGTGGTTTGTTATGAATTATACTGTTGACGCTATGTTGCCATAAAGGCTATCAGATGACTATGACCATAATGGGTAAATAAGCCATAATATTGAAGAAGTCCGGGAACAGTATTCTACACCTACAGTATTATAATTATGAATGCACCAAGGAATTTGTTTTTTTTTTCCCCTTCTTTTTCACGGACAATGGATAGGGATACCCCTGTCTATTGGCTGTTGGTAATGCTTGCACCTGAGAGCTATTACTAAAACAGAAATGTGCTAAAGGACTGTTGAAGCAGCGCTTTTGGAAGCTCTCGTGGGCACAGGGTGCATGCCACCTGTTACTCCATCTTGGATTGTACTGGCTTAAACCTGCTTGGACAATGGGGCATAATTCTCAAACAGATGTGCATCAGGGGGTGTCAGACCAACATGCCACACCGGATATTGTCAGAATAGAGCAGCTGACCCGTTGCGCGGTGCCAGGAGGATAGACAGAAACCGAAGACGAACTACAATTGTTTACAATGTGGTCTAAAGGGGGGCTGGGATACCTAAACAGATGTACTACCAACGTAAGGAGAAAAGACTGTAAGGGCATATAAGGGAAGGTGAACTGGAGGCGGTTGGGGTTATTAGTTCGGGAGGTGGGCTGATAGGATACCATCCGTTTATACTGGTTGCAACCTGTTAATAAATGTAATCTTGCTTTGTCCATTTCTGGTACGACTCCTTAATACTTTTGTCTGATTTTTACATTCATAGATGGTGCCCGCGACTCGGACCGGTCACGCAACGATGCAGACCACCGGACCCCGAGGGCCTCCGACACCACCATGAGAGCTCAAAATAAAAAGGGCGGGACCTACTTGAAAATCTCCAAAGGGAACTTCCAAAGGAGGAGATCAGGGCTGGTGAGAGTGCATACAAAGCCCCATGGGAAACCAAAGGTCCCGCTTGTGTTCAGGGAATGGACAGCACAGGGAGGGATGTATTTTGGTGGTAAGCTGAAATGGGATGGAGATTCTGGCCAATTGGCAGCACTCGAAATTGATAATGAGAGTTGCCAATTGCGAACCTCGGGTATTTCCTGTGCTTGAGATGGATAGGCACATGGAAATAAGCGTCCTGAAGATCCAGAGATACCAACCAGTCCTGGAACTGAAGGGCCTGAAGGATCTGAGAAAGAGTTACCATATTGAATTTGTCTTTCCTGAGGAATTTGTTCAATTCTCGCAAGTCCAAGATGGGTCTCAGTCCTCCGTCTTTCTTTGGAATGAGAAAGTAAGGGGAGTACCAGCCCTTGTTCCTCTCCGCTACAGATACCGGTTCTATGGCACCTTTCTCTAGCAGGTCTAAAATTTCCTGCAAGAGGAGCGGATCTGGAGCTTTCTGAGAGCTGATCCCCAGTGGATGACTCTGAGGTATGCGTAGGAGAGGCAGGCAGTAACCTTGGGCAACTGTTTCCAATGCCCAAGCATCTGACGCGATAGCCTGCCATTCCGCCAGATGTTGAGTTAACCTGCCTCCTACAGGTGTCTTGTGAGGGAAGTCCTCAGAGTGGTTTTGGGACAGCTGATGCAGATGCCGATGGTAAAGAGGCACCTGCTGTTGCTGCGGCTTTTGAATATCTACCCCGTCCACCTCGGGTAGTTCTTCTTTGTCCCCTTTAAGCCGGTCGTCCTCTACCTCTTCCGAATGCGGAGTAGAAGCGAAAGGACTTGCCCCTCGCAGAGGTTCCTGTGGGACGAAAAGGTGTCGGACGGATTGCAGCGCCTAGAGATTTTGCTGCTGCCTTTGATGTTTGCAGTTTTTCTAAACTGTCATCCGCCTTTTTCCCAAACAAAGAAGAGCCATCGAATGGCATGTTCAAGAGCCTGGCTTGCACATCTGGGGCAAAACCAGACTTTCTCAACCAAGCGAATCTCCTGGTTGTTGTACTTGCCGCCATTGCTCTGCTGATACAGTCAGCCGAATCAATGCCCGTCTGGAGGGATTCGCACATAGCGTCTTTACCGTCCTGTATGATATTTAGGAACGCCTCCCTTTCTTCTCCCTCCGGGATGCAGTCAGCCGCTGTAGAAGCACACTCCCAAAGTGTATGGCTGAATCTAGCAAGGGTGCAAGTAGCATTAACAGATTTTAATGCCATGCTAAATGCCGAAAAAACTTTCTTTGCCATAGCATCATATTTCTTATCGTCCCTGTCCTGTGGGACGGTAGGGTAAGCAGTCTTGACATCAGTAGAAGATGCTGCCTGTACCACCAGACTTTCTGGGGATGGGTGTTTTGACAAAAACTCTGGGTCTGCAGAAGATACCCTGTATTTAGTAGACAGTTTTTTATTTACTGCCGGGACGACATCTGGGGTTTCCCAGTTCGTCATGATTTTCCTCTGAAGACCTTTATGAAAGGGCACTACAGGATCCTCCTGTGGACCTTTATCAAGAATATCCGTGAGGTCATCTTGTTGGAAAGCCTGTGAAGGTGTTGACCACCCCATAAATTCTGTGATCCTGGCCATTAAGGCTCTATAGGGGGTTTCAGCATGCTCCCCCGGGTCTGGCCTAGCGAACTCCACCTCAGGGGAAGTGTCTAACCCACTTGCCTCATGTAAGGAATCATGGAGATCCTTTAACCTGCGTTCTTCTGAGGATAACTCCTCTTGAACTGGGGTTGCAGGTCCCTGCAACTCAAATGTGTCTTCCTGGTCAGATAGTTCTCCCTCTTCCATAATTGAGGACATAGTTCTCAATTGTTCTGAACTCACAAAGGGTGTGAAACCCATCTCCAAGGCAGAGGGTGCCAAACTTGTTGTAATTGGCCTCGAAAACGTCGATGTCATCGACGCCGACGTCGAAGGCTTCGGGCGTGGCGTCGAAAACAAAGGCGGAGGCCTCGAGGACCTCGATAGAATTGGGATTCTGCTCGAGGAATGACGCCATCGTCATCGAGGACCTGGGGATAGCCACTGGGTGCGTCGCAACCGTGACTTACCTTGGCGTCGAAGATGGCGTCGAGTCGACAGACCCGTGTGTCGAAGGTCCCTTTGACAATGGCGTCGAAGACACCGACCTCGGCGTCGACGGAACCTTCATCGACGGCGTCGACGGAACCTTTGAAGAAGGTTTCGAGGTCATAGCTTTACTCGAGGGGACGCGCTCGAGAAGCTTCCTTCGCCGGGTACTGCGACTCGCAGCATTTTTGACCTTCGGGTCTTTCGACCAGAGCATCGCTCTCGGCAGTCTTCGAGGGGGTCGGGGCCGCTTTCTCGAAGACGCGCATCATACTTTTTGCGGAATTCCTCCCATTCAGCCCGGGAACTATGTTTCGTGGGGCAAGGGATTCTCTTAGGAGAAACAGAGGAAGAGGAGGGCGGAGAAGGGGATCTTCGACGTCTCCTCTTCGAGTGCTTCGATCTCGAGGAGTGATGTGACCCACTCCGAGACCTGGAGCGCGAATGGTGACGAGGAGACGAATGTCTCGACTTCGTCGAGGAAGAAGAAGCTTTTGAAGTCTTACCTTTCTCCAGCTACCCCCTACGCTCCTTAGCTGTCATGGACATACAGTCCTCGCACTCCGAACAATGGTGTTCAGCTCCCAAACACCACAGACAAACACTGTGAGGATCAGTCAGCGACATCTTTTTCCCACAGTCTCGGCATTTTTTGAAGCCGGACCGAGGGGTTGTCGGTTCCGACGAGGAAGCCATCGAGTATGGATCGAATATCTCGAGGTAAATAGGATAAATTCTCTACGAAACTGAGCAACGATATTCCGAGGCACTGAGTAAGCGCGGAAAAACAGAACTGAGCAACGGACGCTGCACGCGGCCTTTATAGGCAGGATGATGTCGACGTCGATACGCCGGCTGTCGAGGGACATCGACTCGGAGGATGTTGACGCGCAGCGCCCTCTAGAGAAAAATTTTCTGAGGCCAGCATAGCTGGAAGGAGATATCTAAGATATCTAAGATAAGGAATACGTCGGACACAATCCCTTCGAAAAACTGATTGGGCAAAAATCTTGAATTGTAAACAAAATAAGGGCGAATTACCCACAGCCTATTTATACAGACTGAAGGTAGTTTTCACCCAACACTCCAGCATTACTAAACCACAAGATACAGGGCAGCAGGCTATAGCCAACTTGTTTGTTGCTGCATTGCTCCCGAAAGTAAACGCGCAGCTTAAAAACTTGTGCATAGGATAGCAGACTAAGCCATTGGAGGAGTTAGTGGCAGTGGCGAATCATTGCTTCGCGTGCCAAGATCAGAGAAAGGATAAGTTTGATAATAAATGTATGACATTACAGATGCAGAGTCTACAGGTGCAGGTGTTACGTTATGTTGTGTTGTTTATACCTATAGAGCACAACTTACACCAAGAGGCTTTGTGGCGCTAGAAGAAAACAAACAGGACCAATGGCAAGAAAGAACAAATATACAGCTAAGATAGAAATATTTTCAGGTGGCGGCAGAATTAAAGGTGGTTATCAATGGCACAAATGGGGCATGGGAGCTTGGCACAGAAAAGGCACTTCCACCTGTTCTAGAAGGATGAATTTGGGAGACCTGAAACAGGAGTGCATTAGCAGAACGAAGGGACCAGGGGAGGAATAGAAGGGTCAAATATTTCCTGGAGATATTCAGCTCCCAGTACATAAAAGGCATGATGAATGATTCACAAAGATTTCAATTCAACGTGGCTAAAGGCCGAAGACTGTGTGGAACAAATGAAATAGGCTCACGATAGGGAAGGCCAGAAACTGCTCTAGCTGATGCATTCTGCAGATCTTGCAGCCGATTTACAAGATGAGCCGGTTGAGCCAGAAAAAGGGAATTGCAGTAATCCATAGTTCTGAAAATAGAAGAAGCAACAACCGGAGCTCGGAGACGAGGGGGCAGGAAAGGAAGAACTTTCAGCAGAATCTTCAGTTTAAAATAACCCCCTTGACAAACAGCGCTTACTTGTGCTTGCATGGGCAACGAGTCAGATCTTAAACCCTAGATCCTTTACTACAGAAACAGGTTTAGGAAATGGACCCAGACAAAAAGGCCAGAAAGCCGGTGCCCAAAAGGAGGTCGCTAAAGAAGGGCCAATCACCAGAACCTCTGTTTTATCACCATTATGTTTTAGCCAATGATTACTTATCCAGTTACCTACTGACTTCAGACAGACTGAGACCATCTGCAGCCTCAAATTGGGTGAGATCTAACATTCCACAATCTGAGAACCGTCTGCATAGCTGTAACAAAGGAAGCCAAACGACTGGATGAGTTTGGCTAGTGGCTGAATACAAACATTAAATAGAATAGGAGAGAGAGCCAAACTCTGGAGAACCCCACAGGTAACAGATACTGGGGAAGATTGAAAAGGTGGAAGAGAAAGATACCGACCGATCGGCTAAAAAGGAGTGAAACCAGGACAGCAAAGAGCCTGAGATACCAGCCTCGGTTAACCAGCCGAGCAAGATGGAATGATCGATGGTATTGAATGCAGCAGATAAATCGAGTAAGATCAGTGCACCAATACCACCTTGATCAGAAAGCCCTGCAAGATAGTCTACTACCGAGACTGGCACAGTCTCAGTGCCACGATCGTGACGGAACCCAGACTGAAAAGTGCTGGAGTGACTAGAGATTCTAATTATTTCATCAGGAAATGAAGATAAATAGGACGATAGTTAACAGGAAGAAGAGGGTCAAGTGAGGGTTTTTTCAGAAGGGGAAATCACCAAAGTGGGTTTCAAGGAAGAGGGAATTAGGGTAGTTGATAAAGAATGATTCGGAGCAGAGGCTACCACTGGGGCAATCTCAGGCATAATAGCTTTCTGAGTCGGAAGTGAGATCGGATCCAGTGGAGAAGCCAATTTAAGCTTGTTCGTGGCCCTTATGATCTCACTCGAATTGAAAGAGGGAAAGGAGGACCACTAGTGAGACTGATTAACAATAGGCACAGACATAGGCAGTCGTAATTGTAGGCTCAGAAGAGAATATTTTCTGTTGAATTATATCGATTTTATCAATGAAGAAAGTTGAAAGAGAATCACATAGTGCCCATGAAGGAGGAACAGAGCTAGAAGAGACAGGGACTGCACAATTCTAAATAGCTCTTTCAGGTTCACAGCTGATTCGATATGTCTAGTGTAGTACAGATGATTAGCCTAAAAAATGACCTTATGATCAATCGAGATAGCTTCACAAGAGAGAGCTCTGGCAAGCAGTCAATAGTCAAAACGCTATTTTCTTTCAGCCTGCCTCAATGATGCCCAAAGTACAGGCATCATTATCTGAACAGAGATCACTGAGGCATCAACGGTGTGGCATATGCAACGCAGACGGTCGAGGAACAGAAGAGTCCAAAGGGGAAGAGGATACCAGAACTGAAAAAGTTATAAAGTGATTAATGTTACCTGATTCCCACGGGGGCGTTGATCTGGATTGGCCCGCTGTTGCTTCCACCAGAGTAACACGTAGAGCCGAGATGACAGACTGGACAGACCCACTTAGCTTCGTATGTTGGACTCGTACGAATATCTTTCTGCAATGGAGAAGGGGAATTAACCTCCCGTAATCTGAGCGTTAACCCGCTTTCCGTCCCCTTGAATGCCCACAGAACACTCCTGAAGTCCCCTCTTAATCTCACCTGATGATTTGGAAAGGTGAGCTCTCCATCCTGCGTCAAGCGCAGGGGCGCGTAGACGACCAGTTACTTCACTGGCGTGGAGGAATTGGCGAGTTCCAGTATTGACTCTAAAGTTCAATCGTTCAAAAGTCTGATCTTCACTCTGCCAGATTCCTTGCAGGTTGCAGATTTAAACCACTAGAAGGGTTCCACCAAGTGGCAATTGGTAAGATCCTGGTAAGTCTATTGTGGTTCTCCCCTTTGGGGCCGGGGTACAGCGATGATGCAGAATTAACTGCGCCGACCCGAAATGAGGGGAGTACCCCCCTGTGGTAATCGGGTAAGTCTTTGGGGGTGGTTTGTATTGCCCTTGCTCACCTATTTGTTCTCGTCTCCCCCAGGTGTTGAAGAATGGCCTGGAGATGCTGGGTTCGCGATGGAGTAAAGGAATGCAGCCCCGGATGGTGAGTTCAGCACGGCGCTGCGAGGTGCGTGGCAACGCACCTGTGAAGGCTTCTCTCTTCCAGATCGACAATGTGCTGGATCAAGGATTCAGGTAAGGGTTTTGTTCTGACCTCTTCTCCTTCTCCTTTTCTTGTTCCAGGTGTTCCAGGGCTGAAGCGGGCATGGCTGAAGACTGGAGCTGCTGAAGACACGGTGAGCGTTACGCTGCAGCACGCAGAATAACGCGAAGCACGTGTGGCTGTTCGGGTGTGGCTTAAATAGCCTTGGAAGAAGTCCCAGGTAAGTATTCTTCCACAGCCCCACCCGAGAGGAAAGGAGTCCCTGAGGTAACATAGTCCCTCTAAGCCTCATTTGGCTTGTGGCTTCGTGCAGCATGGTCTGCATCAGGTAGGTATGCAGCATGGTCTGCATCAGGTAAGTTTTCTGTAATGAGCCTGGCGCCCATGGCGCCAGGACTGACTTTATTCTTATGAGCCTGGCGCCATAGGCGCCAGGACTGTAGCCAAATAGCCCCTAACTGGGGTTTTTGGGCATGCTTCAAGTGGCATGATGCCTGCTTCCGGGGTTGCTGGGCCTTTTCTGGCTTTCTGGGGCCAGGCATCGTGCCAATTAGTCCATAATACCTGCAGGAATGGAAATACCTCAACCAGAGCAGTAGGGGGAAAAAATCAAATTAAACATGTTGCCCAACTTATGGGTAAGTGATCAATTGAGGGAGATCTAGATCGGACATAGCAGACATGAAGAAGGCAACCTGAGTATCTGGAACATGGATAGAGTGTACATTAAAATCGCCCACCATAATCAAATCAGCAAAGCGATATTTAGGATCAGCAGCTAATTCCAGAAAAACTGTAATAAAGGCCTGGTCAGGATCAGGCAGACGATAAACTATCAATGTGTGCATAGTTTCAGATGCAGATATTGAAATGTGGGCAAGCATGGCAAGGACAGCAGCAGTAAATGGGAAACCTAAGGGGAATCAAGCCCAAAGAAGAGGCCGACCAAGACATGGAGGCAGAGTTAAATAGCCCTGCAGGCATATCAGACCCAGAAGGGAGAATATGACGGGCAGCTGTAAAAACAGAGACAACAGGTACTGTATGACCAGCAACAAGCATGGGGAAGACAGGGGTATCGGGGGCAGAGGAATTGGAATCAGCAGGCTCCTAGAGCCATGGTACCAAACCCATTGATTTGTAATTATTGTAAGCAGGAGGGTCGTTGGAAAAATGAATGTCCGTTCAGTCAACAAGTAAGGCAACAGATGCCAGGGGGAACTGGCCCAGATAACACACAGACGCAACCACAGTCAGGACCGGTCCATGGACCGACCGCACCCATGGTCCAGATGTCTCAGTTCCCAAATCCAAACTCCAACACCTTTATCCTGGAGACACCACAAGAGCAAGGGGTGCCTCTAATTAGGTATTGACAATCAGAAGGGGAATTGACTTTGGAAGCATTCACGTTACCAATTAACTAGGTAGTCCGTTTGTACAGTGCCAGGTTCAGGGAATACCAGTACCGTGCCTGGTAGAAATGGGTGCAAACCGATCCGCTGTATGAATGAATAATTTATCACATGTCCCCACATCAGGGGAGACAGTAAGAGTGGTAGGAATATCTAGTACCAGTGCAATACACCAGGTTACAAAGCCACTCTCCATCACATTGGGTCCTATTACTGATCGACACGCATTTCTTTCAAACTTTTCCAGTGAATTTGCTAGGGAGAGATTTGCTGTGCAAAATGAGATGCACTAAATACTGCACTCCAGACGGGGTGTTTCTCAGTGTGCCCACAGATAATGCAGTGACAATGATGGCCTCACTTAGTGAAGGCACAGAAGGAGGAGTAACAGATATGGAGGGACAATGGTTGGAGGATATACAGGAGTTAATTTATTCAATACCAAGGTGTTTTTGTGCCACCCACGGCAATGAAGTAAGATCCATATACACAGTGGAACTAGTAAAGATAAAAGTAGATCCTTTTAAATGGTTGCCCCGTGCACCACAGTATCCCTTGAAACGGAGGAAGTGATTACCCGAGTAATTGAATCATTTTTAGGTTCGGGAATAATTGTTCCAACCAGCAGTATATGTAATATTCCTATTTTTCATGTGAAGAAACCCAGAAGGAGGTTATATTGTTTAGTACAGGACCTGCGTGCTATTAATGCTGCAGTGATACCTTCCATTCCCATGGTACCAAACTCAGCGACCATATAGTTGTATATTATACCAGAAGCCACACATTTCATTGTGGTCTACTTATGCTCAGCTTTCTTTGCAGTTCCCATACTCAAAGACAGACAGTATGTATTTGCTTTCTCGCATAAGGGGATCCAGCATATGTGGACCCGTTTGTCCCAAGGGTATCCAGAGTACACAACCCTCTTCTTCTCACAACAGTTAAAGAAAGATTTAGATAACAAACAATTACTCGAAAAATCGGTGCTCATACAATATGTTGATGATTTGTTTATCACCACTCCATCATATGAGGCGTGTAAAGAAGATATTAAAGTACTATTAACAGTATTAGCAGAGAAAGGGCCTAAGGGGTCAAAAAAGAAGTTAGTTATGCGCCCTTAGGGTGTACTACTTGGGACATGAAATTATGATGGGATGTCGTATGATATCACTTTCACAGAAAGAAGAGACCGTTTACAACATACCAAAGCTGCAGAGTATACCGCAAATGCGAGCTTTCCTCTGACCCGTGGGTTACTTCCAGCAATGGATCTCAGGATTCGCTGAAATAGCTAAGCCACTGCAAGATTACACACGATGAAATACTGTTGAACCATTGAAATGGACAGCAGAGGCAGAAGAGGCTTTCCCAAGATAAAACTGTTATTAGCTGAAGCCTCGGCATTAGGTCTACTGGATTACAAAAAGGGATTTACCTGGTATGCCAGGAAAGAAAAGGATTTGCTTTAGCAGTCCTTACCCAGAAACATGGGACCCGTAGCATACTATAGTAAAGAATGGAACCCAGTTGCAGCAGGAATGCCGCTTGTCTCCGATCGGTAGCTACAGCAGTTCTGGTAGTGGAACAAAGTGAAAATATCGTTTTACAATCACTGTTAGAGGTGGCCGTTCCGCATGCAGTAGTTTCAATATTATTGAAAACAAAAACCCAGCACACATCAGTTCTGAGGGCCAGCAAATATGAAATACTGTCGTTAAATCCTTCAGATATCACTTTGCCTCGATGTTCGGTCTTAAACCCAGCATCATTGTTACCAACTCCATTAGAAGAGGAGTCACACAATTCAACTCCACACAATCGTGTGTCGAGGAAAGATTGCCTAGTAATGCCCCAGGCAGACCTCTGGAACGTATCGCTGCCAGACCCAGATCTCGAGTATTTCATTGATGGGTCATGTTTTAGAAATCAGAATGGGCTAGTGGTCTCGGTTACACAGTATGTGCCCCTGGAGAAGTAGTGGAGAGCGGGCAATTACCACAAGTAACATATGCACAAGTGGCTGAATTGGTACCTTTACAAAAGCCTGCCAAGCAACGGCTCAGCAATCTGTTCATATTTACAATGATTTGAGATACACGCCTTTGGCATAGCCCAGGGCTTTGGTCAATTCTGGAAACAAAGGATTCATGACCTCAACCGGGACACCCATTAAAAACAGTCATTATGTGTTAGCATTGCTAGATGCTATAATGTTGCCCAAACAGATTATCAACAAATGTGTTGCCCACCAAACACTAGATGATCCTATTAGTTGCGGAAATGATTTTGCTGAATGATGACCGAATTGGCTACTACCCTATTTGAAAATATATAAAAGCACAACTAAGGCCCAGGGCGCCTAGGCGCTGGTGTCTACGGTAACGTGAGAACGTCTCCTGCTAAAAATTGTACAGTTACTGAATTAGAACAAACACGTTTTAATTGCCCTACGGAAGGAGAGGTACTCATCCATGACTCTTGGTGATAGCGGAAGGGAGTTACAACCTGGGGGCCATAGCAGAGAATTAACGTTCCTGCTGATACCTCATCTTGTTCTTCAGATACTCTGGGCCAACATTGTGCACAGCTCGGTGAATGAAACAGAGTATCTTAAACTCAATCTGTGCTGCCACCGGGAGCCAGTGCAGGCAATGCAGAAGGGCCTTAAAAGGGGTCAGACGTGGCACCATAAATGCCAGTCTTGCTGCTGAGTTCTGGAGCACCTGCATACACTGAATATGATATTTGGGTTTTCCCAGATAAATCCCGTTGCAGTAGTCCAGTGACCCCATTATAGTAGATGTTACCAACGTTGTTCGGCTGACTGCGGGTAACAAAGGTAGAATTTTCCAGTTTTCCAAACCCTGCACTACAAATTGCAGAGATCTGCGCCTCTCGCAAGCCATTGGGCGGAAGCCTCACCCCAAGGCTTTTTACAGATGCAGAGGCAGCAGGGCATGGGCCCAGTGAGTCAGGCCAAGTTTGAGAGTTCCAGAGGTTGTCTGCTGTTTGGGGCCCAAACAACAAAACCTCTGTTTTATTTCCATTCAGCTTTAACCAATTCGCCAACATCCAGTTACCGATTTCATCCAAACAGTCACTGAGTTTTCCGGCGGGTTCTGTTTGGGGGGGAGTCCAGCTGAAACACTGTTTGTCACCGGCATAGGTATAAAAAAGGACTCCTGACTCAGCAATTAGATCAGCCAGTAGACGCACATATAAATGAAAAAGAAGAGGGGACAAGGCTGACCCTTGTGGGAACCCCACAAGTCAAACAAGAAGTAGACGAGTGGCAGGCCTGAAAAGAAAGTCTGGGAACGCCCTTCAAGAAATGACACAAACCATGACAGAAGGGGCCCAGCAACACCGGCTTGCGCCAGACGAGTCAGGAGGGTGGCATCATCCACAGTTTCAAATGCCGCAGAGAAGTCCAGGAGAATTAGCACTCCGGCCCCTCCATGGTCCTGGAGCAAATCTAAATCATCCAGCAGTGAAATCATGACCAATTCTGTACTCATTATAGGACGGAAACCAGATTGAAATGGATGCAGCCACTGATTTTATTCCAAGAATTTCGAAAACTGTGGAGTAATCACGGCTTCCATCAGTTTCATAATGGCCGGAAGAAGAGAAAATGGCCTGTAATTGGCAACCACCCGTGGGTCCAAATTAGATTTCTTTTAAAGGGGGTAACCACTGCGTGCTTCAGAGTGGCAGGAACATCACCAACAGTAAAAGAGAGCTGTAGGGCCGCTGTAAACATGCCGATGCTCTCTGTGGAAGGGCTTTCAAGATACAAAGGAGTACACAGGTACAGCATCAAAGGAAGAGGCCGATTTCAGGCCATGCAGAGCCTTTAGTATAACATCGTCATCTGTAGGCTCTAGACAGAAAATATTTGCTGAAGTAGGAATAATAGGTTCTCCTCCATTGCAGTTTGACTGCTTGTAATGACTTTACGGATATCCCACATTTTGTCACCTAAAAATGCGCTAATTGCATTACATTGCAGTTGTGCATCTGGAAGTTTGTCTTGCTTATTAGATGGACATACAAACAGTTATTTTGCCACTAAAAACAGTTACCTAAAGGAGCAAGATGCTTCTGTTGTGCGATTTGCATAATATTTAGATTTTTCCACCAGAAACATCTTGTGGTAACGTAGCACAGCTTGTTTGTATACATTACGAGTTTCCACATCATAGTATAATCACCACTTCCTTTCCAGATGTCGGCATGGCTGCTTTTGCGCCCGGAGATCTGGAGTGTACCAGGCCGCCATAGGCGTTGTTCTCCCGAAATGAGGTTTGATAGGGGCAGGGCATCTGCCACTTTCACAAGTGATTTAGGGAGAGAGGTACAAGAATCATCTCCGTCTTCCCTAAATGTATTGATGGCCTCAAGTAATAGGTCAGACATCAAGACAAATTAACCTTATGCCATAGTCTCCAGGTCTGTAGGCCATGCAAGACCTCTGGAAGACAAAGTGGTACTTTAATAATAAAAGGTACCACAAAGTAGTCGGACCAGATAACTAGAACAGCAGTAAAACTTGCAGACAGACCTTCTTCAGAGAAAATCAGATTTCTCTTTTATGAGTGGGAAGATGATTATGAAGGCCTAAAGTTAGATCTAATAGGCTGGTTAACAAGTTACTGGAACACCCATCAGTCGGGTCATTTGGGTGGAGGTTAACATCTCCCAACACAACTAGATTAGGATGTCCCAGGACTAAATTGGCAACCAGCTGCGCAATATTAACGGCAAAATCTGTTCGACCTAGTGACAGGGGTCTGCATACCAGTAAGAGATGAACAGTCATATTAACATTAACCTGCAATCTAACCAGGAAAAGTTTACAGGGCAGCAAATGCTCTACTGGAATATGCTGGCACTGGAATGAAGCAAGATATCAAGGCCACCAACCCTACACCCGGGGGAGGGGGGCTGTCTAAGCGCAATGCCACATAGGTCTCTGTGATACACAGAAAGCCAGGAGCTGTATCTATCAGCGTAGTATGAAGATCTTAACAATGAGCTCCTGCTGATCTTGCATTGATCAGCAAACACTTAAGAGTGCCCATGGGGTCACGAGACCTCCCTCCAATCCTCATTTTCCCCCTGGGAATGTGCGCGCCGCGCCCCTTGCCTAACATTACAGTGAACTCTCTCCCTGCCCCCACTGGTGCCAGATCAATTAGCTCAGGGGTCTCCAACCTTTTCGTTGGGAATAGCTACTCGCAGTTAATGGCCAATAGGCGGAGCTACTAGGGTGGTGATATCCATGAGAGATAAACCAAGACGTTTTTCTGCAGTTTATTTGCTCTTCTTATAAAAAAGGAATACCGTATATATTTACTGTGATATTCATGTATCAATAACTTCAAAAACATATTTATTTTACTATTTTTTATTAGATACTGTTTCCTAAACATTGTTAAGCATATCAGAAGTAGGAAACTAATCGGGACATTCAATGTGAAGGCTTAACCTGCAAGCTGTCCACCAGTGCTCAGTAATCTGGTGTAAAGCTTGAAACAGCAACAGCACTCAGATGCTGTCAGGCAGGATCAAGGTTTTGATTCCAGGAATTTCGTCTGAAAAAGGCAGATTCACATAGACAGGCTAACACATTGGCTGATATTGCAGATATCTTTTCAGCCATAGTGACTGAACACCCGACATGGCAGAAATAGATTCAGGACAGTTTTTAAACTTGCTTACAGCACACTCAGCCATGGGAGTCACTGCGCCCTTCAAAACTGCACCATCTGTAAAAGCGCATTTGTTTTTCATCAAATAATCAGCACCTTTTGAAGCAAGGCTCTGTAACAGCATTTGGATTGCAGCATTTAGTTTATCTACTTTTTAGAATCGCAGACAAATTCCTCTTGGAATTTTTTTTATTTTATAATTTGTGTGTATTACTGCAAAATTCCTATCAATGTTACTATTTTATTCCCACTTAAAGATGCGCATTTTCTTTTTACACTGGAACAAAACTGTTTTATAGTGGTGACTTGTAAACAGCTCACAGGATCGCTGCCTCTCCCTGCAGGAATCATGTTATTCTGGTACATGACCAATGGGCCATGTTTGGCTTGCACATGCAACTCTCCAACATATTGGAATTGTTCATGTATTAAATACTTACTTGTAAATTATATGTTTTGCTGAATTTTTAGCAAAAACAGTGCTCTTAAATTGCACCATTTGAGCCCAGTATTGAAAGGCTGGAAATCCCTTGCCAGAATTTGAACAGGTGTACAGGTTCCCCATAGATCTCTATAGATCTCCCAATTTGTGCACATAGCCAAAGGGGATCAGCCCTGTTACTTGTTCTCCCATCCCATGTCTCGCCTCTGTGTTCTCTCCCTGTATTCACCACCCTATTTTGTACAGTGCTCTGTTACTCAGTAACTTGGTTTAAGCTATATTAATCCTGTGCATATCGAGATATATATATGCAAACCACTGCTCACATTTCCCACTTAATTCCAACAATCGTTTCGTAAAACATCTCATATTATGGTTTTTTAAGTGCTGGTATTGATAGGCATGTCACTTTACAAACCTGTTTAGTTTTTTTTTTTATTTTTTTTTATTGGCATAAAATGCCTTTAAAAAGAGAAAGGAGATGAATGTTTCACTACAATTAGTTCATTCTTCTCTCCTTGAGTGTTCGGGTATCTCTCGTCTGATGTCACCTTAGCATCATGAGTTTGTAAGTCGCTTTCGATCCTTCGCCTTTGCTTCACTCTCACAATTTTGTCCTTGTTTTAGGTGTTATATCAGTAGTTTTTTCAACAGGCTCAAAAAGCGAATTAACGCATAATGCAGGTGTTTTTCCCGACTGTCGAACAGAGCTTGCCACCAATCGTCCGCACTTGGCGTTTGAAATTTCATTAATTGGGGCCCTAATGTCAATGTTCTCTCCCGGTGTAGGCTTTTGCATTTGAGTGTTAAATGTTTTAGTGTTTCTTCCTTCTTGTTGCAGAATCTGCAGGCTGCATTGGGTTCTTCTATTTTGCGTTGTTCTCTAGTCCACTCTCTTGTTTTAAATGCATTTAATCTGAAGTGTAGAAACAAAGCTCTGCTGCCGTTGTCTGGGGACAGTTCGATATAAGGCTGTAGGGTGTTTAGATTTCTTGCTTCGCTCGGCACCTCCTTCATTAAGTTGTTGGCTGATCTTAAGTTCCCAGTCACGATCCAATCTAATCGCCAGACCTTGGTTTTTGCAGCATTCGGATTGTCGTGTAGGATTTTTAGGTTGATGTCATAAAAAGCCATAATTTCCTCGCAGCGTTTATACCACATTGATAGCAGACAGTTGGGATTTCCTTTGCTGGGATTTTGTAGTATTTCGAATTGTAGGGCCACTTTCTTCATGGTTATCTTTCTAAAGAGGCTCAGCAGATTCCAACTGACTCGTGCATTAATTGATGTTAGGTTTAGCTCGTATCTGATGCAAGCAGTTGATGTACCCTTTGGTAGTTGCAGAACTCTTACCCAGAAGATGTTTTCTAAGGTAGACCAGACATCCGCGGAGCATCCAAGGGCATTTTCAGCACCAAAAATCAGGGCCGGCACTACCTTTTGGGAGTAAAAGTTCCTTACCGGTTTTATTGAAAATCTACCGTATTTCTTGTGTAAGACGCTAGCTTGGCATGCAAATTGCCGACATTTGGATTTGGCTATCTGTTCCCATTGACTGTCGTTCAGGCTCGAATTAATTTGCATGCCTAGGTATCTTGTGTTTGTTGTGTTGTTTAGCCACTGTTTTCCCAAATGCCATTTAGGGTTTTAGTGCTTTGTTGTTTTCAAGTTTTGCAATGTTAACACCTCACACTCACTTTTTTTTATTGATTTGTAAGCCATTAGCTCTCACTTAGAGGTCTACTGCGTCAATCTTTCGCTGTAGGCCTATGGGTGTTACGTCTAGCAATATTAGGTCGTCGGCATAAAGCATCCAGCTTAACGGGGCTCCGTGTATTTTTGGAGAGAAGGAGCGCACGCTGTCAATTGCATCTCCAATGTCCGATAAGAATAGGTTGAATATTATAGCAGCCAGTGGGCAACCCTGTTTGACCCCGCTATAGGTGTTTATCGCTTTGGACAGGGTGCCCTTTTGGTCCAGACGGATTTTGATGCTTGTGCCAGTGTGTAGCTCTTTGATGGCCGCTATCAGATCTTTTGGACATTCCCACTTCTTCATTTTCTCCCATAGTAGTTCTCTATCTATACTGTCGAAGGCATGTGAGAAGTCTATCAGTGCGAGATGCACTTGGGTTCTTGTTCTTATTGCTTCCATTTTAAGGAGGTTGATTCAGGGAGCAGCCTACACCCTTGACAAAGCCGGTCTGACGTGGGTCCAGATGTTTTGAGTCAGCTGCCCATTTTACAAGTTGTTGTTGTAAGAGAGTCGCGTACACTTTGCCTAACACATCTAGCAGCGCAATGGGTCGATAATTTGTTGGATCAGATCGATTCCCTTTCTTGAAGATAGGAATGATTATTGCGCATTTCCATGAGTCCGGACTCTTGCAGTTAGCTGCTATTCTTTTGAACATCATGTGACATAGCTCTGCCCACAGCTCTGGGTTTTCTTTGATTGTGTGGTTTGTTAGACCATCCGGGCCTGGGGCTCTGGAGGAGCTAGCTCTTTTTATTATCTCCTCAATGTCGTTTTTGTCGAATTCCAGCTTCCATTTTTCTAAAGTAGGTGGTGGTGTCTCTGCTACAGTTGTTCTTTTGCTATATAGCTTCGAGAAGTGTTGTATCCATTCAGCTTCAGGAATTGCATTTGTAAGTAATGCCATTTGTGGGGCTCCTGTGTTGTTTATTATCTTCCAGAAAACAGAGGAGTTTTTGTTTTGCAGTTTTTGCATTATTAGTTCTGAATCGTTCTGCATCATAACTGCTTTGTGTGATCGTAACCAATTTTTGTACTTTTGTTTACAGTTTCTTTTTGCAGTTAAGTAGCTTTTGAAGTTCGTTTTCGATAGATTTCTTATTTGCGCTCTTAGTTCTCTCTTTCTTTTTCTCAACTCTAGATCAAATTTGTGTCTAGCAACAAAGCCACGGGCTTTGGATCCTTGATGTTTTTCTTTGTAGTCGTCTAAGAGATGGATGTATTCAGTCTCCTTTTGATCGTCTACGTATGTGGTTAGTATGTTTTTGACCTCTGTTTTCTTTAGTTTCAGTCTCACCCTGTTGGATTCGATCATTACCGGGAATGTCCAAGTTGTGGGTTTGAGTCCATAATCTCTGGTACATGTCAGGATGACTAAGTCATGATCACTACTGGTCATAGGGAGCACCGTGAGGGATGTTGCATGTTGATGTATTTTCTCGCTGACGTAAAAGTAGTCAAGCGTCGATCGTTGGGTGCCTCTGGACCAGGTAGGTTGGGCTGGTATGTCTCCTGCTAAGTTTCCGTTCATCAGCATGAGATTTCTTAACTCCATCTCTGTCGCCCATTGACTGGCGAGTTGTGTTTTGTTGGGATTTTTTGGATTCGATTCGTTAACTGTTCGGCAATTCATATTCAAGTCTCCACAGATCACAATATCAGCACCAACGTCTGTTTCGAGCCAATCATCTATTATAGTTGTAACTTGATCTATATATCCATTATCACTTTTAGTCTTGTGGTTCCAGTATAGGTTCAAGATATGGATTTTCTTATTTTCTTCGTAATTATGAGCAATTGTTGTTGCCTGAATATATGGAGTCACGTTTTCAGTGTTGAGGATTTGATATCCAGATCTCTTTTTGATCATAGTGATAAGGCCTGCCATGGGCCTACCCATCAGTTGTTTGATGGCTGGATTAAAGGCGATCTCGTATTCTCCAGCAATGGGGCAGTTATCCAGCCACGTTTCTTGGAGGCACACGACATCCAGCTCTGGGAAGCAACTCTCTTGGAATAGGTGCACAAATCCTCTGGTGTTCCAGGATCCAAACTTAGTTGTTAGGGGCGAGTTTTCTAGTTGGCGTTAGCTTTGAGTTGTTTTATTCAGGGCCTTTGCGAGCCACCCCCAATTGTCCGTTGAATCATATTCGTTGTTTTCTAGTTCCCCTGTGCCATTTTTCTTGTTGAGAGCTTTGGTGCCAGCGATTGTGATTTGGATTTGTTCCACCGAGTCGTTTTGGACGTGTTACACTTTTCTCAGGCCGCAGACATTATTGGTGCACTGATTTCTGTTATGTTGGCCAGCCTCTTGCATTTTCTCAGGACTCTTCACTTTGTTACTTGTCTTCCAAAAGGATAAGACTGGCTGTAGTTCTGTAATTTTATTGAAATGACTTTTGTGGGTATCTTCGTCGGTTAGTTCCAGAATGTCAAATCCGAGCGACAACAGCTCAGGTATAGCATCCAAGATACTGTTGGTTATAATTTTTGATTTCAGATGTAGTATAACGAGGTCGTTTTGACCTTCTTGTGGAAATTCCACTGTTTTGATGTCATACGATTGTATCGTTCTCAGACGCGGGACACAGTGGAGTAGTCGTAGAAAATTGTTGCGATTCATGATCACGTCGTCTTGACTTTCTAGTCTTTCAATCTTTATTTTGTAGGTGGGTATGGGTGCTTTGATGCCTAATTGTTCAATTTGGTGGGGTATAATTCTTTTATAATCGCCAGGCACTTGTTTTGTTGCGGGAGCTTTGGTTGCCGAGGGTCCTTTTCCATAGCACTTGTTTGGTGCAAACTTTCGAATGTCGTCATAAGTCTCCCGATTTTCGTTCTTGCGGTCTGATTCTATCAGGCTTTTGAGATTTTTTGTCTTTTGACAGTCTCTATCCTCGTTTTTCTTGAGCAGCCTTTCCCGTCTTTCTGTCAGAGTGAGGAAGATAGGACTGGCCTTCACCGGTGAGGCTTTTTCAATGTTTACATTCTTGGGGGTCATTGTACAGGTTCCTTGTAACGTAGAAACTTGTGAAGGCAACAATGTAGGTGTTGATATTTGTTCAGAGATCCTATTTGCTGTGTCTCGTAAAAGGTCGTTTGAACTAGAAGGTGACCCAATTGAAGTCTTAGGATCGCTTTTTTGATTTGCGTGCTCGCTTATTGCCTCCTTTTCTGTGATCTTTTTATTCGGGGTTAGATCCACAGATTTTATGTTCTGGTTTACAGTTACATTTACTGTTTTTATGTTGCGTAAGAACTTTCTGGAGTTGTTTCCGCGTTGTGTGTTCTTGGTGCGTTGATTTTTTGTTTTTTTAATTTGAGGTTCCTTTCTAGTTTGGTTTGGATGTGTCCTCGTGGTCCGATTAATATTTTGCTTAAAGATCGCGAAGATTCCTTTATTTCTTTCAGTTTCAGTGTCGAGGTGCCCAGAGGGGCAATCTTGTAGTCTGGCACATTTCTCGATGTTAGTTGAGGTAGTCGGTGTTTGTGGATCGAGGGAGGCTGGATTTAGTATCGATCTTGTTTTATCTAGGATTGTTTGAAAGCAAGGCTTGTTTAGTTGAGCCTGTGGATGCGTGTTAGATGGAATAGCTTTTGATGCATTATCATGTACTTCAGGGTTACTTGTCTCCACCGATCTTGTATCGTCGTGTAAACAAGTCTGCTGTGTGGTGTCATCTTTGGTTAGATCTATTGGTAGAGGCAGGGGGCTAGTCGCCCCTTGGCTTTCGATTATTGTGCTCTCAAATTGTTGCAATGGAGAAGTTTGTTTATTCAAGTTGGGCTCCAGGTTGGTGCACGCCTGTAGACTTGTTTTGTTGTTCGTACATGTCAGCTCTTGAGAATCCGGACGGATGCTAAAGTGTTCATCGTTGACAGACTGCGTTGGAGTTTTCCTTGTTTTTAAGAGGTTGAGTGCTTCTTTAGCGATTTCTGCCAGTACCTTTTTTTCCGATCCGTTGGATTTCCTTTGGTCCAGGAGAGTATTCAATTGAGCCTCAATTCTTTTGTTGGAGTCTCGTTGCGCTTGATTTGTTAATGTGGTTTCCATGTCCAGACCTACCAGTTTTGAGTTGATCATTGCAACTAGTGTGGACAGGTCTCTGAGGTTCCCATCTACTTGCTCATACAGTTTTAAAAACGGAGCTATAGATATTGCAAGAGAGGACATTACAAGCGGTTGTATTTCTTTCATAATGCAGCTGACTATATCAGAAGAAGACTCCGCATGTTTTTTTAGTGGGAGTTGAGCTATTCGAGGACTATGGCAACTTGGTTTGTTGAGCTGAGACTCTGAGTAAGAAGAGTCAGACGAAGATGACAGGAGAGGGGTGGGTGATTGTGCCATTTCTGAGAGGCCTCCGTGTATAGATGGTGGAGTTGATGGTCTCATTAAGTTTTGTGTAGAGATCTTGGTACCTTTTCTCTGTGAACATGGAAGGGTCGGAGATAGGCTGTGATCAATGCGCCTGCGTTTCCCATAGGCGTTTTTCCATTGTGTTACGGGCGGAGCTCCCAAGGTCTCCTTCATTACATCTACAATGTCTTCAATGGCCTCGGAGACGCTGGGCTCTTTGTTCAAAGTGACCAATTTGTCTTTTGCTGTGGCGCTTCGTGCTTTATTTATTAGAGTGATGTCGTTTAGTATCTTGTTAACGACCTCCAGTGAGTTCCTCCTGTTGGATCCCGTAGCGATTGGCTCATTGATGCGAAGGGTCTCGATTATGTCATGATGTGCTTGGTGGAAGACCTCATCGTCTTTTGAGGCACCGACCCAGTCTTCCGTATGTCCCGTTTTTTGTGTTGGGTACAGATGTTCTTCTCCGTTTGTTAGTGAGCTCCTCGGGGTGGATGTGGAGGAATCATGTCTATTGATATGTGAGCTTTCCTTTGACGTTCCCATCTCAGTAGCCTGTGATAGAATGCTACATTCATCGTGGGTCGTGCCCTAGCTCCTGTCGCTTTGTAGAGTTGAATTGCAAGGAGAACCATTCGTGCCTGGCTCGGCGTCACGGATATCGTTGTTCGATGGGACGCTTGAGGGGTCATTTTCTGGGACTCCTTTTGTGTTAGAGGGAGCGAGACCTGTCACAGCTGGGCAACTTGCTATCCGATTGTGGCCCGCGTTCTGCAAACTTATGGTGTGTCGCTGTTTATTGATCCTAACATTAGGAGTTTTTGGTAGTTCTTCTCTTGTTTGTGTTTGATCTAGGTCTTTATCTAGATCTTGTCTATTTTCAGGCTCAGATGCTGATGATAGACGGCTTGTCTCCCCCGTGTAATCACCGTCGCAGTCTGACTTGCGTTCGGGTTTGCGATTGATCGGCTGCGGCCGTGGGGATTTACTTGAGGTGGCCAGCGAGTTCCATCTTCGTAACTGTGATCTTGTGTGTGGGTGTGTCAGGTTTTCCACATGTGGGCGACCACCAGACGACATTTTGGACGATGCTGCTGAGTCCACGTTAAGTTTTCCAATATGGCCTTGTGTATCAGCCATTCTCTTTTTGATAAGAGTACCCTAGACTTTGCAGATGTATAGTTAGGTCAGCTCAGTTTGGAAGTGTTCTCTGAGCTGTGGGGGATTAGGGATCTAAGGTGTCTGGCCTCCTGCAACTCTCGGCAACACCCCACCCAGATGGTGAAATGTTTAAATCCAACGTTGTACGCTATTGCTTGGCGTTCGTTACTAAATAGAGTAGAGTGTTTGCTAAGGGTGCGGGGTTTGTTCACCTGGTTTGTCCGATGTACGGTGTACAGCCGATCTCCGAGCTCAACTCTGGATACAGTTACCCAGATGTTGTTTATCCGTCAATCTAGCGTTTGACCTGTGCGCCTCCAGCGCCAAACAGCCGCACAACAGCCAGCGGCCTTTTCTCCTTCGGGCTTAACGCCGCTCGGCTGTGCTGGGCTCTGTTTTCTGTGCCTGGGTAGGTCAGGTGATCAGTCACGTGACGACACAGCGCTCCGCCTCCTCCTGGAAGCGAGCGAGCAGGCGAGTTGGAAATACGAAATGCGCGAGTTCTTAGAACTCCCAGCGCACGTTGAAAAAAGACAGCAGCAGCAAGAAAGAAAGTGTCCTCTCCTCACGGGAATTGCACACGGGATAGGCATGTCACTTTACAAACCTGTTTAGTTTTATAAATGTAAGTGGACAAGCACCAGAATGCAGTGCAGCTAGTAGCTTTCCATGTTTACTTAAATGTACAATTGCAGTTATCGCATGAATTCCTGTTTTGGGACATCCGTAGAGGTGGGCTCCTCCATATCACGCGATATGCCATCCTAAGCTTTAATACAGTTTGGGTACTAGAGCTTTAAAACCAGGGAACTCAATATATGAAAATATAAAAAATAATTCACAGTTTTACCATAAACACACAAAGCGAGATGTACCGTTTTTCTTACAAGCTGGGACACATGGACTGTTATTTTTCTATACACACACACACACACACACACACACACATGCGCGCGCTGAGAAAACGATTACAGATGAATCTTTATTCCCCCCATTCTGATTGAAAGTCTACAATTACCAGCATGCAAAGTAATTTCATTTCATTTTATTGTTAGATATACATCTAGCCAAATAGGCTTTGTTTAACACAAACATACAACATTTACATAAAAATGATGATCTCATACATAGTATTATTAAAATACATATTGCACTTCTAAAATACAATATTTTATACATCTTAAAATAACCACAATCTTTATGTAAAATACAACTAAAAAATATATTAATGTCATTACTTCTCATACAAATCATCCATAGGTCAATCATTTCTTTCATATTAATTGCGCTATTATAGGATTTAAAATACTTGGTTCTCAAGTAAATTAAACTTTTGCAGTTCATAATCAAATGGTATAGTGACTCAGAGACATTATTCCCACATAAGCGACATTTCCTATGTTCCTGTGCAATTCCTACTCTATCCCTGTAAGGCAGAATCCTGTGCAGTTCCCTTAGGGAGCACTACAGAAGATTAAGACTACAGGTATGAGCAATAAATCCCCTTTAATATCAGTCTGTACCACAAAGATTTAGTTGGTAGCTGTGGCTAAGCAGTCAGACTTATCTCAAGAGGGAGATGAGCAGTATTCAGGGTTTACACAATAGGGCTACAGCACTTATGGCACAAGGAAACACTGACCAAAGCTTTGTATTGTATTAAAAAGAATATATATATATATATATATATATATATATATATATATATATATATATATATATATATATATATTTACACACATCAATCACAGTTAATAAAGCAAGTTAAAATCAGTCAAGAAAAGTATATACAAGTCCCTAGTTAAATTGTAGACAAGTTTGAGCAAGAGTGAAAACTGAGCAAAACGGCACAGTGAAAACCAAACACAAATGGCACTCTAGCAATTTCTCACAAGGGAGGGAAAGCACAAGTTATACAGAAATATCTTCTTACACACCTTAGCAACACTTCCCAGAAGTTTGTGAACAAGTTTAGGCAAGGCAGTACTTTAGCATAGAGAATACTTAAATGAAAACCGAGCAAAATGGCACTGCACAAGTTTTAAAAGTGGGAAGGAAAAGGTGGTTATAAGTAGGTGCACCAACACAGTTCTAGTTGAGAAGCAATCTAGAGAAGGCAGTTCTAACAAATTTAGCCAGAGTCAATAGGCCTGTGCCAGAGTCAGTGGTACAGGGCAAAGGGCCCAGGAGCAAAATGTTCTTGTAGCTGCAGTCAAGTCTTTGGTTAACGATGCCGAAAAGGTGGATGCAGAAGGTGAAAGACAATGTTTAGAAGATAGGGGCGGCCAACCCAACAGGTAGGTAAAGGATTTAAAACACCTTTAGCACTACCACGCGAAAAGGGCGGCCTGGCGGAACAATGTACCTTAATATGAAGAAGTGGCTCCTGCGGTGGCGTTTGTTCCTGGTAGTTCCTGCAGTTCGGGTGATCCAGCACGAGGAAGAGGGACTCTTGTCGTGGAGAAAGGTTTGAGTTGCTGTACTACCCAGGGATGAAACCAGCCGCGGTGCTGCCCGACGAATAAAAGGTACGCTCCTTTAAATCGCGGTCCGGGTGGACGGGTGCCTGGCTATCCGGTCTCCGAGTACAGATTACTGGCGATATGACCAAGGCAGGTCCAGGAAGGCGATTGGCAAACTGGTTGGCCCCACAAGCTCAAGGGAAGAAGGCTCTTGCAGATGAAGATCTTATCTCGTCGTGTGGAGAAAAGTGGTGAGACGCTGCAGCAGGGCTTCACCGTTTGTTCAGTTGTTGCAGGGGTCTTTGGCTTCTCTCCACTTCGGATTCTTAGTTCCAGTGGAGTCGTCTTGCTCTTCCAGTCCTCAGGACCCTGCTTTTATGCAAAAAGATCCCCATTCATACAGCCTAGCTGTCACTCACACAGCGGAGTGGTCATCTTGGCGGGAGACCCTCCAGACTATCAGGACAGAGTGCGACATGGGTTGCGGAGGCAACCCTGTCCAGGGGTCCTACCCCCCCTCCCACACAATGGACACACCCCAGAATCCGTGGCGCCGAAAGGAGGGCTTCTTGGCAGAAGCCCGCCAAAAGGATGAACAAAGATCCTGACCTGGTTAGGAGTTTAGAGAAAACATGAGAAAGAAGTTATATTAAAGTTCTGGCAAATAAAACCTACCGGAGTAAAGTTAATATTAAAATACACCGGCGGTATGTTAGAGGCTGTCAGAAAAAGTGGTAGCCTCGAACAATGGGAAAATCCCATAAGGAAATATTCACGGTCGAATATTTACGGTAGTAACCACTGCCAATATCCAGAAACCTTTGAGAGAGGGACTGTACGGTACCCACTCGAAAATGAACACCAGGGAAAAATTATTAACCCTTCCCAGTACCTCCATAGTAAGTTGGGTTGTACTGGTTTAGTTCATAAAAATTGACTAGTAAAGTCAATGGGGACTTTACATGCCCTGGGAGACAGTAGTCAGTCCCAGGGTATGGAGTCTGTGTTTGGAGGTCACTATGACACCCTCGTGACACTGCACTGAGGGTGCTGTGTAACACATGTGTATAAGGATGGGTCCTATGAAGGTGAGAAAAACCCCACAGACATTAAACACAAAATAGCCTAGAACACACATAGCAAAAAATGCCTAAGAGTGGGAAAAAGAGTCCCACTCTTAGCAGGAGAAAAAAACAAACCCTTAAAATCCAGCAAAGCTGCTGGGGGACTCTATAGGTAAGGGAAATTAGCCATAAAATGAGAATTCTTCCTAACAATCCCCTTTCGTCTCCAATGCCTCCGTCATATATGTACGAAACGTACTAACACTTGGATATGCTTTTATATACATAGGGGGCACAATTCTAGTTGATATCTCTTCAAAATACACCCCACTATTTACTTTCGATGCAATGTTAATCATATTTTGTTCATATCCAAAGTCATACAATTTCTCTTTTAGCCAACTTTTCAAGACCATTGTAGTTGTTGATCCCGGTTCACTCCCCAATGTCCATTTCCTATGTAATCTTTGCAAAGTGCCCATAGTGCCAAATAACACATTACCTTCTAAGCTTACAAACGCTTTCACATATGGAACTATAATCGTGTCTGTTTGCAATATACAGACCTTTTCATAGGACATTACACATTGGCAAATATAGGCATACCATGTTCCTTTTATATTGAACTCTAAGTACAAATATTCCAAACTTACACATTGTGGCAAACGTAATAATTTCCTCAATAAAATGGCTTGGAATACCACTAGTCGTTTTTCAAATTTATGTCCCCATATCTCCACAGCATACAATAACAATGCCCTGACTTTTGCCATATAGATAGCTAGTACTGCCGAGACAGAGTAGCCATTATTTCTCCCAATATATATAGTGGCAAAGTAATGCTGGCTGAAATAAATCTAAAGAATCACAGTGAGACTGAAACAATCACAGCCCCGCTTTGTTTTACACAGCATGCAGATTTATGCACCCAGAACCTTTCTAATCCGCCAACATTTGCACCTCTTAGTGACAATGGCCACAACACACATTTGCCATTTACTTTTGTTATTGATAGTTAATCCCATGTTGGGAAGCTGCCAAAGCCCTTCAAGCCCAGATGCAGCCCATCCTCTCACTGTGCACACAGCTGTTGACTGTTTACTTTACAGGAAGAGGAGTGGGATGGGAGGGGGTGGGGGGAAAAGTCCCAGGGACTTCAGACACCAAAATAAACACACAATGCTCATTTTGGGGTCTGATCAAAGAGTACTGGGAAGCCTCAGGCCACTGGACTAGCTCATTACGTGTATACACTCATTACGTTATACCTCATTTCATGAGTTACCTTAGTGTTACCTTCCTCATAGAGATCCTCCTGAGTCTGGCATAATGAGTCCCAGAGCCCATCCGACGCCCGGGCACGCCCAGACGCGCTTGCCTTTTGCACGCTTTTGGAACGCTTTCGGCGCGCCAAAACGGGGCACCATGGTCCACGTCCACTCCAGGCTGAAATATATGTACTGCCCAGGGGAACGCAGCACGGGATAGAAATAGAAAGAAGGCTCCTGGTTCCCGACTCCAACTAGGATAAAGGTGCAAGTACAGTGAGCCTGCAGTCACCCAACAAACCTCTTAAAACTATGAATGAATTAAGAACAGCCTAAAATCAATTTATTCTAAAATATTGCTAAAATGTATTATTCAAATTCAAGTTCATTGCCCCATAAATCATTTAAAAAAAGAACACTCATCAGCTAATCAGACCAATTCTGCCCTAGAAGGCAACTATGTGTACATCTTGCCGGTGCAAGCTGTACAGGTGGGGACATCATATAAAACATTACAGGACACTGCGCAAATGCAAGAGAATGTGCATATAAATGAAAAAGACAAATGGATAAGAAAGGGTTGCCGGTTGCATGAGGGCTTTCTGACGAGACAAACTGGATCAGTTAGTGGCTCCAAATATATTATTGTTGTATCTAATAAGAATGTATCATGGGCATGCATACGAAGGCAGAGATGGAATGACAATCCAAGTGGGACAATCCTGGTTTGCACCAGAACTTACAACTATAGTTCAAGAATACGGTCAAAGATGTGTAATATGTTTACAAAATAATGTGGGGAAGAGTGTGCCAACCAGACGTGGGAAACATCCTCCACCGTATGGTCCATTTTGTAGGGTTACAAATTGATTTTCTACAACTGCCAAAATATAATCAGTGGCAATAGATACTAGTAATAGTGGACGTTTTTTCAGGATGGGTGGACGCGCACAACTGCAAAAAAGGCAGATGCAAGGACTATAGCGAAAATTCTGATTCATCAATTTGTGCCTATATTTGGGATACCGGTATGTATTAACAGTGCTCAGGGTACTCATTTTGTTAATAATATTATCAAAATACTGCTGTCTATTTTGAAGGGCCAGCATAATTTGTATTTCCCTCACTATCCTCAATCAGCTGTACCAGTTGAGAGACGAAATCTCTCGTCAGGGCCCTGATTCTTTGTAGTGTGCTCCAATGGCAACATTTTGGGACTTCCTCAGGCCCTGTTTGTTCAGAGGGGGTGGGAGGACTGAAAGGGGGGGAGGGGGCGCAGGAGGTCCGATGCAGTGAAAAGTTGATGCTTGCAAGTAATGTTCAGGGGGGAGGGGAGGGTTGACGAGATGGGCAGGGGTAACTGCAGTGGTAGCCCCGATGGGCGGCACCATGGTGCAGAGGCCTAGGGCTGCTTCAAAGTGGTTAATAGAGTAATTATTGTTTTCTGGGAAGGGGTCTCATCTCTGGTGGATTTGGCTGGTGTGACCATGATCTTTGGGCCACACGGTCAAACGCCTCAGGTAGGTGGTGGGTGTGGGGGGGTTAACCTGTTTGTTCATAAGGGATGGAGTTTGTGGGAGGGGAGGGGAGGGAAGGGAAGGTGGCATGGATAGGGAGGTGTTGTCATGCAACAGCTCATACTAGATGGTGGGGGGGAGCAACAAGGGGCAGGCGGAATATGAAACAACCTGTGAAGAAGGGTTATGGCTGGGGTAAAGTTTGCCACTCTAAATGTAAAAGGGCTAAACTCCCAGAACAAGAGATCTCTGATTAATAACATGTTCCGTAAGCAACATCTGGCGTTCCTCTTTCTGCAGGAGACCCACTACAAGTAGGGCACGGAATCCATGATAAAAGGTAGGGACAATGGGAGTGTCTTTTGGGCTTCACATAAGGACCACAAGAAGGAAGGGGTGGGTATTCTGTTGGGGAAAGCATTTCAGATGACAGAGATACAGATTAAAAAGGGCAATGGGGGTCAGTTCCTAGTGATTAAGGGACTCCATGAGGAATTTAGGGTCATATTGGCCACATTATATCCGCCCAATGCAGGCCAGATGCAATTCCTGCGACAGATTTTCACATTGTTAGACGATTGGGCTGAGGGAGCCACGCTCCTGGGGGGCGACTTCAACATTATAGCCAATCCAGTGTTAGATTGGTGGTCGCCAAAGGGGGGCGAGAGGAGAGTAGACAAGATACGTGGCGTAGATGGGACTCTAGTGGGTAGATGGGGTGATATCTCCACTCAATTTGCGGCCTATTATGGACAGTGTTATGCCCAACCGACTAGGGCCTTGGGAGATGGGATACACAGATCCCCAAACTCACGGAAGCAGAGGGTGCTTTATTGGAGGCAGAGGTCACAATGGAGGAGGTACTGCTGGCGATCCAACATCTAAAGACTGGCAAGTCCCCTGGGGAGGATGGGTTTACCACAGACTTTTACAAGCAATACCAGACCCTGTTGGCGGTACCCCTACACAAACATTTTAATTTGATCACGGGAGAGGGAACAATATCGTTATTCCTGCAAGCATTAATAGCAGTGATCCCCAAATAAGGATCTTACCCACTGTGCTTCAAAAAGGCCCATCTTCCTGTTAAATGTAGATGAAAACATTTTGCTAGAATACTCACGTCCCGGCTCGAGCTCCATTTACCCAGGTTGATTCATCGGGATCAGACGTTTTTTTTTGCACATGCAGTGAACTGACAATTTGCGCAGGACGCTGCATATTCTCAATGCACAGACGGTGGCAAGAGAGGGGGCCCTAGTCCTCGCCCTGGATGCCGAAAAGGCTTTTGATCTGGCGAGTAGGGCCTTTCTTGGAGTGCAGGGGGGTCTCGGCTATGGGCCCAAGATAGATGGGGTGGATTGCGGCTCTATACTTGAAACTGATGGCCAAGGTGGTGTTAAACTGGAGTGAGTCCAAGGGCTTCCCAATGCAAAGAGGGGGATAGGGGTCATTACACAGGTGTTGTTCCATGCTGGTCATCTATGATAACTTGTTATACGGTTTGTAATTCCTTGTTGAAAATGCCAATAAAGTTCAATTTTCGAGAAAAAAAAGAAAAGGGTCTCCCAACCGTTCTTTAGATTTTCTCAGATCCTCTCAAGGCACGAAGATTCACCCAAGAACTCACTGGCCTTCCTTTGGGAAAGTTGTGGTTTCCAAAGTCCTCAAGCCTGAGGTGAAGAAGGGGCTTTCCAAGGCAGAAGGAAAGTCTGCCCCCTTCCCACTCACAAGGCATATCAGGAGTGACCTTTGCTGTGGACCAGGATCTACCACTCTGCACAAGAATCTCCTGGAGCTAGGAGAGCAGACCCTGAACGGGACCATCCTGTCGTCGAGTCCCACTGAGCGGGCTTCATAGTAGGTGGTGGGCCAGACCAGCCAAAGCTCTCTATTCCACCGAACCGGTCGCTCTGTGTTTATTGCACTATGAATGAGAGGGAAGGCGCCGGCACTGGCTTTTGCGCTATTGCACTTTGAACCAGCTTGAAGCTGCCTTGTGCCCTAGCTAAGACAATCACATGCTAGGCCTGAGCCGACTGCTCGATGCCGGGACACAATCCAAATCACTGGTGAGTCTCACACACACACTCTGAGTAGGGGAAACAATGGCTTAGCCCAGGTAGCCCTTAACGGCTGCCTCATCGACCTGCACATCGGTGCCCCCAAATTCACAACTTTGACGGCAGATGCCCGTCGATTTGAACCATTAGAGCAACACTCATCGACTCCTCACAGGGGCTGAAGCCAACTGCGTGGCTAAACTGCAAAGCAATCCTGGGACCGCTTGTTAGGAAAGATTTCGTAATTGTAGGTAATTTTCCTTCCATGTGGCAAACCCTAAACGTTTTGCTGTTGTTTTTCACCTTGTTCTTGACTTTGCCAGAGAAGTGCAGCCTTCTGCCGCACTCCTCTGGGCTTTCGCTCCTTTCTTACGGGGAAACTGACATGCCCTTAAGACAGTCAGTACCGGGGAACGCTGTTTCCCGTAGTTTCTCTTATCATGTTGCGGCTTTCGTGCAACATGACACAAGAGGGCACTGTAAGCTAAGTTACAGCTCTATTGGGTCTCTAGCCTTCTACAGGCCCTGGATACTCGTTTAGGATTGTATCTGATCGGTGCAAGTGATTCAGGGACGGGAATGGTGGCAGCGATCGTTTCTTGTGTTTTGAGCTCCTTTTGGCGTTCTAAGCGCGTTTTCCGCGCTTAACCCAAAATGGTGGCCTGGCTCCCAAAATGGCCAGACCACGAGGCTCCTTTGTCCTTCCGCTGACCGTCTTGCTCCCTTCACCTTCCCCAGGTCGAGCCGACCCAGGGCCTTCCTTATTTGGGCATGTACTTTCCCGCGAAACACGGATGCTTTCGCAGGCTTCTACATGTCTTGTGTGTGCCTCCAGGATGTGGGCTGGGATGTCTGGTCCCAATACACATCCTGGGTGCCAGAGAGTCTAGGGTGGTGTGAATGCCTGGGACCACCGTGGTCCGTGATTGGTCCACGAATGGTGTGAGTGTTGATGAGCGGATCTCCCATTGGGTCCCCTCCGTTTTGGCGCGAAGGGAACCGTGGATAAGAGGGGGCTGGAAACACCACTAACATGTCGATCTCCTGAGTTCTCACGAACGAAGGAATACAGGAGCCAAGTATCCTGCAACCAAGAGGCTGGACCGAGGAATCGCTGGTGACCCGCTGAAGGACTTCTCCTCTGCACTGCTGTCGCCTTGTGAAACCCTTTTCACCTTTGATCGAACCAGAAGGCCTGTACTGGTACTTCGACCCTTGGAATAGTGGGAACAGCTATTCTCGGCATCTTCACCATCTCCTGCCAGTAAGCCTTCGGAAGCGTCTCTGGGCCATCCAGCTGACTGACCAGCTTACACGGGAGTCTTGCTCTGTAACCGCCGCCAGGTTGTGTAGTATTTCGAGTCCTTGTCACTCTCACACGCTTCGTACACTTGGCGTTCCCAGGTCTGAAGTGAGTAGTGTACATTTGGCTCAGATACACACGGCCGCTCCGTTGCCCTGCTGTGGTAACAAACTGTGCGGGTTTCTTCGATTGGGACGTCTTTTTACTCAACACGACGACGAGGCGTTCCCTGCTCTTCTGAACCTGCCAGCTGCTGAAACTGACGCGGAGAAGCCTGGGTCTGCTTGCATCGGGGACCGGTGAGTAGCATAGCTACGATCTGGTCGCCCTCCTGCAGGAGCCCATTGCTTTTCCCCGCTGTGTCAAACAGCACCCTTTTCCGTACTCGCGCTCTGCTTCTGGCCACTGTGGAGGCTGCGCTTGAGTCGCGGAACTTGTTCTTCTTCTTTTGTGCACTAAACTGAACTGCCTGATTTCCCTCGAAGAGTTTCTCCTTTTGCCCGTTGGCACCAGCGCGTGCAGGTACTTTTGAGCACAAGGCTCCACTCTTCGCAGGGCTCGGACTTCCATCTAGTTAGGTGCCTCTGAAGGCGAACTGGGTCTAAGCATTATTGCGCACTGCCTGTTTTCCCTCCCTTTTAGGTGGACTACACATTTCGTGCATATAACGCTTGAGACTGTCGTATTGGTATATATATTGTGTTGATATGGTAAGTGTTGGTTTACTATCGTTATATTGTGATTTTCTCGCTACGGTCATTGTTTTAAAGGCCTTGAAATAAATGTGTATATATTTTTAATATAACAACTGTTTGGAGTAGTTTGTAAGTGATCTTGCTTTGTGTGCTCATTGCGGGCTTTCAGTCACCCTCACCCCTCTTGAGACCTAGTCTTGACCGCCGCGATCGCTACCTTGATTGGTCTGGCTTGTCCAGAGGTTACCCTGTTCCAAGTAATTAGGTTGGCCTTCTGAACTTCTGCGCCACCAGGACAGAGTTCAGAAATCCGTCTTAACAAATTGGTGTACAGCGGTGAGATACGACTGAAGGTATCCAGTGTTACGCACGAACTAGGGCATTTCAGGTTATTCCAACCAGGACACGTAGTGAATTGTTGTAGTATAACTTTAAAAAGGCCATAGTCCTATCTAACAGTATGGAAACAAATACTTTGTTAACTTTAAATGCTTCCAAATCAGAAACATTGAAAAAGATGTGTGCGGAGAGAGGTGTTTCCTCTCAAGGCACGAAATTGGAAATGATCCAAAGAATCGTGGCGTGGCAAGAAGCGCAGCTTGACGCTATAACTTCTGAGGACAGTGCGGAAGGAGGTGGGGCTGCTCTCACTGGTAGAACCGACGGTTCTGCCGCTGCACTGATCCATCGCGACCACGAGGACAGGGAGGACGAGATGTCTAATGTTTCCTCTGCCAGTGCTGATGAGGAGGCTATGCTTGAATTCAAGAAGCAAGAGCTGCGGTTTAGGCAGCAGGAGCTTGAATTCAGCATAGCCAAACTAAAAATCGAGCAGGCAGAAAAACAAAAAGACAGGGATCACCAGTTGGAACTGGCCAAGCTTCAGTTTGCAAATGGGTCCAAGAGTCCTGGACATGGGTCTGGGGCTTCCTCTCATCCACGAAAGATCTGCTCAGTGTGTATGAAGAAAGGAATGACATTATGGACTGGCTGAATGCGTTTGAGTATGCATGCGAAGTTCAACAAGTTGACAATGCTGATAAGATTGCCTGGTTACTCAGCAGACTGCCCCATTCTGGCTGTAGTGCCATTATGGAAATGTCGAAGGCTGAGCGAGCTGATTTCGCAATGTTAAAGCAAACTCTCATTTTAAAGTTTGGGAAGACTCCGGCCCAATATTTGAAACGTTTCAGAGAGTATCAGAAAAAGGAAGGTGGTACTTGGGTATCTTATGTCACTGAGTCCTTGAAAAACTTAACTGGCTGGGTCGAAGGTTATAAGGTTTCTACCTTCGAAGGCATGATAAATCTTGTCATGCTGGAACACATTTTTGCATCTTCTTCCCCGGAGCTTAAGTAGCATTTGGCCGATTCGAAGGAGATAGATCCTAAGAAGCTGGCCATTGCAGCCGATTTATGGGTGTCACATCGAGTGTCCCATAAGGACAAAACTCATCCTGGTAAGCAGGAGGAAGGGAAAAAGTCCAAAGATATGGAGGGTGGAGCATCTGATAAATCCTCTTCTCATAAGGGCCACAAAAAGAAAAATAAGGGTAAGACACAAGAGAACTCACAGGGTAGTGGAGGTCAGCCTCCGAAACAGAACTCTGGTTACAATAAGCCTCCCTATGTAAACAAACCCAATGGATCTTGTTTTGCTTGTGGAGCAACTGACCACGTGAAGGGGGATCCCCGGTGTAAGGTTAGACCTTTGGGGGTCCACTCCGCTAATCTGGCCTTCTCCTCCTACGAGGAAGAAGAGATTACAGGAGCATCCTTCTCCTCAGACTCATTTCCCAGCGGGATAGAGGCTGAGGTAGTTTTAGTTTCCCTGGGTTCCTGGGAGCCTAAAGTCGCAGAGGCTTATGCTAGGATTCCGGATAATACCAAGCACTACTTTAAAGACAGTGTGCTGATCAATGGAGTAGATACTCCAGCTCTTAGGGATAGTGGGTGCAGTCGCACTGTAGTGGATTCTACCTTGGTAGACTCAGAGGAAGTTGCCAGAGCTACTCTGATGCCCACTAAGTTGGCTGACGGCCCACTCCGTATGTTCCCAGTAATACCTGTAAATCTTACTTTAAATGGTACAGCAGTCAGGATTCCAGTGAGCATTCAGAGAAACGTCCCGGGAAAGGTCTTGTTAGATACTTTAGGGCTCGTAGGAGACACTGCCGAAAGACCCGACACACGGTCTCAAGCACGGGCAGCATTGGCCAAGACCAATACGCTGCCCCAGCCGAAGGGGAAACCCAAGGCGAAAGGAGTCGACAAGTCAAGACGAGGGAAAGAGAATATTCCCCTGAGCTCGCCTACCACTGCGGTGGAGGAAGTTGGTCAATCGCCCGGGCCTGACGAGGAGGTGGCGATGCCTGAAGTATTTGACCCCAACGATCATCCTGAACTAAAAGACTTTTTAGTTGAAGGAGGTCCTGATAGGGACGAATTCAGTAAAGGACAACGTGAGTGCCCATCTCTGGAAGGCCTAAGGAGACAGGCCTGCTCCCAGCTTAAGAGTGAACCTCCTGGGACGCATAGGATTTATTGGGAAGGTGGACTCCTGTATAGTGAGCCCACAGAGTCTACAGAAGGAGACCATAGGAGGTTGGTGGTTCCCCTTGCTGTTAGGCCCTTCCTCCTGCAGTTGGCGCATGAAGTTCCCCTTGCTGGTCACCTTGGTATGAAGAGGACCAAGCAAAGGTTATCCATGCACTTCTACTGGCCCAAGATGGGGGTGCAAGTAGAAAGTCACTGCAGGAGTTGTGCCTCCTGCCAGTTGTCTGGTAAGGTTGGCGCGACAATCCAAGCTCCGTTGGTACCGCTCCCAGTTGTGGGGGTACCATTTGAAAGGGTAGGGATCGACATCGTTGGTCCCCTTGACCCGCAAACATCCTCGGGCAATAGGTTTATCCTGGTGCTGGTCGACCATGCAACCAGATATCCTGAGGCCATCCCATTGAAAACTGTAACTGCCAAGTCAGTTGCAAAAGCTTTACTTGGCATGTTTACTAGGGTTGGCTTCCCTAAAGAAGTTGTGTCGGATCGTGGCAGCAACTTTATGTCGAAGTATATGCAGGCTATGTGGAAAGAATGTGGGGTCACCTACAAGTTCTCTTCTGCATACCACCCCCAGACCAATGGTCTGGTGGAACGTTTCAACAGAATGTTAAAGAGCATGATTGGGGCTCTGGAGGAACCTCAGAGAAGAAAATGGGATCTTCTTTTACCATGCTTACTGTTTGCCTACCGAGAGGTACCACAGGAGGGTGTTGGCTTCAGCCCCTTCGAACTTCTGTTCGGTCATCCCGTACGGGGACCCTTAGCCATCGTCAAAGAGGGATGGGAGATGCCCACTCCCCCTCTTACTACCAACGTAGTTGATTATGTGCTAGGGCTCAGAAAACGGATGGTACTTCTGATGGGCTTGGCTAGTGATAAATTGAAGGCAGGACAAGTGCTGGTGAAACATTGGTACGACCAGAAAGCTTCCCTCATCAACTTTACACCTGGTCAGCAAGTCCTGATCATGAATCCCATAAGGCCTCGAGCTTTACAGGACAAATGGTCAGGCCCTTACACAGTGGTGGAGCCCCTGGGTGAGGTTAACTATTTAGTGGACCTTGGAAGGCCTGGACAGGTTCCAAAAGTGTTTCACGTGAATAGGCTGAAGGCTTTCGTCCCAAGAGTCGAAATCGCAGCACTGCTACTGGCTTCAGATGTTGAGGAAGAGGAGTCTGAACCTCTCCCCGACCTGTTCCAAAGCGGTCCTTCAGATAGCTCCTTTGAGGGTGTCCGAGTGGCCCCTCACCTGACTTCTGATCAGCAGGCTGAGGTGAAAATTTTGCTTAGGCAGTTTTCCCCCCTGTTTTCACAGTCACCTGGTTTGACACCTTGGTGCAAACATAACATTGACACAGGAGACAGTGTACCTACCAAAAGTAGGGGATACAGGATGTCAGACAAAGTACGGTCTTATATTAAGACCGAGGTCAACAAGATGTTAGACCTTGGGTTGATTGAACCCTCTAGTAGTCCTTGGTCCAGCCCTGTGGTTTTGGTTCCAAAGGCAGGCACTTCTGAATTGAGGTTCTGCGTGGATTACAGGGCTCTGAATGCTGTCACCAAGACAGATGCACACCCCTTGCCTCGAACAGATGAGCTGGTGGATACTTTGGGTGCCTCCAAGTACCTCAGCACGTTTGACCTCACTGCTGGCTATTGGCAAATAGCTTTAGCAGAACATGCCAAGGAGAAGACAGCATTTTCTACTCCAGACGGCCTTTACCAATTCCGGGTAATGCCGTTCGGGTTGAAGAATGCACCTGCCACTTTCCAGAGGCTTGTGAATCATGTTTTGAATGGGATGGACAAATTCTGTCTTGCATATCTGGACGATATCGCAGTTTTCAGTGCCACCTGGGAAGACCATGTGAAACACCTCGGGATTGTGGCAAGTGTATCGTGTCAGTGTCAAGCCCACGCTACTCAATTTTCTGTCTGCTGACTGGGATTGATGGTGTGAGTGAGATTGCTGGTATCGTCAAAAGGATGATGGTGGCAGTGCATCCAGGACGCTAAAAGGACTGGGCCCTTTAAAATGTGGTCTTACCTCCTGGGAACAATCCAAGCTGGCCCCCTAAGCAGAGGATATAACCGGATTGGCAGCGCGAAGCCGGTGCAAAGTATGGAACGTGTGTTGTGTCAGTGTCGGAGCCGAGGAGAGTCAATTCTTTGTCTGATCAGTATGTGACTGCTTACACTGTTATACTTTGACCTACTTGCCGCTGTCTTCTGACTGTCTGGTTCCCCTTTCCGACATACTGAATATGCATACAAACTATTAGTTACGGAGCAATTTCCGGAACTGAGGAGGAGAGTCAAGGAGCAGAGAATATGATTTTTAAGATCATTGAATCCCTTGCAAAAGGGGGAAAGAGGAATGGTGGGCTGGGGATGTCCAAGCGGTCACAGTGAACACAGTGGGGGGATGGGCCTAAATGAGTTGTTTGAGGACCTGCCCCCCATTGAACAGTGTACTGTGAGAAACCCGACGGTGATCTCCCACCCACTCCCTCAGGATCTTCCATTCAGGTGGCCCGGGAAGGGAATCCGACCCTGGGGGTGGACAAACACCTGAGTGGAAGGTCATGGGGGAATTGGAGGAGAATACCCAAGGGCGAGACATGGTATTCCTCCCTTCCTAATTACACTCCAAACTAATCTCCCTCAGTCTGTATGGGGTATTTCCATTCTCACCCCATCTCCCCCTCACCATTTCGATTAAGTACTGGGACGAGGAAGAGGTGATCGGGAGCAATGAGGATTACCCATAGACACAACATATGGATACAAAGTGAGGCCTACCATAATTTCCCACTAATAGAGTCAGGCACTCTTTCACAACTGTTCACACCTGATTCCAATTGACTCTCCCCTGCAGTATAAAAAGGGTGGCTTTGCCAGTGTCAGAGAGCAAGCTGGGGATGCTGACTGGAGCCAAGGAACAGGTAGTTGCATGAGATGCCTGGAGGGTCCGGAGGAGAACGGCATGCAGAGATGCTGGTCCGGTGTTTGTGAGGGGCTGCAGTGTGGCTAGAGAGGCGTGTCTCCAGGGAGCCGGATCGAGGCAGCCTGTATCCTGCCAGCTGTGGTGATGTTCCTCTGGGACATGTGCTAGTCCCAGGGGTATCCCAGGGACAGGTGGTGACACCCTGACCGCGACTCAAGAAGCCATTGTCCTGCTTGCCAGTGCTTCACAACTATTGGCGAGTTTTGTGGGCCAAAAAGAAACTTCGTAGCTTGCGGGTGGCTTGAGCAAGAGCGTTGAGAAGTGAACAGCCCGGTGAGCGAAAGCGGGAAAAGCAAAGCGAAGCAAGAGAAAGGAGAAAGCAAAGCAAAGCGAGCGAAAGCTAGATAGTGGGACGAAAAACAAAGCGGAGTAACAGAAAAGGGTGCTAGAGGCACAGAAACAGCCAAGAGTGGGCGCGAATGACCCAAAAGTAAGGATCATGGTGTAAGTGACCCGAAACCGAAAAAGACAGCAAAGACACAGAGAAGGAAAACGGACATGCTTGAGAGGGTGCAGGCAACCCAAAAGAGAGAAAGAGGGTGCAAGCGACCCAAAATAAATGCTGAGAGTGTAAGAGGCACATTAATGGAAAAATGAAGGTGCAAGAGAGCACGTTGAGAAAATGAAGGTGCAAGAGAGCACGGTAGAAAGTAAAGGTGCAAGAGAGAACAGTGAAAAGTAAGAAGTTTGCAAGAGGCTCAGAGAGAAAATAGGTTAAGGTTGTGGGGGAGTTGCAGGGGGGACTCCCCCCTTTCAATTTCGACCCAAAAAAAGGACCAAAAAGAAATTGGTCAAATTGAAAAAGGTCATATAATTTCTACCAAGTAGACCTAAACCGTGGAAAGAAGGTGCGCCTGTGCATGACTGAAAAGAAGGTGTGCAGGATGCACAGCAAGGTGGAAAAGGACAGAGTGAAAGAGGCACAGAGGAAGAAAATGTGCCAGAGAATAAGGAGAGGGATTAGAGGTCAGAGTGGTCGCGCCTGGTCGGAGCAAATAACCCAGCAATCTCCAAAGTCTCTGATACTACCCCCATGAAAGAGCTGTACAGTGAAAGGTACATCCTGAGAAGAGGAACTTTTTGTTTGTTTGTTGAACTGCGTTAATAGGGGCCTAGGCTTGGGGAAGGGAACCCTAAGAGGCACACTAAAGACATTGATGAACTTTATGAAGCGAGGCCGAGACTTGGGGAAGGAAACCCTGAGAAGCCTAACAGGAACTGTGTCTTTTTGTCTGGAACTGGAAGGATAAAAGCTTTGTGAGGGGAACCCCAAGATACTGAGAGACATTGTGAACTCCATTGACTTGCTTCAAGAGCCCTACGTGGAAGGTTGCAGGGGCAACCCTTTTGAGTTTAAGTATTTTGAACTGGCAGAACTACAACTATTGGTAAGACTTCCTGAAACCAGCTTTGGTTTACATTTCCTTTTGAATCACCATTTTTCCTTTAAGAAGACTCTCTGGCGAGCATAGGTTTGGACACAGACAAACTTTGGTTTTGGACTTACGGACATCGACAGCCCTTACAAGCGCCAGTTGAGGGAATAATCCCCTTAGAGATAGGGCCAGATAGGCATTACACCAACCCCACAAACTTTGATAATAAAGGTTTTCAAACTGTTACTTTTGAGTCTGTATCTCTCTTGATACCATGCGTGTCTCACAGGACGCTGAGCACTGGCTGTAACACCGAGAAGAAAAAGGAGAGCAGACCTGAGACGGGGACCAACAATGCCACTATAACTTGCAATGTGGGTTGCTCGACGAACAACAGTACTGCAGTAAAAACAGCTTTGCTCGGTCTAGTGAGGGAGATGCTTCCACCCATAGCCTTGTTGCCAAGTATGGCAGGGTGGGACGCAGAAAATGTGGTTTCAAAACCCCTGCCTTCCGAAGAAGAGCGGGATCAAGAACCATGCTGCAATTTAAGGCGTACTGCCAGTATCGATACGAGAGATCGAAAACATAATCCTCCTGCCCCTTACAGGAGATTGTGAACCAATCAATGGAACAGGGTTTACCTGTGAAACATAAGTAATTCTATTGGGTAAGATTGCCTCTGAGGACTTGAGCACATCAAGTACAGTTTTTGTATCAAGACTTGCCCAATCTGGAGAATTCACTGAACATGCAGATGCGAATGAGGGCATGTCCACAGTGGCAATGCTTAGTGGCGATAAGCCAGTGGCCCTGCAAGAAAGCGGCCATGAGACTATGCAGCAGCTAGTGTTGACTATCTAATATAGCTGCGAAAGCATGTACCCCTCAAACAAATCTCTCCTAGCTGCAAAGAAGGCAGAGGCACAATTAGGAGGGGGCAAACAAAGGCTGCCATCGAGCGCTTGTATGAGTGGTGTAAAGACATTGAGCCCCGCTTTGTGCCCGCCTAATAAGGGCTCCTTTAAAACTCTGTCAGTGGTAATTGGGCCAAGAACAAACAAGACAACCGTCTCCTACTACTATAAAACAGGCCCTCTTACAAGAACAGACCTATGCCAGCAAGCAGCGGCCCGCACAGGTAGAGACATGGCTGCTCTGTGTGAGAATTTCATCAGTGACCAGAGCTTATTGGTAATGGGCTCACCTGTGGCCTTATTTACACATGATGAAACATACATTAAGGTCCCTGAGATTCTTGACTGAGCAGCCAATTAGACCAACTAATTCATTGGTGGAGGACACTGTTGGTAATATAATTGCTCCACACCCAAAACTACACCAGGGATTTAGAGAGCTGGATACCCATGTTAGGCTAACAGCTGCAGAGATTTCAGCCCTTAACATGGTCTTAAACTCTATCTCATCTCTATATGATAATATCTAATTGGAATTGATGACACGCACCCTACAACTCGGTGACGTCAAGATACATCTGAAAACAGTTCACAATTCTGTCACTTGTTCATTTTTTTAAACACATTTTTCTTGTCATTTCCATTGTCCACCCCCCACCCCCTTTCGCTTCGCCGGCCCACCATTCGTTAGCTGCAAATTGTAGCTTGCCCTCCAGAGGAACATCCCGTCCTCTACATTATGTCCAATAAATATCCTCAAGTTCTGGGGGCACCATTGTATCATATAATCTACCCTAAAATACTCCAGTACCATACCCCAGTCCAGGCGACACGTGTCCGCTTCCCCTTGTATTCTGCATGTAACCTACTCCATAGCCAGTATTTCCCATAATTTATGTAGCCATTCTACATGTAGTTTCAAAAGGTTCTTTATCTCCGGGTCAAAAAGTCCACACATCCTTTCCCTGGGAGTATATAGTGAGGGATACACAATATAGTATACAAGTGCACTCCAAGGTTTAGAATAAGCTATTCAGTTATATCGATATAAATCAGAGGGTGCAGGGGAGAAAGTAGCAGTCCTGGTACTGGGCTGTCAGCAAACAGAATCACAGAAACCGGTGTCCACAATCTGTCGAACACTCGCGTCCCCTGCACTCAGTCTTTGAATGTATAAATCTATTTCTATGCGTGTCAACTCTTGTTTTCAGGAAAAAAAAAAAAAATCAATCGCACACAATATTCTATGAAACAAGTTATTGGAAATCCAACTTTTTAAATGAATTTTTCAAAAATCAATTTTTGTCACAATCAATGATCTTCATATACCTCACAAATTTCATGGAATCCAATTAAGTCCAATGGGGGCTTGTGGCAGCGTGCATCTGGCGGCTTATTGCAGCGCGTGTGTGTTTTCAGTATGAACCTAAGATAGAATGTAGGATAACCTTTGAGTCTTCATCCTTGCCAATTCCTGAGGTTTAAGTGCATTGTATCTGATAACACATTGGATGTTTGGAGGGTGAAAATGAGAGAATGGCAATGAAATACATATATAGGATTCCAAGATGGCCGCCAAGCAGTGAAGACACAGTAGAACGAGCTCTGTGCCCCACTGGAAGTCGTGATCTGCGGAGCAGGCTCCAAAAACACACTAAATGGAACGAATTCCTAACAGATGAGAGCATTATAAGGCAAGGCTGATGTTAGGACATTTTTGGAAGGGGATCAGCGTGGTGTGAAGTAGACCTGAAAACCTGCAGACGAGGGCTGCACACTTTTAAATTGCTAAAGGGTGAAATGTCAGATCCGGCATGCATTCATAGATGTCCATGTGTTGGTAAGGAGAAGTCCTGACGTGGATGGGCAAACCACAAAGCCTGTATACTAGAAGGGTGTCAGGATTCCGGCTGTCTGGAGATCTCTGAGGAGGCATGGCAATGCTTATCACGTCATCACCTCTGAAACCCAGGTTCCGAAGGCAGTTACGACACTCAGTAAACCTCGCCTTTGCTCATAGTTCGGCAGGTGCTGTTACCTCATTACGCCAAGCTACAACCAGGACTCCAGTCCTTGCACGTACAGGGTTCTGTAGACGAGATGCCTGGAACTTACCATGGCGACTGTGGCATCCGTTGCGGTCACAGAGTTACATTCAACGTTTGAGGCGTAACCACTGGTCGCCATAGCAATGCTACTTAAACTTCTGGGATTAGGAAAATGGCGCTTCTGATTTTGAATTCTGTAAAGAACCTACGAAGTCTATCGTATTCTTGTCCCTTTTTTTCGTTTGGCTTTACCTTTTGGTTCCTTTCTTCCCTTCCTTGTGCTTACGGGCTGCCTTCCTTCAAACTACGACCACAGAACGAAGACCGCTACTTTGCAATACCTGTTTTGACCTTGATCTCTCCACGAATGGTAAATAGACCCAGACTGCTTACCTCGACTTTCCGATTTCCTGCTGATTTGGCCTACGTCCTTCCTCGCACGGCTAACAGACCTGGACCGCTAACTCGACTGCCCGAACACGTGCTGATTTTGTCTACGTTCCTCCACGCATGCTAACGGACCCGGACTGTCAACTGGAGATCTTCCCGCATCCACGCTCACAAGCTCCCCGGAATACTGCTACTCCTCCCTTAACATCTGGAATTCCTAAGACCTACACTAACCTGTCTTGCCTACATAATCCAGCGCAGGAACTTACGGACTTCCAACCCTGGCACTCGAACATCGTCAGGCGTCCGCATGCCGTCGTGACAGGTGGTCCTAAGGAACTAGAGACTACCGACCACAACCGCAACCAGGCGTCCTCATGCCGTCGGGATAGTACCGTTGTGGGCAAGGCATATCAAGTGTACTCTCTGGATATCTCTACAAGAAACCAGTACTCTGGTAAGACCCTTTTTGTTATATCTCGTTTGTTCCTTCTCTGTCATATTGAGAGAGGGAGATTTAGTCTATCTGTAAAGGTCCAACGTGTTGCATACACAGTTTAGCCCATACAGAGAACTAGCCTGGTAATTTGGACCTTTCCTTCTAGTGTTGCTAAAAGTTCTTCTTTTCTATCACACAGTATTTCGGTGCCCCTGACTTCATCATCCTATCAGCGATCCCAGGGTTGTATCCAGTGTCCATCTCTCAACTAATAGATCTCTCTGTCTGTATAATCATACATTGGTAGGGAGAATTCTTCGCCTACACTACGGGGGCAAGAATTCTTCGCCTACACTATGGGGGCAAAATCCTTATGCCCCCCAGAACTTATCAGGTATCTGACAGAGAGAAAAGGTGCCCCGGACAAGATAACGCCCTGCATTGATTGCGAGAGCTTTTAAGGAACCGACAGGTCTCACTGTGACCGGGCGTGCCCTTACACAGCAAAGCCTGGTGAGTGACCCGAAAAATGCCTAAGGCACCATTTTAAATCATATCGACCCCCGGGGAAGATTGCAGGCCATATACTGCCCAGGCACAGCCCTAAATCGGACAGCATAACATGTGAGTGTTCCCTTCTGCACCCCGGTGAGACCCACTAGGAGCAGGCTCTGTAGGAGCGGGGGATGGTGAACCCCCGGACAGAGCACCAGTGGTGCAGATGACATGCTTTCTATTTCCTGACACTGAACGGCAGCAACACAATAACGTGTGCTAGAGCAGAGATCCTGGGGAAGCTTGGGGTTGGGGGCAGCAGCAGAAGCACAACCCCATAGTTCTTCAGAACTCTGATCTATCAATCTGGAAGGCAAAGGCTTGCGGTAGAGGGCACTCACCAGACAGTGGACTCCCAAGGGGAACCTGGGTGTGTCGATACACCATTGGAAAGACTTTTGAAGACCACTGGGCACTCCTCGTAACCCACACACAGTACTAACAAAGCCTAAGGAGGGGACGGTACAGTATCAGGTTTAATTTTAATGTATACATAAGTTGGTCTAGTTCATGCTAACACCCTTGGGGTGAGTGGAGAAAGAAATGACGGGCGAACAAGCTGGGGGTGAATGGGAAGCCCTCTATAAGTGAAAACAAGGACGTATAGAGAGCTACATTACTCATATTTGGTACTTTCTGGAAGAATTGAAGCGCAAAGTGGAACTATAAATGAGGCCATTACCTGATTAGAACCTACTGGCAAGGAAAGTCCTGGGTATGATTTTGAAATTATGAAAACAGTGCAGTTCCTCGGTCCCAACCACACCTAAAGAGAATCCTATTAGAGGCTGCTGGTTTAGGTAAGGTGCGACCCCAAAAGACCCAGAGCACACGAGCGACTCGGCAGAGTTACAGAGGGGCAGTACGGATACTAACATGACGGCTCCAAAAGAAGATGCAGAGCACTGCTTTCAGGTTTTTCAGGACAAAATCTCCACCTCTCTACAATTACAGTTTGACACCTTCAACACTGAATTTAAAACCGCGCTGTCAGACATGCGAAAGGACATCGCCTCTCTTGAAGAAACAACGGATACTAATGAGAAGGCATTACAAGACCTGGCTCAGGACACCACGAAGACGGAGGAGCTCCTCGAACAGTTGGCAAGAGCAACACAAAATGTGGAGCTTCAATTAGAAGATTTAGAAAATAGGTCGAGGCAGTCCAACATTCGTTTACGAAACATCCATGAATCAGTGAACAACTCCGCTCTAAGAGAGGAAGTTACGGGAGTCTTCAAAGATCTACTGAATGCAGATACAGAGATAATAATTCCTGTAGACAGAATTCACAGGGTTGGCCCGATACGCCAGGACCCGACCACCCAACCTAGAGAGACTCTAGTAGCATTGCCATGTTATCCCCATAAGGAACAAATTCTAAGGTAAGCCAGAAAAGCAACACAGATTACACTTAACGGGAACGAAACCCAACTGTATCAGGATCTTTCTCCAAAGACACTACAAAAAAGAAGAGCTATGCATGAAATCCTGAAACACTTGCAAACTCAGGAGATACCATACAGATGGACCTTCCCATTTGGCCTCATGTTTAGTTGGGAAGGCAAAAAATACTGAATCACGACAAAGGAGGAGGGGGCATGTATTTTGAGACTAGACCAGGAAGTTCATCTGGGCCCCAGTACGGGGGTTTGGGCTTACACTCCAAGGGGTCCGCATTACTGGGAATGGACAACCATACAACAGATCCAGACAAGAAATCAAAAAGGCCCCCCTACCAGGGGAGAAACCCCCAGTATCCTGAAGTAGGAAGCACTCGCCTGGCTATCGTCAATATGACAAAACGAGGTACATTTCTGCAGATCTTGAATGACACTTGGTAAAGTTGTGGCTTAGTAGAGGCTCATTTTGGAACCCATTATAGACTAATTGTCATGCGTCCGGTTACCTGGAGGCTCTGGAATAGGTTTTGATGGGGCCGCCATTAGTGGTTCCATCAAGTTTCTCTTAACGTGCTGGTACCGGTCTAGTCTTTTCTTTCTGCACTATGGTGGCTGGGAGGTTTTTATACTGTTTCCTCCCAGCATTCGTTGCGTTGCAACCCTCTGCACTGCTTTTGCTCTGTTGCTTTCGGTTTGCTAACGCTCTCTTTGTCTTTACTTCCCTTTTCCCTACGCCCTTCCCCGGTCCTGCCGCCCTGCTTCATTTTTCTTCTCTGTACCGTTCCGCCGTACGGTCCTCTCGCTCCGGTCATTTACTCTTTTGCTTTGCAGCTGCTTTACTTCCCTATGTGGAGTTTAAACCTGTTTCCTGCTCTTCCTGCCAATGGGAGTCTGTTGTGTCCATCTTTACCTTGCTTCCTCGCTATTACCGCTACGAGATTAATCGGAAAACTCTACTCCCAGAATCCACCGGAACTGGCTCCACTATTGGTCTTCTGATCCTGCTTTTGTCGGAACAACTGGTCTCCAACTGCAACGACTACTCCCCTTGGGGTTTTTTCTGCCTTTGGCTTTTTCCCCATTGCGGTCTGTCTCGGTGACGGGGCCGCAGGGGCCACTGTCCTCCAATCGAGGCAGATCACCTCAGCAGAAGGACGAAGAGAGGTACGGGTACAGAACCAGACGAGACATCTACAGATCCGACTCCAGCAGTACAGGTGAGAGACGGAGGAATGTAGTGGAACAGAGGAACTTGATCAGGTGTGTGTTAGACAGACTCCAGTGTGTGACAGAACAGAAGACGTGTGTTACAGATTGCAACGCCAAGACATAATGGCTACGCCCGAACAAGTACAGGAGCTGTTGGGGGCAGTCCATGGTCTTACCCAAAAGGTACAAACCCTAAAAAACGAGAACCAAATCCTAAAACAGATGGTTGCTGCACGGGAACCTCTCCCCACTCCAGAACTACCCCCAATGCCTCTCTCTTCAGGCAAATTTGATGGGTCCTCAAAGAAGGTCAAAGAATTCCTGGATGCCTGCACAGTTCATTTCACTTTCAGACTAATCACATTCGCGTCTAGTCAGGCCAAAGTGGGGTATCTCATTTCAAATATGACTGGCAATGCCCTGGCTTGGGCCACTCCTTTGGTTACCGGAACCAATCCAATATTACAAGATTATGAGGGATTCAAAACCCTCTTAAGCAAACTTTCGAACGGCCTGAAATAACGTACACTGCTTGTGAGGATCTTCTTGACGCACATCAAGGTATTATGGATGTTCTTTCTTACATCTCGGTTTTCAAGACTTTAGCCGCACAAGCAGGTTGGCCAGAGCAAGCCCAATATGCCATCTTCAGACGTGGACTAAAAGAGGAGATAAAGGACGAGTTAGTCCGGACAACCAGACCTCCTATGTTTACTGATCTGCTCTCTTCTGTCCTCCAGATTGAGTACCAGATTCAGGAAAGAAAGAATGAGCGTAGGAAACATCGTGGCCAATTCTCATCAGGTGGAGGACCATCATTCGCTGCCACACCTCCACTACCCCTCCCTCGAGAAGAACCCATGCAGATCAGTTCTGCCTGTGGCCCTCTTACTGCTGAGGAACGAAGAGGTCGCCGAGAAAATGGGCTGTGTGCCTATTGTGGATCAGGAAAGCACTCGGGAGTGTACCGAAATACCCTCCAGAAAACCAGGAAATGACTGCCCTCGAACCTAACAGGGATAAGTGTTCGAGGGTTTTGTTCTGGTTCTAGTCCCTATGTTTCTCTCTCTGTATCCCCTACTACTCTGAATGAAGACTCACGACTAATAGTGCTTACTGTTCAGGTCAAATCCGGCGTCAGATGGATAGAAGTTTTGGCACTTTTAGACTGCGGAGCAGCCGGAAATTTTGTAGATACACTATAGGCTGAAAGGACGGGAATCACCAGACTTGAAAGAAAGGAGGATCAAAAGGTGGAAGAAGTCTATGGCACCCCTTTGTCTTCCGGTCCCATAACGCATACCACAGAAGAACTGGTGGTTCGAAATTTTCAGCACACTGAGGCAATCCAATTCAACATTATACGAGCTGCACATTTTCCAATCATTCTGGGAATCACCTGGCTCACAAGACAATCCGGAAATCAACTGGACAAAAAACCAATCGAGTTTCACTTCGGAATATTGCAAACAATTCTGCCTGTCTCAACCTGCATACAGTCAGGTACAGGCACTCGCCGCAGAACAAGAAAGAGTTATTGGGGTACACGCGCTACCACCTGAGTACGTCGAGCAAACACGCATGGAGCTTCCTCTGCATAGACCAGAGGACTGTGCGATTGACTTACACCCCAATTGATTGGTGCCATTTGTTTGCATGTTTTCGCTATCTCATACTGAAAAGAAAGCACTCAGAGAATATCTGGACAAGAACGTGCAAAATGTTCTAATCCAACCCTCAAGGTCACCAGCTGGGGCCCCTTTGTTCTTCATCCCTAAACGGGACACTTCCGAATTAAGGCCCTGCATAGACATAGACTGCGAAGACTCTTGGGAGCCCGCCTCTAATGTACACGCCCCCGCCTTGTTGACTAAATTCCATCGGACACACCCAGGGAAACCCTGTTGTCCCAGACCTAGAAGGGGGCATACTGTCATACGTCCGGTTACCTGTAGGCTCTGGAATAGGTTTCGATGGGGCCACCATTAGTGGTTCCATCACGTTTCTCTTAACGTGCTGGTACCGGTCTAGTCTGTTCTTTCTGCACTATGGTGCTGGGAGGTTTTTATACTGCTTCCTTTCAGCATTCTTTGCGTTGCAACTCTCTTTGTGGCTTTTGCTCTGTTGCTTTCGGTTTGCTAACGCTCTCAGTGTATTTACTTACCTTTTCCCTATGCCCTTCCCCGGTCCTGCCGCCCTGCTTCATTTTTCTTCTCTGTATCGTTCCGCCAAACGGTCCTCTCGCTCCCGTCATTTACTCTTTTGCTTTGCAGCTGCTTTACTTCCTTACGTGGAGTTTAAACCTGTTTCCCGCTCTTCCTGCCAACCGGAGTCTGTTGTCTCCATCTTTACCTTGCTTCCTCGCTATTGCCGCTACGAGGCTGCGACACTTAACCTCTGAATGGAGAACTCAACCCCCCTCCCGTGAGAGCAGATCGTCTCGGTAGGGAAGACGGCGTGGAGGTCAGATGGACATGTCTAGAATGTCCGGGTACCACGCGCTCCTGGCCCATGCCGGAGCAATGAGGATAATTCGGGAACGAACCTCAGTAACCTCCTCAACACTTGCGGGATGACGGCTACAGGAGGAAACGCATACAGCAGTGGGAAGGACCACTCCACTACTAACGCGTCCCCTAACGCTCCTCTTGGGGGAAATTCCCGCGAGCAGAATCTCTCGCACTTCCAGTTGACACTGGTGGTGAAGAGATCCACTTGTGTGGTTCCCCAAAAGGCAAAGATCTCCAAAAGAACTTCCTGAGCCAGCTCCCACTCGTGAGAGATCGTGCTCTGCCTGCTCAGAGCATCCGTTGCTGCGTTTTCGTCTCCGGCCAGATGAACTGCTGAGATCGAAATTTCCTGCTGGATGGCCCAGAACCAGAGCTGCATCACCTCCATGCACAACAGGAGTTACCCTGCCCGCCCTTTTTGGTTGAGGTAGTGCATGGTCACTGTATTGTCTGTCATAATCAGGACATTCTTCCCCTGCACAGATGGCAGAAAAGCCTCCGGCCATGGTTGCCAAAATGGTGCTCCCTTCATCAGATTGCCTACGTCGGCCCACCATAGAAGATCCTGGGCGACCGAGGTCGGAATCTGAACGGGATCCGACATCCTGCCGGGGGAACTGCGACTACTGCATTTTAAGAGCCCACTGCAGGGATATCATCCTCAGCTTGGTCTCTGGCACCAGGAAAATGCAGGACGCCATGAGGCCGAGCAACTTCAAGAATTCAAACGCCGGACTCTGGGCATGTTGAAATTTGTCCACCATCTGCACAATGTGATAAGCCCTCACCTGGGGAGGTCGAACACTGCCCCAGGGATGTGTCGAGCACTGCTCCGATGTATTGGAGCCGCCGGGTAGGTGTCAAATGTGACTTTTTTAAATTGAGGAAGAAGCCCAGCTTGTGAAGGGAGTGGCAGGTGACGGACAGATGATCCAGGACTTGCTCGGGAGAGTGCGCCCTGATCAACCAATCGTCCATGTAGGGATATAGACGTGGATCCCCACCCTTTCCTGAGATACGCTGCCACCACCACCACCACCATGAGCTTGGTGGTGACCCTCGGGGCGGAGGTCAATCCAAACGGCAGGACCCGAAACTGAAAATACGAGTCGCCAACCGCGAACCTCAGGTACTTTCTGTGCTTGGGATGAATCGGCACATGAAAGTAAGCATCCTTGAGATCCAGAGACACCAACCAATCCTGAAGTTGAAGAGCCTGGAGGACTTGAGAAAGAGTTACCTTCTTGAACTTGTCCTTCCTGAGGAGCTTGTTCAACCGTCCATGATGGGTCTCAATCCTTTTCCCGGGATCAAAAAATAAAGGGAATACCATCCCTTGTTCCTCTCCGCTACAGGCACCAGTTCTATGGTGCCTTTCTCCAGCAGGGATAGGATTTCCTGCACAAGGAGCGGATCCGGATGCTTCAAAGAGAGCTTCCCCGGTGGATTGTCGCAAGGTCTCTGCCGGAAGGGAAGACAGTAGCCGTGGGCTATGATCTCCAGAACCCACACATCTGAAGTAATGGCTCGCCATTCTCCAAGATGCTGCGCAAGTCTGCCCCCAACCAGCGAACCATGGGACATGGCCTCATGACTGAGTGGACGTGGCTGCGGCAGTGCCCGAGGGCAAAGAGGCAACTACCAGAGCTGCTTTGCCACCCAGAGTGTCACGACCCTCACCCAAAACCCCCTTTGGCAAACCCATTGGCCAGGTGGAGTCGGGCCTCTAAAGCCTGGCATCCTCTTCAAAAGCCCATATGGCGCCAGGCTCATACACCATGAAAAACAATGTGCTTGGGAATTACTTTATTGTATTGCCAGCCAACATGGAGGCATCCACATAGCCTGGTTCCCTAAGAACCAAGCTATGCGGTCTAGTGTTTTGGGTGTGGCAGGCCTGGAACTACTTTCCATGGTACTAATTTACCTGGGCTATATAAACCACACCCTGACTGCAGAACATGCTTCGTGTTATTTTGCAGCTTGCAACGTGACGCTCACCGTGTCCAGCTATTCCCTCGAACCTCGGAGAAGCAGAACCTGCAAGGAGACAAAAGGATCATCATTAACAGCAGCATCTTACCTGCAGTCTTAATCTTTAAACACTCGCAGCTACTGAGAACAGCTTCTTCGAATCTGCCCTGCTCCCGGACAGAACGACCTGAAAGAGGAAGATAGAGGCAACATTAAAGAAAGCTGTAGAGACATTTAAAAATTACGAACTGCTCAAAAGGCTTACCTGGCTGGTCGCCTCTCGGCTGGCACCACTCCGGACATTCCACTTGCGCTGAAGAACACCGCGACATACAAGGAAGGAAAACAGGTTAGCAAAGGCAAGACTTTGCAGCGCTGCGCATAGCGCTTACTTACCGCATCATAGCGCTCTTAATGCGCCATCATTTACCAGCGGGGCTCAACCAAGCCAGTTCGCCGCGCTGAAGCTCCGCATACCTAAGGGAGAATAAAAGAGACATTTTAAACAAGAAAGGCATGCAGGATAGCAACAAAACTAAAGAACAGCATCAGACCTACCTGAACAATATCAAACGGGCCGGCGTCAGTGAAGTAACTGGGCCGCACTCGCCCATGAAAGACAACGCGCCCCTGCAAAGAAGGCAGGGCCGAGAGCACGCCTAATTCTACCACAAGATGAGGAGAGGGCGCCAGAGGGACTGAAAGCATACGGGGCGGGAGGGAGGATACTTACCCCAGTCGGTCAGTCTTGAACACAGTCCTCCAGTATTTTCAGGCAGAATCTTCCCCGCAGACCACATCACGGCAAAGCTGAGGAGCATACCAGTGAGTAACCCAGCTGGGTGGCGGCCCTGTGGATACCAGGTGAGCGTAACACCGAGAAGCTTGCTTTCCACCCGGGTACTCATACGGTGGCCCGTTTGACTGGCAGCCCCTCTCGATATACCAAGGGAAGAGTAGCACTGAAAGGAACCTCCCCTCCATTGCGGTCCCCTAGGACGAAAAGGCGGAGGTTGACGTACTGCAGCGCTCAAAGACTTCGCTGCAGCTTTGGAGGTCTGCAACCTCTCAAGGCTCTCATCAGCATGGCTGCCAAACAGATGAACACCATCAAAATGCATGTTCAGAAGACGGGATTGCACATCAGGAGCAAACCCCGACTTCCGCAACCACGCAAACCTGCGTATCACGGTGCTCGCAGCCATGGACCGGCTGACACAGTCTGCCGTGTCCAAACCCGACTGAAGGGATTTGCACATGGCATCTTTGCCGTCTTGCACGAGGGCTAGAAAACCGTCCCTTTCTTCCCCTTCGGGAATATGCTCAGCTGCCAAAAACGCACAGTTCGACAGTGTGTGTAAATCTCGCTAAGGCACAAGTGGAGTTGGCTGACTTCAACGCCATACCCCCAGCTGAAAATACCTTCTTCGCCCAACCATCAAAGCGCTTATCGTCCCTATCAGGAGGGACCGAGGCGCCGTCGGCATTGAAGACTTCTTCGAGGCCAGAGCATCGAGAGAGCCCCTCGACGGACACAACGCCGATGGCGTCGACGACTTCTTCGAAGGCTTCACAGGTTCCAACGGCCTCGATGGCGTCGAGGGCCGGGACCTGGATCTGGCACGGCTATGGCAATCTCCTTTGTCCGAGCAGGACCTTGGCGGCTCCCGATGATCGTGCCGACCGCCCAAGCCCGAAGACACGCGAGTGGTGGACCTAACCCGTTCCCCGCCGGCTGCTTTGGAAGGCGCGGCTGGAACTGTGCCTTGCGACTCAAAAATAGCCATCATCTGCTGGCGGAATACATCCCATTCGGCCGGCGACGAAGACTTGGTGGGACAGGTCAACCATCTGGCGGAGTCCTCCTCCTCCTCCGACGGGGAAGGTGACTGGTGACGGTGCTTCCTAGAATGCCTCGACAAGGCAGAGCGGGAACCACTCCTAGACCGAGACCCCCTGGATTTTTGCTGACGTGGAGAGTCACCCCTCGAATCCTCGGTGGGGACTTAGACACCACCCTACCTACCTTCAATTTCCCCTTACGTTCCCGCAAGGCCTTAGACGTCAGGGACTGGCAATCCTCGCAGTCGGTGGTGTGGCTTACGCCGAGGCACCAGAGGCAGATGTTGTGCGGGTCTGTGATGGACATCTTCGAGCCGCAGTCTCGACATTTTTTAAAGCCCGACTTCGGGGTAGTAGATGAAGATGAAGACATCGTACACGAAGAAAGAATCAAGCTCCCAGAGATTCCGAAGCAAACATGTTTGCGGAAAAAACAGAACTGAGGCTACGGGCGCTGTGCATCCTATATATAATATCCGGTGACATCGACCCTCGAGGGACAACGGATCGACGCAATCGACAAAGGACACCCTCTGCCGAAAAAATGTTCCGAAGCAGCACAGCTGTGGACATTGTTAGGCAGAAACCTGTGCAGTTCCCTTGGGGACCACTGCAAAAGGCTTAGGACTACAGGTGTTGGCAGTAAACCCAATTGGTAGTAGTCTGTACCACCCAGATTTACCTGGTAACTGTGGCTGAGCAGCCAGACTTCTCTCAAGAAGAGTTAGACAGTATAGAGAGTATACAAAATAGGTACCAAAATACAGTAGCACAAGCAAACACTGACCAGAGCTTTGGTATGAAAGTATATAATTATTTAAAGACACACTTATAGAAACACACCACCACTATTATGTAAGCAAGTTCAAAACACAGTCACTATTCATATATATACATCCCTTATTCCTTATTAGACAAGTCTTAGTTAACACCACTTATTTTCAGACAGAGTTGAGCGCTTAACTAAAGATGGCACTCCAATAAGTTATCCAAAAAAAAAATAAAACAAAGAAAAAAAGCAACAAAAAAAAAGGGAGGGAAAAGCAGAAATTAGAAAAGCACACAACACTTATACTTTACTTTAGAAGCACCCAGCAAGGCAGGAAAGTCAAAGTCTAGTTGTGAGCAAAAAGTTCAGAGGTCAGGCTACCTCTTAGACAGAACATAGCACCAATGCGCCCAAGATCACACAGTTTAAGAGGCTTCAAAAGTCTTGCAGAGGGACTTCAAGATGGCCGCTGTGGAGGGAGGACGCGTGTGAGCCGAGCTCCGTCTCTCCTCCCGCGCCACAGCAGCTGCTAAAGAAACTCGGCTCGCACCAATGACCTAGACTGGGCTTCGAGCCCTTGCAGCACTTGCCGGGACCTCACTGAGGCAGGAAACGAACGGCTCCGCCAGGCGCATCACCCCGAGGGCGGACGCACCAAGATGCGGGAAGGCCTCCCGTCGACCACTACTGCCGGCATCCTCATCGAAGGGCAGCGATCGGACCAACGGAGAGTCCGCCCCCTCCGACTCACTCGCGGCCGGGGGGGGCGTCCACGGACCAATACTACGCCCCCGAGCCAGAATCCAGAGACATACCCAGCAAAAATCGGGACCCGGAGGAGAGATCCACCCGATCCACCGGCCCGAGCCGGGTGGCGCATTTGCGAGGCCTACACGCTGCAGACGAGGCGGTGGCAGAGGTCGGGCCCGAAGACGCAGCAGCTCCGGCAAGCCCCCCTAACACCGCCTCCCCAGCAACCCGATCGGCGCCGCCGCCAGAGGTAACCAGGCAGGCAGAGCCCCCATCAACGGATCGGCAGTCACGAGTTTCTCCTGGAGGTCCTCCGTTGTCGTTGGAGCCCGAGGGCACGACGGCCCCTTGCCGCCCCTCCAACACCCCTCCCCCTCTACAGGGGACGGGCAACACAACGGACATGAATCCGCCGCAACGGAGTAGGGGGGAGAGCTTTCTCTACCGGAGTAATAAGCAAAAGGCCTGCACTGCAACCGGGAAGCCCCCCCCCAGACATGAAACAAGCACTTGAGAGGCCCCAGGCAATATCGCGTTGCCCCAAACACAGGGGCAGGCGACAGGGGAGGCGACCAGGGAAGAACCTCGAGCGAGTGGGACAGGGACAGACGAGCAACAAGAAGATTCGGAGGGGTGCGACTTAATCTACCACGAGGCAAGCTTCACAGGAAATAAACCCGCTAAAGCCCAGATGTCACAGACAAGAGGGAAGCAAAAACAGACAACCCCCTCATCCCACACGCAGAAACAGGACCAGAACCTGGTCCACCTCTGGGGGGAAGACAAAGGGAACCCAGATAAGGCCGGAGCGCACAAAGCAACGAGAGGCGCCCCCGGAGTAGACGCTCCCCACGCCGAGATGACCACAAAGGAAGACCTAAAATCGTGGTTTGGGGAGTTCCAGCTGCAATTTATGGACTCCATGAACTCGCATCTAGATGCCATGAAGAACGAATTTAAATCAGCGCTCCAGGAACTAAGAACAGAAGTCGATGGACTGGGTGAAAGAACGGATACCCTAGAGAAAGTAGTACAGAAAATCGAGGAAGAAACGCAACAAATGGCAAAATTACAGGAACAGTTGGCCCGTCAGACGCATAATCTGGAGATTCAATGCGAAGACTTAGAAAATAGATCGCGTAGGTCCAACATCAGGATCAAAAACATGCCAGAGTCGGTTGAGGATAAAGATCTTAAATCGGCCGTGCAACAAGTTTTCCTAGACATCCTTGATCTGCAGGAGGAAGAAGAAATACCGATAGATCGAATACACAGGGTGGGCCCAAGGAGAACGATGACCCAAGGTAACCGCCCGAGGGATGTCCTGGTGGCCCTCACGAGATATGCACAGAAGGAGCAGATCCTACGGAAGGCCAGGGCAATGGACCATATCCGAATGAATGGAGAGGAGGTACATTTCTATCAGGATATTGCATTATCAACGCTTCAGAAAAGAAGGGACATGGCCCAAATCACAAAAGAACTCACCACGCGTCAAATTAGGTACAAGTGGACTTTTCCATTTGGACTACTATTCACCTGGGACGGCGCGCAAAAAAGGATAACCACAAAAGAGGAAGGTTTGACCATATTAAATCTACAGGAGCAGGACGACATCTCCCCACAAGCAAGCGGCACGGTCCCATTCGCGAGGAAGAGCAGGGGGAAATGGACAACGATAAACAAAAGGGTGCGGCGCCCCAGTAAAAGGAAATGAAGACAGAGAGGGCAGGAATGGTGAAGCAGAAAACATGACAAGGTGGTGCGCAAGGAGCCAAGAAAATAACTGCAGGAAAAGCAAGTCCGATATAACAGTTGCCGGGAGGGGAGTGAGGGCCCGGGGTCACTGAAGTCATGTGGAAGGGTTTAGGAACCCCTTCATAGTTGTCCCTGAGAGTGTTAGAGGGTATGAAGCACAAGGCGACACGACTGAGCGTTAATAGGAAATCATGCCATCCTCAGGGTTGTTGGGGGAGGGAAGAGGGAAATGCGCCAGTAGGGGATTGCGCAAGTTTTGGAGGGGGGAGGGAGTTGGGGACAGGGGGAAAACTGAGCATAACTCAAAAACAGAGAATGGGATTAAGGATCATTGGACATGCCAGATAGCCCGTAAACACCAATGGGGATAAAGATCTTGACACATAATGTCAGAGGCCTCAATTACCCCGTTAAGCGTAAAAAAGTGGAACATTCCATCAGGCAGGGCGCATATGATATTGTAATGCTTCAGGAAACACACATTAGAGATCGGGATAAGCAGAAGGTGCGTCTCAAGGGCTTCAATCAACTATTTCAGGCGAATGCACAGGATAAAAAAGCGGGGATACTGATATCGCTCAAAGACTCTTTACATGCACAGGTTAACTCGTCTTGGAGAGACAAACAGGGAAGATGCCTAATAATAACTTTAACAATTGAAGGCAGACCCCTCACTTTGGCCACAGTATACGCTCCCAACACTGGTCAGGAGGGCTTTCTGAGTGATACCCTGAATAGAATGGAACAGCAAGCGGTTGGGGACATCATACTGGGTGGGGACTTAAACATGGCGTAGGACCCATCCCTCGACAGATCCGGACCCAGACATCGAGATCAAGGCACCCCATCCAAAAACTTAAAGCAGAAATTCACAAACCTAGGGCTGACAGACGCATGGAGGAATGGCAACCCCAAACAGAAAACCTCCTATTATTCACATGTACATAATACTGCTTCGAGAATAGACTACTTATGGGTATCAGTGGGGCTTCTAGGCAGGGTAAAACAGATTGAAATGGAACCCCTCAGACTCGGACCATGGCCCGCTATGGGCAGATATTATCTGGTCAAGACATGGCCACCGTTTATGGAACTGGTGCCTCCCAGAGGACATCATTAGAGACCCTAAGAGAACACATCCAAGAATACTGGGCCATTAGCAATCTCCCCGGAACAAATATGGATACACTATGGGACGTCCACAAGGCGGTCATTAGGGGCCATCTCATAGCGCTTAAAACACAGAAAGAGAAGTTGCACCGCCACTGGGAAAAAGAATTAGAAGAGCAAATTGGGGCGATACAAGCAGAACTAATTCAGACGCCCACCAGAAAACTCATGCAAACGATGAGACATGTTCAGGGGCAATTGGAAACACTCAGAATGAAAAAAGCAGAAAGGGCATTACATGCGAAACACTGGTATTATGTAAAGGCAAACAAAGCAGATGGACTCCTGGCAAGACAGCTGAGGGGAAAACAGCAGGCCCAGACAATACGAGCTCTGAAAGAAGAATCAGGCCACCTTAGAACACAGAGAGAAGATATAGGAAGGATACTAGGCAGATATTACCAAAAATTTTACTCCTCCGACCATCCAAAGGAGGACCTGCAAGAAGCCTTCTTGGCCGGGGTTCACCTCCCCGGATTGACGGAAGACAATAGACAGGCCTTAGATAGGGACATCACCATAGAAGAAGCTTATGCAGCAATACAGTCCCTCCCGAATAACAAAGCCCCGGGCCCGGATGGGTACACCGCCATATACTACAAGACATATAGGGATATCCTCGCCCCAATACTCACATCCCTGTACAATAAATTTGGGGAGAAGAGGATCTGACACAGTCTATGAACGAGGCAAAAGTGCTGGTCTTTCATAAAAAGGGAAAAGAAGAGCAACTCCCTACCTCTTACCGCCCGATAGCTTTAATCAACCTGGATGCTAAACTGTACACAAAGATCTTAGTGACCAGACTGGTCCTAGTACTTCCCAGGTTAATCCACCAAGACCAGTCAGGATTTGTTCCAAACCGCCAGACACATGATAACATCAGAAGAGTCCTACACCTAGTTGAAAAGATAGGCATCAAACAAACCCCTGCAGCACTGGTAGCCTAAGACGCCGAAAAGGCGTTTGATCGAGTAGAATGGTCTTACCTTTTTCGGGTTCTGCAAAAGATGGGAATGGGCAAGGTTTTTATAGATAAGTTTAGGACCAACTACAACTCCCCGTCCATAAGGATAGCGGTGAATGGAGGGTTATCAGACATAGTGTACCTAGGAAGAGGGACGAAGCAAGGGTGCCCTCTTTCACCCCTTCTATATGCCATATACTTGGATCCTCTCTTGACAAAAATAAGGGATTTGCCGGAGGTGGAGGGAATAGAGATGGCGGGGCTGACCCATAAAGCGGTGGCCTATGCTGACGATATGTTGGTGGCCCTAGGAGACCCAGAGAAGTCCCTCCCACACTTAATGGAAACCATAGAACGATTTGGAGAGATTTCAGGGCTGAAAATAAATAGGCAAAAATCGGAGGTGTTGATTCTGGCGGGGAATAGAGAAAAAAATCGACACAGCGGCCACAGACTGTCAACTGAAAATTGCCACCTCGGGCGTCAGATATCTAGGAATCTCTCTCACAGACCACATAGACAAATTGTATTCCCACAATTACTCGCAAATCCTAGAAAAAGTCAAAAATGACCTGCTAAAATGGAACCCGTTAGCGATTTCCTGGTGGGCGAGAATCACGGCAGTGAAAATGACAATCCTCCCCAAGCTAATGTATATGTTTCAGGCCCTCCCGATAAAGCCCCCACAGGCCTTTTTCAAAGCACTTAGGAAGGCGGTTTCCAAATATGTCTGGCAGAACAAGACCCCAAGAATTTCTAATGCGGCAATGACAGCTCATAGAAAGGGGGGGCAGGGGGATGTGCCATGCTACACTTCAAAAAATACTACGAAGCGGCCCAGCTGTGGGTCATGAGGGATTGGATATCGGAACAGGGGGAGAAAATCTGGGAAAGGCAGGATAGGGCGGTAGCGACAACATCCGCCAGGCACATGCTATGGATCAATAAACGATTTTGACATGCAAACACCCACATTAGTGAAATAATGAAGACGGCATTGGGGGTATGGGACACCGCCATGACAAACGAAACCCTGACCAAGGATCCCGCCCCGTTCATGCCAATATTTGGAAATCCCGAATTCCCCCCTGGATTGGACAAGGGAGCGTTTCGCAAGTGGGAGGAAGGGGGGTGCAAGATGGTGGGAGATATGCAACAGAATCAACAGATCAGATCCTTCGAGAATTGCAAAACACTTATGAATCTGACACCAAAAGATAGATATAAATATGATCAGATACATCATTGGCTGAGCACTCCACGTATAAAAGAAGCACTGACTAGGCACTTGACCCCCTTTGAGAACTACATCATGACGCACTCTGGATCTCGTAAATTTGTTTCCACCACTTACAAATTTATAAATGCACTGAAAGAACCTACCACATGGCTGTATATGAAGAAATGGGAGAAAACCCTGGGCTACGCACTCTCCAAAGAGAGGTGGGAATACTTGTGAGGCTTGATGCCAAAACTGACAAGAGCCATTCAAACGAGAGAAATGTGGCTGAAGATGATGGTGCAATGGCACTACACACCGGAGAAACTGAATAAGGTGTATGCTACCTCCCTGAATAACTGTTGGAGAAAGTGTGGCGGGCAGGGAGATTGGAAACATATCTGGTGGGACTGCCCGAGGATAAGACCATACTGGGGAGAGAGAAAAAAAATCAAATGATGGGAATGTTCCTGGGAACAGAACACTTGGGAGAGGAAATATGGCTAGGGGGCTTTTGGGATCCAAAAGACAAAACGCTAACTACCCCGCAGAAAATAAATTTTATGGGCCTCCTAATAGGAGCATGGTTGGAAATTGCTAGAAACTGGAAACACGAATCCCCAACATTGGCAGTTGATTGGACGCAAAGGGTCTGGTCACATCTCGCTCTAGAATTAATAACTTATAACATCCAAGGGGATCATGGGAAATTCCGAGAGGACTGGGGAGGTGTACTGGAATTCCTTCAAAAGGAATATAAAAAACAATGGTGCCCACACAACATAAGACTATTGGACTTATTCACGTGAACGAGGAAAAGATCTTCCGATATAAAACATACAGACTGAGTTATGCAGGTTGTGGGGGGTGGGGAGGGAGGGAGGGAGGGATTTCTTTGTTTTCTTTGAATGAAGTTTGATGCTGGATCCTTGTATGGTATGACATTCTGCCAATAGAAACTTAATAAAAACATGTTTAAAAAAAAAAAGAAAAGTCTTGCAGAGAGTTCAAAAAGGGATTAGTTCAGCTCAGAAAAGTTCAGTTAGCCAGCCTAGGGCCAACCCAAGTGGTAAGTTGAGGATTTAAGAGACACCCCACACAGACCGTTGCGAGGGAGGCCAGGCGGACACAGTACCTTGTAAGTGGAGAGGATCCTCCAGCGGGGGCAGTTGTTCCTGGCAGCGGGTGCAAGTCGCGGCGTCGTCCAGAGGAAGAGAATATCTCGACGTGGAGGAAATCTGAAGGTCGTTGCAATGCCAGGGAAGAAGCCAGCCGCGGAGTTCTCCGGTTAAAAGGTACTACCCTTTTATTCGCGGTAGTGGTAAAACGTGGTATCCCGGTTGCTGGGGTGCTTGGCACAGGCAAGGCGGCCACGAGATGATCCGGGAAGGCGAAAGGCGGGCAAACTGGTTATCCCCACCAGTCAAAGGAAGAAGACTCTTCGAGATGAAGATCTCCTCTGTCGTTGGAAGAAGTGGTGATGCGGTTCAGCAGGGCTCCATCGGTGGTGTCGTTGTTGCAGGTCGGCTCAGCTTCTCCCTCTTTGGATTCTTTGGTCCTGTGGCGACTTCTGAAGTTTCAGTCCCCAAAGCCCTGCTTTTATGCAGAAAACCCCCACTCATCAGTCCTAGCTGTCACTCAAACATGCTAAGTGGTGAGCCGGGCAGCTCACCACTGGGCCAATCACACGAGTGCGACTTGAGTTGCAGAGGCAACTCAGTCCAGGGTGCCTAAACCCCCCTCCCACACATCCTGTAGACCCAGACAGAGTGGCACCACTTTTGGAGGTTTCTGTGGAGAAGCCCGCCAAAAAGTGGAACAAAGGGCTCGACTTGGGTTGGAGTTACAGAGGCGAACACAAACGCCATTTTAAAACCCGAGTCCTGGAAAAAAGACCCAACCGGGGAATAAATATCAAATAAATAACCCGGCGGAATCTTTAACATTGCACCAAAAATGTGGTGTGTTTAAAATGAATGGGAAAATCCTATAGAAAATATTCCGGTGGAATATTTCGCGTGGTAACCACTGCCACCAGCCAGAAACTCGACGAGGGGGGACTGCACAGTGCCCCCTTGAAAAACAGACCCAGGGGCAATCTAATTACACCTACCAGTACTTCCACACTATGATGGTTTGTACTGGTTCTGTTCCGAATGTAAGATTAGTAAAGTCAAATGGTGACTTTACATGCCTTGGGAGACAGTAGTCAGTCCCAGGGTGTGGAGTCTATGTTTGGGGATCATTATGACACCCCTGTGTTACTGCACTGAGGGTGCTGTGTAACACATTTAACAAAAACCACATGAAACCCTATGGAGTAAAAGACCCCATAGCCCACAAAACACATTACAAAGTCAAAGGATATCTCAAATCATGTCTAAGAGTGGGAGAAAGAGTCTCACTCTTAGCAGGAGAAAAAAATAAACCCCAAAAATCCAGCAAAGCTGCTGGGGACTCACTAGGTTTGGTAAATTAGCCTTAACAGAGAATTCTCCCCAACAGACATTACCTAGATGTGGAATACGTCAGAAAACACAATCCTCTCGAAAAAAAAAAATATATATATTATATTATATATAGATACATTACTCACCATAATCGTATTTCTGATGCTTGTATCTGCTTAGATTCACATACTGTGCATAGGCCGACATCTAGTGGAAGCTGCGGAGTATTACAGTTTGTTTTTCGAAACTCGCAAATGGGCGTCGACACAGGGCGTGCCAGTAATACTATCCCTAGTGTGACATCTACTGTACCCATGATCCCTCACGCGTCTAGGACCCTCAGATTGCATTTTTTCTGACATGAGGTAGCATGAGGAGTAGCGCGAGTACAGATTATCCAAGCAGATAGATAGATAGAAAGATAAGACTACAAGCATCCATGCGCCTTCTCTCAGAGGGGAGGAAGGGTGGGTTGCATGTGAATCTAAGCAGATACAAGCATCAGAAATACGATTACGGTGAGTAATGTATCCCTTCTGAGGCTTGTGGAATCTGCTTAGATCACATGCTGTGCATAGATTAGCGAGCAGTGTTAGAAGAAGGAGGTGGGATGCGAGAAGGGTCATGAGCAAATAAATGTCTTAGAACCGCTTATCCCACTTGAGTATCTGTCTTGGAATGAGTGTCAATGCAGTAGTGCTGAGTAAAAGTGTGCCTAGAGCTTCAAGTAGCTGCTTTGCAAATGGTGTCAAGGGGTACATCTGCAATGAAAGCCAGATTGGCCCCAATGCCTCTTGTAGAGTGGGCTCTTGGCGTGAAGGGCAGAGTTTTTTTCAGAAAGGGAGTAACACAGCTGGATACAATTTATAATCCAATTTATAATCCACTCAGAGATGGCACCTTTAGAGAATCGATCTCCCTCTCTGCCTGTAAGGACCGCCCTACGCACATCTAAGGTGTGTAGTTTCATCTCAGCAGAGCTTTGGGGTTCTTGGAAGAAAGCCGGAAGCTCAATGGACTGGTTAACGTGGAATTTAGAAATAAACTTAGGTGAAAACCTAGGGTGTGTTTGTAAAATCAGTTTATCTTTATGAACAGTATAGAAAGGATCCTGCACTGACGGAGCCTGAATTTCACTGACCCTTCTTAGCAATGTAATGGCTACTAAGAAGGCAGTTTTATATGTCAGGTGTTTGAGACTGCTTTTATGCATGGGCTCGAATGGGGGGCCCATGAGTTTTGCCAGCACCACATTAAGGTCCCATCCTGGTGGTGGGTTAGAAATTGGAGGGTGGAGTCTCTTTATCCCTTCCATGAAGGCTTTAACCACTGGTACTTTCCACCACGATACCTTGTTATGGGAGGTGGTGTATGCTGACAGAGCTGCCAGGTGTACCTTTAGTGAAATAAATACCAACCCTGCGTCCAGCAGGTGGAGCATGTAGGTGACAATAGTGGAAGAAGTGCAATCAACTGGGTTGATTTGTTTATTCTGGCACCAGATAACAAATCTTTCCCATTTGTCAAAATAACAGTGCCTAGTGTTGGGCTTCCTAGATTCCTTTAGGATGTCCATGCACCTCTGTGGTAAGTTGTGGTGGCCAAACTCTGACTTCAGGAGCCATGCTGACAAATTCATTGAGCTGGGTGGAGGATGCACTGTTTGTCCTTGGTGCTGGGATAGTAGGTTGTACCAGCACGGGAGTCTGATGGGTTCGCACGCTGATAGCCTGCGCAGGTGTGGGAACCACGGTTGTCTCGCCCACATGGGAGCAACTAGGATGAGCGTCATCAATTCTCTGTGCATCTTGTTGACCACCTTCCTCATTAGAGGAGTTGGTGGAAAAGCATAAGCAAACATCCCTGACCAGTTCGTCCACAGGGCGTACCCCTTGGAGCCTGGCTGGGGAAACCTGGATGCGAAGTCTGGGCATTGTCTGTTTTTGCTTGTGGCGAATAAGTCTACAGTGGGGAAACCCCACTGTGAGAAGATGTCTTCGACAACTTCTCTGTGTAGAGACCACTCGTGTTCTCTTGGGAGAGGATCTCTGCTCAAGGCGTCTGCTAGTGAATTGAGATCACCTGGTACATGTTGAGATGACAGGTAAATGTTCCGTCTGAGAGCCCATATCCACATTTTCTGTGCAAGCTTGGACAGATTTGACGAACGAGTCCCTCACTGCTTGTTTAGGTAGAACATCGCTGTCGTGCTGTCTGTTAAGGTGGGGCTCGAACGCTCGAAGCGCTCTGAATACTGCCAGAAGCTCTAGCAGATTGATATGATTCTTGGCCACTGTGTGAGACCAGAGACCCTCCGCTGTCTGGTGAAGGTGGTGAGCTCCCCACCCTGACAGGGATGCATCTGTAGTGGCTACAGTCTGTACTTCTGGATCATAAAAGAGTTTCCTCTTTGACAGGTTTTCGCTTGTCCACCAGTGAAGACTTTGTACCAGTGTTGGGGAAACTACCACTAGATCGTCCCACTGACCACTTGCCCGAGACCACAGTTTCGCCAACCATTCTTGCATGGGAGGCATGCGCAGGCGCGCGTGGGGGACCAGGTAAATACATGATGCCATCATGCCTAGCAATTGCATCGCTTTGCGCACCGTTATCTTGTGACCGGGCAGATATAGAGGAATTTGCAGTAGTAGATTCCGAATTCTATCCTCTGATGGAAAGGCCAACCCCTCTTGAGTGTTTAGTACAGCTCCTAGGAACTGTTTGGAGATGCTTGGCACCAGGCTTGATTTTTTCTCGTTTATGAAACCCAATTCGAAGAGGAGGTTGATCGTTCTCTGAATGTTTGAACTGCAAATTACTGGGGTCTCCCCCGTGATGAGCCAGTCGTCCAGGTAAGGGTACACTGAGATTGCCTCCCTGCATAGGTGTGCCGCCACCACCGCCAGAACCTTGGTGAATACCCTTGGAGCCGAGGCTATAGCGAAGGGCAGCAACTTGAACTGGTAATGCTGACCGTCCACCTTGAAGCGCAAGAATCTTCTGTGCACTGGGAACATGGAAATATGAAAATAGGCATCTTTCATGTCCAATGTTGCCATGTAATCCCCCTTTTTCATGAGGGGGATTACCTCTTGGAAAGTAGTCATGCGAAACTTTTGGGGCTTGACATACTTGTTTGCAGGGCGTAAGTCTAAAACTGGGCGCATTGTCAGATCTTTTTTTGGCACAAGGAAGTTAGTTAAATAAATACCCTTGTTTACCCGTTTGCCCGGGACGAGTGCCATCGCGTCCTTTTCTAGAAGATTGATGATCTCCTCGAGGACGATCTTCTGGTGGTCCAAAGGAATGTACTTTTTGTCGTGGGGGGTGGTTTCGGGGACTCTCGAGCAGTTCTATGCAGTATCCTGCGGACACTGTGGACAGCACCCATCTGTCTGATGTGATCCCTTCCCAAGCTTGGGTGAAGTTGGTAATGCGTCCCCCTACTGGAGATGCGTGGGAAGGGACCCTGATCGCGGCGTCACTGTTTTGCGGGAGTACGTGCTGCCTCTGCTGGGGCTGCCTCTACCCTTACCACGGCCCCTCTTGTTTCCCCTGTTGTAACTTTGGGTAGACTGCTGGTTGTAAACCCATGATGTACCCTGCCCCTGAGAATAGTTGGAGCCTCTTTGCGAATTTTGGCCACATGGGTTACGAAAATTACCATTCCCTCTTTGATTAAGGGGTTTGTTAGTCAACTGTCCCAGGGATTTCAGAGTCTCATACTCATCCTTGGCATTTTTTAATGCGTCCTCTACCGCCTTGCCAAACAGTAGATTAGGCACCACCGGCATGTCGATTAAGGATGCTTGTGTCTCGGGTTTAAACCCTGACTGTCTTAACCAAGCATGCCTCTTAATGACAGTGCTCTCTGCTATTAGTCTGCCGGCGGTATCCGCGGCATCAAAGGTTGCCTTAAGGATGCAACTGGACAAGGCTTCCCCTCCAACGCAACCTGTGCCAACTGGCCCTTTAAAGGTGCCGGTGCGGAGTCGATGAGTGCAGCAACTTGCTCCCACTGGTGGCAGTTGTAACTAGCCAGCAGAGTGGTGGAGTTGGCAATCCTAGCCTGGTAGGCGGAAGTGGAGGCTACCTTCCTTCCCAACCCGTAGATCTTCTTGCTCTCCTTGTCGGGGGGAACCTCAGACGAAGATAGGGGCGTTCCCGCCCTCTTCCGGGTATTAAGTTACTACCAGGGAGTCCGGTTTCAGTTGCCCCCTTATGTAGAGCGGGTCTGATAGGGCTGCCCTGAATAATTTTTTCGATTCTGGGGTTTACTGCCCTGGTGAGGTTAGGATTGAGAAGGGAAGGATCAATTCCCCTTTGTATAGACTTGAGAATAGGGATGGTCTGGGCAATGGGTTTCTTTTCTCCTACTAGTTCTTCGGCAAAGTCCCTTTCCTCCTGTGCTCCCTGAGTGTCGATGCAGAAGTGTTCTGCCGCTCTAGGCAAAACCTCATTTAGGAGAGGTTTGTTATTGATTGGAGAGTCGGTAACCTGAGGTTCTTTGCCTACTGGGGAGTCTACTCTGTAGACTTCTGGGTCATCTTCCTCCTCCTCTTGGTCCTCGTCATCCCCACAGTAGTCCACCCCCGTGTGGTTGTCCAACGTTACCAATTCTGGATCCTCACCTTGTAGTGGATCCTCACTATACTGAGAGTATGGCTGTACATAGAAAGGGTCAAAAGACCGACTTTGTGTTGGTGTCTCAACTCGAGGTTTCTTACCAGGGGTTTGCTGGTACCTAGACCCTGAGGGAGCCCGTCAGGAGTATAGGAGAGGAAGTGCTCTGGGTTCTTGGCATAGAAGTCTGCTAGTGATGACATTCTAGACATAACTCTGTCTATATCCTCACTGGACCATTCTTCGGAGCTGGGGATAACCCTTTCCTGGGCGTGTTTCCCTGCTATGACCTGACTGGACTTATGGGTTTGTGCAGGGGTCTTGGTTAGCTGTTTATCAGAAGACTTAGCACTGTCTTTATGTAGCAGAGGTGAAGAAGAAGGCCGAGATCTTTTCTTCTGCTGTTTTCCCCCCTCCCCATGAGTGGAAGAGTGTTTCCCAGGCGTTTTGACCTTCTCAGAGCTTTTCGACGTCTGGCACGGAGATTCGGGGGTAGAGTCCCTATCCTTAGAGTGAGGATCAGCGTCGAGCTTCGAAATTTGGTGACTCAACATGGGAATGGAAGAAACAGGGAAATATTATACTATTTGCAAAATTATGGCTAAAAGCCAGGGAACTCCGCGGAATGCTTCCGACAAGCATGGCGGAAACAAACAATCTGAGGGTCCTAGACGCGTGAGGGATCATGGGTACAGTGGACGTCACATTAGGGATAGTATTACTGGCACGCCCTGTGTCGACCCCCATTTTCGAGTTTCGAAAAACAAACTAATACTCTGCAGCTTCCACTAGATGTCGGCCTATGCACAGCATGTGATCTAAGCAGATTCCACAAGCCTCACAAATATATATATATATATATATACACACACACACACACACACACACACACACACACATACCTCCTGCCTTTGTCCACAGCTTGCTATGCACCCCTTAGTGCAATGTTTTCTGGTTAATTAAATGACAGCACCAAAATATATACCACCATTGCAATGCTTACAGGCGCCATCTTAGGATGCTGCCTCTGTATACAATGCTCCCTGTTTTAGTGTCCATACTATACACATGATGTTCCAGAGATCTGGAGCACTTACAGACGATCATGGTAAATTGCCAAAGGTTTACCTTCTCTCACCGGGACACTACTACCCGAGTTTCACTATGCTCTTTTCCATCATGTTACTGTCCTAGTATCACTATTCCCCTATGTTACTACATGAGTGTCTAGCTACAGTTCCTTCTTTTTATCAATTTTTCTGACATCTCCGTCATGTAACTTCACTGATGTCATTGTACCGTCAACTCCACTGTACTACCCAGCATTACTTTCCTAGCTCCACTATGCTAAGATTTAAGATAAGGTGTTTCCGTCTGCAACATGTCGATGTTCTAGTTTCCATTATTGTTTCACCACTATCTGGTCACCATGTTACTTCCCCAGCATCGTTCTCTTTCCATCTTCTGGATTCAAAAGTGTTATGGACTTTTCATACTTTTTGAGAGATTTGCAATGATCACGTTATTAAATGCCCTCATTATGCAGGATATGGAGATACGGAAGTTCATGAAAGAAAACATGTCCAATTCATAATGAAAGAATGTATTAGCTTATGCTAAAAGGAGGATATGTCAAAATGTACATATTTTGATTAGCATAAGCTATTCCATTTTTCATTTGGGTAAACTCCATTTTGCAGTATAATCTGTTTTAGGCCCATTTATTAGGCCCTTTTAAATTAAGCTCTGCTGAGAGCATGCAGAAAAACGTGTTCATGATAAATGCTGAACGCAGCGGATCACAAGCAAAGAGATGTTATTAGAAGAGCGTGTTGTTTGGCAGACTCCCAGCTATTCTCAGCACGGAGTAACCTTTGGTTACTAAAACAAAGATAGTATAACTGAGAATGTGTGTTTGGTTCAGGAACTGCATGTGATTTTATGAACTTATAATGATAATGATGTACTTGCAAACAAACAAATATTTTTCCAGAATATCTGTACAAGACAATATATGCCTCTGAGAAATGTATGTACCTAACCAGAAGCAATGTTTCTCTGAAATGTAATGACTTCAGTAACCAGATGTAAAATGTATAGGCAACTGACAGCGTCAGTGCGCCACTGTGTATAAAAGGAAGATTCCTCTGTTCTAATTGAGCACACTTGACTACTTCCTTTGGGACGAACATGAGGCAACACATGAAAAATAAAACTGTTTTTCGTTTATTATCCATCTACGTGTCTCTGGTGATCCTATTTTGTATTCATAGGTTTATAATTTGGTTTTTCTCCTAGGAGCGTTCCTATGCTGTGGAGCTGGGAATTGCTGAAAGAGTTACTGGCTTATCAGTTTCTATGCAAAGAAATAGACTGCAAGATTACCGAATACTTCAACTCTAACCTTGACGGGGAAGCGGGTTTGGATGTAGTTTGCATTTAAAGCGACCCTCAGGGGGGAACCTATATCGATTCAGGCATATAGGAGGAAACTTAGGCAAAAAACTGAAATAGATCTGGAAGTGGAGGTAAAGGCTACTCTAAAACAAATGGAGGCAGACACATCACTGAGCCTCCAAAAGCAATAAGTAAATGCTAAAGGTAGACTAGACTTAATGCGAACTAAACAGCAAGAAAAAAAGTCTATTGTATTTAAAGCAAAGATATACATTAAGGCAAATAAAGTGGAGAGAATCATTGCTAGGCAATTAAAACAGAAAAAAGCATCCCAAACAATACAGGGGGTGGAAATTACAATGGGGAAGAGATTCACGATGAATGAAGCAATTATATCCCAGTTTCATGCTTTGCTTTTTACTCTGCATTATATAAGTCAGACTCTCCAAACCAGTTATCACAACAGAATTACTTACAAAATATTCAGTTGGATAATATTTCGGTAACAGAGTAAATCTAGATAACGACATTACTCGGGAGGAAGTGGTATTTGTGATAGGTAACCTTCCAGTAAATAAATCTCCGGGACCAGATGGGTATACCACTCTTTTTTATAAAAGGTTTCGAGCAACCTTAGCCCCAAAATTAACAGACCTCTTCAACTCCTTTACCACAAGCAGCAAAATTACAGCTTCTATGGAAGAGGCCAAATTAATCCTAATTCCAAAACAAGGGAAAGATCCAGTTATATGCCGATCATATCGCCCGTTTGCGCTCGTCAAAGTGACGCAAAAATTGACACAAAAATTCTTGCAAACAGACTCAAGGGCCTTATGCCTGATCTTATCCATCCTGACCAGACAGGATTTATAAAAGAAAAATAGACCCACGATAATATTCGGCGCATATGTCATCTAGTCGAAAAAGTGGCTAAAAAGGACGACGCGACAATACTGGTCTCATTAGATGCCGAAAAAGCTTTTGACCGTGTGGAGTCGTCTTTCCTGTTTTTAATACCTTGGGAAGATAGCCAGGTTTACAATTAAAATCACAAAATCTGAAATCCTAAAACCTGGGCTCAAACAGGGCAAACTACTCAAAGCAATGGAAGCGTCAAAGCTTTGTTGGTTGACGAAAAGTATCTGGGTGCTGGGAGTAAATATTACACACTCACTTTGGGAACTATACACTGCCAACTTCCAACCACTACTTATGGAGATTCAGAGGTTTCTCCAGTCCTGAAGCCCTTTAACAGTGTCGTTGCTCAGGCGGATTCATTCGGTTAAAATGGTGATCCTACCTAAAGTCTTGCATTTATTTCAGGCCCTTCCGATTCGAATCCCGTCCTCCTCACTGTTTGATGGCCCCATCCAATAAAACAGCGGCTTTAAGACCACTGACACCATTAGAGCAATTTGTGACGTCCAGTCCAGGAGATAAACATTTGATTTCTAAATGATATAAGCTTTTAACTGATAAACCTCCACTAACCATCGATAGATATCAATTGGCCTGGACAAAAACCTTGGGGTTCATGCCAACAGAATAATCGTGGTTCCGCTTATGGTCTGATATCCCGAGAATGACCAGGTCCATACAGATCAGGGAATTTTCATTTAAATTAATGTTTCAGTGGCATTATACCCACAAGCGATTACATATAATTATTCCAAAGATCCTGGACTCTTGTTGGAGGGAATGTGGGGGGAGAGGAGATTGGTTGCATGTTTGGTGGTCGTGCCCGAAAATATCCCAATTCTGGAACGAAGTGCAGAAAGATATGAGTGTAATGTTTGATTATAAGACAGAGAGAGCATTGTGGGACTGTCTCTTAGGCTTGACACAACAGGACAATAAGCTTTGGCCGAAATACAAAAGGACGGCATTTTATATACTCCAACTGGCCGCATTACTGGTAGTGGCTCAGAGATGGAAATGTGTGGGCCCTCTGCACATTAAAGACTGGTATCATACATTTTGGAATTTTTCTATTTTTGGAATGGATCACATACACGGTTCAAGGGGACCGCAGTAAATTTTCAACAGAATGAGAACGATCCTGAATTTGCTTCATGGAGACTACAGGGAACAACACTGCCCACAGACTTACGAATACTTGATATTCTGTGAAAGCACCAGTCTTATCTTTCTGTGTACTTGGGAGGGGGCGGACAAAGGGCGTTGGGGGGTTGGGGTAAGTGGGTCTTGGAGAGATCTGGGGGAGAAATTGTTGAGTTTATTTTGTTTCGATTTGTATGCTTGAAAACCCAATTAAAAAAAGGTTTAAAAAAAGAAATGCATACATAGAGGATATCCCACGTCTCATAAAAAAGAACTGAAGACTTATACAACTCGACACAGTTACAAAATTCTTTTCCAAAACCTCCACTTATAGCATATAAGACTGATAGCAATGTTAGGCATTTAGTGATTAAGGCTGAAAAAATCCAATCTAGTACTCAGACCGTCCTACAGAAAAAGAGATGTGGAACATTTGCTTGTCCCCACTGTAGCAACTGTAATAACATCATCAAGGGAAATTATGTGAGACACCTTCAAACAGGAGCGAAAATCAAGTTACGAGATTCTGTCATCAGCGAAAGCTGCTATTTTGTGGCCTGGAATAATAACGGACACTCGACACAGTCGAATGCCTTTTCAGCATCGAATGAGATCAATATCGCGGGGGCCTGCCGAATGGCCGTCTTTTCTATTAAATGAGCTAGTTTCCTGGTATTGTCCCACGTTTGTCGCCCTTTTATGAAGCACAACTGATCCGGAAGAAGGGTTGTTAGTCTGGCCATCAATCTTGGCATCCAAGTTCAGAGGAGTGATGAGCCGATATGAGCCACAGACCGTTGATCTTTGTTAGACTTGCCAAATACCACCACTTTCACCTCCGCCATTTGAGTGGGTCACTCCCCCTTTATACCCTATAGAGTTAAAAAGGTGCGTGAGCTTAGAGCACAGTTGCAATCGATATTTGTGGTAGAAATTCGCCGGGAAGCCATCCCTTTATTGCTTTATAAAGCCATTGCTTTATTTTCAATAGACTTTAAATTACCGCCTCTACTTCCTCCTCCTTAATATCCTCTTCTAAGCTAAGCGGTCTCTCTCAGGGTGTGTGATTTTCTGTAATGGTAGACCCCTAAAATTCTGTTTGATTGCCAGTTCTTCCAGCTTACCAGATGTGTATAGTGCCCCATAGAACCTCGCAAAGGAATTCACTATTGGCACAATCTGTGGCCATTATTCCGTTTTGTTGTTTAATAGCTAATATTGCCTATTTGCCTAGTTAGCGCTTACATAGAAATGTTGCCTTATGCTCAACAGTGATCTCTCCGCGTGGTCTGTGCGCAACAATTCCAATAGGCTTCTAATCTCCTTAATTTCTTTATATATGTTTTTGTTCTTTCTATCGGCTAGGGCTTGCATTGCCTCCCTCAGCTGGGCTTCTAGTTCTGTTTCCATTGCTACCCCTAACTTCTGCTTTTGGGCTTGGAGCGCTATTATCTCCCCCCTCATTACTGCTTTGAATGCCTTCCCAAAGCCCTTCTTGTGTGATCTCCTCATTCTCATCGATTAGAAAGCAATCGTCTATTTCGTTTCCCACCTGCTCCGACAACACTGTGTTAGGCAATATATCCAAGGGGAATGTCCATGCCCACAACACCCTGCGAGGTCCCCACCCTTTCATTAATACCATCAGCGGGGAGTGGTCTGAAGTAGATATCGACCACTTTCTCCACCTCCCCCAGCAAAGTAGCTATCATCCATATACAGTCAATCCTAGACAGGGTTTGGGATACATGGGTAAACCCCCTCTTTCTATCCCCTTCTTAATCTGCCATACATCCCTGAAAGCGAGATGTTCGAAGTTCTCCTCCAAGATTTTGGTGGGATTGCCTCTGCTATGAAGGTTAACCATACTTCTATCTATTCTGGTGTGCCATGCTAGATTAAAATCCCTGGTCAGAATTATTTCCCCTTCTGCAAATCTTTCCAATTTCAATAGCACCTCTCTTATGAAGCCTTCTTGGCCAGTGTTGGGCGCATACACAGTTCCTATAGCCACCCTTTATTGTGCCAGCTGTACAAGTAGGAAAATGTATCTCCCCTTTTTGTCGACTAGCATTTGCACTACTTTTGCTTGTAGGCCAGCTTTTAAACCCATCAGTACCCTGGCCGTCTTCCCCGGTGCACTTGCTTGGTAGAGATATGTAAATTGTCGGAAACGGGGGGGTGATCTGTCTGCTTTCTTTATATGGGTCTCTTGTAACCTTATGTCCACTTGGCAGCGTCTTATCTGCCCCTCCACGTTTTTGCGTTTAACAGGGGTGTTCAATCCCCTGACGTTATGTGATAAGATTATAAGAGCCATCGTTTATCTTGAATTCCATGTTCGTGGTTACTATCGTTCCTAGGTGGTTGGTATAGTCTGACCCTTGTGTGCTGGCTTTGCACCTCCCCGCTCCCCTTCCCCATAGCGTTCCCCTCTCTGATCCCTTTTCTTCCCCCCTTCCCACCTCCCTCACATCCAGGTCAGGACCAGAGATCCTACAAAAAACCCCAGATACCTTCCTGAAGCTCTGGTCTGGGTACAACCCCAGGAACTTCCCTTGTGAGGGCGAACTACACCCCCTATCTAATTCCATGATGCCCTCCTCCCCTTCCCTACCTCCTTACAGACCTACTATTCTGCCGCTTCACCCTGGTCTTGTCCAGTGTCTTTCATTGTTGCTGATCTTTGCCTCATATTTGTTGTGGAAGTTGAACATCAGTCAATCTGATCTCAAATCTCGCCTGATGGCCCTGCTCCTCTGGCTTTGCCTGAGGGGGGACCTCTCAGCTTTACGTCCGTATTGCTCTGCCTACCCAGTCTCTCTGACCACTCCCAGGAATAACTCCTTTACGGGGGGTGAGGATTCAAATGTTTGCCCGCAGGGCTTTCCTTCTTCTCCCAGACTTATAATAGATGACACTTCCTTGCACGCCATGGCCTGTTGTCTGCCGTCCCAGGTGAATGGGAGCCCAAACGGGAATGTCAATTTGTAAGGAACGTGTTTGCCCATTAATTCTTTTGTCACAGGGCTCATTGGCTTCCTTTTCTGTAACATTAACAGCGCCAAATCTTGGAAGAGTTGGATTCGGGCTCCGTTAACGGATATATTAGGTTGTGCCCTCGCCACCCGAAGTTTGTTGTCTTTCATTGCATACGATGAGGGCTACAAGTACATCTCTTGGCCTCATCCCTGGGCCCGTTCTCTTGGGACCCACCCTGTGCACGTGGTCAATCCTTACGTCATCAAGTGGCAAATCTGTGAGAAGGTTCCCAAAGCACTGTTGGATCGTAATCTTCAAGTCTGCATCCATTATCTCTTCATTAAGATCTTTCACCCCTATGTTCGATCTACGGGATCTGTTTTCCAAATCTTCCGTTTGCACCTCAAGGTTGTGTGTGGCCCTGACTAACTGTTCTAGGAGCTCACTATTCTGTCCAGCTTCCTCTGACATTTCCAACAGACCTTGTTCTACAAAATCCACTCTGGCAACTATGGTGCTGATCTCCTTCCTTACTTCTGCTGGGAGCTCCGTATGTCTTCTTTCATTTTATCGAGCTGCACTTGAAATGTATTCACCATTCTGTCCTCCTTACCTTTAAGACATTCCTGAAGATCTTCCTTGTTCAGGGTCATTTTGTGGGTCTCAAGTTCCTTATCTCCCTTCCCAACACGAGTCGCCACGTCCCCACGTTAGACCTTCTTCCATGCGAGGACGCCAACAGCATTCTAGTTGGCCTCCTTGTGAATCAGAGGATGATTTGAGCTTGGTAGGGGCTGTTTACCCCGTGGCTCCTGGCATCTGGAGGGTTCACACTGCACCCTCTCAACCTTTATGGAGTCTTGCAGTGTTTTCCGATGTTCAGTTTCTACTCCCTTACCTCAGTGAGGACCTGTGTGTCTTGACAGTGTGTGTGGCTCGTATCTACTTCCTGCCTTTACGGTTTCCCATCAATCAGTTTCTCCCTTATTCTTTTCCTTGTTCCATAGGGCAGAGAGGTTATCGGAAAATCCAATACCCTTGGCATGCTTATTCTCCTTTTGAGTTCGCTCCCTCTAGTCACTGTCCGTGACCCCGACTTCGCTCCTCAGGCCTCACCTCACCCTCCCGCAATCTGTGTCGTTTCCCTTTAGTGTTCAGCTCCCGACCCGTTAATGGAGGGGAGGGATGGCCCGGAGTGGGTGCCTCCAGCAAAGCTCTTTAGTTTGTGCAGTGACTGAGGGGAGAATCCCTGCTGTGTCCTCCGCGCCTATGATGTCAGGGAGGGATGCTGTCATGATCTCTGCTTCCAAAAGGTCAGGGTTTTCCCAACTCCCTTGGAAGCAGATCCATAACCCAGGTTCCGAGGGCCAACCAGTCCCAATTGGGACCTTTTGGACCCAGTCCTGGTGCCAGTGGCACCAGGCTCATAAATGTGCCCAGTCCCAGCGCTGGAAGCGCCGGGCTCATGATGCTTGGGTGGACTTACCTGCAGCAGACCATGCTGCTTACTTGCCTGCCAGCTGAGCCTCTGATCCTCTTCTGTTTGGAACTACTTTTCCTGTTGGGTGGGGCAGGAGCCACTCCCTAGATTCAGAACACTGGAACTCTTCTGGAAAGCAGGAACTCTTTTCTTACCTAGGCGTGGCTGTGGAAGGAGACACCTAAGCACTACAGGAGGCTATTTAAACCACACCCGGTGGATGAATCTTGCTTTGCGTTATTCTGCATCCTCTGCAGCAGAACGCTCATCGTGTCTTCTGCATCGGATCCTGGGCCTAAGGAAAAAGGCTTACCATCCTGAATCCAGTCTTCAGCAACACCTATAAAGACAAGAAAGAACAGGTTAGCATTCCGGCATCTGAAAGACAAAGGCTTACCTACTCTTCGTGCGCTCCGGAGGTCTTCACACTGCATTCCGGCATCTGAAAGACAAAAGCTTACCGACTCTTCGCACGCTCCGGAGGCCTTCGGCGCTGCATCCTGCATCTGAAAGACAAAACAAGGTGTGTTTAAAGACATTGGGGAACTTTGATACTCACGTGCCATTACTCCTTTCCACATCAACCCCAGTGGGTATTCCGGCACCCTGCAGCCGCTCCGAACTCGTACCTGCAAAATAAAAGACAGTTAGAGCGCATCGTGAAGCAGGCAACAAGCGCTTACTTACGTGCTTCCAAGCGCTTCTATTCATCATACGGACTCCATCTTCAACTCACTTCAGCCCGTCATCCGCCATCGCCGGAACCTGCAAAACAAGAGACATCATTGCTAAAGACTTTAAAGACAATAGAATTACTCGAAACTTACCGTTCATGCAGTAAACGACGGACAGCAGTCCTCTGAAGTCAAGAGGCCTGCGCTACCGATCCAGTGAAGAAACTGGTTACAGCACCCTGCCCCGAGGCAGATGGAGAGCTCGGCATTCACTTACCTAAGGTGAGAGCGTTAACCTTTGGGGGTCTACAGGAGAGCAAAAAAGGGAAGAGATAGGGACACCCCAATAACCCCAGTTCATTAATCCCATATTTTCTGTCTGCAGACATCTTACTCTTGAAGTCAGGCATACAGTGCACAGAGGTCCAGCCCAAAGAGCCAACCGGGTGCTACACATCACCTTTGAAGATACGGTAGTCGCCCAGTCAAGACCGGCGCCTCTGCGAGAATCAGGTGAGCGTTACAGAACGCAAAGCCTACCGCAAAACTCTCGCCCAGGCGCTATGGAAACCTCGGATACTGACCATCTAGCCCGGTTACTTGGGGAACTAAGGGCAGAAGTGCATGCAGCTCGTCAGGAAACGAATGCTCTAAGAAGGGAACTAATTATTTCCAAGGAGAGAACAGACGGTCTTGCTAGACAATTGCTACAGTCACAAGCCGGACAAACCCCGTTACCCGCATCAGGGGCAAATCTTCCTTCAACATCCTCTATGAATCCAGTGCAGATCAACCTACCTGGGAATGTACCTCTGGCTCCGCCCGAACGATTTTCTGGTGACCCAAAGAGATTTGCAGTATTTATCAATCAGTGCCGGTTGCACTTCTTATGCCGGCAAGCAGCCTTTCCAACTGATCAAGCTAAAGTAGCTTTTGTACTTTCGTACCTTAGTGGCAATGCGGCAGACTGGTCGATCCCTCTAGTTAATCAAGATGATCCGGTTCTCCATGATTTTCAAGCCTTTCAGCTTAGTATGGAAAAACTGTTCGCAAGACATTCACAGGGGCAGGCCTTGGACAATGAGCTTCTTTCGTTGCGACAGGGTAATCAAGACCTTTTGGCTTATATTGCATTTTTCAATAGACTAATAGTGGAAACTCAATGGCCTGAGGACAAAAGGATTACGCTGTTTTACAGAGGTCTACGTGGAGAGCTCAAAGACGTTTTAGCCCAAGTAGTGAATCCCCCACAAGACTGTTCGGATTATATAGACTTGGTCGTTCAAATAGATCATAGACTGCAGAACAGGAAGGCCGACCGTTCCAAGTTTGATGCTCGAGTATTTTCCAAACCGCCAACTCCTTCCAAAGGAGTTACTCCGGGGAACCCATGCAAATCGGGGGTCTGAAAGGTCCTCTAACACAAAAGGAGCGGGAAAGGAGAAAACAGTTGCAATTATGCCTATATTGCGGAAACTCAGGGCACTTTCTTCGAGACTGTCCGGTGAAACCTGCCAAGAAGGCAGTAGGAGCTGCAGTTACCAAAGTTACAAACTCTGAGCAGGGAAACGACCTCGCCCGACAAGAATAGAGGTCCTCTTGCCGAGCGTGAAAACCAGTTCCGTGACCTCGCATTTCGTGATACCTATGGTCCTCATTAGCCCTGATAATCCGGATCGATTACATGCAATTGAAGCTTACGTCGACAGCGGTGCCATCGGCAATTATGTGGATCATGAAATGGTTTTGAGGATGAATCTAACTCTTTGTCCCAAGGCTGTAAAGGACGTCATTACTACAGTGGATGGTACGGAGATAGCCTCCGGGCCAGTAACGCATACCACTCAAGAGGTGACGCTAGTAAGTCAAGATGGACACCATGAGAAGATCGTGTTCGATGTGATGAAGGCCCCTCAGTTTCAGATTATTCTAGGAATACCTTGGTTAGAGAAACACAATCCTCTGATCGATTGGCGAGCAAGAACGGTCCAGTTTCCAGAATGTGTCTCTACTTGTCACCCTCCACCTGGTGTTGCACTGGCAGCAATTTCTTCAGAGACTCCCCACTTACCTCCCGAATACCTTGAATACCAAGATGTTTTCCGGAAGGATCAGGCTAACACTCTACCTCCTCATAGGTCTTATGACTGCCAGATAGACCTGATACCTGGATCTACTCCTCCTTGTAGTAGAATTTATGCCCTCACCGAGCCTGAGAACCTTCACCTTCGACAATACCTGGATCAATACCTGGCGAATGGGTTTATTCGTCCTTCCAAGTCCCCTGCTTCTTCAGCTTTGTTCTTCGTTCCAAAAAAGGAAGGAGACCTTAGAACTTGTATCGATTATCGCTCCCTGAACCAGATCACCGTTAAGAATAGATATCCGTTACCTTTGATCGCTGAGATCTTGGACCAAGTCAGAAAAGCATGCATATATACAAAGCTGGATCTTAGAGGAGCTTACCACTTGGTACGAGTAAAAGAGGGCGATGAATGGAAGACTGCCTTCCGCACCAAGTATGGGCTATTTGAATATCAGGTCATGCCCTTCGGACTTTGCAATGCTCCGGCCGCCTTTCAATATTTTATGAACGATGTCCTCAGAGAGCTCATAGATGTGTGTGTTGTTGTTTACATTGACGACATCCTCGTTTATTCTTCATCGGAATCTGAACATCGGAAACACGTGAAAATGGTCCTCGAAAGATTGCGTCAACACAAACTTTTCGCTAAGTTGGAAAAATGTGTTTTCAACGTGACTGAAGTTGAATTCTTGGGATTCATATTATCACCTGGCGGAGTACGTATGGATTCAAAGAAGGTCGATGCAGTTCTCAAATGGCCATCACCATCCTCCGTAAAAGGTGTGCAAAGCATGTTAGGCTTCGCTAACTTTTACCGCAGGTTTATCCCCGAATTCTCTCGAATAGTCCAGCCCATCACTGCCTTGTTAAAGAAAAACAAACGTTTTGAATGGTCTACCAAGGCGGAACAAGCTTTCCAGGATTTGAAGACTAAATTTATCTCTGCACCAATCTTAAAACACCCTCGCCCCGAACTCCCCTACATCGTGGAAACTGATGCTTCAAGCCTTGCCATGGGGGCAGTTCTATCACAAAAGGACCCGGTAACCAATCAGTTGCATCCCGTGGCATTTTGGTCCCGCAAATTCTCGCCTCCTGAAATCAATTACACGATTACTGACAAGGAACTTCTGGCTATCAAGTCTGCCTTTAAGGCTTGGCGGCATTATCTGCTGGGGGCCCGACACACCGTTACTGTGATTACGGATCACCGAAACCTGCAATATTTGAAAACCGCAAAAGCCCAATCCTCTAGACAACTCCGTTGGGCATTATTCTTTGCCGAGTTTGACTTCATAATTACCTATCGACCTGGTACAAAGAACGGTAAAGCTGATGCCCTTTCTCGGATGGGAGTGGAAGAACACTTGATCAACCCTAAACCTGTACCAATCATTCCCGAACAAAGAATTCTGGGTGTAATCGCCACAGAATCCATAAAGGATAATGCCAGGCAACTTGTAACTCCAGCAGACATACAAAATTGGCATCTGCAGGGAAAGGACTTTGCAGTAAAGGACAACTTATTGTATTTCCAAGAACGATTATACCTACCCAGCACAGATTTACAGAAAAAAGTAATCTCCTGTTATCACGATTCTTTAATGGAAGGTCATCCCGGTATGGCCAAGACCTCAGAAAAGATCAAGCGCTACTTCTGGTGGCCTTCTTGGAAAAAAGATATTAGAGACTTTATAATGTCTTGTGGAGTATGCGCCCAAAACAAGAGTCAAAAGGAAAGACCAGCAGGCCTCTTACGCCCTATTGACATCCCACCTCGCCCTTGGCATACGCTTTCTATGGACTTCATCACCGATCTACCTCCATGCTCCGGATACAATACGATTCTAGTAATCGTGGACTTATTCTCCAAGATGGCGCATTTCATTCCGCTCAAAGGCTTGCCAACAGCAGCAACTCTGGCCCGAGAATTTCTCGAAAACATCGTCCGACTACACGGTTTTCCTTCGGTTCTAATTTCGGATCGAGGTAGTCAATTTATTTCTCATTTTTGGCGAAGTTGCTGTCGGTCGGCTCAAATTGATGTGAGACTATCGACCAGTCACCACCCTCAGACCGACGGACAAACCGAGAGGACCAATCAAACTCTGGAACAGTATTTACGCTGCATGCTGCAACAAACTGAAAAAACTTGGAAAGACATCCTTTGGATAGCCGAATATGCCTACAATAACTCTGTCCATTCGGGAACTGGGAAAACACCGTTTTTTCTTTTGTACGGCAGTCACCCTCGAACCTCAGAGTTGGATCCCCTCCAAGATCTTGAAACACCAGCAGTAGACTACCTGCATTCTACAATCACCCAAGCCTTTAAGGAAGCTGTTTCTCACCTTCAAAGGGCTAAAGAACAATACGAGAAAGGAGCAGATCAACATCGGAAGGAAGCCCCTCAATATCAAGTAGGGGACCAAGTCTGGTTATCCACCAAATATCTACCTCTAAAAGGGCCACGCACATTCAACCCAAGATACCTTGGTCCCTATTCCATCACTACCATAATAAACCCAGTAGCGGTCAAGTTGGACTTGCCCCCTCACATGAAGATACATCCGGTCTTCCACGTCTCTCTATTAAAACCCGTGCAACCTCAAACCCGACTAACTAAATCTCCAAAACCCATCCTAGTTGATGGAGAACTCGAGTTTGAAGTCAAAAGCATTCTGGACTCCAAGATCTCCCAATCTACACTATTTTACCTAATTGACTGGAAAGGCTACGGCCCCCAAGAGAGATCCTGGGAACCTGCTGAATATGTCCACGCTCCTCGCCTAATCAAAAGATTTCACCGAACATTTCCTGACAAGCCAAAACCCCCGGAGAAGCCCGGTTTGGGAGGGGCCTTGAGGGGAGGTACTGTCATGATCTCTGCTTCCAAAAGGTCAGGGTTTTCCCAACTCCCTTGGAAGCAGATCCATAACCCAGGTTCCGAGGGCCAACCAGTCCCAATTGGGACCTTTTGGACCCAGTCCTGGTGCCAGTGGCACCAGGCTCATAAATGTGCCCAGTCCCAGCGCTGGAAGCGCCGGGCTCATGATGCTTGGGTGGACTTACCTGCAGCAGACCATGCTGCTTACTTGCCTGCCAGCTGAGCCTCTGATCCTCTTCTGTTTGGAACTACTTTTCCTGTTGGGTGGGGCAGGAGCCACTCCCTAGATTCAGAACACTGGAACTCTTCTGGAAAGCAGGAACTCTTTTCTTACCTAGGCGTGGCTGTGGAAGGAGACACCTAAGCACTACAGGAGGCTATTTAAACCACACCCGGTGGATGAATCTTGCTTTGCGTTATTCTGCATCCTCTGCAGCAGAACGCTCATCGTGTCTTCTGCATCGGATCCTGGGCCTAAGGAAAAAGGCTTACCATCCTGAATCCAGTCTTCAGCAACACCTATAAAGACAAGAAAGAACAGGTTAGCATTCCGGCATCTGAAAGACAAAGGCTTACCTACTCTTCGTGCGCTCCGGAGGTCTTCACACTGCATTCCGGCATCTGAAAGACAAAAGCTTACCGACTCTTCGCACGCTCCGGAGGCCTTCGGCGCTGCATCCTGCATCTGAAAGACAAAACAAGGTGCGTTTAAAGACATTGGGGAACTTTGATACTCACGTGCCATTACTCCTTTCCACATCAACCCCAGTGGGTATTCCGGCACCCTGCAGCCGCTCCGAACTCGTACCTGCAAAATAAAAGACAGTTAGAGCGCATCGTGAAGCAGGCAACAAGCGCTTACTTACGTGCTTCCAAGCGCTTCTATTCATCATACGGACTCCATCTTCAACTCACTTCAGCCCGTCATCCGCCATCGCCGGAACCTGCAAAACAAGAGACATCATTGCTAAAGACTTTAAAGACAATAGAATTACTCGAAACTTACCATTCGTGCAGTAAACGACGGACAGCAGTCCTCTGAAGTCAAGAGGCCTGCGCTACCGATCCAGTGAAGAAACTGGTTACAGCACCCTGCCCCGAGGCAGATGGAGAGCTCGGCATTCACTTACCTAAGGTGAGAGCGTTAACCTTTGGGGGTCTACAGGAGAGCAAAAAAGGGAAGAGATAGGGACACCCCAATAACCCCAGTTCATTAATCCCATATTTTCTGTCTGCAGACATCTTACTCTTGAAGTCAGGCATACAGTGCACAGAGGTCCAGCCCAAAGAGCCAACCGGGTGCTACACATCACCTTTGAAGATACGGTAGTCGCCCAGTCAAGACCGGCGCCTCTGCGAGAATCAGGTGAGCGTTACAGATGCGGATTGTTCACCCAAAGGGAGGGGGTTAACGGACCTTGAGCCGTACCGCCTTTGGTGTCCTCCGCTGGCGTAACATTTAATCCCCTGTTCCTGAGTATAGTTGGGGGACGGGTCTCGCTATCCGTGTCATTATCTCGAGACGATGCATTGTCCTCCCCCCGTACAAGCTTCAACGCTTACACTCGGCGAGGATGGGTTTCTCTTTTCCAGGTCTCCGTAACTCCATTCAGGAAGATCTCACAGACCTCGACTCCTGTGCGTCACCTAGCCCTGCTAGTCGGATGGAATCTCCTCCACAACTTCAGCCTCTCCCCTAAAGCTCTCGGAAACTCCAGCCCAATACCTCCCATGCACCCCTCCTCGGCTCTGACCGGATCCTGTATCAGTCGGAAGTTTAGGAACCTACAGCAGGATACACATCTGCATTCTTGTCAGCCCTCAGGCCTGCTTCTGTCGGCGTGTCCGGAGAATGGACAACGCATCCTCACACCACAGCGGCATCTTGGAATCCCTGCCACTTGTTTGACTAATGTTGTAGATGCTGTGAGAAACCTGAAGGTGTCTCACCCGCTAGTCCAGTGGAGAGGGCAGGAGCCCCCACACCCACCCACCAGGAAGGAGGACCCAGCGACGAGGACCCAGCGAGGAGGTCCCTGCACGGAGCACGCTGCATCCACGCAGCAGCCTGCCCCCCCCCCGCCTGCAGCCACCAACAGTTGCTACATCCAGCCCTGCCTGGGCACCCCATCATCTCCACGGCACCCCTGGCCCCCAATTTCTCCCTAAGACCGCACGCGCCGACATTTACCTTTTCCAAAATGTCGGGCGCGATGCGGCACGGAAACGAGGCTGAGATGCCTCCACCTTGCTAGGCAACGCGTGCTTGTATTCTTATTTAAATACAAACATCCGCCGGCAGGCGGAAGAGCCGGCGGCCATCCGAAGGCCTCTTAAGGCCAGTCGAGCCTGTTTGCTCCCCAACTACCTCCCCACCAGTGGAGAGGGCAGGAGCCCCCACACCCACCCACCAGGAACGAGGACCCAGCGACGAGGACCCAGCGAGGAGGTCCCTGCACGGAGCACGCTGCATCCACACAGCAGCCTGCCCCCCCCCGCCTGCAGCCACCAACAGTTGCTACATCCAGCCCTGCCTGGGCACCCCATCATCTCCACGGCACCCCTGGCCCCCAATTTCTCCCTAAGACCGCACGCGCCGACATTTACCTTTTCCAAAATGTCGGGCGCGATGCGGCACGGAAACGAGGCTGAGACGCCTCCACGTTGCTAGGCAACGCGTCTTTGTATTCTTATTTAAATACAAACATCCGCCGGCAGGCGGAAGAGCCGGCGGCCATCCGAAGGCCTCTTAAGGCCAGTCGAGCCTGTTTGCTCCTGTTTGCGCTCTGCGGCGCTCCCAGAACCAGCCCCACTCCCGACAGTGTGGAAAATCAGCCTTGGATCAGCACAAAAGGAGCATGGGATCCGCACCTCTGCCCTCCCTGCTCTAGGTAAGCTACTACTGCTACCGTGCCGCATAATCGACTATTAGTTGGAACCCTATACCTCCTTGTTCCCACACATAATGCAACTCCTCACTATACTAACTAAACTAGACTCTAGGTTACTCATTCACCCCCTGTGCATTCTGCTAGTGACCCATTGCCTGCGCACCCTGCTATGTTTTGTACCTGAATTGCCAATATAAAATCTAGGTGACCCACTGCCTGTGCACCCTGCTATGTTTTGTGCCTGAATTGCCAATTTCAAATCTAGGTGACCCACTGCCTGTGCACCCTGCTATGTTTTGTGCCTGAATTGCCAATATCAAATCTAGGTGACCCACTGCCTGTGCACCCTGCTATGTTTTGTGCCTGAATTGCCAATATCAAATCTAGGTGACCCACTGCCTGTGCACCCTGCTATGTTTTGTGCCTGAATTGCCAATATCAAATCTAGGTGACCCACTGCCTGTGCACCCTGCTATGTTTTGTGCCTGAATTGCCAATATCGAATCTAGGTGACCCACTGCCTGTGCACCCCGCTTGCGCCCTGATTACTATAATCAAATTTAGATGACCCACTGCCCGCGCACCCTACTAGCTACCCAGGCTGATGCTGTGTTTGCATTAGAGCACTGCCTGCCTACACTGGTTTATTGCTCCCAGTCCAGGTGCCTAGACAGCTCACTGAACTCTAGCTCTACCCACCCAGCACCCACTAATATAATGCTAGCACTCCTCACATTCATCATGTTCCCTTTTTGCATAGTCCCTAATGTTACACCATGCACCAGAGGACACTTCATCAAGGTTGGCGATGGATTAGTTAGACCAGGTTTTCCACGCCACTTCCCCATCCCCTGCCCCACCCCTTTCCTCCCTACACTCCCCCCTTTCCCCACACCATCTCCTCAGGCCCACACCATGCCCATCACCATCAAGAAGGCAGCAGCCTCAGACATCCCGTGCCTTAGTCCCAACCTGCCTACATACAATCACACCATACCCATCTGCATTAATGACACAACCACACCCATCCTGGGCATCGAAAGACTCAATAGACTCTTGTCTAGAACCCAAATGTCCCTACGAGCTAACTCCCTCACCACTTCACCCAATACACTGATCAAACCAATCACCACGCCCACCAACTTCCAACACATAAGATTCCACAACGCATCACTCAAACACCTAACCAATAACAAAACCGCTGACTCTTCCCCCATCAAAGATAACACACCACCCCCTGCCCCTACCTCCACCCTCAAAACTACACTCATCAATGCCCGCTCACTAGGTGCCCATGCTATAGATATCCATGACCTCATTGTAGACCAACACCTTGATATGCTGGTGGTCACTGAAACCTGGCTTCACCCAGCAGCAGGACCACTTCTAGCCCTTGCTATTCCCCCAGGATTCAGCATCCTGAGAACAGACAGGATAAATACCCAAGGAGGCGGAGTTGCCATAATAGCCAAAACCACCCTGGAAATCAGAGCATGCCCAATAGAACAGATACAAGGTTATGAACTCCTACTAGTCAAGTATACCTCCAACCCCAAAAGCACCACCAACCTACTAGTGGTGTACAGATCACCCAACAAAAACACACACCCTGACTTGGACATCCCACTACTCCTAACGCCCCTCATCAAGCCTAAAACCAAATGCATAGTCCTCGGTGACTTTAACCTAGGATACAATGACCCCCTCGACTCAGAAGCATCTACATTTTATACAGCCATGTCAGAGATGAACTTCATACAACTGGTAGATAAACCCACCCACTCAAAAGGAAGAACCTTAGACTGGCTTCTCACCCTTAATTCTCTAGTCACCATTGACTCCATCCTACCACTCAATTGGTCAGACCACTATGCAATTAACTTCACCATAGACAATGCCAGTACCGAACACATCACCCCTAAAAAACCAGAAACATTTGAGACTACAAATATCAAAAAGCTCTCTTCCGACAAACTCACTCCAGCCCTGTGTGCCTCCTTTGCCCATATGGTTCTAGGCACCAACAACCCCTCCTATCTAGCAGAACAATACCAACAATGCCTCACCCAAACCATCAACCTACTTGCACCCATCACCACTAAAACCCGTAGACCTGATAAACGCTCCTGCTTTTGGTTTAATGAAGAACTTATAGCCTTAAGACGCACTAAAAGATCACTTGAACACCTCCATAAGAAAAACAACACCCCAGAATCGGCATCAGCCTTCGCTGAAGCCAAAAAAACTTACAAATCAGCAATAATCACTCAAAAAGCCAATGCCTTCAACCTCCGCATTGCTAACGCGTCCTCAGACAGCAAAGAACTCTTTACCATTCTTAGAGAGCTCGAAAACCCCTGTCAAATCTCAGCACCTTCAAACGCTAGCAAAGACTGGTGCACCACCATTCAAAACGCACTCTCATCCAAAATCCTCCTACTACAAAACTAAATCGATAGTAAAAAAACACACCTAGCTGACAAAACTCCACCCACCATATCAACGACCATCTCAAACGCCACTACTGGTCCCCCATTCCAATTCTCACCAGTGACTAACAAAGAAGTTTTCGACACTATAATGAAACTCAAAGCCTCCAACTGCAAGGAAGACCAATTCCCATCCCATCTAGTGAAACTATGCGCCCCCACTCTCACACCTATCATCACTGAATTCATTAACGCCTCCTTCCTCACAAACACAGTCCCCACCAGCATCAAAAAAGCTTGGGTGACACCACTTCTAAAAAAAACCTTCCCTAGATCCAACAATACCCACTAACTACCGACCCATTACAACGGTCCCATTTCTCCTAAAAATAATCGACAAAATAGCCTACTGCCAAATTCAGAACCACCTGGAACAACATCACCTACTAGGAGACCGCCAGTCAGGTTTCCGTCCCAACCATAGCACAGAGACAGCCCTCCTTGATCTGAAGATCCAAATGGATGCCACCAGAGGAGCAGGTAAACTCTGCCTTCTGATGCTCTTGGACCTCTCGGCGGCCTTCGATCTGGTTGACCACGACAAACTCTGTAACACTCTAGCAAACAACTTCAACCTAGCTCAGAACGCTACCAACTGAATCAAATCCTTCTTGGCTGACAGAACTTCCAGAGTATCCATCGGCAAAGAATCAGCAGACCCAGTGTCTGTCCCTGCAGGTGTACCGCAAGGCTCCTGCCTATCCCCCACTCTGTATAATGCCTACACCAAGCTATTATTTGCAGCCTTGGATGCTCTGGGTGTCATCTATACTAACTTCGCCGATGACACCCAAATCCTCATTCCTCTCACAGGCAACCATGTACAAGACTCCCTCCTGGTTAACCAAATCTACTCACTCATCCAAAACTGGATGTCTAACAACAGCCTCTGTCTCAACGACGACAAAACCGAGCTCCTCATACTAGGCTCCTCCAGCAAAATCAACACCCTTGAGCCCGCCTTTAAATCATTCACCATCGATGGAACCATAATCCCTGTTCTTAAACAAGTCAAGACCCTCGGCGTGTACTTAGATGCCACACTTTCCATGTCTAAACAAGTAAACACATTAGCCTCATCCACTTCCTACACCTCTAAACTCATCTCCCTCAGCCGTAAATTCCTCTCTACCAACAACTGTGTTACTCTAGCCAGAGCACTCATACTGTCTGAGCTAGACTATTGTAATATCCTATTCCTTGGCACCTCCAAAGCCAACATAGCTAAACTTCAACTCATGCAAAACAAAGCCCTCAGAGCAGCTCTAGGCATCAAAAAATCTGAACATATATCCAACACCAGAAGAGACCACCACTGGCTCCCCATACAAGCCAGAATTCTATTTAAAACCCTGAGCATCACCCACAAATGCAGGGCTAACAAAGCGCCCAAATACCTCAACAACACAGTCATGATGAAGCCCCAGACCAGACTCCTCAGGTCCAACAAAAACGCCTTCCTTGAAACCCCCAGATACAAAAGAGAGAAAGCAGGGGGCAGCAGCTTCAAAACACTGGCCCCCAGACATTGGAATGCGCTACCTACCCACATTATGAATGAAACCTCATTCCCCAAATTCAAAAGCCTTTTGAAGACTTGGCTCTTCAACAAGTTCTAACTGAACCAGTGCACTAATCCCCTCCAATCAACTATTTTACCTGACTGCTTTGTATATTAGTGTATATTATGGATTCCTATTATTGTACATTTTTGATTGTTTTACTTTTACACCTCTATGTTTATTCTAAGATTGCATTATCCCATTGTCTGTAACTACGCCGTGATACCTCCGGGTCTGGGCGTATAACAAATGTAATAAAATAAAATAAAAATAGTCCGCGGGATTCTGTTATCCAGGTGACGAGGACACGGCCTTCGCTTTTGGATTCAGTTACGAGTGGTGGACCAGTGCGGGAGGATCTGTTGGATGAGGGGTCTTCGGGGAATGAAAGTGGGACACCGGATAGCGAGACGCAGTATCCCCTTCCGTGTAACACCTTCTCCCGATCCTACCTGGTAGGATACTTAGGAACTCAACCCCCCACTTTCTCACGGACAGCTCACTGTGAGAGAAAATGCACTAACACCCGAGCCATATACCTGACGTGTCCCAATACAATGGTCAGGCAGGGTCAGGCAATTACTGATCATTACACACACACCTGACCTCCATCACACTTCCCCACACGGATAAAAGGCAGAGCACGAAAGCACACAACGCAAAGGACACAAGGAAGCAGCAGTTCCAAGGTTGCAGTTTAATACAAGGTGAAAGACGGCAAGACCGAAGAGGATTGCAAGGAGGGACGTGCCCTTCACCTTTTCACCGAAAGACCGCTTCTTTCATGAGCCTTCAAGAATAGAAGCGTAAAACCTGGAATCAAAGCTGAAGAATCCTGCATTGTGTGTCGGTGGTACCCGGGGCTCTCCTGCGTCGATAGTCAAGGCAGGGAGAATCGTTTGACGCTGTGGTACTGTCCTTCACTCCTACAACAAAGAAGCACCAGTGTAGTCAGCACAGCCGGTGAGTTGGGGAGATGTTAGGCAGAAACCTGTGCAGTTCCCTTAGGGACCACTGCAAAAGATTTAACACTACAGGTGTTTGGCAGTAAACCCACTTGGTAGCAGTCCGTACCACACAGATTCACTTGGTAGCTGTGGCTGAGCAGTCAGACTTCCCTCAAGAAGAGTTAGGCAGTATATAGAGTATACACAATAGGTACAGAGATACAGTAGCACAAGCAAACACTGACCAGAGCTTTGGTGTAAAAGTATATAATTATTTATTTAAAGACACACTTAAAAATTACACTAGCACAAAGAGGTAAGTAAATTCAGCACACAGTCACTATATATATATATATAAATAACCCTAATTACTTATTAGACAAGTCTTAGTGAGAAACACCACTTATTTTCAGGCAGAGGTGAGCGCTTAACATAAGATGGCACTCTAATAAGTTATTAAAAAGGGAGGGAAAAAGGCAGAGTTATGGAAGCACACAAATTTCAATACTTTTTAAAGAACCACAGTAAGGCAGGATAGGCAGAGTTCTAGTGGAGAGCAAGGAAGTCGATTGCAAGGCCCACTCTTGGAGAGAGCAAGCAGAAGGGGTCCAGGTTCACACAGTGGGGTTATGCCCAAAGAGTCTTGTAGATAGTTCGCACACAAAGAATAAAATTTAAGTCAGGAAAAGTTAGCTAGGTTGCCCCAAGCCAGCCCAGGTTAGAAAGTTGAGGCTTTACTGTCACCCCGAACGATCTGTCGCAAGGGAAGCCAGACGGGACACAGTACCTTAAGTGCGAAGGAAGCTCCAGCGGGGGCAGTTGTTCCTGGCAGCGGGTGCAAGTCGCTGTTTCGTCCAGAGGAAGAGGAGGTCTCGTCGTGGAGGAACGATGAAGGTCATTGCACTGCCAGGGAAGAAACCAGCCGCGGAGTTCTTCGGTTAAAAGGTACTACCCTTCTATTCGCGGTAGTGGTAACCCGTGGTATTCCGGTTGCTGGGGTGCTTGGCACGGGCAAGGCGGCCACGAGATGCTCCAGGAAGGTGAAAAGGAGGCAAAACTGGTTATCCCCACGAGTCAAAGGAAGAAGACTCTCCGGACTGGAGATCTCCTCTGTCGTCGGGAAAAGTGGTGAGACGGTTCAGAAGGGCTCCACCGGCGGTGTCTTCGTTGCAGGTCGGCTCAGCTTCTCCCTCCTCGGATTCTTAGGTCCTGTGGCGACTTCTGAAGTTCCAGTCCCCAAAGCCCTGCTTTTATGCAGCAAACCCCCATTCATTCAGCCTAGCTGTCAATCAAACATGCTAAGTGGTGAGAGTGCGACTTGAGTTGCCAAGGCAACTCAGTCCAGGGTGCCTAAACCCCCTCCCACACCCCCTGTGGTACCCAGACAGAGTGGTACCACTTTTACAGTGACGTGCCCCCTCGAACAACAGACCCCAGGGCAATCGAATTGCCCCGACCAGTATGTCCACAATATGATGGTTTGTACTGGTTTCTGTTCATAATTTGGGACTAGCAAAGCCAATGGTGACTTTACATGCCCTGGGAGACAGTAGTCAGTCCCAGGTTATGGAGTCTATGTTGGGGGGTCGCTCAACACCTCAAATCATGTCTAAGAGTGGGATTAAAAGAGTCTCACTCTTAGCAGGAGAAAAAAATAAACCCCATAAATCCAGCAAAGCTACTGGGGGACTCACTAGGTTTGGGAAATTAGCCTTTACAGAGAATTCTCCCTAACAGGAGACTGATACCACACTGGTTTGTGTGCGCCACGGCTTCAGCTCCCGGCTCTTGCCGCTGTGGTTTCCTGGAATGGAAAGTGCCCAAAGTGCTTCTGCAGCGCTCCTGGCGGTTGCCTCGATTCCGGATTTCCTCCCGTGATTTAATCGACCTCGGCTCTGGTAATACAACCCTGTTTTTGGATTACGCTTTGTAATGTTTGCTGGCTGTTTACCTGGCCGTTTACCTGGTTTGTATAATGGATTCCATACTGCATTTTCCTTGAACTGATGAATTATCCTTCAGTTTACAAAGTCCTTTGAACTTTGGACACCTTGCTGTATATCACTGCACCTCTGTTCCCATTATAGTGGAAGCAGATGCTTCTGACGTAGCTGTTGGGGCTGTCCTTTCCCAAACGTGTCCTGGTACTGCCGCTACCCGTCCTGTGGCCTTCTATTCGTGTAAGCTCACGGATCCTGAACAGAACTATACAGTTACTGAACGCAAACTTCTGGTTATCAAAGGTGCGTTCATGGAGTGGCGTCCCATTTGTTGGGTGCACACCACAAGGTTACAGTTTATACGGACCTCCGGAATCTGCTTGCCTTGACATCGGTGAGGTGTTCATCTGCTAAGCAGGCACGGTGGCATTCCTTTTTTCCCATTTCTTATTTCGTTATTACTCACAGGCCTGCAGATCCCCATACGTAGGCGGATGCTCTCTCGCCTGGGGGTTGATGGCTTCTCCTCGAGTGTGGCACAACCCTTCTTGTTACCCCCACCAGGTGGCTTGCGGCTGTACACCATGCGGTTCACTTAGCGACAAGACCCGCACCTGGGTGCTTGCTCATCCTGCAGAAGTGGACGATATTAACGCCCGTTATCAAGGGGTTGCTGTACATTCAAGACAAAATATACATCCCTGACGTAGAGTCCTGTCTGTGTGATTCACTCGTAGCAGTTCACCTCGGGAAGACTAAGACGCTGGAACTACTACGCAGATGGTCTTGGTGGCCTACCATGTCAAGGGACGTGCACAGTGTAATACTCAGAAAGAAACCAGTAGGCCTCTTGCACCCTCTTCCTGTCCCTCACAAGCCTTGGTATATGGTATCAATGGACTTCATAGTTGAGCTTCCACCGATCCATGATTATGAGACCATATGGGTAGTAATTGACTATTTCACTAAGTTGCCGATTTTTGTACCCTGCATCAGAGTGCCTACTGCTCCTGTTCTGGGGGATCTCTTTTTAAAACATGTTTTCAACTTCTTTGGGTTGCCTTCTATTATCGTCTCTGACAGGGGGACTCAGTTCACTTCATATTTGTGGCAGGCCCCGACGTCCTACTTTGGCATCGAGGATCGGTATTCCGGCGCCTATCATCCTCAAACTGATGGGCAAACAGAGGCTAAACGCCACTTTAGAGCAGTACCTGCGTTGTCTTTGCCTACAGTACCAAGAGACTTGGTTAACTGTCCCTTTATCCTCTGAGTTTGCCTATAATAATTCTTCAATTCCTCTACTGGTTCCTCTCCTTTTTATGTCTTATATGGACAACACCCCCATTCAATCCATCTAGAAGCACATCTTCCCACCGAGAATCCTGTTGCTTGCGCTTCCGTTAGGGATCTAGTGACCTTACATGGCTCCGTCAGGGAACCGCTAGTTTGAGCGCAGGACTGTGGCAAGAAATACGTGGATCTTCACTGCATCTTTGTCCTGTCTATCGTCCAGGAATGGTTTGGTTATCTACCAAGAACCTGAAATTGCATGGTACACGTAAACTTCTGCCACGTTTCATTGGTCCTTACGAGGTACTCTAGGTCATCAATCCTGTTGCATTACGCTTATGACTACCTAGGACTTGGCATGTCCACCCTGTACTCCACATTTCTGCGCTGAAGACGTGTTTGCCCGCTACCCGATTGTCTGTTCATCCGCACCTGGTTGTGGTAGGTGGTGATGAGGAATACAAGTTTAAAGCTATTTTGGACAGGAGGATGTGGAGAGGCAAATGGTTATGGTCCGGAGGAGCAGACCTGGGAACGCCTTGGTAAAATGTATGCTCCTGTTCTATTGGCCCGCTTTCACACTGCTAAAGGGGTGCGGTTTCCTTTGAGGTAGGATACTGTCACGACTTCAGTTCCCGGCTCTCGACGCCATAGTTTCCTGAAACGAATATTGCCCAAAGTGCTTCTGCGGCGCTCCTGTCTGTTGTCACGGCGCCTGCAGGAACGTCGTGGCCTCAAACGGCCCAACCTTCTCAACCTATCACGATCCTCTACAGTTGCCATGGTTGTGCGATGTCACGCACTGTGATGCTGGAAATGCATTGGAGGGACAGGGCCTCCATGTACTTGTCCTGTAGTCCTTTTATCACGTGTGTTCGGTGTTATTTTCTGCACAGGAGTCTATGCGGGACTCCTGGCAGTGCAGCTCTTCCTCTTTCTGGTTTGGTGAACAGACTCTTGGCATACCCTTATAGCACCCATGGGTGGGGGTACAACCCTGTACCCCTAGTGTATGTTTTTGGGCAACTGCGTTTGGCCGACAGAGCAGGGTATGCGCTGGTGGCAGCTTCATGCTGAATTTGACAGGTGCTTTGAGTAGCATCTATTTTGGGATACCCAAGCCCTCGCATTGGAATCAGTTGATTCCTGATAGGAGACAAGATGGCCCCTGTGGACTCTTGCTTTCTATTGCCTGTTACCTTGTTTTCCCAAAGTCCTGGGAAGCCCTGACTCTGTCCATTCCCCTGGCTGGCTGTTGGGTGGAAGTTCCATATATGGTATTGCGGGGAAGTCCAGGCCAAACTGGCTGGAGCCTTCCCAGTGACTATATTGTAGGTACGCCCTTGGGGTGGGACCTGGGTGAATGGTGTGTGTAGCCAATATACATTTCCTGTTATGGGTGTCTGGCTTCTGGTGCGTAACACAATGACTGAGAGAGCCCTGCTCAAAACTGGTATGAATGCAGTGTGGAGTGCTGAAAGGCGGTGTGCTTGTCTGAATCCACATTCCGTGTTGCGAGTGTCTGGATGGGAGAAGAATGGCCTGAATGCACTGTGAGCCTGATTGGCTGCCTGCCTGTCTGAATGCCCGTCTGAATGATTGGTTGCCCGAGTGTGACCCAGCAGAGTGAATGAGAGACCGAACAGTATATCTGGGGATCTCACTGATGGAAATCGTTCAGAAGCTGAAGTCGAAACTTGATGCTTACCTTGAACCCCAGCTGGAAGAAGAAGACTTTGCTGCTGCTTTCCTTCGACGAAAGCTGTCGTGTCTCCAAGAACTGATCGAAGAGAGGACCTGGCTAGAAGACATCTTCCCGAGCTACGAGGGAACATCGTACACCAGCTAACCTTCACCAAGGATCCCTGGAAGTCAGTCACTGAAAGGCTGCTGACTGGAGATGGGGACTGCCGAGAAATCTGAAGTGAAGCGCCCAGACATTGAAGTCCATCGCCATCAACAACCATCGTCGTCGACTGGAGCCGCAACGCTCCATTGCCTAAGACATTTGAAATCAAGGACTCCCGTGCTCATCACCGTCGACCGCTTTGTCCCGCCGCAGAAAGTCAAGGTCGCAGACGAACCAAGGAGAATACGCTGGTGTGTTTCCCGCCACCCGAAGTCCACAAAGACGCTGACGAAGATCCAAAAGCCAGCTGTGGTCGAGTCCTCATTGCCGATGCCAGACGCTGACGACCCGACGCTCTTGCTGAGCTTACGTTCTTCATTAAGTACTCTTTGCGGCAACAAACTAGCGTCCGAGAGGTGCACCGGACACCTCATCTTCGCAGGACGTCCACAACCGATCATCGACGAGCCACAACCGATCATCGACGAGCACCGCAAGGGCCGAAGCTGCTGCCTCAACAACATTCTTCACCCTTTTCTTCGGGAATCTCGACGACTCGTCGTCGAACTCTGCTAAAACCAGGAACATTGGGGTAGTAGAACCTTTGTAGAAGGAAATAAGACTCTGGTAGACAATATATGGACTGGGCTTGTTGAAATACTTTATTTACAGGTTAGGCCCAGGTGGGTGGAATCCTCACACAGAACTTTGTCTTCGGTAGGGACCCAGTAGTCTGCCAATTGTTTAACCAGCTTGTTTCCCTCCCAAGTCTACTGTTGATACCTTTGGTGCATTTTAAAGGAATCAAAGAGTAATTGTGGTACCACATAGAAATGGTACATTCATCATTATAGTATTGCCTGAGCACAAAGTGTGTTATTATATGTGTATATAACTTGAACCTTGTTTATATAAAGAACTGTGTTATCACTAACAGTGTGTGGACATTCCTTTGTGGGGGCTTGGGGACTACACTGTACTTAAGTACCAGTCTGCATCACCTTCTGAGAGCGTAAGCCTTGATTGCTCGCCCATAGCTACCGAATAGAGAATCTTGGCTGGGGTGCTCTGTGCTTCTACTCTGCCATATAGAGGGCAGACGTACAGATAACCCCCCCCAGTCTTTACACACACACACACACACCCACGTCATCAAAAAACACGCCAGGCCAGGAAGCATAAAAACGCTTGCATTCCACTTGACGAGCGCTTCTGATTGAAGTTAGCTCCCAGCTTCCATGATCCTTCGGTTTGTGTTTACTATTTGCTGTTCTTGGTTACCGACCCCTGCTCTTCTACAACTTGCCTCGATTCCCGATTTCCTCCCGTGTATTGTTCGACCTCGGTTCTGGTAATACGACCCTGTTTTTGGATTCCGCTTACTGTTTGCTAGCTGTTTACCTGTTTTTTTTTTACATGCTTTGTATAACGGATTCCCTACTGGATTTTCCTTGAACTGATGAATTATTTTTCAATTTACAGAGTGTTTTGAACTTTGGGCGCTTTGCTGAATATAACTGCACCTCTGTTCCCATTAGAGCGCCCTCGTTCCATATGGGAAATTAGGTCCCTACTAACTATATTAACTACCCTTCCCGTTTGCCCTACCTCTTCCCAACCTCCTAATTCTTTTGCTACTAACCCAATGCAGGGGTCCCATCAAAAAACATCCTCAAAAAGGGAGTGTTTACCACCTCTAATTTATCTTCCCATTTAAAGTTGATTCCCAGCATAATCAGGTTAGTCCCTTTTGACGTAATTGATTTATCGCTTCACTATCCAGCTCCTGTACTAAAACTGTCCCTCATTTCTTTTCAGACTGGTGAATACCTGGTGGTATTTTGTGCTCTTCCAGCTGAACCTTTATCCCGTCCGTATCTTCTTGGCTCGGACGGGGTGGTATTGCATAGGGAAGGTCTCCTTCTCAGAGGAGGCCCACAGTGGGCTATTCCATTACCATTCTTCTGCGTTCCTTGAGGGTTTTTTGGTGTTTCCGGCTTGTGTGAGTATTAACAGTGTGGAAGCCAAGGTTACAAGCAGCAACATTGTAGAGAGAAAACTGAAGAGAACAGTGTATGAAGCGTATGTGGCAAGTGACGCAAATATAATTAAAACAGCAGATGAGTGAATGAATTCTGAAGCTAAGATACAATACCGTAGGCAGAGTGGTCTGGTACAAGGTGGGTGCTCATTCTGAAGTCTCTGTTAGGTATCCAACTGAAAGGTGACAAATAGTAAAAGGAAAGGAATTGTGAAATCGAAGTGGTCCTGCAACGGGTCAAGCTAAACCCTGTGCACATTCGAAATTCTTTGATAGTTGATGTTATTGAAATTGATCCGAACCCGGCCGAGGGAGACCAATTGTGTTAAAAAGGGATCTAAGCCCGCTGAGGGGGATCCGGGGTGAACCGTGAGCCACCCAAAAAGGAATATCCTACGAACATTGGGTTAAAGGGATCTGAGCCTCGTTGAGGGGGATGGAAGGTGACTAACACTAAAGGAATCTGAGTGCAGCTGAGAGGGATCCAGGGTGAATAGTGGATCACCTAAATTGAAAACCTGTGAAAATCTTAAAGCGGAAAAGAACTAATCGTTTATTTGGTTGCATCAGGCTCTCTAAATGAAGAGACTTTGAGAAGCAAAGAGACTTGAGCACAAAGGGCTCTGAGGCTAATAATTGAACTGTATCCTCGTGCTAAAAAAGCCAGAGACTGTGCTACGCTCAAGTGAATCGCCTTGTCCGATGCTGAAAAAGTGGGGAAGGGAGGCCAACGGCTTGAACATCCTGACATATCAGTTTTTGAACACTTCTTTCTTTTTCGTAACACTATTTCCCACACTACTTGTATTTAGAGGTAATGATTGGCAATAGGTTTATCAGTATAGGCCCTTTTATTTTGACAAGACACCACTAGGACTGTGTTATTATTTGATGGTCATAGCTTGCTCCCATCTGTAGATTTAGGATAAGATAGGCGTTTATCAAACCCTTTTTGAAGTTCAATAAACACCCTTGAACCGTGGTCACTTGTCTGTCTTACTGTTGATACTATGCCTTTCTTACACTGCGTCGGGATATAACTTTAGAGAAAGGGTTGAAGTACTGATGGAGAGCCATACACAGACCGACTCTACGAGTGTGGTGGTAACTGCCATTAAGGACAGAGAAAGCACCCAAGTGCGCACAGAGTTGCAAAGTCTGAATCTACGAGTGTGGCGATGTTAGCTAGTGTGGACTGGGTAAGCAAGAAGAGTCTCAGGGCAAGGAAAAAAGAGAAGAAATCTAGCCAATCAAATTCTAGGAAGTTCCTGTGCAATATCCGTCTGATGGAGAAGAGCGCAGACCGAGTGAAGGAGGATGCAGCTTGTTGCCAGGCATAAGTCCATGGTGATCTTTCTCTTGAAGGTTTGCGAGAAACAGCAGAGTTGCAAAAGGAACCTTTGGTCATTGAAGAGGAAAATGGTTCGACTGCCCAGCATTCACAAACAGCAAATGCATCCGGGGCTGGTCGGATGGAAGGCAATGTGACTAGGGGCACAACCAAATCAAGAGAGGTGATAATCACAAGAGATATGGGCTCCCAATTTGATAATCCCAGTGACGTGCCACAAACACAGGAAATTCAGTACTACCCAATCTTTAGTTTGGAACTCTGTAAGCCTAAGCAACAGTAACAGAGTGGAGGGGGAAACCCCATGTAATAACATGAGTGCACAAAGCAGGGGGCAATTAGTGCCAGAATTGATCAATGAAAGATTAGAGAGAGCGGCTATCCGAGAGAGTGTGGGGGCTAATCTCGCTAATGGCTCAATAGAGAAAAGAAAGCAGTAAAACTGTTGAAACTGTATGGACACCAGAGGTAGTGTTCTGATCTCTAGAAAAGAATGTTGCAAACAGAATTGCAATGGATCCCGGCCAGCTGACCGCTATTCACGCTCCACTCGTGATGCAAATGAAGGGGGCTTTGTGTGTGTATGACAATTCCATGATGATGGGGTAGGTTGGAATCATGTAGCGAGTGATAGGTTTTTTCAGATGGAAGGTGGTTCTGGAGCTGGCCCAAAAACGAGACACTTAATCAATGGAGCCCGGTAGTGAAAGAGGTCAAGAAAGAGGGGCGAGATGTTGAGAAAGGGTCTCAAGCTGCCCGACCAGTACTTAGCTATTCGGATGAACTTCCGTGGAACCAACACTAATTCCAAAATGAATTTATCACTACTCACAGCCCCAACTACAAAAAGGAAGCAACAACCTTTCTGGAAAGAATGGAGAAGGATGATATTGCCATCACAATGAACAGGTCTGACGTTATACAGTTGGTGCACAAGATTCCACAGCTACTTTTTCTGGCATCAAGAGACATTGATGGGGTCTACTTTCGGATAGATGAGAAAACGGATTACGTGCAACTGGACTTTAAATCACGGGCAGTTGTTCATCTGAATACAGCAGAGATTGATTCACTTAGAATGTTGGGGTACGGCCTGCTGTTTTAGGGACTTGGAAATAACAAAACAAATGAAGAAAATCAGCTGTGGGATTCAGAACGAGAGGCCGGAGGACAAAGCCTTTTGATGAGTCACCTGCTCGCTGGCCAAAATATCAGCAGGATGGTTAAACTTATACAGCATCTACTGTCGTACAACAACAAGAGTAATCAGGATTGGATGTGGCTGTCAGAATCTCTTGAACGGCCATTTAGGAAGCTTGGTGATTCTGGGACGGGGCTTTATTCACCTTGATTGCCCCAACGAGTTTGGCCATATTGAACTGGAACTCCAGTGGTTTCAATAATTTCCTGGGAACAGCAGAAAGGAAATGTTTTATATAGCTTTGATTGATCACACTCCTGGAGGTGTGGCTGCCTGATCCAGTTATATTCGAAAGGCCATACACTTGTGCAGCAGAAAGCGGTTAAGGGTGCGCATGGCCGTGCCTCTGGAGCGGTTGATAACCGCAGTGGGAAATACTCCATTGGTAAATCTGGAGATAATATCTAATGATGTGTATGGCCTGCTGGCTGTAAAAATTAAATTGAAGGAAGAAGTCAGCTCCAAACCCATTCTGTTGGTGAATATTTATAGCAATCCTGGGTGCATTAACGCCACATTAAATTATGGGAGATCTAAAAGCTGACTGCATTGCATACTAACAACTTAGCCAGGATTCATGAAGATGTTTCTCAATATCCTACTTGGTAATTAGGGGAGAAAACACCATTCTTGGACTACATGTTTTTATCTCCTGAACGGTTTGATCTCTATGCAGACTTAAGAATTAGAAACACAGAGCTAAGTGATCATAAAATGTTGACAGTCCATATGAAATGTTTGGCAGTTAGTGGTGGGTCCAGTGAATTTGGTAACCTTGTGGTAAATCAAGGTTGGAATCGATTGTCCAGGTATGTAGGAAACATCGGCAAGTATAATGGTAGAATTAAATCTTTCTTCATTTCTACAATTTTGGAAGAAAAAATGAAAGCAGTAGCAACTATAGCCTACCAGGCAGTTGTCGACCGATTCAAAAGAGTGTCAGTTGGCAACGGATCAGCAGTTCGGCCAGTGTCATATTATTTTAATCCAATAATACAGAATGTTGGCATTATTAACCAAGAAGGATTCACGTAATTTCTGGGAAGTGATAAATAAGATGAATACTCGGCAACAGTTTGTAATGAGTAATCCTGTTGCCGAAAATATCTGAGTAAGTCACTTTCAGCACTTACATAGAGAATCAGACAACTTTTTTCCAGTCAAGCGACAAAATACCACCTGAGCTCTGACCCTCTCTGTAGACTTAATTGAGGATATAATAAAGAAAGCCTCCAGTTCAAGGGCATCAGGCCCTAATGGGTTGTCAAACGCAGACCTACAGGGGGACCCTCACTTGTGTGATACTGTCCTTGGCATCATGTTTCAGGAAATCATTTCAATGGGTGTGACGCTACAATCATGGGATTTAGCGCTTATAGTGCCTATATATAAGAAGGGATATATGAACAGTCCTCTTGCCTCCCATCCCATCTCCCTTCTCGATTGAAAAAGACTTCGAAAATTGGGGATCGTCTACTGGTTGCTTGAAGAACTTACAGGAGGGCTTTAGAAGAGGGACAGAGACTGATTGGAAAGGGACAGAGACTGACTGGAATGATTTTAACGTGAGCTCCCCAAAGGAGGAATCGATGAGGGTGGGAAGTCTTTCGGTTTACATTGCAGTCATCAATTGCTCCCAGACATTCGACTGTATAAACTGCAACATGCAACCTTTTGTGGCAAAAATTGACGAATTGGTTGATTTCCCCCCCCCTGCCCTTCTGGCAGTCCTGGTACATAGGTATGATTCAATCCTTCACCAGGTGCAACTGAACGGGCAGGGTGCGCAGAAGCAGTTTTTTTAATCTAAAAGAGGCCTCCGCCAGGGCTGCGTTTTCGCTCCCTGCCTGTTCAATTTTTGTCAGACCTGGGAGAATTCTTGAATAAATCCTGTTTTGCGCCCCCAAGATTGTCAACTCTGACAGTCCCCTATCTCACTTATGCTGATAATGTCATCCTCCTGGATCGAGCCCCGGTGGGATTGCAGAAACAGATTAAGTTGATCCGAGAGTATTCAGTGAGGAATGATCTCAGCATGAATGAGAATAAAACCAGTATCATCAGGTTTCACCACAATGTTAATAAACTTATGGGCTTTGGATGGTCAGTTGGAAATTCGAAGATAATTTCCGACTCAAGGTTTTGTGTACCTTGGCTTCGGATTGGACGTGGTTGACAATGCAGGGATCTTGCCATCTCGCATAATGGATAAGGCAAAGCAATTATCCACTCAAATGCGAAAAATCAATATTAGGCTGCACCGCTTTTCAATATACCCTCTCCTAACTTTTATAAGATGAAAGTAGTTCCTAAACTACTATATGGTATGGAGATTGGAAACAAGACCAAGTCTATCAACTTTGATAAGGTAGTGCCCAGAGTGTGGAAAGGGGGCATAAAACTCGCTAATTGCGTCCCAATTGGAGTTCTACAGTTTAAACTGGGGTTGGTATCGTTGGGTGGCCACTTGGAGAGGAAGATTTTGATGGTTCATCGAAAGTCGTTAGCTGCACCAGCAGGGTCTCTATACATGGATATCGGAGAGGTTATGAAGTCCCCTCTTTGTTGCTCATTGGCGAACTTCAGAAAACAAGCAGATGAGATCCTGTTTAGATGTGAGGGAACGTTGAATGCTCTCATTTCTAATCCAATTCCGGTTAAAATAAAAACGATTGTTTGAATATGATTGGATACAGACAATGGGCCTCATTACGCGGACGATGGTAACCCACCGGTGCTACTGGCGAGTTGCCGCCGACCACGTAACACTGTTTCCGCCAACTGATATCCCGGTGCCATCCGGACATTACAAGTCGCAGCGGCCCAGGATGTCAGGCGGCGGAAACTGTAAGTCCCCATTCCTGTGGAGTCCCATAGGACTCCATTGGAATGGGGACTCGCAAGCACCGGCACCGTTGTCAACGGTGCCGGTGCTTCCGTGAAGGCAACGCCGGTAGGGGACAGAATTCCCGGCAGGTCAGACCTGCCGGGGTTCCGTGGCCCCCAATGGGATTGTTGTGGCCTGGCGGTCTGGAAAGGGTGCCTGTACGTTGCTACCAGCACCCTTATTTCCGGACCGCCAGACTTGTAATGAGGCCCAATGTCTAAAATGAAAGCCTTTAAAATGTATAGTAGTTTGTCCCTCTTGATTTTTCAGGGGAGGCTATCCCAAAATATCTGAAAATGATTTCCCAGGGGGCAGAAACGGCAGTGACGATTTCAGTTTTCAGTCCGCGAGATGGAGGCCTGATTCGAGTCAGATGGTGACCATGGTACATGCGTAGTGATACGTAACATGTGGGTACTGTTGAGTTATGTGGGTCTTAATTTGATCAATTCTGTTTTATTTCATTGTAAATTCTAATGAAAGATTTTTCAAGAATTGTATTATGGAAATATTCTTTTTAATATGTTTATTTGTGTACAATTGTGTGTGATTGCTCTTGTTGTGGTAGTTGATAGAGGTCCCACGGGTAGAGAAAAGTTTGAATTGCGCATACCATATTGGGTACAGGGGTAATGGCGATGTTGACACGATGTAGCAAATTGGCACAAATATAGTGTGTATATAGTGTAGTTAAGGTGAATGGGAAACATTTTACTTTAAGTGTTATTTGTGTAAAATGAGACATTTTCAGATTTACACGCGCGTAGCACTATAATGACAACTATGTTATAGATACAATGTAAATGTGTGGAGTGCCACTCAGCTTGATGAGAAGCGAGGAGTTAACCATGCGCATGTCAGATAGAAGGTTGTGAATGGAGATTGTGATGAGGGGACACAGTAGTCTGTAACACACACAAGCATGAACATACATACACAGGAAGCTTTTTGGGATAGCTAGGAGATGAACAAGTTACTTTCTTACCTGGTAACGTTCTTTCGATGGGATGGTCTGACGACATATTCCATATCTATGACAGGTAATCACCACAGCGGTGCTGCTTCGGAAAATATTCCCCGTCTGCGTCCTGCGTCGATGACATCGATACGCTGTCCTCGAGGGCCTCCGTCAAGCCGACGTTACCGGATGTTATAAGTAGGGCACACGACGCTCGTAGCCTCAGTTGTAGTTTTTTCCCCAGAATGTGGGGCACCAATCTTCTGCCAGTATGACCACAGAAAGCCATGTGGAAACGTAAGCTGCAATCGCATAAGAAATTCTGTAGCGTGGCAGGTAGGGAGGGAGCGATATGGAATATGTCGTCGGACCATCCCATTGAAAGAACGTTACCAGGTAAGAAAGTAACTTGTTCTTCAAGGGGATTGGGTCCTCCGACGTATTCCATATCTATGACAGACTCCCAAAGCAGTACCAACGTATGGAGGAGGGAAAAGAATTTAGAATATAGAAATTTAGAATGCCCAATTAAATTGCAGAGTAAAGGACCGCCTTGCCAAAGGCCAGATCCTGCCCATGGATAAAATCTAGGGAGTAGTGTCTTACAAAAGTATGGACCGAAGCCCATGTGGCAGCTTCACAGATGTTACGAATAGGAACACCCCTCTGCAGGGCAGTAGAGACAGCTATATCCCTAGTAGAATGGGCCCGTAAGCCTACTGGAGGGCCTTACCCGCCAAGCGGTAACATTCAGAAATTGCCAAGATAATCCATCTAGACAAAGTCTGCTTAGTAACAGGTTGTCCCAAACGCCTTCCAGCGTAACCTATAAAGAGCTGATCCTCCACTCTGGCCCTGGACACGCGTGAAATGTAGAAACTTAAAGCTCTCCTAGGATCCAACCTATGAAGCCTCTCCTCTTCCTTACCAGAATGTGGAGGAGGATAAAATGCCGGAAGAATGACCTTCTGGCTTAAATGAAATTCCGACGCCACTTTCGGAAGAAAGGAAGGTCAAACCCTAAGGACAACCCTGTCCTTATGAAACACCATGAAGTGTGGCTTAACAGAATGTGCCTGCAACTCACTCACTCTGCCTGCAGAAGTAACCGCAACTAAAAATACAGTTTTAAGGGTCAACAGTCTCAAAGGACCAGAATGTAAAGGCTCAAAGTGAGCACCCATTAGGAATTTTAGAACAAGGTTCAAATCCCAACCGGTCACCTGGAAAGGTGACGGTGGAAACACATTAGTGAGCCCTTTCAGAAACTGAGAAATTAAAGCAATTGTGAAATAAGAGCACTCCTCAGACGAGCGCTTAAATATGGACAGCACCGCCAGGTAACCTTTAATGGTACCCACTTGCAGGCCCTTGTGGGCTAAGGAAAGCAAAAAAGACAAAACTACAGGAATGTCACATGAAAAAGGATCCACATTCTTAACCCTGCACCAATTGCAGAACTTTCTCCAACAGCAACGGTACAGGGACTTTGTTGCAGGCCGTCTGGCCGAAAGCAATACCTCCATCATGTCTACAGGGAGGTCCCAATCCTTATACCTCAACCTTTCAGAAGCCAAACGTGAAGGTTGAGGGATCTGACCTCTGGATGGAGAACCAGACACCTCTCCCATGAGAGCAGATCATCTCGGTAGGGAAGACGGCGTGCAGGGCAGACGGACAAGTCGAGAAGGTCCTTGTACCACGTTCTCCGGGCCCATGTCGGAGCAATGAGGATCATCCGGGAACCGAACCTCTGTAACCTCTGCAGCACTTGCGGGATGACAGGGACTGGAGGAAATGCATACAGCAGTGGGAAGGACCACTCCACCACGAACGCGTCCCCTAAGGCTCCTCTTGGAGGAAATTCCCGCAAGAGGAACCTTTCGCACTTCCGGTTGACACTCGAGGCGAAGAGATCCACTTGTGGGGTCCCCCAAAGGGCGAAGATCTCCAGGAGAATCTCCTGAGCCAGCTCCCACTCGTGAGAGATCGCGCTCTGCCTGCACAGAGCGCCCGTCGTCTCGTTTTCGTCTCCGGCCAGATGAACTGCCAAGATCGAAATTTCCTGCTGGATGGCCCAGAATCAGAGCTGCATCGCCTTACTGCACAGAGGAAGTGACCCTGCCCCCCCTCCTTTTGCTGAGGTAGTGCATGGCCACCGCGTTGTCCGTCAGAATCAGGACATTCTTCCCTCGTACAGTCGGCAGAAAAGCCTTCAGGGCTAGCCTGACGGCCCACAGCTCCAACAGATTGATATGGAGTCTGGACTCAGACAGAGACCAACGACCGCTGACTGTCAACTCGTTGGCATGAGCTCCCCATCCCGTGAGGGATGCGTCCGTCACGATCGTCACCTCCGGCCAGGGTAGCCAAAATAGAGCCCCCTTCATCAGATTGCCTTCGACGGCCCACCACAGAAGGTCCTGGGCGACCGAGGGCGGCACCTGAATGAGGTATGACATCCTGCCGGAGGACTGTGACCACTGCATCTTGAGAGCCCATTGCAGAGATCTCATCCGCAACCTGGCCTCTGGCACCAGAAAAATGCAGGATGCCATGAGGCCGAGAAGCCTCAAGAACTCGAACGCCGGGAGACTCTGGGCATGTTGAAACTTGGGCACCATCTGCAGAATGTAATGAGCCCTCACCTGGGGAGGGAAACACTGCCCCAGGGACGTGTCGAGCACTGCTCCGATGTACTGGAGCCGCCGAGTTGGCGTCAAGTGGGACTTCTTTAAGTTGAGGGAGAAGCCCAGCTTGTGAAGGAAGTGGCAGGTGACTGACAGATGATCCAGGACTTGCTCGGGAGAGCGCGTCCTGATCAACCAATCGTCCAGGTAGGGGTAGACGTGAATCCCCCCTTTCCTGAGATACGCTGTCACCACCACCATGAACTTGCTGAAGACCCTCGGGGGGAGGTCAATCCGAACGGCAGGACCTGAAACTGAAAGTGCGAGTCGCCAACCGCGAACCTCAGGTACTTCTTGTGCTTGGGATGAATCGGCACATGAAAGTAAGCATCCTTAAGATCGAGAGACATCAACCAGTCCTGAAGTTGAAGGGCCTGGAGGACTTGAGAGAGAGTAACCATCTTGAACTTGTCCTTCTGAGGAGTTTGTTCAAACCACGCAAGTCCATGATGGGTCTCAATCCCCCGTCTTTCTTCGAAATCAAAAAATAAGGGGAATACCATCCCTTGTTCCTCTTCGCTACAGGCACCAGTTCTATGGCGCCTTCCTCCAGCAGGTATTTGATTTCCCGCACAAGGAGCGGATCCGGACTCTTCAAAGAGAGATTCCCTGGTGGATTGTCGAGAGGCCTCTGCCAGAAAGGAAGACAGTAGCCGTGGGCTATGATCTCCAGAACCCACACATCTGAAGTAATGGCACGCCATTCTACAAGATGCTGCCCCACCCTTCCCCCAACCGGCGAACCATGGGACATGGCCTCATGACTGAGCTGAAGCGGCTGTGGCATTGCCCGAGGGTAAAGAGGCAACTGCCGGAGCGGCCTTGGCACCTTGAGTACCTTGTTTTCCACCTCTGGTACTCCTACGGTGGCTCCTTTGACTTGCAGCTCCTCTCGATCTACCAAAGGAAGAGTAGTATCGAAAGGAAACGCCCCTCCATTGCTGTCCCCTAGGACGAAAAGGCTCAATGACTTTGCTGCAGCTTTGGAGGTCTGCAACCTCTCAAGGCTCTCGTCAGCCTTTCTGCCAAAAAGATGTACACCATCAAAGGGAATGTTGAGAAGCCAGGCTTGTACATCAGGAGCAAACCCCGACTTCCGCAACCACGCAAATCTGCGCATTACGGTGCTCGCCGCCATGGACCGGCTGACACAATCGGCCGTGTCCAGACCCGACTGAACGGATTCACACATGGCATCCTTGCCATCCTGAGCGAGAGCAAGAAAGCCATCCCATTCCTCCCCTTCGGGAATATGTTCAGCCACCAAAGAGACAATTCCACAGAGTGTGAGTGAAACGTTCTAAGGCACACATGGAGTTGGCTGCCTGTAAAGCCATACCCCCTGAAGAAAACACTTTCTTCGCCCAGCCATCAAAACGCTTGTCGTCCCCATCAGGAGGGATAGTAGGGTACAACGCCTGTTTTTGCCGGGGCCGTAGCCGCCTGCACCACCAAAATCTCTGGAGTGGGGTGCGTAATCAAGTAGCTGAGGTCACTACTGGCTGGACGGTATTTTTTCAGCAAAGACTTGCTCACTGCCGGGAGACACTCCGGAGCAGTCCAAGCCGCTGCCACCCTTCTTTGCAAGGCCATATGGTATGGCAGTACCGGGTCAGTTGGTGGACCTTGGTCAAGGATATCCGTCAGGTCATCCTGCAGAAAATCCACTGGTGGCGCAGACCACCCCAAGTATTCTGTCACCCTCGACATAAGGCACCGGTATGAGGACTCTGTGTTCATGCCAGGCTCAGGCCTACCGAACATAACCTCCGGAGAGGTGTCCAGACCACTGGCGTCATGCAAGGACTGACGCAGGTCTTCTAGCTGGCTATGACCAGACATGAGTTTGTCAGGAACCTCTTCAGGAACCATACCTTCATCAGACCCTTCATCCACCTCAGAGATGTAATCCAGAGGCTGGAATAAATCCCTTGATGAGGGCACAGAAAAAGGCTCAAATACAGGCCTTACTGACTTCTGCAGGGCCTTTCTCGGAGTTTCCACCGGTCTCCTAGGCACCTCCGATAACGCCTCCTCGAAAGGCGTCGACAGAATCGGCGTCGACGTCAAGCGTGGCACCGAAAGCATCGACACAGGTCTCGAGGGTGGAGCCCTGAGCGTGTCGTTCGACAGCCTGGGCGCCAATGGCCTCAGCGGCTTCCTCTGAGGCGGAGCCTCGAGAGAATTCTTCGACGGCCTTGGTGCAAAAGGCGTCGATGTCTTCTTTGAAGACCTCACAGGCTCTGAGGGCGTCGAGGACCGGGACCTGGAATGGGCAAGGCTAGAGCGATCCACCTTGTCCGACTGGGACCCCGAAGGTGCCTGGTGATCGCAATGACCGCTCGAGCCCAAAGACGTGCAAACGGTGACTCTAGCACGTTCCCTGCCGGCGTCTTTCGACAGTGCGGACGGAACATCATCTCCTTACGAAATTAATCCCATTCCGCAGGAGTGGAATGCTTGTTGGGACGAGCAACCTGCCGACGGGCGGAGTCCTCGGATGAGGAAGGGGAAGGCAACCGGTGACGGCGCTTCCGTGAGTGCCTCGAAGAGGCAGAGGAATGGCGGGACCCACTCCGGGACCGAGAACCCCTGGACTTACGCCGACGATGCAGAGAGTCGCCCCTCGAATCGTCAGTCGAAAGCCCAATGGATTTTGACTTCCGGGGCTTGGACACCTTACCGACAGAAAGCTTCTTCATACGCTCCCGCAAGGACTTCGATGTTAACGGCTGGCACTCGTCACAATCTGTGGCGTGGTCCTCACAAAGGCGCCAGAGGCAGGCGGTGTGCGGGTGCGTCAGCGACATCTTAGAACCGCAGTCCCTACACTTCTTGAAACCCGGCCGCGGGGTAGAAGAAGACGAAGACATCATGGAAATCTTCACAAACGAACAGGTTTGAAGAACCGAAAGAATAGAGGGGCGCAGAGATCTCCGAAGCGAACACGTTCTCTGAAAAAACGGAACTGAGGCTATGGGCATCGTGCGTTCTACTTATAACATCCGGTGACGTCGGCTCGACAGAGGCCCTCGGGGACAGCGTATCGACATCATCGACGCAGGAGCTGAAAATTTTCCGAAGCAGCACAGCTGTGGTGATTACCTGTCATAGATATGGAATACGTTGGAGGACCCAATCCCCTGGAAAGGGGGTATATTGTGAATAGATAATTCTGTGTGCCGCATGTTCCCTCATTGTGGGGAGTTTGTGTGAATCACTGAAGCTTGTATCTGTTAGGCAGAAACCTGTGCAGTTCCCTCTGGGACCACTGCAAAAGATTTAGGACTACAGGTGTTTGGCAGTAAACCCACTTGGTAGCAGTCTGTACCACACAGATTCACTTGGTAGCTGTGGCTGAGCAGTCAGACTTCCCTAAAGAAGAGTTAGGCAGTATACAGAGTATTAACAATAGGTCAAGAGAACACAGTAGAACAAGTAAACACTGACCAGGGCTTGGTGTAAAAGAGATATAATAATTTATTTAAAACCACATCTAGAAAAACGCACAGGCACTAATAGTAAGCAATTCAAAAACACGGTCACTAAAAGATATACATAGGGTGTCCGGTTTTCGGGGATAACCGGAAAGTGCCTGATATGTGACCCCCGTTAAAATTTAAAAATTCTCAGGGTTATCCGATAAACCCCGTATTTCATAGTGCTGGGAGCGGGATTCGAAACCATGGTGTCTTGTTTCCAAGACATGCATGTTGCCAGTGAGCTATCCTAGCAGCTCTGTTAAAGCATTGTCTATTGGAACTGACATTGCTACTAACGCTGCAATGATAATTTATTATCCCATATTGCCACCTTGTGGCCAAATGCCGATTTGACTGCCTGGTCATAAGGACCTCACATTGCAAACTGCAATGCTGGACAATCCAGAAAACTCTGGTTTCGGTTGAGTGTTAAGCTCTTTGTGCCTCTCCCAGCTGTGGCATTGTTCTTGGGAGGGAAACATTAGCAGGACTGCAGGGGGCATTCTCCTGTTGATGATGTGTGCATCTCTGTCGGGGGAGGGCTAAAGTACCCCCTCCAGTCATGACCTTAGAGGCCTGCATGGGTCATTAGGCTGCACGTACATGTTTGCCCGGGAAATCTCGCTCCATATAAGCAGCGTCACTTGTTCGAGCCATTCACTGTTCCCCGAACCTGCTGAACGGTATTTTCCAGTGTTTCCTTCGCTTTTGCTCTGCTGGGCGTGTTGGACCCTTTGTAAGGTAAGTTGTATGTATTTTTTTGTGTGATGCCGAGGTGGTGGGGGTTTGATTTACATACATTTTAAACACAAGGACTCCTGGGCCATTTCTAGCAAGCTCAGAACTGGCAGAACCCATGCCCCTGAGCCGAAGTGCCATAATTACCCCTACCTTGGAGGGGGGCCCCACAGGGCTGCCTGATTTCAAGAAGTAAGATTCCACTGTTCACCAGTCTTAGATAACACATGTCAGGATATTTTATGGGCTCTAAACCCATTGCCTTTCTGTTTTGACAAGTTACTCAAATTCATCCCCTTCAAAGGTGCATATAGGTCGGTGCTTGCATTTGCATAACAAGATGTCACTTTAAAAGCACCACGCCTGCACATATATATTTCAACATGAGTACTTTAAGCACACAGAACCAGAAACCAGCTTCATGATGTTCCGTGCGCACAAAATAGCACCAAAGAGCAGAGGAACAGTCTGAAAACAGTCTATGAAATTGACAGCCTAGAAGCAGATCCGCGCTTCGAAATCGGTACCCTTTTGGGGAAGCGCTACGAATTAGTTTATTTATTTATTATTAGTAGTACACTTTATGTGTTTTCATTGCATAGGTTGACGCGCGTGCAGAACCTCTCCAACTAATTGAACAATTTTCATTTAATGAGACACGCGATGTAAACTTATTTATTCCACGTTGGGTGTAAATGTGTGACGCAGCGCTAAATGAGTAACTGAACATTTGGCAATGCACGTGTAAGTACCCTTTTCCTGTGTGCATTTGAGTGCTCTGTTAACACGTGCATGGGTGCCCTTTTGCCATTTGCGAATGCCCTATTCCCATGAACATGTGAGTGCCCTTTTCCCATGAGTGAACCCTTTCCCATTTTCATGAGAGTGTACTCGTCCCGTGTGAGTGCCCTTTTCCTGTGTGCGTGAAGGCGCTATGGGGCTGTTAGGACTTCAGGGGGTCGGAGGGCAACGCTTGCTGCAACCCCTACCACTCCAGCAGGCTCTGCGGCACAGGTGAGCGGTGTGTGCGATTGGGGGAAGGGGTGGGGGGGGGGGGTCTGGTGGAAAATGCAATTTGTATTTGGGTGTGGGGCAGTTCGGATCAGCAGCAGTCCCTAGAGCGCAGGCATCTCTGTTAAAGGTTGGCAGAGGCTCGTGTTTAAAGTGGTTTAAGGTGGATCTGGGATTCTGGGTGCTGATAAGACCCTGTTTCTAACTTTAAAAGACTCAGGCCTGGTTGTCTTGACACCAACTGCTATTTCGGGGCGACTTTTGACCCCCTAGATTAGTTTTTGCCTTGCTTGTATACAAGCGGTTCCCATACTTTATACCTGCAGTGTTTACGTCTTTAAATAAGGTGGCTAAAAAGTGTGGAGATGTGGTATTCAAGCTATCCATTTAATAATGGGAGCAAATTTCCTTCTGAACAGATCTGGTGGTAGACCATTTATCATACTGGCTGTGAGCTTTTCTTTAGCAAGATGTAAAAGTAGCACTTTAGCAGTGGGATTTTTACTTATTCTATGCTTTGCAGGGGTAATGAAATACATTTCAGGAATGATTTGGAGAGTCAGGGCAGCATTCATTTCGAGCAGCCTATCTGGTGAGGTGGGAGGGTAAATTGCTTTTGTTTTAATATGGGTTTCTTTTTATGAGGTGTGATTTACCTTTAATTACATTTGCTTTGCAGCTTGTCACTTGAATAAGGAAATATTTTTTGGGTGAAATTTAGATTTACTTCTACAGCCTTTTCGGGTTTCCTATATTTTATCTGTCCCTCTGGGGATGGGATCCCATCACTATGCGCAGCAGTTTAGTAAAAGGTGCAACGCCAGGGAGTGCTTGCATTACTTCTGCTGCACCCAGTCATTCCTTTTCTCAACTTAGATTGGGTTGCGTGCACAGTAAAGTGTTCTTTTGCTTTTATCTTTTACAATTGCGCAGGCTAGATGGGCTTTTCTTTTCCTTAACCCAACAATTAGGAATTTCTGAAGTGCAGGTTGTGGGCCTGGCTTTTTTATAAGGCGCGGAGTATTAGTGTTGTCTTGATTGGGGGCCCAGATCCGCCTATGTCATGCACTTTGTGTGCTGAATTCCAGTTGCAAGCAGTGGGAAGAAATCTTCTGAAAGAAAGTTGGGTGACACTTTCAGTGACTTTGGTCCAGTAACATGTGCACTTTTGGAATGTCTGCCACTTGGAAAACAAAGGACTGTTGAGGAAAATTTTAGGATATTCTACGCAACAATGCATGTAAAATGGCAAGCAATGCTGTGCCGAAACATTCCATCAGCCACCATGTCATTCGAAGCGAGTGAAGCCTCTTTGTGGTATGCCGTGCAAGTACTAGATCCCTTCCGCAAAAAAGAATTTAGTCAAAACTTTGAAAAATATGCATTCATTTTTAACCATTTTAAAGACACAGACTGTGTGCAGCCAGTTTAACGCCTATTTGGCAGAGCCTGTGCCTGAGAATCTGCCGCTTCGGGTGCATGAGTATTGGGTGGGAAAGCACCAACAGTAGCCAGATTTATCAGTTTGTGTGTTGGATATTTTGGCCCTGCCCGTGTCCAGTGCCAATGTGGAAAAGTCGTTTTCCCAAATAAAAGTCTTTATGGGAATAAAAGAAAGGGCATGGATGGGAAGAGTCCTTGAAGAAATATTGTATGATTTATTACAACCATTTTGACTTGTAGGAATGCAACATATTACTTGATTAACATGAAATTGTTTAGAACATCTTGCACTGAGAGATTACCCTACATATGCACGCAACGAAGCAATAAAAGAAAATGTCTGTGTTTACACCTGAAAAAACAGTTGTCCGCGATTTTTTGAAAGGGGCAAATGTGAAAACACGGATAAACACAGATTCTCAAAGTTTTTGAAAACACTGGAAAAACACCCCCGGAAGTAAAAAAATAAATAAACCCCTTAAACAGGAAACCCTAGATATACACTCCCTTAAAAGAATATTAGACAAGTCTTAAGTAAAGCCCCACTTATTTTCAGACAGCGGTGAGCCCTTAACGTAGATGGCACTCTAATAGTTCGTTTTAAAAAGGGAGAGAAAAGCAGAGAACAAGTTGAAACAGATCCCAACACTTTTACCAGAACATAACAAGCGAGGAAGGCAAAGTAAAACCGTGAAGTTAGAGTTCAAGAGGCCAGATCTACTTTCAGAGGATCCAAACAAAATGTGTCCAAGGTCACACGGTTGCAGTGCACAAAAGTCTTGTAAAGGTTCAAAAAGGAGTTGGACCAAAGAAAGGGACCAGTTAGAGGGTCAAGGCGGCCAGCCCAGTCCAGAAGGTTAAGGGGTTATTATTACCTTGTAGCAATCTTTAGAAAGGGAGGCCTGGCGGACACGGTACCTTAAAGTGGTGAGAACGCTCCAGCGGGGGCAGTTGTTCCTGGCAGCGGATGCAAGTCGGTGCTTCGTCCGGGGGAAGAGAGGATCTCGTCGTGGAGGAAGACAGGAGTCTGTTGCACTGCCAGGGAAGAAACCAGCCACAGAGTTTCTCAGGTACAAGGAGCAGTCCTGTGATTCGCGGTTCAGTGGTGAGTGGCTATCCGGCTGCCGGGGTGCTTGGCACGGGCAGTTCGACCACAAACCAGGCTGGGGTGCGAAGAAAGAAAGGTAAACTGGTTGTGCCCACCAGTCAGGGGAAGAAGCCTCTCCAGCCGGGAGATCTTCTCTGTCGTCGGGAAGTGGTGAGTCGGTTATGCAGGGCTCCACCAGTGGTGTCGTCGTGGTAGGTCGGCTCAGCTTCTCCCTCGTCGGATTCTCAGGTCCTGTGGCGACTTCTGAAGTTCCTGTCACCAAAGCCCTGCTTTTATGCAGAAAACCCTCATTCACTCAGCCTAGCTGTCACTCAAACATGCTAAGTGGTGGGGCCAATCACACAAGAGTGCGACTTGAGTTACCAAGGTAACTCAGTCCAGGGTGCCTAAACCCCCTCCCACACCCCCTGTGGTACCCAGACAGAGTGGCACCACTTTTGGAGGCTTCTGTGGAGAAGCCTGCCAAAAAGTGGAACAAAGGGCTCGACTTGGGTTGGAGTCACAGAAGAGAACACAAATGCCATTTTAGAATCGAGTCTTGGCAAAAAATACCAACCGGAGAATTAATATTAATTAAATAAACCGGCGGTATATTCGAGGCTAAGAGAATTAAATAATTAAAGTTGGTAGCCTCGAACAATGGGAAAATCCCATAGGAAAATATTCGCGGTCGAATATAACAAGTAGTTTCCACTGCCACCAGCCAAAACTCGATCAGGGGGGACGGAGACGTGCCCCCTCGACTAACAGACTCCGGGGCAATCGAATTGCCTTGACCAGTACGTCCACAATATGATGGTTTGTACTGGTTTCTGTTAATAATTGGGGACTAGCAAAGCCAATGGTGACTTTACATGCCCTGGGAGACAGTAGTCAGTCCCAGGGTATGGAGTCTAAGGTGGGGTGTCACTATGGCACCCCTGTGTTACTGCACGGAGGGTGCTATGTAACACACATCGTAAAAACACATGAGACCCTATGGAGTAAAGGACCCCATAGCCCATAAAACACATTCACAGTCAAAGGAATACCATAAATCATGTCCAAGAGTGGGAGGAAAAGAGTCTCACTCTTGGCAGGAGGAAAAAAACAAACTCCAGAAATCCAGCAAAGTTGCGGGGGGACTCATTAGGTTAGGAAATTCAGCTAAAAGAGAGAATTCTCCCTAACAGTATCTGCAAGGTAAAACTCGGAAGGGCCAGGAAACTGGTTTTGCAAGATTGAAGGCTGAGAGAGCAGCAACTGTGGTCAGTTTCAGGCAGGCCTGCTTTATGCCCTTGTGCTATTGTGGAGGAGAGATGTAATATCTAAGTACATGGGAGCCTGTTATTCAATGACTGGGGGATTCCGGCCACCTAGCAGGGCTGGGTTTAAGGGCCGGACAATTAACTTGATGCAAGGGTTGCTTGCAGGGAAGGTGTACCAACAGATCATGGGTTTTCAATTAAATTGTCAGGGTGTGGGTTGAGACCATGTGTGCTGGAATGGTAAGTCGCATAGTTTAGAATTAAACGTGGACACCAACACATTTGGGTGGATAAAACCAGCAACAATAGATCAAAAGTTTTTTTCCTGCCTCTTAACATCAATGGCATTTCCATAGAATGGCTGTGTGCGTCACAAGAAGGGGTAAAGGTGTCCAACCAGATGGAACCTGTAATAATCAAAAACTGTCTGTAGTTGTGCAAGGGCGTAACTAAAAGATGGGGTTGTGACCAAACATGGAAGGATCCCAGAGAGTGGTGTATTGTGAATGTGAAACATGTAGTTATACATTTAAAGAGAATGATGCTTAAATGAATGTATCCAATAAGAAGTTTGGGAACTGAAGGGGATATGATAACATTGAATAAGTTTGACCAACCGTGTGTGGAGGGTTGACTTTGTAACAAAACCTGTAGGAGTGTTTTAACTGTTGCAAAGTGTATAAAATGTGTGCTTATTGTGTGGTTTGAAGAGACTATGGAAAGTTTGACTTGCCCCTCCCGCCCATTTGTACAATAAACTTGCTTTACGGACAAACTCCCACTTGCTCTTTAAGTGGTGGGGCTACTTTGGTTTAAGTGATCATAGGCTCACTCCTGCATTTGGCGTCCATGGGTGGGCTCTAGGCTCTCTAAGACGTTGGGGGTCTCCGGTCCGCCCAGCTCAGCTGCAGCGCTTCTCTGTGGAGACCAGTCTTTCATGCACGACAAAGAAGAAGTCTACAGGCACTATGTTGGTTAGAGGCCTGTCTGGCCCCCGGAGGTATAGACCTGTGGTCCAGACCTGTGGTCCAGCGGCACAGGACAGATTAAATATTTTTGAACTTCGAATCGAGGTATGCCCTGTCTGCATATGCTCTCAGGGTCCTAATAACCACTGACTGTGTTGTGCCTTATGGTCGCTACAGACCACTCTGATTGTGTTGTGCCTTATGGTCGCTACAGACCACTCTGATTGTGTTGTGCCTTATGGTCGCTACAGACCACTCTGATTGTGTTGTGCCCTAAGGTCGCTCCTAGACCTCACTGTAATGTGTTGCACCTCCTGGTCGCTCATCTGAGCTCTTGCCTCCCGCTGCTCGCCAGCCACATTGACATTCCCTGGTACCCTAGGTTGCTCCCTAGCTTTCCCAGAACCTAACCGTTCCTGCCCTCCTGGACCACCCCACCTAACCTGACTGTGCCAGTAGCGTACCGCAGTTTAAAATCATGCTTCTAGCGTCTTCAAAGCCTGCCACTACCACATTAGTACTGAGCCTCCTTACTATCATGACTCCTGCACCCTCTGCCACGTGCCCACCCAAAGACAGAAACATGAGACTAAGGGCTAGACTATCCCAGCTACATGAACCTTCATCCTATCACACTTTTAGGGGCTATACCAACCAAACCAACCTAACCAACAAACGATCTCAACACCCCAAGCCCGCTCCACTGACACCAGGCGCCTTACCCACCAAGCAGCCACTGTCACAAGCCACAACCTCAACCAAAAAAAATACAACCCGCTACCACCTTACCAACTAGCACCCTGCCACTAACTGCCGCCCTCATTAATGCCAGATCAATGGTTGCCCACGCTACCGAGATCTCAGACACTCTAACAAACGAGAACCTAGATGTACTATGCATTACTGAAACCTGGCTCCATGAGGCTGCTGGCCCCGCCATTATGCTAGCAATACCAGACGGCTACCAACTGCTAAGAGCTGACAGACCCAACACTAAAGGAGGTGGCCTTGCCATTATCCACAAAGCCAACCTGCCTATCCGTCTAGCCACTACCACACCACTCCAGTCTTGTGAACTCCTCACTGCCAAACTCCAACTTTCATGCAACCGCACTCTTACCATCCATGTGATCTACAGACCACCTGGACCATTAGGCACCTTCGAGGACGAACTAACCAGCATCCTAACGAATAATACAAAAGACCATACGCAAATCCTACTATTAGGAGATTTCAACCTTGGTTTTAACGACTGCAACGACAAACATGCCACATCTGTCGCTGCACTACTGCATGACTACGGACTAACGCAAAAAGTCACCACCCCCACCCACTCCAAAGGCAGAACTCTTGACTGGGTTGCGGACCTGAACTGCAACACTAGCATCACTAATATAACCCCGCAAATATGGACAGACCACCATCTAATTTGATTCTCCGCCGCACTTGACCTTAACCACCCTAAACCTATAGTAATGGCCCCGCCACACCCCACTAGAAGTAAAAAAGAAATTTCAGCAGAACAACTCCTTCCACATCTCCTCCCCACCCTCAATAACATAGACAACATTACAGACCCGACCTTACTTGTGGAAACCTATAATAATACCATGACCATGGCATTAGATCCGATTGCCCCCACCAAAATCCGTAAAGGCAAACAACTCTCCCACCTGAATAACTGGTTCACACCCCAACTGAAAGACCTCAAAACTCAAAAAACAAAACTGCAATCTATATGGCGACATTCGCCCTCTGAGGAGAACAAAATCAAATTAGCCACCCTTGCCAAACAATATAAAAAGGAAATCATTAGTACAAAAAAAACCACTTACAACGACAGGATAACCAAAGCCAAATCAAATACTAAGGAATTATTCTCCATCCTGCGGGAAATGGAATCGCCCATACCACAAACAGACAATATCCCCAAAAATAAACTCTGGTGCACTAACATACAAAACGCCCTAGCAGGAAAAATCAGCTCTCTCCAAACTAAAATTGCAATTAAAAAAGCCGCCTTGCTAGTGCCACCTGAGCCCACCCCCAAGGCACAGCCCGCCCCAACCAGGCCGCTAACACTCCACACCCCTTCAGCTTCAAACAAATAACCATACTAGAGACAGAAAAAATCATACTCTCCCTAAAACCATCCAATCGTAAAAGCGATAGCTGCCCTCCTCAAATTATAAAAGATGCAGCGAGAGACCTAGCTCCCTTCATCTCAAAACTGATCAACGCCTCCTTCAAGACTAACCTAGTGCCCAATAACCTTAAACAGTCCTGGGTCCTACCCCTGCTAAAAAAACAAACTCTCGACCCTTCCATCCCGACAAACTATAGACCCATCACCACCGTCCCATTTCTACTTAAAATCATCGACAGGGCAGCCTACCTGCAAATCCAGGACTACCTTGAATCCAATAACTTACTTGGCTCACGACAATCTGGCTTCTGACCCCTCCACGGCACTGAAACAGCCCTGATTGACCTCAAGACTCAAATTGACGAGTTGAAGGATAATGGAAAATCAGCTATGCTACTCCTCCTTGACCTATCGGCAGCCTTCGACCTGGTAGACCATGCAGTTTTATGCAATCACCTCGGCTCTGCTGCCCATTTCTCAAGCGATGCCATAACCTGGGTTCAATCCTTCCTTGCTAACCGGACTATGAGAGTCTTCTCCCCCCTTGCAGCTGCTGATCCCATACAAGTCTCCTGCGGTGTCCCCCAGGGATCATGTGTGTCTCCTACTATGTATAACATCTTTACCAAACCCTTGTTTGACAAGTTGGATAGACTGGGTGTCATCTACACTAACTATGCAGATGACACTCAGATCCTCATCCCCCTTTCGGGCAACTTCTTGGAAGACTCAGCTTTGGTAAATAAGATATACCTCCTCATTCAGGCATGGATGGCATCCCACAGCCTCTGTCTGAATGACGACAAAACAGAGATTCTGATCCTCGGCACAGAGACAGCAATTAAAAAACTAGACCCCAACTACGCCTCATTTAACATTGACAACAATGTCATCAAAGTGATGCCCGCAGTCAAAACCCTTGGGGTCTATCTGGACTCAGCACTCACCTTCAAGCAACAAACTAATTCCCTAGCCTCCTCCACTGCCTATACTTGTAAACTGATCCGAGCATGTAGACCATTCCTAACGGAGGCCAGCTGTATTACCCTAGCTAATGCACTTATCATATCTAGATTGGACTATTGCAATGCCCTATATGCTGGATCTAACAAGTATATCCTCAACAAACTCCAAACTCTCCAAAATAACGCTCTTAGAGTAGCTTTAAACTTACCCAACAGAGCCCATGTCTCCACCGCCAGAAGGAACATGCACTGGCTCAAAATTAATGACAGGATCACCCTCAAAACTATCTCACTCACATCCAAATGCCTCAACAATATAGCTCCCCCCTACCTAGTTAACAGAATCAACAAAAGAACCTCTAATCGCCCCACAAGAATATCTAACGCCTTCACCCTGCTGGTGCCCAGATATAAAAAAAGCACAGCTGGCGGCGCCAGCTTTCCAGTCACAGCGGCCCAAACTTGGAACAAACTCCCCCTAGAACTCAGAAAGGACCAACCTTACCCAAGTCTCAGACGCAAGGCACTCTTATGGCTACGATCTAACGACATCTAAGGTGATCCCCCTCCGCAACATTTCCATCCGCCTGAGAGACACCCTCTTGACTATGCCCTGCTAACTTGTCCCTAGGTACCCCTACCCCCACTGCTAGTACCCAGCTACAAACTGCGGCTGACCACCACTCAGCTCCTTCTTGCTTCCGACACTTGACAATCAACCGCACTAGTTCTCTCTTACTGCACACCTCACTGAACTGTACCACCTTCCACTCTCTTTCTGTTTCCAATATCTGGCATTAACTGTCCAACACATGCAATCTATAATGTTTCTGAATCTGCTCCTACCGCTTACTTCTGTGTTTGTCACTGTAACCAAGTTCTCAAGTATTCTTGTAATGTTTGCGCCCGGCTACCTGCGGGTTTGGTTTTGCGCTATATTAAATAAACAAACAAACAAACAAAGGAGCACCACTTTGGAGCACTTTGGGGTTCACATCCATTTGAGTGCATCTTTGCCAGGTAAAGCAAGAGGGGCACAGGGGAGAAGAAACAGTTTTTTTGCTGTTCTTGGATAGGGTAAGAGGTGTGTGTGTGGAGCTAGATGAGGTTAAGTAGGTTGAAAGAGTTGAGTGGTTTTGAGGGAGTGGATGAATTGTTCTATGTTGCAAGTTCTTTTTTACCTAGAATTTTAGAGGTGTGGTCTCCCGCACCTGCACGTCCATTGTAAGGATAGCCTTCATACCCTTCAGTTTGCTTGTCTGGTCGGCTGGAGGCCTCACCTAGGGTGAGGTGGCATCATATGGCAAGTCCACCCGTAGATACCATTCTGGAGTATACCCATGGTAACCATCTACTTTGAATTGGTTGTGCAGACGGAGCTTGCGTCTCTCTTTTTCTTGGTTAGTCGAAGTAGTGAAGGGCATCTCCCAGTAGTCAGGAAAAGACAGCACTCTAGTAAAGAGTGTTGCACTAGTAAAGATGAGAGAGAGAGAGAGAGAGAGAGAGAGAGAGAGAGAGAGAGAGAGAGAGAGAGAGAGAGAGAGAGAGAGAGAGATAGATAGATAGATACAGCAGTGTTGTAGTGGAAAACATTGCACTCCTTTTATGCTCGAGGGAAGGAGAAATCTCAGAGAGGTAAAGAGGATTTTTGTCCAGCGTGTGTTTTGATAACATGCTGTCTTTTGCATATGCCTGAAGAGTGTATAATTACCAAGACGGTTGTGGTGAAAGCGAGTAAGGAGAGTCAGTGCGGGAAATTCTTTTTTTAATAGAAAAGGGAAAGGAAAAGGGATTTTTTTGTGCTGCAGGTTTGGTTCTTGGGGTTTATTGTGATTTTTTGAAAAATGTGTTCGATTGGTTTTGAATATGGAGACTCCATCAAATCATTTATGTCAGGTGCTCCCGGGATATAAGGTAAAGATTCTAAAATCTCTTCGAGAACGGTTGAGGGAGACAAAAGGCAAAATGCTCAATTCTTGGACGAAAAAGGGTCTTAAAATAGGGGTATGTTGGGGCACTTGCATACTTTCCTAGTAACTAAGTATAAAGGTTCGAAATAGAAGAATAGATAGAACATCTTGGAGTTATGGAGGATGTATGAGAAGGGCGGGAACACCAATAAAAATATTACCATTGAGGAGGGGATCAGAAAGGTGGGTGTAGGAATTTCTTTCTGCACCGCCCCCATATGAGTGCTATCCTTTGTCGCCCGCAGAAGTATATACCAACCCTGAGTCTGGGCCGCCATATTCTCCAGTAACCACTCCGGTGGTAACAAGATGGATAGCTGTGACTCCTCCGTTGGCTTCAATTTTCGAAAGATGGGATGATGAAGAGAGCAGAAGGATAACGCCGTCTTTAGTAAAAGTTATTGACGGGTCTCGAATGAAAGGTGGCATGAGAAAAGTTGAAGCTGGAGGAACAAGAGCAGGGGGGATTCTAAGAGGAAGGAGCGATGAAGAGGTAATAAAGGAGGAGGTTACCCCCATCACCAGAATAGAAGATAGACTGCGGATGGCAGGTGTGAGGTAGTCATGGTTTCAGAAAGCAAACACAGAAAAAAGGAACAAGTTACTTACCTGTAACTGTTGTTCTCCAGCATGGATTCACATGCTCATGAATATTCCCCGTTAGGCTGGGAATCCTCGGTAAAGAAAACATCAGTTTCAGTTTCGTTTCTGAACTGTCTTTCTACTAATAACCAATCACTGGTTTCGGGGTCATACTGCCCCCAGCCAATGACTGCCCTCTACCTAAGCCCCTTCTCTGGCAGCCATCTTCAGATTTGGTAGCACGTAAAGTGGCAGTATGACCAAGTGAAGAGCCGCAGAGGGGTAGGAGGGAGGGTTCGCATGTGAATCCATGCCATACCCATGCTGGAGAACAACAGTTACAGGTAAGTAAGTTGTTCCTTCTCCAGCAAGGGATCTGGCATGGATTCAAATGATCATGAATACAAGAATACATAGCAGTGCACACATGCACAACCACGGGAGGTGGCAAGGCTCAACATTAAGCATTACATCAACTCAACATTAAGCATCTCTTACCCCCTCACCAGGCCCATCTTCAGGCGAACAGGTTGCGCAGCACTGCCTGGCCGACTCTTGACTCCCTGGAATCCCGGTCGACGCTGTAGAATCTCGTGAAGGTGTGTGTCAACCTCCACGTATCAGCCCTGCAGATGTCCAGCAAAGGCTCACCAGACAGGAACGCTGTGGTAGCAGCGATCGCTCTTGTTGAATGGGCTCTCGGACGGCCGGGCAAGGGTCGGTTTGCCAACCGGTGACAGTTCATGATGCAGCCGGAGAGCCATCTGGAAATGGAAGCCTTCGAGAGGGCCTTCCCTTGGTTCACAGGTCCAAAGTTCACAAATAGCTGTGATGTCTTCTAAAGGGTCTTTGTGCGGTCCACGTAGAACTTTAGCACTCTAGCCACATCCAGCGAGTGCAAACTCCTCTCGGCCAGCGACGAAGGCGACGGAAAGAAAACAGGTAACACCACGGGCTCGTTGAGATGGAAGTCCGACAGCACCTTGGGCATGACGGAGGGGTGCGTCCTCAGCACCACCCTGGTATAGTGGAAAGTCAGATATGGAGGTTTACAGGAGAGGGCCTGGATATCTCCCACTCGTCGTGCGGACGTGATGGCCACAAGAAACGCTGTCTTCCACTACAGGAACTTCAACGGCGCTGAATGTAAAGGCTCGAATGACAGTCCCATGAGCCTGCTCAGCACCACGTTGAGCTCCCACACCGGGGCCGGAGCCTTCACCGGCGGGAATGACCGGAACAGACCTTTCATGAACTCCTTCACCAGGCAATGGGACCACAGAGATGATCGCCCCGGAGTTCTGGTGTAGCAGGAAATCGCTGCTAGATGGATTTTGATGGAGGCATGAGCTAGCCCTGCCTTGGCCAGCGACAGTAGGTACGGCAGCACTTGAGGGGCCGTAATCCGCAGAGGGTTAATCTTCTGTGCACGGCACCAGACAGAGAACCTCTTCCATTTGTGTCCATAGCACTTTAGGGTCGAGGGCACCCTGGCCTTTGCAAGCACCTCCTTGCAGTCCGCCGGGATATCGTACCCTTCAAACTCTAGTGCTGCAGGAGCCAGGCCTGCAAGATCAGCGACCCCGGGTCGTGGTGTAGGATGGCAGTTTGACTGGGGGGGGACGCGGACATGTCCAGAAGGTCCGGGAGCCAGATCTGCCTCGGCCACGCCGGTGCGACGAGGATCATCCTGCACTGGGACCGTATGAGTTGACTGATGAGTCGCAGCAGCAACGGCAACGGTGGGAACGCATACAGGAACAGGCCGTCCCAGGGGAATGAGAAGGCATCACCCATGCTCCCCGGCTGAGGAAACCTGCTGGCAAACCTCCAGCACTTGGTGTTCGTCGCCATCGCGAATAGGTCCATCTAGGGATTGCCCCATCATTGGAATAGCAGATCCACTTGATCGTGCCGCAGTTCCCACTCGTAGCCTGAGCGCAGCTCCCTGCTGGGTGAGTCGGCGATGATGTTCTTTATTCCCGCCAGGTGGAAGGGTACCAGAAACATCCCTTGGGCGACGGGCCCAGTGCCACAGATCCTGGGCCTCCTTGGATAGGGCTGGAGATCTGTTGCCTCCCGGCTTCCGGATGTAGAAAATCGTGGCGGTTTTGTCGGTGAAGATCCTCACCACCTTGCCCTTGAGGGGCGGAAGGAACGACCTGAGGGCCCAGAACACAGCTCGGAGCTCCAGGACGTTGATGTGTAGTGACCTCTTCTCCGGGAGCCAAAGGCCTCTTGCGTGGAGATCTCCGGTGTGCGCTCCCCATCCCTCCAGGGAGGCATCCGTCGTCACAGTCTCCTGATGTGCCGGGGTCTGGAAGTCCATACCCACCACCAGGTGCGCGCAGGTGCCCCACCACCGGATCGATTGGCGGAAGGTCTTGTTGAGCGAGATTCTGTCTTCGAAGCTGCCCGCCGCTTGCATCCAACGGGCGTCCAACTCTTGCAGTGGACGCATCCGCAGCCTGTACAGGCGCACGAGGTAGATGCACGAGGACATTATGCCGAGGAGGGACTTGATGGACCTCACCCTGGCCACATCCATGATCAACAGCCGTTGTACCTTGCCCAGGATGGCCTTCGTCCTTTCCTCCGACGGAGAAGCCAATCGCGCCACTGTGTCGAGCCTGGCTCCCAGGAACAGGGCGACTTGCAACGGAACAAAGTGGGATTTCGTGAAGATGATGGAAAATCTCAGATCCATGAGCAGTTGGACGGTCTTCGCTGTGTGCCCGACGGCGGGTTCTCTTGTCCTTGCTCGGATGAGCCAATCGTCCAGGTAGGGGTAGACGTGGATCCCCTGCAGGCGCAGCCGCGCCGCCACTGGTGCTAGGCATTTGGTGAATACCCTGGGCGCCGACTTCAATCCGAAGGGAAGGGCCTTGAACTGGTAGTGTTGCCCTTGGACTACGAATCTGAGGAACTTTCGATGTCCTTTTAGAATGGGGATGTGAAAGTAGGCATCCTCCAAGTCCAGCGACGATAGGAAGTCGCCTTCCTCCAGCTGTCCCAGCACGTGCTGGAGGGTGACCATCCGGAACTTCTGGGACTTGATGTTTAAACGACAAAGGTCCAGGATGGGTCACCAGCCGCCGGTCTTCTTTCTTACGAGGAAGTATCGTGAGTACACTCCGGAGCCCCAGAGCCTCTTTGGGACAAGCTTGATGGCTCCTTTCTTCAGCATCGCCCTTACTTCCATTCCAGCAGCAGTTGAGGGACATGGTTTTCCATCGTGGCCACGGGTGGAATGCGGGGGCACTTCTTTAGAAACTCTAAAGTGTGTCCGCGGGCCAGGGCATCCAGCATCCATCGGTCGGTGGAGATGGACTACCACACGCTGACGAACTTCGCCAGCCGGCCACCCACCGGGGTGCTCAGGTGGGGGCCCGACGCTACGGCCGGTTCACTCCTGCTTGGCAGCGGCCTTGGCCTCCTTGGCGACAACGAAGAGATCCTCCTGACTTGCCACGTCCTCTGTAGGCCTCCTGCGATGATGAGCGGGCTGCCTGGCGGTACGTAGAGTAGCCCCCGCCGAATCCTTTGGAGGCACCTTGCTTGCCTCCGGAGTTCCGAAGGGCCTTGCAAAACCCCCAAGGCCCAAGCCGTCTACATGTCGGCCTTGATGGCCTGCAGTGACTCGTCCACTGTCTTGCCATACAGGTTGTTCCTATCGAAAGGTATGTCCAGGACTCTGGTCTGCACGTCTTGGCGGAAATTGGTTGCCTTGAGCCAACCACGCCGGCGAAGGCAAATGTCCCTGACCACCGCTATGGCATGGTCCGACGCCACCTCACCTTCCTGTAGGATCTCCAGGGCCTCAGCCCTCTTGTCGTCCGGGAGGAAGTGCAGCAGGGGAGCAATCTTAAACCACAGCTCCGTCGTAGCGGGCCACAATCGCGAGGGCGTTGGCCGGTTTAATCGTCGTCGCCACCGACGAGATGACCCGTTGTCCAATGGCATCTAGTTTCTTCACCTTGCCATCTGGCGGGGAGATCAAAGTTGCCCCTGCTGCTTTCTTCTTGGCTGCCGCAGAGATGACCGAATCCGGGGTCGGCTGCGCTCTAAGGCACATGGGGGTGGAATCCGGGACCCAGTACTTCTTCTCGTACCGGTCTCTCTTGGCAGGAGTCGTGGAGGGGTTCTTCAGGAGAGACAGCCCCTAGTCCCAGATGTCGTCAAGCAATGGAACCGAGAGGACCGTCTTCCTCCTGGCCTCATGCCGTTGATAGAGGAAACCTTCTTTCTTCTGTCCCTCGGGGCAGAGCTAGAAGAGCTCGGATGTCCTGGTGATTATGGCATGGAAGGAGCCAATTTCGTCGGGCGGGGAGGCCCGAGGAGGTGGTGATGGAAGCCCTATCAAATTGTCACCACTGTCGTCACCTGTCCCCGCCGTGGCCGGCTCTGTTCCCGTGTCATCCCTCGGATCCGGGGAAGGAGATGAAGGCTGTGAAGACCGTGAAGGCTGGAAGGGTGGGGGGGGGATGAATTCTCCTCCGCTTGCTCGGAGGGCTTCCCGATGGTCCAGGCTCTGCTGGATCGTCCGTTGGAGTTAAGGGCAACCGTGTCCTTATCTCCGTACACAAGGCCTGGATCGCAATCAAGATTGCTCCCGAGTTGTCTTGTGGCCCAGGTACCGGCGGCGACAGGCTCGACGGTTGGGGAGTGGAATCCTCCGCCTCCACGGGCTCCTCGTCGGCACCACTGTCGCTTTCTTCGTCCTCCTCGTCGGGATCCCTCCCGTGGGACCGGACCTCCTCGAACTTCTTGTTCAGGATCTTCACGACTCCAGCCAGCTCCACTTCAGAGGCTGTATCTGTGTCCGTGAAGGCCACTGCCCCCCCCCTCTTTTTCCACTGGGGCTTTCACGGGGGTATTATTGATGGGTTGAAAAGAGGATTCCCTCCACAGTGGCAGGGAAACTCTGGGCCCCGAGGTCGAATCCACTGGGGTAGCCTCCACAGGCTTTGTCAGGGCCGCCACGACTCCCTCGATAGAGGCCTTAGCCGGGTGAATCAAGGCCTTCACAACTTTGGACGCGCTTGAGGCCTTCACCTTGGGGGGAGGGTCACCGCCTCGCTCCCCCTTGGCTGTCTCCGTCGGGATCGACCGGGACTTCTCCAGAAGCTTACCCCGGTTCTCCGATTTCCTCTTCCCCGAGCCAGAGCGCTGGCTCGTGGTTGATGGCATCGGTGAAAGTGCGCCTTGCCTGGCAACCGTGGAGCCCGAGCGATCGGCACTCCCGGTGCCCGCGGACTCACAGTGCTTTGTCTTTTGATGGGCCCCCGTCGCCGGAGCGCCCTCAAAGGTCTTAGAAGACCGCTTGGACTTCTTCTCACCTACCGCTGGGCTCTTCCCTTCCAGCCAGTTGGTGAGGCGGATACGCCAATTCCTCATAGTCCGTTCCGACATGTTCTTGCAAAACGGACAGTCCTTCTCCAAGTGCGTTTTGTCTTTGTGTAGGCAGTAGAGGCATCTAGAATGCTCGTCCTCCTTGAAGACATTCTGCAATCCGCATCCAGGGCAGCTCCTGAACAGCTTGGATCTGGGCGTAGTGTTTCCTTTGTCCTGGGCCACGTCCACGCGGGGTAGGCCTCAAAGATCTTCCGGAATCCTCCAAGAAGCGAACTCCATGAAAACGTCGCCCTTGAGGGGCATAGAAAATTCCGAAATGGGTCCCCGTTGATCGGAAGTAGAAGCGGTGAAGCTTGAGGCTCGATTGACTGAAAAAATGAGATTAAACTCTTTGAAAAATCGCAAAACGCAGTAAAATCTCGAGAGCTAAGCACGAGGACTCCCAACACTTGAACGTGCGGTAAAAATCTGAAGATGGCTGCCAGAGGAGGGGCTTAGGTAGAGGGCAGTCATTGGCTGGGGGCAGTATGACCCAGAGACCAGTGATTGGTTATTAGTAGAAAGACAGTTCAGAAACGAAACTGAAACTGATTTTTTCTTTACCGAGGATTCCCAGCCTTACGACTGGGAATATTCATGAGCATGTGAATCCATGCCAGACTCCATGCTGGAGAAAGATACAAGTTTCAACATCTTTATTAAGTTTTGAATGGTGGTTGGAGACTTCTTAGCTGGTCCTAAATCTATAATGGGAGTAGTCTCAGCCATTAAATAAAAGTTACAGTCAGAGTCAGTCAATTGTCTGACTCCGACTGCCATATCTGAATGCCATATCATATCATAGTCAAAAGAAGCCAATATCTTTGTCAGAAACCTATGCTTGCCCTCATGTTTCTACAATAAATAAGTAGTGGGAAATAAGTCAAGACAAAAGAGTGTTTCAAACGCATTGGAAAAGTAGCCCCTCTCAAGCTTCCAAACTGAAGTTTTCAAACCTCTCCAAACAATACAAAACAGCTATCATCCATGCTAAAGCTGCCACATTCAACATCAGAATAGTCAATGCCAACTCAGACACTAAGGAGTTATTCGGCACCCTTGGAGAACTGGAAATCGCAGTCCCTGAAACCTCCTTCCGGACTAAAGACCCTGCGTGGTGCGACAGTATACAGAATGCCACGCCACTCAAAATTGTTACACAAAAAAAATTAAAATAAAATACTTACTAAACAAGTCAGCCTCACTCATCCTTGCCTAGAAACACATGTCACCAATACTAACACCCCTTCATTCCGCCTGTTCAGCTTCCACAATATCTCCATGCAAGAGACTTTACCTTAAGAAGCCTTAAGCAATCCAGATGCAAAGGGAATATCTGCCCGACCCCCCGCCCCCCACGGATAAAAGAATGCGCTGAAGCACTAGCACCGTTTATCACAGCTTTCATCAAGGTCTCCTTTGCTACTGGTGTGGTTCCCTCTAGTCTCAAGGAAGCTTGGGTACATCCCCTCCTAAAGAAACCAACATTCGACCCGTCTTCCCCCAATAACTACCGGCCTATTACCACAGTCCCGTCCTCTTAAAAATACTTGGCAGAGCCGCCTACATCCAAACTCAACATCATTTAGAAACAAACCATATTCTCAGAACCCATCAATTTGACTTCCGCCCTGGCCATGGGACAGAGTCAGCTCTCCTACACCTGAGCATCCAGATGGACGAGCTCAGGGATGCAGGGAAACCTGCCTTGCTGCACCTTCTCGACATGTATGCAGTATTTGACATAGTCGATCACAGTATACTATGCCGCCACCTAACATCTTCAGCCCACTTCTCCCAGAAAGCAGCATCCTGGATCGCCTCCTTCCGTGAAGGAAGAATCATTAATTATTTGCCGATCTCCCCAATCTCCTTTGGAGTACCACAAGGTTCCTGTGTCTCGCCAACTCTATACAATATATTCACTAAGCACCTCTTCGACCACCCGGACCCTCTTGGCATGGGCCCAATTTTAGGGGGGGACAGGGGTGTTTGTCCCCCCCGACTTTCATGGCACACAATTTTGTCCCCATTCATTTGGCTGGGGCACCTTTTCTTCAGGTGTCATGTCCCCCCAACATTTTCAGCAAAGTTACTCCACTGCCTCTTGGCATAGCGTATGACATACATTACTTACTATAAAAGCATTTCTGATTATTGTATCTGCTTAGATTCACATGCTGTGCATATAGTCCGACATCCAGTGGTCACCACACAGTATTACATCTTGTCTTTCGAGAAAGGTGACGTCGACATGGGCGTGCCTGTAACATTATCCGTGACGTGTAGTGTACCCAAAATCCCTCGCGCGTCGAGTTCCTCCAATTGTATTTTTTTCTGCCGTGAGGGAGCCTATGACTATCTTGAGTGAGTACAGAAAAGGGAGAAAGTAGTAAGACGTCTATGTTCCTTCCATCCGAGCAGGGAGGAAGGATGGGTCAATCATCAGAAATGCTTTTACGCTAAGTAATGCATGTCTTCTGATGCTTGTTAATCTGCTTAGAATCACATGCTGTGCATAGACTAGCGAGCAGGACCCGGAGTTGGAGGTGGGATGTGAGAAGGAACAGTATTGAAAAGATGTCTTAGTACTACTTGCCCCACCTGAGAATCAGACCTAGAATGCGTGTCTAGGCAATAGTGTTTTGTACAGGTGTGTACACAACTCCAGGTTGCCGCTTTGCAAATTGACTCTAGGGGAACATTTGCAATGAATGCTATGGAAGCCCCAGTGCCTTGTGTAGAATGGGCTCTAGGCTTGAAGGGCAGTTCTCTCTTAGCAAGAGAGAAACAGAGTGTGATGCATTTGACGATCCATTTAGAGATAGTGGATTTGGAGACAGGGTCTCCCCCTCTACCTGCTGCCACTGAAACGCAAAACTGATTTGTTTTTCTTAGTGGTCGAGTTCTTTCCATGTAAAACATGACTGCTCTGCGTACATCCAGTGTGTGCAGGCTTTTTTCTCCCATGTTTCAGGGGTTTTGAAAGAACATTGGTAGTTCTATGGATTTGTTCACGTGTAACTTTGAAATGAATTTAGGCGCAAACCTAGGGTGAGTGCGCAGAACCATTTTATCTCTGAACTGTAACAAAGGGGTCTAGAACAGAGCGCTTGTAGTTCACTGAATCTCCTAATGGAAGTAATGGCTATTAAAAAGGCAGTCTTTTAGGCGAGATCTTTGAGGCTTGCTTCATGCATGGGCTCGAAATGAGACCCCATAAGTCTAGTCAACACCACGTTTAGGTCCCATCCGGGAGTTGGGTTAGAAATGGGAGGGTGAATTCTCTTTACTCCCTCCATGAAAGCCTTAATAACTGGTATCTTACACCACAACACCTTTTGTTGTGATGTAGTGTAGGCTGAAAGAGCAGCTAAGTGAACTTTAAGAGCGCTAAAGACTAGGACTGAGTCAAGTAAATGAGTCGGGTACAAAACAATATTTGTAGGAGACCAGTCAATGGGGTTGATGCTCTTAGAGTTGCACCAGTAGACAAAACGCTTCCACTTACTGGAATAGTAATATCGTGTGTTAGGTTTCCTTGCCTCTGAGTATTTCCATAAATCTCTGAGGGAGTTTCAAGTGCCCGAACTCTAAGACCTCAGGAGCCAGGCCGCTAAGTTCAGTGTTTGCGGGCATGGGTGAAGTGTCTCCCCTTAGTCTTGTGACAACATGTTGTATGGGCAAGGCAGTTTCATTGGAGGGGATAGGGACATCTCCATCAGATGAGCAAACCAGGGTTGGCGAGCCCACATGGGGGCCACCAATATCATTGTGACTGGTTCCTGGTGCATCTTGTGCACTATTTTGTTGAGGCGGGGAGTTTGGGGGGAAAAGCGTAAACAAATTTCCCTGGCCATGCTATCCAGAGCCCATTCCCCTTGGAGCCGTTCTGTGGGTACCTGGAGGCGTAATCTTGGCATTGAGCGTTCTCCAGAATTGCAAACAAGTCTGGGAAGCCCCATTCTGCGAAAACATTGGAGACGATGTCGTACTCCATGGGTAGTAGAAAATCCCTGCCCAGTACGTCTGCCAGAAGATTGAGTTCACCTGGAACATGTTACAACAGGAACATGTTGTGTTTGAGAGCCCACTTCCAAATGTTCTGGGACAGTTTGGACAGCCCTGGAGAGTGAGTGCCCCCTTGCTTGTTCAAATAGTAGATGGCTTTGGTGCTGTCTGTGAGGATCAGGTCTTTCTATGCAGTTGTGTCTGAAAAGCTTTCAGTGCTTTGAATACTGCTAACAGTTCCAACAGGTTTATGTGGTTGGATGCTATGTATGACGACCAAACTCTGTGCGCTGTCTGTTGAAGCAGGTGAGCTCCCCACCCTGAGAGAGATGCTTCGTAGTTCGAGTGGCCTCCACTGCGCGGGTGGTGAAGGATTTCCCCTTCAAGAGGTTCTCCTTCGACCACCACCATAGCGAGAGAACTAGGGCTGGCGAGACAACCACTAGATCGTTCCATTGTCCACTGGCCTGACACCACGGGCTGTTGAGCCACTCCTGCATTGGACGCAAGCGCGCGTGAGGAACCAAATAAATGCATGATGCCATCATTCCTAACAGTCGCATAGCTTTGCGTACCATCACCTCTCGACTGGCTACATACTGAGGGATCTGAAACAGCATGTTTTGGACCCTCTCGTTGGAGGGGAAGACAAGGCCGTCCTTTGTTCGAACTAGAGCCCCTAGGAACAGCTTGACCTGACTGGGGACTATGCTGGATTTCTTCTCGTTGATGGAGATTCCCAGACTGAATAAAAGATCTATAGTTCTTTGGGTATTTGACAAACATGTTTCGTAGGAGTCCCCTGTTATGAGCCAGTCGTCCAGGTAAGGATACACTGGAATGGATTGCCTGTGCAGGTGTTCCGCTGCCACTGCCAGTACGTTTGTAAATACCTTTGGTGCAGAGGCTATGCCGAAGGGTAGTACTTTGAACTGATAGTGCTTTTCTTGCATCATGAATCGGAGGTATTTTCTGTGCACCAGCAACATTGAAATATGAGAGTATGCATCTTTCATGTCCAATGTTACCATGTAATCCCCCTGTGTGAGCAGGGGAATTACCTCTTGCAGAGTGACCATACAACACCTTTGGGGCTTCACAAATTTGTTTGCTGGACACAAATCTAGTACAGGGTGCATGGTGAGATCCTTTTTGGGTACAAGGAATTACACTGAATAAATACCCTGGTTTACCTGTAGAAGAGGTACGACCTCTATGGCACCCTTTTCCTGCCGGGTTTCGACCTCTTGTAGCAGGATGCGCAGATGTTCTGGCGTCAGGCGTCTTGCTCGTAGCGGTCTGAACTGGGGGGTCTGGCAGAATTCTATACAGTACCCGTGGGCAACGGTCTTTAGCACCCACTGGTCTGTAGTTATTCCCTACTATGCTTGAAGAAATGATGTTAGCCGGCCCTCGACTGGGGATGGATGGGACGGGACCCAGAACTGCGGGTCTATTCTGGCCTGAGGCTGAGGAGCCTTGAGGGATAGAATTCCGGCCCCTTCCTTTACCACGTTGTTGCCCCTTGTGGGATATGGGGTGCTGTAGCTGCTGGTTCCTTGGGGAGAGGACCAGTTATTTCCCGAGCCGTATTGATTTTGAGGGAAACGTTGGCCACTAAAGGAACGTCTATTCCCGCTCCCCCTTCTTTGTGAAGGACTCTGGGTGATCTGATCTAGAGTCTTAAGGGTGTCATGCTCCTTCTTTGCAGTTTCAAGGGCTTCATCCACTGCTTTTCCAAATAAATTAGTTTCTTCCACTGGTTTATTTATAAGTGAAGTTTGTGTTTCTGTCTTGAAAACAGAGTTCCTTAGCCATGCATGCCTTTTCAGGAGGGTACCCTGAGCCAAAGACCTTCTGGCTGTTGTTGCTGCATCCAAAGTATCTTTTTGCATACTTTGCTTAACTTGCCTGCCCTCTACCACTGTTGAGAGCAGACGGGCTCGCAGCGGTTCAGGGACTTCTTGAAGGCCTTCCTCTAGCTTGGCCCCTTGTGCATCAGCATAGCTGGCCAACAAAGTTGTATTGTTTGCGATGCGATTGGAGTAAGCTGCCGCTGCAGTGATCCTTTTCCCCAGAGCGTAAGAAGTCTCTTAAACTCCTTGTCAGGGATGTGCCTCCCCTGTACATAGGGGAATCCCTGCTCTTTTCCTGGTAGTTGTCACAACCAGTGAATCTGGAGTAGAATGACCCCTGATGTAGAGGGGGAGGGTCGAAAAAAAACTTTTTACCCTCGGATTCACTGCTCTAGTAAGTGCAGGTGTCAATAAAGAAGGGGCCAATCGCTGCTTGATTGAATTTAGTAGAGGAATAGCTTGGCTGGCAGGTGGCTTATCTTTTAAAATGTCCTCCACAAAAATCAGCCTCCAGAACGGCCTCCTGAGTAGCAATGTTGAAGTGTTCCACTGCTTTCCTCAATATTGTGTTGAAAGTCATTTGATCGTCAACCGGGGAGGTTGGGGGTGGTTGGAGGGGAGTCCAAGCACAAGGCATCAGGTTCTGGTGTTGAAATAGGTGACTGCCAAGGGCGAGGATCAATGGGGTGTGGGTCTACTCCCCAACCCTCAGTGGGGTCCAAATGAACCTCCTCAGAGTCAGCAAAGGGATCTTCATCTTGAGCTTCCTCCTCAGTGAGGTCATAAATATATTCCTCTTCTTCATCTTAGGTAGGGTCAAAGACCCTCTGCAGCTTAGCCTCGGGGAGAGGGGGATTTTCCTCCCTAGATCTCTTGGGCGTGGACTTCTCAGAGAGTGCCACAAACCTCTCTAGCCTGTCCATGCATCCTTCACATTTTTCTCTGGTCCAAACAGATGAACCAGAGCGGTCCAAGGGTGGAAAGGGCTCTTCTAGTGGATCTTGTGTCTGCAAACGTCGAGATTTTTTATTTAACATCGAAGAAATCCCTTCAGGAGCTTCCGAAAAGTCTTTCTGGGGTTCCGACAGTTGAAGCGTGTTCTTTTGTTTGTCAGTGGGCCTTTCCGTAGGTTCCGGCAAATCCTTCGGCCTATCACTGGATTTCGACGAATCCCGGAGCTTGTCCTTGGGTTTCGATGAATCCTTGGACCAATTCTTCTGAGAATCCGCAGAAATGATCCTGGCAATGCTTTCGGTAATCAGTTCGGGCCTCTGGTTGCGCGACTACTTTCAGCGGAACCGGGGCCTTTTTGGCCGTGGACGCTTCCTTTCGATGCATCTCGACGGATTCCTGAGTATTGGGAGCAGCGCCCTTCGATTTAGAGGGCCCAGCCGCAAGACGCTTCTGCGGGGAGGGCTGCCGATCCTAACGGTGGGCGGGCAGGCCCGTAGTTATCGGTGTGCCCATTGGCGCTATTGATCATTTCGAAGACGTCCCTGAGGTTGTGTTCTTCGTGTGTAAAACGTGTGCGTGCTTGTCGCTGGGGTGTACATTCCCCATAGCGAGAGTGCTCCGCCGAGAGGTCAATCACCTCCGAATCGGACGCTTGTTCATCACTCAGCTCCTCGTCACAATCGGCGGTTGTGGCAGCAGGAGAGCTAGACTCGGCCTGCGACATTCCGTAGGCCGCCCACCGCTTAACACGGTGCTCCTTCAAAGTTTTCAGGTGCAGGAGTTTGCAGACCGCACAAACCGTCTCGTTGTGGTTAAGGGGCAAACACCAATTACATTTACAGTATTTATCTTTCCAAGGGAATTTGGCCTCACAAGAAGGACAAAACCTAAATGGACTCCTCTCCATAGCTGAGCGAGTAGAAAGTGACGAAGAGACCCAGGGAAAAAAAGAGAGAGGAAAGGGAAAGGCATTCTCAGATAGGGAAATGTCCACCCGGACCCCACTCGCCCTACTGTGTAGGGCAGCCAGAAGGCCCGGCCACATGGTCAGCAGCGCCAACCGGAACACTGTCAAAGAACCGTGGAACCGTCTTCGGCCGAGAACTGGAAACAGACGACGATGGAAAGGGCGGTAGGGTAATATCTATAACTCTAATACATATACGACCAAAGGTCGAAGAAAACAATAGCAATTTCTCTGGACGAGCTCCGCATAAGGCGACCACTATGCTGGGCGGAAAAAAACAATCTGAGGGACCTCGACGCGTGAGGGATTTTGGGTGTACTACACATCACGTTAGGGATAGTGTTACAGGCACGCCCATGTTGACGTCCCCTTTCAAATCTCTAAAGGCAAGATGCAATACTCTGCAGTGACCACTGGATGTCTGACTATATGCACAGCATGTGATTCTAAGCAGATTAACAAGCCTCAGAAACAAATTATGCATACAAAACACAAATTCTCCTCACCCTCTCCAGCTCCAACATCGACAATGTAGCCAGGTTGAGCTCCACCTACCATACCATCCAAGTTTGGATGGCAACCCATGGCCTCTGCCATAATGATGAGAAGAACAAGTTACTTACCAACTGGTAACATTCTTTCTACTGGATGTTCCTCCAACGTATTCCTCATCTTAGATGTATTTGCCCCGCTTTAGCTGCTTCGGAAATTTTTTCTCGGCAGAGGGCGCTGTGCATCAATGTCGTTGAGTCGAAGTCCCTCGAAGGCCTCCGTCGAGGATGACGTCATCGGGTATACAAGTAGCACACGTGGCTCCCGTTGGTTTCAGTTCTGTTTTTCCCCTCTTGCTCCTAGTGTAGGTAGCTAGGTGTCAGCCTTGCGAGAGTTGGTAAGTAACTTCTTCTTCGAATGGATTGTGTCTTCCAACGTATTCCTCATCTTAGATAGACTCCCAAAGCAGCGTAAAAAGAACTCTGGAGGAGGGAGTAGATTTCTAAAATTATATCGCTGAAGCATACAGATTATAGTATTTAGTAAAAGTGTGCAGCGAAGACCAAGTTGCTGCTTCACAAATAGACTTTAAGGGAACACATCTTTGAAGGGCAGTCAAAGAGGCGATGCCTCTGGTTGAATGGGCCCTCAAGCCTTCTGGTGGATCTTTTCCCGCCAATCTCTAGCATTCTGAAATGCAAAGCACAATCCAACGTGATAGGGTTAGTTTTGACACCGACTGACCCAACTTCCTTCCGGTGTAGCCAATGAAAAGTTGATTATCCACTCTAAGCTTGGAGAGCCTAGAAATGTAAAAGCTTAGAGCTCTTCTCGGGTCCAGCCTGTGCGATCTTTCCTCCTCCTAATTGGGATGAGGTGGAGGAACGAAAGCGGGCAGAATGATCTTCTGATTTAAATTGAAATCAGACACAACTTTAGGTAAGAATGCGGGTTTAACCCTCAATACAACTCTGTCCTTGTGGAACACAGTAGAGGGTGGCCCAGAAGACAGTGCCTGCAACTCGCTAACTCTTTGTGCCAATGTTAAAGCAACCAAAAAAACATTTTTCAACGTTAGTAGTCTTAAATGGCATGTGTGCAAAGGTTCAAAAGGGGCACACATCAAAAACTTTAGAACCAAATTAAGGTCCCAAACTGGGACTTGAAACGAAGAGGGAGGAAACACATTAGTGAGTCCCTTTAAGAATTGCACTATTAAAGGAATTTTAAATGGGAACATTCTTCCGAAGAGCGCTTGAAAATGGAAAGCGCTGCAAGATAACCTTCAATGGTCCCAACATTGAGACCTCTATGTGCCAATGATAAGAGGAAAGATAATACTTCTGGAATAGGACACAGAAAAGGATCAACATTTTCCCTGCATCATTTGCAAAACTTGTTCCAGCTGCAACAGTACGAAGATTTTTTTGCTGGCCTTCTAGCCGAAAGCAACACCTCCATGACGTCATCCGGAAGGTCCCAATCCTTGTATCTCAGCCTTTCAGATACTAAACATGAAGGTTGAGAGTCCTGACCTCTGGATGGAGAACCTGGCCCTCCTTTTGTGAGAGAAGGTCTTCCCTCTGAGGAAGACGTAACGGCGATTAGATGGACATATCTAGAAGGTCCGGGTACCACGTCCTCCTGGCCCAATCCAGGGCAATTAGGATCATGTGATTTTTGAACCGTCTTAACCTCCTAATGACTTGAGGAATGACGGGGATCGGAGGGAACGCATATAGCAATGGGAAGTTCCACTCCACCACGAACGCGTACCCTAGGGCTCCTCTCGGGGGAAATTCCCTTGAGCAAAACCTTTCGCACTTCCGGTTGATTCCGGTCGCAAACAGGCCTACTTGAGGGGTTCCCCAAAGGGTAAAGATCTCCTGAAGGACTTCCTGAGCCAGTTCCCACTCGTGGGACACAGTACTCTGCCTGCTCAGAGCGTCCGTCGTCATATTTTTCTCCCCGGCTAGATGAACTGCCGATAAGGAGATTCCTTCTTGAATTGCGTAATACCGGAGCCGCATTGCCTCTCTGCACAGAGGTAGTGACCCTACACTAGGGGTGTCACGGTATTAGTTTTATGACGGTACAATAACCTTCTTGCCAAATGACGGTATATCATGGTTATCGCGGTATAGCAGGTGGAGTGAACTAAATTGTCAGATTTATCATCACAAAGAAAACCAGGCACCCAGGGCCAGAATTGGGCTTTTCAACATACTTTCCACTGAAATGCCACCAAACAACACACACACACACATGTGTGTGAAGAGGAGGAGGGGGGTGGGGGGGAAAGAGCCCTGCTGCGACTGGCAAAGCATACTTAATAGCTTTTCTTGAGTGGTCATTTAGGCTTTTAGCTCCCCCACTGGCTGCTGGTGAAGATGAACATGTGGCCATCTTGATAACCTGCATGCCACAGATCAATGGAGTCTGATGGTAGTATACGCTTGTGCGCATATACACACACACACACGCACACGCACTCTCTCTTTACGTTACAGCCTTTAGTTTACTTGCGGGCCAAAAGGTGTTCAGTAATCACGGACATGTTACCCTTTTGTATGGCAGCAGGGAATTCCCACAGAGATGAGTACATTTTGCAGTGTGACTTATTATATGTAAATTCAATGATGGAACCAGGGAAATCCCCCATTGTCATATGTTTAACATTATCCATTATAAATATATAAACCCCAAAGCCGCCAACCTAAAGTAAACCCTTTCCCTTCTTGGCACTGTATTTATTCTTCCTATTGCTAACATATTGATTTTGTGTCAGGCACGTGTGGTTTATGGAATGGCATTAAAAACTGCTCCAACTGAAACTACTTGGCAGACGGCACATCCAACAGTGCAAGACCAAGACTGCGCAGCACTTGCTTACTGCAGCCTTTCCAAATCAGATTGAAAAGCACACTTAGCGGTATGAACGGTATACCGGTATAAACAATGTGACGGTTATTATTGTTCAATTAAGTGGTTCACGGTATCTTTAACGGTATACCGTAATACCGTTACATCCCTACCCTACACCTCCTGTTCTGTTTAGATAATGCACGGCCACTGTGTTGTCCGTCATTATCAGGATATTTTTTCCTCTGACAGATGGCAGAAAAGCCTTCAGCGCTAGTCTGATTGCTCTCAGCTCTAAAAGGTTGATGTGTAGTTTGGACTCCGATGGAGACCAACGACTGCTGATTGTCAGATTGTTGGCATGAGCTCCCCACCCAATGAGTGAAGCATCTGTCACTGCTGTAATCTCCGGCCATGGTTGCCAAAAATGTTCTCCTTTTAGGATGTTCTCTGTGCAAGTCCACCACAGAAGATCCTGCCGAACCTTGTTTGGAATCTGAAGGAGATCAATTGAGACCATTGAGTCTTTAGAGCCCATTGAAGGGATCTCATCCTCAGGTGTGCTTCTGGCACTAAGAAAATGCAGGATGCCATGAGACCAAGCAACTTCAAGAAGTCGTAGGCCTGGAGATTTTGGGCATTTTGGAATTTGGAAATCATCTGAAGAATATCTTGCACCCTAGACTTGGGAGGCAAGCTCTTTGCCAAGGATGTGTCTAGTACAGCCCCTATGTACTGGAGCTGTTGGGATGGTGGCAGTTGTGACTTCTTGAAATTGAGGGAGAAGCCCAGTCTGTGGAGGAAGTGGCAGGTGACGTTCAATGATTCAGGGCTTGCTCAGCAGAACGCGCCCTGATCAACTAATCGTCCAGGTAGGGGTAGAGGTGACCCCCCCCCCTCCCCTGAGGTGCGCTGCCACCACTGCCATCAACTTGGTGAAGACCCTCAGGGTGGAGGTCAACCCGAATGGTAGGACTTGAAACTGATAATGCGAGTCGCCAACCGCAAACCTCAGGTATTTTCTGTGCTTGAGATGGATTGGCGCATGAAAATAAGCATCCTGAAGGTCCAACGACACCAACCAATCCTGAAGTTGAAGGGCCTGAAGGATCGGAGAAAGAGTAACCATCTTGAACGTATCCTTCCTGGGGAGCTTGTTCAAACCTCTTAAGTCCAAGATGGATCACAGCCCCCTGTCCTTTTTTGGGGATCACAAAATATGGGGAGTACCATCCCTTGTTCCTTTCCGCTACAGGTACCGGTTCTATAGCACCTTTCTCTAGCAGGGTTAAAAGTTCCTGCTGTAGGAGCGGGACTGGAAGCTTCAAACAGAGTCTCCCCAGTGGATTGCTTTGAGGTTGCGTTAGAAAAGGACAGCAATAACCTTGGGCTATTATTACTAGAGCCCAAACATCTGAAGTAATGGCTCGCCATTCCTGCAGATGCTGTGACAGCCTGCCTCCTACAGGTGTCTTGTGATGCAAGTTCTCAAAGTGGTTTTGTGGCGGTTGCTGAAACTGCTGATGGCAAAGAGGCTGCAACTGGGGCTGGTTTAGCACGTTTACCTTGTCCACCACGAGTGTTTTTCACTGGCCTCTTTGACTGGCCATTCCTCTCGCCTTTCGATATGAGGAGTAGTGACGATAGGATCACCCCGTCCAAGATTGTCCTGATGTACGAAAAGGCTGAGGTTGCCTGATAGCAGCTCCTAAAGATTTGGCAGCTGCTTTTGAGGTCTGCAACCTCTCAAGGCTCTCGTCAGCCTCGTTGCCGAAAAGGTGATACCCGTCAAAAGGCATGTTCAAAAGACGTGCAAAATCAGACTTTCACAACCACGCAAATCTGCGTATCACTGTGCTAGTGGCCATGGACCTGCTCACGCTATCTGTAGTGTCCAATCCACACTGAAAGGATTCTTGCATAGCTTCCTTTCCATCTCTAACGCTGGGTAGGAATCCTTCCCTTTCTTCACCTTCTGGTATGTGCTCCGCCGCCATTGCAATGCACTCCAACAGAGTACGAAAATGTTGCCAAGGCACATGTGGAGTTGGTCGATTTTAATGCCATACTCCTGGCTGAAAATACCCTGCGTGCCCAACCATCCACACGCTTGTCGTCCCTATCCAGAGGGATGGAAGTGTATGCCACCTTATTAGAAGCTGTGGCTGCCTGGACCACCAGACTCCCAGGATTAGGGTGCTTGGACAGATAGCCGGGGTTGCTACTGGAAGGGCGGTATTTTGAAGTGAGGGACATATTCACAGGAGGAATTGAGTCCGGGGTCTCTCGATTTTTGGCCACCCAATTTTGTAAGGCTACATGGAAGGGTAAAATCGGATCTTCGGTAGGCCAATGATCCAATATATCAGTCAGGTCATCCGTGGTGGTCTATCCCATCCTAAATAATCCACCACCTTTGTCATCAGTTCTCTGTATGAAGGACTGGCATGATCTCCTGGTTCTGGCAGGCCAAAATCTGTTTCAGGTGATGCGTCAATTCCACTTGTGTTATGCTAGGTTTCCACCAAATCCCTCATTCTGCTTTCCTCAAAAATCAGACATTCTGGGAAATTAGGGGTGCCATACTCTAGGCCAAAAGGAACATCATCCTCCTCCGACCTTTCTTGTTCTTCAAAAAGTGAAGTCAAGGATTTAAAATATTCCTTCCTTGGTAGAGGTTTATACATTTTTTCTGGAGGAGCTGTTACAGTGTAGGTTTACCAGGTTACTCACCGTAGTGACCACCTTACTCCTAGTCCATAGTCCCCTTTCCTCCATACGTGTGGGACATCTCTCAGTCCTGTGGGTCGGGACCAGAGCACTTTGTAAAAAGCATCCACTTTTTTTAAAACATTTTTTGTCCCTCCTCTCTTTCCTGCGTGGGGCCCGGCACGTGGCTGTAACCCCACCCACCTTGGCTCCGCCCCGCGCATCGCCCATCAGTCCTTTTCTATCGCCGGGTCAAAGACCCATTAGCAATAACAGAGGAACCTTATTAGAGGAGACGGCGGGCGTGCGTATGGAGGAAAGGGGACTATGGACTAGGAGTAAGGTGGTCACTACGGTGAGTAACCTGGTAATACTCCTACATCCCGTCCCCTTTCCTCCATACTTGTGGGAGATTCCCAAGCACTCCTTACAGGAACTACGGGTGGATGGAAATACCCCTTACTGAAACAGGTTCTTCAGCACAGCCTGACCAAACTGAGCGTCAGCTCTAAAGCTCATGTCGAGACAGTAATGCTTACAGAAAGCAGATGGGGAGGCCCAAGTAGCTGCCCTAGCGATGGACTCCCAGGGAACATATTTCTGAAAAGCAACAGCGGCTGCCTTGCCCCGCACCAGGTGTGCATGGATACCTTTAGGAGGTTTCAGCCTTTGGACGGGGAAAGACTCCGTGATGCAGGCGGCAATCCACCTGGAAATAGTTGCTTTAGATGCCGGCTTTCCCTGAGGGTTACCGAAGGTCACAAAAAGTTAGAAGAACTCCTAAGCTCGGAAGTCCTGTCCAGGTAGAACTTAAGAGCTCTTCGGACATCAAGACAGTGCAGAACTCTTTCAGCCTCTGAGGCAGGGTTCAGAAAAAAGACCGGAAGGGAGATCGACTGATTCAGATGGAATTCGGTCACTACCTTCGGTAGGAAAGCTGGGTTTTTCCGAAGGACTACCTTGTCCTTATGAAAGACCAAAAAACGATGCTCCACCGACAATGCCTGGAGCTCACTCACTCTCCTCGCTGACGTAACGGCGACCAGAAAGGACATTTTCCAAGACAAGTACTTGAGGTCTACCGTAGCCATTGGTTCAAAGGGTTTATGGCACAGCGCCGTCAGGACTACATTTAGGTCCCATGGCGGATGCAGATTACGAACCGGAGGGTAGAGGCGTGTCAAGCCAGCAAAATGCCTCTTCACCACTGGGTTAGTTAGAGAATAAGAACACAGGTCTGTAGAAAGGTAAGCGGAAACCGCTGAGAGATAAGTCCTGCATGACAGAACATGAACCCCTGACTCTGCTAGGGAGGACATGAAGGACAGCACCTTGCCAATCGTGGCCACCCTCAGATCCAACTTCTTCTCCAAACACCAATGACAGAACCTGAGCCATGTACTCCTGTATTGAGATCTGGTCGAGGGTTTCCTGGCTGCCTGGATAATGCGCATGTTATCCGCAGACAAACTCAGATGCTCTAAAGACTTGAACTTAGGCACCAATGCCGCCAAGCTGAGCGATTGTGGGGAGGGGTGCCTCATCTGTTGTTCCCCTTAGAGAAGAAGATCGGGAGTTACTGGTAACCTGATCGGCGGATACACCGACAGGTGTTGAAGTTCTGAGAACCCAAACCTGGCCGGCCACCACGGGGCTATCGGTAGAAGGGAACAGTTCACAGAGTTCTTCAACTTCCAAATTGCTTGATGAACTAGAGGCAGAGGCGGGAAGGCGTAAGCTCTCATGTGCCATGGAATCTCGAGAGCATCCCCGAGAGGGGAGGCTCCCAGCCCCCCTCTGGAGGCATACTGAGGAAGCTTCTTGTTTACCGCCGTAGCGAAGAGGTCCACCTCCGGTGTGCCCCAACATGAGAAAATCCATGAGAAGACCTCTGCCTTCAACTCCCACTCGTAGCTGACCACTGTCCGCCGGCTGAGGGCATCCGCTGTGACATTCAGCTGGCCCGGGATGTGCACTGCAAGCAGCCAGACACCATGAAGCATGGCCCACTCCCAAATCTGGATGGACAGGTCCAGGAGGGGGGGGGGGGAGAGACTTTGTTCCCCCTTGCTTGTTTATGTAATACATTGATACCACATTGTCAACAAGGTGGTCTGCATAAGAACGGACAATGAGCGGTCTGAACGCCCTGAGCGCAAGGAAGATGGCCAGAGGCTGCAAATGATTTATGTGCAGGAGCTTGTCCTGAGGCGACCCGAGGTCCAAGACCTGAAGAAGATCTAACGTCGCACCCCACCCGAGGAGGGAGGAGTCCATCGTGATCGTCACCGTGGGGACCAGGTCCTGAAACGGCGCGCCCCCAGACAGATTGCTGAGAGATGACCACCAATCCAGGTCCACTCTCATGGAATCCGGAATCATTATCCGCATGGAATCCGGATCCACTGCCTGACGCCATGAATTCCGAAGAGCCATCTGGGTCCGTCTCATTTTGAGACGATCAAGAGGAAGAGCCAATACACACGAGGCCATGAGGCCCAGAAGCCTCTGGAACCACCAGGCCGACATGCTCTCCGACTGCGCAAACATCTGACACGTGGCCAACAGATCCGCCATTCTGTCCCCGGTCAGATACACTCTGCAGTCGATCGTGTTCCAACGAAAACCCAGGAAGATCAGGTCCTGTGAGACCGTCATGGAGGATTTCCGCCAGTTCACTGACAGCCCAAGATGGAACAGGAGCTGAAGGAGAGACTAGAGGTTGCTCGCTGCTGCCAACGGACAACGGCTGAGTAAGAGCCAGTCGTCCAAATAAGGATACACATGGATACCCTGGAGACAAAGATAGGCCGCAATCACCGACATCATCTTCGTGAACACACGCGGCGCCGAGCTGAGGCCAAAAGGAAGAACCCGAAACTGGAAGTGCTCCTCTCCCAAAGAGAAGCAGAGGTATTTCCAGTGTGGATTCCAAATCAGGATATGCATGTAAGCATCCTGAAGATCCACCATGCTGAGCCAATCGCCCATCTGCAAAGAGGAGCGAATCTGGCCGGGCCTGATCATCTTGAATTTCTCTTGGGGTAGAAAAAGATTGAACTGGGAAAGGTCTAGGATGGTGCGCAGGCCAGCCTGGTTGGGTTTGGGCACCGTAAACAGCCGGGAGTAGAAGCCCTCCCCTCGCTCCCCAAGGCGAACGGGTTCTACAGCTCTGAGGTCCAGATGTTTCTGAACCTCGGCCTTGAGGGAGGGTGAGCCCGACAGCTGAAAAGGAGGGTTGAGGGGTTGAGTAGGGGGTAAAGGTAAGCGGAAGCCCGCTCGAGCGACTGACAAGACCCATCTGTCTTCTGTGATGGTCTTCCACGCCTCCTAATGAGACGCAATGCGTCCTCCACCGGGGTCTCGTGCGAGCACAGAAAACCCTAATTTGGCAGGCTTATCGGTGGGGTTGCCACCTGAACCTGATGAGGAGGCTGAGGAGCGGGAGAAAAACCGTTTACGCTGTTGTCTATGGCGGTTATTCCCCGCAGGCGTATCCACTCTGGGAGATTTGCGGTCGAGGAAGCCCCTAAACCCAGAGGAAGGTCGACTTTTCGACAACGGTCTCTGGGATTTGAAAGGAGCTTTAACCAGAACAGACAATGATTTAGCCGTCTGAGTGCTACCCTTGGTTTTGGTGAGCTCTACATCAGTAGAAGAATGAAAAAGCTCCTTACCATTGAATGGAAAGTCCAACACCTTGTCTTGCACTTCCTTAGAAAATTTAGTGGCATGCAGCCACGCCTGCCGTGAGGTATTAACCTCAAACATCAGGCCCCAAGCCGAGGTGTCTACGTGATGAGCCGCAGCCTCCAGGAGATCCTGGCCCAAGACCCTGGCATCGGAAAGGCCTCCTTTGAAATCTTCCAGCTTCTCGACCGGGATGTGCTCCTCAAACTCCGACAGACCTTTCCACATCCGTATGTTAGCTCCCGCCAATATCAATTCGGCGTTGGCCTGCCTGAGCTGCAAGGCCAAGTTGGCGAAGATTTTCCTCCCGAGTGAGTCGAATAGCTTGTCCTCCTTTCCCAGAACCTGAGTAGCTGTCGTGGAAGAGGATGCTGCAGGCATGGACTGCAAAGTGGCCGCAGCCACCACTGTGGAGGAGGGAGGCGGACAAGACGACAGGGCCACCTCTTCCGAAGAATGCAGCCTGTACCTCGCGTCAATCTTTTTATTGAAAAAAAGTCCCGAGTATGGCTTTTCCCAGACTCTTCGGACCTCGGCCAGAACGTCCTTCTGCAGGAACAGGCCGGTACACTCCAAGGGAGACAGGCTGAACGCCCCAGAAAGCACGCCCTCCTGCGGTGTGGGTGCCTCAGGCACCAGAACATCTAAGAAACTCATCATGTCCAGTACCCGGTCATGAAAGGCTCTGATAGAGCAGGGAAGGTCCTTGTTGTCCTGATCGCCTTGAGGGTCATCTGACAGGTCAGGATCCTGCTGAGCCGTCTCAGGCACTGCCTTGTCCACTGGGGACAATAGAGGCAAAGGCGGGAGAGCAGGGGGTGGCACCACGGGCAAGGGAGGCGCCGGCGGAACCACCGGAGGAACAGGTGGAGCCGGAGGCGCCGGTGGACATATCTCCTTGAAAAGCCCTTTGAAATATTCCCTCATGGGGTTGGTGTGCATAAGCGCTTGAAATTTACCGAAAAAGGCATCCTCAGGAGATAGTTTCGGGACCTGAGGAGGCCTCTCATGAGGTGGACAAATCCAGGGACGTAACGGGGAAGGGTGCCACACTGGCCCCTCCACCGACGTATCCACATAAATCAAAGGAGCCGCCCCCGCGGGCAACGAAACATTGTGCGGAAGAGGCATCCAGGGGTTCCAATCATAAACCGGCCGGTAAGGATGCGCACAAGGGACCTTAGGTTCACCCAAGAGACCGAGCCCTACACCAGAAGCCGATGGCGTAGTTGTAGGGGTAGCACCTAAAATGGCCGCCGTGGCGGGAACAGGCGCCATTTTGTCCTCATCTGAGGGGAACTGCGGCATGTGAGGTAGTGAGGCAGGGGTCCCCATCGATGGATCAGGGGTCTTAATCTTAGCCTTAACATAAGGAACCTCGGCCGAGCCGGTACTATGAGGCCTGGAATGTTTTTGTGACACACCAACTGATAACTGAGCCTTCGAAGGAAGGACCTCGGTACTGCCGGTAAAAGAAGAACTTTGCTTCTTTGCCCCCTCAACAGATCTGGTGTCACCACAAGAGCGGGAACAGTGCGTTTTCACCGACAAAGCCTTGATCGGCCTCTCAGAACTGTTGGTAGCTTTAGCCTCTGTACGGAGACCCTCGGAGAAAACTCTGGTAGAATTATTAGGCCCAACGGGCACCTCAGGGCGAACCCTGGTAACAGAGCGATCAACGCCCCTCCCGGACCGAGAGGAACCTGGGAAGCTATCCCTTGGTCAGGGTGCTCTGAAAAGTAAAGAACTTACCCCGGCGTTTTTTCTTCTCGTCGATGAACGCCTGAAAATGCGAAGGAGGAGTTCGTCGGAACACCTCCTCCCACCGCTCCAACCGACGTTGAAGTGCCCGGACCGAAAGGGAGTCACAGTAAAAAAAGGAGTCCCAACGGTGTTCCGGACCCAAACACTCTAAACAAAGAGTATGGGGATCCGCCCTCGCGAAGCGACGGTGACACGATGAACAATCTGGAAAGTCTAATTTGAAAGACATAGACTAGTAAACGAACGCCAGCGAGAGCCAGAGAGGACAAAAGGGAAGAAAATCTTCCGAGGATGCAAGTACGTGCGGCCCCTGTCATGATCTCTGCTTCCAAAAGGTCAGGGTTTTCCCAACTCCCTTGGAAGCAGATCCATAACCCAGGTTCCGAGTGCCAACCAGTCCCAATTGGGACCTTTTGGACCCAGTCCTGGCGCCAGTGGCACCAGGCTCATAAATATGCCCAGTCCCAGCGCTGGAAGCGCCGGGCTCATAATGCTTGGGTGGACTTACCTTCAGCAGACCATGCTGCTTACTTGCCTGCCAGTTGAGCCTCTGATCCTCTTCTGTTTGGAACTACTTTTCCTGTTGGGTGGGGCTGGAGCCACTCCCTAGATTCAGAACACTGGAACTCTTCTGGAAGGCAGGAACTCTTTTCTTACCAGGAACTCTTTTCTTACTTAGGCGTAGCTGTGGAAGGAGACACCTAAGCACTACAGGAGGCTATTTAAACCACACCCGGTGGATGAATCTTGCTTTGCGTTATTCTGCAACCTCTGCAGCAGAACGCTCATCGTGTCTTCTGCATCCGGTCCTGGGCCTAAGGAAAAAGGCTTACCATCCTGAATCCAGTCTTCAGCAACACCTATAAAGACAAGAAAGAACAGGTTAGCATTCCGGCATCTGAAAGGCAAAGGCTTACCATCCTGAATCCAGTCTTCAGCAACACCTATAAAGACAAGAAAGAACAGGTTAGCATTCCGGCATCTGAAAGGCAAAGGCTTACCTACTCTTCGTGCGCTCCGGAGGTCTTCACACTGCATTCCGGCATCTGAAAGACAAAAGTTTACCAACTCTTCGCACGCTCCGGAGGCCTTCGGCGCTGCATCCCGCATCTGAAAGACAAAACAAGGTGCGTTTAAAGACATTGGGGAACTTTAATACTCACGTGCCATTACTCCTTTCCACATCTAATCCAGTGGGTATTCCGGCACCCTGCAGCCGCTCCGAACTCGTACCTGCAAAATAAAAAGACAGTTAGAGCGCATAGTGAAGCAGGCAACAAGCGCTTACTTACGTGCTTCCAGGCGCTTCTATTCATCACACGGGCTCCATCTTCAACTCACTTCAGCCCGTCATCCGCCATCGCCGGAACCCTGCAAAACAAGAGACATCATTACTAAAGACTTTAAAGACATTTGAATGACTCGAAACTTACCGTTCGTGCAGTAAACGACGGACAGCAGTCCTCTGAAGTCAAGGGGCCTGCGCTACCTATCCAGTGAAGAAACTGGTTACAGCACCCTGCCCCGAGGCAGATGGAGAGCTCGGCATTCACTTACCTAAGGTGAGAGCGTTAACCTTTGGGGGTCTACAGGAGAGGAGAAGAGGAAAGAGATAGGGACACCCCAATAACCCCAGTTCATTAACCCCATCTTTTCTATCTGCAGACATCTTACTCTACACGTCAGGCATACAGTGCACAGGGGTCCAGCCCAAAGAGCCAACCGGGTGCTACACATCACCTTTGAAGATACGGTAGTCGCCCAGTCAAGACCGGCGCCTCTGCGAGAATCAGGTGAGCGTTACAGCCCCTATCGGGCGGAGAAAAGGACTGATGGACGATGCACGGGGCGGAGCCAAGGTGGGGGGGGGGGGTTACGGCCACGTGCCTGGCCCCGCGCTGGAGAGAGAGGAGGGACACATTTTTGGAAAAAAAAGGGTGCTTTTTACAAAGTACTCCGGTCCCGTCCCACAGGACAGAGAGATGTCCCACAAGTATGGAGGTAAGGGGACGGGACGTAGGAGTATGAAGGTTTTATAATCTTTACAGCTTTTCCTTTTGCTGTTTTGTCAGTTTCTAGCTGAACTGGAGCCTTTGAAACTTTTGGCACCGAAGGCTTCGGGGTCGACGTCGACAAAGGCGTCAATGGCGCCGACGAGATGGCAGTTGTCGAAGGAGCTGGCTTCGAGCGCGTTGAGACGCTCTTCGAAGGCTCGTCCTTCAAGGTGTGTCGGGTTCCAGGTGGCGTCGATGACCTCGAGTGGTCGACTCGAACGATCTTTATCACTCGGGGTCCTGGAAGGTTCCCGATCCTTCCTCCTTCGATCACCCGGGCTCGAGGGCACGCAAGTGTCGGAACGGTAATGCTCACAGCCGGCTTCCGAGGAAGGCACGGACCAAGGCTTAGCCTTTTCAAAAACCTCCATCATTTTGACTAAATGCTTCCCATTCTTCAGAGGAAGAATGTTTTGTGGGGCATTTCATTTTCTTAGGGAATTCGTCCGAAGACAAGGTGGAAGGGTACAAGTGGCGTCTCTTTTTGGACTTTTCCATTGAAGACGAAGAGTGGCGTGAACCACTTCGGGACTTGGACCTGTGTTTTTGCCTTTCGCGTTGCGGAGATTTCGCCTCATGGGATCTCGACTCGACGCTTCAGGCTTTTCGGTCAGGTTTTCGACTTGTAGTTTTCCCTTCCACTCTCTGGCACTGACACTTCGTACAGGCCCATGTCGTGGTTTTCAACGAGGCACCACAGACATTCTCAGTGTGGACCCATGATCCACATTTTGGAACTGCAGGTTTTACATTTTTTGAACCCCGAACGTGGGGTAATCGGGGTCGACGATGAGGACAATTCGAATGACAATGCATTACTTACCGTAAAAGCATTTCTGATGGTTGTATCTGCTTAGATTCACATGCTGTGCATAGTCCGACATCCAGTGGTCACTGCGGAGTATTGCATTTTGTTTTTCGTAGTCGAAAAGGGGATGTCGAAAAGGCGTGTCTGTAACACTATCCCTATAGTGACGTGCAGTGTACCCACAACCCCTCACGCGTCGAGGTCCCTCTGTTTGTATTTTTTCTGCCCTGAGGGAGCCTTCTATACGTTAGTGAGTACAGAAAAGAGAGAGAGATGTAGAAAGATGTCTATGTTCCTTCCATCCGAGAGGGGAGGAAGGGTGGGCGCATGTGAATCTAAGCAGATACAACCATCAGAAATGCTTTTGTGATAAGTAATGCATTGTATTCTGATGTTTGTTAATCTGCTTAGAATCACATGCTGTGCATAGACTAGCGAGCAGTACCCGGAGTTGGAGGTGGGTTGTGAGAAGGAACAGTAGAGAAAAGATGTCTTAATACTGCTTGTCCCACCTGGGAATCAGATCTAGAGTGAGTATCTAGACAGTAGTGTTTTGTAAAGGTGTGTACAGAACTCCAGGTTGCTGCTTTGCAAATGGACTCAAGGGGAACGTTTGCAATGAATGCTATGGATGCCCCAGTGCCTCGAGTAGAGCGTCCTCTTGGCTTGAAGGGTAGTTCTCTCTTAGCAAGAGTGTAACAGAGAGTGATGCATTGAACAATCCATCTAGATATAGTGGACTTTGAGACTGCATCTCCTTCTCTTCCTGCTGCCACCGAGACAAAGAACTGATTAGTCTTTCTCAGTGGCCTAGTTCTTTCCATATAAAACATGACAGCCCTGCGCACATCGAGTGTATGCAGGCTCTTTTCTCCCAAATTGGAAGGGTTTTGAAAGAACGTTGGTATTTCTATTGACTGGTTGACATGGAATTTCGATATGAATTTCGGTGCAAACCTTGGGTGTGTGCGTAGAACCACCTTATCTTTGTGAACTGTTACAAAGGGGTCTAGACTAGAAAGAGCCTGTAATTCACTTACTCTCCTAATGGAGGTGATAGCTATTAGGAAAGCAGTCTTATGAGTGAGGTCCTTAAGAGTTGCCTTGTGCATGGGTTCAAAGGGTGAGTCCATGAGCATGGTAAGTACCACATTAAGGTCCCAGCCGGGAGCTGGGTTTGCTATCGGAGTGTGTATTCTCTTTACCCCCTCCATGAAGGCTTTGATAACTGGGACTTTCCACCATGACACCTTAAGTTGAGAGGTGGTGTATGCAGATAGTGCCGCTAGATGGACTTTAATAGAATTGAACACTAGACCTGAGTCCAGTAAATGGGTCAGGTAAAGGACAATTTGTGTGGGAGAGGAGTGGACTGGGTTGATGCTCTTACCTCTACACCAGATGACAAATCACTTCCACTTGCTAGAATAGCAGTGGCGAGTGTTGGGTTTTCTTGCTTCTCTGAGAATGTCCATGCATCTCTGTGGGAGTTGTAAATGGCCAAATTCTATGACCTCAGGAACCAGGCTGCTAAATTCATGTTCTGTGGGCATGGGTGTAGTGTCTTGCCCTTGTCCTGTGACAGCATGTTGTACGGGCAGGGCAGTTTCACCGGTGGGGACAGGGACATCTCCATCAGGTGCGCAAACCATGGTTGGCGGGCCCACATCGGGGCTATCAGTATCATGGTGACTGGTTCCTGGTGCATCTTGTGCAGTATCTTGTTCAGCAGAGGAGTCGGGGGAAAAGCGTAAACAAATTTCCCTGACCATGGTATCCAGAGACCGTTCCCCTTGGAGCGGTTCTGTGGGTATCTGGAGGCGTAATCTAGGCATTGTGAGTTCTCCAGAGTTGCGAACAGGTCTATTTCTGGGAAGCCCCATTGTGTGAAGACGTCGAAGACTATGTTTTCGTGTAACCGCCATTCGTACTCTGAGGGCAGAGGGAAGTCTCTGCTGAGTTCGTCCGCTAGCAGATTGAGTTCCCGTGGTACATGTTGTGACAATAGGAACATGTTGTGTCTGAGGGCCCACTTCCAGATGTTCTGGGACAGCTTGGGCAGTCCTGGAGAGTGAGTGCCCCCTTGCTTGTTGAGGTAGTACATGGCTGTGGTGCTGTCCGTGAGGACCATCTCTGTTTTCCCTTGTAGGTGTATCTGGAAGGCTTTTAGTGCCTTGAACACCGCAAGTAGCTCTAGTAAGTTTATGTGCTTGGAAGCTACGCTTGGAGTCCAAACTCTGTGAGCGGTTTGATGGGATAGGTGAGCCCCCCCATCCTGTGAGGGATGCGTCTGTGGTTAGAGTGGCTTCGACTGCGGGGGTGGCGAATGGTTTCCCTATTACCAGGTTTTCCTTCGACCACCACCGCAGAGAGAGAACCAACGCCTGCAAGACCACCACTAGATCGTCCCATTGTCCGCTGGCCTGACACCACTGGCTGTTGAGCCACTCTTGCATTGGGCGCATGCGCAGGCGCACGTGAGCTACCAAATAAATACATGAAGCCATCATTCCTAGCAAGCGCATTGCTTTGCGTACCGTCACCTCTCGACCGGCCACATATTGAGGGATCTGAAACAGGATATTTTGGACCCTCTCGTTGGCGGGGAAGACGAGGCCGTCCTTTGTTCGAATTAGAGCCCCTAGGAATTGTTTGATTTGGCTGGGGTCTGAGCTGGACTTCTTCTCGTTGATGGAGAAGCCCAGTTGGAACAAAAGGTCTGCTGTCTTCTGGGTGTTTGAGAAGCATGTCTCATAGGACTCCCCTGTTATGAGCCAATCGTCGAGGTAAGGGTATACCGGTATGGACAACCTGCGCAGGTGGGCCGCTGCCACTGCCATTACCTTCGTGAATACCCTCGGTGCAGACGCTATGCCGAAGGGTAGCACTCTGAACTGGTAGTGTTTGCCCTCTATCATGAACCCGAGGTATTCTCTGTGCGCTGGCAACATAAAAATATGAAAGTATGCATCCTCTCCATAGCGGAGGGCATGAAATGTGATTACGATCTCGAAAGAGAGGGAGGGGAAAGAGAAAGACATTCTCAGAGTGAAACAATGAAATGACCACACAACCCCACTCTCCCTACAGTGTTAGGCCGGCGAGGCCAGGCCACGTGTTCGGCAGCGCCGAAGGATCTCCTCCGCTCGTCCCTCCGTCGAAGATCTTGCTCGGCGGAGAACAGTTTGGCAGCTACGTCAAGGGAGGGATCTATGTGATACTTATTAATAATAATAAACGACCAAGGGTTGAGGAAATGATTTCGCAATGTCTCTGGAGGAGCTCCGCATAAAGGCGACCAATAACCGGGTGGAAAAAAACAATCTGAGGGACCTCGACGCGTGAGGGGTTGTGGGTACACTGCACGTCACTATAGGGATAGTGTTACAGACACGCCTTGTCGACGTCCCCTTTTCGACTACGAAAAACAAAATGCAATACTCCGCAGTGACCACTGGATGTCGGACTATGCACAGCATGTGATTCTAAGCAGATTAACAAACATCAGAAATCTTCTTTCACAATAACTGCGTCACAGAACTATGAAGGCGCGCTGAGTCTCCGAAGCAACACATACTGCGGAAAAACAGAACTGAGGCCAATGGGCGTTGAACGTGCTACTTGTATACCGGATGACGTCACCCCGACGAAGGCCTTCGAGGGACTTCAACTCGACGACATCGACACACAGCGCCCTATTTTCCAAAGCAGCTAAAGCTGTGTGAATGCATCTAAGATGAGGAATACACTGGAGGACACAATCCATTTGAAAATGTAACTTCTCATTACTGGGCCTGCTTCTGTTCTGAAAAAACCAGACCCCAGTACTCCGCATTCGACATTGATGGCTCTCAAGATTCCAGTCTCTCCCTAAGTCAAAACTCTTGGTGTCCACCTCAATGCCACTCTCGCCCTAGCCCACCAAGTTAACTTCATATCCTCTGCAGTCTACTCAAGTAAACTTCTAAACGCTGCCAGACCATTCCAGTCCAGCGACAACTGCCGTACGATTACGAGAGCTGTAGTGGGTGCTAGCTTATACTATTGTAATGTCCTCTTCGCTGGCACCTTGGCACAAAATGTAACTAAACTCCTGACTATTCAAATAATGCCTTACATACAGCCTTGAACATTCCCAGATCAGAACACATCTCTGCTGCCCGTAGAGCAGTACATTAGCTACCCGTCAAAGAAAGAATTGCATTTAAGACCCTTTCAATTACCCAAAAATGCGTATCAAAAACTGTCACGCCTTACTTGCTGCAAAAAAGAAAATCTACAAAACCCAATCGACCAAGCCTACCAGAACCCCATACTCTCATAGACTGGTCCAGCCGAAGTTTAAACGTGCCAAAGCTGGTGGATCAAGCTTCCCAGTCATTGCGCTAAGCAATGAAACACTCTCCCACCTTCACTAAGAGCAGAGGAATCCTACTGGACCTTCCGTAAAGACCAAAAGACATGGCTATTTGTCTAACCTGTTGCCAAATGTTATTTGATGTGACAGCTGTAACCACTATATATGCTCTTTCCTCTCAGCCTCCGGACTACATGTAACCTGTTCTCCCCAGCGCCCAGATGCCCAGAGGATTTGCATGCACTATACAATTGAAAAAATAAAATAAAGAAAATAAAAGTAATTCAGGAAGGCATTGGAGTTGAAGAACAATCCCTTCCCCAAGCTTGTGCATTAAGAGTTCTCCAAGTGCTTGGGTGGCTAGTTCACACAGTTCAATGAGGCACAGTTCTTCCAGGCTTCCCTCGCCTAGCTTGAAATTCACACAGTTCAACATCATACAGTTCACTTAGGCTTCCCTCGCCTGGTTTGGCATCAATTTCTCTCAAAAGCAGAGTTTCCTCAAAAATGCTTGCAATGGGGTTCTCTTCCCCACTTGTTCAATATTTGTTTCACACTGGGGTTTCCTTCCCCAACAGTGCAACAATTTTCATATGGTGTTCGTGACAGAGACCTTCGCAAACGCACAGTATTCGCCAGTCCTCTCTGGTACCACTCTATCAGTCAGGCTTTCAAACAATTCTCACAATCGTGTGCCTGGCACCTCTTTACTCCGCTGTTCAGTGACAGAGACTTTCGCAAACGCTTTGTATCTTTGTTGGCCCTGTGCCGGACCACTCTGCTACTAAGGCCATCTCTACAGTTTATACTTCTTGCATCAGTTTCACATTTTATTTGGTTGTGCCCCCGGCACTGTACACAGTTCATGCTCCTTATCTTCAATCTTATACTTGGGTGTGTCCCCGGCACCGTACACAGTTCACATCTCTTTGTGGGGCCTAGACCCTTCTCTTAATTCTTGTTGCGGGTCCCGACCCTCTTCTCAGTTCTCAAGGCAGGTCCCAGACCCTCAACGATGAGTTCACAAATATCACAATTCTTATTCCACTTTTGCTCGTTCTTCGAGCCTTTTTATAGCTTCCTTTCCCTTTAGTATAGCGCTTCCGCAATTCATAATTCTCAAAAAGTCTCTCGTTACTCATGTACACCTGCACGCGGCCTCGCTGCTCGCCGTCACTTTGTTTCTTCTCAAACTGATTTTACAATGGACAAAGCTTTCACCTTCATCGCATCTCTCGCCATACGTGTGTCCTCGCCTTGCAACATTGTATTTCACTTGCACCTTTCATAAACCGGGTTCTGTTCTGCTTTGAACTCACCGGCTGTGTTTCCTTTTATTGCTGGATACTTGTCAAAGTCAGGGTCTCCTCGCTGCCCCTCCGACACTCCTGGGCTTTCTCACAAACTTGAGGGGGTTGGGGGGATGAGCACCTGCACCAGAACTCCCCTTTGGAGTCTGTTTCCTTGAGCGATTCCCTTCTGGCTCCTTGGAGACACGGCTCCCTCGCCACACTTGCTGCCACCTTTCCGCCCCTCATGCACTTAGAATGTCAGCGCTTCGCTCTCCCTTGATGGATACTGGGGACCTAGGTGACCCAATTTGCCTATCTGCTCGACCTCCAACTGGTGTTCCTTCTCAGGCTCTAACTCGTTCACTGTGTGTCTCCATGCTCCACCTCTTCTACTCTCGGTGGCCGTCAATGTGTTTCAGGTGTGTGTGATTATGATAGCGTGCCTGACCCTGCTTAGCCTTATTACTGTGACAGGCCCATAGTCTATCACTACTGGTAATATCCACAAACTCAGTCTTCCTCTTCCTCGTCTCAGCAGTTGGGTTGACCGAGAAAAGAGGGGAATTAGGGGAGCTGTAGTATCCCATAAAAGCAGAGGGAATATGGGGTAAACAGTTGTCGGGAAATGCGGGATACCATGTCTCGCATTCAGGTGTTTCCTCCTCACTCCCAGACGGCATTGGGAACCAGCTACCCGAGAGCAGCGACACAGGAGCTGCACTGCCTCCGATCTCCGATTGACACGACATCTAGCGATTTCACAAGCCATTGTGAATATTTAATCGGCAGAAGTGATGGCCCTCTCAACCGAGTAATAGGATTTTGAGACTACCGGATCAAGAAATCCTCCACCTTCAAGTCTAAGAATGAAGACATGCATGTGAAGTAGTATAACACCAACTACGGCCAGGTTCTCCCAGATCCAGCACAGGAGCACTGCAACCGATCCAGTCCATAGCAAAGCCAAGCATACGGCAAAGAATCATAGGACACTCTGAACTCTACCAGCTTTTCCGTCCTGATGACGGCCTGCCACATGTCAGACTCATTAAAGAGCGCATAACTGCCCGAAACACAGTAGTGTCGACTACCTATTTGTATATAAAGTGTGTACTATTTACACTTTCAATTGAGCACTGTTTTTACTGTATTTCACAGACATGTCATTTGTTCATCACACCCTTTCTTTTTATAAGGGACAACACATGTTTTCTCTGCATCTCAATCCAGCTAATTGAACTGGATAACAAAAAAAGTTTATGTATTACGTACAAAGTCTATGTTATCAACGTGTGTCCTATCCTACAAACGTAATTGTTAACGTAATTGTTAAGATCATTTTTATGTATTAATAAACATTGGGGCAAAATATTTTGCCTACAATCTCACCAAGAGCAACATCGTCTTTTGACACAGGCAACTTGATGAATGTGTGTGGTTCTTAGTCACTCTGATCCCTTTATTATATAGTTCTAAGCCCACCTGGGCAGATCGGGGCCGAGCCAGGAGCCCTTTTTATTCTATGGCCTTATTACTGGGACAGGCCCATAGTCTATCACTAGTGGTTATATTCACAATCTTTCTCTTCCTCGTCCCAGCAGTTGGGTTGACAGAGAAAGCAGGGGAATTATGAAGCTGTAGTATCCCGTAAAAGCAAAGGGAATATGGGGTAAACAGTTGTCGGGAAATGGGGGATACCATGTCTCACCTTCAGGTGTTTCCTCCCCACTCCCAAAGGACTCCCTACCTAGGTGATCCTGCCTCGCTAGTCCACCCCCGGCATCGGGACCCAATGGCAATGGTCCTTCCCAGGCCAACTGAATTAGGGATCTCCAGGGTCTGAGCAGTGAAACACACTCCGGGTTTTCAGACAGTAGAGAGGCAAGATCAACAGAAACGGGAAGAAGCAGTAAGTTTAGCGGAGAATAAAGTAGCACGGTTACGACAAAGTAGGAGTGAAGAACAGGACAAAGGGAACAGGCAAGTGAAGTAGGTTGGGGAAGAGAGATGGAGGCATGGGCAGATCCTAGTTAGGTTGGATAAATCAGTTATAAAGGGAGTAAATGTGAATCTGGAGGAAGGATGTGCTGTCGTAGGCACGGAATTAGAACGAGGAGTAAGAGAGGCGGCATGCTACAGCATGGTCAAATACGCTTCCGTCCCCATAGAAAGATTAGGAGATGTGTTAACAGGGACAGAGGAGGAAGAGGGTGAATGGGAAACAGATGATGAGCAGGGAGGACAAGAGGTAGTAGTTACGCCTCCCTCTCTAGTACTAACCAGGGAAAGCACACCATGGGGCTTCCGGACGTGCCATGGAGCTCAAATAACTGCAGGGACAGGCCAAGGACAGATGAGGAAAGACCCAGTAAGGCTAGGGGCAACTCTATTCCCACTACTCCAGAAGGGTCAGGGGAAGGCATTTATGTTCCATGGTCACACATGCACCGGAATAATCTAATGAAGATGCTCCCTTTGCTCACTGCAGGGCCGGGGAAGTGGATAGATGCTTGGAAAAAGAAACTGCCAATATCATGTTGGCGATTAGGGACATGAAAAGCCCTTACACAGCCTTGATCGGGGGCGGGGAGATGAGCTTTGGACAAAAGCAGGATATCCAAGGGTTTCATTGAACACGAACACCCATAATGGAGTAGGCTTTAATAATTATAGGGCACAAGTTTGGGGGGGCGTCGAGGATGATGTATCCCGATACGCCGAACATAAACTCGATTTTGGCGAAAAAAATAATGAAACTAGATGAGGATCCTGCCGCCCGCATCCAATTAATTCAAGAAATGTGGACAAGAATGTGGCTATCTTCTACCACATGTGAAAGAAGGGACTCCCAAAAGAAATCCAGCATGACCTGGATAAAGTGGTAGACATAGAGGCCAAGGGTGCGCCTGAAATTCAAGCACATATTGTGCATTTTTGTAAATGATATTAGTAGAAGGAGAAGGAAAGCGTGGAGCAAGCCAGAAGGCAGAGGCGAAGCTGGTTCAGAAAATGCTGGCAAAGATATTCTTAGAAGGAGCAATGATAAGCAGCTCCACATAGAGACAGCAGGGATTAACAGCACAGCAGGGACAAATGGAAACTGGAATGCGACAAGGATGGACGGACAGGTACGTACCTGGACCAAGACCGATGAGATGATTTCCACGGGGTAGGGAAGGATTTTCATAGGTGGTAGGTCATTTAGTAGGTTTGGCGGGATGGGGACCTGTTTAATGGGCTGATGGGAGGAGGCTATGGAGGAATGTATGCAGTGCAGTGTTGGGCGTGTAGGAGAATGTGGCATGTGGCACGGACCGGCCACAATATTTCAATGCAGATCCCTGTGAGAAACCTGAAGGTGTCTCCCTAGCTAGTCCCCTGGGATCTGCCATCCAGGTGGCCAGGACATGGCCATCACTATTGGATCCAGTTCCTGGGGGTGGACCAGTGAGGGAGGACCACCTGGATGGGGGGTCCTCGTGGAGTGGGACACCAACGGGTGACACACGGTATCCCCCTTCGTTCAATACCTCTCCCCCATCCTACCACATAGGACATTTGAAAACACTGCCCCCCCTTTCCTAACATGAATACTTTCGCACAACAGAGTAACATCAGAGCCGTTTACCTGACATGTCCCGATACAAGAGTCAGGCAAATTCAGGCAATTGACGAGAATCACACACACACGTGACAGCCCTTTCCCTTCCCCAAAGGAATAAAAGGTGGAGCAAGAGAGCACAGTATGAGCAAGGCAGACCGCACAACAAGACAGCTATGCAGACCCGGCAGTTCAAGAGGTGGAGAAAGGTGGCAAATATCGAGAGGCTGAGGAGGAGAGACATGACCTTGCCCTTTTTGACAAAATCCTGCGATCGTTCCGCTGAAAGAAACTAAGACCGAAGACAATAGCCTAAGTGTAACGCTTACCTGGACTCCTCGGGAGTGTAATTACCTTTTAGCCTGTGGATCTGCTACACTGAAGCTTTTGGATTCTTTCCCTGTCAGGACAGATGGGTAAAAGAAATGGAGGTACTGTAAGTGTTGAGAATGGTGAAAACTGCTAAGACTCTATGTCTATCTTCACCCAGAAATAAACTCCCTTCTGAATCTGAGACCACACACTCTCCTCACCTGTGTTTTGTTTTTATGGAGCTCTCCATCCTGCTGTCTCACATGGGCGCGTTGATATTGTATTTCTGAAAACTGGAATGCTGAAGAACTCGGAAACTCTGATGGTAAATGTCTTTTAAGAGAACGAGTTTTTTGACAAGAAATCAAATGAGGAGAACTGCTGTCTTTCTTAGATTTAAAGTTTCCTAAATTGGAGATATTTCTCATGCCAACTTCTTTATTCTTCTTTCTCTTGTGAGGTCTTGGAGGATGAAACATTTGAAGTTTAAAGGAGAAGAATATGCACCCTTTATTTTTTGTGGAGTGTTGCCGCACTTGCTACAGCTAAAGCGTGCTGACAATGAAGTGATTTCAGTAATCAGGAAAATAATTTTGATGGCAGAAAGGGTGCGCGCGTTAGCAGAAGAGGAGAACTTTGAATAGCGTAAGTTTGTCTAGTCTGAAAGATTGCAACCTTCTACTGCGAAGAAGAAATTCTGTGGAGCTTCAGGTAAGTATTCGCGTAGAAATATCTTGACTCTACAACTCTGCAATGTTCGTTACTTAACTATGTACCTTTGTTTCTGCAGATCTTCGGAATGATTAGGAAAAACCTTCGGAAGGTGCTGCGGCTGCGAACGAAGACTGCGGACTGAAGAGACACTGTGACGAAAAATATTCTTCTACTGGAAAAACTGCAGCAAAGGAAATCTTCGGCCTGGTAAGTCTTGTCTGCGGTCTGTGAATATTCTGTTAACTATTCTATGAATTAATATTTCTTTTTAAAAATTCTTTAGGTTCTGTGAGCAGAAGCGCTGGTAGCGTTATACTGCTGTCAGTGGGGAAAACGCAAAGCGTGCCTTCCAGCTGGGCGGAGCTTAAGTAGCTTTGATCTAAGAACTATAAGGAAAGCAAGGGAAATGAATCCCATGAACATTGAAAGTAAATGTGAATGTGAAGTTGGCAAGAGCGAACCCGGAAGAGGGATGCTGACGAGAAAGGTGGCAAGTCTAAAGTCCCAAGAAACAGTGTGCTAACAAGAGTGAACCCGGCCGAGGGATGTCCACTGGAACCATTTAAAAAGACATTAAGATTTGTGAAGGAAGGAAAGGCCATAGTGAACCCAGCGGATGGAGGCTGAAAGTCAAGAAGGGTCAGCGCCCAGAAGACGGGGAACCTGTGGTGAAGAATCCTCACCCTAAGTGAAATCAGGACACAAACTTTCATTTTGTTGAAGGAACTTTTGTTTGTGTTATTTGACTATGTCAGATTTTCAAGAGAAACAAGACTTTGCCATCGACAGACCTGATAGCTGCAAGTAGAACTGTTGTCGCATGCTGAGGGAGCTTGTGAGTGTACTGTGCTCCAGGATTCCGTTCTCAAAACATGGAGAAGGGAGACCCAAGCTGCCGCATCTTGACATATTATTTGTGAACACTTCTTTCTTTTCTTGAAAACTATCCCACACCCCTTTTTGTATTAGTTGTAAGGTTTGGCAATAGGTTTCTTATTTGACACAACGCCACCAGCACTGCCTTATTTTCATTTGATGGTGGACGCTTGCTCCCATCTTAGATTTAGGTTTTGTTTAGGTGTTTCTCCACCCTGCAATCATTGTTCAATAAACACCCCTGAACTGTGATCATTTGTGTCAGTCTTTACAGTTGCCACCATGAGTTGCTTACATCCCCCACAAATGAATCCCCCAACTTTGCCATATGCCCCAAGCTCTGTGCCATTGCAGAAAGTCATGTTGATCAGAACCCAGGAACTGGAATGGCAAAGACTGATGCACCCCCACCGACCGTGTCAGCCCAGGCACCGGAACAGGCTTGGGAGACAATCCCTTTATCCCACGAGACAATCACTCACTACACCGGAGCAAGTGTGTTCGGAGGAAACCCTTTTTGCCTCCTGGTGCTCATATGTACCAGGAATAGGACGGCCCACAGGGATGTCCAATGTGTCCAGTGTTATTGGTTACTACTGAACCGGAAGAGGAACCTCGGATAGAAGCAAAGGTAGGTGAGCAGACATTTTCATTTATAGTCAATACAGGGAACACATAACCATGCATCAAAGAAGGTGAGTTTCCCCTGTCAGGTAAAACGAGGGACACACAGGTAATTTTCTGGGGCTGGCATGTCGGTTGCTTACACCGAGGATCTGCGTATCAAGGTAGGTAAGCACATTTTATCTGCTCCCTAGTTATACCGTAAGAATATCCTGGTGAATCTGTTGGGAAGGGGCCTCCTGAACGAGTTAAATATGGTGATTACGGTTTTGAAAGACGGCATAATATGCTCGACTCCATGATTGTACCCAGTGATAGAAGCAGCGCTTTCCCCCGCGTATTACAATAACAGCATGACCACGGGGTGCCAGTGTATTCACTCCATACAGAAACAATGCTGATGAGTGTTGAGTTGGGTCCCGGGAATAAAAGATCGAGCATGGCGTATACCTCTTGAATTTTCCGGTCTGCTGAGTCACAGGAAATAGCGCCAGGGACTATTGTTAGCATTGTGTTAGAAGCAGTAGTTGTCAAGAAGGACAGGATGGTTCTTTCAGGCACCGATGAGGAAGGGGGCGAATACCACACAGTGTTGTGTATCGATCCCACCTCATTGTTAAGAGACGTGTCCGATGAGAAATTGTTCGAGGATACAGAAGACACAGTAGAGATGGTATTTGATATTGGGGTGCCTTGCCAGGTAACGATAGAGCAAAGGGAGGTACAACAGACCACGCTCGTCACTAGAAAATCATCACCATGTTGGAAGGAGGATTTAGAGAAAGTGTCGAACCACTTGTTTATGTTTATGTTTATTGTGTTTATATAGCGGTTTACGCCAAAGCACTTTACATTATAATAACAAGGATACAATAAAAACAGTGGAAGCCATTACAAAATATGAATCAAAACAGTAAGTAGAACAATTTGCGAGTGAAGATAAATGAGAGAGGAGGGGATGGAGAAGGGGAAGGAAGTGGGAAACAGGAAGCGGAATAGGCTGATGATGAGAGAAGAGGAGAGGGGACTTAGGAGGAACGGAGCAGGAAGAGAGAGGTAAGAAGAGGAGGGTAAAAGGGAGGAGAGGAAGGTGAAAGGAGGGGATAGGAGTGTCAGGGAGGGGAGTGGAGAAGAAAAGATTTCAAGGAGACACGAAAGGAGGAATAGGTGGGAATGGAACGGATAGAGAGAGGTAGGGAGTTGAATGAAGGACCAGCAATCCTCATGATTTGGGGTTGTTGAAAAGTGCAGGAGCAGTACAGATTAAATTAAAACCAGGAGCAATATTGCCACGAGTTAGGCAATACTCCATGTGTAGGGTGGCAGGCAAAGGGATTTTTTAGACCATTATGGCATTATTAAAACAAGGCATTATACAGCTATAAATATCCCCATACAATACGGCCATCTACCCTGTTAAGAATGCAAAAGGGTCCAGTTGCAGGATGGTCCAGGATTTGCGGCCTATTGTTGAAGCAGAGCTTCTGGTGGTAAGGAATCCTGCCACTATTCAATGTAAACATCCCTACTGGGTCGACCAATTTTACAGTAATTAATCTAAAAAAGTATCTAAAAAATGCCTTTTTCTTGGTCCCCTTACACCCAGATTCCCAGTACCTGACAGTGTTCACATATCGTGGGCAGAGATTAGAGGACACAAGGTTACCCCAGGAATACTGAGAATCCCCAAGAGTTTTTAACAGGGTCATTCAAATGGATTTGGGAAACTTACAAGTGTCCAGTACCGTAATCAAGTATGTGGACAACCTATTAGTCTGTAGTGATTCGGAGGAGCAATGACGAGGAGACACTATCAAGCTCCTCACCTTGCTCGCAGAGAAGGGGTACAAAGAGGACAAAATATAAATTGCATTACCGCCAGACAGAGAGAGTATATTTGGGACCGTTAATATCGTCTGGAGGGAGAAAGGTGCCTGGGAGAGCCACCACAGTCCAGAATACCCCTCAGTCAATTACCATAAAACAGATGCAGCAATTTCTGGGCCACCAACTATTGTAGCTAATGGATTTACGACTACTCTAATTACACAAGGCCCCTACTTCAAGCACTTAAGGAAGCACAGAAGAGGGGTCCAATAAAATGGTTGGAGGAAATGAAACATGTTTCCGGGAACTCAAGACTGCGATCAGTAATGCTCCAGTTTTGGCGACCCCAAATGACCAAAAAACGTTTTTTTCTATTTACACATAATTATAATTGGCTATTTATAACGCGCTTAACACCCAGAGGTTTCTAAGCGCGGACCCAGGGATCGTACCTGTGACGCTCTGCGTCATCTTGCATACAGATGGAAAGGTAATAACAGCGGTCCTGCCTCCAAAAATATTACTAGGTCACAAACCCTTGGCTTACTACAGTGGGCTTTTAGATTTAGCTATGCAAGGCCAGTTCCCATAACAACAAGCTCTTGTGGCAGCGGCCTAATAAATACAAAAGTCTTCAACCATTATTATGGGCCACCCAGTGACATTGTATGTGGCGCACGCAGTTTTTGCAATTTTTGGAAAAGTCAACTTTGATATCTCAAAGATTATGAAGTTATTGTGTCAAATGCTTCCACACATCCGGTAAGGAGTCACCTAGTCAATCCAGTGAAATTTTTTAGCCAAACCAGTGAAACCCAATAACATTGTCCATGACTGGGCAACTTATGAGGGAGAAGAGGAAGAGAGGACAAATGTTAAGGAGGATGCCTTGAAAGGAGGCAAGGTACTCTTTGTTGACGGGTCGTCAACAACTAATCAGGACACTGGTGAGAGGCACACAGGAGCAGCTGTTCTAGATCTTGTGGATAGGGAGTACCGGGTCGGAGTGGTGAAACTGTTGCCTTCACATTACTCCACGCAAGTGGCGGAACTAGTGTCATTCATTGAGGTGCTTTAGATGATTAAGGGGAAGTAAGTCAATATCTACTCCGGCTCGGTGTATGTCACCTCCATGGTACATTCTGGGTTATCTAGATGGCCGATAAGAGGGTTTAAAAGATCTGACGGGACCCAGAATGCAGTGCTGCTATCCTGACTAATTGAAGCACTAAACTTGCCGGTAGAGGTAGAAATAATGACATGCGTGGCGCAAACAAACAGAACTGATTTAATAGTGCTTGGTAATGATGCTACAGACAGAGCGGCAAAAGAAGCAGCATATTTGCCCTTTTCAGAACTTTCGAAAATAGAAGCGGTGTCCCAACAGGTACAGTTGCCAGTCCTATATACTGCAGACCCTTTGCTTCAAATAGTAGAAATGCAGGGAAAAGCACTTCAAGAGAAGAAGCAGCTCTGGACAAGAAGGGGATGTTTGTTCTCGCCCACAGATTTTTTTGTCAAGACAGGAGCCGACAGGGAAGGTAGTAATGCCTGTACAGCTGCTTCTTGTCAGTCTCGAGCAACTATATTACCTGTCACAGGCGTCTCGACAAAAAATAGGAACAGAGCTCCAGGAGGAGTGGTTTATACGAAACATTCACAAACAGGTAAGTAGGTTTGTAGGGAATGGTATAGTTTGTAAAGAATTCAATCTTGGGCACACCATGAAGGCAGTGAGAGGGGTAATACCCCTGCCTTCAGGTCCTTTCTGATACAGAAGTGCAATCATTTTAGGTACATGATTGTAATTTTATGTCCATTTTCCCAATGGCTTGAAGTTGGTCCCTGCGAGGAACCAGGTGCAAAATCAGTGGCTACATTTTTGGTGAGGGAGGTATTTCCACAGTGGGGAATATGTGAGGTCCTGAGATCAGATAATGTGACTTTTTTATGCATTATTTGCTGAGATTCCATCACTTCTGGTCATCAAGCATAGGTTGTGCTCTATGTATCACCTACAAGCCAACAGAATAATAGAAAGACTTAATGCTTTGCTTAAAATGCAGTTGTCTAAACTGTGTAGTGAATTATGAAAAAGTTGGTCACATTGCCTTTTGTTGGCCCGGTTCTGCTTACGAAATAAGCCAGGGAAAGATCACCTCAGACCTCATGAGGTGGTGACAGGCGAAGATTGCATTCACCACTCGCACCCGCACGCACATTTTGAGATGCACAAAGACAGCAGAAATTCTTGGAGAAGAGTTTGGGGAATATTTTAGGGCCTAAACTAAGAGCACCAAAATGGTGTCTTTGCAGGTTACAGCATCACATCAGAAAGCAATGGGAAAAGACGGCAAGAAACAAGAAGATCAGCAACAACCATTGCTACTCCACAGGTACTCCATGTATGTGCGTTCCTTTGTACGCCGCTCGAAGATGGGCGATTCCAAGGGCTGCACAAGGTGATTTTTGCTACATCGACTGCAGTCAAAATGGAGGGCAGCAAGAATTGGATTCACGCTAGAACATGCAAAGAGGCACCACAGTCCCTCCACTGACACCTGGGGAAGAGCAGTCCTCAAAAAGATAAGTGTCTCTTAGGGAATTACAGTTCATGCCAGTGGAAAGGGGGGAGCGCACAAAGATCAAGAATTATTATTCAGACCGTAAAACAAAACAATGAATTTAAAAATGTGTATGAGAATGTGCAGATTTGTTATTCTATTAATTTCTGTGTTATATCTTTTTAATAGTGGGAATTTAAATGGATCTGAGTTATTAAGCACTATGGATACGGCGGAAACATCATTAAGAGCTCAACAAGACCAAGAATAGATTTTGTAAAAAATTACAATGATGAAAATTTTAAAATAGTAAATTATGCACACGGCTTTGCAGCAGACAACTTATGGTGCCATCAAATGAAGTGGGTGGGGGAAGAGAGAGAGCGTCAGACTTGTGTTACATTTGCTCTCTTTTGCCCCATGCTTCTGGCGTCCCTAGATTATCTATTCCGGATGAGTTAGAGGTGGCAGAAGCATGGCGTATAGTGCACCTAGTCTTGTGCAGTGTCTGAGGGCAGTATCAGGGGCAATCTGTAGCAGCTTCTATCCTTCCAGCCGAGGAAGAATGTTCATTATCAGATTGGCAAGAACAGAAAGATGTCCATTGCATGCAAAGAGTACAACTCAATCTTGAAGGACTTGTCAGCGTGAACAATAAATGGGAGCAAGGGGGTTGGTGGGACTCTCCAAAGAAGGGTTAGCACAAATCAACCTAGTATGTGGAAGGGTATGGAAAAAGTACTTGAACTTTTTGACATGGCTCAAAGAGCCAGAGAAACCTGTTAAGATCCAGTTACTTGCATGTTTTTCGCTGTGTTTTAAGAGCGATGGAATGGTGCCTGTAGACAAGAAAACTGCAGCTGAACCATTCGCATCGCTGATCTGGCTGGTGGTACAGCAACAATTCTCGGCTTGTTCTGGTCGTGTGGAACTTTTTCCTGTAAGCAGTTACCTCCATCCTGGTGAGACGTTTGCAGTCTCACCACCCTGCACGTTCCTTGTGGTTCCTCAGAGCCACTTGACACATGCCAATTCTGGGTCTACATGTGTGCCCCTTGGTCCCATGTGCCCCTTGCATCCCCTTGTGCCATTAGATATGGGCAATCCACAGACTTTCGGAGAAATAAACTCCTTGAAACGAGAAGGTCAAATTTTATCTCATCGGCATCCACTGAGGTTCTTCTTTTTTATCACATCTTTTCATAAACTTTCCCGCAACAGAAAAAACAAAACAAACGTAGGTACATCGAAGCATGATACAACAGACTCCATAGGACGACATGAATGCAATAGCATGATAAAACAGGGGATGCTTGCAGATTATAGTATGCCATCTTAAAAGTCTGGGATTGAAACAAAGCAGACTACCATACTTCCTCAGCCCTCCCCCACCCATTTGCCCCACATTTTTAAAAATGTCGGGGGGCAGCCCCTCGCCCTGTACACCCTCCTCTTTAGGGCTAACCATCGGTCCACTTCTGCAGTCCACTGTCTCAGTCTCGGACGCCCTGCAGAGCCCCAAGATGCTGCAATCAATCTCTTGGCAAGCCCCATTGTTACCGCCAAAAATGATTTTTCATGTATTGTGAACCCGGCATCCTCCCATATCCCCAGCAGAGAAAGGTTTCGGTTCCACAGGCACCTGTCTACCCACTGCAGAAGACAGTTTACGCATACATTTCCCAGAGAAGACTTAGATCTGCGCACAGTTATGTCCAAATTGGACTACTGCAATGCACTGTACCAAGGCACTAACCAGGGTAATCTCAACAAACTTCAGACTACCCAAAATAATGCCATTAGAGCAGCTCTTAATATCCCCCGATCTGCCCACATCTCAGAAACCAGGAAGAACTGGCTCTCAGTCGCCCAAAGGATCTCCTTGAAAGCACTGGCCCTTACATACAAATGTGTTAACCACCAGGCCCCCTCATATCTAACTTCACGATTTACTCAACATATACCAACGCGAGTACTTAGATCGGCACAATCACAAGGTCTTACGATCCCTAGATTCAAGCTTCAGACTGCTCGGGGTGCCAGCTTCCCTGTCTTGGCAGCCAAGGTTTGGAACACTGTACCACTCACTATCAGAACCCTACCACCATTTAACCTTTTCAAAACACAAAGCCAAGCTCTGGCTAGTTACATCTCACTAACAACTGCTATTCTGACTCTGGACGGGCCTCCTGGGACCCAGCTCTGCTTTGTTCCGGCACTACTGTTCTGCCTTCTGCCCGGATTTGTAATGTCAATTGTATATTTTGTATATTTTTTGTTCTCAATCTGTTGGTACCATTGTGATGATATGTCATACCTGTAATTTGTCTGCCAAGATATGCGCCCGGTTGCCCTTGGGCCTGGTCTGCGCTATATAAATAAAACAAATACAAATACAGTCCCACAGTATATGATAGAAGGTGCCGCCCTCCCTTCCACATCGGAGACATGCATCACTCCCCACAACGCCCCACTTGGCCAATGAAGTACAGGAGTAGTATACCTGGTGGAGTATCTTGAATTGTATTAGCCGCAGTCTAGCTGCTATTCCCACCTCTTTTGGAAACATTATAGTCTCCACCCACGTTTCCAGTTCCAACCGCCCCACATCCCGTTCCCAACTCTCCTTTAGGCGTGTCAGTTCCTTGGCACTGAAGGCCGTGATCACATGGTATAGTGTGGACAAGTTAGCCTGCAGGGGTAAACTCTTTTGGTATTTTTTCCAAAGACGGAAACTGAGTGCCCATGGCATGCACTATTTGCACTTTTCAAAAGCGTTCCCCCAATGGCAGGCCATATTTCCCCTGCAGCATCTCAAATGAGCAAACTTAGCCCTACTGCACCACATCTGCTAGGATGGCTATCCCCTTTGCCTCCCAGCTCCTAAAATGTCCCACTTTTAGTAGGTCTACCCCCAACCAATGTCCATATGTGCTTCCACCCATATCTGGCAAGTGTGCTGCATCAATCCAGGGAGAGGCCCTCTATTCCTTGCCCCCCCCGTCCAATACAATACCTGGCTAGGTGTCGTCCCTTCATCCTTCTACGCTCAATAGTAATGTGAGGAAGTGCCGGGTCCCCATGCAAACAGTTGTTTACTGCACCCAGCATGCAGCCCAGTACCACCTACGGAGATGGAGCAAGCCTATACCACTCTCCCATACCGACCGTTGAAGTGTCCTCAATGCCACCCACAGCTGCTTCCCTCCACAGAGTACCCACATAGGGATCCCTCAATCTCTGTAAAAATGTGTCTTGGAATTGGGTATGGGGCGTTCTGCAAGACAGAGGCATGTGGGAAGCATTAGCATTTTAAAAAGGGTTAGTGGGAGAGTTTCCCAGTGCATTATATCTAATGCAAACCTGTTCACCATGGGGAAAGATTAAGCCAGGAGAAATCTGACAAGTTCGGGCTCAGGTGAATACCCATGTATTTGAAACCCCAGGTCGCAATTGCATACGGCAATCCTGTGGAACAACATCTGCACCCCCCTGCACCGGAAACAGAACTGCTATTGCCAACTGATTTTAAGCCCACTGAAGCTTTGGTATGCCATCAATATAACGGTTACAACCAGGCAAGAAACGCCTGGATTGCTCATGTAAATTAGGAAATCGTCCACATATATTGAGACCCTTTCTTCTCCCACCCCAGGGCCATCTGAATCCCATCCATTCTGGGCTCTCCACGCAAGCGGCTCAACCGCCAGCGTAAACAATAGCGGGAATAGGGGGCATCCCTGCCTCATGCTCCGCCCGAGGGAGAAGGCCCGAGAAGAGACTTTGTTAACTCTAATTGTCACCATAGAAGAAGTGTAGAGCAGGACAAGAAGTCCCCCCCCCCCCAAACCCCATGCAACCCATTATCTCCCAGAGTGAATCCCATCTCACAGAGTCAAAGTCGATTGCGAGGATGGGCAGCGGGTCTGGTGTCTCAGCAGCCAAACCTATGGCAAATTGCACCCTGCGCAGGTTCATCCGTGTGAATCTGGAAGGCATGAACCTACACTGGTCCGGGTAAAACCAGAGAACAAATTACCCCCAGTAAGCTATTGGCCAAAACCCGGGCGAGGATCTCGGCCTCTCCATTTATCAAAGAAATCGGCCTATAGGAGGCACACTATTGCGATGGTTTACCAAGCTTCAGGAGAACCACTATGCTCTCCATTCTAAGATCCAGTGGTAGTCACCAATCCTGTCTGTACTGCATAATAAGGCAATGCATTGGTCCGACCACACGCTCCCCCAATTGCTTCCATACTTCCATCGGGAAACCATTGGGTCCCGGTGACTTACCTGCCTTTAGCTACGCTATTGCAGCAGAGATCTCCTCAGAGATGTCTGCCTCCATACCCAAAGCCTGCTGAGTGGCGGTAACCAATCCAACATAGCTGACCCCCTATTGCCGAGCACCGCATCAAAAGATTATAGAGTTCCTCATAAAATTGGGCGAAGGCTTCTGCAATATCTGTATCGTCGGCCAATTCCCTCCCTTGGGAATCCTACATAAACCGCACGTGCCCACTCACCCTACCCCTTTTTTCCAGCCAGACCAACATTTTACCCGCCTTGTCCCCGGCTTCATGTATCTGGCTTTATCTAGCCCAGTGCGCCTCCCTGGCGTTATCCAGTGCCACGCTGCGCAGTGACTCCTGCACCGTAATTAAGGTCAACCTTGCCACTGGCGACTCTGAGGAGAGGAGCTCCTCCTCTGCTCGTCCACCGCCCTCTCCAACTCCTCCACCGCCTTTGCGTGCTTCTTGCACTTAGCTGCTAGTATTGAGAGCCCCTTCCCCCCGCAGTGTTGCCTTAAAACACCCTCAAAGGATAACAGGACTGTCAACAGTCCCTGCATTTGTAGTGAAATATTTCTCCGTCTTTGTGGACTGATCTTCCACAAATTCCAGGTCTCCCAGGCAGTAGGTGTTTAAGCGCCAGCGCCCGGTGGGCCTGGACCGCCCGCTTTTCAGCTCAATGACAAGTGCAGAGTGGTCAGATATCCCTCTGCCCAAGAACCTGGTGGATAACAGCATACGAGTCATCTATGATGCGATAAAAAATAGTCAATCCTTGACATGGAGGCATGTACCCCAGAGAGAAAAAAATAAAAAATAAAAAAAAGAGTATCCCTTTTCTGTTGTGTGCAGCCTTCTCCATGTAACCCCCCGCCCCCCTCCCAGGGCAGTGCCAAAAGAGCACAGTTTAGTGCAAAGTTGCGGGTTCCTGGTGCCCACATGTGTTCTGTCTAGACCCTGGTCCATCAGCTCATGGAAGTGCTCCCCTAGCACCCATATAGCGGCGTGGCCTTGAAGGGTGAGCCCCTGATGTTCTAGAAGAAGGTCGGGCACAATCGGTGGGAGCGCGTACACAGCCACCATGCCTCAAGTGGCACCCCAAAGCTCCCCCTTAACCAACACAAAATGCCCACTCAGGTCAGACTTCACCTCTAGATCTTTTGCAGGAGGATAAACGTCCCCCGGAAACCTCTCGAGAAACCCACATGGAATGCCACGCTGTAATGGGATCTAAGGAAAAATGTGCACTCTGTTCCCGCTAGATGTGTTTCAGTGAGGAATACAATGTCGGGGGAACTGCCTTTTAAGAAATTGTAGCACCAGCCTGCGCTTAACACTTGAACATAGCACGTTGACATTCCAAGTCATCAGCAAAACCTTCCCATTATGAGCCATCTTCCCAGAGAAAACTTGTCATGCCGCAGGCTTCTCGCCCCAGTCCATTCTACCCCATGCTGCCCCTTGATCTACCCTGTGTCGCCCCGTATCCTTGTGAGACTTTCTCATGCCCTGCATACCTCCCCAAACAAGACTCCTCCTAAGACTCAACACGAGAGAACATATCACATCAGCACTAAGATCACTACACTGACTACTGTCTACCAGTCAAGAAGAGGTTCTACTTCAAAACACTCTGCATTGTTCACAGACATATTCATATTGAAAGGGCAGTATTCCTTCAAGAAAACAATCATCATCTACAAACCAAACACTGAGGTCTAGCAATAACATACGTCTTGAACCCAAACAGAATTTGAAAAAGAAGTATGGCGGATCAGCCTTCTCAAACATATGATTGGAACTCTGTAACTCCCTCCCAAAGAGAATATGCACAATAGAGGAACATCTGTCCTTCAGGAATGCGCAAACAACTTTGCTTTGCTAACTTGACTCCACAAAGTGTGGCAAATTGTTGAAGGGAATCGTGCACTTTAATGCAAAGGTACACAACACAAATTGGCGGGTCTCAGGACTTGGGAGCCACGGGCCATGAGTTGAAACCAGTCTGAACTACAAGGAAAAAGACACAACATTAATTTTCTACACAAAGGGTTTCGCTTTAATCTGCAAACAACTGGTTCAACAATAATTTAAACCATACTGTAGTGATACGAGAACTGCTCTTATCCCCACTCAACGTACTAAACTCTCCTCACTTCTGCAAACACAAAAACACACCAAGCCATCTTCAGCCAACAACACCCCCAACCCACAGTCACACTAACACCCAACAACAAAACTGCTCACCTCCTCCAATAACTCACTCAACTACAATTCAATCAAAGCACCCACACCACACAAGCAGACAAAGCCACCCATATAGAATCAAGTACATGCACGTCCACCAACCCACACCACCTAGAAGCATTACCCATACAAAGACTGTTTTCTTCAAAACTGAAATTACCAACACAATAGAAAAAACACCTCCCAGTAACAAAATGTTTTCCTTGACAGATCCGGCTGAGGATCATGCAAATGGCAGCAGCGTGTTGTGTAAAGAAGGCATGCTATTAAACAGTAAGACAGACAGAAGTAATCACAGTTCAAGGGTGTTCATTGAAATTCAATTGGGTTTGAAAAACTCCTATCTAATCCTAAATCTAAAGATGGGAGCAAGCTACGACCATCAAATAATAATAAACGCAGTCCTAGTCAAGTCTGTCAAAATAAAATGGCCTACACTAATTACAAATACTGTGGGAAACAATGTTATGCAAAAGAAAAGTGTTCAAGAAATTAAATGTCATGATATTTAAGCCGTTAACTTCCCTTCCCCACGTTTTCAGCACGGGACAAGGTGGCACACTCGAACTTAGCACACGCTGTGGCTTCTCTAGCACGAGGATGAAGTTCATAACTTCCACAAAGTCTCTTATCTCATGGGGCCTGATGCAACATGACAAAACATTAAAGTTCCTTTCTTCTAAGGATTTTCACTTATACAACTTCTTGGGTGATTTACTGTTCACCCCGGATCCCCCTCTGCCCGGCTCAGACCCCATTTAACACCAAACCTTCAATTGGTCTCCCTCTGCCGGACTCGGACCAGATTCATGCACTTTTCCAAACGTTCTCTATTTCATCAAAATCCAAGACTTTCAACTGCGCACAAGAATTTACTTGACCCGTCGCAGGACCACTTCGATTCACATTTGTTTTTTCCTTTTCAATTGGTCTCCCTCCACCAGGTTAGGACCCACTAACTTGTGGGTTAGTGCTTTTCCCACTTGTCAAGGGGACACCTTACAGATACCTTTGATTGAGCACCCAGGCGGTGCCAGACCACTCTGTCATATAGCTTGCTTTAAAGTTCAATCACTCATCAGCAGTTCAACTTAATTTGTGTTTCTTATCACACGCGTTTTAACAATGTTTGTTCCAGTGCTCGCCATACAATGTTGCTGCTTGCAACCTTGGCGTCAACACAGACCAGTCTTGTATTTGTCTCCCCATCTCACTGGCTGTGTGGATTTCAGTGGAGCTGCTTTGTTCTTGGAGCCAAGGACCGCACCGCAGCGGCTTGTGATTCTCCCCATCTTGATTATAGACGCGGGAGGGCCACCGGCATCTCTGCACAATGCATGATTCTTCAGCCTGGTTTTCTGATCTTGCGCTTTTTATTCTCAAGATCTCAGGAAATTAACGGTTCCTTGCCGAAAAGGCCAAGGGAATTTCCCTCCTTGCGATTCCCTTTGCTTTTGCTGTCTTTCCTCTCTTGCTCAGCTGCCGTCTCAAAACTATTATTTCCTCGTGTGCTTTGCCTCGCTCTGCGTGTGCTCTCGTGCTCAGCCTTTTATCCATGTGGAGAAGTGTAATGGAAGTCAGATGTGTGTGATGATCAATAATTGCCTGACCATTGTATTGGGACACGTCAGGTGTACTGCTCGGGTGTTAGTCTGTTTCCTCTCATAGCTGGCTGTCTATGAGAAAGTGTTTGTGTTGTAAACGGGGGCGGGGGATAGAGTTCCTAAATATCCTACAGGGTAGGATGGGGTAAAGGTGTTACAAGGAAGGGGATACCGTGTCTCACCATCCAATGTCCTACTCCCCTAAGACACCTCACCCAGGTGATCCTCCCGCACTGGTCCACCCCCAGGAACTGTATCCAAAAGCGATTGTCTGGTCCTAGCTACCTGGATGACAGATCCTCGAGGTCTAGTGGGAGAGACACCTTCTGGTTTCTCCCAGCGGTAAAAATCACATACATAACTTAACATAAAGTAAGCTGGTTATGCAGTTGCTTGGGGGACAAGGATGCTGCTAACGACTGGTGACACAGTTCACCATGAAATCAATTTATTGCCAAATTTCGATTAAGGTGGACGGAGGAAAGGTTTTGGCAGGGGTGTACAAATGTTTGTGATGAGATGGGAAAGAGCTTAAATGACGTTACTTGGAATTAACTTCACTATGAAGTCTGTTTCCCTGGTATGGCTATTACAGTGTCTTGAGTGCAAAGTTTAAACAAATAAACATTGTTAACAGGAATCATATCCAGTCGTAATAGTCTTCACATAATATTATCTATTTTATTCTGACCTCCTGATCCAGTGCAAGGTACAACCTATTTTCCATTCCAGGGAATGAACAGCAGGGGCATTTGCTTCAGCTGGATAATTGGGAGATATAAAGGGAGATATAAACCAGACTCACCTAACTTCGCTGCAGTAGATTTGGCTCTTTCCAAGCACTGCTCTAGCAACTTCAGCATTTTTGGAGTGTCAGGTGTAACAACTTCACTGCCATGTTCTTCCGATTGATGAAAGAGGGGGAGAAAATCAATTGAATGAATGATTATCAATGCCACAGTTATATGCTTTAGTAAGACAGTGCACAGACAGTTTCCTCCGACCGCAAAAGAAGCATTGAAATTAGGAAGATAGCACAACTTTAAGGATGAGGGTAACACAATTTCAAACAATGAGCCTCAGAGACTTCCTGTATGGAAAAAAAGCAGACCTTGAATTTTAAATTGGTGAGGCTAGAGGATGAAAGGAACATTGAAAGATTACATAGAAGGTAATGTCTATATGCCAAATCACTATTACAAATTAGCCCAAAGTACCATGAGATCGAAGGTAGAATTATTTTCAAGGTGTAATTGTCATGTTTTCGATCCATGAGACACATTTGATCAGAACCACATTGGAGATCCAAATCCACAAAAATGCCTGTGCGGGCAACGATGTGGATGTCCCCTATAGATAGCAAAAATCAGATTCACATCACAATGCTATTCTTTCAAACCAACATCAATCCAGTTAATAGTCCTGCAAGCAGACATCCAAGTATCTGTTTCGAAAGCTTCCAGTAGAAGAATGCTTCTGATTAAGGCCGTTTTGAAAGTGGTAGCAAAAGCAAGCATACATCTTACACGGGACCGTTCTTTTTACCAATGCCAATGTAATCTCTTGCTTTATCTATCTAACAGCAGCTTTAGCGTGCAAATTACTGATTCCAAAATACAATCTTAAATGGTGGCAACCCTGCATTGAGTGACTACCCGCTAGAACTAACAAGAATTGGCAAAGCCAACAATTTTGGCTTTTGTTTAGGCATGAGATCCACACCTTTTAGGTACTGCGATAATGGTACTTTCTGGCCATACAATGGAAAACGCTGGTGTGACAGGGACTCGGCCCTTTCAAGATGCGATAGGGACCCCTCTTAATCTAGATAGGAGGCCTGCCAGGGTGTTTGCCAGAGCCTGTCCTGCCCCAAAGGCCGGGTAAGGAAGTTGTGAGGGCTCTAGCCTCTGCCCCCACCCCTTTATGTGCCGCAAAATATTTGAGGATTACCCCTATCAATCACCCAATGACTGCCTCACACCATACTGGCTGGTGTTCTCGCTTTCCTTTTATAGACCCATGAAGATCAGAAACCACTGCTGTGTATGGTAAAACACCGGGAGAGAGCGAGAGACAGCAAGGAACACAGAGCCGGCATAAAATTACACTCTACTTACTGACAATGGAGGCACTTTAAAGCTGCAGGAAACAAACTCTGAAATCTCCAATCTTTATGCCGAGCAGCCATCACAAAACACTGTGAACCTGCCTGAGAAAGGGCTTGGGCTTGAAGGGCAGTACATAATCTTCCAACTTGATAACCCCGGCCCAGGGGGAAGACAGGTAGAGATTGTCCCTGGTGACCAGATGAGCAGGATAGCCAACGGAAGGGGGAGGAGGTGACAAAACCACACAAGAAACAAACAACATAAAAAGGAAAGAGTGGCACAGGGAAGTGTGGGCTTGTCTGAGGAGGTCAAGGAGTACGGGGGAGGAACATCCAGTTCAAAGAACGTTACCAGGGGTAAGTAACCGTTATTCGAATGGATTGTGTCCTCCCACGTATCCCTCATCTTTAGATAGACTCCCAAAGCAGTATAACGTTTGGAAGAGGGAGTACGAATTTTCAAAGAACAATACTAATTATCAGATTTTGCCATGGATGCAACATAGAACGGCCTTTCCAAATCCCGCCTCCTGGCCTGAAGCAGAGTCCAGGCAGTGGTGTTTTGTGAAGGTATGAATGGAAGGCCAGGTGGCTTCCGCACAAACGTTACTAATCGGGACCCCTATCTTTAAGGCAGAAGATGTAGCAATGCCCCTTGTGAAGTGAGCTCTCGGACCTTCTGGGGGATCCTTTCCTGCAAGTCTAACATTCTGTAATACACTGAATTATCCACCTGGATAGCGCCTGTTTCGTGACTGCCAGACCCAACTTGAGTCTGGTTTACCCCAAAAAAAGATGGTCATGCCATCTTGTTTTAGCCATTCATGATATGTAAAAACTAAGTGCCTTTTTAGGGCCTAGCCTATGTAGTCTTTCTTCCTCCTTACTAAGGTGGGGAGGCAGATAAAATGTTGGCATAACAATTTTTTGTGAGATATGAAAGTCTGATACTATTTTCGGAAGAAAAGTGGGTTTAACTATCAGGACAGCTTTGTCCTTGTAAAAAGTTGTAAAGGGTGGTTTACGTGATAAAGTTTGTAATTCGGCCACCCTGCGGGTGGATGTCAAAGCGATTAATAGACAATCTTAAATGCCAACCGTCTCAACGGGCAGGAGTGAAGCAGCTTAAAGGAAGCACACAAGGAATTTCAGTACTAGATTTAAATCCCAAACTGGGACCAGAAATAGGACTGGAGGATAAACATTTGTGAGTCCCTTTAAAAGATGTAATATTCAGTGGCATTTTAAAACAAGAGGCTTCTTCTGACATGCGCTTAAAGACTGAAAACACTGCCTAGTGCCCCTTGATGGTTCCAATCTGGAGACCCAGATTAGCTTGATGCAATAAGAAAGACAATGCCATAGGTGTATCGCACTGAGCGGGATCCACATACTTGTCCCTGCACCAGCTGCACAACTTGTTCCAACGTCAGCAAAACAGAGATTTTGTTGCTGGCCTTTTGGTAATCTCCATTACGTCTTCTGGGAGGTCCCAATCCTTGCATCTCAACCTCTCAGAACTTCCCGGAAACCATGCGCAAAGGTTGAGTGTCTTGACCTCTGGATGGAGAACCCAACCCTACTCTCGCGCAAGAAGGTCCTCTCTTTGTGGAAGACGCATTGGAGGGAAGATGTCCACAAGGTCTGGGTACCATGTCCAGCTGGCCCAATCCGGAGCAATTAGGATCATGTGTTTCCCAAACTTTCTCAACCTCCTGATCATGCGAGGAATGACGGGACTGGAGGAAACACGTACAGGAGTGAAAATTCCCAGTCCACCACGAACGCATCTCCTAGATCTCCTCTTGGGTGAAATTGCCTGGAGCAGTACAGTTTGCACTTCCAGTTGACACTAGTCGCAAACAGATTCACTTAAGGGGTTCCCCAAAGGGTGAATATCTCTGGAAGGTCTTATTGAGCGAGTTCCCACTCGTGGGATACTGTGCTCTGCCTGCTCAGAGCGTCTGCTGCTGTGTTTTCTTCTCGGGCTAGTTGAACTGCCGATAGGGAGATCCCGTCTTGATCCCTTCTTGAATTGCCCAGTACCAGAGCTGCATTGCTTCTCTGCACAGTGGTAGTGACCCTATACTTCCTCTCTTGTTGAGGTAGCACATGGCCACTGTGTTGTCCGTCATTAGCAGGGCATTCTTTCCCTGTATCCCCGTACAGAGGGCCAACGACCGCTGACTGTCAAATTGTTGGTGTGAGCTCCCCACCCCGTGAGTGAGGCATCCGTAACTACTGTTATCTCCGTCCATGGCTGCCAAAAAGGTTCTTCCTTCAGAATGTTGTCCTTGCAGGCCCACCCCAGGAGATCCTGTGCGACCCTGCTCTGAACCTAAAGCAGATCTGACATCTTGCCCGAGAACTGAGACCACTAGGTTCTGATGGCCCATTGGACAGATATCATCCTCAGGCGAGCCTCTAGCACCAAGAAAATACAGGATGCCATGAGGCCGAGCAACCTCAAAAGGCCGAAGGCCGGAAGACGCTGGGCATTCTGAAATTTGATGACCATCTTCAGAATGTATTAAGCCCTCAACTATGGTGGAAAGGCTTTAAATGAGGATGCATTCAGGACTGCTCCAATGAACTGGAGACTTTGAGATGGCATCATGTGGGACTACTTGAAATTGAGAGTGTAGCCCAGTCTGTGGAGGGAATGGCAGGTTATGTCGAGATGTTCCAGGGCCTTTTCGGGAGAAGCAGCCCTGATCAGCCAATCATCCAGGTAGAAATAGACATGAATTCTCTGTCTCCTGCGACTCGCTGCGGCGGAGGTCAGCCCGAATGGCAGAACTCAAAAACTGATTATGAGAATCGCCAATGGCAAACCACAGGTACTTTCTGTGCTTGTGATATACAGGCACATGAAAGTAAGCATCCCGAACGTCAAATGACACCATCCAGTCCTGAAGCTGGAGAGCTTGAAGGATCTGAGACAGGGTGACCATTTTGAACTTGTCCTTCCTGAGGAACTTATTCAAGCATCTCAAGTCCAAAATGGGTCTCAATCCTCCGTCCTTCTTGGGAATCAAAAAGTAAGGGGAGTACCACCCTTTGTTCCTCTCTGTCACAGGTGCTGGTTCTATATCACCTTTCTCTATCAAGCTCAACATTTCCTGAAAAAGGAACAGATCTCGAGTTTTGAACGAGTGACTCCCTGGTGGATGATCTCGAAGCCTTCTTAAAAAGGGGAGGCAGTATCCCTGGGCTACTGTTTTTAACACCCAGGCATCTGAAGTAATACCTCGCCATTCTTTCAGATGTTGAGGGTTAAGACCTCAGGGTGGTTTTGAGGTGGCTGAAGCAGTGGCTGAGGGTAAAGAAGCAGTTGCTTGGCACCTCTTCTTCGTCCACGATGAGGGAACTTTCTTTGACCTCTTTGTCCGGCCAGTCCTCTCGCTCTTCCAAATGAGTAGTAACAAAAAGGACCTACACCTCCAAGCTGGTGCACTACAGTGTGATGGTTGTGGCTGTCTGATGGCAGCGCAAGGTGATTTGGCTGCCGCTTTTGAGGTCTGCAGCTTCTCCGGGCTCTCGTCAGCCTTGCTGCCAAACAGCTGAGTGCTGTCAAAGGGCATTTGAGAAGTCCAGCCTGCACATTCGGTAAAAACTCCGACTTCACCAACCATGCAAACCTGCGTTTAACCGTGCTCGCTGCCATGGCTCTGCTAATGCTGTCTGCAGGGTCCAACCTGAGATATTCACACATTGCTTTCTTTCCATCTCCCACAATGTTCAGAAAGCCCGCTCTTTCCTCTCCATCTGGAATGTGTTCAGCCACCATGGCAAGACAATACCACAAAGTGAAGGAAAACTTTGCAAGTGGCATTGACTGATTTCAAAGCCATACTCCCGGCTGAGAATACCTTTTTGCCAATAATAATAATTAATAATAATAATAATAATAATAATTTAGCATTTATATAGCGCTACGAACCCTCAGGTATCTGAGCGCTGCTTATTATTACCCACGGTGTGTGGTGCTCATTTATCGACCTCGGAAGGATGAAACGCTGAGTTTGGCGCTGCCGGGATTCGAACCTGCGTTCGCAGGCTCTGCACTGATGTCAAAGCGAGCGCTCTACTCGCTGTGCCACTTGACCGGCTAATGCGTTGAAATGCTTGTCGTCCCTATCCGGCAGTTTTGTGGGGTATACCTCTTGATTTGATGTGGAAGTTGCTGCCTCGACCACCAAGCCTTCCGGTGTCAGGTGTCTATATAGGTACTCTGGGTCACTACTGGAAGAGCTATATTTTATTCTAAGATTCAGCCAGGCTTGTTTCCGGCGACTCCCAATTTGCTTTCACCCTCTTCTGAAGGGCTGTTTGGAAAGGCAGCACTGGGTCCTTTTGTGGGCACTTACCCAAGATGTCAGTAAAATCATCTTGCTCAAAAGGAGAGGCTGGCCTGCCCCATCCAAGAATTCTGTAACCTTAGACATTAACTGTCCATAGGATGCATCAGCATGCTCTGCTGGATCCAGTTTCCCAAACTCCAATTCTGGTGATGTATCAATGCCACTTGCTGTCTGCAGGTTCTCATACAGGTCCCTCATTCTAGATTCCTGTAGTAGGAGGGCCTCAGGGACAGTAGGGGTGCCATATTCCTGCCCGAAGGGCAGTGTATCTTGATCTGATGGCTCATGCTCTTCGAAAATTGAAGATGAGGACTTTAAGAAATCCTTTTTAGGGAGTGGTTTAAATATTTTTTTAGATTTCTCTCGACATCAAGAGTTGAGACGCTACCGGCGTCGAGGGCTTCAATGCTTTCAGCGTCACAGACTTCGACGCTACTGGCGTTGATGGGGGCCTCGAAGGGCTCGACCCATGACTGGATGGAGTCTTTCACAGGCAAGGACTCGGCCTGTCATCGCCTCGAGATCTGAAAGGTTCTCGAGGGGTCCGAGGCTTCTCTCCTGGGCTTGAGGGCATGCAGGGTTTAGCCTTGCACTTTTCCTTGTCGGCTTTCTTTAGAAGGCACGACAGGGACATGGCTTTTTATCTTTTCCCTCAAGGGTGCCAGGGTCGCCTTCTTGAAAATGTTAAGCATCTCCTGGCTAAAAAGCTCCCATTTGGCTGGAATCGCCGACTTACTTGGGCAGGCTATCTTGCATTCCGGCGAGGAGTCAGGGAATGAGGAAGGGGATCTATGGCATCCTTCTTTCATTTTTGTAGCTGAAGATGAGCAGTGGTGGTTACCGCATCGAGAACAAGAGCTTTCTTTTTTTTCCGACCGCTTCCTCCGTGGAGATTCGCCTCTTGACTCACCCGACGTATGCCTTTTTGAAAGAATGGTGGATGGGGATTTCAGAGGTAGCCTGCCCGCTGCGAGTTTCCCATTGCGTTCTTTCAACACATTAAACCTGTCATGGACTGGCATGACCCGTAGTCCACCGTTCTGTGGTTGTCAGGATCGGGATCCACTTGGGTAGCCCCAGTCTCAATTGACAACTGGGGCCTCCTATCACAGGGAGACTTTTCCCCAAGAGCGGAGCCTGCAGAGGATAAAAACCTGTCCAGCTAGGGGCTCAGATGAAAAGGCAGGAGCAAACAGCATAACGAAAAGGGAACAAACGGATACAACAGGTCAATATCCCCTCTTACCCTAAAGTAATACAAACCACACCACCCTCAGACAATACCCCACTCCTACCTGTTGTGATGTAATAACCTACTTGCAAAACACCAGCCAGAGTAGTTAGAAGGATTCATGTTATCCAGGGAGAGAGTGGAAATCCAGGAAAGGTCCGGCAAGGTCTTTCTTGATCGGGAAACCTGACCCAGGCGGCATGAGGGCGCAATCTAGGGGCAGAACAGTCAGAGTTCCAGGATGCAGAAGTCCAAAGTCTAAATCCAGGAGAAAGTCAAAATTCAGTTCCAAAAAACAAACAATGCAATCCGGAGATGAAAAAAATGAAAATCCTCAGAGATGGCAGCAGGAGAATTCAGAGAAATGACAAAATGATTGCCAGCCACAGGGACAAATAATAAGGCAGTTCAGTGAAACAAAAGCCAAGATCAAGGGGGGCCGGGAAATCCAAACGTGGAATTGAGCATAAGAAATGGCGAAGGGCAGAGACAGTAATCGGTATCAAAGAAACAGAGATGCTGAGGTCGGGGGAGCAAGGAGGTTAATTCAAGGGGGCCAAGCGCCAGAGGCAATGAGGGACGAGGTACAAGCAGAATCCAGATATCAGAAGCCAAGTGGTCAAAAAGCAGGAAGCAGGAGCGAAGGAAACAGGACAACAGAAAGCAACTTTGCCAGGCGTATGCAACAGTTAAGGAGCGCCGCCTGACAGTCCTGGTCTGCTTAAGTGTAGCCCCTTCCGGGTAGCGCAGAAGGTACGAACATGTGACACATCACGTGGCTGTTGAGCACTAAGATTGCTGGGGATTGAAGTCTGCGGCGAACACCGGAGCGTTTGTTGACTCAAACGCCATGGCAAACGCCACTGACCCTGGTGCTTGGTACTCCAGGAGAGGAAAACCCTCGGGAGCGGGCGAGACGCGAAAAGTGGTCGACACCACAGACAGACCCGAAGTGGAAAGGTTATCGCCATCTTGGCACTGTAATCAATACACTTCTTAAACCCGGTCTTTGGGGGTTGATGAATCCAATGAAAAAGCCATTTCTCGAGTTGCGTCGCTATTTCGTCAGAAACCAAAAGCGTGCCGTATCTTCGAAGCATACATAAGCTATCGCAAAAAAATGGAAGCTGAGTAACGGCCACTGCACGTGCTACTTATACCTGCGATTACGTCAAACATCGAGAAAGAGGCCCTTGAGGGACATCGAGTGAACCACAACAACACACAGCACCCTCAAAACAAATTTTCCAAAGCAGCGGACGCTGGAAGGGAAGATATCAAAAGATGAGGAATGCATGGGAGGACACAATCCATTCGAAGCAGCTCTTTCTCAAGCAGCAGGTCACTCCTCAAGTTGCTGTGAGCAGCACTCCAGGGACTTTGGGACAAGATGGGTCCTTGTTCTTGGGCTCCCAAATATGGGGGAGACTGGCACACACTTGCAGGGGTCCTTCAACACGGTGAGGTCCAGAGTACCCCTGTGGCTGGTAGAGAAGCATGTCTTGTTCTAGCAGCAAGTTCATCCCCAATGGCCCCTTGGGATCGTTAGGGGACAGAGCCTGCCTCTACCTGGGACACTGTCTTCACCTCGCTGGCGAAGGACTCAGGAGAGAAGAACTCACCCAACGGAGGTCCAATGAAATCTTCTTGAAGACCAAAAGATAATTGCAAGAAGTTGTGTGAGAGCCCTTCTTTTAAAGGTAAAGTTCCACAGGAGCTAGGACTAAAGTTAGTCTGCTTTAGGGGTCCAGTTTCTGTTCTTGAAAATTTTTCACTTTGCCCTTCTGCCATCACACCCAAAGTGCTTTGTGTTAGAGGAAGTGGAGGGGACAGGAAGGCGACGAAGAGAGAAACAAGATGGTGAAAACCTCCCTCAACTGTAGCAAGCTCTCCCTGTTTAGACTAAACCTGCCCTTTCCCTTTTCAATATGATCAAAGGACCTTAGACATGCAACACTTAAGTGTGTTCGGCTAAGCCTTTTGAAAATGGGTGTACCCTTTGATTCCTGTTCCCAGGCCAGCTGCCTGTGGAGTGGATGTCCCTGGTAAAGGGTCTTACCTGCCCTTACAAAGGACAAAGGGAGGCAATTCCCCAGGCTACATTCCTTCCATTAGGGCAATGTCCAGCCTATCTGGGGAGAATGCACATAACCCTTCCACAGCTTAAATTAGCCTACAGGACTATGTGATGAATCAGCTATGATTCACCCCATGAGCCTGGCCTGGGACCCTTCTCATGTGGCCAGGAGATGACAGACGCTTCCTGATCCCGACCATGGGGGTGGTGTTCTGAGGGAGGATCATATGGGGGATAGGGGCAGGTCAGGAAGATTGGGAAACCCCCTTAGCTAATTTTCCCCACAATCCCACACTTCAAATGGCTTACTGCCAAATAGAAGAGATGAGAAAACCTAATTATGTTGCTAGGGACTAAAAGTCCCATAATCTATTAAGTACTGGGACGAGGGCCCATGAGCAATGTTGAAGAAATAGTCAGCCTGTTACGCCTAATGACCCACTCCTGAAGGGTGCAGAGAGGCTTAAAAGGCCCCATCAGATGCAGGCCATTAGGTGCAGATGGAGTTGGAGCTTGAAGAGGCACAGCAGTTGCAGAGCAGAAGCATGGTGTTGGCAATACAGGAAGAAGTTGGTACAACAGAGGAGCTTTGACCAAGCATATATCACCTGCCTGTCCTGAGAGGGTCCTGTACCCCCTAAATCTGAAGTGCAGAGGTTGCACAGCGGAAGGCATGAAGGAAGATTGCTTTTCCCCATATGAACCTAATTGCAGACATTGTACAGCAGGAAACGTGCTGAAAGAAGTTATGCAGCCAAGGGTCTCAGGAGCGAGTGGGGCTCCTTAGTGGTGTGGTAGGATGAAAACCACTCTTACCGAAGAGGGGTGTGTCTCCAAAAGATGCCAGAAGCAGTTCAAGCCCTGCTGCAAGTGAAGGAAGCAAGACAGAAGCAGGTGAGTGTTACTGAGCGTTCTGAGCCCTTGCGCAAACAAAGGCAGGCAACTGTAGCCAAGCAGAATCACTCGTGTAAAAGTAAAAGCAGTAATAAACCGACCGTTGATTGCTGGACAATGGGAAGTTTTCAGAAGTAGCATTCACGTGTGAACAAACTTCTTCTGTAACACTTGTATAAGAGTGAAATACCCTAAATCATACTAACTGAATCTAAAACTTTCTGAAACAGATGAGACTAGTCGCGTGTGCTTAAAAAATGTACTCTGAGGTGAAGGTTAACCAACAAGTCCTTTATGAAGTTGTTTAAGTCAATGTTGCACTGAAACTAAGTAAATAAACATTGAATGGTGAGTTTGAAGGAAACAAGCATTGCCCAAGCCAAGAGTGAAAGAAGTATATCTTCTCACAACCAAGCATGGTGCAAGCGTTATCTTAGCCACGAGTGTACACGCATTGCCCAAGCCAAGTGTACAACGATTGTCCAAGCCAAAACGGACTAACCATAGGCATACCATTAAGCTGCTTTCGTGGGCAGAAAGAGGCAAATGCAAGGTTTTGAAATGGAGTAACCTGCCGAAAATGTTACCTTAAAAAGTGGTATCACTCACATTATGAAAGCCCTACAGAGAAAGGTTACAAAAGCATATCCTTAGAAACAATCTTTGAGGTGGTTGTGGCAGAAAGACAAGAGGGGCAAAGAGGCTGCCCTTTTGACAAAGTGGTTGTTCAGAAGAAGAGTGCCTTGCTTACTTGGAAGTGTTGAAAGGCACTAAAGTGGAATGTGTCTTTTCTGAAAAGTTGTCAAAGTTACAAAAGGCACTGACTGTTGAAGTTGTGATAAATCTTTTGTTGTCAGCAGAGTTAAACCTCCGAAGCGCAGTTGAATGTGGGGCACTATGGGGCAGGCGAGTAGACCTGCATGGTGAATCCTTACAAAAGTTAACCAGGTATGAAAAGGGGCGCACATAACGCTGTGACAGTACTACACTATTACAGACTACGCTGTGTACTAAGGAACAAATGGCCTGACTTCCAGCAGGCCCCCACCCCTCATCCTGCACAATGCTATGTGACCAATTCTGTCTCCTCTGGGAAACTGGTGTTTACTGTAAAAAAAGCTGGTCAGAGCCGGGAAAGAGGTGAAGAAGCACTCCTACAAAGCCATATGTGAGACGTCAATGGGTAAACCACTAAGCGAGAATCAATGGAAACAAATCTGCATGTAAATCCGCTACATATCCATAAATTGCCGAAACAGATTGATCCATTACAGATGTGTTCATCAGGTCTATTACTCTCCCCACACCCTGCAAGGTTCTACCCGGAGAGAACCCCTGCCTGTAAGAGATGCTGTGCAGAGCCCACTGATGTTTATCATCTTGCATGGAAATGTCCCTGCATTAGAACGTTCTGGGCTATAATAGGAGAGGCAATGGCTGGAATGCTACCATCAATGAGGGTCTGCTTACCCGATCTCTGGCTACTGGCACTAATTGAAGAAGGAACGTGTACTAAAAGGAAGCTGATGGGCATGGCCACAGTGGTGGGCAGGTATCTGGTGGCTAGGGCATGGGGAAAGTCTAATCCCCCTACATTTTCAAGGTGGCTAGAAATCATGAGTTTATGCGAACAGAGGGAGACCAGGTACGCTGCAACACTTCCGGACTCCAGCCATCCCTTTGACTACTGGCCTCCCTTCAGACAATACCCTCTTGGATATTGCTCAGGAAATCCAACCCCCTGATGCCTCCCCAGGCCATTAAATAAAATATGGCTGTTTGTTTCCGTAATGGCAGTTACACAAGGGCGCCGTAGCCGACTTCCCTTAATACTCCCTGAGTGATATCTCAAATCCCAACTGAAATATGTACTTGTGGTTGTCTCATTTAAGTAACTATGTGTGAGTCGGAAAGGGGAGGTGGGGGGGGGATTAGTTTGTTGTAGCATGATACTGTTTTTTTTCACATGTCAATGGTAAAACAATAAAGAAAGTTAAAAAAAATGTTATAAAGGTCTGAGAAGTGATATCAAGAAGCTGTGTTCTTTTGCCTTGCCAAAAGTTGTGGTACTTGAACCCGACAAGGAATTGCATTTCTTCTATGACATTTCTAAAGTTGTGGAAAAGCATTGTGACCCAGAACATCATTGATGCTTTTTGATTAAGTGGAAATCATTATTTCAAGAAGAATACAAGATTTTTTGTGGATTGAGCATTGTCTAAATGAACTTCCTTTTGATAAAGTGAGTGAGTTAAGAACTAAACTGGAACTTTGTTGCTAAACCGGATTGCCTTGTTTCTTTATGTTGAACATTGAAACTGAACTTACTCAAATTGAAATAAGAGAACCTGTGAATAAATGAAAAATATCATTTGTGATGTTTGTTGTGTATTGCCATATATTTTCTTGTGTATTTTATGCTTAAATGTAAGGGCCAGATATCCTTTGTTGGAGTGTTGCCTTTATTTTTAATAGGCAGGGAAGTCTTTGTCAGGGCAGTGATAGTGAGGCGTTTAATGACATTTATGATTTAATAAAATGGCGTACTTTGGGAACACAAGTGTGATATAAAATTGGATGTGGTTGCAATGATTATGAGCCATGCACCATGCCCTAACTCAAGGCCTGGCTTATGTTTAGAGTTTACCATACCACCAGCATGGGCTACCTATAAATCATTATAGTTTTGGTACATTCGTGCATATCTTAAATGTGACCGCTGCATGCAGAGACTTGGCGATCACTGCAGCTGTCAAATGGTTACCTCTGAACCTGCTCTGTGCTACTGGTAGAGCAGGAAACTGATGCGGCAGGCCACAGGTACACACTAGGATTTTGGCATTGAGACTATGAAAGGGAAATGTGATCAGCAGATTTCCATTTCAAAGATGAAATTACCTGGATCATTTTATTAAATTAACAAAACTTTATAAAAGCCAGGGCTTCTACAGAATGGCAATCCGTCCCAAATGCCAAGAAGACATCCCTCTGATACACACTAAAAGCATGAGAACCCTACATTTCTCTACCAACTTGTAAACTAAAGTCTTATTCCATATATCCTCACACAACAGGCACATGCAGCTCCCTTCTGAATATAGACAATCCCTAAGGTGCCTTCGACACCAAAACACCCATAAACATTGCAATAAAAAAGGAACATGCAACTACAGCATCTGCACTGGGCCCAAACGGTTAAATGGTTGTGCTGCTGGTTCTGATTAGGATGTAAGGAACAAGTTACTTACCTGGAACTGTTGTTCTCCAGCATGGTTCTGGCATGGATTCACATGCTCATGAATATTCCCCGTCGTGAGGCTGAGAATCCTCGGTAAAGAAAAAAAATCAGTTCAGTTTCGTTTTTGAACTGTCTTTATCCTAATAATCAATCACTGGTCTCTGGGTCATACTGCCCCCAGCCAATGACTGCCCTCTACCTAAGCCCCTCCTCTGGCAGCCATCTTCAGATTTGGTAGCATGTAAAGTGGCAGTAGGGCCAAGAGAAGAGCCGCAGAGGGGTAGGCAGGAGGGTTCGCATATGTATCCATGCCAGACACATGCTGGAGAAAAACAGTTAGAGGTAAGGAGCGGGGCTCCTGATTGGATCTAACCGCCCGGCTAGCCACGCCCCCAACAGAGCGTCACACGCGGAAGGAGCTCTTCCTCATTCCTCTCCTTCCACGCTCGGTCTCCTGACGCACCCGATTGCGGATCCCGACAACGCAGCTCCACTCACCGGACGCAGTGCAGCGGCTAACAACGCGATCCTAACTCTGTGGAGATCATTCGTTTTACCTGATCACATGCAGGATCCTATGTAGCCTGGTTACGTCGTGCACGCTGTCCTACCTGCGAGTACAGCAAGTGATTTGACCATCACATGAAGAAATCACATGTCCTGAAGAAGATGGTCTGTAACAGCTTATAACCATCGAAACCGGTCGACCCGACCCGCTGTGGCCCTTCCACAACCTTTTATGATATCCCCAAGACAAGGAGGGGATACCAAGACACTGAATACTACAACCCAGTGCAAAATGGGTTTCTAGCACCTCAAGTGCGAGAAATTGACATCTTTCTCATTTTTTTCTTTTTTTAATCTCCCTAATCTCCACTATGTTTAGTTCATCTCATTAAAAGTTTTTTTCCACAGACAACCGCCTGCTTTTGAGATCTAATTTCCCTCTCCAAGCCACTAATAAAACCTTTTTGCGGTTGCCGCATGTGCTTTTTGTTGCCTCCCAAGAGACTATTGGTGCTATTCACCATCAGTGGGGGACATTTATCACCCCACACAAAGAGAATCATTGAATGTCTCTACCCCTCCTATACAAAGCCCCACTTTAAGGCTTGTGCACACCCAGGTCACCCCCAAAACAATCCCCCTCCTTCCCACCCAAGGCAGGGCCAGGGGCACCTGATCAGAGAGCCAGATCTTTTTCCTCATCTAGCGTCCATCTCAGACTTTCTCATTTGTACCATCCTCCCATGGCAGTTGCATACTGCTAATCGAAGTAACCTCTTCCTTCCCCGTCCAACCGTTTTTTTGTGTACCAATATATACCCCTACGGTTAGGGATGACATTTGTCCTTTTGGCTGACAACTAGCCGTGTTATTACCGGTTCTCCTAAAGGGCCAGATGCCGCTGGGTCTCCCACTGGCAACAAGGGTATCCTTTCCGAATCTGAGCACAGGGTGTGTAAGGCCTGAAGGATGTCTGCCGAGATATCCGCCGGTGGCTACTCCGGCGGCTGCAGCGTAGTGGATGGTGGCAGTGACGTAGTATCCTCTGGATCCTGAACGCCCTGCTCCTCCTACTCGTCGGTGTCTTTGCCACTCTCCACATCTGCCTCGTCCCTCCCATAGGACCTGGCCTCGACAAACTTCTCATCCAATATGGTTTTTAAAACAGAAAGCTCCTCCTCAGAGGAGATGTCTGTGCTCTGCAGGACTACCGTGCCCCCCCCCCTCTTTTCGATCAGGGGAGACGGTTTCGGAGAGATGACCGGCATAGTCTTCACCAGTGTCTTCTCTACGGGCAGAAAAGATGATTCCCTCCTGGCCGGCAGGGAAACTCTCGCCTTGGAGGCCGTCTCCTGTGAACCCGCATCAACGGCCTTCGCCAGGGATGCCACCACTCCTTCAATGGAAGTTTTCGCCGGGCGAATCAGGGCCTTCACGACCTTGGTCGTGCTTGGGGCCTTCACTGTGGGGGGGGGAGGGTCAGCGCTTCTCCGTCTGAGCCGACTGGGACTTCTACAGAAGTTTACCTGGGTGATCCGACTTCCTCTTCTTCGCCATGCCGGACCGTTGGCTTGTGGTCGAAGGTGCCGGAGATGATGCGCCCGTCTGGCCGTCGAGGAGCCCGCCCCAAAGGCGCTCCCGGTGCCTGCAGACTCGCAGTGCTTTGCCTTCTATTGGGCCCCCGTCGCCGGAGCACCCTCAAAGTTCTTAGAAGACCGCTCAGATTTCTTCTTGTAGCTGGGTGAGGCATGCTGCCGGGACTCACCCAAAGCGGGGGCCTTTGGAGTTACTCAGTAAGCCGCTTGCGACTGACTTTCATGGTGCGGGTAACCATATCCTTGCAGAACGCACAGGCCTCCTCCACGTGTGTCTCGTCGGTATGCAGGCAGTAGAGGCACAGGGAGTGACCATCGTCCATGAAAATGTTCCCGTAGGCCGCATCCAGGGCAGATCCTGAACAGAGGCATTGAGTCTCCTCTATCTTCAGCCATGTCCACGCGGCGTAGGCCTCCAAGAATATTCTGGAACCCTCCAAGAAGGGAACTCGACGAAAAATCGCCCTTGAGGGACGTAGAAGGTTCCGAAAAACGGGTCCCAGTTAGTCAGATGATGGATCGATGGAGCTTGAGGCTCGATTGACTGAAAAAATAGAGCAAAACTCTTAGAAAAATCACAAAACGCAGTAAAAGCTCGAGAGCTATAGCACGAGGACTCCAAACACTTGAACAGGCGGTCAAAATCTCAAGATGGCTGCCAGAGGAGGGGCTTAGGTAGAGGGCAGTCATTGGCTGGGGGCAGTATGAACCAGAGACCAGTGATTGGTTGTTAGGAGAAAGACAGTTCAGAAGTGAAACAAACTGATTTTTTCTTTACCAAGGATTCCCAGCCTGACAATGGGGACTATTCATGAGCATGTGAATCCATGCCGGACCCCATGCTGGAGAATACCATCTCCTGTGTCCCCTCAACATATGGCACTCAATCAAATACTCGGAAAATTGTGATCAAGGCTAACCCAGAAATGATATGTAAAATTATGTACTTATGCAGCAGCAAATCAAACACGCCCAACAACAATCTATTGTCTTCTACTGAATGCTTATTCCACAAAACAAGAAGCCATGTCTACACGTGTTTCACACCATAGCGCTTCTTCATGGGAAAATGTTGTTAGCAATTATTTGATCATGTGTCACAACAGATTTGAGGCCAAGAAATATGGCAAGACAGACTGTTATGTTTTAACAGATTTATTCAAGAGAATATACGTAGGATCGACCAATTTGTAAATTAAGAGAATTCATTCCAAAAATAAAAGGGTCAGGATGGCCAAGTGTTCCAGCTTTTGCTAGGCCTCACCAGCTTCTGGTAATCCACAAACAGTTCTTATCAGTACTTAAAGTGTCTGTGAAGGGCTACGTCACTCCCTTGTGCGTTTTCCTGGAATTGCTGTTTTTAACTTTCCCGAGCATTCTTTGGTGGCTACCTTTGTGTGGGGTTAGAAGGTCCTCAAACTTCAAAGACTAACTCGGGGGTCTCCCCAGGGGGATTTGGGCTGTTTGACAGAAGTGAAATGCTTCACGGCAGAATTGGCCGTAGTCAATTTTGCGGCAAATCTGTTTATACTTCGACAAAACAAATCAAATGTTGCCATACACCAAACCCCACACACCCCTTCCACTACTTACCTTTTTGCTCCCTGCCGCTGCTTCTCTTGCACCCCTGCGGCATCAGATCCGTCCCTCCAACACGGTTCGGATCTGGCGCTGCAGGGTTCCATTTCCTCTCCCCCCTTTTTAAAAAAAAAACCTGTTTCCATGGTCGGGCGCGGAGGACACCTTGCAACCCCTACTGACATTATAGTTTACAAGGGTGCAGAGATTTCATCGTAATGTTCGTATTCGATCAAATCTCCCATTCAAACAGTTTTTATCAGTCAAATTGGGTAAACCGTCCAGGACAGACAGAGGGCACCATTCAGGCCTGACCTTTCCTGTAGCTCTTCAACTATCCCCTCTTATCACCTCTACTCCTATGATAACCTTTGTGATTCTTTCATGTTCCTGCTTCCGCTTTCTGCCAAGGGTCATCCTGAACAGTCAGAAGCTGCCTAGCTGGGTTTTCACCACTGGTTAGCGGCTGTCTGGTCTCCCTCTTCAGCCCCTCTTCTCCACAGAGGATCCTGGTTAGGCAGGCTCCTTCCTTCTCCCACCTACCCATCATCAACTCCTTTTCTGTTCTCTTCTACTACCCTTTCTAATCCTTGCTTCAACCTCCTTTACTCTACAATTTTTCCTTCCTCACCAACTCCTCTACGCCCGATCTTACGGTCTCATTCTTGCTACTGCCTTCACTTTCGTCTCTGTTTCGTCCGCTCAACTCTTCCTAATTGCTTCCCAAGATTGTCACCTCCACCTTCAGTTACCACCTTCTTGATGTTACCTACCTCTCAATACTGTCTCCTCCACCTATTATCAGCTCCACCTTGATTTTCCACACTGACCTGGTGTCAACTCCCCCACCCTCAACGCCATCTTTATCTCCTGCTACCACCTCAAACTCTACAAAACTGCTTTCAACTCTCAAACGTTTGCTCACCAACATTCTCTCTTGTTCTACTCCTGGGGCTCTCCAAATTCCTCTGTCTCTCGAGCCCCCACTCCCACCAATATTCTCCATTTGCCAACCATTCCCAAACCTCCAACCTCCATTTCCAACAACCCACACTAATTGACTGAGTACTCTGACTTTTATAGTACAACCCCCCCTCAACCCACTCCCCGGGTTTGGGCACTGTGGGAGTGGCTGGTCCTGTTTACTGTAATTTGAGTATCGCTGGGATTGTTGCTTGCTTCCGAGTGCACCTGGCCACACTTTGGGCTTAGAGTTAAAAAGACAGTCTTCAGCTGGCCCTTCTGCTTTCTTGGGTCGGACTATCCCCTTCCTACTACTCTGTGTGGCTGCCTAATGTTGGATCAGATCTCCTGTTTACCCAGCATGCAAACCATGGGCTAAAAAAACTATTTGCAAGCTTTCTTAAACTACCTGTGTCCAACATGCTTGTCTGTGATAAATGTGTAACAATGTTTCCACATAGAGGGAACTCGCTGCTGGAGTCAATGAACTGGCAAGTTTGTGTCCTTTGCGCTTAAAACCACGGTTAGCAAGCTACAAACCTGCAACACTGCATTGAATTTGGACTTCCAAGTCTTACAGTGTCTCACTGGGTCATTGATCTAACTTCTATGCCATCACGTAATCCTGAATAATAGCATGAGAAACATTACTGGTATTATGTGAATGAAAAGGTCTGCTTAGTGTGAGGGCTTTACTTCTGGGCTTACTAAAAAATCCATCCATTTACCGCAAGGGGAATATCTCTGTTCTCAGAATGAGAAAAGTCTTCTGGGAATTGTTTTGTAGCAGCACTTGGAGGCCCTGTGCCCTTTTGGTCTCATTCTCCGTTTGGATTGGTCAAGATCACTTGTGTCTCTCAATTGGGGATGGGGCCCAAACTAACTGGTTCATTGACTGTCCCCTGCCATGCAATAGCGACCAAAGAAGGCTGTGACCTGAGGGGTTTCCCCCAAACCTCACTTGGGACCATACTCTACTAACCTGGGGAGGGGCTTAGGTTCAAGTTACCCGTCTTTGTAGTCCACAGAGCCGGTCAGGGGACGTTGTCTCATTCATACATATTATATAGCAATTACACAAATAAAAAAAAAAGGATTAACCCAAAACGTCAATATCCCTCTAATTTTACTCCACAACTCCCACCTGAATAAGACTAATATATATAGACTAGTGCAAACTCTAGTCTCTTAGAAGCTCCCACACTATACATGCACTTTTCTAAATTGTGCATTTTACAAGTCACCACATTCGTTGGTATCCATTCATCTTAATGGCTGTTAGTATTGCCATTTTTATCAAAGCCCTATTATTTAATCATTTACTTGGTTTTTATTCACGTAACACTGCAAACTATAAAAAACATTTAGATTATGGGCCTGAAGATGTGCTAACCTTTAGAGGTATCTGAAACCCCCCACTCAATGGAACTTATGGCATGGCCAACCCTGTCATCTGCAAAGGAAGCATTTTAGCCAATAATCAGAGATTCACCCAGGTCTAGATTGGCAAATTAGAAATGTTACGGGAAGAGGGGGGGGGCGTTGAACGGCTCGTGAATTGGCCACCGCCTCAAAGTGCTCCGGCGGAGGCTCCGATATATGGCTATACATCCTGAACTCCAGTTCAGTTGTCTGACAAATTTACGGAATATTGAAGTGGAACACTTGCGGCATACAGGGATACGAGCACGGTCCTTAGGGACCACATAGATCCCAAGATTCCTGCGTGCACCTTGGGTGTCCCTTGCGGTGAGGCCTCAGCTCGGGGGTCTACATCCCCCTTCAACGGCTGACTCGGCTTTGTGCCTTTGAGGCCCATCCAGGGTTTCGGACAGTCTACCCCCAGCGCACATAGCAGCTCTTGTACCCACCGCCTGGGGAGGAATCCGATTCCAGCTTGATGGACTGCTCCCCCTCGGGGAGCATGCCGACTGCCACGCCAGCCCCTGGGTGTGGCAAAGCATCAAGGACCACGGCCCCCTACCTCCTGCCCGCTGTGCGCTGGGCACACCGAACACCATACCTCACACACGGTTTCTCAGCCTGGAGCCCGCAGCTGGTGTGCTGCTGGGGCTGCTCTGCAGGCCGCGGGGGCACCGTTGAAATCCTGACTCTGCGTGCCCCAGCTCGTGTCCCACCCTAAGGCGTGGCACAGTGCCCCCCTGGACAAAGGGTGCGGGGCCGGGTCCCGTGCAGCCTGCAGACACATACAGAGAGCAGGGCACGAGGCTGCGGCTTTCAACCCAAAGTGTGACATCCTCGGCTACACACTTGTCCCATTGGCGTGAGACCCCGGTGTTAAGAAGGATTTCTGAACTCTGATCAGGAGGGGCAGAGGTTCAGAAGGCCAACCTAGTTTCTTGGAACAGGGTAACCTCTGGACAAGCCAGACCAATCAGGGTAGCTATGGCAGGCGGTCAAGACTAAGTCTCAAGAGGGGTGAGGGTGACTGAAAGACCTCAATAAGCACACAAAGCAAGGACACTTACAAATTACTCCAGACAGGCGTTATATTAAAAATATAGACACATTTATTACAAGGCCTTTGTGACATAGACCATAGCAAAGAATCACAGTAATATCCAAGTAAACCAATACATCACAATCAACACAATATATATACAAAACCATAGGGGTCTCAAGGATTATAAGCACGAAATATGTAGACCACCTAAATGGGGAGAATAACAGGCAGTGCAGGTAATCTTTAGACCCAGTTCAACATCAGAAATACACCTAACTAAGAGGCAGTCCAAACCCTACGAAGAGAGGAGCCTATTGCTAAAATAGTACATGCACGCGCTTGTGCCAATGTACAAAATAGGGTCTCTTCAAGGGTCTCTAGCAGCTCCGGAAGGTGGATGAGGCGATGAAGAACAAGTTCCCACTATTCAAGCAGGACCTCCACTTGAGGGTAGAGGCAGTTTGAGAGTGCGGGATGGAGTCGCTATTTTGCAATAGCTGTAGAAAGGAAAGGGCCCCTCAGGGGCCACTTCGTGCGTAAAAATGGGTTCCTGCACTAGGGGCCACCAGTTGGGGTAAGGGTTACTCACCGGTCCCCGACACAGGCAGACCCAAACTTCGCCAGTACAGTCCACTTCGCTGGCAGGTTCGAATGCGACAATCAGGACGTCTTGACACCGTCTAGTCTCAGAGATAAAGCGAGGATTCCCAAACGGGACAGTGGCGATTTCTCCGCTCCGGGAGGAGGAATCGGCCCAATTCCACTGCAGCAGGTTTCAGGGGCAAAGGGGTCACAAATGCAGCAGAATTTCACAGCTCGTTGCCCCAGCAGGGCAACACGGTAACCGCGTTTACTCCGGTCCGGGCGCACTCGCCTCACTTCAGACCTGGGAATGCCAAGTGTATGAAATTCAGTGTGAGGGTGCCGTGGACAAAGAGCAAGTAGTATACCAAGTTTCGAGGGCCTCCTCAAAACAGCGGCGGTATCAGAGCAACCGTCCCGTGTAAGCTGGTCAGCCCACTGGTTGGCCCAGGGACACTTCCGAAGAGGCTTACTTGCAGGGTTTGTTGAAGGTGCCGAGAATAGTTGATCCCACTATTCCAATGGGTCGAAGCGTCTTCGCAGACCTTCTAGGACGATCAGAGGCAGAGGGGTCCCACGGGACGACAGCGGGCTCAGGGTGCCAAACCTTCCAGCGGGTCACCAGCGGTTCCTCGACTCGGCTTCGCTCTTTGTTGTAGGATACTTGGCTCCTTATCCTTTGTTCGTGTGAACTCAGGAGATCGACATGATAGTGGTGTTTCCAACCTCCTCTTATCCAAAGTTCCCTTCGCGCCAAAACGGAAAGGTCCCAATGGGAGATCTGCTCACAAACATTCACTCCATACGTGGACCAAACACAGACCACGGTGGTCCCAGGCATTCAGGACACTCCAGACTCTCTGGCACCCAGGATCTGTATTGGGAACAGACATCCCAGCCCACATCCTGGAGGCACACACACAAGGCATGCAGAAGCCCGCGAAAGCTTTGGGTTTCGCGGGAAAGTGCATGACCAAATAAGGACTTACCTGGGTCGGCTCGACCTGGGGAAGGTGAAGGGGCAAGATGGCCAAAGGACAGGACAAAGAATCTCATGGCATGGCCATTTTGGAGCCAGGCCACCTATTTGTGGTAAGCGCGGTTAACATGGCAAGAAAGGGTTAAAAATACATGAAAACAATAGCTGCCACCAGTCCTGCCTAGGACACATCTGCACAGTTCATAAAAAGTCCAGCAAGAGTTTCTAGGGCCTTTGGAAAGACTAGAGACCCAAGGGTGCTGTAAAGTAAGTTACATTGCACTCTTGTTACATGTTGCACAAAAGTTGCAACATGAGGAAAGAACTAAGGGAAACAAAGTCTCCCAGTACTGACTGTCTTAAGGGCATGTCAGTTTCCCCATAAAAAGTGAGCAAAAGCCCAGAGGAGTGCAGCTGAAGGCTGTGCTTCTCTGGCAAAGTCTAGATCAGGGTGTAAAACAGCAGCAAAAAGTTTGGGGGGTTGACACATGGAAGGAAAATTACATACAATTATGAAATCTTTCCTAACACTCGGTGGGGGCACCGCATAGGAGACCTGAAAGAGGCAGGAGGGGTCGAATCCATGCATGCTACCTTCCCCCCCACCCCCTGCCTGGGAGACAGGGAGACTCTCCCCTCTGACTGGGAGCTCCCAACACTCTCCGATACAAACGTTAAGGCTGCTGCCTCCCGCAAGACACGCAGTGCAGGCAAAGAAGCGCAGACCTATCAATCCTACCACAAAAGGATCCAACACCGAAAATTAACTCCAGCCCAGCCCCTCTAACAAATCGCAGACCACAGGGCTCCAATAGTGGAGGGGGTGCCGGGCTGGTCCTCATTAATCGGAGCCGCCTGCACTACTCGGGAGTGGGTTTTTGATGGGCGCTGCGCCCTGGAAACCCACCCTCTCACCAACAACCCTGTTACAGCTACTCTACAATTATCAAGTTGAGGTGGGAGGGAGGCGTTTGCCACCGCCGTCCATCTATCCTGACCAACGACATATGGGGGGCCCATTGACCGCCCAGGGGAAAGTCAACAACACTGCAGCTCTGACCGCCCACACGCCCCTGTGGCCCCTTCCTCACGCTACGGCAGCCCCTCTGCTACTTGTAGTCACCATTTAAACCACGAGGGTGCTTACCCTCCTCCCCACCGTCTGGTTCCTGCGGCAAACGTCATAGCCCTCACCTGCGCTGCAACACCAGCCCGTAGAGACACTCAGTAACCGCTCTCTCGACAGAGCTCGTTGTCGCCCTTGGCAATCCACGGGAGACCCCTCTCTACCTCGGACAGCCCACGGGCCCCAGGACACAACAGACAACTCGCCTATAGGGAAACCCTGGAAATGGGCAACCAAAAGAAACAATTGAAGATGATTTGCCAGAACAGATCCAGACCCACCACAACATGAGGATGACCCTGGGCCCTCCCATTTGAACATCTCAGCCCTCAACCAAACACTGTTAGCGTTAAAAAGTAGCAGGGACAATCTAGGTGCTAAAATTGACGCGTTAACTTGTAAAGTCGACTTGGCCGCGATCCAAATTGACAAACTGTAAGGCAGAATGTCAGAAGCGGAACATCGGATCGGGGACAGAGGACAAAATTGTAGAACTCCAACGAGAGGTTGCGTCCCTACAGCAAATTATCAAAAAGGTTGTGGCCAAGAATGATGACCTTGAAGGGAGATTGAGAAGAAATAATATAAGAACTACGGGGGTCGCCGAGTCCACTCCAGTAGACAATATGGAACTGTTTGTGGAAAAATTGCTCAGGGAGGTCCTCGACGATCCACCAGTCATGGACCTGTTCATGGTGGAGTGGGCCCACCATTCACTGGCGGTCAGACCACCCCCGGGGGCCCACGAGAGAGATCTATAATCGCCCGCATTTTCAACTATCGAGACCGAGACATCCTGCTTCAGGCTGCAAGAGGGAAAAAGACCTTGTGGAGGGGCTCTGCAATGATACGACTGTTCCCAGACTTTAGCCAGCATGTACAAGATCAGAGGAAACCCTTCCGAACTGCAAAAAACATCCTGAAGAAAAAGGACATATGCTATTCAATGATGTTCCCTGCTATACTCGGGGTTGTACATGAAGGGAAAACTTTGTTCTTTACATCTCCAGATGCCGCTGAACGATACGCCTCGGAAATCCCGGACCCGGGGGCCTCCCCCCGCCGATCCCCTTAAGCCGGTCCGGTGATGATTGAGTCCTTTCCTTGAGTGCAGCTAACCTGCGAGAACCCCCAGGCGCCCGCCCGGTGCTCCATATAGCAACTACTGGAACTACCTGTAAGTATGGAAACGTAATTGTGAATGACAAATGTGGAAATGAGCATCTGGTCAACTAGAGGCACAACGGCCGCCGGCAACCCCTGTGCCCAGCGGCAAAGTAAACTAGTTAGGGTTTAATGTTTAGAGTTTTTTGGGAGGGGGGTGAGCTAATTTGGCCGGTAGGTTGGTGTTTCTAGCGTGGGTGGGGGCGTTCACAGTTTTACACGAGTTGGAACACAGTTTTCAGAGGGGCGGGTGGGAACTTTCTTCCAAGACCTCTGGGTCCTTTGCACACTCAGAATTAACTAAGCACCTAACATATTATCGAAAACCCAGAATGTTGAATATACATCCTCCAGTCACAAACCTCAGTCCTGACATAACGTGATGCACCTCCAGAGGGCAGACACTCCCTCCAATACAGACATTACCTTGGTCACATAGAACATTCGGGGGTACACTAATGGGAAAAAGACACGCCTTATTTCAAACTATGTCAGGAATCACCATGTTAACGTTCTTTGTCTTTAGGAAACTCCCCTAGGGAGGGAACACAAACTCCCTAGTCTTGCTGGTTGGGGTATCCACAGGTACGGTTCGTCTTACACCACCCACTCCCGGGGAGTCGCAATATATATACATCGATGATTGGAATTCAAGCTGCACAACCTGATAACTGATTAGGAGGGTCGATTTGTCCTGGTAGCTGGGGAAACAGACACCTACGCACATTCCCGGAGTACGAGGCGTTGTGGGCGGGGGATTTCAACATAGCCCTGTCGCTGACGGGGGGCAGGTCCTCACCCGTACAGACAACCCTCACCAGGGCGGTCCAGAAATGGATGTCCATCGCAGCAGATTACCCCCTTGTTGACATATGGCACCTCCATCACCCTGACAGTTGCAAATTCACTTTCTACTCGAGCGTCCACGGGAGTACCTCCAGGATAGATTATATCCAAATTTCCACAGAACTGGCCCGGGTGTCCTATAGAACGCTGATCTTACCCCGAACCCTGTCTGACCACTGCCCAGTCCTGGTGCAGTTCACTGGTCCGATCACCCCTCCCAAGCAACTCCGATGGAGATTCAGAGCCTGTGTGCTAGAGGACATAGCATTCCGCAAAGATATCCACCAAGCTATTATCGAATTCTTCCAACTAAACACTGACTCAGTCTCAGACTCCAGGGTGGTCTGGGAAACGTTCAAAGTGTATATTCGGGGCTGGTATATTTCCCGGGGCGGGGGGGCGTCCTAAAGAGTATCCGTAGAGCCATCTCATCCAAAGAAAAAGACTTAAAAAGTATGGAGACCCGACAAGCCCTGCAGGACTCCCCCGAACTTCAGGCTAGCCTGGCGGTGAGACAAGAGATTTGCTCGCTGATGGCCAGTGAGGAAATGTTCCTGGGTGACCCAATAGCGGCCGCTAGGTACGGGGAGGGGAACCGTCCGAAAAGGACTCTAGCGTGGGACATCAGACAGGAGCGACACTTAGATCCCATAATAGAAGTTGAGACATCTGAAGGGGATCCCACCAGGAACACCAACCAAAAAGTAGTACCCACACTGATTTATGCTGCAGACGTTTTTCTGCACACCAGCTGAAATATGGCCAACATTGGAGGGGATCTTCTTGAGAACAATTTTACGATTGCCATGCAAAACCCGTAAGTTGATAATTAGTTATGAACTTGGCCTAACCTCGCTGGCTGCAAGAATCACTTGGAAAATACTATGGCTTTTTTGGAAATATAGCAGTGGCATCCCCCTACCATTCTAAAGGGAACAAAACCTTAGTCGCCCATTGGAACTCAAAATGTTTTGCAATTACACAGCAGTTAGATGTTGACCTGGAACCGTTCGTGACCAATCCACAAGGAGTGAAATGGAAGTTTTGGGGAAATTATTGGATAAAGACCTTAGACGCAAAAGGCAAATATGGTTTTTTTGATGCCTTGAAGTCGGAAACAAAGATCTTAATTCATTGCAAAATACCTTTTCAGATTCCCCTCTCCAAAGCTAAGGTATGATATGATAGGTTATTTATAACACGCTTAATACCTAGAGGCTTCCAAGCGCGGACCCGGGGATCAAATCTGTGTTGCTCTGTGTCGATTTGCTTCCAAGGCAAGCATGTTGCCCATGAGCTATCCTCCCGGGACGGGAGGTACGGCTTCATACGGTTCAGATTGAACTTCTATCCAACAAAACAGGTCACAGCCTGCTACAAACTATCAATTGATGACAAAGGCTGTAGATTCTGTGGTATAGAGGAAGAGATGGAATCTTTGAAGCATATTACTCTTCGCTGCAGACGCCTCTCAGCCCTTAGGACCAGATATTTGGGAGAAATTATAGAAAGGAAGGGAAGCAACAATGCAGAGGACTGGTGACTTATCTTTATGTCGGGTCAACATTTTTCGATGATTTTTGCTTTTGTGAATTTCCTAAGAGATGTGTTTTCGCAGCTGTAAAGATGATGGGAATTTGTTATCGAATTGCATCTCTTCTGGTTATTGGATTGTTTTTTTTTTATTGGTTCGTTTAAATTCAGTTATGATGAAACTGTTTAATCTGGAATAGGATGAACGCTTTTCTTATTTCTTGTTTTAACTACCAATGGAGACGATTTGTGAAAATGAGACAAAAGCTTGTAATAAACTGAATGTCCAAATAATAATTTTAAAAAAAGGAGAATCCTTGGGGTGAGCCACAGTATGGTTCCTCTAAAAGGGATAAAAGGGATACTCTTACCACCATTCCAGAAGAGTTTATGGCTAATTGCCAGTTTAACATCTCAACCTCCTAGCAAAACTGAGGTGCTAAATCCTAAGGTTGTAACATCTAAACCTATTATCCTAAAAGACAGAGGGCCTCATTACGAGTCCGGCGGTAGCAGTGCCGGAAAAACCGGCAGGCTGCCGCCGGACCCGTAATACCATTCCGCCTCCGTGATTGCCAGAATCATCGGGGCATTACAACCCCGGTGACCCGGTAATTCCGGAGGCGGAATTCTGTAAATCCCCATTCTCATGGAGTCCTATAGGACATGGGTATGGGGACCATGGAAACACTGATTCCGTCTATGACAGAGCCGGTGTTTCCATGTCCGCCTGCAGGCGGGTGGTGTTACTCTCGCCAGGTCAGACCTGGCGAGAGTGACACCTCCCGCCTGTAGGACTTGGAATCAGCGGGCCGGAAACAACGGTGGTAGCAGATCTACCGCCACAGTTGTTTCTGGACTGGCTAACTTCTTTTTCCCCCCCAAAAATCAAATAGGCTCCTCAATGCCAAGGGTACACTACAAGGAATAGCGAAAGTATTGCCTTCTCTATGTCATCTTCCTCTAATAAGGTTGAAACCTATAATCCCTCTTTTGAAAATACTAAGGGAATTACATCTATGCTTAATTCTGTAAAAAAAAGTAGAACAACCTAATTTCACTAAAGTGAACTGCATGTCCCAATATCCCTTAGGGACTGAGATGAAAAAGGAACAAGTTACTTACCTGTAACTGTTGTTCTCCAGCATGGGTGTGGCATGGATTCACATGCCCATGAATATTCCCCAGTCAGGCTGGGAATCCTCGGTAAAGAAAAAATCAGTTTCAGTTTCCTTTCTGAACCGTCTTTCTCCTAATGACCAATCACTGGTCTCTGGGTCATACTGCCCCCAGCCAATCACTGCCCTCTACCTAAACCCCTCCTCTGGCAGCCATCTTCAGATTTGGTAGCACGTAAAGTGGCAGTGGGACCAAGAGAAGAGCCGCAGAGGGGTAGGCATGAGGGTTCGCATATGAATCCATGCCAGACCCATGCTGGAGAATGTTAGGTAAGATTTCCACAGGGCTGGTAAGTCTTCCTTGCCTGGTTCAACTCCAGAACTTTTTGCTTTTCTAGTGAGATATTTTCCATTAATACCTCAGTGAGTGGGAACCTTTTTCCACACTCACCTGTCTTTAACTCTTTTTATGGGTGTCATTTTTAAGACTCTCCATAGTGTCTTTTTAAAGTTATCATGTCTAACAACTTATTGGCAATAAGTGCCTGTTGTTGCTGGGTTGCCCTAGGGGCTCCCCCTTTAACTTTCTTGTGCTAACCTTGAGTGAACTACAGTTCCTAAGGGTAGAAAGGATCTTTGGATCCCTTTTACATTTACTTCTGTGAAACCAGCACACCCCACCTTATGTGGAGTGCTGGGGAGATACAATGTATCCCCTTTCACATTTAAACTGTAACAATTATGTTACAGTGACAAGCTTACCTTTAATGGCTGGTGGCAGTGATACCTTTTACTAATTTGGTGCACCTTTACCGCGTGCTGTAATCACAGCTGCAGTAAAGGCACCTAAGGGTGCTCATTTTTACCAAAATGGCCCGTCTTCTTTTTCTGCCATTTTAGTGTTTCTTGTCGTTTCTTGTTCCTTCCCCTGACATCCAGGGCGGGAAAATCCTTTGTTTGAGTTTTGTCTTCGGCGAGAGTCCCCTGGACACCCCGCCCAGGCTCCAGTCAGTCTGTAAGCACAGGAAGTGGGGGAGGGGTCCCAAACCTCCCCCTCCTTTGTCTTAGGTCTTCCTTCAACTGGGCCAAATCCCAGTGGGGGGTTGGCTGTCCTGATTGGACAGCCAAACGCCCCTTTCTTGTAAAATGCGGGGAGAGAATGCAGAGGTTGTGTTGCAGTTCCTGATAAATACTGGAAACCTGGAAGCTGAAGTCATGTCGACCACTGGAACTGAAAACCGAAGAGGATGACGAAGGAAAAGCGGCGGGAACGATTTCCAGCGGCCGGAGAGCCTGCTTTGTAACCAGAGCCTGCTGCAGCCCTTCCTTCCGATCGACCTGGGGTCTCCGAAAACGACAACCCGAACCCAGAGCCTGGTGAGACCCACTAGACTCAAGACGACCTGTATTTTGAGCCATCCCACGGGTTCCTGCGACCTTGCGTTCTTGCAATACCCCAATACCCTGGGACCTCCTGCCACTGTGCGGTGCATGGTCTTCCGAATTCCGAATCTCGCTGAAACTTCGTGGGCATCTTGGTCTATCTCCAGAGACACGAATCGAGTCCAAAAAGTCCCCTCACAAGAGTGCTGGACCTTTTAAACGACGAGAATTCAACCGCGATTTTCTGTCTTCATCTGTGCTCCTTGAAAAGGCGCCAAACCCGCAGAACCGCATTCAGCCGTGAGAGAAATCTTGCCTAGAGCCTTCTTCATCGATCCCTGCTGCAAAGTCCCTTCTGAGGTCTTGTGTTCAGTCTCCAGGACAAGGAATCCAGTGACCGGGTATTTGGCTGCAGTCCCTGAAGTTCTCCTGCTGCAATCTCTTCTTCATTGCTGAGGTACTGTGTTGGCTTGGGTATATACTTACCTTAAGCCTGTTGGGATTTCTGTGTAGTCCTGGGGTGTTTTCTGTGATTGGGAGGCCCCTCGTCCAGTACACCCAGTCCCACTGCTAGAATCCTGCTGGGGTGTCTTCTGTGAAGCCCCTGGACCCTCTTCTAACCCTAGAAGTAAAGTACTCACTTGGTTGCCAGTTTTCCTAAGGAAACCCTGACTTTTGCTACTAAAGAACTTATTCTACCACTGCCTGTTGGTCACTAGTCCTAGTGACCCCCCCTTCTGCCACTGAGAACACTCATGCTCAAAGGGAAAGACTTTGAAGGGATTGGGACTTCTTACTTGTAAAGAGTTGGTTGGTTGGTAACTGTAATTCTAAGAGTGAACAGTTACAAAAGTTCTTACTAATCTTGGATGTGTGATGCACTATTCTTAAAAGTATGGTCAACATCTTTCCTTCCTTAGCCACTGTTTTGCCAGTCTAAAAGAAAGTAGATGTGAAGGTATTTTACTTTCCTGTGATTAGGTTGTGCCTCTTTACAAAAGTAATGTGTTGGTATCACCAGGTTAGTCCTGCTAGGATAACTGTATGAGTGTCCCCCAACTGGGTCTTGCTTCCCCTGACTTGCTGCTAGCCTGTCTTTAATAAGTCTACATTAGGTTGTTGCCTACCTTGAATATATATTCAGTAAAGAGTGACATTGGGTTTTACTTTCCCCTTCATTGTGAAGTCAAAGTAAGTGGGTTTTACTTACCTTGTGTTAGCTGTGTGCCATCCAAAACAAGTTACCAGAGTTATTGCTCACCTCAATCTGGGGTTCCCTGATTTTCAAAGCATCTGTAATTATACATTACATCCATAGGTTTTACTGACCTGGTATAACTGTGTGTTATAGTTATAGGTTTTTACTGCACCTAGAATAAGTGTTTCACTATTCATCAAAAGTATATTGTCCAGTTGACTGTTTATGTGATTTGTTCCAAGAGTCACTGTACAACTGGAAGGGCCTACTGTCCTTGTATTACCAAAAGTAATCTAAAAAGTAACCATTGGTCTTTTACTCCCAAAGAATAGGCTTGGCCTATACTAAATGTGTATAACAAGGTTTTGACTTCCCTAGAACTACTGTTAGGTGTTCCAAATAAGGTCTATACTTGGGTCTGTGTACTTTCAAGTATAGTGTTGTGTTTTATATTGTGATTTCATATAATGTTTCAGTATTTACTTAACCCCTAGATTTATCTGGGCCTACCTGTATTTAAATAAATCCTTTATTTTTATAATACATAGTGTTTCAGTGTTTCTTTGGATCATTTGTATTACAATTTTCACTTGTACTGTATCTACTGCCCTCTCTCCCTCCTAAGATAAGCCTGGCTGCTCTGCCTACGCTACCATGTACTCAGGTGGTACAGTCTTATACTAAGAGTGGAGTCTTGTACTGCCTCAGTTGAATGGTTTTACTAGGCCCTTAACTGGACTTCAGAAAAACTGTCCTAACAGAGAACAACAGTTACAGGTAAGTAACTTGTTCCTTCTCCAGCATGGGGTCTAGCATGGATTCACATGCTCATGAATACAAGAATACATAGCAGTACACACATGCACAACCACGGGAGGTGGCAAGGCCACCAGAAGGTCTGGGAACCAGAAATGCCTCGGCCACAAGGCTCAATATTAAGCATTTCATCAACTCAGCATTAAGCAACTCTTATCTCCTCACCAGGCCCACCTTCAGGCAAACAAGTTGCGCAGCACTGCCTGGCCGACTCTGGACTCCTCCCTGGAATCCCAGTTGACGCAGTAGAATCTTGTGAAGGTGTGCGTCGACCTCTACATAGCAACCCTGCAGATGTCGAGCAGGGGCACACCAGATAGGAACAGCGTAGTAGCAGCGATCACTCTGGTCGAATGGGCTCTCGGACAGCCGGGCAACGGTCGGTTTGCCAACCGGTGACACTGCATGATGCAGCCGGAGAGCCATATGGAAATGGAAGCCTTCGAGAGGGCCTTCTCTTGGTTCACAGGTCCAAAGTTCACAAACAGTTGTGACGTCTTCCGAAGGCTCTTTGTGCGGTCCACGTAGAACTTCAGGGCTCTAGCTACATCCAGCGAGTGCAAAGTCCTCTCAGCCGGCGAAGAAGGCGACAGGAAGAAAACAGGCAACACCAAGGGCTCGTTGAGATGGAGGTCCGATGGCACCTTGGGCATGAAGTAGGGGTGCATCCTCAGCACCACCCTAGTCTTGTGGAAAGTCAGGTATGGAGGTTTACAGGAGAGGTCACTACACATCAATGTCCTGGAGCACCGAGCCGTGTTCTGGGCCCTCAGGTCGTTCCTTCCCTCCCTCAAGGGCAAGGTGGTGAGGATCTTCACCGACAACACCACCACAATGTTCTACATCCGGAAGCAGGGAGGCACCAGATCTCCAGCCCTATCCAAGGAGGCCCAAGATCTGTGGCAGTGGACCATCGCCCAAGGGATGTTTCTGGTACCCTTCTACCTGGCGGGAATAAAGAACATCATCGCTGACTCACTCAGCAGGGAGCTGCGCTCGTGCCACTTGTGGGAACTGCGGCAGGATCAAGTGGATCTGCTATTCCAATGATGGGAGAGATCCAGGCCTCTCTCCCACTCGTCGTGCGGAGGTGATGGCCACAAGAAACGCTATCTTCCACGATAGTAACTTGAATGGTGCCGAATGCAGCGGCTCGAATGGCGGCCCCATGAGCCTGCTTAGCACCACGTTGAGCTCCCACGCCGGGGCCGGAGCCTTCACCGGCGGGAATGACCGGAACAGTCCTTTCATGAACTCCTTCACCAGGCGATGGGACCACAGAGATGATCGCCCCGGAGTTCTGGTGTAGCAGGAAATCGCCACTAAATGGATTTTGATGGAGGCATGAGCTAGCCCTGCCTTGGCCAGCGACAGTAGGTACGGCAGCACTTGAGGGGCCGTAATCCGCAGAGGGATAATCTTCTGTGCACGGCACCAGACAGAGAACCTCTTCCAGTTGTGTCCATAGCACTTGAGGGTCGAGGGCACCCTAGCCTTTGCAAGCACCTCCTTGCAGTCTGCCGGGATATCGTACCCTCCAAACTCTAGTGCTGCAGGAGCCAGACCTGCAAGTTCAGCGACCCCGGGTCGTGGTGGAGGATGGCGCCTCCATCTCTGGCGAGAAGATCCGCGTCCGTCGGCAGTTTGACTGGGGGGGGGACACTGACATGTCCAGAAGGTCTGGGAACCGTCCCAGGGGAATGAGAAGGCATCGCCCATGCTCCCCAGCTGGGGAAACAGGTGAACCTCCGGCACTTGGTGTTCGTCGCCATCGCGAATAGGTCGATCTGGGGTTTGCCCCATCATTGGAATAGCAGATCCACTTGATCCTGCCGCAGTTCCCACAAGTGGCACGAGCGCAGCTCCCTGCTGAGTGAGTCAGCGATGATGTTCTTTATTCCCGCCAGGTAGAAGGGTACCAGAAACATCCCTTGGGCGATGGTCCAGTGCCACAGATCTTGGGCCTCCTTGGCTAGGGCTGGAGATCTGGTGCCTCCCTGCTTCCGGATGTAGAACATCGTGGTGGTGTTGTCGGTGAAGATCCTCACCACCTTGCCCTTGAGGGAGGGAAGGAACGACCTGAGGGCCCAGAACACGGCTCGGAGCTCCAGGACATTGATGTGTAGTGACCTCTCCTCCGGGAGCCAAAGGCCTATTGTGTGGAGCTCTCCAGTGTGTGCTCCCCATCCCACCAGGGAGGTATCCGTCGTCACCGTCTCCTGATGTGTTGGGGTCTGGAAGTCCATACCCGCCGCCAGATGCGTGTGGGTGCCCCACCACTGGATCGCTTGGCGGAAGGTCTCGTGGAGCCAGATCCGGTTTTCGAAGCTGCCCGCTGCTTGCATCCAACAGGCGTCGAGGAACTCTTGCAGTGGACGCATCCGCAGCCTGCACAGGCGCACGAGGTAGACGCACGAGGACATCATGCCAAGGAGGGACTTGATGGACCTCACCCTGTCCACGTCCATGGTCCACAGCCGTTGCACCTTGCCCAGGATGGCCTTCGTCCTTTCCTCCGACGGAGAGGCCAATGGTGCCACTTTGTCGAGCCTGGCTGCCAGGAACAGAGGGACTTGCGACGGAAACCAAGTGGGATTTCGCGAAGTTGATGGAAAATCCCAGATCCGTGAGCAGTTGGACGGTCTTCGCTGTGTGCCCGACGGCGAGTTCTCTTGTCCTTGCTCGGATGAGCCAATCGTCCAGGTAGGGGTAGACGTGGATCCCCTGCAGGTGCAGCCACGCCGCCACTGGTGCTAGGCACTTGGTGAATACCCTGTGCGCTGACTTCAATCCGAAGGGAAGAGCCTTGAACTAGTAGTGTCGCCTTTGGTCTACGAATCTGAGGAACCTTCGATGTCCTTTTAGAATGGGCATGTGAAAGTAGGCATCCTCCAAGTCCAGTGATGATAGGAAGTCGCCTTCCTCAAGCTGTCCCAGCACGTGCTGGAGGGTGACCATCCGGAACTTCTGGGACTTTATGTACTTGTTTAAACGACGAAGGTCCAGGATGGGTCGCCAGCCGCCAGTCTTCTTTCTTACGAGGAAGTATCGTGAGTACACTCCGGAGCCCCAGAGCCTCTTTGGGACGAGCTCGATGGCTCCTTTCTTCAGCAACGCCCTTACTTCCAGCAGCAGTTGAGGGATGTGGTTTTCCTTCCTGGCCACGGGTGGAATGCAGGGGCACTTCTTTAGAAACTCTAGAGTGTGTCCGTGGGCCAGGGCATCCAGCACCCATCGGTCGGTGGAGATGGACTCCCACACGCTGACTAACTTCACCAGCCAGCCTCCCACCGGGCTGCTCAGGTGGGGCCAAACGCTACGGCCGGTTCAGTCCTGCTTGGCAGCGGCCTTGCCGCCTTGGCCTCCTTGGCGATGATGAGGAGATCCTCCTGACTTGCTGCGTCCTCTGTAGCCCTCCTGCGAGAAGGAGTGGGCCGCCTGGCGGTACGTAGAGGAGCCGGCGCCAAATCTTTTGGAGGCACCTTGCTTGCCTCCGGAGTTCCAAAAGGGCGGCCGTCATTGCTGCATTGCCCCAAGGCCCGAGCCGTCTCCGTGTCGGCCTTGATGGACTCGTCCACTGTCTTGCCAAACAGGTTGCTCCCGTCGAAAGGCATGTCCAGGACTCTGGTCTGCACATCTTGGCGGAAATCGGTTGCCTCGAGCCAACCACGCCAGTGAAGGCAAACACTGTTGCCCATCTGGCGGAAACCGATGTCAGCAATGTCCGTGGCCACCGTTATGGCATTGTCCGACGCCACCTCGCCTTCCTGTATGATCTCCAGGGCCTCAGCCGTCTTGTCGTCCGGGAGGAAGTGCAGCAGGGGAGCAATCTTAAACCACAGCTCCCTGTCGTAGCGGGCCACAATCGCAAGGGTGTTGGCCGCTTTAATCGTCATCGCTGCGACGAGATGACCCGTCATCCCATGGCAACCAGTTTCTTCCCGTCGCCGTCCGGCGGGGATGTCAAAGTTGAAGCAGTCGCCCCCGCCGCTTTCTTCTTGGCCGCCGCAGAGACGACCGAATGCGGGATTGGCTGCGTCCTAAGGCACATGGGGGTGGAATCCGGGACCCAGTACTTCTTCTCGTACCGGTCTCTCTTGGCAGGAGTCGTGGACGGGTTTTTCAGGAGTGACAGCCCCTCGTCCCAGATATCTTAAAGCAATGGAACCGAGAGGACCGTCTTCCTCTTGGCCTCACGCCATTGATAGAGGAAACCTTCCTTCGGTTCCTCGGGGCAGAGCTGGAAGAGCTCGGATGCCCTGGTGATCATGGCATGGAAGGAGCCAATTTCGTCGTGCGAGGAGGCCCGAGGAGGTGGTGATGGAAGGTCCGTCCCGTCGTCACCACCGTCGTCATCCGTCCCCGTCGTGGCCATCTATGTTCCCGTGTCATCCCTCAGATCCGGGGAAGGAGATGAAGGTTGCGAAGGCCGTGAAGGCTGGAAGGGTGGGGGGGGGTGAATTCTCTTCTGCTTGCTTGGAGGGCTTCCTGACAGTCCAGGCGCTGCTGGATCGTCCGTTGGGGGTAAGGGCAACCTTGTCCTTATCTCCGTACACAAGGCCTGGATCGCCATCAAGATTGCTCCGGAGTTGTCCTGTGGCCAGGTACCGGCTGCGATGGGCGCGACGGTTGGCGAGTGGAATCCTCTGCCTCCACAGGCTCCTCGGCGGCACCACTGTCGATTTCTTCGTCCGCCTCGTTGGGATCCCTCCCGTGGGACCGGACCTCCTCGAACTTCTTGTTCAGGATCTTCACGACTCCAGCCAGCTCCTCTTCAGAGGCTGTATCTGTGTCCGTGATGGCCACTGGGCCCCCCCTCTTTTTCCACCGAGACTTTCACAGGGGTCTTATCGATGGGTTGAAAAGAGGATTCCCTCCACGGTGGCAGGGAAACTCTGGGCCCCAAGGTCGCCTCCACAGGCTTCGCCAGGGCCGCCACAACTCCCTCGATAGAGGCCTTAGCTGGGTGAATCAAAGCCTTCTCGACTTTGGACGCGCTTGAGGCCTTCACCTTGGGGGGAGGGTAACCGCCTCGCTCCCCCTCGTCTGTATCCGTCGGGATCGACCGGGACTTCTCCCGAAGCTTACCCGGGTTCTCCGATTTCCTCTTCCCCGAGCCAGAGCGTTGGCTCGTGGCTGATGGCGTTGGTGAAAGTGTGCCCTGCCTGGCAACCGAGGAGCCTGACCGATCAGCGCCTCCGGTGCCCGTGGACCTGCGGTGCTTTGCCTTTTGTTGGGCCCCCGTCACCGGAGCGCCCTCAAAGGTCTTCGAAGACCGCTCGGACTTCTTGTTCTTCTCACCTACCGCTGGGCTCTTCCCTTCCAGCCAGTTGGTGAGGCGGATACGCCGATCCCTCATAGTCTGTTCCGACATGTTCTTGCAAAACGCACAGTCCTTCTCCACGTGCGTTTTGCCTTCGTGAAAGCAATAGAGGCATCTAGAATGCTCTCCTCCATGAAGCCATTCTGCAATCCGTATCCAGGGCAGCTCCTGAACAGCTTGGATCCAGGCGTCGTGTTTCCTTTGTCCTGGGTCATGTCCACGCGGGGTAGGCCTCAAAGATCTTCCGGAATCTCCCAAGAAGCGACACTCGATGAAAATTTCGCCCTTGAGGGGCGTAGAAAATTCCGAAACGGGTGCCCGTTGATCGGAAGTAGAAACGGTGGAGCTTGAGGCTCGACTGACCGGAGAAATGAGATTAAACTCTTTGAAAAATCGCAAAACGCAGTAAAAGCTTGAGAGCTAAGCACGAGGACTCCCAACACTTGAGCGTGCCGTAAAAATCTGAAGATGGCTGCTAGAAGAGGGGCTTAGATAGAGGGCAGTCACTGGCTGGGGGCAGTATAACCCAGAGACCAGTGATTGGTTATTAGTAGAAAGACAATTCAGAAACAAAACTGAAACTGAATTTTTCTTTACCAAGGATTCCCAACCTGACGGGGAATATTCATGAGCATGTGAATCCATGCCAAACCGCATGCTGGAGAAGAGGGTTGAAGAAGCGTGTAGAAGTGCAGCACAGGCAAGCAGACCTAACAGTCTTTGCAAGGGTCAGGCAATTAAAAATAAGGGCCTGCACCTGAAATCAGTTGCTCCACCTAAGAAGTATAAAAGGCTGCAGGAGAAGGGGGAAGTAGAATGGAGCTGGAGCAGGAGCTGGAGGGCTGGCAGTAGTAGCAGAATGAGAAGAGCACAAGGCTGGCAGTTCATGAGGAAGTGTGTTCACTTAAGGGACGCCGGGGCAAAAGGAAAGCAGATTTCACCTGCAAGTCATGAGAGAGTCCTGTGTTCATAAACCCTGCTTTGCCGTGCCTGCACAGAGAGATGTGCCGAGATGGAAAGTCTTCCCAGGTGCGCCTGCTGACTGTGACTGCAGAGCTGTGACCATACTGCAACTCGAGGCCTGCGTACAGAAGCAAGCTGAGTAAAGGAGACTCCCTGTGGTTAAGGCCAGTCGGAAGACACCTATGCTGCCCAAGTGTGTGGATCCCAAGAGTGCCTAAAGTAGCAGCAGAAGGAGATAAAGTCGGGAAGTGGAAGCAGCCAGCAACCGCAGTGTTCCTGGAGCCGGTGAGTGAAGCTCTGTGTTCAGGTTCACTTTAAAAACCTTGCTGGTAACTGTTACCAGCTCTATAAGAACTTGCGCAAGAGTGGAAGTAAGTAGAAACTCCGTCATTGTGAAGAGTCCTTCTGGCAATGAAAATGTATCACACGCATTTCTAATGCATATCGGAGTGCTCGCGTATAAAGAGAAGCTTTCATTTTCCATTGTTGAACTGTTTGAACATTACAGGAGTGGTTGCATGTCTCCAATTAAGAAGGGGAACGCTTTTCCAAATCACTCGGAAACATAAAGCTGACTTTCACAAATTGTTACGAGGCATATTACATCAAAGAGAGGTTGCGTGTGAAAAATCTTGAGTATAACTGTGTTAATAAAGAGGAATACAATTCCTTGTGGGTCTTTAAAGTTAAAGATCATCATCAAAGAGTGGTTGTGTGTAACTAAATCTGTTTTCCTTTTGAAGATTGAACCTTGTAACATCCAGAACAAGTATTCTGTACAAGTAGAAGTTGCTGAAGTGAAAAGAAGAACAATCATTACCCAAGCCAGTAGGCACATCCTTGCTATAGTGAAACCAGCCTTCTTGAAATCTATCCATCTGCATTCTGAGGTTGTTAAAGTTGTTAAAGGTCCAGTGTCCTCCGATACAAATAAGACATTGTTATCCTAGCCTGGGAGTGTGGCCAATACAGCTGGAGGGTAACTACTGGAACCATCAAGGTGTGAATGAAGCTGGGGAGGGGAGATGGGTGCTTGTAAAAAGATTAAGTCAACAATCTGTAATGCTGAGGCTGTTGAAGTTGAAAGAGGAGCAGTCTGGAAGCAGAGACAGGTTATATTAATGGTAATAAGACAGACAGTAGAGGCAAAGAGGCTGCCCTTTTCTGTCATGACCCACAGAACGCGCCCCTTCTGGACTTCCTGGTCCTTATCGCGGCGGGGCTTGCATTCATTGTTTCTCCCAACATGGCTGTATCACGTGACACGCGTCGCACCAGCCTTCACGGCGGACGTAGTACGTCCCATAAATATGCCACGGCCCGCGTGTCTCAACGCTATCAACGGGTAGTGACTAGACGTGTACTTCGCAGCTTGGCGAACTCTTCTGTTATCCAAGTTCCTGGACCCTTATTCCCACTCCTTCCACCTTCTTCCTTTCCACTCTGTTCCTGGAATCCAAATTTCCTTGCGACCGCTTCTTCCTTCCTGGACGTCCTGAATCCGCGAGTATCCTGGAACGCTGAACGCAGGCTGGAGTCGGAAGAGACACATGCCGGCTTGTACAAAACCCGATCCGCCCGCAAGAAGAATCCTCCCGCGGATCCCTGAAAGAAGCGATCTCAGGTGAGACGGGGGGAGATTCACGACATTTTCTTATAGCCTAGGAAAGAAGAGTGCCTTGCCTACCTGTGGAGGTCAAAGAGTCTACTCTTTGAAGCACCCAACAATTCCAAAGTATCAAGTAGAAATCGAATAACCAGAACTGTAGTTGTGTATAATACTGTCAGTGCATCTTACCAGAGAGTTGGTTGAAGTAGTGGCCTACTGTGGAATAAAGGAGCTTGTTCCCACAGTAACAGTAGCAAAAGAGATTTGTCAAGAGGAAATTAACACCCTGAGAAGAAGCATCCTGGCAATTATACCAAAGACGCTGCATAGGTCAGAACTACAAGGAAAGTTATTGAAGGAGAAGTTGTTTCTTTATCACTGAACTGTGGCAAATTAATCCTGGAAGAAGCATATCCAGGAATAGCATTGGCTAGAATTGCAAGGGGAACTTTTCAAAAGAAAGCTGAAGAACTGTTACCAGTGAATATTTTGTTTGGTTTTGGAACTTACAAGAACTGGTTCAAGACTTTCCTTTTCCTTTTGGACATTTGGGAAGAATTGACTTTGAGCAATCTTGGGGAAGGGATCTACCCAGGACAGGTGAAGGTCACCCAAATCATTGTTTTGGTTATTTATTACTTTATGTTGTTTATGTTTTACTTTGAATGTGTTGATGTTTACTCTGAGGGCCAGTTTTTTTGATGCTAGGAGTAAACCCCTTAGACTAGGTAAGGAACTCCCAGTTAGAGCAGGTTTAGTGAGGATTAATTTACACTTTTTATCTTTAATAAAATGTTTAATTTGGATAAAACCACAAGAAGTTGTGCGCCTCGCATTACTGACCCCTCACACAATACAACTTGCTACCACCCGATGCAGCAGTGACTGCAAATCCAGATGTTCCACCTGCAATCTCGAGAATGGCTTACTGTGGCATTGTCATACTCCATCCCCATGGAAAAAGATGACACGCAAAGCAACTAGCTGGTCCCTACTGTGATACATTCTGCGGAGTCCTCACAGAATCCCTGCCTAAAGTCTCCTCTCAGGTGGCATGGGGAAGGTAACCGCTGCCTGATCCTAACCCTGGGGGTGGTATTAGCCAGGTAGATCACCTGGGAGGAGAAGGCCCCCAAAAGGAACAGGAGGACTCTTGTTAGGAGAGACGCAGTATTTATCTTCTTCAGAGAGGGAGATTTCTATGGTGCCAGAATAGTTAATGGCTTGTTGTCAGAGTAAGACTTCCCATCACAAAGCTACCCACATTGATGGTAGTAAAAACTCTTGTGATCAACAGGGGAAGAATATATGTGAAAATCAGTACCTTAGTACCCCGACTTCTGATTAATATAATTGTCCCTTAAATCTGGACCAACGATTGACCCCTCCCAACCCCCCCCCACCAAAACCATTCTTTGGAGATCTATTAAATACCTAAAGTAAATCAAATCAAGTTGAAGTTTGTATTTATGAAGAGAAAGGTAATCAGAAGATTGGAGACTATGCCCCAAGTACTGGGACGAGGAAGAGGGGATTCAGCGGCACTAAACTACACGGTGCAGTCTAATGGTTCTAATGAACCACACCTGAGTGGGACTTTTGAATATTTCCGGCCCCCTCAGGTGCAGGCTATTAGAACCAGAAGATGTGTTGCCGAGACCACCAGTTGCAGTGGAAGAAGAAAGGAAACAAACGCTGGAGTGCTGCTATCTTTGAAGCGGATGTCGGTCCTGAAGGGGTCTCTAAGATTGATTACCTTAATTGCAGCGGTTTAGCAGCGGGAAGCAGCGTTGTAGCAGGCTTTCTCCCTGGAGAGAGAGGCTCTCCTGATTGAGTGATGTGTCCCAGTATCTGGCGAGCACCGGTTGAGCATTGGGAGCAAGAAAGGCTTCTTTCCCGAATGGCGGGAGAAGCGGGAAAACCAAAGCAGTCTGTCGTGCAGGAGGCAGTAGAATAGGCAGAACGAGCAGTGGCAGCAGATCGAGCAGACGCGTATGCAGAAACCGGTGAGGTTAAAATTGTCAGGTAATGCCGGTACACACTGTGATCGACCGCTGGCTACTGAAAATAATTTTGAATACCAAACTGATATAAAGAAGTCACATTGGTGAAATAAGAACTTTGAAAAAAGACAAGATTAATAAGGTTACAATCATTGCTATCAAAGCCAACACTATTGCCAAAGTAAAGAGGGGCCAATACTGAAATAAGCTAACTATAGCCACGATTGCCAAAATAAAGAGGGGGAACTACTGAAGCAAGCGAACTATAAACACCATTGCCAAAGTAAAGGGGGGGGGTAATACTGAAGCAAGACAACTATAACCACCATTGCCAAAGTAACGAGGGGGCAATACTTCAAAGAGCATACCATCCATATTGGCTAAATAACAAGAGAACATTATTGCAGAAAGATTGTAACCATTATTGCCAGAGTGAGGCAGAGGAAACAGTTGAACAAGATATCATCAAGCATTACCAAAGCCAAAAACGGACAAGTGTTATAAAGAAACATTGTCAGCAGGTACTTGATGTTAAAGTGGGAAAACAAGACTGGGAGGAGAGATGTCCTCCTGGTAGAAAGTATCAAGGAGGAGAGGAGCATAACCTGCATTGCCTGTGGCAAACAAGAGTGGAACAAACGGTACCAATGTGTATAATGTCTTCCCAGGAGGAGTTGTGAATTTTGATGCTGAAATTCAAAGAGGTTTTCAAAAGGTTTGAAGTAAGCCTCATCACAGAGTACTTGTAGTAGTGTTAGGAGCTTTTGTCCTGGCAGATGAGTATACCAGGAAAGGGATCTTTTAGTTGTAGCCCTGGAAAGTTAGTGGACCAGGAATAAATCATTTAAGTATTGCATTCTGGTTGAAGGTTGTGGAGAAGTGACGAGACCAATAAAGTGTTTCATAAATTGTGTTGGAGACCTCCAGACCAAACATTACTGTTGATACAGAAGAATTGTGAAAGTGTTTTTGTTCCTTAAGAAGAAGCTGTGTTGAAGTATAAGTGGAGAGATCAAGACTACTGGTTAAAGCCCAAGTGAAAGACTTGGAGCAAGAAGAACTTTATGATCAGAACTTGGCTACAAAACAAAACATTCTTATTTGAACCTTTGATTGAAAATCCTGCTTTGAATCTGGGGAAAGGGGTCCGACCCGGATAACACAGATACACAGTTATTAGGTTTATGTTAAACATAACTGTAATTTGTTACCTTTGAAATGCCAACAACATATGAAGCCCATGCAAAATTACCTGAAGATCACCCGGATTAGGGCTATTTGGAGGGAGTCTTCTGGTAGAACATTCTACCGATACCAGGAAGCTTCCCGAGCCTAATAGTCAGGCATGAGTTAGGATTGACATCAATGAAGGCAATAGTGTCATGTAATGCCATAATGCTTTAAAATAAATGTATTAATAAGGAAAGATTTTGAGATTCACTGATGCCAATATTGGCTACATTATTAGAATCGGTGGAGTCTGGCAGAGTCTGAGGAGTTGCTGTTGCCAGTAACTCTTCCGTGTTTACCTGTTGGGGGAGTGACCTGCTGCTGGAGTGCCTCGCTTTAAAAACTGTTCTTCCCCGTGGAGTAGGCGCGGCGTCTGGCAGAGTCTGAGGAGTCCGAGGAAGTCCGTGGAATCCTGGACTCCTCGCTCTCTCTCCCCAGCTCCCCGCGGTCTGCTGTTGCTGCAGACCGTGTGATGCGAGTCGCCGCGAAAACAAAAGGGAAAGTTTCTAACGCGACAATGAAAACCCACGCTCGAGTCAGACAGGCACCTGACTCATCATGCCCAGAGTCTGAACGCTCACGGCTCACAGCTGAATCCACTGAATCTCCTTGGTGGGCAGCCCCCGAAGACCCATGCGAGTTTGCCTCGGTCCTAGCCGCTACAGCGACGGTGTCCTCAACGCATCCGGCACTAAACAACGTCACCCAAGCTGCCCAAGTAAGTGCCTATGTGTCCTCCAAACTATTTGTGTCAACCGCACCCTGTTTATCTTACGAAGCAGACATGTTGGCGGGGGGCCGGGGTCAAGAAACATCGGCGTTGGGAACCACATGTTCTTCCGCACTCATCTTGTTTGCTCAAACAACCTCGTCTGAATGCCGTACTGAATCCATTGTCGACACTGCTCCCTTCTCTAATGATAATGACAACAAAAAGGACAATGACAACAATAAGGAGCTTACTGGAGGCTTTGAGAACACGGACTCGACCGAGACGATAGGTCCTACTCTGTTTCCAACTCCAATCACATCAAGAGAACCAAGAGCCGCAGACGGGGAGATGCCTGCGCAAACCCATTGCGACTCTAGTGTACGTGCACTAAACTCAGGCTCAATTGTCCCCGTCACCATCGGCACGGACGAAACTGAAGAAACAAGTAGCGGGTCCCCCCGATCCAGATTCTACAGTGCGCATGAAAAACTGGTGCTATCACCTATGATTCCACTCGAAGTGCCTCACGTTGACGTGGCTTATAAAAGCACTCTTTCCACGCCCTTGGATGCTGTGGAGCCAGGGCAAGAACCCTGTTCGGACGCATTCTGCCATCCCCTCTCTGCGAGAGCTGTCTTGAGTGCGTCAAAGAAAGTGGAAAAGACACAGGACAACAATCGCAGAAATTCCTTGGACGTTGTGCATAAACTACTATCAGATCTTAAACAGATTAACAAAGGCAGATGCAATAAATCAACAGCAAATGAAGCACAAATTGGAACATCAGAACTAACGGAGGACGCTTTTGAACCACCCGCTACTCCAAAACCACCTCTCACAGGCCCTCCTAGTAAATTGCAGACCACTCATCAATGTGGCTTGGCGAAAAGAAGGCGTGCTGATTCGAGCATCTCCCCAAGTGTCCAATGCTCACAGAACAAGATCCCCAAAATGAGAGCCCCCAAACCATTTCAAAATTGCTCAGTAAATGAGTCGTGCTTGGACGGGGCGGGCGTCACTCTCGACTGTGAGCGTACGGACTTCTCGTCTGATCTATCATCTTCCAACTCGTCTTTAATAGAGCAGCCTTTTCTGAAAATCAGACGCTTCATTTCTGGCAGAAAACGCCAAACAGGGCACGAAGCAGCGGCTAATGACATTACGGCCAAGCTCCAAACATAAAAGACATTCAGTCCATTATCATATCTTCAATGACGCTGTCTATTGCGCCCTTTCTCAAAATGTACGAGCATTTAAATGAGAATCTAAAAGATCTGACAGCAGTAGTTTCCGCCACGAACTCTAAGCTCTTGGCTACTGAAAACACACATATGCAACGCATGGATGCAGTGGCGAGAAACACCAAGGCTGAGTTGGCGATGGCGTCACTAATGGACTTCAATAAAAACGCCAACTTGGACAAGAAACTTCTGGCTGAAGTGGCAAAACAAGCGCTCAATCTCTTCCAAACAAAGACTGAGCTCAGCCCCCGAACGGGAGCACTGAGTGAAAGAGGAGCTGACGATCTGTGTTACCCCGACACTACCACTTGGCAATCCGAAATGCCTGCCCGCTGCCACATGCGCTTCACCGCTGGCTGCCACAGATTTAAGCAAATCTTTAAATCCAACAGCAAGAACCAAGGAATGTATTTCTATAGATGCGGACAAACACAATGAAATCTCGCTGGACAAAGGTGAAATAACATCAGCTGGTTGCACTCAAGTACCTCTATCTATGGTGCAGGCCAATTCTGCCTGCGAAACGAGAGCCCAAAAATTGGCAGATGTGCAACCAACTGTTGGGAACGGAAACAATAATTATACACAATTCCATGACATCCGCGTGGCGAGTCAATCCATAGAGAACTTGGCCCCTCTAGATCCACAAATAGCATCCTCTTCTGACCCGAGCCAATTTGTGGTCTTGACAGACGCGGTGCTTGATCCAGCCAACAAAGAAGTGAATGTGGAGTCTTCAGAAGTCTTCGACATATTCAAGACCTTTAAGAATGCCTCAAAAACTGGCTCGACCGCAAACAAATCTAGAAGCACTGGTGCCAAAAATTCGAAAAACCTATCCTTGAAAAAAACAAACTGTGGTAAAGACTAAAGGAAGTTCCTGAGAAACATCAAAACTGTAAATGTAACAGTGAATAAGACCTTTATGAAAGAAAAAAGTGGCGAAACAAAAGAACAGACAAACAAAATCGTCATTGTGGTGGATCAAGCTACTGGATCTAAATCCAACTCATGTGACATACCTGAAGACCTACTGAACATGTCAGTCTATGAAAATGACGTGGTGGAGGTGTTGTGGGTGGCCGAGGACGCCGCCTTATCGGCGGATCTCTCCAGTAAAGGCGGCTTGGCCTCTGGCAAAGCTATTGCTCCAATCTCCAACAACTCAGTTCACCACAAGCGTCCTCAGTGCCTGTGCCCCCACAACCGGAAGACATTGGTTCTCCTGCCCCGAAATCTCTGCGTCGAGATAAAATGCAAGACAGAACCCTACCTCAACAAATCAACAGAGTTGTAAGACTGTGTGAAGTTCTGCAGCCGACAGCAGCTGTATCAAACAGCCCGGACACTCAGAAGAAGATGTTCATGACACTGGACGAAAAACGCTGCAAGATATTAGCATTAACAAACAAACTGGCCTGCCAGACTAAATCAACTGTGGCCTATACATAACCGGATGCTTGCAGTAAGCTGCCGCTAGACTGGCCCGAAACAACAAATGAGCACACAAAGGGATCTAGATCTGAGGTGTACTCAAAGCCCAGAACTTGCGGGCGCATTCAAACAAGATCTACCGCTAAAGACAACTCAAAGAATACCCTTAGATCTCATAGTGATCTAAAGAAGGAAAGTCATTCAAGAAATGACATAGCGAGCCACCAAGTGCTCCTCGAACGCATAGACTCGGCGGAGACCTAATTTTGAATCGCCACAATGTGCTATGGCTATGCCATCTTGTACCGAGCTTAAGAGCTATTGAATCTGGAGATCTAAAAATTGTAGAGTTCTTTGATGACACCAAAAATGATGCGGTCATACTACAACTACAGTCGAAACTCATAGCTGACATGTTACTTCAAGCAGGTCCAGTGCTAATGTCGCTGGGATTCGACATCTCATTAGCACCAATCCGCGGTGCAGTCAGACCAACGGAAAATGTGCCCGATAGAGCGGATAATGGTGAAAGTAAACCTCTGCACAGGTCGGCGTTGACTGAAACTGCGACACCGACTTTCATTGCAACTTCACCATGCCCTGTTTGTGCTGATCTAAAACCACTGCCTGAGGCATCACGGAATGACTCTATAAAGATAACAATTCAAGGAATGGATCGCGTCACGCCTAATGTGGCCTCTGACAAAGAATGTGTGCCTAAGGCAGTGAAAGAAAATGACTTGTCTTGGGTTGCCGGAACGTTAAACACACAACAGTCGAATTAATGCCAGGCCTATAAACCATCTACGAACTGCAAATTGGGATCCTGGAACATCAGGGGCTTTAGCCACTTGTTCAACACTGCATGGACTACCGATCTAGATCTTATCTGTTTACAGGAGACATGGCTGTGTGACAACCCAATATTGGAGGGGTTTGAAATAGCTCATAACCCAGCCATTAAGCAAAATAAGGGCAGACCAATGGCCGGTCTTTTGGTGGCAGTTAGGATAGCCTCAGGTTTCAGGATCACGAACTGTGTTAACACCTCTCCCTTCATTCAGGTGGTAACGGTCAGTTGTGCAGGGGCAGCACAAGCTCAAGACCGCAAACTCTACATCGTCAACCTCTATTGGAACCATGGAGCAGCTGGCGCAAAATTCTTCATTGATGAAGTAACAACTGTCATCGATGACCTCATGGAAACGGGCAACTCAAACAACTTGATCATTTGTGGCGATCTCAACATTGACTGCATCAGTCATTTAAACTTAATTGGCAGCAAGAAGAGAGTCGTCAAACTTGAAGAACAACTGACAACGCAGTGGTGCGTGGAAATGGACTTACGAGAGCCAACGATGCTCAATGGTCAAACACCAGGGGATATCCTGGCGGCCTCGACATGGAGAAGAGGAGACCTAAGCTCAACACTTGATTACATCTTGGTATCAGGAACCATTCATATGAGAACCAATGGTCTTGTAGTTACAGAAATTCCTCATAGTGATCACGATATGGTGATTTTACTATTCTCTACACACATTCGATCAAATCAGGAGCGCTGGGCTTATGCGGTCAGAACGGGTGTTGGTCGTATCCGTCTGCACCTCGACACTGTCGAGGTATCTCTCATCTCGGCGGACTATCAGACTTCAGGAGCCTTGGAATACAACCACCTTCTGACCCAATACCTAGAACAGAAGAAAAATCCAAGGATCCCTGAATTTACATACAAACACAAATTTGATCTTGAGATTTCTCAACGTAAAAGACTTCTGCGTTGGCACCTGAGAAAGATGCGAAAATCCCTCTCTACAAATGCCAGCGAGCAATCACGAAAACTCAAACAAGCCTATAAGAACTGGATCAAATCTCAAAAGGCCATCAGGTTACAAAATGACGCAGAGCTTATGCTGCAGAAAATGGCGAGCACTAATCCTGCCGACTATTGGAGACTCATAAATGACAACCTTGCTCCACAACACGCTTTGCAGGCAAATTTGGTCCTAGAGACAGAGTGGATTTGTTTCTACTCTGATCTCTTTCGTAAAGTCAAAGGTATCAAAGAATGGGAATCCCCAAAACTAACACACTGGGAACTCACCTTTGACTACGAAGATATCTTACGAATCATTAAGAACGTGCATGATTCTAGAGCACCAGGACCGGACAGGCTCACAAACTTTTCTATCAAACGTCACCCGGAAGAATGGTCAGTCTTTTGCGAGATTTTGTTCAATAGAATTATCAAGTGTTGCAAGACCCCTAAATCATGGAAAACGGCAGTGATCATACCAATCTTAAAAAAAGGAGACCGTAGAAACCCCAAGAATTATAGACCCATTGCCCTGCTTGATGTGTTAGGGAAAGTGTATGCCTCCCTTCTCCAACAACAACTTCTGGAATGGTCTATTAAATGTAATCGTGCAGACCCGAGACAGACAGGATTTGTTAAGGGTGTGGGATGCTGCGTTAACCTCCTACTGTTAAACTTACTGAAGATGGAAGCCCACCGGTCAAATTCTAAGATCTATCTGGCACTAATTGATCTATCTCAGGCTTTTGACAGTATAAATAGAGACCTATTATGGGGGAAACTGAGCGAGTGGAACTGTCCACCTAGTCTTTTGGCCGCCATTCGTGAACTCCACACAAACACCTCTATCAGGGTCAGACTAGACCTTAAGGGTAATCTATCGGCCCCAATTGACACATTTACAGGTGTTAAACAAGGTTGTCCCCTAGCAGCGAGCATATTCAATCTGTTTATATCAGATATCAAAGACATTTTCAAAGGACTGACTACGTTTCCACCGAAAATACATAGTACTCACATTGATTACCTGGTTTATGCAGATGACATTATCCTGTTGGACTTAACACCAATAGGACTCCAACGTAAACTGAGTGTTGTGGAAACGTATCTAACAGAGAACGGTCTTAATATCAACAAGGGGAAATGTGAAATTCTTATTTTTTAAAAACTGCAGGGCCTCAAAGGAAACAAGAAAACATTCAACTGGTACCTGGACAAAGAGCCTATCAGGATTGTGATGAACACCGCCTATCTGGGGATGAGAATCAGTACCAGTACCAGAAATGACCCACCCTAGGTAGAGACAGCGAAGAGCAAATGCCGGTAGTTGGCATGCCAGGCGTCGCTCGCTGATCAACAAAAAATTTGGTAAATTCTCCCTAAAACCTACGGTAACCTTTTTCCAACAAAAGGTGGTTCCATACCTGATGTATGGCGGAAAAAATGCATTTGGTTGTGGGCACGAGGTGTGGAACTCGCTTGAAAACATCTTTTGGTCCGAAGTTCTACACCTCCCTAAGGGGACTTCGACAGCATGTGTAAGATACGAACTTGGGTACATCTCAATTCAAGCAAAAGTTGCCTGGAATCTTTTAAGTCTTTTCAGGAAAACCATACAAATGAATCCGCCTTCACAAATTGCAATACTTCACAATCCAGACTCCGGAAAAGCTCAAACAATCTTGTCTCAATGGAATGAGTTGTGTCGTGAGGTTCTCAACACATACGACATCACGACACAAACCTTGCTAGAAAATGCTGACTCTGCGAAATTGAAGCTGTGGATAACAGATTGGATCAACACTTGTAAACTAAGATCGGAATCACGAACAATGAAAGAAGCTCCTGAAGAGGCGAGTGCTTACGGCCGTCTCCCAGAATACCTGGCCTGTTTCCCGGATCAGTGGTCTAGAACCATATACTTACAGTTTAGGCTCAATGTACTGCCTACCAAGGAGCGACTATGCTTTTGGTCCCAGTCAAACGATTCTGATCTAGTGTGTCGACTCTGCAAAGCCACAAATAAAAATCTCAAGCATCTGACAATGAGGTGCTCTGGGCTAGAACAAGAAAGAAACATCATCTTTGGCCCAATAACAGAGAGATTTCAGTTTGTTTCTCGGGAAGATTGGTGGAGAGCCATGTTTGACGGGTCTAATAGATCTGTGTTATATGTCTTGGTCTCCTTTCTTCGAGTCATAAAAGATCGTTTGGACACAAAGCCTGCCCTCTAATCGAGGGGGATGTCTAGAAGTGCGCCCTGCCGACGAAAGATGTGATTCATCTATGGATCTGGATGCAAAATATGTATTCTCTTGCTGTGTGTATTACGTTTTTTGGTCGTTGCTTTTCTTTTTTTTGTAAAGGTTTGAAAAAACATAATAAAAATAAAAAAAATATTAGAATCATCAGGAAATCCATTGTCCCCATGGAAAGAATACTGTGTAGCAAGCATGGTCTCAGCAGACATTGACCAAGCAGTGATGTATACAAATCCAAACAGAGCCAAACAAAAATGCTGGCTTGCTGAATGGAAAGCAACTTGGTCCGATTGTAGTACGTATAAAGCCTTTACAAGTGGGTACTTTATAAAGTTAGTATGTGATCCCAAAGTATTTGGTTATGTTTCCCGACTAAGTATATCAGGCCCAACTCATGCGCTTGTGTTTCAATCTATGGTCAACTAATGCATTAGTGGCAGCAAGACTTTGGGATAAAACAAAAGTGACATGACTTTTTTGTAACACTAGAACACCTGGTGGTAGAATATACACATTTGAAAATGTTAAGACATGAGTATTTTCATAATTTTTTTTCAAATAACCGCCTGTTAACTCCTCAACATATGTGGGCAATGATCTTCATGCCAACCATACATCACTAAACCTAACCACAATGAGGTTTTTAGCGAAGTTAGAACTTAAGCATGAGATATTGTAGAAATGAAATAGGGTTTGTATTAAGGCTCCACCTTGAAGGCAAATGGAACATTGAAATGAGTTGGAACAAAAACAAAGAACACTGTGCCAAAAGGCAGTTTATGCATTTTATTGTTCTGGTTATATGATCTCAAAGAGAATAACTCGTTTGTATATATTATGTATTGTTTTGTCTTTTGTTTCATATATAGTATATTTTAAACCTATTTTGTTATATGATTTTAAAGAGATGAATTGGTTTGTTTGTATTTGTGCTTTTGCACCCAATTGTATTGTTTTGTGTTTGTATATATTCGTAAAACTGCATGACAACTAAAACAAATAAAGATTTAAAAACATTAAAAAGCCATATATTACATTTATGAGTTTGATGTATGTATAAGTGTGAGGAACTATTGCTTTTTATTAGAGTGTTTTCCTTTAGTTTATTTTGATAGGCAGGGAAATCCTTTTTAGGTTAGGATAGTGAGTCATCTTTCAAAACCTTATGAGTTAATACAAATGGCTACTTGTGTTGTCCCCCTCACATTTCTGACCCCTCACACTACATAAAGGCAAAAGACTAAAATGAGACCCAGGCTCTCATGGGTCGGCCGATTATTTGAAAACACAGTCTATGTCTCCAGCTGGATCCTCACTATCTCCAATGTCGGAACCTGCAAAAATGCTCTCTTCCACAAAATGATACTAGGTTTTTGTGCTGTGGGGGGGATGGGCCTGTGAGCTTGTTTGTGGTTCGACCACTGTCTGGAGGACAGGCTCATTGCGCTTTACATACATTTTATTTGCCTTTTGGTTTATTTAAACCTTTTAGCAATCTCAAACATTTTCATTTGATTTTTTATTAAAATACAAACTAAATTCATCCGTTTTTACTAAAGGAATTCCACTATTTATGCAGGAGGTCTGTCTTGTCCATAATTCCCAAACATTCTTTTAGGAATTTAACAGCAGAAAGTAGGAAGTTTTCTCTCCTCTTGGCATTATAGTCCACCATTCCTCTGCTGATATTGATTGGAGCTCTTCTACAAATTTAATGGAAATAAAGTGTCCTTTATTCTCTTAGAGCTGGGCATGGTGTAAATATGTGTTACAGGTTTTCAAATGAGCTCTCTTTCTTACAAAATCTGCATACCGTGTTCTCGAGGCGACGCTTAGATCTCACTGAGATGATCTCTTTTGTTTCAAACAAGTTTAGTCTGATTCTCATGAATTGCAACCTGTATCGTCGGTCTGGGAATCTCCTTAGGTATGCTGGTAAGGTACCCCAGGCTTTGGTTTCCTGTGTTGAGTTCTTAAACATTTTGTATTTAGATGGCTCTTCACAGGTTTGGATCCAATCATTCCCCAGCAATTTTCGTTTGCTTTGTTGGGGTTCGTCAGCAAATCCTCTTTTGATGTACTTAGGTCCTCCAATAGTTGTATTCCATCCCATCGCCGCCTCTATGGGCCCTCTTTCCAACACTACTTTGATTAAGGTCAGTAGTGTTCAGGCTCTTCTTTTAAGCATTTCCTGTAGAAGGCAAGGGATTTCCAATCTGCTCGTGCCCTCAATGCTGCTAGCCACAGCTCTCTTCTAATGATCTGGATTGGGACAGATTTTCGTAGCCCCAATACTTTTTTTCAAAGGCTTCCCTCCAAACTCGCCCAGTGGTTTTAGGGAACCACAGTAGTGAATCTGCGCGATATGTATAATAGGATTGCTACGACATTAGCTCAGAAGAATTCAATTGGAGGTAGTATGGAATAGCAACAAAACTTCCTGTTCAAAATGAGTGCTTGGTTCGCCAACATTTTAACTTTGGCTTTTAGTGCGAGGAAGTAGAAAACCTTCACAGTGCTCTTACAGATTTTCATCCCTAGGTATTTGTACGTTTCCACTCTTTCAATCTGTATGGAATCCAGAAACCATTTGTAGTTTTGTCTCTTCTTCCCTACACCTCATTCTATAACCAGGATTTTTGTTTCATCAATGTCGATTTGCAGATCGTTCTCTCTGGCATATTCTAAGAGACTTTTTAGATGTCTTTGGAGCCCGATTGCAGTGTAGTCCAAGAGAACCAGGTCATCCGCATATAGGAGTCGGCTCACTTTCTCTCCTCGTATTTTAGGGGGCTAGGGGGGAGCATATAGTTTCTTCCATATAGGGACCCAAATCAGACATATACAGATTAAAGAGGGCCGGTGCCAGAGGGCATCCCTGTTTGACTCTTCGCTTCTTGCAATTTTTTCTGATAAGAGTCCTCCCACGTTCAAACGCACTCTCAATGTGGTACCTGCGTGAAGTGCCATTAGCTGTTCTATTAAGTCTGCTGGACATTGCCATTTTCTCAGTTTGCTCCACAACCTTATACTGTCGAACGCTTTGGCCAAGTCCATGAAAGCCAGGTATATTTCTACAGTCTGTTCTTGGGACTTTGTCCTTTAGCAGCGACAACACAAAGATTGGTGGAGTTGTGCCTAGTCTCCCAACAAAGCCAGACTGGAACTTGTTGTATTGTCCTGTTGCTTGTTACCAGTCATTTAGTATCTTCAACGAAAGCTTGGCATAGACCTTTCCCATAACATACAAGAGGGTGATAGGTTAATAGTTGTTTGGGTCTTCCCCATCCCCACTCGTGAATATTGGGACCACGTTTGCAGTTTTCCATGATGGCGGCACATTCTGAACAGTCATATTTTCCAATATGATGCCCATCATCGTAGCCCATTGTTCAGGGTTTCCTTTCAAGTGCATGTTTGTGAGACCGTCGAGTCCAGGTGCTCGAGAGAGTTGGTACGCTTAATTAAGTTTATTAGGTCTTCCTTATCGTATGTTATAGACCAGCTCTGTTGGTTCTTAATTACCTTCTTTTTTTGGTCAGAGGAAGCGTAGAGACTTAAAATGGTTTATCCATTCTGCCTCTAGTACACCCTTTAATTGAGTTTTCTTTTGTGTTTGCTTAGCACCCTTAATGAGGTCCCATGTTTACGCCGAGTTTTTCTTTTTTTAACTCATTGCTCTCATAATTTGTTCGGCATCCCTCTGCGTCATGGCGCCCTTATACCAAGAAAGGCAATTTTTTTAGGTGTTTGCTAATCTTCACCTATTTTTCTCTGTTTGCAGATGGATCTTGTTTCAAGCATTTAATAGCTTTTCGTAATTCTCGCCTTTTTTCTCTCATTTGTGGATCGCAGGCGTGTCGCTGGATGATATAAATTATCTAGAAAATATATGTACAATAACTCATTAATCGCCACTCAAGGTCTGTACAAAAGTCCCAAAAAATATATCCTAAATCATGTACACTAACATTTACACTGTAGGCACATCGCTCTTGCTCGTCAATTTGAAACCCAACATGAAATACAAATATGTAGCCCTTCACACAAAAAAAATCCAAGTCAATCAAAAGTTTTCCCCATAAATTACAAATGGTGATCTCTCAACTTTACAGCCTTCCTGATTTTACACAGGCTAACTCCTCTGCTGTTTGTTTAAATTAACATATAATTTAACATAGTTTTGTGTTATTTATATACAGTTTATCAGCTGGTTTGTTTTGCAAAACATTTATAACGTTATGAATTGAATTAGGGGTAACATCCCAATAGGAGTGCATTTGGGCATAAGGTCTTGCAAGATCGTCCTTCCACCTCAATTTAAGAAGGTTATGATCACTTGCTTTGGTCGTTACAACTTGAAAGAAGTTTACATCGTTGATCAGATCTCTCGAGATGAATATGTAGTCGATTAGTGAAGTTTGATCTCCTCGCTTCCAAGTAGGTTGGCAGCGTTTATCCTCTTCATAATGGCCATTCAGTATGTGGAGGTCTCGGTTATTTGATTACTGTCTCGAAGAGCGCACTACTAGCACCACTGAGTGGACTATGTGCAGATCTTTTTTTGAGGTATTTGCCTCTTCCCTTCCAGGTTGATTCTGAACCTTTATTCTACTGTAGGTGTCTAGAATAAGCTGGTTTACACACATTGCCAGTCCCATGTAGTTGTGCTATTTCTCTTTTTGTAGCATTTGTTCAATGTTACAATGTTTGACTTTTTGATATCATTGTACTGCCTTTTAATCATAAATTCAATTTCATAATGCTTGCCGAGTTATGTTGTTCTTAACTACAGAAAAAACATTTGGTGCTTCAGTCTACAAAGACGACAGAATGCCTTGTTTGTGAAGACATTTATAGTACAAAACATGTTACTGCAGCCTACAAACAAAATCTATTCCTTTTATAAGACTGAATAAACAGGGATTGGGTAATCCTAGCAAAAGGTGCAGGTTACTGAACTACTTTACAGATAGCAACACAGACTTGGTAATCTTACAAGAAATGCCGAGTGATCAGCTACATTTTGTAGAGGCTGGCCGGATGTAGGATTTCATTCTCTGTACCCTAGGAAAAGTGAGGGGCTTGGGGAGGTGGGAGGCGTAATTTTGATTAGCAAATGCCTACCATGTCTACTGTTGACTTCATATTCTGACCCAGGAGGGCAGGAATCTGATGGTTCGCGGAGCCTTATTTCGTCCAACAATGACCTTCATAAATGCATATGGTCCCATAAGAATAATTCAACTGATTTTAATCATTTGCTTGACATGTGCAGCCTAGAGGTTTCCTTTAATGTTTATGGGGGAGATTTCAATTTGGTACTATTCGCTTTACTGGAGACTGCCTGCTGTACCGTCACATACACAAGCAAGAGGGTGCCTACTGTTGTGTCGTGTCGCGTGGGAGGAGGGCTTAGGACCCTGGCTGCGGTGGTGTGACCCAAACCCTGAACGAGCCCCTGAGTGAAGCATGTGCAAAGGGCACGCCTACTGTTGTGCGCTATTGTGAGTGGTTGCAGCAGCAGTGGTACCTCTAGAGCAAGAACAACCCTGCTGGACATATTGTACATTTGTTTTTACCACAGGTATTAGGCCCTGAGAGACACAAGGAGCATGCTCTTATTTATCAAGAGTGGATTTGATGTTATCCTAACCAGTCAACACTGACGATAACTGTGGATATGGATACACATTTTTTGCCCTTTAGATTTCTTTTTATCCTGCTACCGCTTCTAGAATCTCCTTGGGTTTGAGTGGGGTAGACAGACTCTGGAGACCCCTTAAATTGTCTGGGCACTGCAGTGGCTGTTAAATCATGGTAATCCAGAAATATTTATCTATCCCTTTATTTGTTGACATGGATTCATGACTTGACATTTTTGTATACTGGAGTTATTAATATCTTCCATGCCTGTCCCTATATATCCTTGTTGGATTATTTTAGAAGTACTCCTGCTTATTGTAGTCGTTAGGGGGGAAGAGAGACACTGGCAGCTCCTATAGCCATCAGGCATTTCTCACCCCGGCAAGCTCTGTATAGTGGTTATTGGGCAAACTGAGCAACAGCCAAGAGGCAAAGACAGCATTTGATTGTTGCAACCAGAGTTGCCCTAGCATATTCAACATGGAACAAGTTACTTACCTGTAACTATTCTTTTCTAGCATGGGCCTGGCATGGATTCACATGCTCATGAGTATACCCCGTCGTCATGCCAGGAATCCTCTGTAAAAGGAAAAACAGTTTCATTTTCACTAACAACCTGTATTTCTCCTGTAAACCAATCACTGTACTCTGGGCCATACTACCCCCAGCCAATGACTGCCCACTCCCTAAGCCCCTCCTCTGGCAGCCATCTTCAGATTTGGTAAGCCAATAAAGTGGCAGAATGACCAAGAAGAGCCGCATAGGGGCAGGAAGGAGGGTTCGCATGTGAATCCATGCCAGACCCATGCTGGAGAACAACAGTTACAGGTTAAGTAACTTGTTCCTTCTCCAGCATGGGTCTGGCATGGATTCAGATGCTCATGAATAAAGAATACATAACAGTACAACATTACACAACCACAGGAGGTGGCAAGGCGCAACAGAAGCAATTACTCTTACCTCCGGAACAGGCTCACCTTCAAGCGAACAGGTTGCATAGCACTGCTTGGCCGACCCTGCACCTCTCTCTGGAATTCCTGTCGATGCAGTAGAATCTCGTGAAGGTGTGCATGGGCCTCCGCGTAGTAGCCCTGCAGATGTCCAGCAGTGGCACACCAGACAGGAACGCCGTCATCGCAGCGATCACTCTGGTGGAGGGCCGGGCAGCGGTCGGTTTGCCAATCGATGACAGTGCGTGATGCAGTCAGAGAGCCACCTTGAGATGGAAGCCTTGGACAAGGCCTTCCCATGGTTCACAGGACCAAAGTTCATGAACAGTTGAGACATCTTCTGATAACGCTTTGTGCGTGCCACATAGAACTTCAGCACACGAGCAACATCCACCGAGTGCAAAGTCCTTTCAGCCGGCAACAATGGTTTCGGAAAGAACACAGGCAAAGCCAAAGGCTCGTTGAGGTGGAATTCCGACAGAACCTTTGGCCTGAAGGAGGGGTGTGCCCATAGCACCACCCTCGATCGTGAAAAGTCAGATATGGCTATTTGCAAGACAGGGCCTGGATCCCCCCCCCCCACCCTCCTGGCAGAGAGGATTGCCACCAGGAAAGCGGTCTTCCACAAGAGGAACTTGAGAGGGGCCTGATGCAAAGGCTCGAAGGGGGGCCCCCCATGAGCCTCGTCAGCACCACATAGAGTTCCCACGCCAGGGCAGGAGCCTTCACGGGCAGGAAAGATCAAAACAGTCCTTTGTGGAACTCCTTGATGAGATGGTGGGATCCAAGAGAAGACCGTCCTGGAGACCTGGTGTAGCGGGAGATAGCCGCCAGATGCACCTTGATAGAGGTGTGCACCAGCCCCGCCTTGGCCAAGGACAACAAGTATGGAAGAATCTATGGGGCGGTGACCCTTAGAGGGTTGATCTTCTGCGACCTGCACCATGTAGTGAAAAGCTTCCACTTGTCCCGCAGCACTTAAGAGTTGATGACGCTCTGGCCTTGGCAAGGACCTGCCTGTAGTCTGCTGGCAAGTCGTATCCTCCGAACTCTAGGGCTGCAGGAGCAGCGATCCTGGGTCGTGATGCAGGATTGCGCCTCCTTCTCTGGTGAGCAGATCCACGACCACTGGCAGCTTGACGGAAGACGATGTTGACAGGCTGAGACGGTATGGGTACCAAATCTGCCTCGGCAACGCCAGGGAGACTAGTATCATCCTGCATCGGCACGGTTTGAGTTGATTGATGACTTACAGCAGGAGAGGCAACAGAGGGAATGCATATAGGAACAGGCCTTCCCACCGTAAGGAGAATGCATCCCCCCATGCTCCTTGGCTGGTGGAACCTGCTGGGGAATTTCTGGCATTTGGAGTTCGCCGCCGTCGCAAACAGATCAATCTGGGGTCTGCCCCACTTGCGGAAGATGCGCTCCACCTGATCCTGCCAAAGTTCCCACTCGTGGCAAGAGCGCAGCTCCCTGCTGAGGGAGTCGGCGATGGTGTTCTTGACGCCTGCCAGGTGAAAGGGGATGAGGAACATCTCTTGGTCGAAGGCCCAGTGCCACAAGTCCTGCGCCTCTCTGGAGAGCGCTGGGTTTCGGGTGCCTCTCCGCTTCCTGATGTAGAACAATGTGCATGAAGATCTGCATGACCTTGCCCTTCAGGGACAGAAGGAATGACTTGAGGGCCCAGAACACTGGCCGCAGCTCCAGGATATTGATGTGGAGAACCTTCTCCGGCAGCCACAGGCCTCTGGTGTGCAGACATCTGGTGTGGGCTCCCCAGCCCTCCAGGGTAGCGTCCGCGGTGACAGTCTCCTGGTATGGGGGGTTTTGAAACCCTGTGCCCCAGGCGATGTTGGTGTGGACGCCCCACCACCTTATCGCCCAACGGAACTCCTTGTCAAGAGGGATTTCGTCTGCGAAGCTTTCGGACACTTGCATCCAGCGAGCGTCCAGGAACTCCTGAAGAGGTTGCATCCGTAACCTGCCAGAGCCAGATAAGGTAGATGGACGACAACATCATGCCGAGCAGCGACTTGATGGTCCGCACAGTGGCGGTCTTCAGTGACAACAGCAATTGCACCTTCCCCAGAACGGATGCTACCCTATCCTCCAAGAGTGACACCACGCAGGAGACCGTGTTGAGCCTGGCTCCCAGGAACAGTGCGTTCTGCGATGGAATCAAGCGGAACTTTGGATAATTCACAGAGAACCCCAGATCCATCAGCAGCTGGACGGTCCTTTCTGTGTGTTCAACGGATACTTCCCCTGACTTGGCCCGGATGAGCCAGTCTTTGAGGTACGGCTACACTTGTATCCCTTGTAGACGTAGATGGGCCACCACTGGTGCCAGGCACTGTAGACACCCTGGGCGCCGACTTCAGGCCGAAAGGGAGGGTCTTGAATTGGTAGTGTCTTCCTTGCACTATGAAACATAGGAACCTCCAATGCTTCCTGTGTATGGGGATGTGGAAGTATGCATTCTCCAGATCCAGCAACATCAAGAAGTCGCCTTCCTCCAATTGGCCGAGCACGTGCAGCAACGTAACCATCCTGAATTTTTGGGACTTTAGGTACTTGTTGAGACGCTGCAGGTCTAGAATGGGCCTCCAGCCCCCGGTCTTCTTTTTGACTAATAATTATCTGAGTGGACTCTGGAGCACCAGAGTCGTCTTAGAACTAGCTCTAGTGCCCCTTTTACGAGCATGGCCTATACCTCCTGCAGGAGCTGAGGGATGTGCTGCTCCCGCCTGGTCACTGGAGGGATCCACTGACACTTTTCCTGAAACTCCATGTTATACCCGTGGGCAAGAGTGTCCAGCACCCATTTGTGGGAAGAGATCTTCTTCCACTCGCTGACAAATCCCTCAAGTCGGCCTACCACCGCGGTGCCTGGGTGGGCACCCAACAGCCTGGCCGGTTTAGGCGTGCTTCGGTGCCTGGGTTCTGCCTTGCGGGCGACACTGGTGCTGATCACTTCCACCGAAAACCTTGGCATGGCCTCTGTAGGCCTCCAGGGTCGTGGAACGGGCGGGTTGACGGTACGACGAGGAACTTCCACCAAAACCCTTTGTCGATCTGCTGGACTTTTCGCCTGAGACACGAAAGGAAGAGCACTGTTGTTGGAGAGAGCCCAGTGCCCAAGCCGTCTCTGTATCAGTCTTGATAGCTTGTAAAGACTCGTTGACGGTCTTCCCGAAGAGGTTGTCCCCGTTGAAGGGCGTGTCCAGTACCCTCGTTTAGACCTCCTGGTGGAAATTGATGGCCTTCAGCCAGCCTTGAGAACGGAGGCAGGCACCGTTCACCATCTGTCAGAAACCTGTGTCGGCGATGTCCAGGGTCACTGTGATGGCATGGTCCGACGCTACTTCCCCTTCCTGAAGGAGGGAGATCGCCTCCACCTGCTTAGCATTGGGTAGGAACTCCAGAATCGGGACCAGCTTGTACCACAGCTACCTGTGGTACCTGGCAAGGATTGCCTGCATACGGCATACTCTTTTCCAGTGTCCTCTCCACCACCCCGGCCGAGGCCTCCCACCTCGATGTCAGGGATACTCTGGGCGCAGTTGGGGCTACCTTCACAGGGTCAGCCCCTTTGGCCTTTGAGAGAGCGGCCGCCACCATCTCGATCATCGACAATGGTTTGTCTTGCGCCGCCTGGGCCTTTTTTGGCAGGTCGACCTTCTCTGGCTTCTCCCGCAGCTTAGCCGGGTTGGCTGGTTTCCTCTTTGTGGAGGAGCTGGATTGATGGCTGGAGATAGAGGCAGATGGTGAGGTGGATTGTGCCCTGCCCATCTCGGAACCTGCTTGCGCGGCGACCCCGATGGAACAGACTCGCGGCCAGTCCTGGGTGAGGCATGCCCCTGCTTGCGGCATAGGGTAGAGGCATTGAGCTGAGCCACGCTGCTAGTATACTGTGACGATCTTTCATTGTTCTCTTGGTGAAACCAAGGCAGATCTCGCAATCTCCTTCTCTGTGGTCTGGATGGAGACAGTAGAGGCACTGAAGGTGTTTGTCCTCCACAAACACGTTCCGCAGTCCACAGCTGGAGCAGAGCTTGAAAAGGGTGCTTCCCTTATTCTTCTCTTCCGACATGGTCTGGAATGCAGAGTAGGCCTGATGGCCTTCTAGAAACTTCAACGAAATTCGACGATCCTTGCCCTTGAGGGGTGTTGAAACTTGCTGACAAACGGGTCCCTGCTTGTCGGTCGATGGAGAGGAAGAGCACACGGGCTGTGTCTGACAAAAATAGGACTTTTTCTTTAAAAAGTGTGAAAAACGTAGAATAGCTCACGGATCGAAACTCGAGGACTCCAACACTTGAACATGTGCTAAAAATCTGAAGACGGCTGCCAGAGGAGGAGTTTGGGGAGAGGGCAGTCATTGGTTGGGGGCAGTATAACCCAGAGTACAGTAATTGGTTTAGAGGAGAAATACAGTTTGTAAGTGAAAGTGAAACTTTTTTCTTTTACCAAGGATTCCAGCCTGATGACGTGGAATATTCTTGAGCATGTGAATCCATGCCAGACCCCATGCTGGAGAAATAGAGTTTAGTTTCCCATTAACAGTTCCTGCCACTAGTCTTCTTTTGATCTGCAGCCATTTTATTTTGTGAATTCAGTCATCAGAATACTCCTTGTGTCTTACACTGCAGATCAACACATAACCAGATGTTTTAAAGTCTCTGTTGAGGTTTCATTCTCACACAATCTACACCTAACGTTCATCAGAGCATTCCTTCTGCTCTGAATTTCAGCAGTTGGGAGTAGTTTTAATCTCACTCTCAGAAATTGATCCCTGCAGAACCAGTTTGGAAATAATTTGAGGTACTTCAGCAGGGTATTCAACTTCCTTGCTTCTGTAAGTGGATTCCCATAGTATTTCAGGTGTTGCCTCTCCTCTTGTGTGTCAATCCAATCTTTTCTATAGAGTTTCGTCTTGATTTTATCAGGGTTACAAAATGTATGCCTGGTTTCTCCTAGGTCAGTTATAATAGCTTGCAAGATCTAACCCCATTCTGTTAGCGTTATATCGCTGTTGCTAGTTAACGCTTCCCTGATGGCAAAGAAGAACAAGTTACTTCTTACCTTGTAACGTTCTTTCGATGGGATGTTCCTCCGACATATTCCTTATCTTTGATAATTCGTCTCCAGCTTGCTGGCCTCGGAAATTTTTTCTCTGTAGTGGGGGCTGCGAGTCGACGTCCGCCGAGTCGATGTCCCTCGACAGCCACCGTATCGGCGCCGACGTCACCATGCCCATAAATAGCCACGTGCGGCGTCCGTTGCACAGTTCCATTGTGTAGCATAAGATAAGTCATGCCTGAATTGGTTATTGACCTTGAAGGAGCGTAAGCTGCAACCACAAGGGAAGTATTACTGCGGGGATGGATGGGAGGGGCAATAAGGAATACGTCGGAGGAGCATCCCATCGAAAGAACGTTACAAGGTAAGAAGTAACTTGTTCTTCGAAGGGATTGTTTCCTCCGACGTATTCCTTATCTTTGATAGACTCCCATAGCAGTGGCATGTAATTGGAGGTGGGAGTAATAATGTCATGTATCCCTTTTAGGAATGAACCAAATGTAATACAGCTTTGCCAAATCTGGTCTCTTGACTAGTGGAGGAATCCAGGTTGTAAAATGTTGTGAATGTATTTGCGGACGACCATGTGGCAGCCGCACATATGTCTCGGACCGGTACCCCTCTTTGGAGGGCGGAGGAGGTTGCGATACCCCTGGTTGAATGAGCCCTAAGATTTTGGGGTGGCTCTTTCCCTGCCAGTTTGTAACATTCCAGAATGGCCAAAATAATCCACCTGGAAATGGTCTGTTTTGTTATGGGTAGTCCCAACTTGTGACCTGAGTATCCTACAAACAGTTGGTCTGCTTGTCTAATCCTAGCCAGTCTGCTGATGTAAAAGCTCAAAGCTCGCCTTGGGTCCAGCCTATGTAGCCTATCTTCCTCTTTCCCCGGATGGGGAGGAGGGTAGAACGAAGGTAAGGTAATTTTCTGAGTAATATGAAATTCAGAAACCACCTTTGGGAGGAAATTAGGCTTCACCTGTAGGACAACTTTGTCCAAATGGAAAATTATATGGGGGGTTTACAAGAGAGAGCTTGTAGCTCGCTCACCCTCCTAGCAGATGTTAGTGCTACCAATATGACAGTTTTAAGTGTGAGAAATCTCAGCGAACAAGAGTGGAGTGGTTCGAATGGAGTACCCATTAGGAAGTTTAAGACTAAATTTAAGTCCCATAAAGGAACTTGGAATGGTCATTAGTTAATCCCTTGAGGAATTGAATTACCAGAGGTAGTTTGAAATACGATGGTTCCTCTGCAGTGCGCTAGAAGATTGAAAGCGCTGCGAGATAGCCTTTTACAGTGCCAACTTGAAGGCCTGAGTTTGCCAAATAGAGTAGAAACGATAACACCCTTGGTTATCATGTGGTACATTCTATTATGTACCACATGAAAAAGGGTCGATATTCCCTTCTCTACACCAGCTGCAAAATCTGTTCCAACAGCAGCGGTATAAAGACGTTGTTGCTGGCCTTCTGGCCGAAAGCAACACCTCCATGATGTCATCAGGGAGGTCCCAATCCTTGTACCTCACCCTTTCAGAAGCCAAGCGTGAAAGTTGAGGGTTCTGATGTCTCGATGGAGAACCTGACCTCCCTTCTGCGAGAGAAGATTCTCTTTGAGTGGAAGACGGACTGGAGGGCAGATGGACATATCTAGAAGGTCCGGGTACCACGTTCTCCTGGCCCAGCCCGGGGCAATTAGGATCATGGTTTTCCGGAATCTTCTCAACCTCCTGATCATTTGAGGAATAACAGGGACTGGTGGAAACGCGTAAAGGAGTGAGAACTCCCAGTCCACTACGAACGACTCTCCTAGAGCTCCTCTCGGGGGAAATTCCCTTGAACAGAACAGATCGAACTTCCTGTTGGTGCGGGTGGCAAACAGATCCACCTGAGGGGTTCCCCAAAGGGCGAAGATCTCTTGAAGGACTTCCTGAGCTAGCTCCCACTCGTGGGAGACTGTGCTCTGCCTGCTCAGAGCGTCCGCTGTCAAGTTCTTCTCTCCGACTAGGTGGACTGCCGATAGAGAGATTCCTTCCTGAATTGGCCGCAACCATAGCTGCATTGCCTCTCTGCACAGTGGCAGTAACCCTACGCCTCCTCTTTTGTTGAGGTAGTGCATGGCCACCGTGTTGTCTGTCATTATCAGGACATTTCTCCCCTGTACTGATGACAGGAAAGCTTTCAGCGCTAGTCTGATCGCTCTCAGCTCCAATAGGTTGATGTGTAGTCTGGACTCCGATGAAGACCAACGACCGCTGATGGTCAAGTCGTTGGCATGGGCTCCCCACCCCGTGAGTGAGGCGTCTGTGACTACGGTTATCTCCGGCCATGGTTGCCAAAACAGTTCTCCTTTCAAGATGTTCTCTGGATAGGCCCACCATAGCATGTCATGGGCTACCTTGTCCGGAATCCGGAGGAGATCCGTCATTCTCCCTGAGAATTGCGACCACTGAGTTCTCAGTGCCCACTGAAGAGATCTCATTCTCAGGCAAGCCTCTGGCACAAGGAAGATGCAGGATGCCATGAGGCCTAGCGACCTCAAAAAGTCAAAGGCTGGGAGACGTTGGGCATTTTGGAACTTGCTGACCATCTGCAGAATATCTTGAGCCCTCACCTCTGGTGGCGAGGCTTTTCCCAGGGAAGTTTCCAGGACCGCTCCAATGAACTGGAGTCTCTGTGATGGCATAATCTGTGACTTCTTTAAATTGAGGGAGAAGCCCAGTTTATGAAGGAAGTGGCAGACATAATCTAGCTGGCTCTGAGCTTGTTCCGAAGATACAGCCCTGATCAGCCAATCGTCCAGGTAGGGGTAGACGTGGATCCCTTCCCTCCTTAGACTCGCAGCCACTACCGACATTAGCTTGGTGAAGACCCTCGGGGCGGAGGTCAGCCCAAATGGCAGAACTCGAAATTGATAACGAGAGTCGCCAATTGCGAACCTCAGGTATTTCCTGTGTTTGAGATGGATTGGCACATGGAAATAAGCTTCCTGAAGGTCCAGAGATACCAGCCAGTCCTGGAGCTGGAGGGCCTGACGGATCTGAGAGAGAGTTACCATCTTGAACTTGTCCTTCCTGAGGAACTTGTTCAATTCTCGTAAATCCAGGATGGGTCTCAGTCCTCCGACCTTCTTTGGTATGAGAAAGTAGGGGGAGTACCAGCCCTTGTTCCTGTCCGCTAAAGGTACCGGTTCTATGGAACCTTTCTCTAGCAGGTCTATAATTTCCTGCAAGAGGAGCGGATCTGCAACTTTTAGAGAGCTGTGTCCCGCTGGATGACTCTGAGGGATGTGTAGAAAGGGTATGCAGTAACCCTGGGCAACTGTCTCCAATGCCCAAGCATCTGACGTTATAGCCTGCCATTTCGTCAGATGGTGAGTTAACCTGTGCCCTACTGGTGTTTTGTGTGGAAAGACCTCAGAGTGGTTTGGGGGCGGCTGATGCAGATGCCGAGGGTAAAGAGGCACCTGCTGCTGCTGCGGCTTTAGTACTTTTGACCCGTCCACCTCGGGTGGATCTCCTTTGGCCTCTTTGAGCTGGCTGTCCTCTGCCTTTCCCGAATGCGGAATAATAGCGAAAGGACTTTCCTCTCCCAGAGGTTCCTGAGGGGCGAAAAGGAGTTTGGCGGATAGCAGCTCCTAAAGATTTTGCTGCTGCTTTAGATGTCTGCAACTTTTCCAGACTGTCATCAGCCTTTTTACCGAATAAAGAAGAGCCGTCAAAGGGCATATTCAAAAGTCTGGCCTGTATATCTGCAAAGCCAGACTTTCGCAACCGCGCATGCCTGCGGATTGTCATACTTGCCGCCATGGCCCTGCTGATACTGTCAGCGGAATCAATGCCAGTTTGAAGTGACTCGCACATGGCATCTTTGCCATCTTTAATAATGTTAAGGAAGGCTTCCCTTTCCTCTCCTTCGGGTATGCAGTCAGCCGCTGATGAAACACACTCCCACAGTGTGTGACTGAACTTGGCGAGCGTACAGGTGGCGTTGATGGACTTCAACGCGATACTACAAGCAGAAAAGACTTTTTTTGCCATAGAATCGTACCTTTTGTCATCTCTATCCTGTGGGACAGTAGGGTAAGCGAATCTGCTGCTTGATGAAGTTGCCGCTTGAACCACCAGGCTCTCTAGAGTCGGGTGTTTTGTTAAGTAGTCAGGGACAGCCGCAGCTACCCTATACTTGGCTGACAATCTTTTATTGACTGCAGGGATAACCTCAAGAGTTTCCCAATTAGATGAAATCTTCCTTTGCAAGGCTGCATGGAAGGGGACCACAGGATCCTCCTGTGGACCTTTGTCTAATATGTCTGTCAGGTCATCCTGTTGAAAAACAGGTGAAGGCGCAGACCAACCCATAAATTCAATAATCCTTGCCATCAGGGTTCTATAGGGTGTTTCGGCATGTTCCCCTGGGTCTGGTTTAACAAATTCCACTTCTGGGGAAGTGTCCAGCCCACTTGCCTCATGTTATGATTCCTGTAGGTCTTTCAACCTTCTTTCCTCAGAGGTAAAATCCTCTAAAACAGGTAGTGTGGTCCTCTGCAACCCGAAGGTTTCCTGGTCAGAATCCTCCCCTTCTTCATAGATTGAAGATAATCCAGGGTACTCTGACCTCGGAAATGGTGTAAAACCCATTTCTAAGGCAGAAGGAGCCAAACTTGTCATTATTGGGCGAGAAAAAACGTCAATGTCATCGACGCGATGTGACAGGCTTCGAAGGCGCCGAGAAAGGCGTTGAGAAAACTGGAAGAGGCCTCGAAGAACTCGAGAGGATCGGGATCCTACCCGAGGATGTAGACGACGGTCTCGGCGTCGTGCCAGAGGCTCTTGGTATTACCGTTGGCTGTGAAGTAGCCGTGGTTTTCTCTTTCATCTGCGTCGACGATGGCGTCGAGTCGATCGACCGATGCGAAGAACCCTTCGACAACGGCGTCGATGGCGCCAATCTATGCGTCGAAGGGATCTTCGACGACGGCGTCGAAGACGGTGCCTTCTTAACCGATGGCCTGTGGTGCTCTCGGGTGGACTATTTCGCCGAGTGCAGCGACTCGCAGCGTTTTGATTTTTTGGGTTTTTCACCTGGGGTATCACCCTCAGCTGTCTTCGAGGGGGGTCGAGGCCGCTTTCTCAAAGACGCTTAGCATTTTCTTTCTGAATTCCTCCCACTCAGCCTGAGAGCTGTGTTTTGTGGGGCAGGAGACCTTTTCTGGGGAAACAGAAGATGACGAGGAAGGGGATCTTCGACGTCTCTCCTTTGAGTGTCTCGATCTCGACGAATGGTGGGAGCTACTTCGAGATCTAGAATGGGAATGCTTTAGACGGCGAGGAGACGAATGCCTCGACTCAGCCGAAGAAACTTTCGAGGAGGTTTTGACTGACTTACCTCTCTCGAGCTTCCCCTTGCGCTCCTTCAAGGCTTTCGCCGTCATGGACATGCAGTCCTCACACTCCGAACAATGGTGCTCGACGCCCAAGCACCACAAGCAGATCCTGTGTGGATCTGTTATCGACTTTTTCTTACCGCAGTCTTGACATTTTTTGAAGCCGGACCGCGGCGGCGTCGGTTTCGATGAAGAAACCATCGAGAACGAGTTGGTATTTTCGAGTAAATATAAGAGGTTTATCTGATTGAACTGAGCAACGATATTCCGAGGGCCCACGAAGCGCGGAAAAACAGAACTGAGCAACGGACGCCGCACGTGGCTATTTATGGGCATGGTGACGTTGGCGCCGATACGGCGGCTGTCGAGGGACATCGACTCGGCGGACGTCGATGCGCAGCGCCCTCTACAGAGAAAAAATTTCAAAGGCCAGCAAGCTGGAGACGAATCATCAAAGATAAGGAATACATCGGAGGACACAATCCCTTCGAAGCCACCCCTCCCTGGGGCTTCCAAACATTTCCTATATAAAGATAGTGATTTCCACACCACCACAGTCTTCATAGAAGTTAACCCCAACTCCATTCGCAGCGCCTGGATAGGAGTACTTTTCGGAACACTTAAAACTCTCTTCCAAAAAGTCCCTTAGATAACGGGCCAATTTTTCTCATGAAATGAAAATACAGTTTCGGCCCTGGATGTTAGACTTTCATACGGTAGAAGGTGATGAGTTGGTCTAGTGAGAAGCCACAGAATCTTTTAAGAAGCATTTGACCTTGACTTGGAAGATTTCTTGCTTCAGAAGAACCAACCTAGGCAGATCGCAGCAGGTCGTGTTCAGGGAAACCCCCAGGTATATGAATGAAGAAACCTGGGGAATTTCCTTGCCCCTTAGGTGCCAGGTGTTGCTTCTCTTGCGTCCACCTCCAGCTCCTGCACCAAAGGTCATGATCTTTGACTTATTTGGATTAATTAGGAGGCAATTTTGCTCCATGTAGTTTTGGAGGGCATCCAGTTGGTGCTGCAGGTCTACCGGTGTCTGGTCTAACAAGATCACATCATCAGCGTATAATAGACGGTGTATCTCCACACCACCGATCTTAGGCGGAAAGCATCTGATGTTGCTGAAGGATTCATCAATGTCTGGGATGAACAGATTAAAAATCTCTGGGGCCATTGGACAGCCCTGTTTCAAGCCTTTGTTGGTTAGAACCAGTCGGATTCTCATGGAAGTGCCCAAATGAAAGTCCTGAATGACTTCAAGTATGTTCGACAGGCAGCCCCATTACCATAATTTGAACCATAATATTGGACAATTAACAGAGTCAAAGGCTGCCGTCAGGTCAATGAAGGCGACATGGATCTTCTTGCCTTTATTTCTTTCCGTCTGGGCTTTCAAGAAATTAATAAGAAAAATATTCAAAGGTGTTCTGACTCCCTTAATGAATCCCGCTTGCCATGGGTCTCTATATGGTATCAATGCTCCATTTCCACAAGGTTTATAGGACCAGAGAAGCAAATACTTTGCCCACTACGTCGAGCAACGCAATGGGTCGGTAGTTGCTTGGTTCTGTCCTGTCACCTTTTTTAAAGATTGATATAGTTTTTGCCGTTTTCCATGATGTTGGTAATACGTGTTCTTCCATAATGTGTCCATAAAGATACATTAGGAACTCTGACCATTGTGGAGGATTTTGCTTCAGAACAGCATTAATTAGACTGTCTGGGCCGGGCACCTGCGAATTATTGAGTTTCTCAATTGCTTCCAAAACGGACTCGTTGTTTATACCCAGTTGGGCCCAAGTACTCATATCCCCATGGGGTGATGGATATTCAGATGTATTTGGATCGAAGAAGCTTGAAAAGTGGGCAGTCCAAATAGCAGCAGGTATTGGGTTCGAAACAAGAGCCTCTTGTGGTGTGTCAAGGGTGTTAATAATGGTCCAGATCTCAGACGTATTTTTGGATCTGATATGCTGTAACATAATTTCAGCATCCTGTTTCAAGATCACCTTCTCCCGATGTTTCCGCCAGTTCCTATAATGTTTTATTTTAGATATTTTGATTAGTGACGAAGCTAAGCCTTCTTTTTTTAATAAACGTATCTGGTGGGCAATAGCTTTTTTTTTCTCCCACATAGGCATGTCAAAAGTGTGTCGTTGTTTGAATCTCAATTTTTGACCCGTTCTTTTCTTACATTCAAATGTTTGAAACAAGGCTGTGTAGTCCAGTGTTTGGCGTATTTTGTTGGTCGTCGTACACCTTATTGCTTCGTTTAGTTTGTCTGTTAGAATTACTAATTGCTCAGGGAGATCCTTAGTATGTTCCTCCCTGTAGATACCTCAGGGTGCAGAGGATAACTGTGTTTTCCGGTCTTCTCATAGGGGAGGTCCATGTTAGTTTCAGAAGGTTGTGGTCACTTTGAGATTCGACTTTAAAAGCACCCGACTTTGGACTGCTGCCCTAGGATTTCCCGATACGCAAATGCAATCAATAATCTGCCCCCCCTTCTTCACTCTCCATGTGTTGGTGTGGGGCCTCTTCCCACTGGTGGTATCCGATAAAATATAGATGAGTCTCAAGGTGATGGCCTTACTCCACTGGTTACCCCTTTTCCTTGTTGCTGTTGTTCTTACCAACTCACCATCTGTTTCCTTAACGTTCACAGACCCAACAATGGGCGTTTAAATCACCACATATCAGGAAATGTGGATTTCCCCCATTTTTCTCTCGTAGTGTCTACCCAATCTACCACCTGATCCGGTAGGTCATTTAGCTTCTTATTGGCCGGGTTCCAGTATACATTCATGATCGCTAATGTTGTTCTTTGGTTGTCTGGACCAGCAGGAATTGTGCCAATCAAAGCCTGTAAATGGGAATGGATATTGCTCGACTCCAAGACCTCAAAAGGTAAGTTGTTCCTTACTGCAATTTGGAGGCCTGGCGTTGCTCTTCCCCTAGAGCCTTTTGATGCTGGATTTAGATCTGCAGTGTATCCCTCCAATAAGGGTAGGTCTCTCGCTACCATGTTTCTTGCAAACATAAAATATCATAATCCTTTTTTAGTAGATCTCCTCCAGGTCTTGTAGTTCATTTTTATTCAATTTCTGCACAAATAATCCAGCTAACCATTTCCAGTTTTCTTCATAACCTTCCCCCTCTCTTGTCCGCCGCCTCGACCTGGCCGCCTGTGAATCTTTTCTGTAGTCTGTCCTCCTAGCTCTCACCCTGGAATCAATGTTGTTCGGCTTCTCTCGACAATTATAAGTTTCCCGATGCCTGTCATGGTGGATTTTTTTTGGTTCAAATTCTATAGTTTGTAGAATTGGTTCGCTCAGGGCAATTAAAATCAAAGCCCATGGGTCTCAGATGCCTGGCCTCTTACATTAGTAGATTTTTAATGAGGTGACTTGAAAGGTGTAAGATCACCCGGTCCAATCTAGTTTCCTCCAGACATTCGATGGTTATTAGGTCAGGAGTCTGGTATATGGTGGAACAACCTAATCACATTTGCCCAAATCAGGGTTAAACCGTCATTAGTCAGAATCAATCTTTCCAGAAATATCTTTAAGCTGGTGTTATCCTTATTTTCTTTTGCTGTCTTGGTATGACTCACAGATGGGGCGGTTGTGGCATCCGTTCTTTGCACATTGCGTCTAGGTCAGTGGTATTCAAACTGTGGGTCGCGACCCCCTAGGGGTCCGCGGGTGCATCCCAGGGGGGCCCTGAGAGCTCAGCATGAAAAAAGATATTTTTTTTTTTTTTTTTAGATTGGAAGAAATGGGCAGGGGTGGCCCACATGGGCGGGCTGAAGCATGAAACTGTCTCAGGCAACAATGAAAAAGTGGCCCACAGTTGTAAATGGATATTCATTCCTTTAGTCACAGACTGGGCCTCATTACTACTATGGCGGACCAGTAACAACGGTGCTGGTAAGCTACCGGCACCGTTGCTACCGTTCCGCCATAGTAAGAGTTGTGCTCGTGGGTGCTTGACAGCCCCCGCCAGGTCTGACCTCAGCTCGTCGGATGCACCGGCACCGTTATTAACGGTGCCGGTGCATCCGAGCTCCCCCTTCCCATTTGAGCCATATGGGGCTCAAATGGGAATGGGGATCTACCGGCACCTTCGAAAGGGCAATTATCATGTCCGCCTAACTTGGCATGACCTAGTAATTGCCCATTCGCGGGTGCCAGACCCGGATGCAACTCCAGTGGCAGACGTGCCGGTTTTACCGGCACAGCTACCGCCGGAGTAGTTATGAAGCCCACTGTTTCAATAGTACCCAAAGGGGTGCTTTGTGTTAAAATGTAAGTAAATTGTGATATATTCAGCAACAATGGTCAACATTACTAACTGCATAGTGGCCCCTCACCCATTATGGAGGAGCTAAGGAGCCAGCCCAGTGAAACAGTGAGCACTCCCTCAGCTGCTTTATCCAGCTAATGGAGTGCTCCTGGGCTGGCTGAACTGTCAAAGGGAAACACTGTTTCCCTTTGACAGTTCAGTTTAGTTCCCCAGCCGCACATGCTCACTGAGCCATGCAAGTGCTGGGGCGTTTTGCTTCGCCAGCATTGCATAGCTCATTGGAAATGCTGGCTGGGGCACTGCATGTCTGTATGTCCGAGGGGGAGCTCCTGCGCCTCCTCGCACATACGGACAGAGCAGCTGGAGCAGCACCCACACACAGGCCAATGCAGAAGGTACGTTTATGTTCATTGTTTTTATTTAAACATGTGTATGGATGCGTTATGAGTGAGTGTATGGTGATGGATGCTCATGTGAATGATAGAGTGATTGCTGTATGAATGTGCAGCGCCTTGCATATACACATAATCATGTTCATTGTGTTAGGACCAGTGGGGCCCAGGGGACAGGAATGGTATCTTTTTACCGGACATCTATCATTCAAAACCCTCTGCCTTGTCCACAAGGCTTTCTGGGGCCTCGGTCCAAAATACCTTCAGCTATTCCTCCGCAAATACCTCCCCTCTCGAGCTCTTCACTCCTCTTCCTCCAACTCCCTCAGGGTCAGTCGTTTATCAAAGAAACGAGCTGGGGGTAGATCTCCGTCTTCGGCTGGGGCCTCCCTCTGGAACAGCGCCCTGCCACTCTAAAACTTGAGGAGAACCATCTTTCTTCCTGCACTTATCAGACCTACCCTGTCTGCTGCCTTAAACGTAGCACTTCAAATTGCTGGCTGCTCTACCACTGTTTGTTGCCTTTATTATTTATTTATTGTTATTTATCTGTTTCTCCTTTGCTTCGCACTTTCCACTTCTCCCCCCTTCCATGCACTTTTCCCCTCACACTTGCGCGTTCTCAATGTCACTGGGCCTAGTAAGATCGCTGTTTTATTCTCCTCTGTTCCCCTCCCTTGCCTTGTCACGCTCTGAAACACTTGTGTACGAGCGCGATAGAAATAAAATATCAATGCCTGCCCCCTGGACTCCCAGCAACAATTGCAAACTGTTTGGCTATTTACCCATTTTTTGTTAAAAGTATGCTCTACAATGCAACATTTTAACCTATTATTTAAAAAAAAATTCACAGGGGGAAACCCCCCCGAACCTCCCCTTAATGCCCCTCCACTTAAAAAAGATTCACCAGCCGCCACTGGCCCTCAGACTGTGTTGGGAACGGGATGGGGGAACCGAGGGACTATGGTGGGAGCACAATGGGCGGGAACCATGGGATAGTGATGGGAGCAGAGTGGGGAGAGCCCTGGGTGTGTGATGGGGTGGGGAGAGACCAGCGACTGGGTAGGAGTGGGATGAGGGAGCCCAGCGACTTTGATGGGAGCAGGTGACGGCGCGCAATATATACTGTCCATTTGGCATTTCTGGGGGGTCCCGACCTGCCCAAATTTTGCTCAGGGGGGCCCTGGCCAAAAAGGTTTGAAGACCACTGGTCTAGGTGATCTTCTTTTGACTATTCTAAGTGGAAATATAACACAGTCCTGTGTTGCAGGACTGCGTTCAGGTCTCTGATCGAAATGACCCACCGACTGACCTCAGGTTTGGAGTTCGATGTTTTTTTCCATTGTCGAGATTCACGTGTTTGGGTAATGGCATAGCAGTCATAATTGACCGTCGGTCGACTCTAGTTCTCACATCACGTGAACCCTGCGGGTCTGGATCCACAAGTTCCCTCCAAATCTCCAAAACAGCTGGAATTAAAAGACATTTGGCACTGCTTGCTGTCAATGACCTCCCGACTACCATTTATCCAAGGCGCTGCCGAGGTCGTCCTTAGATATTCATTAACCTTTTGGTTCCCAAGCCCCAGCCCCAGTGGTAATTTCGTCCACAGGGGTCCAGCTGCTCCTTGGATGTCTGCATCACTATCTGAGGTTGCCGGATCCTAGGTAGGATCTTCAGGGCCAGATCTGTGAAACCTGCTGTCGTCCAGCTCAGATATTGTATAGATGGATAGGTTCATCAGGTCGGCCTCCGTTATAGTGTCTGCATCGTCTCTATGGCCAGATTTAACTGTCAGTGATCCAGAGGTTTGTATCGTTGAGGGTTAAAGCACTTCAATTGCCATTTTGCTTTTAACTGCAAATGCAGTTACGCTTGGTAGTGACTTTGGAAGAGAGATGTTTTTCACAAAACTCCTACCTCCATTCGCTCTCTTTGGTTTCTTGATTTTTTCAGCCAATCTTGCCTGGGTCCGGGACAAGCTTTCCTAGCGGGCTGTTTATTTTTTTTTTCTTTTACTCTTCTAGGGCCCACAGATGTGGTTCCTTTTTGATTCACGCTAGCACTGATAAAGATTTCACATAATTTCATGGGGGGCTTGTTGTGAGCCTTCAAAACTGCACCGTTGACAGATGGATCTCTTACAGCCTCGGGTATTATCTTTTGGGCCAATGGCCCTTTCAGTGTAGATAAATTCATCTGGACCTCTTGCTGGAGGGGGAGTGCAGTCTTCTCAAGGACTACTCTGGTGTTTTGAGTTCCATCGTTAACCTGGGCATGGTTAGACAAAGCTGGTTGCCTACACCAGTCATTAGATCCGAATAGTAAACTCTCAAAGACGTCAACTGCACTGATGCCCAGCCCAGCGCTCTCCGTCTGTTTTGCTATAGGTATCGATGGTTTCCGGACTGGTGACACAGATGATGGCAGTTCAAACGCCTCAAATGCTCTGGATAATCTTCTAGCTTGCTTTTCTTTAATTACAGGATCCAGTATTGTGTGCAGAAATAGTGCCACTTTCTCCATACTGGTGTCAAGGTCTTGTTGAATGCCAGTTACAAAGCCATCCACATAAATCATTTTAGAATGAAGCATAGCAAGCATCGTATACTGGTGTTTTAGTTGTTCACCCATCTGCTTGTAAAGCTTCATAAAGGGCGCTAGAATGGAAGTCAGGGTTGCAACCAAAACAAAGTCTAAATCTTTAGGCCCCCCACGACACGAATCCTCGCAGTTTTCTTTCGTTTGAGAGCCTTTGACTTCCGTCTGTGTTAATGCGGGCTGGGTCACAGGCCTATCCTCCCACGTAAGCCTACTCGCTCGGGCCAAGGAAGCCGTATGGACTGCTGTACCTTTCCATATATTATTGCCCAGAGTCCCTTCAGTGGTCCTCTTCATAGAACCCACGGAACAGCAAGCTACACCACATCTACATATTGTACACTCTTGTACACTCTATGGTTCCCCACACGCTGCAGACTAGGAGACTAGGACCAGACTCAAAAGACGAGACACCCCCATCGCAGGCTGCCCCCGACTCCATCACCAGTGAAGTTGCAAGTAGCAACGGATCCGGCACTTCACTTGTCAGTAAGTTATCAAACTTGCCGAGCCGGTTCCTCAACCGCTCCTTGCGTGCAGTAGGAGAAGCACCGCCCCCAGGGGCGTGCGTGGGGTTTTATGTCCGTTGTTTTCCATCGACTATTTACAGAGGATTGTCTCAACAGAGGGATTTTAGCGTCTTTCAATCCTCAGTTTATGTGAGTGTCCGTTCTCCGTTGAAATGTTCCCTTCTCTGGGCCTCTCGGGTCTCCCCTGGATGGTGCTGGTGTGGGAGATGAAGGTGGGGGGAGCTGAGACACAGGATATTCTGTCGGAACCCATTGCTCGGGGTTCCATTGATGGTCGAAGGCCACTGTACTTTCAACCCCACTGTTATTCTCAGTCAGATTGCACACCGACTCGGCTGGCTCCGGAGTGGGCGGCAGGGACTGAGTAGCTGTCACGGGCGGGCATTCGGGCTCCAACTCCTCCTCCCGCAACTCAGTGTTCCCTACAGGGTGCGGGATGAAGTTAGCCATGCCACACATACTGTCAATATACAGGGCTCTACTGGCGTTGATTGCCACGGCAACGCACAAGGGGGGCGGCGGAGATTGCATGTGGGTGAACAGTCATTTGGAGTTGCAAGTGCTGCCTGAGATTAGCGAGCCTTCCCCCAACACGCTCACACTCTCCTCCACTACAGGTACGCTGAGGTTAAAAGAGGAGATTGGCAAACCTCCGCTGATGGCCTCCGCCTCCCAAGCAATTTCCAAATTAGTCATTTCCATTTCACTCTCGCACAAGTCCGTGTTCATTGGGCGCTGTGGGGGCCTCTACCCCTCCACCTCTGCCATCCTGCCGGAGTGCAGGACTAGCAGATTATAGCACAAATTCTAGCACAACTCAGGCACCTAAGTTCTGAACACTTACCAAAGGTAAAGGACAAGCTTGCCAATCGTTATGATCAGTATTATTGGCATTTAAATTCTATGTGGAGCGGTATTCACTTCGAAACGTTTAACGTTTGACTTTAGGTCAATGCCATGGCGGATGAAACTAGCGGCATGTTTTACCCGAATGATACGCTCACTCTGGTTCACTCTGCAGCCACGCTCCTCGCCAGAACCATAGTCGAGAATCAAGGTACACCAGGAGGCTCTGGGGATCACCTTCCCCTCGCAAATCGAAAACAGTGAGGCTCCGGCAGTAACACCAACAAAAACGGCGAGACTCCAAGGCTCCGGCAGCAACGCCAACAATGCTGCACCACGCCTGATCAGAGGAAAGGACCACATAGTATGTGGGTTCGAACGTGAGTCAAGCCGCACCAACGTTACAGAGGCGTTACAGAGGCGGCTTCTGACTCAATCATATCACAGCAAGACTTATTTGTTTGTTTGATTGCATTCGTTGCTATTCATGCAATTTTAGATTTTATGTATCAAAGGGTATTGAATCTCATCTTATAAACTCTTATTGGTATTTTTTTAATTCAGGGTGGAACGTTGTAGTGTGTGGTATCACAAATGTGGACTATATATAGTTGTACATTTTATTTTCCTTTTTTTAATCTGTTCCAAATCATCTTGTGGCACTTGCCCAAGTTTCATTGCGCCTTGAACTTTATTTTTGCTCTTTAAAACAAGGCATAGGAATCGTTCAGCCACCACTAACTGCGTAATGGAGAATTGTGTGATTAATATAGATAGGTATCAGACTTGCCCCCGTGCAGGTTGCAAATCATGCTGTGTAGGAATTCAGGTTCGAGCTGGCCCTAAAAAGAAAGGGAAATGAAAATAAAATAGCTCATGATGAATCAATGGATAAGTACGTGATCCTGAGAACAGATGACCAAGAGGGTTATAGTTACTATAATATACCAGCTGATATCCATATTAACCATGATAAGGGTTTATCTCACAGTGTAGGGCAGTTTTATCTGATTCTTCAGATGAGGATTGTGAGGCTAGAAAGACTGAAGATGTACAACAGCTAGATAATGTAATAGTAATTTTCCCAACTTTTCCAACATCCAAAATATTTGCTGTACCGAGTAGTATCGGCACTAATACAGCAATAAAATCAACTCACTTTAACTCTTAATCTGCTGATAATGCTCTAGAAAATAGCCCTGATAATGTAGATCATGCCCCTGGTGGACAAGAGGGTTCTGGTTCCTCTAAATTTCTGCAGCACACCGTTCCCAGGTTAGGGGCCCATGGTGCCCTGAGTATGTTAGTTATAATGTGTTGTGGTTGTCAGAAGAATTTAATGGAATTAAACAAATAAAAGTTGGTAAAAAGTGAATTGGGTAAAAAAAAGAAAAATATACAACAAAAAAATAAAAGAGTATTGTTAAAGACAATAACCCAGGACAGTGTAGGAGTAAAGACAAGAAAGGATTACCACCCACTGTAAGACAAAGGATATTAGTAAGAAGAGCATGGAAACCTCTCCGCAGATCCAGGATAAAGAAACGGGTTTTAGACCGAAACACAATGTAATAGTATGCATTGAAAACCGCAGCAAAGCTACAGTTGATGGATTATTTGAACAAGCGGCAATACGGACAATAAAGAAACTAAAAAAACAATCAAATGACTAAACTACCGCTGAAGTCAATTAATTACTGATATGAAGAACGATCACCCAGCGGACAGAGATTACAAAACCTTGAATTTCCAGCAGCAAAACAGATTGCAAAGGAATGTGCTGTATATTCATTCACATTGTTTTTAGATTAGCAATTGGACACGAGAAGAAAGCAACGAGTTAAGAAAGTAATGCATCAACTGGATAATACACATCACAGGCTGCTACTCAGTGATCATAGAGGAAGTCTTGCGCTGAATTGGAATATTCATGCTATCTGTCACTGCTGGAGATTCTATCTGAATTGAATTAAGGAATTATTGTTTGGTGCAAGGACTATTAGCTACTGAGTATAGGATGTATCCACCTCCAGGCTTGAACATTGTAGTGAGAGCATATCCCCTACAATAGTTGTGCTAACAGCTAGTACTACAAGACCTTATTGTTATAATGGTTGAACGCTTGATAGTGTGCCCTTACAAAGAGCACCAACGCAGCTAGATTTAGGACCCAGAGGAAACAACTGAATAAAGGTCAGCAAGATCAGCAAAGGGAAGAGGGACTAGACGGCGTAGTTTGATTAATAGATAGTCTACCATTAGTGCCCACAGTTCTACCTATAGAAGCCGATGTGCTGAAGAGAGGAGGGGACCTAAGGGTATTATCAAAGAACATAGCGGGTCAATCTAAAAACATCTTAGACAGCAAATGGTGCAACTTTGTGAGAAATGATCAAGTAATATGTATGGAAGAAACTTGGGCGTTTTCTCAGGTTCACATCCATGGTTAAGCCTTGTATTGCAGCAGTGAAAATCCCAAGAGGATGACTCAGTTCTGGGTTGCTGACGTAGGTTGAATCTGGTTTAAACTGGGAGACCAAAGGCCTTGAAGTGGAGAGAGATCGAACTAGCGAGATCTCACCCTTTTAAGCCACAGGAAGTCTTGACTGTACCCCACAATACCTGCTGTGAAGAGTCTAGTGAGCTTGCCACTGCTTCCGCAAGGGAAATCTCCCCTCATGTGGCCAGGGAAAAGCAGAAGCTACCTGACTCTGACCCTGGGGTAGGCTATCTGTGGGAGGACCACATGTGCCAAGACAACCATCAGTAAGGCGAAGGGAGCTCGCTGGGTCAGAACAGGTCTTTACCTCAACTCCTTGGTAACACCCATTTACTTTTCCCCCATTCTTATATGGCATATTGTAATTGTAATTGGTTATTTATAAAGCACTTAATACCCAGAGGTTACTAAGCGCGGACCCGGGAAACTGAACCGGTGTTGCTCCACGTCGTCTTGCTTCCAAGGCGAGCACATGGCCCCTGAGCTATACTCACGTGTCATTGTGGTGTGGATAAAGAATCTCCACTATTTACTGAACACCAACCTTATGTACATTGCTGCCCTTTTAATAACACTTAAACACTAAGTACTGGGACTTATGCACAACCCCTACCCCTTTTTTAACACTGAGACGAGGAAGTAGGATGGAGTGATGAAGATCACTAGAAGCGGTAAGCCAACGCGGATGCCGCGTGCCGTTAGTAAAGAGCAAAAACCCACACAAAGGAGTTGGAACATTTAACACAGTTGGAGAAGGGTCAGTGCCCCGACATATGAAAAAGATAATTACCTGGATACAGAAACCAGTCAATGCTAATGAAGAGTGTGAAACTGGGATTTGCAATTGACTATTGAGACGACTCAAAAAGCTCTGGCATGAGACTAACCCAGGTATTGGCGAAACAGGGCAGAGACCCCCAGAAAGCGCTGAGAAAACAGGGGAAGAAAAACATCAATTCTTTAAATTGTGGATCAAAAAGGGAAAAAATCATACCCCTTTCTGAAAAAGGACATCCGGGGTCCAGAGAAAGAACTGTAAAGTGTTGTGTAAATGGAGAAAACTCAAGGGAAGAACCATCCCCTTTGGGAATGTGGAATATATGAGACGTGGCACTTTGAATAACAAGAAAGACTCTAGGGGAAGGCTCTTCTCTAGTGGAACTTTATTCATTTTTCTTTTCTGCACCTTAGAGACTTTATATTTGGAACTTTGGAAGGAAGCTGCAGGTGGTCAGCCAAAAGACATTCCCCATTTCACGTTGTATTGTGTTTAGTGTGTGAGGGTCTGCTTAGGATTTTGGACACAGTACAGAGAACTCTTTTTGTTTTAGACATCCTGACACAGACGTTCCGTAGGGAAACCACTCTTAGAGTCAGGGATAGGTAGGATTTCCCCAACCCCTTTTTGTTTTCATACTAAAAGTCTTTGATAAACACTGAAAATGCCACTGCGTCCTAGTCTTACTCGTGATCCTTCACACTGCCTAAAAGTTTTAAACTCCATCCCATTGTAGGCAGTGGTCAAAGTGTATGAAGAGAAGTAGTGGAACTATGTTCCCAGCTGGCCTGCCCAGCTCCTCACAAACCCCATCACCACGCCCCCTCCAACGCACAATACAAACACCCAAACAAATGTGCCTGCTGTTTAAGGGAACGTTCGTTGCAGTGTACTGAAGTGTAAGTTTCAACTGATTCCTACACTTTTAAAGCAAAAACATTCAGGAACAGTTTCTATTTAAAATAAAAGTATAGGAACCGTAAAACTTTGTTAAAAACAGTAGAGGAGCACTGCTTCCAACCGCTCCCACCCACTTCGACAACTTACTGTAGGGGATACCCTTAATAGCCAACATGCAGTCCTTAAACATCTGTCTGCTAACAGAACATCTATCCCTTCTTGGTTAAGGGTTAGAGCTGCAATGACATTGTTGGACAAAATGTTTGAGAATTTCAATCTCGAGAGGGAGTGGTGCAATATACTCATATCAAACTTAATATGTGGATTATGTAACCAAACCCTTTCTGGAAATTAAGGAGTGTCTTAATCTGGCTCAGTCGACTGGTTATTTTATATGGTCCTAGTTCACTATACTGAGAAAACGATAACGGATTATACAAATGAAAGATCACCATCTACATGTGAGCTTAAAATATCTGGAGATTATAACACTTAGCCAAGATTGCAGAACCTTTATGTGTTGTGTACACCAAAAAATGAACATCTCTGTGCTGGTAGGTCCATGGTCTGAAGACTTGGCAATCTCCATAGATAGTAGCAGTGTTTGCGATTAAGCAGGCGTCTTATAATTTTAAATGCAGAGATTCAATTTAAAACCATTCAACTAAATATTACATGCCATCTAAATTACATTCGCTGGGATTGTCCAAAACTCTAACATGTTGTAGGATGCATGGACACATTGGAACATTAGGTCATATGCTCTGGGCATTTTAACAATTGAAAAAGCTGTTGTCACAAGTCTCTCCCCTTCTCACCCGTTTCTGTTGTGTACTTGCGACCTTCTGGTATTTCTTCTTCTTTACGGTCCGGGATTGTATAGACCCGAAAGCCGATCTTCGGCGTCCAGCGTGAGAGTAGCGGTTCAGTTTCTGGGAGCGTTCCAAAAGTCCAGGGTAATTCCAGGAAGTAATTAAGGTACGCTCGGAGGCACGGAGGACCGTGAATCGAGCGCGGAACGTTTTCCAGGAGATTTGGGAGGAAAGGGAACAGGTGGGAATTCAAGGGACTGGGAACAAGGAATCAAGCGAGATCCCCCGATCGAACTCCGGCTAAGCACATCCGACTACAGGTAGCGGTAGCGTTCAGACACGCAGAGCCGGGGGGCGTGTCTCTTTTGTAGGATGAGCAGCGTGGAACGCCTAGACTGATCCGGAGCATTCTGTTCCGGGCGGCCATGTTGGAAGGATAACTGCATGCAATCCCCTGAGAGTCAGGGACCAGGAGGTCCTGAAAGGACGTAAACGACGGTTCATGACAGCTGTTGATTGGGGAGGTATTTCAGACCTTGGCCAAGACTAAGAAGAGAGGGGTGGCCATAGTGGTAGCGTCCACACTAGGGCTGTTGGTTCATGATGTCCTTCGAGACCCAGAGGGGAGCGTGAATGCATCATGAAGCACAACATGGACAACAGATTCAAAGTTCAAAGAAAAGATCTTTATTAACTCAAATGCCAGGATGGTGTAAGGCCTAACTTGCCCTATACTAAGGTGGGATTTCCCAACCTAGATAAACTAAGGATAGTCTGAGTCAGCCCTCACAACTAATGCTAAACAAAGTGCAGAGATGTCAGCAACCAAAGAAACAGTGTTCAAACTAAAGTTCTGGGCTTCTTCCAGCTCCTGGCTTACTCTTGGCTCCCTTCCCCAAGTTCAACACAGTTCCATGGAATGGTCTTGGGGCTTCCGTTTCGCAAGTTCAACACATTTCCACACATAATGGTCTAGGCAGCAGGGGTCTGCAACCTTTGGCTCCCAGATGTGTTTGGACTACCATTCCCATGATCTCCTGACATTGACTATGCTGTATAGGCCGGATGGGAATGGTAGTCCAAACACATCTGGGAGCCAAAGGTTGCAGACCCCTGGAGGGGTTCCCTTCTCCAAGTGGACAGCTCTTCTGGCTTCAAATTCACAGTTAAATCAACTTGCTTAGTTTGCCTTTTTCTTTCTGTCACTTGAACAATCTTAGGTCGACTAGCCTCAGCCTCTTGTCTTCCCTTGGTTTACTGCAAGGGTTTCTCGGTCTAGGTGCAGTTTTCAGACCAGATGGTCCACCTATCACAAGTCGCGCAACCGATAACCCTTGACACTTTGCAACAGTTCATTCTTTCTCATAGGACTTCTTTGACAACACAGGTTTCTTTTCTGTATATGTCTCATAAGTCCACATATGCTTCTGGTTCACTTTAACGGCTTCTTGTCTTTACCAACATGTGCCTCTCACACACTTTCCTTTGTGGTATTTCTCCTGGTTACCACCTTGCTTTTACACTATCCAATAGTGATTTGCTTTTTACTTGTTTCACTTTGTTCGCTAATGCTGTCTCTTTAAATGCATCTCGTTCACAAATGCACATCACTTTGTTTCATTTGTGTGATATTCTCAAATGTTTTCCATATCTTTTCCTCCATCTAGCAATCAAACCTCTAGTACATGCTTGGCAACTTGTTCGGTATTCAATAGTTCACGTTTGGTCTCCAGACAAATTTGTCAGGTACTTTTACTTAACCGGCACCTGCTGTTAAACACACCATGCTCCTAGAGCGCCTGGCCTGAGTGATCTTCCCCGTCACTCACCGGTGTGTGGCCGCTCCTCAGGGTGCTCTTATTTCGCTCTCAGGTTCTCTCCTGATCCTCTCTTACTTCAGGGGAGCTCTGGCGAGCAGCGCTTGCTTCCTCTAGACTTTCCTGCAGCGGTCAGCGGCGTCAGGGAAGTCTCTGTGTTCCCCACTCCCAATGAGGAACACACAGCATATGGATGTGCACAGCTCCTGACCCTCTCGTGCCTCAGCGTCTTTCTGGCTTCTCTGCAGTAGTCGGTGTCCTTTTCACAAGCCCATGTTCAGCCCGCTCCAGCTCGGATTGCCGCGCATTCCTGCCCAGCTGGATCTATCCTCTGCTGCCTTTGCTGGATTCTCCATGTAGACACCTGCAACCATTTAACAGGTTGCAGGTTTCAGTTCTTGGCTCCAATTACCTGACCATAGCTATTGGGACAGGCCTCTTCTTCGTCTCAGTAGCAGAGAGGTGAAATTGCAAGGTAATGTGTACTTCTCCTAGTCACTTCTTCCTCATCCCAGTATTATGGTGATATGAATGTGGGACAGTGGGTGTATGTAACAGAGGGGAAGAGTGATACCTATAAAGGCAAGGGGGAGGGTAAGGTTGGTTCTCACCAGAAAACAGGGAATACTATTTCTCGCCTGCAGATATCCACTCCCCAATCCCCAAGGACCCTCCACCCATGTGATCCTCCCTGGCATCTCCAGTGCCAGGGTCAGGATCCAAAAGCGATAGCCTTTCCCAGGCCACCTGAGAAGAGGATCCAAGGGAAGTAGGTGTGAGGATAAACTCAGGTTTCTCACAGGAGGTACATTGCAGCCAGGGTGGTGTTGAGGGGCAGCCCAACCGCGATTGTGTCAGTCTATGGTCCCAATGAGGGGCAGGTTGTGTTCTGGGTTAACCTCAAAGAGGAATTAATACTGTTTGTTGAGATGCCTCATGATTGGGGGTGACTTCAATATAGTACTTGACCCACAGAAAGATAGGAAATAGCCAAAGGGGGGGGTGGTGTCACCTGCTGAGCAGTCCCAGTACAGGAAGTTCCACAACATCAACGCTGAGTTGGGGGTTGAAGACGCCCTTACGTTGAACGCAGAGGAGGACTCCCCCTTCACCTTTTATTCTCGAGTCCATGACTCTTACTCCAGAATAGACTTAGTTCCGCTTGATTCTGCTTTGAAGGGGTTTGTCGACTCTGTTACCGTCCCCCCGGTCGGATCACAATCTAGTTTGTGTGGTATTTGGAGAAGGATTGGCTCAAAGGCCCCCAGGGAGGTGGATGTGCAATGACCTCCTGCTACAGGATGAAGTGCTACCTCAAATGCTTCGAACCCACATTCAGGAATACTTTGGGTTTAACGTTGGGTGGGGGATACCAGTCCTTGGTTCATGTGGGAAGGGTTCAAGGCCACAATTAGGGGGGTGTTTATGGGTCTGGGTGCACAGACAAAACGAGATGAGGGAAGAGGTGGACCTTCGATCAAAGATAAATTTAGCCGGGGGGCAGGAGGGGTACTAGGGCGGGAGGGCAGAACAGGCAAAGGGCAGCGCAGTTGCGTTTATATAAATCTCAGCCAACGACCCTGCTTATGCAGGATACAGAAAAGAAGTTGACCTTCTTCAAACAGAAGTATCATAAGAAAGGCAATCGGGCGGATAAAATCCTGGCATGGCACCAGCGGGAAGTGCATAAATCAGAATAAGTGAATAGAAGAAAAAATCTAAAGTGGGGGGAAGGGAAGGGCTGTTCAACTCTGGGGCAATAGGAGAGGAGTTTCGTACGTTTTATGAGGCTCTGTATACATCACAGTACTCTGGGGATAGTGATCTAGTGTTGCAGTTCCTTGCCTCGCTACGGATGCTGGGTTTCTCTGACCTAGCGGCAGACACCATGGAAGGCCTGATTACCCCAGAGGAGGTGGCCCTTACCATCAAGGGATTAAAAGTCAGGTACTAATCCGGGAGATGACAGATTCTCAATCAAATTTTACAAGACGTTTTGGCCTCTTTTGACCCTGCATCTGGCCAAGGTTTTTAACAGGGTGTTGGAAGCGGAGGCTCTTCCTGCCTCAATGCCGAACGTCATCATAGTGGTTATCCATAAGTCGGGGAGACGCGGGTGAGTGCTCCTCATACAGGCCTATATCGCTCCTGAATACGGATGTGAAGATATTGGCTAGACTCCTGAGACGGAGGCTCGAGGTATATATTTTCCAACACTGATCCATGGAGATCAGGTTGGCTTTATTTGGGGAAGACAGGGATTGGATAACATTAGAAAGACCATCGATCTGATGCATGTGGCGCAGAGGGCAGACGTAGATGCTACGGTGATCTCATTGGACTCAGAAAAGGCATTTGACTGTGTCGAATGGCCATATATGTTTCAGGTCCTGGAGAGGTTTTGGGTGGGGCCACGCATGCGGAAATGGATAGCGGCCCCCTACGGGTCCCCGACAGCCTGGGTGTTAGTTAATGGATCTCTCACCGCCTCCTTCAATTTGACCAGAGAGACGAGGCAGGGATGTCCCCTCTCGCCCCTGTTGTATGCTGTGTCGCAAGAGCCCTTAGCGATTGCGGCCCATAACTCCAAATCCAAAAATATAAACCAATCGACTGTGGTAGATCAGAATCGGGAGACGGACAGGGTGGCATGATGTCTGAACAGGTTTATTATAAAATCACAAACACTAAGCTATCGCCAACTCTAAGATTCCCTGCCTTGTTCTATGAAGGAAAACAAGAAAGTGTGCTTGTTATTATGTACAAAGCAAGAAAAAGTCCTCCGTCCAGAATCCTAAGCTAACCGGAGTTCTGCACCTACCGCTAAACAGAAAATGATACATTTAGCAAAGGTACATTTAGGGCCCAAGCAGAAGAATGGCAGCTGGTTTCATGCCCCCCACCCTGGTGCAGCATCAATAGGGGCTCCTGGCCCCAAAACACAAACCAAGCATGTATACCGACAGTCTCTGTAATCTTTCTCTCCTTGGCACAGTTCAAACAAATCTATTCAATGTCTCTCATCCTCTTTCCCACATGGGGACCCGTGGCTTGTGTCCCCACTTGAGTGGTCTCCTTGGTAACAACAGTCTTTTGGTGGATCTCCTTGGTTTTCTTACCAAGCAAAGTCATGGTGTTCGATCCACCTGATCCTGGTCTACACCTCATTCTTCTCACCCTGCCTTCCTGCCTTGGGGTCTGGTTTCCCTCACCCCGCCTTGGCGTCTGGTTTCCCTCGCCCCACGTCTGGTTTCTCTCACCTCGCTTTGGGGTCCGAGTACGTTCACCCCGCATTGGAGTTTGGTTTCTTTCACCCTTCCATGGTGTCTGGTTTCTTTCAACCCACCTTGGGGTCTGGTTTCTTTCACCATGCCTTGGGGTTGAATTTCTTCTTTCACCCCGCCCCAAGGTCTCCTTGGACCTCACTGCCTTCCACCTGGTTCCCCGGAGCCGCTGCATACTTCTGGTCCCTGGGAGGTGCTCCACGGGAGTGTCAAGGCAGTCAGTCAACATGGTACTGCTTCCTTGGCTTCTTCTCAGTGTTCCACATCAAGCAGAGCTTGATCTCTCTTCCCGCTCGTTTCCGGTGGGATTTTGACGCCGGCTCTCTGGGATGCCGTTGACGACTCCTCAATGTCCCTCTGGGATGGGTGCTACTGTCCCCTGGACGGGTAGGGACTCGGGGACGTTCCGTGGGCTCGGCCTCGGGCGAGTCCACCATGCTCGATATGTTTGTTCTTTCCAGCCACACCTCCCAAGAGGTCTCTCTGCAGTTCCATGGGTTTCTCTTCTCCTTCTGCCATGTTCTGATTGGCTCTTTATCTTTCCCTCAATTAAGGGGTGGTACTATCCACTGTGTCCTCATTTCTGTCAAGGGCAGAGTACACAGAAGATCTCAAACCATACCAGCCATTCGTATAGGACGTTTCAAGTCATCACACATAACGCCCTACAAAAATATTGGGATCTTGATACAAGGGAGGATAACTAATATCCATCTCTGGGGATTTCTCTAAGAGGGTAGTCATCCCAGTGGGATCCCGCTTGCCCTGTCTTCTAGGGGGTGTAATGCTCATCAGATCACCTCCCTCGTCCCAAAGGGGTGGCTCCCCTGTGAGGATAGATGAAAAATTCCCTGGATTTGTCACAGTACTGAGGAGAATCCAATAGGATTCCCCCCAGGAACCGGGTCGGAGTCCCTTCTCATGTGGTCAGGGGAAGGCAGGCGCTCTCTGATCCCGACCCTGGGGGTGGTGTACTGTGGGAGGATCACATGGGGGCTGGGGGAATCAGAACAGGAATACTGGGCGGAACCCCTTTTTCACTTTCCTCATACTGCCTTCCCTTCTGATGGCCTTTTGCCAACCTAGGAAGGTAAGAAAACCTAATTTGCTTAACATGGACTGCATGTCCCAGAATCCCTCAGGGTCTGTGATGACGAAGATGGCTGACGAGGCATGTAGAGATAAAGAACTGGCAGGCAGGCCTAAATTAACACTAAGGGCCTGCACATGAAGCCAATTGTCTCACCTGAGAGCCATAAAAGGCTGCAGCAGGAAGGAGGAGTAGAAAGAAGCTGGAAGGTCAACAGTAGTAGCAGAAGAAGAAGCAGAGAACTGGGCTGGCAGTTCACTTGGAGGTGGCACCACAGAAGGGACACCGGGTAAAGAGAAGAGCAGATTTTCCCGGTGAGCCTAATTGCTGTGAATGCAGAGCAGAGGCCCTGCATCTACCCGAGGCCTGTGTGCAGAAGCAATCCGAGGGAAGATGGAGAAAAGAAGAGACTCTGTTGTTGAGGCCGGATCCGAGACACCCATGCTGCAGAGGGGTGTGGGTCCCAAGAGTGCCTGTAGCAGTAGCAGCAGAAGAAAAAGTTGGGAAGTGGAAGCAACCCGCAACCATTGTGACTTTGGAGCCGGTGAGAGAAGCTCTGTACTCCAAATCACAAGAAACTCCTTGCTGGTAACTGTAACTAGCTAAATTAATACGTGTGTGTATGTAGAAGCGAGTAAAGTGGTTCGGGTCGTGGGAAGTCATGAGAACAAAGGGAATTGTTTTGTACACTTATTCAGCACAAGTAAAGTGCTTGCGTAGAAAGAAACCTTTCTTTTCCCATTGTTGCAATTAAACTATTACTGAAGAGGTTGCACGTCTCCTATTAAGAGGGGAACATTACCGGTTATCATTGAAGAAGTAGTAGCTGACTTTCCTAAAGTGTTACAAGGCTGGTCGTGTGTAAGAAACTGTTTTTTCCAATCTATGTTAAAGCAGAATGCTGCACGAACAAAAGAGAACGCAAGTCTTTAAGTGAAAGTTCACCATCAAAGAGAGATTGTGTCTACCTGAATTTGTTTCTAAAGTGAAGCCTGACTCTTGTAACATTCAGAACACTTATTTAGTAGTTCTAGAAGTTGCTGAAGTAAGAACAAGCATTACCCAAGCCAGTAGACACATTTTCTATGGTGGAACCACCCCCATTAAGGTCTAAACACTGAGGTTTTAAAGTTGCTGAAACTGTTGTAAACCCAGAGTCCTCTTATACAAGGGTGACCAGGTTATACAAGGCTGGGAGAGTGGCAATACAGCTTTGGGATAACTACTGGAAACAAGAAGGTGTACATAAATCTGGGGAAGGGAGCTGGGTGTTTGATAAAATAATTGATCAACAATCTGTGAAGCTGAGACTGTTGAAGCTGAGCGAGAGAAACGGTCTAGAAACCAAGACAGATTGTGATAGCTTTAAGACAGACAGAAGAGGCTGCCCTTTCTTATGGTATAAGACGAAAGAGTGCCTTGCCTACCTGTAGAGGTCGAAGAGTCTTGTCTTAGTTGCCTAATAACCTTTCAAAGTATAAAGTTGCAGCAGAACCAGTAGAACTGTGGTCGTCTATAATTTTGTCCCAACACTTTATTTGAAAGTAGTTAAAGCAGTAGTAGACTGTGAATCAAAGGAGTCTGCGTTCACAGTATCTTTTGCAGAAGGAAGTTGCCAAGGAGAAAGCAACCCCCTTAGAAGAAGCATCCTGACAAGTTATATTAAAGTCTCTGCAGAGGTTACTAAAGAAGAATTGTTGATGAAGCAGAAGTGGTACTTTATCATTTGTACCTTGGAAGGAGGTTATGCAGGATTACCATTGATGCTGTTTTCTTTGTAGAACTTGGATAGGGAACTGAAGGAACGGATCCCAGTGGATTTTTGTTTGAGTGAACTTTTGTTTCTTTGGCACTTTTCAAGAGCGGATTTTGAATTGAATTGATTATTTGTATAGCGCATATACACAATGTGTTTTAAAGCGCTTCAAGGAGGGAGGGAGCATGGGGTCATAAAATGACATCCTTACAGTCCTTGAAACAATCAGAATGTGAAAAAAACTATCATAATCAGCCTGATGACATTTCAGATAGTGCAGGGGCAAGGGAAACGTTAAGGTGAAGAGGGGGGAGGGAAGAATGAGACAAACAAGCAGTAACATTACTATGCCTGACGACAATTATTGCAGTGCATGAACAAGAGGGGGGAGGAGCGGCGAGGAGAGAGGGAGGCGGAGAGGAACAAACAAGCGACTATCATACTAGGTGAAAAGATGATTTAGAGTAGTGTTAGGAGGGAGGGAGGAGAAGACAAGGAGGGAAAGGGGGGACAGACAAGCTGCTATCAAAGGTGAAGGGACAGATGATAGAGTAAGTGTTAATGGACATAAAAAGGGGGGTGCCTGCAAAACAGGCAGAGATGGGGAGGGATCGGGGGGAGGAGGGCGGATGTGAAAGATAGGCGGATACACTGACAATGCCTGATGGCAATTGGGGTACAGCCTGACTCAAACAACAGAGGTGAGGGGGGGCAAGAGAGGGCAGAGGGCTGCAAACGACAGGCGACTACGAATTACTATGCCTAGTGGCAATTTAGATAGTGCTCGACAGGGGGAGGTAAGGTCAGGGGAAGTAAGGGCAGCCAAGAAAATTTACTGAGGCAGGGAGAGAGAGGGAGAGGGGGGAAACATACACATTAGGGGGGGAGAAGAGGGTGGGAGGGGCACATACAGACTCCCGGGGGCATGGAGGTGGAAGGGGGCACATACAGACTCACGGGGGACATGGGGGGGAGGGGTCACATACAGACTCACAGGGTGCATGGGAGTGGTAGGGGGGGCACATACAGACTGTATGGGCCCCCCTCCCGCCCCCATGAAACTCACGGGGGGCAAAGGGGCGGAAGGGGGGCCCATACAGATTCACGGGCGGGCAATGCAGCAGACCGCAGTGGACAGGGGTAGACAGGGCCTTACGAGTGGGCCTTGTGTGGAGGGCCGGCCAAACCTGCTGGCCTTCCCATTGGGCCAGATGAAGTAGGCCCAAGCCGATCACAGTCCCCCAAGCAGAACCATGCCTAGCACTCCGGTGCAGGCGGTGGAATCAGCCATTTTGGAACTGCGGTTCCACGTACATAAGGTAGCTCAAAACACACAACGTGGCTCGGAAAATGAAACGGTTTCAGGCTTCCAAAATTAACTTAAACTCTGAAATAGTACACAAGCCAATCAGGCAAATTGTCAGCATTTTCAGTGCGTCGTTTTACGCCTTATGTTGAAGCCCAGTGGTAGGGGCTTACCTTGCAGGGAGTCCAAAGTATGTAGGTAGATAGTCAAGGGTAGGCAGGAAGAGAAAGGCTGCAGGCGCTCCAGCAGCTGCATCAGTAGAAGGAAGAAAGAAGGTGGTGCGTAGTGAGGGCCCAGGAGTGGGCCTTGTGAGGAGGGCTGGCCAAGCCTGCTGGCCTTCCCATTGGGCCAGATGAAGTAGCCCCAAAACTTTACTTTTCTTTGGGAGAAATGGACTTGGACATTCCTGGGGAACAGGATCTACCCAGGACAAGTAGAAGCCATCCAAGATACTGGTCGTTTGGTAATCTTTTATTTATGTTTATGCTTTGTTTTAACTGTTTGGTTGTTTAGTGTGTGGCCCAGTTTTGTGTATGCTGGGAGATTTTGCCTTAGATCTTAGAATAGGTAGGGAATTCGCTAGTAGAGAAGGCTTGTCAAAAACGGAGAAAACTACAAGCAGTTGTCTACCTCTCGTTACTGCCCCCTCACAGTACCCTCTGGAAAATGGACTGATAATTTCAGGGAAACTTGCTGGGATAAAGCAGAATTATGTGAGCTACATGAGCATGTGGTGAAATATTTAACAGAAATAAAGGAGCTTGAAAGGTCGAAAGCGCCATTGATGCCCAGAAAACCAATAAAAGTATTGGACCCAATGTAATCCCGGTGGATCTTTATAGATATAGCATGGATATCTGGGCACCACTTTTATTGTTATTTAGTGGAATCTCAGTTTTGGGAATTGTACCCCATGCATGGTGAAAAGCAATGATTGTATGGATTGTATTTAAATAAAAGACCAATGGAACCCTTCCCACCTCATCCAAGCCAGTATCCCTATTCAAGACCACTCAAACGTTTTTGGGCATCTTTAATATTTTCATATGAACGCCTGGATAAATGAGGGAGATTTGATGAGACACAGAATTGATATTTAGGGAAGGGTTAGGGACAGTGAATCAGGTATTCAATTTTCATAGTATTATAGCAAAATATGCATGCCTTAGTAAGCCCCCAATCTATTAAGATTTCATGGATTTAATCACTGCATTCGATATGCTCGACCAAAGGACATGGAAGAACACTTTAGTCGAATTGGGTATACCAGCAGGCTTACTTAAATTATGAATAGTCGAATTGGGTATAGCAGCAGGCTTACTTAAATTATGAATTGTCTTTCATTCTGAAATCTCAGTAGCAGTGAGATATTGTGGAGGGGTGATAAATGCACAGAGTACATTAAGACAAAGGACCAAGACAAGACTGTGTATTGGTGCTTTTATTATTCAACATTTATGGAAACAGCCTACATAATGAAATGGATGAGAAACTCCTGATGTCCCCCTGTTTTGGCCATCAAAAGGTAACCATTCTTTTATATGCTGATGATGCGGTTCCGATTACCAGAACACCCTGTGCATTACAGAGCTTGGTAGATACATATGGAACATGAATATACATCTGAATGGAAGAGGTTTAAAAGTAAATGAAGCAGAATATGTGGTCATGAAGGGAAGGAGAGAACTTTTTGGACTGATTTTATTGAACTCAAACTCTGCAAAGCGTCTCTTATTTTGGAACCCGTTTCCTCTGAATTTAGTGGTGCAAATCATGTGGAGAAACAAGCTATTGGTTATCCGCAGGTAACTGCTGGGATTTTTAGGTTAAGAGGCATGCTCAGATCCATCCAACTGAAACTATGCTATATACATATACTAAAGCAGTAGCACTAGACAATTATGGTGCAGAAATGTGGGGTTATGAATCCTATAAACAAATTCAACAGAAGGAATCTAAATTGTGCCATGACTTCCCGCTACTTGCCTCCTCAGCTCCATCATAGGAGGCCAATATGGTGCTGGGGTTGAAGTATGTGGATGACCGGATTGCAATGACGAAGTCCTGGAAAAGTCTGCGCTGTCAGCGGTTGTCCATAGCTGGTAGTTCCTTTCTGGCAGCATGCATTTTGTGCTAATTTTGTTATCCTCTATTCTACTTCTTTATTCTTACTGCCAGCCTGCATTGCCTGACCATCTGGACTTGCGTCTCTGCATACGCCCGTGCGTTGTTGCCGACTTGGAACCTTGCTCACTGTATTATTATTGGTGTAACTAAACTCCTCCTTTTGCATTTTTTTCCTGTTTTTCTTTTGTTTCTTCTCTATGCCATTCTCTTCCTCATGCGCTCATACCAACAATTCTTCGTCTCGTAATCCTTCTAATCTTATTTATCCCCCTCTGACTGATCTCTCGTATTTTTAATGTGGCTTTATGGAACTTTTGTACCTTTAGTAATTAAGTTCATTCTGTTTGCGATCTTTTTTCTCGTCTTCATCTTCACTTTCTCTGTCTCACTGAAACTTGTCTGACTTCATTCAATACTGTAACACCTGCTTCGCTTTCTTCTTCTCAGTCGTTTTTCTCCCCCACCCCCTGCCCTTCTGGCCGTGGTGGTGGTGTTAGTATTTTATCATCTGTTCCTCCTGTTTCACCCTGTTCTCTGTCGCAGCATCTTCTTTTTTCTTCATTTGAATATTATTATTGCTCTTTTTCTCATCCTTCTCTTCATTTTGTTTTCATTTGTTGCCTTCCTGGTACTGTCTCTTTTTTCTGTGATCTTGATACTCTTCACTCTGCCCTTCTGCCTTCCTCTGCTCCCTTCTTTCTTCTGGGAGATTTTAATCCCCATCCCTCTTCAACTCATGCTTTTGTTCCGCTTCTGTCTATTCTTCACTCCTACTCTCTGTCACAAATTACTACACCTTCTCATATTTCAGGGTCCTTGGTGTTATCTTTTCTTCTATTCGTACTTCTGCCTCAGTCACTGTTCTTCCTATTTATTCATCGGAATAATTTTCTTTTTTTTTTCTCTCCCATCTTCTCTTCCCTTGTCTCAATCTTCTACTACTTCCGTCATCGTGATCTTAGATCTTAGATCCTTTGATCATGGCTCTTTCACTTCTGCTATTACCTTCCTTCTATTTCAAATGTGTCTTCTCTTTCTGCTGATTCTGCCTCTTCTATTCTGTCTGCCACTTATCCGGCACCCTGGATCTTCTTTATATTTCAGTTGCGCTTATTTCATCTCACAGGCCTTCTCAGTCTTGGATGTCACCTTCTGGTCAAGCTGCTCGCTGTTCCCTTCATCAAGCTGAACGGCGTTGGCGAAAGTCTGGCTAAGCAACCGATTTATCTACTTTATCTGTACTTCATTCCACTTACAATTCTCTTTTGCTTTCTGCTAAGCAGCAGTATTTTCAGTCTCTTTTTGCTTCACTTGCTTTGCAAGCTCAACCTCTTTTTCAAAACTCAAATCATTTTTTCTCCTTCTTCTGATCCTTCATCCTCTTCTTCTATTTCTGCATCTGGCTTTGCCAATTACGTTCCCTCAAAAATGTCTACTTTGTTCATCTATTTCTTTCTTCTTCTTTGATATATCTCCTTCCCTTTCAACTATGTCTGATTCTTTTGTTCCTCTATTTTATTTATGTATTTGTACATGGTTTACTTAAACCTCATACAATACAACCAAAAGACACATTAATGCATAGTACATTGGTACAGATAATAAATATGAAATCAGTTGATAATTCATGATATCATGATTTATATGTAATTCAATAAAAAACATAGTTTTAAAAATTCAGCTCCACCTTTTTAATAAATGTACCGGTTCTAATCAAAAGTGGGGTAGTAGTGCATTCCAGAACCTAATGCCAAAACGTTTCCTCATTTAATGATGCACGGTTATGTACAAATGAGCCAAAGGCCTCTACCCTCACTTCTTGAAGGACAGGACATACATTTACCAAATATCTAACTTACTCCACTTCTCTCACACAGTAACGACAAACAGAATTTTCACTTCGGCCTCTCTTAAAGAGAATTTCTTTTGTTGGCAGCAGATTAAACCTCATTCTCACAATGGTGTCTCGGAGTCTCCATCTGGGCATTGTCTAAGATATTTCAACAGGCTAACCCAGAACTTTGATTCCAGATATATATATATATTTGCATGTGATGGGTATTCTGTTCTTACTCCGGTAGTTTGTATCCAGTCAGCATCTAGCATTTTGAGTTTAACTTTATCAGCATTCTCTAACAGGGCTTCTAAACTGATACCATATAGCTTCATGATGTTAGTGCAGTTGTCCCTAAATGGGACCATCGGCCCTTCTCTTAGTTGCCCAATGTTTTTCCCCATTAAGGCATACAAGGAATTCTTATCAGTAGTTAATAGTTTCCGATAAAGCATTAGTTTCTTTATATGTACTGCACACCTCATGGAGCTTAGTCCTAATTTGAAACGCAAGATGGTTACTGGAATGCAATTCGGGAGGCCTATCCAGATCAACGCTTCCAATTTGCTGAAATCAATTTTTTCATTCTCCACCCCCGTTTCCAGACCATATAGAAGTGCCGGGACAACTTTGCTCTTAAAAAATGCAACCGATCGACAGAGGCTAAACCGGCAATACTTGTTCTTCAAGTGTTTTATTTGAGCTGCGAACTGTAACCCTCAAGCCCATAATTCCTCTCTCCAAACTCTTCGATCTGATGGTCTTACTAAGGTTATGCCCAGATATTTTGGCGAAGAGAGGACGTTAAGCTTCGCTCGTCCGAGTGTCCAGGTAAAACTTCTACCATTAAAGCACAAAATCGTAGACTTGGATTGATTTATTGCTAGTTTATTCAAGGTCACGTATGCCTTTGTGCCTGTATTATCGACATTCCATGGACACTGATATTTCTTTAACCGTAGCTAGGTCTAATCCTTACTCCGGATGATTCTCTTCCCTTATTTAACTCTCCCAGTTTATCCTTCACTTTTACCTTATCTTTCTGTTCTTTTTAATATCTTTCTTTCTACTTATACTGTTCCTTCTTGTTTTAAGCATGCTTCTATACTTCCTATTCTGAAAAATAATCCTCTTGATCCCTCTGTGCCCTCTAATTTTCGTCCCATTTCTCTCCTTCATTTTCATTCTAAGCTCCTTGAGCGTATTATTTATCTCCAAGTCTCTTCCTTTGTTAATTCACATTCTTTTGTTACTGTCCTTTCAGACTGGTTTCCGGCCCCATCACTCTACGTAAACTGCACTTCTATTTGTTAATAATTCTCTTCTGTCTGCTCGTCACTTTTATCTCTTCTTGTCCTCGTTGATCTCTCGGCCGGTTTTGATATAGTCGATCACAGTTTTCGTCTCTCCTCTCTTTCTAATCTGTGTTTTCAGGGTTTAGTGTTAAATTGGTTTCATTCTTATCTCACAGGCCATACTCTTTCTGTCTGATGGGATGGTCACTCGTCTCCTACTTTCTCGCTTCTTCACAGTGTCCCTCAAGGCTCCGTACTTGGTCCTTTTCTCTTTATACCTCTTCTCTTGGTTCCATTATTTCGTCTTTTGGATTTTCCTACCATCCATATGCAGATGATTCACACATTTTTCTATCTTTTCTTTCTTTTACTGATTCTATTCATCCTCCTTGTTCTGCCTGTTTGCTTGCAATACAATCTTGGATGTCATCCTACTATTTACATCTTAATCCCACCAAGAATGAGTTTTTTTTCTCCATCTTGGACTATTCCTCCGCCTTTTCTTTCTTTTCTACCTTCTTTTCTTCCTACCTACTCTTCTGCTTGAAATCTTGGTGTTATTCTAGATTCTTCATTATCTTTTTCTAGTCATGTTTCCTCTATTTCTCGCTCCTGTCGCTATTAACTTTGTAATTAAAAAAAAAAAGTAGTTTTGTTACTTTTTCCTCTGCTAAACTTTGTATTTCTTCTTTGGTGTTTTTCTCACCCATTTTACTGTTCTCTCCTCTTTGGCCTTTCTGCAGCATCTCATCTTGTCCATCTTCGTTCAATTTATCGATCTTCAGTTTGGGTTCTTTGCATCCTCCGGATTCTATTTCTTCTGCTCTTCTTTCTTTATAATGGCTCTGTTTGTTTGCACTCACCCCAAAAATGTAAACTCTCACTCTATCTTTGCGTTCTACATCTTCTTTTTCTCTTTTTAAGACCCGACTTAAAACCAATCTTCTTACTTTGTAATCTATGGGTTCTAATCTGCTTAAGTGATTTTTCCATTCGCGTAGGTGTCAAGTGCTATAGAAATGCTATATAAATACAAAAAAATATAAACTGTTGTGGGCTACTTTCTGAACTAATCCACAGGCCACTTAATCAAAGCTTTTCAAACATGTATTACGTTAGAAGATTTAAACAGAAAGATTACTTCTCTAAAAGCACCCCGAGGAGAATATTTTTTTTAATCAAATTTATGTTGGTCCTATCTTTACATTATGAGATATATATATATATATATGACACATTAGTCACCGTAATCGTATTTCTGATGCTTGTATCTACTTAGATTCACAAGCTGTGCATAGGCCGACATCTAGAGAAAGCTGCAGAGTATTACAGTTGCTGTTTTCAAAATTCGAAAAAAGGGACGTCGACAGAGCGTGCCAGTAATACTATCCCTATGTGACATCCACCGTACCCATGGTCCTTCACGTATCGAGGTACCTCAGATTGTTTTGTTTCTGACATGAGGCAGGTGTATCCAAGCAGATATGTATCAGACAAGCTCATAATCATCCATGCACCTTCTCTCCAAGGGGAGAAAGGGTGGGTGCATGTGAATCTAAGCAGATACAAGCATCATAAATACGATTACGGTGAGTAATGTATCCCTTCTGAGGCTTGCGGAATCTGCTTAGATCACATGCTCTGCATAGATTAGCGAGCAGTGTTAGGAGAAGGTGGTGGGTTGTGAGAAGGTTCATGGGCAAACAGATGTTTAAGAACCACTTGTCCCACCTGTGTATCCATCTTGGGATGTGTTTCAACGCAGTAGTGGTGAGTGAAAGTGTGTACTGAGCTCCAAATAGCTGCTTTGCAAATGCTGTCTAATGGGACATTTGCAATAATGCCAAAGTAGCTCCTGTGCTCCTTGTGGAGTGCGCTCTTGCCGTGAAAGACAGTGTCTTGTCTGACACAGAATAGCACAATTGTATGCATCTGACTATCCATCTGGAGATGGCATTCTTGGAAATGCGGTCCCCCTCTATGCTTGGGGCTACAGAGAAACAGTTTGTCTGTTTTTCTTAGCAGTCTAGTCTTGTTTACATAGTAAAGGACCGCCCTCCTCACATCTAGTGTGTGGAGTTTAACCTTAGCTGCGCTTTTTGGGTTCTGGAAGAAAGCCGGAAGCTCAATGGACTGGTTCAAATGAAACTTTGAGATGAATTTAGGAGAGAACCTAGGATGAGTACGTAAAACCAGTTTGTCCTTGTGTATGACAAAGAAAGGATCCTGCACTGACGATGCTTGCAATTCACTAACTCTTCTTATGGAAGTAACAGCCACTAAAAAGGCAGTTTTGTAATTGAGGTGTTTAAGACTTGACTTGTGCATCGGCTTGAAAGGGGTCCCATGAGTTTAGCGAGTACTACATTGAGATCCCATTCAGGCAATGGTGTTTGGAGGGTGGTCTCTTTACTCCCTCCATGAATGCCTTGATGACCGGTAGCTTCCACCAGACCGGTAGCTTCCACCACAATACTTTATTGTGGGAGGTGGTGTAAGCTGACAGGTCCGCCAGGTGGACCTTTTTACAGTTGAATACTAACCCTGAGTCTAGCAAGTGGAGCATATAGTTTATAATGTGGGATGGGGTAAATACTGGCACCAAATTACAAATCTCCTCCACTTGTCGAAATAACAGTGTCTAGTGTTTGGCTCCATACACCTTTGTGGTAGGTTAAGATGTCCAAACTCTATGACTTCAGGAGCCATGCTGCCAAGTTCATCGAGTGAGATTGTGCGTGCACTGTTAATCCCCCATGCTGAGTGAGTAAGTTGGTCTGACACGGGAGCTTGATGGGGTCGCACTTCGCCAGTTTATGCAGATGTGGATATCATGGCTGTCTTGCCCACATTGGAGCAACTAGGATGAGTGTCACTTGTTCCTTGTGGATCTTGTTCACCACTTTGTTCATAAGGGGAGTCGGGGGAGAGGGGGAGCGTAAGCAAATGTCCCTGACCAGTTCATTCATAGGGCCTTCCCCTTGGAGCCTGGTTGGGGGAACCTGGATGCGAAGTCTGGGCATTGTTTGTTTTAGCTTGTAGCAAACAAGTCTAGCGTGGGGGAACCCCCATTGAGAGAAGAGGTTGTCTATGACTCTTGTCTAGTTGCCACTCTTGTTCCTCTGGTAGGGGATCTCTGCTCAGTAAATCGGCTAGAGAGTCGAGTTCCCCTGGAACGTGTTGTGAGGAAAGGAATATTTTCCGTTTGATTGCCCATTTTCCAAATTTGTTGTGCTCGTTTGGATAGATTTGGAGAGCGTGTGTCCCCCTGTTTGTTGATGTAAAACATTGCTGTAGTGCAGTCGGTGAGGACTTGCACAGACTGGTTTGCTAGGTGTATCTCGAGTGCCTGAAGGTCCTTGCACACCGCCAGTAGCACCAGCAGATTGATGTGGTTCTGCGCCGTTGCATGAGTCCACAGACACTGTGCTGTGAGATGAAGGTTATGAGCCCCTCCTACCTGGCGAAAGACACATCTGTCGTAAATATCGCCTGCACTTCTGGATCGTGGAAGTGTTTCCCCTTTAATAGATTTTCTCTTGTACACCAGCAAAGGCTTTGTACCAGTGTTGGCGAAACGACCACTAGATTGTCCCACTGACCACTTGCCTGAGATTGTTTCGTCAACTACTCCTGCATGAGTCGAATGAGCAGGGGTACGTGGGGGACCAGGTAAATGCAGGATGCCATCATGCCTAGCAAACGCAAAGTTTTGCGTACACTTATCTGGCGGCCGGTCTGATAATGGGATATTTGCAGTAACATGTTTTGGACTCTTTTCTCTGACGGAAAGACTAACCCCTCTCTTGAGTTTATTACAGCTCCCAGGAACTGTTTGGTTGCGCTTGGCACTAGGCTTGATATTTTCTCGTTTATTGAAAAGCCCAACTGAAAGAGAACTTTGATTATTCTTTGAATGTTTCGTCTGAAAATATGGGGAGTCTCCCCTGTAATCAGCCAGTCGCCCAGGTAATGGTACACTGGGATTGCCTCCCTGCACAGGTGCGCTGCCACCACCGCCAGTACCTTTGTGAATACCCTTGGACCGGATGCTAGTCCGAAGGGTAGCATTTTGAATTAGTAGTGCCGGTTCGCTATCTTGAATCGCAAGAATCTTTTGTTCGCTGGGAACATTGAAATATGAGAGCATGGGGATTACTTCTTGTAGCATGGTCATGCAGAATTGTTGTGGCTTGACATAGGTTTTCGACATTAGGTCTAATGCTGGGTGCATTGTTAGATTTTATTTTGGCACAAGGAAGTAGGATGAATAAATACCCTTGTTTACCTGCCTCACCGGGACGACTTCTATGGCGTCCTTTTGGAGCAGCATTGCGATTTCCTCAAGAAGGATGCCTTGTTCTTCATTCGAGTGAGTCTTTTGATGCGGGGCGTGGTTCTGGAGTCATTGGACTAGTTCCACACAATAACCGCCCGCCACGGTGGATAGCACCCATTTGTCGGAGGTGTTTCCCTCCCATGCTTGGGTGAAGTTTGAAATACGCCCTCCTACTAGAGAAGCATGGGAGGGCACCTGAAGTGGGTAGTCACTGTTTTGGAGGTGTGGCCCCACCGAAGACCTAGGCTGTCCCCTTTGGTAACCCTGAGAGGCCTGGCCTGGATTGTGAATTCTGGCTGCGAAAGCAGTGAAAATTACTATTATTACCCCTCTGCCCTGTGCGTTTATTGGTAAGCTGGCCCAAGGATTTTAAGGCGTTGTATTCACCCTTTGCAGACTTGAGGGCATCTTCAACGGCCTTTCCAAAGAGGACGTTGGGCTCAATAGGCATATTGAGAAGTGTAGCTTGAGTTTCTTGCTCGAAGCTGGATTGGCGTAACCAAGCATGTCTCTTAATAATGGTTCCCTCTGAAATAATTCTGCCTGCATTGTCAGCTGTGTCTAGGTTACTCTTCAAAATTCAGCTAGAAACTGCTCTGCCATCTGCCGCTACCAGGGCTAACTGAGTCTTAAGAGGTTCAGGAGCCGAAGACAATAATGCAGACACCTCATCCCATTTATGGCAGTTATAACTCGCCAGAAGAGTGGTGTTGTTATCTATTCTAGCCTGAAAGGCCACCAAAGAGGCTACTTTCTGTCCCATAGTATACAGCTTCTTACTTCCTTGTCTGGTGGTGCCTGCGAAGAGGCTAATGGTGTCCCTGCTCTCTTTCTTGTTGTTGTAACTACCAGAGAGTCAGGCTTGAGATGCCCTTTATATAAAGTGGATCTGTGGGAGCAGGGTGGAAGAGCTACTCTATGCGCGGGTTAACTGCCCGCGTCTGGTTCGGCGTTTCCTGGGATGGTTGGATCCTCTGCTGGAAAGACTGCAGGTTGGGAATGAACTGCGTGACCGCATTCTTATCCCCTAAAATGTCCTCAACAAAGTCCTTGTCATGTTGAGTCTCCTGTGTTTTTATTTGGAAATGCTCAGCTACCTTGATGAGCATGTCTTCATCGTCATCGTATCTTCAGTGTCAGAGTCTGGGTCATTGTCACGCTGCGGAGACCGTGGAAGTTATGGGCAAGATGGAGGCGCTATTAGGTCCTTACAGCCTGTCTGTGAGCGGTCTAGTCTTTTTGTTGCTGCTGCATTTAAGGAAGCCACGCCCCCTGCGAGTCGCGTTGCAACTCGCTATGCTGACTTTCGATTTGTGCCTACTACAGTTCCTGACATACCGAGCTCCTCTTTTGCTTTCTCGGTTAATCACCGCGGCCCATCGCCTTCTCGTTAGGCGACGGCCGTTCACTCTTGCCTTTCCTTTCCTTGCCCTTTATCTGGTCCTCGGTTCCTGCCTAGCTTCTCTCCCGTAGTACCCTCTACCTCGCTCGGCGGGTTCCTATCTTCCCCGTCGGCGAGGTTCCGGTTTTCCGGTTCCCTGTGGCTCGGGGTCTTTTCCGTCTTCCCTCGGTCTTGTCATTCCTCTCTTTCACCCCCTCTTTCATTCTCACACGCTCGCATTCATTCGCTCTCTCATTCATACTCTCTTGCATTCACTCTCTCTCTCATTCTCGCACGCTCGCATTCATTCACTCTCTCTCTCATTCTCGCACGCTCGCATTCATTCACTCTCTCTCTCATTCGCGCACTCCTGCATTCACTCGCTCTCTCATTCATGCTCTCTCGCATTCACTCTCTCTTTCTCTCACGGACTCACTACTGCTCTCTATTACTCACACTCTCTCTCTCTCCCCATTCCTTTACCTGGCTACCAAAAAAACTTACCTCCGTCTGCAGTCTTCTGTGCCTATGTTCGATCCTTCGGAAGCATAGAAGTTCTCCTTTGTGGCTCCACACTCCATCGCCTCTCCCAGGGCTCTTTCATCCCTGCCAAGGAATCACAGTCCGGTAGTTGTCCTCCATTGGAGTATCAACTGGACTTTCGCCTCAAGACTTTAAAAGCCTCTGGATCCGCAATTCCTCCATTCTATCCGCGCCTGCAGCCTCACAGGGTTTTTTCTGCCTTATTGGCTTTTTCCCTGTTTTGGGAGGGGCGGACTCCCCAGGGTTCACCTGACGGTTTATTCCAATAACGGTCAAGGTGGTCTCCGGAGGAGACCGTCCCTATCTCTTCGAACGCAATAAGGGGAAAGGACTCCTTAAGAAGGATACTGAAGAGGAGAGAATCCCGAAAGACCGGAGGAGAAGACAGAAAGTCGCCAGTCACAGTGAAGATCAAGGTGAGGAGACTCCTGGGGAAGGCACTGTGGGAAGTGGCTGTGACAGTTTGCAACGCCAAACGAGAACGATGGCCTCCTTGGAACAATACCAGGAGATGGTAACAGCGATTCAGGGTCTCCAGGCAGAGGTTCAGAGCCTTCGAACAGAGAACATCAATTTACGTCAACAGGTGACGACTCAAGAGGATTTCCGAGGCGACCTGCCTCCCCTGACGTTCTCCTTCGGGAAGTATGATGGCAGTCCGCAACTCCTGAAAGGATTTTTTGATGCCTGTATGATTTACTTTACCTTTCGACCTAAGGCCTAAGGCCTATGAACTCGATAGGGCCAAGGTTGGGTTTTTGGTCTCCAACCTAGTGGGCAATGCTTTGGCCTGGGCTACTCCACTGATAGCGCAAGCAAATCCTGCGGTTAATGACTACGCACAGTTCACTCAATTGTTGCGGAACAGATTTGAACGACCAGAGGTCCAATATTCTTCTTATGAAGCCCTCCTGGATCTCCGTCAGGGAAATCAAGGTGTACAGACATATGCCTCCGCGTTTATGAAGTTGGCTACAGAGGCGGGATGGCCAGATTCAGCCCAACAGACCCTCTTCCGAAGAGGATTACATGATGAACTCAAAGACCAACTAGCCCGGATGGCACGTCCTGCTTCCTTTCCAGAGTTGGTCACGATGTCTCTGCAGTTGGAGTTTAGATTGCAGGAGCGAAGATTAGAAAGGAGGAGGTTCAGACCACATCAGACTATCGGAATACCCGCCTCAAATCCTCCTACTCGATCGCAGACAGAGGAACCTATGCAAATAGGATCAACTAGGGGCCCGTTGACTCCCGAGGAACGAAAAAGACGCAGAGAACAGGGTCTTTGCATGTACTGCGGATCCTCTAAGCATCTGCTTCGGAGTTGCCCCGAGGTACCCCCGAGACGGTCGGGAAACGCGACTCCCCGGTCTTGAGCAGGGAAAGGAACCGGGCGGAATTGATTAATCCCTGCAATTTCAGGCAGCAGGATAAGCCGAAAGAGGACCATAGACTCATGGTATTTACAGTTCATCTAACTTTCGGATCTCTTGCTTCACTAGAGACCTTGGCTATGCTGGATTGCGGTGCTGCTGGAAACTTTATTGATGTTCAGTGGGTTCAAGAACAAGCTATCCCCCTACTTCAGAAAGACTGTCCTTTACCGGTAGAGGGTGTAGACGGAGCTCCTCTCTATTCTGGACCTATCATTCAAGAGACTTGTCCTGCCACTATGTCTTTGTTTCAACACCAGGAACAAATTACCTTTGATGTCATTAGAGCTGCCCATTTCCCAGTCATCCTGGGCATACCCTGGTTGCGCAAGCATAATCCCAGGATAGACTGGGCTACTAATACAGTAAGTTTTCTGTCTTCATATTGTTCCACTTCGTGTCTTCCCCAGACATCTCCTTCCAGGGGGAAGGGGGTTGCGGTTCCAACTTCCTCGGCAGTGGTTCAAACGATCCCTCTTTATTACCAGCAGTATGCCGAGATCTTTGAGGATATACTACCCCGAACTTTACCCCCACATCGAGCAGAGGATTGTGCCATCAATTTGAAACCTGAAGCATCGGTACCGTTTGGACGCATGTATCCGATGTCCCTACCAGAAAGAAGGGCATTGAAGGAGTATCTAGATGCTAATCTACAGAATGGCTTGATCCAGGAATCTCACTCTCCAGCAGGGGCTTCAATGTTCTTCATCCCAAAGAAGGGCTCTGCTGAACTCAGGCCGTGTATAGACTACCGAGGATTGAACAGCTTGACTATTCGAGACAGATATCCTATGCCTCTCATAAAGGAGGTACTGGAAGCAGTAGAAGGAGCCTCTATATTCACCAAATTAGACCTTCGGGGAGCCTACCATCTGCTGAGAATAAAGAAAGGGGATGAGTGGAAGACGGCCTTTCGAACTCCTCTGGGACATTTCGAATATCGAGTCATGCCCTTTGGCCTGGTGAACGCCCCGGCAGTCTTCCAGCGCTTTGTTGATAAGATTTTTTCTGACTTGCTGTATGCCTCAGTGGTGGTCTATTTAGACGATATTTTGGTCTTTTCCTCCTCTCTCTCGGAACACCGAAGGCATGTCTCCCTGGTCCTCCAAAGGTTAAGGGAAAATCAGCTCCTGGTCAAGCCAGAGAAGTGCATCTTCGAGGCTGCCTCAGTGTCATACTTAGGTTTTATCGTCTCAAAGGAGGGGGTACAGATGGATCCTGAGAAGGTCAGGGCAGTCCTTAGATGGCCTGTTCCGAAGAGTCCCAAGGACATACAGAGGTTTTTGGGTCTTTCCAACTTTTACAGACGATTCATCCCTAACTTCTCTGACATAGTCTTGCCCATCACTCGTCTTCTAAAAAAGGGCCAGAAGTTTGAATGGGATAAGGATGTCGACCAAGCTTTCCTGGTACTCAAGAAAGCCTTTACTACTGCCCCCATTCTGGTACAACCTAACCAATCTCTCCCCTTTGTGGTTGAAACGGATGCCTCTGGAGGGGCCATTGGAGCTGCCCTCCTACAAGTCGGCGAAGATGGAGTGGAACATCCGGTGGCTTATTATTCTAGAACACTTACACCTAGTGAAAGGAATTACTCGGTGTTGGAACGAGAGCTACTGGCTATCAGACAGGCCTGTATTGAATGGAGACATTTGTTACAGGGAGCTGCCCATCCCTTTCTGGTTCGTACTGACCACCGGAATCTGAAGATATTGCAGCAAATGGAGTGTTGCAATTCCAGACACGCTCGATGGGCCCATTTCTTTTCCCAATATGACTTTGAAATCTCATATCTTCCCGGAAAGGAGACCGCTTTAGCGGACGCTCTCTCTCGGAGACTGGAGTACCAAGAGGAAGAGAAACAGGGTCAGGAAGGGATACTTGCTGGCAAGAGAATCCTGGGAATGGTCGGCTCTTTCCTACAAGAAATAGAGCTTGCCACTAAACATATCGATGTGTCTTCAGAGTATCAACCACTCCTAGTGAAGAGGGGTGGGTTGTACTTTCATCAAGGCGCCCTGTTTCTACCGTCTAAGGAGTTCCAAACGCAAGCCCTATATTGGTGTCACGACCTTCCGTCTGCGGGTCACAAGGGACAGAGGGCAACCCTACGCCTGGCTTCTAGATATTTCTGGTGGCCGACAATGGTAAAGGACACTAAGGCATACGTGATGAGTTGTCCAGTATGTGCGGCCAACAAGAATACCACTCACAGACCATTGGGCCTGCTCCAACAAGAGCCTCTACCATCTCAGCCTTGGGTACATGTATCTACCGATTTTATTGTAGATCTTCCCCCCTCGGGGGGATACACAGCAATTATGGTGACTATTGACTCCCTGAGCAAGATGGCACATTTCTCTCCCTTACATGGCTTGCCTTCCGCCCCCATGACGGCCGAAGTGTTCCTGAAAGACGTAGTGAGATTACATGGCTTGCCTCGGACCATAGTGTCGGATAGGGGAACCCAATTTACCTCCCGTTTTTGGTCAGCGTTATGTAGCTCTCTGGGGATTCAGAAAGCATTGTCTTCTGGTTACCATCCCCAGAGTAACGGCCAGACCGAACGCTTAAATGCCACCATCGAACAATATCTACGTTGTTTATGCAATCAGGAGCAGGATAAGTGGCAATCTTATCTAGCACTGGCAGAGTTTACCTACAACAATACCCAACATTCTGCTACAGGCATCAGTCCCTTCTTTTTTACCTACGGGTATCATCCGAGACATATTCCTCTTTTTGGGATTCCTCCTACAACTGTACCCTCGGTGGATCAACATCTTCATGATCTCCGTACCATCCAAAAGGAAGCTGTACAGAAGTTGGAGGCAAGCCGGATACGTTACAAGAAGTATGCGGATAAGAAGCGATCCCCTAACCCTAACTGGGCTGTAGGAACCAAGGTGTGGTTATCTACCAAATATCTCCCTCGTTGGGTTCACCCAGGGAAGTTCTCGGCCCGCTTCATAGGTCCTTTCCCTATTTTGTCTCAGGTAAATCCAGTGGCCTTTCGGTTACAATTACCACCCAAGATGAAGAGGATTCACCCTGTTTTCCATACGTCTCTCCTAAAGGCTTATCTTCCCGATCCTACGAGTCATCGTAGACACTCTTCTTTAAGGATCAAGGACCCGGACCCTGACGAGTATGAAGTAGAGAGGCTGGTGGATTCCCGTTACAGACATGGCACTGTACAATACCTGGTCCATTGGAAAGGGTACTCTGCAGCAGAACAATCTTGGGAGCCCAGACGTAACATCCATGCCCCACGCCTTCTCAGATTGTTCCATCGCCTTCACCCAGGGAAGCCCGGGGATAAGGAGAGGGCATACTGTCACGCTGCGGAGACCGTGGAAGTTATGGGCAAGATGGAGGCGCTATTAGGTCCTTACAGCCTGTCTGTGAGCGGTCTAGTCTTTTTGTTGCTGCTGCATTTAAGGAAGCCACGCCCCCTGCGAGTCGCGTTGCAACTCGCTATGCTGACTTTCGATTTGTGCCTACTACAGTTCCTGACATACCGAGCTCCTCTTTTGCTTTCTCGGTTAATCACCGCGGCCCATCGCCTTCTCGTTAGGCGACGGCCGTTCACTCTTGCCTTTCCTTTCCTTGCCCTTTATCTGGTCCTCGGTTCCTGCCTAGCTTCTCTCCCGTAGTACCCTCTACCTCGCTCGGCGGGTTCCTATCTTCCCCGTCGGCGAGGTTCCGGTTTTCCGGTTCCCTGTGGCTCGGGGTCTTTTCCGTCTTCCCTCGGTCTTGTCATTCCTCTCTTTCACCCCCTCTTTCATTCTCGCACGCTCGCATTCATTCACTCTCTCTCTCATTCTCGCACGCTCGCATTCATTCACTCTCTCTCTCATTCGCGCACTCCTGCATTCACTCGCTCTCTCATTCATACTCTCTCGCATTCACTCTCTCTTTCTCTCACGGACTCACTACTGCTCTCTATTACTCACACTCTCTCTCTCCCCATTCCTTTACCTGGCTACCAAAACAACTTACCTCCGTCTGCAGTCTTCTGTGCCTATGTTCGATCCTTCGGAAGCATAGAAGTTCTCCTTTGTGGCTCCACACTCCATCGCCTCTCCCAGGGCTCTTTCATCCCTGCCAAGGAATCACAGTCCGGTAGCTGTCATCCATTGGAGTATCAACTGGACTTTCGCCTCAAGACTTTAAAAGCCTCTGGATCCGCAATTCCTCCATTCTATCCGCGCCTGCAGCCTCACAGGGTTTTTTCTGCCTTATTGGCTTTTTCCCTGTTTTGGGAGGGGCGGACTCCCCAGGGTTCACCTGACGGTTTATTCCAATAACGGTCAAGGTGGCCTCCGGAGGAGACCGTCCCTATCTCTTCGAACGCAAGAAGGGGAAAGGACTCCTTAAGAAGGATACTGAAGAGGAGAGAACCCCGAAAGACCGGAGGAGAAGACAGAAAGTCGCCAGTCACAGTGAAGATCAAGGTGAGGAGACTCCTGGGGAAGGCACTGTGGGAAGTGGCTGTGACAGTCAGAGATCAATAAAGGGTGGGTCCACCTGGGGCTCGATCATCAGGGCATCAGGATGAGCCCTTTTAGGAGGGGGTTGTGGAGTAGGGTCAACTACAGGGGCTTGAGAGCCAGAGGCAGCTGTAGTGATGGGTGTTATTTGGAGGTTTTGGAAGTAATCTGGGTACTTGTTGAAATAATTTGCCATAACGGTCATCCTCCTCATCACGCTGTCTATATCCTCACATGTCCATTGGGCCGAGCTTGGAATGGACATGGGGCCTAGTGGGAAAGCCTGAGGTGTGACTGGGGCTAAAGGTGAGGGCTGACCCTTATTCTTTAGGGCTGATGACAAAGATTTCTCTTCCTGGGGAAGTGAATCCTTTTCCTTGTGTAGTTTGGAATCTCTTTCTTTGGGGGTAGAGTGGGATTTATCGCTGCGAGGGGTCTTAGAAGAGTGTTTTTTAGACTCATTTCCCTGCAGTAGGCTCCGGGACGCGTTTCTTTACCAGATGGGCTAATCCCAACTGTACAGAGTCTTTAGCCTTCTTCAACAAGACATATTGAACTTCGGCTGTGGCGTGACCCAATGTCTCGTCTGCCGTGGGCGATGTTCGGGTGCAGATTTAGGCACGTCTGTTCTGTCTTTCGACAGTTGGGGCCTGTCATGAGGCGATCGTGACCTCGAGTGCCCAGAGGACAGGGAATCTACGGACCTTTCCCTGGAAGTTGTGTGTGCGCCCTTGGACACCAAACACGTCGAGTCACGGCCCTTGGCTGTGTGCTTAGAGGAAGGTGCTGTGTGAGCGCTGATGCCGCCGGAGGTCGCCCCTGTAACAGGAACGCTGGCCTGTCTGCTGGGGTCGGAGGCTTGTGCTTGGGAAACCAAAGTCTCCCCGTCGCATTCACCATCTGAAAACGCGGCGTTGCTGCCGTCCCTGTATGTCCCTTCATCGGCCTGCATGGCGTGGTGGGCTCAGCGTTTAGTTAAACAGTCCTTTAACGTCTTGGGTTTAAAGAGTTTACAGGCTCGACAGGTCCCTTCGACGTGATCCTGAGGGAGACAAAGGTTGCACACCAGGTGCATTTCGACCATGGGGAATTTATACCTTTCTACTTCCTGACTGATAGTGAAAAAAGGCACCTGGCTCAGATATGTCAGTGAATAAAAAATGAGGGAGGTGCACATGTGATGTCATCAGTGATGCATCAATGACATTTGTGATGTCATCTTTGATGTCCTGGGTGTTAGGCTTAGCAATGCACGTTGGTGGTGCGAGGTATGGTTGCTTAGCTTACCATAATTGGGGAATGTGCAGTGTTTTTTTGGTTTCAATGTGAAGTGTAACATCCCTTTAACAAAGTTTTTTTACTGAATGGATAAACAAAGGGGCGAAACATCTGATGTTTTCAGTGATGTCATCAATGACATTTGTGATGCCATCTTTCATGTTCTGGGTGTTAGTGTTAGCAGTGCACAGTGGTGATGGCAGGTATGGTGGCTTAGTTTACCATAACTGCAAATTTCAGGGGATTTTCGGTTTTAATTTGAACTATAATGGGGAGGTGGCAAAGTATTTTGGAGTGAATTGTACAGGTTTTTGGAAGGGGAACTTAATCATAACATTGTGTTAATGAAGTTGATGTGCTGAATATACACTGTCATCATTTGATTTTGGGAGATATGTAGTATAATGGACGTACTTGATATACATGTAACATACAGAACCCCCTCCCTATTGATATTAGAAAGGGACTGAGCGCCTGTTTGCAGACGGGGGTGGACGAGGTCAACAGTACCCAAAGAGGCTGGGGGTATCTGAAAATGCACTATTCACTTACACAAAAAATGTTCAACATAGAAAAAGGACACAGAGAAATTGCAAGTGTTAATAAATAAATATGGAACCCTAAACGTGTGAAATGGAAACAACGCATTTAATAACCATGTAGAATGAAATGGATGGTACCATAAAAAAAAAAAAAAAAAAAAAAAAAAGGATGCCTCCATCGTAATTACTTCACAGAAACTCTGCAACCTAGACCAACAGTGGACGCAAGCAGGACGATGAAGGGAAATAACATCAAAATAGTAAGTGAAGGTAATTTTTTTTATATGTGTGTGTACTTTTTTTGGCATGTGGTGCAGAAATAATAATGCCTTTCTGTTTTGACACAGAAATGACGAGTACTTTGGAGTGGTTGGAAAAGTACTTTCCGCATGGGGAAATGTCAGAAGATAGTGATAACAATGGTATACACCACTCTGCGTATGCAAAGTAATGGCCAGTATTTTATGGGCATTTAATAGATATATAGTTATTTTTTACAGACCAGGAAAGAAAAGAAGAAAGGGCAACAAACGACACAGAAGAAGACAGGCTGAAAAGGATTGAACTGAAAATGGAGACACTGAATGAGAATTTTAAAAGTTTAAGGGAATTTGTGGAGGACTATGTGAGAGGAAAAGTACGTTACCACTGTCCCACCTGTACCTGCCCCCTTCTCCATTTCCTAGTGAACCATCCCCAAACCTTCAAGAAGAAAATAGACGTTTTGACGAAACAGCCATCCCTTCTTCCCCTCACAAATCTTCCCCTCATAACCAGCCTGTGTTGAATCCTAATTCCCCTATATTTGTGTCAGTATCTGCTTCACCCGGTATTTCTTTGGAATGAAGTGTGTGCGTGTGTTTGGAATGTTTTTGTATAGTAGTTGTAGTTAGAGTTTGAGTTATACATTTTTTTTTAAAAAGACTTCAAATGTTTGCTAACAGCGCGCCTGTTCGACCTATCCGTAAGGAATGGAATGTGGATGTTGTAATGGCAGTACACCTACCCGTACTAATGTCAACTAAGATGGAATTGATGTTTGACAGCACCATCTGTGCAAGTTGTGCGTAAAGAAACAGAAAGCGGCGTCCTAAGGACATTATACCTCGCCATACCGCTTACAAACGGCATAAAACATGTTCGTAGAACACACCAGGTGTCCGGGATGTCTGTAAATGAGCAAAATGGGAGCGTATCAAGGACACTATACCTGTCCGTATCGTCCACAGCCAAGATGGTACTGTCCGTAGAACAGGCGCGGTGGCCGGCATGTTCGTAGTCAAACAAAATGGAGTTGTCCTAAGGACACTGGCCCTGTCGTACAGTGAGCATATCTTGTACGCACATGCGCAGTACAACCATAATTACAGCGAACATCGAGCTTGTCCCTAACTGTCCGTCTCACTTGTGTCGCACTTTGAATTAGTTTGAGAACCTGAACACTGTCCGTAGGACACTTGCACGCATGCGCACGTTTGTTAGTCTGATTTGCTGTCCAGCCTACACCCATTTCTGTCGCGGATGTGTTCAGGACGTCATCATGTGACCACACCCACGCTGAGCGTGTGGACTAATTTGCGCAGTGTGTGTGCTTCTGCAACAGTACAAAAGAACACACAAGGCAAATTATTGTACAGTATAAAAATATCATTTCACATATCGCAGACAATAGCTTACCTGTGGACATGAAACGCTTTTCAGTGATGAAGAGGGTGATGAGGCGCATCCCTCCACCCCTATACATGGCCACACCCCCAAGCGAATCTTCATTGTGCTTCTGGCAATAGCAGATTGAGTTGTGCTGCCTTTACTGCTGCAGTGACCAATAGGAAAACTAATTGTTATGGCATCCATGGCTACTGTCGCTTCATTAGCCTCAGCAACACCCCCAAACCCTCCACCACCACCACTTCCCCAAGGGCCTGCAGAGGGTTATACGGGTGAGGATGTAGAGATCGAAGAGAATGAGGTGGTGGAACTGTGCACTACAAGCACTCGCCAGAAGTCATGGGTGTGGCGGTTGTTTTCCGTTTATGGGAATGTACCAAAAGCACGTGCGAACCGGGTCAGGTGTAACCAGTGCCAGTTGGTGCTGAGTCGCGGGAGACCTGGTGTGTACAGCTTTGGTACTACAACCGCCACCTAACTTCGTTCCACAGTGCAGGCGTTCGCAAGGTGGTGCCATGTGAAGAACATAGTAGATTAAGTTCCTCCACAGCATCCTCTGTGTCCGATCCTCTCACCACAAGAGACACTCCTGTGTGAGAGCGCCTCCCTCCAGCTGGCTCACAAGCCATTCAAAATGCTATTGACCCTTTTCTTTCAAAGGTGACAATAGTGTGTATGTATTGTGACGCAGTACTCTGCAGGGGGGAGAGTTTTCGAAGTGCTTTTGAGGCTACGGTCACGGAGCATCAGAATAACTGCTTCCTACCCAAGTAAAGATCACCCTATAGCTTTCTCTCTTCACCTGCCCCTTCTTATCCCCGTGGTTGGTGTCCCTTCCTTACCCTCCTTTGCCCTCCTCTCCTAGTGTGTCGTGTGCCCAAAAGCAGGAAAGTGGAAAACAATAAAACATTTTTAAAAAATGGCTCTTTTCAGAGCCGCCCTTCTCAGTTTAACAGTAGAACTAGCAAGTGACCGTTGTGGGCCACCGTGCATTTTTTGAAAAAGTCTGCGGACAGTCGTAGGACACAGAAATGGAGGGTGCACGTGGAGTAAAACCAATGGACTTTACGCTGCGAGTAAGTGGTGGTTCTGAAAAGAGCCTTTGGTGGTGTTGTGTGTGCTTCAAAAACTGTACATTGGGAAAAAACGGAATGACAAATAGGTTAGTGTGATTCCAAAAAAGGGTGTCATGCATTTTGTACATTGTGAATAAAAATGTGGTTGCCAGCATATGTGAGATGGACGCCATCTCAGCAAAAAAAATGAAAGAGCTCCGAAACAAAATGTTTTCATTGTGGAATGAGGACATGCCAACATCTCTTAGAAAAGCACAAACAGCTTTATTCACATTGCATCCCGCTTTCTCTATTTGTGGACCAAATGCAGAAGAACGCAGCCATATTTGTTTTTGTGCAATACGGGAAAAAACTATGTGGCAATTGGGGAACATGTCCATGATCTGCACAAGTCCTTCCTTCATTGCAAATTGCAAAGAAATTCCAGAGACGTGTTTCCTCTGCAATGAATGATAAGTATATCAGGATGAAGCTCTGTCAGTAAAGTAACACAGAGAGGTACCAAGTCCAGCCATCTCATTCCACGCACGCCATGCCAGTGCACTTCCGCATGAGGCAATCCAAGATCTGTAGATAGACGGCAACTTTCTGCATGCACCTTCAACCAATGTATCCATGAGTTTCACAAAATCCAGATAATCTGTTTACGAGCACACAGAGCCATAGCTGAGTGGTCTCCTGTCAGGGAGAGGACGGTCTCACTAAATCTCTCCGTTCAGAACACACCTACTGAACTGTATTGACCAATCCCTAGCTGCGCTCATTCTCATTTGCATGCGTCTCCCACCCAGAATCCCTGTTGGTAATATGCGCTGCCTGCAAACTACCGCCATGTTCGGAGACAAGTACAGGATCAGAGCATGACGACTTTACAGTTAAAGGAATGGTTCGCCCAAAAAAATTTATTGTCCACAAAGATGGGCAATAATTAAAAAAATATACTGCCACTTTTTTTTTTTAAGTCCCTATGTAAAATTTTGAGCAAATGAAGCTCAAAATTTACAAAAGGAAACCCATGGGGGCATCCATTTTGTGAAATGGATGCCTGCCTGTGCTTGCTTTTGCGGCACTAATGAAGGAAAAGCCAGCCAGCTGTAGTAAACAAAAGCTACCACTGGGTGGCTTTTCCTTAATTGGTTTTTCTTTCTAAGTTTCTCAGGCTCCTCCGAGCCAGAGGAGCCTGAGAAACTTAGAAAGAAAAACTGCAGCATTTTTCGAAACACAACCGCGTTGTGTTTCTGCCTGCAGCTGCTTTCCCATTTGGAGCTCTCTGGCTCCCCACGGGGAGCCCGAGAACCCAAAATGGGAAAGCTGCTGTAAGCAGAAACACTGCGGCATGGAAACACAACCGTGTTGCGTTTCTGCCTGCAGCTGCTTTCCCATTTGAGGCTTGGGCTCCCCACGGAGAGCCCGAGCCCCAAATGGGAAAGCTGCTGTAGGCAGAAACACCGCGGCATGGAAACACAACCGCTTTGTGTTTGTGCCTGCCTTGGAGGAGCCTGAGAAACTTAGACAGAAAAACAGCAGTGTTTTCAAACACAATAACGTTGTATTTATGTTTGCGGTAGCTTCAAAAGCTACCGCAAACATAAATACAACTTTTTTAAAGCTGCGGTTTTATTTCTAAGGTTTCCGGGCTCCTCCAGAAAAAGAAAAACGCAGCTAGTTTATTTATTTATTTATTTTTTTTAAATAGCACTTACCGAGCTGCAGCTTTTCTGCCTGTAGTCTCCGGTCTCCGTCCTGCGAGTCCCGGCACCAATGAAGGAAAAGCCACCCAGTGGTAGCTTTTGTTTACTATAGCTGGCTGGCTTTTCCTTCATTAGTGCCGCAAAAGCAAGCACAGGCGGGCATCCATTTCACAAAATGGATGCCCCCATGTGCTTCCCTTTGAGCTTCAATTGCTCAAAATTTTACATACAGACTTAAAAAAAAAAAAAAAAAAAAAAAAAAAAGTGCCACTATAATTTTTTTATTATTGCCCATCTTTTTGGCCAATAAAAATGTTTTCCCCTTGAAGGTGGGCTCTGAAAAGAGCAGTTTTCTAAAATTTTTGGGCAGATACCTTACAGACACCTGTTATTTTGTGGTTTTTTAAAAAAAAATGTTGTTCTTACTTTCCTCCTACAACCATTACAGAACCTTCTCTAAAGCAAGCCGTACATTCCAAAAGAACATGACATTTCCCAAAGAAGACAGTGCAACACCATCTGCTGCAAAATAATCTGCATTACTGGGATCAATGTTGTCGTGGCTGCAGAAAGACATACCAGCTCGTAACATGAAAGCATGCATGCCGCGATTGATGTTACACCTCCCAATACTTTGATCTGGACAGAAAACAGAACTGTTGTCCCATTTTCCTCTAGGGAGTAAACCGGCAAAAATTACTTTCGCAGTTGGAAAGATGTTCATGAGTGCTTCAACCAACACTCTTAAATCTTCCAACAAAGTACGCAAACTCACGTACCCCAAATGGCAAGCACCGTAGTGCAAAAGTACCACATGAGGAGAGGTCATCGTACGCATTTGTCTGCAAACTTGCAGAATAGACGCAACATCCCCATCAGCCTCAGCACTCCACACCACCTCCACTCCTCTCACATCGAAATGGTGTGCCACATGCCTACTCTCGGAATAGTGCTGTAAGCCATGGACAAAAATATCTCCAAGCACCAAAATCCTGACCCTCTCCACCTCTGCCATCTTCAGTATACGCACCGTCTTTCGACACAAAAGAGCAATGTGAACGTCTGATTGGATAATGCCTACAGTCCCCTTTCCATGCTGGATTTGCTGTAGAAACCTGTATGTGACACGCCCTACCCGCAGACAAGCGTTGTCTACGTGCGGCACGTAACTCTTACCCAGTCCTTCTACCCTTTCCACACCAGTCACAAATCCAGTCCCTCATTGGACACAACTAAGCAGTCTCACAACTATCCACCAATCACATTAAACATCGCTAAATCTAACTCTGTCAGCAACATTGCGCACTGCAAATTTACTATCGATGACTCTGAATGGAAGTCGCATATCGTTGCAAAGCACCTACCTCACAAACAACTGTGCAAGTGTTGCGGATTTCTACGTACACCTCCATGCATGCACACATGCATAAGTATAGAGTACCGGTATGCATATTTTAATCAGAGAAGATGTGCAACCCTTATGATTTCATTTAAACAAATTAATGCCGCTAAATCTGCATAGGCAATACATACCAACGCTTCCCATTTTAAGTGCAAGATGTCCGATTTTTCATTGGCAAACCGTACTACGTCTTATTGTCTCCCGCATAACCTATACATACGTTACAGGCATGCCTATTTGGCGCGAAACTCGAGTTTACATTACAAAATGTCCGAGTGGTGTACTGTGTACGGCCTACAGTAATGCTACTTGCAATGCGATCATATGGGAAAAATAAGCGCTCCCGATTGCTGTGGTGACATCTCCCTCTGAGGGTCTCCCGGTTTTTCTGCATCTTACTTATAATTTGAAAGTAGACATTTTTTTCCCCATCTACTATAATGTCCTATCGCTTACAAACCTCTCTCCTATTGATAAAATAGCTTTAAAAAAACAAGGCATTTTCATATCCTTAAAATTGTTCTAATTTCTGAAGGACTTGCAAGTAACATACTGCAAAAAACATACAAAGACAGCACATAGTGAAGTGAAATGCACACATGCACTGTGTTGCAATACGAAAGGAGAATACTCTGACAAATGATGCACAATTAACGTGTACAGTATCATCACTGCTTTAAACACAAAGTGAATAATTTGTTTTTTCACAATCGCAGTGAAGACTACTCTCCTGGGAAGCAACAGCATCTACACTGCAAACGATATAACCGAAGAAACCTGGTCTTTTCGCAAAAAAAAAAGTAAGTACAGTACTACCTTTATATTCTAACTATTCCTCAATGAGGGTGCGTGGGTTATTTGTTAACTTTGGGCACCAAAGCAAACATTGATTTTTGCACCATTCTACTCACAAATCCCCATTTGTTAAAGAATAATAGGCAGAATGGCTCACAAATCCCTGTGTCTTTGGAACTCAAACATACGGAATCATTAGAATATTAGTATCAGGAAAGAAATAGCTGTTTCAATTTTATGCCATTTCGTATACAAATAATGCTTCTCGGCACCACTGGGCCACTTTGTACTGTCATCTGAAGCACATTGTAGTGCTATATAAATAGAAAAATAGCCTTCCCAAATCATTGCTAGAGTCCAATGCACATTCACACACCACGACAAACAGCTTCCCCATCAAAATCATGCACGCATGCACACAACACACATACATTGTACAACGGACCAAAGCATGCCTTCTTTTTTTCAACAGACACCAAAAAATGTCTACCAAAAAGCAAGTCTGTAGAAAGGATTGCAGAATTAGAGCAAATAAAAAGAAAAGTGTCCAATCTAAGCATCCATCTGTAGTAGAGTTTGTAGAGAACGTAGGAACAAACCAACTAATACAGTCGTTTAGCAAAACAAAGGAAGCATCAACTACCAAAACTTTACCTCCTCCATCAAAATGTGTCACAAAACACAAACATCTTGGTAAACAATCAGTACCAGTACAGCTAGCAATGCTCCTAATAATCCTGATATAGTAACAAGAACCCACAGTAAAAAAGTATTTTAGCAAAAATGTTTCGCCACAGAGTCCTTCAGAATCTAATAAGAGGTCCGAAATCATCCTCAACCCTTAAAACCTACTGTAGAAAATTAATCCTACAAGCTCTCATGGACAGTGCAATCCTTCTCAAAAGGAAGCTGTTTATATTAGTGTTGAGTAGGATGAAAGCACTAACAAAACTAAGTACCAAACTACAAAACAAACTCAGCAATAAACGGAATGTCAACAAAAATAATTTCTTAAATGTTTGTGGAGGTGAATGGAGTCACACGACAAACACAGAACCATATTTTGATGTAGAAGCATACAAACAAAATCAAACAAACACAACTGCCATCCATAGCAGTGGACGAGGGTATGAAAAAAATCAATAATACCATCATGGAACAAGAAACACTGCTTACAAAAGTATCCCCTGAAAACTCAGAATTACCTCTCGATTCGACAGAAACACACTGTTCAGTAAACAAATGGGCGTGCACATCAATGTGTGCCATTCCAAACAAATCTTTCAAATCTTTACGTCTGTTCCTCAATCAGTATGTAAAAGGTAAAGACAAAAGTAAAATGAAAGTGATGCAAAATATGGATATTTGTCCAGTGCGCAAATACACATGACTAAAAGGACATTCATTAGCCTGCATTTCAGGACCTATTTGCAAAAGCACCTTCCATGATATCAAAAGGATGTCAGTACATCATTCAAATGTAAGAAACCTAGTGTATAAAATATACTATGCAAAACGTCCAGCTTCAGAATTAGGCAATTTAAATAATACTCTTCTGCATGGTACACCCAAATACTTACAAGAAGAAATTGACCGTATTCAGAGAAAATATTTTGGAAGTGAAAGCCACTTACAAAATGCAATAGTTTTAGAACATAGTAGCAACAATTCTGCACATAGCAACCTTCTATTACACACATACAGAAAAGAAATACTAAAATTTAAAAGGGCATTGGCTGAAGTGCCAAACCATATGTGTGTGTGTTGCCGCAGAACGTTTTACAAAAGAACACAAAAAATAGACATAGCATACAAAATAGAAAACAAGGGAATAGTTTCTTACCTGTAACTCCATTTCTCCAGCATTGGTATCTTTCATGGATTCACATGCTTAGAATATTCCCCGTCGTCAGACTGGGACCCCGCGGTACACATATATAGCCTTTTCCTATAGGAAAACTTCCGACACTTTTGTGTCCTATCTATGTCCTTTTAGGACCCGCCTACGCATGCTCCGTAGGCCGTCCCAGTATAAGAGGCCCGCCCCCGCGGCTCCCCTTCAGATTTCGGCCCCTCCAAAGTAGGAAGGGTTAAACTTATCAATCAAATACATTGCATTCAGGGGAGGCTGGCGGGCGCATGTGAATCCATGAAAGATACCAATGCTGGAGAAATGGAGTTACAGGTAAGAAACTATTCCCTTCTCCAGCTTTGGATCTTTCATGGATTCACATGCTTAGAATAGATTGTATAGCAGTAACACCTGAAACAGAGGTGAGAATGTAATGTAATATACCCTCACCATAATACACAATGCATATGTACAGTAGGAATAAGTTAAGTCATATAACCTTACCCACATAAAGTATACTGTCATCAGAAGGTAGAAAACAGATTCTCCACAGCGTGGAGCTTACCTTACTGAAACAGATGGCGCAGGACAGCTCTTCCCATCTGCACCTCGTCCGCATGCTGCCTGGCAAGGCAGTAGTGGCGGGTAAACGTGTGGGGCACTGACCATGCCGCAGCCTGGCATATGTCCGTCAGCGGAATTCCTGCCCATAATGCTGCTGAGGAGGACGTTGATCTTGTAGAATGGGCTCTAGGATGTCCTTGCAGTGGTCTTCCAGCCTTGGAGTGACAAAACGCAATCGTCGATGAGACCCATCGAGCCAATCCCTGTTTTGAGATTGCTTTTCCTCTCGTCGACGGACCATATGCGATGAACAGTTGTCGAGTAGACCTGAGTTCCTGTGTACGATGTAGGTAAAACTTCAGAGCCCTCTTAACGTCCAAGGTATGAAGAGCTTTTTCTGCTGTCGATGAAGGGGTCGCGAAGAAAGTAGGGAGAACAATGGACGAGTGTTTGCGATACACTGTCGGAACTTTTGGGACGAACGTCGGATTAGTTGCCAAGACCACTTTGTCCTTAAAGAATCTTAAGTATGGCGGGTCTACGACCAGCGCTTGCAGTTCCGAGATTCTCCTGGCTGATGTGATAGCAATCAAGAATGCCAACTTCCACGATATGAGTTTTATGTTGGACGTGGCCATAGGCTCAAAAGGCGGTTTTATTAAGCCTGCCAACACTGTGTTGAGACTCCAAGTTGGTGTTGAGACTCCAAGTTGGAGGGAAACGTTTCTCCGGGGGAAAAGTTCGAAATAAACCCCTCATGAAGTGTTTCACAAGTCTGTCGCTAATAGAGGAGACGACTGTCTCTTCCGCGTGAACCTCGAGATGGCCGCCAGGTGCACCTTTATCGATGTGAAGGATAAACCCCTCTCCGCCAAGAGAAGCAGGTAAGGTAGAACTTGTTCCGGCGTCACCCACAACGGTTGTAGACCTTGTTGTTCTCGACACCATTCACAGAACCTCCGCCACTTATAGGTGTAAGATTTGTTTGTAGAAGGGGCTCGAGCCGCCTGCAGAATGTTTTGACAATCCTCCGAAACGTCTAAAGCACCGAACTCCGAAAAGTCAGGAGCCAGGCTGTAAGGTTGAGACTGTCCGGGTCGTGATGCCACACCGTGCCTTTGTCCCGGGATAGTAGATTCCGGACTCTCGGAAACGCTATAGGATGTTCCAGCGACAGGTGAAGCAGGTCGGAGAACCACGGTTGCCGCGGCCAGTATGGTGCCACTAGAATTACCCGGCAATTGTATCTGCGTATCCACTGTATTGTCCTCCGTATGAGGGGGAACGGGGGAAAAGCATAAAGGGACATGTCCGTCCATGGAAAGGAGAATGCCTCCCCCATGGAACCCTCTTGAGGCCATCTGCTTGCAAATTGCTCGCATTTCTTGTTGTCTTTGGTCGCAAAGGCGTCCAGAGGGGGGTGACCCCATTTCTCGAACACTGTCATCAATTGAACTGTGTCCATTTCCCATTCATGTATCTGGGCCATGCTTCTCCTGAAGGAGTCTGCTTGCGAGTTCCTCACTCCCGGGAGGTGGTGAGCTACGATGGAAATTTCGTGCTTTAATGCCCAATGCCATGTTTTCTGGGCCTCTATGGAAAGAGTTCTTGATCGCGTCACTCCTTGTTTCCTTAGATAAAACATGGGCGTGTATTGTCGGTCAGTACTCGTACTCGCAATCTCTTGATGTGTGGTAGGAATGCTTTCAAGGCCCATCGTACTGCTTTGAGCTCCAACACGTTTATTTGTAGGAGTGACTCCGTTGGAGACCAGCGACCTTGCGTTTGGAGAGCACCCATGTGAGCTCCCCATCCGGTTAGGGACGCATCCGTGACTATGGTTTGCTGAAACTCCGGTTCCTGTAGGGGTACACCGTTGTTCAGATTGTGGAAGCTCTGCCACCACTGAAGGGTCCGAAGCAGCTTGTCGTCGTCGATGGTTATCTTGTCTGACCACGATCCTTGGGCCTGCGTCCATCGGTCCGCGAGGAATTCCGGGACTGGCCTCATGAATAGGCGACAGTTTGCCACCAGATGGATGCAGGATGCCATGGCCCCTAGGACCGAAACGTATTTTCTCACTGAGAGCCTGGTGTTTTGACGTAGTCGGCTCGCCAGCTGATTGAGTTTTGAGGTTCTGTCGAGAGAAGGTTTCACTAGCCCTAACTGGGTCTCGAACTGTGCCCCCAGGAATACCAGCGTTCTCGATGGCCGCAGAGAGGATTTTTCGAAGTTTATGGCGAATCCCAGCTGTTGTAGAAGCTGCATGGTGGCTTGTAAACTTGTGTTGGTCGACGCAGGGGAGGATCCCCTTACCAGCCAGTCGTCGAGGTATGGGTATACATTGTGGCCTTGCTTCCTTAGCCAGGCCGCAACTGGAGCCAGGCATTTCGTGAACGTTCTGGGGGAGGTCTTGAGCCCAAAGGGAAGAACCGTGAACTGGTAGTGAGTCCACCCTATTACAAATCTCAGGAATTTCCTGTGTTTCTGACACATTGGAATATTGAAGTATGCGTCCTGTAAATCCAGGGACGCAAGAAAATCCCCTTCTTGAACGGCGCGGATCACTTCCTGCAGAGTGAGCATTTTGAATTTTAGGCTCTTTAAAGACTTGTTGAAATCGCGTAAGTCTAAAATGGGACGCCATTTGCCGTTCGGCTTTTTTACAACGAAGTATCTTGAGTAGACTCCTTGACCTCTCTGTGATGTTGGAACTAATTCTATCACGCCCTTTGCTAACATGAGTGTTACCTCTTGTTGCAGTACCCTCAGATGGGAATGAGCGGTGAACGCAGGTGGAATGTGCGGAGGGCTGTGTTTGAATTGTAGAGAGTGTCCGTTTCTTATGGTGTCCAGCACCCATTGATCCGTCGTTATTCGTTCCCATTCGTCGACATATGCGGACACTCTTCCCCCCAGAACAGTGTGTTGTATGTCACTGCTGGTCTTTATTTTGCTTGTCTCTCGACGACGACGGATAGGATGGTCTTTTTCTGGACGTCTGGAAGTTACGACGTCGGAATGCTGTTTGGGAGGCACGCCTGTATCCCTGGGAGGGGTAAGCCGACCTGCCAAAGGATCTGTCTCCAGACGCAGAGAATCTGGAATTACCTGAAGCCCCTCTAAAGGGACGAAAGGACTTGTAGCTTCGGCCACTCTGGAGGGCACCCAATGAACGTGCCGTGTCCGAGTCCTCCTTCATTCCCTTTAGGGCTTCATCCACCTTCTCACCGAATAGAAGGTCTCCCTCAAACGGCATGTCTAATACTTTGTATTGTACCTCTGGCCTGAAGTATGTACACTTAAGCCACGACTGTCGTCGTAATACGACCCCATTATTGACTTGCTTGAAGCCTGACTCAGCGAGGTCCACCGCGATGTTTATTGCGTGATTTGAGGCTTCCTCACCCTCTCGGACAAATAACATCGCTGCCTTCCTATGCTCTTCTGGAAGATGATCAAGCAACAGAGCTAGCCTGTGCCACATCTCTCTATCGTATCTGGCTACAATCGCCAGAGAATTTGCGGCCTTTACTGTGGTCGCTCCCACGGATAGCCCTTTTTTGCCAAAGGCATCCTCGCGTCTCGCTTCGTTTTCCGGCGGAGTCGTGCACTTGTGCTGGGCCTTCGCCTTCCTTGCCGCTGCCACCGACACCAGCGAGTCTGGCGTTGGTTGGGAGGATAAACACTTGGGGGTAGACTCTGGAGCCTTAAACTTTTTCTCGAGGCGTCCTTTCACTGCCGGCTCTGAAAAAGGGTGACGCATTGTCTGCAACCCCTCCTTCCACACGTGGTCTAGTATTGGTATTGAGAACACAGACCTCCTTCTCTTACCCATGTGGTCGAACAAAAAGCAGTCCTTTTTCTGTTCTTCCTGGGATAAACCAAATTCTTTACACGCCTTCTCCATCATAGAATGGAATGATGCAATGTCGTCCGGAGGGGACGGGTGAGCTGGGCTTCTAGGGGTTTCCAACTCCACCTCTGACTCCCAGGTTGGGTCCCTGGAGGGGGATGATGAGATATCCGACATGGCTCCCCTGTCAGACTCCGAATCTGGCAGCTCACCTTCCTCTTGTGCCGGTGCTGAGATTGGCGTGCGTAGGTGCGTCGGTGGACGGGAAGGGAGCGGCTCGTCGACGGGTGACTGTGGCAGGTTTGCCTGAGGTAGTCTCTGGTCCAACGACTGTAGCAAGGACTGAAGCGTGGACAGAATTTCCAACGACAAAACAGATTGAGGATTGAGAAGAGGGGCAGATCCCGGTATACCGGATCCCCTCGTCGACGACTTGTCAGCCACTCGTAGCCCTAGGTCTGCTGGGCCAGCTATTCTCTCGTTCTCGTCCTCCGAGGACAGCGACACCGCCTGTTCTTGCAGTAAAGTATCCGGGGGGATCGGATCAAAAACCTCAGGCCTCCAGGCCTCCTGTAGAACCCCCGTCGACGAGGCCATTGTCGTCGCCGCTGTCGGTGGGACGGTGGATGCCACCGGCATTAGTGGCCGATGACTGGACCGCCGTCGACGACGGTGACTTAGCAGGTGGTTTAGGCGGTCCCGCCTTTTCCGTACTTGGCCTGCTTTTACTCGACTCTCGACTCGTGGTCGATCTATGATGACCGCCCGAGGAGGATTTCGGCCTTTCCTTTTCATGCTTTTTTGATGAAGATGATTTTTTTGACGAGGAGTCTCTAGTTGAGTGACTCCCAGATGACTCTTTTTCCGTCGGTCGATATTTTTTCGCCGGTAGTTCCGACGAGGTAGCGCGGCGTGATGTTTTCGCTGATTGTGACGAGCCTACCTCCGAAGGGGGGTATGCCCCCGCTCCATCATTCAGCCATGCCACCAGCCGTCGACTCCGGTCTTTGAGGGTTTTTTGAGAAAACCCTTTGCATATGTCGCAGTTATCAGCCGAATGATGAGGGTGGAGGCAATATATACAATCCATATGTCCGTCCCCCTCGTAAACCTTTTTCAAGCCGCACGTCGCGCACGGACGGAACAGCGCTTTTCCTGACGTGGAGGACATTTTCTCTAACTCCAACTCCAGGTATACAGCCTTGTACAAAATAGTAAGACAACGCGAGGAGATCCCAGTTGAAATCTGAAGGGGAGCCGCGGGGCGGGCCTCTTATACTGGGACGGCCTACGGAGCATGCGTAGGCGGGTCCTAAAAGGACGTAGATAGGACACAAAAGTGTCAGAAGTTTTCCTATAGGAAAAGGCTATATATGTGTACCGAGGGGTCCCAGTCTGACGACGGGGAATATTGTAAGCATGTGAATCCATGAAAGATCCAATGCTGGAGAATGAAGATTCTAAATGGTTTGAATTAGCTTTCTACCTTTTAGTAGAAAACAAATATGAACTAACTGAACGCTAATATGTTGCAGTTACTGCACTACAAAATTAGACAACAACTACACTCCTTCACGTGCTATTACAAATTATTTGGAATTGTTCCCACTACCAAAAATACTGCAACAACTCAATTTGTATGAGAGCATCATAATTCAAACAGTTCACCCATTTCAAGCAATTATATGCCTTCATCCAAAAACAGCAAAATTACCTCCTTTCACTGAATTGGTGAACGGCATTCGTGGCAAAGTAGTTTATTTGCCATTAGATCTAACCGAATATGTACACACTCTAGGAGTGCAACGTTCAATAGAGCATTCTTTAATAGGCTTGGTGTACCAACAAAAGGCAAAAAAATTTGGCAACAACTGGTGGACTTACATAAGGTTAGACAAGCATTGCAATATCTAAAAGAGAATAACGAGTACTACAAGGAAATAAATATTGAAGAAAGCTTAAGGGAAACAACTGAAATAATTCAAGAGCCATCAGAAACTGGACAATTCGAACTTCTGGATCCTGCTATAGTATCCACTCTTTTGGACCAGTACACAATTCATCCATTGCATTCCACTGAAAGCATAGATGATGCACTAGAAATTTACCAAATGCGACAAACCAAAGGTTCACCAATGAGTATATGGGGAAAAAAGTATAGAAGCACGTGCTTTTCCACTGCTATTTCCTACTGGCAAAGGTGGAAGATAAGATGATAGACCCACCCAGATTGGGGCATCAGAATACCGCTCATTACGAATGTATTCGCAAGATCCCAGATTTAGACAAAATGTGGAATACATATTCCACCTACTCTATGAAAGTGAATTAGCAACGCTATGTTACGGAGTTGCACACATTTTGAAATCTGGAACCCACTTTCAAAATATGTCAGCTACGCAGTTGATACAAAAAGTACAGGAAAAAGATGAGGTTTTACAATCAAGTATAACAAATTTGTTTGCAAACATGCGTTGTACAAAGGAATACTGGTTCCGACGGCATGGAGACGTACGTTGTATGATCAGAAACCTTGGACCACCGACTTGGTTTAGTACACTAAGTTGTGCAGAATATGCAAGGGAAGATTTACATGAGTTCCTATGCATAGCAAACAGCAACAAAAACAACATACATTTATTAACACCTGGAGAACTTCGCTCTCTATATCCAGTTAATGTGTCAAGTTATTTCCATCATCATTTCATTGCCATGCTACACTTTATTTGGAATAAAACTGTTCGTCCCCTTGGAGAAGTGCAACACTTCTTTTGGAGAAAAGAATATCAAGCGAGAGGCGCATCACATATTCACAGGCTGTTATGGATCAAAGGTGCACCTAAATTTGGTCACGACAGTGATAGCACTGTTTTGCACGTTATCCAAACATATGTCACTTGTGAAATCCCTTCACAACAGACAGATAGAGAGTTGCATGGGCAGATTTTACAATTTCAAAGACACAAATGTGGCAAATATTGTCGCCGCAAATACAAAAACAAAGGTAAATACTACACCAAATGCCGCTTTGGTTTCCCTAGACCAGTTACAGAAAAAGGTGAAGTGAACAACTTCATGTCTTCAGTTCGACATAGTGTTAAAGGTAAATCACCTTAGAACACGTATCAAAATATATCAATGATTACAATGCAATCATTGCCCTCTTATGGAATGCAAACATAGATGTGCAGTACATTGCAGACAATTCTACTGCTGTTGCACGATATGTTACAGCCTACTTACCAAAAGCAGAAAAAACAGAGCTTCAAGACCTCTGGGATGGCCTAGCATCAGACAAAACACTATCACAGAAATTGTACAGCCTAGGCATAAAAATGCTCTCTCATAGAGAATGTGGCGCCTATGAAGCAGCAGATCGTTTAACCGGTACTGCTTTGTATAGAAAATCAGACAACATAGTATGGCTAAGTCTTGGTCCGGCTAAATCTAGGGAAAGAGTGCTGAAATCATATGAGGACAAAGAAACAATTGCCAGAAATGATCCCAACAGCCAAGACATTCTAAAAAACAATTTACTGGACACATACTATCCGAACAGGAGTAGCACTTTGGAAAGCATGTGTCTATACCACATAAAAAACTTTGCATACAAAAATAATATAAATCCCGATGAAAGCAAACGTAGATATAGAGTGACCAATTGTGAAGGGAGCTCACTGAAACTTACCAAAAGAAGCTTAATCAATCATGTAAAATTGTCATGAAAAACTCCTCAACAGAAAGAACTATATTACATGTCTCTGTTACAACTTTTTAAACCATGGAGAAAAGAGGAAGACATACTAGATAACTATGACTGCTATGAAGATGCTTTCAAAGCAAATGATAGCGCTATCACCGATGTGAACTTTAAGCAGTACAAAACAATGTTACACAATGAGCAGCAACAGGAAGATGAACTTCAGGCCCAACTAGATAAGGACTCTTCCAATAGTAGTCAACCTTCTGTAACAGGAAGTCAAGAACCACTAGGACAACCACTAATAGCAAATGAGGCAGAAGTAGCTAAGGCAGAAGTAGAAAACATGTATCAGTATCAAGAAGATATAGAAGACTTAACAAAGATCAGCGACGTTACAAAACAAATTGTACATGGTGTACAACACGAAAATAAAGAATGTAACTGCCAAAATTACAAACCTATACTGCTGTACGTGAGTGGTGAAGCTGGATCAGGAAAAACATTCTTGATCAAAATCATCAGCAAGTTTCTTCAACAATTGAAAAACAACAAACTGTCAGCTGTTGTAGCGGCCCCTACAGGTTTATCTGCCTACAACATAGGCGGTGTGACTTTACACCGATTACTACTGCTTCCAGTAGAGCATCAAAACAAATTAGACTATTACAAACTTTCTGCAGAAGCTGCAATGGAAGTATGCAGAGTATTGAAACAAATGAAAATGCTACTAATAGATGAAGTGAGCATGGTCTCCAACCTAATGTTGGCTTTCATTCATCTCAGATTGCCTGAAGTACTTTAAAAATAACAACAAAGAACTCTTTGCAGGGAAACACATTATCGTTTTCGGAGATATTCTACAATTGACACCAGTGAAAGGTGAACCTATTTCTGAAACCTTAGGCCACAAACTCTGCGTAAAACTGTTGGCAACATTTCCAATACAGAGAATTAACAGAGAACATGCAGCAATCTGCAGATCTCACTTATGCCAACATCTTAAAAAGTATAAGAGTTGGTGTACTATCGCAAGAAGCACAAGTAGTATTGAAAAACCGACACATTCATGCACTTTATGGTGATAATGCATGTGCAACTGATGTTACGGAACAATTAGCGCACAGAAATGTCAATTGTATGGCCTTAATGCCAACTCTTGCAAGCTGTTTCAAATTCAATGAAACAATGTTAAATAAAGAAATGCAACCAATAATGGAAATTAGGGCTACAGACAAACTAAACGTACATGGCATGACAGTACCCATGTGTGAGCAAGCCACAACAAGACTAAATAGTTTAGAAAATTCAATCTCCAACACAGCTGGGTTGGAAAAAATATTAAAATTATCCTTAAATTGTAGAGTAATGCTTAAACGTAACCTTGACGTCGAGAAAGGGCTAGTTAATGGAGCACTGGGTACAGTTGTTGGCTTTCAATCATACCCACGTGATAGCAATATTCAGTTTGTCAATATTCGCTTTGATAAACTTTCAGAAGTGAAAAGGATAGGGCGCTCAATTGCTCGATTCCTTCTCTTCCAAGACATGTATGTACATAGAGAGCAATTTTCTCTAACTCTGGCATATGCATTTACCATTCGTAAATCCCAAGGTCTTAACCTAGACAAAGCATTGATAGATATAGGAAACACAGTCTTTAAAGAAGGCATGAGCTACATAGCATTATCATGCTTACGTACACTTGCCGGTCTATTGCTAATGAACTTTGATGCAAGTAAAGTCAAAGCTGATATTCCTTGCATTCTAGAATACAATAGACTGCGTTCACTGTACACCCCCCATCTGAAACAATATCCTGTTCCAGATAAAGTAAAACGTGGTAAAAGAAAACTAAATCAAACAGAAATGCAACAGAATCCAACAGGAAATCCCTCAAAGTAAACAAAAGAAGCTAAAGCTTCATCAATTACCACAAGCAAAGAAGAACCTATTAGGGAATGTGAACCAGGTACGTCTTCAAAGAAGGAACAGAAACTCCGAAAAATGCACTCAGATGCAGAACTAGCTTGTCCATTCAAATTTGCAAATGAAACTGGGGTAAGTTGCTATGCAAATGTAGCAATGAATATTCTATTTCAATTGCCACCAATTGTTAACAATATTTACTTACACAGTACAGACCAATTGTGTTTGCAAATGTTAGTGCTTCATAGAAACGCAACAAACAATCCTGACAACACGTACAGTGTGCATGGAATAAGGCAAGAATTGGACCACTGTGCTAGAATGGTGAGATTCACTATAAACTCACAAGAAGATCCACAAGAATTTCTAATGTATGTAGTACTAGTATTGGAAAACAAAAGCATACCTCCAAATGAAATCTTCGTACATGTGGAAACATATATGCACTCTCTGTAGCAATGTGATACAGGAACAAATCCCAAATGAGCGATTTGTGTATGTTTACATACCTAATTGTGAATCTATTCCATTTCAGCAACTTGTACAGAATGCAAACCATGGCAGATTATGTACTATTTGCAATTCAATCGGTCGACCTTACTGATACAATCACATAGTGCCTATATAATACTTATGCTTCTACGTTATAATGCAGATGGTACTAAAACAACTGCAAACTGACTGGATTCACACACGGTCAAGTGTCACTTGGAAAGAAAACCTTTACAACAATAGGTATTATCTGCCATGCAGGAGCTACAACCAATGCAAGTCACTACACTGCATACATTAAAAAGAAATGTGGATGGTTAAAATGTAATGATAGCACCATTACTCTAAAGCAGAGATTGCCAGCTAATCTTACAAATGTGTATTTAATCTTCTTCAAGCCAAAAACTAATAAATAATGTGTACTTCAAGATTACCAAAAAATGATGTGAAAGACTACAAACAGTTAGAATACGCCTACAGGTATCCAACTGCCCAAGATGATATAACGACACAAATAAATGATTATCACAGATCTGTAAGAACAAATGCACAGTTAGAATACGCCTCAGGTATCTAACTGTTGTTAAAAATCGGCAGCAAGGCAACAAACATAACATTAATCAGAAAGAAGGAGGAAGCACTCAAAGGAAACAAGGAAGTAGTTAGTACCATAGCAAATAAAGTTTTTTTTAATCCGACGAGGATTTTTTTTCCCCAGACCCAAGGATTAGAAAAGCAAATACAGAAACTGAGCGGAATGCACAGTACACTGGTTTGTAAACTAAATATGAGGGTCAAAAAAAAAAAGTTAACTGTCTATTACGCAATGTAGTAAGTTTTCATAAAATGCAAAGACTAACATACCTTTTTCTTTTATCACAGAAATTAAGAAAGGATACTTCCGCCAAGTACTAAAGGCATTTTAAACATATATGGATTCTGAACAAAGTAAGGCGTAAGTATATTAGCAGTCATTTTGTACACATGCGAACCTACACGTCAAATCTATGGTAGCAAAATGCTGCTGTGGCTGAAAGCTGGCCCTTGCATCTTGGTTGTGTAAGCTACCACCTACGCCTTATGACCAAGGAAAAAAGAGTATAGTTCCTACCCACAACCATCGCTGCATATCAAAACCGTGGTCCTTAACTACTTTTAAGTTAACCTTTTGGGACAATCGTCTGCAGCCATGCAGCCAAGACGCTAGGACGTGTACACAACTACCGCATTACACCACACCCATATTCACTTATAACCCCACTGCTTATGACTTCAGTCTTGGGGGCATGGCCTTTGGGCATGCAGACAACACTCTGGGTCCGAGGCAGAAACACCATATTATATCGGAACCATTGTGCCTTGTAATTTCACTATGTACAAAGTTGGTTTTCGGAGCATGGCCTTCAGCCATGCTCCCAAACCGCTACGCCCTCCCCACAACCATTTTAATGATGTTGCATAGTACAAGTGTACCTATAGCTGTGAAATGCTGCAGTAGTTTGTAGCCACAGGCTACAGACGTGAGTGTGAGGCCATAGATTTATCAATGAATAGGTATACAGTATATAAAATCCATAGGTGCTTACAACTGCAGTGCGTATTACTTTGTTCAAATACTGTACATCCTGGCCACTACTACCACACCATATGAAATCCATTGGGACATATAACAACACTACGTACAAATGTGCTTTTGGGGGCATGACCTTAGGCCATGCACCCATAACTGCAGCCCCTCCCCACAGCCGCCTGAGTGATGCACTACCACACCATATCACACCCATTGTGCCTTGTAAGTACACTACATATAACTGTGCTGTTGGGTGCATGGCCTGCGGCCATGCACGCATGACTGTAGAACCTCCCCACAGCCACCCGAGTGATGTTCAATACTAGGGGTATCTCTGTAGCTGTGAAATGCTGCAGTGGTTGTAGACAAGGCCTAAAATCTTAGATATATGTCCATACATTTCAATTTATGGATGTGAAGTGGCTTACAACTCCAGTGCTTAGAGGTTTCTTCTTGGGTGCATGGCCTGCAGCCTAGACTGTACACACTCCCCACAACCATCTGATCAATAATGAATACTACAGGTGTACCCATTGCTGTGACATGCTGCAGTGGCTGTGGCCAGGGTCTACAGTCTTGGAAGTATGGCGTCCGGCCTACGCCCATGCACCCAAGACTGTAGGCCTTGCCCACAATCACCGCAGCATATTACACCCATGGTTGCGTAAAAATCAGTAGCACACCCATAGAAGGAAACATTGTAAATGTAGCATTTACTGAATTTGTACCCAAAACTCTGGGAGCTGGCCACACCTGCCAGATACATAATCGATTGTGTGGGTGTGAAGTATAAATGTGATAAGCTGCAGTGGTTGTGGGCAGTGTGTACATGCTTGGGTTTTATGACATACAGCCTGCAACCATGCACCCAAAAGTTTACATCTTGGCCACAACCACCGCACTAGATAAAACCCATGTTGGCTTGTAAGTGAAGAGGTTATAACTTTGTTGTAGGGTGCATGGCCTTTGGCCATGCACCCAAGAATGCAGGGTCTCCCCACAACCACCTCAGTGATGTGTGGTAGTTGGGGTTTTTCTATAGGTGTGGTATCCTTCAGTGCTTCTGGCCAGAGGATGCACTCCTAGCTGTATGTCCATAGATATTACATGGGATAGGTGTGCAGTGGCTTGGACGTCCAGTGCTTGTAACTGTACACACTCCCCACAACCAGACAATCAATACGCAATGCTACGGGTGTATTCATGGGTGTGACATGCTGCAGTGGTTGTGGCCAGGGCCTACAGTCTTGGAAGTAAGGCCTTCGGCCTTCGGCCGACGGCCATGCATCCAAGACTCTAGGCCCTGGCCACAACCACCGTAGCATGTCACACCCATGGCGGCGTAGTAATGAATACAATACCCCTAGGAAAAAGTAATAGAATTACGGCATGTTGTCAATTTCAATAGTCTCTAACACCACGCGTGTCCTTACAACAGTTACAAGTTGCCTGTGCACTTCATGGACTTAAATACTACCGTTATTGGACCCCTCATAGAAAATACATCATGACGACCGACCGCCAGAACAAATGCATTGATCACCCATGTCTTACTGTCTGAACCTTTCCCAATGCTCTATGACATAGCAAAAGAGTTTTATAAATATAGCATTTTTGCGCTGATTGTCGCTCCGCTATCGGCGGATCCAAGATGTCGGGCGCATCCAAACAATTTGACGCAGAACACGTCTTGCTGCAGCCAATCGGCAGAGACGTTGCATGTCCGCGGTCATGACGCCAGCCCCTTAGCCAATCGGTATCTTGTCTGTGGACCAAACTGGGAAGTGTGACCACGAAGCAGACATAGATATCGCAAATTATTTCAGACCTACTTTTTGGTCATTTTTATGAAAAGTACTGCACGGAAGGTCACCAAATTTACAAAAGCACGCTTTCTGGACTAAGCCCCTGTATCTGGCGCAAATTTGGTGAAAACCCGTCCAGCGGTTCGACCTGTAGCCGTGCGCAAAGTTTTTCCCCCATTCAGTCTATGGGGAAAAAAAAGACGTTTTGGGACCCCCCTATAACTTTTCCCCCCTGGACCAAACCCCACGAAAAAATGGCCCATATACTTTTTTTGCAAAGTTTGGTGAGGATTCGTCCAGGCTGAGCATATTCTCCGAGGGGCAGGCGCTTCAGAGAAGTTATTTTTCAGTTTTGTTCTTTATAATATGATTTAGAGGTGTTGGCCATAACCTTCTATTTTTAGCAGCCTCCTTGGCACTTGAACTATTTAGCTAAATCCTACCTGTTAGGCACAGTGAGATCAACCCACAGGCCCTGCACCCCATGTTATAAGATTTATAGATTTTGCCATTTGTACCTTCATATCATCAGGGGCATATGGCGTAATTGTGATATTTCTAAATGTAGGTGCCTGTTCTTTGGAACGTAAATGCACTATACAATTCTACCCCCCACACACGGTGTAATTAGGAGGAAAACACGGATCCCACTGTTTAGGGAAAGAGATTTTAGACAATTCATTCTGGCATACATGCATTTATCTTTAGCTGGAGAGAAGACATTGACCAGGACATTAAATAGATTCTTTAAGGTTGCTTATAAATTCTGCACAACGAGAATAGCTGCAAATTAGCATTTGAGGGCGATTGGAAGAGACTGTTAGTGTAAGATGTTTTATTTGAAAGGTTGGGCTAGATTGTACTCCTTATGGTGCGCTTTTTTCTTTCTTTAAGGATATTATGTATTGTGTTTAAGAATATTTAGTAATTGTATTTACACATTATTTTGTATTGCTCTTTGTGGTATTCGACGACGCTGGTGGTTAACAGGGGAACTGGGGAGTCCCTGCAAATTGTGATATAAGTAATGTAATTAACTCATGGTGGCAACAGGAAAGACAGACACAAATGATCACAGTTCAAGGGTGTTTATTGAACAATTATTGCAGGGTGGAAAAACGCCTAAACTAAATCGAAATCTAAGATGGGAGCAAGCGTTGACCATCAAAGGCAAATAAGGCAGTCCTAGTGGCGTTGTGTCAAATAAAAAGGGCCTATATTACGAAACCTATTGCCAAACCTTACAACTACTACAAAAAGGGTGTGAGATAGTTTTCAAGAAAGGAAAGAAGTGTTGAAAAATAACATGTCAGGATGCAGCAGTTTAGGTCTGCCTTCCCCACGTTTTGAGCATGGGGTAAGGTGGGATCTTGGAGCACAGCATACACTCGAGCTTCCCCAGCACGAGCCAATAGTTCTGTTTCACTTTATCAGTAGCCTCGATGGGCAAGTCTCATTTCTCTGGAAAGTCTCTTGCCTTCGAGGGCCTGTCGTATTCCCCCTTCTGGGCGCTGACTGCTGTTACTATGGATATCAGGGCCTCTGTGGTTGTGTCTTCTGGTTCCAGGGGCCTGATAGATTTCAAAATAACCAAAACACCAAACAAACACAAAGTTCTCTTCCACGTATTTCCCGGGTGATAGAATCACCCCTGGGCCCACCTCTTTCGGGCGCAGACCCCCTCTTTGCTTTCAGCCTCCCTCCACCGGGTTTACTATGGCTTTTCCTTCCTTCACAAATCTCAATGGCTTTTTAAACAGTTCCAGTGGACATCCCTCGGCCGGGTTCACTCTTGTCAAAACACTGTTTCTTGGGATTTCAGAATTGCTACCCCTCCACCGCCCCCGTCCCCACTTTGTCAGCATCCCGATTCCGGGCTATTCTTGCCAACTTCACATATGTTTGCAGGATTCACTTCCCTGGCTTTCTCACAGTTCTTAGGTCAAAGGCTTTCAACTGTACAGGTATTTTGCTTGACCTCCTGTATTTCCTTTCCACTTTCACCTATCTTGGCAGCTTTCCTACAGCCTTCTGGTACCTGCAGTTTCGTTCAGACAGGGATCAACCAGAGTCTCTCGAGTTAGCACTCACGTGGTGCTGGTTCCCTCTACAGCTGGTCTCCCCTCAACACTTTTACAGTTCTTTGAACTTGGTTCAACTTGCCATTTTGCGTCTTTCATTCACCACAGCCTGGCTCTCATCGGCTCTGCCCTCGACTCACCGGTTCTGATGAACCGCTTGGCTTTCCTTGTAACTGCAGTGAAGGCCACTACCACGGTAGCAGGAGTTTCCCTCACTCAGTGTACTGTTGACATCTGCTGCAACACACTTGGGCTATTGTCCTCGGCCTTACGATTCTTTCAGTGGAGGGCTCGCTGGGTTTTGTCGACGAGGGAATGGTCTCTTGAAGTGCCTGGTCTGGATAGCCATCTCGTTGCACAGTCTGCCTTGCTTGTAGTGTGCTCTCTTGCTCCACTTTTTATCTTTGTGGGGAAAGAAAAGAGCTGTCGTGTGTATGAATAATATCAATTGCCTGACTCTGCCTGATCCTTGCGGCGGGACATATCGGGAAATTATTCTGCTGTCTTTCGTGGGGTAAGATAGTGTTTGTGTTGGAAAGGTAAGGGGTTGGAGTGTCAGAGTTTCCTACGAGACGTCATGGGGAAGTGGTATTATAGGGAATTATAGTCTTTGTTCTAGGGGTGTAGGTCATTTCGGAAGGGTGGGTTTTGGAGGGTTTTCAAAAGGAGTAGGAGGGTTTTAGGGAACTGTAATTGTTCACTTTCGACTGGAGTTCTGAAAGTGTAAATCGGAGGGACGGGATTGGTAGGGTTTGCGGGGCAAACGAGAATAGCTGGGATCGTGAAATAAACCAGGGGGATTTTGGGAACTGTAGTATTTTATCTGAGCAGGTTGGGAGTGCAGGAAATAATAATCAGAGGAACGGGAAGAAGAGTGATTGGGAGTATTCAGATAGGGAACAGGAAAACAAGGATTCTGAGAAAGATGGTTTCTGAATGCAACGGGGTGTGTAATGGATTCACCAGAGACAGAGGGGATGGTGGATTCTCTAAAAAGGAAGTTTATCGGGCGGAAGGGAGATAAGAGTAAATACAGCCCATAAAAGCCTTGTGTACCTGGTCTTCCTCTTCCCTTTTTCCAGTATAGTACTGCGTCTCACTGGGGCATTGCCCGAGCATAACCCTGGGCTCCCCTAACCAGGTGATCCTCCCTCGCTCGCTCGTCCACCCCAAAGGTTTTGATCTGACATCGCCAGCCCTCTCCTGGTCACCAGAACAGGGGCTTCCTGAGGTTTACTTGGAAGAATACCCTCAGGTTTCTCACAGTAAGTAGTGTTGGCGATGTGAAAATCCTTTGCAATTAATAGCGTACCATCCAGTGATCTATACTTGAGTATGAGTTAGGACACTTTTTTATGGGTCTGCAAGAAGTTGAATATTTGTTACTAAACTACTTTGTATGGTCATGAAAACAATGTATATGTTTTGCTGTCACATTGCTTTTTATTTTTGTATTTTTACTTCGTTATTGTCAAGGGGGGATGAATTTTACACATGTTTATATTTTAATTTTTGAACTGGGTAATATGTCAATGTATTTATGTACTTTTATGGATTTCTGTAATTCTAAATAAAGTGAAATTGATTGAGTGAACTCATAGAAAGCACTGTGAATTACAATATTATCCACTAATCTGCAAAAAGAACAAGTCTGGAATAACTAAGCAACAATGGTATTATTCTACTCAACCTGGAGGACTAAGTAACACATACCCACACAATCCCCCCCCAAACCACCCCTGTACCTTGTGGTGCTTCAGCTTCTTCCACCAAAATCTGTGAAATGTAACGGATGCTCTTGAGGTACTCAACATATGCATCCTAAGAACAAGGAAAACAGAGTAAGAAAGTTTGCCATGTAAGCGATTATACAAGGCAATGATAAACTTGGTAAAATAGTATTGCACATAGCTGAGATAATGATTATAAAACTTCTCAAATTTCTGCAAGCCTTCATTCACAAGACCTTGGATATATATATATAAGGATATACATACATATATGGATAAATGTGCAAAATCATCCGTACTTCTGTGCTTGCAAATGCAATAGTTAGAGGGCCAAATGAGACCACCTTTTGTTAAAATTGAGCAAATAACTGACATTTCATCCCAGTTACCATACTAGCTAATCCACCATATGTAACAGGGATTGAAATCACTGAACTATTAAGGTCTTGCTTGCACAACAGAAGAGCCTGGTGAGCTTGAAACCAATAGCTACCAGTAGCTATATTGGAGTTCCTAGACCATATACTGTCTGTGTGTTTAGTGACGTGTATAAAAGAGTGTTAAGAGATGCAGACATTTATAGTATAATGGGTCGCACATAATGTACAAAAAGTTATAGTTTGCATCTCATGTGGAAGTTAAATTGCAGCATGCTAAATACTAAGTCCTCGCACCCCAGCTCCTGGTTACATTGTGATGCCAAATTTCCAGGTGACACTCTTAGCTCCTGCTGATCACATCTTCATTTTTAGACCTTTAATATGCAATTTGCCTGATGTTAAATGAAGCGTCAAATGTAGTTAAGGGCATAGTGGCATTTAACAGGTCCCCTGAAAAAGCCTATGATACTCACAGCATATTCACTGCAACAAATTAATCCCTTGTACAATTAAGTACTTCTTGCACCCAGGAACCTCTAGGCAGTCCAAGGCCCAGACTCTCATTAATCTCCTTTATAGTTAAATCGTATACCAGATTCCATGAAATAAAATGAAATTCAAAAAACAATTCAGATCGTGTTTGATTCCGCCATTTTTTGTTTTTTATTGATTTGGTTAAATTAATGCTTTCAATTTAAAAATGACAATTAAAAATATAGAATTGATTATGAATTTATTTTTACAGTTTTTGCAAATCTAACAATTTTTATAGTTTACAATTCACAGAGATTAAATGCATATCACATATTCTTCTTGGATTAAAAGAATACAGAAAGAATTTCACATATTCTTGTAAAATAAAAAAGAAAAAAATTGTTTTTTTAGATTTCTGCAAAGCGGTCAAGTTGTAAAAATACCACGAAGAACAAAAGATAATAACTTATAATAAGCAGACATTAAGTAAGAAGCAAAGCTGTCCAAAAGTTGATTGCCGCAATTTTGACTGACATAGAATTAGTAGAAAATATATGTTGCCAGAAATTCTCTGTGGTGAGAGTCTGACAGTCTTTGAAAAACCTTTGGAGATGTACCACTCGTCTATCATTTAGCTTCGGGCATTCTGTAATTAGATGTTTCAGCGACTCAAATTGTTTTGGTTTGTTGCAAAAACTACATATATTATCAGTTTTCTAAATGACTCTGCGTCGTGCTAAGACTTCCCTAGTTGGCTACAAGTTGAATCAGAGTCTCAGAAAGGCATTTCTCAGGTAAGGTAAGAGACATCTGATAAGATAAGTCTCTACCAGTCGATATTTTTGGTGACTAAAGGGATTACTCCTAAAGTCAGTGTACTTCAAGCATGATTGTCGTGTTCTAATCCAGTCAAATTTATATAATTTGTGTCTCGCTCTTATCGGGTTGTGTATCAGAAGAGTGCCCGGTATGTCAGCAACTGTCAGTAGATTTGTGACGGTGGTCTTCCCTGTTTTAACAAAATTGTGGTCTGATGTCGCTATATACGATGCCAAAATGGAGATTAACGAATCTCAGTTCGGGGCCATCAAGTATTTCCCATATAGAATACACAATTTCCATGCATATAAGATGTACCGACATAGTAGACCTAATTCGCGTCTAATCATGGCTCTAGGTACGCACTGAGGACAGTACATGTCTCCAAAATGTGGCTTCCATTTTAAACCAGAAGGATTCCACAATGATGGCTTTGGATTCAGCACCATATAGGACTTGGGATGTAACCTTATGGCTATAAAAGGTTAGCACAGGGGAGTAAGAAAATGTGCAATATTTTGCATGAATTACTCTTGCTTGGCAGATAGCAGTTTGGACTTTAGTTGCAATTTCAGAGAAATATGGGAGGTCTTGTGCTTGATCATTTACATGAATGCCAGAGTAGCAGTATTCATGTACTGATTCAAGCGTATTAGTTTGCAGCGTCCAAGAATAGGATTTACCATGATTGCGTGGCTTGCCACAATGCATGACTTTTGTTTTGTCCAGATTGACAACTAATTTTCTTCACTATCGATGTTTAAAGTATTGAGCAGATTCTGTAATCCTCTTGGCGTTTTGGATATTAGGATTAAATTGTCTGCATATAGCAGCCACTTAATTGCATTGGATCCTAGTTTTGGCGCATTGGACACAATGTGCATGAATGGACTTTTTAAATCCGGAATAAAAAGAATTAAAGAGAGCTGACGCGAGGATGCACCCCTGTTTTAAACCTCTATTAGTGGGGATGGGTGCAGTGAGTAGGCCATCTAGTGTTAGACGAACCTGAATTGTAGTATTAGTGTGCAAAACTTCAATTAACACACTGATGGTCGAAGAACAGTTAGCGTTAAAGAGTTTAGGCTGCACGAAAATCAATGAAAGCTAAATAAATTTGTCTTTTCTGGGATTGAGCATGTGCCTTTATGGCATTAATGGTCATTAAATTGATCGATGTGCCCAAGTCTGCTATAAAGCCTGTCTGAAACGGGTCCCGACACTGAGATTTCATGGTCCAATTGTTGAAGTCTTGCAGAATGAGGCAAGTAAATATTTTACCAGGTGCGTCGAGGAGGCGCAATGGGCCTGTAGTTGGCAGGGTTCCGACGGTCACCTTTCTTAAAAATAGGTACGGTTGATTTGCGCCAAGACATAGGTATTGCTTTAGTTTGAAGAACATCATTGAAAATGTTATAAAGAATGTTCGCCCAAGCATTGGTGTGTTCTTTAAACATGGCATTATGGAGCCCATCCGGACCTGGCGCTCTTCAATGACTAGATTTCTAAATATAATACAAAATGTCATCTTGCATTATTGCAAGATGATACTTTTGTGCTGGGGGTTTATTATGAGTTGAAACAATTGCAGTTGGTTGAGCATAGACCACTGTGAAATGCTTCACCCATTTTTTGTTCAAAGACTCCATTGATTAAGACAGGAGTTTGTGTGGTGTGATTCGCATTATTTAGTAATTTCCGGATCTGTGTTGAGTTTTTGGAGGCTATAGCATGCAGCATATGTTCTCCATCAGTCTGGTACATGAGGGCTCTGCGAGCCCGTGTCCAATTTTTAGATTTAGTCTTTAGTTGTTTGAGGACTATGGCCCTTTTAAGTGGAGTGAGCGAATTTGCAAATCTTTTTTCTCGACGAAACAAGGTTTTTCTACACTCTACTTCTGAGTCATAAACCTGGTTGTTTTTATGCAGTATTTTGCCTGTTACAGGCGACTGCTGGGTGAACAGTAACAGGGCTGCTACATATGTCTCGTCTGCGCGCGACAAGTTGCCGTGAGCTGCTCATTTTTTTTATGCAAGCATTTAGTTGTTTTAGAGATTGGTCAGACCATCGGAATCGTTTTCTCCCCCCCGCTATTGTTAGAGGACCGCCATACTTATTGTCAGTGATCTTCGTCACTGCAAGGGGCCACGACTATCTCAGAGATAGCATTTCGTGATCACTGTGCGTTTGCGATTTTATTTTAAGGTTTATGCTTGAGCAAACAGAACTTTGTCTAAATAAATATAGTCAATAATTGCTTCAATACCTGTGTGATTCCAATAAATGTTGACTAGGGCGATATCCTTGCCCGTTGACAGGATCTTTGCTACTTGGATGTATTGGTTGGGAGCCGCCCGTGTTCGCACAGTGAAACCCGAGGTCATTTTGGTTGCAATAAGTAGCCCAGATATGGGTCTTCCTTTGGAAGTTGATTTGGCTGCATGTAGAATGACATTGTGGCCGTCCCAAGTTGGAGGGACTGCGAGCCAGGTTTCTTGTAGGGCCACTATATAATAGTCATTCAATTGATTATTACTAGTGTCCATCAGGTGTGTAAACCCCTGGTGTTCCAGCTAGCTAGCTCAACGACTTGGGAATCCAGGGTCTTGCATTGTTATGCGTGCATTGGGGCCCAGTTATTTTGTCGCTAGTGGGTATCACAATCTAGGTCTGTGTATTGAGATATCTGTCGTGATGTAGAATAGTATGTCACTTTAAAGGACGATGCTTGTTTTGCAAGATCTGATGGATTGTCATCTTGTCTGAAGTTATCTTGCCTAATTATAAAGCCTAAAGCATATACATCCATTCTAGCTTTCCAGATTGTATTTAAGATGACTCTTGACTGAAACCACAATTTGACCTGCGACAGATCTTTTGGGTAAAAAAACTCCACCTGTTGTATTTCTGCGAAAGTGACATCCTCCAAGCTCGAGATGTCATTAAATATGTTGAGGATACTAGATCTGTTTAGATCATAGACTTCATGAGGCAGATCGACATTTAATTATTGAGTGATGGTGATAGGACTGTCAGGGTTTGCGTCGATGGTTCGACTGTGCATTCACTTTATTTGTAATGGCTGCTTGAGTAATACAAGTCGATAAGCTTTCGTTGACTTGTGGGCTTGCATGTTTCTGGAATTGCACATTTGGACGAATAGATGTGGACAGTGTGAGGTCCATAAGGATGCCGCGTTGACATTCACTTGATGAAATTAAGCTACTTCTGCCAGTTTGAGGATTAGATGCAAAAAAGAGATTCATGAATTTCTGAATTTCTTCTCTCCTTTGTTCTAGTGTAAGAAACTATTTAGTTACGGCTGGGTCGGACTTGCAAGAGAGAGAACACTATGATCTGAAAACCTGCACGAAGGACACAGCTTATTAGAATTAGGATCAGTTTTCTGTTGGTCCAGAACAACAGAGACCAGGTCTTCTAGTGGTTCATATACTAGATTTGAGTCATTTGCAGTGCTTTGATAGAGTTTGAATTTTGGTAATTTTTGCGTATTTCTTTAATACTGCCAAGCTTGCTTTCTCTCTTTGCTGATTTGGAAGGGCAAAGGAGCATAATAAGTGTTTGGAACTAGAGCTAGATTGTGAGTGCTCTGGTTTCATATTCTTTGTTTTTTTTTATGTTTACTGGCTGTTTAAGGGACACCCTTCGAATCTGACGGGAATTAAAGATCTTGAACGACTCTTTCATATTCTCGGGTTCTATTGTTGGTATATCATTTGCAGAGAGCACTAGAGTTAAAGTTTAGTCTACTGCAGCCAGTTCTTCTATGTCATTATCACATGGATGAATTATTTTTTGCAAAGACAGTAGTGCGCTAACGATCGATTTAAGTTTGACTACAGTAGTCGGACTGTGAGGAGTAAATAAATGAATGGGAGCTTCAATCACCATTTCCCCAACCTGGGACATGTTCAAAGAATGTTTTGTCACTATGTCTACGGGAAGGAGCTCTTTGCATTGAAGAAGCTGCGTTATTAGTAGAGTTTGGCAGTTAATTTTAACATCTAGTGTTCCAAATAATTTCGTTAATGAAATAAGCGTTGTGTTCATGGCTGATAAAGTGATGTCCAAAAGAGGGGCAGGACCTGCTTGATTTATATTTGGTGATTGTGGGTATGGCGCACTTTTCACTTTTTACGTGGGGCGGGGTGAGTAAAAGAGATGGATAAAGCTGAAGAATTGCGAGTGGAGTGCGCAAACATGATGGGCGATTGGAAGAGGTTGTGAGTTCCATTCAGAGGAAAGGAGGGCAAGGGTCTCAGCTCCTCAGGATGCACCGATATTAAAGATGGTGTGGGGACAGTGCACGCTTGGTTGTTTATAGATTGATCTTGCTGGATGTCAGGTTGGGCTCCAGTATTAGGCTGTGGAGACCGTTCCGCGTCTGCCATCAGGTTGAAGGGCAGTATAATTGTGTCTATCAGACAGCGCTGGCTAATATTCCTTGGAGGTGGATGCAGAGATGGTAATAGTAAAAGCAAGGTTGATGGTGGTTTAATCACTACTTTGCTAGTAATTAGGGCTGCAAAATTGGCTATAGTGAGAGGCAGTACTGTAACTGGAGACATTGCTGTAAGGGGAGGAAGGCGGCGTTATGGTGAAGCCAACTGCCATTATAGAATCTGGCAAGTTAGTCGGACTTCTAGAATTAGAACCGGTTTTAGACACAGATAGACGGGAGAGCCACCGGATTGCCTTCAATAACACAGGTTTCAGGCATAAGCGTGGAAATACTTTTACCCGCCATAAGCGGATAAAAGTATCTGATATTGCCCGTTTTTGTTTTTTTTACATGCCGTGGCTTCTGTTATAGATAATGGTTTTGCCAGGGTCACTGTAGTAGGGGTTCTGCGTCTCAATTGTACTGTTATTTTGTTTAATTCTTTCTGCTGTGGCATCGCAGACTTGAGAGTACAAATACTCTTGGACATGTTTACATATAATGTATGCGCTGCCAAAGGAGGATTTAGTTAAAGTAAAGTTTTTGAATAAAAACGAGCGTTAGCTGCTCGGAATACTGCAGTTGTGGAATGCGCACTTGTGCTCATTGATAGAGGCCGAGTCGAGCTGCGTCTTCTAATGTTCACAAGATTCGTGATACAATTATGTACATGTTTTCACTTCTGCTTTCGGGTAAAAAGACTTGTAAAAATATTGAAAAAAGTAAGGAAAATATATTTGCGTTCGTAATCAAGGTAAGAAAGTTTCACAAGCTGCCGGCTGCATCAGAGCAGTTATGGAACATTGCACCGTTCAGGATAAGAATGGCAACACATGAGAGTAGTGCATAGTAATACAAAGATATAATCACACATCAACGACTGTCGGAGGCACAGAATGGTTTGCTGCCTCTGCTGTCCTGCTAACTGCCAACTGCATTCACCAAGCACTATCAAATGCGCGCGACCTGTGCTTATATAGTGAGGTCACAGGAGGTGGGGCTGGCAGCCAAAATAAAGTGAAAGAGGAAAAATACTCCACAGTGGATGTTGAATTACGAGCTTAGTGAACCGTACAATTTACAGATAAAAGTCTTTAAAAATCCAATTTGTGTTGCAAGTCTATTATTTGTCCAAGCTCGAGTAATCCCGCTGCCAACTGCACTCACCAAGCACTCGATCAAATGCACGCCATTTATTTTTAATCCAGATCATAAATTAGGTGCCACAATATAATCCTCAATAAAAGGTAGGGCAAACATGTATAACGTAAACATTTGTTTTTTCTAAAACTCCGATTCGTGATTAAAATAAATATAAAAATAATTACTTAATTTAGAAGGTAAATTCAAACAAAACTCCCACCAGCATGCTGTTAATATCAAACAAACTCATTTTCTGTGACCCCAATTCACTATAGTAGTAACTGTGAGTCACAATTCACATGACAGTGCAGGCAACTCATCGTGATGTGCATAGATCCCCCATTTTATGCAAATATTCCTCTTACTATCACCCCTGTTTCTTAGGCCAGTCAGTGATGACACTGACCAGCGCAAGACCAGTCCTCAAAAATTAAGATCCTCAATCAGGTTCAAACTAATCACGCTGTAATCCTTCAAAGAGTTCCGACAATGTTATACGTTAATATAAGAAATATTTACTCATGCAAAATTAGTTCATTTAGCTTGTACATTTAGTCTTCTGTTCATACATTCCAAGTACACCTTCTCTACGCCATTGAACATACATAAAGATAAAAGGACCACATGCGAGAGTAATGATGATTACTATTGGTAAAGAGCAATTTATACTCTGCCACATTTCATCCATAAACCTATTGCCCTGTACCCAAATGCTTTCAAATGATCTGCATCCACTTACCAATACATCTGTATAGGTCTATATAGCTATGTTCCAAAATGATGTTTAGACACAAACATTAAACCTTATCCATAAAAAAGAAAACTCAACAGAAATGACGTAATGACGTATACATGCTGCTAGCGCAATGAGATCAACAGGCATCAATGCCATCCTCTACACAGAAGGACTTAGTTCAATATACCATTTTGTAATCAGTTAACTATTTATTGACATCTATACTCTGACAGGCGGAGTACCGAAGAGTACAGTTCTGCATGGGTGTCTGCTGTGCACCGGTTTGGTGTTTGGAGCCGAGCAGAACTTTAGAAAGCTACTCTGAAGCTCACTTCAAAAAGCCTTTCCAGGCGTGGAGTACTGCAGAGTACCCAAGAGTACAGTCGCGTGTAGGAGTCTGCTAGGCTCCTGTTTGGTGTCCGTAGACGAGCAGACAGTTTAGAAAGCTATACCGGAGCGGACTTCTAAAAGCCTTCTGGTTGTGGAGTACCACAGAGTACCTTAGAGTACAGTTCGGCAGTTTAGCCAGAGAATGCGGACCGCAGTCTGTATTGGGTAAGGTTATTTTAACTGCCGTGGGATCTTGCCCTCTGCAATACCGGTTATGCCTGGCTCTTAACTCTTACTCAATCCACTGCTTATTGCCATTCCTGGAGGCAAGTCCTATTTATGAGTTCAAGGTTAATTCATTAATCACTAAAAAGTCATCAGACAATCCTATAATCGATTTGCAAAAATGGACTAAGCAAAGAAACGTTACAATCTGCGTAGAGTGAGAAGTACATGACATCGAGTCTCCCCACACACACAAGCAAGTTTTGCAGATAAATCCCATGGAGCCTCAGGGGGAAATAACGACATTCTTTGTACCAAAGAAAAATCTGCTACACATCAAAGTAGTAGACAGTGTACAAACCGATCCAGCTACGACCACAGAAGATTTATTGCAGCCTCTGTACATTAGCCACACCTGAGATATTGTGGATATTAATCTTCTGTCCATGTCAAATACTTCTTTAATGGATGTCTGTATTTACCTCCAGAAAGGAATTTCCAATGTGGACATTCCACTAACCAATCTAAGCGCCTTCCCCAGTGTATTCTTTTCTGACAATTCACCAAGTGCGCTCTAAAGGAACACTGTGAAGGAAATCAGGGGCACAACCTTGAACATGGCAACTCTTCAGACTTCTCTATATTTCCTGAGGGCTCAACTTTAGGAGCTTCCCCGATCTCTGCTCTGAATCTGGTGCTGCAAGCACTGTTTCGCCTGTGTGATAACATTAGCAGTGAAGTCAAAAAGCACTATGAACAGCTACGTGACAAAGAACATGCTGTAAACACAATGAATGTACAGCTTTCATCTTTGCCGCTTATAAAGCTGAATGTCGCTCATTGTACCTGCCCTGTGAGTGGCATAGCCACAGAGCCATTGATACACTGCACTCGCTCTCCAAGGCTAACTGAAGTCAAAGGGCGTGAGGCAAATATGCAGGAGGTGATCCTCAGTCCATCAGCTCTTCACTCTAATGAGCAGGAATATGATGTTCAACAAAGTTTCAAAGGAAGAAAAAAATCTAAAAACCAACACCTATTCCTCCAGACAAAATGGCTCAAGAACTTTTGTGCGGATGAAATCGGTAGACTCAACAAAATATAAGAGTCTAGGGGCAGAGAAGACCAAGGATACAATAATGAATAGCCTCGATCAGGCTAAAATAAACTCAATCACATTAATATCAGGGCATTGTGACATCGACTATTCTCGGATCGAAGGGGTGTTACCTGATCAGCGGACAAGAACACCAGCAGCGAAGCCCAAGCCTAATTCAAAATCCCCCCCAAAAAATAAACAAAAACAGACTTTTTTCCATCTCCCATAGGGAAGAAGGGCCTCGCAAGTCATCAAGAGGGAATAGTGAGACAAGATCAACCGAACACCCTCCTTGGGGAAGCTCTAGAGGAAGCCTCAATTGTGCAGGATATGGAACCTTCACCTCCTGTATGTAGTACTGTTCCATTAGAAGCTCTGTCTCAGCAACAACCATGTCCCCAAGTATGCCCTGAAACCATAACCGGGGTCACTCAGGATTTGTTAGATCTGATAGGTCAGGAGGGGGGCCCCAGTCCACAGATAAGAGTGGAATCTCTATTTAAGGAAGACTGGGATATTCCGCTGAACAGGTACAGATTACTTAAAAGATTTCACAGCATTTCTGCAGATTTAAAGTGGATTGAGATGGATGATGAGGAGGTCCCATGTAAAGCAACTATCCATTTCTACTCCAAAATAGCCTTTAAAGCAGTTCAAGAGGATAGTGAGGCCCTGCTCTTACAGGGTTGAGATATATATATTCCCAGTCATACATCCGAACCTATGCCTAAACGCATTGAAGGAGCAGGTTAATTTGGGGCCCCTGAATAAGATTGCATGGATCTTTCTATAAAATGTTTAACTGACTCAAAAAGATGACAAGTGTCCTCTCCACCAGCTAACGTCCAGATTCTCCCATGTACTGGGCGTTGCTTGCCTCCACTCTACCGGTTCATCTGACTTCACACCCAGGATACATTTAATGAACTAGCTTTCTTAAATTGGAACTCGAGATGCTTCAACGGTTTCTTAAATTAAAAGATATTTTTGCAAAGTATGACTTTTTTTTACAAGCAACCTGATTGTTAGATACCCCGATTATTGACAGGGGTAATACAATTTCCAAGAGTGCCAATAAGGGAAGACTGGGTAGCCCATTGGGAGGCCTACTAATAGCAGCTAAGGTTGACTTGGGAGCTTCGTTAAAGCTGATAAATTCGAAATGTGCTTCAAGTCTGGTTGCAGAATTAGTCTATGATGGGAACAGTAGGGATAGTGTCATGAACCATCGGACGCGTCCCTTTTGGACTTTCTGGTCCCTGACACATAGGGGCTTGCACTCAGCAGTACTCCCGAAATGGTCGTCAAACACGGAACGTTGTTTACCAGCTTCCGCGTTGGACGCAGCACGTTCTATAAAGAAGACACGCCCCTGCGGCCCCGCACGTCTCAACGCTACCGCTTGCAGTGGCTAGACGTGTGCTGCCGTAGTTCGCTCTCGCTACCTTCTTTGATTCCTGGACCCTATTTTCCCTCCTCATTCATTCCCTTCCTCTTTATTACTACCTCTTGCATCCCGGATCTCTGTGTACCCGTCTCCGAGTACACTCTTCATCGTTTTCCAGGACTTCCCGGACATTCTGAACGTTCCAGGAGTCGGAACGCCGATTGCACGCTGGAACCCGAGGACGTTCGCACAGGATTATACAAGACCCGAAGTGTGCGCAAGAAGACTCCTTCAAAGAACTCCAATAAAGAACACAGACAGGTGAGAAGGGGGAAACCTGTGACAGATGGGGACATTTTATTAATTAACCTACATTACAATTTTAAGACTGAGGCCGATATGCTCATATGGGAGCAGATGGGCAATTTCCTCTTTGAATGGATCGCAAAAGGAAGATCTCTGAACATTCTTTGTGTAGGAAACTGTCCAAATTTGGAAGATGATGAGAAACGTATAACCTCAGCCATACCTATAACCCTGATAAGTTCGAGAGGTACACAGTGGGCAGAGTTTATGCAGAAATGGAACCAGACACTGATTCATAGGGACTTACAAGGAAATTGTCTGAGTAAACCTGCGTGGCCTAGGTTGGGTTGGTTTCTACAATAATTGTATTTACTTGTCTGCCACTATGTTTGAAGCAGCCAGATCTAAAGGTAGAGATGCCTACAAAAACTGATTATGCACAAATGGTCCCTAACACACAGTTTTAAAAAGGCAAGACTTTTCAACGAGCTTTGTACAAACCTCAAAGCCAATAGCCCGGCTAACAGATTGAAGTGGTACCCGAGCACCATCGCTACTTTGAATTTAAGGCTCTAGAAATGCTTTTGGGGGTGGGGAGGGTCACTGAATGTTAAATCCAGGTGGGCAGGGCAAAGTGTAATTCAGAACACTTCGAGGAGTTGGTTTCCCTATGGCTCACCAAAGAGGATCAACCCCAGTACTGGTTATAGTACCCACTGTTAAGCAGCAAGGTAAAATCCATAAAACAGAGAGCGGGAAAAATCAAACGATTGAAGCAAAATTATAGAAATTGGCTCAAAAGGCATAAAATACAGAAAATAATCAGGTCAAGTCTATGATGAACTTACTCTTTAAAAATGGATGCTAGAGGTGTCTGGGCCCTTTTAAATGATAATGTGCCATAAAGACAGTTCTGCAGGACCATTTGAATAAGCTGCATTTTAAGGCCACGCCGCGTGAAACACCCCCTACACCTAATACATTATATGACATTTATAACGCGCCTAAACACAAGTGTTTCAGGGCGCGACGAGGCAAGGGAGGGGAAACAACGGGAGGACAAAAGAACAATCTTACTAGGACTAGCGACATTGAAGCCGCGCAAGTGCAGGGGATAATATTAGCTCATACTTTTGGAACCCAATTTTGATCTATAGGACCTTCAATCAGACAAACAAACATTAAAGAACACTAGAGCTTGTGGCCCTGATGGGATACCAAATATAGTTCTTAATGCCAATTCGGCTATGTGGGCAGAAATACTACTGATTCTATTCTTTCAGGTAGCATATGAGGGCGAGATCCCACAGTCATGGCAGAGAGCTATTATAGACCCAATCTATAAGAAGGGATGTAGGGACTCCCAGCTGAATTATCAACCCGTCTCACTTATAGATACACCATGCAAGGTTCTTTCAGCCTTTGTCCTTAAGGACTCAGTCGGCTGGGCAGAAAACACCAAGATGCTTAGCATTTTTCAGACCTGTTTTAGGAAAAATAAGGGACATTTGTAAACAGCTTGATATGCACACTTTGCCAGTTATAAGTAAAAAAACAGAAGAAATAGGCCTTTTTTCTGCTAGCCTCGATATGTCAACAACGCTCGACAGGGTTGACTGGCATAAATTGTGCGCATAGCAGGAGTCCTGGAAGATTTCACCAGATTTGCTGAACATGCTATTAATATTTCATATACAAAACAACTTACAAAGAGGTGCAGGTAAACTCTTGTCTAAGACAGGGGTGCATTTTAGTCCCATGTCTTTTTAATTTATACACATCTGACATGGAAGAAGCATTACAAAAGGCCCAATTTATTTACCCCCAAAATTGCTCAACTAATAGTGGGCTGGCTGGCCTACTGGATGCTATTGGATTCAACCCTGTGAGAAACCTGAAGGTGAAGGTGTCTCACCCGCTAGTCCCGGGGCATCTGTCATACAGGTGGTCAGGACAAGGCCATCACTTTTGGATCTAGCTCCTCGGGGTGGGCCAGTACGGGAGAGTCACCTGTATATGGGGTCTTTGGGAAGTGAAGTGGATCACTGGAGGGTGAGACGCGGTATCCCCTTCCTTGTAACAACTTTTCTCCACTTTATCAGGTAAGATACCTAGAAACTCAACACCACCCCCCGTTCCTGACACAAACACATTCTCACGGACAGTTCACCGTGAGCGCCAACGGACTAACACCAGAGCTGTATACCTGACATGTCCCAACCCTATGGTCAGGCAAGGGCAGGCAATTATGGATCATTACACACACCTGACTTCCATCACACTTCCCCACACGGATAAAAGGTGGAGCACGAACATGCACTTGGAAAAACAAACAAAGACGGAAACAGCAGTTCCAAGATGGCAATTTAATAGCATGTATGCGATTTCCTAGAAAATATTTCACCTAATGGAGATTTCACCAAATCCATTTCACCTAAAAACAAAATCTACTTTTAACTTTTTCTTTTTTTTAAATGCACGGGGAGACCCCCGCAGCACCTCTCACCTCGCCCTACCCCAACCTATACCTTACCCCACACCCCACCTATTATGCATTACACATATAGCATTTCCCCTACCATTTTCGGTGAATTCTCGGTTTAATACAAGGAGAAAGACGGTTGCACGAGGAAAGTACCCTTGACTTGTAAAGACTTACTTTTGTGAGCCCTGGAAAGTAAGAAACCGAAGCCCAGGAACTAAGGCTGATCCAACACACTGGGTGCCCAGGGCTCTCCTGCGTTGATAACCAAGGCGGGGTGGAGCGATTGCCGCCGTGGAACTGTCCTTGGCTACTACAACAAAGCGTTGTCAGAAAAGACAGCAGAGCCAGTGAGTTGGAGAGACTTATACCAAACCAGCTTGTGTTTTGAACCAAGGTTAAAAGCGGCAACATAGTATAAAGAGAACAGTGTGTGAGGCGTTTGGAATGAACAATTCGAAAGAAATTGGAAGCCTAAGGAAATAGTTGAACTTTATCATTGAACTGTAGGAGGGCAAGAAAAGATACCATAGACAGACCAGCGCCACTTGGGTGCTCATTCAAAAGTCTTTGTTAGTTATCCAACTGATGCTGAGTGTGAGAGAAAGAAATATTGAGATCGAAGTGATCATGCAATAGGTCAAGCTAAACCCTGTGCGCATTCAAAAGTCTTCGATAGTTTAATGTAAGTCACAATTCGTCTGACCCCGGCTGAGGGAGAATAATTGAGTAAAGGAAAGGGATCCGAGCCCTGCTGAGCGGGATCCGGAGCGCATTGACAGTCACCTGAAAAGTAATTCTCTGAACCTGGTTTTGAAAAATGATCTGAACCCGGCTGAGGGGGATCCAGAGTGGACACCCAAATTGAACTGTGAAAAAGGAAAATAACGTTTGCGTGTTGTTTTTGGTACAGCAGGCCTTTTGCATCAAGAGACTTGCAAGAAGTCAAGAGACTTGGACACAGAAGGTCCTGAACTGGGAAAATGGAACTGTATCCTTGTGCTGCAAAAAAGCTCGAGTGTGTGCTTTGCTCGAGTGACCCGTCTTGCCCAGTGCTGAAAACGTGGGAAGGGAGGCTCAAGGCCCGAGCATCCTGACATATTATTTTGTGAACACATCTTTCTTTTTCATGAACATTACCCCACATTATTTGTATATAAGTGATAAGGATTGGCAATATGTTTTTTAGTATATTCCCTTTTATTTTGACAAGACTCCCCTAGGACTGTATTATTATTATTATTGGATGGTCGTAGCTTGCTCCCATCTGTAGATGTAGGTTTAGATAGGCCTTTATCACACCCTTGCGCAAGATCAATAAACACCCTGGAACTGTGGTCACTTGTGTCTGTTTTACTGTTGATGCCATGCCTTCCTTACAACCGCTATTGGATTACAACGTAGACCTTGAAATGAATCTGCAAAAAAACAAAAATTATTAATTTCACCAGAGGGGCCCAGTATAAGAACTTCAAGTGGGCCCCGAATGGTCACATGATAGAGACAGTGGATAGTATCCACTACCTCGGGCTGAAAATGGCCAATGGAGAATTCTTGAGAATAAAAAGGAATTGTACACAGGAAGATGAAATGAAACATGCAGACACAGCCTTCAGTAAATTTCAAGCAAGAGGATATGGCAAACCACAGCTAACAAAAGCATACAAGAAAACCAAGTCATTAACAAGAAATGATCGGTTACAAAATAAATCACGAGATATAAAGAGGCAACTTAGAAATGCAATAAGATTTATCACAACATACAGTACAGACCAGAAGACATTGAGAAAGATTCTTAAAAAACACTGGTTCCTACTCAAACTTGATAATGACCTAACAGATCAAATAGATGACATTCCGAGCATCACATACAAAAAAGCGAGAAACTTGAAGCAAATCCTATGCACATCACACTAACATTACCAAATGGCAAAAAATATGAAATCCAGGAATTCATAAACTGCAACTCAAACTTTGTGGTATATGCGATAGAATGCATATGTAACAAACTGTATGTGGGAAGTACAGAAAGAGCACTGAAAATTAGATTCTCAGAGCATCTAAGATCAATCAAAAATAAAGACACCAGATATCCATTTGAACAACACTTTGAATCTGAACATTCAAATGCAAACACGGAAGGAATAAGATAGTATGGACTAGAACTAGTCAAAGCCCCACCCATGAAAGGAAACAGAGAAAAAGTGTTACGACAAAGAGAAGCAATTTGGATTTGTAACTTGGACTGTTGCAAAAATGGTTTGAACATTGACACGGAAATGGGTCACTTTTTATAATATGTATAATGCCAAAGCACTTATCCATAACGAAGGCAAAATAATTTGTGAATGAAAAATGATAATTGATTTGTTGGTATTAGAAGCCAATGGCTGACGTATGCATCAAATGTATAATGAAAGTAGAAAGATGAAATGTTCACAACAAATGTTTTAAAAAAAGGTTGGTAATAGACAGTCATTCGATATAAAAATAGGAGAAAAAAAAGTGTTGTAATTTGGGAGAGATAGTTATGAAAAGGCAGAAATTAAATATTGAAGTTTACCGTTATTATATAAAAATTGGTAAGTCTATTCTTCATACAGCTTGACACAATTGAATTTACAATACACAGAATTCTCCATTTTCGCTAAACGTAACGAATTGGGCCCGTGTTAGAAATTTCCCAAACCAAAATGGCGACCGTGACGTGATTCACGTCCAGTACGCCATGACGGCATCACACCTAATGCGTATATGACGTATGTAGAAAGACGACCATTTTGGAATCGTAATCGGACGACCCGACTGGATTCTCCATGCGGTTTTTGAATATTACAGAATTCATTGATATACGAAAATAATGTAAGAGGAATGGGTGAGATATGTTAAAGCTGTTTGAAGTCAAAACGGTTTTAAATGACAATCAAAATTAGAACGTTATAAAGAAAGGAATGATCCATTCCGTTTCTTTTCCCAGAATAGATAATAGACAAAACACCATTGGAGCAAATAGAACAATAGCGCATGGCGGAATCACAGAAAAACGAACAACAGACTGAGAAAGAAAGGAAACAAATGGAACTAAACAGGCTACACTATAACAAGACAAATCCGATATTGAATTGCCATTTAAAGTAAGTATATATGTCAAACTATGACTAATTGTTTTGTGACATCCACAAACCAACATATAAACACGGACCCTATGTAATTTCAGCTACTCACATGCTAATTCTTGTTCCCACAGTTAAAATCAATTTCCAAAACACATAATTTTGGACAATCAAAGAAAGGAAAATATAAATATAATTTTAGTCAACAACAAAAAAGGACAATAAAATCCCTCCTGAGGAACCACATGAAAGGATGGGGAAATACGTGTAGAGGGAAAATCCAACCAGAACCAATGTATGAATTGAATACATATCAATGTTAAATTGAAACTAATGTATGAATTGAATGCATAGTAATGTCAACCACCAGAGCATACCAAAAAGAAAAATCAATTATGAAATAATGAAATGTATACTTGAATTGATGTATGAAGCAAAAACAAATTTAATGAGATGAACGCAATTTTGGAGCGCACTAACCGGAGTCCTTCTGGTTATTATTTAGCAGTTAGGTTTTTACACTGGGCAGTCGCAGTGTTTCAAGGCCCAAGATGCAACAACAAAAAATTCTTCTCTCACAAAGAAGTGATTAGGAAACTCGCCATAGTTGTGACCGGCTGAACAGAATTCTCACTGAAAATGGCCAATCATAACAAGTTAGGCATTATAAAAGAGAAGGTTGAGGCTAAGATTGATGCCTTCTCACTTGTGATTAATAACTAGATATGGGACACTTTGGCACTCCATGTTACATTTGCCTACATCTCTGTCAATGGCAGCGGGGGCTGGAGTTGGGGTTGCTCTCTTTGAAACACTATTAAATGGAATAAAATAAATCAATATCTAAAACTAACCAAGAGTGAGGCAGTGAACATATCCACTGCCTTAAACACGGTCCAATCAGAGGTGATTGAGCATTACTGAAATTTGCACTGAGTTGCGAGGAGATTCTGGAGGAAATAAATGTTCCCCCGAACTTGGATTATCCGAGAAGTGTGGGAGCAATTACAAAGAAACTAAAGTCTCTAAAAAACATACAGAATAGGGAGCATCTTTATAAATTAAAGTTAAACAAGGAATGTGTTCATTATTTAACAGTACTGAAGTCACTTTTGGCATGCATCTTAAAATTCCCTTCTTTTACCCCAAGGTCTCGGTTTTTAAGATTTAGGTTTAACATTCTTCATACCTTAGAAATTGTAGGTCTGAGATTAAAATTGGATGCCTCAGAGTGTAGATGTAGACTTTGTGGAACTGATTCTTTAGAAACGCTCTGTCATCTGGTGCTCCATTGTAACATACTAAAAACATGTTGCTCGTTTTTCTTTGGAAAATGCCTTCACTCAGAAGGTGGGGTCCCATTTGATGTGTTCTGGCTTTGTCTTATGAATGGTAGGCAACTCTTTTTACATCTTGAGTTAGTACCATTTCTGAAAGATGAACATGTGCTGCTAGATGTGTAGTCTATATACCAAAAACGAAGTACAGGCCCATGAGACCTTTTAATGACAAGTAGCAGGGGACAGAATGGCTGTAAGCAAATTGTTCATTCCGATACCCTTTTTTTTTGTTAGGACTGCGTATGTTTTAACATATTGGGAAGTATTGAAGATCCATGGTCATTAGATGAAATGTAGATTAAAGAGATGGATGTTTGGAATTATATGGATGTTTTTATATATTTAGGCGAGATTTGTGAGTATGTTTCATGATTATATTGTGATAACATTGCTAACCTGAATTAAAGTGATTTCTTTTTTATATGCTAAGCTTAATAATGAATTGGTCAGGTTTTTTTTTAGAACTGTTCTTTGTGTAAGGTTTATCTTTTAAAACCATATCACAATAATATATATCATTGTGATAGTTAGAAATAATAACTTGCCGATACCATCACAATTTTAAAGAACGTCGGCAAATGAACCATACTACAAAGCACAACAAAATCACTCCTCTTCAGCACTATCATATGTGTGTGAGAGAAAGGCAGAGGGAGGTTGTATCCATCAATATGAGCAAGTTGATAGCTACATCCATATGCATAGTACCCTTTAATTCATAATCTTCAAAATCTCAGAAGTAAAACATGGCATTTTCATTTCTAACACAATTGTAATGTATTATTAGCAACTCCCTGTTACCACAATATAGAATGTCCAAGTAATCCTAAAACATATGAATGAAGCGTGTCCAGTTCGGAAAACCTCTAGTCAATCCTCTGTCTGTTTGTTTTAATATTTAATAGTCAGTCCTGTCTCACATCATCATACACCTATATAGGTGATTGATTGGTTCACCAATCTTGGTTGAACAACCACAACCGTATTGAATATTTCACATTCTACTTATTCTAAATTCAAACCAACTTAGTAACTTACTCCCTTTGGTTTCATAAAAGGTATTGTGATTTTCAATTACACTTTTTAATCTAAAAAGACCCCTAGATTGTGGTCTTTATTTAATCTAAGGTAGTTTCCATAGTGGCATGTATCCACCAGGCTTGCGTTTATCTGAATACAAAAATTCTGTCTCCTCTCCTCCCTAGCATGTGTGCTTGTTTGAGCGCACAGAATTTAAAATCCTTTCTTTTCAGAACGTCATGTTCTTTATGCCAATGAACAGCTAAGCAATAACGAATTTGTAGTACTAATAGTCCCAGATTCTCTGAACACCTACTTCACAATTTTCAAATTGTAATTACAAATAGAATTTCTTACAGACACAAACAAAATAAGAGATTATAAAGGTATGTTGACAATGGAACGCATTCCTTAACTAAGTTCTGTTTGTAAGCAATTTTGATTACCTTCAAATATTAGCTGCAAAACTGCACATTTTCCGCACTTCTGGAACCCTTTAAGGTGTATATATAAAACAGGTGGGTGTAATGACTGGGTCTGGCAAACTCTGACTCAGCCCATCTTTCAATGGAGTTGTTGTTCCACAAGTAAATGAAAGGTTCCCAGGTAGAACATCTTTGAAATCATTATCAAATTCTAATAGTTGCCAGTTTCTGTTCCTGGCATCATACATCCCATGGATGTTATTATAAGAACTATTGATAGCTCCCTTTTGTGCTCCAGAACCCTATTTCGAGCTTCATAATAAATGCTCTTCTTTGCATCTTTCGAGCAGTAAAGCCCTTGCACTCTTGATTGACTCACGCAAGTGGATCGCGCTGCATCTGATTCTCACTGGAGCACTACGTAGACCCCCTGAACTAGAGATTTACCAATATCTAATACACATATTACAACTAGCTGACTAACTCACAGTGGTGTATGAATGCCAAGGTAGAAATGCTATGTTCCAGCTAGATTTTTAACAGCATGGGTTTTTTGCACTGAAAATGTATTGGCAACTCTACCCACTCTACATCTGAGAATGGTATCAGTTCTAATGCTTTTTAAATGATGTAATGATATTTTTGTCTATGTACCTTTGTACAGCGTTTACATTTTGTTTTTGCCTATGCTTTTTTCAACGCTTCTTTTGACACATGCATTCAGCATAATTTTATGTGTACAATAATTTGTCCATGTCCTTTTTTTTGCCAGATTAATTCAAATTATATCTAATAAATGTGAATTTGATACACATTTGGGAGTTACAGCACAGTGTACTTTCTTCAAATAGGATATAGAACAAACATAAGGACTTGTAAGACATGTAAAATAACATTACCCAACAATTACATCCATTCACATACAGCGATTTAGCTCACTGTCAATAATCTCACACTCTTCCTGTCGGGACACCTTTGTTGTATTTATCTTTCGAGCAGTTTGACATGTTCAAGCAATTCTTCATAATACCCTCTGAACAAATCGTGATTTTTGTGCATGCAATTCATGGTCACATTTTTCTAGATCAGAGCAACTCCTAATTCTCAAGATATCTCCTTAAGCAATATGATCAGTTTGTGCTCTAGGATGTGCACTCATCCCAAGTTGCACTGAATTATAAATGAATTGCCCGTGTATTTTCGTTTTCACAGTTTCTCTCTTAAATATAAATTAACAATTTTAAACAAAACAAAAATCCTTACTTGATGTCCTCATCAATTTTATATTACAAGCATTCTAATTCAGCCCTTCAAATGAATCTTTCCATGGCTGGTCTTTACATAGCAACAACAAAAGTCATCAATAAATACCTTTCATGATATAACTGCATCAATTCAAATTCTGTGTCTAGCGCAAACAAAATGATGTTCCCAATAATCAATAATGAAATTTGAAGAAGCAGAGTGCATTTTGTCCAACGTCCTCAACCCCCAGGTCACCTGAAATAGATGTACAGAGATTCGCTACGTCCAAGGTTGCCAGAAGAAAGCCTTTCTCCCATTTTAAATTCTCTAGAAGTCTAAGAACATCAAGGCATAAAATAACCAGTGTCGCAGAGCAATTTGCTATGCAATTCTCTAGGTTTGCTAATTAAATTGGCACTTGTGTAGCAAAGTTAGCTATTTAAATTACCCTGTTCAATGAAAGCACAGCTCACCCTGCATTCCTCTTGCCTTCAGAGCTCTCTCCACCCTCTTTTCTCTGTTTACTGCAAGTTCAAAGGGCTAATGGACAGAGAGTGCAGCAGTAATTATCCCCTTCACTGATGTGCCAAATGGCCTGTGTGGGAGTGCTACGCACATTTTATTTTTCAAATAATTGCAAACCAGAAATAATCGGGATAATACTGTATTAAGCTAACTGTATCCTGTCTGCCAAAGACTAGTATGTGTTTTTTTCTTTTTTTATTACAAAAGGCTTTCAATTCCTTTTCTAAAAATGCAATAGGTTACATAATGCATAATTACAGTATTGCTAATGTAAAACACTGCATTGTCTCCATGCTTTACAGTGAAGTGCATCTAAATATCAGTGTCAACTAGATTTAATTTTGCTGGGAAAGATGCATCATAGCAACGAGTGGACACTTCTGAAAATGTACATGGCCACGCGGTCACTTGCTTTGATGGCAAACCTAGTCCTGTGGCCTGCTGGCTACAGACAGCTTGCAACTGGTGCTCAACCCATGAGCTGATCCCATACTCCTTGACATTCTATCTTACCATGTTGGTTTATACCTGCTACTCTGAAAGTGAGATGGCCGCATCCTACAATATTCTGCCGAGTTTGCCCAGTTCTCTGCCTGCTACACCATCCACTCTGCTTAGTCTTTTACATAATGAATACACAAAGCTAACTTTATATTTACTTAAAGTAGCGATCAATAGTTTCATCCGGTCTGTACATCTACAGACCTACTGCAAACCGTACACTGTAGTGGGCCTCAGAGCTCACTTTGCTCTATGATTATGATTGCATTAAATATTTGCACCTACAGTAGTGAGAGCTGGTCAAACTGTTTTCAGAGCCTTTTTATCATATCTATTTATTTGTGTCCATTCATGCAGCTAACCTTTTTACAGACACTCACACGGGGCTTGCAAAGCATTTTGGCCCACTCCCATAGTCGAGTAGATTTTAAGAAGGGCCAGTACTATTTGCAGGGGATGTTAGAAACTTTTATTTAAACTTTACTTTGCAGTAAATGTCAAATAAAGGTTTCACTGTGCATGGCTGGCCTCTGGGTGGCAGCAGTGTGCCAACCTAAAGTGGGTTTGTGGTGACATGCACCATTTTACTGAAATAATTTGCAGGGCCTGACTTAGCTCACTAATGTCTTGCTTCAGCGGTATACACAACTGCTGTATTGTTGCTCATTTTATATCTTGGCTACAAGTATCTTCTGGTGGCATTAAAAACATTAGTACAAAATTGGTAAACAAATGGGTTTATTTGCTAATCAAGAACAATTTAATTAGCAAACTCTGCTAATCAATTTTTGAAAACTAATTTATGCCTTGGAACATCACTTGCATCCTTTACAAAAGGAAATAATTGTATACACATGTGGTGAAAGAAAGAAATCCACATACTCAGAAATGTTTTCTGTTGGGAGAACTAATTCCATTTATATCCCAGGTGTTAAAATTGAGATTTCATAGCAGGAGCTAAGACTAGCTCTGAGATATTGGGCATCACCGAGTAGGAAGGAACTACCCCTAAAGAACCTGGAACTAGTGCATAGTGTGTGGAAAATCTAACGTTTGTGAGAAGATGCAAACTTGAACTTTTTGTCCTTTATATTACAATCCATGATGCTTTAAATGTCTTCTAGATGTCTCTAATGCATCTATATGGCCATTCCCAAATACAGAAAGTTAATGTCTCAAAGGCATGTTGTATGGCACTAGGTGGACTCGAGAGCTCCTGGTAGCGGCTGCTGTCAAGCTAACCAGTCTCCATAGGGCTAGAAGCCCTATGGCTCCCAGCAATTATGAACCCTGCATCCAGATATCTAGGATGGTGGAAGGAGGAGGAAACTCCCTTCTTATTTATCTTTGGTAAATGATACAAAATTGGCATTTAGGTCCTCAAACCTCATCAGGAATAAAGTGGATGATCACATTGAATCACTGTTTATGAACATGTATAATCCTACCAGATATAGTATGATATATGATATGACATCTTATTTATATCGCGCTCATACACAAGTGTTTCAAAGCGCGACCAAGCAAGGAGAGGAGAACAGGGGAGAAAAGAAATAACGATCTTACTAGGCCCAGTGACATTAAGAACTCGCAAGTGCATGGAAAAGGGAAAAGGGGGAAATTGCTAGGAAGGGGGAGAAGTGGAAAGTGCGGAACAGAGGAGAACAGAATAAATAATAAGTGAAATAAAAAAAATAATAAATGCGGTGAAAAAAATGGTAGTGCAGCCAGACAAGTGCCAAGTGCCAAGTGCATGATTAGTCAGATAGGGTATATCTGTTAAGTGCAGAAGAAGAGGGGGGGACTGCATGGCTACAGATACAGATCCCAGTGCCAGGGGTGGCCCAGAGGCAGTGCAGGAGGGAGGCAGGGTGAGCAGGTACCTGGGCCCGAGGGACAGAGGGTGGCCAGATGCACAGTGCCAAGAGAGAGAAGCAGACCAGCAGGGGAGAAGAGGGGAAAGGCAGAAGCGAAGAGGAAGGTTTTGAGGTGCTTCCCGAACCGGAGATGGTTCTCCTCAAGTTTCAGGGCGGTCGGGAGGCTGTTCCAAAGGGAGGCCCCACCCGAAGACAGAGATCTGCCCCCAGCTCGTTTCTTTGAAAAACGACCGACCCTGAGGGAGTTAGAAGTAGAGGAGCGAAGGGCTCGAGAGGGGAGGGATTTACGGAGGCATAGTTGAAGGTATTTTGGACCCAGGCCCCAGAAAGCCTTGTGGACAATGCAGAGGGTTTTAAATGTAATCCTTGCATCCACTGGGAGCCAATGAAGAGATTTCAGAGCTGAAGAGATACGATCCCAGGGCTTGAGGCCGAGCACAAGTCTTGCAGTCCTGTTCTGGATTAGTTGTAACGGGCGAAGAGTGGAGGCAGTAGATTTAGAAAGTAAACTAGAGCAAACCAGAGCTTGGGAGACTGTGAGCTTGTGAGGGAAGGAGAGGAAAGGCAGAGTACCTCTAAGGAGGTGCAGTAAGAAGTTTGACTTTTTAGAGATGTGAGAGATGTGTGCGGAGATGTGTGTGGAGAAGGAAGTGTGGAGTCAAAGATGACCCCGTGGTTCTTAGCCTCGCAGGTATGGGTAGGAGGAGGGCCAAGGGAGGCCGGCCAGAAAGTAAGGGGAAAGAACGGTGAAGGTGTACCAATGAGGAGGATCTCAGTCTTGTTGGCATTTAGACAACGATCGTTGGCGGCACACCAATTTTGAATGGCGATTAGGCAGTCAGAGATGAGGGAAGGAGAGGAGGTGTCTGAGGGAAGTCTGAAAATGAGTTGGGTGTCATCAGCATAGCAAAGGAAGTTTGAGCAGAAAATGGAAATGCAGTAGGCTAGAGTTGCCGGGTATTGGTTGAAAAGCCAGGGCGAGAGATTAGACCCCTGGGAAACACCACAGGTAGAGAGGGAGATAGAGGATAGGAAGGACACAAGTGTTACCTGGGAGGGTCGATCAGAAAGGAAAGAGGTCAGAGCCCGACCGGTGATACCCAGGTTGTCACAGAGACGATTGAGCAGGATGGTATGGTTGAGCGTTTCGGCGTTTCGAAAGCAGAGGATAGATCAAGTAGGATGAGGAGTCAAGGTTAGAGAGCAGGTCTTCATGGACGTTCAGGAGAACAGTTTCTGTGCTTCTGGCAGCTCTGAATCCAGATTGCTGGTCATGGAGAGAGCCAACAGAAGGTTAAGCTGGGAGATGGGCAGCTTTTCCAGGAGCTTCCCCAAAAAGGGAGTAATGGAAATTGGCCGGTAGTTAGCCAGACAAGAGGGATCAGCTGTGGGTTTCTTGAGGAGAGGATGCCCAAGGGAGTGCTTCAGGAGGGAATGGAAAGATCCAGAGGCAAAAGAATGGTTGCAGAAATCGGCAAGGGCCGGAACAAGGGTATCGATGTGGTCCTTAATAATTTTAAAGAAACAGGGGTGTACCTGTTTTGATGAGGCTCTCATAGATCGGACTTGTCTAGCAACCTCATCCGTGAAGAAAAGAAGAAAGGAGGAGAAAGAGGGAGGGGGGTGGCTGAAGGAGGGTCAGCAAGCCGGGACGGAGAGGGGAGAGGATGGGGGGGCCGAGGAGAGACTGGACATCGATGTCCTGGGTTTTGGAATTAAAGTGAGAGGCAAGGGCATTGCAAAGAGCCTGGGATGCGAGGGGGGGTGGAGACTGCAGCAGGGTTGGCCAGCTCCTTGCAGATTTTAAAGAGTTTGGCCGAATTGTTAGATGCCGCAGAGACACAAGCTTGAATGTGAGGTCTCTTCTTGTCGCGGACAGCGAGACGGTATTGCCTGTGGAGCAGGCGGCAGGCCTGTTTGTCAGAGGATAAGCAGAAAGCCCTCCATTTCTTCTCAGCCGCCCTACACTTGCGTTTAAGTGTAGCTAGGTCCGAATCATACCAGGAATAACTCTTGGCTTTGGACTTTAAACAAATCCTCATGACAGGGGCAAGAACATCAAGAGTAGAACAAATAGAGAAGTAGAGCAGGGACAGGGCTGTGTCAGGGTGTGAGTCAGCCTGAGGTGGGGGAGGGGGAGAGAAGGTGGTAGCGAAAGCCTCGATTGACACACGCTTCATGAGCCAGATTTCCGAGAAGGTGGGTGGCAATCTTGGGGAAGGCTTGGCTTGAGGGAGGAGATGGACGGATGGGAGGAGAGGAGGCAGTGATCACTCTAGGAGAGAGAAGTGGTGAGGTGAGTAGAGAGGGGGAGGCCAGAGGGGATCAAGACATCAAGTGTGTGACAGCAGAGTGAGTCGGGCCAGAGGGGAGGATAGGGAGAGTGAGTCGCAGAGGTCGCGAAAGAGCACATATGAGGAACAGAGAGAATCAAGATGGATGTTGAGATCCCCGAGAAGGAGGAGTTGAGTGGTTGAGGCCAGGAGGGAGGAGGACAGTTCTGCCCACTCGGAGAGAAAAGAGGTCATTTGACCAGGAGGCCGGTAGAGAGTCCAAACAGTGAGAGAGTGTCCAGGAGAGAGAGCCTGCAGACAAGGCATTCGAAAGAAGAGTATGTCTGAGTGGGGATGATAGAGGCAGGAATCCACTCAGGGAAGATCAGGGCTACACCCCCTCCAGCCCGGTTGGATCTGGGCACTGAGAGGATCTTGTAACCGTCAGGGAGGAGTGTGTCAAACTTTGTGGCAGAGCTGGCCGTGAACCAAGCCGAGGACATCAGGTCAGAGGAGTGTTTGACAGCAGAGCAAGAGTCGAGTATGGCAAGATGAAGAAGTTTGCCAGCCTTAAAAACCTTCCGGGGAGGGGTACAAATCCAGGGTACACCCAGCGGAGGTGTGGAGGGAGCTCGAGATGAGGCAGAAGCAGAAGGAAAGGAGGGCAAGGTAGCCAAGGGAGGAGAGTAGGGGACAGCTACAGATGAGAGGAAGTTGATGAGGCGAGGGAACCGCCTATCAAAGAGGAGGAGATTAGCCTGAGGGCCTTGCACAATGATAGTGCCATTCAGGTAGACATTAATGATGACTCTGGAGGAGTCAAAGAAATCCATGAGGACTTCCCAGTGGGTGCCACCATTAATGGGAGAGGAGGAGACAGGACAAAGCACAGAGATCATACGAGGGGTCCATAGATCAGGCGAAGGAACGACAAAGAGAATGTCAGTGAGGGTTTGTCTGGCAAGGTACTGGAATAGGTATCAGTGATCAGGAGGCCTAGATGGAAAGCCAAAATAACCTTTTTGAATTTCTTCTTACCAGACTTAGTGAGAAGGGAAGGATGGTTAATAGAGAAGCAGTTAGAGTAGATAGGAGAAACAGATAACCCCATGAGCAAGAAAAGAGAGGATGGCAGTAGGAGGAATATGCAAGAAAAACAGTAAGGAAAAGTCACTGGGTTCGCAGGTTACAATTGAGGCCACAAAAGTAATGTGAAAGACAACTCAAATTTGATTATCAAAACACACCCACATTTCAATTTCAAAACACACCCAAATTTGACTTTCACAGGCAATGCTAAGGCAACATAGGTGAACGAAATGAGGTATGAGTTACAGGCAGGTGCTAAGACGTGGGCATTTGAGAGCATATAGGGAGACCGGTTAGAGCAAGCAGAGGGCAGAGTGAAGATCAATGAGGGAATAAGAAAGGGTAGGCAGAAGGAGGGAAACTACACCAAGGAGAGGGAAGAGCAAGAGTCTTGGTAGTCCAAAATCATGGCTGAGTGAACTGGCAGCGCCACAGAGGGGCAGGTTGTGGTAGTAGCTTCATGTAGCGTTGTGGGAGCAGACAGGGGCCCTAAAAATGGGCCTTTGAAACAAGGGCCGGCTCTCGCCTCCCAGACCAGCCAAAGGAAATATGAATACCAGGTTAGCCAATGGTCAGGGGGCAGGGATAGTCACCAGAGAAAACATGAAGAAAAAGGACGCCATCTTGGAGTGAGTCAATGGCCGCTGCAATACTGTGGCAAAGGAATGAAAAGTCCAGCAGACTCAAGAGCACAGATAGTTCATGCAGACCGAAAAACATGTGCTTCTGCACACGTGCTTTTCTCAGGAAAGCGGCTACATTACCAGCAGAAATGCCTTATCAGAATGTTTTACTTCCTTTATATTCCTTACATCTTTTCAAATTTGAAAATTGGCCAAATTCAAATTGCACACGTGTTAATCGGAAAAAGGGGCCTGGAGAGTGAATGCCACAAGGCTTACCTGAAATGCAGTGTGACCGCTGCACGATTAGATGAAAAACAAACTTCTGTGTCGGTTTTTAACTAATGAACTAGGTGCACCAGAGGTCTTGCCTTTTATCACTTTGTTCAGCTCAATGGCAGCACAACAGAAGCCTTCTATTACCAGGGACGAAATGTTATTTGGGTATTTAAAGAGTACTGAACATAATACATTGAAAACTCACTGGTTTCCTTGGTGCATCCTCACTAGGGAGACTGATAGAAAACTGTGCAACACAATTCTTGACTGTCCGTATACTAGAAGGGAGATCATAGGTTGTTGGTTTAAATGTTTGTTTAGTGATGGCAATTGAAGGAAAACCAGTTTGAATTAATACATTAGTTGCGTTTCTTACTCTTTCAGACATCTTGAAAAAGGGACAAGTTTGGGTTATGAATCGTGTTGCAGATATTGTAACAAAATAATTAAAAACTGAATCACTGGAATTCATAGTAGCAAAAGACAAGATGACCAATATTTAAACACAGTGCAGGGACACCTGGGACATTTAGGATTGTCCTATTTTTTTCAATACTGTCCAAAACCATACAGAGTGCAGGATTCCCAGGACGTTTTCTGAAATTTCACCAGATTAACTGAAGTGTGCAGACGGAACTACACGCGAAGGTTGGTTCCCAAAGACATTCTGGGGCAGAGTTAAGAATATCAACTAATGCTTTGCCAATAGGGATACTTTCTGCTTATTAAAAGATGTTCTTTCCCCATAAAATTCCTTTTAAGATAGGGCATTAATATTATTAGAGTTTCTTCCTTTCTATGCCACTGCTCTACTGGTCTCTAATTCGAAAAAATATCAGTGAAGCTCTGTTGGTTGAAGCAATGATAGATTCATTATTTCTCGTTTTTGTTAGGCGCGGGAGTAAACATGCGCGGTGCATATGTCTCTTAGCTCTAAGGCTGGTGTTATCACTACCCACAGGAGAACGTAACATGGATAGTAAGCAGAGGCACAGGAATTTTGGATCATCATATTCTAAGGCGCAGTTATTATGATGATGCAATTATCATCGTTACACAAATTATTAGCAGCATGTTCTCTTGGCCCTTGAATTACTTCATTAAAGTGGCACTTGAACTCCTTTCAGCATGTTTTTGACATATTGGCCCTCATTACGATACCGGCGCTAAACCATGGGGCTATTAGCACCATGGTTGGTGCCGGTATCGTAACGTGTCCGCCAAGGTGAAATGGGGAAATACCGCCCCATTCCAAGGTTGGCAGGGCGGTATTTCCCCATGGCCCTTCCCCATTCCCATTTTTGCCCCAAAGGGCATAATGGGAATGGCGAAGGCGCTAAGTACGGTACCACAAATTGCGGTACCATACTTACTGTGAAGGTCCCTTTGCGGGTCCCTACTTTAACGGCTGGTTTAGACCAGCCGTTAAGGTCGGGTCCCGCAAAGGGACCTCGTAATTAGGCGCTAATGGGTTAACGGCACCGCAGCCGTTTACGGTGCCGTTAACCCATTAGCACCAGGGTCGTAATGAGGCCCATTGCTTTTAATTGCCATTAATCCACCCGCAAATGTATTCTATCTGAGTTTCTTGACAGCAACATCAGTTATGACAAGAGATATTTGAGGGCCACAAATGCCAGGGACGTCGTTTGCACCAATAACAGGCTGACAAGCCAGCCTATTCAAGGAGTGGAACCCACCTACCCCAACCCACCACCAAGAGCCAACTTACCCAACGGTCAATGATCAATAACACACCAGCCTGGATAAAGACCCCTTGGGTCGAAACACGTGTCGGCTGACCATGAGATTATCGCATCAAGAATAAAATTCCCTTTTTTGAAAAATCAGAATACAAAGAAAAATGTCTTTAAGAATAAATATGGTTTGTGTGAGATATCCGGGAACACAACTAAGAGATATTTGTGTGTTTTGTAATAAAATTGAGTGATTTTCCAGTGACATACATCTGGGGCCTCATTACGACTTGGGGCGGTATCCTGGCGTAAATCCACCAGAATACTGCCCAAATTAATTACTGCTACCGTCACTTCGTCCGGAAGAATTTCCGCCGGATTACAACTGATGGTGTTGTTGTAATTCCCCATTCATATCGTTTCCATTGAACTCAATGTGCTTTTTTGGCTGAATTATCCACTCCAGGCCCGAAATCGTAATTTGGCGTAGTGGTAAAGTTGGCGGTAACTCCTTTGCAACTTTACCACTTAGAGCCAAACTCGTTATAAGGCCGACATTTTCTCTGCGCAGAAGTACGTTTGCAAGGTGCTGTAGCAGATACTGTAGTCTTGGACTGGTTGATGAATTTTATGTTATGTTATGTTATTTTGCATTTATATAGCGCCTTATATACCATTGGTATGGTCTGAAGGCGCTGGTAGGTTGAACGCCTTTGGGAATCGAAGTTCGGGTCAGTAGAGAGAGTAGAGAGAGTCCAAAAAGTGCGTGTGCGCACCACGTATGTGTGCAGCTGGTGCGGAATTCAAGTGGTAGCTGCTTCTTAGCGGTAGGTGTGGTGGTTGAGAGATCAGGAGTATGTGTTCGTTCTGGCCGGCTTTATCCAGATCGAGTGTGGCTGTGTTAGGCCTGAGGAGAACGCCTGGCTGGGGGGTGCGAAACCAGCAATGTTTACTTAGAGTGATGGGGAGTGAGCGGGAGATGTTGATATGAGAACAGTTATACCGAATGGTGTCATAGTATCTCTGTGTTCTAGTTGAGTGGTGGTTTAAGGGAGAGAGAAAGCGTGGGGTGTGGTATGATGTATTCCCTGCATTCCAAAGCATATTATGTACGTCACGCAATTCCGTGCGGACAGGTCCGTTCTATGCATTTTTGTTCATTTCAGGCGTTGTAACGCTCACCTGATTCCCACGGAGGCGCTGGTCCCGGCTGAACTGTTATAGTCTCTTCAATTGAGAAGCGTAGAGCTTGGATGACTCTCTGGACTGGGCTTCCTCTTATTGACCGTCTGGCTTGCAGGGTAAGGTTTCTGCAGGCGGAAGAAAAAAGGGTTAATGACCGTTTGGCTGGACTTCCTCCTCACTAATCGCCAACTCTCCGAAAGTCCAATGTCCTGGTGAGCTCTCACCTTAGGCGTATAAATGCTGGGCTCTCCATCCTGCGACTTATGCAGGGGTGCGTGGGTTCCAGTTACGTCACTGGAGATCCTCAAAGTCTTTTGTGGCCTTAGAATTGGCACAGGTGCTGAGATGCCAAAAGGTGATGCCGCCGTTACTGCACGAGCGGATGCCAGTAGGTATAAAGAGTTTATAGTCTTCAAGAGATGGGCACCTTTAATGAAGTCTTTGCATTGTCTTTTTCAGGTGCCTGGATGCTGAGGGCGTGGTAACTGAGAGGGCGACACGTGCGGTTGTACGTATGTATGGGAATTTCAATGACTCCTCAATAATGTCCCTGGTTTTCTGTTTTCAGGTCTTGAGATGTTGCGGGCGTTTTCCCAGTCGCGGATGCACGTGGGGAAACACGTAAGTGTTAGGCTTTCTTGCAGTCTTTAATGGCACTTAAATAATGTCTTTTCTTGTTTTCAGGTGCCGGGCTGCTGCGGTTGAAGAGATCGTAATACGCGCACAAAAGCAGGTAAGAAAAGTAAATGCGGCCGCCTTCACCCGATTCCTACTTAACAATGTTCTTTGTCTTTACAGGTGTTGTTAGGCTGTTGAAGAGAAGGCCGCGAAGAATCCGTGAAAGCACAGATGGATCAGGTAACGTGTTGCAACTTGCTAACCTTATGTTTCTTTTGCTTGCAGGTTCTGCCGGTCTCTGGATTCCTGGATGGTAAGTATAGTTCTCGTGTCTTTCTTCCACAGGTTGCTGAGCTGAAGCCGGAGATGTCACTGGAATGCTGGAGCTGACTCGGTGAGCGTCCTGCTGCTGATGCAGAATAACGCGAAGCACGTTTTCCCAATCGGGTGTGGTTTAAATAGTGTTGGAGTGATTGGGTGTCTTCTTCCTCAGCCTCGCCCAGGTAAAAGAGTTCCTGTGTTCCAGAGCTAAGGAGTGGCACCAGCCCCACCCAGGTAAGAAAGTAGTCCCAGTTCAGGGAATAGTTCCTCCCAGCAGAAGGCTGGGGACTTCATCCTGCCAGCATTTGCAAAGGTGAGTATGCAGCATGGTCTGCTACAGGTAGGTCCACCCAAGCACCTTTGCAAGAATTATGAGCCCGGCGCCCCTGGCGCCAGGACTGAGGTTCCTTATGAGCCTGGCGCCAGAAGCGCCAGGACATGGTCCAAAGGGCCCCAATAGGGGTTTGCTGGAGCCGGGGACGAGGGTCGTGAGCCTGCTTCCGGGGATGCTGGGCTTGACTTGGCTTCTCAGGAGCAGTGCTCATGACAGGCGTTCAAGATTGTCCTACACATTCATGTCTGCTCGACATATTCACGCACTCTGGTTCACCTTGCGTGTTCTAGTCTATTCTTCATTCTCCAGTGTGCCTCACGCATGCTCTCATGTGTTCCATACGTATGCACTCCTGTCCTTCTTGCGCATGCACTCCAGTCTACCCCGCGCACGTACTTCTGTCTGCCTACGCACTCATCCGCTCTGTATACTCATCAGCTCTGTATACCCATCCATTCAGTACGCTCATTTGATCTACACACTCATCTGGTCTACACACTCATCCGGTCTTGAGGCATGAGTTTGAATCAACTTTGTATTAGATTATTAGTCGCCGTTTTAGCTTCTACATTAGCTTCTAGATTCAATTTATTTATACAGGGAGGGTATTAGGCATGAATCTAATTTCAGCTTTCCTCAGGGAGGCTATTGGTCACAACTTCTAAATGTAATTGGGGACACTTCTAAATGCAACTTTCTCAGAGGGACTACTGGGCACAACTTGATGGAGTAGGGCACGCTAGTGGGTACACTTCTAAATGCAATTGGGTACAGTTCTAAATTCAGCTTTTCTCAGAGAGGCTATTGGCCACAACTTCTAAATGCAATCGGGTACACTTCTAAATTCAGCTTTTCTCAGAGAGGCTATTGGCCACAACTTCTAAATGCAATTGGGTACACTTCTAAATGCAATTGGGTATACTTCTAAATTCAGCTTTCTCAAAGGCAATTGGGCATAACTTCTAAATGCAATTGGGTACAGTTCTAAATGCAATTCAGCGCAACTTCTAAATGCAATTGGGAACACTTCTAAATGCAATTGGGTACACTTCTAAATTCAACTTTCTCAAAAGAGGTTATTGGTCATAACTTCTAAATGCAATTGGGTACACTTCTAAATTCAACTTTCTCAGAGAGGCTATTGGGCGCAACTTCTAAATGCAATTGGTCACGACTTCTAAACCCAATCAGGTACACTTCTAAATTCAACTTTCTCAGAGAGGCTATTGGGTGCAACTTCTAAATGCAATTGGGTACACTTCTAAATGCAATTGGGTACACTTCAAAATGCAATTGGGCGCAACTTCTAAATGTAATTGGGTACACTTCTAAATGCAATTGGGTACACTTCTAAATTCAATTCGGAGCAACTTCTAAATTCAACTTTCATAGAGAGGCTATTAGGGATTCCATCTAAGTGTGGCATATGCTAACAATCACTGGTTAACATTAGGCTGCAGGCCATTGAAAGGTAGGTTAGAGTGGCTCGAGCTTTCTGGAGTAGAGTAATTGCTCTACCCCTCACCCAAGCCAACACTTACGGTTTTGTCGGTGTCTGGTGGCTTCCTTGGCGTCCCCTGCGGACACCTGCTGACACTTCCTCGAGCCGCCTCTGTTGGAGCCGGCCTTTGCCTTGGGGCCCTTAGCCGCTGGGGGCTGCCGGGCAGGGGGCTGCCCTGGAAGGACCAGTGATAAAGGTCGAGGGGCCTATCAGAGGGGGGGTGGGTGGGAGGGATGGGATCAGGAAGAGGTTTTAGAGGAGGGGAAGTGGGGACTGACTCTCCTGCTCCTAGGATGGAAAATAGGAGCAGGTGCAGGAAGCGGGTCGATAGACCGACGCTGCCTCGGCCGCACAACCAATCAGGGGCGGTGGGCGGGAGGGAGAGGGGAAGAACCAGGAAGCGGAGGCTGGGGAGCTCGGGGCACACAGAGGCCTGGGGGCACTTTTTGGGTTAAAAATGACCTGGAAAGGGTCGCACACGGGGGACCGACTCACCTGCTCCTAGGATGGAAAAAATCACATAGGACATTTTATTTTAGACTATGTGGTTGGAAAAAGTGTTAAGATATTTAAAGAATTGCAGTGGCTGGGAAGAGGAAATTCCTTTCCAAACTCTCTTCTGCGACGGTAGCTCACAAAGGGGTTTATCTCATTAGTACGTTGCGCACATGGAAAATAATGTGCGCACAACAGCCAACCGGTTCCGCACATATAGAAAAATAATTAGAGGGAACATTGCTTACAGCAATTTTGAACCGTGCAGACGGGCGCTTTCGGCACCTTGGAGACCCTCTTTGATGGGTACCAGAGACCCAGGCGGAAGATGTGACGTGGCATGGACCTGAATGGGAAACAACAGGGCTCCAGCGTGGTATAGACACAGAAACAGTGGAACAACCGAGGAGCAAGGGCATTGACGTTGATGTATCAAACATATCATGTACACAGACAGGCACAGATAATGAGGTCTTTCAAAGAGGGGCTGTGCTATTTAAGCTGTAATGCTGTAATATTTTTCTAAGGATTCCTTCCACCCCTGCCAGAGAAAGTGGTGAAATAGCACGCGAGCTTGCAAATAAGCAAACTACTATTTAAGATAGTTCATTTGAACCAAGTCACATTCCACAACACCACGTCGTAGCCATCGCTGGAAGGTCACCTCCAGTTCCAAGCTACATCAGCAAGGCATTGTGGGTATGCAAATTAGCCCACATGCAAACCTTTTTCTCCAGGATGTTGTCTTTGTCTTAGAGGGCAGTACTACTTTATACACAGCTTAATCAACCCAAGACAGACCTTTTACAAGGCTGTTAGAACAACTACATACACCTGGTTCCACCCTTATTAGGGATCATTAGTGCAGTTTAATCTAGAAAGCCTTGTGGTTGGAGCATCAGGCCATGTAGTGAAACACCCATGGAGACCGTGGTCCGTGTCAGTGGAGAGAGTAGTTTACCGTATAGTGCTTGGGTGCACTTGGTATGTGTGCAGCCAGAGCGGTTTGCACAGGGTTTGTTGCATTCCAATGCTAGGTGTGGTAAGGTAGATATGAGAGAGCAGTGTAATGCTCCTGGAAGAGCTTCATTTGGATGTACTCGGTATCACAGAGACTTGGTTCACGGCCAGCTCTGTCACAAGTTTCGACACTCTCCTTCCCGAAGGCTACAAGATCCTCTCTGAACCCAGAACCAACCGTCCCAGTGGGGGTGTAGCCTTGATTTTCCCAGAGTGGATCCCTGCTTCTATCATTCCAATGCAGCACGACGACTCCTTTGAATGCCTGGTCTGCAGACTCCATCTCTCCTGGCCTCTCCATCTCACTGTGGCCACTATCTACAGGCCGCCTAGCCAGGTCACCCTCTTCCTCTCCAAGTGGGCTGACCTCTCCTGTTCGCTCCTTGCCTCTACCCTTGAACTTCTCCTCCTCAGACACTTGAACATCCACCTGGATGCTACCTGCCCTTCTTAAGGACTCTTTCGCAACCTCTGCGATTCTCTCTCTCCCCCTCTCTCTATTCTTCCCTTTGGCCAGTCTCACTCTGCAGGGCACACCCTGGATGTTCTGATATCCTCAGACCTCCCCTTCCCTAACCATCTCACCACTCCTCTCTCGGAGTGATCACTTTTTCCTTTCTTACTACCTCTCTCTCTCTTACCCGCACGTCAAGCCGACTCCAGCCCTGCCACCTACCCTCATCGGTCATCCCACCCATGAAGCATGAGGCTTTCGCCACTACTTTCTCTCCTCCTGCACCTTTGGCTGACTCACACCCTGACACAGCCCTATGTAATCTTCATCTCTCTATCTCTAGCACTCTGGATGTACTTGCCCCTGTCATGAGGATCCGTTTGAAGACCAAATCAAAGTGCAACTCTTAGTACGATTACGAACTCACCGCCCAAGTGTTAGGCAGTGGAGAGGAAGTGGAGGGCCTCGGGCGCACCGCACCCCCTGTCAAACTGGCTGCCTGCTCCAAAGACAGTACAGACTCCCTGTCCTCTCTAAGAAGAGAGCCTACATCCAAGCCTGTGAAGAAATGCTCTCTAACCTTGACTCTAACCTTCCTTCTGTCCTCATTCTCCTCAATCTCTCTTCTGATTTTGATACAGTCAGCCATGCCATCCTGCACAATCTCCTCTATGATTATCCTCAGTGTCACTGATCAGGCCGTGGCCTGGCTGACCTCCTTGCTCCCTGACCGACCCTCTCGGGTCCAACTGGGGTCTTTCCTCTCTAGTATCTCTCTCTCTACTTGAGGTGTTCCCGAGGGGTCTAACCTTTCTCCCTGGCTTTTCAACGACTACTTGGCACCTCTTGCCCACCACATCACTATTTTCTGCTCCAACTTTCAGTGCTATGCGGATGACACCCAACTCTCTTTCAGGCTCCCCTCAGCTGCCTCTTCCCCTTCTCTCATACCAGACTGTCTGGACGCAGTTCAGGAATGGAGGGACGCAAATGATCTCTGCCTTAATACAGTAAAACCAAGATCCTCCTCATCGAAACACCAGCTCTCTCCTTTCCTCTCTCTGGCCGCCCACTTTGGACCCTCTTCCTGCTCCGACCTTTGAGGTTAAGAACCTTGGTGTCATCTTCGACTCCACCCTCTCCCTCTCTCCTCACATCACATCACTGACATCTCTAAGAAGTCAAACTATCAGCTGCACCTCCTCCTCTGTATTCTTCCTTTCCTTACTTTCCCCCAGAAGCTCAATGTCTCCGGAGCTGTGGTCCTCTATAGGCTTGACTACTGCAACAGCCTCTTTCTAAATCTGCCTGCCAGTACTCTCCGGCCTCTACAACTTATCCAGAACAGGACTGCAAGAGGTGTCCTTGGCCTCAAGCCCAGGGATCGTATCTCTCCAACTCTGAAATCGCTGCACTGGCTCCCTGCGGTGGCAAGGATCAAGTTCAAGACCCTTTGCATCGTCCACAAGGCTTTCTGGGGCCTGGGACCGCACTCCATCTAACTCTCTCTTCCTAAACATCTCCCATCTCAAGCTCTCCGATCATCCACTTCCAACTCTCTGAGGGTTGGACACTTTTCCAAGCAAAGAGTTGGGGGCAGATCTTCCTCTTCGGCTGGGGCCTCCCTCTGGAACGGCCTCCCTCTCTCAAACTTGAGCAGGACTACCTTTGGTTCCGGAAGCAACTTAAGACCTTCCTTTTCGCTTTCTCTCTTCTTCTATCCTTGCTGATGTCCCAACTGCTCCACGCACTCGTCACCTGGCTACCGTCTGATCTCGGGCCCACGCTCCTGCATGTCCTGTTGCCCTTGAACTGCCTCCGGGATCCCCCAGCACTTATGCTCTCTATCTGCAACCCTACAGTCCCTTCTCTCTGCACTTAAGAGACACCCGCTGGCGGCACTTATTGAGTTACCTGGACTTCTCCCCTCCCCCCCTCAGCACTTCTCCCCTGCCACTTGCATGATCTGAATGACAAGGCCTAGTAAGATTGTTGTTTTTGTCCTCCCTCTGTTTCCCACTCCTTGTCATGTCGTGCCTAATAACACTTGTGTACAGGTGCGTTATAAATGCCATATCATATCTTATCATAGGAGTTATTCACCTGGCCTAGGAGCTGTTAAAGTGGAGTCTTAAATGTTTTCTTATGACAGTACACAATGAATGATCGAATAAAACAAATGAACCAACCTGAGAATAAACATAGTCGTATAACATTTAGATATGCGCCCAGTAATCACTTTAGAGTGCTTTAGTGGATGGTTGGACAATTTTATTAAGCAATGGCACACACCTGAAAGAAAACACATGTACTACACCTACTGTGTTCTATTGAGAGTTCACTGTCATTCACCAACTGTATCTCTCGAATTCTCCATCTCGTGCCATACTGCTTCACATTATCCCCTTATATCAGTCTCTCTCAGTTGCTCTCCCTCACGTGGCCATTGTCTATCTCTATCCATCCTCCCACCTACACCTTCTTCACAATGATCTGCATGAATCACTTACCACAACTACAAAACCTACCAAAAGAAAAAGCTTGAAAACAAAAATTATACAAAATCAAAATTACTAAAAATTGCAACATACACAACATGGTTCAAACCACAACCTAGAGGGTTCTATACATGTGGAAATTGTGTATGCTGCCAGTACACAAAAAGCAAAATAACATCTATTTAAGAAAGAACATCATATACAAGGTTTAAGGAGCTGTAATACAACTGATGTACAGTTCGGAGTGCATTTGTAAGGAATATTGCAAGTGCCATCAGACCATTAAAAACATGGATTGCAGAACACCTAAGATCACAACAATGATTCATACCCTGTAACTGTGCATTGTAAGACTACAAAGCAACTGGACCATATAAAGAGGAAAATCAGATTCTGTTCTCTCCAACACATTCAGTAGAAATAGTGATGAGTGTCACTACAGAAATACCAGACTCTCCTTGGCCACTTCCTAGGCCTCACGACCCTTGAAGCATATGGGCTACGGCCCGCTATCCTGCCTATGTTCCAGCCGGTCCGGCAGTCATCACCGTTACCTTTAGAGATTCCTGCGCACATAGGTGGCTCTTCTGGGGACTGGAGTTGTCTGTCCATTCCTCCTCCTCCTCGGTCGTCAGCTTCTCGTGTCTGCTTCTATGACCCGGAACTACTGGCAATTTAAGTATGGCTCTTGGACCCCGTGGTCCACCTTCTCACAGAGCCTTTACCTTTGCCTGGCCTCACGGTCAAAGGACCGCCAGACGTCCGGTCCTGGAGAGCCCCCTTCTGCAACTTGTCGGCTTCTTCTGCTCTCTGGTCTCTGCTGTCTCACAGCTTCCATGCCTGCTGTTGCTCAAGGGCTGGCTTCACGACATAATAAGTCCTTCTTTCATGTTTACTGGAAGCGGACATAGAAGACTAGACTATTCATTCAGGTTGGCAGCATTGCTCTTCCTTGTTCCGCATCTCCTCGTCATCCCAGTATTTGTTAAGTAGGTCTCCCTTAGGTAGTCCCTGCTCTTCCTTTTCTTTGTCCCAGTAGTTATTAAGTTTTCATACATAGAAATATGGGATAGGGAGTTGGGTAAAATGGATAGGAAGGTGTGGGTGGAGGGTTAACAAAACACAATGGGGTGGGCCCATTCTCTCTCTCGTCTACAGACTGCGAGTCCGTCCCTAACCCAGGCTTCCCTGCTTCCCAGGTTAGTATATACTGATTAGTACCCCTACTGTCTAGTTATTCCTCACTTGAAGTGATGGACTAAAGGCAAAATGCCTCATCTATGCAACTCTCGCAGGGACTTCCTAAGTGTGACCTACTCCACGCCCTGGGTCAATTCTAAGGGTTGTGGGGGTGCCATCCAGACAGTCCAGCCCCACACAGTTTCTTCCCTTTCATGCCCTCGTAGTCCTCTCCCTATATCCTTGTGTCTCCGTCTCTCTATAACTCCACACAGCTTTTCTTTTCATTTTCTCATCTGTACTTCTGATGTATCTCTAACTCGCATACCTAGAACCTCTAATCTTTCTTCCTCCTACTCTCCCTCCTGCAATTCCCCGTTAACACTACTCTCCCCTTGCCAACATACTCATACCCTCCCCACAATACTACTCCACCCCATCTTCTTTTCAATCACCCTCCTGTTACTCGGTCACCCCATACTCACTCCCTACTCTTCCACTACCCCTCGGACTTACACACCATCACAACACAGTTCCACTTTCTCTCCCTGACCAATACCACACCTTTTCTGTAAACTGCCTCCACACTCCTGTCTACCATGCTTCCTCCTTCTGGTCTCTTGGTCTTCCACCTTCCTCTCCTCCTCTGACCTCACCCACACGAACATGTTTTCTGTCTGTGGCTTTATCCTCCCTCTTATGAGAAACCTGAAGGTGTCTCAACCGCTAGTCCCCGGGGAGCTGTCATCCAGGTGGCCAGGACACGGCCATCGCTTTTGGCTTCAGTTCCTGGGGCAGTACCAGTGTGGGAGGATCACCTGGATTAGGGGTGTTTGGGGAGTGGAAGTGTGACACCAGAGGGTGTGATGCAGTATCCCCTTCCCTGTCACACCTTTTCCCCGTCCTATCAGGTAGGATACCTAGCAACTCAGCCCCCACCCCTTTTCGTGACACAAACACTTTCTCACAGATAGCTCACCGTGATAGACAACTGACTAACACCAGAGCCGTATACCTGACATGTCCCAACACAATGGTCAGGCAATTACTGATCATTACACACACCCGACTTCCATCACACTTCCCCACACGGATAAAAGGCAGAGCACGAAAACACACTCTGAGCGAGGCAAAGCACACGAGGAGACACTGGTTCCAAGAGGGAAGTTTAATACAAGGAGAAAGACAGCAAGACCAGTGAGGAGTGCAAGGAGGGAAGTGCCCTTGACCTTTAAAAACTGTTACTTTCGTGAGCCTTGGAAAGTAAGAAACCTAAGACCAGGAACAAAAGCTTATCAAACCTGCACAGTGTATCGGAGATACCCGGGGCTCTCCATTGTCAATAACCAATGCAGGGAGGAGCAATTGCTGCTGTGGTACTGTCCTTGGCTCCTACAACAAAGCAGCGTCAGTAAAGACAGCACAGCCAGTGAGCCGGAGAGACGGATACCAAACCAGCCTGTGTGTTTAACCAAGGTTGCAAGCAGCAACATTGTATGAAGATAAAGAGAGAGAACAGTGTCTGAGACATATATGAAGAGCGACGTGAATATAATTGGAAACCAAAGGAGTGCTTGAACTTTGTGAGGCCAAGAAAAGATACCGTAGACAGAGTAGTCCAGCACCACGTGGGTGCTCATTCGAAAGTCTCTGTTAGGTATCCAACTGATGCTAAGTGTAAGAAAAGGGAATCTTGAGATCAAAGTGGTCTTGCAACAAGTCAAGCTAAACCCTGTGCACATTCGAAATTCTTTGATGGTTTAATGTATACTGCAATTGGTCCGAGCCCGGCTGAGTGAGACTAATTAGCCGAAAGAAAGGGATCTGAGCCCGGCTGAGGGGGATCCAGGATGAACCATGAGTCACCCAAGAAAGAATATTCACTGAAAATTACAAAAACAGGATCTGAGCCGGAAGAGGGGGATCCAAAGTTGAACTTTTGTATTGAAAGGGATCTGAGCCCGGGTCAGGGGATCCAGGGTGAACACCCAAAATTGAATACTGGTAAAAGGAAAGGAACTTTTGTATCTTGTTTTTTTTTTCTACATCAGGCCCTCTTTGTCAAGAGACTTTTAAAGAAGTCAAGAGACTTGGACACATTAGGTCCTGATGCTGGTAATGGAACTGTATCCTCGTGCCGCAGAAGCCAGAATGTGTGCTTTGCTCGAGTGAACCGCCTTGCCCCGTGCTGAAAACATAGGGAAGGGAGGCCAAAGGCCCAAACAACCTGACATATGATTTTGTGAACACTTCTTTCTTTTTCATGAACACTACCCCACATTATTTGTAAATTAGTGGTAAGGATTGGCAATCATTTTTTTACTATAGGGCCTTTTATTTTGACAAGACTCCAATAGGACTGCATTATTATTTGATGGTCGTAGCTTGCTCCCATCTGTAGATTTAGGTTTAGATAGGCGTTTATCACACCCTTGCGAAAGTTCAATAACACCCTTGAACTGTGGTCACTTGTGTCTGTCTTACTGTTGATACCATGCCTTCCTCACACTCTCCTACTTCCATTGGTCTTCCCCCACTGGTTCCAATGGGCAGGTACATAAAAAGAAAACTGAGCCCCTACCCTAATTCACCTTGCTGGTCCGACAGCTTTTTGCAATGGCGGCCCATGCTGAATAATGCCCAGGACTGTGTCAGAGTGCCGCTCCACAGGTGAGCGAGTCAGTACTATTTGTTGAACATGTTGCCGCGCCTCGCACAGCAGCTCCCTCACTCTTCGGTGCCAGTTGTGGCACAGTGACAGAAGGCTCTGGTGGGTTGCCTTGTCGCCAGGCCTGCTGATACGTGTGGTTGTCTACAACAATAGCCAGCAATTTCATTCAGAGGTATGGGGTGATCAAGAGAAGAATTGCCTAAGCACATATAGGCCTTTAAAGAGGGGACAGGGACTGGGTCCCTCACAACTGCCATCTCCCCCCTCTGGGGTTGGTCTGGTTCTGGCATCCATGCTTGTAGGCCTCCCACCCCAGGTTGAGAGGGGTCGGCATCCCACCCCCCAGGTTGAGAGGGATCCACATCCCCTCTAGACATGGTCAGACAAGTCGCCCGTCACATGAAGATAGGTTAGTATCATATTTCAATTTCACTAAGAGCACATGATATTAGCACAAGGTATATAGCAATATATAAGCATTCTGAATCAATGCTCGACTTTGAAGTCGATAACAAAATAAACCAACAAAAAACACAATTGCTTTAAATGCAACAAATGTACACTGTACAATTGCTAAAATGATCCTAAGAAATTAGCCAGTAAAACCATATCTGGATCAGACTCCCATAGGGATACTCAAAGTAGGTTTTGCTATGTTCGCCCATTGATCCCACTTATGTTCATTATTCTTAAGTGTAAAGTACATTCAGAAAGAAACCAAACCAGATAACGTCAGGTTTTCTAGGTCGCTGTATTTGGAGTTTCACACCCTCCCGAAGTGTACTTCTTGCAAGATTTTCCAATTGTTTTTCTGTTGCAGTAGCCTTGTTTATTTTGGATCCAGGCTTGGTTACTCTCCTAGGATTACATACATCATCCAAAAGGGTTATGTTTGTTGTGCAAGATCTAGAGTCTTTATTAGGGTCAGGCGTAACACCTGCAACAGTCAGGATAACGAACCAAAAAAAGAAAGAGAAGTAGCTGCCCCAAATTGAGAGACCAAGAACATAGGAGCCATCATTGAGATCCAACGAATTGGAGGAGCAGAAAAAAGGGCGACATGTCCCGTACAACTTAAAGATTAAGAACAACAAAACTTTAAGATAGAGCAAATCGGAGACAATTCTTAACAGAAAAAACATAATTCTCTCCCAATGCATTCCCAACCTGCGGCAGATTCGCTCAGAAGATGTAAAAATCATAGAGTTCGGAATAAGGGGGATTAAGGGGGAGATTGGATAGTGTGTATCTCCATATCCCCTCATTGGTGGTCCTGTTGATGCTGTCAGCTGCAACAGAGCTTCCAAATGTTTGGTTTTGACTTAACTGAATGCTCCAGTGAGAAGATAATTTCAAAAGGGAGGAGAGCAAACCCTAAAACGACGTATAAACAGAGAGCCTTCGCTGTTTCGGCCTAACACCTCAAATTTGGAAGATGAAAACAAACAAGCCAAAAGAAATGAAGGTAAAGATAAGATAACCCCTCTACCCACTTCAGGTTCTCTAAAGTCTCCATTCTTGAGACCGAGCAAAGTCCTACCGTCACTTAAACTCTCGAACTGTCAGGGCGACCAATGCCCAGCCCAACTCATTAAGGACGCGGTGAGGGATTTCACCCTTCATATCGAAGCTTATTTATGCTTCCTTGACCTCAGGTACCAGTCCAAGTAACCTCAAAGAGTCATGAGTACTCCCACTCGTGAAATAACAGACTCTAGACCCAGCCATTCCAACTAACTACAGGCCTATTACCACAGTGCCATTTCTCCTCAAAATAATAGACAAGGTCGCCTACTTAGAAATTCAGAAGTATTTGGAACTTAACCACCTACTAGGAGCTCGTCAATCAGGCTTCTGCCCTCAACATGGAACGGAAACTGCACTAATTGACCTCAAGGCTCAAATTGATTAGCTCAGAGATCAAGGGAAATCAGCCATACTTCTCCTAGATCTCTCAGCCGCATTTGACCTTGTGGACCACAAGGTTCTCCATAGCCATTTGGACTCAGCCGTGCATTTCTCCCAGGAAGCCATAATCTGGAGTTGAGTCATTTTACAGCAATAGGACCATGAGAGTCTTCTCACCCTCAGCAGCTGCAGACCCCATCCCCATCTCTTGCAGAGTGCCCCAGGGATCCTGTGTCTCACCCACCCTGTACAATATATTCCCCAATCCCCTTTTCGATGATCTAGACCATCTCGGTATCACCTACACCAACTATGCAATGATACCCAATTCTCCTACCACTTTCCAGGGATTACGGCAAGGATTTGACCTTGGTGAACAGGGTCTACCTCATCATCCAGGCATGGATGGCAGTACACAGTCTATGCCTGAATGATGACAAAACTGAACTCTTCATTTTGGGCACCACCTCGAACCTCAAAAAACATTGCCACAAATATACCTCCTTTATGATTGACTGTCAACCTTATCAAAAGTTGCCAAAGAGGTAAAAACTTTAGGCTTTTACCTTGATTCCACTCTGTCATTCACTAAACAAGTAAACGGCATGGCATTTGCCAATGCACATACTTGCAAACTCATCGGAGCTGGCAAAACATTTCTATCTAAAGATAATTGCATTACCCTTGCTAGAGCCCTTATCCTGTCCAATTTGTACTACTGTAACTCTCTCTACATTGGCTCCAACAAGTTAATTACTAAAATAATTCAAACACTCCAAAATAACACCCTCAGAGCCGCCCTGGGCATTACTAGGACAGAGCACATCTCTGAGATTAGAAGACAAAACAACTGGCTTTCCACGAGTGACAAAATCCGCTAAAAACTGCCCCGCTCACCCACAAATGTCTAAACAATGCAGCCCCCTGTTACCCAAGTGAGAGAATCTGCAGACAATCCTCGACTAGGCCCACTAGAACAGCTAACACTAATTGCCTTATTGTCCCAAGATTTAAGCTATCCAAGGTTGGGGGGTGCAGCTTTCCTGTAAAAGCTGCTCAGCTCTGGAACTCCTTGCCCCCATCCCTACGAGCTGATCAACCATACATGTTCTTCAGACAGAATCTCATCAACTGGCTCAAAGCCTCTGACAAGTAAGATCCTGTCACCTCCATTCTTATATTGTATTAGATTTCTGAGTGCTATTATCAGACTGCCTGTACAGCTTTCTTTTTGTATGTGCTACTCTCCTCGCGATGCTATGTAACCGCATCTCTTCTTGTCATTACATAATTCTATTTCTTTGTGCTCTTGATCTGTATTTATGCCATTTGTAACCTAAGCTGCGAGTCTTCATGTAACCTCTGCGCCCCGATACCTTTGGGTCTGGCGCGCAATACAAATAAACAAACAAACAAACAGAGTGTTGTCACAGCATGTAAGTGACAAACGCTGAGATCTGAAGAGCAGGAGAATGCGGAGTGTGCCCCATTTCCACGACCTCTCGAGGATGACCCTTGGAGACCGACATGAGGGGTAAATACAACCTTCCAAAATCCACTGAACACAGGTCGCTTGCCAAGTGGCCAGTTACCAAAGTAGTGACCTTGAAACCAGAAGCAAATTCAATCCATCAGCATGAACAGACTCACATCTGTGATAATGGATTGCAAACTAAAAAATGTCAAAAATGGACATGGATTTCAGAAGCTTTAATAAAAGGAGCTAGAAGATAGTTATCCAGTGATGCCACAATTCATCAGGAAAACAGGGCAGAGGTGGAAGATCAACCCCTGGTTCAACAACTGATAACCATGGGTTCTTGGAACACAGAGGTTTTAGCCATTTATTGACGCCTAGTGACGTCAACCTGGGCGATTTTGACCTTCTATGTCTCCAGGAGACATGGCTAACTGAAAAACCTTATTTGGACGGTTTTTAAATACATATATCACCAGCCTTCAAAGGCTTGAAAGGACGTTCATCATCTGGATGGTTAACAGCGATACGATCTGGTAGTGAATTTCATTACGTCTAGACTCTAACCTCAAACCTGTTTTTTCAAGTGATATTATTAAACTTGAGACACGAAGAGCTGCATGCAAAAAAAGGCTGATCAGGGTGACGATATGATAATAATAAATACATATTGGAACCCTTTACATTCAAGTAACGAGAAATTCATAGAAAAGGCAGATAATCTCTTGGATGGAATATACATAAATTGTCAACCAAAGGACATAGTATTATGTGGCGACCTGAATGCGACCGGCCCGACTCTGCGAGGAGCTAAGAGAAACGCAAAAAAAAAACGACACCTACTGTGTCACCTACTGTGGTGAGAGGCATTTTGTGGTAATCACTGATGGTCTCTCGCAAACTACATAACCTCCATACGATATGGGAGAATGACATGGCACCAATATCCACTTGGGAGACAGAGGGTCAAACTGCTACAATAGACCATATATTTGTGTCCAGAGAACTGCTTCCCCTTATTTCAGAGTTCAAAATAATCTGGACTAAACACAGTGATCATAACTTGTCAAGTATGAGGTGGATTACAAGGCGGGAGACAAAAAGTAAATTGACAGCAGCAGTTGAGGATTGCAGCGGCGCCACACGTTTAAGATTAACCGCAAACGCTATCAAAAACTTAACATATATTTCGACTACTGCTGTAATTGATGATGTAATGGCCCCCGGAAACATTGATTATCAACCACTTCTAACTGTATACCACACAATTATGGGAGGCCTTCAAAGTGGTGATGCGAGGGGTTGCCATTGCTAAGTCAAAGGGGTTGCTAGGTGGGGTCATGGCTGAACTACAAGAGGCAGAGATTGAACTAGAGAAGAAGTTGGAGGGAGATGAGGCAGACACGAAGGAAATATTTAGACTACAGCGGAAGTGTGCGGAATGCTGGGACAGGCTCTGTAATTTAAACTACAAAAAATACATAGAAAGGCAACATTCGGGAGGAGATAAAACGGGCCGGCTCCTGGCGTGGCTATATAAGAGCGAAGCCCCCGATTCGGACTGTAACCGATGAGGAGGGTGAGACGGTAGATACTCAAGAGGGAGTAAACGGGGCATTCGCGAAATATTATACTGCCTTATATGTGGATGATGGGGAGAGCAACCAAAATGAGATTGAGGAAGTATTGGAGGACATAGGCCTGCCCAAGGTGAGTGAGGAGGAAAGGGAGGAACTTGATGCACCAATCACTCTCGAGGAACTGAAGGAGACGGTGAGGCAGTTACCTACTTGTAAAGCCCCCGGGGCAGATGGGTTCCCTAGCGAATTCAATAAAATGTATCAGGAAGAGGTGCTTCCACCCATGCTAGACCTGCTTAACGAGGCGTTTGAAGTGGGACGGCTGCCGGAGTCGCTTAGGGAGGCGATTATTATACCGCTCCCCAAACCCAATAAACCAGGACATAGCTGTAGCTCTTATAGGCCTCTGTCGATGTTAAATCAGGACAGTAAGATCCTTACGGCGGTTTTGGCAAATAGAATGTGGAGAGTGATTGGGAAGTTGATTCACCCTGACCAAACAGGCTATGTCCCTAGCAGAAACATCACTCACAACCATAGACGACTCCACCGAGTGGTCGAATGGGGGTGTGGACAGGATAGCGAAATGGCGATTGTGACGCTGGACGCGGTCAAGGCGTTCGATTCCGTTAAGTGGCCGTGGCTGCTGGCGGCCCTGAGGGAGTATGGCATGGGGCCGGGTTACATTAAATGGGCTAGAATGCTATATAGCGAACCACTAGCTAGGGTCCGTACGGGGGCAGTGGTGTCTGAGAGATGGCAGCTAGGCAAAGGCACTAGACAGGGATGCCCGTGGTCCCCGATGTTATACATCCTGGCCCTGGAGCCCCTGGCGATATACCTCAGGCAACAATATGAGCCGATTGGCATTGAGATAGGAAAGGAAAGGCATCTCATCTCCTTGTACGCGGATGATCTGTTGTTATATTTAATGTACCCGGAAGAAAATCTTCAGTATGTTTTGGAGGTGATGGAGCGGTACGCCAGACTGTCCGGTATAGCAGTGAACCCCCAAAAATCTAGCCTATTCCCGCTGGGGAGGTACGTGGGAAAGCCTGTGGAGAGGCTACCTGTGTTACAGATCCCGTGGGTAGTGGGCTCCTTCCGCTATTTGGGGATAGATGTATACCACTCCGTTGAGGAGGAACACAGGCACAACACTGAAATTGCTATAGGAAAAATTGGGAAGTGTATGAGGTTTTGGGAAAGGTTGCCCCTTGCGATGATGGGCAGGGGGGCTATGCTTAAAATGGTGGTCCTGCCCCGACTTTTACATTATTTCAACAATATCCCTCATATGATCCCTAGGAAGTTTTTTGCTAAACTACACAGCCTGTGCAGGGACTTTTTGTGGCATGGCACCCGACACAGAGTTGCATTATGGAAGCTGCAGAACTTTTATGAGAAAGGCGGTATTAAACTGCCCAACTTCGAGGCTTATTATGTAGCGGCACAACTGCAGTACGTAGCTAGGTGGCTCTCTGATGAGGAGACCCCGGAACACAGATTGCTCGCGAGAGATTGTGCTCCTTTTTACTTGCGGGAAATAATTTGGGTGGCTAGCTCTGAGGTGAGGGGGCGCCCTAGGATGCTGTGGTTGGGATGGAGCATGTGGCGCCGAGCCTGCCGAATGATGGGGGATCCTTTCCCTTGTGTCCCGCAGGTGCCGCTGGTCGCACTGACGAAGGGAGATAGGCAAATGAGGGTAATCATTAGGACTTATTGGGAGTCGGTGGGACTAGTCACCTTGGGAGACATCTGGCAGGAAGGGGCTATCATGGAGTTGGGGGAACTTGGGATGATGTCGGGACTGCACAGTGGTCAGTATGTAACTTACCACAGGATAGTACAGGAGATCCTGAGTAGGTGGCCCGAAGCCAGGTTGGCGGAGGAACCGAACACCACTGTTGAGGTGATATACGACACTTCAGAGGGGGGACATGAAGTGTCCAGGTTGTACGAGATGCTGATGATTGGTATCGGGAAGGACCTGGGACGCTTGAGAACAGAATGGGAAACAGAGATGGGAGCCCTGATGGAAGATGGGATGTGGAAACGGGCTATGGGATATCATAAGAAGGTGTCGAGAAATGCCAGGTTTAAGCAACTACAGCTGTACATGACGCACAGGGCCTACATGACCCCTTGGAGAATATCAAGGTTTAGAAATGTTGGGCGCCAGGCTTGCCCCAAGTGCGACGAGGAGGATGTAGACATGATACATATGTTCTGGGCATGCCCGGTAATTGAAGCCTATTGGGGGGAAGTGGCTCTGAAGTTAGCGGAAAAAGGGATCACACTAGCAATAGACTCGGCCTGGGCCTGCCTGTTGGGGGGGTATCCCAGAACGCGGAAGCACAGACATATTGAAAAATTAAAAGACCTAGCATACGTGCTTGCGAAGCGCAGGATCGCCATGGGGTGGAAGAAGTGTCACGGGCCGCGAGTGGCGGTGTGGTGGAAAGACCTGCAAAAATGGGCGGAGGCGGAAACAATTGTGTGGCAAGAAGCCAGTGGCGCTGGGGGTGAAGAGGAAACGGGTTCTCTAATGGCATGGAAACTGCCGATAGCCGAAATGTTTGGAGCGGCAGTGGCCCCAGCAGGATCTGAAAGCAGTGAAACCCTGACACACGAAACAGATATCGAGAGCAAATAATAAACAGGCTCATATGGGGGGAGGCGGGGGGAGTGCAGTGTTTATGTTGTTTCTGGTTTTATGCTTATTTGCTGTTTAATGTATTGTTTGAGCAAAATAATAAAATTATTAAAAAAAAAAAAAAAAACTATACCACACAAAAAGAAAATGAAATGGAACAATGCCACATTAAGTTCACATCGTCATCAATATGATAAACTATTGGTCGCTGAAAGGAGAAAATTCACAGCCAAACGACTGGCAGCAAAAACCAACATTGCGTAACATATAGAGCTGGCCAGTGAAGCTTTGAAACGATACAAAAATTGGCTGAGGCATCATGAGTATCAGAGAGATGCGGCAGAAATGTTACGAGTGATCTGTGTCAGGAAATTGAGGGAATTTTGGTCTCTGATAAAAACAACAGCAAACGACACAAACAATTTACTGCAGAATAATGTAGGTGAAAAAGACTGGGTCGAACATTTCTCAGCTCTCTTCCAAAAATCAAGTGGGAATTCCGCTCTTCATCGGGAATTGTGCCTTGGAACTGATCAGGGAGAAAATCTCAAAATTAAATACCTCAAGGGCCCCTGACCCAGATGGAATCACTAATGCAGATCTAAAAGTGCACCCGCAGGAATGGGCAACCTTTATCCACGTGGTCATCAAACAATGTATGGAAACAAGATCTATTCCAAAATCGTGGGCAACATCAACTGTGGTCCCAATTTAGAAAAGCAGACCAAGAGAAAATGCAAAAAACTATCATCCAAAAGCTCTATTGGACGTCATCGGAAAGGTTTTTGGATCATTGATGCTAGACGACTTTCAATTATGGGCTAGAGTAACCAGATGCGCTGACCCGTTCCAATCGGGTTTTGTAAAGGACGCTGGAACATCAGCCAACACCCTCCTGTTAAGCGCCTTGAAGGAAAGAATAATGGACGGTAGTCCACGGATCTTCGTAGCATTTGTTGACCTGGTCCAAGCCTTCGATCAGGTCAACTGTAAAATTCTGTGGGAAAGACTTTGAGAGGAAAAGCCCTGGGGAGATCATGGAACCAATACAATTGTTACACAGAAACACATCAATGAGAGTATGATTGAACAAAGGGGGCTCTTTATATAAAGTAATTCGAAAAGCAAGAGGGGTCAAACAGGGGTGCCCTCTTACCCCTACCCCCTTAATTCATACCTATGGGATTTCCAGAACTCCGAATTTAATGTCAGATCTTTCCCTCCAGCAATAGGAGGGGTTAAAGTCTCCCGCCTTCTCTATGCGGACGATCTGATTCTATTAGATCAAACAGCGATTGACCTCCAACGCCAGCTAAACAACTTGGCGAATTACATCACAAGAAATAACTTGGAGTCCCATATTCAAATAAGTCTCTTTGGAAAAGTGAAGAAATTGTCAACACAAGCAAGAGCTATTGACAACAAATTGGGCCATTTCTCTATGATACCAATCATACAATTTTATAAGGCAAAGGTCGTCCCCACCTTGATATATGGGTAAGACGCAATGCCAAAGATCCCGGAGGAAATTTGGCTGAGACTAGAAGAATACTTCTGGCGTCGAGTGTTAGGTTTAACGATGTCGACTCCAATGGCATCAATACGACGAGAATTGAGCCTACCCTCAATGCAATGAACGGTAAATAGAAAGAGCCTCATGTTATACAGAAAAACTATCTCAGACAACCATATGCAAATCTTTGATATCATCGAGGCTGAAATGGAGGGAAAGAAGAACAAAACGTTATCAGACTGGATATAAAGAAATCAAGCTAAGCTCGACGAGATAAATTGCACAGAAGATGACCTTACGCAAAACCCAAATAAGGTTAAAAAAAACTGGAGGAAAGGGACTGGGTACAGACTATTTCTATGGCCTCTAGAAACAAACTGACGTCCCACCTACCAGCAACAGCAAAGGAAAATACATGAACTCCCGGCTTACATGGTGAAATTTCTTAATAAAACCCTACGAAGCATCTTTTTGCGGACACGTTTGAACGTTCGTTCTTTTGACTAACGAAATTAGAGCCATCAGAGGTCTTTCAGCCATTAACAAGTGTAGATTCTGTAATAAAGCAGAACAGGTGGAAATAGTTAGACACCTGCTACCATCATGCACAGGGTGAACAAACCAAGGACTACCCAAATGTGTCACCTCTTTAAAGATCACCGAATCTGGAACGACGAGGATTGGTGGCCCCGTTTAATGGGAGGAGAAAGATCCTCCTATGTGCTAGCAGTGGCACAGTTTTTCCAGACTATGGAGCTTCAGAAACAAGGAAAAAACGAGGTAGAAAGAACAAACTAGACGACATGAACTCAATCAATGAAAGTAACTTGTAAAAATGATATGGCAATTGAAGCAAGTAAATACATTTTTTTTAAAATGTCTACACTTGCTGAAAAGTCTTCTTACAAGCATTATTACAAAGCTTTCCTATTCATGCCCCTTGTATTTATGTTAAGCATTTGAAAAAAGCTAAAGAAACGTTTTATTATGTGTTTACGTTTGGGCCAGCTTCCCACTATCTAGAAGAGGTGCTTGGCAATCGATATCGGTGTCGGAACGATTATGCAGGTTACGTAAAACGGAAATAGAGACACCTATTGACTGATTGCATGTTTTGATTGACATTTATGAAAAGGGCTATGCTAGCCTTCAATATGATATGCGATACATACATATCGCTCAGTTTTGGGCTCGGATATATGCGGGTGAAAATCTAGTTCTGGGTTTTACGATTGTATGAAGCTTTCGATGTGACGATAGTATGTGCAATCATGTTTTTATATTTTTTACAGTATGTTTATGTGATTGGTATTATATGTATTTTATTAATGCCTGTAATATTTTGTGTGAAATTGATATTTCTGTTATCCGGTTATATTTAACCAATAAAGCACAATAAAAAAATGAAATATAGGTTTTAGAAATCCGCCTATAACTTTGCCCCCAACATCCCTGCACAACATTTACCACACCAAAAAAAACAAAGAAAAGGAGAATGAGGTCTATCATTTTTAGAAAGCATTGTAGGCACTAAAGTTGCAAGCATTTGAAAAAGTGTTCATCCTGCATCTTACATGGATGCAGGACACATACCCAGTGAAACAATAGGTGGCAAGGAGTTTCCAAAGTCATGGCCAAAAGTGATGCTCTAGGCAAAGTGCCCAATGAGCATTCCCACAGGTCATGCATGTCCACAGGCCCTTTTCCATGCTTATCACATGCCTCGCCAGGTGTGCAGAACATGCCCCAATCAGAGAACTAGGGTTGTGAGAAATTTCACACATTGTGGGAAATATTTCATGCTCATCAACCCCTCCATTGCTAAGATCAAATGAGCACATGCGAGTCGAGACCTAGCTAGCACAATTTTAATGACTGGGCTCATCCTGCAGCTGTCGATCCCCACTTCTAAACATCAAAAAATAATTAAGGTCTGCAACCTAGTCCTAACAACCTTTAACATGCAGCGTTTACATGCTCTCATTAATGTGCACTAAACAGAATTAGTGCGGAAGAAAACTATGACAGCCAAGGGAACTAAAATACAGGGGGATGAAATGATGTGTGCAAGATCAAACTGCATGTGTTAAATAGTGCAGCCGAGATTAGGAAACAAATATTCTGTCTTCAAAGACCAAACTAGCACTGTTGTGAGTTGGAAGAACTCACCACACTACTGTATGAGAAGAGAGACACAGAGCACCCGATATGGGCCCAGACGGGGTCTGGAGAGGGACTAACAGGAGCCCAGTCACCTTCTGAGAGGGTGTTCTTGTATAATTTCCTGATCGCACGTTGCAGCATTCGGCAGGCGCTTCTATGACGTACTACACTGCACAGAAGCCCACCAAGTGGGGAAGAGAAGGTGTAATGACCTCACGTGCAGGACAGAGGATCGCGTAGTTGCACCAGGGGTCATAGAGGGATGGTAACTTTCTTCCCAGAGCAACCCAGCCTAACATTCAACCACAGGACTTCCGTACCAGAACACCTCATGCGAGAACAAAGGATGCCATGGACCGGAAAAACACACCTCCCAAGATAGTAAATTCGCAATCAAGGGGTTTCCAAGATGGCACTGCAAATACGTATGACATGTCACGGCTCCAATGAAACCCGGATAGAAGTCAGTAATTTTTGAACAAATCACTGTCCTCATCAAATAATCATATAATGATTGTAATTAAAACTCCACCGCTACAACTGTTTATTTGTATCCTACCTGTGTCAAGTTGAAAGGAATGGTTCGGTCAAAAATTTGTATTGCCCCTATGGGTCGGCCATGTCTTTTTAAGCCTAAATCGCTCGATTTTAGAAAAACTTCCTATGGACCTTACCCGAGTTTTCGTCCATTAAATGCACGCGAAAACAGGCAGTAAGGCGCCGCCATTTTTTGATAATCCTATCACTTGCCGCTTCGCCCTGGCTGACCTGCTTTTGCGGCACTAAATCATATCCCCCGCCCCTGAGCCTGTCATCAGCAGACGCGTACCGTCCATTTCACAACGCCAAAGCACGTCTCGTGTCAACATTCGCTGCGCTTCAGCTAATGACGTGTCACCATGGAAATGGCAGGACGCCTCTTTCCTCAATAAGTATAAACAGACCGTTTCACAACACACAGCAGCAGATTTTCGATTCCATTCCTCTCTCTGTATTACTTTGAGTATTCTGTGACTCTTTTCTGTGTTCTGAACACACAATGGCTACAATAATGCCCTACATGTACGAGCCCGAGTATACCGAGGAGGAACTACTGGAAAGGGGAACACGCGAAAACTATGGGTCTTCGGACGGCAGTTGGGAGGACGATTCAACAGCTGAAGAGCCTGGACCTATAAGCATGGACGGTGTTTCCACCTGGTGCACATGCAATCGCTGCGAGCTAATGCTAACCGAGGAGGAGAACTGCTGCTGCTGTGAAAACTCGGGATGCGTGGCCTACATTTCGGAAGGCGAGCCATGACCGCAATGCATCACCGAGCTGCCAGACTTCAGGGCAGCCTGCCTCACATGGTCCGTGTTGAGGATAATGATGGTGCTTATGCACGAACTTCGCGCAACTGTTCGTCCTCGTAATCCGAGTAAAGAGTAAGTATACTCTGCTTGTCATGCCACTCCTATTTCATGGTCTTCTACTATATCCAAAATTACTTATACATATCATTGTAACGCACGAAAGTTGTTCAATAGTGTGCAGCGTCTAGATAGCATTTGTCCGAGCAGAATGCCATTAGTTACAAGAATTGCCATTGACAACAAACGTTTATTAAACTTATCTTGGTCATTTAAAAACAGTTTGTTTCATTCCTTTTCACAGGTGGTACAGGCTGGCGGCCTATCGTTCCTTTACATGGTGGCTTCACGGGAGGCTTGGACACCGCGTTCAAAGAGTGATACCCGCCTGTGCCGTTCGTGCCATAAGAGAAACGTTCCCGAGTGACAGCGGTCAGTACAGGGGATTTTCTCTTGCTGTGCTGCAACCTGAACTGTACAATGTTTAAAGTCTTGTATTTTTGTGTCATCAAAATAAGATACAAAATAAAACACCACATATATTTTAACAACGGTTGTTTCGATTTTTTTAATGAATCAAGTGTGTCTCCATTCAAGGATGGACGTCAGACATCTGTGCTCGGAATGGGTGAAGTTCAGGTCGCTGTGAAGCGGGGTGGTCACTATCTAAGCTAACATAATATATTATCAATAATGCATGCACTAAATAACACTTGTTCAAAGTCTTTCAGTCGGTTATGTCTCTATAAAAGTCACACATATATCTATACTATCAATTAATATTGGATTATACAGGCCTTAGGTCAAGGGTCTTGACCACTATAATACACTGTTTGAAGTGTGGGTCTGTGCTCACAAGAATCTCCGCTATGTGGCATTTGTTATTGATAGGCAACGATATACTGCAGTAGGGGTCTAATGTTAGTTGGGGATCTGCTAGGTGGGCATCATGGCATGGTCAGTGGTCTGGCACATGAAGAGAATACCTTGCAGGGACAGAGGGTCAGAATGGCAGTAAGTTTCCACTGGCGAGGGTGCGTGGGCAAGGACACGTTTGTGGAGATGAACGAGCTATGTGCTTGGTTCAGGCTGGTTCACATGCAGGACCGTGATCTCAGAGGAAGAGTGATGTGTTACATTTATTAGCTGTTGCAAATACCACTGGAGTTTTCCAGTCAGAGTGGGAACGAGGGTGTGGGCCATGTGCTCTGTACTATCGCAGTGAGGCCTGGTCATCAAGATGGAGTGGAAAGGGGGTACAAAAATGGATGCCCCGTCTCCTGCTCAGTGTTCCCATCTACGCGAATGTCATCCAAAGTTAACATCACATAAGGGCAAGAGGCGAACCCACTACTGGAGGCACTTGGTACGGGTTTCTACTGAGAGTAAAGGATGAGAGGGGCCTGATGGCCCCTCGCTCTCACACACTTGCCTGCACGCCCCAGGCCCATCCATCCATCCCACCCCCCTCTATCAAAGGCGGTTCGCACCCGGGGATGAGCGCTGGCATGGGGGGCTGTCACGGGCGCAAACGGCCAAGGTGCCAAACAGCATGTACACTTCAAAAGGTATCCCATGCCCAGGGGCCATCGCTCACATGGCCTCCTCAGACCCCGTGTCTCCAGGCAGGCCTCCCCTGAGGCAGGCTGCCCCCCTGCAATCCACATAAGTGTGTCTCCATTCAGCAGTCTTCCTGTGCCTTATCTGCACGCCCTAGGCCCATCCATCCCACCCCCTCTATCAAAGGCGGTTCGCACCAGGGGATGAGCGCTGGCATGGAGGGCTGTCACGGGCGCAAATGGCCAAGGTGCCAAACAGCATGTACACTTCAAAAGGTATCCCACACCCAGGGGCCATCGCTCACATGGCCTCCTCAGACCCCGTGTCTCCATGCAGGCCTCCGCTGAGGCAGGCCGCCCCCCTGCAAACCACATAATACCACGACATACACACGTCATTCATTCACAAACACACCCCAGTTTCTAATACTTTATAAACCACTTGATATTTCTCATGAGAACATCTTTGTGCTTTGCAAGTCAACTCCTGAACCTTCTACCTGAGAAGCACTGAGATCTATGCTAATCTGCTCGTCGTCGTGCTATCTGGGACCGCTTCGGGCAAACTCGTCAGTGTGCTACCTCTGGCCATCTACCTGTTCTCCTGCAACATACTGCTCGGCCTGCTGAATCCAACTGTTTGTTGTTCAAGGTAAGGCCATGTATCCTAGTCATATTTCGGTCATTTTTACATTTCTATCTATTTGCAATTACAGTACCCAATAGAGCTATTGTCATTGGTCTCATTGCTATTGACTTGAGTTTCAATTGTTATGCTATCAATAGATCTATTTATTTTCATCTGTGTCAATTGTCATCGAATTGCATCCTTCAGGGGTCCAGTCTGTAACGGAAGCATGGTTCCTTTTCGTGCAAGACAGAACATCCAAGGGACGAGTCACATGTTCAGAGTTTAGTCAAATAATTTAAAAAATGTCTAAATTATGCAAATACTAAGCCGCACATGATGAACTGGTATAGTTCCGGCGACCAAAACAAACCTTGCATTGAGCATGGTATGTTTCATTTACTTTTTTATTACATTTTTATTCATTAAGGTTTTATAATAATCTTGATATTTACTTTTCAGAATTTTCAACAATGCCTGCCTGTTCGATTAGCGGTTGCCCTTCGAAGACCCATGCTAAATCTGAAGGCACTACAATGCATGTATTCCCGAAAACTGTTGATCGAATAAGAGAATGGGTCAGACATTGCGGATATCCACTGGAGGAACTGGAAAGTAGAGTCCAACAAGTCTTTGAGGACAAGAGGGGTGATCGATACCGCATCTGCAGCCGGCACTTTCCCTCGAACATGTACACCACATCTTGGGTAACAAAGAAGAATAAACGGCGATCGACACGAAAATTGCTCGCAAACGCTATTCCCACTCTATTCATCCACAATCCGCCACTGGTGAGTCAAGTGTCCGTTTTTAGCTTTAGGCCTTGCAGTAGTGTGTAGGTAGCCGAATGGATTCATTGATATTTTAGGTGTTGTTTCCAATGTGTATTACTTTCGACATTGATATGAGTGTATAGCTTTTTGAATAATGACATTTATCAATATATTATTTTTAGATTTCATAACCCACAAACAGAAATCTATTTATGGGCACAGGGAACTGGGCTATATTGCGCATTACTCAAAGTATTCTGTCTCCTTACATGGCAATTTTAAAAGTTGGCTTTTCATTATCAAACAATTTACCTTTACAACTTCTTGACTATCCCTTGAATCTGAAGCAAGAACATTCTACTTCCGTCACATGCTCGCAATTATCAACCACTTCTAGCGCGTAACAGGTAATCATACTTGGCTATTCTGCTACAGACTTGTTTTATGCATGTCAAGTAAGAGTTTGTATGTATCGTGTGATTATTTTACCAATTGTTTGGTTAGTGCTTTCCAATTGATATACACCTTAGTTGTCGTCCCCTGGTGTTTGTTTTCAGTTATAATTAGTGTTATCCATACTAATGCAAGTACTGTCTTTCAGGGAGATGCTGAAGCGTCCACCACATTGACAACAGCCCTAGATGTTCTTCAGCAGCACGAGGTATGAACACTGACAGCTCAATCGACCGTGATCATCAGGACTAGAACACTTGTCTTTTGATTGTTCTACACCATGTTTTATTCGTGTTTGGCTATTGAGATGTACATGTGTGTTTGTCCTCACGTGTGTTTTATGCTAACAATATTTTGATACACAGTAATGAAAATACTATGTTTCAGGGAGTCGATGGAGCCTCATTCTGTGCTGTCTATGCGAATACAGAAAATATAGTCGTTGCAGCACAGGATGAAGGGGAGACATGCGGATACGTATCGGAGCAACAGCGTGCAGATGTTGAAGGTCGAGTCAAACAAGTTGCAAAGAAAAGAAACAAAAATAAGGTTAGTTACAAACAGTTCATAACTTTAGAAATGTTTTTGTGCTGGGGACTATTTTATGTTTTTTTCAAGTCAATTGTACTATACTTTATCTTGTGTTTAAACTGAACATCCCTTTTCCAATCGGTCCTCTAGGTACCCGTGGGTCTACGAACTATACATACACAGACAGTGAAGCGAATGAGAGATGTTGCTTGCCAGACCATTTACACTATGGAGGCTATGGAGGAACTATTAATTCAGACGCGGCGTGTTGAGACTCAGGATGCTCATGTCAAATGTACAGAAAATGAAATGAATGTGTCCGGAGAATCCAGTAAAGTTGTGAAGGACCATTGCTACAGTACGACCGCACCACTGCAACAACATGATACTGGATGTTTTGAAGATAGCTCTGAAGTAGTCGCAGATCAATTTACACAATCTACACTCGCCAGAAAATTGACACCAAAAAAGCTGTCGACATTGTTGTGTTCTCCCATCAATGTTGAAGTAGCAGATGTTGAAATGACAGAGAATGAACCAGCAGCAGCATTCACCGACGCATCAGAACTTAATAGCAGCAATATTTCTTTCAAATGTGGTAAAATGTCCTCAACGTCACAGGCCGAAACAACTTTGACGCAGGATGACAGTCTAATGAAAGAGGGCAAATACATAGGGCCTCATTACACGGTAGGCGGTAAACCATGGCGCTATTAGCGCCATGGTTCATGCCGGTTATTTACCGGTACCGCCTTGGAGGAAAGGGGAATTACCGCCCTATTCCAAGGTTGGGAAGGCGGTAATTCCTCCTTCCTCCATTGCCCTTCCCCATTCCCATTTTTGCCCCATAGGGCATAATGGGAATGGGGAAGGTGCTAATTACCTGGTCCCTTTGCGGGTTGGATTTTTAACGCCTGCAAAAAGCAGGCGTTAAATTCCCCAACCCGCAAAGGGACCTCGTAGTAAGGCGGTAAGGATTTACCGGTAACATACCGGTACCGGTAAACCCTTACCGCCTACCGTGTAATGAGGCCCATAGTATTCGACAGTTGTTTGATGGATATTATAAGTATGCTGAAATGTGGGCATTCCGTCAGAGGGAACGTATGTGGGAAGCCATTGATTCATGTGACACGTCAAAAACAAGGCAGTAACGTCACAATACATGCCGCCTGTAGATCACATCATATGTTCTCATGGTCTGCACAACCGATGCTGGGGAAACTGCCAGCAGTCAATCTACTGTGTGCAGCTGCATCACTTTTTAGTGGCTCCAGTTTTAGAAAGTTAAAGTCTTTCTTTCAGTTTGTGGGACTCCATTTCATTTAAAAAACGCAGTACTACAAATACCAACATGATTATCCGTTTCCGGCCATTAGTGATGCTTGGAAAATTGAACAATTGTCTCTACCAAGTACATTTGACGGCAAACGATTCAGGCTAGCCGGCGATGGACAGTGCGACAGCCCTGGATTTTCTGCCAAGTACTGCACCTACCACTTTCAGGACATGAATAGTAAGAAAATTGTGAGTTTGGTGGTCGTGCAGGTAACACAATGTACATCCTCAGTGGCCATGGAGAAACTAGGATTTATAAAATCAGTGGAATATCTGCAATCGAGGGAAATGCACAACGACCTCATAGCCACAGACAGACACATGTCAATTGCCAAGACAATGAGGGAGCAGTTCCCACATATCAAACATCAATTTGACGTATGACATCTTGCTAAATCAATCAATAAGAAAATCTCGGCTGCAGGGAAAAAAAAAAGGTTTGGAAAGTATTTCAGTGGTCTCAGTCTATCAGCAAACATCTTTGGTGGAGTTACAAAACTTGTGAAGGGTCAGTGGAAATACTACTTGAAAAATGGTGGTCACTGATGCACCACTGTACCAACGTGCACCGCTGGTCAGAAAACCTACATTTCCACCAATGTGAAAATGGCCCTTTGTCCCCAGTGGAGGCACGGAAGAAGAAGTGGTTGAATCCATCTTCACTGATACACAAAGCCATTGAGAAGATTGTTTTCGATAAAACTCCATCAAGAGATTTGAGGAGACTGACAGAATTCTGTCACACAGGAGGTTTGGAGGTGTTCCACAATATGTGCCTAAAGTACAGGCCAAAGCGCTTGCATTTCAGCATACAGGGCATGAGACATAGGACTCTACTAGCGGTCTTGGCCCATAACGAGAATCTCGGCCGTGAACAATCTAGGACTAAGGGTAATGTAAGGATGCCTCGCTACACTAAGGCCTTTTCAAAAAGAAGTAAGCAATGGCTGATCAAACCAGTCTATGAGGAAATGGAGTTCGACTTTGTCAAAAGCCCTATTGTTGCTGTATTAGAGAAGCACAAATATGGAATTTTGAACGTTTCTGTGCAGAGCACTGATCCATTGCCACCCAACATTGCCACTGTGCCATGTCCACCCAAAGGAGAGCTGGTTGTGAAGTACAAATCCCGGTTTAAATAATTGTAATACGATTGTCTTTTTGTAAATAAATGTTATTGTACAGTGTGCATACAAAGTACGCTAACCCTAACCCCCTACCTTCACCATCCTGGGTGCCGAAAAACCTGGGTGTCATCTTTGAATACTCTCTCTATTCACCTCATATTGCTCACCTTGTCTATATGTGTATGTATATATTTTTGTTGATGTAACTAATTTTCGCAATCTCTTCTAAATGCTGGGCACTGTTAACCGAGGGGAGGCTTGCGTATTGCAAATAATAAAAACAAACAAACAATAAATCTCACTTTCAACTCAACTCCTCGGGTACTTTATACTTTCCCTGACCTTCCCCAAAAAAATTAAAAGTCTCAATAGTTATGGTTCTTTGGGGCTTCAAGGCTCGCAGACAACGAGGACAAAGTTGGGGGCCTTAGAACGCGCCAAGCGAGCCGTTGCAGATGGGAGACAAGCCAGTTCGCATTTGCACATTGAGGCGCACTACATAGATGGATTCGAAACTTCAAGTTCTCACAGATGACTTTACTACGGGATGTTGCAAAGAAAGAATGTATGCTCATTTCTAGTGAAGGTCAGCGGCTTTGATTTTCAGCTCGCGCCCTGAAGAGGCCCACAACTCGCACTGGCAGTATAAGGTTCTATTGTTTTTTTACCTTAAGAGACAGGGACCATGCCGAAAGAACTTCATTTGAAGGGGGTTGGGGGGTGCAATAACGTAAGAGACGATAAGGCAGAAAATTCTGAAACTAGACCGAGTTTCATGTTAGTTCAGTATACGCAAAATCGTTGTCAAGAGCACAGTGGGATTTACGGACTGCATTACGCAGAGACACAATGGAAATTGCAAACATAATGTAAGTAACTCTTTAGAAGCTTTTATACCGGAATGAAGAATTAATGAATGGAAGCATGAATAAATGAATGAATGAAGAGCTTTGAAAAGGTTTGTGGGATCGTCCTTGTAGCGGGCACATGGGCATGCAGGTCCACATTCCACACGCATGTAGACAAAAAGTCGTTTCTCATTGTGTACTAACCTCGATTTATTTGGTTAGTTTTCACATTGATTTTAGAGCCGAACATACTCCATTGCACTATCCTTGAAAGCAAATAGTTTCAGCTTGGCCGTAATAAATAAAATGAATAATATTAATAAAGATCGGCTGGTGAGACCAATTATAAATTTTATGTTTTCAAAACAGGTATATCCTTCCCTTTTGCCACTGCCACCAGTTTCAGACACCGGCAGATGGTTTTTTAACCGCCAGCTGCAGCTTAATGTAAACAACTGCACAATCCTGATGATCTTATGGGACGATCGCCAAGGGCCCATATGCCCTTACGCGGTACTAGCGGCTAGAAGCAACATATCAACCTTTACGCTGGCCTAGTGCCTACTTGATGGAACAGCCTTGCGGTTCAACGTGCGACAAAAGTGATTCTTTGAACGAAAACCAACACCCTGTGTACCATAAAGGAACAGCGCGTGACTCACGATAAACTTTTACGGATTTGCGGATAGAGATAAAAGAAAATAAATGACTTTCGGAGTTCATATGGCAATTGCTGAATATTCTATAAACATTTAATGTCAAATAAATGTACTTTACCAAATGTACTGTGTTTCTGTTTGATTTTAAAGTACAGTTTCATATTCCGAATTGTGGCGCGCTGTGTTGTGAGCTGATCTGTGTTGGTTTCCGGGTTCTGTGTGAAATCGCGTAGAAGACGACTGGGCGCGTTTGCCTACGCAGCACAGAAACGTCACGGAGAGAGGCAGGGAATATGAAGGTTTTGATAATGTCAGGCTCAGGGGCGGGGGATATGATTTAGTGCCGCAAAAGCAGGTCAGCCAGGGCGATGCGGCAAGTGATAGGATTATCACAAAATGGCGGCGCCCTACTGCCTGTTTTCCCGTGCGTTTAATGGACGAAAACTCGGGTAAGGTCCATAGGAAATCTTTCTAAAATCGAGCGATTTAGGCTTAAAAACACATGGCCGACCCGTAGGGGCAATAAAGAATTTTGACCGAACCATTCCTTTAAGTTCGCTCTAACAGCGCTACAATGCCTCAGGGCAGCTTTTGTGAGCCTTATAAATGCAAATAAATAAAATAAATAAAAAAATAGAATAGGAGTGCCCAGGGTGAATAACCAATCAGTTAGCCTTAGAAAATGCCCCCAAGCCTCATGGGTATGAAAGGGGCTGGGAAAATAATTTTCTAGGACACAGAGGAAGCAGACATCACTGGTGATGCACCCTTGATACAAGAGAATAATGAAAAGACTGCTGACTGGAGGAAGGCATTACATGCCTGGAGTGGCTGGGAAAGTGGCAGCTGCTAAGTCCTGGAGGAAGAAGGCTGACCAGAAGGGCACAGAAGCACTTCTCATGTCCTTGGGGAACTAGAAAGCAAAAGCTAAAGCTTTACCACCAGCAACCCCTAGGAAGGAATAAAGCTGTGGCATGAGTGAAAGAGAATTGTGGCTGCCAGAAAAGGATCCTGGATGGCGAAATACCCGTAGCTAATGTCCAGGAAGTGCCCGTTGCGACTACTGATCCTAAATTCCAAAAGGGTCCGGTCGCAACTCCTGAAGGACCAGTTGAACAGTCTGAATAAAAACAAGGTCCAGGAGGGGGCCTTTGTAAGCCCGGAGAGAACCAAGGGACAAGTCTTTTTTGTTGCATTAGAATTGGGATGAACCTTGAAGAGTAGGTTTGTAAACATTTGCTTTGGGGAATCCTTGAAACTTTATGCTATTAGCCTATGGTGGTCATGAGGCTAGGAACTCAAATGTTAGTTTTGAGACTTGTCTGTTGGCCAACCCTTTGGAGTTTTCTTTATTAGAAACTAGCTGTATACCTGGCGTTGCCAGTGTCCTGATCGAGTGGTGTCTCATGTGCCCTGGAGGATGTTGCCATTGTCCTCTTGTCGGCAAGTCTTGCTTCAGTTTGCTCTGGCATCTCATTTACCCTGGAGAAAGTTACTCTTGTCCTCTGGTTGGCAAGTCGTGCTGCTGTTTGTTTTTGTGTTTCAGAAGCTCTTGACATTGATTTTTGCTTTGCATCAGATGGAGCTTTTCTAAGTGATTTTTTTTAAAAACAATTTTATTAGTTTTATCACCAACAAACAACAAAAAACAAACATTGCAGTATAGGTTCTCACATTTCACAGTTTGGAATAGATCATTCAATGTCTGCTGCCTACCCCTTCCCCTCCCCACTCGTGCAAGCCTACTCCACTGCGCGGTCCGTGTCTTCTTCCGAAGGGGTTTCTTTTCCTATGTCCACATCAGAGTCTTGATCACTCGACCAGTCATGGGTGGGCCCATATAATGTGGCCACTAAGTGTTTCCAGGCTGTCAGGGTTTCTGCCATAGGTACCCCAGCCTCTTCTTCCCAGTCATACCTTAATTGTGCCACTTCTTTCCCCAATTTGAACATTAGCAGCTCGTATAGTCTGGATCTCTCATGTCCTCCTCCTGCTATATCGTATATACATAGTGGTACAGCGAGTAGAGCGCTCGCTTTGACACCCATGCAGAGCTTGCTAACGCAGGTTTGAATCCCGGCAAGGCCAAACTCAGCCTTTCATCCTTCTGATGTCGATAAATGAGCACCACACACCGTGGGTAATAATAAGCAGCGCTCAGATACCTGAGGGTTCGTAGCGCTATATAAATGCCAAATTATTATTATTATTATAGATTCTATGGCAGCGTCAGGTGGCTCTGCTAATGTTATTTCCGACCATGTGTCTCTGATTTGCCGTGCAATTCTGTTATATGTAATGTTTGTCCAGCATACAACCATGCTTCCTCCACCAGCGCCCCGAATGCCTTAATCTCTCCCTCTTGCCATATGTCTCCTACTGTTACAATTCCCACCTGCTCCCAGTGTCTCCTAATCACCTGCCTTAGTTGTCCATTCCCTCCTGTCAATGTAACCAACGGCACCCGTGGAGAACAAAGTGCTGGGTTCTCCATGACCTGGCAAGCTCTGCGCCACGTCCTCCATCCCAGTACCAACATCTGTGAGCACTCTTTCACCTCTGTTTTGGGCAGCCATATTTCTTTCAGGAAGTACGGGGCGCACTCTAGTCTCAACAATCTCGATTCTGTGGTCAGGCCTTCGGATAACCATTTGCCACATATTGTAATTGGCTAGCTAAGTAGTAGATCTCATAGTTTGGCAGTTTTATCCCCCCTTTATCATGCATGCTCTGCAACTTCCAGAGGGTAATTCTGTTCCTGGTCCCATGCCATAAAAAGTCCCTGCATATGCTGTATAGCTTAATAAAAAATCTCCATGGTATCAAGTGTGGTATATTCCCAATTCTTTTTTATAATCTCGGCAATACGACAATCTTGAGCAGCGCCCCTCTTCCCATCATTGCCAAGGGAGCTTAGTCCAGAACCTCATACTGTTTTCGATGTTCGTTACTGCCTTCTCTGTGTTGTGCTGGTGTTCTGCCTCTACCGTGTGATAAATATCTATCCCCAGGTATCTAAACGTATTCGTCACCCATGGTATTTGTAAAATTGGTAATGTGTCCCGTGGGGTTCCTATATACCTCCCCAATGGGAAATGCATGATTTTTGGGGGTTCACTGCTATCCCAGATAGAGAGGAAAATTGCTCCATCACTTCCAGGATATATTGGAGGTTTTCTTCAGGATATCGTATGTACAGCAGCATATCGTCTGCGTATAGTGAGACCAAATGTGGCTCCCCTTTTATGCTAATCCCTATTACCTCATACTGCTGCCTCAGATATATCGCCAGGGGCTCCAGTGCTATGATGTACAGCATCAGGGACTACGCACATCCCTGTCTGGTACCTCTATTCAATTGCCACCTTTCTGAAATGATCGCACCCGTTTTGACTCTGGCTATCGGTGCCCTGTACAGTAGTTTAACCCATTTGAGGTATCCCGGCCCTATCCCATATTTAGTCAGGGCCACTATTAGCCAGGGCCATTTGATCAGGTCAAAAGCTTTTATTGCGTCCAGCGGTACAATTGCCATTTCACCCTCGTCCCCTTTTGTATGCTCCATGACCCAGTGAAGCCTTCTAAGGTTATCTGACATGTTCCTGCCTGGGACATATCCTGTTTGGTCATGGTGTATTAATTTGTTCATGATCCGTTTCGTTCTGTTTGCCAGTACAGCCGTGAGCATTTTGCTATCCTGGTTCAGCATTGATACTGGTCTGAACAATCCGCAATCCATGCCTAGCTTATTGCTTTTGGGGAGTGGGATGATGATTGCCTCTCTCAGAGATTCTGGTAACCGCCCTGTTTCAAATGCCTCATTTAGCATTGCTAGCAGCAGGGGGTGGAGGGGGGAGCACCTCAGTTTTGTACATTTTGTAGAACTCACTAGGGAATCCGTCCGCCCCTGGGGTTTTACTAGTGGGTAGTTGCACTACCACCTCTTCCAGTTCTTCTAGCGTAATTGGTGCCTCTAGGCCCTCGCGCTCCTCTGCGCTTATCCGTTGCATGCCTATATCCTCTAGTTTATCCATTAACTCCCTACTATCGCTCCCTCCTCCGTCACCATACAATCTCTGATACTATTTAAGAAACTCCCGATTAACGACCTCCTGGGTGTCCACCAATCACCCCTCCTCCCCCGTTATTACTCTGATCACAGGTCTGGGGGTCTCACTCTTGTACAACCATGCCAGCATCCTCCCCGGCTTATCTCCTCCCGCGTGCTGCTTCTCCACATACTTTATATAGTTCAAAATACATAATCTTTCCCAGTGTCCTGCACAGTCCTGTTGCAGTCGGCTTATTGTTTCGGCATCCTCTTTAGTGCTTCCTCCTCTGCCCAGGATTGTTTCTATCTTGGTCTGTGCCTGCTGCAGTTCCCTTAATATGCCTCCCTGCAGCCCTTTGGACTTGGCTATGGCTATCCCCCTCCCCACCACTTTGAAAGCTTCCGATAGTGTACCGGCCGACTCGACAGTTCCTGTGTTGATTCTCGTCTGACCTATCCATCTTTGGGTTTAATGTGCAGTAAAAGTCCCCGCCCCAGATCACTGCCCCTCCAGATGCAAGTTCAGTTTGTTGTAAAGGGTCTTGAAGTATGCCACTGTGTCCTCATTCGGGGCATATGTATTTATGATGCATATTTCTTTATTTTCCACCAGCCCCCGTATTGCCACCAACCTCCCATCCTCTTCAACCGTAGACTGTATTAACTGAAAAGTGACATGTGGCGCCACCCAAGTTATCACCCATCTGGCATATGCCGAGAATGTTGCGCCAATGACCACCCCCCTCCATTTCTTTTGGATCACCTCTAATTTCGTTTTTGTGAGGCGTGTCTCCTGTAGCAGGGCTATGTCTATTTTCTGCCTTTTTAAATACATCATGACTTTATTCCTTTTTAGATAGCTATTAAGCCCCTGACATTCCAGGAAATAACCTTAAGGTCCCCCATGTTTTGGCCACATCCCTCCCCCCTTCGTACGTCTTCAGCCTTAGCCTGAGGCGCCACTGCTCGCATGTGTAAGCTCGTTCCCCAACTTAAACTCCCCTTAACCCCCAACACTACAACTACCCCAACCTCCCGCCTTCCCCAACTCAAACCTCAACTCCCTCCTTTCCCTCCCCCCTCCCAACTGATGCCCAGTTCCATTCCTGGATCTCAGGCACCGCCACATCTGGCCCTTTTCTTGGCCCTAGCCAGTACTTGGGGCCTAGCAGGGAGATATCTCCCTAGTGGTGCTTCTACTACTTTACCTACTACAGATAGGTCGTCTACCTCCCGTGTCTCCTATGTTTACCACTGTTCGCACTGCACAAGCAGCTCATATCTATCTTCCACAATCTATATTCCGGTCCAACAAGTCCTGCTGTGGAGTGTTATAGTTAATTAGCGTTTGCTTTCCCCAACATGCCCTTTGCATCCCAAACTAGTGTCCCTGCTGTGGTCACACCCACCCCGAACAACATCAAGCATGGCGCTGTGTCACTTATCCTGGCCATCTCGCTCCTGATCGTCTCCATGTGCCGGGCAGCCCTGGGCGTCCAGCCAGCATGCCGCCTCATCCGGGGTTTCAAAGAAGTGTGCTTTGCCTTTGTGTAGAACCTTGAGTTTCGCGGGGTGCAAAAGCATATACTTGAATCCGGCTGTACGCAATCTCTTTTTCACCGCCACATCGCTAGAACGCAGTCTCTGCACCAGCATAGTGTAGTCTGGGTATGCGGTGACAGTCGCTGACGCCCGTGTTATTGTTTCACCTTTCCGAAAGAATTCCAGTATCTTCTCCCCGTCTCTGTAATTCAAAATCTTTGCTATAATTGCGGAGGGAGGGGCCCCCGGTTGAGGCCTTCTCATCAGGGCCCTGTGCGCACGTTCAATCGCGAACCCCTGGGAGAGCTTACTAGCTCCTATTTCCTGGATGATCATTTTCTCCACATAGTCCGTGGGATCCTGGCCTTCTTCTCCTTCCGGTAGGCCCACCACGCGTATGTTATTGCGTCTTGCTCGTCCTTCAGCCTCTTCTGCTCTATTTTCCATGTTGGACACTTGTTTCAATATGTGGACCTCCTTGGCATTAGTTGCACTGACGTCCATGTTGGTTTTCACTGCGCTCTCAAGGCCACTTGTTCGCTCCGCCAGCGCCCTCACATCTTGTCTCAGTCGGTTGACCTCTATTCCCACTGCATCAATTCTAGTTTCCAGTGCCGCTTTCAGATCCGCCATCGCTATCCCCCATGAGGATTTCAGTTCCGTTATGGCTGCCAGGATCCGGTGGTCGTCCCTCGGCGAGTTCGCGTCTGCCGGTGTAGTGGCCACGGCTTGTGCGGGGGTCGTCAGGGACTGCTGCGGTTTGGTGAAGATGTCCATTGTTGGCCGTTTGCCCTTGACTCTGCCTCCCTTGAGTGCCATTACACTGCCCGTCTCCTGCACAGGTTGCGTCTCCCCGGCGGTATACTGAGTCTTATGCCGACCCACGTCCCTTTCTTCCCAGGTGAAAAGCTTTCTATGGCACCACTAGGACGTATGCTCCTCTTCCTTGGCGTGCTGGTCCACAACGTGGGGATCTGCAGATCTGACCCGCTGATCTTTCAGTCCTGCGTGCCGCTTATTTGTTTTGTGAGGGTCCCGACACTACTGCAGTCTTGTACTACGGTCTCGACTCAACGCCCTCAAGGCACCTGTGTGTCAGGTGTGTGTGCCACCTCTTCACCTGTAGTAATGCGTGTTGGCTATTGGTAATGTGTCTGATCCTTCCTCCTGGGGTAGGTTGCCACTTTGGCTGCATCCGTCAGGCCAGGTATAAAGTCTGCCTACTTGGTCTTATTTCGCGGGGCTTTCTTGCCCTGTTATTGCACTATGCCCATCCCTGGCCGTCCCTTGTTTCTCCTGCCCCTCTTCATGGCTGTCTGGTCCTCCTCTCCACAACCTTTTTCTTCCTTGCCCCCATCTAATGAGTGCAGGGGGTACGTCCTCCAGCCGCCACCTCTTTAAACCTTGAGACCCGTCACTTGGTTGCCTCGTCGTCCTTCACCCCCGTAGTGTTGTGTTCGTCTGGTGTTATACGCTTCCACAACATCTGCCCCTGGACATTCCACTCGATCCTTTGTCCCTGTTACGTGCTGCTCATTTACTGGGCTTGGGGGGGCTGTATTATTGCCTCGAATCCGAAACAGCACTTATCTGCATCTCCTACATTGCCCTCACTGACAAACTTTTTAATTTGATAAGAGAAATAAACCAACCAGTAGGAAATGCTAAGTGTTCCCACATTAGTCAGGCCAGAAAAAGGGGAAGCAAAGATGAAAGGATATTTGGCTCACAAAATTTTAAACAGGTACCAGAAATAAAATAGGGGCTTTATTGCAATCAAACCACAGGGGTCGTTAACATGACATCAGCATAGCTCTTGACCCCTCAATGGCATCAGAAGGAAAGGACGTACGATTCAATGATCCATGACACCGATGATGACCCAATGTATGGTTTTTAACAACATGGTTTGGAAACCAGAGTGTCTGTAACAATTTAATAAAACGGGATTCCTACACAAATGCCCAACTACCAAAGATAATGAGATACTGACATTTAACAGATCAGTAGTCTGATTGGTTAGTTCACAGGAGTTGCAACCCTGCCCTCAGTGTTTTCAAAGATTCGACAAAATGGCAGCGATTGCGACACAACAATAATGTCCATGTTTCCAATTCCGTATTAATCCAAAGCTTATGATTTTGCCACTAAATCACTGACACCCCCCATTTTTTATGGTGTAATATTATACAACATTTTGGTGTACAGTTGTTTTATAACCACTGTCAAATTTGGAAGATAAAATGATCTGCCCAGGATCATAGTGTTTTGATTGAATGGTCTTGTTCCTAAGTCAGCAATGTTGCTGCTTTGCTGCACCCGTCCCTTTAAGGCTCCTCTGCAATTGTTTAGATTTAATGCTGCACCTATATTGTTATTCAGACTATTTCTATACTCTTTGCGATTCAATTCCCTGCCTGACCTTGGGGATCCACAGTGGGATGGTCAAAGGGGCCAGGTGTAACTCCAAGCTAGTGAACTTTGGACCTCCCCCACCAAGTTCCCAGCCTACGGCAGGAGGGCAGTCACAGAAGTCCACACACACAAATAAACCCCACTGGCCTTGACAAAACCAGCCATAAGACATAAGGGATTGTCATAGGAGGATTCAGACACTCACTAGACCCAAGCACCACCTGGCAGGGGTGCAGGAGGTTGCCCCAATTTTATAGAAGGCAGCCTGCACAGTTGTATGGGTACTTCTAGGGAGCTATCCTATTCTAGCCATGTCACCCGGATCAAATGGGGAAATCCAAGTTACTTGAACTGCTACTCTCGAAATTCCCCACCACCCCTCTTTGTTAGAGGGAAAACCTAATGATATGTAAGGATGGCTGCTGGCCTCCCTTGCCCACGTTCTCAGCACGGGACAAGGTGGTTCACTCAGGCATAGCACACTCTCTGGCCTCTTCGGCACGAGGATGCAGTTCAATTACCAGCATCAGGGCCTTCTGTGCCCAAGTCTCTTTACTTATCAAAGTCTCTTGATTCAGAGGGCCTGATGTAGCAAAACAAACAGAATTTCCTTTCCTTTTACAAGTACTCAATTCAAGTGATTCACTCTTCACCCTGGATCCCACTCAGCCAGGCTCAGATCCCTTTTATACAATAGTTACTTTGGATCCCCTTCTTCCTGGCTCAGATCCCCTTTTTCAATGCTCAGAGAATATTCTCTCGGGTGACTCACGGTTCACCCCACGGAATCCCCTCAGCCGGGCTCAGATCCTTCCTCTTGCACAATTAGTCTCCCTCACCCAGGCTCTGGCCAATTTCAGTTCGTATTAACTATTGAAGACTTTTGAATGTGCACAGGGATTAGCTTGACCCGTTGCAGGACCACTTGGATTTCACAATTCCTTTTTACATTTGCCACTTCTCAGATATATAACTAACAGAGACCTTCAATGAGCACCCACGTGGCGCAGGACCACTCTGTATACGATATCTATCTTGGCTTCAAAAGTTCAGTCACTCTTTTCCTGTTCAATTATATCTGCTTTGCTCGTCACAGACACTTCACACGCTGTTCTTCTCAGATGTCTCCATAAAACGTTGCCACTTGCAACCTTGGTTCTAACACAGACCGTTCTGCTATCCAGTCTCCCCGACTCACCGGCTGTGCTGACTTACTGGCGCTGCTTTGTTGTAAGAGCCAATGACAGTACCACAGTGGCAAACGCTCCACCCTGCCTTGGCTATCGATGCGGGAGAGCCCCGGGTACCTCCAACACACAGTGCAGATTTCTCCAGCTTTAATTCCAGATTTTATGTTTCTTATTCTCAAAGGCTTGTGAAAGTAACATTTTTTCTCTCACTAGATCTAGGGCACTTCCCTCCTTGCAACCCTCTCTGGTCTTGCCGTCTTTCTCCTTGTATGAAACTGCCATCTTAGAACTACTGCTTCCTTGTGAGGTTTGCCTTGCTCAGAGTGTGCTTTCGTGCTCCACCTTTTATCCGTGTGGGGAAGTGTGATGGAAGTCAGGTGTGAGTAATGATCAGTAATTGCCTGACTCTGCCTCACCATTGTGTTGGGACATATCAGGTAGGCGGCTCAGGTGTTAGTCCGTTTTCTCTCCCAGTGAGCTATCTGTGAGAAAGTGTTTTTGTCAAGAAAGCAGGGGGTTTGAGTTCCTAAGTAGCCTACCTGGTAGTATGGGGAGGATGGGGAAAATTGTTACAGGGAAGGGGATACCGCGTCTCACCATCCAGTGTCCCACTCTCACTCCCCGAAGACCCCTCATCCAGGTGATCCTCCCGCACTGGTCCACCCCCAACCACTGGATCCAAAGGTGATGGCCGTGTCCTGGCCACCTGGTTGACAGATCCCAGGGGACTAGCAGGTGAGACACCTTTGGGTTTCTTACAATTTTCACTGAGTGTTTGCCGCTTAAAATTAGCATTCCCGATTACTTGTAATACAGTAAGTGCCTGGGCCCTCCAATTGTCTCAGCTGGCCCACCGAAACCATATGCTGTCCTGCTGGCGAGAGGTACTGCAGAGGTTTGGGGTATTTATGGTTCACCATCTTACGACTTTCTTGCACATGTCTATTAAGCAAGTGAAATGGAACACAAAATAGGTCAGTCCAAAAGATCTTTACCCTAATGAATTAAATAAAAACTGAACAATAACAAATGGGGCAATACAGAGCCTGTTACCTTAAATAAAACAGGTCTGCCCAGCTAAGGAAAACACAGCAGTGCCTTTCTTGTTCAGTCTGTAGCTATGAAATACATGTGTGTGCATACTTTGCTTGGGTATCTGTGCAACTAAGGAAAAGGGGGGAGATAATGTGGAAGTGAGCTAAACGAAATTTGAGAAAATACATACAGATGCTAAATTTTTAAGCAATTGTTCAAACTACGATTGTTGAACAGCAATATAATTGCAAAACCTATTAAGAAAGCGTGCACAACAATCCAATACTTTAGAAGGTGGCACACTAGCCAGTCACAGTATAATTTCCCTGCAGAAAAAAAGTAATTGATGTTCCCCATCACAAGCATTTTGATTTTCTTCAAGTGTCGGGAAACGCGCATCCCGAATATTATTATTGCTCAAGTTTTCCTTAACAGCTGGGCTTTCACTACCAACTATCAGGGAGATAACTGGGGACTGGGCGACACGCGTATGGTGATACACTGTTGATTTTTGTTTAATATTGGTGTGAGCCATAACTTCCGACGAGATCCCCGACAGTGCAACCTCATCAGAATAAATTGATAACTGGCTAAATTTGAGCATGTCGTCCCCTTGATTTTGTAGCACATCCTTGTAGCATATAATGGATCTATCTGAGATTTTGGCTTTGCAGGCTTGGTTTCTGCTTTTGGCTTTGGAGGGGACAATTTACGCAAAGCCTTTTCATCTGACATAGATGAAGTCTGGTCACCATTTTCCACAATTAGCGATTGTTTCTTTCTCTTTTTCTTCATTTGTGAGAAATATCTCAAGCAAATACTAGCCAAAGAATGCTTGAGTTCATGCAGGAATTTCCCTGACCCTTTGTTATTTACTCCCACTGTTTTTTTTTTTTTTTAATTTCTTCTGGGATTTGAGAGATTGACCTTGTCGGTTTGGATTGTCTATCACCAAGACTGTTTCTGCTTCCATTGTTGTCATCGCATTAATGGTAGATTATTTATCTATTTCTTTGCGGTTTGGTACTGTTACATGGTGGAAGCAAGTCTCTAGCAGCCGAAACTGGAAAACCAGAGATACCTTCTCTCGAGGTGACAGATGCCGGAGACTTATGTGACTTGATGGCACAAATATAATTCTCCAGAAAATGTTGCTTCACACTTATTGAGGACAAAGCAAACTTTTGGTCTTTATGTATGTTTTCATATAACTTAACTAGAGAGTTTAATACAAATTTTAACGGAAGCAATGAAGGATGATTCATCTCTGGCAAAGGATCCATATGTTGCAATGATTGGAGCGGCATAGATGAGGGTTCGTAGGCAAAGCTAGAAGGTTCGCAAGTGCCTCTAATGTTACTTTGATCGATCAAAAACAAATTTGGCGAGTCAGACACATTTTGGCCTCTTGCATATCTAGCTTGAGTAGGCATAAAAACAAGGCAATCAATACCGACTTGGCTTGGTGGGTGAATCAGAATAGGTTTCTCAATAACTACGTCACAGTATAAGTGTTTACTAAGTGAAGTTCCTGAGTGTAATATTTCTACCTCCCCTCCCTCAGAGGAAGGTAGAGTTAGGGTTTCCAGGTTCTATGGGGTTTGGGTACCGCCTACATTATGTCAATAGGTGATCTTGCTGCAAGCTTTACTCCTGCCCTTGTTTTTTTTAGAGCCGTTGCCCTTGCTCCACTTGGTGCGGGCAGGGGCATCACTGGCTTTTGAGCAGTGTGGCTGCAGTAGGGGCTCTTGAGTGCGGCGCTCTGTCAGTGCTCTCCAAGAGGGGTTACTACATGAGAAAATAAGAGTTGCAATAGGAAAGAAAAAGTGGGTACAGGTCACTTTATAGTAGTTCTCTGCAAGTATCTTAAGTGCTCGCCCAGAGGAGAAGAAGTTGGGTCAGAGAGGGACGGTGTACTGAATAACTGATAAACTGATGCAAATGTGTTGGCCCCGACACACTGCGCAAAATTATCTCATGCTCAAATCTACAGCAACTATGTTGGTTTACACAACGACTAAAAGCAAAAACAAATAAATAAGTAGATGGATAAAATCAACATCGTAGCTCTGGCACAAAGAGCTATAGAAAGTAAAGGTAAGAGGAGTAGAACTACTTGATTACAGTTCAGTAATGACAATATCAAGCATCAAGGTACAAGAATGCGCAGAAACGTTACTTTACGGAGAAATAAAGGACAGGTAAACTGCAAGGCATCAGCAACGGACTGAAAATCTTTTGCAATCAAAGCTCTACGACACTCCAGTCATCTGGACACAAAGGCAAATGCCAAGAGCTCATTCAGCACAAGCTCTTCGGCACCAAAGTTTGACATCCCAGAGGCTACTTATAGATCCTTCCATTATCTTACTATGAACTGTATGCAGTTATACATAGTTCTTAATCCTTTGACTACCCATATGATGAATCTATACATGCTAAACAATGTGGTTGGGTTTTGCTCTTAGGATGTATACATAAACATCCTAAATGGGGCTGTGTATTGGAATATGTGTGTCCTCCCCCCTTCAAAGTACGAGGGAGCTATGGCCAAAACGTTATTTGGTCGTAGCAGTGTGTGCCACCATAAAGTTAGGATGGAAAAAACACTGTTCTAAAAGCCCCCATAATAAATAGCAAAAATAAAAATATCCCTTTATAACCATTTCCTTTTGTATCAAAAATAAGGCATGTAAATACCTTATCAATAATGACGTCACCTAAGGTACTCCTGTAACGCACAAATATCAAAAAAAGGTGCATTTGCTGGGCAACTGTGAATAAGAAGCGTTAGCTAAAACATTTCAAAATTTCAATCTATCACTTGACTTTATGCAGTCAGGCGCCCCGATATGGATCCCAAGCTTGCTGTGGCTAGATGCTCAAGTCACAACTCACTGATGAGGTCAAAAAGGTATAAAGTTGCTTTTGTTACTGTTGAGAGGGGACATGGCTTACCACCCTCGCCTCCCTTTGCAGGTGGGATCACTACAGTTTTGTCCCTATACGAAATAACACAGGCAAGAGAAAAAGGTCAATGAGATTCTAGCAAGAGGGGGCCCTCGTAGTTAAAATGTTTACTCAAGTATTTCCAAACATCACCTTTATTTATTTATTTTATTTATTTATAATGCGCCGTAAGCCTGCAGGCATCAGGGCGCAACAGAAAGACATGGACAAGTGCTGGGAGAAAACCAGCTACGTATATAACGGGACACTTGGGATGCCTAGACAGAGAAAAACAGTTATTACATTAGCGTTCTGTTTTCATAAAAACAGGAAGGTTTTCAATGTTTTTCTGAAAATGAGATGGTTGGGTTCAAGTCTCAGACTCAGCGGAAGTTTATTCCAACTGGCGGCAGACCGGTTGGGGAAGGCTTTACCTAAGCCGTTTGCTTTTTTATGAGGGTTCACTACAATGAGTCCTTGAGCCTCAGACCTCAACGATCGGGTTGGTGTATAGCCAACAATTTGGACTTCAGGTAAGCTGGAGCCTTTCCATGTATGCACTTATGGGTGAGTGTCAACGATTTAAACAAGACACGTTCTTCAACCCTGAGCCAGTGTAGCTCTCTTCTTGCTTCACTAATGTGGTTGGTCCTTGCTTTTTGCTTGATTATCCGTACCTCATGGTTTTGGATACGCTGATATTTAGTCAAGCATCGTTTCATTGCTCCCAATAGTAGAGCATTACCATAATCCAGGCGGGAGGGTATGGTGGCTCAGCTATAGTGGCACAATTGGTTTTGTTGAGTAGGGGTCTAATCGCTTTCAGCAGACTTAAATAATATGAGCCGTTTTTACTGACATATGAGGTTTGGGCATCTGAGCACATGGAGGCTTCTAAGGTCATGCCCAAGGTTTTGACCTTGCTCACTAATTTGATGAAGGAGTCTTTTATCAGGAATGAGTCATAGTCAGATGATAATTTCGCCCTAGCATAATTGGAGCCGAAGACCATCAACTCGGTCTTTGATCCGTTCAGGCACATCCAGTTTTGATTCCTCCACATTTAGATGATATTATAAAAAGGTAATTTATGGTTTTGTTGTCTTTGTCATAATCCCCACTTATTTCCACCACCAGCTGAGTATCGTCAGCATAGTTGGTGAAGAAAGTGTTTATGTTATCCAGGGCTTCACAGAGGAGGCGTAGGTATAGATTAAAGAGAAGTGGCGAGAGGCTAGCTCCCTTGGGGACACCACAGAAGATATTAGACTCCTGTGAAAATGTGTCACCCCAGTGTACTCTTGGTATTCTATCAGCAAGAAAAGATGTTAACCAGCCGATGGCCTCATTGGAACAGTTGGCGATTTTCTCCAGAGCCTGATGCAATAACTGATGGTCAAGCAGATCAAACGCTGCACTGAGGTCAAGTAGGATAAGTATACCTGCCTTGCCTTTATCAATGATGCCAAGCATTTTAGTTTGCAAATCCAACATGGCTGTTTCAGTGCTGTGTGCAGTACGAAAGCCTGACTGTTGGTAATGTAGTATCTCATTGGTCTCAACATACGCTTGTAGTTGTGTTGTGGCGATCTTGTCCATTATTTTCAGAATAAAATTACTATTGGTGATGGGTCTTAAATTCACTGGTTCTCGTTGGTCCAGATTGTTCTTTTTTCACCAAACGGGTAATGGTCACCCTTTTAATGGTCTTGGGAACCGTTTGGTCCCTGAAGGAGGTATTGACCATTCTCATGAGTAGTGGAACAAAAATATCTGCATTCTCAAGAATTATCTTAAGTGGCAGTTTATTCTCTGCACAAGAGGGTGGTTTCATGGCTGCTAATGTAGTTAGCATGTCTTCCGTCGTGATCTCATGGAAATGAAATGTGTCTACACATTCCACTGACTTACTCGAAGGTGATTCGTATTGTTCAGTTTTGTTGCTTTGGGTACCAGCTACTAGTTTTCTTGCTTTGACTATTTTGTTGGTGAAAGCAGCTTGGGTTTTTTCACATTACTCTTGGGCTGGAACGAATGTAGGGGTCAGAGAGACCGGTTTATCAATAGATTTAAGAATCACGAAAAGTTTTCCCGAGGCGTTTGATGCTTGCTGAATTTGGGTTTGAAAGTAGTGTTTCTTAATTTCCACAATGTTCCTCTTATAGGACCTCTCGGTTTCTGTTGAGCTATTCTTGTTAAAGGGCGTAGGTTTCTTTACCCAACAGGCTTCTCGTTGCTATTTTTCTTTTTGTAGCATAGCTAGGTCAGGTGTATACCAGTTCTGATGGTTGTTTGGTCTAGCTAGTTTAGGCCGGATGGGAGCTATCTGGTCTATAAGAGATGTGATATGTTGATCATATTTAGATATGATCATTTCACAAGTATCTTCCTCTTTAATATCTGCCATGATTTCATTAATGCAGTGTGTAAAATGAGATCTTTCGATTTCCTTGAAATTCCTAAACGGTACTTTCTTTGGTTCGTTAGCACCTTTCTTTGCTGGAATAGGCAGGGTCAAAGTGAACAATATACTGAAGTGGTCTGACCATATACATGGAGTGGTCACGAAATTACTTGTCACCAAGTTATTTGTTATAACCCAGTCCAGCTGATGGCCTTTGTCCATGGTTGGATTGGAATTTATGACCTGGAAATTTAGGTCATTTAAGGCCTTTTCTAGGCTTATTGCTAGTTTATCTTTGGGGTCCCCTCGCCAACGGTTAAAGTCGCCTAAAACCAATGTTGATGAATTAGGGCTTTTGAGTAAATTTAGCAGTTCAGTGAGTTCATTGTTGAACTAAGATGTGAGAGAGGGAGGTCTGTAACCGAGAATTATATTCAAACAATTATTGTCAGTGGGACAGAATTTCAGGTGTATTATTTCACAACCTTGACAAGATGAAGTGGTTGGAAACATAGGGTAAGAGTCTCGGATTATCATAGCCACCCCACCCCCTTTACCGGAGTCTCTATTGGTATAGTGAATAGTATAAGCAGCTGGTACCGCTAAATAACAGGTTGGGCCAAAAGGGTCCTGTAGCCAGGTTTCAGTAAGATGATGTCCAGATCTTCCTTCTGTATGTAATCATGAATGCATAGGGCATGTTGATTTAACGATCGCGTATTTAACAGACATACCTTTAGATTGTTGTTTGGAGTCTGAAGAGCTGGTTTTGAGTTGTGGTTGTTGGTGGTTGTTTGCCTTACAGTGTAAGCGACCCCGTTTCTCAGGGTTGGGCGGGGTACAGGTCACAAAAGCGAGCAGTGTATGGTGCCCTGTGATTGTAGCCCACCCCTTTCCATGACATGCAGTGAATGCTCTTGTATTACTTCCAGACGCTGCAGGTCATGAAGCTCAACCAATAAGTGCCCCATTTCTTCAAAGCCCATGCTCACCGTGTTGAGGAGGGAGGAGCAGATAGACAATCAACCAGAGGTCTGGGCCAATGCTGAGGGACGGCGCAAGACCGGCTTGTCACTCGAAGCGCCGGCACTGAAGCGCCTGTTGTATTGAGATAAAGGGTGCTGGTGCTTCTGGGACTTGTAGTCCTCACACAAGTTGATTGTTAGACCAATCAGCCTTACAGCAACCTAAGTAGGTTGTGAAAGGTCCCGTGCCCTGCGAAGTTGGGTAAGTATTTAGACAATGCACCCCAACACTAGTGGCAAATACGTTCACTGGTTCAGTAAGCAAAATTCACACAAAGCATTAGAGGAGGCTCGCGCTGCTTTATATGGTCACAGCACGTGTCTCTGAGCAGTCCACAATACAAAGAAAAGATTATCACGAGTCCGTTTAAATTATTTGTAGCGGTAGCCTAGGTAACAGAGTGCAAAGGTACAATGCAGTCAACCAATGAGCCCTGACCCGAAAGGAACCACCTACCTCAATCAACCCTTTCTCAATCAGGCACCACTGTATTATTTGCCACAGAAGCCTAACCTTTTTTGAAGTGAAAAAGGCAAATACCAGCTATCAAAGATGTCAATACTTCTAAGGGCTTTATAACAAGGGCTTTCTAAACTGTCCTCGTGAAACAAAACCAGTAATAAGCAGTATAAAAGTTAGCAAGGATCCTCAGCAAGCGATCAGGGTGAATGGTACATAAGACTCACAAAGGGAGAGGAAATCAAGGAGCACAAACTGCCCCTCAAAAGCTTCCACACACATATCTCTGCCCTACGCAGACCAAATTACGCTCTACATGTCCTTCCTCTTTAACATTATAGGGGGCTCCTTCCTTCCCTCTCTGCCCTGTATGGATCAATTTCACTCTAAGCCTCACAGGAAACGATCCCCTCTTCTACCTCTCTGGGATTCCTTACTGCTTTGTGGGATACCGACCCTCTATGCTACTACAGAGGGTCTTTCCTCTCAAAAACCTTTCCCTAGTTCTGCACTAAAAAAGAAAGACCTTTGCAACTCTGCTCCAGTTGCACCAAGGAGCTTTTTCTTTAAACCTTCTGATCCTCAGAGGATGCATCACCTCACTCGAGAAAAACCCTCAATCTGACCCTCAGAGAGAATATTCCCCATCCCTGATACTCTAGAATCTAGATTTAAAATAGGATAACATCTAGGGCTATCTCTACACCAATGTTCCATTAGACTTTAACCCTCAGTCATCGCCGTCTGTCAAGAACCTCCTTTTCTATTCTTCCTTCCCTCTCCCACTACCCTGTAAACACTCCCACCTACAGCAGAGACTGGCTGCCTGGTTCCCTCTGAGTTCTACAGGGCACCAGGGCCCCCTCCCACCCAGTCCACCCACCTACTTGCACTTAGCATGGGAACCATTACCCCCTGCACCCCATGGAATCCCAGGCATTTGCCCTCCTGGCCTCCCCTTAGCACTCTCCCCTCTTGCCCCCTCCCTCCTCCACCCTGCCCCCTTTTTTATTTCCCTTGCACTATCCCCTCTTACCTTACAATTCCCCTTCTTCCCTTGCACTTCGCATGTCACGTAAACCGGCACCCCTCTCCCTCGCACTGCTTGTTACTGCACTTGTACGATCTGAATGTCACAAGGCTTAGTACGACCGTTATTGTTATCTTTCTCCATTGTTCCCCACCCCCTTTTTTGTCTTGTGCTGCCTTGAAACCCCATTTGTTGTATAGGCACCCCACAAATGTCCAATAAATAAATAAGCTCCTACTTCATCTGTCTAACCCCCAGAGTCTCTTCAGCCCTCTGCCTCTCAAGGTGGGTCATTTACCATGTCACCCTTTAGTGTAGCCTTTAACTGCTATCATCATCGGAAAACTGCCTTTTCTTCTCTGCCACATAGGATGCTCAGGGAATCAAGCTCAATCCATGTGCTTGACATCTTGGCCTCTCTGTCCCTAGGGCACCACAACACCACTCCATACATCAGGGGCCGCTAGGGAGTGGCAGGAGAGCTGCTACCTGGTGAAACTGGACATCCGAACCTGGCACAGGGCCTGCAGGGTCATGGTAATAGTGGACCCGCTCTCTCCACAGATGCCGATAGGGTGATCCTGGAGGGCAGGGAGAGTGACAGGACAAAGATAGATACGAGATGGGAGATGTGTGGGGTGGCTAGGATGGGAGACCTGAGGGGCGAGGGAAGATGGAAAGTGTTTGGAGAGTTACGGGAGGAAGCTGGGATACAAGCGAGACAGTTCTTATTACACAACACGGTCCTGGGGGTTATACGTAGAAGATGGCTAAATGTTGTAGAAGGGGATATTGGAAACAAGGATATTGAGATGTTGCTCACAACGGCGAAAGGCGGACACACAGTGTCCAGTATTTATGAGGTCTTGGTGGGCTGCATTGTAGGGACTAAACTGAAATGTAAGAGTAAATGGAAGAGGGAACTGGGGAGGACGTTTGAGGAGAAAGAGTGGGGAGAAATAATGCGATACCACAAGACGGTATCCCGAAATGCCAGGCTACAGTTGATACAAATGTATATAGTGCAACGGGCATACCGCAGACCTGCTGTTGTCTCCACATTTAAGGGGGCTGGGGAACAAGTGTGCCCCAAAAGCAAGGGGGAGGAGGCGGGGCTCACACACATGTTTTGGGGATGTCCAGTCATACAAGGGTTCTGGGAGAAGGGAGCAGTTAAGACGGCCCAGGGCAGCACTGAACTAGATGTAAAGACACTGGAAGCCTGCATGCTGGGGCGGTATAAGAAAAGCACGACAGATAAGCCATTGAATAAACTCAGGGACCTATTGTATATCTTGGCCAAATGAAGCATAGCTATGGGTTGGAAAGATACGAGAGAACCGAGTGTATGCAGATGGTGGAAAGAATTACAAAAGTGGTGCACAGTGGAAACAGGGGTTTGGGAGAAGGTGCTCAGAATGCAAAGTACAGAGCCCGGGATGGACATTCAAAAATGGATAGCGCTGATGGCAGCACTGTTCTGCAAATGTGGGAAAGGAGGAAAGCGTACAGCAATTGGAGGACATAGAAGCAGCGATTGTGATGGACTAATGAGGGAACGTGGAGGCTGTGGGTCGGGAGAAAGTTATGGGGGGGTAGTAGGTAAGGATATAGGTAGATAAGTTGTTGAAATATTGTGTATTGTGTTAGAGCCAGTTGCTCTGTGCGGTTTGTTTGTTTATTGATTTGTAGGGTGCACCAAACCCGTAGGTAACTGGGCACACAAAGTACAGGGATACTTAAAGCAAAGAGAAGACAAATTATACAAAGCAGTACAGCAAAAGATACAGTAAGTTACATAAGTATGTACATAGGTATAAACATTGGAGTTAGAATCCAAAAGGTACGGCAAAGAAAGTGCAATGAGTTACAAAGCAGATACGTGAGTATATACATCAGAATTAGGGTCCAAAGGTTCATATGTCATTAGAGCGCAGCCAATGCAGAGTGTTACGCCTACAGCTGGGGAAGGATTGGTCAGCTCTAAGGACTAGGGGTAGTGCATTCCAGGACTGGGCAGCTTTTACAGGGAAGCTATTTCCACCAGATTTATTTAGCTTGAATCTGGGTATCACCAGGCGAAAGGTTTTGGCCGCTCTGGAGGGGCGGGTAGAGGTTCTCCTAATCACTCTCTCTGTTAGGTACGGAGGTGCTGAGTTGTTAAGGCATTTGAATGTCAACGAGACTGTTTTGAATAAGATTCTGTCGTTGATCTTTAGCCACTGGTGACCTCTTCTGAGTTTGTTAACATGTTATCTGTTAGGTATGTTCAGGGCCATTCTGAGGGCGTTATTGTCAAGGCGTTCCCCCCTTCTCACCTGGGTCCGTTCTTTGCTGGAGTCCTTGGTCGCTGCCTTCTTGCGGACGGACCTGGTTTTGAACAAGGCTGCCCGAGTCTCTTCCGACTCCAGAGTGCGTTCAGTTTCCGGGACGCGAATCCAGGAATCCGGGGAACTAGGAAAGGTGCAACTAGCACAAGAGTCCAGGAAAATGGGAGGAAAGGAAGGGGCAAGGAACGGGTTGATAGACAGGTACAAGGAAACAATACCGCGAGCTACGGGACACATGTCGGATCGCTACTTTGCAATAGCATTGAGACGCGTGGAGACGCTGAAGGCGTGGTCTATTAATAGAATACATTACGTCCAGCGCGTGGAGCGAGAAAGGGGTTTCATGCTGGACGACCATGTTGAGAGTATTATGGAGTGCAAGCGCCGTTGTGACAAGGACCAGGAAGTCTAAAAGGGATGTGTTCTGTAGTTCATGACAGTTATTTTGTAGTATTTGGATTTTATTTAAGATGTATTTATTGGCCCTTAGGTATAGTGCATTGCAGTAATCCAATTTTGACATTATTAGGGCATTGGCGAGGGTGATACAGCTGGCTTTGGATAAGAATGGTCTGCAAGCCCCGATAAGCTTGCATGTGTAGGCAGTGGACAACGCCATAGAGTTTACCTGTTTCTCTAATGTTAAGGTGGAGTCGAGGTAAAAGCCTAAGGTTTTTACCTCCTTAACTACATTATGTTACCGTCTATATTAAAAAGGCAAAGTAGCTTGAATTTAGTTTTTTTTAGGTTGGCAGGAGATCCCAGGATTAGGATTTCTGTTTTGTCGTCATTCAGGCAGAGGCTGTGGGAGGCCATCCATGCCTGAATGAGGAGGTATATTTTATTTACCAAGGCCGAGTCTTTGACGAAATCGCCCGAAAGGGGAATGAGGATCTGGGTGTCATCTGTGTAATTAGTGTAGGTGACACCCAGTCTGTCCAATTTGTCAAATAGAGGCTTGGTAAATATATTATACATGGTTGGCGGGACACATGAGCCTTGTGGGACGCTGCATGTAATCTGGATAGGGTCTACTGACGCCGATGGGGAGAACACTCGCATTGTTCTGTTTTCTAAGAAGGACTGGTTATTATAGTTATTTTATGCAAACTCAATAAAGAGAATTTTTTAAAATAAAAAATAAATTAAAAGTATGACACAATAGGTACAATAAGTTTCTGGGGTTGGAAAACTCCCTACTCTGGCCTATAACTAAGATGGGAGTAGTCGCAACTATGAAACGATAAACAAAACAGTCCTAGTAGAGTCCATCAAACCAAAATGGCCTATGGTAACAAAACCTAATGCCTGCCCTATCTCTTGTACAAAAAGTGTATAAAGGAGAAACATATGCAAAGGAAAAAAATCAGTGTTCAAATTAACAAAGGTAGCTAAATCAGCTCTCCTCCCCCACCTTAGACCCCACGGAGTAAGGCGGTCTTTGTAGGCAGGATGACACACTGGCTCAGGTTCTTAATACAATGAACAGTTCCAAAACGTGGCACGAGGCCTGTCTGGCCTTCTACGTTAATGTCTCTCGTTCAGACCTCCAAATAATGTTTCAACACAAAGTTCAAGTAGGTCCCCCTCTGTCGGGCTCAGACCTCTTCAAACACAAAGTTCACGTAGGTCCCCCTCTGTCAGGCTCGACCTTGAAAGGGGGCTCCCTTGCCAAAGCTTATTACACTTCGGGTCCCCCACAGCTGGGCTCAGACCACTTTCGGGTGTTGAAGAATTTTGAATGTGCGTGGCTTTCTTTACAGACCTCCGCAGGACCACTTGGACTTATAGATAAAGATTCAACTTCCACTCTCCCCTTTTCTAGGAGGTCATTCTGCTTACTTTGCTTTTGCACTTCAATCCCTTTATCGTTACAAACAATGCCCCTTTCACAGAGACTTTCGAGTGGGCTACTTCCTTTCGCCAGACCACTCCGTTACTTGGTATCGCTGATTCCACAGCTGTCTTCTTACTTCAAAGTTCAATCGAAGGTCTGCCTTTCTTCGCATCTCATCCACACGCGTTCAGCGTTCACTTGCGATATAATGTTCCTACTTCAAACTTTCTTTAACACACAACCGTCTAGCAGGTCGCTTGCCAACTCACCGGCTGTGGGCGTTTCTTTCTTGGTTTTTCGATTTCCAATTCACGGGTCAAGGTTAGTACAACAGGCTTAGCTTTGTCTCCCCAACTCTGCCGTTCACCTGGGAGGGTTGCTGGTATCCTTTAAACACAATGCAATCTTCACTTGCAGGATCTGGCCTTCTCCACGTGTCTTTCGCGGCCTGTCGAAGGCAACGACCTCCAGTAGGGACTGTTTTTTTATTTCCACCCGCTACTCTTGTCCCTTATTCTGTCGCTCTGTTCCAGTAGGTTTACCTTCGCCGCAGAAGTCCTGCTCGTACTCATGTTCCGCCTTGCTCAGAGTGTGTCTTTAGGTGTTGCCTTTTATCCGGGTGAGAACCAATTGGTATCAGGTGTATGCACTTGAAGTCAAGTGCCTGACTTTGCCTGACCCGATTAACGGGACATGTCCAGTATGGTGTACGACTTAGTCTTGTTACTCTCAGTCGTCCTCTTTCTCAGCACAGTATTTGTGTAAAAAGAGGGGGGTGGGGGGGGCCTCAAAGAATCCTACAGAATATGATGGGGTGAATGAACAAAAAAAATAAAAGGTGAATACTGCGTCTCACCATCGGTTGCCTCATCCCCACTCCCCGAAGAGCCCTCACCCAGGTGATCTTCCCGCACTGGTCCACCCCTGGGTCTGGATCCAAAAGGTGATGGCTGTGTCCTGGATACCTGAGAGAGAGAGAGGTCTCCGGGGACTAGCGGGTGAGACACCCTCTGGTTTCTCACAGAGGCCAGGGCCGTTGTAGCAGGATGAGCCTGTGGGATTTTATGGTGTGTGTCAGCCACAGCTAAATGGGCTTCCTGCAGTGTTTCTTCGAGCTGTGATTTACAGCTCGGTTGTCAGATAAGGGCTTTCCAGTAGGCACTAAAACTAGGTCAATTGTGCAAGTTTACCTTCAGTGACACATTCATGTGCAAAATATCAACTCTGCTTGCAAAGTGCTAATGTTGGGGCTATTCATTTTGATTGTCCATAAGCATTTTCAAGGCATCCAGACAAGCGGTCTCCCAGGCTATTTGTTTAATTTGTAAATGAATAGGTCAGTTGTATATTTATAGAAATGAAGAAGCATACTTGCTTGTTTGAAAGCACAAAAGAAATGCCTTTTTTCTAAACTACGCATTTTATTTACACTTCTGCAAAACTAGATGCTGGATGCCTGTTTTCAAAATTGAAATATGCAAGCAATTATTAAACAATCCAACCCACAGCAGACTTCAGACACTATACTTTTTTGCACCCTGTCACTTACAGCTCTGCAATGATAAATGAAAAACAAAACTACGAATGCCAGATTGCACAGAAATACTCGGCACAGGATAAACTACTCACAGCTGATCGACATGATGCGGGGGAAAACACATCTCCGTTTCACAGCCAACAGATAGAGTAAGGATGCAGTGGTGGGAAAGAAGTGAACTAGTGGTTAGTGTTTGCTTTCAGCCAATACCAATTTCGATTTGATTTGCGGTACACAGAAAGCAAAACAGTCAGGAATCGATATGAGTGTCAAACATGCAATGGGACTACTTTTCAATGCTTAAAAGTTTTCTTTCAGTGTAGTCCCCTTTCTGTAGGTCTATCAAGCTAACACATTTCTAGTGAGAGCTACACCATTCATAGCCTCCACGCCCACATCAACCATCAAGCCTGCTACTTCTTGGTCTGCATTTCTGGTGTACGATATGTTTTACAAATGTAACAAATATAAAATGGGGAGATAAACAACAGGCCAGTTTGTGAAAAGCTAGGAGAAACAGTGAAAGTCAGTCGAAAGTCAATGCCTCCAGCTAAGCCTCTTATCTCATTTGGCAAAATGAATACGTTTCCGGTTGGAAAATGGACCTAGCCGGATTTCATGAATGGCTTGTGGGTAGGTAGGTTTTGGGAAGTGTCAGCTTAATGTTAGATGTGCCTAAATCAGCTTTGAAACTTTCATGCTCCTATGAAATTAATTTGGTTGGGGGAATATGATCTCTGCCTAAATGCCAGCAAGACGGAGATCCTCCTCATTAGTACACCAGCACCCATCTTTCCCCTCACTCTCTGGCCGGCCTCCCTTGGCCCCCATCCTGCTCCCACTTGCGAGGCTAAGAACCTTGGGTTTAGCTTCGACTCCACACTCTCCTCACATCTCCAACGTCTCTAGAGAAGTTAAACTACCAACTGCCAACGTCTCTAAGAAGTCAAACTACCAACTGCACCTCCTCAGAGGTATTCTCCCTCTCCTCTCCTTCCCCCAGAAGATCACTGTTTCTAGAGCCCTGGTTCTCTCTAGGCTTGACTATTGTAACAGCCTCTTTCTAAATCTGCCTGCCTCTACTCTCTGCCCTCTGCAACTCATCCAGAACAGGACTGCAAGATTTGTCCTTGGCCTCAAGTCCAGGGATCGCATCTCTCCAGCACTGAAATCCCTCCATTGGCTCCCTGTGGCTGCAATGATCAAATTCAAGACCCTTTGCATGGTCCTCAATGCCTTCTGGGGCCTGGGACCAAAATATCTCCAGCTTTCTCTTCTGAAGTATCTTCCTATGCAAGCCCTTCACTCCTCCACCTCCAACTCCTTAAGGGTCTGGCGCTTTTCCAAACAACAAGCTGGGGCAGAACTCTCTTCTGCGGGTAACTCCTTCTGGAACAGCCTCCCTACCTCTCTGAAACTTGAGCAGAACCATCTGCGGAAGCAGCTCAAGACTCTCCTCTTTGCTTCTGCCTTCTCATCTCCTGTCTGATACTGCACTGGTTACCTGGCTACCCTCTGAAAGTGGTGGACTGGTCTCAAATCCTAGCTTCATCTTTTAACTGAACTGTGTGATCCTGGGCAGCTCGGTTTATCTTTCTGTGACTTATATAAGCCCTGTTTCTGCATTAGATAGATGAAGATGGTCAATATACTTTTAGATTTGCCCCAATAAAATGTAATACATTTGATTATAAGTTACAATTATTCTTGACCCGGAATTAACCACAGCTGGTACAAACAAGGACGCCCACAAAGGGTCCCCGGCCACAGTGCATGCACACTGGGACACTGGAAATGACATAATGCCTGATAAGTGAAGAATGTTGTTTGTTTGTTGTTCATTTCTTTGCAAGCACAAGAGCTTTATATCAGATGTGACACTTGATAAAATGCATGGTTATATAAATGCCAATAAAAACATTTCAAAATAAATAAGTTACAATGATTGCCTTTTTATGGGTGAGAGAGAGAAAAAATTATTATACCCATCCATTTTTACCCTGAGATACAGAAATGCAGACATTTTAAAACCTAGTAGTGGTGGTAGGCGCGTGCTGAAAATGTGATGTTATTTTATGCTGATTTATACCACGGACCGCTACCACCCAGGGGCAGTCTCCAGGTGCTCTAGCAAACATTTCAGAGGTTTTGATTTCAACTGGAGGCAGGTCTGCCTTCAGAGCACTTAATCTATTTTTGTCAAATCCAGCTCAAGGTCCCATCAATCCAGGGTATAAACAATGAATGGTATGAAATCTAATTTCAGCAGTACATAATTCTTTTGTTAATTTAATAAAGCAGATTGCTTTTTAAAAAACGAATATTGGTCCATTCAAAAAATCATGAACATTATTTTGTTCTCTCGCCCTGGCTATTGCACTGAAGATGTTGAATCTATGAAGGGGATGTGCAAGGGACCGGGCTTCTAAAATGAGGGCGTGGCTTCAAGTCCGGTTTTTGCTTCAAACAAAAGGTGACAACCCTACTCTGTGTCCTTCCAAGAGCCCCAGTGGTCTGGGGGGTTTAGGGGGATTTATATCGCCCCTTTGGCTTTGCCACTTATCGGAGAACCAATCTCGCCCACTTCCCCAGTGACCCCAACCCGACACATCTGCTTGCCACGAGAACCATCAACTAAACCCCTCAAGTTCTTCTTAAGGATACCACCTCATTTTTGTAACCTGGAAGTACGCGGGTACTTCACATATCGGTCCCTAGAACTACGTACTAGCATATCGCCCCTCGTTAGACCCTAAACCGTCTCCTCCCAAAAGGTATCACCTTCTCTCTGCTGCTGGCGTCTAATTCGATGGCGCCATTGGCCAACTTCATTGCAATTTGCAGTGGCTTCAGTACACCGTCCCCAAAAGCAGTCCCAGATGTCGCCATGGTAGAATATTGACTCGCAGCCGGAACCTTCAGGCTGGCACTACAGACTTTGCGGTTCACGTACACAGACGTACTGCGGGGCAGCTACACTTCCGGCTGGAAACATTAGTCGGTAAGCAGTACTTTGTTTTGATTGGACAATCTCAGGGAAGTTGCTATCAGATGCCAACCCACATCATTGGGTCACTGCAGGCACCAAATGACAACAATGCCATGTGTGCGAGAGTATTACAGAAATCTATGGTGGAGGTAATGGTAAACCTTTACAGTTTCTAACACTAATAGCGGCTTCTTAGCCCTGAAACTGACCGTCAGATCCTCATTGTACCATCATAATTTGTAGCAAAATGAAAATAGTATTGGAAACGGCAGTATACGTGTTTCTGGTATGGGTATTAAGTAATTGGTCTGGTGGTGTTCTGTAAGTGCAAACACCACAATGCAAGGTTGGAGTAACGGCGTTTAATTTATTTCAAATTTTCACTGAAAGTCTTTCTACAACTGGCAAGCAAATAAAATGCACATTTGTCATGCAGGAGCCGGTGTTGTATGCTATCCTGCGGGCCATGATAGATTGTGGGAGGCAGTGTTCGGCAATCTTCGGAGTCACGCCCACTTGATGGCTACAGCCATACATGCAGCCCGAAATGAAAAGCTAATGTCATAGCCCGCCTACAGCCCGCCCTCCAACATCTCTATTGAGGGATTGGCCAGAGCTACCAGGTGGGCGTTGTTTCAGGGCCTTCACTCTGTCATGGGAAGCCGAATATCATACAGTATGGTATAATATACGGCTTCCCATGTTGTTGTTTTTTTTTAATACTGTGCAAAGTCTGGGAGCCTAGCATTCGCTCAGTTGTACATTTGCGCACATGTTATTATTTTAAATGGTATCATAAGAAAGGTTGTACTGTTACAGTAGATGGGGCACTTAAACATGTTTTATGGCATAATTAACCTTTCTATATTTTATTCCAACATCACACTACAGCCAAAATAAGAAAGGTTGTACTGTGACAGCAGATAGGGCGCACATGTTATTATTTTAAATGGTATAATAATAAGAAAGTTTGTACTGTTACAGTAGATGGGGCGCTTAAACATTTTTTATGGCATAATTAACCTTTCTATATTTGATTCCAACATCAAAGCACGAGGAATCACTGCAGGAGTCTCTCTTAAGGATAAAGGGGGAGGTTGGGCTCAGTCACACAACTCTGTCATAATGCAGGGTGGTGCACGGTAGGGTCTCCCTTCAGCATGTGTTATTGGGAATCCCCAGTATTTTGTAGTACCACAACATCATAGTTGGAGCTGCCTGATCCCAGTGGGACATGCCTGACTACAATGTAGCAGGTAGAATCATGATGCTTGGAACCCAGGTGTGATGAGAGTTCTAGAAGAGAGAGCTGCAGTCAAAAGACAACTGCTCAGCTCCCTTTACTGGTAGCAGCTTCCCTCCTCCTTTCTTACATGTAACTTGTTATGTTATTCAATATTAAATGTAATAAATATATCCACATTACAATAACGTCTCCTACCGTTATATATATATGTAAATGCCCGTTCCGGTCTACTTCATTGGCGACGAGGATGGGATCGGCGCTTCATCCATGTATACGGAGCTGCTCCGCTCATGCCCGGGTGTAGCAGCGGCTCCGTCTTCCTGATCCTGAAGGTAACGATCGGCAGTTCGCCTCAACGCATCGTCCTGGCGCTACGTCCCAATCGATCCATTAAAATATATATAGAACTCGATTGTTGCTGGGCTGCGCTACACATTGCCAAAACTGCGACGAATTTTCCTTTGTGAGGCACTCGATCGATCTGCTGGACCGCGATACACGTTGCCGTGCTGTTTCAGCCTTTCCTTCGGTTTCCTTCGTGGGCACTGTGTATTCAAGTTCGCGCATGCGTTGAATGCGCCGAAGAAGGAGTAAATCATTAAAGGGACAGTACGCTGCTTTCCTTTTGTCTATCCCTCCAATGTGAACCCGTACATTGGAAACAATTAAGGTACCACGGCATCAAAATTCGCGCATGCGTTGAATGCGCTGAAGAAGGAAGGAATCATTAAAGGGTCAGTACGCTGTTTTCCTTTTGTCTGTTTCTCCAATGCGAACCAGTACATTGGAACAATTAAAGTACCACGTCATCATTAAAAGCGTATTACCTGCTGGGTTTACATCACAAGTTCAAGAAACTGTGTATGTTGAGGATCACACAAGTGAATGTCAACGTTGTGAATGGTAATGAAGGTCCATTTCTCTACTGACAAGAGAAAAAAATTAATAAATACATGCACAATGTCAGGTAGAATATAATACCCAAGCACATCACGGTTTCTGGACACCACTGTGCCCCACATATTGTGTTCTTTGTTTGTTGTGTATAATTTGAACTGGCACAGTTTGTACTGTGTGATTCCTCACAGAATCATACACATACTTGTGGTTCTCGCCAAATCAAGTTGGCATGGCATTTAGCAGTGTGCCTCCGCCTGCTTTCTTCATGCCCAGCACTGATGAACCTGCCTTACCTTGGAAGAGGTGGATAAAATCCTTTGAACATTACGCAGGTGTGATTTGCGGTCCCAATTGTAGTGCAGAAAAGAGGAAGTCATTACTTTTGCACTGTTTGGGTCCAGTTGGGCAAGAAAAATATGAAACACTTCCAGAATTACCAGAAGAGGAGAGTGTGGATCTAAATGAATACCAACGAACTGTAAAAAAAATTGACAAACATTTCGAAAAGAAGGTGAGCATAATTTTAGAACGTTACAAGTTCGGCAAACGCACACAGGAGGAGGGAGAAAGTGTGGAAAAGTTTGTCACTGCATTGAGGAAATTAGCAAAGTCATGCAATTTCAATGAACAACTGGATGAGAGGCTCAGAGACCAATTTATGTTAGAGTGTCGCAGTAGTAAAGTGAGGGAAAGACTGTGGTCAGAAAGTGATCCTTCCTTTGACGTTGTTCTTCGTGTGGCAAAAGAAGTAGAACACACTGAAGAGTGTGTCAAGGAATTAGAGAACAAGTTGAAACAAGTAAAAATAGGAAGCACCATTAGTAAAATGCATGATGCACCTGAAGAGGAGTCAATTTCCATGATCAACAATGATAGTATTAAAAGGAGATCTGTCGCAAAACAATACAATTTGTCGAAAGGGGACAAAAGGTCAAGCAAATATAGTCAAAAAAGGTCATCATACGAGAGTTCAAGAAAAAACATTCCAGAGAATCAATCAAGGAAAGCGGGAAGTAAACGCCAAGGAAGGTGTTATAGATGTGGAAATGTGAATCATTGGGCTGATGACCCGGAATGTCCAGCATTAAAGATCATTTGTAGCAAGTGCAAAGGGAAGGGTCACTTCTCTAAATGTTGCAGATCACGTGACAATGCTATGAATTGGATAGGAGACAATTCTGACAGTGATCGCAGTGAGAAAGAAATTCAAGAAGATTGTGTATGCACCATAACTGATGATGATGATGATGAAGAAGTGTTGGAAAGTCCAAGGGCCATGGTGTCTATTGATGGAAATGAAGTATGTATGATGGTTGATACTGGTGCAAAATATACGCTTCTGCCAAGACGATTTTGGAACAAGACTAAACATGAGTTTTTACATGAGACGGATATCAATCCAAGAGCATATGGAGGTGTGAAGATCAATGTCATTGGTTGGCATTGGGGGAAATTGAAATTTAAGAACAGAGTTGCCAAAGGCAAGATATACATCACTGGTGAAGGGAAAACTGCTCTACTCAGTTGGACCCACCAAAGTAAATTACGAGTGAAAGTCGATTCCACCAACTCGGAATCAGTGTTGTCTATAAGTGGTGGAAATTCTGAATCGATCAATGGTAGCAATGTTATAGGTAAGGCTGGTTTGTTAAAAGTTTTTCGAGATAAAATCGGATGTCTGCAAGGGTATACTCATCAGATATTACTCAAACCAGACCAAAAACCTATAGCTCAAAGATTGAGGAGCATTCCGTTAGCTGTACGAGAGGAAGTCAGTAAGGAGATAAGGAAAATGGAAGAAGATGGAATCATAGAAAGTATTGATGCCAGTGAATGGGTTTCACCACTTGTGGTAATAAGAAAAAAATCTGGAAAACTTAGAATTTGTGTTGACCTACGTGAGTTGAACAAATGTGTCATACCTGATCGGCATCCATTACCAAATATACAAGAAATTGTGTCTACCATTGGACCTTCTAAAATATTTTCAACTCTTGACTTATCATCCGCTTACCATCAAATCAAACTTCACACAAGTTCAAGGAAATTGACTGCGTTCATAACTCCTGATGGTTTATATCAATTCAAAAGAATGCCGTTTGGATTAGTATCGGCAGCATCAGTGTTCCAGAAAGTTATGCATGGGATGTTCAAAGATACCAAGGGTGTCATTTGCTTTCAAGACGATATATTGATTCATGCTATCACTCAAGAATTACATGACGAGAGACTATTACATGTATGTAAAAAATTATGCGATGCAGGCATGACCTTGAGCAAGGATAAATGCAAGATAAATTGCACAGAAATTGAATATTTGGGACATAAAATTACAGCAGAAGGAATTTTTCCGAAACCACAATTAGTCAACACCATCGTGGAAATGCCAAGCCCAAGCAACAAGGATGAGATTCGTACATTCATTGGCATGGCTGAGTACTATTCTAAATTTGTCAGGGATTTTGCCATCCATACTGTTCCATTACGAGAGGCACTTAAGAAGAAAGTGTTTGAGTGGAATGAGGAATGTGAAGATGAATTCAAGTATATAAAGAATGCGATAAATTCTGCTCCTGCATTAAAGAATTTTAGTACCAGTGACAAGATTATCATCACCACGGATGCCAGCAATGTGGGCCTGGGGGCTGTGTTGTCCCAGGAGAAGGATGGGCATGAAGCTATAATTGCTTTTGCCTCAAGATTACTCAAGGGGGCAGAGATTTCATATGCCACTATAGAGAAGGAAGCGTTGGCCATCAAGTGGGCATCTGACAAATTTAGAAGCTTTATATGGGGAAACCAAGTTGAGTTTCGAACTGATCATAAGCCCTTAACTCAAGTGTTTATGTCAAAGGGCCTCAATAAAGTTTCCAACAGGATGAGAAGATGGGTCATGATGCTGCAAGAGTTCAAATACACTGTGACATATGTTCCAGGAATAAAGAATGTGTCTGCTGATTGCTTATCTCGCTTAACTAACATTTCCGAGGTGGTCGATGAAGATGATGACATGGAGGTTGTCTTCTGTGTGGAAACTTCTTCCATATCAAAGGATGATTGGGATCATGCCGAATCAAATGATCATAACATTAAGAAATTAAAAGAATTGATTCAAAGTCATGAGTGTATGAAGAAATCTAAATTTGAAGAAGCCAACTTAAGTGTTTTTTGGCCTGTTGCAGACGAACTTTATGTACAAGGGGATATTATAATGAGAGGAGATAAAGTCATTCCTCCGTTGGAACTTCGTTCAAAGATTATAGAACTCGGACATGAAGGTCATCAAGGAGTCATTAAGACCAAGCAAAGAATTAGGAATGACTATTGGTGGCCCGGCTGCGACTTGCAGATTGAGCGATATATTAGGGAATGTATCCTTTGTTGTGATGATGAAAAAAAGTGTGTGGGTTCTAGGCAACCAATGGTTATTACCGACATCCCTAATAGTGCTTGGAGGGATATAAGTATGGATGTTTTAGGTCCTATAAGTTGTAAAGGTGTACAAAAGTATTGTTTGGTAGTCATAGACCTCCTCACCAGGTGGGTAGAGGTTTTAATTACTTCCAGTGTCACGGGCAAAATTGTAGTTGAATTTTTATCAAATATTTGTGAGAGGGAAGGGTATCCAGGAAGTATTCTTTCTGACAACGGTACCCAATTTAAGTCTAAAGAAGTGGCAGATTTTTGTAAAAAGTTTGCCATTGAGCATAAGACCAGCTCCATTTACCATCCTCAAACTAATGGAATAGTGGAACGCTTTAATAAAATATTGAAAGAAACCATCAGGATGGCTTGGGCCAATGGGATGGACTGGGAAGATGCTGTCAGGGAGAAAGTAATTGCACATCGTTTTACCCCACATATCAGTACAGGTATGTCTCCCTTTGAGCATAGTAGGGGAAGGAAGGCAAATACAAAATTGGCTCCCATTTGGCTTATCAAAGAAAGTAAGGAAATAGAGAAGAATTTAGTGAATGCAAAACAAAAAATTAGAGAAATGCAAAAGAGAAACAAGATAAATTATGATAAGAAGGTACGTAGCAACAAATATGATATGTCCACGGCTATTGGTAAATTTGTCAAGGTTTTACTTCCTCCTGCGCTAAGAAGTGGACCATGCAAATGGTCCAAACCCATCAGGGTTATAGAGGCTTTTCGTCATGCTGTCAGAACAGAGGATAAAAGAATATGGAATGTAGAAAGAATTTGGATGTGTGAAAGTAAGGTTCTTAATGAGAAAGAAAAGAGAAATGTAGGGCATAGAAGGGACAGAAATGTTAGAATTTCTAAAAATATGAACGGTGGGGTGAAGAGTGATTGTTATAGTGTGGTTAAGAAGAAATGTGATGGCAAATCTGAAAAACCTCAATTTTCTTTGCCAACTACCTCCAGATATGATGGATGCATGTCCAGATCTGGCAGAGCTTATCGGTTGCCGAAGAGGATGGAAGACTATGTGGAATTTACATGAATCACCTAGAACATTGGGTTGTCAGTTTCTGTATATAGTTTGTGAACAATAGAAAGGGAAGGAGATGTGTAGTACCACAACATCATAGTTGGAGCTGCCTGATCCCAGTGGGACATGCCTGACTACAATGTAGCAGGTAGAATCATGATGCTTGGAACCCAGGTGTGATGAGAGTTCTAGAAGAGAGAGCTGCAGTGAAAAGACAACTGCTCAGCTCCCTTTACTGGTAGCAGCTTCCCTCCTCCTTTCTTACATGTAACTTGTTATGTTATTCAATATTAAATGTAATAAATATATCCACATTACAATAACGTCTCCTACCGTTATATATATATGTAAATGCCCGTTCCGGTCTACTTCATATTTTACGTAATTGGTGTTAAGCTCCCTGTTCACCCCCGGCTTGGTAAACTGTGCACACTATCACACACTGCTGCAAGTGACTGGTATGGGCTGCGCTATGTCATGGATACAACACCACTGGGTTAATGAGGCTCAAGCCCCCTACCTAAAGTTTGGGCTGTTTGTATGGGGATGAAATGCAGACTAGTGAGAGTCTTTGTAATTCCTTTCCTTTTGTCCTCAGCAGTGCTGTTCTTCGGCATGCATTCAGCCATCACACACTACAATGGGACATTTCCAACCGAAAGATCCCCTTCCACTTACAGCTACAACTATCAATTCTGTGTCTGCTTCCAAGACGGATCTATGTGATTACTGTGCCCCAATTACTATGACCCCCAAAATGTTTTCTTTTTTATTTCAACCCCATTTTCACCTCATATATATGCTGGGAGAGACACCATCAGCCCCCCTACATGTATTATGGTTATTCGCATCCCCTGTCTCCCTGGGGTTAACTCACAATGACACAAGTCGTCATCCTGTTTAACGTTTAATCTGGTCCCTACCAATGTATCGGCACCACCTACCTCCTCCCTTGACACCCCCATACCCTTTCATTGTTGGGGTGCATGATATCATGGCCTGAACGCAACTATGGTAATTCACAAAACCTGTAACACACATCCTGTTTTACGTTTACTCTGGTCCCAAATGATGTAGAGGCACCACCTAGCCCTTCCCTGGATACCTCCATACCATTTGATTGTGGGGGTGCAAGATATCATGGCCTGAATGCACTTATGGTAATTTTGCATCCCCTGCCTCCCTGGGGTTAGCTCACACTAACAAAAGTGGTCATCCTGTTTTATGTTTAATCTGGTCCCAAACGAAGTAGAGGCACCATCTAACCTCGCCCTGGACACCCCCATACCTTTTGATTGTGGGGGGTGCAAGATGTCATGGCCTGAACACACCTATGGTAATTCGCATCCCCTACCTCCATGGGGTTAACTCACACTGACGCAAGTGGTCATCCTGATGTATGTTTAATCTGGTCCCAACCAATATAGAGGCGTCCCCTAGCCCCTCCCTGGAGACCCCTATGCCGTTTGATTGTGGGGGGTGCAAGATATCATGGCCTGAATGCACCTATGGTCATTTGCATCCCCTATTTCTCTTGGGGCTATTGACACTAGCTCAAGTGGTCATCCTGGTTTATGTTTACTCTGGTCCTAACCAATGTAGAGGTGTCCCCTAACCCCTCCCGGAACACCCCCATACCTTTCGATTGTGGGGGGTGCAAGATATCATGGCCTGAATGCACCTATGGTAGTTTGCATCCCCTACCTCCCTGGGGTTAACTCACACTGACGCAAGTGGTCATCCTGTTTTATGTTTAATCTGGTCCCAACCAATGTAGATGCACCATCTAACCCCTCCCTGGAGACCACCATGCCTTTTGATTGTGGGGGGTGCAAGATATCATGGCCTGAATGCACCTGTGGTAATTTGCATCCCCTATTTCTCTTGGGGCTATTCACACTACCGCAAGTGGTCATCCTGTTTTATGTTTAATCTGGTCCCAACAAATGTAGAGGCACCATCTACCCCCTCCCGGAACACCCCCATTCCTTTTGATTGTGGGGGGTGCAAGATATCATGGCCTGAATGCACCTATGGTAATTTGCATCCCCTATTTCTCTTGGGGTAATTCACACTAGCGCAAGTGGTCATCCTGTTTTATGTTTACTCTGGTCCTAACCAATATAGAGGCATCCCCCTAGCCCCTCCCGGAACACCCCCATACCTTTTGATTGTGGGGGGTGCAAGATATCATGGCCTGAATGCACCTATGGTAATTTGCATCCCCTATTTCTCTTGGGGCTATTCACACTAGCGCAAGTGGTCATCCTGTTTTATGTTTAATCTGGTCCCAATCAATGTAGATGCACCATCTAACCCCTCCCTGGAGACCACCATACCTTTTGATTGTGGGGGGTGCAAGATGTCATGGCCTGAACACACCTATGGTAATTCGCATCCCCTACCTCCATGGGGTTAACTCACACTGACGCAAGTGGTCATCCTGCTGTATGTTTACTCTGGTCCCAACCAATGTAGAGGCACCATCTACCCCCTCCTGGAACACCCCCATACCTTTTGATTGTGGGGGGTGCAAGATATCATGGCCGGAATGCACCTATGGTAATTTGCATCCCCTATTTCTCTTGGGGTAATTCACACTAGCGCAAGTGGTCATCCTGTTTTATGTTTACTCTGGTCCTAACCAATGTAGAGGCATCCCCCTAGCCCCTCCCGGAACACCCCCATACCTTTTGATTGTGGGGGGTGCAAGATATCATGGCCTGAATGCACCTATGGTAATTTGCATCCCCTATTTCTCTTGGGGCTATTCACACTAGTGCAAGTGGTCATCCTGTTTTATGTTTAATCTGGTCCCAATCAATGTAGATGCACCATCTAACCCCTCCCTGGACACCCCCATACCTTTTGATTGTGGGGGGTGCAAGATGTCATGGCCTGAATGCACCTATGGTAGTTTGCTTCCCCTACCTCTCTGGGGTTAACTCACACTAGCGCACGGGGTCATCCGGCTGTATGTTTAATCTGGTCCGAATCAATGTAGAGGCATCACCTAGCCCCTCCCTGGACACCCCCATACCTTTTGATTGTGGGGGGTGCAAGATGTCATGGCCTGAACACACCTATGGTAGTTCGCATCCCCTACCTCCCTGGGGTAAACTCACACTAGCGCGTGTGGTCATCCTGTTTTATGTTTAATCTGGTCCCAATCAATGTAGATGCACCATCTAACCCCTCCCTGGAGACCCCCATGCCTTTTGATTGTGGGGGGTGCAAGATATCATGGCCTGAATGCACCTATGGTAATTTGCACCCCCTATTTCTCTTGGGGCTATTCACACTAGGGCAAGTGGTCATCCTGTTTTATGTTTAATCTGATCCCAATCAATGTAGATGCACCATCTAACCCCTCCCTGGACACCCCCATACCTTTTGATTGTGGGGGGTGCAAGATGTCATGGCCTGAATGCACCTATGGTAGTTCGCATCCCCTACCTCCCTGGGGTTAACTCACACTAGCGCACGTGGTCATCCGGCTGTATGTTTAATCTGGTTCCAATCAATGTAGATGCACAGTCTAACCCCTCCCTGGAGACCCCCATGCCTTTTGATTGTGGGGGGTGCAAGATATCATGGCCTGAATGCACCTGTGGTAATTTGCATCCCCTATTTCTCTTGGGGCTATTCACACTAGTGCAAATGGTCATCCTGTTTTATGTTTACTCTGGTCCCAATCAATGTAGATGCACCATCTACCCCCTCCCGGAACACCCCCATACCTTTTGATTGTGGGGGGTGCAAGATATCATGGCCTGAATGCACCTATGGTAGTTTGCATCCCCTACCTCCCTGGGGTTAACTCACACTGACGCAAGTGGTCATCCTGTTTTATGTTTAATCTGGTCCCAACCAATGTAGAGGCACCATCTACCCCCTCCCGGAACACCCCCATACCTTTCGATTGTGGGGGGTGCAAGATATCATGGCCTGAATGCACCTATGGTAGTTTGCATCCCCTACCTCCCCGGGGTTAACTCACACTGACGCAAGTGTTCATCCTGTTTTATGTTTAATCTGGTCCCAACCAATGTAGAGGCACCATCTACCCCCTCCCGGAACACCCCCATACCTTTTGATTGTGGGGGGTGCAAGATATCATGGCCTGAATGCACCTGTGGTAATTTGCATCCCCTATTTCTCTTGGGGCTATTCACACTAGTGCAAATGGTCATCCTGTTTTATGTTTACTCTGGTCCCAATCAATGTAGATGCACCATCCAACCCCTCCCTGGAGACCCCCATGCCTTTTGATTGTGGGGGGGTGCAAGATATCATGGCCTGAACACAACTATGGTAATTCGCATTACCTACCTCCCTGGGGTTAACTCACAGTAGCGCACGTAGTCATCCTGCTGTATGTTTAATCTGGTCCCAACCAATGTAGATGCACCATCTAACCCATCCCTGGACATCCACACGTCTTTTGATTGTGGGGGTGCAAGATATCATGGTCTGAGCACACCTATGGTAATTCGCATCCCCTGCCTTCCTGTGGTTAATTTACACTGACACAAGTGGCCTTCCTGTTTTGTGTTTACTCTGGTCCTAACCAATGTAGATGCACCATCTAACCCCTCCCGGAACACCCCCATACCTTTTCACTGTGGGGGGTGCAAGATATCATGGCCTGAATGCACCCATGGTAATTCGCATCCCCTACCTCGCTGGGGTTAACTCACACTAACGCAAGTGGTCATCCTGTTTTATGTTTCATCTGGTCCCAACCAATGTAGATGCACCATATAACCCCTCCCTGGAGACTCGCATGCCTTTTGATTGTGGGGGGTGCAAGATATCATGGCCTGAACACACCTATGGTAATTCGCATCCCCTACCTCCATGGGGTTAACTCACACTAGTGCAAGTGGTCATCCTGTTTTATGTTTACTCTGGTCCTAACCAATGTAGAGGCATCACCTAGCCCCTCCCTGGACACCCCCATACCTTTTGATTGTGGGGGGTGCAAGATGTCATGGCCTGAATGCACCTATGGTAATTCGCATCCCCTACCTCCCTGGGGTTAACTCACACTAGTGCAAGTGGTCATCCTGTTTTATGTTTACTCTGGAACTAACCAATGTAGAGGCATCACCTAGCCCCTCCCTGGACACCCCCATACCTTTTTGATTGTGGGGGGTGCAAGATGTCATGGCCTGAATGCACCTATGGTAATTCGCATCCCCTACCTCCCTGGGGTTAACTCACAGTAGCGCACATGGTCATCCTGTTTTATGTTTAATCTGGTCCCAACCAATGTAGAGGCACCATCTACCCCCTCCCGGGACACCCCCATACCTTTTGATTGTGGGGGGTGCAATATATCATGGCCTGAACACACCTATGGTAATTCGCATCCTCTACCTCCCTGGGGTAAACTCACACTGACACAAGTGGTCATCCTGTTTTATGTTTAATCTGTTCTCAATCAATGTAGATGCACAATCTAACCCCTCCCTGGACGCCCAGATACCTTTTGATAGTGGGGGTGGAAGATATCATGGCCCAAACACACCTATTGCAAATTTAATTCTATCCGCCGCTCCCCACAGGAAACCCTGTGATCTTCCGGCTAATGGCGGACGATGCCGGATCATCCGAAACACTGGAGACAAACTAGTTTGGATCTTTTTCAACCATCCGCACCGCTACCACGTGAGCATATGGCTCTTTAGTAACGTGCATGCAATGGATGGGGTTGCAGAATAATTCTGAGTCCAAATAATGGAACCAACTCGGGAAGATGGCAAAGGTACTGTTTTATTAACAATTATCCAAAACAGGGAGGTTACAACGGACATCAACGGACGTTCGCTCAGGCTCTTGACGATTTTCTCAAAAAAACATCCTTATATGCAAAGAATACGTCAGACGTGATGTCATACTGCATGGGAAATAATAGGAAACCTATCAAAGGCTGTGATAGGCTTAAGGGGAACAAGTAAGTATACATTGCATAGGGACTAGGATTGGGATTTGCTGCCCACTGTCAGGTGGAAAACTTATGCCTACCTCTTAAAACTTGTAAAGTACACAGTTTATCATTGGTCTTCAAACTATAAGGCCCTTCACTATATGGCCCTCTACAATTGGTTGGCACGCTCGTGCCATGTCTGTAACATTCGATTCACTTATCAGCACGTAAACTCAAACCCAGGTGCCAGGAGGTGGACTGGACATTACCTCCCCACCCAATTAGCCCAGCATCTCTCATCAACCATGGCTTCTGCCATGAAGATTGTTTTAGAAATTGGCCTTGCAAAGTATCCTTGTCTGTGGGAATATATGGGAGTGCAGGCTCTCACTATCGTTGTTCTAGGACTCCAAGCTGAACTCTATTTCCATCCTAGGCTCACATGACAGGAGACCATGAATTGGCCCATTTTGCAGCAGCCAACATGACCTCTGACCCTTTCAGTACAACTCACACAAAGGGAACTGATGTATGTGTTATAATTGTGTTACAATGCAATAATACTATTATGTCCGTGGCACTAAATCATAGATATGTACTGTGAATCATTTAAAATTCCAATCCAAAGCATATGTGATTGTGCACTTCTAACAAGCAGGGGACCTGGGTAATTGGCGTGCAGGCCAATGGTGGTATGTGGGTGGGAGCATATCTATTCTCTGTCTTTGCATCAGGTGGTGTGGGTTTTCTTGACTGTGTTTGTGCTTCTTTTTTGTCACTTTGGTTGGGTGCGTTCTGGTACATGTAGTGATTTTCGTATTTGTGTACGGAATGGATGTTGTTACGCATGCACTGGATCATTTTCTTCAATTGAGACACACCTGTCAAGCCCTTGCACTCACGCATGCTATTACTGTGTTGCACCTTGATTTCCCCCTCTACACTTGCACGTTCAATGCACTCACTAGCAATAGTAGGTTTGTCTCCCCTTACCTTTTTTTATCATTACTTGTTGCACTATTGTAGCAATTATTGATCCTTGCTCTAATTCATGGTCTACCTTCCCCTTTACCCACCCTGTCTGCCCTCTGTGCGCTTTCAGGGTGTTTTGCTAATTGCATGAGCGCAGAATATTTGAACAACAAATAAAGGAATGCATACACTGCGCACAGCCACTGCTGATCGGTGTTATACGTGCCCATAATTCAACAGTGCACATGCCCTTGTAGTTACATTCACCCAGCATCCAGTTACAAAGTCCACTGTGACGTGCCATGTACCCAGGCAGCGTGGATTTGCGCAGCACCGTGGAGTCATGGGTTGAACCAGGACATCTGGCACAGCAGTGGGTGATAAGGTGGCGGGCATCACACACCATCTGCATGTTCAGTGAGTGATAGTTTTCTGTTCCGGTAGACTGCCTCCACAGCATGCCTGGCCACCAGCTCCACATGTATTCCGTCCAATACACCTATGATATAATATGGGATTTATAACGCGCCTATACACAAGTGTTTCAAGGCGCGATGAGGCAAGGGAGGGGAAACAAAGGGAAAACAAAGACAATGGTCTTACTAGGCCAGGTGACATTGAGATCGCGCAAGTGCAGGGGAGGGGGGAAAGGGAAAAGTGCGGGGGAGGAGGTGGCTGTGCAATACATAGGATCAACAGTAAAAAATAAATTAAATTAAAAAAAAAGGTAAAAGTGCAGCCAGCTTGTGGCAAGTGCAGGGGTAAGTGCAGACATCAAGTGTCAAGAGCTTGTAGGGGACTGTAGGGATACAGAAACAGCCACCCAAGAGCAGCTGTTGCCTGGGAGGCAGTGCAGGTGTGCAACTGGCGGGGGAGGGTACCTGGGCCCGAGATCAGAGGGTAGCCAGGTGACCAATGCAGTTTCAGTCAGGAGTTTAGCAGGGGAAAGGGGGAGAAAAGAATCAAAGAGGAAGGTCTTGAGGTCCTTCCGGAACTGGAGCTCGTTCTCCTCAAGTTTCAGGGAGGCTGTTCCAGAGGGAGGCCCCAGCCGAAGAAAGAGATTTACCACAAACTCGTTGCTTGGAGAAGCGACTGACCCTGAGGCAGTTCGAGGCGGGTGAGCGAAGAGCTCGACAAGGAAGATATTTAGGAAGAGAGAGTTGAAGGTATTGAGGCCCCAAGCCTCAGAATGCCTTGTGGACAATGCAGAGGGTTTTCAACTTAATCCTCGCAGCCACTGGGAGCCATTGCAGAGATTTCAGTCCTGGAGAGATACGATGCCTGGGCTTGAGGCCAAAGACAAGCCTTGCAGTCCTGTTCTGGATGAGTTGCAGAGGGCGCAGAGTAGAAGCAGGCAGATTAAGAAAGAGGCAGTAGTGCAGCCTAGAGAGAACCAGAGCTCTAGAGACAGTGAACTTCTGGAGGAAGGAGAGGAAAGGAAAGGAAGAATACCTCTGAGGAGGTGCAGCTGGTAGTGTGACTTCTTAGAGATGTCAGAGATGTCAGGAGAGGAGGAGAGTGGGGAGTCGAAGATGACCCAAGGTTTTTAGCCTCACAGGTGGGAGCAGAGAGGCTGGCCAGAGAGCGACAGTAAAGGAGGGAGCAGGTGTGCCGATGAGGAGAATCTCCGTCTTACTGGCATTAAGGCAGATGTCGTTGGCGACGCACCACACCTGGATAGCGGACAGACAGTCAGAGATGAGAAAGGGAGAAGAGGTGGCAGAAGGGAGCCTGAAATGAGTGTCATCCACATAGCACTGAAAGTTCGGGCAGAGAGAAGCAATGCGGTGGGCAAGAAGTGCCAGGTATTAATTGAACAGGCAGGGAGAGAGGTTAGACCCCTGGGGAACACCACAGGTAGAGATAGAGGAGAGCAAGGATCCTAGTTAGACCTGGGAGTGTCGATCGGAGAGGAGAGAGGTCAGCCAAGCCAGGGCCTGATCAGTGATCACGGAGACAGCTGAGCAGGATGGCATGGTTGACCATGTCAAAGGCAGAAGAGAGATCCAGTCATGCCTGCAAGGGCATGGAAGGCAATTTTAGTGGCATTGACCTGGTCAGCAGTCCTGAGTAAGATGATGTGGTCTCCAACCTGAAACAGGACACGCGAAAAACAGGGTTGCAATATCCCATGCAGTTCACCCACAGTGTGTTGGTATGTGCCCGTGGCTATGAAGTGTAGCACAGACACTAACTTGAGCAAGTGGGGGGTATGGCTGTACGGATATGTTTATGTTCCTGTTCTTTTTGTTGTTCCTCTTCTTCCAGGAAAGGTTTAAGTGCCTTGCCTTTTTTTTCCTTCATAACTCTTTTTCCTTAATCCCTTCTACCTCATATTCAGTTCTTTTTGACCTTGGAATAGTTGTTTAATGTGGTGAGAATTTCTGTGTTGATTTCTTTCTAAAATGTGAAACTGGTTTAGTCACTGTATGGATTAGCAACGTTGGGTGGCATGGTTGATGTTTGGAGAGGTTTTTTTCTTTTGATCTTTGCTGTCTTTAAAGGTGGGTAAGAGCCAAAGGTGAAATTCTCTATTTCTGTAGCAGACCGTGAACCAATAATAAGATTCTATCCAAAATAAAAAAAGATGCGTATTGGTACAAATTTACAGCCATTTGCTTCTTAAATATCCATTGTGAAACATGTTTAAAAGTTATCGAGGGGGGTGTGGCTTAGGAGGCCCACACACGGATGCCTCCTTAACAGTCTCCGGACATCGCCGGGCCTTCAGTGTTAATGGCGCCGTCATAAGTGTCACCAGAGCCTAGAAATCCTCACTCTGGATAGGTGAAGCCTCGAGGCATGCAGGGACCGAGTTTCGGCACCCGCAGCCCTCGCTGGACAGGTTTGGGAATCCTGGAATCAGCGGAGCGGGGACCACACCAACTCCAACATGGCGCCTGCAACCCTTGCTCGCCATAAACTGAGCAGCTGACCCTCTTCTCCAGGGTAGAGATGCGTGGGTCTGGGACTGTAACTTGCACTAAGCTGCCTGACCCGAGCTTTTCCTTTGGGGTACCTGTTGTTTTTTCTCTGCATCTTTCTCTGCTCTTCCTTTGGGAGCTGCCTTGAATTAAATGCTTTCTGCCCAGCTGGTGAGTGCTCTGGCAGTTGGAGGCTTCCCGTGAGGACTTGCCAGATGCCTGACTCATTGCTTGATGCATACGGAGCATCTCCTTGAGGGCTTTGGTTGGTCCTAGGTGTGTGGTGCCTGGGTGTGCGGTAACTCTTACTACATGGGTGATAGTGGTATCTGTTGGAGTCCCTGTGCATGGATTACATGCTGCCTTATCTCTCTTCACGAGCATTGTAGTTAAGACCCCTCAGTCCCTGTGCACAGATCACATACTGCCTGATCTTTCTTTATTGGTGCTTGGGCTACCTGCGGTCCCTGGATTTGTTACCTGGAGGCTGTGATGGCAAAGAGGGGAAATACCCCTACAGATGGTGATATTGCATTCTTGGTACATGCATGTGAAGGACCTAAGAAGATTGACAACGCTGTCCTGCTGGTGCAGTGTCCCCAGGAGAGGGGAGAGGACATGGCTCTACCAGCTACCAAACCGGATCTGGCTAACCCGCTGAGGGAACTGAAGCGGGCACTCCAAAACAGTGTTGCCGAGCTCTCCTCTAAAGTTGTGACAATTGACAAACGCGTGACGGAGGCAGAACAGTGTATTAGGGACATTGAGGACTCTTTCTGAGCAAACCTTGGAGTCTTGCGATGCTTACCAATGCCTTCCGAGGTGTGAGGCCCTGGTCTTTGAGGGTCTCTCTGGGATGGATCAAGCCAGCCACCTGATGTTCTCAGTAGTGTCAATTTCCTCACGTTTAAGCAGCGCATCATGGAAGCAGCACGTGCAGACCAGCCTTCACTTTTCGGGGTGCCGACCTTCAGATATCCCAGGATCTGGCGACTTTCACAATCCAGAGGCGCAGGATGCTTTGTCCACTTACTGTGTGGCTCAGGGAGAATGGTATTCATTTCAGATGGGGCTTCTCCACTGCTCTGTTCTTCACTATGGAGGGGAAACATTGGTCAATAACATCACATCAGGATGCTTAGGATTTACTGTCATCATGGCCATCTGGCCCTCATGAGGTTGGGTCCCTAAGCCACAGAGGGGATTGTGGTCAAGAGCTGGTAAGGCACGAAACCCTGGGGGCCACTCGGGAGTAAAATGAAGGTGATTGGCCCCACGCAGGTGAAGTAGTTCTAGATGCTTTTTTTTTTTACTTATCTCTATAGGTTCTGGTTGAAATTGAAATTGATATTTTATTTCTATCGCGCTCATACACAAGTGTTTCAGAGCGTGACAAGGCAAGGGAAGGGGAACAGAGGAGAAACAAAAACAACGATCTTACTAGGCCCAGTGACATTGAGAACGAGCAAGTGCATGGTAGAGGGGGAGAGGGAGAATTGCATGGAAGGGGGATCAAAAGGAGAGTGCGGAGCAAGGAGGAAAAAAAACAAATAATAATAAATAAATTAATAAATAAAAAGGCAACAAACAGAGGGAGTGCAGCCAGCAAGTGGCAGTGCTGGGTTTAAGGCAGCAGGCTGGGTAGGTCTGATAAGTGCAGGAAGAACAAAACAAAGGGGTAGGGGCTGTATGGGTACAGATACAGACCCCAGTGCAAGGGGTGGCTCGGAGGCAGTGCATGCGGGTTGCAAGAGGAGCAGGTACCTGGGCCCGGAGGAAAGAGGGTGGCCAGGTGCATGGTGCGGAGGGAATGTAGAATCAGCAGGGGAGAGGGGGGGGCAAAGGCAGAAGCAAAGAGGAAGGTCTTGAGGTGCTTCCGGAACCGGAGATGGTTCTCCACAGGTTTCCTCAAGATGGTTCTCCTCACTTTAACTGTTTGGACGATCTAGACTCTGTGAGCGGATGGACTTGGCGATGGCATGAATATTCTCTCTATTGATTTGTAACTGTGTTTTGGTCTGGCGACAGCAGGCAATAGCCCCGGTCTGTGATAATAGCTCCTTTTCTGAACCGTTTTTATTTTTATACGAGTCTTTCTTGTTGGTGGGTGTGGGATGGGCTTTTTTGGAAGGGTTCTCGTAAATGTTGAGGTAAAATTGGATGCGGGATGGTAAGAGTCATGATCAGTTCGCTACTTGTAGAGTGTGACACCTGCTTAGTTTAAGCTTATCTCTTATTTCCACTTAGCACTGAGGTCGTGTTAGCGGACTCCCCGTTGGGCCAGAGTTAAAGAACTTGCTCTTATTGTGCACGGATTGAACTCCCCCTTAAATCTGTGTTGCAGAGATTGAGGGACCAGGAATGTTCCATAGCCTTGTTACAGGAGACGCACCTGTGTCACACTGATTTTCGTAGACTGCGCAATAGACACTTTGCTAAACAATATCTTGCCTATTTCAGTACTAATAAAGGTGGAACAGGGATCTTTGTTGAGTTGGGAGAGAAGAATGACCCGGGGGAGGGGTCGGTTTATAGGGGTCAAGGGCTTGTTAGGCGGTCATCTGTTTACTGTCATATCTCTTTATTCCACCAGTGAGAAGCAGGGTGGATTCCTGGTGGACTTTGTGTCGGAAAGGACTGCTTTTGCAGATGGACAAGTGATCTTGGTGGTGGGGGTAGGGGGATTATAATGTAGTACCTGACCCCATGATTAATCATACCCACCCTCTGCTACAGACTTTAAACTGGCCCAGTCTTTAATTAAAGTTCTGAGGGAAATGAATCTGGTTTACTTGTGGAGGCTATTGCACAAGGGAGAACTTGACAACACACATTTTACACGCATATAGGACTTTCTCAAGGATCAATCTCTGGCTCATATCTCCCTTTCTCCAACATGGGGTCTGGCATGGATTCACATGCTCGTGAATATTCCCCGTTGTCAGTCCGGGAATCCTCGGTAAAAGAATAAACTGTTTGACTTGCACTTACAAACTGTCTTTCTTCTATACACCAAACACTGAGCTCTGGGTCATACTGTCCCCAGCCAATGACTGCCCTCTCCCTAAGGCCCTCCACTGGCAGCCATCTTCACATTTTTACCGCACGTTCAAGTGTTGGTAGTCCTCGTGTTGTGCTCAGAGAGCTTTTCTACATTTTTGCGCTTTTTCGATAAAAAGTTTCTATTTTTGTCAAATAGAGCCTGTGTGTTCTTTCGTTCCTTTGACCGGCAAGCAGGGATCTATTTGTCGGCGTCTTTCAACGCCCCTTAAGGGCAAGAATTTCATGAAAGAGTTTCATGGAAGATTCCAGAACGCCATTGGGCCTACATCGCACTCCGGACCATGTCGGAGGAGAAGAATGAGGGAGGCTCCCTCTGCAAGCTCTGCTCCAGCTGCGGATTGAGGAACTTGTTTGTGGAGGACAAACACTCTCAGTGCCTCTACTGTCTCCATCCGGACCATAGCGAAGCATATTGTGAAATCTGCCTTGGGTTCTCCAAGCGAACCATCAAGGACAGTCACAGTAGGTTGGTGGCATGGCTTAACGCCAAGGCCTCTACCCTGTGCGGCAAGCAGGGGCATGCCTTACCCAGGGCTGGCCGGTCCAAAGAGCTGGCTTCTAAGTCCTTTGAGGGTGCTCGATCCGCGGGGGCCCAAGACAAGGCCAAGTACCGCAAGTTTGTTTCCGTCTGGGTTTCCGCACAAGTGGGTACCACGATACGCAGCGCACGTTCATCTTCGCCATCTGCCTCCATCGCTAGTCATCGCTCCAGCTCCTCCTCAAAGAGGAAATAGGTTAACCCAGGGAAGCTGCGGGAAAAGCCGGAGAAGACCAAGGCGCATGGAAAGGTGTCCAACCTGCCCCTGAAGGCCCAGGTGGTCCAGACTAAGTCATCCTTGAGGATCGAGCTGGTGGCGGCCGCCCTTTCGAAGGCAAAAGGGGCTGACCTGGTCCAGCGAGTGGGAAAAGATCTCCACCGACCGATGGGTGCTGGACGCTCCCACCCACGGACACTCTCTAGAGTTCCAGCAGAAGTGTCCGCGGATAACACTGGTGGCCCGGCAGGAGCAGCACATCCCTCCGCTCCTGCGGAAAGTACAGGCCATATTAAAAAAGGGGGCTATAGAGCTGGTTCCGATGTGACTGCGGGCTCCGCAGTCTACTGTAGATACTTCTTGGTGAAGAAGACTGGGGGCTGGAGGCCCATTCTAGACTTGCGGCGCCTTAACAAATACCTCAAGTCCCAAAAGTTCATGATGGTCATGTTGCAGCGCGTGCTTGGCCAACTGGAGGAAGAGGACTTCTTGTCGTCGCTGGATCTGGAGGATGCATACTTCCACATCCCCATTCACGAGAAGCATCGGAAGGTCCTGTGCTTCGTAGTACAGGGAAGGCACTACCAGTTCAAGGCCCTTCCCTTCAGACTGAATTCGGCACCCAGGGTGTTCACAAAAGTGCATGGCACCAGTGGCGGCCCATCTGCGCCTACAAGGGATACATGTGTACACGTACCTTGATGACTGACTCATCCGCGCCAAGTCCAGGGAAGTAGCAGTTCAACACACGGAGAGGACTGTCCAGCTGCTGACAGATCTGGGGTTCTCCGTCAACTATCCAAATTCCTGCTTGATACTATCGCAGAACGTGCTATTTCTGAGGGCCAGGCTCAACTTGGTCTCCTGCCTGACCGCCCCCTTGGAAGAGAGGATAGTGGCCATGCTGGGCAAGGTGCAATGGCTGTTGACACTGAAGACTGCCACGGTGCGAACCATCAAGTCAGATGGGGCATGCTTCTATTCAGTGTTCTCCAAATAAAACTATAAAAATTCTCTTTGGTTATCGACCTCCTGGCCCAGCACAGGCTTTCCTGGAGAAATTAGAATTCTTTCTGGCAGACACGGGGATAAGCATGACAAGCTGTTATGTTTGTGGGACTTCAATATATGGGCTGAGGAGGTGACATCTGGGGATGGGAGAGAATTAAAGGAGACCCTGGAAGCCCATGCTTTGGAACTTTTAGCATCATCCCCCTCACATTGCCAGGACCATTGTCTTGATGTCCTGCTATATCGAGGGAAGATAATTTGTTATGTTGAGACAATCGCAATATCATGGACAGACCACTATGCCATAGTATTTGAACTGAGAATGCATAAGAAAACTCTGGAAGTGCACACGGAAAATTGGATGGGGGAGTTCCGCAAGCTGAAAGATTTATTGAAAATCTCAGGGGAAACTCTGAAACATGCTTTGGCACAGATTGAAGAGGCTCTTCCATGTGAGGAGTTCTTCAATAAAGGCATGTAAATCATGGCTATGCTATTTAATGTACAGGCCCCTCTCCAACAAAACAAAGCCATGTAACCCCTGGTTTTCGCCAGATTTGGCCAAGAAAAGGGTACAGGTGAGATCTTTCGAGAAGAAAATGGAGAAGACATCGTACAGAGAGCATTTTAGAACAGGTCAAGAGCGCCTGAAGAGAATATGGAAAAGCCATTTTTGATGCCAAAGCTAAATTTATAACAGGGAAAATTGACAAAGTCATGAACAGGCCACAGGAATTGTACGCTGCTATTTCCCAGTTAGCAAATCCTCGGTGGGCGTCAGCAGCACCTGAATCATCACAAGCACAGGCGGATGCTTTTAATAATTACTTTATAAATAAAATAGAGCTAATACAAGGAAAGATTATGGAAATTAAACCATTACATCCCCAAGAGGATCTGGAAGTAACAGAGGAGATTAGCCCAGAATGCATATCTCATGATGAAGACACTGGGGCGGATCAGAAGCTATTTATGTTTACGAAAGTATCTGAGGAAAGGGTCTGCACCTTGCTCTCTGCGTTGAAGGCTACTAATGATGTACTCTTCGTTATTCTATCTTCAGTAGCTAAACTAATAGCTCCAGATATTACCCCATTTATCACAAAATTTGTTAACAAATCTCTTACATCAGGGGTAGTACCGATGATTCTGAAGAAATCTGTGGTCACGCCACTGCTAAAAAAAAAAAAATTTAGACCCTAAGAATTTCCAGAATTACAGGCCAATGGCAGGATTGTCATGGCCATCAAAAATTCTGGAAAACATTGTGACAGCTCAGCTGCAGGAACATCTGGATCAGGAGAATCTGCAATCCACTGCAATCCGGCTTCCGACCAGGTTTTGGGATGGAGATGGCGTTGCTGACGGTCTGGGACTATCTATTGGAGACGGCGGATCAGGGGGGCGTGTCCCTGTTGGTCATGTTGGACCTGTCCGCCGTCTTTGATACGGTTGTCCATGGGACCCTGCTGAAATGTCTGAGAGAAGTGGGTGGAGTAGGGAAACAAGCTCTTCAATGGTTTGAATCTTTTCTCTCTAGAAGAGAACAAAGAGTAGGATTTGGAGATTTCTTGTTAGATTCAGGATTACAAAGCTGTGGAGTCCTGCAGGGATCGTCCCTTGTCACAGGTTTCCCCCTTTCTCACCTGCTTTCACTGCTTGATGGAATCCAGAGGAGTTTTCTTCCATACGGATCGGGTCTTGTACAAGCCTGCTCTGCCGTCTTCGGCTTCCAGTGTTCGTTCAGCTTTAACGTCCGGGAAAAAATGAGGAAACTCCAGGAAGACCAGGAAAGGAGAAGTGCACTCGGAGGCGGGTGCATGGAATCCGGGAAGAAGGCTAAATAGGAGGAGGGAGGATAGAAGGGAAAGCAGAGGGTCTAGGAATCAGGAAACTACAGAATTCCGCAAGGCGAACTTCAGAGCACACGTCTAGCCACAGCAACAGTAGCGTTGAGACGCGCGGGCCGCGGGGGCATGGCCATTTTATAGAACATGCTGCCTCGGACGTAAAGACTGGTAGGCAGCGTTCTGTGTGTACGGCCATGTTGGAAGTAGTACAGAGTGTAAGCCCCGACGCGTCAAGGACCAGGAGGTCCAGAAGGGGCATGTCTGATGGTTCATGACATCCCTCTACCCACTGCTTTTTAATTTATATGTTAAACTACTCATGGACATTCTGAGGAAGCACGGCATACAGTTTCACTCATACGCAGGTGTTCTTGAGGATACAGAATCTAGAGGAGAAGTACGAAATAGTTGACCGGTGCCTACAAGAAATACAGGCTTGGATGTGTGCGATCCAGCTACTGCTGAATGTCAGCAAAACAGAAAAGACTCTATTCGCTTCAAAGCACAATCTGCAGAGGGAGCATTTACACTCCCTATGTTTCCTGGGGACACAGCTGAATTTCTCCAAGAAAATAAAAAATGTAGGCTGTGTCTGGGAGGATAACATGGGAAGTGGAGCTCAAGTTAGTGCGAAGGTACAAGCAGCTTTCCACTCACTACGCCTATTGAAACATATCCTACCATTCATTGCGAATGAGGACAGAGCGGTAGTCATTGGCACTCTGGTCAACTCGAGGTTAGACTATGGAAATGTATTGCTGTCGGGTATACCAGCCTATCAGTTGCGAAGACTGCAGGTGGCCCAAAATGCAGCGGTTAGGCTGGCGTATAGGTAAAAAATCAGCTCCAACCTCTAACTTAAGAAGAGCCCTACATTGGCTGGCAGTAAAGGAGATAATTGAGTTTAAGGTACTCTGCTTGGTTTATAGGTGTGTTAACAAGACAGGAACAAGATATCTATCAGATAAAATCAGGAGACATGTTCCTACCTGACAACTGCGCTCAGCAGATCAAAATCTGCTTCATATACACCACACCAGGTATATGAGCAAAGGGGACCGCAGATTCGGCGTCTACGGTCCAAGAGCATGGAATAAACTACCCAGAGAAATCTGTGAGATTAAAACCTTTCCGGCATTCCAGAAGACCGTGAAGACCTATCTGTTTTGTTAGAACTCTCCTAGACCTTAACTGGTGTATTTCAATCTCATATGATTAAGTGGATTAAGACATGGGCCTCATTACGAGTATGGAGGTAGCCATGCCGCTTTTAGCGGCATGGCTACCGCCATACCGGGTACCGGATCCGGGTTCCTGGAATGGGGAAATACCGGGCCATTCCGACCTTGGAGGGCCCGGTATTCCCCCATTCCAGGAACCCGGACCCAGTACATCCCCATTCCCATTTGAGCCCCCATAGGGCTCAATGGGAATAGGGAGTATGCTAAACACGGGCCCGTTAATGACGGGCCTGTTGTAAGCATCCTGGTCTGCTAGCGGGTCCCACTAAGGACGCCTGGTTTTACCAGACGTCCTTAGAGGGACTCACGAGCAGACCTCTTAATGAGGCGGTAGAGGGTTAACGGCGCCGGCAGCTCTACCAGCGCCGTTAACCTGATCCGGCTCTGCAGGTTGCGGATAGAACCCCTTCAGGAATTCCTGGACACTTGGTGGATCCAGGTGTCTGGAAGCTTTGCAGACAAGATTGTTCTCGACGAGGAGTTCCGTCGAGCGATAAGGTGGTGGGGCGTGCGCTCCAGGGTTTATAGTCATAATCTCGAATACAAATATGTCGAAAGTCATAATGTCGAAAAAATAAAGTCGAAAACAAAAATGTCGAATTTCTTTTTTTTGTTGATTTTTATTCGAAATGGGGGGGTTCTCCCCCAACCCCCCTTTTTTAATTTTTTTTTTATGTTTTACCCCTTTTTTTACCACCGGAACCCCAAAAAAACATGTAAATTAAAAAAAAACAATTCGACATTTTTGTTTTCGACATTATTGTTTCGACATTATTGTAATTCGACATTTTGTTTTCGAGATAATGACTGGACACCGCGCTCCAGCATTGCCGGGGGCACGGATTTCCAGAGCCCCCCATACCAAGAGACAGTCACCACAGACGCGTCCCTGGAGGGCTGGGGAGCCCACACCGGACGTCTCCACGCCAGAGGCCTGTGGCTACCATAGGAGAGGGCTCTCCACATCAATGTCCTGGAGCTGCGGGCAGTGTTCTGGGTCCTCTAGTCGTTCCTTCTGTCACTCAAGGGCAAGGTGGTGAGGGTCTTCACGCACAATACCACCACGATGTTCTACATCAGGAAGCAAGGAGGTACCAGATACCCGGCGCTCTCCAGAGAGGCGCAGGACATGTGGCACTGGGCCGTCAGCCAAGAGATGTTCCTCATTCCTTTTTACCTGGCTGGAGTCAAGAACACCATCACCGACTCCCTCAGCAGGGAGCTGCGCTCTTGCCACGAGTGGGAACTTCGACATGATCAAGTGAACAACCTCTTCCTCAAATGAGGCAGACCCCAGATCGATCTGTTTGCGACAGCGATGAATTCCAAATGACAGATTCGCCAGAAGGTTCCACCAGCCGAGGAGCATGGGGGACGCGTTTTCCTTTCTGTGGGAAGGCCTGTTCTGCCGGAATTCCCCTTCCCCGTTGCCTCTCCGGCTGCGAGTCATCAATCAACTCAAACGGTGGCGATGCAAGATGATCCTCATCGCCCCGGCGTGGCCGAGTCAGATTTGGTAACCGGATCTTCTCAGCCTGTCAGTGTTACCCCCGGTCAAGCTGCCGGTGGTTTGGATCTGCTCACCAGAGAAGGAAGCGCAATCCTACATCACGACACAGGATCGCTGAACCTGAAGGCTTGGCTCCTGCAGCCTTAGGGTTTGGAGTGTACGAGCTGCCGGCAGACTGCAGGGAGGTCCTTACCAGGGCCAGAGCATCGTCGACTCTTCATTGCTAAGGGCACAAGTGCAAATATTTTGCAACATGGTGCCGGACGCAGAAGACCAACCCTCTGAATATCTCAGCTCTGCAGATTCTTCCGTACTTGTACTTGGTCAAGGCAGGGCAGACGCACGCCTCTATCAAGGTGCTTCTGGCAGCTATCTCCCGCTACACCATGTCTCCAGGACGGTCTTCTCTTTGGTCCCACAGTCTAGTCAAGGAGTTCCTCAAATGACTGTTTCGATCATTACCACCGGAGAAGGCCCCTACCCCGGCGTGTGAACTCAACGTGGTGCTGACGAGGATCATGGGGGCTCCCTTCAAGCATATGCATCAGGCCCCTCTCAAGTTGCTTTCGTGGAAGACAGCTTTTCTCGTGGCCATCACCTCTGCCAGGAGGGTAGGTGAGGTCCAGGACCTTTCCTGCGAACAGCCTTAGCTGACTTTTCACAACACAACGGTGGTGCTGCGGATGCACCCCTCCTTCATGCCAAAGGTTCTGTCAGAATTCCACCTCAACAAGCCTTTGGTGTTGCCTGTGTTTTTTCCAAAACCTTTGTCGCCGGCTAAAAGGACTTTGCACTGGCTGGATGTGGCTTGTGCGCTGAAGTTCTATGTGGTACGCACAAAGTGTTTCCGGAAGACATCTCAACCATTCATGAACTTTGGTCCTGTGAACCATGGGAAGGCCTTGTCCAAGGCTTCCATCTCCAGGTGTCTCTCCGGCTGCATCACACACTGTCACTGGTTGTCAAACTAACCGCTGCCCCGCCGTCCGAGAGCCCATTCTACCAGAGCGATCGCTGCGACAACGGCATTCCTGTCTGGTGTGCCCCTGCTGGACATCTGCAGGGCTGCTACGTGGAGGTCCACGCACACCTTTACAAGATTCTACTGCGTCCACAGGGATTCCAGAGAGGAGTCCAGGGTTGGCCAAGCAGTGCTACGCAACCTGTTCGCTTGAAGGTGAGCCTGTTCCGGAGGGAAGAGTATTTGCTTCTGTTGAGCCTTGCCACCTCCTGTGGTTGTGTAATGTTGTACTGCTATGTATTCTTTATTCATGAGCATGTGAATCCATGCCAGACCCCATGCTGGAGAAGGAATAAGTTGCTTACCTGCAACTATTGTTCTCCAGCATGGGTCTGGCATGGATTCACATGCAAACCCTCCCTCCTGCCCCTCTGTGGCTCTTCTTGGTCATACTGCCACTTTATGGGCTATTAAATCTGAAGATGGCTGCCAGAGGAGGGGCTTAGGGGGAAGGGCAGTCATTGGCTGGGGGCAGTATGACCCAGAGCTCAGTGATTGGTTTATCGGAGAAAGACAGTTCGTAAGTGAAAGTGAAACTGTTTTTTCTTTTTGATTCCCGGCCTGACGACGGGGAATATTCATGAGCATGTGAATCCATGCCAGACCCATTCTGGAGAACAATAGTTACAGGTAAGTAACTTGTTCCTTCTGATTCCGTTTGTATCAGAGGTACTCATTGCTACCCATGTACTCTCAGATCATGCAGCAGTTGAGTGTACACTTTCAGTTGATAGGTTGTCCCCCGTTAGCAGGCCCCCATGGAAGCTGCACGACCCGGCCCTCTCAGATTTGGTGTTCAAAGGACCCCGTAACTAAAGCAATAACTGATTTCTTTAGGGAAAATAGCACTGCTACCGTTCCGACTGCCACGGTATGCGACCCTATGAAGGCAGTGATTAGATGGGAACTGATTGCTCACACGACTGCTTGCACTTATAGGAATAGAACCCTAAGGTAGGCACTTTAGGGGGAGATGCGTGCTTCAGAAATGCTTCATAAGCATTTCAATTCTGTCATGGCCAGGAAGGGCCTACGGGTAGCGCGAAATAAACTAGAAGCACACTTAGCAGGACATACGGCCAAATCGATTATTCGTGCTAAGCAATCTTATTATGCCATGGGTAATATGGTGAATACATTTCTGGTTCATAAATTGAAGGCCATACATACAACAAATACTACAGCAGTGCTGGTAGACTCAGACATAAATATTCAGTACAAGGAATCAGTGAAAAGGAAGGTTTCTGAATGATATTTACCCACAGAATCTGCAGCAGGCCCACCCTCCCCCCCATCTCTGTGACTTACGCCAGACTACCAAATCAGGCTCTCGTCTACTGGTCAGGAGACCTTAGACACTCCTGTAACCACGGAAGAGGTGGCAATAGCAATAGTTTCTCTTAAACACAGGACCCCTAGTCCGGATGGTTTCTCAGCATCGTTTATACGATTTTTCAACCACAACTACTCAAACCTTTGACTAACTTATTCAACTTGTTCCCGGAATTTAGGGAGGGTTACTCCTTCGATGGAGTCAACTACAATTTTAATACTTAAGCTGGGGAATCCCACACAGGATTGTCACCCGTACAGGCCAATTTCTTTGAACCTGGATGCCAAGTTGTACTCTAAGGTGTTGGCCTCGAGGTTGGGGACGGTTCTACCCCAACTGATAAATCCGGATCAGGCTGGGTTTATTCCAAAGCGAAGCACACAAGACAACATAAGATGAGGCTTGGATATCCTTGACCTAGCCACGAGGGGATAGTCTTGCCTTGGGAGTACTCACACTGGATGCTACTAAAGCATTCAACAGAGTGCACTGGCCCTACCTTTGTGATGTTCTGCTTGCTTTTGGATTTGGCCCGTTGGCTAACTACCATTGACCTTTTACTCGAATAAGGGTTAATTGCCCCTGTCCCTATCGCTCATGGAACTAAGCAGGGTTGTCCACTGTCTCCTTTGATTTTTGCTCTTGTAATGGAGCCATTTGCGCAAAGGATCAGAGACAACTCGGAGATCATAGGGACTGCGGTAGCTTGGGTGCAACACAAAATGCCTCTTTATGCCGATGATGTCCTGCTCATGCTAACTAATATACCAACCTCCCTTGAGGCTGTCATGTCTGAATTAAGGTGATTTGAACTGGCTTCTCTGTCAATTACTAGAAATCCTTGCCATAAGTGTGCAATTGCCCAAGCAAGTCATTGCCGCTGCGAGATCCACCTGTCGAATTCCGTGGGCATCTGACACTATTGAGTACCTGGGGGTGAGGATTCCTGTTTCCCCGCAGGATGTATATTGGGTCAACTTCCCAGGGTTGCTAAAGGATCTTGCCGAAGATCTTAAACGTTGGAGTAAGCAGGAAATATCACTGATGGGACGAATCGCTGTAGTAAAAATGAATCTTTTACCCAGATTCTTGTATCTTTGTCAAGCCTTGCTAGTTAAGATACCCAATCTTGAAGTACTTATGCTGCAGCGTAGCGTCCTACAATTTATCTGGGTGGGCAAAAAGCCTAGAGTTCCAAAAGCTGAGGTTTTAAGCGATGCCCGGAGGGGAGCAATGGCGGCTCTGGGCCTCCTCAGGTATTATGTGGCTGCTCGGGTTACGCACATTTTGGCTTGGAGGTCCCCTCCCAGATGGGTAGCTCTTGAGAAAGCCAACTCCTCCTGCCAGTTATCTTTCTTACCCTTTATCGACAATACTAAACTCCCCGATCTGACACACACTTGAGCTCGACAAAAATCTTGCTGTATTACTGGAACGTGGCTTTTATGAAGAAGTGGGTGAATCGGGTTTCAGACCGTGCTCTCCAGTCTTTGGTAATGCAGAATTCTCCCCAGGATTCTTAGGGAATAGTTTTTCAAATTGGCATAATGGGGGTCTGCATAGCTTGCATCAGCTGTACCAGGAGGGCTCTCCTCTCTCGTGTCCGAATGTAAGGCTCAATTCTCACTAACCGAAGGCGAACGATTTAGATATGGTCATATTCGGCACTGGATTTCACAACTGTGAGGAGCCAGGTGACCTGCGAAGGTGAGAGTATTTGAATGTACCCAACAGTATGGCATAGATGGGGGTAGAATCTCGTGCTTTTATAAACTTTTGGGAGGCAATTTACTAACCGCCAGATCCTCCTCCATTGCCATTTGGAAAGCAGATGTGGGACACCCTGTAGAGGATTTATGGGGAGAGATCTGGGCTAGAAACTACCCCTCCTCTAGATGTGTAACCAATAGAGAATGAATACATAAACTTTGCTACAGATGGTACCGGCCTCTGCTAACTTTACATAAAATGAATGCTGCTTTGAATTCGGCTTGCTGAAGGGGGTGCGGACTCGGGAAGCTACTTTCATATGTGGTGGTCCTGTCAGGTGATCCACACTTTTTGGGTTGCTGTACTGTCTCACATTAAGGAGAGAACTGCAGTGGACTTACCCCTGGCTCCACTAGTTGGCCTATCGCGTCGCTCAGTGGAAGATGTGTACCCTAAATCGGATTGCAAAGCACAATCGGTGACACAACAATTTTTAGCAACTAAAATAATAATAGCACGATCGTGGAAGGCTCCTATGGGCCATATTGGCACAATGGTGGATTAAGGTATGGGACATCTTGGTTGACGAAAAAGTTACAGCATGTGTAAAACAATGTGCTGCCTTGGTATCTAGATTTCTGGCTCTCATTTGTTGACTATTCCCAGAATTTTCCCTCCCTAACTTTTAAACCGTCTCTACTTTCAAACTATTCCCTAATGTGATGTCCTTGGTGTGGTACTTTGTTATTTTAACAGGGTTATGCATTTTCGCATTAGCGCCTCGGTGGTGGGATGGCTTGTTGGACCCGGGAATGTTGTGCATTATGCATTCAGTCATATTTTACTGTCTATGTATGTCTCGCATTCCTTGTTTAAATAAAAGGTTTGGGAAAAAAGTTATAGAATTTTGCTTTTATACTTAACAGATACTTCATTTTTCTGTTATTGTGAAATGTGTAGGCTTAATTGAGCTGCAACAAGAATTTTGTGTGACTTGACTAGTTTATATTTGTGTATGATTTTGTATTATCTGGGGAGATGGTTTATATTTATGGCCTGTATTGTTTGTCTAATTGTGCATAGGAGACTTTTAAGTATTGATGTTCGTGTGCAAGGTTTGCTTGAAACCAAAGCACAAATGGAAAAATAAATAAAAAAGAATGCTAATCCATGCACTAGGAGAAATTGTTAACCCTGAGGTGCAGGCCCGTTTCTTAGCCCGGGCGAGGTGGGCAGCTGCCCGGGGCACAATCACCAGGGGGTTTGCAATTACCCCTCTACCCTGGAGCCTCTGGAGGGGATGAAATTCCCCAGTTTGTGGGGCGGCGCATTGCCTTGGGGAAAGTTCTGTGGGTCAGGTGCTGCCGCTGCCCCTTCCGACTGTAATGTCACGTAGTATCCAAGTACTACGTGACATTACAGAAGTCAGAGGCTTCCTCTGACCACTTTTGTGCCACTTGGGGTGGGGGCATAAGCACAACAATTAAAACACTTCAGGTCTCCCTGCAGCTAAAACCAGCCCCTCCCATCACAATGCAGGCAGGAAACTGCTAATGGTGGGCCATTAGTCACTGAATGGTTTCGTGCTGACATTGTGAGGGAGGGGAGGTGGTGTGGGGCGTGGGCGTGCACTGTAGGCAGCTTTGCCTCTCCAAAAATAATAGTTTAAAGCAGCGCTATTTCTTTCATTCTGCTTCTTTTCCAAACTTTATATCAATTCCACTTTAAACCACTTCCATAGCACTGGTGATGAGTTACTTCATTATGCTGATAATAGTTTTGATCAGTGTTGCTGAGTAAATATTCTTTAAGCCATGACCCAGTTCATTTATTTATTTATGCAATGCTTGTCGGGTACATGGACACAGATTATTTATTTATGCAATGTTTGTCGGATACCTGTATCCGACAAACATTGCATAAATAAATAGGTACCCGACAAACATTGCATGAATAAATAAATAATCCGGTTCCATGTCTCCTTTTAACAAGTCAACAGTCAGACTTTACTGTATCAAAGCATACACTTGATTCCCATTGAAAGAATTTTAAAGTGATTGTTTATTGTGTTCGGGTGTCTCCTTGTCATTGCCCTTTTGGCTTAGGTTGCCTCCAAACCCCCTTCAGCATCCTGTGTTCTTTGATGGTTGCATATACTGCATCCTGTGCCATATTCATGTTCTCTTGGTGTGCCCAGTCCTCATTATCTGCAGCCTAAGTGGGACTAGAGCATACAATTGTCTTGGGCACCAATGAAAAGGTGGCCCACTGTTGCAAATGGCAATTCATTCCTTGTGTAACGGACTGTTTGACTTTGGGTAGGAGTCCCTTAATGGTGTAGTTTGGGAGTGGGGTGGGGTGCGATGCAGTGGGGCTGGGGCGCGGGGTGCGGTGGGGCTGGGGCGTGGGGTGCGGTGGGGCTGGGGCGCGGGGTGCGGTGGGGATGGCGCATTGGGTGCGGTGGGGCTGGGGTGCGGGATGGGATGTGGGGGGGTGTATTCCTAGTGTTTCGCTCTGGGCACCAAATGGATTAGAAACTGCCCTGCTGAAGTGCGTTATAATGGTTTTCAAACAGGCATCATAACTGTGGAAACCATGATGACCATTCTCCGTGATAAAGAGAGTGGAATTAACATGCAAGGAGGATTCATAACAAGTGGGAGTATGGCATCAATCCTGCCACAAGACTGCAGCCTACCTTGTGTTCACTTATTTACAGGCACGCCTGATGCAGACAGGTGTGAAACCATTGTTCGCTAAACACTCCTTTTGCTTGGTATAATATTTCTTTACATTAATGTTTTGGCTATAGAACAGTGATAAAACACACAAGTTATGAAATAGTTAAGTTGACATTCATCACACAATGTTGTCCATGCACGAAGCCCCCAAAACAGACCACCTTGAGTTAAGCATTTCCATAAAACATTCAGGTGCTTCGTTTCAGCAATATGGTGATTAGCCCTCTCTTAATATGGCATTCTTCCGTGTTAATGTGTCTACGTACATGGGGGAGTAAACAATGTTACGTTGGTGTCATGAAACAGAAAAGTCAAAATGTTTTTCATTTATGTGATTTTTATTATTTTTTGATCCCAGCAATTAAACCACTGTACAGGGCTTTTGTAATCCTCGGTGGCAGGGGCGTTGCTGGGGGGGGGGCTAAGGGGGCTATAGCCCCTGGTCTTTTGGTTGTAGCCCCGGATAGAATCTCAGGAGCTACAGCCAAAAGACTAGCTAGCCCCCAGTCCCAACAGTTCCGACATCAGCTTAGCCCCGGGTCTTTTCCAGACCTAGCAACTCCCCTGCTCGGTAGCCTTTCAAATACTGTGCTTTCGTTGTGTCGGTGCAGAAGGGTCCCTCCTTTGTTCCTGCTCAGTCCCGTGTGTGCCTCGAGCTCCTGTATTCCCACCACAGCCCCGCAGTGTAGAGCTCAGTTCTACTCCATGCGACTTAATTTCTTCAAACCCCCTCTTTCCCAGTCTCCCCTTCCTCTCTCCACGGCCGCTCAGTGTTGCCAGGTCAGAAGGAAAAAATAAGCTGAATGTTCCTTTAAAACAAGCCCAAAACAAGCTGACTCCCAACCAAATAAGCTGCAAAAACAAGCGCACCTCTAAAATAAGGTGGAAAGGTCTCAGAAGTTGAAAAATAACTATAACGCAAAGAATACATACAGAGAGCTCAAACATATGTTAACAAAAAGCATTTATTAAAATTGTTATTTTCTAACAATTGGTGTCTATTTTAATTTGTTGTATGTGTGCGACTTATAAAAGCAACATTATTGGCTTTTTGGATCCTTGGCTGCTCTGGTCCTTGATTCGTCGCTCACCTCTGGTCCTTGGCTCCATTGCAGGTACCTGCCAAGTAGCCCCATGTACTTCATGACACTGAGCCAGTCCAGGCATTTCCTATTAAATGCTAGGACTGGTATTTTATTTCTTCCCATTATAAGTATGGGCCTACAAGGACCAGTATGCAAAGGGAAAATCCAGGACTAGCTCATGGCGACAAGCGTGACATGGCCCCCCCACTGTCGTCTTTCTGGTATTGGGAAACCTGGTTGATTGCTGTCATCTGGTCCTTGGTTCATATAGTCCATCACCCCTCTGGTCATTGGCTCCCTCATGACTTACTCCTCTAGTAAATCACTAGCCCACCCATTGACTGTTCATTGCCATGCTAATCCCCAACCCTGTTCTTGCCCCTCCCCGCCCAAAGCACCTTCTCATGGGAACTCTTTGAGCTCTCTTTAATCAAGCCTTAACATTAAACTTTGCACTCAATGCTGAATTAATTTGAGCTGTAAATGCTACTGGTGTAATAGAAATGTCTTAACCTGGTCTGCGTTCAGCCAATCAATTTAAAAGCACTTTGTGTGTCCTTCAGTTAGTCATGTTAAAAGTTTTTGGCTTTTGCAAACTTATCAGGCATTTGCCAGGCACTGCCATTAGATGCCCTGGTACTTGCACCATTTTGCACCTGGTGCCGTTCATACAACTAAAGATAGCAGTGCCTACCAAGGGCCTTTCCCATGCCTACACAAAACCCTAAACTATTGTCATTGTCTATGCTTGTTTCCATCATGCCTAAACTACATGTTGCTGTAAATACCCCGTGTTTACCTCTTGGCTAGGTAATGCGTCTTCAAAGGGTCTCTCATATTGAAAGAGCCCATCAATGCAAAAGAAAGGAGTACTTGCAGGTTCACATCAGGAAGGCAATCAGCCCGAGCCTCACAGCGTGTGCATAACAGCTTAAGGCAAGACGGCATGTTCGCCTTTCATATTCATTTTTTTTTTGTAAATGGGGCCAAGTCAGACAGACTGGCAAACAAGCGGAACAATAAGCACACAATTAAGGAAAAACCCGGACAAAAACCGCGACAAGCAACCTGCTAATATTATAAGCGACTTTGGGCAAAAACAAGCCCAAAGTCACTTATAATATAATAAGCGGACATGGCAACACTGCGGCCGCTACAAAAGAATTAAATATGAGAACTGCTTAAATGATGGACACTGGCACTCAAGGACAGGGGTGGAGCTACGCAGATCACTGGCCAATCCCAGGAACAGAAATGTAGGAGGGCGGGCTATGACATTAGCTTTTCATTTCGGGCTGCATGTATGGCTGTAGCCATCAAGTGGGCGTGACTCCGAAGATTGCCGAACACTGCCTCCCACAAGCTACCATGGGAGGCAGGATAGCATACAACACCGGTTACTTAGCGGTAACCTTCATTATTCCTAGTGTACTCACCTCGTCACTCTCAACTCACACGCTTTTGGCGGGTGTCACCCGCCTTGTAAACAGCTGACTCACCCGCCAAGCCTCCTGCACGCCCATTCGTTTCAATGGGCCTCTCACCTGCCAAAAATAAAATCGGGGGTTTTCACCCGCCTTTGCAACACAAATGGTACATGTTGGTGCTGGCTGGTGCCTCGGGCTGCCTCATTCACACGCATACACACTCACATGGAAGAATATGCTGAGACGCGTCTGGTGCTTCTGAGGTCCTGGCGGCAACTGCCCATCGGGACGCGTTTATTACAAACACACATGCGTAAACCCAAACGAGGCTTGTGCATGCGTACGCATAACTTCCACTGCAACATCCCTCCTTTTATTTAAACAGAAACAATTAACCACATGTAACTTAAACAGGACTCAACGTGAGTCGTTCACCTCAGTGTGCTACCGGCTCAGTCTCCTGAGTCCATGATGTAGTCCTTGAATCGCACCGGGGTTGTCGCCCCTGTCTCGTAGGGTACCGACTGCTGCTCCCTTGGGTCGGCAGCGGTGCGACTTCGTTTGGCGGGAGTTCTGCCTGCATGTCGGCCCCGGGGATGCCTCTGCTTGCCTCTGATCTTGACGTCTCTTCCGGTGACCTCTCCAAGGGACTCAAATCTACTTTTATGAAGAAAGATTTGTTTCGGGTTACTGTTCCTCTTTCACTGGCTGCTGTTACCATCGCTCCTTTGACGTGAGTTACTGTCCAGGGTTGTGGCTCATACGTAAGCAACAGTTTCCCCTCTGGGGTGGCGGTTCTTGACCAGCACCGTGTCACCCACAGTCACCTCTTTTTCCTGTAGGCCTCTCCTCTCACTCTCCTTCTCATTCCTGGTCACCCTTTCTTGCCGGATCCTGGCGTCATCGATCACACCTGGCGCACGTTCTTCCATTTCAGGAATTAGCCCTCTTGGGCAGCGTCCAAACAGGGCTTCAGCCGGGGAAACTCCCGTCGATTGGTGGGGAGTGGTTCTATACTCGCGTAAGAACTTGAACATGTTTCTTCTCAGTTCGCCTCCTCCATTTGCCGAGATGCAGAATATTTTGTTCAATGTCCCCATAAATCTCTCTGTTTCCCCGTTCACCCTGGGCCATAATGGTGTTACCTTCCTGTGTTGTATGCCCCTCTCCTCCAGGTACTTTGCAAACTGATTCCCCATGAATGGGGGCCCATTGTCTGAGCAGAGGATGGTCGGTAACCCGTGTGTCGCGAAAATGTTCTCGATGGCCAAAATGGTGTGATCACACGCGGTGGAGTCCACCAGCTCTACTTCGGGGTACCTCGACCACTGGTCTACTACGGCCAAGAAATACATCCCTCTGCATGTTGAGCCAAAGTCCACGTGGACTGTCCCCCAGGGGAGTTCGCTCCTGTCCATGGATTTTATGGGAGGTGCCCTTTCTGCTGGGCTTGCAGCCTGACACAGTAAACATCTCCGCACACGTCCTTCCACCCAGTCTTCTAGGTTGGGGAACCACACCTTTGGCCTCAGTCTCGCCTTAGTTTTTTCACGGATCCCTGATGACCTGTGTGCGCCTGTTCAAGTACTCTGGGTACCATTGCACGGGGAATAACTATCTGTCTTCCTCGAAGTGTAGGCCTTCTTCTGAGATTGAGAGTTTGTCTCTCACCTTCCACAGTGCCATCTCTCTGCGCTCTCTCCTCCCGCCTTGCGTTGTTATTCAGGACCTCCTTCCACTCTCTGCCCCGGATGGCCGACTGTATTACCTTGAAAATTTCGTCTTCGTCGGACGCTCTGGCGACGACCTCTCTTGACGGCGCCACCGGCATGTCCACTTCCACGATGTTATGTATGATCTCCTGACATGCCACAATCTCCCCTTGCTCACGCTTGCTGTTTGGGTGGCGGAACAGGTAGTCTGCAGGGTTGTTAGTCCCGGGCCTGTACAATAGTTTCACCCCATATTCTATGAGTGACAGCATCCAGCATTCAATGCGTGGTGGAGGCTTCGATGACGCCCCGCCCATAATGGGGATCAGCGGTTTGTGGTCAGTGACCACGACCACCGGCTTCCCAAGGATATAGAGGCGAAAATGCCGGCAGCCCCACAAGATCGCAAACGCCTCTCTCTCGATTTGGGAATATCTTCTTTCCGTCTCTGACAGTGCCTTGCTTGCATACGCGATAGGGCGCATACTTCCTTGTGTGTCCGCCTGCATCAGTACAGCTCCCAACCCCACGGGGCTGGCATCTAATACTATTTCCGATTCAACCGTGGGATCGAAGTATGCCATGGTGTCCTGATCAGATAACGCCTTCTTGATGGCTTGGAACGCTTCTTGTTTGTTAGGCAGAATCCTGTGCAGTTCCCTTAGGGAGCACTACAGAAGATTAGGACTACGCTTGAGAGCAATAAATCCCCTTTGGTATCAGTCTGTACCACAAAGATTTATTTGGTAGCTGTAGCTGAGCAGTCAGACTTATCTCAAGAGGGAGATGAGCAGTATTCAGGGTTTACACAATAGGCCTACAGTACTATGGCACAAGAAAACACTGACCAAAGCTTTGTATTAAAAAGTATATATATATTTATTTTATACACTTCTATTTAAACACAAATATAACAGTCATCAAGCAAGTTAAAATAAGTCAACAAAAAATATACACACTCCCTAGTTAAATGTAAGGAATCACCCACGTAGACCTGGTGGCGAGACCGGGGTTCCGTTGAGCACGTAGTGTAGCCGTAGAAATCTTCCTGACAATGCAACTCCCAATAGTACCAAAGGACTGTTTGGAAGGGGAATTGCCCGGAAGATTATGGTGAGTCGGAACACAGCCGCCTAGACAGAGAACACAGTGTCAGGAGTTGGGTTCACGAAGCAAACAAGAGCAAACAATAACTGAGCAAACCAAAGTACTCACGTAGTGGGATACCTCTGGGCAATGATAGCAAGTTAGACAGAGCAGAAGGCCAGAGATATCCAGCAAACCAGTCTTGGTGCTTGTCCGTGAAAATGTTCCAGCAGTGGAAGTGGAAACCCAGAAGAAATAGGAAGTCCGTCCGAGGAGCGTGGTTCCAAAATAGAGACAATCCAACCTAAACCTGTACCCGCCGGCACGCGGACGCCTGTAGGGAAATGGAAGTCCGTGACAAGTTCACAAAGTGAATGTGTTCCTTGTGACAAGTTCCCAAAGTGAAAAGAGTTCCTTTCTGGATGAAGAGGAGAGTTTGTACTCGCGAAAGGTCCGGGGGAAAAAACAGATGATTGATTCTGTGTAACAGGACGTGCAGGAAGTGAATTCCGAGGCGACAAGACAGAAAAACGTAAGGCAAGAGGAATGGTCGTTCGTTCCGAAGTCAAGGAATACAAAGTATCAAGTACGAGGCCAGGGGTGTCCAATATCAATCCGTAGGGCAAAAACAAGGTCGTAGTTCAAGGCAAGAGGTAACAACAAGAAGAGAGCTCCAATTGACAAAATTCAGAAGCAGCGTTCTACGGTCAGGGCGGAGATTTATACAGAGTCACGTGACAGCGAGGGGAACGTTGCACACGCCGTAGTCGTGCACGTACGTGCTCTGGCAACCAGCGTTTCCAAGGCAACCCCCAGCGTTGTCAGAGGGTTTGGAAACGTGAGGAGACGAAACGCTTCGGCTCCAAAGATCTCGGGGATTCGGGACTTGCATGTTTGGCATAACGTTTGGCGGTACGGGGAGCTGGTTTCCTGACAGTATCCTCTCCCAAAGATGCACTCCCCCCCCGAGAGGCCAGAAACCGAGCCAAAAGAACTGGAGCTTGCAAATTAGATTCAGGCTCCCAGGTACGATCCTCGGGACCATAACCCTTCCAGTCAATAAGGAAATACCGAACACCTCGGGAAATCTTAGAAGCAAGAACAGCCTTCACCTCATACTCTTCCTCACCCTGTACCCTGACCGGAGGTGGACGAACGGGGAGTCTGGTCCCCTCAGAACAGGGTTTCAAAAGAGACACATGAAAAACCGGATGGATCTTCCATTTGTCCGGTAGTTCCAGTCTAACTGCAGACTGGTTGATGATATCCTTGATCCGATAAGGACCTACGTATCTGGGTTTCAAACAACTTCTCATGGGAATACGGAGGTGCTTGGTAGAAAGCCAAACCAACATACCCGGGTGATAATCGGGCGTGGGAGACCTATGTCGGTCGGCGTTGACCTTAGAACGTTCCTGGGCTTCTTTTAGACGAGAATGTACCTGTTGATGCAGAATAGTAATGTCACTAAGACTGTCCTGGACTGCGGGATTGTCTGACAAGACCGGAAGATCCAAGGGCAAAGAACGTGGATGGTAACCATACAAGGCGAAGAAAGGAGAAGTACCTGTGGAAGTGTGAACCGAGTTGTTATATGCAAACTCGGCTGCCACTAACACCGACAACCAGGACTCTTGATGCTGCATAGTCAAGCAACGTAAGTACTGCTCAAGAGTGGCATTCAATCGTTCCGTCTGACCGTCCGTTTCCGGATGATAAGCAGTAGAGTACCTCGCATCAACCCCCAGGGACGTGGTAAGGTGTTTCCAGAAACGCGAGGTGAATTGCGAGCCTCTATCGGATATCATGATGTCAGGTAGACCAAAACAGCAGAAAACGTGGCGAAGAAACAGATCTGCTAATAATGGGGCCATAGGTAGACCTTGTCATGGGACAAACACGGCCAGTTTAGAGAAAGAATCGATCACCACCCATATGGTATCAAAACCCTGGACGGATGGGAGTTCTGTGATAAAATCCATAGATATTATAGTCCATGGTTTGCGCGGAACCGGAAGGGGACATAACAATCCCATGGGTTTCATGGTTGTGGATTTACACTGGGCACAGACGGCACATGTAGAGATGTAATCCGAGATGTCTTTCTGCATTGAAGGCCACCAGCACCATCTCTTAAGTTGTTCCAAGGTCTTACGCAAACCGGAATGGGCTGAAATCAAAGAGTCATGACCCCAATGTAACGCTGTTCGTCTGGAATCAACATCTGGAAGAAACAGACGACCGTTGACATAAGGCAATGTGTTAACAATCGTCATGTTAAAGCGCTCTATCTCCGGAGGATTCCCCGAAACCCATTTTCTAATGGAATCCTTTAATGAAGGCTTCAAGGTACAAGAGCATATGACCTGATTAGGTAACACCAAGTCACCAAAGTCCTTGGGAGAGGAGTTATCCCCATACCTCCTTGAGAGTGCATCCGCTTTGGAATGTAGAGCTCCGGGACGATACGTAATCTGAAAATTGATCTGTGAAAAGAACTCGTGCCACCTGGCATGCCTGGCTGTGGTGCATTTCACTGACTGCATAGCAAGAAGGTTACGATGATCAGTGTAGACCTGAACCGGAGTATCAGTACCCAGGAGGTGATGTCGCCAAACTTTGAAAGCATCACGCACAGACAACAGTTCACGCTCGGTGACAGTCTAGTTCGTTTCATATTTGGTAAGTTTCCTGGAATGAAACGCCACAGGATGAAGGAAACCCGTGTCCTTGCAATACTGAGACAACACCGCACCAACTGCTTGATCCGAAGCATCAGCCTCCATGTAGAACTGTTGCATAGGCTTGGGATGCTGGAGGACTGGTGCAGAGGTAAACGCTGTTTTGAGGTTGTCAAAGGCTGTCTGTGCTTCCTCCGTCCATTTGAACCCGTTCTTAGGGCTGGTAAGGGTAGTCAAGGGGGCAACAATGGCAGAGAATGAGTGTATAAAACGTCTATAAAAATTAGCAAATCCTAAAAAGGACTGCAAGGACTTGATAGACGTAGGAGCAGGCCAATCCAGTACAGCCCTTACTTTGGAATCACTCATACCAACTCCTTGGTTCGTGATATCATATCCCAGAAATTCAACATGCTTGGCATGGAAGATGCACTTCTCTAATTTCGCATAGAGACGATGGTCTCGTAACCTTTGAAGCACTGTGGAGACATGCTGAACATGAGTATCATAATCGGGGGAGTAGATCAGGATATCGTCAAGGTATACAATGACGTATTGGTCGAGTAAATCACTGAAAACATCATTGATAAAATATTGAAACATAGCTGGGGCATTGCTTAAGCCAAACGGCATAACCAAGTATTCATACAGGCCATACTTAGTTTTAAAAGCCGTCTTCCATTCGTCACCCTTCCGCATTCTGACCAGGTTGTAAGCGCCCCGTAAATCCAACTTAGTGAGGATGGTAGAAGAACCCAATTGGTCTAAAAGAACTGAGATAAGCGGAATTGGGTACTGGTTACGAACAGTGATAGCGTTCAATGCGCGATAGTCGATGCAAGGGCGCAAATCTCCTTCTTTTTTCGGGACAAAGAAAAGAGGTGATGCAGCCGGAGAATGTGATGGCCTGATAAAGCCAGAAGCCAAGGACCTGTCCAGATATTCCTTTAGCACTGCATCCTCCTTCTGGGTTAGGGAATAGACACGACCATAGGGTACAGTGGCATTAGGAATCAAATAGATGGGACAGTAATACTGTCGATGTGGTGGTAGGATCTCAGCGCCTTTCTTGTCAAAGACGTCCTTGAAGTCGCTGTACTCCCGAGGCAATACCGTAGTCATGACTGCTCCAATGACCAAAGCGGAATCCAATAGATGAGTACTGGGTCCCGAAGATGAGGATCCTAATGTCCCACAAGACGTAGCACAGAATTCTGAATGAAAGGATACCGTCCCTTTAGCCCAATCCACTAACAGATTATGCTTCTTTAACCAAGGCAACCCAAGGATGAGCTTGAATTGGGGTGCTGTAATGACATCAAAGGCTATGGTTTCGGTATGACCAGAGGACGTAGTCATAAGGAGATCCACCGTTTGTTCGGTAACCAACCCTGATAACAGAGTCGTGCCGTCAACGGCGTTGACCAGTTCGGGGGAAGGCTTGGGAATCAGAGGAATACCACGGTCCTGAACAAACTGACTATCAACATAATTCCCAGTGGCCCCTGAATCCAATACTGCATCAACAAAACAAGAAACCATTGAAGGAGCGAGAATGTCAACAGTAATGGGAAACAAAACCATGGTATCAGAGCCCACACTAGTGGGACTCGACAAAGGGGCTCTCTCTATTGCCGAGCTTTGGAGTTTCCCTGTTTACGTGGTTTCTTGGGGCACTGTCTCAAGAAGTGTTCCGAGGAACCACAGTAATAACATAAATTGTTCTTCCTGCGGGTCTCTCTTTCCTCAGATGACAGAGGAGCCCTGAGGGTACCTATCTGCATAGTCTCAGGCGTAGCATGGCTCTGATCACTAGATACTGGTGTTGGATAGGGAACCAGACTCTTTTCCCCTTTGCGTTCTGCCCTTCGTGCATCGACTTGAAGAACCAGGTCCACCAATTCAAAAAAAGCGGCAGGAACCACGGGGACAGTGGACAAAACATCCTTGAGTGAGTCTGAAAGACCTTTATAAAACAGAGCCCCTTTCTTCGCTTCAGGCCAATCTGTCTCTGCTACCAGTTGGTTGAACTTGGCCAAGTAGGACAATAAGGGCATATCCTTCTGTTGTAAGGAGAGCAGCTCCAGATCTGAGGCTTGGGACTTGTACCGAGTGTCAAAGACACGGGACAAAGCAGAGATGAGGGCATCGCAATCGTACAAAAGATGGCTACCCTGTTGCAATAAGGGATTAGCCCAGACCGCTGCTGTTCCCCCAAGGTAGGATAACACAAAAGCCACCTTGGTAGTGACATCAGGGAAAGACGTAGGACGACATAAGAAATGTAGCCTACATTGGTTGATGAAAGTGCGGAACGTCTTAGGATCCCCCATGAATCGTTCCGGAGGGGCCAAGGGAAACCGTGCCGTCATGTAAACAGGCGCGTTCTCTTGTCGAGGAACGCCTGCCCCAAGGGCAGAACCAGAAGGAGGGGCACTTGCACCACCACCCGCCTGTAAGTTAACTTGCAGGGCGTCGATCCGACGCTGGGTGGCATCATGAGCTGCAGTCATATCTGCGCGTAAACCAGCGACCAACTGAACCAAAGCTGCCAACGGGTCGTCGGCAGATTCCATCATGGTTAATTATACGGCTTCTGAATATGTGAGGAATCACCCACGTAGACCTGGTGGCGAGACCGGGGTTCAGTTGAGCACATAGTGTAGCCGTAGAAATCTTCCTGACAATGCAACTCCCAATAGTACCAAAGGACTGTTTGGAAGGGGAATTGCCCGGAAGATTATGGTGAGTCGGAACACAGCCGCCTAGACAGAGAACACAGTGTCAGGAGTTGGGTTCACGAAGCAAACAATAACTGAGCAAACCAAAGTACTCACGTAGTGGGATACCGCTGGGCAATGATAGCAAGTCAGACAGAGCGGAAGGCCAGAGATATCCAGGAAACCAGTCTTGGTGCTTGTCCGTGAAAATGTTCCAGCAGTGGAAGTGGAAACCCAGAAGAAATAGGAAGTCCGTCCGAGGAGCGTGGTTCCAAAATAGAGACAATCCAACCTAAACCTGTACCCGCCGGCACGCGGACGCCTGTAGGGAAATGGAAGTCCGTGACAAGTTCCCAAAGTGAATGTGTTCCTTGTGACAAGTTCCCAAAGTGAAAAGAGTTCCTTTCTGGATGAAGAGGAGAGTTTGTGCTCGCAAAAGGTCAGTGGAAAAAACAGATGATTGATTCTGTGTAACAGGACGTGCAGGAAGTGAATTCCGAGGTGACAAGACAGAAAAACGTAAGGCAAGAGTAATGGTCGTTCGTTCCGAAGTCAAGGAATACAAAGTATCAAGTACGAGGCCAGGGGTGTCCAATATCAAACCGTAGGGCAAAAACAAGGTCGTGGTTCAAGGCAAGAGGTAACAACAAGAAGAGAGCTCCAATTGACAAAATTCAGAAGCAGCGTTCTACGGTCAGGGCGGAGATTTATACAGAGTCACGTGACCGCGAGGGGAACGTTGCACACGCCGTAGTCGTGCACGTATGTGCTCAGGCAACAAGCGTTTCCAAGGCAACCCCCAGCGTTGTCGGAGGGTTTGGAAACGTGAGGAGACGAAACGCTTCGGCTCCAAAGATCTCGGGGATTCGGGACTTGCATGTTTGGCATAACGTTTGGCGGTAGGGGGAGCTGGTTTCCTGACATTAAATTGTAGACCAAGTGAACCAGAGTGAAAACTGAGCAAAACGGCACAGTGAAAACCACACACAAGGGATACTCTAGCAATTTCTCACAAGGGAGGGAAAGCACAAGTTATACAGAAATATCTTCTTACACACCCTAGCAACACTTCCCGTAAGCTTGTGGACCAGTTTAAGCAAGACAGTGCATCAGTATAGGAAATACTTAAATGAAAACTGAGCAAAATGGCATTTCACAAGTTTTAAAAAGGGGAAGAAAACGGTAGTTATAAGAAGTAGGTCACCAACACAGTTATAATTGAGAAGCAATTTAATAAGGCAGTTCTAACAAATGTAGCCAGAGTCAATAGGCCTGTGCCAGAATCAGTGGTACAGGCCAAGGGCCCAGGAGCAAAATGTTCTTGTCGCTGCAGTCAGGTCTTTGGTTAACGATTTCGAAAAGGTGGATGCAGAAGGTGAAAGACAATGTTAAGAGAGAGGGGCGGCCAACCCAACAGGTAGGTCAAGGATTTAAAACACCTTTAGAGCTACCTTGAAGAAAGGGCGGCCTGGCGGAACAATGTACCTTTTAAAATGAAGAAGTGGCTCCTGCGGTGGCGGTTGTTCTTGGTAGTTCCTGCAGTTCGGGCGGTCCAGCAGAGGAAGAGAGGCTCTCGTCGTGGAGGAAGGTTCGAGTGACTGCACTACCGAGGGATGAAACCAGCCGCGGTGCTGCCGGACGAATAAAAGGTACGCTCCTTTAAATCGCGGTCCGAGTGGACTGGTGCTTGGCTATCCGGCCTCTGAGTACAGGGTACGGGAGATTCGACCAGGGCAGGTCCGGGAAGGCGATTGGCAAACTGGTTGGCCCCACCAGCTCAAGGGAAGAAGGCTCTTGCAGATGCAGATGTTCTCTGGTCGTGTGGAGAAAAGTGGTGAGACGCTGCAGCAGGGCTTCACCAGTGGTTCAGTCGTTGCAGATGTCTTTGGCTTCTCTCCTCTTCGGCTTCTTAGTTCCAGTGGCGACGTCTTGCTCTTCCAGTCCTCAGGACCCTGCTTTAATGCAAAAAGATTCCCATTCATACAGCCTAGCTGTCATTCACACAGTGGAGTGGTCAGCTTGGCGGGAGACCCTCCAGCCTATCAGGATAGAGTGTGTCATGGGTTGCTGAGGCAACCCTGTCCAGGCGTCCTACTCCCCCTCCCACACAATGGACCCACCCCAGACTCAGTGGCGCTGAAAGGGGGGCTTCTTGGCAGAAGCCCGCCAAAAGGACGAACAAAGGATCCCTGACCTGGGTTGGGAGTTTAGAGAAAGACACGAGAAAGAAGTTATATTAAAGTTCTGGCAAATAAAACCTACCGGAGTAAAGTTAATGTTAAAATACACCAGCGGTATGTTAGAGGCTGTCAGAAAAAGTGGTAGCCTCGAACAATGGGAAAATCCCACAGGAAAATATTTGCGGTCGAATATTTTTGGTTGTAACCACTGCCACCAGCCAGAAACTTTGGAGAGAGGGATTTATGGTACCCTCTCGAAAATGAACATAAGTAAAAACTATTAACCCTTCCCAGTACTTCCATAGTAAGATGGGTTGTACTGGTTTAGTTCACGAAAATTGACTAGTAAAGTCAATGGGGACTTTACATGCCCTGGGAGACACTAGTCAGTCGCAGGGTATGGAGTCTATGTTTGGGGGCCGATACGACACCCCTGTGTCACTGTACTGAGGGTGCTGTGAAACACATGTGAATAAAGATGGTTCCTATGGAGGTGAGAGAAACCCCGTAGGCATTAAACACAAAAATAGCCTAGAACACACATAGCAAAAATGTCTAAGAGGGGGAAAAAGAGTCTCACTCTTAGCAGGAGAAAAAAACAAACCCTTCACATCCAGCAAAGCTGCTAGGGGACTTTATAGGTGAGGGAAATTAGCCATAAAATGAGAATTCTCCCTAACATTGTTCCTTTTTGTCCCACATCCACGGCACATCATTCTTTGTTAGAACACCGAGTGGTTCCGAGAGTGATGCAAGTCCTTTTATGAAGCGTCCGCAGTAGTTCACCATTCCGAGGAAGCTGCGCACTTCCGCAGGTGATTCGGATGCAGCGGCCTCGCGAATGTCGCAAACCTTTTCCGGATCGGGCGAGATCCCCCTTGCATGAAAGATGAATCTGAAAAATTCTATGCGATCCTGAAAGAACTCGCACTTGCTGCGGTGCAGTGTCAGGCCTAGCTCGCTCAGTCTCTTCAGTGTCAGCTCCAGCCGCTTCATATGTTCCATTTCCGACGACGCGAACACCAAGGTGTCGTCGCTCATGTTGAGCACTCCCCGTAGGCCCGCCAGTGCACCCCTTATTGTGTTCTGAAACACTTCGGCGGCAGAGGACACGCCAAAACTAAGTTGCTTGAATTGATAGAGCCCTTCGTGGGTGGTGAAAGTCGTTATGCACCGCGATTCCGGGTGGAGCTCAAGCTGATGGTACCCGGACCGCAGGTCTAACTGTGAAAAACTTTGGCCCCTTGCAACTCACTCACAAAATCGTCCCACGTTGGGGTAATGTGGCGCTCCCTCTTTATTGCCGCATTGGGTAGCCGCATGTCCACACAGATGTGGACAGCGCCTGGTTGCTTTGGCTTGGGCGCTACTACAATTGGTGATACTCAGGACGTGGGCCCCTCCACTTTCTCGATGATGTCCATCTCAATTAAAGTCTGTAGTTCTTTTTCCACTTGCGGTCTGAGTTGAAAGGGCATCCTCCGGTGCTTTAGTGCGGTAGGTCTTATCGTCTCGTCAATGTGTAGGCGAACCGGTGCCACTTTGAGTTTGCCCACCCCTTGAACAATGTTCTCAAACCTACTCAGGAGCTGTTCAATATCCGCCTGATACACTGCCAGCGTAAAGTGGAGGATTTTGAGGGCCTCTGATGCTGCGCAGCTCAGAAGAGAGTGGGGATTGACGTCAGTTACATAGAAACGAGCCTTGATTGCATTGGGGCCATGTGTAACCGGTGCAACAAATACCCCTTGGATTGGCAGGGACGTGTCGCCTCCGAACGTGTAAATTCTAGCCTTTGACTGGTCCCGCTGCGGTGGGCCCGGGATGGCCATGTAGTGCTCCGTGGCCAGCACACACACAGATGCTCCTGTATCAATGAGGACTGGTATAGGGGTGCCCTTAATGTCCACAACACAGGTGGGTTGCCTTCTTTTTCTTGGCTCCCGTGGCGATATTCGATATGAAGAAAATGTCTTCGTCATCTTCTTCCTCCTCAGCAATATTTAGTCTCTGTGTGTCTTGCTCAAGCGTGGCTGTGGTCCGCCGGCTCCTGAAATTACTCCCACTCGCCCTCGTGGGACCTCTGTGTGTCGTCACTGGAGCTGCAGCTCGGCACATTCTTGCGTAGTGGCCCGGTGTGTTGAACCTTCCGCATACCCTTGACTTCGCAGGGCATTCCTCAGCGTATGGTAGATTGTACCCGCAATATTGGCATACCGCTGGGGATCCCTGGGTAGGAGACACATTCTGGCGCTTCTGGCTCTAGCGGGATTTCGACGGGGTGGATTTCCCTAGGGCAAATGCCTCCTCCCCTTTGCTTGGGCGTACAGCAGCGTCCATTTTCGCTCCCCTGCTTTCTGCTAGCTCGTATATCCTGCCATTGTCTAAGATCTGGACTAAAGTCATCCCTGGTTCTCGCAGGATTTGCCTACGTAACTTACTCGAGCTGCATCCTTGTATCAGCTGGTTCCTGATCATCACCTCCTCATTGTCCCACCTGCACGTGCTCGATAGTTGGCGCAGACGTGCACAGAACTGGTCCAGGGACTCATCGTCGTGTTGCTTTTCCCCACACATCACGAGCCTATCAAAGTCTACATTCGAAAGCGGAATGAAGTGGTTCTGTAGGGAGTTCTTGACGGCGGCATATGTTACCACCTGGATGTTTAGTGACTCATAGATGCGTAGCACCTCAGTTCCTGCTGAGTACAGAAGTGTAGCGACTTTGGCGCCGTTGTCATCTTCCCCAGTTGCTCTGAAGAACATGTCCAGTTTCTTAATCCATACGAGCCACTTGGGCCCTAGCTTCGAGGGTGGGCCTGAAGTGTCAAACTCAGGCATGGATGCCAAAGTGCCATGCTGCCGGCGTGCCCCTCGTGCAGGCGCTGCAGTCTCCTCATCAGGGTCACTAATTTTTGCAGGTCACACAGGCACCTCACCCACGTGGCTGAGGCCGCAAACCTGTTCTTCTGGGTTGCCCGTTCACTTGTAACCACTGACCTGGATGTCTTGTCCGTGTGATCTGCAGGTTCTTCCTTCGATGACCCTCTCAAGCTGGGCCTTCAGGCATGGATTGCTTGCTTTTCGCACCTGTCCTGCAGAAGTGGGCCTCTCAGGCCAAAATTGTGGCTCCCCTCCTTGGAGAACCACGAAAGTTCCAAAAATTGTTGATACGTTGGCCCGTGGGCAGCGCACGAGCACCCTCGCGGGCTGCAACTGCACTACGAGCAGATTAAAAATGGCCGACGACCGTCTCCACGTCAGATTCGGGCTGCGTTGGAGAAAGGATTAATGTCAATTGCACTTGCGTGTGCAATCATGATCCTCCCGCTAGCAGTCGTCCTCGTCGCCAATGTTGGTGCTGGCTGGTGCCTCGGGCCGCCTCATTCACACGCATACACACTCACACGGAAGAATACGCGGAGACACATCTGGTGCTTCTGAGGTCCCGGCAGCAACTGCCGTTCGGGACGCGTTTATTACAAACGCACATGCGTTAGCCCAAACGAGGCTCGCGCATGCGTACGCATAACTTCCACTGCAACACTACAGAGGGAGGACCAGGTATTATGGCTAATAATAAAAAGATGCAACGGATTTCTTGTGTGGCAATTAGGCACAACTACGCATAGCTCTCAACCATTTGTGTCGCAAAGGCTAGTGAAAACACCCGATTTTGGTTTTGGCGGGTGAGAACCTATTGAAACGAATGGGCGTGCAGGACGCTTGATGGGTGAGTCAGTTGTTTACAAGGCGGGTGACACCTGCCAAAAGCATGTGAGTTGAGAGCTATGGCGTAGTTAGGCCCCCTGTTACCTGTACTTGCAATAACACACAGAGACAGGTCTGCTCGCTACAGTATCCCAGCTGCAAACTACCGGCACAGGCTCTCTTTATTCAACAGCGCATGCATGGCCTCTTTACGGCCTTCGTAACATCCCTCCTTTTTCATAACAAACAAACAAACTCAAACAGTGAAATAACAAGAGAAATGTCAACGTGACACACACAGTGATAATCATTACTCACAACCTGGATGAGACCTGGCTTGGGCCCTTACTGTCCCCTCTGGCCCATTAGGTCGTTGGGTCTAGAATATAGTCCTTGAAGCGGGTGGGGCATCGTCGACCTTCCCGGCAGGGATATCACCCCTCCTCTCTGCTTGCCTCCCGGGGAGGTTCCACCGGCACTGGGTCCCCGGGGTCCTCTTCCAGCCCAGGTGCTGTGCTGGAGGCATGAGTGCAGACCCCACCGCCATGAGGTTCATCGGGGTTGCCTCTGATGTCAACCTTCTTGAAGAAGAAAGAGTTCCTCATAACTGTTCCGCTCCGGTCCGATGCCGTCACCATGGAGCCTTCGACGTGGGTCACCCCCATGGGCTTGTGCTCGTAATTGAGGGACAGTTTCCCCTCTGGATGCCGGTTGCGAACGAGAACGGTGTCCCCTACCTCGATGTTCACCGGCCTGAGATTCCTCCGGACGTTCTCACGTTCATTGCACTCCCTTCTTGCCTCCAGGGTCTCCTGGTTATCAATGACCACAAGGGTGCGACCTCCCAGCTCTGGTAGTAGGCAATAGGCCACATGGGCACCGGCTGAACAAGGCTTTGGCCTGAGCCACCCCTGTGGATTGGTGGGGTGTGGCTCGATACACCCGGAGGAACTGGTATAGATTTATCTGCAGTTCCCCCCCTTTGACCATGAGAAATCTGAAACGCCTTGTTGAGGGTCCGCATAAAATGTTCCACCTCCCCGTTAGCCCGTTGCCACCCAGGGGTTACCTTCTGATGGGTGATACCGCATTCCTCCATGAATGCGGCAAACTGGCGGCCCTGGAACGGGGGGCCATTGTCCGAACACAGTTCTTGCTGAAACACGTGGGTGGCAAAGATTTTCTAAAGCGCCTGGATGGTGTGATCGCTGGATGTGAACTCAACCAGTTCCACCTCCGACCAGGAAGTGCATGTCCCTCCAGGTGGACCTAAAGTCTGCATGCACCGTCCCCCAGGGCTGGTTGCTCCTGTCCATCGACTCGATGCAGGGCTCCCTGGACACTGGAGTGGCTACTTGACACCAGACACACTGTTGTACGTGTTCATCCACCCGTCCTTCCAGGTCTGGGAACCAGACTTTGGCTCTCAGGCATGCTTTGGTCTTGGCCGTGCCCTGGTGGCCACTATGAGTGAGTTCCACTACAGGGCCCACCAACAGCCGCGGAACCATGATCCGCCTTCCCCTCAATAGTAGCCCTTCTTCGGATGCCGATAGTTCGTGACACACTCACCACAGTGCCTGCAGGTCACGCTACGCATTCGTTCCTTTACGGGACAGGTCCGCAAGGAGCCTCTTCCAGTCCCCACTGCCATGGCGGACTGAACCAGCTGGAAACACTCATCAGCTCGCAATGCTTCCGCCACCTCCTCCAGTGTCAATGCGATGGGCATGGCTGCCTCGACCACCTGCTGAACCACCTTGGCACAGTCCCCTCCTGACTGTCCTGTCTGTGCATCGCTGCCCCTTGGATGGCGGGACAGATAGTCTGCTGGGTTGTTCGTGCCAGGCCTGTACTGCAGCTTCACCCCATATTCCATGAGGGTCAGCATCCACCTCTCAATCCTCGGGGGCTGTTTGGATGACGCCCCTGTCATGATGGGAATAAGGGGCTTGTGGTCTGTGACAACCGAAACAGGCTTTCCCAGTATGTACAGCCAAAAATGCTTGCAGCCCCACAAAATGACCAGTGCTTCCCTCTCTATTTGGAAATACCATTGATCAGCATCTGTGAGAGCCTTACTGGCATATACTATGGGTCGCATCTGCCCTTGTGGGTCCGGCTGAAGAAGTACCGCCCCCAGTCCCACTGGGCTGGCATCCACGACCAGCTCTGATTCCTTCTTGGGGTCAAAGAATGCCATTGTTGCCTCCCCAGTGAGCACCGCCTTGATGGTGTCGAACACCTTCTGCTCTACCGCTGACCACATCCAGGCAGCGTCCTTTTTGGTGGGGGCCCGGAGTGGTTCCGAGAGGGAGGCAAGGTTCTTGATGAACCTCCCGCAGTAGTTCACCATCCCCAGAAAACTGCGCACCTCAGACGGAGTGTCTGGGGCCCTGGCCTCCTGAATGGCCTTCACCTTTTGTGGGTCAGGTGAAAGCCCTTCAGCGTGAAAAATGAACCCAAAGAATTCTTCAAGAATTCACATTTCTCACGATGCAAGGTTAGACCGAGGTCGCAAATCCTGTCCAGCGCCTTCTCCAGCCTGGCCAGATGTTCTCTTTCCATGGAGGCATATACTAAGATGTCATCACTCAGATTGATCGCCCCTGCCAGTCTGGCTAAGGCACCCCTGATCACATTTTGAAATACTTCTGCGGCTGAGGATATTCCAAAACTCAGCCTCTTGTATTGATACAGACCGTTGTGGGAGGTAAAGGTGGTAATATACCGGGAGCCTGGATGTAGTTCAAGCTGGTGGTAACCTGAACACAGGTCTAGCTTTGATAACACCTTGGCACCCTGCAGCTCCCCCACCACATCGTCCAGCGTTGGCATCAAGCGTCGCTCCTTTTTGATGTCCAGGTTGGGCAACCTCATATCCACGCAGATGCGCACGGCCCCAGGCTGTTTGGGCTTTGCTGCCACAACTATGGGAGACACCCACGGCTTAGGGCCTTCCACCCTCTCAATGATGTCCAGGTCAATGAGATTCTGAAGCTCTTGTTCTACCTGCGCCCTTAGATGAAAAGGAATGCGTTGGTGTTTGGGCGCCGTCGGCCTCACAGATTCATCGATGTGCAGGCGTATCGGTTCTCCTTTTAGCTTGCCCAGACCCTCAAACAGTCCTGCAAACCGTTCAGTGAGGCCATGGATGTCCGACTGGTACACAGATACTGCAAAGTGCACTACATCCAGAGCGTCTGACGCTGCGCAGCTCAGCAGAGAATGTGGGCTTACGTTGGTCATGAAGAACTTGTTCTTTTCCTCGGTTGGCATGCTTAACTGATGTTTTGAAAACCCCTCCTAGCGGAAGTGGATAATCTCTCCCAAATGAGTATATTTTGGCCTTGGACTCGGCCAACGCTGGCGGTCCTGGCAGTGCCTCGTAGTGTCGCAAGGCCATCACGCACACTGACAAGCTTGTGTCTATGAGGACCGGGGTAAGAGTCTCAAAGATGACGACCTCACACATGGGCTGTTGGCGTTTCTTCGCAACGGCATCAATGTTCAAGATGAAAAACACCTCTTCTTCTTTCTCCTCCGCAATGTCTAGCTCTTTGAGATCTTGCGCGACAGCGGCCACGGTTTTCTACTTGTACGGGCCCCCACTGTTCGCTCAGCTTTGGTCCCTCGAGACAGCCACTGAGTTTGTCGCCCAGCACATTCTGGCAAAATGGCCGGCGGTGCTGCATCGTCCGCACACCCTTGTCTTTGCGGGGCAGTCACCTGAATGTGGGAGATCATATCCACACTTCTGACATTGTTGGGGGACCTCACCCTTCTGCAGTGGCTCAAATTTCTTTTGTATTTGTATTTGTATATTATTGTCTATATAGCGCTTTAATCCAAGGTGCTTTACAGTTTAACAACAAGAAAACATCAAACATAGAAGCAATGATAATATACTTGTATCAAACCAGAAAAACAGCATGTGTGTCATGCATGGCAAACTGGCTACACCTGGTCGTGTAGCACCATATCCTCGTAGGACATGTTATGCACACAGAACCTCCAAACCTTTCTTTTCCAGATGGAGGTTTTTTGATGCATTACCTGGAAAACGATGTTTGTATTCACGTCGTTGGAAATCACGTGACTGTTGGCCACCAGGGGGCGCATGGATGAGCACCATCACCGTGTAAGCTCCGCGTCTGCAGGTCCTTGAGGCGACTTGAGCCCCATACATAAGTTATTTCTCTTTCGGTTCTCTCTTTAGGCTTTAGACAACCGGCCTCTCACCGTGCCAATTTGCATTGGTTCAGGATCATTCGAAGAATGTGCCGGTGTATCAGAACGAACTGGTGCCGGAAGAAAAGGTTTTTTCTCTCCTTTGCGGGCATTTCTTCGGGCATCAATTTGTAAAATTAAATCAAGAAATTCTGAAAAACCTGTAGGAACCACTGGAACCGTGGACAAGGCGTCTTTGAGTTCTTCTGAAAGACCCTTGTAGAAAACAGCCGTCTTCTTGTCTTCCGGCCATTGGGTTTCGGCTGTTAATTGGTTAAATAGCGCAATGTAAGCCAACAGAGGCTGAGTACCTTGTTGTAAATTCAACAATTCCAGATCTGTGGCTTGAGTAGCATAGCGCATATCAAAGACTTTGTTCATAGCCGCCAGAAGACCGTCGCAATCGTACAACAAGGGGCTATTTGATTCCAATAAAGGATTTGGAGAAAGAAAGGGTTTGCTCTCAAACTGCGCACACACATAGAATAATAAGCAATTGCAAATTAAATGAGTGGTTTTAATCAGAATTGGTGCAGCCTGACACGTGTTTCGAGCTTCCCGCTCTTCTACTGAGGCTGCTTGTGCAAAATTATAAAACATTGATGTACAACGAAAACATTTGTTAATCATGATTCAATAGCAAAACAAACCAGTCCCCAGACCCACAAGCAGCCTCAGTAGAAGAGCGGGAAGCTCGAAACACGTGTCAGGCTGCACCAATTCTGATTAAAACCACTCATTTAATTTGCAATTGCTTATTATTCTATGTGTGTGCGCAGTTTGAGAGCAAACCCTTTCTTTCTCTAATTCCAATTTCCAGTGGGAATTTGGCAGGCTCCTACTCAAGCTCTCAGCCGCAGCCCTATCACAGCCACATAAGTTACCGTTCTATGCGCTGTATCCTGCTGGCCTTTTCTGCCACTTTTTCTTCAATAAAGGATTTGCCCAAGCAGCAGCTGTACCCCCCAAATGGGAAAGCACGAATGCTGCTTTAGTAGTAAGATCAGGAAATGAATTAGGCTGGCAAAGGAAATGAAGTCGGCACTGATTAACAAAGGTTCTATAGGTTTTAGGATCACCTGTGAACCTTTCCGGAGGAGCCAAGGGAAACTGTGTGGGCATAACCACTTTAAGAGTTTCCTGTGATAATGATGGTGTCGTAGTCCCAGATCCAGATGCAATGGCTACTGGAACCTGTACTCCCTGAGGAGTGACATGCATGGCATCTTGCATAACATCCGTTCGATGCCGTAGCATATCCTGTGCCGTAATCATTTCATTTCTCAAGTCAGAGATTAACTGAGTCAAAACAGTTATAGGATCCGTACCCTCCATGGCTTCTGATTCTGTCATAAATCACCAAAGTATCAACTGAAAAGGATACGGTAACCAAAAAGGATACAATTTGGTAGGGCTTTTCCGGATCCTATCTTCACACGACTTGATTGTAGGCAGGTCAATTAGACCTTCCAAATGATACAACTCTCTGACTGAATAAAACAGGCAGAGAGATGGATCACTGGAAAGGGTGTGGGAATTGTATAGGAAGTATGCCTAGAATAGATAAGTATCATAAGACACTGTCCAAAGTCAAATACTAAGAAACACAGAATTGGTATTAATTCAGACACTGACCTTAAGGCTAAACTGAAGAATTCCAGGACAGTTTCTTCAAGAACCCCAAGAGTTGAACAAACGACAAAGGAAGGGAAGATTAGTAAGGGAGACTTATCCCGAACGGCACGAGGCTCTCGCTAGATACCGGGTTGGTGCACCACAGGATAGCGCCCAATGTACTGTGCACAATCACCTTCCAATAGTTCATGAAATACTTCCTTTCCCACGAAGAACAAAATAAGAATCTCACCTGTTGACTGTCACAGGTACCAAAAGTTCGAAGTAGTTCAGAAAACCACGTGCGGGATTGCACGCAACAGCATACACGCAGCCAGGCCAGCCGTGCTTGGAGACAGCGTTTCCGCGTGAAGATTTTGACACGCGAACAGGATTCACGCAGCTCAGGACAGCCGCGCTTGAAGACAGCATCCGCGTGGAGATTTGGCACGCGAACTGGATTCACGCAGCTCAGGACAGCCGCGCTTGCAGACAGCGTCCACGTGGAGATTTGGCACGCAAACTGGATTCACGCAGCTCAGGACAGCCGCGCTTGCAGACAGCGTCCGCGTGGAGATTTGGCACGCAAACTGGATTCACACAGCTCAGGACAGCCGCGCTTGCAGACAGCGTCCGCGTGGAGATTTGGCAGGCAAACTGGATTCACGCAGCTCAGGAGAGCCGCGCTTGCAGACAGCGTCCGCGTGGAGTTTTGGCACGCGAACAGGATTCACGCAGCTCAGGACAGCCGTGCTTGCAGACAGCGTCCGCGTGGAAATTTGGCACGCGAACAGGATTCACGCAGCTTAGGACAGCCGCGCTTGCATACATCGTCCGCGTGGAGATTTGGCACGCAAACTGGATACACGCAGCCCAGGAATTTGCATGTGGAGGAAAGCACGCTCAAATTAGGCCAAAGAAGTTTGCTGAAAAGAATGCGAGAACGCAGGTCCGGAGTTCAGCTACAAAACGCCAAAATTGATTTAATCAGAATCAGCGAATGGAGTTTCCACGCTGCTTATGTACGCACTGCCGTGATACACGTGACAGACCTAAGTCACGTGAAAATTAACGACGTGAAAAATGCAGACATTGTTTTTCCGGGCAATGCATCGAACAACCTCCATTTTGAGTAAAAAGGTCTAATGGTTCTATGGGCGTAACTCATCTTGTATGGGGAAGTTGTTCCTGATCCAGAGGTATGTCCGGCAGGCATGACAGCCCCCGCTTCATGACCCCACCCCCCCGAACCGAGAACAACCCAAAAGTAATGTAAAGAAATGGGAGAAATCTCAATCAAAATCGGTAAAGGGAAAGACTGGAAATTTCCTATGCAAGTTTCAACCCAGACGAAGACGCCCGTGCACAGAGGAAACCCTGGAGACACTGTGCACTCCCCAGCAGACCAAACCGGAAGAACAGGCGAACCACGGCCCAAAGACCAGAGGAGCAGCCAGCAGGCCCCACACAACTGAGGCGAAATCACCGGAGCAGCCTCCACCCCCCCCCTACGAAAGAGCTAGGTACGCGCCCTTGCAGCGGCGTCCAGACCATCCCAGGACCCGAAAAGACTGCCGGTAAGATACACGCCGGCCCCCTTCGACACACACGCAGTGAGCCCATCGGGTCCACAAACAGCAATAAGCGCCGGGCTCCGTGCCCAAGTCTCCCCCGCTGCTAGAGGGCACGGGTAACCCAGCAGCGACACTCTCCACAGGCTGCCTGCAGGCAGCTGCAACAGGCGAAGCTTTTCATCAGCCTTCCCGTGCGGTGCCCAGTGGGAAGGCATAGGCCCCGGAGAGAGCTGCAAAAACATGTGCCAAGCTGAAGGAGCCCCAGGCGTATGAGGCAGCAGTGGCTAGGACAAAAATGAGTGTATGGACCCCTGAGTCCATACACTGAGTCAGAGAAATTACTGGATGGGGGGGAATAAATAAAAAGAAAAAGTAAATGAATATATACAATTTTAAAAAAAGGACGCCACAACATAAGCACTGCTCTGCTGTAACGTGACTGAGGTGCAACAGCCCCAAAATAACAGCGCAAATACACTGTGGCCACACAAGAGCCCTCCACGGCTCAGGCTACAAGCCACTATGTGACTGCCACTAATAAGGCAACCCCACATCATCAGCCCCTTGTAACTCCTAACCAAATGATCCCCACAAAGTACCACGAATCAGCAAAGAGACGAGAGTATTCACCTTGATCCAAACAGAGGTTTCCATTGCACTGAGGGTTGGGCCCCCGAAAAAGGGACGTGTGCCTCCTTAGCCAAAGTCAAACAAAGAGAATATACAACAGCCACCCCCACAAAGAGTAGAGAAAACAAACCACCCCCCTTTGCCTAATGCACCCTGGAGGAGGTGAAATACGCACAAAGAGACCCAGGGGACACCACCCAACTACTCGCCCATAGGGTGCTGAATGCCACCAATATCAACCTAAATTACATCAAAACTGTAGACATATTCAACCGCACTGAGGGTTGGGCCCCCTGAACAGGGGTGTGTGCCTCCTCAGCGACAGCAACCCCATATGAACACTAAAGAGAAACTCGCCAGATACGCTTACATTTCACCCCCACAGCCTATAGGCACAGAGACCACATCAACAATGGATACAAATGAAACAGGGGCCGCTGCCACAAAAGGGGATATCGCCGCACTATTAAGTGAAATCAAGAACATGGGAGCCAACCTGGGTGGCAAAATAGGTAAGATAACCCAGAGAATGGACAACATTGAAGGAAGACTCAAAAGGGTTGAGAACAACCAAGCCTCAATAGATACCCTCGAAACACAAATGGACCTAAGAATAAGAGAAATAGAGAAAAGAGAAGAAGAATTCCGACTAAAAATGGACGATTTGGAAAATCGTGAAAGAAGAAACAACCTCCAGTTCTTCGGTATTCCGGAACAAGAAGGTGAAACGGAGGCAGACCTCAAGAAAACAATTCATGACATTATCAAAATTCTGACGGCCGATGAAGATATTGACGAACCCAAGACGGAATGGATACATAGGGCTGGAGGGGCGCCGGGTGGTCCGAGGTCAGTCCTCGCCAGATTTCATAGGTACCAAGAAGACAGAACCAGAATCTTAGAGAAAGCCAGGTCCGGAGGTCCACTCACGCTGGGGGGTGCCCAGATCACCATCTACCAAGACCTATCCTCACTAACACTAGCCCTGAGATGCCTCTGTAGCCCACTCACGAAATGGCTCAAAGACCAAGGTACTCGATACATATGGGGATATCCCTTCTCCCTCACATTTGATCATGGGAGTAGAAAAATACAACGGAAAACCGAAGAAGAGATCCACGAATGCATAACCAAACTCCTAGAAATAGCCCCAAAGGATGTAGAGCGTGAAGAACCTGAGCAAGGGAGAGCACGTTGGGGACTGCAGGGACCAAGGAGAAAGGGAGTAAAGGGCTCCAGGAAATACAGACGCGGCAACAACACTCCAGACAACAACAAATGATGAATCGCCTTGTTAGTCAGAACTCAAGTAGAAGAAATTCTGAGACAACAGACCCGATAGGCCAATAACGATGACACGAGATAAAGCGCCAAAATCTGCCGACATGAGGCCAGAAACATCCGAAAGGATTCCTTCCGAAAAGAAGAGCAAAACGACAAACAAAACTTGGCCCAAGAAGTGCCGGAGCCAAATCGTATCCTTTCATAAAAGTTAAAGTTGTGTTTTATATAGAAATGGGGGGGGAATTGAGAGGGGGCTCACACTGTTGATAGTGATTGTTGGGAAAACTCGGACCATGCAATAGCGGTTCACCCCGGTGGTCTGACATTGGATTGACAGTTTATATTCAATCCAAAACAGGCGCCACCAACCAAGGTCAGGAAACATGGACAAGAAGGACAAAGGAAGAGGAAGATATTGGGGGAAGGAGGGGGTTAAACCTTAAGACAGACAGTGATACCGAACGACAGGGACGCAGACCGCAGGGAACAAGAGATAAAAAAGAGGACGTTGAGAATAACCAACGGACAAATACCAATGGCTAATTGCACAAACACCACAATAGACAGGCCAACCTCCATTAGAATCGGAACACTGAATGTCAAAGGGAGTAATTCTCCCACCAAGAGAACACTAATCGCCAGAGAGTTCAAAAGAGCCAAGTTAGACGTACTATTCTTACAAGAAACGAAATATATGAGGGGAGAAGAGCGAAAGGTTCTGTACGCCAAATTGGGAAATGAATACTGGGGCTCGGGCCCACTCAGAAAAGCTGGAGTAGGCATATTAATAAGTAAGAGACTCAATATGGAAGTGCTGAAAACATGGACAGACGTAAGCGGTAGAGCATTGGTGGTAACGGCAGAATACAAAGCACCTTCATTACGTTGGCCACGATATACACCCCCAATACGGGCCAGTCAAGGTTCCTCCAGCAAACTATCCCTAAAATCATGACCGAAGCAGAAGGAGAAGTGATAATAGGCGGTGACTTCAGCATGTGGGCAGACCCATCACATGATAGACAATCCGGTAGACCCAACGCGGGCAACCCACCGGAGGCTGGGCACACAGAAGTGGTTGAGATGATGAACACATATGAATTTATGGATGCGTGGTGCCATGTGAACCCCCAGCGGCCAGGATTCACTTTCCACTCTGCACCACATGCCACGTACACCAGAATTGATTATATGTACCTCTCATCGGGCCTACTCCGAGCATTGTCGACGTCGGAGATAACTCCCATAACTTGGTCGGACCATGACATGGTCATAGTCACCCTCACACAGATCGCTTTACCCCACAGAAGCAGGAAATGGCGCAACAATGAAACACTCTGGAAGGACCCGGTGTTCCATGACCAAATGGAGAAAGACATTGCTGAATACTTTGAACGGAACAACACAGGTGGAGTCTCAAAACAAGTGGTATGGGAGGTGGGGAAGGCGACCTGGAGAGGTATATTAATGAGACAAGGAGCTGCAAAGAAAAGAGAACGAACCTTCATTGAAAATAGACTCAGAAACGAAATAACACAATTAGAGCGAGACGCACAGTCTTCGGATAGTGAGAGGGAAAGAAAAACAGCCGAGGCGAACGAGAGGAGAGAGGAATTGCACCAGTTGGAGATAAACCAAGTTGTCCGCAAACTTCAATTCCTAAAACAAAAACATTATGAGAAGGGAGACAACGCGGACACATTACTGGCGGCCAGATTAAGAGCTCAGCGAACAGAAAGATGGGTATCAGCCATAGAAAATGAAACAGACCTACATGCAAACCTCCCCAACAACATCCCTGAAGCCTTCGCCAAATTCTACGAAACTCTATACACAGCCCAAGCCACAACAGATGAAGAAGTCATCAACGAATATATGAGCAATGTAACTATCCCTAAAATAACCCTAGAAACAGCAGAGGCACTCTGATCCCCTATTACCAAAACAGAAATAGAAGACGCCATCAAAAGACTCCCGACTGGGAAAGCCCCTGGAAACTATGGCTACACTGCAGGATTTTACAAAACCTTCATGGGCCCCCTCCTCCAGTTTATGGTCAAACATTTCAACCACATCCTCCAAACTGGCAAGGCACCTGACTCCTTCTCTGAAGCACTCATCACAGTCATTCCGAAGGAAGGTAAAGATCCCAAGCAGTGCGCATCCTACCGTCCCATTTCCCTCCTCAACAGTAACGCCAAGATATACACACGAGTCCTCACAGCAAGACTCGAAGCGCACATGCCCTCTATAATTCACACAGACCAAGTTGGGTTCATCCTCGGTAGACAAGGGGCCAAATCCACACGCAAGACCCTCCACCTGATACACGAGGCTAAGAAGATGCCCAACACACCTGCACTTCTCTCAATCGACGCAGAAAAAACGTTCGACAGAGTCGAATGGCCCTTCCTTGAAGTAACACTGAAGAAAATAGGTCTTGGCCCGACTCTCCGGAGAGGGATAAAAGCTGTATACACCTCACCTCGAGCTTCTGTAACAGTGAACTCACAGTACTCTCGATGGTTTCCACTGACGAGGGGTACAAGGCAGGGATGTCCGCTTTTGGCGTTACTATTCGCACTGTCTCTAGAACCCTTAGCACAGACGCTCAGAGCCGACGAGTCGGTAGAAGGCCTACATGTACACGGAAGGGAATACAAACTAGCCTTATATGCAGATGCTATCCTGCTCCACGTCCAGAACCCCCTGACACCTATTCCGCGTGCCATATAACTCATTGAAGAATATGGCATGATATCTGGCTTTAAAATCAACAGAACCAAATCCATTCTTTTCCCGATACAAGTACCCACCCCACAGCAGTTATCGGACTTCACTCGATTAGACCTCACTATTGGAGGGCCGACGCTACGCTACTTAGGAATCAATCGAACGAGAAACATAGCCGACCTCTATGAAGCCAACTTTTCCGCAGCTCCTAGCCGCTCTCCAAGCCGACCTAACGAGATGGCAACCCCTCACAATTTCATGGATGGGCCGTCTCAACGCCATCAAGATGGTTAGTCTTCCACGCTTCCTGTACCCATTTCAAGTCCTCCCAATAAAGATCCCAGAGGGCTTCTTCAAACAAGCAAAAAACGCAATACTCAGATTCCTGTGAGCAGAAAAAAAGCCTAGAATACCATACGAAACCCTTATTCTACCGAAAGAACTAGGTGGTGTCGGCCTCCCAGACATAGAAAGATACTACCAGGCAACCAAGCTACGAGTCCTCATCCCACACATAGGAAACAGAAAAGACCTACAATGGGTACAACTGGACAATGACAACCTGGCCCCCGCGACGCTCTCAGAATGGCTGTGGGTCCCACGACCAAAGCTCACGCGGAAACTCTGCGAACACCCCATCCTAGGGACGATGTGGGAAATATGGAAGGAAGGCAAAGCAATGGCAGGCATAACAACCTGGCCGTCATCCCTGAGCCACTTGTAGGTTCCAGGAATCAGGGAGGAAATCCCCGAACACGCTAGCTACCAAACCTGGTTTGATGCAGGGCTTGAAAGTGTTGGGCAACTATGAAGGGAAGACAAATTCATAGCAATATCCAAATTTGAGGAAGCCCTCCAACTGCACCCAATTCCCGTCTTCCTTTACCTGCGCCTAAAAGGAGTCTTATCCAAACGGGAATGGCACCCCAAAATACCCCGAGAACTAACTATGTTGAGAAAATTCTGGACACGACCACTACGAGCAAAGGACTAATATCACGCATGTACAAGGCCTTGATCAACAAAAGATTCCATCTCCAACCTCAGAAACCAGACTTTAAAAAAAAATTTGAACACAAGCCTGGGACATGATATGTAAAACACCATCCCAAATATCAATCGCCGCACAATACAAGCTCCACGCAATAAAACTACTCCATAGGTAGCAATACGACCCGCACAGACTCTCCAAAATGTACCAGATCAACAGCCCAAATTGCTGGAGAGGATGCAAAAAGGATGCTGACTACTGGCACATGTGGTGGGCGTGCCCAAAAGTACGCATATATTGGAACAAGGTGTTGGGATGGATTAAACAGATCGATGGGGTTGAGAGGTCTGCAACACCCCCCCTAATCCTATTTGGACTAGAGGAAGAGGAAGACGAACTGGTCAGGACAAAAGGAATAGCATCACCGCTGTTACTGGCGGGGACAGCTGGCCTTGTTTTAAAATGGAAGTCCCCACGCCTCCCAACGAAAAAGGAATGGATAAATATTGCAATAAATATATACACGATGGAGAAAATTACTGCAACACTCCATGGAAAAGGCGCACGCAACAAAGAATTATGGAGTGACTTTGCTGCCCTGCATGTCCCAAACTCGAGATAATAGTGAACCAAAGAACCCGAGACTCAATGTAAAACACATAATGGAGAAATGTCTGTACACCACCCAACTATCGCAATGGCCATCTGGATACCCTAACTGAACAACCTCAAAGAAAAATTAGAGCCTCTACCAAAACGAACTAGATACCTCTGCCAACGATCTTAACAGATATCACTGACTGTCAAGGGGGTAAGGGGTGCGGGGGGAGGGTAAAAGACACAGTAACAAACTTGGGGAAGGGAATGTTTATATTGAAAAATGTTCAGTCTGTGTTGAAATGTTGTAATGAAACGAGATGATATCGAAATGTTAACATGGTTTCATATTTTCCCCGTTATTTGTATGTGTTAAAACCAATAAAATTCAAATTGAAAAAAAAAGATATCACATGACTGTTACGTGATTCAACAGCTAAGCTGTTAAACAGCGTTTGAGGAACCACTCGCTGCTTCTGATCGAGTTCAATTCATGCTGAAGCCTGAACCTGCGTCTTCGCATATTTTTCTGTGTATTTCTATGCACGGTTTCATTCCTGAGCTCCATTTCGTTTTGGAGTTATATTTTCCTGTTACCACCTTCCAACTACCAGCAGACGGCAGGAGTCAGCAGTCGTTCCCAGCCGCGTGTTACGCAGCGTTCTTTGATGTCGCAGTCCGCAACTGCCCAGACCCACTGTCTATCGATCCCTAGGTTTAAACTTCAAAAAGCAGGGGGCTCTAGCTTCCCTGTCCTAGCCTCTAAGCTATGGAATTCCCTCCCCGCTACAATCAGAGCTGTAGACTCATTCAACACATTCATGGCCAAAACCAAATCTTGGCTTTTTGACCAGCACTAAGACATGCTCTGCGCCCTTGTCTTACATACTCTGGCCCGCTGACCTCCGTTACTATTTTTTCTGTACACCCTATGGGTATATCCACTGTTAAGCCTTATCGGCACTGGAACCACTGTAATATATGTACATAGAAACTCTGTTAATATTTCTTTTAATGTAATCTTTATGTCTGTATATATGCATTTCTGTAACTTTGTACAAATTGCGTCCTGATGCCTCCGGGCCTGATGGCTTGCGCGTTATAAATAAACAAATACAAAATACAAATGTGTGTCCAGGGGCTGCCTTTGATTGTTCTCAGCCGTGTGTTACGCAGCATTCTTTTATGTCCACAGCCGTGTGTGTCCTGCGGCTGCCTTTGACGGATTGCAGCCGTTTCTGAAGAGGAGTTTTTTGGACTGGCCCTGTGGTGCATCAGCGACTGCCCTGCAACCGTACATTCGCGTGGACTGCGGAGTTCGGATCTGATCTTATTACGTAACGGCTTTTATTTGAAAACATCCCGCCGCATTTATAAGCACGGCTTCCTCTGCGGCGCCTCTGACCTCTTGAGCCGTATTCTGTTTCCTTTCCAAGTGGGATTCTCCACCAGCACGTCATGACTTTTGCCAATAGTGGATATTAAGAACCCTTCATATCACTACAGCTGTTTCTTTGCAAAAACTTGGAGAAATCATTTTTTCTTGATTACTGTTTACAAGACATTCTACTTTTGGTTTACAAGGGCAAGGAACCTTATTTCCGACAAGTTTATTTTTTTGTTTACAAGAAGGAAAGTAGTGGACAAGACTCTGGATGCTAACCTGTGGTGCACCAACCCGGTATCTAGCGTGACCCTCGTGCCGTTCGGGGTTAGTCCCCTTACTAACAATTCCCTCCTTTTTTCATTGTTTCTTGGATTACCTTAGAGGTTTGTTGTCGGACCTTTTCAAGCTTGTCAGCCTTCACAGGTTAGTGGTGGTTTGAATTGATCATTTAGTAAAAAGTGAATAATAGATTGGGACAGAATATTCATGATACATCTCCTCCTTCCATAGGTTGAGCGTTCATGTTGTTCCACTCCCTTTCCAGTGATTCCTCTCTCTGACTGTGACATTCAGTCCGAGAGTGACATCATTTGGAAGGTCTAATTTTGAATTCAGAAATATAAGCAGTTTCCAGTATCAAGGGATCCAGAGTTACCCTACCACTTGTATCCTTTTATGGTTCCTCTTGTATCCTTTTATGGTTCCACGTGTATCATTTGTTGATCAGTGGTAGAGTCGGTGTTAGGGAGAATTCTCTGTTTAGGCTGAATTTCCTAACCTAGTGAGTCCCCCAGCAGCTTTGCTGGATTTCTGGAGTTTGTATTTTTCTCTCCTGCCAAGAGTGAGACTCTTTTTCCCACTCTTGGACATGATTCATGGTGTTCCTTTGACTGTTAATGTGTTTTATGGGCTACGGGGTCATTTACTCCATAGGGTCTCATGTGTTTTTTTACTATGTGTGTTACACAGCACCCTCCGTGCAGTGACACAGGGGTGTCATAGTGACACCCCACCATAGACTCCATACCCTGGGCCTGACTACTGTCTCCCAGGGCATGTAAAGTCACCATTGGCTTTACTAGCCCCAAATTATGAACAGAAACCAGTACAAACCATCATATTGTGGACGTACTGGTCGGGGCAATTCGATTGCCCCGGGGTCTGTTAGTCGAGGGGGCACGTCTCCGTCCGCCCTGATCAAGTTTTGGCTGGTGGCAGTGGATACTACATTTTATATTCGACCGCGAATATATCCCTAGGGGATTTTCCCATTGTTCGAGGCTACCAACTTTAATTAATTCTCATAGCCTCGAACATACCGCTGGTTTATTTATTTAATATTAATTCGTCGGTTGGTATTTTTTTGCCAGGACTCTATTCAAAAATGGCGTTTGTGTTCTCTTCTGTGACTCCAAACCAAGTCGAGCCCTTTGTTCCACTTTTGGTGGGCTTCTCCACAGAAGCCTCCAAAAGTGGTGCCACTATGTCTGGGTACCACAGGGGGTATGGGAGGGGGTTTAGCACCCTGCACTGAGTTACCTTGGTAACTCAAGTCACACTCTTGTGTGATTGGTCCAAGTGGTGAGCCGGCCGGCTCACCACTTACCATGTTTGAGTGACAGCTAGGCTGAGTGAATGGGGGGTGTGCTGCATAAAAGCAGGGCTTTGGGGACTGGAACTTCAGACGTCGCCACAGGACCTGAGAATCCGACGAGGGAGAAGCTGAGCTGACCCGCTACGACGACACCACCGGTGGAGCCCTGTGGAACCGACTCACCACTTACCGACGACAGAGAAGATCTCCCGGCTGGAGAGTCTTCTTCCCCTGACTGGTGGGCACAACCAGTTTACCTTCTTCTTCTCGCATCCCAGGATGTCTTGTGGTCGAATTGCCTGTGCCAAGCGCCCCGGCAACCGGATAGCCACTTACCACTGGACCGCGAACCAACGGACCGCTCCTTTTAACTGAGAACTCCGCGGCTGGTTTCTTCCCTGGCAGTGCAACAGACTCCTGTCTTCCTCCCCGACGAGATCCTCGCTTCCCCCGGACGAAGCACCAACTTGCATCCGCTGCCAGGAACAACTGCCCCCGCTGGAGCATTCTCACCACTTTAAGGTACCGCGTCCGCCAGGCCTCCCTTTCTAAAGATTGCTACAAGGTAATAATAATCCCTTAACCTTCTGGACTGGGCTGGCCACCTTGACCACCTAACTGGTCCCTTTCTTTTGGTCCAACTCTTTCTGAACCTTTTCGAGACTTTTGTGCACTTTGCAACCGTGTGACCTTGGACACATTTCGTTTTGATCCTCTTAAAGTGGATCCGGCCTTCTAAACTCTAACTTCACGGTTTTACTTTGTCTTCCTCTCTTGTTGGGATCTGTTTCAAATTATACTCTGCTTTTCTCTCCCTTTTAAAACAAATTATTAGAGTGCCATCTGCGTTAAGCGTTCACCGCTGTCTGAAAATAAGTGGGGCTTTTACTTTAGACTTGTCTAATATTCTTTTAAGGGAGTGTATATCTTTTAGTGACCGTGTTTTTGAACTGCTTAATATTAGTGCCTATGTGTTTTACTAGATGTGGTTTTAAATAAATAATTATATCTCTTTTACACCAAGCTCTGGTCAGTGTTTGCTTGTTCTACTGTGTTCTTTTGACCTATTGTGAATGCTCTGTATACTGCCTAACTCTTCTTGAGGGAAGTCTGACTGCTCAGCCACAGCTACCAAGTGAATCTGTGTGGTACAGACTCCTACCAAGTGGGTTTACTGCCAAACACCTGTAGTCTTAAATCTTTTGCAGTGGTCCCAGAGGGAACTGCGCAGGTTTCTGCCTAACAGTCGGGTTGATTTATGACAGAATCAGAAGCCATGGAGGGTACGGATCCTTTGCCGGTCTTAACTCAGCTAATAGCAGATTTAAGAAATGAAATGATAACTGCGCAGGACACATTGCGTCATCGCATGGACGTTCTGCAAGATGCCATACATTCCCCTTCTCAGGGGATGGAGGTTCCAGTTGCCACAGCATCTGGATCAGGGTTACCCACACCTCAAAAAGAATCCGTTCAAGTGGTCATGCCAATGCAGTTCCCACTGGCTCCCCCTGAAAGATTTACGGGAGATCCTAAGGCCTATCGTACTTTCATCAATCAGTGTCGTCTCCATTTTCTTTGTCGACCTAATTCTTTTCCCGATCTGACGACGAAAGCTGCATTTGTGCTCTCCCACCTGGGGGGCACTGCAGCTGCTTGGGCAAATCCTTTACTGGAGACAAATAGTCCACTACTTTACGATTGTGATGCTCTCTTGGCAGCCATGGGTAAGGTCTTCGACATGCGCTATGCCACACAAGCCACTGATCTGGAACTGCTTAACCTACAACAGGGTAATCAGGCATTGCTGGCATATATTGTCCGATTTAACCAATTATCGGCTGAGACCCAATGGCCAGAAGACAAGAAAGCAGCTGTCTTTTACAAAGGCCTTGCAGAGGAACGTAAAGATGCTTTATCGACAGTCCCCGTGGTTCCTGCTTGGTTCACGGAACTCCTTGATCTCATCCTCCAGATAGAAGCACAACGTAATACTCGTAAGGGCGAGAAAAAACCTTTTCTCCAAGCCTCAGTTCGAACTGAGGTACCAGTGGCTCCATTAAATGAGCCTGAACAGATGCAGTTTGGGGCCGTGAGGTGTCGCTTATCCAACGCAGAGAGAGATAAACCGACGAAAAAATAATCTGTGTATGTATTGTAGCTCTTCTGATCACTTATTGAGTGCATGTCCCAAGAAACCAATCAAACGTTCGGATAACGCCAAAGCTCGACATTAGCGGGAGTCCCTGTGTCGACTTCTGCATCAGACTCCCTTACAGTCCCGGCTTTTGTTCCTATAGCTGTGGAAGCAACGCTGTATTATGAAGGCCATTCGGTATGTTCCAGAGCTATGGTGGATTCCGGAGCAACTAACAATTTCATTGATGTCACCTTCGCCAAAAACTGTTCTATACCCATGGTAACTAAAGCTAAACCTGAAACAGTGAACACTGTGGATGGGTCGGTGTTCAAATCGGGAATGGTAACCGAAGAGACCGTACCTATCCAGTTATTGTTACCAAACGGTTATGCTGAGGAGATGGTGTTCGATGTAATCGCTGCACCTCAATACAAATTGTTGCTTGGACTTGCCTGGCTCTCTCTACATAATCCGATCATCGATTGGGTCACTGGGCAGATTCAATATCCGTCTGCGTATTGTAATGAACATTGCTTTCAGAACCAGGTGGTGTCAAAGAAGACTCAGTTATCTTTCATAGAAGGGTCTACTATTGGTGCAGTACGTCGGGCAGCTACGCCTATACCTTGCGACTATGCCGAATACGCTGATGTGTTTGACAAAGGCAATGCTGAACAATTGCCTGCTCATAGGCAGTATGAATGTCCAATTGAATTGGTGCCCGGGGCCAAGATTCCAACTGGCAGTCTATTCATTAAAATAACAGGAAGACCTTGTGTTAAAGAAGTACATTGATAAGGCTCTCAATATGGGTTTTATAAGAACATCGCAGTCCCCTGCTGCCTCACCTCTGTTCTTTGTTCTGTATAAAGAAGGAGACTTAAGACCTTACATAGATTACAGGGCCCTTAACAACATCACCATAAAAAAACAGTATCCGTTGCCACTGATCAATGTATTGTTGGATCAATTGGGTACCTCTGCATACTTTACGAAGTTGGATCTACGGGGGGCACACAATCTTGTCCGCATTCGCGAAGGCAACAAGTGGAAGACTGCCTTTAAGACACGGTATGGCTTATTTGAGTATCTTGTGATGTCTTTTGGCCTATGTAATGCCCCCGCTACATTTCAGTTTTTCATGAATTACATTTTTAGGGACATGTTGGACCAGTTTGTAGTGATCTGTTTTAACGATATATTGATCTATTCATCGTCCCATCAGGAACATGTGGGTCATGTGTCAAGAGTCCTTCAAAGACTACGAGAGAATAAACTCTTTGTCAAAGCTGAAAAATGCGTGTTTCACACACAGGAAGTAGAATTCCTGGGTTATGACATCACCAATCACGGAGTCCGAATGAGCCAATCTAAAGTTAAGGCCATATTGAATTAGCCTATCCCTCATAATGTTAAATCATTACAATCCTTCTTAGGCTTTGCAAATTTCTATCGCAGATTCATCCGCTCATTCTCTGAGACGGTGGCTCTGTTGACAACCTTAACCAGTTCAAAGATCCCTTTTTGTTGCAACACAAAGGCACAGGCAGCTTTTGATGTTTTGAAAGAGGCATTTAGTACGGCACCTGTGTTACAACATCCTTATCGGGATTGTCCTTTCATGGTAGAGGCCGATGCCTCCAGTGTCGCTATTGGAGCCATACTCTCACAGGTCTGTGCAGACACTAAAGAAGAACATCCTGTTGCCTTTTATTTCCGTAAACTGACCCCTTATGAACGTAATTACACCGTTACCGAGAGGGAGTTGCTTGCAGTCAAAGAGGCTTTCCGGGAATGGCGACATCATCTTCTTGGGGCAAAACATCAGGTGATAGTGTACTGTGATCATCGTAATCTCCAAGCATTCAAAACCATGAAATGTCTTACCGCCTGTCAGGCTAGATGGCATGTGTTTTTGCTCAATTTGACTTCCACGTCACATATCGCCTTTCCAGACAACACGCCAAATTGGATGCTTTATCCCGTATCGGTGAGGACTCCAAGGAAATCCAGCCTGCTCAAAGCACTGTTTTGGCAGATCATGTGATATGTAGTTGTTCTGCACAGCCTTCCTTACGACAAGAAATACAGTAATGGGTCTTACAGAATCCACGGTCGGTACAAGACCTCAACCTAGATATACAGAACGGTTTGCCATTTATACAAGGAGTACTTTATCTACCAACAGATACTACTTGAAACATGGCCCTCAAGTGGGGGCACGATTCATTAGTTGCAGATCATCTGGGACAAAAGAAGACTCTAGAGTTGTGAAAGAGGTGCTGTTGGTGGTCTTCAATAACACAAGATGTGATTGATTACGTTTCAACATGCTTGGTGTGTGTACAATGCAAGAACAGTCCAGGCAACCCAGTGGGTTTGTTGTGTCCTTTGCCCGTTCCCCACAAACCATGGCACATGATATCAATGGATTTCGTGGTGGAGTTGCCACGGGTAAATGGCTATGATACCATATGGGTTGTGGTGGATTATTTTACTAAACTCGCCCTCTTTGTTCCCTGTACCGGATTACCTACGGCATCGATACTGGCTGATCTAGTCATTCGGAATGTGTTCCGTTTTTTTGGTTTGCCTTCCATTGTAATCACCGACAGGGGTTCTCAGTTTGCTTCACGCTTTTGGAAAGCACTAAACACTGCATTACTCATCGATGATAGGATGTCCAGCTCGTACCATCCCCAAACTGATGGACAAACCGAAAGGGTGAATGGGACCATGGAGCAATATTTGCAGTGTTTGTGTCTCCAATTTCAGTCTGACTGGATAACGGTACTACCAGCTGCAGAACTTGCCTACAATAATTCATACCACACTGCCATAGGTACATCACCTTTCTATGCTTTAGATGGGCAACATCCCAGAACCATCGGAACTCAGTCTCTCTACGAATACCCCAGCAGCAGCCAGCAATGTGAGGGATCTGAACATCTTGCAAACTAAGATAAAACTACAACTAGAACAGGCCCAAAAACGTACCAAGAAGTATGTTGATACACATAGGGTGGCAGCGCCGGTTTATCATCTGGGAATGAAGGTCTGGTTATCCACTAAACACCTGAGAATTCACAGTAAAAAGAAGCTGTTACCTAGGTACATTGGCCCATATGCTATAACCCAGGTGATTAATCCGGCTGCTGTTCGTTTGGACTTGCCACATCGATGGTGGGTACATCCCGTTTTTCATGTGTCCCCAGTCAAACCTTGCTCTGTAGCTACCAGGTTGCCCATACGACCTATAGCTGTATCAGTGAAAGGATCGGCTGAATATCAGGTACAAGAAATCCTGGACATGCAGCTTCGCTCCGCTCAACCTTTTTATCTGATTGATTGGAAAGGATACGGCCCTGAGGGTAGGTCCTGGGAGCCTCTTTCCAATATTCATGCTCTGGCCTTGTTACGTAAATTCTACGCAAAAAAGGGTGTGGCTGTCCCTTTGGGGGGTGGCACTGTCATGCATGGCAAACTGACTACACCTGGTCCTGTAGCACCATATCCTCGTAGGACATGTTATGCACACAGAACCTCCAAACCTTTCTTTTCCTGATGGAGGTTTTTTGATACATTACCTAGAAAACGATGTTTGTATTCACGTTGTTAGAAATCACGTGACTGTCACGTGATTCAACAGCTATGCTGTTAAGCAGCGCTGAGGAACCACTCGCTGCTTCTGGTCGAGTTCAATTCATGCTGAAGCCTGAACCTGCGTCTTCGCATATTTTTCTGCGTATTTCTATGCACGGCTTCATTCCTGAGCTCCGTTTCTTTTTGGAGTTCTATTTTCCTGTTACCGCCTACCAAGTACCAGCAGACGGCAGGAGTCAGCAACCGTTTCCAGCCGTGTGTTACACGGCTGCATTTGATTGTTCTCAGCCGCATGTTACGCAGCGTTCTTTGATGTCCGCAGCCGCGTGTGTCCTGCGGCTGCCTTTGACTGATTGCAGCCGTTTCTGAAGAGGAGTTTTTGGGACTTGCCCCGTCGCGTATCAGTGACTGTCCTGGAACTGTACATCCGCGTGGGCTGCGGAGTTCGGATCTGATCTTATCACGTAACGGCTGTATTTGAAAACATCCCGCCGCATTTATAAACACGGCTTCCTCTCCGGCACCTCTGATCTCTTAGCCATATTTTGTTTCCTTTCCAAGTGAGATTCTCGACCAACACGTCGTGACTTTTGCCAATAGTGGATATTAAGAACCCTTCATATCACTACAGCTGTTTCTTTGCAAAAACTTGGGGAAATCATTTTTTGTTGATTACTGGTTACAAGACATTCTACTTTTGGTTTACAAGGACAAGGAACCTTATTTCCGACAAGTTTATTTTTTTGTTTACAAGAAGGAAAGTAGTGCACAAGACTCTGGAAGCTAACCTGTGGTGCACCAACCCGGTATCTAAGTGACCCTCGTGCCGTTCGGGATTAGTCCCCTTACTAACAATACCCTCCTTTTTCGTTGTTTCTTGGATTACCTTGGAGATTTGTTGTCGGACCTTTTCAAACTTGTCAACGTTCACAGGTTAATGGTGGTTTGAATTGATCATTCAGTAAAAAGAGAATAATAGATTGGGACATAATATTCATGATACATCTCCTCCTTCCATAGGTTGAGCATTCCTGTTGTTCCACTCCCTTTCCAGTGATTCCTCTCTCTGACTGTGACATTCAGTCCGAGAGTGACATCATTTGGAAGGTCTAATTTTGAATTCAGAAATACAAGCAGTTTCCTGTATCAAGGGATCCAGAGTTACCCTACCACTTGTATCCTTTTATGGTTCCTCTTGTAACCTTTTATGGTTCCACATGTATCATTTGTTGATCAGTGGTTGAGTCGGGTTGATTTGTGACAATGTGGATTAATTTTCATTAGAGAAGGAAGAGAAAAGGAGGGAAGGGGAAGGAGAAAAGGGAGAGAGAAAAGGGAGTAAAGAGAGTAGTAGGGAGGGTGGAGATCATAGGGGAGACGGAAATATAAAGGAACAGGAAGATGGTATTGGGAGGAGAAAGAAGACGAGGAAGGGGAAAGGAGTCAGGGAGGGGGTGAAGAAGGAGTGATTTCAAGGAGGCACAGAAGGAGGAATAGGTGGACATGAAGCGGATAGTGAAAGGAAGGGAATTCCAATGTAGGGGGGCAAGGAGCTGAAAGGAGCGCAAACGAGAAGAGGCACAAGGAGGTGGGGGAACAGAGAGTAAAAAGAGATCAGCAGAGCGCAGGGAGCGAGAGGGGGTTCAGAATGAGAGAAGAGAGAGGCAAGGTCATGAAGAGATTTAAAGACAGACAAGACAAAGGAAGTGAAATTTAAGTTGGGAGTGGAAAGGAGCCAGCCTAGGTTGGAAAGTGAGTTGGAGATGGAATCATGGGGCGAGAGGAGACAGAGGGTACAGATGGCAGAGTGGTAGAGGGATTTAAGGGGGGTGAGTTGGGAGGAGGGGATACCAAAAAAGAGAGAAGAACAGTAGAAAAGGCGAGAAAAGATGAGGGAAGAGATTAAGAGTTTGGTAGCATGGAAAGTGAGGGAAGAACAGACTTTACAGATATTAAAGAGGTGATAGCGACATGTGCGAGTAGTATGGGAAATATGGTGAGTAAAGGAAAAGGAAGAGTCAAAGTAGATTCCTAGATTCCGGGCTTGGGTGGAAATAGGAAGATCAGAAGCGGGAAAATGCATAGAAGGAGGGGAAGATGGGGAGGAAGTGTGTTAGAAGGGAAGAATAAGACCTCAGTCTTGTCAGTATTAAGAGAGAGATAATGAGATGACATCCAGTTTTTAATGGCAGTAAGACAGGCGGAGAGTTTTAGATGTAAGTCAGGGGTGAAGGAAGAGAAGGAGAGGAACAGCTGAGTGTCATCAGCGTAGAAATGGTGAGAAATTCCAAAAGAGGAGATGAGAGGAGCGGGAAGTGAAGCATAGAGAGAGAATAAGAAGGGTCCGAGAACGGAGCATTGGGGAACGCCGTAGTCCAGAGGGAAGGTGGTAGAGGTTTGACCGCCCCAAGAAATGGCGAATGAGCGGTGGTAGAGGCAAGAGGAGAGCCAGTTAAGGACTGATCCTTTGAAGCCAAAGGAGGAAAGAGTATTGAGAAGTAAGGGGTGATCAACAGTATCAAAATAAGCAGAGAGGTCAAGGAGGATGAGGATTGAGGATTGCTTAGCGTAGCGAGCGGTAAGGTGGGAGTTAAATACATAGCTAAGAGCAGATTCAGTGGAGTGTTTGGGGCGGAAGCCAGATTGAGATGGGGAAGGAGAGAGAGGTTAGAGATAAAGGTCGAAAGTTGAGAATAGGCTAGGCGTTCGAGTAATTTAGAGAGAAAAGGTAGAAGTGAGATTGGGCGAAAGTTAGAGTTAGATGCAAGTAGGGGATTAGCAGAAGGCTTCTTAAGGATAGGGATAATAGTGGCATGCTTGAAGGCAGTAGGGAAGCTGGCCGTAGAGAGACAATTATTGAAGAAGGAGGTTAGATAGGGAATAAGTGGGGGGTAAACCTTGGGAATAAGAAGGGAAGGGATGGGATCAGAAGGAGCGGCAGTAGGGTGGGATTTAGTTAGGAGGAGAGGAATGTCAGAGGGAGTGATAGGAGAAAATTCAGACATGCAAGCCGAGGGGGAGTATAGGTGGGAAGAGAGGAAACAGGGGAGGAGGAGTAAGTAGAATTAAAGATGAGCCGGAAGAGTGAGTAGGAGAAGAGGGGAGAGGAGAAAGAAGGTAGGAGTCAAGGATTGAGAGAAGAGGAGAGGGATGAGGCGGAGCAGGGAGGTGAAAGATGAAATCACCAAGAACAGTCAGGGGAGAGGGGGAGGGGGAGATGAGAGAGAGGAGGTGGTCAAGGTCATAAAAGGAAGAGAGGGGGCCAGTTGGTCTATAGATAATTAGGAAGGAGATGGGGTGAGGGAATGAAAAGGATTCATACAGGTATTCAAAGGAAGAGAAGGTAGGAAGGGATGAAGAGGAGTTAGAAGAGAGGTATTTAGGAGGGAAGAGAAGACCAACACCTCCGCCACGACCAGAGGGACGAGAAACATGAGAAAAGGAGGAGGAAGCGGTGGAGAGAGAGGCAGGAAGAGTAGAATTGTGAGGTGTGATCCAAGTTTCTGTTAAGAGGAAGTGGAGGTTGAGGTGAAAGAACATGTCTAAAACAGCAGCAGTTTTATTGCAAAGAGATCTGGCATTCCAGAGAGCAATGTTGATTAGTATGGAAGGTTGGATTGGATTGTAGATGAGGTTAAGACGACAAGGAGGGGAAGAAAAGGAAGGAGGTGGACGGGGAAGGGGGTTGAGCAAGGGTATGGACATGAGAATTAGGGAAGGGATGAGGAGGAGAGGGAGGGGGGAAGTGGGGGAGTGGGAAGGAGGAGGGGGGAGGAGGGAAGGTGAAAAAGGAGAAATCTAGCAATGTGCATGACCGGGAAGGGAAGAGATTGGAGAAGGAAAGAGAGTAGAGAGGGAGGAGGAGAGTGCAGAGACAAGAAGTGATAAAGAGAGATGGAGAGGGAGGAGAGGAGATTAAGTGAAGGGAAGTATAGGGGGGAAAAAAGAGGGGGGAATGTGGAGGGAGGCAATCTATCTCAAGCTAGAGGCTCAGGTGGAAGGACCATAGGGGTAAAGTTAAGGACAGGAGGAGGCAGGAAGCAGGCAACTAGTGGCAAAGACTACCAGGCTGTGGTAATGGGGCCTGGGAGAGGTAGGGGAGATGCGGGGCAGAGACTAAAGTGGTGGGAGGTGGCTGTCAGGAGGAGAGCTATAAAGGGCAAGATGGGTGGCAGGCAGTTGTAACTAGATTAGGTAGTCAGCAGGCAGGGAAAACAAGGTAGTAATGGGGAAGGTAGCGGGTGGATTGCTATGGGTAATATTGGGACAGGTGGTAGCAGGTAACTAGTGGTGAAGTATATCAGGCTGTGGTTAAGTGGCCTGGAAAAGGTGGAGGAAATGCGGGTCAGAGACTAAGGTGGTGGGAGGTGGCTGTCAGGAGGAGAGATACAAAGAGTAAGGTGGGAGGTAGGGAGTGGTAGCTCGATCAGGGAAAGGTGGAAGGAGGTGGCAGCAAGGTTACCATAGGTAATTCACACTCCATAGGATTAATGCCAGGAACAATGCAACCACTATGATTAGCCAGGACAAGGGGTAGGAGCCGGGGCCAGGGCCCAGTCAGGAGTTGACACAGAAGGTAGAGAGAACAGGTGGCAGTCTTGCAGGCTCTGGTGATAGATTTCGGGCCGGGAGCAGTCACTGTCGCCCCAATGAGGAGGAGGAGGAGGGGCAGGAGTCCCCTGCCAGAGAGCCGGGGCCAGAGCCCAGTCAGGGGCCAACACCGTGGCTGAGGGAGACAGGCAGCGGCCCTGCAAGCCACGGCAACAGGGCCAGGAGCAGCCGCAATAGTTCTGATAAGATGGAGGAGGTGTGGGAGTCCTTCGAGGAAGAGTCGGGATCAGGGCTCAGTCAGAAGCTGTCACGTCAGGCAGAAGAAGACAGGCAGAGGTCCTTCTAGTTCCAGCAAAAAAGACACCTCGGCAGGGGTAGTCACAAAACTCCCAGTGACGCAAGGTCCATCCCAGCTGATGGAGGAGGACTTTTGAGTCCATCTTGGTCGTTGCTGCACCGAGTTCACATTGCGCACAACAGCATACACCTCCTCACTTCTTCCGGTCTTGACCGATGCATCCATTCTAGAGCCACGACTGTCCACCAGCTCATATGCTCTCCCCATGTCCAGAATCTGAGTCAGAGTGAGCCCTGGCTCATGGAGCACTTGTCACTGAGTTCGCATTGCGCACAACGGCATACGTCTCCTCACTTCTTCCGGTCTTGACCGCTGCATCCATTCTAGAGCCACGACTGTCCGCCAGCTAATATGCTCTCCGCATGTCCAGAATCTGAGTCAGAGTGAGCCCTGGCTCACGGAGCACTTGGCAACGCAGTTTACCTGAACTGCAAGCTTGAATGAGCTGATTTCTAACCATGCCTTCCTCATTCTCCCATTGGCACGTGCTTTCCAGGTGTTGCAGCCTCCCGCAGAAACTGTCCAGTGACTCGTCCTCATGCTGCTTCTCCCCACACATCACAAAGCGGTCAAAGTCCTGGTTGGCCAGGGGAAGAAAATATTCTTTGAGGGCATCTTTGGCAACCTGGTATGTGGCAGCCAGAGGGTTTGGCGATTTGTCTTTCCGATGGACCTCGGAACCGGCAGCATACAGTAGGGTGGCTACCTTCGCATCATCCTCCGTCTCACTGGTTGCCCTAAAGTACATCTCCAGCTTCATAACCCACAGGAGCCACTTGCGGCCCAGCTTGGATGGAGGTCCAGACATGTCAAATTCCAGCATCAGTGCCAACGTGCCTTGTTGTCGAGGCAAAGGTCTGACAGGGAGCTGCGCCCCAGGAGCAGGGGGTGCCACCACCCCTTGACCATCATCGTTGTCGTTCATGGCTGCAGACCGCACAGGCACCTCTCACGCTTCCAGAGGCTGCAAGTAGCGCCAGTAACGTAGTTGTCCGCACAGGTCCAATGCGAGGCGTGCTCACCCTTCAACGGGATGATCCAGGTCGATGGCGGTAGAAAAACTTACCCCTGATAAGGTCAGTGAGCCATCACAGGCTTCCATGCAGATCTCCAGCAGAGTTGGGCAAGGATGGGAAAACAGCTCATGCCCAGACGTAGCACCAGAAAGACAGCAAATCTTCAGCCTCTCACCTGCCAGTCTAGGCTCAAAACACACATAAATGTCCACCCCACAGCAGGATGTTCATGAAGATGGCTGAGTGGACCAAAGCTTCAAAATTGTCCAGAACGGTACCAAATCCTGAATAAGAACACAGCCAGAAGTAAACAATAGCTGTGAGTGTTCCAAAAATTCCAAAACACCCAGAAGTGTCCACCCCACAGCAGGATGTTCTTGAAGATGGCTGTAGAAGTGGACCACAACATCAAAATTGTCCAAAATAGTTCAAACTTGTGAATAGAAACACAGCCATTAGTTAATACCAGCTGTGAGGGTTCCAAAAATGGTAAAGTGTGGCGCAGGAGCACCCCGTGATGGGCCGCTACCGTTTTACACAAAATGGCAGCCGCACATACACCGCGCGGGTGACACGTCGCGTGAGCGCCAAAAAATTTTCCGGAATCGAATGGTTGATCCCGAAATTCACTGCCCACTCAGGTGCGTCCTCGTTGCCAGTGTTAAATGATAATGAGAGACCCGGGTCACCTCTGTAGTTAGGCCCCCCGTACCCCATACCTGCAATAACACACGAAGACCGGTCTGCTCGTTACGGAGTCCCGGCTGCAAATGCCGACACGGGCTCCCTTTATTCAACAGCACATGCGCAGCCTTGTTAAGGCACGCGCATGAGCACATTACTTCGTAACACCCACCAGAGCAAAATACCCTGAGCCACCACAATTTATTAGTTCAATAATACCTAACATATGGGGCCTCATTACGACCCAGGCGGTAAGTTACCGCCTGGGCCGTGACTTTACCACCATGGCGTAAACTACGTTTACGCCATGGTGGTTGGCGGACTTACCGCCCCATTCCGACCTTGGCGGGGCGGTAAGTCCCCAATCCCCATTTACCCTTCCCCATTCCCATTTTTGCCCCATAGGGCATAATGGGAGTGGGGAAGGCGTTAATTACGCCACCGTAAATTACGGTGGCGTAATTAACTCCATGGTCCCTTAGCGCCATGGATTTTAACACCTGCTAAAAGCAGGTGTTAAAAGCACCATGGCGCTAGGGGACCTCGTAATCAGGCGGTAAGGGTCGGCGCTGTTAACGCTGCCGTAAACCCCTTACCGCCTGAGTTGTAATGAGGCCCATGGTCTTTTTCACGCCACACCAGGGTGGAAGAAGCTGGTTGTAAGTACTGTTTTGAGGAAGAGTAAAACTAGGAATGATTCAGATTTTCCATACTAACGTCCAGGAAAGTCATAATTCTATTAAAGGCATGGAGGAGAAGAATTATGCTTTCTCCTTCTTTACTGAAAGCTCTAGCAGCCTTTATGAAAATAAACATTCAACAATATATAAAAAAAGAACTACAATTTCTGGAACAATGTCTTTAAATTTAAAACTCTATGCCCTCAGGCCTGTCACGTGTCAAAAGTCCACCAATCACGTCCCTCCTGCATACATTCCAACATTCCGTTGCACCTGGGAGGGAGATTTCGTCAGGGGAAATCAGTTGTTAGGCCTTACTTCATACACTCCAATGAACTACACGGGAGCCAATTTCTCTGTGACTTTCCCTTATTCCCTTTCCGTTACAAACTGCCTGTTGCTTCCGCTGTCCCTCCCCGCCCTCCCGCCTCCCGCTCCTTCCCATCGTCATGAGTTCTGTGCTCTTAAAGGGGCTCTGCCCTTATTCTCCGGTAATATCGGTATGCATGCATTTTCAATAGGCATGAATTGGGGCTATAATTATTTTAGGTGGGAGAACGTCAAAATAGCAATATTTCTCCCTGAAAAATCACGAGTCTCCTGCCTAAAGCGGGAGGGCTGGCATGTATGCTCCTGTACCATCACATCATTGTCCCTCCTCATAACATATTTTTGCTTGCTGAATCGCTGCAGCTTCCTGAAGAAACAATTAGCCTTAGCCTCTGTCGAAACAAAACCAAACTGGATATGAAACACTGTTCTGGAACATCCAATCTTCTGCCACTGCTATGTGAGTTCATCCCTGGGGACACTCAAGATCCCACCTGCTTGGTATCTGCCCCTGCATGGATGAAATAAGGCACAAAACCACAACCAAATTCAGGTCAACTGTGCGTGGCAATCGCTACTAAAGCTGCACTCTGTCGCTTCCTCGATGCGCTTCTCGTGCTAGCAGTCGCTATGCTTCGTGCCCTACTACTGCACTCTAACTACGCCGAACTGAATTGAATGGGTCCAATAATGCTTTGGATCTGTATCTTTAATATAATTATGACTTTCCTGAACTTTAGTATGCAAAATCTGAATTCTATGTGAAAAACCAGAGGGTCATATTATGCTTGTTCAAAGCTTACCTACTACCAACGAAGCCACCTGCTCAACAGATTTAAAATAAAAAGGTCCTCATCACGCGTTGGCCGGTAGCCCTTAAATCCGACGGTAACAGTATTAGCACGCGTTGTGGGTTGCCGCCGATGCTAGCGCTATGTTTGCAGAGTTTTTGGGTTTCCCCCCCTCTATTACCGCCATGACTCCCAGTGTTAACGGTAATACCGCTTGGTCCAGATACCGCCCAACTCGTGATGAGGCCCTAAGTAATATTGTAAGATTTCTAATTCAAAATATTTTCATAACTACAAATAATGAAAAACTCTCAATTTGTTAATAGTTGAGCTTGACCATAGGCATTGATAGTATACTTGCAGACAAATCGAGAATTGAAATTACTTGAAGTGGAAGTGAGCTGTCTGTTGATTCCAGAATAGTTGTTGATGATGACAGTGGATCCTTTGATCAATTCTAGGCAACTGGCTTCCCGGCTGTCAACACACACCAAACATGCATAGTATAATGGAACCCAAAAGGGAAAGCAGCCATAGGCAAGGTCACATTGCCGTCTGGCCAGCACATCATCTCTAATATCCTAAGCAATGGAGCGATGAGACAGACCTCGATGACTGACAAAAGTATGCAGCCATCTGGTAACGGAATTAAACACATTCACCACACCTACAGTGCAAAGTCATATGGCGGTTCGAGGGGTGGATCGAGGAGTAAATAGTTATGTACAAGAAGGTCTGAATGCCAAGAAGGCTGCCTCCGAGCGCTTTGCCCTCCATGCTCTGGAGTGTCAACCCATGCCAAAAAACAGAGAGGGTGCAGGAAGTGCTAACCTTCGGGAAGAGCAATGTGGGCAGGTGCCATTGTCGGGAACAACATCATTGATGAACAATTCCATATACATTAAAATTGTTGGGCTGAATCTAACACAAGCCAGTCCCTTACTGAACCACTCATGCTTACTCGAAACGCTGCACTACGTCCCGGATTTGTGTTGTATCTAATCAGGTGACATTGTGAACCTAGAACTACTAAAAGATTCCAGCTCAACTAATTGGGTTTTGGTCACATTGGTTTCGTCTATTGTGTCTGACCTAATCTGCAGTAATGCCAGACATTTATATAAAATGGGATTTGCAATTTCGTTTTTTTAACCTGCTCCTCAACCCACCTGCACAAACTCTACTTTGCAGAATTGGACTAGGGATCATGCAGGGGGTGGTATCGGAGCCGGTGTCTGCTTCAATTCTAGGCACTTCACCAACAGCCAGGGTTTGAACAAGAGGGGGTAGCTTTAGAGAGTCTCATGGTTTTGGTCAGAAATTACTATCATGGATGTGGCAGGATTGAGTAAGTTGGTGGAATTTCCTGGATGAAGTGAATTTATAAGAATATATTTCAAATAGTTATTTTTCAGGAAACATGAGCCCTGCATCCCATTTTGTTCCAGGGGAATAGGTCATTTTCGGTGCCAGAAACTAAGCACCATAAAGGAAGGTCCAGTGGTGGTCTGGCAATATGGTTGTTCACAAATAATATGTCACGATGTATTAGCCTGGGTCTTCCTTCCCCACGTTTTGAGCACAGGTTAAGGTAAGACCTTGGAGCACAGTACACACTCGAGCTTTCAGAGCACAAGTCAACAGTTCCACTTGCGGCTATAAGGACCGTTGATGGTCAAGTCTTGTTTCTCTTGAAAGTCTCTTGCCTTCGAGGGCCTCAAGTATTCAACAACAAACCAAAAGTTCCTTCAACAAAAAGAAAGTTTGTTTCCTGGTTTTTCCTTTGGGTGAGGATTTTCCACCCCTGGTTTGCCCTCTGCTGGACACTGACCCTTGTTCCATGATGTCTTGGGTGATGGGTTTTCAACCCTTGGATCTCCCTCTTCCGGGTTTAGATCCTATAACAGTTCTTATCGATATCAAGGCCTTTGGGGTTGTGGTTTCTTGATCCCGCGGGCCTGACAGGTTTCTCAAGAAAAACAACAAACACAAAGTTCTGTTATGCATATTTCTCGGGTGATGGATTCACCCTTGGCTCCCCCTCTTATGGGCGCTGACCCTCCACAAATTGTACTTCGCAAATCAAATAACAGTTCCTTCTCTTAATGGAATTTGGGTGATAGCTTCACCCCTGGATCTCTCTCGTTTGGTTTCGGATCCCTCTCGATGGTTAGCCTCCCTCCACGGGGTTCGCTATGGCTTTTCCTTTCTTCACAACTCTTAATGTCTTTTTAAACAGTTCTAGTGGTCATCCCTCGTCCAGGTTCACTCTTGTCAACACACTGTTTCTTGGGACTTTAGACTTTGCCCCTTCTCGTCAGCATCCCTCTTCCGGGTTCACACTTGCCAACTTCACCTTTACATTCACTTTCCATGTTTGCGGGATTCACTTCCCTTTCTTTCTCATGTGGCCAGATTTACTTCCCTTGCTTTCTTTATAGTTCGTAGATCAAAGGCTTTCGACCGTACTGGGATTTTGCTTGACCTCCTGTATGACCACTTTGACCAATCTTGGTGGCTCTCCTATGTCCTTCTGGTTTCTGTAGTTTTACTCAGACGGGGATTGACCAGAGTCTATCGAGTTAGCACCCATGTCGTGCTGATTCCCTCTACAGCTGGTTGCCCCTCAACACTTTTACAGTTCTTTGAACTTGGTTCAACTTGCCACTTTAAGTCTTTCATTCACCACAGCCTGGCTCTTATCGGCTCTCCCCTCGACTCACCGGCTGTGATGAACCACTTGGCTTTCCTCGTAACTGGAGTCAAGGCTAGTACCACAGTAGAAGGAGTTTCCCTCGCTCCCGCTTATCAGCATTGACACAGTCCATGTACCGTTGACATCTGCTGCAGCACATTTGGGCTATTGTCCAAGACCTTACAATTCTTTCAGCGAAGGGCTCGCAGGGTTTTGTCGAAGAGGGCAAGGTTGTGTCTCTCCTTGTCAGCCTTCTCGATGTTTGCCACCTTTCTCCTTCTCTTGAACTGCCAGGTCTGGATAGCTGTCTTGTTTTGTAGTCTGCCTTGCTCGTACTGTGCTCTCCTGCTCCACCTTTTATCCCTGTGTGTAAGGGAAAGGGCTGTCAGGTGTGTGTGATTCTGATCAATTGCCTGACTTTGCTTGGCCCTTGTATTGGGACATGTCAGGTAAACAGCTCTGGTGTTAGTCTGTTCTCTGGTGTGTTGTGCAAAAGTGTTTGTGTTGAAAAAGGGGCGGGGCAGTGGTTTTGAATGTCCTATGTGGTAGGATGGGGAAAAGGTGTTGAAATAAGGGGGATACCACGTCTCACCCGTCAGTATACCACTCCCACTCACCGAGCACCACCCATCCAGGTGATCCTCCCTCACTGGTCCACCCCACAGGAACTGGATCCAATAGTGATGGCCGTGTCCTGGCGACCTGGATGCCAGATCCCCGTGGTTTAGCCAGGGAGACATCTTCAGGTTTCTCACAGTAGGCTATAAGGAATTATTGGCCTAAAAAAGAGCTTTCGTGTGTGAAAAATGGTCAGATATATATAGGGCTTTAGAACAGGGGGATAAAACCCTTTTTGGAGGATGGTGGCAGGTAAGATGAGGAAAAGATCCCAGGAGCAGCAATGTGGAGTTCTTTCTGATGAGTGGGTGTCCCATTTTGCCAATTTGTATAAGTTGCACCTGGAAAAAGAAGTGCATGAATGCAAGAAGGTTCTAACTGATGAGGTGAAATAATGTGATAAATACCTGAGCATGTTTGAAGCCGGTGCAGCCCTAAGTTCCACGAAGAACGGAAAGACGGCTGGCCCTGATTGGATTCCTGTTGAGTTCTATAGAGAAGAGATGATTGTGTGGGACCCAGTCTTATGCAGGGTAATTCTCTCTACACCTAATATCCCACCTTCTTGGCGCCAGGGCATAATCAACCCCTTATTTAAAAAGGGTTGCAGAGGTTCACCTCTGAACTATCATCCTATCTCTTTGCTAAATGTGGCTGGAAAAATATTTGCAACATCTATTCTCGCCCACTTACAGTCCTGGTCTGACGCCAACCAGATAGTTAACCTTCACCAAGTGGGATTTAGGAAAAACATAGGTACTATTGACCAATGTTTTCTCCTGTTTCTTTTAATTCAAAAACATGTAATTCAGAGTTACAGAATCTTATATCCTAAAATATCCGTCTCCAAAATTTAGAGATGATTATATTCGTTTTCGTTTAAATCTGTGGCATACAAAGGATATACTATTTAGGTGAAAACTAATAGACGTCAGTGAGAATATCTGTCGATTTTGTAAGGAGCCTGATACCATAGAAACCTTGAAACATGTCATCGCTTACTGTCCTGCATTATATGCTATACGTCGTAAATATTATTTTCATTGTTTTAAAGCGCAAATGATAACCGATATGGAAGAATTATGGCTACTGATCTTTGGTGCAAAGAGAATGTCAATTAGATTAGCAACAACAGGTTTTTTAAATGAATTATACCCAAAGTAATTGTGAATGGTCTTATGAGGGTAAGGTGATAAAAAAAAAAAATGCTGCTATTAAGTTGTACATACATTGGTTTTTATCAATTGTGAGATGTTGTTATAGACTGATGAATTGATTTGTATTATGTTTATGATATGTTTTTATTCATTTTTTTTTTTTGTAATTATTGAAAGGTTGTTTTATACAGCCGAACAATAAATAAAAAAAAAAACAAAAAAAAAACCATGTAATTTTATTTAAGATGAACTTATAGGTCACATTTTGATCTTAAAACTGCTTTCTACTCTGTGTCAAGGGCTACCTTGTGGCGTATAATCGTAGCCTGTAAAGCTCCACAGAAGTTAATTTCTATAATAATATTCATTGTATTCTCAAAACCATTGGCACGGGAGGGGAATACACACAAGCATTTAATGTGAGCAGGGGAGTGAGGCAAGGATCTGCCCTTGCACCCCTGCTCTTTAATATATACATTCAAGAAATAATTGATGTCCTGTTAGAAGAGTGCCAGGGTTACCCAAAGATGGGTTTAGTACAATACAAAGCTCTTTTTTATGCTGATGATGCAGCAATAATATTTACAACCCAGATGGGTCTAAAAAAGGCTTTATTAATCTTTGAGACTAGGGGCCTTATTTTCCAATGGGGTTTTGCCATTATAAAACGCTTCCATGAATTAGTCCCTAAATGTTTAGTTCTAAAATTGGAGCTCAATGTCAAAAAATCAAAGATTATGGTTTACCCGCCCAGCTCAGCCAAAAAAGGGTTGGTCTCTTTTAGAATTGGAAATGCTTTGCTTGAGCAGGTAGATTTTTATTAACTACCTGGGTCTCAGATTCCATGAGGTCAGAAGCTGGGGGCGGCAAATAGCTAAATCAAAAACAAGCATGAAAACATATAATGGGGCTATTAAATCTTTTTGTGAGCCATGGCAGGGGAGCAGTTTCCAGAAACAATCTTGTCGAACAGCCGCATATAGGTCAGAATTATGGGGCTACACGCATAAAAAAATTATTACTTTTGCCCCCGAGCATGCCATCCTCTTTAATATACTTGGAATTAGGTGACTTACCTCTGATGACAAAGCTGAGTTTTGACCCAGTCAGGTATTGGATAAGACTTTGGCGCAAGGAAGGTTTAATATCCTATCGGGATGCGCTAGCACATGTTCTAAGTTTAGAGGGTGTCAGAAGCTCGAAATGGCCGAGCCATGTAAAAAAGTGCCTATGCAAGTTGAATTTGTGCAATCTTTGGACAGATCCGTCATCCTGTTATATGGTCGGAAGAGAGACAATAAGCATAGCCATTAATAATCAAGTGAAAAATGATTTAATCAGCAATGCCTTGAAATTGTCTACTGGCCCTGACTATATTGACAATAGACTGCGAAAGTGCAGAATAGCATATGTCAATCTAATTATTATGGTTTACGAGAAATCTTTATACTTTCGCTTCAGATTAGGGACACTGGCTGTGGCGAGCTTCATATCTCTCTGGAAACGCCAGGAGTCTGCTTTATGTCCATTGTGAATGTCAAAAAAAGAAGATATATCGCATTTTTTGTTGATCTGCCACAAGACCCTGAGGTTGAGACAGAGATATCTGGAACCAATTTTAATTTATGTTTGGATTCGTGGCGTAAGGAAGGCACTGTTATTTCTATGCAATCCGCAAAATGTCTGTGTTGTTTGCAACATCCCGTTTTATCATAGAGCTTGGCTATTGAGAGCAAAAGCTCTCAACACATGTAAGGGTCGAGAATAATCTGTGAATTTGCATATTTCCATCTGTTAAAGCAAGGGTGATTGATTTTATTCCCCTTCTTGCTGTGCTCTCTTTATAATGTTTTTTTAACAACTGTATGATATTGTGGTGTTTTTATTATTTTTATTATTAACGAATATCGTTAATGTTTAATACATTGTTTTTAATTGTATATTTTTATAAACATCTTTTTATTAGCATTTATTAAACATGGTAACATACAATTGGAAGCACATTGCTTGCGACAGTCGTGCTGTTGTGTGTCGTTCTGTAGACTTTGGCATGTATGACTTTTTTGTTCCAGTTGCACGCTTTAATCCCGTCTCGTTCTGGTGCTCCCCCACCCCCTCGCCCTCTTTTTTTGTAAACTCTTTTTATTAAGTTTTACAACAAAACAGTCAAAGAAGTCAAAGAAAAACACCCCATCCCCCTCCCCCCTCTCCCTCCCTCCTACATTGCATAGCCGCCAAGGTCAAGATCGTTTTTGCTTTCTCCCTTCCTCTATCTTCCCCAGCCCCTGCGGTGTCACGCATGCCCAAGAGAATCTGCAGCGGGGTTCTGTCGTCACCCCGACCAAATGCCTGTTCTTCCGCCTCCCTTACCTCTCCCCAACAGGGCTTGATCTTTGGGCAGTTCCACCAAATATGCTCCGCGGTGCCTGCCAGTCCGCACCCTCGCCAGCAAGACCCTGATAGATCAGGATAAAATCTGTGAAGCCGTGCAGGAGTATAGTGCCACCCCATCAGTATCTTATACCATGATTCTTGTAATTGGGACGCCCTGGTCAGCTTAGGTATTCTCCTCCAAAGCCTTTCCCATTCCCCCCTACCAATCTCACGTCCCAAGACCCGTTCCCATTCCCGCATGTTTACCCACTGCGTTCCTGCCTTTGCAGCGACTAGGATTTTATATATATTAGAGATGAGCCCTTTCGATCCATCCTTGGAGAGCAAAAATTTCTCAAATAGTGTTGGGGTCCGGGTGGCTGCGAGCCTGACCCCCGGCTGTAGGACCCAGTCGCGTATTTGGGCGTACCTAAGCCTTTCCCTCTCCTGTACAGCAAAACTCCTCTTGCAATCATTAAAGGAAAGTATCTCTCCCCTCCCTGAACATGTCACACAATTTCTCGCAACCTCCCTCCCGCCATTTTGTGAATGCCCCCTTCTCCAACCCTGGGGGAAAATCTCCATTACCGAAAATTGGGGTGAAGGGGGACGGAAATGTGGTAATCCCCTCTGGGCCCGCTAATCTGTCCCATATGTCCGCCATTAGTTTGGTAATGGCGCTCTGATACAGGTGGCTGGGTCTACACGCCTTCGGGAGCCAAAGCACTTCGGCCAGACTACGGTGTGCCACCGCCCTATCCATCCGCACCCATAACTTGTCTTGCTTGGCGTCTTCGTCATGTAACCACTCCCTGATGACCCGAAGTTGAGACGCTTCGTAGTACCGCCGCAAATCTGGCAACCCCAGCCCCCCTCGCCCTTAGGAGCCATCAGAAGCTTGAACCCCACCCTGGGCCTCTTCCCTTCCCAGATAAAATGCCTAGTCAGCACCCCCAACTCCTTGAAAAAGCTTGCCGGGATCGGTTGGGGGATCGCCTGAAAAAAGTACAGTAGGCGCGGGAGTATAACCATCTTACCAGCTGCTAATCTTCCCAACCATGACACCCTTAAGGCTTTCCACCTCTGGAAATCCCTCTTTATTATCTTAAGGAGCGGGGGGAAGTTAGCTGAATACCATCCATCCAGAGTAGCTGTGATCCGCACCCCCAGGTAACGAATTCCCCCCGGGCTCCACTGGAAGAGACTGCCCCTCCTTAAACTATCCTGTTCTGCCTGATTTGCTAACATTAATTTTTAGTCCTGAAGCCTCTATGTACGTCTTCAGCAAGGCCACACTCGCTCCGAGAGATTCGTTTGGCGACGAGAGCATAAGCAGCATATCGTCGGCAAAAGCTGCAACCTTGTGTTGTACCCCCCCAAAGGGAACGCCCGGATCTCAGAGGAGTCTCTGATGGCCTGCAGAAGCGGTTCTAGATAGATCGCATATAACAGCGAGGAGAGCGGGCAGCCTTGTTTTGTCCCTCTCTGCAGCAATATCCGTCTAGAGGGAACTCCGTTTACCATTACTCTAATCGAGGGGTTCTGATAGTTAGTCTTAACCATCGACATAAACTCCCCCCCAAAGCCCATCTTCTCCATCACTCAGAAAAGAAACGTCCACTCCACGCGGTCGAAAGCCTTTTCCGCGTCCAAAGCAACTAGGACCGCGGGGGTGTTAGTTTTGTGTATCTTTTCTACTATATGGGCCACTCGCCTGAGGTTGTCAGCTGTTTGCCTTCCCCTTATAAATCCAGCCTGTTCAGGGTGCATCAACTGTGAGAGTAAGGGGTCGAGCCTCTTCGTCAGGATCTTGATATAGATCTTGGCGTCGATGTTAATCAGGGCTATAGGGTGGTAAGACGTCCTCTCCTCTGGGTTCTTATTAGGTTTAAGCATAAGGGTAACCTTTGCCTCCTCCATAGAAGGAGCAATTCTACCCGATTGGCGGAAGGAGTTATATAGCGACGTCAACTGTGGGGTCAATTGCGTGACGAATAGCTTGTAAAATGCCGCGGTATAACCGTCCGGACCCGGGGCTTGGTGTACCGGAAGGTCTCTTATCGCCTCTCTTACCTCCTCCTCCGAGATTTCCTGATTAAGAAATTCTCTCGTTTCCCTACTGATTTCGCCCCGGTCCACTTGCTGCAGGAATTGCTCCTGCTTGACATTGCGAGGTATATAGAGAGTCATAATACCCTGCTAATACCTCCTGCAGGCCCTCTTTCCTCGTGACACGGACCCCCTCATCTGCCTTCAAAGCCATGATCGCGTTTCTCGTCCTTTTGCCCCTCAGTAGATGCGCCAGAAGTGCGTCTGATCTGTTGGCCTTAGCATAATACTTTTGTCTTACTGCTAATAAGGCACCCTCGGCCCTTTTCGTGCGTAAGAGCTCCAGTTGCCCCACCGCTTTCCTATAGGCTCGCATAGCTTTCCGGGAGGGGGTGCCTCCCGCTGCCTGTCTAGCCGTTTCCACTTCGGCCTTGAGTTGGACTTCTAGTGCCTGCAGTTGCTTCGCCCGGTGGGCTGATGCTGCAATGAGTTCCCCCCTAAGGGTAGCCTTAAACGCATCCCATCTTATCCCCTCACTCGTGTCCTCCTTCACGTTAATCTTGAAAAGGCCTTAATTTTCTCTTCAATACGCCCCCGGATTTCAGGGTCTCGCAGTATCTCCCCTGGTAGTTTCCAGCTCCAAATCTCCTTAGCCCTCCGACCTGGATCCATTACCATGGAAACTATCTTATGATCAGCTATCCCAATTGGACCAGTACAGACCTCCCGGACCTTCCCCAGTAGGCCTACCGATAACAATATATAATCGATCCTAGACTGCGATCCGTGGACTCCTGACAAAAAGGTATAGCCATCCTCTTGCCCCTTCAATTCCCTCCAAACATCCCTTAACCCCAACCTGCTGATCCTCTCCTTCAATTCCCCAGATATCACCGCCCCTCCCCCACCCCCTTGTCTGCCCGCTCTGTCTTTCTCCCTATCCCATGCTGTGTTTAAATCCCCCATTAAGATTATTTGGCCGCAACTCTGCTCTTCCAATACTTTCAAAACCTGTTGGAGGAACTGCTCTTGGCCTGAGTTGGGGCCATAGGCCACGGCTATTGTGTAGGGGGACTCTTGATATTTCCCTCTGACCACTATATACCTCCAGTCCTTATCCCTTATCACATCGCAAACAGTAAAGCCCACCGTATTACGAATAGCCAGGGCTACGCCCTTTGTTTTGCTTTGGCCTGAGGCGTGGAGAATCTGATCATAACCCCGCAACCTTAGCCTGCTCTGATCCTTCCGCAGCAGGTGTGTTTCTTGAAGCCCCATGAAATCAGGCTTTTCCTTCAGCGTAAAGTGTTCCAACTTCTTCCTTTTAAGAGGGGTATTTAGCCCTCTTACGTTATGCATTAGCCACTTGAGAAGAATCCTAGCATATAAGGGCTGTTGCTATCCAGGAGTGTTGCTTTGCTCACCCCACATCTACTGCTAGTCGCCAACCCCCCCTTGCCCCACTTTGACCCCCCGCTTCCCTCCCCCGAAGGCTAAGGCCTTCCCGTCCTCTCCTCGCTCCCAAGTCGGGCATCATCGCCCTTACGGTTCCAACATGATCGCTCCGCCTGCAACCCTTTCACCAAATCACCCTTCTAGAGGCCCACCACCCCTGACAATACTCTCCGTTTTAGGGCTCAGTCCCAGATTCGCCTCGTGCTACGCTGGATTTCTTGACTTCTCTCCGCCTTTTATCTCCAACCTTCGTCCATTCCCATGGGCAGGGTCTCGGCCGACCATTCCAGGGTCTCTGGCCCGCTCCCGCCGGCACTTCCTCGAGATCCAGTCGCAGAAGATCGACCCTTCCTGAAGAGAGATGATCCGCCTTTGAGTCCCCTCCCATTCGAAAAGCAGGCCAAAAGGAAAGGTCCATTTGTAGCGGATATCTTTCTCTTTGAGGGCTGTTAGCAGTGGTGCCATTTGCTTCCTTTTCAGGAGTGTACTATTCGCCAGATCTTGATAGAGAGCAATCTGGTGGCCCTCATACATGATTGGTTCCTTTTGTCTTGCCGCTCTGAGGACCGCCTCCTTCTGAGCGTATCTCGTAAACGCTGCAAGGACGTCTCTCGGCCGTGTTGTCTGGCCTTTAGATAGTCGACCAGTTCTGTGCACTTGGTCCAGTTCAACCCTATCTGGGCTGTCCTCTTCCAGGATATCCGCAAAAATGCCCTGCAGCACCGCCTTCAAGTTCTTGTCCATCACCGATTCTAGCAGCAGTTTTACTCTTATATTGATTCTGCGAGAGCGATTTTCATGGTCCTCCATTTGGATCTCGAGGTTTCTAGTAGCAATGTCTAGCCTCTCTATAGCTTCACTATTGGCTGTCGTGTCTGTGTCCACCTCTTGGAGCCCTTTCTCTAGGGCATCCGTTCTTTCGCCCAGTTGTCGCAGCTCGTGTTTCATTTCCCCAAGGGCTTCATTCAGGTTGTTGCGCATCAGCTGGAATTGCTCCTGGAAGGTTTTTGCCAAGTTTGCTTGCAAGACCTGTAGTTCCCCCAGGAACTCCTGTCTAGGCATGGGGGCCATGGCCTCCGATTCCCCCAGCGTGGGGTCTTCTCCTGTTTTCCCCTGGGCGGTCCCCGCACCCTCTCTCAAAGGCTGGGTCGGCCACATCGCCTGCAAGGTGCCCTGGTCGTCCCCCGCAGTCTGCAATCCTCTCCCCCCGTTCCCTTTGGGTTTCGCAGACATGGCGCTCACCTCTCTCCAGCAGGCACGTCGCATGGCTGTCGCCTTGATCCAGACCTCAACAGCTCCCGGCCGATCCAACCGAGTGATAGGGGGGGCGGGACTGGCTTTCCCCCTCTGCTCCCGGCCAGCACCCCGACCGGCCTCCCTCTCGTCACTTCACCCTCTGACCGGTGTGCAGGGCGCACAACTGCCTTCGCTGACTGGGATTCCAACCTGCCCCACAGCCTTCACCGGGCTCTCTAATCTCCAGGGGGGGTGGATCACGTCTCCGTCCACCCCCTATTTGTCTGTGGGGTGTTGGCACGATGGCAGTTCACTTAGAATACCCGAATAATATTCCCAATGACTGTGGGCGCAAGTCCATGTTCACGAGGTCTTCTGCTTTTCGACCTCTCTGCTGCTCTTTTGTCCGGGGGCCCCGCAACACCAGTCCGCCCTCCCACACCCCGGGGATCCGTCAGGCCCAGATTCCTTGCTTCACCAGCTCCAAAACTGCTGCTCCTTCGGGGACCGCCAACGGGCACCCCGTCCCGTGCGGCTGTCTTCCGTTCAGCTGCTCTCACCCACCGCTCCCGGCCGCACACCTCTCGCCTTCCAGGCAGGACCGCATCCACCAGCAGGAACGGGCCGCCCCCGGGGTCCGATCGCCCTGGCCCCGCTCCTTTATCCTCCGGTCAGTAGCCTGCTGCTTCCCAAGAGCGCCTCCCCTGTCGCAGCCGGGCCCGTCAGCAGGACCGGGCCGCCCCCAGGGCCGCACGTCCCAGCTTCTCTCTCCTGGCTCCGGGACAGTCGTCAAACACTTCCCAAGGGTGTCTCTCTATCCCACGCTGCTCCGGCGCAGGTGTCCACGCAGGTGTCCACTGGGATCCCCCCGATTTCACGGCCCTCCGTCTCTCGGGGGACGCGCTTCCTTTTCACCTCCCAACACGGGCTGGCCTTCCCGGCTCCGCTGAGCTGCGCTCCTCGGCTACCCCTCTGGCACCCGCCCGAATGCTCGGCACAGCCTTGCCTCCTCCATGCGGCACTGGCAGCTCGACCCGCTATTCTCCAGCACCCCCACCACTCTGGGGGAGCTCACAGTCCTGTCGTCCGGTCCGTAAATGGGGTGGTGGGCACCTTATATTTAACGGGTCCGGAGAGCGCCGTCGGCACGTCTACACAGTGCCGGCGGCCATCTTGGAATGATCCCCTCCCCCTCTTGTTCTTAACGAACAACGTGTCAACTTTTCCTCCCCCCCCCCTAACCGTGAGTTGCACTTTAGGAAGAAGCAAAGAAGCAAAGACAGTTCAAAAGAAAGATAGAAAGATCTGCCCTGCAAAGCTGAGTATGGGTGTGCAACAGGCCGCTATCGCTTGTATCTTTTATTCGGGCGGATGGGTTGCCCTGCTTATTTGATTGGTATTCTCCACCCCCATTCCCCTCTTTAGATGTATGGATCTGTTAGGTCTCGGAATTTCACTATGCCCATGGATGGGGTTGTGTGCCTGCGGTCGTGCAAAGGCCGCACATTCCATTTTACATGTTTTCGACAGGAGTGCTGTGCGTTCAGTTGGGGAGGGAAGGGTCTTCTCTTTCCAATGGATGATAAGGAGTTTGCGTGCCGTGAATAGTATCATCCCTATGAGTTTACGAGTGACCCCATCGTCGTGTACTTCGTCAGTTCCTAATACCATTACCTCGGGTGTGAAAGCGACAGTTGCCCCATTGATGCAGCGTATCTGTTTGTGTACTTCCCTCCACTATAGGGTGACCTCGGAGCAGTGCCATAGTGTATGGCCCATCGTGCCAATGGCTCTGCATTGGGCTAGCCACATTCGATGGAGTGTAGTGGGGGTCTAATACAATCTGTGCAGTATTTTATATTGAATGTCTCTGTTCCTAATGTTTGTGGAGGTTAGTGGAATGGCAGTGTAATAACCCAGGATGTCTGAAATTTCGATTTGGGTCTATAGGTCCTCGGACAAGACTTGTGCTAGTATGTGGTTCCGGGATTGCCATGTGGTAGAATGTGCAAAGATGAGGAAAGGATTCAATGTGACGCTCCATCTCGGTCTCACAGGGGGCAGGGGCCGGTGGTGGTGATGGTGGAGTTGGGAGATGTGCTATGTGGCGGCGGATTATGGTTCTAATCGTATAATATGTTAGCCAGTCTCCAGCGCCCAGACCTAGTGCCGTGTGTATGTCTTAGAGGTCCAGCATAGCCCCCCCTTGCATATGTCCATGATTCTTATATTGGCCCATTCCCGATCCTGATTTTGGTGTATTTTGTGTTCTAGTCCGTAGGCTAGCAATGCCGGATATTGGACCATGGTGGTGCGTGCTTTACGTGGGTTCCTTACATTGCCCGGAGTTTGTGCCATTGGGCGATTGTGGGTCCTATTATGGGGTGTTTCTTGATGGGCGCTGGAAGCTTATCAGGGGGTGTGGCCATGATTTCAATCGGGTTAAGTGGCTTCATTCGGTCCACCTCCATTGCTCTCAAGCTGGAGTTATCCGTTGTGTCTAGCCAGCGTTTTACCCAGCAGAGTTGGGCCGCTATGTCGTATGCCTTGAGAGATAGTGCCGCCAGTCCCCCTTTTGCCCTGGCAGCCTATAGAATGGTAGAAGGATTATCGCCTTCTTCCCCTTCCAGATAAACTTGGCCAATGCCTTTTCCAATTCTTTCATGGACTTGGGGGTCGGGTTGACTGGGATCATCATTGCGATGTACTTTAGTTTAGGGAACAAGTTCATTTTCAGGGTGTTTATCTGCCCGGTGAGTGAGAGATTTAAGGTGTCCCATCTTTCGAGGTCCCAACATATGCCCTTTATTTTTTGGGGGTAATTTAAGTCCCTGATGCACTCTAATGAGGCGCTGATGTTAATTTTAAGATATTTAATATGGTGCATTTGCAAAGAGAATGGTGCCACTTCCCCACCCCCCGGGTCCCACAGGATATCTGGGCACAATGGCATAATCCCTGATTTGCTCCAGTTGATTATGTATCCCGCCATCGGGCCTATCTGAAGTAGTAGCGCACGGATATGGGGAAGGGCTGCAGAGCCTTTGCTGATGTATAGGAGCATGTCGTCTGCGTAGAGGGACACACAGTGTTCTCCCCCCTCTTCGACAATGCCTGCCCATCCTCTATCCACCCAGAGTTTGATTGCTATTGGCTCTATGGAGAGGGCGTAGAGTAGGGGCGATAGCGGGCACCCTTGTCGCGTGCTTGATTGCAGCTCAAATGCTGGGGAGGTAATCCCATTGGTTACGATTGCGGCGGTGGGATCCTTACATAGAAGTTTAATCAATTGGACTAGGTAGGGAGGAAAGCCGAATAATGGGAGGACTTTAAAAATGAACTCCCATTGTACCTTGTCGAAGACCTTTTCTGCATCTACTGCCAGTATGAGGTCTTCTGGGTCTCTGTCTCCTGCAACCATGTGCAGCAGTTGTCTGATGTTGTCGCTAGAGTGTCTGTTTCGGATGAATCCCATTTGGTCTTTGTGTATGATGCCTGGTAGGCTGCTTTCTATGTGTTTCGCCAGGCATTTTGCTAGAATTTTGGCGTCCGCATTTATTAACGATATAGGCCTGTAGGAGTGTCATCAAAAGTGGGGCTCACCTGTGCTTTGAGATCCGATTTGCCGGAGGAGAGGTCGGATCCGGAAAGAGTCGTTGCCGAGAGATCAGGCGTTCCTTTTTTTGTGAAGAGGTAAGGTCTGTTCCGGGAGCTCGCCACAATTGTCGTTCTGAGTAACAGTCACAGACAGAAATGACAATCCCCCTTTTTGTGAAGAGGTAAGGTCTGTTCCGGGTGCTCGCCACAATTGTCGTGCTGAGTAACAGTCACAGACAGAAATGACAATCCCCCTGTGCAGACAACGGAGGAGAAAAAGCCTGTGGCACAAAAAACCCCTATAGATGGAATGGCAAGAAGGTGTGGAGGTGATGGCTTGTCCGATCCAGTAGAATGACTTGAATAAATCAGGTACGTTGAAAAGTAACTATTCTTTCTGCAAATCTGATCCTGAAGGCTGGTGTGATGCAGATCCAGCGGACGAAGAAGATACAAAACTCTGAAGGCAAGATGCAAACTGGGAATAGTGGTTCTGAAGAAAAAATGGAGGGCGGAAGAGTACCAGAAACAGGAAGATGAAACTTCGGTGGAAAAATAGAAGGAGAAAGGAAACCAAGGAAAATATCAGGGGGAAAAGATAGAAGGAGGTTAAGTTGGTTTAAGAAAGAGAGAATGGTACAAGCGCATAAGGTCACCGTACTAACGTGTAAAAAAGAAACCCCTGCAAGTGGAAACTTCTTACCCCCAGAATGAAGGCACCGAAATGGGAGCAAAGTGGTCAGGATACCTGGGAACTCCTGTAAGGGAGGTAAGGTAATCAAAAGGGACTGAAAGAGGCGGAGTAAGAAAAGCGGCGAGCGCCGCGACGGAAAGTGAAAGTAAACAATGTCAGAAACCCTCGAATTACTGCATGCAGATAAAGGTAACAACAGTAGACAGATAGGCAGGAAGAAATGAGCTCTGGAAGGAACGCTACGGAGGGCTTTCAGGAAGAAACGAAGGAGGGCTGGAACTACGAGAGAACCAGAGAGCGAGGAAACCGCAACACAGTTGCAACGCACTGAGGGGGCGTGGCTTCCCTGCATTTAAAGGGGAAGAGATACATAGTTGCAGAGAGATAGAAACAGGACTAGCGGAGTTTCCACCGGGAACACATCTTCCATGAACCTCCTTTCATGACAAGGAGCCACACATTTCTGGGTCCCTCCCTTCCTTGTGGGAAACTATTATGTTTGCTGCGAGCATAAACTGGGGGAGGTGGCATAGGGAGATTGCCTCCTTGTATACCTCTTCTAGTCTGGGTGCGATTTCTTCCCCTAGTTCTTTGTAAAGGTCGATAGGGAGTCCATCTGGCCCAGCTGCTTTCCGGCAGATAGTGCTGCTATGGCGTTTGACATTTCTGTGGCTGTGATTTGAGCTTCTAGGGCAGCCCGTGGGCTGGGGGATTTTAGGAATCTGTATAGATTCTAGGAATTGATCAATGTCCTATACAGTTGACGCATCCGACGCCGTGTAGAGCTATTTGTAAAACTCTGCGAACCGTTCATTGATGTTAGTGTCCCCCTCCAGTTTCACTGCCTCCTTGTCCTTCATGGAGACTATTGTTTGCGCTGCCTGTCTTTGCTTCAGGGCCAGGGCCATTAACCTAAGGGGCTTATCGTTTTCGCAGTAGTATGATTGGGACCAACTGGTGTATGATTTCTGGGCTCTGTCAGCTGTTAGCTGGCCGATTTTGGCACAGAGTTTGTTTAATTTGGGCCATAGGAGTTTGTTTCTGTAGCTTTTGTGACCCCTCTCTGTTTTGGCGAGCTCTATCGTAAGCATGTTACTTCTTCCCCCCATTTTTTGCATTTATGCACCCAGCGCTAGATGCATTGCCCTCTCATGTAGGCATTGAAGAAGTCCCAGCACATATGGGCAATGCATCCTTGTACTTGGTTGTCCTCCCAGAACTGCTCAGTGTCCGCCAAGAGCTGCTCTGCGAGGTCAGTGTATTGTAGCATGCACAGGTTTAGCCTCCAAGGGGGTGGTTTGTGGGTCGTGTCCAGTAGGGCGGTGCAGAGGAGAACCGGGGCATGATCTGATAGGGGGTTTGGGACGATAGTAGCCTCTGTCACCAGATAGCGTGGGCTGGTTGGGATAAGCCAGTAGTCCAGCCGGGAATAACTCTTGTGTGGGTGCGAGTAGGACGTATAATCCAGTTTTTGCCCCTGGGTAGTTCTCCAAATGCCGATAAGGCAGTGGTCTTGCATTATGGCCTGGATGGCAGCCTGTTTTTTTAGCGTGTTGGAGTTCCCTGCGGCCGTGCCCTGGTGGTCTAATATCGGATCCGAGGTCAGGTTGAGGTCCCCGCCTATGTATGTGAGATTATCCATACACTGTGCGCATGTTGCGAACATCTTGGTAAAAAAGGATGGAGTGTCCGATGTGGGGGCGTACACATTAAGGAGCGTGATTAGGTGTTGGTGTATTAGGCCTTGAGCCATTATGTATCGACCCTCCTTGTCTGCTAATGTATGTTTGACCTGAAATGGGACCCTCTTGTTGACGAGTATGGAGAATCCCCGTTTCCCATGGTGCGGGGAGTGGATTGCGGTTCCTACCCAGCCCCGTTGTAGTTTCCCCGATTCTATGAAACCGAGGTGTGTCTCTTGGAGGAAGATAATGTCCCCTTGGAGGTCCCTCATAATGTTTAGCATTCTTCTACGTTTGATTGGGTGGCCCAGAGCCTGGATGTTAAGTGATATTAAGTTGATATTGAGGGCCATTGTCTGCCTGTATGTGTGTGTCTCTGCATGTTGACATTATCTGGTTGATTGCCTTGAGGTGCTATAATGTGTGTCGGATGCTTGGTGTGGCCTCCGCTGCCGTGCCCTGGAAACGTGCAACTCACTCTGACTCCAACACAAGTCTTTTTCAACTCTATAACAAACAACAAGATACAAATGTTGGGTAGGTTTAACTCCTCGCCTGCTCCCAGCAATAGGCCTGTGTGCCCAGGTATTCGGTTTGGGGGGCTTTTGCTCCTGGCGTCCCCATTCCATTATGCCACATCCGGTTCCGGGTGTTTCTAGCCGCCGTGTGTTTTTGTGTTCCTGTCGAGGCTATGGCCTGCCTCTAGTAGCCGGGGACCGCTACCGTAGCGTGGAGAACGTGTTCTCACGGTGGTGTGTAAGTGTAGCGTCTGTGGTGCCTATCGCATGGATCCAGAAGTTGTTTGCGTGTCTGGCACATCTGAGGCCGTGTGTAATTGTCCGCCGGGTTGGGTTGTTGCGTGATCCGGTTGTGCTGCCTGGCATTTCCATCGCTTAGGTCCCCAGCCTTTCGGGCTGCGAGTATTCTTGTGCCACTTCTAACTTGTATAGGCCTTTCTGGGTCGGGGAGGAGGTGGTGGTCCAGTCGCTGGGTCTCCCATGAGAGTTGTTCTAAGTCGGTGGTGACTATGTTGTGCTGTTGTAGGAATCGCCATGCTGTTTACAGGTTGTCAAAGCTGTGCCAGTGTTTGTCAATTTGAATGCACCATGTCGCCGGGAATTTCAGATAGTGACGAATGTCCGATTCCTTTAGCGCTCCGAAGATTGGGTTGAACTCCTTACGTCTCCTTGATACTTCCATCGAGTAGTCATTATATATGCGGATGTCGGCTGTTCCTACTTTGATGGAGCATGCCGCCCTGTAGTCCTTCAGGTTCGTCATCTTATGCTGGAAGTTGAGGAGGCGCTGTTTTGCGTTGAGAGTCGTGAAGATATAGGAGACCTCCGTCCCCAAGTGCCGCACAGGGAGAATCACTAATTCACTCCCTGTGCAACCTTTGAGGCCACAGGTGGAGAAGATCCGGAGCCGGAACCGAAGTACTAGGAACCCCAAGGCAGCTGTGAAAAAAGGCAATGATTATATACCAAGCAGACAGGATACTACATGTATTAGTCAGAAGGCAATAAGAGTCTTACCGGGGATTTGATGAAAGGGATGGTGAACCTGAACGGGAGGATGGTTCCGGGACTCACGTAGGCAAAGGACCCACCCTAAGGGATAGGTCCGGATGGTCTTGGCCAGTCTCCACCTGGAGAGTGTCTGTATTGTAGAAGGGCCTCAGGTAATCAGATGACAGCCACCAACTGGGAAGTGAGACCAACCGTGCAGAGGTGCAATCAGGGAGGCCCAAGAGAGGTCCGTTGAGCAGAAAGAAGGTCTGAAGCCAGGAAGAGCCGTCCGAACCAATGGAAGAACAAAAAGCACGATCCAGAGGAAGTCCGTAGTTCAGTCCGGGGTCAGGAGCCGTAATGAGCAGAAGAGCCGACGTAGCAATAGCCGAGCGCGATCCACAAGAAGTCCAGAAAACAAAAGCTAGGTCCAAGGAAGCCAGGTAAGCAACACGGTAAGCAAGCCAAACAGAGTCTCCAAGTAAACCAGCTGTGAAGCGTGGTGTACAGGCACTGCACCGTTTAAATACCATCTTCTTCCTGGTCACATGACACTAAACGGAGTCACGTGACCGCGAACCAGGGGCACATGACCGTGTAATCGAGTCACGTGATCGGGCCACAACGATACGAGCGAGTGTGTTACTGCTCGAGCGGTGGCCTAATCTCCATGGCAACTGCCAATGGAGAAACGGCCGCAACCGCGACTGTAAGGTGTATGGCGTTTGTTTTGCCAGCGCGCGAGCCAAACTGGGTTGCCTGCGTGAGCCCCGGGAGACAGGTGAATGGGAGAGACGGGTTACAAGACTGGGTGACGGGACATGGCCGGAGGAACGACCCGAAGGCATGACAGAGCCCCCCCCCAAAGGCCCACGACCCCGTGGGCAGGAAGGATGCTCCCGATGAAACCGAGCAACCAACCGGAGGGCATGGACATCCGAGGCAGAGACCCAGGTACGCTCCTCCGGACCAAAACCCAACCAATCGACCAGGTACTGCAGGCGACCCCGAAGGAAACGGGACCCCAGAATGTCCGAGACCTCGAAAACATCAGGCGCATCCAGGGAAACAGGGGCAGGAGAGGGGCGAAGACGTGTCGAGGACGGGCAGGGCTTGAGGAGGGAGGTATGGAACACAGGATGTACCCGCCAAGAGGAAGGGAGAACTAGGCGATAGGCCGCCGGATTGATGACTCGGGAAACAACATAAGGACCCACAAAACGGGGCAACAGTTTGCGACAGCCCTTCAAGCGGAGATGTCGGGAGGACAACCAAACCCGGGAACCAACGGGATACAAAGGGGCCATGGTACGCCTAGCGTCTGTGGAGGCCTTCATGGATGCCTGTGCCTCCTGCAGATGAACGAGGACCTGGGCATGGAGGGCTGACATATCCCGAACGCAGGCTGCTGCGGCAGGGTTCTCGGTGGGTGAAATGTCGGGGACAGGGAGGACTCGGGGATGTTGGCCATACATGGCGTAGAACGGAGAGAAACCAGTGGAAGAGTGTGTAGCGTTGTTGTAGGCGAATTCAGCATAACGTATGTTCTGCAACCAGGTCGATTGTTGTTGCAGCATCAAACAACGCAGATATTGTTCCATGGACTGATTTGTTCTCTCGGTCTGGCCATCGGTTTCTGGGTGGTATGCGGAGGAGAACCGTGCATCGATACCTAGCAGAGCGGTCAAGGCACGCCAGAAACGGGATGTGAACTGAGAGCCTCGATCGGACACAAGGACAGAGGGAAGGCCGTATAGACAGAAAATGGTATCAAAGAAGAGCTTGGCCAAGGTAGGGGCAGACGGGATACCATGACAAGGGATGAAACGGGCCATCTTGGTGAAGACATCGACCACTACCCATACGGTGTCGTAGCCCTGGATCCTGGGTAAATCGGTTACGAAATCCATGCTCAGGGTGTGCCAAGACTTTGGCGGCACGGGTAAGGGTCGCAGAAGCCCCAATGGACGACCCCTACGATGTTTGCCCTGAGCACAGACTGAGCATGAGTCTACGTAACAGCCCACGTCACGTCTCATGGAAGGCCACCAACACCAGCGTTTCAAGAGGTCCAAGGTACGGGCCTGGCCCGGGTGACCGTTGATCGGGGCGTCATGGGACCACTCCAGGGCTAGGTTTCTGGTGTCAGTGGAAGGGAGAACTAGGCGGTCCTGTACATACGGCAGACTGTTGTGATAAGTGGGATCCCATTCTGACAGCTGATCGGGGTGCTTTTGAACCCAAGAACGAATCTCTTCTAGTAGTGCCAGAGGGGGTGTACATGTGCAGACAAAATGCCCCCGGGGTAAGAGCGTGTCAGGAAACACCGGTAACGAAACCCCCCCAGGGGAGCGAGACAATACGTCGGCCTTGCTATGCTCTGAACCAGAGCGATGTTTAATCTGGAAGTCAAAAGCAGCGAAGAACAGGTGCCATCTGACCTGTCTACTGTTTACGCATTTCAGGGCTGCCAGGTCTTGCAAGTTCCTGTGGTCTGTGTATACCGTAACCTTATGTTTGGCCCCCAACAGGTGATGACGCCAGGTTCGGAAGGCGTCCATCACCGCCAGTAGCTCTTTTTCGGTTACGGTATAGTGGGTTTCTGCGGGGCTGAACTTGCGTGAATGGAAGGCTACAGGATGAAGCCGCCCTGTAGCGGGACAGGCTTGTGACAGGATTGCCCCCAATGCAAAAGAAGAGGCGTCAGCCTCAACGACGTAAGGCTGGTCAGGGTCGGGGTGCTGGAGCACAGGGGCAGTGGTAAAGGCGTTCTTCAACGCCTCGAAGGCCTGCTGGTGTATCTCCTGCCACTTGAATGGAACAAGAGGACTGGTAAGGGATGTGAGAGGGGACACGAGAGAAGAGAACCCAGAGATAAAGCGCCGATAAAAATTAGCGAAACCCAAGAAGGATTGCTAGGTCTTTAGGGTCTTTGGTGTTGGCCATTCGAGGATCGCCCGTACTTTGGTGTGATTCATGGCCAGACCACCAGGTGTGATGTTAAACCCTAGGAATTCCACGTTAGTCACATGGAACAAACATTTTTCGGGTTTAACAAACAACAAGTGTTTTTGCAGCCGGGACAACACTTCTCGTACATGTTGTATGTGTTCTTTCAGAGTGTGAGAGAAGACGAGTATATCATCAAGATACGCAACCACAAACGTGTCCAATATGTCTGAGAAGATGTCGTTCATGAAATGCTGAAAAGTGGCCGGGGCGTTGCATAGGCCGAAGGGCATGACCGTATACTCATAAAGGCCATACCGCGTACAGAAGGCGGTCTTCCATTCGTCTCCCTTTCGGATGCGGATGAGGTTATAGGCCCCCCGCAAATCCAACTTGGTATATATGGAGGCATGGGTTAACCGGTCCAAAAGAGGAGAGATGAGTGGAATCGGGTAGCGGTTCTTAACCGTGACGGCATTGAGCCGACGATAATCCACACAAGGACGAAGGTCGCCCTCTTTTTTAGGCACGAAGAATATGGGGCTAGCTGCAGATGACTTAGACGGTCGTATGTGACCCAGACGCAGCGCTTTATCGATGTACTCCTTAAGAGTCAGGTCCTCCGATAGGGACAAAGAATAGATGCGGCCTGAGGGTACCAAGGCCCCGGGAACCAAGTCAATCGGACAGTCATAGGGGCGGTGAGGAGGGAGTACTTCAGAGGAGCCCTGGTCGAATAGCGTTCTGTAATCCTGATAAACCACAGGGATGTGAGTGGTGACTAAACCCACTATATGCGAGGCAGGGGGAATGTCGTCGCCCAGTATCGAGAGTTGGGCAACAGCACCAAGAGCTAATGCTGGGGTGTCTGCCTCTCTGTCCACGGGGAGGCAGAAGTTTTGACAGAGCTCGGATTCGAAATGTATGTGTCCCGTTCCCCAATCGATATGCGGGTTGTGTTCCCGTAACCAAGGCATTCCTATTATGACGCCGAACTGAGGCATGGATATCAAATCAAAGTGGAGGGTTTCCTTATGGACTGATTGGATGGTCAGGACGAGGGGGGTGGTCTGTTGCTTAATGGGACCAGAAGCAAGTTCCCTCCCGTCGACTGCTTGAACCGGTTCGGGTCGGGGTTTGTTGATCAGAGGTAGGTTCAGTGTCTGGGCTAGAGTGATATCAATATAGTTCCCGGAGGCCCCGGAATCAATAATGATCTGCACGGGGTGGATGATACCAGGGGCAGGCTGTATGGTGGCTTCTACTTGAATAGGCCTGATTCGACCAAACGATGGAGTGAGATTCGGGGAAGGGCATGGAGAACTCGATCCTACCCCCGTATCTAGGATCGAGCGGGATGAAAACCCTGTTTCTTGGGTCTGGGTCTCCGGGGACACTCCTTCACAAAATGCCCCCCCAAGCCGCAGTAAAAGCAGGCGTTCTCAGCCCTTCTGCGCTCCCTCTCTCTCGAGGTGATGGGACTCCTAACACCCCCTATTTGCATAGGCTCACCGGTGGACTCAGAGGAAGACGACGAGACGGCAGAGCTGGCAGTCTGGGAAAACCCGGCCTCAGCCCTGCGTTCAGAGCACCGTGCGTCCACTTGGAGAGCCAAGTCCACCAGGGCCGGGAACTGAACTGGTAGAGACGGTACCATAGCCAAGGCGTCTTTCATAGGGCTGCTTAGCCCTCTATAGAACACAACCGATCTTTTGCTTTCGGGCCATGAGGTCTCTGCTGCCAGTTGGTTAAATCGTGTAATGTACTCAATGAGGGAGCCCTTACCCTGGGACAGGTCCAGCAGTTCTAGATCATGGGATTGTGCTTTATACCTGGTGTCGAATACTCGGGACATCTCTGATACTAACTGGTCGAAATCATAGAGGGCAGGATGATCGGTTTCTAACAGCGGGTTTGCCCAAGCAGCAGCCGTGCCGGCTAGGTGAGATAGAGTGAATGCCGCCTTGGTGGTAGGATCAGGAAAAGCAAGGGGTCGACACAAAAAGTGCAACTTACACTGGTTAAGGAAAGTCCTAAACTTCCTCGGGTCCCCATGGAACTTTTCTGGGGCAGCCAAAGGAAAGGGAGAGGGCAGGACCACCGGAACGGGAGCCGAGGGAGTCGGGATTGGGTGTGCAAGGGATACCGGTGCTGGAGTGGCATCTCCGAGCTCCGGGTCCGCGGGTAAGGGATGTTGGGCGCTCTGTAACAGGTCAAGACACTGATGGACTGCTGTATTAGCAGCCACCATGTCGGCCTGTAGTACCGTGATTGCTTGGATGACAGCGGCCAGGGGGTCTTCAGCGGCACCCTCCATATCTTACACAACAGGCTTCACAGTCTGTTTTGCGTTGAGAGTCGTGAAGATATAGGAGACCTCCGTCCCCAAGTGCCGCACAGGGAGAATCACTAATTCACTCCCTGTGCAACCTTTGAGGCCACAGGTGGAGAAGATCCGGAGCCGGAACCGAAGTACTAGGAACCCCAAGGCAGCTGTGAAAAAAGGCAATGATTATATACCAAGCAGACAGGATACTACATGTATTAGTCAGAAGGCAATCAGAGTCTTACCGGGGATTTGATGAAAGGGATGGTGAACCTGAACGGGAGGATGGTTCCGGGACTCACGTAGGCAAAGGACCCACCCTAAGGGATAGGTCCGGATGGTCTTCGCCAGTCTCCACCTGGAGAGTGTCTGTATTGTAGAAGGGCCCCAGGTAATCAGATGACAGCCACCAACTGGGAAGTGAGACCAACCGTGCAGAGGTGCAATCAGGGAGGCCCAAGAGAGGTCCGTTGAGCAGAAAGAAGGTCTGAAGCCAGGAAGAGCCGTCCGAACCAATGGAAGAACAAAAAGCACGATCCAGAGGAAGTCCGTAGTTCAGTCCGGGGTCAGGAGTCGTAATGAGCAGAAGAGCCGACGTAGCAATAGCCGAGCGCGATCCACAAGAAGTCCAGAAAACAAAAGCAAGGTCCAAGGAAGCCAGGTAAGCAACACGGGTAAGCAAGCCAAACAGAGTCTCCAAGTAAACCAGCTGTGAAGCGTGGTGTACAGGCACTGCACCGTTTAAATACCATCTTCTTCCTGGTCACATGACACTAAACGGAGTCACGTGACCGCGAACCAGGGGCACATGACCGTGTAATCGAGTCACGTGATCGGGCCACAACGATACGAGCGAGTGTGTTACTGCTCGAGCGGTGGCCTAATCTCCATGGCAACTGCCAATGGAGAAACGGCCGCAACCGCGACTGTAAGGTGTATGGCGTTTGTTTTGCCAGCGTGCGAGCCAAACTGGGTTGCCTGCGTGAGCCCCGGGAGACAGGTGAATGGGAGAGACGGGTTACAAGACTGGGTGACGGGACATGGCCGGAGGAACGACCCGAAGGCATGACAGGCGCATAGTAATGATCCGTGGGTGGTGTTCTTGTGGTGGATTGGATATTGGAGCCCTGTGCACCTTCTCGATTCTTGTGCATTTTCGATTTTGAGGATGTCGCGCAGAAAGTCACGGATGTATGTCTCCAGGCTCGCTCCTTCAGCGTTCTCAGGCAGGCCCACCACCCGCAGGTTGTTCCGGTGGGAGCGATTTTCCTGATCGTCAATCTTTTCACCCAATCGCTGGACCTCCTTGATTACCCATGTCTAGGTTTGATTCAATTGTAGTCTGGTTGTCTTCCACTGTGCTGAGCCATTGTTCGTTGTCCGTAATGTGCTCTACTTGTGCCGCTAGGCGGGTTTGTACTTCCAGGAGGTCGCGGTTGATGTCCAGCACTGTACTGTTTGTTTCTTGGGTCCGTTGTCCTATGATCCGCATTTCTGCCAGCATGGTCTGTAGTTGAGATTGGACGTCCATCTCTGCCTTGTTGCGGGTGGATCTCCTGGGTTGGCTGGGTGTGGTTGGGATCGCTGACTCTATTGGAGTTGGGGCCTCGCTACTTCTGTGCATGCCCGGACGCCCGGCTAGACCTGATCCTCTGAGGGGCGTGATGTCTTGCCAATGCTTCAGTTTGAGACCCCCTCACTGTTGGCAGTTCTGATGTGCTGCTAGTGAGTCCGGTTGTTTCTGTCAGGGGTGGAAGAGCCCAAGCCCTTGGGTCTAGGCAAGACCCTGTCTCTTGTTGTGGGGGCTTTTCAGGTGTGTCTTCTAGCCCTGCCTGCGGCCTGCTGATTGGGTGGCAGTGATCTTGGGGTTGTGGTGGGGCTGGTATGCGGCTGCCAGTCCGCTGTATGGCCTCATTGTTGTCTGTGCTTACTTTTGCTCCGTATTTTCTTTCTAAGCATGCTGTGCGGGCAGCTGTTGCTGCTCCCCGGCTTGCATGGAGGGGTGGGGGGCGGCATGGGACTCGCCTTGTGGGTTCTGCCGCACTGGGCGAGTTGTCCGTTCCCTATGTTGTGGTGCAATCCGTGGGTAACATGACACGTGGTTTATTGTGCTCAGGGGCCTGCTTGCAGCGGTTCTAGCAGAGTTCAGAGGTGCTCTTGTGCCGCAGCGTCAGTGAGTCCTCCTATGGGTGGGAGCTGTGATTGTCTTTTTTGTTGTGGGGCGGGAGGGCTGCCACCAACCCTGGGAGCCGGGCGCCTGCCTAATGGTTTGGGTAGTCCTGCTTGGTTCCCTGCTGTGTCTTCCACTTCCCAGCGTGTGCAGGGTGTGCTTTCACAGGGCTTTCTGGTGCCGATTCCCTGCGGGGGGGGGGGGATCGGATCTGCACTTGGTCCCTTCCTGGATTTGTGTGGGGCCTGGCGGCGGGAACCCTGTGTCGCCGGGTGCGCGTGGCCGCTGTCAGCTTTGTGCGCTCGCTGGCTGCTGGGCTGCTACAGTGGATGTGGGTGTCACAGGGGGTGGGCCGTTCTTGGTGCCTGGCCCATCCAAGTCCCACTGGTGGGCTCCGAGTGTCTCTGTGAGGGGAGGCTTGGGGCGTTATGCTAATGCCCGCTGCGTGTTGTCCATTCAGCTTTTATACTGCTTGGGCCCTGGTGTAGGGTCTGGGTTCACCCCCACCCCCTTGCACGCTTACTTGTTCTTGGCAAGCGCTGTCGTCTCTGTCTTGGCCCCCAGTACTGGCATCACCGGGCTGAGGCCACAGGCCCTAGCGGGAGGGCCGCAGACTGCCGGAGGAAGGCTTGACTCTGTCAGCTTGGGAGGCGGTGGCTTGGGGTGATGTGCCTGAACCGCAACGCTGGGGCCGATGCCCCCCTCTCCCCCTGGCTTGTCTGAGTGGGTTTGCTGCAGCTTTCCCCTGTTCCGTTGAGCGGTTCCTACTCAGTTGGGATGCACCTCTTGTCTTGCATGAGGGGGCCCCCGAAGGGTCTGTGCAGCCCCAGTCCCGATGGTGCGTGGGCCGGGGGTCTGGTCTGGCTTTGGTCACAGCAGTTGCATTTCCTGCTGCTGGGTTGGCGCTCTCCGGCGAGCCCGCGAGCCCGTTGAGTTGGTGAGGCATTTTTGGCAGGCTTCACGTTCAGTCCGTATGCCGGAGTGGTTGCGGTCTGTTGATCTTGGATTCCGTGGACCAATTTTCTTGCGCTTGGGTTCTTCTGAATCCTGGTGTAAAGCGCTTTAGCTTGCTACCATTTCTGTGTTATTCTGCATGTATTTCCTGCCATTTATTTTGCGATTCCGTCCTCGCGTATACAGGAGCTCTGCTAGCCTGCGGCCATCTTGGTTTTATGACCGAAATAAAGCTTTATTAAATTGAATGAATCAATTCAAATATGCATAACAATGGTCAATGTAAAAATATATTATTTATAAAACAGACAATGTAATACACTATATTCCATTTTCTGTACATGTCAGTAGGGCTCACTGTTTGGATATTGGAAGGGTCTGCCGTCTCTTCGGAGGTAACTGTATGAATTCCATCAGTGTGGTCTGCGTAATAACAGAATCAATAAATTGGAACAATAAGCAAATTAAAAACACTGCTGTTAACCTTTCATAAAGGCTCACATTACTTTAAACATTTGGTGTATACCAAAATTCGATATATATCCAAGCATAAAGTCCCAAATTTAACAACACGTGTAAACAGAAACATAATTGAGAAATTGACTATAAAATATCGGATCTATGTCTATGATTACTTCAACAATAATAATTCAAAGCCAAAATACAAAACATTTAAATTTTTACTTTGTAGCCCTCTTTAACTCATATATATGCATATATCATATATATGCAGGGGAGACCCCCCCAAAATCCTTTAGATACTACTCTGACTTTTTTATTAACTTAACCCACCCTCCCGTTCCATACAGAAACGTCCTAAATGCGCTATTGGGAAATAACCGTTAGCCCGCTACTCGTGATCCGACGCTAGTAGCGCTGGACCGAGTAGCAGTAACGCTGTTTGCACTGGCGGTATCCCAGCGGTATTACTGCCAGGATACCTCCAGGCTCGTGATGAGGCCCAATGTGTTGTTCTCACCTGTACACCAGTAGAGTGTAATCAAATCAAGGATGTGAGCAGACAGGGTCACTCTTCAAAACCTTATCAAAGTACTGAGAAGAGGAAGCACAGAGTAGGCATAAAGATCACTCCAGACTCTGACCAAAGTCCTGAGAAGAGGAGGCCCAAAGGAGACATAAAAATTGACATAGCCTCTCACCAAGGTACGGAGACGAAGAAGCCCCAAGGAGACATAAAGATCACTCATTGGAAACAAAAGACAGACCTTGACAGTCTGATGGGGAGGAGCCAGCTATCAGGTAGACAAATGACAAAGGACTTGAATCAGAGAGAGTCCATCAAGGAAGTTCAAAACCCTGAGAAGTTTGAACCCGGGAGAAGAAGAAGTCACAGCAGCAGGTCCGTGAGAAGCAGTTGGCAGAGCAGACTTAAGAAGGTGGAAAAGCTAACCAGAGAACCAGCTGGAGAGACAGTGGCGGTGGTGTGACCACAGCAAGGTGGACCTGGTGGTCCAATAACAACGCCGAAACCAACAGCTCTTGGCCCTGTAGAAGTAAGGCATAGTGATGAAGAGCAAAGAAAGGCAACAACTGCTACCAATACCCCAGGAAGAACCAGAGACGTGGCTGCCTCCACGAGAAGGTAACAGGCCCCTGGGAAACCCGATAAGGGGTTGGGTGTAGAAGGTTGCATCAGGAGTGATCTCCCTCATCTCGGTACTCATAAGAAGGAGTGCATCGTTGAGGAGTGCATCAGGAGTAATCTCCTTCCGCACAGTACTCATATGAAGGAGTACATTATTGAGGAGTGCATCGGGAGTAATCTCCCTTAGCGCAGTGGTAGCCGAAATACCACCAGTGAAGAAGAGTTCATTGTGTAAGGAAGGCATGGTATCAATAGTAAGATAGACACAAGTGACCACAGTCCCAGGATGTTTATTGAACTTCACTCGGGTTTGAAAAACACCTATATAATCCTAAATCTAAAGATGGGAGCAAGCTGCAACCATCAAATAATAATAACGCAGTCCTAGTGGTGGCTTGTCAAAATGAAAGGGCCTATACTAATAAACCTATTACCACTCTACCTCTAAATACAAATAGTGTGGGAAACAATGTTATGCAAAAGAAAAAGGTTTTCAAGAAATTAAATTTCAAGACATTCAAGCCATAGGTTTCCCTTCCTCACGGTTGCAGCATGGGACAAGGCAGCACACTCGAGTGTAGCACAGTCTCTGTCTTTTCTAGCACAAGGGTGCAGTTCAAAACTTCAACATCATGGCCTTCTATCCCAAAGTCTCTTTGCCATGCAAAGTCTCTTCTTTCAACGAGCCGGATGCAAAAAACAAATAACAGGGTTCCTTTCTTTTCAGTATTTCGCATATACACAAGTTTCTTAGGAATTTCACTATTCACTTTGGATCCCCCTCTACCGGGCTCAGGTCCACTTTAGCACAAGATCTTCAATCAGTGTCCCTCTGCCGGGATTGGACCAATTTATCTACTTTCACACAAACTGATTTTCAACACAAAGCTCTTCAATTGATCTCCCTCTGCCGGGCTCAGACTAACTTTATCTATTTTGCCATCAACTTTCTTTATTGTATCAACATTGAAGACTTTCGATTGTGCATGGGATTTTGCTTGACCCGTCGCAGGACCACTTCAATTCACAATTATTTGCTTCTCTTTCTCTTTCGCCACATCTCAGCTGGATACCTTACAGATACCTTTGAATGAGCACACACGCGGTTCCATCACCAATCTATAACTCAACTTTACTCGCATTGGTTATCACACGCGTTTCAAACAATGTTCGTTCCAGTGCTCGCTGTACAATGTTGCCACTCGCAACCTTGGCTTCAACACAGACCGGTCTTGTAGCGGTCTCCCCAACACACTAGCTGTGTTGATTTTGCTAAGGCGTTACTTTGTTCGTAGAGCCAAGAACAGTACCCTGGCAGCTGGTGAGGCTCCCCATCTTGATTATTGATGCAGGAGGGTCCCAGGTACCTACGACACAGAATGCAGGATTCTTCAGCCTGGTTTCCTGGTCTTAGGCATTCTATTCTCTAGGTATCAGGAAAGGGACAGTTTTTGTTGAAAAGGTCAAGGGCTCTTCCCTCCTTTCGATCCCCTTCTGTTTCACCATCATTCTCCACGTGTTAAACTGCCATCTTGGAACTGTTGTTTCCTCGTGTGCTTTGCCTCGCTCAGAGTGTGCTCTCGTGCTCCGCCTTTTATCTGTCTGGGGATGTGTAATGGAGGTCAGGTGAATGTGTGATTGTCGGTAATGGCCTGACCTCACCTGACCATTGTGAATCAAAAAGTGATGGGCATGTCCTGGTCAACTGCATGACAGATCCCCGGGGACTAGTGGGTGAGACACCTTCAGGTTTCTCACAATTGGGAGTCATATTCCTCGGCGCAGTGGTAGCCGAAATACCACCAGTGAAGAAGAAGTACATTGGGAGTGATCTCCTTCGGCACAGTACTCATAAGAAGGAGTGAATCATTGAGGAATGCATCCGGAGTAATCTAGTTCTGCACAGTACTCATGAGAAGAAGTGCATCACTGAGGAATGCATCAAGAGAAACCTCCCTCATCCCAGGAATCCCAACAAAAATACTAGAGGAAAAGGTTGTGAGTTGTGCATTGGGAGTAAGCTCCCTGTCCCAGTAGTGCCACCAAAGCTACTGGAAGGAAAGACTTTGAAGTGTGCGCCGGGAGTAATCTCCCTCGTCCCAGTACCCCCACCAAAGCTACTGCAGGAAAAAGGTGCGAGTTGTGCATCAGGCGTTTTCTCCGCCATTCCATTAGTCCCACCAAAGCTACTGGAGAAAAAGGTTGTGAGTTCTCCTCACTTTCTCCTTTCCTCCCATCTCTCCCTCTCTACCCCTCAGGCAAAACCAACTCAAGCACCGCCACCTACCTTCTCAGTCATCCGACCCATGAAGCATGTGTCCGTTGAGGCTTTCACTACCACTTCTCTCCCCCCTCCTCCTCTTCAGGCTGACTCACATCCTGACACAGCCCTTTCCATGCTCGACTCTTCTATCTCTGATACTCTTGATGGTCTTGCCCCTGTCATGAGGAGCCGCTTGAAGCCCAAAGCCAAGTGCAACTTCGGTATGACTCTGACCTTGCCGCCCTTAAACTCAAGTGTAGGGTGGCTGAGAGGAAATGGCTAGCTTCTTGTGCATCCTCTGACAAACTGGCCTACCGCTTGCTCCAAAGGCAATACCGGCTCTCTGTCTGCACTAAGAAGAGAGCTCACATCCAAGCCTGCATCTCTGCAGCATCTAACTATTCTGCCGAACTCTTTAAAATCTGCAAGGAGCTGGCCAATCCTGCTGCAGTCTCTACCTCTCCTGTCTCCTCCCAGGCGCTCTGCACGGCCCTGGTTTCTCATTTCATCTCTAAAACCCAGGACATCCTGTCCACCTTCTCGTCCTCTCCTCCTCCTCCCTCTACTCTCTCCTCTACATCCAGCCCCCCTGTGGCCACCTCTCCTCCCTCTTTCTCTTCCTTTCCTCTATTCTCCCCTGAGGACGTTTCAAGACAAGTCCTATCTGTGGAAGTCTCGTCATAACAGGTTCTTCCCTGCTCTTCCAAAACCATCAAGGACCACATTGACACCCTCGCTCCTGCCCTGACTGACTTCTGCAACAAATCCTTCACCACCGGAGCCTTCGTTTCCCCCCCCTGAAGCACTCTCTTGTGCACCCTCTTCTCAAGAAACCCTCAGCCGACCCCTCCTGCCCGGCTAACTATTGCCCGATCTCCATCACTCCTTTCCTGGGCAAACTCCTGGAAAAGCTGGCCATGTCCCAACTTAATCTTCACACTGAATTTGTTGGGTGTCTCCATGGCCATGTGTCTGGCTTCAGAGCAGCCAGAAGCATGGAAACTGCTCTCCTGAACATCCGGGAAGACCTGCTCTCCAACCTTGATTCTAATCTCCCCTCTGTCCTCATTTTACTCAATCTCTCTTCTGCCTTTGAGACGGTCAACCATGCCATCCTGCTCAATCGTCTCTGTGATAACCTGGGTATCACCGATCAGGCCCTGGCCTCACTGACCTCGTTCCTCTCTGATTGACCCTCCCAGGTCCAACTTGGGTCCTTCCTTTCCGCTACCTCGCGCTCTACCTGTGATGTTCCCAACGGGTCTAACCTCTCTCCCTGGCTGTTCAACCAATACCTGGCACCTCTTGCCCACCACATTGCTGCTCTCTGCTCCAACTTTCAGTGCTATGCGGATGACACTCAGCTCGTTTTCAGGCTCCCTTCTGCCACCTATTCTCCTTCTCTCATCTCTGACTGTCTGCTATCCAATCAATTGACTCCGTGAGAACCTGGGGACCGTGGATCAGGCCCTGGATTGGCTGACCTCCTTCCTCTTGGACTGCCCCTCCCAGGTCCAACTTGGTCCCTTTCACTCTGCCACCTCTCTCTACATGTAGCGTTCTCCAGGGCTCTATCCTCTCACCCTGGTTTTTCAACCTCTACTTGGCCCCTTCGGCCCACCTGACCTCTACCTTATCCTCTAACTTATAGGGTTATGCAGATGACACCCAACTTTCCTTCAGGCTCCCCTCAGCCTACTCTCCTCTCTCGCTCATTCCTGGTGTCATCTTCAACTCCGCCCTCTCTTTCTCTCCTCACATCTCGGACGTCGCCAAGAAGTCCCACTACCAGCTGCACCTCCTCAAAGGGACTCTTCCCTTTCTCACTTTCCCCCAGAAGCTCACTGTCTCCAGAGCTCTGGTTCTCTCTAAGCTGGACTACTGCAACAGCCACTTTCTCAATCGGGCTTCCTCTACTCTCCGCCCTCTGCAACTAACCCAGAACAGGACTGCAAGACTTATCCTTAGCCTCAAGCCCATGGACCGTATCTCTCCAGCCATGAAATCTCTCCACTGGCTCTCGATGGCTGCAAGGATCAAGTTCAAGACCCTTTGCATTGTCCACAAGGCTTTGTGGGGCTGGGATCCGCACTACATCCAACGCTTTCTTCCAAAATACCTTCCTTCTCAAGCCCTAAGGGCTAGATGCTTCTCCAGGCAGAGAGTGGGGGGGGGGTAGATCCTTCTCCCCTGGAGGTGCCTCCCTCTGGAATGGCCTCCCTGCCCCTCCCAAACCACATGAAGTTCCGGAAGCAGCTCAAAACCTTCCTCTTCTCCTCTGCTTTCTCTCGCTCCCTCCCCTGCTGACCTACCTGACCTACCTGTCCGCTGTACCAACTGGTTGCTTGGCTACCCTCAGTCTCACTGAGTCCAGGCTTTTTCTTGATCAGTCACTCTTGCACTGCCTCCAGGTCTACCACGCAGTTAGGGGCTGTAACTGTAACCCCACAGTCCTTTGTTCTCCTTGCACTACCCAGAGACGCGCTGACCTGGCTGCACTTACTCAGAGCATTGCTGCCCTTTTTTCCCCTGCCCTCTCCCTTGCACTTCCCCCCTCCCTTTCCCCTTTCACTTCTCGTTCTCGCACTTGCGCGATCTGAATGATACAAGTCTTGGTAAGATCATTTGTCTTGTCCTCCCTCTGTTTTCCATCCATTGTCTTGTCGTGCCTAAAAACACTTGTGTTCAGGTGCGTTATATATGACTTATCATGTCATATCATATCATATCATTTTATCACAGATGCCCAGAAAAATATACAGTGCTGCAGTAAGAAACGGCTAGACTGGCAGAACCCAAATGCCAGTATAGCCAGGTAATTACACTTAGCAGGAATGCTTTATCAGAAATGCCCTGTTAAAAAAAGTCATACCAAACTGAGGAATGACTAGACTGGCTGCACCAAAATGCCTCTCTAGCCACTAATACCACGTATCATGCCTGCTTAGCATGGACATGGACGACCATTATGATTTATTGCACAACCCCACCCCCCACACATCCCTTATCCCTCCCATTCCCTACCCCAACCTCCAAAATCAGCTCATTAGCACAGAATTACCTCCACGACCTTCTTCCTTTTCCCAGTGCTTACGTATGAGGCTCCTTGCCTCACTGGTAAGTACTTGGATGAGGAAGAGTGGGACTAGGAGTAATGAAGATTATAGGTAGCTAAATCAGGCATTACCTTCATGTACCTCTACCTTATTCCAGTACTTGTGTATGAGGCATAGTGCCTCATACACAAGCACTGCTTCATACACAAGCACTGCCTCACACACAAGTACTGGGATGAGGAAGAATAGGGCTAGGTGTAATGAAGATTACCAATAAGTAATCAAGGCATTAGACACAAGTAGTGGTGCAACACCATGGTATGCAGTAATAAAATTGCAGCAAAAATGTCGCCTTTACAAAAAATGTCGCCAAAAATGCTAGTAAAGGTGTACCTCATTATACCATTTAAGGGGAGCAGGGTTGCGGGGGTGTCCCCCGCGCCCTTTAAATGGGATAATGTGTCTGGGGGTTGCGAGGTGTCCCCCCGCATCCTTAACATGGATTGCGGCGGCGAAACCACAGCCTTTTTGTCGCGATTGTTTGTGTAAACAAACATTTTTGCCGCGATTTTAACATATGGAACCAACACCATTGAGCTGACTGGGCTTCAGCACTCCCCCGCCCCACTGAAATTGTGGGCTATGTTGACTTGACCTGGCTGACCTACAGAGCAGTTGCCGGACAGAAAAGGACACAGATGTTAAACGGCACCTGGTTTTCGCTGTTAACAAGGGCCCGGACCAGCAATTACTAATGTACAGCATTTCACTATTAGTACCTGCATTCAAATGCCAAATTCTTTAAGCAATTGAAATTTTTATGTGGGCTTTAGTACTTTCATGCCAGAGGAGTAATTGGAAGCGTAGAGAGGGAACAGGAGACTGGTCATTCTCAGAGCAGTCCATAAGTGGGTGATTTCAGACTTAAAGGAGAGAGTGAACTGCTTGTAACATTGAAGCTGCACTAGAATAGTCTCATTAAAATGCGTAAATAAGTTAGATGCCCCCACACAAATAGGTTTGCTCCTCCCCACCACACGTGAAGTTGGCGCCTCTCCCAACATTTGAAGGGTTAGCCCCCCTGAAATTATGTTTTGTTGCGCCCCTGAACACAAGCACACACACCATTCACCATATATACACACGCACACCCAGCCATCCACATATTTAAGAGTGCACTCTTTCACCATACAGGCACACCCATGCAGCCACCCATACATTTAAGTGTGCAACCTTTCACCATAAAGGCACACACACCGAGCCACCTACCCATACATTTAAGTGTGCACCCTTTCACCATACAGGCACACCCAGGCAACCACCCGTACATTGAAGTGTGCAACCTTTCACCATAAAGGCACACACACCCAGCCACCCATTCATTTATGTGCAACCTTTCACCATACACTCACACAGGCACACGTCATGGGGTTGAGGGGAGCCATAATACTTCAAAAATAAATTGTTTCTTTTTGAAGTCACCCTGACTTCATAAAGAAATGATTTCCATTTAGGACTGAACCATAACAGAAATAATTTCTTTATGAAGCCAGAGTGACTTCAAAAATAAACGATTTATTTTGAAGTCATAGGGCTTCCCCTAGCCCATGACATGGAGGCCTCCAGCCTAGGGTCTTCATGTCATGGGGTGGGGGTAGCCCCCGGACTTTAAAAACAAAGTTTCTTTTTGTATTCACTGTGCCTTCACAAAGAAATTATTTCTGTTACAGAAATCATTTCTTTATAAATGCATAGTGAATTCAAAAAGAAAATGTAAAAAAAGAAATGTTGAAAAGAAATGTTTTTTTTTTATTACTCCAAGTGGGTCCCCCTCCCAGAACATGTGGTCGCTCGGCCCCCCTCACCACGGGGTCTGCGGGGGCCCCTGTTACACCAGTGATCGATGGCTCTGTTGCATGCGAGAAACTGATTCACCACTATTTCTGATCACTTCACACACGCACGTGGCACAGGCCAGCTGACACACTGGGCACTGCCCAGTAAATAAATCACTCACTTACACTGAAAAAGAAATGTACAGTCATGATTTCAATGCAACACCAACTGTAATGTGAATAATGAAAATATTTACAAATGTGGAAAAACAATAACAGGCAATATTATCCCTCCCCACTCCCCCTCCTCAACATCCCTCCTCACTCCTCCTCCCCAACTATCACTCCCCACGCCCCTCCCAAACTGTCCCTCCCCATTCACCCTCCCCAACTGTCTCTACACAAGTCCTGTCATGTTCTGCAAGGAGTACTTTGCGCAAGTCACAGACAGGAAACAAGTGTGTCAGGTGCCTATTTACATCCCCTTTTCGGGTCAGGCGTGCATCTGTGTGCCGAGCTTGACAGCCGCATTGAACGCCTCACTGGGCTGCTGGGCACAGAACTAATAGGCGTTGTACTGGTGGATGGTGAATGGGGGAGTTCTGTGGGCCGTCGGTCTAGGAAGGCCTGGAGGAACATAGCCATTGTCTCAGCTATTGATGACATAACACTGTTGCCCTCCTGTACCTTCCTGGACATCTTGACTATGGCTCTCGTACAACTCCCAAGTGCACAGGCATTATGACGCCCACTTGCCTGGACGATCCCACGCATCAACTGCGCCTCCTGGAGGTGTTGCTGCACCATGGCAGGCAAGGCATCCTGGCGTTGCTCCAGGAGGCTGGGTCTGCCATCAATTTCCCTCACATTGAGGAAGGGTGCGATAATTGGGGCCATGGAGCTGAATAGCAGTGGTTCATTGGTACTCTGGTCGGTGGTCTCCCCTGTGTCCACTCCGCCATCGTCTGCTATGTCCTCTGCACTGGGCACATGTGCATGTGGCTGCGGTGGTGGTGGTGGTGGTACTGCTGCAGCTGGGGCTGCCTGGGAGAACGGGTGCAGCTTCTGCAACCAGTGGTGGCTGAACAGGTGCAGTTTCTGCAACTGGGGGTGGCTGAACGGGTGCAGCTTCTGCAACCGGGGGTGGCTGAAGAGGTGCAGCTTCTGCAAGGGGGGGTAGCTGAACGGGTGCAGCTTCTGCAACCGGTGGTGGCTGAACGAGTGCAGCGTTTGCAACTCGGGGTGGCACAACGGTTGCAGCTGGGGTGGCAGTGGCAGTTGTGCCTGTTGAGGCTGTAGTGTCCTGGGTGGAGGTGGTGGTGGTCCGTTGGGTCCTGCGGTGTGGACGGCTGGTGCCCCTTGAGGTGCTTGGATGAGCCTCTTCATTCTCAAATGATGTACCTGAAGGAGACAGAAAGGCAGGTTGTCAGTGAACAGTGTGGATTGATGAGGCAGAGATACACGCATTATCTTGTTTGTGTCTGTGCTGTGTCGGGGACATAGCGGGCGCATGGCATGGGGCACACATGCTTGTGTCATGTGTACTGTGCGGGTGGATGTGTGATGTCCATAGATGGTAGAGTGGTGTGCCAGAGATACTGTCGTGGTGTACTGACAATTGCTGGGTACGGTGTAAGGGGTGTGGCCTTCACGTGTGGGATGTTGGGTTGGGGAGGGGTGTGGCATGGATGGGGTCACCATGTGTCTGCTGCCTGTAGCACTTACAGGGATAGGTGAGCATTTCTGCTCATGGGTCGGCTGGCTGGGACGAGGAAGTCACATGTTTCCTTTGTGTGTGACGCTGGTCATTTGTGGGTGGAGAAGGGGCTTAGCACTGCACTGATGTGACTATGTTCCAGGGGAGGCTCCTGCCTCCTCAGCACCAACCCCTTCGATGGTCTTGAGGTGCAGCACACTGCTGCACATCTCCTCCCAGGACAGCAGGCATATTGGGACTACGCTCCAGCCACCTATGGCCATGCCCTGTCTGTGCTGGTCCGACAGGAGGTTGCGCACCCTCAAGCGTAGGTCGTCCCACCTCTTGTGGCAGTCTCGCACTGTACGCTGGGTTATGCTGATTAAAGAGACCTCTGGGCAACCTCCTCCCAGATGTTCTTCTTACGCAGCTGGGCCTGCCTGCGCTGGTCATTTGAGAAGAGCTCTGCAGCATGCTAGGCAATGGTGTCCGATAACATGTTCAGCTCTGCCTCACTGAAGCGTGGCTTGCGCTTTTAGTTCTCACAGACTCTTGGTGACATTATAAAGGTGGAGTTTCTGTGGTTAGGAGTGGTGGATGGCACCTGTGCTTTCGGGATTGCAATGGATTGTGTTTTTGTAATGGGCACCAGCTGATTTCCTGTTCTGGTGATCACTGTGTTTCCGGTAATGGTATTTGTGGGACCACTTTTACGGGTCCCTGTGGCTCCGGGAACGTGTTGCTGGATTCGGAGTCCCCGTCACCGAGCACGATGGTGTTGCCATTTTTGGGGGGTTTTGATGGTGTTTCTGGCATGATGGTATTGCTGTTTGGGTTGCCGGACATGGTGGCACCGGCATGCCGGAATATCGGTTACTTGTAATGAGGCACAATGTGTAGAGATGTCAGCAACCAAAAGAAACAGTGTCCAACATAAAGTTCTGAGCCTCTTCCAGCCTGCAGCTTCCTTTTCAGCTCCCTTCCCCAAGTATAAAACAATTCCAGCAAAAAGTCTCAAAATTACCTCTCTTGAGTTCAGGATGATACAGTTTTAACCAATACTCAGGGTTCCCTTTCCCAAGTTTCAAGTAACACAGTTCCAAGCACTAAAGAATCTTTTTTTTTCAACCAATCTGTTTATTATTTTCATAAAGAAACAGAACAAACACAAGCATAGGTACAACTTGAGCATAATACAGTAGATTCCATTTAACAGGATTAGCATGGGAGCACAACTAGCATAGGATGCTAACAAGTTACATTGACAATAGAAAGGTTCAGGGTTAAAGCAATCCATACTGTGAAGTACCTCAGCCCTCTCCCCCCACAACTCCCATATCTTCAAGAACTTTCGGGGACAGCCCCTTTTCCTGTACACTCTCCTCTCAAGGGATAAACAACAGTCCACTTCCGCAGCCCACTGGCTTAGTCTCGGGTGCTCTGCAGAGCCCCAGGATGCTGCGATCAGTCTCTTGGGAAGCCCCAGTGCTACCGCCAGGAAAAATTTCTCATGTTTCGTGAACCCAGTGTCTGCCCATATCCCCAGAAATGTCAGTTTCTGTTCCAGAGATACCTGAGCACCCATCACAGTGGACCGTTTATGCAAGCATTTCCCCCTAAAGACTTGAATCTGTACACAATCCCAGAGTATATGATAGAAGATACCACCTTCCCTACCGCATCTAAGACATATGTCGCGGTCCACCATGCCCCACCTGGCCAACGCAGTACAGGAGTAGTATACCCTGTGGAGGATCTTGAATTGTATAAGTCACAGCGGAGCTGCTATTCCCACCTCTCTCGGGAACATCAGGGCCTCCACCCATTCTGCAGCCCCAAATGCCGTGAGCACTTGGTACCCCCTTGGCAGGGATGCCAGATGAGAACAGGTTAGCCTCCAGAGGAGAACTCCTTGGGACCTCTCCCAGAGAGGGAAATTGGGCACTCATGGCGTGCGTTATTTGCACATAATGAAATCCCTCCCCTGCCGGCATGCCATATTGCCTTTGCAACTCTTCAAATGGCTGAAGGCGTCCCTCGTGTATTATATCCGGCAAGGTGTCTATTTCTTTCGCTGCCCAGCTCTCAAAATACCCACTTTTTAGCAGCTCCGTCAGGTGCATGTTATGCCAAATGGGCTGGTCGAGGGTCGGTTTTCCACCCCACCCAATGTCCTGATGTGCCTCTACCCACACCTGGCATGCATGCCATGTCAACCTGGGTAGAGTCCTCCTGTGCCTTACCCCCCCCCCCCCAAGTACAGTACCTGTCTGGGTGTCCAGCCCATCATCCTTTTGCACTCCACTACGATATGAGGGAGAGATGGGTTCCCATGTAGCCAGTCATTCACGGCACCCAGCTGTGCTGTCCAGTAGTACCTGTGCAAGTTGGGTAAGCCTATGCCCCCTTCCCACACTGACAGTTGCAGCATCCTCAATGCCACCCGTGGTTGCCCCCCTCCCCCAAATAAGAGCACTCGCAGGGATCCCTCAATTTCTACAAAGACCGTCTTTGGAATCAGGAGCGCAGCGTTCTGCAGGACATAAAGAAATGTAGGTAGTGTTAGCATCTTAAAAAGGGCTGCTTTGCCCAGCAAGGTTAGTGGGAGGGATTGCTAATGCATGATATCCAGTGCAAACATGTTTACTACTGGGGAGAGGTTGAGCTGGATGAAGTCAGACAGGCCTGGCTGAGGTGGATACCCAGATATTTGAAGCCTGAGGCCGCTAGTGCGTACGGGCATTCCTACGTGAACATTGTTACACCCCCCTGCACTGGGAAGAGGACTGACTTTTGCCAATTTATTTTGAGCCCGCTAAACCTTTGGAATGCCTGCTGTATTTCAGTCACCGCCGGGCACGAGACCCTTGGGTTACTCATGTATATTTGGAGGTCATCTGCGTAGAGTGAGACCGTCATCTGCGTAGAGTGAGACCCTATCTTCCACCTCCCACGGCCATTTAAATCCCACCCATTCCGGGCTTTCCCTGAGCTGTATCGCTCCATTGCTAGTGTGAACAGCAGCAGTGAAAGAGGGCATCCCTGCCGTGTGCTTCGTCCCAAGCGGAAGGCCCGAGAGATGACCCTGTTTATTCAGAGAAACATGCTTTGTGTTTTCTGCACCTGCAGCGTGACACTTTCTGTGTTCGGATTGGTCTCCAGTAGGCCTGCATCTTTCTTCTGCGCTCAGCTCCTGCAAGAACAAGAACACTGTTAGGAACAGCCTTACCTTGCGGCTCTTCTGCCCATCATTCATCGCTCCTTCTGTTCTGCGGCATCTTCGGCGGTGTCATCCCCATCCCGGCACGCAGCTTCCTAAGGAAAAGGGAAAAGAACAGAAAAAAGGCATTATTAAGCATTCAGCAAATCTTCGCTTATTTTTAAAGACTGTACGAGCTTCAAATGCTTACCTGAATCCCAGCCGCTCTGGACGAACTCTGTCTCCGGAACTTCTCATCCATCTGCAAGAGGAAAAAGACACTCCAGGTTAACGTGGAAACATCTAGAGGCGCTGCATACCGCTCTTACTCACTGCATTTCTTCTTCATAACTGGCATCCACGCTGAAAACTTTGCGGCACCTAAAAGACACAGAAAAAGAACTCAGTTCAATACAAATACGAAAGGGTCGCATTGCGCATTGTGCTCTCACTCACCTTCAGCGCTACTCATCTCAGCAGCACATCGCCATCCCTGGATGCCGGCCATCATCTAAGGAAGGAAAGGAACGAAGTTAGAGAACTGTTCAAAAGACTCATTATACTTACCTGTCGGACTCTTGCCAGTGAAGTAACTAGGCAGCAACGAGCCTGCATAAATCAACGCAACCCTGCGCTGAAAGCAGGACGGAGAGCACACTTTCCAAGAAAACAAGGTGAGCTGTGGATCAAAGGGAAGGGTTGGACCCCGGAGAAGAGGGGGTTCAAGCACACAGAGACAATAGGGAGTTAAACTCTACCAATCCTGTGTTTCAGGCCCAGTCTCCAATCGAGTAGACTCCAGGGAAGGGTTTAAGGTCGTAAGAGGTCGGAACAGGCTGAGTGACGTCCTCGTGGATACCAGGTGAGCGTTAAAGAACACAAAGCCTCACATTAAAAATCCACCTGGGCGTTATGGAAACATCAGAAACCGACCAGTTAGCCCACATGTTGGGGCAGCTATGTTCCGAAATACATGCAGCCAGGCAGGAGACCAACACCCTGAGGAGAGAGCTGATAGTAGCCAAAGAACGCACTGATGATTTAAGCCGGCAACTTCTCCAGTCACAAGCAGGGCATGCACCATTGCCGGGAAGCGTGCCCTCGATGCCAGCACCATCAGCCAATCCCGTTCAGATAACCCTTCCTGGGGCAGTTCCCTTCGCCCCGCCTGAACGATTTACAGGGGATCCCAAGAGGTTTGCAACGTTCATGTACCAGTGCTGCCTGCACTTCCTTTGTAGATCAGGGGCCTTTCCGAATGACCAATCACGGGTCGCTTTTGTGCTATCCTACCTGAGTGGTAGCGCCACGGACTGGTCTGTACCCTTTGTGGCCCAAGACGATCCTTTGCTGCATGACTTCAGGGGCTTTCAGCAGGAGATGGAAAAGCTGTTCGCCCATAGTACTCATGGGCAGGCATTAGACAACAAGCTTCTGTCCCTACGCCAAGGGAATCAAGACCTATTAACATACATAGCCACATTCAATAGACTTGTAGTTGAAGCAGAATGGCCAGTGTAGAAGAGAACCACATTATTTCATTGGTGGTTGCGGGGGGAGCTCAAGGATGTTCTCGCACAAGCAGTGAACCCCCCGAAAGACTGCTCAGAATTCATTGACCTTGTTGTTCAACTGGATCATAGGTTGCAGGACCGAAGAGCAGATGGAACCAGACCGGACCCTCACCCTATGTATTGTGCGTTCAAAGGACAATATTGCCAGCACAACGGAAGGTTCAGGAGAACCAATGCAAATCGGGGGGGTCAGATCCCCCTTGACTAAAGCGGAAGGGATAAAAGGAGACAGCAGCAGTTATGTCTGTACTGTGGAAGGTCAGGTCATTTCCTTAAAGAGTGCCCTGTGAAGCCACAGAGGAGGACGGTAGGGGCCACGGACAAGGAAGATACCATCAAGGAATCGGAAATCTCCCCAGCCCGGCAAGTGTAGGGGTCCACTTGTCGAGCGAAGTAAGTGAACTACAGACCTCCCATTTTGCACTATCTGTGGTCTTGATCAATCACCAACAACCATCTCGGATGCACGCAGTAAGAGCGTACATTGACAGTGGAGCCGTTGGGAATTACATCGACCAGGACCTTGCAGCAAAGATGGGGCTTCCTTTACGCCCTAAATCAACCACCGACACTGTTACCACTGTCGATGGTACGGAAATAGCTTCTGGTCCAGTATCCCAATGCACTGCAGCTTTAATCCTTCTGTGCCAGGATGGACACCAAGAATCTATCATTTTCGACCTCATTAAGGCACCACAGTTCCGGTTGATTTTGGGAATGCCATGGTTGGTAGCTCACAATCCTCTAATTGATTGGCGAGCAAAAGAGTTGGCCTTTCCCAAGACTTGCGCCCACACATGTTATCGCCAAGAGAAACAACCAATAGACACCAGAACCTCCACGCTTGCGACTGTGGCAACCGGCACCCTACCAAGTGAATACCAGGACTTTCAAGATGTCTTTCAGAAAGAACAGGCTAATACCCTGCCACCGCATAGACCATACGATTGCCAAATCGACCTGATACCCGGCATACAAATCCCTTGTGGGCGAATTTACGCACTCACAGAACCAGAAAACCAGCATCTGAAGGCCTATCTTGACCAATACCTGGCCAACAGGTTCATCCATCCCTCGAAGTCTCCAGCAGCCAGTCCTCTATTCTTCGTACCGAAAAAGGAGGAGGACTTGAGAACGTGCATCAACTATCGCGCACTGAACCAGATTACCGTAAAAAAACACTACCCCCTGCCACTGATCCCTGAATTGCTTGATCAAGTCAAAGATGCCCAAATCTACACAAAACTAGCCCTGAGGGGGGCATATCACCTTGTTCGCGTAAAACAGGGGGACGAATGGAAAACTGCTTTTCGCACCAAATACGGCTTGTACGAATATCAAGTAATGCCCTTTGGCCTTTGCAACGCGCCTGCAGCATTTCAGTACTTCATGAACGATGTCCTATGGGAATTGATTGATGTCTGTGCTCTAGTGTACATCGACGATATTCTAGTATATTCTGCATCAAAGCAGGACCACGTTAAACACGTCCGATCCGTATTGGAGAAACTCTGTCAACACCAGCTCTACGCCAAGCTCGAAAAGTGCTCATTCCACATCTCCGAGGTGGAATTCCTGGGCTTTATTCTCAGCCCGAATGGAATCCGAATGGATGTACACAAGGTAGATGCTATCCTGAACTGGCCATCCCCAAATTCATTCAAGGGGGTTCAAAGTATGCTGGGTTTTGAAAACTTCTACCGCCGGTTCATCCCAGGATTTTCGTAAATCGTGCATCCCATCACGTCATTGCTAAGGAAAAGCAACAAAAAGATCCAGTGGACAACAGAAGCCGAGGAAGCTTTCCAGGAACTCAAAGCAAGATTCACATCTGCCCCAATCTTATGCCACCCTCGCCCTGATCTCCCATACCTGGTGGAAACGGACGTCTCAAGCATGGCTATGGGAGCCGTCTTCTCACAAAAGGACCCCGAAACGGGCCAGTTACACCCTGTTGCCTTCTGGTGGCGTAAATTCACACTCCCTGAACTCAATAACGCTATCACAGACAAAGAACTCCTGGCCATTAAGTCAGCCTTTAAGGCATGGCGGCACTACCTCTTAGGCGCCAGACACACAATCACTGTAATAACTGACCACCGGAACCTCCAGTACCTAAAAACGGCAAAGGCCCAATCCTCACGACAACTACGTTGGGCTCTTTTTTTTTTTTTGCTGAATATGACTACGTGATTACATTTCGACCAGGGGTGAAAAACGGGAAGGCTGATGCCCTTTCCCGTATGGGGGTGGAAGAGCAAGGGTATCAGACCCCTGACCCAATAGCAATCATCCCGAGTGACAAGCTCCTAGGAATCACAGCAACCATAACTCAGAAAGAATTACATGAAGAAATCCAAAACCTGATGAGTCCGGAGCAATTACAAGCGTGGAGTGCACAAGGAGAACATTACATGATAAAAGATCAGTTGCCCTACTTCAGGAATCGTTTATTCTTACCAAACCAAGAACTATGAGAACAAGTCATGTCCGGTTATCATGATTCCTTGATCGAGGGCCACCCCGGAATCGCTAAAACCCTAGCCAAGGTAAAACAAAATTATTGGTGGCCCACGTGGCGTAAAGACATTATCCAATTCATCCTATCTTGTGGAGTGTGTGCTCAAAACAAGTCATCCAAGCAGAAACCGGCTGGGCTATTACAACCATTGGAAACCCCACCAGCACCCTGGCACACATTGTCCCTCGATTTTATTACTGACTTACCACCCAGTCAAGGGTTTAACACTATTCTTGTGGTCATGGACCTATTTTCAAAAATGGCACATTTCATTCCTCTTAAGGGGCTCCCAAATACTTCCACTCTGGCAAAGGTATTTCTTGAAGGCATCGTACGGCTCCATGGGTTTCCTTCAGTTTTGGTCTCAGGCTGAGGTACTCAATTTGTATCTAACTTCTGGAGAAAATGCTGCTCTATGGCCCAGATCGACATCCGGCTATCCACCAGTCAACCATCCCCAAACGGATTGTTAAACTGAGAGGACGAATCAGATGCTCGAGCAGTATCTGCATTGCATGTTACACCAAGCTGAAGGAAGCTGGTTCGACCTACAATGGATAGCTGAATATGCTTATAATAATTCCCTACACACCAGCACTGGGCAGACACCCTTTTATACCATGTATGGCAGGCACCCACGTACTTCTGAGTTGGATGTTCCTACAACCCTGGAAATGCCAGTAGTCAAAACCTTGCGCACGACCATTTCTCAAACCTTTATAAGGGCAGCTGAACACCTACTTCAAGCTAAGAATCGCCAAAAGAAGTTTGCTGATCAACACCGAGCAAAGGCCCCCAACTACCAAGTGGGAGACAAAGTCTGGCTGGCGTCTAAACACGTGTCCATTAAAGGAACCCAAGCTTTCCGTCCAAGATACCTGGGTCCATTCACCGTCACCTCCGTGATAAATCCTGTGGCGGGCAGACGAGCTCTGCCGTCAAACATGCAGATTCATCCTGTGTTCCACGTGTCTCTCCTCAAATCTGTTCAACCTGGGACCCGGGTAGCAACGCCACCGCAGCCAGTAGTAGTCACCGGGGAGCCAGAATTCGAAGTCAAGGACATCCTGGATTCAAAGTACGTCAGATCCAAATTATACTACTTAGTACACTGGAAGAGGTATGGTTCACAAGACAGGACATGGGAGCCTTGTGAGTACATCCATGCACCTCGCTTGCTAAGACGATTTCATCAAAACCATCCAAACAAACCAGGACCAGACAGAAGAGACACCTTGAGAGGGGCCTTGGGGGGAGTGCTGTCATGATTCCTGCCCCTCGTGTCGCCAGCCCTCCAAGATGTCAGGCTGGAGCCAGGCCACAATCACCTACATGGCCCTCAAGGGCCTCTTCATCCCTCCAAAGACCCACTTGGAGTCAGACTTTGCGCTTGTGGCACCAGACTCACTCACTCCCATATGATAACATTGGGGATTGGACTTGTACTGCATTGATGGGGACATGATGGATGCCCCCACATATTTCGGTTCCCAGAACTGCATGTGCAGTCTAGTCTTTTGGGTGTGGTTCAGCCCAGAGACACCTGGCATACCCAGAGACTATTTAAGCCACGCCCAGGCTGAGAAACATGCTTTGTGTTTTCTGCACCTGCAGCGTGACACTCACCGTGTTCGGATCGGTCTCCAGTAGGCCTGCATCTTTCTTCTGTGCTCAGCTCCTGCAAGAACAAGAACACTGTTAGGAACAGCCTTACCTTGCGGCGCTTCTGCCCATCATTCATCGCTCCTTCTGTTCTGCGGGCAGTGTTAGGCAGAATCCTGTGCTGTTCCCTTGGGGAACACTGCAATAAGATTAAGACTACAGGAGTAAGCAGACAGTAAACCCAAATGGTAGCAGTCTGTACCACCCACATTTACCTGGTAGCTGTGGCTGAGCAGTCAGACTTCTCTCAAGAAGAGTAGGGCAGTATACAGAGGATACACAATAGGGCCAAAACACAGTGGAGCAAACAAACACTGACCAGAGCTTGGTATCAAAAGTATATAATTATTTATTTAAAACACACTTTAGGAAATACACGAAGCACTATAGATCAAAGCAAGTTCAAACACAATTAGAAAGTATACACACCTCCCTTAATCATTATTTAGACAAGTCTAGGTCAAAACACCACTATTTGTAAAAACAGATGCAAGCGCTTAACTTAGATGGCACTCCAATAATTAAGTTAGAGGGAGATAAAAAGACAGGTCATGAAAATAAAACAGTTCCCAACACTTTTCTAAAACCAGAGCAAGCTAGTGAAGGCAGAGTCTACTGTAGAGCCAAAGTTCATAGGCCAGGGCCACTTTAAATGGAGCAAGACGAAATGTACCCAAGATCACACATTTTAAAAATGCATTCAAGTCTTTGCTAAATGTTAAAAAGAGGTTGGTTTGATGCAAAAGGTGAAGTTATAAGGTCTGGGGGCCAACCCAGTTGGAAAGCCAAGGATTTAAGGGTCACCTTTAGCAATCCGTCAAATGGGAGGCCAGGTGGAACACAGTACCTTTAAAAGTGAGGAAGCTCCAGCGGTGGCAGTTGTTCCTGGCAGCGGGTGCAGTTCATGGTTTCGACCAGGGAAGGAGAAGATCTCATCGAGGAGGAAACTTGGAGTCGTTGCACTGCCCAGGGATGAAACCAGCCGCGGAGTTCGTTCGGTTAAAAGGTGCGTTCCTTTTATTCGCGGTTCCCTTGGACTGAAGATTGGCTATCTGGCCGCTGGGTGCTTGGCACTGGCGATTTGACCAAGGGACGTCCTGGAAGGCGAATGTCGAACTGGTTGATCCCACCAGCTCAGGGGGAGAAGACTCTTACAGCAGAAGATCTTCTCTTGTCGTTGGGGAAGTGGTGAGGTCGTTGCAACAGGGCTCCACCAGTGGTGTCATCGTTGCAGATGGCTCAGCCTCTCCCCTCTTCGGATTTCTCAGGTCCAGTGGCGACTTCTGAAGTTCCAGCCCCAAATGCCATGCTTTTATGCAGAAAAACCCCCATTCAACAGCCTAGCTGTCACTCATACATGGTGGCTCACCACTGGGCCAATCAGAACAGAGTGCGACTTGGGTTGCTAAGGCAACGCAGTCCAGGGTGCCAATTCTCCCACCCACACATACTGTGAATCCCAGACAGAGTGGCACCAGTAGGAGTGCTTCTGTGGAGAAGCCCGCCAAAAAGTGGAACAAAGGGTCCGACCTTGGTTGGAGTTACAGAGACGGACACATACGAGTTCTTGTGAAAAGACCCAACCAACGATTTTCTATTAATTAAATAAACCGGCGGTATCTTTTCAATGCACAAAAAAAGTGGTGTGTTTAAATTGAATGGGAAAATCTCATAGGAAATATTCCGGTGGAATATTTTGTGTGGTAACCACTGCCACCAGCCAGAAACTCGACAAGGTGGGACTGGACAGTGCCCCCTTGGAAACAGACCCAGGGGCAATCTAATTAACCCCTTACAGTACTTCCACAAGATGATGGTTTGTACTGGTTCTGTTCACAATTTTGGACTAATAAAGCCAATGGTGACTTTACATGCCCTGGAGACAGTAGTGAGTCCCAGGGTATGGAGTCTATGTTTGGGGGTCACTATGACACCCCTGTGTTACTGCACCGAGGGTGCTGTGTAACACATATACCAAAACAGATGATACCCTATGGAGTAAAAGACCCCATAGCCCATAAGCACATACCAAGTCAAAGACATACCTCAAATCATGCCTAAGAGTGGGAGAAAAAGAGTCTCACTCTTAGCAGGTAGGGATGTAACGGTATTACGGTATACCATTAAAGATACCGTGAACCACCTAATTGAACAATAATAACCGTCACATTGTTTATACCGGTATACCGTTCATACCGTTAAGTGTGCTTTTCAATCTGATTTGGAAAGGCTGCAGTAAGCAAGTGCTGCGCAGTCTTGGTCTTGCACCGTTGGATGTGCCGTCTGCCAAGTAGTTTCAGTTGGAGCAGTTTTTAATGCCATTCCATAAACCACACGTGCCTGACACAAAATCAATATGTTAGCAATAGGAAGAATAAATACAGTGCCAAGAAGGAAAAGGGTTTACTTTGGGTTGGCGGCTTTGGGGTTTATATATTTATAATGAATAATGTTTTCTAAACATATGACAATGGGGGCTTTCCCTGGTTCTATCATTGAATTTACATATAATAAGTCACACTGCGAAATGTACTCATCTCTGTGGGTATTCCCTGTTGCCATACCAAAGGGTAACATGTCCGTCATTACTGAACACCTTTTGGCCCGCAAGTAAACTAAAGGCTGTAACGTAAAGAGAGTGCGTGTGTGTGTGTGTATGCGCACAAGCGTATACTACCATCAGGCTCCAATGATCTGTGGCATGCAGGTTATCAAGATGGCAACATCTTCATCTTCACCAGTAGCCAGTGGGGGAGGTAAAAGCCTAAAGGACCACTTAAGAAAAGCTATTCAGTTTTCTTTGCCAGTCGCAGCAGGGCTGCCCGCCCCCCCTCCTCCTCTCCACACGTGTGTTTGTGTTTGGTGGAAGCAAGGGGTGGCATTTCAGTGGAAAGTATGTTGAAAAGCCCAATTCTGACCCGGGGTGCCTGGTTTTGTTTGTGATGATAAATCTGACAATTTATGACCTTTTAGAAAATATTTGTTAAGATTAGTTAACTCCACCTGCTATACCGTGATAACCATGATATACCGTCATTTGGCAAGAAGGTTATTGTACCGTCATAAAACTAATACCGTGACACCCCTATTAGCAGGAGAAAGAAACAAACCCCAAAAATCCAGCAAAGCTGCTGGGGGACTCACTAGGTTTGAGAAATTAGCCTTATAAGAGAATTCTCCCTAACAGGCTTCTTCGGCGGTGTCATTCCCATCCCGGCACGCCGCTTCCTAAGGAAAAGAGAAAAGAACAGAAAAAAGGCATTATTAAGCATTCAGCAAATCTTCGCTTATTTTTAAAGACTGTAAGAGCTTCAAACGCTTACCTGAATCCCAGCCGCTCTGGGGGAACTCTATCTCTGGAACTTCTCATCCATCTGCAAGAGGGAAAAGACACTCCAGGTTAGCGTGGAAACATCTAGAGGCGCCGCATACCACGCTTACTCACCACATTTCTTCTTCATAACCGGCATCCACGCTGAAAACATCGCTGCACCTAAAAGACACAGAAAAAGAACTCATTTCAATACAAATACGAAAGGGTTGCATCGCGCATCGTGCTCTCACTCACCTTCAACGCTACTCATCTCAGCAGCACGTCGCCATCCCCAGATGCCGGCCATCATCTAAGGAAGGAAAGGAACAGAGTTAGAGAACTGTTCAAAAGACTCATTAACTAGGCAGCAGCAAGCCCGCATAAATCAACACACCCCTGCGCTGAAAGCAGGACGAAGAGCACACTTTCCAAGAAAACAAGGTGAGCTGTGGATCAAAGGGAAGGGTTGGACCCCGGGGAAGAAGGGGTTCAAGCTCACAGATACAATAGGGAGTTAACCTCTACCAATCTTGTGTTTCAGGCCCAGTCTCCAGTCGAGTAGACTCCAGGGAAGGGTTTGAGGTCGTAAGAGGTCAGAACAGGCTGAGTGACGTCCCCGTGGATACCAGGTGAGCGTTATCTGAGTGTCATACGGGATAGGATGGGGAAAAGGTGTCATAAGAAAGAAGGTGATTAGGCAACTCAGAAAGGTAGGATTTATGAGGGTTATGAAATGAACAGGAAAGACGAGGATTCTTATCATAAAATAAACAGGGTAAATTGTGAGAATGGTAGGGTTTGGTCAAAGCTGACCGGGAGTTCGGAAAAGTAATAATTAAAGGGATGAGGAGAAAAGACACCGGGGGTATTCGTATAGGAACGAGGAAAACAGTGATTCTGGGAGTTGTGGTTCTTAGCAAGTTTACCAGATGCAAATGGATTGTTGGCTTTACCTTTGGGTAAGGGAGATTCAATGGTTGGAAGGTATGATGAGTGGCAATAGCTTATAAAAGCTTCAGGAACTTCGTTCCCCTCACATCCTCCCCATGATGCTACCGTGTCTCACCTGGGCTATTTCCTCGAGCATAACCCCGGGCTCCCCTACCCTGGTGATCCTCCCCCACTGGTCCACCCCTGGGAACTGGATCCAACAGTGATGGCCGTGTCATGGCCACCTGTATAAGGGATTCTTGGGCTCTACCTGGTTAAGTACCCTTGGGTTTCTTACAGATTTCCTGGCTGAAGAGTATACCAGGCAATTATAAGTGTGAATACAAGAAGCCCTTGTAGGAGAGTATACCAGGCAAACACAAATAAATGAGAAGTCGTGGCAGGGGACGATACCAGGCAGTTGCAAGTCAAAAAGAAATTAGAAGAAGAAATATAGAACTGTTGTTACCAGACCAAAATGAACTTTTTGAAAGAAATGGAACTACAAGGCTGAGAAGCTTTGTAAATAACAGTACTGTTGTGGGCCAGGAAAGACAAAAAGAACTATTAGACAAAGAATAATTTGTATTGAGGAGAATTCCAAGGGAAGGGAGCCAACCCATGGACCCAAGGCTCTTCGCCATTGGACACCATTTGTGTTGGAGCTGTTTATTCTTCCTTTTGAAACTCTTTTGCGAACACCTACGTTTAAAGATATTTCCCTTTTCACCTTATAGTTTAATTAATATGGTGAGGGTCAGGATAGAACTTTTGGACACAAGGGTGGTTTTGATTTTGACATCCTAAAACAGACAGATCCTTAGATTTGGGTTTTAGGTAGGGAAATTCCTCTTAGAGCAGGGTCAGATAGGCATTTTCTCAACCCTTTTTGTTTTCAATAAAAGTCTTTAACCAAAAACATGGCTAACGTGTGTCTGAGTTTCATTCCTGACTCCTCACAGCTCCCATACGCCCTGCCCCATTGCAAGCGCATGGCTCAAAGGAGAAATGCCTTTCATAACAGAGGAGGATGGATGTGACTTAGCGAGTGGAGAAAGGCCCGGCGCCTTGCCAAAGGTAACAGAAGATATCGATTGCTTGCTCTGGTGGAGTCTTCAAAGTGTAGTATAGAGACACTGGGTCTTAGGAGGACACTTGTCGATAGACGCAAGAAGACGTTGAGTTGTACATTCACTTACACTCTGTTGAACATACCAACCCAAAACCCAAACCAAAGTAAATGGCATGGAAACAATTATAACAGTGTATTGATGAGGTTGAAGTGTTTAGATACATTTTGATCCAGTGTGATTGATATTGAAAACCTTTCCGTGGCAGTAACAATAAAACGTGTTGATCTGGATGGTATAGCATACTGTTTTTATTAGTATACTTGGTGGTGTTGGTGACTTGGACAATCCTTTTCATTCACTTGTCATGATATTACTTCATTGCTTTTATTTCATATGACTGTCAAAGTGTGATGATTAGTAACATTTAATAAAATACTTGTGTATTCCTAAAAAGAATCAAATTAATTTTATGAGAAAATTTGAAATTCGCAAGGAGAACTATAAACTTGAAACGAAATACACTGTATTGAAATACTTACAAAATAAAGAATGCCAAACTATTTGATACATATATTTTTATTTGAAACTAAAATATTTTAATAAAAAGTACACTATTTAGAAAAAGGTTGATAGTTGGTGGTATATAGAAACCACAAATTAGAATGATCTGGTAGTGGTACTGTCTGTAAAAATTATTTGTATTGTTCGGAGGCACTAGCAAATAGTTCACAAATGGTTCGAACGACATAAGCAGGAATAAAGCGTTGAACACAAAATGCCAGTCTTCTGTGTATCCACGAGGTAAATGCCTGATAGGCCACAAGCCTGTACCATATGTTTAAAAGATAGAGACATCGTTTTGTTTGATTAATCCAATAATTACATTTCTATTTTTTGGCCTATCCTGTAAAAAAATAAGACATTGGGCCTCAGTATGACATCGGCGGTAGCTGTGCCTGAAATACAGGCCTGGTTGCCTCCGGTGTAATTTTTTTTTCCGGCACCCGTGAATGGGCATTTACTGGGTCATTACGGCCCTGCCGGACCCAGTAATTGCCCATTTGCGGGCGCCGCAAAAAAGATGCTACCCATTCCCATTCAGCCCCATAGGGGAGGTTGAATGCCCCGGCACAGTTTATAACGGTGCCGGTGCATCCAACATGCTGTGCTCACGGGTGCCTTTCTTCCCAGACCGGCAAACTTATAATGAGGCCCATTGGTTAGAAGTTAATTAACAGTTCATGGAGATCCAAGATGGCCGCGATGCCGACAGCAGCTTGACCGAAGTTCCCCTGACCCATGGGACCGAAATAAGACCTACAATCACCCAGCAAGCCCTCCCAAGGCACGAGGAAGACAGCACACAGCCCCGAGGAGCACCAAGAGCAAAAATAGAGCAGCAGCTCTCCCCTCCGACATCGGATATAATCAGGAACTGACAGAGAGGAGCTCCGTGCCACAAGAGGCCCTGTGGCAGCTGTCACCAAGGCAACTCCACGAATGGGAGCATCGAGCACCTCACACCCGACAGTGGCGCCGCAGTGGGTGCTGGAGCAGGTACAAACCAGCTGCTCTCCCCTCCGCCTTCCGACATTGAGAAGAGCCGGGAGCTGGCAGAGAGGAGCCCCTCGTCATACGAGCGAGGTTCCATGGTGGCAGTCACCAGGGGGGACTCCACTGCTGGAGCACCGAGTGTCTCCCATCAGGCTCCGTCGCTGCAGCGGCAGCGGGAGCGAGGCATAAAGAGCCTTGTCCTCCTCCCCTCCCTGCCAAAATTGGAGATCGAGGAACCCCCGGGGAAGCGGTCTGGAGCACACAGAGTGGTGCTACTCTCTGATCCGGAGCGGGTTCAGAGCAGGAGCGGAGAGGCTGGAGCCACACCTCCTCCCAGACTGGAGCAGTCAGACATCGCGACATGCACAGAGGGTGCTATTCCTCACCATCAGAGTCCCCACTGAGCAGGACGAGTGAAGCACAACAAACAAGTAAGAGGGGGTGAAAACCTCAAGCGCCCCACAATTTCACAATCCCTGGCCCTTAGAGACACCAGTACCCACCCCACCACCTCTGACCTCCTGCTGGAACTAACAGGAAGCACGGGCAAACAGATGCAAACCCTCCTCCTGGAGGACACGGGGCCCGAGGCCATTGGTGCCATTATATCTAGCAATACCCCTTGAAAGGGGGCACAGGCATGCGCAGCGGCCAATGGCAGCCCCTGGATTAAGCAGCCCAAGGAACAGGGGTTAAGCAGTCCCACCATAAGCCCAGGCCCAGTCACTGGCGCGACCTGAGCAGCACTGGAGAATGCAGGAGACACCCCCTGGAGGGGCCAGTCATTGCCACATAGCGGCAGAGAAACCAGCGTCGCAGACATACCGCAGTGCCTCCTCAGAGGACGACAGGCCCAGCAGGGGGTTAAAATACTGAGACTGAGCTGGGGAAACTCCCCAACTGCATCTCCTATGAAATCCAGAGGGATGCCCCACGAAATCAAACACCACCCGCATCTGCCACCCCCACCCGCACAACGTAGACTGTAATTTCTCACTACCCCTGGTACCTGTGGAGGACGGGGGGGTTCTCCTCGGGGGCTACAGAACGCAGAAGAGCCGATGCCAGCTGGGCACAAGAAGGGAGAGTACAAGTAATCGGGATACTCACTGTGACATAGGGGTGCGCCCCCAACGCAAGAGGAGGGATCCGTACAGTGCTGAACTCCCGGGACATGAGGGTTAATTACCAGGAAGCAACTGGGAACAATGTAAGAAACTCGTCCCACACTTTACCCAGGGACCATGTCCCGGTCAAGGGGGAATGACCTACCAACCTCCCTAAAAGGCCCCAAAAAGGCTCAGGAAGGGGCTGTAACCAAGATCTGGCCAGAGACCCGGACCTCCCCGCGGGATTGATCATGACAGATCCTCCCCCCAGGAACAGATGTAGATTCTGTCCAGGAAGAGCAAGACCATCCGGTGACCCAATCAATGCTCAAACAGATCTTCAGCGACTTCGGAGACAAGATGACCTACGTGCTACAAAAAGAAATTGATGAATTGAGAGAGGATCTGGTGGAGGGACTGCAAGAAATAAAGCGAGATATAGACAAAATAGAGGAGAGGGTGGATGCGAACAAAAGAGCGATCCAGGAATTGACGGACGATGCAAGGAGAGCTGATGCGCTCTTGGAGAACTTGGTGGCGGTCACCCACAATCTCGAGTTGCAGGCGGAGGTCCTAGAAAATGGATCCAGGAGGTCCAACATCTGCATTAAATGCTTCCTGCAGGACAAAGAACTCACAGAAGTTGTCAAAAACATTTTCATGTGGCTTATGGACCCCGACTCCACCCTGGAGATAAAGTTTGATAGGATCCACAGGGTAGGGCCCCGCAGACAGGAACCAGGGGCAGAACCGAGGGATGTCCTGGTAGCCCTACAGGACTAAACAACCAAAGAATCAATACTCTGCAAAGCAAAGAAGGTGATGCAAATCACATTCAACGGAACAGAAGTCTTCCTCTATCAGGATTTAGCACTATAAACCCTCACCAAGAGGAAGGAAATGGCCCCAATCCTGGCGTTCTTAATGGAACGAGAGGTCCGATACAGGTGGACTTACCCATTCGGCTTGCTCTTCGTCTGGCAAAGAAAGCAACACAGAATAACATCAACTGAAGAAGGAGAGAGTCTCCTGGGGATCGGAGATGAACGCCGGCAGCAGGGTCCCCCAGCGCAGTCCCAACTAAGCAACCGCAGACCCTGGGAATGGTCCACAGTGAGAGCCAAAAGACCCAAAAAGGGGAGATACCAATCACTCCTTGAAGGTCCAACCGCGCGGAAACAGCTGGATAACGACAAGTCTCCCCCAAAGAGCTCCGATCGAACACATATTTTCATAGGGGCCTACATAACCATAATTCACAAAAAATTTTAAAAAAAGAGGGTCTACATGATGTCCCGTGGGGATGGATGAGGGGAGGGATTCCTGGAATGGGTTTGGGAGAACCCGCACAGGACACCTATGGGCATAGTGACTGGTTCAATGCTCGAGAAACCAATTCGAGGGGGGCTAGAGGCCGGTTGAATTCACCCAGACAGGGGAGGGGAGGGGAAGGTGAGCGGCTTCAAGGCGCGGGGGGGGTGGGTGGAGAGAAAGTGAAGGGAAGGACCGAAAGGCAGTCAACCAATACAATATTCACCACTCAGTGACGGGCAGCAGTAATAACATTACACTATTATCCCTAAATGTCAATGGCCTAAATTCCCAAATTAAAATTAAAAAAATAGATACTTAAGAAGGGAACGACCTGACATAGTAAACCTGTCCGCATGTCCACTCTTGTGACCAAGGGAGAATCGGGTTCTGGGGCTACAGCCAACTCCTTTAAGCCACGCAGCCTAATAAGAAAGAGGGGTGTTCTGATGGCAGTGAGAGATGGCCTGGACCTGACACCAACGGGAACCGATTAAGATGAACAGGGGAGATACCTGACGTAGCTCTGACGGAGAGAGGGGAAGCGTACACAGTCGCTACAATATACGCCCCAAACACAGGGTAAGACGCATTTATCCAGAAGGCACTAGGCAGACTTGAGAAATGTGCAAAATCCCCCATTATCAGAGCAGCAGATTTCAACATAGCGTGGGACCCCACTTGGAATAGAAGTAACAAAGCTATAGGTGCACAATACAAGGCAAAACGTCGGGGAGCTTAGGGGGAAAATGCAAGACCTGGCACTGGTGGATGCATGGAGAGAGTTGGAGGGCGATAGGGATGGATATACTTTTTACTCACACATGCACTCCACACAATCCAGGATGTGTGGCTCTGCAGGAATCTGCTAGGCCAAGCACTGGGGGTCATGGAGGGCACAATTATACAGTCGGATCATGCTCCCATCACACTAAAGCTAAAGAGAAACCGAGGCCTGTGGAAATGGCTCTATCCAGCGCCCCCTGTTTAAAGATGAGGTGCTGACCACAGAGGTAACAGAAGGGATAGGGTCCTTTTTCGAGACCAACACGACAGACCAGACAAGCCCACAGATTAGATGGGATGCCTTTAAGGCAACAATAAGGGGACATATTATTGGCATCAAAGCAAGGAGAGACAGGGAAATGAAGCTGGAGGAGACACAACTAGAGGCCAATTGGAGGAGATAATGTCACGCATGGGCACGTCCCAGAGTGGGCACAACAAAAGAGAGTATAGAGCTATAGAGGCCCAACTGGATCTAATACAAACTAGAACGCCAGAACGTACCCTACTATCATTGAAGCAAAAATATTACATAAAAGCAAATAAGTCAGACAGACTACTAGGCAGGTTACTGAGAAGGGAAGAAAATGATAGAACTATCTTAAAAATTAAAGTAGGCGTGGACAAGACTAGCTCTAATAATAAGGATATTGAGTGAGAGTTTGTTAAATTTTACACTAGCCTCTACAGCTCAGATTACCTCCCCCCCATTGATGCAGGAGTCCTACTTACAAAAGATTGACCTGGACCAAGACATAACCGGCGAGGAAATCCGGGAAGCTATAAAAGCCCTACCCATTAATAAAACGCCAGGACCAGACAGCTTCTCTGCCGAGTTCTATAAGACTCACCGAGAGACACTTCACCCCACCTGACCAATTTATTCAACCAATTCCATGCAGACAGAGCCATTACTCAGTCCATGGAAGAGGCAAAGGGGGTTCTTATTCCCTAATCAACGTAGATGCTAAAATCTATACAAAACTTCTGCCAACTAGACTCGACCGAATCCTTGCCCGCTTGGTCCAACCAGATCAATCTGGGTATGTCAGAGGGCGCCAAACCTGCAATAACGTTAGAAGAATAGCACACTTAATTGAAAAGGTGTACAAGAAAGAAATCCCTGCCCTCCTCATAGCCTTAGATGCTGAGAAAGCTTTCGACTGGGTGGAGTGGGGATTTCTGTTCACAACCATGGAAAAGATGGCCTTTGGACACACATTTATAGATAGGGTAAGGGCCAGCTACCAGCACCCTCTCCTCCGACTGTCCATAAACGGCCAGGTATCGGAACCAGTCGCAGTCCAACGCGCTACAAAACAAGGGTGCCCATTGTCACCCATACTCTATATCAATCCTTTTTGGTGGCGGTGAGAGCAAACAAAGACATTATGGGAATCACGTTTGGGGGAAGAACACATAAAATTGCTGCCTTTGCGGACGATATGCTCCTGACAATCACTCGACCAGAACTCTCCCTGGGAGCAATAGACGAATTTAATTGATTTCGGGGGTGGCGCGTCTAAAAATAAACAGGCAAAAATCTGAGGTCCTCAACCTCACACTTCCGAAAGAAGTAGAACAGGAACTCAAAAAGGGCTACCCATATAGTTGGGTGTAACTGTCAGATCTATGGTCAAATCTGTCTAATTCTTCTTGTTCATCACTGAATACAACTTCTTCTGAAGAGATACAGCCTCCCACGGGTATAAGCCACTCTGCTGCCTTGGGATAATAAGGTAGACAAAGGACTCCCTCCCGAAAACGCCAATAAGAGGAAAAAGCCAAGGCTAAAAAAACCTCTGTGGATGATAGGATGATTCTGCCTCAAATCTTTCTGAAGAATGGATCCTGGTTTGTTTCGTTCCGAGGTGTATGGAAGAGGATTCCAAGAAAGAAATAGGATTGTATTCCTTTCAGGTGAGAAAAAACACAACCGCTCCAAAGAGGAAGAGTCTGGTGCCCAGCTGATGGTAAGTATACACTGAAGATGAAGAGATCTGTCAAAGGAGGTAAAGACAAGGTATAGGGGAAAAGTACCACCCGCCTTCTGCTGAAAATAGAAGGCAGCTTATAGAAGAATGCACCCGGCAATGGGGAAGGCTCTGGAAGAAGCGAAGAAAAGAACGGAAGGGAGAGGTGCAGCGCGGGGCACTGAAGTAGGCACCGGGGCTGGACCCGGAACTGTAGAGTAAACAGCGAGAGCGGAATAGGATAAGAAAGCAGCAAACCGAGGAGAAGGAAAGGCTTAGAAGGGAGGTAATCACGGAAGAAAGCAGTAGATAGAAAGCGGGATGTCTCCAAGAGTCGTAGAAGAAAATTAGCGTGTTAACCCGAAAGCACCGAAGCAAAAAGGGTTGCAACGCACAAATGTAAGACTGGATGTGATGTTAAAGGATACCATGAAGATAGAAGACAAAGACTAGACCTTAACCCAAAGAAAGGACAGGACAGTGAACATAGAAAAGGGACAAAAGATAGATAAGCCCGCAAACCAAAGAGAGAACAGGATAGTGAAAATAGAACAGGGACAAGAAAGTAAACAAGCCCGCAAACCCAGGAGAAGACAGGACAGAAGAGAAAACAGATCCTAATGGCAATCCTAAAGGCGGTGGAGAACTCCACAATCTCCAAGCAGGTGTGTGATAGTATGCCCCCTCCTCAGGGGTGGACCACCCGGCTTGCCTGGATGACTCTGGTGAAACCGCCGAACCAGTATGGGAGCACGGAGGTGTGAGACGGGTTCCCAGGAGTCCTCAGAATGTGAATAATGTTTCCAATGGACTAGGTACTCCAGTCGTCCCCTTCTGTATCTAGAGTTCATGATCTTGGCTACCTCATATTCCTCGGGTGTTACATCCGTCACAGCTTGGGTTCTGAGGCTGGGGCGATCATAGGGATCGGCATTCTAAACCTTGAGCAGAGAGGAGTGAAAAACTGGATGTATACGGCTCATGTGTTCGGGCAACTGAAGGCGATAAGCCACAGGGTTGATACGTTCCAGCACTGAGAAGGGGCCTAAATATCTAGGGGACAGTTTAGAGGGTCATAGCCATCGTGGAAGATACTTGGTAGAGAGCCACACCTTGGTGCCTTTAGTCCACATCTGCAAAGGCTGACGGTGAAGGTTGCTCTGAGTGCAGTGTCTAAGTTGGCTGTCCTGCAAACCTTCTCAGGCGGTTTTGTGTGCTTCAGCAATGTTGGAGAGGATGGCATCCACTGAACGCACGAGGGAAGCTTGACTGTTCTTAGGTAACAAAAAGCAAGGATGGTAACCGTAGGTACAGAAAAAAGGACTGAGTTTGGTAGCGCTGTGTTTGGAATTGTTATATGAGAACTCAGCCAGAGGAAGCAAGGCTACCCAATTATCCTGTTGTTGGTTTACATAACAGCGGAGGTATTGCTCAAATGAGGCTTTCAGCCGTTCGGTCTGCCCGTTGGTCTGGGCATGGAAACCCGAAGACATGGCTCGTTCAATTCCCACCCTGGTACAAAACGCCTTCAAGAAACGTGAGGTGTATTGACTTCCCCAGTCAGAGATTATTTTCTCTGGTATCCCATGAAGGCGCAGAGGGAATCCCTGGAAGAGGCGAAAAGTGTGCCATTTTGTTGAAGGTGTCCACCGTAACCATTATACAAGAGCATCCCTCGGAGCGAGGTAGGTCCACAATGAAATCGGTACTGAGGACGCTCCATGGTCTTGTTGGTGGAGTTTTTTGTTGTAGGAGACCAACCGGTCGTTGGGTTTTGTATTTGGCCTGGTTACAAACCGGGCAGGACCTAACGTATTGAGTGACACCCGTCTGCAGACCTAGCCACCAAAAATGTCTTTTAAGCAGTTCCAGGGTGTTTAGTAACCCCCTATGGCCGGCCAGAGTGTCGTCGTGGCACCATTTAAAAAAAAAATGTAAACTTTATTTTAAACTGGCATTATACAAATAAGAAATGAAAAAAGAGCGTCTCGCTTTCAGCATTGGATATTTGTAACAAGAATAATTCAAATCAGGCTTGCATAGACATCATTACAAAACTTAAGCATTACAGGAGAGGAGGGGGAAAGAGAAAGGGATAGGTGTATATAATACTTCCGATTCAATTCTAAACAGTTTATTCGTCGTGTGCATCTTCTACGCTTCGTAGGTATTCCCTGAGAGGGGCCCAAATGTCTTTTGGTATAGAGTTGGATTGTATGCCACGGATATATGCTACTTCGCTGTCTTGAACATTTATGAGGTCTCTGAGCCAATTTCTGTGCGTAGGAGGGGCATTGGATTTCCACTTCCTAAGGATGTTCCGTTTTGCCACTGCTCCTCCTATTATGAATAGTCTACAGGTCTTCGTGGAGACCTTGCCTATGTCTCCCAATAGGTATTTCAATGGCGGTCCTGGGATATGCATATTCAATATTTCGCTCATGGTTACTGCTATCTCCTCCCAGAATCGCCTAATTGGAGGGCACTCTCAGTAAATGTGTATCGCATTGGCAGCTACTGCACCGCACTTGGGGCATGTGGCTTGTTTATCTTGGTCGATTTTTGGCTACCTTGTGTGGAGTAATAATCGTGGTAACATTTAAGAGCACACCTTCTTGTGACAGAGTCGGGTAGAAATAAACGGTGATTGATAAATAGCAAACCGTTCCGTTTGTGGACGACGTCTCTTGGGTTGGGCTTGAAGGTCTTGTGCGTCAAAATGGTGGCATCCTTAACCTCCTGAAGGAAGGTGTACAATAGGCTAACAATCCTGTTCCGTGGAAAAAAGCAGTTCTGGAAGGTGGTCAGAAGACACACCAGGAATGGGTATCCTTGAAAGGGCGTCTGCCAGTATGTTCTTGGAACCAGGTATGTATGTAACGATAAAGTCGTATTGAGCAAAAAAGTGTGCCCACCTAGCCTGGCGAGAATTCATGCATTCCATCTGTTGGATAACCTTCAGATTTGTATGATCGGTCCTCAGAAGAAAGGGATGGGTAGCTCCCTGGAGGAGATGTCACCATTCTTCACATGCGGTTTTCATGGCAAGCAACTTCTTTTCAATGACCGAGTAGTTGGCCTGACTGGGAGTAAGTGTCTTGGAAACGTAGGCTACAGGGGATTCTATTCCGTCAAATACCTGAAGAAGGGCTGCTCCTATAGAGGCAACCGAAGCCGCCGCCTCAACGATGAATGGTCGGGTTTGATCAGGTTGTCGTAACACCGGAGCTGAGCAGAACAGATGTTTCAAACGCTGGAAGGCTTCGTCTGCTGCTCTCGACCAGGAGAAAGGAGCCGTGGTTTTCTTAAGTAAGTACGTTATGGGTGGCACAGTATCAGAAAACCCATTGATAAATTTACGATAAAAGTTGGCTAGGGCCAAGAATCTCTGTACTTCCTTCACCGAGGTAGGAGGGGGCCATTTAAGTATCGCCTCAACCTTCCGAGGATCCATCTCTACACCGGCTTTGGGCAGAATGCAACCCAGATAGGGAACCGTAAAGGCTTGAAACACGCATTTCTCTGGATTAACCAGCAGGTGGTGGTCCTTGAGGCGGTGTAGAACTTGACAGAGATGTTGTTGATGGGTTTTGTGAGAGGAGGAGTAAACCAAGATGTCATCGAGATGATGGAACAATGATAAAGGAGGTCTGAAAATATACGGTCCATGAACCTTTGAAATATGGACGGAGCGTTGACCAGACCAAAAGTGTCACGGAGTTCCCCCCTTCTCACCTGAGACCGATCCTTGCTGGACTCCGTGGGTGGTGTCTTCTTGCAGACAGACCTGGACTTGAATAAGGCTGAGCGAGTCTCTTCCGACTCCAGCGTGCGTTTAAGATTCCGGGATGCAGCAATCCGGGGATCCGGAAAATGAAGAAGACTTGAGGTTGGCGCACGAGTCCAGGAAGCAAGAGGAAAAGGGAAAGGGGCAAGGAATGGGAGTAGAAAAGCTAGGAACCAGGGAAGCAATACTGCGAACTACAGAGCACACATCTGATTGCTACTTGGCAATAGCATTGAGACGCGCGGAGCCGCAGGGGTGCGGTCTATTAGTAGAATACCTTACGTCCAACGTATAGACCGCGGAAGGCGTGTCACGCTGGACGGCCATGGTGGGAGTGTCAGGGAATGCAAGGCCCGTTGCGATAAGGACCAGGAAGACCAAAAAGGGTGCATCCTGTGGGTCATGACAGCATGCCTCCTCCGAAAACCTGGTCCTTCAGGTTTGCCTGGGTGTATGAGGTGGTATCTTCTGAGCAGTCGAGGGGTATTCAGATTAGAAAGTGGTTCCCAAGTTCTTTCACTGGGGGGATATCCTTTCCATTCAACCAGGTATTGAAGCTGACTCCGTTTATACCTGGAGTCGCATATGCGGGACACTTCATATTCCAGTTGATTGTCCACCACCACAGGAGTGGGTCTGCAGGATTTCCGGGAGGATTGAATGTAAGGTTTTAATAAGGAGGTGTGAAAAACTGGATGAATTTTTTTCCAGGATTCTGGTAGCTTGAGCCGGTATGAGACTGGGTTTATAATTTCCTTGATGGAAAACGGACCATAATACCGGGGGGCCAATTTGTTTGGCCATAGATGTCGGGGTAGTAATTTCGAGGACAACCATACTTGATCTCCAACTGAATAAGAAGGCCTTTTGGAATCCGCATATCTCTTGGTCTGTGTTCTGGCCTTCTCTAAGTGCTCTTTGGTCTCCTTATGTATGTTGATGAGTGTTTCAATCCAGGAGTCGACAGTAGGTACCGGTGTGGCTTGTGGAAGAACAGAGGGCAGAACTGATGGATGGAATCCTTGGCTGCAATAAAAGGGACTGGTCTTAACTGCTGAATGATCAGAATTGTTATAGGCAAATTCAGCCACGGGTATCAGGAGCGACCAGTCATCCTGAACCTTAGTAGCAAAACATCGAAGATATTGTTCCAGAGACTGATTAGCACGTTCTGTGGCCCCGTTGGTTTGAGGGTGATAACCTGATGAAAGAGCGCGTTGGATTCCTAATATTTGACAGAGGTGTTTCCAGATTTGTGAGACGTATTGAGGTCCTCGATCTGAAATTATCTTGGAAGGAAGTCCATGAAGGCGGAATATGTGCTCCAGGAAGATTCCAGCCAGTTCAGATGAGGATGGTAGCATATTGAGGGGTGTGAAATGAGCCATATGAGTGAACAAGTCAATGGTGACCATGATGGTGGTGTACCCTCTGGAAGGCAGTAATTCCACAATGAAGTCTGTAGCGATAAATTCCCATGGCCTTGTTGGCAGTGCGGGTTGTAGCAGAAGACCCGCCGGCCCCTTGTTGTCATGTTTATTCTGACTACAGATTGCACAGGCTTGGACGTATAGTTGTACGTCAGTCTTCATTTTAGGCCACCAAAATTGTCTTTGTATGAGGTGGAGGCTGTTGGTGATGGCACGATGTCCGGAGTGAAGAGTATCATGACAGAGGTTTATTATTCTTTGTTGTAATTTGTGTGTAGGAATGAGCAGAGCGTTGTCCTTGAACAAATATCCTTCCTTGACTCTCAGGTTCCATTGATTCTTTCTTGAAATGTTCTTCCAGAGTTCAGAGGATTGGGTTTGTACTCGGATTTCTTCCAGGAGGTTGACTGCTTGGGCTACAAAAATCGTGTGGGGAAACATCTTAGGATAGGCCTTATCTTCGGTAGTTTCATAGTCAGGCCGACGAGATAAGGTGTCAGCAATCAAGTTTTGTGATCCAGGAACATGAGTGATGTGGAACTGGTACTGGGCAAAGAAGAAGGCCCAACGAGCCTGACGACTGTTCCGGCACTCTGACTGTAGAATTTGAAGATTTCGGTGGTCCGTGCGGACCTGGACTGGATATCTTGCTCCTAGGAGTAGATGTCGCCACTCAGTGAAGGCTTGGCGGATGGCTAAAAGTTCTTTTTCCAGGACGGAGTAGTGTGTCTCACTGGGAGTCAGGGTTCGTGAAAGGTAAGCAATGGGGTGTTCTAGTTTATCCTCAAATTCTTGCTTCAACACCGCTCCAATGGGGTAGTTAGAGGCATCCGTTTTCACAAGGAATGGTCGATCAATGTCGGGTTGGGCCAGAATGGGAGCTTGAGTAAATCTTGTCTTCAAGAGTTTGAATGCCTTATCTTGCGGCATAGACCAGACAAAGGGGGTGTCTTTCTTCAGGAGAGCAACAATCGGTTGAACAAGCTCAGAGAAGGTGGGTATAAATTTCCGGTAGAAATTGGCAAGCCCCAGGAAAGATTGAACTTGTTTCACGGACGTGGGAGCAGGCCAGGATAATATAGCCTTTACCTTTGAAGGGTCCATGCCAATTCCCTCTGGAGTAAGGATAAATCCTAGGTAATGAACAGAAGCAACGTGAAACAGACATTTCTCGGCTTTGGCCAAGAGTTTATGATCACTGAGTCGTTGTAGTACTGCCTTTACGTGCTCTTCATGCTTTAGAAGGTCCTTGGAGTAGATCAAAATGTCGTCCAGGTAGACGATGACGAAGAGGAATAGCATGTCATAGAACACCCTGTCCATAAAACGTTGAAAGACTGCTGGGGCATTAACTAATACAAAGGGCATGACCAGATATTCGAAGAGACCAAAGGGTGTTCTAAATGCTGTTTTCCATTCGTCTCCTTCCCGGATACGAATCAAATGATAGGCACCCCGGAGGTCCAGTTCAGTGAAAATCACAGCGCCTCTGACCGCTTCCAGGATATCCGAGATTAAGGGTAAAGGGTACCGGTCCTTGAGGGTGCATTGATTTAATCCACGATAATCGAGGCAGGGTCTGAGTTCCTTAGTGTCCTTCTTAGGAACAAAGAACAATGAAGCTCCGGCTGGAGATTTTGAAGGTCTTATGGTTCCATTCTCAAGGTTGGTATCCAAGTATTCTCGGAGGGCCTTTTTCTCAGGTTCGGAAAGGATGAACATCCTGCCAAAAGGAATCACTGCTGAGGGACCCGTGTCTATGGCGCAGTCTTCAGGCCTATGAGGGGGTAAGGCCTGGACTATGGCAGTTGAGAACACATCAACAAATCCCTGATAGGCCTTAGGAACCTGCACGATATTGGAAACCACGAGAGGTGCTTGATGGTCTATTGGTGATTCTTTGGAGGGGGTCAAGGAGGGATCCAGGATTAGACGGTGAGACATACAAAACTCTGAGCCGAGGAATAGTGATCCTGCTGTCCAATTGATATACGGATTGTGTTTCTGTAACCAGGGCATGCCCAGTACCATGGGGTAATGAGCTGACTTAATAATGTCAAATCGAATCCACTTTTGGTGGTGGTTAATTGAAAGCTGGATCTCTTCGGTCTGCAGGCTTATGGGCCCCGAAGTGAGGGGTCTTCCATCGATCGCTTCCACCGGCTGCATGATGCTTCGTGTTTCGTATGGGATGTGGTGACTAAAAACCCAATCTTGATCAATGAATATTCCCATAGCCCCGCAATCTACCAAGGCCAAAACATGATAGGTCTTATTCCCAGAGGTTGATAGGAATGCCTGTAGTATCACTACATTGTTTTATCCAGGAGAGTTCAAGGATGGAATTGATGTGGAGCAAACATCTCTCACCCGAAGCCCTGCTCCATCTAGGATCGGGAGTTGGCGTTTCCCGAACGCCGAGGAGGGGCCAGAGGGCATTCTCTAACCAAGTGTTTGTCTGAGGCACAATATATGCACAACCCCGTATTAATCCTTCTCATCCTTTCTTGCGGGGATATGGGTCCACGGAAGGCTCCTATCTGCATGGGTTCTGGTTCGGTGACTGATCCAGGGTTTGTGTCAGAGTTGCAGGTACTCTCAAAGTACACCTTCGGAGGGTTTCCCCTAGATTTTTTCTTCTCTGCCTTCCTTTCCTGGATGCGAAAGTCTATTTGCATGGCAAGGTCCATAAGAGCCTGGAATGAGTTTGGTCGGGCCACTCTGGCTAACTCATCTTTAATCTCCTCATTTAGTCCTCTCCTGAAAAGGTTAAAACTAGCCTCCGGAGACCAATCAGCTTCCTTGACCAATTGCTTGAAGCGGGTTACATACGTGAGTACAGCCTGGGATCCCTGCTGAAAGTCTAAGAGGCGTTCCTGGGCACTAAAGACCTGCTCTGGGCAATCAAACATGGTCTTTAGGGCCCGTATGAAACCATCGTAGTCATCTAGGAAAGCGTCTCCGGAGTTAACTAGGGGTGTAGCCCAGGTTAAAGCATTTCTGGAAAGGTGAGAGATTATGAACCCCACCTTAGCCCTGGGAGTGGAAAAGTAATAGGGCTTAAATGTAAAGTGAACCAAACATGAGTCCAGGAATCCACGAAGGGTTTTTGCCGACCCATCGTATTTGTCAACAATGCCGCCCAGTAACACACTTTCTTTTGCGGCTGAATCACGGGATAGAACTAATTGCTTGAGAGCAGCGTTTTCCGCCTTTAAATTCTGCACCTCGGTGGTTAATTCTTGCATACCTCGCATCAGGTCCTGGACAGCCGCTTCCATGTCGACTTCGAGTGCGGTCGGTAGGCGTCTCAAACTGTCATGGAGTTCCCCCCTTCTCACCTGAGACCGATCATTGCTGGACTCCATGGGCGGTGTCTTCTTGCGGACAGACCTGGACTTGAATAAGGCTGAGCGAGTCTCTTCCGACTCCAGCGTGCGTTTAAGATTCCGGGATGCAGCTATCCGGGGATCCAGGAAACGAAGAAGACGTGCTGATGGCGCACGAATCCAGGAAGCAAGAGGAAAAGGGAAAGGGGCAAGGAATGGAAGTAGAAAAGCTAGGAACCAGGAAAGCAATACTGCGAACTACGGAGCATACGTCTGATCGCTACTTGGCAATAGCATTGAGACGCGCGGAGCCGCGGGGCTGCGGTCTATTAGTAGAATACGTTACGTCCAACGTATAGACCGCGGAAAGCGTGTCACGCTGGACGGCCATGTTGGGAGTGTCAGGGAATGCCAGGCCCGTTGCGATAAGGACCAGGAAGACCAAAAGGGGCACATCCTGTGGGTCATGACAAAAAGGCATGACTCAATATTCAAAGTGTCCGTACGGGGTGCGAAAAGCGGTTTTCCACTCGTCCCCCGCAAGGACACGTAACAAGTGATAAGCTCTCCTCAGGTCCAATTTAGTGAATACAACGGCTCTTTGTACCGCCTCTAGAATATCCTTTATGAGGGGCATGGGATACCTATCCCGGACGGTCACTCGGTTAAGACCTCTGTAGTCAATACATGGTCTAAGCTCCTTTGTGTCCCTCTTTGGGACAAAAAAACAGAGAAGCCCCAGCAGGAGAGCGTGAGGGTTGAATAAGACTGTTGAGCAGGTTGGAGTCAAGATATTTTCTTAGCACTTCTTTCTCCTTCAACGAGAGTGAGAACATACGGCCAAAAGGAACAAGGGCATCTGGTAGAAGGTCAATAGCACAATCCTCGGGCCGATGTGGTGGTAACTCCTCAGGATCTTTGTCCAAAAACCCTTCGCTGAACTCACAAAGATCGGTCGGAACATTATGGACCCCCAATGTGGTCAGAGAAACGGAAAAGTCAGTTAATGCCTTCACTGTAGAATAATGGATAATTGGGAGGCATGACTTGAGACAATGTTCTGAAGTAAAGGCCATCTGGTTGTTTGTCCAGTCTATTGATGGATTGTGTTTCCTTAACCATGACACCCCCAGGATGACAGGAAAATGGGCTGCCCTGATTAAGTTGAACTGGATCATTTCAGTGTGTCGTAGCACAGTCATGGTAAGTGCCACTGTGGTGTGGGTTATGGGTCCAGAAATCAAGGGTCTGCCGTCAACTCCCTCAACTTTCTGGTCCTCATCCTTTTCCAGGAGAACTATTCCACTCTTGTTTGCCCATACAGTGTCCATGAAACAACCTGCTTCTCCGTAGTCAATGAGGGCCAAGACGTCTATAGGTTGTGGTTCCATGTGTAACTGTATAGCAACTACCATCAACCGGTTGTTGTCAGTCGACAAAGAGGAGGAGACCGACATAGTGGCATAGGGACTGGAAGGACAGCCTCAGAAACTTGTCCCTTTTAGTTCCGAGGTCGGTCGTTTACCGGACGACGAGGTGGGACGTCAGGGCAATCTCTGAGTAGGTGTTTATCTGATCCGCAATACATGCAGAGATTATTCTCTTTGCGTCTTTTACACTCTTATGGGGTTAAAGGTCCTCGGGTGGTCCCGATTTGCATAGGTTCGACTCTGGGTGGTCGAGGTGAGGAGGGGATTGGAAGGGAAGAGTCCGGATGGTACGATGAGGTGCGAACCTTTCTCCTTTCGGAACGCCTTTCTGAAAGGCGGAAATCGATCTGCAGAACAGCCGACAGCAAGTCAGCAAATGTGTTAGGTCTTGGAGAACGGGCCAATTCGTCCTTCAGTTCTTCTCTGAGACCCGTCTGAATATGGTGTATTGTGCGGTTTCGGGCCAACCGGTTTCTGCAGCCACCCGTTTGAATTGAGAAATGGAGGACAACAAATCTGTGGGTCCTTGATGTATATCAAGTAGTTCTTCGCTAGCTACTTGAGCCAACCCCTGCCTCTGAAAGGTTTCCTTAAATTGCGCAGTGAAAGCCCCATAATCCTGTAGAAGGGGACTGGCACCGGTTACCAAAGGGGTAGCCCAAGCAAGTTGGAGACCAACAAACCAATGTGAGCTTGATCGGACGCATAGGTTTGAGGCCGGAAGGTGAAATGAATGATACACGCCTCCATGAATTCTTTAAATTTCCTGGGAGAGCCATCGAACTTGCCCGAAGCTAGGGCCATTGGAGGGAGTTTGGTGCGCTGTTGATCCCTGTTGGTCATCATCTGACGAAGGATAGCATTTTCAGTCTTGAGGGTTTGTACTTCCTGAGTGAGACCCTGGACAGCATTAACCAAGTCCTGTAGCTGTTCAGCAGTAGCCATCGTAATATTTGGACGTTACAATCTGTCAGATCTATGATCAAATCTGTCCAATTCTTCTTGTTCATCACTGAATACAACTTCCCCTTCCTCCTCATCTGTGTCTTCAGAAGATGAATAGTACAGATGTCTTTGCCTTTTTCGTTCCTTTTGCTTTTTTCTGAAGAGATACGACCTCCCCTGGGTAGAAGCCACTCTGCTGCCTTGGTATAATAAGTTAGACAAAGGACTGCATCCCGAAAGCGCCAATAAGAGGAAAAAGCCAAGGCTAAAATAACCTCGGTGGATGATAGGATGATTCTTCCTTAAATCTTTCTGAAGACTGGATCCTGGTTTGTTTCGTTCGGAGGTGTATGGAAGAGGATTCCAAGAAAGAAATAGGCTTGTGGTCCCTTTCAGGCGAGAAACAACACAACTGGTCCAAAGAGGAAGAGTCTAGCGCCCAGCTGATGGTAAGTATACACTAAAGATGAAGAGATCCGTCAAAGGAGGTAAAGACGAGGTACAGGGGAAAAGTACCACCCGCCTCCTGCTGAAAATAGAACGCAGCTTATAGAAGAATGCACCCGGCAATGGGGAAGGCTCTGGAAGAAGCGAAGAAAAGAACGGAAGGGAGAGGTGCAACACGGGGCGCTGAGGTAGGCACCAGGGCTGGACCCGGAACTGTAGAGTAAACCGCGGGAGCGGAATAGGATAAGAAAGCAGCAAACCGAGGAGAAGGAAAGGCTTAGAAGGGAGGTAATCACGGATTGGCAGCCGAGATTAGAGTTATACGGGACTGGGTGAACGATGGTCGGGATAAGATCTGGAGGCCAATGGATAGACCCGTAGCAGGGGAAAACCTTGGAGGGATACTCTGGAAACCCAAGGTGGATAGACCGGCTCAGATGTACAGCAGTTCAATAATCTCCCTGGTGGGAGATTTGTGGGACGAGGCCATCAAGCAGGCGCGCATCACCTCCTACCTGTCCCCATTCACTCTGATATTCGGCAACCCGCAGTTCACCCCGGGGTATAGAACCTCCGATTTCACCAAATGGCAGCAGGGGGATGCCAAAGAATCAGAGACATGTTCGACGGTGCCCAAGTGAAACAATTCACCCAATATAAAATGGACTTCGCCCTGGAGAAGTGGAACTATATTGCTACATGCAAATAAGACACTGGCTTCACCACCCCACCATGAAAGATGCAGCGACTCGCAAATTAACCCCCTTTCAAAAATACTTGACCACGGACCCGGAAACAGGCTAGTGATAGCATCAGTCTACATGCATTTAAAAGCAGCTGAGCACCCGTCCAAAGGTCTTACATGAAAAGATGGGAACTTTCCACAGGGCACTTAATAGAGGAGACAGAGGGGGCAAAACTGTGCTCAAACATCCCCAAACTCACGAGATCCCTGCAACTGCGAGAAATCTGGATAAAACTGCTCTTTCAGTGGCACCTAACTCCTACAAGACTCCACAAAATGTACCAGAGGGAATCAAAATATTGTTGGAGGAATTGCGAAATGGAGGGAGCGTGGAGCCACATACGGTGGGACTGCCCCAAACTAGGCCAGTACTGGGGAGGCATACAAGAGGCGATAGCACAAACATTGGGAGTGAAGGCTGGAAACAACAGAGGCTTGGCACTACTGGGCCTGGATGGGATCTTGGAGCACCTTCCTTCGAAAGTGGATCGTAAATTATACATCATTTTGACAATGGCAGGTACACTAGCACTGGTACAAAAGTGGAAGTCCAAGGATCCACCATTGGAAAAATCTGGAATTTCGCTGCCCTAGAATGGCTTACATACTCCCTCCAAGGAGAGCACAGAGCCTATTGCGCGGACTGGGTGAAAGTACTGGACTTCCTACAAGCAGGAACAAAGAGAGCCTGGTCTCTGAGGAATATGCGACTCCTAGGCATCGTAGACTAGGCCCAGAGGGAGCAAAAATGTTGGGGGAAACCCTGGGGCCCGACCAGGAGGGGAAAGCACAGCAATTGTCCCCCAATGCTGAGGAACAGAGCGGCTCAGAAAGGCAATCTTCGTCTTACAGTCCTTCGCTGGACCATAAGGAGGGGGGGGGGGGTGTTTTACCAAGGTTGAATTGTTATGTTTAAAAATGCAAATAAAATCTTATGTAACAAAAAAAACAGTTAATTAGTGAGTAAAGTATTCACAGTTCAATTTTTGTGAAATAATGGTATTATAATACTGGATAAGTGGTTTGTAATTGACAAAAATCATATTGCTGACTCACAAATAGAAGATGGAATGGTATAGAATGAACAATGAGCAATACATTTTTCAATATAAGAAAACATATATTATGAGAGAACTCATATCAGAATGGGCTAGGAGAACAACATAAAAGACTATAGTGTAGTTTTTCCACAGATAACAAGGATAGACACAATACTTACTTGTTACTAGGAGTTTGAGGGTTACCATTTGCTATACGATTGTGCGTCAGCACCATGAGCATTCTCAACACGGATACTGTAAGGCAGGCTGCCGTATAGTTTGCATATTGTTGGTGGTGGTTCTTCTTCAGCTGTGTAGATCAAGCAGTCAAAACGTTCAAGGTGACATTACCTCACTTTGATGGCACTTTCTCCAAGTGGAAACATCTTCCATGTGACGAGAATCGGGATCCTGCGAGGCATCGCCCCGATTTTCACTCGATACACCATCTTTTCCTCTACTTTTTTGCTCACTCATTTCCTCTTCGGTATAATCCGGCTTGTAGAAGTATGGTTGAATCGAGGCCATAATCATTGAGGATAGGAGAAAGAAAAAATGAACTGTGTGAGGAAACATTTTTGTTTTAGTAATTTGGATAAAATAATGCATTGATGTTAAAATTTAAAATGGCATGTATAAGAACATTATGAGAAGAAACAGACATGTTATAAAAAAGCCACAGTGCGCAGCACAAGCGGGAACGCTCCATCGTTTCCAGAATATCTGGACCCCAGTGCTGGAATTCGACCAGCGCTTCCCCGCCCTGACCTATAAACCTACCAGGGCCCGCTGGATCTTGAAAAATCAAGAGATCCCTGAGGAAGATACATAGACGCTGAGGCGCAAACTGGACAGCCCAGGAGGGAAGATTCCGCCTACAATGCCTAAGGGACAGAGGGACCAAAGGGAGGAGGGGGGGGAGGAAACTCAGGGGGGGATAAAGGACTGGGGATCAACATGCCTAAATGATCACTGCTTATAATGTTTGTAATTGTCATCCTGCCTTGATTTAAAATAAACAAAGTTAAAAAAAAAAAAAAGCCACACTGCAAAGACAACAGGAAATAATGTGTAGTAATATTGAAAGTAAAATTGCTTGTAGAGAAAAATCATTAGAGCTAGTGCAAGTACCTTTTTTGGAACTATTCCTCGTGGTTGTTTGCTGAACTGAGCACAAAGGAGTAGTGGAGGCTCGGAATGAAACAGACAGACAAGAAGGCATCAGAAACTCCAGTGTTGTCTGATCAGAAAGGGTTTCTTGATACTTACAGAGGAAAGAGGCGTCTTGGAATTTCCATGGAGTCATATCAATAGATTGAGAACAGAGGACGTTCGAATGAGACCCGCACTGGCATTGTGACAAGGGGCATAAGTGACCAATGATGTCAGTTTGAGGGGCAGGTGTTATGATTTACTGCCACAAGAGCACTTAAACTTAGGGTGATAGATCAACAGATAAGATTGTAAAGACTGGAGGGGTGTCTGTACTACTATACACTATATGGCTGGGGCAGAGGCACAGAGGCACCCTGACCAAGGCTCTCAATTTGTAAACGCAGCAAGCAACCGAGGTTAAGACTCAAGAGAGGTGATGCAGGCTGGTTCTTAGGTACAGTGAATCCCCAAGCCCCCACAAAGGAATGTCCACACAATATGTTGGGTACTATCCTATTTCTTTTATTTAGTAACATAAAGGTTATGTGGATATATACAAATAAATAAACTCACTTTGTACTCAGAAATCTAATCAAATAGTCAACTCAATACATACAGTTCTATGTGGTACCACAGTTACCCTTAGATTCAGTTATAATGCACCAACTGCTGACAATACTGTGTGACGATCCCCCCAACTGGGCAACTTTTAAGAAAAAGGTATGTTGCACATTCCTTTATAACGATGCCCAGTCCGTATATGTTAAGTAATTGTCTGTTTTTATTTCTACAATTCACACCACCCCAAAGTACCTGGGAAGCCACAGGAGAACAGGATCCAAGATGAATCTGGAATCATTGGGTGAACCCTGAGGTTGGAAGACATTCTTCCTCGTCACAGTACCTTGGGTGCCTTGGGATGCAAAGTGGTGTCGTTTCTTAGATTTACTCAATGATGCCCCTCAAGGATGAACCCTCTCTGGAAGAAGGAGTCGCTGGGACATCAGTGTCGAGCAGGAGAAGGGAACCAAGCAGTGTCAGAAAGGCAACAATGAAGGTCTGTCACATTAATCTCCTTGGACGTGTTGTTACACCGGCTGTGGATGTCCCACAAAGATGAAACATGCTGTGGACCTTGACAAAGCTTGTGAGTTGAATATCGGTTCATTCGGTTTCCGTGGATAATCTACGGTGGCGGCAGGTGCAGTGGCAGAAGTAGGTGTCTGGTTCTTTTCAGTTCGCGGTTTCTCGCTATTTTGTTCTTCAGTGGTGCAGCAGCACGGGTGACAGGATGGCTTCTGGTGTGTTGGATATGAGCACTGGACTGCTCTGCCGACCTCCACCAAGTCTGGACCCTCAGGACTCAATCTTCAGTTCAGAATTGCGGGATACACACCGGCAGGCACTTCTTGACAGGTGGTAACACTGGATTTCTTCAGCTGTAGAAAAGTGGACAGGTGTCATGGTTGCAGTGCCCTTTGAAGATTTTTTCAGTTTGTTAGAACTTGGCAAGCTCTGGGCGTTTGGCAGTCTTATGGACCATGGACAATGCTGGTGGACTTCTTGGGCTCAATTTGTCCGAAAACTCTTCTTCTAGATCCACAACAACATACCTCGGCAGTACAATAGGCACACAGGACTGGCTTCCAGGGCACTTCGAGTGAAGAACAGCAGTTGCACGTTGTTCCTTCGTAGCTATGGGAAGAGGTCACCTCTACAGGTCCTCTCTGGATCAGTCCTTGAATCAGCAAAGCAGCCTTTGGATTTGTTGAAGAGTTGTAGCCGCAGAGTTCTTCCTCCAGCTGGATTCAGGATACAAGATTCTGAAACTTCAGCTTCTTCCTTCGGTTTTGACTTTCAGCTTCTGACACAAAGGTAAGTGTTGGGTGCCTTGGTATACACAAATGTCCCTCATTCACGCAGGCTGAGGTAGGCTCAGTCAGCCAATCACACACCAGTGCATTTGTGATAATAAATTAGATGTAATCAGTGAACTGCGCCAATAGTAACAGTACAATAACAGTTGGGTTATGTTTTAAATTCCCTTCCACAGCCTGACACGTGTTTCGAGCAAGGCTCTTTTTCAAAGGCATTGAACTTGTCCGAAAAGAAACTCTTAGTATTACTTGCAGTTGCAATGACCATTATATAAATACAGCCTTCCGGCAACAACAGTGTACAAGGAAAAGCGTGCTCGAAACACGTGTCAGGCTGTGGAAGGGAATTAAAAATATAACCCAACTGTTATTGTACTGTTACTATTGGCGCAGTTCACTGATTACATCTAATTTACTGTTTACTGAGGGTTCTTGGTCCTGGCACCCTCACACTTTCATGCTGAACGCTGCCTTTCCAAATTTCTAATATTGAGCAATAGCGCTGGTTGTTCAAATAGGCCTTCGGACCACATTGCTCTATCGGCATTTGTGATAATAGCCTGGGAAACCCCACTTTAAGCGGTAATGTTAGGCCGGGAAATCCCAGAAACAAAACGGAAATATTCAAGGTAAATGGCCAAACCCTGCTTTATTAATAATCCACATAAAACAGTGACAGCATACAAACAAAATAGTTGTGAGCTCTCAACTCTTCTCGCACATGACAATGGTTTGAGAACACAAAATATGTCATCATTGACGTCACATTACAATCTTGGTTACAAAAACCTACAGGGTACGGGGATTGGTTAAGGGGATCATCTACATATAGAAAATATATGGGTTAGTCCTACCATTGGTTATACTACTATCTGATGGCTCCACCTAGGACCACCTATAAATTGATGAGAAAATACATGTCATCTTTAAAGTCGACTATTGGCTAATGCAACATATACTAGGCGGCACAACATTAAGGGTTTTCATTGGTTGGCACCTTGCTCACCAACCTTGGCAAGGACCGGTCATCAGCACATGAACTACAAATGTGAGTAGGGGATGAGAAGTCCAAGACCTGTGTTCTTCCAATTAAATAAGACGCTATCCCTTAATCCTAGGCCACAACTCAAAATAGTCCCTTGCATTTGACCTTGTAAGGCACCTTGATTCTGAGAACATGTGGAGAGTCAAGGCAGGTGCTGGGTCATGGCGGGCCCTAATGAATAGACACTGTTCTTGAATTATGGGTCACATTTGAGAAGAATATTTTCTGAATTATTCCACCCTACATTTATTGCGATTTTAGTTAGCATGAATGCAAGTGTTATTTTTCCGACCACTAGGGATTTGGTCGATCCATTCCTTATGAGGTTTGAACTTATAATTAGTCGGTACCTGGCATTCAAATGCTGGTTGTTCTTAAATTAATCTAAGAGAAATATGTTTTGGTGCCTTTGAATTCGTTAATTCATGTTCTCTTCTAGACCGCTCAAGCCCTCCCTAATTCTTCAGCAACCTTGAAGAGCTCAGCCATTGCCTGCGCCCCACACGGATCTGTACTTTAGCGGATTCAGCAGTTTAGGTTTTCATGGAGCTTTGAGGCCTCTCCTAATTTCAATGTGTGTTGTGACTTCCATTTTAACAAAGATGGCAGCCTTTTACTGTTGCGTTTCTACAATAGTAAACTATATACGTATATTGTTTGTGTTGCGTTTCAGCTTATACATTGCTTGTGTTATAGTCTTCGTGTCTTTATGGTGCGATATTCTTCGTGTCAAAATGCACGTTTTACCTAATGTTCGTGTCTCTTCATGGTGAGTGCATATTTGCTTCATGTCTATTGCATGTGCCTCTGTGAGTCTAATAGTGGGTTTGTTTATTTCGTCATCTGCAGTTACATCAGGTACATTTCCTCCTGTATCTGTCTGGGATAAGGCCGATATGGCCACCTCAATGTATAGCGTTTCTCACCCACGTGATATGGAGGTGGGGAGAGTCCATTGCTATTAATGATGTATTATTCTGCCTCTCAACACATTCATCAAGCAGCATCCAATCCGGCTCACATGCATTCAGGCCATTCACCCAGAACCAGACATCCAAAACAGTGAATGTGTAATAGAGGCAGCTCTCTACATTTAAGAGCACATACTGCATTCATTCAAGTTTCAGTCAGGGCTGGCTCTGGCAGACCACAGGCATGTATTTATGTAGACATTTCTATCAGCACGCAAAATCCTGAGGCATCTAGGCGCTAGTTACAGAAAGTGCTTATTATAGGAAAAAAGAAGGTGTGGTGTAAAAACTGGTAAAGCCGCTCCACAAATTACGGTTAGCTACATCATGCATGCATTCAAAAAGGACATATTTAGTGGAAAAATACCAAACTGGCAAAGCCTCTCCTCATGTTACCGGGAGTTACATCAGGCATGTATTCAAAAAGGATATATTCAGTGGGAAAATACAAAACTGATAAAGCCTCTCCTCATGTTACAGGTAGCTACATCAGGCATGTATACGAAAGGATATATACAGTGCATATAAACAGGAGGTAAGGTGGTAAATAAATGTTCCGGGGGGTTGTAGCAGATAACGTACCCTTATTTATTGGATCAGGGGATGGACTTAAGCAAATGCATGGTTTGTGGCCGCAACGTAGCCCAGTTGCTAGTTAAGTACAGAAAGTCAGATGGATTGAGTGTGTAGGTTGTATCTGGTGCAGTGGCGGCACATCGCAGTTAAGTGTAGCGCAAGGGAGACCTCAGGAAGCACAGGTAGTGATGCCGAGGCGGTAAATGGTGTGATTCGACCATTGTGGGCGGAATACCAGTTGTATAAAGGAACAATTACTTAACCAGTGGTTTGGTATGAAAGCACAAGAGGTGGAGAAGGGTGGAAAGGTAGGTGATGCAGAAACAGCAATGGTTGGAGCCCAGTGGAATAGTGGGCGCTCTTCTGACCGTGTGGGCTATGATAGAGTTCCCGAGCTTTTGATGTTGTGGGTGAGGCATGGGTAGTGGAGAAAGGGGTGCCACGCCGAGCCGCCTTCGAGCCTTGGACAGGCACAGACAGGCCTGCAGCCTTTCCGGTGAGCCTTCCCCAGCAGAATGAGCCAGCTTCAACTGCCGGCTATGGGGAGGCCTCGGAAACGTACAGGGCTCAGCCAATCACAGCAGATGGAAAGAGGCACTCCTCCCAGCTGAAACAGGGTGCTGCATAGATGACTAAGGCAGCGGCCATCTTAGCAGGGCAACGAAAAGCAGGCTCCGGTCTGGATGAAGAAGATAACAGATGGTAGCAGGTGTTGCAGAGTGGAATCCCCTCGACTCCTTGATGGTATATGGAGGAGGGGAGACAGGCACAGACAGGCCTGCAGCCTTTCCCTCGAACCTTCCCCGGCATTGTGACATGCAACCAAAACCAGACACCCACAACACAGAATGTGATTTGACGCCTCTCTCCATTCATTCAGGTCCCACTCCTTGGGAGTACCCAAAACAAGCAGTCCTTGGGAAGGCTCCTATCAGTCTAGCAGAGGCAGCCCCACAGCCATATATGGGCTTTCCATCCAACATCCAATTAGGAGAAGGGAGACAGAGCCAGGACTTCTCAGGACCTTGAGAAACAGGAAGGGAAAGGCAGGACGCCAGGTGGCTATCTTGCCTTTGTTTTGAAATCAATTGATTCCTATGGCAGGGCCTGGGTGTCTCAAAATGGTGGAGGCCCAGAGCCACTGCAAAATCAGCATGTAGCTGCCACCAGCCCATGCCCTGCTCTGTGGGCAACACACAGGTGCCCAAAAACACACACTAGGAGTTCCAAGGGGTACCTCTACCCATGGGTTCCATTAGGGTATTCCATGGGTCTTGGTTCACCAAGATAAGAAATTAAAAGATGCACTGCCAGGGGTCCGAACTGGACTCCTGTGCAGGAAACATACAGAAACACTGGGAAGTGGTATGACAAGGACGAGTGTTTTGCTTTCGAAAAAGTGCATGGACAAATCTTATTTTTCCCACCAATACACTAAATGAAAAACCTTGACCGTGGGGAGGCAGTGATTCACTGTCATGCGTCCGGTCACCTGGAGGCTCTGGAACAGGTACAGATGGGGCCGCCATTAGTAGTTCTGTCACGTTCTACGGAACAACCTGGTAGGGGTCTAGTCTTTCACTTTCACAATGGTGGCTGGGAGGTTCTTATTCTGCTTCCTCCCAGCGTTCCAGCGTTCTTTGCGTTGCAACCACTTCACAGCTTTTGCTCTGTTGCCTTTCGGTTCGATAACGCTCCAAGTGATCTTTTTCTTTTCGAGCTACTTTTTTCTACTGTTCTCACTCGCCCTTCTCCGCCACCCTTCTTCCCCGTTCCGCATTTTCTCATACCCCCCTCTCTGCCGCTGCTTTCCGTGCGGTGCCGCCGCACAGCCTTCTGGTAGATCTGCTCCTGCTACACGACAGTCTGTTTTTTCTGCCTCTTACCTCTGAATTGCCAACCGGATCCTGCCCTTTCCTTCTGCCGCTTTTTTTGCCTTACCTGTTGCCGCCAAACTGTAATTGAAGAGCGTACATCACCCAGAAACCACCGGAACCTGCTTCTACGACTCCATATTCTTCTTTCATTGAATCCGCTTACCTTCAACCGCTGTTGCTACTCTTCCTGGTTTTTTTTCAGCCTTCTGGCTTTTTCCCCATTTCGGTTTGTTTCGGTGGAGAGGCCACAGGGCTACAGCACACCAGTGGCCACTGTGGCTTCCCATCGAGACAGATCACCTCAACGTAAGGAAGAAGAAAGACACATGTACCAACAAAAATGGGACGTATACAGATCGGACTCCAGCAGTACAGGTGAGGAGTCAGAGGATGGCAGTGGAACAGAGGAACCAGAACAGCTGTGTGAAAGATCGGAACAGGTGTGTGACAGAACAGAACAGGTGTGTGACAGATTGCAACGCCTAAAGTTATGGCTACGCCCAAGCAAGTACAGGAACTGCTAGGGGCAGTCCATGGTCTTACACAGGAGGTGCAGACCCTAAAAAATGAAAACATTATACTAAAACAAATGATCACCACGCGGGAGCCCTTTCCCGCTCCGGATCTACCCCCAATGCCACTCTCTTCGGGTAAGTTCGATGGTGCCTCAAGGAAGATTAAAGACTTTCTGGACGCCTGTACAGTCCACTTTACTTTTCGACCAACCACGTTTGCGTCTTATCAAGCTAAAGTGGGGTATCCTATCTCCAACATGACTAGTAATGCCTTGGCCTGGGCTACTCCTCTGGTGACCGGAACAAATCCGATAATGCAAGATTATGAAGGGTTTAAAACGCTCCTAAAGCAGACTTTTGAACAGCCCGAAATTACATATACCGCATGTGAGGATCTCCTAGGCGCTCATCAAGGAACCATGGATGTCCTCTCCTACATCTCGTTGTTCAAAAACCTTGCCACACAAGCAGGTTGGCCAGAGCAAGCCCAATATGCCATATTCAGACGTGGGCTCAAAGAAGAGATAAAGGATGAGCTAGCAAGGACACCTAGACCACCTACGTTTGCTGACCTACTGTCAGGAACCGCGGGTGGAAGATTTGGAACTATTGGAGGCACTAATGTGCTTCTACTGTTACGCTCTAGTCCTCACCTAACATGGCGGAGTCCCCTATATAGATCCGACTCTGCCCCCTTGTTCGGTGTGTTGTATCTGTGTTCTTCGCTATGGCGCTCCTTTTACTCCTGTAGTAATCGTATTCTCTCTCTCTTGTTCCTCTTAGTCTATTTGTCTTCCGTGTTTGTATCTTGCTTGCTCCTCTTGTGTCAGTCTGCACGCCTGGGGTCTCCTCGCTTTTCGTTAGTTTCATTTTTGCATTTCGGCTTCTGGTGACGGTTTGTTTACCTCCTGCTTTGGCGTTCTACCGCCGTTCCCTGCTCCGCCGACTACGCTCTGCATCGGTAGCTTGTAGCTCTGCGTAGCTCCTCCTACTTATTCCTACTTACTTTACTGCGGCGTCTGGCCATTCCTCTCCAACGCTTTCTTACTTCTCTCTTTCATTAGTGTGCCTCTGCTATTTTTCTGCTTCTTGGTTGAACTGCCAATCCTTCCATCTACTTGTACTTACCTGTACTCCGTGTACAATCCTTCCATCTGCTTGTACTTCCCTGTACTCCGAGTACATTCGCTCTCCTGTTGCAGCCCTTCTTTCTGTATCCAGTTTTCCAGTAGTTACCCTTTCTGTTCTTCTTTTTCTGTCATGGAAGTATTACTTCCTCCATTCTACCTTACTTCAGCTCCTTTTACCTCAGTGATACTTACCCATCTGTAGGAGGGGTTTGGCAAACCAGCTTGACGGGAGCAGATTCCTGCTGCACATTGGTCTCTGGATATTCAACACCACCACCCTCCAGGGTTTTTTCTGCCTTCCGGCTTTTTCCCTGGAAGTCGGGGCTGGCCCCCCGCGCTACCCTGAGGGCAGATTCCCATCTCTGTCAAGGTGGCCTCCGGAGGGGCCAGACCTTATTTACACAAGCAGAAGGTCCGGATTCCTAAGGACAAGGCCTCCAACAAGAAGAAGAACCGCCCAAGGGCAGAGACTGCTCTGAAGGACCTAACTTCCGAGGATTCAGGTAAGGAGAAGGGGGAGGTAAAACTGAAGCCTGACAGCATACAACGCCCGTCTATACCCATGGCGTCCTTGGAGCAGTATCAAGAACTGGTCACTGCAATGCAGAATCTTACCGCAGTGGTACAAGCTTTGAGAACGGAGAATATCGCTCTACGACAACAAGCGGTGTTACATCGAGATGATCATGGCGACTTGCCACCTATGACACTCTCCTTCGGCAAGTATGATGGTCATCCTGGAGGGCTCAAGAACTTCCTAGACGCCTGCAAGGTGTACTTTACTTTCCGGCCCCATGCATATGAGACGGCCCGATCCAGAGTCGGTTTCATCATTGCTAACCTCACAGGAAACGCTTTATCCTGGTCTACGCCGTTAGTCACGAGTAATGACCCTTCCTTGAACGACTATGACCATTTTGTTGATGCCTTTAAGGAGAGGTTTGATAGACCTGAAGTGCTATACTCTTCTTTGGAAGCTATACTGGATGTTCGTCAGGGAACCACTGATGTTCAAACATATATTTCCCGCTTCCTGAGACTAGCAGCCAAGGCAAATTGGCCTGACTTCGCCAAGCAGACAATATTCAGACGTGGTCTCCATGACGATATCGAGGATGAGCTTGCACTGGTAGCCCGGCCCACATCCTTCCAGGATTTGATGACTTTGTCTCTTCAGATCGAGTTCAGGTTGCAGGAACGTCGACACGAAAGAAGACGACTCTGCGGTACCCCTCAGGCTATCAGTATACCCTCCCAGTCTCCCGCTCTTAGGTCTACTCCCCCTATGGATGAGCCTATGCAGATAGGAGCTACTCGAGGACACCTAACTTCTGAAGAACGAAAAAACGTTGTCGAGAAGCCGGGTTGTGCATGTACTGCGGTTCCTCGAAACATCTATTAAGAAACTGTCCGGAGGTTCCTCCTAGGAGGAAGGAAAACTCCAACCCCCAATCTGCTACAAGGGAAGTTTTGGGGGAACTACCAAGTACCCTTGCTACAACTCAAGAACAATAAGAGATACAGAAGAGAACAGTTTGATGGTCTTACTGTGGTTGTCCGATTCTGATCCTGCAGAGGTGTTGGCTATGTTAGATTGTGGGGCTGCCAACAATTTCATGGACTTTAACTGAGCCAAGGAGAACCTTGTCCCTTCAAGCCAAGACCTATTCCGGTAGAAGGTGTGGATGGGAAGCCTTTGTCATCGGGGCCCATAACGAGAGAGACTATCCCTCTGAAGATGATGTTGGGTAACCATCAAGAATATCTGGTATTTGACCAAATCAGAGCAGCTCATTTTCCCTTGGTGATCGGAATACCGTGGATGAGGAAGCATAACCCTCTCATCGATTGGACTGCCAACAGGTTGAGCTTTAACTCGCAGTTTTGTGGATCAAATTGCATGACTCCTTCCACCAAGGAAGTAACTGAAGAAGGAACCAATATCATCGGTCCCATGATAGTATCCTCAGTCCCACTCCAGTATCAGGAATATTCAGAGGTGTTTCTGGATACTATACCCCGACAATTGCCTCCACAAAGGGCAGAAGACTGCTGCATAGACCTGATTCCGGACGCAGTAGTGCCCTTCGGACACATGTACCCTTTGTCTCTCACAGAAAGGAGTGCCCTCCGAGACTACCTTGATGCAAATCTTCAAAATGGGCTCATCCAGGAGTCCAAGTCATCTTGTGGAGCCTCCTTATTCTTTATTCCCAAGAAGGATTCCGCTGAACTGCACCCATGCATTGACTACAGAGGCCTTAACAAGGTAACTCTCCGAGAACGTTATCCCATGCCATTGATACAGGACATTTTGGAGGCTGTTCAAAGGGAGGTTTACTTTACCAAGCTTGACCTGCGAGGTGCCTATCACCTCTTAAGAATAAGACAAGGAGACGAATGGAAGATGGCCTTCCGTACCCACCCCCTTTGGACTATTTGAATATAAAGTAATGCCGTTCGGCCTCGTATATGCACCTGCTATCTTCCAGAGATATATGGATAAGGTATTTGCTGACATGTTGTTTTTGTCGGTAGTGGTCTACCTAGATGACATTCTGATATTCTCCAAGACATTACCGGATCATAGGCAACTGGTCAAGAAGGTATTACAGCGTTTACTATCCCATCAGTTGTTGGTCAAGCTAGAAAAGTGCCAGTTTGAAGCTACTTCCGTGTCTTATCTAGGATTCATCCTGTCCAAGAAGGGTATTGAAATGGATCCAAATAAGGTCAAGGCTATCGGGGAATGGAAGGAACCAGTTAACATCAAGGAGTTACAGACTTTCTTGGGATTGGCCAATTTTTATAGACGGTTCATTCCCATTTTCTCTAAAACGGTGCTACCTCTCACTTCACTACTTAAGAAAGGAGTCAAATTCTTTTTTGATAAGGAGCCTAGAGAAGCCTTCCTTATGCTCAAAAAGATGTTTACCACAGCACCAATATTGGTCCAACCGGATCCGACCAAACCATTCATTCTAGAAATTGATGCTTCAATAGGAGCGGTAGGGGCCATCCTACTTCAGAAATCAGGCAACGGATATGAACACCCAGTGGCATACTTCTCTAAAACACTGACTAGCAGTGATCGTAACTACTCGGTACTTGAAAGAGAACTATTGGCCATTAAATTGGCTTGACAAGAGTGGCGCCATCTCTTGCAAGGTGCTGCTCACAGCTTTATTATCCGTACTGATCACCAAAACCTTTGGGTATTACAGCAAATGGAATGCACCAATGCACGTCACCCCAGATGGGCATATTTCTTTTTACAGTTTGACTTTGTTATTACTTACATTCCTGGTACCGAAAATAAAAAGGCTGATGCCTTGTCACGGAGTCACGGGGAAGGCTCTGGGCTCTATCAGGGTCATGACCTGGTTTTCCCAGAGCTTGAGATTCTGGCTTCCACTTTCTCTTTTCTTCAAGAGTTGATTCCCCAAAATCAGACATGCACCAATCTACCTTCCACGACCAACCAAGGTAACGATGGGTTGTACTACCATGAAAAGGCTCTTTACATCCCCACTAAAAGACTCCAGAATCTGGTCCTTTCCTGGTGTCACGATACGCCCTTAACATGGCATCCTGGTATTAGGAAGACCTATGAATTACTACACAGGGGGCTTTGGTGGCCTACTCTCAAAAATGACGTGTACCAGTACGTGTCAACCTGTTCCGTTTGTGCCTCCAACAAACATCAGACAGGTAAGCCTCTTGGACTGCTGCAGCAACATTCGTTACCAGAACATCAATGGGAACACATATCCACGGATTTTATAGTTGACCTTCCTCAGTCCTATGGCATGACAGTAATTATGGTGACGGTTGACTCATACAGTAAATTGGCTAATTTCTCAGCCTTCAAACAGGTCCCTTCTGCCTCAGAGACAGCAGCTGTTTTTCTTTGAGACATAGTTCATTTGCATGGGTTGCCCTGACCATAGTATCGGATCGAGGACCTCAATTTACCCCGAGATTCTGGGCTACTCTCTGCCAAATCCTGGGTATCCACAGAGCCCTTTCTTCCGGTTACCACCCTCAGAGCAATGGACAAACGGAAAGACTGAATGCCAGCCTGGAGCAGTATCTGAGGTGTTTCTGCAGTCCCCAGCAGGAAGAGTGGTATCGGTTTCTCCCTCAAGCTGAGTTTGCCTATAATAATTCGATACACACTTCGATCCAGATGAGTCCTTTTTTGTACTTACGGGTTTCATCCCCAACATCTGCCGTGGCTTAGTACACCCTCTACCAAGGTTCCGGCTTTGGACGGGGTATTGAAGGCCCTGCAAGAAGTGCATGAACTAGCTAAGAAAGCACACTTGGCTAGTCAACAGTCACAGAAGGGATGGGCAGATAGGAGCAGACGCTCCAATCCGGAGTGGAAGACTGATCAGTTAGTCTGGTTATCCACCAGATTTTTACCCAAATGGATCCATACCGGAAAATTCTCCTCACGTTACCTTGGCCCCTTTCCCATTGTACAACAAGTCAACCCAGTGGCCTATAGGCTCAAACTCCCTGAGTATCTCAAGAGAGTGCATCCTGTCTTCCATGTCTCACTACTAAAGGAGTATAAGGAAGATCCATTCCAAAGACCAGTCCATTGAGGGCGTACTCAGGTTGTCCAGGTTCCAGACAAATACGAGTTGGCCTATCTGGTAGATTCCAGATACCGTAAGGGCAGGTTACAGTACCTGGTGCATTGGAAGTGTTACCCTGTTGAGGAAAGGTCTTGGGAACCCAAGAGCCACATCCATGCCCCCCGTTTGTTGAAGAGCTTTCACCAGCTACACCCAGGTAAACCTGGGGGCCCCCCGAGGAGACGGAGGTATACTGTCAGGAACCGCAGGTGGAAGATTTGGAACTATTGGAGGCACTAATGTGCTTCTACTGTTACACTCTAGTCCTCACCTAACATGGCGGAGTCCCCTATATAGATCCGACTCCGCCCCCTTGTTCGGTGCGTTGCATCTGTGTTCTTCGCTATGATGCTCCATTTACTCCTGTAGTAATCGTATTCTCTCTCTCTTGTTCCTCTTAGTCTATTTGTCTCCCGTGTTTGTATCTTGCTTGCTCCTCTTGTGTCAGTCTGCACGCCTGGGCTCTCCTCGCTTTTCGTTAGTTTCAATTTTGCATTTTGGCATCTGGTGTCGGTTTGTTTACCTCCCGCTTTGGTGTTCTACCACCGTTCCCTGCTCCGCCGACTGCGCTCTGCATCGGTAGCTTGCAGCTCTACGTAGCTCCTCCTACTTATTCCTACTTACTTAACTGCGGCGTCTGGCCATTCCTCTCTAATGCTTTTTTACTTCTCTCTTTCATTAGTGTGCCTCCGCTATTTTTCTGCTTCCTGGTTGAACCTCCAATCCTTCCATCTACTTGTACTTAACTCTGCTCTGTGAACAATCCTTCCAACTGTTTGTACTTCCCTGTACTCCAAGTACATTCGCTCTCCTGTTGCAACCCTTCTTTCTGTATCCAGTTTTCCAGTAGTTACCCTTTCTGTTCTTCTTTTTCTGTCATGGAAGTATTACTTCCTCCGTTCTACCTTACTTCAGATCCTTTTACCTCAGTGATACTTACCCATCTGTAGGAGGGGTTTGGCAAACCTTCTTGACGGCAGCAGACTCCTGCTGCACATTGGTCTCTGGATATTCAACACCACCACCTCCTACCTACGAGATCTCCAGTGTTTTTTCTGCCTTCTGGCTTTTTCCCTGGAAGTCGGGGCTGGCCCCCCGGGCTCTCCCGAGGGCAGATTCCCATCTATGTCAAGGCGGCCTCTGGAGGGGCCAGGCCTTATTTACACGAGCGGAAGGTCCAGATTCCTAAGGACAAGGCCTCCAACAAGAAGAAGAACCGCCCAAGGGCAGAGACTGCTCTCAAGGACCTAACTTCCGAGGACTCAGATGAGGAGAAGGGGGAGGTAAAACTGAAGCCTGACACCTACTATCATCGGAGCTGCAGATAGAGTACCGGAGTCTGGAAAGAAAAAACGAATGTAGAAGACATTGAGACCAGTCCTTTTTCGGAGGAATAGCGTATTTCACAGCCACACCGCCACTGCCCGTTCCTTGAGAAGAACCAATGCAGATCGGTTCTGCACGTGGTCCTCTTACTGCTGAAGAATGAAGGCGTCGATGAGAAAACGGACTGTGCGCCTATTGTGGATCAGGAAAACACTCTATGCGAGAGTGCACTGAGATACCCTCTCGTAAACAGGGAAACTAATGCTTTCGAACCTAACAGGGACGAGCGTCTGAGGGTTTGGTTCTGCATCAAGTCCCTATGTTTCATTATCCGTATCTTCAACAACCCATACCGAAGATTCACGGCTCATAGTGCTTACAGTGCAAGTGAAATCCGACCTGCGGTGGATAGAAGCCTTGGCACTTCTGGACTGTGGGGCAGCCGGTAATTTTGCATACACAATTTGGGCTGAAAAGGCGGGTATCATCAGATTGGAAAGAACCAAGGATCAGAAAGTTGAAGGGGTTGATGGCACCCCCTTGTCATCCGGTCCGATCCCGCATACCACCGAGGAGCTCTTGGTTTGGATCTTTCAACACACCGAATCGATAAAATTCGACATAATACGAGCAGCCCACTTTCCGATCATTCTGGGAATTACTTGGCACAGGAAACACAACCCGGTAATCAACTGGACAAGAAACCAGTTGAGTTTTGAATCCGGATACTCCAAGCAACACTGTTTCTCTCAAACTGTGTACAGTCCGGTACAAGCCCTAACATCAGAACACAAAGGGGTTATTGGAGTGCACACACTACCACCGGAATACGCCCCATACCAAAAGGTATATACTGAACAAACATGCATGGAACTCCCTCCGTATAGACCGGAGGACTATGCGATCGAATTGAACCCCAATGCATTGGTGCCATTCAGTCACATGTTTTCATTGTCACATACAGAAAAGAAGGCACTCCGGGAGTACCTGGACAACAACATATAAAACGGTCTCATCCAACCTTCGAAGTGTCCTTCAGGAGCCCCACTGTTTTTTGTTCCCAAACGAGATCCCTCAGAATTAAGACCCTGCATCGACTTTAGAGGCCTTAATAAAGTTACTATACGGGATCGGTACCCTATGCCTCTTATCTCGGACATCTTGGAAGCAGTACAAGGTGCAAGAATCTTTACTAAACTGGATCTCCGCAGTGCTTACCACCTTCTCAGGATCCATAGAGCAGATGAATGGAAGACCGCTTTTCGAACACCTTTTGGGTTGTTCGAATGCAAGGTTATGCCTTTCGGCCTAGTGAACGCCCCAGCAGTCTTCCAACATTTCATGGACAAGATATTCTCAGATCTCATGTATCTGTCAGTTACCATCTACCTCGATGACATCTTTGTTTTTTCCTCGGATCCTTCACAACACCATCTACATGTCTCGGAAGTCCTTAGACGCCTACTCCAAAATAATCTACTGGCTAAACTCGAAATATGTGTGTTTGGAGTCACTTCTATTCCATACCTGGGTTACATCCTTTCCGAAAGAGGAGTAGCCACGGACAAAGGAAAGGTTTATGCTATCCTTGACTGGCCAACCCCCATTTCAGTCAAGGACATACATAGGTTTTTGGGCCTAGCAAACTTTTATCGCAGGTTTATACCAAACTTCACAGAAGTGGTATTGGCCATTACTACGCTTCTAAAAAAAAAGCACTAAGCCATTTAAGTGGAATGATGCTGCAGAGAAAAGCTTCCAGCATCTCAAAAGGCTGTTTTGTTCTGCTGCCAGTCTCAAACAACCTGATCAGACTAAACCTTTTGTCGTTGAGACCGATGCTTCTGCAACCGCCATTGGGGCAGTGTTACTACAGGAAGAGGATAGCATCGAACATCCCATTGCTTATCTGTCACGAAACCTCAGTTCAAGTCAACGCAACTATTCGGTCCTCGAAAAGGAACTGCTAGCAATGAACCTGGCCTGCGAGGAATGGAGACACCTACTGCAGGGCAGTGTTCAACCGTTCACCATACGCACGGATCACTGCAACCTAAAAGTCCTGGAAACCATGGAGTGTATCAACTCACGACAAGCAAGGTGGGCTCATTTCTTTGCCCAATACGATTTTCGAATAACCTACCTACCCGGCTGTTTAAACACATTAGCAGATGCCCTTTACAGGAAAAACCACGCCGAGCACCAACCCACTTTCTCACCAGAAAGAATGTTTCAGAGGAACTGTTTAGTGGCCCTAGTTAATACATTCCTACAACAGGTCAAACAGGCCACTCTCATGGAACAACCTTCAGGTGTTGCCTTACCACCAGAGATCTATATGAGAGATCTATTTGCCAGCCGCTACACCGTAAACATCTTTGATCATTTTGATCAATACAAACCATAGTAAACATCTGCGCCCGAATGCAGTTTATTTTGCCTGGTGTGCGTTAAAAGTACTCAAAATCAAAATCACCAGGGATAAGGGAAGAAAACGGCATTTGGTTTAAGGAGAACAGTCTGTTCATACCTACAGAATCTTTGAGAGAAAAGATACTCAACTGGTGTCACGATAACCAGACTGCCGGACATTGAGGTCAAAGCGGAACACTCGACCTGGTCAGACGCTCTTACTATTGGACAAACCTAAAACAAGAAGTGGCAGAGTACATCAAAAGATGTCCCGTCTGTGCCAGAAGCAAACATCAGCCTGGCAAACCCATTGGGCTTCTGGAACAAACCCCATTACCCACACGTCCTTGGGAAGTTATCTCTACTGACTTTATCGTAGATCTTCCAAGATCCCATGGGTGCACCTGTATCATGGTGACAATCGAATCCTATACCAAAATGGGTAATTTTTCTCCCCTACCTAAGGTACCAACTGCTGAAGAGATGGCGAGAGTGTTTGTTAAGGACGTCTTCCACCTCCACGGCTTACCTGACAAGATCATTTCCGATAGAGGAACACAATAGACGTCACGATTTTGGAAGGCTATGTGTCCGCTCCTGGGGATGGAAAGAGCATTGTCATCGGGGTATCACCCCCAAACCAATGGACAAACAGAAAGAGCCAACGCCACATTAGAACAATACCTTTGCTGTTATTGTAATCAACAACAGGACGACTGGGTGCCACTGCTTTCTACTGCAGAATTTTCCTATAACAATGCCAAACACACAACAATAAACATGTGCACTTTTTACTGCAAATATGGGTTCCATCCACGGGGCAACAATCCTGTAACAAAAAGACGAACTAACGTTCCAGCAGTTGAGGCAACCCTGGCTAAAATTGTAGAGGCGCAATCATCAGCAAAAGCCAGTCTCGAAACAGCCTCCCGAACCTACAAACAACAGGCAGATCTTCACCGACAAAGAGGTCCAGATTGGAATGTGGGTTCTAAAGTCTGGCTTTCCACCAAATTTCTACCCCGTTGGGCTCACCCATCTAAGCTGTCTCATCGTTTTCTGGGTCCTTTTTCCATTATGGCCAAAATCAATCCAGTCGCTTACAAACTCAATCTACCCTCTAACCTTAAACACATTCATCCTGTTTTTCATTCTTCATTGCTCAAAGCTTCTGTTCCGGGTGCTTCGTCCCGATCTACATCCAACTACAGACACCTCCAGGGAAGCACCGATGCATAGTATGAGATATCCCACGTTTTTGACTCCAGGTACCACAGGGGTCGACTAGAATACCTACTGGGCTGGAAGGGCTACCCATGGTCTGAAGACACATGTGAGCCCGCTTCCAATGTTCACGCCCCCACCTTATTGGTCAAGTTCCATCGGGCTTATCCGGGGAAACCAGGTTGTTTCAGACCTAGAAGGGGGCATACTGTCATGTGTCCGGTTACCTGGAGACTCTGGAACAGGTATCGATGAGGCTGCCATTAGTAGTTCCTTCATGTTCAATGGAACGACCTGGTAACGGTCTAGTCTTTCACTTTCACATTGGTGGCTGGGAGGTTCTTATTCTGCTTCCTCCCAGCGTTCTTTGCGTTGCAACCACTTCACAGCTTTAGCCCTGTTGCTTTTTGGTTCGATAACGCTCCAAGTTATCTTTTTCCTTTTGAGCTATTTTTTTCTACTGTTCTCACTCGCCCTTCTCCACCACCCTTCTTCCCCGTTCCGCATTTTCTCCTCGCTCCCTCTCTGCCACTGCTTTCCATGCGGTGCCTCTGTGGCTGTGCCCCTTTTCCACGGCTGCAGCGGCACAGCCTTCTGGCAGATCTGCTCCTGCTACACAGCAGTCTGTTTTTCTGCCTTTTACCTCTGAATTGCCAACCGGATTCTGCCCTTTCCTATGGTCTGCTTTTTTTGCCTTACCTGTTGCCGCCAAACTGTAACTGAAGAGTCTACATCACCCATAAACCTACATCACCCATAAACCACCGGAACCTGCTTCTACGAATCCAAATTATTCATTCATTGAAGCCGTTACCTTCAACCGTGGTTGCTACTCTGCCTGGGGTTTTTTCAGCCTTTGGGCTTTTTCCCCATTGCGGTTCGTTTCAGTAGAGGGGCCAGAGGGCTACAGCACACCGGTGGCCACTGTTGCTTCCCATCGAGACAGATCACCTCAACGGAAGGGAGAAGAAAGACACAGGTACTGGCAAAAACGGGACGTATACAGATCGGACTCCAGCAGTACAGGTGAGGAGACGGAGGAGGGCAGTGGAACAGAGGAACCAGAACAGGTGTGTGAAAGAACGGAACAGGTGTGTGACAGAACAGAACAGGTGTGGGACATTCACACATACACATGCTCAGCTAAATAATAAACCGGCTCTTATACGGTCCTTTATTCATCAAACGCATACATAAATGAATAAATGCAACAATAATGATCAGTGAATAAGTGAATAAAAGATGTTTAAAGAAATACATCACTGTTGATGCAGCTTTAAGGAATCCTCTCATCTTGCCAGAATCCACTGAAAAGCCCCAAAAACAGCTAGGCAGAGAGACTTCTGCAGCCAACGGCCTGGAGCAAGGTGGCCCTCCTCCAAGATGAAGCTTTCTGCCTGACCATTTCAGTGCCCCATATTTTAAGCCCTCTGCAAACGCAGGGTGGTACCTTCTAGAATCTTCTTGCCTGAGTCTCTACTCGTTAGTAGCTCTTGCGCGCAGCCAGCCAGAGAGACCCATGGTAAATTCAAGGAGCAGGACTCTTCCCTTTCTCAAGAAAGCAGGAAAAAACAACTCATCCTCAGTTGTGACAATGTCCATAGTATGTCATGGCCACTGGTCACGGGCCATTAACTGTATGCCCGGCAGGGTCCCAATGGACCCAGTCCTGGCACCTCTGGCACCAAGCTCATTTAAAAGTGTGCTCTTGTCAAACAAAATACTAGAGGAAGGTGTGTCGACACTCTCCCCCGAACCACAGAAGCCGAATGAAGTCGACCCTCCACCCATGGTTGGCACAGATAGCTGATATATATAGATACAGGATACCACATGGCAGCCAATGGGGGGGAAGAGGGTTAGGAAGAGGTTGTGGAGGAGAAGGAAATGTTAGGGAAACCGGATAGGAAACACCTAAGTTGGACAGGATGGGGGACGTAACCAGGAAAAAACCCTACCCTGCCTAACATAAGGTAAAGTACCAAAGAACCTAAAATAAACACAGAGCAACAATAATGTCCTCTTAATAATAGACACTACTGCACCACTACTAAGGTCCCAGCACCTCCTAGTACCTTCTTGCTACAGGTACACATAATACTCCCATTACATGAAATACATATATGCAAGCACGAAATGAAACAAACTCATGGGAGAGTATCCCAACATGAAGAACATAACACATGGCCCTATGGGCAAGCAGTAGCACATTGACGCACATAAAACACGCAGGACCCAGTGGTCTGAGTAACAACACTAAACATAGCACTGTGTTTCCAAGAACCCACACGGTGTAACTAGTTCATAGCCCTAGCATTCAGAAGTAGGCTGTCCTTCTTGTCAGGTTAATGCCCTTACACATACAAAACACCAAGTGTCCATTTTAAAACATTGCGAGTGGCAATTGCAGAGTTCAGTTCTGCCCAATGCAAGTACACAAAAAGAAAACCCAACCAGCACTTATCTGGGTGTCTGGGAAGCTCGAAAGCCTTCCCAGACGTAAGCTGAAGACGCCGTAATTGCAGTGCGAGTCAGACCGCCGCCGCCTCGTGTTCTCCGTGCCGCGTTCAGGGAAAGAATGCAGAGCGGCATGGGAACAGCACGTAGCCTCGGGGCGCTGCTCTTCCTATTTTCAATTTCCTGCTTGGACCTGCAGGCAGGCGTTATTCCGCGAGATCCTCCAGCATGGCTTCGCCTCCAAACACAAAATAAGCCACACCTGCCGTGCGCCGTTGAGCCCTAATAAGCTGTTACTAATTACAGACACCTTGCTCAACGCGCGTACGGCCAGAACTACACAATTCCCAGAGGCTGCTGGGTAATGTAGTTTTTTGTCATTATCACGTCTTTTAAGCATTCTGAGGACCCTGGCACCTCTTCCTCCTCCACCACCCCAAATTCCTGACATTACCTCCTCTCCCAGGGCCTTTCCAAGGGCCTGGTTTATCCGGATGTTGCCGATGAAATTGTCTGACCAACCTTGGGGCATGTACCTCCTCTGCGGGTTCCCAAGAACAGTCTTCTGGTCCATAACCTTTCCACTTAATCAAATACCAAAATTTCTGATTTCTTTTCTTGACATCCAGAATACGTTGAACTTCATATTCTTCTTGGCCTGCTTTCATGAAAGCTGGAGGTCATTTCGTAGTCATGCCTGCAGCTGCAGGTTTAAGTAAAGAAACATGGAATACCGGGTGTATGCACAAAGATTTAGGCAAACACAATTTCATAGCAGTTGTAGAGATGAATTTACTAATCACAAAGGGCCCAATGAACCGAGGTAGAAATGTTTTCGACCCTATCAAAGATACATTTCGTGTAGACAACCAAACTCTGTCCCCCACTTTATATTGAGGACCTTTCTGTCGATGCTTGTCAGCTTGCCCTTTGTACTGCCTCTTGGCTCTCTCCAGATTTTCTCGTGCCTTCTGTCTCCTCTCAAGAAGCAACTGTTTGCGCTCCTGTAATACTGGCATATTCCCCATTTCCGGCAAATGTTCCGGTATGATATTCAGTTCATGACCATATAAACATTCATTAGGGGCCATTCCCAAGGAAGAGTGAAAGGTGTTATTATAGGTAAATTCTGCCAGCCATAAAGCCTGTACCCATGAATCTCTGCCATCACTCAGATAACCACGTAAATATTGCTCAAAAGTTTGATTCACTCTTTCTGTCTGTCCATCTGTTTGGGGGTGATAACTGGTGGACAGAGCACAGTTAATTCCCAGCATTTGACAAAAGGCACGCCAAAATCGGGAGGTAAATTGTGAACCTCTATCCGACACAATACTCTTTGGCAACCCATGTAGCCGTACCACATGTTGCAGAAATAGCTCAGCCAATCTACCTGCCCCAGGTATTCCCTCACAAGGGATGAAATGGGCTTGTTTTGACAGAAAATCTACCACTACCCATATGGTATCCCATTGCTTATCGGGCGGCAGATCAGTGATAAACTCCATAGAAATGTGTGTCCAGGGTTGCTCAGGAGTGGGTAATGGCTGGAGTAACCCTCTTTTCTTAACATGCTCTGCCTTATTACGTGCACAATTTTCACATAATTCCACATATCTTTCCATTTCTTGTTTTAAAGAAGGCCACCAAAAGTATTTTTTCAACATTGTCTGCATTTTTCTCAACCCTGCGTGTCCTGCTAAGGGAGACTGATGACACCAGAATAAAGCCTTGTCTTGTAGTTCTTTCGTTGGCAGGTATAGTCGCCTCTGATGGTATGGCAACCCTTCCCGTATACTTTGTGCCGGATGACTATTCCGCCACGCTAACATTTGTTGAGGATTTAAAGCTTTCTTGACTAAATCAGTGACCTGTATGGTCATATCCCCGACAATTTATCTGGTGAAATAACAGCTTTAACTTCACCTACTGTATGATCCAAGTTTTGTTGTCTAGAAAGGGCATCTGCCTTCCCATTTTTGCTGCCTGGCCTAAAAGTAACCACAAAATCAAATTCATTAAAGTATTGCAACCATCTCAATTGCCTAGGACTAAGTGTGTGAGCTGTTTTGAAATATTGCAAATTTTTGTGGTCAGTTACCACCACCACCTGGTGCCTTGCTCCCAGTAAATAGTGTCGCCACTCAAGGAATGCAGACCGAATCGCCAACAACTCTTTATCCGTTATAGAATAATTTTGCTCACATCCTGTCAATTTTCTGGAATAAAATGCTACCGGGTGCCATACCTCTTTCTCATCTTTTTGCGACAAAATGGCTCCTATTGCCACGTTACTAGCATCTGTTTCAACTTGAAATACTCTCTCCGTGTTGGGATGTTTTAACACAGGAGCAGTAGAAAAGGCATTCTCCCCATCAACACTCCAATTAAATTTCACTGCCTTTTTTAACAACCGCGTGATTGGTGTAACAATTTTAGAGAAATTGCTGATAAAACGCCTATAGAAGTTGGCAAAGCCTAGAAAAGATTGTATGTCCTTGATGCATTGTGGCGAGGGCCAGTCTCTAACTGCTTGCACTTTCTTAGGATCCATCAATATTCCTATATTAGACAAAATAAATCCCAGAAATTCCACCTGTGTAACATGAAATGCACTTCTCCAACTTGACACACAGTTGACTTTCCTGCAACCATCTCAATACTGTCTTTACATGTTGTACATGCTGCTCTGGAGTTTTCAGAATAAATCAAAATATCATCAATATAAACAATAACAAAAACATCAATGAATTCCTGCAAAACTTCTTGCATGAAGAACTGAAAAGCGGCAGGGGCATTGCATAAACCAAAAGGCATGACAAGGTACTCAAACAAACTGTCACGATTAGTCTCTGCCTTCTCAAACTCCTCCTTACCTGTCTGTTCCTGTACTTCTTCCGTCTTTATTACAGCTTTCTTCTTCTTATTCTTTTCTCCTTCGGTGGGTTTCTTCTCTTTTTTTTGTCGAAGGTAGGGACGCGCTCCTTCGGTAGCCTCCGTGATCTAGCTGATAACAGACCAAGGGAATACCTGAGGAGCGCGCCCTAAAGAATGGGGAAAAAGCCTCCTGGCAAAAAACCCCTATCAGGTATTCAGGTGTCCGTGGAATACCAATGTCCGAAAATAACTCGGAGATTTTGATAACTGTTAGTAGCCGAGCTCCGGATACATAGTATGAATATCCACACCTTGCTCAACTATCGTGCCGGCTGAGCTGTGGTTGAGAGAGGACTCGAGCTCGGTCCGTCGGAACACCGGAGAGGCGTTACGAACGGAACAACAAAAGAAAGAAAGAGGAAAAGAAATAGGTAAGTAAAAGGACAGAAAAGAAAGCACAGTCGAATGCGCTCACAGCGAAGTAACACTAACGCTGAAGCGCCGGCTGAGAGAGAAAGACGGGAAAAATACTTACACGGAAGACGCCGTATAGAGCGCGTCGTGTAAGAAAGGACAGAGGACAAAGACCCTAATCACCTTACCTGAAAACCTGAAATCACCTCCAGTGTAGGGAAAGAATAGGAGGTAAGTAAGCATAGGAGGGTAAGTAACGGACTTGAAAGCAAAGGTAAGTTGAATAACTAGATGCTGAGAGCGACTTGCTGGGCACGTAACGGGAACGATACAACGCGCAGAGCGTTGCTATGGCCGCTAGTTTATAGAGTACGTCGGCCATCTTGGAATAGACTAGACCAACAGAATGGAACAGGCCGCCATCTTAGTAGTACTTCCAACGACTAGCGATTCTCCAGGGCTGGTGCATGACACAAACCAAATTTAGTTCTAAATGCTGTCTTCCACTCTACTCCTTCTTTGACCCGTATCAAATGATACGCACCCCTCAAATCCAATTTGGTGTAAATCTGGGCGGACCTAACTTGGTCTAACAAAATTGAAATCAATGGCAATGGAAATCTGTTCTTGATAGTTACCTTATTTAAGGCCCTATAGTCAATACAAGTGCGTAAAGTACCTTCTTTCTTGGGAACAAAAAATAACGGTGAGGAAACTGGAGACGTGGAATGACGAATAAACCCCTTAGTCAACATATCATCCAAATATTCTCGTAAATACTGATTCTCCTTTTCTGTAAGGGCATAAATTCTGCTGCAAGGCAATTTTGCTCCTTCCTCCAAATCAATAACACAATCATAAGGTCTATGCGGAGGAAGTTGTTCAGCAATTCTTTTATCAACCACTTCACTAAACTCTCTGTACTGTGCAGGAATTCCCTCCGTCACTGCTCCACAATCTGATCTTCCGATCTTTTTTCCACTAGCCAGGTCGCTGGTCCAGCTTCCGAAAAAATATGCTCTTGACATCATTGGTCCTCAAAACAAACTCTTTGTTTTTCCCAATCAATCCTAGGATTATGAAGCACCAACCAGGGCATTCCCAGAACTAATCCAAATTGAGGGGCTGCTATTAGGTCAAATGGGATTTCCTCTCTATGCCCTGGTCCATACATCATCACCAATTTTTCTGTCTGCTTTCTTACAGGACCTGATACCAAAGGTGAACCATTCACTGATTGTACACCTTCCACCTTGATTTTGTCACACAAAGGCAATCCTAACTGCTCTGCTAAAGTAATATCCACAAAATTACCTGTAGCCCCTGAATCCACCATTGCCAGCACCGCCTGTTTAGTCAAAGCAAAACATAACGTCACCAGTATGTATAAGTGTGAAGTCTTACCCCCCACTGTGTTCGCAATCCATTTGGGGTACCTAGTCTCCAGCGGGCCTGTCACCTTTGTTCCCCTTAAGGCCGGCCCATCTCTTTTCCCGCTTTCTTTGTACTCTTCTCACCTCCTCCACTTTTCTGCGGAGTATTAGGACATGTACGTATGAAATGTCCTGCTTGTCCACAATAAAGAGACAATTTGTTAGCCTTGCGATGTTCCTTTTCTGCTGCTGTCAATGGTCCTCTGATACTACCAATTTGCATTGGCTCCACTTAACCCATCCGGCCTCCTCTACTTCTATCGAAACGCACAAATGGCCTTGCTTCTGGTCTCTTTTTATTTCCTTTCCTTTCATTCATGCGATGATCCAACCGTAATGCTAAATCAATCATGGCCGTGCAAGTGTTTGGTTGTGGCTCCACTTGAGCTATAGCATCTTTCAGTTCCTCGCATAATCCCTGATAGAATAACACAGTCTGTTTAGCCACTGGCCACTCTGTCTCAATTACCAACCTGTTAAACTGGGTAACGTATGTGACTAAATCCCAACCTCCTTGTCTCAAACCCAACAACTCCTTATCTTGAGCTAAGGAAACCTCTCGACGATCAAATAACCTACCAAATTCTCCTAGAAAGCCATCCCAGTTGTATAATAAAGGATCGTCTTTCTGTACCAATGGCATGGCCCATGCAGCTGCATCCCCAGTCAGATATGAAATTACAAATGCCGTTCTAGCCTGAATCGATTCGACTGCAGTAGGTTTACACAAAAAATGAAGCCGGCATTGGGTCAAGAATGTCATGTACTTCCTAGGGTCACCTGAAAAGCGCTCTGGCGCTGCCAATGGCACACTACTAGGTTGTTGGTCAATGACAGTGGGATTCTGATTCTGAGCACCTCGCGCCCCACTAGCCCCTTCCAATGGGGTTCGCTGAGCTACCAATCCCTGTACTTGATTTTTTAACGTATCTGATTCCTGTCTTGCCTGTAATAACTCTGCCTGAATATCCTGAAGTGCCTTAAACACGTCTGCCAAGGCCGGAGTCGTCGCCTCCATTTGACTCGGATGGTTATAAGTATCCCAATTTGGGGGTGGCTTATTATGTCAAACACAATACTAGAGGAAGGTGTGTCGACATTCTCCCCCGAACCACAGAAGCCGAATGAAGTCGACCCTCCACCGGCACAGATACCCGATATATATAGATACAGGATACCACGTGCCAGCCAATGGGGGGAAGAGGGTTAGGAAGAGGTTGTGGACGGGGAAGGGAATGTTAGGGAAACCGGATAGAAGGTTATGAAACACCTAAATTGGACAGGATGGGGGACGTAACCAGGAAAAAAACCTACCCTGCCTAACATAAGATAAAGTACCAAAGAACCTAAAATAAACACAGGGCAACAGTAATGTCCTCTTAATATTAGACACTACTGCACCACTACTAAGGTCCCAGCACCTCCTAGTACCTTCTTGCTACAGGTACACATAATACTCCCATTACATGAAATACATATATGCAAGCACGAAATGAAACAAACTCATGGGAGGGTATCCCAACATGAAGAACATAACACATGGCCCTATGGGCAAGCAGTAGCACATTGACACACATAAAACATGCAGGACCCAGTGGTCTGAGTAACAACACTAACCATAGCACTGTGTTTCCAAGAACCCACACAGTGTAACTAGTTCATAGCACTAGCACTCAGAAGTAGGCTGTCCTTCTTGTCAGGTTAATGCCCTTACACATACAAAACACTAAGGGTCCATTTTAAACCATTGCGAGTGGCAATTGCAGAGTTCAGTTCTGCCCAATGCAAGTACACAAAAAGAAAACCCAATCAGCACTTATCTGAGTGTCTGGGAAGCTTGAAAGCCTTCCCAGACGTAAGCTGAAGACACCGTAATTGCAGCGCGAGTCAGACCGCCGCCGCCTCGCGTTCTCCGTGCCGCGTTCAGGGAAAGAATGCAGAGCGGCATGGGAACAGCACGTAGCCTCGGGGCGCTGCTCTTCCTATTTTCAATTTCCTGCTTGGACCTGCAGGCAGGCGTTATTCCGCGAGATCCTCCAGCATGGCTTCGCCTCCAAACACAAAATAAGCCACACCTGCCGTGCGCCATTGAGCCCTAATAAGCTGTTACTAATTACAGACAGCTGGCTCAACGCGCGTACGGCCAGAACTACACAATTCCCAGAGGCTGCTGGGTAATGTAGTTTTTTGTCATTATCACATCTTTTAAGGGTTCTGAGGACCCTGACACCTCTTCCTCTTCCACCACCCCAAATTCCTGACAGCTCTGCACACAGTATGCTCAAAGCATGTGCACCTAGGCAGGGCATGGTGATACAGAGGCATTGGAGGCACGTGCAGAAGACAGGGGCAGTGGCAAGGTGGGGCCACAAGGCGGGACCTAAAGGGAGTGGCTGGGGCCAGGCTATATAAGCCAGCCCCACCCGCATGCTGGCGCTTCGCGTTAGTCTGCTGAAGCAGCGTAACGCATACTGCCGTCTACAGATCCTTACCGGTTCCAGTTGAGCACGAGCATTATAGTCTCCGCAATCCATCCTGCATCTTACCTGAAACCAGCTATGCCATCGCTGAAAGCACTGCTACCAGCTTCCAACTCTGCAGCTACTACGCGCATGTTACCTGGAACCAGCCACGCCATTGCTGGAAGCACTGCTACCCGCTTCCAACTCTGTAGCTACCGCGCGCATCTTACCTGGAAACAGCCACGCCATCGCTGAAAGCACTGCTGCCCGCTTCCAACTCTGCAGCCACCGCGCGCATTTTACCTGAGCGCCTTGCATCCTTACCGGTCCCGAATGCCCATCAACACGGAGTCATCTTCCGGTGCAGCATCCTTGCGGATCCTACCATCTGGCAGCCGGCAGGAGTTCGGAGTACTGCTCGCCATCAGACATCGACGGGCTGCACCTGCAAAAGAGACGGAAAGCACAGGTTAGCAATTGCATAATCTTTAAACACTGGGTAGCGCAACTCGCAAACTTTGCGCATCATCCGGAAATCCATCGTACCTCTTGTCGGTTTTCCGGATTGGACTCTCTTCCATCACTGCGTACTTGTGGGGTCATTTTCATACCTGAAGGGAGAGGAAAGGACAATATAATGTCATGGACAATAATCATTGGGGAAATCATCACCACGAATACAGACAATAATCATTGTTGTAAAACACCTACCTTCAAGGCAGGATTGGTCACAGCCGATCTGGGCCACCACGCAAAGGACCAGTGACGCAACTTGGTCCATCCACGGCGCCCCTGCTGAGAGAAAGCAGGACGGAGAGCTCATCCTTACACTAAAATAGGTGAGCTTGCATGGGCAAACTCTTGCTCACTTAATTCTGGCACAAAAGGGTTGAGGGGAATCATGACACCACTAGGCCATTCTAATTGCCTCTCATCTTCTCTCAGGGGCAGTACCAGCATCCAGAGCCTTCGATTTCACAGCACCTGGGGGTGAGAGTCGATCCAAGGGATCCAAGTCCTGGTAGGGCTCCAACCGTGCCCCAACGTCCCCGCAGAGACCAGGTGAGCGTAACAGAACGCAAAGCCTCTCCAAATCTCTACCTGGACGTTATGAATACCTCAGAGACTGACCAATTGTCCCAATTGCTGGGGAATCTATGGGCTGAAATGCATGCCTCCAGACAAGAGACAAATGCTTTAAGAAGAGATCTAATTGTTGCTCGAGAACGAACTGACGAACTGGCAAGACAGGTGCTTCAATCTCATGCAGGGCAAGTCCCTTTACCTGGAATCGCACCAACCCTTTACCACAGCCAACACCACCGATTCAAGTGGTACTCCCGGGGGCTGTACCTTGGGCCCCACCTAAACGGTTCACCAGTGACCCCAACAACTATGCCATATATATGAATCAGTGTTGCCTTAATTTTTTGTGCCGTCCTGGGGCCTTCCCTAACGATAGTGCCAGAGTTGCTTTCGTACTTTCATATTTGGGAGGCAGCGCAGCAGACTGGTCCATACCATTAGTTAACCAGGATGATCCAGTACTCCACAATTTTGGGGAATTTAAACGGGAATTAGAAAAGTTGTTTGTGAGACACATTTTGACAAAACAAAGATGCAAAAAGTAGAGTAACCAGGGTATTGCCCTTACTCTTAACAAGTTTTAACACAAAAATTGGGCAATCGCCAACTGCCTTATAATTTTGTTATAGCTCATGCAAATCCAAAAACCTACGTGGTCAAGGGACGATGTACTGTCACCCAAAGAAGGGTGTATTACAAGCCTGTGGAAGAAGACAGAGAGGATAGAGCGAGATTCTAACTAACCCTGCCTGAATCTACTGTCTCCGCTAGGTTACGATGGTGTGCTGCTTATCAAATAGGGATAGGATAAGAGGTAAACTAGCCACTTCTAGATGGGTAATGCTTTCAGCCTTGTAGGTCCTTTTCCACTCTCTTCCACTATGTGTGAGTGTGAATTGGAAGAGAAAAACTATATTGATAGTTTAAAAGGATCTATGTTGTTACTGCGATGCCGAAAATGTCACCTTTTAAAATGCCGAGGACATTCACGGCGACGCAGTAAAAACGTAGATGTTATGCATGAGGAATACAGATGAAGAAAACATACCTCACAATAGGAAGGATGTAGACAATTTTAAGGAGTGATAATCATTTTAACATTTACTGAAAGGAATGACAAAAAATGTACGTTGTTAGTAGATACAAAGGGATCTTAGTAAATGCAAAGGACCGCAAGCGTTGTTTTCGTCCTCTAAAGAAGCCGTAACAAATGGGTTTATTATTTTATTTTTGGTTATTACATGCCTGCACGCATAAAAAATGGAAACAGCGATCTGCATGCATATTGCAATGTAAAAAACAAAGGTTAAGCGTTTTTGTGAACCATGATATTAAAGGTAGATGGATCGTTTTTAATAAAAACAAAGACAATGACATAATGGTCGCATCTATATTTGAGGTGATAAGAGGAACATTAAGGACAGAAGAGCAGATTTTAGTGATAATAAAGAATGTCTTAGGATGAAAATGGTAAGTCCTTTTGAAAATTATGGAGGGAAAAAGGTAATAACGATGTAATTCAGAAATAAGATTTATAATTTGCTTTTAATTGTAGTTTTTGTTATAATAGGTGAAGGTAGCATAATGGATAAAGCTCAGTACATTTATTCAAATAAAGGAAATAAACAGCTGAGTCTACAAGGATATATGTATTCAAAGGAAAAAGTTAAAAGTGCTGTAACGCTGTGGAAATGTACTCAGTATGCAATCAATAATTGCCGTGGACGAGCATGCACTTATAATGAATCTGAAACAATCAAATATAGCAGAGAACATAACCATGAACCAAACATTAGTGGGATACATGTACGGGAGAAGATACACAAAATGAAAAATAAATGTGCCCATGAACAAATGACAAGTGGTGAAGTGGTGAGACAGTTGCTAAGTGAGGTGCCATATCATCTTTCAGGAGAGATGCCAAATAGCAAAGCACTTAAAAGAAGGCTTTTGTACAAACATTCAAAAAAGGAAAATCTACCAAAACTACCCAAATGTAGTGAGGAAGTTGAAATACCATCACAGTATACAGTCACAAGTAAGAAAGAGACATTTTTAGTTAAGGATGGTAATGAAGAGGAAAGAGATTTTTAGATATTTGCAACAAATACAAATCTAGAAAGAATGGCAGAAAACGAACACTGGCTAAGGGATGGAACTTTCAAAAGTTGTCCTAGACCGTTCGCACAACTTTATAGCATAAATGCAAAAATTAGTAATGACTTCTTCCCTGTGGTATATATTCTAATGATTAACCGTTTGGAAAAAACATACATTAAAAAATTCGAAAAAATTAAAGGAAAACTACCAAAACAGATTTTGCATACAATCCGATGTGGAATGGACTATGAATTGGCGGCTATGAAAGCAATACAGCAAGTTTTCCCAAATATTCAGATCCAGGTGTGCTTCTTTAATTACAGCCAAAGTATATGGAAGAATATTCAGAGACATGGTTTGCAAACAAAATATGCATCGGACAGTGATTTTCAATTTGAGATTAAAAAGTTGTGTGCATTAGCATATGTGCCAAAAGAATCTGTTATCAAAGTCTACAAAGAAATAGTAACAAGTGAATACTATAGAGAAAATGATGAATAACTTGCACAATATCTGAATTACTATGAAGCGACATGGTTGGGTAAACAAACACGCTATGGTAGACGCCATCCAAGAATCTCAGTGGAATACTGGAAATGCTTTGTAGCAATAATCACAGAGGCATCCAAAACAAATAATAAACTAGAAGGTTGGCATCACAGCCTGAATGTGGCAATGGGAAGAGGCAAACCAACATTATGGAAATGTTTACACTCATTACAAATTGAAGAAAGCGTACAAGAAATCAAGATATTGCAGCACATAAGTGGCCTGGCTGTAGCAATGCATTAAAAAAAAACAGTAAAACAGAAACAAAAGCTAAAAGAAATAGGCCTAAAGTTTGCCAAAATGAATTTACAAGACTACATTACCAGTGTCACATTTAATGTGGCATTTTTCATTCAATAAATGAAAGTAAACATAGCCTGAGATCATTGCAAAAATGTGAAAAAGCAGTTGGCATAACAAAATACATTTGCAAAAGTGTTTGCTTCTTTTTAAGAATTTTGTCATATTTGTATTGTTTAACAAAATATTAGCCGTTTCAGTAATGCTCACAATTCGTTTTGTAATTGCTCACAATAGATATAAATTAAATAATGAAAACGTTGTTTGAAAACATGCTATAGATAACTATATAATGCAGCCAAACCGACCACATTGTCCATAAAAACAATTTGCCCTGAAGATCTGAGCTAAATAGCAAAAACAAACATGCAGACCGCACTGAGTTTGAAAGTGAATAAGCAGGAGAAATGTATGCAGAATGCAGTGATTACTTGTGAAAGCAGACACAATTAAATAATAAAGACGTTCAATAATAAAGACGTTATAAATATATATTAGCCAAACCGACCGCATAATAAAGACGTTATAAATATATAATAGCCAAACCGACCGCATTGTACATAAAACCAATTCGCCCGACCGCATTGAAAAGCACAGAGAATGAATGGAAACAAACGGACCTCTCTGCGCGCATTTCCCCAGCTTCATTTGCTTTCAAGCTCACAAAGTCATTTCAGGAAGGAGTGAAAGTCGCAATAGTCGCAGTAAGTCGTCATTTTGGCACATGGAAAAAACACAAATTTGTGTATGTCGTACTTATGGAGGTGACATTTTTGTACACTTCCGTTTAAAATGGTACACCAATGGTCAACCAATTAGACATCTAATAGGGTATTGTGTAATTTATTAGCCTATAGACTGTCTAACTGACCGTGGGGAACTCAAATCTAAAAACGACACAATAACGTTGGTTGCTACACACAAGAGGCATAAGTTGGGCCTACCTTGCAGTTTGAGCATACCTTTTACCTATTTCCCACAACCCGATAATCAACATTACTCAAAGAGGGAGGGTGGAATTTTAGTGTCTTCTTTGTCGAATGTTATTGTCTAACATTGTCTGTCTTTGTGTTATTGTGTCGTTTTTAGATTTGAGTTCCCAATGGTCAGATAGACAGTCTATAGGCTAATAAATTACACAATACCCTATTAGATGTCTAATTGGTTGACCATTGGTGTACAATTTTAAACTATCAATATAGTTTTTCTCTTCCAATACACACTCACACATAGTGGAAGAGAGTGGAAAAGGACCTACAAGGCTAAAAGCATTACCCATCTAGAAGTGGCTAGTTTACCTCTTATCCTATCCCTATTTGATAAGCGGCACACCATCATAACCTAGAGGAGACAGTAGATTCAGGCAGGGTTAGTTAGAAACTCATTCTATCCTCTCTGTCTTCTTCCACAGCCTTGTAATACACCCTTCTTTGGGTGACAGTACATTGGTCCTTGTCCACGTAGGCTTTTGGAATTGCATGAGCTATAACAAAGTTTGCGAGACACACCCAAGGACAGGCTTTAGATAACAAACTGTTCTCCCTAAGACAGGGAAACCACAATCTGGTGACGTACATAGCCACCTTTAATCACCTCATTGCACAAACCAACAGGCCTGAAGAAAAGAGAACCACATTATTCTATCTAGGACTACGTGGGGAATTGAAGGACGTACTAGCCCAAGTGGTCAACCCTCCTGAGTGTTGTGCAGAATATATTAATCTGACGGTACAACTGGATCATAGGTTACAAGACCGAAAGATGGACTGCACAAGAACTGAAGGGAGGTCGGTTTATATGCGACGCAGGGACAATCAAGCCAAGACCCATGAAACAACCGAACCCATGCTGATCGGGGGTGACGGGCCCCTATATCCAAGGCAGAGAGAGAAAAAAAGGAGGCAACAATAAACAACTTTGTTTATATTGCGCCAAGGCAGGACATTTTCTTCGGGATTGCCCAACAAAACCTCCCAATAAAATAGTAGGTGCAACGGAGAACAGCAATGACGAACAAGACCAGCCCCCGGAAAACTCCAGTTCCCGACAAGTGTAGGGGTCCACTTGTCGAGTGAAATGAAGAAAGTAGTTTAGACCTCACACCTGGTCATTCCGGTACTCATAGTCCAGCATCAGCAGCCAGCAAGGGTACACGCTTTGGAAGCGTATATTGACAGTGGAGCTGTGGGTAACTATATTGATCAGGATCTAGCTGCACGAATAGGCCTCCCTCTTCGGCAGAAACTACAAGTGGAAAATGTAACTGCAGTAGATGGCTCTCAATTGTCATCTGGGCCAGTAACGCAACACACCGATAAGGTTATGCTGATGTGTCAGGACGGTCATCGGGAAGACATCTCCTTTGATGTTATTGGGGCACCCCTGTTCCAGATGATCCTAGGAATGCCATGGCTAGAAACCCATAATCCCAGAATAGACTGGAAAATGTGATTGCTGACCTTTCCGCAAGAATGCGCCAAAACTTGTTACCATAAGGACCTGCAGAACCACAAAATGAAGGCAAAAACGCTTCTGGATCTTGCCGGTACCTTACCCTCGGAGTATTTGGACTATGAAGACATGTTCCAAAAAGAACAAGCAAACACCTTGCCTCCACATAGACCTTACGACTGCCAGATCGACCTGGTACCCGGGGCTCAAATCCCGTGCAGTCGAATATACGCTTTAACAGAGCAAGAAAATCAACACCTAAGAACCTACTTAGACCAGTACCTAGCTAACAGATTCATCCGCCCATATAAGTCTCCTGCTTCCTCAGCTCTCTTCTTCGTACCCAAGAATGAATGCGACCTCAGAACGTGCATCGATTACAGGGCATTGAATCTAATCACGGTTAAGAAAAGATACCCTCTACCACTCATCCCCGAATTACTTGATCAGGTGAAGAGCGCTCGAATCTAGACGAAACTAGACCTCCGGGGTGCCTAGCACCTCATACATGTTAAAAGAGGCGACGAGTGGAAAACAGCATTCTGGACCAAATACAGACTTTTCGAGTATCAGGTGATGCCCTTTGGGTTATGCAATGCACTGGCGGCATTCCAGTTATTTATGAATGATGTACTCCACAAACTGTTGGATGTCTGTGTCCTTGTCACGCCCCCATCATCATCCACGTGTCCTGTGGACACACCCCATAAACCAGCCCCCCCTACCCCCACCAAAAAAGTGCCAGGACATACTCAAACCTGCAGGCCTGCCGGCAAGGGGTGGCACAAGGTCAGCGACGCCGGTTTCTGCCTCATTTCCCATCCCGGCATTGGTTTCCATCCCGGCGTTGGCAGTTGCCGTGGAGACGCGCCACGGGCATTCTACAACGTCTCCATTGCCGGTGCCTGGGAGCTCCTCCTCAGCATGTTCGATCACGTGACGGATGATGAGAGTCACGTGATCGCTAGTCAGCGTTCAAAAGTGACGCGCTGACTGCCATCCAGCGCTTCACAGCTGATCCTGTTGGGCGCATTACGGATTACAGATTACAGACTACCACTTGGCTATTTTGACCTCGGATTGATATTGGACTCTGATTTGGTTCTTCCCATCACGGTACCTTTGCCTGGAACTTACTCCCTTCTGGTTACGACCTCGGCTCCTCCCTCGGATTGATTTTTGGATTTCCCTTGCTGTACCTTGCTGGAACTGTTTCTCCTGGACTCGACCACGGTTTTGTCCCCGGACTGCTATTTGATTGCCCCTTTGGTACAAACTCTGTTCTTGGATCACGTACCTTTCAGGGCTCCCATACCTAATTGGCTCACAGTTTCTGGCTTCTACGTCAGGTGGTGATTACATCCTCCTAAGTGCATTGCCAGGCTGCCATCCTGTCGTCAACCTTGCCGGCTGCCTCCGAAAACATCCCTACACCAATATTGGGTACCAACCAACTCCTAAGGGTAAGCCCCATTGTAGATTTCTTACGTATTCATATTCAAGTCTAGGGTTCTGTGTTTATTATCTAACCCCGTGTTTGCCTTACAGTGGTCGTGTGGGGCATCTTCCGGCATTCCTGGTTCCGGCTGACGAAATTCACCACCTGTGGCCTCAAGGACCGCTCGGGCAGTAATTTCTTGTTTGCTCGGGTGGTACTTGGGGATGGAGGTATCATCATCTACACGACCATCAAGTCTTGACAGACTGTGAAGCCCTTTTGGTCGTCCAGACGATGGAACCCGCTGCCGAGGACCCTGTGGCCGCTCTAATGCAAGCTGTTGCATCCCTTAGAACCGAAGTGGCGGCTGCCACAACCGCGATACATCATCGCTTAGATAACATCCAAAGTACCCGCAACCTGTTACCGGCTGATGCCGAATTTGGCGATCAGGCAACCCCAACACCGGGTCCCTCTGTACCCCCTACACCACCTACTCCCGTGGTGTTACCTACCCAGTTTCCATTGGCACCCCCTATATCGCACCTTTATCAATCAGTGTAAGCTTCATTTTCTTTGTCGACCACCGGTGTTCCATGATTCCACCACAAAAGCCGCCTTTTTGCTCTCCCACTTGACCGGGGTTGCTGCTACTTGGGCTAATCCTTTTCTTGGGAACAACCACCCAGCCCTTTACGATTTTGATCTCCTGGTGAGCGTGTTGGGCAAAGTATTTGATACCAGGTACAAAGCCCAGTCCCGGGATCTAGAGCTCCTAGAACTATCCCAAGGTAGACAAACCTTAATAGAATACATCACATGCTTCAACCAATTGTCAGCTGAGAATTCATGGCCCGAAAACAAGAAAGCTGTGGTATTCTACAAAGGTCTGTGTAACGCTATGAAGGACGCTCTTTCTGTCATCCCTTCCCTTCCTGATGCGTATCCCGAACTAGTAGACCTAGCTCTCCAAGTAGACGCTCGGAAGACCGAACGTCGGGCGGAATCTGGTTTTTCAGGAAAACCCTTGCCCTCTCCGACGGATGGCGCAAGTGAACCCATGCAAATAGGAGGTCTACGAAGTCCCATCACTCAGACCGAAAGAGAGCGTCGGAGAGCCGACAACGCATGCTTCTATTGTGGCCTCATTGGTCATTTCGTCAAAGAGTGCCCACGACGCCCGAAGAACAAGTCTTCGGGTTTTCAGAAAGCTCGTCCTTGAGTATGGGGGACAAGACGAGCTCGATTCACAACCCCAGGGTCCCTACCTTCGGCCCAGTAAGACCAGTAGTCGTTCAGGCAATGCTTCACCCTGATAGGGAGTGTTCAAACACGGTCCATATCGTTATTGATTCAGGGGCTACCGGTTGCTTTATTGATATATCTCTGGCCAAAGCATTGAACCTTCCACTAGTAACCAAGACACATCCCGAGCCAGTCCAAACTGTGGACAGGTCCTCTCTCATTTCTGGTCCGATCAAACAACAGACCGCCCAGATGGACGTTATTATCCAGGGTAACCATAAAGAACAACTGTCCTTTGACCTGATATCAACACCACAGTTCGGGATAATCCTAGGCCTCCCCTGGTTGAAAAGGCATAACCCACTCATCGACTGGGGTACGGGTCAGGATCCTTTGAATCAGACGTTTGCCAACATTTTTGTCTACTGGAAGAAGACTTCAACAACCCTGCGAGGGCACTCGGAGGGCTACACTTAGTCCCTGTAGGGGAGAACGGCCCACCCGAAGCAACACATACAGTGGGAGCCACTTTGTCAGGAGCACCCCCAGAATACCATGATTTCCATTTGGTTTTCGATAAAACATCTGCCGATACACTGCCCCCTCACAGACCATATGATTGTCCCATTGATCTGATTGATGGGGCATCACTTCCCAAGGGACGCATATATTCACTGTCACCATCAGAAGAAACGGCCCTTAAAGAATACATCTGCCACGCCTTACACTTAGGTCATATCAGGCCTTTTTCTTCACCCGTGGCCAGTCCCATTTTTTTTGTCCCGAAAAAAGAGGGAGATCTCCGCCCCTGTGTAGATTACAGGCACCTGAATGCAATCACCATAAAGAACCGTTACCCCATCCCACTCATCTCTACCCTACTAGACAAACTGACCAATGCTTCCATCTATACCAAGCTGGATCTCCGGGGGGCGTACAATTTAGTCTGCATGCGCCCTGGTGATGAGTGGAAGACTGCCTTCTGCTCTCGCCAAGGATTGTATGAGTACATGGTGATGCCTTTTGGCCTCTGTAATGCACCTGCCACGTTCCAACGGTTGGTAAACGATATATTCAGTGATATTCTGGACGTCTATGTCGTGGTGTATCTGGACGACATACTGGTATTCTCCCAAACGTTGGCCGAACACGTCCTTCATGTCAGAGAGGTACTCACAAGGCTCAGGAAGAACTTGCTATATGCTAAACCTGAGAAATGTCTGTTTCACACAGCTGAAGTTGAATTCCTGGGTTTCCATATTTCACCTGGGGGGCTAACAATGAACCGATCCAAAGTCCAGGCTATCACAGATTGGCCCGTACCTGTTACATTGAAACAATTACAATCCTTTTTAGGGTTCGCAAACTTTTACCGGAGGTTCATCGCGAACTTCTCCTCCATTGTGGCGCCCTTAACCGCATTGACCAGTGCCGCAGTATTGTTTGTCTGGACAGCTGCACATCAAGCAGCCTTCGACTCCCTTAAGACCTCGTTCACCACGGCCCCAGTCCTGCAGCATCCTGATCCAGAGCTCCCGTATATCGTAGAAGCGGATGCTTCTTCGTTTGCCTTAGGTGCCGTCCTGTCTCAACCTTGTCCCACCACCGGAGCACTACACCCGGTGGCCTACCATTCCAGGAAATTCACACCGACCGAAACTCACTATACGGTCACTGAAAAGGAGCTCCTGGCCATCACAGACGCTTTTTTGGTCTGGAGACACCATCTTCTGGGGGCAAAACATCAGACCACTGTCTACACAGACCACAAAAACCTACAGGACCTAGCGTCACTGAAATGCGTCAATAGTAGACAAGTTCGGTGGCACCTCTTTTTTGCTGCCTACGACTTCCTTGTCAAACACAGACCGGGGTTGACCCATGGTAAAGCGGATGCCCTGTCCCGTTCACCTGGGGGGGTTCGTCTCCCATCATATCCCGAAACTCTCCTGGGTAAAGGCCATGTTGTTTGTACCTGCACTCCGTCTCCGCCTATGCTAACGGCTATACGCCAATGGGTTACACAACATCCCCAGGTATTGGATAATTGGGATACTGTTATGCAGGATGGGTTGCCTTTTGTTCAAGGAAAACTGTTCCTACCCACCAGTGACACTCGCAACCAGGCTTTAGAGTGGACCCACAATGCTCCTATCAATGGCCACCCAGGTCAGCGACGTAACCTGGAATTGTTAAAACGCTGGTGCTGGTGGCCATCGATGCGGCGAGACGTGGAGACATATGTCAACACCTACTCTACATGCGCACAATGCAAGACTCGGAAGGGTCGTCCGCTGGGACTGCTACAACCGTTGCCCATACCCCCGAAACCCTGGCATACGGTGTCCATGGACCTAATGACTGATCTACCACGTATACAAGGCTACGACACGGTTTGGGTGGTAGTAGACTCGTACACAAAAATGGCCCGTTTTTTACTATGCAAAGGCATTCCTACTGCTCCCTCATTGGCTCGAATGTTCTTTAAATCTGTTTTCTGTCTGTTCGGTTTGCCAAGTGTCATTGTGTCAGATCGGGGGTCTCAGTTCACGTCACGTTTCTGGGTGGCTCTTACCAAACTACTAGGTATAGATGCCTGCTTCTCTTCAGCTTACCATCCAGAAAGCGACGGCCAAACCGAGAGAGTAAACCAGGCCTTGGAACAGTACTTACGGTGTTTGACTTTGCAATTCCAACATACCTGGCTTGACTCACTTCATTTTGCGCAATTTTGCATATAACAACGCCTTGCACTCGTCCACTGGTTTTTCTCCCTTCTTCTCACTCTATGGCCAACATCCACATACTCTACCCTTTTCTGATTCGGATCTTGCCAGTGCCCCTGTATTGTGTACCGGTACCCCTGCGGCAAATGATTGTGCCAGAGATCTCGCATCCATACATGCCCAACCCCTTGTCCATCTCCAGGAGGCCCAGGTGTCTATGAGAACTGCCGCTAACAGAAGAAGGAAAGATGCCCCATCATACAAACAAGGCGACCGGGTATGGTTGTCCACACGACACCTACATATACCGGGTTGTCGTAAACTGCTGCCCCGTTTTGTCGGCCCGTATAGGGTCTCCAAGGTCCTGAATCCAGTGGCCTATCGACTCAACGTCCCCGCTTCATGGAAGCTGCACCCCGTTTTTCACACATCTCTCCTCAAACCTTGTCCTGATACCACACGCATTGCTCCCACTCCTGGTCCTGTCCCTGTGGTTTCCCAAGAGGAGTACGAGGTTAGTGCTGTTCTGCGGTCCCGGGTTGTTAGAGGGCGGTTGCAATACTTGGTGGACTGGTTGGGATATGGTCCTGAGGAAAGGTCCTGGGTTCCATCTTCTGATGTCCATGCTCCGTTGTTGGTGGCTCGGTTCCACAAGGAACACCCTTCCAGCCCACGGTGTCGTGGGCCTTTGAGGGGGGGCTCTATCACGCCCATCATCATCCACGCGTCCCGTGGACACACCCCATAAACCAGCCCCCACTACCCCCACCAAAAAACGTGCCAGGACATACTCTCACCTGCAGGCCTGCCGGCAAGGGGTGGGACAAGGTCAGCGATGCCGGTTTCTGCCTCATTTCCCATCCCGGCGTTGGTTTCCATCCCGGCGTTGGCAGTTGCCGTGGAGAGGCGCCACGGGCATTCTACAACATCTCCATTGCCGGCGCTGGGAGCTCCTCCTCAGCACGTTCGATCACGTGACGGATGATGAGAGTCACGTGATCGCTAGTCAGCGTTCCAAAGCGACGCGCTGACTGCCATCCAGCGCTTCACAGCTGATCCTGTTGGGCGCATTACGGATTACGGATTACAGACTACCACTTGGCTATTTTGACCTCGGATTGATATTGGACTCTGATTTAGTTCTTTCCATCACGGTACCTTTGCCTGGAACTTACTCCTTTCTGGTTACGACCTCGGCTCCTCCCTCGGATTGATTTTTGGATTTCCCTTGCTGTACCTTGCTGGAACTGTTTTCCTGGACTCGACCACGGTTTTGTCCCCGGACTGCTATTGGATTGCCCTTTTGTTACATACTCTGTTCTTGGATCACGTACCTTTCAGGACTCCCATACCCGATTGGCTCACAGTTTCTGGCTTCTACGTCAGGTGGTGATTACATCCTCCTAAGTGCATTGCCAGGCTGCCATCCTGTCGTCAACCTTGCCGGCTGCCTCCGATAACATCCCTACACCAATATTGGGTACCGACCAACACCTAAGGGTAATCCCCATTGTAGATTTCTTACGGATTCATATTCAAGTCTAGGGTTCTGTGTTTATTATCTAACCCCGTGTTTGCCTTACAGTGGTCGTGGGGGGCATCTTCCGGCATTCCTGGTTCCGGCTGACGAAATTCACCACCTGTGGCCTCAAGGACCGCTCGGGCAGTAATTTCTTGTTTGCTCGGGTGGTACTTGGGGACAGAGGTATCATCGTCTACACGACCATCAAGTCTTGACAGTCCTCGTTTACATCAAGGATATTCTGATCTATTCACAGTCCAAGGAAGATCATGTTGGCCATGTGAGGGCGGTGTTGGAAAAGCTTTGTCAGCACCGACTTTTTGCCACATTAGAAAAATGCATCTTCCACGACACGCAGGTCGAATTTTTGGGCTTCATGCTTACTCTACAAGGAGTTCATATGGACACACGTAAAGTTGAGGCTATCCTTCAGTGGCCATCTTCGACATCTACCAAAGGGGTGCAGAGTGTACTCGGATTTGCTAATTTCTACAGACAATATATCCCATGATTTTCGCAGATCATCCATCCAATCACATCTCTTCTAAAGAAGAATAAGAAATGATTTTGGTCTGCCGAGGCAGAGAACGCCTTTCAGGAAACGAAAACAAGCTTTCACCTCAGCACCTGTACTTCGACATCCTCGGCCTGACCTACCATGTGTGGTTGATACAGACGCCTCCAGTATTGCTATGGGAGCCGTTTTAACGCAAAAGGACCCAGAGACGGGGCAACTTCATCCCATAGCATTCTGGTCCCGTAGGTTTTCTGCACCTGAAAAGAATCACGCAAACACCGACAAAGAGCTCCTGGCAATCAAAGGAGCCTTCAAAGCCTGGAGACACTAGCTCTTAGGGGCAAGACACACGGTCACTGATATCACAGATCACCGTAACCTGCAATATTTAAAAACCGCTAAGGCTCAATCTTCACATCAACTCTGTTTGGCTTTATTCTTTGCCGAATATGATTTTGTAATAACCTACAGACCAGGAGTGCGTAACGGAAAGGCAGACGCCCTATCGCATATGGGAGAGGACAAAGAAGCCTTTAATCCATCAGAACCGATAGCCATTATTCCCAAAGAACTGATTCAACATCGGATTGCTGCAACTACCTGCTGGGAAGACTTGAAGACTGATCTCCAAGTACAGATGGATTAGACAGCCCAAAAGGAATGGTTGAGTAAGGGGGACCAGTACTCCATCAAAGATAATCTACCATACATTCAAGGAAGACTATATATTCAAGACAAAGAAGTGCGAGCCAAGATAATAGCAAATTATCACGAGTCATTGGTGGAAGGACATCCTGGAATCGCAAAGACTAGAGCCAAGATCCATAAAAACTATTGGTGGCCCTCTTGGAGAAAAGATGTTGCCCAGTTCATCACAACTTGCGGTGTTTGCGCACAAAACAAATCCCAAAAATTAAGCTCTGCAGGGTTGTTGAGACCATTAAGAGTACCACCAACACCATGGCATACATTGTCTATGGACTTCATTACCGACCTGCCACCCTGTGATGGGTTTAATACAATACTGGTCATGGTAGACCTATTTTCCAAAATGGCACATTTTATTCTGCTGAAGGGGCTCCCCACCGCTGCTGCTCTGGCCACAGTATTCCTGGAACAAATCGTCAGGCTACACGGTTTCCCATCTGTATTGGTTTCTGACCGGGAACTCAATTCGTATCAGCCTTTTGGAGAAGGTGTTGTAAACTAGCCCAAATCGACCTTTGTCTATCCACAAGTCACCATGCCCAAACCGATGATCAAACGGAGAGGACAAACCAGACGCTGGAACAATACCTGAGATGTAAGCTACAGCAAACAGAAGGGTCCTGGAAAAACATCCTCTGGTTAAGTGAATTCACGTACAACAACTCTATTCATACCAGCACTGGACAGACCCCATTTTACACAATGAATGGTCGGCATCCAAAAACATCTTCTTTTGATCCACTTGACGAATTGGAGATGCCAGCGATCACATCACTGCATAAAATGATTACTCAGTCCCTTAAAGAAGCTACTGAAAATTTAAACCGAGCTAAGGAACAGCAAAAGAAATTTGCAGACAGACATAGAAGAGAAGCCCCGTAATATCACGTCTGGGATAAAGTATGGTTGGCATCCAAAAACATTCCATTAAAGGGACCTTGTGCCTTCCGGGCAAGATACCTAGGATCATACCCAATTAAAGCCATTGTGAACCCTGCGGCTATGAAATTGGATTTAGCAGCCAACATGCAAATCCACCCAGTTTTTCATGTCTCTCTTCTAAAACCAGTGAAACCGGCACTCGAATTTCAACACCACCAGAACCAGAGTTCATCGCAAGTGAACTTGAGTATGAGGTGAAAAGTATCCTGGACTCCAAGAAAGTGCGCTCAAAACTTTACTATTTAATCGATTGGGAGGGCTACGGGCCCCAGGATCGTACTTGGGAACCAGCTGAATTTGTCCATGCTCCACGACTCAAACAATTTCACCGGGACAATCCCACCAAACCGGGACCAGGGGGAAGGACAACCGTGAGAGGGGCCTTGAGGGGGAGTGCTGTCATGGCCACTGGTCAAGGGCCATTAACTGTATGCCCGGCAGGGTCCCAATGGACACAGTCATGGCGCCTCGGACGCCAAGCTCATTTAAAAGTGTGCTCTGCACACAGTATGCTTAAAGCACGTGCACCTAGGCAGGGCGTGGCCATACAGAGGCATTGGAAGCACGTGCAGAAGACAGGGGCAGTGGCAAGGTGGGGCCACAAGGCGGGGCCTAAAGGGAGTGGCTGGGACCAGGCTACATAAGCCAGCCCCACCCGCATGCTAGCATCTCGCGTTAGTCTGCTGAAGCAGCGTAATGCATACTGCCGTCTACAGATCCTTACCTGTTCCAGTTCAGCACGAGCATCATAGTCTCCGGAATCCGTCCTGCATCTTACTTGGAACCAGCCACGCCATCGCTGGAAGCACTGCTACCCGCTTCCAACTGTGCAGCTACCACGCGCATGTTACCTGGAACCAGCCAAGCCATCGCTAGAAGCACTGCTACCCGCTTCCAACTCTGCAGCTACCGCGCGCATCTTACCTGGAACCAGCCACGCCATCGCTGAAAGCACTGCTGCCCGCTTCCAACTCTGCAGCCACCGTGCGCATCTTACCTGAGTGCCTTGCATCCTTACCAGTCCCGAACGTCCATCAACACGGGGTCATCTTCTGGCGCAGCATCCTTGCAGATCCTTCTATCTGGCAGCCGGCAGGAGTTCAGAGTACCGCTCGCCATCAGACACCGACGGCCTGCACCTGCAAAAGAGCAGAAGGCACAAGGTTAGCAATTGCATAAACTTTAAACGCTGGGCAGCGCAACTTGCAAACTTTGCGCATCATCCGGAAATTCAACTTACCTCTTGTAGGTTTTCCGGATTGGACTCTTTTCCATCACCGCATACTCGTGGGGCCATATTCATACCTGAAGGGAGAGGAAAGGACAATATAACATTACAGACAATAATCATTGGGGAAATCATCACCATGAATACGGACAATAATCATTGTTGTAAAACACCTACCTTCAAGGCGGGATTGGGCGCAGCCGGTCTGGGCCACCACACCAAGGACCAGTGACGCAACTAGGTCCATCCACGGCACCCCTGCTGAGAGAAAGCAGGACGGAGAGCTCATCCTTACACTAAAACAGGTGAGCTTGCATGGGCAAACTCTTGCTCACTTCATTCTGGCACAAAAGGGGCGAGGGGAATCACGACACCACCACGCCATTCCCATTTCTTCTCATCTTCTCTCTGGGGCAGTACCAGCATCCAGAGCCTTTGATTCCGCAGCATCTGGGGTTGAGAGTCGATCCAAGGGAGCCAATTTCTGGGAGGGCTCCAGCCGTGCCCCAACGTCCCCGCAGAGACCAGGTGAGCGTAACATGGTAACCTTATCAGGTACCAGCCAGCACCTGCATAAACCAGTCTCTTCGCGCACTGTGTCCTTGGATGAGCAATGCAAACTAACAGAAGCAATGAATAATATTGAAAACATGTTTTCCAGTGAAATTGTGTAAACAATGATGAAAATATGTTCAGCATGTGCAAATTCCACTGGGGCATGAAGCGAATGTCCATTATGGCTCTGAGCACACCAGAATGCACTGCGAACCAGCACCATGTTTTAGTTTTAAGTATTACAACGAGGAGGCCCTTCACCTCCAAAAGCATTTCCAGCATCACACTCGCCCCCCGCAGACTGAGTGTAGGGTGGACTAATCTCCCACGAGATTGTCACCCTCATCCAGATGGTTAACATACCTTCTGGAAAGTCCATCTGCATTATCATGACACTTCCCTGGTCTATGCTCAATGGTGAAGTCTAGTCCTGTAGGCAGATGGACCACCTGAGCAGTTTGGGGTTTTCACCCTCCATCTGCATTAACCACTTTAAAGGCTTATGGTCAGTTTGGATCTTAAAGGCTGACCCAGTAAGGTAAGCTCTAAAATGCCTAAGACTCCAAACTATGCTAAAGCATTCATTTTCAACAGTGTCCCACCTAAGTTCTCTACCGTTCAGTTGCCTACTGATGAAGCTTATGGGATGCTCTGTTTCTTCGTCATTCAACTGGGACAAGACAGCTCCATTTCCTGTGTCACTGGCCTCAGTTTGTACAATAAAGGGTCTACTGTAGTCAGGGGAACACAACACATGTGCCCTACATAGACTTTCCTTCAAGCCATCAAAGGCCCCCTGACAGTCTTCAGTCCAATTAATCTTCCTATGCTGCTTGGGTGATGTCAGAGTTGTCAGAGGGGCAGCTATGGTGCCATAGTCTGCCATGAAGTTTCTGTAGTACCCATTGATGCCCAAAAAGCCTCTCACCTGGGTCTCCCAGACCTTTACGGCTTGAACCTTGCTGGGGAGAAGTTGGACCCCCTCCTACCTCATGACCAAGGTAAATGACGTTCCCATGGGCTATCTGGCGCCCGGTAGCCTTGATAGTGAGGTTGTCGCTTTTCATGGCCTGCAACACCTGATCCAAATGAGTAAAATGCTCTTCCCAGGTAGAACCGTAGACAGCAATATCGTCCAGATAGGCCACACAGCAGACATCCATTCCACTGAGAGCATAATTGAGCAACATTTGGAAGGTGGCAGGGTCATTCTTCAATCCGCATGTAACGACCCTAAAATGGTAGCGCCCATCAGGAGTTGAGAAGGTCGTTTTCTCTTTGGCCTGGTCAGTCAGAGCTATTTGCCAATAGCCTGTTGTGAGGTCAAAGGTTCTCACAAACTTGACAACACCAATTTTGTCCACAAGCTCATCAGCCCCGTGCAATGAGTGAGCATAATTCTTGGTGACTGCATTGACTTCTAGTTAGTTCACACAGAAATGCCAGTCGTGGTACCGACCTGGGTACTGGACTTGGTAACAAGGACCACAGGGCTGGACCATGGACTGGTTGAGAGTTAAATGATACCCACGTCCAACATATTGGCGACCTATGCCTGGATGTGGTCCTCTACAGTGTCTGACATCCTGTAACATCTGCTTTTGAGAAGTAAACAGTCACCAGTGTCAATGTCATGCCTGCACCATGTTGTGATGCCTGGTGTCAGTGAGAACAAAGGAGCATACTGCTGGAGAAAAGCCCTGCAGGCCCTCTGCTGCACTTATGTATGATTTGGAGAGAGATTTCCTCCTTCCAGTGGGCCATCCCCAGGGCTGCTTTGTAGCAGGTCAGGGAGGGGCTCACTCTCATCCTCCTCTTGCCCTGGAGTTAGCAGAAGGCATGAGACTTCCCCTCTTCAGTGGTAAGGCTTGAATCTGGTAACATGGAAGAACTGAGGGGCTACCCCAGGGGAACCCATGTCAACTAGATAGTTGACCTTGCTCATCTTGAAGATTATCCTGTACGGTCCTGCTCACTTATCTCCAGGAGTCTAGTCCACTTGTGAGGCCTTTAGGTAATTCCAGTACTTGTTCAGCTCCTAGCTGGCCTTGTGATTGGCTGATGTCTGGCCCGTCATCTGTGCCATCCTCCTTCTGAGGCTTACACATAGACCCCACTTGCTTGGTAGGACCTGAAGGTGTGGCTTCCGAACCTTCTCTAATAAAGTCAAGCTTCCCCCTCGTCCCCTTACTGGATGTCCAAAGAGGAGTCCAAAGGGGCTGAATCAAACACCCTCCTGAGGAATCTCTCTAGAGGCAAACTGCAGACATGGTAATAGGATGTCCCATTTACTCCTCAGGGGCTCCTCCAAAGCACCCAGCATGCTCTTGAGAGTTGTATTAAATCTATCAACCAGACCATTGGTCAGGGGGTGGTTGGATGCAGAGAATGTATAAGTCGCCCTACATTCCTTCCACATTGCCTGCATATAAACAGACATGAAGATGGATCCCCTGTCAGAGCCTACCTCTTTAGGGAAACGCACTCTGCTAAAAATACTCAGGTGGGCCCTGGCAACCACCATGGCAGTTATGGTACGAAGGGCTATATCCTCAGGGTACCTGGTGGCATGAGCTACCAGACCAGGATGAAACTGTGTCCACCTGATGTGGGAAGGTCTAATGGACTGACAATGTCGATGCCAACCTCTCAAATGGTGTGCCAACCACTGGCAAAAGCAACCGTGGGTTAATGACACTGCCTCCAGTCTTTACAGACAATAGGCAAGTGGGGCAGGTCTTGCAGAAGGCTTCCACTTCTACCCCCATCGTGGCCCAGTAAAGGTGGACTGAGAGCCTTTGATTGGTCTTCTTAGTGCAAAGATGTCCAGCTAGGGACACCTCATGCGCCAACTTCAAAATAATAATTATTTTTTTTATATAGCGGTTTAATCTAAGGCTCTTTAATTAGGACATATTCACATACATTACTATTATTACCCAATCGAAATTGGTACTCATTTATCAACCTCTGAAGGATGAAAGGCTGAGTTCGCCTTGCTGGCATTCAAACCTGTGACCTGCAGATCAAACACAGATCACAGCAACAAGTGTTTAACCTGCTGAGCCATCTTACGTAAACCGTGGGTACAACTAACCTTTTAACTGCACTGGGTTCTGGCTCATTGGGCTCACTATAAAGGAGCTCACCCTCCCAATAACTCTTGAAGGTCCTAGGCACTTCACCTTGTGCCTAGGCCTGGGCCTGTCTCCTCAGACTCTCATTAGAGTGGAACTCTCTCTGACCCTTACAGAAATCTGCCCTAGAGGGCCTCCCTTCAACCAACAAGGACTGAAGGTCCAGGATGTTCCTCTGGGGTTAATACCTCTCCCTTAAGAGGGTCCTCTGGCTCTTCTCCCCCCAGAGTTAAGTCTAGGGTCACCACTGGACCCAGTCCCTCAGGAGCTTGGTCCATAGTGGGTGCTGCTGATGCAGCAGATAGAGAAGGGGCCCCCTTGTGAGGTGGACTTCTTGCTCTTGCTCCTTGGCTTGGGTTTCCCCTTTGGCTTGGGTAACTGACTACGAGTCAGGTCCTATTTGGCCTTAGACCTAGGGACTGCAGCAGCAGTGTCAGGCTGAGAGGTCCTGTGTCCGCGGAAGCTGCTGAACCCCCGACAATCTCCCTGAGATGTAATTCCCAGAACTAGATTTCAATTCAGCTCTGTAAACTACACCCCAAAGGGAAAGGGGGAAGTGGATAACAAAACAACACCAGGCAGACTGCGTCAAGGCTAACCAGAGCTGAACCTGCAGAGGATATAAGAATAGCAGATACAATTCCTTAATTTACTTACTTAACCTTATGAATGGGAAGACATTAATCCTTAACTAATAATGAAAAAATCATACCTGGCTCTTCTCTTGAAATTTCTTAGAGAAGCTGATAAGAAGCTGAAAATCTCTCTTACTTGAGACACTTGAAATTCACAGCTACTTCTTACTTTAGGCAAATCTGGAAATCTTAGTTCATTGTCTTTTTTCCAAAATGCCCTGGAGGTCCAGTAAGATTGTTCTTAAAAATATTCTTTCTTTTTCTTTCAAACTTTTCAAACTATTTATAATTATATTGAGTTTTAGAATCCTTGAAGAAAAAACACGTGTTAAACGCACTCGCAGGTTATCTCCATTCAGATGAACGATGAACTTCACTTAGAAATCTTCCTGGTTGAAGAACACGCGCAAAGAGTTCACTTACGAACGAATACACGCGATCAAAAGAATCCACACGCGCAAAAATCACACGCGCAACAATGTTCCCGCGCGGAACACGCGAAATAAAAACACCCACGCTCTTGAGTTCAAACGTGTCGAATTGATTCTCACGCGAAGGAACACTCGCGCTGGAAAACACACGCGTTCTTTATTCCAGACGCGACGTATTGATTCTCACGCGAAAAACACCCGCGCTAGAAATCACACGCGCTCTTTAGTTCACATGCGACGTATAGTTTCTCGCGCTAAGAACACCCGTGCTAGAAATCACACGCGCTCTTTAGTTCACACGCGACGTATAGCTTCTCGCGCTAAGGTGCACCCGCGCTCTGAAACCCACGCGCATTTAAAATCGCACGCGACAAACTGCTTCTCGCGCTCGGAACACCCGCGCTAGAAAACACACGTTCACTTGAATTCGCACGCGACAAACAGATTCTCGCGCTAAGGAACACCGCGCTGGAAAACACACGCGCACTTCGGGAGTTCAAAAGTTCTAATACAAACACAACTTTTCACGAATTTTCAAGGAGAATGTCATTATGATGAACAGAGTAACCGTACAAATAAAGTCACTTATCTCCTGAGCGAATTCAAAAGGATCTTCTGCTTTTCCTGTCTTCAAAAACGAATTCCTGCCAACTGAATGCTTCTCCTGTAACCCCCAAGAAAGTAGCCGCTCAACTGCTGACGCCTGAAGGATAAAATCCACCAGGCCTAAGACTAAAGCAGGAGCAGCCACTAAACACGTCCTCTCAGATGGGGTTTTGATGATGAAAGGCACAGAGTGACAGTTTAGAATGTTCATTGTTGTTCTGCATTGTCTTCTAACCAATCAGAGCTGTCACTGGGAGGCTCCATTTTGCCTTGGGTCAGAACCAGGATTCTGAATCAGCAAGTTAAGGCCTAACCAACTATAATAGAAAACTTCCCACCCACACAAAGCTAATCTGAAAAGGATAAACAAAGAGAAATAATGAGAAGGAAACTTGAATAAGGGAAGGAAACCTGACAGTACCCCCCTCCTAATGCCCAGTCTCTGGGCTTATCTTATGTGGATTTTTAGCGTGAAACTTAGCAACTAAACGGGGGGCATGTACATCAACTGAATCTTCCCATGATCGTTCCTCTGGTCCATATCCCTCCCAATCAATCAAATACTGTAACCTTCCCCTCACTTTCCTGGAATCCAAAATTTATTTAACCACAAATTCCTCAGATGAATCCTCCAAAATCACAGGGGAAGGTGGTGTTCTAAATCTAGTTCCTGAACAAACTGGTTTTAAAAGACTAACATGGAAAGTAGGATGTACCTTCAACTGCTTGTTTAATTTCAATCTTACTGCCACAGGGTTGATGACTCTCTCTACCTCAAAAGGGCCTACAAATCGTGGACTAAACTTATTCTTCCCCTTAATTTTCAGGTACCGGGTAGAAAGCCAAACTAAATCTCCCACCTTATATTCAGGACCAGCCTTTCTTCTCAAATCTGCACACCTTTTATATTTCAACTTATTTTCTCCCAGAACCTTTTTTGCTCTATCCAAGTTATTTTTCATTATCAACAAACGATCTTCCACTCTAGGATTCCCTGAATCCTCCAACACCTCAAAACTCAGAAAGCGAGGATGAAACCCACGACCCAAAAAGAAAGGGGACATAGAAGTAGCATCTTTTCCACAATTGTTGTAAGAGAATTCTGCCAACCACACCAAATCCACCCATTCCTCTCTAGCTTGTAAATAACACCTTAAAAACTTCTCCAATTCTTGATTTACTCTCTCCACTTGTCCATTACTCTCCGGATGATACCCAGAAGTCAAACTAACTTCCACCCCAAGTTTCTTACAGAAGGCCCTCCAGAATTTTGAAATAAATTGAGATCCCCTATCAGAGATAACTTGACTTGGGAGTCCATGTAGTCGAACTACACCTTGCAAAAAACTATGAGCCAGTTTTTCCACGGTAACCTCTCCCTCCATTGGTAAAAAATGTGCTTCTTTAGTAAGAAGATCGACCACAACAAGAATGGTAGTACAACCCTTATCTTGAGGGAGATCAACTATGAAATCCATAGAAATTGTGTGCCAAGGACGAGGAGGAACAGGTAACGGCTCCAATAAACCATGCGGCTTCCCAACTTGACTTTTCGCTTGTGCACAGACTACACAAGTTTTAACAAAGTTCAGTGTGTCTTGGCGAGTTTTTTCCCACCAAAAATTCCTTCGAACCAATTCCAGAGTTTTTCTGAAACCAGGATGTCCTGATAAAATGGATTCATGACAATTTCTCAAAATCTTTTCTCTTAACTCATCAGTAGGTACATAAAGCTTGTTATCAAAAAAAGGAAGATCGTCTTTCAAACTTCTGGCTGGATCCAGTCTCACCCACTCCTCCATCTTCTGCAAGGACATATTTTGACAAACTTCATTCAAAAAATCAATTTCTTTAATGGCTCCAGCTAACAAAAAACGTTCTGGAGCAATTATAGGTTCTGGTTCTAGAATCTCTTTCTTCTCACTTCCAGGAAATTGGCGAGATAACGGATCAGCTTTTTTGTTCTGACTTCCGGGTTTAAAAGTCACAATGAAATCATAATCTGCAAAGAATAAAGACCAACGAAGTTGTCGTGGAGACAAAGTTCTTGCAGATTTTAAAAACAATAAATTTCGGTGATCAGTAAGGACCGTTACTGTATGTCTTGCTCCTTTTAAAAAATGTCTCCATTCTTCAAAAGCGGACTTTATTGCTAATAGTTCACGATCAGCAATTGTGTAGTTCACTTCAGCAGCAGAAAACTTCCTAGAAAAGAATGCAACTGGATGTATTTGACCAGTAGTTTCATTCCTTTGAGAAAGCACCGCCCCCAACGCTAAATTTGAAGCGTCCGCCTCCACAAAAAAAGGTTTAGAAAGATCTGGATGAATTAGAATTGGACTAGAAGTAAATCTTTGTTTTAACTCTTGAAAAGCTTTTTCTGCTTCAAGGTCCCAGTCAAATTTCACTCCTTTTTTCAAAAGTCTCGTTATAGGAGCAACCAGCCGAGAAAAACCTTCTATAAATCTCCTATAAAAATTGGCAAACCCTAAGAAACTTTGTATTTCCTTAACCTTAGTAGGAGAGGGCCATTCAAGAACTGCTTGCACTTTTTTAGGATTCATTTCTAAACCCTTAGGTGAAATTATAAAACCTAAAAACTCCACAGAATCTGTATGGAATTGACTTTTTTGCAATTTGGCAAACAAATGATTTTCTCGCAACTTTTGTAAAACTAAGCGCACATGTTTCTGATGTTGATCCAGGTCAGAAGAGAAAATCAAAATATCATCGATATAAACGACAACAAAAATATCCAAGTATTCTATAAAAACCTCATCAATGAAAAATTGGAAAGCCGCTGGAGCATTACATAGACCGAATGGCATAACTTGATATTCAAACAGCCCAAACCTGGTCTTAAACGCTGTCTTCCATTCGTCCCCTTCCTGCACACGTACAAGATGGTAAGCTCCTCTTAAATCTAATTTAGAGAAAATATTTGCTCCTTGTATTTGATTAAGCATTTCCGAGATGAGAGGAAGAGGATACCGGTTCTTAACCGTGACTTTGTTAACTGCTCGATAATCTATGCAAGTTCTAAGCATGCCATCCGGTTTTGGTACAAAAAATAAAGGAGAGGCCGCCGGTGACGTAGAATGACGAATAAACCCTTTGGCCAAATTTTCCGACAAATATTCTTTTAAATAATCATTCTCTTTCTCAGTAAGAGCATATACCCTACTACTAGGCAAAATTGTTCCTGGCTCCAGTTCAATTTTACAATCAAAGGGCCTATGGGGTGGTAATACTCCTGCCACTTTCTCATCAAATACGTCCCAAAAATCTTTGTAACACTGGGGAAGTTGACCCACTACAGCTCCCACATCATGACATCCAATTCCAGTCTCAGCCAGAAAACTAGACACGGAATTACTTTGTTTTACATCTTCCTCTAAGAGACTTCCTGAAAAGCAATTCTTTTTACAAAAATCGGACTGCATGTCAATTGTCCTAGCGCTCCAATCAATCAGGGGATTATGGAGAGTAAGCCAAGGCATGCCCAAGATAATCTTCAACAAAGGGGCATCAATTAACTCAAACGAAATTATCTCTCTGTGACCTCCTGATAACTCCAAAGTTAAAGAACCAGTTCTATGCGTAATAGGGCCAGAAGATAAACACGTACCATCAACAGCCCTAGCCTGCTCTACAACCTCCTTCTGAATAATTGGAATTCCCAAAGATTTTGCCAGACCCCAATCCATGAAATTCCCAGTCGCACCAGAGTCAAGCATTACAGGACCATTTCCCTTACACTCCAACTCAAAAAATAAGGATACATTTATGGTTATATGAGGAACCGCTGTCTGCACCGTATTGGCGATCTGTTGTACCTTGACTGCTGAGGAAGAAGTCTTCTTGGGAGTGTAAGGACAGTTTCCTAAAAAGTGCCCACCTCTTCCACAGTATAAACACAGATTATTATCTCTCCTCCTAGTCTTTTCTTCCACTGTTAAAGGGCCTCTGATTCTAGGAGATGGATTATTCCCTTTGGGTCTACTCTCTACTTTAGGTCTATCTACTCTAACTAGAGACTTTACATCACTCTGACAATGACGCCTCTCTGCCTTCCTTTCACTCAAACGAAAGTCCAATTGAATAACCAAATCAATCAGACCTTCACAAGTAGAAGGGCGTTCAACTACTCCAGACAATGCATCCTTTAACTCATCTCTAAGGCCCCGATAAAACAACGAGGCCTGTTTAACCTCGGGCCACTTGCTTTCTAACACTAGGGACTTAAATTGTGTTATATAAGCAATCAAGTCTCTATTACCTTGTTTTAATTCTAAAAGTTCACCATCCACTTCCAGAGATAACTGTCTTCTATCAAACATCTTTCGGAATATCTCTAAAAAACTGGTATAATTTCCTAAAACCGCACTCTTTTGACTCACCAACAACCCAGCCCAAGCAGATGCCTCCCCAGAAAGATATGACAACATAAACGTTATCTTAGAAGCATCCGATGGAAATAATTCTGGTCTACTCATAAAATGTAATTCACATTGTGTCAAAAACACCCTAGACCTCTTGGAATCCCCATGATAACGTTCTGGAGGCGCCAAAGGAACCGGCATAATTATACTCCTTACCCCTTCTGCCACTGGAGGCGCCCGTTGTATTTGTGGTAACTGATCTTCTCTTTCTAACTCAGGTGGAGAACCTGCGCCCCCTGAAACCTCATCCTCTCTCCTTTCTCCCCTCTGTTGAGTTTGTGTAACTTTAACACTCAAGTCATCCACCTTTTGACTAAGTAAGGCATTTTCATCCCGAGAAATTTTCAACTCCTCCCGTAACTCTCTGATCAAAGATCCTAACATCTCCATGGATTCGTCGGGGTTCATGACAGCTCGGGCTGACTAAATTATTGGCCTTTCATTCTGTCAGGCTGAGAGGTCCTGTGTCCGCGGAAGCTGCTGAACCCCCGACAATCCCCCTGAGATGTAATTCCCAGAACTAGATTTCAATTCAGCTCTGTAAACTACACCCCAAAGGGAAAGGGGGAAGTGGATAACAAAACAACACCAGGCAGACTGCGTCAAGGCTAACCAGAGCTTAACCTGCAGAGGATATAAGAATAGCAGATACAATTCCTTAATTTACTTACTTAACCTTATGAATGGGAAGACATTAATCCTTAACTAATAATGAAAAAATCATACCTGGCTCTTCTCTTGAAATTTCTTAGAGAAGCTGATAAGAAGCTGAAAATCTCTCTTACTTGAGACACTTGAAATTCACAGCTACTTCTTACTTTAGGCAAATCTGGAAATCTTAGTTCATTGTCTTTTTTCCAAAATGCCCTGGAGGTCCAGTTAGATTGTTCTTAAAAATATTCTTTCTTTTTCTTTCAAACTTTTCAAACTATTTATAATTATATTGAGTTTTAGAATCCTTGAAGAAAAAACACGTGTTAAACGCACACGCAGGTTATCTCCATTCAGATGAACGATGAACTTCACTTAGAAATCTTCCTGGTTGAAGAACACGCGCAAAGAGTTCACTTACGAACGAATACACGCGATCAAAAGAATCCACACGCGCAAAAATCCACACGTGCAACAATGTTCTCGCGCGGAACACGCGAAATAAAAACACACGCGCTCTTGAGTTCAAACGTGGCGAATTGATTCTCACGCGAAGGAACACTCGCGCTGGAAAACACACGCGTTCTTTATTCCACACGCGACGTATTGATTCTCACGCGAAAAACACCCGCGCTAGAAATCACACGCGCTCTTTAGTTCACACGCGACGTATAGCTTCTCGCGCCAAGAACACCCGCGCTAGAAATCACACGCGCTCTTTAGTTCACACGCGACGTATAGTTTCTCGCGCTAAGAACACCCGCGCTAGAAATCACACGCGCTCTTTAGTTCACACGCGACGTATAGCTTCTCGCGCTAAGGTGCACCCGCGCTCTGAAACCCACGCGCATTTAAAATCGCACGCGACAAACTGCTTCTCGCGCTCAGAACACCCGCGCTAGAAAACACACGCTCACTTGAATTCGCACGCGACAAACAGATTCTCGCGCTAAGGAACACCGCGCTGGAAAACACACGCGCACTCCGGGAGTTCAAAAGTTCACAACTTTTCACGAATTTTCAAGGAGAATGTCATTATGATGAACAGAGTAACAGTACAAATAAAGTCACTTATCTCCTGAGCGAATTCAAAAGGATCTTCTGCTTTTCCGGTCTTCAAAAACGAATTCCTGCCAACTGAATGCTTCTCCTGTAACCCCCAAGAAAGTAGCCGCTCAACTGCTGACGCCTGAAGGATAAAATCCACCAGGCCTAAGACTAAAGCAGGAGCAGCCACTAAACACGTCCTCTCAGATGGGGTTTTGATGATGAAAGGCACAGAGTGACAGTTTAGAATGTTCATTGTTGTTCTGCATTGTCTTCTAACCAATCAGAGCTGTCACTGGGAGGCTCCATTTTGCCTTGGGTCAGAACCAGGATTCTGAATCAGCGAGTTAAGGCCTAACCAACTATAATAGAAAACTTCCCACCCACACAAAGCTATTCTGAAAAGGATAAACAAAGAGAAATAATGAGAAGGAAACTTGAATAAGGGAAGGAAACCTGACAAGCAGTCAGGGATGGCCCATCAGAAACCAGCCCTAACTCGGCTAAGCCATTACCCAACAATACCTGAGTAGGCACCTGATGTACAATTACAGGACTTTATGCTGTCTTGTTATTCACTTGAATGGTGACTTGGCCTACAGGGGCACGTTTGGGAGACCCACCAGTTAATCTGGTGGTTCTCAGAGGAGCAACAAGATAGTTCTCCGGCTTGAACTGGGTCCTGTCCACCACTGTCATGCTAACCCCAGTGTCTCTCAAGCCAGTGGACGGCTGGCCATTAATGAGGACACTTCTCAAATGTCTCTGGGTATTCCGTGGTATAGTAGCCAGTACATCTGAGTACTAGTCCCAGGTCCTAAGGGAAACTAAAGAGATCTCTGCAGGGGCCCCAAAGGCGATTCCTGGAAAGGAGGTGCGGACTGTGGCCTCCACCTCAAGTATAGGGCAAGGGTAGGTAAGGCTGACAGCCTGGACACTGTCACGCCGCTTACCTGGGGTTCGGGATCCTCCTGCCACTTACGGTGTGCCCCATCCTGGCGGATGTATCCGCGCTTTCGTTTGGGGGGTCCTGGGGTGTCTCTGTTCCCGGGTGCTTCCGGGTTTCCCATGCGCGCTGGACTGTGCATGCACGGGAGGCCGTGTCTCGCTCTCCGTGCATGCGCAGTGCACAGGGCACTCGGGCTGGGACGGACTTGCGGTCCGAGCATCTTTTGGGGCATACCAACGCCTGGGAACAGCACGGCTTGCGTTCCAAGTCTCCTAGGTGTTGGTAGCCCTTTATAAGGAGCCTGGCTGGCCATTCTACAAACTGCATCTCAATGCGGTTTGGTTCAGATCGTGTCCAAGCCGGACTGCTTGAGCTCCTGACCTACATTTTGGCCTGATTCCTGTTTCTTCCTGTTTCCTGGTTCTTCCTGTTGGCTGTGCTGTCCTGGACATGACCCCCTGCTCCTTACTCCTGGGTTGGGGACCCTCTTGTTTGCCTTGACCTTGACCCTATTTGCCCTGGGGTGGTTCCCCTTCTGTCCCCTTTTTGGGTTGGTCCTTTGGGTTGGTCCTGCTCCATCCCTAGGTGTTCCCTGCCTTACCTTGCCTATCCTGCTTCTTTTCCTACCTTGGTAAGCTGCCCAATTGGACACTTCTGCCTCTTGTCCTGCCCTGGTACACTGCCCTTTTGGATTCATCAGCTTTCATTACCACATCTTTGTCTATGGTTCCTTCATCATCTGGATCCTGTTGTCTACAGAGGGACCTTGAACTGTGATCAGAAAACGCTTCCCCTGTCAGTGCCTGCACTGTCCTGACGTCACATAAATCCGGGGATAGCGCACCCGTGGCGTTGGGAGCTGGTTCACCTCCAACGAGGTTCCTATTCGGGTGGGAGTTGGGCTGGTTCTCTGCGTCATCCAAGTCTCCACAGGACTTTCCGACAGTCTGGCATCTTCTCCGAGACCTTCAACCAGATGAACAGGTACTCAGCGCCCTCGTGACGCTTTCCTTAACAGATTGAGACGCTCCATCGAAACACCGCCCTACCCATGGCACACCATCGCCACCGATTTTATTGTCGAGCTCCCACCATCCGAGGGCTACACTTGCATAATGGTAGTTGTGGACTGTTTCTCCAAGTATGCGCACTTTATTCAATTTCTTAGAATACCTACCTCCTTTCAGATGGCTCTGGCGTTTTTACATGGCATCTACTGGTTACATGAGTTGCCAGAGAAGATCATCTCTGATCGTGGATCCCAGTTCCTCTCCTCCTTTTGGCATCAGTTGTGCAGTCATCTCGGAATTCACAGGGCTTTGAGGTGAGGTTACCAACTGCACACCAATGGTCAGACGGAGAGAACTAACCAGACCTTGGAACAGTACCTGCATTGCTATACTAATGCCACTCAATCCAACTGAAAAAAGCATCTAGATCTGGCTGAGGTTTCCTATAACAACACCACTCACGCCGCCACCGGTGCCAGTCCCTTCCACTGCTCCGCCGAACAACATCCTAAACTGGTTCCTTTTCATCCTGTACAACCCAGTGCTGTCCCATCTGCCGATCTGTTGGTCATCAATATCCAGAGGAAACACAACTTGGCACGCAGTACCTTGGTAGAGGCACGAGAGCGCATGAAAAGACAGGCGGATAAGGGCCGGACTGCAGAACCAGACTTCCAAGTAGGTGATTTGGTTTGGCTGTCATCCAAGAACCTGCCAGTGGGCAATTTGCCCACTAAACTGGCACCCCGACTTTTTGGGCCTTTCAAGATTTCCAAACACTTGTCCTCTGTGGCTTTTCGGCTACAGTTACCCCAATCTTGGTGGGTACACCCGGTGTTTCATATCTCCCTTCTGAAACCCTTTGTGGAAGATGTCTTTGGGCGCTCCTGTCATCGTCCTTCCTCCATTCAGGTGTGGGGTGTCCCTTAGTTTGAAGTACAGGAAATATGTGATTCACGGATTCTCTCTCCTTTCTCTGCGCTTTGCCGGTACTTAGAGTGCGGCAGGTGGGTACTGTACTATCAGTACCTCAACTAACTAACCTACTGGGGGTAAGAGCGATTCATGCGCTGCACTTTCTTATGCAGCGTGCTGTACTCCTACATTTTGCTAATAGTCATAGGACTCAAAACATAATTCTCTAATAGTCCAAGTGTCTCTATGGCCATCGCTCTTGTTATCACCCCCACGCCCCGGGTTGTACATTAGGGTCCCCATAGACGTGTCACTTATCACTTTTCTCTTTTCTCATTGTTCCGGTTCTGTTGCTCCAACGGCATATTCTGTGAATACAACCAATTGTTGACCTCATCTGGGGTTTCAACAAACAGAGCACGATCTTTGTACAGCACCTTCATCTTTGCCGGATACAGTAGCAGAAACTTGAGTTTGGCCGCCGGCAGTCTTCTTTTTACCGATCCATAGGTAATCTGTTGCTTTTGTACCAAGAAAGTGTAGTCCGGGTATGCTGTGATGGATGCCGACGCCCTATTGATGGTGCCACCTTTCCGAAAATGTTCCAGTATTTTCTCCCTGTCCTTGTATTTCAGTATCTTAGCGATTATGGGCCTAGGCAAGGCTCCGGGTTGTGGTCTCCTCATCCGTGCTCGGTGTGCCCTTTCCACTGTGAATCCCTGGGTTAGCGTGCCCACACCTACTTCTTGCAGAAACATGCCCTCTATGTAGTTGGTCGGGTTCTGGCCTTCCTCCCCTTCCGGTAGTCCAATGATCCGCCCGTTGTTTCATCTGGCTCTGCCTTCTGCTTCTGCCCGGTTTTCCAGGTTCTGTACTTGCTGTTTCAAGACTGAGACTTCAGAGGAGTTGTCTTGGAAGCTGTTGGTATTGGCCTGTACCTCCTTTTCTAGCGCCCTGTGCGCTCTGACAATGTTCTGTCGTCTTGCCTCAATAGATTCATGTCTATCTGCATTGCATTTATTTTGAACTGCAGAGACGCTTTCAGTTCAGCTATAGTGACCAATATTTGCTTGTCCATGCATCTTTGCGTTTCTCCTTCATTTGGGTCTTGCGGCTGTGAATTGGTTCCCTCCATTGGTTGTGCGGGTTTGGTAAACGTATCTAGGGATGTCTGTTTCGCTTTGTTAATTTGTGCCTTGGACGACATTGCTATTGTCTTTTCCGTGGTGCTCTTTTTCTTTCCAGGCATCCGTGGCAATGCTGGCTGCTAGCTCAGTACCTAGGGGGGGGATGTCCTTTAGCGTTTCATGCGGGCCCTTGTCGAGTGTCTCCTTCACAGTGTCTTGCGTGCTGTGGCTGGGCTTCTCTTCAAATCAATATGCCCCCCCTGTTAGTGTTGTGGCTTTGGGGCCCATTTGTTATGCACTTTTCTTATCTTGCCTTCTATTTCTGTCTCCCCTTGTTTCCTCCACAGCTTTATAGTCCGGGCGTCTAGCAATTCCGTCTCTTTGCTTGTCTCGAAATTGTGTGCCAGCCAGCACCTATTTCCTTCTTTCGTGCACACTTCAGCGTGGATTAAAAGGTCTTGAGCGAACCCACAGGGGACTCTGTGTTTTTAGCAATTGTTAGGCCGTGCAGGCAAGTACGACCTGTTGGGCCTTCTTGTAGTCCCTCCCTTCTTGACCCGCACCTTTAACTGCTTACCCGCTTGGTAACCTGCGCATGTGGGGGACTACTTGGGGGTACGTCACTGTAGCTTGTCTGCCGGTGTTGAGTATGCAGTCCGCCGTGCTTCCTTTGTGCGTTTTGAGGTACCACTGACTCCCTTAACTTCTCTAATTGTTCAGGCATCTGCTGCTCCTAGAATCTGTGGGCCGTAGTCCACCTCCAAGCCTCTTGTTCTCTGCTGGTATCACTTACAGCGCTCTGCTACTTTCTTAATCATTTTCATTTTTTTCCATTTTTTTTGTCAGGGGTGTACCAGGAGCTTCAGTGTCTGTATGTCGACAGCAGTTTGTGACTGGCTACGGACTATCTGGTCCACTGTATTTCGTTGTGCCTCGCCCCCTCCCACTGCATTCAGGACTCTGCTTTGCCGTGCCTCATACGTTGTCTCTGTGTTTGGCTCTCTGATTCCTCTTCCTTCCCGAATCTTCGCTTAAGTGGTTGAATCTAGATTTACTTCATGCAGCCTTACGGCTCTTGCGACCTTGCCGTGAGTGTTAGGTCTTGTCCCCATTTACTGCGTGTTGTCCGCCTGGCCACAGCTACTTCCATGTGTGTCACACGGTATTCAGTATCTTGCTGCGCCATCTGTTAGTGTACCTTATGCGCTCCTCCGTTTCATTTCCCACTCATGTCGGCACCCTCATATTGTGATCGCCGGCTCTGCTGTCTGTGTGGGAGCTCCTTTCCGGGGGTGCGTGCCTCTACTGCTTGCTTTGGCTTCAGTTTGGCTCTGAAGCCCACGTTCTCCTAATGCCAGTGTTCTGAATGTGCTGGCCCCAACTCTGTCAGGCTTCGCTTAGTTGCTCCTGGTGAATGTAGAGCAACCTCTGGGGCTCTGCCAGCGCTGCCCGTATCACATGTACCCCCAGTGCCTATTTACTTTTCTTCTTGCAGTACGTCTATTTTCGTGTCATTGCTGCTGTCCGCAGTTCGGCAGTACTCCATGTCGCGCTGCCATCAGCCGGCTGTGTGTGCAGCCCTCGATTGCTTCCCACTTGCGAACTTCTCCCGGGAGTCACAATGTAACTCTGATGCGTTGTGTGCCTTACTCCCCGCTACATTGTATCCTTGTCCCAAAGTCTCCCGGCCAGTATCCAGTGCTCCAGATCAGCTTTGTATGTGAGACAGGGCTCAGTTTTGTTTCGGATGCTCTTCTGCTACCAGCCTTTGTCCGTCTATTGGGTGGGTGCCATTTTAGTTATTGGTCTATATTGTTTCACCAACTTCTCAGCGTCAGTGTTCCGGATTGCAGGCACTATTCTTCCCGGACGTTGTACCACATCACGCCTCTTCAATTCATGTCGCAGTAGGTGCCGATCCATTTGTTTCTGCACGCATTCAATGCCTATTTTTCGTCGTATCGTTTTTGGATCATAGGAGCACACGGGCATCGCGTCTTAGCCCATGGCCATGTAGCCATGCCCCCCCCGCCCTATGATAATTATTATTATGATTTAATTCTTATAGCGAGCCACATGTACATGGTCCTCAGGGCACACACAAAACAAATAGACAGACAAAGACGGACGATGATCAAGTCCGGGAGGAGGGGGGAAACCAGAAGAGAGAACTAAGATTTAGTCACGATTGATATTAAAGAGATGGTGCTTCACCATTTATTTGAACATTGCCAGTGTACCTGCCGATCTGATTTGCCAGGGTAAAGTGTTCCATACCAGGCGAGCTTGTACATCAAACAGAGTCCAACCAAACCGAGCGAGCTTGTATCTGGGTTGGTGTAGGGTAGGGTACGGGAGCACCGGATGTAAGATTGCAGACGATCTTTGTGGTATTTGGGACTTTTGTTGGAATGGCATTTAAACATCAGGGTGTGGTTCTTGTGCGTGATCTGATGCCTAATGGGGAGCCGGTGCAGTTTTCTTCTGGCATCTGAGACACGAACCGCACCATTTTGTGCGACCTGTAGTGAGTGCAGGTTGGTCAGGGTTGTGCCTGCCAGCAGGCTGTTACAATAGCCCAACCTAGAGTTGACTAGTGCTGTGGCTAGCAAGGAGCAGTTGCTGACTGAGCTAGAAGGGCGAATGTGATTCAGTAACTTAGTTATGTAACCACAAGAAGAGCGAACGTAGGAGACATGCGGTTTCATTGTGAGTTCTACACCCACAAAAACGCCTAGCGTCTTCACACTCTTAGAGACTCTGATGTTATTACCTGCAAAACAGAAACTAGAAAAAGCTGGGTCAAGTTTTTTCAGCCATGGGCTGGAAGCTACATTCAGTAGCTCAGTCTTGTTATAGTTCAGCGCCAAGGAGATATTAGCCATCCAGGACTTTACTGTGCAGTAGATCTTGTTTATGGCTCCAGAGTCCTGAACATAGTCATCACTGAGCTCGAGGACGACCTGTGTGTCCTCAGCGTTATTGGTATACTGTACACCGAGGACATTCAGCAAGCTAAGCAGTGGCCTAATGTAGATGTTGAACAAAGCCGGGGAGATACATGACCCCTGCGGTACACCCCATGTTTGTATATAACAGAGGAGGAGCTTAACTCACTGACTGCCACCCTAGCTGTCCAAAGGCCAAGAAAGGAAGTAATCCATTGTGCTGTCAAATCGGAATAGTGTGCCAAGTCCCTAAGCCTGGAAACGAAAAGGGAGTGGTCTACCAGGTCGAAAGCCCGCAGAGAGGTCCAGAAGCATTAGCAGGGTGGGATGACCCTGACCCACTATGCTGGCCAGGGTGGAATTAAGGTCCAGCATAGCGGTTTCGGTCCCATGCTGAGCTCTGAAGCCTGACTGGCGTACCCCTAAGATGTTGTGTTCTTCAACGTAGCCCTGTAGCTGTATGTAGGCTACCTTATCAGTGATCTTAAGGAGGAAGGGGACGTTTGTAATGGGGCAATAGTTATTGGCGTCTAAGGGATCAGAGTTGCTTTTCTTAAGGAGTGGCGTAATCCATGCCCCTTTAAGAGATGAGGGAATCTGACCTTCATTAAAGGAGAGATTAACAAGTTTGGTCAACCAGGGTATCAGGAGGTCAAGTGATTCCTTGAGGATATAACTAGGCAAGTATCACCCAAAAAGGAGGTGGGTTTTATTGCACAAACAATTTTGAGAATGTCTGCCTCTGTGCACTGGGTAAAATTGAAGAGAGGAATATCTGTCAGAGAAGGAACATCTCCTTTAAACGTAGTTTGTGTCGGATGATCACCCCGGGACTGCGCCTGCAAATAACTAATGGTTTGTTTATGGCCCGAGATTTTCGCTGAGAATTTGTTGCGTGCTGATTGGCACCAGGCAGAATCTTTAATAAGATCCTGACTGGCAACCGGTGAGGCCTGAAATTCAGCCAGAATTTTAAACAGTTTGCTCGAACTGGAGCGAGCATTCTCAATTCTTTTATTAAAGAAAGCAGACTTGGCAATGACAGTTTTAAATTCTCTAATGGCCTGTTTGTAAAGGAGGACAGATTGAGGACCGGGGTCTTACCACCATGCTCTTTCATAGGATCTTTTGACACATATAAGGAAGATGATGTTATCCTTGAACCATGTGTTCTTGTGGGTCTCAGGTTTGGATATCTTTTTCTTCAAAGGGGCCAGTTTTTTATGGCATTTTTAATGGTGGCTGTAAGGTGCACCACCAGATCAGAGGAGTCGGAAAAATCCTCAATCGGAAGAAGGCAGGGTGACAATTGAGCCGAGAACTTTTTAAACTTCTATAATGTTTTTCTGGAAACAGAGTCCATTCTCACTGGTGGGAACAGTAGAAGTGACAGAGCCTTCACTAAAAAGTGGTCCGACCATGCGCAGGGGAGAGTTTTGACATCTAGGAGGGATATCAAATGTGTAGCTACCCAGTGGAGGGTGTGTCCCCCGTTATGCGTGGAGCTTTTTACCCATTGGAGATAGCCAATGGTGTTAAGGGCATCAATCACAGTGGATGCTTGCTTATCGGATGGATCTTCTGTCATGACCCACAGAACGCGTCCCTTCTGGACTTCCTGGTCCTTATCGCGGCGGGGCTTGCATTCATTGTTTCTCCCAACATGGCCGTATCACGTGACACGCCTCGCACCAGCCTTCACGGCGGACATAGTACGTCCCATAAATATGCCACGCCCCGCTGCCCCGCGTGTCTCAACGCTATCAACAGGTAGTGACTAGACGTGTACTTCACAGCTTGGCGAACCCTTCTGTTATCCAGGTTTCTGGACCCTTATTCCCACTCCTTCCACCCTCTCCTTTCCACCCTGTTGCTGGAATCCACGTATCCTTGCGACCGCTTCTTCCTTCCTGGACGTCCTGAACCCACGAGTATCCTGGAACACTGAACGCACGCTGGAGTCGGAAGAGACTTGTGCCAGCCTGTACAAAACCTGATCCGCCCGCAAGAAGAATCTTCCTGCGGATCCCTGCAAGAAGCGATCTCAGGTGAGACGGGGGGAGATTCACGACATCTCCAGCCCAGAGATTAAAGTCACAGAGAATGATAAGTGGGGTACTGACCTTGGTGAGGCAGTTGAGTAGTTCGAGGAACTGTTCTTCGAAGTGAGGAGCGTTGATTTTTTATCTTGACCAAGAGGGATTCACAGATTTCAGGGCTGGAGTGAGCGACTGTATGACAGTCCAGATGATTTTTAAACATGAAAGCCACACCTCTGCCCTTTTGAACTGGACGGTCAGACCGAATAGTAAATAATCAGGAGGTAAAGACAAGGTGGTATCATTGGGTATGGAGGAGTTCAACCAGGTTTCAGTAAGGGCCATTATATCAGGGGAGTATTCTTCGAGGTGATCATCAATCTCAACTCTGTGTTTCAGCAGGGAGCGCGTGTTGAGGAGGGGCAGGCAACGCATGGAATTTGTTGAAATAGGCTTCACATCCAATTGGCTTTCATGCCCTAAAAAACTAGCTGGCACATTGGCATTAGTGATGAGGGTGGACGAGACCCTAATCATGTCCTGCGGGGCCAATGAGTCTTCTGAGGATGCAATGTGGGCAGAAATACCAGCCTCAGGAATAGCTTGGGCAGGTAACTCTGTGTACATCTCTGAGGCAAGCAGTGTGACATTCAAACTGGAAGACAGGAGCAAGGGACCTGTCAGCCAAGGACTATTGTAGGAGGTTGGCAGGGCTCGCTCATAAGGACATCCAGGCCAAGAGGTGGGGCAGTAGGTATGGAGGGATCCAGCAGAGTAGGGTGATGTTCTAGAATAATCGCCTGCCTTGATTTATATGCAAGAAAGGAGGCAATCTGTAACGTGTCCGATGAATCGTGTAAAGCTAACGTAATAATCAAGAAATAAGTACAGTATTGTGTAAGCAGCATGTATATAGTAAGCACGCAGAGCACACTTTGCGCAAACCAGCGACAACCAGCCTCTCCAAACGCGCCAGCGCTAACGCGCTGACGTGAAAAAGAGGACCGGTGTAGTCGGGAAATGTAGTTACAATGAACTACACTGCTTGCACGCCACTCGGGAAGGCGAAATGAGTAACAAGAGTGCAATGCCGTGGGGAGAACAGGGAGAGCAGAGTTCCTGATCTCAGGTATCTCTGCTACTTCAAATCTAAAGGTTGTAGGAAAAATACTACAAGAAATCAAAGAAAACAATGAAAGGTGGGTACATTCTGATACTGGTGCAGTCCTTACTGCTTGGTAATACAAAGTGCTGAATAAGATAAAACAAACAGCAATGTAACAGAGTTTCACAACACAATCAGACCAAAATGTACTTAAGAATGAATAACAGTAGCAACCCACTCACGCGCACACACATAATTAGGTAGGGACCTTCAGCTGAGGGCGCAAATTATAGCTGTCTCCTGGTTAAACTGATCATGCTACCATTGGTATCTCTAGTGGTCTGTCTGAAAAAGCATTCTGTTGAGCATGTTGGAGTATTCTACTTTTGTTTAAGAACACTTTTTGCAGATACCAGATTATAAACATTTCCCTTATCACTTTATTAATTTGTTTTAGTGTGAGGGTCAGGATAGATTGTTTGGACACAAGGACGGCTTTTGATTTATGACATCCTGACACAGACAGATCGTTAGTTTTGTTTTTAGGTAGGGAAACGTCTCTTGAGAATAGGGTTAGAGGCATTTTCCCAAACCATTTAAGTTGAATAAAAGTTTATAACCAAAACATGACTGTGTGTCCGGATTTCATTCCTGACTCCTCACACTATCCAATCACTCTCCGGGCCTGCAAATACTAACCCCTCATCACAATTTCAATTGCCTAAAAATGTATGTATATGAATGCAGGTGCTAGCAGTGAAATTCTTTACGTTAGTAATTGCCGGGCCTTTGTTAACAACGACGCCCAGGCGCCGTTTAACATCTGTGTCCTGTTCTGTCCGGCAACGGCTCTGTAGGTCCACTATGGTCAAGTCAGCATAGCCCAAAATGTATGGGGCGGGGGCTGAAGCCCGGCCAGCTCAATGGTGTTGCGCCACTGGTGACAGATGCAGCGACAGCGCCTTTTCAATAATCATGCTGCACCTTTGCATTCTGGTATTTGTTTGTAGTCGGGTGGGGGGGAATTGTGCACAGAGCGCTAGTAGACCTGTGGTTGGCACTGCCTGGGTGGGAGATTTTGTCACAGAAAGCGGGAGAATGCCCAAAAGTGGTGGCAATATACAGGACCTCTTATGTGACGCTCGGTTCGCTGTTGTGGAGGAGTGCCACATATAGCACTGGTATATACTGGGAGATACTTGTATATCAGTATACTGTGAAATGTGCATCTTGCAATTTCATTGAAAAAAGACATTTGCAAAATAAAAAATGCTGCTTAAATTTGCAGTCACTAGTTTTCTTTGAATTGTCTCTGTCAGAGTAGGACACAAAACCCTGTATTTTTTGTGCTCCTTCATTTGTGTTTTATCACAGGTTATTAAAGAAGTTATATGCCTGTAAAATTGCTTAATCAGAAATGCTCTGTTCCCAGCGGCAGTTTAGTTAAATTAGCTCGATATTTAACAAAACTGCAGCCCAGACTTGCAATTCGCTTGTTAAGGGGCTGGCCAGCCCACAAAGGGGGCGCTAGAACGACAACCTGCATAGTGGGCTGCCCCTATCCAACTCTGGGCTTGGGGAGTACTCATAAGGCTGGGGACTGCTGGGCCTAGCTCAGTTTTTTGCAGCCCCTGCACAAAGTCCCTCCCACCCTCTCTGATGTTTCATGCACCCGGCAGTTTATTAGATCTGGGTAGAACAGTTTCGGTACCCTAAGGGGCAGGTTCCCCCTGACGGCTAGTTAGCGGCACAGTTCAGAAATTGAGTTCATTTTGTGAGATGTTAGCAATTGCTTATGGTTATAGATTGTGTAATTTGTTGCAAACTTTTGATGTTCTGTCCCAGGCGAAGTCACAACGTGTTAATAATTGCTTCGGTTCATAGATTGTGTACTTTTGTTGCTAACGTTTCTTTTTCTGTCACAGGCAGAGCTACGGGGCGGTCCTAGCCGGGACTAGCTTCGACACTGCAGTTTTAGCGCGATTGCTGCACTCGAGCCAGGTTTGGGATGAGCACTGACTCCCTGACACACAGTTAAGACTCCTCTTCAACTGAATGCAGTGGTCCCAGGTCTATTACTGCCTGGTAGTTGCTAACCAGAGGCAGAAGTCTGCTACTTTGCAAACCGTGACACATGTCACCCGTGGAGCCCGGGAAATCTAAAGGGGTACCTTAGAAAGTGCTTTAGGACAATGCTTTGCTTAAGAGACTGGGACCGCCCCCAATTTGTTTGCTTGACTCCAATAAATACAATCATTTGTTTCCAAAAATTATGGTTATTATGATTGGGAAAGTAATCATTGCATCTACGTCTGGGATATGGGCGGGGGTAAAGTAGGGGATAGCACGCTATCTATAAAAACAGGGGAGTAGCAGGCAGTGCTGACCACGGCAAAGACTGTGAAACCAGCCCTACTGTGACAAGTCCATACAGACCATGAAGAATAGAGGCCTCAGTGTGCAAACTGTCGCTGTTTCTAGTTTGAAAAATATGTCCAACACCTCCTAACAATAATCAAGAAAACTGAAGCTGTGAGGAAAAACGCTGCTTCATTTGAACACGACCTCTCTGGCGAAAAGCTGTCATTCGGCTCGTGCACTCACGTAGCGGCCGCGAGCGACATGAACGCGCAGCCTGGACACCAGTGCTGTAGGAGGGCAGCGTGCGCCACCCAGTGTCTCCAGACTCTTCACGTTCCGCCCGTCAAAACAGAAGGGGTGCGAGCGCCAACCGGAATTGGCACTTGTACACCGGGGACATAAACCAAGGCAGGAACGTCGCCACGGGATAGAACAAGTCGGGGCCTCCCGCTTTGGAGCACTGGGAATTGCGTCAGGCAGGAGAGCCCCATGAAGAGAGACCGCCGCGGTCGATTCCTCACAGACGGTATCCATCTCAGGCTGGACCGCCAGGCGGCCGCAGGGAAGCCGTGCAGGGGTGGAAGTCTGAGCCTGGCCCGGTCTACCCAGGGCAGAGAGCAATGCGAGCCAGGTTCTGGGCTGGAGGAGATAATGGGAGAGACACCCCACGGCTGGGAGGCGGCAGCCGAGCGCCTCCTGGAGGAGGGGCCTGGTGTGGCAGGTACGTTCCTGTTGGAGAGTGTAATATGTAGCATGTGAAGTCTCATATTCAGAAATGTACCCTCTATCCTCGGCATAGAGCTGCTTCTGTGTCCACGCCTTTCTCTTGGCACTTGGAAATTAGGGTTGCTGGAAGCCGTAGTTGTACTTGTAGCTTCGCCCTGCACTTGATGTCAATGTTGTGGTGCCTGCACCATCGATGCTTTGAGCTACTGTTTCTATGTTTGGTGATAGACATCCTTGGGTGCATCCATCTTCTCTGAGTGGCATGACGTCCTGTAACTTTCCACTAGTGTTGTTAACATTCCCCTTGTTCTCTCTTTACTTTGGTGCTGCTGCTGCATCCATTTGTCCCGGTAGCTAATTGTGCCTTTATTTGTCTATTTGAATACAGCATACACCCAGAATAATTGTGTTGTACTAAATGATTTGGTGAACTGACTGTAAAGTGACTGTGGCTTCAAATCGGACAATCCTTTTGGACGAACTGGAATATTATAAAGGCAAAATCAAAAATCACTTTTTGTAAATGACTGGATTACTAATAGGGAAAAATTGGCAATTTACAAGATTGTTTTTATTGCATTTTATGATTAGTAACACAAGAGAATAAACTGTGGGACTTGAACATTGCCCCCCCCCACCGGCTGGTAATGTTTATCCAATTATTACTATGTCCTTTTGTGATTGTTCCCTCAGGTGATCATGTCCAGAATTCTGATTTTGGGTGGACACCATTGCAGCATATAGTCACTTTGAAGGAAGTCTAGCACCAGCCCCCAGTCTGTTTGGAAGTTTTGGTGGGCCCCTTGTATATTATGTTATGCGCTCCATTGCTATGAGTTGCCAGACTCTCTGCAACCATTCTATCGTTGATGGAGTTTTCTGTTTCCATCTTTGGGTTATTGTTAGCCAGGTGGCAATCAGGAGCTCCATAAAATTTCTCTTCTGGATCTTCGTCATGGTCTTGTCTCGGGGGTCCCAAAAGCCGCCCATCCACATCTTTCTTTTATGTATTCTGCCCCTTTAAACATCTCTTGCATTTGGGTTTTTATCTCCGACCAGAAGCCTTGCAGTATCGGGCAGTCCCACCAGATATGTCTCCCGGTGCCCTCCGCTTCGCAGCCCCGCAGAAAGGCTATCAACCTCCAAGCCCATAACAGGGCCCCGGGACCGGATATGATCCCCTCTGATCTGTTTCAAGACCCGCTGGATATGTGGGCACCACTACTCATGGTGGTATTTATTGCGTGTATGCAATCGGGGAATTATCCCCCTTCGTGGAAAAGGGCTATTATTTTCCCAATCTTTAAAAAAGGAGATATGGCTAGTCCAAGTGCATATAGACCGATTTCCTTGTTGGACTCCTCCTTTTAAGATTTCTGGGAGAATTTTATTGGCTCGTATTGAATCCTGGTTAGGGGAAGCTTTGATCCTTTCAGATATTCAATTCGGATTCCGTCTAGGGGTCGGCACAATTGAACAGAGCCTGAACCTTTATCTTTTGGTGGCCAATTCGGTTCACCATAGGGTAGAGGCAGTATATTTGGCCTTTATGGACCTGAGCACGGCATTTGATAAGGTGGATAGGGCAAAGCTCTGGCCCGTGCTTGGGTCCTTGGGGTGCCCGGGGGATATTCTGAAGGTACTGGTCGAGCTGCATACTGATAATGAGGCGTGTGTACGTAGCGGCCCAGGGGGACACTGCACAGCCTGCTTTAGGGTGGGGTGTGGCATACGGCAGGGCTGCGTGTTAGCCCCTATCTGCTTCTGCCTTTATATTAACAGTCTTTCACTTGATCTTATCAATACCTTGGCTGATTTCCTAGTGTTGGGGGGTCGGGGATTCCCAGTTTTAGCTTATGCTGATGATACAGTTTTGTTAGCAAGAACCCCCATAGCTTTACAGGCCCTGATCAACGCATACACAACTTTCATGTGTAATCTAGGTTTAAAAATCAACACTAAAAAATCGGCAGTGATGGCTTGTGTGGGCAGAAAGCGGTCAGTGGCTATGAAACCGATGCTCTGTGCCGGAGAAATTCTACCCCGAGTCAAAGCTTTTGACTACCTGGGTATCATGTGGCTAAACAATCGGCTAGAGCCAGCAAACTGGGGGAATTTTTCGTTTTATGTCTAGGTGCAAGGGCCAGCCTTTAGAAGTAATCATTAAGATTTATGGTGCCCACACATTGGCCGTCACTATGTATGGCACCCCTATATGGGGTTTCACAAGGGCTGTGGATATCCAAGTTAAAGAAAACAAATTCTTCAGACAGCTGTTGCGGCTCCCGAACTCAGCAGCGTGCATCTCAATACATAGAGAATTGGGAATGGAGTTCTGGGAGGACCAGTGGGCGTTGGCCCCGATCCTATTTTGGATCCTATTGTGGCTCAATGAATTTGCATCCCTGTGCCATTTCATCATTCGGACTGTGGTGGGCAAAGCAGGGTGGCAAAAAATCCCTTTACTTGCTTATATGTCGAATGCTCTTGGGGAGGTCAACCTTAGTGCTCTTTTTCCACCAGCCTCACTCATAACTAAGACCGAGGGTTCTAGCCACAAAATTGTGGTCAGAGAGGCCATAGTGAGGAAAAGAATACTTTTGGAATATGGCAATAAATGTGACAAATTCCACTCTATGATCAGTAGACCCTCGGGTATCCAACCATATTTAACTTGGAGTCCATACAAAAAAGATAGGTGGTTAATTACAAGGGCACGATTTGATTCCCTCCTCTTGCAAGCAAACACAGCAAGGTGGAAAGGATTCCCAGATGTGGTTGGTTGTCCGGTATATGGACACCAGCAAGAAGATTTAGCTCATTTAATGTTTCTTAGCCCGGGTAATGCAGGCATTCGTAGAGCAACTTGGTTACCCTCCCTAAGGAAATTTGAGCTATGCCACTATAAAGCTGCACTCGCTTTTCTTCTGAGTGCAGACACTGTTTTTACAGCGTGGGCTTTGCTCACATTTTTAAAAAGAGCAATGTATTTTAGGAAAAGTTTGTTGAGGCTCCAGGGAGACGGAAGCAAAGTATGAAATACCTACACAGTGGAATTACTCTGCATAATGATTTAACTGCGTCCCTGTTAAAACTGGATCTTATGAATTTGCGACTATGAATTCACTATTGTTTTATTCTTTTACGCCCCATTTTAACACTATGTACATGTTTTTTAAGAATTGTATGTATATTTTTTTTTTATTGTTTGATGGATTTTTTAAATCCGAATAAACTTTTGGTTGACTGACTGACTGACGGCAAAATCAAGAATCACTTTTTGTAAATGACTGGATTACCAATAGGGAAAAATTGGCAATTTACAAGATTGTTTTTATTGCATTTTATGATTAGTAACAGAAGAGAATAAACTGTGGGACTTGAACATTGTCCCCCTCCCCACCCCCACCGGCTGGTAATGTTTATCCAATTATTACTATGTCCTTTTGTGATTGTTCCCTCAGGTGATCATGTCCAGAATTCTGATTTTGGGTGGACACCATTGCAGCATATAGTCACTTTGAAGGAAGTCTAGCACCGGCCTCCAGTCTGTTTGGAAGTTTTGGTGGGCCCCTTGTATATTATGTTATGCGCTCCATTGCTATGAGTTGCCACACTCTCTCTGCATCCATTCTATCGTTGATGGCAGAGTTTTCTGTTTCCATCTTTGGGCTATTGCTAGCCATTTGGCAATCGGGAGCCCCATAAAATTTCTCTTCTGGGTCTTCGTCATCGTCTTGTCTCGGGGGGTCCCAAAAGCCGCCCATCCACACCTCTTCTTTTATGTGTTCTGCCCCTTTAAACATCTCTTGCATTTGGGTTTTTATCTCTGACCAGAAGCTTTGCAGTATCGGGCAGTCCCACCAGATATGTCTCCATGTGCCCTCCGCTTCGCAGCCCCGCCAGCATGTGTTTTGTTTGGTGTTGTACATTTCATGTAGTATTTCTGGGGTGTAGTGGCACTGGATCATTCTTTGTCCAAGCTTCTCTCTGCTGAATCGCCCGTGTCCGTTTGGTGATGATTTGCCAGACATATTCCCATTGGTCTCTCGTGATCTCCCTCCCCAGAGTTGTTTCCCATCTCTTCATATATTGCCATTTTGTGTCTTCCGCTTGGGCATTTATGAACTTGTACAATGGTGAAACACATTTTTTGTCTCCTGTGTGTGACATAATATATGATTCGAATGGGGTCAGATCTCTCGTTGCCGCCAGCGTTATCCTTGGAGTGGAGAGCAGTGATGAAGTTGCTCGTATTTGAATCTGTCTTTTTCTGTGACGCTGAAGTGTGCAGCATTCCGCGAATGTTCTAATCTGATGGTCTTCATACATGTCCCCCACTTTCGTGCATTAGGAATCGAACCATTTTTTGACCTTATCTTTCTCTGTGCCCGGTTTGAATTCCGGGTTCTCAAACAACGGCATGAAGGAGGCCGGATTTATTGTCAATGTTTTTTTTTTTTTGTCGCCCTGTTCCAGATTTCAAGCACTGCGCTCATGATCTCACTGATTCTGAGATTTGGGTGCCTGTGTTCAGGGCTGGTCCACGGGAGATGTTGAAGGCTTTTCCTTGCCACTGCTCTGTCTTGTGCCGCCCATATCTTCTCTGAGGTGTTGGGGATCCATTCTTTCAAGACCCACAGTTGTGCCGCCTCATAATATTTTCAGAAATGTGGGAGTGTCAGGCCTCCTTCTGCAATGCTGGAGAGTCTTGGGGTTTTGCTCCTGCCATATGTATTTGTTTATCATTTTGACTAGTGTTTTGAAGAACGTGGGCGGGATTCTGATTGGGAGTGCCTGGAAGTAGTATAGAAGTCTGGGTTGTATTGTCATTTTTATCACTGTTATTCTGTCCCACCATGTGACCGCTAAAGGGGTCCACCTGTCCAGGTCGTTCCTCACTTTGGCTAACAGGTTCGGGTAGTTTCCTGCATATAGTCCTTTAATTGAGTTGGTGAGGGTGACCCCCAGGTAGTTGATTCCATCTTCCGCCACTCAGAGTTGTAGCTCCCCTGCGCGTGTCTGTATTTCCTGTTTGTCACCGGCCAGTACTATTAGCTCTGACTTTTGCCTGTTTATTTTTAGGCTTGAGACACGACCATAGTCTTCTATCGTTTGTATTACTGGGGGCAGTGTATCTACCGGTTCCGCTAGGGCGATCAGCATGTGTCCGCATAAGCTGCTGTTTTATGGGTTGTGCCTCCTATTGTGATGCCTTTGATTTCGGGTGTGTTCCTTAACAGCGGCTCCAGGAATATAGCGTAGAGGAGTGGGGAGAAGGGACAACCCTGTTTGGTGCCTCTTTCGATTCTTATGTCTGAGAGTTCCCCATCCATCGCGATTCTGGTTGTTGGTGAGTTATAGTTGGCCCATATCATGTCGATGTAGGTTTCGCCAAGATCCATTTTTCTTCAGAGTATGGAAGAGCATGGACCACTCCGTGCGGTCAAATGCTTTTTCCGCATCTATTGCCAGGAGGGCGGCTGGGGTTCTTGTGATCCCTACGTTCTCAATCAGGTGAGTGATTCTTCTAATGTTGTTCTGTTAGGGATAAATCCCGACTGATCTTGGTGTATCAGTTTGGGAAGCAGGGGGGTGAGTCTGTTAGCTAGAATTTTGGTATAAAGTTTGGCATCTAAGTTTGTTAGTGCTATGGGACGATATGAGTCTGGTGCCTCTGGGTTTTTCCCTTTCTTATGGAAGACCAATATATTTGACTCATTCATTGAGTTTGTGATGTTAGCTGAGTCCTTGAAGGTGTTAAAAAGCTCTGTGAGGACCGAGCTTAGAGCTCCCTCGTAGGTTTTATAAAAGGTGGCTGTATAACAATCCGGGCCCGGAGCTTTGTTTTTTTTGGCAAATCTCTTATCGCCTTCACGACTTCCTCAACCGATATTTGTGCATTGAGTGCTGTTTTCTACTCCGGTGTTCTGGTTGGGAGTTTCATATCTTTTAAATAATTTGATTGGTCTATCGCTTTTGGTTTGTCCGATGAGTACAGTTCTTGGTAATAATCTCTAAATATTTCTTTTATGGCCTTCGATTGTGTTTTCACTATATAATTACAGTTTCTCAGAGCCTGTACTGTTTGCCTTTGTTGTTTGCCTTTCAGCTGTCTCGCCAGTAGTTTGTCTGCTTTATTGGCTTTCGTGGCGTACCAGTGTTTCAAGTGAAGTAGTTGGTTCTCTGCCCTTTTTGTTCCGATCGCCTCCTGCTGGCCCTGTTAATGTCCATAGGCTCTCTTTAGTTTCTGGATTTGCTTATTTGTCATTTCCTCTCAACTTCATTAGGTTGTTTTCAAGCTCTCCCTCCCATTTACGGGATTGTCTATCTTTCTGAGCTTTTAGAGTGATCAAGTGACCCCTCATGACCGCCTTAAAGGCTTCCCATATTGTGGCCTTGGCTACATCTGGGGTGTTGTTTTGATCAAAGTACTCTTCTATGTAGCCTCTGATTGATTCTCGCATCACTGGGTCTTGGATTGTCATGAGCATGGGTCATGCCCCTAGATTTGCCACTAAGAATTCGTGGACCACGGCTTATCATGCTTGGTCTGTAACGAGGGAAAAACCAAGTCTAGGCTATATGGCAGAAGACACTTCCTCATTACCTAAAATGGCGGCCTAGTGGTCCTCTGGGAAGTGATAGTGATGGTCTAGTGCTTCACACTCGCTGCTTATATAAGCCCCTCCCTGTTCCTGCTCTGCGCTTCGCGTCGTCTGCTTGCAGTGTACGCTTAACGCGGTGCCAGTTGCAGTCACAGTTTTCCTCAGCCCGTTCTTGAAATATCCTTATCGTAGTTTCCATTGTTCCCTCTGTAGTAGCCTAGTAACTTCCCTGTCATTATCACAGTATTCCATAGTGTTTGTTTTTTCAGTCAGCATTATGGGCATTTGCCTTCACGTCTGTCGCAGCACTGTTGCCGTGCTCATTCCTGTCAGCGGAATATTTCGTTGAATCTCCGTTAGCTGTTTGAAGTTCGTTTTCTTGTCAACCTACATTTATTGCAAGTATTGGCCGTTAATGTTATTGTGCGCACTTGTTTTAGATATCATTAGTTTGACAGCGTGCATTTTCCAGTCAGTTGAATTACTTAGTTTTGTGTCAGCTGAAGAAGTTGTTTCCCTGTCAGTCAGCCTTTTACACACTCTGTAGGGTGCTGCAATTCTGTGACAAGGTTTGAGTTACCACACATTGGGTGCTACAATTTTCCCAGTCAGCGGAACTAACTAGGGTCATATTAGTTAGCTGTTGGAAGTTGCCTCCCTCTAGTTAGCATACAGCACATTACGAACGAAGCTAGTGTTTCATGTAAAAAGGCAAGCACATTATTTGAGAGTGTGAGGCATAGTTCTTCTTGGTTGTTAATGCCCATAGGGGAACCAAAATACATTGTCTGGTCACTTGTTCACACGCACATGTAGGCGTTCCTCATTTTTGGTTTAGGAAGGTTAGGAGTTCCTGTTCTTGCACTTTCAATCGTTAATGGAACAGCTCCCTTTGTGCTATTCTAGTCAAGGATAGCTTCTATCTCCTACCTTCTCCTAATAGCTCTCTCTCTCTCAGATCACGCACACTAGTGGTTCTACTCCCTTCAGAAAATACATTTCATCTCCATTCTTCAGAACAAGCGCCCCTGCGTAGAAGCAGGATGGAGAGCTCAACAACAAATAACAAAAGGTAAAGAACCCTGGAGAGTTAGAGAGGTAATAACTGAATTGGTGCATTAGACAAGCATATTGAGGATTGCCGAATGTTCTTTTTCTTAGATAACCTGACTACATAGAGTTACAACGCACACTAAGAATAGTACAACCTGATTTTCCAGAGAAGTGCTCCCGCAGAGTTTCTTTTTTGAGGTAAGCGTTACAGAACGCGAAGCCGTGCTGAATAATACTCTGCCTGAGCATTCATGGAAAATACAGAGATGGATCAGTTAACTCAACTTTTGGGGGAATTATGAGCTGAAGTCCATGCAGCTCGGTCTGAGACCAATGCCCTTAGAAGAGAGCTGGTGGTGAACAAAGATCGAACAGAAGAATTGGCTCGTAAACTGTTACAGGCTCAAGCAGGTCAGGTACCACTACCATTAAGTAATTCCCAGGCTTCTGCATCTTCGGCGCCCCAGGCTCCAGTCCAAGTGGTCATTCCTGGAAACATTCCGTTAGCTCCTCCAGAGCGCTTTACAGGAGATGCAAAGAAATTTGCTGTGTTTTTAAATCAATGCAGATTACATTTTTTGTGCAGACGTGGAGTGTTCACTACAGATCAGTCAAAGGTGGCTTTCGTGTTAACTTATTTGGGCGGCTATGCGGCAGATTGGTCCATACCCCTTGTAAATCGGGATGATCCTGTGTTGCAAAATTTTCAAGAATTTCAGAAAGAATTGGAAAGGCTTTTTGCTCGACACACTCAAGGACAGGCGTTGGATGGCGAGTTGCTGTCATTGAAACAAGGCAGTCAAGAATTGCTGGCATATGTGGCCACCTTTTAATAGGTTGGTGGCAGAAACCAATTGGCCTACGGAAAAAAGAACAACTTTATTTTATCGAGGTCTGCGCAGTGAACTAAAGGACGTTTTGGCACAGGTGGTGAACCCACCGGAGAATATCAACGACTTCATTGATTTAACAATTCAGTTAGATCACAGGTTACAAGATCGCAGGACTGATCGTGCTCGCCAAGACAATCGAGCGTATGTGGTTCGCCCAAGAGAACCAGTTGGAAGATCAGGACCAGAACCTCACTCGGAACCCATGCAGTTGGGGGGAATACAAGGCCCGATTTCTCAAACAGAGAGAGAGAAAAGACGTCAACAAAAGTTATGTCTATACTGTGGTAAGGCGGGTCACTTCTTAAAGGACTGCCCAGTGAAACTGGCACGGAAACCTTTGGGAGGAGTGAGTCAAGACCAGAAGGACCAGAAGAACCAGAATTCGGAAAACTCCAGTGCCCGGCAAGTTTATAGGTCAGCTTGTCGAGCGTGGATAAGGTTTCAGTGACCTCACACTTTGTGTTTCCAATCATCCTATTTAGTCATGAGATTCCTACAATAAAGCATGAGTTGACTGCTTATATTGATTGTGGGGCTATTGGCAATTATATGGCTCTTCACCTGGCTAGCAAATTGGGATTTTCCTTAACGGATAAGTTAAAGGCAGAAAATGTATCCGGGGTCGACGGCACTCCATTAGTGTCAGGTCCGGTTACACAGTGCATTAACAACCTTATTATGCGCTGCCAGGATGGACGCAGAGAGAGGATCTTTTTTGACCTGATTCGAGCTCCACAGTTCCAGATTATCTTGGGAATGCCGTGGTTGGAAAAGCATAATCCATTGATCAATTGGCGAACCAGAACTTTGACCTTTGCTCCTAACTGCCAGAACTCCTGCAATTCTACGGAAGGTTCAGTGGAAATAATGCAACAGGAGGGGTCTACGGAAAACACTTTAGGTCTTATAGGCTCTTTGCCCCCTGAATACCAGAAATTCCAAGATGTATTCCAAGAGGAAAAACAAGCCGAAGTACTGCCCCCTCACAGACCTTACGATTGTCAAATTGATTTGATTCCTGGATCCCAGCTTCCGTGCAGTCGAATTTATGCTTTGACAGAAAGGGAAAATGTCCATTTGAAAACTTATTTGGATCAGTATCTGGCTAATGGATTTATCAGACCATCTAAATCCCCAGCAGCTCCACCCCTATTTTATGTGCCCAAGAAAGAAGGAGAATTAAGAACGTGTATAGACTACCGAGCGCTAAATCAAATCACTGTAAAAGAATCGCTACCCTCTTCCACTCATTTCTACATTGTTGGACCAAGTAAAACAAGCGCACATTTTCACTAAGTTAGACCTCAGAGGTGCATATTACCTAATTCGTATAAAAGAGGGAGATGAGTGGAAAACTGCATTTCAAAGCAGATACGGGCTCTTTGAATACAGGGTGATGCCTTTCGGGCTGTGCAATGCTCCAGCTGCCTTTCAATCCTTTATGAATGACATTTTCAGAGATATGTTGGATATTTGTGTGGTCGTCTATGTGGATGACATTCTAATCTTTTCGGATAACCCTTTGGAACATGTCAAGCATGTGACCGCTGTTCTCCAACGACTCAAGGAAAACTCTCTCTGTATGTTAAACTGGAAAAATGTCACTTCCACGTTCCAGAAGTTGAGTTCTTGGGGTTCATTTTGTCAGCACAAGGAGTGAAGATGGACAATCAAAGTTGATGCCATTCTCACCTTGCCTGCACCCACGTCTGTTAAAGGAATTAAAAGTTTTCTAGGGTTTGCAATTTTTTTTCGACGGTTTGTATCTGATTTCTCGCGATTAGTTCATCCCATTATGTCCTTACTCAAGAAGAACAAAAAATGTGATTGGACTACAGAGGCAGACGAGGCTTTTAAAAAATTAAAGGAGAGATTTACTGCAGCCCCCGTCCTCCAGCATCCTCGGCCGGATCTTCCGTTTGTGGTGGAAACGGACGCTTCAAAAGTGGCCATGGGCGCAGTGTTATCACAGTGCAATCCGGACTCCCACAAATTGCATTCAGTGGCCTTTTGGTTTAAGAAATTCTCCTCGGCAGAGCTCAACTATACAATTACTGATAAGGAAATGGTTGGCCATCAAGTGTGCACTTAAGGAATGGAGACATCACCTACTTGCGGCAAGACATACTGTTACCATTTTTACAGATCACCGCAACCTGCAGTATCTCCGCTCGGCAAAGGCACAATCCTCCCGTCAACTACGTTGAGCACTCTTTTTTTTGTCGAATATGACTTCGTCATCACATTCAGGCCGGGGATGCGAAATGGTAAAACAGATGCACTCTCGTATTGGAAAAGGTGAAGAAGCTTATGTGCCTCCCATTCCTGTGGAAATTATTTCTGGGAAAAAGGTGCTTGGAGTTGTGGGTTCAACAGATTCGTCTTGGGAGAAACTGAGAGAGGAAGTCAAATGCAGCATGACCTCCACTGGAAGCAAAGGGTGAAAACTTCAGTGTTCTGGATGGTTTACCATTCTATCGAAATCGCCTGTACCTGCCCACGCCTAGGCTGCAAGTTCAAGTAATTTCCAACTATCAGGGAGCCTTGTAGAGGGTCATCCTGGAATTACCAAAACCATGGAAAAGGTGAAAAGATCTTATTGGTGGCCCACATGGCAAAGAGATGTAATTCAATTCTTGAAAACTTGCGGAAATTGTGCTCAAAACAAGAATCAAAAGAGTAAACCCGCTGGTCTTCTTCAACCGTTGAGCGTGCCACCTGCTCCCTGGCAGACTCTTCTCTATGGACTTCATCACAGATCTACCCAATTGTGATGGGTATGATACCATCTTGGTGGTGGTGGATCTTTTTTCAAAGATGGCGCATTTCGTAGCTTTGAAGGGTCTACCTACACCCTCTGTTCTGGCTAAAACATTTTTGGAGAATGTGGTAAGGCTACATGGTTTTCCTTCCATAGTAGTTTCCGATCGAGGAAGCCAATTTGTTTCCAAATTCTGGAAAAAATGCTGCGAACTAGCCAAGGTGGAGGTTCGCTTGTCCACCAGTCATCATCCACAAACGGACGGACAAACCGAGAGAACGAATCAAACCTTGGAACAGTACCTCCGGTATATGTTGCTTCAGTATGAAGACACCTGGTTTAATGTCCTGTGGGTAGCTGAATAAGCTTACAATAACTCTGTACATGTCTCCATGTTAAAGATGGCGTCTCTAGGGCGCTGAGTACCTGGGCTTCCGGTAGTTGTTCTTGGTGAGGTCGCCAGGCTGTCCGACAGGTGATTGAAGATTATGAAACGCGAGAAACCGGCGCACCCCTTCCCCTCGAGTCAACAGGGTTAGAGGTGGACCGGCTCCCAATGCCACAAAAGTGCACCTTCCTGGTTCTTGCAGTGTTGGAGCAGTTTGCAAGATAGAACTGCGGACGGAATGCCGTGGTGTATTCAGAGGACGAAAACCTGGAGGAGGCAGGCAGGTCTTGGAAGGCAAGGTAGAAGAGCAAGACCGTAGCGGGCAAAATTCTGTAGAACCAGGCTGAAGCAGACAAAGACTGGTGGGCAGGCTGGAGCAGGCAAGGAATGGAGGGCAGGCTGGAGCAGGCGAGGACTGGAGGGCAGGCTGGAGCAGGCAAGGAATGGAGGGCAGGCTGGAGCAGGCGAGGACTGGAGGGCAGGCTGAAGCAGGCAAGGAATGGAGGGCAGGCTGGAGCAGGCGAGGACTGGAGGGCAGACTGAAGCAGGCGAGGGCTTCAGGAGCGAAGACACGATCCGAGAAACAAACCGCGTTGAGACGCGGTGAGTTTCGGGATCTCGCTCCTTAAATAAGACCGGCAGCACTCAGGAGGCTTGGAACGCAAGCCGTGTTATCCCCGAGTGCTGCCGCGTCCGAAACGAGGCTTGGGAAGCAAGCTTGTGGCTTCCCAAGCGCCTCGAGGACTGCGCATGCGCGAAGACCGAGACGCGGCCTTCCGCGCATGCGCAGACCCCGGGACACAGAAACCCCAGAAGCGCCGGGTGTCGCGGATAACCGCGGACCCCCCAGCCGGTATCGGGGATAACAGCGCCAGGATGGGGCGCGTCGGAACCCATAATCGCGCCCCCTCCGACAGGTAAGTGAGGTGGAGGTGGTGACACTTTGCCCCTTCCCAGAAAGCCCAGGAGCCCCAGGTTTCGATGGAAAGCGGCGATAGAAATCACGGATCAGGCAGGGGGCATGTACATAACTGCGTGGTTCCCAAGTTCTATCACAGGCTGGGTAGCCCTTCCAGTCCACCAAATACTGGAGTACCCCTCGCCTGATGCGAGAATCGCAAATTTCCTGTACCTCAAATTCGGGAGACCCCCGGACTACAACTGGTGCGGGACGAGGGGCGGAACGGCCAAACGTGTCCACCACATATGGCTTCAACAGGGAGACATGAAAAACCGGATGCACCTGCCAAGTTTGAGGCAATTGCAAACGGAAAGCCACAGAAGACAGGCGTTTAGTGATCCTGAAAGGGCCAAAGTATCGGGGAGCCAATTTGGTGGGTAAATTACGAATGGGGAGATGTTTGGAGGACAACCAGACTAGATCCCCCACCAGGAAGCAGGTTCAGGTGTCCTTCCCTTATCAGCCTGTCGCTTCATCCGTGCCTGCACCTCCGCCAAAGTACTGCGAGCCAAGGAGTGTTGATCCTGAATGGAAGTGACAAGCCAATCAGCAGAGGGAACTGTACTTGAAGGTACAGGACAAAAGGGTACCAATTTAGGATGTAAGCCGGACAAACAGAAAAACGGACTCAGGCCCGTAGCTGAATGAACTGTGTTGTTATAGGAGACCTCAGCAAAAACTAGATGGGACTTCCAGTTAGATTGAGTGGCATTGGCAAAACAGCGAAGATATTGTTCCAGAGTCTGGTTAGTCCTTTCAGTCTGGCCGTTGGTGTGAGGATGATAACCAGAACTGAGTGCACGATGGATGCCGAGATGACTGCACAATTGACGCCAGAAAGATGACAGGAATTGAGACCCTCGGTCGGATATGATCTTTTGCGGCAGTCCGTGTAACCTGTATATCTCCAGAAGAAATACCGATGCCATCTGTGTAGCAGTTGGTATTTTAAGGAACGGAACAAAATGTGCCGCCTTGGAAAAGCAATCCACAACGACCATGATGCAGGAATATTCTTCAGATGGAGGAAGTTCTACGATGAAATCAACCGCTATGGTGTGCCAAGGGTAAGGAGGAATCTCGGTGGGATGAAGCAACCCTAGGGGCCTCTTCCTAGGAATCTTCACCTGGGCACACACAGGACAACTCTTTACATAACGTTCAACATCATGGGCCCAACCTGGCCACCAGAATTGTCTGGATATTATTTCTCGAGTTGCTCCGATACCACGATGGCCACCAACTCGGGAGTCGTGAAACCCCTGAAGCACAAGAGTTCGAAGAGAGGTTGTGGGAACATACAGCCGATTCCGGAAGAAAAGTAGTCCATTCTCTTCAGTAACCTGTGGATGCCTCATGAGGCCTTCCCGATCAGGATCGGTGATTGTGTCTTGTAGAATCTTCTGAAGATAAGGTGATAAGGTGAACAAGAAATGCTTTGGGGATATAATTGGTTCCTCCCTGTACTGCTTTCTTGCTTCTACCTCCAAGGATCGAGACAAGGCATCGGCCTTTAAATTACGAGCACTGGGGATGTACGTGATATGGAAGTCATAGTGGGAGAAAAAAAAAGCCCATCGGGCTTGGCGAGAGGTTCGGCACTGAAGAGACTTCAAGTACTGCAGATTTCGGTGGTCGGTACGGACTTCCACTGAATGCCGGCCTCCAAGGAGATGATGTCTCCACTCTTCGAATGCAATCTTTATTGCCAATAATTCTTTCTCGATTACTGCATAATTTTGTTCGCTAGGCATGAGCTTGCGGGAAAGGTATGCCACAGGGTGTTCCACACCAGTTTCTGGTTCCTTTTGTAAAAGGACTGCACCCAGGGCAAGATCGGAAGCGTCGGCTTCTACTATGTATGGCGCCTCGTCATTAGGATGACGCAAAATGGGAGCAGTACTAAAGGCTTGTTTCAAGGCGTTGAAAGCCTTGGTTGCTTGTGTATTCCAGAAAAAAGGTGTTTTACTGCTAGTTAGTTGAGTTAAAGGAGCCGTGAGTTGAGAAAAATGGGGTATAAATTGCCGATAAAAATTAGCAAATCCCAAAAATCGTTGTAGGGACTTTACATCAGAAGGTTGAGTCCAATCTTGAATGGCTTGTACCTTGGCCGGATCCATGAAAATTCCAGTGCCACTGATCACATAGCCCAGAAAATCCATCTTTTTCTGGTGAAAAGAACACTTCTCCACCTTAACGTACAGGTGGTTCTGGGACAAACGTCGAAGCACCTCTCGAACATGTTCCACATGTTGCTTCAGGGAGACAGAAAAAATAGTGAGGATATCATCGAGATACACCCAAACTGATATCCCGATTAGATCACAAAAAACGCTATCCATAAAACGCTGAAAGACAGCCGGGGCATTGCACAATCCGAATGGCATTACCCGGTATTCGTAATGCCGGAAAGGGGTCTTAAAAGCCGTCTTCCATTCGTCTCCCTCTTTGATTCGAATTAAGTGATAAGAGCCTCGTAGATCCAACTTAGTAAACACCTGGGCAGTTCGAAGGGACTCCATGATGCTTCGAATTAAAGGCAATGGATACCTATCTTTTCTTGTAATATCATTTAATTGACGGTAGTCAATACAGGGTCGTAAGGTTCCTTCCTTCTTCTTCACAAAGAATAGCGGGAATCCAGCTGGTGATTTCGAGGGAGTGATATAACCCTTCCTGATACAGTCTGACAAGTATTCTTGAAGAACTGCCTTTTCAGTAAGGGACAAGGCGTATACCTTCCCATGAGGAATTACTGAACCAGGTACCAGTTCAATAGTACAGTCAAATGTTCGATGAGGTGGCATTGGTATGTCTTCAGGTTCAGAAAACACTGGCTGAAATTCGGCATATTCCTGAGGGACAGACAACAGAGCACAAAATTCAGGAAAGCCAGTACCCCTCGTGAGGGGTATGGATGGAATCTCCTTTCTTGACACACCGGCCAAACAGCAATCCTGGAGACAGAGAGTAGAGGTGAAATCCAAAAGGCGAGCTCCCCAATTGATGGTAGGATTATGGTGAAGAAGCCAAGGTAAACCCAAGACCACGGGATAAGAGGGTGATTTGATGACATCCAAGGCGATCTCTTCCCTATGTTCTTTAATCTGCATATGTAGACACATGGTTTGTTGACGGATTGGACCGGAAGATAAAGGGGTTCCATCGATGACTTCGACAGGCAAGACACTTCTCCGGGGTAACAAGAGTATTTCTTGGCTGACTGCAAACGTCTCGTCTATATAGTTCCCAGATGCTCCACAATCCAGCAAGCCCAGCACCTCTGTCTCTTTGTTTAACCACGACAACTTGATCCTCACCACCAGTAAAACAGCCGGTTGCATGGGCTGCAATGAGGAGGCGGAACTGGAAAGGACTGAATACGAATCCGAACCTGTCGTCCCCCTTCCTACTGACGACAGGCCAACTAGTTTTCCGACTTTCTTTGTGGGCGTAAAGGACAAGTACCCAAGAAATGCCCAGCAGCCCCACAGTATAGGCAAAGTCTTAGATTCCGTCTGCGTTTCCGTTCAGCTTCCGAGAGTGGACCCCTAACGGCTCCCAACTGCATGGGTTCGGGGCCGGAATCCGAAAGTCCGGAATTTCCAGTTTGAGCGTTGGGTGGTCTTGTGAACAGCCGTTCAGCTCGTCGTCTCTCACCCTTCCGTTCTGCCAATCTATGGTCTATTCGCAATACTTGTTCAATTAATTGTTGCAGGGTATCAGGCTCAGGAATATGTAGCAATTCATCTTTGTACTCCTCTCTTAGACCTCTTCGGAACAAAGTCTTTTGAGTTATCTCAGGCCACTGGGAGTCAGTTGCCAACTGACGGAAACGGCCAATGTAAGCTATAATATCCATAACACCCTGTTTCAGTTCCATCAATTGATTCTGAGCTGCGGAGGCTAAATTTGGTGATTGAAAGACCTCCAGGAATGCTTTTTCGAAAGCTGCAAAGTCAGTTAGTATGGGGCTATTGGCAGACACCAATGGAGCGGCCCAGGCCAGGGCATTTCCAGTCAAATTCCCCAAAATATATCCTATCTTGGCTTTATCGGAATTGAAATGAGAGGCTCTGAAAAGGAAATGTATTCTGCAATGGTTGCAGAACTCTGCCACACGTCTCGGGTCGCCGTCAAACTTGATGGGCGTAGTCTGGGACATAGCCCCTTCTCCCTGGGACGCTACCCCAGAGGCTTGTGACACCATCTGCCTTAGACCAATGGTCTCTTGACGGAGCGCTGTCATTTCGGCCCGAAGAACACGCATCTCCTCCCGGAGATCTTGAGCCTCGTCCATCTCGAAGTCGGAAGGTAGGCGTCTCAATCTGTTAAAGATGGCGTCTCTAGGGCGCTGAGTACCTGGGCTTCCGGTAGTTGTTCTTGGTGAGGTCGCCAGGCTGTCCGACAGGTGATTGAAGATTATGAAACGCGAGAAACCGGCGCACCCCTTCCCCTCGAGTCAACAGGGTTAGAGGTGGACCGGCTCCCAACGCCACAAAAGTGCACCTTCCTGGTTCTTGCAGTGTTGGAGCAGTTTGCAAGATAGAACTGCGGACGGAATGCCGTGGTGTATTCAGAGGACGAAAACCTGGAGGAGGCAGGCAGGTCTTGGAAGGCAAGGTAGAAGAGCAAGACCGTAGCGGGCAAAATTCTGTAGAACCAGGCTGAAGCAGACTGGTGGGCAGGCTGGAGCAGGCGAGGACTGGAGGGCAGGCTGGAGCAGGCGAGGACTGGAGGGCAGGCTGGAGCAGGCAAGGACTGGAGGGCAGGCTGGAGCAGGCGAGGACTGGAGGGCAGGCTGAAGCAGGCGAGGACTGGAGGGCAGGCTGAAGCAGGCGAGGACTGGAGGGCAGGCTGGAGCAGGCAAGGAATGGAGGGCAGGCTGGAGCAGGAGAGGACTGGAGGGCAGACTGAAGCAGGCGAGGGCTTCAGGAGCGAAGACACGATCCGAGAAACAAACCGCGTTGAGACGCGGTGAGTTTCGGGATCTCGCTCCTTAAATAAGACCGGCAGCACTCAGGAGGCTTGGAACGCAAGCCGTGTTATCCCCGAGTGCTGCCGCGTCCGAAACGAGGCTTGGGAAGCAAGCTTGTGGCTTCCCAAGCGCCTCGAGGACTGCGCATGCGCGAAGACCGAGACGCGGCCTTCCGCGCATGCGCAGACCCCGGGACACAGAAACCCCAGAAGCGCCGGGTGTCGCGGATAACCGCGGACCCCCCAGCCGGTATCGGGGATAACAGCGCCAGGATGGGGCGCGTCGGAACCCATAATCGCGCCCCCTCCGACAGGTAAGTGAGGTGGAGGTGGTGACACTCCACAGGTTTGAGTCCATTTTTTACCTTACATGGTCTGCATCCTCGGACATCTGTCTATGATCCTCCCGAATCCTTAGAAATGCCAGCTGTGAAAACTCTGCACGAAAAAATTGCCACCGCCCTGGTCAAGGCACGAGAGCATTTGTTTGTCGCCAAAGAGGCCCAGAAGAAATTTGCTGATCTAAAAAGAAAGAACACTCTGGAGTACAAGGTGGGAAATTTGGCGTGGCTGTCTACCAAAAACTTAACATTGAAAGGGTCATGAAAATTTCTTCCAAGATTTCTGGGACCATTTACTATCGAAGAAGTAATTAATCCAGTGGCCATGAAATTGACTCTTCCCAAGAACTTGAAAATCCATCCAGTGTTTCACGTTTCCTTGTTGAAACCAGTCAGCCAAAATACCAGAATTCAAGAAGCACCAGCCCCAGTGGAAGTTGAGACCAATCAGCCAGAGTATGAAGTCGAGGCTATTCTGGACTCAAAGGTGGTGCACAAGAAGTTGTTCTATTTGGTGGACTGGAAAGGGTATGGTCCTCAGGATAGAACTTGGGAACCCCAAGAGAACATTCATGCAACTAGTGTCATGAATAAAGCTTCAGGCTCAAGAAGATTTGTGGCCCCCTTTGTTGTTCGCAAGAGAAGCCGTGCTCCGACAGGTTCTGGCCCTTTAAGACAAGGATTACCAGGCCCATGGAAGTTGGCTTGGCAACGCTGGCGTCCTGTCATTTCTTCATTGCCCCGCATCCGGCGTGCTACTAGCGTGTTCACGTGATCACTATGCGCTCACGTGATTGTTTAAATAGCGCCGCCGGGAATCACTCGGTGCTTCTGAACTTCCTGGTTTCCAGTGGCGTTACTTTGTATCATTGAATCTTGTGTACCTTCCCTCCCTTTCCCCGCCCATCTTGGAACTGCCTTCCTGTGTATCGGATTTCGGACTGTCCATGGATATTGCCTGTCTCCTGCCTCCTTGGTGTTTGAACTTTGTTTGATCCATTCTTTGAACTGCTTTGACCTCAGAACGTCCACGGATTTCGAACTAGCCTACGTTTGTTTGCCTTTTGGATTGCTACAGACTTCTTTTGAACTGCCTTGGCGTACGGATACTTTGGATTTTGGTTCTGGATCTTCCTTTTGGATTTTGAAACTTTGTGTGTACTTTGAACTTGAGACTGCCAGTGAGTCCTGCTTAGGCATCCTCGTTCCGTCGGGGTAGTTTGGATTCTCTGCATTACTCTACGGACCCTCGAATCATCATTGCCTCAACTGCTCCAGTACAGCTTCCTTCACGGTAAGGGTGTCTTTTGAGTTTCCCTTTTTGTAATCATTAGCCTGTCAATTCCAGTAGCTAGCATTTATTGTTTCATTTTCTTATCCACAGGGATAAACTGGTAGATTGGCTGGTACATTTCTTTGGGTTTGACAGTGTTTAACTCAAAGGTCAGTGTTCCGTTATTCTTTGTTCACACTGTATTACTGTTACGGATTGTGGATAACTTACGTCACTTTCCTTATAGTCGCTTCCAGTCTACCTATACTACTGTGTCGGCGCACCTTATCCTGAGTACTGCAGCCATCCTGGTCTTCGTTTGGCATCCTATCTTTTGGCTACTAGATCGCACTGGTTGTTCACTTTCAGCCAGCGGGGTATAATAGTCAGAAGAATTCTTCGGCTACACTAAGAGGGCAATATTCCCCTGACTGATTCAGAAGCCTTTAATAATGGATGCCAGCGATTCCTTGACAGCTATTCTCCAGCTTGTGGCTGAATTACATACTGATATGGCTGCTGCCCACTCCGCCACTGAAAGGCGTATTGATCGGCTTCAAGCTGGTTTACAACCCAGTGGTGCTTTGATACCCCCTCCTGCAGTGCCCTCGGGTTCCGGTTTGTCTCAGCCGCAGCAGGAGGCGGGCCCGATATATATGACGGCCCAATTTCCATTGACTCCACCGGAGCGGTTTATGGGGGATCCTAAATCTTATAGGACCTTCCTAAACCAGTGTAGGTTGGATTTTCTTTGCAGGCCTGCTTCATTTCCGGACTCCACAACAAAAGCAGCCTTTTTGTTGTCACACTTGGGTGGTACTGCAGCAGCTTGGGCAAATCCCTTGCTTGAGGAAGGGAGTCATTTGTTCTACAATTGTGACGCATTAATAGAGGCAATGAGTCGTGTATTTGACACGCGGTATGCCATTTAGGCTACCGATTTGGAATTGCTTGGATTACAACAAGGGAATACACCCCTCCTGACTTATGTAGCTAAGTTTAACCAGCTTATAGCAGAAACTGGTTGGCCAGAGGACAAGAAAGCCTCCCTGTTTTATAAGGGACTTTCCGATCCCCTAAAGGACACGCTAGCTACTGTCCCAGTGATACCTATGGCCTTTCCCGAGTTATTGGACCTTGTCTTACAGGTTGACTCCCGACAGGCAGAAAGGAGAGGGGAGAAGAGACTAGTCCAACCCACCTCTTCCTCTGTTCATGTCTCTGCTCCCAGTACGGTAGAACCTATGCAGATTTGAGCCGTTCGGGGGCCAATATCACCTGAGACAAGGGAACACCGGAGAAAGAATGGACTCTGTTTCTACTGTGGGGCTTCTGAACACTTGCTCCGCTCATGCCCTAAGAAACCCAACAAGAAACAGGGAAACGCGAAAGCCCGACAATAATTGGAGTCCAGTTGTCGGGTGGTGTTTCTCGAGACTCCAACGGTCAGGTTCACTATGGTGTGTCGGTGGCTCTTTCCGCTGAGGACGGTGAGGAATGGTTAGTTACGGTGGTTCTGGATTCCGGGGTGACAGGTGACTATGTGGATGATGCGCTGGCTTGAAGACTGTGGTTACCAGTTGTCCTGAAATCATGTCCGGAGATCGTGAAGGCGGTCGATGGTTCATCCCTATTGTCTGGCATGGTAACGGAAAGCACTGCCATCTTGATTATGAAGATGGAAGACTGGCATACCGAAACTATCACATTCGACCTGATAGCCGCCCCCCAGTTCGGGTTTATCCTTGGCCTTCCCTGGTTACAGTTGCATAACCCAGTGGTGGTTTGGCAGTCCGGGGTGGTGTGCTTTCCTTCAGAATTCTGTACTAAGAACGGCCAAGTGATAAATCAGGAGTCCATAACAATAAGTCGTGCGCTTTTGGACACGGCTTCTGTTGTATGTGCGGTAGGTAAAACACAGCTTCCTGACGAATATGAGGACTACCAGGATGTCTTTGATGAAGGGGGTGCTGATGTTTTGCCACCACACAGACCATATGACTGCCCTATTGAGTTAATTCCGTGGGCTAAAATCCCCTCCGGGCGCATATATTCATTGACTCCTAAGGAAGATCAGGTTTTGAAGTCCTACATTGACAGATCTCTAGCATCTGGTTTCATATGCCCTTCACGATCCCCGGCGGCCTCCTCCTTGTTCTTTGTGCCCAAGCGGGAGGGAGATCTCCGCCCGTGTATCGATTATCGTGCTTTGAATTCCATCACTATTACGAATCAGTACCCCATTCCACTGATTTCTGTTTTGCTGGATCAACTAGGTTCAGCTAAGATTTTCACCAAACTTGATCTAAGAGGGGCCTATAATTTGGTGAGAATACGTGAGGGAGATGAGTGGAAAACCGCCTTCAAGACCAAGTATGGTCTCTTTGAATATAGGGTCATGCCCTTTGGCCTTTGCAATGCCCCAGCCACATTTCAGTACTTTGTTAATGAAATATTCCACGATATGATGGATCGATACTTGATTGTGTATCTTGATGATATCCTGATCTATTCACTGTCTTATTCTACGCATGTTGACCATGTTTCGGCTATACTGCAACGGCTTCGGGAAAACCACCTTTATGCTAAGTTGGAGAAGTGTGTTCTCCATGTAAATGAGGTGGAGTTCCTAGGCTACAACATCACCAATAAGGGGTGGAAATGAGCCGAGCTAAAGTAGCCGTGGTGTTGGATTGGCCAACACCTGTTAACTTAAAGACCTTGCAATCGTTCCTTGGATTTGCCAATTTATATCAGCGCTTCGTCCAGGACTTCTCTGCAATTGTCAGCCCTCTTACTGCTCTCACCAGTTCGAAGCGCTCATTTCTTTGGAATGAGGAGGCACAGAATGCCGTTGAGGCTTTGAAGACTGCTTTCACGACCGCCCCTGTACTCCAACATCCGGATCCGACCTCACCGTTTGTGGTTGAAGCTGATGCTTCTGAGGTGGCGATTGGGGCTGTATTATCCCAGTATTGTTCAGACACTAGTGGTCTACATCCTGTGGCTTATCATTCCAGGAAGCTCACCTCTTATGAGCGTAATTACACTATAACAGAGAGAGAGCTGTTGGAGGTCAGAGACGCCTTTTTGGTTTGGTGGCACTATCTATTAGGCACTTCAGAGCCGGTCCAGGTCTTTACGGATCATAGAAACCTCCTGGCTCTCCAGTCAGTGAAATGCATGACAGCACGTCATGCTCGATGGCATGAGTTCTTTTCGGCATTTAACTTTACCATCACTTACCGCCCTGGTTCCCAGAATTCTAAGGCGGCTGCCCTTTCCCGCCTGCACGGTTCCTCTGGTCCTGGTAGTCTTGATGGGGTCCCGATTTTGCCCACTCATGTGGTATGTGGATGTACCTTGCAGCCATATTTGAGGGAAACTCTGAAGAACTGGGTTAAGGACTCGCCTTCTGAAATAAACACGCTGGGACTCGAAATAGTGCATTCAATACCATATAAACTGGGAAAGGTCTACTTACCTGATTTATCTACCCGGAATACCGCCATGCAATGGTGCCACGATTCGTCTTTGGCTGCCCATCCGGGTGTTAGAAAGACTCTGGATCTCTTAAAGAGGTGGTGTTGGTGGCCTTCTCTAGATAAGGTTGTGGCCTCGTATTTGGCAACATGTGCGTTGTGTGCTCAGTGTAAACAGACTTCGGGTAAGCCCATCAGCCTATTGCAACCAATGCCCATCCCTGATCATCCTTGGGCAGCTATCTCGATGGACTTTGTTGTAGAGTTACCCCGGGTGGATGGTTTTGACACTATTTGGATGGTCGTAGACTACTTCACTAAATATGCTCTGTTTGTACCATGTCGTGGCATTCCTAGTGCTCCTACGTTAGCCGACCTGTTTTTGAAACACGTGTTCAGGTTATTCGGCTTACCTTCTGTTGTGGTCACTGATCGTGGCCCACAATTTACATCTTGTTTTTGGAGGGCTTTGACTTCTTCGCTCGGGATTGACGGGAGGTATTCCAGTGCCTACCACCCTCAGACGGATGGGCAGACCGAGCGACTAAATGCCACCATGGAGCAATACCTCCATTGTCTGACCTGCCTCTCCCAGGATACCTTGGTCTCTATGTTGGATTTTGCTGAATTCGCCTACAACAATTCGTTAGATTCAACTACCCAAGTGTCTCCGTTCTACGCATTGTATGGCCAGCATCCCCGTTCTTTGCCACTACCTCCAGAGATACCAGTGCGTAACACGGCCGCAGAGGCCTGCATTAGAGACCTATCAGAGATCCGAGCACAGGTGCAGAAACATCTACAAGAGGCGCGCCTGCGCACCAAGGCCTTTGCTGATGCTAAGCGCACGCCTGCTCCGGTTTACCGTCCTGGTATGCGGGTGTGGCTATCGACCCGGAATCTGCGTCTTCCGGGACGGAAGCCCTTGTTGCCGCGGTTTGTGGGGCCATATGTAGTGCAGCGGGTTATTAATGCTGCGGCCGTCCGCTTGACCCTTCCGGCCGCTTGGAAAATATACCCTGTGTTCCACGTTTCTTTGCTGAAACCTTGTCATCCGGATGCCCGGCTGTCCTCTCGGCCATTACCCGTTAGGGTTTGGGGCACGGATGATTATGAGGTTTGTAAAGTGTTGGACACCAAGGTCTGTGATGGTAGGCGGTTCTATCTCATAGACTGGAAGGGATACGGTCCGGAAGACTGCACTTGGGAATCCGCTGTGAACGTCCATGCCCCGGCCCTGGTTTCGCAGTTCTAGGCTTCTCGTAGGGTGAGGGCCCCTTTGAGGGAGGAATCTGCCATGAATAAAGCTTCAGGCTCAAGAAGATTTGTGGCCCCCTTTGTTGTTCGCAAGAGAAGCCGTGCTCTGACAGGTTCTGGCCCTTTAAGACGAGGATTACCAGGTGCATGGAAGTTGGCTTGGCAACGCTGGCGTCCTGTTATTTCTTCATTGCCCCGCCTCCGGCGTGCTGCTAGCGTGTCCACGTGATCACTATGCGCTCACGTGATTGTTTAAATAGCGCTGCCGGGAATCACTTGTTGCTTCTGAACTTCCTGGTTTCCAGTGGCATTACTTTGTATCATTGAATCTTGTGTACCTTCCCTCCCTTTCTCCGCCCATCTTGGAACTGCCTTCCTGTTTATCGGATTTCGGACTGTCCCTGGATATTGCTGGTCTTCTGCCTCCTTGGTGTTTGAACTTTGTTTGATCCATTCTTTGTACTGCTTTGACCTCGGAACGTCTACGGATTTCGAACTAGCCTACGTTTGTTTGCCTTTTGGATTGCTACGGACTTCCTTTGAACTGCCTTGGCTTACGGATACTTTGGATTTTGGTTCTGGATCTTCCTTTTGGATTTTGAAACTTTGTGTGTACTTTGAACTTGAGACTGCCAGTGAGTCCTGCTTAGGCGTCCTCGTTCCGTCGGGGTAGTTTCTGTTTGGATTCTCTGCATTCCTCTACGGACCCACGAATCATCATTGCCTCAACTGCTCCAGTACAGCTTCCTTCACGGTAAGGGTGTCTTTTGAGTTTCCCTTTTTGTAATCATTAGCCTGTCAATTCCAGTAGCTAGCATTTATTGTTTCATTTTCTTATCCACAGGGGTAAACTGGTAGATTGGCTGGTACATTTCTTTGGGTTTGACAGTGTTTAACTCAAAGGTCAGTGTTCCGTTATTCTTTGTTCACACTGTATTACTGTTACGGATTGTGGATAACTTACATCCCTTTCCTTACAGTCGCTTCCAGTCTACCTATGCTCCTGTGTTGGCGCACCTTATCCTGAGTACTGCAACCATCCTGGTCTTCGTTTGGCATCCTATCTTTTGGCTACTAGATCGCACTGGTTGTTCACTTTCAGCCAGCGGGGTATAATAGTCAGAAGAATTCTTCGGCTACACTACGAGGGCAATATTCCCACTGACACCTAGATTGCTGAGAGCCTTTCATAGAAATAATCCGAGCAAACCTACAAGGGGGGGATTCTGGCTTAGGAGGGGTTTTGGGGGGGAATACTGTCATGAGCATGGGTCATGCCTCTAGATTTGCCTCTAAGAATTCGTGGACCACGGCTTATCATGCTTGGTCTGTAACGAGGGAAAAACCAAGTCTAGGCTATATGGCAGAAGACACTTCCTCATTACCTAAGATGGCGGCCTAGTGGTCCTCTGGGAAGTGATAGTGATGGTCTAGTGCTTCACACTCGCTGCATATATAAGCCCCTCCCTGCTCCTGCTCCGCGCTTTGCGTCGTCTGCTTGCAGTGTACGCTTACCGCGGTGCCAGTTCCAGTCACAGTTTTCCTCAGCCCATTCTTGAAATATCCTTATCGTAGTTTCCATTGTTCCCTCTGTAGTAGCCTAGTAACTTCCCTGTCATTATCACAGTATTCCATAGTGTTCGTTTTTTCAGTCAGCATTATGGGCAGTTGCCTTCACGTCTGTCGCAGCACTGTTGCCGTACTCATTCCTGTCAGCGGAATATTTCGTTGAATCTCTGTCAGCTGTTTGAAGTTCGTTTTCTTGTCAACCTACATTTATCGCAAGTATTGGCCGTTAATGTTATTGTGCGCACTTGTTTTAGCGATCATTAGTTTGACAGCGTGCATTTTCCAGTCAGTTGAATTACTTAGTTTTGTGTCAGCTGAAGAAGTTGTTTCCCTGTCAGTCAGCCTTTTACGCACACTGTAGGGTGCTGCAATTCTGTGACAAGGTTTGAGTTACCACACATTGGGTGCTAGAATTTTCCCAGTCAGCGGAACTAACTAGGGTCATATTAGTTAGTTGTTGGAAGTTGCCTCCCTCTAGTTAGCATACAGCACATTACGAACGAAGCTAGTGTTTCATGTAAAAAGGCAAGCACATTATGTGAGAGTGTGAGGCATAGTTCTTCTTGGTTGTTAATGCCCAGAGGGGAACCAAAATACATTGTCTGGTCACTTGTTCACACGCACATGTAGGCGTTCCTCATTTTTGGTTTAGGAAGGTTAGGAGTTCCTGTTCTTGCACTTTCAATCGTTAATGGAACAGCTCCCTTTGTGCTATTCTAGTCTAGGATAGCTTCTATCTCCTACCTTCTCCCAATAGCTCTCTCTCTCTCAGATCACGCACACTAGTGGTTCTACTCCCTTCAGAAAATATATTTCATCTCCATTCTTCAGAACAAGCGCCCCTGCGTAGAAGCAGGATGGAGAGCTCACCAACAAATAACAAAAGGTAAAGAACCCTGGAGAGTTAGAGAGGTAATAACTGAATTGGTGCATTAGACAAGCATATTGAGGATTGCCGAATGTTCTTTTTCTTAGATAACCTGACTACATAGAGTTACAACGCACACTAAGAATAGTACAACCTGATTTTCCAGAGAAGTGCTCCCGCAGAGTTTCTTTTTTGAGGTAAGCGTTACATGGATAGCTTCTCTGGGAAGGGTCCATCCCCAAAGACCAGATTGTTTGCACATGGCAGGTAGCGAGATCCAAATGGGGGCGTTATCCGTAAATGATATGGGACCCGTCTCTACCTCTTGTATCTCCCCTAGAAGACTCACCGACTGTACTGCTCTTCCCCGAAAAATGCACGAAACAACCATAAATCATCAATGCAATTATAGAGCAAATACTTTGAACCATAAACAGACAGACACAATAACTCACAGCAACGCACTCTTAGAAGATAATCAGCTCTTTACGGCTATTTATTCAAAGCTTACAAGTACATAGAAATAACTCATAAAAATAATAAGGACATAAATCACAGAAGAAGTAAAGAAGTCAAAAAGAAATACATCACCGTGAGCGTAACAGAGTTCCTCATCTCGTCCAGAAGCGGCTGGAAGACCCCGGGAACAGCCAGGCCGAGAGCACCACAGCTCACAGGAAGGCCGGACGCAAGCGTCCTTCTCCGGCTGAAGTCTCACCTGACCCCCTCCGGGTTTCCGCCTATATACACACTCCACAAAGGCGAGTTAATTCTCGAACATTCTGGAAATTGCACTTGCGCAGTTGAGGAACAGCCGTCGGCTGCCAGCTGGGTCAATCGAGAGCTCCCCCCCAAGGAACGCAGGGCCTCCCTTCTCTAAAAACAGGCACCACGGAGAACAGTAGCAAGCCATAACAACGTTGGCTTTCCCAGCAGAAATGTGTGCAGCCTTTCACTGCAGTATGAAGTAAATATCCAACATGGCTCCGAGCGCTCCCAGAATGCATTGCGCACCCGTGCCATTTTGGATCAAGCATAAATCAAGCATAACACCGACGCCCAGATATAGTCGATTCTTGAGCTTGTGCCATGTACGTGGGAGTGATACGTGTACCCCGGATCTGGGCCTCTAATTTTCCGCCAGACGTCTTATAATGCTAGTTTTTGCATGGTATTCCTCAGCGATTGTGTCGGGGAGCCTTGGAGTGAGAGGTTAGGGTTCGATCTGTCCTTCCCTGGATTCCATGCCATGTTGAGGTCCCCGGCCAGAATCATCTCTTCTTGTGAAGTTTTCCAGCTTGTGCAGAGTGTCTTTCAAGAATCCGTCCTGGCCCGTATTGGGAGCGCATACCGTTGCGAGAGTCAGATGACGGTTCTCAATTTGAATTTTGGCTGCTAAGAATCTCCCTTGCTTATCTTCTAGGGTTTCTCGAATTTGGACGTTGAGGGGAGTCGGCGAAAGCTATCAGCACCCCCTTTTTTTTTCTTTTCCCCTTCGTTTGCATGTATTATCCTGTTGTAGCCTTTCAGTCTGATTTTCCCCCTTATCTTTTTTCGGTATATGTGTTTCTTGTAGCATTATTATGTTGTATTTTCCCTGCCGCAACTGGTGCTCCACGTTTTTCCTTTTGACTGGGGAGTGTAATCCCCTGATGTTGTGTGAGGATTTTCAGCCCCATCCTGTTGTGTGTTTTTCTGTGTCTTGTAGACTGCTGTTGGTTAGCTTGCCGTGGATTCTTTGCTGCATGCCGGTGGGTTTCCCTTCCCCTTGCTGTGACCGCTCCTTGACCTTTTCTCTTAAAGTTGCCTTCCCCCCATTGTGGTCCCCAACTTCCACCCCCCCCTCCCTTTCCCTTGTAACTTTCCTGAGGAGGGCTCTGGGCCCTATGATTCGCGCCATGCCCTCTCAAGCTCAGGGGTAATTATGGCGTGAGGAGTCCTAAACCTCACTAAGAGTCTTAGTATTTCAGTGCGATTCAGCTCGCCGCTGCTAAGTGTTTGCCGGTGGTCGCCTTTTTATTGCTGGATTTTTGATGGAAGTCTGGTGGCCTATGTTTTTCGTCTGTTCTGAGGTTGCAACCTTTATTTGTGTCTTGATGATTCCGTAGCTCGTCTCGGTTTTGCGTTCACTGTAGACCAGCCTCTTGGGGCCCTTTTCCCTTGGAATGGTTCCCTACCATTTATCTGCGACCCCTCCTTCTCTTGCAAATTCAGGATCTGCTCTCCTTCCTCGCTCGTGGTGATCCTTTGTTGTTTCCCCTCCCAAGTGAATAATAGACCGAAGGGGAACGTCCATTTATATCGTATTTGTTTTGCTGTCAGTACTTTTGTTATTTTTGAAATCTTTTGGAGGGTGGATTGTGCCAGATCTTGGTACAGATGTATTTCCGAGCCATTCATTCTGATATGATCCATTGTCCGGGCTTTCCGTAGGATCTGCTCTTGTTGAGGGTAAGATGCCATTGCGATCAGGACGTCTCTGGGGTGGGCACCGGGTTCTCCCACTGCGGCGTGGGCCTTCTCTGTGTATCCTGTCAATTTGGATTACAGTTTCATCCTCCTCTTCTAGGATATCTCGGAAGACCTGTTGGACGGCTTGTTTGAGGTCCTTGTCTTCCACGGTCTCTGCCATATTTTCGATTCGGATATTGGATCTGAGTGACCGATTTTTTCTAAGTCTTCACATTGGGTTTCCAAATCATGGGAGAGTCTTGCTAATCTCTCCTGCATACTGTTGTGTTTCTTCATCTAGGTTCTATACCGTCTTCTCCAGGGTGTCTGTTTGTTCCTCAAGCTTCCCTATTTCTATTTTCAGCTTCTGGACCGCCTGTTTCATTTCTCCCTTCATAGTCTCGAATTGGGTGTGCATGGAGGTCATGAATTTTTTCTTGGAATTCTTTAAACCATTCTTTCATGTCGTCTTTGGGGTCATGTCTGTGTTGTCTTCCTCCCCACTTTCTCTTTCCCCTTTCTCGTTTTGCGTGGTTATTTTCTGGCTTGTCGGCGTGTTGGTGCCCCAGAGGTGGTCCAAATTCTGGTCTAGTTTTTGCTTAGTTGACGTGGCTTGCGCTTGCCTGCACCTGGATTTGGATATTTGTGCTTCCCCGATGTGTTCCTGGGCTGTAAGGTTGGTGGTTCCTCGTAGTGTTGCTATAGGCCTCTTTCTGGATTATGGTGATGTGCCAATCTCCCCGTCTCCTGTGTACCCTCCTGTGGGTAGTGTTGGTAGCGCCCTTCCTGTGGAGTTCGGATCTGCGTGATTATGCAGCCACTAGCTATGTGGTTCTTGGGAGGATGGGCCCCTTGTCACTTTCCCCCTTCTCTTGCCTCGTTTTCCGTCTTAATAGTAGTTGGAGGTGGCTTCTTGTTCCTTTGAGGGGCGACTTGGCGAAGTTTGCGTTGAATCCTTGGCTTCTCTGCATCTGTATTGTGTTGAATTGAATTGGGGGGGCGGATCTTCCGCCGCGTGTCTGCGAGTTATTGTTCTTATTGCTCATAGGGGCTGTGTTGTGTCTTTTAATGTGTCTAGTAAGACTCTTCGTGCCGCCTTCACGTGTTCCTCTGGGCTGTGGGGGAATTTATAGCTCGCCCCCCTCCAGCCGCCGGCAGGGGCTTTTGGGTGTTATTGGCGTTGATTTCTAGTCTCCCTGGGGGCCTCTCTTGATTGCCTTACTAGCCTGCTCCTCGGGACTCAGATTGTTTTAAGCTGTGGGGGGGATCCTCTCCCCGGGCCCTCCGTGTGTACCCCGGGGTATTGGCTGTGTATGGGTCCCCTGTATGGCCCCCCCGTGCCTTTTCCTCACCTCTCCTTTCTCTCGATGTGATTTTCGTGGGCAATTGCAAGGCGTTGGGCGGGCGCGCGCTCCCTCTGTTTTCCGGCGCAGGCCGGATCCACCTCTGGGGCGAAGTCTACTGGGCCGCTCCCGGATTCCTTCTGTCGTCTGCTTCTGGCCTCTCAGTTGGATGCTGGCGGGGCGCCGGGAGGGAGAGCCCGTCTCTGTGTCTCCACTCCGCTTCTCCGATCTCCCTTGCCTCCGATGGTGCTGCATGGGCTCTCTCTCCCTCTGGGGCCCTTGGCGGTGCGTATGATGCGTGGGCTGCAGGGCGGTCCTCCTTTCTCCGGCGGCCGTGCGTTTCCCCAGGCGAGCTCACTTCTGTCCGGGGACCTGACCTTTCCTGATGTTTTTTTTGCTAGGAAAGGCTTCTGGCCGCTCCACTGGGCATCTTTATCGCCGGGTGTACTTCTCGGCTTGTCAGTCACCGCTGGTGGGGGTCCAGCTCCTCTGGGATGTGGCGCGTGATTCTCCTCGTTGGATGGGGCCGCCCTTTCCCTGATGCTCTGTCTGGGCACTGGGCCTCTCGCTGGGGCTCGCTCCTTGTTGGCTGTGAGAGTGGGTCCTGCTGAGTAGTTGCCGCAGCTTTGCGGGAGCCTTAACTTCCCTGGGTGGTGTCTGCCAGATTCCTCACTCCCCTAGGACCACAGCGTTGCTTTATTGTCGATCTTGATGTTGCGGCCTCGAGCTGGCAAACGGAGCTCCGCTCATGCACGTCTGCACAGCTCGGCCGCCATCTTGGAACCCCAATTTACAAGATTTTGTATCATTTTTCTCTAGACATCAAGCTGTGTCCCTCAAAAATACATGACAAAACATGCATCTACAGGTATCAGAAATTTCTGGCTTCGCCTAAAGTTAAACTTAATCACCACTTAGGGTCTTCGGCTCCTGCGCCTGCTCACATATGCCGATGCTGTAATGTCGAGTGTGAATCCCTGAAACACCTTGTTTGTGGAATGTCCGGCTTTATCTGGCTATCGCAATGAAAGTTATAAACAGTATTTTCCTACACGTCCTTTGCTAAACTGGGGGACGCTGTGGTGGCAAATATTAGTGACTCCTAATGATAGACTGTCCAATTAGCGTGAAAACGTATTTAAAACTGGTTGAGACTGTGTATGAAATTTCTCTGTTTTAAGTATGATTATGCTTTTAGGGATTAGTATGGAAAACAAATGTTCATATTGTTTTTATACTGTTTACGTGTGTTTTATTATTGGACTTGTATTTTACTATTTGGCTAAATCTATAGATTTTATTTTTTATGTCTGTACATTTTCTTCTGTAAACTATATCGCACTAAATAAATAAAAATTGTGCCTAGATATAGGGGAGATCGAGAAATAATGGGTAGAGCTGAAAAAGGACATGGCACATGGTTTGGCTTGAAGAGCCAAATACAAGTAGTTTACCCTGGGACCCGGAAGGACCACATGCCCTGAATGTGGGGGATCACAGGGAGCTAAGCTGGTGTGACGGGCATGGTGACAACTTTGGAAGGCGGCTCCCAGGTGCCCTCCCCTTTCCACTGGCACCTTCCAGCCTGTTGCAGGTAGGGGACATCAGGGAGTGGGGGAATGTCAGGTTACAGACTTTTGGGCGCCCAGAATAGGAATATGCTACTTAGCATATTCATGCAAAATGGTAAGGCACATAGAAGTAAAAAGTAGATCTAGAGGAGGCTGCCAACTGAAAGGGATGGGATCCCCGGTGCAGAACCAAAGGACGCCCAAGAGAAATTGCCCTCAGGCAAGGTTTGGCCCTATAAATCAGGGTGAAACGGAAAAGCAAAGTTACATCTTTTTTCCTACTTTGCACATAGGAGGCTCTGGGCGCACTGTGAACAAGCAAGAGCAAATGCTTCTCCCGTTTCTTAGTAAGCCTTTCCGTTGGGAATCGTGAATCGGCCTACAGCGGTTACACTGCCACACACTGCGACAAGCGAAAGCAAACGTTTTTGCCCTTTCCTGTGGCTGTCCGATCGCTTGACTGCAGCGAGGAGCAGAGCAAAAACGGTTTAAAAGGAGAAGGGGGAGGAATTGTCCCGACCGGACCGCAGTGGTTGCGCTGCCCGACAACGTTGCCAAGGAGTGTGGCGGTGCAGACAAAGGGCAGGGGCTCAGAAGCTGCAGCCAGCGTGTGGTGTTATTGAATGCGCAATATTGACACTGCAACAGAGAGTGCTACAGTAGCGTTCTGGCTTGTTGCTGGAGTCTGACAGAAGTAGACTGAAAACACGGCCTTTGGGCTGCAGACAAAAGGAAGATTTGCATTTGCAAAAGAAGTGCATGCTACAATAGCATACTGGCACATTGCTAGATTTAAGAAGCTGGCGATCTGGGGTTCATTCCCAAACCAGGAGGAAAAGAATGAGGTAACAAATATTTAAGCCACAAATGCACACTTGGAGGGCAAAACTACCAGCTTTGCACTGTTTCCTGTTGAAAGGAGCATTTTCATCCATCCGGCGTATTTCAGTCACTCGTCTGCTGGTACTCAAACAACAGAGCATCATATGGCTACACCAAGAGCGGGGGCCCGCTCTGAGGAATACCCATTGTCAGACTGGTGAGCCACTTGCCGGGGCCTTTTGCTTCCAACGTGCTGAAGAAACATCACAAGCAGGATACCTAAAAGATGGAGCCGAAGCACAGCCATATCCGGCAGGCCAGGGGCCCTAGTGCAAAGAGCAGTGGGGGCAGCTGCCATTTCAGCACTTGGAGCATCGGAGATGGCAGAGCATGGAGGAAAAAGAAAATCAGCTGCTCGCTTGGGCAAAGGAAGCAGAGCGTATGTATGAGATTCAAGGGGGCAGTAGGATGTTGACCCAGACCTTAGACGGTGGTGAAGGAAGTGATGGCGGCAGAGAGTCATGTTTTTCAGATCACAGGGGAAATACAGCAAGCATGAAAAAAGGGGCGCACAGAGGACAACAGAGTATCCATAAGCAGAGGAGGAGGTGGAAGCAGAAGAGGGAATAATCCAGCAACTGAACAGGGGAATTTGGAACATCATTAGAGGAGCTATGACGCTCCTACAGAACAGAGTCGGGGAAAGGAACAGTGAATGATGGAGGCAGAAATTGTAGGAGGACAAGGAAAGGAGGGGAAGAGGGGCATTGGGGGGGAACTACAATGAAGGTGGTAATAAAGGAGTTGAGACTGATACCAGCGGGTATGATGAACACAAACCCCCCTAGGGGCCTGGGTAAAATAAAAAGGAAAACTAAGTAGCAACAAAAAGGAGGATTTTGCGAAGAGTAATTGAGCTTTTCTAACAATGTTTGGAAACCACACAATGCGCAAGGACCTACACAGTAGTATAAAGAAAACATTAGCTTGGCACATAGAAAAGAAGATAAAGACAGACATTTGGAAAAATCAATTGATAGACATCTTTTCACTCCTGGATTTTGAACAGATGGGTTTTGACATCTGTAAGAAAGTACAAAGGAGGATGAAAGAACTTTTCCCTGAATTGGCATGCAGCTTTTTATATTCTGGCAACCATTTATTTTGTTATGTTTTGATCAAAACGATGATCTTTGACAAAAATATACAAAAAGAAAGATTGCAATTTCAGATATAAAGTTAAAGTATCATTAGTATAAAATCCCAATAGTATCACATTAAAACATATTCTTATCCACATTAAATACAGAAGCAAAGACAATAAATGCGCAATGAATTTTTATAAAACAGTTTGATTCCTCAAAAAACGAACAATTGATCTATCTTTAATAAAACCTAGTTCCGCTAGCATTCTTATGACTTCAGCAGTTAAAAAAGATGAATTACCATTATTCAGCTGATTCCAGATATCATTCCTTACGCATAGGACATTCAGTTCCCTATATGCCTTGGCGTTTGTACTACTTCCTGAACCTGACAGTAGCTACAGACAGTCAACAATGGGTTATGTTTTTTATACCATACATATAAGATTTTCCCAGTATAGAAGAGATTTAGACGGAACTGCAGAAACTGTGCTCTAATCTTAGAACAGGGAAATTGCACCAAATATTTTACCTAGAGGTCTATCTCTAGCAGACAAGGTAGAATGAACCTTTAAACTCCTGGCCCTTTATATCGTATGGATCCAGTCTAGTTCCTTCATCTATGTATTTTTTTTTTTTTTTTTAAACCTCTACAGGATTGGTAATCATATCTTGTTTATCACCATTATACAGGATCTCATCCACATATCTCTCTAATGTTCCCAACATATTCTGGGGATTAGCAAGTATGTCCTTATTAAAGTCACTGTTGAGAGAAACCTTGTCTGGTGACTACATTTTCACCACTAGAGTTACCACTCACCATTGAAACCAGAAAGGAGAGCAATCCCAATTCATAGCGGACAGAGGCAATGGGCACTGAAGAGGGAAGACTGAGCACCTTTTTCCAGATGCGGCCTTCAAACCTTTCCCATGGCAACTCCAACGAGGAGATATCTTTCCAAGCCATACATAATCTTGGGTATACCTTTTCCAATGTAATGTTGTAGTAATGGTGTGATGGAGAACTTAAAGTACTTAAAAAGATGGTTTTCAGCTGACACGATAGTTGTTAATCTTACTATTGAATTGCTTGATGATTCTGTCCTTATTTGTATTCATGGAGAGCTGGAAACCCAAATATATAGACTCCTGTACTATTTCAATTTCCATCGATAGTCCATTTGAAAGGACCTTTTTTCATTTTATTACCGCCAAACTGGATCATATTACGTTTCCTATGAGTTATTGCTAAATCATTCAGTCTTGCATAATTTCTCAGGGCATATAGTAGTCATTGAAGACCAATTGGAGTTACATCGAGAACAATAATATCATCAGCATATCCTGGTCATTTTAACACATAATCGTCAGTTTAAAAAAAAAAAGTAATTTATTTTCGGACTAATCGACCCTTCCATACATCCAAATATAGATTAAAGCGTCAGGGTGCTAGGATGCAACCCTGCCTCAAACCTTTTGATGTTTGTCTTTTCCAATAGATTACCACTTGAATCCAGCCTTATTTCTATTGAGGTATCAGTGTGGATAGATTCCAATATTGACAGGAGTGTGGAAGGGATCCTCCAATTGTTCAGTTTTTGCCAAGTAGAGAACTATTTACCATATCATATGCTTTTGAGAAGTCCATTTTAGCCGCATATAGCAAGGCAGGTGACATGGTTTGGCATTTGGACCCTTTTCCTTTTAGGAGAGAAACTGCTAGGCCATTTAACATGGTAGACATTCCTTTCCTAAAATCAGTTTTTAGCTTTGACGAGATCCCTCTATCCAGAGCCCAAGATTGCAGATGTTCCAAGACTACAGATGCATATATTTTACTATCCGAGTTTAATAATATCAGTCTAGAATTACCTGGGTCTCTGCAGTCTCCTTTTTTATAAATGGGAATAATTATAGATTACTTCACGTCGCCGGCACTTCACAGTGAATTAAAATATCTTTAAATAGTTGGTATAGCAGGATTGACCAGACTCCTTTATTCAATTGTAGTATAGCATTGGTGAGAAGCTCTGTGTTGCGTCCATTGCTGTGTGAATTGGGCTTTGCCCAGTATCGAACTGCCCTAATTTATTTACTATGGATGGACTCGCCCCGGGTGGGCTGGTCTTTGCTAAGGTATTTGAAATCTGCACTCTATACAAGGAACCATCTGCTTAGAAATATGAATTAAACAGAGGACTAGTATGTTTGCTAATCTAATGTGATGAACATTTGGAGGGTGTCATTTGTACTGTATTTGAATGTTTTATATTTTGTACTATTTATGGAATGTTTTTTGTACATTTCCTAAAATAAACATCATGATGAGGTATAGCGTTAGTTAGGCCATTTGGACCAGAGGCTCTGGAAGAGGAAGCTTCAGATGTTCTATGTCCTCTAACTCAAATTGTAGGTCCCAGGCAACTTTGTCACACAAGAGTGTCCTTCCCAGCATGTATTACGTTACCGTTTTTCTTTGCTGCTGGCACATTACCATTGGCACTATCCCCTTACCTACCATTGGCACTATTCCCTTGCCTACACCAAGTATCTTCGCTAATGCAATTACTCTGTATATCTGATTGTGTCTTACTTATTATAGCTTATTTATCAGTGACCAGAAGTTGCATATCTTTACAGAATAGCCTATTTAACATATATTCGCCATCCCTTTGAGCCATCAAAGTTCTATGGAAACAAATCCAATGTATATAGGTTTGGAGTAAAGAATGCTTCTTCTTTTTATACACAACATACTGTTCTGGTTTTGCCTCAATAATTGCATTTGTTGGCGTATTATTTTCTTTTTTACCCACATCTCTATTAAAAACATGACTATGTGTTAGCTTATGAAATTTAAGGTTTTTAGGTTGTTCTTTATCCCACATAAAATCCTTAAATCTACTGGAGAAGCTTACTGTTTTTAGTTCTTCTAATGAAGCATTAATAACAAAAGCCTCCATTCTTGATACTAATTGGATTCCACCCTTGGCAAATTTCTAAACTCAATGGCCTGCAGGGTTTATAACCAGATCTTTGTGGTTTATCGAAAATGTGCTGTACCGTAGTAAATTCAAACACACAGATCAATATATTATGGCCACTGAACAAGGACTCCTTGATCTGAAATTTACTACATGTTTACCAGCATCGTTTTTGAAAAAAAGACAGTCAATATTAGAGGTTTGGGTACCTCTTTTCCAAGTCGGCAATATGTTGAGATCCCCACTCGCATTGTCATTTGCTATGAATAACTCCCACTCCTTAAACATTAATCTCCATTTAATCCCTTCATTATATGTTTGGGCATTCGTTTTTTCCCCCTAATATTCAGGCAACACGATTTGAAATCGCCTGCCATGATCACATGTTCGTTTCCCTCCAATAGCTAATGACCTAATATCTCTGCAATATGATTCAAGAATACATCTAATTCCATCACCATTTGGTTCCAGTACCGATTAATTACCAGAACATGCCAGATTTTATTTTTATTGCAGATATTAAGGTCATGGCTAGGATACCCAAAATGTTACAGCCTTTATTTTTTGAGTTTCTTGTGCCAGTCGGCAAACCAATCGGCAAACCGACTGATGGCCTACCAGCGAACAATAGTAAAGCCGTCCAGCCATATTTCAAAAGTAAGCAAGTTTCCTGAAACAGTATTCTATCCTATACATCAAAGAATGTATTCTCTACTTCGTTTCATGAAGCTATTGAACTCTGTGGTGTTGCAATCCAGTACTTTGATTTCACCACTTGTTAGAGCCTCAACTCACTCTCCTTTTCCCACCCATTCTTTTTTCAGGAATTTCAGCAACCCACTAGAGATTCCCTGGTCATCAAACCTACTTGAGGGTCCAGCTTGCTCTAGTTGGGGCACCGCCATTTGTCAGTCGGAAGTAGTGCTGTCATACATTCCTATTTGGTTACTGTAAGGAAGGCATGGTATCAAAAGTAGACACAGACACAATAGATGCAAATTTCGATAAACTTTTTATTTTGGTTGGGTTGGTAGAATTCCTAACTGGCCCTAACTCTAAAATGGGAGTAGTCTCGACCATTAAACAAATATTAAACAAGTCCAAGTCAGTCTAGTCAAAATAAAAAGGCCTATATTAAAAAAAAATATAAAACAAAAAATTAACCTTGCCCTCCTTCTCAAATGACAAATGTGTTAAGGGAATACAAAAGGAAAAGTAGTGTCTCAAAAGAAATGTCAGAATGACTTAATAATCTAAAAAGAGAAGAGCGAGGAAAAAATCCCTAGTTCATTGTACACTCTCGTTTTACTCTTCAAATAAGTTGCAGCTAAAGTCAATTGTTCACGTAATGTTTCAGAAATTATAGTCCATAGTTTCTTCAGTTAACGTTTCCCAATTATTTAATTGCATAAAAGGCAGGGTGCATCAAATAACTGTGTCCCAATATTTATTGCCAATGCATTTCTGAACTGAGTCCGTCTTTAGGGCTGGACACTGTACATATGATATTACATCAACATATGAAACATGAATGTAAATTAAAAAATCAGTAGATACCCCACATGTATCGTTCACACAAAGTTGAAAAAGAAAAAAAAACAGTATCAACACATGAGGATCCCTTTGAGCTTCAACCATCACTGCTAAAAAAAACCTTTGTCTATATTTAATGGAGGAAAATAAATCATATACCTGGCTTTGGAAAAGCCTTTCAGTATCTACAACAGAACACAAGGATAACAAAACACGTTTAGCAGTGTGTCTCTATGATAATGAGTTGATGTATGTTAAAACGTGTGACAAAACACATATGTGTCATGTGAATAACTTGTAAATTACCTGGGAAAGTGTTGTCATCCCGGTGACCATCTGGGTAGATTCATCTCTACCTGCGATCGAAAGTAAAAACAAAAGATTCCTAATGGGGTAACCTGCTTCGTCAGAGAAACACCGTTGTGAGAGTTCATGGATTGCGTGTGAGTCTATCCATAGGTATGGGTGAGTGAGCTTACCTGTTTTTATGTAGATCGAGGTGTCGTGGCAACAGGTAGGGAATAGCTCGGCTCACAAACGTGTTTCTGTGGCCGCCATTGCTAGGCGAATTGATGTTGCACGCATCCATACTCAATGGCGTCACATACACCTTGCATCCCATGCACACTTGGGACAGGGCGCACTGGAGGATGTACATGTTGAGAATGGCTTTGAGTGATTGGCATGTTCTGCCCGATCTCGGAAAGGGTGAAGAATGATTTAAGATCGATGTTCATGTGGTGAATATGGTTAATGGACCAATGTTGATTAGAGAGTTCCTAAGGTAGGCACATGCATATCTTAGCAGATTTCGCTGCATGCAATTTAATACTTTGTTCTCCGAGACCGCTAAATCATACATTAAATTGATATATACACCGAGACATGGATGACCTGCGCATATCTCAGTATCCCAACTCGTTACAGGATAAACAAAATAAACAAACAGTAACAAGTTATACAATCACATGGATACAGTAGTCTAACTGTGTATATGCATGTCTTTTGAGTGACAGCTCCTTTATGGGTCAGTGACCATAAAAAGGAATAGAAATGCGCAGGTTAATCAATTTTAATGGACAGGAATTGGAAAACATAGGTTCATTTGTGTGTCAGGAAATATCTCAAAGCATTCATTCCAGTTCATGAAAAATCAGGAAGTGTATCAGTTCATCAGATGTAGTTTGGTCAGAACAGTTTATGGGGGTCAATAAAAAATGTAAGATCACACGTGAAATTGATCTCTTCATTTATTCCACCGGCGGTCATGGTGTTGAGTCTCTCTATCCAATAGGTTTCTCTCTGGTCAAGTCTTGTGGCCAAATTCTCATGCGCATTCCGCTTCGTAACCACCTCTGCTATTTGGAAACAGATCTGTGTGATGTGCTTTTTCTTCACCCAATGGTGGGCCACTGCTGAGTTCGTGTTGCTCTTTCTGATACAAGATCTGTGTTCATTCCATCTTAGCTTGCCTTGGCGTTTTGATTGTCCAACATAGTATATTCTGCATGGGCACTTAATTGTGTAACTGATGTTGGCAGTGTCACATGTGGTAAAACTGTTCATCTTTATTTTCTCTCCTGTTTTTGGGAGGTTGATGGTGTTCCCCTTAGTTACAAAGCCACAATTGCTGCAGTGCAGACATGGAAAAGTCCCTTTTCTTGTTGTCTGTAATGGTTTACTCTTTGGTCTCGTTTTGACGAGATGGTCTCTAAGATTAGTGCTCCTTTGCTACGCGAATATAGGCAAGCCTTGAAATAGATGCTTCACTCTAAAGTCACTGGTCAAAGTCCTCCAGTTTCTTTTGATCACTGACTTGATCCAGTTGCTCTGTTTGGAGTATTTTGAAACCTACACCAGAGATGGGGTGGCTTTCTCTTTTCTTCTCTCAGAGAGAGGTTCTTCTTGTTGTAGATTAATTAGTTGACCAGTAGCAGTTTTGATCTCCTCTGTCTTGTACCCTCGGGCTACGAATTTCTCCCCCATCTTTTTAATTTCCTTCTCACATTCATTAGGATCATTAACGATCCTCCCGACACGTAGCATCTGGCTAAAAGGTAGGTTCTTTATAAGACTAGGTTGATGAAAGCTAAATCTGTGCAATAGATTGTTGCAATCTGTTTCTTTCCGATAGATGTTGGTAACACATTTGCCTTCGCATGCACTGATTGCTACATCAAGGAAATGTATTTGTTCCTTTGATTCACTGGTGAATTGAATCCTAGGCTCAATCGTGTTCATGTAAGCAAAAAATCTGTTTTTTTTGTGTCCCCTTCAATATTCCAAAAATATCATCAATGCACCGTATCCAAAAGGATATGTAATTCTGCCACTCTCCATGTTCGAGATTATGCTCTTTTTCAAGCTCATGCATGAAGCAATTGTCTTAATTCAGGGCCATCGTTGCCCCAATAGATTTGCCAGATATGTGTAAGTAGATGTTGTTCTTATGTTGGAAGTAGGAATTCTGTGAGATGAATTGCCACAACATAAGAAAGAATTCTGTGGACGCTCTGATCTCTCCTTCATTGAGAAGCATCGATTCAATGGCTTCCATGCCCAAATTGTGTGGAATGGATGTGTAAAGACTCTTTACGTCTACGGTGAACATGATGGAATCCTCAGTATATATGGTATTCCTGAGGTGCTGTAAAAAGTGGGACGTGCCCTTGATGTATGTACTGATTTTCTGTACTAATGGTTGTAAGAAGAAATCAATGTTTCGAAGGGATTGTGTCCTCCGACGTATTCCTCATCTTAGATATATCCTTCCAGCTCTGCTGGCCTCGGAAAAATTTTTCTCTAGAGGGCGCTGCGCGTCGACGTCCCTCGAGTCGATGTCCCTTCGACAGCCGCCGTATCGACGCTCGACGTCATCCTGCCTATAAAGGCCGCGCGCAGCGTCCGTTGCTCAGTTCCGTTTTTCCGCGCTTACTCGGTGCCTCGGAATACCGTTGCTCAGTTCTTAGTCAGATTAATCCTATTTACCTCGAGTTATTCGATCCATACTCGATGGCTTCCTTGTCGGAACCGACAACTCCTCGATCCGGCTTCAAAAAATGTCGAGATTGTGGGAAAAAGATGTCGTTGACCGATCCTCACAGAAATTGTCTGTGGTGCTTGGGAGCTGAACACCATTGTTCGGAATGCGAGGACTGTATGTCCATGACAGCTAAGGCCCTGAAGGAGCGTAGGGGGAAGCTGGAGAAAGGTAAGACTTTTAAAGCTTCTTCTTCGTCGACGAAGTCGAGACATTCGTCTCCTCGTCACCATTCGCGCTCCAGGTCTCGGAGTGGGTCTAATCACTCCTCGAGATCGAAGCACTCGAAGAGGAGGCGTCGAAGATCCCCTTCTCCGTCTTCCTCTTCCTCTGTTTCGCCAAAAAGAATCCCTTGCCCCACGAAACATAGTTCCCGGGCTGAATGGGAGGAATTCCGAAAGAATATGATGAGCGTCTTCGAGAAAGCGGCCTCGACCCCCTCGAAGACTGCCGAGAGCGATGCTCTGGTCGAAAGACCCGAAGGTCAAAAACGCCGCGAGTCGCAGTACCCAGCGAAAGAAACCTCTCGAGCGCGTTTCGAACCCTCGAGCAGGACTATGACCTCCAAACCTTCCTCGAAGGTTCCGTCGACGCCGTCGACGAAGGTCCCGTCGAGGTCTATGTCTTCGGCGCCGTTGTCGAGGGGACCTTCGACACACGGGTCTGTCGACTCGACGCCTGCCTCGACACCGGCGTCGACGCCAAGAAAAGTCACGGTGACCACACATCCAGTGACTATCCCCAGGCCCTCGACGTCGATGGCGTCGATATTGTCGAGTAAAATTCCAATTCTGTCGAGGTCCTCGAGGCCTCCACCTCTGTTTTCGACGCCACGCTCGAAGCCTTCGACGTCGGCGTCGACGACATCGACGTTTTCGAGGCCAATAATGACGGCACCATCTGCCTTGGAAATGGGATTTACTCCCTTTATGAGTTCAGAACAATTGAGAACTATATCCTCAATTTTAGAAGAGGGTGATTTGTCTGAACAAGACACATTTGAGTTACAGGGACCTGTAACCCCAGTTAGAGAGGAATTTTCCTCTGAAGAGCGCAGATTAAAGGATCTTCATGATTCTTTACATGAGGCAAGTGGGTTAGACACTTCCCCTGAGGTGGATTTTGCTAAGCCAGACCCGGGGGAGCATGCTGAAACCCCCTACAGAGCCTTAATGGCCAGGATTACAGAGTTCATGGGGTGGTCTGCACCTTCACAATCTTTCCAGCAAGAACCTCACGGATATTCTTGACAAAGGCCCACAAGAGGATCCTGTGGTGCCCTTTCATAAAGCTCTTCAGAGAAAGATCATGACAAACTGGGAAACCCCAGATGTAATACCAGCAGTAAATAAGAAACTGTCTGCAAAGTACAGGGTATCTTCCACAGACCCAGAGTTTTTGTCTAAACATCCATCCCCAGAAAGTCTGGTGGTACAAGCAGCATCCTCTACCGATGTCAAGACGGCTTATCCTACAGTCCCACAGGACAGGGACGATAAAAAATATGATGCTATGGCAAAGAAAGTCTTTTCAGCATGTAGCATGGCGTTAAAGTCTGTTAATGCTACTTGCACCCTTGCTAGGTTCAGCCATACACTTTGGGAGTGTGCTTCTACAGCGGCTGACTGCATCCCGGAGGGAGAAGAAAGGGATGCGTTCCTGAATATTATACAGGACGGTAAAGACGCTATGTGCGAATCCCTCCAGACGGGCATTGATTCGGCTGACAGTATCAGCAGAGCAATGGCGGCAAGTACATCAACCAGGAGATTCGCTTGGTTGAGAAAGTCGGGTTTTGCCCCAGATGTGCAAGCCAGGCTCTTGAACATGCCATTCGATGGCTCTTCTTTGTTCGGGAAAAAGGCGGATGACAGTTTAGAGAAACTGCAAACTTCAAAAGCTGCAGCAAAATCCCTAGGAGCTGCAATCCGTCACTCCTTTTCGTCCCACAGGAACCTCTGCGAGGGGCAATTCCTTTCGCTTCTACTCCGCATTCGGAAGAGGTAGAGGACGACCGGCTCAAAGGGGTCAAAGAAGAACTACCCGAGGTGGACGGGGTAGATATTCTAAAGCCGCAGCAACAGCAGGTGCCTCTTTACCATCGGCATCTGCATCAGCCGCCCCAAAACCACTCTGAGGACTCCCCTCACAGGACACCTGTAGGAGGCAGGTTGACTCAACATCTGACGGTATGGCAGGCTATCACGTCAGATGCTTGGGCATTGGAAACAGTCGCCCAAGGTTACTGCCTGCCTTTCCTACGTATACCTCAGAGTCATCCACCGGGGATCAGCTCTCAGAAAGCTCCAGATCCACTCCTCTTGCAGGAAATTTTGGACCTGCTAGAGAAAGGTGCCATAGAACCGGTACCTGTAGCGGAGAGGGACAAGGGCTGGTACTCCCCTTACTTTCTCATTCCGAAGAAAGACGGAGGACTGAGACCCATCTTGGACTTGCGAGAATTGAACAAATTCCTCAGAAAAGACAAATTCAAGATGGTCACTCTTTCTCAGATCCTCCAGGCCCTTCAGTTTCAGGACTGGTTGGTATCTCTGGACCTTCAGGACGCTTATTTCCATGTGCCTATCCATCTCAAACACAGGAAATACCTGAGGTTCGCAATTGGCAACTCTCACTATCAATTTCGAGTACTGCCATTTGGGCTGACCTCCGCCCCGAGGGTCTTCACCAAGTTAATGTCAGTAGTGGCTGCAAGTCTAAGGAGGGAAGGGATTCACGTCTACCCCTACCTGGACGATTGGCTGATCAGGGCTGTTTCTCCGGAGCAAGCTCAGATCCAGCTAAATCACGTGTGCCATTTCCTTCACAGACTGGGCTTCTCCCTCAATTTAAAGAAGTCACAAATGATACCATCGCAGAGACTCCAGTTCATAGGAGCGATCCTGGATACTTCCCTGGGAAAAGCCTCGCCACCAGAGGTGAGGCATCAAGATATTCTACAGATGGTTACCAAGTTCCAGCATGCCCAACGTCTCCCAGCCTTCGACTTTTTGAGGTTGCATTTTCCTTGTGCCAGAGGCTCGCCTGAGAATGAGATCCCTCCAGTGGGCACTGAGGACTCAGTGGTCACAATTCTCAGGGAGAATGACAGATCTTCTTCAGGTTCCCGGCAGGGTGGCTCGAGACCTTCATTGGTGGGCCTGTCAGGAGAACATTCTGAAAGGAGAACAGTTTTGGCAACCCTGGCCAGAGATAACAGTAGTCACGGATGCCTCACTCACGGGGTGGGGAGCCCACGCCAACGACTTGACCATCAGCGGTCGTTGGTCTCCATCGGAGTCCAGACTACACATCAACCTGTTAGAGCTGAGAGCCATCAGACTTGCGTTGAAGGCTTTCCTGCCAGCTGTACAAGGGAAGAACGTCCTGATAATGACGGACAACACGGTGGCCATGCATTACCTCAACAAAAGAGGAGGCGTAGGATCGCTACCCCTGTGCAGAGAGGCGATGCAGCTCTGGTTTTGGGCAATCCAAGAAGGAATCTCTCTATCGGCAGTTCACCTAGCCGGAGAGAAGAACTTGACAGCGGACACTCTGAGCAGGCAGAACACAGTCTCCCACGAGTGGGAGCTAGCTCAGGAAGTCCTTCAAGAGATCTTCGCCCTTTGGGGAACCCCTCAGGTAGATCTGTTCGCCACCAGCCTAAACAGGAAATGCGACCTCTTCTGCTCAAGGGAATTTCCTCCGAGAGGAGCTCTGGGAGACGCGTTCATAGTGGACTGGGAGTTTCCGCTTCTGTACGCGTTCCCACCGGTCCCTGTCATTCCTCAAATGATCAGGAGGTTGAGAAGATTCCGGCGAACCATGATCCTAATTGCCCCGGATTGGGCCAGGAGAACGTGGTACCCGGACCTTCTAGACTTGTCCATCTGCCCTCCAATTCGACTTCCTCTCAGAGAGAACCTACTCTCACAGAAGGGGGGTCAGGTTCTCCATCCAGACATCAAAACCCTCAACCTTCACGCTTGGCTTCTGAACGGCTGAGGTACAAGGATTGGGACCTCCCTGATGATGATATGGAGGTGTTGCTTTCGGCAAGGAGGCCAGCAACAAAGTCTTTATACCGCTGCCGTTGGAACAGATTTTGCAGCTGGTGTAGAGCACAGAATATCGACCCATTTTCATGTGGTACACCAATGGTTTTGTCCTTCCTACTATATTTGGCAAATTCAGGCCTTCAAGTTGGCACCATTAAGGGCTATCTCGCAGCGCTATCTATCTTTAAGCGTACTGCGGAAGAACCATCCTATTTCAAATTACCCTTGGTAATACAGTTTCTAAAGGGGTTAACCAATGTTTATCCCCCAAGACCATTCCAAGTTCCCCTATGGGATTTAAACTTAGTACTAACTTTCCTTATGGGTACACCTTTCGAACCTCTCCATTCTTGTTCGTTAAGATTCCTTACCCTTAAAACTGTTTTATTAATAGCACTTACATCTGCTAGAAGGGTGAGCGAATTACAAGCTCTTTCTTGTAAACCCCCTCATACAAACTTTCACAAAGACAAAGTTGTCCTGCAAGTGAAGCCTAATTTCCTCCCAAAGGTGGTTTCTGAATTCCATATCACTCAGAAGATTACCCTACCATCTTTCTATCCTCCTCCTCACCCGGGGAAAGAGGAAGAGAGGTTACACAGACTAGACCCTAGGAGGGTTTTAAGTTTTTACATTAGTAGACTAGCCAGGATAAGACAGGCAGACCAGCTGTTTGTAGGTCACGCAGGTCACAAGCTGGGGTTACCAATAACTAAGCAGACCATTTCCAGATGGATCATTCTAGCCATTCTGGAATGTTATAAACTGGCGGGGAAAGAGCCCCCTCAAAACCTTAGGGCTCATTCGACCAGAGGTATTGCAGCTTCATCGGCCCTCAAAAGAGGCGTGCCGGTTAAAGACATATGTGCGGCCGCTACATGGTCGTCTGTCCATACCTTTACACGTTTTTACAATCTGGATTCCTCCTCCAGTCAAGAGACTAGGTTTGGAAGGGCTATACTGCATTCTATTCATCAATAGAAGACAGCGTGAAGTCAGTACTCCCTCCTCCGAATATAGAATACTGCTATGGGAGCCTATCTAAGATGAGGAATACGTCGGAGGACACAATCCCTTCGAAGAACAAGTTACTTCTTACCTTGTAACGTTCTTTCGACGGGATGTTCCTCCGACGTATTCCTCATCGACCCTCCCATCCATCCCCGCAGTTCTACTTCCCTTGTTGTTGCAGCTTACGCTCCTTCAGGGTGATTAGTCTAGTCCAGACAGTAATACTGTGGGCTACAAAACGGAACTGAGCAACGGACGCTGCGCGCGGCCTTTATAGGCAGGATGACGTCGAGCGTCGATACGGCGGCTGTCGAGGGACACCGACTCGAGGGACGTCGACGCGCAGCGCCCTCTAGAGAAAACATTTTCCGAGGCCAGCAGAGCTGGAAGGATATATCTAAGATGAGGAATACGTCGGAGGAACATCCCGTTGAAAGAACGTTACAAGGTAAGAAGTAACTTGTTCATTTGCCTAAGGGCTGAGGTACGCTATCCATTCCCGATACAATCAGTCTCCCTGGGGGTGAAGTGGTATGTTTATGTATCTTTGGTAGTATGTAGAGTATCCCCAGGTGACTCTTCTGCAAGAATCTGTTTGGTAAATTGGTTAATACACTCGAGATCTTCAGCTTTGTTAAGAATATCTGCCAGGTTGGATTCGAGTTTGATAACAGAAAGGACAGCCCTAGAAATGACAGGACTGTGGGCTATATACATTGTAACACAAAGGGGGGTGGCGTCCTGTCATCAAAAGTAAACTTTTTATTTTTCATTCATATAAACATTGCTTTGTTGTAATGTTCAACACACTTGAAATTTCTTTTGTGTACAAAATAGTGCTTTAGTGAATCAAGAGCAACAAAACATAAGCATTCAAATTCAACCAGCATTTATTACTTTGCTGTTATTGTTGTTGTTTCTTTTTTCTGTTTTTAAGAGATTATTTATGCATTACATTCTTTATGTAACTATTTCACAAAGGATCTTTAAAAGGGGATCCATTGAGTTACTACATCAACAAATAATACAGTGATGTGTTTCACCTTCTCCTCCAGTGACTTGTGAGTATTTACTAATTACACACTGTTCAATGGTTGTCACATTTGATTAATCTATAATCAGTAATATAATTGCAGCGCTGGGCAACAGGGTGACCGTTTAAAGATCCTTTGTGAAAAATGTACGCAAAGAATGTAATGCATAAATAATCTCTTAAAAACAGAAGAAAGACAGACAATAACAACAGCAAAGTAATAAATGCTGGTTGAATTTGAATTAATACATGTGTTTTGTTGCTCTTTTTTCACTAAAGCACTATTTTGTACACAAGACATTTCAAGTGTGCTGAACATGACACAACACTGAAATGTTTATATGAATGAAATATAAACTGTTTACTTTTGATGTGGGGACGCCCCCCCTTGTGTTACAATTGGATTCGAGTTTGGCAAACAAAGTGAGGTCACTGAGCTGTCTTTCGCACTCAGCATCATACTCTGTGCTGTTCATTATGACCAGGACTCCCCCTTTATTTGCATGACAGATCGTAATATCTTTATCACCATACAAATTCTTCAGCAAGGTAAGTTCAGATTGCTATACTTGAGGCGTTTATAGGAGATTTTCTTCAAATCTTTGAGGGTCTGTTTGTGAAAAGCTTCTATGGATGGTATGCTGACGGGGGACATGAATGAGCTTTTGTTTCTGAATTCTAGAAAATCATCCTCTTATTTTTCTCTGGTCCTCGTCATCCTCTCACTCATTAAAAAATACTTTCAGACTAGCCACCAGGGGGCGCACGGATGAGTATCTCTCCTGCGTGAGCTCCGTCCCTGTTGTCCCGAAAAGCGGAATGAGCCCCCGCTGATGGATCCCCCCCACGAAAGCTCGAAATTTTGTGATCTGAACGGACCCCCCCACAACTGAGAAAAAACCCGATGAAAATGGGACCCGATTTGACCGAGAACTCGGCAGTCTCAGAAGTGCCTAATCACTGCGCCACGGAGGGCACGAAGTCTGGCGTAGTCCGGCCCGTGCGATAGGCGTTACCCGCAGTGCGCATCTGTGACCTAAACTTGTGGTGGTGATCCCTCACCCGCGTGAGATAGCGTGCCCAAAGACTCCAAGGATACCGGGCGACTGCACGGGGTGAGTGAGAGACTTTTACGCAAAACTCAGCGGCACCAGAGCCCGTGCCTGGCAGTGCCGCGTGACCCTCCAACCCGACCTGCACAACATACTACGCCGGAGGAAAAAGAGCGGTCGGTTGGACTTCCTCCAACTGCGCACCCCAGAACCACACATATCCACCGTTTACGGTCGGAGCTGCCCCACATCATACGAAGTGCTGGAGACCGGAGACAATACGGAGCCCACAATCTGAGCCTCCTCATAGAGGGTAGAGCCCCCTCCTCAGGGGCGTGTGCCTCCTCTACCCAGGATTGTGTCGCATGGACCTATGCCACAAACTGGCCAGATTTGCCTACGAACCGTACGTCTCGCGGATCTACAGGTGCAATGACCACGGACCCATCAGAAGCGGGTGCCGCCGCCGCCACCAAAGGTGACATTGACACACTATTGAACGAAATAAAAAATATGGGAGCTAACCTCGGCGGCAAGATCGACAAAATCACACAGAGGATGGACAGATTCGAAGAACGCTTGGAAAGTGTGGAAAATAACCAGACCTCGATCGACGCCCTTGAGGTTCAGATGGACGTACGGATCCGAAACATCGAAAAAAGAGAAGTTGAGGCGAGGCTTAAGATGGATGACTTAGAAAACAGAGAAAGGAGAAACCACCTCCGCTTTTTCGGCATTCCGGAACGCGAAGGTGAAACTGAAAAAGATCTCAAAGACACCATCCACGACATCATTAGAATATTGACCGCCGATGAAGACATCAACGAGCCCAAAACCGAACTCATACATAGAGCCGGTGGACCAACCGGCGGCCCGCGGTCTGTTCTGGCCAGGTTTCACCGATATCAAGACAAAGCTAGAATTCTGGAGAAGGCCAGGTCTGGAGGCCCGCTCACAATGGGAGGCGCTCAAATCACCATCTTCCAAGATCTATCCTCGTTAACTTTAGCCCTGAGACGCCTCTGCAGCCCCCTCACGAAATGGCTCAAGGATCAGGGCACAAGGTATAGATGGGGATACCCCTTCTCGCTTACATTCGAGCACGACAGCAGGAAAATAGTTCTACGCTCTGAAGACGAGATCAAAGACTGCATCGCAGATCTCCTCGGTGCGGACTCGCGGAGCAAGGAAGGCGGCGACGACGGACGACCGTGATCGCAGTGGGAGCTCCAGGGCCCGAGTCGTAAGAGGGTAAAGGGATCGAGAAAGTTTAGACGCCCCAACAACACCCCCGATCATGATTAACCAAAAGAAACAGCGCTGGAATTGTACTAGCTACAGTCACATCTAAAACACATGGCAATGTCTCCAACGAGGGATGCAACATAGCGGAATCACACGCTGCGGACAAAGCACCCCCCAGGAATGGAAGATGAAGTGGACTCCTGTGGAAAGTCCTGAAAGCCACACGTAACGTTGAAACTTTCATAAGTTTATGGTTATTACTGTTAAAATTGCATAATGTTTTGGGGTAAGTGGGAAGAGATGGGGGCTCACCCTTAAGCTATGATGGTAAATTTGCTCGGGACCATAGGTCAATGGTCCCCACTGATGGTCCGCCGACGGACTGCAAATTCTTATCCAGTCTGTCCCGGACGCCGTCAACAGCTGCCAATGCAGCACCCCCTGTTTGCAAGCTCAAACGAGTACCACCATTTATGGTGGAATACGAGAAAAGGGGAGAGAGGTAACGAACACTTGGGACATGTACAGATAACAATTAGTTTGCTTCGAAGTATCACAGCCAAGATGACACAGGGCACCCACTTGCCCCTCTGCTCGCTGATGGTGAGAGACCCTTGTCTCCAAACCGCTGATGGCATCACATGAGAAGTCTAAGGGCAAGGGTCTCCTCAGAATTGGGACTATCAATGTGAAGGGACTGAACTCCCCTACTAAGAGATCGCTAGTGCGCAGAGAATTCCGAAGATCCAACATTGACATTCTCCTCATACAAGAGACGAAATTTGAGGAGAGGAGCGAGCGGTCCTGGGGAAACGGGGGGTTTGGAATTCTGGGGCTCTGGCCCACTCAGGAAGGGAGGAGTTGGGATCCTCATCAGGAAAGGAGTAGGCTTTGAGATAGAAAAGACCTGGTCAGATGTGAGTGGACGAACCCTCCTGATAGTGGGGAAAATCGCAAGAGTTCAGGTCACGATCGCTACTATATACTCGCCTAATAACGGACAAGCTGCATTCCTTCGGAAGACAATTCCCAAAATAGTACTAGAGACTGCAGGCCACCTCATTATAGGAGGCGACTTTAATCAGTGTGTGAACCCGACTGTTGACTGGAAGCCAGGCAACCCCGATACGCGGGCCCAGCATAGGAGGGATCGCACTGAATTCGCTGCCATGATGGAACTTTACGATCTACGAGACGTGTGGAGAAAACAACATCCTGACGAAGGGGGTTTCACCTTCTACTCGAACCCCCATCGCACATTCTCACGCATAGACTATATATTCCTCGCACCTGACCTTGCAAGGTCAACAAGTTATACCAACATTATCCCCACAACATGGACAGATCATGACATGGTCCTAGCAGACGTCGACTGGAACGACCTGCCTGCCGCTGGGGGATCCTGGCGATGCAACAAGTCCCTCTGGACCGACGCGGCGTTCAGAAATGAAATGGAAACCGAGATTGAGGAATATTTCAAGACGAATGACAATGGGGAGGTCTCCAAACAGGTGATCTGGGAAGCGGGGAAGGCCACGTGGAGAGGTATCTTAATACGTGAGGGCTCCTCTAAAAAGAGAGAGCGTAAGAGTGTAGAAAACAAACTCCGCAAAGAAATATACCAGCTGGAAGCGGGAATAAGAGACGAAACGACGGTGGACCCCTCCAAACTTGACATGGCCCAACGTAAAAGAGAGGAACTACGGCTGTTAGAACATGGACAGATGGTGAGGAAGCTACAATTCCTGAAACAGACATATTATGAGAAGGGGGATAAGGCCGATGCACTCCTAGCCGCCAGGCTCAGGGAAAGGAGGGAAGAACGCAAGGTGAAAGAGATAAGAGCCCAGCAACCCCGCAATACATCCACCCCACTCGATACCCGAGAGCTTCGCCACCTTTTATGAAAACCTATATACCTCTGAGCTGCTTGCGGCTCACCCTGATATATCCGCTTACCTGTCCCCAATTACTATACCCACAATATCACACACAGAGTCCGAACTCCTCGATAGCCCAATAACCGAACATGAGACACGAGAGGCGATCAAACGGCTTACACTGGGGAAGTCACCGGGCGAGGATGGTTATGCGGCCGGCTTCTATAAGACCTTCGCCGAGCAGCTCTCACCCTTTCTCACAGAGCTCTTTAATGAGATAATGAGCTCTGGGATCGCACCAGATTCCTTTAGGAAAGCCCTCATAACTGTCATCCCTAAAGAGGGTAGGGATCCCAAATTATGTGGGTCATACCGCCCTATTTCCCTCCTCAACCTTGATGCGAAGATTTACGCACGAGTACTGGCAGCCAGACTGGAAACTCTAATGCCCAACTTGATCCACCCTGACCAGGTGGGATTTATCCTGGGGAGGCAGGGCGCCGACACAATGCGTAAAGCCCTACACCTTGTCCACGCAGGGCACAGTATAGCAGATGACCCGGCCCTCCTATCGATCGACGCAGAAAAAGCCTTTGATAGGGTGGAATGGGAGTTCCTGGGTGCAGTACTCCAGAAAGTAGGGATAGGCTCAAAATTCCGCGATGGAGTGCGAGCAATATACACCTCTCCCAAAGCATCAATATTTGTGAACGGGGAATATTCCAGATGGTTTGAATTGCAACGGGGGACCAGACAAGGATGCCCACTCTCCGCGATCCTGTTTGCACTTTCCCTGGAGCCCCTAGCCCAAAAGATAAGGAACGACCCCCGAATAGAGGGAATTCGCCTGGGAGGGATGGAATACAAAGCAGGGCTGTATGCTGACGATATCCTTCTACACCTAACGAAACCGATGACCTCCATACCACATGCCCTAAATCTAATAAAAGAATATGGCCGGTTCTCCGGGTTTAAAGTAAACACGTCCAAATCCATACTCTTTCCACTCCAAGGTACCCCAGGCGATAACGACATCAAGTTCCTCCCCTTAGGACTCCTTTTAGAACACACAACATTACGATATTTGGGCATACAGATCCCCAGAACCCTAGGCAAACTATATGAGGCTAACTTCCCCCCGCTCCTTCCAAGCTATGAGAGAGACCTTGAGAAATGGAGCAAACTGACGATCTCTTGGCTGGGGCGCATCAATGCCATCAAGATGGTATGCCTCCCCCGCTTCCTCTACCCCTTTCAGATGCTACCGATAGAGATACCCCAAAAATTCTTTGTGGATTCCCGTAAGATCATGCTGCGGTTCCTCTGGCAGGGAAAAAGACCGAGGATCTCATATGACACGCTTATTCTCCCCAAGGACAGAGGTGGATTAGGGCTTCCCGATTTGAGAAAATACTACAATGCCACTCAGTTGCGCGTCCTAATCCCACACCTCAGAGACCACAACCACCTGCAATGGGTCCAGATGGACAACCACTACTTGTCCCCCGCCACGGTGGCGGAGTGGCTGTGGTCGCCACACCAACGGGTCCAGAAGAGAATTAAACACCACCTCATACTATCCACCATATGGGCTATATGGCGCACTGGGAAAGAGATGCACGGTCACCACCTGGCCATCCCCGCTCAGTCACTTGTGGTCTCCTGGCATAAATGACCAAATCCCGAACCTAGCCCGGTTCCAGTCATGGTACGAGGCAGGACTGGAGAGGGTGGGACACCTCCAGAAAAAAGATGAGTATATCACACTACCTGAACTGACAACGGCACTGGGGATAGGCACTCTATCGACGTTCCACTTCATTCAGCTAAAAGGGGTGTTATCGAGAACCGAATGGAGGGAAAAACTGAGAAGAGATCTCACCGCCTTTGAGAAACTTCTAGACTCTAGAGTGGAAATGAAAGGCCTTATCTCAATAATGTACCAAACGCTATTGTGTGCAGGCGGCGGGAACACGGAACTCCTTAGGGCCAGATGGGAAAAAGACTTAGGCGAAGAGATACTTCCCGAACAATGGGAATTAATGTGCAGAGCTGCGCCTAAATCCTTCATATCCAACCAATATAAGCTGCATGCAATAAAACTCCTACACCGATGGCAATACGATCCGCTTCGACTCTCCAAAATGTCCCAGTCCATGAGCCCAAAGTGCTGGAGAAATTGCGGAGAAACTGCCAACTACTGGCACATGTGGTGGAGCTGTCCGCACATCAAAGTGTTTTGGACCGAAGTCCTGGGATGGATCAAATAAGTAGACGACATCCATAGAGAACTTGACCCACTCCTTGTCCTGTTTGGCCTTGAGAGAGTTGAGGAGGATTGGTTCCGGGTCAAAGGCCTGGCTCCCCAGCTATTACTGGCTGTTAGGGCCCTAATAGTGACCAAGTGGAAATCCCCTCAGGTTCCAGGTAAGACCGAATAGATTAAATTGGCCACAAGCATTTATGTAATGGAAACTATCACTGCCTCCCTGCACAATAAATCAGTGAAATGCGAAACTCTATGGATGGACTTCAAGAATACATATATCACGCCTACTCATGACTCCCAACCTGAGGAGCCCCCAAAAAACCCGACCGAATGAAGCCACACCTAAGGAACACTACAAAGGACGAGACCCTTACTTCCAGCGACCATGGTACTATCGGATGCAACGCTGTGTCAATCATATGATACTAACACTTATGTCAAACTATTGTACTTGTGAGATACACTAGCCCAAGTGGGGGAGGGGGGTGGGAGTGGGCTTTGGCGAACAGTCGATGAGACTCTTCCAGACAACCGGGACTGTCGCACTACCAAGAGAATCTAGTATACTGTTTTTACTATTCATTGTTTGTTCGACTTACGCCTCTGGCAGATGTATGATCCTGTTTGAATACTGTTTGCTTCTTTTTGTTTTTTGTAAAACCAATAAAGCTAAATTTAAAAAAAAAAATACTTTCAACTTTTAGTTTCCTACTTAACTGAAATAATTACATTTTTGTATCAAACGAAGTGGTACTGTATGTTGGTGCAAAGTTAAGACCTTTTTGCAGCGTGTCACTGTCAGCTGTGTTCAATGGTCTGTTTGATAGATTGATCACTACGTTTTCTTTGGCTGTCTTGTTACTCTTCCTTCCCTTCTTGGGTTTCCTCTTCCCCCCCATCCTGGTCCTTTATTTTTTTTATTTATTTTTTTTTCTCCTGGGTTGCGTCCTAAAAAAGTTACAGCGTCGGTCTGATTCTGTTTTCTTCGCTAGCGTCTTCATTCGTGGTCTTGGCCTCCGTGCTAGATGAAGTGCCTGAGCTCCCTGGATGGGGTCTGCTCTGTGATGGCCCAAAGCTGTCCATTCACGTACACACTTCTTCGTTTAAATAGTTGTAGGTGTCGCGTCTAAACTTCCTTACCTTTTTCGCTTCTAATTCCAATTTGTAGGTTTCCAATTTTTTATCACTGTCGAGAAGGATGGCATCTAGTTCTTCTTGTCCCAGTAGCGCCTTAAAGGAATAGTGCGCTCAAAAATATTATTGTCCTGAGCGTTCGGGCATGTGTTTTTAAATATGCGTTGATTGATTTATGTACCTTAGCGCAGTTTTCCACATGCAAAATCGGGCAGCAGCCATCTTGTGCTAATCTTATCCGTTGCCACATTGCCCTAAGGTGAACTTCCCTGGCGGCACTAAATCATATCCCCCGCCCCTAAGGCTGACATCACCATTCCTAGCAATATTCTCCCCCCATCTCCATGACCTTATTGAGCAGCGTAGCCAAACGTGCCCAGTCATCACCTATGTGTTGACGCAGAACCCGGAATATCAACACACATCCTCTCACAACCACGCATCTCAATTTTGAATACAAAACATTATTTTGAAAAGAAACCGCAATACTCTGCAATTTATAATGTGCTTTTATTTCACAATAAACGCACCTGAACATCCGGCGATTGCCATATTCAACCACAGTGGCAATTTCTTTCTTTGTTCTAGATCCGCACGTTTGTCGTGAGTTAGTGTTCCTTTTGGGTATAAGAAGCCCATTGGACGCACCGTGAATTGCAAGGCTTCGGCATCAGCTTTGCGCTAGGCCACCGTAAACGGTGTCAGGTTGCTCCTTAGCGCTGGTACTGCGAAAGGGCATATCGGCACAGGGCGATCATCCCAAAACAGGGTCATTGTGATCCAGCCATTTTAAGTGCATCTGCAGCTGCCGGCTAAAGAAGCCATCAATTGGTATGTGGAATCGATGACATTCGCAGAAAGGCAGGATGTAGCTGTGTAGAAAACATAACAGAAATGTGTCTCGGTGGCCGTTCTTTATTCTAATTGATCAATTTACCCATTAATTCTGCACCGTGTGAAAACTGATGAACACAAACGTGAAACAATGGAAACACAGAGAAAACATTGAGGAACGTTGGAGTCTACGATGTGCTTGAGAGGTTAGTGCTATGGAGTATGTTTAGCTCGCAATGTTAATGTTAAAGGACATTTGTACCGTGCACTATCCCCACCGAAGTGGTCCCCTGGCGCTCTGGCGGCTCTGAAAAAGGGGAGGAGAGGGGATGGGTTAGTGGGAATAAGCTGGAAAAGTGCAAGAGAGCAGTGATGTGGTGTTGACAGCCTCAGCCCGGTGGGTCCGTTGGCTGGGCTTGGGGTGTTTTATGGTCCGTAGTCGTCGTGTGCTGTTGTGCAAGTCTGTGTGGTTTGTTTTGTTGTTGCATTGTTGTGAAGTTTGTGCGGATTGCTGCGTTTTAGGCTTGTGGTTGTATTTGGTTATAGTTTGAGAGGTGTATGCAGAGGGATGGAATTGTTAGTTGGTTGGTTAGTTGGCATTGCTGTCCTTGCAATTGTGGGATTCCATCTAGGTGCGTACATGCTAACAGTCGCACTTCTAGCTAGATGTCGCGCAAGCTAAAGTTCAGAATTCCATACTAGTGTGGAACATGCTAACAGTCGCGTTTCTGCCTAGATGCGACGCAAGCTAGGGTTCAGAATCCTGAGTGTGGTGCATGCTAACAGTCATATTTCTATCTAGATTTGATGCAAGCTAGGTTCAGAATTCTAAATGTGGTGCATGCTAAGAATCACAAATGTTAACAGTCACAATTCTGTCTAGATTTGGCACGTGCTAATCTTTGTGTTTCTCTCGGGTATGGTACTAGTTCACATTATACTGCAGGCAGTGTTTGCTGTCCAGCCATGAATAGGTTTAGGCTGGTGGTCCCATATCTCTCTAATAATGCATGGTGTAGGTCTGTAGCAGTCTAGGCCATTGAAAGATAAGTTAGAGTGGCAGGAGCTTTCTGGAGTAGAGTAATTGCTCTACCCCCACCACCTATGCCAGCACTTACAGTTTTGTCGTTGTCTGGTGGCTTCATTGGCTTCCCTGGCTGACACCTGCCGACACATCTTGGAGCTGCCAAAGTCGGAGCCGCCCTTAGCCACAGGGGCTGCTGGGCAGAGGGCTGCCCTGGGAGGGTTTATGATATGTGGCGAAGAGACCAATCAGGGTGCTGGGGGAGGGTTGGGAGGCGGGATTGGGCTGGGGAACGAGGGGGTGAAGGAGGAAGGGGACTGCAGCACCGAGCGTGCTGAAAAGCCATTCATAAAACCCTTTTATAGTGTTTTCAATAGTTGTGGGGCCATCTGGGGGGCAAACTCACCGTGGGCAGCCTCGTGGAAAGTGATTGCGTGGGCTGCCGGGCAGAGGGCTAACAGGAGATGTCCAGTTTAGGGAGGGGTGGGCCAATAGGAGCCTGGGGGAGTGCGAGGGAGGCGGGACAAGGCTGGGGGAAGCAGCGGCTGGAGCAGGGAGGCCGCGAGGGACACGCTGCGGGTGCGGGGCCATATTATGGTAAAAAGGGGGTCAGGAGCACCCCAGAGGTCCACACTTACCTGGGGCCTGGATGGAAAGGCTCAGGAAGCGAATGTGCAGTGGGCTAGACCCACGCCTGCATCGGTGTGGGATTGGCCAATAGGAGCCTGGGGGAGGGCCAGGGAAGCGGGACAAGGCTGGGGGAAGCAGCGGCTGGAGCAGGGAGGCCGCGAGGGACACGGTGTGGGGCCATATTATTGTAAAAAGGGGGTCGGGAGCACCCCAGAGGCCCAAGCTTACCTGAGGCCTGGATGGAAAGGCTCAGGAAGCGATGGTGCAGCGGGCTTGACCCACACCTGCATTTGTGTGGGATTGGCCAATAGGAGCCTGGGGGAGGGCGAGGGAGGTGGGACAAGGCTGGGGGAAGCAGCGGCTAGAGTAGGGAGGCCGCGTGGGACACGCTGGGGGTGCGGGGCCATATTATGGTAAAAAGGGGCTCAGGGGCACCCCAGAGACCCACGCTTACCTGAGGCCTGGATGGAAAGGCTCAGGAAGCGATGGAGCAGCGGGCTAGACCCACGCCTGCATTCGTGTGGGATTGGCCAATAGGAGCTTGGGGCAGGGCGAGGGAGGAGGGAAAAGGCTGGGGGAAGCAGGGGCTGGAGCAGAGAGGCCGCGAGGGACATGCTGCGGGTGCGGAGCCATATTATGGTAAAAGGGGGCCAGGAGCACCCGAGAGGCCCACGCTTACCTGAGGCCTGGATGGAAAGCTTGGATGCAGAAGTTGACAGAAGAATTCGAAGAAGGCATAGACGGCATTTTAATGGAATATTAGTGTAGAATTTGGCGTTGGTGGAACCTGGGGGCAGCCAGGTGTGGACTACGTGCATTTCGGTGCTTGACTGCCCATTTGCCTGGGACAAAGGCAAGTACACACATTATTGCGTGTCACACAAGTATTGCGTGTCGTTGCAAAATGCCACAAACAACAATCCATTACAATGCAAGCCAGCAATAACAGTCAGATAATGAAACCTTGACTCGTTCGTCTATAAAAAAAACGTCTACAGTAAAACGTACATAATATTCAGCATTTCCATTCCCTCGGCGTAACGCAGAGACTCCGTTCAGATCAACACATTTTCATAAAATGAAATTACATGTTACTTTTGTCCAGTTTTGGAATGGTGAACCTTATCATATTTGACGGTATTACACACCTCCCTTCATTCATTCCATTCCGAATCCTCCCTTTCGTCCAAGGACGGAAAACAATCGAACCTTATACTGTGTATGATGCGTGGGTGTGCACAGCTCACAAGCAAAATTCAAATGCAGTGACCTTCACTTACAATGTGAGCAAATAGCCTTGCAGACCACAGTGGCATCTGAAATATTTTAGAAAAACAATTTGTTTGCTGGCATCAAACAATGCCGTGCAAAATTTCTAGTGATTTACTTTTTTAATGAAAACAGTTAGTTAGTTTACTTCCAAATGCCTTATTTTTAGTGTCTCTCTGATGAACTGGCCACTCTCCCAGCGCCTTGCACAGCAAGCACCCACCACCTGTCAGCTCAGCCAGTCTCATGTTCTCAAAGAAAATCAGCTAATCATTTTTGCAAGTAGCGAGTCTCGAGCCCTGACAAAATGTGCTCGTACGAGAATGTCAGAGCAAGCCCCGCTCCAACCTTGGTACACAATTCGTCTCTGCTAACTGACTCATGCTATCTCCAACCCCCCCCTGAACCCATGACCCCTGTTCCCTTTGAACGCATCTGGTCCCCAGACCCTACCCCTGCACCACCTCAACTTCACCTCCCATATACCTAATCAGGAGTGGTCATATATTTTGGTAACACTGATACCTATCCCCACTGCATTCGAAATCGTAAGACTTCGATGGTCGCAAATCATAGTTCGGCCCCTCTTATAAGGCATCCGATAGCAACGACCCCTAACACATGCCCCCATAAAAATATAGGTCAGAATGCACCTATTTCTCACCAACAACCCCCTTTGATGCATTGTTTTGCGTACAGTCAGTAGTTCTTGCATGCCAAATTTCTTATGTAGCCTAGGTCTCATTCCTTTGTGGGATGCGTATTTATTCAGATATTTGGACATGTTATTGGTAAGGCAACTGCGGAACCCCAAAGTTGCTTTCATGCTGATATCCATCTGACTCTCCCGATCAGTGAAGGACCCACAAGAACTCGACGAAAGCGGAAAGTGTGAAAGCACAGCGTTACACTGTATGGCATCCTCCAAAAGGCACTTGGACAACGAGAATACATTTCAAAAGTCAATTTGGACGCTTATTGTTGAACAAATATATAGTTGCTAATCATTTTAACCGGGAAGTGAACTGTTGCACGAGGTCTGCTTTCGGTGGAGAGGGAACGTTTGCAATGTTTTGTGGCAATGTAGGTTTCCTAGGAACAAAATCGTGAGCGATTCCATGGGTATGTATGTCCAACACAGTCAAAGTGAGATCTTTCACAAAATCGAATTCCATTTCCTGGTATATTGGCTTGACCACCCATTTTTTGCTTCTTTTCGTAAAGGCCATTGTGTAACGAAGCATCCCAAAGTTTCCTGCAGTCCTCGATTGTTCTCTCCCTGCATTCTCATTATGCGCGAAGACCGCTAGTAATGTCCGATATTGCATCCCGTCTATGCCGAAATGCAATCTCTTGGGCCTGTACTTTAGGCACGTATTGTGCAACACCTCCAAATCTCCTGTGTGACAGAATTCTGTGAGTCCCTTCAGATCTCTTAATAGAGTTTTATCAAACACGATCTTCTCAAGAGCTTTGTGTGGAGGTGAAGATGGAACCAACCACTTCTTCTTGCGTTCCTGCTCCTCCGATAAGGGTCCATGTGCACATTGGTGAAAACGTTGGTTCTCTGTCCATGAGTGAACGTTGGAACAGTGATGCATCAATGAGCGCCACATTTTTCAAGTAGAATTTCCACAGATCCACCACAAGTTTTGGAGCTCCACCAAAGATGGTTGCTCATGACTGGGACCACTGTGAAATACCTTTTTTAATTTTTTGTTGTTTTTTTTTTTTTTACCAGCAGCTGTGATTTTATTTATTTATTTTTTGGATTGATTTGGCAACGTGCCATACATCAAATTGATGGTGAATGTTTGGAAACTGCCCTCGCGTGGCCTTGGCTATTGAAACATGTCTGTCAGTGGCTATGAGGTCTATTTGTATTCCCCTCGATTGGAGATGTTCCAGGGATTTTATAAAACCATGTTTCTCCATGGCCACTGAGGATTTACATTCGGACACCTGCACAACCACCAAACTTGCAATTCTTTTAGTTTCCATGTCCTGAAAGTGGTATGTGCAGTACTTTGCGGAAAATCCAGGGCTGTCACACAGTCCATCGCCAGCTAGCCTGAGCCGTTTGTCAGGGAGTGTCCTTTCAATTGACATGTGTTCAATTTTCCAAGCTTCACTAATAGCAGAGAATAAATATTCTCTTTGATATTTGTAGTACTGTGTTTTAGAAAGGAACTGGAGTCCCACAAATTGACAGAAACTGGACAACTTACTAAAAGTAGAGCCACTGAAAAGTAAAGCTGCTGCACACAGTAGATTTCCAGCTGGCACTTTGCCCAGCATCGGTTGAGCGGACCATGAAAATGTAGCATGGAGCAGGCCACAAGTGGCTTGAATTTTCAGGTTTGTGCCTTGTGATAAACAAGTCACGTTCACCAATGGCTGCTCGCATACTACCCCCCCTCACTGAGTGGACACATTTCAACATCCGTATAATCTTTACCAGGCAGCTGTCGAATACGATGGGCCTCATTACAAGGTTGGAGGTAGCCTTGCCGGTACCTCCAAACTCGCATTCGGGTCCGGCTCCCGCAAATGGGCAATTACTGGGCTATTCCGGCCCAGCTGGACCCGGTAATTGCCCTTTCACGGGTGCTAGGTACGGTACATCCCCATTCCCATTGAGCCTCATAGGGCTCAATGGGAATGGGAACGTTGGACGCACCGGCACCGTTTACAACGGTGCCGGTGCATCAGACATGCTGTGCTCGCTGGTGCCGCACTGACCACCAGGTCAGAACTGGCAGGCTGTCAGGCACCCGCGAGCACAACTCGTAGTATGGCAGTACGGTAGATATTGCCTTACTGTCATAATTATGAGGCCCAATGTATTTGTGCTCCTTTTTATTAGACTATTGTCCTGCATGAATGTGGTTTGTGACTCAACTGTGGTGGACATATCGGCCAAACAGGACACACTGAAGTCGAGATCTTTGGCCAGTTCCTCGGTCAATTGTGTTATGGCTTAAGCATCTGTTATTTCAGCTTCTTGTATTTGCACACAAATTGGAGAAAACATCAATGTCGATTTTGTTTATTGGGTGGGCCATTTTTCTGCGGGTGTAGATTGTGTGAAGTGGTCACTGAGTAATTCAAAAGCATCTTCCTTCTATTCAGTTTCTTCTTCATCTTGTCCAGTTCTCACATTGTAGCAATGGTGCAAAAACACTTTGCTTGCTTCGCCGGTCACATCCAATTCATTTTCTGGCCATTGGGCATAAGCATTTGGAGTCTGCTTATTGACTAGACTATGCCGCGCCTCAAAGATTAGTTGCTCCATGGTGAAATCTGTTTGGCAAGCAGCATCTTTGGTATCATTTGTTGTCTGTGTCTTCATGCTTCGTTTTCTTCTGGGCCTCTTACATACATACCCTCGTAAACTGTGTACATCAGTTTAGTCAAAATATACATTCCAAATCTCACCTGATTGATGGCTAGTGTACTCTGAGATCACCGTGCGAAACCTGCTGTTTGTAATGTTGCACTCAAGCATTTTGCATTGTATTCAGCATTCGGGTAGAAATTGTAACGTTAGAACTCAAATGGTAAAAGTTTGAAAAGATGATCGTTTATAATAATGTCACTGTCTAATAGTATCAGATGTAGGATATACTTTCTTTCATTCAACGGAACTGTCAGTACGCATACTTTGTGCTCTGGACCAGCTCCAAAGGATGATGTAATTGTAGTCGAAGTCCCAGCATCACCCTGTAACACAGTACTTGTTTTAGTGTGAACGAAAACAGTGAAATTGAACAGACAAAATTGGATGTAGTCAATAGTACATATCAATAAAAACACATAAATGAAACATTATGTAAACAAACAGGATACGTAAACTATTTCATATCTAAAATTCCATACATATTACATTTCTGTAATCGAATGGCGAAATAAAACTACCTGATAGGTGCTCGAAGTTGTTGTTGACTCTGGGAAAGAAATGGATGCATAATCTTTGTCAAAAGCGTAAGGGATGATAGGGGATTGACCCCCCCCCCTTTCCTGAACCACAGAAGCCGAATAGATCGACCCTCCCACCGAAGATGGCACAGGCGTCTGAATATTAATATCACAGAGAACCACGTGGCAGCCAATGGGGTGGAAGACGGAGTTAGAGAAAGGGTGTGGACTGATAAAGGAAAGATGGGGAGACAACATGCAACTCACAATTACTAACACCACAAAATCCTATAATACCACCAAGTCTGTACTCCTAATCCTGATCACCCACCTATCTCAGACTCTTCATAGTATTCCCAAATATCCTACTATGCATCTTACCTAGAACATGAAATACTAACACAGAGAGTCAACAAGGACATAACTGTAACGCTCACCTGGCTCCCACGGAGGCGCTGGCCTAGTCTGGGTTGCTGTGGCCTCTTCAAGCGTGATGCTCAGAACTCGGACCACCGATTGAACAGGACCCCCAAATCTTGCTTGTCTGGCCCGTAGGAATATCCTTCTGCAGATGAGAAAGGGGATTAACTGTCTGCAGAATAGTGTGCTTGCTCTCCCCTTTCCCCCTTCGTTCTTCTCTGACTTCCTCCAAAACCCCCGGTTTAAGCTCACTTTATGGTTTGGAAGGATGAACTCTCCTTCCTGCTTCTGGTGCAGGGGCGCGCGTTCGTCCAGTTACTTCACTGGTTTTCAGAATGGCTCTGGCAAAATCTTTTCTGAGCGATACGCCGTAAGTATGAGGATTCAAAAGTTCAAGTGTGAGACTCTTTTTATGTTGTCTTCCTAACCTGTGATCTGTCCTTTATTTCAGGTGTAGAACGAAGGCGATGCGTTGAGGGGTTAAATTGCTGATGGTAAAATCAGGTGAGTTAGTGATGAGGGCGACCCCTCTAAATGTCTTTATAATTCCCCAGTAATGTCTTTTGTCCTTTCCCCACAGGGGCCGGGGTGCGGTACCTGCCAACGAAGCGGCGCCGACCCGAAATGTGGAATGGTTCACCAAGAAAAGCCGGTAAGTATTATGGCTGAAAATTCGGCTTTCCTTCTGTGTTCCCTCTGCTCACCTTTTGTCTCTTCTTCTCTCCCCTAGGTGCAGAGATGTGGCGACCGGTGCTGACAGCCGCGATGGAGCCGGGAGATGTCTCGAGGACAGGTGAGTGAAGCGCGGCGCTGCAGCGAGCAACGCAATGTTTTTAAATGGAAGTCTTTCTTCAAGAATGCTGGCGTGAAGATTCCAGATGCAGGTAAGAAGTTTGAATAAGTTCTTGGTTTTCACCTTTCTCTTCTCTTCTTTCCTTACAGGTGTTCCAGGTTCGAGGCGGGCGTGGCTGGAGACCAGGTGCAGGAGCAGACACAGTGAGCGTTCAGCTGCTGGGATGCAGAACAACGCGAAGCACGTGTGGCTGTCCGGGCGTGGCTTAAATAGCCTTGGAAGAAGTCCTAGGTAAGTATTCTTTCACAGCTCCACCCAAGTAACAAAATAGTCCCTTCAGTAAAATAGTCCCTCCTAAGCCTCATTTGGCTTGGGTCTTCATGCAGCATGGTCAGCATCAGGTAAGTGCACCAAACACTTTCCTTTATGAGACTGGCGCCTATGGCTCCAGGACTGATGTCCAACATTAGCCTGGCGCCAAAGGCGCCTGGACAGAGTCCAAAGAGCCCCTATAAGGGGCTGCTGGGCTTTTACCCGGGGGCATGATGCCTGCTCCCGGGGGTGCTGGGCCTGGCCTGGTGCTCTGGGGGTAGGCATCATGACAGCACTCCCCCCCAAGGCCCCTCCCAAGGTCGTTCCCTCTGGAGGTTTCGGTTTGTTTGGGAAATTCCGATGGAACCTTTTTACTAGCCGAGGTGCATGTACGTGGTCGCTGGGTTCCCAAGACCTTTCCTGAGGCCCGTACCCCTTCCAATCAATTAGATAGAAAAGTTTTGATTTTGAGATCTTAGAATCCGAAATGTTCTTCACCTCGAATTCAGGCTCCCCATCTATCTGGATTGGTTCTGGTGGCTTTATTAATCTGGTTCCTGGTTGCACTGGTTTCAAAAGTGACACATGAAAAACGGGGTGAATCCGCATGTTAGCTGGTCGATCTAGCTTGACTGCCACTGGGTTAATTATAGCTTTGATCGAGTAATGGCCTAAATACCTTGGATTAAAAGTCCGAGGTCCCTTGAGCGATAGGTGTTTGGTCAGCCAACCATACTTGATCCCCTATTTGGTATGGAGGCGCCTCTCTTCGATGCAGATCCGCATTCTTTTTGTATTTCCCTTTCGCATGTTGTAAGTGTGCAGTTGCATCCTTGAACGCTTGAGTAATCGTAGAATGCAAATGGTCCACTGCAGGCATTTCAAGGCTCAAAGGTGAGTCCAAGTCTGAAGTATGAGGGTGATGTCCATATAGGGTATAAAAGGGGCTCTGACCAGTTCAAGAGTGTATCGAGTTATTGTATGCATATTGAGCCACCCATAAAATATTCTTCCAATTACCCTCCGATTGGTGCAACATACATCGTAGATATTGTTCAAGGGCTGGTTCGTTTTCTCCGTCTGACCATCGGTCTGTGGGTGGTGGCTGGTTGAGAGTCTTACGTCGATTTGTGCTAGTTGACAACACTTTTTCCAAAAATGAGAAATAAACTGGCTTCCCCGATTGGAGACTAATATGGACGGGAATCCATGCAAACGGATGATATTTTCGAGGAATTCCTTGGCAAGAACAAAAGCTGAAGGTAATCCTTTCAACGGAATAAAATGGGCCATCTTGGAAAATAAATCCACCACAACCAGAATAGTATTGTATCCATTACAAGAGGGCAGGTCCGTGATAAAATCTAGTGACAAGGTGTGCCAAGGTGCTGGTGGAATGTCTAAGGGTTGAAGAAGACCGGCGGGTTTCGTTTTTTGACCTTTGTTTTGGGCGCAAACTCCACTGGACATCACAAAAGATTTAATATCCTTTCGCCAGGAAGGCCACCAGAATTGTCGTTTAATTTTTTCCTGTTTTGGTAATGCCAGGATGTCCTTCCATCAGAGTATCATGATGACGGGGAAATAACCAGTTCTTGCAATTCCTTTTCTGGCAAAAATAAGCGTCCTTGGAAGTAAGGTAAGCCATCGTTGACTGAAAAGTAAGACCCCCTTTTGATCCAATCCTGCAAGGCTGAAGAGTCCAGGAATTGTTTTACCCGTGCTTGAATGTCTTCAAGGGTTTCTAAAGTGGTTATCCCCAAAATTCTTTGTTCGGGAATTATCGGCACAGGTTCTGAGTTTGTGTCCATTTCTCCCATTCCAATTCGAGATAGCGCGTCTGCTTTGCCATTCTTACAGCCGGGATGGTAACTGATTACAAAATCGAACTCAGCAAAGAACAAAGCCCATCGGAGCTGTCGTGAAGACTGAGCCTTGGCAGTTTTTAAATATTGTAAATTTTGGTGATCAGTGATCACGGTGATGGTATGCCTGGCGCCAAGAAGATAATGCTGCCAAGCCTTAAAGGCGGACTTAATGGCTAATAATTCCTTATCGGTGATTGCATAATTTATCTCCAGCAGCGAGAACTTTCTGGACCAAAATACTACGGGGTGCAGTTGGTTGGTTTCGGGGTCTCTCTGAGACAGGACAGCTCCTTTGGCTAAGCTGGACGCGTCGGTTTCGACTATATATGGGAGATCGGGACGCGGGTGTTTCAAAATAGGTGCGGACGTAAATTTAGCTTTCAATTCCTGAAAGACCTGTTCAGCTTTCTCGGTCCATTCAAAACGTTTATTTTTCCGCAAGAGTGCAGTGATGGGTTGCACCACACATGAAAATTCCGGGCTAAACCTGCGATAAAAATTGGCAAAACCAAGCATGCTTTGGACACCTTTCACCGAACTAGGTGATGGCCATTTGAGGATGGCATCCACTTTCCGTGAGTCCATTCGGACCCCTTTAGGTGTCAGGATGAATCCAAGAAACTCAACCTCGGTGGTATGGAAAACGCATTTTTCCAGCTTTGCAAACAGTTTTTGCTGGCGCAATTTCTCTAGGACGGCCCTGACATGTTTTCTGTGATCTGATTCCGAAGAGGAGTACACCAGAATGTCATCGATATACACGACAACACAGACATCGATGAGTTCCCGAAGGACATCGTTCATGAAGAATTGGAAGGCAGCAGGCGCGTTGCACAACCCGAAAGGCATCACCTGGTATTTGAATAGTCCATATTTTGTACGGAAGGCCGTTTTCCATTCGTCGCCTTCTTTTACTCATACCAGATGATAAGCCCCCCGGAGATCTAACTTGGTGTATACGCAAGCGTCCTTCACCTTGTCAAGGAGTTCAGGGATCAAAGGCACAGGGTAACGATTTTGGTTCAATGCGCGGTAATCGATACAAGTTCTAAGGTCGCCTTCTTTTTTTGGCACGAAGAACAAAGCCGAGGATGCCGGAGACTTTGACGGGCGAATGAAACCATTGGCTAGGTATTGATCTAAATATTGTCTCAAATGCAGATTCTCCGGTTCAGTAAGGGCATAAATCCTGCTACAAGGGATTGTGCACCGGGCACCAGATCGATTTGGCAATCGTACGATCTGTGAGGAGGGTAACGTGTTGGCCTGTTCCTTTTGGAAGACGTCCTGAAAGTCTTGGTATTCCGGAGGTAGTTGCATGGAGACAGAGGTTACTGATGCTAGACTGATCTTCAGATTTTCTGGGTAGCAGGTTTGTGCACAATCTGGGAAGGTTATTCTCTTCGCTCGCCAATCAATTTGAGGATTATGTGTCTCTAACCAAGGGATTCCGAGAATAAACTGAAACTGTGGAGCCTTGATTACATCGAACACAACTGCCTCCCGATGGCCGTCCGGACCTACAAGTGTCACCTCAGCTGTGGAATGTGTTACCGGTCCAGAGGCAATTTCGGTTCCATCAACTGTGGTGATGACATCTTTGCTGGTTTTAGGACGCAGAGGGAGGTTAATCCTGGAGACCAATTCACGATCCACATATTTTCCTATAGCCCCACTATCGATGTATGCCTTTATTGCATGCAACCGCATAGGCTGTTCCGGATCTACGACGACCATTGTCACAATGAAATGCGAGGTCTGAGAGTTAGTTTTCAAGCTCGTCAAGCGGACCCCTATGCTTGTCGGGCGTGGTCATTTCCCGATACAGAGTTTTCATGGATTTTATCAGCGGCTCCTACCACCTTCTTGGGCGGCTTTGCCGGGCAATCTCGTAGAAAGTGTCCAGAGGACCCACAATAAAGACATAATTGCATCTGCCGTCGTCTTTCACGTTCCTTTTGAGTTAGAGGTCCTTTAACCCCTCCGATTTGCATTGGCTCAGAGGCTTCAGCCCCCTTGAGGTTAGCGTGGGCCTTGACCAACACCCGGTTCTCAAACTTGGACCGATCTGCTTTTCTGTTTTGCAGTCTGTGATCCAATTGGACCACTAGGTCTATATATTCTGAGCATTCTTGGGGCGGATTTACAACATGGGCCAGGACATCTTTAAGTTCTCCGCATAGACCTCGATAAAATAATGTGATTCTTTTATCCTCTGGCCACCCAGTTTCCACAATTAGTCTATTAAAGGTTGAAATGTAGGATAGGAGATCTTGATTGCCCTGTCGCAGAGAGAGAAGTTCGTCATCCAGAGCCTGCCCCTGGGAGTGACGAGCAAATAACCTTTCCATGCTTGCTTGAAATCCTTGAAAATCACGAAGAATCGGGTCATCTTGAGTTACCAGTGGAACTGACCAATCGGCAGCACTGCCGCTGAGATATGACAATACAAAGGCTACCTTGGTCTGGTCATTAGGGAAGGCCCCAGGTCTGCATAGGAAATGCAAACGACACTGATTCATGAATACGGCGAATCGTTTGGGGTCCCCAGCAAAGCGTTCGGGTGGGGCCAGCGGCATGTTTCCAGGTAGATTAATCTGCACCTGGTTACTGGAAAGCACAGGAGCGGGGTTCCCCCCGGAACCGGGTAAAGGAGTTTGTCCAGCTTGACCTTGCAAAAGCTATCTAGCCAGGTCATCAGCTCTTTCCTTTGTTACAATCACTTCCCTCCTGAGAGCATTAGTCTCTTGACGAGCGACGTGTACTTCGGCCCGTAATTCCCCCAGTAGTTGGGCCAACTGGTCAGTCTCAGAAGTTTCCATAGCGCCTGGGTGGGAATTTGTAGGAAGGCTTCGCGTTCTGTAACGCTCACCTGGCTCCCACGGAGGCGCTGGTCTAGTCTGGGTTGCTGTGGCCTCTTCAAGCGTGATGCGCAGAACTCGGACCACCGATTGAACAGGACCCCCAAATCTTGCTTGTCTGGCCCGTAGGAATATCCTTCTGCAGATGAGAAAGGGGATTAACTGTCTTCAGAATAGTGTGCTTGCTCCCCCCTTTTCCCCTTCGTTCTTCTCTGACTTCCTCCAAAACCCCCGGTTTAAGCTCACCTTATGGTTTGGAAGGATGAACTCTCCATCCTGCTTCTGATGCAGGGGCGCGCGTTCGTCCAGTTACTTCACTGGTTTTCAAAATGGCTCTGGCAAAATCCACTTGACTTTTCTGAGCGATACGCCGTAAGTATGAAGATTCAAAAGTTCAAGTGTGAGACTCTTTTTATGTTGTCTTCCTAACCTGTGATCTGTCCTTTATTTCAGGTGCAGAACGAAGGCGATGCGTTGAGGGGTTAAATTGCCGATGGTAAAATCAGGTGAGTTAGTGATGAGGGCGACCCCTCTAAATGTCTTTATAATTCCCCAGTAATGTCTTTTGTCCTTTCCCCATAGGGGCCGGGGTGCGGTACCTGCCAACGAAGCGGCGCCAACCCGAAATGTGGAATGGTTCACCAAGAAAAGCCGGTAAGTATTATGGCTGAAAATTCGGCTTTCCTCTTGTGTTCCCTCTGCTCACCTTTTGTCTCTTCTTCTCTCCCCTAGGTGCAGAGATGTGGCGACCGGTGCTGACCGCCGCGATGGAGCCGGGAGATGTCTCGAGGACAGGTGAGTGAAGTGCGGCGCTGCAGCGAGCAACGCAATGCTTTTAAATGGAAGTCTTTCTTCAAGAATGCTGGCGTGAAGATTCCAGATGCAGGTAAGAAGTTTGAATAAGTTCTTGGTTTTCACCTTTCTCTTCTTTCCTTACAGGTGTTCCAGGTTCGAGGCGGGCGTGGCTGGAGTCCAGGTGCAGGAGCAGACATGGTGAGCGTTCAGCTGCTGGGATGCAGAACAACGCGAAGCACGGGTGGCTGTGCGGGCGTGGCTTAAATAGCCTTGGAAGAAGTCCTAGGTAAGTATTCTTCCACAGCCCCACCCAAGTAACAAAATAGTCCCTTCAGTAAAATAGTCCCTCCTAAGCCTCATTTGGCTTGGGTCTTCATGCAGCATGGTCTGCATCAGGTGAGTATGCAGCATGGTCTGCATCAGGTAAGTGCACCAAACACTTTCCTTTATGAGCCTGGCGCCAAAGGTGCCAGGACTGATGTCCAAAGAGCCCCTATAAGGGGCCGCTGGGCTTTTACCCGGGGGCATGATGCCTGCTCCCGGGGGTGCTGGGCCTGGCCTGGTGCTCCGGGGGTAGGCATCATGACAATAACCCCACAATGGCAGCAAGCTGGATGACGCAAACAAGGATGACTTCCATTATGAAGAAGACGTGAACACATGGCCCATCGGGCTAGCAACGCAACATAAGCAACATGGAACATAGCAATGGATTGCGACAAGACTCTGCCCCTCTACACAGGCGCAGATAAACGTGAACTCTTGTACCACATGTGTCCAAGATGGTTACATAAACCTCATCATACTCATAGCAGGTTGTGTGATGTCATAGGTAAGTATTCATTCATACTCAAAATGTTCCTGTACATATGGAGGGCATTGTTGCCACATCATTAACCTCCATTCCTGTAGAAGACGAGCGCCTAGCTCGTGTAACTTAATTTGTGACAGAAGAATAGCTTCAGTTTAGAAAGACTCAACCAAAAATTAGACAACTTTGTGTCGTAGAATCTGAATGTCCGGGTTCCTTATAAGCACACCCAGACTCCTGTGAATGACGCCATATGTCCGCCGTGAACTGGGAGCTCACCGCCGCGGTAGGCAGCGGGACACTGGGCACAAAGCACCGACAGCTTGTCTGGTTCCGCTCCCTGCTTCAGCAGGGAAAGAATTCCCGAGTGCAGAATTATCGCGGCTCCCATCTCACCACTCGAGATAGAAAGTCTCTGCCTGCATGCCTGCTCCTTCTCCTGTGAAACCGCTGTGGCCGCCCGTGCTGCACAATCAACAATTATCAGCACCAGTGCACAGGCGGCCAACGGTTTTGTAGATGGCTCAGTTACCAGCAGCTGGTGAATGGCGCGAGTTCTGAACTACCCCCGCCCCTCAGCCTACTGGGAAATGTAGTTTTTACATTTTTTCTTGTTGTACGGCCGCCGAGGCTTGCCCCAATTCTGTTTCCTGACAATCTTGCTCCTTCATTTTCAGTGCGTTGTCACGAAGTGGTAAAGGGAAAATTAGATTTGCATTAGATATGCGAAGATCCAACTCTCAAGAATATGAACTTCAACAAGTCTGTATGGCTCACCATTGTTATACTGGATGTGTCGGTGATGTTGTCACTACCGATAGTCTGTGCTTCAGTAAATATTCTCACCTAAACAAAGTTGACATGTGAAGCAACCGATTACGAAAAGATTGTGCTTATTTCAAAGGGCACTATAGCATAGTTTTTTTCATAAATAATTTTCTATGATGCTCCTAAAACCAAGGACAGATGTCTAGCAAAACTGGATGTAGTTATAAAGCAATACAATCTGGTAAATATGCAAAGTTTAGTGAGAAACATTTACACCAAAAGCACCAATGTGTCCATGTAGTTACCTATTCAGTACCCTAAGGCCTACAGCTAAACCATGAACCGTGACTCACCTGAGGCAGCGTGAGCATGAATATAGTTGGAATTGCATTTGAAAGCAATTTACGAGACGTTCTGAGTCGATACTTCTTTGTGTACTGCGATTGGTCGTACATATTTGTGGTAAGGTGCAGGCTGCATATGCGGAATTGATCACCCCTCAAGTCCCCCAATACATCCTGGGCTCTACTTGCAAGCTCTTCCGGCGCAAAGCCGCAATATCTGACCCATTCTCTTATTCGATCTATATTCCTCGCGGAATATATGCATTATTGTGCCTTTAGGTTTGATATGGGTCTTAGAACGGCAACCGTAAACCATACAAGTAGGCATTGTTGAAAAATCTGTAAAAAAAGAAAAAAAATCCACACAGGTAAAAATGTATTTTCCATGAATGCGTGAGAAAGATGGAATTATATAATTCATTTTTCTATACAATGTATGTTTTGGTCACAGAACCAAAACCTGTGTAGCAAAGCCAACTGTATTCTAGGATAACTTACAAAGAGTTAGATTCAGCAAGCAGGGTAGTTGGCAGCAGGAGAACAGGTAGCGCGATCATGAATTGACTTCCAGTGCTCAGATGTTCACAGGTAGCACGATGACGAGCTGACTTGCAGTGCTCACAGATGTTCTCACGATAAATATCAAGGGGTTTATAAAGAATTAGAAAAGTGGGTGTGTATGTGAATGAGTGACGTGTATATGGTGTGGTTTTATGTGGATAGCAGGGGCACGGACTGCTTCAGGTGAGCCTGCCTAGAGACACTGGGTCTGGGGATGCCATATGAACAATGGCCCCTGCGCAGAAGATACCTTTTGAAATGTACGTGGTGTTGGGCACCTTGGCCATTCCCATCCTTGGCAGCGCACATCCACAGGTGCGAACTGCCGTTGATAGTGGAGGGTGGATGGATGGGCATGAGGCATGCAGGAAAGGGCCGGAACACTGCTGAATGGAGAGACACACTTAGGTGGTTTGCAGCGGCACAGCCTGCTTTAGGGGAGCCTGCCTGGAGACACTAGGTCTGGCTAGGCCATGTATACAATGGCCCCTGGGCAGAAGATACCTTTTGAAGTGTGCATGGTGTTTGGCACCTCGGCTGTTCCCACCCACTCAGCCTTGCCAGGGCAAGTGAGCGTGTCCTTGATTCACTGAAGAATTGAAACATCCATTCATGAAAGTTCAGTTGTATTTTATTTTGTTGCTGATGTTGATGGCACAAATATACTACACATTGTATACTTTGGGTTGCAGCACAGTATGGGAAAATCCCCCGTACTGACCGCTGTCACTGGGGAATGTGTCTGTAATGGCACCAACAACACACGCGGGTATTACTCGTCGAACGTGGTGTCCAAGCCTCCCATGAAACCACCATGTAAATGCACGATAGGCCACCAGCCTGTACCACATTTAGAAGAGGACGATACAAACTGTATTTAAATGAACAAGAGAAGTGTGTCACACCTTAGTTGAAAATGCAATCTTGTATCCTATGGCATTTGTGTCAGTACAATTGTTACTCCACGGATCAATCAACTTGGGCTTTAAAGTGTAGACACATTACAAAAGTGAACAACTATGCATTCCATTACATTTGGGACACAGAGAAATATTGTTTCTTGGTTGTACGTGAAAGACACATAAGATGACCAATATGATTTCCACAAATCGCAAGTGATGTATAGAATTGCAAGACTACATTCATTTGGCAGTGATAGATCAAAGTTGCGACAATATAGGAGACAAACATGAAATGTTAGTAGCCTAAGTGACATCACATCTAGAGTACACTTACTCATTACTTGGATTGCGAGGGCGAACTGTTGCACGAAGTTTGTGCATAAGCACCATCATAAGCCTCAACACAGACCGTGTGAGGCAGGCTGCCCTGAAGTACTGCAGCTCGGTAACGCACTGCGGCCTTGTCTCGTCTTGCGATGTGTAGGACAAGCATCCAGAGTTTTCTCGGCAGCAGCAGTTCTCCTCCTCGGTTGGCATTACCTCACACCGATTGCAGGTATACCAGGTGGAGATGTCGTCCATGCGACTAGGCTCAGGCTCTTGATCTGGTGATTCGTCCTCCCAACTGACGTCCGAAGCCCCATGGTTTCTGCATCTTTCTCTTTCGGGTAATTCCGCCTCAGAATACTCTGGCTCGTACTGGTTGGGCTGTATTGTTGCCATTATGCAACAAAATTAAAATTGATGGTACTAGTATCTGTATGCACGGGCTAGGAGCAACGAAGATAGCGGAACAGAGCAGAAACGAGCCACAGGGTACACAAAAAAAGACAGTGAAACGGTTGGAAAAGCAAATCTGATGTTGTCTGATGAGAAGCGAAGCGGTCTGTTTAAACTTATTGAGGAAAGGGTCGTCCTGCCATTTCCATGGAAACGGGTCATTAGCTGGAGCACAGAGAACGTTGACACGAGACGTGCATTGGCGTTGTGAAATGGGCCGTACGCGTCTAGTGATGTCCGCTTCAGGGGCTGTGGATATGATTTAGTGCCGCCAGGGCAGTTCACCTTAGGGTGATTCAGCAACGGATAAGATTAGCACAAGATGGCCGCGCCCTGCTGCCTGATTTCGCATGTGTAAAAGTGAGGAAAGCTAAAGTAAGGTACTTAATAAATGTTTGTACGAGCGATTAACGTATGCTTAAAAACACATGCCCGAATGCTCGGGACAATAATATTTTTGAGCACACTATTCCTTTAAGTTCTTTCTTGATATCTTGTATCTCACTGCTAAGGCTTGCTATATTCTTAGAGAGTTCCTATATTGTTAATAAGATGAGATCTGATCTAGCAATCATTAATTTCTTTATGAATCAAATATTCTAGTTGTTTGATGCGGGGTCAGCCGCACTGACTGTTGAGTGTTCCATGTTTTGTTGCTGATCAATCCTAGGATAGCATCTGCCTCTTCTGTGGAGAAGCCTAAAGTTTCTGCTCTTATATTTGTTAGGACTTCAGTATCCTCGAAGGACATTTTAGATGCGTGCCTCCACCCTTTGTTTATGCCCTAAAAGGAAAATGGAGAAAGGAGGGAAGGGTGGGCACCACTGATGTGTTTAAAATGTTAGTTCGAGATAATTCAAAAATTAGTGAAGTCAAAATTAATTGTAGCGTACCAATAAAGCACAAGGGTGTGAACAATCTAAAAAGAGAAGAGCTAGGGAAAAATCACTAGTTCATAGTACACACTCGTTCTGCCCTTGAAATAAGTTTCAGTTAAAGTCGATTGTTCACGTAATGTTTCTAATGTTTCAGAAATTATAGTCCATAGTTTCTTCAGTTAAAGATTCCCAATAATTTTAATTGCATAAAAGGCAGTGTGCATCAAAGAAATGTGTCCCCCAATATTTTTTGCCAATTCATTTCGGAACTTAGTCTGTCTTCAGGGCTGGACACTGTACATATGATATTACATCAACATACGAAACATGAAAGTAAATATCAATTGATAGCCCACACTTCAATGTTCCCAGCGCACAAAAGATTCCTGCACTTCAAAATAGCGAACCAACACTACCAATTCAAGGTGCTACCCTTCAGAATAGCCTCCGCTCCAAGGGTATTCATCAAGGTACTAGCGGTAGTGGCAGCAAACCTATGCAGAGAATCTATCCCAGTGTTCCCTTATCTGATTGACTGGCTGATAGGAATCCCCCCAAATTTGCAAGCAAAATACCCAGAGAATAATCAATCTTCTGTTCCAATTGGGATTCTCATTCAACGAGACATAGGAGCTGTCATAAAATAGAAGAGGTTCTAGTCTTTACATGAAACGAAAGAGTGCAAAACATACTCCTGAAAATACCCAAATAACTGTACGCAAAGCAATGCGCCTGCTCGGGATGATGGCTTCATGCGCCTGGTCCCACACGCACAGTTGTGCATGCGCACAATGCAAGAATGGTTAGAGAAAGTGGTCTCAGGCAAGCGGTTAGTGGGACGATCTAGTGGTTGTTTCGCTAATCCTAGTTCAAGCGCTACGCTGGTGGAAAAAGGAAAATCTAATGGAAAACCTTTTCACAACTCTACAGTGCAAGGGATTGCCACTACAGACACATCTGTCACCGGGTGGGGAGCCCATTATCTTCACCAGACAGTGCATGGCTTGTGGACCCATATCACAGCTCAAAATCACATAAACCTTTCAGAACACTTAGCAGTGCTCAAAGCACTACAAGCATTCCAAGTGCATTTGTCAGGCCAAACAGTACAAATCCTCACGGACAGCACCACTGCCATGTTTTACACAAACCAGCAGGGAGGCACGCACTCTCCAAGTCTGTCCAGGCTAGCACAAAAAATGTGGAAGTGGGCACTGAAGCGGAACATGTTCCTAGTGTCGCAACATGTTCCCTGGGAACTCAATTCTCTGGGAGACTCATTAAGCAGAGATCCTCTACCAGAAGAGCCTGAGTGGCAGCTCAGCAGAAACATCTCAGACAATATTTTCTCCCTCTGGGGCTATCCTCCCTTAGACTTGCTTGCCACAAGGCAAAACACTCAATGCCCAGACTTCGCATCCAGGTTTACCCAACCGGGATCCAAGGGGAACACCCTGTTGATGAGCTGGTTAGGGAAATTTGCCTACACCCCCCCTACTCCCCCTCAACACTGCTATTGAGCAAAATAGTGAACGTAATGCTCCAAGAACAAGTGACGCTAATCCTGGTTGCTCCTATGTGGGCGAGACAACCTTAGTTTCTGCATCTGTGCAAACTAATGATGTGGGATCCATTCAAACTCCTGTGCCCCTCCAACATGCTCACGCAACACAGGGGGATGATGTTACACCCACATCCTCAATCGATGAACTTGGCACCTTGGCTCCTGAAGTCATAGAATTTGGCCATTTAAAACTACTTCAAAGGTGTATGAATATCCTCTAGGAGGCACGCAAACCAAACACCTGACACTGTTATTTTAACAAATGGAAAAGGTTTGTAATATGGTGCCAGTCAAAAAAAGGTAAACCCGATCGAATGTACGCTATCACACATTCTTAATTACATGATCCACTTACTAGACTACGCTCTGGTATTCAACTCTAATAAGGTTCACCTAGCGGCTCTATCTGTGTAGCCCACTTCTCAATGCAAGGTGTCCTGGTGGAAAGTCCCTGTCATTAAGGCATTCATGGAAGGATTAAAAAGACTTCACCCCGGCCCCCCATTTCAAACCCGCCTCCAATGTGGGATCTAAATGTGGTACTCTCAAAGCTCGAGCCTATGTACAAGTCCAGCCTTAAACACCTAACATAAAAAATGGCTTTTCTGGTGGCTCTCACCTCCATAAGAAGAGTCGGTGAACTACAAGCTCTGTCAGTGCAGGACACTTTCTTTATTATCCACAAAAACAAGTTGGTACTAAGAACACACCCTAGGTTTTCACCTAAGTTCATATCTAAGTTCCATGTCAACCAGTCCATCGGACTACCCGCTTTCTTTCAAAACCCTTCAAGCTCAGCTGGGAAAAACCTCCATACACCAGATGTAAGGAGGGCGGTTCTTTACTATGTAAACAAAACCACCAAAAAAAACAGACTGTTTGTCTCCATAGCACATGGCAGGGTAGGTGACCACGTTTAAATTAAAAATAAAAAAATAAAATTATATATATAATATGCCATCTCCAAATGGATAGTGAAATGCATACAGCTCTGCTACTCTCTATCAAACAAAACTCTGCCTTTCACAACAGGAGCCCGCCCTATCGGGAGTACATGAGCTACCTTGGCCTTTATTGCAAACTACCCCTGGATGCCATTTGCAAAGCAGCTACATTTAGCTCTATACATACTTTTACTCAGCACTACTGCATTGACGCACATTTCCCCCCCCTCCCCCCCCAAAGTATTTTTTTTCATTGAAATCTCAATCAACATGAGATACATCCAATTACACACCTCAGTAATAAAGCATTAACAAGTGTCATGGCACCGAAACTTCATTTTACACTGTTATAAGTTTATCTGTTTCTCGTAAAACCATTCTCACGCCTGCGGGAAAAGGTTAGAAGTAGATAATGAGTCCAGAACGGAAAGGGGAGATCGGGGTAAGGAAGGAGAAGAGCGAGAAAGAGAAAAGAAGAAGAAGAAAATAAAAGAAACCACATACCACGTTAGGCACAGCCTGCTCAAATCATGTACATCATGTCCATTATCACGAATTCAGGAGGTATTTCACAAGTCTTGGCTGGAAAAACATCTGTTTCCTCTAAGCCACGTAGTCTAGTAATGGTCCTCATATATGGGAGAATTTAGGCAGCTGCCCCTCAATCATGGCTGTGAGCTTTTCCATCCCCAGCAATTCCTAAACTTGTACCCACCAATATGCTACGTGAGGTCCCTCTGTCTTTCCAGGAACAAGCCTGTGTGAGTCGGGCTGCCGAAAGCAGTTGTGAGATCATTTCAGTTCAGTCCTGGGGCCAGACACTGGGAAGGATCCATCCTTGGGAGTGTTGCCCAGCAACAAGATTTGTGGGTCCATGGGGAGCAAGGCGCCAGAGATCTCTCTAATCTTGGATCTTACCTCCAGCCAAAAAGATTGTATGATTGGACAATACCACCATAGGTGAGATAGGTCGCCTTTTCCCCCACACCCATGCCAACATGTGTCTGGGTAATCTGGGTTCATTGCGTGCAGTCTGTGTGGGGATAGGTAAAAACAGAGCTTAGGGGCCCCCTCTCTCATGGAAGTGCAGCAGGATGTCCTGTGAGCTCTACCCCATATCCTTTGCCAAGATTCTCTGGCAATCTCCACCCCCAGTTCCCTCTCCCTTGCCGCCATGTAGGGGAGTTTCTCTTCCAGCGGGATGTTTTCCAGGAGACGGTAGCAGGTAGCTATTCTATGTGATTGTTGTCCTTCTAGGGCAGTTAGTTCTATACCTGTTGGAGTCCTTGTGGCTGCCTGTCTTACAGTCGGGTTAGTTACCCAGTGGCGAAGCTGTATATATCTGAATCTTTTCTTTTCCAGGAGTTTGAATTTTTCTTTGCATTGTTCAAAGGTTAGGGGTATGTTATTTTCATAAAGATCTCGTAGTCTTAGACGGTATGACTCTGGTTGGAGGCCTGGGGTTAAGGCCGGGTTCTGAGTGACAGGCGACAGGGGGCCAAGGCCCGATGTGAATCCTCTTTGCACGCAGGCTTTATACCAGCATCTGATCATTGTTGTTGTGGAGAGCAAGAGAGGACCTTGTCGGCTACGCACTTCCCTTGGGAGAAATGGAATATATTTCAAGGGGAAATTAGTTGCTGTCTGCTCAATGCCGTGCCATTTGGGTGTTTCAGTTGGGTCTGTCCAGCTCAGTATTGCAGATACTTGGGCTGCTTGATAATATCGCGGGATTGAAGGGAGCCCCAAGCCACCCTGTGCTTTTCCCCTCGTGTCATGATTCCTGCCCCTCATCTGCCCAGCTCTCGAAGATGTCAGGCTGGAGCCAGGCCACGATCACCTACATGGCCCTCAAGGGCCTCTCCATCCCTCCAAAGACCCACTTGAAGTCAGACTTGGCGCTTGTGGCACCAGACTCACTCACTCCCATAGGATAACATTGGGGAATTGGACTTGTAGTGCATTGATGGGGACAAGATGTATGCCCCCACATATTTCGGTTCCCAGAACTGCATGTGCAGTCTAGTCTTTTGGGTGTGGTTCAGCCCAGAGACACCTGGGATACGCAGAGACTATTTAAGCTACGCCCAGGCTGAGAGAAACATGCTTTGTGCTTTCTGCACCTGCAGCGTGACACTCACCGTGTTCGGATCGGTCTCCAGCAGGCCTGCATCTTTCTTCTGCACTCAACTCCTGCAAGAACACAGTTGGGAACAGCCTTACCTTGCGGCGCTTCTGCCCATCATTCATCGCTCCTTCTGTTCTGCGGGCATCTTCGGCGGTGTCATTCCCTTCCCGGCACACCACTTCCTAAGAAAAAGGGAAGAGAACAGAAAAAAGGCATTAGTAAGCATTCAGCAAATCTTCGCTTATTTGTAAAGACTGTACGAGCTTCAAACGCTTACCTGAATCCAGGCGCTCTGGGAGAACTCTTGTCTCCGGAATTTCTCATCCATCTGCAAGAAGGAAAAGACACTCCAGGTTAGTGTGAAAACATCTAGAGGCGCCGCATACCGCACTTACCCACCGCATTTCTTCTTCATAACCGGCATCCACGCTGAAAACGTCGCGGTACCTAAAAGACACAGAAAAAGAACTCAGTTCAATATAAATACGAAAGGGTCGCATCGCACATCGCGCTCTCACTCACCTTCAGCGCTACTCATCTCAGCAGCACGTCACCATCCCCGGACGCCGGCCATCATCGAAGGAAGGAAGGAAGGAAAGGAACGAAGTTAGAGAACTGTTCAAAAGACTCATTAGACTTACATGTCGGACTCTTGCCAGTGAAGTAACTAGGCAGCACCGAGCCTGCATCAATCAACGCGCCCCTGCGCGGAAAGCAGGACGGAGATCACACTTTCCAAGAAAACAAGGCCCAGTCTCCAGTCGAGTAAGCTCCAGGGAAGGGTTTGTGGTCGTAAGAGGTCAGAACAGGCTGAGTGCCGTCCCCGTGGATACCAGGTGAGCGTTACACTCGTGAGGAGTTTACGAGGGAGTCTAGGTTTTTTCCCTTGCCATAGAAATTGGCCTATTTCCTTTTGTAGCTCGAAGGTTGCGTTCTGGGATCATTATTGGTAGGGCATGAAAAATGTATAGCAGTCTTGGGAGGAGAGACATTTTAACTGCACTGATGCGTCCGTGCCATGATAACTCTTGTGGGGTCCATCTTTGTAAGCAGTCTTTGTCTTCTTTCTGGAGGTTGGGAATATTGGCTTTCATCAGCCCTGCATATGTTGGGGTCAGACGTACCTCCAGATAAGGGATGTCTGTGGTCCTCCAGTGGAAGTGGAAAGCACTCTGGGGGGTGGGCAGAGTGGCAGGGGATTCTGACGGGCCCAATTAGCACACATTTTAAAGCAGATTTGCAGGTGGGACAAGCAGTGCTAAAACATCTATTTGCCGCTGTACCTTCTCACAATCCACCACCTTCTCCAAATACTGCTCACTAACCTATGCATAGCATGTGATCTAAGCAGCTCCACAAGCCTCCGAAGGGATACATTACTCACTGTAATCGTATTTCTGATGCTTGTATCTGCTTAGATTCCCATGTGCCTATACCTCCTTCCCTGTGGTATAGAAGGTGCATAGATCTTTTCTGGTTTATCTGCTTCATTACATCTGTACTTGCACTACACTTCATGCTACCTCATGTCAGAAACAAACCAAACAATCTGCGGACCTCGGCGCGTGAAGGAACATGGGTACAGTGGATGTCACTCTAGAGATAGTATTACTGGCACGCCCTGTCGACGTCCCTTTTTTTTCGAGTTTTGAAAAAAATAAATGTAATACTCTGTGGCTACCACTAGGTGGCGGCCTGTGCATAGCATGTGAATCTAAGCAGATACAATCATCAGAAATACGATTACAGTGAGTAATGTATCGTACATCTATATTTTGTTTCTTCTGAGAATTGTGGATCTGCTTACAATCACATGCCTTGCATAGCCCAACATATAGTGATTGGTGCAGGTTATTGCATGACTTGTTTTTGAACTTCGAAAAGTGACGTCGACAGGGCGTGTGTTATCATTGCCTTCCACAGGACCATTCTGAAATACAGCGTGCAGCTTGTAAACTTTTCTGCCAGAAAGATAAGGATCGGTGGACAAAGCGTTGGGCGACCTTTGCCATTCAGGCTGAGGCCTCCTTGGACTACCCGGCCGGCACAGAGGAGTCGAAGGACGATCAAGGCAACATCAGCGACTTTAGTGACACTGAAGACACATTACAGGAGTCGGTAGACTCCCACCCGCTCGTCCCCCAGGTCTGGAGGGCATGCATCCAGCACTGCTAAGGAGACAAACCCCCTACTCCCCCAACGACAAAAGTGCACATCCACACAAGCAGGGGCACATAATTAAACAAGTTAAAAACTTTCAAGCTCCCAGCCAAGGGTCGGCGAAAACGCTGAAGGCCCAGTCCTTGGAACACAAACCTATGGTTGCATTAACCGAGACAGCGCACAAACAGTCCTCTGTGTCCCCAAGTAAAGTTTTGATGCACGACCCGGTACCCAAGAAGCTGCCGATCACAATGAGATCCGCTCCCAAATCTTTGTTCCGAAATCCTCACAGTACAACAGTGCTTCTTCCCCTTTATCAGAGGCTGTACACAAGTCATTTAGTGACCCAGAATAAATAGTTTTCCCGATATAGGAAACATCATCCATGGGTACATTGACAAAAGAGCGTTTTGAGTCCACAATGGACAAAGTCTGCTCTTTTGTAAATCTTTTAGAGAAGCACTCTAGGGCGAGGGTGAACCACCATGTAATGCACCTACGTTAGAACAGGTAATACCTCCCAACTTTAATTCATATTTATCAGGATCAAGACATTTTATATTAATGATGATCAGGCTACATACTATGATTACACCAAGAGGAGCCTGTGGCAAATTCACCTATAGATGATCACCTCCTTTACCTCTTAAAGAAGGCAGCTGATCACTTTAAGATTGAGACCCCCGAATCGGAGGAGGACACCGATTTCGTAGATGATATTCTTAATGAGACGCAATCAGTGGGCCAATATATTCCACTTCTACAATCTGTGAAAAAGCATATCCTGCCATCCCTTTCCGCACCATCTCTTACTAGGCCAGTAAACGGGAGTATACAAAAGAGGTTTAAGCAAGTTCCCTCTGACCCCCTTATACATTAGGGTTAATTTGAAACCAGACTCCCTAGTGGTACCACGACCCACAAAAGAGCGGGCACTCCTTTAGCCAGTGCTGAAGCTCCTCCAGATAAGGACAGTAAAATGACATATATATTCTAGGCAAAAAAAGTCATTACTTCAGCTGCCTTTCGAGCCAGAATTGTCAGTAGCACCAACAACAAGCTACTATAGGGCCCGGTGGTACTTAGTTGAAGAGCAATTGGACTAAGTGCCAGAACCTCTGCAGACCCATAAAACAAGTGCTAGGCGTGGTGGACACTGCAGGCAGAATTGTTGCGGAGGATACCCTCATTAAACGGCATTCGTGGCTCCGGAACTCCGGTTTCAAGCCGCAAACAGTCTGCTTTGATTATTATGCCTATTGAAAATGAGGTTCTTTTTGGCAAAGCAGTGGATAATGCACTGGAGACTACTAACATGGAACATTCAACATTTAAGATCTTGGGGCAAATTTCTAACAAACCCTTCAAGCAACTAGGCACCTTTAATACTCGGCACACTTTTCGTACACAGGGACTTAAAAGGGCTTCACAGTCACCATTCACACCAGGTGCGTCTTTCTTCCTTACTGGTACACAGAGCAGTCACAACCCTTATCTTTTCAATCGTCTGGCCAGAGGATGTAATTGCGGCAGAGGCCAAGGTGCTCAGCCACTCCCTCCAAACAACGGCGGGCACACCCACGTTCCCCCCCCTCCCATGCCTCCACAGTAGGGGGACGCATTTCATAATACACGAACGCATTGAGGGAATCGCTACAGACAAGTGGGTGCTTTCCCACTAAGCCCTATATTTAAGGCTCTTAGCCTGCCTGGGCCGTGTAATGCATCTGGGGCCCTCCCATTATGCCGACCTCCGCGCCCTCCATCCTGTAACCCTCCCTACTTATGATATGATATGATATGGCATTTGTAGCGCGCCTATACACAAGTGTTTCAAGTGTTACTTCCCGGCATCCATCTAACTACCGCCCTAGCATCGAGCAGCTCTACCAGCAAGTCTAGCAAGAGGCAACAACGAACCCCCCCCTCCTCTACAACCACTGAACCGCCTTGAATCAGTGGGTCCCTATTACCCTTTGTTTCTCGCCTCCTATGCTATACACTATTTGGCTCCTGCTTTCATCTCCTAGTTAACGTGCACCTTCCTTCCCTATTATCCTCTCCTATCCACGCTCTGATCTGGCTCACTCTCTAATATGTTGCTTTCACCTACCATTGCATGCTCCTCGCAGCCCCCCTGTAACAAGAGTTGAGACTGCAGAAACTTTGCTCCTTGAACAAGCTTGCTCTCTGCCTACTTGTAATTGCATTTTTGATGTAGCCCCCTTGCAACATGAGGAGAGGCTTTCCAAATTGTTTACCTGGACAATACTGCACCTTGCCTATTTGTAACTGAATGTTTGATGTAGCCCCCTTGCAACATGGGGTTGGGCTTTCAAAATTGTGTACCTGGACAATACCGCACGGTGCCCATTTGTTAACTGCATGTCTGATGTAGCCCCCTTGCAACATGAGGTGAGGCTTTCCAAATTAAGTACCCCGATACCGTAACTAAAGTATCCTTTGATGTATGCAACTGTTGTAACCAACCTCTTAAGCAAAAAGCACCCAGATGCCTCTGGGTTCGGTGCGCTACACATATGTCAAAATAAATAAATAAAACTTGAAACCTGGGAAAGGGGAGTCAACTTAGGTCATAAAGACAGACTGTATAACTTTAAAATGCAATTATTGTTGTTGTGAATTTCCATATAATTTCTCACAGCAGGAAAAGGCAGAAGCGACCCGACTCTGAACCTGGAGGTGGAAATCTGCGGGAAGACCATGCAGGGGAAGACAAACTCCAGGGAGGCAGGGCAAGGATATTAGACCAGAATAATTCTTTACCTGGTTTCCTTGATAACAACCATGTGTCTTTTACCCATTCTTTCATGGCATATTGTAGGGTGGATAACGATTCTTCGTTGTTTACTGGTCACCAACCTTATACGCATACACCCCCCTTTAATGTGGAGACGAGAAAGAGCGATGGAGGAATTAAGATCACTAGAAGTGGCAAGCCCACACTGCGTTCAGTCATTGGAGGATGTTAACAAGAAATGGGACTAATGCCCATTCCCAACTTATTTATAGCACTGAGATGAGGAGGGGGGGGATGGAGTGATGAAGATCACTGGAAGCAGCAAACCAGCACTGCGTTCTAGTCGTTGGAAGATGCTAACAGGTGCCGGGACATTCAAATATGGACCTCCTGAACAGAAGGAGAGAGTAAGCCCTGCCGGCGTTGGTTGGGACACAAGAGGAAAGCGAGCTGCAGACTGGAGCAAAGAGGCTGGCGAGGACGGCGTCCAAGGAAGTCTGGTGGAAGAGTGTTCGCCAGGAGAAGGCCAGGCAGGAAATAAAGGATAAAGAATTGAGTGAATGCTAATGAAGCAACCATAACTCGCGCCACCAGCGTGCACTGCTAACACTAACACCCAGGACATCAAATATGACATCACAAAGTCATTGATGACATCACTGATGACATCACATGTCTAGCTCCCTCTTTTTTTTGTTCACTGACATATCTAAGCCAGGTGGCTTTCTTCATTGTTAGTCAGGAATTAAAAAAAGAATTAAAAAAATAAAAAGTTCTATATTTGTAGACCTTACCCTTCTCATATGTTCTTACAATACTTCCTTAGGGTACAGTTACATCATTTTTCTGTGCATGAAGTTAAATAGTTAGGTTATGAACACTTTCTGGTAATACTGCATTTTTTTTTTTTTTTACTTTACGTTCCCTGTATAGGCTTCTATTTGTATTCATTGTGGTCTCTTTATGTTTTGTGTGTAGTAGTACAATTGTGCAGTAAGGGAAGCATTCTTAGGAACTTTTGTTTCACAGTATGCAAAAATCTGGAATGGAAGCATTTATCATTTTACTATTCAACATGGCAAGATTTCGAATATTGCACCTCTATGGCGCATGCTGCAGACAATGCCTACGTTTCTTCATGAGTTTGTCAATGTACTGAAATAACTCAGTAATGCAATGGTATTTATAGCAATGCATTGCTTAATGAACTATTTGGCTTATACTTTTCTGCCAATATTATAATGACAATCCCTTGTGGAGGCTGTGCATGAAAACTAAATGCACATGTGAATTCATCAGTGATGGCATCAATGACATTTGTGATGTCATCTTTGATGTCCTGGGTGTTAGTGTTAGCAGTGCACGGTGGTGGCGCCAGTTATGGTTGTTTAGCTTACCATAACTGGCGAATTTCAAGGGTTTTTCGGTGTTACTTGGAACCATAAAGTCCCGTTAACAAGGTTTTTGCTATTGAATTTGATTGGTTTTTAGTAGCGCAACGTAACCTTAACGTCCCGTTAAAACATTTTTTTACTGAATTTCATAGGTTTCCAATAGTGGCACGTAACCATAATGTAAATGAACATTTGACTTCATTACACACCTTCCGAAGAATGCCACATGACCATATGCTGGCGCACAGCATGGTGACGTGTCCGAAAACCCATACACAATAAGACCTGTGCCTCGTGGACAGTGTGGAAGTACATTTTGTACTGCTGTAGGAAGTTGCAACGTCAACATTTTCCTTGCACAACTCCAACACCTTTTGGTATGCAGCCATTAACAATGTAGTACACAGTACATACTTTTAGCAAAACTATTTATCTTAAAATGGCATCAGCTAATGCCATCCCTCCTCCCCAAGAGCCACCACCACCACTGCTGTAATCAAGGAGCATGAGAAACACTGCCCCCTACCTTACAAATAACACACGCACAACATTTTCGCCCGTCCACCTTCCCCTCCATATTACTGTTTGGTGCCTCTTTCCTCATTTCCGTCCGCAACTTTCGTTCTTACCTATTTTCCCAAACAAAAGCCATCCATAACCAAAATAAATGTTCCTTTATGATCCACCTTTCACAGTTAAAAAATGGAACTAAAAAAAACACAAAGGCTCCATCTACTTTATATTTCGCAGTAAAGTACATAGATGCAATAAGATTTTCCAACATTTCCATTTGCAGTTTGTGTTATGCTAATGGGAATATTGTAGAGTTAATCCTCCGTTCCAGGGACTGGAACGGTGGATAAAGGGCCAGCAGGCCAAGTTATCAGCCCAATCGAAGCGAGAGTGCATAACGAGGTCTCTGGATCATTACCCCCCCTTCCACTCCTAAAATGGGGGATGAATGCCGTTAACAATCTAGATTTCCAAAGCAGTAACCTGTGCTACTGAAGAAGATTATTTTTTGTCTTTTAGGAAAGAAAATCCTTTTCCAAGATGGCCACCATAGAAAGGGAAGGCGGGTGTTCCATACAGTGCCCTTCTTTGCTTTCCTTTCCAGCCTGCAACAATGAAACTCTGTGACCATATTGCCATGAGCAAATTTTTCTTACCTTTGCAAATGTATCCTAATGTGCAACAACTGTACCACAAAGCCAGTCCCAGGTGGACATGGCAACTTTAATCCTATGTTTTGACCCTTCTGGTAATGGCCAATAGCCACATTGTCCGGATCATAACTTTATACCATAACCCCGACATTCTGCCCACTGCCCATGGCTACAGCCTACCCCTCAGTCACAGAAGCTGTACCGCTATTTTTTTTAACTACATTACGGCACTTGGCAAATACGAAAAACACTGCCACATCTCCAACACCATGCTTTTCGGTCGTTGCCATTCAGCCTTATGCAAATTTACTGTAAATCCACCCATTTTTTTTTCTAAACTGTCAAAAGAATACACAAATGATTTGTCATATTACGTGTGCACAAAATACCAACAAACCTTGTGAAGTCATTCGCAATCACATCAGAAGTATTCCAACCATCAGCATTAACCGTCACCTTCCCACACATTATTTCATAAGTTTCACAAGTGGAACGGTCTGAAGATATTCTTATTCCGAGGGTTCGACCATGTATTTTTTTTTACAAACTTTGATCTATCGCAAACATTTTCAGTGTAGCTTACCTAATTTTTCCTCTTTTAGAAGCATATGAAATCTGACAGCAGAGCGCATTCATCTTCTGCTAATCTTGTCCATTGCTGCATCTGGCTAAGATAAATTGCCCTGACTTCACTAAATCATATGGCCCGCCCCTGAGCCTCACATAACCAACCCTAGTGATATTCAACACCTTTGTCGATGACGTTCCTCTGCAGCGTAGCCAAATGCGCCCATAAGCACTTACGTGCCGTGACGCAGAATCCGGAAATGAACGCACATTGACGTACAACATAGCACATCACAATTTTAAATAATAAATCGTTTTTTTAAAGAAAACATTAACACTTAACAATTGGTAAAGTACTTTTATTTCACAATAAATTGTCTGAGAACATCGGACTATTCCCATATGCAAGCAAATTTCAAAATTGTTTCTGCGCTCGTGAGCGAAAATGTTAATCGTGAGGCACACATTGTTCTTTTCCCATACACAAAGTATTCATTTTCGAGAAAGGAACTGCTTCAGGCGCACAGTGAATTCCAGGGCATCGACATGAACTTGGGCCTAGACCACCATAAAAAATGTTATGTTACTCCTAAGCGCCAATGCAGTGTAGGACACATGGGCCCTGCGCAGTCGTCCCACAAAATAGTCACGGTGAAGCAGGCGTTCACGAGGACGTGCACCTGCCGTCCAAAAAAGCCATCACTTGGCATCTGGAATCCATGGCAATTGCAGTAAGGCAGCATGTAACTGTTTGGAAAACATAACAGAAAATATGTGTCAATACCCACCCTTTATTACCATACATCTATTGGTTTCTTAATTCGGCATACAGTTTAAACTAACGATTACTACACACAGGAAATAATTTAAAAAAAGACAAAAAGAACGTGGAAACTGATGCACACATCGATGTGGTCATACATGACTTTTTAAAGACATATTAGCGTTGAACATGGGTGAATGTAGTGATAGTCTGCAAACGGCGATATTGTGCACTTCCCATAACTACAAAAAAATGACAACTACACAAAAAAATAGTACTTCAGTTACATTGCCAAAAATAATGTTCAGGTAATAAAAAAATTAAATCTCGTCCCGGTGTAGAGTCGTCAAAAGCAAACTTACACGATATTGACCGTCTCCATTCTCTTCGTGAAACTCAGACAGCAATTTACTTACACCAAAGAATCATCATGAACTGATATTACATGTGTCTGACAAATGATTGGTATGCATAACCTTATCAACATGTCCTTATTGCAAACATTTACTCCCTGCATTCTTACTGAATATTCCCTTTCGCTGAAGGCCAAAAAACAATTGACCGTTATGGGTTCAGTCCCATGCGTGGGCCTCCTGAGCTTGCAATCAAAAAAGCAAAGCTAGTGACCTTCACACAGAATCCAAATACGTTCTCACTTTGCAACAACATGTCTCAATGCATTCATGAGAACTGGTACTCCCATACACTTGCAGACCTGCTGTTTCCATCAAACACTGCAGGTGGCTGCCTCAGATTTCAAACTCTAGGGCGCCAGTTTGACTGCAGTGTTATTTTACATACATTGTAACACAGGCACAGTAATACTTCGCCTGTACTTTAAAGACATTTTTTTATTTTTTTTTATTTTACTTGTTATAATTTACAAAATAATTTTACAAGAAAAGAAAAAGAGAATACGGTACAATACACAACTCCAATTGTCTCATCACTTCGGCTGTCTAGTACCATCAGTGGTTTCAGGTATTCCATGGACGGATCTTTTTCAGGTCACCTCCCCCGAATGATTCCACCTTGTGTTTTTAGAGTTTCAAATTCATGAAGAACTGGGAAACCGCTATTACGTAACTGGTGTTGTCTCCCTCGATTAAGCGGTTCCACCAGTCCTCCTCGTTGCACGTTCTTGACTCCTTGAATAAATGGCCCAAGTGTGCCATTCTCAGCCTTGTTAAAGCGCCACACACTAAGAGTAAGTGGCGCAGCGTCTCTGGTTGCGTCTTGTTTTTACAGAATCGGCAACTGTTGTCAGATGTTAATTTCCTGATCGCTTTGATCTCGTTTGTTGGCAAGAGATTCATTCGCACTCTTAGGAAGGTTTCACGTATAGTTTTACTTGGAAATTTTTTTAAGTAGTTCGGTAGATCATTTAAGCCTCTCGTTATTGGTGGCAAGTGGCTTATCAGTTTACTTCTTTGGTCCAAGGATGTTGTCTGTATCCAGTCGTGTTCCTGCAATTTTCGTTTTACTTTATTCGGATTCAAGATAAGTTCTTCCTCAGAGCTATTTATTTCCACCAGTTTTTTTTTATGTTCTTTCGTCCAACACATCAGAATTTTGCTTTTCTGTGCTTCGATTTCCGTTTGGATAATAGACATTCCATTCGGGCAGGTGCTAGTCAGTGATTTCCTGTATAGCATTAGCGAGTTTCTAGCAACCATCGATTCCAATGATTGCAGACGCAGTTCCTGGCGTATGGTCTTAGCCGGTGTGGATTGCGGTAGGTTCAAAGTGTGTTTCCAGAACACACCTTCTAATCGTTTCCAGAAATCTGAGGGTATCGCCAGTAGTGCGTCTGCACCGTAGATCAAGGACGGGACCACCTTCCCTTTGTAAAATTGAATAAGTGGGATTGCTGTAAATCGGCCAAATCTTCTGTCAATTATTTTTGCTTGACGTGCCAATTTTTTTGCCTTCTCTAATAGGTGCAGTTGCATAGGGTGCTCTTGTTTATTATTGCTGAGGATTACCCCCACATATTTAAATTGCACCACTTGTTCTATTTTCTCACCTTCCAGGGTCCAGCTAAAATTCTCTGTGCGGGTGGTTTGTTTCTCCATGATCATAACTTTGGTTTTGGCCCTATTAATCTCCAAGTTGTTGTTCTCTATATATAGTGCCAAAGCGTTTAGTTGGCGCTGTAGACCAATTGGAGTGTAGTCCATTAAAATAAGGTTGTCCGTGTAGAGTAATCTTGGGATCTTGACCTTCCCTACTGTAGGTGGAAAAGACTGTATCTCCTGGCCGCTTTCTTCAATATCCCAGAGATAGGAGTTGAACAGTGTTGGTGCAAGAGGGCATCCTTGCTTTACTCCTCTCGCCGTAGGGATTAACTCAGTTAGCATACCTCCTTGGTTTAAACGCACTCTTATAGAGGTTCTGGTGCAAGATGTTTTCTGGACAATTTCTCGCTGTTAGTTTTCCCCAAAGTATTTCACGATTGACCTGGTCAAAAGCCTGGACCAGGTCAATAAAAGCAAGGTAGATCTTTTGGTCTCCTTCTTGTGTCTTGCTTTTTAGGGTGGTTAGTAGGAGAATGTTTGGTGCCGTTCCCCCATCTTTCACGAACCCTGATTGTAGGGGGGGGTCCTCATGCCCTGATTCTCTAGGCCATTTTTGAAAGTTTTCTAACAACAGTGAGCCGAACACCTTCCCAACAACGTCTAACAATGCGTTCGGTCGGTAGTTCTTTGGTTGGTCTCTTGGCCCCGACTTATAAATTGGCACAATTGTTGCTGTAGTCCATGACACGGGTATCAATCTTGTTTCATTGCATTTTTTAAGTACCTCGTATATAAAGTTTGACCATTCTACAGCATGTTCCTTCAGGTCTGCGTTGGTGATACCGTCGGGCCCAGGGGCTCTTGAGTTGTTCAGTCGGACAAGTTTTCTTCTTATGTCCTCCTGATCCCATGCATTTTCCCAAGTTGAGGTTGACATTTCTTGGTTATCGCCCAAAAAACCATGTTCGTTGTTGGGAAGATCGACATAGCTCTTTTTCCGGAATACTTTCGTGAAGTGGGTTGACCATGCTTCTTCTCCCAAGTAATTATTTATCAGATCTTTTTGTGAGTCTGACGTATTCCTGATTAGGGTCCAGAAATCTCTGGTTCTCCTACTGCATATTGTCTTCAGCATACCTGCTGCATCGGCTTGGTTCATGCTTTCTCTGTGTTGTCTCAGCCAGTTTTTATAGGTCCTTGTTGCTATTTTCATTTCATTAACTAGTTCAGCAGTAGGTGATTTCTTAACTTGTTGCTTTTAGTTTCCTCATTTTTTTCCTTTCTTCCACAATTCCTTTGTTAAATTCGTGTTGGTGGATTTTTGATTTATCATTTTGCCGGAACTTTCTTTTGACTTCATATACTTTTAACAAAGGTTGATAGTCGATATTATTTTCCGTGTTTGCTCGGTTGTTTACTTTGCTGGTATTTTTGTATGAGTCTGTTAGCTCCACAACTGCACTAGCCGACAGTCTTAGTTTTGTACCACTACTATCAGTCTCAATTTTTGCTTCCATGATTGGTTTTATTCTTCTTGTGCATGCCCATTTTACCTTTAATAGGTTGTGATCACTATTGGCCGTTCTCACAACCTCGTACTCTGTTATAGTTTTAAGTAGCTCATCAGAAACGAAGATGTGGTCTAGGTTTGTTGCAGAGTTATCTCTCTCCCATGTCGGTATTCTTGTGTTGTCTGTGTGTACTGATGTTTGTAAGCTCTGCAGACCCCAGGCAGTCATTGCCTTAATCCAGAGATGCCCACGTACCATATTCAATGGCACCTTCTTACCAGTCCCGTATTTCGAGTTGGGTTTTGGGCAGATCGCGTTAAGGTCTCCACATAAAATGACAAATTTCGGTGTCCATTCCAGGTGTATTCTTTCCAGAATGTTGTCTGCCATTTCCAAGTAGTCCTCGTTTTTAAACACTGCGGGATTCCAATATGTGTTCAACACAATTATTACTTCGTCCTTTGCAGTGTTTTTACTGTTTACTGACAGCTGGTTTGACCAGTTCAAAAGAGACCCCTGGAAATGGCTGTTTGAGATCACCGATTCGACGTAATGTAGTCCCGATCCAGATCTAATGGCGGTCAGCAGGCCTGAGGAGGGGCGCCCTTTGTTTGAACGATCCGTGGGGGCTAGGTAGGTTTCATAACCCTCCAAAAATGGCTTCTTAGTTAGCCACGTTTCCTGCAGGCAGATGACGTCAAACTCTCCCAAGTTGACGTCGCTCTCTGTCAGGAGGTGGCTAAATCCCCGAGTATTCCAACATGCCATGACGATGTTGTCCTCTTCCAAAGGCCTCACGACGTCGGTCCCGGGTCCTGCCTTGGTATCCTTCCGTGTCTTGCATGGCTACCTTCTTTTCCGTGATACTTTCGCGGCAGCCGTCTTAAGATTCAGATCTTCTCCATCTCCAGGGTTAGTGCTTGCTGCTGGTTCATCGTTGACCGTTTCACTAACTTCTTGAACAAATGTGATTTTTATCTTCCTTAGGGGACCTTTTGGGTATCTATCGTTATTCACAGCATCGTGATCAGTACTTGCGTCTTCATTCATGTTGTTCAAATGTATTCTTTGATCATCTCTGTCTAGGATGCTTGTCTGCTTCTCTATCTTTGTTCCTTCCTTTCTCTGTGTCCGCTCTTTGGTTGAGCCAGAAGTAGTCTCGTCCTGATTATTAAATGAATCTTCTTGGCTTAATCTCAGATTTGCTTTTTGTGACTGTTGTAGTTTCGCACCAGTTGTTCGACAGTCCAATAAGTCATAGCCCAACATTTGAAAGCTTTCTTGTTCCGAAGTCAGCATTTGTCTAATTACCGGGGAGGGAATATGTAAATAAACACAGTCTCTTTTACCCGTGGGACTGTTGTAGTTTCGCACCAGTTGTTCGACAGTCCAATAAGTCATAGCCCAACATTTGAAAGCTTTCTTGTTCCGAAGTCAGCATTTGTCTAATTACCGGGGAGGGAATATGTAAATAAACAGTCTCTTTTACCCGTGGCACTGAACTCCACGATCTTGATGTCATCAGTGTTGATCTGCCTTAGTTTTGGAATGCAGTTCAATAGGGCCATGATGTTTTTCCGATTCAGGATCAAGTTATCTCTGTTCTCCCCTACCCGTTCCAGTTTAAAAGTTCTTTCGCTGCCTAACCTTTTACTGTACGGGGTGTGGGTATCTTGTTCTTTGACTCGAGCTTGTTTTCTATCAGCCTTTGTGTTGCGCTCCTTAATTTGTTCCAATATGAATCTGCTCTTTTCCTCTTTGTTGTTGTGGGTTGCAGATCGCGACTTCTCCTCTATACGGCAGTTCGTATCTCCTTTGGTATGTGGGGCTGCAGGCTTCAGGTTTATTGCTGCGGCTGTCCTAGTGCTCCTTTTGGGGTCTTTCTCTGAGTTCGCCGATTCCAGAGGATATTGATTCGAAAGTTGTTTTCTGCCGTATGCCTTAGCTACTTTTCCCGTCTTTCTGCCAAAGTAAGGAAAGGGCTCAGGTTTTGGGCATCTTCATTTGCTTCAATTCCGCAGTCCTTTCTCGGAACACTCATTTTTTGCCTCTCTGATAGGGATTCTAGTTCTGAGTTTTCAACCGAGTATACCGACAAATCCAATAAATCGATACTTTCTGCAGACTCATCTATGATCTGATAGTTCTTGGTTGGATTGTCGGCCAAACTCGTTTCTTCTGTGTTCGATGGTTCCGTGTCCTGGAATACCACTGCTCTGTTTTTTAGTTCTTTGTTTTCCCTAACTTTTGTTTTCTGATTTTCTCTTTGGTTCTTTCCTGATACTACCTTAGAGGGTTGGGGGTCCTCAGTTGTTGCCTTTTCCCCTCTCTTGTTCGGTGGTCTTTTTCCCTTTGCAAAGAGCGGGTATAGTTTCGTGGTCATCCCTCGATTGTCGAGTTCTTTTTGATCCCTGGGTCCGGGATTGTTTGATCTCTGGGATTTACTTTGTGGCTCTGTTTCCGGTTCCTCCACGATCTCCTCTATAGTGAATGAATCGTTTTCTGCAAACATAGTTACACAGCCATTTGATTGATGCTTCTTGGATAAAGGCGGGGCGGCGAGCCTCTGTTCTTTGCATGCTTTTGTTGGCTGCGCTTTTTCCAGGGTTTCCTTAACTTCCTCTAAGGGTTTTGATTTGGCTACTTCGTTCTGTTGTTCCCTCGGTAGCTGCACGTCATCTGTCACGATTGTAACTGAGGCTACTTTTGTAGGTGTCTTCGTTTGTCCAGCCAGCGTGACTTTCCCTAATATCGTCTCATTCTCCACTACCACGGCCGGATTGTCCGGGTTTCCTGTGGCATCACCCTGTGGTTTATTAGCTGGCGTAGTTCTCCCATTTCTCATTTCTAATGCTGTGATGTATCCTTCAATAAATGTCATTTTTGTATAAAGCATTGCTACCAAAGTTGTCTGGTCCTTTAATGCCTCATGAATGGATTCGTACAATTTGCAGTACGGTGTCAAAGCGATAGTTCTTGCCGACATTACTGTCAAGATGTCGACTTGTTTTGTGGACGTTTCTTTCTCGTTATTCGAGTCCATGGTTGAAGATCTCCTGTCCTCGATGGGGATTGTAGATGGGTATTGTACAAGGTGTTCGACCCTTTTCTGTGTTCTTTGTGTGTTTCTCAGCGACACTGATCACGTTCCGTGGGACTCCCAATGGTTGCTTCCTTTGGTCCACGCCAGTCCTTGGCGTTTCCTTCGAGCTGGGCCTCGAGTTTGTTTCTCTTAAAGGGAAATCTTTATCAAATGTCGTTGTATGGAGTGCTTCTTGTCTAGGGGTTGATTCAACGCTCTTGCCTATATTTGCCTTAATAATTTCGCTCAGGGCCAGAACACTTCCGTTTATCGTGTGATTTTGCTTCGTTGAGTCCTCGTGTGATTCCTTGGTTGTAGACCATTTAGATTTTTGGTTCCCTTCCAGTTGTAATTCGGGGTCTTTGAAGTACCGAATTCCTGTTTTTAGGAATGGACTGGAAGGGTACGTTTTAGTTCCTGGCCATACACACTCCCCCCTAAGTGGGGTTTCATTTATAGACATGCTGGTCCCATCTACTAAGTCCGCGTCAGGCACTTCGTCCAGCATCGTTAGATCCTTCCCTAACGTGTTTTGGAGGAAACTTGTCATTGAATTTGAAGCTGCAGTCTTTGCTCTCCCTCTCGGGATGGTTTTGCGGGTTGCTCTCCTGTTGCTTAGCTTAGAGGATTCAAAGAAGGACGTTTTATACGTCAATTTAGCTGTTCTTTTTGTGCTGCCTTTTCTTGCGAAGTTTTCCCTAAAGTGTTTTCCTTTAGGGTTTAAAGTCATTGGTTTATCCTCTGATAGTGGAGAGTTGTTGCTTTGTTCTGCTTCTTCAATTTCATCTCCATTACGATCTCCTAAACCATCTTCTTTGTCTATGTTTGTACTCTTTCCATCAGTGAGCTTTAGTACTTGAATGACCCCTGTCAATAATTGATTTTCTTTTCTGAGTTCTTCACTTGGACTAATTAGGTCTGGTCCTGTCATTTGATGATGAATCTGGATAATAACGTTCGACACGTTATTCGGGTTCACTTTTACTGCGCCAACACTTGCGACTCTCTTAGATGTTGCCGTGCCTGGGGTCTGTGCCGCCTCCTCCGCGGGCTGGTCTGGCGAGAGCGACTCTTGGGCCACGCCCCCCCAAATCCCGGCAACGACGGGCCCTGGAGCTCCGCCCCTCCCACCTCGTCAAGCGGCTCTGCGTCGCCCACTGGTTGGTCCGGGCTCCTCTCTCCCTCCGTACCCCCTCCCGACGAAAACCGCTGCTCCAGCGGCGGCTCCCGCAGAGAGGGTGAAGACGGCTGCTCGTCCACGCCGGGGAGCAGCGGAGGACTTCCTCCCGCTCCAGCTGGGAGCATGCCGACCTCCCCAACTCCCGCACCCCCCGCCCCCTCTCCAGACCCACCACCAGGTAGGGGGGACTCCACGGTTCGGCGGGAGGGTTGAGGGGGTGTTTGTGGGTGTCTGAGGGTGTTTAAGGTAGTGTTTATGTTTTTGCCAACAAGGAGGAAGGGGGAGCGGGCAGGAGAGGAGGAAAAAAATTGCTCATGAGCGTTGTCCACGTTCTCCTTATCCTCCTCGTTTGCGATCGTGGAATTTTGAAATGTTTTAATTATTTCGGATGTTTCATCTACAAGTGGTGGGGGAGCATAAGAGGTTGTGTTGTGGAGCGTTGATTTTGGAAAAAGAAAGATGTTCTGTTGCGTACCTGGCTCCACCTGTATGTTTGTAGGTGACGGTGAGACCAGTCGTCGTTGGCGCAGTCTGGGTAACTGCTTCAGCGGGCTTCTCTTGTCCAAACCGAAGTCCTCGCGACCAGGTCGTTTGCTCCGCGTGCTTCGTCCTGCATCCTCCATTTTTGGGGTACAGGCAACCAGGCAGGCCACCCCTGTGCAGCCCCGGACTGCACCAGACTGCTTCCACCTCAGCTTCCAACTCCGCGGCCGCTCCGCGGTGTATGGTGGTTTTTCAAGGGTGGGCTCCTCCTCTAATAGCAATGGACAACAGACTGCTCAGCACAGGGGGGACTGCACCAGACTGCTTCCTCCTCAGCTTCCAACTCCGCCATTATATTCTGCAATAACATCAAATGTACCGTATGCCTTTCGTGACAAAAAAAAAACATTTATTTTCTTCCTGCTGCCACATCCCATCCCAACCTCATCAACCCTTACCTTCCGAGACAGTATTTGCTAAGTATTTGCTAAGTTTAACAAGTGCAATGTTTAGTTTTTTTTATATGTTTTAGCGGCGATGCTCGCAGACACCAAAACACGGATGAAAGATGGCTGCGTATCGGAACAATCTGACGCACTTCACGCTCTTCACCGTCCAATTAGTGAACGCATCACATGTCCGCGGACATGATGCTGCCGTTTAGCCAATCGTTATCTTGTCCGCGAAGCGAACAGGGAAGTGTGACGGCGGAGCGGACATAGATATCACTAATTTTTGAAACATACTTTTTGGTCGTTTTAAAGAAAACTACTGGACAGATTTGCACCAAATTAACAAAAGCACGCTTTCGGGACCAAGCTCCTGCCTCAAATTTGGTGAAAATCCGTCCAGCGGTTTGGGCTGTAGGCGTGCACAAAGTTTTTTCCCCCATTCAGTCTGTGGGGGAAAAAAGACGTTTTGGGACCCCCCCCCTATAACTTTTCCTCCCCTGTACCAAACCTCACCAAACTTTGTGTCAGAGTGGCCCATATACTTTTTTTGCAAAGTTTGGTGAGGATTCGTCCAGGGGGAGCAAAGTTATAAGCCGCCCAAAAAGTGCTCTTCCTATGGAAACACAGCAACTTAACCATAACTACACAGCCACTAACGTGGCTGTGTAAAAAAAAATAATAATAATAATAATAATAATAATAAAAAATAAAAAAAAATGTCAAAATATGAATATAATATATATTTTTCTGGTTTTCAGCTTGAGCACAGTAACCGACCGCTGCTTGAACTTTGAGTTGCTTACATAGTTAGGAATGCAGGTGCCGTTCTGTCTAGTTAGGTCATTATAGCAGGCAGCTAGAAAGAATTATACATGGCTGTAGTATGTGCTCCCCGACTGGAGTTGTTATTCATTTCTGCTCCAGAACTGTCTGACCTTATCACAGAGAGCTAACATTGGCTGCTAAGGCCAGGAATGCCACCTCGTTATAGGGAACATGATATGTTTTCCTCCATCCAGATGCACCCGGTTCTCGGATAGTGAATTGTTTTGGCATTGGCAGCAAGAGTGTAGAATGTTTTAGTATAATGAATTACACAGTAACCCCTTGAACCCTAGCCTGATTATCCGACCAAATGGGGCCGGGCAATGCCTTCTAATGCTGTGAAGTTTGCTATATATGTGCCTGTTGTACTTGTGCTCGCGCGCTCTCTCCTCACGGTGTCGGCCTTCTTGCACATCGTGGGGCGCTGAGATCCATTTGATCAAATGCTATTATTGAATAAATGGATTTGACTTTGGACCCTCATGACTGGCGTGTCATTAGTATATGGTTGGATGCCTTAATTCGGTCTTTGATCCGTCAAGTAAGTGCAGAGAAAATGGGGGAAGAAACTCACCTGCCCCTTTTTTTGAATTGTGGACCAAAAGAGAAGAACTATACCCCTTTCTGAAAAGGGCATCTGGGGTCCAGAGGAAGAACTGTGAAGTGTGGTGGGATCAGAGAAAACTCGAGGGATGAGCCATTCTCCTTGGGAATGTGGAATCAAGTGAAACTGAGGAAACTCGAGAGGAAGGCCACCCAATTGCAAGGCATAAATTAGTTTTCAAAAATTGATTAGCAGAGTTTGCTAATTAAAATGTTTTTAAATAGCATATAGACCCATTTATTTAGCAATCTCGTACTAATATTGTTAAGTCACCAGAAGCTATTTGTACCAAAGACATGGAATGAGCAGCAATACAGCAGTTTTGCGTACCGCTGGAATAAGACATTAGTGAGAGGAGTCGGGTCTTGCAAATGTTTTTTATTTTTTATTTGTTTATTTGTAACACAGCACATCGGAGAACATGTACAGTAACGATTGTTTGCAACCCCATAAGGTGAATCTAACATGACATTACCCCTATCCGCCCCCGTTATCCTGAGGTGGGTCCCCACTCAGTCTCATTGGGTCGGGCCAGGCTCCGAGTGTTCGCTACTTGAGTGGAGGGCTTGTGCGATTAGGCGCGGCTTATGGGTTAGGGCCGGGTAGTTTTGGCCATAGTCTAATAGCGGGGTCCAAATGTTCATAAAGCGGTGGAGAGAGCCTGCTTTGGCCGCGGTGACCTTTTCAGCTATCACAATGTTCCAGATTTTCATCCACCAGAGGGACGTCAAGGGGCCCTCCGCGGACTTCCAGGTGCGTGCCACCGTGATTTTGGCCGCCAGCAGGAGTTGAGTTATCAGGGCAGCCCTCTGTCCCGTCCTTGGGTAGGAGTCTGGAACGGAATCCCTAGGAGGACCTGCTCGGGGGTCAATGGTATAGATGTGTGAGTGATATCTTTTATGTGGCATGGCATTGAGCCCAGAAGTCTTACCTTGGGGCATGTCTATCACATATGAAAGTAGGACCCTGGAAGGCCGCAGCGGCGCCAGCATTGTGGGACCAATGCCTGCTGGAAGTGGTGAAGGCGGGGGGGGGGATAGGGGGGAATACCAGCGCAGCAATATTTTGTGGGCGCTTTCCCGGTTAGTGATGCAAGGGGAGGCCGTGCATGTCCTTAACCAAATGTCCATCCAGGTATGGTCCTCTATGCTGTGACCTAGGTCCGCTTCCCATTGGGTCATGTAGGAGGGTTTGGTGCAGAAAGGGTCCTCCTGCAGTAGTTTGTAAAGGGCTGAAATCTTCCCCCGGGCTGGCAGGTCGTTTATTGTAAGTTCCAGTGGGGCAGCGGTTCTGGTCGCTGCCGCTCGAGTCTGGGGGTGAGATCACCAATGCCTCAATTGGGCATAGGTGAAACGGTCTGTTTCTGCTAGTTGAAAGGTTTGTTTGCACTGTTTGAAGGTGCAGGGGGCGTTCCCTTCAAAGAGTTGTCCCAGTGACTCGAGACCGCCCGCCACCCAGTTTCCAAAGTTCCTTGGACAGGAGCCTGGGGAGAAGGCCGGGTTAAGGAAGATAGGGGAGAGGGAACTCGGGTCTCCTGGGATGCTTTTGTGCCTGCGGGCCCAATCCTAGGCCTTCATTGATTTTGTGGAGGACAGCATGTCTGGCCAAGTTTGGCGTAAGGCGGGTGGGGATAAATGGTAGAAAGCGGAGGGGAAGAGAGAGGCGGGATTGTTCCATCTCTACCCACTTCGGGCGCCCCAGGGCAGTTCCCCCATGCCTGGAAGTGGGCCAGCTGTGCCGCTATTTGGTATTTACGGAGATCTGGAACTCCTAGTCTACCCAATTTCGTGCTGCCCATCATAGTTCTTCGGGGGATACGTGCCTTCTTCCCCTTCCAGATGAAGTCAATAAGTTTCCTTTGGAGTCGCTGCAGGGAGGAGAGCGGGATTGAGATGGGGAGAGCGGTGCAGGCGTACAGAAACCATGGGAGAAGGTTCATCTTGCATGCCGTGATGCGGCCTAGGAGAGGGATTTCTTTTGTCTACCAACAGTTGAGGTCCCTTTCTTTGAAGAGGGGGGGGGGGGGGAGAGTTTGTTTGGTACACTTTTGCTGGGTAGGCGGGGATCTGGACTCCCAAATATGGGATAGACCTAACATTCCACTGAAACGGGCTCTGTTGCTCTAGGGTCTCCTTCTGGCCTGGGCTCAGTCCCTCTCCTAGAGGCACCAATTTTGCAAAGTTGATAGCGAATCCTGCCATTTCCCCAAAGTCTTGGATCTCGGTTAAGGCCGTCTTCAAGGAAGCCGCGATGTCAGTGATGGTCAGGAGCACGTCATCTGCATAAAGCGCAATTTTGTGTTGAGCAGGGCCTATCTGCAGGCCTTTAATCCAGGGGTTCCGGCGAATCCGCTGGGCCAAGGGCTCCATAGCTAGAGCGAAAAGCAGGGGGGATAAAAGGCAGCCCTGTCTTGTTCCACAAGTGAGTGGGATCGGGTCTGATAAGAAGCCGTTGACTCTCAGCCGGGTCTTGGCCGCTTGATAGTTCGTTAAGACCAACTTTTGAAAGGTCGGGCCAAGCTGAAGGCCTCCAGGGTGAGGCGTAGATAGGGCCAATCCACTGTGTTGAAAGCCTTGGTTACATCCAAGGCCAGCAGGGCGAGTTGTTGCGTTTCCTGGTTGGCAATCTCTGAGGTCTAGGGCCCTCCGGATGTTACTTTTGTCCATCTGTGGATAATAAATCCCGTCTCGTCTGGGTCTATGATGTTAGGGAGGACAGGCGCTAAGCGGTTGGCGAAGACCTTGGAGTATATGTTAGTGTCCAGGTTTAATAGCGAGATGGGTCTGTATGAACTGGTGTCTTTGGGAGCTTTTCTGGGTTTGAGAATAAGGACTGTGGTGGAATCCTGCATGGTTGGGGTGACGGTGCCAGAGGCGGCGAATGAGTTAAAAAGTCGAGTTAACGGTGCCACAAGTTGGAGCCGGAATGGTTTGTAAAATCGGGTGGAGAATCCGTCTGGACCCGGGGCTCTGGGTCGCAGGCTTTTTATGGCTACCTCGACTTCCTCGCTTGTGATGGGGGGGCCTCAAGTCCCTCCCTAGCTGCTGGCGTCAGGAGTGGGAGAGCGGTCTCTCGGATGTAGGCCTGTTGGTCGCTTGGATCCCTTGGGGTGGCCGTCATTATTTCCGATTGGTAGGCGACTGCTAGGCATAGCTTCTCGTCTTCTGCGTAGTGGGTCACTCCCTGTGGGTCGTGGAGGCTCAGGATGGTGTTTCGTTTCTTTACTTTGGCCAGTTTGTTTACCAACATCTTGTTCGCTTTGTTGCTATTAACATAGTACCATTGTTTTGTCCTGGTCAACAGGTTTGCTGTGGCATCGGCATAATGTGCCTCTAGTCTCTTTCTTGCCACCTGTAGGGCCCTGTACGTTTTCAGGGACCAGCCCTTCTGTTTATGGGTAGCTTCAGCAACCTGGATCTCCGCTTCCAGGATGGCGCGGGCCGCCTGTTTTCGTTTATGGAAGGCCGCGCCTTGGGCGATCAATTCCCCTCGGAGCACCGCTTTCATAGCGTCCCAGTTGTTAGCTGGCGAGGTGTCTTCATTGTGGTATTCCCTGAAGAAGTTCCGAATCGTCCTGGCAATGGTGTCTCTTACTGCCATGTCGCCCAGAATGGGGTCGTAAAGGTTCCATTGGCGGCGAGACGGAGGGTCCGGGTTATGGGCTCGCAAAGTTAATGAGACCGGGGCGTGGTCCGAGAGAATCCGCGGGCCAATGGAGACGTCGTCCGTAGAAGGCAGGAGCTGGGGGGAGGCCAACAGCAAACCGATCCTAGAGAAGGTGCGGTGTACATATGAGTAGGAGTAATTCTTCTCTTCCGGGTATAACACTCTCCAGGTATCGACGATATTTAGCATCCGGAATAGCTGGAGCAGTTCAGTTGCTAGCTTAAAGTCTTTGGAGGAATGGGGGTGCGATCTGTCTTTAATGGGGTCCGGGGCTCCATTGAAGTCTCCCCCCATGACGACTTGCCCCTCAACGAACGGGAGGAGGGACTCCTCTAGGTCTCACTAGAACCCTTCCTGATGGTTGTTTGGGGCATAAGCTGAGATGAGGGTGTAGAGTTGGCCCAAGAGGATGCATTTATATGCAATGAAGCGACCTTTCTGGCATTTTAGCATGTCTAGAATCTCCTGGTTCAGGTCCTTTGCAAATAGAATGGCGGTGCCACCCTTCTTTGTGCCGTTGGAAGCCAAATATTGTAAGGGGAAAGATCTGCGTAGGTGGGAGAAGTCTGTTGGCATCAAGTGGGTCTCTTGCAGGAAGGCTACGGAGGACTGCTCATCCTGCAGCAGTTGTAGGATAGACTTTCTCTTTGGGGGGGAATTTAAGCCTCTGACGTTTAAGGTGGTAAACATCAGTTTCCAATGTGGGGGCGGGTCTTCCGTGTCGTCCTGCCGTGCGGGGGGTGGGTGGTGGGGGGAGGATCAGCCATGTTCATGGGGGGGAAAGCTGCATGGGGTTCTCCTTAGGCTGAGAGTTTTCAAATAGCCTCCAACGGGAGGTGTAAACTTCCAACTTAGGCCTCCAACGGGGGGCCAACATTGTGGCGAGGGGGACCAATATTAATCTCTCGGTAGGGCCCCTCGCCACCCAGGCTGTCAACAACCAACAACGCTGAGATTTCCTCCAAGGGTAAATTTGGTGACATCCACCTTGGAGGAGGGTGTGGACCGCATGGGGTCCGCGGTAAGCTTAAGAGAGCTTAAGTGGTTCCAGTGCTGTATGGTCTTCAGGAGAGAGCTTAATCGTCATTTAGGTTTGTGGTTTCTCTGTACTCTCGTCCTGGGAGTGCGTCTCGGTTTGGGGGAGGTAGTGCCCAGGGCGGGACTCGTCCGGTCGGGGGGGGACAACGCCGAGCCCTTAGGGGAGCCCGGGCACAGGATGGACGCTGCATCGTCGAGGTGACTGATGGTTCGTGAGGTACCGTAGTGCTGTGGGAAATAGCCACCGTTAGCGGACCTGCTGGTTTTGCAGGAAGAGCGTGAGTGGACGCAGCATTCTGCGCTTTTGCAAAGTTAGAGGGGAGAGGTCCTGAAAAATCTGGAGTGGGGAGGCCTGGAAAGATAGTTCATCTTGTGAGCAGCCAAACGCAGGAATAGCCTTCTTGGTAGTATAAAAGTGGACTCTTGTGATGATGTCGCGGGGGGCGGGGGGAGTCCGAATCGGTTCCTCAGTGGGGTCGCAATCTATGGGTGCGGTCAAGTAAGAGCTGGGGCCTCGCTCAGATTTGGCAGCAATGACTGGAAGAAATTGCCCACGTAAACTGGGAGGTCCCCATCAGAGATTGAGGAAGGCACCCCCGGATACGAAGGTTATTGCGTCGGGAACGGTTTTCCATATCTTCGTGTTTAAATTCAAGGATTTCGGTTCTGTCCAATAAGGTCTGGATGGTGCGTTGCACTTCCGCTAGTGAGTTAGAATGATCTACGGCCAGTACCTCAGCCTCCCCCATTCTGTGTTCGCCGTCACTGACCCATTGTTCGTCTTGCAAATTCTTTAAAGTTAGGCTAGACCTGCAGGTCAGGTAACTTAGTTTACCTATTCAACCTAAGAGAAATGCACTCTGCCCATAGCAACGGAAGACAACACATTTAAAATGAGATTTCTGTAAAATGGTGCATGTCACTACAAACACGCTTTGTTTGGCACACTGCTGCCACCCAGAGGCCAGCCATGCACAGTGAAATATGTATTTGACATTTACTGCAAACAAAGTAAATGTTAAATAAAAGTTTCAAACATCTCTTGTAAATGCTACTCGCCCTTCATAAAATCTACTTGACTGTGCAAGTGGGCGGAAAGACACAAATAAATAGATATGATAAAAAGGCTCTCAAAACAGTTTGGCCAGCCCGAAGGTGGTAATATATAATACAATCAAAAAGCAAACCGAGCTCTAGAGGCTAACTACAGTGTTTTGTATTGCAATAGATCTGTAGATGTACAGACTGGATGGAACTATTGATCATTACTTTGCATAAGAATTTAGTTTGCTTTGTGTATTCATTATGTAAGAGGGAAGATAGGCTAAACAGAGTGGATTGCGTAGCATGCAGAGAACTGGCCAAACTAGGTGGAATATTGTAGTTTGTGGTCCTCCCTTTCAGGGTACCCGCTATAAAACAACGGGGTGATAATATAGAATGTCAAGGAGTATGGGTTCAGTCATGCTTTGAGCACCAGTATTGCAGGTTACAGAACTAGGCTTGGCATCAAACGCATTTGATCATGTACATTTTCAAACGTTCACTAGTCAACCTGATGCATCTTACCCAAGAAAATGAAATATAGTTGACACTGAAATTAAGATACACTAACCTAAACTTTACTGTAAAGCATGGATATGATACAGTGGTATACAGTAATAATGAAATTAAAATAACAAAAAACGTTATAAATAACAAAAACATATCAAATGTTTTGTTTAAAGTATATATGGGGTGTGGGGTAAGGGGTTTAAGGAGGGTAGTAAAGCTAGGGAAACAAGAGGTTTGGGGGACCCCCAAATTAAAAAATAGTTTTTTTTGTTATTTATAATTAGTTTTAAAAGTTAATTATTTCATTTAGTTATTATCACAAGGAACCAATGCAATGTTTTACAGTATCAATACTGTAACTATGCATTATGTAACAACTTACATTTTAGGCATGGAATTGCATGACTGTCTTTTTAAAAGATATAAAGTAGACATAAGACAGGATATAGAAAGCTTAGTAAAATGATCATCCCAATTTACTTCTGGTTTGTAATTTTTTGAAAAATCCTTGCCTGGCACTCTTACACATGGCTTTGGCACTTGAGTGCAGGAGATGAGTACTGCACTTTCCCTCCATTAGCACTTGAAGTGAACAGAGCAAAGAGGGTGAAGAGGGCGAACAGAGCACAGAGGGCAAGAGAGGAATGCAGGGCGTGCTTTGCTTTCATTGAAGATGGCAACTTAAATAGCTAAATCTGCTACACAAGTGTTCATTTGATTAGCAAACCTACAGAATTGCATAGCAAATTGCTATGCGGCACTGCTTATTTTATGCCTTGGAATTGTGAAATGAAGATAGTGTTGTGTAAACTTACAAAACTCCAGGGAAGAGCCATACTCCTTGGGATTGTAGAAATATCCAAAAGTGACATTTTGATAACCAAAAGAACCCCAGGTGAAGGGAAGGACCCTTCTCTGTTGGAACTTTATTATTTTTCTGTTCAACCTAGAGACTTTGTTTACAACTTTGTAAGGAAGTGACTTGAGTTCCTACGAGTTAGGTGTGACCATGAGCCTCTTATCTCCACCTCGTATGAGGCTGTGAAAATAGACCCCTTGTCAACATCCACCCAAGGCTGTGTCTCAGCGCAAAAAGACAGGCCTCCGTAGGTTTGTGTGCTCATCAACATGATTAAACATATAAAGCCAGGAATTGTGAAGTTCTTGGATTCAAAGAGATGCCACTCTGACGCATTGCTCTGAATTATACACTTGACACAGGAGTTATCATGTTAATGCATTTAATATGACCCCCTATCTCAAGAGGGTTCTTATGTTAATTAAACAAGCTACAGCAAAAGCAGATATAACCTAACATCACACCTATAAACAAGATTGCTATCTGGGCAAAGAGCATGTTTGAATAGATTAATAATGGAACAATTGGTGGTTTTAGTTTAACAGCATGTGTAACCTTTATGTCTCATGATGCTATCTACACTATACTGCACGCCATCAGTCTAAATGCACTCAGCTAGCCCCCACCCTTCACTCGCATTTAGAGCCGACTGTGCTTCAAATGAAACAGCTCCTTCTGGGGTTGACGAGTTCTGCTTAGCTGGGCCCGGCTGTCTCTTTCCTGCTGTGGCTCTGCACTCCTCCCCAGCCCTGCAGGCATCAATGCCCTGGCAAGTATGCTGCTGTTCCTCCTTCCTTTGGGCCTTTATATGTATGAAAGAACATGGTTCCCCTGCCTGTGTGCGTTCATCATATCCACTATCTGGAATACTAAAGCCTAGAGCTGAGCATGTCACAATGCTCACTGAGTTAGGTCTCCTATGATAAACTACATTAGGTGGGTTTTCGCAGCTTTCGGCGAATGCCTTCACCACACTTTATGGCATCCGTAGAGCTCTGCATCATATATCTGTAGTCTAAAAACATCTCCCTCACTTTTTACTTAGCTCTATGTATGGCATTCCCTGGGTCTTAACTGGGCACATGTAAGCAATGTGGCTGTTCACGAATCCTTATCAGATATAACACCTTCTTGTAGCATCCACCATCTGCTTCTCAGATAATGCCTAATGGTGTGAATTCAACGCTCACACCTACTGGTGTGCAGTTAAAACAGGCAGCTATCTGTAGTTTGTGGTTTGCTCATCTGCCAGGACAGGAAAGCACAACTTCTTGGACCTTGGTGAGGCCAAGAAATATTCGTCCAGCAAGTGTGCACACTAGCCTCCTGTGAAAGCATGTGCTGTATGTTTGATAAGCATTCTTCGGCTATCAATGGCTCCAGGCCGCATGAGATATGAAAAAGCTGTCTTAAATTAGGTTTGTTGTCATGTAACCCCCCTTAAAACAGTTGTCATAGATCCAATTTTTCTAGCACAGTGAAGCTGACATTAAACCTTCTAGGAGCTACATTTGCAATACAGGCAGCCTATATTGGTGGCAAAAATAAAGCATAAACATCCCAGCAATGGCGAGTACTGATTTACTGCATGCAAAAGTAAATGAGTTGCTTGGTAAATACATGAGCACCTAGAGACATATTGTAGGTGCTACAAAAAAATCTAATAACTGCATCACACTTCAAAACAGTTAGCGGTTATGGCCAACACAAGCCTAAATGAATACATGTATTTAACAGTGAGGTATTGAGGATAAGTCCCAATTTATTGTAACTGGACCAAGCTAAGGATGCATGAATGAATGCATGTATTTAATATGAGGTATTTAGGTTAATTCAAACTTCTTACTGGCAATAGTTTCAAGGTAAGACATGGGATTCGTTGAGAATCCATTAGCAACGAACACCCAGCAGAGCTTGGCTCTGGACTTTCGGACCCAGTGTGTTTTGGACTGTGTGATCTTGAGCGTATGTCCACAAGTGTACACCGTCCACAGTTTAAATTGGTGTTCTTTGATGTAGACCAATATGGGAATGCCTTTGTTACCCACAGTAATTTGCAAGTGGTCGTCATCCAACACATAGATAAGCTGTGTTCACAAACTTGTACCTTGAGGTATAATGCAGTATATTTTCAGTTCTTTGGACCCTGATTGTGATGCCAGCAGTGGTGGATTTCGCTGCATTTCAGGCTTTTTGAATTCAGGGTTTGCTGCTCACCTTCTTTTGATGTGCGTTAGGAAGCAAAGTGGGGAAGGAAACAAAATGTGCATGTCGGATTTCTGCAAGGACATGGGCATTGGCTCATTATGCTGTGCACTCCTGGAACCAGAGGTATCCATCACTTGTCTCGCCTGTGGAAGCTCCCTAGGATTCAGGGTTTGACAGTAGGCATGTTTCATCTTGTGTCTGGCTTGAATCAGGCTTTGCGGCTGGAGGCTCAGCTGTTTCCTTTGCTGGTGTGTTGGTCTCAGGGAAGCCAACTGGATATAGTTGTTTCTTTCGTCGTTCTCTGAACGGTTTCCTTTTCCTTGACATGCACCCATGGCGAGGTGTGGATTCGGGGGGATGGGGGAGGTTTCAATTAAATCACAGTAGAACACTTGAGGGAGAGACTCTGGATCCACACACTTCTCTGTGCATAGACAACGTTTTGGCCAGTCTGGTATTCCACAGTGCATGTCTAGATAATGAGACTCTGACCTCCGCATTCTTGGCAAGAAGTGATTCCTTGGCACACACCATGCATCTGGCAATAGCTGATACCGTTGATGTCTTCCTGATCAATGAGAAAATGAAAAGTTTTGGAAATTGAGCACATTTCTGATACCCAAGCGTCTGCATAGCTCAGCTCTGAACCGAAAACGAGTTGCTTCAAGGATCTTCATGTTGCGAACATTCATGATTCATCCACAAGCCCAAGCACTTGGCGAATAAGTCAGTGTTTTAATGAACGTGTCCAGCGTGGTCGGCCCTTTTAGAAGAGCTCTTGTGGCCATCATTGTAACCACAGAAAAAACAATATTGATGCCAGTTAACTGTGAGCTGTCAATTAAAGAGTGCATGGCCTCTTCCATTGTATCTTCGGAGGCTAGTAAAGATGCAATGTTTGACCACTGCGTAGTGTGCCTCAACATAAGACTCTTCACTGCTGCACACTTTTAGACGCATGTTTTGCAGTCGTACCATATGCAAGGTCAATGTTGGATATTCTAATTGTCTTAATTTGGAACTCGGCCAGTGTAGGAATCTGAATTGTGATGGCCTAGGTGTATTTAGAATAAACCCATAGTATTTGACTTGTGTACTTGCAGTAAATTGGGTTGGAACCCCCATTGCAACATGACAACAGGACTCATTGAATTGCACCAGATATGAACCATTAGATAAGTTGTCTACTTCTGTGAAAAAAAGCAATTGGTGCAACATGAAATGTGCATTTAGTGTTACTGTCACAGAAATGTACTGGTGCTGCATGTGCGCAAACTAGAGCCTTTGCATTCATGTAATGAGTACAGTGTTATTTTGGGACTTGAAGGTCACACTCATGCATGTGAATACGGCACAACATAGTCTTCCCTGATCCAAGTGTCATTAACTAAGTGCACATTACCCGAGGAATGCAGTTCCTGACATACCATGGAAGGGGTCTGAATGGGAATATTAACACCATGCAAAATCCAATTAGTCAAGCCTGGTGCCCAGGCAGATGATGCTGCAAAACTCTTGTAAGTACACTAAGCAACAAGAAAATAGATCCTGACATCGCCTGGCGTACTGCAACTTTGAACAAGTTAAGTGCATTTATTTGTTCTGGCCATGAAATTACATTCCAATCTGGGACTCATCTGCTTAGAGTGTCCAGAAAATCTGTTACCACAGAAAGACTTACTGCGGCTTCTTGGTCGCTTCGAATCATAGACAGGTTATTTTGAACCAATCCCACTACTTCTGTAATGACATCTCTTAGTGCATAGAAGCCCTGCTCTAGCGCTTGATCATTAGAATCTGATGCATGAAATCCTAGGCGCACTGCCTCACTTTCAGTCTGCAGGATTTGCATTATTTCTTTTGACCAAGTGTAACTTCTACCTGTTATGGACGCTTGTCCCACCTCACAAGGCACTCTAGGGTCAGAGGTGGTACAGATAGTGGCTCTCCTGACACGGCCTCTCTGTGTGCGCCTCAGATTAGTAGCTGACTGCATGATAGCTGTCCAATTCTCTTCTTTTTTGAAGTTATCTATCTAGTGTTTGTATCACCTCACTCGGGTGATACTGCGAAAGCATTCCTTGGCACAGCTCACCTATGGCTATAGCTTGTGTCAGTGAAGTGTTATGGGAATTCCAAGCCCTATATGGGCCCATACTGGTTCCTGCTTTTCTTTTATTGCATTCCTTTACTTGAACCGCCCATAATACCAGCCTTCCTGATGCATAGGTAATCTGCTTGGTACCATTGCCTTCTTTTTCTTTTCTATAGGATGCACTGCAGAACTCCCCTTCTTCCCTCTTGCAGTCTGGGTTGAAGCTCAAGTTCCTATTACTGCAAGTGGTCTGCAACTGTGTATACTTTTAAAAAAATACATCAAATGTGGGAATCTACATGCCATGTCTAACATGTGAACACCTTTGATTTGCCATATCGTTTGATCCCAAGTAAACTATAGAGGAACAGTTTCCCGCCATTGTTTGTTCAGTCATGTTTGAAAAGTACTCTCTGTCAAAAATGACTGAATCTGCAACATGCATGTGCTGTGCATCTTGTGGCTCTCAAAGGAATTTGTACTGATTTTCAAACATGTAATCCCCTGCTTGGTATGGTCTCAATCAAATATATGGGAACTGTGCTTGGAATTCAGAACTATCGGTTTGAAAAGGCACTGGAAAGTGTTCCCCGAAAGTGTATTTGGGCCACAGGATGGGCTCACGCTTGGCAAATAAAAAGGCATTGTAATATCGCAAATAACACACATGGGACCCCATCTCGTGGAGATCCTCAACATCAAAAACACAGCTCTGCTGTGCCATGTCCTTTGCACCTACTCACCTGGAGTCCCCCAGATATCCTCACCTCAGCAGTTACTAGTTGGGTATAACAGTGGCGTCTCCTTCCCGACTCATGACTCTCTTACCCTGAGGTTATCCGCCTACCCTCCTACGCAGCGACCTTCACACTTACTGCTGCGGCGTTCTTCTACCAGCACCTCTTCAATGTCACCTGTCTGGTCTGCGACCCTCACACCCACTACTGCGACGATCTCTGCTAGCAACTCTCCTACCTTCTCCTGGCTGGTCCTACTAGGGACCCGTAACCCATTCTCCCACACTCTCTCTACACTCACCCCTCGCGCACTGTCCCATTAACATCTCTCTTACACACTCCAGTGACCATGCTGCAAGTACTACCTCACTTCTCTCTTCTGTCCAAGCTACCTCCCTGCCAACCCAACATTAACATCCAGCACTCCCGCCACACCTTTACCTGCTCCTACTGCTCCTTCAGGCATGCGCAACTCCAACTACACTTCCCTCCACTTTCTCGTCCCACTCCCCACTCCATCTGCTGGCCTTACCTCAAAACTCTCTGCTTTATCATTATGACCATCTCCACAGTTAACCTTCCCTCTCCAGCCCACCCCCGATTGACCCAACGCCCATCTACCCAACCCACCGCCCCAACCTCATCTATCCCCCAATTGTTGAAACCTCCAGCATCATTGACATCGCCCTATGGAATGCAAGATCTCTCTGTAACAAGAATGCTGCTGTTCTGGACCTGTTTCTACTGTTAAACCTTCATATCCTATGCATCACTGAAACCTGTATCCCGCCTTCAATTCAACTATACCTGCTTCACGCACTTCCTCCTCCTCTTACTTTACTCACGTCTCCTGCTCGTCTGGCCGTGGAGGGGGCATCAGTCTTCTCTTTCACCCCAAGTGCCTATCGACCCCCCCCCCTGTCCAACACCTCTCCCAGTCTTCCCCTCTTTTGAATACTTGTATAAAATCTTCACCTCCCCTCACGCTATATCCTTTCTTATCATTTACCACCCACCTGGCCCCCTCGCATCCTTCTAAGATGATATTGACCACCTCCTCTCCCATGTCCCCCAGTCCCACACCCCTAATTGTACTTGCCGACTTTAACCTCCACCTCTCCTCCACCCACCAAACCTCCCCCCTCTTATCTATACTCGATTCCTACCTTCTTACCCCCCTCCCTACTTCACCTACTCACTCTTCTGGCTCCACTCTCAACCTCATCTTTGTCTCTTCCTTCTACCCCTTCTCGATTTCCAACCTCCTCTTCCTCCATCTTTCTCCCGATGCGACCTCTGTAACTTTAACCCCTCTCACTTCTATGATACCTGCGCCTCCTCCCTCCCCCTCTCACTCACTTTTCTTCTCTCTGTGCAAATGATGCTTTATTCAGTCTATCCTCTTCCTTCTCTTCCAGTCTTGACCAACTATACCCTCTTGCTCCCTTCTGCCCCTCCCGCAAACCCACCCAAACCCGGCTTTCCTCACACCTATTTATCCATGCGCCGCCTTCTCTGACGCCTTGAAAGACACTGGCTTAAACACCGTTCACCAGCCAACCAAGCCTCCTACTTCTCTTACCACTCCCTCTACGACACTTGCATCAGCTCAGCCAAACAATCCTACTTCTCTAACCTCCTCCACTCTCAATCTTCTCACCCCCACCGAATCTTCCAAACCTTGACTCGCCTTCTCTCTCCTCCTACCCCTGACCACTCAGTTGCCTCTCCTATTTCACCCTCTGACTTCTCTGACTTCTTCTCCTCTAAGATACTCACCTTACGCCAAAACATTCTACGTTCCCCCTCTTATACCCACCTTCCCCATCTCCCACTACCCCACCCTCCTACATGTCTCACGTCACTCCAGTCTCTCATTCTGAGGTTTCCCTCCTCCTGTCCAAAACTCACCCTGCTGCTGCCACCTCTGACCTTCTCCCCACCCCTCTGATTCCCAAAATCTACCCCTCGCCTTATACCTTACCTCACCTCCTTCTTCAACATCTGTCTCACTACTGCCACCTTTGCTTCAGCCTTCAAACACGCTTCTATCATCCCTATCTTGAAAAAACCCTCCGCTAACCCCCTGTCACTGCCCAAGACTCCTTTCCCAGGGATCGCCTCACCTGGATCTTCACTGTGGCTGAGTACCTTCTGCCTCCTTCTCCAGTCCTTTGGAGGTTTCTCTTCTTCCCCTTCCTTCTTTAGAGATCCTTTCCCCTTCTTACGTTCAAAGAGATAGGGGCGGTCTCCTCCCGAGGCCACTTTGACCGTTAATAAAACAAACAGTCAAGTGAACCCTGGGGAGCCCGCTCCTTCAAACAGGGAAAAGGCCTGAAAGGCAGAAAAAACCCTGTGTAGCTGCAGATGACGATGGCCAGGTAGATTAGAAGGTCCAGAGGCAGGTGAGGACTTTCTACAATGATCTTGGTTGTAACTCCAAAGGATAGCGGCACTAATGCAGGGCTTTTCTGGATGAAGGAGCCCGGGAAGGAGAGGTAAGGAAGAGTCACTGAAGAGGACTTCCGCAGTACACACAGAAGCGGACAAAGAAGGGTAAGCACGGGAATAGTACTACCGGAGAAACAGGTAAGATCAGAGAGAGCCAGAAGTCAGAACGAGAAAGAGCACAAGAGAGAATGAGTGAGTGAGAGCGAGAGAGCGCGAGTGAGTCTGAGTGAGAGAGAGTGAGAGAGAGTGAGAGAACGGAGATGTAGTGAAAGTAACCCCGAGCGGGTGGGAGCCGACAAGTCGGAACCCGGCCGCCGGGGAAGGCAGGTCTGCGGCAGCGCGAAGCAGATAGCAGAAACAGAACTAGACAAAGCCGGAAAAAAACGTAAACAGAATGATATGCAAGGAAGGCAAAGGAAGAGAACCAAGATCCGGCGAGCAGGATAGGGCAGCAGAGGAAATATATAGCAGCAAAAGGGGAAATGCTGAGACGGGAGGAAATCTAGGAAGGCACTGGTAAGGAACGATACAAAAGTTAGCGAAAGCGAGTTGCAACGCGACTCGCAGGGGGCGTGGCTTCCATATATGCCCGTAGCAAAAAAAAGGCTAGACCGCTAACAGACAAGCCGTAGAGTCCTAATAGCGCCTCCATCTTGCCCATAGCTTCCATGGCCGCATCGGTGTGACACCCCCTCTTGGCTTCCAACATTCGCCCCATCTTTCTTTTACCCTTCCTCTCTAAGCTCCTGGAACTCCTTGTCTACTCCCAACTCTCAGCATTTGTTTCCAACCCCCCCCCCCACTAAGTCTGGATTTCGCCCCAAACACACTACTCTACTCTGCTCTCACCTCCGTTCTTAACTCCCTCCTCACCGCCCGCTACTCCAAACACTCTTCCGTTCTCATTCTCCTTGATCTCTCTGCCACCGTTGACAACGTCGATCACCCCTTACTTCTAGACACTCTTTCCTCCTTTGGTCTCAAAGGCTCTCTTCTTAACTGGTTCTCCTCCTACCTATCCAATCGCTCCTTTGCCATCTCTTGGGGTGGCCGCACCTCCCCAACCAACTCCCTTGATTTCGGCGTTCGCCAAGGTTCTGTGCTTGGCCCTTTCCTCTTCTTGCTATATACCTCCTTCCTAGCCCCAATCATCTCTTCCTTTGGTATCTCTCACCACTTCTATGCTGATGACACACAACTCTTCCTCTCCTGACATCCACCTCAGACTCTTTTCCGGTCTCAATGTGCTATCAAATCCTGGATGTCCTCCCACTTTCTCACCCTAAATACTGACAATACCGAAGTTTTATTCCTTCCTGCCAACATACTTCCTTCCCCCCCTTCTTCCATCCTCTTTCCCCGTTCACTACTCCCCATCTCTGCCGCTACCCGCTATCTCGGCCTCCACTTCGACTCAAACCTCTCCTTCACTCACCATATCTCTTACCTCCCGTGCTTGTCGCTTCCATCTCTACAATGTTTGTAAAATCCGATCTTCCCTCACGTTTCATGCCACCAAACTCCTAATATCTTCCCTAATCTTTTCTCGTCTCTTGTACTGTTCAGCTCTTCCCTTTGGCCTCCCGCCTCACATATAGCCCCCCTTAAATCCCTCTACCATTCTGCAATCCGTACTCTCTGTTCCCGCTCTCCTCATGCCTCCATCTCCTCTTCACTCACCTCACTTGGCTGGCTCTCCTTTCACTCCCAACTCAAATTCAACTTCCTCTGTCTGGTCTTCAAATCCCTTCATGATCTTGCCCCTCCCTACCTTTCCTCCCACCTCTCATTCTACTCTCCCTCTCACCCCCTCCTTTCTGCTGATCACTTCCTACTCACTGTCCCACCTGCACCTTGCACCCCTTCCCGCTTCCTCTCCTTCCAGCTCCTTGCCCCACTGCACTGGAATTCTCTCCTTCTCCCTATCTGCTCCATCTCCTCATATTCATCTTTCGGCTTCTCCTTAAAATACCATCTTCTCAATCTCCCTCCTGACAGCTCTCTACTACTTCCTCACCTGCTTTACCCTACTCAGGTTTTATTCTAATGGTTTCGGCAAATTGTTCTGAATATTGTTCTTGGTTATTTGACTCATGATTTGTATTATATTGCTTCTTATGTATTCATGTTGTTTCATGTAAAGTGCTTTGGCTTAAAGCGCAATATAAAATTTTATAAATCCAAAATACAAATACATCAAAATGCATTTTGCACAATTGTCTGGAGCCTAGTTCTTAACAGTTCTCTATATGTTTGGGACACACGATTACTGGGTGCAAACAATCTGTATTCATCAATCACAGAAAGTGTGAGCTTGCAGCTGCTTGGCTGGGCCATTAAATGTCTTAAACAACGGTATCCACACATGAGCCATGGTTAGAGGAAACCTGTGTATTGAGGCTGGAGTTCCTGCCTCTTGGAGTTCTCTTTTCTCTAACGTGTGAAGAACTTAGTCTTTAGAACAACTTCTTTGCTTGCAGGTGGAGTGGAAAGCTGGCTAAAAAAATAGATAGTGAGATGAGAAACACAGTGAGGGTCAGCCACAGTAGAAGGAAATATACTGCCCGCTTTATATAACACTGTTTCAGAATGTGTGTCCAAAATAATTATTTCATCACTTTAGCATCCAGAAAGGCTTTCTGTTTCCAAATTGGCAGACCTGCAGTAAGTCCATGAATTGTGGAGTTGTATTCACAAGTGGCATATTCTTCCTCATCTTGAACGCCAATCGTCATAATTTGTCGGATCTCCATCTTTTCTTCTGCAGGCTGCTCAACTGGAAGAGGAGGATTGCATGGAAACATTGTTATAACCATCTGGAGTGGGTTTGAGGGGATCCACAGAAACTTGCCTGGTACCTCTCTTGGGTGGTATTGCGGGCAGGACAGCAGTTCTGGGACCTTTCACTCTGATTAATTGCACTGCTAGTCTGTAGGACGGCCAAACTGAGTTTTATCATGGATCTTCTCCAAGACCCAATCTCCTGCTTTGAGAGTGGTCTCAGGACAGGCAAAGTAGGGAAGACCCTTTGTGGGCAGACGTGGTTCGGGTCAAAGTACAATAACAACAAATATGCCCATGTTGTAAAACAACTCAATATGTTGTATCTATTCTAATTATTGGATAGAGTAAGTAACGCGCTGGAGAAGTCATGAAGAGTATCTCATGTGTTTCTCAATTGAAACTTTTTATTTTGGAGGCATACATATCCAAATAAAAACACATATGTTGCATGATGTTAATTGTGAAACAAGATATTGAGTCAAAACATTAGTGAACAATAATCCTATAGATCATCATACAGTGTGATTGCATAAAAGACAAGGACAGGTAAAAGACAAGGTATAACCATAGACAGAGTTTTAAAGAAATAAACATGCATACAATAATTATGCTCACTCTAAGTTGCGACTTGTTACCGGGTATACTTTAAATTACCCTAGATTTCTAAGCATGATTCAACAGTAAACACCTGAAACCTTCATACAGGATATATTTGTCCATACCCTGGATGTTGAGACACGATCAATTAATGGTCATATCTGACAAAACTGCCTATGTGAATGATTCTAATCAAATGTTTGACAGTGCCCCTATTCATCGTGGGCATTAATACACGTTTCAGCGTGCCGTGAATGGTGGCACGCCTTCCTCAGGGCAGGAAAAAAAGGGACCCTGGGGAACTGGAGGGGACAGAGAACGGGACATTTTAATATTTCGGCAGTCGTGTTTGCTAAAACACTTGGTTTGAGATACACTTCACTAACGGCTTCACTGACCCTTACTTCATCAAAAAACTCTATTTCACTTACCATGTGTTCCGTGAAGGGGTCTGATGGGGTATGTCCTGAGTAGTGTGTTCCTCACAGCGTCGGGGCTCCCCAGAGTCCAGATCAGCTCTCAATAGATGGCAACTGGGGGTTGTCGAGCAATGTGAGTGTTATGCCCAGGTAGTGGGCAGGAGAGCAAATGCATAACGAAAAAACTGCTGATTGCTTGTCTGACACTAGTTATGGTACAGGCTGGCTCACTTGCAAATATGGAGAATGTCGGAATGCCCAAGTAGAGGGCAGGAGAAGAAATGCATAACGTAAAAAACAGCTGATTGCTTGTCTGAAACTAGTTATGGTACAGGCTGGCTCACTCGTAAATATGGAGAATGGTACCTGGCAGTGTCCTGGTAGATGCATACTCAGCGGTGGCAGTCAAGAATTTTGGATTTCAAAGAGTTAATCCCGGACCCGCAGATCGTGATGGTATGAATACCCTGTAAGTAAGCAGAGATTTTCACCCAGATTAGTGCAGTATTTTTGTTATACGTGTTGTGCCAGTTGGTGCTAATTTTGACTACAACACGAGGTGAGGTCAGAAATGTCTGCCGGAATTTTGTACAAAATCATTATCCACATGCGTAAACCTATATACCTTTTCATTCTTCGTATGTGGGCTGGCGTAGAGGCAGATGGCAAGCAGACTGATATTTAAACCTGATGGTCAGGGCGTTGGATAACGATTGTCCTATTAGTCTCAGGACTGGCCTCGGCAGTCCCAAACTGGAGGGATTCCCTCAGCAGCGTTGTCACCAGCAGTTGCTCTTGCCTAGAGAGGGGGCTGGGGAGAGTGTACCGATCAGGCATGAACATCTTTCTCCCTAACAAGAGTTCAAATGGAGTCTTACTGTTGCATAGAGACTGGCGTGGTACATTTTTTAAACTACTGATCACTAGAGGCACGTGGCCCACCCAGTTACACCCCATTGAAAGGATGCATTTTGTCTTGGAATGATTGGCTTGTTCGATAATCCTGTTTGTCTCAGGACGAAAAGGATGGGAATAGTGCAGCTCTGAGACCCACGCCTCTAATGCCTTTCTCGGGCCCGCCCTGCGAAAGCTGGACCATTATCGGCATGGAATGTGTAAGTTGCTGCCATAGCTACTACAAGCTGGAGTGCCTGTATGACTGATTTGCAGTCTGCTCTCTTTTGAGGAATCGTCCAGGTGAACCTAGTGCAAGAATCTTCTATTACTAGAATACATTTGTACTTATTAATTGATGGTAGAGGGCCTATATGATCCAGATATTGAATCTCAAAAGGCGAGGTTGCCTTTCTTAAAGGAGCCTCTTTAGGTTTTTGTGCTGTGGTCCACAGTTGTCTTCAGACATGTGTCACAGTTTGCTATGTATAATTTAACCTGCTGCCTTAATCCCAGCCACCAGTACCTGCCAAGGAGTAGCTGTGCAGTTGCAGTAACCCCAAAATGGGTAGATGCAAGCCCAGCCTGTGTGGCTGCAATTCGCTTTTCCCTGTCTGCTCTATTAGGGATTAATCTTTGAATAGGATCTCCTTTTTTTTCGTAGCAATTGTGACTAGTACTTTAATATTCTCAATGTGATGAATGTAATTACCTGGGAAACCCTTCGGCCTAGGTGTAATACCTAAACAAGCTTCGTTTTTTTCTCACTGTGTGCTCTTTGGCATATTTATCTGTTAATGCATTGCCAATGCTATGAATGTGCCCTTTAGTATGTGCTCTTGTGTGCATCACCCATAGCAAAAGGTAAGTCTGTTTAAGGTCCCAAACGTGTTTCCAGAGTTATCTGGAAGCAATAGTTTTATGCCTAATGTCTCTGAGGTCGTTTTGAATCCACCAATGCAAATCAGTGTTATAAGCCCTGACAATGTAATCTGAATATAAGACTACTAGTGTGGGCTCCGCAGAGTCTTCTTGGCGCAATGCAAGCAGCAATACATGCAAATCAGCAGTCTGGGCAGACATATCTCCCAGATGCTTTGTTGCAATATCAGTATTTATAAAAACTTCTTCATCTGTAAAATGTCCTACCACTGCTGCACATGCAGCAGCATTTTTGGAACATGTTCCAACAGATGGTATAGCTGTGCCATCACAGTAGATTATTTGGAAAAAATCAAACAATGGCATGTCAGGCAGTGAGGTGTCTGGCTCTGTATCCATTGTCCAAGTCAATCCCTGCATTCTTTGCCATTCTGCTTTATGATCATACTTTACATCTGGAGCATGTTGAGATGCTGACCATTGAATCCATCTAGTATGTGAAGCCTTGCTATGCAAGCAACAATCTATGCAATTGGTTTAGTCTCCCCTATATTACAAACTGTGCATGTGAGAGCATCATCTCACACCAACAGGTTTATTTCTAAGTCTTTTTCTGTATGTCCGTATGTCTGTCTTGAAAAGGACCAATTTGAGTCATTAATGAGTACACATGGTGCAGAATGTGAGTGTGTTCTGGCAACCAATGAGCTGCTTTGAAATGTTGTTTTATCAAAGCATACAATGGTTTCACTAGATCAGCAAAATTAGACAATCTGCTGACAAATCTCTGTCCTCATCTGTAAGAGTGAACCCTTAGAAGGTAACTTCACAATGAACTTGTCATGTGTGTGACTCGCTGAGTGTGTGGACTCTGCATTCTGTAACACTCATAGGGCTGCAGTGTGTTTTTTCTCAACTTACTCCTACGCGCCCCGTCCCCTTTCCTCCATACTTATGGGACATCTCTCTGTTCTGTGGGACGGGACCTCAGCACTTTGTAAAAAGAATCCAAAATGTTTTCAAAAATGTGTCCTCCCTCTCTTTCTTGCGTAGGGCCCGGCATGCGGCCGTAACCCCGCCCACCTTGGCTCTGCCCCACGCATCGCCCATCAGTCCTTTTCTCCGCACGTTCGGGGCTGGACGCACTTGCATCCTCAGAAGATTTTCTTCCCTTTTTCTTCTCTGGCTCTCGCTAGCGATTGTGTACTAGTCTGTCTATGTCGTTCAAACTAGACTTCCCAGATTGTTCATCGTGTCACTGACGCTTCGCGAGGGCGGATCCCTATCCTCTTTGTTTAGAGTGCTTGGGTCCGGATCATCATTGGGACTCCTGTTTTTACTGCGACTCCCTTTCGGTCTGGGCACTTCAGCGTCGGTTGGAGCGGTGGGAGGAGGTGTTCCGATGAACTCCTCCTTCACATTTTCAGGCGTTCATCGACGAGAAGAAACAACGCCCGGTAAGTTCTTTACTTTTCAGAGCACCCCGGCCAGGGGATACCTTTCCAGGTTCCTCTCGGGCCGGGAGGAGTGTTGATCGCTCGGTCACCGGGGTCCGCCCTGAGGTGTCCGTTGGGCCTAATAATTGTCCCAGAGTTTTCTCCGAGGGTCTCCGTAAAGGGCCTGTGGATACCGGAGCACGCTCCGAGACCCCTCCTGTGGGGGCTGTTTGAAGACCCAGTTCTACTGAATCGTGGGATACCGGAGCTCACTCTGAGGCCTCTCCGTCGGCTTCCCTCAAAAACAAGACTAGGGTGCGCCCTGAGCCCTTGGCGGGGCTTGCTGTCACCGATCGGATGTTCGAGGCCTGCGCGGATAAAGCTTTCACCGGACGTGGGTCCGAGATCCCTCTTTCAGAGGCTAAAGTTACCAACATTTCTGAGAGGCCGGATAAGGCCTTACCGGTGAAGGCTGTTTCTCACCGTTCCCGCTCTTGCAGCGACACCAGATCTGTTGAGGGAGCAAAGAAGGAAAGTTCTTCTTTTACCGGCAGTGCTGATGTCCTTCCTGGGAAGGGTAATTTGGCGGTTGGTATGTCGCAGAAACATTCCAGGCCTCATAGTACCGGCTCTGCCGAAGTTCCTTATGTTAAGGCTAAAGTTAAGACCCCTGATCCATCGACTGGGACCCCTGCCTCACTTCCACACGTGCCGCAGTTCCCCTCAGGCGATGACAAAATGGCGCCTGTTCACGCCTCGACCGCGGCAGCCATTTTGGGTGCTACCCCTACAACTACGCCATTGGCCTCAGGTATAGGGCTTGGTTCCTTGGGTGAACATAGAGTTCCTTGTGCGCATCCTTATCGGCCAGTTTACGATTGGAATGCCTGGATGCCCCTTCCGCACAATGTTTTGTTGCCTGTAGGGTCGGCACCTTTGATTTTTGTGGACACATCGGGAGATGGTCCGGTGTGGCAACCTTCCCCGTTACGTCCTGGAACTATCCTCCTCATGAGCGGCCTCCTCCGGTTCCAAAACAGTCCCTGGAGGATGCCTTTTTTGGCAAATTTCAGACGCTTATGCGTACCGACCCCATGAGGGAGTATTTCAAAGAGCTTTTTAGGAAGATATGTCCGCCCGTGCCTCCGGCGCCACCCGTTCCTCCGGTGGTTCCGCCGGCGCCTCCCTTGCCTTCGGTGCCTTCCCCGACTCTTCCGCCTTTGCCTCCATTGTCCCCTGTGGACAAGGCAGCACCCGACACGGCTCAGCAGGATCCTGATCTGTCGGATGGCGCGCAAGGTGATCAGGACAACAAGGACCTGCCCGCTCTATTAGAGCTTTTCATGACCGGGTACTGGACATGATGTGCTTCTTAGATGTTCCGGTGCCCGAGGCACCTGCTCCACAGGAGGGCGTGATTCTGGGGCGTTCACCCTGTCTCCTTTGGAGCGTCCCGGCCTGTTATTGCAGAAGGACGTTCTGGCCGAAGTCCGTAGGGTCTGGGAAAAGCCACACTCTGGACTTTTAGTCAATAAGAAAATTGACGCGAGATACAGGCTGCATTCTTCGGAAGAGGTAGCCCTGTCGGCTTGTCCGCCCCCTTCCTCCACAGTGGTGGCTGCGGCCACTTTACAATTCAGGCCTGCTGCATCCTCTTCCACAACGGCTACTCAGGTTCTGGGAAAGGAGGACAAGCTCCTTGACTCCCTTGGGAGGAAGATCTTCGCCAACTTGGCATTGCAGCTCAGGCAGGCCAATGCCGAACTGGTGTTAGCGGGGGCTAATATGCAGATGAAAGGTCTGTCTGAGTTTGAGGAGTTCATCCCGGTCGAGAAGCTGGAAGACTTTAAGGGGGGATTATCCGACACCAGGGTCTTTGCCCAGGATCTCCTGGAGGCTGCAGCTCATCACGTAGACACCTCGGCTCTGAGCCTTATGCTAGGGGTTGATGCCTCACGGCAGGCGTAGCTGCATGCCACTACATTTTCAAAAGAAGTGCAGGACAAGGTGTTGGACCTTCCGTTCGATGGTAAGGAGCTCTTTCATTCTACACCAGATGTAGAGTTCACCAAGACGAAGGATAGCACTCAGACAGCTAAGTCCTTGTCGGTCCTTGTTAAGACCCCTTTCAAAACCCAGAGACCGTTGTCCCAAAGCCGACCCTCCTCTGGCTTTAGGGGCTTCCTCGACCGGGAATCTCGCAGAGTGGATACCCCTTCGGGGAATAACCGCCGTAGGCAACAACAACAAACCTACTAAATGAGGGTCCTCCGCACTCGCACGAGACCCCGGTGGGAGGACGCATTGCATCTCATTGGGAGGCATGGCAGACCATCACCGAAGACAGATGGGTCTTGTCAGTCGCTCGGGCGGGCTTCGGCTTACCCCTAACCCGTACCCCACCCCTCAACCTTCCTTTTCAGCTGTCGGGCTCGCCCTCCCTCAAAGCTGAGGTTCAGAAACTTCTAGACCTCAGAGCTGTGGAACCCGTTCCCCTCGGGGAGAGAATGGAGGGCTTCTACTCCCAGCTGTTTACGGTGCCCAAGCCCAACCAGGCTGGCCTGCGCACCATCCTAGACCTTTCCCAGTTCAATCTTTTCGTACCCCAAGAGAAATTCAAGATGATCAGGTCCAGCCTGATACGGTCCTCCTTGCAGATGGGCGATTGGCTCAGCGTGGTGGATCTTCAGGATGCGTACATGCATATTCTGATTTGGAATCCACACAGGAGATATCAACGTTTCTCTTTGGGAGAGGAGCACTTCCAGTTTCGAGTGCTTCCTTTTGGCATCAGCTTGGTGCCGCGTGTCTTCACGAAGATGATGTCAGTGATTGCGGCCTATCTTCGTCTGCAGGGTATCCATGTGTATCTGTATTTGGATGACTGGCTCTTACGCAACCCTTGTCCGTTGAGAGCAATAGACCATCTTCAGTCTCTCCTTCAGCTCCTGTTCCATCTTGGGCTGTCGGTGAAGGGGTGGAAATCTTCCATGACGGTCTCGCAGGACTTGATGTTCCTGGGTTTTCGCTGGAACACTATCGACTGCAGAGTGTACCTGACCAGGGACAGGATGGCGGATCGGTTAGCCACGTGTCAGATGTTTGCGCAGTCGGAGAGCATGTCGGCCTGATGGTTCCAGAGGCTTCTGGGCCTCATAGCCTCGTGCGTGTTGGCTCTTCCTCTTGCTCGTCTCAAGATGAGGCGGACCCAAATTGCTCTTCAGAGTTCTTGGAGTCAGGCTGTGAACCCGGATTTCAAGCTGATAATGATTCCGGCTTCCGAGAGTGGACCTGGAATGGTGGTCATCTCTCAGCAACCTGTCGGTGGGTGCAGGGTTTCAGGACCCTGCCCCTACGGTGACGATCACGACGGACTCCTCCCTCCTGGGGTGGGGTGCGACGTTAGATCTTCTTCAGGTCTCGGATCTCTGGTCGCCTCAGGACAAGCTCCTCCACATAAATCATCTAGAGCTTCTGGCGATCTTCCTAGCGCTCAGGGCGTTCAGACCGATCATTGCCAACAAGGTGGTCCGCATACGCACGGACAATGTGGTGTCGATGTATTACATCAACAAACAAGGGGGAACCAAGTTCTCCCCCCCCCCCCTCATGGACCTGTCCATCCAGATTTGGGAGTGGGCCGTACTTCATGGTGTTTGGCTGCTTGCAGTGCACATCCCGGGCCAGGTGAATGTTACAGCGGATGCCCTCAGCCGGCGGACAGTGGTCCGCTACGAGTGGGAATTGAAGGCGGAGGTCCTCTCATGGATTTTCCTGCATTGGGGCACACTGGAAGTGGACCTCTTCGCTACGGCGACAAACAAGAAGCTTCCTCAGTATGCCTCCAAAGGGGGGCTGGGAGCCTCCTCTCTGGGGGATGCTCTTGAGATTCCATGGCACAACATGAGAGCTTATGCCTTCCCGCCTCTGCCTCTAGTTCATCGAGCGATTTGGAAGCTGCAGAACTCAGTGAACTGTTCCCTTCTACTCATAGCCCCGTGGTGACCGGCCAGGTTTTGGTTCTCAGAACTTCAACACCTGTCGATATGTCCACCTATCAGGTTACCAGTGACCCCCGATCTTCTTCAAGGGGAACAGCAGATGTGGCACCCCTCCACACAATCGGTCTGCTTGCCGGCATGGTGCCTGAGTTCAAGTCTTTAGAACATCTAAACTTGTCTGCGGATAACATGCGTATTATCCAGGCAGCCAGGAAACCCTCGACTAAATCCCAATACAGAAGTAAATGGCTCAGGTACTGTCATTGGTGTTTGGGAAAGAGGTTGTACCCAAGGGAGGCTACGATTGACACAGTGCTGTCCTTCGTATCCTTCCTAGCAGAGTCGGGTGTTCACGTTCTGTCATGCAGAACTTAGCTTTCAGCGGTCTCTGCTTATCTTTCTACAGACCCATGTTCTTACTCTCTGTGTAATCCAGTGGTTAAGAGGCATTTTGCAGGCTTGACACGCCTCTACCCTCCAGTTTGTACCCCGCACCTGCCGTGGGATCTAAATGTAGTCCTCACGGCGTTGTGCCATAAGCCTTTTGAACCCATGGCCACGGTGGACCTCAAGTACCTATCCTGTAAAGTGTCCTTTTTGGTCGCCGTTTAGTCAGCCAGGTGAGTGAGCTCCAGGCCTCGTCGGTGGAGCATCCCTTCTCGGTTTTTCACAAAGATAAGGTAGTCCTACGGACGAATCCTGCTTTCCTGCCGAAGGTGGTAACTGATTTCCATCTGAACCAGTCAATCTCCCTTCCGGTCTTTTTTCCGAACCCTACCCTCGGAGGCAGAAAGGGTTCCGCATTGTCTAGATGTCTGGACAGAACATCGGAGTTTAGGAGTTCTTCTCAACTATTTGTGACTTTTGGTAACCCTCAGGGTAAGCAGGCGTCTAAGGCAACTATTTCCCGGTGGATCGCCGCCTGCATTACAGAGTCTTTCACCGTCCAAGGGCTGAAACCTCCTAAAGGTATTCATGCACACCTGGTGCGGGGCAAAGCAGCCGCGGTTGCTTTTCAGAAATATGTCCCCTGGGAGTCCATCGCTAGGGCAGCTACTTGGGCCTCTCCATCTGCTTTTTGTAAGCATTATTGTCTTGACATGAGCTGAAGAGCTGATGCTCGGTTTGGTCAGGCTGTACTGAAGAACCTTTTTCAGTAAGAGGTATTTCCATCCACCCGTAGTTCCTGTTAGGAGTGCTTGGGAATCTCCCATAAGTATGGAGGAAAGGGAACGGGACGTAGGAGTAAAACCAGGTTACTCACCGTAGTGACCACCTTACTCCTAGTCCATAGTCCCCTTTCCTCCATACGCCCGCCGTCCCCTCTAATAAGGTTTCTCTGTTATTGCTAATAGGTCTCTGACCTAGCGATAGAAAAGGACTGATGGGCGATGCGCATGGCGGAGCCAAGGTGGGCGGGGTTACGGCCGCATGCCTGGCCCTGCGCAAGAAAGAGAGGAAGGACACATTTTTGAAAACATTTTGGATGCTTTTTACAAAGTGCTACGGTCCCGTCCCACAGGACGGAGAGATGTCCCATAAGTATGGAGGAAAGGGGACTATGGACTAGAAGTAAGGTGGTCACTGTTGGGGAGAATTCTCTGTAAGGCTAATTTCCCAAACCTAGTGAGTCCCCCAGCAGCTTTTCTGGATTTTTGGGGTTTATTTTTTTTCCTCTCCTGCTAAAAGTGAGATTCTTTTTTGCTCCCACTCTTAGACATGATTTGAGGTGTTCCTTTAACTTTCCATGTGTTTTATGGGCTATGGGGTCTTTTACTCCATAGGGTCTCGTGTGTTTTTTTGATGTGGGTTACAAAGCACCCTCCGTGCCGTAACCCAGGGGTGTCGTAGTGACCCCCCCAACATAGACTCCATACCCTGGGACTGACTACTGTCTCCCAGGGCATGTAAATTCACCATTGGCTTTACTAGTCCCAAATTATGAACAGAAACCAGTACAAACCACCATATTGTGGACGTACAGGTCAGGGCAATTCGATTGCCCCGGGGTCTGTTGTTCGAGGGGGCACATCTCCGTCCCCCCTGATCGAGTTTTGGCTGGTGGCAGTGGATACTACTTTTTATATTTGACCGCAAATATATCTCTGTGGGATTTTCCTATTGTTCGAGGCTACCAACTTTAATTATTTAATTCTTATAGCCCCGAACATACTGCCGGTTTATTTATTTAATATTAATTCAGCGGTTGGTATTTTTTGCCAGAACTCGATTCTAAAATGGCGTTTGTGTTCTCTTCTGTGACTCCAACCCAAGTCGAACCCTTTGTTCCACATTTTGGCGGGCTTCTCCACAGAAGCCTCCAAAAGTGGTGCCACTCTGTCTGGGGACCACAGGGGGTATTGGAGGGGGTTTAGGCACCCTGGACTGAGTTACCTTGGTAACTCAAGTCGCACTCGGCTCACCACTTAGCATGTTTGATTGACAGCTAGGCTGAGTGAATGGGGGTATGCTGCATAAAAGCAGGGCTCTGGGGACTGGAACTTCAGAAGTCGCCACAGGACCTAAGAATCGGAGGAGGGAGAAGCTGAGCCAGCCTGCAACGACGACACCACCGGTGGAGCCCTGCTGAACCGTCTCATCACTTTTCCCAACGACAGAGGAGATCTCCAGCCCGGATAGTCTTCTTCCTTCGACTGGTGGGGATAACCAGTCTACCTTCTTTTCGCCTTCCTGGAGCATCTCGTGGCCGCCTTGCTTGTGCCAAGCACCCCGGCAACCGGGATACCACGTTTTTGCCACTACCGCGAACCGAAAGGGTAGTACCTTTGTACCGGAGAACTCTGCGGCTGGTTTCTTCCCTGGCAGTGCAACGACCTTCATCTTTCCTCCACGACGAGATCTTCTCTTCCTCTGGACGACGCTGCGACTTGCACCCGCTGCCAGGAACAACTGCCCCCGCTGGAGGATCCTCTCCATTTAAGGTACCGTGTTCCGCCTGGCTTCTGATTGAACGGGGTGTATTAAATCCTTGTCTCTCGAACCTGGGGTAGCCTGGGACACCCTAGCTAACTTTTCTGAACTGAACTAAACCTTTTTCAAACTACCTCCACAAACTTTGAAGACTCTGTGTAACTGTCTGATCTTGGGCATTTTCCGCCTGGCTCCCCGGAAAGTGGGCCTGGCACCTAAACTTCCTTGCTCACCAGTAGACTGTGCCTTCCTAACTTGCTGTGGTTCTTTAAAAAGTGTTTAGTGTGTATGCTTCCATAATTCTGCTTTTTTCCTCCCTTTTTATTTAACTTGTTGAAGTGCCATCGAACGTTAAATGCTCACCTCTGTCTAGAAATAAGTGGTGTTAACTAAGACTTGTCCAACAAGTAATCAGGGGTGTACATATGATAGTGATTGTGTTTTGAACTGATCTTATGTCAAATCCTGAGGTCCACGTGGATTAGTATACCTCCGTCCCCAAGCACCAGTCAGAGAGGGGCAAAAAATACTCGCTGACCGGTTATTGGAGCCACAGGTGGTGGGGTAAACAGGAAACGCCAGGTCCCGGATGGCTGCAAAGAAAATACCAGGTTAGCTAATGGCTACACGGTATTCACAACAAGCATAAACAAATAATAAGAAAGACCTACCCTTGAGGTGAATGATGAGTGCCTTGAACCTAACGGTATTCCCCCCCCAGGGGTCAGATGAGTGGTGCAGAGGAGAGGATGGGACCACAGGATTTGAAGGGAGAGGAGAGGGTCTGATTGAAGGTACACAGTACTTGACAGAGTTTCAAGAGTTCAGACAAAAGGTAGCTGAAGGTTTATCAAGCGCCAAATCCAAAGGTCAATCCAAAAACAATCCAAGAATCATTTCAAAGTTCAGATAATCAGGTATACAGGTCAGAAATAATCCAAGCATCAAAATTGAGGGCAATCCAGAAGAGAAAAACGAAGTCCAGAATCCAAGAATTCGATAACCATAAAGTTCATAAATGCAGAAAATCGCTAAACGCCGAGAGATCATCTGAGAAGCAATGTGTGCAAAGGCCAAGCGCCTTTTATTGGAGTCTTCCTGGTTCTTTGGCCAATCGTGGACGATTTCCTGGTCACATGATCATTCACTTGGTCACGTGACCCACTGGTTCATCTGGTGCCTGTTTCCTGGAAGCCGTGTCACGTGACCCCTTCTTCGTGACAATCCGCGTCGAGTATAGGACCGCAGCATGGAGTGGCAATCTCCTCCGCGCCTGCAGTCTCCAAGGCAATCCCCACTGCAGGCGTGGAAAGCGACACCAGGGATGCCTCGGAGCGCAGCGTCCCCCTAAAGATCGAGCAGAGGTGATCGCGGGAGGGGTCCAGGTTTCTCTCCGTCGCCTGCATATCACACGATCGTGATCGGGTGAGTCTGAAGGCATGACAGAGCCCCCCCTCAAAGGCACACGTCCTCGTGGGCTATGGGGATTGTTCCTATGAAACCGGGCAACCAGGAGCGGGGCATGTACTTGATCAGCAGGCTCCCAAGATCTTTCCTCCGGGCCGTAGCCCAACCAGTCCACTAGGTAGTAAAGGCGGCCCTTCGTGAGTCGGGATCCAAGAATGTCATTGACCTCGTACTCCTCAGAGGTACCTTTCAGTACAGGGGAAGGGGGAAGAATGATACGAGTGGAGAGAGGACACGGTTTGAGAAGGGAAGTGTGGAACACAGGGTGTATACGCCAAGTGGTTGGCAAGGAAACTCTGTAGGCTACTGGGTTGATGACTTTGGTAATACGATACAGCCCCACAAAGCGAGGAAGCAGTTTACGGCAACCGGGTATAGGTAGGTGTCTGGTGGAAAGCCATACCCGGTCCCCAACTGCATAAGTGGGGGCTGTAGTTCGTTTCCTATCAGCAGCCCGACACATAGAAGCCTGTGATTCCCGAAGATGTAATGTGACCTGGTCATGGATGTCTTTAAGATGCTGTACACATGAAGAAACAGAAGGAGAGAGTAGAGGAGGTACATCTGGAATAGGAAGTATGCGAGGATGTTGCCCGTACAAGGAATAGAAAGGTGAGTAGCCTGTGGATGAGTGGGGTGCGTTATTGTAAGCAAATTCAGCTACATGCAATAGTTTGTGCCAGGATTGTTGATGTTGTAAGGAGAGACAATGGAGAATTTGCTCCATGGTTTGATTGACACGTTCGGTCTGCGCGTCGGTTTCGGGATGGTAGGAGGACGAGAAACGTGTGTCTATACCTAGTTGTCTCGTAAGGGACTGCCAAAAACGGGAAGTAAACTGGGAGCCCCTATCAGAAATAACAATAGCGGGTAACCCAAAAAGACAAAAGACATGGCGGAAGAAGAGGTCAGCCAGGGCAGGTGCTGTAGGTATACCGGTGCAGGGAATGAATCGGGCCATCTTCGTGAAGGAATCAATCACTACCCAAATAGTATCAAACCCATTAACTTTAGGTAAGTCAGTGACGAAATCCATTGTAACAGTATGCCATGGTTTAACTGGGAGAGGCAATGGTTGTAGTAGGCCTAGAGGACGACCCTTTCTGTTTTTGCATTGAGCACATAGCGAACAAGAAGAAACATACGCCACCATATCCCTGTTCATGAAAGGCCACCAACACCAACGTTGAAGCAAGGCCAGTGTGCGCTTCTGGCCGGGATGACCATTTATGGGGGCATCATGAGACCATTCTAATGCGATGGAGCGAGTGTCTGGTGTTGGTAAGTATAATCTCCCCTGTATATATGGTAGGCCTTCATACATTTCTATCTCCAACTCCCGTAGTTGTTCTGGATGTAACTTGACCTATTGTTGAACTAAGGTTAGTAAGTCTTTTGTTGGTGTACAGAGACATGATGTGTTTGCTGTCCAGAAGTGTCTCCGGAAAGACAGGCAAAGAAACGCACCCAGGGATGCGGGAGAGAGCGTCAGCTTTGCCATGTGCTATGCCCGGTCGGTGCTTAATGACAAAGTCATATGCTGCAAAGAATAAATGCCAGCGGACTTGGCGGCTATTAGTGCACTTGAATGTGGCCAAATCCTGGAGATTGCGGTGGTCAGTATAAACCGTGACCTGATGTTTTGCCCCAAGTAGGTGGTTGCGCCAGACTTGGAAGGCATCTTTAATTGATAGAAGTTCTTGCTCTGTGACTGTGTAATGAATTTCAGCCTGTGTGAATTTTCGGGAATGAAAGGCAAGCGGATGTAGGAGACCTGTGGAGGGGCATGATTGAGATAAGACAGCTCCCAGAGTATAGGAAGAGGCATCGGCTTCAAGAATAAAGGGGAGATCTGGATTAGGATGCTGTAAAATAGGGGCTGTGGTAAAAGCCGTCTTGAGAGCCGAGAAAGCATTTTGTTGAGAAGAGGACCAAACAAACGGGGTACGGGGGCTAGTGAGTTGAGTTAATGGGGAAGCCAAGGTTGAAAACCCTGCAATAAATCGCCTGTAGAAGTTGGCGAAGCCAAGGAATGACTGCACTTCCTTGACAGTTTGTGGAATGGGCCAGTCTGCGACTGCACGGATTTTGGTTGAATTCATAGCCAGGCCGCCAGGTGTGATGTGAAAACCTAGGAAGTCTACTTCCTTGGCGTGAAATAGGCATTTTTCTGGTTTAGCGTAAAGGGAGTGAGTGCGCAGCAGACTCAGGAGTTATCGTACATGAGTGACATGTTCTTGGTGTGATTGAGAGAATACCAAAATATCATCCAAATATACCACCACATAGTTATCTATGATATCGTGGAAAATTTCATTCATAAACCTTTGGAAGGTTGCGGGTGCGTTACATAGCCCAAAGGGCATGACAGTATATTCAAAGAGGCCGTATTTGGTACAAAAGGCTGTCTTCCATTTGTCCCCTTTTCGGATGCGTATGAGATTATACGCCCCTCGTAGATCGAGCTTGGTAAAGATAGTGGCATGTGTGAGACGATCTAACAGCGGGGTGATGGGGTATCTATTCTTGATCGTGATGTTGTTCAAACGACGATAGTCAATGCAAGGGCGAAGGTCGCCTTCCCTCTTGGGTACAAAGAAAATAGGACTGGCTGCAGGAGACTGTGAGGGTCTGATGTGGCCTAAACGTAAAGAATGTTGTATGTACTCTTTAAGAATCAGACCTTCAGATGCTGAAAGGGAGTAGATGTGCCCGTGGGGCACAGGGGCCCCTGGTTCCAGATCTATAGGACAATCAAAGGGACGATGCGGGGGTAAGTGTTCAGATGATTTTTTATCAAACACTTCCAAAAAGTCATGATATTGCGAGGGTATCTGGGCCGAGACCAGACCGACCACATGCCTAGGGGCGTCAACCTCCATCTGTGGTTCTTGTAACGACAAATGAGCTAATGCCCCAAGCGCTTGTGCCGGTGTCGTTACCTGTTCTGGGGATAACAAACAATGTTCCTGACAGAACAAAGATTCGAAAGAAATCGCGCCCAAGGACCAGTTAATGAGCGGATTATGTGTGCGTAACCAGGGGATACCAAGGATAATACCGTATTGAGGAGTAGTTATCAAGTCAAAACTAAGGGTTTCCTGGTGTGTGTCCTGCAATATGAGAGTTACTGGGGCCGTCTGTTGTCTGATAGGGCCCGAAATCAACAGAGAACCATCTACCGCTTGTACAGGTTCTGGGTGTTTTTTATTCTGTAATGGGAGATTTAGGGACGCAGCCAAAGCACTGTCAACGTAATTACCTGTTGCCCCTGAATCGATGACCAAGTGTACCTGGTGTTTAACGTTGTCAGAGGAAAACAAAAGTGCTGGAAGGAACAAGGGCCGGGTTGAATCCGGCAATGAAGGGGGTACGTACGGTTGTACTGGTAGCCTCGTCCGCGCCCCCTTATCTAAGGACGAGCCTTCGGAAAACCCGTTGTTCTTTGTTTGGGTCTTCGGGGGCATTCCTTGACAAAATGACCTGACACTCCGCAGTAAAAACAAGCATTAGCCTGTCTGCGTCGTTCTCTCTCTAAGGGCGATATGGGACTGCATATTCCCCCTATTTGCATGGGTTCGCTAGTTTGTTCTGTAGAGGTCGAGCTTAGGGAAAATACCGGATTCGTTCTCTTGGTTTCAGTGTTTCTTTCATTGAACCGGGCATCAACTTGTAGGACCAAGTCAACCAATTTCAGGGTATTGGGTAGGTAATGTAGGTATAACGGACAGAGCGTCCTTCAAACGTTCACTGAGACCTTTATAGAATACAACTGCCTTTTTTTACTTCTGGCCAGGCAGTTTCGACAGACAATTGGTTGAAGCGGGTTATGTATTCTATTAATGTGGTTTTTCCTTGGGTCAAATCTAGAAATTCTAGGTCCCGTGTTTGTGCTTTATGTCGTGTGTCAAAAACCTTAGTCATTTCTGCCACCAGCCTGTCAAAATCGTACAAAACAGGGCTATTATTCTCCAACAGGGGATTCGCCCGCGTAGCGGCAATGACGCTTAAATGAGATAAAGTGAAGGCCGCCTTAGTAGTCGAATCAGGGAAGGCCTGTGGCCGACATAAAAAATGTAACTTACACTGATTCAGGAAAGTGCGAAATTTACATGGGTCACCCTGGAATTTCTCGGGGGCCGCCAAGGGAAATGGGGTGGGGACGTAGACTGGGGCTGGTGCCACTGCCCGTACAGGTGGTGCAGCCTGTTCGGGTACATCTCCAAACTCCTCATCTGGTGGTAAGGCGTGTCTTTCACTTTGTAAGGCATCTAACCGCTGATGAATAGCCATATTAGCGGCTGTCATATCAGCCCTTAAAACAGTGATTGCTTGTACAAGGGCAGCCACCGGGTCCCCGGCGGAGGTATCCATAATCCAGTGGTAAAAGGCTTCTCAGTCTGTCAAATCCTGAGGTCCACGTGGATTAGTATACCTCTGTCCCCAAGCACCAGTCAGAGAGGGGCAAAAAATACTCGCTGACCGGTTATTGGAGCCACAGGTGGGGGGGGTAAACAGGAAACACCAGGTCCCGGATGGCTGCAAAGAAAATACCAGGTTAGCTAATGGCTACACGGTATTCACAAAACAAATAATAAGAAAGACCTACCCTTGAGGTGAATGATGAGTGCCTTGAACCTAACGGTATTCCCCCCCCCCCCCCCCCCAGGGGTCAGATGAGTGGTGCAGAGGAGAGGATGGGACCACGGGATCTGAAGGGAGAGGAGAGGGTCTGATTGAAGGTACACAGTACTTGACAGAGTTTCAAGAGTTCAGACAAAAGGTAGCTGAAGGTTTACCAAGCGCCAAATCCAAAGGTCAATCCAAAAACAATCCAAGAATCAGTTCAAAGTTCAGATAATCCAGGTATACAGGTCGGGAAATAATCCAAGCATCAAAATTGGGGGCAATCCAGAAGAGAAAACGAAGTCCAGAATCCAAGAATTCGATAACCATGAAGTTCAGAAATGCAGAAAATCGCTAAACGCCGAGAGATCAGCTGAGAAGCAATGTGTGCAAAGGCCAAGCCCCTTTTATTGCAGTCTTCCTGGTTTGTTGGCCAATCGTGGACGATTTCCTGGTCACGTGATCATTCACTTGGTCACGTGACCCACTGGTTCATCTGGTGCCTGTTTCCTGGAAGCCGTGTCACGTGACCCCTTCTTCGTGACAATCCGCATCGAGCGGAGGACCGCAGTATGGAGTGGCGATCTCCTCCGCGCCTGCAGTCTCCAAGGCAATCCCCACTGCAGGCGTGGAAAGCGACGCCAGGGATGCCTCATAGCGCAGCTTCCCCCTAAAGATCGAGCAGAGGTGATCGCGGGAGGGGTCCAGGTTTCTCTCCGGTGCCTGCATATCACACGATCGTGTCGGGTGAGTCTGAAGTCATGACATCTTACCAATTTAGTGCTAGTGTATTTTATAAGTGTGTGTTAAATAAATAATTATATACTTTTACACCCAAGCTCTGGTCAGTGTTTGCTTGTGCTACTGTATTTCTGTACCTAGTTTGTATGCTCTGTATACTGCCTAACTCTTCTTGAGGGAAGTCTGACTGCTCAGCCACAGCTACCAAGTGAATCTGTGTGGTACAGACTGCTACCAAGTGGGTTTACTGCCAAAACACCTGTAGTCTTAAATATTTTGCAGTGGTCCCTAAGGGAACTGCACAGGTTTCTGCCTAACAGTCACTACGGTGAATAACCTGGTTATTCGCATCCTTCCCCTCAGTTTTAGGACCGTCTGGCATCTTTGTCTGTGAGGAACGAGATGAGCTCTCATCAGTGCCCTACTTTTGTGGACTTCATGTATTTTCTGTCTCTGAAATCATGTCAGTTGATCTTAACTGGGACTGCCCCCTAGGTTCACCCCAAGATCGTCTACCCCTGTGAGTGCATTGCCACTGCGTGGCATCCCTATCGCATGTAGCGCTCCCATCCTTCGGCTCATGCTCTGGGTATTTTTCTTCGTCTGCTGGCGAAAGCTGTAGTCTGTGTTTTACCACCCTTTTTACCTTGAAATGATCCCCGTCCCTTTGAGGGTTTCCCTTCCTCATGGGTCTCCTTGTCTGGCTTACTATCCTTGTTAGCCTCCTTCTGTGTCTCTGTAGGTCTCCTGCCTAGGTGATCTCTGCCTAGCGATTGATAAGTGGATATAACTATGTTATGTGACATTTATATAGCGCTCTATATATCATTTGGTATGACCTCAAAGCCCGGTAGGTTGAACGCCATCGGGGACCGTAGTCAAGGTCAGTTGAGAGAGTAAGGTGTGATGGGGTGCTTGGGTGCACCAATTATGTGTGCAGTCGGTGCAAATTGCCCGATGTTAGCTGCAGCCTAGCATTAGGTGTGGTGGTATTGATGTCCGTTGAATGTGTGCAGTCTGGAGGATGGACACCAAGACTGGGTTCTGGCTGCGTTAGGCCTGTGTAGGACGCTTATGTGTGCAGCTAAGCCGGGGTATCACGGGATGTAGCTGCATTTTATTAGAATGCTGTGTTCATGGAGTAATGTTTGTATGTGAGCAGCTAGGCCAAAATTGATTGAGCGGTGTAGCTGCACTCTAATTGTGTGTTGGTGTAGAGTAGAGAGTAGGCATAGTGATATGTGAGGTGAGTGTTTGGGTGGAGTTATGATCTAAGGAGCTCGCTGTTCTGGATTTCAAGCACGCGTTTGCTTAATTGTGACTTAATTCGCGTATTCAGTGGCGTCATTGTTGGGGATCTAATCTTCATCGGGTTGCAAGGACTCAGATGGTCTTAGTCAGATTACGGAAAGAGCCACGTTTTTAGAGCTTTGCGGAAGGTCATATAGTCTTGGGTGTGTCGACTAAGTGGGGGGAGTGAGTTCCACAGGGTTGGGGCAAAGGTTGAGCCGGCCGATCCTCCGATCCCGACAGAGTTAGAGGTTGGAATCACTAGAAGGAGGGCAGTGCTTGATCTTGGGGTGCGAGATGGGAGGTAGGGTTTTATCTTCTCATGTAGGTACGTTGGACCGGTCGTGTGCACCGCACAGTGAGTGATGCATTGGGTCTTGAAGGTGGCCCCTTGTCTGACTGGGAGCCAATGGAGGCTTCGAAGAGCGGGTGAGATCTGGTCTCTTTTTGATCCAGTGCGAGGAGCAGTTTTGCGGCAGCGTTATGGGCTCTTTGGAGTTTGTTGAGTTGGTATGCTGGTGCTTTCAGGTATAGAGAGTTGGCATAGTCCAGTCTCAACATCACAATGAACATAACTGCAGCAAGTCTGTTTAGGTAGGAGATGGGGGCCATGGGAGCATATGTGGGAGAAGGGCAGTATTGCCACACACCATGATTTCAATTTTATCGGGGTTCAAAAGGAGGTGGTTATGTGTCATCCATTGGTCAATATCGTGGAGACGGGCTTCAAGGTCGGGACGAGGGTTGGTGCTAGTCTTGGGGATTCTTGGGATAATTTGGTTATCGTCATTGTAGTTGTAACAGGAGAGGTTGTGCAGATGATTTCTGGTCGAGTGGTCATATAAAAGTTGAACAGGAGAGCAGATGGGCATGCTCCTTGGGGTACACCAGTGTTCACCGAGCAAGCTTTTGTGACAAAAGGGGAGAGGAAGGTTATTTGTTTCCTTTTGCTGTCCGAAAATTGCTCCCTTTTTTTATTGCTCATTTAAGTGGGACAATTTTCTATGAACTTCTAACCTTGCAGGCTCTCCTTTCAGGAAGGGTAGAATTATTCTCTCAGCCATTTGATAATTATTGGATGCTATGGCAAGCCTATGTTCATGGCGGCAGCAACGCCCTGTGTTCCCATAATGTCTGCCAATATTAATGCTAGTGATGTGATAGATGGCGTAACTAGCCTATCAGCTGTAAATAAAGCCAGCTATGAATTGAGATCCAGCTGTCACAGCTTGCTAAAGGCAGTGTGCAGCAAGAAGGAAGGAACAAAGGAAGGAACATGGCTAGTGCCCTATGCCTATGCTGTGTAACCTGGGGATAGGCGGCTTGTAGTTGTCCTAGCTTTTCTGAATACCACTTGGGTATGTACTCATTTCTGGAAGGGCATGACCCTAATATAATTCTTAATGTCTGTAGCTGCACTCCTCCTGCATCTATCTGTCCTTGTGGCTGCTGGGCAGGCACTATGCCGTGCTGCGCAGGATATTGTAATGCAAGGTAACGCACAGTGTCAAAATGTGTAGCCAGTAGTTGGTAGTCTGTTCGTAAAAAGGGGCCTCTGCGGTTTGGATGAAACCGGGCTAATAATTCTAGTGACAGGTTGAGCATGGCTAATGGTCCATGTCTAGCATTTGTTTGTGAATAAACTAGATCACCTCCAAACCAGTTGACATGATTTGTAGGTGTTAAAGCCAATTCAGGAACTGGTATGGACGATATTGGATGGTGTTTGTCTCCCTTTATCATTAAAGTTGCATACGCGTTATTTACCTTGTTGGCTAGGTTTTTTAAGTGAGTAAAGAGTGAATCAGCGGGCAGCCCTCCTAGTTGCCCTATCGCTACTGTAAAGTTGGTATTAACTCCCTGACAGTGAGATGCCCTAATCCACTCGAACAGCGCCGTCATCCAATGGATGGGAATATTGATTTCCTGATGGGCCATCTTCTGTACCCACCTAACCTCTTTTGATTAAAAACCTTTTTTAGAAAAATATTTTTGCCCGTTCCGTTTATCGTGACTGGGGCATGGGGTTATTTTATTTATTTACTTTAAACTTCTTTTTATTCGTTTTCGAGCAAAAAGAATAACAAGAACCATTTCTCCAAACCACCCTCCCTGCCCCCCCGCCCCAAGGCAGCTTCGTTGTATTTGTTGTCAGAGAAAGACATAGTTCAGATAGTCCAAGGCGCCTCGCGTAGACAGTCCCCACATTCCGCCCTCCCACTCCCTTCCCTCCCTCTGCTTTCCCCCCCTCCTCCCCTTCAGGTTGCATCTTATCCATGCCCACTACAACCACCTTTCCTTCAACAATGCTCACCCCAGGTCCAATAATGGTAGGCGCTGAGGACGCCCACCAATTCGAAAGCACAGGGTTTCCTCCCAATCTTCTGCAAAGGACTGCAGCTTATTGTCTTTTGCATATGTGGCCCATTCAAGAGACACAATGTCCCAGATTTTTCGTAGCCAATCCTGAGGAAGAGGGACATCTCCACTTCTCCATCTCTGAGCTATCACGGTCATAGCAGCCAGGACAAGAATCACTCTCGCTTTCTCTCCAGATTTAGGCTCCCCTGCCCCAGTGCTCCTCCCCACTCCCAGTAAAGTCCCTTCTGGGGACCTACTACTTCCTGGCCCATATGCCTGCTCCTGGGCCCTCTGCACCTCCAACCAAAAGGGTTTAATGCGTGGGCACGTCCACCAAATATGCTGTGCCGTACCCTCCATCCCACATCCTCTCCAGCACTCCCCTGAGGTTGCAGGAAATATCTCTCTAAGCCTGACTAGAGTGTAGTGCCACCCAAATAAGATCTTGTACCACATTTCCTGGATTTGGGAGGCTCTCGCTAACTTGGGAATTACCCGCCACAGACGCTCCCATTCCTCCCGCTCAACTGTTCTACCTATCATCTGGTCCCATCTCCGCATATACGGCCATGGGGCCCTATCCGGAGTTTCATCTAATATCTTGCATAGATTGGATATAAGGCCCCTGGACCCATCATTCGAGTGCAGAAACTTCTCAAACCTCGTCTTCCCCCTGGTGGCCGCCAGCTTAATTACGGGGTGCATAACCCAGTGGCGCAATTGTGCATACCGGAGCCTCTCCCCCTCCCCCACCCCATACTCCTTTTTACAATCCTCAAACGAGAGTATCTTCCCGCCTCGGAACATGTCTCCCAGCCATCTGAAGCCTCCTTCCTCCCATTGCCGAAAAGCCCCTTCTTCCAATCCCGGGGTAAACTTTCTATTGCGGAACAGAGGCGTGAAGGGAGAGGGAAACATCGTGATCCCGTTGCATTTGACTAATTTATCCCACTTCCGAACCATCAGACTGGTAATGGTGCTCTCATATATGTGACCAGGGCATAGCCCCTTCGGGAGCCATAGAACCTCCGCAAGACTGCGATGTGCAACAGCCCTATCCATCGCCACCCATTGCTTGTTTTGTGTGACTTCCCCCTCTTGTAGCCAATCCCTAACCACCCTTAACTGCGTCGCTTAGTAATACCGTTGAAAATTCGGCAGTGCTAGACCTCCTTCCCGCTTGGGGGGGCCTGCAATATTTGCTTGCAAATCCTTGGCTTTTTCCCAGCTCACAGGAAATCTCTAGTGAGCGATCCCAACTTCTTGAAGAAATCCCATGGAACCACCCGGGGAATTGCCTGGAACAGATACAGCAGACGGGGCAGTGTCACCATTTTGACCGTTGCCCCCCTACCCAACCACGTTATCGGGAGATTCCTCCACCTGCGAAAGTCTCCTTCAATGGTTTTTAGTAATGGAGGATAATTCGCCCTGTACCAGCCCGCCAGCCTTGATGTGATTTTCACCCCAAGATACCTAATGCCATTCGGACTCCAGAGAAACGGGGTAGACTCCCTCAGGGCTGTCTGCTCCTCACCCTTCAACGTCAGGTTCAGTAATTCTGATTTGGCATAATTGATCTCGAGACCCGAGGCCTCCCCGAAGGATTCTAACAGGCTTCTACTTAACTGGATAGATTTGGCTGGGCCGTGAGTGCCAATAGAAGGTCATCCGCAAATGCCGCCACCTTTTGCTCAGTCCCCCCGAAAGGAATACCTTTTATCCCCTCCGCCTCTCTAATCGCCTGCAACAGAGGCTCCACATAAATAGCATAAAGCATGGGGGATAGAGGGCAGCCTTACTTGGTCCCCCTAGTCACCCCAAAGGGCCTAGACATAGTTCCATTTACCGCTATTCTCAGCTTAGGTGTCTGATAGTTGGCCTGTACCATACGCAGAAAATTCCCCTCGATGCCCATCCTCTGCATCACCTTAAATAGAAAGGACCACTCCACATGGTCAAAAGCTTTTTCCGCGTCCAGTGATAGGAGGACCGCGGGAGTGTCCGTTCTGTGTGACTTTTCCACCAGGTGTGCAATCCTTCGTATATTGTCCACAGTCTGCCGACCCTTTACAAACCCCGATTGGTCCGGGTGAACCAAGTCGGGAAGGAAACCCTCCAGGTGTTCGCCAGCACCTTCGTGAAGATTTTAGTGTCAATATTAATCAGCGCTATAGGCCTATAAGATGTTTGCTCCTCCGGATTCTTATCGGCCTTCAGAACAAGGGTCAGCCGAGCCTCCTCCATGGAAGGAGTTATTCTCCCCGTCCCCCCAAAGGTATTAAAAAGATAGGTCAGCTGAGGGGCCAAGATATTTACAAAAGTTTTATAAAAGATCGCACTATAATCGTCTGAGCCCGGTAACTTATTCAGCGGTAACCCCCAATCACTCTCCTCACCTCCTCCTCTCTAATCTCCCCGCTCACAATCTCCAGTGCCTCACTCCCTATCCTCTACAGCTCAACCTTATCCAGGAAATCGTCTGCAAGCGTTCCAGGGGGTTCTGCGATGCATAGAGTCTTCTAGAAGGATGCCAGTGCTTCCCTTATATCCCCTGCCTCTGTAACCATATCCCCCCTTTCTGTCCGCAGGGCCATGATCGCATTTTTGGCCTTAGCCCCTCTCAGCAATCGCACGAGGAGGGCATCGGCTTTGTTTGCTTTCGCGTAGTATTGTTGGCGTACCCTCAAGAGAGCCCCTTCCGCCCTTTTAGTCCGAAGGACCTCTAATTGTCCCAGTGCCCTACTGTATTCCCTCATAGAAGGCCTGGACGGCGTCGTCCCCGCCGTCCGTCTCGCCGTCTCCACTTCCTCCTCCAACTGCACTTCCAGTGCTCTCAATTGCCTCTCTCTATGTGCCGCCAACGCTATGAGCTCCCCCGTAATGCACCCTTAAAAGCATCCCACCTCATCTCCTCCCCCGTATCTCCCCTACGATTGATGTTAAAGAAGTTCTGAATCTTCTCCTCTATGTCCCGCCTAATTATCGGTTCTCTGAGGAGGTGTCCCGGAAATCGCCAGGTCCACACCCCTCTATCCTTCGGGCCCAGGTCCAATACCATTGAGACTACTTTATGATCCGCTATGCCAATGGGCCCTGTCATAGCCTCCCGCACCCTGCCCACCAGGCTTGAGGACACCCAAATATAATCGATCCTTGTTTGCGGGGTTATTTTATTTTTAGCAATGCTACAGTCATCTTTAAGATGTCCCATCTGCGTGAGGTGCCACCTGACTTGATTTCCTACGAGTTAGACATGACCATGAGCCTCTTATCTCTACCCCGTTTGAGGCTGTGAAATACACCCCTTGATCATCAGTAATGTCAACATTCACCTGGGCTGTGCTCCGTGCTAAAAGACAGGCCTGCCTAGGTTTGTGTGCTCATCAACATGCCAGAAATTGTAAAGTTCTTGGATCCAACAGATACCACTCTGACGCATTGCTCTGAATTATACACTTGACACAGGAGTTATCATGTTAATGCATTTAATTTGACCCCCTATCTCCTTAGGGTTCTTGTATTCATGAAACCGGCTACAGCAAAAGCAGATATGGCATCATACCTATGAACAAGATTGCCATGTGGGCAAAGAGCATGTTTAAATAGATTAATGATGGAACAAGTGGTGGTTTTAGTTTAACAGCATCTGTAACCTTTGTCTCATGAAGCTATGCTACACTATACTACACACCATCAGTCTAAATGCACTCAGCAAGCCCCCACCCTTCACTCATGTTTAGAGCCGACTGGGCTTCAAATAAAATGGCTCCTGCTGGGGTTTACAAGTTCTGCTTAGCTGGGCCTGTCTGTCTCTTTCCTGCTGCTGCTCTGCTCAGGACTCCTCTGCTCTGCACTCCTCCCCAGCCCTGGTAAGTCTGCTGCTTTCCTTTTGTTTTGGGCCTTATATGTATGAAGGAACATGGTTTCCCTGCCTGTGTGCGTTTGTCATATCCGCTATCTGGAACAGTAAAGCCGAGAGCTGAGCGTGTCACTGTGTTCGCTGAGTTACGTCCCTTATGATAAACTACATTAGGTGGATTTTCGCACTTTTCAGCGAATGCCTTCACTGCACTATGACCTCCATGATATTGGTTATTTATAACGTGCTTAATACCCAGAGGTTTCCAAGCACAGACCTGGGGATCGAACCTGTGTCGCTCTGCGTCATCTTGCTTCCAACGCATGCATGTTGCCACTGAGTTATGCATGGAGCTCTGCATCATATCTGTAGTCTAGAGACAGCTCCCTCACTTGTTAGTTAGCGCTATGTATGGCATTCTGTGGGTCTTAACTGGGCACATGTAAGCGATGTGGCTGTTAGCAAATCCTTATCAGATGCAACACCTCTTCTTGTAGAGTCCACCATCTGCTTCTCAGATAAAACCTAATGGTGTGAATTCAAGCGCTCAAACCTACTGGTGTGCATTTAAAAAAGGCAACTATCTGTCGTTTGTGATTTGCTCATCTGCCAGAACAGGAAACCACCTTGGTGAGGCCAGGAAATATTCATCCAGCAAGTGTGCACACTAGCCTCCTGTGAAAACATGTGCTGTATGTTTGAGCATTCTTCGGCTATCAATGGCTGCAGGCTACATGAGATATGAGAATCTGTCTTAAATTAGGCTTCTTTTCATGTCAGAAGCTGCAGGTTTTCAGCCAAGAGACATTCCCATTTTATGTTATATTGAGTTTAGTGTGCGAGGGTCACCTTAGAATTTTGGACACAGGACAGAGAACTCTTTTTGCTTTAAACATCCTGATAGACGTTCCTTAGTTTTGTTGAGGCAGGGAACCCCTCTTAGAGGTAGGGACAGGTAGGATTTCGTGAACACCTTGTTATTTTTTATAATAAAAGTCTTTATTCAATAAAAAACGTGTTACTATGTCTGAGTCTTACTCTTGATCCCTCACACTATCCGTTTTGTTTCCTCTCATTCAGCGGTTCTTTTTCAGAACTCTCAATTCGTCTGGAGTTAGCATCCCAGAGGCCTCTTTTTTTTTTTCTTTGTATTCTGTGACGAAATAACTTTTTTATTTTTCCTTTGTAAATGCACTGGATGAACAACTTGACTGTTGTGGGTCATTTTAAGGACTATTTGTCTGAAGAAGTTTCCAATTTCTTAAATATTTGATGCATTGCATTTCTTGCTATTTTAATAAATTTAGTTTTAGGTGGTGATTCGGGGTTTCTGGGGATTTACTAAGTGTTCAGTTGACAATCCGCACTGCCACGCACCTTCAAACCAGAATACTTGTGAAAGGCTATTAGGCTGGAAGGGAGCACGAGATAACGGCAAGATGAGAAAAGGTGCTGTTTATCAACCAAATCACTGTCCATTGGCCACTTTCTGAAAGTTGCCCATGTGTGGCAGTGATTTGCTATTAGATCTATAGAACATCCTCAAGTGTGTGGTGCTAACCCTAAACGTATTTCAACCCCAATGTCTGTTGAAATCCAGCAGCCCCAATGAGAGGAGGTGTTGGGTTTATTGAGAAAAAATGGTAGCTTTCCACTTTCCGCCAGTATTCATTATACTTGCTTTTCAGAGTACTGGAGTAGATCAGGCTGCACACCCGGTCATTTCTTATCCTTACTACTGAAAATGCCAACAACGGCTAGAACGGTCTTCGCCTGACCCATCTTCCAAAAATGTACATAGTGCATATTCATTCTCCAGACACAAAAGCTTTGTCACTGCAAAAACGGAACAAAAAAAGAGACTAGGCACACTGCGAGAATTCACATGTAGGTAAACGGCTGAAGAGTGGCTGGTGCTGCTTTAATGGAGCATGAATAGGGTAGGGATTGTGCCTGGCCAGAGAATGGGATGCACTGGTGATTTCTTCATTAATTTGATTTCTAGTTTGGAAGGGTTTTGATTGCTTTTTTCTTACTTTATTTTACAATAATTATACTGAGAATCGATTTTCTCTGCTTAAAAAAATCATGTAAATGTTCAGTGAGCCTCTAAAATTTAAGACCTTGTAAATTGAGTAGTGCTCTTTTTGGTTCACTGTACGTAGGGAATTTACCAAATGTAGATAGCACCCTTTCTTGTTGCCATTTTTGAAAATCTGTTGATTGTATTGGTTGGAAAATGTGATATTATGTCCGATAACATAACTACACAGGCAAAGACTAAAAAGATTAGAGCATCAGCGTGTAAATATTGATATGATATGGCACCTCGACACAAGTGTTTCTAGGTGGCAGATGTCAAATGCAATGAACGTATTAGATTGCTAGATAGGCATTTGCTCAACAATGTTGAAATGGTTGAACTAGTTAAAAAGTGGCATTTTCATGAAAGATTTGATGGTAAGGATGCCCAGGGGGACCAGAATCATGGTGTAAATATTGCCACTAATGTTGTGGTAATACAGATTGTGATGGCAACATTAGTTTGAAGAACCAACATAAAGGTAAACCGAAAAGTGTGGCAAGACAGGCAATTATGTATGGATATGCCAAGAAGAACAGACAAAAGTCACTAGTTGTAAGGGTTAACAAAATGTTTTCCTTTCATTTCAATATTTATCCATTCCTTTAGAAATATATGCTTACTTTATTTTATCCTAGACTAAAAGTCCAATATGTCTGGATCTGGGAGTGCCATTCCCTCTCTTAAAGTTAAATACTGAGTCCAATGCTTTCAGCTTGCATTATTTTGTTCTAATTTGGCCAACACTGTCTCTAAGAATTTCAGCAGGGGGAACGTGATCCTTGGTCTTTGTCCTCCATACATCAGTTCCCACCATGTTTCAGCATCTGTACCAACAGAGTCAAGTGCTCTGTGATAGAGATGTATCGTCTGTAGATCCTTGAGTTCTGGGCAGAAGAAAGTCAGGTGTTTTAAGGATTCGCAATCCGCTCCACATAGGAGACATTTGTTAGACCATATCTTTTCAAGGTTGTTTTGGTCGGTAATATATTCAGTCTGAATCTTATAAATAACACTTGTTGTTCGTTATTGGGGAATTTTTTAAGATCGCTAGGAAGTTTATTAAGATGGCTAGCATTGCTATTAGATAGGTAATGTGTTGTTGAGTTTGACTCGTATCTCTTTGTTTTTTGGCAATCATCGGCCCATAAGCTTTTTGTTTTCTATGTGTCCACGATACATCCAATGTCAATAAGATTTCAAGACATACGTTTCGCCAATGTGTCGGGACCAATCAACTCTATCTGGGTTGACTTGTTTGATTATATCGAACTGTGGAAGGCTTTTGTCCATTACTGTCTTCCTCAGAAGCTGTAGCGAATAATGGCTAAAATGCAGAAGGCGCTTCCAAAAGAAGTCCTCTAGGTAGGTCCAAAACTCTCAGTTCAAACTAAAACAAGTTTCTGCCCCATAAGTCACTAGTATGTTCTGATGGGAACAACTTCACAAAAAACGACTAAGCAATATGGTCAATGAGGGTGATCAGCTACGAGATAAAATCAACAGCGCCAACCAGACAATACATGCATACCTCTAGGTACTTTTGAGGTGCCTCATAAAAAGATTACAAGCAGATTGGGCAGTGCAATTAATATTTCCTTCACTATTGAAGAGGGAGCCGGCACAGATATGGTGGCTGGCCCGAGAGAGTCCCTTTGCAATAGTGGTAGAGCAAATTTAGCTAAAAAGAAGCCAACCAAAGAAAAGTGTAGGGACTGTATTGAAGTATCTGAAGCTGCCTGTAAAGCCCCTACTGCCATGGTAAGAATTCAGAATATTTGCACATTTATTAATGCCCCAAAAAAGGCAGTAATTTAGCAATAAGTCAACAGAAGAAGCAATATAATAACGAAGAATGTGGAGATTCGTTTTTAACTGACCTTGAGGGATTGTTCATAACTATGGATAATGCAGATGTAGACGTTGTTAAAAAGAAACTGATGTTTCCACTCAACTACCCAATCTAATGGAATTTCTGAATCTAATCTATCACCAAAGCCTCGCCAACAGCAAAATAAGAAAAGAGTGCCCAAAGTATGTAGTGTGAAGGCATCATGAAACAAGACACAGACAACAGACTTAAAGTTCAAACAAAAGATATTTACTAACTTAAATGTCAGGATGGTGAAAGGCCTCACTTGCCCTATGCTCTACCTGAACAAAACTACATGAAAGTCTGAGTCAAAGAGTTCAACTTAGTCTGTCTGTGTCTAAAACCTATATTTGCCCTCACAACGTAAGCTAAACAGTGTGTAGTGATATCAATAATCAAAGAAATGGCGATCAACACAAATTCTGAGCTTCTTCCAGCTTCTAGCTTATTCTTCTGCTCCCCGTCCTCAAGTTCAAGACCGTCCACAAAAAGGTCTTAGGATTTACCTTGTTCAAATAATTCCACAAAACTTCTCAGTGCTCCCTTTCCCGAGTTCAGAGCAACACAATTCAAACAAAAGGGTGTTGAGGCCCTGGCCTTCAGACGATATTAGGGTTCCTTTCCCCAAGACTTCAACGTAGCAACCAATATGTAATTCTGTATTTTAAAGTTCAGCTTAACACTGGGGCAACCTGACCCTCCTTCTTGTTTGCCTCACGAGTTCACTTGCACCGCTACATCTTGGTCAGTTCCACAATGTCTTTATCTTCACAATGCAGGGCTCACAGGTCTAGGCGCAGTTATCAGACCACAGGGTCCACCCATCGCAGGTTGGGAAACCAGGAACCCTTTGGCAATTCAGCCCACACAGGTTCTTCTGCCTTTGCCCCTGTGTACAAGGTCAGATTCCTTATTGTTTTCTTGGCTCTTTGTGCAATGTTTCCACTCCTCTGGCTTATCCTGATTAGCCTCTTAGCTCTGCCAGCATTCACTCACAAAGTTCACTTTGTAAGGGTCTTGTTCATACCCCACCTTTGGTTGCACTCCTTCGTACTTGTTTTCTTCACCATAGGTTGCTTTCATATGGCATATTGCTGTCTAGCACTTATTAGCCATTTGCTTTGGTTATAAAGTTTATAATTCCTTTCAATTTTCAATCTGGTTTTAATTCTTAGGTTTTCCTTTAATTTGGTATTCAATCTGCTTGGGGTAGCATTGTTTTAAAACTTTCATTCAGTTCAGCGTTTAATATGCATTGTTTAACTCTGTTCACAACTTTCAGTTTGGTATTCAATATATATATATATATATATATATAGTTTTAAGGCTGTTTTCAGCTTCAATTCAGTTCAGTATTTAAGAGGTAGAGTTTAGAGCTAATCTTCTCTTCACTTTCATTCAATTCAGTATTCAATTTATACAATGTAGCACTATTTAGCAACTTCCATTCCGTTTGGAATTCAGTATGTACTTATCGTGCCGTTGAACCATATGAAGTTTTCATTCATACAGCACTTTGTTTGTTGCATGTAGCCTGCCCGGAGTGCCCGGTTTGCCCCGGTTTCCGAGTGTCTTTCCCCAACACTCACCTGTCAGCTGCGTCTTGCTCTTGTGGCTCTTACTGCTTTCTGTGGCTTCCCAGGCTGACGCTCTGACCTTTGCGTGCCAGGCTCGCATATCGCTTCCACTTCTGCATGCGCCGGCGACCCTGTTGCCTCTGGGTGAATGCGTCCAGCGTCCTTTCTCTTTCTGTTCCATTTGCTCGTTCGCAGCTCCCAGCTGCTTAAGTTCCGTCACAGAGACTCCCACATCTCTGGATTATTAGCCGGTGTCCTGGTCACACTTAAAGTCCCTCCACGACTGCCTCCTCACAGAAAAGGTCCCTTGAACTCCCCTACACAGGCCTCCCTGTTGCTCTCTTTCTCTACTCAATGGTCTCTGAGACCGGCATGGTGAGAAGAGAGAAACGGACTCAGAAGAACAAGTTACTTACCCAGGTAACATTCTTTCAACTGTATGTTCCTCCCACATATTCCTTATCTTTTGATATATCCATATCCAGCTTTAGCTTCTTCAGAATTGTTTTCCAGCAGGGTGCGCTGCACGTCGATGCTGGACGACTCGATGTCCCACGAGGGCCTTCGTCCCGATGTCAACGTCACCACTGATAGATACAGCGTGCGCAGTTCCGTTTTGATGCGTTTCCTCAATATTATATGGTGTTACCCTGTATAAGACCATATTCTTCCTTGAAAGAACGTAAAGTGTAACATCACAGAAATGTTACTGCGGGGTAGAGGCGATGAGGAATACCTGGGAGTAACATCCAGTAGAAAGAACGTTACCGGGGGTAATTAACATGTTCTTCGAATGGATTGTGTCCTCCCACGTATTCCTCATCTTTTGATAGACTCCCAAAGCAGTATGTCTTGGAGAAGGTAGTACGAATTTAGGAGTTCCCTATGGGGTCGTATGAACGGTATGTATATGTAACGCAGCCATCCCCAACCCTCCTTCTTGGCCTGAGGATGAGTCCAGACAATAATGCTTTTTAAAAGTATGAACGAGAGGGCCAAGTGGCCACCACACAAATATCTTCAATTGGGACTTGTTTCTGTAAAGCAGAGGATGTAGCCATGCCCCTGGTCGAGTGAGTTCTCAGACTCTTAGGAGGATCTTTTTAAAGCTACTCTATAACACCCAGAAATGCCTAAAATAATTCACCTAGACAAGGTTTGCTTTGTCACTGCCATCACCAATTTATGGCCTGTATAACCAACTAACAGTTGATCATCCTGTCGCAATTACAGCATTCCAGAAAATAAAAACGAAGTGCTCTCCTTGGGTCAAGCCTGTGCAATATCTCCTCCTCCTTTACAGGATGTGGAGGTGGATAAAAAGAAGGTAATTCAATTTTTGTTTCTAGATGAAAATTGGACACAATTTTTGCCAACAATGTGGGTTTAACTTTAAGGACCTTTAAAGAAAATTGGCTTACAAGACAAGTTCACTCACCCTATGGGCTGATGTAAGAGTGTCACGTCACCCAGTGTGCTCACTACTAGGCAACCCACTAGGCAACCCACGATCAGCCCGCACTTAACTGGCACATCTCTCGCTGCACATCGGGGCACAGGAACACGGCCTTCCGCTCGACACTGGAGAAGGATGACTGGTTTTCCAGGTGTTTTCCGACCTTCATTGTCCTGGCAACTCCCGTGGAAACTCTCGTATGCCTTGCAGCACCGGCGAGGAACACGGCGATTCACGTGAGGTGAACTGCTGCCAATCACGTTCATCCTCTGCCATCACGTGATTTTCCCACGCTGCCGCGTTTTTGCATCATGTGACTACAACTAACAGTCAAAAGCGCCGGAAACCACGGTGACAGCGCTTCTCAGCTGCTTCTCGTAAGGACTGTTTGGCGTTATTGTTTTCATCAATGATTCATCGGCTCTACGACCACGGACTGTTTTTGGATACTCTACTTCTTCCTGGCTTCATCTGTTACCTTTGCCCTGGAACTCTTCTTGCTTGTTTTTAAAGATATTCGACCCTGCACCTACTTCACGGATTGCTTAAACAGACTGCCCCTTTGCTTGGACCTTGTGGTTTGAACTGGCTTTTAACCCCATTACGTGTTTTGTGGACTCCTCTTGTGCCAACTTGCCCAGGTGGGGAACTACTACCCAAGCCTCTCTGAAACCCGGCCCACTGTCCCTGCTGGTTGCCCCTAGTGCATTACGACCTGGCCCACAGCTCATCTAGTTAAACCTTGCTACAATCAGTTCCTTATTGCTGTGTCCATATTGAATTAGTTTGATAACCGTCTATTGCCTTACAGTGGTCAAAGGGGTTCTTCCAGCGTTTCCTGGTTCCAGTTGACGGCTCACTACACCTGTGGCCTCAAAGATTGCACAGACAGTATTTGGTCATTCTGTCTGTGTGGTACTTGGTGACGGAGGTATTCAATAATCAGCACGACCATCAAGATCAGAACAGAATGAGAAGCCTTTTTGGTCGCCCTGATTATGGATCCCTCCGCCGGGGACCCCGTGACCGCTTTAATGCAGGCATTTGCGGCCCTTAGGACCGACATGGTCACCGCAACAACGGCAATCCACCACCATCTTGATACCTTGCAAAGCACACGTCACCCTTTACCGGCTGACGCCGAGATTGGAGACGCTCCTCAAGCCCAGTCTCCACCCACTCCGCCCACAACTCCCACTCCTGTACTACTTCCTACTTCCTTTCCCCTTGCTGCCCCAGAACGATTCCAAGGTGATCCAAGGAAATAGCGCACATTCTTGAACCAGTGTAAACTACATTTTCTATGTTGACCCCAGGCTTTTCCTGATTCCGTCACCAAGGCAGCCTTCCTTCTTTCCCATTTATCTGGCGTGGCAGCTACCTGGGCGAACCCTTTACTGGAAAATAACCATCCAGCATTATATGATTTTGATCTTCTAGTAACGGAAATGGCTAAGGTATTCGATACCAGGTATAAAGCCAATCTCGAGATTTGGAACTACTAGAGCTCACACAAGGCAGACAAACACTTATTGAATATATAACACGTTTTAACCAACTTGCTGCAGAAACCTCATGGCCGGAGGAAAAGAAAGCTATCGTGTACTACAAAGGGCTATGTAATACTATGAAAGACCCCCTCTCAGTGGTCCCGGCCCTTCCCTCTGTTTTTTCCGAACTGGTAGACCTAACCCTGCAAGTAGATGCACGCCGATCTGAGCGTAAGGCAGAGGTCGTTTTTTTCAATCAAACATCCTCGGCTTTGTCGGCCCCTGAACCCATGCAAGTCGGTGGGATTCGGAGTCCCATTACTCAGGCCGAACGGGAACGTAGAAGAACGGATAATTCTTGTTTTTACTGTGGCAACAACGGACATTATGTAAAAGAATGCCCCCGTTGCCCAAGAAATGAGAATCAGGGTTTTCAGAAGGCTCGCCCCTAAGAGCGGGGGTACGGGCGAGCACCTCCATGTCCAACACTGAACCCGTTTCCGGTCCCATCAGACCTATCGTGGTCCAAGCCTCATTGAAACCTACTAGGGAGCTTACACACCAGGTACACATAGTGATCGATTCTGGGGCCACTGGCTGCTTCATCGATATAGCATTGGCCCACAAACTCAATTTACCCTTGATTAAGAAGGAACACCCAGAACCAGTGCGAGCAGTTGATGGTACCTCCCTTCCTTCCGGTCCCATCATGCATAAAACTGCTCCTATGGAAGTGGTAATCCAGGACATCCATAAGGAAACTGTCATTCGATCTTATCACCACCCCACAATTCGGTGTCATTCTGGGCATTCCCTGGTTGAGACAACACAACCCGCTGATCAATTGGGGTACGGGTCAAGTCACCTTTGAATCTGATATTTGCCAACACTTCTGCCTGATAGAATCTCATTCACTCTCCTCCCCTGCCAGTATTCTTGGGGCAATGGCCTCTTCCCACCTAGAGGAGACAATGCAAAGTGTACCCTCAACACATACTGTAGGGGCTGTAATGGCTGGTATCCCCACCGTTTATCATGAATTCTTGACTGTGTTTGACAAGGCCCTGTCAGAAGGTTTACCACCCCTATGATTGCCCCATTGATCTAGTCCCTGATGCACTGATCCCAAGGGGCAGGATATATTCCCTATCTGTCAGAGGAACAGGCCCTAAAGGAGTACATCCAACAAGCCTTACGATTAGGCCACATACGACCCTCCTGCTCTCCGGCTGCTAGTCCCATCTTTTTCGTACCGAAAAAAGAAGGGGACTTACGTCCTTGTGTGGATTACAGAAAACTGAATGCCATTACCATAAAGAACAGGTATCCCATTTCATTGATCTCCCCACTACTAGACAAGCTGACACGTGCAACCATTTTTACTAAACTGGATTTCCGAGGTGCTTACAACCTGGTCCGTATGCGTCAGGGAGACCAGTGGAAAACAGCGTTCTGCTCAAAACATGGCTTGTTTGAATATACTGTGATGCCTTTCGGCTTATGTAATGCCCCGGCTACTTTCCAACGATTTGTCAACGAGGTGTTCAGTGATATTCTTGACATATACATAGTGGCTTACTTGGACGACATTCTGGTGTTTTCCTCCTCCTTGGAAGATCATATCGTCCATGTTAAAGAAGTATTAACACGCCTCAAGAATCATGCCTTATTCGCTAAACCCGAAAAATGTGAGTTCCACACTAAAGAGGTGGATTTTTTGGGTTTTCACATAACACCTCGTGGCCTATCCATGAACCACTTGAAAGTCTGCGCTATCATAGAGTGGCCTGCCCCGACCAACCTTAAACAGTTACAATCTTTTCTTGGGTTTGCCAATTTTTATCGACGCTTTATCGCTGGGTTTTCCTCCATTGTATCACCGCTAACCGCCTTGACCAGTCCTCTTGCCCCGTTCTGTTGGACACCGGAGCATCAAAAGGCCTTTGAGGCCCTGAAGTCCAGGTTCACTTCCGCCCCGGTGCTTCAACACCCTGACCCGGATCTTCCATTTGTCCTGGAGGCTGACGCTTTCTCCTTTGCATTAGGTGCAGTGCTCTCTCAACCTTGTTCAGCCACGGCGCAACTGCATCCCCTATCCTACCACTCAAGGAAGTTCACGTCTTCCGAATATCACTACACAGTTACCTAAAAAGAATTGCTGGCCATTGAGGATGCTTTGCAAACATGGCGACATCATCTTATATGGGCAAAACATCAGACCGTGGTGTACATTGATCACAAGAACCTCCAAGACCTGGCCTCCCTCAAATGTGTAAACGGCAGACAGGTAGGCTGGCATCTCTTCTTCGCTGCATATGATTTTGTAGTGAAACATAGGCCGGGGACTACCCACGGCAAGGCGGATGCGCTTTCTCGTTCTCCTGGGGGGGAATCCCTGTCTTTGTATCCTGAAACACTATTAGGGAAGGGTCACGTAGTCTGTTTATGCACACCCATGCTATCCGTTACTAGGCAGTGGGTTTCACAACATCCAAATGAGTTGGCAGATTGGGACTTGGTACTTCAGGAAGGGTTGCCATTTATTCACGGGAAACTCTTTCTCCCCACAAGTGATGTAGGCAATGAGGCGCTTGCTTGGTCCCACGATGCCGCCATCAATGGTCACCCTGGACAACTACGTACCCTGGAGCTACTAAAGCGCTGGTGCTGGTGGCCATCGATATGGCACGATGTCGAAGGCTACGTGAACTCCTGCTCCATATGTGCTCAGTGCAAGACATGCCGTGGTCGACCACTAGGTCTGCTCCAACCTTTGCCTCTACCCCCCAGACCCTGGCACACTGTTTCTATGGATCTAGTCACAGATCTACCTCGCAGACAGGGCTATGACACAATCTGGGTAGTCGTTGACTCGTACACCAAGATGGCCCGTTTTATTCCTTGTACAGGGATACCCTCTGCCCCTACATTGGCCCGATTATTCTTCAAATCAGTGTTTTGTCTTTTTGGTTTGCCACAGGTCCTGGTTTCGGATCGTGGCTCACAATTCGCCTCACGTTTTTGGCAAGCGCTAACTAAGCTCCTTGGTATTGACGCCCGCTACTCCTCCGCTTACCACCCGGAGAGCGATGGGCAGACTGAGAGGGTGAACCAGACCCTAGAACAATACTTACGCTGCTTGACTCCTCAGTTCCAAGATATCTGGCTGAACCTTCTCCACCTCGCTGAGTTCGCATACAATAACTCCCAGCATTCCTCCACAGGCTTTTCTCCTTTCTATGCTTTATACGGCCAGCATCCCCGAACCCTTTCTTTCCCTGATTTCGACTCCTCTGCTGCCCCTGCAGCTACGGCCTGCGCCCGCGATCTTGTTTCGGTTCATGACCAGACCCTTATCCATTTACGTGAGGCCCAAGTGTCTATGAAGGCGAAGGCAGACCGGAAACGGGTGGCAGCCCCTGACTACCATGTGGGTGACCGTGTTTGGTTGTCGACCTGCCATTTGCACATCCCTGGTTGCCGGAAGTTGCTGCCTCGATTTGTTGGCCCGTACAGGGTTCTCAAGGTCCTAAACCCTGTGGCCCTACGTCTTTTGATCCCATCAACATGGCGTATACACCCGGTATTCCATGTCTCCCTGCTCAAGCCTTGCATTTCCCCCACACATATCATCTCTCCTCCTGCCCCTGTCTCGGTCTCCTCTCCAGATGTCTTTGAGGTCAGTGCCATTTTGGGCTCTCGTCTTAGACGGGGTTGGCTACAATACCTTGTGGACTGGTTGGGTTACGGTCCTGAGGAGCGCTCTTGGGTTTTTTCCCGGGATGTTAATGCCCCTCGACTGGTGGCTCGTTTCCATCGGGACCATCCTTCCTGCCCACGGGGTCGTGGGCCCTTGGGGGAGGGCTCTGTCACGTCTCCCAGTGCGCTCACTACTAGGCAACCCACGATCAGCCCGCACTTAACTGGCACATCTCTCGCTGCACATCGGGGCACAGGAACACGGCCTTCCGCTCGACACTGGAGAAGGATGACTGGTTTTCCAGGTGTTTTCCGGCCTTCATTGTTCTGGCAACTCCTGTGGAAAATCTCGTATGCCTTGCAGCACCGCCGAGGAACACGGCAATTCACGCATCACGTGAGGTGAACTGCTGCCAATCACGTTCATCCTCTGCCATCACGTGATTTTCCCACGCTGCCTCGTTTTTGCATCATGTGACTACAACTAACAGTCAAAAGCACCGGAAACCACGGTGGCAGCGCTTCTCAGCTGCTTCTCGTAAGGCCTGTTTGGCGTTATTGTTTTCATCAAGGATTCATCGGCTCTACGACCACAGACTGTTTTTGGATACTCTACTTCTTCCTGGCTTCATCTGTTACCTTTGCCCTGGAACTCTTCTTGCTTGTTTCTAAAGATATTCAACCCTGCACCTACTTCACGGATTGCTTAAACGGACTGCCCCTTTGCTTGGACCTTGTGCTTTGAACTGGCTTTTGACCCCATTACGTGTTTTGTGGACTCCTCTTGTGCCAACTTGCCCAGGTGTGGAACTACTACCCAAGCCTCTCTGAAACCCGGCCCACTGTCCCTGCTGGTTGCCCCTAGTGCATTACGACCTGGCCCACAGCTCATCTAGGTAAGCCTTGCTACAATCAGTTCCTTATTGCTGTGTCCATATTGCATTAGTTTGATAACCGTCTATTGCCTTACAGTGGTCAAAGGGGTTCTTCCGGCGTTTCCTGGTTCCAGTTGACGGCTCACTACACCTGTGGCCTCAAAGATTGCACAGACAGTATTTGGTCATTCTGTCTGTGTGGTACTTGGGGATGGAGGTATTCAATAATCGGCACGACCATCAAGATCAGAACAAAGAGCAACTAAAAGAATGGTTTTGAAGGTTCACAACCTTAAAGGACAAGAATGAATTGATTTGAAGGGAGTACACATGAGACATTTTAGAACCAGATTAAGGTCCCAAACTGGAACCTGAAAAGGGATTGGAGGGAACACATTCGGCAGTCCCTTCAGAAATTGAATCACTAGTGGCATTTTGAAGAAAGATACCTTTTCTAATGCTTAAATATCTACAGCGCTGCTAGATATCCTTTAATTGTGCAAAACTGGAGCCCCAGATTAGCCAAATGTAACAAGAACGATAACACCATAGGTATACTGCACATAAAAGAATCCACATTCATGTACCTGCACCAGCTGCAGAACATGTTCCAACGGCAGCGGTACAAGGATTTTGTTACTGGCCTTCCAGATGATGAAATGGAGACTTTCACCTAGAAGTTCCCAATCCTTGTACCTCAACCTCTTGGAAGCCATGCATGAAGGTCTGGATGGAGAACCCGACCTTCCTCCCAGTATTGGAGGGCAGATGAACATGGTCAGAAGTTCCTGGTACCACATCCTCCTGGCCCAATCCGGAGCAATTAGGGTAATGGATTTCCCAAACTTTATCAACCTCCTGATCACATGAGGAATGACCGGGACTGGAGGAAACGCATATAGGAGTGGAAACCACCAGTCCACTATGAACGCTTCCCCTAGAGCTCCTTTTTGGGGAAATGCCTTGGAGACGTACAGCTCACACTTCGGTTGGAACTGGTCGCAAACAGATCCACTTGAGGGATTCCCCAGAGGGTGAGGATCTCTTGAAGGATTTCCTGAGCTATTCCCCACTTGTCGGAGAGTGCGCTCTGCCTGCTCAGAGCATCTCCGACTAGGTGAACTGCCGATGGCGAGACTCCTTTAATTGCCCAGAACCAAAGCTGCATTGCTTCTCTGCAGAGCGGTAGTGACCCTACACCACCTCCCTTGTTGAGGTGGTTCATGGCCACTGTGTTGTCTGTCATTATCGGGACATTCTTTCCCAGTACAGAGGGCGAAAGTCCTTCAGCGCTAGTCTGATTGCCCTCCGCTCCAAATGATTGATATGTAGTTTGGACTCTGATGGAGACCAACGACTGCTGATTGTCAGATCGTTGGCATGTGCTCCCCACCCTGTGAGTGAGGTGTCTGTAACTACTGTAATCTCCAGTCATGGTTGGCAAAAAGCTTCTCCTTTCAGAATGTTGTCCTTGCAGTCCCACCACATAAGATCCTGTGCGACTCTGCTCGGAACCTGAAGAAGGTCAGACTTTCTGCCAGAGAATTGGGACCATTGAACCCTGAGAGCCCATTGGAGAGATCTCATTCTCGGGTGAGCCTCCGGCACCAGAAAAATGCATGATGCCGTGAGGCCAAGCAACTGCAAAAAAATCGAAGGCCGGTGACGCTGGGCACTCTGAAATTTGTTGAGCCCTCGACTCGGGTGGTGAGGCGTATCCCAAGGATGCATCCAGGACTGCTCTGATGAACTGGGATCTTTGTGATGGTATCATGTGAGAAGCCCAGTCTGTGGAGAGAGTGGCAGGTTATACTGAGATGTCCCAGGGCCTGTTCGGGAGAACGTGCCCTTATTAGCCTATCGTCCTATGTGGGTGGATGTGAATCCCCCCTCTCCTAAGACTCGCTGCCACCACCACCACCATCAACTTGGTGAAAACCCTTGGGCGGAGGTGGCATAACTCTAAACTGATAATGAGAACCACCAACAGCGACCCTCAGGTACTTCCTATGCTTGTGATGGATAGGCCCATGAAAGTAAGGATCCTGTAGGTCATGTGCTTATGATGGATAAGCATATGAAAGTAAGGATTCTGAATGTCCAATGACACCATCCAATCCTGGAGCTGGAGGGCCAGAAGGATCTGAGAAAGGGTAACCATCTTGAACTTGTCCTTCCTGAGGAACTTGTTCAAGTCTCATAAGTCCAAGATGAGTCTCAATCCTCCATCTTTCTTGGGGATTAGGCAGTAAGGGGAGTACCAACCCTTGGTCCTCTCAGCTACAGGTGCTGGTTTTATAGCGCCTTTCTCCAGCAGGGTCAAAATTTCCTTCACAAGGAGTGGATCTGGAATTTTTCAGTTGCTGATTCTGAGGCCTTTTTAGAAAGGGAAGGCAGTAACCCGGGCTACTGTTTCCAATGCCCATGCATCTGAAGTAATACCCTGCCATTCTTGCAGATGCTGTGAGAGTCTGCGTCTCACTGGTGTTTTATGGACTAAGGCCTCGGCGTGGTTTTGAAGCAGCTGTTGCAGCGGCTGATGGTAAAGCAGCTGTTGCCTGGGCGGTTTTAGCACCTCTCCCACGTCCTTGCCTGGGCGGTCTTAGCACCATTCCCCCGTCCACCATGGGGGGAATCCTTTCTGACCTCTTTGACTCGCCAGTCTTCTTGCTCTTCCAGCTGAGGAATAAAAAAGCAAAAGGACCTGCCCCTCCAAGCAGTTCCACTAGGGCGAGTTTGCGGTTGTCTGATTTCTGATTGTAGCACCAAGGGATTTGGCTGCTGCTTTGGAGGTCTGCAGCTTCTCCAGACTCTCGCCAGACTTTCAGCCAAGTAAGTGTGCCGTCAAAGGGCATCTTAAGAAGTCTTGATTGCACATCCGAAGCAAACCGAGATTTTCTTAACCACGGAAAATCTGCGAATCACTGTGCTAGACGCCTTTGCTCTGCTGATACTGTCCGCAGAGTCAAGACCAGTTTGAAGGGACTTGCACATAGCATCCTTCCCATCTTTAATAATGTTCAAAAATCTGCCTTCGGGAATATGATCAGCCGCCATCGCTATACAGGCCCTTTGGATAAATGGGAACTTGGCAAGTATGCATGTGGCGTTCGCCGACTTAAGGGCCATACTCCCAGCCGAGAAGACTTTTGTTGCCAAGGCATCGTAATGTTAGTCGTCCCTGTCTGGGGGCATCGTTGGGTAGGCAGTTTGTTTTGAAGTCGATGTGACAGCCTGTAGCACCAGGCTTTCTGGAGTTGGGTGTTTTGAAAGATAATAAAGATTGCTACTAGAGGTCCTGTATTTACTTGTCAATTTTTTATTTAGCGCCAGAATAAAATCTGGCATATCCCAGTTTTCACTGACCCACCTTTGCAAGGCTATGTGGAAAAGAAGAATAGTATCCTCTTGGGGTCCCTTGTCCGAAATGTCTGTTGGGTCATCCTGCTTATAAGGTGGTGCAGGCCTGCCCCACCTAAAATATTCAGTGACTTTACCCATTAATTGTCTATGTGACCCCTCTGCGTGATCTGAGGGATCTGGTCTGCCAAATTCAATCTCTGGGGAAGTGTCTATCCAACTTGCTGTCTGTGATGTCTCGTACAGATCTGTCACCTGTGACTTTTCTGATATTAGAGCCTCTGGAACGCCTTGTGTTCCATACTCCAAAAGGTTTATCATCATCTGATGGCTCATGTTTCTTATAGATTGACTAAAGTGACTTGAAAAAGTGTTGTCTTGGTAGTGGAATGAAGGATTCTTTATTTTTCTCGACCTCCTTGGACAATTTCGGCATTTTTGTCGACAATGACTTCGAAGTTTTCAGTGACGTTGAGGGCTTAAACAATGCATCGAAGATTTACACGGTAGGGACATCGAACCCTTTCGTTGTCGAAGGTTTCGAAGATTTTGGCTTCGACGGAGCAACTTCTCGAGGCGTTTTATCATGGACACCCGGGCTCAGAGCGCACAGGGTTTGTCCTTTGGCCTTTCCTTGTCTGGTTTTTCCTCGATAGGGGGAGTGGCTCCTATTCTTCTGTTTCAAGTGGGTCGGGCGGCATTCTCGAATAGTTGGAGTATTTTTTGTTTGAATCTCTCCTTCAGCCGGTGAAGCTGATTTCTTTGGGCAAGTCACCCATTCCGAGGAGGAACTCGATGAAGAGGACGGCGACCTGCAACACCTTTCTTCATTTGTCGTGAAGACCAAGATGAGTGGTGAGATCCCCTCCTCGTCAGAAGAAAGCTAAAAGATCTCGATCTAGATCTATTATCTTTCTTCTGACGTGAAGAGTCGCCCCTCGACTCGCAGGATTGCTTTTTCGACTGAGTTGTCGGAGGGGATCTATGTGTCCTACCTGCAGCTAACTTCCCTTTACGTTCTTTCAGGGCTTTCACTGTCACTGGAAGGCAGGATCCACACGGTTTTATGATCGGACCCCAAACACCCGATGGGGATCCGTAAGGGACATCTTCGCCCGCAGTCGTGCAATTTTTTTAAACCCCGATCTTGGAGTCTAGGATGCAGACGAAGATGCCATAGTTTACTTGGTAGGTTTCTCGAAGGAACTGAAGCCGCTGATCTTCTGAAGCGATAGCTCTCGCGGAAAAACAGAACTGAAGCTAACTGTCGCTGTGCACGCTATATGTTCCAGTAGTGACGTCGACATCGGGACGGAGGGCCTCGAGGGATTTCGAGTTGACCGGCATCGACGAACAGCGCTCCCTGCTGGAATATTATTCCGAAGCAGCTAAAGCTGGATATGGATATATCAAAAGATGAGAAATATGTGAAAAGACACGATTCATTAGAAAGTAAGATTTCAAAACCTTTATTCAAAGTTTCAGGGTTGGTGTAATACCCAACTAATCCTAATTCTAAAGGGATGTTTCCCTGAAATGATGCTTGTAAGGGCCGTCTATGTCTGGCAGTCCAAAATAAAAGTCAGTCTGTGTCTATATGCTTGCTCTTACTCTATACAAAAATGTGTTGTTGGGAGGGGCCGGGGGGCATAGGGGGTTCATTGTCAAAAATGAAAGTAGTGGTTCAACAGAAAAATAGGATTCCGGTGGCTTCCACAGGGTCCTTGCAGCAACCCCAAATATCTTCTCCAACTTGGCTGGACCTCTTAGGGTTCCCTTCCCAATCTCTGGCCCCTTGCACCTTTCAAACACAAAACTAAAATTACAGTTTCTCAGGGTTCCCTTCCCCAAGCACAGGCTTCTTCCAGCTTTCAAACGCCAAACTAAATAGATTACAGTTTCTCAGGGTGACCTTCACCAAGTTTAGGCCCCTCTGATTCCAAACACAAATTAAGCTGCTCAGGATATGCCTTTTCCTTAGTTACAACTTTTTTTTACATGCAGTCTTTTCATGGGGTAGACTCTGAGGCTTTCGAAAACGCCAGGCACTTTGCTTTTCCTTAGTGTGACCACTCTGACCCTTTGCCCCTCTCTTCGTTTCTGACTTGCACATTTATTTGGTACCTTTTGCCTTCAGGTATTTATTTTGCCCGCTGCATTGTCTTTTATTCCTTTCACTTTGTGGTGCACAGTTGCACTGTTCTCTTCCACTCTATACTGCGCTTTATACTTCTTCTGTGCCTCTTGCACCTTCCTACTTTATTGTACTTCTTGCACGCTTCTATTCCATTCACTTCTGTCTTTGGCTGTGCCCACTTGCATTTCTTTTCCTTTAAACTGTCACTTTCCTTCTCTGTGCTCACTCGCACCTTTTCTTACTGCGTTTGCTTGCCGCTTGCCCTCTCGGCTTTCTCGTGCGCCCTTCCACTCTTCTTTTACTTTGCTTCTTATTCATTTTCAAATTTACGTTTGGGCCGCTTGCCCTTTCTTTCAAATTACTTTACTTCCTGTCCTCTTATTACTACGCCGCGCGCACTGTTTCTTTTCTAATATTTTCTTTCACTTGCTTTCTCTCTTTCTACTTTCTGCTTCTTGCTTTCTGCTTTGTGCCAATTTACCAATCTTGCTTTTCTTCCCTCTCCAGCTACCCGCACGCTCCCGGGTTTCTGTCCGTCACACGAATAGCGCTGACGAACGATTTCTCCGGGATGCTTTGAGTCAAGGTCAGTGGCTGGCCACCTGCCCCTCAGACACCCTTTGGCCCGGCACACGGGTAACAAGCAATTTACACAGACTCTGCGTAGAGGGTCCCAGCTGCCTTGCTCCGGCTCGCAGGAGACACGTCTCCCCAGCCACGCTGCAGCCCTCCTTACACACTGTGCCAGATTTGCAGCACGCCACTCTCATCTGGATCCTCCTTCCTGCAGCTCCCAGCTTCGTGGCTTCTCTGGTCCAAAATGCCTATCCAGCTTGTTCATCCATCTGTGTGTAACTACACCTTTTTTAGTGAAAAGAAACAGTCAAGTGGAGTCAGGTGTAAATGATCACTATTAACTGCCTGACCCTGCCTGAGTGGGACAACTCAAGTTCTTTCTTGGGTAGGTTGCCCTTACTTTCCCCATGTTATTCTTATGGGTAATCTCTACTGATTTTAGTTGCCGCCTCTTTGTTTCAGTAGTTGGTGAAAATCGGCAGGGGGAGAAGAGGTGAGATGGGAATTGCATTAATTGGCTGTCTCATAATAAGGTTATTAATAAAGGACAGGGGAGATCCCCTGGCCCTACTTTGGTATACAAAAGGCGATTCTTTCTGTATTAACTTATTCTCTTTCTTTCCCAAGGCTCGTGCAACCCTTTCCATGATCTGAACTGAGGAAAAACAAAGACTCATTGAAATTAAGATTGTCTTTGTCTTGCCTTGTTTTCCCCTTTCACAGGGGATTTTTGAGATAACTGGTTTGTCTCTCACTCGGGTTAGTGGTAATGGGACCTGCATAACCCGTTAATGCTTCTGAGACCTCTTCACATATTGTCCCATTAGAATACTGTGTCTCTCCTAGGGCATTCTCCTGAGGGCGACCCCGGCCTCCCCTACCCAGGTGATCCTCCCAGGGTTGGCATCCAAAAGTGCTGGCCCTTCCATGACCACCTGAATAGAGGATTCTCAGGGTATACAAGAGAGAATACCCCTAGGTTTCTCACATCTCCCTTTATACACCTGCAGCCCCTTGAAAAGCTGAAGGTGTGGATGTCTAATTAGACTTGCCTGACCATAATTAAGGGTACTTGACTCTCACCATACTTTACAGGCATCTTCCTTGTCTCAGTACCAGAGTGGTAAAATAAAGGTGTAGCGTTGTCTCCTCTTCTTTGGCTCAGTACTTTCAAGTGTCAAATGTGGGAAATTGAGGGGCGAGGTCTTGCAATAACCTATAAAGGTTGGGGAGGGCTAGGTTGGTCATGAATAGGAAAAGGGGAGATAACATGTCTCGCCTGTGGGTACACTCCGAAACTCTGAGGACCCTCCACCCAGGTAAGTCTCTAACTTCTCCACCCCCAGGGTCAGGATCTACAAGCGATGGCCTTTTCCTGGCCACCTGAGAAGAGGATCCAGGGTGTTTAGGGGTGAGAATACCCTCAGGTTTCACGCAGTAGTTTGTTTAGTACCAATGAGGAAAATATATTAACAGTTTGTGGTTCCTGAAACCGATTCATGAGATAATCCCACTTCCTTGCATAAGCAATAGTGACATACATATAGCAGACATTTGTGAAGAGGCGAAATTTGCTACTTCGCATGTTCTCTTTAAAGTGCATGACTATGCTGATTATGTCATTCATTACGAAACTGCCATATTAAAACTGGGGTATCAATGCACGACCATAGAGGTTGATGATGAGCTTAAAACTGTGACCAATACAAAACAGACAAGGAGAAACTAGGGCTGACTGGGAAGGGACTTGCCAGTGCTATAGAGTTAAGAAAAGGAATTTCAAGTGACAGACCACTTAATGGAGCCACAAAGCATATAAGATCGGAATACAAGGAATGTGATGATCGTGAACATCTCAAAAATCGAGAGGATGATGGTTGAGAATGGTTGCTTTAAACCTTCTAACAAAAACTACTCCCTAGTTTATAACCACCATCCTTTTTTATATTTCGTGGAACACAAGGGATCATAAATACCTATTCGCACAAGGTGGGCTTATTGAGGCCATTGATGGCTTCGGACTCATTGCACTACAAGAAACACGGCTACTATAACCACTTTTTTTAGATGGGTAGAAATGTATTACCGAACATGCCACCTAGGGTCCAAGAGGAAGGCCAACGGGTGGGCTTGCTATGGGGGCTAAATACCCTTTTCAACTATGGAAGTCACCACTAAGTCCAAACTGTATACTAGAGAGAAAAATAACTTTGATTGAAAAAAGGATGGCAGGCTATATTACTCTCAGCTCGTACCAATCACAGTGTATGAACCCCCCCGCCCCTCTACAATTGAACACAATGACATTTTAGGGGAGGTGGAATCCATCTTACCTTCAATTGGGGGAAATGCATGGTAATTGTATGCAATTACCTTAATGCCAGGACCCCTAAAGACTACACAAATAATTACATTGAAATAAAGCATAGGTTTAACCCTTGTATGATTGGGAGATTACAACATAGCTGTAAACGAGGAATGAAATGGGCGAGCATACTGTATGCCCTAGGATTAACCATGGTGAATGACAAATATCCCTCAGACTCCCTGCTCACTTCACCTGGTCCTCCAAAGCTTGCTCAAGTATTATTGATTAGGTTTTTTATCTCTCTGACCTCAATATTGATAGCAGACATGTGTATCCTAAAAAGGGAGGAGAGCGAGTGACCTTCACCCCCTTGTTAGTGCCTTCAATTGGTTTGTCCCTAGTACTAGTTGTGATGAGCAAGGTTTGCTCACTGTTGATCAACAGAAAAATCGTATTTCATGGTCATCCAAGAATCTTCAGGCAGCTTGTGTGGTAGATAAAGATTTATTAAAGCAATTCACCATAGACTGTGAACTGATTCACACCAGCCTTATAACCACAGAAATGGCACAACATGAAATTGACAGATAAAAGAACTGTGTGAAGGCAATAACCTCAAATATTAAGGTAGAAAAGAGTAGGCTCTTTAATCAGGGAGCCAATGATGTACGGCTAGTGCATTGACATGTTTTTGATACTGCATTAAGTAACAGATCTGAATTGAGCGGGATTGCACACAAACGGCTCAAACCAAAGTCGCGTGCATTCCATGTAAGAAAATGTTGTGCACAGTACTGAATATGGTTAAAGAAGCATAAATATAACCTGGAATGCAAAAAGTGGCCTAAATTGATAAATGGCAGTATTACAAACGATACAAAAACATTCTGAAGGATTATACATTCTCGCAAAGATTGTACCAGAGTAGTTTGTGAGGTACTGGAGATGTACGGGGTTAGATGTTTAGAGGCAACCCTGGGGGTAATTTCGCCAGCGAAGGCATCGATTGCATCATGAAACAACTGTATGTATCGACTTAAGAACAATGCATGTATTGTCTGCAGTGGGATGATATCGTAAAAATTGTTGCGATGTGTAAATCATCTAGAGCCCCCGGCCCTGACGTTGCATGCAATCAACTCGTTAAGAATGATCTGCATGTTTGGGCAGGTGCCTTACACTGGTTGTTTACTATGATAGCCACATGGCGATTCTATAGAGGTTGTGAACTGCTATAAATACTTGGGAGTGATACTTAATCCAAACCTCAATGGTAAACTACAACAGATAGAGCTCAAGACTGCACAGGTTACTGGTGCTATTAAGTGCTTGTCATTCAAAGCAGGAAGATACTCTGTTTCTTTGCATTATCAAGTTGCATTTAACAAAGATCTTGCTGATTGTTTTATATGGGGTTGAACCATGGGGTTTAAAAGTGCTTTCTAAATTGGAACAACTTGACAGATGCATTCTGCGGGAGGCCCCTGCGTTTGGGCAGTGCAACGCCAGCAGAGTTCATCTTGCTGAATATGACATCGTGAACATCACCGCCAAGATCCATCTCTGCTGTGCACTCATGTACTGGAAAATAATTAAATCGTTCCCTAGTGCATTGCATTGGGCACTGAGGGATGTCCTACTGACCAAGGCAGCCTTTATGAAAACAAGTGTTTGATTGCAGACAGCGCTCGACTGTGGACAATAGGTTCTCTCATGATGTATTGGAGCTATCCCAGTCAGGATTTAAGAACCGAATAAGGGAGAGTCTACATGTACGTAGTAGAGACCAAAACATGCTGGATCTTGCAAGTAAATCTACTACTACACTATATATAACGTACCTGCTTGGACAAGCAGGTGTACCAGTGTATGCCGAAAACCTCCTAGGTAACCACTTTATTTGGACTTAAGAAATTTAACAGAGTACAGATTTTTGAGCATGTAAGAGCACAGCTTGGCATACCAAGGATTGAGAGACTGTAGATTGTGTGGTGATAATCAAATTGAGGCAGCAAAACATCTATTGATAAGTTGCCCCGCTTTGAGCACTGTTAGGAGAAGGTTGTGGGGCAAATATGAAGAACATTATTACAGTGGTATCTGGGAAATGCTCATGGTTGTAAATGACGATGGCTGCATCTATAATTTGATGAAACTTTGAGAAATAATTGAGGCGATTTTAAGGATTATTAATGTTTGACTTTCTTTTTACTGTTGGTCAAATCTTGATTTATTATACTTTCATATTGAAATGTATTTTTGCTAACATTTTGGAAGATTGGAAATGTATTAAAAGTAGATATTTGTATCAACTGTAAAATATAATAATAAGTCTTCAACCGAAACAGTGGTTTTGTCACCTACAAACAACCACACTCCACCTGACTATCCCACACCCCTTTACAAGACACCCACAGATCATAACTATTAGTTTTGGATGTTTCCAGTAAAGGTTTACCTTGAAGAAGCAGCTTTCTCACCCCACACACAAACACTTAACAGGGCAGGCGGATTGTGAAAGGAGGGAACAGTGTAGAGTTTGTTTTGGGGGTTATGGAAACGTGTGTTCGTCCAAAACCAGACCACTGACTCAGACTGGGTGTATGGCGAGGACTTGATTCCAGCCACCATATAAGAAAAAAACAAAACCCTTTTCTGCATAGCACAAGCATTTGTCACGTCAGCTACCGCCCTCACTGGTGCATATTTTACCCATCAGGTGACCACCCTATCTCTGTTAAATCAACAACACAACTAATTTTGCTTAGGGGGGAGAAGGGTGGAAGTCAGTGGGGTAGTAAGTTTCCTGTTTTCTCCATTGGCGACCTGCTCACTTTGCACCTTGTGTTCAAAACTCTGTCCAAAACCTTGTGACTCAATTTAGTATGATCATTTTCTTGCTATAGATCTGTGTCCCTGCCATCTTTGAGGGCAGTGCGATGCACTCAGTCTTGAGTAATGTTGCCTCATGAGGGGAAGCTCCAGCATCCAGACACTCGCCCAAATTTTCTTTAGAAGTCCTACTTCAGTCCTCCCTGGGACCTTTGTAAGAAGGTCTTACATGCACTTATACTGGTACGAGTGTGGTTTGTCCTCCAGTATTGTCACCATAGCAGCAAGCTGGCGGTACATCAGCAGTGCAAGTATACCACTGCCTTTTCTCCTTCAATTAGCCTTTTGTGTCAGATTTGCCCTGGCTGCCACAGGCCTTCTAGATCTTACAAAAAGAATGAACCCTTCAGCGCTAGGAGCAGACGGGTGCCATCTTGGCTTACCTTCCAACTTTGGTGCCGACAGAGCGGCTTATATTTTGAATGGATTGTGTCCTCCCACGTATTCCTCATCTTAAGATAATTATCCTTCCAGCTTCAGCTGCTTTAATTCTTTTTTGACATGGGGCGCTGTGTGCCTTCTCGTCGAGTCGATGTCCCTCGAGGGCCTCCGTTCGACTGTCGATATCATCATCATCAGTATTAGTAGCGCATGCAGCACCCGTTGGCTTCAGTTCTGTTTTTCTGAGCTAACGCTTCGAAGAATTACAGCGTGCTTCGGTTCTTTGAACTTCGATAGTTTTCCATCTACGAAAATGTCTTCCATGTCGGCTCCAGCAATACCTAAGACGGGCTTCAAGAAGTTCCAAGACTGTGGATCGATGATGTTGATCACCGACCCCCACCGCATATGTTTGTGGTGCCTTGGTACCGGTCACAGTACCTCCGACTGGAACTCCTGTCAGGTGATGACCGAAAGTGCTCTAAGGAAGCGTAACGCTAAATTGGCAGTGGGGAGGTTACCGTCGAAGTCTCCTTCGAAGAGCTCAAAGAGAAAGACCGATGAGTCGAGGGATTCTCCTCGACAAGAAAAATCGAAACCCTCTTGATCGAGAAGTCGATCATGCCATTCTTCGTCTGCTTCGAAGAAACCCAATAAACGGCATCACAGGTCACGTTCGACCTCCAATGATTCCTCGGCTGAGATACTCAAATGTCCAACTAAGTCGGACTACCAGCAAAATGGGATGCGTTTTGTAATGAAATGCTTAAAATCTTCGAGAATGTGGTCCGACCCCCATGAAGGACAAGCAGAAAGCCCATGGCCCTGTCGATCTGCATAAAGACAAACATCTTCGAAACGGAGCCATAAGCCGGTATTGCATGGCGATAAATGCAGATTCGTCGATGGCTTTGACAAGTCGGGAATTCAGTCCATCGAGGGTTCTTTCAAAAATGCATAAGAAGTCTACAATGTCGACGCCTACCCTAACTCCGTCGGATCCATCAACACCGGTATCGAAGGCGACTCCGACAAAATCGACGTGACTTTGACGCCAGTGTCGACCATTACTTCGATTGTCGAAGCCAGTGGTAAACCCAGGAAAAGGTTTACAAACCTTTGTCCAAGAAAGATTTTTTTAAGTCTTTAACTTCCCATCTATGAAGATAATGAACCTTCAGATGATAACACAACCACCATGTGGGTTACAATTGATACCCCCGTGGTTTAGATACCTCTCCCGAACTGGAATTTGGCAAACCAGATCCTACTGACCACGCTGACTCCTCATATAGGAAACTGATGAGTAAGGTTATAGCTTTTAGGTTGGAGCAGGCCTACTCCTTTTGAGCGGGATGACCTGACAGATATTTTGGATCAGGGTCCCCCAAAAGATCCAATTTTGCCATTTCATACTGCACTACAAAAAAGGGTCTCAGCAAATTGGTAGACACCAGAAACTATGACTGCAGTGAATACAAATTTTGCTAGAAAATGTAGACCATCCAGCAGCGACCCAGAGTATTTAACTAAACATCCAACACCAGAAAGTTTGGTGGTTCAGGCTGCTACATCTACCAAGCAGTCAGCATACCCATCCATCCCTCCTGATGGGGGTGATAAGAGAGTGGATGCCTGGGCAAGAAACATATTTACTGCTGGCAGTATGACATTAAAGTCAACTAATGCAGCGTGTATCTTGTCAAGGTTTAGGTTTACCCTGTGGGACTGTGTAGCTATGGCGGCTGACAACATCCTGTAAGGCGAAGAAAGACGGCTTCCTGGCAATCAAGGATGGTAAGGAGGCAATGGTTGAATGCCTCCAGTCAGGTCTGGATACTGCAGGCAGCATCAGCAGATCCATGCCAACAAGCCCAGTGTTATGTAGATTTGCGTGGTTGAGGAAGATATTGTCACGCCCCCATCATCCACGCGTCCCGTGGACACACCCCATAAACCAGCCCCCACTATCACCACCAAAAAACGTGCCAGGACATACTCTGACCTACAGGCCTGCCGGCAAAGGGTGGGACAAAGTCAGCGACGCTGGTTTCGGCCTCATTTCCCATCCCGGCGTTGGTTTCCATTCCGGCATTGGCAGTTGCCATGGAGACGCGCCACGGGCATTCTACAGCGTCTCCGTTGCCGGCGCCTGGGAGCTCCTCCTCAGTACGTTCGATCACGTGACGGATGACGAGAGTCACGTGATCGCTAGTCAGCGTTCAAGAGCGACGCGCTGTCTGCCATCCAGCGCTTCACAGCTGATCCTGTTGGGCGCATTACGGATTACGGATTACAGACTACTACTTGGCTATTTTGACCTCGGATTGATCTGGACTCTGATTTGGTTCCTCCGATCACGGTACCTTTGCCTGGAACTTACTCCCTTCTGGTTACGACCTCGGCTCCTCCTTCGGATTGATTTTTGGATTTCCCTTGCTGTACCTTGCTGGAACGGTTTTCTCCTGGACTCGACCACGGTTTTTGTCCCCGGACTGCTATTGGATTGCCCTTTTGTTACAGACTCTGTTCTTGGATCAAGTACCTTTCAGGACTCCCATACCTGATTGGCTCACAGTTTCTGGCTTCTACATCAGGTGGTGATTACATCCTCCCAAGTGCATTGCCAGGCTTCCATCCTGTCGTCAACCTTGCCGGCTGCCTCCAATAACATCCCTACCACAATATTGGGTACCGACCAACTCCTAAGGGTAAGCTCCAATTGTAGGCTTCTTACATATTTATATTCAAGTCTAGGGTTCTGTGTTATCTAACCCCGTGTTTGCCTTACAGTGGTCGTGGGGGGCATCTTCCGGCATTCCTGGTTCCGGCTGACGACATTCACCACCTGTGGCCTCAAGGACCGCTCGGGCAGTAATTTCTTCTTTGCTCGGGTGGTACTTGGGGATGGAGGTATCATCGTCTACACGACCATCAAGTCTTGACAGATATGCAGTCTAGACTCCTCAACATGCCCTTTGACAGCTTGAGGCTGTTTGGTTGCAAGGCTGATGAGAGTTTGGAAAAGCTGCAGACCTCAAAAGCGGCAGCTAAAACCCTTAGCACCGCCATTAGACAGCCTCAACACCCCTACTCCGGTTCATCTTCTTGGAGGGGTAAGTCCTTTTGATTCTACTCCTCAATTGGAAGAGGAAGATGACAAGCCAGTCAAAGGTCACAGAAGATTCCCTTGTGGTGGACGAGGGAGAGGTGCTAAGTCAACCCAAACAGCAGCAGTTTTACCCTGAGCCACCGCTTCAGCTGCCTCAAAACCACTCTAAAGCCTTGACTCGGAGGGCCCCGGTGGGTGGCAAACTTACTGAGCATCTGAAAGAATGGCAGGGCATTACTTCAAATGCTTGGGCACTGGAAACTGTAGCCCAAGGTTACTGCCTTAATTTTCAAAAAAGGCCTCAGGATCCTCCACCGGGGAACAACTCTTTCAAAGTTCCGGATCTGCTCCTTGTGCAGGAAATTTTGACCCTGCTAGGGAAAGGTGCTATAGAACAAGTACCTGTGGCGGAAAGGAAGAAGGGTTGGTATTCCCCTTACTTTCTGATTCCCAGAAAGGGCGGCGGATGGAGACCCATCTTGGACTTAAGAAACTTGAACAAGTTCCTCAGAAATGACAGGTTCAAGATGGTCACCCTTTCTCAAATCCTTCAGGCTCTTCAACTCCAAGACTGGATGGTGTCATTTGTCCTTCAGGATGCTTACTTTCATGTGCCTATCCATCACAAGCCATGAAAGTACCTGTGATTCACAGTTGGCGGTTCTAATGATCAGTTTAGAGTTCTGCCATTCAGGCTGACCTCCGCCCAAGGGTTTTCACCAAATTGATGGCGTTCGTGTCAGAGAGTCTCAGAAGAAGGGGGATTCACGTCTATCCCCACCTAGATGATTGGCTGATCAGGAACCTTTGACTCGAACAAGCCCGGGAACATCTCAGCGTAACCTGCCACTCTCTCCACACACTGGGCTTCTCCCTTAATTACAAGAGGTCCCACATGATGCCATCTCAAAGAATCCCAATTTATTGGAGCAGTCCTGGATGATTCCTCTGGGAAAGCCTTTCCACCTGAGGTGAGGCCCCAATATATTCTGCAGATGGTCACCAAATTCTAGAGTGCCCAGCATCTTCGGCCTTTGATTTATTTATTTTTGAGGTTGCTCTGTCTCATGGCATCCTGCATTTATCTGCTGCCAGAGGCCCGCCTCAGAATGAGATCTCTCCAATGGGCTCTCAGGACTCAATGGTCCCAATTCTCAGCCAGAATGTCAGACCACCTGAAGGTTCAGAGCAGAGTCTCTCAGGACCTTCTGTGGTGGACTTGCAAGGACCACATTCTCAAGGGAGAATACTTTTGGCAGCCGTAGCCAGAGATAACTGTAGTGACAGACCCTTCACTCACTGGGTTGGGAGCCCCAAGCCAATGCGCTGACAATTAGTGGTCCTTGGTCTCCATCAGAGTCGAAACTACACATCAACCTTTTGGAGTTGAGGGCAATCAGACTAGCGCTGAGGGCCTTCCTGCTCTCTGGACGTGGAAAGAACATCCTGATAATGACGGACAACACACTGGCAATGTACTACCTCAACAAGAGAGGAGGTGTGGGGTCACTACCAAGGCGCAGAGAAGCAATGCAGCTCTGGTTCTGGGCAATTAAAGAATGAATCTCTCTATCGGCAGTTCACCTAGCCAGAGAGGAGAACCAATGGGAGACGCTCTAAGCAGGCAGAACACAGTCTCCCATGAGTGGGAACTATCTCAGGAAGTCCTTCAAGAGATCTTCACCCTTTGGGGAACTCCTCAAGTGGATCTGTTTCCGACCAGTATCAACTGGAAGTGTGAACTGTTTGCTCCAGGGAATTTCCCCCCAGGAGGAGCTCTAGGGGATCATGTTCGTAGTGGATTGGGAATTTCCATTCCTGTACACGTTTCCTCAAGTCCCCGTCATTCCTCATGTGATCAGGAGGTTGAGTACGTTTGGGGAAACCCATGATCCCTGATAGCCCCGGATTTGTCCAGGAGGACGTTGTACCCGGACCTTCGGGACATGTCCACCTGCCCTCCAATAAGTCTTCCACAAAGAGATGACCTTCTCTTGTGAGAGGAGGGTCAGGTCCTCCATCCAGAGGTCAAAACTCTCAACCTTCACAAATGGTTTCTGAAAGGTTGAGATAGAAGGATTGACACCTCTTTGATGACGTAATGGAGATCTTGCTTTCGGCCAGAAGGCCAGCAAGGACATCTTTGTACTGCTGCAGTTGGAACAAGTTCAACAGCTGGTGCAGGGATACGAATGTGGATCCCTTTTCTATGTCCCACACCTATGGTGCTTTCTTTTTTTGTTACATTTGGCGGATCTGGGGCTCCAGATTGGAACAATTAAAGGTTACCTGGTGGCGCTATCTATTTTCAAGCACTCTTCAGAGGAGGATTCATATGTTAAAATCCCTTTGATTGTTCAATTTCTAAATGGTCTTACTAATGTATTTCCACCAGTTCCACAAAGTCCCTGTGTGGGATCTTAACCTGGTGTTAATATTTCTAACATGCATTCCTTTTGAGCCTACACACTTATGCCCATTAAGACTGTTAACCTTCAAAACTGTTTTGCTAATTGCAATAACTTCAGCCCTGCAGGGTAAGCCAGTTGCGGGCTCTTTCCTGTAACCCCCCACATATAGTTTTCTATAAAGACAAGGTTGTTCTCTGGGTGAAATCTTCTTTTCTACCTTAGGTAGTCTCCAACTTCCACTTCTCGCAAAAAATAATTTTGCCAACTTTCTATCCACCTCCTCATCCTGGAAAAGAGGACGAAAGATTACATAGACTGGACCCAAAACGGGCTCTAAGTTGTTGCATATCGAGGTTGGCAACATTTTGTCAAAATGACGAATTATTCATTGGCTATATAGGCCCTAAATTGGGTTTAGCTGTGAAAAAAACAAATCAGATCCAGATGTATCATCCTGGCTATTGAGGAATGTTACAGATTAGTGGGCAAAGCCCCGCCGGTAGGCTTGTGAGCACCCAAGGGGCATGGCAACCTCTGCTGCTCTTCAAAGAAGTGTCCCAATCAAAGGCATTTGTTCAGCAGCCACTTGGACGTCTATTCACACATTTGTGAGACATTACTGCCTGGGTTCATCTTCCAGTCACGAAGGACAGTTTGCAAAAGCGGCCCTTCATTCAGTCCATGACAACAATTAAAATAGAATACTCCTACATCCCGTCCCCTTTCCTCCATACTTATGGGACATCTCTCCGTCCTGTGGGACGGGACCGGAGCACTTTGTAAAAAGAATCCACATTTTTGTGTCCTTCCTCTCTTTCTTGTGCGGGGCCCGGCACGCGGCCGTAACCCCGCCCACGTTGGCTCCGCATCGCTCATCAGTCCTTTTCCCCGCTTGATCAGGGCCAGAGGCACTTGCATCCTCGGAAGATTTTCTTCCCTTTTTTCCTCTCTGGCTCTCGCTAGCATCCGTCTATGTCTTTCAAGTTAGACTTTCCAGATTGTTCATCGTGTCACCGTCGCTTCGCGAGGGCGGATCCCCATCCTCTTTGTTTAGAGTGTTTGGGTCCGGAACACCGTTGGGACTCCTGTTTTTATTGTGACTCCCTTTCAGTCCTGGCACTTCAACGTCGATTAGAGCGGTGGGAGAAGGTTTTCCGACGAACTCCTCCTTCGCATTTTCAGGCGTTCATCGACGAGAAGAAGAAACGCCCGGTAAGTTCTTTACTTTTCAGAGGACCCCGGCCGGGGGATACCTTCCCGGGTTCCTCTCGGTCCTGGAGGGGCGTTGATCGTTCTGTCACCGGGGTTTGCCCTGAGGTGCCCGTTGGGCCTAATAATTATAAGGTCTCCGTAAGGGGCCTGTGAATACCGGAGTACGCTCCAAGGCCCCTCCTGTGGGGGCTGTTTGTAGACCCAGTTCTACTGAATCGTGGGGTACCGAAGCTCCGTCTGAGGCCTCTGTCAGCTTCCTTCAAAAACAAGACCGGGGTGTGCCCCGAGGCCTTGGCTGGGCTCGTTACCGAACGGATGTTCGAGGCCCGCGCAGATAAGGCAGTTACCGGGCCTGGGTCCGAGGTCCCTCGTTCAGAGGCTAAAGCTACCAACAGTTCTGAGATGCCGGACAAGGCTTTGTCGGTGAAAGCGGTTGCTCACCGTTCCCGCTCTTGTGGTGACACCAGATCTGTTGAGGGGGCAAAGAAGCAAAGTTCTTCTTTTACCGGCAGTGCCGAGGTCCGTCCTTCAAAGGCTCAGTTGGCGGTTGGTATGTCACAAAAACATTCCAGGCCTCATAGTACCGGCTCTGCCGAGGTTCCTTATGTTAAGGCTAAGATTAAGACCCCTGATCCATCGACGGGGAACCCTGCGTCACGTTCTCACGTGGTGAAGTTCCCCTCAGATGAGGACAAAATGGCGCCCGTTCCCCCCACGACCGCAGCAGCCATTTTAGGTGCTACCCCTACAACTACGCCATCGGCCTCTGGTATAGGGCTTGGTCCCTTGGGTGAACCTAAGGTCCCTTGTGCGCATCCTTACTGGCCGGTTTATGATTGGAACGCCCGGATGCCTCTTCCGCACAATGTTTAGTTGCCCGTGGGGGCGGCACCTTTGATTTATGTGGATACGTCGGTGGAGGGGCCCGTGTGGCACCCTTCCCCGTTACGTCCCTGGATTTGTCCACCTCATGAAAGGCCTGTTCCTGCAGAAGGACGTTCTGGCCGAGGTCCAAAGAGTCTGGGAAAAGCCACACTCGGGACTTTTTGTCAATAAGAAGATTGACGCGAGGTACAGGCTACATTCCTCGGAAGAGGTGGCGCTGTCGTCTTGTCCGCCTCCCTCCTCTACAGTGGTGGCTGCGGCTACGTTGCAATCCAGACCTGCAGCATCCTCTTCCACAACGGCTACTCAGGTCTTGGGTAAGGAGGACAAGCTCCTTGACTCCCTAGGGAGGAAAATCTTTGCCAACTCAGCCTTGCAGCCCAGGCAGGCAAATGCTGAGTTGATATTGGCAAGAGCTAACATGCGGATGTGGAAAGGTCTGTCAGAGTTTGAGGAGCACATCCCGGTCGAGAAGTTGGAAGATTTCAAAGGAGGCCTTTCCGACGCCAGGGTCTTGGCCCAGGATCTCCTGGAGGCTGCGGCTCATCACGTAGACACATCAGCTCGGGGCCTGATGCTGGGGGTTGATACCTCACGGCAGGCGTGGCTGCATGCCACTAAATTTTCTAAGGAAGTGCAAGACAAGGTGTTGGACCTTCCATTCGATGGTAAGGAGCTTTTTCATTCTACTACAGATGTAGAGCTCACCAAGACCAAGGATAGCCCTCAGACGGCTAAATCATTGTCTGTTTTGGTCAAAGCTCCTTTCAAATCCCAGAGACCGTTGTCTCAAAGTTGACCCTCCTCTGATTTTAGGGGCTTCCTCGACCGCAAATCTCGCAGAGTGGATACTCCTGCGGGGAATAACCGCCGTAGACAACAGCACACGTGGTTTTTCTCCCGCTCCTCAGCCTCCTCATCAGGTTCAGGTGGCACCGCCACCGATAAGCCTGCCAAATGAGTTTTCCGCGCTCGCACAGGACCCTGGTGGGAGGACGCATTGCGTATCATTGGGAGGCGTGGCAGGCCATCACAGAAGACAGACAGGTCTTGTCAGTCGCTCCAGCGGGCTTCCGCTTACCATTACCCCCTACCCCACCCCTCAACCCTCCTTTTTAGCTGTCGGGCTCATCCTCCCTCAAGGCCGAAGTTCAGAAACTTCTGGACCTCAGAGCTGTGGAACCCGTTCCCCTTGGGGGGGCGAGGGGAGGGCTTCTACTCCCGATTGTTTACGGTGCCCAAACCCAACCAGGCTGGCCTGTGCACCATCCTAGACCTTTCCCAGTTCAATGTTTTCCTACCCCAAGAGAAATTCAAGATGATCACACCCAGCCAGATATGCTCCTCCTTACAGATGGGCGATTGGCTCAGCGTTGTGGATCTTCAAGACGCGTACATGCATATCCTGATTTGGAATCCACACAGGAGGTACCTCTGCTTCTCGTTGGGAGAGGAGCACTTCCAGTTTCGGGTGCTTCCTTTTGGCCTTAGCTCGGCGCCGCATGTCTTCACGAAGATGATGTCTGTGATTGCGGCTTATCTTCGTCTCCAGGGTATCCATGTGTATCCGTATTTGGAAGATTGCCTCTTACGCAGCCCTTGTCCGCTGGCGGCAGCGGGCAATCTCCAGTCTCTCCTTCAGCTCCTGTTCCATCTTGGGCTGTTGGTGAACTGGCGGAAATCCTCCATGACTGTCTCACAGGACCTAATTTTCCTGGGTTTTCGTTGGAACACGATCGACTGCAGAGTATATCTGACCGCGGACAGAATGGTGGAACTGTTGGCCACGTGTCAGATGTTTGCGCAGTCAGAGAGCATGTCGGCCTGGTGGTTCCAGAGGCTTCTGGGCCTCATGGTCTCGTGTGTACTGGCTCTTCCTCTTGCTCATTTCAAAATGAGACGGAACCAGATGGCTCTTCGGAGTTCATGGCGTCAGGCAGTGGATTCAGATTCCAAGCAGATAATGATTCCGGACTTCATGAGAGTGGACCTGGATTGGTGGTCATCTCTCAGCAACCTCTCTGGGGGTGTGGGGTTTCAGGACCCAGTCCCCACAGTGACGATCACGACGGACTCCTCCCTTCTGGGGTGGGGTGCGACGTTGGATCTTCTTCAGATCTCAGACCTTTGGTCCCCCCAGGACAGGCTCCTCCAAATAAATCATCTGGAGCTTCTGGCGATCTTCCTAGCGCTGGGGGCGTTCAGACCGCTCATTGTCTACAAGGGTGTCCGCATAAGAACGGACAATGTGGTGTCAATGTATTACATCAACAAGCAAGGTGGAACAAAGTCTCCCCCCTCTTGGACCTGTCTATCCAGATTTGGGAGTGGGCCGTGCTTCATGGTGTCAAGCTGCTTGCAGTGCACATCCCGGGCCAGCTGAATGTCGCAGCGGATGCCCTCAGTCGGCAGACAGTGGTCAGCTACGAGTGGGAATTGAAGGCGGAGGTCGTCTCATGGATTTTCTTGCGTTGGGGCACACAGGAGGTGGACCTCTTCGCTAAGGCGGTGAACAAGAAGCTTCTTCAGTATGCCTCCAGAGGGGGCTGGGAGCCTCCTCTCTGGGGGATGCTCTCGAGATTCCATGGCACAACATGAGAGCTTAAGCCTTCCCACCTCTGCCTCTAGTTCACTGTGCAATTTGGAAGTTGAAGAACTCGGTGAACTGTTCCCTTCGAAGGGATTGTGTCCTCCGACGTATTCCTTATCTTTGATAGATCATCTCCCAGCTTGCTGGCCTCGGAATTTTTTTTTCAGTAGAGGGCTCTGCGCGTCGACGTCCCTCGATCCGATGTCCCTCGACGGCCTCTGTATCGGCGCAGACGTCACCACGCGTATAAATAGACTCGCGCAGCGTCCGTTGCTCAGTTCCATTTTTCCGTGCTTCGTGGGGCCTCAGAATATCGTTGCTCAGTTCTTCAGTCAAATATATCAATTATTCCTCGTGAATACCGACTCGTACTCAATGGCTTCCTCACCCGAACCGACGACTCCACGGTCCGGCTTCAAAAAATGTCGAGACTGTGGAAAGAAAATGTCGTTGACGGATCCTCACAGGATCTGTTTGTGGTGCCTGGGAATCGAGCACCATTGTTCGGAGTGCGAGGACTGCATGTCCATGACGGCGAAAGCCTTGAAGGAGCGTAAGGGGAAGCTCGAGGGAGGTAAGGCAGTTAACACTTCTTTGAAAGTTTCCTCTGCGGAGTCGAGACATTCGTCTCCTCGCCATCACAAAAGACATTCTCGTTCTAGGTCTCGAAGCAGTTCCCATCACTCTTCGAGATCTAAGCATTCAAAAAAGAGACGTTGAAGATCCCCTTCCTCGTCTTCGTCTTCTTCCGTTTCCCCAAAAAGGGTCTCCTGCCCCACAAAACATAGCTCTCAGGCTGAGTGGGAGGAATTCAGGAAAAAGATGCTAAGCGTCTTCGAGAAAGCAGCCTCAACCCCCTCGAAGACTGCTGAGGGTGATACCCTGGGTGAAAGACCCTAAAAATCAAAAAGCCGCGAGTCGCAGTACCCGGCGAAAGAAGCCACTCTAGAGCGTCACGAACCCTCGAGTAAAGGCAAAGTTGCGTCGTCTTCGCCGTCGTCGAAGATCCCTTAGACACATAGATCAGCGGCGTCGACGCCATTATCGAAGGGTTCTTCGACGCACAGGTCAGTCGAGTCGACGCCGTCTTCGACGCCGAGAAAGGATAAACCCAAGGCCACCTCACAGCCAGTGGCCATACCCAGAGCCTCGAGCACGAGAATGTCGTTGACAACCTCAAGTAGAATCCCGATACTCTCGAGTTCATCGAGGCCTCTACCACCTTTCTCGACGCCTTTTTCGATGGCTTCGATCGCTTCTATTGCTTCGAAGCCTTTAACGTCGACGACGTCGACTTTCTCTCAGCCAATCATGATGAATTTGGCTCTTTCTGGTCTGGAAAAGGGATTTATACCATTTTCAAGACCTGATCACTCCATAGACTTATCTTCTATTTATGAAGAAGAGGAGGATTCGGATCAGGAAAGACCTTTTGAGTTGCAGGGATCTGCAACTCCTCCACCAGAGGAATTTACCTCTGAGGAAGGTAGGTTGAAAGACCTCCATGAATCCCTACAGGAAGCAAGTGGGTTGGACACTTCCCCAGAAGTGGAATTTGCCACACCAGACCCAGGGGAACATGCTGAAACCTTGATGGCAAGGATAATAGTTTATGGGATGGTCCACACCCTCACCTGCTTTTCAGCAAGACAACCTCACAGACATCTTGGTCAAAGGTCCAGAGGAGTATCCTGTGGTGCCATTTCATGCTGCATTACAAAGGAGAATATTGGCAAACTGGGAAACACCTGAGGTAATCCCGGTGGTTAACAGAAAATTATCAGCTAAATACCGGGTGTCTTCTGCTGACCCTGAATATTTATCCAAACACCCAACCCCGGAGAGTCTGGTTGTTCAGGCAGCTACTTCAGCAGGTAGTAAATCGGCTTACCCTACTGTTCCACAGGACAGGGATGATAAGAGATATGACTCTATGGCCAGAAAAGTATTTTCCGCATGTAGCATGGCGTTGAAATCCATCAATGTTACTTGTACGCTCGCAAGGTTCAGCCACACAATTTGGGAGTGTGTTTCATTAGCGGCTGACTGCCTCCCGGAGGGAGAAGAAAGGGAAGCGTTTCTCAACATCATTAAAGATGGTAAGGACGCAATGTGCTAATCCCTTCAGACTGGCATCGATTCTGCTGACAGCATCAGCAGGGCCATGGTGGCAAGTACACAACAACCAGGAGATTTGCTTGGTTGCGAAAGTCTGGTTTTGCTCCAGATGTGCAAAGCAGACTCTTGAATATACCCTTTGACGGCTCTTCTTTGTTTGGTAAGAAGGTGGATGACAGTTTAGAAAAACTACAAACATCAAAGGCAGCAGCAAAATCCCTATGAGCTGCAATCCATCAGATACCATATCGCCCCTCAGGAACCTCTTGGAGAGGTAAGTCCTTTCGCTTTTATTCCGCATTCGGAAAAGGCAGAGGATAGCCGGTTCAAAGGGGTCAGAAAAAATTCACCCGAGGTGGACGGGGTAAAAATACGAAAGCTGCAGCAGGTGCCTCTTTACCCTCGGCATCTGCATCAGCCGCCTCCAAACCTTTCTAAGGACTCTCCTCACAAGACACCAGTAGGGGGCAGGTTAACTCAACATCTGGCGGAATGGCAGGCTATTATGTCAGATGCTTGGGCATTGGAGACAGTTGCCCAAGGTTACTGCCTGCCCTTTCTACGCATCCCTCAGAGTCATCCACCGGGGAACAGCTCTCTGAAAGTTCCAGATCCGCTCCTCTTGCAGGAAATTGTAGACCTGCTAGAGAAAGGTGCCATAGAACCGGTACCTGTAGCGGAGAGGAACAAGGGCTGGTACTCCCCCCCCCCCCCTACTTTCTCATACCGAAGAAAGACGGAGGACTGAGACCTATCTTGGACTTACGAGAATTGAACAAGTTCCTCAGGAAAGACAAGTTCAAGATGGGAACTCTCTCAGATCCTTCAGGCCCTGCAGCCCCAGGACTGGCTGGTATCTCTGGACCTCCAGGATGCTTATTTCCATGTGCCAATCCATCTCAAACACAGGAAATACCTGAGGTTCGCAATTGGCGGCCCTCATAATCAATTACGAGTTCTACCATTTGGGCTGACCTCCGCCCCGAGGGTCTTCACCAAACTAATGGCGGTAGTGGCTGCAAGTCTAAGGAGGGAAGGGATCCACGTCTACCCCTACCTGGACGATTGGCTGATCAGTGCTGTATCTTCGGAACAAGCTCCGATCCAGCTAGATTATGTCTGCCACTTCCTTCACAAACTGGGCTTCTCCCTCAATTTAAAGAAGTCACAGATGATACCATCACAGAGACTCCATCCAGTTCATTGGAGCGGTCCTGGACACTTCCCTGGGAAAAGCCTCGCCACCAGAGGTGAGGGCTCAAGATATTCTGCCGATGGTCACCAAGTTTCAAAATGCTCAACGTCACCCAGCCTTCAACTTTTTGAGGTTGCTAGGCCTCATGGCACCCTGCATCTTCCTTGTGCCAGAGGCTCACCTGAGAATGAGATCTCTTCAGTGGGCACTGAGAACTCGGTGGTAGGAGTTCTCAGGGAGAAAGACAGTCCTCCTTCAGGTTCTGGACAAGATGGCTCGAGACCTTCAGTGGTGGGCCTGCCAGGAAAACATCTTGAAGGGGGAACTGTTTTGGCAACCATGGCCGGAGATAACAGTAGTCACAGATGCCTCACTCACGGGGTGGGGAGCCCATACCAACGACTTGACCATCAGCGGTCGTTGGTCTTCATCGGAGTCCAGACTACATATCAACCTGTTAGAGCTGAGAGCAATCAGACTAGCGCTGAAATCTTTTCTGCCATCTGTACAGGGGAAAAATGTCCTGATAGTGACAGACAACACAGTGGCCATGCATTACCTTAACAAAAGAGGAGGCGTAGGATCACTGCCACTGTGCAGAGAGGCAATGCAGCTCTGGTTTTGGGCAATTCAAGAAGGAATCTCTCTATCGGCAGTTCACCAAGCCGGAGAGAAGAACTTGACGGCGGATGCTCTAAGACGGCAGGGCACAGTCTCCCACGAGTGGAAACTAGCTCAGGAAGTCCTTCAGGAGATCTTCGCCCTCTGGGGAACCCCTCAAGTGGATCTGTTTGCCACCAGTACCAACAGAAAGTGCGATCTGTTTTGTTCAAGGGAATTTCCCCCGAGAGGAGCTCTAGGGGACGCATTCGTAGTAAACTGGGAGTTTCCACTCCTGTACGCGTTTCCACCAGTCCCTGTCATTCCTCAAATGTTCAGGAGGTTGAGAAGATTCCGGAGGATCATGATCCTAATTGCCCACGACTGGGCCAGGAGAACGTGGTACCCGGACCTTCTGGACATGTCCATCTGCCCTCCAATTCGTCTTCCACTCAAGGAGAATCTTCTTTCACAGAAGGGAGGTCAGGTTCTCCATCCAGACATCAGAACCCTCAACTTTCACGCCTGGCTTCTGAAAGGTTGAGATACAAGAACTGGGACCTCCCTGATGACGTCATGGAAGTGTTGCTTTCAGCCAGAAGGCCAGCAACAAAGTCTTTATGCCGCTGCCGTTGGAACAAATTTTGCAGCTGGTGTAGAGAAGAGAATATCGACCCCTTTTCATGTGGTACACCAACGGTGTTATCCTTTCTACTCTACTTGGCAAATTCAGGCCTTCAAGTTGGCACTATCAAGGGTTATCTCGCAGCGCTATCGATCTTCAAGCGCACTGCGGAGGAGCCTTCGTATTTCAAATTACCCTTAGTAATACAATTTCTAAAGGGATTAAATAATGTCTACCCTCCAAGACCTTTCCAGGTTCCTTTATGGGACTTAAATTTAGTCTTAAATTGCCTGATGGGTACTCCTTTCGAACCACTCCACTCTTGTTCGCTAAGATTTCTCACCGTTAAAACTGTCTTATTAGTGGCTTTAACATCTGCTAGAAGGGTGAGCGAATTACAAGCTCTATCTTGTAAACCCCCTCATACAATTTTTCATAAAGACAAGGTTGTCCTACTGGTGAAGCCTAATTTCCTCCCAAAGGTGGTTTCTGAATTCCACATCACTCAGAAAATTACTTTACCTTCATTCTATCCGCCTCCCCATCCGGGGAAAGAGGAAGGAAGGCTACATAGGCCGGACCCAAGGCAGGCTTTAAGCTTTTACATCAGCAGACTTGCTAGGATTAGGCAAGCAGACCAACTGTTCGTGGGTTACACATGGCACAAGTTGGGACTACCGATAACAAAACAAACCATTTCCAGATGGATTATTTTGGCCATCCTGGAATGTTAAAAACTGGCAGGGAAAGAGCCTCCTCAAAATCTTAGGGCTCATTCAACCAGGGGTATCGCAGCCTCCTCGGCCCTCCAAAGAGGGGTTCCAGTTCGAGACATATGTGCGGCTGCCACATGGTCGTCCGCACATACCTTCACAAGATTTTACAACCTGGATTTCTTCTCTAGTCAAGAGACTAGGTTTGGCAAAGCCGTATTACATTCGGTTCATTCCTAAAAGGAAACTTGGCATTTTACTCCCACCTCCAATTGCACACCACTGCTATGGGAGTCTATCAAAGATAAGAAATACGTCGGAGGACACAATCCCTTCGAAGAACAAGTTACTTCTTACCTTGTAACGTTCTTAAGATGGGATGTTCCTCCGACGTATTCCTTATTGCCCCTCCCGTCCATCCCTGCAGTAATACTTCCCTTGTGGTTGCAGCTACGCTCCTTCAAAGTCAATAACCAATTCATGTAAAACAACTGTTAACGTCAAAACGGAACTGAGCAACGGAGGCTGCGCGAGTCTATTTATATGCGTGGTGACGTCGGCGCAGATACCGAGGCCGTCGAGGGACATCGGCTCGAGGGACGTCGACGCGCAGCGGCCTCTACTGAAAATTTTTTCCGAGGCCAGCAAGCTGGGAGATGATCTATCAAAGATAAGGGATACGTTGGAGGAACATCCCATCGAAAGAACGTTACAAGGTAAGAAGTAACTTGTTCTTCTACTCATAGCTCCGTGGTGGCCGCCCATGTTTTGGTTCTCAGAACTTCAACACCTGTCGGTGTATCCGCCAATCACGTTACCAGTAACTCCAGATCTTCTTCACCAAGGGGAACAGCAGATGTGGCACCCCTCCCCACAATCGCTCAGCTTGGCGGCATGGTGCCTGAGTTCAAGTCTTTAGAGCATCTGAATTTGTCTACGGATAACATGCGCATTATCCAGGCAGCCAGGAAACCCTCGACCAGATGTCAGTACAAGAGTAAATGGTTCAGGTTCTGTCATTGGTGTTTGGAGAAGAAGTTGGATCCAAGGGTGGCCACCATTGACACGGTGCTGTCCTTCGTGTCCTCCCTAGCAGAGTCAGGGGTTCATGTTCTGTCATGCAGAATTTACCTTTCAGCGGTTTCCGCTTATCTTTCTACAGACCAGTGCTCTTATTTTCTGAGTAACCCAGTGGTTCAGAGGCATTTTGCAGGGTTGACACGCCTCTACCCTCCGGTTCATAGTCCGCACCCGCCGTGGGACCTAAATGTAGTCCCGACGGCGCTGTGCCATAAACCCTTTGAACCAATGGCTACAGTGGACCTCAAGTACTTGTCTTGGAAAGTGTCCTTTTTGGTCGCCGTTACGTCAGCAATGAGAGCGAGTGAGCTCCAGGCATTGTCGGTGGAGCATCCTTTCTTGGTCTTTCACAAGGACAAGGTAGTCCTTCGGACAAACCCTGCCTTTCTACCGAAGGTAGTGACCGAATTCCATCTGAATCAGTCGATCTCCCTACCAGTCTTTTTTCCGAACCCTGCCTCTGAGGCTGAGAGGGTTCTACACTGTCTTGATGTCCGAAGAGCTCTTACGTTCTACCTGGACAGGACTTCCGAGCTTAGGAGTTCTTCTCAATTTTTTGTGACCTTCGGTAACCCTCAGGGCAGGCAGGCGTCTAAGGCAACTATTTCTAGGTGGATCGCCGCCTGCATCACGGAGTCTTTCACCGTCCAAGGGCTGAAACCTCCTAAGGGTATTCATGCACACCTGGTGCGGGGTAAGGCAGCCGCGGTTGCTTTTCAGAAATATGTCCCCTGGGAGTCCATTGCTAGGGCAGCTACTTGGGCCTCCCCATCTGCTTTCTGTAAGCATTATTGTCTCAACATGAGCTCAAGAGCTGACGCTCAGTTTGGTCAGGCTGTACTGAAGAACCTGTTTCAGTAAGGGGCATTTCCATCCACCCATAGTTCCTGTAAGGAGTGCTTGGGAATCTCCTATAAGTATGGAGGAAAGGGGACGGGACGTAGGAGTATTACCAGGTTACTCACCGTAGTGACCACCTTACTCCTAGTCCATAGTCCCCTTTCCTCCATACGCCCGCCCGCCGTCCCCTCTAATAAGGTTCCTCTGTTATTGCTAATGGGTCTTTGACCCGGCGATAGAAAAGGACTGATGGGTGAAACGCGGGGCGGAGCCAAAGTGGGCGGGGTTACGGCCGCGTGCCGGGCCCCGCGCAAAACAGAGAGGAAGGATGCATTTTTGGAAAAATGTGGATGCTTTTTACAAAGTGCTCCGGTCCCGTCTCATAGGACGGAGAGATGTCCCATAAGTATGGAGGAAAGGGGACTATGGAATAGGAGAAAGGTGGTCACTACGGTGAGTAACCTGGTAATTCATACTTCCACCACCAAATTATCACTGCTTCGGGAGTCCATAAGTAGATGAGGAATACGTGGGAGGACACAATCCATTCGAAGAACTAATTTCTTACCCCTGGTAACATTCTTTCGATTCGATGTTCCTCCCACGTATTCCTCATCGCCCCTCCCAGCCTACCCTGCCATAGCATTTACGTGTTCTTACGCTTCACGCTTTCTTGGAGCCTAGGGTCTATGGTACTCAGGGTAATTCCTCTTCAGGAGGGGGAAAAAAACAGAACTGAAGCCAACGGGTGCTGCATGCGCAACTTATACTGATGATGACGTTGACAGTCGAACGGAGACCCTCGAGGGACATCGACTCGACGAGAAGGCACGAATCGTCCCGTGTCAAAAGAAATTCCAAAGCAGCTTAAGCTGGAAGGATAATTATCATAAAATGAGGAATACGTGGGAGGAACATCCAATCGAAAGAACGTTACCAGGGGCAAGTAACTTGTTCTTCTGTGCGTTGTGGCAGTCACATGCCTGAGGCTAGGGATGTGTTGGGGAGAATTCTCAAAATGTGCTAATTCCTCTCTTCCTTAGAGACCCCCAGTCCTTTTGCTGAACTTTGGGACTTTGAACTTTTTAATTCTGTTTTTCTGTGTTTATTTCTTTTGGTTATGGAGTTTTAGACCACTCCATAGCCATCATCTTCTTTGTGTGTGTCACACAGCACCCTCAGTGCGGTGATGCTGGGATGTCTTTTTAGACTTCCAACAGGTTTAAATACCTTCTCTGGGATAAACTACTGTTTCCCAGATTATGTAAGGGTAAATTGACTTTACTAGTCATTTTAAATTCCTAGACCCAGCACGCACTATCTCCCTATAGAATGCTGGAGGGGTTACCTAGTATCTGTATAGTAACTCATGTAGCAGTCAAATGTTACCCTTTCCTATCAAAATGGCTGGTGGCAGTGGTTTTACAATGAACTACCCTGATTTTTCCCGACCGCAAACACTGGTAGCTAAAAATCGCGGGAGCCATGTTTTTCAAGATGGCGCCTTAAGCCCCTTTGTTTAAAAAGGTCCCGGTCTTCTTTTTTTGCCATTTCTTTTTGGAATGGTCCTTCTAGAGTTTGTCTTTGCGCGCCAAACTAGACTGAAGACCGCCTCTGGCACCTTAGTGTTTCGGGTGGGCAGGAAGCTAGGGAGGTGCCCGAAACTCCCTGTGCTTTAGTCTCCTAGGAGACCCAAATGCACTCTGGCGTGATTGGCTGGCTGACTGTCCATCAAGCCACCCTGCTGGGTGAAAGGCAGCTAGGCTGGAATGAATGGGAGAAAACTGTTTAAAAGGCGAGTCTCTTGGACTGGAAAGCAGAGTCGACCACTGGAACGAAAGAACCGAAGACGAGCTGGAAGTGGAGAGCTGCTGCAACAGCTGGACCGTTGGTTTCCTGGTGAAGCCCTGCTGCAGGTCCGAATTGCCAAGTTCATCTCGACAGAGAAGCCCCTTCAAGGACGACCTCTTCCTTTGAGTTGGTGGGACCAATCAACTCATAAACCACCTGGGTACCCTTTTCGGAGCTGGTTAGGATTAACCAGGGGGAAGGACACCAGCTTGTGTGCTTGACGACAGCTACTCGAACCGAAGATCTTCCATTTTACCAGCTTGTTTGACCTATGCCTGTGCAGTGCAGGAGTCCCTCGATGTCCTCCCTCTTGTCCCCACGACTGAGGCTCAAGAACAGCAAGATCTGCAGGAACTGCCAGGAACCAACGTCTTCAGCTGCATCTTTTCTTCATATTAAGGTACTGTGCCAACCCGATTGAGAGAACTTGCCTCTCGCGGTCAAAGTTTTTGAAACTTTCCCAACTTGCAGGCCTAATCAGCTTGTGACCAAACCATAATTCTTTTTCGTACAAACTACTTCTGAGAACTTTGGCAAAGACTTACTGTTTACTACAAGAAATGCTCTTTCCTTTCCAAGACACTAGCCCATTGACTTCGGCCCAGGCCAATTGAACTGAATCGAGTCCTCTAGTGAACTGAAACTATTTGCATAGCCTAAGAAAGTATTTGTGGTCTATTTTATTAACTTGTGCCTTTTTACTCCCATTTAAAGGGACTGAAATGCCGCTTTGCTCCTATTTCAGGGGAGCCTAATTTACTCAGAAATCTATTGGTTTGGTATTGAAGTATATTTGTGTATGATATTAGGTTGCCTCCTTCTAGTGAATGTTTCTAAATGACTTTGTAATAAAAAAGTGTTTTACCAAGAAACCTTGAGTGTAAGTGTCTACTTGAACCAATGTGATTTTAAGACCTTTGTGTAACATCCTTTTACTGCTCACATTCCCTCTTGAGATAAGCCTGGCTGCTCAGCCTGCTACCAAAAACTGTGTAGTACAGAATTATACCAAAGGTTGGTTTTGCTTACACCTGTAGTCTTAATTGTATGTGGTGGTTCCAGAGGGTACTGCATGCAATTCTGCTTAACAGGATGGGATTTGGATAAGCCTGGGATCAGGGGACCGCTGCCCTGGTACTTCGAACATTCACCAACAGCAGAGTACTGCGAGAAACCTGGGTGTCAGAAAGAATTGTAGATATGTGGAGCGCAACCTGATTGTAGCATCATTTCTATAGATATTTTCTGATGGATCCAAATGCAATGGCTGCCTTTATTCTATTTATTTTTGCTTTACAGGAGTTGCCAGAACATTAACTACTGGATACTGCCGCCTTTGCCATGGTAAATTTTCTTCTCGAAGTCTTCGAAATGCCTTTGGAAAGGTTCCAGCAATGAGCGAAAGATCGAATAAGCAACGTCGTGCAGAGAATGTTTTTTTTGCTGACTTTAAAAGACTGCTTGGTGTTGCAGTACGGCAGGATCCTACTTTATCTCAGTTTGTTTGTAAGAACTGCCTTGCACAGTTTTATAAATGTCGCAGTGTCCTCAAGACTTTTATGCAAAAGGTTAACTCGTCTCCTACAAGCGGTTTAAAGACTAAAAGCAGGTATGCATGCCTCACTTTTTCACTTTACTCTGTTCAGTTTTCAGTCCTTTCGGTTTACAAACTTATGTTTATTTTATTGAAAGATTTCAACATTTTATTTTTTACATTTGCAGCATTACTTCCTAAAACCTAATAACACCACGAATTTCTGTGCATTTTCCAGTTGGTAACTAAGCTGTTATTAAACAAAATAAGAATAGGCCATTTCACTGAATAAGGCACCAAACCGTGCCACCTAGTAGACGTCACTGGACATCAGATTAGAGCGACACTGCCATGCATTGTGTGTGCATATTCAATGAAAAGCTTGCTTCCCCCCCCCCCCCTTGGAGAAAATAGCAATTGTCTTGCAGGGCAGTGCTACTTTAAAACTATACAAAATGGCATTGCCCTTTAAGGCATGACCATTTTCTGCATGGAGCAAAAGCAAATGTTTTTTTCAGCTAATTTTCATACCCATGATTCATTGCCATGTTGCTCTCATCTGAGGGTGACATTCCAGTGATGGCTTCTCGGTGGCACTATCTTAGCTGAAATGGCATGTTCTTCTCTCACATTGCAGGTGGAAGGGTGTTTTCTCACTTTTTTAAACTTACTATAGTATTGATAGTGTTTGGTAAACTTAAACAATAATTAATTTTACACTGCCCACCTTGGCTCCGCCCCGCGCATCGCCCATCAGTCCTTTTCTCTGCTCGTTCGGGACTGGACGCACTTGCATCCTCGGAAGATTTTCTTCCCTTTTTTCATCTCTAGCTGTCGCTAGCGATCGTGGACTAGTCTGTCTACGTCGTTCAAACTAGACTTTTCAGATTGTTCATCGTGTCACCGTCTTTTCGCGAGGGCGGATCCCCATCCTCTTGGTTTAGAGTGCTTGGGTCCGGATCACCGTTGGGACTCCTGTTTTTACTGCAACTCCCTTTCGGTCCGGGCACTTCCACGTCGGTTGGAGCGGTGGGAGGAGGTGTTCCGACGAACTCCTCCTTCACATTTTCAGGCTTTCATCGACAAGAAGAAGAAACGCCCGGTAAGTTCTTTACTTTTCAGAGCACCCCGGCCAGGGGATACCTTTCCGGGTTCCTCTCGGGCCGGGAGGGGCGTTGATCGCTCTGCCAACGGGGTTCTCCCTGAGTTGGGCCTAATAATTGTAACAGAGTTTACTCCAAGGGTCTCCGTTAGGGGCCTGTGGATACCGGAGTACGCTCCGAGGCCCCTCCTGTGGGGGCTGTTTGTGGACCCAGTTCTAGTGAGTCGTGGGGTACCGGAGCTCGCTCTGAGGCCTCTCTGTCGGCTTTCCTCAAAAATAAGACCGGGGTGCGCCCCGAGGCCTTGGGCCTTGCTGTTACCGAACGGATGTTCGAGGCCCGCGCAGATAAGGCTGTTACCGGACCTGGGTCCGAGGTCCCTCGTCCAGAGGCTAAAGCTACCAACAGTTCTGAGAGGCCTGACAAGGCCTTGTCGGTGAAAGCTGTTTCTCACAGTTCCTGCTCTTGCGGTGACACCAGACCTGTTGAGGGGGCAAAGAAGCAAAGTTCTTCTTTTACCGGCAATGCCGAGGTCCTTCCTTTGAAGGCTAATTTGGCGGTTGGTATGTCACAAAAACATTCCAGGCCTCACAGTACCGCCTCTGCCGAGGTTCCTTATGTTAAGGCTAAAGTTAAGACCCCTGATCCATCAACCTCACTTGCTCACGTGCCGCAGTTCCCCTCAGGTGAGGACAAAATGGCGCCCGTTCCCGCCACGACCGCGGTGGCCGTTTTGGGTGCTACCCCTACAACTATGCCATCGGCCTCAGGTGTAGGGCTCGGCCCCTCGGGTTTACATAGAGTCCCTTGTGCGCATCCTTATCGGCCAGTTTATGACTGGAACGCTTGGATGACTCTTCCGCACAATGTTTTCGTTGCCTGTGGGGTCAGCACCGTTGATTTATGTGGATATGTCGGTGGAGGGGCCAGTGTGGCACCTGTCCCTGTTACGTCCCTGGATTTGTCCACCTCATGAGAGGCCTCCTCAGGTTCCGAAGCAGTCTCCGGAGGAAGCTTTTTTCGGTACATTTCAAACGCTTATGCGTACCAACCCCATGAGGGAGTATTTCAAAGGGCTTTTTAGGGAGATATGTCCTCCCGTGCCTCCACCTGTTCCTCCGGTGGTTCTGTCGGCGCCTCCCTTGCCTACTGTGCCTCCCCCGACTCTTCCGCCTTTGCCCCCATTGTCCCCTGTGGACAAGGCAGCGCCCGACACGGTTCAGCAGGATCCTGATCTGTCGGATGACGCACAAGGCGATCAGGACAGCGGACCTTCCCCGCTCTATCGGAGCTTTTCATGATCGGGCACTGGACATGATGAACTTCTTAGAAAGACGCAGGAGGGCGTGCTTTCTGGGGCATTCACCCTGTCTCCCTTGGAGCGTACCAGCCTGTTCTTGCAGAAGGACGTTCTGGCCGAGGTCCGCAGAGTCTGGGAAAAGCCACACTCAGGACTTTTTGTCAATAAGAAAATTGACGCGAGATGCAGGCTGCACTCTTCGGAAGAGGTGGCCCTGTCGTCTTGTCCGCCCCCCTCCTCCACAGTGGTGGCTGCGGCCACTTTGCAGTCCAGACCTGCAGCTTCCTCCTCCGCGATGGCTTCTGAGGTCTTGGGAAAGGAGGACAAGCTCCTCGACTCCCTGTGGAGAAAAATCTTTGCCAACTCGGCCTTGCAGCTCAAGCAGACCAACGCTGAATTGATATTGGCGGGAGCTAACGTGCGGATGTGGAAAGGTCTGTCGGAGTTTGAGGAGTTTATCTCGGTGGAGAAGCTGGAAGACTTTAAAGGAGGCCTTTCCGATGCCAGGGTCTTGGCCCATGATCTCCTGTAGGCTGCGGCTCACCACGTAGACACCTCGGCTCGGGGCCTTATGCTGAGGGTTGATACCTCACGGCAGGCGTGGCTGCATGCAACTAAATTTTCAAAAGAAGTACAGAACAAGGTGTTGGACCTTCCGTTTGATGGGAAGGAGCTCTTTCAGCTACAACAGACGTAGAGCTCACCAAGAAAGGATGGCAATCGGACAGCTAAGTCCTTGTCTGTCCTGGTTAAGGCTCCTTTCAAAACCCAGAGACCGTTGTCGCAAAGTCGACCTTCCTCTGGCTTTAGGTGCTTCCTCGACCGCAAATCTCGCAGAGTGGATACCCCTGTGGAGAATAACCGCCATAGGCAACAACGGACGCAGTTTTTCTCCCGCTCCTCAGCCTCCTCCTCAGGTTCAGGTGGCACCGCCACCGATAAACCTACTAAATGAGGTTTTTCCACGCTTGCACGAGACCCCGTTGGGAGGACGCATTGCGTCTCATTGGGAGGCGTGGCAGGCCATCACAGAAGACAGATGGGTCTTGTCAGTCGCTCGAGCGGGCTTCCGCTTACCTCTACCCCCTACCCCAACCCTCAACCTTCCTTTTCAGCGGTCGGACTCGCCCTCCCTCAAAGCCGAACCTCAGAGCTGTAGAATCTGTTCCCCTTGGGGAGCAAGGGGAGGGCTTCTACTCCTGGCTGTTTACGGTGCCCAAACCCAACCAGGCTGGCCTGCTCACCATCCTAGACCTTTCCCAGTTCAATCTTTTCCTACCCCAGGAGAAATTCAAGATTATCACGCCCAGCCAGATACGGTGCTCCTTGCAGATGGGCGATTGGCTCAGCGTCGTAGATCTTCAGGATGCGTACATGCATATCCTGATTTGGAACCCACACAGGAGATATCTCCGCTTCTCTTTGGGAGAGGAGCGCTTCCAGTTTTGAGTGCTTCCTTTTGGCCTCAGCTCGGCACCGCGTGTCTTCACGAAGATGATGTCAGTGATGCGGCCTATCTTCGTCTCCAGGGTATCTATGTGTATCCATATTTGGACGACTGGCTCTTACGCAGCCCTTGTCCGCTGGCAGCAGCGGGCAATCTCCAGTCTCTCCTTCAGCTCCTGTTCCATCTTGGGCTGTCAGTGAACTGGCGGAAATCTTCCATGACGGTCTCGCAGGACCTGATTTTCCTGGGTTTTCGCTGGAACACGATCTACTGCAAAGTGTACCTGACCGGGGACAGAATGGCGGATCTGTTAGCCACGTGTCAGATGTTTGCTCAGTCGGAGAGCATGTCAGCCTGGTGGTTTCCAGAGGCTTCTGGGCCTCATGGCCTTGTGCGTGCAGGCTCTTCCTCTTGCTCGTCTCAAGATGAGACGGACCAAGATGGCTCTTAGGAGTTCCTGGCTTCAGGCTGTGGACCCGGATTCCAAGCTGATAATGATTCCGGATTCCATGAGAGTGGACCTGGATTGGTGGTCTTCTCGCAGCAACCTGTCGGTGGGTGCGGGGTTTCAGGGGCCTTGGGACCTAAATGTAGTCCTGACAGCGCTGTGCCATAAACCTTTTGAGCCAATGGCTACGGTTGACCTCAAGTACGTGTCCTGGAAAGTTTTGTTTCTGGTAGCCGTTACGTCAGCGAGGAGAGTGAGTGAGCTCCAGGCATTGTCGGTGGAGCATCCTTTCTTGGTCTTTCACAAGGACAAGGTAGTCCTTCGGACGAACCCAGCTTTCCTACCAAAGGTAGTGACCGAATTCCAATCGTAATCAGTCGATTTCCCTTCCGGTCTTTTTTCCGAACCCTGCCTCGGAGGCGGAAACGGTTCTACACTGCCTGGATGTCCGAAGAGCTCTTAAGTTCTACCTGGACAGGACTGCCAAGCTTCGGAGCTCTTCCCAACTGTTTGTAACCTTCGGTAAACCCCAGGGCAGGCCGGCGTCTAAGGCATCCATTTCCAGATGGATTGCTGCCTGTATCGCAGAATTTTTCACCGTCCAAAAGCTGCAACCTCCTAAAGGTATCCATGCACATCAGGTGCGAGGCAAGGCGGCCGCGGTTGCTTTTCAGAAGTATGTTCCCTGGGAGTTCATCGCTAGAACAGCTACTTGGGCCTCCCCATCTGCTTTCTGTAAGCATTACTGCCTCGATATGAGCTCTAGAGCTGACGCTCAGTTCGGCCAGGCTGTGCTGAAGAACCTGTTTCAGTAAGGGGTATTTCCATCCACCCATAGTTCCTGTAAGGAGTGCTTGGGAATCTCCCATAAGTATGGAGGCGAAGGGGACGGGACGTAGGAGTATTACCAGGTTACTCACCGTAGTGACCACCTTACTCCTAGTTCATAGTCCCCTTTCCTCCATACGCCCGCCCGCCGTCCCCTCTAGTAAGGTTCCTCTGTTATTGCTAATGAGTCTTTGACCCTGCGATAGAAAAGGACTGATGGGCGATGCGCGGGGCGGAGCCAAGATGGGCGGGGTTACGGCCGCGTGCCGGGCCCCGCGCAGGAAAGAGAGGACGGACACATTTTTGACGGAGAGATGTCCCATAAGTATGGAGGAAAGGGGACTATGGACTAGGTAGGAGTAAGGTGGTCACTACGGTGAGTAACCTGTTAATTTGTGGTCTCCTGAAATCTGTCCTTAATTTCACATATCGAGTGTAGACCTGTCATGCCTGTCTGTTTAAGTTAATTCTTTCCCCTGGGTAGTCTATCTGGGCTAGCCCAATTTTTAGGATACCCGTGTCTGAGGAAATGCATGTTCCCCTGATGTGCCCTGAAAACCTACCATGTCCGCGCACTCTACCTCCTTGGTCCAATACCTGTCCCTAGATCAATTCATTTCTGCCAATGGTCTCCCTGGCTAGAGCATCAGCTATGAACTTTCTTTCAGATCCATCCCTTGGACTCTATTTTACCTGCTAAGGCTTACCTGTTTGGAGTATCTCGCATACAGTTACCAGTCAATATACCTCCGGTCTTATTAATACCAGTATGAATGTGGACAGATGACCAAAGTGTAAACTGCCCGAGGTGCAAGATAGTTTATTTTTGGAGAGGCCTACTGTTTTCAGAATCGTTGTACCTTAACACTGCACGTATCAGCTGAACTGCTAAATCATGTCCCCCTCTCTTAACCGTCACCTCCACAGACAATCACTCGACCTGACCATTGTTATTCTAACTCTTTTTATCCCAGCTTGCCAGGGCGCCATTTGCCCAGGTGTCCCCATCAAAAGACTGCACACATACAAGTGGAGCTCCTGTTTGTGCTGTTTCGGGCCAGAATGACCACCTCCTACACCACTGACCTCTTGTTTATATTAATCGACACACAGTTTAACGTCAAGCATCACCGTGGTCACAAGTAGTTGCTAAGACCGCCAATGCAAGCTAGTCCAGACACAAAGCATAACCTGGTTCTTGTCAACCACGTCCCATCTGTAGCACACAGCATGATGCTGATAAATGACTGTTCTGCAGTCCTTCATGCTGCTGACATATCAGATCACCTCCCAAGATCTGGGACGTAGTATTTGTTAAGAGTCTTGGTTCAATGCTACATCCACCCATCTACTTGATGTTTTAGTCCTTCAGGAATACATTGTCAAGTACATGGTACCGGTAGAGCCTGAAACTGTCCCATTGTTATCCACAGAATAGCATGACCATGTTCCATACTCTACTCCACTATCTGCCCGTCCATGGAATGTTTAACTGCCATTTTGCCTTCACAGACAACGATTTTCCATCTCATCTACTGATTATGAGGCACCGTCTGGATTCCTTGATTGTTTTGCTGACCTAATGACAGCTGCATCAATCAAAATCCCCCCTTGGTATCTTATTCAGGAACATTACTATCCCTGGAATTGGGAATACCAAATCCAAGAAAGGGTCGATAATGGATTTAATTGACTCAGCATCACACATCATTTCATATGCTCTAGTCTTTTCAAGGGCAACACTAGACTGGGTCATGGCCTCGTCTCCACATGTGAAATTCTTCACCACCATAGAGCTAGACTGGTCAGACCATGCGCCTACACCTATCTTCTGTGACGGGACCGCTAGGACTGTGTCAGCATGTTTCCAGAACTGACATCAGACGCTGAACATTAGGGTTTTTTATTGCGTTAAGAGAGAAATAAGGTGTTGGAATGGTTGCATTGATCAAAAAACAAAATCTCAGGAGGTAGGAAAGTAGGTGTCTTATTCTCTACCTCCTCTTTGGGATGCAAAAATCCCCTGGGCTGTGGGCTTATGGCTCTTGGGCAGTTGGGTGTTTTGGGAGGGGGATCCTCTAGCCTGCTGCTGCCTTGGTATCCCTCTGGGTTCTCTCTTGGTAGAGTGGCTTTGCGCTTGGCTCTTCATGAGCTTGGTGCCTCTGGGATGATCTGGTGCACCTTGCTGTGGTGGAGACGCGTGGACCTGCTCTTTGCTTCAACCTACTTCTGCTTTCAATGTTCTCTCTTGGACCCTTCTCCATCCTACTTAACTCTAAGCTTTCCACCAAACTGCCTGGCATAGTTTTGTTCTTCCTCCCGCGTGTAGAATTTTCTCTGAACCAATGTGGTCTTTAAGGAACCTCCCTGTCCCCTTTAACGAAAATGGGAGGTATCCCCTTCTCTCTACCTCTCCCTTGCTCTCTCTACCTCTCCCTTGCTCTCTCTACCTCTCCCTTGCTCTCTCTACCTCTCCCTTGCTCTCTCTACCTCTCCCTTGCTCTCTCTACCTCTCCCTTGCTCTCTCTACCTCTCCCTTGCTCTCTCTACCTCTCCCTTCCTCTCTCTACCTCTCCCTTCCTCTCCCTTGCTCTCTCTACCTCTCCCTTGCTCTCTCCCTGGCTCTCCCTTGCTCTCTCCCTTGCTCTTTCTCTCCTTCGCTCTTTCTCTCCTTCGCTCTTTCTCTCCTTCGCTCTTTCGCTCCCCCTCTCTCGAATAAAGCATGGAGTGTCTATGTAATGTAAATGGAACACTAATACCTCTAGTAGCAAATATTCTGATTTAATAAAGTGTTATCTAAGGAATTAATATTTTTATAAGACATATTTTACATTGCAGTGTAACTAAAAAGTAAGCAACAATTAATGAATAAATCATGTCCTTCAAAGAAGACACACAGACACATGCTTTGCATCAGCAATGGATTTTCGGAAAGACCATTCATAACAAAGTTGGGGCCAGACCCAAACGTTTCCAACATTAGTTTCAAATGTTGCCAATTAAATCGATTAAACTCCTCCTAGTCATCTAGAGAAAACAAAACGAGAAGTAGAATTTATAGCTTTTAGTACCCTTGAACAACAAGCATGCTGGACACATTGTTAATCCTTTTTGATAAGGGTCGATCATCGATGGAAGACCCGTCACAAGTGGGTGCTAAGAGCCCTGCCAAATATCTTCGTGGGAAGGCCTAGTGAGGCCTACTTCGCACCTCACCGTGTCGTAGGAAGGCAAGAGGAGTCTGTTCAGGCCGGCCCTGCTCCCGGTGTGGTTTGAGGAACATCTACTTGTAGGACAGGCACACAAGGTGCCTCATTGTCTGCATCCCGACCATGAGGAAGATCGATGTGACATCTGCTGAAAATTCCCAGCCAAGACTAAGAGGGACCTTTACCGATGGTTGGTGGTGGCCCCTGGCGTGGCATGTCTCGAGCACTCTCCCTCGGGTAATGGGTAGAGATTGCTGAGGAAGTATCCCAGCAGGGTGTCCATGCTGATGAGCTGTCTAGAGACACTGCAGCTACAAGTCCTAGTTCAGGGCAGACACGCTCGGTCACCATGCCCGTCCACGGTAAGCTTATTGGTGGGTGGTGTATCGTCTGTGAGAGCTTCGAAGCATGACCCTTCGTCTAAGGATAAACAGAAAACTCAATCCCATAAGGAGGCCACGTCAATGTCCTCGTCGACTTCTATGTCTACGATTTCATCTGTGGTGATGCCGCACAAGAGGCCCCAATCGACGATGCCTTCGACCACGACTTCGACCAGACAGTTGCCCCTTCTATGGCTGTGGCCGACACAAACCCGTTGAGGTTACCATCAGCAACCGGGAACCAATCCAGGGTGTCGCAGCCCACAACCATCACGACTGCCTGAGCCACAACTACTCTCTTGTCAACTACCACTACCCAGTCGATAAAGGCTCTGATGGTGTCTTCTGCTTTTAAGGAGGTGGCAAGAACAAAGGATCTGTTGCGATAACAGATTTTCTTCTCAGACCGAGGGGTCGGGGGGCAGGTCGGAAGGAGGTTGCGAGTGGCCCGATCACCGTGATCTACACGAGTTCTCAGGCAGAAACGTTGCAGGAAGGCCTCTACACAGGTGGGAACAGCCCTATAGACATGTAGTCAGCAAGGCATACTACCCCGTTGAGACGTTTTAGCCCTCCGGCAGTGCTCCCGCCTGTGCCCCCCCCCCCCACAAGCCTCTAGAGACATGTCTCAAGATGTTTTCACTGTGTTGAGTTCTCTGGTATCGGAAATAAATTGGTGGTTACTGCCAATAGCAGTCCGTCAGCGAGAAACCCCAGGTACAGCCCTCCAAAATCTCAGCACAGGCATCGCTCGGCTACCCCGAGGCAACCAACGCCACCTCCTGTCCCAGCAGGGGATGCACCGCAGACAGATACTGCAACGGGCACTGATACCGGCACTACAGACTCAGATGAGTTTGACAACTTTATTCCTGCACATTGGGAACCCAATAGTGTGTTGATGATTACCCCCAGGACTTCTCCCCCAGATGAGGTGGGGTCGTTCTATTCCATGGTGGCAAGGGCATCTACCCTCTTCAACTTAACACCCGAGGAAAAGAGAAAGGAGGGTTTCCTTTACCAGAGGCACACATCGGCCAGGAAGACGATATGGTCTGTCCCTTTGCTTGACTAGGTGTGGGAGGAAGGCCTTGTGTTGATGAAGACCCCGAGCTCTGCACCAGTAAAACAAGACAGGCTAGAGATAAAATACAGGGTGCCGGACTCAGTCCCCAGGTGTCTCAGATCACAGCCATCACTGGATTCCGTGGGGGTCAGCTGCAGCAAGCAAGCGGTCTGCTAACACGTCCTCCAAGTCTATGGTTTCACCAAACCAAGAAGGAAAGAAGCTGGATGCAATGGGGAAGCGTGTCATATACACAGCAGCGTCGGCAGCCAACGCTCTTCCCATTCTAGCCCGGTATGATAGGGAGTTGTGGTTAAGCTGGGCCCCCTCCTAGATTTCTTGCCGGATGACAAAGACTGAGGCTCTCGCCACTTTTTCAGGAAGGAGAGATGGCCTCAGACCATGCCATCACAGTAACCATGGATGTCACAGATTCAGATTTTAGTCAGCTGGGTAATGGTGTGGCACTCGGGCACCAAGGCTAGCTGAAAGCCACCAACTTTAGACCAGACTTCCAGGCCAAGGTGGTCGATATGCCCTTTGACAGGGATAACCTCTTTGGAAAAGTAGTGGATGAGACTCTGCAGGTGATGAAAACAGACCCGGAGGCGGCAAGATCCCTAGGGACTCTGCAGCAGCGTCAATCCTCTTCCTTTTGAATCTCAAGGCAAAAGTTCAGCAGGTCTTTGAGAGGATACGCCTCTACCTCCTACTGTCAGCCTTCACGCTCCACAGCGCAGGAAGCATACAGGGGCCGGTGGCAGGCCTTCAAGGAGGGACGCAGATGCCTGCAAAGCAAGACGCAAACACCCAAGCAAGCCTGGCTCTGCCCAAGGCCGGGACCCCCACTTTTGCACCCTGGTGGGGGGGGTAGTCTATCAAATTTCATTTCATCAGCGTGTGGAAGGACATCACCACCGACGAATGGGTGCTGGACATGCTTCGCTAGGGACAACCTCTGAAGTTCGAACATAGGTGCCCTCGTATTCCCCCTGTAGCGAGGAAGGAGCTACACATGACCCAGCTGCTCCAAGAAGTGCAAGCCATGCTGGCAAAAGGGGCAATAGAACCCGTTCCGCTGCGCCTCCGGGGCTCCGAGTATACTCCAGATACTTTTTGGTCTGAAAGAAATCAGGAGGGTGGCGCTCGATCCTGGATTTGCGATGCCTCAACAAATACCTAAAATCCCAGAAGTTCATGATGGTCACGTTGCAGCAACTGGAGGAAGGGGATTATTTATTGTGTATTTATTAAGCGCTTATACAGTAAGTCAATTCTGTTTCAAAGCGCCCACAGTGCAGCAATGAGGGAACATGGGATTGAAAAACAACGAATACAGTGGAAGATGAAGACTAGCCTACTATGCCTTGTAAGTATTCATAATGTCCAAGTGCAGCGAGAAAAGGAGGGATTAGTGGGTGGGGGTAAGTGCTGGAATGTCCGTGCTCATGGGTGAGCAGCAGATGAAGTGCATAGTAAGGTAAGTGCTAAGTAGCCTTGGGCCGCATTGGGTAGAAAGTGCAAGCCTACAGAATTTTGGCCCGTAGTAGCTGAGGCAAGTGCTGAGAGGTAGACAGAGGCTGGGACGATTGGGTATGGGCGGCCAGGTCCCCGAGGGATACGTAAGGCCCTAACCACCAATCACAGCGACTGTGAGATTAGCAGAGTAGGGACAAAAGGGAAGGAGGAAGTGAAGAAGAAAGGCTTGAGGAGCTTCCGGAATTTGAGGAAGTCCTGCTCAAGACGGAGAGGGAGGGGGAGGCTGTTCCATAAGAGGGAGCCAGCTGAAGAAAGTGATTGGCCTCCAGCCCTCTGTTTAGCTAAACGCTTTATACACAGAAAGTTGGTGCCAGAGGACCGCAGAGGTCTAGACGGAGAGTATTTAGTAAGAGGATGTTGCAGATAGCGTGGTCCCAGGCCCCAGACAGCCTTGTGGATGATGCAGAGGGATTTGAATTTAATCTGTGCTGCAACCGGGAGCTAGTGAAGAGTTTTTAGGGCAGAAGCGATGCAGTCCCTGGGCTTAAGGCCACGGATAAGCTTACCTGCTGTGAGGAACCCATGATGCTCAGAGATGGACACCGGCACAAATGTCCAAGTTTCAAAACCTTATTTGACAAAAAAGGGATCGGATGGTTATTGCCTAACTATCCTATCTCTACAATGGGAGTGATCTCGACCATTAAATTAATCAAAAATAATAACGATGTCTGTGTAAAAAACTAAGCTTGCCCTCACTTTTCTATATCAATAATGTGGATGGAATTGGACTAAATAAAAAAACAGGGGTGAATCAAAAGAAATGTCAAGGTGGCGCTGCAGTGGCTCTGCAGTTCTCTTGTCTTGGTCTCTCCACTGGTAGTGGAGCTGTTCCACAGCTCCTTTCCCCAAGCTTAGGATACTTGGGATTTAACAATGTTTTGTAAAACGGGTCACAAACGGTTTCTCAAAGGTTCTTCAAATTTAATAGTTCCAAACAAAGTTCCTTCAGGTTACTAAGAGCTCTCTTCCTCCTGAATCCCTCCTTGTTACCTTCTTTCTGGAAACTCACAATTCACAGTTCACAAGTTAAAGGGGTCACAAGATTCTCTCTTGCTCTGGTTTCTTCTGGTGCGTTTACTTCCCCTTCATTCTTGACACTTAGCAGTTCAATAGTACTTCACAATGGGGTTCCCTTCCCCAGCAATTCAACAATTCTCCCTATTTCTTGGTACTAGAGACTTTCGACAGTGCACAGTATTATTTTAGCCCTGTGCAGGACCACTCCAATACACAGGCTTTTAGGATCGTGCCCCCGGCACTCTATTTCAGTTCACAAACTGTATATATCTTCCAATTCGCCCTGAACTTTTCACCATTCCTTTTCCACTTTCATGGAATGTCTCTGTTCTTCTAGGGCCTTTCACAGCATGTCAGTGTACATACCATTTTCTTGGGGTCTTAGCTCGCTTTTCCCCTGTTGTGCAGCTCCCCTTCACTTGCTCACTACTTAGCTCCTCCTTCGAGCCTCACACAGCTCCCATGCACTTTCAGAGAGATGGTGTCAGTTTTCACAGTTCTTTTTTTTTAAACAACTTGCAAATTTATACTTTACTTTTCTATATTCTTTCTCTCTCTGGTGCCTCTTGCACGTTTATTTTCATGGAAATTTGAATCTTGCTGTCATTCACACTGCAAGTCCCAGAATGCTGTTCATCTTGGGCATTTCAATTTTCTTGCTCTTGCTGTTCCCCAAACTGCAAGTCACAGAATGCCTTTCACCTTCATTAACCCTTATGCTTCTTCTGCTGTTCCAGCTACACACACACGCTTACCAGGTTCCTCTCTTTGTCTGGTCACGAGACTCAACCGGTTAACGCAGGGCTGGTGGGCAGTACTTTGGGAATTTGGGTTGAGGTCAGGGTCTCTCCACCTGCCCCTCAGACACCTGGGCTTCCTTTCATATACCCATGGCAAATGAGCATTGCAGCAGGCTGCAGTCTGCCTTCTCTGTCCCTTGGGAGACATGGCTGCTCAGCTCTGGTGCAGCCCCTTACAAGCACTTGGCCAGCATCTCGCCCTTCCTTTCTGCTCCAGACTCTCTCCACAACTTCTTCTGCTCCCTCCTGCTTCTGGGCTCTCCAAGTCCTCTAAGGAAGGCATGGTATCAAAAGTAAGACAGACAGAAGTGACCAAGGGTGTTTATTGAACTTCAAAAAGGGTATGATAAACGCCTATCTAATCCTAAATCTACAGATGGGAGCAAGCTACGATCATCAAATAATAATAATGCAGTCCTGGTGGAGTCTTGTCAAAATAAAAGGGCCTATACTAAAAACCTATTGCCAGCCCTTGGCTCTAAATACAAATAGTGTAGGGAATAATGTTACGAAAAGAAAGAAGTGTTCAAAAAGATATGTCAGGATGTTCAGTCCATCGGCCTCCCTTCCCCACGTTTTCACCATAGGACAAAGTGGTTCACTCGAGCAAAACACACACTATGGCTTCTTAGGCACGAGGGTACAGTTTCATTGCCAGCATTAGGGCCTTCTGTGCCCAAGTCTCTTTACTTATCAAAGCCTCTTGATTCAGAGGGCCTGATGTACCAAAACAAAACACAAAGCCCCTTTCCTCATATAAGTACTCAAATGATGTGGTTCACCCTGGATCCCCCTCAGACTGGCTCAGATCCCTTTTCTTACAATGATGGTTACTGTGAATACCCATACCTCTTCTGGGATCAGATAACCCTTTTACAATGTACAGAGAATATTCTTTCTCGGGTGACTCTCGGTTCACCCAGGATCTCCCTCAGCCAGGCTCAGATCCTTCCTCTTACACAATTAGTCTCCCTCACCCTGGATCGGTCCAATTTCAGTTTGCATTAAACGATCAAAGACTTTCGATTGTACACAGGATTTAGCTTGACCCATTGCAGGACCACTTCGATCTCGTATTCCTTTTTTTTTATATTTGCTCCCCAGTTGGATATCTAACAGAGACCTTCGAGTGAGCAACCACGTGGCGCCAGACCACTCTTGTCTACTGTATCTTTTTTGGCCTCAAAAGTTCAGTCACTCCTCTGCGTCGCTCGTTACATACGCTTCACTCACTGTTCTTTTTAGATTTCTTCATACGATGTTGCCACTTTCAACCTTGGTTCTAACACATGCTAGTCAGGTATCAATCTCTCTGACTCACCGGCTTTGCTGTCTTTAGTGGCGCTGCTTTGTTGTAGGAGCCAAGGACAGTACCACGGCGGCAAATGCTCCTCTCCGCCCCGCCTTGGTTATCAACACAGGAGAGCCCTGGGTATCTCCGACACACAATGCAGGTTTCTTGAGCTTTAGTCACAGGTCTTGGGTTTCTTATTTTCCAAGGTTCACAAAAGTAGTGTTCTGAAAAGGTCAGGGGCACTTCGCTTCTTGCAACTGACTCTGGTCTTGCCGTCTTTTTCCTCGTATTAAATTGCCATCTTGGAACTGCTACTTCCTCGTGTGCTTTGCCTTGCTCAAGAGTGTGATTTCGTGCTCCGCCTTTTATCCGTGTAGGGGAAGTGTGATGGAAGTCAGGTGTGTGTAATGATCAGTAATTGCCTGACCTTGCCCGACCATTGTATTGGGACATGGCAAAAAATATTAGTGTCCAACTCGAGGACACTCCCATCCTATGCACACCTATCAAACTGTTAATACAGAGAATATTTCTTTATTTACACGGAGCTCAGTCCGTTTTTTATTTTGTGACAATGTGTCAATTTATTTTTAACAATTCATAGGTAAACGGGTAAAAGTCAAATAAACAAGGAAACAAATAAAAAAAATGAGCTCTAATCGTTTTGGGATATCCATCCCTTCATCAGGAGCAGAGTTTGAAGCTTTCACTGATTGAAGAAATTACAATTCTGCGTTTTTCAATTCTACAAGTAAGTATATGAGCGCGAGTCAAAAACCATTGCCTCGCAGCATTCTTTACAGTATATATAATTTTAGCAATCTTTACGTGCATTCATGATACCTTACCTAGTTGAATCCATTGTAATAGGTAGTATTCTTTTTGAATGTACAGTCAATTAGTCCCATGCGTAAACGTACATCTGTATATCTTTGTATGAGCACCGAAGTGGCAGGTTGATTCCGGTCCACTATCGGCGTTCGTCCCGCCCATCTGTAAGTACAAGTTTTTAATTTGGCCGCACTATCGCAAACTTAGCACCGGCATGCTCGAATGAGGATTTCTCACAACATCCCCCTATATTATGTTTCTCAGCAGGACACGTCACTACACAGCTCCTCGCGGCACCCTAAGAAACTCTACTAAATCGTTGCTGACTCAGCTTGAATTAGCTCCTGAGTGTCAAAGCAACAAACCCAGCCTCCTGATGAAGAGGTGGATATCCCGAAACGTGCATTTTTTGATTTGTTGCCTTGTTCTTTTGACTTTTACCTGTTTACCTATGAATTATGTTATGAATTGACACAATGTCACAAAATGAAAAAATGGCTGAGCTCAGTATAATAAGAAATATTCTCTATTAACCTAATTTATTATTATCTGTAAATTACACTATCCTATCTAAAATAAATGGACTGAGGTTATCCACAGTTTGATAGGTGTGCATGGGACGGGCGTGTCCTTGAGTTTTGCACACTAATATTTATTGCCATTCACAGTTGCGACTTCTTATGCCAGAGTCACGTTTTTCTCCCATTCACCCTTAATCTGTAGTATTTATTCCAACTCCTATTCAACACTTATAAAACTTGGCTAACTAAGGTGTGCATGCCATATCCCTTTCCAGTTTGTTTGTTTTCCAATGTTGTTGGAGTTGCAAAACTACTTGGCCAGCACCCAACGTTTATAACTGATTACTATCCTAAGTAAGTTCTTTTTTTCCAAAATTAACCTTTTAACCAAACAAACTACCGCCTTAGCATTTAACGAGGAAGAAGCTACACATGCCCTGGGCCTAATCAAAGATTGTCATGAACTTCAGATCATGCCCCTTTTAGACCTCCTGGTCCTTGTCTCAACGGGGCTTGCATTCCGTACAACATGGCCTTCCAGAGCTGAAGCCCTTGCTCGCTCCATGCGCTGAATGCGGCGTGATCTATTTATAGACCACACCTTCCGCGGCTCCGCGCGTCTCAATGCTATTGCAGAGTAGCCCCAGACGTGTGTTCGTAGCTCGCGGTATTGTTTCCTTTGTCCCAGTGCTATTACCCGCTCCTGACCCTTTCCCCCTTCCTGGTTCTGAGCATTTCTAGCCTTTCAAGACTCCCGGATTCCTGGACTCGGCACTCCCGGAACTAAACGCAACCTGGAACCAGACGAGACTAGAGCAGCGCTGTTCAAGACCAGGAGCGTTCGTAAGAAGGCAGCGATCGAAGACGCCGGCAAACTCCAGAGCCAGGTGAGAAGGGGGGGAACTCCTTGACAAAGATATAGAAAGGTCGACTCTATCGACAGAGAACCCAGAAAGACTAGTTAATAATCTAGAGAGACTAATTGGAAAAGAAATCACATAGAACTCCATTCCTCTATCTTAACACAGTATTATAGAGCACAACGGATTCCACATGGCTTCAGAGTATAATGAAGACCAACGCTCTGCAAAAAAAATAGTGACTTGATGCAGAAGTGGCAATGTATTCTCAACAAATGCTCACTAGATCTCATATTACTGACCATAGAAGAATTGGCCACATCACTCACCAAAATAGACTCAGAAATTACTGAATTGAAAGAACAATTGACCAATATTTTCTCACACGAAGAACTCAAGAGAATATTAGAGGATACCAACACCAAATTGGGCTCTTATATAAGAGATCTAGAACAGATCAAAATCAGGAAGTTCCGAAGAGAAACATTAGATTACTCACGTGGCATAGTGTATACCTGGCAAGAATACTATCGACAGAACCAACCATAATCCTGGAATAACCCACAGAACAAACCACCAAGACGTAATAGTAAGAGCACTGACCCAACGAGCGACACCTCAAGTAGCAGTAAAGAATCTACCCCAACCATAGTAGACACTTCGATAGTGCCTATCCTCAACATTTAACGAAACATGTACTTTTTTAGAAGGCGGAAGGTCGGGAGAGGAAATAAGTAAACTTAGAGAGAAGAGAAAAAAAAAACACCTAGTCATAAATATCTCGACCAAAACTTTATCCAAACAACAAATGGATCTTCTCAGCCGAGGCCTTTCGTTTCACCCACGAATATCTCCAATTTATTTGACAAAGAAATCAATCTATGCAAGTTGACAAGAAAGGTGAGTCTCACTCTTCTTTGATTCCATCCCCAGATGGAAGAACGATCTATAACATTTGACTCTTTAGAAGTTAGACCTAAGAGTACATTTAATCCCTTGATTCAGAACTCAGTACTAGAACTGTTAGAAACAAAAATGTTTTAAAAAAATGTAATTAAATGATTTTGTTTATTTTATTTTTTTCATTATCTTTCTTCTTTCATTCGAATTTCGTCCTTAATAAGAAAAAAAAAGAGGAGAAACACAATCCTAACACTGAAATCCAGTCATCACAAGTTAAGAAAATAATACTCTTCTTTAATTGTTCTTATTAGTTCTTGTTATGCCTTGTCCCAATTTGGGCCATCATAAGGGCTCTTTCAAGTCTTTTCCGACCAGATTTGTCAAGAATTGAACCACTCTGAATATAACCCTCTTATTGGAGCTAAACATCAATATTGCCCATCTATCTACCGGTGAGAGCCAGATAGCCTCAGCAGGCAACATAGCGACATATAGTCGTCTTTCATTTGCCAGAGCAGGGCAAACCATAATAATTTGGTATAGTGATTCTATCTGATTCTCCTTTTGGAAAAAGCGACATTAGTAGTGGCCCCACCTTGTTTTCTTGCCACTGGTACCCTTCTTGTAAGTATATTGAGGCGGTTCCATGTAATATTGTCGCCACAAAAATCTCGCCATGCAAAAATATCGCCGAAAAATTGTCGTTTTTTGTGGCGACATTATTGCATGGAACATGCGGGGGACACCCCCGCAACCCCCAAACTTTATTTTTTCATTTTATTTATTTATTTTTTTTACATTTGTTTTTTTTTTTCCCCCTGTCCCCATATATATGGCGATATTATTACCTGATACCATTAAGGCGCATTCTGAGGAAGAGATTGCGGGTCTGTTGGCAGGGAACAAGAGCAAGATAAGGGGGTAGTTGGTTTATAGCTCTATTTTCATTCAGACCCAGTATTGCCAATTGGTATTGGGATTTCTTATCTATTGTCTCAATCCAATCAGCTTGTTGAATTTTTTTCTTGACTTCCAGTGGTCGCTGTATCAGTGTTTCCCTGGCATAATCTAGAGAGCCCATCATCTGTCCGCAGGCTTCTTTCCTTATTTTGAGAATTGTGTCATGTGATACATTAGATCTTGATCTTAAAATGTCAATTGTTGGAATATTTTCATCTGTTAAAGTTTTCCTATAGAGATCCAAAGATTTCCAAGTTACAATTGATTTCCTCGATTGCAGAGCCAGTTCAAAACAAATTTGTTGCACAAGGAAGGACTTTGGCAGGGCTAGAATTTTTCTCCAGAAGATCCCTTCCAATAAAAACCCAGGTCTGCCATGATAGATTCAGCGTAGCTTTGCTTCCATAAGTAAGTATTGCTACTACCTTTTGGTCGATAGAATGTGATAAGATGCCTTAGAGAAAACTTTCCGTATTTTTTATGTATCATTAGACCTTGTTCGGCAAGAGCTTCAGTTTTTGTTCTCTGGTGTTCCGCCCATTCTTTTTCACATATACTTGGGTTCAAGCAAATTCCCAGATATTTGATGAATTTAACTTGCTTTTAGAAACACTGTCAGCTCTCTCTGCTTTTTTCCAGGTTGGTAGGCCAACGACATGTTATGTTGATAATGAGATCGTTGTCATCTACATATCGCTCCAAAGCACTAAGTTGCTTTTGGAGACCCACGTGTGTTCTGTCCAAGAGCACTAGATCATCTGTGTACTTAAGGTACGGCACAGGGGTACCATTTAAAATCGACAGGTTTGCCGCTGGTAGATTCTGTGAGATTGCAAAATCTGAAGTGTAAAGGTTGAATAGGGTGGCTGCCAGCGGGGCACCCCTGCTTCAGCCCATTTCAGGTTGGAATTTCTTTTGGGTGATGCCATTTCGAGATAATCTTACTCTTATGGTCGTACTCTTATGGTCGTATTTGTGTATAGGGCTTTAATCGGTTCTAAAATATCTGCCGGACAGTTCCACAGTTATAATTTCTGCCATAGTTTTTGCCGATTTACACTGTCAAAAGCCATTTTAAGGTCAATAAACACTGCAAGGATGTACGTTTTGGTTTTGATTGCTTCCAACTTGAATAAATTCAAGATCAGAAGATTGATATTTGTACCCACTCCTTTAGTGAACCCTGTTCATCTTGGATCTTTTCTGTTATTCGTCATTGCCCACTCCGTCAATCGTTGTAGTAGGAAGGAGGCAAAACCAAGCGGGTCCAAAAGTGCAATTGGTCGATAAATACTTGTCATCATGCTATCACCCTTTTTAAAATATTGGGATCATGGTCGCCATTCGCCAAGTAACTGGAATTTGTTTAAGGTCGGTGATCAATATAAATATGATGACAAAGGTCAGCCCAGGCTTCCGGGTTTGCTCTTAAGATTTGATTAGTGAGACCATCCGGGCCTGGAGCTCTTGATGGATTAAGACGCTTAATTTGGGACAATAATTCAGCATACTCCCATTTTAGATCCCATTCCATCATCTTTGGAGTTTGTCGCAATGGGAGCGTCTTTGTTCTTCGCGAAGAGTTGAGTGAAATAGGATACCCAGGTTGCTTCAGAGATTCAGAGACATTTGATGTTATCAGATCTGCATGTGAATCTTGTCCATTTCGGATATTCCACAGATCTCTAGTATTACGACCTGACAAGGTACTTAGCATCTATTCTGCATCGTTTTGTAATTGGTTAATCCGGGTGTTACTGAGCTAATTCTTGTATGATTGCTTACAGATTTTTGTTTGAATCTGCTGTTGTTCCATAGGGAGATGATTGACCCCCCTGAGTTCAATTCTTAGCTGCTTTTTCCTAGTGTCAGTTTCTCTGGCATTCTTACAGTCTGATCTTTTTTTCTTTCTTATCAGTTTCGGTTCAGTATCTTTGTGCACTTTGTGGCGTTTCATGCTGGTTTCTCCTCGATTCAGTACCTTCTCTCTCAAGGTAGTAAAGACTTCAAAACCCATATGTAGGAAGGCAGTTTTGTTTTCCAGTATAAATGTGGAGATTCTGCTGGAGTTTAAATGTACTGCTACCCAGTCCATTCTGGATTCCTGTATAAATTCCACTACTTTAATGTCGTTGGTCTTGATAAAATGCAGTTTGGTTACTGCATGTAGGAGTCTTAGTACATTAGTTCTATTCATTATCACTCAATCCTTTCTGTCTATCAGTCTTTGACAATAACTTTACTGCCAGAATCACACAGAGGGTCGTCAAAGATAGGCAACATTGATGAGCCCATGGTTTCCTTTACCTTTCTCTTGGAATTGTTTTTAGATAGTTGCGGGTAGAGTACAAGGCGTCTTTTATGTGCCACAGCCTGTAATTATGGATCTCGCAAAGCTGGCAGCATATCAAAATAATTTATATCGCCTTTCAATACCAGGGAAGCGTCTACTGTTCGTTCCAGTTCAATTTCTGATATTTCTTCACACATTAATTCGGGGTCCACATGGTAGGTATTCTGACAGTTTTGGTTACCATCCAAGACACGTGTAGACACATTTCAATCTGACATATCCGACTGTTCTCTATCGGAGGTTTTTTCATTTGGAAGTTCGCTCAATGAGTACACTGAAAGATTTCGCATGATATCTTGTTGCTCTGCCTCTTCCTTTGACCATCTTTCATTTGCTTCCATCTGGTCTGTCATTACATGTGGCATTGATGATTGGAGTGTCTGCTTGATGACAGGTTTGGTGACATATTTCATCGCAGTGGCCGGAAGATGTAGATTTCTAAGGAAGGTGCGGGAGCCGTTCGCCTTGGATTTAGATCTAGCTGGTTGGTTTTTGTCTTTAGGAACCTGTTTCTTAGTTGGAACAGATTTTGGGTTCTGGCTTGACTGAAAATGATCAAAGATTGGAAAAGGAACTTGCTTCATTTCCTTCTGCTGCTGAAGAAAGTAATTAGTATCCACTTTGTGTGGTCCAATTCCTGCACATACCACAGGGTTTTGGCCAGATAAGGGGTCAGTATGCTGATTGATATTGTCACTCACATTGTGTGTAGGTCTATCCTGGTCGTCTTTACTTAAAGACTCCGGTATTCGGTCTGTGTTTGCTACTGGGAACAAAGTCTCAGACTCTGATGGATTAGTCATTCTGGAATGGACCTTGAGGATTCTATTTGTCGTCATCGAAGAGTCGACCAGTATAATCTGTTCCTTTCCCGCGCAATCTCTTTTAGCAATAGATGGTTTCTTTTTTCAGTAAATTTCTTCATTTGTATTATCCACTTGCTTCTGGATATAATCTTCATCTTGATTGTTCTCCCGTTGTCATTTTTTCATCATGTCCATCAATGCAGCTGTCAAACAGGCTTTATGCATATGATCAGTTCTTGCAATGTCAAAAAGTTGCGCCTGCCATTGCGTTGATGTTTCTGCTTCGGTATCCAATCGTAGTTGAATTTTATTTATAAATGCTTCAGTGTGTATCTGTTTCATATGAATAAGGGCAAGCAAAGTTGCTTGTTCTTTCATTGAGTCACGAAAGATCTCATACAGTTTAAGAAATGGTGCCAGTGCAATTGTGGAAGCAGCCAACAGCAAATTTTGTAATTCCATCATTGTCATCAGAATTGCTCAGCACCGTTCATGGTTTATTTGATCAGAGTGGCATTTGCTCTGCTTCGTTTATCTGTTCTGCATGTCCTCATATGGTTACATTGGAGTCACACTTTCTTCTTTCATCTCTCTCTGCGTAACGTTCTTTTCGAAGGGATTGTGTCCTCCGATGTATTCCTTATCTTAGATATCTCCTTCCAGCTCTGCTGGCCTCGTAAAATTTTTCTCTAGAGGGCGCTGCGCGTCGACGTCCTCCGAGTCGATGTCCCTCGACAGCTGCCGTATCGACGTCATCCTGCCTATAAAGGCCGCGCGCAACGTCCGTTGCTCAGTTCCGTTTTTCCGCACTTACTCAGTGCCTCGGAATACCGTTGCTCAGTTTTGTCAGGTTAATCCTATTTACCTCGAGTTATTCGATCCGTACTCGATGGCTTCTTCGTTGGAACCGACAACTCCTCGGTCCGGCTTCAAAAAATACCGAGATTGTGGGAAAAAGATGTCGCTGACTGACCCTCACAGAGTTTGTCTGTGGTGTTTGGGAGCTGAACACCATTGTTCGGAGTGCGAGGACTGTATGTCCATGACAGCTAAGGCCCTGAAGGAGCGTAGGGGGAAGCTGGAGAAAGGTAAGACTTTTAAAGCTTCTTCTTCCTCGACGAAGTTGAGACATTCGTCTCCTCGTCACCATTCGCGCTCCAGTTCTCGGAGTGGGTCCCATCACTCCTCGAGATCGAAGCACTCGAAGAGGAGACGTCGAAGATCCCCTTCTCCGTCTTCCTTTTCCTCTGTTTCTCCAAAGTGAATCCCTTGCCTCACGAAACATAGTTCCCGGGCTGAATGGGAGGAATTCCACAAAAATATGATGTGCGTCTTCGAGAAAGCAGCCTCGACCCCCTCGAAGACTGCCGAGAGCGATGCTCTGATCGAAGGACCCAAAGGTCAAAAACGCCGCAAGTCGCAGTACCCGGCGGAGGAAACTTCTCGAGCGCGTCTCGAACCCTCGAGTAAGACTATGACCTCAAAACCTTCTTCGAAGGTGCCGTCTACGCCGAGGTCGGTGTCTTCGACGCCATTGTCGAAGGGACCTTCGACACACGGGTCTGTCGACTCGACGCCATCTTTGACACTGGCGTCGACGCCAAGAAAAGTCACGGTTACGACACACCCAGTGGCTATCCCCAGGTCCTCGATGGCGTTGAGATTGTCGACTTCCTCGAGCAGAATCCCAATTCTGTCGAGGCCATCGAGGCCTCCGCCTTTGTTTTCGACGCCACGCCCGAAGCCTTCGGCGTCGACGACATCGACGTTTTCGAGGCCGATTATGACAAGTTTGGCACCCTCTGCCTTGGAGATGGGGTTTACACCCTTTACCCTTTATGAGTTCAGAACAATTGAGAACTATGTCCTCAATTATGGAAGAGGGTGAATTGTCTGAACAGGAAGACACATTTGAGTTGCAGGGACCTGCAACCCCAGTTAGAGAGGAGTTATCCTCTGAAGAACGCAGGTTAAAGGATCTTCATGATTCCTTACATGAGGCAAGTGGGTTAGACACTTCCCCTGAGGTGGAGTTTGCTAGGCCAGACCCGGGGGAGCATGCTGAAACCCCCTATAGAGCCTTAATGGCCAGGATCACAGAGTTTATGGGGTGGTCTGCACCTTCACAGTCTTTCCAACAAGATGACCTCACGGATATTCTTGACAAAGGCCCACAGGAGGATCCTGTAGTGCCCTTTCATAAAGCTCTTCAGAGGAAGATTATGAGGAACTGGAAAACCCCAGATGTCGTCCCGGCAGTAAATAAAAAACTGTCTACAAAATAAAGGGTATCTTCTGCAGACCCGGAGTTTTTGTCAAAACACCCATCCCCAGAAAGTCTGGTGGTACAGGCAGTATCTTCTACTGATGTCAAGACTGCTTACCCTACCGTCCCACAGGACAGGGACGATAAAAAATAGGATGCTATGGCAAAGAAAGTTTTTTTCGGCATGTAGCATGGCGTTAAAATCTGTTAATGCTACTTGCAACCTTGCTAGATTCAGCCATACACTTTGGGAGTGTGCTTCTACAGCGGCTGACTGCATCCCGGAGGGAGAAGAAAGGGAGGCGTTCCTGAATATCATACAGGACGGTAAAGACGCTATGTGCGAATCCCTCCAGACGGGCATTGATTCGGCTGACGGTATCAGCAGAGCAATGGCGGCAAGTACAACAACCAGGAGATTTGCTTGGTTGAGAAAGTCTGGTTTTGCCCCAGATGTGCAAGCCAGGCTCTTGAACATGCCATTCGATGGCTCTTCTTTGTTCGGGAAAAAGGCGGATGACAGTTTAGAGAAACTGCAAACTTCAAAAGCAGCAGCAAAATCCCTAGATGCTGCAATCCGTCAGACACCTTTTCGTCCCACAGGAACCTCTGCGAGGGGCAAGTCCTTTCGCTTCTACTCCGCATTCGGAAGAGGTAGAGGATGACCGGCTGAAAGGGGACGAAGAAGAACTACCCGAGGTGGACGGGGTAGATATTCAAAAGCCGCAGCAACAGCAGGTGCCTCTTTACCATCGGCATCTGCATCAGCTGCCCCAAAACCACTCTGAGGACTTCCCTCACAGGACACCCGTAGGAGGCAGGTTGACTCAACATCTGGCGGAATGGCAGGCTATCACGTCAGATGCTTGGGCATTGGAAACAGTTGCCCAAGCTTACTGCCTGCCTTTCCTACGCATACCTCAGTCATGCACTGGGGATCAGCTCTCAGAAAGCTCCAGATCCGCCCCTTTTGCAGGAAACTTTGGACCTGCTAGAGAAAGGTGCCATAGAACCGGTACCGGTACCTGTAGCGGAGAGGAACAAGGGCTGGTGCTCCCCTTACTTTCTCATTCCAAAGAAAGACGGAGGACTGAGAACCATCTTGGACTTGCGAGAATTGAACAAATTCCTCAGGAAAGACAAATTCAAGATGGTCACTCTTTCTCAGATCCTTCAGGCCCTTCAGTTCCAGGACTGGTTGGTATCTCTGGACCTTCAGGACGCTTATTTCCATGTGCCTATCCATCTCAAACACAGGAAATACTTGAGGTTCGCAATTGGCAACTCTCATTATCAATTCACCAAGTTAATGTCGGTAGTGGCGGCAAGTCTAAGGAGGGAAGGGATTCACGTCTACCCCTACCTGGACGATTGGTTGATCAGGGCTGTATCTTCGGAACAAGCTCAGATCCAGCTAAATCACGTTTGCCACTCCCTTCACAGACTGGGCTTCTCCCTCAATTTAAAGAAGTCACAAATGATACCATCGCAGAGACTCCAGTTCATAGGAGCGATCCTGGACACTTCCCTGGGAAAAGCCTCGCCACCAGAGGTGAGGGCTCAAGATATTCTACAGATGGTTACCAAGTTCCAAGATGCCCAACGTCTCCCAGCCTTCGACTTTTTGAGGTTGCTAGGCCTCATGGCATCCTGCATTTTCCTAGTGCCAGAGGCTCGCCTGAGAATGATATCCCTCCAGTGGACACTGAGGGCTCAGTGGTCACAATTCTCAGGGAGAATGACAGATCTTCTTCAGGTTCCCGACAGGGTGGCTCGAGACCTTCAGTGGTGGGCCTGTCAGGAGAACATTCTGAAAGGAGAACAGTTTTGGCAACCCTGGCCGGAGATAACAGTAGTCACGGATGCCTCACTCACGGGGTGGGGAGCCCACGCCAACGACTTGGCCCTCGGCGGTCGTTGGTCTCCATCGGAGTCCAGACTACATATCAACCTGTTAGAGATGAGAGCCATCAGACTTGCGCTGAAGGCGTTCCTGCCAGCTGTACAAGGGAAAAATGTCCTGATAATGACGGACAACACGGTGGCCATGCATTACCTCAACAAAAGAGGAGGCGTAGGATCACTACCCCTGTGCAGAGAGGCGATGCAGCTCTGGTTTTGGGCAATCTAAGAAGGAATCTCTCTATCGGCAGTTCACCTAGCCGGAGAGAAGAACTTGACAGCGGACGCTCTGAGCAGGCAGAGTACAGTCTCCCACGAGTGGGAACTAGCTCAGGAAGTCCTTCAAGAGATCTTCGCCCTTTGGGGAACCCCTCAGGTGGATCTGTTCGCCACCAGCGTCAACAGGAAATGCGATCTGTTCTGCTCAAGGGAATTTCCCCCGAGAGGAGCTCTGGGAGACGCGTTCATAGTGGACTGGGAGTTTCTGCTTCTGTACGCGTTCCCACCGGTCCCTGTCATTCCTCAAATGATAAGGAGGTTGAGAAGATTCCGGAGAACCATGATCCTAATTTCCCCGGATTGGGCCAGGAGAACGTGGTACCCGGACCTTCTAGACTTGTCCATCTGCCCTCCAATTCGACTTCCACTCAGAGAGAACCTACTCTCACAGAAGGGAGGTCAGGTTCTCCATCCAGACATCAAAACCCTCAACCTTCACACTTGGCTTCTGAAAGGCTGAGGTACAAGGATTGGGACCTACCTGATGATATGGAGGTGTTGCTTTCGGCAAGGAGGCCAGCAACAAAGTTTTTATACCGCTGCCGTTGGAACAGATTTTGCAGTTGGTGTAGAGAACAGAATATCGACCCCTTTTCATGTGGTATACCAATGGTTTTGTCCTTCCTACTCTATTTGGCAAATTCAGGCCTTCAAGTTGGCACCATTAAGGGCTATCTCGCAGCGCTATCCATCTTTAAGCGCACTGCGGAAGAACCATCCTATTTCACGTTACCCTTGGTAATACAGTTTCTAAAGGGGTTAACCAATGTTTATCCCCCAAGACCATTCCAAGTTCCCCAATGGGATTTAAACTTAGTCCTAACTTTCCTGATGGGCACACCTTTCGAACCACTCCATTCTTGTTCGTTAAGATTCCTTACCCATAAAACTGTTTTATTAATAGCACTTACATCTGCTAGAAGGGTGAGCGAATTACAAGCTCTTTCTTGTAAACCCCCTCATACAATCTTTCACAAAGACAAAGTTGTCCTGCAAGTGAAGCCTAATTTCCTCCCAAAGGTGGTTTCTGAATTCCATATCACTCAGAAGATTACCCTACCATCTTTCTATCCTCCTCCTCCTCATCCGGAGAAAGAGGAAGAGAGGTTACACAGACTGGACCCTAGAAGGGCTTTAAGTTTTTATATCAGTAGACTAGCCAGGATAAGACAGGCAGACCAGCTGTTTGTAGGTTACACAGGTCACAAGCTGGGGTTACCAATAACTAAGCAGACCATTTCCAGATGGATCATTCTAGCCATTTTGGAATGTTATAAACTGGCAGGGAAAGAGCCCCCTCAAAACCTTAGGGCTCATTCGACCAGAGGTGTTGCAGCTTCATCGGCCCTCAAAAGAGGTGTGCCGGTTAAAGACATCTGTGCGGCTGCTACATGGTCGTCTGTCCATACCTTTACACGATTTTACAACTTGGATTCCTCCTCCAGTCAAGAGACTAGGTTTGGAAGGGCTGTACTGCACTCTATTCAGCGTGAAGTCAGTACTCCCTCCTCCAATAATAGAATACTGCTATGGGAGCCTATCTAAGGTAAGGAATACGTCGGAGGACACAATCCCTTCGAAGAACAAGTTACTTCTTACCTTGTAACGTTCTTTCGACGGGATGTTCCTCTGACGTATTCCTTAGTCACCCTCCCATCCATCCCCTCAGTTCCACTTCCCTTGTTGTTGCAGTTTAGGCTCCTTCAGGGTGATTAGTCTAGTCCAGACAGAAATACTGTGGGCTACAAAACGGAACTGAGCAACGGACGCTGCGCGCGACCTTTATAGGCAGGATGACGTCGACGTCGATACGGCGGCTGTCGAGGGACATCGACTCGGAGGACATCGACGCGCAGCGCCCTCTAGAGAAAAATTTTCCGAGGCCAGCAGAGCTGGAAGGAGATATCTAAGATAAGGAATACGTCGGAGGAACATCCCGTCGAAAGAACGTTACAAGGCAAGAAGTAACTTGTTCATCTGATGGTCTTCGTTGATCAATGTTGTTCTTTTCCTGCTGTGCAGTGAGGTCAGTGTCAAATATTGAACGGGGGCCGTATTGTAGTGAAGTTGTCATCTTTGCTTTAATATTTCTGGGGAGATGTGGAAGTGTATGGCCGAAAACTATATTCCACTTTTCATGGTGGAACATAAGTGAATACATTTCTGTGATGTCTAAAGATAGTCGCGCTGCACGTTGTATCTCTGGCAGCTGTACTGTGCCCACAATAGTTGTCATAGTGTTTATAGAAGAAAACTTTTGTTGCCAAATCAATTTGGCTTTTGCAGCATGTGATCTTAAAGCTGTCGTTGGTGCCGCACAACTTTCATTTGGTTTAATTTCCATTTTATTGACTGCTGTTCTTCTCTCACAGTCATCCATCGCATACGAAGGACCCCGGCTCTGTTCGTCTTTGGCTAAAGACCCATGATCTACAATCATAGGATATCCGTGTCATACGGATGAATTGAGTGATCGGTTAGGGGAATTCCTTAGAGGTGATGTATCATTCCAAATATAGAACAAGTCTGCTGTCCGATCACATGTTACAATAAGTTCCTCAATTAATTTTGTGTCCGTCGTACTCACACACATGTTCTCATTCAAATTGTTGAGAACCTCAGATTCCGTTCGTGGGGGTGGGGTAAAATCACCCCGGTTGTTCAATCCTTTATTCGCTCCCCCGCCCCGCATCAGTCACCATATCCAACTATGTTCCATTTAAGTCTTTAACGGTCACTTTGTTAATTTCACTATACAGCGGTTCGCACAACAGAGCATTTACCTCTTTGGCTGAATCGCATACAGTTTCATGCTGTTCAACAGCGCCATCCCAAGCGCGAGAGTCGGAGACCGTCTGTGAACTGTTCATAATAAGTTGGTACACAACTGCTTCATTGGGACAAGTCTTCATTGCCTGATGTCTTGCTCGAGGTCGAATGGGGGAGCCCATTGGAGCCTCCGTTCCGCCAAGCTCGACCAAACTTCACAAACTCGTACGCCTGCGCTACGCGCCAAAGGGGTTATTTTTTTATCCTTGCTGTGTGGGAGTGTCTGTGCTCTTTAAAGTCGCAGTAGCCAGGAAATGGAGCTCTCAGCAGAGTTTCACAAGAGAGCATGCCACCCCACAAACTCGTATGCCGATAAAAGATCTCAAATGCATTACATTTTTTGACATACGTGGCCAAAACATGTGGAAACACTGGTTCAAACTACTGAAACAGCTATTTGAGGATAGAACCATTGAAATCAAACCTGCCGATAAGGGGGAGCCATAGTTATTATGGACTCCGAGTTCTATCGAAGAGGTTGTCTACAACTACTAAATGATCAGAACACCTACATACCACTGGAGAACAATCCAACTATCAATATCCAACTAATGATAGATCATGTTCTCAACAAGGCATTCATAGAAGAATGGATAACTGTGAAAACCAGGAATTCTTTGATCAGCCAATTTCCGATAACACCAGTATCCCAAAAACACATCAAAACCAAATGGACTTACCATTTAGACCAATAGTTACAGCAACTGAGAGTATTTTCTTTTTTTAAAAACTTTATTTTAAAGAGGGTTACATAGGGACAGAGCATCACAGATTCAGCAGTCTATTTCAACCGATACAACAAGTCAATATTCACAGAACATTAGACATTGTCTTACTGTTCGGGGTGTCATTGTCTGATACCATATTACATAAGTAGCTTCTAAGAGGGAGCCCAGATATCTTTGGGGCAACATATTGGCAGAACGGTTAACACAAATTGCTCTTCACATTCGTTCACCATTGTGAGGTCGCTGAGGAAGTCTTCCTTTCGAGGTACATTAATAGATTTCCAGCATTTCAATATACAACGTTTAGCAACTACAGATGCCACATTAAATAGTCGTCTAGAGGTCTCAGCCGTTTTACCAATATCTCCAAACAGGTATTTCAGTGGAGAAGGGGATGAAGGAATAGATGTCATTTCTTCCAGGACCTATGCAACCTCGCCCCAGAGCCTTGCCACCAGGGACCACGACCAGTACATATGATAGGGAAATGGATCTAGTAAGCTGACAGCATCTGAACCATTTTTCATCACTCAGTGTGACACCCAGGTCCCCCTCCCAGGTCTCTTTATATTATTGTTGGAGGTTGAGTGTGATTGAACTAGGGTGCACAGCGTCAAGACCCCTTTTCTCCGCTCATCAGTCGCTTTTATAGGCCTTGTGCATTCATGTGTAGGGGGTTCCGCAGAGAATGTTGGCCATTTAGCTGCAAACACGGCTCTCATGCAATGAAATGAAATCGTCTGAATTGGCCGCCTCCCACTGCGTCCACACAATCTTTCAGTTCGACGTATACACCCTCTGGAAACATATCTTGCATTTTAAACTATTTAGTCTGATCCCACAGCTTTTGCCGGGCTTTATCAAACGTGGGGGTAATACTGTGAAAGTTCCACACTGGGATTTCTGGGTCGTATGGGGTCTCTAGTCCGATCCTTTTGTATATTTTAAACCATGCGTGCACGGTGGCACTCACCGGGTCAAACTCACAGGAGTCCTTGTGTTTGAAACTAAAGATGACCGACCGAACATGGGTGGGGGAGGACGCATATTTCTCTATAGGGATATGTGCAGCTGTATCTTCTGGGTCAAACCAATCCTTGGCAAATTGTGCTTGGGCCACTAGTTAGTACAGTTCGAATTCTGGTGCCGAGATGCCATCGCTCGAGAATGGTTCAGTTAATTTGGTCCATTTCATCCTAGCTGTCTTCCCACCCCATACAAATGTGGTGACTAGTGATTGAAGTTTTTTAAAGAAAGTTTTACCGGGCCAGATAGGTATGTTGCCAAAACAGTAAAGTAGCTTGGGGAGGACTATCCTCTTAAGGAGAGCCACTTGGCCGTATAAAGAAATGGGGAGTTTGGTCTACAGCTGTAGCTTAATGGGTAATGTCTGTAAAAGTTCTTCATAATTATTCATGTATAATGTTCGTTTGTCCTTGGATACCACAACTCCTAAGTAACGGACCACTAAGGGACCACTTGAACCCCCCCATGTCAGACCAATCTTGGGTAGCTGGAGTTAAAGGAAACAATTCAGACTTGGTGACATTATTTTGAATCCGGTGTATTCGGCGAATATGTGGATATCTGCCATAATTGGCCCGAGGTTAGCTTTAGGGTCTCGGACATACAGCAGAGTGTCGTCTGCGTATAAGGATATTAGTTGTTGGGGTCCTGTCATTCTGATGCCCTTATGTATGTGGTGTTGTCGGACGAATTCCACCATAGGCTCAATCGTAAGGGCGAATAATATAGGGGAAACGGGACAGCCTTGCCTGGTGCCCCTGCCCAAAGAAAAGAGGGAAGAGATGGTATGGTTGGTGAGGACTCAAGCTTCCGGGTTTGTGTAGAGCAGCCAGACACATTTGAGGAAATATTGACCCAGTCCAAACTGTTCAAGCACTGCAAATAAGTAGGACCATGAAACTGAATCAAAAGCCTTCTCAGCATCTAGAGCTGCAATTGCCGCGTTGGCCTTTGGATTGATTTGAGCCATCACTCCAAAAATCCGCCGCAGGTTTAGGGCTGCGGATCAAGTGGGAATAAAGCCTGCCTGGTCTGGTTGGACCAGGGAGGGCATATATGATAGGAGTCTGGTTGTGAGTATTTTGGGAAAGATCTTGGCGTTGATGTTAATCGGGGAGAGGGGTCTATTTAAGAACAGGTCAAGTGTAGGGCAACGCGGCTTAAGAAGCACAGTGATTACAGACTCACGCATAGATGCTGGGAGTGAGCCCCGTGCCATTGCCTTCTCCCATACTTTTAATAGCATGGGGGCCAGCTTGTCGTGGTACTTCTTATATAGTTCCGCGCCCAGGCCATCTGATCCTGGGGCCTTACCGGATGTTAATGCCTTTATAGCAGTTGTGACTTCATCTAGTGTTATGGGTAAGTCTAGTGCATACAGGGCTTCGGGGACAAGAGTAGGGAGCTCAAGACCCTGCAGGTAATCAGTTATCTCGTCTATGGATTTGGTATCTCGGTTAGAGTATAGGGTTTTGTAAAAGTCGACAAATGCGGTGTAAATGTCCACCTCCCGGTTAACCATCTCGCCCATTGAAGTTTGGATACTAACAATTGGGTTTCGGTAGCCCTCTGCTTTAAGCATGTTTGCTAGGAATGCCCCTGCCTTATTGCTTTCACCATATCTATGGGCTCTGGTGGGGGAAGCAATGTACAGGACTTCCTTATCATCCAGTTTATTAAATTCACCTAACGTTTTGTGGATCTCAGAGAGGGCCTCTCTATTATATGTGGCGCTGTACTCTGCTTCAAGCCCTGCCAGTTTAGTTTCCACTATTCCCAATTTCTTCCTGACAGCCGCTAGTAGTCCGGTCGTCTTACCCATGATGATGCCTCGTATCCACACCTTGAACGTCTCCCACAGTCTGGAATAGGTGCTCACTAAACCCTTATTTAATTCAAAGAATTCCTCTATTTCTGTGTGGAGTATCTCGCATATATGGGGATCTCTAAGTTTAGCTGAGGGCATCCTCCAAGTCTAAATTGTGGGGCGTCATCACGCAGGGCCATGGTGAGGGATATTGGGGAATGGTCTGAGAGGGTACGCGGGTGGATATCGCAGTCCGTTACCGATCCTGCCAGGGATGAACTAACAAGCCAATAATCTATGCGAGATTCCGAGTATGGACAGATTAATAATGTGTATTGTTTCTCAAGTGGGTGAAGTGCGTGCCAAACATCTGAATGGAATAACTTGTCTCCGAGTAGATGCAGCTTTTGTGGGTCACCAGGGGGTTGCAGAGGATCAGTCAAGTGATACATCTAGGATCGTATTGAAATCCCCTCCCGACAGTATTGCGCCAAGCTTGTCCGGTATCGTGTGATAGAATTCCGGATCATCTATGTTTGGCCCATATGTATTTACAATTACCATAGTACGACCAGCTACCTCCCCCCACACCAGTACAAATCTGCCATGGACATCTATTATGCTGTCTAGCAATCGAAAGCCCAATGTTGGGTGTATAAGAGTAAGGACTCCTCTGGACTGAGCCGAGTACTCCGTGCCATACCTGAGGCGGCCCCATCGTGGGAGAAAACTGGAGTTCACATTTTTAAGGATGTGCGTGGCCTGAAGTAGCAATATCTGTGGGCTATGTCGTGCTACGTATGCTGTAACTTTCCTGGCCTTAACCTGTGTTGTATGCCCACGCACATTCCAGGAGAATAATTTGTCAATCCCCTGTAAACTCGTGTTTTATGTGCCATCCTATAGAAGTATTGTTTCCAATTGCAAAAGTACCTTTTGACTGATCGGACAGCTCTTGTAACGGTGCAACACTCTGCTTTTAAACTTTCAACATCCCTCAGCCTAACGTCGAAGGTAAAACTTCCCCCGGGTTCCCCCCTCAACTTCTGGGACATCCCCGACATACCTCAGCCAACTGCCAAGGGTAAAACTTCCCGCAGTTTCCAAACCCCCACCCGCACCATCAACCCCAACCTGATGATGATACCCATTGTACAACTTCTGGAACTCTCTGGAGGTGCGAATGTCACGGCTCACAACTGCCACAGTAGAGCGACACTCATCCGGTCTACAAAAACAAGCGTCTATTGGTGCCACCCAGGTACCCATTCTGTTCAGTTATGCATTCACTAAAAGGATATCGGGATCGAAATGCCTAATCCGCTGGGTCTCTTCTGTCTCCCGCAGGCTGCGGAAGTCTATTTTGGTCGGGTCTCTGTACCTGTGGCGGCAGTGGGATCGTAGCTTCTATGTAGTCCATGGTTGCCGTGGAGTGTTCAAAAAAGTGCGCACGGACTCTGTGCTGTATGCGCAGCTTTGCCGGGAAAATAAATGAATACGGGACCTGTCGCAGGCAGAGTTGTTTTTTAAACCTGGTCGTACGATCTTCTCTGGTCTTGCACCCCAGCCACAAAATCAGGATAAATGTGAATGCTGTCACCTTCGTGCCGGAAAGGTCCCATTTCTCTTGCCAAGCGGAGGGCAGTGTCTCTGTCCCTATAGTTAGCAGTCTGGCAATTATGGTCCGGGGTGGAGCTCCAGGCTTGGGCACCCGTGTCAACGTGCGATGGGTCTTCTCAATTAAAAAGTGTTCTGAGAAGGTGTCGTCTCCGAACAAGGATTTCAATAGCGACTCCACATGTATCTCCATGGGACCCTTGCAAAAGGACTCGGCCACCCCGACTATACGGATATTGTTGCGTCGGGATCTGGATTCTAAGTCATCACATTTCCCACGCAGTTTGCCCATCGCGCTTTTCAGTTGGGTAATATCACGGGTGTTCTGTCCGACGGAGTCCTCATTGTTGCTGATTCTTCTTTTTTTAAAAACATTTTTTATCACTTTATTATTTTAGAATGAAACATACAAAGAACAGAAACCATAACATAACCTTAATATCATGAATTTTCACCCAGATTGCAAAATATGTAAGTTTGCTAAGTAACCATGCAATACAGTCCATAAATTCAAAAAAGTAAAACCTTAATAAACTACTACAAACCTCTATTTCACAACCAAATTGTAGACCTCTAACTTTTAATAGACAATACAACACCAATAGACCCAACAGACGACACTGTATAATGATTACAATAATCCCCCAACTACAATATACAGAAAACAATACATGTGGTTAATGAGCATCTGCTGTATAATTTGTTGAAAGATCCCCAAATTCGAGAATAATGCTCCTCTCTCCCTTGTTTTATCAACATTACTTTCTCGTGGTTTGATAATGTGCGAACATCTAACAGCCATTCATCTACATTCAGCTTTTTCCTGGATTTCCAAACTTTTAGTATTTGTCTAGCCGCCATTACCAAAACCATATTTCTCCAGCATTGGATCTTTCATGGATTCACATGCTTAGAATATTCCCCGTCGTCAGACTGGGAACCCTCGGTACACATATATAGTCGTTTCCTATAGGAAAAAACTTCCGACACTTGTGTGTCCTATCCACATCTACGTCCTCCCCGGGGACGTCCACGCATGCCCCATAGGACGTAATGGTATATAAGCCCCGCCCTGCGGGTCCCGTCAGATTTCAACCGTCTCCAAAGATAGTGGGATCTCCTCGCGTAGTCTCTACTGCTAGATTTTCGAATTGTCGAACTCCTGTGAGTTTGTTAATTTTATCGGAATGTCGGGTAAACCTCTTTTTCGCCCGTGTGCCACGTGCGGACTGAAGAAGGTTTATGAGGGGGACGGCCATTTAGACTGTATTTATTGCCTCCACCCTCACCACTCGGCAGACCAGTGTGAAATATGTAAAGGTTTTTCCCAGAAAACCCTGAAGGATCGAAACCGCCGGCTGGTATCCTGGTTAAATGACGGTGCGGGAGCATACCCTCACTCAGAGGTGGGCTCTGTGCGCAGTGTGTCCTCTGCGAAAACATCAGGAGCCCCTCGACGCTCAACCTCGTCGGAACACACGGCTAAGAAGTCACGACCTGTGGAAAAGGACGTTCCACGAAGTCACTCTTCTAAGGACTCTTCTAAAGACTCTGCAAGAAAGACATGTTCGTCCACTTCGTCGAAGAAAGGAAAGGAGAGGCCTAAATCCTCCTCGGGCGATCAACACAGATCAGCCACGAGTAGAGATTCGGATAAACGCAGGGAGAGCGCTGTGAAGGCGGACCGCCTAAACCACCTGCAGGCCCAACGTCGACGACGACGAACCAGTCGGTGTCTTCACTGCCTCTGACGCAGTCGATTTCACCCGTCATCAACCCAGCGACTACCTCGGCGACGATGTCCTCGTCGACGGAAGTTCTGGCCTGGAGACCGGAGGTATTTGATATGGGGCTGCCTGAGGCAGCGTCAATTGCCTCGAAAGAAGACGACGGCTTCAGAATTGTAAGCCCGGAGGACCTCGGTCTACGACCCAGGTTTGCATCAGGAGCAACCTGCTCTCAGGTGTTTACCCAACCTCCAAGCTCTCAGGCGACCCTGTCCATGGAGGTACTGTCCTCCTTACACTTGCTGCTGAAATCGCTGGATGAAAGGCTTCCACCTGTACCGTCGACACCCCCCGTCGACGAACCCGGCCCTTCACACCGCCCGACCAGATCGATCGGGGTTCCAACTACTCCAGCAGTCCAGGAGGCTCCCTATCTGACCACGGGTCAGCGTCAGATATATCCCTCTCACCATCTAGGGATCCATCCTGGGTGTCGGATGTCGAAATGGAAACACCCAAGACGTGTTTGGTAAGAAGGTTCTGTCTGTGGGGGCCTCAACGGTGAAAGCAGCTAACTCCCTGGCGATTGTGGCCATATATGACAGGGAGATGTGGCACAGACTGGCACCTATCCTGGACCACCTCCCAGAAGAACATAGAAGAACGGCAATGTCCTTGGTTCGAGAAGGTGAAGAGGCATCAAATCATGCTATTAACATAGCGGTGGACCTGGCAGATTCGGGTTTAAAACAAATAAATAACGGAGTTGTTCTAAGACGCCAGGCTTGGCTTAAGTGCACCAACTTCAGACCCGAAGTACAGTCTAAAGTTTTGGACATGCCCTTCGAAGGTGATCTTCTTTTCGGAGAAAAGGTGGACGAGGCCTTGAAGGGCATGAAGGAGGACTCGGATACAGCACGCTCGTTGGGTTCTCTCCAGAGTGGTAAGCCCTTTCGTTCTTTTCGTCCCTTTAGAGGAGCATCTGGAAACTCAAGATTTTCAGCAACCAGGGATAGATCTTTTGGTAGATCAGCATATCCTTCCCAAGGATATAGACGCGCCTCTCAGACCTCAAGCCGGCGCAGAAACTTCCAGTCTTCCAAGAGACGACCAACTTATTCGTCGTCGACGAGCAAACAGAAAGACCAGCAATGACGGGAAGCGTGCCGTTCTGGGAGGAAGAGTGTCAAGCTGCATCGAGGAATGGGAGACCATCACAACAGATCAGTGGGTTTTGGACACTGTGAGGTACGGACATTCCCTACTATTCAAATGCAAACCTCCAAAATGTCCACCAATACACCTATCCCAGCCACATCTAAACATCTTGCGGCAGGAAGTAACACTCATGTTACAGAAAGGCGCCATCGAATTAGTCCCTGCATCGCAGAAAGGCCTAGGGGTATACTTGCGGTGTTTTGTGGTAAAGAAGCCAAACGGAAAATGGTGCCCTATTCTCGACCTGCGAGACCTCAACAAGACCCTACAGAGTCAAAAATTCAAAATGCTTACACTGCAGGAGGTGATCAGATCCGTCCAAAGGGACGATTTTTTGGCGTCACTAGATCTACAGTACGCATACTTCCACATTCCGGTGTGTCAAAAACACAGGAGGTTTCTGAGGTTCATGGTAGGTCAGACACACTACCAATTTGCAGTGCTCCCATTTGGTCTAAAGTCCTCCCCAAGAACGTTTACGAAATGTTTGTCACCGGTGGCAGCCTGGCTGCGAAAGGGAGGGCATCATGTATACCCGTACCTCGACGACTGGCTTGTGAGGGGATCCTCCCCAGCGTTGACCAATGACAGCGTACAAGCCACCTTACAACTTCTGCAACGACTGGGGTTCGCAGTGAACTTCGAGAAGTCTTCTCTAAAGCCCTCAAAGAGCTTGAAGTTCTTGCGAGCTCAATTCGAAACTCACTCGGGAATAGTGAAACCGTCCCTAGACAGAATATTGAAGATCGAACAACTGACGAGTCAACTTCGCCTACAGAGCACATTTTCTGTGAGAAAATATGTGGCAATCCTGGGTTCCATGGCTTCGTGCATCCACCTAGTGGCAAACTGCCGATTTGTTCATGAGGCCTCTACAGGAGTTCCTGTCGGACAGATGGAAGCAGGCCACGGGCCGGTGGTCAGACAGGATAACCGTCGACGACGAGGGTGTCATCAGATCCCTCCAATGGTGGAAAATCTTTCACAACCTGAACAGAGGGGTTCCTCTAGAAGAGCCGGAATTTCAGAACACCATCATCACGGACGCCTCCCTGACGGGCTGGGGAGCACACATGAACAATCATCAAACCCAGGGCAGATGGTCTTCGACCGAATCGCACCTACACATCAACGTGCTGGAACTGAGGGCAGTGAGATGGGCCTTGAAATCATTCCTTCCACATATCAAAGGATCAAAAGTAAGAGTGCTGACAGACAACACGACAGCCATGTTCTACTTGATAAAGCAAGGCGGCACCAGATCCAGGACCCTTTCGGCGGAAGCTCAAAAGATCTGGCACTGGGCGTTGAAACACAACATATCCTTAGTGGCTTACCATCTCCCGGGTGTGAAGAAAGCGGATTCCCTGAGCAGGACAATGGCTCAAATACACGAGTGGGAGCTGGACACCGGTCAGCTTCAAATAATCTTCGGAAGGTGGGGGACCCCCTCAATCGACCTCTTCGCAACGAAAGAAAACAGAAAAAAATGCGAACAGTTCGCGAGCAGATGGCCGCAAAAAGGATCCCTGGGGGAAGCGTTCTCGTTTCCTTGGACGGACAAATTCCTGTACGCTTTCCCTCCGTTCCCCCTTATACGGAGGACAATCCAGGGGATTCGCAGGTACAAATGCCGGGTCATTCTAGTGGCACCGTATTGGCCGAGACAACCATGGTTTTCCGACCTCCTACATCTGTCGTTGGAACAGCCTATAACTCTCCAGAAAGTACCGCACCTACTGTCCAGGGACAAGGGAACGGTGTGGCACCACAATCCGGACAGCCTCAACTTAACAGCATGGCTCCTGACTTTTCAGAGTTTGGCAGCTTGAAAGTCTCGTCGGATTGCCGGAGAATTCTGCAGGCGGCTAGGGCCCCTTCGACTAACAAATCATACATATGCAAATGGCGAAGGTTCTGTACGTGGTGTCTAACACAGCACGAAATTCAGCCTTTAGAAGTAACCCCTGAACAAATTCTTCCGTATCTTTTTCACCTAGCTGAGAGTGGGCTGTCATCATCGTCCATCAAAGTGCACTTGGCGGCCATTTTAAGGTTTACCAGGAAGAGACAGTCTTCCCCATTATTCAGTGACAGACTGGTGAAACATTTCATGAGGGGTCTCTTTAGAACTTTCCCCCCTACGAAACGGTTCCCACCGTCGTGGAGTTTAAATGTGGTGTTGGCGGCCTTAATGAAGCCTCCATTTGAGCCAATGTCCTCTTCATCCATGCAGTTCCTATCTTGGAAACTGGCTTTCTTAATTGCCATTACATCGGCTAGAAGAATGTCGGAATTACAGGCATTGGTCATAGATCCTCCATATATGAGATTCTTTAAGGACAAAGTAATTTTATCAACTAACCCGACTTTCATCCCGAAAGTACCGACGGTCTATCACAAGCACTCGACCATTGCTCTCCCTACTTTCTTTGCGACACCGTCGTCGACGGCGGAAAAGGCTCTTCATACGCTCGATGTCAAAAGGGCGTTAAAGTTTTATCTGCAAAGAACGCAAGAACTCAGAGCTACCAGACAGCTGTTCATTGCATATGGTCCGTCGACGAGAGGAAGGGCGATTTCCAAGCAAGGACTGGCCCGATGGGTCTCGTCGGCAATTGTTTTTTGTCACTCCAAGGCCGGGAGACCCCTACAAGGGCACCCTAGAGCCCATTCCACAAGATCGACAGCCTCCTCCGCGGCGCTATGGGCAGGAATTCCTCTGACAGACATCTGCCAGGCGGCGGCGTGGTCAGTTCCACACACGTTCACACGCCATTACTGCCTGGAAAGGCAGCACGCGGATGAAGTACAGATGGGGAGGGCAGTGCTGCGCCATCTTTTTCAATGAGGTAAGCCAATGGTGAAACTGTTGTCTTTTACCTTGCCGACGTTTGTATGTATATATATATATATTTGGTCTGGGAATGGTTTATTTTTGTAATGTATGTTGCATTGCATTCTCACCTCCTTCTTCTAGGATACTGCTATACAATCTATTCTAAGCATGTGAATCCATGAAAGATCCAATGCTGGAGAAGGGAGTAGTTTCTTACCTGTAACTCCATTTCTCCAGCGTTGGTATCTTTCATGGATTCACATGCGCCCACCAGCCTCCCCGAAATGCAATGTGCAGGATATGTGCATAAACAGGTTTCCCCCTTTTCTTCTTTGGAGGGGTCGAAATCTGACGGGACCCGCGGGGGCGGGGCTTATATACCATTACGTCCTATGGGGCATGCGTGGACGTCCCCGGGGAGGACGTAGATGTGGATAAGACACACAAGTGTCAGAAGTTTTTTCCTATAGGAAACGACTATATATGTGTACCGAGGGTTCCCAGTCTGACGACGGGGAATATTCTAAGCATGTGAATCCATGAAAGATACCAACGCTGGAGAAATGGAGTTACAGGTAAGAAACTACTCCCTAATCCAGTCTGTTCTCACTCTGTCCTTATCCCCTCTCTCTCTCTCTCTGTTGGATAACAATATCATCGAGTAGCAAGTGTGTGGGAGAGACTCTCCCAGCACAATGTCTAATCTATGCAGAACTTCATTCCAAAAGGCGGATACCCTTGAGCATGTCCATAGCATATGCATCAATGTGCCCCCACCACAACCGCTACCCCAACAAGTCTCAACATCCAATAGTCCTAACCTGGCCATTCTTGAAGGGGTCCAATACAGTCTACAAATAATTCTTTGTCTAACATACCTAAGCCCCAGATCCATTTTGAAGCAGGTACTCCCATTCCTCACTAGGAATATCTATGCTGAGATCCTTCATCCAAGCCTGGCAAAGTTTTTCCATGCTTCCACATGTGAGCTTTCCATCGGCATTAGTTTCATGTATGTTGACCCTGCACACAGGAGAGAGCGAATGATCTCACAAACTGAGGGTCTCTCATGGTATCTCCCAACATTCCCTGCCTTTCTGTCAAAAGGGTTTTTAGGTCCCTATTACGCCCACGTTCCCTACCCCCAATCCCAAAAGATTCTCTTAGACGATCAAAGGGAATCATGTAACTGTTCTCCCATACGTCGTGTATTTTAAGTATGCCCTTTTTGATCCAACTCTGCCAGCATAAAGTCTTATTTGCTACTTGAAGCCCTACATTATGCCACAATGATGGTTATAGGTGAAGGGATCGAAACCGAAAAAGATCAAATTTTTTTTATTTTGGGGGGTCCCCCCAAACCCCTGTTTTTGGGGTAAAAAAAACCCTTTTAAAGCTACACTAAAGCAAACAAATATATATATTACATTTTTTTTTATCCTTTGGTTTTCGGTCGAATGCACTCGACCCTTTTGCATTCAACCCTTTTGCTTTCGACCCTTTAACTGGACACCCACAATGATGCGTCGTATGTCATCCAGATGTTTTCCCCTCTACTTGTCATAAAACTTTGCAACGCCTCCCTGGTTGTACACATAGGTAGTCTCACTGTAGAATTTGGCATCTTGGACATTGAATATATATCACCCAAAGCATAAGGTGTGAATTGTTCATTCTCAATGACATGCCAGTAAGGGACCTAATTATTAACTTTGGAAAGATATAAAAAAAATTCAGGACCCACCCAGTGTAATAATTCATTAGATTGGGGTACCCAAAAAATGTATCTAGGAATCTTAGGTCTGTTACCTTCCTCCCCAAAGAAACTCCTGAAAAGCCTTATCAATACTAAGGATGACCTTCTTTGTGAATTTCCGGGGGACAGATTGTATAATGTAGAGCACTTTCGGTAAAAGAACTATTTTTATGGCATTAACTTTTGCCCACAGCCCCAGCTTTAAGTGACCCCATTTTAAAATATCTCTTCGGATTTTCTATAATATTTTTGAAACATTGTATTCTGCCATCTTTTTCAGGTGCCGGACCATGTAAACTCCCAAATTCTTCATTGCTCCGACTTCTCATTGACAATTCCAGGAACCCATAACATTCCTGGGCTGTCCAGCATCCATAGGAAAAACCACTGTCTTTTCCCAATTTATCTTGTGGCTAGATAACAATCCCACTTCCCCGAACATACATTTAAGTTTCTCGCATCCATCTATCGGGTTTGTCAAGATAATAGTCATGTCATCTGCATAACATAAGATTTTAATTTCTCTATCCTCAAATTTAAGCCCATGGAGACCCTGCCCCTGTGCTAAGTTAAACAGGGTGACAATGGGCATCCCTGTCTGGTACCTCTGGACAGAAGAAATGGAGAAGACATAACACAGTTGACACAGACCCTTGCACTGATAGATGAGTTCAGTGTTTTAATAACTCCTATAAAAGTGTCTCCAAAGCCCAAGTGTGTGGTCCAAAAAAGCCCAATTGACCCTATCGAAGGCCTTTTCCGCATCAAGTGTATTCTGGATCTTTCCCTTGGGTAGTCCCTATTATGTCTATACGTGTTCTAATATGGTCATACCCATATCTACCCTGCATAAAACCAACCTGGGAACTACTGATCAGGTCACTAATGCATTTATCAAGCCGATTAGTCATTATTATTGTAAATAAATGAAGGTCAACATTTAATAACGATATCGGCCTGTAGTTTTCACATTTTCTGCAGTCTTTGCCTGGTTTCCACAACACAAGCCTCTTTCATCGTGGGGCATACAATCGCATCAGTCATGAAACCATTATACAGTGTACATAAGAACGGTGCCAGCACATGACCCAGCGCCCAGTAAAACTCAACCGGAAGACCATCTAAGCCAGGTGATTTACCTTTATTGAGATGTTCGATGGCTCAAAAAATTCGGGCTCCTGGTATGGAACCTATTCTACCCAGGAGGGTTAAATCAGAAACAAAATACACCAATGACTAGGTTCAAGGGTACTCATACACGAAGGGCTCCCACAATTGGTTTGAAAAAATGACTCTTTGAAATTATCATAGAGAAAGATCTCTAGAGGACTTTTTATGTTGTAATTGCATGAGTCAAAAACACAACAACACAATTTACAGAGAGAGAATAGACATCATCAATGGTTTGTTGGACCATAACAGAACATAAACGTAAATGCTTTAAAACACCATTTACCACCAATGCTCGGGACAAAGTTGAAAATGGCGTGTGTGCAACAAACCCAACCTCTTTGGAGGTTTGTCAAAAAAGACACAGTTCAATTGTGAAACAATTCAAAGCGGAATTCTAAAGACAACGTAAAACAACTAAGAAGCAACAGATAAGATTTTTCATGTGTGAACAGCAATCACTGTGCTGTGAATTCGGGGAGTAGTATGTCTACATCAGGTGTTTCAGCCGTTTAGAATTGGGCTAAATGAGCCTCATCTTTGGGACGGCCATCATCAGGACAAGGTTCTGTACACGGGACCTCTAATCTGTGGGGAAGGGAGATCACAATCAGGTGGGTGTATGAGCCGCAGAACTAATTTAAATTGACTGAATCAAAAATGTGTAGTCAGAAAATAGAAAACACACATCTTACCTATGTAGCAATTGATAGGCACTGTATTAGAGATCCATATACCACACTGGGATGGTCTCTAGGTACTCCTGTTGTGTTAAACAGAAAAGGGGGGAGGGGAGTGAGTCTAAACCCCAACCGTTATGTACATAATAAATATAAATGGACATAAAGCATAAAACGTGTCTTACCTTTCACCGAATAACTACAGGTGAAAAGGTCCAATGTGTTGTAAAGCGGTCAGCCATCAAAGGTATGGCTGCAAGTAAACAGAAAGTCACATTTAAGTGTCTGAATGTAACGACTGCTCATGTGGAACTAAAAGTGCCCATGCTGGCGAATTTACCTTTGGTGGTGGGCCAGATAGGCTGTCAAAAGGCTGCATGCAGAGAGCGGGGCATCTTCGAGTGACTGAAGGAGCACACTGCACAGCGTGGGAAAAAGCTGTTGCCAAGGCTGCATGAGTGTTTTATATGGCAGCAATGTTAGGATCAGGCTGAAATCGAGCAGCCAGAGAAAAAATGTATAGCGCTCGAACTGGTGGAGCATAGTGATAATAAATCAATTTAGAGGGCACACGGGATACACATCTGTCTTAAAAATTAATTTAGGAGCTAAAATTAGCCAACTGGTTGTCATGGTAACCGTCATGTGACTCATACAAAAAAATCATGCATCAACAGAGTGTAAGATGACCTCATGGGGATGTTAACAAATTCGTTGAAAAGTCGGCGCATGATTAGAAAATGGGCCCAATATGTACAGCTCTTGGAATGCATAGGCAAATAGTAAAGCAATAATAAATACAAGGCACGTGGTGCAGGTACATAATTGCATAGTCATAGAGAGCCACAGAGTGTACTGATTAAATACCAGCTGTGGGCAAAAGAACATATAAATTGTACCGCTATCCTAAATAGATGGCAAAAGAGAGCCGCAACAAAATGCTCACTAAATGTGCACACAGACATAAGAATTGGACTGGATGGAAATCGATGTATAGAAAACTGAAAAAAACAGTGGTATTTTTTGGAAAAAGCATTCTAGTAGGCATACCGGGCAACTAATTTGGTCTAGATGTAAAAATATCTAAACGAATGAATGTTCAAGAAACCAAAACACAACATTTTTGAGAACAGTGTTACAATGGACATTCAAGTGTGTCAAAGATGGTTTAAAGAAAAGACTTCCATTCCACTGAAATGTTTAAGCCAGAATTTACAGTGTTAAGTCTGTGCACCCACCGTTGCTCTAACTGAGTCAATGTTTATTCAAATCCCCACCCCTCCTTTGAAGGCCCAGACCAAATGCCAAAATCATGTGCTGCTGGTACCAAGAGTTTCCTTCACATCATGGTTACCGTCACAAAAGGATCAACAGCATCTCTTTTAGTTTAAAATTGATGAATCATATCACTGTGACTACACTTCAAAGTACCCTTGAATGTTCAGTATGGAAACATTTCTGCGTTTTAAAGGAGGGGGGGGAGATCACTTAAACGAAATGGCATGTCCCGACAATTGCATCAAATAAACAACATCCGATATTGCAGTAAGTATGTATGATGCAATCAAGGTGCCAGCATGAGCGTTTACGAGTGAGGGTTATAAGCAATTAGACCACACCCCACATTAGACCATATGACTGTACCCTATATTAGCTGTCATTTAGAAATGTGCAATATATTGGGCATAAAGATCGTAAAATGAAACTCTAAAAGTTACAACACAGGTTTACACAGCACAGTTATCCAAAACTCTGTTCTCCACCTGTGATTTTGTTTAACTTAGCACACAGTATAATATCTGTGGTGCAGTACTTCCGACAGCCAGGGAGCAAAAGTCAGCAGAATATTAGGCTTCAATCAAAGGAAGCATGTTCACATATGCCCATATCCAGAGTGCGATGCATATACATACACATGATTCAGCCTCAGTCACTCGTGCGCTTTCTTTCTCAACGCAGGCTTTCAATGAACCAATAGTAGCAACAATGTCGTCTAATTTCACATTGACTGACATAAACCCACTTTGTACAGTGGTGAGGAGTTGCTCATATGTGGTGTTTTTGGATGACGTTGCCGGGGTTCAGCCGGTGGTGGAGGCATGGCGACTGGGGACTGGCTGCTGGTAAAGGAGTCCATAGGCCTGGTCTTCTTTTTCTTGGCTCCGGCTCCTTTTGTCATCGCCAAGGGGTTGGGGCATGGGTGTGAGTCAGCCCACCACGTGACTGGTGTACAAACGCCTTCACAGCAAAGACAGGGCACTGTGGATACCGATTATGGATCTTCAACACACCACAACGTACCTGGCCAATATAGCACCAATAGTTCTTGAGGCAGTAGTGTAACAGGGCACTTTAACTAAACGTAGTCCATGTGGGAGCCTTATTTCTGGGCAGGGCAGGTCTCTTGGAGAAGTATGGTAGGGTTCGAGTGCCCGCATATGACTCCGGTCAAGCGCAGGCCAGTTATTCCCAGCCAACAAGCTATTCAGGATATGTTGTATGGGATTATAAAGCACAAAGGAGCCAACTCACAGTTCCATGCGTAGATATTACTCCAAGGTCAACGGGTGATGGACCTCTTGCTCATGTATTATTGTAATGTTTGAATGGGCTATGTCCTCTCTCGCAACTGTACCGAGGAGCTTGTTTTACGCCGTTTTCACTCTGCATCCGAGGCCCTGCCGCACGTATCCTCCAAGCAGCGTTCTATGGTAGGAGATTCACCCAGTCGATTCACGTGGTTGATTAGGAACCACCACGTCAGTATGCATTTCCAGATGACTTCACTGCAGCCTTAAGCACCATGGATAAACGTAAGACCGCTAATGTTCTAATCACGGGCGTCCCCCAACCATTAAAGGCCAACATTCCGTAGTAAAGTATTAGGCCCTGAGTCTGTTGTATCGTACTAGCGGTCCCAAGCTGTCTGTTGCCATGGTGATCAGCGAGCAATACATTAATTATTTCAGGTGCATTCACTGAGTGTCAATATAGCCAGATAGCCAAGCTTGCCAATGGCACTTAGGTTGTTGGGAGCGCAGTGCAATATATGCCGATAACGTGGACCCCCCCCAACCCGCTCGCTGATTCACACAGCCCTGGACCTGGCGACCAGCAGTGTATTCCGTGCTGGTTCAGTGTGCTTAATATCAATGCACGGTGTCTACTTCTCCAGTTACTGCTCTACATCTCTGCATGCCCCACCGGACTTAGTATGAATAAGGTCCTGGCATATATTCACCCCTGCCGTTCCAGCCTGTTTGGCAGGTGAAGGATACAAGCAGATCTTCCACCAAAGCCCAAAGCGTGGTTCAGGTTGCCACCACCCCCGACTGGGCCGGCCCTCCACAGATTGTGTGAGTAGTGTTAAGGGAGTACAAGGACCACTATGCGTCCAGCTTACCGGATAGCACACTCATTAAGATTAGCAGCCTGCCTTCCAGTCTCAGATGCGGTGTGTGACTCTCAGTTATCTCCTCCTTATCTCGGGCTCAGCCCTGTTACGGGCCACCTCTCTAGTCCCCCGCGTCGCCCAACCCTGGAGGCTACAGCAGCCGAACACTGTCAATCGGCAAGGGCAGTAAGCAGCTGCCTCCACCACTACACGCACCGCCACAGTGGATGGTAGTAGCCCGCTACAGGATACTGTCCAACACAGGGCCGCAAAGCCACCCACTTCAGGGCTGCTGGCCCGAGAGGGCCGCAGGAGCTTCCCAGTTGCACGCCTTAGGCAGCAGGATCACTTACTGGCGGTTATGTAGCTCGGCTTCTCTGGCAGCTATTCCCTGGACCGGCCGAGGAGCAGATTCGGTGGGTCTGTGCGTTGTTAGCCTCTCGCCCTCCTGTCCGAGCACCCAGCCGCCTCCATCTTGGGTGCACACTCGAGGGAAGCAGAGTCGCAAACTCCACCCGCCACAGGAAAGCAATTGCCCAGCTTGGGTGTCCCTTAAAGAGATTCCTGTATGCTACGGCACCTGATGAGTAGTAGAAGGAGAGCCTGTGTGAAGGCAGCAGTGTAGGCTCCGCCCCTTCAGCGGCACTGTGGCGTTACCCAGCCCGTGGTCTGTGTGGTGCTCCCATCCAGCTCGCAGCACCCGCACTGAGCGCCGTATCTGGTGATCAGGATATTTCAGGTAATTGTGGTCCGTTTTCCCTCTAGATTTTTCTCAAAGGATCGACACGTGTCTTAGGAACAAATACACGTCTTGTAGGTCTCCTGGGTGGCCTCGATTCAGGATGTTAGCTTGCTTAGGATATTTGCCGGAGAGGAACTCCACTCTCAGGCAGCCATCTTGTGTTCGCGCACCAGCGCCCCCACAACTGAGAGTATTTTTGACCCAATAGCGAAAGACCTAGACAAACTATTACAACCATTAGTACAAAAGAAATCTACATATTTGAGAGATACCACCCACTTTTTGAACACACTAGGTGAACTCCACACATTTGAAAAGAGCTGGACATTATTCACGCTTTATGTCCAGAGTCTGTATACCTCAAAACCACATGGAGAAGGGCTACAGGCAGTTGAGTGGCTTCTACTACAAGAAGAGTATTTTAATTCTAATAAACTTTTAGCAATTGAACTTACAAAGATGATCCTTTACAACAATTTCCTTAGATACAATGATCAGTTTTATCTACAGATCTCAGGAACCTCAATGGGGTCAGATATGGCGCCAGCTTACGCGAACATCATTATGTTCGCTAGGGATGTAACGGTATTACGGTATACCGTTAAAGATACCGTGAACCAATTAATTGAACAATAATAACCGTCACATTGTTTATACCGGTATACCGTTCATACTGCTAAGTGTGCTTTTCAATCTGATTTGGAAAGGCTGCAGTAAGCAAGTGCTGCGCAGTCTTGGTCTTGCACTGTTGGATGTGCCGTCTGCCAAGTAGTTTCAGTTGGAGCAGTTTTTAATGCCATTCCATAAACCACACGTGCCTGACACAAAATCAATATGTTAGCAATAGGAAGAATAAATACAGTGCCAAGAAGGGAAAGGGTTTACTTTGGGTTGGCGGCTTTGGGGTTTATATATTTATAATGGATAATGTTAAACATATGACAATGGGGGATTTCCCTGGTTCCATCATTGAATTTACATATAATAAGTCACACTGCGAAATGTACTCATCTCTGTGGGAATTCCCTGCTGCCATACAAAAGGGTAACATGTCCGTGATTACTGAACACCTTTTGGCCCGCAAGTAAACTAAAGGCTGTAACGTAAAGAGAGAGTGCGTGTGCGTGTCTATGCGCACAAGCGTATACTACCATCAGATTCCATTGATCTGTGGCATGGAGGTTATCAAGATGGCCACATGTTCATCTTCGCCAGTAGCCAGCGGGGGAGCTAAAAGCCTAAATGACCACTCAAGAAAAGCTATTAAGTATGCTTTGCCAGTCGCAGCAGGGCTCTTTCCCCCCCAACCCCTCTCCTCCTCTTCACACGTGTGTGTGTGTGTTGTATGGTGGAAGCAAGGGGTGGCATTTCAGTGGAAAGTATGTTGAAAAGCCCAATTCTGGCCCTGGGTGCCTGGTTTTCTTTGTGATGATAAATCTGACAATTTAGTTCACTCCACCTGCTATACCGCGATAACCATGATATACTGTCATTTGGCAAGAAGGTTATTGTACCGTCATAAAACTAATACCGTGACACCCCTAATGTTTGCGCTTGAATCAGAACACATATTGAAACATCCTATATGGTCCATGAAGTTGCCAACATGCAAAAGATATATTGATGACATTTTTGGCATTTGGAAAGGACGAAGAGTTGTATACCTTTCTCAAGTATCTGAATGGATGCAATCCTAGGATTCTATTTACCCTAGGAATTGAAACGGCAAATATCAATTTTCTAGATGTTAACACTATACCAACCAACAATACCCTAAGCACCTCAATATATTGCAAACTGACCGATGTTAGTAACACCCTCCATTATACCAGCTACCATCCACAACATCTGAAGAACGATTTTCCACTGAGCCAATTGTTAAGACTAAGGAGAATTATCTCAGATGATGGACATTACAGTGAAGCTGTAGTTGACCAAACGGAAAGATTTAAAGAAAGAGGTTTTCCAGACACAGTGCTAAGAGATGCAATAACTAAGAGTTGTTCACAAGTCAGAATTACCTTATTGAAGAAAAAGGAAAAGATTGAAGATCCCCAATTAATATATCTCACCAAATTCTCTAAACAAAATATGCAGATTAATTGTCATGATCTCTGCTTCCAAAAGGTCAGGGTTTTCCCAACTCCCTTGGAAGCAGATCCATAACCCAGGTTCCGAGTGCCAACCAGTCCCAATTGGGACCTTTTGGACCCAGTCCTGGCGCCAGTGGCACCAGGCTCATAAATATGCCCAGTCCCAGCGCTGGAAGCGCCGGGCTCATAATGCTTGGGTGGACTTACCTTCAGCAGACCATGCTGCTTACTTGCCTGCCAGTTGAGCCTCTGATCCTCTTCTGTTTGGAACTACTTTTCCTGTTGGGTGGGGCTGGAGCCACTCCCTAGATTCAGAACACTGGAACTCTTCTGGAAGGCAGGAACTCTTTTCTTACCAGGAACTCTTTTCTTACTTGGGCGTGGCTGTGGAAGGAGACACCTAAGCACTACAGGAGGCTATTTAAACCACACCCGGTGGATGAATCTTGCTTTGCGTTATTCTGCAACCTCTGCAGCAGAACGCTCATCGTGTCTTCTGCATCCGGTCCTGGGCCTAAGGAAAAAGGCTTACCATCCTGAATCCAGTCTTCAGCAACACCTATAAAGACAAGAAAGAACAGGTTAGCATTCCGGCATCTGAAAGGCAAAGGCTTACCTACTCTTCGTGCGCTCCGGAGGTCTTCGGCGCTGCATCCCGCATCTGAAAGACAAAACAAGGTGCGTTTAAAGACATTGGGGAACTTTAATACTCACGTGCCATTACTCCTTTCCACATCTAATCCAGTGGGTATTCTGGCACCCTGCAGCCGCTCCGAACTCGTACCTGCAAAATAAAAAGTCAGTTAGAGCGCATAGTGAAGCAGGCAACAAGCGCTTACTTACGTGCTTCCAGGCGCTTCTATTCATCACACGGGCTCCATCTTCAACTCACTTCAGCCCGTCATCCGCCATCGCCGGAACCCTGCAAAACAAGAGACATCATTACTAAAGACTTTTAAAGACATTAGAATTACTCGAAACTTACCGTTCGTGCAGTAAACGACGGACAGCAGTCCTCTGAAGTCAAGAGGCCTGCGCTACCTATCCAGTGAAGAAACTGGTTACAGCACCCTGCCCTGAGGCAGATGGAGAGCTCGGCATTCACTTACCTAAGGTGAGAGCGTTAACCTTTGGGGGTCTACAGGAGAGGAGAAGAGGAAAGAGATAGGGACACCCCAATAACCCCAGTTCATTAACCCCATATTTTCTATCTGCAGACATCTTACTCTACACGTCAGGCATACAGTGCACAGAGGTCCAGCCCAAAGAGCCAACCGGGTGCTACACATCACCTTTGAAGATACGGTAGTCGCCCAGTCAAGACCGGCGCCTCTGCGAGAATCAGGTGAGCGTTACATTAATCACCTGCTCAAAAAGAATTGGAAGATCACGAGACTTGATCCTCAACTGCGTGAATGGTTCCCTAAACCACCTCTAACTGCTTACACAAGAGGACGTAACATCCGAGACTATCTGGTCAAAGCAGAAAGAATTGACAACCACAAACAACTCTTCCTGAACAAACCTAAATACGGCACTTTCCCTGGTCTTCACTGCTGCCACTGTAGCAATGTACAAAAGGGAGATCAAATCAGACATCCATGAACAGGACATGTGACACCAAGTTTGTAATGTATGGATTAATTTGCCCTTGTGGTAAATATTATGTCAGCCAAGCCACCAGGAAAATAAAAGCAGGAATGGCCGCGCATAAATCTAACATTAGGTTGCAAAATCCTAAATTGTCAATATCCAGACATTTTGAACTCAACAAACACAATATAGCCCAACTTAAATTTGTAATTTTTTTAATTATTACCAAACCCGTGTGAGGAGGTAACATTCTTGAGCTAATCTCGTGTAGAAGAAGGTTCTGGATCCATAAACATGACGCATTGGAACCATCAGATGTGACCGAAGAATTCTCTCTAACACCATTCCTATGACCACATCTATACCTGACCATTTTGGGTCTACATACACTTAATAGGGAGTGCCATCCCCATTACATGAACTACATGTACCTCCTAGTACATACCTCCTAGTTTATGCTCACCCCCTCTCCAATATACAGTGGTACCCACTTTACAGTACATCTCTAATAGCCACATTCATATAGTTGAATTGATTAATTACGTCAAAATGTTGGTTAGCGATATCTATCGCTATTTAAAATGTACTTTTGTGTATACTTTATAAATATGTTACATTCAGTGAATCCTTGAACCTGACTGTTTCATATAGCAAAGTGTCCTTTAATGTAAAAACAGAGGACCAACTGTTGAATACATTTTTCGATAGCCATACTCACATCGTTGAATGGATGAATTTTGTTGAAATGTTCATGAGTTGGATCTATTGCTAATGAATATGGAACTGTATGTATACTTTGTTACAACCAGTGAATCTTTGAACCTGTTATGTGCAAGATTACACCATATAGCCATTGTCATGTCAGGTGTCCATCCGTAGATCTGGAAATGTGATTATTTGCGATGTATAGATCTGACTCAGATTGTATCTGTTTGGTAACCATCATTATATCTATAGATGCCTCACAAATACGTTATATCTAGCGAATCCTCGTACTTGCCATGTACAACATGATTGCACATAGTAGTTGTCACGTTTAGGACTCACTCACCAATTGGATTATGTTAGTACTCGAGACTTATAGTATAGATCAAGAAGAAATCTAATTGAGAAATTATCTGATAGGGAGATATAATGATTGGATTATAACCTATGAATTGCTATCAACATTGATAATGCGATTTTAAAACCACAAGGTAGATTTCTGGGCTTCACGTCACTTATTTACCAATAACCATGCCATCACGTAATCATGTGCATGCCAATATGTAGATGACACACTAACCAGGTGCATTGCATCAATTACATACGGACAAACAATTACATTTCCCACAATCTCCATAATACTGAGACTCTGTATGTAAAAGATGACTACAAACTAGAGATATTCTAAGAATGTCAAGCATCTTTCTCAATGCACGTCCCGTCCGTGATGTCATCACGTAGGCATACATCTGTATATTTTTGAATGAGCACCGAAGTGGCAGGATGATTCCGGTCCACTAGCGACGCTCGTCCCGTCCATCTGCAAGTACAGGTTTTATCGATCGCGTACTTAGCCCCGGCATACTCGAATAAGGATTACTCCTACGTCCTGTCCCCTTTGCTCAATACTTGTGTGACGTTCCGTCTTTTGAGACGGGACTGGAGCGCTTTTGTAAACCAAACAAAAAGCATAAAAACTTTCTGTCCTTTTCTTTTTACACAGGGCACCTCACGTGGCTGTGACCCCGCCCTCCTGAGCTCTGCCCCGCGCAACGCCCTTCAGTCCTTTTCTCCAGGTGGGTGGGGCTGGACGCACTTGCATCACTGGGAGTTTTTTGGTTTTTACTCCTGTTGTCCTTCCTTCTTGCTCTGGTTCCACGGTTGTCTAGTCCTCCGTCTATGCTGGAGCATCTGGGATTTGTGTCCTGTTCTTCATGCAAACGTCGTTTCGCTGGGGAGGATCCTCATCCTCTGTGCCTGGAGTGTCTAGGCCCGGAACATCGCTGGGACTCGTGTCTTTATTGCGACTCCCTCTCCGTCCGGGCACTCCAGCGTCTTCTTCGGTGGGAGGTTGTGTTCCACATTTAAATCTCTTCATTGACTAAAAAAAGAAACACCTGATAAGTTCCTTACTTTTTAGGGCACCCCGGCCTGGGGACTCCTTCCTGGGGTCTCCAGGACCGGGAGGGGCTTGCGCAGCTCTTCTACCGGGGACATCCCTGAGGTGTCCCGCAAGGGGCCTAATAGGCACACCAGAGCTTCCTCCGAGGGTTCCCACAGTGGGCCTGGCAAAACCGGACAATCTTCTGAGGTTCTTGGGGTTTGGGGGCTAAAGTTCAGCCAGGTTCTTCTGTGGCTCTGAATACCGGGGTTCACCCTGATTGAACATTCATAAAGAATGCTACCCATTACATTGGATTTAACTAGGTAAGGTATAATGAATGCACGTAACAATTGCTAAAATTGTATATACTGTAAAGAAGGCAAGGCAATTGTTTTTGACTCTCTCATATACTTGTAGAATTGAGCAACAAACTCCGCTCCAGATGAAGGGATGGATATTCCCAAAATACGAAGAGCTCATTTTTTGATTTGCTGCCTTGTTTATTCAACTTTTCCCTGTTTACCTATGAATTATTTTATGAATTGACACATTGTCACAAAATAAAAAACGGACTGAGCTCAGCATAATCAACAAATATTCTCTGTTTTAACCTAATCTATTATCATCTGTAAATTACACTATCCTATCTCTAAAAAAGAATTGACAGAGGTTATCCACAATTTGATAGGTGTGCGTGGGACGGGAGTGTCCTTGAGTTTTGGACACTAATATTTTTTTGCAATTGACTAGTTGTGACTTCTTATGCCAGAGTCACGTTTTTCTCCCGTGCACCCTTAATCTATCATATTTATTCTGACTCCTATTCAACACTTGTAAAACCTGGCTAACTAATGTGTGCATGCCATATCCCTTTCCACATTGTATTGGGACATGCCAGGTATACGGCTCTGGTGTTAGTCCGTTTTCACTTCACTTGAGCTGTCAGTGAGATAGTGTTTGCGTTGGGAAAGGAAGTGGGTTAAGTTCCTAAGTATCCTACCTGGTAGGATGGGGAAAAGGTGTTTTTGGGTAGGGGATACCACGTCTCACCATCAGGTGTCCCACTCGCCAAAGACCCCTCATCCAGGTGATCCTCCCTCACTGGTCCACCCTAAGGAAGTGGATCCAAAAGCGATGGCCATGTCCTGGCAACCTGGATGACAGATCCCTAGGGACTCGCGAGTGAGACACCTTCATGTTTCTCACATCATCCATGATGTTACAAAACATGACTCGAAGATGAAAAAAAAAAAGTAACTATTTGACAATGAAAAAATAAATGTATACATGGTGTCAAGATGCCATTTCTAAGATTATTTGAAACTACCATGTATACTATATTGAGAATAAAAAGTACACCCAAGATTTGATATACAAATCACACTGTCACTATGTTCCACTGCTGTCATTTACTGAGACATTTAAAAAACATCCAAATATACGCAGTCTGCATTTGTGATTATCTGGATGATTATTTGATTACAAACATTATCTACTCTCCGTTCATTTCATACTTGTAGAAAATCCTTTGAATTTTATATCTGGTACTGACAGTTTTGCCAGCTGCTTTTCCTCTCTTCATCTGTGTCGCGACCCTCGCCCAAAACCCCCTCTGGCAAACCCATTGGCCAGGTGGAGTCAGGACTCGGGCCTCTAGAGCCTGGCATCCTCTTCAAAAGCCCTCATGGGGCCAGTCCTGGCACCTGTGGCGCCAGGCTCATACACCATGAAAAACAATGTGCTTGGGAACTACTTTATTGGATTGTCAGCCAACATGGAGGCATCCACATAGCTTGGTTCCTAAGAACCAAGCTATGCGGTCTAGTGTTTTGGGTGTGGTAGCCTAGGGACTACTTTACCTGGATTATTTTGTTGGGGCTATTTAAACCACACCCGAGCAAGACAACACGCTTTGCGTTACTTTGCAGCTTGCAACGTGACGCTCACTGTGTCCAGCTATTCCCTCGAACCTCGGAGAAGCAGAACCTGCAAGGAGACAAAAGGAACATCATTAGCAGCAGCATCTTACCGGCAGTGCTCATCTTTAAACACTTGCAGCTACTGAGAACAGCTTCCTCGAATCTGCACGCCTCCTGGACAGAACGACCTGAAAGTGGAAGATGGAGGCAACATTAAAGAAAGCAGTAGAGACATTTACAAATTACGAACTGCTCAAAAGGCTTACCTGGCTGGTCGCATCTCGGCTGGCACCACTCCGGACATTCCACTCGCGCTGAAGAACACCACGACCTACAAGGAAGGAAAACACAGGTTAGCAAAGGCAAGACTTCGCAGCGCTGCGCATAGCGCTTACTTACCGCATCATAGCGCTCTAAATGCGCCATCATTTACCAGCGGAGCTCAACCAAGCCAGTTCGCCACGCTGAAGCTCCGCATACCTAAGTGAGAAAAAAGAGACATTTTAAACAAAGAAAGGCATGCATGATAGCAACAAAACTAAAGAACAGCAATAAGACCTATCTGAACAATATCAAACGGGCCGGCGTCAGTGAAGTACCTGGACCGCACTCGCCCATGAAAGACAACGCGCCCCTGCAAAGAAGGCAGGACAGAGAGCACGCCTAATTCTACCACAAGGCAGAACCTTCCCCGCAGACCACATTAGGGCAAAGCTGAGAAGCATACCAGCGAGTAACCCGGCTGGGTGGCGTCCCTGTGGATACCAGGTGAGCGTAACAATCTGTCCCTAATCCACACAGTTCTTGTTGTGCCTTTATGAAAGTTTAGGTAATCTTCATTGATCATGTCACATCAAAGTATGTAGCTATGCCCACACCCTCCCACTCAAGCAAGAGTGGCACTGTTATTCTGCAGTTTGATTGATTGATATTTTATTTCTATCGTGCTCGTACACAAGTGTTTCAGATAATGGCCCTCATTACAAGTCAGGCGTTAAGGCTTTAACGGCGCGGTCGGCGACGTTAACCCTTAACGCCTGATTCACACTTTAACGCCTGCTTTTTGCAGGCGTTTAAGTCCAAGGCGCTAAGCGACCTTGGTGCTAATTACAGCACCGTAATTTACGGTGCCGTAATTAGCGCCTTCCCCATCCCCATTATGCCCTATGGGGCAAAAATGGGAATGGGGAAGGGCAAATGGTGAATGGGAAATTACCGCCCCACTCATCTTGGAATGGGACGGTAATTCCGCCATCCACCATGGCGGAATCCAGTATGGACCATGGTGCTAATAGCGCCATGGTCCACCGCCTGACTTGTAATGAGGGCCAACGTGTTATAGGGTCGGGAGGATGTTTTGTGCCAGACTGTCAAAATACATAAAAATAACTACTGCCATTTGATTGTAGGCCTGTTGGTAGTCGTAAAGGATGTGTGCAATAAACACCTCATATCTAAATGCAAAAAGACACTACATTGGAAAATAACATGGAAATGTAATGGCAAGCAACAAATCTAAATAAGCAATATTTTTGGGGCTACATATCGTGTGTACCAGCAGCAATCTGAGTGGTTTAACGAATTCTCAATGAACATCATAATGGACCATCATTTAACCATTTTGCATTCATTCTAAACACTATAAGCTGTGAGACCCCCTCTCCCTCAGCAGACCCAAACCAGGAGTAGGGGGACTGATGAGGCCAAGACGACAGACGACGATATCGTCTGAGCTGGCAGTGGGTTGCCGCAGCCTAGAGCACCACCACTGGACAAGGTGGGGTTGTTCCATTCCATATTCGCCAGTGCCTCTGAGCTGTTTTAGCTTGTACCCGAAGAAACCAGGAAGGGGGTTTCCTGTACCAAAGACGCAATGCCGAGAAGAAGACAATCATGGCGGTAACCCTCCTGGACGACGTGTGGGAGGAGGGCATAGCCCTCTTTAAGAACCCTTGCATGGCTCCAACCAAGCGGGATAGGCTGGTGAAGGAAGTACTGGGTACCGGAATCTGCGCCCAAGTCCCTGAGATCGCAACCATCGCTGGATTCGGTGGTTTCGGCGGCCGCGAAGAAGCAGTCATCTAACTCGTCCTCGTCTTCAGTCCTTCCAGACAGCGAGGGCAAGAAGTTGGGCGCCATGGGGAGGAAAGTGGTTTACACTGCAGCGCCCACCATCCAGGCGACCAACGCACTGGTACGACAGGGAGCTTTGGTACAAGCTGGGTCGATTGTGGAGTTCCTCCCCGACAACAAGAAGATGGAGGCAATCGCCCTGTTCCAGGAGGGAGAGGTAGCATCGGATCACGCAATCACAGTGGCGCTGGATGTTCCTGACGCAGGGTTCTGCCAGATGGAGAACAGTGTCTGCCTTAGTCACCAATGCTGTATGAAGGCCACCAATTTCCACTAGGAGCTCCAAACAGAGGTACTGGACATGCCGTTTGACAGAGATCGCCTTTTTGGGAAGGTTGTTGATGAGTCCCTGCAGGCCTTCAAGGCGGATACAGAGATGGCCCCTCTCCAACAGCTCCCGCTCTTCTTTCGCTCCTCCAGAGGAAAGTCGGGCAGGTCATCAAAAGGTTTCACTTCCACGTACCGTCCGGCTTCCAGATCCACGACCAAGGAAGCCCACAGAGGCCGTTCCCAGGCCTACGGGGAAGGAGGACAGCGTTGCCATCGCGAGCATGGTGGGGCGCTGAAGCAAGCCTGAACCAGCCAAGACATCGAGTCCCCACCCATGTGTCCCGGTGGGAGGCCGGCTGACTAGGTTCGTTGGCGAGTGGGAAAAGATCACCACCTACAGATCGGTGCTGGATGCTCTTGCCCAAGGACATAGCCTGGAATTTCAGCACAGGTGTCCGCGGATCCCTCCGTTAGCCCGTCAGGAGCAGAACATCCCTCAGCTCTTAGAGGAAGTACAGGCCATGCTACGAAAAGGGCCAATAGAGCTGGTTCCCCAGCGTATCCGGGGCACCGGAGTCTATTCCAGATACTTCTTGGTAAGAAAGAAGACAAGGGGCTGGTGGAGGCCCATTCTAGACCTGAGACATCTGAACAAGTACTTCAAGTCTCAGAAATGTAGGATGGTCACGTTGTAGCATGTGCTCGGCCAACTCGAAGGAGAGGATTTCTTGACTTCGCTGGACCTGGAGGATGCCTGCATCCACGTCCCCATTCACAGGAAACGCCGCAAATGTCTGCTTCGTAGTGCAGGACAGCAATAGCAGTTCAAGGCCCTACCCTTTGGCATGAAGTCGGCCCCCAGAGTGTTCACAAAGCGCCTGGCACCAGTGGCAGCCCATCTGCGTCTACGAGTGATTCACGCATACTTGTAACTCGACAACTGGCTCATCCCGGGCCATTCGCAAGGATTGGCCGTCGGACACATGGAGGCGGACGTCAAGCTGCTGACGGATCTGGGATTCTCCATCAATTATCCAAAGTCCTGCTTGACACCATCACAGAATGTGCTGTTCCTGAGGTTGACTCTATACAATGTCCTGCCTAGCATCACTCTCGGAGGAGAGGGTAGCGGCAATTCAGGGGAAGGTGCAGCGGCTGTTGTTGATGAAGACTTCCACAATGCGCACCATCAAGTCGTTGCTTGGCATGATGTCCTGCATCCACCGCATCTGGCTCTGCAGGTTGCAGGTGCAACCTCTTCAGGAGTTCCTTGATGCTCACTGGGTATAAGTATCACAAGATCACTCTGGACAGTTCCATCGGGCGCTAGGGTGGTGGGGCATCCGCTCCAACATCGCCCATGGCATAGGGTTTCAGAGCCCTCCGTTCCAGGAAACGGTCAGAACAGACGCTTCCCTGGAAGGCTGGGGAGCCCACACCAGACGTCTGCACGCCAGAGGCCTGAGGCTACCAGAGGATAAGGATCTCCATATCAACATCCTGGAGCTATGGGCTGTGTTCTGGGCCCTCAAGTAATTCCTTCCGTCTCTGAAGCGCAAGGTGGTGAGGATCTTCACAGACAACACCACCACGATGTTCTACATCAGGAAACAAAGGGGCACTCTATACCCGGCGCTCTCCAGTGAAGTACAGGAACTATGACGCTGGGCCGTCTGATAAAGAAATGTTCCTTGTCCCGCGTCAGCTAGCGGGAGTCAAGAACACCATTGCAGATTCCCTTAGCAGTGAATTGAGCTCCCTCCATGAGTGGGAACTTCTATATACAAAGTTGCAAGGGTCCGTAGACAGATGCACACCCTCCAACCATTTCCAACAAACTTTGCGTATTCGTACGCCACTGAATCCCTTCCACATAATGACCTACTTACAAAAATTGTAAATTCTAGACAAAGAACCTTGTTTTTGTTAAATTTCTTTTTATTTTGTTTGTGAACTAATTATCATGGAAAAATATCTACAACATATATAAGGAGATTTATTGTTTGACCATGCTTAAAAACCAATTGTAAATAGTATACATATATCACACCAACCAGTGAACGCATATCACACTTCATTCATCCCCATTCATACCGACAACCTTTCGTACTTGTGCAAAAGAAGCAATATAATCTATTCTAAAAACAGCATAACTCTATTATAGATATTTCACTGCTGGATATTAGCTTGTTTTATAATAAAGTGCATCAACCTCAATCCTTGACGTGGAATATGTTATCACAACTGGTTTACAACATATAATGATTGACACACATTTCTTTCTATGTAAACCAAGTCAGAGCCAACTCGCCAATTGGCGGTTGGGTCTAGGTTATGTCTACTAGCTAGATGGTAGTACAATTTCCATCTAGTGCTCCTCATCAAGACGCATGTTTTTTTGAAAAACAAAGAAAGCAATTCATTAACAACAATTCAAGTTGGCGAAAATATAAAATTTAGTCCAATTATTGGTATGTAGATTCTTCCAGCTTGCAATTTTCAAAACTTCTGTAGATCAGGTGTATTGCCAATGCCTGGCAGATGTATGCTCCCTGGATGTGCTAGTGCGTGCGGGACCATGCGTCAGGGAAAAGTTCTATACTGCGTCACTGCAAGAAGGCTTGATCCTGCGTGTTGCATCTGTTCAGTGCTCTATTCCATCTTGCAACAAAGTTATGTTTGTTTCACACGGACGGTGTGGCTTGCTTCAGCGCATAGAAAGCTGATGGTAAACGCCCAAGTGCAGGACCAGTGCTCCACATATGTTTGGATGTTGTGTGGTTGTATTTCCTCTTTTAATGCCTTGATGGGTCCGCTGTGAGTTACTCCCTGGCAACCCCTGCACCTGGGGGACTGTTTTCTGTATCCTTACAGTCCCCCTACCAGCACTTATGTTCTGCACTTAACATACACTTGCCACCCGCTGGCCGTTTTATTTATCTTTTTTATTGTACTATCCCTTGTACTGCACTTCCCCCCCCTCTCCTTTCCCCCCGCACTTTTCCCTTTCCCCTTCCCATGCACTTGCGCGATCTGAATGACACCTGGCCTAGTAGGATCGTTGTCTGTCTTCCCTTTGTTCCCCCTCCCTTGCCTCGTCGCGCCTTGAAACACTTGTGTATAGGCGCGTTATAAATACCATACCATATCATATCATACTGATAGATTACGCTCCCACCACTCGCGCTGAATAGAGCTGGTGAATTTCCTCACACCCCGCCTACATACATGTCTGTGAGTGGGAACTTCGGCAGGACCATGTGGGCCACATCTTCTCCAAGAGGGGCAGGCCCAACATCGATGTGTTTGCGATCGGCGGCGAACTGCGTATGCCAGAAGTTTGCCAGCAGATTCCACCAACCGAGGAGCCTGGGAGACACGTTCTCCTTCCCATGGGACGGGATGTTTCTGTACGCGTTTCCCCTTTTGCCTCACCTGCTAAGAGTCATCAATACACTCGGTGTCGATGCAGGATGATACTCATCGCACCGGCGTGGCCGAGGCAGATTTGGTATCCCGACCTTCTCAGCCTGTCTGTGTCGCCTCCGATCAAGCTACCAGCGGCCCCGGATCTTCTCACCAGAGAAGGAGGCGCATTCCTGCATCACGATCAAGGATCGCTCAACCTGAGGGCTTGGCACATACCGTCCTAGAGTTTGGAGGATTTGAGTTGCCTGCTGACTGCAGGGAGGCCCTCGCCAAGGCCAGGTCGTCGTCGACTTTGAAGTGCTACGGTCACAAGTGTAAGTGTTTCCCTACGTGGTGCCAGTCGCTGAATATTACCCCTCTGAGGGTCACGGCCCCACAGATACTTCTGTATTTGCTATCCTTGGCCGATGCTGGACTGGCGCACACCTCGATCAAGGTACATCTGGCAGCTATCTCTCCCTACACCAGGTCTCCAGGAAGGTCTTCACTTTGGTCTCATCAAGGAATTCCTTAAGGGACTTTTTTGTTCTTTCCCGCCGGTGAAGGCTCCTGCCTCGCATGGGAACTGAACTTGGTTCTGACGAGGCTCATAGGAGCCCCATTTGAGCCGATGCATCAGGCTCCTCAAGTTCCTCTCGTGGAAACTGCTTTCCTTGGGGCCATCACATCAGCCAGGAGGGTGGGTGAGATACAGTCCCTATCCTGCAAACAGCCATACCTGACTTTGCACGAATTGAGGGTGGTGCTGCGGACGCATCCCTCTTTGATGCCGAATGTTCCGTCGGAATTCCACCTCAACAAACCTTTGATTATCGTTATTTTTCTCAAAAGATTTGTCGCCGGATGAGAGGGCCTTGCACTCGCTGGACGTTGCTTGTGCCCTGAAGTTCTACATGGCACGCACAAAGAGTTTTCAAAAGGCTTCACAGCTGTTGGTTAACTTTGGTCCTGTGAACCATGGGAAGGCCTTGCCCAAGGCTTCCATCTCAAAGTGGCTGTGCAGCTGCAATTTGCACTGTCATAGGACGGCGAACCGACCACTGCCTGGCAGTCCGAGAGCCCACTCCACCAGAGCGATCACTTTGTACGGCGTTCCTAGCTGGTGTGCCCCTGCCGGACATCTGCAGGGCTGCTATGTGGAGGTCCACGCACACCTTCACGAAGTTCTACTGCGTCTGCAGGGATTCCAGGAAGGGGTCCACAGTTGGCCAAGCAGTGCTACGCAACCTGTTTGTCCTGACACGAGTCTGTTCCAGATGTAAGGGTTGATTGTGCTGTGCCACCTTCCGTGGTTGTGTAATGTTGTACTGCTGTGTATTCGTTATTCATGAGCATGTAAATCCATGCCAGACCCCATGCTGGAGAAGAAACAAGGTACTTACTTGAAACTATTGTTCTTCAGCATGGGTCTGGCATGGATTCTCATACAAACCCTCCCTAGTTTCCCTCTGCTGCGGCTCTTGGTCATACTGCCACTTTACCTGCTTACTTAATCTGAAGATGGCTGCCAGAGGTGGGGCTTAGCGAGAGGGCTGTCATTGGATGGGGGCAGTATGACCCAGAGGACAGTGATTGGTTTAGAGGGGAAATGTAGTTTGTAAGTGAAAGTGAAACCGTTTTTCTTTTACTTAGGGTTCCCAGCCTGGCAACTGGGAATATTCATGAGAATGTGAGTCTATGCTGGAGAACAATAGTTACAGGTAAATAACTTGTTCCATATGATCGAATAGCCTATGCTCCTGTGATGCTATTGTGTCTTCCACTGATTACTCAAAGTTTATTTTTTGTTTTTAATTAATCATTTTATTGTTTCTCAAGTAACATAAAAACATACAGCCTCGCGCTGTGAGGTAACAATTACTTCCCTTCCCTGCCAAACATCGAATTCACACCATGGTTACAGTTTGGTATAGTCTCTTAACACGTCTAGTTACATGTGCTACATCAGTGTCTCGTAGTCTCGGTTCCCTTCCCATGTCCTCAGGTGACAGTGCGGTCTATCAGTATAAACCTCCCCTCAGTGTACATCTTCCCACTTCTGCCATATTCGCTGAGCTTTCTCGGGGCATCCCTTAGCTGTATAAACTCTTTTTTCCATTGCAATGCAGATGTCCACATCTGTGGTCCATTGCGCATAGTTTGGTGTCGTCTCAGAACCCCAAAGTTGCGCTATATTTCTCTGGATCAATGCAGTGGTGGTGGATAGAAACAATTTATCGTATCGTGACAGTTCAATATCCTCCTCTATCCCCAGCAACAGCAGTTTCAGATTTCTGTGGATCACTTTGCACATTATCCTCGACAGTTCATCGCAGCACTGCTGCCAGTATTGCTGAATAAGAGTACATTCCCACAGCATGTGGTAGAAGGAACCTTCCTCACTTTTGCATCTCAAACAGGATGGATTGGTGGCTTTTCCCCAGCTGAATAATGCTACCCTCGGGTAATACATTCTATGCAATATCTTCAGTTGGATTACCCTGAGCCTGGAAGAGATAGTTGATTCTCTGGGGAACATCAGTGCAGCTACCCATTCCTCCGGAGGTATGGTACCCACATCCCTCTCCCATTTAGTTTTCAGACCTATTAATTTCTTGGTGGCAAAGGAGGTTATGGCACTGTACATAGTAGACGTGACTTTGTGCTTAATCATTTCTGGGAATAGGTTGCGTTCCAGCGGGGTATAGTCAGGCATGTCAATCATTTCAGGAAGGTGGGCCTGCAGCGCATGTTTAAGTTGCGTGTAGTGGTACTGCTCATATGGGGGGGGGGGGGGGGAGTACAAAGGTGGTGACTAGGTCTGCGAATGGTATTATCTTGTTTTCTCTCACATCATCCCCAATTTTTGCTATGCCTAGTTGTGACCAAGAGGGCCATTTAGGTAGTTTATTCACGTCTGGGAGGTGTTTATTGTCCCACAGTGGTTGTACTGGGGTTAGTTTTTTGTTCCAATCTAAGTATTTGTGTATCTGTCCATACTTGAGTCATGTGTGTCAGCATTGATGGGGCAGTTGGCCGGTCCTTTTTGCGATAGAGGTATTTCATGATGGGCCTTTCTTGTGGATTCAGGTCTTGTGTTTTTTGTTGTGCGGCAGTCTCCGTGCAGTTTATCTTTCACTATTGCCATTTGACTGGCCCAATAGTAGGTTTGTAGCCAGGGGAGTCCAATCCCACCCTCCCATATGGATCTTTGTAGCGTGGTGAGTGCTAGGCGTGGGTGACCCCCGTTCCATAGTAGTTTGCTAAGTGTCTGGTCTATTTTGTGAAATTCACAGAGCGCTATTGGTAACGGGGCATTCGAGTGGATTGTGTCCTCCAACGTATTCCTCATCTTAGATGTATTCCATCCAGCTTTACTGCTGTTCGGAATTTTTTCCGTCCGAGGGCACCGTGCGTCGATGTCGACGAGTCGATGGTCCCTCGAAGGCCTCTGTCGAGGGTGACATCATCGGGTGTATAAGTAGCATGCGCGGCGCCCGTTGGCCTCAGTTCCGTTTTTCCTCAATTACGTTGCTTCGCACATTCGGCGCGCCTCGAGTTCTGTCAACAAATATAATATAACGAGAAGTAATTATGTCCTCGTCATCAACGCCGATCACGACCCCGAGATCGGGTTTTAATAAATGCAAGTCGTGCGGCTCAAGAATGTCGATCTCGGACCCGCACCGCGAGTGTTTGTGGTGTCTCAGGGAAGGCCACGACATGGAGGCCTGTTCGAAGTGTCAGGCGATGACGGGGAAGGCCTTGCGAGAAAGGAGAGGATAGCTACAGGTAGATCGGAAGGATCGAAAAGCCTCTAGCGTCGAGTCGAGACCCCATGGGGAAAAATCTCCTTGACGCGAAAGGCATCGATCTAGATCCCGAAGCGATTCTCATCGCTCATCATCTTCGTCAAAAAAGTTGAAGAAACGACGCCATAGGTCTCCCTCCACCTCGTTGTCAGACGAGTCTCCGAAAATGAAATGCCCCACAAAACATTTGTCTACCGAAGAGTGGGAAGCATTCAGGGTCAAAATGATGGAGGTATTTGAGAAGGCGAAGCCTCGGTCCGCGCCTTCTTCGGAAGCCGGCCGGGAGCGTCATCGCTCAGACACTCGCGCGCTCTCGATGCTGGGTGATCGTAAAAGGAAGCATAGGGAACCTTCCAGGACGCTGAGCGATAAACGCTCGAGTCGAGTCGACCGCTCGAGGTCACTGACGCTGTCTGAGATCTATCACACCTCGAAGGGGAAACCGTTGAAGACCGCCTCAACGCCCTCGAAGCAGACCCTGTCGACGACCACTATGTCATCGACGCCGTCGATGCCGAAACCTTCGGCGCCAAAGGCTCCAGGGCAGCCAGAAAAAAAGGAGAAAACTACAAAACATGTATCTTCTTCAAAACCTGGTACTACACCTCTTCCTCCTCCTCTCCCAGAGAAGGTTTTCAAGCCTCTCCCTAGGAAGGAGTTTTTCAAATCCTTGACCTCAATTTTTGAGGAACAGGAGAGATCAGAGGAGGAAGATGTACCTTTTGGACTGGAGTATGGCACCCAAAATGTCCCAGAATGCTTGATATCAGAGGAAAGCAGAATGAGGGATTTGGTGGAGTCATTACATAATGCAAGTGGCATTGATACCTCTCCTGAGAATGACTTTGGTAGACCAGATCCAGGAGAGCATGCCAGTCCATCTTACCGTCAGTTAATGACCAAGGTGGTAGATTATTTGGCATGGGCTAGAGCACCAGCCCAATTCGTCCAGGACAATTTAACAGACATATTGGACCATGGTCCCACTGAAGACCCAGTACTACCTTTTCATGCAGCCTTACAAAACAGGGTGGCCAAGAATTTGGAAACTCCGGATTCTATCCCTCCGGTAAATAAATCCCTCGCATCAAAATACCGCCCAGCCAGTAGCGACCCCGGCTATCTGTCAAATCATCCAACTCCCGAGAGTTTGGTCATACAGGCAGCCACAGCTTCCAACAAACTTGCATACCCGTCTATCCCTCCAGACAGGGACGATAAGCGTGTGGATGGTTGGGCACAGAAGGTATTTTCAGCCGGGAGCATGGCATTAAAATCTGCCAACTCCACATGTGCCTTGGCAAAATTTTCGTACACTCTGTGGGAGTGCATCGCAATAGCGGCGGAGCACATACCAGAAGGGGAAGAAAGGGAAGGTTTCCTAGCCATCATTAGAGATGGAAAGGAGGCCATGCAGGAATCCCTTCAAACTGGATTGGACACTGCGGACAGTGTAATCAGGTCCATGGGCACTAGCACGGTAATGCGCAGGTTTGCGTGGTTACGGAAGTCGGGTTTTGCACCGGACGTACAGAACCGCCTCCTGAACATGCCTTTTGACGGGTCTCACCTTTTTGGCAACAAGGCTGACGAGAGCCTTGAGAGGTTGCAGACCTCAAAAGCAGCGGCCAAATCTTTAGGAGCTGCTATTAGGCAATCTCAGCCTTTTCGTGCGCAAAGGCAATCATGGAGGGGACGATCCTATTGTTATTACACCTCATACGGGAAGACGACAGGAATGGCCAGTCAAAAGGGCCAAAGAAAGACCACTCGTGGTGGACGAGGAAAACGTGCTAGGCCAGCTCCAGCTGCAGCCTCTTTGCCATCAGCAGCTGCAACATCTGCCACAAAACCACTTTGAGGACTTGCACCACAAAACACCTTAGGAGGCAGGCTGTCGCAGCATCTGCAAGAATGGCAAGCCATTACTTCAGATGTTTGGGCTCTAGAAATAATAGCCCAAGGCTATTGCCTTCCTTTTCTAAAGCAACCTCAAAGCAATCCACCAGGGAGACACCCGTTGAAACTTTCAAACCCGCTCCTACAGCAGGAAGTTCTAACCCTGCTGGAGAAAGGTGCTCTAGAACCAGTACCTGCAGCGGAGAGGAACAAGGATTGGTACTCCCCGTATTTTTTGATCCCCAAGAAGGACGGAGGACTGAGACCCATCTTGGACTTAAGAAACTTGAAGACGTTCCTCAGGAAGGACAAGTTCAAGATGGTTACCCTTTCTCAGATCCTTCAGGCCCTTCAACTCCAGGACTGGTTGGTGTCATTGGACCTCCAGGATGCTTATTTTCATGTGCCGATTCATCTCAAACACAGAAAATACCTGAGGTTCGTAGTTGGCGACTCACACTATCAGTTTCAAGTCCTGCCATTCGGGTTGACCTCCGCCCGAGGGTCTTCACCGAGTTAATGGTAGTGGTGGCAGCGCACCTCAAGAGAGGGAGGATTTATGGCTACCCCTACCTGGACGATTGGTTGATCAGAGCGGGCTCTGCCGAGCAAGCACTGGATCATCTGAAAGTCACCTGCCACTTCCTCCACAAACTGGGCTTCTCCCTCAATTTAAAGAAGTCTCAAATGACACCTTCCCAACAGCTTCAGTACATAGGAGCTGTATTAGACACATCCTTGGGAAAGAACTCGCCTCCGAAGACGAGGGCTCAAGACATTCTTCAGATGGTTTCCAAATTCCAAAATGCCCAAAATCTCCAGGCTTACGACTTTTTAAGGTTGCTCGGCCTCATGGCATCCTGCATTTTTCTGGTGCCAGAGGCACGCTTGAGAATGAGATCCCTTCAATGGGCCCTAAAGACTCAGTGGTCCCAGTTCTCGGGTCAAATGACGGATCTTCTTCAGATTCCGAACAAGGTCAGACGAGACCTTCTATGGTGGACCTGTGCAGAGAACATCCTAAAGGGAGAACCTTTTTGGCAACCATGGCCGGAGATGACAGTAGTGACGGACGCCTTACTCCTTGGGTGGGGAGCACATGCCACCGATTTGACAATAAACGGTCGTTGGTCTCCATCGGAGTCCAAACTACATATCAACCTTTTGGAGCTCAGGGCAATCAGACTAGCGCTGAAGGCCTTCTTGCCATCTGTCAGGGGAAAGAATGTCCTGATAATTATGGACCACACAGTGGCCATGCACTACCTAAACAAAAGAGGAGGTGTGGGGGTCACTACCCCTGTGCAGAGAGGCAATGCAGCTCTGGTATTGGGCGATTCAGGAAGGAATCTCTTTAACAGCAATTCATCTAGCCGGGGAAGAGAATATGACAGCAGATGCTCTGAGCAGGCGGAGCACGGTATCCCACGAATGGGAATTGGCTCAGGAAGTCATTCAAGAGATCTTCGCCCTTTGGGGAACCCCTCAGGTAGACCTATTCGCAACCAGTACCAAACGAAAATGCAAAAGGTATTGCTCAAGGGAATTTCCCCCCCGAGAGGAGCCCTGGGGGACGCGTTTGTGGTGGATTGGAATTTCCCACTATTGTACGCGTTCCCTCCAATTCCCGTCATTCCTCAGGTCATCAGGAGGCTGAGACGCTCTGGGAACCGCATGATCCTAATTGCTCCGGATTGGGCCAGGAGAACGTGGTATCAGGACCTTCTAGATATGTCCATCTGTCCTCCAGTACCTCTTCCTCAGAGGGAGAACCTTCTCTCTCAAATGGAAGGTCAGGTTCTCCACCCAGAGGTCAGAACACTCAACCTTCATGCTTGGTATCTGAAAGTTTGAGATACAGGGATTGGAACCTCCCAGATGATGTTATGGAGGTGTTGCTTTCAGCAAGGCGGCCAGCAACAAAGTCTCTGTACCGTTGCCATTGGAAAAAGTTTTGCAACTGGTGCAGGGAAAAGAATGTCGATCCTTTTCTATGTTCTATTCCGCAAGTAATATCTTTCCTTCTGACCCTAGCACATAGAGGTCTGAATATCGGAACAATAAAAGGTTGCCTTGCAGCGCTTTCCATTTTCAAGTGCTCATCGGAAGAATGCTCCTACTTCAAAATTCCTTTGATAACACAATTCTTAAAAGGTCTCAATAATGTGTTTCCTCCTCACCCATTTCAAGTACCAATTTGGGATCTAAATTTAGTCTTAAAATTCTTAATGTGTGCCCCTTTTGAGCCTAGGCACACGTGTCCATTAAGATTATTAACTTGGAAAACAGCCTTTTTAGTTGCTCTAACATCAGCAAGAAGAGTGAGCGAATTGCAGGCACTGTCTTCTGGGCCACCCTATACTGTGTTCCATAAGGACAGAGTTGTATTGAGGGTTAAACCATCATTTTTACCGAAGGTAATATCTGATTTTCATTTAAGTCAGAAAATTGTTTTACCCTCATTCTATCCTCAACCTCATCCTTTTAAGGAGGAAGAAAGATTACACAGACTGGACCCAAAAAGAGCTTTAAGCTTTTACATCTCTAGACTTTCTAGGCTTGGAGTGGACAACCAGTTGTTTATAGGCTACACAGGAAGAAAACTGGGTCAATCAGTAACAAAACAGACAATTTCACGCTGGATCGTGCTTTGCATTTCAGAATGCTACAGACTAGCACAAAAAGACCCACCAGAAGGGTTAAGGGCTCATTCCACCAGAGGCATCGCCTCTTCCACAGCCCTTCAAAGAGGTGTCCCAATAAGGTCCATTTGCAAAGCAGCAACTTGGTCTTCACTTCACACAAGATTCTATAGCCTGGATGCTTCCCAGTCTAGGGAGCTGACTTTTGGAAAAGCAGTGCTTTATTCCACCATCTAAAGGCATTGGTGGGAAAAAATCTGACCCCTCCTCCAGAGGAACTATGCAAAATACTGCTTTGGGAGCCTATCTAAGATGAGGAATACGTTGGAGGACACAATCCACTCGAAGAACAAGTTGCTTACCAACTGGTAACGTTTTTTCGATTGGATGTTCCTCCAACGTTTTCCTCATCGCCTCCCAACCTACCCCTCTGTAGATTTTTCCCGGCTTATTGCCATCTCAAATCTCGCAAGGCTGATACCTGTCTGCCGGCACAATCTACACAGTACAAGATCACAGATACAAAAGAGGGGAAAAACAGAACTGAGGCCAACGGGCGCCGGGCGTGCTACTTATACACACGATGACGTCACCCTCGACGGAGGCCTTCGAGGGACCATCGACTTGACGACATTGACGCACTGCGCCCTCTGCCGAAAAAATTTACGAAGAGCAGCAAAGCTGGATGGAATACATCTAGGATGAGGAATACGTTGGAGGAACATCCAATCGAAAGAACGTTACCAGTTGGTAAGTAACTTGTTCTTTTGTAATATGTAAAGAAAGCGGGGGAGAGCTATCATCTTGAAGAGTGATGCGCGTCCTAGTAGTGTTAATGGCAGGGACATCCAGTGTCGGCCGTCTTCTTTGAACCTTACCGTTATTGGGTGTAAGTTTTTGGGCACATAGTCCGTTAAATTATTCATAATTTGTATGCCTAGATACCTGAATTGCTCCTTTTCAACGCGGTAGGGGCAGTCGTCCGGCACTAGGTTATCTGTTTGCTTCGATGGGAATAAAATGGACTCAGACTAGTTAACACAAAGACCACTAAATATGCCATATCTATTTAATAATCGTGTCACGATGGGGCAGGATTCTCGCAGGTCTTTTAGGTATATTAGCAGGTCGTCCGCGTATAAGGACACCTTGTCCTCCCAGCCATCGGACCACTTGAAGCCACTCCATGTTTGTGTGGTTCTTAATAGGATTGCTAGAGGTTCAATTGGCAAAGCGAAGATTAAAGCTGATAGGGGACAACCTTGTCTTGTACCTTTACCTAGTTGGAAAGGGTTCGAAACATGCCCATTCACCTTTGTTACTGCTTCTGGGGAGTTATATAGTAGTTTAACCCAGCTCATGAAGTACGGTCCTATGCTCATGCGTTGCATAATTATCCAGATAGCTTCCCAGTAGACCAAGTTGAAGGCTTTTTCGAAGTCTATAGCGAATAAGGCCAGGGGATCTTGGAGCTCGGTTAGTTTTTCTAGTGCTGTATGTAATCTGTATATATTCTGTCTGGTGGATCTTTGTGGCATGAATCCACATTGATCAGGATGCACTAGTGTGTGTACAACTTGTTGTAGCCGATTGGCCAGCACTTTCGCTAGTAGTTTGGTCTCACAGTTTATAAGGGAAATGGGTCTATAGGAGCTGCACCTGTCAGGTGGTTTATCTGCTTTTGGCAGAACTATTATCGTGGCTTTTCTTAGGTCTGGGGGGAGACAACCCTGTGAGTGTGAATGTTGTAATAGGCGTAATAGGTGAGGGGAGATTACATTTGCTCCTATCTTCTTCCATACTTCGATGGGGAAGCCTTTTGGGCCTGGGTTTTTACCTGATTGGAGTTCCAACATGGCTAGGGTTATTTTTTCCTCAGTGATTTCTTGCTCTAGTAGGTTAAACTGTTAGTTTAGTGTGGGGAGGGCAGTTTCCTCCAGGATGTCGGCTGTAATCGGTGAGGCGGGTGCTCTGTACAACTCATCGGAGTACTTTGCAAAGCCATCCGCTACGCCTTGGTCTGTCACTAGTGGTTCCGGTTCTCCTATTGTCAGTTTCCTAACTTGGGTGTGCCCAGATATCTACGTTCTAGCCATGCCAGTATTTTCCCCGCCTTGTCCCCTTTTTCGTATACCTTTGCCCGCATCGCTGTGTGTGCTTGTTTTGCATTATCTAATGCTATGTGTTGCAGTTGTTTCTGTGCTAATTGTAGTGCACGGTGTGTTTCTGGTTGGTCAAAGGTCAAGTGGGCAACCTCAGCATTTTGTATGTTTGCTTCGGCTTCACGCATCGCTTTTAGGTGTTTTTTCTTGTGTGCCGTGGTCCAGGCTATGATTTCGCCTCTGAGCACTGCTTTTAATGCCTCCCATAGCATTCCCAGGCTGTCTACAGAGTGGGTATTTATCTCAAAGTAGGATTCAGTGATCTTCTGGATATGTTCTACCAGTTCTGGGAATCCTAAATAGTAGTTATTCAGCCGCCAATTGGGCGGGGGGACCGATCTGTTGGTTTTAATCATTAGTTATGAGTGGGCAGTGGTCCGATATGCCTCTAGGGAAGTAGTTGTGCTTCACATGCTTCATGTATATTACCTAATGGCAAGAGGAAATACTCTAGTCTGGACAGTGAGGCATGCACTCCGGAGTGATATGAGTATTCCTTTATGTTGGGGGTGTAGTGTCGTCCACACGTCATGCAGCCCTAGTGCATTAGTGAATGTAACAAGTTTGGTGCGTACGTCTGGGTTCCTGGATCATACATGTGTTCGGTCAAGGTCTACATCCATCACTGTGTTGAAATCTCCTCCAATTAGTGTGAGATCTGTAGAGTTGCTGGCAAGTAGGGGCGTGATGTCATTGGACAGGGGGGTTAGTAGATTAGGTGGTGCATATACAGCAATCATTGTTATGGTGCGTTCCCAGAGAGTCCCTGTTATGTGTACAAATCTACCTCCTGTGTCCTGTGTGACGGTAGAGGGTGTAAAGGAGAGTCTTTTGTGTATTAGAATTAGTACCCCTGGTGATCCAATGGTGAATCCGGCGTGTAACACCAGATGGTAGTTAGTGCGTTTGAATAGTGTACAGTTTGTGCCAGCTAGGTGTGTCTTTGTGAGGAACGCCACATCTGGAATGTTGCGATTCAATGGCTGTAGGACTAAGCGCCTTTTGATGCTGTTGCCAAACCCATTTACATTCCATGTCATCACTCGGATGGTTTTATTTTTATTCCCATTAGAAATCCCTGCCATTTGAGATGTGCATAAATGGTCAGTGTGTGTTGGACATCTGGGGATGCTGTATGCTTTAGCGTCATAATTAGGGATTTGCCACGTCCATGTGTGGGGTGATTTTTTGACGGGACATGCTTACTCGTTTGTGTGACGTGACTTACTGGTAAGGAGAGTATTACCTCGTACGTGTTAGAGATGGTGTGATTCATAACGCTATAACTTTGACCCCCCCCATACTCCACTCAACTTGAAGCATCTGTCGCCCAATATAACAAAACTAAACACACTGTCGAAAATAGACAGTTAACTCAATAACCATTAACCAACTTTCCTCCCTCTACTTGTTCTCGTTCCCCTCTTCCCCAGGTACCTGCTGTTTACGTCCAGAGCAGGTATTCTGCCTCTTGTCCTGTTGGGGGAGGGGGGGTTGAAGGATGAAGGGGGGGATTGGGAAGGGAAGGGGGTGGGAAGGAAAGAGGTGAGGCGCTGAGGGGGAAGTGTTTCAATTCGCAACCACCCATGGCTGTCCAGTGTTGTAGACTCTTCATTGGTCTCGACCACTGGGGTGTCGTTCCGAGGACTCGGATAAGTCCTATGACTATGTTCATGTTGGGCTTGCATCTTCTATTCTTGCTGCTCTTCCGGGTGTTCCGGGTCTGGTGGTTGTGGTCGTATTGGAGGCATTCTCCTGTCCATTCGAGGCCGGGGTTCTCTGTTTCTGTTTTTGCGCGAAGTTGACCAGTCGCCATCAATATGTTGCTCGGCCCATCGTCATGCTTCTTTGGGGTCGCTGAAATGGACCATGGTACCCTTGTGGTATATTTTAAGTTGAGTCGGGAATAGTAGCCCATATTTGACGTCCATTGCTTGCAATTGCTTTTTTAGTTGGTCAAATGATTGTCTGGCTTTTTGCACTTCTTTTGTATAGTCAGGGAAGAAGGCAATTCTGGAACCGTTGTGTGTTATTGTGCCTTTAGCTCGTTCACGTTGGAGTAGAGCATCCCGATCCCTATAATTCAGGAGTTTGGCTATGATCGTGCGCGGTGGGGCACCAGGCGCTGGTTTGCCCGTTGGCACTCGGTGGGCTCTCTCAATGGAGAAGAAATTGGAGAAGGTGCCTGGTTCAAATAGATCTGTGAGCCATTGCTCTAGGAAGAGTTCCGTAAAGGGGCCTTCTGCCCTTTCCGGTAAGCCGATTATTCAAACGTTGTTTCTCCTCCATCTCCCCTCTCCTTCATCGACCCTCTCCTCTATTAGTTTCATCCTGCAATTGACCCTGGATAGCTGCTGTTGTATATTGCGTATTGTATCTTCCGCGTCCGAGATCCGCTGTCCTGCCTCACTGGTGCGTGAGGTCAGTTTTTGCAAGTCATGTCGGAGTACGGAGACATCCGTGCTTATGCCATCCATTTTCTGTTCCATAGATGCTCGGGAGTCTGTAATTGCCGCCATGACATCCTTTAAGGATAACGTATTTTCGACTCCTTCCATCGTTGTCGGAGGATCTTGTTCTTCCTGTATTTGTATTGTTGGGGTCGTGTACTGGTCGATTCTATTTTGCACCGGTTGTTTCTTTAGTTTGTCTTTGCCCATGCTGGGTTCCTGGTCTGGATGGTGGTCACGTAGAATGAAACCCAAGTGGGACCAGTGTGCGCTGCTTGATGGTCACTCCTCTGGGGTGCAACAGGACACGTGTGATCAGTGTTACATGTTATCCGGTACTGCTGTGGATTTGTTCTGGTTGATCCTTATCCTACCACAACGTCGCAGCACTGTCCACAATTTGTGGTGGGCAGGGACGTTTGGCAAGTTGGTGTACACTCAGTCGCTCAGTCCCAGTATCCGTTGTCCCCAGCCAGCAGGGAGTGAAAGGGCCATCGCACCCCAGCGCTCCACCATTGGTCCCACCGCTCCTCCAGCAACGTTGGGGCACTTCCGGTCACTCTGTAGTTGTTTGCGCTCGTTCACAGCCTTACAGTGGTACTGGGTCCGTTCAGTCAGGTGTCGCGCCTCCTCCCCAGAACCTGGATAGGCGGCGCTGCGCGGTTCATTCAGAGTGGCACCTTTGTGTTAACGGGGAGTGGTGTCTGTCTCGCTCCGGTCATTGCTCTATGTAGGCCCCACCAGTAGTGGCACTCGGCAATCTGGCAGGGCTGTCCGCTTCTTCCCTTTCACATTGCTTCCACCGGGTGCACGGGGAGGGGTATTGGCACGGCGCCCGACTGCTTCTATTTACTGCATCCCGCCCGCCAGGTAGCCACTGGATCGCAGCAACAGCCGCCACGGCGGTGTTTAGGGCATGCAGATTCCTAGAGATTTGGGCATGCGTTTGTCTTTATATTTACCGACTGCGGCTGTCCAGAGGACCCAGGGGCAGCAGCGTTACTCCTAGGGCCAGTCGGCCACTATCGGGGCCATCAAGGGGGGAGAAAACGTAATTGTTGGTGGTGGCTTCCTCCTTCCCTCGCTTCAGCGGGCCACAGCCGCCTAGACAGGAATGCAGGAGCTCCTCTGGGTGCCTCGCTGTGTCCGCGTGTGGTGTGGCTCCAGGGTCCCATTCACTGTCATGAGCTCCTCAGTGGTTTCTTGTTACTCCTCATTACGCCGGCGGCACTCCCAGGCCCATTGTTGTGGGTTGGGCAAACAGTTCATGACACAGAGATGTCCCTCGGGAGTGCGAGCGCCCACACCGCCATGACCCCAGCTGGGGGTCTCCTATTCCCACGCTCTGGCAGATAGTAGCAGGCAGCTGTCTCAGGATGTTAGGGAGCCGTGGCACGTGGGGTGGAGCGCGGTCGCCGCAGGCAGGTTGTTGTGCGCTACGGGGGAGGAGATGTTAATGCTCACCCTGCTGTCTTCACACACAGCGCCGGCTCCTGGGTCACTTTCCCCTTCGCGAATCCTACGGAGGCTCTCCTCCGCAATGCCCCTCACTGTCTCGCTGGCTCACTGCGCTGCGGGCTGATAAACCGATACCGGGCCGTAGGGTCCCGCGGGGACAAGGATGTTCTCCAGGATGGTGGCTGCTCTGCACTGGTGTCTCCGGCTCGATCGGCTGACCTGCGTGGTTGTTTGACCGGTTGAAGTCACTGCTGTCTCCCGGCAGCCATTTTGTTTCTCGCCTCACAATTTCTCTGCGCGCTTCGACGGTCTATGCCTCCCGTTGCACGCCGACTTATTTCTTGATTGATACAGCCACTGGTGCTGCAAGTGTGAGAATCTCCCGACTCTCATTTAGGGCATAATTATGAGTCTTTAGTGGGCTGAAATACAGGATGTTTGCGGGCAACCACGGGAGCGAGGAAGGCTCACGTCTGCATCGCTTCGCTGCTGGCCACGCCCCCCTGATTACTCAAAGTTGAAGATCTTTTGTTGGAACTAGATGACTTTGATTATAATACCCTCTTATCGTGTACTGCTTCTTCTGATCTAATTGTAGCACTTTAAATTGAGAATTTCCACTAAGTTTCATTTTGCTATAGGAGAACTCTTCACAGACTGCAATACACCTTTTCATGCGCCATCATAGCCTGATCTTTTGTTGTAATTATTTACGTACATTATGCTCTATTGTCTTGCCAGTTATGCAGTGTTCTGAGCTCATTCACAAGCTTCTCGCCCACATCACTATTCATCTTGACAAATGGTGTGACCCAAGCTGTGCCTATGCAGCCGGTCATTTAAAAACAAATTAACATACCATCCGGACTCAGTTTTTCAACTTCACCAATATACCACGCAACGCAATAGTACTTGCTAATTGAATTAAGATGGATGACCCACCAGCTGTGAATTAAGTTGTAGAACAGGGTTGCTCAAATCCAGGCCTTGAGTGGCGGAATCCTGATCGGATTTCAGGATATCCCTTAGTATTCATATAAAATGTGCATACATTTATAGTCATTCTATGCAAATTTATCTCATGAATATTGATGGGTATCCTAAACATCTGACATTTTTCCTGCCCTTGAGGCCTGTAGTTGGACAACCCTGTCTTAGAATATTGGACAACAGCCCACATTGCAGTGTCAAATTTGTCAAAGGGATACAAGCTTCAGTGGCACTCAAATATCTGCCCCCATAGACACAGTTTAATTTGCTGATCAAATGCAGATGGTGTAAATAAACAAACATATGGAAACGGACCTATCTGGGCCTGGCTAAAGGTCCCATCCCCATCAACTGTAAACAGTAGCATTAGCTAATAGAATTCAGTAGGTATCTCCACTGTGCTGAAAGTCTGAGGAAATGGCACAACACTCCTTTGTTCAGTCTTTTGCCTAATGAAGGGGGATACAGGCTTCAATGGCATGCAAAGATCTGTCCCCACAGTGTCTTTTGCTGCTCAAAATCAGATCTGCCAAAAAGTCTGTCAACATCAAGAGACCCGTAAACAGCACTTGCTGATTGAATTCAGCAGCATGTTACACCATAGTGTTGGACTACTGGGTGTGGTACAGGTTTTTGAAGTGCCTGCATTTTTCATTTGTTTACTGTGTACTCTGGATCAGGTCATGTGATCTTTTGATTACAATTGACCCTATATTTGTATTATATTGTTTTTATATAGCGCTTTAATCCAAAGTGCTTATTCATTATTGCTTAATACTATAAAGGCATCCTTCAATGTGCCCCTTCCACAAACTGTGTCATCTTATCACATCATGTGTCTGGCATGTCAAGTTAAGAAAAAGAACAAAGACTGTCCATCCAGTATTGTAAGGAAGGCATGGTATCAAAGTAAGACGGACACAAGGGACCACAGTTCGAGGGTGTTTATTGAACTTTCACAAGGGGGGTGAAAAACACATATCTAAACCTATGGATTGGAGCAAGCTACGACCAACAATTAATAATAAACCCAGCGCCTTGCCTGATCACCATGGCAACCCATAAATAGTAAGTGAAGCTGCACACAGATCCATGAGACCTCTGTAATCTACTAACAGTTATACTTGACTTTGCGAGTTTGTTCGTAAAATTAATTAATCTGTTTTTGTGAAAACACGTCCGACTGAGAAGCTAAGCTACGGATGTTACCATGGCGACATCCCCGCCCCTCCTTGACCACGGGGGGTGGGACGCGAGGTGGACATGTTCCTGCAACTCTGCTGGAACACGACGCCTCGCCTGGTCGCCAGTGCAACCCATAAATGGAAAGTGAAGCCGCGCACACCCACGGCTTCACTCGCAGAAGAGCATAACAGAATGCGGGAGGTGAGTGTCGGCTAGACACAATTGAATTCGAGACACATGAAGGCTGGTTTTTAGACTGACAGATCCTAATTTCTTAACTGGATGCTGCAGCATTTTCAGTGGAAGCATTATCCACGTTAGAAGATACGAAGAACAGACTTCAAGATGGCCGCCGTGGAGAGAGGACGTGTTTGAGCTGAGCTCCGTCTCCTCTCCCGCGCTACAGCAGCAGCCTGACAAAATGCGGAACTCCCGATTTGAATTAATTCTGTAAACGAGCCCTTGAACCTGTTGCCGGAGCTCCCACTGCAGACAGGAGAGGAACGGCGCCCTCAAGCAGAGGGGACCGGACGGAACGCGGACACAGCGCGGCACAGGAGATTTTCCCGCCGAGCCCAAAAGACGGCAGAGGAGCCAAGAAGCGACCCGGAGAAGAGGGGGAAACAACCCGAACCCCTCCCCCCCCCTGTGCCTGAAGATTGGCAATCCTCGTTGGGGAAGCGGACCCGGCAGGGAGAGAAAACAGGGGGAAGCGAAGCATCCCTGATGCGCCCGCAACCGGAGAATCGCTTCGGGCGGCCCTGCGAAGTGAAGACAACACCCGCCGAGGCAGCACATAACCGACCTCGAGCAGCCGAAGAGCCGGAAATAAAGGTGAGCCCCTGCCGGGCCCCGAGAGGGGAAAGCGGAGAAGGGAGAGCGCCCCCACCCCGGACCGCAGAGCGGACACAGGGCACTCGAGAGCACACACGGCACGGGCCGGCGGCAGCTCCACGCAGCGCCACAGAGACAGCCACCCAAGCGTGCGACAAGCGGGGAGGGGGAGAGAGACCCACAGGAACATTAAGAAGCACCGGCACCCAGGGCCCGCGATCTCTATCAAATCGGATCAACCCTCCCCCACTCCCAGCACTCCACATAATCAGGAGAAGGGCATCACAATCGCACAACTCGTGCAGCAGGAAGGGGTGACACAGTCTGCACACAGAGAGGGGGCGAGTGATCGCCCCAACAGCATTTAAGGACACAGCCACTATCAGAAGACGCCCCCCCTCCTGAGGCGGAACAAAGACTTGAGAGGGCCCACACAACTTCGCCGGCATCACTCAGGTCAAGGGGACCCCGGATAGGGAAGTACACCCAGCGTTCTGAACAGACAGCACAAGGAGAAGACCTGGAAAGGCCTGAGACGGAACACTACTCGGCAAGTACCAAATGCGCGAACACGCATAGGGCCAAAATCTAGAGGGAAGCAAGGACAGACCCATCGACCCAACATTAGAAGCAAGACCAGATCCTGGTCCACCTCTGGGGGGGGAGATAAAGGGACCCCAGACAAGGCAAAAACGCATAAAGAACTAAAAAGCGGCCCGGAAATAGATACTCCCCACAAAGAGATGGCCACGAAGGAAGATCTAAAGACGTGGTTCGGGGAGTTTCAGGCGCAATTCATGGACTCAATGAACTCGCATCTGGATGCTAAGAAGAAGGAATTTAAATCAGCGATGCAGGAACTAAAAACAGAAGTTGCAGGAATAGGAGAAAGAACAGATACCCTAGAGAAAATTGTACAGAACATGAAAGAAGAGACGCAATAAGTGGCCCGCCTAACGCACAACCTGGAGATCCAGTGCGAAGATTTGGAAAATAGATCACAGAGGTCAAATATCAGAATAAAAAATATGCCAGAGACAGTGGAGGATAAAGACCTCAAATTGGCTCTGCAACAAGTATTCAAAGACATCCTCGACCAGGTGGAGGAAGAAGAAGTGCCGATTGATCGAATACACAGGCTGGGCCCGGGGAGATTGATGGCCCAAGGCGACCGCCCGAGAGACGTGCTGGTTGCCCTCACGAGATACACACACAAGGAACAGATCCTAAGAAAGGTCAGAGCAATGGACCATATCCGAATGAATGCGGAGGAAGTACAATTGTATCAGGATATAGCACTGACAACGCTCCAGAAAAGAAGAGACATGGCCCAGATAACAAAAGAACTAGCCTCACGTCAAATTAGATACAAGTGGACATTCCCATTTGGTCTACTGTTCACATGGGAGGGAGCGCAAAAAAGAATAACCTCCAGAGAAGGTCAGACACTGTTAAATCTACAGGATCAGGATGAAGACTCCCCGCAAGCAAGCGGCACAGTCCCCTTTGCGAGAAAGAGCCGTGGGGAATGGAAAACGATAAATAGGAGGGTGAGGCGCCCTAGCAAAAGGAAATAAAGACCAGAGGCGTGCAGAGAAAGCAGGAGCAGAAGCACGACGTAGCAGTATACATGGAGACTCGACAGCGACAGAAGAAAACCGAGAGTCCAAGAAACAGGTGCCGGGAGGGGAGGGGAGAGGATACAGACCCGGTAGCCACTGAAGTCATGCGGAAGGGTTTAGGATTCCCTTCAAAGTTATCCCTGAGAGAGTTTGAGGTTGTGAAGCACACGGCGACACGCCTGAGCAACAGTAGTGAATCATGCCATCCTCAGGGCAGTTGAGGGAAGGAGGAGGGAAACGCGCCATTTGGGGATTGCGCGACACAAAGGAGGTGAGGGGGGTTGGGGACAGGGGACGACCGACCATAACTCAGAACCTGTGAAAGGGAGGAAGGAACCTAAGGGAAGCCATCTAGTACATAAGAAGCGATGGGGATAAAGATCCTGACACACAATGTTGGGGGCCTAAATTACCCAGTCAAGCCTAAAAAAGTAGAACACTCCATCAGGCAGGGGGCATTTGATATCATAATGCTCAAGGAGACGCATATAAGAGCCCAAGACGAGCAGAAGCTACACCTCAAGGGGTTCAACCAAATTCATCAGGCAAACGCACAAGATAAAAAGGTAGGAGTGCTTATAGAGATCAAAGACTCCCTACACGCGCAGGTAAAGTCCACATGGAGAGACAAACAGGGGAGATGCCTAATAGTGACAATAACAATCGAAGACAGGCCCCTGACACTGGCCACAGTTTACGCCCCGAACACAGGCCAGGATGGCTTCCTAAGAGATATCCTGGACAAAATAGAGCAGCAAGCCACAGGGGACATTATATTGGGGGGGGGGGATTTCAACATGGCGTGGGTTCCATCCTTAGATAGATCCGGACCCAGACAACAGGATCAAGGTGCCCCGTCCAAAAACTTAAAACAGAAAATCACACATCTTGGGTTAGCAGATGCCTGGCGCAACGGCAATCCTAAACAGAAAAGTTACTCATACTACTCGCATGTACACAACACGGCGTCGAGAATAGATTATCTATGGGTCTCGGTGGGGATCCTTGGTAAAATAAAACAGATATAGAAACCATTACTCTCTCGGATCATGCCCCTCTATGGGCAACTATAAACTGGTCAAAACACTACCACCGGCTATGGAAGTGGCAGCTCCCAGAGGATATTATTAGGGATCTGGTAATGGGCCAGACGCTAAGAGAACACATCACGGAATATTCAGCTAATAATGACCTTCCAGAAACTAATAAGGACACACTATGGGATGCCCTAAAGGCGGTTACAATAGGACATCTAATAGCACTCAAAGCACAGAAAGAGAAAACGCACCGCCAAAGGGAAAAGGAACTAGAGGTAAAAATAGGGGCGATACAAGCAGAACTGATCCAGACGCCCACCAGGAAACTTATGCGAACGTTAAGACATGTCCAGGGGCAGTTGGAAGCACTCAGAACAAAAAAAGCAGAAAGGGCACTCCTATATACAAAACACTGGTATTATGTTAAGGCGAACAAAGCCGGCAAACTGCTAGCTAGACAGCTGAAAGGCAAACAGCAGACACAGACAATAAGAGCTTTAAAAGATGAGTCAGGCCAACTTAAAACCCAGACTGCAGAGATAGGACAGATATTTGGAAGATTTTACCAAAAATTGTACTCCACTGACCTCCTGAAAAAGGAACTCCCAGAAGCCTTTTTAGCTGGGGTCCAGCTCCCCGTATTGGTAGAAGAAGATAAACAAGCCTTAGAAAAGGATATCACCATAGAAGAAGTATATGCAGCAATACAGTCCCTCCCGAAAAACAAAGCCCCGGGCCCGGATGGGTATACCGCCATATATTATAAAACATATAAAGATATCCTCGCCCGATACTCACATCCATGTATAACACATTTGGGGAGAAGGAAACTGTGACCCAAACAATAAACGAGGCAAAAGTGTTGGTGTTCCGCAAAAAGGGGAAAGAACTCCCCACCGCTTTCCACCCTATAGCCTTAATTAACCTGGATGCAAAACTGTACATTAAGATCTTAGCAGCAAGACTGGCCCCAATTCTTCCCAGGATAATCCACCAGGACCAATCCGGATTTGTCCCAAATCGGCAGACTGACAACAACATTCGAAGGGTGCTGAACCTGGTCGAAAAGATGGGTATTAAACAAACCCCAGCTGCATTGGTAGCCTTAGACGCAGAGAAAGCGTTTGATCGAGTAGAATGGTCATATCTATTCCAGGTCCTACAGAAAATGGGAATGGGCAAGGGCTATATAGGCATGGTCCGGGCCAATTACAATTCCCCGTCCATAAGGATAGCAGTAAATGGTGGGTTATCGGACAAGGTATACCTAGAAAGAGGGATGAAGCAAGGGTGCCCGCTTTCCCCCCTTCTATACGCTATCTACTTGGAACCAATCCTGGCAAATATTAGGGAACTATCGGAGGTAAAGGGTATAGAGATGGCGGGGCAGGAGCATAAAGCTGTGGCATATGCAGACGACATGCTAGTGGCTTTAGGAGACCCAGAGAAATCCCTCCCACACTTAATGGAAATCATAGAGAGGTTTGGAGAGATATCGGGGCTCAAAATAAATAGGCAGAAATCGGAGATGGCGATCCTGGCAGGGAATAGAGAAGAAATCAGAGCAACGGCAACAGATTGCCAACTGACAATAGCAACCAATGGCGTCAAATACTTGGGAATCACTCTCACCGAGCAAATAGACGAATTATATGCCCACAACTACCCTCAACATCTGGAGAAGGTCAAAAATGATCTGCTAAAATGGAATTCATTAGCGACCTCCTGGTGGGGTAGAATTGCAGCGGTAAAAATGACAATACTCCCCAAACTAATGTACTTTTTTCAGGCCCTCCCGATAAACCCCCCCCAGGCTTTCTTCAAGGCACTTAGGAAGGCGGTCTCAAAATACGTCTGGCAGAACAAAACCCCTAGATCCTCAAATGCAGTCCTGACCGCACATAGAAGGGAGGGGGGATGTGCCATGCCACACTTCAAGAAATACTACGAAGCGGACCAGCTTTGGGTACTGAGGGAATGGATCCCGGAACAGGGGGAGAAAATCTGGGAGAGGCAGGATAGGGCGGTAGCAACAACCTCCACTAGGCATCTTTTATGGATCTATAGACGATTACGACATGTTAACATAAACATTAGCGAGATACTGAAGACAACACTGGGGTGTGGGACGCCGCTACGAAAAATGAAACCCTAACTAAAGATCCCGCCCTGTTCATGCCACTGTTTGGTAATACAGAATTCCTCCCGGGAATGGAAAAGGGAACTTTCCGCAAATGGGAAGAAGCGGGGTGCAAGATGGTGGGAGATATGCAGCAAGACCAACAGATAAGGTCATTCGAGAACTGCAAAGCACTATTGAACTTAACAACAAAAGGCTGATATAAATACGAGCAACTACATCACTGGTTGAGCACTCCTCGCCTAAAACAAGCTATGTTTAGGGATCTGACCCCCTTTGAAACCTATATCATGACGCACACAGGCTACCGCAAATTTGTCTGCAACACATACAAATTTATAAATGCACAAAACGAACCAACCACATGGCAATACATGAAAAGGTGGGAGAAAACCCTGGGCTACACACACTCGAGGGACCTGTGGGAATACATATGGCGCCTGATGCCAAAATTGACGAGAGCCATCCAAACCAGAGAAATGTGGTTGAAGATAATGGTGCAATGGCACTATACCCCGGAGAGACTGAATTCAATGTTTGCTAACTCCCCAAACAAATGCTGGAGGGAATGTGGCGGGAAGGAAGACTGGCAACATATTTGGTGGGAATGCCCGAAGATGAGCCCATACTGGGGAGAGATTAAGAACCAAATGCATGGAATGTTCCCGGGGACAGAACACCTGGGAGAAGAAATATGGCTAGGAGGCTTGTGGGATCCCAGGGATAAAGTGCTAAGTACCACACAGAAACTTTATGGGCCTCCTAATAGGGGCATGGTTGGAAATCGCATGCAACTGGAAACACAAATCCCCTCCACTGGCAGTAGATTGGATGCGAAGGGTCTGGGCACATCTGGCCATGGAACTATTAACCTACAACATCCAAGGGCATCATGGAAAATTCAGACATGACTGGGGATTAGTACTGGATTTTCTTCAAACGGACTATAAAGAACAATGGTGCCCACACAAAATAAGGATATTGGATTTATTTACGTGAAAGGAGAAAAGAACTTCCTAGAGAAGACATGTGCGGATAGAGACTTTCTCGGTCAGGGGGTGTGGGGGGAAGTTATCAATATGTTATGGTTGAAGGTTTATATGTAAGGCTCTTGATACATCGCATTGAAAATTAATAAAAATATGTTTAATCTTTTAAAAAAAAGATACGAAGAAAAAAGTAGAGAGAGTTATGCTTGTGTCATCTTTTGAATAGCAGTGTAATTTAATTAGCAATAGAGTTAAGGGGAAAAAAAAAGTTGACATATATTTTCTTGCTGTTTTCTTTTTTCAAATTCGTGTGTTATGATGACATCTATCAATGAACACAATTGGCACGTGTTGGTATGTTAATTACTTTAAATAACATTGTGGTAACAATGAACTACATTTTTGAATCACTGTGAATATGCTGACTATATTTTGTTAAATTACTTGGGTTTGAAATCAAAATATGGTACATAATAGAAGTGTACAACCCTGAAGATGGTTTTTACCGAAATGCATTGGCATATGTACACATAATTGTCCCTTGCTATTGTTGTTTCGCCTCACTACTCGCTAAGAGACAAATTGTCCATACAGGAATGTGCATTAAAACAGTTCCTGAAATTTTGAAGTGTCCTTGCATTTTTGTATGAACACAGCAAGTAATTTGTTTGATCTACAATGAGAGAAGAATGAATTTACAGGCGCTAGAGGAATTCAATACAACAAATAGAACCTATTTCAGCTCCATTAGGGGCCAACTGAGCGCCATTTGTAATAAGGTGGAGTCACCCTGTTTTTTGCTATGATGGTATCAAAGTAAGACAGACACAAGGGACCACAGTTCGAGGGTGTTTATTGAACTTTCACAAGGGGGTGAAAAACACATAGCTAAACCTAAATCTACGGATTGGCTCAAGCTACAATCATCAAATAATAATAATGCAGTCCTAGTGGAGTCTTGTCAAAAGAAAAGGGCCTCTACTAAACATAGCTTTTGCTAATCCTTACTGCTACTTCAGTGTGGGGTAATGTTCATGAAAAAGAAAAGAAAGAATTGGTCATAAAATGATGGATGTTTGGGCCGTTGGCCTCTCTTCCCCTCGTTTTCCGCAGAGGGCAAAACAGTTCATTCGAGCCAAGCACACACTCTGGCTTCATTGACGCAAGGATACAGTTCCAATTCCATCATCGGGGGCCTTCTCTGCTGAATTCTCTTTTCCATCAAAGTCTCTTGATTCGGAGAGCTTGATGTACAAAACAAAGATAGAAAGTTATTTTCTTCTTATAATTATAGGGTTTGGGGTGTCTCTCCCTGGATACCCCTCAGCCGGACTCAGATCCCTTTATTTTAAGCTTTCAAAAACATTCCTTGTCAGGTGACTCACGGTTCACCCCGGATCATGCTCAGCCGGGCTCAGACATGGTTCACCCCAGATCATCCTCAGCCGGGCTCAGATCCTCTCTTCACATTCAATTAGTCTCCCTCAGCCGGGCTCTGACCAATTGCAGTTCACCTTTTACTTATCAAAGACTTTCGAATGTGCACAGGGTTCAGCTTGACCTGTCGCAGGACCACTTTGATACAAAGTTCCTTTCGTACAATGCAGTTGTCAAGCAGTTGGATACCTAACGGTGACCTTCGAATGAGCACACACGTGGCGCCGTACCACTCTGTTTACGGTATCTGATTTGGCTTTTTCCAAGTACATTCACTCCTTTAGTTTCCACTTGTTCACGCCTCTCATCACATGCGCTTCAAACGCTGTCTAACGTGGATTTCTTCATACAATGTTGCTGCTTGCAACCTTGGTAGAAACACAAGGTGATTTTGTATCGGTTTCTCCGACTCACCGGCTGTGCTGCTTTTAATTGCGCAGCTTTCTTGTAGAAGCCAAGGACAGTGCCGCGGTGGCAAATACTCCTCGCGGCCTGGGTTATCGACACTGGAGCACCCCGGATACTTTTGATGCACAGCATAGGCTCGTTCAGCTTCAGTTCCCGGTCTTAGGCTTCTCACTTTCCAAGGCTTGTAAAAGTAACAGTTTCTCGAGGTCGAGGGTACTTTCTGCCTTGCAACCCTCTCCGGTTTCGTCGCCTTTCTCCTTGTGTTAAATCGCCACCTTGGAACTGCTGCTTCCTCGTGTGCTTTTCCTCGCTCAGAGTGTGTTCTCGTGCTCCGCCTTTTATCTGTGTGGGGAAGTGTGATGGAAGTCAGGAGTGTGTGTAATGATTAGTAATTGCCTGACCAGGGTGTTGCGACATGTCATGTATACGGCTCTGGTGTTAGTCTGTTGTGGCTCATGATGAACTGTCCATAAGAAAGTGTTTGTGTCGGGGAAAGGGGGAGGGGGGATGTGAGCTTCCAGGTATCCTACCTAGTAGGATGGGGAAAAGTTTTTATAGTAAAGGGAATACTGCGTTTCAAACTTCAGTGTCCCACTTCCACTCCCTGAGGAGCCCCCATCCAGGTGATCCTGCTGCACTGGTTTGCCCCAAGGAACTGGATCCAATAGCGATGGCCGTGTCCTGGCCAGCTGGGTGACAGATCCCCGGGGACTAGCGGGTGAGACGCCTTCAGGTTTCTCACAGTATACACCCAAATTCCCCATACACTTGTCCCGAGCACAGGGTATTACGCTGAGTTTGACTAACTCAATATTGAAGAATCTATTGGGAACACACTGCTATCTATTAAAACAATTCCCTATGCCACCAAGCACCACAGTTAAACTGGTATTTCTCGAATGCATTTGAGTGTTGAAGATGGTCCCATGGTCTGTGCTACCTCGTCTTCATTCTTTTAAACACTTACAAGAGTGTTTTAATTAGGATTAGGCTCGTTTTCTATTTGCTATAATCATTCCATTCCAAGTCCATTGTGTATATCTTATGTGATCTCTTTTGTGCAGCTCGATTGTGTATTCTTAAATACCTACTTTTAAAATTCCATAAATTGCTCCTGCTGTACAAATGTGGCCTTGCAAGGGCTGTCCCACCACCTGACATCAAGACTGGAACGGTACTCCACATTTTCCCCAGAAATGTTGCACTTCCCTGACAATGGCTGCTCAACTGCGGAATTCAACCATATTAAATGGATAGCAAACCAATGATGTTTTTGTACATGTGTGAGGAAATGGATACTGCGTGTTCAGTCACTGTTTTACCGCAGAGATGTACGACTCAGCAGAACAAAAGGATGAAGGGCAGTCAGACTGACTCGGAGATTACTTGCAACACTGTACCTACAATCTTTGAACACGATCATGAACAAGTGAGTATAATAAAGAGCTTACGTGAAGTCCTAAGTATTGCTCCCTTTCATGTGTATCTTTTTGTTTCCATTTTCACTCTGGCGCTTGACCCATTTTGTTTATTGACCAATGAAGGAGACTTCATCAGTCATTATTATTTTTATATCTTTTCCTTCAAACATATTTTCTAAAATCCTCATTATCGGTTATGGTTGGTTTGCCCTTTCCAGTAAATTGTTTGTTATAATATTTAGACGACATGTCACAAATATAGCTCTCGCTTGTGGTCATGCACAGTTGAAAGTCTTATCCCTTCAAAATTGCTCATGTCCTAACAGAGTAATTTTCTCTTGGCCCGTTTCTCATCTTTGACACAACAGGAGCCTGCGACATCAGTGCTTTCACAGTACCCACCGAAACATCGTCTTGGAGCTCAGGTGTTTCACGGTGGGTTTGTGCGTTAAGAAGGAATATCTGTCTCTGGTATTAAAATTGAGAGCAAGTGTGCCTCTAGTATTTGTCTAGGTACTGCCTCAGCTAGTTACAGACAACTTAACAATCACATTTGCCTGCGTACTATTGGTGCCGCTGCCTTGTCCCATTTATATATGTTCCCCGCAGGGAGGAAACCGGATGTTTAATGCTTTCACTGCACCGTCGGACAGAATGCATGGCATGCAGGTATGCCACTGACTGTTGCTTTGTGCATTAGGTAGAACAGTCTCTGGTGTTAATATTTTTAAGCACAATGCCACTGTTATCTATAATTTTATTGTCCTTGCTTTGTTCAATGTGTTGCCTCATTCCATTTGCTCGTGTGCTAGTAGTTTTGCCACAAGTCTGATTTCATATGTTTTCCACAAGAAAAGAAAGCCTACGAGCTTTGGTGTTCGTTACCCACCGGCAAATTCCGCTCTACACCTCTATGCATGACAAGGTTGTCTTGTGCATTACTCTTATTGAAGTACTTTGCAAATGAGAGGTGGCAACTCACAAATCTGTCTTTTGATTTTGTAGGGTGTGTATAAAGTATTTACCTATCACATTTGCTGTGGCATAACTCTGTTTTTCTTGTCCCCTTATCTTTTATTTGGCACAGGAGGAGAGCGGGACATCGGCTGGTTTCGCAGTGCCCACTGGCACATCTCACTGTGCACATATGCCACCTTGTATTGCTTAGTGTCTTTGAGATGTCTGTTTCCAGTCTAACTATTGATAACATCTATGCCGCTATTATCTGTCCTTTTATTTTCCTTGCCTGCTGCAGTGTACTGGCCCAACACATTTGTGAACTGGCCCAACACATTTGTGAGTGTCAAAATTGTGGCTTTACTACATGACTCATTTAATTTCTTCTCGCGCAGGAAAAGATTGTTCTGCCAGAGCATTATTGTTAACCGCTGACAGTTTTATCTCGACGTTTGCATGCGACTCATGGTTGCTTTTCTCATAACTGCTAATGTGTTTTATTGGGTTACAGTTGTGAGCAGCCGAGTAACTAATATGTAATACTTTCTAAAAGGCATACACACTACAATTTGTTATGGTAGTGTGGTAGTATGTACGCCTATTAGAAATTGTAGCCCCAATCCCTTTGCGTGTGTGATAATTTGGCTCACTTAATGCCATTGTTAAAGAGGAGATTGTGACGGCCACTCTTTTATCTAGACCATCTGACACATCACACAGAGCGCATATATTCCACTTGGGCTTGCTTTGTGCTTTACAGAGGTTTGTTGTCTGTGGTTAAAAGTCAGAGCATTGGGACAAATCCAGGGAGTCCGTCCCTTCTCTCCAACGAAAGCAACTCTCTTTGGGACAAATGAGGTGGTCCTGCTTCGCAAAATACTCCCTATGGTTGAGAACAAGGAGGATCTCACTGGGGGTGGCAACCCCTTTGGGGGGACAAGGAATCCCCAGTTGACAATTCTAGAACTTCTCCCTTAACACCAGAGTCGCTATTCTTTTTTGGATACATGGGTGATGATCATAATACAAATATACAGGGCCCTTTAAATGTGCTTGGTTTGGTTGCTGACCCTTCCATGCTGACTGAAACTCAGAACCAAAGGCGTCCTTTGCTGAAAAGAGAAATGTAAGATGCCCTTACCTTGAGAAGAGGAGCCACTGCGGAGCGAGCCAGCCCGAGTAACACCGCACTCAACGGAAGCCTACACTGTAGCACAGAGCCAACACATTTTGGAGGCGGGACCACACCACATACATGGTGGGCTGAGAGCCCACGGAACATCGCCAAGCTTACGAGAGCCGAGAGTCCCAGAGGCCGAAATCTCAGATGCTGAGAGGCTGAGCCGGCGCAGTCCAGCATGCCGGTGTGCCCGGATGAAGCTAAACCAGGGAACAGCCTACCCAAGAAGCGCTGTTCCCATGCTATATGAGTTCCTGCCTCCCCGCAAACGAGCTACACAGGCAAACAGGTCCCACTGAGGAGGGGGGGGAGGACGGCCAAGCACCAAAGCACTCCAAAAAGGATTACAAATAAAGAGACACCAGATAAAGTGTCCAAGGTATAAGATATCGGTGAAAAAGCGAAACATACTGAGTGGGTAAACTTGAAACAAATAACCCCTGGGCATGCCACATACCAAAGTGCAAGAGAAATACCCAGAGTGGGTGAGTACAAAACCAACAAGGGGTTATCAGAGATTGGAATGCAAGAGAAACAGCAAGATTGGGTGAACTTGAATTCAACGACCCACAATGTGTTGCCAGACACCAGATACCAGAGAGCGAGAGAAACACTCTGAGAGGGTGAACTGGAATACAATAACCAGTACATGAAAATCCTACATGAAAACCCCAGAGGTGATGAACTTGAGTTGAAGAATTTGCAAAATCAAATTGTACTTGAGGAACAAATTTCTTATGTTGAACAAGACTTTGTTGGGAGGGGTTCAGCAGTCCCCTTTTGTGTATATGACTGAAAATAGGGCGAGAAATCGAGAGGCATTCAAACTTTCTTTTGAATTGTATGAGCAGGCTAATGGCCTAAAAACCCAACAGAACTTAATTCGATAGAGAGACGTTTTGTTTGGGAGGGGGTCGTGCACCAATCAGCACAAGCCAAGAAAGGGAAGTAAGAACATTTCTCTAGGCTAAGTTTTTGTTTCCTTTGTTAGTGGTAGGGATAGCCAGTAGGGTAGCACAGGTTTGGATGCGAGGACAAGGTTGATTTATGTAAGACATTCTGACGAGCACCCTTTTGTTATTTTCTATATTATGAAACCTCCATCTTAGAAGTAGTGCTTGGCGAGAGATTTCTCTTTACTTTAATAAAATGTAAGCCCTTTGAAAAATGTCCAGTTGTGCGTCTCTTGTGTCTGTCCTATCACACATATGTCCACTGTTTAGATCTAGTGCACTGATTTAGTCCCATTTCCTTGGGCCATAGGTTTGCCTCCTTTCATTTCTTGTCCTGCAGGAGGAGACTGATGGCCGCTCTTTCTCTGTTCGTTCTAACCCCATCCCAGAGAGAACAGGTATGACACCTGTCACGGTTATAAATCACTTGTTAAAGAAATCCTGCTGCATTCGACCTGCTCACACTTTTAACATACCTTTTTAGGCATCATTTGCAAAGTATAAATATGTTTAGAAACAATTGTTAATCGGTGAGGAAAATTGATTTTTCCAAATTGTGCCACACATTCTACAATTAGAATTGTATTACTATCATAAAGAGGTCTAGGCGAATGAATAACGGATAAAGGCAGCCCACACCAGATAAAAGGGACGCTGGCTGTCAAACAACATTGATTTGGGAAGAATTGATGTTGCAGTGATCCGAAACCATCATGCAGTGTAGTAGTGAAGAATGCCTATATATTCAGTGGCCTGATTTGAAGTTGGATACAAGCACAGAGCCATGAAATGTGATGAAAGATAATTGCTGCTCCACAGTGTATCCTCCTCAGTTGCCATTATCAACAAAAGAGGTAACTGATTTCAGAGATGATCAATATCTTGCACATTCTACTCCTTCAAAGCCAGATTGGCATGTTTCAGAGAGCGTTTCCCAGGATCACTGATCCCATTACACAAACCGGAATTATCCCTTTTTTGAATCTACAGAAGAGAATCAAGACCTTACAGATAATGAAGAAATCAACAGCACTCTGTCTAGTGTTGAAAAAATCACTACCACTTTTGAGGAAGAAGAAAGTGAATTGCCAAACGAAGCAATTCTGTGGGAATCTATAAATATATCATATTTGAGGGCTGCTTACTGTGTAATTTAAATATGCCGAAAGGCACTACATTAATCCAGGGTACCAGTTCTGGCAAACCATTGATTGATTGATTTTAAGAAAAACTTTATTGGGACCAAATTGGCAATTCGAGGGTCCTGTGAGGACGAGCACTACTGCCTTTGTGGTCCGCTTAACTACTCCTTAGGAAGGTTTCAGCGAGCAAACTGCTAAATTCATGCACACTTATTCAGTACATTCTCAGTCTCTCTTAACTTTCTTTGTATTACAGTTCATGTCAAAGAACTCCTACTACAAATAACACGCAAAATAACTCCTCCGTGCAACCGATGCAATACATGACTACAAAAGCAGGCAACACTGGACAATGCTCTCACAGGAAAAAGGCTTTAGTTGGCAGATGGAAAGTGCGACAGTCCTGGCTGTAGTGGGTAATATTGCACTTATGATTTCCAGGACTTGTGCACTAAAATGAATTGTAATCTCTCTGGTGGTCCACGTCCCAGAATGTACTTCCTCGGATGCACTGAAGATGCAGTTTTGTAAAATCTTATGAAGTTGAAATAATAGCCATTGACAGGCACGTGGGCCTAGCCAAACTGATGGCAGAGAGGTTCTCACAGATCCAGCATCAAATTGACCGTTGGCATATTTCAAAGTCTGTGGCTAAGAAAATAAGCGCTGCAGGGGAAAAAGGTTGTGAAGAACTGATAAAATGGTCACAGTCAACATGTAATCCTCTCTAGTGGAGTTTTCGCTTTTGTAAACAATCGGAAAACATACTGGTTGAAAAGCGGCAATCACTTCTGCCAACAAACCATTGTGGGAGGCCAGCACATACCACCATGCCGGCGCACATACACTAATGAGTGAGGAAGAGCGGAGGAGGAAGAAATGATTGGAGCCTGGGTCACGTGTCATACAGCCTTTGTGAAGATTGTGTGTGACAAGGCACTGATCATATGTTTGATAATATGTGCCTGAAATAGCGTCTGAAACGTTGCATTTTAGCATCCGTGCGTTGAGCCAAGGACACGCTTGGCTGCTTTGGTGGTGGTGGTGTAATTGGAAAGGAATGTGGTGGTGAATTGCATTACAGATTGGCCTTCACCAGATGAGCGTGAATCACAAAGCCAATTAAAAAAAAACGAAAAACATGCAATTTGAGTTCTCGTATGATTTGATTTTAACAGTCATGGTGATTTGAGACCCGGGTTTTAAAACAGGCTTTAGGACACATGTGAAAACATTTCACCAATTGATAGTCCTTAAGTCTGCCATTGTCACTCAACTTAGTAAACGATTTGAAATTAACCTGTGTTGTGGTCTTTGTTACATTTTTTACTGTTTTGTTCCATAGACTCCTGTTTCCTTATGATCTCCTCCAAAACCCTTTGTATGAAGTATATAACACATTTTGTGCATTCCTTGAAATAAAATGGTGTAATACTTTTACATATAGTTGGCTATGATTGTGCATACATTAAAATGCCCTTATTATGCTCATTAAGAAGTGATTGCATATTTGTTTGTCCAGATAGCCATTTTGGTAGAAAGCCATACCTTCTGAGGTAAACATTGTTCCTGTACAAGACTTCAATGTTTGGAAGCTTTTCAAAGGGGGCGGCCCATAAACATATACAGTAGTGGCCTGTTGAAACTGCATGGAAATCTTTGAGTGTACAAGTGGTACATGCACCTGCCACACTCATCTTTAGGATCCACCACATAAAAGCAGCGAGTGCCACATCTTTTCTCGACAATAGGTAAGACACGTCAAGATAAGCTTCATGCTACATGAGCTTTATGGGCTTTCCTCGGTTAAACTCGAGTTAACTGCCCGCACAGTGCAACAACCGCTGCTTAATACCGACCACTGATTGCACCAACATTGGTTAATTTGTTGAAATGCCTACAAGTAAAGAATCGGGAAAAACACATGTTTTTGTATGTATCCATCTTGCTAAGAGTGTGTAATGAGCAAACCATATATACACTTGTATCCAGTGCTCCAAATCCTTGGTCATAGACCCCCACGGTTTCATATCTAGAAACGTATGCATAGTGATTCTGCATTAAAGGTAAAGCCACTCTTTGCAACATAAAATATTAAATTACTCAAACGTGTTTCCACACAATTTCCCCTGCATGTTCTTGCTCTGATTTTGTTAGACTGCAAGTCACGTTCTTTATTCCCTTTAGAAGGGTGTTCTTAAATGGTCCAACCAATCTGCAACACACCCGACTTGCCGTGCAGCCCTGTGATGTACTTTTAATTTAACCTGTCAGTAGCATACCCATCTGCTTATATGCATACCTGATGTAGCCACCCCCCCCCCCCCACAATGAGGTGTGGATTTGCCAGACTTTGCACCTACCCCAGTTTTGTTTTGTGCGTATATGCACACCTGACATCCCCTTACCGTGAGGCATGGCTTTGCCAGGGTGTACACCTATCCTAATTTTTCTTTTGCATATATGCATACATGATGTAGCCCCCGTACCATGAAGCGTGGCTTTGGCAGATTATGACTCCAAGAAACCACCTGCATGTTGTAACCCTTAAACGTCGTTTTGTGCGTGGCTATAAACGTGAAAACAAATAAATAAATGCCAGTGCCTGGGCTATTAGTATTGGTTTTGAGGCGTGACTGCTTTTGAGAAATCAATTTAGATCTGATCCATTTACCTTGCCCTGTTTTCAGTAGTAATGCCATAATAGAAGACATTCTATGATCAAAGATTTGCATAAATGAGAACAGTATACTATAAGCTTCCCGAAGGTGGGACTTGAATACTCTCTAGTCAATGAGACTGGTGAATAAGACATTGGGTGATGTTACGTGACTACAGGTCCCAGCACAGCAAGCACACATGCCTAAGCATGCCACCAGAAATTGTACGTGTTGTATGCTGGCAAGGCTTTAAGTGACCTGGGAGTAGCCAAGGAGGAGCCCCGGCACCCCCTTACCCTCTGCCTGCAGGTAGCACATAGCATAAATACGTGCATTAAACCATTGCACTGGGGTCCTGTTCACTTCCTTTGACATCAGAAGCCTGAAACTATTTATTTCTTATAGGATTTTTTAATTTGACCAACAAAGACAAATTAAATGCTGCATTGTATCGTAAAATAAATGTAGTAAAAATATTGAAGCAGGCATTACAGTGGAAAAAGCATATTTACCCCGAGTTCAGTGCATGCTGGATTATTAGTTTAATTTTGGAATCTCTTTAAAATGTATTTGAAAGTATCACTGGTGTTTAGCAGTACTCGTTTGCGATAATAATAAGAAATATGTGACTTTGGACTGAAGGGAAGAGATTAGCACATTCATTTGGCAGATGACCTTGAACTGTCAACACAAGAAAAGAGATATAGAGAAGCCTTGAACTACGCAGGGGCCTTTGATAATACACAAATAATGTATCAACAAGTGCTACATGTTGGCATCTACAGCAAACATTGGACGGTATTCGTACCCAACGGCCAAACAGTGACCTTCATTACAATGGAGGTTAGAACCAAATGCCCAAACATGATGCGTTGCTGTAAACAATCGTAACATCATCTGTGAAACGGAAATGGAGCTTTTGGCATCTTGAGAATTAAACCTGGAACAAAATGACATGTTGTCAGAGATGCACTTCCAAATAATGAAAACTGGTTCTCTTTAATCTGGTGGATTACAGAATGTTGATGTTGCTTAAAAATGCCACAAGCCTACTGCTGCGCGTAAGGTAGAAATTTAACAGATTCAGCAACATTCGTACATGCCAACGACTATTTTCAATGGAACTTTGCTTTTTAGAGCAGCTTTTTTTTGCAATAGAAAGAATGCAAAGCAAATGATATCGTGTTTCTCTGTGGCCAAATACTAGACCATGTGCTATAACAACGTATAATACATTGTAAACCGATTTTAAAATAAATACAACATGAATTCATCATCAGAATAGCTTGAGGCGGTTAGAAACTTAATTAGTCCATAACGATAATAGAACATATTGTCACAACAATAAAGAACATTAGATAAAAAAAAATTGTTCATAATGTGAGGGGACACAACATGACACACAACCGGTACAGGGAAAAAGGTAATAACAAAGTACATTGAAGGAAGTTTAGGGACATTCACACAATTGAAAAAATGACTATTTAACAATGGGATTTGCACTTCCTACAAATGTAAAACAAAATAAAAATTTTAAGGCAGACTGTATTCTCTTCCGCAGCTGTTTTAGCAATACATTTTTTAGTTCTATGTGTAGAGCATACAAAATTCCACGATGTCATGAAGGGCATTTACGAGGGCATTGCAAGAAATGGATAAACAGCAATGTTAATGATTAGATTAAAATGTTTAAGGATTGAATTACATTAATCTAAGTATTACTTAAAGAACCAAGTATTACGTTTTCCAAGCATACGGATGTATTGAACTTAAAATATATTTTATATAGTATTCCATGCTTTAGACCAAAGGTTCTGGACCCACTTTCAATCAAATATCACGTGAATAAATTCAGGGGAGAACCTAGATAATCCAACAGGGCAGAAAAGCTTGATGCATAATGGAAAATAAGCTTTGTATGAGATCAGCTGTCATTGAAGTTTGAAAAAAATTAAGCCAGATGTTTTCCCAGGTTTCGGTGGTTATAAAAGTTCAGAAAAATGTTTTCCAATAATGCTCCATTTTGGATTTCTTTGATTCAGTATTATCAACCATTAGAACAAAGCAGATTTCATGCAGGGTTTCAAGCGTAGGGATTAGAAAGGTTTGGAGGGAGTTTTAAGTTGAACACAATTCAAAATGTTTGACAATCAAGCCACTAATATAAGAACACTTACCTCCAGGTGTATTTCTGTAAATTAAGATGGAAAAGGGAATAGTGGTATTAACCTCAAATATGTGTTTCATAGCAAATACTTTTACTAACCCAACAAGCTGAGGACGCTGGGCGGATTTCTTACCAGAATCTGTTTATTATACCACAAGTTATTTTCAAAAGAATCTAATTCATGTGCATGATTAAGAAAGACATATCAGACTAACTTAAACACATGTAGCTGTGGAGCATTTTAATAGTAGGCCAAGAAGTAATAAGAAATGTCACATGTGAAAAGGCAGGATCAGGGAAAGATCAATTTTATATTAGATAGGCATTGACCCCTTTTGGCAGGTAAGTGATTGGACAGGGTGAGTATCCAATCCTGAGAGGGGTGGGATATGTAAGGCGGTGAATGCGATTTGTCCAGTGTGGGTTAGTTGGGTGAGGAAAGGAGGTGGAGGGGAGGATGTCTGCCAGACCGGAGGATGCGAAACGAGTGGGGAGGCTTTTGGAGAAAGGTTGGTCTGTGGAGTGTTTGTGTGTCAGAGTAAGGAGTGTGTGAAATAGCGATAGAGTAGAAGATAGTATTAGTTGGGAGTGGTTATATTAGCAGGAAGTGGTAATTGGTAGTAGTGGACGGTGGTGAGCAGTAGCAACAGTAGCAGGGAAGAGAGAGTTAGGAAGAGTATTAGTGGTAATAGGAGTTGTAGGAACAGCAGCAAGGTAGTTCTTTAGCGTGGAAGTAGTGGTAACAGAAGAATCGGAGTAGAAGGTTCAGTAGTAGTGAGGAGGAAGGAAGGAGATAGTAGTCATTATATATCGCCTTCTCCCATTTGTATGGTCTCAACACGCTTCTTGAAGCAGATGTATTGGTAAGCAGAGTGCTGCTGGAGGTAGAGGACTAAGGGGAGTGATGACATCTATTCGTGGAGTGTGAGAGTGAAAGAGAGTAGTTTGGTGGGAGGTGAACATCCTGGGGCTCAGTGCAAAGAAGATTTTGGAGAGGTATGTGCATGGAGAATATGTGGAAATGGGGCACCATCCCATATTTTCCTTAGAGTATGAAGCAGGTCTAGGTCAGGGACAACTAGAAGACCCCTAGGGTGGTAGCTAGCCACCGTTTTAGGGATACCCCTTTTAGTAGAAGGAAGTACGAAACACAGACTGTAGGTAAATAGTGACCAAGTGGGCTTCATCTGGGAGCACCAAGGATCAGACAGCATCCGAAAAACGTTACATCTAATTGCTGCAGTAAACGAAGATGGTATAGACCCGGTCTTAATATCATTAGATGCTGAGAAATCGTTTGACTGGGTCAACTGGCAGTTTTTGAATACAGCCCTAACAAAGGTGAGAATAGGCAAGGCATGGATGACAGGGATGAACGCATTCTACATGCGACCCAAAGCTTCAGTATGGGTGAATGGGGTCCAGTCGGAGAAATTCCACTTGGAAAGAGGCACAAGGCCAGAATGTCTGCTATTCCCGTTGCTTTTTGTCCTTCCTCGAGCCACTGGCAGAGGCTATACATGAAGATAAGGCCATTTAGGGGATAAAAGTAGGTCTTGAGGAAAATAAGTTGGAAGTATATGCATATGACGTGTGGGTGTCCTTATTCAACCCAACCAACTTTGTCTCCCCCCGCCCCCCCAATGCTTGAGTTCCTAACATTTGGTGGCATGTCGGGATTTAAGATTAGCCTGAGCAAGACCATGCTCCCCCCTCACCCCTCTCCCCTAGATCCCAAAACAATGCTACTAAGAACTGAAAGAAGCTCTGAGAACAGCAAACATTCAGTGACAAGGGGAGTCCATAAAATACCTTGGGCCTGGGGGAGGCATGTACCAAATCATACTATATGAGGCCAACTACCACAAACTGTGGTGGAAGCTCAGGGGTCCTGGTCCACTGGTCCCAAATGCTAATATCCTCGGCGCGGAGATTAAATGTGATAAAAGTGAACATATTAACGAGATTTCTCATGCTTCAAATGCTACCAATGCAAGTATCCCTGAATTTCCTTAGAGTGGTTAAAAGCCACCTATTGGGATTTTTTGTGGAACAAATACAACCAAGACTATCCTACGGGACTCTCATTCTTCCAAAGGAGGCGGGGGACGCGTAGAATTTACAGATCTAGAAGAGTATTACAGAGCGGCACAATTGAGAGTAATGGATGACCAGAACGGCCCGAGACCCAAAGATAAAGACTGTTAAAGAGGAGACTGTCACCGAGCACGACCTCAAGTGACAACCATTGCTGCCAATATGACTTCAACCACCAGCATAATGTGAGAAACCAAAATGTTTCTCACTGACCAATCCCTTGGGGTCTGTCACCCAGGTGGCCAGGGTACGGCCATAGTTATTGGATCCAGACCCCGGAGGTGGACCAGTGCGGGAGGATCACCTGGATGAGGAGTCCCTGGGGAGTGGAAGGGGGCACCCAAAGGAGATATAATATATATGATAGTTTATTTATAATGCGCTTAATACCCAGAAGTTTCTAAGTGCGGACCCGGGGATCGAACCCGTGTTTCTCTGTGTCGTTTGCTTCCAAGGCGAGCACATTGCTGCTGAGCTATCCTCTCGAGACATCTCCCGAGAGATGTGGTATCCCTTTTCCCATTTCCCTATTGACCCTCCGGGTTCCATGTATTGCCTCCACCTTCCCTTTCCTATACTGTAACGCTCACCTGATTCCCGTAGAGGCACCGATCTTGACTGGGCGTATACCGTATCTTCAAAGGTGATGTGTAACACACGGCTGGCTCTTTGGGCTGGACCTCTGTGCACTGTATGTCTGACTCGAAGGGTAAGATGTCTGCAGATAGAAAATATGGGATTAATGAACTGGGTTATTGAATGTCTCTCTCTTCTTCCCTTTCTCTTCTCCTGTAGAGCCCCAAAGGTTAACGCTCTCACCTTAGGTAAGTGATCGCCGTGCTCTCCATCTGCCTCGGGGCAGGGTGCTGTAACCAGTTTCTTCACTGGATAAGGGGAGCAGGCCTCTTGACTTCAGAGGACTGCTGTCCGTCGTTTACTGCACGAACGGTAAGTTTCGAGTAATTCTAATGTCTTTAAAAGTCTTTAGTAATGATGTCTCTTGTTTTGCAGGGTTCCGGCGATGGCGGATGACGGGCTGAAGTGAGTTGAAGATGGAGCCCGTGTGATGAATAGAAGCGCCTGGAAGCACGTAAGTAAGCGCTTGTTGCCTGCTTCACGATGCGCTCTAACTGTCTTTTATTTTGCAGGTACAAGTTCGGAGCGGCTGCAGGGTGCCGGAATACCCACTGGGTTAGATGTGGAAAGGAGTAATGGCACGTGAGTATTAAAGTTCCCCAATGTCTTTAAACGCACCTTGTTTTGTCTTTCAGATGCGGGATGCAGCGCCGAAGGCCTCCGGAGCGTGCGAAGAGTTGGTAAGCTTTTGTCTTTCAGATGCCGGAATGCAGTGGGAAGACCTCCGGAGCACACGAAGAGTAGGTAAGCCTTTGTCTTTCAGATGCCGGAATGCAGCGCGAGGCGTTGGTGACAGCCGATGGACCAGGTAAGTGAAGCGCTGTCTCTGAAGACCGCAATGCTAACCTGTTCTTTCTTGTCTTTATAGGTGTTGCTGAAGACTGGATTCAGGATGGTAAGCCTTTTTCCTTAGGCCCAGGATCAGATGCAGAAGACACGATGAGCGTTCTGCTGCAGAGGATGCAGAATAACGCAAAGCAAGATTCATCCATCGGGTGTGGTTTAAATAGCCTCCTGTAGTGCTTAGGTGTCTCCTTCCACTGCCACGCATAGGTAAGAAAAGAGTTCCTGCTTTCCAGAAGAGTTCCAGTGTTCTGAACCTAGGGAGTGGCTCCTGCCCCACCCAACAGGAAAAGTAGTTCCAAACAGAAGAGGATCAGAGGCTCAACTGGCAGGCAAGTAAGCAGCATGGTCTGCTGCAGGTAAGTCCACCCAAGCATTATGAGCCCGGCGCTTCCAGCGCTGGGACTGGGCATATTTATGAGCCTGGTGCCACTGGCGCCAGGACTGGGTCCAAAAGGTCCCAATTGGGACTGGTTGGCACTCGGAACCTGGGTTATGGATCTGCTTCCAAGGGAGTTGGGAAAACCCTGACCTTTTGGAAGCAGAGATCATCACATATACACAAACACTGCTGCACGGACAAAGTACTTGGAAAGAAGAAAGATTTGCACACAGCTCTTCCATTTGACATGTCCCAATGTTGGAATCGAGGAGGGTCAGGAATTTGATCCTGATGGCCCACACCTGACTCTTATTACCTTTCTCTACTGGGATAAAAGGCGCAGCAAGCGAGCACACTTTGAGCAAGGTGAGAAGGGAATCCGAAGCCAGTAATATCAGCAGAACAGAAGGGCAGGAAATCCCGGGAAGGCGAAGCGACCATGGAAGCAGAGCAGATGGGATCAGGAGGTGAATGAAAAGTTGTGGTCCTACCAGCTGTGGTGTGAAGGTTGCTGAAGAATCCCAAAGGGGCAACTCCCTGCTACTGCAGAAGGTCACAGTGGTACCTCCTTTGTGTGCGGTGTGAGGACTTGAAAGGAGGCGAGCCGTGCTGACCCAAAAGCCTTGACTAGATGGAAGGTGTTGATAAACTGCATCAGCCGCTGCCGGTGAGTGAAATGGGAGACCGGCTTGTGTTCATAAATGAAAAGGACATTAACATTTGAAGTGCTCGTTGCGTGGTCGAGAAATCAGGAGCGAAAGCACAATGTAGCAAGAATAACAATAAAGAATCCTGAGATTGTGCGTGTGGAAGAAGCCGCAAAACAAAATCTGAAGCACAGAGTGTAACCGAGAGAGGCAGCAATACTCAGAGGTCATACAAGGGTAAAGTCAACGGTACCAGCCCCTCCTCCCCTCGTACAGTAGAGAACTACCTACAGAGGAAGGTCTGAGCTCAGAGGAGAGGAACCTGAGTGAATCGGTGAAAGAGAACAAAATATTAGTTTAAAAAGACATTAAAAGCTCCTGAGTGTTAGAAGCTAATAGGACTGGTAAAGTTAAGTGAACTGTGATTTGAAGGCTACAGTGAACCCGATGGAGGGATGCCAAGTGAAAGTAAGGGAAAGTGAATCCCACATTTTGATAAAGTGACTGAACAGTGGTGTAAAGACAAAGGTGACCCCAACAAAGGGGTATCACGAGAAAGCAGCAGAAGCGGGGGAATCCTGCATGGTGAGAGCTTGGGGAACGTCTTGTGGTGCCAAGCAAAAGACAGAGATTTGAGGAATCCTGCCTTTTCTGAAGAAACTGCTTTGCGATGCCTATAGACTAAAGTGGTGCTAAGTCATCTTACTGTTCCGTCTTGTCCCGTGATTTAACATGGGGAAGGGAGTGCACTAGTTCAGCAGTCCTGAACTACAGAAACCCTTTTGGACATTTCAGTTTGCACTACACTCTTTTGTTATACCTTTCATTGTCCCACACCCTTTTGTTATATAGAGAAAGGATTTGGCAATAGGCTTATTAGTATAGGCCATTTTGTTTTGACACAACACCATTAGGAGAGAGTTTTCTTTACTTTGATGGTCGTAGCTTGCTCCCATCTTGGATTTAGGTTTAGATTAGGCGTTTTCCTAACCCATATACTGTTCAGTAAACACACTTGGATTGTCCTGCTTATGTCTGTCGTACTTCTGATAACCATGCATTCCTTACAATACGTATAAGCACGTGTGGCATCCAGAGTTTGAAAGGGATGTGAGGGAAATGGGAGGAAAGAGGGGAGGGTTACACCAGTCGGTAAAGAAAATGGAGGTTGTGAGAGAAAGGCTCCAGCTATTAAATAATATTTATTTTTGAGAGATTTCCAAAAGTTGTAGAAGGGAAGGTAATGAAATGAAAAAAGCATGATGAAAATACAACAATTTGTATCGTTTCAATGTGAACCTGTCAATGCCACCCTCCAAAAAAAAGATACATTTGAAAAAAATATACACTTTTGCTTGGCTGACAATTACCCGCGCATGAATGCGTGTTTCATAGGCTGATGTCAAGGTATTCTTTTCTGCAAGTGGCAGGAAACGTTAAGTAAGGAAATGCGTGGTATGACAACTTATCTGCTTTTAAGCCAGCTTTTTCTTCCTTATTCAGAGTATTTCTCATGGAGAAGTGTGCGAGCCAAGTGAACAACCATTTTGAATCTTGGGACCCAGACTGCACGCCCAAACATTATTTTGAGAGAGTAGCTCTTGAAGTTTGTACAAGATTTCACATGACGCAATAAATTGATCAACAAGTAGCATAGTTTAGTTTGCATGATCATTTTCCACATAAATTAGTGTATTGCTTCTGGTTGTGAAATATATACCGTCTTAGAGGACTGTGACGATTCCGAGAAGATTGTCACCTCTCCCTAAGGGGGAGCTACCCACTTTGTAACTAAGTAGGTGAGATCACTATGCCTAACACCCCTTAAGGGATAGGCTAAGCTGGATCCCTTTGGAGGTGACCCAAGCCCCTTAGGGGACATGAAGACCTCAGAGAGGGGTACAAGTCACAGTCCCTCCAACTGACCCCCTTATGGAGTATGTACGAGTTTGTGATGACTCTGTGACTCCTTTAATGGCTGTGCTTCTGACCCAAACTTTACTCCTTCTGGGAAACAGCAGAGAGACGACCAGGACAGCCTCCTGAAGGAGCGTCATCTGAGGAACCAATCAGAAGAAGATAGTCACACAGTCTTCAGAGTTCAACTACGTTGCAGCACACACAGGAGGTGTGGCCAGCAGGAGAGAGAGAACTAGACGAAGTGTCCCGGCTAGCAGTGTGCACTTGGCGAGTGCAGCAAGGTCTTCCAGACAGGTAACCGGCATCGTTTGACGCCGCAACACTACCAATAGCAGAGAGCCTTGAAAGGCTGAGGCAAGGCCAGAGGAGAGGCTGCATGCTGGATCCCACTCGGAAAGACCGGGTAATAAGAGAATCTGCTGGCGCTCCAGTTGCAAATTGCTTAAACAGCTCTGCGGAGAGAGAGAGAAGCACACAACCATATCCGAGGAGCACCGCAGCTGATTAGTGGGGGCTGCTGTGGTGCAGTGGGACCTACCACCCCAGGCTCGGGGGGCGGCCATCACCCTGACTAGGTTCAGCGTGAGGGCTGGACTGAGGGCGACTGCAGCTGGTAGCGTGGGAAGGAGGTGCTCTCGTCTCCCTCGTAATCCGAAGTTCTGCAGCGACATAGAGTGGGAAATGGGTAAAGCTTTTTTATGCGAAATGTGTGTTGTATATGTGTGTGCGTCAGATGTATGTATATTGTGTATGGGTGAATTGACTGCTGGGTGAATGGGTCTGAATGTTATTGTGTAAATGTTATGAGGGGATGCACGTGGCGAATGCTGTGCGAGTGAATGTGAGAGGTGTATGGGTGAGGGACTGGTGGGTGAATATGTATGAATGTGATTGTGTGTTGTGAGCAACATGAGTATGAGAGCCCCCCCAGATGAGACATGGCATCCTCCTTTTTCTGTCAACCCTGAAACCTCCCTTTCCCAATTCTTTATGCTATTGTGGTTCCTTGTCCTGTAGTTTGAATGGACCCAAACACCACTATGGTACTTAGACGAAGAAGAGGGCTATAAAGAGACTCCAATGGAATGGCCAAGCATGTCTGAAAAATGGATTGCACCAAGTTCAGGCACTCATAACAACCCACACCTGTGCTTAGTTAACACTCCCTGCAAGTATAAGAAGGCGAGGCTTGTAAGAAAGGCAGCAGCAGGAGAGTCGTTTTTGCGGAAGCAGGAGGCTTGTAAGAAAGGCAGCAGCAGGAGAGTCGTTTTTGCGGAAGCAGGCCGTGTAGCAGGGTGTGCTGAGACCAAGGACCCTGTGAAGCTGGAGGTCAGGTCTTGTGGTTGGCAAAGGAGCCGCAGCTCCTTTCTACAGAGGATTTGCAGTAGGAAGCTGTACCAGGCTGTGCCGTTTGATGGAAGTCCGGTGCGAGTGCATTACCCTGGGTGTTTGCCAAACACTGGGTTGTTAATGGCGTGGTGGAAAAACCCCTGCGAACTGTAGAAGAGAGCCGCAGACAAACATAGTTGTGAAGCCGAAGACTGGGAGGGAGGCAAGGAGAGAGGGGGGGGGAGGAGAGAGCGGGAGAGAGCACGAGAGAGACAGACTCTATCAAGCCGTAGGGCGGAAACAAGTGAACCTGTTCTTTTCTTATATTGAACATTGCACAAGTGATATTAGAGGGAGTGTGTCAAGTGTGCAGGGTTCGTCACTCATCTCTGACAACTACTCTTCATCCTCACCTGTCCCACTAGAGCTTGTTTGTTTCTGCTGACCTCTTCGCCTCCCCTGTGGTCTTTTTTTCTTGTGGTAGAGGTATGGTCTCCCTTGGAGGGAAGCCACTATGCCCGCCTACTGGGATTGGCGGGCTAGTGGCCTCTTCTCCGAGAATGCCTGAGAGGGGAAAAAGCCTCTTAAGGCAGAAAAAAACCCTGACTGTTTGCAGTGATGATCCAGTAGTGTTGGGTGTCCAGAGGCCGTTGATGTAGTCCAGGCACGAAAGGGAGAGAGTGTGGACACAAGGTAGACCCGCTTGGGGTAGAGAGTTCTGATTTCGTGACAGCAGGAGTCCCTCTTGCAATTGGACAGTAATGAATGCCTCCAATGAGAAGAAGAGCGACAAGCAGCCCCAGTCAGTAAGCTGATGCAGGCTGTGGAGCACAGGAGAGTAGCTCGGAGAAAGCAAGGACCAAGAGAAAGAGCTGCACCCCAAAGGGATGCGACAGGGAAGAACAGCCCATGGAAAATTCCGCCCCAAAGAGAGGAGCGCTGGCAGATGCGAATTCCGAGAGCAGAGGACAGGGAGAAGCACAGAAAGACCAGTGGCAAAAGCCTCGGGGGACACAAACAGAAGGCGGCCGGAGCCGGGAGAACGCAGCGCCGAAAAGAGCAAGAGATGCGAGAATCCAGGTAAGTACAGATGAAAGGAGCTTGATGCCGAGCGAAACAGGAGAAAAACTAGTCCTTACCCAAAGTAGACAGAGCAGCAGCTTGGCAAGGCACCGACTGCTGGGTGCATAGTGCATAAATGTACCCCGGCGGCGGCCATGTTGGAAAAAACACTGGACCAGCAAGCACATCTTGGAAGGAACGTGCCGTGCTGTTCAATGGAGACGCATTCTTCACTGGTGCCACACGCACCACCAGGGGGAACGTGTGACCGAGTGCTGCAATGAAATCTTGGGGAAGGGAACTCTGAGAATCGAAGGGACTGAGAAGCGCTGTCTTGGGGAAGGAAACCTCCCTATCCTCTTTTTGTGTGTGAACTTTACCATATTGAACTTGGGGAAGGGGACTTCAAGATTTGGTTGAACATTGGTGAGGTAAACAAACGAGACTTTATTTTTTAACAGTATTCTTTTGCTGAGAAGATTCCCACACCATGCTTAGTTATAGTTGTGAGGGCAAGCGTAGGTTTTGACACAGACTTTTACTTTGGACTTGTGGACACAGATGTTCCTTAGTTTATTTAGGCAAGGAATATCCCACTGTACTATAGGGCAAGTAAGGTGTTAGACCATCCTTATTAGTAATAACGTTTTGTTAGAACTATACATTTGCTGTCTGTGTCATCTCTCTTGATACCATGACTGTCTCACAGTGTGTTTATGTGGGAATGTTCTGGGTGAGTGCCCTTTTGAAGAATGCAGTGTGAAGGTTCTGGGTGTGCATGTGAGTGAAAGTGTAAGCACTGTTGACATTTCCTTAAGTGACATTGCATGTTTTACTGCCATTTTCAGGAAAAGACAACTGGATGTGTTATTACATGGCTAGACTGGCATTTTGGTGCAGCCATTCTTGCTATTTCTTATTGTGGCATGACCTTTTTTACTGGGCATCTATGGTCAATCAAGCGTGATAAGTGTTTTTAAGTGTCTAGACTGGCCTACATTGGAGTACGTTTGGACATGTTTTCTTTTTTAATGGCAAAGCCAACATGAGTACGTTCTTACATGCAAGTATCGGCATATATTGTCAGAGCAAGCTTGGAAATGCTTTCTTATAGTATCATTACTGGTATTATTGTCAGCACTGGTTCTTGCGAAGACTATGAATACCTCCGCCCCCAAGTTCCGTTCAGGGAGAGAGAGTGTCACTCACTGACCATTCATTGAGGCCACAGGTGGCTGGAACAAAAGCACCGGGTCCCCAGGTAGCTGCAATGGAAATGAGGGTTTATGAGCTAACACTATACAATGTGTACTTGAAATCAATACTGAAATAGTGACAAGGGCACCTACTGTGTGGCTGGCTAGGGAGTGCTTGCAAGTGTTGTGGATATGCAGAGTGCCTGCTGTACCTACTTATGTGGTGCTGGTGTGGAATGATGGTTTTCCAGCATTTGGAATACTTGAGTTTGTATGGAACCAGATGCAATGATTTGTGTGGTACTGAACAGGGATTTCCCAGGCGTGTAGGAGCAAGTCCGGGACACACAAGTTGCCCTATAGCAAGGAACTAGATGCTAAATGAAAGGCAATCCAGTAGGTCTGTAGTACTGAAATATTGAGAGCAAGTTTGTAGTTCAAACCGTGGTCGGGTTCTGTGAAGGAAACAAATACGCCGTAGTGGAGGAGCAGACAAGAGCAAGTCCGTGATGCAAGAGCCGAGGTCGAATTCCGTAATGACAAAATCACACTGTAGTGGAAGGAACAGACAAGAGCAAGTCCTGTGGTACAAGAGCCGGAGTCGGGTTCCGTAAAGACAAAGGCCGTGAAATCTGTAACAAGCGCCGTAAACTGGTGGTAAAATGCAGCAGTGAAGCACCGTACCGTGCTTCCGGCATTTCTTTGTACAGTCGCCATAGAGACATGATCACGTGACCGCGATCCTTGCACGTGATCATAGAAGTGTGTCCTCTTCAAGTGGCCCAGTTTCCAGGGCAACCGCCAATCACGGCACAGACGAAACCATCTGGAATGGCGTTGCTGCTACGAAGCAGGAAGACGGGGAAGGTCATGTCCATTCTGGCCTCCCCATCGCAGCCTGGGAAGAATGCCCTACGTACCACGTGAGTGCGGTGTAATGGAGGTGGCATGTTGTGTACGGGCAGTAATGGGGTGTGCTGGCTGACTGGTACGGGCCGTACAGGATGCGTGACAATTATGGGCAAAGCAACGTGTATGTTCTTGTATGTGAATTATGGCAAATATTTGTTCAGCCAGCAAAGAAATGTATGGGTACAGTCAGCTTGAACATGTTTTTTATACTGGCATATATTGTATGTAAAGGCAAAAAATGCTTTGGGGAAATGCTCCTATGCGCTGTTGCTGACTTGCAGCTATGGAGTGTTTCATGAGCTGCCCTACAAAACTGAGTGCAGGAGACCACAAGGGGGTGTGGAGCAAGATGACTGCATTGGACCTGAGCTGCGCACCTGGTCGGTGAAAATATAAACCGTGCCACCCCCAGGTGAGCCGCTGTCTCCCTTGATGTGGCGCACTCTTGGGGGTACACTCTTGGGATACCCAGTGATTGGGGAGAGCGGGAGCGCAGCAAGGGAAGTACGAGGAGCTCCGAAGTGCAGGGACCCCGTTGCAAGGCAAGGCTGGCTGCAGAACAAAGCACAGAGTGGCCGAAGGCAGGCTGAATAGTGTGGAGCGGCAGGGCCTGGTGCTGCTGCTGGTGATAGATGCAGCTTGGTTCCCCAATGTGAGGCAGTGAGCTCTTCTCTGGAGCTGAACTCTGCCCTAAGAGGAAGAGCAGTGTATGGCGTGGCAGTGCCAGACCCCAGAGACCCGACGAGCTGAATGAAGAGGCAGCTTCCCCGGCCAGTGATGTGAATTATGGTACACTCATTTAGCAAGCATTCTTCTACGAGATGCAGGAGCCCATGTCTGTTCCCTTTCAGAGTGAATGCCAAGCAGCTGATGGCTTAAATAAATGCCTCCTTAACCAAGAGCTTTCACAGAAGGCTAACAACAACAGGGTACAATATAAGGACTGGGCCCCCCTGGGCTGCTTGTCTGAAACAGCATTGGAGCAACCAACTGCGGGAGGGGCAGCTACAGTGCACAGGTGGGCGTTGGGTGGCCAAGGAACTGGTGGTGGTGGGGCACAGTGTGATCAGGCCAAGGGGAGCTGGGCCGCTATGATCACGGGAACTTTGTGTCAGGAACCGCATTGGTCTCCGTAGAAGGCTAGCTCTGCGTCATGTTCAGAAACCATTACCCTGGCGTCTCTCATGGGGAGAACGCCGATGGGGAACTACATTTCCCAACTATCCTAGAACGGGAACACGTCATTGCGTCTCCCGCGTGACATGGAAGCCAATGCTTAAAGCTTCTTCATGGTTGCCGGCCGACGCTCCTTAACCGCTGCGTTTGCCTGACAAGGTTGCTGCTGTTCGTTTCTGCTGTTCCGACAGACTTCTCTACGCCCCGACTTCTGGTTTTCTCGAACTCCTTCTGGCTTTCTGGACCTGATTATCGTAACTCTGCTCTCCTGTTTTTGTCGACCCGGTTCCTTTCCCCAGCATCATCTTCCCGGCTATTGACCTCAGCTACTCATTCACGGACTATCTACAGTCATACTTCATGTCTGGAGCATAGTCCCTGCTGTGTCCTATTTGTTTGTAACTGCCACAAGCTATCTCTGACACTGTCCTTCCTCGCAGTGCTCTATTCAAACCTTTTTTCTTCCCCCGTTCTAAGGGTTTGGAACATACAGCGTTCTGGTTGTCTTTTCCAATACGCTGGCTGCTAGTTTCTGTGTGCACACGTTCATCTGGTCTTCCGCTCGCTACGCTTGGCCAGCTTATGTCTTCACTTGCCACTTGTCATGCACTTCTTGGGGGTCTACTGCACAGACATCGCCTTAACCACTGCTAACTAGGCTCTGGACTTTCTTTTGAACTGCTACAAAGACAATAACCTGCTTCTACTGGACACATATCGACGTGGTATCGGATTGTGGACTTTGGAACTTTCCTGTGGGTTTTTTTTTGAGGTGGAACTTGTGACTTTGATTCAGGGTTGATTTGGATTTACCTTCTTTTCACCAGATTGTGGATTTACAGTGACATTGTTTTTGCTTTAGTTGCGCCCTCGTGCTGCCGGGTTAGGTCCTTGTTCACCCTGCATCACAGAAGAAGACCTCTACTCTGTACCAGGCGTTCTTGTTGCACCTTTCCAGGTTGGTCCTGTACTCGTAGGTATTCGACTTGAATCTTGAGGATCACAGTTAAGAGTTGGGGAGTGTGTTACGGTACAGTGATATTATTTTTGTTTGCATGAATTGTGACCAGTGTACCTATGTGTTTTTTTTAGCTCTGTTGCTGCCCGGACTTTTCACCTGAGCCCCTGGTCTGGCAAGTCAATATTATTCTCTGCAGACCCCGCTCTCTGGGGGAAAGTCTCTCCCTGCAGGAGACCCCAGGTGTTTTTGGACGCCAGGGAACGTCGTGGCACCCGGTTCCTGACAATTCGACCCACTTGGACCAATGGAGAATACATTGCAGGCAACAGTAAGGGCGTGGTGGCCCTCTGGGTGGCCACACGACTGGGCCTTGGTGAAACATCCAGATCCTCTCAGGAAGGAGCAGTGCCTTGGTATCTTCTGTGCACAAAGCGAGGAAATGATGCAGCCGGCGAATGATCATGGCGGAAGGCGGCTTGGGAAACTTGGAACAAGATGTTCAAACGATCCTGTTGGAACTTAAGGTGTTTAGAATGGAAGTGCAAACCTCCATGTGTGCCTTCACGGAGAGGGTCTTAAAGGTGGAAGAGAGGGTGGAGACCCCAGAGAACAACCAGAGGGTGGTGGACGTGAGTCTGTAGGTGCAGATTAATGAACTGGAAAGCAGGGAAAGAGAGGTGCGCTGTAAATTGGATGATGCAGAGAATAGAGAAAGGAGGAACAATCTGAGGATCTGGGGCCTGCCGAGTTCGAAGTGGGAGTCGCCTATGGAGTTGGAACTCCTGCTGACCAGACTGGTGAAGTTCATGGGGGAGTTGTGGGACAGGGAGGCTTGTTTCCATAAGGTCCCTAGAGGTGCAGGAGCAGCAACAGGGCCTTGCTCAGTGTTGGTGAAGTGCCACTACTATAGGGACAAGGAGGACATTCTGCGAAAGGCACGTGAGGTGGGTTAGTATCAAGGCTACCGGGCTGCCCAAATACAATATTGGGCTTGTCAGTTATATCTTCCTCTTCACTCAAACACAGGATATCTCCTAGTTCCCCTTCTTCCTCACCGGACGTGGAAGAGTAGTCCAGTTTCTTCCTTTGGGTGTGTCTGGCTTGTGGCTTCTTCTTCTTAAGAAGGTAAGGTCTGCATCAAAAGGAAGCCATTGTGACTCTGAGTCCGGAATTAAGAGTGACACCCCTCCGCGACAGCCAACAACGGAGTACGGGGAAAAGCCTTGTGGCACAAAAACCCCTTCAGGATCGTAGGTTGAGTGAGAAGAGTCCACACCGGATGAAGACCAAGGCGACAAGTGGAAAGCTGACTGTAGCACAATTCCAAGCCGAGAGAATGAATCCAGATTCTCGAGGGAAAAAAAAGAAGGGGGCAGAAAGAGGCTGTCCCAGACAGAAAACCAGAAGAGCCAGGGAGGAGTCAATGAAGCAGGAACAAGGGAATGGGGAGCGGGCGGGAAAAACGGGGGATAGAGCAGACCACCGCTAAGAAAGGTTACGGAGCGCAGCGCAACAGATCAAAGTTGCAACGCGCCGAACCGCTGAGTGTAGGATGTTAAATGCAATCGGCGGCAACAATGTTCGAAAGGTCTAGACCGTTAACTACGTCTAGGGAAGAAACGCTGTGGCACTGTTAGATGGCGGCCATGTTTCCACCTCTTCCACAGCTGCCAGTATCCCGTGGTTGTGACAGTATGCCCCCCTCTAAGGCTGCTCCCTCCCGGCTTACCAGGATGAAGTCAGTGAAACCGTCGCAACAATCGGGGTGCATGAACATGAGTATGGGGTTCCCAAGAATCTTCGGATGAAGGATAACCTTTCCAGTGGATTAGGTATTCTCGACGGCCTCTGTGATACCGAGAATCCCGGATACTAGAGACTTCGTATTCGTCAGAGACCGGACTTGGTTGAATGTTGAGCTTGGCTATGAATTGTCTTCTGTTACCAGGCACAAAAGGGCGCAATTGGGAAGAATGAAATGTCGGATGAATCCGACTAAGTGTCCTTGGCAGCTTGAGACGATAGGCAACAGGGTTTATCCTAGACAGTATTTCAAAGGGCCGATGAAACGAGGAGATAATTTGGATGGACGAACCCAGCGAGGTAAGATCTTTGTAGACGGCATAACCCTGGTGCCTTTCTCCCAGGCTGGTACTTGTCTCTGGTGTTTATCCGCGTGCTCTTTGCACCTACTGTTGGCCCTTTGAAGACTGTGTCTGGCTGTGTTATGGGCTTCCTGTAGTTGTCTGCGAGTAGTCTCTATGGATGGTATATGAGTCTCCTTCCAGGAGGTTGGTACTATCGATTGAGGATAATATCCGTAGGTACAATAGAAAGGACTAATCCCAAGAGCATTATGAACTGAATTATTGTAAGTAAACTCAGCAGTTGGGAGTAAAGATACCCAGTTGTCTTGTAGCTCGTTAATAAAGCATCTTAGGTACTGCTCTAGGGTACCATTCAACCTTTCGGTCTGACCGTTGGTTTGAGGGTGAAACCCTGAAGAAACAGCCCTAAAAATACCCAACAGTTTACACAACGCCGTCCAAAATCTTGAGGTATATTGGCTGCCACGGTCAGATACAATCTTTTGCGGAAGGCCATGTAGCCTAAACGCATCTTTAAGAAAGACTTCTGCCATGACTGAGGCCGAGGGTATCTTAGGCAGTGGAGAGAAATGCGCCAATTTGGAGAAAGAGTCTATGGTTACCATGATACATGTACATCCGTGGGATACTGGTAGGTCTACAATGAAATCCGTGGATATGTTTCTCCACGGGCCAGGAGGGGTTTGATCTTGCTGCAGTAAACCCAAAGGTTTTTGCGTAGAATGTTTGTTCTGCATACATACTAAACAGGATTGGATGTATGTCGGAGTGTCAGCTTTCATGTTGGGCCAATAGAAAGACCTTTGTAGCAAATCCAGTGGACCTCGCATGCCCCGATGTCCGGCTACCTCGGAGTCATGACACCACCGAAGGGCTTGTAGCCGAAGATCGTGAGACAGAAGGATAAACCTCCCGCGGGTGAGGTACAGACCGTCTTTCTCGTCCACCCTTTCCAGGACAGGGGCAGACCCTTCTGGGGAAAGCAAAGCTTCTCTTACTTCCTCCAAGAAAGAAGACACAGCAGAAATAATCTTGGTATGAGGAAACATTAGTTCTTTCCGATGGGTCTGGTTGACTTCTTCTCTCCGAGACAAGGCATCCGCTATCTGGTTTTGAAAGCCAGGAATATACGTAATGGTGAAATGGAATTGAGCAAAGAAATGCGGAAATGCGCCCATCTGGCTTGTCGGGTGTTGTAACATTCTTGTTGTTTGAGTATCTGCAGGGTTTTGTGATCAGTATGTATCAGAAAGGGATGCAAACTCCCCTGGAGTAAATGTCTCCATTCCAGGCAAGCCATTTTCATGGCCAGGAGTTCTCTCTCTATGACGGAATAGTTTTGTTGCCTGGGGTTTAAAGTCTTAGAATAATAGGCTACAGGATGTTCCCGACCTTGGTTGGATTGAAGGAGTACAGCACCCACTGCCGCCGCAGAGGCGTCAGTTTCCAGGATAAAGGGCCGCTGTTGGTTGGGTTGTCTTAAGATGGGAGCTGAGCAGAACCTCTGCTTCAAACAGTTGAAACTGTTTTCATCCTCTTTGGACCAGTAAAAAGGCATGTAAGATTTCTTTAGTAAAGCAGTTATCGGAAGAGTGAGTTTGGAGAATTCAGGAATGAACTTCCGATAAAAATTTGCCAGTCCAAGGAACCGCTGGATTTTCTTAACCGATGAAGGTGATGGCCAGGCAAGAATGGCTTCCACTTTCTTGGGGTCCATAGTGATTCCTTTCTCAGATAGGATAAATCCTAAGACTGGGCGAAGGCACATTTCTCTGGCTTCACCAGTAGGCGATGTTGCTGAAGTCTGCATAGAACTTCCTTTACATGGGAAGTATGTTCTTCTGTCTTGCTGGAATATATCAGAATATCGTCTAAGTAGACCACAGCGTACTGACCCAACAAATCCGAGAATATACGGTCCATGAACCGTTGGAAGATCGAGGGAGCGTTGACTAAGCCGAACGGCATCACCTGGTACTCAAACAGACCGTAAGGAGTGCAAAAAGCCGACTTCCATTCATCGCCTGTTCGTATACGGAGGAGATGATACGCATTCCGCAGGTCTAGTTTCGTGAACACCACCAAGCCCTGGACAGCCTCCAATATCTCTGAGATGATGGGCATGGGATAGCGATCCTTGATGGTTACTTGATTTAATCCCCTGTAGTCGATACAGGGCCTCAACTCCTTAGAATCCCTTTTGGGTATAAAAAACAAAGAGGCGCCAGCCAGTGATCTTGATGGTCGAATCAATCCATTAGCGAGGTTGTCATCCAAGTAGCGTCTGAGTACTTCCTTCTCCGACACCGAGAGGGGGTACATCCTACCAAAGGGAACCAGGGCCTGCGGTACTAGGTCTATTCTGCAGTCTTCTGCTCGGTGTGGAGGGAGTTCTAATGGTTGCTGTTCCTTGAAGACAGCAGCAAACTCCTTAAAGCAATGGATAGAGCTCGTCCCTGTCGCACTTACTGTCTTCACCTTTTCGAACAGGGGTTCTGGTAGGCACTCCTCTTGGCAGTATGCAGAATAAAAACTCAACAAATTTTCCGTCCAATTTATAGTTGGGTTGTGTCTTCGGAGCCATCCGATACCCAATATTACTGGGAAATGGGCTGCGTGGATTATGTCGAATCTCATTGCCTCCGAATGTTGCTGAATGGATACTCGTACTTCTTCAGTGGTATGAGTAATAAGTCCAGAGCATAAGGGAGTACCGTCCACCCCATGTACCTTTTGGTCCTCCTTGGCGATTCTGAGCAGACCCACCTTATCAGCCCATAAGGTGTCCAGGAAGTTTCCTTCCTACAGAAGTGTCCACATAAGGTGTCCAGGAAGTTTCCTGCCACAGTCCAGTAGAGCCTGAGTTTCCACTTCTTTTCCTCTGAATAGGAGCTTGACTGTTAATACCATAAGGCGTTGATCCTCAGAGGTCTTGGCAGAAGTTACAGAAAAAGAGATGTAGGAACAAGGAAATGCCCCTCGATAGTCCGTCCTACCAACTACCGAGGACGTTTGTTTCCCGACCTCCTAGGGGGTTCGTTGGGACAATCTCTTAACAGGTGAGTGGCAGCTCCACAATACAGGCAAAGGCTGCTTTCTCGCCTTCTCTTCAGCAGTCAAGGGGGCTCTCGTAGTTCCTATTTGCATAGGTTCTTCGCTGGTAGGTGGGCGAGTTGCAGGTGAGGAGGCTGAGGGGAGCGGCTCAAAAGAAAGTCCGGAACTGCAAGTCTTTTTCTTTTCATTCTTCTGCTCTGTCAGGCGGAAATCAATTAGAAGAACGGCAGTTATGAGATCTGAAAAAGAATCAGGACGAGGAATCCTGGCAAGCTCATCCTTTAATTCCTCTCGCAAACCTCTCTGAAAAATGGTGTATTGGGCTTGTTCTTGCCAGCCTGCCTCAGCCGCTAATCTCTTGAAAGAGGAAATGTAAGAAAGCAGGTCTGAACTTCCTTGGCGAACGTCTAGTAGATCTTCACTAGCTATGTGTGCACTTTCAGTACGAAGAAAAGTCTGTTTAAGTAGGTCCTTAAATGCAGCATAATCCTGTAGAACAGGGTTGGACTGGGACACCAAAGGAGTTGCCCATGCCAAGGCGTTACCAGTCATGTGGGTTATCATAAACCCTACCTTGGTATGATCCGTGGAAAAGGCGCTTTGTCGGAAGGCAAAGTGAATGTTACAGGCTTCCAGGAATTCTTTCACTTTCCTTTTTGAGCCGTTGAATTTGCCGGATACCAAAGGTAGGGGGGGGGATTGGAAGATTGCTGTTCTCGGGCGGCTACCCTTTGCTGGAGGGCAGCATTGTCAGTCTTAAGTGTCTGCACTTCCAAAGTGAGGTTCTGTACTGCCGCTACGAGTTCCTGAAGCTGTTGCAGTGTTGCCATGGCTGTATCTTGGTGTTGGAAGCTATCAAGGCTACCGCGCTGCCCAAATACAATATTGGGCTTGTCAGTTATATCTTCCTCTTCACTCAAACACAGGATATCTCCTAGTTCCCCTTCCTCCTCACCTGACGTGGAAGAGTAGTCAAGTTTCTTCCTTCGGGTGTGTCTGGCTTGTGGCTGCTTCTTCTTAAGAAGGTAAGGTCTGCCTCGAAAGAAAGCCACTGTGACTCTGAGTCCGGAATCAAAAGTGACTCTCCTCCGCGACAGCCAACAAAGGAGTACGGGGAAAAGCCTTATGGCACAAAAACCCCTTCACGATTGTAGGTTGAGTGAGAAGAGTCCACACCGGATGAAGACCAAGGCGACAAGTGGAAAGCTGACTGTAGCACAATTCCAAGCTGAGAGAATGAAACCAGATTCTCGAGGGAAACAAAAAAGAAGAGGGCAGAAGGAGGCTGTCCCAGACAGAAAACCAGAAAGAGCCAGCGAGAAGTCAAGGAAGCAGGAACAAGGGAATGGCAAGCGGGAGGGAAAAACAGGGGATAGAGCAGACCACCGCTAAGAAAGGTTACGGAGCGCAACAAGAGAGATCAAAGTTGCAACGCGCCGAACCGCTGAGTGTAGGATGTTAAATACACTTGGCGGCGGCCATGTTGGAAAGGTCTAGACCGTTAACTACGTCTAGGGAAGAAACGCTGTGGCACCGTTAGATGGCGGCCATGTTTCCACCTCTTCCACAGCTGCCAGTATCCCGTGGTTGTGACAGTTAGCTGGACTGGGAATATGCCTCTGTGCACATATTTCAAGACCTGTCGACATACACTCTGGAGCAGAGGAGGGAAGTGTAGGCCCCTGACGAAATTGTTGCAAGATGAGGGATAAGGAATCGACGGCGATTCCCCTTTAGCCTTTCATTTGTGTACAAGGGGAACCTTCTGACCTTAAACAGGGAGATATATGATATGATATGGCATTTATAACGCGCCTATACACAAGTGTTTCAAGGCGCAACGCGGTAAGGGAGGGGGAACAGAGGGAAGACAGACAACGATCCTACTTGGCCAGGTGTCCTACAGATCGCGCGTGCATGGGAAGGGGGAAGTGCAGGGGGAGACAACAGTGCAGTACATGGGGAAAATAGAATAAATAACAGTAGGTAACAGTAAGGCCAGTCGGTGGCAAGTGCAGGGGTAAGTGCAGGCATCGGGTGTCAAGTGCTGGTAGTGGGACTGTAGGGATACAGAAAATGGTCCCCAAGTGCGGGGGTTGCCAGGAAAGCAGTGCAGGTGTGCGACTGGCAGGGGAGGTGACCTGGGCAGATGAAGCAGCTCAGCTGCTGACGTAACTGCATAAGGAAGGTGTGAACCAGGGACTGGATGGACAGTGTTAGCTGTGGGAGCGCTTCAATATCGCTTCACCCCGCCCCTCAGCCCCTCCAAAGGGATGCCGGAAAGAGTGGGTGTCAAGGAAATCCAAAAACTTCCAGGCAACACAGTTGAGAGTACCGGGTTGAAGGAGGGGCATCTCGGAAGATTGTTTTTTTCTTCAACATGTGTCCTGGGGTGGTGGAAATTGTTAAATTGTGTTGCTTGATGGGGTGGCAGTCCCTTCGTTACCCTAGTGACCCAGGTATGCTTGGGTGTCTCAGGGAAACCAGACAGGAAACCCTGGTAGAGTGTTAACATTTGAAAATGTTGGGTTTGTTATATTGGGTGGAGGCTCAGGGGGTGTAGAATACATGCATTACTTAGTCACAAATAAGGTGGGGAGCGGGCTTGACCAGGCACAGGATGGAGGTGGCATCTATGGTGAGGAAAGGACTAGTTGGAAGGCGGCTACGCATAATTTTAAGGGGCTGAATTCCCAGAATAAGAGATCCCTCATGGCGAACATCTGTAAATCCCAGGTAGCCGTGCTCTTCTTGCAAGAAACACATTACAAGCAGGCGAAGGAGCGTGCCCTGAAAGGGACGGATATTGAGCGTACATACTGGGCCTCTCACAAAACAAGTAAGGTGGAGAGCGTGGGCATCGTTCTGTCACGCGCCATGCAATTGAGGGAGGTCCAGTTGAGGAGGGGATTCGGAGGCCCGTTTGTGGCGAGGGAATAATGGTGGCAAGCGACTTTAATGTGATTGCAGACCAGGCAGTTGATTGGTGGTCGGGTCGGCGACAACATTAAAGCAAAGGGGAGGGAGCCCAAAGTGTTTACACAGTTGCTGCAGGATCATTTTTGGGCTGACGTGTGGTGGTCCAGGTTCCCCCGGCCGAGGGGGTGGGCATACACCTTTTTCTCACCCCCACACCAAATTTATACTAGAATTGACCTCCTGCTGGTCCCGAGGGAGCAGGAGGCCATGGTGTCATCGCCAAGGGTGGAAGCTGTAACTTGATCGGATCATGAGATGGTCACGACACAATGGTGGATAGAAGAGGGGAGGAAGGGCACTCCACGTTGGCGATGTAATGACAGCCTCCTATGGGACCACGCGTTGTGGGATTTTCTGAGACGAGATTATACAGTATTTCAAGACCAATGCCACAGGGGAGGTTCACTGGAAGACAGTATGGGAAGCTGCCAAGGCGACGATGCAAGGCCTCCGTATTGCTGAAGGGGCCTGGAAAAAAGGGAGAGGGTGCTGAATGGGGGGGGGGGGCTGTGGGAGGTGTTGAGGATGTATGAGGGCAAAGCTAACGACGCAGGGTGTGGACCGCTGGGGGAAATGCGGGATACACGGTATGAACTGCGCGCTCTCCTGAGTGGGGAGGTGTTGAAGAAGATGCATTTAAAAAAAAAAAAAAAAAAAATATTATTATTGTGTTTTGGTTTATCTTGAACCTTTAACACATACATCTAACTACAAATAAAAAGTATTCATTCATTATTCATTGATTCTAGAACTTAACTTCACTTTACATGTCACATTTACCATCCGGTCTTATTTTACAGTGTAGGTATGTGTTCTCTTTCTCATATAAATGAATTTACAAATTCTTCATCTAGAATTTTGTCCAAGAAGTTCACTCTTGCACAGCCTCTTGTCAGTTTTTCACCTAGCAAGAACAAACTCTACCATTCATCTATTGACAAACTACTAGTCTTATTGGCATGGGCTGATAGAAAATGTGTTCTTACTGTTGTTAATGCTGGACATAGAGTGATCAGGTGTTAGTGTTTCCACATTTTCAGCAATTTTACAAAATCGACATGTGACATTGTCGCAGTACCTGCTCTTTTGGCGATATAGACGTTCCTTTGTTGCAAAAAAGGTTTAGTCTCAGTCGTAGGAACTGGTTGCAATGATATCTAGTTGGGCATTTTCACAGGTAGTTCAAGGTGGAATTCAATGCTCTCGCTTCATGTGTCAAGTCTAACATCAATTTATTTTGAGCTCTAAGATCCAGCGTTTCTATCCAGTCTTGGTTTTTCAGTTTTTATTGTTTTATTTTATTTTTTAGCAACCAAGGGTACGGACCGATCCTCGTGTCTCCAAGGAGTCTATTTGGCAGCGCGACAACAGCTGCAGTAAATTTCCTTAGGAAGGATAGAGATTTCCACAAGATAATTGAATGAAGAGATTGTAGGCCTAATTCTGCTCTAATCGCTGGCACTGAAAGAATTCTTGGTAGATTAAGAACTTTTTTCCAAAATGTTCCCTCAAGTACATTCCAGATCTTCCATGAAAGGTTTAAAGCAGCTTCACCCCATATTTCAGGATTGGCACCACATTTTGTTTGTAGAATAGTATCAGGGTGATCATAGAGAACTTCCCATACCTTGCGTGTAGAATGACACATTGCGTTGCCAGCATTTTGGTTTTATTTTGAAGTTCCAGCAGCCAACGCTTTTCTCCCAAGGTTGTATTGAATCTAATCCCAAAGTATTGGATTGACTTTCCACTGGAAATTACTTCCTCTTTTCCCAGTTTTGAAGCCAAATGAGACCATTTTGGATTTCTCAATATTGTCAAATCAATTGCATTCATATATTGTTGAAGTGAGTTCAGCATCCATTGCAGTCCAATTTGAGTTTGGGCCAGCAGCACTAGGTCATCTGCATAAATTATTGACTTCAGAGCTTGGTTGTTAAGCTTTGCCGGGTGACCATTTACCGATTGAAGTGCTGTTGGCAAATCTGCTAAATATAAATTAGAGTGTTGCAGCCAAAGGACAACCTTGTTTTACGCCTCTCTGAATCTTTATTTCTCTAGAAAGTTGACCTTCATTATTCAGTCTAATGTGCATTGTTGCATTAGTATGAAGGGCCTAAATCGTTTGAAGTAAATCGAATGGACAACCCCAAGTGCACAGTTTGTCCCATAATCTTGCACAATTCACGCTGTCAAATGCTTGTTTTAAGTCGATAAACGCTAGAAACAGATTTGATTTATGTTTTAACACTTGCAGCTTCAATACGTTGAGTAGAAAGAGATTGAGATCCGTGCAGACACCTTTTGTAAAACCTGTTTGTCTTGGGTCGATAATATTTGCTTTGTTTGCCCATCTAGTCAGGTTTTTTGTAGGTTTGAAGGAAATAATTTACCAATAACGTCCAATAACGCAGTTGTTCTATAATTAGCTGAATTCGCTCTGGCTCCTTTCTTAAAAATCGGTACAATAATCGCAGTTGTCCATGATTTGGTAACTCACCACAGCTGATGATCTGGTCGACGAGAGAAGCAATGAAAATGGTCCAGTTATCTGGATCTTCTTTTAAGATGTTATTTGTGAGCCCGTCTCGGCCTGCTGCATTGGATGTCTTTAACTTTTTGATTGCATCTTTAATATCATCGTTGAAGCGAATATTCCACACCTTTGTTGAATTTCTTGCCAACTTTTCAGTATAGTCCGTCGATTTTGCAACTACTTTAGAGTAGTGGTCAACCCAGCATTGTTCAGATACCCCACTACTCAAGTCGGCTTGTTGGTTTAGGGTTATGTGGTTAATTATTGCCGATGTGTCTTTGGTATTCGTGTTGTAGATCGCTTTCAACATCACTTCCTCTTGCTCCTGATTGCGCTGCATTTTGAAGCTAATTAGCCAATTCTTGTACCGTTGATTTCTTTTTTTTAAGCTCAGCTGTCATATTGAAGCTACTGGATTTTTTTTATTTGTTTGATGTCTGCTTGTAGACATTTCAGCTGCTCAATTACATTGAAACTAAATAGGTGCTTTGGTGGCATAAGGGGACGTTTGAGGCCTGCATTTACCACCCTAAAACTTGCAAGCACAGCATTATAGCACAGACCAAGTTGGTGGGCTCAAGTTATTGCTCCTTTTTTAGTTGAGTGAAGATCTCTGAGTAATTTGTATGCAGTTTCCACCCTGATTGGACATGATGTTAGTCCCAGGTTGATGGAACAGATGTTGCGCGTAGTTCAATTTCCAAGTGAGGATCAAGTTAGTCGTGATCACTACTTGTTTGATGATTTCAAGCCTTTCGATATTATGGGAACATTTTGTTGAGGACCATATATAATCAATTGTGGGCACTGACTTTTTGTTTCTCCGCGTCACTTTTCCTGGAATATCTCCCGGTGTTTGGCCGTTCAGCATGTAGCAATTACGGGTTTTCAATTCTTGCATCCACATTTCACCTCTGGACAATACCTTACTTGAACTTGTTAATAATGCTGTTAACAGTTTGCCCTCAGTATCCTGGCATCTCACATTTAAATCTCCACAGATTATGAAGTGTGGATCCGGTAACTTTGATAACACCTCATCAAAAATACCTGATATAGTATGAAGGAATTTAGCTGAGGAAATCATAGATATTTATAACCACTGTATGAGAGGGGAAATGCTCTCCATCAAAAGTTTGTTTCAGTATTGTCAATTGAACAAAAGGGTTTGGATTGGTGGTTTTTATTACTTGCAGACATTGTCCATGTTTTAACCATTGTCAATAGCCCTGCAGCATTTACTAAAATGCTATAACCATTGCAGACCGGTGTAGTTCAGAGCCATGTCTCTTGCAGGCAGATTATCCTGTGAGAAGTCAAATTCAAGGATGACTGAACATATGTTTGCATCCCGTGTGTTCCAGGATATCAAAGAACAGGTTTGTCCACACAAAATGTCCTTTTGCTAGTGGTGCCTTGGCTCATTAAGTGCCTTTGAGATCCAGCACCAATTGTTTGCTTTGCGTGTTGTCTGTCATGTTATGTAAAGGGTGCTGCCTGGTATCTGTAGAGTTGTTCTTGAAGGTTATTTTCACTTGGCACCGGTGTGTTTCTTCCTTCTCCTCACCACATACAAGTGCCTGTAGATTGATGGAAACTTTGCTTTGACGAGCAAGCTTATTTGTGTTATGTTGGGCTTCATGTTGAGTTATAGACTCTCAGCTCAAATCCAAAGGGCAATAAAGCAGCATTAGCTTCCAATAATGTATGCTTAATTAGTTGAGATTTCAAATGAAGAATTACCCAGTCACTTCTTTCTTCATCGACATATTCAACTATAGCAATATCATCTGAGGTTATGTACTTTTCTCCTATTTGGATTGACTTCATTATGTGGACTCAGAATGTTTTCTAGGTAGATTTTCTCAACTATCTTCATTCTACCACCTGCAGACCTTGTTATAGTCTGCATCAACTTGCAATTGGCTTTTCCCTTTCATAGGGGCCTTTTGGGTTTAAATCGTTGGATGTTAAAGCTCTGTTATTGCATTTTTTGGGCAAATGAATTGCCTTTGATTGTAAGGCGTGACGTCGCTCAGTGTTAAGAAGGCTGAGGGACTTTCTCTTCGATTTGTTTTGTGAGCTGCAATTCTTCGCTCTGGCGTATTCCTATTCTTAGCCGCAGGAAAGATATGACCTGGCTCACAAGCTGTCATCTTTGATTCTGGTAGGGGTTCAGAATCGCTTTCCTCAGATTCGTCTGGTTCCTCTAAATATTGTGTTGGATTTTGGTGAACAGGGTTAGGGAATACAGGACAGAGAGGAGGGTTCACCGCTTACGGGATGGAGGGGGAGACTGACCCACAGGGGAGTATGCCAAATCGCTTTGCAGAATATTATGAATACCTGTACGCCCAGCCACCCACGCTTGGAGAGAGGGAGGTGCAAGAGTATTTATGGTAGCTTTCTATCCCAGGGCTGACCAGGCGAGAGAGGTCCATGTTGGAGGCTGACATCACAGGGGAGGAGGTCCTGCTGGCTATACACCTGACTTTTACATGCAGTTTCAGGAGCTACTGGCAGGGCCCATGGCTTTTAACTCCATCGACAGTTCTGCAAACATGCCCCCCACCTTTTTTGAAGCATAAATAGCAGTTATCCCCAAACATGGTAAGGACCAGACTAGCTGTGCCTCATATAGGCCTGTATTACTGCTAAACGTAGACTCAAAGATATTCATGAGGATATTAGCGTCTCGTCGGGAGATATATCTGCCCTGACTGGTTCACCCAGACCAGACTGGGTTTATCCATAACAGGCAAGGCTTAGACAACTTAAGAAAGACCCTACACATATTGAACGACCTGGGGGTGCAGCAGGAGGGCATCTTGGTCCTCTCCCTTGATGCCAAAAAGGCATTTGACAGGGTCAACTGGCCCTTAATGAAAGGGGCCCTGGGGGAGATTGGTATGGGAGAGCGATGGATGGGGTGGATCTAGGCCCTGTACTCTTTCCCAAGGGCAAGAGTGGTGGCAAATGGTGGGGTTTCCACGCTGATAATGCTGAGCAGAGTTACCAGGCAGGGATGACCCCTATCCCCCTTGCTTTATGCAGTGGTGTTGCAGCCCTGGGTAATTGGCCCGTGGGGTAGTAGGGACATAACGGGAGTAACAGTGGGAGGGCGGGAATATAAAGTGAGTCTGTTTGCAGACGATGCTCTGCTCTAGCTCCCAAATCCGTGGGCCTCAGTGCCCTCCCTGCTAAAGGGACTGGAGGAAAATGGGGAACCATCAGGGTTTAAGGTTAACCTCGACAAGTATGTGGCATTTCTAGCAGGAGGACAGGGACTTTGTGAGTGATTGGGGTTTCAGGATGCAGCAGGAGGGATTCCGCTACCTTGAGATCGAGATTGTGAGAGACGCCAGGGGTCTGCTTGAAAAGAATTATCTTCTGCTTTGGGGCAAGATACAGGCTGACTTGCAGTGTGGGGGATGGATTGGTCTCCTGTGGATGGCATGCTTGCATTGTATCAAGATGAAAGTCCTCCCCAAGCTGTTTTTGTTTCAGATGCTTCCCGACAGTGGTTCCAGACCCCTTTTTAGCCAATTCCCATAGAGCTCTACTACGTTTCTTGTGGGTGGGAGCGAAGCCCAGGGTGACCTGTAGAACGTTGGTGCTACTGAAGAGGAGGGGGGGGGGGATTCCCAGACCTTATGACTTACTAAAGTGCAGCTCAACTGAGAATTATGGTGGACCATTTAGACCCTAGTTCAAAGGAACAATGGGTACATATGGACAATACGCTTCTGGAGCTGGTTATGTTGGGTGAATGGATGTGGTTCCCACAGAAGGTGATCCCCATGATGCGTCCTGCAGCACCCTATTTTGGCAGTGTTTTGTTATTTTGGCGTGAGTGTTTGTCGACATGGCCCTTGACCCTCAGCTGTATCTGGGCCCCACCCCAGAGAAATGTCATTGTAGACCCACTATGGTTGCAGTCGTGGTACGGGGCAGGTGTGGGACGGGGGCAAGTTCATGTATCTAGCCCGTCTGGAGGAATGCTTGTGTATATGGGGGCTTTCGGCCTTCCGATACTTGAGGTTGAAAGGAGTGATGATGAGGCCGGACTGGGGAGAAAATGTATGTAGGGAGCTCACCTCCTTTGAAAAACTACTGTTGCAAGATACCAACGCAAAAGGTCGGATATCTCGACTTTTTGGGGAACTGAGGCAGAGCGACCCCATTGATATACTTCTGACGAGGGCGAAGCCCTGGGGAAGATGTATCCGGAGACAAATTTGCGCTGTTGTTGTTGTAAATAGGTACATAGTGACTATTACCATATGAGGTGTGGGTGCTCACTCATGCAGAGATGCTGGACAGAGGTCTTGGAGTATCTCAAAGATCCGGATGGTGTGCAAAGGCGTCAGTCGCCAGGTTTGCTGCTGTTTGGGGTGTATGTGAAGGAGGACGTTGGGGAGGAAGGTCACATGGTCTGCACCCTGCTAGTGGCAGCAAGGAGCTACACCCACTGAAAAGGAATGCGCACAGAAAGCAAGGTCCGTATATGATATGTAGTATTTGACACACTTGTTGCATGAGGCACGAACGGACATAGAGGGGGCCTGGCTACCTTTTTTCAGCAAATATGCTCATTAGCCTACCATGTGAAAGCAATGAAATGGTGTATAAATCTGTTGGATGCAACAGTGACATAGGTTGTGTTTATTGCAATGCATGTGGGAGGAGGAGGGTTAGGGGGAAAGGGGAGATGGGGGCAATTTACATGAGCCATTTATTGTTCATTCTGATGAAAATGTTTTATGCTTTGAAAAATGACAAAAATTGATTTTCATTTTAAAAAACTGATTGCAAACTGTCTTTTTCCCAAGTTTGCGTAGAAAGTGTGCTGTATAATGCACCATTTTAACCCATTATTCAAAACATTTTCTAGGGTTGGAGAACAAACCCCTCCCCCCCCCCCCCAACACCCTTTCTTTGTTTCGGGCTCCCATGCTATGTTCGATTTGCTCTCGCATACTAGTAGCAAATATTTACGCCTACAATTTAAAAAATTCACTAGCCATCACTGGTGGTGGGTAGATTCGGGTGCCAGGGGCCAGGCCTTGCCCCCTTGTTTCCACGCTAGGTGACGGATATAAGTTTTGATTAAAAAAAACATAATTATATCTTTCACCTAGAGCAGTGCATGCGTGCCCCTGCAGCTGCATGATAATAATGGATATTGCGTACATGTGGTGGTCCAAGCGGCCCGGACAGCAGAGGCAGGGTAGCGCCTCTGCTGTCCGGGCAATGCCCACCCAAAATCTGTAAATGCCCACTCAGTAGTAGCGTGTGGGAATTCACAGATGGTAATGTCACTGTGGTGGACCCAACTAAATTAGTTTCATGCCCCACATGTTAGGGCAGAGCCGTAGCGAGGAAAGTCTGAGTGGCACATCCTGTGCTTTGTTGATCTTGGAGAAGGTGATGTCAGTCAATTTGGCTTACAGTGTGGGGGGGAGGCATTTTGTGCTATGCCACTGAGCACTGCCCATATCAAGCTGGCACTTGGTGGCTCCAGCGGAATTGGAGGCAGACAGCACCGCAAGACACAAACCTCGGTGTGGGGTGAGAAGCCCCAGGGTTGGGAAAGAGAAGGAGGGCGTCCTGGAGTAGGGAATGCACAGAGTGGAGAAAGGGAAAGAGATGAGCCCCGAAGTGGGGAGGAAAACAGAAAAGTCCCAGAGTGTGGCGAAAATCAGAGACAAGCCATGATGTGGGGGGAGAGCCAAGAAACCCCTCGATGGGGAGAGAAAGAGCAGAGCCCCAGAGTGGGGAAAGAAAGGGGACCACAGGGAGGAAATGAGGAGCAGAACTGGAGAGAAATGGAGAGACCTGTCTGGCCTCCTGGGATGACAATCCAGCAGTGCATGAACTTTGATGGGGACTATGAACATAGGTAAGGGCCTATGATAAAGAGACACAGGGGTCGGGGCGTGTGGGGGGGTCAGAAGCCAGCAGCCATCCCATTCATTAGGCAATGCCCCCCCAAAGTTTGTCTTTGTCTTGTGGTTTTTTTCATTTAAGTAGCAGGGAGAGCAACTAGGTTAGATTAGGTTTCTGGACAGAGAGCTTTATTTATGTTTAGCCATCATCCTACCCTCACGAGCACTCTTTTGACTTTCTGTTGTATAGACAAGGACTTAATATCACAGGATTAGGGAATGAAGAGATATTTTTACTTCGAAGAGAAAACAAAACTGATACTAACCACACCGCCTTTTCGTCTCTTGATTTGGATTTAGCACAGTATCTACAAAAAACCTCCACATATACCTTGCTTTGCACTATAAATGAAAGAACAATCAGTCTTTGGTTGTTTTTACAGTTTTCATTATTTGCATGATGGGGCGGGTCTGTGTTGATTGCTCGCAATGTAATTGCTCACAGGTGAAAGGGTCGTGATTAGATTGACCTTCTGAACGTTTTGTTCGTAACGGCAACAATAGCATATTAGATGGAACAGTCGCATAGTTTTGCATTTCTATTTTGGATGCACACATCTTAGATAACGAAACGAACAAATAATGTAATTATCGTTTAACAAGTCCAACACAGGCTCACCATGAACCCATGCCCCAAGGAAAGCCCAAGAGTCCATGGGGGCTTGATGCTAACTTCACGCACCCACGCCCCAGTCGTCCCCCCTTAGTCTAAGGTCTCTTACACACCCAGTAACTCCCTATTTCATCTTTGAAAGAGGAGTCTGCGTCAACCCAACACCATTCCCCCATTCACTTGCAACATTTTCACTGTTTCTTTGTCTGGGTAATACTGGTGTAATGCAGTGTTGGAGATGGAGTTGAGGAGAGGCAGGATACTAGGCAGGGGGGTTGTACTGGTGGAGAGAGATTGAGTATGGAGGGGTGTGTGTTTAGAAAATAAATGATTAATAGAAAATGGATGCAGAAGGTAAGTGGACAATGAAAATTAAGTCTGTAATTCGGTCAAAAAGATAGAAGGTAAAAAAGTACATCGAAAAAACGATCAGAAAAGCCAAACGATCAACATAATTCGGGCAAATTGGGTAGTACTGATGGGGCACTTTATTGCTCCTTGTATTTACTTTTCACATCTTTATTTGCATGCAATGCATGCGTTTACAAGCAGTGTTAATCTAGATAATTCATCCAGACTCTCTTCAGATGGTTCTGATTCGTTATTGTCTGTCTTACTGCAGTTAAAAAGGCAATGCTTGTATTGTTTACCTTCATAGGGGCAGCGTCTTGCAATCACAGTTGGATTCAGGAGAAGAACCATGCTTGGGTAAGGAGACACAGAACATTATTTGGGATTTTAAAGGGTGGGACTTCAGTGAAATAGTGATATTTGATAATTGAAGGAGCTTCCTCCTCATTTGCTATGCTATGTGTTCCTTGAAAAGTCAAAATACATTTTGTGACCTATACATCTCTTGCATCCTGGCCCCTTTTCTTTCCAACCTATTGAGATTGCCTGAAGCTGTGAGCAGGGCCTGTGAAGCTCTAGAGAATATATGTTCACCTTAGATACGAAAAGGAGGGACTGCTGTGGATGTCCTTCCCTCCTAATAATGTGGCACTAACTTGGCACACACTTATACCGCACCACTCTCCCCACCCCCCAATTAATGCCTTTCTCCAATTTTAGGAAGTCTGGTTTGGCTACCCACCTTCTCTCATGCACATTGATATAATTTGTGGGTGTTATCTATTTGTTTTTCATTCTTTTATGTTAGGTATTTGTGGCTAGGGTTTCTGATATTGCCTGTTTCTGATATTGCCTATCTAAATCCATTCCCTAAAAACCTTGTGTTGCCTCCCTGTACTGTATGCAGTACACTACTGATTTCAAGCAGTGAGTCAGTTATAGAATTCTGTGTATTAAAGGGCCACTTGAAGCCTTTGGTAATGCAGGCTAACTATTGAAAATTCCAAAATTATATTGCTCATCCTTTTCTACACGGCCCTGCTCAGCAGTGACTTCTCTAAAACTTGGAAATTGTTACCTGCAGATATTTTCTTTCTCCCTACTATTCTATTTTGATAAAACTTTAAAAGCAGAATATTATTTTTGTATCCGCTTATGCTTGTTTAATGTCATTTATCAGTTTTTTTGTACAATGCTCCACTACTCTTTGCAGTGCGTATCATCATAATTAAATGTTTCAATAGAAAAAACTGAGTTGTGACAGAAGGCATTGTTAAATGATAAACAAATACATGTATGCATGTGGAGGGAATGAATGTGGGAAAATAAGGAAGAAGAGAACAAATCACCAGCATGCAAGGGGAGGAATGTTATGAAGCGGAGCATGATCAACAGGTAGACACAGATACGTGATTAAGGTAGGTTTTATTTGGGATATTTACAGGATTAGGCCAAATAGCTAATAATTATCAACTTAAGAGTGCTGTTAATATTCAACATCATGAAGGCTTCTTGTTTTTACCATTTGTCGGTTTTGCAAACCTCAATGTGCAATCCCTCCCTGGGGAGAGTAACTGGTTCACAGTTGCTCTGTCCTCTGTTTTGAAGTGTACATTTTACTTCTTTCTTTTTTCCTGGATCGTTGGGCTCTAGTCATATGCTTCTAAGCCTCTTTTGCAGGAGGCCTGCATGTTAGGCATTGCATGGTTTTGAGGTTGGGGTTTGGTAGTGACAAGCAAAAGCCCAAAACGGCCACTGTGGAATAGAGGCAAATAAACACCAACACATTGCAATTCGTTATGCAATACCAACCAATTTGCGACATCATTTTAGCCATTTACTTTGTGTGCATCAAGCTCCAGGACACCGCATGTGGACTAGGAAGGCCAAGATACTTGGGCTGGGCTGTGTGAGACAGGCATGTTGACAAGAGAGACACAGACTATAAATTAGATTTCAAAACCTTTATTTAAAGTTTTAGGGTTGGTGTAATACATAAATGATCCAAAAGGGGTGTTTCCTTGAAATGATGCTTCTAAGGGTCGTCTATGTCTGAAAGTCCAAATAAAGAGTCCATCTGTGTCTAAACCTATGCTTGTCCTCACTCTATACAAATATGTGTTAGTGGGTCTCTTTGTCAAAAATGAAAAGCATTGGTTCAACAGAAAAATAGGAAACCCAGGATTGGTTTCTACTGGCTTCCTTGCCAGGCGTGGTTTCAGGCTTACCAAAATGAGTTCAATTAAACACGACTGCTTGCAAGACCTTTGCCACTCCATCCTTGCAGGAAGGACAGATAGCTTCAATAATAATCTTTCTGTCCTTAGCTAGCCGTTCTCCCGCAAGATCTCTGGCGATGGCATCGAGGACTACCTGTTTCGTTGACGACTTCACCAACTCGTTGCGACAAACCTTTCATACGGCCTCAGAAGGCCTCAACAGGCCTCGGCACTCACAGTAGGGAGAGTGGGGGTGGTTAATTCTTTAGTCTCTCTAAGAGAATGCATATTCCCTTCTCTACCCACTTATTTCTCCAGGCTGCCTTCCCCTTACACAATGGAGAATACACCTTTTAAGTTTTGCCCATCCTGTAATCGTAAATTCCCTTGTAAAGACTCGCACTGGGTGTGCAATTTGTCTCCCAAGGGATCACGCCTAGGGGCAGGGCAAGTCCTGCAGACTGTTCAAGCCCAAAACACTTAAGGACCGCTAAACAAAACACTGGGCCCACCACGCCATGCAGGTCGAGGCCGCCATGGACGTAGAGGGAGCCTCCAGCGACGGCAGCATCAATGTCTACAATCGGGAACTGTCGGATACCGACGTGCAATCCCCTGACTCCAACAGGCAGGCTGGTGGTTCTGCTACAGGGACACCCGGCGGCACTAGCACAACCAAAGTACACCACACAGAACAGACCACCCACGGCCGAAAGTCGACCTCAACGCAGACCGGAAAGCCACACACAGCATCAAGGGGGAGGTCCGAAAGTTCCCTGTCCTCTGGGCCATCACGCTCGCCTCACAGCACGCCTGCGAAACTGACAGGCAAGTACGAAGTTCTCACACACCGATGACCGAACGTCGAAAGACGTGTTGATGGCCCCCCGCATGCCAAAAAACAACCGTCGAAGAATGCGTCAGAGGCTGCTGCGAAAACTACACAGAGCTCCAAAATGAGTGAGCTCATTAAGAAAAACGTCCCAGACACGCTATTAAGAGTTGGACGTTGAAGAATCATAAATCTTCAAAAACACAGGAAAATGGCTCTAGTTTAGGGACTATGACCCAGGGGGAGGGCACCATTTCAGGGGCTATGCGACAAAAAACCTCCAACAGAACCAACATCCCCCGCCCCCCAGTAATCCCAAGGTCATCACATTGGACAGCAGAAATGATTGATAGTTATGAGATGGATGTATTCCCTAGAAAATTTCTTTGATGACCACCCCGAGGTCCTAGTAAACCTTCAGGGTGCCCCACACAGCGGGCCAGCTACTACTCAAAGCGAGGCAGTAGTTACCCAGCCCCCCACCAAGAGAGCCCGCACAGACCCCACACAAGCTCCTACCTCGCAGCCGGACTTGGGCCAGCTTGCTTATTGTGACACCATGCAAGACTTTCAGGACACTGCAATTTACACTGACCCTGAAGACCAAGGGGACATGGGTGATGTCGACCAGTTTTACGATGACTAGGATGTCTACATCATACAGTCGGTAGATCACTCAGACCCACCAGTGGCAGACTTGCCAGTGCATAGTCAAATACAGTACAATGACCTGCTCCTAAAAGCAGCACAACATTTGAAAATAGATAAACAAGAGACACAGGTGGACAAGGACTTTGTTGAGGACATACTGGATGATAAAAAGTCTCTACCCAATTAATTCCTCTAATTCAGTCAGTACAGAGACGCATCCAACCCTCTCTAATTACCCCAAATTTAACAGGGGCAATTAACCCACGCATTGAGAAAGTTTTACGGCTCGCTCCCTCAGACCCCCTTTACATCAAGGCACAGTTAAAGCCAGACTCCTTAGTGGCTACAACTAATAGGAAGAGAGCAGGAGCACCTCTAGCCTCTTCCGAAGCCCCTCCGGATAAGGAAAGTAAAAAGATGGACAATTTTGGAAGAAAGGTACCCTCTTCGGCAGCTTCCCAGGCTAGAATCGCTAATAACGCCACCTTATTAGCTAGCTACAACTGTTACAAGTGGGATGAGATGGCCGAACCAATAGTTTGTCCCAGAGCCCCTGAAAACACATTTGTCGCTCTCCATTGCAGAGGGTAAACAAAATCGCAAACTGCATCCTCAAGAACAACTTGGATTCAGCAGACAATGCAGGGAGGATAATAGCAGAGGGCACGCTACTCAAAAGTCACGCTTGGCTACGCCAGTCTGGCTTCAAGCTCGAGACTCAGGTTACCCTCCTAAATATGCCCATAGAGCCAAACGTGTTGTTTGGCAATGCGGTTGAAGACGCTCTAAAGAGTGTGAAAGAAGAATATGATACCCTTAAGTCATTAGGGCAATTCGCCAATAACCCCTCCGGACAAAGAGGGGGATACAATTTTCGCTGCTTTCGAGGGCAAAACTCTCAACGTGCATCAGGTTACAACCACAGTCAAAGCTCATCCTGGGGCTCATCACAGGGTCAGTCCTCTCAACAAGGCTTTCAAAGAGGCCAAAGAAGGTCTCGCAGTAGGGGTAGATCCTCCTCCCCCAGAGGCGGCTCAACATCCCCCAAACAATGACCACCTGCTACAGGTTCCCTCCCATGCCATGCCAGTAGGAGGCCGCATTTCATACTTTACCCAGGTATGGGAGGGAGGTTATTGTATAGAACTGTTACAGCAACCCACCAACCATCCACCAAGACAAAGGAACACCTCCAAGGAAGAACAGAGTATCCTGTTGGAAGAGGTGACAGCACTGCTCTTAAAGTACGCCACAGAAGTCGTCCCGGCGAACCAGGTAAACAAAGGTATTTATTCAATGTACTTCCTTGTGCCAAAAAAAGATGTCCCGATCTTAGATCTGTGCCCTGCAAACACCTATGTCCAGCCACAGAAATTCCGCTTGACAACGCTACAGGAAGTAATCCCACTGCTAAAGCGGGGGGATTACATGGCAACCTTGGATATGAAAGATGCATACTTTCATATATCAATGTTCACAGCGCACAGAAGATTGTTGCATTTGAAAATATTAAACCAGCACTACCAATTCAAGATGCTGCCCTTCGGCATAGCATTCGCTCCAAGTGTTATATTACTGTTAGGGTTATAAACTACAGTATGAAAGAGCAACTGTTTACCAACTCGCTCACCTTGACAAGTTGAAGAATCCAAAATGGAAGAGGCAAATGCGGCTGTGAAGATATCCCAGAGGCAACCCTGACCCCCCCTACTTGGGAATAGAATACCCAGGGGAGAGGACAGGACCGCCAGTGAAACCCTCTAATGGGAAGAAAACCCTGGACGAATCTGGAGTCTCGAGGTTCAGGTGGGTGTGGAGCAAAGATGTTCCTGAGGTGCTGAAGAAACTGATGTCCCATGGGAGGCTTCCTCTGGATACACGAAAGAAAGATAAGAGGAGGGTTAGAATGGAAATGGGAGTTGGAGGTTTAGTAAAGGGCGGAAGGAGGATCCTCTCACCGTTAATAAAGTCTAGGAAGGCTTAGACTTGACGAGATGGGTACCCAAAGGATTTGCAGCTAAGTCACAGGAACTCTATAAGAACAGATAGGTAAGTGTGTTGATTGAAACTAAGAACGGGGAGTTCAAAGGAATAGGGCTTACCCTTGCGGGTTTCTGAGAGGAAATGAAAGCTGGAGAGACTTCTGTCGAAGCGGTTGGAAAATGATGGATAAGCTGGACTGGTCTGCACTCGCAAGGAATGGGGGCTGAGCAGAGCAACTGCAGAAAAGGACTGAGAAACCAAGAATCAGAAGAGTAAAAAGGATTAGTATGGAATTTTCTACAAATAGGCAAGAAAGGCGAGAGCACACTCACGGAGCGTCAGTAGCAGAAGCGACGCGAGGATCCGTAGGCTTCGAGTCCGGAAATAGTCACGTGAGCGTTCTGCGGCGTCTTGCAGGGACGTGGGAAGACTAAACCTCTGCCTTCTGTTCGAAGGTCTCTATGGACGTCCATCTTGGAACTGCTCCTCCAAAGAATACCACTGAAGCGGGCACGAGAACCGTATAACCGGGTTCGAGCCCATAGTGACCATTTACGGCCATGTGTAACACAAAGGGTATTCACCAAGGTACTGGCCTTGGTGGCTACGGAGGGAGTCGATCCCGGTGTACCCTTACCTGGACGCCTGGCTGATCACAGTGGAGAATCCTCAAAATTTGCAAGCAAAATACCAAAAGAACGATCAATCTACTCTTTCAATTGGGTTTCTCAATTAACAAGAAAAAGTCAAGCCTTGTACCAAACAAGACCAAACAGTTCCTAGGAGCTGTCGTAAAAACAGAAGAACGAAAGAGAACAAAACATACTGCTGCAAATACCACAGTATCTAGCCGGTCGCCAGATAACGGTACGCTAAGCAATGCTCCTGCTCGGGATGATGACATCATGCATTTACCTGGTCCCACATGCACAATTACGCATGTGCCCAATGCAAGAGGGGTTGGCGAAACAGTGGTCTCAGGCAAGCGATAAGTGGGACGATCTAGTGGTTGTTTTGCCAACCCTAGCACAAGCTCTACGCTGGTGGACAAAGAAAAACCCGTTGAAGGGAAAACCCTTCCACGACCTGGCGGTGCAAGCGGTTGTCACAATAGACGTATCACTTACTGGTTGGGAGGCCCATTACCTTCATCTCACGGCACATGGTATGTGGACCCAAATCACAGCCCAGAATCACATCAACCTTCTGGAACTTCTAGCAGTGCTCAAAGCATTACAAGCCTTCCAAACACACCCGACAAATCAAACGGTATAAATACTCACAGACGGCACCACTGTGATGTTTTACGTAAACGGGGGCACACATTGTCCAAGCTAGCACAAAAAATATGCAAGTGGGCACTCAAGCGGGCATGTTCCTAACATCGCAACGTGTTCCAGGGGAACTCAATTCTCTAGCGGACTCACTAAGCAGAGATCCTCTACCAGAAGAGCACGAGTGGCAACTCGACAAGGATATTGTAGACTACATTTTCACACAACGGGGCTACCCCTGTTAGACTTGTTTGCTGCAAGAGAAAACAAACAATGCCCAAACTTTGCATCCAGATTTCCCCAACAAGACTCATGGGGAACGCCTTATGGATGAACTGGTCATGGAAATTTGCCTACGCGTTTCTCCCAACTCCTCTAATGAGTAAAGTGGTGAACAAAATACACAAGGAACAAGCAACATTAATCCTAGTTGCTTCTATGTGGGCGAGACAACCTTGGTATCCACATCTGCACAAACAGGCGATGTGCGACTCAATCAAACTCACGTGTCCATTGAACATGCTCACACAGCACTGGGGGACATTACACCTTCAACCTCAGTCTATGAACTTGGCAGCTTGGCTACTGAAGTCATAGAGTTTGGCCATTTAAATTTACCTCAAAGGTGTATGGAAATCGTCAAAGACGCACGTAAACCAAGCACTAGACACTGTATTTTGAACATGTGGAAGAGATTTGTAATTTGGTGCCAGTCAAAACAAATAAACCCAATAGAATGTACTCCGTCACACCTAGCGGCTCTATCCTCCTACACTACTTCTCAAAGTAAGGTGTCCTGGTGGAAAGACCCTGACATTAAGGCATTCATGGGGGGAGTTAAAAGACGCCACCCTCCTATTTCAAACCCGCCGCCAGGGTGGGACCTAAATGTAGTTCTTGCAAAACTGATAGGACCCCCCTTTGAGCCTATGCATAAGTCCAGCCTTAAACACCTCACGTATAAGACAGCTTTTCTGGTAGCAATCACCTCTATAAGGAGAGTCGGTGAACTGCAAGATTTGTCAGTACAAAATCCTTTCTTTGTTATCCACAAAGATAAATTGCTATTAAGAACGTACCATAGGTTTTCACCTAAATTCATTTCAAAGTTCCATGTCAATCAAGCCATGGAACTACCTGCTTTCTTCCAAAATCCATCAAGCTCAGCTGAGAAAAAGCTCCATACACTAGATGTAAGGAGGGCGGTCCTTTACTATGTAAAGAAGACCAGACTGCTAAGGAAAACAGACCAACTGTTTGTCTCCATAGCTCCAGACAGGGAAGGAGACCGCATTTCCAAAAAGGCCATCTCCAGATGGATAGTTTGATGCATACAGTTCTGTTACTAGTAAAACACTGCCTTTTACACCAAGAGCTCACTCCACCAGGGGTACAGGAGCAACCTTGGCTTTTATCGCAAACATCCCACTGGACCCCATTTGCACAGCTGCTACCTGGAGCTCTAACCACACTTTTACTCCGCACTACTGCATTGACACTCACTCTAAAGCAGATTCTCAGGTGGGACAAGCGGTGCTGAAATATCTATTTGCTGCTGTACCTTCTCACAACCCACCACCTTCACCAAACACTGCTCGCTAATCTATGAATAACATGTGATCTAAGCAGATTCCACAAGCCTCAGAAGGGATACATTACTCACTATAATTGTATTTCTGATGCTTGTATCTGCTTAGATTCACATGCGCCCACTCTTCCTTGTCTTGGAGTAGAAGGTGCATAGATGTTTTTCTGGGCTTTATCCGATATGTAATCTGCTTTACTACATCTGTACTCATGGTACACTTCATGCAACCTCATGTCAGAAACAAAACAATTTGAGGCACCTCAACGCGTGAAGCACCATGGGTACAGTAGACGTCACACTAGGGATAGTATTACTGGCACGCCCTGTCAACGTCTTTTCGAGTTTCAAAAACAACAACTGCAATACTCTGCAGCTTCCACTAGATGTCGGCCTTTGCATAGCATGTGAATCTAAGCAGATAAAAGCATCAGAAATAAGATTACGGTGAGTAATGTATCCCATATATATATATATATCAGAATGTACTTTGGTTTCTTCAGTAGGCCTCTCAGGGTTCCCTTCCCCAAGCTTTGGCCCCCCTAGTTCCAAACACAAATTCCTCTGCTGAGGATGTGCCTTTACCTTATTTACAGCTTTCTTTACATGCAGTCTTTTCCAGGGGTAGAAACTAAGACTTTCGAAAACGCCAGGCTCTTTGCTTTTCCTTAGCGCGACCACTCTGACCCTTTGCCCCTCTTTGTTTCTGGCTTGCACTTTTCCTTTGTACTTTTCCTTGTACCTTTTACCTTCAGGTATTTAGTGTGGCAGCTTGCATTGTCTTTTGTTCCTTTCACTTTTGGGTGCACACTTGCACTGTTCTTTTACACTCTATAATCGGTTCTACACTTCTTCTGTGCCCCTTGCACCTTCCTGCTTTATTGTGCTTCTTGCACCCTTCTATTTCATTCACTTCTATCCTTAGCTCTGCTCACTTGCACTTCTTCTCCTTTGTCGTGCGCCCTGGCACCTTTAAACTGTCACTTTCCCCCTCCTTGCTCACTCGCACCTTTTCTTACTTTCCTTGCGGGCCACTTACCCTCTTGACTTTCTTGTGCGCCCTCCCACTCTTCTCTTACTTTGCTTCATGTTCGTTTTAAATTTTACATGTGGGCTGCTTGCCCTTTCTTTCAAATCACTTACTTTGTCCTCTTATTTCTGCACCGTGCGCACTTTCTTTTCTGTTACTTTCACTTGCTTTACTTTCTTTCTTTCTACTTCTTGCTTTCCGCTTTGTGCCGTTTTACTAATCTTAATTTTCATCCCGCTCCAGCTACCCACACGCTCCTGAGTTTCTCTCTGTCACCCGAAACTCACTGGGTAGTATAGCGCTGGCGAACTGTTTCTCCGGGATGCTTTTGGACGAGGTCCGGGTCTCACCACCTGCCCCTCATTTCCCCTTGTAGCCCAGCACACGGCGCAAGTGAACAAGCAAATACACAGGCTCTGCCAGCAGGGTCCCAGCTGCCTTGCTCCAGCTCGCAGGAGACAGTGTTAGGGAGAATTCTCTGTTTAGGCTGAATTTCCTAACCTAGTGAGTCCCCCAGCAGCTTTGCTGGATTTTTGGGGTTTATTTTTTTTCTCCTGCCAAAAGTGAGACTCTTTTACCCTCACTCTTGGGCATGATTTGAGTGTGTTTCTTTGAATCTAGATGTGTTTAATGGGCTATGGGGGTCTCTTACTCCATTGGGCTTCATGTGTTTTTGTGATGTGTGTTACACAGCACCCTCAGTGCAGTGACACAGGGGTGTCATAGTGACCCCCCAGTATAGACTCCATACCCTGGGACTGACTACTGTCTCCCAGGGCATGTAAAGTCACCATTGACTTTACTAGTCTTAAATTCTGAACAGAACCAGTACAAACCATCATATTGTGGACGTACTGGCTGGGGCAATTCGATTGCCCCGGGGTCTGTTAGTCGAGGGGCACGTCTCCGTCCCCCCTGATCAAGTTTTGGCTGGTGGCAGTGGATACTACTTTTTATATTCTACCACGAATATTTTCCTATGGGATTTCCCATTGTTTTAGGCTACTATCTTTATTTAATTATTTACGGTAGCCTCGAACATACCGCCGGTTTATTTAATTAATATTAATTCTCCGGTTGGTATTTTTTGCCAAAACTTGATTCTAAAATGGCGTTTGTGTTCTCTTCTGTGACTCCAACCCAAGTCGAGCCCTTTGTTCCACTTTTTGGCGGGGTTCTCCCCAGAAGCCCCCCAAAGTGGTGCCACTCTGTCTGGGGTACTTAGGAGGGGTGGAGGGGAATTTAGGCACCCTGGACTGAGTTGCCTAGCCAACTCAAGTCGCACTCTGTCCTGATTGGCCCAATTGGTGAGGCGGCCGGCTCACCACTTAGCATGTTTGAGTGACAGCTAGGCTGAGTGAATGGGGGTTTTCTGCAAAAAAGCAGGGCTTTGGGGACTGGAACTTCAGAAGTCGCCACAGGACCTAAGGATCCGACGAGGGAGAAGCTGAGCCGACCTGCCACGACACCACCACCGGTGGAGCCCTGCTGGACCGTCTCACCACTTTTCCCAACGACAGAGGAGATCTACCGCCAGAGAGTCTTCTTCCTTTGACTGGTGGGGATAACCAGTTTCACCGTCTTTTCGCCTTCCTGACGTACCTCGTGGCCACCTTGCCTGTGCCAAGCACCCCGGCAACCGGGATACCACGTTTTACCACGACCGCGAACAAAGGTACCACCTTTAACCGGAAGACTCCGCGGCTGGTTCCTTCCCTGGTAGTGCAACGACCTTCATCTTTCCTCCAAGTCGATATCTTCTCTTCCCCTGGACTACAATGTGACTTGCACCCACTGCCAGGAACAACTGCCACCGCTGGAGGATCCTTCCCACTTAAGGTACCGTGTCCCGCCTGGCTTCCCTTGCTACCGACTGTAGGGGGTAGATTTTGCCCCCGGCTTTCGAACCTGGGTTAGCCTGGGACACCCTGGCTAAACTTTCCTAAGCCTCTCTAAACTCTTTTTGAACCCTCTGCAAGACTTTCTAAGCCTATTGTAACTGTGTGATCTTTGGCCCATTTGTGCTCTGCTCTCTCTAAGAGTGGGCCCAGCCTTTGGACTTTGGCTCACCAGTGACTTTTGCTCTTCTGCCTTGCTAACAGTGTTCTTGAACCTTAGAGTGGTGTACCTTCCATATTCTGTCTTTTTCCCTCCCTTTCTCCCAAACTTATTGGAGTGCCATTTAGTTAAGCGCTCACCTCTGTATGAAAATAAGTGGTGTTTTACTGTGACTTATCTGATAAGGAAAAAGGGGTGTATATAATACAATAGTAACTGTGTTTAGAATATTTTTACAACAAGAGTGCTGGAGTGTTTAAAACCGTGTGTTTTTAAATAAATAATTATATACTTTGATACCAAACCTCTGGTCAGTGTTTGCTTGTATTATTGTATCTGAGTGCCTATTGTGTATACTTTGCATACTGCCTAACTCTCTTGAGGGAAGTCTGACTGCTCAGCCAGAGCTACCAGTTAAATCTGGGTGGTACAGACTGCTACCAAGTGGGTTTACTGCCAACACCTGTAGTCTTAAATCTTTTGCAGTGTTCCCTAAGGGAACTGCAGAGGTTTCTGCCTAACACACAGCTCCCCAGCCATGCGGCAGCCCTCCTTACACACTGGGGCAGTGTTACAGCACGCTGCTCTAATCTGGATCCTCCGTCCTGCAACTCCCAGCTTCGTGGCTTGTCTGTTCCAAAATGCCTATCCAGGTTGTTCATCCATCTGTGTGTAACCACACCTTTTTTAGTGAAAAAAACAGTCGAGTGGAGTCAGGTGTAAATTATCACTATTAACTGCCTGACCCTATTAGTGGGACAGCTCAAGTTCTTTCTAGGGTAGGTTGCCCTTACTTTCCCCATGTTATTCCTATGGGTAATCTCTACTGATCTTAGTTGCCTCTTCTTCATCTCAGTATTTGATAGAAATGGGGAGGAGGTGAGATGGGAATTGACATTCATTGGCTGTCTCATTATAAAGTGATTGGTAAAGAAAAGGGGGAGATTCTCTGGCCCTAGTTTGGTAGACAAAAGGCAATTATTTCTGTATTAACTTATTATTTCTTTCTCATGCGACCCTGCACCTGTATAACCTTTTCCATGATCTGAACTGCAGAAAAACAAAGAAGCATGCAAATTAAGGTTATGTCTTTGTCTTGCCTTGCTTTCCCCTTTCCCAGGGGTTGTTTTGAGATAACCGGTTTGTCTTGCTCTGGGGTTAGTGGTAATGGGACCTATATAACCCATAACGGCTTCTGGGACTTCTACACCTATTGTCCCATTAGAATACTGTGTCTCTCCTAAGGCATTCATCTGAGGGCAACCCCGGCTTCCCCTACCCAGGTGATCCTCCCTCACTTGTCCACCACCAGGGTTGGGATCCAAAAGTGATATCCCTTCTCTGGCTACCTAAATAGATGATTCTCCTTGCGTTTTACATGGGAGAATACCCCTAGGTTTCTCACAGCTGCTTCATTGTTTCAAATGTATCTAGTCCCTCAACTTGGTTGCAGTCAGTGAGCACATCGGCAGAAGGGAACTGGAAAGCATAGTCTGACTGCAGTGTGGGTAATCTGTCGGCATCATCAGTTCATTGCTTGTAAGTAGATCCAGCAGCTGCTGGCCATCAAAACTCTTTGACAGCTCCTTGCAGAAGCACTCCTTATCTTTCGAATGGATTGTGTCCTCCCACGTATTCCAAATCTTTGATATTTCCAATATCCAGCTTTTTTCTGCTTCGTCGAAAAGAAAAATCAGCAGGGGGCGCTGTGCATCAATGCCTGTCGAGTCTATGTCCCTTGGAGGGCTCCGTCTCTACGTCGACGTCACAGCAGGTATATGTAGCACGCGCTGCGCCCATTGGCCTCCGTTTCGTTTTTCCACCCTTACATCTTCGGATGCGGTACGCCTCGTTCCTCACCGGAATATCTTTGAATCTTCTTTTAAATTTCTTTACAAAACCTCGAATTCCGACGTGAAATGACTTTGTCTTCAGCGGTGCAAAGATGTCTGTGACAGACCCTCACTGGATCTGCCTGTGGTGCCTGGGGTCGACTCATCCGTCTTTGGAGTGCGAGGACTGCCTATCTATGACGGCCAAAGTCCTGAAAGAGCGTAGAGGGAAGTGTAGATGGAAGCTTGCTGCAGGTAAGGCCCAAAACTCCCCCTCAACTCCATCTAAACAAGACCTCGGATGAGTCAAGGGCAGTTTCTCGTTGCCGAAAAAATTCCAAATGTTCCAATTCAGGAAGAGGTTCACACCATTTGTCGACTTTGAGACACAGAAAAAAAAAGGTGCTATAGATCGATATCTTCCTCGTCGTCTAGTTCACCGGAACGGAACTTTTGCCGCATTAAATCTAGTTCACCGGCCCAGTGGGAAGAGTTTAGACTCTGAATGGTAAGGGTTTTTGAGAACGTGGCCTTGCCCCCCCTCGTGTACACCTAAAGGCGATGTTCCAGTCGAAAGATCTTGAAAGCACAAGAGCCATGCTTCCTCGGATCCGGCGGCCAAGTCTCCTCGAGAGCAATCCCATCCTTTGAGTCGAGAGAAAGTCCCCTTAAGGACTAAACCATCGACTGTGAAAGCCTTGATTGAGGCAGGACCAAAAAGTGTGCCATCAGCGCCGACAACTGTGAAGCAGCCGTCAACGCCTCGAGTGTCGACCTCCTCGGTGCCACATGTGTCGAAGCCATCGACGCAACCGTCGAAGCTGCTGACACTACTGGCAAAGCCATTGATGTCCACGTCGACAATTTCGGCTCCTGTGACAACTAATATGTCAACTTCGGTTGAAAAGACTTTTACTCTTTTGCCACACCCAGAATTCTTCAAATCCCTTTCGTCTACTTATGTAGATGCAGAGGAATCCTCTGATGAAGGGAGACCCTTTAGGTTACAGTATGTAACACCATCAGTACCTGATGCACTAATATCAGAAGACTCACACTTGCAAGAATGCCTTTATGAGGCTTGTGGAATAGACACCTATCCAGAGGTTGAATTTGCAAGAGCAGACCCTGGTGACCACGCTGAGGTGACTTAAAGACGGCTAATGTCAAGAGTTATGGAATGCATGGGGTGGTCAAGACCTACTCCTGTCTTTGAACAGGATGATCTCACTGACATATTGGACAGAAGGCCACAGGAGGACCCAACTGTCCCTTTTCATCAAGCCTTACAAAGTCATGTGGCTTCTCATTGGGACGCACCAGAGGTTATTCCAGCTGTAAATAAAAAACTGATGGCTAAGTACAGAGTTTCTAGCTCTGACCCTTTTTACCTCTCCAAGCACCCAACACCAGAAAGCCTGGTATTTCAGGGAGCTACCTCCACAAGTAGGCAAAATGCCTATCCTACGATACCTTGGGTTAGAGGCGACTAACGTTATGACGCCATGCCTAAAAAGGCTTTTCGTGCCAGCAGTATGGCCTTGAAGTCGGCCAATGCTAGTTGCACGCTAGCGAGGTTCACACATACCCTTTGGGAGTGCATTTCTATGGCGGCTGACCATATACCGGAAGGGGAGGAGCGAGACGGTTTCCTTAACATTGTCAATGATGGGGAAAGACGCAATGTGCAAATCCCTCCAGACTGGTCTCAACTCTGTTGACAGTTAGTGATATGCAGGTTTGCCTGGTTGCGAAAGTGAGGATTTGCCCCAGACGTGCAATCCAGGCTTATCAACATGCCCTTTGACGGCACTCATTTATTTGGACGCAAAGCTGATGAGAGCTTGGAGAAGCTGCAAACTTCCAAGGCGGCGGCCAAATCCCTTGAAGTTGCAATAAGACAAACTCCAAACCGCCCCACGGGTACACCCTCTAGAGGGGTAGGTCCTTTTGCCATTATTCCACATTTGGAAGAGGCAGAGGACAGCTGGCTCAAAGAGGACAAAGACGATTCCCCCGCTGTGGACGGGGAAGACGTACTAAGACTGCAACAGCAGTAGCTTCCTTCTCTTCAGCCACTGCGTCAGCCGCTCCAAGACCTCTCTGAGGTCTTCGTTCACAAGACTGCAGTGGGAGGCAGGTTGTCACAGCATCTAACAAAATGGCAGGCTGTTACTTCAGATGAATGGACCAAGGTTACTGCCTACCTTTTCTGCAAAAACCTCAGTCATTCACTGGGGAACAACTCTTTGAAGGTTCCAGATCCGCTCCTTGTGCAGGAGATTTTAACCCTGCTAGAGAAAGGTGCTATAGAACCAGTACCTGTAGCAAAGAGGAACAAGGGTTGGTACTTCCGAAGGACGGAGGTTTGAGACCCATCTTGGACTTAAGAGACTTGAACAAGTTCCTCAGGAAGGCCTCCAGCTGCAGGATTGGATGGTATCATTGGACCTCCAGGATGCTGAATTTAATGTGGCGATCCAGCACAAGCACAGACAGTACCTGAGGTTCGCCGTTGGCATTTTGCATTAGCAGTTTTGGGTTCTGCCATTTGGGCAGACCTCCGCACGGGGGTTTTCACCAAGCTGATGGCAGTTGTGGTAGTGAGTCTCAGGAAAGGGGGGGGGGAATTCACGTCTACCCCTACCTAGACGATTGGCTGATAAGGGCCAGTTCCCCAGAACAGGCCCTGGAACATCTCTGCTGCACCGGTCACTCCTTTGATAGGCTGGGCTTCTCCCTCAACTTCAAGAAGTCCCACATGATACCATCACAAAGACTCCAGTTCATCGGAGCAGTCTTGGATGCATACCTGGGAAAGGTCTCACCACCCGAGGTGAGTGCTCACGACATTCTGCAGATGGTGACCAAATTCCAGAATGCCCAGCATCTTCTGGCCTTCGGTTTTCTGACGTTGCACGGCCTCATGGCTTCCTGCGTTTTTCTGGTGCCAGAGGCTCGCCTGAGAATGAGATCTCTCCAGTGGGCTCTCAGGGCCCAATGGTCAGAAGGATGTAAGATCTCCTACAAATCCCAAAGAGTCTCAATGGACCTTCAGTGGTGGGCCTGTTGGGAGAACATCTTGAAAGGAGAACTGTTTTGGCAACCATGGCCAGAGATAACAGTAGTGACGGATGCCTCACTCATGGGGTGGGGAGCCCATACCAATGTTTTGACCATCAGCAGTCATTGGTCTCCATCGGAGTCCAAGCTACATATCAACCTTTTAGAGTTGAGGGCAATCGGACTAGCAATGAATGCCTGCCTGCCATCTATACAGGGAAAGAATGTCCTGTTAATGACGGACAACACAGTGACCATGTACTATCTCAACAAGAGAGGAGGTGTAGGGTCACTACCACTGTGCAGAGAGGCAATGCAGCTCTTGTTCTGGGCAATACAAGAAGGAATCTCTCTGTCAGAAGTTCACCTAGTCGGATAGAAGAACATGGCAGCGGACGCTCTGAGCAGGCAGAGCAGTCTACCACGAGTGGGAACTAGCTCAGGAAGTACTTCAAGAGATCTTCACCCTTTGGGTTAAAGTGCTATCTGTACTGGTCAAGGGAACTTCCCCCAAGAGGAGCTCTTGGAGATGCCTTTGTGGTGGACTCGGAATTTCCATTCCTATACGAATTTCCTCCAGTCCTCGTCATTCTTCAAGTAATCAGGAGGTTGAGAAAGTTCATGAAATCCATGATCCTAGTTGCACCGGACTGGGCCAGGAGGACGTGGTCCCTGGACCTTCTGGACATGTCCATCTGCCCTCAGATACGTCTTTGTCATGATCCCAGTCAGTGAGCCCAGTCCTCTTTCAGGTATTCAGCGAACATTATATCAGTCAGTAGGTCAAAGGTGGGTGTTAGCCTGGCACATATGGCATTTACAGCATATACTTTCATAGACTTTTGTGATGTTTTACAGTCATTTCCTACACTAGACATGGCCGCTGCAAGATCCAGTTACAAATTGCAGCGCATTCTATTCATATTGCAGAGGGAGCGACTTAAGCCCCGCCTCCGCTGGAACGGGCGCTTCGCGTCTACTCCGCTTACAGCGGGTAACGCTACTAGCGTTTCTCCTCACAGAACCTGTAAAAGGAGAAAATAGAGACATTAGCTGCACAGAAAACTACAAAATACTATAGTTAATAGAAAAGACTTACCAGACCGAAGCCATCTCTGAAGCGGTTATCTTGAGTCAGAAGTTTCACTCACAGCCGCAGCATCTTCAGTCAGCAATTTTCGCTCATAGTCGCAGTATCTTCAGTCAGATGTTTCTTCTACAGCCACTGCATCTTCCGAAGGTACTTTTCCTCAGCTTTCCGAAAACCTGCAGAAAACACAAGAGGTATTTAGTTTACAAACTAACTTAACAGTTAAAAAGAAAAGAAGTTTTATAAACATTTACGTACCTAAAGCTTCTTCAAGTTTTCACCTCAGTTGTTTCTGTGCCCTTCCTTGAAGGCTGCAGTTAATCCGTATTGGCGAACTTACGTGTTTACAAAACTTTTTCCTCATCCTGAGTAACTCTGCAGCCATCCGCAGCCATAATTATTTTCCCAAATTCTGAGAACCTGCAAAAAAAGAGAAAAAGAGCAAATTATTAGAGAGATCTCTCCAACGTAGGAATCAATTCAAGCCCTTAAAGATTACAGTATTTTCACCAGCTTACTTATCCAAAGACTCATTCTTAAAGTATAGACATTTCAAGGCAAGATGCTATAGAGTACATCAGCTATTCAAGTTACCATTGTTCCTTCATTTCAACGCACCCCTGTAGAAAAGCAGGGTGGAGAGCTCCACAATAAATACACAGGTGAGAAGGGAGGGATTACAGGAGTATACATCTCATGCAGTACTATCTCAGTGAATAGGTGTTATAGCATTTCTACTGTTGTTGTTGTTTGTTTAAACAGAAAGAGAATCCTAAAAGTACTAAGGTACCAGGTCCACAGGCTGAGAAGGCATTACGCTGCCGAGGAGTCCAGGTAAGCGTTAGTCTTCCGCAAAGAGAGGACCTTCTCTCGCGATAGGAGAGTCAGGTTCTCCATCTGGATATCAGGACCTTCAGCATTCATGCATGGTTTTTGAGAAACTGCGATACAAAGATTGGGACCTCCCGGATGACATAATGGAGATTTTGCTTTCGGCCAGCAACCAAATCTTTAAACCGCTGCGGCTGTAATAAGTTCTGCTGCTGGTGTAGAGATAAGAATATTGACTCTTTTTCATGTAATACACCAATGTTGTTATCCTTTCTATTACATCTGGCAAATCTGGGGCACCAGATTGGTACCATCACGGGACATCTGGCAACGCTTTCTATTTTTAAGCGCACTTCAGAGGAAATCTCGTACTTTAAGATTGCTTTAATAGTAAAATTCTTAAAGGGACTGACTAATGTTTTCCCTCCAATCCCGTTTCAAGTCCCACTGTGGGATCTGAACTTGGTGAGCCTTTACATTCTTGCCCTTTAAGACTTTTAACTCTAAAAAATGTATTTTTGGTGGCAATTACATCAGCCCGAATGGTTAGTGAGCTACAGGCTTTGTCCTGCAAGCCTCCTCATACTGTCTTTTACAAAGACATAGTGGCATTAAAAGTGAAGCCTACTTTTCTCCCCAAAATTGTCTCTGAGTTTCATCTTACTCAGAAAAAAACGTTATCTTATTTTTATCCTCCTGTACACCCTGGCAAGGAAGAATAAAGACTTCACAGGCTTGACCCTAAATGTGCACTGAGCTTTTACATCTCCAGATTGGCAAGATTAAGACAGGACGACCAGTTATTTGTGAGCTATTCAGGTCACAAATTGGGACTGGCCATTACCAAGCAGACTATATCTAGATGGATTATACTAGCTATATCGAAATGCTACAAACTGGCAGGTAAACATCCTCCAGAACATTTAAGAGCTCATTCCACTAGGGGCATTGCAACTTTGTCTGCCTTGCATAGGGGAGTTCCGATAAGGGATATATGTGCGGCTGCCACATGGTCGCCTGTACCCACCTTCTCTAAACATTACAGTCTAGACTCTTCCTCGGGTCAAGATTCCACTTTTGGAAAAGCAGTGTTGCATTCAGTGCATACACAACCATAAAAAACTCATGCCATTTTAATTTCTACTTCCACCTCCAAATTACGTAAACTGCTTTAGGAGTGTATCAAAGATAAGGAATACATGGGAGGACACAATCCATTCGAAGAACAAGTTACTTACCCCTGGTAACGTCCTTTCGACTGGATGTTCCTCCCACGTATTCCTTATCGCTCCTCCCGACCTACCCGCAGTAGAATTTACCTTGCGGTTGCAGTCTACACTCTCTTAGGGGGAGTAACCCTCGAGCAAAAGATAATGCTCCACTCGTAAAAACAGAACTGAGGCCAACGGGCACTGCGCGTAATACATATACCTGCGGTGACATCGAAACGGACGCCTCCGAGGGACATCCACTCCACAGGCATCGACGCACAGGGCCCGCTGCTGAAAATACATTTTTGCCGAAGCCGCATAGCTGGATTTTGGAAATATCAAAGATAAGGAATATGTGGGAGGAACATCCAGTCGAAAGAACTTTACCAGGGGTAAGTAACTTGTTCATCTATGTGGTCCCCATGCTGTGGGCGGTCCCAAATGAAAATGTACTTTTGTTAGAGACTCATGCCATTGTTTCATCCATTGCTTCTCTTTTCGTTTTTGCCTCTGACTTGCTCCTGTTATCTCTCCTTCCTCTCTACTCTGCCTGTCCTGTGCCCTTCCTTCTCCATATCTTTTTGCTTGTTTCCTTTTTTGCTTTTCTAATCCCCCCACCCCTTCTCGCTACTTTAACTCTGCAATCAAAAATCATAAATCCTTTGTCCCCTTTCTTGGCTCTATTATTCCCTCCTCAGCTCCCTTTACCTTTTACTTCTGTGTTGATACAAATATTGCATGTTACTTTATGTGAAGATAACGTACTGAGTAAATTAAAAACAGTGTTTACTGGTGTATTTCTCAAATGCTGTCCAAGGTTTTAAATTTACACTTTGATGGGGGAGTCTCATTTGCTCCTTCCACAGAGCAGTGTTTATACAATTGAAAAGGAAGAAATGCGGTGAATCACTGTCTTACCAACCATCTCATTTCTTCAAGGTTTGCAATGCTTTGTTATCAAACTCTAATCCCAATAACAAAAAAATGTTTGCAACGTAAAAGCTTTTCTATGCTGACTTTGGAACACTCAAAAAGTCACCATGGAGAACAGGATTTACCGGCGACTGCTGTGTGCTTATGGCTTTGGCTTAGCTCCACTGTGGGTGCCGTTAATTCTGCCTGTGATGGGAGTTTGACTTCAGCTTGAGACAAGGATGCAGAACGCAAAGCATAATTGGGCAGTGGCGCAGCTGACTCTGGAGTGAAGTGGAAGGTATAAAAATAAAGCAGAGCCTCTTAGACCCTATACTGTTGATGACAAAACAAGATAGTGGTGACTTACTACTATGCACATTCATCCTTTATTAGGATGGCACTCAGGCTGCTATCGGGGACCTAGATCAAAGCGCAGAGATGACATTGGTGAACCGACCCCAAAGGTGCAAACAGGTGCAGCTGGCACTGCAGCACAAATGGGTGCAGTGGGGAGCTGTGAATGATGCTGCTAATGTGTGGTAGATCTTCCCAACACATGGCTTGCAAGTTTTGTCTGCTGATGCAATGGGAGACCTGACTGTGATTAGCAAGGTGAGCACTGGGTGTGTGATCCTGTCCCCAATCCCCACCTACAAATCTTTCGGGGACTACTTCCACAGAACATCGTAAGCTAGTTCCAGGTAGTCGGTCCACATAATAGTATCAGGTGTGGAAAAATGCTTTCGAGGGGATTGGGTCCTCCGACGTATTCCATATCTATGACGGGTAATGTCCACAGCTGTGCTGCTTCGGAAAATCTTCGGCTCCTGCGTCGATGACGTCGATGCGCCGTCCCCGAGGACCTCCTCCGACGGCCGACGTCACCCGATGTGATAAGTAGGACGCACGACAACCATAGCCTCAGTTCCGTTTTTTCCGTGAACGTGTTCGCTTCGTGAATCTAGGTACGCCTCGACTCTTTGGAGTTTGCTGTTTTCTTCTCGGTTCGTTGAACCTGTTCGGTTTTTTGTGAAGACCTGTTTGTGGCGATGTCTACTTCGTCTTCAACCCCGCGTCCGGGCTTCAAGAAATGCGGGGATTATGGGTCCAAGATGTCGGTCACAGACTTGCACGACGCCTGCCTCTGGTGCCTCGGGGAGGCCCACGATACGTACGACTGTGTCGACTGCCAGTCGCTCACGGCCATGGCCTTGCGGGAAGGCAAGAAGAAGCTGTCGGTAGGTTGGGTGTCTAAGCCCCGGAAGTCGAGGTCTACGGGGCTTTCGACGGATGACTCGAGAGGCGACTCTCCACGTCATCGTCGGAAGTCCAGTGGGTCTCCTTCCAGGAGTCGGTTTGCCACTCCTCTGCCTCTTCGAGGCATTTCCGGAAGTGCCGGCATCGGTCGCCTTCCCCGTCCTCTTCCGAGGACTCTGCCTGTCGGCGGTTCGCTTATCCCACCATGCAAGCAACACCGGAGGAATGGGCTTCCTTCGGGAAGCAGATGCTAGCGGTTCTTGAATCGCAGGGCACCGGTCCGTCCGCGCCTCGGAGTGGGGTCGGTCGGCACCAGTCGAGAGACACCGCTCGTACGCCTTCGGGCTCGGGTGGTCGGCACGGCTCGCGGGAGAGGTCCCGCTCGGACAAGGGTAGCCGTTCTCACCATGCCCGTTCCAGGTCCCGGTCCTCGACGCGCTCGAGACCGCATGATCCTGTGCCGTCTTCGAAGAAGACGTCGACGCCTGTGGCGCCGAGGTAGTCGTCGATTTCTCTCGAGGCTCTGCCAACGAGGGGGTCGTCGACGCTGTTGGCGCCTAGGTCGTCGAGAGAGCTGCTCGGAGCTCCGGCTTCGAGGCCTGTGTCGACGCCATCGATGCTGGCAGCGCTGCAGCTGACGCCAATTTGCTCGACGTGTTTTCTGTCGACGCCGACGCCGATTCGTTCGGCACCCTCGACGCCTTTCGAGGCGGTGGTGTCGGAGGGGCCCCATGGCACGGGGTTGGCCCCTAGAAAGGCTCTGGATAAGGTCAGGCACAGCTTTGGTCCCCCCCCCAGATGTCTTCCTCTCACCGCCTGGAGTACATTTCAGAGGGTGATGAAGGCTCTGATGAAGGCATGGTTACAGTTACGGTACCAGATGAGCTTATCTCGGGCCATAGCCAGTTTGATGACCTGAGGCAGTCACTGCATGATGCCAGTGACTGCACACCTCTCGGGAGGTGGAGTTTTGTAGGCCGGAGCCTGGCACTCATGCCGATTCTTGATATTGGTGCCTTATGTCTCGGGTCACCGAGTACTTGGGTTGGTCAGTGTTAGGGAGAATTCTCTGTTTAGGCTGAATTTCCTAACCTAGTGAGTCCCCCAGCAGCTTTGCTGGATTTTTGGGGTTTATCTTTTTCTCCTGCCAAGAGTGAGACTCTTTTACCCTCACTCTTGGACATGATTTGAGTGCGTTTCTTTGAATCTAGGTGTGTTTAATGGGCTATGGGGTCTTTTACTCCATAGGGTTTCATGTGTTTTTGTGATGTGTGTTACACAGCACCCTCCGTGCAGTAACACAGGGGTGCCATAGTGACCTCCCAGTATAGACTCCATACCCTGGGACTGACTACTGTCTCCCAGGGCATGTAAAGTCACCATTGACTTTACTAGTCTTAAATTCTGAACAGAACCAGTACAAACCATCATATTGTGGACGTACTGGCTGGGGCAATTCGATTGCCCCAGGGTCTGTTAGTCGAGGGGGCACGTCTCCGTCCCCCCTGATCGAGTTTTGGCTGGTGGCAGTGGATACTACTTTTTATATTCAACCGCGAATATTTTCCTATGGGATTTCCCATTGTTTAAGGCTACTATCTTTATTTAATTATTTAAGGTAGCCTCGAACATACCGCCGGTTTATTTAATTAATATTAATTCTCCGGTTGGTATTTTTTGCCAAAACTTGATTCTAAAATGGCGTTTGTGTTCTCTTCTATGACTCCAACACAAGTCGAGCCCTTTGTTCCACTTTTCGGCAGGCTTCTCCACAGAAGCCCTCCAAAGTGGTGCCACTATGTCTGGGGTACTTAGGAGGGGTGGAGGGGAATTTAGGCACCCTGGACTGAGTTGTCTAGGCAACTCAAGTCGCACTCCGTCCTGATTGGCCCAAGTGGTGAGCCGGCCGGCTCACCACTTAGCATGTTTGAGTGACAGCTAGGCTGAGCGAATGGGGGTTTGCTGCATAAAAGCAGGGCTTTGGGGACTGGAACTTCAGAAGTCGCCACAGGACCTAAGAATCCGACGAGGGAGAAGCTGAGCCGACCTGCCACGACACCACCACCGGTGGAGCCCTGCTGGACCGTCTCACCACTTTTCCCAACGACAGAGGAGATCTCCCGCTTTAGAGTCTTCTTCCTTTGACTGGTGGGGATAACCAGTTTCACTGTCTTTTCGCTTTCCCAACGTATCTCGTGGCCGCCTTGCCCGTGCTAAGCACCCCGGCAACCGGGATACCACGTTTTACCACGACCGCGAGATAAAGGTACCACCTTTTAATGGAAAACTCTGTGGCTGGTTTCTGCCCTGGTAGTGCAACGACCTGCATCTTTCCTCCACGTCGAGATCTTCTCTTTCCCTGGACGTCGACGCAACTTGCAACCACTACCAGGAACAACTGCCACCGCTGGAGGATCCTTCCCACTTAAGGTACCGTGTCCCGCCTGGCTTCCCTTGCAACCGACTGTACGGGGTAGATTTAGCCCCCAGCTTTCGAACCTGGGTTAGCCTGGGACACCTTGGCTAAACTTTTCTAAGCCTCTCTAAACTCTTTTCTAACCCTCTGCAAGACTTTTTAAGCCTAGTGGAACTGTGTGATCTTGGGCGCATTTGTGCTCTGCTCTCTGTAAGAGTGGGCCCAACCTTTGGACTTTGGCTCACCAGTGACTTTTTGCTCTCTGCCTTGCTAATAGTCTTCCTGAATCGTAGAGTGGTGTAACCCTGCATATTCTGTCTTTTTCCCTCCCTTTTCCACAAACTTATTAGAGTGCCATCTAGTTAAGCGCTCACCTCTGTATGAAAATAAGTGGTGTTTTACTGTGATTTTCTAATAGGGAAAAAGGGGTGTATATATCATAATAGTAACTGTGTTTAGAATATTTTACAATAAGAGTGCTGGAGTGTTTCAACTGTGTGTTTTTAAATAAATAATTATATACTTTGATACCAAAGCTCTGGTCAGTGTTTGCTTGTATTATTGTATCTGAGTGCCTATTGAGTATACTTTGCATACTGCCTAACTCTCTTGAGGGAAGTCTGACTGCTCAGCCACAGCTACCAGGTAAATCTGGGTGGTACAGACTGCTACCAAGTGGGTTTACTGCTAACACCTGTAGTCTTAAATCTTTTGCAGTGGTCGCTAAGGGAACTGCACAGGTTTCTGCCTAACAGTCAGCTCCCCCATGGGAGTTCGTTCAGGATGATCTCAAGGACATCCTTCATCTTGGTCCCCCCACTGACCCGTACTGCCGTTTCATATGGCTCTGCAGAGAAGGGTGGCGGCGGCTTGGACTGCTCCGGAGAGTCTCCCGGCAGCGGGCAAGTCTTTGTCGCAAAAATACCGTCCAGCCAGTAGCGACCCCTGCTACTTGTCCAGGCACCCCACTCCGGAGAGTTTGGTGGTGCAGGCGGCTACGGCCCCGGCAAAGCAGGCGTCGTATCCTACCATCCCTCCGGATAGGGACGACAAACGTTTTGACGGCTGTGCGAAGAAAGTGTTTTCTTCAGGGGGTATGGCGCTTCAGGCGGCCGGCCAACACCATATGTGCCTTGTCTCGTTTCACACACACTCTGTGGAACTGTGTTGCATCAGCGGCTGAACATATTCCCGAAGGGGACGAACGGGAGGGTTTCCCTGCTATGGTTCAGGATGGCAAGGATGCCATATGTGAGGACGTTCATTCGGGTTTGGACATGGCAGATTGTGTCAGCCGGTCCATGGCGGCGAGCACCGTAATACACAGGTTTGCGTGGTTGCGGAATTCTGGGTTCGCTCCTGATGTGCAGTCCCGGCTCCTCAGCATGCCCTTTGACGGTGAACATCTTTTTGGCAGCAAGGCTGACGAGAGCCTTGAGAGGTTGCAGACCTCCAAAGCTGCAGCGAAGTCGTTGGGCGCTGCAGTTCGAGAACCTCCGCCTTTTCATCCTAGGGGACAGCAATGGAGGGGTGGTTCCTTTCACTATTACTCGTCCTTCAGTAAAGCGAGAGGAGCTAGCAGTCAGAGGCCACCGTAAGAGTGCCAGAGGTGGAAAGAAAGGGTACTCGAGGTGCCAAGGCCGCTCGGGCAGTTGCCTCTTTGCCTTCAGGCAACGCCGCAGCCGCTACCACTCAGTCATGAGGCCAGGTCCCATGGTTCGCCGGTTGGGGGAAGGCTGTCGCAGCATCTTGTAGAGTGGCGAGCCATTACTTCAGATGTGTGGGTTCTGGAGATCATAACCCACGGCTACTGTCTTCCTTTTCGGCAGAGGCCTCATGACAATCCACCTGGGAACCTCTCTTTGAAGAGTCCGGATCCGCTCCTTGCACAGGAAATTCAAGCCCTGCTGGAGAAAGGCGCCATAGAACTGGTGCTTGTAGCGGAGTTGAACAAGGGATGGTATTCCCCTTATTTTTTGATTTCGAAGAAAGACGGGGGATTGAGACACATCTTTGACTTGCGCGGTTTTGAACAAACTCCTCAGGAAGGACAAGTTCAAGATGGTTACTCTCTCTCAAGTCCTCCAGGCCCTTCAACTTCAGGACTGGTTGGTGTCTTTCGACCTCAAGGACGCTTACTGCCATGTGCCGATCCATCCCAAGCACAAGAAGTACCTGAGGTTTGCGGTTGGCGACTCGCACTTTCAGTTTCGGGTCCTGCCGTTCGGATTGACCTCCGCCCCGAGGGTTTTCACCAAGCTCATGGTGCTGGTGGCAGCGCATCTCAGGAAAGGGGGGATTCACGTCTACCCCTACCTGGACGATTGGTTGATCAGGGGGAGCTCTCCCGAGCAAGTCCTGGATCATCTGTCCGTCACCTGCCACTCCCTTCACAAGCTGGGCTTCTCCCTCAATTTAAAGAAGTCCCATTTGACACCAATGCAGCGGCTCCAGTACATCGGAGCCGTGCTAGACACATCCCTGGGGTAGTGTTTTCCTCCCCAGGTGAGGGCTCTTCACATTCAGTAGATGGTGCACAAGTTTCAACTTGCCCAGAATCTCCCAGCGTCTGAGCTCTTGAGACTGCTCGGCCTCATGGCATCGTGCATTCTTCTGGTGCCAGAGGCTCGTCTGCGGATGAGATCTTTGCCTTGGGCACTCAAGCTCCAGTGGTCTCAGTCCTCCGGCAGGCTGTCGGACCCTGTTCAGGTGCCTTCTGTGGTGGGCCGTCGAAGGCAATCTGATGAAGGGGACCCCATTTTGGCTGCCCTGGCTGGAGATGATGATCGTGACGGACGCGCCCCTCATGGGATGGTGAGCTCATGCCAACCAGTTGACAGTCAGCGGTCGTTGGTCTCTGTCGGAGTCCATATCAATCTGTTGGAGCTGAGGGCTGTCACGCTTGCCCTGAAGGCTTTTCTGCCGACTGTGCGAGGAAAGAGTGTCCTGATTCTAACGGACAACACGGTGGCCATGCACTACCTTAACAAAAAGGGGCGGGGCAGGGTCACTTCCTCTGTGCAGGGTAGCGATGCAGCTCGAGTTCTGGGCCATCCAGCAGGAAGTTTCGATCACGGCTGTTCATCTGGCCGGAGACGACAACGAGACGGCTGACGCTCTGAGCAGGCAGAGCACGATCTCTCATGAGTGGGAGCTGGCTCAGGAGATTCTCCTGGAGATCTTCACCCTTTGGGGGATCCCTGAAGTGGATCTCTTCGCCTCCAGTGTCAACCGGAAGTGCGAAAGGTTCTGCTCGCGGGAATTTCCTCCAAAAGGAGCCTTAGGAGACGCATTTGTGGTGGAGTGGTCATTCCCACTGCTGTACGCGTTTCCTCCAGTCCCCGTCATCCTGCAAGTACTGCGGAGGTTACGGAGGTTCGGTTCCCGGATGATCCTCATTGCTCCGGCGTGGGCCCAGAGGACGTGTTACCCGGACCTTCTCGACTCGACTTGTCCATCTGCCCTCCACGTCGTCTTCCCTACCCAGACGATCTGCTCTCACGGGAGGGCTCACTAATGTGTTCCCTCCGACACCTTTTCTGGTGCCCGGTTGGGATTTGAACATTGTTCTTAAGTTTCTTATGGGTGCTCCGTTTGAGCCTTTGCATTCTTGCCCTTTGAGACTGTTAACTCTGAAAACTGTGTTTTTGGTTGCGGTTACTTACGCTCGCAGAGTGAGTGAGTTACAGGCTCTTTCAGTTAAGCCACCCTTGACTGTGTTTCATAAGGACAGGGTTGTCCTTAGAGTTGGTCCTTCTTTTTTTCCGAAGGTGGTTTCGGAATTTCATTTGAGCAAGAAGGTTGTTCTTCCGGCGTTCTATCCTCCTCCACATCCTGGTAAGGAAGAGGAGAGGCTCCATAGGCTTGATCCTAGGAGAGCGTTGAGCTTTTATATTTCGCGCATGTCCCGGGTCAGAGTGGAGGATGAACTTTTCATTGGTTACACTGGAAAGTGTTTGTGACAAGCTGTGACGAAACAGACTCTGTCTCGTTGGATTATTTTAGCTATGTCCGAGTGTTACCGCTTGGCGGGTAAGGACCCTCCGGCTGGCTTGCGGGCCCATTCTACCAGGGGAGTGGCTGCGTCTACTGCCCTGCAGAGGGGTGTTCCTATTCGTCACATCTGTGATGCAGCCACTTGGGCTTCAGTACTTACTTTTGTACGGCACTACTCCCTCGATTCCATCCGAGGGCAGGATCTGGCCTTTGGCAAGGCAGTCCTTTATTCCGCAATTTGATTAGGCATGCTAAATTTGTGATCTAAATTCTTTTCCCACCTCCTTGCTTGGTATTGCTTTGCGAGTCTGTCATAGATATGGAATACGTCGGAGGACCCAATCCCCTCGAAGAACAAGTTGCTTTCTTACCTGGTAACATTCTTTCGATGGGATGGTCCGACGACGTATTCCATATCGCTCCCTCCCTACCTTCCCCGCTGCAGAATTTCTTTTGCGATTGCAGCTTGCATTCCGCAAGGCCTTGTGGGTCTGACTGGCAGAAAACTGGTGCCACACGTTCTGGGGGAAAAAACTACAACTGAGGCTATGGGCGTCGTGCGTCCTACTTATCACATCGGGTGACGTCGGCCGTCGGAGGAGGTCCTCAGGGACGGCGCATCGACATCATCGATGCAGGACGCAGACGCCGAAGATTTTCCGAAGCAGCACAGCGGTGGACATTACCTGTCATAGATATGGAATACGTCATCGGACCATCCCATCGAAAGAACGTTACCAGGTAAGAAAGTAACTTGTTCTTCTGAGAACTCCAAAAGAGCCACATTAACACAAACTCCTTTCAGCCCAGACAACAAGAGCAAGAAGGCTGTGGTGCCCACCCCCCATTAATCCCCTGTACTCCTACGTTCCCGTCTCTTTTCCTTACTTTTTTCTGAGAGTTCCGGTAGAGCGGGTACAGGATCGGAACCATAGCAAGCCCAGTGTGCTTCCCCTTTAAGAATTTAGAGAACGCGTTGACTGCTCATGTGTGTGTATAGCGTGACCAGGCCCGTAATACTGCCCCTCGCGCTCCTTCTCCCCCCCTTTGTCCCTTCCTCTGCGTCAGACCGGACACCTGACTCAGCTCTCCTTTTTCTTGTTCTCCAACATGGGGTCTGGCATGGATTCACATGCTGATGAATATTCCCCGGGAATCCTCAGTAAAACAAAAAAAATCAGTTTGTTTCGTTTCTGAACTGTCTTTCTACTATTAACCAATCACTGATCTCTGGGTCATCCTGCCCCCAGCCAATGACTGGCCTCTATCTAAGCCCCTCCTCTGGCAGCCATCTTCAGATTTTTACCGCACGTTCAAGTGTTGGGAGTCCTCGTGCTGTAGCTCTCGAGCTTTAACTGCGTATTGCGTTTTTTCAAAGAGTTTACTCTTTTTAGGTCAATTCGAGCCTCAAGCTTCACCGATTCTTCTTCCGATCAACGGGGACCCGTTTCAGAATTTTCTACGCCCCTTAAGGGCGGATTTTCGTCGAATTCAACTTCTTGGAGGATTCCGGAAGACCTTTGAGGCCTACCCCGATTTGAACATGGCCCAGGACAAGGGCAATTCGACACCTACTGGATCCAAAATATTTAGGAACTGCCCAGGATGTGGACTGCAGAACGTCTTTAAGGAGGACGAGCACTCCCGGTGTCTCTACTGCCTACATGCCGACAAGTAGCACGTGGAGGAGGACTGTACGTTCTGCAAGAACATGTCCATCCGGACCATGAAGGACCGTCGTTCACGACTCGCCAACTGGCTGGAGTCGAAGAGCCCAGCAGCAGCAGGTGAGAAGTAGTAGTCCCAGCGGTCTTCTAAGAACTTTGATGGTGCTCCGGAGACGGGGGCCCAACAAAAGGCAATGCACCGCGATTCTGCTGGCACCGGGAGCGCTGTTGGTTCGGGCTCCTCGGCTGCCAGGCAGGGCGCTATGTCGCACACGCCATCGTCCACAAGCCAACGCTCTGGCTTGGTGAAAAGAAAGTCAGAGAACCCGGGTAAGCTTCAGGAGAAGCCCCGGTCAATCCCGACGGAGAAAGCCAGGGGGAGCGAAGTGGTGACCCTATCCCTAAGGTGAAGGCCTCAGACGCGCCCAAGGTCGTAAAGGCCCTGATTCACCCAGCTAAGGCCTCGATTGAGGGAGTCGTGGCGGCCCTGGCAAAGCCTACGGAGGCTACCCCAGTGGAGACGACCTCTGGGCCTAGAGTTTCCCTGCCACCCCGGAGGGAATTATCTTTCCAGCCGATCAAGAAGACCCCTGTGAAACCGTGGGTCGAGAAAGAGGGGGGGGCACAGTAGCCCTAACGGACTCAGATACCTCCTCCGAGGATGAGTTGGCTGGGGTCAAAGCTATCCTGGACAAGAAGTTCGAGGAGGCCAGGGCCTGCGGGAAGGATCCCGATGAGGCGGACGAAGAGAGCGACGGTGGAGCCGACGAGGAACCACACGTCGAGGACCCCAGCCGACGCTCCCGTCGCAACCGATGCCTACGCCACAGTACAACTCGGGAGCAATCCTGATGGCTTTGCAGACCCTGTATACGGAAATAAGGACAAGGTTGCCCTTACCCCCAGCAGACGATGCAGCAGTGTCTGGACCGTCAGGGAGCCCGCCGAGCAAGCGGAGGCGATTGCATCCTCCCCCTCCCTTCCAGCCTTAACCCCCATCCCCTCTGCAGAGGGACGAGACGGAGACAGGGACGACGGGGACTGACGACTGTGGCAACGATGGAATGGTTTTCCCGTCGCCTCCCCCCTGACAAAATTGGCTCCTTTCACGCCATGATCGCCGGAGCTTTTCCAACTCTGCCCCGAGGAACAGAAGAAAGAGGGATTTCTTTACCAACAACGGGAAGCCAAGAGGAAAGCGGTACTCTCAGTCCCGCTGTTGGATGACATATGGGACGAAGGACTGTCCATTTTTAAGAACCCGTCCACGGCCCCTGCGAAGAGAGACCGGTACAAGAAGAAGTACCGGGGTCCCAGACTCCGCTCCTATGTGCCTCAGGGCACATCCGACCCCGGATTCCGTAGTCTCCGCGGCAGCCAAGAAGAAAGTGGCAGGGGTGACGGCGTCATCCTCCACCTCCCCGCCGGACAGCGAGGGGAAAGAAGCTAGACTCCATGGGACATTGAGTCATCTCATCGGCAGCGACGACCATCCAGGCGGCCAACGCATTCGCGATTGTGGCCCGCTATGATAGGGAGCTGTAGTTCAAGATCGCCCCTATCTTGGACTTCCTCCCGGACGACAATAGGGCGGAAGCCCTGGAAATCTTGCTAGAAGGCGAAGTGGCATTGCATCGCGCCATCACGGTGGCCACGGACATCGCCAATACTGTATTTCGTCAGATGGACAACAGCGTTTGCCTACGCTGGCGCGGTTGGCTCAGGGCCACCGACTTCATCAGGAAATGCAGACCAGGGTACTGGACAGGCCCTTCGACGAAAACAACCTGTTCGGGAAAGTGGTGGACAGAGTCTGCAGGCCATCAAAGCAGGCACTGAGACTGCCCGTGCCTTGGGCACTCTCCATCACAAAGAGGCTCCGTGGCTCCTGAGTATACTCGCGGTACTTCCTCGTCCGAAAGAAGACCGGCGGCTGGCAGCCCATCCTGGACCTTCGATGTCTCAACAAATACATCAAAGCACAGAAGTTCTGGATGGTTACCCTTCAGTACGTGCTGGGACAGCTGGAGGAAGGCGACTTTCTATCGTCGCTGGACTTGGAGGATGCTTACTTTCACATCCCCATACACAAAGCACATCGAAAGTTCCTACGATTCGTGGTCATGGTCCAAGGGTGGCACTACCAGTTCAAAGCCCTGCCCTTCGGGTTGAAGTCGGCTCCAAGGGACTTTACCAAGTGCCTGGCACCAGTAGCGGCGTGGCTGTGCCTGTAGGGGATCCATGTATACCCCTACCTGGACGATTGGCTCATCCGAGCAAAGTCAAGAGAACTCGCCGTCGACCACACAGCGAAGTCAGTCCGCCTGCTATTGGAACTGGGTTTCTCAATCAACTTTGCGAAATCCCACTTGGTACCGTCGCAGGCCGCCCTGTTCCTGGGTGCCAAACTCAACACTGTGGCGCGGTTGGCCTCGCCATCAAAGGAAAGGACGAGGGCCATCCTAGGCAAGGTACAACGGCTGTTGACCATGGAAGTGGCAACAGTGAGGTCCATCAAGTCCCTGCTCGGCATGATGTCATCTTGCATCTTCCTTGTGCGTCTGTGCAGGTTGCGGATGCGGCCACTGCAGAAGTTCCTCGACGCCTGTTGGATGCAAGCGATGGGAAACTTGGAAGACCAGATCCCTCTCAACGAGCCTTTCCACCAAGTGATCCGGTGGTGGGGCATCTGCGCGCATCTCGCGGCGGGCATGGACTTCCAGACCCCAGCGCACCAGGAAACGGTGACAACGGATGCCTCCCTGGAGGGATGGGCAGCACACACCGGAGATCTCCACGCAAGAGGCCTCTGGTTCCCGGAGGAGAGGTCCCTGCACATCAACGTCCTGGAGCTCCAGGCCGTGTTCTGGGCTCTCGGGTCTTTCCTTCCATCCCTCACGGGCTACATCCGGAAGCAGGGAGGTACCAGATCCACAGCCCTATCCAAGGAAGCGCAGGATCTGTGGCACTGGGCCGTCACCCAAGGGATGTTCCTGGTACCCTTTCATCTGGCAGGAGTGAAAAACACTGTTGCCGACTCACTCAGCAGGGAGCTGCGCTCTTGCCACGAGTTCGAGCTCCTGTTCGAGCCCTTGCATTCGGCGCCGCTGAAGTTCCTCTTGTGGACCCATGCTGGAGAACAACAGTTACAGGTAAGTAACTTGTTCCTTCTTTGAGCGCTTCCTCTTCCTCATGTGTTCCCCTCAGTTGAAGGGGCTCCTGAAGGACATTGTGAAGGAGGTCAACCCACAGGTGGTGTCTCCCCGGCCCCCTCCTCTGGGTACTCCTTCCGTTCCTCCAGCACTGCCAGTTCCAGTGCTGGTTCCTTCCCCGGTGCAGGCTCGAACGGTTGTCCTGACTCCTCCACCTCCTCCTGTACTACCAACGCCTCCCCCTCAACAGCCGTTGGATCTGTCTGCGGCTCCAGACCTAGGCGGGGCCCTGCTGGCACCTGTGTCCCATGCCCCAGATTCCTCTCGGTCTGTGAAAAAAGGTTGGGGGGGGGGACTATGAGGATGATGAGGCCCAGGACAATGAACCCTTGGCATCCGTTGAGGCCTTTCATGGCCGCCTTCAAGGCCTGGTGGAGTTCTTGCGGTCCCTCTGCCCTAGGAAGCCCCCCCAGGAGTCGGGAGTGCTTACAGAGGTCTTGGGGAAGCGCACCACGATCCGGACTGACATCCCTCTCTAGAAGGATGTTCTGTAGGTGGCGCAAAAGGTCTGGGAGAAGCCCAGGGCCAACATCCAGATGAACAAGAAGTTGGGCAGCAGGTTTAGGCTGACGGATGGGGAGCCAATCCTCCCACCTCCCAGCCGCAGCCGCATTCTTCAGTGTTGACTGTGGCCTCCATGTATTCTAAACCATCGTCTTCTTCGTCTTCATCCAGGGAGCCACCTCCAGTTGCCGCTCCAAAGAGGACAAAGTCCTTGAGTCTTTGGGAAAGCGCTGTTATTTCATATCTGGACTGCTCCTGCGGCAGTCCATCGCAGATGCCCTCTTGGCCGCAGCTAACGATAAGCTGTGGTAGGAGCTTGGGGAATTTTTGCCTGACCTCCCTTCGGATAAGCAAGTGTCCTACAAGACCGGGCTGGCAGATGCTCTGGCCATTGCACAGGACATGAATGGAGTCTTCGGTCTCCCACATCGACATGGCTAGCAGAGGGCTGTGCCTTGGGGTCGAAATGAGGACAGCATTTTCATCTGATGTACAGGAACGTATTCAGGATCTGCCCTTTGAGGGCGTGGACCTTTTTCATTCGTCAATCGACGAGTTGACAAAGAAGAACACCTCCACTCAAACCGCCAAGTCCTTGGCCATGCTGACAAACCCAGGTCAGAATTCCTTCCCAGGGAAGGACCGAGTTCAAGCCCTGCGCCGTCTCCGGCTTCAAGGGGTTCAGGGATGGCGGTACATGGAGGCCTGACGGGTCACCCAGCGTCAACAGGAGGAAGCAGCAGAGGACGACACTTGGGTGTTTCCTACGCCCGAGAGGCTTCTGGCCCTCGGCAAGGCAGTGGGGCACTCTTTTGTCAACACAACCACCTCGGCATGGCGGTTACAGCTCATTCTGGGCCTGATTGCCTCCTGCATGCTTACTGTACAGCACGCTCGCTCGCCTGAAGATGAGCTGCCTCCAGCTCCACCTAGCGGCTAATTGGGATCAGCAGACGGGGTCTCAGTCGGACAGGATCCCAATACCACTGCTTCTACTGCCTGATCTTCACTTGTGGCTGATGGATGGCAATGTTTAAGTGGGAGCCGTCTTCACCCGATAGGAGCCTACCCTGGTGGTGATGACAGACTCCTCTCTTTCGGGATGAGGGGCTACTCTGGAGGGATATGCGATTCATGGTGTATGGTCCAGTACAGAAGCCCTCCTGCATATCAATCTGCTCAAGCTCGGGACAGTGGGCCTGGCCCTCAAGGCGTTTTTACCTCTCATCATGGAGAAGTCAGTTCTGATCAGGACGGACAATTCTACTATGATGTTTTACCTAAACAAGCAGGGTGGTACCTATTCCCCTCTGCGCTGCGGTATCGATCTGGGAATGGGCCCTGACGGAGGGAGTTTGGATTTCAGCAGTACACCTACCGGGGGACAGCAATGCAGAAGCGGACCAATCGAGCCGACAGGGGTTCAAAACCTACAAGTGGGAGTTGCACATTGACTCCTTTTTGCCCCTGTTGAAGAGTTGGGGGTTCGCAGACCTGGATTTTATAGCATTCCCTCTGAGTTCCAAGTGCCTCAGTTTGCTTCATGGGCAGGACGGGGTCGGGGGTCTCTGGGAGATGCCTTCCAGATCTGTTGGAACCCGCATGTGTTATGCGGTCCCGCCCACCCCACTGCTCCAACGTACCCTCCGCAAGTTTCAGGTTTCAGTGGGCTGAAGCCTCATCCTGATTGCCCCCCCCCACTGGCCTTCGAGATCATGGTTTTGGATCTGCTGCAGTTGTGCTCCCAGGGTCCCATCCACCTTCCGATCTCCAGCATGGAATTCCTGACGCAGCAGGGCGGGGCGGTGGAACATCCATCTGCACTGACTGCCTGGTTCCTGACTGATCAGCATGCTCAATTTTCGCATGGCAACTGGGACATCATTTAGGAGGCCATAGACTCGGTCCCAGTATAAGATTAAACGGACTGAATGCACTAGGTTCTGCCATTGGTCTTGTGACAAGGGTCTGGACCCTGTCACCTGTCCTCAGGATGACATACTGGCTTTTTCAACACATCTGGCTAAATTCTGGAGTTCAGGAGGATATGTGCCGGATGTATCTGGTAGCCATTGGGGCTTACAAGAATTCCCCTGAGCATGTGCTTTCTCCGGCCAACCTGATGGTTTCAGGCCCACCTTAAGGTGTTGTCTATGCTTTTTCCGCCAGTGCATAGGTTGCACCCGATCTGGGACCTGAATGTGGTTCTTGCAGCTTTGCAGCGCAAGCCTTTGGAGCCGATGGCCTCTGTGGACATCTGCTTGGTGACACTAAAGACAGTTTTACTGGTGGGTCACTTCTGCATGCAGGGTTAGTGAGCTGCAGGCATTGTCCTTGTGCGAGCCTTCCACCACGTTTCCCAACGACAATGTCATCTTGCAAACTCGCCCAAACTTCTTGCCCAAGGTGGTCTCTCCATTTCTTCTGAATCAAGCGATCTGCCTGCCAGTGTTCTTCCTGAACCCGCAGAGGCGGAGATGGACCTGCATTCCTTAGTCCTCAAAAGGGTCCTCAAGTTTGATCTCTCTCAGACTAAATCCTCCAGGAAGTCCGAGGCATTGTTTGCGACTTTTGGGGGCTCCTCCCCTGGCTCTCAGGCTTCCATCACCCAGTGGATGGTTCAGGCCACCTCGGAGGTGTACACGGCCATGGGCAACCTGTTCCTTAGGGGATTCATGCCCATACAGTCAGAACCAAGACCACAGCCGTTGCGTTTCTGAGACATGCTTCTTGGGATTTCATCAGCAAGGCGGCTACTTGGGCCACTTCATCAGCCTTCCGTAAGCACTACTCACTGGACACCAGCTCCAGGCGCAATGCAGAGTTTGATCAGGTGGTTCTGAAGAACCTGTTTGCTTCATCCTAGATATAAGGCAGGTTATCACAGCTCACCCTATGTTCTTGTTCGGTGGAATCACCCACAAGGATGGAGGGATGGGATGTATGAGTAATTAAAGTTACTCACCCTAGTGACTAGATTACTGTCGATAGTCCCCTTTCCTCCATACATCCCATCCACCAGTATGCCAAGGGCTAATATGTACTAAGAGTAGCCAGGTAGCTAAGCGTCCAATGTGTTCAAAGGAGACTGAGATTCCCATGCCTGAGGCAACGCACCCGTGCGCTATACTAAATTTAAAAGGGAAGCTCTATTTTTCACTGCCAAATGTTCCGGTACAGCCCCCATGTTGGGGGACGTCCCACAAGGATGGAGGAAAGGGGACTATGGACTAGGAGTACTCTAGTTACTACGATGAGTAACTTTCATTCTTTCATCAGTATAATAGGCCTATATGAATTGCATTCTCTAGGGTTCTTATGTGGTTTGGTAAAGTATTGTGGAGGTCTCCTCCATGGATATGGTTATCGTACCACAGGTAAGGAAATAATTAAATGTCCTAGTCATTGGTTGAATCAACTGAGCTTTGAAAGTGTTCTAAAACAAAGTAGTAAAGCCATCCAGACCTGGTGATTTATTTTTAAGAGCTAGAATATCCTTTCCAACCGCCTCTTCCCATATGGTACTTTCAAGCTATTCTCTAGTCTTCTATGTTCTTCGGGGCATCCCTCCCCAGGCAATATATAATTTCTTTTTGTTTGACATTACTTGCCCATTTCCTTATTTATTTATTTATTTACATTTTTATTTATTAAAATAGTGAGACGGACAGAAAATACAACCAGCACTCAGTAAGTCAACATTTACAGTAGCGATTCATATCCTGTGATTCGCACCCCAACTGAAACCTCAATCTCTGTTAACTAATTTCTACTCCCTAAACTCATGTCTCCCGGTCTGGATATTGCTTGATTTTTTTTTTTTTTTTTTTTTTTTTTACTGTGGACTCGATACTTCCTCCCAAGTATCCCCCTATAAAAGAGAAAAATATTTGTATAGGTTGGGCTTATACGGGGGTGGGAGTGCTTTGCTAACTTGATTGATAGAAGGGAACCAGGTCCCCACATACGATGAGTACTTCCCTATTGATAACGCAGGGATCTTCTCTGAAGCAAGGATCTCACACACCTTGCCCCACCACATCTGTATAATTGGTCGCCCTGTTAGATCCAATTTGGTGCCATGGTGATTGTAGCTGCTGGTAGAAGGTGAGTAATGAGGATAGCTATAGCTCCATTAGCCCTGAGCGGACAGATCCCAGCAAGACCATCATGGGGTCCAATGGAAAAGTGATACCTGTGAAAGTTTTTATGTGGGAAATAACCTCCTTCCAGAAGAGTAGAGCTTTAGGACATGACCAACACATTAGTAAATAGGCCCCTTTATCCTGATATGATATAGTTTATTTATATAGGGCCAATACACAATGTGTTTCAAAGCGCTTCAAGGCAATGGAGAGAACAAGGGAAAATACAATGACATTCTTACAGGCCATGAACAGTAAAGATGTGAAATTAACTATCATACTCAGCCTGACGACATTTCAGATAGTGCAAGAGCTAAGACATAGATAAGGAAGGGAGGGGGAGAGTGGGAAGGAAATGGAAACAGACAGGCGACTTACATACTAGGCGTGACGACATTTCTGTTAGAGCCGGAGAAAAACAAAAGGTGAGGGAGAGGGGTGCAGAAAGAGAGGGGAGGACCAAAACAAGTGACTATCGTACTAGGCCTGACATTTCAGATAGTGTGGGGGAGGGGGTCTCTCCAGCATGATGCTGAATACGAACAATTTATCCTGTTGAGCCGCTCAGGGGCAGGTACCATCTGTAACACATTTTAATTGACATTCCTTGTTGGTTCCTCTCCCAAATATGCCCCCAGGACTCCTCTCCAATTTGTTTCCCCATGTCCTGGTCCCAGTGTAACATGGCCATCCATTCCAGGGGGTCACAACAGTCCAGAAGTTTATAGAGGGTTGAAACATTTGCTTTGCTCAGGCCAGAGAGAAATGTGAGTTCGAGAAGACATAGCGCTCTAAACCCCCTTTTCTTGACCTTGAGATTGGAGGCCCAGTTGTGCATATCTAAGCCTCTCATTTTCATTCAAGGTAAATTCCTTTTTTCATTCCTCAAACAAGCGTAGTGCTTCCTCAACGTATAGTTGCCTCATTTGTTTCAGACCACCGCTCACCCACTGAGAAAAGCCTGGGTTGCGATTTCCCCCGGGATAAGTCTGGGTTATTAAAAACGGGAGATAAAGGACCCAGCCTTGGGCGACACACCACCTCCCAATCTCCTTATTCCTACATGCCACTGAGAATCGTGTAGATGATAGAGGGGGAAGGTTGCCATGTGTTGCATAGCGTTGGTGAAGGGAAGGTGCTAGAGGGGGAATGTGAGTTAAGTCTTGCTCTAGTTTAAGTATACACTTTAAGGGTTGAAGTTTGTTTATGACTGTTAGGATCACAAATTAACTAATTAACTACTACAATTTAATTGGTGGTGTAAGTGAAAGGAACAATGGTAGAAACCAAAGAATTTTATACAAAATATCTTGATCAATGGATTACTACATAAACATAGAAAAAAATGTTTGTGCACCCCAAAGTGACTTGTGCTTAATGATATATGACAAAATCTATTTAATTATTAACAAAGGTTACAGAGCTTATTTTGCAGTGTATTGCAGCATTGTTAATAATGTAATGCAAGTGTTAATAATGTATTGCAACAATGTTTATAATGAAATGTAATTTTTCTTTTGTACCATTAAGCACAAGTCAATTTGGGGGGCACTAAACACAGTTCAAAAAAATCTTTTTTAACTGAAATGTATTTCTTTGTTTACGTAATAATAAATTGATCAAGATATTTTGTATAAATAGAGTACAAATTGAAATCTTTTGTCTCTACTATTGTTCCTTTCACTTATACCACCAATCATATTGTAGTAGTTAATTTGTATTCCTAACAGTCATAAACAACCTTCAACGTAGGGCCCTTTAAGTGTATACTTGTACTGTTCCTACTAGGGTCGGTCCTTTTATTTAACCCTGTAGTCCCCCATATCTAATAGGTTTCCTTTATTTTAAGCCATCTGGGGCTTGAGGGATCCTGGCTCCATGTAAAGATATGAGAATTGCACTGCCAGGTAATAGCGATATATGTCCCATACAGCCAAACCTAGGGTTTCTCAGTAGCGCCTTCTTCGAGATCCGAGCCCTTCTAGGTTTCCAGATTAAGGAGAATATAGCGGTATAGGTAATATGTTCATCTTTATGGTGGTGATCCACCCTAGCCACGACATTTCCTGGGCATTCTTTGTGCAAAGAGGGGTGGGAGGTTGATCTCATAAAGAGACTCAATATCTGCTGGAAATTTGATATAACGTGTACTGCTTCTTGTGAAATCGACACAGCCAAGCCCTGAAAACTCATGTAGTGCACTGGGAACCCCAAAACCTGCCCAAAGGACTCCAGCTCAACCATAGGTTCGGCAATCGAAGTTCCCACCTCAGTTAGTGTGAGTAAAACATAAACAACGTAAAGGGAAATTTGATATTCCTGACCTTTGTACAGAACACCCATAATAGTCCTATTATTTTGAACCTGAGAACCAAAGGGCTCCATGGAAAGAGGAAACAGCAAGGGAGAGAGAGGGCAACCTTGCCTTGTCCCCCTTCGCGATTGGAATGGAGGGAGTAAGCTTCCCATTGACCCAAATGCTAGTAGTTGGTGCTACATAGTTGGAAGCCAAAGCCGCACCTCTGTAGGGAGTGGCATCAGGTAATTTTAGTCCTGCTAGTCAAAGGCTTTGTGGCCATCTAGCGAGACTACCCCCATTTCCAGTCTTGATGTAGTACCTATTTGGACCATATTGAGAGTGCTTCTCATATTGTCATGCATATTTCTTTGAACCATGAAGCCTGTCCGATCAGGGTGGATCATGCCAGTGACAGAACCCATCTGACTGTGTGCCCGAATTTTTCGAATAGCTCTTGGTGTCATTATTCATAATTGTTATAAAGCGATACAACTCCTGTGTACTGGGTCCTTATTTGGCTTTAGAAATCAAACGGTTGCAGATGCCTGCATAGAGTCATACTTCCTGTTGTGGGGAAAGTTTTGAATAGCCTTGTGAGCTGTTGAAACAATAGGGCTCAAAATGTTTTATAAAACTGAGTGTAAGCCGTCCGGGCCTGGGGTAGAATCTTTAAGTGATTTGATGGCTGTCTCAACATACTCTTCTTATATTGGCAATTCGAATTGAGCTATCAGTTCCTTAGGGAGGTAAAGACCAGTTGCTGACCCCAGATAGTCTGACAGTTGTTTTGGATTTAAAGAAGAGGCTGACATCATTGTGGAGTGTTAATGATGTATGAGCTCTAATTTACTCGCCTCATCGTATCATATCGTAACAAACCCGACCCATCTTTTAGAGCCAAGATGTTATGAATGGTTTTACGCTTGGCTATTTTGTACACTAGGAGTCTATTTGTCTTGTTCCCCCTACTATAATAGTATTGTTTGTTTTTCGAGATTGCCTGTGTGGTTCTCTCTGCCCGGTGGGCCTCAACCTGAGCTCTAGCAATTCTAAGTTGATGCATTGCTTTCAATGAAACCGAGGACTTCTGTATCTTTTCCCTCCTGCAAACCTGACCCTCTAAATCTTCTCCAAGTCTTTCTATTGTTTTCGTGTAGGTAAATGTGAGTTTTATCAGCTCTCCCCGGATGACAGTCTTCATTGCATTCCAAACCACCAGCATAGGAGAGTCACCACTTAGATGGATTTCAAAGTACATAACAATGGTGTGCCTTAGTTACTGGTTTCTTACCCTATCCTTAAGCACTGGATTGTATAGTCTACAGGGTTTCCGTACCAGGGTTCCGGACCAGTTAACAAGAGCCTAAGCAAGACTGGAGCATAAGAGAGATCCTAGATTCAATATGTGCGTCTAAGATGCAGAGGGCCAAAAGGACAGTAGGAGAGCGTTGATTCTAGAGAAGCTTCTGGGGACATAATAAAAGTGTGTGCAGTTTCAAGTAGTTCCATTTTTAAATCTCCAGATATCTATGAGCCCCACTTCTCTGAGCATCTTAGCAAAGGCGAGCGCATTTCTGAAATCTAGACGTGTGGCTGGGAGCGTTTGATCAATAGCAGGCTAAGGTGTAACATTGAAGTCTTCCCCCCACCACTATTGTACCCTCAACAAAGTCCTGAGCCCGTAGCAAGAAATCGGCCAAGAACAGCTGTTGTTTGAAGCATATAACGAGATGAAAGTGAATTTGTATCCCTTGTAGTTCCCCTTAACACCTAAAAACTTCCCATTTGGATCGTCACATAAGAGGTTGTCCTCGGAAATAAAATGGCTACTCTCCTTTGATTTCCCCACCTGATGCAAAGAAGTCTTGTGAGAAGTGCGAGACAGACATTGTATCAAGAGAGATGAGACGGACAATGAAAGTCGAATTTCAATAACTTTATTAATGATCAGGATGGTGTAACACCTAACTAACCCTATGCTATGGCAGGATTTCCCTGCCTAAAGAAATCTAAAGGTAGTCTGTGTCGGGATATCCAAAGCAAAAATCTGTATTAGTCAAAAACCTATGTTGTCCTTAAAACTACAGCAGATCTAGTGGGGGAATGCACTCAACCAAAGTCAGTGTTCAAAAGCAAATGTTTAACAAATATTAGTTCAAAGTTCCATAAAGTTCTCTTCTTTAAGTTCAACACCATTCCAATATAATCTCTTCTCAGCAAACGTTATGCATTCCAATTGCAGATATCACAGTTGACATCAGAATGAAGAATTAGGGGGTCTCCCTTCTCCAAGTTCAAAGTTGTAACAAGAGTTCACACATCACAGCATTCCCCAAGACCAATCTAGCAAATGTGCAACCCTCTATACTGATTGACAAACTTGCAGTGGAATCTGGTGTATAAGCAGTTGTCGGACCACACGGCCCACCCACAGGTCATGCAACCGCAAGTTTCCTCCCAGCTTATGTTCAATGATTCACCAGTTCAAGTTAGATTTTGCGCAGCTTCTGTGGTGTTTACTCATGCAGCCCTTTTTGCCAAAGTCCATCAATGTGCACTCTTATTTTGTCAACAATGTTCACCTTTTTAATGTAGGCATTCACTAGCCCTTTCCATGCGCTCTGCATTCAATATTAGCACTCTGCTAATGCTGTGAGCTCTCTAGCTCCTTTGTACCTAATGTAATCCTCACTGTATATAGGTTTCCGGCTTTTATCACGTATTCCATTCCCAATTCTTGATCTCCTGCCTTTCCATGATATGCAGCACTCAGGGGTTTTACATATTCAACCTTTCTGGATGATCGACATTCAAAACTCAAGCATTCCACTTGATATAACGTGTGGTTTGCCTTTTGGTGAGCGTCTGGCTTAACAGCCCCTCGCAGAGTATCCCGGACTCCTGCGTTGCTACAGATGCTTGCCGGGTGCTTTCTGCCACCCTCCCTGGCCTCCGTGCTGCCCTTCCCTTCCTCCACAGCGTTAATGCTTCTCCTCTTCCCCACAAGGACTTTCCAGACCGGCACTGCTCCCCCGGCTGGATTCCCAGGAACTCTGTCGGCACCTCGGCTTCTTGTCCCTTCTGCATGGCACACTTTTCACATGTTTTCTGCTACACCTGCAGCTTCTCTCCCGCACCTCTCTACTTGTAAGAACGCCACTTTTTTAAATGTTCCTTGATTGTTGAAGGATTTCAGGTGGACCCAATTATTCCCAATTGCCTGACTTTGCAAATACTTGGGACATGCCTGATCCTCATACCTACATGCCTCTACACCTTTCTCCTTCGTCCCAGTACCAAAGTGGTTTTTACCATAGGTAATCTGCTTTGCTCCTAGTCACCCCTTCACAGTATTGCCAGGGGAGTTACAGGGGTTAAGGGAATAGGACTGACAATAGCCCATAAAGGTTATGGGACGAGAAGGTAGATCACTATAAGGAAAGGGGGGGATACCCTATCTTACCCTTTTGCATTCTCTCCCCAGACCCCAGAGACCCTCTACCCAAATTATCCTCCCTTGCTTGTCCACACCTAGGGTTGGGATCGAAAAGCGATGGCCCTTCCGTGGCCACCTGAATAGAAGGTCCCTTGGGAATAGGTGTGAGCATGCCATTGAGTTTCTCACAGAAGCCACTGTGGGTCAGTCTAACATTGTCTGCTCTTAGGAGGCGAGTGTCTTGTCGGAAGACCACCGACGGAGCCATGCTATATAACTTCTTAACTGGGGAATTCAGGCCCTGGATATTCCAGGTCAGTATGCAAAGGTAATCTTCTGTCTCATAATTGGGGGGGTGGGGTGGTCTCTCATACATTTTCCTCAACAATAGTACGTCTTTCAGATCACCCTCACTCAATGAGAACGTGTGCATTTGTTACCTGTAAACCATCTGTCTCAGCAATTTTCTCCCCTTAAACCATACTATCCTCCCACCTCCACAGTACCCCCAAGATATGTTTTTGGCACCCTTCATATGTTTAAACAACTGTACCACCATCTCGATACGATACCTGAGAAAGGAGAGGAAGGCCCACTTGTGATAGCCCCTTAGCAGTGAAAATCAAAACGTTTAGCCCCAAAATTCAAACAGAAACTCAGTCCATGCTCCCCAACCATGAACCATTTAACCCCGGGCAACCACATAGCCCACCATAGATTTATGCCCAGTTTGTAATTTGGAGTCGGGTTGGATCCTTCTGACTCCGTGGGAGGTCTCTCAGTTTATGATCTCTTCCAATCTTCCTCCATGAACCAACCCTGGAGGCGCTGTGCTCAGATGAGTGGTGTGATTTTACTGCAAGGGCCGTTAATTCATAATTCTCAGCTGATAGCAATTGTTCAGCCTCCTTCTTTGACATTGTGGTCAGAGTGGGCGAACAATAGCGCCGTATGGAAGCCCCATCTGTAGCAAATCTTCCTCTCGCGCAGCCATTTCATCATGGGCTTTAGGGCTTTATATCTGGCCAATGTCACTGCTGCTAGGTCTTGATAAAGCGTGATTGTCGGCCCCCTCCCCCTAAAGCTGAACTCTGGGTCCTGTCTGGATTTCGACATGATCCACTCATTTAGTGAATATAAGTGAACTTTTGTGAGGACATCTGTGATAAACCCCTACCTAGCCAAGCCAGACCCATTCACCCAATGGTTCCTATCCACCTTTACCTCTTCCTCGTTGTGGAAGGCAAGAATGTGGTGGAAGAGGTCCTTTATGTAGGCCCCCCAGGTCAGAATATGGTACGTGGACTGTACTCCTCGCACTTGCACGTTATTACAGCGGGAGCGTTTTCTGCATTGTCCTGCTTAGATTCAAGAAGCTCTGCCCGGATTTCTAGGTCTTCGATCCGCTGTTCCCATTTGCTACTTTCATACATCTGCTCACAGTGTTGTCTCAGCCTCCTGCAGGCGCTTCAGATTCCTCTACAAGCTTGTCCAAGGAGGCTATTTTACGCTACCTTGGATTTCTGACTTGATTTGTGATAGCCAATGCTGGAGGTCTGACTTTGTGGCCCAGTTAGAAGTTTCCACAGCACCTTTGGCCGCATGGACCTAAGCCACCATGACTGTGTCCCTCTTTCCTTTATCCTGGGCATGTAGGAGGGTAGCAATGTCTGCTGGCTTATTTCCCTTGCCTTGCTTAGCCATGTCGTGTGCAAATTGGGTACCCACAATGACAAATACTCCAGGAAAGCAGTAGCGTAGTGGACACTAGTCACTTCCAGAATGAAGGAACTACACAGATCTGGCAATGCAGGGAGGGAGAGTCTGAATCGCCCAGGTAGGAAGGTCCAGCCACATGCCGGGCCATGGAGAAAACCCACCTCTCCGGATGGGCCAACTACCAACTTGTTGGACCCGTCGCAGGATCAATCATCTGTTAGAACAAAACTTCAGTGGTCTCCGTACCGCAGAACAGGGCTCCCATGGAGCACCTGTCCATTCACGTCGGTACTCACTCTGTAGACACGCCCGCTAGGACAGCACCCTCAGCTCCGTCCACACCATGTTCATCGACAGAACAGATGTCAAGCTGTGAACGGTGTCTGGGCTTTAATCACACCACATGACTCTCCGGGGACTCAGCACAGGGATCACTCGAAGCAGGATGTAGAGGGCCCCTAAAATAGGCCTCTCATCCACTAAATATCTGGAGGCACTCAGATGGCCATGTTGTCTCTAGGACTGCCAGATTCAAAATATTTCTGTATTAGTCATGCTTTACTTTTATAATTGTAGCACATTTTGCCTTTATCATTTCGAAGGGCTAGGATATTGTTACGTGTTTCTAGTTTCTTTAACGTATATGCTAAGGTTTTTATTTCCATTGTTAGAATAATATTGCTTGGTTTTAATGATGCTTGGGACGGACGTTCTCTCTGCGTTATGAGAGTTTAAATTCGATCTGGCTAGTATTAGTTCACATGCCGTTTCTGGGTATTCTTTGGTTTGTGCTTGTTCATTACAGTGGTGGAAATGGTAAAAATGTAAAGGGGTATTCTTCAAGGGTTGGGGTGGAGTTTGGAGGAGGCGGGCGGAGTTCCGAGGGGGTGGGGGGAATCCAAGGAGGCGGAGCCGGCAGTTGGACTCCGCTCAAAGGAAATGTTCAAAATAATATTTTTTAAATGGTGCAATTTCCATTTCTAAAAAAATAACTTTATTCAGCCGTAAACCCATCAAAGTGCACCCTAACGCAATAAAAAATCGCTCCCTTTTGGCAGAAGATTTTTGTCCAAGAAAGGGGGAAATAAATGGAAAAGTGAATCAACAAAACATCAAGTTGGGGCCAGAGGACCTACTGGGAAAGCTGGGATATAAAGCTGAATTATAGATGCAAACAAATCAGGGTTCCATAGTTCTGGTGCCACCATAATGACCAGACTCAATGGTATAGTGTTTGCTTCTGAAAGAGCAACATTTTATGGATTGTTTCCAGATGATGCGATAGTTCCGGCATGAGGATAGTGGCTAGTTGTAATCCTGCTGTTGACGGACCGTCCAAGACTCGTGGCTCTACACAAAATACTCGTGGCTGTCCTTTGGTCCCAAAATTCCATCTTTACAAAGTCACTAAGGGCATCACCCTCATTGATCACTCTTTGGCAGCTAGCTATAGCTTCCCAGGTTACAAACGCACATCCCTTCACAGTTCAAAGCCAGTGGAGACATTTATTAGAGAGTGCGTTTCTTGGTTCCTGCTGGTTGCGAGACAATTTGGGTACCCAATGAAGAAATACTAGTCCCCTTTGTGCCCCGCCCACCTTTAGCTGAGTGGTTGATCATGCTTGCACTGTGACCGGGTCTACATGTTCTGTAATCCATCATGGGACAGCCATGAGAACCCACCGAGCTTGAGACCCTGTCACTTCTGTGTAGTGCATGTGGTGTTAAAAACAGAAGCCTTAATGGCTTCCCTGGGTGTGTTCAGGTGGATAGGTAGCTGAGTGGCTTGCTTAGCATGAGGATCCAGCACCTGGGGGTTCACACTGGGCTTGCACGGGATGATGTCTGAGATTGACTCATTGTGTCAGCTTCTTGTGCAACGACCGTCTTTTCCTGGGTCAGTATACCAGGACTAGCTAGCCTTTTAAGGCATTCCTGGGGTGGGGGGTTATGGGACCCCTTGGTATCCAGAGGATCAGTATGAGACTCCCCCGAGGCACCCCAACCACCCCCTTGCATCCCTCTAACAAAGCGAATAGTAGGTTTTTAATGACCCCCTAACTAGCAAGTGCCGACAAGTGCCTGTTTGCCTGCACGACATGCTGCAGGACTGGACTATGAACTTTCTTTCCTTTTCCTTTAAGGGTGAGCACACGATGCAACTGGACCCAACGTGCTTTCAAACCATTTCCTGGACTTTATATAAGCTTTTATAAGCTTTTAAATGCATATTTTTCTGTTTTCTCTACCCTTTTAGGCTAACACCGCCTCCAGCTCCCAGAATCCCTCAAAAGGGCCGGGCCGCGCGCACCGCGCGCTCACTAGCAAGTGCCGACAAGTGCCTGTCTGCCTGTTCGCTGGGGGCTGGAGGCGGGATGCTGCAAATTTAGCAGTTAGACTCTTTTCACGTAGGAGGTTGTGTTTTCAATCTCCGTCACATTCACTACTCGTCTCTGTTCTAGGTATCTTTATTGTTCAAAAAAAGAAAGGATTACGCATGCGAGAGGTATGAAAACATTGTTTGAAAATATACCTTCTTTTTTTCTTGAAATGAAATGGTCCCGCAAGCTTGGATTTCTATAAACGTGCTAGAGTTTTAGAAAACAGCTTAAAGTCAGCTGACGGTAGTTAGCTTTAAATGTGCATTTATGGACAGACTTACGGGATTGTTTGTTGTTCTGACACATCTCTTGGAACCTGTTAGAAAACTTTTCAAAGCTCGCACTGTTTAATGGATGTTCAGTGATAAATCCGTAGGGACATTGTTGGTCATTGTCTCTTTTACCAAAATGATGTTAAGCTGATAAACACTCGACTACCCCATTACCCGCAGCTGTTTAAACTTTCTTGAGTGTGCTGGTAACCGTCTATACTAGAGTCTGCTGAGTTAGCAAGTTAATTGGAAAACGGTTCTTTGTAAATCATTACATGCCGGTTGCAATTGGACGCATGTGTTTGATTAACTATGTCCGCTTGATTTATAGGCACATGACTAAAGTATTCTTTGTTAAATAACGGGGATTTCGCTTACCCACAGCCACTGAAAGAGGGCTCTTAATTAATTAATAGATATTGTGCCTACTTATTGGTTTAGGTGCTTCATGCACACTCTACAATTAATGATTAGCTCTAAATACGTATATAATTCAAAACTATCCCGTTTAAACAGTATATTCACACAAGAATAAAGAAGACATGAAGAAAAAGACTATATGCTCCAAAAAGGACTTAGCTTTAGGTCCAATAGTATTTAACACACGGAGAAGTACCTTCTTAAAGGCGATCGCGTTGCCCCTGCCACCTTCCCCCAACCCAAGCACAAATCTTCATGATTATGGTGTAGATAGCGAACCCCCACAAAGTACTGATGTGGAACTTGCAAAAATTGCAGACAAAATGGAGGGGGTTAAGAGCAAATGGGAGGAAGTAGTGCCTTCCCAATCACAGCTCCTCTTTGATGATGAAGTAGAGGGGGGAGGTCAGCCGAAAGAATCCTCTCAAGATCGGCGCCTAAGCTCGGAAAGTTTAGATACTCAAAGCAGTCCCATGGCAGACACCCCTCTTATATTCACTTTGGGTAGAATAACACAACTGGCTATGATGGGAGAACAAACAGATATCGCACAAGATGAAAGACTGGGGAAGGGCCTTCCCAAAGATTGTAATTTTAACAACGCTAGTAGGTAAAGGACCTTTATAATAGTTACACTTTGTGAACTAAAAGAGTGGCTTCAGAAAGAAATCTCCAAACAAGCATTGTGCTTGGAAAACATGAATGAGAGAATAAAACTGATGGAACTTCGAAGTGGTAATGTAGGCATTTTGGAAGCCAATATAGTAGATCTTGGAAAGGAAGTGATAAATACAAAAGGAGTTGAAAACTGCAAAGAAGTAAATAGACCTCTCAAACAGAATGATAGACCCATTCCCGATTTAGGATTAACTCCACAATACATTGAAGAATTGGGTGAAATGGGGAAAAATAAAGAGGCAGAATACAGTGATCTAAAATTAGTGGTATCTAAAAATGCGAATAAAGCAGCTGAATTAAAATCTGGAAAGGCATCGTCATTGAAATTCCTACGGAATATAGGAAAGGGGTTAACTGGTGAACAAGTAATTGGTGATATTACTGAAGAGACAAATAAAGAAGCTTCTAAGGAAGGGGTCCCTACCCAAAATGGCCCTCAATATGAAAATTCAGAAATAAGACTACAGGATGCATTAAAAGGGAAAAACTTAGACAAAAATGAAGGAAGATATGGGCCTAAAAACCTTGAAATAACAGCCAAAGATTCGATTAAGGGAAATAAAATTGGGAAAAGCACGAATATGGCTAAAGAAGGAAAATAAATAATTGATCTATCTAAATCTCCATTAAAAATTAAGGAAGTAAGAGCAGTGTATGACATCTTCAAACCCTCCATACCCGCGCCTGTGACACACCAATATACTACTCCTCATAGTAATGGGAGGGATAGTATATGGGAAATAAGTGGTGACATGGAAAAATAAGAAGAATACAGATACCCTAAAGGTAGAGAAAGACAAACATATGAAAGTAGTAATGAAAAACTAAACGATGGAAATGTAGAAACTTCAAAAGAAGTGGAAAAAATAAGTGCAGAAGAAAGTGTCAGGAATATAGTAAGGGAGATACCGAAAGAAAAGAATTGGAGCGATCCCCCACCCACTATAAGAACTACAAGTTAAGAACCTAGGAATAAGAGAACAGAAGGAGGTAGACGGCATGAAGGGTCAAGAGCTATGATGGAAGAGACTGAATTATACCCTAACAATGGCAACTATTGTAATTTAAATGATCAAATGAATGGTGGTGGTGAAGATAATTACGGAGTGAGAGCCTGGAAACTCTGTAAACCCAAATATCCTAATGCACCTGCCTTGGTTTTACAATATCTATTTGAGGAAGGAGGTCCAGTTTCACTCAATAGGAGGAACATTTTGGACCTTTTCGATGAAATACCTGAACTCAGATTAATTACATCTGAAGATATACAACTTGTTGATTTTATTCACGGCTGGAGATATGACTATGTTAGGCTGGTGATCTACTCTCCATTAGTTAGGATCATCATAATGAAGGAGTCAGATAGCCTCCACAAATATGGTTATGATGTTGGAATATGGGAAATGGAAAAGGAAGTGAGGGAAGATAAAAATGATTCTCGTTGGAACAGAGATAAATCTGAAAGACAGGAGGTCAATCATATAGACAAAAGTGAAAATCTGAAATTAAGGAGAGTGGCAGAGGTTCTTGAAGACTCAATTGCGCAATTGAGAGCCCTAACCCAACCTCTTTAGGCCCGATAGCAGTATAAAAATTTTGAGCTGGAATTCCAGGGGAAATAAACATTTAACAGGTAACAGTGAATTGTGTGCGTCCCTTAAACTGTCAGATTTTCTCTTCCTACAAGAAACTTGGCTTACTGAGAACCTCTTGTGGGATGGATTTATAACTGTTTCCATCCCGGCTAAAAGGGCCTTTTAGGCAGACCTAAAGGTGGAATAAGTATTCTGGTAAAGAAAGCAGTTGGCTTGTTAAAATTAAAGGAAGAGTGTGACATATACGGTGAAATTCTCGGCACAGTATGGACTAGTACATGGGGAACAAATAAAGAAATCCTCCTCCTGTTGAATGTTTACAGAACCAGAAATTCCAATCTCTCAGTAATTTTAGCCAAACTTGATATACATCTACATGAATGGTTTGGCAAATATGGTGATGTAAGTATAATACTTGCTGGTGACTTCAATGCAAGTTGTAACTTGTATGATATGGAACTTTTGGATTATTTTCTGACTGACCTTCAACATGTTGAAAAAGCTAAAAGGAAAAAAGTGGAAGGTAGTATGTGGTTGAGTTGGGCTTCAGGTTGGGGGCTGCAAAGGTTCGAAAATGACAAATCTACCTGGAATGCGAGGGGCGTCAGTTCAGAGATTGACGTTATCTTTCTTTCCGTGAATATCTTTGATAAAGTAAAAAACTTTCAGGTGAAAGAAATCAGCTTGAGTGACCATTCGATGTTAATGTTAGAATTGAAATGGCAATTGTATAATCCTAATCGGAGTGACAAAAATGTATGCAATCTAACTGCTACTCTTAGAGGAACCCGTGTGTGTTGGTCTGAGAAAAAAATGAAGGATTTTAATATGTGTATGTTGACTGAATTTAACACATGTAAATTAGAGGCCAAGATTGAAAGATACTCCGTAAAGGGGTTTCCGGTATATCTGAAAACTGTTTTAGATGCAAATTCCTCACCCATGTCTAATCCTAATAGAAAGCATAAACATGCATATTCTTTAGAAATTAGAATTAAAAAAATGAACTGCGAAGGGACATAAGGAAAATCACTAAGAGCTCTACCTTTTGTATGAATGATGTTGAAAAAATTAAGAATCTAAAGCAGAGGTATACTAATTGGTTAAAACTAGAGAGTATCCGTATTACCCAAATAGATGGAGAAGAGATGCTAGAAACCCTTCGGTGTAAAAAGTCCAGGGCCTTTTGGGAACTCATAAATTATAAAGAAGAACTGAATTTGCAAAAGATGGCAAATCCTATATCTGAAGAGGTTTGGATTCAATACATTGAGCACATGTATACAACAGAAAGTGCTGTAGAGTCCCCGCAACAATCTGAAAACGAGATTTAGTTATCGCCATAGATACTATTGAGGAAAAAATAAAGAATTCTAATCCCTCCAGAGCTCCTGGACCGAACAAACTAACTAATAACATATTGCGTCACTCCTCACATATTTGGGCAAAGATTCTTTACATCCAATTCCAGGACATAATTAAGTCACAAACCATTCCTAAGTCCTGGAAGCTATCTTATATGGTGCCAATCTTTAAAAGGGGCACTAGGTTGGAACCTCAGAACCACCAGACACTTAGTATTATGGATGCTGATTCCAAAATATTTTGTGCGGTTATTCTTGAAAAACTCAATGACTGGATTCTTGAGAAGAACATACTCGACCACAGAATAATAGGATTCCGTAAAAACATGGGTACGGATTGTGGAAGACTTTTGATAAAATGTCTGCAAACACTCGCTTGGAAATCTTTGGATGCACCCATTTATGTTGCATCCATGGATTTAAGCAAAGCGTTTGATTGTGTAAATAGAAATCTCCTGTGGCAAAGGCTTGATAGTTACGGAATTCCTAAGGGGTTAGTAAGCATCATTATATCAGCGCATAATGAATCCAAAACACAGATTAGGTTGGATTCTGAGGGCCTACTGTCTAGAGAGTGCTCTGTCGAGAAGGGCATTATACAAGGATGTATTGTTGGACACACTTTATATAATCTGTACATTGCAGGAGTAGGAATGGCATTGGATGCTTCAGGTTTGGTGGCACCTAAGATTGGGAAACTCAAAATTAGTTGGGTGAGCTATGCAGATGATTTTCTGCTCATAGACTCGACTCCGGCTCGTCTTCAAAAACTGATCACAACTTTTGGTAATTACATGTTGGGAATGGAATTAAATATTAACTCAAGTAATCTGTGGTTATTAAACTTACAAAAGGATCTGTAAAAAGTGGTAAGACAAAGTTTGTGTGGAACTGGGATAGCGAGAAACTTATGGTAAAAGACAACTTTCAATTCCTGGGTTATCCCGTCGTAGCTAAGTATAGCAAAATCCTCTTGACTAATTATCTGAATTCAAAAGCCAACAGCATGCTAATTCAAATGAAGAGAGTGGACAATAAGTTTGGGAAATTCTCCCTTGAACCATGCAGAGAATTCTACAGAAGTAAGCTACTGCCCTCTATTATGTATGGTACTGAATTCTGGCCAAACACGATGGAGTCAGTATATAAAGCGATTGAAAGCAGAATCTGGAGATCTATACTATTTTTTCTGCCTAAATGTATCCCCATAGAGGCTATTAGATATGAACTGGGCATACAATCACTTGTTAGCTTGATTCAGTGGAAGAAACTTTGTCTCTTGAACAAATGCGAACATTCTAAAGATAGAACTTTGTACTACCTGCTCAGAGTGAATGATACCAATGGATTTATATCTCAGCTTAGATCAGAATGTGAAGTTATACTCCAAGATATAGGTGCTTCTATGGAACTACTGGGGAAAAATCCTAATTTGGTAAAGAAAAGACTCAAGCTGTTTGATTGGGAAAATACTAGTTTGAAAATTAGTTGCTCAAAGCTTTATACTCAAATTGTATCAGCTGGTAAAGGAGTAAGTGAAATGGAGCAATATCTAAAGAAATTTCCGAATAAAAAAAATCAAAGTTGGTTTTATTAGATTTTGTATGAATGTGTTGTTGACTAATGAAATAAGTGTAAGAGCTAGACAACTACCCATTGATGGATCCTGTAGATATTGCAAAGACAAGGGTGAAATTGAAAGTTTACGCCATTTTATGACTGAATGTCACGAACTAGCAGATAAAAGAGAAATGCATTTGAAAGATTATGTGTACAATGTATGGTTATTAAGGGATCTTTTATGGATTAAAATGTTACACAGAGATTCAATGTCTTTGACAATAAGAGTTTTAGCATTTATAAAACGTGTGTGTGAAATAGAAATATAAAATACTGCAAAATTATTATGTATTGTATAATAACTGATTGTTACTTCTGACATTTGCAAAAGTGTAAATTGTAAAACATTGTAAATTGAGGATTTATAAGATTTTATAAATTATTCATTGTTTCTTATAAAAATGTTTTTTGTAAAAACTAAAACAAATAAAGAATAACAAATAAAAAAAATGACCCCTAGTTCAGAAAGATAGGTTGCAGCTACATCCCTGGGCAAAGCAGACTTTCTTGTCGTCTGGATCAGAACTGGGCCAAGTGGGCTGACTAGTTGTCTTAGAGGCCATGATGGGCTTAAGCAAAGGAAGGAGGTGTTCCCTGAGCACGTGTTCTCACTCCAGGCGCTGCTAGGTGGGGAGGTTAGGGAGGAAGTTTCTTCAAGCATATCAGCAATCACCAATTCTCCTTGGGTCAGTGGGGCCAAAGAGCTAGCTGACTCTACAGCAATGGGCTGATTTACCTACCTGTGCTAATCCAAACTTAGATATAGACAAAAGATCGGGGGACAGGCTAGATGTTGATGCAACTTCTTCTCCTGCTGGTCCTAGACGTGCTTCATCCCATTACTGGGCCGGTCACTGTCATTAGCTTTGGCTTTCGGCATATCCGTAGCAAAGCAGGAATACCAGTGGACCATCGTTTGGATCGAGATCAGGTTGAATGTTGGATGTTGAATTTACTTCAGTGCAAACAGCATCTTGGACCTTCGGGCTGCCCTTTAATTCTCCCTCATTTAGGACTCCTGTGTTTTGGATTGTCCCCCCCCCCGCCCAATGTGCACTGATTGGAGAACAGGAACTGTTTAAATTCATTTATCAGAAAGAATGCCTCACCCGTGAGCTGCGTGGGGCCACTGACCTGATCTGCATGGTCAATGGCAGTGTCCATGTCAGGCTCCCCGACGTGATGTGGCGATTTGTCCCTCTGGTTTCCCCCATTTGCGCCTTACTGTCAATATTTTACGCTTCACCTTGGGTTCCATATAGGTTTCCATAGTTGGCTCGGTGGACAGCTATGCGCAGTGAGGGTGCGGGAAGTGTGAGAGGACATAGAAAAGAGAGTTCAGGTTATGGCAAAAGGGGGGCGTTGCCAAGCGTTCCGGGAAGGATAGTGGCCCTCCTTGGCCAGTACGGGAGTGTAACACCCGCACCCTTGGTCCCTTGCAGGCTTCGGCCCTGACGGGGACTGCAGTTCAGGTTATGGCAAAAGGGGGCGTGGCAGGCCTGGAAACAGAACACCCTGCACCCTTGGTCACTTGTGGGCTTTCATTCATGCTGCTTCTTTCCAAACTCCACACTGTACATGAATTGCACTTTAAATTACTTCTATGGCAGTCGTGCACCCAAAATATTGTTGGTAGTGCAGTGATTTTTAGTACATTAAGGGATTGATAGACAGTAGAAGGCTACCAGGGTAGATCAGCAGGTTGAGAAACGGTTGTAGAGATGTTTTATATTTCATTTTCATAACATTATTCGGTATAAAAACCTTTAGCATGAAATCATTTTAGCAATCATATACATGCATAATAAATTACAAATACACTAAAAACAAACCAATACACTCCAATAAATACCAATCAAAACACTATTAGAAATACAACATTATCTACTATCACATCTTTTGAGGAGAGCACGCTCACGTCCTCTTTATAATGTCTTTTTCATGGTAAGTTATTATAGTGCATCAATTCCCATTAATATTTGCCTCAATAGCCATACCGATGCACATACCTTTTCAGATGCAAAAACAACTTTCCTATCAGCTGAACATATTAAAAATGACATAGCTTTGTTAGTTTTGGTATCCTTTGGTCATCAAATAACGGTTTCAAATACAGACGCCTTAATTCCAAAGTAACAGGGCAAATTAACATGTAATGCAATAATGTTTTATGGACTGATCCACATAACGGGGATAGGATATAATCTTGGAATTGACCATGAACGTGTTTACCATGCAGTGTGCAATATCCGTAGCCTCTTTCGTACATACAAAGAAAGCTCACAGGTGGATGAATTTCATCCAAGAGGCTCTTTGTTTCCCATCATGTTGATGCACAAGAACTCTGGGGCGTTCGTCAAAGAAGCCCATTTAATTGCCAGCTTTTCCACAGATTTCCTTTTAGCAGTTGCTTTGAAGTCTGCTTTTGAGGTCTTCTTGCAATCGAAGGGATTGTCCCAGAGGGAACCTGCATCCAACATATACAGCAGATATTTTACATGGGCTAACCAACTGCAGCTCTTTGCCCCCTCCAGAAGCAAAAAGTTACTCAAAGCCTCTCGATACATTGCCAACCCCAGCGAGGCCCAAAGTCTAACCCAGTATAACGCAGGTTTAAGGGCAATCTGGTCGTCTATAGGGAAAACGCTGAGGTCCATTAAAACCAGCGAAGTGGGGGCACTTTTGTGCAACAAAAGTAAATTTGTCATAAACGTATTCTCGATGCTGGACATTGAGGCCGAGTTGATATAGCCTCACAATTCCGATCCATAAAGCGCTGTTGGCAAAGCTTGTTTGTCATATCAATCCATAGCCAGCAAGCTTGTCCCACTGCCATGGCTAGAGAAAAAATAATGTATTCCCCCACTATATTTCCCCAATCTTGGCCTTGAGAAGCTGTTCGGGCCATCCCCCTGATTCGTAACCTAATACCCAAATAGTCCAAAAATGTGACTTGTTCCAACTTTGAATCATCTATTACTATTCTCAATTGAGTGCTCTTTGCAAAAGGAGGTTTAAAGACCATAACTTTAGTTTTTTTCACTTTCAATTGCAGTCCAAACTCACTGCTCTTGCTCCTGAAAATAGACAGTGTTGTCTCTAACCCCTTCGGAGTTGCTGTCAGAATGACTATCATCTGCCTAGAAAACAGTTGGCCACCTCCTGGCCCCAATTCTGGGGGTGAGAGGGGGTGGGAGTCAAGTGCGCCCTCTTCCAGTGCATCTACTATGCCCTGTATGTAAATTGAAAAAAAGGGGCGCGAAGACACAGCCTTGGTGCACCCCTCTATTCACAGCAAATGGCCTTGATTGTCCCTCCCCCCCAATCCATAGTGCACTGATGCCTCAGGTTCTGAACACAGCTTTTTGATAGCTTTGACTAATGGCATGGGTGTATTAATTTTCCTGAACACCCGCTAAAGTGTATTTGTATATTTCTTGAAACTGTGTCAAAGGCTGTCTTCAGATCCCAAAAAATTGCATAATACTTGGTCTTTGCTAGGATTACATATTTTAGAATTAATAAGTACAGAAGGAAGCAAGGGTCCACGGTGCCTCTCCTGGCAAGGAAGCCAGTTTATGCTTCAGTAATTACCCCAACTTCATCTGCTTAGATTTGTAATTTGTTCAGGATGACCTTACCAAATATTTTCACAATACAATTTTCTTTTTTTTTTTTTACCATTTATTTTATTCAGTTGCAAACATGGGATTAGATGTACAACATTTTTAACGGATTAACAGGATTGTCATGTATGCAGGATAAATCCCTTCCACCCTTTTTTTTTTCTTCTCCCCCTCCCATAGGGATTCCCCACCCTCCAGCCAAGACTCTGTTGGCCCTAGGTTCTTGTAGGCTCAGAGGACTCCTGAACGATGACTTCAGGGTTAGTCTTGGTAGCCAGGGTTTGAAGGCTAATGATGGGTACGAACGGTCATAGCCCAACAGTGGGGTCCATATATTTGTGAATCTGTGGAGAAACCCCTCTTTCGCGGCTGGGACCTTTTCCACCACTAGGATGACCCTTATTTTGATGCATCATAGTGCGGGTAGAGGGCCTTCAAGGGTTTTGCAGGTGCGAGCAATTGTGATCCGTCCTGCCAAAAGTAATTGAGTGATGAGTTTGGTGGTTGCCCCCTTTTTCGGGTACACCTTCTGAACTGGGGCACCCAAGAGGATCACCCCTGGTTCTTTCGGTTGTTTAACGGACGTGATGACTTCAATTGCAGAGAGGACTTCATCCCAGAAGGCCTTGGCGATGGGACATTGCCACCACATATGCAGAAAGGTGCCCTGTTTTCCCTGCGGGGTAAATTCAGTAGGGCTAAGGTTTCGTGTTGCTCTTTGTCTCACTAGTGGGTGGGTGCATCAGTGACGGAATTGGATGTAGGAGAATCTGTCCATCTCGGCCAGTTTAAAGGTTAATCTGCAGCTCTCAAAAGTGGGCGGTTGCTCATTATCAAACAATTGTGTTAGGGTTTGGAGTCCGCCCCTCACCCACTTCTTGAAGTTTGCGGGATGGGTACCAGGGGTGAAGGTTGGGTTGCCAATTGGCCGGGTACCCAAATACCCCTGTATTTGGGTACCCGGCCAATTGGCATGCCTTTAAATTTCAGTGCCCAGTCCCAGATTTTTTGTGTGCATTGTGTCGATGAGAGGATACCCGGCCAGAGTTTTCGTGCTGGGGTCGGGGGGGACATACGGGAGGAATCTGAGGGATATAAGTACCCTAGATTGTTCAATATCTACCTACTTTGGTGGGTTTTGTGAGGAGAGCCAAGCCGGGAAGCGTGCCAACTGTGCGGCCATATTTGCTTAGGTTCGGGATCCCCCCTTTCTTATATATGGGGACTATAGTCGCACCGCTCTGGGTCTTTGGGATTTCTCCAGAGCGAATTGCAGCATTAAAAACCCTAGATGGAATTGGGGCCCATATCGGTATTTTGTCTTTATAGAAGTCCACAGGTGTCAAATCGGGACCTACCGCTTTACCTGACTTTTGTGATCTTGAAGCATTTTCGACCTCATCTATCGAAATTTGCCATTTTCAAGTAGGGACCAATCTGTCCATGTTTATTGGGGTAAATATCCCAGCTGGTGTTTCTACGCTTGTGTACAGTCTGGAGAAATGCCCCCACCACACATCCGCAGGGATACAGAATTGTAAATCCTGGTCACTATCCAGCTTGCTTGATGTTACCAACCTCCAGAAACCAGCACTGTTTCCCTCGGCTAAAGCAGTGTGCAGAGCTTCCCACTGTGATTATACTTACTCATTTTATTTCTTGGGTAGTTGGGCGTTCTATTCTACTCTAAGGCCGCAGAGCCTATTCTTATGCCAACCCTACCTTTAGATTAAGACATGATGCAGTAAGACATTTTGGATCTTGTGTTTAACAAATTGCTTAATGTCTCCTTTAGAAATTCCAGAGGGTTGTCCGGGTCATGCCATACTTCGTCCATGCCTGCCAATTTAAGATGTTGCCTAATTGGAGTGAATGTCCGCCAGGGTAATTCATCAGATCTTTGTATGCAGCTTTGTACTTTACAAACGCAGGAAACCCCCAGAGTTTGAGCCAGTAAAAAAAGGTTTTCATGCCAGCTAGTGCATAATAGGATCAAGGCCACATTCCATGTGGAGCGGGGCATTTGGGAAGCTAGCTATACGGCAGTCTGAGCAATTTTTTCAGAAATGTGTTTTCTGCTGTTTCTAGTTTGGGACACTTGGTGTGACCTTTGAGAAACCTGAAGGTGTCCACTTGACTAGTCCCCGGGGGTCTATCATCCAGGAGGCAGGGCACAGCTATCACTATTGGATCCAGTTCCTGGCGGTGGACCAGTGAGGGAGGATTACTTGGATGGAGGGCCCTCGGGGAGTGGAAGTGCGGCACAGACTGATGAGATGTGGTATCCCCCTTCTTATGACCTCTTTTCCCCAACCTACCACGTAGGATACACAAATACTTTACCCTCCCCTTTTCTGACGTGAACACTTTAGCATATTACGAAGGACGATGGACTAACACTCGAGCCATTTACCTGACATGTCCCAACACCAGGGTCAGGCAAAGTCAGGCAATTGACCAGAACCACACACACCTGACGGCCCTTTCCCTTCCCCACAGGGATAAAAAGTGGAGCACAAGAGCGCAATACAAGCAAGGCAGACCGCAAGATGTGAGAACTAACTCAGCACAGCAGTTCAAGAGGAGTAGAAAGACGGCGCATACCGAGAGGGGGACCGGGAGAGAAGCTACCTTGCCCTTTCTGACCAAGACCTGTGAAACCTCAGCAGAAGGAATCGTAAAACCGCGAACAATAGCCAGCGTGTGTTGCAGCAGATGTCAACGGTACACAAGATCCTCCTCTACTGATAACCAAGCTGGGAGAGACACTTGTCTCTGTGGTACCAACCTGGACTCCAAAAGAGAAAGAAAGCCAAGCGGTTCATAACAGCCGGTGAGTCGAGGGGAGAGTCGATAAGAAACCAAACTGTGTTGAACAAAATGTAGCAAACGGCTAATTGAACTGTGAAAGCATAAAGAGCTATTGCTGCTAGAAGGGGGAAAATCAGCAGCAGAGGAGTCCGGCACCATGTGGGTGCTCACTCAGGAAATACTCGGGCGATTACCCGATTGTTAAAACAACCAGTACCAGAAGGCAGTTGGAAAGGCAAGGAAAAGGGTCAGCGTGGTCATATATTTTCTGTACAGTTGAAAGTCTTTGACCGATACATGATTGTGAACCGTAGGGAAGCGAGTCGTGCATCTTAAGAATTGAATGGAAAAACCACGATTGAAAAGATTGGCAAGAGTGAACTCTGAGAGTGGGATGCCGATAAAAAGGGGGTGAAGTCTGAAGTCCTCATGTACAATGTGTTGACAAGAGTGAACCCGGCCGAGGGATGTCCACAATTAAGTATATTAAAAGATGTTAAGATTAGCGAAATCACCAAGAAACTTTAATTGAAAGCCATAGTGAACCCGATCGAGGGAGGCGAACAGTCGAGTCAGATCTGAACCCGGAAGAGAGGGATCCAAGGGTGAGAAGCCAATCCCACCAACCCGTGAATGCAATAAAATAAAGTACTTTGTGTGCAAACAGAAAATAACTTTTGTTTATTATTTTGAATACATAAGGCCCACGGCGGCAGGAGAGTTTTTGTAGAGAAGACACTTAACCACCTAAGGCCCCGATTGCTGAGGCTCGTGCTGGGAAAACTTGACCGTGTGCTGTACTCCAGAATCTTACCTTATGCCGTGCTTAAAAAGTGGGCAAGGGAGACTCAGACTACTGCATCCTGACTTATTATTTGTGAACACTTCCTTCTTTCTGCAGAACACCATCCCACACTTCTTTTTGTATTTAGCGTAATGATTGGCAATATGTTTTCTTTTTTAGTATAGGCCCTTTTATTTTGACAGGACGCCACTCCGACTGCCTTATTATTATTTGATGGTCGAAGCTTGCGCCCATCTTAGATTTAGGTTTAGATTAGATGGTTTTTCAACCTACCTATACAGTTTAATAAACACCCTTGAACTGTGATCACTTGTCTGTCTTTACTGTTGCCACCACGAGTTCCTTACAGACCCAAAAATCTCTGCTGCATAGACTACAGCTAGTACGGTCTGAATAACATAAATGTCAATCACTGGTGACACTACTCCCTCTCCATGGGAGACAAAAAATATTTTGATGCCACCCCCATTTCTTTCAAGGATGGTTTGTGGCCTACTTGTCTGGGCTGCCCATAAGCCTGTATCTGCGAACCTCACACGTAGATAGTCGTAACATGCAACTTGTTCTAATACAGTGCCATCGACCTCCAGGCGAAGGGCCACAGGTTTAGTTCTTCTCGGTCTGAACACCAGGACCTTAGTTTTGGACCTATTGAGCGTCAGTCCCAGCTGTGAACACTTAGCTATAAAACACTCCTAAGCTTTTTTGATCCCCATTGGCGAGGTGGCCAGCAGGACTGAGTTATTCAGGGAATAATAACGCTGAATAGACATCGGTTCCAAGTTTGGGTGGGTCCAACTCTCCTCTGGCACATTCTGCCACCAGTTCCAGGATAATTGTGTTGATGTAAAGACAGAACAGGTGTTGGGCAAGGACACATCCCTGCCGCCCCCCTCTGTTCACCGGGAGCTGCTTGGTAGTCCTCCTCCCTGCCACCCTCAGCCCCCACCTCACTACCACTGAGTTATTGGAATACAGCTTGCTGATCAGGGATACCAGCTCAGCCGGAACCTACGCCTCAAAAGAACCTGCCATAGCTGAGCCCTTGGTGCTCTATCAAAGGCTTTTTGGAGGTCAATAAACACAGCGTAAACCTGCATATGTTTCAGCACGGTACATCTCTGGGTTATAGTTGACAGGCGAAAGCACTGATCTACCGTGCTTAGCCCTTGTTGAAATCCAGCCTGAAGGTTGGAAATCAACCACATTACTTGTTACCTACTCCTGCAAGTGTTGTAAAACCACCCTGGTGAATAATTATCCCGTAGCATCAAGCAGTGAAGTAGGCCTGTAGTTAGTTACCTGGATTCTGTCTTCCCCTTTTTTGTAAATGGGTGCTATTTCTGCCTTTTGCCAAGATTCCGGGATACCCTTGCAGCTAGCCACTGCTTGGAAAAACCTTGCTAGGATTGGTGCCAAAATTTCGGGCTCATCCTTCAGAATATCAATCAGGATTCTTTCGGGCCAGGTGCTTTCCTCCCTTTAGAATTAGCCACAGATTGTTTAACTGCTAACGTGGTGATAAAAATAGATGGCCTGATACGGTCTGTGGACAGCTGACCTGCCTCTATCGAACCTTCTAAGTCAATGTCTGCTTTGGGGGGGGGGGGGCGACTCCTCGTGGTCTAAACCCCAAAAATGAGAAAACGATTCTGCTTCAGTGATCCTACAATGGAGCCGGTTATTGTTGCCCTTTTTGCGATCCGCTACAAGAGCCCAGAAGGTCTTGCTGTCCTTGTTAAGGGCAGCTTCTCTGAGTGCTTCCCATTGGCATTTCAGAAATTCCTCTTTCCTAGAGTTCACTGCATTTTTGTATGCACCCCTTTTGACTTGCAGGATCTCTTTGTGCGGCTTCCCTTTCCCAGCAAGGTAAGTCATAAGGTCCTTTTTGGTCTGCCTGCAGGAATTATCAAACCATGCAGGTTTCTGCCCCTTTCCTCACTCATTGACACTTCCCAGCCTGATCCTACCACCAGCAGAGTCAATAACCCCCTCCTCCCCCAGTCTTCCTCTGGGACCTTTGACTTTTGACTTGTTAAATGCCTTGAAGCCCTGCATCTTAATGGGTGCCACTGCCCACGTTTCTTGAAAGCATATGAACTCATGTGGGCATACCCAGGCCAATCAGTCAGGGTCCATCAGATGTCTGGCAATCCAGGCCACGCTCCAGAAAAGCACTTTTGTTCCTCCTGAACCAGCCGAGGCTGCAGGTGACGACGGTGGGAGGTGTCAATCCACCTCATCCAAGCCATCTCCCTCATCAGGAGGGATCTAGTCCGGATTGGCTGGTGTTAGCCCCTGGAGGAGACTGTGGCGTTTATTAGGGGCGAAAGGTCTCCGGGAAATTGATGAACCCTGGGTAGGATACGTTCTTGCTTATACTGCCAATAGTCCCTCCACTAACCTGGGATCCCTCCGATCCAATTAGATATAATTACCCTGCCCAGGTGCCATGATCACTCGACCAGCACAGACAATATCCTCTCTGATAGGTGCAACTCCTCACGTGGCGGATCCAGTGAATACTCTTATTGATGAGGGTGTCCTCATTTTCTTTTTTTAATTTATATATTTTTATTAATTTTCACCAATAAACAACCAGAACCAACTCCCCAACGCCCCCCTACACCCCGCCCCCCAATGATGGTAGCCTCATGAGCCCTGCAGAGATACTGAAGCCTGAAATGGGTCCATAATCCTGATCCTGTGCGGACACCATTGCATCATGTAGTCCGACTGGAGGTAGTCCAAGACCGCCCCCCAACTTTTCCTGAATGATTCAGTTGAACCTTGTATATTATGAGACAGTCTTTCCATTGTGACCAGGGACCATACCTTCTGCAAACAGCTAAATTCTCCCGGGGGGGGGGGGGGGTCACATTGCTTCCAGTTCTGGGCTATCACTGTCCAAGCCATAATAACAAGACCCATGTAACATCTCCATTGTGCCATTGAGAACCTCTCAGCTGTGTGATCTCTCAGTCCACACAGCCAAACCTGCACTCCCAATTGGTCCACATGTGGGAACATCTCCTTCATTTGGGATTTCACCTCAGCCCAGAATACCTGCACCCTTTTACAGTCCCACCATATATGCCTCCAGGTACCTTCCCCCCTCCCCCCGCATCCCCTCCAGCATGATTTGGAAACTTTTGGGAACATCCCATTAAGTCGCTCCGGTGTGTAGTGCCACTGCAATACAATCTTAGCCCACAATTCCCTTGATTCTATGGAGCGGGTCAGCTTAGGGATACTCCCCCGTAGGTCTTTCCACTGCTGTTTACTGATGGGTTCCCCCAGTGTTCGTTCCCATTTTATCATGTAATTCCACCTGATCTCCTCTGTCTGCACATTTATAAATTTATACAATGTTCACCCAAATTTCTTCGACCCTGAGTTGGTTATGGTGTACTTTTCAAAGGGTGTGAGGTCCCTCTCGGCCACTCGTTTAATAGCAGGCGTCACTAGTCAATGGCGAAGCTGTTCATACTTGTATCTGTCCGAGTCTTGCAGCCTTATATGTCTAGCGCAGGTCTCAAATGACTTGACCTCCCCGTCCTGGTACAACTCGCCAATCTTAGACCACCCTGCTTGTTCCCATTTCCCAAAAGCCCCTTTCTCCATCCCCGGTGGGAAATCCGGGTTCCCAAACGTAGGAGTAAACTGGCCTGGCACACTCGTCATGACCCCCTTTTTCGTTTGATCATCCCGTGCTTCAAAAGTAGCCCCGATAACTTTACTTATTCGCAAGTTAGATAACAGGTCCCCTACCTGGGTTCTCGCTACAGCTCTATCTTGCTTGGCCCATATAGTTTTCCCTTCTCCCCCCATCCATTCCTTTATGACCCATAGTTGCGCCGCCTGGTAGTATCTGAAGAAATGCGGGAAAGCTAGGCCTCCATCTTGATGCAGTGCAGACAACACCCCCTTGCCACCCTGGGCGGTTTCTTCCTCCAGACAAAAGAATGTACTATTTTAGTGAAGGCTCGGAAAAAGGTCTTGGGGATCGAAATCGGTAGAGCCTGAAAGAAATATAGCAATTTAGGAAGGAGTGACATCTTAACCGAGACCATGCGCCCTCACCATGAAATCATCATTGGGTTCCAGCGCTCAAGCTCTCTTTTGACTTTTTCCAAAATGCCCGTGTAGTACACCCCATAGATGGTCTCCATCCTGACCGTGTGAGTTACACGCAGGTATTTAATCCCGACGTCTGCTACCTTGAGGTTTAAAGAAGTCGCCACCCGGTTTATCTCTGCATCTTCCCCCGCTAAAACCAATACTTCCGACTTATTTCTATTTATCTTCAACCCAGACACCGCGCCAAACCTCTCCAATTCCTGACAAACCACCGGGAGGGACCTGGTCGGATCCGTCAGGAGCACCAACATATCGTCCGCGTATGCCATTACCCTATGCTGGATGCCCGCCATGTCTATCCCTGCAATCTTGGGTAGATCTCTGATATTAATTAGAAACGGCTTCAGGAAAACCGCATATAGCAATGGCAAGAGTGCGCATCCCTGCTTGGTGCCTCTCGTTAACTCCACCCTCTCCTTGACCTCCCCGTTCAATGCTATTCTGATTGAGGGGGTGTTATAATTGGCTTTAACCATTTTCATAAATTGATCTCCCAATCCCATACCCTCCATAGTCCTAAAAAGCATTGACCATTCCACCCGGTCGAATGCCTTTTCGGCATCCAACACTAGGAGAATTTCCGGAGTTTGTTTGATCCCTATCTTTTCTATCAAGTGTGTGATTCGCCTGAAATTGTCATGGGTTTTACGGCCTTGAATAAAGCCTGACTGGTCCTTATCAATCAATTTGGGGAGCACTGGGGTCAGCCTAGCCGCCAATACTTTCGTGTAGATTTTGGAATCTAAATTAATTAGGGCTATAGGTCAATAAGAGCTCGGAAGCAATGGGTCCTTGCCTGCCTTATGGAAGACCAGGGCCTTGGCCTTTCATGGACTGTGTCACGGTGCCTTCCTCCCTAAAGGTGTTAAATAGGTTCGCTAACAAGGGGGACAGAACGTCCGCACATTTCTTATAGAAAGCCGCTTTGAACCCGTCAGGGCCTGGTGCTTTGTTTACTCCGAGTTGTCTTATGGCCTTCCTGACTTCATCCTCCCTGTTTTCTCCTTCCAATGAGTCTCTTTCTTCCTCCAATAGCCGAGGCAAGTTTATCTCCCTTAAGTAGGAATATTGGGCCTCACCATTCGGATTTCCGATTATCGGAAGCTATATTCTGAGGAATATAGCTTCTGATAATAGTCTCTAAAGACTTCCCCCATATCTCTCGTGCGGGTTACCGTCTCCCCCTGCCTTGTTTTTGGTCTTTTAATCGAGAGTTCCTGCTGTTTCGCTCTCAACTGCCTGGCTAGGTACCTGTCTGCCTTATTCGCCTTCATGTAATAATAATGACGAAGAAATAGGAGATTCCTCTCCGTTTTTTTTGTGCAGAGCGCCTCTAGTTGGGCCTCTGTTTGCCTTGGAGCTCTTTTCAGATGAAGAGTGGGCGTACGGCCTAGTTCCCCTCGAATATCCGCCATTTTCGACTCCAATTCCTTCTCCCATGCATAGCGCTGCTTAGCTTTGGAGGCTTTCAGGGCTATCACATGCCCCTTTATCACAGCCTTAAAGGCCTCCCATGCCGTACCTACGCTAACATCCCCCGTATCATTGAGGGCCCACTATTCCTCAATCTTTTCCCTAACCGAAAACCTGTGTTTTTATCTCTATCCACAACAGCGCATTTTCTGAGAGCGATATGGGCCCTACTTCCACTTCTTGTACGCTCCCCAGGAGCCCCACGGTGGCCCAGAAGTAATCTATCCTAGACATTGAATTATACACATGAGAGTAGAAGGTGAACCCCCTCTGTTGACCCTTCAATTCCCGCCAGACATCACAAAGCGCCAATTGGCTCATTTTTTGGCAGAGCCTTTTTGAAGGACCTCCCGGTCCTTGATGGCACCCCGAACTCCAATCCACTGCGTGGACCCAAGCCACGTTCAGGTCACCCCCCAAGATTTTCTCCCCCTCCGCAAAGGCCTCCAACTTCTCTAATACCTCTCTCAGAAAACCATCTTGCCCCGTGTTCAGAGCATACACTGAGGCTAAGGTAAATACCCTCCCTTCCATTGTAACATTGACCAATACAAATCGCCCTGTTTTGTCCGACTGTGTGTTATGTAGTTGGATATGTGTCCCATCATGAAAAGCTATCAAGACCCCGGCCTTCTTGTCAGCCGAGTTGAATTGTATTATCCTCTTGTACCCCCTTATGCGCAACTTTGCTTTTTCCTGCAATCTAATGTGCGTTTCCTGCAGTAGCAGGATGTCCCCTCTATCCTTTCTTAGGAAGTCCTCCGATTTCTTCCTCTTAACCGGCGCATTGAGACCCCGAACGTGTTATGTCAGTAGTTTCAGCTTCCCCATTGTAGTTGACCCCTCTCATTGGATATGCCCCCTTTGGTTCTCCACAGCCCTGCCGGCCACCACCTCCCCCCCCCCCCCCAGGACCCCACACCCCCCAACCCCAACGCCCCATAACTGTCCCAAGGAGGGCCCAGGAACCTATGGATGCTAGGACGCACCGTCCTTCGCACCTGTCCCTCCGTGAACTCGGGGGGGGGGGGGGGGGAACACCCGGGGGAGTCCTAAACCCCGCATTCCCTTACCAACTCGCTCTAGAGATTACACGATGAAACCCTTGCCGGGCCACATTCCATATGACCATTGATGCGCTAGATCCCCCCATTTCCCCCGGGATACCTACATTCCCTTTCTTCCAATGCCAGCCACCCCATGTCTTGCCAACTGCTGATAGATCTCAACGGCTTCCCTTCGCCTGATTACTTCTTTCTGCGCTGAACCTCCCTCCATTCCCATAGCTTTTTACTATGCGTGTCCCTATGTTGCTGGCGCTTGCCGCCTCCATCATCCTCCTGAATGACCATCACCTGAAGACCCTCCTTGCAAGATGTCATCCTTCTTGGCTTTCCTTCCCAGGAGAATAACAGTCCAAACAGGAAGGTCCACTTGTATCTGATCTTCCTATTCACCAACTCCCTGACCACTGGAGCCATCGCCCTCCTCTTCTGCAGGGTCACCTTCGCCAGATCCTGATAAAGGTGTATTTCCACCCCATTCATTTTTATGTGGTCCATTCCCCTGGCTTTCCTCAGGATCTCCTCTTTCTGTGGGTAAGAGGAAATCGCCACCAACACGTCTCTGGGGCATTCCCTGGGCTCTCCCGCCCTCCTGGGTCCCACTCGGTGGACCCGATCAATTTTGACCGATTCCGCATCTTCCTCTGCAAGTATGTCTCAAAACACTTCTTGTACCGCTTTCTTTAAGTCTTTTTCCTCCACCGTCTCCACCATATTCTTAATACGGATATTCGCCCTTCAAGACCGATTTTCTTGGTCCTCGCATTGCAACTCTAAGTTATGTGTCAGGCGAACCAGCTGCTCCTGTGTTTCGCTGTATTGCTGAGTTTCTTCCTCCATATTTTGTACTATCTTTTCCAAAGTGCTGGTCCTTTCTTGGAGTTTTGCAACATCTTGCCTGCTTCATGTCCTCTCTCATGCTGGCGAACTGGTCCTGTACCGTGGACATAAATGTATCCTGCAGGTCTTTAAACCATACCTACATGTCCTCCTTCAAGATCTGTAGACTCTGTGTGGGGGCCTGATTCTGGGCCTCGGGAGCCTCCATCTGAGCTTTCCCTCGGTGGCTGCCCGCCGTTTCACCCGTCCGCATCTGAACTAGGTTTGTGTCTTGTTTAGTAGAGGTCGAGTGCGCCCCAGATGGGCCACCCTTTTCTTTGTTCTTAGACATTCGGTTACCGACCGGCCAGCCCTCCACCAACCTTATCACTTCCCTCTTCTGCTGGGTTCTTCTGTTCGCCCACTGCACTCCTCGCCCCCCGTGGGATCTCCTTCACCCACCTGCGGCAGCTCCCAAGATCCCCGAGGTGTTGGTTTGTGGCCTCTATATTGTCCGGTATGCGGGACCACTACCTCTCCAATGTCCAGCTCCGGCCGCCCTCCCTGCGCAGGCCACCATGAATTCACCTGATGGTGTCCACCGCTCTTTCTCGGTCTCTACAGGGTTCTCACTGTTTCTTGCAGGATGGGCAGAAGTAGAACGGAACAGGGTGCCCCCCCGACTATGGCTCATTACTGCAGGGGCCCCCGCATAAGTCCATTACCTCCAGCAGCTCCCACCTTGGCCACACAGACTGCCCGTCGTCTTCCTGTTTATACTTTGGGCAATTGCCCCCGGCTGTGATGGTCCCCTTGTATGAGGCCCCACCGCAGCCACCAAAAGGCCCTGATCCTGAGCGCAGTCCGGAGGAGGGGGCAGGGGAGGGGGGAATGGACACCACCACCGGGCTGCTTGTTGCCTCCTGTGGCCCCCCTAGCTGCGCTCACCTCCCATTGTGTACTTGCCTTTAAAGCATGCTGATGGTACTCCTCTGCGCCCTTCTCTCCGAGTCGCTGGGCGCGCCTCTCGACGTGATCCTTCGCCAATATCAGGGAGGTGGCGCGTCTCCCCAGCCCTTCTGGTGCCACTCCACTGCTACGTATCCGAGTGGGGGCGTTACGCCCGCTGCCTCATCGGGGGTCTGTGATTTTCCTGGACCCCCTATGGGGATCTTACTGGTGCGGCCCCCAACCCGCAGTTCGCCTCTTGCAGAGCTCATCTTCCCTGCTGGGTCCTCTCCGGCGCCTGGCCGTGCACTCCCCCGGTCTCCGCTCTTTGGCTGCGTGGCGTTTCTGCGCACGCGGGTCCGCTCCTCTTCCTTGGGCTACCGGGCCGCCATGCCGGACGCCTCTCCTCCACTGCTTCAGCCACTCCCAGGCGGCCCCGGTGCCAGGAGCCGCAGAAGCCGCAAACAGGCGCCACACCAGCAGTTGGGCCTCCAATCAGTGCCTCCCCGCCAACCTCCGTGCACCCACCACTCGCGTCCGAGTTGACTCCGTTGGGCCACCTCAGAGCTCGCACCTCACCGGGCCTGGAGTCTCTGTTCCTCCTAGATGTGCACACAACCGTGATCGGTCGCACCGGCCCGCAGTTGCCTCCGCAGGATCATCCCCTCCAGGGGAACATCGGGTGGACAGGTCGCTGCTTTTCTGCGCTGCCAATGCTTTTTTGAGGTTCTTTCTGGAGCGGCCCGGCGGGAGTGACCCCTACGTGTGTCTCCTTACCATGGCTGCCATCTTGGTATCCTCCGGGTGTCCTCATTTTCATAGGCCCTTAAACTTAATTGGGGCACATTACACATAAAAAGTGGGTGACCATGCTGTACTCTGGCAGGCCTCCTGCTGGGTATCAAGCGGTTTTCGTCCCTAGAGGTTTGGTTTGAGACCTTCGTTACATAGTTCTTTGTTCAAGGTGGGTGAGACACCAAGCTGTCTATTGATGTCAGTTATGGGTTTAACCAACCCACTGGGGATCCCTTATAACTACTGAATTCGGGGTTTTCGCAGCAACCCCTCGCTCCCTTTGACTACCATCTCCGTTGTGCCTCCGGCTGCCCAGTGCTCCTTGGTCACCCTTTACGGGAGCACATATGCTATGGTTGGTCCATGGCTTACACAAATCAATTTGGAGTCCTTCTTTGACTAGTTGGAGCTGATTTCCCTGTTCCGAAACAGATTTTGTCAAACTAAGCCACCAAGTTGCTAAGGTTGTTAATTTCTCCCACTAGACCACCAAAAAAGCTTTTGCAGTCCCGTCTGCACTCTGCACTCTACACTCTTAATGATGAGGCATGGGGCTGGCTTCCTGAATGTGATTTTGCTCTTTATCAGCAATACACTGCTCAGGTTAACAAGTTCCCGGGAGGGAGCAAGTGCGGTTACTGAGGAGGTATGAGAGGAATTAACAGCGTCAGCTGTGGTAGTTGGGTTGGGGTGTTCTATAGCTGACTCGCCATCAATTGGGCTTGGAGTGGGTGCCACTGCCACTTCTGTAACAGCAGGCAATGCAGCCAAAGCCTTCTCATGTTTCTTATTGATGTCAGTTACTGAAATTGATAAGTTACAACTGGGGTAGGGGCAGTATGTACTTGAATGTTATTGCTCGCCTGTCGACCCGCACTGCCTGTTGTATTGGAGCAACCAACTGGGAGGCAATAGCTTTTTCCTCCTTTCTTGTTGTCAGTATTATCAACTATAAATGTAGCTAGTGGATCCTCTCTATGTTGATTCCTCAGGCCACTTGGTACTTGTGAACTGAGTTTGTCTTTTGCACAAACTACTCACCACTCATCCCCTAGTTCTGTTATGCCTGTGAGATTGCATTCTTTGTCGTCTTGGACTACGCAATTGGAATTAATATTTTGTTGCACCGGCACTTCTATTCTCCCCCCCCCCCCACCATCCAAATCAGACAGAATCCCCTTGATTTCTGAAATTAAGACATTGACTTCCTGTATGGATTCAAAGAGCTTATACACCATACTCCTATATCCTGTCCCCTTTCCTCCATACTTGTGGGACATTCAGTCCTTAGTGACGGGACCGGAGCACTTTTGTCAAAAAGCATCAAATATTGAATTTTTGTTATTCTTTTATTTTTACACAGGGCCACATAATGTGGCCGTAACCCTGCACATCGTCCATCAGTCCTTTTCTCTGCACGGTCGGGGTCAGACGCACTTGTATCTTGGTGAATTTTTTCTTTTATTCCCTTTCATCCTTCCTGCTCCAGTTCCACAGTCTCCTTGTCCTCCGTCTATGCCAGAGTGTCTGGGATTCGTGTCCTGTTCTTCCTGCGAGCGTCGTTTTACGAGGGCGGATCCCCATTCACTCTACCCAGGCCAGGAACACCGTTGGTACTTGTGTTTTTATTGCTACTCCCTCTCGGTTCGGGCACTCGAGCGTCATCTTGTCAGGTGGGAGGAAGTGTTTCAACGCGTTCCTCCACTGCATTTACAGCTTTTCATCGATGAGAAAAAGAAACATCCGGTGAGTTCTTTTCTTTTTAGGGCCACGGGGACTCCTTCCCGGGGTCTTCCAGGACCGGGAGGGGCTCAAGTAGCTCTTCTACCAGGGCTATCACTGAGGTGTCCCTTAAGGGGCCCAATAGGTGCACCAGAGCTTCCTCCGAGGGTCCCTTCAGTGGGCCTGCCAAAACCGGAGACACTTCCGAGGTTCCCCGTTTGGGGGCTAAAGTTTGGCCCAGTTCTTCTGTGGCTCTGAGTACTGGGGTTCGCCCTCAGGTCTCCCTTTCTGGAGCTTTCCAGACCCAGTCTCGGCTCGAGTCCCCTCTTGAGGGAGCTAAACGTACTGGGCCCCATCCCGAGGTTCCCCTCCTTGGGGATAAATACAATACCGGCAGAACTGAGGGATCCTCTTCCAGGAACCTAATGGTGCGATATATCCCGCAACCCTCCAATGCTCAGGGGCGTGGCGGTACTGGTTCTGTCGAGGGGGCAAAGAAGGCGGTCACGTACTACAGCACCGGCTCTGCCGAGGTTCCTCCACTGGAGGCTAATTCTGAGTCGGTCCCTAAACTGTCTGTTAAATACCCTAGACCTGCCAGTACCGGCTCTGCCGAGGGTCCTTGCTTCAAGGCTATAATGTCACTTAAGACCCCCGACTCCCCTGAGGAGACCACTGCCTCACGTTTTCCTGTGACGCAGTTCACCTCAGGTGTCGACAAAATGACGGCCCAACATCCGTGGATCACGGCGGCCATTTTGAATACCTCCCTTACACCAACATTTACCACGACTGGTGCTGGGACACCTTTTGGGACAGAGCAGCCTTTTCCACACCAGGTGGACAGCAAGAACCCGTTACACCCTTTAATCGGTTGGCATGCTCGGGCACTGCTGCCTCCTGGTTCCGCGCCCCTAATCTATGAGGACCCAATTGGCAGAGGTCCTTCATGACAACCATCCTGTTTACGTTCATGGGCGTATGCCTGTTGCGAGCGTCCTCTGCCCACCTCAACGCCTAGACCTTCGTCCGAGGATGTGTTTTTGGGGAAATTTCAGATGCTCATGCATTCTGATCCCATGAAGGCATACTTATAGAATCTGTTTAGGGAAATGTGCCCTAGACCTCCTGTATCGACTCCGGCTCCGGCAGATCCTACGCAGGCCCCAGTGTTTCCACCTCTTCCTGTCGGACCTCCTCTGCTGGACATGACGGCCTTGTTTGACATTCCAGTACCCGAGGCCCATGCTCCGCAAGAGGGGGGTGCTTTCTGGAACCCTCACTCTGTCACCACAGGAGCGCACCGGCCTGTTCCTCTTGAAGGACGTCTTGGCTGAGGCCCGCAAGGTCTGGGAAAAACCTCATTCAGGGCAGCATCTCAACAAGAGGATTGACGCTAGATACAAGCTTCACACCTCGGAAGACGTATCTTTGTCAGCTTGTCCGCTCCCATCTTCGACTGTGGTGGCAGCAGCCACCCTCCAGTCCAAACCAGCCTCTCATCCTAGCAGCGTCCAATATTAAGCTGTGGAGGGAGCTAGCCCATTTCCAGGAATGTATTCCTGTGGAAAGGCTTGAGGACTTTAAAGCCGGATTGTCGGACGCCAGAGTGTTGGCACAGGATCTTCTAGAGGCCGCGGCACACCACATGGATACCTCAGCTCAAGGCCTTATGGTCGGGGTTGACATCTCCCTCCAAGCGTGGCTCCATGCTACAAAGTTCTCAAAGGAAGTGCAAGTAAGGTGCTGGATCTTCCTTTTCATGGTAAGGAATTGTTCCATTCCTCCACAGACGAGGAGCTCAAGAAGACTAAGGCAAGCACTCAAACAGCAAAGTCTTTATCGGTCCTGGCAAAAACTCCAGCTAAGGCTCCATATTCACAGAGGTCTGGGTCCCAAACACGGTCCTTCTCTGGATTCAGAGGTTTTCAGGACCGACATGTGCGCCTTTCTGATGCTCCAGCGGGTGGGCCCCACCGTAAGCAGCAGCGGCAAGGGGGCTGGTTTTTCCTCTCGGCCATCAGCCTCCTCTCCTGGGACAGGTAGTCTCCCTGCTGACAAATCTTCCAAATGATATTGTTTGTCGGTCGCACAAAACTCCGGTGGGAGGATGAATTTCATCTCATCTGGAGGCGTGGCAGACCATCACCCAAGACCGATGGGTTTTGTCAATCGTTCGGGCAGGCTCTGCTTGCCCCTCCCCCATACACCACCCTTCGACCCTCCCTTCCAGCAGACCGGTTCGCCCTCCCTCGGAGCCTAGGTACAGAAACTTCTAGACCTCAGAGCGGTGAAGCCTGTTCCCGTCAGGGAGCAAGGGGAGGGCTACTACTCCCGCCTGTTCAGTGCCCAAACCCAACCAGGCTGGCCTGCGCACTGTCCTCAATCTTTCCCAGTTCAGTCTTTCTCTTCCCTAAGAGAAATTCAAGATGATCACGCCTTGCCAGATAAAGTCCTCTCTCCAGAAGAGCGACTGGTTCAGCGTGGTAGATCTTCAGGATGCATACATGCACGTTCTGATTTGGAGTCTGTATCGAAAATATCTGCGGAAAAAACAATTAACCGAAAGAAATGCTTTATTATTTTTTTTTAAAAACTATTAAAGCTTACCACGAGAAATATTTGAACTATCAAAAACCCTTAACAGGAGATAAAAAGGGATAGGAATAAAAGTTAAAAAAAATATCCCTGTTGAAATAAAATATAATATAAGATTGTATAAAATATTATAGACTTTGAAGTCAGAGTCGATAAATTTAAACAAAGCAATATAATTTTATAGCTAATACTACCAATGCTAATGCTGCCAAGCACAGTCAAGTTTTGAGGCAAAAAGTCTTGAATTGCAATAACTTAACCCATTAGGCAATTGTGCAGCAGCAGAATCAGCCTAATATGTAGAATCAATTGGCGGGCAAGGAATGCCTGACAGCTTAATGAGCTGCCAGAGTCCGATTTCCCCCCCCCCCCCACCCTACCTTTAAGCTCTAGACTGTGAGCTCCTTAATAATTAGTCCTCTTTAACACGTGCAGGGCCTTCCAAGGGCCTTTAGAAGGTTCCAAAGCCTTTGTTGTAGAACCTGCAGCATATGCCCCACGCCTACCGATTTTGTACATGGCTGCCTATGAAGAACTGTATGAATTTGCCAATACCAACCCCTTCAGACAGAACATCATGAAATGGAAGTGTTCCATAGACGACATCATTTTTTATCTGGCAGGGTGATAAGAATTCCCTAGAGGAATTCCACACTTGGTTGAATAGGAAAATACCAGAAATCCAATTCACCATGTACAATAGTCCACACTGCACTCATTTTTTGGACTTGACAATTAAATAATGGAGGGAAAGCTATCGTGCAACCTCTACAGAAACAGCAAAGACAGGGACATGCTGCTACGTTTTGAAAGCCACCACTCAAAGAATCTGAAGGATAATCTTCCATATGGCCAGCATCTCAGGATTTGCAGAAACTGTTCGGAACTAAAAGAATACCAACAACATGCAGACAAACTAAAGAAGAGACTAAGGACTAGAGGTTACCCGAAGAAACTTCTCAAAAATGCAAAGAAGAGAGCTAGGTGCACTGCAAGAGATAGATTGCTAGCCCCTAAAATTAAAAAAGCAGAGGATTATATCCTCACATGTGTGACAACCTTTGGCCCCAACACCAGCAAAACGAAGGCCATAATGAAAAAGTTCTGGCCCCTGATATAGCTAAGTCTGCCTGCAGAACCATTCCCAAGAATGGCACTGAAAAGAGCTAAGAATCTAAAGGCACATCTTACACATGCACGCGTTGTCAAAAAAGAAACCAGAAGTCGGCTGCGGGAACCGAGGGAGATAACTGAACATCACCCTTGTGGTATCTGCACGTCTTGCAAATTCACAAAGAAAATCAAAGCATTCAAAATAGCAGAAAAGGAATGGAGACTGCCACTTCTCTAATTGCAAGATTAGCAAGGTGATATATGTAATCAAATGCCCCTGTGGACTGCACTATGTGGGGCAGACTACATACCCTGTGAACAAAAGGATTGGTGACACTGCTCCAAAATTAGATGTAAAGTGTACACAGTACCTTTGGTCCAACACTTCATCGAATACAAAAATGGGCCGGACGATGCACTGTGGTGGGTTGTGGATCTACTTAAAAACAAATCCAATATTAGCAACGCCCTGTTATACAAGGAGGCTTGGTGGATTCAGCTGTAACAAACGCACTCACTTGGTCTAAATGAGATGGTACCCAAGCAACATGACTGGCAATAGATTTATTCACATAAATATCTGCCTGTAGGACCTTGCGTGCACAAGAACTGGGGTCCACCACGCAGGCTCCAGGATTCTTTGTATATTCTGTATTATTTTTTGCATTATCGATGGTACCCAGGGCTCTGTTATGAACTATGTACCACATATGCACATAGATCTCACACACATTACACAACACTTTTGTTCATAGGCAATTCCTGTCCACTGGGCTATTAGGAACCTGCTGATGCACTTTTGGCTAGACCAGCCCTATCCTCCCTCCTTCTCCCCTTTTATCCCCTATATGTTCCAACTAGGTCCTAATTCATCAGTCTGCAATAGATGGATTGTAGACACCTAAACTCCAATATGGCCGACCCGTGGGTCACTCAACATGTTTGGGCATTATGCAAGGCACATGCATACAGAACCAGTGTCTCTCGGACCGCGTCTGGCTTTGTGTGCGAGACACTGCTTACACTCTGTAGACTACCGCCAGGTAAGAGGGAGGCCTGTTCCAGGTCCCCCTCGATGCATAATAATTACAAACACTCTCCAACGAGGGTCCGCCAGCACTCATGGTACTCTGTCCCCGTTTAGATCTCCACAGATTTTTGGCACAACACAACGCCTGCTACTCCTAACATGTGCTGATGACTACCAAGACAGGGCGCTGAACGGGAGTTTATCACACTAGTGAGTTTATCACACTAGTCTGCCAACTCACAGGTAATAAACTGCAAACAATGACTCGAATACAAGCTTTGTTGCATTACTTGGTTAACTGAGTAAAACTCTACCCATTTGACTTTTATATACAGTATTTGCCGGAGTACACTGTTCCGGTCAGGCAGACATACTGGGCACTTTAGCAGCCAGCACCCTGAACCGGCATACACATATATCCCAACCGGAGAAATCAGCTGATACCTGGCCGCCGGCTTGGTTGTAGACATCAGCCAACCCTGTAGCCGGGTGGTCCTCTCAAGGTTACTGTTCGAATGGTCCCTAGGGGCCCTCCAATTCCCTCTCATTTTTTTATTATTGAATGTGTACTGGAGCAAGTGCACAACATATACATATACGGGCTGAATACTTCAGTGCCTGATCCTCGTCTGTTTTTCTTCCCCTCCCACTCTTTTCCTGTCCCCTTTTTCCTCTTCTCCCTTCCAACCTATCCCCCACCACCCCCTCTTCTTCCCTCCTTTTCTCTCTTTCCCCTCTTAGGGACATCCAATCAATGTCCAGAACAAGGCAGTGGAACTCATCCTGTCATGCCGAAACGTCAATAGAAGGGAATGGAACTTCACTCCTCCAGCCCCTGGGTTAGCAAAAAGCCAACTATTAGAAACATCGACGAAGGATTGGCCATGACAACCACTGTAGCCAATATTACGCACAGATAGGTCCTACCTGTATGCCCTCTAGTAGGTAGAATAGAAGAAAAAAAAAATATCCACTAAGACCTGCATACACGTATGAAGGACACTTGGGCGGTACAGGGTTGGAATCAACCAATTGGCTACCTGCATCATGGTTGTTTATTTATCTTTGTTCTCTTGCTCCTATACGGGTTTGCTTTTTTGACTTCGGTCTTCTTCGATATGTAAATGCATAGTTTTGGAGCTAATACACTGTCTATATTTGTATCCTTGTTTAAATGTGATTTTTAATTTGATAGCACAAGATACTTCCCTTGGTTTCTCCAATTTATGTCCCATGTCGATGTATATATGGAAATGTCTAGCCCCAAGGAGCATTGAATGAAGTGCTACTAATGTTTCAAAAATGAAAAAAAGAAATGGAATAAATAGAATGGGCAATGAAAAAAGCCCCATGAAAAATTCTAATTCACAGAGAAAGAGAGTAATTTGTTGACCTATTGAATAACCTAATGAAGGGAAGTAAATACTGAATACCATGTTTAGTGTTTTTGAATAATATATGTACTTATGAGTGATTGACTTTGGATTTTAGGACACATTTTGTTACGAGTATTATTTGCCTCAAGTCCTAATAGTGCATGTCACCCTTGCATTAAATATGTTTAAATACAGCGGTTGCTGTATTAGGGTTTGCTTTAGAACAAAATGTAGGCAGCAGGTCTGCCACAGTTGAGCTCATACTAAACCATCCACTACACCCTTCCTTGACCACCCCAATATAAAGTACGGCAGAAATACTAAAAGACATTAACACTTTGGGAAAACCATAGTACGTTGAGTTTCTCAGATGAGCAAATTAACACGATTATGAGGGGGCCCTCACTTTTCAACACACGAGGAATGAACCAAACCATAGCCATCACTACAACAGGGGAAGATCTCCTTATTTAAAAAAATTAAAAAATGCTTCCAGACTGAAGTACATGGTCACTTCCTACGAGAATACCTAAAAGCTAATAAAGTCCCCTTGGAACTGATCGTAAGAAATTAGCTAGTACTAGTTCTAGATGATAAAGAATACCTGACCTGCTACGGTCACATCGCGCCAAAATGCAGTCGGGACCTGATGGTGCTAACCATAACTACATCTCAGCGAATCCACGCAAAAATTAAAGCTGAGCTTGCGGGAGAAGAGGAGACATTTCTTACCAGCAGTGTTTTGACAGATGCCAGGGATAAACTAAAAGAGATCAACTGTCAATTGGTTCAATTTGTAACTAATACTCTGGAGGAGAAACACAAAAAACTCACTACAGACATCCATCGACTTTAAGCTGGAAATGACACCCGATCTCACAACCGAATACAAAGAAACTTAAGACAAGGAAAGGAACCAACAAGGATCAGCAAGATCCAAACCTAGGAAACGATGGGTTACGTTTTCGGACACGTCAAGTTCTGACTATGGACCCGAGAACAACCTAGCTTATAACTACATCGCAGGAATGGGCCACAAACCGAGAAGGCCACCTTTTTCAGGATGAGGGGACCCCAGAGGACAATTCTGGGGGCGGTTCCAACAAGACCCCTTCGGCATCCCGAACTGGAGACCTTTCAGACCATGAGGACGGCAGCAACAGATGTAATCCACCCCCCAGTAATAACAATCTTCAACTTGTCCAATATCACCATCACCACAGAGGAAGAATCGGTCCTCTTTGTACTATTGAACCCTACCAATTGATTCACACTGGAAACGGAACTGAAGCAGTTCTTCAGAAAAATAAAGCTTAAAATAATTATTTAACGATGCAAGTATGAGTGAACAAGACGACGATATAGGCCTATGGCTGAGATCCACTTTTAACCCCAATAAGAACCAAACCCCAAGAGAGATTATCTCCTTTGAAAAATGTGCCCTGAAAGAAATATCCAAACTATAAGCCAATAAACATCAAGCTAGACACTAGGAGCGAGTAGCATTGAATACTCTGTGAAAATTGGGATATCATCATCAAACCCGCAGATAAAGTCAAACCCTCAGATAAAGGAGGTTGCATTGTGATTCAATCAATGAAACAATATCAGCGCAAGGTACTAGATCTTCTGGAGCATGGAGATGACTATAAAAAATTAAAAAAAAGATCCTGTGGCAGAAGGGCTGTGCTACACCTGTTTAGCTGTGGCGGCTTGACAGTTATTCTGCTTCCCTGTTGATCGGCGTGGATGAGAGGCTGAACTTTCTCCCACTTTCATTTCATCAAGTTCAGCATGAGTGCAGCCTAAAGCGAACGGTGAAAAGGACGCCATTGCTTTAAACAACTCGAGGATTCCCTGCAGGGACGTGCAAGTCACATGACCATCGTTGGGCTATATCTGCATAATTAATCCGCCCTTGCGGCATAAGCCCTGTGGCAGAAGGGCTCTGCTACACCTGTTTAGCTGTGGCGGCTTTGGCGTGTGGCAGGTATCATACCCGACGCAAGAAGCAGAGGCTGCTGGACCCGCGAGACGTACAGGCATCCTGAGGAGTCCAGTAGCAGAGTTTCGCTTGTCTTCTTTCTTTTGACTTTTGTTATTACCTGAGGGGCTGCACGACGAGACATTGCTCGCCCCCTTCCTCGATAAATCATTTTTGATCATACTTGCGGCGTTCGGAGCACGACATTCGATTCTAGTTGATCCCAAATCGCCCTCAAGCGTCCTTGTATTTGCGCTGTGGTCCATCTGCAGTAAGATTCATCGATGACGCTGACTACTGAATCCACAGGCCCCCAGACACGGAAAAAAACTCTCCAACATCGGCGCACGCTTAATCTGTGGACGGCGATGAAAGCCTCAGCCTCTAAAAAGGTAAGCAAAACTGCAAGCCGTACTTTACTTGCTTCACCCATTCTCCCTGCAGTTTTTTCACATGGCACATCGGTCTGTTCTCTAGGACTACAAACAACAAATTCTATACAAGGTGTACAAAACACCTTAAGTTCAACTGAAGAATTACTTCCCTGCATTGAAAGATGTACATCCCAATTAACAACTGACAATTTATCTGTCACTGACACGGCAGTTTGGGATCTCGTACACCAGATCCATCAAGGGAAACACATGAATTCTTCCATAACGCCAACTCATGCTCAACAAGATGCAAACAAAGGTGATGGACATGAAAAAGGGCTTGTAAATTCCGTGCCCGTAATACTCTCTCATAGTCACCCCACCAACTTGATGACAGAACCTCCGGCCAGCGTTTCGGATGAAGGCGCGGCTTTGCAACTTGAAAAGCTCCCACCACCTTCAATTGCCACTCACTCAAATTCCAACTTGAGTACTACAACACAACTGAGTACAGATGTGACCTGTGTCTCGCAACAACGAGCACATTTAGTAGACCATGACATAGCTCAGGTCGAAAATGCAACAACTTTATTTCCCTGCGAACTAATGGACTCTAACAATCATGTAATGTTGCCTTTCGTGGTGAGTGATGACGAACTACTAAACATCTCAAATGCGATGCCTCCTCACCTTTTTCCGGCAAATGTTAACTCTTCAAACCCAACATCTTCACTTTTACAGACGAAGTCTTCCAGGGCTGTAACTTCGGCAAACTTAGGCCCTTGCACTTCTACTTCTGTACCTAGCAGCCAGTCCAACCGGCCTCAGTCAAATTTGCTTTCAACAGACGCTGAGTCCTCAAATCACCATGAACGGCCGATAGTGCCAAAGGAATCCTCCTCTGACCTAACCCACAAGACTTGCAATCCTCTGGCCCGATCGACTGTAACTTCCAAGATGATTTATCCGGGAACGAACCACAAACCTGAGGCCGCTGTACTAGGCAATAATAGTGGGTATGCATGTCAGGCGCCAGAGGTTTTAAGTGCGTCTCCTGGCGGTCTACACCGGCGCCCCTCTGACTTGACCCCCCAAACAGCAACAGCAAAAACATCTGACCTGGATCCAAGCTCTCTTGCAAGAGCGCGTCGCCTAAAACGAATTGCAGAGTTAAAATCCAAAATGCACTTTCCGCAAAAACCCGATGACCAGCAAGTCAGTCACGCAAGTACGCCTCACCGGCCGACTGAGTCTGTCTATGGCGATACTCACTTGCCAAATCTAACAAAAACTCTTTCACCAATTAAGGCAAAGTTCAACCTGAATTGCTCCTATGCGTCCTCGATCGAGGAACTACCTTTAGCAGGCAAAGTCAAATCTGTGAATATATCAATGGAAGCTTTATCACAAATTCATAATAATGTTTTCGCCGCATCAGCGGTGGCCTTAGCCCCGTTCACCAAATTATATGAAGCTCTACATGGACAATTAAGTTATCAAGGTGCGATTATTCAAAACTTGACGCAAAAAATAGTAAAAATTGATCACTTTACGAATTTTCTTCAAACAGAAATGGAAAAAAATGCTGATATTTCCACAAGATGGCAAGAGCGGTTAGGTGATTTGGCAGCTAGACACCATTGTCAAAACGACTCTCTATCAGAAGGTCTTCTAGAAGCACTGAAATGGATGAGAAAAAATGCCACCCAATATACCCAAACGCTAGTCCCTCTAGTCCCGGCTTCAAGTTCTCCGGCAACTCAAAATGTGGACGTAAGATTACCAAACGCAACAACTCCGGACTCTAATGTTGCTGCATTAAATTCGAATGAGGTCCAGCCCCCTTCACCTCACACCCACTTCTTGCAACCTACAGCTGAGAATCTTAGCTCAGCTGAACGTATTAGTGGTCGTGACGAACAATTAAAAAATGCTCTTCCTCACACAAAAGACACACCTGTGAATCAAGAAGTATCCTCTGGTTCAGTGATCTTTAAACCCACTTCATTTAACATCTTTACTGGCCCTGCCAAAACTCTAGATTTAACCAAAACTCATAAGAAAGGCTCAAAACCCGATGGAAAACCTCTAACTAAATCGGGTCCAAAAGATGCATCACAAAAAAACAAACGAACGAATGTCAAAAAATTCATAAGAACTTTGACGACCCCAAAAAAAAGTAGTCTTTTTGTACGTGACAATGTAAAACCTCACGATGATCTTACACAATCTCATGGGTTAGTACATGCAACTGATCAAAAAAAAGTCATGACCAAATTACCAACCAAACGCCGTCGCCTGAATACAGACTCCGATATCTCAAATATGTCCGGCGAAAACGGCTCTGTCGACTTATGCGATTTGTCTACGTACTCCATTAGAAGTGAAATTATTATTGACTCTTCCCCTGTAGTTTTGGCACCAATCGACAAAGGAAACCAGGCAAGGAAGAAATCCCTCTTGAAAGAAAACGCGTCTAGATGTCACGTTACAGAATCTACAAGGACGGTTCGGTCCACTTCTTTAAAGATCCAGTCTTCACCTGTTAGCTCAAAACTAGACCCGAAACTAACAATAAACCAAAGAAAAAACGGTTCACACTTACACTCGCGAGTATCTGATAGCTTAAGTGCCAAACCTGTAACAAGTTCATGGAAGCTTCGTCTCCAGAATATCGACTCTGATGGAAAAGAAGTAAACCTGAACAGAGCGAACGTCCTAAAACTATTCGCCTGTGTTCCCCAACTCAGATCAATAACTACAGACGACATCAAGATCGTAGAATATGTAACGGAAAAAACAACTGACCAAGTACTATTACATATAAAATCGTCTGCAGTAAAAAACATCTTACTGCAAGCAGTCGAAGAACTGCTAGTATATGGATTCGATATAACCCTAGAACCCGACTTGAAAATTCAAAAGAAGTTTCAACTAATCTACCGAATTCAGGAAACTTCGAAAGATCAATCTGTCGCACATTCCTACGGAAGTCACTATCCCTCTCCCACACATTACAAAATGATATGGATTACAAACCCACCATCGGAGGATTCAGACAGAAGACTCAGTCTATTCACAACAATCTTCAATAACCATGAACGACACGGACGAAGTTAAGGTTACTCTCCTGGAATACCCGCGGATTCTCTCATCTGTTTGATAATTTTACAGAACCGCTTGATGAGGTCTTCGCAATTTGCCTTCAGGAAACATGGCTGCGCGATGCTTACCACTCATCTGAATCCAGCCAAAAGAAATACTAAGGGTCGTCCATACTCAGGCTTAATCACCTTACTGAAAATTCAAAACTGGATGACTCCCCAGGACGCGGTTAACCCAAACCCGTTTGTTCAGGGTACGATCATTCGAATTGGGAAGGAAAACTCAGGAACTTCAAACTATCTACTTATAATCAATTGTTACTGGAACCCGGCAATGATTACCACCACAGAATTTATCGACTCAATAACAACACTCATTGACGATGCTTTTCTTAAATACTGCAATCTATCGCTGTTAATATGTGGTGACTTGAACTGCAGCTGGCATCGATTCAACCATCACACGTTGGAAAACAATGCTATTCCTAAAGACGAAGTTACATTACGAGGTAAACTATGGACACAAGCACTTTCGTCACGAAACTGCAAGATGGTTAATGGCAACGTCAAAGGTGACCAACCCTGCAAGACAACCTGGAAGCGACTTCTACTTAGAAACACTCTTGACTATATTTGGGTCTCTTGTAATCTATTTGAAAGAGTTATTTCACTAGAAGTAGTTCAAAAAGATGCAAGTGACCACGATTTGCTTCGTCTATGTATGGACTTCGATACTTTTGCTCATCCAAAGACCTACAAACTCCCACTGACAACAACTGCAGCCGGAAATCGGCTAAAAACTACTGGCTCATCAATAGAGAAATTAACCCTCCATCTTGAAGCCTCAAATGACGTGGACTATGTTCCTTTGCTGTTTGCATGTTCACAACATCACGCCAACTCAAACACACACGGTCTTGCATCGAAAAATCTGTATAGCTCAGAAATAGCAGTGGCCAAAAAGCTGTTGAGGAAAGACCTTCGAATGTTAAGGAAAACACATGCTGATCCAAATGACATACGAAGAAGCGTAAAGGCACGACGCCAGGAATATAGAAATTGGCTTAAATCCCATTCTGTCATAATTGAGCAAAACAGAGCTGAAATTATGTTAAAAATAATTATTACAAAGAACTCACGAGAAATTTGGACCATCCTAAATAAAGGAAACACAAGAACCAACCCATTCATCTCGAATGCAATCTCAAGCTCTTCATGGGTGGATTACTTTACCAAAGTTTAAGAACGACCTTATCAAATCCCCCAAGTTCACCGTCTTCCTTCCACTAAAGTATGGGATATAACTCCATCATATGCTGACCTTGAATCAGCAATTCAAAAATTCAAAAACTCAAGAGCAGCAGGACCCGACCAAATAACTAACATCACGCTAAAAAAACACAAGCATCATTGGGCCAAACTTATGGAATCTTTGTTTTTTGTCAAATTTCAACCTCGAGAAAAACACCCGAGTCTTGGGCTAAGGCAATTGTGGTACCAATTTACAAGAAGGGTAACAGAGATGATCCATCCAACTATCGTCCAATTGCCCTGCTCGATACCATGGGCAAAATATTTGGCTCATTTCTCCGAACGAAGTTGACTGCTTGGGCATCAAAGGCGAATCAAGTAGATTGTCGACAAAGAGGTTTCACGAAAAACGTAGGCGTTGATGCCAACTTAACTATATTAACCATCTTAAAACTTGAAGCCCTGAAAGCTAAAACAAAAATCTTTTTTTCTTTTGTCGACTTAAAACAAGCCTTCGACGCAGTCCATCGCGAAAAACTGTGGGCCAAACTAAGCGAGTGGAACTGTCCATCTCAAATTCTTGATCCTCTAATAGCGCTTCATTCCAAAACTCCTGTTCAAGTAAGAGTAAATTCCCAAGGCGACTTGACCGACCCAATTCCAACGTACAAAGGGGTCAAGCAAGGATGCCCACTGGCGGCTGACTTTTTTAAAATATTTATCTCTGACCTACCGAAATGGATGGAAGCCACACACTGTTTTCCCCCAAAGATCAACGTAAAACCTGTTAACTCTCTTGTGTATGCTGACGATATTGTGCTGATTGACCGCACTCAGATAGGCTTGCAAAACCTGTTGTTGAAGTTGAACGAATATCTAAAAATAAATGAACTGTAACTGAACACAGGGAAAACTAAGATCATGTGTATTGGGAACACTGTCTCACGGAAGGACAAAAATTTTCGATGGGCAATTGAGAACACTCCGCTTACTATTGTGACATCTATACGATACTTAGGAATAATGGTTAACACCTCCATTTGCGAATCAGCCTGGACGAACGACCTTTTGGCAAGAGCTAATACACTTGGTATTCAAGGTGCGAAAATTAATAAAGACTATGGCAAATTTTCAATTGAACCACTAATAACATTCTACCTGCAGAAGTTCATTCCCACTATATCATTTGTTGGAGAGTCAGGATGGAACCTCGATCATCGGCTATGGCAAAAACTCAAAGGAAGGTTTTGGAAACGGGCATTGGGGCTTTCAAAAGACATCTCAATGGTGGCTCTGAGATACGAATTGGCTCTTACCTCACTTCAGACGACAATTTGGAAATCCTTATCCACTCTGAGGAAAATGAAGCTTGGTCAACAAATTCCAGCAAATGAAATCTTTGTCAATGACACTGCAGGTATACACTCGGGCCTACTTCAATCATGGTTTTCCGCTCTGACAAATATCATGGAAGCCGCCAATATCAGCATTGAAGAATTAATTGATCGCCCACAACATGCGGAAAAAAAAACTCGAACTATGGGACTGGATTCTCACTTACGAACATCGCACATCTCTTAAATCCACTCTACCAGGTTCCAAGAGCATGATCAAATTACACTTCCCTCCTAAATACCTATTTTCTTGCCCCTCTCGCCACCATTGGAATCAATTCCTGAAATTCAGACTGAACGCTCTCACAACAAGAGAAACACTCTGGCGACGATGAGATACTACAATCAACTCCGATAAATGCAGGTTCTGCAAGACAGGAGAAACTGAGTCATTAAAACATCTTATAACAAAGTACTGAGCACAAGATCACTCGCGAACTACACCTTGGTTCTTATAAACCGTTCTTTTATGATGCCGATGATTGGTGGGACACTGTTTCGATTGGGAGAAATACCATGCTCACATGTAGCTTAATCAACTTCTTAGACATGATCTTGCCCATTGACTGAAAAAAACTGTCTGTAAACAAAGTATTTAATCTGAGGTGTAAGGAATCTTTTGTTCTTCTTTTTGAACACCTCAATGAACTCTAATGCCATATTATAGGTGTGACTCAAACATGCACTCTTAATGGGAACCTAACAGTTGAATCTCAGGATACTGTAATGTAACAAAAGTTTGATCTTGTATTAAACTGAAGTTTTACAATAAAAAAAAAAAAAGATCCATCAGTCAATTAGCTTTATTCAGCAAAGGTGCCTTTAGCACACATATGCAAATACATTGTGGAAATAAGTTAAACAAACATTTCAGTATCAATTCATAATGGACAATAATATAAATTCATATTAAACAACAATATAAAATGCACAATTCATAAAATGTCATTAAATAGCCTGTAAAAACAATTAAAAATGACCAGCATAAGCACCTCAATTGTATTAGAGCAACATCCTAAGCAACCATGCACGGTGGATGAATTTTGTAATAAAGAATACATTGTTCACTACAACTGTAGATTTGAATAAAATAATCGCTTCTTGAATGGTTTTCACAAGTGATTTTCTAAACTGAGGTAGCAAATATATCTTCCTCCAATCACAGTAGCACTCACAAAAGTAGAGTAGAAAATTAGCAACAGTTTCGGTCCCTAAACCATATTTTGGACATGTTTTTGTATCTCTACCACCCCATCCTCTTGTAAAAGATGCAACCTGTAGTGTACCAGTTCTGAACTGCAAAAATAGGGTACGTGCCCTGGCTGGTGAGACCAGATCCAGATATCTCTCTCCACCCAAGGATGGTTTCGCAGAGAGGTATGCCAACCCTACTTTTAGATTTAGACATGATGCAATAAGTCATTCTCGGATCTCGTGTTTAATAAATTGCTTAATGTCTCCTTAAGAACCGCCACAAGGGTTGTCCGGGTCATGCCATAGTTCGTCCATGCCTACCAATTTAAGATGTTGCCCAACGTGAGCCGACCATTGGAGTGAATGTCTGCAAGGGTAATTCATATCTTTGTATGCAGCTTTGTACTTGACAAGCGCAGGAGACCCCCAGAGTCTGAACCAGTAAAATAATGGTTTCCATGCCAGCTGGTGCATAATGGGATCAAGGCCACATTCCATGTGGATCGGGGCATTAGGGAAGTTATACGCCAGTCTGAGCAATTTTTTAAGCAATTTGTTTTCTGCTGTTTCTGAATTGGGACACTTGGTGTGGCCTATGAGAAACCTGAAGGTGTCTCCCTCTCTAGACCCCAGGGGTCTGCCATCCAGGTGGCCAGGACATCACCATTGCTATTGGATCCAGTTCATGGGGGCTGACCAGTGAGTGAGGATTACTTGGATGGGAGGTACTTGTGGGGGGGAGGTATTGTAAGTGCGTCACCGACGGGTGTGAATGGTATCCCCCTTCTTATGACCCCTTTTCCCCAACCTATCACATAGGATACTACACACACACTTTACCCCTCCTTTTCAGATGCGAACACTTTCGCATATTACGAAGGACGATGGACTAACACTCCAGCTATTTATCTGACATGTCCCAACACCAGGATCGGGCAACTGAACAGAACCACACACACCTGACGGCCCCTTCCCTTTCCCACAGGGATAAAAGGTGGAGCACAAGAGCGCAAAACAAGCAAGGCAGACTGCACAATGTGAGAGATAACTCAGCACAGCAGTTCAAGAGGAGGAGAAAGACGGCGCATACCGAGAGGGTAACGAGGAGAGAGGCGACCTTGCCCTTTCCGACCAAGACCTGTGAAACCTCCGCAGAAGGAATCGTAAGACCGTGAACAATAGCCAGCATGTGTAGCAGCAGATGTCAACGGTCCTTGAGACCCTCCTCTACTGATAACCAAGCCGGGGTGAGACTCTTGACTCTGTGGTACCAACCTTGACTCTGAAAAGAAAGAAAGCCAAGCGGTTCATCACAGTCGAGGGGAGAGTCTATAAGAAACCGAACTGTGTTGGACAAAAAGTAGCAAGCAGCTAAACTGACTAATACTTTTCTCGTAGCATCAAGCAGTCAAATAGGCCTGTAGGTACCTAGATTCTGTCTTCCCCTTTTTTGTAAATGGGTACTATTTCTGCTTTCCCCTAGGTTCCGGTACACCATTGCAGCTAGCCACTGCTTGGAAAGACTTTGCTCGGGTTGGTGCCCAAATTTCGGGCTCATCCTTCAAAACATCAATCAGGATTTTGTCGGGCCCAAGTGCTTACCTCCCTTTATAATTTGCCAAGGCTTTTTTAACTGCTACCGTGGTGATAACATTAGACGGCCTGATACTGTCTGTGGACAGCTGTCATGACCCCTGCCCATGGCCTTGGCAGTCAAGCCATCTGGGCTGGACCACGGTCTTCCACCATGGCCCTTAGGGCCCCATCATGCCCCCCAAGATTCTCTTGGAGTCAGTCTTGGCGCCTTTGGCCCCAGGCTCATTTGGGAAAGCAGAGAACTGGAACTCACAATTGCATTTCTACAACATGGATACCCCCGCATTGCTCAGTTCCAGAACTGAGCCATGCGGTCAAGCATTTTGGGTGTGGTCGGGCCTGGGGGCACCTGGGATACCTGCAGGCTATATAAGCCACGCCCAAGCTGGAGAGCACGCTTCGCGTTTCTCTGCTGATCGCAGCGTGAGGCTCACCACGGTCTGTTGGAATCTTCCTCAGCATTCCGGGCCCGATACCTGCAAGAACAAGAACATCGTTATTATTCGCTTACCTGCTCCTGTCCTCAGCTCAGAATCTTGAACATCCAGCATCTCGGCAAACGCTCGCTCTCTCTGAAGCAGCAACCTGGGAAGAACAGAGAGGCAGCATTAGTAAGCATTGAAAACATTGAAAAAATGACCAAAAGGCACATGCTTACCTGAAGTCGACTTGCTTTTGGTACATGTCCATTCTGGGCCATTCAACAACCTGCAAGAAGAAAGAAAAGGCTGTTTAACACGCAGAAGTGCGAGACGGTGGTTCGCGCAACACTTTACTCACCGTTCTTCATCTTCTCGGCAACATACCATCCAGAACATCACGGCGGCCTGCAAGAAAGGAACAACAAAATAGGTTAGCACAAGAAAAGCATATAGCGCTGGGCTCTGTGCTTTCACTTACCATCTCGTGCACAGCCCCGCAGCACGGCATCACCAGAACTCCTTCCGCACCTAAGAAAGAGGGAAGAACATTAATAGGGGCAATTGCAAAAATAAAGGACAAACTGCCAAAACAGCAGACTTACCTTATGAAAGGAGTCGCAGCAGGCCTGGACTCTGAGGGGCCCGCACCAGTGAAGTAACTAGGTTGCAACGTGCCCAAACACAACGCACTGCTGCATAGAACAGCAGGACGGAGAGCGCACCATACCAAATAACAAGGTGAGGAAGGCACTAAGGGGTTGTTCGGTCCACAAGGGAGGTGGGCTCTGGGCTAGAAGAGACAATAAAGCTAAACCCAATCTCCTATATTTTCAGACCTGGTCATCAGCCGTACGAGAGTCCAAGGGAGGGGGTCCAAGGCCTGAAGCAGTCCCGCCAGACTGGGTGGCGTCCCCGTGGATACCAGATGAGCGTTACAGAACGCAAAGCCTCACAAACTACAATCCACCTGGACGCCATGGAAACCTCTGAAACCGACCAGTTAGCGCAGATACTGGGACAGTTGTGTGCTGAGGTGCATTCAGCCAGGCAGGCGACCAATGCCTTGCAGAGGGAATTAGTAGTGGCCAAGGAACGCACTGACGATTTAAGTAGACAACTCCTCCAATCACATGCCGGACAAGCCCCATTGCCTGGGAATGTTTCATCAATGTCAGCCCCGCCGATCAATCCGGTACAGATCACTTTCCCAGGAGCAGTTCCTTTAGCCCCACCGGAACATTTCACGGGAGACCCTAGGAAGTATGCAACCTTCATGAACCAGTGTTGCCTCCATTTTCTTTGCAGACCTGGGGCCTTTCCTAATGATCAGTCGCGGGTGTCCTTCGTGTTGTCTTATTTGAGTGGTAGTGCTGCAGACTGGTCTGTACCTTTCGTCAGGATGACGCACTGCTACGTGACTTCGGGGGCTTCCAGCAGGAGATGGAAAAGCTCTTTGCCCATCATACTCGTAGGCAGGCTCTAGACAACGAACTCTTGTCCCACCGTCAAGGAAAGCAAGACTTATTAACATATATAGTGACCTTAAATAGGCTGGTGGTCGAAGCAGGGTGGCCAGAGGAGAAGAGAACCATGCTATTTCACCGGGGCCTACGGGGAGAGCTAAAGGATGTTCTTGCCAAATTGGTGGATCCACCAAAAGACTGTGCAGAGTTTATCAACCTTGTGGTTCAACTTGATCACAGGTTGCAAGACCGAAGGGCAGATCGGAGCAGACCAGACACTCGCCCTATGTTTGTGCGGTCTAAGGACCATGTCTCACGAGTGGCAGACAATTCAGTGGAACCAATGCAACTGGAAGGAGCAAGACCTCCTTTAACCAAAGCTGAAAGAGACAAGAGAAGGGAACAGCAGCTATGCCTATACTGTGGAAAAGCAGGTACTTTCCTCAGAGTGTCCAGTAAAAGCCTCCAAGGAGGACCGTAGGAGCCAGAGATAAGGAAAACACGAATGAAGAGTCGGAAAACTACCAAGCCTGGCAAATGTAGGGGTCCATTTGTCGAGCAAAGAAAGTCAACTACAGACATCCCATTTTGCGTTGCCTGTGATCCTAATTAACCACCAGCAGCCGACTAAGATGCATTCTGCAGAAGCATACATCGACAGCGGAGCAGTTGGGAATTATATGGACCAGGATCTTGCGGCAAAGATGGGGCTCTCTCTGTGCTCTAAGTCAAGCACTGAGACAGTGACCACCGTTGATGGTACAGAAATCGCTTCCGGTCCAGTATCCAAATGCACAACAGTTCTAACCCTTCTATGTCAGGATGGCCATCGGGAATCTATTGCTTTCGATCTCATCAAGGCGCCTCAGTTCCGGTTGATTTTAGGGATGCCGTGATTGGTCGCACACAATCCACAAATTGATTGGCGTGCAAGGGAATTGGTCTTTTCCGAAGGCTGTACTCGCACTTGCTATTACCAAGGAAGGAAGTCAACAAATACAAGCCCATCTGTCCATGGAACAGCGGTAATAGCCCTGGGTGTGATCGGTACCCTACCAAGTGAATACCAGGACTTCCAAGATGTGTTTCAAAAGGAACAAGCTAATACCTTGCCACCCCACAGACCCTATGATTGCCAGATTGATCTGGTGCCTGGTGCACAAATCCCTTGTGGTCTAATCTATGCACTTACAGAACCAGAAAATTAACATTTGAAGTCCTACTTAGATCAATACCTGGCTAATGGTTTTATCCGACCCTCAAAGTCATCTCCTCTATTCTTCGTGCCGAAGAAGAAAGGAGATTTGAGGACTTGCATAGACTATCGCGCATTGAACCAAATCACTGTTAAAAATCGTTACCCCTTGCCGCTTATTCCGGAATTGTTAGACCAAGTCAGAGATGCCCAAATCTACACGAAATTGGACCTTAGAGGAGCATACCATCTTGCCCGAGTTAAAAAGGGGGATGAATGTAAGACCGCATTTTGTATCAAATATGGCTTATATGAACACCAGGTAATGCCATTTGGCCTTTGCAACGCCCCCGCCGCATTTCAGTATTTCATGAACGATGTCCTGAGAGAGCTGATTGACATCTGTGCCCTGGTCTATATAGACGATATCCTAGTGTACTCGGCCTCAAAACAGGACCACGTCAAGCATGTTCGTTCCGTCCTTACGAAGCTCCGCCAACATCACCTCTATGCCAAACTCGAAACATTTTCATTTCACGTCACCAAGGTAGAGTTCCTCGGCTTCATCCTCACTCCAAAGGGAATCCGAATGGATGTGCACAAGGTTGATGCCGTTCTAAACTGGCCAGCCCCCAGTTCAGTCAAAGGGATCCAGAGCATGTTGGGCGTTGCAAACTTTTACAGCCGGTTTATTCCGGGATTTTCCCAAATAGTGCATCCAATCACATCATTATTGAGGAAGTGCAACAAGAAGTTCCAGTGGACGGAAGAGGCAGAAAAGGCCTTCCAAGAACTCAAGGTGAGATTCACATCCGCCCCGATCCTACGACACCCTCGCCCAGATCTTCCGTATGTGGTGGAAACAGATGCCTCCAGCATGGCGATGGGTGCTGTTCTCTCGCAAAGGGACCCACAAATTGGTCAGCTACATCCTGTAGCCTTCTGGTCGCGTAAGTTTTCACCACCTGAACTCAACTATGCTATCACGGACAAGGAGCTCCTAGCCATCAAATCAGCCTTCAAGACCTGGCGACACTATCTTCTAGGTGCCAGGCACATTATCACCGTGATAACAGACCATTGAAATCTAAAATAGCTAAAAACTACAAAGTATCAATCCTCAGGACAGCTACGCTGGGCTCTTTTGTTTGCGGAGTACGATTATGTGATCACGTTTCGACCCGGGGTAAAAAATGGAAAGGCCGATGCCCTTTACCGCGTGGGTACTGATGAACTGGTATACACAAACCCCGATCCTGTGGCCATCATCCCGAGTGACAAACTCCTGGGCATTACAACCACGATGACTTAAGACGAACTGCTGCAAGGGATCCGACGTGTGATGACTCCCGAGTTGTTACAAGAATGGGATTTGCGGGGAGAACACTATGCAGTCAAGGATCAACTACCATATTTCACGAACCGTCTATTCGAGGGGATTGGGTCGTCTGACGTATTCCATATCTATGACATGTAATGTCCATAGCTGTGCTGCTTTGGAAAATCTTTGGCGTCTGCGTCCTGCGTCACCCGATGTGATAAGTAGGACGCACAACGCTCATAGCCTCAGTTACATTTTTTCCGCGAACGTGTTTGCTTCGTGAATCTCGGTACGCCTCGACTCGGAGTTTGCTGTTTTCAATTCTAGGCTCATTGAACCTGTTCGGTTTGTTGTGAAGACCTGTTCATGACGATGTCTTTCTCATCTTCAACCCCGCGTCCGGGCTTCAAGAACTGCGGGGACTGTGGGTCCAAGATGTCGGTCACAGACTCGCACAACGCCTGCCTCTGGTGCCTCGGGGAGGACCACGATACGGACGACTGTGTCGACTGCCAGTCGCTCACGGCAAAAGCTTTGCGGGAACGCAAGAAGAAACTGTCGGTAGGCCGGGTGTCTAAGCCCCGGAAGTCGAGGTCTGCGGGGCTTTCGACGGATGACTCGAGGGGCGACTTTCCACGTCATCGTCGGAAGTCCAGTGGGTCTCCTTCCAGGTGTCGGTCTCGCCACTCCTCCGCCTCTTCGAGGCATTCCCGGAAGCACCGCCATAGGTCCCCTTCCCTGTCCTCTTCCCAGGACTCTGCCCGTCGGCGGGTCGCTTATCCCTCCATGCAAGCGACACCGGAGGATTGGGCTTCCTTCGGGAAGCAGATGCTAGCAATTCTTGAATCGCAGGGCACCGGTCCGTCCGCGCCTCCGAGTGGGGTCGGTCGGCACCGGTCGAGAGACACCGCTCGTACGCCTTCAGGCTCGGGTGGTCGGCACGGCTTGCGGGAGAGGTCCCGCTCGGACAAGGGTAGCCGTTCTCGCCATCCCCGTGCCAGGTCCCGGTCCTCGACGCGCTCGAGACCGTGTGATCCTGTGCCATCTTCGAAGAAGATGTCGACGCCTGTGGCGCCGAGGTCGTTGACGATTTCTCTCGAGGCTCCGCCTCTGAGGGGTTCGTCGATGCCGTCGGCGCCTAGGTTGTCGAGATACACGCTCGGAGCTCCGGCTTCGAGGACTGTGTCGACGCCGCCGATGCTGGCTGCGCTGCAGCTGACATCGACGCCGATTCGCTCGACGTCGACGCCTTTTCTGTCGACGCCAGCGCCGACTCGTTCGGCGCCCTCGACGCCTCTTCTGTCGGCGCCGACTCGTTCGGCGCCCTCGATGCCTTTCGAGGCGGTGGTGTCGGAGGGGCCCCGTGGCACAGGGTTTGCCCCTAGAAAGGCTATGGCTAAGGTCCCGCACTGCTTTGGTCCACAGAGGTCTTCCTCTCCCCGCCTGGAGTACATTTCAGAGGGTGATGAAGGCTCTGATGGCGGCCTGGTTCCGGTTACGGTTCCCGATGACCTTATCTCTGGCCATAGCCAGTTTGATGACCTACAGCAGTCGCTGCATGATGCCAGTGGACTGGACACCTCTCCGGAGGTGGAATTTTGTAGGCCGGAGCCAGGCTCTCATGCCGATTCTTCATATCGCCGCCTTATGTCTCGGGTTACCGAGTACTTGGGTTGGTCAGCTCCCCCCGGGGAGTTCGTTCAGGATGATCTCACAGACATCCTTGATCTCGGTCCACCCACTGACCCGGTTTTGCCTTTTCATATGGCTCTGCCGAGAAGGGTGGCGGCGGCTTGGACTGCTCCGGAGAGTCTCCCGGCAGTGGGCAAGTCTTTGTCGCGAAAATACCGTCCAGCCAGTAGCGAACCCTGCTACTTGTCTAGGCACCCCACCCCGGAGAGTTTGGTGGTGCAGGCGGCTACGTCCCCGGCAAAGCAGGCGTCATATCCTACCATCCCTCCGGATAGGGACGATAAACGTTTTGAATGCTGGGCGAAGAAAGTGTTTTCTTCGGGGGGTATGGTGCTTCAGGCGGCCAACTCCATATGTGCCTTGTCTCGTTTCACACACACTCTGTGGAACTGTGTTGCATTAGCGGCTGATCATATTCCCGAAGGGGACGAACGGGATGGTTTCCTTGCTATGGTTCAGGATGGCAAGGATGCTGTGTGTGAGGCCGTTCAGTCGGGTTTGGACTTGGCAGATTGTGTCAGCCGGTCCATGGCGGCGAGCACCGTAATGCGCAGGTTTGCGTTGTTGCGGAAGTCTGGGTTTGCTCCTGATGTGCAGTCCCGGCTCCTCAACATGCCTTTTGACGGTGAACACCTTTTTGGCAGCAAGGCTGACGAGAGCCTTGAGAGGTTGCAGACCTCCAAAGCTGCAGCGAAGTCGTTGGGCGCTGCAGTTCGCCAACCTCCGCCTTTTCGTTCTAGGGGACAGCAATGGAGGGGTGGTTCCTTTTGCTATTACTCCTTCAGTAAAGCGAGGGGAGCTAGGAGTCAAAGAGGCCATTGTAAGAGTGCCAGAGGTGGAAACAAAAGGTACTCGAGGTGCCAAGGCCGCTCGGGCAGTTGCCTCTTTGCCCTCAGGCAACGCCGCAGCCGCTACCACTCAGTCATGAGGCCAGGTCCCATGGTTCGCCGGTTGGGGGAAGGCTGGCGCAGCATCTTGTAGAGTGGCAAGCCATTACTTCGGATGTGTGGGTTCTGGAGATCATAACCCAGGGCTACTGTCTTCCTTTTCGGCAGAGGCCTCACGACAATCCACCAGGGAACCTCTCTTTGAAGAGTCCGGATCCGCTCCTTGCGCAGGAAATTCAAGCCCTGCTGGAGAAAGGCGCCATAGAACTGGTGCCTGTAGCGGAGAGGAACAAGGGATGGTATTCCCCTTATTTTTTGATTTCAAAGAAAGACAGGGGATTGAGACCCATCATGGACTTGCGCGGTTTGAACAAGCTCCTCAGGAAGGAGAAGTTCAAGATGGTAAATCTTTCTCAAGTCCTCCAGGCCCTTCAACTTTAGGACTGGTTGGTGTCTCTCGACCTCAAGGATGCTTACTTCCATGTGCCGATCCATCCCAAGCACAAGAAGTACCTGAGGTTCGCAGTTGGCGACTCGCAGTTTCAGTTTTGGGTCCTGCCGTTCGGATTGACCTGTGCCCCGAGGGTTTTCACCAAGCTCATGGTGGTGGTGGCAGCGCATCTCAGGAAAGGGGGGATTCACGTCTACCCCTAGCTGGACGATTGGTTGATCAGGGGGAGCTCTCCCGAGCAAGTCCTGGATCATCTGTCCGTCACCTGCCACTCCCTTCACAGGCTGGGCTTCTCCCTCAATTTAAAGAAGTCCCATTTGACACCAACGCAGCTGCTCCAGTACATAGGAGCAGTGCTCGACACGTCCCTGGGGCAGTGTTTTCCTCCTCAGGTGAGGGCTCTTCACATTCAGCAGATGGTGCACAAGTTTCAGCTTGCCCAGAATCTCCCAGCGTCCGAATTCTTTTTTTTTTTTTGATATAATATTTTTTTTATTGGTTTTTTTTGGACATAAACAGACACGGCACCAAGAGGTAGCCGACATTTAGTCATTACACATAATTCTTTAAACATTTAAACATTTAAACATATAAACATACAGGTATTCATCTCATCCCGGCATTTGGATTAGATTTACATATAGTACAGCAGTGCTACATCTAGAGTTACTTGATAGCGTTTCAGTAGCTCAAAATAGTTCGTTGTACGGCACTCAGTGTCTCTTGTCTGTTCTTTGCTTGCCCTCAATTGTCCTCCCATTTACTCCATACCTTGGCCACTTTCTCTGGACATCCTCTTGTGGTGTACACCCTCGATTCCATCGGGATGCACATGTCCACGTCGGCCACCCATTTGGCGTATTGTGGTGACGTGGGCGAGCCCCACAGTTGAGCTATGTTTCTCTTCGCCAGACTCGTGGTTGTTGCAAACATGAGCTTTTCGTATCTGGATAGTTCTATATCCGAGTCTATTCCCAGTATCAGGAGTTTGGGGTCCATCGGTATATCACGGTTAAGTACTGTTGTGAGCCTATCACAGCATTGTTGCCAGAAGTCCTGTATCTTCGGGCATTCCCACAGGATGTGGAAGAAGGTTCCTTTCAGACGGTGACATCTTAAGCAGTTCGGATCCATCGCTCTTCCCCATTGATGCAAGGCCTCTCTAGGATAGTAAATCCTATGTAGGACTTTTAGTTGCACCAGTCTGATTCTAGCTGAGATTGCTGATTCTCGGGGGTGCATCAGTGCCAATGTCCAGTCCTCTGCCTGTATTTGCCCCACATCCCTTTCCCATTTTTCTTTAAGGCCTGTGAGTTCTTTCGTGGCAAACGAGTTGATGGCATTGTACATTGTGGTTGTTACTTTGTGCCCAATTCGTTCCATCACCACGTTTCTCTCAATCGGGGTGCATTCTGGCACGTTTGTGAGATCTATTTCGCTTGAATTGAGTGCATGCCTTATTTGCAAGTAGTGGAAGTGTTCCGTGTTGGGAAGTTTGAATTCATCTTTCAGGTCTTGGAATGTCTTGATTTCACCATCTTGTATCAGATCTTCTAGTGTTTTTATCCCCGCCTCCTCCCAGGATGTCCATTTGGGGATGCCTGTAAGCTCCGGGAGGTGCTTATTCCACCATAAGGGTTGCTTCAGTGTGAGCTTTCCCTCCCATCCCAGGTGTTTATGTGCCTCTGTCCAAACCTGCGTTTTCTGAGCCATCATTGTGGGTGTGACTTGTCGGGTTTTCTTTTGGTATAGACTTTCTAGTGGGGTGACTCCATGGTTCGTTCGGGCGTCTGCTCTGTTGTGTGGCATCATTGGGTCAGCGTGCAGGCTATCATCCACCACCGACATTTGGGCAGCCCAGTAATACGTCTGCAGGTGTGGCAGTCCAATTCCTCCCTCCCACACTGAGCGCTGAAGGGTTCCGAGAGCAATTCGTGGGTGGCCCCCTCCCCAGAGGAGTTTCCTAAGTGTTCCATTTATTTTGTGAAATTCTATTTGGGGTATGTGTATTGGTGTATTCTGCAAGGCGTATAGAAACCGGGGTAGGGCCAGCATCTTGAATAAAGCAGCTCTTCCCAGTAGGGTGAGCGGGAGGGCCATCCAGTGCCTGGCATCATTTACAAATCTATCTCTTACTGGGTGTAGGTTTCGTCCTATATACTGTTTTAGGTCAGTTGAGATTTGTATCCCCAGATATCGGAACTGCTCGTTCTCTATCTTGTACGGGCTAGCAGTTAAGGCCACTGTATCAATACCCTTTATTGGAAAGATCAGAGATTTATCATAGTTTACTTTTAACCCACTAAAGGTTCCATATGTGCTTAGTGTATTGGTTACAATGGGCCAGGAGACCACTGGGTCACTGAGATAAATTAGGAGATCGTCTGCATATAGGGACACCTTGTCTTCCCAGTCCTGTGCCCAGTGGAACCCTTTCCAATTTATGGACTCTCTTAACATTATCGCCAATGGTTCAATCGCAAGTGCAAACAGCATTGCTGAGAGGGGACATCCATGTCTGGTGCCCTTCCCAAGTTTTATGGGTCGTGAGGTCCAGCCGTTGACCCTGATTTCTGCAATTGGGGCATTGTATAGGAGTTTGACCCAGTTTATGAATTGCTCTCCGAACCCCATTCTGCCCATGATAAGCCACAGGGCCTCCCAGTGGACCGAGTCGAAGGCCTTCTCAAAGTCAATGGCAAGTACTGCTAATGGGTCCTGCAGAGCGGTCGATCTTTCAATGGCGGAGTGGAGTCTACGTATATTCATTCGTGTGGATCTTTGTGGCATAAAGCCGCATTGGTCCGGATGGACCAGGGAGGTTATCACCGTTTGCAATCTGCCTGCTAGTATTTTGGCCAATATTTTAGCTTCTGTGTTGATGAGAGATATTGGGCGATACGAGCCGCATGCGTCTGGAGTTTTGCCTTCTTTGTGTATTACTACTATGCTGGCTTTTCTTAGATCTGGCGGAAGGATACCTTTCTCCTTTGCCTGCAGGAACATTTTGAGCATGTGTGGCGCTATGTTTCCGGTGCCAATTTTCTTCCAGATTTCCACTGGAAGGCCATTTGGCCCCGGAGTTTTCCCATTCTGTAGCTGTGAAATGGCTGTCGTCAGCTCCTCCTCTGTTATTGCAGCTTCCAGATCCAGCCTCTGGGTTTCATTTAGAGCTGGGATGGTCACTGAGTCTAGAATGGTGGCGTCCGGCAAAGTCGTCGGTGGGGTATATAATGTTTCGTAGTAGGTTGCAAAGGCCTCCGCTATGTCTGAGTCCGTTGAGGCCCAATCATTGTTTGTGGTGTGTATCCGGCGCACTTGTAGGTGTTTCTCCTCTCTCCTCTCCAGCCATGCTAGCATCCTGCCGGCTTTATCCCCTGTTTCATATATTTTGGCTCGCACCGTTCTGTGGGCTTGTTGTGCACATGTCAGTGCCACATTATGTAGTTTCTTCTGTGCCGCCTGTAAGGTCGTGTTGTCTCTTATCGTTCCTGTGAGCGTGAAGTTTGCCTCCGCTCGTGTCACCTCTGCCTCTGCAGCTTTCACATCCTGCTGATGCGTTTTTTTGTGTGCCGTTGTCCAGCTTAGGATTTCACCTCTCAGAGTTGCCTTGTATGCTTCCCACACTATCCCTGCATCGTTCACTGTGTCTTGGTTCAATTCGAAGTATGTTGCAGTTGCTTCCTGGATTTTTTTTATCAGTTCCGGGAAGCCCAGGTAGTATGCATTCATTCGCCACGTCGGTGGAGGCCGTGGTCTCTCTGTCTCAATCAGTATTGTGAGCGGGGAGTGATCTGAGATTCCTCGGGGATGGAGGGTCGCTTCTACTACTTTATGTATGTTATTACTGGGGAGGAAGAAGTAGTCCAGCCTGGACATTGACGCATGCGCACCCGAGTGGAAAGAGAACTGTTTCTCTGTTGGGTGAAGGTCTCTCCACGCATCCCTCAGGCCCAGTGCTGACGTGAAGGTAGCAAGCTTAGTTGGCAATGCCGGATTTCTGCCTCTTGTATGCGTGCGGTCTTCACTAATGTTCATGACCTCATTGAAGTCTCCGCCGATTACTAGTGTATCTGCCGGACTATTTGCTATTATTGGTATAATTTCCTCAGTTAAGGCTGTCATGAGTGTCGGAGGTGAGTAGACCGCCAGTATGGCTATTGTTTGGTTCCACAATGTGCCTTGCACGAAGACATATCGTCCTCCCGGATCTTGAGTTACTTTGGTTATGTCTATCGGTGTTCTTTTGTTTATCAATATGAGCACTCCTCTCGAGCCCATAGAGAACCCTGCATGAACTGCCTTCTTATATTTTGTTCTCTTGAAGAATTGGCAGTTTGTGCCCGCTAGATGGGTTTCGGTGAGCAATATTATGTCTGGGTCTTGCCGATTCACATATTGCATTATTAGTCTTCTCTTTATACTGTTTCCCATGCCATTCACATTCCACGTCATGAATGTTAGTTTTCTTGCATTATTTCTTGTTGCCGCCATCATTCCCTGGGTTCGGTGTTATTTGCAGATGTGCTCTTTTTTCTTTTTTTTAGTCTTCGTGTCTGCTACGGTTGCTGTAACCCTATCGTGCCAGATGTCTGATGAATACCTGTGTAACATCCAACTCCCCCTCCCTATACTCCATCCCCAACTGAAGCATCTGTCGCCCTTTGAATAAAACATCTAACCAAACTAACTAATTTTTAGTGCGTTGCGTTCTTCGGTATTGTGATACCTTGACGTGCACTAACAGTTGTGGGGGGGGTTGTGTCGTGCTGGTTTGTGGGCCGCCAGCATTCATTTATCGGTTACATTATACAGCAGGCTAAGTTTACTTAGTTTCATGCTATGTGTGTTTTCGTTATTCATTCAGCTTTCTATTCAGTCGTTTACTTCTTGTGGTATAGCGTCCATTTCTGGATGCTGTGGTCTTTCTGGTGGTTCATTTAGTCGTGGTCTATTTCTTTTTGGTTCACGGCGTTTGCGTGGATTCCAGTCCCCCTCCAGATTCCTTTCTGCCCAGGTCCATGCTTCTTTGGGGTCAGTGAAGTGTATGGTCGTGCCATTGTGATATATCTTCAGCTGAGCTGGGAACAGTAGACCATATTTCACGTTCAGTGTTAGGAGTCGTTTTTTGAGAGGGTCGAAGGATTGCCTCATTTTCTGTACCTCTCTTGTGAAGTCTGGAAAGAAGCCAATCCTGGAGCCGTTGTATGTTATTTCACCCTTTGCCCTTGCCATCTGTAATATTGCATCTCGGTCCCTGTAGTTAAGGATCTTTGCTATTACTGTTCGGGGTTGTCCCCCAGGTGTCGGTTTGCCCGTCGGTACTCGGTGTGCTCTTTCTATCGAGAATAATTTTGACAGGGCTCCGGGTTCAAATAGGTCGGCAAGCCATTGTTCCAAGAAGATTTCCATGCTTCCCCCCTCAGTCTTTTCGGGCAGGCCAAGAATACGAATATTGTTTCTCCTTGATCTGCCTTCTCCCTCCTCTACTCTGGTCTCCAGTACCTTAATTCGTTCCAGTGCCCTGTTCATTTGCTGGCCCATTCCTCTCAATTCATCCTCCGCAACTGATATTCGGGTCTCAGCCTCTCCAGTGCGGGATGAGAGCTTTTGTAGATCGTGGCGCAGTAGGGAGACCTCTGCGCTGATGCCATCCATTTTGACTTCCATGGACGCTCGCGAGTTGGAGATGGCATTCATCACATCCCTTAGGGATATATTCTCATCCGGGTTTTGAGTTTCTTCAGGCATGTTTGGCTCCGTTGTTTGAGCTGGGGTGGAGGTAGTGTATTGCTCCATTGTACTTTGATTGGGTGCTTTCTTGGTCTTTTCTTTGCCCATTACAGCGATTATGTGTCGACTCGTTACCACCTTGCAGGGTACAGGATTTAGTGTCGCAGTTCAGAGTGTGAGATTAGTTCACTCTGTGCTGCCTGTGGTTTGTGGAGAGGTTAGTGTCCCAGCCGTGTTGTTCGTCAGTGTGGTTGCGCTTCTGTTTATTTAATATCTCACTTCAATGCATTCGACTTATCGTGGCTGGCTCGGCTCATGCAGCTATGCGTACCTCTGTCTGTTGGGGTGATGACAGGTTCGTACTGTACTCTCCTCTAGCCCCCTTGTAGTCAGACCTATTGCATTGGATTGCTTGTGGGGATTGATTCAGCTCCTAGGCTTTGGGGGCTAGTTAGGGGTATCTTGTCCAATTGTCAGGATTGCGAGGAAGTTCTATCTTTGCTTGATTCCTTATCGCTCACTGGACCTGTCTATCCAGCCCTTAAGCGTGCTTCTCCCCCTTTGCATTCCGTGTGTTTCTGCTTGGGTTTGCCAACTCCGTTAGACGCCTTCTCACCTGGTGGTTTTGGGGCGTTTATGGAGGCTCTCTGTTGTAGGTGTGGGCTCACCCTTCCCCTCTCCCCCCCATGCGACAGTTCTTATTTACTTGTTTTTGTGGTTAGGCGAGCGGTGGGGGGGGTTTCTTTGCCGCTGGTCTGTCGTCCGCACCGATAACTGATGCGTACTCCCCGCCTCCCTCTCTCCTTACCGCCTCGGTTGTGTTCACGTCGGCTGTTGTTCAGCGGGCGCTCAACGTTATACGGAGCGCCCGTGGGTACTTGTTTCCTTCGTGGAGCGGTGGTCGGGGGACTGCGTCACAGCCCGCCGTCAGGGGCAGCCTTTCCCTCTCGGAGTCGTCCTCGATCTCCGTCCTCACCCTCCGGTTGTGATGCGTGGCGGGGAGATCAGCGCGTACCCGTCCGATGCGATCAGCCCTGTGCCTGGACACCCGTGCCTTTCATCCGCTCTGTCTGCTCCCAAGGTTATTAGTTCCTTCTTCGGACGCTCGGTGGCCGCTTTTCCGAGAGTGGCGTGCAGCGGAGGAGTCAGTTCACATTTACCACTGCCGAACTCAGAGGCGTTCACCTCAGCGCCAGAGTTCCGTTGTGTCGCCTCCACTCTGCCGGCCTCGTTACGTGTCAGGATGTGCAGCATTTCTTCCCTCTCGGCGCCTAGTGGCCATCTTGAATCTGTTTCAATGCCGGTCGCTGTATTTTACCCAGACAGATTTCCCTGGATCTCTCCGCCGATTCCCTTTCCAATTTCAGCGATCTGTAGCCGCGGATTCGCGCTTCTGGTAGGTGTCGTTTTATGCTTCCCTACTCATGGTTTTCATCAGGATTTTGCAGGATTCTGCTGGCGGCCCGGGAGCAGTGAGAAATCACGTCTCCACGCCGTGCCCGCTGGCCACGCCCCCAGCGTTCGAATTCTTGAGACTGCTCGGCCTCATGGCATCCTGCATTCTTCTGGTGCCAGTGGCTCGTCTGCAGATGAGATCTTTGCAGTGGGCACTCAAGCTCCAGTGGTCTCAGTCCTCCCGCAGGCTGTCGGACCCTGTTCAGGTGCCACCCTCGGTAGCCCGGGACCTTCTGTGGTGGGCCGTGGAGGGCAATCTGATGAAGGGGACCCCATTTTGGCTGCCCTGGCCGGAGGTGACGATCGTGACGGACGCATCCCTCACGGGATGTGGAGCTCATGCCAACGAGTTGACAGTCGGCGGTCGTTGGTCTCCGTCGAAGTCCAGACTCCATATCAATCTGTTGGAGCTGAGGGCCGTCAGGCTAGCCCTGAAGGCTTTTCTGCCGACTGTGCGCGGAAAGAGTGTTCTGATTCTAACAGACAACACGGTGGCCATGCACTACCTTAACAAAAAGGGGGTGGCAGGGTCACTTCCGCTGTGCAGGGAGGCGATGCAGCTCGAGTTCTGGGCCATCCAGCAGGAAGTTTCGATCTCGGCGGTTCATCTGGCCGGAGACTACAACGAGACGGCGGACGCTCTCAGCAGGCAGAGCACGATCTCTCACGAGTGGAAGCTGGCTCAGGAGATTCTCCTGGAGATCTTCGCCCTTTGGGGGATCCCTGAAGTGGATCTCTTCGCCTCCAGTGTCAACCAGAAGTGCGAAAGGTTTTGCTCGTGGGAATTTCCTCCAAAAGGAGCCTTAGGAGACGCATCCGTGGTGGAGTGGTCATTCCCACTGCTGTACGTGTTTCCTCCAGTCCCCGTCATCCCGCAAGTGCTGCGGAGGTTCGGTTCCCGGATGATCCTCATTGCTCCGGGGTGGGCCCGGAGGACGTGGTACCCGGACCTTCTAGACTTGCCCATCTGCCCTCCACGTCGTCTTCCCTACCAAGACTATCTGCTCTCACGGGAGGGTGGTCAGGTTCTTGATCCAGAGGTCACATCCCTCAATCTTCACGCTTGGCTTCTGAAAGGTTGAGGTATAAGGATTGGGACCTCCCTGAAGACGTGATGGAGGTGTTGCTCTCGGCCAGGCGGCCGGCAACTAAGTCACTGTACCGTTGCCGTTGGAGAAAGTTCTGCGACTGGTGCAGAGTTCAGAATGTGGATCCCTTTGAATGTGACATTCCCATGGTTCTGTCTTTTTTGCTTTCTTTGGACCACAGGGGCTTGCAAGTGGGGACCATTAAAGGTTACCTGGCGGCGCTGTCCATATTTAAGCGCTCGTCTGAAGAGTGTTCCTATTTTAAAATTCCTTTAATTTTGCAATTTCTGAAAGGGCTCACTAATGTGTTCCCTCCGTCACCTTTTCTGGTGCCAGGTTGGGATTTGAACCTTGTTCTTAAGTTTCTTATGGGTGCTCCGTTTGAGCCTTTACATTCTTGCCCCTTGAGGCTGTTAACTCTGAAAACTGTGTTTTTGGTTGCGGTTACTTCCGCTCGCAGAGTGAGTGAGTTACAGGCACTTTTAGTTAAGCCACCCTTCACTGTGTTTCACAAGGACAGTGTTGTCCTTAGAGTTCGTCCTTCTTTTCTTCCGAAGGTGGTTTCGGAATTTCATTTGAGCCAGAAGGTTGTTCTTCCGGCGTTCTATCCTCCTCCACATCCTGGTAAGGAAGTGGAGAGGCTCCATAGGCTTGATCCTTGGAGAGCGTTGAGCTTTTATATTTCGCGCATGTCCCGGGTCGAAGTGGACGATCAACTTTTCATTGGTTACGCTGGAAAGCGTTTGGAACAAGCTGTGACGAAACAGACTGTCTCGGATTATTTTAGCTATCTCCGAGTGTTACCGCTTGGCGGGTAAGGACTCTCCGGCTGGCTTGCGGGCCCATTCTACCAGCGGAGTGGCTGCGTCTACTGCCCTGCAGAGGGCCAGTTCCTATTCGTCACATCTGTGATGCAGCCACCTGGGCTTCAGTACATACTTTTGTACGTCACTATTCCCTTGATTCCATCAGAGGGCAAGATCTGGCCTTTGGCAAGGCAGTTCTCTATTCCGCAATTTGATTGGGCATGCTAAATGTGTATTCTAAATTCTTTCCCACCTCCTTGCTTGGTACTGCTTTGGAAGTCTGTCATAGATATGGAATACGTCGGAGGACCCAATCCCCTCGAAGAACAAGTTACTTTCTTACCTGGTAACGTTCATTCGATGGGATGGTCCGACGACGTATTCCATATCGCTCCCTCCCTGCCTTCCCCGCTGCAGAATTTCTTTTGCGATTGCAGCTTGCGTTCCGCAAGGCCTTGTGTGTTTGACTGGCAGAAAACTGGTGGCACACGTTCTGGGAAAAAACTATAACTGAGGCTATGGGCGTCGTGCGTCCTACTTATCACATCGGGTGACGTCGGCCGTCGGAGGAGGTCCTCGGGGACGGCTCATCGACGCAGGACGCAGACGGCAAAGATTTTCCAAAGCAGCACAGCTGTGGACATTACATGTCATAGATATGGAATACGTCGTCGGACCATCCCATCGAAAGAACGTTACCAGGTAAGAAAGTAACTTGTTCTTCTTGCCCAAGAAAGAGCTTCAGGAACAGGTCATTTCAGGGTATCATGACTCCCTAATTGAGGGCCACCCTGGGATTGCTAAGACCCTAGCCAAGGTAAAACGAAGTTACTGGTGGCCCACGTGGCATAAGGACGTCATTCAATTCATCATCTCTTGTGGGGTATGTGCACAAAATAAGTCATTTAAGCAGAAACCAGCTGGATTCCTCAGACCATTAGACATTCCGCTGGCACCCTGACATATGTTATCTCTTGACTTTAACACAGACTTACCGTCCACTCAAGGATACAATACCATTCTAGTGGTCATAGACTTGTTTTCTAAAATGGCCCACTTCTTACCGTTCAAAGGACTATTCCTCGAACACATTGTACGACTTCATGGGTTCCCGTCAGTGCTGATCTCCGATCGAGGTACCCAATTCGTATCCAACTTCTGGAGAAAATGCTGTTCAATGGCTCAAATTGATATCAGACTATCCACTAGCCACCACCCCCAAACGGATGGCCAAACGGGGAGAACGAACCAAACGCTTAAACAGTACCTGCGATGTATGTTACACCAAGTGGAAGGGAATTGGAAAGACTTGCTGTTGATATCCGAGTATGCTTATAACAATTCCTTGCACAGCAGTACGGGACAGACCCCATTTTACACAATTTACGGCAGACATCCACGCACCTCAGAATTGGACGTCCCCACTACTCTGGAAATGCCGGCCATTAAAACCTTACACACCATCATTTCTCAGGCCTTCACAAGAGCCATCGAACACTTGCGTCAAGCCAAAGACAGCCAAAAGAAATACGCAGACCAGCGTCGTGAAAGGGCTCCCAACTACCAGGTGGGAGACGAAGTTTTATTAAAATCAAAACATGTGCCTATAAAAGGAACCTAGACATTTCGCCCAAGTTATTTAGGACCTTTCACCATCAAATCTATCATAAAGCAAGCTGCGGTTAAACTGGCCTTGCCAGCCAGCATGCATATTCATCCTGTATTCCATGTATCTCTCTTGAAACCAGTTCAACCAGGAACACGGGTAACCATACCACCCGAACCTGTAATGGTCGACGGGAAACCAGAGTTTGAGGTGGACTGGAAGGGGGTATGGGCCGCAGGACAGGACATGGGAACCCTTTGACTACATCCATGCACCACGTTTGACACAGCGTTTCCATCGAGATTATCCCACCAATCCAGGACCAGGCGGGAGAACCACCCTGAGAGGGGCCTTGGAGGAGCGGGGGAGCTGTTATGACCCCTGCCCATGTCCTTGGCAGCCAGGCCATCTGGGCTGCACCACCTTCTTCCATCATGGCTCTTAGGGCCCCATCATGCCCCCCAAGGCTCATATGGGAAAGCAGAGAACTGGAACTCACAGTAGCATTTCTACAACATGGATGCCCCTGCATTGCTCAGTTCCAGAACTGAGCCATGCAGTCTAGCATTTAGGTGTTGTTGGGCCTGGGGGCACCTGGGATACCTGCAGGCTATATAAGCCACGACCAAGCTGGAGAGCAGGCTTCGCGTTTCTCTGCTGATCGCAGCGTGACGCTCACCACGGTCTGTTGGAATCTTCCTCAGCATTCCGGGCCCGATACCTGCAAGAAAAAGAGCAAGAACACCGTTATTATTCGCTTACCTGCTCCTGTCCTCAGCTCAGAATCTGAACATCCAACATCTCGGCGAACACTTGCTCTCTCTCTGAAGCCGCAATCTTGGAAGAACAGAGAGGCAGCATTAGTAAGCGTTTATTCTTCAACATTGAAAAAACGACCAAAAGGCGCATGCTTACCTGAAATCTACTTGCTTTTGGTTCACGTCCATTCCGGGCCATTCAACGACCTGCAAGAAGAAAGAAAAGGCTGTTTAACGCGCAGAAGTGCGAGGAGGTGGTTCGCGCAAAACTTTAGTCACCGTTCTTCATCTTCTCGGCAACATACCGTCCGGAACATCACGGCGGCCTGCAAGAAAGGAACAACAAAATGGGTTAGCACAAGAAAAGTATATAGCGCGCTGTTAGGCAGAAACCTGTGCAGTTCCCTTAGGGAACACTGCAAAAGATTTAAGACTACAGGTGTTGGCAGTAAACCCACTTGGTAGCAGTTTGTACCACCCAGGTTTACCTGGTAGCTGTGGCTGAGCAGTCAGACTTCCCTCAAGAGAGTTAGGCAGTATGCAAAGTATACACAATAGGCACTCAAATACAATAATACAAGCAAACACTGACCAGAGCTTTGGTATCAAAGTATATAATTATTTATTTAAAAACACACGGTTTGAAACACTCCAGCACTCTTGTTGTAAAATATTCTAAACACAGTTACTATTGTAATATATACACCCTTTTTTCCTTATCAGATAAGTCACAGTAAAACACCACTTATTTTCATACAGAGGTGAGCGCTTAACTAAATGGCACTCCAATAAGGTTGTGAGAAAGGGAGGGAAAAAGACAGAATGTGGAAAGGTACACCACTCTAAGGTTCAGGAACACTGTTAGCAAGGCAGAAGAGCAAAAGTCACTGGTGAGCCAAAGTCCAAAGGCTAGGCCCACTCTTAGAGAGAGCAGAGCACAAATGCGCCCAAGATACAGTTACACTAGGCTTAGAAAGTCTTGCAGGGGGTTCAAAAAGAGTTTAGAGAGGCTTAGGAAAGTTTAGCCAGGGTGTCCCAGGCTAACCCAGGTTTGAAAGCCGGGGACTAAATCTACCCCGTACAGTCGGTAGCAAGGGAAGCCAGGCGGGACACGGTACCTTAAGTGGGAAGGATCCTCCAGCGGTGGCAGTTGTTCCTGGCAGTGGGTGCAAGTTGCGTCGTCGTCCAGGGGAAGAGAAGATCTCGACTTGGAGGAAAGATGAAGGACGTTGCAATACCAGGGAAGAAACCAGCCGCAGAGTTTTCCGGTTAAAGGTGGTACCTTTGTTTCGCGGTCGTGGTAAAACGTGGTATCCCGGTTGCCGGGGTGCTTGGCACAGGCAAGGCGGCCACGAGGTACGTCGAGAAGGCGAAAAGACTGTGAAACTTGTTATCCCCACCAGTCAAAGGAAGAAGACTCTCCGGCGGGAGATCTCCTCTGTTGTTGGGAAAAGTGGTGAGGCAGTCCAGCAGGGCTCCACCGGTGGTGGTGTCGTGGCAGGTCGGCTAGCTTCTCCCTCGTCGGATTCTTAGGTCCTGTGGCGACTTCTGAAGTTCCAGTCCTCAAAACCCTGCTTTTATGCAGAAAACCCCCATTCACTCAGCCTAGCTGTCACTCAAACATGCTAAGTGGTGAGCCGCCCGGCTCACCGCTTAGGCCAATCAGGATGGAGTGCGACTTGAGTTGCCTAGGCAACTCAGTCCAGGGTGCCTAAATTCCCCTCCACCCCTCCTAAGTACCCCAGACAGAGTGGCACCACTTTGGAGGGCTTCTGTGGAGAAGCCCGCCAAAAAGTGGAACAAAGGGCTCGACTTGGGTTGGAGTCACAGGAGAGAACACAAACGCCATTTTAGAATCAAGTTTTGGCAAAAAATGCCAACCGGAGAATTAATATTAATTAAATAAACCGGCGGTATGTTCGAGGCTACCGTAAATAATTAAATAAAGATAGTAGCCTAAAACAATGGGAAATCCCATAGGAAAATATTTGCGGTTGAATATAAAAAGTAGTATCCACTGCCACCAGCCAAAACTCAATCAGGGGCGACGGAGTCGTGCCCCCTCAACTAACAGACCCCGGGGCAATCGAATTGCCCCAGCCAGTACATCCACAATATGATGGTTTGTACTGGTTCTGTTCAGAATTTAAGACTAGTAAAATCAATGGTGACTTTACATGCCCTGGGAGACAGTAGTCAGGCCCAGGGCATGGAGTCTATACTGGGGGGTCACTATGACACCCCTGTGTTACTGCACTGAGGGTGCTGTGTAACACACATCACAAAAACACATGAAGCCCTATGGAGTAAAAGACCCCATAGCCCATTAAACACATCTAGATTCAAAGAAACACACTCAAATCATGTCCAGGAGTGAGGGTAAAAGAGTCTCACTCTTGGCAGGAGAAAAAAATAAACCCCCAAAATCCAGCAAAGCTGCTGGGGGACTCACTAGGTTAGGAAATTCAGCCTAAACAGAGAATTCTCCCTAAGACGCGCGCTTTCACTTACCATCTACAGCCCCGCAGCACGGCATCACCAGAACTCCTTCCGCACCTAAGAAAGAGGGAAGAACATTAATAGGGGCAATTGCAAAAATAAAGGCCAAACTGCCAAAACAGCACACTTACCTGATCAACGGAGTCGCAGCAGGCCTGGACTCTGAGGGGCCCGCACCAGTGAAGTAACTTGGTTGCGGCGCACCCATCCACAATGCACCCGTGCACAGAACAGCAGCACGGAGTGCCCACCATACCAAATAACAAGGTGAGGAAGGCACTAAGGGGACGTTGGGTCCACAAGGGAGGTGGGCTTCGGGCTAGAAGAGACAATAAAGCTAAACCCAATCTCCTATGTTTTCAGACCTGGTCATCAGCCGTACGAGAATCCAAGGCCTGAAGCAGTCCAGCCAGACTGGGTGGCGTCCCTGTGGATACCAGGTGAGCGTTACAACAGCTGACCTGCCTCTTTCGAACCTTCTAGGTCAATGCCTGCTTTGGGGGACTCCTCGTGGTATAAACCACAAAAATGAGAAAACTATTCTGCTTCACTGATCATACAATGGAGCCTGCTATCGTTGCTCTCTTTGCGATCTGCTACAAGACCCCAGAAGGTCTTGCTGTCCTTGTTAAGGGCATCTTCTCTGTGTGCTTCCCATTGGGATTTCAGAAATTACTCTTTCCTCGACTTCACTGCATTTTTGTATTCACCCCTTTTAACTTGCATACATACATGTGTCACAGCAATGGGGGCAGCATTTGCCACAAGCCCAGTGATTTTGTACATGGCTGCCTATGAAGAAATGTATGTATTTGCCAATACCAACCCCTTCAGACAGAACATCTTGAAATGGAAGCGTTACATCGACAACATTATTTTTATCTGGCATGTTGATTTGAATTCCTTAGAGGAATTCCACACTTGGTTGAATGGGAGAATACCAGAAATCCAATTGACCATGTGCAATATTCCATACTGCATTCATTTTTTCGACTTGACAATTATAAATAAAGAAGGAAAGCTATTGTGCACCCTATACAAAAAGAGCACCATCAGGAACATGCTGCTACATTTTGAAAGCCACAACAGAAAGTATCTGAAAGATAATCTTCCATAATCCCAGTATCTCAGGATTCGCAGAAACTGTTCAGAACTAACAGAATACTAACATCATGCGGACGAACTAGAGACGAGACTAGGGACTAGAGGTTACCCGAAGAAACTTCTCAAAAATGTAAAGAAGAGAGCTAGGTGCACTCCAGAAGATGGGTTGCTAGCCCTAACATTGCTACAATGTTCTGGCCCTTGATACAGCTAAGCCTGCCTGGAGAACCATTACCAGGATTGGCACTGAAAAGAGCTAAAAATCTAAAGAAGCATTTTACACATGCCCACGTTGTGAAAAAAGAATCGAGAAGTCCGCTGTGGGAACCGAGGGATATAAACTGAACAACACCTTTATGGTAACTGCATGTCTTTCAGATTCACAAAGAAAATCAAAGCATTCAAAATAGCAGAAAAGGAATGGACACTAAGACACTTCTCTAATTGCAAGACTAGCAAGGTGATATATGTAATCAAATGCCCCTGTGGACTGTGCTATGTGGGGCAGACTACACACCCTGTGAACAAAAGGATTGGTGAATACCCCTCCCATAATTAGGTGTAAAGTGCACACAGTACCTTTGGTCCAACACTTCATCGAATGCAAAAATGGGCCGGACGATGCACTGTGGTGGGTTGTGGATCTACTTAAAAACAACTCCAATATTAGGAACGTCCTGTTACACAAGGAGGCTTGGTTGATTCATCTGTAACAAGCGCACTCACTTGGTCTAAATGAGATGGTACCCAAGCAACATGACTGGCAATAGATTTATTCACAAAAATATCTACCTGTAGGACCTAGCGTGCACAAGAACTGGGGTCCACCATGTAGGTCCCAGGATTCTTTGTATCTTTTGTATTGTCTGCATTATTATTTTTTGCATTATCGATGGTAACCAGAGCTCTGTTACGAACTATGTACTGCATAGGCACATAGATCTCGCACACATTGCACAACACTTTTGTTCATTGGGAGTCCGGTCCACTGGGCTATTAGGAACCGACTCACGCACTGTTGGCTAGACCAGCCCTATCCTCCCTCTTTCTCCCCCAGATGTTTCAACTAGGTCCTAATTCATCAGTCTGCAATAGATGCATTGTAGACACCTACATTCTAATATGGCTGAGCCGTGGGTCGCTGGACATGTTGTCCAGGCATGATGCAAGGCGCGTGCGCACAGAACCAGTGTCTCCCGGACACCTAGGCAACCGTCTGTGTCTGGGCGTGCGTGCTATACACGGCTTACACTCTGCACACCACCGCCAGGTAAGAGGGAAGCCTGTATCAGGTACCCTTGGAAGCATGATAATTAGAAACACTCCCCAACGAGGGTCCGCCAGCACTCATGGTACTCTGTCCCCATTTAGATCTCCACAGATCTTTGGTACGGCACAGTGCCTCCTACTCCCGACATGCGCTGATGACTACCAAGACAATGCGCTGAATGGGAGTTTCTCGCACCAGGAATGCAGGAGTCTGCCGACTCACAGGTAATAAACTACACACAATGGCTCGAATACGAGCCTTGTTGCACATCCTGGTTAACTCAGTAAACTGAGTAAAACTCGACCCATTGTCTTTTATTTACAGTGTTCACCGGAGTACACTATTCCAGACAGGCAGACATACTGGGCACTTTAGCAGCCAGAACCCAGAACCGGCATACACATATATATCCCAACCCGAGAAATTGGCAGATAACTGGGCACCGGCTTGGCTCTAGACATTGGCCAACCCTATAGCCGGGTGGTCCTCTCAATGTTTGCATACAAATTGCCTGTAGGGGCCCTCCAATTCACTCTAATTCTTTTTTTTTTTAAGCAAGATTTTTATTGATTTTACAACAGATTTCATAGCGACACCTTACAAACATTGGATTTACAGTGATAGTCACAGTAATTATCGAGTAGAAGGTGTTCACTCACAAGAGCCAATTTTTCCTTTAACCCTCCACCTGTAACCCCCCCACTCATCGAGAGACGACCCAATACCATTCTAAATGTACCACAATTCTCTTTTATCCATACAGCGAGTATATTTTTGCAGAGGCACCTCCTTTCCGACAAACAGATATATATATTTTTTAAACTTTCGTTTTTATTGGCATTTTACAATACAACAAATAGTTGAAAGAAACCAAAAAACCCTCCACCCCCTACCCCCCCACCATTCACCCACACCCCATTCCTCCTACCCCCCTTCCCAGTGTCCAAATCGGCGCTTTCATCTAGGGAGACTCCCGATGTTCTCCCCATTTCCTGTGTCTCAGAGGTGATGCGAATTGTGACCATGTCACCGATTGGCTTGCTGCCGCCGTTCCCCAAGACGTGGGCTCCCAGGTCGAATTGTCTTGCAGTCCATGGAGGGTCCCGATCCATCCAGGACAGGGACCATATCTCGGGTTCAATGTACATCCCATCCCCAGGATTGCTGCACTTCATACCAATTCTCTAGAAATGAACAGTGTCATTATTCACTATTGCAGTTAGATTGTCCATCAAAAACATGTTTTTCACTTTTTTCAACCAGTCCTCCTTGGAGGGAGTCTCCGGGCTCTTCCATTTCTGGGCAAGGGCGACTCTGCCTGCCCTCAGCATGGTTTCCCACACCTTGGATATCGATGTAGCTCTGTTTCCTCCGGGGGGAGGCCTAGTAACATCGTTAGGGGGGTTCAGCGGTAGTCGTTCTTCGGTCACTTCCGCTATCCAGTCCCTCACCGACCCCCAATAAGCCTGGACTTTTGGGCAAAGCCACCACATATGGCCTCTGGAGCCTATCTGTCCACACCCTCTCGGGCACCTCGGTGACACCCCTGCAAACATCCTCGAAAGTTTCACGGGGTCCCTGTGCCACCCCTGCAACATCTTAAAGTTGTGCTCCATGTCTGAGGTGAATAGATTCCCGTGAAATGCTATCTTAAATATTCTAGCCCAGGCGTCCTCTGAAATTTCTTCACCCGCTAGATCGTTAAAAAAGGTTTGGAAGCTCCTCCTACCTTGAATGTTACAGGTATTCAAGATTTTATATATGCCGGACACCGCTCCCTTTCTGGATGTCGTCGAGTCAAGGAATTTCTTGAAAGGGGTCAGCTGTCTCCTCAGGTTTGGGCCCCACGACTGGTCGCAGAGGATGCCCTTCCAGCGTAAGTATTCGAAGATGGAAAGTGACCCTCGTCCGAGAGCGTCCCTCAGGTCCTCGTAGGTTAGGAATTCGCCCTCTCTGAACATCTGCCCAGCCCATTCTATTCCCATGTCAGACCAGATCTGGGAGTGTCGGAACCCCCTCCTTCCCAGATTAAGGGGGTGGCCCCAGAGAGAGGTCATCGGGGACGGCCATGTAGTGAGGTATGCGGTCCGGGGGCTCTCTTTACAGATGTCCCAGAGGACTCCCAGGGTCGGATGGGACCGCAGGTGTTTCGGTATCGTCCTGCGAGGAGCCCACAAAAGATCACAGATCTTTGGGGGGGGCATCCGTATCTTCCAAATATGACCAGTACGTTCCCATGCCCTCTTTCATGTGTTCCAGTAAAACGCGCAGTTGGGCGACGCAGTAGTAAAGGTGAAGTCTGAAAACCCAAATCCCTCCTCCTCCCTTGGCAGAGTCAGGGTGGCCCTTCCAGTTCTTGGGGTTTTCCCTTGCCATACAAAGTCGCGGATCCTATTCTGTAGATCTCTAAAGGTTTGTGCTGGGACGCTGGTCGGAAGAGCTGTAAAAAGGTACAGAAGCCGAGGTAGTATGTTCATCTTAACTGCAGTCATTCGGCCATACCATGAGAGGATCATCTTACACCATCTCCTCAAATCAGAAGTGATCTCTGCCATCATAGGATCATAATTAGCGGGCCCCAATTTCGATATGTTTCTAGTGAGAAGCACCCCCAGGTACCGTATAGCGGCCCTCTCTACTTTAATCCTGTGAAATCTGTCCAGGGGGTCTAGCACTGGGTCTAGTTTTTTCATTTGGAGCATGACCGATTTAGCAGTGTTAATGTTTAGGCCAGAGAAGCGTCCAAATGCGGCTACCAATGCCAGGAATGGGGGGAGCGAAGATTCGGGACTCACCAGATAGGCCAGAATATCGTCCGCAAACAGGGAGAGCTTGAATTCCACCTCTCCCCTTCTAATTCCCTTGATGTCCGGGTGTGCTCTGATCGCTATTGCCAATGCCTCCATCGTAAGGACGTATATCAGAGGGGAGAGCGGGCATCCCTGCCTCGTCCCAGGGGAGAGGGGGAATGGATCGGACAGCCTCCCGTTAATCTGTACCCTTGCCGTGGGGGCTCTGTAAAGGGCAGATATCCAGCTCATAATGTGAGTCCCAAAGCCCATTCTTTGAAGGAGGAGAGCCATATAGCGCCACTCGACCTGCCTTTGCCTGTAGTAATGACACTTTGAGGACGGACCTTGGGCCTTTCGGGGTCCTGCCGCTCTGTGGATCTTGTCGAACTCCAAGACAAGGAGGGATTGCGGGGTCAAACAGTGATGTTACCAGGGCCTTGACTCTGCTTTCCAATCCACTCTGGGTTTTACCTTGCCTCTCAAAGAAGCCCATAATGTGAATGTTCGACCTCCGCTCCTCGTTTTCCAAGTCGTCGAGTTTTAGCTCTATATCTCGCTCTTTTTGTTCTCTTCGTTACTCATTGCCGCTATATCACTTGACTGCTGGTAATTCTCTACGGCTTCTATCCAGTCTTCAACCTTGACCATCCTTGCTTGGAGATCTATCTGACACTGTTTCCGTGAGGCTAGATTTGATTGAATGGATCTCGCTGAGCAATAGGCGAATATCTGATTTGGTGGCACTGTCTCGGTCATTCCCTGGAATTTCTGATGAGCTCTGGACTTTGTCTTGCTCCATATTCCACAGATTGTGACAGAACGATTGTAGCCGTGCACAGGTCCAGTTCTTCAGAGGGGGAGAGGACTTGCAGGCAACTCAATTTCGGGCACCCTCTGGAAATTATTGGTCCCGGGTTGGGGGCAGCAGGGTGTCCGTTTTGAAGTGGGTTTGGTTTTCTTCTGTTTTCTGTAGAGTTTGCTAGGAGGAAGCCACTCGAGGTGTTACTCCTTCAGACAGTGTTCCGTAAGGTGGATTTCCGGCCTGCTCAGTGACGCTTTTCCTTCCCTCTACTCTGTTATGGCCTCCAGCTTCAGGCTGATCCTCTGCCAACTCCAAGCACGGGCTGTGTGGCACCAGGAGTCTGTGCTTCCAAAGAAGGGGAGCCGTGCGTTGGCCTACTGATGGTCTGCCTGGTGGACATCAGGTTGGCCCGGGATGTCGTCCCCGCCCTCATGTATTCCTTAGGGCTGCGAGGGCCGCCTCCTCCCGCACAGCCCTCGACTCCCACAGAGATGTCCTCCACTCCACTGGGAGCCTGGTGCGGGCGACAAGGAAGCGCACGACAGGGGAGCTGGGGGGGCGGTCTCACCAGGCAGCTGTGTTGCTAGGAAGGGAGACGCTCTTCTTGATGGCGGGTAAAAGCGCTGAATGCACATTGCGGGGGGTATCTCGTCCGCCGTGCCAATTTTACTGAGGGTGTGCTCTCATACCTTTAGCGTGTTGAACCGGGTCTGCTACTCCTTCTCCCAGTGCTTCGCCAATTAATGTTTGGCAGTTCGTTCCTCCAACGGCCCAGGGGGAATGCAACCGGTTGATGCGCGAGTATGGGGCTGATGGTGAGTGTCGACACTTCAGAGGACACACAATCGTTCTTTGTTCTAAATTTAATAAGCGGTGTGTGTCCTAGTTGCCAGCAATGCCCCCGGGTGAGACGAGCGACCATGGAGAAGGCACCGACCGGGCGGACAAGGGGGAGACGCTCCTGCTTTCTGCTGTCCTCGTGAAGCCGAGAACGACGCGTAGCTCGCTGATTCTTACCGGCGGTAGTTCTGCAGTCTACAATAGTGATGCGCCGTGTTGGAGCACCGAAGTGCGTTTGCTTCTGTCTGTTGGCCCCAGGTCGGGTGCAGGGGGCCATCTTCCCTCTCACCGCAAATCAAGCCTTGCACCCTCCTTTGTGGAAGTGTGGCGTCACGGCCTGGTGACTAGTTGCCGGTTCTCGTTCCCCAAGAAATCTGCTGCGATTTCACTCACAACTTCGCCATGGCATGCTCCGAAGCTTTAGTACCAAAAACAAATGGTTTATTACTTGTGGAGCTTTCGTTAAGTGGAGGGATCTTATGTGTTCTTGTGTCCGGAGACGAAGACGAAGGCTCAGGCAGCCATTAGGTCTGCACCCTCTGGTCTCTCTTCCTCTCATTTTTAAAGTATTCAATGTGCATTAGAGCAAGTGCACAACCTATATATTAATGGCCTGAATTAATACAGTGGTTTTTCCTCCTCTGTTTTTCTTCCCCCTCTTTCCCTATCCCCTTCTTTCTTCCCCACCACCCCCTCTTCTTCCCTCCTTTTCTCTCTTTCCCCTCTTAGAGACATCCAATCCATGTCCAGAAGAAGACCGTGACTGGACCTTTACTCCTCCAGCCCCATGAATCACTAGCATCCAGATACACTGTCTCCTGAAATTCTTCCAGCAATGAGGCCTGCAGAACACAACTCTTCACCTCTTGAATTTCATCCCGCTCAAACACGCTGCCCTTCCTTGTAAGCTTCCTCATGTTCTTGGTCTTGTCAGCTACATTTCTCACGAACTTGCTGTAGAACTCCACCAACCCAAGAAAAGCTGCTAACTGTCTTATTCCTAGGTTGAGGCATCTCCTTGATTGACCCAACTGTATAATGCTTTGCTTTAATCCCCTCTTTGGTGATCTTGTGACCCAGATAGGTTGCTTTGCCCCTCCTGAATCCACACTTCTCCAAAGCCAAAGTGAGGCATGCCTCTTTAAAAATCTGTAACTCTTCTCAATCTTTTTTTTTGCAACACATTTTATTGGTTTTTTAAAGCCATTACATAACAGAACTAGGACTCAAGAGAGTCAAAATGCAATAACAAACAAACAAAACATGGATCCACGATCATCAATCACATTCATTGCATTACTATGTTGTCAATCACATCACAATAGTCTTATGGGGGTGTGTCAGCCTGTTAATGACACTTTACTGTACGTCTTCCCATTTCTGCCAGATTTTCTTGGCTTTCCCTGGGCATCTCTGTTGTTGTATACTCGTTGCTCCATTGCTATGCACATATTTACATCTGCGACCCATTGTTCGTATTGCAGGGTATCTCTGGTTCCCCATAGTTGCGCTATGTTGCTTTTAATCAGTGCAGTAGTGGTCGAGAAGAGGGCTTTTTCGTATCGTGTCATTGTTTCCTCATCTTCCACTCCCAATATTAGTAATTTTGGGTCCCTTGGGATTGTACGTCCCAGGGCTTTTGAAAGTTTGTTACAGCATTGTTGCCAGTATTGTTGGATGTTGGGGCAGTCCCACAGTATGTGATAGAATGTGCCGCCTTCTGTGCGGCATCTCAGGCATTTAGAGTCAGCAATCTTGCCCCATCTATGGAGCGCTACTCTCGGGTAGTACACCCTATGCACTATCTTAAACTGAACGAGCCTGAGTCTAGACAATATTGCTGTTTCACGTGGGTACATTAGAGTCGTGACCCAATCTTCCGGCAGGATTTCCCCTATATCTCTTTCCCACTTCGCCTTCAGGCTTAATAATTAGGGTGTACCAAAGGAGGTCAGCACATTGTACATGGTGGATGTGATTTTAGTGTCAATCCTCTCCAGCACTATATTCCTATCTATTGGGGTGCAGTCAGGCATGTCAGACAGATCTGGGAGTTGGTTCTGTAGTGCATGTTGTAGTTGCGTGTGTCTGTATTGCTCGGTAGCGGACAGGTTAAAATTGGAGGTTAGTTGTTCAAAGGGTATCAGTTTTTCATTCAATATAACGTCCCCAACCCTTGTTATCCCAGCGTGTTCCCATCTCGGCCTTTTGGGGAGCTTGCCTACCTCGGGGAGGTTCTTGTTTCCCCACAGGGGTTGTACCAGTGGGATTTTATTGTCCCACCCGATGTATTTGCGTGCTTCTGCCAGGGTAGTGTTTTGTGTGTTGCCATGCTCCATGGGGAAGCTAAATTTGTTGTGTGGTAGAGGCCCTCCAGTGGGGTGGTTCCCGGATCCCCCATTATGTCGCCTTTGATGTGTGGTAGTGTTTTATCCCCATGAAGTATGTAATTGACTATTGCCATCTGGCTTGCCCAATAATACGTTTGTAGTTGGGGGAGTCCCATGCCTCCTTCCCATACAGATCGTTGCAACGCTATACGCGGACGTCCATTCCACAGCAGCTTCCTGATTATGCATTCGATCTTATGAAATTCTCGCGGTAGAATATGTAATGGCGCATTTTGGAGAATGTATAGAAAGCGGGGCATGGACATCATTTTAAATAATGCCGCTCTGCCAAGCAGGTTCAGGGGCAGCGAGATCCAGTGGCGTACATGGTCCCTGAATCTCTCCATGACCAGGTGCAGATTCCTGGTCACGTATTCGTCCAGCCTATGGAATACTACTATGCCCAAGTAGCGAAAATGGCTCATTTCTACCTTATAGGGACAGTCTGCTGGAATTCTATCTCTCTCACCTCCCATAGGGAACAGCATTGATTTGGACCAGTCGACTCGGAAGCCACTGAAGGCTCCATATTGCTTCAGTAGATCTGTTAAAACTAGGCATGAGACCACAGGGTCACTCAGGTAAATCAGCAAGTCGTCTGCATATAGGGAAATGTTGTCTTCCCACTCGGCCAACCACCGAAAGCCTTTCCATGTTTGTGTATTTCTTAGAAGGCGGCTAAAGGTTCTATTGCCTGGGCGAAGAGCATTGCAGATAGCGGGCACCCTTGCCTTGTTCCTTTCCCAAGTGTGAAGGGTGTTGATGCCACCCATTCACTCTGGTTTCGCCTTCGGGGGAGCTGTAGAGGAGTCGTATCCAATTCATATAGTGTTCCCCAAATCCCATGCGCTGCATTATCTCCCAGAGTGCCTCAAAGTGGACAGAGTCAAAGACCTTATCAAAGTCTATTGCCAGTAGTGCCAGGGGGTCCTGTAGGGTAGATGTCTTTTCCATTGCTGCATGGAGTCTGTGTATGTTCATGCGTGTGGATCTTTGCGGCATAAAGCCGCACTGGTCTTCGTGTACCAGTGATGTTATGACTCCTTGCATTCTGTTAGCTAGTACCTTCGCCAGAAGTTTGGTTTCGCTATTTAGGAGGGAGATTGGTCTATATGATCAACATTTATCAGGGGATTTATCGTTTTTGTGTATCAGTTATGTTGGCTTTCCTGAGATCTGCATGGAGGTGGCCTCGTTCTCTCGAGTAGTTACACATGTGCAGTAGGTGCGTGGCCACTTCGCTCGGTCCTATTTTCTTCCAGATTTCTATTGGGAACCCGTTTGGGCCTGGTGCTTTCCCTGACTGAAGTTGTGTTATTGCTACCAATAGTTCTTCTTCTGTGATGTCCCTTTCCAGCAGTGTTTGTTGTTCCTCGTTTAGGGAGGGGAGAGGAATGTCATCTAATATCGAGGCATCGACTGGAGTGTCTGGCGGTTTGTATAGATCCGTGTAGTATGCTGCAAAGCCCTCTGTTATGTCTTCATCAGTTACTAGCGGGTCTGCGTTATCAGGTTATATACTCTGACTCGACTACGCCCCTCGACCCTACGTTCATTTTATTCGCTTTATCGCCTGTTTCATATATTCTAGCGCGCATTGCTCTATGTGCTTGTTTAGCGCAGTCTAGTGCTATGTTCTGTAGACATTTTTGTGCTAGCAGTAGTGCTCGATGTGTGTCAGGTAGGTCTAGGGAGAGGTGAGTCTCCTCCGCTCGTTTTAAGTTTGTCTCCACCTCTTCCAATGATTTCTGGTGCTTTCTCTTGTGGGCAGTAGTCCAGGATAGGATTTCTCCACGGAGTACCACTTTGTACTCCTCCCACAGTACACAAGGGTCCCCCACGTAACCAGTGTTTAGCTTAAAGTAATTCTTTGTGGCAGTTTGTATTTGTTCTATAAGGTCTGGGAAACTAAGGTAATAACTGTTGAGGCGCCACTGTGGTGGGGGAGCTGTCTCTCCATCATCATCTCCATTATCAACGGGGAATGATTCGAGATACACCTCGGGAACACAGTTGCAGTAGTAGCCCTGTTTATATTTGTCGTTGGGAGGAAGAAGTAATCTAATCTCGAGAGAGAAGCATGGGCACCAGAGTGGTATGAGTATTCCCTCGTGTTGGGGTGCAGGTCCCGCCACACATCTTTCAACCCCAGTGCATTCACGAATGTAGAAAGCTTGGTATTGGTGTTAGGGTTTCTGCCTCTTAGGTGTGAGCGGTCTAGTTATACATCCATGACTTCATTGAAGTCTCCCCCCAGGATGAAGGTGTTGGACATATCATTGGTGAGTATGGGTGTAACATCCTCTATTAATGTTGATAATAATATGGGTGGTGCATATATTGCAAGCATGGCTATTGTTTAGTTCCAGAGATTCCCTGTGGTGTAAATGAATCTCCCGCCTGTGTCTTGGGATACATTTGAGAGGGTCACGGGAAGCCTCTTGTGTATTAGTATAAGGACCCGTCTTGAGCCCATCGTAAAGCTGGCGTGGATTGCTGTGCGGTAGTTGGTACGTTTGAAGAGATTACAGGTTAGACCTGCCAGGTGTGTTTCGGTGAGGAAAGCTATGTCTGGTGAGTGTCTATTTAGTAGCTGTGTTACCAGCCTCCTTTTCACACTGGTGCCTAGTCCATTGACATTCCACGTCAGTATTTTAAGTGTCCTATTTTTGTGTTCAGGGGAGGTCATTTTGAGTGCCGTGGGTATGTGGTGTTAGGCAGAATCCGTGCAGTGCTCTTAGGGACCACTACACACGATTAAGACTACATGTGGCAATACAAGTTTTACCTTTGGTACAAGCCTGTAATACTATGTTAGAGTGGTAGCAGTAGCGGAGCAGCCAGGCTTATCTCAAGAGTATATGAGCAGTAGCAGAGATTACACAAAGGGACCCCAATTACTGTGACTCAAGCAAACACTGACTCAAGGTTTCAGGTAAAAAATATAAGTACATTTATTTTTAAACCATTTGTTATTAACACAACACTTCTATTAAATTTAAAACCACACGTTAAATACACTACAACTGACCAATTCACTTTGTACGGTATAAATCAAGGTAAGTACCCTGAGTTTGAGAGAACTGGTGTAATACACGTTACCGTGAATACGATTGCGATCACTTTTTGACAGTTCGGTATACTAAATAAACACGTATCTGCGGCAAGAAATGCTACCGGGGCAAAAACACACTTGGCACCTGAGATACTTAGAGAGAGTTGGGGGCCAAAATCATAGGCAATATGTTAGGGAGGCAGACAGAATCGAAGAACACTCATAGACAGAAATACAAGAGTCAAGAGGCCGGAGCCAGTGTCAAGTGGAACCGGGTTCCTGTGTCGAGGATCACACGTCGGATAGTTAGCGATTCAAAGTTGCCAAAAGGTCTTTAGATATTGTCAAATGTTCGGAAGCAAAAGTTATAAGGAGGGAAAAATAAGGACAAGCATTATAAGCGAGAAATAGGGATTTCACCCAAGATTCCTCAAGCAGGACACAGTTCTTTTTCAAAGAAGAAGCTGGTGCCACAGCAGTTGTTCCTGGTAGTTTCCTGTAGTTCCACGATTCCTGGCTTCGGCACGAAGGATGATGAAGGGGGTCTACACCACACAGGGATGAGGCCAGAAGCAGCGGCGATGAATAAAAGGTGCGCTCCTTAAAAACAGGAGAGGCTCTTCAGGTGGCTATCCGGACCACTACAGCACTGTGCAGCGATTTTGACCACAAACGTGACCTCTGGCTGAAGATGAGCTGGTTATCCCCACTAGGCTCAAGGGAAGAAGACTCCGGATTGGATCTCCTCCTAGTCGTTGAAGGGTAGATAGCTCAGGACTGCAGCAGGGCTTCACCAGTATGGGATAGTTGCAGCAGTCAACCTCTCCTCCGCTTCTCTTCGGTTCCCTGTAGTTCCAGTGGCGACTCTCTGACTTCCAGCCCAAGAGACCTGCCTTTTATGTGAAAATCCCCCATTCACACAGCCTGGCTGTCAATCACACAGCAGGGGGGTTGTCCAGCCCGGACAACCACCTCAGCCAATCATGAAAAAGTGCGACTTGGGTTTCCTAGGATACCCTGTGCAGGGGGTGACTACACCCCTCCCTCACATTCAGCCCACCTAGACACCCAGGCGCCTTGAGGAGGGCTTCTTGGCAGAAGCCCGCCAAAAGACAGTGAACAAAGAAGGCAGACCTGGTTTGCCGCGAAAGGTAAAACACAAGAAGGATATTAACAAAAAGAAATGGCGAATAAACCGCACCGAAGCCAAAAGAAAAAGTATTTGGTCAAGCGGGTTTAAGTTCGAGGCTAACACAATAGCTTACAATATTACCACTGTTATATAAGATAACCGCGGTAGAAAATTAGGGTAGATGGCACTGCCACCATCCATGTCTAAATGTTAAAAGAGCGAAACAATGCTCTATGAGGTACAGATAAAAAGGGCTAAGAGTTAACCCTTCCAGTACTCCATGTAAGATGGGGTGTACTGGATCTGTGGTTAATTTGACTAAGTAAAGTTAATGGTAACTTTACCATTTTCTGGGGGACACTCAGCCTCAGAAATGGAGTCGGTGGGAAGTCTGAACGACAACCTTGTGCCACTGCACAGAAGGTGCTGTGCGACACACAAAAGAAGGGGGCTCCTGAAGTGGTGTACTCCAGAGTCCACAATCACAAAAACAGGTAAAAACACATAGCAAAACACAAGTAAGAGTGGTGAAAAGCTCACACTCTTACCAAGTGGAAAGAAATAACTCCAGAAATCCAGCAAAGCTGCTGAGGGACCCACTAGGTAAGGGAAATTAGCCATGAAATGAGAATTCTCCCTAACATGTGGTAGCATAGTGTAGGAGTACTTTGGTGCCCATTGGTTTGGCGATCTCGTGTTGTATTGTGATTTCAATAATTCGTCTGTGTATCGATTTTGGGATCCATGTAGAACAATAATAAAAAAATAAAAACTCCCCCTCCCCCTTCCCCATACTCCACCCAACTTGAAGCATCTGTCCCCCGAACCTTGCATGCTGACTGAGCACGAGTACAGTCAGTCGTTAAGCATACTTAAATGATCTATAACAATTTCTATCCCCAACAAAATCACTTTACCCTTGCACTTTGGGCCCGAAGAGGTGTTCGCTCTTGGTAGGGTGGGTCTTTTCCCCCGGCCATTTTGCCAATATTGTCTATTCTTTGGCTTCTTAGTTTCATGTCTTGGCATTGTCCTTCATTCAATCTCTTTTCGGTCTGTGGGGCCTCCAGTGTAAGTTTCACTGCTCAATTTTGGCGCTCACTCGTCTTCTCTGCGTGGTGGCGGTTCAAGGTTGTGCACCGGTGGTTGCATCGGCAGTGGCTCTCGTTCTGGCCGGGCCCAGGGTTTTTTATTCCTGCTAACCCTTGTGTTTTTCCAGTCTCCCTCAATATACTGTTCTGCCCATCTCCATGCTTTCTTAGGGTCTGTGAAATGAACGGTGGTGCCTTTTGTGATATATTTTCAGTTGGGCTGGGATTAAAAGACCATATTTCACCTTTAGTGACTGCAGCTGCCTTTTAAGTTGATCAAATGATTACCTAGCCTTTTGCACTTCCCTGGTGTAGTCCGGCAAGAAGGCAATTTTGGAGCCATTGTAGGTCAGTGGGCCCTTGGCACGTGCATGTTGAAGCAGTGCGTCCCGGTCCCTGTAATTTAAGAGCTTTGCAATCACAGTAAGCAGCGGTGCCCCAGGCACTGGTCATCCAGATGGCATGCAGTGGGCTCTCTCTATGTAGAAGAACTTGGAGAACGAATTAGGTTCAAACATATCAGTGATCCATTGTTCCAGGAACAGTTCCATGTTTGGTCCTTCTGTGTTTTCTAGCAGGCCTAGAATACAGACGTTTTGTGCCTTGATCTTCCTTCACCCTCGTCCACTCTTTCTTCCATTCTTTTCAATCTTGTTTGCACACCGGATAGTTGCTGGCATAGTTCACAAAGCCCATCCTCGGTCCCAGATATGTGCTGTTCTGCCTCGCCAGTGCGTGACGTTAGTTTTTGCAGGTCATGACGGAGGAGCGACACACCATGCTGATGCCGTCCATTTTCTGTTCCATCGAGGCCCTGGAATCTGCGATGGCAGACATAACGTCTTTTAGCGATATGGAGCTATCTGCTTCTGCCATTGAGTCCTCTTGTTCCTGCCCTTCTCGGGCGTGTGTGACTAGCAGCGTGTATTGGTCAGTTCTGCTCTGGGCGGGTAGCTTCTTGGCCTTATCTTTACCCATGAGAAGCGTTGTTGCGCCTGGTATGCCACGTGATCGATTTGTGTAAGATATTGCTGAGTCACCTTGTCTCATTGATGTAGTGCTCCAGGCCAAGCGTCAGTGTTTGTGGTGCTTCCTCCTTTTGGTTCAGTACGGCGATCGTACTTCCCTGGTGTCAGGCTTTATCAAATCTGATGTTGTCCCCGGAAGCTGCTGAACCCCCGCAGTCCCCTTTGGATGCTAACCTCTTAACTGGTATCAAACAGTTCAGTTGAGAGCACCCCCAAGGGAAAGGGGGAAAATGGGACAAAATAATAAACTTCAGGTTTTGCTCAGCTTCTTTATCTGTCAACCTGTTGGTAAAAATAACAACAAACAAATTCACTTTAGTCACTAACCTTTGAATTCCTTGGCTCTGACTTCTCTTTATCAATTTAAGTAAATAAACACGCCACCATACCTGATTATCCTCTGTGAATAACGTAGAGGACGTGTGTGAATTCTACTGAAGAAAACAGAAAATAGAGTCTCAGATGCTCTTACTAATTTCTTCAATTCGGAATTGAAAAACTGCTAATCTCTCTCAGTTTAATGAGTTAATCTTCTAGCAGTTCAGATGTCGTTTACCCAAACAACCCGCTGGAAATATTATACCTGTAGTTCGTATTAATTTCTAGCTTCAACACAAATTCCAAAAATGACACTCTGGCTATTCAATTTAAAATTGTTTGTTTCCTGAATATATAAAGTGTTCATTAATTGGATCTTCTGCTTGCAAAGAAGATCGCTCATAAAAGAAGCGTTCTTTTAACCAGAGTATGCGCATGCGTGAAGATATTGTTTTCTCCTTCTAAAATGGATGCGCTCATGAACAAGGAATAGAGTTCAAAAATGAAACTGGCATGGGCGCATGCGTAATGGAATAGTATTCACTCTTCTTAATGTGAATTGTTCAAACTGTAAAGAAGAAATTCCTCAGTTCCGGACACTAATCCTTGAAGAGGCAGCCCAGTGATGATCACGTGCCAGGTTAGAATGTTAGTAAATAAAACATAACGCCTCGGAGTCGCGTGGCTACCACACTGTCACTTGCGCAGACAGTGTAAGATTTCTAACGCTAGTCCGACGTTAAGAAAAGCACTGTTACCGTAAAATGGAACAATACTCAATAATCTTTTATACGGCCGAAAAAACACACGACGCTAAAATGATAAACAGACCTCCACACTCCAACTTGCCAGGTGCAAAAAATGTGACGCAGTTCAACAAATTTAAATACAGTTCTAGAAGTTCTAAAATAAATTCTTGAAAGAACGAAATGAACTACTAATTAAACAAAAACTAAGAAAACAGGAACAAGTTAATTAATGGTATTGATATTTAACTCCTGCTTGAATATCACAAAGTTCCGTAAAATATAAAGAATTCACTTAGCTTGCTTCTTTCTTTCACTGGAACGTTTTCTAAGTTTCTTCTTAATTCTCCAACACTTTCCTGATCCAAATAAACAACTTTAGGCACAAGGGCCTAACTAAAGTTTTCTAAATCCTAAGAGCTTCAAACATAAGACCTTCCAGCTGGGCTTCTGACAATGAAAGGCGGTTTAGAATGTTCCAACAATGCCTTTCTTTTACTTCTGACCAATCACTGATCCTTTTGGAAGTCTCCATTTTGGCTTGGGAAGCTCTCCACACTCTGCACAGAAAGTTAAGGCCCAAACCATACTTTATGTTAATCATATCCTCATTCCACCACATTCAACCAAATCCCACGAAACCTGACACCTGGGTGCTCCCCCGCTAAGTAATTTGCATGTGGTTATGAGCTTTGGGGGTCAGGATTGATACTTGTTATGGGGTGTTGAAGGGGGATGATTTGTGGGCTTTCAGAGTGTCTTTCCTCTACTGCTTGGTTTCACAGGGAGACTGCTGGTCAGGCCTCTGTTGCTGAGTCATGCAGAACCAGTGCTGTTGCAGTCACCGCGCGCCTCTGTGGGAGTCTCTTGGTGTTTATTCTTCTCGTTCTGCTCCATCGTGATGTACACTGTGAGGCACAAAGTCTGGTATGGCAAGCCGGGCACGTAGCGCTGTGTGCAAAGCGGGGTGCGTTTCCATCCGTTTAGGGATAGCCGGTCTGACTGTTGCAGAGTAAATAGCTGAATAGCTGGCGTCTCCTGTTTTTGTTGCGGGATCTATGACCTTGCGGTCCCCCTTTCACTTGTGTCAACATCTTACCGCCTCCTAATGCACGCGTGAGTGCTGATAAGGGCAGGATATCTGAGGTGCCAGTGGTAGGTTTGTGCACTCCACCCGGCGGCTTATCACTTGTCCAGAATGTCACTAGCAGTGGTATTGTCCTGGTATTGACCACTGTTGTTACGCTAGTGGCTCCTGTCTGTGCTACGGCTTATGGTGTTCCTGCCGTGTGGATAATGGTGTGGCCTCGGGCGGAATATGCACTTATATAGTGTTGGCTCCCTGGAACCTCTGATATTCGTATTGGCAGCTCCACATTATGGCAGATTCACTTACCAGGTCTGTATCCCGCTTCTGATTGAGCCGCTCCACACCCGCTCTGCTGTAAACCTCCAGCTCCAGGCAGGCAGGAGGCGGGCGCAGGGTTGATGCAACAGGCCCCGGAAGAAGACCGCAGGTCGGGTCCGTTTGTGAGGCTGTCTGCGTTATAGTGCGCTGCAATCTCCTCAGGCCCTTCCCCCCGGGGTTCCTACCGCCAGTGCTGCTCCTTCGTTGGGAGGTGGGGGCACTTTTATGGGCACAGCATTGTTTGAGTAGCCAAATCCGTGTGCACCCTCCACTGTCTCAGGCATCCGCTGGCAGGCCACACTTCAATGTCCACAGTCTTCGGATTGGGGTGGGGGGGTTGCTGCTGGTCCCCGGTTCAGAGTCCTGGGTGCCGCTGCAGGGGCAGCATCACCCCCTCCTGGTGTTCAATCCTCCGTCCTCATGCGCCCGCACCAAGCCGGGTGGGCGCTCTCTGCGGGTCCGCGAGCGGGGAGGTTTTGAACATGCCTCTTTGCGTGGAGCGGAATGCGAAGCACCCGGCTCCTCTGCGCCCGATGGCCCTCCTCGGTTGACAGACGATAAGTCTCGTTTGCCTCTCTGTGTTTGCACGATGGCACGAAGGCCTGCTATGGTGCGCCCCAGGTTTTAGGCAGTATCTCCTTGATACGTTTGCCCGAGGGGGTCGCGCTTCAGTCTGTCGCCATGTTGGTTTCCCTGCCTCTATCATATGCTGGTTTCTTCCGTGGGCTGTATCTCGCTGGCGGATCTGATTTTGGAATCCGTTTTTTCGTTCAAATGTTCTCTAGTTTGTTGCTCTATAGGGACGATTTCCCTTTCAAGATTTATAAGAATAGCAGGCTATTTTCAGGATGTTTGTCGGCTGGGAGAGCACAGAGACTCACGTCTTCATCTCTCTGCTGCTATCCACGCCCCTTAACTCTTCTCAATCTTAAATCACGCTCATCCACAGTTTCTTTTTGTTGTAAATTTGTTTTTTATTTTAACAATACCAACAGACTAATTTAACATCATTAGTTCATTGTTGGCATTCACTTGTATCCCCCCTCCTCCCAAGACCACAATCCGTCAGGTGAGTCTATCTGTTCAGGGCTCCGATTGCAAGCTTCCTGTTTCTTCTGTGGTGGTATCTTCGTTCCTTGAGTTGAATAAAGGCACCGTCAGCGCCACCCATTGTAACAGATCTTCACTGTTGTCTAGTTTCTGTTCTCGTAGTGCGTTTTCCCAGGCCCCAGATTCTGCTGTTACCCATCGTTGGAGGTCTCACCACCACAGTTCCACGCTGGGACTGTTGCAGTCTTTTCACCCCATGGCAATGCGTCTTTTTGCTAAAAAGTATATCAAGTCTTTCATCGGTTTGTTCTTTCGACTTCTCTAATATCTGCCCAATATACATGCTATTGGGGTACGTATGTCCAATTCTATGCCCGCTTTAGCCACTCTTGTAGCTATCAGTGTCCAAAAAAGTTGTATTTCTCAGCACCCCCAAAACATGTGAGTCATTCCGGCCTCTGTTCCTTTGCATTTAGGACATTCCTTAGCCCCTGCTCCCTTGAACTTGGAGATTACGTCCGGTGTAAGGTATGCTCTGTTAATGATGTAAAACTGTATTAGCTGCAATCTGGCATTTCTGGAGACTTTTTTGTGGTAGTAGGTTATAGCTTCCCATGACGTGTCCTTGAATTCCATGCCCAATTTGTTTTCCCATTTTGTCTTGCATCTTAGTTCCTCTTTGGATGTACTGTCCAATAGTGTCTCGTAGAGCCTCGAAATCCCATGGCCCCCCTCAGCGACATTTAGTATGTTCTCTATAGCTTCATGTTCCATTTCTTGGTTCTTAAATTCGGGCCATCTTTCCATGAGCCTAAATGTCACTGCCCTATGTAGTAGGAACTGTCCCGTGGGAAATCCAGTAGTTTCGTGCAGGTCAGCAAAGGTCAGGATTTCTTGGTCATTCACTAGATCCCCCAATGTGGCTACTCAGCATGGCTCTCATCCATTTCTAATTTCCATGTGACCCCAGGGTCTGACTGCCATGGTCGCTGCTATCGGGATCTGGGGGGAAATTGGGTCTATTATTTTCGTGCACCTACAGGCCCGTTTCCAAATTTGGATTCCAAGTTTCACCAAGTAGGGACAGTTTTGTGTAGTGCTTGCAGGGGCCCAGAGTAGATCTCCAAGAAGCATACTGTAAAACGAGTTGGTGTAAATCGCTGTACAAACTCAATACACATAAACATATGCAGGATGGCCGGTTGTAGGAGTCGGGTGTCCGTCGTGATCTCATCCACCATCCATTACACTATGTGTTTTAATGGTCTTGCTAGGAAATATAGTTCGAAATTGGGGATTTATAGGCCTCCCTTTTCATAGGGTCTCTGCAGTCCTTGTAGTGCGACTCTATGCCCCCCCCACCCCCGCCAGAGGAATCATCTACAGAGCTTTTCCAGGTCCCGGAAAAATAGTGGGGGGACGTTTATGGAACGTTGCTGAAGCAATGCAATAGTCGGGGCAATGCCACCATTTTGAGGAGCCCAGCCCTCCCTGCCACTGACAGTGGCAGTTTACTCCAGAAATCCATTGATTTTATTTTGGGGTTTCGATGGATGGTGATTCCCAGGTACTTGAAAGAGGCTGCCTTCCATTGGAGTGCCAAGGCAGGGAGATTCTCTATTCTTTCCTCGCCCATGGCAGCCAAAGGGAAGAGGCATGACTTTTCTTTGTTTATTTGGATCCCTGTGTATCTACAGAACCTATCGTGTCTCCAAGATGTATGGTAGTATGTGTTCGGGGTTATTCAGGTACAATAGCGTGTCATCAGCGTACATCGACACTAAATGTGGTACCCCATCTATTATTATGCCCCCAATGCTATATTCCTGTTGCAAGTAGGCGGCTATCAGTTCCGAGGCAATGATGTATAACATCGGGGAAAGTGGGCATCCCTGCCGTGTGCCCCTTTGTAATTGCCATTTACGTTTTGCCTGTGCGCACTCTGGCCATCGGGCCTGTGTATATGGGTTTGGTCCATTTTAAGAAGGCGGGTCCTATCCCCATCTTCACCATGGTGGCGTACAGCCAGTTCCATCTGACCAAATCAAAAGCCTTAGTGGCGTCCAGAGACGCCACTGCACACTTTCCGGGAATGACATTGGTGCTGTGTATGACGTGGTACAGTCTGTGCAAGTTTTCGGAAATGGTCCGCCCTGGCAGGTATCCCGTCTGATCTTGGTGGATCAGTAGAGGGATCACTCTCCTTAGTCTGCCATACTCATCCACAGTTGACCCCCATATCAGCATGTCATCCTGATAGAACATCACACCATACTCGCCCCCTCCCCCGCACCCCCCCCCCCCCCCCCCAAACGCCTTGTACATGACTTTTTGGAAAACACTTGCTGCTGACACCAGGCCAAATAACATTCTCTTAACATCTGAAGCGACCAAACAGCGTGATGAATGCCATTTGGTCCAGAGTCAGCATGGAGTTCCACCTGATGGTATACAGACCTCGGATCTAGAAGCGAAAACACCTGTGCTCCAGACACATTCATAAGCCGATTGCCAGTCTTCGGAGGTCGACCTTTCTCAGCGACCACATTCATGTTGAGATTCCTGAGATCAATAAATAGCCTCACTGCCCTGTTGGTTTTCTGGACTACCACAGTTGGGCCCCCTCTGAGGCTTTGATACCTTCAATTACACCTTCAGCTTTCATATTCTTCAACTCCTTTCTCAGTGATAAAGGAACAGTCCTCAAAACAAAAGAGGTGATGGCTGGAAGGATTAGAATTAATCTTAAGCTCTGGCATTGCTCTGGGCAACCCTCCAAACGAGTGTTCTTCGCCTGCCAAGCCATTCCAAAAGGGTTAAGACCATGTTCAAATCTGGCTTGGTCCCACCCCTGAAGGGGCAGTCCTGCCGAAACTGCTTGGTCAAATCCCTTCTGCACGAGACCCCAAGCTTCCCCAGAAATGTTTCCCGCCTTGTTGGGCCTCATCAGTGAGGAGTAGCTTGGGTCTCTAGGAACAGTTCACAGCTTGGCTGATATCAGAATAGCATCCACCATGAGTTTTATTCAACGGACAGCACCCTGCAAACACTCCAACTTCTTGTCAAGACCTTTAGGAACCATGATGATACATCCTCTCACTTGCACTTGCCAGGGTCTGTCATACTCCTACGTCCTGTCCCCTTTCCTCCATAGTTATGGGACATTCCTGGGGCGGGACTGGAGCACTTTGTAAAAAGTAGCACATTTTTCAAAAATGTGTCCTTCTCTTTTTACGCGGGGTACCGCACGTGGTCGTAACCCTGCCCTCCTTAGCACCGCCCTGTGCATCGCCCATCAGTCCTTTTCTCCGCTCGATCGGGACTGGACGCACTTGCATCTTTGGAAGATTTGTTCCTTCCAGTGTCATTCTCTCCTGCTCTGGCTTAGAGGCCGTGTGGTAGTCCGTCTATACCGTTTCAGTTAGATTTTCCTATTTGTTCGTCTTGTGACCGACACTCCGCTAGGGTGGATCCTCATCCTCTTTGTTTAGAGTGTTTGGGTCCGGACTACCCGTGGGACTTGTGCTTTTACTGTGATTCCCTTTCGGTCCGGGTGCTTCAACGTCATTTAGAACGGTGGTAGGAGGTGTTTCAACGCACTCCCCTACGCACTTTCAAGCTTTCATCGACGAGAAGAAGAAACGCCCAGTGAGTTCTTTACTTTTTAGAGCACCACGGCCGCGGGACTCCTTCCTGGGGTCTTCCCGGTCCGGGAGGAGCGTCAAAAGCTCTGTTACCGGGGCTTGCCCTGAGGTGCCTTTTAGGCCTAAAAAAAGTACCATAGTTTTCTCTGAGGGCCTTCGTAAGGGGTCTACTCGCACCGGATTGCAATCTGAGGCCCCTCCTGTGCGGGCTATTCAATGGCCCAGTTCTACTGAGGCGGTGGGTACCAGAGCTTGCTTCGAGGTCTCCTTGTCTGGAGCTTACCGTACAGACACCGGGGTATGCCCTGAGACCTCCGTTGAGGTTTTCTGTACCGAACTAAAGTTTGAGGCCCTTCATGAAAGAGCTTTTACCAGGCTCAGATCTGAGGTCTCTCGTTTGGAGGCTAAGGTGACAGACAGTTCTGAGACGCCTGTTAAGGTCTTGTCGGTGAGGTATACTCCTCATTGCTCCCGTTCAAGCAGTGACGCCCGTTCTGTTGAGAGGGCACGGAGTGAGATCTCTGACCGGAATTCCTCTGTTACCGGAATTGCCGAGGCCCTTCCGTTGAAGGCTATTCTGGCTGATGGCATGTCTCAAAAAGGCCACACAGTACTGTCTCGGCCGAGGTTCCTTGTGTGAAGGCTAAGATGAAGACCCCTGACCCATCTGTGGAGACCCCTGTCTCACTTCCACACGTGTTGCAGTTCTCCTCAGGTGTTGAGAAAATGGCGGCTGCTCCCACCAAGACTACAGTGGCCATTTTGGATACCTCCCTTACAACTACGCCATCGGCGCTGGGTAGGGGGGAGTGGCTTTTCAGGTGAACATCATTTTCCTTGTGCGCATCCATTTCGTCCAGTATACGACTGGAACGTTCGGATGCCACTACCGCACAACGTCTCGCTTCCTACGGCGTCTGCACCCTTGATCTATGTTGGCACCAGTTGAGAAGGGCCCTCTTGGCAACCCTCTCCCTTAGGCCCCTGGAATTACTCCGCTCATGAGAGGCCTCCTCCAGTCACGTCTAAAACGTCGGCGGAGGACACTTTATTCGGTGAATTTCAAAAGCGAATGCACTCCGACCCCATGAAGGAGTATTTTCGAGGTTTGTTTAGGGAGATATGCCCTCCTGCGCCGGTGCTCCCAGTTATGGCACCAGTGATCCCGCCAGCGCCTCCTTTGCCGGCCCGGCCTCCACCGGCTCTCCCTCCCTTGCCTCCATTGTCTCCAGTGGACAAATCTTCAGCAGGGCCCGATGCGACGCAGATTGATCCTGATGTGTCGGACGATGCATAGGGGGATCAGGACAGTGAGGACCAGCCCCGCTCGGTGAGAGCCTTTAATGACCGGGTGGTGGACATGTGTCGTCTTTTGGATGTTCCAGTACCCTAGGCACCCGCTCCACAGGAAGAGGTGCTTTCGGGGGTATTCACCTTGTCTCCTTTGGAGCGTACCGGCTTGTTCTTGCAGAAGGACGTTTTAGCTGAGGTCCGTGAAGTCTGGGAGAAACCACACTCTGCACTGTTTGTTAACAAAAAGATTGATGCTTGTTATAGCCTCCATTCTTCGGAAGAAGTGGCCTTAGTGTCGTGTCTGCCCCCTTCCTCCATGGTGGTGGCTGCTGCTACTTTACAATCCAGACCGGCTTCATCGTCTTCTACAGCGGCAACGCAGGTTCTGGCCAAAGAGGACAAGCTTCTTGACTCTTTGAGGAGGAAGATTTTCACTAATTCAGCCCTGCAGTTACGTCAAGCTAACGCAGAACTGGTATTAGCAGGGGCGAATATGAAAATATGGAAAGGTCTGTCAGAGTTTGAGGAATTGATTCCCGCTAATAAACTAGAAGATTTTAAAGCAGGATTGTCAGATGCCAGGGTCTTGGCGGAGGATATGCTGGAGGCTGCGGCGCATCATGTCGACACCTCATCCCAGGGGCCTTCTGCTTGGTGTGGACACCTCTCGTCAGGCTTGGCTGCACGCTACCAAGTTCTCTAAAGAGGGGCAGGATAAAGTTCTGGACCTGCCATTTGATGGAAAGGAGTTTTTTCATTCAACGACAGATGTTGAACTGACTAAGACTAAGGACAGCACCCAGACCGCCAAGTCCTTGTCTGTCCTGGTGAAACCGCCTTTCAGGGCACAGAGAATGTCTTTGCAGCCTCGGCCTTCCTCTGGTTTTAGGGGATTTCTGGATCGGAAGTCCCGTAGTGTCGATACTCCATCAGGAAATTCCCGCTGACGGCAGCAACAGGGCTGGTTTTTCTCCCGTTCCTCTGCCTCCTCTTCAGGTTCAGGTGGTGCTGCCACCGATAAACCAACTAAATGAAGTTTCTCTACGCTCGCACGAGACCCCGTGGGAGGGCGCATTGCGTCTCACTGGGAGGCGTGGCAGGCCATCACGAGGACCGGTGGGTCTTGTCAGTCGCTCGGGCAGGCTTCCGCTTGCCCCTTCCCCCTACCCCACCCTTCAATCCTCCCTTCCAGCAGTTGGTGTCGCCCTCCCTTAGAGCCGAGATTCCGAAGTTGCTGGATCTCAGAGTGGTGGAACCAGTTCCCCTAGGGGAGCAAGGAGAGGGCTTCTACTCCCGGCTGTTTACGGTGCCCAAACCCAACCAGGCTGGCCTGCTCACCATCCTAGACCTTTCCCATTTCAATCTCTCTCTACCACAAGAGAAATTCAAGATGATCACGCCCTGTCAGATAAAGTCCTCTTTACAGAAGGGCGATTGGCTCAGCATGGTAGACCATCAGGATGCTTATTTGCATATTCTGATTTGGAGTCCGCATATGAAATACCTACGTTTTTCCTTGGGGGAGTAGCATTTCCAGTTCCGAGTGCTCCCGTTTGGCCTCAGCTCGGCACAGCGTGTCTTTACGAAGATGATGTTGGTTATCACAGCTTATCTTCGGCTTCAGGATATCCATGTTTATCCGTATTTGGACAATTGGCTGCTGCGCAGTCCTTGTCCTCAATCAGCCTTGAGCAACCTTCATTCACTCCTCCAGCTCCTGTTCGATCTTGGGCTGTTGGTTTTCGTTGGAACACGATCGACTGCAGAGTATATCTGACCAGGGACAGAATGGCGGATCTGTTGGCCACGTGTCAGATGTTTGCGCAGTCAGAGAGCATGGTCGGCTTGGTGGTTCCAGAGGCTTCTGGGCCTCATGACCTCGTGTGTGTTGGCTCTTCCTCTTGCTCGTCTCAAGATGAGGCGAACACAGATGGCTCTTCGGAGTTCTTGTCACCAAGCAGTGGACCGAGACTCCAAAATGATTCCTGTTCCATCTTGAGAGCGGACCTTGTGTGGTGGTCATCTCTCAGCAATTTGTCGGTGGGCGCAGCCTTTCAGGATGCCTACCCGCTAGTGACAATCACGACTGACGCTTCCCTTCTGGGGTGGGGTGCGACGTTGGACCTTCTTCAGGTTTCTGATCTCTGGTCACCGCAGGACAAACTCCTTCATATAAATCACCTGAGGGGTACGGTGAGCTGTTCTCTTCTGCTCATAGCACTGTGGTGGCCGGCCAGGTTTTGGTTTTTAGAGCTTCAGCATCTGTCAGTGTGTGCACCGATCAGGCTTGCGTTGTCCGCTGATAACATGCGCATTATTCAGGCGGCCAGGAAGGCCTCGACGAGATCTCAATACAGGAGCAAATGGCTTTGGTTCTGCCACTGGTGCTTGTTAGGGAGAATTCTCTGTTAAGGCTAATTTCCCAAACCTAGTGAGTCCCCCAGCAGCTTTGCTGGATTTTTGGGGTTTATTTTTTTCTCCTGCTAAGAGTGAGACTCTTTTTCTCCCACTCTAGACATGTTTTGAGATATCCTTTGACTTTGTAATGTGTTTTATGGGCTATGGGGTCTTTTACTCCATAGGGTTTCATGTATTTTTGGTAAGTCTGTTACACAGCACCCTCAGTGCAGTAACACAGGGGTGTCAGTGACCCCCAAACATAGACTCCATACCCTGGGACTGACTACTGTCTCCCAGGGCATGTAAAGTCACCATTGACTTTACTAGTCTTAACTTGTGAACAGAACCAGTACAAACCATCATATTGTGGAAGTACTGGTAGGGGTAATTAGATTGCCCCAGGGTCTGTTTTTCGAGGGGGGGCACTGTGCAGTCCCCCCTCGTTGAGTTTCTGGCTGGTGGCAGTGGTTACCACTTTTTACTATTACTTTGTTGCAGGGTTGCAGGATTACCATTGGCCCTTGACCTCTGCCATCCACCCCTGGATTTCTGTCCACTGATTGGCTGGAACTGGTCTCCCCAGGCCTGAGACCCATCTCTGTGATCTGTGCACCTCTTCAAGGTGATGAGAATGACTGTGTTCCCAATGTATCTGTTAGCAGTACCACCTTTGCCTGTGAGAGGGCCCTCAATGTTGTTAACAAGACCATGTTTTACTTCATGTCTGGGTTGCTGAGAACAGTTCGTCTTCCCACCCCATTGTCTAGCACGGCTGCATCCCATGGTTGAGGACTAAGAATTCGAGCTCTTGTCTGCAATTTTTCAGTTTTTCTGCTGATGGCACCTTGTCATTTTAGGTTTGTAATTTGTTGCTTGTATCTGACCTTGTGGCCTCATGTAATCCTCATTATACTTATACTAAGATTTCTACATATCTATACAGTGTTATGCTTTCCCATAGGTAAATCGTGTTTGGTCCTTCCAGGATCCTTATGTGATCTTGTAGCTCCATAGGGTTTGATGCCAAATTTTTGGAGGCGCTGTTACAGGAATTGTTTGTTTTTTAGTTGCGTCATTGTTTTATTTTGTTGGTTTTTGTTGCGTATTTATAACGCGCTTAAATACCCAGAGGTTTCTGAGCGGACCTGGGGATCGAACCTGTGTTGCTTTGTGTCGTCTTGCTTCCAAGGCGTGCACGTTGTCGCTGAGCTATCCTCCCGGGACAATAAGCATCTGCAAGCTTGCTCTGCATCTCTTCGTTGCCTTGCGGTCAGCGTTTCTGCACTTAGCTAATTAGAAAAATAATAAAAGCTTTTGACAGTATGTATATGTATCTGTCTTCTAGTTACATAACTGTGTAAGCATGCTCTTCGTGTGTTCACGTATGTTTGTGTAATTTCTGGCATGGCTGCGAGTGTACTTCGTGACTAACTTTGTTATGTCGTGGTGGCACTAATGACATTAGCACATTGGTTTCTCGGCATTAGTAAACGTCATCCATCTAGACATTTGGGTCCATGACCAATGTTGAAGCACGTGTATCCATAAAGACATTGATTGGATAAGGTTTGAATGGCTGTCTGAGAGAATATCTTTCCACATATGTGGATGTCAATGGCCCTCCTGGGGGCTGTCCGAAAAGTGAGCGGCTTTGTGCATTTTTGACTCTTAGGGCCGTTTTGTTCCACTCCCCTGGTTCACAGAGTGATCTGCAAGATAAGAGAGTCATGCCACCTGTGCATCATTTTGATAGCTCTATGGTGGCTTCAGTCTCTCGGACATGCCACCCATTCACCTGCCGCTGGGCCCAGCTCACCTCTTGCAGCAGCGGGGCAGGTTTGTCCACCCTGCGCCACAGAAATTAGCACTAGCAGCGTGGTTCCTGAGCAGGTCACTCAATCATCTGAGCCTGTCTCAGGCTAACCTAGAAATAATTTGGGGCGCTAGGAGCAAGGCTACTAGGAGCCAATACAAGAGTAAATGGACTAAGTTCTGTCACTGGGCCGACTTACTTGCACGTTGGACCATGTGCTCTCCTTCTTTCACTCCGGGGTGCAGGTCGACACATGCCGCACCTACCTGGCAGCCTTCGGTGCCTACAAGAGCTCGGAGGAGGTTTTCACCTCTGCTTACCCAGTGGTTAAATGTCATCTGGCGGGCCTCACCAGGCTCTAGCCGCACATCACGAAACCACACCCTGTGTGGGACCTCAATGTAGTGTTGGGCGCCCTAGCGCACAAACCTTTCGAACCAATGACATACGCGGACATCAGACTGGTCACCAATAAAACAGCTCTGCTGGTGGGCCTCACCTCTGCTCTCAGAGTCAGCGAGATCCAAGCATTGGTAGCTTCAGCACCCTATAATACTTTTCACAAGGACATGGTGGTCCTGCAAACCCACCCCTGCGTTCCTAAATGAAGAGGTAGTGTTACCCACTTTTTTTGCCGATCCTAAGGATGATGCTCCAAGGGTATTGCACTGTCTGGATGTCAGACGCGCTCTGAAAGTCTATCTGGACAGGACCAATAGGTTTCGCAAATCGGACACTCTTATTTGTCACCTGCGGGGGGTCAAGGCCCGGGTATCAGGCATCCGAGGCCTCCATAGCAAGGTGGATGGTTTTGCCATCAAGGAGACCTATGAGGAGCAGCACAAACCATGTCCAGCTAACATGCATGCCCACGTTGTTAGAGCCAAGGCTATGGCCGTTGCATTCCAGAGACCGGTTTTGTGGCGGGTCATTAGCAGGGCAGCCACCCGGGCCTCCCCTTTAGCTTTCTGTAAACACTACTGTTTGGACGCCTGCTAGAAGTCAGACGCGGCTTTTGGACAGGCAGTTCTAAGGAACTTGTTTTCTTAAAGAGGGTCACCTCTCCACCCTGGAGATACTCAATTGTAATCGTGCTCTGAAACACCTGTGTATGAGCGCGATATAAATAAAATATATCATATCATAATCACCTATATAGTATGAAGGAAAGGGGACAGGAGGTAAGAGTAATTATAAGTTACTCACCGTAGTGACTAACGTACTCTTAGTCCATTGTCCCCTTTCGCCCCATATGGCGCGTCAATGGGACTGAGGAGTGGCGCCAGTTGCCGAAGTCAGGGGAGCGCATGCTCCTAGGGCCGTGCCCCAACGCTCCTCTAAATTTAAAGGGGGAAGATGGTTTTTCTGGTGAAAAAGGTTCCATCTCCCGTCAGTCACTACGGTGAGTAACTTATAATTTACTCACCGTAGTGACTACATTATTCCTAGTCCATAGTCCCCTTTCCTCCATACGCCTGGCCGCTGTCACCTCTAATAAGTATCCTCTATTATTGCTTAAATGGTCTCAGACCTGGCGATAGAAAAGGACTGAAGGGCGATGCGCGGGGCACAGCTCAGGAAGGCGGGGTTACAGTCACGTGCAGTGGCCCTGCGTAAAAATAAAAGAAGGATAACAAATACATTTTGGATGCTTTTTTTACAAAAGTGCTACGGTCCCGTCCCAAAGGACGGAATGTCCCACAAGTATGGAGGAAAGGGGACTATGGATTTAGGAGTAAGGTAATCACTACAGTGAGCAACTTTGTCATTCACCTCTAACTTCCTTCACCTCACCTGTCTTACGCAGTCAGCCAATCTGGGACCCGAACCTGCGCTGCCCCATGACCTTCCACAATTCCCACCCACTTTAGCTGCCCTCCCTACTGTGGCTTTCTTCAGCGGGCTTGTGAGGTGATGGCACTAAACAATTCGATGGCAGTGTTCTGTGCAGCTGTACATTGACCGTGTTTTGCATTTAAAGAGCAGAGTCTGTTTTTTGAGTTGCACTCATGAGGTAGTATTCATGTGGAACCTCTGCAGAAAAAACAATACACAAACTGGATGATCCTTATGCTCTTAAATTCTATTTGGAAAGAAGTCTGTCTTTAGGTCTTCAACCCATCTTTTTTCACATTCATTGGACTTTCACCAGGCAGTGGAAGTGGCTATTGCGTTGTTGCATGAGTTACAGGTCGTTTTGTGGAATGCCTTTTTCGCAAATACTTGAACCATTTCACTAGAGCAAATACTGCATTGATGGCCATCTAAAGATACGGATCCATATCAAATATTAGAGATAGGATACTGGCTAACAAGTATGCTTTCTATAAATATTGATATTTTGATATATCTATCTTCTAATAGGATGTTTCTTATGTCCAATAAATTCATACAACCATTTTGTCTGTATCCTAATTGATGCTACTTCCACCTCCCAGTAAATCGTTTAGGAGGTGGAGTCAAATAGATCAGATGTGCTGGGATTGTGCTCCTTCATGCCTGCTTCTTCACTGTATAACACAGTATAACACTTTGGCAGTATGTAACCATCAGATTTGCCATCAGATTAGAACCTGCAAGTCTTGTTGGAGCACGCTGGTACCAGGTTCCCTGGTGGATTACTTTAGTAGGTGCTGCTGGACGCACCTGGGCCAGTGCAGTGTCGAGACAGATCTCCTCACTGACGCAGCAGTGTTCATTTTGGTGCCCTGTTGAGTGGGGTTCGAGACTGTGCCCTTAGCTGGCTGCCTCTCGAGGGCAACTCTCCCGACCTGTACCCGGTGTATACAGACACTAGACGTCCTTCCTGGTTTGTGACCCTCAATCCCCGGCATCGCTGCTGGGTGAAGACACGCCCGAGTTGGACTGTCTGAGCAGCATGTTGGATGCGCTATCGGATGATCTTAACAGACTCCTGAGGTGTGCTCCATATATGTGCTTCGTCCTGGGATCTGCAATGGCCTGAACCTTCGTGCCTCGAAGATGTAATTTACAGCCTGGCGATCTGGATTGTTATATCTCCTGACCTATCCTGCTGGATGCTGGGTTGCCCCGCTGGTGAAAGGCAACACCCAGAAATTAGCTGCACTAGCCTGTACAGCCACAACCACCTGCGAGTGGACCTGTGAGCCTCTGTACTGGGGTGGCCCCACTTGCTCCCCCTGTGGAATTGGCAGTGTGTTGCTGAGTTGGCTAGGCTTAGACAGAGGCAGAGGGGTATTGGTGACGTTTTTACCTGGCGATGATCTGGAGCCTTGTGCACTAGGCAGGATCGATGTGAGAACTGTTATAGAAGAATCCCTCTCCCTGCAAACCTAATGTCGAGATGCCAGTAGAATAGAAAAAGCAGTTGCAACACATAGCCTACAGCGCTTTGCCTACTTTGCTATGCAATGTCAGATAGCGGCTAACAGCAGACCAGGACAGAGAAGGTCTTGTCGGATCACATCGTCTCACTTAAAGAAATGCTTGGAGTCAAAATCCATCCACAACAAACTGTTGTTGCAGGTTAACAGTGTCACTGAGGGTTGATAATAAAGCAATTATATTTAGGGGTGTAGTAAAGGTACTGTTTTACTGTTTGGCTGCTGGTATCCCTGTAGAATTTAAACTGTCAGTAGAAAAGTTGGCTGGCAGCATAAAAATACAGAATAACATTTATATTATACATGTTAATTACATGAACAATATTCATGATTACACATATTCTATTGTGCTAAGTGTTTTGAAAGAAGTCTGGTATCACCCATTACTGGGACAGTGTCTATGCCTTTTAATGCTAGCAGTGAGCAAGATCTATTAATTCACAACTTTGCCCTACTTATTTCAATCCAAATTAAGCTTCTTCAGTGCCATATTTGTTCACAACAAATACATTCAAGTTTCAGTATACCCTGCACGACTCATGCACACAGGGAAAGTGTACTTCTTCATGGATCCTGGCCAGGCTGCACAGTTTGTTGAATTGTTTACCTGTAAGCAAAACCTGTTTGCAGGGCCTCTACCAGTCACCTTCAGAGATAACATTTCAGCTCACAATTTGACTCTAAATTCACAGTGAAGCACATGTTTTATATATTTGCTACATGTTAATAATTTGTACGTTTTTCACTCCTGCCCAGTGTTGTTAGAAGTACTATTTCTTAGTTGGTCAAGCAAAGTGGGTGGCAGTTGGTTCTTTTTTTTTTTTCCAAGCATATGAGGGTAACCCAACGGAGAAGGTTTGTTGCTAGTTGCTTGTTGCTTGTTATAATATTCGTTTTTGTGATATATCTCTGGACAATTTGGGGAGGTCAGGGTGGGTGGGAAGGTGCTTGGTGTGGCTCATGAGTTATAAAAGATTCTGTGGGAGGCAGCATGATGCAGAAGATTGTGTTGGTCGGTGATGATTGAGATATGAATAACATGCAGAACCTGCGGATTAGATTCTTGACATGAATGCACATGGCTTGAACAACCATCTGAAGTCCTGCAGGTTAATTTCATGTGCTGAAAGATACTCCATTCATATTCTGTGTTTACAGGAAACTCCTCTTCGAACACCAAATACTAGTGGGGTTGCATGGGGATGGGGGAGATGCCAGGTTTTTTTCATGTTACTCTGCTTACACTTGGTGCACAGCTATATTTGCAAAAAGATTTGCATTTTGCCTGGAAAGAGGCTATTGCAGACCCGGAGTATAGGCATGTATACGTTTTGGGCTCGATTTAGGCATTACAATATCCAAATGCCTAATGTGTACCCACCAAATGCTGACTCCCCAGTTTTAGAAAATGACTAGCGTATTAAACCATGATTTAGACAATTACAATATGGGTTGAAGACTTGCTGGCATTTCCACAACTTACCTCACACACTGAACTTGTTGGTGGTCTCCCGACCATCAATCTGGATTCTGAGCATCCAGAGGCACGGAAACTGCTCACCTAAACACCCGTCAAGAACTGCTCACATCTCTGGACTCTTCCAGCTGTCCTGATCCTACTCAGTCTCTCCTCTGCCTTCATACGGTTAACCATTCCATCCTCATAAAACAGCTCCATGATACCCTGGGTATCTCGGAGCGGGCACTGCACTGGCTTACCTCCTTCCTAACTGAGCGTCGCAAATCATTTTGGCCACCTTCTCCTCGCCTACTTCCTTCTCGACCTGTGGCGTCCCCCAGGGCTCAAACCTCTTCCCCCTGGCTTTTCAACACTTACCTTGCTCAGCTAGCACTCCTCATTTCCTCCTTCTACACCAACTTCTAGTGCTACGCAGATGACACACAACTCTTTTTCAAACTTTCTGCTGACCCTCTTGCATCTCCTATCTTCCTTGACTGCCCATATTCCATCTAGTCCTGGTGTACTTCCAACGATTTCTACCACAATGCCAGCAAGACTGGGATCATTCCCATTGGGACCCCTGCTCCCTCTTTTTTCCCCCCCTCACTCTGGCCATCCTCTATGGGCTCTCCGCCTGCTCCTTCTGAAGCCAGAAACCTTGGAGTCCTCTTCGACTCCTCTCTCTCCTTTCTCCCTCACACTCAGGACATTGCCAAGAAGTCCCACTTTCAACTCTTCCTTCTCAAAGGAATTCTCCCTTTTCTCACTTTCCTCCAAGAAGCTCAATGTTACCTGAACCCTGGTTTTCTTAAGGCTTGACTACTGCAATAGCCTTCCCCTGAATCTACCTTCTTCCACTTTACGACCCCTCCAGCTAATCCAGAATAGGGCAGTGAGACTTATCCTTGGCCTTAAGCCCAGGGACCAAATCTTTCCCGCCCTAAAAACTCTTCACTGGCTCCCGTTACGGCACAGATTAAATTCAAATCCCTCTGCAACCCTCCACCCAATCCCTTTATATTATTTATAATCCCAAACCATCCCAATTCATATATAAAATAACTAAAATAATAAAAAGGTCAATTGTGCAGAAGGTCAATTAGGACCACTATAATTAGGTCAATTAGGACAAAAGGTCGATTGTAAAAGGTCAATTTGGGTAATACCGGCAACACGCTATCTGCAACTTTCTCTTACTAAATACTCTCCCTCTAGACCTCTGCGCTCCTCTGACTATGCTCTTGTCGATTCCACAGATCGGACCATTGGTCCTGGGCAGTGAAGACTCAAGCCACAATCCCTAATTGATCTGGTATTTAGGGAGAACAAGCTGACCGCTGTCATAGAGTACCTTGATAAGAATGGTGGACGGGAGGCATTTAAGGCTCATATAAGGGGCATTTGCATTACGAAACAGGTGGGATTTCCTCTGTGACATACATGTTATGTTCTGTTAATCCAACGCTCACAGCTGCTATTTGCGTGCTCTCCAGGCACTCTGGCGGATCTGACAAAAAGGGCAAAGGATGGGTTTGTTAGTGGGAGGAGAGGGCCGGCGCACACGTACTTTGCTGTTTTGGTAAGTCACATTTGGAAAAACCTGTTGCTATGTGTTGGTTAGTTTCTTTTTTGTATGGGTTTGTGCGTGTGCAAGAGCGGTTAAGGAGTGGAATGATTGTGTTTGTTATTGGAAGAGGTGTGGGATTTTCTGTTTGGTGTCAGTGCAGGTGTGGGGGTTGCGTTTCTAGCGTGAGGTTGGCGTAATTGGTTAGTGTGCAGTGTTTTTTCAGTAGTATGGAGAGTTTTAGTAGGACTCTGGGAAGAGGGTGGTGATTGTGTTGAAGGATTTAGTTATCATGACACAGGTGGGTTGTTTCGTAAAGTAGGACTCACAATACAGTGGTCTTTTTTTACAGGTGGCCCTAATTGCTTTGGGTTCAAGAGGTATGCCTATACCTTACCGTTCTTCCTGGTCTGTAAACATGGAGTTTTTCTTTCAGGAATTTAGCTCCCTGGCTGGACATTGATTTGCGAACAATACAATGTTTTAAAATAGATTTTTTTTTTACTGGTAGCCATTGTAGTGATCTTAGTGCTGGTGTTGTGTTCTCTCCTCTTGTGTCTTATAAGGAGTCCTGCTGCTGCCTTTTAGATCTGTTGTAGTTGTTTGGACAGGTAATCAGGCATTCCAAGATAAATACTGTTCACATAGTCTACTCTTGATATGAGTGAGATGATAACGAGTGTTCTTTGTGGAAAAGTAAGAAAGGGACGGATCCGTCTGTTAATGCGTGGATGGAAGAAGCATTTCTTTACCATTGTGTTGACCTGAGATTCCAGCGTTAAATCATTGCCCATCAAAATTCAGATATTTTTGACAACTTTGGATTTTTTCAGTGTGGTTCCCGTTATAGCGGTCCATGGTTTATGGGGGTGTATAGTGAGGTTGTTGGCCATGCTTACGATTTCAGTTGTGTTTTGATTGTTTAAGGCTGTTGTTGCTCATTCAAGTGTTGATATCTGAGAGGCAGGTAGCAAGGGTTACGTCTGTCACCTTGCTGGAGTTGATTTTGTAGTTGATTTGAGTATCATTTGCGTGGTGCTAGCATGCAAGTCTTTCCTTTCATGAGTGGTTTTATTTAGTAGATGTTGAAAAGTAGTGGCGAGTCTAAACAGGTTAGAAGCTGATCTAAAAGTACTGCAAAGTAGTAAATTATGAGGCTTGCAGTCCCCTACATAAAAGCAGAACATATGTGAGAAGCTGCAGCAGCTCTGAGGCAGCTAACCTAGAAATTAAATACTTTAATAGACCCATATTATCTGGAAGTCTTTGGGTAAAAGACAGGCACAGTAAAAATCTAGCTTGGATTCTGTGGAAAAAAATGTTCTCTCTGATGATCCACACTATGGAGTCTCTCGCAATGGAAAATACAAAACTGGCTAGCCCAAATGAAAGTCTACTTGCTAGAGACATTGAGCACACCCATGTTGCAGTGCAAAGAGCACCATCTAGACTCCTTTCTAAGGCAGATAGTCCTCCCTTGACTTCTTACTTCACTAGAAAAAGCACTTGTTCGCCCCCTGACCTTACAAGAAGACGCCATTAGAGGTATGCCCAGTAGCAACACCTGGATCTGATGGTCTCCCTTCTGATTTCCCAGTGAAGATATTATTACTTCCCATTTGCTGAAGGTTTATCAGGAAGTCTTCAATATGGGTCTACTGCCGTACTCCTTGTTGGCTATCATAATAGTCCTCTTTCAACCTGGTTGAACAATGTGACTCATACTGGCCATTATCTATGCTCAATACAGATTATAAAATACTGAGCAACCTTATCGCTAATCACCTCCTTCCATATAGGCCAGACCTAGTACATCCAGAGTAATCTGATTTAATTCCAGGCAGAACTACAATGCTGAATTTGGTTAAACTATTTGCTCCAATTACTGTTCTATCACCAACTCAGAACGCCGTTCTCACTTTGTTAGATGCCGGGAAAGCATTTGATTGAGTGGAATATTATATCGATATAAGCGCAACTAAGGTTGTGCCCTGACACGGCAAAGTACCCAGGGGTTTATGAAGCTACCATTGCGGAAGCCCCATAGCAGTATAATTGATATCCTCTTCTCGAAAACATGAAAGCGAAAATTCACAGGTTTATTGAACTGACGATCTCTCTGATGGCAATGGTGGCATAGCTGAATATGGTAGTACTACCGAAACCTTTATGTGCATTTCCAGCTATACCAATACAAATGTCTAAGTGATTTTTTGGCCATTATAAAAGTATGACTTATGGGTTTGTCCTGGGCACGCTGTCAACCCAGGCAGAGCTTGAACCACTTGGCCATGCTTTTTGATAGGGGAGGGCTGGTTGTTCCTAATATTTATATTTGCTACTTGGTGGCTGAAGCAAGCCCAGTGAGGCACTGGTTGCAACAGAGACAGCTCCCCTCATCTACGGATTGAACAACAATTGAGTGGTGAGGTCCCACTTGACACTACCTCTTCCGACATCACCAATACCCCACCAAAGAGTGTGAAACCAGATGCGGCTACCCGATAGGCATGGCAAAAGAGTAGGGGATTGCTTCCACTACACAAATTGCGTTCAGTACACTCCCAATGCTGGAGTGCGCCTGGAATTGAGCTCATATGGGAACCGTACATAAGAGATGGAGAGAATTGGGTATCACTACATGGGAAGAATACTGTTGCAGGGTGCATTCTTTAGACCAGAGGAGGTTAACCCAACTGAGGGTAATTCATCAGCAAATGCACCATATTATAGAATTTTTCAAGGCCACCTGATAAATGTGGTATAGTTGACAAGATAGTTAATGAATCCTCCATTACCGGTTTAGTAACTAGGATCTACACACCTATACAATGTAAAAAAACAAAGGCAAGCTCACCCTGCTCAGACCATCTGAATCTGAGACCTTCATCTGATTCTGGGAAAAGGATCATTTGGAGACAATGTTTGTCCTGTGTGAGGCTTCGAAGGAAATAGTCACCTCTTCCCAAGGGTGAGCCACCCCCTTTGGGACTACAGAGGTAAGCCCTCTATCCTTGACATTGCCTTGGGGACAGGGTAAACATGTTCCCTCAGGAGGTCAAACCCCCTCCCTCCCCTGTTGGGGAACATGAAAACCCCAGAGAGGGGCACAAGTTTACATTCTCTTCCCCTCCACCCATCCGAACACCTTTGAGATTTGTGGGAGCTTAAGTAGTTTAAACATTTTGTAATTACTGGTCTGTCTTCTGACTCACACTATCTGCAGTCCTAATGGAAGGGAGCCGAGATGCGAATGGAGCAGTCATTGAAATAACCAATTAGAAGAGCAGATATGTGAAACCCGTGGTATTCCATTGAGCTGAGACAGCCAGGAGAGGGTTGGGGGCAGCAAAAGAAGTGAACTGGCAGATGCGGCATTCCGGCCCACAGTCTGCTCAGCCGGAGTGCAGCAAAGCTCTGTTGGCAAGTAACCGGAGGAGTCTGGCTTGAGGAAGCGAGCAAGCAGGTAGCACCTCAAAGGCCTGAAGCCGCAGGCGAGTACCCACACGAGGTGAGCGAGAGAGGAGAGTCGCCAGCTGCCGGACGTGAAATTGACTCTGCTTCAAGAGGAGGGTCTGGTAGACACTACAACCCTCCCGAGGAGCACTGCTCATCAGAAACACCTATGCTGTGGTTCCACAAGTCTGGGAGGCGGGCGGCAAAGAAACTCTCCCCAGAGCAGGGAGAGACCCGAGAAGCCACAGAGTGGGAGGAGGGGACGAGACTGTCCTTGGAGCGGGTAGAAAGCAGAGAAACCCCAGGGTGGGGGAAGAGGAAGAGACTGTCCTCGGAGTGGGGACAAAACCGAGAAACTGTTACGCTCACCTGGCTCCCACAGGGGCGTCGATCTGAACTGGACAGCTACGGTCTCCACCATTGTGATGCGTAGTGCCGAGATGACGGACTGGACTGGCCCACCTAGCTTCGTTTGCTTGGCCCATAGGAATATTCTTCTGCAAATGGAGAAAGGGCATGAACCACCCGTGGAGTTGAGCGTAAACCCCCCATCCCCGCTGTTCTCCCCACTGATCACCTTTGATGTCCCCTCTTATAGTCTCACCTAATGGTTTGGAAAGATGAGATCTCCATCCTGCATTGAGCGCAGGGGCGCGTAGATAACCAGTTGCTTCACTGGTTCGAAGGAATTGGTGAGTTCCAGAACAATATTGACTCTGAGATTTCCGGCAAGACGCCGTAAGTATGTAGTTCGTAAGAGTTCAAATGTCTGACTTTCACTCTTGTCCAATTCCTTGCAGGTTGCAGCTTGACCCTAGCGAAGAGTTCCTCGTGGCAACCGGTAATATTCAGGTAAGGGTTTGTATTATCCAACACAGTTCGATAAAATAATGTCAGTATGTAACCTGTTGCTTTCTCCCTTATTCAGGTGCTGAGAGAAAGTATGACGTCTCGGGGAATAATGCCTCTGGTGGTAAAATTAGGTAAGTCTATTGTGGTGAGGAGGTTTCCCCTTGTTTGTCCCTTTGTTTCACCTTGCTGTCCTTTTGTTCCCCTTAGGGGCCGGGGTACGGCGAGGAGGCGGTGGAGGCTGCGCTGACCCGTGAAGAGAAATAGTACCCCTGGTGGTAAAATCAGGTAAGTCTATGGGGGGGTAACTAATATTGCCTCTGTTTATTCCCTTGGCTCACCTTACTGTTCTTGTGTTCCCCTTAGGTGCCAGAGTGCGGCGGGAACATGCAGAAGGATGCGGTGGATAGTGAAGATGCTGCGAAGGCCGGTGAGTTCAGCGCAGCGCTGCAGCAGGTGAGGCGACGCGCATAAAATAACTTCTTTCTTCCTTACAGCTCAAAGGCGCGGTGGATCGGGAATTCAGGTAAGGATCAAAGGTATTGCTCTCGTTCTAACCTTTTCTCCTTCTTTCTCCCTTTTTCTAGGAGCTCGAGGCGGGCGTGGCAGAAGACTGGATGCAGACTTGGAGGCACGGTGAGTGTTAGGCTGCTGGATGCAGAATAACGCGAAGCGTGTGCTGCTCTTCGGGCGTGGTTTAAATAGCCTCCAAAGCATTCCCAGGTAAGTATTCCTCCCCAACCCCACCCGAGTAAAAAATAGTCCCAAGGTAAAGTAGTCCCTTTCAAGCCTCTTTTGGCTTGGAGCTCTTGCAGCATGGTCTGCATCAGGTAAGTTTGCAGCATGGTCTGCATCAGGTAAGTTTTAATCTATGAGCCTGGCGCCTGTGGCGCCAGGAGTGACTCTCCATATGAGCCTGGCGCCATAGACGCCAGGACTGCACCCAAATGGCCCCTAGCAGGGGTTGTTGGGCTTGCTTGGAATAACTTGATGCCTGCTTCCGGGGCTGCTGGACTTGATCTGGATCCCCGGGGGTAGGCATCATGACAGAAACCCCATAGAGGGTATAGGGGAAAAGACCCAATCCAGAGTGGGGGGACAAACCTAGAAAGTCCAACGTGGGGAGAGAGAGAGGACAAGACTGTCCCGAGAGTGGGGAGAGAACGGCGTAACCCCAGAGTTGGAGGAACAGAAAAAATCATCCCTGTAGTGGGGAAGAGACCAGAGAAACCCCAGAGAGAAGATGAGACAGTCCCGGAGCAGGGAGAAAACGGAGACACCCTAAACTGGGGAGAGAGGACGAGACTGTCCCCAGAAGGGGGCAGAGAAACCCCAAAGTGGGGCAGAGATGATGAGACTAAACCCGGAGTGGGGAGAATGCAGAGAATCCCTGGAGTGAGTAACAGTGAGAAGGTCATGTCCCAGAGTGGGTAGAGAGGAAGGGACTAACGCAGAACAAGGGGAGAATGTGGAGAATCCCATTGTTGGAGTGTGTGAAAAGGAGCAGAGCCCCAGATTGGGGAATAGGAAGCTAAACCCAGAGTGGGGAAGGAAGAGACTGAGGGAAACCCAGACTGTTGAAGCAAGACCCACGTCTGTCTCCTTGAAGGGAGAAAGACTGTGAGACATACAATTGTAAGAGAGAGTTGGACTATGGGGTGGGTGGGGGTAGTTGGACTGGAGCCTGGCACTAAACTTGAGTACTACACAAACTTTATGAACTGGTACTGTGACCATAGACAGGGGAATATGGTAAAGAAACAAAGGGGTGTGAGTGAGAAGCCATCAGACATCCATTTCTTTTGGCAATTCCCCAAACTATATCATGCGTTTTTTTTGTGGTTTTATTTTCAGTAATTGGAAAAGAACAAGGTTGGCATAGGATTCTGGACAGATGATTCTGCTTTACTTTGGACCTTTTGACATTTTGACAAGCAGCCTTTTTACTTTTTCTGTTTAGAGTAGGAATAGAGCCATACCTTTAGGGAAAGGTTAATCCTTTTTTCTGTTTGAGAAGGAATACAAGACAAACTCCTGAATCCTTGTCGACCTACTGAGTCTGTCCTACCACACCTGATTAAAAATATTTCAGTTAGCCCAAAACTGTCTGATATACTACAAGTTCCTCCATCAACTCTACTGTACATCGGTTAGGCAAAAAGAAATATGACCCCATTAAATCTGATGAATGCCCTAAATCTGGGAATTCTCCAGCTGACTTTATTCACAGGGTTTAGGGTTGTGTGAAAGTTGCACAAGATGTTCTAGAAGAACTGAGGGTAATGATAGTCTTGAGTCTCCCACTACTAATGTTGGGCTGCCTTCTGGGTCTCTGCATGGAAGATGAGTGATTGAATGACAGATTTGTTAGACTAGCACTATTACTGGCCAGAAATCATATAGCAATACACTGGATGCAGAATAGACTACAACTGGTATCAGACTGGTTAAAAGATATGATGCACATTCATGAACTTGAAACAGACTGTTGTAACCTTCTATGTGTTCAATCCCAACGTAAACCTAGGTCGGACCAGGTTACTGCGGTAAATTCTTATTTTGTTGGTTGGAGTGCTTCTTGGATTTGGGCATGAGGGGAGTAGCCACAGACGGTTTGCGTCATCTATGTCAAAATTGAAGGAATACCAGATGACCACCAGGATGCCACAAGATGATGATACCTGGGCGACAAGATTCTGTGTCCTACACTAATTTTCATAGTTTGTAATTTTGTCAACATGTTGTTACACTGGGGTTTTCTTGATGGGGTTACAGTATTCGTTACTGTTCCATAATGTATATGCTGATTATGGTGAGATGTTAATATGAAGAAATGCATGTCTTGAATTTAAATGTACAGAGAAAAAGCGATCTAGGTACCAGAAGCGCTTGAGATCGAGGACACAACATTTGTCATCCTCTCACAGAAAAAGTAAGAAGCAATGCCATAGGTCTTCGTTGACTTATTCCTCCTCTCCCGACAGGGTCCCCTTTCATAAAAAGTTATCGACTCCTTGCGGAATGGTAAGAATTCCGACCAAAATATGCTCAACATTTCCACAGTACAGTTCCTCCGAGTGCCCCTCTGAAGGAGTCAAAGAAAGCTAGCCAACACTCTGCATTTTGAAAGAACAGCAGGGAGTCTCCTTCCCGCGCACCTAAGAGCCGGGAAGAGAGGTTGCTCGACACAAGTCGAAGGATCCTTCTTTGATGCACAAGATTAAGTCTTCATCTGCCAAAGGTTCAGGGGCTTCAACTCCAGTCTCAAGACTTTCGCTAAAGCTATTGAAAGCCTAGTGGTTCAGGCTGCGACAGCGTCCTCTAGACCGTTGGCTTATCCTTCCACTCCTGCTGACAAGGATGAAAGAAAGGTGGATACTATAGGGAAGAGAATGTTTAGTTGAGGCGTATGGCACTGAAATCTGCCAATGCCCCTAGTGTCCTGGCGAAATATACACATACCCTTTGGGAGAGCTGCCCTTGCAGCAGATCATATTCCGGAAGGCAAGGAGAGAGACAGATTCCTAAATCTAATTCAGGATGGAAAAGATGCCATGGGGCAGTCGTCTCAAGAGGAAGAGGTCAGTGTACACAAATGTGTCAGAGAAGGGCACATTGTGGAGCCAAAGGGGATAGAACTGCGGCGCAACACCTGGTGAATGGCCTTTAACTGCAACTGGAGCAGCAAAATTACTCCCTCGCCCACACATCAGTGGTAGGAGGCAGACTGTCACAACATCTGCAGTGTTGGTTAGGTATAACTTCGGATGCATGGGTGCTACAAACAGTGGCCTACGGTTACTGCCTCCCATTCTTAAGGAAACCCCTTGATTGGCACCAAAGAGTCCCATCTTCATTGATTCCAGATCTGCCCCTCCAACAGAAGAGATTATCATCCTGTTGGAGAAATGTGCACTAGAGCAGGCTCCTGCAGCAGAGAGAAACCAGGGTTGGTACTCTCCCTATTTCCTAATCCCCAAGAAATCGGAGGAGTGCCACCCATCTTTGACTTGAGATTCTTGAACAAGTTCCTCAGGAAGGACAAGTTGAAGATGCTAACACTTTCGCAGATGCTTCAGGCTCTTCGACTCCAGGATTGGTTGGTGTCATTAGACATTCAGGATAGTTACTATCATGTGCCCATCCGTCAGAAGCACAGAAAAGTACCTGAGGTTCGCGGTTGCCGGTTCTCATTATCTGTTTTGGTTTCTGCCATTTAGGCTCACGTCTGCCCCAAGGTTCTTCACTAAGTTTATGGCAGTGGTGGCAGCAAGTCTGGATGAGTGGTTGATCAGGGCTTGTTCTCTCAGGACCGGGATTCGAACCTGTGTTGCGCTGCGTTGCCTTGCTTCCAAGACAAACTCATTGCACCTGAGCTAACCCCCTCCCCCATTTATTGCAGCAGTCCTGGATTCAGCCTCTGGAAAAGCCTCCCCACCCGAGTTAAGGGCTCAACATCTCTAGCAGATGGTCCAAATATTTCAGAGTGCCCAACATCTCCCGGCCTATGACTTCCTAAGGTTGCTCGGCCTCATGGCATCCTGCATTTTTCTGATGCCAGAAGCCCGTCTGAGAATGATGTACCTTCAATAGGCACTCAGATCCCAGCGGTCTCAATTCTCCAACAGAATGATGGACCTTCTCCAGGTCCTGACAAAGGTCGCCCAGGATCTCCCATGGTGGGCCTGCCAAGAGAATATAATGAGGAGAACCCTTTTGGCAAACATGGCCAGAGATGACAGTTGTGACGGACGCCTCCCTCACAGGATGGGGAGCGCACATGAGAGATCTTTCAGGACACTGGTCTCAGTTGGAATCCAGACGTCATATCAATCTTTTAGAGCTGAGGGCAATCAGATTAGCTCTGATGGCCTTCATGCCCTCAATATGGGGGAAAAGGGCCCTGATAATGACGGACAACATAGTGAACATGCACTTCATCAATGAGAGGGGGCATAGGAACACTGCTCCTGTGCAGAGAGGCAATGCAGCTCCGGTTCTGGGCACTGAGAGAAGGAATCACTCTTCTGGCAGTTCATCTAGCCGGAGAAGAAAACACTGCGCTGGCAGAGCACGATCTCCCACGAGCGGGAGTTAGCGCAGGAAGTCATTCTGGAGATCTTTGCCCTTTCGGGAACCCCTAAAGTGGCTCTGTTCACAACCAGTGTCGACCGGAAGTGCGAGCAGTTCTACTCCAGGGAATTTCCCCAGAGAGGAGCTCTAAGGGTCGCGTTTGTGGTGGATTGGGAGTTCCAACTGCGGTACGAGTTTCTTCCAGTCCCCGTCATTACTCAAGTGATCAGGAGGTTAAGGAAGTTTGGGAAAACCATGATCCTCATTTATCTAGAATTGGGCCAGTAGAACGTGGTACCCGGACCGTCTGGAAAAGGCCATCTGCCCTCCAATTCTTCTACCCCATAGAGGGATGTCTCATTCTTCACCCAGAGGTCAGGACTCTCAATGTTCACGCCTGGTGTCTAAGAGGGTGAGATATAATGACTGGGACCTTCCGGAAGACCTGATGGAGGTGTTGCTTTTTGCATGAAGGGTATCAACTAAATCCCTATACCGCTGCTATTGGAACAAGTTTCACAGCTTGTGAAGGGAAAAGATAATTGATCCTTTCGCTTGCAAAATTCTCACTGTTCTTTCTTTCTTCCTCCACTTGACCCATTCAGGGTTACAAGTGGGTACAGTGAAAGGCTATTTAGCGGCACTTTACATTTTTAAGAGCTCTCCTAATGAGGGATCATACTTTAAAGTGCCAATTGTCATACAGTTTCTAAAAGGACTAACACATTTTTTACACCAACTCCTTTTATCGTACCAACATGGGACTTGAACTTAGTGTTAAAGTACCTCATGCCGGCTACTTTTGAGCCATTACACTAGTGTCCTTTGAGGATGTCAACACTTAAGACTGCCTTCTTGTTAGCTATTACATCTGCACACAGAGTAAGCAAACTTCAAAGCCACCTTTTACGTCCTTTTTTAAGGACAAGGTAGTGTTAAGGGTCTGTTCGTCTTTTCTTCCGAATGTTGTTTTGCAATTTCACTTAACACAACAGATACTTATTAACATTTTACCCACCGCCTCATCCATCAAAAGGAGAGGCTTCACAGATTAGACCCTAGATGGGTGCTAAGTTGCTACATTTCACGAACAGCTAATGTTTGTCAGGATAACCAACTCTTTGTAGGTTATGCAGGGCAAAGACTAGTTTTAGTGGTTAAAAAACAAACTTTTTCACGATGGATAGTTGTGTATTACTGAATGCTATTTACCAGCAGGAAAAGATTTGCCTGAACGTTTGAGTGTGCATTCCACTAGAGTAGTGGCAGCTTCTTCGGCTCTGGAAAGGGGGGGTGTCGGTGCAGGACATCTGCAGAGCTGCAACCTGGTCAATCCTTCATACATTCAGCAAATTTTACTTCCTAAACTCTACATCAGGAGAGGAGGCTAAATTTGGCAAAGCTATTCTTCATTACATTAACAAATAGAAATATGTGTTACCCACCTTATAAGACAAACTCCTATGGGTGTGTATCAAAGATGAAGAATACCTGGGAAGATGCAATCCATTCTAAGAACAAGTTACTTACCCGTGGTAACGTTCTCTGCACTGGATATTCCTCCTACGTATGCTCGCATCCATCCCCTCTTGCTTGCCAAGAATGTCTGTTTTACACCTTCCTTTCTCGTAACGTCAAGTACGCCACTATCTATGGCAAGGCATGAAGACCAAAGGGGAAAAAACTTTAACTGAGGTAACGGTCACCGCTTGTGCTTCATGTACCAGCATCGACGTCACGGCCGAGGACAGTACGGAGGCTGTCGAGGGCAACGACTCGACAACTCTATGAACATTTTTTCCAAAGCAAGCTGCAAGTGGACTTGGTTATATCAAAAGATGATGTATAAATGGGAGGAACATCCAGTCAAAAGAACCTTACCATGGGTAAGTAACGTGTTCTACTTGTGAATACACTTTGCGTATTTCGAATGGATTGTGTTCTCCCACGGATTCCTCATCTTAGATATTCGTATCATCAGCTTTGCTGCTCCTGAAAAACAAAATCTTCAACACCAGAGGGCGATGTACTCGATGTCGTGGCTTCGATGTCCCTCTAGGCCTGCCGTAGAGTGTCGACGTCATCTGCAGTATAAATGGCTCGAGCCGCGCCCATTGGCTTCAGTTCCATTTTTCAGAACATTTTTGCTTCGTGCGTATGAAAACGGCTCTTCAGTCTTTCGAAATGTCTTCCTCATCTAACCCTCCTACCCCTAAAACTGGCTTTAAAAAGTACCATAATTGCGGGATGAAAATGTCTATAACTGACCCCCATCGAGTTTGCCTCTGGTGCTTGGGTCTGGGCCATCGTGTTGACGAATGCGGTTCCTGTCAAGCTATGATGAATAAAGCTCTCAAGGAACGACAAGGTGAATTGGCGGTGGAGAGGAATTTTTGAGGGCCTCTTCGAAGAAAAATGAAGACTCTGCAGAGTCTAGGGGAAGGTCCCGACGTAAGTTGAAGAAATCTAGGACGAGGAGTCGATCAAGAAAATCTTTGTCTTCTTCGAAGAAGAGGCGTCACTGATCTCCCTCTTCTTCGTCATCTTCTGATACAGGGGTTATCACTTGTCCATCAAAGCATGATTCCCCTAGAAAATTAGAGGCTTTTAGAGCCTCAATGATGCAAATCTTTGAGAATGCGGCCCGACCCTCTGAGCCCCGGTTCATTCCAAGAATGACAGAGGAAGGTCAGAGACTAGACACTCTAAATCCGGTGAAAATCGGCGAGGGTGTCGTAGAGAGAAAACACTCTGATACCTCATAAAAACAGCAAGACAGGCCTATCGGTGCATAAACCGAACGTGACACCAGACAAAATTGCGTCAGGTGCCAAATAATCATCGAAACCTGTGTCGAAAGTCTCCTTGACGCCTCTGTGGAAGATTTATTCGACACCAGTGTCGAAGGTGGCATCAACACCTTCCTCGACTGGCACTTACAGCTAAAGCTCCTTCGACTTTATCAAAGCTAGCGTCAAAAATATCGATAACATCGAAGCCTTTGTCAAGGGCATCATTGATACCGGCACTAGTATCGATGGCTTTGGCAAAACCAAGGTCAATACCCTCACAAACCACGGGTAATATTTTTCACCCTGTGCCAAGAAAAGACATTTTCAAGTCTATGGCCTCTATTTATGAGGAGGAACAATCCTCAGAAGAGGAGATTTCCCCTTTTGCAGTAAAATATGGTACAAGGGATGTTCCTGAAGAACTAATTGACCCTCAATCCAAAATGTCTGACTTCTATGACTGTCTTCAAACAGCTAGTGGTATAGAAACATCACCTGAATTGGAATTCGGAAAACCTGACCCAGCTGGTCATGCAGGCTCAGCATATAGAAATATTATGAATAGGGTGGTGGAGTTCATGTGGTGGAACAGAAATTCACCCACCTACGATCAGGGCACATTTAATCCGAGCAAGCCCAGGAACATCTGAGCATGACCTGCCACTTCTTACCGGCTGGGCTTCTCCCTCAATTACAAGAAGTCACATTTGATACCGTTCCAAAGACTCCACTTCATCAGAGCAGTCCTGGATACTTCCTCAGGGAAAGCCTTGCCTCCCGAGTTGAGAGCTCACCACATTATGCAGATGGTAACAAAGTTCCAGAATGCCCAGCATCTGCCGGCCTTCGATTTTCTGAGGTTGCTTTGCCTCATGGCATCCTGCATTTTTCTGGTGCCAGAGGCCAGATTGAGAATGAGATCCCTTCAATGGGCCCTCAGGACTCAATGGTCCTAATTTTCGGGGAATAGGTCAGATCTTTTGCAAGTTCCGACCAGAGTGGCTCAAGATCTTCTATGAGGGGCTTGCAAGGACCTTATTCTCAAGGGAGAATCTTTTTGGCAACCATGGCTGGAGATAACGGTAGCGACGGATGCCTTACTCACAGGGTGGGGAGCTCACACCAACGATCTGACAATCAGCGGTCGTTGGTCTCCATCGGAGTCCAAACTACACATCAACCTTTTGGAGCTGAGGGCAATCAGACTAGCACGGAAGGCCTTTCTGCCCTCTCTACGGGGAAAGAATATCCTGATGATGACGGACAATACAGTGGCCATGTACTACCTCAACAAGAGAGGAGGCGTAGGGTCACTACCACAGTGCAGAGAGGCAATACAGCTCTGGTTCTGGGCAATGCAAGAAGGAATCTCTCTATCGACAGTTCACCTAGTCGGAGAGCAGAACACAGCGGCGGACGTTCTGAGCAGGCAGAGCACAGTCTCCCACGATTGGGAATTAGCTCAGGAAGTCCTTCAAGAGATCTTCACCATTTGGGGAACCCCGCAAGTGGATCTGTTTGCGACTAGTGTCAACAGGAAGTGCGAACTGTACTGCTCAAGGGAATTTTCTCCAAGTCGACCTCTAGGGGACACGTTCATAGTGGACTGGGAATTTCCCTCGCGCGTTTCCTCCAGTCCCCGTAATTCCTCACGTAATCAGGAGGCTGAGAAACTTCAGGAAAACCATCATCCTAATTGCCCCGGATTGGGCCAGGAGGACGTGGTAGCCGGACCTCCTGGACATGTCCATCTGCCCTCCAATACGTCTTCCACTAAGAGAGGATGTTCTCTTGCAGGAGGAAGGTCTGGTTCTCCATCCAGAGGTCAAGACACTCCGCCTTCAGGCATGGTTTCTGAGAGATTGAGATACAAGATTTGGGACCTCCCGGACAACGTAATGGAGATTTAGCTTTTGGCCACAAAGCCAGCAACAAAATCTTAGTACCGGTGTTGTTGGAACAAGTTCAGTAACTAATGCAAAGATAAGAATGTGGATCCATTCCTATGTGGTACACCTATGGTACTTTCTCTCCTATTACATTTGGCCAATCAGGGCCTCCAGATTGGTACAATAAAAGGATACTTGGCCGCGCTTTCTATTCTTAAGCGCTCCTCGGAAGAGGTATTTTACTTTAAAATTCCATTGATTGTACAATTCTTAAAGGCTCTCACTAACGTGTACCCTCCAGTCCCATTTCAAGTCCCTGATTGGGATCTAAATTTAGTATTAACATTCCTTCCATGCATTCCTTTCGAGCCTTTGCATTCTTGTACGCTAAGGCTTCTCACTTTGAAGACAATCCTACTAGTCTAGTTTAGATAACACTAAGGCTCTTGCCTTGATGCGTCGGGCGGTGTATGGGTTTCAGTGTGGTAATGAGGAAGATTGCCTGGTTACACAAGTCTGGGTTTGCCCTTAGCTTCCAATCAAGGCTCCTAGACATGCCCTTCGATGGGTCCAACCTTTATGGAGAAGGCAGACGACGGCTTGGAAAAGCTACAAGCTTCTAAGGCTGCTGCAAAATCTTTAGTGACAGCCCTTCCTCAGCTGCAACAATAACACCCACCTACGCAGGCTTGGAGAGGTCGTTCTTTTAGTTATTACTCCTCTTTTAGTCAAAGGAAAAACAGGCAAGTGGCAGGTTAAGTCAAAAGTATCCACAGCGCTTGCACCAATAATTATGGTTTGCCCTGGAGGCTGCAGATTCCTGGGAGGTGTGGGTATACTGTGTCACGGCCCCCATCCAGAAGACCCCTTGGCAAGCCCATGGGCCAGGAAGGGTCTCCACTAAAACCAGGCATCCTTGGCCTGGGCCTTCTTGGGGCATTAGAGTTTTTTTGCAGAACAGGCAAGTTTCCTGCAATCCTCAATTGGCTCTGACTATTGGATACAAGTCTCAGAAGAAGAGCTAGGAAAGCTTGAAACACGCGTCAGGCTGTTATCTTGAAAATAAATACCATTTGGAATTCAACTATTGCATCCCTTTGGCGCAGACTTACTGGGGCTCTCATTTCTTAACGGTAAGACAGATACAAGGGATCACAGTTCAAGGGTGTTGATTGAATAATGAATTCTGTATGCGGGTTGGTCAAACACCTATTCTAAACCTAAATCTAGGATGGGAGCAAGCGTCAACCATCAAATGAAAATAAGGCAGTGTGGCGTTGTCAAAATAAAAGGTCCTATACTAAGAAACCTAGTGCCAAAACTAATGAAAAAAAGGCTGTGCGATAGTTCTCAAGAAAAGAAAGAAGTGTTCTCAAATAATGTCAGGATCCAGTAGCCTGGGTCTCCCTTCCCCACATTTTGTGCATGGGCAAGATCAGAGTTTGGAGCACAGTACAGTCGCTAGCTTCTCAAGCACGAGACGATAGTTCCAATGGCAGCTCTCGGGGCTATCGATGGCCAAGTCTCGGTTCCTTTGAAAAATTCTCTTGCCTTCGGGGCCTGACGTGTTCAGCTAACAAAAACACAAAAGTTCCTTTAACATATGAAAGTTTGTTCTTAATGTTTGCTAGGTGATGGGTTCACCAGTGGGTCCCTCTCTTCTGGGCGCTGACCCTTCTCAATTGTATTCCTCAATGTACATATCCGTTCTTTTCTTAATTGATGTTTGGATGATCGCTTCACCCCTGGATCTCCCTCCATTGGGCTCGGACCCCTCTTGACTGGCGTTACTCGGGTGATAGCTTCACCTATTGATCTCCCTCTGCTGGGTTCACTCTTGCCATATCTTAATTTTGCTTTCACTTTTCTCAATCTTGGGGTGACTTTTCACCCTTGGATTCCCCTCTTCTGGGCTCTGACCCCTCTCGATTCTTAGACTCCCTTCACTGAGTTTACTGTGGCTCTCGATCTGCGTGATAGTGGCTCCGTCCTGGGTCCCCCTCTTCTGGGCGCTGACACCTCTTTGCTTTCAATGTTCTCTTTTTACACTGTTCAATATTTGCAGGATTCACTTCCCTTTCTTTCACAGTGCTTATAGATGAAAGTCTTTAGATTGTACAGGGATTTTGCTCGACCCTCTGAATGACTACTCGGACCTACTTCCCTGGCCCTTCTTCGGCCTTCTGGTAATTGTGGTTTCACTCAGGAGATCGACCAGATTCTCTTGAGTTAGCACCCGCGTGGTGCTGGTTTCCCTCTGCAGCTGGTCTCCCCTTAACACTTTACAGTTCTTTCCACAGTTCATTAAACTTGGTTCAAACTTGCCACTTTGCGATTCTCTCACTCAACAAAGCCCGGTTCTTAATGATTTTCCCCTCGACGCACCGGCTGTGATGAACTGCTTGGCTTTTGGCTTTCCTGGAGTCAAAGCTGGTAACAGGGGCATGAGAGCTTCCCTCAGTCCTGCTTAGCGACATAAGCTTGCCCCATGTACCGTTGACATCTGCTGCAAGACACTATTGGTCGCAGTCGTAGGCTCTCTTCTACGAAGGTTCCTACAGCCTGGGATAAAAAAGGGCAAGGTCACTTCTCTCCTGCCCGCTCTCTCGATTCCTGCCGCCTTTCTCCTTCTCTTGAACTGCCACGCCTGCGTAGCAGTGCTGTCTCCTGTGTTCTCCTTGCTCGTCCTGTGCTGTTACGCCACCCTTGTATCGGGACATGTCCGGTAAATAGGTGCATTACAAGTCTGTTGTCTGTCACAATGTGAGGAAGTGATCAGGGTGGAAAAGGAGGGTGGTAGAGTCCCTGAGTGTCCTACGGGGTAGGATGGAGAAAAGGGATTGGCAGATTGACCTTCGGGATATGATGGGGAAGGTTTGCGAAATGGACAAGAATGACCGGGATGGAGAAAAGAACATGGGGGGATTGTGGAAACTGTAGTATTCTGGCATAGTAGATTGGAGTTTCGAAAGATGACAGAGGGACGGAATTGGTAGGGTTTGTGACGCAAATGAGAGTAACTGGGATCGTAGAGTGAAAAGAGGGGTTGTGGGAATCGTAGTGTTCGATAAATACAGTAAACTGGGTTTTCGGGGAAGAATAATTAGAGGGACATGAGGAAGAATGCGAAGGGTAATGACCAGGAGTATTCAGATAGGGAACAGGCAAACGGGAATTCTGAGATGGATAATCTTCGGAGACGAGCAGGTTTGAAAACTTAGGGGATTGTTTCTGTATGGAGGGGTCATTGGATCTAGGTAGAAGGGTTTTAATGGGAGGAGGTGAGGCAGATGTATTATAGCCTATAAAGGCCTCCAAGATATTATTCGCCTCTCCTTCGGCATAGTACCGCGTCTCACCTGGGGCGTTCCCCCGAGCCTAACCCTGGGTTTCCCTATCCCGGTGATCCTCCCTCACTCGTCCACCCCCAGCGTTGGGATCTGAGAACACCAGCCTTCCCCATGCCACCTGAATAAGGGTTTCCCGAGGTGTACTTGGGAGAACACCCTCAGGTTTCTCACAGAACTCTACCTATTTTCTGGTTACCAAGAAAGACTGAGGACTGCGGCTGATCTGGGACCTGAGACGCTTTAACCAGTTCCTCAGAAAGGACAGATTCAAGATAGTCACTCTTGCAGATCCTCCAGTCCCTTCAGCTCCAGGATTAGATGGTGTAACTGGATCTTCAGGATGCTTATTTTCATGTGCTTTTATATCCCAAGCACAGAAAGTACCTGAGGTTCACCATTGATAGTTTTCACTATCAGTTTTGAGTACTGCCTTTCGGGCTCAACTCCGTCTAGAGGGTCTTCACCAGGTTGTGGCAGAGCATCTAAGCAGGGGAGGGATTCACATCTTTCCATACCTAGATGATTGGCTGATCAGAGCTTGTTCTTGAGAACAAGCTCTGGAACATCTCAACATCATCTGCCACGCTCGACACAAACTGGGTGTCTCCCTCAACTTCAAGAAGTGCTCAGGTGGCAAGCCTCCCGAGTTGAGGGCTTAACATATCTTGCAGATGGTAATGAGATTTCTGAGGTTGCTGGATCAAATGGCATCCTGCATTTTCCTGGTGTAAAATGTGCCCTTGAGTGGCCCCTCAGATTCCAATGGTCACAATCATCCAGCAGGATGACCAACCTTCTTTAGGTCCTGAGCAAGGTCGCACAGGATCTCCTGAGGTGGGCCTGGAAGGACAATGTGATAAAAGGGCAACCTTTTTGGCAAACCTGGCCACAGAGAACTGTAGTCATGGATGCTTCCCTCCCAGGATGGGGAGCTCACATGAGCGATCTCACATTCAGCGGACTTTGGTCCCCGTTGGAATAAAGACTACACACAAACCTTTTAGGACGGAGGTTGATCAGCCTATTTGCCTTCCATAAAGGTGAAGAACATCTTAATAATGACGGACAAAACAGTGGCCATACATTACCTCAACAAAAGAAGCAGTGCAGGGTCACTACCACTGTGCAGGGATGCAATGCAGCTCTGGGTTCAGGCGCTACAAAACAGGATCTCTGTCAGCTGTCTACCTAGCCGGAGAAGAGAATACGATGGCAGAAGATCTGAGCAGGCAGAGCATGATGTTCCACAAGTGGGAGTTGGCTCAGGAAGTCCTTCTAGAGATCTTCACCCTTTGGGGAACCTCTCAAGTAGATCTTTTTGCGTCCAGTATCAACAGGAAATATGACCTGTTCTGCTCCAGGGAATTTCCTCAGACCGTAGTTCTGGGGGACATGTGCGTAGTGGACTGGGAACTTCCCCTCCTGTACGCGTTCCCACCAGTCCCTGCCATTCCTCATGTAATCAGGAGCTTGAGGATGGTTGGGAAGACTCTGATCCTGGTTGCTCGGGATTGGGCCAGGAGGACGTGGTACCCAGACCTCCTAGAAATGTCCAGCTGCCCTCCATTCCGTCTTCCCCAGAGAGTGGACCTACTCCCACAAGAGGTAGGCAGTCTTCTTCACCCAGAAATCAGAACTCTGAACCTTCACACCTGGTTTCTGAGAGGTTAAAATACAAAGTTTCGGAACCTCCAGAAGACGTGATGGAGGTGTTGCTTTTGGCCAGAAGACCAACAACAAAAGCACAATACTGATACCGTTTAGTAGAGCTAAAGATATAGATCCTTTCATTTGCAATACACCTGCAGTGCTTTCTTTTTTTACTGCACCGAGCCCCTCAGGGACTGAAGGTAGCTACCGTAAACTGATACCTGGCAGTGTTATACATTTTTAAACACGCACAAGCGCTAGGCTCTTACTCTAAAATGCACATTTTTATGCAATTCCTCAAAGCACTGACAAATACTTTTCCACTGATCCCTTTTCTGGTTCAGTCGTGGGATTTGAACCTTGTACTAATGGGATATCTATTTGAACTTCTCCATTCTTGTCCTAGGTTTATTAAACCTAAAAACCATTTGGTAACCATAGCTTTCTGATCATAGAGTGAGTGAGCTACAAGGCTTGTCATGCAAAACACCTTTTACTATATTCTCCACAGAGAAGGTAATTTTGAGGGTTCGTCCTTTCCCCTCCCTTCCTTCCCAAGGTGGTGTCTGAATTCCATTTGACACAGAAGATAACTTTACCAGCTCTCTGTCCATCGCCTCACCCTTCTAGGATGAAGAGAGATTTACACAAGCTTGATGTGCAAAAGGGCTCTGTGCTTCTATGTTTCTAGGATGGCAAATCCCAGGCAAGATGACCAACTGTTTTCTGGTTATAGTGGCCATACACTAGGCTAAGCCGGGCCCAAACAAACTTTATCGCATAGGATCATCATATGCATTTCGGAGTGCTACTCCATTGTGGGAAAAGATATCCCCGAAAACTTAAGAGCCCAGTCTACCTGAGGAGTGGCAACTACTTTTGCTCTCCAGCGAGGTGTTCCAGTGGCAGACATGTTCTATGCCTCAACTTGATCCTCACTCCACAATTTCTAAAAGCGTTATTGCTTGGAGACACTGGGCCTCATTCCTAGGCTGCCGGTATCCTAGCGGTAGAGCTGCCAGGATACTGGCAAATGTAGTTACTGTTCCTGTCACCAGATCCGGCAGCGTAGCCGCCAAATTACGCATGACAGTGTGAATCCCCATTCATGGAATCCCATAGGACTCCATGAGGGGATTTGCCGCCCTTATTGGCACCGGCAATGAGAACTTTTTCTGCCGGTAGGGCACCTGGCTTGCTTCCAGCATTTAGCTGGAGGTAACCCGGGTGCCCCACTGGCAAACCTGTAGTCGGCCAGTGCAGTAAAGTGCCGGTATCCATGAAAACGGGCACTTTTTTACTCCACCGGCCCACTTAGAATGAGGCCCACTGTCTGGCCAGGATCCTCTATTTGGAAGACGGTTCTGCTTAATATCAATCAATAATCGGAACACTATACAAAAATCCACTTCTCCCACCCCATCTAAAAAACTGCTATGGGAGGCTATCTAATATGAGGAATCCGTGGGAGGACACAATCCATTAAAAGAACAAATTAGTTAGCCCTGGTAATGTTCTTTCTACTCAATTTTCCTCCCACAGATTCCTCATCACCCTCCCAGCCTAACCCTCTAACTTTGGGTGCATTTTTTAAATATACTGCTCTCGTTCAATGCCCATGCAGGTTATTTTATCTTCGAGTCAGCAGTGCAGAAAGAGGGAAATACTAAAAACGGAGGCAATAGTCGCAGTGCATGCTATTTATACAATTATTAACGTCCTGTTCGAATGCGGGAATGGTAACCATCGAGGGACATTGACTCGATGCTGCACAGCATCCCTTGCTGTTGAAATGTTTTTGGAGAGTGCAAAGCAGGATATGGATATACCCAATCGGTGGGAGGAACATCCAGTAGAAGGAACATTTCCAGGAGTATGTCCAGGGAATTTGTTCTCCTATCTACCCCTCATTCAACCCCTATCCTGCCATTCCATCTAAGCATATGTTGTCTCTTAGCTGTAAATGTCACAGTACATGCTGCACCAGGATGGAAATGCTTGGATAACCCCAATTAAGAGGAGGGGCCAATGGACATCTGTGCATGTGCCTTCTTTCATTTATACAGTGACAGCATATTTATAGTGGTTTTTCAACCATTCCTGTAACTGCAGCCATCCCAAGCCAATTTTGAAGGAACATCAAGGACTAGGATTACTAGAAGGGAAGTCATGTTCCCTTCTTTATCACTGGGTGATACGATTATAGTCTGTGCTGGCATAAAACAGTTTTGGCTAGCATTGCATAGCCAATTTGCAATTCTTTCTTGAGTTGGGTCAACAGGGGTAATCAATTTATTTATAAGGAAATGTGCAATTTCAAATAGTTGTAGTTGCTATTTGGTTTGTTCTTGTATTGAAACAATGTTGTTGCTAGTTTGGTTGGCAGTCAAACATTTATCAAGAATATGTATTGTGATGGGGTCTTATGTTGCTTAACTTCTGCCATCCGACAGACTCTTCGCTGATTACTTAAAAGCACTGTTAACATACGTTTACATAATCAATTTGTTTGCTTTTTATGTAAGTCTTTATTCTGCTTTTTTTCAAATTTGGCAGTCTGTACATTTATCCATTCAATGTTAAGCATTTTGCTTACCAAATATTTCTGTGAAATGTTGTCATTTTAACAGTTGACCTAATCACATCCAGTCCTCAGTGTCTGCATCGTTTATTAATATGGAGCCATACCCATGCAGGTGACTGCCAGTCTATTCCAAACTTGCAAAGTATGCTATCCTCTCAGTACTGTGGTGTTATTCGTGCAGTCTGGGGCTGTGGAGCAGGCCATGCCTACGTCATGGATACAGATTCAGATTGTAGCACGTTACTCATGGACACTACTTTGGCTGAAAAATGGAATCAGGACAAGAGCACAGAAGCGAACTTGACTGGAAACGGTGCAAATACAGACCATAGGGAGGGTGTTTCAATTTCCAGGATGCAACATGGTCATGCACAGGCAAATGTCTTCCAGCAGTCTCCAAGCAAAGAGACCACATTACAGACAGTGATTTTGGAGAACCAAACCTCACACTCCAGAAATTCATTTTACTATCAACCAAGCAGTACAGTCTCTTTGGAGGAGGATCCTCACCCAAGCATTGTGCAAGGTAAGAATTGTCTGCTCTTTAATTTACACTTAGGTTTGTAGAAATCATGGCATTGTTTTGTTTGTTGTATTCCAAACCTTTTTTGGGAGCTTGTAGGGTGGTCTGTTCTTCAAATCTTAATTTAACTTGAGCTCTGTCAATGCAATTGTTTTTATTTTTAGTAACTCATTTTACCTTCTTGTAACTTTGTATACTCCACATTAGTTTTATAATGTTATATTGGAATCACTATTTTAGTGTGATCCACACCCTTCTTCAGACAATGCCAGTTTATGCCTCTTCATCCATATATTGGCTTTCTCTTGGAGCAAAAGACTAAAGGTTGAGTGGTTTTGTTAAATAATTGTAAATCCCTAAACATTGTCTATCTTTGAAACCCAGAGCAAACCCAATGATATTTTGAATGCACAAACCCCTACCATAAAGAACTATGAACATTATTCATTCACGTCCACTCTGAAACTCACCTGCTTTGCCTTAAGAGGTATGCCACCATATCATAATGCATTGATCCCCGCTGTTGACAACCGGGTCCAGGTTTTTATTCTATAAATGCCGTCACCTCCTCCTAGATAACCCCTTTTACTATGTATTACTGTTATTTATCTTGTCCCTAATCCATGTCTTAAGACTTTCCCAAAACCATCTGTTAGTTCACTCATGCACATTTCGAGGGGATTGGGTCCTCCGATGTATTCCATATCTATGACAGTAATCACCACAGCTGTGCTGCTTCGGAAAATCTTTTGGCGTCTGTGTCCTGCGTCGATTATGTTGATACGCCATCCTCGAGGACCTCCTCCGACGTCACCAGATGTTGTAAGTAGGATGCACGACGCCATAGCCTCAGTTCCATTTTTTCCGCGAACATGTTCGCTTCATAGATCTCGGCGCGCCTCGACTCTTTGGAGTTTCTGTTCTTTCAGTTCTCGAACCTGTTCGTTTTGTGAAGTAAACTATCGGGATGTCTTCCTCTTTTTCCACCCCGCATCCGGGCTTCAGGAAGTGTGGGGACTGCGGGTCCAAGATGTCGGTGACGGACTCGCACGACGCCTGCCTCTGGTGCCTCGGGGAGGCCCACGACACGGATGATTGTGTCGACTGCCCGTCACTTACGTCCAAGGCCTTGCGGGACTGTAAGAAGAAGCTGTCGGTCGGTAAGGTGTCCAAGCCCCGGAAGGTGAGGTCCACTGGGCTTTCGACGGACGATTCAAGGGGCGACTCTCCGCGTCATAGTCATAAGTCTAGGGGGTCTCGGTCCCGGAGTGGGTCCCGCCACTCATCTGCCTCTTCGAGGCACTCCCGGAAGCGCCATCATCGGTCACCTTCCCCGTCCTCATCCGAGGACTCCGCCCGTCGGCAGGTTTCTTATCCCACCAAGCATTCCACTCCGGAGGAATGGGCTTCCTTCGGGAAGAAAATGTTGGCGATTCTTGAATCGCAGGGCTCTGGTCCGTCCACGCCTCCGAGAGGGGTCGGCTGTGACCGTACTAGAGACACCGCTCTTACGCCTTCGGGCTCGGGTGGTCGGCATGATTCGTGGGAGAGGTCCCGCTCGGACAAGGGGAATCGTTCTAGTCAGCACCGTTCCAGGTCCTGGTCCTCGACGCCCTCGAGACCGCGTGAACCTGTGAAGTCTTCGAAGACGACATCGACTCCTGTGGTTCTGAGGTCGTTGTCGGACTCTCTCGAGGCCCCGCCTCCAAGGAAGTCGTTGACTTCATTGACTCCTAGGCTGTCGAGAGACACGCTCGGTGCTCCGTCCTCGAGGCCTGTGTTGGAGCCGTCGATGCTGTCGTTGATGCTGTCGGTGCCATGCTCGACGTCGATGCCGAATCCGTTGACGCCTTTTGAGGCTGTGGTGTCAGAGGTACCCCCACGGGGGAACCCCCTAGAAAGGCTCTGGCCAAGGCAAAACATGTTTTTCTCCCTTATTCAATGCCCACTTTCCAGCCTATGTAGTATATTTCCGAGGTGGAAGAGGGTTCTGAAGATGGGTTGGTTCCTGACACGGTACCAGATGAGATTCTTTCTGGTCATAGCCAGATTTAGGACCTGCATCAGTCACTGCACGACGGCACTGGTCTGGACACCTCTCCGGAGGTGGAGTTCTGTAGGCCTGAGCCTGGCACCCATGCCGAGTCATCGTAACGGCGCCTTATGTCAAGTGTCATGGACTACTTGGGGTGGTCGGCACCCCCAGTTGATTTTGTGCAGGAAGACCTCCAAAGCTGCAGCGAAGTCGTTGGGCGCTGCAGTCCGCCAACCTCTGCCTTTTCGTCCTAGGGGACAGCAATGGAGGGGAGGTTCCTTTCGTTATTACTCATCCTTTAGTAAAGCGAGAGGAGCTGCAAGTCAAAGGGGGAACCGTAGGAGTGCCAGAGGTGGAAAACAAGGTACCCGAGGTGCCAAGGCCACGCAAGCAGTTGCCTCTTTGCCCTCAGGCAACGCCGCAGCCGCTTCTGCTCAGTCATGAGACCCATGCTTCGCCGGTTGGGGGAAGGCTGGCGCAGCATCTTGTAGAATGGCGTGCCATTACTCTGGATGTGTGGGTTCTGGAGATCTTAGCCCACGGCTACTGTCTTCCTTTCCGGTAGAGGCCTCACGACAATCCACCAGGGAATCTCTCTTTGAAGAGTCCGGAGCCGCTCCTTGCGCAGGAAATTCAATCCCTGCTGGAGAAAGGCGCCATAGAGCTGGTGCCTGTAGCTTAGAGGAACAAGGAATGGTATTCTCCTTATTTTTTGATTTCGAAGAAAGACTGGGGATTGAGACCCATCATGGACTTGCACGGTTTGAACAAACTCCTCAGGAAGGACAAGTTCAAGATGGTTACTCTCTCTCAAGTCCTCCAGGCCCTTCAACGTCAGGACTCGTTGGTGTCTCTCGACCTCAAGGACGCTTATTTTCATGTGCCGATCCATCCCAAGCCCAAGAAGTACCGGAGCTTCGCGGTTGGCGACTTGCACTTTGAGTTTTGCGTCCAGCTGTTCGGATTGACCTCCGCCCGAGGGTTTTCATCAAGCTCATGGTGGTGGTGGCAGCGTATCTCAGGAAAGGGAGGATTCATGTCTACCCCTACCTGGCCGATTGGTTGATCAGGGCACACTCTCCCGAGCAAGTCCTGGATCATCTGTCCGTCACCTGCCACTCCCTTCACAAGCTGGGCTTCTTCCTCAACTTAAAGAAGTCCCACTTGACGCCAACTCAGTGGCTCCAGTACATCGGAGCAGTGCTCGACACGTCCCTGGGGCAGTGTTTTCCTCCCCAGTTGAGGGCTTGCCACATTCAGCAGATGGTGCACAAGTTTCGAAATGCACAGAATCTCCCGCCGTTTGAGTTCTTGAGGTTGCTCGGCCTAATAGCATCCTGCATTCTCCTGGTGCCAGAGGCCAGGTTGCGGATGAGATCTCTGCAATGGGCTCTCAAGCTCCAGTGGTCTCAGTCCTCCGGCAGGATGTCGGACCCCATTCAGGTGCCGCCCTCGGTCGCCCAGGATCTTATGTGGTCTGCCGACAAAGGCAATCTGATGAGGGGGGGTCTCAGTTTTGGCTACCCTGGCCGGAGGTGACGATCATGACGGATGTATCCTTCACGGGATCGGGAGCTCATTCCAAAGAGTGGACAGTCAGCGGTCGTTGGTCTCCTTCAGAGTCCAGACTCCATATCAATCTGTTGGAGCTGAGGGGCGTCAGGCTTGCCCTGAAGGCTTTTCTGCCGACTGTGCGAGGAAAGAATGTCCTGATTCTGACGGACAACACGGTGGCCATGCACTACCTCAACAAAAGGGGGGGGGGCAGGGTCACTTCCTCTGTGCAGGGAGGCGATGCAGCTCTGGTTCTGGGCCATCCAGCAGGAAATTTCAATCTCGGCAGTTCATCTGGCCGGAGACGAAAACGAGACGGCGGATGCTCTGAGCAGACAGAGCACGATCTCTCACGAGTGGGAGCTGGCTCAGGAGATTCTCCTGGAGATCTTCGACCTTTGGGGGACCCCTAAAGTGGATCTCTTCGCCTCCAGTGTCGACCGGAAGTGCGAAAGGTTCTGGTTGCAGGAATTTCCCGTGGTGGAGTGATCATTCCCGCTGCTTTACGCGTTTCCTCCAGTCCCTGTCATTCCGCAAGTTCTGCGGAGGTTACGGAGGTTCGGTTCCTGGATGATCCTCATTGCGCCGGCATGGGCCCGGAGGACGTGGTACCTGGACCTTCTAGACTGGTCCATCTGCCCTCCACGTCGTCTTCACTACCGAGACGATCTGCTCTCACGGGAGTGGGGTCAGGTTCTCCATCCAGAGGTCAGGTCCCTCAACCTTCACGCTTGGCTTCTGAAAGGTTGAGGTATAAGGATTGGGACCTCCCTGAAGACGTGATGGAGGTGTTGCTTTCGGCCAGACGGCCGGCAACAAAGTCCCTGTACCGTTGCCGTTGGAGAAAGTTCTGCGACTGGTGCAGGGTTCAGAAGGTGGATCCTTTTTCATGTGACATTCCTGTCGGTCTGTCTTTTTTGCTTTCTTTGGCCCACAGGGGCTTGCAAGTGGGTACCATTAAAGGTTACCTGGCGGCGCTGTCTAGATTTAAGCACTCGTCTGAGGAGTGTTCTTATTTTAAAATCCCTTTAATTTCTCAGTTTCTGAAAGGGCTCACTAATGTGTTCCCTCCGTCACCTTTCCGGGTGCCACGGTTGGGATCTGAACCTTGTTCTCAAGTTTCTAATGGGTGCTCCCTTTGAGCCTTTGCATTCTTGTCCTTTGAGACTGTTAACCCTTAAAACTGTGTTTTTAGTTGCGGTCACTTCCGCTCGCTTTCAGTTAAGCCACCCTTCACTGTGTTTCATAAGGACAGGGTTGTCCTTAGAGTTCGTCCTTCCTTTCTTCCGAAGGTGGTGTCGGAATTTCATTTAAGCCAGAAGGTTATTCTTCTGGCATTTTATCCTCCTCCACATCCTGGTAAGGAAGGGGAGAGGCTCCCTAGGCTGGATCCTAGGAGAGCTTTAGCCGGTCAAGTAGCACGGCGAGTAGAGCGCTCGCTTTGACATCCGTGCGGGGTCAAACTCAGCCTTTCATCCTTCCGAGGTCGATAAATGAGCACCACACACCGTGGGTAATAATAAGCAGCGCTCAGATATCTGAGGGTTCGTAGTGCTATATAAATGCCAAATTATTATTATTTAAGCTTCTACATTTCACGCATGTCCCGGGTCAGAGTGGACGATCAACTCTTTATTGGTTACGCTGGAAGGCGTTTGGGACAAGCTGTTAATAAGCACACTTTGTCTCGATGGATCATCTTGGCAATTTCCGAATGTTGGGGGTGTTCCTATTCGTAACATCTGTGATGCAGTCACCTGGGCTTCCGTCCATACTTTTGTACGTCACTACTCCCTCGATTCTATCCGGGGGCAGGATCTGGCCTTTGGCAAGGCGGTCCTTTACTCTGCAATTTGATTGGGCATTCTAAATGTGTATATTCTAAATTCTTTTCCCACCTCCTTACGTTGGTACTGCTTTGGGAGTCGGTCATAGATATGGAATACGTCGTAGGACCCAATCCCCTCGAAGAACAAGTTAATTTCTTACCTGGTAACATTCTTTCGATGGGATGGTCCGACGACGTATTACATATCGCTTCCCTCCCTGCCTACCCCGCTACAGAATTTCTTATGCGATTGCAGCTTATGTTTCCGCAAGGCTTTCTGTGGTCATACTGGCAGAAGATTGGTGCCACACGTTCTGGGAAAAAACTACAACTGAGGTTACGGGCGTTGTGCGTTCTACTTATAACATCTGGTGACGTCGGCCGTCAGGGGAGGTCCTCAAGGACGGCTTATCGACGTCATCAACGCAGACGCCAAAAGATTTCCCGTAGCAGCACAACTGTGGTGATTACTGTCGTAGATATGGAATACGTTGTTGGACCATCCCATTGAAAGAACGTTACCAGGTAAGAAAGTAACTTGTTCTTCTCTACTGTAAGCTTGTGAGATTGTCCTATTACATTTGAATACTCAGTACATGGTTCTGGTCAAACACTGTTCTCAAACAAAATACAAAAAAAACATTAATCGCAACTGGCATTCACACAAACTTTAAACGGAATACTGAAATGTAACTTTGTGTGAGGTTATGGGATTAACTAAATACTTGAGACTAAGATTTAAGTTTAACGCTATTTCACACAAGGAAGGGTATGATGAAGACCTGCATGGAGGCTTATTAACCAAAAAGAGTGTATCCCTGTTGTGAATTTGATTAAAGTTTATAAGAAAACAGCTTACCACTATACCTCCATGTTTTAAAAGGAGTCTATGCTGCATGGGTCTGATACAGGACACCCACTATATGTTGCGAAAAGAAATTGCTTTTAATTCCTAAAGTATAGAAAACTATCTGATACATATAATACAAAATTGACCAAACAACAAATGTGGTGCTGAATAAAACAAGTAATCATATTTAGAACATTCAAAATCATCAAAGAACATAAATACTTTGTGGTACAAACATGTGCAATACTTCAAGTTTTGTGACATAGAGTAAAAATAAATATAAACTTTGCTCATTTGTTAATTTAAATGTCTATGCATTCTTGTATTTTGCTTGCTATGCATTCTTATGCATGCTGTTAATGACCTGCATGAAGGGGCAACGGAATACCAAAACCAGGGCTGCCTTTCCATCGTAGCCAAATATACTGTGCCTAGAGCAAATCAATGTAGCAGCGTGGTCAGAAAGGAAGCAATAGCCTCTGTGGTTTGTATGTCAGTGACCCTCCCAAGAGATGACACCAGAAGCCCTCACAAGCTCAAGGTCATTGTATTCTTTGTGGAGAAGTCTGGTCAGAGACAGATGGCTTCAACTCAGACAGGCTCTTGGGTGTATTTTGATACTCCTCAAAAAGGGTTAACTCATTAAAATAGTGTAAGGATGGAGGAGAAACACAGTGGGTACAGGTGTTCTTTAAAATCAGATCTAATGTTAGAATGCACAATTCCCTAGTCTTTTAACGGGTGTCAAAATCCGGTTCCTAAAGATGCTAGTATAAAACGGGACCCTAGGATCCAAACTGTAAAGTTCATAATATTGAAAGAGGAGTTAGTCCTGGCCCAAATTTGACTCATCCAAAATACCTTCCAGCATGAGATATTGTTACCCTGTGATACAAGGTCGCCTTTCCTAGGCCCATGATGATCGTTGCAGCAGCATACACCTACCAGCAAGAATGTATTGTTCAGCCTTGTTTTATGAGATAGCAAAATTATTAACAGCAGGAATTTCTCCCCCCTGCTGGGGTGCATGGCAGACTGAGGTTTTTCTAAACTACAAGGCAAGGATCACCCTCCGGAACTGTAATCCACAAGTGGCTGAATCTTCTCATCCTCACACTGATGTTTCGGCTGCTGTCAGGGTCTAGGTTATAGCGCTAAACCCGATATCAAATGAAGCTTTCTCTCCTCATTGGCCACTGGCCTTTCAGAATGTTGTCCATTGTACCCAAACGTGCTCTGCAACATGCACTCCATTCTGACGGACCTGGGTCAGTAACAGAACTACAATAGCAGGGTCTCCATGCTCACGCACCTTCTCATCTCTCTGGTTTGCTGTTCGAACTCCCTCAAAGCTTTTGTCTATGTTCTTCTTTAACACACCTCCTCCTCCACCTCCTCCAAATTTCCCTATCATTCTTGCCATTATGGGCACGCTACAGTATCATTTGGGAAAACTAATGAGCATACATGTACGGGGCTTTTTATTTCCCCGAAACATGTAGTGCAATTCAGGCAATGTTAAACCTGGATCGCTAGTTATGGTTGTGCTTTGAATTGTCTTTGGAATTCTGTCTACGTTTAAATTGTCTTGAGTGTCAGAAAGCATTGTTCTTATGTGAGTGAGCGCCCCTGTTCAGCCGCAATCAGCAACAACTCACCATACCTTCATAGTTGTTCCACAAACCAACTTGCGTGATCCTGTTTCAAGTGACTGCTTCAGCATTAAAGAATTTTAAATGAAAGTGTGGTACATTCCATAACTACAAACTGATGGTCTGCACTTTCTACTCCCGCAGAGTGCCCCTACTCCCCCTTTTGTTTGCTGGATTACAGAGTGCTTTTCTCTCTCCCTAATTGAGTAATTGCATTTCTGACCACGGACAGAGAGTTCAAAAAATTGGACTTTGAACTCGGACGGAAGCGTGTTCTCAATTGCTCTGCTGAGAGCTCGTACTCTTTTCGCTTGGGATGTTCTCAACTGTTCAGGTCCCTAGTGAGGGTGATGGGCATTTGCACTAATCTCCTGCAAACATATCATGAGCTCTCCTCTTAGTCCCTCAGTCTTACGGAGCCACTTGTGAACCAATCATATGCTTTTTCTATGGAATGTAATATTTGTTTCCATTATCCTTTGGCAGTGGTCTGCGTGAGTCCTAGCCACTGTCGCGCTCACTACCTCCCTGCTAAGGGAAACCTATATTGTTATCAATAAAATAGATGCAATGGCTAACCAAGCGGTAGGGACCTCCTCCTGTGTCTATATAGATGGATACTACTGTGTAGTAGCCTGTGCTTGGGGTGACCCGCTCAAAACTAAGGGAACATCCAAGTACCAGTTGAAACTTAATCCAATGTCAGTAGGATTTCTCCCTCTCCTATGGTTGCTTACTGAAGCTTGGATTGGAGGGTTGACTCAGTATAGGTCCAAGGCGGGGGGAGGTTGAAGCTTGCCCCCTGAACAATGCTGCACAGAACAGTAGGATAGGCCAGCAGCTGTGCTGAACTGTCCGGTATGATTTCCCTGGCCGCTTTATATGCTTAAATAATGTATTCTTTTTGTTGTAAGTTCAAAAGTCTTCAAGTTATTCTACACGGCCGTTCAACTTTAGACGGTTTAGGAATGGGAGCTTTGTCTGCTTTTTCAGTAAAAATTGAGTGCTGATAAGCCATGTGCAGATGTTTCTCCAGCATGGGGTCTGACATGGATTCACATGCTCATGAATATTCCCCGTCGTCAGGCTGGGAATCCTCGGTAAAGAAAAAATCAGTATCAGTTTCGTTTCTGATCTGTCTTTCTTGGTAGTAACCAATCACTGATCTCTGGGTCATACTGCCCCCAGCCAATGACTGCCCTCTCCCTAAACCCCTCCCCTGGCCGCCATCCTCAGATTTTTACCGCACATTTAAGTGTTGGGAGTCCTCGTGCTTTAGCTCTCGAGCTTTTACTGCGTTTTTTCGCTTTTACAGGAGATTTTCTCATTTTTTCGGTTTAATCGAGCCTCAAGCGCCACCGTTTCCACTTCAGATAACGGGGCCCCTTTTCGGAATTCTTCTACGCCCCTCAAGGGTGAAGTTTTCGTCGAGTTATGCTGCTCGGAGGTTCCAGAAGATCTGAGGCCTACCTCAACGGACATGGCCCAGGACAAGGGAAGCTCGACTCCCAGATCCAAGCTGTTCAGGATCTGCCCGGGATGTGGATTGCAAAATGTTTTCAAGGAGGACGAGCATTTGAGATTTCTCTACTGCCTTCATGAGGACAAGACGCATGTGGAGAAGGACTGTGCGTTCTGCAAGAACCTGTCGGAACGGACCAAGCAAGATCATCGTTCCTGCCTCGCCACCTGGCTGGAGAAGGGCACAGCAGGTGAGAAGGCGAAGAAAAAGTCTGAGTGGTCTTCTAAGTCCTGTGAGGGTGCCCCGGCGACGGGGGGCCAACAGAAGGCCAAGCACCGCGAGTCCGTGGGCACCGGGAGCACCGAAAGGTCGGGCTCTTCGGCTGCCAAGCAGGGCGCGACTTCCCCGGCACGATCAACCACGAGCCAGCGCTCTGGTTCAGGGAAGAGGAAGTCCGAGAACCCAGGTAAGCTTCTGGAGAGGCCCCGGTTGATCTCGAAGGGAGCAGAGGGGGAGCGAGGCGATGATCCTCCCCCCCAAAGTGAAGGCCCAGGACGCACCTAAGGTGGTGAGAGCCTTGATCCACCCGGCAAAGGCCTCTATCGAGATTGTCGCAGCGGCCCTGGTGAAGCCGGCAGAGACTACGCCAGTGGAGGCGGCCTCGGGGCCCAGAATTTCCCTGCCACCACGGAGGGAATCCTCTTTCCAGCCCATCGTTAAGACCCCCGTGAAGACCCCGGTGGAAAAAGGGGAGAGGGGGGGGCTGGTGGCCATTACGGACTCAGATTCAGCCTCCGAGGAGGATCTGGTGGAAACCGTGAAAGGCCTCAACGAGAGGTTTGAGAAGGTTCGATCCCAGGGGAAGGTTCCTGCTGATTTGATCGAAGATAGCAACGATGGCGAAGACAAGGGCCCAGTGGAGCAGCCATCCTGCCCGTCGCAGCCATTGCCCGAGCCCCAGGATAGCTCGGCGGCCATTTTGTTGGCGATCCAATCCTTATGTACTGAGATAAGGATGAGGTTACCACGGAGCCCGACGGAGGATCCAGAACCAGGACCGTTTGGAAGCCCTCCGAAAAAGCAGAGGAGACTCCACCCCGCACCGCCCTTCGTGCCCACGAGGCCTGTGGACCCCTCATCCCCCTCGCCGGACCCTCGGGATGATACGGCGACGGATACAGCGACGGGGACGGACAACGACGGTGGCGATGATACAACGGACATTCCTTCATCAGCCCCGGGCCTCTCCGCCCGACGAAATTGGCTCTTTCCACGCCATGATAGCCAGGGCATCCGAGCTCTTCCAGCTCTGCCCTGAGGAACAGAAAAGGAAGGCTTTCTTTACCAATGACGGGAGGCCAAGAGAAAGACGGTCCTCGCAGTACAGTTGCTCGACGACATCTGGGCCGAGGGGCTGGCTATCCTGAAGAACCCTTCCACGACACCTGCCAAAAGGGATAGGTACGAGAAGTAGTACCGGGTCCCCGATGCCGCTCCCTTGTGCCTCAGGGCCCAGCCTACGCCGGACTCGGTCATCGCAGCAGCGGCCAAGAAGAAAGCGGCGGGTGCGGCGGCTTCAACTTCCACTTTCCCGCCGGGCAGCGAGGGCAAGAAGTTGGACTCCATGGGACGACGAGTCATCTCGTCGGCGGCGATGACGATTAATGCGGCCAATGCCTTAGCGATTGTGGCCCGTTATGACAGGGAGCTTTGGTTCAAGATAGCTCCCCTGTAAGACTTCCTACCGGACGACAAGAGGGCGGAGGCCCTACAGATTCTGCCGGAAGGTGAGTTGGCATCGGATCACGCCATAACGGTGGCAATGGACATTGCCGATACCGGATTTCGCCAGCTGGGCAACAGGGTTTGCCTTCGACGACGAGGATGGCTCAAGGCGACAGACTTTCGCCAGGATGTCCAGACCAGAGTGTTGGACATGCCGTTCAACGGCAACAACCTGTTTGGGAAGACTGTGGATGAGTCCCTCCAGGCCATCAAGACCGACACAGAGACAGCCCGAGCCCTAGGAGTCCTTCAGCAACGGCAGCCCTTTCGGAGCCCCGGAGGCAGACAGGGAGCCTCCAAGGGATCCATCAGTGGCTCTTCTACGCACTGCCATGCAGCCCGCTCCTCGTCCCAGGAGGCCTACAGAGACCGCGGCAAGCAAGGAGGGTCTCGCCGCCGTCGTCAAGGAGGCCATGGTGGCAAGGCCTCTTCCAAGCAGGACTGAACCGGCCGTAGCGTCGGGCCCCCACCGAAGCACCCCGGTGGGAGGCCAGCTGACGAAGTTCGTCAGCGTGTGGGAGTCCATCTCCACCGACCGTTGGGTGCTGGACACCCTGACCCGCGGACACTCGCTAGAATTTCAAAAGAAGTGTCCTCACATTCCTTCCGTGGCCAGGAAGTAGAATCACGTCCCTCAACTGCTGTTGGAGGTAAGGGTGATGCTCAAGAAAGGTGCCATCGAGCTCGCCCCCAAGAGGCTCCGGGGCTCCGGAGTATACTCAAGGTACTTCCTCGTCAGAAAAAGACGGGCGGTTGGCACCCCATCCTGGACCTGCGTCGGTTAAACAAGTACAGCAAGGCACAGAAATTCAGGATGGTCACCCTCCAGCACGTGCCTCGCACCAGTGACGGCGCGGCTGCACCTGCAGGGGATCCACGTCTACCCCTACCTGGACGACTGGCTAATCCGTGCAAGGTCAAGAGAACTCGCCGTCGAACACATGGCGAGGACCGTCCGCCTGCTCACGGAACTGGGATTCGTCATCAACTACCCCAAATCCCACCTGGTTCCGTCGCACGTGGCACTGTTTCTGGGAGTGAAGCTCGATACGGTGGAGCGATTGGCATCTCAGTCGGAAGAAAGGACGAAGGCCATTTTGGTCAAGGTGCAGCACCCGTTAGCCACGGATGTGGCCAGGGTGAGGTCCATCAAGTCCCTCCTCGGGATGATGTCCTCATGCATCTACCTTGTGCCCCTTTGCAGACTTCGGATACGTCTGCTACAAGAGTTCCTCAACGCCCGCTGGATTCAAGTGGCGGGCAGCTTCAAAGACGGGATCCCGCTCGACGAGGAGTTCCGTCGGGCGATTCTATGGTGGGGTACCCGTGCGCACCTCACGGCAGGCACGGAGTTTCAGACCCCGGCATATCAGGAGACGGTGATGACGGATGCCTCCCTGGAGGGATGGGGGGCCCACACCGGAGATCTCCACGCAAGAGGCCTCTGGCTCCCAGAGGAGAGGTCTCTCCACATCAACATCCTGGAGCTACGAGCCGTGTTCTGGGCGCTCAAATCGTTCCTTCCGTCCCTCAAGGACAAAGTGGTGAGGATCTTCACCGACAACACCACCACAATGTTCTACATCCGGAAGCAGGGAGGCACCAGATCCCCATCCCTATCCAACGAGGCCCAGGATCTGTGGCACTGGGCCGTCGCCCAGGGGATGTTTCTGGTTCCCTTCCACCTGGCAGGAATAAAAAACACCATTGCCGACTCACTCAGCAGGGAGCTGCGCTCGTGCCACGAGTGGGAACTACGTCAGGACCAGGTGGATCGGCTCTTTCAACCATGGGGTAAACCCCAGATCGACCTGTTCGCGACGGCGACAAACTCCAAGTGCCAGAGGTTCACCAGCAGGTTCACACAGCCAAGGAGCATTGGCGATGCTTTCTCGTTCCCTTGGGACGGCCTGTTCCTGTACGCGTTCCCTCCGTTGCCGTTTCTGCTCCATCTCATCAACCAGCTCAAGAGGTCCAGGTGCAGGATGATCCTCGTCGCACCGGCGTGGCCGAGACAGATCTGGTTACTGGACCTTCTGGACTTGTCAGCGTCCCCACCTATCAAGCCGGCGACGGACACAGATCTTCTCTCCAGAGAAGGAGGCGCCATTCTTCATCACGACCCGGAGTCGCTGAACTTGCAGGCTTGGCTCCTGCAGCACTATAGTTTGGACGATATGATATCCCGGCTGACTGCAGAGAGGTTCTTGCAAAAGCCAGGGCGTCCTCAACTCCCAAGTGCTATGGACATAAGTGGAAGAGGTTCTCTGTCTGGTGCCGTGCACAGAAGATTAACCCTCTGCGGGTTACGGCCCCTCAAGTATTGCCGTACCTACTGTCGCTGGCAAAAGCTGGACTGGCTCACGCCTCCATCAAGATACATCTGGCTGCCATCTCCCGATACACCAGAACTACAGGACGGGCGTCCTTGTGGTCTCATTGCCTGGTGAAGGAAATTATGAAGGGACTATTCTGATCGTTCCCGCCGGTGAAGGCCCCTGCCCCGGCGTGGGAGCTCAACGTGGTGCTGACCAGGCTCATGGGAGCCCCATTCGAGCCTATGCATTCGGTGCCGTTGAAGTTCCTGTCGTGGAAGTCAGCATTTCTCGTGGCCATCACCTCCGCACGACGAGTGGGAGAGATCCAGGCCCTATCTTGCAAGCCTCCATACTTGACTTTTCATGACACGAGGGTGGTGCTGAGGATGCACCCCTCCTTTATGCCCAAGGTGCCGTCGGACTTCCACCTCAACGAGCCCCTGGTGTTGCCAGTTTTCTTCCCGTCGCCTTCGTCGCAGGCCAAGAGGACTCTGCACTCGCTGGACGTAGCTAGAGCGCTGAAGTTCTACGTGAACCACACGAAGAGTTTTCGGAAGACATCACAGCTGTTTGTGAAATTTGGACCTGTGAATCAAGGGAAGGCTCTCTCGAAGGCTTCCATTTCCAGATGTCTCTCCGGCTGCATCATGCACTGTCACCGGTTGGAAAAAACGACTGCTGCCCGGCCGTCCGAGAGCCCATTCGACCAGAGCGATCGCTGCTACCACGGCGTTCCTGTCTGGTGTGCCCCTGCTGGACATCTGCAGGGCTGCTACGTGGAGGTCGACACACACCTTCACAAGATTCTGCTGCGTCGATCGGGACTCCAGGGAGGAGTCCAGGATCGGCCAAGCAGTGCTGCGCAACCTGTTCACTTAAGGTGAGCCTGGCGAGGAGGTAAGAGATGCTTAATGTTTAGTTGTTGTATTACTTAATGTTGAGCCTGTTGCCACCTCCCGTGGTTGTGCATGTGTGTACTGGTATGTATTCTTATATTCATGAGCATGTGAATCCATGCCAGACCCCATGCTGGAGAAAGAACAAGTTACTTACCTGTAACTGTTGTTCTCCAGCATGGGTCTGGCATGGATTCACATGCGAACCCTCCCTCCTTCCCCTCTTCAGCTCCTCACTTGGCCATACTGCCACTTTACGTGCTACCAAATCTGAGGATGGCTGCCAGGGGAGGGGCTTAGGGAGAGGGCAGTCATTGGCTGGGGGCAGTATGATCCAGAGATCAGTGATTGGTTACTACTAAGAAAGACAGATCAGAAACAAAACTGATGCTGATTTTTTTACCTAGGATTCCCAGCCTGACGACGGGGAATATTCATGAGCATGTGAATCCATGCCAGACCCATGCTGGAGAACAACAGTTACAGGTAAGTAACTTGTTCCTTATCAGATATATATAGATAAGAACGTGACTGATTTAACCTAGGTGAATTGATAAAAAGATTCAACAAAACATTGAATAACATGGGCTGATCGGGGGAACCTTGTCCAGTGATTTACAGAGAGCACATTATGGCTTGCTCTGGGTCATGTATTTCAGATTGTCTCTGAAGGAGGATATTGTCCAAAATGCACCATTCAGCTTTTAGATGTCTGCTTCTGAGTCGCATTATATTTAACCACTAAATATTCTTTTTGGATTGGAAATCAAGGATTTACTTGAAATTTGTTTGTTCTTTATGACCGCTTTCCTTGAATTGTGCTTGTCGTTTGGCTTAAGATATGAGCATGCAATACTGAAGACAGTTTTTTATTCATTAATCTTTAGGGATTTGTTTAACCAGACACTGCCGTATCAGTGTTTCTGTAGTGCTTACAAGAAATAGACAAAAAATAGATAATAATAGTTGAACTTAGCTTCTAAGTTGGTGGTGCCCACTCCCTTAACACACACATTGGGGTTTATGCATTGCAATGGAAAGGGGCGAGGAGTGAGAGAGCAGAAGTGAGAGGATGCACAAGGCTGGCGGCGGATGGATTTAGGAAGGTGCTGTACTGCAGACTGTGGGAAGGGGATCTGGTGGAGATGGCACCAGCCAAGTGGTCAAGCCTTTAATGGATTGCAAGACTAGCACAAGGAATGTCCAGAGGAAGCAATTGAGAGACAACCTGCATGGGTCTGGTGGGGAGAGGTGGGAGAAAAGCAGGAAATATTGTAATGTCTTGTGGCAAAGTTGAATATTTTATTGAGAAGGATGATGGAGTAGATGGGGAAGGCTTAGGAGGAGGCTAGAGCACTAGTTCAAGTCAATCTGTACCAGAGTTGAGGTGAAGGATTTCACAGAATGGTAGTTGGAGTGAGGGCTTACTTTATTGATGCTCTGTAGGGTGATCCTGGCAGCACTTGTGGCAATGAAGTGATGTTAATTCAGATATCTGTCGAGCAGTATCCCAAGGTTTTGCACCTTCAGAGATGGGGTGAGTAGGTCAGGGGGGGAAGGTCAGTCCACATTGCTAATCCACTTCATTCTACTACACAAGATCCCCTCACCTTCCACAGATCTCCCTCGCCAGGCAAGCAAAAGCACAATACAGACCCAGCCTTAGCACCACTCATACCACACCTATCCTACCCACACACACACACACACATCCCTCAACTCTTCTCAACAATTAAAACTCCCCATCACACAGGCACTCACAAAATTGCCTGCTCAAATCACAAAACCACACAGCCATCACTATACACCATGGTGTAAGCGCTCCCCCCTATCTATAATGCAGGAAGTTAGATGACTAGAAAGAGCCTGGCAAAAGAACCTATGCGCCGCCTCCAGAACACCTCTCAAACACTGCTGCAACAAATAAAAAATAGCAATACACAATGTCAAAGCCACCCATTACCTCCAAGAACTTCAATCCGCCACCAATTGCACGCATAAACTATTCAACATTGCAAAATCCCTCACCAAACCCACAAGCTACACCTTCCAGAGCCCTATCCATCTACTGCTTTATGCAACACTCTCATGGACACCTTCCACTCCAAAATGCACATCAGATATGCCCTCCCCTTTGTTGCTCTCACACTCCCAACCATTCCACCCCATCGACAAAAACACCTTTGTCACCCTTACTACTAAAACAAAACCTGCAAACTTCCTGACTACCAAAACAAAACCTGCACACTTCCTGGATGATGCATGCCCACCACAAGCCGCATCCAATTGCGTCGCATCCCTCACTCACAAGTTGTTAAAAATCAACTCCCGTCTCTCTGATGGTACTATTGCACTCTCCAGTTAAAACTGGACAAATCTCACCTCCTCCAAAAACCATCTCTCGACCTCCGTACTCCATGAAAATTACCACCCCACCACTATCTTGCCATACCTCGCCAGAATCCTGGAAAGCTTCACTACCCAACTCTAACAACACATCACCACAAACAACCTACTCAACCCCTTCCAATCTGGCTTTCAACCTCGACAAGCACTCAGACTGCTACACTTCACATCCTTAATGACCTCCACAATATCACTGGCAAAGAACACACAGCACTACTCATACTCCTCAACCTCTCTGCAGCCTTCAACTCCATCAACCACAACATTTTCTACTCCACATCCTATCACAAGGGATGAAACTCTCAGGCTCTGCCATCGACTGGTTCACCTCCTTTCTTACTGACAGGACACACTATCTCTATGCCCCCTTTTTGATCTGACTCAACCCCAGTCAAGTGCAGGGCCCCGCAAGTTTCCTCATTGTCTCGATTCCTCTTCAACCTACATGTTGAATCCCTTCGATAGACCATTAGCAAACGCAACTCCCATTTCCACCAATATGCGGATGGCACACAAATGTACATTAAAATCTCATCCCCCTCATGACCCCACATCCTCAAAAGGTGTTTCTCCACCGTCACCACCTGGTTGTCTACTGTCGTAGGTCAGACACAGGAGGCAGACAACTGGATGTTTTTGAAAGGGTTTTCATTTTTTTAAAGTAAAGAAAAATTACTCACCTAGCCCTACTTCTAAGGTGGAGTTTCCCTACTCTAGAAATAATAGGAGGGTGCTTGTCAATACGTCTTACATAAATCAATCCATCAAATTTTTGACGAGATAATGTTGATATAATGCAATTCTTTTAGAAATGTACATAAGCTGCACATCTTAATTTGTACATGTTTATGTATTGTATTTTACATTTATCATTTTATATTGTAACTTGAAAAGTGAATTACCTGAAACACTTATAAAAAAAAAAAGAATTAAAAAAAATCAATTGTGTCCTTCATCTAAACCTGTGCTCCCTTGATGGTTGTCCCTACCACTAACAGAGGAAACAAGAATGTAGCCTAGATGAGTGTTCTTACTCTCCCTTTCTTGGCTTGTGCTGGTTGGTGCGTGGCCTGTCCCCAAATGTTTCTCTCGAATTCTGTTCACCTGCGTTTTCAGGCCTTAGCCTGTTCATACAGTTTAAAATGAAGTTTAAAAGTTTTCAAATTCTCTTTGTTTTTAGGCCTATGCCTGTGCATTCAGTCCACAACAAAGCTGCCTTGAGTTTTTTACACAACAGGGATTCCTGACTCCTCCCAGAAAAACCTTGTTTAAGAAAAGAAGTTTGTTCCTGAAGTGTACATTTTGCCTCTGCGAATCCTTCAATTCAGGTTCATCCCCTGTGGGGTTTTCGCGTACTCCATGGTTTCTGATTGGGCCTTTGCAGGCTATTGTATTCCATTTCACCTCCTCAGTGTTTCTCTCTCTCTGTTATCTGGTCACCCATCACATGTTGGATTCAGATTCACCCCCTCAGGGTGTTTCTCTTGCTTTCAGGTATCTGGTAACGCCTTGTGGGTTATTGGTTTCGGGTTCACCCCTTTGGGAAATTTCTTTTGTATCCTATAGCTCCAAAAGGGCCCTCAGATACTTTATCCGGTTTCTCGTTATTCTTACTCCTTTTTGGAGTGTTTCTGAGCACTGCCACTCTTCTCGCCGGGACCCGCGTACCTGCTCGTCTGCAGAGCTCTTCTGCGGCGGAGGCAACAACTCCTGTAGCGTGAGAACCACACTTATTGGGTCGTCGATTCCCTGGTTTGTCTTCTTCCTCCGGGCGCTGTCATTCGGGCACTCTGCTATGCTGCTTCGGTGCCAGTTCGCTCTCTCGGCATCTGAGACCTCAGTGTCTGTAGCGCTCTGCCTTCCTGGTCTCAGTGTTGTTCTGTGGGCTCTCCGCCCACCACATATGCAATGTGGTCCCGCCTCTAGGATGTGCTGGCTCCGTGCTGCAGCTTAGGGTTCAGGTGAGCTGGCGTTCCTCGTCTGGCTTCTGCCTTGTGGCTGGTTCACTCCGCAGCGGCTCCTCCTCTCCAGGTAAGGGATTCATACCGTTTACATCTCTCTCTGCAATGAGAGCGACCACGCCATTGGTTCTGAATTTCAGTGAGCACTGAAGCTTCATCAATCAGACCAAGCACATTTAAAGGGTCCTGTACATTTGTATTGTGAGAGAACCAGAGGGTGTCTCACTTCCTAGTCCCCGGGATCTCTCTTTCAGGAGGCCAAGGCATGGCCATAGCCTTTGGATCCAGACCCTGGGGTTGGACCAGTGCGGGAGGATCACCTGGGAGAGGGGTCTTTGGGAGGCTGGGGGTGAGCCAACCGATGGTGAGACGCAGTATTCCCCCCCCTTTCCTGTACCCATGCCCTAGCCTATTTTATAGGATCCTCCAACGTCCCAACTCTCCCACGTCCCCCCTTTCTATACAAACACTGGGCCAAGGAAGAGGGCAACAGAGTAAAGAGGCTAACACTTCGATATCTCATTGGACATGTCCCGCTAATCGGGTCAGGCGAAATCTGGCACATACATCTGATACCCATTAGCTCTCCCCACACAGATACAAGGTGGAACATAGAGACACACTCTGAGCAAGGTGGAACACGAGAAGGAGCAGAACTTCCGGGGCGAAGGCGAACCTACTGGGGCAGGATGACCATTCGAAGGATTAGTTCAAAGGGTAGGGAAACCCTGACGATTCCTACAGAAGGTTGCTGCTTCCAGGAAACCGTGAAGGAGACACAGAGAAAGTCAAATCACAGACAAGAAGAAACCTGCATTGTTTTAAGGATCTCAGCGACCCTCCTGGTTGAACACAATGTTGGGGAGGCGAGGCCAAGCCTGTTGTATTAACCTTGACTTGTGAATCAAAGCCACAGAGGCAAGATGGGATCGTGCACAACCAGTGAATTAGTGAAAGACATGAAAGGCCGGTTTGTGTCAAGTAAAGATTGAACCTGCAACAGTGTATCTCACAAGTGAAAGTTGCGTACATGCTGATGAGACGCGAAAAAAAGCTAACCAGTGATGAACCTTTATGTGGCTGATAACTGTGAAGCCAGTGATAGAGTAGCGGAGTGGTCCAACGAAAGGAAGTAGCCCACTCAAAAGTATCTGTGAAATGTTTTGTTATAAAGTGGCAAAGTGAACAAACTCTGAAATGTGTGATGGTCAAGATTAACCCCGGGAAAAGCGGGAAGTGAAAAGGTGAATGCTTAAAGAGAAAGATTTCTTTGCACTTTTGTGCTTATGATATTGAACTACCAAGACCAAGAGACACTGGGGAAAATAACATAAGAGTGTGAGCAGAAGAGTAAGTCAAAGTGGTCTTGCGGAGGTCCATGTTAAAAGCCTTGCGCATCCGAAAGTCTTTGACATCAGTAAAAGGTCTGTGCCTGATTGAGGGAGACCAGAAGTGTGATGAGCTAGGCGAAAGGAACCCCTAACGAATGTGCATTAAGCTTGGGGAAGGGAACTCCTGCAAGTGCTGCGATTGTGAGGTCCGAGCCCGGCTGAGGGACACCTATGTGAACTTTTGCTGAACTGTGAAAGAACTTTTGGAACGCTGGAATAAGTGACTTTTAACGTGGAAGGCCAGGCATGCCTGTATCCTTATTTTGAACTGCCTTTGTTTTGAGAACCTGAGCCAGAGTGTGTCATCCTGTCTATGGGGGCCGCCTTTCTCCGTGCTGTCCAACATGGGGATGAGAGCTGACTCAACCACTTTCATCCTTTGTTATAACTCTGATTTTCCTTTGCATACATATTCCCCTTTACACACTTTTTGTATGAGATAGGGCAGGCATTGGGTTTTGTTAGTATAGGCCATTTTGATTTGACTTACTAGGACTGTTTCCTTTATTTGATGGTAGAGTCCACTCCCGTCATAGTTACACGGTAAATAAGGAGTTTCTTCAAACCCCATGTATCTAATAAAGGTTTTGAAAACCTGTAACTTTTGTCAGTGTCATACGTGTGATACCATGCCTCCCTTACATATGGAACTTAGCCTCAGACCCCTCTACCACCACAAAAGAATCCATAGGCTTTAATATATTTAGCAGAAGAGAAGCCATTGTACCTCCCGGGAAAAGAGGGACGTTTCCCACTGACTTAGTTCGAATACCCCCTGCAGGCTGTTATACAAGACTGGCCCCACAATCTGGCCTAGCCTGGAAATTTGGTCTGGATATCTTAGCAGGTGTTAAAGAACCATACTTTCAGGGAGACATAAAAGTTCTTTTACAGGACCATGGCGAGACCCTGTTTGAAATACATCTTGGGGACAAAATTGCACAGGGAATTCTTGAGAAAGCTCCATTTCCCCATTTTGAGGAAGAAACTGAACCCGAGGAAACAGAGGTAACAGGCTTTGGAGAGGCCGATGAGATACGTACCACCAAAGCAAAAGAGGAAGATTAACTTACCATCCTTCCTGACCTAGCCTTCAACCAGCGAAATTATTCAGTACTCCCTAAGAGGCTTTCTTGCAAGTGATTCCTGAGGGAGAAGGACAAGAAAAAGGAAGTCCCTTTTCATTCCTGAAACAGGGATTGCTATATAGAAGGGAATCTTCCAGGGAAGGCCTAAGTAAGACTCAAATTAGTAATACCCAAAACCCCTCGTAAGATCGTGCTAGAGATTGCACATTCTCATTTGACAGGTGTACACTTGGGACAATCTAAAACCCAAACTCACATCAGTGGGAAATTCTATTGGGTGGGTATCCATGCTGACTTAAAGAACTTTATTCAGACACGTGAGATATTCCTAAAACCAGCTCACATATTGCCCTACCTGGCCCTCTAAACCCACTACCGATAATAGAAGTTCTTTTCTAGAATCAGGATGGATATTATTGGACGGTTGGAATCTTCTACACTGGGCAAGACATATGTTCTCCTAATAGTTGATTACAGCACCCGGTACCCAGAAGCCTTCCTCATGCAGAACAACACAACCCAGCAAATTTTAAAACGCATGTTACCATTATTTTCTGGGGTTGGTTTCCCCAAGGATATTCTACCGGATCAGGGATCCAATTTCATGTATACGCTTATGGGTAAAGTTAAGGAATTGATACATATTCCCACTTTATGAACCTCAGTTTACCACCCCCAAACGGACAGATTGGTGGAGAGATTTAATAAGACCCTCAAAATGATTCTGAGAAAGTTAGTAGATGAGGATGGGAAGGACTGGGATCGTATGATCTCTTGGGCCCTGTTTGCAGTGAAAAAGACCCCTCAGGATTCTCCCCTTCTCCTACTCTACGGTAGAGAACCAAAAGATGTCTTAGACATTTTCCATGAGACATGGGAAGAAAGCGAAGAGGCGCCAATACCCCTCTTACAGACAGCTACTTGATTGCAAGAGCATATGAAACTCGTACAAAGTCTAGTCCACCCTCATATGGAGAAAGCCCAACAAAAACTTAACTATAACAAGAAGGTAAACATAAGATCATTTTCAGTAGGTAAGAAAGGATTAGTCCTTTTACCTGCCTCTGAAAATGAACTTGTTTCAAAGTGGCATGGGCCCTATGAGGTACTCGAACAAACAGGAACCTGTACCCAAAATAGTGCAACATGATAGAAGGCAACAGACGCACCCCTCTACCATGCAAATCTCCTGAAAGAGAAGAAAATCCTTCTGCTACTACCTCCTCTATATTGTCTTGTTTGGTACCAGAGCAGATGGACAACGTATTCCCCAGGAACTATCTAAAGATAAGGAAAGGGATTTGAACGACCTTATTAGTGCACACCCCAATGTATTTTGTGACAAATCAGGGAGAGTACATGGTACTTACCACTATATCAGAACTCCAAAGGGGAAAGTGGTCAATTTTGAAGCAATACCTACTCCCAGAATCACGAAAGCAGATAGTGATTGATAAGATTAAAACTTTTTTAAAGGCAATATCATAGAGCCCCCTTCAAGTCCATGGCCTCCCCTGTTGTGTTGGTGACTAAACCGGATCGCTCGTGGAGGTTTTGCATAGACTTTGGGCAGGTTAACGCCATCTCCACCTTCGATGCCACAACTACCTATGTGGTGGGTCAAGGTCTGGGATATCCTTGTGGCGGAGAAAGTCACGGTGGCCGAGGACAGTGCAATCCACTGGTTCAGTGATGTTTGGGCCCCATTCCTGGAGTATGATCCGGCCTTTCCAGCGCTGGCTTTCCTGACAAGACTCTTCCTGCGCCCCTGACAGCAATTTCAAAGCAGCACTATGGACCAAAGGGCTCAGGAGAAACACGTTGCCACTGGGGGGGTCCAAAGGGTTCAATACCAACTCTACAGTATGCATTGCTGCGATCATGTCCGAATATTGTATGTGTATTATGCTGCAACTGATTTTAAATAAAGTTGTTCAACAAAAAAAGTAGAAGGGGGAGACCAGCTACAGAGGGAAAGCGCCACCACATGGGTATTAACTCGTGACACTCTGGACGAGTCCCATATGAGAGAAACTGCAAGTACCAGAAGGCCATAGGAGGGTGGGCGAAATAGGTCAAAGTGGTCATACAGAGTGTCAAGCAAATTCCCTCTACAATCGAAAGACTTTAATTACAAGCTCTGTGAAAGAAAGGGAAGAAAATCCCCATGATATTGAACAAATGTGAATGCGAAGTAAAGAGGGCTCCGAGCCCGACCTAGGGAGATCCAGGGGTGAAGCCATCACCCTAGAAGAGAAGAAGGCAAGAGGGGTCCGAGCCCGACCGAGGGAGATCCAGGGGTGAAGCTATCATCCAAAGTTTTTTGATAAAGGAAGTGGTATATTGTGATTAACAATTGAGAAGGGTTGACACACTGAAGGGGGGATCCCAGGGGTGAACCTATCACCCAGTGTACATTGGAACAAACTTTCATTTGGTTAAAGGAACCTTTATTTTGTTTGAACACGTCAGGTCCTCGAAGGCAAGAGACTTTCCAAATGATCCGGGAGATCTGTCTCTGGAGCTGGTGGTGGGGTTTTAAAGGGATATCCACTGGGAGAGCCGAACATAGGTATCGGAATCCGTTTAGGAGGTTAATCTTGCATGCCATGACTCTTGCCATCAGTGAGTTCTCCTGAGCTTCCACCTTTTGAGGAATGCCTCTAGTTCACTGAAGGGGGGGGGGGGAGTTGGCTGCGTGTAGGCCTTTAGGGTTTGCCGCTATGTGCAACCCGAGCTATTTTGTTGAGTTAGTGCTCCACCCTAGAGGGCACATTGGACGGAGGAGGTTAATTGTGTTGGTAGACATTCCCACCCATATGGGCCCTGATTTGCCATAGCTGATGGCAAAGCCTGCAGCTTTCTCGATCCGTTTAGCTCTGTCAATGCCTCTGGCAGTGATAATTGGCAATTGGTGAGTGAGAGCATTAAGTCGTCTGCGTACGACAATACTTTATAATGTTCATCTTTTATTTGTACCCCTTCAATGGCTGTGTTGTTCCGTATGCGTTGGACGAACGGTTTCATAATTGGAGCAAACATTAACAGGGAAAGTGGACAACTCTGTCTCGTGCCGCATGAGTGGGATGGGGGTTGATGCCTTATGGTTCATCTTCAGGATTGTTTTGGGGGACCTATAGTTAGCCAGGAGTATTGTGTGGAAAATGGAGCCAAAACAAAATGCTTCCAGAGTTGGGCGCATAAAGGACCAATACACTTTATCCAATGCTTTATTTGCATCCAGGGCCAGTAAGGCTAGTTCCTGGTGTTCCAATGTAGCCACCTCTATTAGATTGATGGCCTGTCGAATATTATCCCCAGTGCTACTTCCCACTATAAAGCCTGTTTGATCGGCATTCATAATTTTAGCGGTGACCCTCGAGAGTCTATTAGCCAGCACATTTGAGTAAATGTTCGCATCTATATTAAGAAGTGAGATTGGCCTGTATGAGGCACAATCTCTTGGATCTTTCCCTGGCTTTAACAGTAGGATTGTGGTGGATTCTTGCATTGAGGGGGTTATGGTACCTGAATCTTTAAATGAGTTTAGGAGCTCTGTTAATGGGCCAGCAAGGGAGGTCCTGAAAAGTGTGTACAGTTTGGGGAAAAACCATCAGGGACAGGTGCTCTAGCTTTTAAAGATTTTGTAACTGTCTCCACTTCTTCTGGGGTCTTAGGTAGTTCCAGGTAGTCCCTATCTACTTCCTAGAGAGTCTGGAGTGCGGCTTCCTTGATGTATTGCTTCTTCTGAGGCAAGGATCTGAGGGAGGCTGACATGGTGCCCGCTAAGTGTGCTTGTTGCAAGGTGTAGCTTGGCTTCCTCAGAGTATTGAGTGGTTCCATGGGGGTCTTTTAGGCCTATTATTTGGTTTCTTGTTTGGGATTTTGCTAGCTTCTTGACCAGGAATGTGTTGGCCTTGTTGCCATGGGCATAATAACTTTGTTTAGTGTTTATAAGAATTTGGGCTATCGATTCTGCGTAATGGGCTTCCAGTTTGTTGCACGCAATTCTCAGGGAACGTGCTGTCAGGGAAGACCAACCCTTTTTATGATTCCTTTCCGCTGCTGCTAAATCATTTCCCAAGGATTCTTTATTTTGGACTCTGTGTTTCCTGTAAGATGCCGTAGGGCAATTAATTCCCCTCTGATAACTGCTTTCATTGCCTGCCATCTGGTGGCAGCCGAAGTGGGCCTGACCATGTTCTCTTTAAAGTAATTATGAATGGCTCTAGTTAGCGACTCCCTGATTGACATGTAGTTCAGAATCTGGTTATAAAGGGACCATCTTGGCTTATGCAGGTGATCAGGTTGGTGACAGCGGGCTGTGAAGATGACAGGAGCATGGTCTGAAATTACCTTTGATCCAATCGCTACATCGTTGGTGTATTGTAGAAGTTGAGGGCTGGTCAGCAGGAGGTTGATGCGTGAGGAAGTGCAGTGTACGTGCGAGAAGAATGAGTAGTGTTACGCTCACCTGGCTCCCACAGGGGAGTCGGTCAAACCCGGACTGCTCCGGCCTCCACCCACGTGATGCGTAGTGCAGCCATGACTGACTGGATCTGCCCTCCTAATCTTGTCAGCTTGACCCGTAGAAATATTCTCCTACAAGTGGAGAGATGGATTTAGCCACTTGTGGATTCAAGTGATAGCACCCCCACTGTCCTCCCCACTAATCACCTCTGAAGCGCCCTCTCAGCAATCTCACCTTATATTCTTGAAGGATGAGCCCTCCATCCTGCGAAGCACGCAGGAGCGCGTTGATGACCAGTTACTTCACTGGCCTGAGGATATTGGAAGAGTTGTAGACGAATCCTGACTCCAAAAGGTCCTGGCGAAGAGCCGTAAGTATATAGTTCGTAAGAGTTAAAAATGTCTGGAGTTCACTCCTGTCCAATTCCTCTTTTCTGTCCAATTCCTCTTTTATCTTGCAGCTTTGACCCAATAAGAAGCTTGACAGCTGAAAACGCTCCGGTAAAAGTCTGTGTTACCCAACACTGTCCGGTAAATAATGCCAAGGGTTAAATTTGCTGCTCTCTCCTTTTCTTACCAATGCGGCATAAGAAGATGTGGCGTGCTGATGAATTATACTTCCGGCGGTAAAATCAGGTAAGCATATGGCGGCTAAAGAGATTGTCTCTGGATGTTCTCTCTGCTCACCTTGTTGTTTCTTGTCCCCCTTAGGTGCCGGGATTCGGCGATGTAAAGATGGAGACAGCACCGGATCAAAGAGAAGCTGCGTGGAACGGTGAGTATGGCGCGGCGCTGCTGCTGGCGATGCGACGCTTTTAAAACAAAGTCTTTCCTCTGGTTTGAAGATGCGCTGAATCCGGAATCAGGTCAGAAATCAGGTAATACTCTTGTTCTAACCTTTGCTTCTTTTCTTCTTTCTAGGTGCTCCAGGTTCGAGGCGGGCGTGGCAGAAGGCTGGATGCTGCTGCTGGCACGGTGAACGTTACGCTGCTGGATGCAGAATAACGCGAAGCGTGTGTTTGCTCTTCGGGCGTGGTTTAAATAGCCTTCAAAGTAGTCCCAGGTAGGTATTCCTCCCCGACCACACCCGAGTAACAAAATAGTCCCTAAGGTAAAGTAGTCCCTTCCAGGCCTCACATGGGCTTGGATCTTCTTGCAGCATGGTCTGCATCAGGTAAGTGTGCACTTATGAGCCTGGCGCCATAGGCGCCAGGACTGAACCCAGACAGCCCCTAGCAGGGGTTGCTGGGTTTTCTCAAGGCAACATGATGCCTGCTCCCGGGGCTGATGGACGTGGTCTGGATGTCCGGGGGTATGCATCATGACAGTAGTCCCTTATTTCCGGGTGCAAGACCCTCCATGAGTCCACTACTTCCAGAAATTTAAAAAAGTGAAGCAGGCTTCGGGCAATTTTAAAGTCTCTCGGTGCTGGTTGATGGGATTTGTCGATCTGGAGGTTCGTGACTCCATTGAAGTCACCAGCCATCACCACCTGGCCTTCCAGGAAAGGGAGTAAATTAGATTTCAAGTCTAGAAGGAAGGCTTCCTGTCTCCCTTTGGGAGCATAGATGGAGACCAGGGAATACAGCTTACCTTTAATTCCCACGTGTCTCCCTTCGGAGCCTTTGATTACCTCCAGCTCTGTGAATGGGACGTCTTTCGCCAATAAAATTGTTATGCCATCTTTTTTGGAGCCGCTGGATGCCGAGAATTGCCCCCTTCTACTTTTAACAATTCATTCAAAGTTCATCAGCTTGGGTTCAAAACTTGCCACTTTCCGATTCTCACCAATCACAGCCCGTTTCTGATGGGTCTTCCCCTCGACTCACCGGCTGTGTCGAACCGCTTGGCTGTTGCCTTTCTGGAGTCAAGGCCAGTACCACGGGCAGGGGAGCTTTCCTCGCTGCTGCTTATCGGCATAGGTTTGCCGTGTGTACCGTTGACATCTGCTGCAGGACACTTGGTGCAGTCTGCAGTCTGCATCGCTTCCCAGGCTTACTCATAACGAATCCTAGCACTGGTTTTTCTCTACTCTGCCTGACATCAGTCCTTAGCGTTAGTGCACTTTGCACTGTGTAGCTCGTAGAGCACGTCAACTTTAGCCTTATTTGACTTGCATTGTCTATTCAGTGACCATTACCTTGTTACATCGGTCTGGTGCCCTATCCATACCGTATTCTAGTATCATGTTGCCACACCGACCCACCCAAAACCTTCTCCTCCCACTATTAAGAGTACTCTTCGTACTGTGGGCATCCACCTGCGCGCTCTTTATACCATCCCCCAAAGCAGTGACACACACCACCCTGCACACTGCAATCATGGCCCTTACCTGTAGACCTGCCGACACCTGCCCTTGTACTGTTCCCCAGTACCCTAACATCTACCTCAATGCTCAGGCCTTATGGCTCGACCACTTCACTCAAAAACCTACACCTAATCAGCCCTGCGCTACTGCCCTAAGAAACCTAAGACTAGGCTCTAGACTTATGGGTAAGAAGGGTCACCCCATGTAACCTTGTGTATATCGGAAAACCCTGAAGCCTAGCCTGTCCCCCCAAACCCTGACCTCACTCATGCCTCAAGGCCTTCTGACTAACCTTGCCGCCTCAGGCAACACTAGTCTGTTTAAGGCAAGGCAAACCCTGATCTCACCTAAGCCCCAAGGCCCTCAGACCAACTTTGCCGCTTCAGGCAACACCAGTCCGTTTAAGGCAAGGCAAACCCTGATCTCACCTATGCCCCAAGGCCCTCAGACCAATCTTGCCACTTCAGGCAACACCAGTCTGCTTAAGGCAAGGCTAAGCAACGCTGGCCTGATCAAGGCCGCCATGATTAATGCACAGTCCCTTGCAGCTCACGCCCTGGACATTGCTGATCTCATCAAGACTCAGGAGCTTGACTTCATCGCCATTTCTGTGACCTGGTTGCACCCCGCCTCCGGCCCGGCTCTTTCACTGGCTATCCCACCCAACTACTCCATCACCAGATGCAACCGTACCTCCAGAAGTGGAGGAATCGCATTCATTTACAAAAACTCATTAGGACTCAGAACCCTACTGAGCACTAAGATGGAATCCGCAGACCTACTCTCTGCCAAACTCACTCTATCAGCCAACCAAACGGCCACCATCCATCTAATATACAGACCACCAGGTCCCCCCACTTCCTTTGTGGATGACATCACCGCTCTAGTACTAGACAAAGCGAAACCCAACTCGCAAACTATTATCCTCGGTGACCTTAACTTAGGTCACCAAGATCCTAACGACCCCACGGCCCTTGATCTTGCTAATACCTTAACAGATCTAGGCTTTTCTCACCACATACAAGCTCCCACTCACATCAAAGGACAAGCCTTAGGCTGGCTCAGCGACACCAACTGCAACAACCGCTAACTCTTGAACGTCACTTGCGTTTGGTCGGATCACCACATTATCACTTTCCGCATTGAAGCAGCCTTGCTACCAACGCCTCCTGTCGCCCCAGCTACCCTCACCAGAAACAAAAAGAACATAACTGCTGAAAAACTTCTCCCCTCTCATCCTCCCCACCCTTAACAATGCCGATGACTCCTGCTCGGACCCCACTATCCTAGCCAACATCTACACCAGTCAGTTCTTACAGCCATAAACACTATCGCCCCACTCAAACTTAGAAGACCCAAACAACATGCGCACCTTAACTCGTGGTTCACACCACAACTTAGAGTGCTACGCAAAGAGAAAAACAGTGCAGAGGCACGCTGGAAAAGTCACCCTTCTGACACCCACAAGGACAGTCTCCTATTAGCCACCCTTAACTATAAAGAAGCTCTAGTCCATGCCAAAAAGATTCATACAACAACCGCATCACGTCAGCACAATCAAATACGAAGGAATTATTCAAAATCCTCAAGGAACTTGAGACGCCTGCAGCCCCCCTGATTCCTGTCCTAAAGACAGTAACTGGTGCATGAATATTCAGACAGCACTCCTAGGCAAAATTGCTACCCTCCAAACCAAAATCAAAGAGAAACAAAAGTCCTTACAGTCGAATCAGCCATTGCCCACCTCCTCACCTAGCACCCAACACCAAGCCAACCCGGCCGTTAAACCATTTGCCTTCTCCCCTCTTACCATCCTTGAAGTAGAAGGTATCATAAACAACCTCAAACCATCTAACTGCCAAGGTGACCCTTGCCCGGCTCCTATCATCAAGGAAGCCTCACACCTCCTTGCCCCTTTCATCACATCCTTCATAAATGCCTCCTTCAAATCGGGTACAGTCCCTGACAACCTCAAGGACGCGTGGGTAATCCCACTACTCAAAAAACCGACCCCGGACCCCAACATCCCCACTAACTTCAGACCAATCACTACGGTCCCGTTCCTGCTTAAGATTCTTGATCGCGCATCTTACCTGCAGATCCAAGATTACCATGAGTCCAACAAACTCTTGGGGCTAAGACAATCAGGCTTCCGTCCCAAACACGGCACTGAATCAACCCTGATTGATCTGAAAACCCAGATGGAGACTTTAAAGGACAATGGGAAGCTAGCGCTACTCCTTCTACTCGACCTCTCCGCGGCATTCCACTTGGTCATCCACCAAATACTTTGCCAACATCTCAAATCCGCTGCCTACTTCTCTGACTCTGCCAATGCCTGGATCCACTTGTTCCTCAGTAACAGATCTATGCGGGTCTTCTCACCCTCAGCATCGGCAGACCCCTCTCCCATTCTCTGCGGCGTCCCTCAAGGCTCTTGTGTATCGCCTACATTGTACAATGTATTCACCAAGCCACTTTTCGATGTGCTTGACTATCTGGGTGTATCCTATACCAACTACACGGATGACACCCAGATACTCATTCCCATAACTGGTGATTATACAGTCGATACCAAAGCCTTGAATGATGTCTACTTGGTCATCCAGGCCTGGATGGCGCAACACGAGCTTTGCGTCAACGACGATAAGACGGAGCTCCTACTACTAGGATCCGCCTATCGCCTTAACAAACTTGACCAAACCTATAAGGCTTTCACTATTGACGGCAACGTCATCAAGGTCTCCAAAGATACCAAAACCTTCAGCGTTTATCTGGACTCCACCCTCTCCCTGAACAGACAAACAAATGCTGTTAGGTCGGCCTCAGCATATATACATGCAAACTTATCACCGCCTGCAGACCATTCCTGAACCCTCACAACTGCACGACTTTGGCTAGAACACTTATGTCCAAAAATAGATTACTGCAGCGCCCTTTACCTAGGGACTAGTCAGTCCAACCTCAATAAACTTCAAACTATTCAGAATAATGCCATAAGGGCTGCTCTCAACATCCCTAGAAGGTCCCATATCTCCACAATCAGATCTGACTTATGCTGGCTCCCGGTAAAACAAAGAATTGCCCTGAAAACATTAGCTCTGACTCACAAATGCCTGAACAACAATGCCCCTCCTTACCTCTCTTCGCGCCTCTCACTTCACTCCTATTCCCGCCCTACCAGATCAGCCCAAACTCGCAGCCTAACCCTCCCCAGATTTAAACTCCAAAAAGCGGGTGGTGTGAGCTTTCCCGTCCTCGCTTCCAAACTGTGGAACACTCTGCCAACCCACATAAGAATTGTGCCTTTGTTCCCAACGTTCAAGAACAACGCCAAAGCTTGGCTGTTCACCCAGATAGCATGAGGTTCCTCACACTAACCTAGCTCTCTACCTGTAACATTTCCCATCTGTGTACACATGCCACACTGTATCAATCATATCCTGTAAATTCTGTACTTGTATATAACTTGTAAATTTGTACCTGTGTATAACTTGTAAATTTGGTATTCTTGTATACTCTTGTTGTAACCTTTACCTAAGATTATGTGCCCGGTTGCCCACGGGCCTGGTGCGCTTTACAAATAAACTAAACTTCAAACTTCAAACTTGTGCTATTGTTTGCGATCCTAGGCTCTCTTCCACAAAGGCTCTGCGGATTTGGGACGAAAAGGACAAGGTCACCTCTCTCCTCGACCCCCTCTCGATTCCTGCCACCTTTCTCCTTCTCTTGAACTGCCGCGTAGAAGCTGTCTCGTCATGTTGTCTCCTGAGCTCATCCTGATTGTAATGCGCTCTCTTTCTCCACCTTTTATCCCTGCGAGGAAAAGGAAGGGCCGTTGTGTGTATGTGATCTTAAGTCCATTGCCTGACCCTTGTGTCGGGACAAGTCAGGTAAAAAGGTTTTTCTTTAGTCCACTGTCTTAGGAGTGAAACATTATTTGTGTCAGAGAAGGGGTGGGGGTACGGGATGTGGTAAGGAAGGTTTGTGTAAGGGACGAGCGTGACCGGGATGAATAACAGGACATAGGGGATAGTTTGAACAGTAGTTTTCTGTCATTTTGCAGGGTAAGCGGGAATAGCTGGGATCGTGACATAAACATAGGGGATTGTGGAAATTGTAGTGTTTTGTCTGATCAGGTTGGGAATGAGGAAAATGATAATCGGAGGAACGGAAAGAAGGAAGATAGGGAGTATTCTAATGGAGACCGGTGAAACAAGGATTATTGAAGTTATGCTTTTGGGGTGTAAACGGGTTTGGGACCATAGAGGATTGAATACATACAGAGGGGTTGTTGGATCTGGGCCGGAAAGATCTAACAGGAGGAAGGGAGGCAGATGCAATACAGCTCATGAAAGCCTCAGATATCTCACCCTTCTCTCCTTCTCTGGCACAATACCGCGTCTTACCTGGGGTATTCCAGGTGATCCTCCCCCGCTGGTCCATCCCCAGGAACTGGATCCAACAGTGATGGCCGTGTCCTGGCCACCTGAATAAGGGATTCTCGAAGTCTTACTGGAAGAATACCCTCCAGGTTTCTCACAGACGCCAGCAACCCTTCTGGGTGAACGACAAAGTTGGGGAGGCGAGGCCAAGCCTGTGGTGTATTAACCTTGATTTGTGAATCAAAGCCGCAGAGACCAGAAAGGAACCCGCACAACCAGTGAGTTCGTGAAAAACATGAAAAGCTGGTTTGTGTCAAGTGAAGATTGAAGCTGCAAAAGTGTATCTCACAAGTGAAGGTTGCGCACATGCTGAGACATAAAGAAAGCTAACCAGTGATGAACTTTTAAGTGGCTGATAACTGTGAAGCCAGTGATACAAAGAAGCGCAGTGGTCCGGCGAAAGAAAGAAGCCCACTCGAAAGTCTCAGCCAAATGTGAAATATTTTGTTATATATCGGCCAAGTGAACAAACTCTGAAATGCATAATGGTCAAGATTATACCCGGCAAAAGGGTACGTGAGAAGATTTCTCTGAACTTTTGTGCTCATAATAATGAACTACCAAGACCAAGAGACACTGGGGCAAATAACATAAAAGTGTGAGCTGAAGAGAAAGTCAAAGTGGTCCTGCAGAAGTCTGTGGTAAAAGCCACGCACATTCGAAAGTCTTCAACATCAGTAAAAGGTCAGAGTCTGACTGAGGGAGACGGGAAGAGAGGTAAGTTAGGGTAATGGAACCCCTAACTAATGTGCATTAAGCTTGGGCAAGTGCTGTGATTGCAAGCTCCGAGCTCGGCTGAGGGAGACCTATGTGGACTTTTTGCTGAACTGTGAAAGAACTTTTGGAACGCTTGAATAAGTGACTTTAACGTGGAAGGACAGACGGGCCTCGATCCACGTTTTGAACTGCCTTTGTTTTGAGAACCTGAGCCAGAGTATGGCATCCTGTCTATGGGGGCTGCCTTTCTCTCTGCTGTCCAACGTGGGGAGGCGAGCTGACTCAGCCACTTTGATCCTTTGTTATAACACTGATTTTCCTTTGCATACATATTCTCCTTTGCACACTTTTTGGATGAGAGGTAGGGCAGGCATTAGGTTTTGTTAGTACAGGCCATTTTGATTTGACAAAAACTGATTAGGACTGTTTTCTTTATTATTTGATGGTAGAGACTACTCCCGCCATAGCTATAGGGTAAAATAGGAGTTTCTCCAAACCCCAAGAATCTAATAAAGGTTTTGAAAACGTGTAACTTTTGTCAGTGTCATACTTGTGATACCATGCCTCCCTTACAATTGTGATTAACCCCCATATATCTAATAAAGAATTGGCACTCTGGTGTTAAAGAAGATGTTATAGAATTATCAACTGGGGATTCCTTGTCCCCTAAGGGGAGTGGTGTTCCCTAGTTGGATCCTGCATAGCCTGTCCCTTAGGGAGTATTTTGCATAGCAGGCTCACCTACTTGGTCCCAAAGGGTTGGGCCCCCCTTGGTGAGAAGGAACAAACTTACTGGATTCATCATACCCCCACTACTTCAAGCTTGACCTTTCCAGTATGGAATACCAGAGACAAACCCAAACTCGCCCATGGCTCAAAGAACTCACCATGGACAAACTACACATATCCATCTCCACACCTGTCAAATCCCTCGGGGTTCACCATAGACCCCCTCCTTTCCTTCACATACCACAAAGCTGCTTTCACGAAAATGTGTAATCTACAACTACACCTACGGAAGATCAGACACATCATTCATCTCAGTGACTTCTGCACCAAAGTCCAAGCAGTAGTTCTCTCCAAGCTGGACTATGACAATACTCTCTTCACTGGACTCCCCAAAATCGCCTTTGCCCCCTGCAAGCCATGCAAACAGCAGCAGCCAGCCTCCCACTCCACCTGCCTAAACATTTGCACATCAACAGAGCTCTCACCTAGCTCCCCATACCCCTAAGAATTTTCTTCAAAGGAGTGTGCATTGTTTTTAAAGCCATCCACCACAAAACCTCATCTTATCTTCGTGATAAACTCAAACCCATCACCCACACAAACATCAGTCAAGCAAGCCAGCATCTCCTACATATTCTACTCTGCAAACTAACATGCACACAAAAACAAACCTTTACCCACTGCGCACCCAAGGCATGGAACACGCTATCTCTTCACATCCACGCTGCACCTTCCAACACCACTTCTCAAAACATACTGTCCCCCCCACAAAAATGTCCCACCGCTCCATCGCCCCTGCCACCACTTGTCTATCTTAATCTTTCTGTCATATGAAAACCTTTTGTAACTTCTGTTTAACCTCATACCTTTTCAACATTTGTACTTTGTAAGGCGCTCCAAAACCCTCTCAGTAGGGCCAATGTTGAACAAACATTCCACTAAAATAAATAAGGTAGGATAGACTAGGCGTGGATGGGAGAGTAAGAGGTGGAAGAAAAAGGAGAGTAGGGCCGATATCACTGAATTTAGAGATCTTGGTTGAAAAGTAAGAGATTGATATTTGGGGGAGGTTGAAACAGAGTAAGACTAGGTTAAGAATTGTCTTGGCCATGACAGGATAGGTTGCAGGCAAAGTATCAACAATAATGGATTTTAGTCAAACTGCCTCATCTAAAGAATCCCATGTGTGTGTTGGCTAAATGTGGATTGAACAGGAGAATGAGTTGCATGGCCCTTTAAAAGTAGCTGGTGTGGTTTGACTCTGGCTATCGCCCTTGTATGGTGAAAAGGACCAAATGGCTGTCTTGACTCAATCCATAGATGAACATAAAGATCTGGAACGCAAAGAGGAAGCTGGATTGAGCGAGACGGCTAGCTCCTGAGTAATGCAGAGAAGGTATTGTCGGTCACAGAGGCACAGCCAATGCACATCACCATGCAGACGGTGTGGAAAAGCAAGAGTTTGAGGAACTTTGCCGCCTACAGTCAGGCTAAGAGCTGCAGAGCTTCAGCCTGCCAAATACCAAAAGAAAACGACCAGCCCCCGAAGCAGACGACCTGCGCTGAATCAGCAATGAAATGCTCTACTGAAGCAGCACTCTATGCTGCACCTGAATCGCAGAATAGAGTGCACCCTGACTCCTTAATCACACACTCGCTCTAACCTGCTAGTTCCTTGTATAGCTCTTCCGGGTTGCATATGATGGTACCCAGCTGGGACAAGAGGAAAAATGGGGCTTGTGATTATGTACAGGCTGCAGAAATTACTGTTTCCTCACCAGTGTAACAATGACTGGTGGACTGCTCTGCAAACCGAAGCTATTAACTATGCATCCATCCTTTTTATATTGATTTGCCAAACATTGCCAGCCCTGCAAGGGCCTCTGCATCCCTCATACTCGCTCTCTGCCTGGTAATAATGATGGGCCTAATCAGGTGCTCGCTGAGGGAACAAATTGAGCTAGTGTTCATCCCTGCAGGCAGCGGTTGTGAATACCAGCTGTGACGAATCTAGCAAACTTGTCCTTTCTCCCCAAGGGGAATCCACCCCATTTGGGACTAAGAAGGTGAACCTGCTACACAAGACCCTCCCTAGGGGACAGGCGCACAGGATCCCACTGTGGCGCCCCCCTTTGGAGACAGGGAATGCCCAAAGATGACTTGCATCCCACCTTCCCCTGCCCATAAGACTGACCTGTTCATTGGTTACATAGGAAGTGGACACAGTAATTATGTGCGGGGAGTCATTTTAATGTGGAAGGCTCAGTTTCTGACCTGCATTTGTCATCCCCTACCTATTGAAGCCAACTTCAATCAAGTTTCTTCTTCTGTCCAGGGTGGAACCTAGTCTGCTGTACAGACAAGGAAGGGGAAACCATTCGCTGTGGTGTGAGGAACGGGGGCTTGCAGAGCGCTGCAGACGAGGTGCTGAGTAAGAAACGGACACTGTGGTGGCCGGAAACCAGAGAGCGCATGGAGAATACTATAGCTTCAACAAAGGCGGAACCTCAAGAAAGGGAGGGTCTGCTGAAGAAGGAAGCGCAACCACCAAAGGCGAGAAGCACCAGTGTCCTGAAGCAGAGACGTCCACGCTCCCAGCAGGACGAGACTATTTGGAGAAAGGTCACTGAAAGTGCCAGAAAGCCATTAACCCATGAGGGGCCTCCCAAGAGCATACCCCAGGAAGCGGCGAATAAGCCTGTACCAACAAAGGAGGCCTGAGAAGCCCATAGCCCGTGATGGGCCTACAGAGAGCGGGACGAAAGAAAGAGGGCAAGTGAGAGCACCAGAGAAGCCAATAGCCTGTGAGGGACTTACCGAGAGCATACCACATGACTTGGCAAACAAAGTAGCAAACGATAGGGCAAGAGAAGCCATGTGTCCCACAAAGGGCAGACCTGAGAATATACCCCAGAAAGGAATAAACTAAACAATATCAGCAAAAACACCAGAGTAACATGTAGCTGGCGAGGGGCCAGCCACACGTTCACTGCAGAAGTGGGTAAATGAAACCGAACAACCAAATGGACCAGAGCCGCCAAAGCCCAACAGGGGCTAAGAAAAGCAGCAGACTGCTTGAAGTAAAGAGACAATAAATCATAGTAAGGAAGCCAGGTGTCTACCGGTTGGCGTCAATCCTTGAGCGCAGGAGGGCCCAGGAACAAACTCTCTTGGCTTGGGAATACCAAGACTCCCAGTGCAAACCTGTATACCCCTGGAGAAAGAACCAAATCCTATGATTGAAGGACGATACTATTTTGAACACAACAGGAACTAAGAGAATTTCTTGTAATTTTGAGACTCACCAAACTCTGGGGTGAAGGTCATAAATCAGCCCTCACTACTTCTAGTGGTGAAGTAACCCTTAACTAAGCCGCAGCTTAGGATCCTTTTTTCTATCTTCTTTTGTATAGAGTACAATAGGGTTAGATTAGCTCAGGTTTGGGACGGAGGACTAACTTTAGTTTGTGAGACATCCTGACGAACACCTTTTTGTTATTTTGTAGCATAGGGAACTCGTCTTAGAAGTAGGGAGTACAATAGGTTTTTCCTTAATTTATTTAATAGATATAGTTGAACTATGCCTCTGTGTCCGCCTCCTCAGTCTGACCTATTACAGTCTCTTGGAGTATCTTGGCTTTAGTTCTTATGTGATCTGCAATGGTGGCATGCCTGCAACTTGGCACAACATTTCATGGGTAGCAAACTGTACACATGTGATTTTTTTTTTTTGTTGAAGAAACACCCAATCCTAGGGATAGGCTGTGGAGCCCGTGGATCCAAAAGAGGTCCATTTGGTAAAACCAAACCCAAAAGTAACTGTGGTATGGACTCTGGTTATTAATAGAGTAGAGAACAAGGCTGTGATGGAAGGCAGAAGGATAGAACGAAAAAGAGATACTATCCCTGCCTACTGTGCACTCTCAACTAGGTTGCGGTGTTACAACGCCTGTCTAATAGTGACAGAATAAGAATGAAATTACCAACTTCTATGATGTGTAATACATTCAGTCTTGTAAGTCTAGTACCACTCTCCTCCAGATTAGTTTAGATCGGAAGAGACTACAAGTAAAAGAAAAAGCACACCAGGGAGGGTAAAAAGGATATATTCTTCCTTTTTTAGAAACTCATGTGGCATCTAATGGGATAGACAATCCTTTAATAACCCATTGATTGTCACACTGACCCTGGGTTGTTAGGGTTAAAATGACACAAACATAAAGGAAGAGGATAAATTCTTATTCCAGCAACACAAAGACAATACAGTCACCACTTCCCATCCAGAACTTGTTTTTACTAACGGGAAGTAGGACAATATAAAACGGTTTGCTCAAGCTAAAAAATAGGCAAATTGGTGCCTTTTTAGATGTAACAAACACTGTCGACCGGTTTCAGTAGCCTAACTTTGATAAAGCCACATTCATCAGGACAGTCTAAGCTTCCTACGAAAGCTGGTATATTTCGTAAGTCGGAGACCAGTTTGTGAGAAACAAAAAATGGTAGATGGCGTAGTACGTTACCACCTTGCCGTTGGTGTCATAGGACTGGGCCAGTCTGCGAAGAAGCCTGTGGGATCAAAACAAAGTAAACCACAGTCACTAGGTGGCTGCTCAATTCCATGTATTGGATTATGAATTGACACTACAGTACATGTCATCCATCTAATACGGTCAGAGGCTGTCCCAAAAACACCACTTCATCTTTTAATCTTAGTATGTAGCTCTCATCTCCTTGATGAATCACATAGCACCTGTATCCAATATCTACAATACTGTATGTTAGAAGTTAGACGTTAATTGGAAATATTCTTGCATCAATGCAGATTACTCATTTGCAGTTATCTGAGAGACACTCACCCCAAATTTCCTTCCCTTCAGGTTGAAAGCAGAGCATGCCTCAAAATGTGGCACAGCTTAGCTGACCAGTCCACGTGCTGTTAATCTGTAGGTAAATACAGAATTATAATCAGAAGCGAGGCGCTGAATTCTAAAATGTGCCAGTGTATATAATCCACTGATTTTAGTGCCACTGATGGGTTGGTAATTCTGTTTAAATTGGGCAGATTTTGGCAAAAAGCACAACATGGGAGACAAAGCGTGGCTTATTCCTTTAGGAGGCAAGTGCTTGATATTGAAAGGGGACACTTTCCCGTGAAAACACAGGTAGGGTGATGTTTAGTGTTCCGGATGACAGCGGTTCCCCAGCACTTACTTGTCAAAACCTTCCAAGGGCATCTCATGGATTTCACTAAATGCGCCCGAAGCGAGTGTGTCCACGGTGTGTAATGCTATCCGTGTTATAAAGGAGAGAAGGGGAGGCAACGTCTTCTCTTCCGCATCACGTGACACGCACAAGCATGTCACGTGAGCGCGTCTCGCCATACGCGCGTGCTGTCCCAGAGCAAGACAGACTCCAGGGCTCCACGCCGGACAACGCCAACTCGCCCCCCTGTCACGTGACACACTGTAACGTGTGCTCGTATGTGCGAATGCAAGGGTCAGGCAAAAAAGCCCAAACCCGGCCAGGCACTGCTCGCTGCAGAAAGCACCGGCAGTGTCACCAGTGACATGTAAATGGATCTGGATGCCAAAATTGCATCAGGGGGCATAATTAAAGAAGAAGAAAAACTTCATACAAGGTGAAGGAAACTGGAGGGTGAGGTTCATCAAATAACCGGCTAATATGTATTACTGGCTATTGAGCAGGAACATTGGATTAAAACCACATCATGGCCCATTAATTAGAGCACATCAAGGCTCAAGAATGGCACACTGCAGCCTGATCAAATGTGCCAATGTATTTCCATATGATCTGTCTTATATGGAATCAGGTGGGATACAGGGATTTAGGATATCCCAACAGGATCTCTCTAACCATCAATCAATCAGAACAAATTCTACTAGTGACACTGAAAAATGGCTTAGGTGATCATAGCCAAAGAGTGCCAAGGTATTCTTTCCATCAGACCAACCTTATCAGATTTTAAGCGGAAAACCCATTTTTGTTCGCGTTTTAGTAGGAAGTGGCTCATGTCTCCTCCTCTCCTGGGGCATTCAACTTTTTCTATGATTGTCCACTCAATTTCGGTGGCCTGATGGTTTAGCCTAACAAAGTGGTCAACCATAAGAGCATTTTCCCGATGGGTCCTAATACATGATAAGGGCTCCTGATTACGTTTCTTGATTGGTCTTGTAGTCCTGCCAATATATCTTTTGTCACAGGGGCACTTTATCATGTAGATTACATTGGATGTATTACAATTAGTCAGAGCAAGTTGTTTCCACAGTGTTTTCAAACCAAGGTCTAGGGTTTTGGTGCGTTTGGTAAGTGTGCACACATTACACTGGCCACGTGGTGTGTGTCCTTGTGGGGCGGTATTACTCCACAAGGTTGTCTGCCCTGTTGCCTCCTTAGCTGGTGTATATGAGTGTATCAGGGTGTCCCTCAAGTTTTTTCTTTTTTTCATAGCGAACCGTGGTAATGGCAGATTAACTGGCCCTACATTAAGTATAGGCCACAACTTAATGATTTCCCTTTTGATAAGGTTGATTTTATTTGAGTAGCTAAAGACTGCTGTGATGGTGTTTTCTCCAGCTGGTCGTCTTTTTTGTTGCAGGGGTTATATCCCGAGGGATATTTCTTGCACGTTTCCTTGCTGTTCTCACAGTTTTCTTCGGGTATCCACGTTCTAAAAGGCGGTCTGAGAGTCCCTGTGCCTGTAAATCATATTCCTGCGTGGTTGAACAGTTACGCCTATATCACAAAAACTGTCCAAAGGGTAAATTTTTACAAAGACTCCTCGGATGGAAGTTGGTACAGATGTGTGTTGCCTACTCATTTTATGTGAACATTCTCTACTAAGGGCAATACCCTGTTAACTTTGTAGAATTTGCCCTATTGTTTGGTTAGAGCCTGTGGATCTGCCATATCCCTTCTCTCAATCAACTGTCAGGAGGAGGAGAGTACATGTTTTTTCACAGCTTAGTAAACGAACATTGCTCTCTGGGCTCCTCAACAAAGTGCTTCCTGTTTTTCTTTCGGAGCTACATGTTTTTCCTCACTTAGACATCTGGATCATGTTCCCTCGAGTTATTTCCATTGCTCTGTGTCCCGTTCCCTTCCTGCTCTATACCGTCTGTTATCATCTTACCAGGTGTTGACCACTTTTCACAAAACTGCTTGTTTTGATGCCTTATCCAAACTGATTTAAATTTTTTTCTGTTTTCGCTAACCTCTGTTTTGGCTTAGACTCCTTTTGGAATTTTCCTGTCAGATTTGGAGTTTGCAGTACACTTTTGGGCTTGCCTATGGAGAGGGCCTTCTGTGTTAGTGTCCTCCATGTCGTCGGCTGACCTGGCAGCCACTTCTCCCATTCCTCTTCATCACCCGGCCATAGCTTTAGCATACTCTCTTAGTTTCTACTTGCCATAGGACATCTAGTGGCCACCGGGTACCCAAGGGAAGGGAGTTGGAGGTGGAAGGAGGCTTGCATTTGTTTAGGTAATCGACTCTCCAATTCACTTGGTAACATGTGTTGTCTTTAGCAACTATGTGGGACATATTTGGTGGTGGTCCTTCACAACCGTTCTTGATCCTGTTGGGCTGGTATATGCCTGGGGTTTAGGGTGCAGTGAGCATGTTTAACCACAAAGGATAACAACTCAGGAACCACTTATTCAACAAAGCCAGAATTGATCGGTTTTCCCTGAAATTTAGTAACACTCAAGATCTGTATGTTCATACGACGTGAGCACCCCTCCAAATCCTCAGTCTTGGTAAGAAATGATTGGACAATTGATTCAAAATGCTTAACCTTGAGGTCTGTAGTGTTCCGTTGATCTTCTGTGTCGACACGCTTTTCTTGACCGCTGGTATTCTCGAGCCATTCTTGGCTAGTCATGCCTGCAACATAACTACTTTGTAGAGGAGAGAATCAAGCTTGGCACACAGCCCATCAATGCTGACCTTAAGTTCTGCAAGCATCCCCTTAATGCACTGCTCTACCTGATCCATGCAATGCCTACTCGAGGGAGCTTGCAACTCGGATGTGTTTGTCCCATCTTGTGAATTGGGCCATGTGGATTTCTAAAATTCGTGCTTGGACTGGGTCCTATGTTTTTCCATAATGAGCATTTAATCTCAGTAAGCATCCAACTATATGGGATTAATGTCTTAATTTCAATTTACCTTAAGGGCAAAACATCAGATTACTAGTGCCCAACCGCAACCCTCCACTCCACACGTCTGAGATCCATAAGCAGTGTCTCTCTTTTTCCCCCCAGCTGCAGGATTAGGGGGATGATACTCCACCGGCACCCCAGTGGTCCCGTTGCCAAGCACTCAAATGGAGGTGCAATCCAGGGGCTACCTAACGAAAGTGCCATCCGCCGTTAAGTCTTGAGCACCACCCTGGTGAACCTAGACCAGCCTCTGAGGCTTGATAGAGCACCATAAATTGGTGTTCTGCTTAGCTATTATCACAGCGATCCACGGCATGGAAAAGTCTCTTCAATAACAGCAAGCAAGAGAAACACGCTCACCAGAGAGTGGGTTGGGTACCTTGGTCGCCAAAGCGGACCAGCATCGCACAGGCTCACCACACAAAACCCTTGTCACTGGCAGGCTTCTGCGGGCTATGCCAACACTCCCCTAATGGTTTCAGTTACTAATGCGATTGGCACAGGTGACCACTGAGCCTAATGTGTGTCATGGGGTCAAAGAAGAGAGAGGGAGCCGGATTCCACCGATTTGTGCCAGTAGAAGTAATTATCAGGATTCATGAAGTTGGCAGATTGAGTCCAGCGAAGGACTAAACGGGATAGCAGCTTCTGATAATGGCTCATTGGCACCCAACTACAAGTACATTGATTAATGCAGAGAATGCAAGTTTAACTTTATCAATATGATTTAGTACTTTGTGACCAGTTGGGAATTGTATTCACCTATGTTAAGGATATGTTGATTGAATGCAGGAGTCATAAAGAACCATATCCTAGTCCTTTTTACCCATTTCTAGCTCGGCTGCTGCTCATGTCAAGAGGGCAGCAGTGTGATCTTGGTTCCTGCAGGGTTGCCATCTTGCCAGTGGTGATGAAGGGTGGTGGACAAGCGCTCATTGTTCTGATGTATTACCCATTAGCAAGAGGTTGGCACTTTTCAAATCTCTGTACCAATGTAGTTTGACGATGAGCAGGCCCTACTGAGCCGAGGAGAAGCAAGTCTAACGGTGGGGTGGAATGCAAGACCAAAGTGCAACTACTTCTGTCTTTCATGGTTGAGGGGGTAGTTGCACTTGTGAGTTCAACATGCCATTTGTATAATTGGAGAAGAGATACATGTGTAGTCATATCCCTCTCACCCATGCTTTCTCTCTGACAAACTCTTATGCGCTTTCTTGCAACATGGCCAAGGGAACACCCAGCTATTGACACCAAAATAAGATTTTATTAACAAAAGTTAAACATTACACTATTGTATAAAACTTAATTCACAATGTCTATAGCATAAAGGTTCTTGGGAAATGTGGTCCTTCAACTCAGGATGATATATGAAGGACAGCAACATAAAAGGCATACAGAAAGTTCCAGACAGGAAGGTCTTAGTGATTCCTAGACATCAATTTGATTCCCATTTCCAAGTGTCTCAAAAGTCCTCCCCTTTTTGGGGCCCTCTCCCTTACTCCCTTCTACCCGAGCAAAGCCCTCCACCCCCATCATCATTTAGACATACTGTCCCCCTGTCTTGGGGATCAAAGTCAATCTCGCTCTCTCTCTCTCTCTCTCTCGCTCTCTCTCTCGCTCTCTCTCTCTCGCTCTCTCTCTCGCTCTCTCGCTCTCTCTCTCTCGCTCGCTCTCTCTCTCGCTCTCTCTCTCGCTCTCGCTCTCGCTCTCGCTCTCGCTCTCTCCTCCTCCTCCTCCCCCCCCCCTCTCTCCACATACCCTTCTTCTGGGCTTACAGGGCTCTCATCCCTTTCATTGGGGCAAATCCCTCTCCTGCGGGGCCCAGGTTCTCCCCTGCCTCACTCTAACCCACCTCTGGTCCGGTCTTATGGGCTCGCCTTTTTCTCACTGCAGGTCACCCCCCTTCCAGGGTCATGGGCTTACCTTCTCTTCACTGGGGTACACCCCTCTTCTGGGGCTCAAGGGATTCATCTCCCCCTCACAGGGAAACGCAACCTTTTCGGGGGCTTCAGAGGCAACCCCTGCGCCTCCTTCACTGGAGCACACTGCCCTTCTGTGGTCCAGGGGCTATTCTTTTCCTCCCTGGAGTACACCACTCTTCTTTGCTACAGTAGCTCCCCTGCTCTGGTGCTCTCCTGCTTCCTCAGCAAGCTCCTCTCCTCAGTTCCCAGCCCAATAGACATGGGGCCTCATTACGAGTCCAGCGGTAACCGCAGCGGTAAAACCGCCTGGTTACCGCCGGACTCGTATTACCATTCCGCCTCCATGATTCCCGGCATTACAACCCTGGTTTCCCGGAGGCAGAATGGTGTTAATCCCCATTCCCATTGAGTCCTACAGGACTCGATGGGGATCATGGAAACACCGGCAGCATCTCGTAATGCTGCCAGTGTTTCCTCGTCCGCCTGCAGGCGGGCGGTGTTAAACCCGCCAGGTCAGATCTGGCGGGAACTTCACCTCCCGCCTGCAGGAGTTGTGATCGCCCGGCATGGAAACAACGGTGGCGGTGGGTTTACCGCCACCGTTGTTTCCATACTGGGCAATTTGTAATGAGGCCCATGGTCTTTGTTTCTTAGCCTCAGTTTGAAAACCCTCAGTGTCCTACCATCGGTTGAGGCAAACATGTGAATTGATTGGTTAATTCCAAGCCATGGCAAGGAACTCTTTAAAAGTCCTGACATCATTTTGTATTTCTTTCAGCAGGTTTCCAATTGAGGAGCTTATCCAGTGATGATGTCACAGTGAAAATTGCTGCCAGGTGGCGACATTTCCCTAAAAATGCACCCTCCAACAATCAAACGCTTTCCCCAAATTTTCTAGGATTGGAGGCAACAATATACAACTATACCTCTCCTAGAATATTTGGGGAAAAAATTTTAGGGGTCAGGAAGAAAAAATTTGGCTACCTGGTGACTTTTTCATGGCAACATTATCACATGGAACCTGCAGGAGCTGCTCAGATCCTGCCTTGTCGTCTGGCTGTCCCCCTGCACATAAGTTCGTTTTGTGGGTTTCTGGTGTTAGAAAAGCCAATTCAACATACAGGAAAGCCTCTGGTAAAAATCGTTTTTCCTTTGGAAAGGAAGCATTCCTCTCCTTAAATGTTGCAGGAGGGAGGGAAACACAATCTCCTTTACATGCATTGCTGCTGGGAGAGGGGGATGGAATGAGTTTGGTTTTCCCAGATCAAGGATCTGCTCCTGTTGTCTTAAAGGTATCTACATTTCTGATAAAACTTTCAACCAATAGATTATACAACATTGGCTACTGATATGGTTTTCTGCTGACTTGTACTCCCAATTGAAATCTACAAATGTAATCCAATCATCTATGTAGGCTTCACATTTCAATTCACTATTGTTCATAATCTTCTTAAAAAACTCATACCTAGTCTTCCAGAATTACAAAATGTTTCTGGAAATGGCTCCATCCAAAGAGACTCTGAATGCTTCACAAATATTTCCACAAAACCTAAAATACTGACTCATTGAAAACTCTCCTTTGATGTTTAACAAAAAAAATCAAAGATCCTAAGCTCCACTATTTACAAACTCTTACCCCAATTGAGAAAGTGGTCAGATTAGCTCAGGATAGAAAGCTCTACAGCCGATCAAAATATATACCTTTTGTGTACTTCACATTTAAGGTTTTATTGAAGAGTGAAGACAAGCCTTTCAATACAATTTTCCATTATGACTGTACGTTGGTCCCAAACTACAGATCTCTGAAAATCATGCCCCTCTGAAAATCATGCATTTGCCATTGCAAATGCCCAATGATGCTCACACAGGAATGTGTGGATGAGCAATGTGCCCAAGCGCTAAGGTACTGGAAGGACTTTGCACAGCAAATGCCACATTTCAAGTCAGCACTATGTTAAAAAAAAATTAAAGAACCATACGTTCTTCATGTGTTCCACACACAGAGAGCACAAACTGGTCTCTTTGAGTGGTGTGCCTCAAAGAATATACCATCAATGGCCATTGGACCAAAGAGGATCAGGAGAGAACCAAAGGAAGAGCAGCCAGACTAGCACTCCAATCGTTTCTGCTGATTTTCCTGGCTAGGTAGTCTGGCACCCTTGTCAACACCACCATGACCAGCACCAAAAGATAAGGCGTGTATTGGTCACTTCCTAACAATAGGCAAATACTCCCAAACAATCAAAATGGGGAGTACAAATATTCCCAACAAAAAACAGGAAACGGACACAGGAGCTTGTGCCCCTGCTTTCACCCACACAGCTAGCTCCATGGATATATTTGGACCAGTAGTACGTATAATGCAAGAGAAAGGAACTACTATTATAACATCCTAGACAGGATAGAAGAGAAAGTACAGATTGAACTTGAGGTGAAGCTGTCGACAACGAAGTTTTGTATCTTACCCAAACACCAACACGCACAGCTGTGTTTTACACAGTATCTAAAATACATAAACACGCAACCCGACCACCAGGCAGCGCCATCGTCTCGAGCATAGGCTCAATTTTGGAACCAGTGTTGCGCTTTGCAGCTATCTTCTTAAAGCAACACATTGCCCAAATGTTTTTCTATGCAAAAGACAGCACACGTCATCAACCTTATAGAAGGTACTAGCTTTGACAAAGACAACCAGTTGTTAACATGTAACATAGAGTCCCTTTACACATCCATTACACAACATGAAACTGTTATCTTTGTGGAGAGACATCTCCAGAAATATAATGCCACACTAAGTCCTGAATCCATTGAATTTACCTCCTGGTGTGCAGAGATTTCTCTCACAGAAAACATTTTTTAATTCAACAACACTTTACAAACAGATAAGAGGCAAGGCAATGAACTCTACAGTGGCACCCAGCATAGCTACTCTCTGTTGAGGAATATGAATTTAAGTACATCTACCAAGACAACAATCTTTTTGTCAGCAACCTTTACCTCTGGTAAAGGTATATTGACGACATCCTTATTGTATGGAATGACCCAGTAGAAACAGTACAGGCATTAGTCAACTGGTTTAACACACTTAATCCAGCATTCAAATTCTCCAGACACATAAATACAGAACAGTTTAACTTCTGGATTTAACCATTTACACAGAGGGAAGTGTCCTGAAAGTAGCCCCATACATGAAACCTATGGCCAGAAATTCTCTATTGCACTATCAAAGTTTCTATCCCAGCCCACTTAGAGACAACTTGCCATATGGACAGTTCTTAAGGTTATATCGCAATAGTACTGAAAGGAACACTTTCCATGTGCATGCCTGTGCTTTATCAAACAAATTACAAGAATGTGACTATCCCAAAATACTTATTTAAAAAACATGAAAAACAGAGCTGTTGTTTTGGAACAAGACAATGATAATAGCAGCAGTTCCAAAGACCGATTAGGATGTGTAAACACATGCAATAATCTTTCATTCAAGATTAAAAGCATTATTCTGAAAAACTGGCACATTCTGGAGAAGGCCCCTTCTCAACCAGAGCGACCAATGTTTGAGTTCAAACGCATGACACAGCTTAAAGGATAGATTTGTCCATTCAGCTCTTCCCAAAATACAGAGGGCTACACCGACCAGTACTGATTTTTGGCATCTTCCATCCCTGGTTGGACATGTCCCATGTGGTAACTGTGTTGTGTGTTCCCATACTAAAGCAAGTACTTCTCACGATCTATGCATGAGAAAGCCATGGGTACAAAAACATCTTACCACTCGTAACACAAGTAAGATAGTGTATGCAATACGGTTTCCGTGCAATCCCTTATACATAGGGATGAGTATGAGGAAGGCCAGAGTATGCATAGGAGAACATAAGAGCTGTATTAAAAAATAAAAATGTAAGAGCACCACTGGTACACCATTTTATGATAAAAAACCATAAAGAAACCGATTCTGAATGGACAATTTTGATTTCCAATTTGCAAGGGAGCAATGTGGAACAAAAGTTGTTCAACAAAGAACAGTCGCACATCAGTGGTTTGAATGAAGATCTGACCTTAGTCCAAAAGTAATTTTTTGTATATATTTGCAGTGCCAGTTCAATTTGACAATAACTGCTTTCAAACAACTGTATTTTTGAAATTTGGGTATTTACAAAAATGTATTCATTAAGTCGGCACCAATTGCACTGATGTATATTCATGATAATGTTGCACTTAGAATGCTTGTGAATATATGTATGAAAACAGGGTTTACTCTTGGACACAGGGCTGCCACACGCAACAGTTTCATGGATTACTAAATCTATCCATGAGAAGCTTTTTAGTAATGGCTACATTTGCACATGGTTTAAATATGTAATGGTGACCGCAGTCACAACAGTGTTAAACACCACCTTCTAATCACGACTAGTAACTAGAAGTGGTGATGAAAATATTGAGATTAGCCTCCTTTCTCGCCCTGTTTTGATGCTCACTAAGCGTATCCAGTTGGTAAAGGAACTACACATAAGGTTAGGCACAACTCCAATTTCCAAGTACATGGTTACATCATCAGTCAGAGTCAACATTAAACATTTCCAGGACTCTTTTTACAAAAAAACTAGACACGATCCAAATCTTTACCCAGTATCGATTTTTTTAAACTATATTTGTATTTATTTATTTTTTAGTATTATTTTGACCTTCCATATCTTTTTTATTGTATATTGGTTAAAAGCTAACTCAACCTTACCAATGTAAAACATTAATAAGAAAAATAGTAAAACACATTAATTTACAAATCATTAAAAGCACAAATTGATTATTTCAAATTAATAAAACCAATACATATTGAAAGGGAAATTCAGTGCAATCGTTCTTACTTAAAACCAAAAGACACTGCAACATTAAAAATAACAGATTAGTCACTTCCAATTAACAGAACCATTGCATATAAGTTCAACTCAGCCATTCTTGCTTTTGTACCCTAACATTATTCATGCAATATCAATCCATTCAGGAAGTTCACCACTGAGATAACGGCGGATACACAGGATCCATGAACACACATTTCCCAGAAGGTATTGGTGTCCTGCGCATCAATAAACCTTTTGAAATGCACATCTCAGTGTGCGTAAACTGGGACATACAACCACAAGATGTTTGGGTTTCTGCCTGGTCAATTTTCTTAAAAAATCTACAAACAGCTCCACTTCCCAGGATCAAATTTTGTCTCAAGCCAAATTTCACCGGTATAATACAAATTCCATCCAAAATGGAGAAAACCCTTGCCCATTCTAGCACATGGAAGTATTTCTAAATGGTGAACTATAGACCTCCTCGCTTTATGACTCATGCTGGTGTATGTATGCAGCTGGTCCAGGTTTAGGCTTCAATCGAGGTCAAGCAAGGACTTATTTATCTTTTCCGGCTCCTTCATAAGATCACAAGTGGTCAAACCCATGAATTGCAGTAAAGCTGTACTGCACTCCACAAATTCCATCACAGGAGCAACCGTTCCCTTCTCCACTATACCAGCTAGGTCACTGTATAGAGTATTGGTAGGGGCTATCAAAATGTTTCTCTATAATGACAGAATACGCCACTGACCTTTCACCTTTAAGGAATTTACACCCAGTTCGTATCTAACGGCCAAAATAGGCACTGCTTTTGGAACTCACATTACACTTTGCCATATTATACCATCCAAAACCATTAAAAAATCCCAAACCCGATCCTTCCAAAGCTCTATTCCAGACAGCAGCTTAGGAGCAGCTTTCCCTTCAAAGAATGTTACTAATGGAATAAGGGAAAATGTACAGTATCTGCTTTTAATGGGTTTCATTTGTACCATGCTGGCAACGGCTTTAGATCTTAAAAATGTCTTAATGTGTAGTTTATCGCGGCATCCCGTTACGGGGAACCCCATATACACCATGGAGTCAACCCTTGTTAAAACAGTGCCATTTAAAAAAAACTACGCATAGCGGTTCTCCTCTTCCTTTTAGTAAATGAAAAAATCTTAGTCTTCCTTGTGTTAATCCCAAAACAGTTTGATTTGACATAATCTTCGAAAGCACTCGGCAGTCTCTGCAGCTGTGCAATCAATCAATATGAAATTGTCGGCATACGCCAAACAACTCACCGCCAGATCCCCAACTTAGGAGTAACAAACGCTGCTGCTTCCAAAGAAGTGCAAGCATCAGCCACATATAAATTGACTAGGCAGTGGGCCAATATGCACCCCTGCCCAAATCCATTATACGTGGCGATTTTCCCAGTTAGTGCACCATCGTGATTTAGCCTGACCCTTCGATTAGAGCCCTCATGAAGCATGATAATCAATTTTACCAGACCAAGAGGGAACCCCCACTTAAGTTTTTCCCATAATTTCACTCTAGAAGCCGTATCAAAGGCATCAGATAAATCAATAGTTGCCAGATGGATTGTATCATGCTTTCACTTTACTACGAGATCCTGATAGCAACTCAAAGCAAAATCATTCAGATTTGTTCCGTGTAGCTTACGGAACCCTGTTTGAAACCCTTGCCATATGCCCAAGATTCCAAATGAGTTAAAATAAGGGAAACAAAGATTTTTCTCTCTGAATCAAGGATTGATATTGTATGATAGTTTTTAGCTTCCGACCTACTACCAATCTTATATATAGGGACAATAAATGCTGTTTGCCAAGTATATGGAAAAGTGGCTGACACTAATATGTCATCAAATAGTATCTTCAAAATTCTTGCCCACTCCATCGGCAGTCCCTTAAATAGGCGATTTGAGGTCATGTTAGGCCTGGGAGCTCTAGAATTGCTAGCGTGCAACAGGATGTGCCGCTGGACTCTGTGTGAACCTGCTGAAATAGGATACGTGAATTTCCTCTTCTTGGTATGACTTCTACTGCATCAAGGACCTGATATATACTGTGGACCGTATTCCTGCCTTTAGAAGTATTAACTTCATTGTTATTATCCTTATTTACAGAGAAATAATGTTATAACGTTAAGCTCCACCCACCTACGCTTGCTTTCCTACATAACTGTACGCGTGCGCACAACGGGACGTGCTCGGAAGTGACGCTTTGCTGCTTCGCTCTGCAGCGTGCAGCGAGCAGCACCCTGCGCTGACTCTGGTGGGCAAGAGGGCTTAACTGTGTGAGTAATTATTTTCGTTTCTTTGAGTGTCCTTTCCTCAGCGTCATTTTTATTTATACACCAGAATCCTTTGTCAGCGTCACTTATGCAAACCATTCCATACACTTTAATAACAGGAATGTCTGCTTGTGTGGTAGTGACGCAAGCTTCTGTGCTTTTGAAATCCACTCCTCAGAAGCCATCGCCAGCTAATGCGATCAAAAAAAGTTAATTGGACAACCTGTCATCACTCCGGACAGGAAGAACTCTGCGGGGGACATTCGTGATTTTTGTTTACCCCGTTCTGAAACAGACGGTAATTCCAGTTTGGGTGGTGGCCCAAGGCCTTCATCTCACACAGAGGACATTAACTTGCCTGTACCTGAGACATTTAATGATAACTTTGCCAATACTTCTATTTCTGACACACTAATAATGTCTGGTGCCGGCGTCCCTCCGCCATTACCTCTGACTGTGATACCATCTGTTGACTTAACTACTCAGTTCGATCCTTTGATTGACAATTTGCTTGTGTCTTCTGTCAACACTCCATCATCATCTGAGGTTATTATAGTTGATCCTTTTTTTTAACTGCTGTCATCTAAAGCAGGGTCCCTTGGGTTAGATACATCTAATGGTATGTGTCTTGTCTCTCACCTATAACTAAGGATGTGATTGCCAATGGGAACAGTCTTTCCCAATCCCTGAGTATGTTTGATCATCCCACGCAGCATAATTCTCCTTATCTTTTGCTATAATTTTCCCGGCTTACTCCACGAAGGATTCAATCTCCTTTTAATTTACCTCACGTTTTGCCCACAATGTCTATTCCTACGAACACTCAAGCTCCTTTGTTGGAGATTATGTTAACCACCATGAATATGATGATTCTATCGCTGACCAAGTTATTTGAAACATTGGACACTAAAATCACACATCAATATAAACAGATAGATCATTGTTTTGTGGATGAATAGCTTTGATAAAAATAATTTAGCCACCATGGGTGGTTTTAGGCCGTTTGTAGACAACTTAGGCCCTAGTTATCCACAGCAGTGTGTTCTTCATACTTTAACGCGATCTCATCCTCCCTTGAAAGTGGTTTTGACCATAGTGCACTTCCCATTTTTACTTCAATAATACGTCCTCGTGAGGAAAGCAGCGCTGATTCTATACCTGCCGACTCCAGTTATGCTTATTGAATCTACGGAAGTCCCGGTTGTTAAGCCACCTGTTTTATATAATATGTTTGATTCAAAATCCAAATTGAAAGGTCAGGGAAATCCTTGTGCTGAGAAAAAAAGTAAAAATCAAAAAGGTTTGTCGTCACGCCCATGATCTAGCGTTAAGCAATTTGTGAGTCGACTACAACCTTTGAAGAAGCCACCCACGATTGTGGCTAATGCAGTTGTTACCAAGTACAAAAGTCTTGCGCAGAAACAAAGTGATGGCTTTATGTTGAATTCCATTCCTCCTAATAACTATCCCCCTTTAGATTACTTGGTTTCAGCGATAACTGTCGCCGACAAAGTTAAGGCAGAAAAGATCTTATCGTTTGAACCTCATTCTTCACTCAACCAAAGATCAGCTGATTTGACTGGGAGAACAGTAGACTCAAATATTTAAGATTTGACATCGAGTAATAGTGTTCTTCCGCAAATAAGAGCTGACATAACAAATCCATAGAGGATTATCTAAATTTGAAACAACTGAATGTGGTGCCATCCGCCTCAAGTCAAAACTCCTTTCAATCATGTGGTAAGATTGGCCCGGAACTTGAAGCTTGCAACATGCTAAGACCTTCTGATCCAAGAGATGTATCTTCCCTTATGGAGAGAAATGTCGAGCAGAGCCTATTCATGCCTCCACGTGAGAGTAGGATTCCAAGTCATAAGACCCCTAAACAAACTGAGACAAATTGATACCACAGGTTCATACTGAAGTGTCGGCCGGCCCCTTAAATGATGATGAGATTTGTCTGTGGTAAGATTGTGCTTATTCTCAAATCTGGTAAGGAATGTTATTTGGCAAGCTAGAATTGAGTTGTTTGCTTTGGGTTTTGTTTTAGCACAAGACCCTACAAGTTTCAGTGTTGATATTGGAGTGGATCAGTTTAAAAAGTCAAAAGTTGATCTTCCCTTCAGACAAGTAAACACTTTTAATCGCACTCAATTTTTTAGTGCTGCCCGTGATGGAAATCATGTCTCTTCATGCAATGTTCAAAGCTCTTATCCATAACTACCTTTGGTAATCCAGCCGGATATTGTTACTCTTGCTAGTTGGAATACTTGTGGATCCTCATTTATTCGGCAGGAGCACCAGTTCCTTAACATCATTTGATATAATAGCTATGCAGGAAACATGGCTGACTGAACAGCTCATGTGGAATGGTCATTATAAAATTCTCCATCCAGCCAAAGCAGCATCAAAAGGTTGGCCATCATCAGGTTTGTTTGTAGCAGTAAAAAGCAGCAAAGGTTTTGAAATTCATCCATGGTCTTCTCCAAATGTATATTTAAAAATGGTTAAAATAGCATATCTGGCAGTAGTAATTGCTCTTATTAACATCTATTGTAATCCAGCAGCTATATCTGATGTAAAATGTTTTGCCTACTTTGAACTGTTGTTAAATATTGCCTTGCAAATACCAGAAATTACCAACACTATTTTGGTTGGTGCTTTGAACTTGCAGTGTTTATCTCATCGCAAAGTCCTAGATAATCCTACCTGTACTAGGTGGCAAACCCTCATGAAGGAATGGCAATTATTAATGCTTAATGGTTCTTAAAGGGTTATTACACCGCAAAGCATATGGCGTAGAGCCAAGTGGATCAGGAGCAGGGCAAAAACCTAGTAAGGCTCTTTGAACCCACCCCGGCTGTAAAAACAAGCAGCTTCAAGCGCTGAGGGGGTTTCATAATGCAAGTGGATCGGGAGCTGGGTAAAAACCCAGTAAGGCTCTTTGAACCCACCCCTGCTGTAAAAACAAACAGCGCTAAGCGCTGAGGGGGTCTCACAAGGCAAGTGGATCGGGAGCAGGGTAAAAACCTAGTAAGGCTCTTTGAACCCACCCCGGCGGAAAAAAAAACAAGCAGCTTTAAGCGCTGAGGGGGTCTCACAAGGCAAGTGGATCGGGAGCAGGGTAAAAACCTAGTAAGGCTCTTTGAACCCACCCCGGCGGTAAAAACAAGCAGCTTTAAGCGCTGAGGGGGTTTCACAATGCAAGTGGATCGGGAGCTGGGTAAAAACCCAGTAAGGCTCTTTGAACCCACCCCGGCTGTAAAAACAAGCAGCTTTAAGCGCTGAGGGGTCTCACAATGCAAGTGGATTGGGAGCAGGGAAAAAACCCAGTAAGGCTCTTTAAACCCACCCCGGCTGTAAAACAAGCAGCCTAATGCGCAGAAGGGGTCTCGTAGCACAAGTGGATCTGGAGCAGGGAAGACCCTAGTAAGGCTCCTAGAACCCACCCCCGAGGAAACAACTAGCCCGCAAACGGAGCGTGGGGGCTTCAAAAACTCAAGTGGATCATGTGTGGAGAAAGTGCCAAATTCATCTAGTATCATTGGCCCTGAAGATGGACTGGCGTAAAGTCCGAAACGCGTTGGCAATACACTGAAATATCCTGATGCTACTTTGGATTGGTGACTTTGAACCAAAGAACTTGATCATATTGTTTGATTTTGTTATCACATACAGGGAAAAGGGACTTTGCAAATGCAAATTTATGTGCAAATCTATGTGTGAAACAAAACACTTACAAATTGTGAATGTACTAAAACAAATTTTGTGAGACAAATCAACAATGGTGGGACTTTATGTTCACTAAAAAAGGTTTTGTAAAATTATACACTTTGGTTGATTAAAATAACCCACTTAGGGTTTTCTGACTCTCTATGGTGTAAATTATTGTATGAAGGAATTGTTTGTTACATTTTGTGAACTGAATTAAGTGCATGACAAACAATTAGTTGCCAAACTATAAGTTAACTAGAGGTTATACACCTATCTTAACTTCATTGAACATTTGTATTTTGAAATCCTAATATAAGCCTTTATTATAATACGCTAAACTTTGAACAGCAAGCAGTGGGACCTGTATTAGACCCCACATGCCGCCAACATTAATGTTTTTGGGATTGAACTCCCCTTGGAGTGCACTAAGGGTTGGCATGTAGCAATACATGCCCTCTTCCCTACAGATTGCTAGTGGCTCCAAAGCAATGATATATACAGCATAGGCGACCATGGGCTGCCCTGTCTGGTACCCCTACTTAGTTGCCATTTATCGGAGATCGTAGCGCCTGTTTTGACCCTGGCAATGGGGGAGCTGTATAGCATTTTGACCCACCTTAGGTATCCCAGTCCCATCCCGTATTCTCTCAGGGTCGCCATCAACCAGGGCCATCTCACTGAGTCGAACGCTTCACGGCATCCAACAAGACTATTGCCAATTTGCCTGGGTCCTTCTCAGTGTGATCAATGATGTGGTGGAGTCTCCTATGATTGTCAGTGATGTTCCTACCCGGAACATATCCTGTTTGATCGGGATGTATCAGTTTGCTAATGACCCGCTTAAGCCTGTTTGCTAACGCTGCCATATGGATTTTGCTGTCCTGATTAAGCATCGATAGGGGTCTATATGACACGCAGTCCGTACTTGGCTTACCTTGTTTTAGGAGCGAGATGACCACCGCCTCCCGTAGGGTCTCCGGCAGCCTGCCATGCTCAAACGCCTCATTAAGCATGTCTAGCAGCGGGGGAGCAACTCTTGTTTGTAGGTTTTATAGAATTCGCTGGGGAGCCCGTCCGACCCTGGGGCTTTGCACGTGGGCAGGTGCTCAACCACTACCTCCAACTCTTCTAACGTGATTGGTCATCTAATTTAGCCAGGCCTATGTCCTCTAATGTATCCTGGATCTCTTGAGCCATCTCCTCCCCTACATCTTCATAAAGGCGTTTATAATATCTAAGGAACCCCTCGTTTACACCCTCTTGGGTGTCCCAGCAGTGGCCTTCCTCCCCTCTAATTTCTCTGATCGCCAGCCGTGGTGTTTCATTTCTATATAGCCAGGCCAACAGCCTGCCCGGCCTGTCTCCACTCTCGTGCTGTCTTTCGACGTATTTCTTGTAGCTCAGCTTGCATAATCTATCCCAGTGCACGCTGCTGGCCTGGTGTAACAGCTTCACCCTTTCCGCATCCTCCTGTTAGGTACCCCCTTACGCATTATATCTTCCAGCTCCCACTCTGTTCTTTGCAGCTCACGCTCTGTCACATTGGAGCCCTCTAGACTTTGATATGGCCTCACCCCGTATTACTATTTTGAATGCCTTCCACAAGGTGCCCACCGATTGGACACTACCTGTATTGTTATCAAAATACTCAGTGATTGCCTCCCTCAAGTCTTTCTGGAATCCCGAGTCCTGCAGGGCCTCAGCCCTAAGCTTCCATGTCGGGATTCTCGCTCTAGGGGGTTGGTGTTGCCACTCCAGGGGGGGTGGTCCGAGAGCACTGTGGCCCTATACTCCACGCCCATCATCTCACGTACTAGCTCCGGAGCAGCAAAAAAAGAATCTAGCCTCGTATGCAGGTTATGTGGGGTCGCATAGTGCGAGTACTGCCTATCTGCTGGGTGTAGCTGTCTCCAGACATCTTCGAGTCCCAAGTCTCTCAGCAGGGCCTGTAATGCTTTCGCAGCCGGAGTGGGTCTGTCTGGTTTAGCATCTGATCTGTCCATTTTATGGTTTAAGGTACAATTAAAGTGGCCCTCCCCATAAAATCACGTCGCCTAACAGTGGGCCAATTTTGCCATACAGGGACCTAAAATAGGCCGCTGTGTCTTGGTTAGGGGCGTACAAATTTATAATACTCACTTCCCTGTTTTCCAGCATCCCCTTCACCACCATCATTCTACCTTCTGGGTGTGTTGTGGTCTGAAGCAGCTGAAACGGCACGTGTGGTGCAACCCACGTAATAACTCCCCTTGCATATGCTGAGTATGTGGCTCCCGTGGTACACCCTCTCCACTTCTTCTGGACCACCTCCAGCTTCTCTCTAGTGAGGTGGGTTTCCTGTAATAGTGCTATATCAATCTTTAGCCGTCTCAGGTACATCATTACTTTATTCCGCTCCAAATAGCTGTTAAGGCCCCTCACGTTCCAGGTCACCACTCTAAGACTACCCGACGCCATCTGTGGGTTGTCCCGCCTCTGTTAGGGAGAATTCTCACTTTATGGCTAATTTCCCTTACCTACAGAGTCCCCCAGCATGTTTGCTGGATTTGAAGGGTTTGTTTCTTTTTACCTGCTAAGAGTGAGACTCTTTTTCCCACTCTTAGGCATTTTTGCTATGTGTGTTCTAGGCTATTTTTGTGTTTAATGCGTATGGATTTTTCTCCCCCATAGGAACCACCTTTATTCACTTGTGTTACACAGCACCCTCAGTGCAGTGACAGTGGGGTGTCGTAGCGACCCCCAAACATAGACTCCATACCCTGGGACTGACTACTGTGTCCCAGGGCATGTAAAGTCCCCATTGACTTTACTAGTCAATTTCTATGAACTAAACCAGTACAACCCATCTTACTACGGAGGTACTGGAAGGGGTTAATAGTTTTTCCCCTATGTTCATTCTCAAGAGAGTACCGTACAGTACCCCTCTCAAAAGTTTCTGGCTGGTGGCAGTGGTTACTACCATAAATATTCGACCGCAAATATTTCTCTATGGGATTTTCCCATTGTTCGAGGCTACCACTTTTTCTGACAGCCTCTAACATACTGCCGGTGCATTTTAATATTAACTTTGCTCTGGTGGGTTTTATTTGCCAGAACTTTAATATAACTTCTTTCTCGTGTCTTTCTCTACAATCCTAACCCAGGTCGGGGATCCTTTGTTCATCCGTTTGGCGGGCATCTGCCCAGAAGCGCTCCTTCCGGCGCCACTGGGTCTGGGGTGGGTCCATAGTGTGGGAGGGGGAGTAGGACCCCTGGACAGGGTTGCCTCCCCAACCCATGTCACACTCTATCCTGATAGGCTGGAGGGTCTCCCGCCATGATGACTACTCCACTGTGAGTGACAGCTAGGCTGTATGAATGGGGCTCTTTTTGCATAAAAGCAGGGTCTTGAGGACTGGAAGAGCCATACGTTGCCACTGGAACTAAGAAGCCGAAGAGAAGCCAAAGACATCTGCAATGACTGAACCACCGGTGAAGCCCTGCTGCAGCGTCTCACCACTTTTCTCCACACGACGAGAGGAGATCTTCATCTGAAAGAGTCTTCTTCCCTTGAGCTGGTGGGGCAACCAGTTTGCCAATCGCCTTCCCGAACCTGCTGTGGTCGAATCGCCAGTGCCCTGCACTTGGAGACCGGATAGCCAGGCAGCTATCGACCCGGACCGCGATTAAAAGGAGCGTACCTTTTAAACTTCTTTTGGCAGCACCGCGGCTGGTTTCATCCCTGGGTAGTGCAGTACCTCGAACCTTCCTCCATGACGAGAGCCTCTCTTCCTCTGCTGGACCCCTCGAACTGCAGGAACTACCAGGAACAACCGCCACCGCAGGAGCCACTTCTTCACTTTAAAGGTACATTGTTCCGCCAGGCCGCCCTTTCTTCGCAATAGTGCTAAAGGTGTTTTAAATCCTTTACCTAACTGTTGGGTTGGCCGCCCCCCCCTCTCTTAACATTGTCTTTTCAACTCTTGCAACCACCATTTCAAATATCGTTAACCAAAGACTTGACTGCAGCTACAAGAACATTTTGCTCCTGGGCCCTTTCCCTGTACCATTAACTTTTGCACAGGCCTATTGACTCTGGTCACATTTGTTAGATCTGCTTTCTCGAGATTGATTCTCCATTCGAACTGTGTGGTGCACCCCTTTCTTATAACTACCCTTTCCTTCCCACTGTTGAATCTTGTGAAATGCCATTTTGCTCAGTTTTCTGATAAAGTACTGCTTATACTGATGCACTGTCTTGCTCTAACGGGGTCACAAGCTAAGGGGAAATATTGCTAAGGTGTATAAGAAGCTATTTCTGAATAACTTGTGTTTTCCCTCCCTTGTGAGAAATTGTCAGAACCTCCCCTGTGTGTAGTTTTCACTGTGCCATTTTGCGCAGTTTTCACTCTGGTTCACTTGGTCTGCAATTTATATAGGGAGTGTGTATATTTTTCCTAGACTTAATTTAACTTGCTTGATACTTGTGATGTGTTTGATTATAGGTGTATAAAATAAATATATATTTACTTTTTAACTACAAGCTTTGGCCAGTGTTTCCTTGTGCCAAAGTCTAGTGTGCCTATTGTGTAAACCCTGAATACTGCTCATCCCCCTCTTGAGATAGGTCTGACTGCTCAGCCACAGCTACAAACTAAATCTTTGTGGTACAGACTGATACCAAAGGGGATTTATTGCTCTCACCTCTAGTCCTAATCTGGTGTAGTGCTCCCTAAGGGAACTGCACTGGATTCGGCCTAACAGCCTCCCCTCCTAGTTTCCACTTCCTGCCTGATTTGACACAAAATTGGGCTCGTTCCCCTCCCCTGCCCAACAAAAACTCCCCAACTGAACCCCCCGCTCCACCTGCCCCACTACCAACTTTACACACAACCCCTTCCCTCCCTCCACCCTACCCGACCCCAACAAATGCCCAGCTCCATCCCTGGATCTCAGCCCCCCCGCGTTTGGTCCAGCCTCGGAATGCCGAGAGCAGGACCCGGCAGGGTGTCGCCAGTCTACCGGTGACCCTACTGGTCTATATGATGTGGGGGTAGGAGGACTAGTACCGTTAGGCTCCTACATCATTAACTATGTTCCTCGTGCTCAAGGATCATACGTATGTATGGCACCCTAAACACGTGCCTCCATCAGACTATATCGCTTACTATATTCCAGTCCCAATGTCTTATACTAAGAGACTCTAGCCGCCACAGTCACATGTTACTCATCTGCGCCGTCTTCCTTCTGGATACCCGATTCTTGGGATACTTGGGGGCAGCTTTGCATGTCTAGCCATTCCAAGGTATCTCCAGGAGTTTCAAAAAACAATGTGCTGCTTTTATGAATCACTTTCAGCTTCGCCTGGTAGAGCAGCATGTATTTGTGGCCGGCTTCGCGCAGCCTCCTCTTCACGGCTCCAAAGTTCATGTGTTGTCGTTGCACCTGCAGGGTGTAGTCCGGGTATGCTGTTATGTCTGCCGACGCCCTTCGTATCGTTCCGCCCTTCCGGAAATGCTCTAGGATTCTCTTCCGGTCACGGTAGTTCAAAATCTTGGCTATCACCGGTCTGTGGGGGGGGGTTCCTGGGGGTGGCTTCCTCATCAGGGCCCTGTGCGCCCTTTCCACTGCAAACCCCTGGGACAACACTCCCCCGGTTATCTCCTGCAGCAGCATTGATTCGACATATTCCGTAGGGTTAGGTCCCTCAGCTCCTTCAGGCAGTCCAACGATATGTATATTATTCCTTCGGGCCAGCCCCTCCGCCTCTTCCGCCCTGCTTTCCAGGATGCCCACATGTTGCACTAGTGCATGAAGTTCGGATTTATGGGCTGCGCATGCTGCTGTGTTCAGGTCCACCTCTTTCTCTAGGTAGTCTTTACGTTCAACCAGCCCTCTGACATCTTGCCGGAGGAGGTTCACTTCCTCTTGTACTGCCCCAACTTTGAGCTCTAGTGCCGCCTTCAGCTCGTCCATGGCCAGTCTCAATTTAGTTTCCCAAGCCACTTTTAGGTTGGCGATCGCAGCAAGGATCTCCTGGTCTTTGCTCACAGTGTCCGTGCTCCCGGAGGGGGCTTTATCTTTGCTCCTGGCTCCTTCTGCACCTGGTGAAGTTCTAGCAAATTCATCCAGGATGGGCTGCTTGCCTTTCGCCCTAGGCAGTTTGGTAGCCATCTCGGTGTATCAAAGCTATACACACAGGCCCGGCATTTTGTGGTTTCTGGCTCCTGCTGGGATAGACTGCTTCTGGTGCTCGGGCCCTGGCAGGCTGTGTCAGGGGTTCCTTGATGCAGCCAAAACTACTCCTGGAGTGGGCTGTGTCCTCCCACGTACCACACTTAGGCAAGTCGGTCCGCCTTGGCTACCAGTCCAGGCCTCCGTCAGACCAGTCCCACGATCCCATGCCCCAGTGCCCGTAGGTCTGTCTGTGAGCCGGCACTGGCCCAACGTGTGCAAACCTGCCTCCTGCCAGGTCCCCTTTGCCTCCTGCACCTAAGTACTAGTTGAGAATCTCAGCACCCGACATACTTCTCCCTGCTTCCCTGTTCGCTTTCTGTTTAGGCTAGGGGTGTCTCTACCTCCTCCTGTCCATATGGCTACTTTGCGTGATCCCAAGGGGCTGCCAGCAGTGCCTGACTGTCTAGCGGGCGCCTCCTCGAACCTGGGTGCTCCAGCCCAGCTCCAACTTGACCCCAGGGCTGGATTCCTCTTTATATATGACACACCGTCACACTGTTCATTAAGGTCTTATAGACCTGCACGCTCCCAGCTATTTACAGGACTCGTTGCACACACTGCGAGGGGGTGGCTTGGATACATTTGTAGCGGCCACCCCTGTTTCTTCCTGGCAGCCTCTCCTCCCAGCGCGCATCTTCTTACAGTGCGCTTGCCGGGCCTGTGGTGACGGAGACAATGTTTCTCTCCGAATAGGCCGGCTCCTTTAGTCCTCGCGGAGCGCCCCTCACCTCAGGCGGACCTCGGGCACACACGGACACACTACTGTATTCCCTGCTACGAGATTGCAACGCCGTATGGTAGGGCCTGCCTCGGGCTCCCGCTCCGGGTGATCGGCTCCCCTGTGCTCCCCCGGCGCTGTCTTTACAGAAGCACGTCTCTCCTTTGTTCGCCTGCTGGTCCGGCGGCGGCCATTTTCCCCCTTTGTGTAACTCAGTCGCCCGTGTCGCAAAGCAGACTCCGGTTGCTCTTTCAGCGCCGGCGATCTGTGTTATTTCCTTGTCAGGGTATGCCCAGTTGCTTCTGCTGCACGGGCATCTGTTTGATGGGCTAAATGATGCTGGTATGGCACGAATTCCAAAGGATATTGCACAGATCAGCCGGAGCCCAGATCGGAGGCGTCCCTCTACATGGCTTCTTGGCCACGCCCCCAACCCACGCATCCTTGAGGTTATTAGATACAGTATCCGATTTAAAGGAGGTATTTATGAGGATGGTGATGAAGGGCGCGAGATCATGCACAGCCTCCTTTATCACGGCGGCGGGGTAGGAGAACCCTTGGCAGTTTGAAGGCTTCAGCTTCCTAATAATAGTTTCAACTTCTTCGATGGAGAGAGGTGCGAAGCTGAATGGCTTGAAAGAATGTTTAGGCGTGGAGATGTTGTACAATGGGGGGTTACCTGCCACATCAGATCGGTGGCTTCTTTTAGCATTGATTTTGGCTTGAAGTAAGGTTATTTTGTCTAAGAGTGCCTTTTGGATTTTGGTACACCAGGCAGTGTCAGGTGTGCAAGTGTCAAGAGGGGCTACTGGAGACTCTAATTCCTTGAGGATCTTAGAGTTCCTTTGTGTTTGATTGTCCCAATGCAATGGTCAGGTGAGGTCAAGCAATTACTGACCGTCACTCACACCTCACTTCCATGAAGCTTTCCCACGCAGACAAAAGGCAGATCACGAAAGCACACTATGAGCAACGCAAAGCACATGGGGAAACAGCAGTTTCGAGACTGAATGAGGGAAGAAAGATGTCAAACCAGGAGGGGGGGTCGCAAGGAGGAAAGTTCCCATGCTCTTTTGAACAGGAAACAGTTACTTTCAAGAACCCCAAAGATTGGAAAGCGTAAGACCAGGAAACCAGGCTGAAGAATCCTGTATTCTGTATCAGAGATACCCGGGACCCTCCCGTGTCACTAATCAAGGCGGGAGAAGCAGCAGCCGCCGTGGTACCGTCCTTGGCTCCAAGAACAAAGCAACACCAGTGAAATAAATGCAGCCAGTGAGTTGGGGAGACCAATACAAGACCGGTCTGGTTGAAGCCAAGGTTGCAAGCAGCAACATTGTAAGGTGAGCGCTGGAATGAACCTTGTTAAAACGCATATGATAAAAGTAAAGTTGAACTGCTGATGAGTGTTTGAACTTTGAAGAGACTTTGATACAATGCCTTTGACAGAGTGGCCCAGCACGGTTGTATGTCAAAGGATCGAAAAAAAAGGATCGAATGGTAAAAGGATTGATTGAAAAGGATTGAAAACAAAAGGATCGTAAAAACCACTTTTTTTTAACTATACGAAAACCAAAAAAAAAATATGATTAAAAAAAAATGTGATCCTTTTACATTCGATCCTTTAACTGGACACCGTCCAGCACTGCATGGGTGCTCAATTGAAGGTCTCTGTAAGGTATCCAGCAGAGAAGTACAGAAGTGAAAGTTAAAAGGTTATATTTAGAAGAGGACAAAGAATTGTGAATTGAAGTGGTCCTGCGCCGGGTCAAGCCAAAATCCTGCGCAAAGTCGAAAGTCTTAGATTTTGATACAGTAAAGAAAGTTTGGGAAAAGAGATACATTTGGTCTGAGTCTGTCGGACGGAGTGTAATTGAAGGTTTTGTGTTGATGTGGGTCTGAGCCCGGTGGAGGGGGACCCGGGGTGAACATGATTCACCAGAGAAGTTGTGGATACTTGAATCCTGAAGAGAAAGGAACTTTGAATGTTGCATCAGGCCCTCTTAAATAAGAGACTTTGAATGGCAAAGAGACTTTGGCACAGAAGGTCCTGATACTGAGATTTTCAACTGCTTCCTCGTGCTAGAAAAGCAAGAGCATGTGCTAAGCTCGAGTGTGCCGCCTTGTCCCGTGCTGAAAACGTGGGAAAGGGAAGCTAATGGCTCAACTACCATGACATAATTTCTCGAACACTGTTCTCTTGTATAACATTGTTTCCCACACCATTTGTATTTAGAAGTAAGGATTGGCAATGGGTTTATTAGTATAGGCCCTTTATTTTGCTAGGACTGCATTAGTATTATTTGATGGTCGTAGCTTGCTCCCATCTTTAGATTTAGGATTAGATTGGGGGTTTTCAAGCCCTTTTGATTTTCAATAAATACCCTCATCACTTGTGTCGGTCTTCACTGTTTGATACCATGCCTTCCTTACAGTGGACTCACAGAATGGACACAGATGGAAGTTGCCAAACAAATATATACCCCTAATGTTGTCTCATGCCCATGGCTCATCTCATGTAGGAGCAAATGTCATGTTCAGTTCGCTGACCACAGTATGGAGCAATACTAAATGAAGAGAAGCATCATTTGCGTATTGTAGAAACTGTCTGTGCTTTTCCTAATGTTCGCAAAGGAGAAGGTGCACCAAAAGGACATTTTAGACCGCCAGAGTTCACTTTTGAAGCCCTACAAATGGACTTCATTGAGTTTGCTCCATATCAAGAAAAGAAATATGTATTAGTAATAGTATGTATGTTCAGCAAATGGGTAAAGGCGTTCCCATTAAAAGATAATACTGCCTTGACACAGCTAAAGTACTAGTTAAAGAATACCTGCCCCGATTTGGGTTGCCACACACTGTTTGGAGCGATAACAGTGTTCATTTTGTTAATACCATGAAGGATTTTATATGTGAGGCTTTAGGCATTAGCCAGAAATGTCACACTATCTACCATCCCAAAGCAGCTGTACTGGTGGAGAGAATGAACTCTACTTAAAAAAAATTAAAAAAAATAAACCTGGCATAGATATGCGCTAGTAGTGCCCTAGGCTGGGTGAATGCACTCCAGGGCTCTCCATGAGAACTGTTGTGCATTCAGGCATTGGATTGTCTCATTACAAAATAGTCATGGGCTACCGAGCTAATGTATGGGGCGTGCCAAATTCGAAAAAACTAAGTACTGTACCTTACCCTTTGTTGATGGATTACTGTAAGCAGCTGACTAAAACATGGTCTGTTCTCCGCAAACAGATCGCTGACAAATTGCCAAAACCACTGGAGGGGCCAGGACACCACATTCAACCAGGTGAGTTGATGTATGTAAAAAAACTTTCATCAAACCTCTGGGTTGCAGCTCAGGTGGAAGTGTCCAGGACAGATGTTAGCACCACTCAGACTGCCTTGCAGTGCTATGGCCACAATAGCTGGATCCACTCCAGTCATGTGAAGTGTGCACCATCCTCTTTGTAACTTGCCCCTGTGGATAGTGCATTGCCTGGTAAGGAGACCCAAAAGGCCCCTCCCGGTGGTAATACTATTGACTTTTGTGATAACATTGTTAGTCCCAAAGACATTGCTGGAGCAACAGAGAGACTACTTGAGACCCAGGAAACTGTGAACCGACAGCTACTGAACTACAAACTGTGAAGAGCAATCCCTTTCCGGGAGGGACAGCTACCAGGTGGTCAAGACCACCATCTTTGATGGACTGCTTGGGCCTTTGCCTTACCTATTACGTGGTTAAGAAATATCACGTGCCACGACAAGAGCATACTAACATATCGCTACAAAGAAGTTTATCCAATAATGACAAAAAGACGAGTGGTATACAACCAAGACCTTTATGTATATTGTGCTGATTCTGATCATATTGTGTGTTATTGGAGGGTGGTTATTGGTAGAATATATTGCGTATCCAGCTGTCTACAATACCACTATTGCCGTGCCTACTTTATCCACTGTACAGAAATAGCACAGGGAGAAATTTCTAGAGAAACATACTTTTGTTTCACGGTTACATAACGCACATGAAATCATGTGTAGAAAAACTGTTATATCTGTATGTATTACCCTGCCTATATGTTGGTGAAGGCCTCCCATTGCAGCAGCTCCCTTTACCATTCTCCATCTCATGTTATGCGCTATATGTAGCTGTGGCTAGAGGAGGCCCCCTTTATGTGCCTCTATGCCAAAATAGGTAGCACCAAGCGCAACTCGCCATGCATCTCATATCGTTATTTTTATGAACATTTTCTAAAAAAGGAGTGTTGTGAGGGTGTCACTATGCCTAATGCAACCTTCCCGCTAATGGACTTATTTCCTAGAGAATGGCAGTAATGGTCCTTCCGTATGAACATGTCATACAGCAATCAAGCGTATCAACTGCCTTCCCATGTACCAACTCTCCATTTAAGGAACAATACTCTCTTAGGTAGTATGTGCATTTCTAGCAATGGTACCAACGAGGTGGGTTTTACCTTGAACTGTAATTATACATTGTGCCTACCAGCCAAGGTGTTTAAATGCCCCTCGCTATGTAGGTGAATCAGTATATATTATTTTGTGCTACCAGTGCATATTCTTGGATACCTTCTGACTGGGCAGGGCGATGCCACATGGGGTTTGTGCTGCCTGCTATTACAGTAAAAGATAGCCATTGGTCTTCTCTCTCACGACAAAAGTGGTATGTAGTACAGGATAATACTGGACCACAGGTAATGGGAGCTATTCTTAAAACGATTATTCACTGGTATGGCCATTCTGTTAATTTCAGAGTATTCCAGACCAAGCACACTCCCCTACGGGTACATTAGAGGATCTCTATGGTTCCTAAAGTTAACATTTGGGTGCAAATTACTGTCTTTTGTTCTGTTTTATTGGCCATTTTCCTTTTCATATGTCTTTCTGTTAATTTTGTGCTTGCCTTGTGCAAGACATTGGATTCATGTTTCAGACCGCAGGCAACGTCAGTATCCACCACAAATGCTTTTATGATGCAAGAGAATGTTATTAGAGAGATGCTGGCCATAGATGTAACAGATCGACTTACTTACTCATATTACATTGTGATTATAGAACTATGTTCAAAAGGGCTGATTATTGTGGAAAATAATGAACCAAAAAATTGTAGGCACTTTAAAATTAGTGAACATAGCTCTCCAATAAGCTGGTCTGTGCACACCGTTAAAGACCGCTTGCCCAAGCAGTAAGGCAACCCTTTTTGCTCTGCACGTACTTCTGTGTTCTTGGAACAGGCTCCAGGAGTAGAAATAGCCAGGAGACAGCTGCATGCAGTAAGCCAAGACCCTGGCCCAGTGTTCCCATTTAGCCAGAGATGTACTGCCTGTCATAAAGCTATGTAACACCAGCTGTATATAGACTGTTCTCATAATAGCTTCAGAGACAAGGACAAAGCAGTTCCTGTTCTTCTGAGCAGCGCTTGAAGCGAATAAACAAACTATGGCTATGAAGCCTTAGAAATCATCTGTGCTGGTGCCTTCTTAAGCTGCTTATGGACATTTCTTCCCCATCACCTCTTGTTTTTCTTCAGTCAGGTGAGTTGCCTGTAGTAAAGCAATGTAAATTCTCTGTCTCTTCAGATACATCATGACCTTTTTTCTCTTCATATAATTATTGAGCCCCCTAATTATCTTAAGGTCTCCCATCTCATACATACCCCGTCCCACCTCTGTCCTCCCTGGTTTTCTGCTCTAAGCACAGTGGTTCCCCGGTGTAGGCTTGTTCCCAAATTATTCTTAACAACCCTACAAACTCCCCAACTCCCACCCCACCCTTCCCCAACAGATGCCCAATTCCATCCCTGGATCTCAGGCTACCCAGCATCTAGTCCTTTCTTGGCCTCAGCCAGTACTAGGAACACAGCAGGGGGATACCACCCTACCGGTATCCCAACTACAGCTAACTATCAGGGATGATAATAGGTTCCATCCGTGTCCCCTGCATCAGTGTTCAGTTACTGCACTCGTATCTTAACTAAACACCTTAAAAGTAGTGCCTACGCTAAAAAGCTATCACCACCTGCTGATTTTGACATGGAACGAGAAACAAGAGGGATGAATGCTGCCGAACCCTCTGCCGTTGACCATGAATAGCAAGAAAACTAGACTGCGGACATGCAGTAGCGACGTGTTGGAGAAGACAACAAGGTACATAAACTCTATATTAATTGACCATGACATGCTGAATTATGACTGGATGTTGATACCTTACCAAGTCATTGTTACCAAAAATAAAGCCGTTGCCGCTTTTAAAACCCATGCATACAACATCAAGTTGGTTGAGCAGAGAAAAATATACTGAGCTGACTTAAAAAAAAGCTCAAGTCTGTACCTGCACCCGGTCGTGAAACATTGACTCAAAGACGAAAACGGAAATCTAAAAATAGGATCTTAATGTCAAGAGCTCAATGCCTTCAATCAGACGCAGAAAAAATGCTCACATGCTTCAATAAGAAGAACACTCGTGAGCTTTGGGCATTACTGAATGACCAGCAAGTTATTGCTTTGGCACTGACAGCGGCAGTTTCGGAAGCAAAGTGGATTTCACATTTTACCACCCTGTTTGCCAAGTCCCCAACCTGGGAAACGCTATTGAAAAAGAACAAACTTTCAAGATGGAACATCGAATGGGAAAAGGATGATCTCCTGATGCAAATCAAACTTAATACCTCACAAGCTCTGGGGCCAGAAAGGCTGTCAAACAATACCTTGAAGCCAAACCCGGAAGCATGGGCTGACTTACGCGCCTCCTTGTTTTCCATGATAATGGACACAAACAAGATTCCATCTTCATGGAGAACTGCGATACTGATTCCTATATTCAAACAAGATAATAGAGCTTCCCCCAAATAACTACCACCCACTTGCCATGCCAGACCCTCTGGGAAAATTCTTTGCTTCGGTACTGCTCAGACCTATCAAACTTTCAATGTAATGATCCAGTTTTGGGTTGTGCCCAATATCAAGAGTCCAGTTGGAGTCTTATTTTCTGCCTTTGTTTGTGTCCCAGTTTTGGGAAATTCTATTGCTGTCCTGGCTGTCCGGTTTGTCATGAAATAATTCCATCAATCTGTGTCATCTGAATAAGGCTACAAGGTCATTGCCTGGTTATATTTTGTGAATGGTGTAGAAGTGCATAATGGAAGTCCCCTGGACAGCATAATGTTTTCTAACTGTGTTGAATTATAATCTGAGAGGTTGACAACACAGTCCTATTGTTGGAGCATGACTCCTTTCCTTTATAGGTCTTCACTTTAATTATAGTATTCTTGATGCGTACATCATATGTACAAATTTCAAGTTGAAAGCTACTAGCCAGTCATAAAAAGTCACTTACCACCTCAGTTCACCACATACACACAGCACACTATTTCTTATTCACTATGTCAATTGGCTAGTGAAGAATGCACAGTTTGAGCTCTGTATGTATTCCATGTGGCCAATCTTTTACTTCAATCCCCTTGTGATTGATGTGTGACCCATACCAGTATCTACCCCTCTTAAGAGAGAAGTCTCACTACTCAGTCACATCTACAAGTGAGAGTTTAGTCTAACTTGTTGCAGACTCTGCTAGTCAACTACAGGTTACTCTCCCTTAAGCACTCAATGTGGTAGTTTAGAAAAACTCCTCTCCCCTATCCTCAAGCCCTTTGTCTGCAAAACATATGAAAATGCATGCACCATCTTGCCATGCTTTTCTTCCATTACTCACCACCTCCCAAAGGTTGTCCTGGAAATATCCTGTGTCATACTCACAAACAATTCCTGCATTATACGTTTAAAGAACACTGTGGTCGACACCAAGTTACAGTGCTTGTGCTAGACATGGTATGGACCGATTGAAACCATATGTCACCCATCGCCACTTTTTTCTTCTTTTTTGTAAATTATCTTTATTTTTGATTTTATATGTAATTAAAGAGGATTAACAACAAGAAGGACCAAAATAATTAAATGTTCCCTCTGCCGCTTCATCTTGCCCTCTACCCATTAACTCCCAAATGTATTAAAAGTAGAGTGGAAACCATAAACAGTCAAAGAAAAGGCAAGTGCTTCATCCATTCTCCTTTGGTACAAATAATTTCAGGTAAATAGCTAATATAATATTCTACGCTACTGCAAACGTTCACCAAAGTCCACAAAGCTTTTCCTCTAAACCTTAATCTTTTGCAAGCATTTCTTTATAGCCACTATTACCATCCTCAAATCTTTCCATTCCTTCAACATTCCTGAGCCCTCTACTCTGTTTCCGGTCTCTCAAAACTATCAGTTTTCCAACTGTTGGAACTAAGCTCCTCCATTTTACGTCAACATGTAGGAGAGAATCAGATGACCTATCTATTATCAGCAATGATAGTTTGTTGGAAAACACAGGGGTTTAGTCATAATGGTTCTAAAGAAGCGTGACATGTCAGACCAAAATGGACAAATGACTGGGTTATCCCAAAGTAGGTGCAGAAGCGTAACACACTGTCCACAATTCCGCCAGCACCTCTGGGAAAGCGATCTGTTAATACTGTTCAATTTCATGGAATACACATACATTCTGTGTAAGATTTGTATACAAACTAAGCAGACAGTTGATTTCTTTACAGCTCCTGTGCCTTTCCAAATGCCATTCCTTCTGAACTCGAAGATTTTGCACTGCAGTAGAATGAGGGTGCCATACATTTTACTAAGGTTCAAGAATTTCTAGAAATACAGATTTAGCTGGGCTATTGTTATTTAAAGGGATGCACATTATTGTTTGGTTATCCTGGTGTAAAAGACTGTTTCCATAATTAGCTTTGTGCTTGTGTGAATTAAGGTGATGTTATTGCAAAAAACTAGAGGGTGTTTCATGACCTAGTCCCTGGGGATCCCGTACTGGGGTGGCCAGGGAAGGCCCATCGCTTTTGGATCCCGGCCCCTGGGGATGGACAGGCGAGGGAGGATCACTGGGGTAGGGGGTCCTCAGGGATTGGGGGAGAAGCATCCTATGGTGAGACATGGTATCCCCTTTTTCCACAACCCCTTTATCCCCTATCCCTGCTTATTTTATGGGAAACTACAGCTCCCATAATTCCTCCGCACGTTACATTGACAACACTACTGAGCAGAGGAAGATGAGGAATGAGAACAAATGAATCACAACTACTGACTTGCAATGGCTCTGTCTCTGTAATAAGACCAGGCAGAGTCAGGCATGTAATCCTAACTATGTACACCTGCTACTTGTTAATCCGCCTGTTCAGGCAAATAAAAGGTGGCGAGCACAGGCACACTGTGAGCGAGGCTGAGTACGAGAAGGAACAGCTCTTTCATGGCTGATGCGAACCAAGCGATGGAAGCCGTGAGGCCAAGGGACTGATCTGCACTTATGAAGATCAAGAGAGAGCCAGGCGAGAATCTGACACATTTTCGGGAAGCTGTAAGTGTTCGAAGACTGAATCCGAGCGAATGGAAGAAGGAAACCTTCAAGGTACTTGAAAGGGTCCCGTGATTCTCACAGATGAATGATATAGTTGGGGAGGAGCAGGAGGCGGCGTTGGAAATGGCCTGGACTGCTGCATGAGAGCGTTGATGAAAGAAGACTGATTAACACAACCAGTGACTTATCAAAGGCAACAAAAGTATGCTTTGTGTTAAAAGCCAAATGTAACTGACGTAAAAGTTGAAGGTTGCGCATGTGCCATTAAAACACGTAATGAAAAGGACAATTGCTGAATTGTAAAAGGAACGGATACAAAGTAACAGAGTGGTCCTGCAAGGTGAAATTGCACATTCAAGTCTCTGTGAAATGTTCTGAGTTGAACGGGAACCTAAGGCAAGAAAGTAACTGCAATCCTGAAGGAAAGTTGAATAAATGAAAAGAGACATTGGTGTTGTAAGAGGTGAAAGATTGTGGATTGTAGAATTAATGGAAGAGAGGTCGACATGGTCATGCAGAGGTCTATGTAAAATCCTTGCAGTTTCGAAAGTCTTTGACAGTGAAAAGACACCTGAGACAAAGCATGGGAAAGGGAACATGTAAGGAACTCAGGTTGGCAACAGTAAAGACAGACACAAGTGATCACAGTTCAAGGGTTTTATTGAACTTTATAATGGATGAGATAAATGCCTAATCTAAACCTACATCTAAGATGTAATAATAAGTCAGTCCTGGTGGCGTCTTGTCGAATAAAAAGGGCCTATACTAAAAGAAAACTATTGCCAATCCTTACCACGAAGCTACAAAAAGAGTATGGGATAATGTTCACCAGAAAAGAAAGAAGTGTTCACAAAATGATAAACCAGGATGGTATGGCTTGGTCTCCCTTACCCACTTTTTTAGCACAGGACAAGGCGGGGCTTCCGAGGGCAGCACACTCCTGGGCCTCTCCCGCACGAGGCTCGTAATTCCAGTTCAACAATACCAGAATCTTCAGGGGTCAAGTCTCTTCTATGCAAAGTCTCTTGCCTTAGAAGGCCTGATCAGTCAAAACAATAAACAAACAAAAGTTCCTTCGATAGTCTTGTACTGTGGTCGGTATCCTTCTTGCAACTTCGGCCTCCATCCGTCGGGTTCACTATGGCTTTTCAAATGTAGTTTGCAACTTCCCACTGTGGATAACCCTCGGCCGGGTACATTTTTGTCGGCACAGTGTTGACGGGTGTATTACTCTTCACAGGCATCCCTCAAAAGTGAAATAATGTGAAAGGTGAAAGTCCAGCAGAGGGCAGCCTGTACAGAATTATGTGATAAATGAAGAAAGTGAATGTGACGAGAGGCAGGGTCAAGCCCGGGAGAGGGAAGCCTGTGTTGGATTGTAGGAAAGTAAAGGTCCAAAGAGCAACTGTTTATTTGTAATATGGCAGACGAAGCCTAAGGAAGTGATTGAACTACCGGAAGCTTTGAGTCCAAACATGAACTGTTAATTTGTACCAGTAAGCCAAAGTGTGCAAGACTGAAAGAACTGTGCCATCCACCTTTTACTTTTAAGGAAACTCCCTAGACTCTGTGGTGCTGAACGTGGGGAAGGGAATTGTTATTTAAACCATTCTGACATTTTTTTTAGACACTATTTCTCCATTTGTATTCCCTTAAAGGATAGTTCCGGGACTTTTTTTTTATTGTCCCTACGGGTCGGCCATGTGTTTGTAAGCATAAATCGGTAGATCGTAGGAAACTTTCCTATGGACCTTACCCGACTTTTCGCCCATTATCGCACTCGAAATCAGCCTCCATTTTGTGATAATCCTATCATTCCGCCGCATCGACCTGGCTCACCTGCCTTTGCGGCACTAAATCAAATCCCCCGCCCCTGAGCCTGACATCATCAGACGCGTACTGCCCATTTCAAGCACGTCTCGTGTCAACAATCGCTGCGCCTCAGCTATTGACGTGTTGCCATGGAAATGGCAGGACGCCTCTTTCCCCAATAAGTATAAACAGACCGTTTCACAACACACAGCAGCAGATTTTCGATTCCATTCCTCTCTCTGTGTTACTTTGAGTATTCTGTGACTCGTTTCAGTGCTCTGGTCAGCTACCTTCGCCGCTTGTAGCCCGTGTGAACACCTGTACCATCTCTGTAAATTATTTTACTATCTTTACCGCACAATGGCCACAATAATGCCGTATATGTACGAGCCCGAGTACACCGAGGAAGAACTACTGGAAAGTCAAGCACGCGAAAACGATGGGGATTCGGACGGCAGTTGGGAGGACCAGTCAACGGATGAAGAGCCTGGACCATGTCGCATGGACGGCGTCTCCACCTGGTGCACGTGCAATCGGTGCGAGCTAATGCCAACTGAGGAGGAGAACTGCTGCTGCCGTGAAAATTCCGGGTGCTTGGCCTACATTTCGGAAAGCGAGCAAAGTCTGCAGGAAGGCGAGCAAAGTCCGCAATGCATCACCGAGCTGCCAGAGTTCAGGGAAGCCTGCCTCTCACGGACCGTGTTGAGGATGATGATGGTGCTTATGCACGAACTTCGCGGCACTGTTCGTCCGCGTAATCCGAGTAACGAGTAAGTATACTCTGTTTGTGATGTCAGTGATGCCACCACTATTTCATGGTCGTCTCCCACATATAAAATTACATTTACATATCATTCGAACGCATGTAAATTTGTTCCATATAGTGCATTTTCTAGATATAATTTTTTTCTAAGAAAAATGACATGTGTTACCTGAATCGACATTGATAAGAAAGTTTGGTCAGTTTAATACAGTTTGCATCTTTTTTTTTCACAGGCGGTACAGGCTGGTGGCCTATCGTTGCTTCACTTGGTGGCTTCACGGGAGGCTCGGACACCGCGTTCGGAGAGTAATACCTGCCTGTGCGGTACTTGCCATTAGACAACATTTCCCCAGTGACAGTGGACAATACCGCGGATTTTCCCTCGATGTGCTCCAACCTCAACTTTACAATGTGTAATGTTTATTATTTATGTTTAATTAAAATCTAAAATAAAGCCCAACATATATTTTAACAATGGTTGTTTTGATTTTTTAAATGAATCTAGTGTATATTCTCCTGGGAGGGTGAGGTATTTATAAACTCACCCCCCTGCATTCCATGTAGTAGATCCTGCAGCCATCCTCTTACATTCAGTTAGATGGCCTCTCCTTGGCCATCCTTGGCCATCTTGGCCATCAAAGGCAGTTCGCACCGGGGTACTTGTGCTGGCAAGTGGAGCTGTCAGGGAGCGATAAAGGCCAAGAGGTGCCAAAGACCATGTACACTTCAAAGTGGTCTATAGAGCATGGGTTGTTGTTCCCATGTCTACCTCCAGACCCCGTGTCTCCTGCCAAGCATCCCCCCTCACGCTGGACGGCCCCCTGCAATCCACATAAGTGTGTCTCCATTCACGAGTCTTCCTGTGTCTTGTCTGCACGACCACCGCCCCGATCCACCCCCCGCCCTATCAAAGGCAGTTCACACCGGGGTACTTGTGCTGGCAAGTGGAGCTGTCAGGGAGCGATAAAGGCCAAGAGGTGCCAAAGACCATGTACACTTCAAAGTGGTCTATAGAGCATGGGTTGTTGTTCCCATGTCTACCTCCAGACCCCGTGTCTCCTGCCAAGCATCCCCCCTCACGCTGGACGGCCCCCTGCAATCCACATAAGTGTGTCTCCATTCACGAGTCTTCCTGTGTCTTGTCTGCACGACCACCGCCCCGATCCACCCCCCGCCCTATCAAAGGCAGTTCGCACCGGGGTACTTGTGCTGGCAAGTGGAGCTGTCAGGGAGCGATAAAGGCCAAGAGGTGCCAAAGACCATGTACACTTCAAAGTGGTCTATAGAGCATGGGTTGTTGTTCCCATGTCTACCTCCAGACCCCGTGTCTCCTGCCAAGCATCCCCCCTCACGCTGGACGGCCCCCTGCAATCCACATAAGTGTGTCTCCATTCACGAGTCTTCCTGTGTCTTGTCTGCACGACCACCGCCCCGATCCACCCCCCGCCCTATCAAAGGCAGTTCGCACCGGGGTACTTGTGCTGGCAAGTGGAGCTGTCAGGGAGCGATAAAGGCCAAGAGGTGCCAAAGACCATGTACACTTCAAAGTGGTCTATAGAGCATGGGTTGTTGTTCCCATGTCTACCTCCAGACCCCGTGTCTCCTGCCAAGCATCCCCCCTCACGCTGGACGGCCCCCTGCAGACCGCATAATGCCACGACATATACACGTCATTCATTCACAAACACACCCCTGTTTCGAATTCTTTATAACCCACTTCATATTTCTAATGAGAACTTCTTTGCGCTTTGCTAGTCAACCCGTGAAGGTGCTGGTTATCTGCTCTTCGTCTCTGTGAACTTCCGTGACCACTTTGAGCAAACTCGTCAGTTTGCAACCTGTGAACTGCTCCCTGTTCTACGACAAGAAACTACTCTGATCCCTGCATCTAACTGTTTGTTCGTCAAGGTAAGTCCATGTACCATAATCATTTTGCGTCCAATTTTTTAATTTATATCTATTTGCTAGTAGTCATCAAATTGCATCCATGTTTTCTTTTCGTTCACGACAGTACATGCAAGGAACTAGTCACATGTTCTGAGTTTAGTCAAATTACTTTTTCTATTTTTTGAAAGTTATTGAAATACTTATCCGCATGTGAATAACATGTATAGTTCCAAGAACCAAAACGGACCTTGCATTGAACCTTTTATGTGTCATTTAATGTTTTAACACATTGGTATTCATAGAGAATTGTTGATCTTTACTTTTCAGAACTTTCCATAATGCCTGCCTGTTCCATTGGCGGTTGCCCTTCGAAGACCCATAACAAATCTGAAGGTACTATAATGCATGTTTTCCCTAAGACAATAGATCAGATAAGAGAATGGGTCCGATATTGCGGATATCCAGCCTCTGAGATAGAAAGTAGAGTCCTAGAAGTCTTTGCGGACAAGAGGGGTGATCGATACCGCATCTGCAGCAGGCACTTTAGCCCAGACATGTACTCCACATCATTGCTAATAAGGACGAAAACACCGCGAGCGAGGCGAAAATTGCTCTCAACCGCTATTCCCACTCTATTCGTCCACATCCCTCCACTGGTGAGTCAAGTTTACGTATTTATCTCTCGGCATTGCGGTAGTGTGTAGCATTAGCTAACAATAATTTCCCCATTTATGTATCCACTCAATATGAAGGCTGAAGATTCTCCATCCGTGTCGTTATTGCAGTCATCAGCCACTTCAAGCGCCTATCGGGTAATCATACTTAGCTATTCTGACACTGACTTGTTTTAGGCATGTAAATCAATAGTTTTAATTGATCGTGTAATTATTTTACCTAATGGTACACCACAGTACTCGTCCTCTAGTCTTTGTTTTCAGTTATAATTATTGTTATCCAAAATAATGCAAGTACTGTCTTTCAGGGAGATGCTGAGGAGTCCAACGCATTGACGACAACCGTAGATGTCACTCAGATGCTCGAGGTACGTTTCCGGACAGTTCCATCGATGGAGATCATCAGATCTTGCATTCTTGTAGCGTGATTGTTACACACAATGTTTCTTTCGTTTTTAGCCATTGGTATGTCCTTCTGTCGTCGCCCTCCTATGTGTCTTCTTTTTTCAATATTGTGTTCATTACTAATGAAAGTCCTATGTTTCAGGGAGTCGATGGAGCATTAGTCCAAGAGGAAGGGGGAGCATGCAGTTACGGGTCGGCGCAACAGCTTGCAGAAGTGTGCACCGCAGTTACAGCGTCCCTTGATGTTCTTATGCATTTCGAGGTATGGATACTGACAGATCAATCATGCGAGATCAAATGACGTGATTACATCCGCTATACTTCCTTCTTTATTAACGCAAGTACTATGTTTCAGGGAGCTGACGGAGCTTCTTCAACAAGAACATCACCCCTAGTAGTTGATGCAGATCTCTGGGTGGTAACACTTCCAACGATGGAGCAAATCGAATCATATTTGGATATCCATTATTTATTTTAGACAACTGATCATTTGTGCAGGTCTATTTAGATGAGCCGTTGACGCCTGCAGAAAGTTTATGTTCTTTTAAACAAAATAGAAAACCATACTAATGCAATTACTGTGTTTCAGGGAGTTGCTGAAGCGTCATCTTCAATAATATCATCAATGGAAGTCTATGCGGAGCCCGAGGTATGGATCTTGACAGTTCAATCTAACTAGATCAACAATGCGTGAACTATTGTCGTTTGAATGTTCTACACAATGCGTTCATTCGTGTTTTGCTATTGAGATGTACGTATGGGTATTGGTCCCCAAGTACATTTTGTGTTTTCAATATTATTATACATACTAATGAAAGTTCTATGTTTCAGCGAGTCGATGGAGCCTCAGTGAGTGATGGATGTGCTTATCATGAAAGTATAGTCGTTGCAGCGCGAGAGGAAGTGGAGACATGCACACACGAGTCGGAGCAACAGCGTCCAGATGTTGAAGTTCGAGGAAAGAAAGTTTCAAAGAAAAGAAAGCAAAAGAAGGTTAGTGTCCTGTTCACTATATTATGTTGTCTTTCACTGTCAATAGTTCAATACTGTAAGTTGTGTTTAAACTGAACATCCCTTTTCTAATCTGTCCTCTAGTTGCGAGTGGGTGTAAGAACTAGATCTACACAGACAGTGAAGCGAACGAGAGATGTTGCTTGTCAAACCTTTTGGCAGGGACTTGAGACTGGAGATGCATCGTGCCAATGGGAAGAATATGAAGTGATTGACAACGGAGCTATACCACCACCAGCCATTGATAGTGAATGTCCTCCTGGTAGTTTGGATGCAGTTGGAGATCAATTCACAGAATCCACACCCGCAAAAAATAAGAGCGCGCGAAAGTTGAAGACATTGTTTTTTTCTCCCATCTCCGGACAAGGAACAGATGTTGCAATGGAAGAGAATGAAGTGGACGACAATGAAACACCATCAATATCACTCAGCATAGCGGAAGACGATATCAGAGATTGTACCTTTCATGCGAGTGACATGTCCTCAACGTTACAGGCCGAACCAGCTGGGATGCAGAGTGACAGTATAAGGAAAGAGGCCAAATTCATTGTATTCGATAGCTGTTTGATGGATATTATTATGATGATGAAATGTGGGCATTGGGTTGGTGGGGAAGTATGTGGGGAGCCATTGATTAATGTGACTCGTGCAATTCGAGGCACTAACCTTAAAATACATGCCACCTGTACACAATATCATCCGTTCGCATGGTCTGCACAACCCATGCTGGGGCAACTGCCAGCAGGCAATCTACTTTGTGCAGCGGCCGCACTTTTTAGTGGTTCAAGTTTTAAAAAGTTACAGTATTTCTTTCAGTTTGTGGGAATCCATTTCATTGCGAAAAGTCAGTGCTACAAATACCAAACCGATTATCTATTTCCAGCCATCAGCGAAGCTTGGAGAATGGAAAAAATGTCAATGGAAAGTACATTCGCGGGCAAACGCTTCAGGCTAGCCGGTGATGGACAATGCGACAGTCCAGGATTTTCAGCCAAGTACTGCACCTACCACTTTCAGGACATGGAAAGTAAGAAAATTGTGAGTTCGGTGGTCGTGCAGGTGTCACAAAGTACATCCTCAGTGGCCATGGAGAAAGTTGGCTTTGTAGCATCATTGCAAGAACTACAATCGCGGGGAATGGTGATCGACCTGATAGCCACGGACAGACACGTTTCAATTGCCAAGACAATGAGAGAACAGTTCAAAAATATAAATCACCAATTTGACGTTTGGCATCTTGCAAAATCAATCAATAAAAAATTGTCGGCTGCAGGAAAAAAAAAAGATATGCAAGGTATTTCACAGTGGTCCAAGTCAATCAGCAACCATCTTTGGTGGAGCTCAAAAACATGTGAAGGGTCGTTGGAAATTCTACTGGAAAAATGGCGGTCAGTAATGTTGCACTGTAGCAACGTACATCGATGGTCGACAAATGAGCATTTCCACAAATGTGAACATGGCCATTTGTCCACAGAGGAGGCACGGAAGAAGAAGTGGTTGATTCCTTCATCACCCACTCACAAGGCCATTGAAAAGATTGTATTTGATAAAACTATAACAAGAGATTTGAGGGGACTCACGGAATTCTGCCACACAGGAGATTTGGAGGTGTTCCACAATATGTGCCTAAAGTACAGGCCCAAAAGATTGCATTTTGGCATGGAAGGCATGATAAATCGGACTCTTCTAGCGGTCTTGGCACATAACCATAATGTTGGCCGTCAACAAAGTAGGACGACCGGAACTTTAGGGACGCTTCGCTACAATAAGGCCTTCACTAAAAGAAGTAAACAATGGGTGATCAAACCAGTGTTTGAGGATATGCAATATGAGTTTATTGAGAGACTTATCGTAGATGTCCTCGATAGGCACATACATGGAGTGGTGAACGAACCTATGCAGGGGACAACTGCATTGCCACCCAACATTGCCTCTGTTCCATGTCCACCTAAAGCAGAGCTCATTGAGAAATACACATCACGGTTTAAATGATTGTAATTCGATTGTCTGTTCTCTCGAGTCTCCTCATGTTGCAGGCCCATTGCAATTAAACCAAACAGTAATATAAATCATTTTTACAAAAATTATAGAATGTTTCCGTATTACAAACACATGGCCGACCCATAGGGACAATAAAAAAAAAGGCACGCAGACAAGATGCCCTTACACTAACTGGAGCTAACTAGAAATGTGTGCTCGCTCAAAGTGAAGGTCAGCTGCTTTGATGTTTTGCTCGGGTGGCGGAACGGCCCACGACCCAATATAAGGTTCTATTGTGATTTGACCTTGACAGGCCGGGACCATCCTGAAAGACTAAGAAAAGATAATGAATAAAATTTCAGAAACGAAACGATGAGCCACGTTCATTAGAAGAAGTAACGTCGGCAAAGAAGGAGTGGTGTTTCGGGTCTGCCCTACACAGAGACACAATGGAAAATGCAAATATAATGTAAGTAACTTTTGATGAGTTTATACCGCAATTTCATTACTATACAGTGGCTTTAAAGACGGGTTCAGTTGTACTTGTTCGTTCTATGTGGCATAGTGTTTTCTACCGCGCACTATCTGGAGGAGAAACATCTGCTTTTACTGAAGCACCTCAAAACCTTCCTCTTTGCTTCTGCTTTCTCTCTCCCTCTCCCCTGCTACAACTGGTCCACTGTCTGCGACCTCGGTCCTGGGCCCTTCCACTCTCCACCTGCACTGCCTCCCTGTCAACCCCTGCACTGGGGGACTGTCTCAGTATCCTACAGCCCCCCCTTCCCAGCACTTGTTCTGCACTTACCTTGCACTTGCCACCAGCTGGCCCTATTTATTTATTATTTTATGCTACTTACCTTGTACTCCACTCCCCCCCCCTCCATGCCTCGCCACGCCTTTAAACACTTGTGTACACCCAGTAGCGCTGTCCTCGCTATGAAATGAATAATTTTAATAAGGATCTGATGGTGAGACTAATTTCATTTTTTATGTTTTTAGGTACATCATTCACTACTGTCTGTGTCACGAGTACCAGACACCGGCGGACGGCTTCTACAGCCGCCAGTTGCTTCTCCGCGTGAACAACGTTACCACCCTGACCATTTTATGGGACGATCGCCAAGTACAAGTATGCCCTTACGCGGTACTAACGGTTAGATGCAACATACCTACCGTTGTGGTGGCCTAGTGCCTCGTTGTTGGAACAGGCATGCGATTATCAGTGCGACAGAAGAGCTTATTTTTATCGTAAACCAACACCCTGTGTACTGCACACGAACATCGCTTCCCTCAAGACGAACTAATTTGGATCGAGAGCAAAGAAAAATGCAAATCGCTGAATATTCTCTAAACATTTGATGTCCAATAAACGTACTTTGCCAAATGTACAATCTTGCCGTTTGCTTTTAAACCACGGTTTCACATTCCGAATTGTGGTGCTGTATTGTGAGATGCTCTAAGACCCTGTGTACAGCAAAGGACCATCGCGTTCCTCAATACGAACTTTTTGGAACATGAGCAAATAAAAATGCAAATCGCTGAATATTCTCTAAACATTTGATGTCAAATAAATGTACTTTACCACATTTACAATCTTGCGGTTTGATTTCAAAGTACAGTTTCATATTCCGAATTGTGGCGCGCTGTGTTGTGAGCTGATCTGTGTTGGTTTCCGGGTTCTGTGTGGAGTCGCGTAGAAGACGCCTGGGCGCGTTTGCCTACGCAGCTCAGTCACGTCACGGATAGAGGCGGGGAATATGAATGTTTTGATAAAGTCTGTTTCAGGGGCGGGGGATTTGATTTAGTGCCGCAAAGGCAGGTGAGCCAGGTCGATGCGGCGGAATGATAGGATTATCACAAAATGGAGGCTGATTTCGAGTGCGATAATGGGCGAAAAGTCGGGTAAGGTCCATAGGAAAGTTTCCTACGATCTACCGATTTATGCTTACAAACACATGGCCGACCCGTAGGGACAATAAAAAAAAAGTCCCGGAACTATCCTTTAACACATTTGTCATTTTGAGAAGGAGGGCAAGGTTAGTTATTTTTTTTTTTTTAGTATAGGCCTTTTTATTTTCACTTGACTGATTTGGACTATTTAGTTTTTTATTTAATGGTCAAGATTACTCCTGTTCTAGAGTTAGGGACAGTTAGCAATTCAACCAACCCAACTAAAATACCAAATAAAGGTTTTCAAAACTTGTATCCATTGTGTATGTGTCTACTATTGATACCATGCCTTCCTTACATTATTCTATATTGACATTTCTGGCTCAACATTGCTGTTGCCAATTGCCATGCTTTGTTTTGAACAAATAAACATGAGGTGAAGGAAAATTGCATTGTTTTTCATTTTCTTTAGTTGCCATATTTCTATTGCACACGTTTGTCTGTTGTATTTCCTAGGACCGGTAAGCCACACACAGCCTTCTGATTCAGCAGCTGAGGTATCAATGAAAGATGAGACAAGCGATTTCTCTGAGGGGTGAGACAAACTTTGTAACTCAAGTTTATTTTCTTTGGCTTTATTTAAGATATGAGCATGACATTTTAAAAATGCTAATGTCACTAATGTTGCTCTCTTATCCTTGGAACCATTGGAGTGCATTTTGTTGTGCTGGTATATATGTGAGTCCAGTCCTGTGGCAATGTTGTGACTCTGCACCAAAGGGAATGTAAAGAAGGGAACTCTTTAACTTTAATTATTCCCCATGTCCGGTCGCATGTAGTCTCTTAACCATTGGCCTCTTTGTTTATAGTGATGTCTGGCTATAGGTTATCTCTTTATTAAAGCTACAAGGGGAAAAAAATACAATTTGCATGAAAGATAAAAATGCAGACACTAGGAAGGCCATGCTGCTCTACAAGCAGAGGAAATCCACCAATGCCAAAGTTTCTTCAAAAATATCAGAGCCTTAGTACTCAGTTATAGATTTATCCAGAGCCACGCTGTTTTTAATCCCAATAGGATTTTACATTGATGTGGCATTAATAGTATTCACTCTGTCTTTATCGCGATCCAGGGCATTTTGTTAGCTACTTCGACATAGCTGCATCCTCTGGCCAGATTTATGTTGAAAATGTGAGAGTCTATATTTGCAATCTAGCTCACTGTAGCCATTTAACTTTCTCCAGCATGAAGTCTTGCATGGATTCACATGCTCATGAATATTCCAAGTCGTTAAGCTGGAAATTCTCAGTAAAAGAAAGCAGTTTTGCTTTAAACTTCAAACTGCTTGTCTCCTCTACAGCCTATCAGTGTCCTTTGTATCATACTGCCCCCGGCCAATGACACTTGTCCTCCTAACACCCACCCCTGGTGGCCATCTTCATATTTTACCGCACGTTTCTAGAGTTGGGAGTCCTTATCCTTCGCTCCTTGTAACATGGGGATTTTGTGCTGTTTTTTGACAATTTTTGAAGATTCCTGCCATCTTTTTATCTACCGTCACACAGTGACTACCGGCAGTGGGGACCCGTTGTCGGCAAAGATAGTCTTTTTCATTGTTTGATCGTCTCTCCGTGACTCCAGCAGGCCCAGGCTTGGGCCTACATCTTCATCTCGACCATGTCCGATGTGGCAAAGAAAAGTCTCTTCAGGGCCTGTGATATCTATGGCCAGAAGAACATTCTCGTTGAGTATCGGCACATCAAGTGCCTTTGTCTTCATCCGGATCACAACGCGGACAGATGCAACATCTGTCGTAGCTTCTCGTTGAAGACCAAGAAGGATCGCCACCAGAGTTTAGTGGCTTAGTTCAAGCAGGGGAAGGCCTCTGACCCAGCGTCCGGGTGCAGTCATGCCTCGTCCATGGCTGTGAGGTCCCTGAGCTTACTCCCTCTGGAAAGAAGAGGAGACTCCTTCGTGGAGGTCCAAAAGAAGACAGAGATCCACGCTCCATCTGCACCCTCAGCGGTTGCGACCAAGTTCTGGAAGGGGTTGTTCTCCATTGCCATCTTTGTCGACGGTTAGCCTGCCGGCTGGTGTATTGCCTCAGTCTGCGAGGAAGTCTTTGGCCCCATTCAAGCACATACTGTCAAAGAGCAGACCTCCTGGAGGGCCCTCAGCATTTCTGTCATCTACGCCGCCGGCGACGCGGGCCCGACGACAAACCCGCCCACCAGGACCACCATTTCATCCCATACCTCTTCTTCCATGTCCAAGACCAATGCACCTTCCATGATCGCTTCGTCAACAATCTCCTCGTCAACGACCTTGTCAATGACCCAGTGGACAAAGTCAGGAAAACCAGCTCTTCCTTCATTGATGAAAAGTTTGTCAGTTACTGTCATCACAACCGTCAGGGTTCTGTTGGATTTCTCTCTATTATGTCCCAAACCAGGTACACACATTAGGAAACTTTCCCGCTCCTCTAATAGATCCACTGGTATACCTATGGATTCGGGACTCAACCTAAACCCTTGGAGCACTGGTTCGTCCAGAAATACGCGTTCCTTCAGAGAACGCTTTGGGTTGCCTTGGAAACGCTGGCTCCCATGGCATACACGTCTGCATTCAAGATTACGGCGGTGAGTCGTGCGTGCAGTCAGCTGATTCGGGATTTAAGCCTCACCCACGCTGCACAGCGCTGCTTCCGAATTTGTATTCTCATAGCCTTGTATCTTGCTACCTTGTTGTCCTGGTTTTCGATCCCCTGGCTTGTCCTTTTGACTTCCTTACCTTCTCTAATGATTCTGCTGAACTGACTACCTGTTGCCGATTCGGAACGCATATGGATTGCACTCGCCTAAGCCCTACGCTATTGTCCTACCTGTTGCCGAACTGGAACGTTTTACTGGACTGCACACGCTTAATCCTTCCCGACTTGCCTACCTGTTGCCAAACCGGAACGCTTATGGGATTGCACTTGCCTCAACCAGCTGCATCTTGTTTGTCTCCTGCCACTTCGAAACGCTGCTGGACTGCTTACTCCTGCTGGATCCTCCCGCAGCGGGAAAGCCTCAATTGTTTGTCGCTTCTTCCCTCCTTCTTTGCCTAAAGACTCTAAAGAATTTAAGGGACTCTAAGTGCAGCGTCGCAAGGATCAAAGACTTTTTTAGGTGTCCTTGTGCCGACAGGAATAGGGAACAAGACTTTGTGTTTTCCGGATCACACCTCAAATCCAGCGATCCCTTCTTCAGAATACACCAGAACACTCAACACCTGTTGGTAAGCAAACTACTGTTTGACTCCTCCTCTTACTTACCCTATAAACCTTCAGTAATAGTTACCTCTCTTGTTCCAGGATACTCACCAGTCTAGCCTGGAAACCTCGGCCCAATCCTTTATTCTTGATTGTGAGTAGTAGTTATTCCATTTGCCTTGTTACTTCATTGTTTGTGAGTTAACACTTGGATATTTTTTTTCAGCCAACTGTGTGGGTACCAGGGTGTACCAAATATTTTCGGGCAGTACTCGCCTCAATCTGTCCTTTTGTACTCTTGAGGGGTATATTGTCAGAAAGACTCAATTGCTTCACGACGTGCCAAGCCACCACTTCTGAATCTAGGCCTTAGGCCCTAACAGAGTGTCTCTTTGCCTGACCACAAGCTCAGCGCCTGTTGCTATTCTGCAGATTCCCATCATAGCCTCCTTCCCGAAGTGAGAGACTTTCCACTACGGATTCCCTGCCCTTGGCCACCAAGGTGTCTTCACTAGCTCCTGTGGGATCTCCAAGGAAATCTCTGCATATCTACACCAGTTCTGAGGACGATCTTGCAGAAGACTTTTATTCAGATCCTGAGGTAGGCCATGGACCTATGTCTCAGGAGGGATCACTGTCGCATCTTCCATACCAGTCGTTTGACCCTCCAAGGGGTTTGAGCCTGGCTCCTCTTCCGGCTGCACCATTTGCACCCCTTCCTGCACCGAGGGATATATCACTGGACATCCTGACCACCATACATACTTTAGTGGCAGAGATTCAACAGCGGCTGCCTGCTGCTCCTGTACCTGGTCCAGCCAGCAGTCCTCCCAGGCCAGTAATGCATCGGCCAACACCACCCTATAGGGCGCTGGTCGCCCTAGGATATGGGTTTACGGCCTTGCCCCCTGTGGAAGAGGGGCCAGTTCGCACAGCCACTGGCACTGATGCCACGCGACTCTCACAGATCAGTATGAAGATTATGAGCCGCCAGATGTTACTGAGCCTGCCAGGGCTTCACCACATGATGAAATTGGCTCTTCCCACTCCATCATCTCGAAGGTGGCCAAGCTCTTCAATCTGGTGCTGGAAGAGAAGGAAGGCTTCCCTTTTCAACAAAGAGAGTCGTCAAGGAAGACCTGTGTATCAGTTCCGTTGTTGATGGATTAGTTATCATGAAGGCACTGAATACCACGCCAGTAAAGCGTGACAGGCTGCAGAAGTACCAGGTCCCATATTTGGCCCCCAGGTGTCTCAGGTCTCGGCGTTCTCCGGACTTGGTGGTGTCGGCCACCGCCAGGAAGCGATCATCCAACCCCTCGTCCTCATCCATGGTGCCTCGGATCAGGAAGGCAAAAAAAAGCTTGATGGTACTGGCAAGTGCCTCATTACCACAGCAGCCTCCACCATCTACGCCGCCAGAACCCTCGCGATCCTGTCTCAATACGACAGGGAGCTGTGGTATAAACTTAGGCCCATCTTGGATTTCCTCCCTTATGACAGGAAGGCAGAGGCCTTGGCCCTTTTCCAGGAGGGAGAGTTAGCTTCAGACCACGTCATTACGGTTGCGCTCGACATAGCGAACTCGGGGCTCGTCCAAGTGGGGAATGGTGTGGCTCTCTGGCGGCAGGGTTAGCTGAAAGCTATGAACTTTAACATGGACATGCAGACCAGGGTTGTGGACAGCAGTGGATGAGAATCTCCAGGCCATCAAGACCATCATGGAGATGGCATGCTCTCTGGGGACCCTGTAACAGAGAAGCTTGTCCTTTCATTCCCCGAGGGGAAGAGTCTCCTAGTCTTCCAGGGGGTACTCTACCACCTATCATCAGCCTTCCTGCTCCACCACCCAGCTAGCCTACAAGGGCTGCTCCCAGGCCTACGGCGGTGCAGGCCAACGTTGTGGCCGACCACCATCCAGGCCACAGATGCCCAAGCAGGCCTGACTGGCAGTGGATCCGGCCCCCACTTTGGCACCCTGGGGGTGGCTGACTATCAAACTTTGTCAAACAGTGGAGAAAAGATCACCATGGACAAATGGGTGCTGGGCACGCTTTAGATTTTCAAAACAGGTGCCCCTGCATTCTTCCTGTTGCATGTCAAGAACTTCAAATTGCCCAACTGCTACAGGAGGTTCAGGCCATGTTGCGAATAGGGGCAATAGAACTGGTCCCTTAGCGGCTGTAGAGTGTATTACAGATACTTTATGGTAAGCAAGAGGTCAGGAGGCTGGTAACTGATTCTAGACTTATGACACCTAAACAAATACCTAAAATCCCCAATGTTCAGGATGGTCACGCTGCAGCACGTGATCGACCAGCTGGAGGAAGGGGATTTTCTGGCAATTCTTGACCTGGAGGACACATACTTCCACATCCCCATTCATCGGCAACACTGGAAGTTCCTGCGTTTTGTCGCCCAGGGGGACGGCATTACCAATTCAAGGCCATTTCCTTCGGCCTGAAATCAGCTGAGGGTTTTCACAAGTGCTTGGCCCTGGTAGCAGCGCACTTACGGTGCAAAGGAATATACGCTCATTCTGTCCCGTTTGCACGCACTGGAAATCCTGCACACGGCAAACACCATACACCTTCTGACTTTGCTTGGATTCTCCATCAATTATCTGAAGTCTTGGGCAGTGCCATCATAGAACGCACTGTTCATGACTGCTCAGGGATGATGCTCTTGCATTATTTGCAACTGCTCTTCACATGTCCTCCTTTCATTTAGAGCATACTACCAGGACAATCAGTACGCCATCTTTAAAGATTGTACTATTTAATACTCACTCTCAAATGTGTCATGCTGCCGAGTTAGCAGATTACATACTGGAAACACAAGCTGATCTCTTTGTCTTTACGGAGAACTGGTTACCGAATTCAGCCATTCAGGCCATTCTTATGGCCACACCTAAAGGTTATAGCTATTTGTATGTTGACCACACTGACTCAAGGAGGAGTTGCATTAATCTTAATGCTACTACTTCCCTTGGGATTCTTTATTTTATAGACCTTCCAAACAGCCCCCAGATTTTGAAGAACTGATGGCCCTCCTTGTTGCCACGACAAAATCTTCACAGGTTCTCATCATGGGTGATTTTAATCTGTGGCAAATAATCCCCAGTACCTGGCTGTTTCATCGTTGTTGAACCTACTTGAGGCACTAGGTTTCAGACAACAGGTGAAGACCGCCGCACATTGCAGGGGAAATATCCTGGATTGGATATTGATCAATCGCACCTACAGTGGTGGAAGATTGCATATGGTTCGACCTTCTATTATTACCTTCAATCTCTTTCTCCCTTGCTCCATAGCGGCAGATAAATATGAAGAAAAAAAGAACAATTACCAATACTGCTTTTGACTTTGGCACCCCTTTGTTCTATTGCTAAAAAAAAGGTCTCAAAGCAGAACTATTGGTTTTCATCTGAAATATCCTTTAGACCAGTTAAGCGTGTAACTGAAAGCAGATGGAGAAAAATCCCTCTGATTCTACTATGACAGCATACAAGCTAGCTGTCAAAGGATACAAAGAGGCTATTTTTAAAGCGAAAAATGTGAAATTCAATGATCATATCAACTCAGCAAAATGCAACACACACCAACTTTTCTCTATTCTACATGAATTAAAAGGTAAACCTGGAAAGTCAAGTTCTACTGTTGACGACAATTGATAGCAACGTATCTATGATGAGTTGACCCGGAAAATAACTAGCCATCAAAATCTTATAGTCGAGCGTGCTAGACTTCGTGTAAAACCCATGGCCCAATTGCAATCCAGCTTCCCTGTCTCCCCTGACTGTTCTCCATTCTTCTAGTTTCGAGAGCTATCAGGAAATTAGGTCCTGAACATTGTTCCAGGAATAAAGCCGAAGTCCTGTAAAGGTAATATTTTTCCACCATCACTCTTCAAAGACTTCCTGGTTTCACTAGTTCCTTGGTTCACAAAGCTAATCAACTTTTACCGAAGCCCAAGTTCCAGCATGTCTGAAAGAGGTTTGGATATCACTGTTATTGAAAAAGGACAACTTGGATCCCTCCGACACTGGTAACTATAGGCCCATAACAAATGTGCCATTTTTATTGAGGATTCTTGATAAGGTGGCCTGCCACCAATACCAGGAATTCACTGAACACAAAGTAATTTTAGCCATAGGACAATCAGGCTTTCGCACGAGGCACGGCACGGAAACCACGCTTCTGGACCTAAAGTCTAATATCGTAAAAATCATTGATAAGGGCCATACAGCAATACTCCTATTGCTTGATCTCTCTGCTGCATTTGATTTAGTGGATCATGCTCTTCTTGCAGACAGGTTGATCGAGATTGGAAAATGTTCACTTAGTGCTGCTCATTGGTCTACCTTCTTTCTGGTTCCAAGACGAGCAAGAGTTGTCAAAGATGACGCAAGCTCTTCGTATGCATCTTTGGTCTGTGGTGTCCCACAAGGCTCATGCCTTTCGCACTTATTGCTTAATGTGTTTTCTAGGTCCCTTTGTGATCTCTTGGATGGTCTGGGTGACCGGTTTGCTAATTTTGCGGATGACAAGCAGATACTCCTTGAGCTAACTGGGACCTATGTTAAGGATGTGGAAAAGGTTAATGAAGTGTTTATGGCAGTCCAGTCTTGGATGGCACTGAACTCTCAAGCTCGGAACAATGGGAAGTAAGAGCTTGTTATTCTCAGAACAAGTAGTAGGCTTAATTGTGCCCTCAATATAGTAGCTTTCTAATTGCAGGAAATGCTGTTCCTGTTCTTTAACATGTTCAGACAATTGGGAGTCTATATAAACTCACAACTGACTTTTCACTGACCGTTTCACATATACGTTCTTCATGCACGTATATGACCCGTCTCCTGTGGCAAATTCGCCCGTACCTTATGGAAAAGAATAGAAAAGAATATGACCCTGATTGCCTCTGCTACTATAAACACGAGATGGACTACTTTTACAGTCTTTTGGTGGGCACATCTCAGGCCAACCTTGGGCAACTACAGGTGGTCCAGAGTGGAGTAGTGCCTGCAGTTTGTGGTCGTGGATGGCGGGCTCATGTTTCCTAGGTTCGCCGGAAGTTACACTGGCTTCCAGTGAAACAGACTTGACTGGGTAGCCGATTATAACTGCCAAGCGAATATCACAAATATCTCCCCCCTAGCCTGGACCGACCGCCATCTAGTATCGTTCATGCTTTCCACTGACAGACCACCTCCTCCGCCCACCATTAGGGCCCCACCGGCTCTCACTAGAAACAAGAAGAATATGACAGTGGAAAGACTCGTCCATACTTCCCACGCTCAATACGCTCTCTGACAACCTCGACCCCGACACCCTGGTCGAAGAATACAACAAGATTATGGCCATCTCGCTGGACACCATTGCCCCCCTCAAACTCAGACCAAACAAACCAAAAACACACCTTAACAAATGGTACACACCATTCCTCAAAAACCTTAGGCAACAGAAAAGAAAATGTGAGGCCACTTGGAAAAAATCCCCGCAAACAAACTCAAACTTTCCAAACTAGCCGCACTCTACAAAAAATAAATTTACCTGGCTAAACAAACCTCTTTTGACTCTTGCATATCCCAAGCAAAATCCAACATGAAAGAACTCTTCTCTATCCTTAAAGAAATAGAAAAACCTATAGTACCTCCCGACACTTGTACCAAAGATAAAAACTGGTGCTCAGAAATTCAAAATGCCGTAGCGAATAAGATCGCGACCCTACAAAGCAAAATCTCCAGCAAAAAAGCTTCCCTCAATGTCACTCTTTCCCCCAAAAATCCCGGACAAACTCACGCCTACAGATATCACCCGCTTCAAGTTCTCCAAAGTCAATACACTTGAAGTTGAAAAAAATCATCTTATCCTTGAAACCATCCAACTGCCAAGGAGATCTGTGCCCAGCACAGCTTATCAAAGATGCTGCCCGCGAACTCTCCCCTTTCATTACGAAACTGATTAACGCCTCCTTCGCCACCGGCTCCATTCCCACCAATTTAAAACAATCTTGGGTATGGCCACTACTAAAAAAACCTACACTTGACCCAGCCACACCCACTAACTACCGACCCATAACAACCGTCCCCTTCTTACTGAAAATTCTGGACAAGGTTGCCTATGTACAAATACAGAAGCACCTGGAAGATCACCACTTACTAGGTCCCAGACAATCAGGGTTCCGCCCTCAACATGGGACGGAAACTGCACTCATTGACTTAAAAGCTCAGATCTACACACTCAGAGACAATGGACAAGCTGCCCTACTCCTACTCCTCGACTTATCTGCAGCTTTCGATCTGGTTGATTATTCTGTCCTATGCTCACACCTCCACTCTTCAGCACACTTCTCTACCGAGGCTATCACCTGGATCACATCATTCCTTAACGGCAGAACTATGAAGGTCTTCTCTCCCACTGCTGCAGCAGACCCCATACCCATCACCTGTGGTGTACCACAGGGATCCTGTGTCTCCCCTACTCTGTATAATATATTTACCAAGCCCCTTTTCGATGATCTGGATCATCTCGGTATCACCTACACTAACTATGCAGATGATACCCAGATCCTCCTTCCGCTTTCTGGAGATTATGGAAAGGATTTGGCCTTGCTAAATAGGGTATACATCATCATCCAGGCATGGATGGACACTCATGGACTATGCCTGAATGATGATAAAACAGAGCTCATCATCCTAGGCACCACCTCCAGCCTAAAAAAACTGGGCCCGGCCTACAATTCCTTCATGATTGATGGGAATAACATCACAGTCGGACAGGAGGTCAAAACATTGGGATTCTACCTGGATTCTAATATCTCCTTCAAAAGACAAGTGAGCTCCTTAGCATCTTCCACGGCATACACATGCAAATTAATCCACGCAGCCAAACCATTTCTCTTGGACAATAGCTGCCTTACACTTGCCAGAGCTCTCATATTGTCCCGCCTTGACTACTGCAACGCCCTCTACTTGGGATTGTCCAAGGCCACCACCAGAAAGATACAAATCCTCCAGAACAACGCTCTTAGAGCAGCTCTAGGCATCTCTAGAAGAGAACACATAACAGGATTCAGCCAACAGAACAACTGGCTCTCCACTAAAGATAAAATTCTCTTAAAAACGGCATCACTCACCCACAAAGCTCTCAACAATGCTACCCCAACCTACCTGGTCAATAGATTTCACAGACAATCCTCTTTAAGACCCGTAAGAACTGCATATAAAGACTGCCTATCCGTTCCCAACTACAAACGGGCCACCATAGGGGGAAACAGCTTCCCGGTAAAAGCTGCCAAGTTGTGGAACTCCCTGCCTCCAAATCTCAGAATGGACCTGCCCTACCAGAACTTCCGCTCCAAGGTAGTTTCTTGGCTGCAAACAGAGGCCCGATAGGACAACTAAATGCTGCGCTACCGCACACACTGTAACCACATGTGCTTACCTTTCTACTTGTATATAATGCCTGTCTACCTCACTGCTGCTTTGTATATAACATTGGTTTACCTTATTGCCCTACATATATGTATATGTTATGATGACTGCAACTAATCCTTGAAAACTCTTGTAAATGCTGCGCCCTGATACCTCTGGGTACCCTCACGCATTATAAATAATAAAAACAAACAAACAACCAGAGTGCAACATAAGGCCACCACGCTGGTGAACAAATGTCTTGTCTGACCGGGATCATGCATTAAGAAGGCACTGATCTGTTGTAATATGTGTTCTAACAAAGACTCCCTCTTGAGTTTCTTTTGTTTCTCTTTGAAGAAATGTGGAGCTACTGGCTTTGATGCCTGGGCTACCCCGATTTGAAATGCACTACCCCCTCCACTCAGGTCAATTTAGTCTCTTGCCCAGTTCAAGAAATGGATATAGACCTTTCTTTTTGATATAGTCAGTGACTAATTTGCATGATGTTTGTATCCCCTTTCATCTATCTGTTTCTTGTTGTTAGTCATGTCGGTGCCCTCAGGCTTTTGGCTGTGAGGCTCTATATAAGACATATATAGACTAGGTGCGTAAAACGCCAGTGTAGTACTCTTTGGAGGTCTTCAATAAGGGAAGTGTGCTTACCTATTCCAAAGAACTTGGATGCATTTCTCTGATAACCTCAAATCTGAAGCAAGTAGGAATTGGCTAAAATAAATAAAATCCTAATCGGAAGGAGGAAAATAATTGACTTCTCTATACAGCTGTAATAGGCAGTACGTTTTTCAGAAAAAAAGAAATTAATGCTATAACGATAATTTATGAAGGTGCTAAACAATTAAATCGGCCAACTCACAAGGCATGATGCAGTTCTTGGAAACAGTTGTACACAGGAGATGGCAAACACATAGGTGTCAGGATTGAAGTCTAGAGTACCTGGACTGCTACATGGAATTTGAGTAAAGGGAGGAGATCCAGCGCCATGGAATGTGTTGTGATCGCACAGCTACACAGAGCTTTATAAGAGAAGCTGAAGAGCACTCTGAAGAGCTGAATGGGAAACAGGATCAGGGATGAAGGAATGGGAAAGCTAGGAGATTAAAAGCAAGGTAAGGGGGAAGGATAAATGTAGAATTGGGCAGTCCAGAAGCCTAGGAAAAGTAGAGACGATAAAGATATTCAGTTATGAATATGGCACCAATGATTTCCAGAAGTAGGTTTAGCAAGGGAATAGATTTGAGGAAATGGAAGCACCAGGGGACGAGAAGACTGTCACATTAATGAAAACTAAAATCTCACACAGGGTAAAATTTCAAGCATAAAGCACTGTTGTCTTTTCAGCATGATTTAGAATAAAGGAAGAACATGCAACCTGACCTCGAAGTCTTCTGCCCCTAAACGGCCCTAAACTTCAACCCATAGCTTGTCAAAGGCTGACACTTATTTAGAGTGAATTGCCTCACAGTACTGCAGACTGTGATGCGCTTAACTGTCCCATGATTGCAATGTCCTGCCTAATTGACCTTTTCCAGTCCTTCTCCAATTGTATCATAGTTTCCAGGTTCATTGATAATGTTTTCCTTTGGGTTGTTTCTTGTTGATGGTCAAGCAGTTTCTTCTTTTTCACATGCTTATGAAAGGGTGAGTAGGCAAACATACTGACATGTAAAATAATTGATCTACTAGACCCCAAAATGTTAATCCAGTATATAATTGTCACTGACAATTGTAATATTGGCTGCCAGACCATCCCCTTTTAGGCAGATATGCGACTATCTTTCTGAGTGACTTTTGGTTTGTGGATTTTTAATTCTTTCTGTTGCTGATGGGCATAAAGAGAAACTAGCAACACCTCTACACTCTCTCCATGGTACTGTGCTAGACAAATAGTGCTGACCATACGCAATATTTAGAGCGATCACATGATGATGTATGATGATGATATACCTTCTATGAAGAAGCTTATATACGCTTCTATGGGCTTCAAAGAAAGTTATGATGTTAGTTGTGGAACAGTTAGGGAGCCCACCTCCGGAAAACGGAGCAGCAATGGCATTAAGTGAAAAAACGATTTAAAGAAATTGAGCAAAATAAAATTACTGATTTAGAAAGACTGCTCTGAACGAGTGCATGCAGGGGCTGACTGGCACGGCGAGAGCCAGAGGAGTTGTTACAGGAGTGCCAAGTGAGTGCCTCACTGTCTCTGTGTGTCTCTCTGTGTGTGCGTGTGAAAAGGAATGTTTGTGAAGGGGGAGGGACGAGGAAAGGAACGGGATGCGTGTTTGTGTATATGATGTGATGAGTCAATTATAACATGCCTGTACAAAAGTGTTTCTAGGCGTGATAAGACTAGGTAGGACGAAACAAACAATCTTAATAGGCCTTGTGTCATTCAGATTGTGGAAGTGCAGGGGGAGAGGAAGAGAAGTGCCAGGGGGAGGGGAGAGGGAGAGTGCCATCATGGCAGCATGGCTTTGATTAAGTGCAGCATGGGGAGCCGGCTTTGGGTAAGTGCAAGGAGGCAGGGGACTGTATGGTTACAGATACAGAACCTAAGTGTGCGGTTGGCCCGGAGGCAGTGCAGATGCTAACAGGTCGTGGAAAGGTCCGGTGCCCAATGAGTTCAGAGGGTAGCCAGGTGACCAGTCAGTGCAGCAGACAGGCGGGTCAACAAGGGAGAGAAGGAGAGAAAGCAGAAGCGAAAAAGGAAGGTCTTGAGCTGCTTCCGGAACCTGAGGTGGTCCTGCTCGAGTTTGAGAGGTGCAGGGAAGCCATTCCAGGGGGAAGCAGCGGTCTAGCCCCCCCCCCTTTTCTACCTGGAGATTCATCTGACCATCAGAGAGTTGGAGGTAGCTGAGCGAAGGGCTCGAGAAGAAATGTGTGTAGTGCAGGCCCCGGCCGCAAAAGGCCTTGTGGACAATGCAGAGGGCTATGAACTTGATCTTGCAGCCACCAGGAGCCAGTGGAGACGTGTATGGCCAGTGTATGTGGTGGGGGGAGCAAGGTGGAAAGAGGGGCTCAGGGGGTTGAAAAACCCTAGAATTGGCTTTTTGAGGGCTGCACAAAATCAATTGAAATAAATCAGTCTTTTTTTATGTGCGACCTTCAAAAAACGGAAAATTCACATAGAACTACAATGGCAGCTGCTTTCAAATCTCCCCTCCAATGGCTTTTTGAATTGGCCTTTAGTTTTATTTTCTTGCATTTGTTTACCAGTTGACACGTACAGTGGTTCAAAGCTTATGTACGCTTGGTCAGAAATCGGCCTTACTGCTTGGAGGTTGGGGGTTATGTGCACACACCTCAGAGTTGGAGGTAGTCCTTCCGTGGATGAGAACACCAAGCGTCTGTCCTATTATACCATTGATGTTTTTGTTTTTTAAAAGAAAATACTAATAATTAGCTGAATTGAAAGCTGGGTCCGAGCCCATCCCAGAATCACCAATAGTACCATATAATGAGTACTATTAACACATTTGTTCTGTTTCCAACTGCGATGGGTCATTGTGTGTATTGTCTCAGGGTGTCCTGTTATTCTCGCATTGAACTGTATGGTATTACACAGCCCGATGGTAACAGTGCATTACCAAGATATTGGCTGTTTGTGCATAGCAGTTTGTTAGGGGACACATCCATTGTGCGGGTGCAGCTCCAACATCCCAAAGCACGATAATGCATACATAATATGGTTCCCTTTGCCTCTGGACCACTTTTGATATTGTGCTGCAAGCAAGGGGATGGAAACATTAAAAGATAGTGACCTTATTTAATGCTAGCACATGGAACAATGCTCTTTTTTAGGTCGCTCCAATATCAGGTGATAATGATATTGTCCAACCCACTTCAGCACAAGGTGCTGTCCCTGCTTCTGTAACGAAGTATGGTATGGGTGTGAGAAACCAGTAGGTGTCTCGCCTGCTAGTCCCTGGCAATCTTTCCCAGGTGGCCAAGACACGGCCCACTACTAGGGTCAGGCAAGGTCAGGCAATTAATGGTAACCACTCACACCTGACTTCCATAAAGCTTCCCCATACGGATAAAAGGCGCAGCACGAGAGCACACTCTGAGCGAAGCAAAGCACACGAAGGAACAGTGTTTTTTCGAGACGGCAGCTTGAACAAGGGGAAAAAGACGGCAAACCACGAAGGGTGCACCAGGAGGGAGATACCCTTGATCATTCCGGCAGAAAACCGTTACTTTCTAAAGTTCTTTGGTTTGAAAGGTGTAAGGCCAGGAAACAAGACTGAAGAATCCTGCATTTTTTTTGCGAACACTTTTCTTTTGCATATATTGTTGTCCCACAATATTTTTATTTGGAAGTAAGGATTGGTAATAGGTTTATTAGTATAGGCCCTTTTATTTTAAGACTCCACTGGAAATGCATTTTTATTATTTGATGGTCGTAGCTTGCTCCTATAATTAGACTTAAGGGTTAGATCTGCGTTTAACCAACCCATTTAAGTTCAATAAACACCCTTGAGCTGTGATCACTTGTGACCGCCTTCACTGTTTGGTACCATGCCTTCCTTATATGGGGTACATACTTTTAAAACCCTATTTTTAATCATTGTGGTAAGTCAGAATTAGGAGACTGACAGCTCGTTGTTTGTAACAGAACTGCCAAAACCCTATATTAACCCTACGATTCTGGTCCCAACGCTAAAAGAAAGTAAGTTCAGAAGGATGAACGTCATGATGATGTACAAAATAAGTCTGTCCGCCGTCTGGAAACCTATCCTATCCTAGCCTAATTCCTGCCTTTAACACTAAAAAGGAAAGACTCTAATTTGAACACAAAGAAATCCTAAGGGCCTTCTAGCCAAATTATATATTCTGGTCTGGTTTATGGCACCCAATGCACTGTGTCTGCATTAGACCAGGGCTTCTTGCCCAAAGCACAACTCCAATGTAATCACCAGTCAATGTATCTGGGCTTCTCACCCAATCTACAGTTGAAGCAAGAATATTCAATAAATCTCCTTTGGGCTTCCTGTCCGGTGTACAAGTGAGTGCTGAGTTTCTCAGCCCTGCATGGGGTGACCCCTACTGCTGACGTTCTGGCTTCTTCCAATGATGATTTCCTAAATGTAGGCTACCTGAACTCCCGCAGGGACATTCTAAATGTCCAGAGGTTTGTGTTCTATTAGGAATTGGGAGATTGCCTTGCATTTACTCTGTTGGGCTCTGGCTAGGTCCATCTCACCCACTCCACTCTTCTCTCCTACTTTTACTGCCACTCCCCCTCTGACTTACTCCTCCCACTACTCTTCAGTGTCTTGTCTGTTTCACTTCCCTTTCGTGCCTCCATCTTTTGATGTTAATTCTCCTTCAGATCCACTTCACTATCCTGCTTCTTCCCACTACTATTACCTCTCCTCATATTATTACATTCTCCGACTCCTCCCTCCAACTATTATTCGCCCCCCCTAATTCTCTGCCCTCCAACATCTACTTCCCCCTCCCACTCTACTACTCCTCGCTCCTGCTACTCACACATTACTCTCACATGTTATCACTCACTTCACAGTCCCTCCATACTCTAAATCCACAAATCACTTGTCACACAAGTGTCTCGGGTCCCTGAGAAACGCTGCTGCAGCGAACAAGGTACATGGTGCGTTCAGGGATCCGAGAAGAGGCTCTCAGAGATCAGATACCCCAAGAAGTGGTGTGAAACCATAGACCCGAGGGCGGGGTGAGAATCAGTTGGAGCCAGAGTGGACTGCAATCAAACCGACCCCAAGAGAGGTTGTGAAACCTGAGAGCGCAGGGATGGGTAGGAGCCAAAGGGGTTCTGAACAGGGCCGGAAGAGGGTCGTCTATCCAAAGAAATTTGAAATAACTTTTTTGCATACTGGATTTGAACTGTGCAGTGGACCAGCAGGCCTAGAGACACTCACCACTCATTTGCACACCTGGCAGGTAGCCCTGAGAAGATGTATTGAACATTCTTGCTTGAATTGTAAATCTGGAATTATAGACAGTGCAGTGGGGGCGAGAAAGTAGCCAAGAAAATCATTTAGGTAGGAGGCCCTTGACACTCTCGGGTCCATAGGGAGCAGAGATCCCTTGATTTCTTTAATTCTTGACCTTGCCTCCAGCCAATATGTTTGGATAACCGGACAATGCCACCAGATATGAGCCATATCTCCTCGTTCCCCACACCCGTGCCAACACGTGTCCGGGTATTCTGGATTGGTTGAGTGGAATCTGCTTGGAGGGAAGTACCACCTAAAACAGACTTTGATGGCGCTTTCTTTTACGAGTGTGCAACGGGAACTGGTCTGAGTTCTATGCCAGATACGTTGCCAAGATTCCTCTCAAATTTCCAGCCCCAATTCCCTATCTCAAGCTTTCATGTATGGGAGTTTCTCCTCTACTGAGGCTTTCTCTAATAGCTGGTAGCATTGGGATATTCTTTGTGATTGCTGGCCCTCAAGTATTTTAAGTTCTATGCCCACTGGAGCACTCCCAGCCACCTGACGGGTACCTCTATTAGTAAGCCAATGCCGCAACTGTATATATCGGAAACGTTCTGTCTCTGGGAGTCCACATTTTTCTTTACATTCTTGGAAAGTCAGGGGTTCCTGATTAACATATAAATCTGTCAATCGCAAGGGTTTGTCTGGACTCCAAGCCCGGTATGCTGTGGCCATAAGCCCTGGAGTGAAAGTCTGGTTCTGAGTGATGGGGGACAGTGGACCCAGTCCCAATGGGATACCCATCTGCGAACGTGCTTTGTCCCAACTCTGAAGTGTGGACAGGGTGGTTGGCAGTGTCTCCCCTCCGTGATTACGAGCCTCTTTCAGAAAAAATTGAAGATGAGCCAGAGGGAATGGGGCTACAGCTTGTTCAATCCCCAGCCATTTAGGGGGGATCTGGAGAATCTCCCCAAGAGAGCATAACGGCCACTTGAGCTGCCCTATAATAGCGTGGTATCGAGGGAACGCCCAGACTCCCTAACATTCTTCCCCTTGTTAAAAGCTTACCAGAAATTCGCGGTTTTTTCTTCTTCCAAATGAACCGATATATCTCTTTTTGAATTTTTTATAAGTTCAAATTCGGGGATAGAAATTGGCAAGGAATGGAATACATACAGAAGCTTCGGGAGAAGCGTCATCTTAATCGCATTAATACGACCTAACCAGGAAATCTACTGAGAGTCCCACCGCTGCAACCACTCTCTTGCCTCTTTGAACAAGGGGGGAATATTCGCCTCATAAAGGCCTGCATACGTAGGAATCAGTTTTATTCCTAGATGTGAAATCTCTGTTGGGGACCAAGGAATATGTGATATCGCTTGTATTTCTTCTAGTCCGCTGGGGTTTTCAGTTAGGGTAATTCCTACCGACTTAGCTGGTTTCACCTTGAATCCAGAAATCGAGGCAAATCTGTCTAGGAGGTCCAAGAGGGGAGGAAGCGAGCGAGGGGCATCATTCAAAAAGCAAAGCAGGTCATCCGCATATAGCGCTACTTTATGCATTGGCCCATTAACTCAAAGCCCAGGATATCTGGATGTAGCCTGACGTGCTGGGCCAAGGGCTCCATTGCCAGAGCAAAATCTAAGGGTGACAGAGGGCAGCCCTGCCTAGTGCCTTTGGCTAACATGATTAGCGGGGTCCAATTTTTATTTATCTTAACTTTGTTAGAAGGAATTTGAAAACTGGAGAGTATTAATTTAGAAACCCCGATCCGAAGCCGAACCCGTCCAGTACCATTTCTAGGTATCCCCAAGACATACTATCAAACGCCCTATGGACGACTAGGGACAGCAAGGATAACCTCCCTGGGATCTTCGGGGCAAGAGCAATTAAGTTAATGGCACGGCGAACATTGTCATATGTAGACCGGTTATATATAAGCCCTGTTTGATCGTTAGTTATCAAAGATGGGAGAATTGTACCCAGGCGACCTGCTATTATTTTCCCCAGCAATTTAGCATCTGTATTTAATGGCGCAATTGGCCTATAAGAGGCGCAATCCGTAGGGTCCTTCCCAGGTTTCAACACAATGTTGTGGCTGACTCCGCCATTGATTTAGTCACTCCTCCCGGCCTCCACACAGAATTGAAAAGTTTCGTTAAATGAGGGGTTAACTCTGCCTGGAAGGTTTTATAGAATTTGTTAGTAAAGCCATCCGGCCCCGGAGCTTTACCTAAATGGAGGGATTGAATTGCTGCCTCTGTCTCCTCCACAGTTATCGGACCTCCAGACGCTCACGGAATTCCACGGATACCTGTGGGAGATCTGCTCTCTGAATAAAGTCCCTGGCCAACTGCAGATCTGACATATGAGAGGTCGAATGGCCTCTAAAAAACCTTTCCATGATCCAGAGTTTCCCCGATTCAGTAAAAACATGCCTCCCATCTGCCTCTTTTAGGGAATCTATGTGGTTACGCTTTGCCTGTTGCTTGAGCTTAGCTGCCAGCAGCCGATTTGCTTTATTCCCCTTAGAGTAGTAGTACTGTTTAGTGCGCATTATTCCATAGGCTGCCCGCCCATGTGGTGGGCTCCGAGCGCTTTTTGTGCTATGCGAACCTCCCTAAGGGCCTGCCTAGAAGCCTTCTTCCTATGCACCTCCTCTGCCACATGGAGCCTCGATTCCAGTTGAGCTTGAACTTGCCTTTGAAGTTTCCTCCGCTCTATTGCCTGGGTTATAACTTGACCTCTAATGACAGCTTTCGCCGCGTCCCAAACCACCCCATATTCTAACTCCCCAGTGTCATTATCTATGAAGTATTGATTTATGCAATTTGAAATGCAGGAGCGGGCCTGAGGATCCATCAGGATGAACTCATTCAGGTGCCAGGTCCGGGAGGGGGTTCTGGGGCTTCGGTAAATGGAGACATGACCATCAGCACTGGGGCATGGTCGGACAAGGCTTTCGGGAGGATCTCTATATCTATGGTGTGGGGGATAAAAGTGTCGGAGAGAAAGAACATATCTAACCTAGAAAACCCCTTGTGCACAGTGGAGTAAAAAGTGTAATCCCGTTCCCCTTGGTGGAAAAAGCGCCAAGCCTCTATCAGCGAGAATTCCCGAAGGAGGGAGGTGAGCGCCACAAAGTTTTTCTTGTCAGCTGGGGTCGGAGGGAGGGATTTATCTTCTAGCGGATTAGTTACTGCGTTAAAATCTCCACCAATTATAAGGTCTCCCTCAGCCTGCTCGTTTAATGTTTTGGATATAAAGGCAAAAAACAAGTCCTGATGGACATTAGGTGCATATAGCGATAGCAGGGTCACCTTCTTCCCGTATAGCGTGGCCACTACTAGGACGTACCTCCTCCCACATCCTGCAGGGTCCTATGAACTTTCAGTGGTGTCCCTTTTTGGACTAAGATGGCCACACCACATCTTTTCACCCCTGAGGAAGAACAAAATTTGATTGGGTAGAGTTTATCATTCAAACGAAATTGATCAGATGACAATAAATAAGTTTCCTGTAAAAATAAAATTGTGGGGTTGTATGTTGCCAATCACTGAAATAAAGCTTTCCGCTTAAATGGGGGATTGAGGCCCTGGACATTAAGAGTGAGACAAATTACACTCGGAGCAGTCATTCCAATATTTGCATAAGTTCTTCACAAGCTTGACCTAGTTGACAATTCATATGGAGTACTGTGTTCCGTCCAAAAGCCACCACTATCCCGCCCCAAGCATTAAGGGCTCACAACTTAACCTCCAGTGAAGCACTTAACTCATTCCGGATGACCCAAATCATGAAATAAATTGATACTATTTCAGCAATGACATAAACGCTATGTGAGTAAATCTTCTGACGCCAACCTTCTTTCCAGCCAAACCCAATACTAAAATTCCATATAGGGGACAAAGTAATGAAAGCAATACAAAACAAAGAAACAAAAATTAACATTATTGAATAATGAGGTATGAAAGCTTGCAAAATGGTAAAAATTAAGATAGGAGAGGCTTTCATGAGCCCCAACTTCAATTTCAATATCAACAAACCTTCAACGGTAATGGGCGCAATCCGATTCGGGTGCCCCAATTTGAAATCTTATTTAACTTTTGCAATCCATGTAGGTCTCGTATAGAAGATCTATCCCATGACAAGATAATGCCACAGGATAGCCCAACAGTCATTCTTCAATCTGTGTAATAGGCGACACAGAGCCTCTTTCAGGGGAGCAACCCGTCCACCGAAAGGTAGGTCCATCAATATTTTCTTCCCCTGTGTAGCTTTCAAATTATTCAGTAAAGTTTTGCCCGTGCAAGAAGTTTTGCCTGTGCAGGAAGAAGTTTTGCCTGTACATTCCAACATCGGGCACTAATCGTAGGGTGCCGGCTGGCTTCTGATGGTCATTGGAGTCATTTGGAGAAAGGTGAGCGTGTCCGCCATCCATAACCTCCTCCTCACGATGGGCGGGGCCGCCCACACGCCGCCAACCCCTCGGTTTTCTTCTTTTGTCTTTTGGAGTAGGCTGAAGATCGAGGTCCGTTTCTAGTCGGGAGTCCCGGTCTGGCGTGGAGACAGTAGTTCCCTCGGACATTAGATTTCTCACTTCTGCCTCTGAAGAGACTGCATAATGTTGGTTGGGAAAGTCAAAAATCAGTTTGCAGGGGAACCCCCAACGATAGCGGATCTTCTGGGTTTGGAGCCATGCAGTCACCTTCTGTAGCCGGCGTCGGCAAGCTAAGGTGTATGGAGAGAGATCCTGAAATAGACGAATGGACGCTCCACGAAATTGTACTGCTTCTGATTTCCGGGCAGCTGTCATAATTTCCTCTTTCTGGTAGAAAAAGTGGACCCTGGTAAGGACATCTGGAAGATTTCTCCTCTGCTGAATTGATGAGTATACGCGGTGCATCCTAACCAGGATCATAGCTTCAGAAGGAGGAAGGCTCAAACTTCGTAACAGTTCACTTACATAATTGGCCAACTCTTGGTCCGAAACTTGTCGGGAATGCCACGAAGGCGCACATTATTGCGCCTAGACCTATTTTCAATGTCTGCCTGTTTAGCCCAAATATCTTCCAGGTGGTCTTCGATCGTCTGCTCCCGCTCCATGAGTACTTCACTATTGTGCGTTTGCTCGCATGTTACATTCTCTAGATCATTAACTCTAGCTTCGAGACCACCCAGATGGGTGGTTAGCTCAGCCAGTGATCTGGCCAGTGAGTCCTTAGAGGTATTTATTTCCGCTTTGATCTCGTGGGTGATCTCCTGTTTAAAGGCTTTTAGCAAGTCCTCAAAGTCAGACCTAGAAAATGCCATGCCTGAGATAGGGTCTATGGCCGGGGTTGGATGGATGTCCACTGACACTATATGGCTCTGGGGAGCGGGTGGCACCTGGCGTGTTAGGAAGGCCTTTATGTCTTGTGTCTTTTCCTTCTTCTTAGCCCCTACTTTGGGCATCGCCAGGGGAGCAAGGCACTGGGCTGCAGTATCCCAAAAGTGACACAGAGATTGTAGGGTGTGCGGTAGAGGAGCCTGCTGGGGTCATCTAATGGGTCCGAGCAAGTATCCTGGAGATTCCAAGAGGATCAGTGACTCCTAATGGTGTTGCTTACTTAAGATCAGGGCGAGTATGTAGGGGTATATATTAGCAGAGGTGGCATGCAGGTGGTAGTCCAGGGCGGGCGCCGAGACCCACGGAGGGGCCAGAGCACTGCTTTCTATTGTGCGGGAGTAGAGTCGCCCCCAGCACCCGCCGGAGCGCAGTCGAGCGGGGGGGTCGGGACAGCAGCGACCCCGGTCCTCCACAGCAGGAAGAACACAGCAGGCCCTGCACTCGCTTGGGGCCGCCTCCGGGCCTCAGCGAGCCCCCCTCAGCCGCAATCCGGCAGCCAGGACAGGAGCCCTAAAGCAGCCGCGCCCGAGGTGACCCGCTCCTCCTCCAGCGCCGGCAGGCGGCACACTCCGGGTCACCCGGACCGCCAGCCGTCCCGCACTGGCAGCGCTCGCCCACTCCACCGCAGGTTCGCCTCCGTCTCTCCCCGCCGGTCGAGAGGGGTCTTCCGCCTTCAGGGCCGCTCGGGCAGACGGCGCACTCCCAGGCCCTCGGAGCGCCGGCCGCCCCCCCCCCCGCTCCAGCAGTGTTCACCTCCGCTACCACAGGTTCGCCTCAGCCGCTCCAGACCCTGCGGGACAGGGGGGGGGCATCCTCCGCCCACAAGTCTGCTGCCTCTTGATCGCGGGGTCGGAGCCCACACTGCAATTCGAACTTGAGAAGGTCTCCAGTGGTCGTCAGGTGAAATGGCACGCACCGCCATGCGCCATGTTGATCATAACGGACCTGGAGGGATCAAGTACGTTTCGGCGATTTCTGTCCAAACTACACACCGATTTCCGACAGGACTGTGATCCAGAGGACCGACCCAGGTTCAGCCAGTGTTCCTGTCCACCTGTGCTCGAAACATGGATGCAAAAGCGCTAAAATTGCATTGTTTAGGGCGCCCGTTGGCGGAGCTCATAGCAGGCACGTCTTCATAGTGCAGTGCCTAGCCACGCCCTCATGTTGGAGATCTTTTTTATTCAGATGTTAAAGGAGGCAAGTTTTTCAAAGGGTGTTAGATCCCAGTCCCACCCTTTCTGATGTTTGGTGGAGTTATCCAGTGAAGCAGTTGTATGTATTGAAATCTGCATAGAGTTTGCCCAACTCCTGAAGAACCCCTTGTTTTCATCTCATTAAACGTTGGCTGACCAGGCCTGGTGCAAAAGTAGGAGTTTGGAAGTCTAACCATAGACAAGAGGGGTAAGTAGCAAGTTTAAATTTCCAGCCTGCCATGTCCCAATAAGAGGCTCACTAGTGTTAATATTCTTATAGATGGTGTTGATGGACTACTTCTAGATGAGCGCCATGGAAGGGAGGCTAAAGGAGCTGACACCGCACAGAATAGCGAAGATCTACGAGCAACCCCAGCATAACTTTCCATGGTGCAACAGAGATAAAGCGGACCTAATGCACATGTTCTGGGAATGCGTCAAGGCCCTTCAACTCTGGGCCGAAGTGGAGTAAACCTGCAGGAGGCTGTCATGACCAGGTACGAGTGGACCCCCGGAGAGTGCCTCCTGGGGACTTACCCCAGACTAGCCAAAATTAAGCACACCATAAAGCTCATGGACTTGGCATGCATCCTGACTAAAAGGACCATCGCCATGGCATGGAAGCGAACGGGTGGCCCACGATTCCATGCATGGCACAGCGAACTGGAACGCTGGGTCGGGGCAGAGACTTCGGCCTGGGAGGAAGGCATTGCCAGGTCCCCTGAAGACGCAAGCCAGGCACTAGACGCTTGGAAGGCCCTCACATGGACTCTGTTCCACCCCTCCAATGACGACAAACCCCCTTGAATAATTCACCCCCATGCTAACCGACCTATCGATCACAAGACACCTGAATAGACCACCGCTTGAACATGCCTGATCCACCTCCCCCTTCTTGAACTCCTTCCTTCCCCCCTCCGTGTTGACCCTCTCAAATGAACTATTTACCAATCACCTGGAGACAATCACGGTTATTGTTAATTGTTTTATGTTAATGTTGTTTATTGTTCAATTAAATGACTGGCTTTACATAGACAAGTTCACTCCATGCCGCAGTTGGCACCCACTGCCACACTGTTGTACCTATAATAAATGCCAATAAAGAAATTTGAAAATTAAAAATAGGCCAGAGCCAGTGTCAAGTGGAACTGGGTTCCTGTTCTCGAGGATCACACAGTCGGATAGTTCACGATTCAATGTAGCCAGGAGTACTTAGATATTGTCAACAGAGGAAGCAAAAGTTATAAGAAGGAGGGAAGACGAAGACAAGCTTTGGAGGCAAAGAAAAAGGATTCACCCAAATTCCTCGAGCAGAATACAGTAGCTTATTCAATGAAGAAGCTGGTGCCACAGCAGTTGTTCCTGGTAGTTTCCTGCAGACCCACGGTTCTTGGAGCTTCGATCTGAAGGAGGACATTTGGAGGGGTCTGCACCACACAGGGCTGAAGCCGGCAGCAAAGACGGCGAATAAAAGGTGCACTCCTTAAAGACAGGAGAGGCTCTTCAGGTGGCTATCCGGACCACTACAGCAGTGTGCAGCGATTTAGACCACAAAGAGGATCCTCTGGCTGTAGGGCTGTAGAAAATGAGCTGGTTATCCCCAACAAGCTCAAGGGAAGAAGACTCCGGACTGGATCTTCTCTGGTCATAGAACGGTAGATAGCTCAGGACTGCAGCAGGGCTTCACCGGGACGGGATAGTTGCAGCAGTCGACTTCTTCTCCGCTTCTCTTCGGTTCCTTGTAGTTCCAGTGGCGACTCTGACTTCTAGCCCAAGAGACCTGCCTTTTATGCGAAAATCCCCCATTTCCACAGCCTGGCTGTCATTCACGCAGCAGGGGGGCTGTCCGGCCCGGACAACCACCTCAGCCAATCATGGCAAAGTGTGACTTGGGTTTCCTAGGATACCCTCTGCAAGGGGTGACGACTACACCCCACCGTCACATTCAGCCCACCTAGACACCCAGGCGCCTAGAAGAGGGCTTCTTGGCAGAAGCCTGCCAAAAAACAGAGAACAAAGAAGGCAAACCTGGTTTGCCGCGCAAAGTAAAACAGAAGAAGGACTTTAACAAAAAGAAATGGCGAATTCACCCGACCGGAGCCAAAAGAAAAAGTATTTGGTCAAGCGGGTTTAAGTTCGAGGCTAATATAATAGCCTAAAACAATACCATGTTCATATAGTATAATCGCGGTAGAAAAGTTAGGGTAGATACCACTGCCACCAGCCAAGTCTAAATGTTAAAAGAGCGAAACAATGCTCTAGGAGGTACAGATAAAAAGGGCTAAGGATTAACCCTTTCCAGTACTCCATGTAAATTGGGGGTGTACTGGATCTGTGGTTAAATGACTAAGGGCCTCATCACGAGTTGGGCTGTATTCCCGGCTGTAATACAGCCGACTGTAATAGCCCTAACACCGACCAGTCCGGTGGTATTACCACCGGATCACAAGTTGGGCCTTAACGGTAAATCCCCATTCCTGATGGGTTCCGTTGGATCCAATGGGGAATTTTCGGCGCTAATTATGCGGGCTAATACAGCCGGCTGTAATACAGCCGAAAACAGGGATTTTGAACTCCAGAAAAAATCTGGAGGTAAAACAGTCGATTTAGCGCCCAACTCGTGATAGGGCCAGCCCTTAAATGCGGCTGTAATACCGTTACCACCGCATTTAAGGGCTACAGCCAAACTCGTGATGAGGCCCTAAGTAAAGTTAATGGCAACTTTACCCTTTTACTGGGGGACAGTAGTCAGCCTCAGAAATGGAGTCAGTGGGAAGTCAAAAAGACAACCCTGTGTCACTGCACTGATGGTGCTGTGTAACACACAAAAGAAGGGGGCTACTGAAGTTGTGTACTCCAGAGTCCACAATCGCAAAAACAGATGAAATACACATGGCAAAACACAAGTAAGAGTGGCAAAAGGGGGTACACTCTTACCAAGTGGAAAAATAAACTCCAGAAATCCAGCAAAGCTGCTGAGGGACTCACTAGGTGTTAGGCAGCAACCTGTGCAGTTCCCTTAGGGACCACTGCAAAAGATTTAAGACTACAGGTGTTTGGCAGTAAACCCACTTGGTAGCAGTCTGTACCACACAGATTCACTGGTAGCTGTGGCTGAGCAGTCAGACTTCCCTCAAGAAGAGTTAGGCAGTATACAGAGCATACAAAATAGGTACAGAAATACAGTAGCACAAGCAAACACTGACCAGAGCTTGGGTGTAAAAGTATATAATTATTTATTTAACACACACTTATAAAACACACTAGCACTAAGTTGGTAAGATAAGTTCAAAACACAATCACTATTATCATATGTACATCCCTGATTACTTGTTGGACAAGTCTTAGTTAACACCACTTATTTCCAGACAGAGGTGAGCGCTTAACGTTCGATGGCACTCCAACAAGTTAAATAAAAAGGGAGGGAAAAACAGAATTATGGAAGCATACACACTAACCACTTTTTAAAGAACCACAGCAAGTTAGGAAGGCACAGTCTACTGTTGAGCAAGGAAGTTTTAGGTGCCAGGCCCACTTTCAAGGGAGCCAGGCGGAAGATGCCCACGATCAGACAGTTACACAGAGTCTTCAAAGTTTGTGGAGGTAGTTCGAAAAAGGTTTAGTTCAGTGCAGGAAAGTTAGCTAAGGTGTCCCAGGCTAACCCAGGTTCGAGAGACGAGGATTTAATACACCCCGTTCAAACGGTCGCAAGGGAAGCCAGGCGGAACACGGTACCTTAAATGGAGAGGATCCTCCAGCGGGGGCAGTTGAACCTGGCAGCGGGTGCAAGTCGCAGCGTCGTCCAGAGGAGGAGAAGATCTCGTCGTGGAGGAAAGATGAAGGTCGTTGCACTGCCAGGGAAGAAACCAGCCGCGGAGTTCTCCGGTACAAAGGTACTACCCTTTCGGTTCGCGGTAGTGGTGAAAACGTAGTATCCCGGTTGCCGGGGTGCTTGGCACAGGCAAGGCGGCCACGAGATGCTCCAGGAAGGCGAAAAGAAGGTAGACTGGTTATCCCACCAGTCGAAGGAAGAAGACTCTCCGGGCTGGAGTTCTCCTCTGTCGTTGGCAAAAGTGGTTCAGCAGGGCTCCACCGGTGGTGTCGTCGTTGCAGGCCGGCTCAGCTTCTCCCTCTTCGGATTCTTAGGTCCTGTGGCGACTTCTGAAGTTCCAGTCCCCAAAGCCCTGCTTTTATGCAGCACACCCCCATTCACTCAGCCTAGCTGTCAATCAAACATGCTAAGTGGTGAGCCGGCCGGCTCACCACTTGGGCCAATCACACAAGAGTGCGACTTGAGTTCCCAAGGTAACTCAGTCCAGGGTGCCTAAACCCCCTCCCACACTCCCTGTGGTACCCAGACAGAGTGGCACCACTTTTGGAGGCTTCTGTGGAGAAGCCCACCAAAAAAAGTGGAACAAAGGGTTCGACTTGGGTTGGAGTCACAGAAGAGAACACAAACGCCATTTTAGAATGGAGTTCTGGCAAAAAATACCAACCGGCAAATTAATATTAAATAAATAAACCAGCAGTATGTTCGAGGCTATACGAATTAAATAATTAAAGTTGGTAGCCTCGAACAATGGGAAAATCCCATAGAGATATATTCACGGTCGTATATTAAAAGTAGGATCCACTGCCACCAGCCAAAACTCGATCAGGGGGGACGGAGACGTGCCCCCTCGAACAACAGACCCCGGGGCAATCGAATTGCCCCGGCCAGTACGTCCACAATATGATGGTTTGTACTGGTTTCTGTTCATAATTTGGGACTAGCAAAGCCAATGGTGACTTTACATGCCCTGGGAGACAGTAGTCAGTCCCAGGGTATGGAGTCTATGTTGGGGGGTCGCTCCGACACCCCTGGGTTACGGCACAGAGGGTGCTGTGTAACCCACATCAAAAAAACACATGAGACCCTATGGAGTAAAAGACCCCATAGCCCATAAAACACATGGGCCCTCATTAGGACCCTGTCGGTAAGGGGTTTGCGCCAGCGTTAGCTGCGCCGACCCCTTACCGCCAACTACGAGTTCCCATAGCGCCATGGTCATTTTTCCGCCCGCTTTTTGCGGGCGTAAAAATCCATGGCGCTATGGGACCTTGGTGTTAATTACGCCACCGTAATTTACGGTGGCGTAATTAACGCCTTCCCCACTCCCATTGAGCCCTATGGGGCCGAAATGGGAATGGGGAAGGGTACATGGGTCAATGGGGACTTACCGCCCCGCCGACCTCGGAATGGGGCGGTAAGTCCGCCATCCGCCATGGCGTAAAGGGACTTTGCGCCATGGCGGAAAAGTCCGCCGACGGCGGAAAAAATCCGCCAGGGTCCTAATGAGGGCCATGGAAAGTTAAAGGAACACCTCAAATCATGTCTAAGGGTGGGAGGAAAAGAATCTCACTCTTAGAAGGAGAGAAAAGAATAAACCCCAAAAAATCCAGCAAAGCTGCTGGGGGACTCACTAGGTTTGGGAAATTAGCCTTACAGAGAATTCTCCCTAACACTAGGTAAGGGAAATTAGCCATTGAATGAGAATTCTCCCTAACATTGGATGTCTGTAAAATCAAGTATCGTGGAGACCTTTACTGCTATATGGTAATTGTGTATATTCAGTGTTGCTGCTACTCCTTGTTGTTTAGTACGCGTAAGGATTTTCCTAGACAGGCAAGTAGGTGCCAGATAAAATTCCATATTCTAGATTGCAATTTCTTAAGGGTGTCCAGTGGTATGTTAATTGGGAGGACTTGGAAAACATAGAGTAAACGTTGGAGTAAGGTCATTTTGATGGCAATACATTTGCCAAACCAGGATGTTTTGATATTTTTCCACTGGTCAAGGCTTTGAAACAAATCTTGTAAGAGGGCCTGGAAATTGTCAGGAGAGAGAATTGTGGTAACATGTGAGGAGAATTCCAAGATATTTAAGTTTTTCTGTTTCCTATTTGAAAGGGAATTGTTGTTCAAGACATTTTATGTATGTATTAGGAGATTTTTTGTTAGGAGTGCAGGATTTGGCGGAGTAATAGAATATCCAAGGTGTTTAGTTCGTCCTTGATCTCAGGCAAAGTCGATTTAGGTTGTCATCATGAAAATGTCATTGTCTGCAAAAAGAGCGAGCTTATGTGTTGTGTGGTGTGAGAAAGACATGGTACCAGTAGTCAGACACAGAAACAAAAGATATAGTTGCAAAACCTTTATTGAAATTGTTGGGGCTGGAGAAACTCCTACTTTTCCCTATAACTATAGTCTCAACCATCAAATAATAAATAACACAAACGTCTGTCAAATCAAAATGGCCTATGCTAATAAAACCTAATGACTGCCCTATCTCTTGTACAAAAAAATGTGAAAAGGAGAAATATATGCAAGTGAAAAGTCAGTGTTCAAAAGAATAAAGGTAGTTGAAGCAGCTCTCCTCCTCACGTTAATCTTCACTAAGTAAGGCTGTGCTTGTAGGCAGGATGACGCACTCTGGCTCGGTTTCTAACACTTGAAGCCATTCCAAACCGTGGATTGAGGCCCACCTGGCCTTCCACGTTAAAGTCTCTTTCTTGACTTTCAAAATTATATTTCTATGTAAAGTTCACAAAGATTCCCCTTTACCGGGTTCAGACCTCAGACCTCGCACGTCACAGTTCAACACCAACTTGCAAGGGGCTACCTTCCCCAAGCTTTTAGCTCCCCCTGGGTCTTTGTGTTGTTGCTGGACCGTCTGGTCCACCCACGGTAGGTCACACCACCCGGGGCCTAGAGCGTCTGGCTGTCCTCCTTTGTTGGGTTATTTTCTTATCGGGCTTTTATTTTATCCTAGCCCCTCACTGATTCAAATATCACAGTTCACTCAAGACTTCTTTTCTTCAACCTTACACAATCTGTTGCACTACAAGTTCCACGCTGTCTTTTCTCTTTGGACGGTTTACTGGACTGCAAGTTCCATGGTGCTTTTCATCAGGTTCACGGTACTTCATACACTTTCACAGTTACTTTTCACTGTGCTCGGCGAATATATAAACTTTTTTTTTCCATTTGTGTTCGACAGAATTGATTCTGTATTTCCTGGTGCCACAAGCGGTTACATTTAAACAATACAAAGAGACTCTTGAAGACTTTTGACACTGCGCCAATATCTCCCTTAGCATGTGGCCACTTGCTCTTAATCTTTTGTTGATTATGTATACCTTGGATTCTCGGACAGTTCAACACTGGGCTCTCTTGAGCTGCCCTGCTTGATATAGATGCAAAGTCTCATTAAACAATGCTTCTCTCCCTCGCGGTTACACTCCAGCCAGCTTTCCAGCTTTCCTGCTTACCGGCTAGTTGGGAGATGTACATTCTGCTTTACGGGTCTTGATGCAGCTTCACAGCCAGGTTAGGGGCTCCTCCTGCCCCTGAGAGACTCCCAGGCGGCTGCCTCGTTACGGGAGAACAAACACACTTTGCAATTTGGGGGTGGGAGGGCAGAGGCCTCCAAACTGTACCTCTTCCTTTCCCTGCCTTGCAGACTTAGCAAGGAGCTACTGCTCCACACCACGCCTGTGTCTCCACCAGTCAGTCCTGGGCTTCACTGGGTTCTTGGTCCTGCTCTGTGCACCACAGCTCTGCCCTGTCAGAGTGTCAGTGTCCGCACTTAGGGATCCCCTGCTGGTCTCAGCCACACAGCTTCCCTGTACCTGTGTCTTGTTCACAGCCCCCTCAGAGTTTGGACCTCTTCCCTTTATACACCTGGATCAGGTTAACAGGCTGCAGGTGTGGAATCAGAGGGAAGGTTGCCTGACCTTCAATTAACTTATCTTTGTTATGATTTGAATGATTTAAGTACACAAACTGATAGTGCACTTTATTTTATCTTTTGTTTCATTTTTTGTACAATGTGTAAATAGTCCTTTTGTGTGACTAAATGCACAATAAAAACAAATATTTTTAAAAAATCTCATCTTTGTGCCATGCCTGATCTTTCTTCTGAAGAGAGCTTAGTCTTAAAGGGACAGTCTTTTGGAATGTAGGTTCCTTGTTTAGGATGATGTGCTACAGGGGAAACCTAGGGTAGTTGGATGGGAAAAGAGCATACTCCTACGTCCCGTCCCCTTTCCTCCATACTTTTGGGACATTTCCGTCCAGTGGGACGGGACCGGAGCACTTTGTAAAAAAAAGCATCAAATTGAAAAATGTGTCCTTCACTTTTTACGCAGGGTACTGCACACGGTCGTAATCCCGCCCTCCTTAGCTCTGCCCCGTGCATCGCCCTTGAGTCCTTTTCTCCGCGCGGTCGGGGCTGGACTCACTTGCATCACCGGGAAGACCTTTTTCTTTCCCGTTGTCCTTCTATCCTGCTCCGGTTCTGCAGTGGCATAGTCCTCCGTCTATGCCGGATCGTTTGGGATTTGTTGGTCCTCTTGCGAACGTCGTTTGGCTAGGGCAGATCCCCATTCTCTCTGCTTGGAGTGTCTGGGACCGGATCACCGTTGGGACTCGTTTTTCTACTGCGATTCCCTTTCTGTCCGGGCACTTCAATGTCGTCTTCGTCAGTGGGAGGAGATCTTCCAGAGAGTTCCTCCATCGCATTTTCAACTCTTCATCGACAGAAAGAAGAGGACGCCCGTCCTTACCTTTCAGGGCATCCCGGGGTCCTCCAGGGGCTTCAAAATCTCTGCTACCAGGTTTTCTCCTGAAGTGCCTCGCAGGCCTAATAGGCATACCAGGGGTTTTCTCTGAGGGTTTCTGCGAGGGGCCAGCCGATACCGGATCACGATCCGGGATTTCACCAATCAGGTGCTAATAGCCAGCCTAGTCAGGCTGAGACGTTGGGTACCGGAGTTCGCTCCGAGGTCTCCTTGTTTGGAGCTCCCCACACAGACACCGGGGTGCGCCCTGAGGCCTCCGTTGAGGATTTCTGTATCAAACAATGATTCGAGGCCCCTGTCACACTTACCTGAATCTCTGCAGGAGCGATGGAGTCCACAAGCACTTTCCCCGATTCCTACTCTGCTCAAGGCCGTTGGGAGGATAACCTGCCAAAAAAGTGATAGATTAGGGTGGTGTAGTGGGAGGGAAACCCAGAGCCGCCCCTTTCCTGCCCCTTGGTCTCTGAGTTTAATTTGCCTCTCACTGGGGGGTGGTTCACCTCTCTGTTCAATATGGTTGGCTCTCCTTCCTGCACTTGCAGTGGCGCTGTGTCTGGTACCCAGTGGGCCTTGCTGCTTCACTCGGCGCTGGGTTGAGTGTGATCACTGCTGTACGTGGATATTATGTGGTCTGGCGGTGATGGTCGTCGAGAGCGACTAATGTACTGGAGTCCTTATCCTTATAACTTCTGCTCCAGATCAAGGTCTCTAGGAACCAGTTGCTGCACTGGGTTCCTTGTGCTGAGGAAGAGTTCTGAGAAGCCAGTTGGCTCACTGATTCGGGTGCCGACCTTGCCGAGAGATGCTGTAGCCTGGTAAGTATTGTAGTGCCCAAATACTCAGTTACCTCACTGGGTCTAATATGCTGGAGTTACTTTATTTTGAAATGTTTTTATTAGCATTTATATTGTACGTCACCGATTTGGTGTACACTTATTTGCATCATTCAACCTTTGCGTAGTAAACAATTAAGTAATGATAATTAACATAAAAGAAAGAAAAAGAACAATAAACAAACTAAACAACCAGTCTTCGCTTGCCACGTAGTCATGCTGGGGTTCATGACCCAGCCTATTTGACATTTCGGACTTCGGGAATTCTTAGGTGATGAACAGACGGAGAATGCCAAGTCTAATTGTTCCCTTGCTGGGCCTCAGGTATTGTCTTTAGTCTGTTGCGGTTCCGGTGGGCAACAGTAGCTCAGGGGGGTTTATCGTCCGATGGGTGAAACATATCCCATATTAGGGCTTTACAGTCCTCGTATGCTGGGCTTGCCTCTCCTCCCGCTCTATCCACTCATTCTCCCAATACTTTCGTTCCTACCCCTATCCAGTGCTCTAGTTCCTTGTGCCACCGGTCGAATTGCGGGCCCCTAGCAGATTTCCATGCCATGGCTGTAGATCTTTTGGCTAGCACACACACCATGTCCATGAGTTTCAATACGTGTCGCAGCTTACTTATTCTTGGGTATGCTCCCAAGAGGCATTCTTTCGGGGACCATTCGTAGCGCACCACCCCTGTTCTCCTACAGGTCTGTTCTATTTTGGACCAGAAGTTCCAGATCTTCGGACATTCCCAGAACATGTGTATCATCCCCGCCCTTTCTGAGTTACATCAGGGACACAGGGGCTTAGTGTTCTTACTGAATTTGGCTATGATTTCCGGTGTCATGTATGTCCTATATAGGAACTGTAATTGGATTAGTCTGAATGGGGCATTCCTTGACACCTCCCGGGGGTATATTAGGATTCTCTCCCATTCCTTTTCAGTGATATCTTCTTCCAGGTCTGCTTCCCACTTCAGTTTCAGGGCCTCACTTTTAGGATTGGGTCTATCCGCTAATTGAATATAGAGCCTAGACACTGGTTTCCATCCGTCCCCCAGGTTGTATAGTATTGGATCTTGTTCTGGTTCATCCGGCCACTCTTTACATTGAGTCTTGGCCACCTCCCTGACTCTCCTGTACCACAGAAATTGGCCTTTGGTAGGCCTTCTTTCGTTGCCATGGACTCAAAGTCTCTGAAGGTCCCATCTTCGTATGTGTCCCCCCAGGTGTAAATGCCATGACCCTCCAATATTCTCATTAGTGCCAGGTCTGCTTTCCCTCTGCACACCCCTGCCGCAGTCGGAATGTATGTGGAGTAGGGGTTTATCCCCCCTATGAGTTTCAGGGTCGTGTTCCAAACTTTTCTGCCCAGCTCTGCTAACATCAGTGTTTTCCCTAGGCATCCCACCGAAACCCATAGTATTTCTTTCAGGTTTGCTGGTGTGACTGGCTGCCTAAGTAGTCTGGTTTCGGAGGTGTTCTCGTCAGCTAGCCACTTGGCCACGTGGCTCAATTGGGCCACCAGGAAGCATCTTTCGAGATCTGGTAGTTGGATTCCGCCTGCTTTGTATGGTAGTGTTAGTGTGTTAAGGGATATTTTGTGTCTGGTGTTGCCCCATAGTAGCTCTCTTAATAGCTTTTCTAATAATCGGAAGAAAAAGGTGGGGATAAGGCAGTGTATGTTGTGGAAAAGATAGAAGAACCTCCGTAGTACTATCATTTTGACCACTGCAGCCCTGCCCATCACCGACAATGGTAATTTGGACCAGAACTTCATTGATTTTCTTAGCCCTTGTACCGCAATCTGGGTGTTAGCTCAGTGCATTTGTTCGGGTGTGTGCCAGATGTTGACCCCTAAGTATCTGAAAGTGTACAGCTTCCATTGGATTCCTCCTATTGGGAGGTCGGCGTCTTCTTGACCAACCAGTCCGGCCAGTGGGAATGCACTGGACTTCTGTTACGCTCACCTGACTCCCACGGAGGCGCTGGCCTGGTTCGCGCTGCTGTGACCTCTTCTAAGGTGATGCGCAGGGTTTGGAAGACAGACTGGACCGGGCCCCCAAATCTGGCTTGTCTGGCTCGCAGAAGTATCCTTCTTAGGGTCTGGAAGGACGAGCTCTCCATCCTGCTTCTGATGCAGGGGCGCGTTGGTATCCAGTTACTTCACTGGATTTTCGGATTGGTGAGAACCAAACTTGCTTGGCTTCCAGGTAAGTTTTTTGATAAGAGGTTCCCCTTGTGTCCATGCATTAATGTACTAATGCTAGTGTCTTTTTCCCCATAGGGGCCGGGGTACGGAATGCCGGGGAACAGGCACCTACCCGAGATGAGAGGTGAAATCCTTGTAGAAATCAGGTAAGTCTTTAATGAGCTTTTTTTGGTAATGTCTTTTCATTCGCTCATTAACGCTGATGTCTCTTTTTCCCCTTAGGGGCCGGGGTCCGGAAATGCCAGGATGTGGCATGGACCCGAAATGAAGAGGGAATGAATCAACAGGTAAGTCTTAACATGGAGATTTAGCTTTCCTTATTCCCTTCTCTCTCTCACCTTTTGTTCTGGTCTTTTTCTCCCTTGGCGCTGGGGCGTGACTGCGAATCCGGATGATCGCTGCTGAACATGGAGGCGCCCTGTAAAAGTGAGTGGAATGCGGCGCTGCAGCGATCGACGCAATGAGCTTTTAAATAAGTCTTCCTTTTCAGGATTGTCGGCGAGATGTCTCCGGGATGCGGATTTAGCAGGTAAGGACTTTTCCTTCTTCTGTTCTCTTCTTCTCTTCCTTTGCAGGTGATCCAGGATGCTGGCAGGCGTGGCAGAAGTCAGGATGCAGGAGCAGACACGGTGAGCGTCCAGCTGCTAGATGCAGAACAACGCGAAGCACGTGTGGCTGTTCGGGTGGGGTTTAAATAGCCTTGGAAGAAGTTCCAGGTATGTATCCTTCCTCCAATCAGGTATGTATCCTTCCCTGACCACGCCCGGATGGTAAATTAGTCCCACAGGTAAAGTAGTTCCTTTCAGGACTCAAGGAGGCCGGGATCCTGCAGCATGGTCTGCATCAGGTAAGTGCACCCAAGCACTCCCATAATGAGCCTGGCGCCTATGGCGCCAGGACTGATGTCTTTTATGAGCCTGGCGCCATAGGCGCCAGGACACTGTCCAAAGGGCCCCTATATGGGGTTGCTGGGTCCTTCATTGGGGACTGGATGTCCGCTTTCGGGGACGCAGGGCTTGAACCGGCTCCCCGGGAGCAGGCATCATGACAACTTCTCCCTGTTGAAGGCGATCCCTGACACCCGGGCGAAGTTCTCTAAGACCTCTAGAATTGTTGGTTGGTTAAGATGGGGGTCCTTCAGGTATAGCAATACATCGTCTGCGTATAGTGAGACAATGTGGTATTCGCTCCCTGTTCTGATGCCAGCATCGAAGAACTGTTTACTCATGTATATAGCTAGTGGTTCTAGGCCCAGAATGTACAGCATTGGAGCCAACGGGCAACCCTGTCTAGTGCCTCTCTGAATGTCCCACAATCCTGACACTGTCCTCCCAGTCTTTACTCTGGCCACTGGTGATTGATATAATATTTTTATCCATTGGATGAAGGATTCCCCCAACCCAAATTGCCTTAGGACCTCTAGCAACCACTCCCAGTATATGGAGTTGAAAGCTTTTGTGGCATCTAGAGATACCACTGCATATGATTCATGTGAGTCTTTTGTTTGTGGCACTATGTGTTGTAGTCTACGTAGGTTCACTGCTGTGTTCCGGCCGGGTATGAACCCATTTTGGTCTTCGTGTACTAATGTCCCTATCCCCTTTGTCAGCCTTTTGGCCAATATGGTCGTTAATATTTTTATGTCTTAATTGAGCATGGCCAATGGTCTGTACGAGCCACATTCGTCCCTTGGTTTACCTGGCTTGGGTATCGGCATTACCAGTGTCTCCCTCATGCTTTTCGATAACGTCCCTTTCTCGTATGATTCTTTAAAAACCTCCAAGAGAGTGGGGGCCAGGGCAGCGGCATACACCTTATAGAACTCAGGGGGTAATCCGTTGCTGCCCGGGGTCTTACTCGTGGACAGCGATTTTAATTGCTTCGGTTATGTCCTCTGTCAGGTCCCCATTTAGGGCGGCCCGCTGAGCTTCATTCAGCGTTGGCAGGCCTATCTCTTCTAGCTTGTCTAAGACATCAACCTGTGGTACCACTTTTGCATGGCTGTACAGCCGGGAGTAGAACTGCTTAAACGCATTGTTGACATCCAACTGCGATGTATAAACCTCGCAGGTGGGATCTTTAATTTCAGTGATCGGGAGTTTCGGGTGTTCCCTTCTGCACAGCTGTCTCCGGGGCTTTGTTTCAATTGCCCGTTGGATAGGTTTGCAGGCTCCGATTTGCCTTGTCCTTTTCACACGCTGTGCAGTATCGATTCCGCTGCAGAAACGTCTGCCGGTTAACCTTTTCTGCCAACTTTTCGCCGTAATTTTCAAGGATCAACCGAGGATCTAGACGGGAGCTCAGTCCCAACACGTCTTCACATCACACGCTCCGGCCACGCCCCCCACATGCTGGAGTTACAGCGTAGTTTGTAAGAGTTAAGATGAGGGCACACGACGCATGAAAAGCTCCTAATTGTACCTTTTGTTTTTCTGCAGGAGTTCCGGGAGTCGCTACAGTGCTGGGCGGCTGGAGGTGTCGGCGAGCAGATCAAATGCTGCTTGGGTGAATACCGCACACCAGAGGTGAGTTGCTGTGGGCGGATCTCGAGCTGTGACTCCCGCGGGTGGCAGCGAGTGTAGCAGAATACTGGTGCTCACGTGTTCTTTCTTCTTTTCCTGTTGCCGGTATGCCGTAGAAGGAACAGGTCGCGGGTAAGTATTACTCTGGTGCAGGAGCCTGCTGCTATTCGCTTGTTCTTTCTTCTTTTCGAGGTGCCGATGATCGCAAGGCCAAACAAGGTAACAGGTAAGTTCCAGGAACACAAGATTCCGGGTAAGCGTGCGATATAGGATTCACACGAAGCACGGGTTGGTCTCTGGGTGTGGCTTATATAGGCTGCAACGCTCAGAGACTAGAATGCGCTGCTCGCTTTGGGCTGACACTCACAGATCCATGTTGGAGGAAACAGGAAGTGTGCTGGGTCAAACGGTGGCTGGATACATCTGACGACTCCAGCTGGAGAGCAATGGAGATCGAGATGATGAAACTCCTGAGCCCAATCGAAAAATAATGGCCATACCCCCGAAGAAGCTCCCGCATGGTGTACGGAAGCACCCGGTTATGGGGCCCACGCTCCTCCAGTGGCACAAACTTATGGCAGCTCAGGGGATCCAAACTAAACGCGCTCCGCCATTGTTCAGCTTCCGGGCAGTACTACTCTAGGTGCACGCAGGGAGAATACACCCTAGACAAGACCACGACTGGGCTAACATTCCGATAATGGACATACACGAAGGGGCGACACTGCAGACATTCCAAGATGCCCGCGCAAACTAGGTCTGGGCGGGGCGATTGGCTCTCATACAACACTATCTGCACCACAATCAGACGCCAACCGTGTGACCCCCTCCCCAACCCCCCACCCCCCTCTGCCCGGCGGTACTCGCTCCCTGTGAGGCCGAGATGGAGCAACACCTTGACGTTTTCCTGCATCTCCGCACATTCTGTCAAATGGCAATCCCAAACAACCGGGGGCGGAGCCATACGCTTGCATGCAACTGGGCCGCAGACTTAGGGGCCCAAATAGAGACAACCGACATCCTCGAGTACTACGCCGCCATACCCTTAATATCCACCAACCTCAGAAATAGAGAGATCCAATTTAAAATTATACAGCGGGCATATTTGACCCCCCACTACTCTTTATCGGATGGCGATATCCCAAATAAATGAATGCTGGAGAGAATGCGGCGCCTTGGGCACGATGGGGCACATTCTCTGGCAATGCCCAAAGATCTCCCTATACTGGAGTGAGGTGCACAAACAGATAAGTGGAATTGATGGAGCCAACGTCACATTCACTCCCGAGATAATGCTCCTGGGGGGTGGAGCAGACATATGGCATGGGGAGGGGCTCACACGCAAACTGATAAGAATTCTACTCTTCACGGCTAGAAAACTCCTCATCATACATTGGAAGGCCAAAGATCCCCCTACGGCTGCGTAACAAAATTCACCCCTGACGAAAACCTGCAAGATGGAATGCGTGGCTTGTGTGCGCTTACAGCCCCAGAACGCTTTAATAACATCAAGAGCACGAATATTCAGTGAACTGATAGACAAATATACATAGGGGGGCAGGTCATGGACCCACTGGAACTGATCTATGCTTCTTCATGTACCTAAACACACAACCCTGAACCTGACACCGGTCAAAAAGGCCTGACACACAGCAGGCCGCACAATTGCAGGAATGCTGGACAAATGGAACCTTAAGGGAGCAGGTCTCAGTTTAAGGGGGGGGATTTGTTACGGGGTATGTTACTGTTACTAGTTATTCGGGCCAGATGGCATGCCAGGGGAGGGGGGTAAGCGGGGGCCACAAATTAAGCGCAGAATCTAACGCTTTCTAGCACCTCCTCAGCCGCAACGGAAGTAATTCAACATGAATAGAATATCAGGACTTATACCTATTTCATCCGCACTTGACTGCATGGAGTATGTACCTAAATATTAAATGCCAATAAAGATACTGTTAAAAAATGTTTTAAAAAGTAACCCAAGAGTAGCAGTTTGGAGGTGGTTGAGAGTCAGTAGGAACAGAAATCAGCCCACTCAGAGAGAAACAGAGAGGAAGCGCCGGGAGGCCGGTAAATGGTAGCAATGGTCAGGGTGGAGGAGGGAGAGATGACTAATTTTCATACTAGGCTCTCAAAGTACGAATAGAGCTGAGTGGGTAGGATGGAAGAAGGAATCCACTCAGGGAAGATTAAGGCAACCCTCTGCCAGCCCAGTGAGGTTGAGGCTTGCAGGTGATCTTAAAGCCCTTTGGCAAGAAAGAGTCAAAGGCAGAAACTGAGCTGGCATTGAACCAAGTCTCGGTGAGTGCGAACAAAAAAAAGGCAGATATCAGCAGCAGTGGTGGCTGGTGAGTTTGAAAGCTGGTGGGGCGTAAATTTCCCAAGGTGAATTTTAGAGCTCGCGCGCACGGCGCACAAGACCACACCACCCAAGGATGGTGCGGGTGGCTCTCCCCCATGAAATTCTTTGAAAAATTGCATCCAAAATGTGCTAATTTACTGTCCAAAAAAACACTGAAATATGACAAAAAGCATTAGGATTTACATACTAACTAATGGTGGTACATTATTCTTACGTGCGCAAGTGTGATGGTGTGTTTTACAGCAGCTTGTATTGTCTAGGTATGTCTGAATGTGGCCTGGCATGCTGTAATGTTATTACGTGTCTACGCTGGTCTACATTGTGCTGCCAGTTGGACATGTTTTCATTGTGGCATGGCATTTTTAATAGCAAAGCATTAATGTTCCTGTACATTGTTGGTGACTTGCATGTATTAGATTGGTGTTACCCTACAAAACAATTGCAAACACTGTGGCTTTATAACCACTTTTTCTCAGAAAGTGTGCTGTATATTGCATTAAAACACATATTTATATCTTTCTCCTAGTGCAGTGTGCGGCATACCCCTGCAGCAGCACGTTTGTGCGTATTGCGCAAGTGTGACAATCTAGGCTGGCCCAGAGTGTGGCGTGACTCGTGATTTGTTGCTGAGTTGGAGGGGGGCCTCAGAATGGCTCGCAGGGGTACCCCAAATTTTGTGTTACGCCACTGGCTGCCACTCACCACATCTGTTTTTCCTGTGCTATGTGTAACACTGATTTGCATTGCCCTGGGATGAGGGCATTCAATCTATGACTTTCCAGATGTTTTTGACTATGACTCACCATTCACCTGGGGCTGATAATAATTGTAATCCAAAATATCTGTTGTTGCAAACGTTGCAGACCCCCGCACATAGAATCTGCCCAACCACTGACAGAGGTATCATCTGACAAATGTTTTAGATGGGCTAGACTGTGCAGCCATTTTGTCACAATCAGGATGGATGAGGCCCAGAGGGTCCCAGTTAAAATCCTTTGCTCAAATAAGTATCATCAAAACATGAGTAAACATAGAAGACTCCAGAGCCAAACCTCCCATTCTATATAATGCTCGCCTCAGCGATCTGTTTTGATGAAAAGAATCCGATTGCCATTTGTCTGGGCGCCAGATATTGAGTTAATCGCTCCACTCAGACCTGGTGCCACCCTGCACGTAGCAAGGGCAAAGAGAGTGGCATAGTTTACCCAGCCCTTCATCTTTCCGAGGTAAATATGTGCGTACCTTTATAGTGGGTAATACTAGCACCTGCTATTAGATCTGTTATTACAGCGCTTAGAAGCAGACGGAACCAGGCATGAAGCTCTAGACCAGTGCACAAATTATTCTGATTACTGTCACTATTATTATTATTTCGGATCAGTTTATAGCTCACAGTCGTATTTTACACAAAATGAATAACAAATGATGCTATTAGGAAGAAACCGCATGCGCTTGTGCAGAAAACATTGTTTTACACTAGTTAAACAATGGACGCAAACCATATTACTCTAATAACCCCCCCCCCCCCCCCGTCCGCCGAGTATTTAACGAGGCATTTGCTCTAGTATTTCACATTCATTTCCGGTTATTTAGCCTGTGTTAAATCCATTTATTAAGGATCTGGCACCGTTTCATGTGTGTGTTTGGTGATTAATATAGTTCAAACGCTTCAATCAGGTTATAACTCTTGCAACCGTCACGCCACGATCTGTGGTGATCACCCACTGGCAGTGGGTGACCACCACAGACCGCAGCAATTGCCAATTCCTAATCTGGAGCACCATCAGTCAAGGTCCGGCGCTCTGACTGTGAGCAGAGCAGCCATGAGCCCAGGCCATCGCCGCTCGGCTGGGCTCCTGTCGTGCTATGTTAGCACTAGAAAGAGAGCCACAGCCGAATGCCGAAGGGCCTAGTAGTAGACATGCGGCACAGACAGTCAACTAGGCCCTGCATTCCCCAGGGCAGTGCTCGGACAGTCCTCCTCAGAGGCTCCGACCTGGAGCACTCCTGGGGAAATGTTGAAGGCCAGGTTGCCGTGTATGACATGGACAACAAACAATTTACTTACTGGCTTTGGCGGGCAAACTTCTTTGGCCTGCTGTAGTGGGCAGATCAGCTACACGAGCCACGACTCAGTCGAGCAAATGATGATCCAAAGGTGGCGCACGCACCCTGCGCCATCACCCCATCACCCCACCCCCACTCAAATGTCATTGTCTGGCAAACAGCCAATGACATTTCTGTATCTATGCTCCAAGAGGCAGAGCATATCATGGAATCTTCGGTACGCTGTTTGCGTATATATTATTACTGGCGGGGACAGCACTCAAACGCCCCGCCAGCCTCCTGGGTTAAATGGGTTTTACGTAAAGTGCGTGGAGCTATGAGCTCCACACACTTTACAATAAGAAAATCAGTGTAAAATGGGACGCGCCCCGCTGTGGCTGCCGGCCCTGATAAGGCAGTCACAGCTGAGCTCCATTTATTTATTTATTGTGGTTTTGTAGCGCGGCACGCTGCAGCGCTGCGCTGCTGCTGGCAAATGTCAATGGCAATTAACACACAAACAAAGAACTTCTGAATCTGAGTAACAGAACAGAAGTGTTGAACTTACTTATATGTCTGTGGGGTGGATTGTGGGGAGGGCGGCGCCCCCCCGCCCTATGAATTTATTTTCGAGTTTCTTTATTGGGGTTTATGTTATAAAACAGTTGCGTCACTGATCCAAACAATCACAGTGGTAGTAATTTGGAATACATCAAAATAGATCTTTTGTGAAGAAACAATTAAACAGAAATAACAAAACAATAACAACATTAACGAGTCTCCATAATGTCAATGATGTAAGCAACAAAAAGGGGGGGGTCTGGCCGCAGGAGAGCACAGGTTGGATACTGTGCCAGTGTTCCGTTTCAGATATTGTGAGTCAACAGGGGGCTGATTGTTCAGGGGGGTTTATCGTCATTGGGGGGGTTAAGTAAGGCCCAGGTGAGTGTTTTCCAGGCAGCAAGTCCCAAGCTCGTGTCTTCGGGGGAAGTGGTAAGACCATTCTCCCAAGCTGAAGTTTCCGCCCCTATCCAGCGCTCAAGTTCGTTGTGCCATGCCTGGTATTGTGGGCCTCTGGGTCGCTTCCAAGCCATGGCAATGGTCCTTTTGACCAGAATGCATACCAGATCCATTAGTCTGACTGAGTGTTTGGACTTGGCCAGTCTGGGGTACGTTCCGAGGAGGCACTCTGACGGAGTCCATTCATATCTGGTCATGCCTGCCTCGCTGCAGAGGAGTTCAACTCTCGCCCAGAGTCTCCGGACCTGGACACATCCCCAGAACATGTGTAATAGATTGGCTTCATCTCTACCACACCATGGGCAGTTATGCTGGGGTAGGTTATATATTTTGGCTATTCTAAGCGGTGTCAAGTATGATCGATATAGCATGTTGAGTTGAATTAATTTAAATCTAGAGTTTCTGGATACCGCATTGGGGAACGCTAATGCTCTATTCCATTCAGCTTCGGACAGTTCGTGGCCCAAATCACTCTCCCACCTGGTTTTGAGGTCCTTGCTGCGGGGGTTAGGCCTGTCAATTAGGTGGCTATATATGCGGGACACAGGCCTCCACCCGTCTCCCAGGCTGTATAGGTGCGTTATGAAGGTGTCGGATTCGGGCTCCTCAGGCCACGTGTCCCATTTAGTTCTAGCCAAATTGCGGATCCTTGCGTACCAAAGGAATTGACCGGCTGGGACGCCATCATCGAGCTGCAAGGAGGAGAAGTCCCGGAAAGTGCCCTCACTGTATAGGTCCCCCCACGTGTATACTCCCAGCCTTTCCCAGTGTCGAATAGAGGCAAGGTCTACTGAGTTCTGGCATAGGTCAGCTAAGAGCGGTGTGTCTGGATTGTAACTGTGCTGTAGGCGGAGAAGACTTTTAACCCTTTGCCATACCTGACGACCCAGGGTAGCTAAGAAGGGTATCCCCCCCACAAGACGTTGAGGGGCCCAAATGAGTTCATTTAATCGGATTGGGGCCGTCGAGTGCTGTAAGAGCAGTGTTTCAGGGGTAACATCATCGGCTAGCCATTTAGCCACAAAGCTTAGTTGAGCAGCCAGATAGTAACGCTCCAGATCAGGGAGCCGGATGCCTCCCTGCTCGTAAGGGAGGGTCAGGGTGGATAATGCAAATTTGTGCCTACTAGTTCCCCACAGGAAGTCTGTAAGTATCTTCCCTAAGAGACGGAAGAAGGGAGCCCTAATGTAATACGAAATGTTTTGGAAGCCATAGAGAAATCTGGGGAGGACGATCATCTTAATGATGGAAGCCCTGCCCATCATGGATAGGGGGAGGCGAGCCCAAAACCCGATTGACTTGCGCAAGGGGGGAAGTGCCGCTACCGTGTTGTTGGCGTGCATGAGTTCAGGCGTGTGGTAAATATTAATGCCTAGATAGCGGAACGTAGTGGGGCACCATCCTATACCCAGTGAGGGGAGGTCATCAACATGTGTGTCCCTGAGGGCGCCCAGCGGAAACAGACAGGACTTGCGTTTGCTAAAGTGTATGCCTGACACCTTGGCAAAGTTGTCAAGGACCTCCAGCATAGTTGGGACATTCAGCTGCGGATCCCTCACGTAGAGGAGGACATCATCCGCGTACAGGGAAATTATATGGTCCACCCCATCAATCCTGATACCAGCATCAAAGAATTGTTTCCTGAAAAAAATGGCAATGGGTTCAAGCCCTATTATGTATAGCATGGGGGAGAGCGGACAGCCCTGCCGTGTGCCCCTTTGTATATCCCATGCCGTGGATATGAGTCGACCAGTCTTCACCCGTGCTCGCGGCTTGGTGTAGAGAATTATGATCCAGCGAATGAATCGTTCTCCGAAGCCAAACTCCCTGAGTACCGCAATCAGCCATTCCCAGAAAATTGAATCGAATGCCTTGATGGCGTCTAAAGAAAGTAATGTGTGGGCTTGCCCAGTGTGAGAGGGATGTGACAATATGTGTTGTAATCTGCGTAGGTTGGCAGTGGTGTTGCGGCCCGGCACAAAGCCACTCTGGTCGGGGTGCACCACTTCTCCGATCACCCTGGACAGCCGCTTGGCCAATATGGTTGTGAGAATTTTAACATCGTAATTGAGCATAGCGAGAGGGCGATAGGAGTCACAGTCATCCGCAGGCTTACCAGGCTTGAGGAGCGGAACCAATAAAGTCTCTCGCATGCTCTCGGGCAGGGTGCCCGACTCGTAGGCTTCTTGGAATACCTCGTGTAGCAGCGTGGACAGTTCCGGCTCATAGGCTTTGTAAAATTCAGCGGGCAGCCCGTCACTGCCCGGTGCCCTGCAGGTGGCCAGTGACTTAATGGCGTCTTTTATGTCCTCTATATCGATGTCAGCATCTAGAGCCTCCCTGTGTGGCAGGGGGAGAAGGGGCAAGCCAATTTCGTCCAGGGTGTTTGAGATGTCCTCGGGGGGTACCTCTTCAGCGTGGGAGTACAGCTGGGTGTAGAACAGCCTAAGGGTGTCGTTAATTCCCTGTTGGGACCTTTGTAGCGTGCCATCGGCATCTCTTAGGGCAGTGGTCGGGAACTTAGGGTGTTCTTTCTTACACAGCCAGGCGAGTAGTCTGCCAGGTTTGTCGGCATGGGCGTGCGTTCTGTTGGTTCTGGTGATATAATCAAATTTGGCCAATCTGTCCCAGGCTTCCTTGCAGGCGGCCCTAGAGCTGGCCAGCTTGACTTCCTGTGGTTGGAGGTCCAGGGTGTTGGATTCTAGCTGTTCTATTTCAGCTTCTAGTGATTCGAGTTCAGTTCTTAGGCGTTTCCTCATGCCTCCGGCCTTTGCTATGACCTCTCCCCTTACAACCACTTTGAGAGCATCCCAGACCGTGCTTAGGTGGGCTACACTGCCTTTATTCTCATTGATGTAGTTCTCTATGGTTTCTCTAAGGCTTTCCCTGAACTCGGGGTCTTTAAGTGCCTCAGTGGGCATCCTCCATGTGGGTATGGGGGATCTGGGTCCAGTGATGTTCCATTCAATTACAAGGGGAGAGTGGTCAGAGATGGTGCGGCCCAGGTAGTTGGAAGAGTCGATCTGGGGGAAGCTCTCTCTGCCAATGAAGAGGTAGTCGATTCTGGTGTAAAGATTATGTGGTGAGGAGTGGAAGGAATAGCCACGATCCTTGGGGTGCTGTTCCCGCCAGATGTCGACCAGGTCTAGGCGGTTCAGCATGGTGTTCAGGGCGGTGGTGGCAGTTGATGGGCCAGCCAAGGGGGGGGTCGACCTGTCGAGTGCAGGGTCACTGATGCAGTTAAAGTCGCCTCCCCAGATAAGGAATGCATCTCTATAGGGCGCAATCTTTGTGCTTAACTTGGTGAGGTGCGCAGGGATGTTGTTGTTGGGGAGGTATGAGTTGACTATGCAGATCTCTGTTTGTTCAATGTGGCCCAGAATTATGACATACCTTCCATCGGGATCCTGTTCGATTTTGGTGAGCTGGAAGGGGATGTGAGGGCTGATCCAGGTGAACACCCCTCTGGCGAATTTGGAGTATGTGGACCCAAACCCTTGTCCACCCCAGTATGATTGGAGTGCTGCCATGGCTTCCTTGGTTAGATGTGTTTCTTGTAATAGGACCAACCCTATCTTCTTTCTGTGTAGATAGGATTTTATTCTGTTCCGGCGTAAGTAGGTACCTAAGCCCCTCACATTCCAGGTGGCGATTTTAAGGCGTGTGGGCATGATGATGGCAATGTGGCCAGGGCGCTGGCTCCACCCTCCTTGAGCCAGCTCTGTGTGCCGAGTGGTCGCCCCCAGGGTCTATGCTCTGCTTTCTTCCTGTTGGCCTTGATTGTTGCGTTGACGTGTTAATCGGAGACTTATAAACGAATTTAACTTCCACTCGAACAGGTGGATTGAACAAAAAAGTTAACTGTGTGTTGCTCCCAGCAGCTGTTCTGGGAGGACAACGCTCGGGGGCATCCGCTACCCATCGGCCTGTCCAGGTCATGTGGTGCGGTTGTGGTGTTGGCCTTGGGCCAGCCATGCTTGGGGTGGGGTGGGTTGCGCCGATGTCTGTGGGGTGGTCCGCGGAACTCCCGTCCTTGAGAGAACTAATCAATCATTGTTGTTTCGGATCTGTTTGGGTTTAGCCGTTGGGTGTCGAAACGTGGTCCTCTCCCTCGGCCAGGTTATTATGTTCCATCCACATAGTGGCTGCCGCCGGGGTCTCCATGTAGACGGCTTTACCTTTGTGTAGAATCTTGAGGCGCGAGGGGTACAGTAGCATGTATTTAAGGTCGAACTTCCGCAGTTGGGCTTTGATAGGTATGAACGAGTTCCTGGCTCGCTGGACTTGCGGGGTATAATCGGGATAGATTACAATCTTGGAGCCATCGCGTCTGATGTCACCTCCATCCCTCGAGAATTTGAGGATTGTTTCCCTGTCACGAAAGTTCAAGACCTTGGCAATCATTGGGCGAGGGTGTGATCCCGGAGGGGGCCGCTTTTGTAGGGCGCGGTGGGCTCTCTCGATGGAGAAGCCCTGTGTGAGTTTGCCAGCTCCGACTTCCTGCATTAGTAGGGACTCGATAAATTCTGTGGGGTCAGCGCCTTCCATCCCCTCCGGAACGCCCAGGACTCTGATGTTATTGCGGCGGGCTCTACCCTCTGCTTCTTCGGATCTCGCTTCAAGATGAGCCACTTGCCTCTCAAGTGTGATGACTTTCTGCTTTAAGTCCTTGGCAGTGTCCGTGGTGTCCCGGAGGTTTATTTCCACTTTGTTTATTCTTTCTGCCATGTTGCGGGCGTCTTGGCGGATTAGCTGCATGTCCACCTTGAGTTCGTCTATCCTGGTCTCCATGCACGTTTGGAGTGCTGCGATAGCTTGGAGCACTTGGGCGTTGCTGGGGTCGGTAGCAGTTGTTGGGGTTTCAGTCTGCGTGGGGATCTCATGTTGGTTGGGCTGTTTGGGTTTAGCCCCTGAGAATGAGTCCATGATTGTGGCACCCCTGTTCTTGTTGCGCGAAGTAGACATTTGTCCCACCTGGTAGTGTGGTAACAGGGATGAGCCCTCCGTCGGCCCCACAGGACGGCGTATTTCAGTGAAGAGCAGCGGTGTTCCTTGGCGACACGATGCAGGGTGTTCCCCCGGCAGTGCGACAGGGCACTCAGCGATTTCCCGACACTCCGGGCCGTGGCCTCGCTGGGCCCCGTCGTCTATGGTACAGGCGAGTTCCGGCTCCCAAGCGCTAGGATAGGGTCTGCAGGCTTACCGGTGCGTTGGTGGGTAAACTGTTCACTCCTCAGTCCTCGGGCCGTCCGTTCGGGGGGAGAGGAGGAGGGCCCCTGTTTAGGTCTCCGCCGCTCCTTCGCACAGAGCTCCTCGCGGTCAGCAGATCGCGTCAGTGGGCTATGCACATCTCGTGTCCCCTCCGCAGTGGTCCCGGGGCGATGGATGTGACTCCGTCCGCTCCCCTTGGCAGTGTGGTGGTCTCCTCATGTGCTCGGTGGCATCCAGCGGCAGGACGAGTCCCGAGGAGCAGGGAAAAGCGAGGGTGTCCGGTCTTTCGGACGATGACTTTGCTGGGGACTTTCCGCCACTTGCGTAGGGACAGGGGAGGCGAAGCCCGATGGAACCTCTTCCCTTCGCCTCGCAGCCCGCTCGGTCCGCCCCTCCGTCAGGCCTCGCTGTCGTCCGCCATCTTGTTTCGCTCGGGGGCGTCAGTTCCGAGGTTGCGTTTTCGGGGACGCTGGTTCCGATTCTTCTCGTTCCAGCGCCGAACGGGGTCAGAATCACTTCCCCCACTTGGGTATAAGTTTTGGCACACAATCGGGCCAGGAATAAGGGTCGAATAAAGGATCTAGGCCAGGATCGGGACGGGAGCTCCACACAGTCACGTCTTTACGCCATCAGCGTTGGCCACGCCCCCCCCCCCGCCCTATGAAAGCGGCTGCCACTGATCAGCAGAGTGTTTGTTGGCTGAGCGTGCGTTGAGTGTTGCCAGGTGGAGAGGATCGCTGCCTTTAAAGGTTTTTTGAGGTGGAGTACATGGGCAAGGTACTTTAGTCAGAGGTGGCGGTATAGGGGGAGAGGCAGGAGAAGGAAGGAAGTTGATGAGAGGCAGCAGGATCCGGTCAAAGAGAAGGAGGTTGGCCTGAGGGCCTTGAACCAGGATAGTGCCGGTGAAGTAGACATTAATGCAGCAGGGAGATGAGAAGAATTCCGCCAAGAGGACTTCCCACTTGGTGCCGCCATTAATGGGAGAGGAAGAGAAAGTGGAGTAGAGATGAGATGAGATGAGAAGTCCATAGGTCTGGAGATGAGACAGAGAAACAGATGTCAGTGAAGATTTCTCTGGAGGATGCACTGACATAGATGTCTGCAATTGCGAGGCCAGGGTTTGCACTAAGGATGTCTTTTTGAAAAAAATATTTATTTTTTTGTTGCATTTTTCGGCCAGATTTTGTGAGAGAGGGTGTATAGGTGATAGTGTAGCAGTTGGAGTAGATTGGAGAGATGGAGATTGCCAACTCAGAGCAAGAGCAGATGATGCTGTGTTGCTAGCAACCGCCCCTATGGGGCTCAAACATACTTTAAGTTGCTTTTTTATAACTGCAACCAACTGCGACTGGAGCTTAATAAGAGCAAAACGAAGGCCATGGTTTTCCGACCAAAATTTAGTAGGTCATGCAGGCTGGATGTGGAGCTGGACGTTTGCAAACTTGAACAGGTTCCTTATTATGATTATTTAGGAATCAGATTTCATGAAAATGCCTCATCGCAAGATCAGCTCATTAAAGCAATTATCTCTTGAGAAAAATAGTGGCAGGGGTGCGAATGTTTGCAGCAAATAATGGTTGCAGATCCATGACCCCAGCTTTTGAGATTTACAACCTGCAGGCGCTTCCCTCAGCCATGTTATGGTGCAGAAATGTGGGCCTATTTAAATTGTCACTTGAAGGGATTGTGTCCTCCGACGTATTCCTCATCTTAGATATCTCTTTCCAGCTTTGCTGGCCTCGGAAATTTTTTCTCTCTGGAGGGCGCTGCGCGTCGACGTCCGCCGAGTCGATGTCCCTCGACAGCCGCCGTATCGACGTCATCCTGCCTATAAAGGCCGCGTGCAGCGTCCGTTGCTCAGTTCCATTTTTCCGCACTTACTCAGTGCCTCGGAATATCGTTGCTCAGTTTTGTACATATATTATTCCATTTTCCTCGAGATATTCGATCCATACACGATGGCTTCCTCGTCTGAACCGACGACCCCTCGGTCCAGGCTTTAAAAAATGCCGAGACTGTGGAAAAAAGATGTCGATAACGGACCCTCAAAAGGTCTGTCTGTGGTGTTTGGGAGCTGAACACCATTGTTCGGAGTGTGAGGACTGTATGTCCATGACAGCTAAAGCCCTGAAGGAGCGTAGGGGGAAGCTGGAAAAAGGTAAGACTTCTAAAGCTTCTTCTTCCTCGACGAAGTCGAGACATTCGTCTCCTCGTCACCATTCGCGCTCCAGGTCTCGAAGCGGGTCCCATCATTCTTCGAGATCGAAGCACTCGAAAAGGAGACGCCGAAGATCCCCTTCTTCGTCCTCCTCTTCCTCTGTTTCACCTAAGAGAATCCCTTGCCCCATGAAGCATAGTTCCCGGGCTGAATGGGAGAAATTCCGAAAAAATATGATGAGCGTCTTAGAGAAAGCGGTCTCGACCCCCTCGAAGACTGCCGAGAGCGATGCTCTGGTTGAAAGAACCGAAGGTCCAAAACCGCTGCGAGTCGCAGCACCCGGCGAAGGAAGCTTCTCGAGCGCGTCACGACCCCTCGAGTAAAGCAAAGACCTCGAATCCTTCTTCGAAGGTTCTGTTGACGCCGAGGTCGGTGTCTTCGACGCCGTTGTCGAAGGAACCTTCGACACACGGGTCTGTCGACTCAACGCCATCCTCGACACCGGCGTCGACGCCAAGGAAAGTCACGGTTGCAGCGCACCCAGTGGCTATTCCCAGGTCTTCGATGTCGTCGAGATTGTCGATATCCTCGAGCAGAATTCCGATTCTATCGAAGACCTCGAGGCCTCCGCCTTTGTTTTCGACACCACTTTCGAAGCCTTTGACGTCGGTGTCGATGACATCGACGTTTTCGAGGCCGATTAAGACAAGTTTGGCACCCTCTGCCTTAGAGATGGGTTTCACACCATTTGTGAGCTCAGACCAATTAAGAACAATGTCTTCAATTATGGAAGAGGGAGAACTGTCTGATCAAGAAGAGCCATTTGAGTTGCAGGGATCTGCAACCCCAGTTCAAGAGGAGTTATCCTCAGAGGAACGCAGATTAAAGGAACTCCATGATTCCTTACATGAGGCAAGTGGTTTAGACAGAGTTGGAGTTCGCTAGGCCAGACCCGGGGGAGCATGCTGAAACCCCTTATAGAGCCTTAATGACCAGGATTACAGAATTTATGGGGTGGTCAACACCTTCACCGGCTTTCCAACAGGATGACCTCACGGATATTCTTGATAAAGGTCCACAGGAGGATCCTGTAGTACCTTTTCATAAAGCTCTTCAAAGAAAAATAATGACGAACTGGGAAACCCCAGATGTCGTCCCGGCAGTAAATAAAAAACTGTCTGCTAAATACAGGGTATCTTCTGCAGACCCGGAGTTTTTGTCCAAACACCCATCCCCAGAAAGTCTGGTGGTACAGGCAGCATCTTCTATTGACATCAAGACTGCTTACCCTACCGTCCCACAGGACAGGGACGATAAGAAATACGATGCTATGGCTAAGAAAGTCTTTTCGGCATGTAGCATGGCGTTAAAATCTATTAATGCTACTTGCACCCTTGCTAGATTTAGCCATACACTTTGGGAGTGTGCTTCTACAGCGGCTGACTGCATCCCGGAGGGAGAAGAAAGGGAGGCGTTCCTAAATATCATAAGGGACGGTAAAGACGCTATGTGCGAAGCCCTCCAGACGGGCATTGACTCGCCTGACAGTATCAGCAGAGCAATGGCGGCAAGTACAACAACCAGGAGATTTGCTTGGTTGAGAAAGTCTGGTTTTGCCCCAGATGTGCAAGCCAGGCTCTTGAATATGCCATTTGATGGCTCTTCTTTGTTTGGGAAAAAGGCGATGACAGTTTAGAAAAACTGCAAACATCAAAGGCAGCAGCAAAATCCCTAGGCGCCGCGATCCGTCAGACACCTTTTCGTCCCACAGGAACCTCTGCGAGAGGCAAGTCTTTTCGCTTCTACTCCACATTCGGAAGAGGTAGAGGACGACCGGCTCAAAGGGGACAAAGAAGAACTACCTGAGGTGGACGGGGTAGATATTCAAAAGCCGGAGGAATAGCATGTGCCTCTTTACCATCGGCATCTGCATCAGCTGCCCCAAAACCACTCTGAGGACTTCCCTCACAAGACACCTGTAGGAGGCAGGTTAACTCAACATCTGGCGGAATGGCAGGCTATCACGTCAGATGCTTGGGCATTGGAGACAGTTGCACAAGGTTACTGCCTGCCTCTCCTACGCATACCTCAGAGTCATCCACCGGGGATCAGCTCTCAAAAAGCTCCAGATCCGCTCCTCTTGCAGGAAACTTTAGACCTGCTAGAGAAAGGTGCCATAGAACCGGTACCTGTAGCGGAGAGGAACAAGGGCTGGTACTCCCCTTACTTTCTCATACCAAAGAAAGACGGAGGACTGAGACCCATCCTGGACTTGCGGGAATTGAACAAATTCCTCAGGAAAGACAAATTCAAGATGGTAACTCTCTCTCAGATCCTTCAGGCCCTTCAGTTCCAGGACTGGTTGGTATCTCTGGACCTTCGGGACGCTTATTTCTATGTGCCAATCCATCTCAAACACAGGAAATACCTGAGGTTCGCAATTGGCAACTCTCATTATCAATTTCGAGTTCTGCCATTTGGGCTGACCTCCGCCCCGAGGGTCTTCACCAAGTTAATGTCGGTAGTGGCTACAAGTCTAAGGAGGGAAGGGATTCACGTCTACCCCTACCTGGACGATTGGTTGATCAGAGCTGTATCTTCGGAACTAGCTCAGATCCAGCTAGTTTATGTTTGCCACTCCCTTCACAGACTTGGCTTCTCCCTCAATTTAAAGAAGTCACAAATGATACCATCGCAGAGACTCCAGTTCATCGGAGCGATCCTGGACACTTCCCTGGGAAAAGCCTCGCCACCAGAGGTGAGGGCTCAAGATATTCTACAGATGGTCACCAAGTTTCAAAATGCCCAACGTGTCCCAGCCTTCGACTTTTTGAGGTTGCTAGGCCTCATGGCATCCTGCATTTTCCTAGTGCCAGAGGCTCGCCTGAGAATGAGATCTCTCCAGTGGGAACTGAGAACTCAGTGGTCACAATTCTCAGGGAGAATGACCGATCTTCTTCATGTTCCCGACAGGGAGGCTCGAGACGTTCATTGGTGGGCCTGTCAGGAGACCATCTTGAAAGGAGAACTGTTTTGGCAACCATGGCCGGAGATAACAGTAGTCACAGACGCCCCACTCACGGGGTGGGGAGCCCATGCCAACGACTTGACCATCAGCGGTCGTTGGTCTCCATCGTAGTCCAGACTACACATCAACCTGTTAGAGCTGAGGGCCATCAGACTTGCGCTGAAGGCTTTTCTGCCATCTTTACAAGGAAAGAATGTCCTGATAATGACGGACAACACAGTGGCCATGCATTACCTCAACAAAAGAGGAGGCGTAGGATCACTACCACTGTGCAGAGAGGCGATGCAGCTCTGGTTTTGGGCAATCCAAGAAGGAATCTCTCTATCGGCAGTTCACCTAGCCGGAGAGAAGAACTTGACAGCGGACGCTCTGAGCAGGCAGAGCACAGTCTCCCACGAGTGGGAACTAGCTCAGGAAGTCCTTCAAGAGATCTTCGCCCTTTGGGGAACCCGTCAGGTGGATCTGTTCGCCACCAGTGTCAACAGGAAGTGCGATCTGTTATGCTCAAGGGAATTTCCCCCGAGAGGAGCTCTGGGAGACGCGTTCATAGTGGACTGGGAGTTTCCACTCCTGTACGCATTTCCACCAGTCCCTGTCATTGCTCAAGTGATCAGGAGGTTGAGAAGATTCTGGAAAACCATGATCGTAATTGCCCCGGATTGGGCCAGGAGAACGTGGTACCCGGACCTTCTAGACTTGTCCATCTGCCCTCCAATTCGACTTCCACTCAGAGAGAAGCTCTCTCACAGAAGGGAGGTCAGGTTCTCCATCCAGACATCAAAACCCTCAACCTTCACGCTTGGCTTCTGAAAGGCTGAGGTACAAGGATTGGGACCTCCCTGTTGACGTTATGGAGGTGTTGCTTTCGGCAAGAAGGCCAGCAACAAAATCTTTATACCGCTGCCGTTGGAACAGATTTTGCAGCTGGTGTAGGGAAAAGAATATCGATCCCTTTTCATGTGGTACGCCAAAGGTTTTGTCCTTCCTACTTTATTTAGCGAATTCAGGCCTTCAAGTTGGCACCATCAAGGGTTATCTCGCAGCGCTATCCATCTTTAAGCGCACTGCGGAAGAACCATCCTATTTCAAGTTACCCTTGGTAATACAGTTTCTAAAGGGGTTAACTAACGTTTATCCCCCAAGACCATTCCAGGTTCCCCTATGGGATTTAAATTTAGTCCTAACTTTCCTGATGGGCACACCTTTCGAACCACTCCACTCTTGTTCGTTAAGGTTTCTTACCCTTAAAACTGTTTTATTAGTAACACTTACATCTGCTAGAAGGGTGAGCGAGTTACAAGCTCTTTCTTGTAAAACCCCTCATACAATCTTTCACAAAGACAAAGTTGTTCTGCAAGTGAAGCCTAATTTCCTCCCAAAGGTGGTTTCTGAATTTCATATCACACAGAAGATTACCCTTCCATCTTTCTATCCTCCTCCCCATCCGGGGAAAGAGGAAGAGTGGTTACACAGGCTGGACCCAAGAAGGGCTTTAAGTTTTTACATTAGTAGACTGGCTAGGATAAGACAAGCAGACCAGCTGTTTGTAGGCTATGCAGGTCACAAGCTGGGGCTACCGATAACTAAGCAGACCATTTCCAGATGGATTATTTTAGCCATTTTGGAATGTTATAAACTGGCAGGAAAAGAGCCCCCTCAAAATCTTAGGGCTCATTCGATCAGAGGTATCGCAGCCTCATCGGCCCTCAAAAGAGGAGTGCCGGTTCGAGACATATGTGCGGCTTCCACATGGTCGTCCGTCCATACCTTTACACGGTTTTACAACTTGGATTTCTCCTCCAGTCAGGAAACTAGGTTTGGAAGGGCAGTATTGCACTCTATTCATCAATAAGAGGGAAGCATGAAGTCAGTACTCCCACCTCCAATAACAGAATACTGCTATGGGAGCCTATCTAAGATAAGGAATACGTCGGAGGACACAATCCCTTCGAAGAACAAGTTACTTCTTACCTTGTAACGTTCTTTCGATGGGATGTTCCTCCGACGTATTCCTTATCGACCCTCCCATCCATCCCCGCAGTACTACTTCCCTTGTTGTTGCAGCTTACGCTTCTTCAGGGTGATTAGTCTAGTCCAGAAAGAATTATTGTGGGCTACAAAACGGAACTGAGCAACGGATGCTGCGCACAGCCTTTATAGGCAGGATGACGTCGATATGGCGGCTGTCGAGGGACATCGACTCGGCGGACGTCGACGCGCAGCGCCCTCTAGAGAGAAAAAAGTTCTGAGGCCAGCAAAGCTGGAAAGAGATATCTAAGATAAGGAATACGTCGGAGGAACATCCCATCGAAAGAACGTTACAAGGTAAGAAGTAACTTGTTCTTCTTTGGCGACTGTTAAGAACACGTTTTTGAAGTCATTGCTGAGGCTTCCAAATAGTTCTCACTCCATGTGGAGTGAGGCATTTGGTGGCTTTCGCCTCTTTAGACCTATATTGTATTTGCTAAGAAGTTGGAGGACCCCTGTTTGGGGGAAGTATAGGGATGCCTTGTCTTATGTTCTTGCCCCTGAGGGGGGGCACTCTCTCTTATGGTTAGTTCATGTAAAAATTTACTATTTGCTCTAAATTTGCACAACTTATGGTTTGATCCGCTCTCCATGGGTAGAAGATGCAAAATGGAGACATCTAATACAGCTATGGAATTGTCTGAGAAGGTTGGAGAACTCTTGTAGTTTGCGGAGTACAGGCTGGATGTACTTGCAGATTTAACAAGTAACCACCCAGGCTCGATTCCTATCTTGATATAATAACACAGTAACTTGCTTGCTCGCTTTATCTGGAATTCCGCATGGGTACACTGAAAGTGCAGAGTTTTACAAGCAGCTGACGTGATTCAAACACTGTTATTTGTCCAACTTTCAACTCTTGTGATGAAAGAACCATACACTTTTTGATATTTTGAAATGGTTATAAAGATCTGAGAGCTAAATATCTGTTACCTATGTTAAAAGCTGCTAATATTCACCACACATATGAGGCAATGGCCCACTGTAGGGCAACAAATGATCTTACTGTGGTTTACATTGCAGCCAAATGTATCCATAGCGCTTGGTGGGCGAGGAACGACGGACTATTTAGATATTTAATCATGTAACAACCTTTGTGTATGAAGTTTTTACTCTTTCTAGAGCAATTATGAGATCTTGGTGGGATTTTACATTGCTTTGTGATTATTACGGCTGTATTTATGTATATCTGTCTTGCAGATTATTTAGATCTATTTGTCAGGATTTTATGCTTACTTTGATGATTGAATTTTCTATTTTTTAATTCTATATTTATTCCAGTTTTAATTGATTTTTTTTATAGTGATGGATTTGTTCTATTTTTACTGGAAGTATTTTAATTGTGTCTTGATATGCTGACTGATGTCGACTAAAGCTTTTCTGTACCAAAATTAAGCAGCAAAGACCACTACTGCAAGGCAAATTGCATCTTGCATTTCTAAAGCTTATGAAATCAGAGGCATTTAGGGTCCTCAGCAACTTTACTTTCATTCCACCCAAATGAAGCTAGCATTGGTGGCCTTTCAAAGACATCCCAAAGACATCCTATTGATTTCAGACACCAATTGGGCAGCTACAATTGCATCTATAAGCATTAGTCCTGGGATTCTTCCTCCATTAAAGATGCTGCTTTTAGCAATGAGGTCCTTCACAACCTTTTTGCCCTCATGGCATATGCTGCTGTCCTCCACGGAACAGTTTGGTCTTTGCAATCAGGTTTGCTACCAGTTGGAAAATGAGAACAGGTTGACCGAATAAAGAGAAATTACCTTCCTGGTGAGTGTGTTATTCTTAACTCTTGCTGTCCCTCCTTCACAACACCTTTACAGCCATCTCATCACAGTTTGTTTGTTTGTTTGTTTGTTTGTTTTATTCACTTATAATGCGCACCAGACCCGCAGGTATCCGGGCGCAGCAGTACAGAAAATGCGAAGCTTAAGTTGCAGGGTGGGGTCATGGGATATATACACTGTACAAATACAAAATACAAAATATAGACTGCAAAATATCACAGTATATGCTGTGCTAGAGCCTTGCATGTCAGAACAAAACATGTAGGAACTGGTTGTTGGCAATGGGTTGGGGCGGGCCTGGTTACATGGAGGGACGCTGAAAATAGCAACTGCGCCCCAAATATGTAATGCAACAGCATCATTATCTTTTGGAGCATCATTTTTATGCTGCCTAGAGTGTATTCATTCACCAACCGGTCAAATTTCATAACTATTCATTGCAGGCGAGGCTCCTGCCACCTTAATATAGATCTTTGTAACAGAAATAAACAGATTATGCCCTTCACTTGTCTTCCGAAAACTCTTAGAACCTACCTGTGAAAAACATTTTATTCTTGAGTAAATGGATGTAAATCTTTGTTCAGGCAGAAAAATCTGTTTTTTTATATTCAAAGCTCTTTTAAATCGGTCTTCCAATCAATAGGTCATCTTTATTTAAGAAAAGGGAGTAAAAAGATAATACAAAGAATGTACAAATTGCACATAAAGGACTTCAATTTATACTTGTGAAAAGAAGACATACATTCAGAGACGGATCCTGGAGGGTATCTTGCATTGAGATCCCAACTAACCTGAGACAATGTAACAGTCTCATAATGATTTGTGTTGTAACCTTATTTGTGCAGCTTAAGCCTACAAGTATAGGCCACAAGAATGCACGAATGAATAATAAATATTCTTCCCTTGGATTTGTGGTTTCCGCTTTAGAATGGGTGGGGCGTTATGTGGTGGTTATTTGACTGTTCATGTTTCACAGGTTGTCATTCTTTATGCCTTTTATTCTTTTTTTCCCATTTTAACACCTTCAAATGTATTTAATTTCTTACATTATTTTCTTTTGCAGAGCGGTCCCAAGGATATCGAAGGTTCTGGAAATGGTTATGAGGCTTATTGTAAACACCAGTTTCCCTCCCCTCACGTTACTCAAAATTAGGACTTGTAATTATTTTTAAGACTTGGTACTGCATGTCTCTAGACTTCCGAATCCAAAACGTTAAGAGGTGTGCTATCATTTGGTGGTGGGTGGAGCGGGTATGGCTTTTGAAGACTGACCTACTTCATGGTTTTCTCTGAAGTAGTCTGGATTAGATTGTGGTGTTGGTTGCATATCGGGTCAAAGGTTAGCCTTCCCTACTGATTCATGTGGTCCATCACACATTTTGAATCCATCAAGCATGGGGTGGGGGGAGTCTAATAAAATTCCCAAGTGAAAAAGTTTCTTCAAACATTTATTTTGAGAGTGGATGAAGGTGAGGTTATGTCTGATTAGGAATAGATTGAGGTTAAGGAGAAAGTAGTCCGCAAAACCGTAATGTTTGATGATAGTCATTGACTGCCTTTTTTGACATGTCACCTTGATTTTTCTCAAACCTTATGTTTTCACAGAGAGGATTCCAGTGAAGATGAAGAGGGTGAGAAAAGTAATGCACCCCTGGATGAATTATTCAGCCCCTGTTCAGATAAGCAGTATGCACCATCTTTTATCTTTTTTCGGTCTGCCAGCATTTTTAGTTAATTCAGTTTGTGAGTTTTATGTTGCAGGTATTTGCATAGTGAACATGCGATTTTAGTATGTCCTCATAGCACTGTGGTAACTAGAATGTTTTTTTCCACTTGAATCAGTGGGTGATTTGGAGAGTTATTGGAATTGGAGCAATTAGTTGTATTTTAATAACCACTTTACAAGAATAGGTTTACAGGGTCAAACACTGAGAAATTTCCGGATCAAGGATGGTGATCTAAACATTTGCATCGAAAGCAGAATTATTTTTCAGAACTTTTTGTATGACTTGTACTGTGTGCAATTCTCAATAAACATTAGTTAACTGTGCTTGCTTACGCCGATTCCAATATAGCGGCGGGTGGAAGAGGATGTGAGTGAGCATGTCCCTGTCCCCACCAGGCTGCAAATGTAGCTGGTAGTAAAGCAACGTGGCATCAGGCAGTAATTGCCACTGCAGCATAAGAAACTGGACCCCCAGAGAAGGGGAACCGGGAACCCCAGCAAAATGCGCACCACCAGCTGTAACCCGACACAAGGAGAAACACACCAAGCTCCAGCCCGTAGGCGTGTAACACAGTGAGAAGGCGAGAATGGCAAGGAGAGTGGCCATGATAACAGCCTTCACCCCCTGGCGTGCTGTGAAAAGAGCAGCGTGTTACTGATCAAGCACAGTGGTGCCGGCGAAGGACGCCGGCCGGGGACTGCTTAGCAATAATGTGAGCAGCGGCGAGGAGCGCCAATAGGTGCAATTGGATTGCAGGTCAAGCACCGGGCTCGGGCGGAGGATTGGACGGGAGGAGCAAGTTGGGTGTGACCTGGTTGGCCGCAGCAGTGAAATGGAATATTACGACTGGGAGGCTTCCCCTAGCCTGGTGGAGCGGGATTGCAATGTTGTATTCAGTGAGGGATAAATGAGGGATAGCCCATCGATGGGAAAGTAAGATGGGACTTAGCGCCTGCTGGTAAAAAGCGGTCCTAGACAACCTGGGATCACGTGATAATGAATCACAACCTAGCTGCACCATATCAACAGGATCTAGGAACCACCCAGGGATGTGCATACAGAGTTCACAACAGCAAAGGATGGGAGATTAAAGAGACTCACTCCCTGTCACTATGTCCAAGAACAAGGGGAAGGAGGCATCGGTGGGCCGCAAACCCCCCAAGACGCGCCAAGAAACCAGCATTAAAAGCCTGTGGGAAGTGGGAACACCCTAGGCAGCGGGTGGAGGAGAAAGGCAGGGCATGTTGCAACAGGGAAGCAGAGAGGAGGGGGCTTTGCAAATGAGGAAAGAAGATCTGCAGAGTGTGGTTTGAGGAATTTTAAGAACAATTCATGGCATCTTTACAGTCCCAGTCCGAGGTTTTGAAGGCAGAAATGAAACAGTCGATGCAGGACTTGAAAACTGATGTGGCGAAACTCAAAGAAAGGACGAATATGATGGAAAGAGCACACCAGGGCTTGGAGGAAGACACTCAGGAGAGCAATGAAGCTCTTGAACGTCTCTCTTGTCTGTCATACAATTTGGAAATTCGTTGTGAGGACTTGGAAAACCGTTCTTGGAGATCGAACATTAGGATTAAGAATTTATCAGAATCAATTGTAGATAAAGACCTGAGGAACACAGTGCAACAGCTGTTCGCTGATATCCTGACAAGTATCATGGAGGAACCAGTGCAGATAGATCGCATTCATCGGGTGGGCCCGCAGAGGTCAGAACCAGGTTCCCGCCCAAGGGATGTACTGGCAGCAATGGCGTCTGCCAGAAAGAGCAGATTCTAAGATTCGCACGGTCAGCAGGTCTAACGAATGTGAATGGAATCGAAGTGCAGCTATACCAAGATGTAGCTCAATCTACACTACAGAAAAGGAGGGCAATGGGCCCAGTGAGATTCCTGGCACAGAAACAAATTAGGTACCAATGGACCTTTCCCTTCGGCCTTCTGTTCTCGTGGGAAGGCCGCCAACATAGGATCACGGATGCGCGAGCCGCGCATGAAGACCTAGAAAAGACTCGCTCCTGGCGGCCGTGAGGAATATCCTGATAACACCTGTTCCCCAGCACTCATTTTAGGAAGGAAACGAAACGTTTCGGCAGCGGAGAGCCTTGTGCACCGGCAGCTCCAGCCCCGACGAAAATCGGAGCCTGGAAGCCACGCTTGGGCTAAACAGGTGCCGAAGCATTGAGAGTCCGGTGGCCACAGACGGCCAGAAGCAGCACGACTGCTCTCCCCCTCACCCCACCCCGGGCACAGTGAGCCGCACAGCCATTTAGAACGGAGGGGGCTGTGCTCCTTGAACTGGGGGCATACCCGCTTCGCGGCGAGGCGGAGGAGGACCAAGTGAGGAGTAGTGCGCCTCGGGGGAGCTCCCAGCGCCATCTTGCCTGCGCCGAGGCGTGAAATACAGCAGAGACCCGAGCATCAGAGGGGGCTAGTGGGGTTCACTGCTCCTCCCAACACACCGAACTGGAGGAGGGGGTGAGGCTCACCACGCCGCTACCATCCTTCCCCAACACTGAGAGAGCCCCCATCCTGAACAGCGTTGCTGGGGACGATTTTGCCTACAGGAGCACCGTCACCCGCAGCAGATGCACTGTGCGCCCATACCCCAGTAATCCCGAACTCAGGCTTCCATCTGCCTGAAGTGAGAAGCTGCACATTCTCCCCCACCAGCGGACACCGCGCGGTTCTGCTAACACGCCGGCGGCAAGCACTGTCACTGCACGAATCCAAGGGCAAACTGAATCAAGGAGCCTGACACCACGTGGAAATCACAAGGTACGTCCAGAGTGGCAAGTCTAAGCGAGAGCACGACGCTGCAGGGGGGGTGCAGAGCAGACCCAAGAAAAGGGCCAACTGGTCACCACTGGCAGCACCTAACTCATAGCCCACCAGTGTGAGCGGCTGTAAGCACAACATTACCCACTGACAGAGCACTGGACACCCAAGAGCCTGGGCCCACATTAACAAGCTGCTAACCCGCCCAGCAAGGAGGATCTATCCAGAGCAGTCCCCTCTCACCCCCAGAGCATAGCTGCGCTGCGACGCCCAGCAGGTGACCCACAAACAGAAGAGTGGGGTCGCTCACAGCTACCAAGCACAGACCTTATAAGGAGCAAACTTGGGACAAGAACCCCTACCCCCCTCTCCACCCTCAACGATCGCGTGGAACGCAAAGCCATACAGAGTCGAACACTCGCGCAACCGTGCCCGCAAAGGCTCACCTTAAAGAATGTCCCCAGCCACAGAGGGACCTGCACGCCTGAGAACCACAATCTACCAGCATCACACCACACACTGAGCCTGGCAACACAATGGTGAAAGACAAAGCAAAAAGACAGACCCTCCAGAGCAAGATAGATCTCTTCACAGTCGGACCCCTCCGGGGCCCACCAACCACAACTCCCAAAAGAGACGGGACGGGAGAGGAAGAACTCAACATCTCACTAACAGACTCATGAATGCAATCAAGGAGTCGCGGTCGTCCCTCGAGGGGCAAATACGGGGCCTAGCTACAGAAGTGCCCTTCCGACGGCAGGACCTCCACAACCTGTCCTCGAAGGTGGGAGAAGCAGAACAGAGGATCTCCAACACGGAAGACACCATGGGACGGATGAGCAAACAACTTGCCACCTTAACCCAGAAAGTAACACAGCTTGAATACAGAGCTGAGGACAGCGAGGGGCGTATGAGGAGGAACAACATTCAGATTCTCGGAATTCCCGAAAAAGAGGAGGGCCCCAGCGTCGAGCTCTTTCTGGAAGACTGGCTGGCAGACGTATTCGCACCCAAAAAATTATCTACGTTTTTCTCCATCGAATGTGCCCATAGAGTTCCACCCAGACGGCCCACACCCGGCGCACAGCCGCGTACAATAATTTGCAAGCTCTTGAACTTCCGAGACAGGGACACAATCCTCCAGATGGCCCGTGCCACTGGCCCCATCACATACAACAGCCATCGGGTCGGCTTCTATGCGGACTATACCAGGGAGGTCCAGAAAGCTTGACAAGCCTTCGACTCAGTCAAGAAGAAACTCCAATCCTTCTTGATAAAATACGCTCTATTCTTCCCAGCACTACTGAAAGTGCAGCATGAAGGCACCACTCATTTGTTCCACTCACCAAAAGAAGCATGGGACTGGTTGGAAACCCAAATCCTGAACACACCGGAGCACCAAAGACATCCAAGAGAATCCCTGAGGCAGACGCCGGGCAAGGCGGGCTCTCGGCCGCCACAGCAAAACTCACGGGGCTACAACCACCCCACACTGTCACAAGACAGCCCGGTCAGAGAAGGGATTGGATGAGGACGGTCGCAAGAACTCTGCTCTCGCACATAGCAGAACTAAGGGGACCATGCACTGGCGGCCGCCAGGGGAAGACGGAAACTCACCAACGGTTGGCGTAAGCTCCCCTCTACATTCAATAATGTTATGGTTTTAAGTTATGTGCCCAGTTGGCGCACAGTTCGGGATACAGGTGCTTCTAGTTGGGGGGCGAAGTATGGGGAGGGGCAATGGGTGGGTGAACCTGGCACAAAGCAGCGAGCCCAGAGAGTAACCCGGAGAGGCATCTTAGCTTTTGACTGTCCAAGGCACATGTTTGATCTCACAGACACACGGTTTACACCTAAAAATGGTTTACTTAGCAGGAACATCAGGTATAGACAGAATCAATGGCCTAATACAGTGAGTAAGCCACCAGGGCACCTCATAATGAACGCTGCAACACCCAACACCCCCACCACGCTTGAACATGGCCACAAGAAATGCTACCACTAGGAATCTTAGGTTTTTGACCTGGAATGTTAACGGGCTAGGTAATGGAATTAAACGGCGACTAGTTGTGCAACTTCTGAATAGGCACATGCCAGACAGCATTCTTAACTGAGACGCACATAGCAGGCACAAACGGCACTTTCTTCAAACGCACAAATTACCGAATCGCTGTCCACGCTGGCTTCACTACGGGTTCCCGCGGCATACTAACACTAATCAACAAGAAACTCCCCATCCAACTAACCACGGTTACCCAGGACAAAGGGGGCAGATACACATACATAACAGGGACGCTATGGGAACAAACTTTCACTGCTAGCAGTCTATGCGCTACCGACCCTACTAACCGCGTTACTTACTGACATCTCTCCCCTGATCACCCGGGACACATCTGATGTCATGGTCATAGGAGGCGACTTCAACGAAGTCATGAACGTGGAAGTGGATCGGACACATCTACGAGGTACAAATCCCGCCACAAATACTAAAATGGCCACATTCATAAACTCTTTAGGACTGCAGGATGCTTGGCGTACTGTGCACCCTGACCGCAGAGAATACTCCTACCACTCCGGGGCCCACGCCTCACTCTCGCGACTAGATTACTTCTTCATCCCATCCATAGAGACACACAAAATATGCGAGGCATACTTACTCCCTAGAGGAATCTCTTACCACTCCCCGCTTGTACTAGAAATCAGCACTTCCAGACCAAACCCCCCTCCATGTGGTGCCTAAACAATTATTAACTGGGTTTCACAGAACTGGTAGAAAAGCTCCAAGACACCACTAAAACATATTCTGAACTAAACATAGAAACCGCAGATGACCCGGGAACTCTGTGGGAAGCATACAAAGCATTACTTGGGGGCGACATCATTTCTGGAACAACTGCGCAAAAAAAAAGCATATGGCCACGCTGAACGAAGCCGAACAGCAGGTCAAACACACAGGGGAGTCTCACCTGTCCCAGGACATGCCTCCAAAACATAGCCCTCAACAATGCCAGGCAGGCTCATAGAGCCCTACGCGCCAGAGTGTATGAGACTGGGGACAAAGCCAGCAAAATGCTAGCATGGCTAGCACGCAGGCATGAAGAGTGCAACCATGTTAGACGACTAAGTAATGGTGACTCTGACCCACTAACAACGGACAGGGACATAGCGGAGGGCTTTGCCACATTCTATGCGGATCTGTATAGAGATAGAAATTACCCTCCCCACCCTCACCACAGAACAGCAGACTCTTCTAGAGAAGGAGATCACAGAAGAGGAAGTGATAGCAGCCACGTCGGACTCCAATCCGTAAAATCCCCAGGCCTGAACGGCTTCCCAACAGAACTATGCCAGAAGATAGGGGCGAATGAGATTGCCCCACATCTACTGCGCATGTATCAGCACACGCGAGACCAGGGTTCCCTGTCACCAGACCTCAGAGAAGCCACGATAACTACTACCCATGCTACCCACGGCAAACCAACCCCCCCGAAAACTCCGGGTCATACAGACCCATCTCCCTCATAAATGGCGAAACGAAAATCCTCGCGAGGGTATTAGCCGATCGACTGCAATTGGTCATTTCATCCCTGATCCACCCAGAGCAATGCTATATTCTAAATGCCAAACTGGTTTTAGGAGAGGGATGGGAACTGCACTTAATACGTCTATACTATCTCATTTATTGGCTGAAACAAAAAATGAAGGTGCATGCCCAATTTACATGTCCTATATATATCTGTCTAATGCATTTGACTCAGTTGTGCATAATCTGTTATGGGAGAAGCTGCCATCCTTTGGAATATCTGGGCTATTGGTTTACTGGCTTATCCAGCTCCACACGAACACTGCCTATAGGATTAGATTGACAGCAGAGGGGGGCAACAACAAAAGCTATATTTACAGAATTGGGATATAAACAAGGATGTAACTTGGCTGCCACCTTGTACAATCTTTACTTATCGGATTTGGAAAAAATGTTGTATGATGCAAAGGTTTTTCCGGCTCGCTTTGGTACCTTGAGGCTTCATTTTTTGGCATTTGCTGATGACATAATACTATTTGACCTCACTCCAGCAGGGCTGCAAACTAAAATGCAGATATTTGTAAACTTTGCCCATGCACCTAATTTACAACCTAATGCAAATAAAACAACAATGATGGTATTCAATGCGGGCAAGAAATTGAAACAATATAGATGGAAACTGAACAATGTCTATTTAACACCCGTGGTGGAGACGATATAGCTAGGATCTTTTGTCACAAATGCAGCCTCAATTAGTCTATGGTATGAAAGACTTAAACTCAAAGCCCAACCTCTTCTCAGCAAAATGAAGCTAATATTTGGTAAGTATTGTAGATGCTCTCTCCGCTCCTTGCTAGAGTTTCTGAATTTGAAAGTTGAGCCTGTTACCCTATATACCCTTGATATGTGTGTCCACGATATGAGTATACGACTTGATATCCTCCAGGGAAGATTAATGAAAACAGCATTACGTATTCCCTTGGCAATTCCGAATTGCATTGTGCAACATGAATTCTTATTGGTGTCTGTATCATGTAGAAGTAAATGGCACTCACTTTCCAACTATGCAAAAATGTTAGAACCACCAAGAACTCCTTATATCAGGATTATAAAAATATCATTTTTTATTTATTTTTGTGTGTTTTATTGGTTACGCAGTTAAACCTTTAACCTTTCCATATTTCAATTTCCTAAAATGCTTTTCATTTGCTGATGTATAATGTTCATCTAACAATTGGGCCATTTAGATGACAAATATCATTTTAACTGATGGTAATAAATCTGTAATGAAGTACCATATGAAAATGCAACTTCTATTGAAGGAACTTGCAGTCCAACCTGAAGACCTATGCCTTAGACCGGCATACGTAAAGAAAAAAATCTTTGAGAGGGATTGGACAAGGACGGGGGAGGCAATCTCTGGCTTTTCGACTTATAGGGAATATGCAAAATTTACCCGAAAAAGGGAGAATTTGAGTATGTACATTGCAATGTTTCCATGTCAAATGGTGTAGAGTCAGTATATATGGTTTAAACTGAATCAATTTCCAACAAGGGAAAGGATAAAGTACTGGGGAAATGATTGGTGTAAAACCGTTGAGACAAAGTGTCGTTTTCCATTATGCAATGAACTTGCGAAACATTAAAGAATTTCATTCTTGAATGTATACATTTTAAAGATGATAGAACCAAAACACTGATGCAGTTTGTAAATTTTGACTTTGAGAATTCAATTGAATTTATCTGTAACAGGATGATGAATGGTCGATTTAAGCCCCTATTCTTCACATTGGCTAGACTATTGAAAACTGTCGACCTGGAATTAGCTTTGTTTAACTGAATGTGATAAATGAAATATTAGCAGCCTTAGATGGTAAGAGATGAAACATGTAAAAATCATGAAATGTATATTGTATGAAAGGTGAAGGTCAAAATATTGATTTTTGTTTGTTTATATATATATATATATATATATGGTAAAGTAATGATTGTATAATTGTATAGAATGTTTTTAATTTCGATCTGCTGTATATGAAACATTTTATGTATTTGTTTTAAATTTTGTAAAGGCTTTTTGTTAGCCACATACAATAAAAATAAAAAAAAGGCAGTTTAGTTCCTTCTGGTATCGCCCGATATGAGGCTCGCTAGCAATGAACATGGTATAAGCCACAGCATCCATGAATAGAAGTTTAGTTTAGTTTAGTTTATTATTTGTATGGCGCGCCATTCCCTGGAGCATCAGGGCGCAAACAGACAAGGATATGCAAAGGATTTACAAAGCAAAAGAGCAGTTCAAGGACACTGAACAGTAGAGGCGGGTAGGGCCAACTGAGAAAGGGTTGGAGATGCTAAAAAGAAAGTCAAAGTCAAAGACAAAGGGAAAAGCATATCCTAATGGGCATGTACACTTTTAACAAGGATTTTTAAAAGATTAAAAATCTCTTGTTGAACATAGCTTTGTTTATTTATATTATCATATTTGGTGTGTCCGTATTAAAACTGTGATGCAGAATCGTTACATGTGACTAAATATGAAATCATTATGAAGTTAAGGATATTTTGTTGGCAAGTAACTTATCCGTAGAGAATAGACTCTTCTACCCACCATGCAGACTTAGGAGAAGAAAGCAATAGCTTTTCTCCTATGGTCTCTCTTCATTCATTGCAATCAATTGTTGTGAAGCCATTTGGAGTTCCTGTTCTGACCATACAGAGACTTAAGCTACTAGAACCAACTTAGGTGCATGATAATGTTGGTGACTACACTTGATGATCATACGGATTATGAACATTATGCATCTTCCAACACTCTTCTCACTTTATACCTTCAAGGACATCCCCCACCTGATGAACTTCTCTCATTTCAAAATAGTATTTGTTGGAGCTGCTAAAAGGTGTAATATTTCACTTCAAAATGTTCCTACAAGAACATCTCTGAAATCGCTCATAATGATCTATCTCCTTGACCATGTTTGGGATTCATGGGCCCTCATTCCGAGTTTGCCTACTCCTCACTGCCTCCAAAATCGGTCTGACTCCGTTCTGGTGAAAGGAGTAATTACCGGTCCAGTCCGAGGTCGGCGGGACCAGTATTTCGCCATTCCCCATTCCCATTTGAGCCCTCATAGGGCTCAATGGGAAGGTGGCAATAACGGTAACCTAAATTGCGGTACCGGTATTGACCCCGATATCCCTTTGCGGGTTCCGTACTTAACGCCTGGTAAAACCAGGCGTTATGGGAGGGACCCGCAAAGGGACCACGGAATGGGGCCCAAAGGGATTACCGGCACCGGTGTCATTACCGTTGCCCGGTATCCCTTTGCGCCCACCTTGTAATGAGGGCCATGATCTGCAATAACTAAAACCCCTCCTCAGCCCATGTTTTCGTTGCCAGGCAAACATATGCAAGGCTTTAAGGCTTCGGATAAGAACAGCACCTCCCTTGTCTTTTTTTCTTTTTTTTTTTTTTTAAGTTGGTCACAGTAATATGATGGAAAATGGATGTTGGTATGGCTAATTTAGAATTCACAGGTAGCGAACGGTAGACAAAAATGAATGAAGTCAACTAATTGTGGCCCACGCACCCAGGGAGGATAAATAAACTTGCCATTTGATGTGAAAGAAATGTCTGGTAACAATAATGGAGCGATTGTTTCAAACGGGAAAGTCAGGCTCTTACACAGGAAGACCAAGAGGAGTTTTGAAATGGTTGAAACATTTTCATTACTTCCGAGGCTCAAGTCAAAGGCCTGTTGAATATTCTACCTTTGTTACAGTATCAAAGACAGTATATGTTTCTTGAATCATACACCAAGTTGCAACCAGCAATGACCATCATTCGCTTATCCTTTTAGAGTCAGTTCTGCTACCTACATTGCAGTGAGAGGAATGCTTTCCCTGGACCTGCCCAAATTTAAATATATCAAAATATCACATAAGAACTGTAGCGGTATAGCCTTCTGCAGACGATTCATACATGATTTGGTTGCATGCATTTTGTCAAACAGTTGGACATATCATTATCCCACCAAATTGTAAGGCATTTCTCACAGAATTGAGCATTATCTAGCATAGAGACTTATATCAGGTGATACTGCAATACATTTAGACTTTGCTCTTCCAGTGAGGAGAGAGCAGACTTCTAAATGTTCTGATTAGTGTGCATCTTTAAGCCATCTTTTGATGCAGAAGGCTACTTTGTAAGCCCTCTTTTTTTTCTTGTTCTGAAGTCCCTCCAACGAATCAAAGGAATGTGTCCCTTCTCCCCAAGGGGAGCCACCCTCCTGTGAGGCTAGGGAGGTGAGCCTGCTCTGCAACACCTTCCCTAGGGGTTGAGGCAAGTGGGACCTCCATGGGAGAGACTCTTCCCCCCCCCCCCCTTTGGGGTCAAGGACTCCTGTTCCTGTGAGGTACTCCCCGATGCCCTCCACATGATGGCAAATATGGGACTATCTAATACACAAAATAATTACAAGTTTCAAGACTTGGATAAAGGGAAAGCAAACTTGTGCCATTATCAGAAAGAAAGAGAAGTTGTCTCTTTAAATCAAAATCTCCAATTGACTGTGACGAGTACGTTGAAGAGGGATGACGCGGCAAAGGAAGAGGAGGGAGGGAGGGAGGGAGAGGGAAAGAGATAGATATATATAGGCGTCGAAGAACTCCGGAGCCACTAAGGGACAGGGAAAACATTTTTCTACGCACGGGGAGGGGGGAAAACAGCAGAAGAAACTACCTGTACATTCTTCCACACCTGTGAGACACTCCAACCCCCCTAAACAGACAGACAAGTCCAGGTCTGCTGATAGGTCCACAACCAGCAAAGCTACTCAGGATAAATCCCATAGACTTGCTGAGAAAGTCATTCCCAATTCCAAAAATTGGTCCAGTGAAGACATAGATAGGGTCATGTTAAGAATGTCTTCCTTGGCTGATTTTTATGATAAAAATCCTGAACATTTCCTCTCGTATGATCCACAAGGGGCCACACCCTCAGGCTCTACTGATCCTATCCCCCCGAGTAAGAAGGCCCGGTTTGAAACCCCGATGAGGTCTGAACCCTTCGAGGTACAACCTTACGCAACACCATACTCTCGGTATCAAGGAGAAGCTTCCTTTGGAGACCAAGAGTTTGAGATGATAGAGGAGCAAACCGGGACGGGATACTATGGGGATGATGAGGACCACGAAGAAGGAGAGGATGACCCGGAGACATACAGAGTAGATTCCCCGGTAGAGAACGAAGCCCCGGTTACCGACTCCCCGGTCGATAACCAGCCCTTCCTAAATGAGGTTCTCGCTCGCGCAGCAGAACATTTTCACATTGACACCCACGGTGTACAGGAGAAAAGGGACTTCGCAGAAGAGTTAGTGGGAGAAAGGAGGCCGGTTGCCCAGACCATCCCTATCCTTAAATCCATTCAGCGAAGAATAGATCCGTCCCTGGTGAACCCAAACCCCACCAGAGCAGGTAATCCCAGGGTTGAAAAACTTTTCAGGGCAGCTCAGTCTGACCCTCTCTATATAAGAGGACATCTGAAGCCAGACTCCCTAGTTGTTACCAACACTCGTAAGAAGGCTGGAACACCCTTGTCTTCGTCAGAAGCTCCTCCCGACAAGGAGAGCAAAAAACTATACGGTTTCGGCAGGAAGGTAGCCTCAACGTCCGCCTATCAAGCAAGGATTGCTAACTCCACCACCCTGTTGGCCAGCTACAACTGCCATCAGTGGGAAGAAGTCGCGGCTCTCATAGCCTCTGCTCCTGAACCGTTAAAGGGCCAATTAGCTCGGATTTCCGCAGAGGGTAGAGCCGTGTCTGGTTGTATTTTGAAAGCAACCTTCGACGCCGCGGACAACGCAGGAAGATTGATAGCAGAAGGTACTGTTATCAAGAGACATGCGTGGTTACGGCAGCCTGGTTTTAAGACAGAAACTCAGGCATCATTGTTAGACAAACCGGTGGAAGCCGATCTGTTGTTTGGGAAGGCGGTCGAAGACGCACTGAAAAATGCCAAGGACGAATACGAGACACTCAAATCCCTTGGCCAGTTAACCAATAAACCCCCCAACCAGAGAGGGAATAGTAATTTTCGTTGCCCACGCGGCCAAAATTCCCAGAGAGGATCTAACTATTCCCAGGGGCAGGGTACACAGTGGAACAACAACCAACAGTCTACCCAGGGTTACGGCAGAGGTAATAGGAGAGGTTGTGGTAAAGGCAGAGGCAGCCCCAGCAAGGGAGGCGGCACGCCTCCACCAAAGCAGTGATGCTCAGTTCAGGGTCCCTTCTCACGCAACCCCAGTAGGGGGACGCATTTCAAACTTCACCCAGGCTTGGGAAGGGATCACATCAGACAGATGGGTGCTGTCAACAGTATCCACAGGGTACTGTATAGAACTACTGCAGCGTCCCCAGAACCATCCTCCACGACAAAAAGTACACTCCCTAGACCATCAGAAGATTCTCCTCGAGGAGATCACCATTCTTCTACAAAAGGACGCGATAGAACTCGTCCCGGGACACCAGGTAAACAAGGGTATTTATTCAACTTACTTCCTTGTGCCAAAGAAAGACTTGACAATGCGCCCAGTATTGGATTTACGGCCTGCCAACAAGTATGTCAAGCCCCAAAAATTTCGTATGAACACGCTACAAGAGGTAATCCCCCTCCTAAAAAAGGGGGATTACATGGCAACCTTGGATATGAAAGATGCTTATTTCCATATTTCCATGTTCCCAGCGCACAGAAAGTACTTGCGCTTCAAGGTGGACAGTCGCCTCTACCAATTCAAGGTACTGCCCTTCGGGATAGCTTCAGCACCAAGGGTATTCACCAAGGTACTGGCGGTGGCAGCTGCACACCTACGCAGGGAGACAATCCCAGTGTACCCTTATCTGGACGACTGGCTCATAACGGGGGAAACCCCAGGAATTTGCAGGACAAACATTCAAAGGACTATCAACCTCCTCCACGAATTAGGCTTCTCAATCAATGAGAAGAAGTCAAGCCTAGTGCCAAGCACCTCAAAACAATTCCTAGGAGCAATCCTGGATACCCAGGAGGGGTTGACCTTTCCTTCAGAAGAAAGAATTCGGAATATACTACTGCAAATTCCGCATTATCAGTCCGGTCAACAAATAACGGTACGCAAAGCAATGCGGTTACTGGGCATGATGGCGTCATGCATTTACCTGGTCCCCCACGCGCGCCTGCGCATGCGTCCCATGCAGGAATGGTTGGCGAAACAGTGGTCTCAGGCAAGTGGTCAGTGGGACGATCTAGTGGTCGTTTGGCCAACACTGGTACAAAGCCTCCATTGGTGGACAAGAGAGAATCTCGCAAAGGGAAAACCCTTTTACGATCCCGAAGTACAGGCAGTAGTCACTACAGATGCATGTCTGACGGGGTGGGGAGCTCACCATCTCCACCACACAGCACAGGGTCTCTGGTCTCACTCAGTGGCCAAGAACCACATCAACCTGCTAGAGCTTCTGGCAGTATTCAGAGCGCTTCAGGCGTTCGAGCCCCATCTACTAAACCTGTCAGTGCAAATCCGGACGGACAGCACTACAGCCATGTTCTACCTGAACAAGCAAGGAGGGACTCGCTCGCCAAATCTGTCCAAGCTTGCCCAGAAAATCTGGATATGGGCACTCAGACGGAACATCTTCCTGTCATCGCAACATGTTCCAGGGGAGCTCAATTCCCTAGCGGATGCTCTGAGCAGAGACTCCCTCCCAGAGGAACACGAATGGGTTCTTCACAGAGAGGTCGTAGAAGATCTCTTCTCTCAGTGGGGTTTCCCCACTATAGACTTATTCGCCACAAGCGAAAACAAACAATGCCCAGGATTTGCATCCAGGTTCCCCCAACCAGACTCCCAGGGGAACGCCCTGTGGATGAACTGGTCAGGGATGTTTGCGTACGCTTTTCCACGAACTCCTCTCATCAGGAAAGTGGTGAACAAAATGAACAAGGAATCGATGACGCTCGTCCTAGTTGCTCCCATGTGGGCAAGACAACCGTGGTTCCCACACCTACGCAGGATGGCGGTGTGCGAGCCCATCAAACTTCCAGCCTGGTACAACCTACTGTCCCAGCACCAAGGTCAAACAGTGCACCAACAACCCAACTCAATGAACCTGGCAGCATGGCTCCTGAGGTCATAGAGTTTGGACATCTCAATTTGCCACAGAGGTGTATGGACATCCTAAAGGAATCTAGGAAACCAAACACAAGGCACTGTTACTTTGACAAGTGGAAGAGATTCGTCATCTAGTGCCAGAGTAGACAAATCAACCCGGTTGATTGCACTCCTTCCAACATTGTTACATACATGCTCCACCTGCTAGATGCAGGATTGGTTTTTAACTCACTGAAAGTACACCTGGCAGCCCTCTCGGCTTACACCACTTCCCATAGCAAGGTGTCGTGGTGGAAAGTACCAGTAGTTAAAGCCTTCATGGAAGGAGTAAAGAGACTTCACCCTCCTATTTCAAACCCACCACCAGGTTGGGACCGTAATGTGGTGCTAGCCAAGCTCATGGGCCCCCCTTTCGAACCCATGCATAAAAGCAGTCTCAAACACCTGACTTATAAAACGGCCTTCTTAGTAGCTATTACTTCTATAAGAAGGGTCAGTGAAATTCAGGCTCTGTCAGTGCAGGATCCCTTCTTTACTATCCATAAAGACAAACTGGTTTTACGTACACACCCTAGGTTCTCACCTAAATTTATATCAATATTCCATGTAAACCAGTCCATAGAGCTTCCGGCTTTCTTCCAGAACCCGCAAAGCTCTGCTGAGGTGAAACTACATACCCTAGATGTGCGTAGGGCGGTCCTCTACTATGTAAATAAAACAAGACCGCTAAGGAAAACAGATCAACTGTTTGTCTCCGTAGCTACAGGCAGAGAGGGGGATCGCGTCTCTAAAGGTGCCATCTCGAAGTGGATTATTAACTGTATCCAGCTGTGTTACTCACTCTCTGAAAAGACTCTGCCCTTTACGCCAAGAGCCCACTCTACTAGAGGCATTGGGGCCACTCTGGCTTTCATTGCAAATGTTCCCCTTGACACCATTTGCAAAGCAGCTACTTGGAGCTCTATTCACACTTTTACCCAGCATTACTGCATTGACACCCATTCAAAGGCAGATACACAAGTAGGACAAGCGGTTCTAAGACACTTATTTGCTCATGACCCTTCTCACATCCCACCTCCTTCTTCTGGTACTGCTCGCTAATCTATGCACAGCATGTGATCTAAGCAGATTCCACAAGCCTCAGAAGGGATACATTACTCACCGTAATCGTATTTCTGATGCTTGTATCTGCTTAGATTCACATGCGACCCACCCTTCCTCCCCTCCGAGAGAAGGCGCATGATTAATTGTAGTCTTACCTTTCTGTCTATCTGCTTGGATTATCTGTACTCACGCTACTCCTCATGCTACCTCATGTCAGAAAAAATACAATCTGAGGATCCTAGACGCATGAGGGATCTTGGGTACAGTGGACGTCACACTAGGGATAGTATTACTGGCACGCCCTGTGTCGACGCCCATTTTCGAGTTTCGAAAAACAAACTGTAATACTCCGCAGCTTCCACTAGATGTCGGCCTATGCACAGCATGTGAATCTAAGCAGATACAAGCATCAGAAATACGATTACGGTGAGTAATGTATCATATATATATATATATATATATATATATATATATATATATTTCTGAGGCTTGTGGAATCTGCTTAGATCACATGCTGTGCATAGGCCGACATCTAGTGGAAGCTGCGGAGTATTACAGTTTGTTTTTCGAAACTCGAAAATGGGCGTCGACACAGGCGTGCCAGTAATACTATCCCTAGTGTGACGTCCACTGTACCCAAGATCCCTCACGCGTCTGGGATCCTCAGATTGTTTTTTTCCGCCATACTCGTCGGAAGCATCTTGCGGAGTCCCCTGGCCTTAGCCATACTTTTGCTAATTATAGAAGTTTAAAATTATTTATTGACATCCTTCCCCACCCCAACGTCGACCCTTGACACTCGACGACGGCTGGAGAAGACATCGACCGTCGGCTGCTGCACGACGGATCTGGGCCTCGGAAGGCCGCTGGCCTCGGCCCGGGCCTAGTAGGCCGCTGGCCTCAGCCCTGCAAGTAGGGAGAGTGGGGGGTGGTACATACTCTTCACTCTTGGTATATAGGTACACCTTATATATTTCCTACACTTACCAGCCCGCTGCCTCAAGGTGCGTATGGAGGGTACCCCTTTCCAATTCTGCCCCAAGTGCAACCGCAAATACCCTTGGGTCGACAGGCACGCCACGTGCAATCTCTGCTTGCCGAGGGACCACCCCGAAGCGAACTGCAGAGCGTGTAGTAGGTTTAAGCCTAAGACACTTAAGGACCGTTCGACAAAGCGTTGGGCCCACCATGCCAAGCAGGCGGCCATGGCAGCGGAGGGCGCCTTCAGCGATGGCAGCGACGCCGTACTTTCGGACGGCGAGGGCATTACGGCGTCGAAAGACTGCCGAGCGCAGGTCCCCGACCTCGGAAGGTTGTCCGGCAGGGCGGCTATGGGGAAGACCCCCGGCGACGCAAGCGCTACACACCCTACACACACTAAGCACACTAAGTCCAACCGAACCTCGACGACGTCGACTTCTCGGAAAGAGGCACAGATAGAACGGTCCGACTCGGTGTCCTCTGGGCGCTCTCGATCAAGATCGCCTCATGAAGCAAGGCAATCATCCACTCTTGCCAAGAGTGCCTCGCTCCCTAGATTAACGGAAGTTCGATCGTCGGAAGACGAAGACGACTTCCACCCCCAGGCCGCGATCCAGGAGACCGAGGCCGCAGTTAACACCAGCGAGGCCCCACGCTCGAAACAAGATACCTCTCCAGACCCTCGACGCCAGCGTCGAAAGTCTCTGGGGCCTCCAAGGGGCAGGGAAAACATTTTTCCACGCACGGGGAGGGGGGGAAACAGCGGAAAGCACAGCCTTCCACTCCTGTAAGACCATCCTTCCACCCTAAGCAGACAGACAAACATAAATCTACTGGGACATCAACATCCAGCAAGGGTACCCTTGATAAGTCCTCTAAGTTGCCTACTAAAGTCATACCCTGTTCCAAAGAATGGTCCAGTGAAGACATAGACAGGGTCATGTCAAGGATGTCTTCCTTAGCTGATTTTTATGACAAAAACCCAGAACATTTCCTTTCGTATGACCCTCAAGGGGCCACACCCTCAGGCTCCTCTGATCCTATCCCCCTAAGTAAAAAGGCCCGGTTCGAAAGACCTGAACCCTTCGAGGTGCAGCCTTACTCTACTCCATACACTACTCCACACCCCAGATACCAAGGACAGCCTTTCCCTGAAGGGGTGGAGGAACAAACCGGGACTGAATACTATGCGGATGATGAGGACCTGGAGGAGGTAGAAGATGAACAGGAAATTTACAGAGTAGATTCCCCGGTAGAGAGCGAAGCCCCAGTTACCGACTCGCCAGTTGATAACCAGCCCCTCCTTAATGAAGTTCTCGCTCGCGCAGCAGAACATTTTCACATCGACACCCACGGTGTACAGGAGGAAAGGGACTTCGCAGAAGAGTTGGTGGGAGAGAGGAGGCCGGTCGCTCAAGACCATCCCTATCCTTAAATCCATCCAACGTAGAATAGATCCATCCCTGGTGAATCCTAACCTCACCAGAGCCGTCAACCCCAGAGTCGAAAAACTTTTTCGGGCAGCCCAGTCTGACCCTCTTTATATAAGAGGACATCTTAAACCAGACTCCCTAGTGGTTACCAACACTCGGAAGAGGGCTGGGACACCCTTATCGTCGTCAGAAGCTCCTCCCGACAAGGAGAGCAAAAGACTGTACGGGTTTGGCAGGAAGGTAGCCTCAACGTCCGCCTACCAAGCAAGGATTGCAAACTCCACCACCCTGTTGGCAAGTTACAACTGCCATCAATGGGAAGAGGTCGCGGCGCTCATAGCCTCTGCTCCTGAACCGTTAAAGGGCCAGTTGGCTCGGATCTCGGCAGAAGGGAGAGCCGTGTCTGGTTGCATATTAAAAGCAACTTTCGACGCCGCGGACAACGCAGGAAGATTGATAGCAGAAGGTACTGTTATCAAGAGACATGCGTGGTTACGGCAGTCGGGGTTCAAAACAGAAACCCAGGCTTCATTAATAGACAAGCCGGTGGAACCCAATCTATTGTTTGGGAAAGCGGTTGAAGACGCACTTAAAAATGCCAAGGACGAGTACGAGACTCTCAAATCCCTTGGCCAGCTTACCAACAAACCCCCTAACCAGAGGGGGAACGGTAATTTTCGTCGCCCACGCGGCCAAAATTCACAAAGAGGCAACTATGCCCAAGGACAGGGTACACAATGGAACAACAACCAGCAGTCTACCCAAAGTTACGGCAGGGGTAACAAGAGAGGTCGTGGAAGAGGCAGAGGCAGCCCCAACAAGGGAGGTGGCACGCCTCCACCAAAGCAGTGACGCTCAGTTCAGGGTCCCTTCTCACGCAACCCCAGTAGGGGGACGCATTTCCAACTTCACCCAGGCTTGGGAAGGGATCACCTCAGACAGATGGGTGCTGTCAACAGTGTCCACAGGATATTGTATAGAATTACTGCAGCGTCCCCGGAACCACCCTCCACGACAAAGAATACACTCCTTAGAACATCAGAAGATCCTTCTAGAGGAGATTGCCATTCTGCTAGAAAAGGACGCGATAGAACTCGTCCCAGGACACCAGGTAAACAAGGGTATCTATTCAACTTACTTCCTTGTGCCAAAGAAAGATTTGACAATGCGCCCAGTATTGGACTTACGGCCTGCCAACAAGTATGTCAAGCCCCAAAAATTCCGTATGAACACGCTACAAGAGGTAATCCCCCTCCTAAAAAAGGGGGATTACATGGCAACCTTGGATATGAAAGATGCTTATTTTCATATTTCCATGCTCCCAGCGCACAGAAAATACTTGCGCTTCAAGGTGGACAGTCGCCACTACCAATTCAAGGTACTGCCCTTCGGGATAGCTTCAGCACCAAGGGTATTCACCAAGGTACTGGCGGTGGCAGCTGCACACCTACGCAGGGAGGCAATCCCAGTGTACCCTTATCTGGACGACTGGCTCATAACGGGGGAAACCCCAGGAATTTGCAGGTCAAACATTCAAAGGACTATCGATCTCCTCCACGAATTAGGCTTCTCTATCAACGAGAAGAAGTCAAGTCTGGTGCCAAGCACCTCAAAACAGTTCTTAGGAGCAATCCTAGATACTCAAAAAGGGTTTACCTTCCCTTCGGAAGAGAGAATTCGGAATATACTACTGCAAATTCCACATTATCAGCCAGGTCAACAAATAACGGTACGCAAAGCAATGCGGTTACTGGGCATGATGGCGTCATGCATTTACCTGGTCCCCCACGCGCGTCTGCGCATGCGTCCCATGCAGGAATGGTTGGCGAAACAGTGGCCTCAGGCAAGTGGTCAGTGGGACGATCTAGTGGTCGTTTCGCCAACACTCGTACACAGCTTACACTGGTGGACAAGAAAGAATCTCGCAAGGGGAAAACCCTTTTACGATCCCGAAGTACAGGCAGTGGTGACTACAGATGCATGCCTGACTGGGTGGGGAGCTCACCATCTCCACCACACAGCTCAGGGTCTCTGGTCTCACTCAGTAGCCAAGAACCACATCAACCTCCTAGAGCTTCTGGCAGTATTCCGAGCGCTTCGGGCGTTCGAGCCCCATCTGCTAAACTTGTCGGTGCAGATCCGGACGGACAGCACGACAGCCATGTTCTATCTGAACAAACAAGGGGGGACTCGTTCGCCAAATCTGTCCAAGCTTGCCCAGAAAATCTGGATATGGGCACTCAGACGGAACATCTTCCTGTCATCACAACATGTTCCAGGGGAGCTCAATTCCCTAGCGGATGCCCTAAGCAGAGACTCCCTCCCAGAAGAACACGAATGGGTCCTTCAAAGAGATATCGTAGAAGATCTCTTCTCTCAGTGGGGTTTCCCCACTATAGACCTATTCGCCACAAGCGAAAACAAACAATGCCCAGGATTTGCATCCAGGTTCCCCCAGCCAGACTCCCAAGGGAACACCCTGTGGATGAACTGGTCAGGGATGTTTGCGTACGCTTTTCCACCAACTCCTCATCAGGAAGGTGGTGTACAAGATGAACAAGGAATCGATGACGCTCATCCTAGTTGCTCCCATGTGGGTGAGACAACCATGGTTTCCACACCTACGCAGGATGGCGGTGTGCGAGCCCATCAAACTCCCAGCCTGGTACAACCTACTGTCCCAGCAACAAGGTCAAACAGTGCACCAGGAACCCAACTCAATGAACCTGGCAGCATGGCTCCTGAGGTCATAGAGTTTGGGCATCTCAATTTACCACAGAGGTGTATGGACATCCTAAAAGAATCCAGGAAACCAAACACAAGGCACTGTTACTTTGACAAGTGGAAGAGATTCGTTATTTGGTGCCAGAATAAACAAATCAACCCAATTGATTGCACTCCTTCCAACGTTGTAACATACATGCTCCACCTGCTGGACGCAGGTTTGGTTTTTAACTCTCTGAAAGTACACCTGGCAGCCCTCTCGGCTTACACCACATCCCATAACAGAGTATCGTGGTGGAAAGTACCAGTAGTTAAAGCCTTCATGGAAGGAGTAAAGAGACTTCACCCTCCTATTTCGAACCCACCGCCAGGATGGGACCTCAATGTGGTGCTAGCTAAGCTCATGGGCCCCCCTTTCGAACCCATGCATAAAAGTAGTCTCAAACACCTGACTTATAAAACGGCCTTCTTAGTAGCCATTACCTCTATAAGAAGGGTCAGTGAAATTCAGGCTCTGTCAGTGCAGGATCCTTTCTTTACTATCCACAAAGACAAACTGGTTTTACGCACACACCCTAGGTTCTCACCTAAATTTATATCTAAATTCCATGTAAACCAGTCCATCGAGCTTCCGGCTTTCTTCCAGAACCCGCAAAGCTCGGCTGAGGTGAAACTACACACCCTTGATGTGCGTAGGGCGGTCCTCTACTATGTAAATAAAACCAGACCGCTAAGGAAAACAGATCAACTGTTTGTCTCCGTAGCTACAGGCAGAGAGGGGGATCGCGTCTCTAAAAACGTGATCTCGAAGTGGATTATCAACTGTATACAGCTGTGTTACTCTCTTTCTGAAAAAACTCTGCCTTTTACGCCAAGGGCCCATTCTACTAGAGGCATTGGGGCCACTCTGGCTTTCATTGCAAATGTTCCCCTCGACACCATTTGCAAAGCAGCTACTTGGAGCTCTATTCACACTTTTACTCAGCATTACTGCATTGACACTCATTCCAAGACAGATACACAAGTGGGACAAGCGGTTCTAAGACACCTGTTTGCTCATGACCCTTCTCACATCCCACCTCCTTCTTCGGGTACTGCTCGCTAATCTATGCACAGCATGTGATCTAAGCAGATTCCACAAGCCTCAGAAGGGATACATTACTCACCGTAATCGTATTTCTGATGCTTGTATCTGCTTAGATTCACATGCGACCCACCCTTCCTCCCCTCCGAGAGAAGGCGCATGATTGCTTGTAGTCTTACCCTTCTGTCTATCTGCTTGGATTATCTGTACTCACGCTACTCCTCATGCTTCCTCATGTCAGAAAAAATACAATCTGAGGATCCCAGACGCGTGAGGGATCTTGGGTACAGTGGACGTCACACTAGGGATAGTATTACTGGCACGCCTGTGTCGACGCCCATTTTCGAGTTTCGAAAAACAAACTGTAATACTCTGCAGCTTCCACTAGATGTCGGCCTATGCACAGCATGTGAATCTAAGCAGATACAAGCATCAGAAATACGATTACGGTGAGTAATGTATCCCATATATATGCATGCAGACAGGGGAGGCCCTCTGTGAGTGGAACACCTGAAGGAGGCAGAGCTCCAGCAGAGCCTGTGAAGTTCAGAACTGCTTTGAGCAGGAGAAGGAAGTGCTGGAAGCCTGGCATGTACAGAAGTCGAGACGGCTGGAGTGGAATGCTTGGTCGTGGCATGACCACAAAGCAATCGTGGTAAGCAGGCTGCCTGTTAAACGACGCCGACACCACCCAACGGAGTCCAGTTGCCCATATGTGAGGAACTCATGGTGACAACAAGTAAGACAGACACAAGTGATCACAGTTTAAGAGTGTTTTTGAACAATTAATTCTGTGTGTAGGTTGGAAAAACGTCTATTCTAAACCAAAATCTAGGATGGGAGCAAGCGTGGACCATCAAATGAAACATAAGGCAGCCCTAGTAGCGTTGGTCAAATAAAAAGGGCCTATACTAAGAAGCCTATTGCCAAGCCTTACAACTAATACAAAAAAAGGGGTGTGGGATACTTCCCAAGAAAAGAAAGAAGTGTTCTCAATATGTCTGGATGCGGTAGCCTGGGTCTCCCTTCCCCATGTTTTGTGCACGGGGTAAGATGGGAGCTTGGAGCACAGTACAGTCTCTGGCTTCTCCAGCACGAGACGACAGTTCTCAGGGCCGTAGATGGCCAAGTCTCGTTTCCTTCGAAAGTCTCTTGCCTTCTGGGCCTGACATGTGCAAATAACAAAAACACAAAAGTTCCTTTAGCAAATTAATATGTATTCCCAATGTTCACTGGGTGATGGGTTCACCCGTGGGTCCCCCTCTTCTGGGCGCTGACCCTTCTCAACTTCCCCATTCACTCTACTTTAAAGTGTTACGGGTTTTCACGTCCCTTATTGTTTCTCAATGCAGGATTCACTTCCCTTACTTTCTCTTAATGCGGGATTCACTTCGATTGCTTTCATATTGTTTGCTGATCAAAGTCTTTCGATTGTACAGGGATTTTCTAGACCTTCAGTATGACCACTTTGACCTATTCCACTGGCTCTCCCATCGCCTGCTGGTATCTGCAGTTTCTCTCAGATGGGGAGCGACCACAGTCTCTTGAGTTAGCACCCACGTAGTGCTGGATTCCCCCTGCAGCTTGTCTCCCCTTAACACTTTATAGTTCTTCCACAGTTCCTCGAACTTGGTTTAAAAGTTGCCACTTTGTGATTAGCAATAAACACAGCCCGGTTCTTATTGGCTCTCCCCTCGACCGGCTGTGATGAACCGCTAGACTTTCCTCTTCATCGGAGTCGAGGCCGGTACCACGGTTGCAGGAGCTTCCCTCGCTCCTTATTGGCGTAGGCTTAACCTGTGTACCGTTGACATCTGTTGCAAGACACTTGTGCTATTGTTCGCAGTCTTATGCTTTCTTCCGCAAAGGTTCTGCGGGCCTTGGGCGAAAAGGGCAAGGTCACGTCTCTCATCGCCACCCCCTCAATTCCTACCGTCTTTCTCCTTAGTTTGAACTGCCACGCCTGATTAGCCATCTCGTCGTGCTGTCTGTTGTGCTCGTACTGTGGGCAATGGAAAGGGCCATCTGGTGTGTGTGACTCTGATCAATTGCCTGTCTTTGCCGGACCCTTGTATTGGGACATGTCAGGTAAATGTTAGTCCGTTGAAGTTTGTGTTGTGCGAAAGTGTTTGTGTTGGATCCAATATGCCGTGTCCTGGCCACCTGCATGACTGATCCCCGAGGACTAGCCGTGGAGACACCTTCAGGTTTCGTACACGTAGCAGCATCAAGATGCTGAGAAGGAGAAAGGAACTCGCAAGAAGCAGACGTTGAGGAAAGCGAACCCAGAAGTAAACGGAAGGAAGGAGAAGGTGTCATAAGAGGCCGAGTATGGAAGCTGTGGAGCCGATGGAGGAGCCACCATTAGTGTTGTATTACATTTCTTTCAGCGTGGTCTAGTCTTTTCATGCCGATTTCCTTATTTTCCCCCTGGCCCCGTCCCCCTGCACATTGCAACTTTAGTTTTTTCCTGCATTACGCTCCAGCAAAGTTCGCTTTGCGCTTTTAGCAGTTTTTGCCTCCGCCTCGTCCCCGTTCCTGTCTTTTACCCTCCCTTGCCTGTCCTAGGCTTTGGCCGGTTTGCTTCTGCCTCGTATTCTCCCTTTCGAATGGTTTGTGTCCTCCAAAGTATTCCTCATCTTTGATATCTCGTCCAGCTTCGACTGCTTTCGGAAATAAATTCTCGTCAGAGGGCGCCATGCGTCGATGGCATCGAGTCGGTGTCCTTCGAAGGCCTCAGTCGAGGGTGATGTCATTGGGTGTACAAGCAGCACTTGCGGCGCCCGTTGGCCTCAATTCTGTTTTTCCGCAAACATGTTTGCTTCAGAGACTCGGCGCGCCTCGTTAGTATTTACTTACTACAGAGTTCATCAAAATCAAAATATCATCGACAACATGTCTTCGTCATCGACCCCGACTACACCTCGTTCGGGTTTCAAAAAATGCAGAGAATGCGATTCAAAAATGTCCATCACGGATCCGCATTGCTCGTGTCTATGGTGTTTGGGGGAAGCCCACGACACGGATTCCTGCTCAAAATGTCAAGCAATGACGAGTAAAGCCCTGCGAGCAAGCAAGGGAAAATTGCAAGTAGGTCGTAAAACTAAATCTGATCGTTCCTCGACCGTCGAGTCTGGAGAGTGTTCTCCTCGACACAAAAAGGACAAAAATAGATCCCGATCCCGTAGCGGCTCCCGCCACTCGCCGTCCTCTTCATCGTTGGACGAATCCCCCAGAAAATGTAAGTGCCCCACAAAACATTCTTTTTATGCAGAGTGGGAAACATTTCGTATGAAAATGCTAGACGTTTTCGAGAAGGGCAAGCCTAAATCCGTGCCTTCTTCGGAAGCTGGACGAGAGCCGTCCTGTTCTGACACTCACGCGCCCTCGAGCCCGGGTGATCGGAGAAAGACCCATCGAGAACCTTCAAGGTCTCTGAAGAAAGAAAGTCACAGGAGTCGTGCCGGGCGCTCAGTCATCAACACCATCGAAGGCTCTACATACCCCAAAGAAGAAATCTTCGATGACGACCGTCGAATCTGCGATGCCGTCGGTGCCATTTCCATCAACGTCGACACCAAAATCATCAGCGCCAAAAATTACTGTGACTCCAACTCAGCCTTCTGAGCATGTTAAAACTGGCAAAGAGGCTAAATCAAAGCGTCCCCCAAAGCCTACACCTTTGGTGGTTCCTGAGAAAGTTTGTACTCCTTTGCCTAGAAAGGAGTACTTCAAATCCCTCACTTCGATTTTTGAGGAAGAGGAGAGATCTGAGGAAGAGGAGGTTCCCTTTGGCCTTTAGTTTGGAACTCCTAATGTCCCAGATTGTTTAATTTCAGAGAAGAGTAAGATGACTGCACAATGCTAGTGGTGTTGACACATCACCTGAAACTGAGTTTGGTAGACCAGAGTCGGGGGAACACGCTGATTCCTCGTATTGGCACCTGATGCCAAAGGTCGTTGAATACCTAGGTTGGGCTAAACCACCAGCTCAATTCATCCAGGATGACCTTACTGATATTCTGGACCAAGGTCCACCGACCGACTCAATCCTACCCTTTCATGTGACCTTACAAAATAGGGTGGCCAAAAATGGGGAATCCCCGGATTCTATCACTGCAGTGGATAAATCCCTCATGAGAAAATACTGCCCTTCCATTTGCAACCCATGCTATCTGTCCAAACACCCCACTCCCGAGAGTCTGGTGGTCCAGGCAGCCACAGCTACATCTAATAAAGCGGCCTACCCTACCATCCCTCCGGATAGGACGACAAGCGTGTGGATGGATGGGTGTGCAATTTATTTTCAGCTGTGAGTATTGCACTTAAGTCGACCAACTCCACATGTGCCTTAGCCACATTTTTGTACACTCTGTGGGAGTGCATATCAATGGCGGCGGAGCACATTCTAGAAGGGGAGGAAAGGGAAGGTTTCCTAGCTATTGTTAAGCATGGCAAAGAAGCCATGCAGGAACCCCTTCAATCTGGCTTAGACACTGCAGACGGCGTCAGTAGGTCTATGGCTACAAGCATGGTTATACGCAGATTTGAGTGGTTTCGGAAGTCTGGTTTCACACCAGATGTGCAGGCCAGTCTTCTAAACATACCATTTGACACGTCTCGCCTTTTTGGCCACAAGGCTGACGAGAGCCCTGAGAGGTTGCAGACCTCAAAGGCGGCTGCCAAATCTTTAGGGGCGGCTGTTAGGCAGCCTCAGCCTTTTGTTCTTCAGGACAACCATGGAGGGGGCGATCCAATCGTTACTACTCCTCATTTGGAAAGGTGAGAGGATTGGCCAGTCAAAGAGGGCAAAGAAGAAACACTTGTGGTGGACGAGGAAAAAGTGCAAATACAGATACAGCTACAGCTTCCTTGCCATCAGCAGCTGCAGCAACCGCTTCGAGAGCTTGCGTCACGAAACACTGGTGGGGGGCAGACTGTCTCAGCATCTCGAAGAATGTCGAGCCGTTACTTCAGATGCTTGGGCTCTGGAGACAATATCCCAAGGTTACTGCCTTCCATTTATAACACAGCCTCACAACAATCCACCGGAGAAACACTCTTTGAGGATTCCAAATCCGCTCCTTGTGCAGGAAATTTTAACTCTGCTAGGGAAAGGTGCTACAGAACCAGTACCTGTAGCGGAGAGGAACAAGGATTGGTATTCCCCATATTTTTTTATCCCCAAGAAAGACGGGGGGCTGAGACCCATCCTGGACTTGAGCTACTTGAACAAGTTCCTCAGGAAGGACAAATTCAAGATGGTAACACTTTCTCAGATCCTCCAGGCTCTCCAGTTACAGGATTGGTTGGTGTCATTGGACCTTCAGGACGCTTACTTTCATGTGCCTATCCATCTCAAGCACAGAAAATACCTGAGGTGCGCACTATCAGTTTTGAGTCCTGACATTCGGGTTGACCTCTGCCCTGAGGGTCTTCACCAAACTGATGGTGGTGATGGCAGGGCATCTCAGGAGAGGGGGATTCATGTCTACCCCTACCTGGACGATTGGCTGATCAGAGCGTGTTCTCCCGAACAAGCCCTGGATCATCTCAGTCACCTTCCACTCCCTTCACAGACTGGGCTTCTCCCTCAATTTCAAGAAGTCACAGATGACACCTTCCCAGCAGCTCCAGTACATCAAAGCTGTATTAGATACATCCTTGGGAAAGAGCGTGCCACCCAAGGCGAGGGCCCAAGACATTCTTCAGATGGTTACCAAATTCCAAACTGCCCAGAATCTTCCGGCCTTCAATTTCTTGAGGTTGCTCGGCCTCATGGCATCGTGCATATTTCTGGTGCCAGAAACCTGCCTAAGAATGAGGTCCCTTCAATGGGCTCTAAAAACTCAATGGACACAGTTCTCAGGAAAGATGACAGGCCAACTCCAGGTTCCAAGCAGGGTCGCACTGGATCTTCTGTGGTGGGCATGCAAGGACAATATTCTGAAGGGAGAACATTTTTGGAAACCATGGCCAGAGATTACAGTAGTGACGGATGCCTCACTCATGGGGTCGGGGGGGCCCATACCAACGATCTGTCAGTCAGCGGTCATTGGTCTCCATCGGAGTCCAAACTACAACCTTTTGGGGCTGAGGGCAATCAGACTAGCGCTGAAGTCCTTCCTACCCTCGGTCAGAGGAAAGAATGTCCTGATAATGACGGACAACACAGTGGCCATGCATTACCTCAACAAGTGAGGAGGTGTAGGGTCACTAACACTGTGCAGAGAGGCAATGCAGCTGTGGTACTGGGCAATTCAAGAAGGAATCTCCTTATTGGCAGTTCACCTAGCCTGGGAGGAAAACACGATGGCGGACGCTCTGAGCAGGCAGAGCACAGTCTCCCACGAGTGGGAAGTAGCTCAGGAAGTCTTTCAAGAGATATTCGCCCTTTGGGGAACCCCTCAAGTAGACCTGTTTGTGACCGGAATAAACCAGAAGTGCGAAAGGTATTGCTCAAGGGAATTTCCTCTTAGAGGAGCTCTAGGAGACGCGTTCATGGTTGAATGGAGTTCCCACTACTTTACGCGTTTCCTCAGATCCCCGTCATTCTTCAAGTAATCAGAAATTTGAGACGGTTCGGAAACCGAATGATCCTAATTGCCCCTGATTGGACCAGGAGAACCCGGACCTTCTAGATATGCCCATCTGTCCTCTGATTCGTCTTCCATAGAAAGAGGATCTTCTCTCACACAGGGAGTGTTGGGGAGAATTCTCTGTATAGGCTAATTTCCCAAACTTAGTGAGTCCCCCAGCAGCTTTGCTGGATTTTTGGGGTTTATTTTTTTCTCCTGCTAAGAGTGAGACTCTTTTTCTCCCACTCTTAGGCATGATGTGAGAATGTCCTTTGACTATGTAATGTGTTTTATGGGCTATGGGGTCTTTTACTCCATAGGGCTTCATGCGTTTTTGGTATGTGTGTTACACAGCACCCTCAGTGCAGTAACACAGGGGTGTCATAGTGAACCCCAAACATAGACTCCATACCCTGGGACTGAATACCATCTCCCAGGGCATGTAAAGTCACCATTGACTTTACTAGTCTTAAATTGTGAACAGAACCAGTACAAACCATCATATTGTGGAAGTACTGGTAGGGGTAATTTGATTACCCCTGGGTCTGTTTTTCAAGGGGGGGGCACTGTCCAGTCCCCCCTTGTCGAGTTTCTGGCTGGTGGCAGTGGATACCACGCGAAATATTCCACCGGAATATTTCCTATGGGATTTTCCCATTCATTTTAAACGCACCACTTTTTTTGGTGCAATGTTAAAGATACCGCTGGGTTATTTATTTAATATTTATTCCCCGGTTGGGTCTTTTTGCCAGGACTCGGTTTTAAAATGGCGTTTGTGTTCGCCTCTGTAACACCAACCCAAGTCGAGCCCTTTGTCCCACTTTTGGCGGGCTTCTGCACAGAAGCCTCCAAAAGTGGTGCCACTCTGTCTGGGTCCATAGGATGTGTGGGAGCGGAGAATAGGCACCCTGGACTGAGTTGCCTCGGCAACTCAAGTCGCACTCTTGTGTGATTGGCCCAGTGGTGAACCGCCCGGCTCACCACTTAGCATGTTTGATTGACAGCTAGGACTAATGAATGGGGGTTTTCTGCATAAAAGCAGGGCTTTGGGGACAGGAACTTCAGAAGTCGCCACAGGACCTAAAGAATCTGAAGAGGGAGAAACTGAGCCGACCTGCAACGACGACACCACCGGTGGAGCCCTGCTGAACCGACTCACCACTTCCCAACGACAGAGAAGATCTTCGAGGAGAGTCTTCTTCCCTTGAGCTGGTGGGGTTAACCAGTTCGCCCTTTTTCACCTCCCTGGATCGTCTCGTGGTCGAATCGCCCATGCCAAGCACCCCTGCGGCCGGATAGCCACACGTCACCACTACCGTGAATAAAAGGGTAGTACCTTTTAACCGGGAAACTCAGCAGCTGGTTTCTTCCCTGGCAGTGCAACGACCTCCAGCTTTCCTCCACATCGAGATCTTCTCTTCCCCTGGACGAAGCATCGACTTGCACCTGCTGCCAGGAACAACTGCCCCCGCTGGAGCTTTCTCACCATTTCAGTTACTGTGTCCCGCCTGGTCTCCGTTGCAACAGACCGTCCAAGGTGTCCCGTATATCCTTGACTCTCTATCTTGGGGTGATCTCGGACCTGTTAACTAACTTTTCTGAACTGATCTAACTCCTTTTTGAACTATCTGCAAAGACTTTTAAAGTGTACTTCAACTGTGTGATCTTGGGCACATTCCGCCTTGCTCTCTCCAAGAGTGGGCCCGGCCTATGAACTTTTTGCTCTACAGTAGACCCTGCCTTTCTTGACTTGCTGTGGTTCTTTAAAAGTGTTGGTATTGTGTGTTTTCCTATTTGTGCCTTTTCCCTCCCTTTTTAAATAATTATTGGAGTGCCATCTTGGTTAAGCGCTCACCTCTGTGTTGATAAGTGGTGTTCTTTTCCTAAGACTTGTCGAATAACTAATCAGGGAGGTGTATATATTTATAGTGACTGTGTTTGAACTTGCTTGACATATTAGTGCCAGTGTATTTTTACAAGTGTGTTTTTAAATAAATAATTATATACTTTCATACCAAAGCTCTGGTCAGTGTTTGCTTGTGCTACTGTATTTTTGTACCTAATGTGTATACTCTATATACTGCCTAACTCTTCTTGAGAGAAGTCTGACTGCTCAGCCAAAGCTACCAGGTAAATCTGGGTGGTGCAGACTGCTACCAATTGGGTTTACGGCTAACACCTGTAGTCTTAAACCTTTTGCAGTGGTCCCTAAGGGAACTGCACAGGTTTCTGCCTAACAGGGAGGGACAGGTTCACCATCCAGAGGTCAACACTCTCAACCTTCACGCTTGGTTTCTGAAAGGCTGAGAAATAAGGATTGGGACCTCCCGGATGACGTCATGGGGGTGTTGCTTTCGGCCAGAAGGCCATCAACAAAATCTCTGTACCAATGCCGTTGCAACAAGTTTTGCTACTAATGCAGGGTCTTTCCTCTTATCATTGGTACACAAAGGTCTCAATGTTGGGACCGTTAAGGGTTACCTGGCAGCGCTCTCCATTTTCAAGCGGTCTTCGGAAATATGCTTCTACTTTAAAATTCCCTTGGTGATTCAATTTCTTAAAGGGCTCACAATTGTGTTCCCACCCTCTTCTTTTCAGGTCCCAGTTTGGGATCTTAATCTGGTTCTAAAGATTTTAATGTGTGCCCCATTTGAACCCTTGCACACATGTCTCTTGAGGTTATTGACCTCCAAAACCATATTGTTGATTGCATTGACATCTGCACGTAGAGTGAGCGAGTTGCAGGCACTTTCCTTTAGGCCACCCTATACTGTATTCCACAAAAACAGGGTTGTGTTAAGGGTCAAACCCTCCTTCCTACTTAAGGTTGTATCTGTTTTCCATTTAAATCAGAAAATGGTTCTGCCAGCGTTCTACCCCCTGCCACATCCCGGTAAAGAGGAAGAAAGGCTCCATAGGTTGGACCCTAGAAGAGCTTTTAAGTTTTTATATTTCTACGTTCTCCAAACTCACAGTGGATGACCAACTCTTTATTGATTACACCGGAAGGAAATTGGGTCAAGCTGTTTCAAAACAGACTTTATCAAGGTGGATTATTCTTGGCAACTCAGAATGTTACAAATTGGCAGGAAAGAACCCGCCAGAAGGCTTGAGGGCTCATTCTACCAGAGGTATGGCCTCTTCTGCAGCCCTTCAAAGGGGCGTACCTATTCAATCCATCTGTGATGCAGCAACTTGGTCATCGCTGCATAAATTCATGAAGCATTACTGTTTAGATACTTCCCACTCTCCGGATATTGCCTTTGGTAAGGCGGTACTGTATTCAGCTTTGTAAAATGCAGACAATTTCAAATTCTACTCCCTCCTCCAAATTCTGCATACTGCTTTGGGAGTCTATCAAAGATGAGGAATACGTTGAAGGACACAATCCTTAACACAAGTTACTTACCAACTGGTAGCGTTCTTTTGAGTGGATGTTCCTCCAACTTATTCCTCATCGCCCTCCCAGCTTACCCCGCTATAGAATTTTCCATGCTGTTACAGCTTCCGCTCTCGCAGGGAAGATTGCTGATTGCCTACACCACAGCACAACACGAAACAGGAGAGTGGGGGAACAGAATAGAGGCCAACGGATGCCACGTGTGCTACTTGTACACCCGATGACATCACCCTCGACGGAGGTCTTCGAGGGACATCGAGTCGACTCAACGCCATCGACGCCCAATGCCCTCTGCCGAGAATGTTTTTTCAGAAAGCATCCGAAGCTGGACGAGATATCAAAGATGAGAAATACATTGGAGGAACATCCAGTCGAAAGAATGTTACCAGTTGGTAAGTAACCTGTTCTTCCTAAGTTTTCCTTTCGTTTTGCTATTTCGGGGCTTCCCAACGCTCTGCCTTTTTCCCTGTCTTGCCTTTGCGTCTCCTGAGCCCTCTGCTATTGCCCGCCTTTTTGCTTTTTGTTTTTTTCTCATTCTGCCTTAGTTCCGAGTTTATCGCCTCAGCTCGGTAGGGTTCCTGCTACTTGTTTAGTTCTGCCAGGCACTCTCCTTTTCTCCTCTGTGTCACTCCTCCTGATCACCTTTGCCTTACCTCTTCGTTCCGCAGGCCTCCCGATCCTCTTCGCTCCTCGCGTTGTCACCGCAAAGGATCTGGGAGCGGGCCCTCTCTCTCGTTACCTTTTCTTCTTATTTTTGTCTGGGGTTCTCTCGAGTTGCTCCAGCAGAGCAGGCTCCGTGCAGTCTACATTCTTCCTTGAGCCTCCGGTCACTTGTGGTCTTCTCTGGATTCTCTTTCCGGTATCTCTTGTTATTGGGTTTTCTTCCTTTGCCTTTCTGTTCTCTCCCTGAGCTCCTTTACCTTGATCATTAGGACCTATTCCCTCTCTGCTCTTCTGTGCTCCTTGGGATCCCCTGCGCCCCAGGACTCATTTTGGATTCTACACAAGAGACTCCTTTCTACATCATCGGAAGTGCCCCAACCCATCTGACCAGAATTGATATTCTACAGACTTCCAGTTTTTCTTTTCTGCCATTGGCTTTTTCCTCATACCTGGGCTGCTCAGGGGAGACACCATTCTTGTTTGGGTTGTACCCAATCAAACGACAGTGGTAAATTCCCGGAACAGACCCTACCTCTTCAAGAAGAAGACAGGAACATTTGAAGAAACCACAAGAGAGTTCTCTGCATCTGACACCTCGACTAGTGGAAGTGATACCGAAACACAGGTGAGACCTGCCACTCCTGACAGATTGCAACACCCAGAAATGGCGACAGTAGAGCAAGTGCAAGAACTATTGTCAGCTGTTCAAGGTTTATCTATGGAAGTCCAGGGGCTGAAGGCCGAAGACGCAGTACTGCGACAGATGGCGGCCAACAGAGATGCTCAACAGACGGATCTACCACCTTTAGCCCTGGCGGCAGGTACATTTTATGGCTCTCCGTAAAGAGTATAGGAATTTGTAGATGCCTGCCTGGTGTACTTCATTTTCGACCTTCCACTTACACCTCCGATCGGACTAGAGTGGGGTTCCTCATCTCCAATATGGTGGGTAATGCCCTAGCCTAGGCTACACCCCTAATGACTTCCGCCAACCCAGTCTTCCAAGATTACAATGCCTTTGTGGCTCTTCTTTGTCAAACGTTTCAGAGGCAAGAGATCGGTTTTTCAATCGGAGAATCCCTATTGGACATCAAACAGGGTTCCATGGATCTGATGACTTATATGTCAGCATTTTAAACGCCTTACAAACGAAGTAGGGTGGCATGAATCAGTTCAGTTTAGTTTTTAGGCGAGGTCTACATGAAGAACTCAAAGATGAGTTGGCACGCTTCTTTGGAGGATCTGTTTTCTCTGGTGTTACAGATTGACTACAGGATATCTGAAAGAAGAGCTGAAAGAAGAAAAGGCTGTACACCACCTCTCCTGACATCTGGACACCAGATGCCTTCCTTTTCTGCTCAGGGTCGTTCTCTGGAAGAACCTATGCAACTGGGCCCTACTGGAGAGGTCCCTTGACTCCGACCGAAAGAGAAAGACGCAGAGACAAATGTCTTTGTCTGTATTCTGCCTCTGACAACCACTAACTATGAGATTGCCTAGATGTACCCCCTCTGAGACAGGGAAACAGACCCCGGTCCTAGGATAAAAACCACTAACCGGGGTTCTACAGACGGTTCCAAACAATCCCATTCAGCCAAAGGACCAGAAGAAGATTCACGCTTGATGGTGGTCCTCACATTGCTACAATGGAACAAACAGTCCGGAAGAGAGGTGTTAACCCTGGTAGACAGCGGGGCAGCAGGACATTTCCTAGACGTCAATTGGGCTAAATCCGAGGGAGTGCAGCTCCTCTCCAAGAAAGAAGAACAGACAGTAGAAGGAGTGGACGGTCATCCTTTGTGCTCAGGTCCGATCAGCCAAACCACTGGTTTACTTCAGGTGTCCCATCAATGATCACCATTACTATATCCTTCGACCTAATAAGAGCAGCTAATTTCTCTGTCATCCTGTGCCTTCCCTGGCTACGCAAGCACAGCCCTCTCATTGACTGGTCTCTCAATTCTTTACTATTTCGTTCTGCGTTCTGCAGAAGTCGTTTGACAGCATCCCCACGGTTCGAGTGTCTGACCGTTTCCTGTTTTCCTCAAGTCTCTACAGGAGTCAATTGTCTATTGTCTGGGTTTCAAGACTAACCAGATGTATTTGAGGTTAAGATCCCCAAGGACTTATCACCCCACCGTTGTCATGGCTAACTATACTTCCACCTCACAGACACACTGTCCCTCTGCTCCTAGGGGCAGGACACTTCGTACTCCCACTCGCTGCTTCAGCACACCCAAACACCTGAGGGCTAGTGCAGTGAAAACGAGTTGGGCACAATCCTGGTGCGCCTTGCGCCTATCACATACCCCCACAGACACTGCAGGGGTTAACGAGGTAGGAACTTCCTGATCTACTACTAAGATGGCCGTTCAAGGGCCCCGATAAGCTTCTGACAATGCTTCCTAGTCATTGGGAGTAGCTGGCTAAATAAGCCACCCCCAGACTAGAAAGCGTGCTTCGCGTTACTTCTGCTAGCTGCAGCGTAACGCTTACCGTGGAACTCTGATCTGCCTGACCAGCAAAGAAGAAAAGACGAATTAGACACCTGGCACACATTGAAGCACCCTGCACAACCAGAGTTTCAACTCTGGAGGGCCCGGCTCCTCTCCTGCAGACCGCTCTGGATTTGTTCACCCCAGTCTGCAACGGCTCACTTCTTCTCCTCCTGACTGCAGCTCTGATGCAGCCAGTAGATCTCTGCCCTCGCAGCACTCCAGCTCCGGAGCACCTAAAAGGGAAGAAAGGAACAACGTGAATACAGTCAAGCAATCAGCACTAACGAGCATACCTGAGCACTCGGGGCATCTACAACGCGTGCATAAGCATGCTTGACATTGCGCATTAATACTGCATTCAACTAATCTGACAGCACCGCGGTAGAGACACTTAGCCTTAGGTCACAAACAGCTGACCTTTGCAGTGCTCGTCAGCAGGTTTTATTGTACATCGGAGACACACGCCTCCAGCAGCACGCGTGTCCTCCTCATGGCACGCCCGATGCCAAGGCTCTGAAAACAGCACTCATAAGCACAGACAGATCATACTAACCTCCATACAACCCAGGAACTATTAAAAGGCCACTTACCCACGGCCAAGGACAACATAACTAACATTAAGACATTTAAAGTGCTCCCTAAGTCACTGCATGTCTGGACTAGGGTTACAGTGAGAAAACTAGTGCACATCCAAACCAGTGAGGAAACTGGTTATGCCATAGAAGATTAGCGCCCCTGCAACTGAAAGTAGGATGGAGAGCTGATCGTCCTAAAACACCAGGTGAGACAAGTACCCGTGGGAACCTTGGAGGGAGTGAAGGGGAACCAGTGAGGCAGTGGGATCATCCTGGACCGGCAGTAACACTGACACTGTTCTTTCCCCCTCAAGTGCAGTCCCCACAGTCCAGCCAACCAGTCCAATCACCCCAGACCCTCCCACAGACACCAGGTGAGCGTAACAACCGTTCTGAGGATTGCAAAATTGACATTCCCCCAATGTCATTGTTCTCTTTTTGACGTATGTATTCCTCGACCATACCTGAGCAAAAGGCTCTGCGCGAGTACTTACACCACAATTTGAAAAACAGGCTTTTTACGTCCTTCAAAGTCACCTGCTGGAGCCTCCCTATTCATTACAAAAAAGGATTCTAAAGACCTCAGACCCTGCATCGATTTCTGCTGCCTTAATAAGATTACAATAAGGGGTTGGCACTCTATGCCTCTGATTAAGGATATCTTAGAGGCTGTCCAGGGAGCGGTGATCTTTAGCAAGCTCGATTTAAGAGGTGCGTACCATCTGCTAAGAATCGAGGACGGAGACTAGTGGAAAACGGCATTTCGGACTCCATTCGCTCTGTTTGAATATTGTGTGATGCCCTTCGGCTTAGTGAACGCACCAGCCATCTTCCAACGGTTCATGGGCCGACTATTTGCAGACCTATTGTACTTAACGGTAATCATTTACGTGGACGATATATTGGTATTTTCCAACCAAGTTAGCCTACATCCAGGACACCTTACAGAGGTCTTGGACCGCTTAAGGTGACGCCAATGATATGCAAAACCAGAGAAGTGTCAAATCACAGTCCCTCTGTACCATGTCTTGGATTCATCCTATCAGCCAAAGGAGTGGAGATGGACCCCAGGAAAGTTACTTCGATCCTTGATTGGCCAGCACCATCTTCTGTAAAGGACATACAAGCTTTCCTGAGTTTGGCGAATTTCTACCAGCGATTTATTGACTATCTCAGACCAGGTCCTGCCGATTACTGCTTTGCTAAACAAGAACGCTCCTTTTCATTGGTATTGCAAAGCTGAGGAGGCCTTTCAAGGCTTGAAATTGGGGCCTTCTGGTCTGCGCCCATCCTCAGGCAACCCGATCAGCAGCTTCCTTTCTTGGTCGAAACGGACGCATCAGCAGGAGCCAAACGAGAAGATGATGGACAGGAACACCCAATTGCCTATTATTCGCAAACTCTAACCCTGAGTGAGACGCATTATTCTGTCATCGAAAAGGAGTTACTAGCCGTTAAGCAAGCCTGTGCCGAATGGCGCCACCTTCTGCAGGGTTCCGCTCATCCCTTTGTGATTTGCACCGATCACAGTAACTTGAAGGTGCTTCAGCAAATTTAATGTCGAAATGCTCACCAAGCCATATGGGCTTACTTCTTTGCACAGTACGATTTCCTTATCACTTACATCCCAGGAAGTTAGTACACTGTAGCAGACAGCCTGTCCCGATGTCCGTCGCTATGTCTACACCCCCCTTCCAAAGGAGAGCTTCTTCAGAGCATACCCTTCATTGGTACCGTATCTCATTTCCTGCACAAAGTTAAGTTTGCATGAATCAAGGCTTTTGGACCCCTCTCCCAAGATATCCAGGCACAGAGGTCCTCCAACAAGCGTTTACTTTTTCTCAGGGGCCGACTATATGTTCCAGATACCAATCTACAACAGTTTGTCCTTTCTTGGGGTCATGACTCCAGAATCGCAGGACATAAGGGGGTGGCAGCTACCATCGCCCTAATCACGCAATTTTTTTGGTTGCTTACCATGCTAACCGATATCCAACAATACATTCAAGCTTGTACAGTTTGTGCCAGAAGTAAGAATTCCACCTCCGGACCAGTGGGGTTGTTAGAACAACCCAAACTTCCTAAAGAACCTTGGACTCATATCTCTCCAGACTTTGTGGTGGATCTTCCCCAATTCCAAGGGTATACAGCCACAATGGTCATGGTAGACAGCTTTTGTAAAGTAGCCCACTTTTCACCATTGAATGGGGTTCCTTCAGCTCCAGAGATGGCACAGGTATTCCTAAGAGACATGGTCAGGCTACACGGTGTACCCAAGATGATCATATCAGACAGAGGGTCCCAGTATACATCGGAATTCTGGAAAACCCTGTGCAAGCTTCTGGGCATCGAGCGAGAACTCAAATCAGGTTACCACACGCAGTCCAATGGTCAGACAGAACGCCTGAATGGCACCATGGAACAATACCTCAGGTGTTTTGCAAACAACGAACGAGACAATTGGGCTTTGCTACTATCCACAGCGGTGTTCTCTTATAACAACTCTATACACTCCGCCATAAAGATGTCTCTGTTCTTCTGTCTTTATGGTCGACATCCCCGTGCCTTTCCAGCTACTTCATTACCCCCCACTACTCTACTTACTGTTGATTCTCTGATAGATTCCATACCCGCCGCACAAACTGTGTTGCTCCATTTGGAGGAGAGTCGCAGAAGATATAAGAACCAGGCAGACGTCCATCGCCGACCCGCTCCACATTAGAAAAAAGAACTTGTTTTGCTTTCCACCAAATATCTGCCTAGGTGAACTCATCCCTCCAAATTAGCACCCAGATACCTGGGTCCATTCCCCATTCTGTACCAAATCAACCCGGTAGCTTACAAACTCAAACTACCTAAGCAGTTCAGACTCATCAATCTGGTCTTCCACAAGTCCTTATTGAAGCCATACATCTCTGACCGGTTCCGGAGAGAGGATACTTTCAAGGTATCTATCAATGATCCCTCTCCTGGCATATACGAGGTCAAGAAGATTGTCGACTCCCGCTACCACAAGGGGAAACTGCAATATCTGGTCAGATGGAAGGGATATACCCCGCAGAAGACTCTTGGGAACCTGTTTCTAGCATATCGGCTCCTAGATGTCTGCAGATATTTCATCACCTTCATCCGAGGAAGCCAGGGGTATTCACCCCTGGAAGGGGGCATACTGTGATATGAGGCAGAGTAGGGAAGCTGTGGAGCTGAAGGAGGAGCCACCATTAGTCTTCCATTACGTTTCATTCAGCATGGTCTTGTCTTCTCATGCCAGTTTCCTTATATTCCCTCTGACCCTGCCCCCCTGCGTGTTGCAACTGTAGTTTTTTCCTGCATCACGCTCCAGGCAAGTTCGCTTTGTGCTCTTAGCAGCTTTTGCCTCAGCCTTGTCTCCGTTCCTGCCTTTTACCCTCCCTTGCCTATCTTCTGCTTCGGCCGGTTTACTTCCGCCTTGTATTCTCCCTTTCTTGAGTTTTCCTTTCATTTCGCTATTTCGGCGCTTCCTGCCACTGTGCCTTTTTCCCTGTCTTGCCTTTCTGTCTCCCGAGCACCCTGCTATTGCTTGCCTTTTTGCATTTCGCTTTTTTCTCCTTCTGCCTTATTTCTGTGTTTATCGCTTCAGCTCGGTAGGGTTCCTCCTACTTGTTTAGTTCTGCCAGGTGCTCGCCTTTTCTTCTCTCTGTCGCTCCTCCTGATCACCTTTGCCTTACCTCTTTGTTCCGCAGGCCTCCCGATCCTCTTCGCTCCTCGCGGTCCATATCTCTGCCGAGGATCCGGGTGCTTGCCCTCTCTCTCATTCCCTTTTGATCTTCTTTTCGTCTGGGGTTCTCTCAAGTTGCTCCGGCACAGCAGGCTCTCTGCAGTCTACATTCTTCCTTGATCCTCCGGTCACTCGTGGTCTTCTCTGGATTCTCTTTCCGGTTTCTCTTGGTATTGGGTTCTGTTCCTTTGCCTTTCTGTTGTTCTCTCCCTGATCTCCTTTGCCTTGATCATTAGGACCTATTCCCTCTCATATCTTCTGTGCTCCTTGGGATCTTCTGCGTCCCAGGACTCATTTTGAATTCTACACAAGAGACTCCGTTCAACATCATCAGAAGTGCCTCAACTCATCTGACCAGAATTGATATTCTACAGACTTCCAGGTTCTTTTTCTGCTGTTGGCTTTTTCCTCATACCTGGGCTGTTCAGGGAGACGCCATTCTTGTTTTTGTTGTACCTAATCAAACGACTGTGGCAAATTCCTGGAACAGACCCTTCCTGTTCAAGAAGAAGACAGGAACATTTGAGGAAAACACCACAGAACTCTCTGCATCTGACGCCTCGACTAGTGGAAGTGATACCGAAACACGGGTGAGACCTGCCACTCCTGACAGAAGGTCCCAAGTATCTACGGGTACCAGAGATATTCCTCTGCAGTACAGAAGTTAACTGGAAGAATGGGAATACTGGAAAGCCAACAGGGACTATGTATAGAATCCGAGAAACTCGTCCCAGTACAAATGACGAAAGCTTGAAACCAAAGTTGATTAACTTTGTGAGGGGTCAGCAATGAGAGGCGGACACAAAGAGTTACTTTTCTCAATATTAGTCTTTTTATTAACATAAACGGGTATGGTTGAAGGCCTAACTTTACCTATCGCAACGTGAATGTCCCTTCCTATAAAATCTATGCTAAAACAGGATGACCTTGTGTCCAAACTTAATCTGACCCTCATACTGACATGTACAAGCAAACCGTGCAAGGTAAATGTATCAAATTCAACTTAATAGAAAAGTGCAACAACTCAAACATATAACTTCAACAAAAACACTTCTTGTATCCAGTATTGGCTCCCTTCCCCTGGATGACTTCAGGTAAGCAATTCACAATGTTCTTGTATCAAGACAAGTCTCTTAAAGGCAGTACAAATGTCTCTTTCACCTAATACATTCCTCAGGTGGACCCAACCAATGTTCTTTTCATAACACTTGTTCGGATAAGGCAAGGAAAGGTCTTTACTACTTTTCAGAATGGCAAAACAAATAGCAGTGATTCAAGTATGGCAACAGGCATGTCTTTTCAAAGTTCCTGGTTGATAAAATGTTCAATTGAAACAAGAACCAGGTCTCTTTTTAAAACACCAGTTCAAAGTAAGTTTCCTTGTACACTCTCTTGCCAGGAAACTTCTCGACTTCAACTGAAACAAACTCCTGATATCTTGGTTTACTCTCCTGTCAGGAATGATCCCCCTTTTGGTTCACTTAGACCCCCTGGTGTACTCTCCTGACAGGTATCTTTACAAAAAGGTTTTACTAACTGATACTCTTATCAGGCTTCTCTGCAACATTCACTCTCTTCTGAATTATTTTTACAGTTGCATCTCCCCAGTGGCACAACCCTTTTTGACTTCAGTTATCACTTGCACCAATCTCCCTCACATTGGCATCTCTTATAGGAGGGTTTGTTCAAGCTCCTTTTGTCAACCTCTCTTACAATGTCTCGTCTCTTGGCAATGCTTGTTCCAGGTTTCCCCCAACTGACAGCTCATGTCGGGAGAATTGTGCACACATTTCCTCTTTATTTCTCTTAGAACCTCTTTTGGCTCTTGACAATGCTGGTCACATGTTTCCCCCAACTGACATCTCATGTTAGGGAAATGTTACAATAGTCGCCTTATTCGTTCAATTAAATTTGGTCGGTATTCAAAAGTACTTTCACAATGTTGTTTAGCATGATCACACGCTGCGCGCCCCCTTCAATGTTAGGTTGACTCACCAGTTCACTGTGCGGTGGTAGAGATTTGTTCGCGAGGGGCAAGCTTCCCCTTCTGATCAGTTTCTCTCTGGGTCTCTGCGTCAGCTCTCCTAGCCTTCGCTGCCAACACTCGTGCAGCACCACAGGGCTGCGTCTCCTCTTCCAACCCCGCTGCACGCTGGCTGCTTTCACCTGGAATTCCTCTCTGGTTCTGAGCGACGCCATCCTGCTTCTGGCATGCGCTTCTCGTTCTCCCCGTGGCCCTCTGTATGTCTTCCTCTGCCACCGGTCACGCTTCCTGCTCCATGCACTCTGAACTTTCCTACTCTCTTTTCCGTCGTTCTTCTCGTCCCGGACGTTCTCCTTTTTACAGCTGATTGGGGGATTTAAATGTCCCATGTAATTGACTGGCTGACAACTAGACTACACATTTCCTCCACATGAACTCCTTCAGCCTCCTCCTCGTCACAGTATTTGGAGCTTTCTGGGACTTCGAGTTACAATAAGTTTCCGATGATTTTGGATCACATTGTTGAACAGTTGTTTGCAATACAATCACCAACAGCACCAGATGTTTCATTTACTCTTATGTTCATCATGCACATATGGAAATTGAATTGGGTTCTGTTTAAAAGTGGTTTTCAGAGTTTTACAACCAGATGGTTTTGAGTAATGGTAGCAAGCCATCCAGAACTCTGTAATTAAGGGATTTTCTTTACCACAAAGTGAATACCTCTTCCCTACCTGTGGAGTCACCACTTTCCCCTGACGGCCATCTCCCCCCATGTGATCCACCCTAACACAGAGCGAAGGATTCAGACAAGGGGAAGGAAACTCCATAATAAAGAGGAAAGACTGCCAGTCCCATAAGGGAGTTACAGGAACTGATACAGAGGATAGCAATAGACTATTTAAAAATTGCATATTAACAAGAACTCACCAGTGCAAAACCGCAACCATCAGGAGAAATAATTGCCCTGACCTTAATTGATTAAACTATTGGTAGAGTCAGCTAGGATTACTCTTGGACAGATGACTTATTCCTTTGGACGTTAACTCATGACTGACAAGCACCTCGTTTAGTAAAGTAGGTAGGGTATACCCCATTGTGATATGGAAAGATAGGCTATATTCTTTAATAAACACATTGTGAAAATGTCCTCTAAGTGTCTGCGTCCTTCTTCTGACACACCACACCCCCTTTAAGGTAATTGTTAAGAGTTCTCGCAAGCGTTGATCCAGCCAATTGTGGGAAATAAATGTAGAGCATCACAAAGGAGTTCTCCTTTTAAACTCATTCATACACATGACATCCGGGGGCCAATTCATAGAATCGAGCCCAGAAGTAGCGCAAGCGTCGCGTGACGAGAAGGAGCGTGCGCCACGCTTGCACCAGCCTTAGCGCAAACCAGCAATTGCGTGGCATGCGTATTCATGGATTCTCCGCGCATCATTAGCCGTGGTGCAATAAACATAAAGGTGCGCCAGTAACACCCCCAACACACCCCCGTGCGCAGGACAAAGCCAATGAAATGCCTACTATGGCACAAGGCCCTGCGCCATCTGTGAGACAGCACACAGCCCCCCCATAATAATTGTGTGAAAAATCAGTGTACCCCGGTCGCACCTGCCAAATCGCGAGGAAAGGCCCACGCGTACCCCGTCTGAACCCCAGCATAATCGCGTACCCCGCTCGCACCAGCCAAATCGCATGGGAAGGTCTGTGCGTACCCCGTCCGCACCCCAGCATAATCGCGTACCCCGCTCGCACCATCCAAATTGTGTGGGAAGGCCCGCGCATACCCCGCGATACACGCACAACTCCCCTGGACTCCTCCTCACAGGACAGCCAGACCCCAGCAGTGGACCATACCCCACAGGCCGCCCACACCACATGGGACCCCCGCCATCACCTGTGAACATACCCTGCATGCAGCCCACGCCACATGGCCTCCCATCACCCGTGACCATACCCTGCAGGCAGCCCACACCACATGGGACTCACACCATCTACTGTGAACATAACCTGCATGCAGCCCACACCGCATGGCCCCCCCCATCACCCGTGACCATACCCTGCAGGCACCCCACACCACATGGGACCCACACCATCACCCGGGATCATACCCTTTAGGCAGCCCACACCACAAGGCCACCCCATCACCTGTGATCATACCCCACAGGCAGGCCCGCCTCATGTCCCCACCGATGATGGCAACCTGCAGGCAGGCTGTGCCACATGTCCCCACCCCCCACCAGCGACAGCACCATGCAGGCAGGCCCGCCTCAGGTCCCCACCCCCCACCAGTGACGACAACATGCAGGCAGGCCCCGCCTCATGTCCCCACCCCCCACCTGTGACGGCAACCTGCAGGCAGGCCCTGCCACATGTCCCCACCCCCCACCTGTGACGGCAACCTGCAGGCAGGCCCTGCCTCATGTCCCACCCCCTACCAGTGATGGCAACCTGCAGGCAGGCCCCGCCACATGTCCCCACCCCCCACCTGTGACGGCAACCTACAGGCACGCCCTGCCTCATGTCCCCACCAGTGACGCCAACTTGCAGGCAGGCCCCGCCACATGTCGCCACCTCCCATCGTAAAACACATTGGACCAACATACAATCATGCAGCACATGCCAACTAAAATGCTACCACACGCTGCACCCCCCTGGTGCACCTCAACACCCATCCATTGGTCATGCTCCCTACTACATGCCCCATGGCATGTGAATGCTAATATCACACATGAACAACATTGGTGAACAGCAGGGACACGTAAATGTGTCATGGAGGAGTGAAACATGTACTAACCCATTGAGAACAGACACCACTTAGAGTTCACTGCCAAAAATATATTTAAAAAAAATCTAAGTCACAGTAAAAACATCAAATTAAACCTGCATGAACCAAATCAAAAACCAATAGAAAGTGAAAACCAAAATTAATGTGAAAAATGAAAGACTCAAAAATGTGGTCCATGTCCATTAACGTATGTACAAATGAAATGACATATCATAAGAAAACCATTCCTTCATGGTGAAAAAAACTGTTCAAATTAAAATCCAAATATTTACAAAGATCCAGTGTCCATGGTCCCAAAACATGTTAAAACATCCTAAAAGTACAATCCAAAAATAACTATATACAAAATGCGGAGCAAAGTCCAAGAACTCCAAATAAAATGAAAAAACAAATGAAACCTACTCCTAAAGAACTATATACAAAGTCAGCGGGCTAGTCCATCTCCTCACCATGCTCTCTTAGTCCCCGCCAGGGCATCATCGAACACTGCGTCCACTTCCACTAGGCGGGCCTCCGCTTCCCCCTCGAGGGCTTGCAGGGACTCCTCCATGCACCTCTCGAACTCCCTGCAAGTCTCCTTGAAGACCTCCACCCCCCTCTCTGCCCGACGCAGTGAATTCTCGACCCTGGCCATGGTGAGTCACGTCTCCTGTGCGCGCTGCCGCTCTGCCCCGATTTGCTAGCCCAAACGCTCCAACACGGAAGACATCCTTGTCATAAGGTCCACGTTTGCTTCCTGCCCGATGGCTGATACCTGCCCCTCTAATGATGAACGGCCCAAGTCCTGTTGCCTCCTACCCTGAGCCTGCTCCTCCCAAAATGCCTGGTGCCTGCACCACAAGGACAGCCTCCGGGATGATGACACCACCAGGGGCCGTCGTGCACGTGCCCTGCTGCTTGGTGCCTGCACTTCCTCCATTGCCATAGCTCCTGCTGCTGCGGTGACCACCTCTGCTGATCCTCCTTCGACTCCCGACTGTGGCATGGATGTGATCTCCACCAGACTGGCAGCCGGGTTTGGGACAGGTACACAAGGGGCCCTGGTGGTATCTGGGCCAGAAGACGGCAGGGAGGACGAATGGCGCAAAGAGGAGGAGGGGGTTGCAGCAGTGGCCAGCACACGTACCAAATTTGTGACCAGGAACTGAGATAGCCAGTTCATGAGGCGACAGACCTCAATGTGATGATGTTCAAGCTCCTGAATGGAAGCCTGCAAATCATCACGAATGGTGCCTGAACACCTCGCGATACCGGCTAGCAACGGTTCCACCCTATCACAAATTGTTTCATCCGCAGGTAGTGGTAGAGATCTGTTTGCATGGATACATCCGTCACCTGCGGATGGGTCCGGCCTGAGGCATGCCCGCTGGTGCATACTGGTGCAGTTCCGGGGACAGGATCAGGCACAGGGCCCCTCCATGGTGACCTGCACTGCTTCCGGACCCTTACCCTGGACTGCACCAGTCGCACCTACCTCATCACCCCCGCCAGGCCCCAAGTGCTGGGCTGATGTGGCCTCCTCTTCCACCTCCACCAACCTGGATGTCTCCCCACTGTCTTCCGCATCTGATTGCCCCTATGTGGGCTCACCTGTCCCTCCCACCGCAGAGGAGCCCATGACTAACTTCACCCTCTTGGGTCTCCCCTCAGCAGCTGCGGCTGTTGTCGCGGACGCAGCACCAGTGTCCTCGCTCCCGGAAGATGACGGTACCTGAGGGGGGAGGACTGGGCCTTGCGTCTGTACCTGGTGGAGGCATCCCTGCTGCCATGCTCCACAGCGCCTTTTGCCGCCCTCTTCTTCCATCGTCGCTGTGGATGGGGAAATATAGAACACAAACTTCAGGCTACTGAACATGTGTGTGTGTGTGTTTGTCACAATGCAAATGTACATCAGTGGCACTGTCAAAGGTCACAACCATCATCACCCTCCACTACACACAGTGAAGTGCCATTCATACACATTCACAAACATGTCTGTCATTCACAACAGACATTCACATTCTTGGACAAGGCACTGACACAAGATCATAATTGTGTATTCAGCTCACACACATCATAGGACATACACACCTCATTCACACACATCACCTGACAGTCATGAAGCAGGCCATGGAGCTATCATTGCACAGTGCACTTGAGGGAACATTGGCAGCGTGAGGCAATCCCAAATCAAGAACTCAAGTCACATACATCCCGGAGTGTTGGCCAGTCAAACACACTCCCTACTCAGACACACGCACAAGTACACCATGCATGTCCATGATGGTGACATAAACACCCATGTGTCACACCTCTCGCATGCCCCAGTCCAGACACAGGTATGCAAACATGTGCATGTCATTACATGCCGGTGCGCATCACGCATTGCAACACAGACACCATTGATGTGGGACACGCTTGATGGACTCACATGCAGCACTGTCGGGGACATGCACATAGACATCTGTACAGGAGGCAAGCCAGACATAAGGCCAAGGTGCACACTCTAGCCACACGTCAACCTGCACTATGGTGGACAAGAACACATGAACACTTACCAGTCGACTCCAGATAGAGCACCAACTCCAAGACATGGGCGTACAGGGCTGTGTAGAAGTGCTCCAGGACCCTCATCCCGTCGGTCAACCAGCCCCGGTGCCTCACTCGATCATCACCAGCATTGATGAGGCGCTGGGCCTTGTTGTGGGTCCTGGACTTGAAGTCTTCCCAGCGCTTGTGGACATGGTGGTAGTCGCGGGGTCCACCCCCTCTGCGTTGATGGCACCCACGATGTCCGCCCAGATCTTCTTTCGTCCTTCATTGCCGACTCGCGATGGGCTGGTGAAGAGAGCATCATGATGCCCCAGGACTTGCTCCACCAGGATGCCAACTTCTCTGGGTGAAAAGCTGACAGCCCTCTGCCTCTCTGCCGGGGGGTTGCCACTTGCCTCAGATGGTGTTGTGAGACATGGCAACCCGCGAGGCAGGTGTCGGTGGGCAAGGTGGTCCTGGGGCTGGGCTGTGGAGCGGTGGTATGGCAGTCGGGAGTCTTCAGGATCAGCAGAGGTGGCCACAACAGGATCACTGGCAATGGCTTCAGAGCAGGCACCAAAATGCAGGGCATGTGGGCAGTAGGCACACAGAGTGGGCGGCAGCAGCAGATGACATTGTAGGAGGCAGCTTGGGGCAGTTGGAGGCAGGTAAATTAGCTGGTAGGCAGGAGCGTGGGTCTGCGTGGCCAGCCGGAAACAGTGTGAGACTGCACGTGCGGAAACAGCGCGTTAGCCTGGATTCAGAGGAAAGGCCCTAAGCGCGTAAGTTACCTAACATGCGCTGAATGTTGGGTGTTGGCATTGTGGATCGGGATAAAGGTGTGTGTAGGACAACATTACAATGTAAGTGCATTTCGTGGCGGATGGACACGTGAGTATTTTGGGGTCCCACGCAAATTGTTCAGTACTGTTCGAGTGCGTACTTCTTCTTTTGGCAGAGGAGTTGCCTACGCGCACACGTGCGTGTAATTTGTTTTCTTTCTACAAGGCAGACGGTGAGTCCCGCACATAGTTTTCTTACTGTGGTTGCCCCTGTGTGTCGCGTACCCCATTTTCGAGGTCGTAGTACCGTACGTGATCCTCGCATACGCATTTTTTGTGTTGCTGGGTACCACAGCGTACTGCAGGACATTTTTTCTTCACACGTGGGCAAGCGAGGGGTCGCGTACATGTTAATTTTTGTTTTTGGGGTTCCTGAGCATTTTGCGGCCCGTTATTTATTCCATTACGCGGACGACACCCAAATTCTTATTCCCATTACAGATGATTACACAACTGACTCCTTAGCTATCAACGCCATTTACCAAGTTATCCAGGCCTGGATGGCACAGCACGAATTGTGCCTAAACGATGAGAAAACTGAGCTTCTCATCCTAGGTTCACCCCACAAACTCAGTAAACTCGACCCCTCATTCAAATCCTTTACCATTGATGGTATTTCCATCAAAGTAACCAAGGACACCAGGACATTAGGCATGTACCTCGACTCCACACTATCCTTAACCAGACAAACTAATGCAGTCTCCTCAGCAGCTTCTTACACTTGCATACTTATCACAGCCTGCCGCCCCTTCCTGTCACCACAATTGTACTACCCTAGCCAGGACCTTGATCCTATCCAAAATCGACTATTGCAATGCCCTCTACCTAGGCACCAATCAATGTAATATCAGAAAACTCCAAATTATCCAAAACAATGCTATTAGAGCGGCCCTCAACATCCCTAGGACTTCACACATCTCAGAACACAGGCGTAACCTCTGCTGCCTCTGTTACCCAAAGAATTTCCTTTAAAGCGCTGACACTTGCACAGAAAAGCATCGCGAACCAAGCCCCTAGCTACCTCCAACAGGTTCACAACTCATTCAGCTGCGAGACCCCTTAGAAGCACACATGCTAACTGCCTTGTCATCCCACACTTCAACCTCCAAAAATCTGGCGGTCGTATCTTCCCAGTCCTCGCGTTTAAGCTGTGGAACACCCTACCTAACCCTCTCAGAGCAGAACCTTTGTTCCACGCCTTTAAGCGCAAGGCCAAAGTTTGGTTGTCCACCCTTGACTAGGCCCCACCGTGACTGGAACCTTCATCTCTGCATCTTAGGCCGCTCTCGATTCATATCCTGACCTCATATCTTGCTCAGACTATGTTCTCTGTACACACTCCTGTATGTAATTTGTACATTCTGTATATTTTTTCAATTTAATTACTGTGCCTGTAACCCTGTATATTTTTGTATATTTTAAGTTAAATATTGTTTATGTATCCTGCCTGCGCCTGGTTGCCCACTACTAGGCCCTGAGCGCTATACAAATAAACAAAATACAAATACAAATAGCGGTTACATAGAGCCTTGCTGGAGCACAGTGCTACGTTTTCCATCATGTACCCTGCCCCCTCACTCCAATTGCCCAGGACAATTCTTTGCTGCATCTCCCATTGCGCTAGTCCATCAGTGCCATGACTGGGAGTGCAACAAGTGGGAAGGGAGGCAAAGGTGGGCGACCTAGCAGAGGTGGCCGAGGTGGGCAAGGTGTCCGAGGTGTCTAGGCCTGTGCAGGGAGAGCTATGCCCGGCACCCAACAGCGTCGGGGAGATACAGCTGATGCTCACATCCCCAGCAGTCGGGGTCACACACACCAGCAGTATCATCTGCTGCCCAGGGCAGCCACGGTGTGGAAGCTGCAGGGACAGCTGCGGCTCCCACCACCCAGGCTCAGGGTCACCCAGACCGGACTATAGTGGTCCTGGCCCAGGGCCAGAGTGACTCAATGGCCGATTTCCATGACCCGAAGGCCAAGACACGTGCAGTGCAAGGTCCTGGCACCGGCACACAGGGATCCGGAGCAGCAGTGTCATCTGCTGTACACACCGGCCAGGGTCAGGAAGCTGCAGGGGCAGCTGTAGCAACCCCCACCGTGGCCCAGAACAGATTGCTAGTGATTTCATTGCAGTGGAACAGATCCAGGGCATGGGAGACCTTCCAATGTATGAGGCAATGTCCGGTGAGTGGTGATGCATGTGTGTCTAGGCCATGTGTATGTTGCTTGGGTGTTGTGTTATGATTGTCTGCCAGTTCAGACTACATTGACACGACTGCCATGTGTGAACCATATAATGTTTGACTGATACGTGCTGGTTGTCATGCAGACTGCAGACTGCATACAAACGATGTGCTGCACACAAAGACAATCCTCATCACCACACCTGCTCCCTCCTTCCATGACACTCTGTCCAGCCTCTCTTGGCCCTATTCCTGCTCCAACATGTGGCGAGGGATAGCCTGTGATGATCTTCCACTCAACACTCGGCTTCTATCGTCACATGTCTGACGTCTCTGAGAGGTCACCCTGCCAGCTGCACCTCCTCAGAGGCATTCTTCCAGTCCTCTCCTTCCCCCAGCAGCTCACTGTCTCCAGAGGACTGGTAATTCCTATGGTGGACTACTGCAACGGACCTTACCAGGATTTCTGTGATTCTACACTCTTCCCTCTGCAACTCAGCCATCCCTGGACTGTGTGAATAGTCCTTTAGGCTTGGTGCCAGGTATCTCTCTGGGACTGTGATGATGGCACAGGCTCACAGTGGCTACGAGTGTTCATTCATGAACCCTGCGCATTCCCAGCAAGGCCCTATGGGTCCTGGGCCAGCAATTCCTTCATCTCCAGTATTTACTTCCTTCTCAAGGTCTTTCATCATCCCTTTCCTACTCCCTCAGGGTCAGTTGCTCCTCATGGTAAATACTTTGTGGTTATTGTCTGTGTTGAGCTGGGGCCTCCCTCTGGTACAGCCTCCCTGCCTCTGTGTAACTGGAGGTGTAGCTTCTCTGGGTCTGGAGGCACTTCTGATGCTCCCTCATGTGTTGTGCTTTCTGTCCTCCTCTCCCCTTCTGTAGCCCCAGATGACTGAGAGAATGCACTTGTCACCTGCCTACACCGTGATCTACAACACGGTCCTCTGAGCTACCATTTTAACCCATGCACTGCCTCCCAGCCATCCCCCGCACTTGGGAGGGGGGGGGGGGTTACTGTATCCCTACAACCCACTACCAGCACTTTACACATGATGATTGCACTTACCCTTACACTGCCATCAGGCTGCAACATTGATATTACTGGTTACGTGTTTTTATTCATAGTTCAGGCCATACCCATGTACTGCACTGCACCCTCACACTTCAAAACCGTGTTCTCCCCGTCAACATGCCTATTCACTTGCGTGATGTCAATGTGACCTAGCATTATGGAATCAGTGTGCCTGCCTTCACTGTATTACACCACCCTAGCGTCATTGCACCCTGTGACGTGTGTTTTGAAATTGTGATTTCCATGTAATGTCATCTGACATGTATTGTACATGGCTCATGGACTGTAGTATTCAACTTCCATCTGAGGCTGGTTGACAGTTCTGGCATGGCTATGCTATGGGCCATCTGGTTAATGTTGGCTCAGGGCATGGATAGGGTGGCCAATTGCATTCTCCCCCCCAAAAGACAGATGGAGCTCCAGCAGCAGCCATTGCAGTCCACATGCCGCTCACACAGGCTGGACATGTTGGCCAGCAACGGGAGCCGACGGGCTGAACTGGGGGCTCTGCGCACAGCCATAGCTGCGAAGGCTGAGGCCCACAGGGCTGCCCTGAGGGAAGAGAATACCTCCCTCAGATCTACTCTGGGTGCACTCGAGTTATCCCGCAGTAGACGGGCAGAACAGTAGATGGAGTAGCTGACGCACAACATCCCTGTCGTACTACGTGCAACCCATGAGGTCTTGCAAGCGAAGATCCGTGCATCCCGTGAGGTCTTGCAAGCGGACCTCCGGACCATCATGCTGCAGAATCAAACCTATCAGGCGTGCGTGCTCGCTGCCATTGGGGAGCAGACCAGGACTATACGGGGTCAGCCTCCCTGTTAGGCAGAATCCCGTGCAGTTCCCTTAGGGAGCACTACATAAGATTAGGACTACAGGTGAGAGCAATAAATCCCCTTTGGTATCAGTCTGTACCACAAAGATTTAGTTGGTAGCTGTGGCTGAGCAGTCAGACTTATCTTAAGAGGGAGATGAGCAGTATTCAGGGTTTACACATTAGGCACACTAGACTATGGAACAAAGAAACACTGACCAAAGCTTTGAGTTAAAAGTAAATGTATATTTATTTTATACACCTCTAATCAAACACATCTATCACAAGTTTCAAGCAAGTTAAATTAAGTCAAGGAAAAATATACACACTCCCTATATAAATTGTAGACCAAGTGAACTAGAGTGAAAACTGAGCAAAAAGGCACAGAGAAAACTACACACAAGGGAGGTTCTGACAATTTCTCACAAGGGAGGGAAAACACAAGTTATTCAGAAATAGCTTCTTATACACCCTAACAACACTTCCCATTAGCTTGTGACCAAGTTAGAGCAAGACAGTGCCTCAGTATAAGCAGTACTTAAATGAAAACTGAGCAAAATGGCATTTCACAAGATTCAACAGTGGGAAGGAAAGAGTAGTTATAAGAAAGGGGTGCACCACACAGTTCGAATGGAGAATCAATCTCGAGAAAGCAGATCTAACAAATGTGACCAGAGTCAATAGGCCTGTGCCAAAGTTAGTGGTACAGGGCAAGGGCCCTGGAGCAAAATGTTCTCGTACCTGCAGTCAAGTCTTTGGTTAACGATATTTGAAATGGGGTTTGCAAAAGTTGAAAAGACAATGTTAAGAGAGGGGGGCGGCCAACCCAACAGGTAGGTAAAGGATTTAAAACACCTTTAGCACTACCGCGAAGAAAGGGCGACCTGGCGGAACAATGTACCTTTAAAGTGAAGAAGTGGCTCCTGCGGTGGCGGATGTTCCTGGTAGTTCCTGCAGTTCGAGGGGTCCAGCAGAGGAAGAGAGGCTCTCGTCGTGGAGGAAAGTTAGAGGTACTGCACTACCCAGGGATGATGGCTATCCGGTCTCCAAGTGCAGGGCACTGGTGATTCGACCACGGCAGGTTCGGGAAGGCGATTGGCAAACTGGTTCCAATCAAGGGAAGAAGGCTCTTTCAGATGAAGATCTCCTCTCGTCGTATGGGGAAAAGTGGTGAGACGCTGCAACAGGGCTTCACCGGTGGTTCAGTCGTTGCAGATGTCTTTGGCTTCTCTCCTCTTCGGCTTCTTAGTTCCAGTGGCGACATCTTGCTCTTCCAATCCTCACGACCCTGCTTTTATGCAAAAAGAGCCCCATTCATACAGCCTAGCTGTCACTCACACAGTGGATTGGTCATCTTGATGGGAGACCCTCCAGCCTATCAGGGTAGAGTGCGACATGGGTTGCAGAGGCAACCCTGTCCAGGGGTCCGACTCCCCCTCCCACACAATGGACCCACTCCAGACTCAGTGGCGCCGGAAGGAGGGCTTCTGGGCAGAAGCCCGCCAAATGGACGAACAAAGGATCACCGACCTGGGTTAGGATTGTAGAGAAAGACACGAGAAAGAAGTTTTATTAAAGTTCTGGCAAATAAAACCCACCGGAGCAAAGGTAATATTAAAATGCACCGGCGGTATGTTAGATGCTGTCAGAAAAAGTGGTAGCCTCGAACAATGGGAAAATCCCATAGAGAAATATTTGCGGTCGAATATTTATGCTAGTAATCACTACCACCAGCCAGAAACTTTTGAGAGAGGTACTGTACGGCACCCTCTCGAAAATGAACATAGGGGAAAAACTATTAACCCCTTCCAGTACCTCCATAGTAAGATGGGTTGTACTGGTTTAGTTCATAGAAATTGACTAGTAAAGTCAATGGGGACTTTACATGCCCTGGGAGACGGTAGTCAGTCCCAGGGTATGGAGTCTATGTTTGGGGGTCGCTACGACACCCCTGTGTCACTGCACTGAGGGTGTTGTGTAACACAGTGAATAAAGATGGTTCCTATGGGGTGGAGAAAATCCCATGGGCATTAAACACAAAAATAGTCTAGAACACACATAACAAAAATGCCTAAGAGTGGGGGAAAAAGAGTCTCACTCTTAGCAGGTAAAAATAAACACACCCTTCAAATCCAGCAAAGCTGCTGGGGGACTCTATAGGTAAGTGAAAAAAGCCATAAAGTGAATATTCTCCCTAACACTACCTTACCACGCACACCTCCTAATGCTACACCAGAGGGTGATGACAGCATCGACACCTCTCCCACTCTATGCTAGCCGTACAGGCCATGAACCCATGGAGGTTTTTTTTATTTTTTTATTCTCAACATCCACATTGTGTCTATTGTGCATTCATGTGACAGTGTGTTGCTTTTTGTGGCATCCAAAGGCATCCACTGTGTGTTCCGGCTGGGCCCATACAGGCTTGTCTCGTGTTGGTACACTCCTTGTTTGTGCCTTATGGTCCAGACACATGCCACTCCTGCTTCCCCTTTCCATGGGCTTGCAAGGAGGTTACACAGAGGCATTGGGCTTCCAATATTTGTGTGGCCAGTCTGATGTCCAGCCTGTGTATACACCCCTAGTGGGGATTCATGATTGTTTGTCCAGTGCATGGTTTGCATACCTTTTTGTTTGGACATTAATATGTTACATCTTCATGTATTACCTTGCCTGTCTCCATTGTTGTTGTCCTTCCTGCTGTATGCGTTTCCCTGCCCCCTTTAGTTAGCAGAGACACACTCAAGATAGAAGGGGTCCATGAGGTAGTTTAGTCACATTGAGGCACTTGTGCTATTGTGATTGGTCACTGTCTGACATTGTCACTGTTGGGTCCTGTGTTTGATAGGTTATGCTGGACAATGGATGTTCATGTGTACAATTTTATTTTGATGTGCGAGAGTGAGTTATTTCGGACCTAGTTCCGTTTATTGGAGTGCACTTTGAGACAGTAGTGTTATGTGTTGGGCATTTGTTTGTCACTTTTGACATTGCATGCCATGGTTTGGCAACCGGGTGACATGAGGTTTGGGAGGACTTAGGCGACATACCAGCATTTAGATGTGTACTTTTGCATGGGGTTAGTGGCGTACTGCTTCTTCAATGAGTGCCTTTTTTTCACAGGAGATTGAGTTAGTTTAAGTAGTTAGGGATGCACACAATGTAGCACTTCCAAGGACACATTCTCAGGGTGTTAAGGTTGGGACAGTTGATTGTCCCTTTGTCATCATCGATTGTCACCTGGAATGTGCCAGGCCTGTGTGCACTCCGCAGGGGTTGGATTTTAGGTGAAAAATTGCGCCACAAGCTGGGAACGCGCTGCCTCGCCACATGCCCTTTCCCCTCCCATGCGCAGCGGGCGTGCATGTGGTTGGGGATGTGGGGGCACCACCATGTCCACCGGTATGCCACACCATGTTGCAACGTTGTGCAGGACACATGCTGCCACAATGATCCTGCACACTACTGCTGGTGTATATAGTCGCTGTCCACCAACCTGGTCAAGGGAGCGGAAGCGTGACTTTAGCACTACGAATGTGCAGTCCACTATGGCCCTAGTTGCAATATGGGCTGCATTATATCTTACCTGGGGTGGTGTGGTGGGGTTCCGTATTGGCGTCATCATGTAGGTGCTCAGAGGGTATGCACTGTCCCCTGGGGAGGTGAGAACGGTTGTCATTAGTTAGCTTTATCTATTTGTCTGTGTCTTACATGCATGCATGTGCATGGCCATTTGTACTCACCAATGAGCCATGTGTTGCCATGCCTCCCAGCTTCCAGGTCCCGGTGTAGGGGTGACATTCTGAATATGAAACTATCATGGGTGGACCCTGGATAGTTGGCATATACAGAGGTAAGGATTCCCTTGGCATGACATACAACCTGCACGTTGATGGAATGCCAGTGCTTGCGATTGCGATAGATGTGCTCTGTGGCCCTAGGTGGACATAGGGCCACATGGGTGGAATCAATGTCACCAAGCACTTGGGGGAAGCGCGCCACCCCATAAAAGTCCTGGACCACGGCCTGCCTTTCTGTGGGTGTTCTGGGCATGTATATGTGCCTGCGGACAGAGGGGCATGCAGTCATGATTGCCAACACCTGCGTGACTGCGTGGGCTGTGAAAAGCCCCCAACTATGGCAGTTGTCTGCTGAAATGACCCAGTGACCAGAACTTGCAGTACATTGAGTGCCTTTTTCAAGGGGCTCAGTGCTTGAGACCACATGGTGGGTGAGGTAAGGTCATCCTCCCACTCAGTGAACAGGTCTAAGATGATATGAGGTCAAAACCTATACCTGCCATAGACCTGGTCATCAGGCATCGCAAAAAGGCTGGTCCTGGGTAAAAAAATGCAGATCCTGGCTATCCTCCTCCTCCTCCTCCTGCGGTGTCCCACGATCAGTGCTGCGAGAAATGGTACATTCATTGTAGCTGTATACGCGTGTTTATTTTTCGTGCACACGTTTATGCATTGTTTTTGGTGCACAGTGACGCTTAAGCCAGCTTTCGCGTGGTGGACGAGTTTCTGGGTTTGCGCGTCATTTGCTGCGCGCCGGTGAGCCCTGTTCGATTCCATGAATACGTGTTGTTAACGCGCATTGCAAGTATTTTACTGTGGTACTTCCCACGTAACGCCCACGTTTACACTTGATGTTCCCCATTCCACGTGTGCCATCCCCTTTTTACATGACTGCGCTAGGCGGTACGCGCCACCGCTGGGCGTCTCGCACAACGCGTTCTCGGTGTCGCTGTGACGTGTTGGGCCCGTGCCGATTCCGCGCACGTCTCCGGTAAGCCACGTGCAATGTGTTCCATGAATCGGTAAACGTGCATTTGTGCCCGTTTTCACGCACAAGTTCGCCTTTTTACGCGCAGATTATTCTATATTTCAGGCCCTAAATGTTTCCTCAAGAACAGCTTTTATGGTCATTACTAATTTAGGAAAACACATTTGTAAGATTCAGCTGATCAGTCTTTTACCAAGTTCCACAAAGATGATGTTGTCATCAAAGGTTAGTCCTAAAGTTCATTCAGACTTGAGGATAAATTGAATATTATCTTCACCAGTCTGTTGGTTCAGAATTGAGCCATGCCTTGTGACAACGTCCCCAGACCGGCTTTGGGAACCACCAAGGGGGTCATTCAAGTATCCATGTCCCACGCCTTTAATATAGGGATGATTGTCCCGGGGAGGAAAATAGAGGATCCCTTGAAAACTATCCTTTGGTTCCCATCAATTGGCAGGGGTACAGTCACAGAGCCCCCTGCTGTGGACACCCTACAGAACTTGAGGCTCAAATTCTCTTGGCAGATAGTCTTAGAGAAGAAAAACAAACACTTCACGTTATCCAGAGTCCATTTAACTCACACGTTATTAGGAGCATTTGTCCTGACATCCTTGCAATCCAACCGGCAGCATCATAAGTCAGCTCAATACCTCAGCCACAGGCTCCTCAGTCTCTGGACGTCTGCTCTTGTTACCCTGTTGCAGGTTTGTGGTTTTAAACGTGTGACGGAAAATTACCAATTCATTGTACCCTGGCAGAGCTTTCCTTTGCAGAAGGAACAATTTTGCAATTTTACAACAAGCTTACATTCTCTATTCATTTAGAGTTTAAAAGGTTACCAAGAGTTTCTCCAGCAAAAACTTCATGTGCTGAGTAAACAGGAGACCTGAATCCCGCGCCTCTGCTCTAGAGAATAACAGGAAGGAGAGAGTGTAATACAATATGGTGGACAAACCAGATGAAGGCTTGGTTCTGCCCAAAGTGCTGTCATCTGTCCCTAAGAGCAGCAACCAGTCCCTACTGTCCCTCAATTAAAGGAAACTGGTGCATACTCACCAAGACCCCAACGCAGGTAGAGGAGTGCACAGTAAAATTCAGAAAACCCACTAAGTGAATGTGCATTTCTAAAACGTTGTGGCAGGTGATAGGAGAGCGATACGAGGAGTATTAAGGAGGTGTTGCATTAAGCGGATGAGAAGATCAAAGAGGAGGTGATATCAGAAGGTGTTACAGAGGAGGAGGTGGTAATATCAGAAAGTGCGGGTGAAATGGCAACATTAGAAGGGACAATAGGAGTAAAACTAGGCAGTGAGAGTAAGGCTGCGGAGGGAAAACCTATAACCAGCCAGACTAGGAGGGAACAAGGTGGCTGAGTTGGCCAAAGGCAGGCTGAGGAGGCAGGAGGAGTAATGCAACTCGGCAACTCGGGCAAGGAGGGCAGAGGTGGAATAGTCTGAGTGACCAAGGGTGGGGGAAGCACCATGCTTTGTGGAAGGGGGGGGTGGGGATATCCACTCCGAGGATAAGAATTAGGGTGGAAGGGAAGTTAAGGCATCAACTCCTAGCTCTACCACAGCCTGATGGAACCACAGCCTGTTGGAGAAGTTCCACCTATATCAGTTGGTTAAGGGCACAATGACTTACCTAGGTCAGTAGGGTTTGTGAACGCGTTTGAAGCCGACAACACCCCTGAAAGTTGAAATGGCATCGCACTCTGGGAGAGAGACTTGGTTTGTGCTTTAATAATGTTTTTGTTTTCATTCCTTTTAACTGAGGTTTTTATTTTAAAAAAATATGTGATCCAAGTTTCTTGAGTGCAGTTTTTCTGTGCATCTCGTGTGGGGCTTTTGATAACCTGCAGAGAAATACTTTGCTCTTTTGACCAAAAAAGTGTGTTGAAATATTACACAAAATAAAGGAATTAAGTGTTTATGAATCTATGAAAGATTAAATGCTACTTTGGATGATAAAAGTTACTTACCTGTGACTGCAGTTCTCAAGCTGTGGTCTTGCTTGTAGATTCACATACTGCCCAATATATTTCTGTTAAAGCTCTTGACTTTAAACGGCACCCACAGTGCATATATTCTAGGCAATAGCTTAGCATAAATCCACTCACGTGCTGCTACCGAATATGCTTAAATAAGGTGTAATTAGTATGGTTTTGATGTTTTGTTAAACTACTGTTGTCAAATGCAGATGCTCAAATTCCCAGTCTAACAATTGGGAAAGCATGAATCTGTTCAATATAACATGGATGGAGAACTGTAGATTCAGGCAAGTCACTTTTTACCTTTTCACTTTTTCCATTGCAGGACATTGTCATAGCACAGAGAGATTTGGGAATGTGGTCTGTTGTTACCTATATGCAAAAACCTCACCAACTTGGGAGACTTTAATACATGAGTAACATTTGTGTGAGTCTCATTTACGGGCAAGTTCTTGGAATGCAGTGCTCTCATTTGTCTGTGGAGTCTTCCAAACAGCCTTATAGTCTAGGGCCAGTTAGGTCACTGCATCCTAAGTATTCTCAATTAAAAACGATCTATAGCAAGATATGTGTTTTGATGGTCCAGCAGTCATCAAGGGAAGAGATGCACATGAAGACGTTTAAAGCTTGTCATTCTATGACAAGACTGGAGGCGAGCATTATGCTTCATCTTCATTTTATTCTACTCTTCAGCAGTTCAACAAGCACAATAAAAACTCTTGAAAAGTGTCCAACAAAACTTTTCTCTTAACACACTACAAAGTCCATGAGTCTCTGTAGTCCAAGCCCCTTCAGCCAGTCACAACCCACTTCCTGTGCATGGGCTCCTCTTCTTTTACAGCTCTTCAAGCAGATAAGTACCATAATTTTCCTCTCCGTGTGTCTGTGAGAATTGACTGGTGAGAGTGGTTATTTTAGTAGCTAATAGCCTTTCCAGTTCAGGGTTGCGCGCTAATAGGCGAACAGAGGTTGCCACCAGAGTATCTGCCTCTATAGGCACTGTTTGGGGAGTACGCGCTGGCTGTACGTCAGGCAGAGTAGTACTGTAGGAGTTTAGAATTAAGTGGAGAAGTGTACGAGCATACGCGGCCACCTCGTTTCGAGGTCCGACAGGTGAGTAGCGTTCCCGAGAGGACGCAGATAGGATAGGCTCGCGAGGCGGCGACCCCGTGTCGCATTACCGGCACATCGGGGGTGCAGCCGTCCTCGCGAGCTTCGTAGAGAGCGTATTGCGGCTCGCGCAATGGCCCACTCCCTCGGGGGGAGGAGCCAGGACACGCGAGCGCGAAACGCGCCGAACGCACAGCGAGAGCCCCCAGCCGCGGGTGGGCGGAGCTACGCTCGGGAGGCCAAGCCAATAGCGCTCCCGCGAGCGAGCCCCCACCCGCGGGTGGGAGGAGCCAATCCCGAGTTCTGCCTCGCGCGGGATGCGTTCGTCGCTTCTAAGCGACAGTATTGGGAGAGCAGCCTCGAGAGAGCTTTCAGGAGAGATCACAGCTTTAGCTGTATAACAATAAGCGATCCCTCGGTTGCAGCGCTTCAGAATAACAGCCGAGCGAGATCGGCTGAAGGAGAGGGGCAGTAAGGAGCCCTGTACACCGGATGCTGCTGAGTCAGCAGGAAAGACAGCGCATTGAAGCGAGGTACCTCGCAGCAGGCCAGAAGGCAAAGGAGGTCGGTGCAGCCACATAAAAAAGAAAAAAAAAATCAACATCTATAGCAGTGCATCTAAGGGAGCAGGGGCGTGCTAAGACACCTGCGGCAGGTATTTTGGGCACACAGCACGACAGCATAATGTCGGAGTTCGAATGGAGCGAGGAGGAGCAGAATGAGGACCTCGCTGCCAGCTTTAAGCAAGTGCTGGGTTCCTCCCTTGTAGATGCAGAAGGGGTCATGCCCCTGCAGAAGAGACTGGAGACGTTGGAAGCGTTGCTATCCCAACCCAGTACAAGCACCAAGACCGGGAAGAGCACACCCACAGAACCCTCAGAAGAGGGGATTAAGGGGAGTAATACAGCCCTTAAGAGAAAATTCTCTGACGACCCCCGGGGCTCTTTGGAAGGGGCAGAAGACAAGGCCCCAGAGGTGGTTGACGCGTTTGCAAAGTTGAAGGAGGCTTATATGCAGCGTCAAACTGTGCCACACCTCTTTACCCCATCTCCAGGGGAAGAAAATGCTGGAGAAGACCCAGGCTCGTAAGAGGAGCTGGTAGAGGATCAGACCTCGCAGGGAGACGAGGAAGTCGCAGAGGACGACTGGGACGTCCCAAGCGGGGGAAAAAAGGTACGAAAGGAGAAACATCTCCTGGAGCCCCAGGACGATATGTTCGACCCAGACAGTATCTGCAATCCAAGGTCCTCCGAATGGCAGCCTTTCCCCCGTGTGACGCAATATATGGGGGCAAGATTGCGCAAGGTGCTAGATAAAGAAGTGAGACAGCGCCTTCGAGCGGAGTGTCCACGGCCGGACCTTCCAGGAAAGGTAGCTGAGACCCCCGAGCTCCACCCAAAGATGTTAACCTTTATTTCGAAATCAGTCAAGGACCCTCGCAAGGGCATCGATAGGTTCTGGAGAAGCTGCCAGGAGAAGGTTTTGGACCTGGCCGGACCGCTGGCAAAAATTATGGACCTCGCAGAGAGGGCAAAGGATACCGGGGAAGAGGTGGACCCCGAGGTTCTCGCCGGCTGGGCCCAGAGGGCAGTCTATCTTCTTGGGAACGCTAACTGTGCCATCGCGTCAGAGCGGAGAAGAGGTCTCCTTCTGAAGATAGACTCTAAGCTTAGTGATTTGGCTTCGTATGAAGCGGGAGAAGGAGCTCAAGGCCTCCTGTTTGGAGAGACATTTGGGAAGGAGATGGGACGCTTTGTCGGAACGTATGCGTCATTAGAGAAGGCTCAAGCATCGATCCGCAAGATCTTCCCGAGTAGAGTTTTTGGCGGGACCAGCCACTTCAGGGGTCGAGCAGCCGGTCGCGGCCAGGGAGGAAGAAGATCCCAAACTTCCAGAGCCCAGTACTGGGAGAACAAAGGCCAAGACACCTTTTTCCCGTCCAGAGGGAGGTTCCCGAGAGGACGCAGATCCAGAGGATCAGGGCGAGGCCAAGGTTTTACACCAGGTGAGAGCGAAGGAATATCCTCCCGTAGGGGGGGAGGACGCGCATGTTTTTGAAAAATTGGCGCGCGCTTCCAAGCGATTCCTGGGTATTGCAGACCGTCAGAGGTTTGTTTCTAGATTTTGTAGAAGATCCAGTACAGTCAAGCAGACCCCAGAGGCAGAAGCTGACGCAAGCAGAGCAAGCATGCTTAGACAGCGAATTAGCGCAATTAGTGCGCAAGCGAGCGATAGAGAAGTGCGAGTCAGCCCCAAGGGTTGTGAGCAACATGTTCCTGGTCCACAGGAAGGAGAAGGTGCGACCAGTTAAAAATCTCAAAGAGCTCAACGGATGGATTGTATACCGACATTTCAAGAAGGAGGGTATCCATCAGCTAAGAGACTCCCTGAGGGAGGGAGACTGGTTGACGCGCCTCGACTTGAAAGACGCATACCTGACAATCCCAGTTCTCAAGGAGTACAGAACATTCCTAGCTTTTCACTGGCAAGGGCAGTTCTGGCAATTCAAGAAAATGCCATTCGGTCTTGCATCAGCTCCTTGGGCTTTTACGAAGCTGATGAAGCCAGTAGCGGCAGCAATCAGAGAGAAGGGGGTAGGCTGATCATTTACCTGGACGATCTCTTACTCTTAGCAGAGGATCGGGAGGTGCTAGTTTATCAGACGCAGTGGGTGCAGGACCTTCTGGGATCACTAGGGTTTCTAGTGAATGCAGAGAAGTCCGATACCACGCTAGCACAAAGGTTAGATTTCCTGGGGTTTGTGCTAGATACCAGGAAAGCGATGCTGGAACTCCCGCCTAGAAAGATAAAGGATATCAAGAGAGAGATCAGGGCATGCTTAGAGAAGCAGCAGGTATCACTCTGGACTTTGGCGCGGATAGTGGGGCTGCTGGCAGCATCTATCCAAGCCATATTTCCGGGCCCGTTGCATTACAGAGGGCTGCAGAGGTTGAAGATCAGACACCTCCAACAGGGGCTGAGGTATCATCAGTCGGTACCCTTAGATCCGGAATCCATTACGGAACTAGAATGGTGGTTGAGGAATATGGACGCCTGGAATGGGCGAGCCATATTCGGAGACAGACCGGATCTGATCATAGAATCAGATGCCAGCCGGAAGGGCTGGGGAGCCAGATGTGGGTCTTTACAGACCGGAGGCAAGTGGAGCGAAGAGGAGCTTCGCCTTCATATAAATTGCCTGGAGCTCCTAGCGGGATCGTTTGCGATCAAGGCATTCATGAGAGACAGAGTAAAATCTTGTTTCCTGTTGAAGATGGACAACATATCGGCAGTACGATATATCAACCACCTAGGGGGGACAAGATCCAAGATGCTAGCGGAGCTAGCAAAGGATTTGTGGCACTTCTGTCTAGAATCGGAGACGTCAGTGACAGCAGAATATCTACCAGGCGCCCTGAATTCGGTGGCGGACTGGAACTCGCGGTATTTGACAGACTCCAGCGACTGGAGACTAGATCCAGTAGTTTTTCAAAGGTTGAACGCGAGTTGGGGCCCGATGCACATAGACCTTTTTGCCTCCCGGCTCAACGCTCAGACAAGGAATTACTTCAGCTGGAGGTTAGACCCAGGGGCACAAGGAACAGATGCCTACCTGCAGGAGTGGTCCGGAGGCCCGCACTACGCTTTTCCTCCCTTTGTAATGCTGAACAGAGTTCTAGCGAAATGTCGGAGGGAGAAGGTAGTTGTGCCCGGTTGGAAGTCTCAGGTATGGTTTCCGACTCTCATGGAGTTAGTGATGGACATACCAAGGATCCTACCAGAAGGAGAGTGACTACTCACGGACCCAGTTGGGTCATATCATCCTCTGAGAGTGAGAGGGACACTCCCGTTAGTCGTGTGCAGAATATCAGGAGACGCTGGGCGCTGCCAGGAATTTCGAAGCAAGCTGCAGAGCTTATCGCTGAATCCTGGGCTCCATCCACTAGGAGGAGCTATGACGCAGCTTGGGCTAAGTGGTCCAGTTGGTGTAAGAACAGAAGTGTTCATCCCATTTCAGCACCTGTAGTGGAAATTTTGAACTTCTTAGCGCACTTGCTGCAAGACGGAAGAGCTTTCCGTATATAGGGGTATACAGATCTGCCATTTCAGCAGGCCATTTGCCAATTGAAGGAGCACCGGCAGGAGAACACCCTGCAGTGGTAAGGCTCATTAGAGGAGTGAAATTTAAAGTTCCACCGGAGCCCAGATATAGCTCAATGTGGGACGTAGCGGTAGTTCTACGATTGCTAGCTGATTGGCCATCAGATAGGTATCTCTCACTCAAGCAGCTATCAGGCAAACTAGCTATGCTGTTTCGTTCTGCAAACGAGTGTCGGACGTGAGAGCTCTGGAGGTGTCTAGGAGGTTGTTCGGGCCTGAGGGAGGGACATTCTCGATAGTCAAGAGGACTAAGACAGGGACCACCTCGGTCCATTATCCCTATTTTCCGAGTAATGCGAAATGGTGCGTTGCCCGTTGCATTAAGGAATACGAGAGCAGGACTGCGGAATACAGAGCAGTAGGTACCACGCAGCTTCTGATAGCTCGTAGGAAGCCTTTTCACGCAGTAACTACTGCAACTATCGCGAGATGGGTCAAAGAGATCATGCAGGCCGCAGGAGTGAATGTGAGCATGTATGGAGCTCATTCTGTGAGAGGAGCAATGGCTTCGAGAGCCGTAAGGGCCAGTGTATCTTTAAGGGAGATAATGTTAGCAGCAGACTGGTCGTGTGAACGCACGTTTAAAGAGTTTTATTTTAAACCAACAGAGAATGTAGCAGTTACAGTGTTGGGGAGCTTTGAACAAGCATAATGCTCGCCTCCAGTCTTGTCACAGAATGTAGATTACCCCTGCTAGCTGCGCAGGGAGTATTAATTCTATTAAAGACTAGGAGGCGAGCATTAAATTCCCACCCAAGTATTGTACTGTCTATTTACATTTGTATTGTTCTTATAATAGTAAGTACACCACATAGACACCACCCTAAAGATTTTCTATTTGTTTTGCCTCTTAGGGGAAGACCAGAAAAATAACTGAAAACAAAGGAGTCTAGAAGGCCGAGATTCTTCGGCAGTTGAGTTATCACGTTAGCGAAGAACAGTTATGGAAGTTATATAGATGTTCAGAGAAAGTAAAAGCAGAGGAGCAGCCCATGCACAGGAAGGGGGTTGTGACTGGCTGAAGGGGCTTGGACTACAGAGACTCATGGACTTTGTAGTGTGTTAAGAGAAAAGTTTTGTTGGACACTTTTCAAGAGTTTTTATTGTGTTTGTTGAACTGCTGAAGAGTAGAATAAAATGAAGATGAAGCATAATGCTCGCCTCCTAGTCTTTAATAGAATTAATACTCCGTGCGCAGCTAGCAGGGGTAATCTACATTGTGACCGTCCGAAGTGACTGCGTATCATGTACTGTCTGAATCCTGAGTACCTTGCAGTGTGGCTTGACGGCAAAACGCGGACACGCTAGGGCCTTTCCTCTAGTGCTGCCAGGAGCGGCTCAGCAGACGAACGGAGCGGAGCAGCAGAACGGTGTTTGGGGTTGCTTTGCCTGCCTTGCCTGCACATGGCACTTTTGGAACTGGGGACCAGGTGGTAGGTGCTTTTAGAGCAAGAAGTGTGCAAGAGTTGGGGTGAGGTGATGCGCACTTCTCCCAAGCAAGGCTCATCCTGCTGAGCAGCTCTGCGGCGAGTACAATCTGTACCTTGCAGGTTGGCTGCCCTCTGGCGGCGAGACACGTTGTGGCGAGGCAGGGGGTCAAACTCTTATTTAGATCCCGCCACATACAAGCTGCATTAAGCCCTCTCTTACTTGTTGTGCCTCGCAGCATGCGTGCCTGTGAAAACCAGGCAGAGGGGTGGAGTGGCTGCAGAGTGGCAGCCCGTGCAGTCAGTGTGGACTGTGAATCTCACTTCTTAGTCTCTGTCGCTGCTCTCTCCCTATAGAGCCTGTCGGAGTGGGTGAGTGTTAAATTCTTCAACTCAAAGGTGCCGAAATCCCGATTGTACTGTTTATCAAACAGGATATCGTTTGACTAACATGTCATTTACTTGCCACATGGTGAGTTATCGCAGTGAGAAAGGGAGCAAGACGCCTCCTAAGACTTCTCCCATGATAACAGATGAAGAGATTTTGGCGGTGGTGAATATGCTGCTTCCACTCTCCACGCTGGCTGAGCAGTCTGCCATGGAAGAAGGTCCCCCTGACTTGGAGGCTGTGCAGCAGGGACAAACCCATGGGAAATCTCCCCTAGTAGAGAAGGTTAGTGGGAAAATGGGAGGCCACAAACATGCAAGGTCTGATCATTGCATTCTTCTCATCAAAAGGAAATCAATCTCAGCTAGCAGACCATAAATCCAACGTGTTAAATTCAGTGGTCTGTTCACCGCCCCCCCCCCCCCCCTCCCTTGTGTGACAGTTCCAGTCCAATCTCCATCTATGGAAAGCAAGGACGACTTGAGTTACATGGACTCGCCTCCGGATATGGGCCATCACAATGAGCTGGATTTTGAGTGTACCTTTTCCTCAATTGGTTCCCCGCCCACAGTTACAGCAAGGGGATACCAGGATCTCCTATTTATGAGACAGATCGAAGATTCACCCCCATGGGCCCATTCGTTGGTGGAAATTAATCAGGTCCTATGTGTACTTGTTTCACTTCACGAGAGCCTCAAGACAGAAGTTAAATCTAATTCAGTGGTGCTGGACTCATTACTGTTTAAATTTGACAACATTAAATTACACGCAGCAGCAAACCTATTTTCACAAGGCCTGACCAACACAAACAACTGCCATACTTTACAAGCAGGGATGGTGGAAAGTAAGCCAAAACAAGGAGATATGGACATGAAAGGGAAGACCTCTACATTGAAGGTACCGGTGTCCGTGGAGACAAAGGACACATGCCCACCCCCTGATCCTTTATTATCTATGGAAAATGTCAATATTCTGCTGCAGCAGGCCGGTGCCTGCTAGTATGGATAGGAAGCTGCTGGGTTCCCCAACTTCCAAGGGTTTCCAGATAGCGTCCTGTCACCCCCCCTATGGCGGTACCTAGTAATTTGGTTGAAAGCAAAACTCAGGGGGAGGGGGGGACGGGGTCAAGCCAGAAGGTGGTTCAGAATCAACCACCTAAACTGAAATCATGGAAATGGAAGAGTGTTGAGAAGAAGAAAACCAAAAAACATACAGCAGTGAATCTGAACTCACACACCTCTTCATTTGTTTCTGCGATCAGTTTCCCCGATTGGTTTCTGGACACAGTGAGCCTCCCGGGAATGTGGGGTGGGGGGGGGCAATGTAATTGGAATCCATTGCAAGTACTCCTGTATCTCCTGTTGTAACTTCTGGGGTACCTAAGGGGACAGCACTGAGTAACTCGCAAAGCATGAACACCCTTGCCCGACCATCTCAGTCACACAGATCCCGGTCTCGGCGGATGCTAAATTTTGACTTGGCCAGTGGGAACTACCTCTAGGCCATCCCGAGGTGGGGGCACCCCTCAGAGTCTCCAGTCAATACAACTAGATGTGAACAGGGGATGGGGTGATTGGCTAGGGCGACCAGAGGGTCCGGGTAGTCATAAATGAATGAGATGAAATAAGATTGAAACCTGTGTGTGTTATGAAGGATGGGGTAGTGGGCAAAGGCATTGTGTTTGAATCTGGAATTCCTGAGAATATGCAGGTGAGTTTAAACCGCACATATGTTTTACGTTTATCTGAAATCCCAATCCTGAAAGGTCTATCATCAGCCGGCATTAACAGGGTTCATTTTCCTGTAAAGCATAGTACTTTAAGATCAGTGGTGTATTTTAACTCGAAGCTAGTGGCAGACCTAGTCCTGAACGAAAGAGATTCAGTTAGTAAATGTGGTTTTCATCTGGAAGTGTTTGTGGGTAAACAATCTGGGGGTGAAACCATAACCAATCCAGGCTGTGGTCATCAATTGCTGAATGAGGTTCAAGTGTTAAAATCAAAAATTAAGGCATCGGAAGCCACTAATGATTGGTCCTGGCTGCTTAGAACAACCCAGCATTAACTGTTTGCCAAGCCATCGCTGTATAAAGAGGGGAGAGGGATACTTGTTCTCTCCTCTCATGGGATATCCAGGGACATTCTAGACTTTTTGATAATCAGGAAGTGGGGTGGGAACTAAAATCCCACTCTGTAGTTTGCTTCAGGTGACCTGGCTTTTATCCACCCCAGTGATGGACGGTTACATTGTTACCAACTATGTGGCTCAAAGGGGTGAGAAAGGGCGCCCGTTTGGGTGCCTCATAACACTGGTTAAATCCTCTGGTAAAGTGAAGGTGGCGCAGATAGATAGGAATTTTCCAGACATCTTATTCACCCATGTTGAAATGACAGGGAACGGGTTAATCCACCTCTTGATTGTTAACATATACTGGCACAGAAAACGTACTAGAGTTGACATTTTCTCTGGAACATCTTGTGAGCATCATTAATGACGGTGTGGTTTATATGGTGGTGGCAAGGTAATCTTGGCAAGACACCTGAACTCGAATTGTGTTACTCATCGTGATTCAAGGGGTAGTTTAGGGAGGGAAGGATCAACATCACTAAATAAATCTAGAGGCCATCACTCGCTGAGAAGTTTTGGAATACTGGCTTTGCATCCATTGAATGAGGTGGGAGGGGGGTGGGTTGAGTGGTGACATCCCCCATAATTATACCTGGTGCAATGGGGCCTCTCAATCAACCATAGATTACATCTTCACTACAGATTGGCTTCTACAAAGGTGCGAGTCACTAACGATTCAAGGGACGTCGGACAGTGATCACGCTAGGTTCACTGCTCTGTTTATCTGAGAAGGTTTGTTATTACAATGTACTAAGAGGTGTGCAGTGAATCTGGTTGTCAATTCAGCTGGTACGCTTGTATCCTGGAACCAGGGAGTGCCTATGTGAGTCAAAAAGTCCCCGAGTGAGGTCCTGGAAACTATTACTAAGTAAAAACTACGGGTTTTCAGTCCGGTTAACTTTGAGGAATTCTCAACTGACTTAATCCTACTGACCACCTTAAGAAATAAGAACTCTTCTACCTTTTGGCGATTGATGAACTCGACTAATGGCACAGATTCCGTTAAACAAATCAGTGCAGTCCCTGAAAATGACTGGTACCTGCACCTCTCTGACCTTTATTTACAGCCCAGTAAATCAGTTATGTTCACTCTACCTGATGTAGGGGATAGAATGGTCTTAGACGTGTTTGATGAGGACAGGATACTGGATGTCTTGAAGAGGATTAGTTCCTCGAGGGCTCTGGGTCACAATCGCTTATCAAATTACGTGTTTAAGGCGGATCCTCCGGCATGGGCAAATGTTCTGAGTATGCTGTTTAAGAATGCGGTGACCCAGGACAGGTTTCCAGCTTCTTGGTCTAGGCCACACATAGTTCCCAGATTCAAACAAGTTCTGAAAACAAATCCTTTGACGGCCACTAGCCGTCCCTGATGCGGACAGCAAAGTATTTGCATCCATTGTGCTGTCCCATCTGGAGGAGTGGGTGGTAGCGGCAGGTAGGCTAGCCAAATGGCAAACAGGATTTCGTCAAAATATGGGAACCAGTCTTAACGGGACAATTGTCAAACTTGTCTAACATTTAGCGTGGGTTGGGAAATACAAAACTGTTTTCATAGCCTCGATAGATTTAACCGCCTCATTCGACAGGGTCGATGGCCAACTTCTGTGGTATAAGATGCACCAATGGGGGGGTGCCTGCGGGTCTATTAAGACTCTTGATTGGCCTCCAAGCACAGTCTGAAATTCAGGTGCGGTTGAACATTGAAGGGGCTTTGTTGCGCCGTATATCCACAAGTGGGGGTGTCAGGCAGGGTTGCATTTTTGCACCCTGCCTGTTCAGCCTTTACTTGGCGAATATTGGCGAGCATCTAAAGTCTGCCATATTTGTGTCTCCTGCAATTGACCAATGGAGGCCGTATTGCTTGTCTTATGCAGACGACTTTCTCATCTTTGATGTCATACCGGCTGGATTACAAAGGTTGCTGAATTCCTTTGCTGCCTATACTCTCTCATTTTTTGAACATTAACCCCTCAAACAAAGATCCTTCAATGCTCTATGGGTAGGAGTAGAGTTGAGTACAAATGGTATATTGGGAATGAGGCAATTCTGAGTGTGGACTTGCTGGTATATCTGGGTTTTAGCATCCAGGCTACGCCAGGTCGAACCAAGCTGAAAGTTTGGGTAAGAGATCAAATCCTCCCTCTAATGAATCAACTGGTGAGGGTGGAAATCCGATATGGTAGTTACACCTTAAAATCTGCCCTTAAATATTACGAATGGAAATTAGTTCCCAAAATCACATACGAGATGGAAGTATACTCATTGGCCTTATTAGATATCCTGCCCAGCTTGGAAGCCTTGGTTTGGCGTAGGGTGCTGAGGGTGCCAAATGCAGTTCCTATTGATGCAATCCTGTTCGAACCAGGCATAGCCTCCTTGACAGCACATATAGGGTAGAAATATTTGTCACTCTTGAGGAAATTAACATCAGCGAGGGACTCTTTGAAGATCTAAAAAGCATCCTGGAGAGGAAGACCAGCTCTTGGGTTAATGAGATACACGACCACTGTGTCTGGGGAATGTGACTAGTGCCCTGAGAGACTTGTGCGAGAATCCAGAGCTTGTTAAGAAACGCCTATTTGAACTAGACTAGACTCGCACTTTGGAAACATTGCTTGCATACCCTTCTCTTTCTCACCTAAAGCATGATCCCAAGAAACTGGGAATTATGGCCCCATATTTTGCAGTATATCCTGCAAAGTGGGTCCACTGTTCATTTTTAGGTTTTAGATGGAACCTGTGTCCAACTAAAGAAATTCTGTTCAGAAGGGCTAATACGAATGTTGACCAGTTTGGATGTTGCTTCTGTAAAAACAAAATTATGTCTGAAACCCTGAAGCACGCATTCGAGGGGATTGGGTCCTCCGACGTATTCCATATCTATGACATGTAATCACCACAGCTGTGCTGCTTCGGAAACTTTTTTCGGCGTCCTGCGTCGATGACGTCGATGCGCCGTCGTCGAGGACTTCCTTCGACGTCATCCGATGTGATAAGTAGGACGCACGACGCCCGTATCCTCAGTTCCATTTTTTCTGCGAATGTGTTGCTTCGTGAATCTCGGTTAACGCCTCCACTCTTTGGAGTTCTGTTCTTCTCGGTTCTTCGAACTTGTTCGTTTTTGTGAGAAAATCCTTCGGGTGAAGATGTCTTCTACTTCGTCTTCGACCCCAAGTCCGGGCTTCAAGAAGTGCGGGGAGTGTGGGTCCAAGATGTCGGTGACGGACTCGCACGACGCCTGCCTCGGGGAGGCCCACGACACGGATGACTGTATCGACTGCCAGTCGCTCACGTCCAAAGCCTTACGTGAACGTAAGAAGGAGTTGTCGGTAGGTCGGGTGTCCAAGCCCCGGAAGTCGAAGTCTGCGGGGCTTTCGACGGATGATTCGAGAGGAGACTCTCCGCGTCATCGTCGGAAGTCTCGTGGGTCTCCTTCTAGGAGTCGGTCTCGCCACTCCTCGGCCTCTTTGAGGCATTCTCGGAAGCACCGACAGTGGTAGTCTTCCAGGTCCTCTTTGGAGGACTCTGCCTGGCACGTCGCTTACCCCACCAGCCGTGCGACGCCGGAGGAATGGGCTTCCTTCGGGAAGAAAATGCTGGGCGATTCTCGAGTCGCAGGGTACTAAGCTGTCCGCGCCCCCGTGTGGGGTCGGTCGTGAGAGGTCGAGACACAGCGCTCGCAAGAGTGGTCGGCACGAGTCACGGGAGAGGTCCCGTTCAGACAAGGGGACTCGTTCTCGACGTACCCTTTCCAGGTCCCGGTCCTCGACGCATTGGAGACCGTGTGCACCTGTGATGTCTTCAAAGAAGACATCGACGTCTGAGGCGTCGAGGGCGTCAACAGGCTTTCTCGAGGCTCCGGCTCCGAGGAAGTCGTCGACGCTCAGGTCGTCGAAGGACACGTTCGGAGCTCCGGCTTCGAGGACTGTGTCGACGCCGCCGATGCTGGCGGTGCTGCATCTGACGTCGACGCCGATTTACTCGACGCCGATCCTCTCGGCGCTGATGCCTGTTCTCTCGACGCCGGCGCCGATTCACTCGACGCCCTCCGAGGCCGAGGTGTCGGAGTTACCCTGTGGCACGGGGAACCCCCCTAGGAAGGCTCTGGTTAAGAGCAAGCACTCTCGGGTGCTTTCTTTTCGCCACCTGGAATATATTTCGGAGGCGGATGAGGATTCTGATGGCCTGGTTCCTAGTCCGGTTCCAGATGAAATTGTCTCGGGCCATAGTCAGTTTGCCGATTTGAGGCAGTCACTGCATGATGCCAGTGGACTGGACACCTCTCCGGAGGTGGAGTTTTGTAGGCCTGAGCCTGGCCTCGCGAAAATACCGTCCAGCCAGTAGCGACCCCTGCTACTTGACCAAGCACCCCACTCCGGAGAGTTTGGTGGTGCAGGCGGCCACGGCCCCGGCAAAGCAGGCGTCGTACCCTACCATTCCTCCTGAAAGGGACGACAAACGTTTTGATGGCTGGGCGAAGAAAGTGTTTTCTTCTGGTGGTGTGGCGCTTCAGGCGGCCAACTCCATTTGTGCCTTGTCTCGTTTCACACACACTCTGTGGAACTGTGTTGCGTTAGCGGCTGAACATATTCCCGAAGGGGACGAACGGGATGGTTTCCTTGCTATGGTCCAGGATGGTAAGGATGCCATGTGTGAGTCCGTTCAGTCAGGTTTGGACTTGGCTGAATGCGTCAGCAGGTCCATGGCGGCGAGCACCGTGATACGCAGGTTTGCGTGGTTGCGGAAGTCGGGGTTTGCTCCTGATGTGCAGTCCCGGCTCCTCAACATGCCCTTTGACGGTGAACACCTTTTTGGCAGCAAGGCTGACGAGAGCCTTGAGAGGTTGCAGACCTCCAAAGCTGCAGCGAAGTCGTTGGGCGCTACAGTTCGCCAACCTCAGCCTTTTCGTCCTAGGGGACAGCAATGGAGGGGTGGTTCCTTTCGCTATTACTCGTCCTTCAGTAAAGCGAGAGGAGCTGGCAGTCAGAGGCCAACGCAGGGGTACCAGAGGTGGACGACAGGGTACCCGTGGTGCCAAGGCCGCTCGGGCAGTTGCCTCTTTGCCCTCAGGTAATGCTGCAGCCGCTACCACTCAGTCATGAGGCCATGTCCCATGGTTCGCCGGTTGGGGGAAGGCTGGCGCAGCATCTTGTAGAGTGGCGCGCCATTACTTCAGATGTGTGGGTTCTGGAGATCATAACCCACGGCTACTGTCTTCCCTTTCGGCACAAGCCTCGCGACAATCCACCGGGGAACCTCTCTTTGCAGAGCCCGGATCCGCTCTTTGCGCAGGAAATTCAAGCCCTGCTGGAGAAAGGCGCCATAGAGCTGGTGCCTGTAGCGGAGAGGAACAAGGGATGGTATTCCCCTTATTTTTTGATTTCGAAGAAAGACGGGGGATTGAGACACATCATGGACTTGCGCGGTTTGAACAAACTCCTCAGGAAGGACATGTTCAAGATGGTTACTCTCTCTCAAGTCCTTCAGGCCCTTCAGCTTCAGGACTGGTTGGTGTCTCTCGACCTCAAGGATGCTTACTTCCATGTGCCGATCCATCCCAAGCACAAGAAGTACCTGAGGTTCGCGGTTGGCGACTCGCACTTTCAGTTTCGGGTCCTGCCGTTCGGATTGACCTCCGCCCCGAGGGTTTTCACCAAGCTCATGGTGGTGGTGGCGGCGCATCTCAGGCAAGGGGGGATTCACGTCTACCCCTACCTGGACGATTGGTTGATCAGGGGGGAGCTCTCCCGAGCAAGTCCTGGATCATCTGTCCGTCACCTGCCACTCCCCTCACAGGCTGGGCTTCTCCCTCAATTTAAAGAAGTCCCATTTGACGCCAACACAGCGGCTCCAGTACATCGGAGCAGTGCTCGACACTTCCCTGGGGCAGTGTTTTCCTCCCCAGGTGAGGGCTCTTCACATTCAGCAGATGGTGCACAAGTCTCAGCATGCCCAGACGCTCCCAGCGTTCGAGTTCTTGAGGTTGCTCGGCCTCATGGCATCCTGCATTCTTCTGGTGCCAGAGGCTCGCCTGCGGATTAGATCTTTGCAGTGGGCACTCAAGATGCAATGGTCGCAGTCCTCCGGCAGGATGTCGGACCCGGTTCAGGTGCCGCCTTCGGTCGCCCGGGACCTTCTGTGGTGGGCCGTTGAAGGCAACTTGATGAAGGGGGCTCCATTTTGGCTTCCCTGGCCAGAGGTGACGATCGTGACGGATGCATCCCTCAGGGGATGGGGAGCTCATGCCAACGGGCTGACAGTCAGCGGTCGTTGGTCTCCGTCGGAGTCCAGACTCCATATCAATCTGTTGGAGCTGAGGGCCGTCAGGCTAGCCCTGAAGGCTTTCCTGCCGACTGTGCGAGGAAAGAATGTCCTGATCCTGACGGACAACACAGTGGCCATGCACTACCTCAACAAAAAGGGGGGGGGGCAGGGTCACTTCCTCTGTGCAGGGAGGCGATGCAGCTCGAGTTCTGGGCCATCCAGCAGGAAGTTTCGATCTCGGCAGTTCATCTGGCCGGAGATGAAAACGTGACGGCGGACGCTCTGAGCAGGCAGAGCACGATCTCTCACGAGTGGGAGTTGGCTCAGGAGATTCTCCTGGCGATCTTCGCCCTCCCTTTGGGGGACCCCTCAAGTGGATCTCTTCGCCTCCAGTGTCAACCGGAAGTGCGAGAGGTTCTGCTCGCGGGAATTTCCTCCAAAAGGAGCCTTAGGAGACCCGTTTGTGGTGGAGTGGTCATTCCCACTGCTGTACGCGTTTCCTCCAGTCCCCGTCATCCCGCAAGTGCTGCGGAGGTTACGGAAGTTTGGTTTCCGGATGATCCTCATTGCTCCGGCGTGGGCTCGGAGGACGTGGTACCCGGACCTTCTCGACTTGTCCATCTGCCCTCCACGTCGTCTTCCCTACCGAGACGATATGCTCTCACGGGAGGGCGGTCAGGTTCTCCATCCAGAGGTCAGATCCCTCGACCTTCACGCTTGGCTTCTGAAAGGTTGAGGTATAAGGATTGGGACCTCCCTGAAGACGTGATGGAGGTGTTGCTCTCGGCCCGAAGGCCAGCAACAAAGTCTCTGTACCGTTGCCGTAAGTTCTGCGACTGGTGCAGAGTTCAGAATGTGGATCCTTTTGCATGTGTCATCCCCATGGTTCTGTCCTTTTTACTTTCTTTGGCCCACAGGGGCTTGCAAGTGGGTACCAATAAAGGTTACCTGGCGGCGCTGTCCATCTTTAAGCGCTCGTCTGAAGAGTGTTCCTACTTTAAAATCCCTTTAATTTCACAGTTTCTGAAAGGGCTCACTAATGTGTTCCCTCCGTCACCTTTCCTGGTGCCAGGTTGGGATTTAAACCTTGTTCTTAAGTTTCTTATGGGGGCTCCAATTGAGCCTTTACATTCTTGCCCTTTGAGGCTGTTAACTCTGAAAACTGTGTTTTTAGTTGCGGTTACTTTCGCTCGCAGAGTGAGAGAGATACAGGCACTTTCAGTTAAGCCACCCTTCACTGTATTTCACAAGGACAGGGTTGTCCTTAGAGTTCGTCCTTCTTTTCTTCCGAAGGTAGTGACGGAATTTCATTTGGCCCAGAAGGTTGTTCTTCCGGCATTCTATCCTCCTCCGCATCCTGGTAAGGAAGAGGAGAGGCTCCATAGGCTTGATCCTAGGAGAGCTTTAAGCTTTTATGTTTCACGCATGTCCCGGGTCAGAGTGGACGATCAACTCTTTATTGCTTACGCTGGAAAGCGTTTGGGACAAGCTGTGACGAAACAGACTTTGTCTCGCTGGATTATTTTGGCCATCTCGGAGTGTTACCGCTTGGCGGGAAAGGACCCACCGGCTGGCTTGCGGGCCCATTCTACCAGGGGTATGGCTGCATCTACTGCCCTGCAGAGGGGTGTTCCTATTCGCAACATCTGTGATGCTGCCACCTGGTCTTCAGTACATACATTTGTACGTCACTATTCCCTCAATTCCATCCGAGGACAGGATTTGGCCTTTGGCAAGACGGTCCTTTGCTCTGCTATTTGATTGGCAATTCTAAATTTTGATTCTAAATTCTTTCCCTCCTCCTTGCTCTGGTACTGCTTTGGGAGTCTGTCATAGATATGGAATACGTCGGAGGACCCAATCCCCTCGAAGAACAAGTTACTTTCTTACCTGGTAACGTTCTTTCGATGGGATGGTCCGACGACGTATTCCATATCCCTCCCTCCCTGCCTTCCCCGCTGCAGAATTTCTTTTGCGATTGCAGCTTACGTTCCGCAAGGCTTTGTGTCTGACTGGCAGTTGACTAATGTCACACGTTCTGGGGGGAAAAACTACAACTGAGGCTATGTGCGTCCTACTTATCACATCGGGTGACGTCGGACGTCGAAGGAGGTCCTCGACAACGGCGCATTGACGTCATCGACGCAGACGCCGAAAAAAGTTTCCGAAGCAGCACAGCTGTGGTGATTACATGTCATAGATATGGAATACGTCGTCGGACCATCCCATCGAAAGAATGTTACCATGTAAGAAAGTAACTTGTTCTTTGTTGCTTGTCCAGCATTGGGCCCTCAAAGAATGAAATATTTACAAAGGTTTGTGTCCTTCTTGACTGTAGGGGACAGTGAGGGGATGTGGTCATCCTGTTTATCAGGTCACACAACGTCCACTGTAATTGCTTTGGTTACCCATCTAAAAGCCATTAGGTTGAAGGAAAATGGAGAGGAGAAATAACTAGTTGAAGTTCCTGTGGGTTTAGCCACCTTGTTGTTGTTTGGGTTATCCTTTATTTGATTTAATTGGAGTGGGCCCAAGTTATTTAAAGTCTTTTTTATTGTATTTGTTGTGCCTATGATAATCCTTTTAATACTGTGTTTTGAAATGTATCTGACGTATCATGTATTTTAATGTATTGTATTATATATTCTGCTTTATATTTTATTCTTTTTTTTTAACTTGATTTCTTTGTTAAAGGTTAACTTTGTTTAGCCATAAAAACAATTTAAAATAAACGGTGTCCTCTTCTATGCTCACATTAACCTATCTGTTGATTTTTATAATAACCAATTGGTCTCCAGTACTGTGAATGTTTATGATAAGTGCCCTTAGTTGCCATGGAGCAGTTTAAACTCCAGTCATTTAAGAGTCAGTTTGAGGGACTATTACTTATTTAAGCCTTTCATTTTTGTATTCACAGCAAAGGGTCCAACAAGAGAACTGAAAACAATGGGACTAAAAAGTTAGAGGAGCCAAAAGAGAGAAAAAGGCCAGGGCCTAAACCAGGCTGGAAAAATAAACTAAAATCTGCAAGGTGAATACAAATGGTGCAACATGTGACTTGGACATTGCAGAAACCTTATTGGACAGTGCAACAGTAGAGTTTGCTTTGAGACCATTTTTGCTTCTCTTTATCTACAGGGAAGATTTGCCTCCCATTTACAAGTGCCCTTATCAGGGATGTACTGCAGTATATAGAGGAGCAGATGGAATGAAGGTAAGACATAAACAATGTTTGCCTTAATTGCACTCTTTTTGCCACTGCCATTGAAAAGGCAAAAATGTAGGAGGTTTGCGATTTTTGTTGTACATTTATGTCTGCCACATTTCCTAGCTCACAGTTTGTAGAAAAAACAAAATGTTACTAAGGTATGGTATGTCTGTGCCATTCAATGAAGATTTTCTAGACTTGTTAGTATAAGAAACCTACAGTCAAGAATAATAAAATGCCAGGCAAAAACACCATTAATCAACTATCATCACACAAAAACTATCTAAAGGTCCTTCTGCTCTCATAAGGAGGATTTCATCTCATAACCTGCAAGAGAGTAACCGCCTTGAACAACAAACGTGGGTAAAATAAAAAATCTTAACATTCTGCTAAAAACCTAATGATGCATAATCTTGCAACATCATCACTACGATCATTTAGCATATCATGTACGTAAAACCTGTTACAATGGGTTGTCTAGCTCCTGCTTGCATTTTTACAGTAGTTCAGTGGGATAATGCGTGTCTCCATGTTATTGACTTTCATATATTAACCAGTATGGAGAATATTCATTCCATGTCAAGATCAGAAACAAGCATAATGCTTTTCCAAAGCTTACCACCCAAATAGCCAGGTGGTCAATAGGTTTACGATAGAAGATCTTGAACACAGAATCACCATACCAATCCACAGCTTTCCAAGTGAGCTCCTTCTTGAAACGTCTTGGGGGCCCCTTGATGAGTGAGTGCCAAAACCAGAAGCATCAATCCCAGCCTGCCACATGATCCAGCAGGCCAGCGTCTGAGAGAATACTGCTTTACACAGCTTCCTTCTTGCGCACTTCCTTCTTGCGCACTTCCTTTGTAGCCTACTTATTTAATTTCAGTCTGCAAACGAGGCACAGCTTGGGGTCATCGCGAAAGGCTGGGTACTAAATTGCTCTGGAATGACAGTAGTTTTCAGATTACCAGAAATACTATCTAGAATATATATCCGTCTACCTGACCTAGGGCTCAGATATTTCAAACACTATGACAGGAGACCAAACAGAGGAACATGGTTAGCTTGCATTCTCGATAGATCTTCATTGCTTGACCAAGACTGGAAGAGCATCAACACTACATTCATGTGTCACAGAACGCAATAGCAAGTTGTGGTAGGTGTAATTAAACGCACCATTTTCAGCATCCAACACACTAGATGATGCTTACCACAGAATGCGGTCTACCTCAATGTGCACTGCTTCATTTGCAGACTCGTAGGGATTTACTGTTTGATGAGCTTTGGCCTCATCTGAGGGGGCAGAAAATACATTTATAATATCTGTGAAAGGAACTGAAACTGGGTCTGAGTCCCGCTTCACCAGCTCCTACACAACAACCAGGTCAATCTGCAAATCTCAGAAGTACAATAGACCTCCCCCTGGTCACAAATGGAACAAGAATCACTCAATCTCAGAGGTGGTACAATAGTTTTTATTGAAAATATAATAATCCCAAGGGAAACACCCCTCTCCTGCCTCCAAGAACTCTATACTTAGCACCAGGTTAGTATATAGCTATTATTTCTCTCGAAGTACGCTCATCGCAGTATGGACTCGGATAGCAACCTAAATGCCCTTGGCCTTCTCTCTATATTCTCACACAGGGACTTCCTAACTTTCCCATCTCTAAACAGTTGTTAGTGATCTAGAGGGAAGGGGGTATTGTCCCTTACAGACACTATTTTATGTGTTATATATATTGATTTCACTCTCCTTTCCCTCTTCTGTCCTCCTGCTATTCTCCTTATTTCACTCTGTCCTCTCTCTCTTCCACCCACCTCCTGTCCCTCCTTCTCACTCGCCTCTACCTTTTGATATTACTACCTTGACTCTGATTTTAATACTCCTTTCTCCCACTCCCTTCTCCCAGCTACCACCCGCTCTTTCACACTATCGCTTCTTCCTCCACACTACCACCTCCCTAACACTTCCTCCTACAAACGAATACTCCCTCCTCCACACTACTACTACTCAAACACCCTCCTTCCACTCTGTACCATTCACTTCATTGTCCCTCCTTGCACTAACCTTCCTAGACTCACTTGCCACGCTAACATGCACACTCTCACTGCAGTACCACTTTCACTCACAAGCCAATTATTATAATTATTATTTAATGTTTGCGTTGTGCAACACGCTCAAAGGCTTCAGTGCGCAGAAAGAAAGACATGTTGGAGAATAGAAAATGGTCAGAGCAAGCCAGGGAATACGTAGACAGGAAGAGGAACCTAATCATTAGTATTAAAAAGATATGTTTTTAATGCTCTCTTAAAGCTCGGGAGCTTTGGATGGTTCCTAAGTTGGAGGGAAGAGAATTCCATACATTTGGGGCATATACTTGAAAACAGGTGCCTCCAAAGTTTAAGTTATGTCCTGGTACAAAAGGTTAATTGGCCCTACTAGAGCGAAGAATGTGCCTCCTTGCCTTATACAGTTGGTTCATAAGATATCTGGGAGCCTTGTCATTCATACATTTGTATGTGAGAGTGAGCATTTTATATGAGATACTTTGGCTAACTGGAAGCCAATGCAGCACTCTCCTTGAGTCTGAAACATGATCTTGTGGGCCTACATTACGCATGCCTCTTATTGCCCCATTCCGGGCAGTTTGCAGACTTTTCAGATTATGTTTAGATGTACCTCCAAGCAGACTATCACAGTAGTCGATCCGAGAGTTAACAAATGCTGTGGCCAAGGAGGAAAAATGATCAGAAGATCAATACGGTCTCATCTTTTTTTTTTTTCAGCAATACCTAAACTTCTTTAGAAATCGCCTCCATATTCTTCTGCTACTTTCTCCCTCCTGCTGGTTTCTTGGTCGATCACCTCCTCGTCCTCTGACAGGCTTTGCAAATTCTTAAAAATCTAACTAGACCTGCAGTTCATTAGTTTATATACTCACCCTAAGAGAAATGCACACGCCCCATGGTGACTGAAATATTTAACCTTGCTTTCTGTAAATTGGTGCATATTACCATAAGTGCACTTCATTTTTGGTGCAATGCTGCCACCCAAAGGCCTGCCATACATAGTTAAACGTGTATTTGACATTTATTGGAAGCAAAGTTTGTTCGCAGTAAATGTCAAATAAGTTTCAAACATCGCCCTACTCGCAAGCAAGGTCGAGTACCATGCAAATGGTACTCGACCTTCATAAAACCTCATCACCAATCCAAGTGTGCTAGCATAATTTGCAAGCCCTGTCTGATCTCACCCTGATAACCCACACTTCATGCTTTCTATGGTCTCCTTATTTCTGCCTCTGTCTCTCGACATTGGTTCCATGTCCCTGGTCAATCTAACCCTGTCTTTCCCACCTGGGACTTATTATAACCACCAAGCATATGCCAAGTAGCAACAATGGCGGTCTGTGCATAACATTGTTTTCAGCTGACCATTTCTAGATCCTCAAGATAAGTGCCATGTTTCCACCCAAAAGTAGTTCTTACTGGTCTAGTGCATCTGTTAACCACTGCAGTGGCTTGGCACTATAACTTGGCTTCACTGCATGGTTCCTTTGACGTCGCTCTCCGCCGGTTGTCTTCGCTCGCAGTGTGCAAGCAGAAGACTGGTGCTTGAGTTCCTTGTGGTTGGGTGTTCAATCTCAAGCAGCTGCTGTAGAGAATGGCTTTCTCTTGCATCCTTATTATGGCATTCAGGAGAAGGTGCGTATCTAAAATAAATGTAAGAACACTGGCAAGCAAGTTGTATAGGAGGGCTGGCAAGGGTTAGAGGTGGACTGCTTAGTAACAGTCTGACACAAAGGGCGGGGGGCAGAAATTGGGGCCCTCTCAATTGCCACCGTCGTCCTCAGGCCACCGGCATTGGTTTTCCCCCTGGGAGGCCTGCCACTCATGGCTGAGAGGGGCTCCCACCTCCCATGACAAGGACAGGTAACTGAAATGTTCTTTAGCTTTCCCTGAAGTATCTGCCATTCCCCAGCACACCCTGAAGCCCTCTAGGCTGTCAAAGCTTTAAATCCTTCAAGCACTAGCAGGTGAGCGAGGCCTGCCTAATCCGGATCTATGTGATTACTGAGATGATTTTGCTGCGCCGGGCGAAAATGCATACTTTTGACCCCCTTTTCACTGCATATATATGCGGGGGAAACCCCCGCCAACCCCCTCTGCTCCTCCCAACATTAATAATTTACTGATCCCAGTTCCCCCAATATATATGCAGTGAAAAGGGGGGGTGAGTCGACATTTTCGTCCCGGCACATTAAAATCGTGGTGCTTTTTCTAGTGTCCAAGCAATTGTTCCAAAAGGGGTAACATTGCCCCAGGTACCCAGTTCTTTAGCAATGTTTTTGACACTGCAACAGAATGGTCCCACTTCCAGCTAGATGAGCAGCGAAGTTGAGTTTTCAGACATAGCGCAAAAAAATGTATCCATTGTGATTCTTCACTTTTTGAGTAAGCTTTCAAAAGCCTGTCAGCCCAGCTTTCAATTGCTGAAGTCTGAGATAACTGGAGTTGAAGTCCACAGGAATATTGTACAAACTTGATATTTACTTCTCCATTTACGCTTCCAGAAATCTTTGGTAATCCCGGCAAGCTGCCTGGATTGCGTTCCCCCTGAGATGATTGATGTAGCAGACAACTGTAACGTGGTCTATCTTCATTGTGATGCAGAAATTCCCTCTGTCCTTGGTCAGAGAATTCATGGCTAAGAACCTCGTAAGAGCTCCAAACAATTGATATGGAGCTCTGCTTCTGCAGGGGACCACTTGCCACCTGTAGACACAAAACTGCATCAGGCTCCCCAGCCCTACCTTCTGACATTAGATCATACTGCCATGTTTGGAGCTGAATCAAAGTTTGGCGTTCCATTCCAAGCATCGGTCTGCTTTTGAAACCGGTGTCCCTGTACTCTCGCTTTTTTTGAAAGTGTCACATTTGGCATATAAGAAAACATTGCTGCTTAGGTAGAGGTTAGTGAGCCTCAGAAGTGCATCATACTGCATCACACCTCGACACATTCCATAAATCAATCTAGATAAAAGGCCATTCACCCTCAAGAGGTTTCTGAGTGAAGACTTCATTCTCGCCAAAAGAAGTTGAATTTCTATTCATCAGCCTCATATTAACTTTATTTTGGTTAATCACCATAAAAGTACAGATCAATAAAACAACAATCAATACACTAACAGGGGTTAAATCAATTGCACATAATCATACACCTTAATGGATAACCATATTTTTTTAATTGAGCAATTTAAAACCATGCAGATGCCTAAAAATAACTTTCACTCACGTTACTCGTAAGTCTCCTCCGCCACGATGCCCTATTAATTTAGGTGAATACATCGAAAACAACATCAATAGTTTGCCAGTTTACATAATTATTCAGCAGCAATCCTAGATTGTATACCTTTGTTCACCAAACAAGTTTTGAAATTTGTATTTTTAATATCCGTGTGCGGTCCATGTCATTTGAAAAATGATATTACTTCGATGTCATTTACATTGTTGCTATTACTTCGAAATCTATACTTTTTCTCCCCATTCCTTCTTCCATGGAAGTATAAGAACATTTGAATAGTTTAAGAGGTCTCTAAGAGCAGTTTTCATTAACATAGATACGTACCAAGAAGAGTGATGCTTTGAAGCCTATTTTCTCATTGATTAAAATAAGGGTAATTTCCCTTTGTAAGGGGGGGTATTGGGTGGGTTCTTGGGGAGCCAAAGAAGCCTTTTGATTTGTGTGTAAGGTCCCTTTACTTTACCAGACCTCCTGGTGTTTGTTTTGTCTTTGATTTTCAAGGCCATGCCTACTGCAAATGTTAGTAAACTGCCCAGTGAGTTTTGCTAGCCCCAATAGTGTTCTAGAAATAAGGACCACATTTTCACAAACAGTCTTTTGGAATACGGTCTTACCTTTGACAAATTCTTGTTGGCTTAATCGGAGAAGGACCTGTCGAAGATGTTTTTGATGGGACTCATTTATACGAGTTAACACCAGAAAGTCGTCTAAATAAACTATAACAGTATAAAACAACAAATCCAAGAAAATATTCTATCCATGAATCACTTGAATACAGCAGCAGTCTTCACCAGGCCAAAGGGCACAACTTGATACTCAAAATGCCCATAGGGCCTTAAAGGCTGTCATCCATTCATCACCCTCTTGTAAGCCCGCTGGCGAAAACGGTGCTGCTGTCTGTGCTGTTCTCCTGGCTTTGGCATGTGTTGAAGGAGTTGGCCAGCCACCCCCCCCTCCCCACACCCTATGGAGGAAGGAAGGAAGCACCCGCTTCATAAGCCCCATGGGCTTGCCCTTGTGGCGTAAGCCCACTGGCAAAAAGGGTGCTGGTGTCTGCGCCTAGCAGTGTCCGTGGAGGCTGAGGTGGTCGCGCCCTGTTCCAGCTATGAACTTGCCTGTGTGCCGGTAAGCATTCCATGAAGTCTAATTTGAATACCCTGATCAAACATCGGAGCTGTATCGCTTGCTAAGGCGCAGAAAAGTGCAACGAGTACTTTAACAAAACTCTTGGCCTTAATTCTCTCTCCACTATATCGATGACCAGCGAGAAAACCGGGGGAAACTATCTCACTTAAAAAGACGTAACAACGTTTTGATGCCAGTGGATTTTAAGTCCATGACTGTTCTGGAAGGTCTGGAGGGATTAAGGTCTTCTATGCTGACCAGATTTGTCTTTTTTTTGCTTTAGTGACTTTTTAACTGACTTAACTGATTTCATGGATTTTATCGTTTTGGTTTTAGGTTTGCTCCGGTTCTTGCACTACACTTCACATTCTTTGTGTCATATTTAGCAAGTCCTATTCCTGCTAGGATTCCCTCTTCCTCTGCGTTTTTTGCACAAATGTGTACTCAATTACACACAGTCAATCCAATAGCACAGAACATTGCTCAAACCTGCACAGTCCTGCCTCAACAAGGCTAATATCTGTGAAACTTTGCATCAAGTTTGCTGACGTTACGGAAGCTGTTTGTTTTTATCAGTTCTGCATGTAAGTCTACATATTTGCACATAATTTAATAATGCTCAGAACGTTGTTCAATTTTGCATAGACCCGCTATACTGTGGAAAGATAGTGCAGAACCCATTACAAATTATATAGGCTGGTTTTAGTCATTTGGACCCTATCCAGTTTCATACAGAACTGCGTTCCTTATTAGTATTGTTACTGCTGTTGTTTACTGGGTTATTGAACAATGCCTTGAAACCCTGTATTAAATATGGGGAAAAGGAAGGCAGCCAATCCATTTTCCCCAGCAGAGGGCCAAAGAAAATGATTTAAAATATTTCAACCGATAGACGAAGTGAATGTTCTCATCACAGAGATGAAAGATTTTTTAGGGGATATAGCAGTCATTGATTCAAATATTGAAAAATAAAATGGCAAAAAGACAGAAGGAAGGGTGCTAGATCCAATTCAGCTGGCCCTCCAGAGAAGCTTTTTCAGCCAACTAATTCTAGTATTAGCCCCAATATTATGCAACTATCAACAATCCAGGTTGACCCCCAGGATATAGGCTCTGGTGCTTTACCTGCCCTTAGGGTGCCTCCATGCAGGCCAACCTCAAGGAGGAATGAAAGAAACCTGGACACGCTGGAATCATTTAAAGTCCTGAACCCTCTTTCTCAAATAGAAGGCAGGACATACACCATTCCCGCCCAGTGCACGAGGAGAGGGCCCATCGGATGTCATCTTACCCTGTCATCTCTGCCTGCCCTGGTATTACCTGTAATCTCTATAACTAGTACAGTGCTAAATGGTGTGCCTAATGGGGTTATCGTTGACCTCTCAAAAGATCAGCTGGTGGGGTAATGGGGATGTACAAGGGTGTTTGACAGACTGTGGTAGTGTTCCTATCTAACCCCCTCCATACAGTGCGGCAAATGCAGAGTGGGAGGCTGGTCTAGTATCTTTTGATCAGGGGAGGTGGGGGAAACCACTAGTTGTTTCTGACACCCAGCTGGCGATTGATATTCCTTTGTCAAATAGTTTTGATGGTCTGAGTAGGGACGCTGATTTTCAGGATGATTGCACCACCTGGATCAAAGTGGGGGAAAAGCATGGAGGGGGAAAAAGGTGCACAAGATAAAAATAAGGCTTACTAGCCAAATAGTAAGAGAGGGGAACACCCCTGAGGAGGCAGAACCAGGGGTGGGGGCGGTGTAGTTACTAATGGTAAGCTTGCTGTAAGGTCTTGCAATTGCTATCACGATATATTGGCCACCCTGTCGAATATGATGCAAGAGGTAAATAGTTTGAAAAGTGTGGTCGAAAGATAGTCTCTAACCATTGAGACAGGAGGAGCATCTGTGACCAAAAGTAGTAAACTGCATCTGTGACCAAAAGTAGTGAACTGCACCTGCCAGTCCCCGCGAGAAGAGAGTCGGGAAAGAAGTGTCTGTATAATCCTGTCTAAATGGGGATACCCCCAGAGATCATCTAACCAAGGTGACTGGTAGTTCAGGGATCCCCTTGGGGGACCCTGCCTTGAAAATAGTAAGAGTGTGGATATTACTCATGAAGGTCGTAGTGTTGGACCCTTGTTTCCTGTGTCAGCAATTCTTAGAGATTTTATATATAGGAAAAAAAACATGGAGTTTGCCCTGAATAGTTCCACTGGCCCATATAAACATCACTGTCGGGGGCAGGTAAGGGCGGGGCACTCGGCTGTATTCAGAGGGCTACCACCATGAAGGAAGGGCTGGGACGGGATGTCTACTTATATGATGTCCCTAAAATAAGAGAAGGTAACTTTGAAGGTCAATCCATACTGGTCAATAAATGTATACATTGGTTGCAATTTGTGAAGGGCTGTAAATCTTTTATTCAAGAAGATATACTCACTGTGAATGGGGTATGATGCAGAGTGGGTATAGGGACTTTATTCAGATTAGATTGAAAGACCCAGCCCTTGTTGTGGGCTTTTTATCTATTGAGTCAATGTATGTTATGAACTTATCTGCCCGTTAATAGTCTTGTCTATCCGCCCTGGAGCTCCATTACATAAATGTAGAGCAGCAGACACGAATAATAGGCCATGTGTAATATCTTCCCCAGAAGCAGTAATAGTGGATGGGATGGATGGGGTCAAATGACTCGCTAGCGATGATCGAGAATTGCCAGCTCTATTGGCCCATCCTGTACAACAAACTGAGGGAGACCACCGGAAGCTAATTATAAAGGTACTCTCCTCTAACGTGGTTGGGGTTAACAGATTATCGCCAGACTCTGAGTGGGTCATTTTCTTACGTTGTTTTGACTTAGTCTGCCTTCAAGAAACCTGGGCAATGGATCCCTTTGAGGTATTGGGGTTTAGTACCTATAGCTGAAATGCCACAAAGGGCCCGAGAGGTAGGCCAAAGGATGGGCTGGGAATTCTTATTAGCTCTGCTATGGATATGTCTCCTAAGCTGATTCCCACAGGCTCTGATTATCTCATGTGCCTCTACCTGTACAGTTTTAAAGGGAACCGCTTGCTTGTATTTAATATCTATAATACAGTAAGCGGAAAGGACAGTTTGGAAAGTCTGAAGGCCATGAGCCTATTGGTCAAAAAGACAGTCATCAACTAATAGTTCCCAAACTATACTGGCAATGGGGGATTTTAATGTCCAATATGAATCTTTGGAGGTTTTAGAGGGCCTCTGGGATGACCAAAACGTGGCATTTGGGATACCATCTCTAAAGACAACTAAACCGGCCAGATGTCATCCTGTAGCCATAGACGTGGCTAGATTAATGCTGAGCTAGGCTTATGAGCATATAATGGGCGAGTGCTCCCTGATAAGCCTGGGAACTACACCGTTGTAGGTCATATGGGTAGCTCCCGCATTGACTATGTAGCAATAAGTATGTCAGACTGGGCCAGGATTGTAAGCATGGAGGTGATTATATGCAGTGACAGTGACCACTAGCCCCTGAGATGTACTAAGTCAATGGTGAATAATGGTGAAAGCACCCTTAGTGGACTGTGAGATGGGAGCTCTATTATGATCTCAAGGCATTCTAAAAAGGTCATAAAATGGTTGTCACTTGATCTGTGCCTACTTAAGCCAAGAATATACGCTAGTATTGAACAATATATTGATGGTATGTGTCTAAAATGTGAAACTACTAGGGAAATTGAAGACCTGTGTATGAACATGACTAAAGTACTGTATGCTTTTTTCAGCAATCCGGCAGGGAAAATAAGGAAGCAGGCACTGGGCAACAAGGGTTGGTGTGATAGCGACTGTCACAAAGCTAAGAATGATCTCCTCACTTATGTAAAGAGTGTAACCTAGATAGATAAGTTACATCTAAGGAACCTAAGGGACACTTGTAAATTGATGGTAGAAATGAAAAAGGTCCAATTTAATGGGAACAAATGGGAAGACCTGTTCAATTACTGCAAGAAATGTGACCACGTCAATTTCTGGAGGTCTGTTGCAGGGAATGAAAGGAAAATGGGTAACCAGCTGTTAAGTCGTATCCTCAAGACTGACTCGTTCCAGTATTATTTTAGCACTCTATACAAAATCGGCCAAGAAGCAACCTCTGTTACCAGTGATTGTAGTGAACTCGTGGGTGAAAGAGGAATGCATACTACCTTCTCTGTAATTGAAGTAAAAGTGGCCATTAATATCTTGGGTGTGTGGAAAACCCCCTGACCGGACGGACTGCCAGTTGATTTGTTTAGGGATGAGCTTTCTGTCTGGGCACCCCTAATCAAACGGATGTTTGATTGTATTGCAAAAACAGGGAATGTGCCAGAATCTTGGCGCAGCCCAATAATTGTGACAATTGTTAAAAGGGGGACTATAGGAAACCAACTATAGACCTATTTCGCTTTTGGATGCTTCGGGTAAGCTCAATGCGAAAGTGTTAACAACTCGCCTTCATGAACGGGCAACTGAGAACGGTATATTAAATCACCTTCAGGCAGGGTTTCTACCTGGTATTCACACACGGAATCAATGTCTTCCGGCTGAATGTTCTTCTGTCAAAATACAGAACTGTTGAGCATTTCAGGGTCTAGGCTATTCTGTCGATCTCCGTACAGCCTTCGACAGTGTACAGCCTTCAACAGTGTATCTCAAAGCAAACTATGGGCCATACTGAAGGAAAAAGGCATTCCTGGTGCTCATTTAGCCAATATTAAATCCCTATATTGTAATAACAGGGCAGCTGTGAGGGGGCCCCTGAATGGAGAGCTCACTGACTGTTTCGCAGTAAAGAGAGGGATCTGTCAGGGATGTGTGTTGGTCCCACTGTTATTATGCCTGTATCTAAACATCATCATAGAGGAATTGCTGGTGGCCTATCTCATTCCACATAGGCTGGGTCGGGACAGATTCCCAGCACTCTTATATGCTGATGATGCTATCCACAACACTGATGGGGCTGAAACATAATTTGAACATTTTTATGGAGAAGTGCCAAGAATTGTCCATGACACTGAACCTAGAGAAAACAGAGGTCCTGGTTTCTAGCAGAAAGAACCACAAGAAAATCATATTTAATGATATGATATGGCATTTATAACGCGCCGATACACAAGTGTTTCAAGGCGCGATGAGGCGGGGGGAGGGGGAAGAAGGGGAGACAGACAACGATCCTACTAGGCCAGGTGTCATTCAGATCGCGCAAGTGCAAGGGTAGAGGGGAAGGGAAAAGTGCAGGGGGGAAAGGTAGAGGGGAAAAGTGCAGTACAGGTTTATAGCATACAAGATAAATAACAAGGGCCAGCTGGTGGCAAGTGCGAGGTAAGTGCAGACAAGTGCTGGGAAGGGGGGCTGTAGGGATACAGACACAGTCCCGCAGTGCAGGGGTTGCCAGGGAGGCAGTACAGGGGAGAGCGGCTGGGTCAAGGACCGAGAACGGTGAGTGGCCCAGTTGCAGATTCAGTGCAGTTTCAGTAATTTTAGCAGGGGAGAGGGGGAGAGAAAGCGGAGGCAAAGAGGAGGTTTTGAGGTGCTTCCGGAACCGGAGATGGTTCTCCTCAAGTTTCAGGGAGGCAGGAAGGCTGTTCCAGAGGGAGGCCCCTGCAGCGGAGAGAGATCTGCCCCCAACTCGTTGTTTGGGGAAGCGGCTGACCCTGAGGGAGTTGGAGGCGGATGAGCGAAGAGCACGAGAAGGAAGATATTTAGGAAGAGAGAGTTGAAGGTATTTTGGCCCAAGGCCCCAGACGGCCTTGTGGACAATGCAGAGGGTTTTGAACTTAATCCTCGCAGCCACTGGGAGCCAGTGCAGAGATTTCAGTCCTGGAGAGATACGGTCCCTGGGCTTGAGGCCAAGGACAAGTCTCGCAGTCCTGTTCTGGATGAGTTGCAAAGGGCGGAGAGTAGAGGCGGGCAGATTTAGGTGGAGGCTGTTACAGTAGTCCAGCTCCGAGAGAACCAGGGCTCTAGAGACAGTTAGCTTCTGGGGGAAGGAAAGGAAAGGAAGGATACCTCTGAGGAGGTGTAGTTGGTAGTGTGACTTCTTAGAGACGTCGGATATGTGAGGAGAGAAGGATAGTGTGGAGTCGAAGATGGCTGTCCAGTCATTTGGTCAACAGACAATTGGTCGACAGACAAATGGTTCACACAATTTGGTCGAAAGACAAATGGTCACATTTTTTTTTAATTTTTATATATATTTTTCAGGTTTTCGTTTAGGAAAAAAAAGGTTTTTTTTAGCAAAAAAAGGGTGTTGGGGGGGGGGACGACACCCCCCCCCCCCCCAAAAAAAATAAAATGTGAAAATACAAATAAAAAATATTCGACCATTTGTCTTTTGACTAAATTGCGTCGACCGTTTGTCCTGTCGACCTTTTTTTTTCGACCAAATGACCTGTAACCTCAAAGATGACCCCAAGGTTTTTTGCCTTGCAGGTAGGAGCAGGAAGAGGGCCAAGAGAGGCCGGCCAGAGAGCTGCAGGGAAGGAGGGAGTGGGTGTTCTGATGAGTAGAATCTCAGTCTTACTGGCATTAAGGCAGAGGTCGTTGGCGGCACACCATTCCTGGATAGCAGAAAGACAGTCAGAGATGGGGGAAGGAGAAGAGGAGGCCGAGGGTAGCCTGAAAATGAGCTGGGTATCATCCGCATAGCACTGAAAGTTGGGGCAGAGAGCGGCGATGCGGTGGGCGAGAAGTGCCAGATACTGGTTGAACAGCCAGGGAGAGAGGTTAGAACCCTGGGGGACATCACAGGTAGAGAAAAAGATGTCAGAGAGGAAAGACCCCAGTTGGACCTGGGAGGGTCGATTTGAGAGGAAAGAGGTCAGCCACGCCAGAGCCTGACCAGTGATACCCAGGTTATCACGGAGACGGTTGAGCAGGATGGTATGGTTGACAGTATCAAAGGCAGAAGAGAGATCAAGCAAAATGAGAACACATGGAATGTTAGAGTCAAGGTTCGAGAGCAGGTCCTCATGGATGTTCAGGAGAGCAGTTTCCGTGCTTCTGGCAGCTCTGAAGCCAGACTGATGGTCATGAAGGTTACCAACAGATTCAGCATGGAGATTTAGCAGGGAGATGGCCAGTTTCTCCAGGAGCTTGCCCAGGAAGGGAGTGATAGAGATTGGGCGATAGTTAGCTAGGCAGGAAGGGTTGGAAGAGGGTTTCTTAAGAAGGGGGTGCACAAGGGTGTGCTTGAGGGGGGATGGTAAGACTCCAGAGGCGAAGGAGTGATTGCAGAAGTCAGCAAGCGCAGGAGCCAAGGAGTAGATGTGGTCCTTGATAGTTTTGGAGGAACAGGGGTGGACCTGTTTTGACGAGACTTTCATAGATCAGACTTGTCTCGAAACCTCATCAGCAGAAAAAAGGGGAAAGGCAGAGAAGGAGAGAGGAGGGGTAGCTGCAGAAGGGTCAGAGGAAGGGCAGGGAATAGAGGGGGGGGAGGTGATAGGAGGATGTCCTGAGTTTTTTAAATGAAGTGAGAGGCCAGTGCCGTGCAGAGGACGTGGGAGGGGACAGGAGAGGTAGAGACTGCAGCAGGGTTGGCCAGCTGCTTGCAAAATTTAAAGAGTTCGGCTGAATTGTTAGATGCCGCAGTGATGCGGGCTTGGATAAGGGCTCTCTTCTTGGTGAGAACGGCGAGTCAGTATTGCCTTTGGAGCAGGCGACAGGCCAGTTTGTCAGAGGATGAACATGAAGCACGGCATTTCCTCTCTGCCACCCTGCACTTGCGTTTAAGGGTGACGAGATCCGAGTCATACCGGGAGTTACATTTGGCTTTGGGCTTTGGGCTTCAGGCGGATTCTCATGACAGGGGCAAGGATATCAAGAGTATCACATATAGCAGAGTAGAGAGTGGAGAGGGCTGTGTCAGGGTGGGAGTCAGCCGAAGGGGGAGGAGGGGGTGAGAAGGTGGCAGCGAAAGCCTGAACTGACACTCGCTTCATGGGTCGGATGACCGAGAAGGAAGATGGCAGTTAAGAGGGTGGCTTTGCCTGTGGGGTAGGGAGGGTGAGGTGGGAGGATAGGAGAAAGTGATCACTCCAGGAGAGAGGAGTGGAGAGAGGGACAGAGAGGGGAAGGTCAGAAGAGATCAGGGCATCAAGAGTGTGCCCTGCAGAATGAGTCGGCCCAGATGGGAGAATAGAGAGTGAGAGAGAGTCGCAGAGGTCGCGAAAGAGTCCAGTGGGGGGACAGGAGGCATCCAGGTGGATGTTGAAGTCTCCAAGAAAGAGGAGTTGAGTGGTTGAGGACAGGAGTGAGGAGGAGAGGTCTTCCCACTCGGAGAGGAAGGAGGAAATTTGACCAGGTGGCCGATAGATAGTAGCCACAGTAAGGGAATGGCTAGGAGAAAGAGAGAGAGTCGGCAGACAAGACATTCAAAAGAGGAGTAGGTCTGCGTGGGAGTAACAGTGGCAGGAATCCACTCAGGGAAGATAAAGGCCACACCCCCCCAGCACGGTTGGGCCTGGGCACGGAGAGGATCTTGTAACCATCAGGTAGGAGTGTGTCAAAGCTGGTGACAGAGCTGGCCGTGAACCATGTCTCAGTGAGACCGAGAACATCAAGGTCCAGTTCCTCAAGTAGGCGGCAGATATCGGAGGAATGTTTGACGGCAGAGCGAGAGTTAAGAGTGGCAATGTGGAGAAGGTTGCCATCTTTGAAGGACTTCCGGGGAGGGGTACAGATCAGAGGTACGCCCTGCAGAGGTGAAGAAGGAGCACGGGAGGGGGCAGGGAGGGAGGGTAGAGGCAAGGTAGCCGAGGACAGAGGAGGGGGGACAGCAGGAGAGGAAAGGAAGTTGATGAGGCGCGGGAAGCGTCTATCAAAGAGGTGAAGGTTGGCCTTAGGGCCTTGGACGAAGACGGTCCCATTAGGTAGACATTAATGATGGCCTTAGAGGAGTGGAAGGAGGCCAAGAGGACATCCCAACGGGTGCCACCATTAATGGGAGAAGAGGAGAAAGGAGAGAGCACAGAGACCATATGAAGGGTCCATAGGTCAGGTGAAGGCACGAAAAAGAGGATGTCAGTGAGAGTTTCCTTAGAGGAGGCACTGGTGTAGGTGTCAGCGATAGGGAGGCCTGGGTTGTGTCAGTAGGTGACTTTGTGTTAGAGGAGGTGCCATATTACGACTATCTAGCAATTAGATTCTCAGAAGACCTAATGTGGTCAGCACATCTTGTTAAAGCAACAGCGACGCTCAAAAAATAGAGTGGTGGTATCCGCTGTATGCACAATAAACTTGGAAGGGGTCAATCTCCACAGTTATTAAACTACATCAAGAACAAGACAGGGCTGCAGCATTGTATGGTGCAGAACTGTGGGGTCACTGTCCCTCTCCGGAGCTAAGTGTGGTGGACAATGGGTTTTCTGTGGAGTATATTACTGCAACCGAAGGAAGCACCAATGGCAAGTCTACGTTTGGAATGCTGCCTTAAGGCCATAACTGAAGTCATTGCTACTGAACCACTGCTATATTGGACTAGGCTCTGGAGTAGTCCCGAATTAACCAAATACAGAGAAGTGATGATTTGTTTGAAAAATACAGTGGGTTCTAGCTCTCTGGCTTGGCTTCAATTTGTGTGCAGAGGTCTTGAGACTTTGGATATGTGGACACACTGGGGGAAAACAGGATGTAACTATGAGCTCAAAGGCCATGATTAAAAACAAGTGCCACAAAGCTATATTAAGTCAGATGAGAAGTGCTTGTGCTGCGCGGAAGACGGGAGCCCTCTATATAATGCTGAAACAGATGGAGGTTTTCGAACTGTATCTCGATTGCGTAGGCCCTGCATATGATCGAAGTTTATATATTCAGTTACGCACTAACCCTATTAAAGTGGCCAAGTACACGTCTGGGTTGTCTAATCCACCTCATATGAGCTGTGAAGTCTGGCAACTCTGAGGAGTCAAATACTTTTTTATTGTTCTGTCAGGCTAGTGTAGGTTGAGAAAGTGTTATTTATTGCCAGTATTACGATTGAAAGACATTAGAAGAACAGACTTGGCTGTATTTTTGTAAGAATCCATCCGATGTGAACTTGGTTTACATTATTGAAAAATGTGTGTATAGAGCCTGGTGATACAGGGCAAAAGAAAATTGACGGAAATGTGTGTGTTGGAATAACTTCTTTCTATTCTTAAATTATATTATGTGACTGAACTGTATGTATACTGGATCAAGTCTTTTTATCCCAACATTTTTAACATGTATTGTAAATATAGAACTGTTCATTCAATGTGTGATGTTAAAAAAGTGATATTTATTTTGCTTTTATGTTTTTTCACTGAATAAAGCTATGTACAACAACAACCTTCTCGTATGCAGAGAAGGTGATAAGCCCCACGTAGATAGAGCTTAAAAAAGATAACCGCTCCCAGAACTGCTTCCAGTATGTCCTTAATAAGAGGTATGGGATAGCTGTCCTTAATAGTTACTTAGTTAAGTCCACGAAAGTATATGCAAGGCCTCCGTTCTTTAGTATCTTTCTTCGGTACAAAAAAAGGGAAGCCCCAGCCAGAGATTTGGATTTTCAAATCAAACCGTTGAGACTATTACCAACAAGATACTCGCTTAATGCCTTCTTTTCAGGCAAGGAGAGCATATACATGTGTCCGAAAGGAACAATGTAATCAGGAAATAAATCAAAAGCATAATCTTCCTGCCTATGAGGCGTATCACGTCTTCAAAAAGGTCCTGAAATTCTAGGCATCTAGGTGGTATACAATGGATGCCAAAACTGATTGAGGTTTCATAAACGGGCAGAACAAAGGGACTGCCAAGGGAGGTGACTGTGCTGGGGAAAAGCCAAAGGGCAGAAAACACCCTATGAGTGTTGGTTACAAAGGTGGCAAAACCGCAGGGAGACAACACAATAAGCAATCAACACCAAATGGAAGAGCAGGGAGAGCACAATGAATAGCAATCTCATAAGGGTCCAAGCAAAAGATAGAACGAAGGAAAAGCCTACGGGAAGTCCAAAGAAGAATGGCAATGCAGCCTTAAAGAGAGCTGAAGGCAGGACAGTGAAGCAACAGGGGGTGGCAGCAAATGGGAATGCAAGGGAGCAGAGAAAAGAAAAAAAGCCAGAAATATTACCAGCAGAGAACTGGCACTAGCCTCTGACCCAAGCAGTGTAACAGGGTTACAAAGCGAGCATCTGCGAGTACCGCACAAAGAAAAAAAGAACAGCGGGCGCCATCTTGAGAAGAATTAGACCGTTAACAGGAGTTGCCGGGATAACATAATGGCACACAGGAGTGCCCTGAACACTGTATCGATGTGACACAGATCATCCGTAAACATGAACATTTTAATTTTCGCAGGCGTCAAAATATTTTCAGAACGTTCTGTCATAGCCGCATCAAAAAACAAGTTAAAAAGGGTGGGGGCCAGTATGCACCCTTGCTTATCACCCTTTTGAACAGGGAAAGGTTGAGTTTGCCCTCTGCCTGACCCCACCTAACCAGGGCCGTTGAGTTCTGATATAAATCCATACACCTTTTTCCTTTAAGGCAAGCCAAAGTTTGCTTCTTGGGATGCTGTTGAATGTGGCTTTAAAGGTCTATAAAGATCAGATACATTTGGCACCCTTTGATGGAAACATATTTATTCAATGCAAGTACCAGTCTAAACATCTGGTGTACAGTACTGTAAACTTTAGAGAAACCAGCCTGTAGGTGGCTTAAAACATTATCAGAAATCCTGTTGTCCATTTTATTTAGCAATATCTTCTTTATTAGTTTTCCAATTGCACAACATACAACTCATCAGACAAAGCCAATACAAACTTCAAAAAAAAAAAATAGAAAAAAGACAATCGACAACATCCCGCTCGGGACCGAAACCCCCCCCTCCCTTAAACCCCCACCAGGTTAACTGTACATGCAGCAGAACGCATCCAAATGTCATGAACTCCTCCTAAGACACTTGACCTAGACTACCCAAATAAAACGATAAGCCAGACATTAATAGACCCACAGCCCAACGTAGACACTGAACACATTGCAAAGCCAATAGTCCTCAACCTCGTCCTGGGGTGCCTTCCACATTGTCCTGTGGTGAGAGGGCTCTCTCAGAGTCAGACTCACGAGCCATGTAGCTTCTGAAAGAGTGCCAATAGTCCTTGGGTCTACTGTTAAGGGGGAGAATTTGGTTGTATTGCGTCTCCCTACACTCATACATCGACATGCAGTTCATCCATTGATGTATTGAAGGTACCGTAGATGCCCCCCATATACGTGCCACCAGAGACTTGGCGACCACAGAGGCCATACCAAACAGCCTTCTATCGCTGCTTACATGTAGATCTACCCACGCCAGCACCCACTTTTCCGGAGTGAAAGGGATCGAGGCCTCTAACACCTGCTCCATCACCTCAGCGACAGCTCCCCAGAAAATCTGGACATGAGGACAGGACCATGCTACATGGTAAAAATCAGCGGGGACTGATGACATCTCTTGCACTCCGGTGACCGAAGGGGAAACAATTTATGTAAAGACAGAGGAGAATAATACTATTGATGCAAAAATTTTAAATGAATCAAGCGAAATCTGTTATTACTAGAAATCGATTTAGACTGAGCAAGTATGCCTTTCCATTGATCCTCAGACAATGAACGAGCCATACTATTTTCCCATTTGACCTTATATGAAGAAGGAGGAACCCCAAGCGCTTGAGCCAGACAATACAGGGAAGAAATCACTTTTCTAGAAGAAGGCGGGGCCACAATATTCTCTAAAATTGGGGAAGCCTCTGGGGCGTCTGGAAAGTCAGGCCATCTCAATTTCAGTACCTCGCGGAGGCGGAAATATAACAACTAGGTGAGCGGAGTCCAGTCGCCTCTCGCCTTAAGATTTTCCCAAGTTATGAATTTCCCTTGTGGTGCCACATCGCCCAGGGTGTGAATGTGTAAACTCTGGAAATGCTGAATGAAGATGTGCTCAAATGTAAGAGGGATCCCACGGACCCTATATATGGCCATCCTGGGTGAATACCATGAACCCATCCCAACCCACTTTGCTAGGCTGTCCCAGGCCTTGAGCGTGATCTCTAAGGGCGGAAACTCTGTCTTCAAATGGCGCTCCTGTGCGGCCCAAAGGAAGCCTCTAAGGTCCTCTGTTTGAGCGATTGCCCGCTCAAGCAGCAAGTGCGGCAGATTGTTCGTTGGTGACCACCACCAGATCGAGCACTGAATCTGTGCCACTTAGTAGTAAAGAAACAGGTTGGGAACCTCGAAACTCCCCTGGGCATATGAGTTGCACATTAAGCGCAAGTAGATGCGGGATTGTTTCCCTGAACAGATCAACCTACTCAACATGGACTCTATACAGTTCCAGAATGATACCGGCGGCCATACCGGGACATTATTAAAAACGTACAAAAGTTTCGGTAAGACAATCATTTTGCGGGCGCCTGGGAAATAGGAACCAAACCCAAGAATCCACCCGATGTTCCAAATGCAGCTATCTCCTCCATCACGGGTTGCAAGTTTGTCCGAGGATGTTTTATATATAAAAGCATATCATCTGCGTAGAGTGAAATAATAGATACGTGTGACCGGATTGTCACTCCGCGATGAGAGTGGAATTCTCTCAATACACAGGCCACCGGTTCAATAGCCAGGGCAAATTGGAGAGGGGAAAAGGGGCAGCCCTGCCTAGTGCCAGAGTTGGATAAATAGGAGCGGATTGGACCCTGTTCGTATAAACCCTCGCCCGTGGAGCCGACCATAGAAGGTGTATCCAGCCAAGATACGTGGATCCGATGCCCGAGCGGCGTAGGACCTCGAACAGGAAAGGCCATTCCACAGAATCAAATGCCTTCTCCATGTCCAAGGCTACCACCGCAATCGGGACCTCCGGATTCACATTGTGCATCATAGTAAATAATCTACGTAGATTATTCTGAGTAGATCGCCCCGGAATAAAACCCTCCTGATTGGGAAGGATTAATGCAGGCATGTGTGGGAGAAGCCGATCCGCAAGTAATTTGGCGATGATTTTATTGTCAGTGTTTATCAATGACAGGGGACGGTAGGAGGAACACTGTTTAGGATCTTTATTGGGCTTGAGTAATACCGTAACCAGGGCAGTCCGTGCGGACTCTGGGAGTACTCCGGAGGACGCCGCCTCTTCAAACATTTTACATAAATGGGGATATGCAAATCAGGGTATGTTTTGTATAATTCAGCTGATTTCCCGTCTGTTCCCGGGGCTTTCCCATTTGGAAGCAACATAATCACCCTATGGAATTCCTCTGTCGTGGAGGGGTTCATTAAGAAGCCCACCCACCTCAGAATCAAGCCAACCTAAGGCGACCCTATCAAGAAAGTTGGTAATATCATCATGCCCAGCGGACCATGGGTAGTGTACAACTGCTCATAATATTGGCGAAATACCTCGTTTATCTCTAGCACATCCCTGGTAAGCGCACCACCCTGGGATTCCACCTCTAATATAGGCTCCAATCGGTTCTCCTGTCTGACGGCCCATGCAAGGGTCCTACTCGGGTGATCTCCGTCCCCGTATCTCGCTGCAGCCACTGGGTCACCCAGGAACCGTTCCTCAGTGTCCATCAAAGCCCGGACCTCCCGCCGCCTCCCCACAAGATTAGCTTGTAGATCTGGAGAATCTGCACTCCCTGAAGGAGTTCCAGATTCCTAATTTCCCTCTCCTTACGTGCAATCACTCTGCGAATACTTTTAAGCACCCCCCCTTCCTGCAACATGTACCAGCCTCGCAGGAACACCTTAAAAGTTTCCCAAACCACCCCTGGACTGGGATTCGACTCCGCATTAAATTGAAAAAACTCTATAATGGCCTGGCATAGCCCCTCCCGAAACACCAAGTCTTCCAACGCCCTTGCACGAAACCTCCAACGAAGTTGCCTGGGATAAAATGGGGGTCCCCTGAATTTCACAAGGACTGCGGAATGGTCCGAAAGGGTACGCGGGAGAATATCGGCCCTGACCACCCCGCGGGCCAGGCCCGGGGACATAAACACGTAGTAATCCTGGATGAACTCCCGTGCACACTAGAGTGAAACGTAAATTCCCGGGCGTCAGGATGACACCGTCGCCAAACATCGAACAAGAGTAATCGACTGTAATGGATTGCCATTTTTGCACTGCGTGAGGAATCGACCGTTGGGTCGATGCCGACCTGTCCCACGTGGAAGAGAGGGCTAAATCAAAATCCCCCGCCCACACTATCTCGTAACCCGGGAACAGTCGTAGATGCTTCGAGCATGCCTGAAAGAAACCGGAAGAGTCATAATTGGGGCCATAGATGTTTACAATTAGGATAGATTGGGTCGCAATCTCCTCAGGTATCCACGTACTGGACCGTAAGGGTGGTCGAGACCCAAATCTTCCCTTTAATGACGTGTCTTCACAATAGGATTTGGGCAGTTTGATTCAAAATGGTTTCGCAAAAAAAATTATTCTGTCATAAAAGGCTGTCCTCAGAATGAAATAACATTAACTTTATTCAGTTTCATTTGAGGGCAGGTTTTTTAGTTTAAAAAGACCCCCACTCATCCCTGGTGAATTTGTCTTCTGGGAGGTGGGAATACTTGATGTAGTTGGGACCTACAGTGTTCACGTCTACTTCTTTTTCATTTTGATTTTTCTTTTTTCTTGATGTTGATAATCTGACACAGGTTCTCTGTGTTTCTGTGTGTATAATACACAGTGATGATCCTAGATCAATCCTTAGCTTCTTTAGGGTAGATCACACTATACTCTGGCATATTGCATTAGGATGTGCCAGTGCAGTGTTATGGTAAGCCGACCGGTTTCAGTGGTAAAAGACCACTTTCATCAGGGCTGTAACAGCTTAGCCAGTTGTATTGTCGTTGGAATGTAGAGGCTGAATGTAGCCTCTTTTCATCCAATTGGACCAAACTGTATGAATACAGAGCGGAAAGAGGAAGGAGGGAAGAAGAGAAGGCACATTCGTGAGAGATGTTATGGCTATACATAGTGTCTATTTATTGCCTTATGTGGAAGGCGTCTTACCCTCCACTCTCGGTGTCTTCTCTGCCTAGGAAGGTCCTTGATGATTCACGTGTAGACTTCATTTCTACTGCAGATATCACTGTTAATCCAATTTCTGCATAGGATACCTAAGTATAGACCATTAAATAGATTGGGGTCATTTACTACATCGTGGTATCCATTTTTTTTATGATATGGCTTTAATTACCTCCTCGATTACTTAAAGCAAAGTTCATAACGAACGAAAAAAGTACCAGCATATCTCTAGTTGTGTATGTTAATAAGGTACAGATTGGCCAGATCCGGTGAGTGGCAAACACAGGGGTGTAATACCATAATACAAGTCTGTACACAGGATACCACCTTTGTGGGAAACTGGATTGGGGTTTAGATTTTGATTTTTGAACACATGTATGCTGTAGTACAGTTGAACTGACCTATTGACCTTAAGGTCTTTATCTTTTAGATGCGGGTCATACAGGTGAAATTTTTGACGGCTGGGTTCTGGCAGGCGAACTCTGCCATGGCACCACACTGTATAGGGTACAGGGGATACACAGAAAAAGACAAAAAGCAACGAGGAGCCCGTTGGTCAATGTAGCCTTGTTGCGCTAAATAGCATAAAAATGGCAATTTCTAAGCCCTACTGGGGCCAAACATGCCGAACGTGGCGTGTCCTTTTCATTTTGAATGTTACCTTATAGATCTGTGCTGCGCGGCATACGTAGCTTGTCTGCAGTTCGTCTCCCTGAGCCGCTGTGTAAGCCGCAAGTGTCCTGTTGCTTGAAAAAGGCACATGATCTTGCTCACGTGATGTATTCTGTGCGCGTGCATCCCGATTGGAGCATGCGTGGTTACTGTTTAGGGAGGGGCTAGTACGTGTGTAGTACTTAGCGTACGAGTGCTGGGAAATGTAGTCGCTGAGGCTATGTATATCTTTGTCGTCTTTTGTGTAATGATTGTAGTCCTTTTGTGTATGGTTCAACCTGTGTATATCTTTGTTCAGCTACAGTTTACCTAGTTCTCAGTAATGTTACCCAGTGATTAGTAAATTTGAATTTGATTTTGATACATTTTGCAACGGCATCCGTAAGAACAACTAAATGGATGTCAGTCAACCATCACAGATGGGATGTGATTGAGTTATACACAGTGCAGGTGTTGGTTGGGGATGACCTAGGGGTGTGATAATATGTGCCTTTCCCAATGAATTCCCAGTGACAAACGACAAATTAGACTTTGGTTCTTCACATTGCGTTACAATAAACTCTGAAGTCCGGTTGATATCTATCTGAATCGATCCACTGCCTGGTAATTAGGTGCTGTAAATGTGTCTAGATCCCAGTATAACGTCTACATGCCATGTCCTGTATTCAAATTTCATAAAGAATTATAGCTATAGCTGAAAATACGGGCTATAATAGCTCTATCCAGGGCACCCGGGGGTGGTCTAACCGCCAATGAACAATGGGCCCTTTCGACAATAAACATATTCGAAACTGGCGGATTGTCCAAAACATTCTTTAATAACTGTTCAACAAAGAGTTCCATGTTATCAATATGAGTGGACTCAGCCACACTGGTAATCCTTATATTGTTCCTCCTTGATCTCTCTTTGCTGTTATTTTCTTAACTGTCTGTTGCAAGGATGCCACCTCTCTTTGAAGAACAGAGATCTTATCCTCCCAATCCTCTGCTCCGCCTCTGCCATCCTTCCACACAGTTTCTCAATTTGTATCACCGATACATCTACCTTACAGGTTAGAGCATCGATTTTCGCTCCCAAGCTGTCCGTACTTCCCTTGAAGGCCAGTAGGGTTTGATTTAAGGCAGATATGTCAATGCGTGCATCCCCGGACTCCTCCTCCTGTCCGGCTATTGATCTGTCTGCCTTTGCGAATTGCTCCATCTTGGATTGCTTCTTTGGATTACCCATTCTAGGGGGGTACAGGGAGCTACAGATGGTGGCCGCGCTCAACTCGTTCCAGCACCAGGCACAGGAAGGAGAGATTCTTATGAGCCAGATTTCACCAGATTTGAGGGGCGAATGTGCATAAGATGAGGGCAGAGATCCAAGCCCCCCCCAGCCACAAGATCGATCACGAGCTGTGCCCCACACCACTGTTATTTAGCCAAGACAGGTGGGGGAGGGTACCAACGACCAGCCCACAGACCATCCCACCATGAGTCCAATCCGGAGGAGCCACAAGGAGTACAGAGGCCAAAATGCAGAGAGAAAGGGAAAGAAAAAAAAAAAAACTTCCACGGAAAGGGGGGCAGCGGAGTTACCCCACCATGTCTCCCACAGTGTCACTGTTCCACAAGAAATCGCCACTTGTCCCAGGTCTCAAATGCCCCCCCTCCCCAACAGTTCTCAGGAAGCCATGGCCAAATGGACAGGGGTGCCCAAAGTCACTCACCACTGGAAGCCACTCTTTGAAGCGCTGATGTTGACCCCTCCGCAAGGGGAAATATGTCGAGCAGGAGGGGGCAGCTCCACTCACCTCCACGGGGCTCACAACCCCTCGCCCCTACTGCCTCCAGAGCTCCAGGCAACCGAGCGGGAACCCAGCAACGGTCCGTCACAGGAGGGCCCACAGCGCCGAGCCGGGGCACCAGCGCCGCGGGCCAGACAGCGAATCCGCCCCCCCTGTCCCGGGACGGCACACACAGGCACCGCGGAGCACGTGCACCAGCTCCAAGCGTCGCCCACTCCAAAACCGCGGCCACTGCACCTCAGCAATCGCCGATGACCCCCGGGCACAGGGCTCCACAAGGCGGGGGGAGGGGCACACCAGCTCCACGCGGCCGAAACCGCTCCAGGCCCTGGGGCCAGCCGTCGCAATCCGCCGTCCGCAGCCCTCGAGCTGCCGTCCAGGTTACCCCCGACTATTCCGCCACAATTGGGGATAAGATCTGAACGTCTGCAGCATGTTAAGAAGCTCCGGTGGGAGAAGGATCTGTAGCCTCCAGCAGAGCGCTCTCAGGCTGCGGCCATTCTCGATGCCGTGCAACAGTGCCCCCCTTCTGTCCTGTTTTTAAAATGGCATTATATAATTATAATTGTTCTTTATATCGCACTTAATACCAGAGACCCCTTTCTAAGTACGAGACTGGGATTCGAACCTGTATTGCTTTGTGTTGTCTTGCTTCCAAGACAAACGCGTTGCCCCTGAGGTATCCTCCAGGCCTGAGATTACTCACATTGAACAATAGCAGTAAATAAAATGCTCATACCACAGGTCCACTCAGATAGAGATCCCCAGGGATAAAATGAGGACCAAGGGGGGTGGGGTCTTACCCCTGGCTTGTTTATGAATCATAGTCGGTCCATTGACAAGGTAAATTGAAGAAGTTACATATACTACCTAGTACCCTTGAGGGTAAAACGCTCTTCGGTAGTCATAAAACTAGTTCTATCTTCCCAATATTAGGACATAGTGAGACAGCCATACTGATTCAGTAATTGTCACAGTAAGGGGATTGGTATAGGCTTGAGTGCCATGGGAGCACGAAGGCTAATGGGACCCGCTGCAGGGCCAGAGCCCACCAAATGAGCAGTCCCCGGCGGGAGCCACATGCATAATCTGAGTGACTCCCCCTCGGTGAGGAGAGGATAAGAAGCTCTGCTGCGTGGCTTGGCCCCCGCGGGGGTTCCTGCCAGGTTTACAAGCTAAGAGGCGGCGAGATTGGGGGTGAGTAGGAGCTACCTGGCCCCCTGCCCACTTGGAAAACACTGCAGGGAGGTGCTGCTGTGAGCCGCAGGGAGAGGGGTCCTGTCCCCCTACCCAAGGGGATCATAAGACTAAGCTTCATCGATGGGCAGCCCGTCCCCCACCCCCATTCTCTTCTCTTTGGAAGAGCCATGTGTTCTGGCTGGGCATGGTTGCTTGGGACCCTTGACGTAAAGGGGGTGAGCTCTTTGACTCTGTCCTGGGATATAAGAGGAACTGAGACAGTGGAATAAGTTCGAACTGTGGTGTTTACATATGAAAAACGCCCCCCCCCCGTGCCATCTACGCACTTCTCGAAGCTTTCGAGATTGATGGGCTTGGGCCCCCCTTGGCCATAAGGAGTGAAGAGGGCGGCACCTGCAATTGAAAGAGGGGGGACTGGATGAGCCCCCCATCCAGGAGCAGCACACAAACCTCCTGGTGAGGCAGAATGTCCAAGGTCCAAAAAAAATGTGAAAAGCTCCAGCATACAGGCACATCTGTCAACGCATGCAAGGCAGGACCCTCTAGAGGAAAGCAAGGCCGCTGACACACCGATGGAGCCATGCTCTGCACCCAGTGTGCCGCTTCTCATGCCAAAATGTATCACTCAATCCCTTGACCTGCTTCGAAGAGACATAAATATCTGAGCTTCGAAAAGAGAGGTTGGAGTCCACCACCGAGATCAGGAGAGAGGTAGAGGCCTTGGATGACATAGTGGACCACAGCGAGCGCTCCCTCACAACGCTCAAAACGGACATGAGAAAGGGCCAAGGAAATAATGGATGACCTGGAGAACAGGGCGAGGCAAGGCAACCTTACAGTGAAGTTCCTGAGAAAGGGGGCCGAGGAAAACTACTTTGAGGGCTGTATTCGAGAGCTCTTGTCACAGGTCAAGGCGTGCAACCTCACCACCCCCCGAAAACTTCTAGATGGATAGGGTGCACAGAGTGGGCTGGAAGAGGGATGATGAGAACCGCCCCCTGAGGGACCTCATAGTAAGGTTTCACCACTACAAAGTCAAAGAAGTATTCTTCAGGGAGGCAACAGAGGCAAATCGCATCCAATTCTGGGACGCCACAGTTCAGATCTTCCAGGATGTCTCCCATCCCGCCCTAACAAATAGAAGGCTCCTTAAGCCCATCGCCGAAGACATCCGATACAGATGGACATACCCTTTCAACCTTCAGTTCAAGATGACTGATGCAGACAAAAGTGTTCATGGCGAAGGAAGGAGCCCGGCTACTGAGGATCAAATTTAACAAGGAGGGTGCAGCGCAAAATGTCACAGCCACTGATGGGACCTGAGGATAAAGATCCTGGTGTGTGGTACCACTCTGGGACAAAGGGAAACAAAGGAGGTGACCACTGAGAGGGCAAAGACCGGAACCTGCTTTTCATGGGCAGTGATCGGAACTTGCTCTCCATCCACCAGGAGCCAGGGGAATCGACAGTCCAGATAGGCCTGATGATATATAGGTCACTGTATCGCCCTTGGGCAAAGAACTCACCTAATAGTCTGGAGAACACCTGCTCCGAGTTGGAAAATTTAGGAGGTTCTCATTGTTATGTTTGGGAATCAACTAGTTTGGTGGGTCGAGTCATGTAGTTATTTCTCACCATCTAAGAAAATCTATTGAAAAGCTGGGTCGGATGGAAAGGGAGTCCGGGGGATTATCTTCCAGTACAGGTATTTGTTTGACTGGCACATATTTTGGGTGTTACTCGGGAAGTACCAAGATGGGCAGCGAGCAAACAGCAGTAATTATCATGTGGAATGTATTTCAAGGGATTGTGGCAGCATTCAGCTGGTCTTAAATGCGCGCATTGGGGGTGGGGGCTGAAGAAGATCTGGTATGCCAAGTCAACGATAGGCTGACGGGGTGTGGGAGATCTCGTAGTGTACTATGGTGATTAATCTAGGTACGATCAACACCCGGGGCTTGAACATGCCAGGTAAACATTCACGGCTGTTTAGAGAGCTGAACAGACTCCAGTTGCATATAGTAGTGCTTCAGGAAACTCGCCTCTTTAAAGAGGACCAGGGACGACTTTAAGTATATATCCTTTCCACAACAATACCACTCCTCGTCAGGCAGTAAAAGGACAGGGGTCTCACTACTAATACATAGGGATGGGAGGTGTTAGGGAGAATTCTCTGTTAAGGCTAATTTCCCAAACCTAGTGAGTCTCCCAGCAGCTTTGCTGGATTTTTGGGGTTTATTGTTTTCTCCTGCTAAGTGTGAGACTCTTTTTCTCCCACTCTTAGACATGATTTGAGATATCCTTTTACTTTTGTAATGTATTTTATGGGCTATGGGGTCTTGTACTCCATAGGGTTTCATGTATTTTTGGTAAGTGTGTTACACAGCACACTCAGTGCAGTAACACAGGGGTGTCATAGTGACCCCCAAACATAGACTCCATACCTTGGGACTGACTACTGTCTCCCAGGGCATGTAAAGTCACCATTGGCTTTACTAGTCTCAAATTGCGAACAGAACCAGTACAAACCATCATATTGTGGAAGTACTGGTAGGGGCAATTAGATTGCCCCTTGGTCTGTTTTTCGAGGGGGCACTGCGCAGTCCCCCCTCTTCGAGTTTCTGGCTGGTGGCAGTGGTTACCACGCAAAATATTCCACCGGAATATTTCCTATGGGATTTTCCCATTCCTTTTAAACGCACCACTTTTTTGGTGCAATGTTAAAGATACCGCCGGGTTATTTATTTAATATTTATTCCCCGGTTGGGTCTTTTTGCCAGGACTCGGTTTTAAAATGGCATTTGTGTTCGCCTCTGTAACTCCAACCCAAGTCGAGCCCTTTGTTCCACTTTTTGCTGGGCTTCTCCACAGAAGCCTCCAAAAGTGGCGCCACTCTGTCTGGGTCTACAGGATGTGTGGGAGGGGAGCTTAGGCACCCTGGACTGAGTTGCCTTGGCAACTCAAGTCGCACTCTTGTGTGATTGGCCCAGTGGTGAGCCATCCGGCTCACCACTTAGCATGTTTGAGTGACAGCTAGGACTGATGAATGGGGGTTTTCTGCATAACAGCAGGGCTTTGGGGACTGGAACTTCAGAAGTCGCCACAGGACCAAAGAATCCAAAGAGGGAGAAGCTGAGCTGACCTGCAACGACGACACCACCGGTGGAGCCCTGCTGAACCGTCTCACCACTATCCGACGACAGAGAAGATCTTCATCCTGGAGAGTCTTCTTCCTCTGAATTGGTGGGGATAACCAGTTCGCCCTCTTTTCGCCTTCCTGGATCGTCTCGTGGTCGAAGCACCCCGGCGGCCGGATAGCCACGCTTCACCACTACCGCGAATAAAAGGGTAGTACCTTTTAACCGAGAAACTCCGCGGCTGGTTTCTTCCCTGGCAGTGCTACGACCTCCAGCTTTCCTCCACGTCGAGATCTTCTCTTCCCCTGGACGAAACACCGACTTGCACCCGCTGCCAGGAACAACTGCCCCCGCTGGAGCTTCCTCACCATTTCAGGTACTGAGTCCCGCCTGGTCTCCCTTGCAACAGACTGTTCAAGGTGGCCCGTAAATCCTTGACTTTCTATCCTGGGGTGACTTGGGACCTGCTAACTAACTTTTTCTGAACTGATCCAACCCTTTTTGAACTATCTGCAACGACTCTTTAAAGTACTATTCACCTGTGTGATCTTGGACACATTCCGCCTTGCTCTCTCCAAGAGTGGGCCTGGCCTATGACTTTCTTGCTCCTCAGTAGACTCTGCCTTTTCTGACTTGCTCTGGTTCTCCTAAAGTGTTGGTATTGTGTATCTTCCTAATTCTGCCTTTTTCTCTCCCTTTTTAACTAACTTATTGGAGTGCCATCTTAGGTTAAGCGCTCACCTCTATCTGTAAATAAGTGGTGTTTTAACTAAGACTTGTTCAATAAGTAATCAGGGATGTATATATTTTAATAGTGACTGTGTTTGAACTTGCTTGCCATATTAGTGTTAGTGTATTTTACAGTGTGTTTTAAATAAATAATTATATACTTTTATACCCAAGCTCTGGTCAGTGTTTGCTTGTGCTACTGTATTTTAGTACCTATCTTGTATACTCTATATACTGTCTAACTCTTCTTGAGAGAAGTCTGGCTGCTCAGCCACAGCTACCAGGTAAATCTGGGTGGTACAGACTGCTACCAATTGGGTTTACTGCCAACACCTGTAGTCTTAAGCCTTTTGCAGTGGTCCCTAAGGGAACTGCACAGGTTTCTGCCTAAAGGGAGGTTTGCACATATAGCAACCAGCAAGGAAATAGAGGGCAGGTATGTAATAGTAGAAGGGGAGTTGCAGGCTAGGCAAATTACCATATTGTCTTTTTATGCCTGTAATTCTTCACAGGAACCTTTGATGTTGCGCCTGCTGCAGGGAATTGGGAAGATGGGACAAGGGGAGGCGCTCTTAATGGGTGACATGAATCTAGTGATGGGTGGCACCAAAGAGAGGGTGGCTCGGACCACCTACTCTACCGTGGGTTCGGTGTCTTCCACTCTTAAGAATCGCATAACGGACCTCAATGTGGTAATGCGTGGTGTAACTTTCACCTTGATAGATCTGCCTACACGTGAACTTCTCGGCATCGTGAATCGACTATATATTCATCCCAAAGACCACAGTGTACGCTACAAGGGACTCGGGGGGGGGGGGGGGTGGGGAGGGGGGAGAGGCAGGGGGAGACTCTCATTTCCCAAGCTCCGGGACTTCTTTAGAGCCTCTCAAATTCGCCCGCTGATTGACTGGTTGCAAAGGGACTCAGAGAAGCTCTGGGTTAATATGGAACAGGCTGTAGTGGGGTGTCATCTGTGGACACAACTTTGGCCGCCTCGCCGGGCGCAAAGCCTCTACTTGAACCCTGTTTGGAAGGCTTCTCTCAAGGCATGGGATAGTGTATGAAAGAGGCACTACCACCTTCCCCTCCCTGTTTACCCCATTTCTCCATAATGAAGATTTCTCACCTGGGAAGACTGACAAGGGATTCTTACGTTGGGCGGACAGAGGGTTGAGTAAGTTGAGAGATTTATTCTCCAAGGGGAAAATCCACACATTTGTGGACTGCATGGATGAGGGGAGGCCTTGAGGAAACCGACAGATTTTGATACATGCAGGCAAGGCACTGGGCTCTCCAGTCCGTCAATGTATCATTAGCAATAAGGGTCTTGACACAATTCAGTCCCCCAAGGGAAAGGGGCGTTTCTCATACTGTGATGGATGGGAGTGAGACCTGGGCTCTAGCGTTCCCCTGGAAGATTAGGAAAGGATCTACAGGGGGTTATACGGTCTCACTATGTCCACGCCTGCGAGAAACTAGATACAAAATATTGACAGTGGTACAAAACCCCAGCCCGCCTACATCGTATTAACCCGAACAATGAGAGATTATGTTGGAGGGGTTGTGGTCTTGAGGGCACACTTTTTCATATCTTATGGGGGTGTCCGCTGGTATAATGTTTTTGGCTTGAGGTGCGCTCCAGGCTCAAAGAGATTCTACACGTAGACATTCCAGATAGCCTTATGGTTTGTGTTTTGGGACTCACTAACACCTTGCATCAGGGTGGCACCACGGCACATCGCAGGCTCTCAACCCATCTTCTGCTGGCGGCTGCACTTTCGGTCCTCCTCTTTTGAAGGAATCCGGAACCCCCAACAGTCAGTGTGTGGCTTGATAAAGTCGGGAATATAATGGCAATGGAGAAATTATCAGCTAACATAAAGGACTCCTTGTCGATATTCATGGCTACCTGGACTCCTTTCTTGACCTATATGCAAAAAGACTAGAACACATTCTCATGCCCAGTGAGACTATGGGTTCTGAACTTCGTTGTCCTACCCTGATGGTGAAACCCCATGTTTTATGTTTGTGTTGTATGCTTTATGTTCCATCTGTTGTAATGTTTGAAATGCTCAAAATGTCCTTCACTTGGTTTACTCATGAGGGAGGCGGGGGGGGGGGGTTATTTTCCAAAAAGTTATGAGCCTTACATGTTCAATACCGGTTCAGTCCGGGGTCTGTTTTGATCTTAAAACCCAATAAGATCTTGTTTAAAAATAAAAAATGTAGACCCTTTCACCTGCCACATATTGCTGATGATGTCTTTTTTTTCACCTAATTTCGCCCATCAGGGGCTACAGGTCGCGACTAATGGGCTATCTGTCAGCGCTGTCTGTTTTTAAGCGTTTGCCAGAGCAAGAGTCATTCTTGGAGATCCCTATTGTGGTCCAATATCTGAAGGGTAATGTTTTCCCTCCTTTTCCGTCATTGTTAACGGCATGGATCTGAACCGTGTGTTAAAATGCATCATGTGTGCTCTGTTTGAGCCCCTTCATTTATGTCCTCTTGGGATAATGACCGTCAAAACTGTCTTCTTAACAGCTGTTACATCAGCTCGTAGAATCCGTGAATTACAGGCTCTATTTTACAAGCCCCAATACCCAACAACCAGGTGTAGCCACCTGGTAGCCTGATGCTTTCACCAAACTCAATTCACCAGAATTGCAAATATTCACAAAGGTATCTCAAATATCCTTCTCTGATCTGTATGCTTTATCTGTATTATACTATAGCATCCCTATATTCGGTGGTAATAAGAATAATCCACCAATATGTAAAAAAATATTTTATTCCATGCTTAGTAAGCCAAGTAGGCTGGTGGCAAAACTGACTCCTAAGTCAAACAGTAGTTACAAGCCAATGCATTTCGGAGTTAAATACTCCATCTTCAGGGCTATGTTCACATAGTAACCATATTTGTTACAACACATTGTGATATATTCAATGCAAATACAAGACATAGTTCATTGTAGAGGTTCATATTGTGTGACGACAGGAAAACATAAAATGAAACAAAACATCATTGTGAGACTTAAGCCCCTCTATGTTATTGTCCAATATTACTGTGCATTATACATATATCAAAAAGGTATAACCAAATGAACTCCATACCTTTTGACTTGAGTCTTCTCCCTATAAATCAATCATGATGCACAAAGTGAGATAATAATGGATCAAACGTGTCCCTCCTGCTTTACCTGCATGTTCAGCTATTTAGGCTCTTGTTACCTTGAGTGCTTCAACTTGTTGCGTTGGAGTTGAAAAATATGATTTGTTGTTACCTGTAATATTGATTATGCTTTAGATGTTGCTCTCCTAAATGTGTGGAGTTACTAAGCATCTCTAAGTTCAGTGTAAAACTCACTTACTCCGGTTCTGCACAGAACTGGAAGCCGCAGCTGCTAATAGCCTGCACGCGTATCTCTGTGTAAGCTTTTAAGCATTACCATAGATACCTGTCATGACCCTTGCCCCTGGCCCTCACTGGCAAGTCAGCCTTCCAGCTAGGGCCAGGTCAAAGGCCTTAAAACCTCACCCAAGACTCTCTTGGAGTCAGTGGCTCATAACCATCATGAAGACCAACATTAGAATGGGACTATGGGACTATTTACTTGGGACTATTTAACTTGGGGACGGGGAGGGGGTTTCAGCCAACATGGAGGCACATACATAGCTCAGTTACAAGGAACTGAACTATGCGGTCTAGTCTTTTGGGTGTGGCAGGCCTGGGACTATTTTACCTGGACTACTTTATCTGAGACTATTTAAACCACACCCAAACAGCAGAACATGCTTTGTGTTATTCTGCTGTAGGCAGTGTAACGCTCACTGTGTCCAGTTCTTTGATGCTAGCTTACCTGAAACCAAGGACCTGCAGAGAGAGAAAGAACACTACGAAACTTACCTGGAACAGTATCCTGTCTTCAATCCATTGCTGACTTCAGTTCCACTCACCTGAAGGTACGAACTCCATTATCCGGCACCGCATGCATCCTGGAATACCATAACCTGGAAAGAGGAGAAAGAAAGACAGTAATAGTAAGAGTTTACTCACATTTCCATCCCGAATGAAGAAAGCCACACAATTGTTAACTGGGTAGTCATCTCCTGGTCAGTATCATTGCTGGAACATTACGGGGCTCGGCGAGGAAGATCGCAACCTGCAAGGAGAGAAAAGACACAGGTTAGCAATATAAAAGGCGGAACAGTGCAGCGCATCGCGCATTACTCGCTGGAAAGCATCGCGTGCACCGCGCTTTCGCCTACCGGCCCATGCTCATCTTCAAACTGCATGACAACACCAAAATACCTTTCCATACCTAAAAGGAAAGAAGCAAGACATTATTATTCGAACTAAGAGGAACATAAGAACTGCATATAAAGACTGTAAGGCAGCAAATCTACGGAGTCGCAGCAGGCCTGGATTCCCACAGGGGGGCTTGCACCAGTGAAGTAACTTGGTCGCTGCTCGCCCTCCCACATCTACGTGCCCCTGCCACGAGGAGCAGGGCAGAGAATCCACCTTTTACAATATTAAGGTGAGGAGAAGGCCCAAGGGGGAGGGAGGAGTTGAGGCCAAGGGAGGTGGGAAAACATAAAGACAATCTGGTATTGAATCCAGCTCTCCTATATTGCAGACCCATCTTTAACTAGAGGCCTTACCAATGGACCAGTTGAGGGTTCGAGAGTGAAAGTCATCCAACCAGGGCTGGGTGGCATCCCTGGGGATACCAGGTGAGCGTAACAATACCTGCACAGCGTCACGATGAGTCAGCTGTGAACTGACTCAACGGTGCCTTGCGTCCCGCCCTCCCATAGCAACAGGAGGGTGGGACTCAGTCTCTGAATCTCTTAATTAGGCACGCTACTGTTACTGGATTGTAAATTTTAATTGCCTCAATTGGTTAACGCGTGCTGTCTCACTAGAACTGTATGCCGATTTACAAGCTAGACTGAGGCAGCGCTCCTCTCTGTGTTTCACGTGAGCGTACGCAGTGATAAGAGTCACATTTCTAAATATTAATAGTTACCAGTGTGTATTTTATGTGTATATCATTATACTCCCAAGAAAATCATAGGATGCGGTAATAAACGTAAAGGCGCCAGACATACCTGGTTACAATGTAGATCTTGACATGACATGTAGATCAGACAAGGGGGGGCACCGGTAATCCTCAATACGGCTGATTATGACAGTGAATGCACCAGACAACTACGTGATACCAACACATATGCAACATTGGATCAAGATCCTATCATGCTGATATAAAAGAACTTGGAGGAGTTACTAGTGAAAGCGGAGGAATTGGGTTGGATAAATCACCACACCCACAGATTTTTGACAAATTATCATCCACATGTACCAAACTTTTACACCCTACCTAAAGTACACAAGGGCCCACGAAACCCACCTGGGAGGCCCATAGTGGCAGGAATGAACAGCATACTGCAACCGTTGGGTAAATATGTAGATTACTTCCTTCAGCCTTTGGTGCAAAAAACCAGCACCTATATCAAGGATATCACACATTTCTTTCAACACCATCACAACATCCGATTTGATGCCAATAACATCCTTTCTACAGTTGATGTCAGAAGCTTATACACTTCAATACCTCATGATATGGGCAGAGAAGCAGAAGAATGGCTACTCTTGGGAGAAGGTGACATTCCAAAACAAAAATAATTCTTCTACAGTTTATAGTGGAGAACTCGTGCTATAAATACAAGAACCAATTCTTCCTACAGGTGGCGGGCACCTCCATGGGGGCCACCATGGATCCTGCCTGTGCGAACACTTTAATGCACAAATTTGAGATGGACCACGTTCTTGCGCACCCAACATGGAAATAACACATGGGGATGTGGATAAGATATATCAACGATATTTTTGGTGTATGGACAGGCTCAGAAAATGAATTGAAAGACTTCTTTGTGTATCTTAATACACTGGATCAAAGCCTACAATTCATCCATGAGTACTCAAGAAAGGCTATACATTTCTTGGATATCAACATAGTATCAACCAATTTCGGATACAAAACTAACTTCGAAGGGATTGTGTCCTCCGACGTATTCCTTATCTTTGTTACCCATCCCAGCTTGCTGGCCTCAGAAATTTTTTCAGTAGAGGGCGCTGCACGTCGACGTCCCTCGAGTTGATGTCCCTCGACAGCCTCCGCCTTGGCGCGGACGTCACCGTGCGTATAAATAGACTTGCGCAGCGTCCGTTGCTCAGTTCTGTTTTTCCGTGCTTTGTGGGCCTCAGAAACGTGTTGCTCAGTTCTTTCTTCAAGAAGATTGACTTATTCTTTGAAGATATCATCTTATTTCAATGGCTTCTTCATCCGAACCATCGACCCCTCGGTCCGGCTTCAAAAAGTGTCGTGACTGTGGGAAGAAAATGTAATTGACGGATCCTCACAGGATCTGTTTGTGGTGCCTGGGATCGGAGCATCACTGTTCGGAATGCGAGGACTGTATGTCCATGACGGCGAAAGCCTTGAAGGAGCTTAAGGGGAAGTTAGAAAGACGTAAGACTCTTAAATCCCTTACTCCCTCGAAAGTTTCTTCGGCAGAGTCCAGACATTCGTCTCGTCGTCGTCATAAGCAACATTCCCGTTCAAGATCTCGATGCGGTTCCCATCAGTCTTCGAGATCGAGACACTCTAAGAAGAGGCATCGTAGATCTCCCTCTTCATGTCTTCTTCTCTCTCTCTGGAAAGGGTCACCTGCCCCACGAAACACAGCTCTCCAGCTAAGTGGGAGGAATTCCGTAAGAAAATGCTTAGCGTCTTCGAGAAAGCGGCCTCGACCCCCTCAGAGACGTCTAAAGGTGATACTCTGGGTGAAAGACCCGAAAAATCAAAACGCTGCGAGTCGTTGCACCCGGCGAGAGAAACTACCCGAGAGCGTCATGAACCCTTGAGTAAAGGCAGTAAGACTGCGTCATCGACGCCGTCGTCAAAGGTTTCTTCGACTCATAAATCTGCGTCATCTACGCCTTAGTCGAAGGGCCCGTTGACGTATAAATCTCTTGCGTCGACGCCGTCTTCGACGCCACTGTCGACTCCGATAAAAGACAGACCTACAACTGTCACTACATCTCAGACAGTAGAGGTGTCGAGGACCTCGACCATGACGTTGAGAATGCCATCGACTATTTCGACCACACTGAGTAGGATTCCGATCCTCTCGAGTACATCGAGGTCTCTTCAAACTTTTTCGACGCCCATTTCGAGTTTGTCGAAGCCTGTGACTTCCACGTCGACAACCTCGATGTTTTCTCAACCAGTGACAACAAATTTGGCTCCTTCTGCTCTAGAAATGGGTTTTAAACCATATCCTAGGTCTGACTATTTTAGAGTCTTGTCCTCTATATATGAGGAAGGGGAGGATTCCGACCATGAGAGACCTTTTGGTTTACAAAGGACCACTACACCCATACCAGAGGAATTTATCTCTGAAGAGAACAGGTTAAAGGACCTTCAAGACTCCTTAAATGAGGCAAGTGGTTTAGATACTTCTCCAGAAGTAGAGTTTGCTAAGCCAGACCCTGGGGAGCATGCTGAGACCCCTTATAGGGTTCTGATGGCCAGAATAATCGAATTCATGGGGTGGTCTATACCTACACCTTCTTTTCAGCAGGAATGACCTTACTGATATTTTAGATAAAGGTCCACAGGAGGATCCTGTTGTTCCCTTTCATTCTGCTCTGCAAAGAAAAATGTCTGCAAATTGGGAAACTCCTGAAGTTATCCCTGCAGTTAACAAGAGACTGTCTGCTAAATACAGGGTATCTGCTACAGATCCTGAATATTTGAGCAAACATCCAACTCCAGAGAGTTTGGTTGTACAAGCAGCAACTTCATCAAACAGTAGATCTGCATACCCTACTATTCCACAGGACAGGGATGATAAAAGATTTGATGCTATGTCAAAAAAAGTCTTTTCGGCATGTAGCATGGCGCTTAAATCTATAACGCCACTTGCACGCTTGCAAGATTCAGCCATACACTTTGGGAGTGTGCTTCATCAGCGGCTGACTGTCTCGCAGAAGGAGAAGAAAGGGAAGCATTTTTAAACATCATCAAGGATGGAAAAGAATCAATGTGCGAGTCCCTTCAAACAGGCATTGATTCTGCTGACAGTATCAGCAGGGCCATGGCGGCAAATACCACAATCCGCAGGTTTGCGTGGTTGCGGAAGTCTGGTTTTGCTCCATATGTACAAGCCAGACTTTTGAACATGCCCTTTGATGGCAGCTCTTTGTTTGGTAAGAAGGCTGATGACAGCCTGGAGAGATTACAAACATCCAAGGCAGCAGCGAAATCTCTTGGGGCTGCAATCCGACAAACTCTGAATCGCCCCTCAGGAACCTCCTGGAGGGGGGTAGGTCCTTTCGCTTTTATTCCGCATTCGGAAAAGGTAGAGGACAGCCAGCTCAAAGGGGCCACTTTACCCTCGGCATCTGTGTCAGCCGCTTCTAAACCCCTCTGAGGTCTTTCCTCACAAGACACCAGTAGGGGGCAGGTTAACTCAACATCTGGCAGAATGGCAGGCTATTACGTCAGATGCTTGGGCATTGGAGACAGTTGCCCAAGGTTACTGCCTGCCCTTCCTCTGGGACCACTGCAAAAGATTTAAGACTACAGGTGTTTGGCAGTAAACCCACTTGGTAGCAGTCTGTACCACACAGATTCACTTGGTAGCTGTGGCTGAGCAGTCAGACTTCCCTCAAGAAGAGTTAGCCAGTATACAGAGTATTCACAATAGGTCAAAAGAACACAGTAGAACAAGTAAACACTGACCAGAGCTTGCTGTAAAAGAGATATAATTATTTATTTAAAAACACATCTAGAAAAACACACAGGCAGTAATAGTAAGAAGTTCAAAAACACGGTCACTAAAAGATATACACTCCCTTAGAAGAATATTAGACAAGTCTTAAGTAAAGCCCCACATATTTTCAGACAGCGGTGAGCACTTAACGCAGATGGCACTCTAATAATTCGTTTTAAAAGGGAGAGAAAAGCAGAGTATAATTTGAAACAGATCCCAACACTTTCACAAGAACAAAACAAGAGAGGAAGGCAAGTAAAACCGTGAAGTTAGAGTTCAGAAGGACGGATCCACTTTAAGAGGATCAGAACGAAATGTGTCCAAGGTCACACGGTTGAAGTGCACAAGAGTCTTGCAAAGGTTCAAAAGGAGTTGGACCAAAAGAAGGGGACCAGTTAGAAGGTCAAGGCGGCCAGCCCAGTCCAGAAGGTTAAGGGATTACTATTACCTTGTAGCAATCTTTAGAAAGGGAGGCCTGGCGGACACTGTACCTTAAAGTGGTGAGAATACTCCAGCGGGGGCAGTTGTTCCTGGCAGCGGATGCAAGTCGGTGCTTCGTCCGAGGGAAGAGAGGATCTCGTCGGGGAGGAAGACAGGAGTCCGTTGCACTGCCAGGGAAGAAACCAGCCGCGGAGTTCTCAGGTAAAAGGAGCGGTCCTTTTATTCGCGGTCCAGTGGTAAGTGGCTATCCGGTTGTCGGGGTGCTTGGCACGGGCAATTCGACCACAAGACGCCCTGGGATGCGAAGAAAAGAAGGTAAACTGGTTGTGCCCACCAGTCAGGGGAAGAAGCCTCTCCAGCCGGGAGATCTTCTCTGTCGTCGGGAAGTGGGGAGTCGGATCCGCAGGGCTCCACCGGTGGTGTCGTTGTGGTAGGTCAGCTCAGCTTCTCCCTCGTCGGATTCTCAGGTCCTGTGGCGACTTCTGAAGTTCCAGTCCTCAAAGCCCTGCTTTTATGCAGCACAACCCCATTCACTCAGCCTAGCTGTCAATCAAACATGCTAAGTGGTGAGCCTGCCGGCTCACCACTTGAGCCAATCACACAAGAGTGCGACTTGAGTTACCAAGGTAACTCAGTCCAGGGTGCCTAAACCCCCTCCCACACCCCCTGTGGTATCCAGACAGAGTGGCACCACTTTTGGAGGCTTCTGTGGAGAAGCCCGCCAAAAAGTGGAACAAAGGGCTCGACTTGGGTTGGAGTCACAGAAGAGAACACAAACGCCATTTTAGAATCGAGTCTTGGCAAAAAATACCAACCGGTGAATTAATATTAAATAAATAAACCGGCGGTATGTTCGAGACTATGAGAATTAAATAATTAAAGTTGGTAGCCTCGAACAATGGGAAAATCCCATAGGGATATATTCGGGGTTGAATATAAAAAGTAGTATCCACTGCCACCAGCCAAAACTCGATCAGGGGGGACGGAGACGTGCCCCCTCGACTAACAGACCCCGCGGCAATCGAATTGCCCCGACCAGTACGTCCACAATATGATGGTTTGTACTGGTTTCTGTTCTTAATTTGGGACTAGTAAAGCCAATGGTGACTTTACATGCCCTGGGAGACAGTAGTCAGTCCCAGGGTATGGAGTCTATGGTGTGGTGTCACTATGACACCCCTGTGTTACTGCACAGAGGGTGCTGTGTAACACACATAGGAAAACACTTCAGACCCTATGGAGTAAAGGACTCCATAGCCCATAAAACACATCAACAGTCAAAGGAACACCATAAATCATGTCCAAGAGTGGGAGAAAAAAGAGTCTCACTCTTGGCAGGAGAAAAAAACAAACTCCAGAAATCCAGCAAAGCTGCTGGGGGACTCACTAGGTTAGGAAATTCAGCCTAAAGAGAGAATTCTCCCTAACACTTCCTACACACCCCTCAGAGTCATCCACCGGTGAACAACTCTTTGAAGTTTCCAGATCCGCTCCTTAATGCAGGAGATTGTAGACCTGCTAGAGAAGGGTGCCATAGAACCGGTACCTGTAGCGGACAGGAACAAGGGTTGGTATTCCCCCTACTTCCTAGTACCAAAGAAGGACAGAGGACTGCGACCCATCTTGGATTTAGGAGAATTGAACAAATTCCTCAGGAAAGACAAGTTCAAGATGGTAACTCTATCTCAAATCCTTCAGGCCCTCCAGCTTCTGGACTGGTTGGTATCTCTAGACCTTCAGGATGCTTATTTCCATGTGCCAATCCATCTCAAACACAGGAAATACCTGAGGTTCACAATTGCCAACTCTCACTATCAATTTCGAGTTCTGCCATTTGGGCTGACCTCCGCCCTGAGGGTCTTCACCAAGCTAATGTCGGTAGTGGCTGCAAGTCTAAGGAGGGAAGGGATCCACGTCTACCCCTACCTGGACGATTGGTCCATCAGAGCAGTATCTTCGGAACAAGCTCAGACCCGTCTGGATTATGTCTGCCACTTCCTTCACAAGCTAGGCTTCTCCCTCAGTTTAAAGAAGTAACAGATGATACCATCACAGAGACTCCAGTTCATTGGAGCAGTCCTGGACGCTTCCCTGGGAAAAGCCTCGCCACCAGAAGTGAGGGCACAAGATATTCTGCAGATAGTCAACACATTTCAAAATGCCCAAGGTCTTCCAGCCTTCGACTTTTTGAGGTTGCTAGGCCTCATGGCATCCTGCATTTTCCTAGTTCCAGAGGCTCGCCTGAGAATGAGATCCCTCCAGTGGGCACTAAGAACCCAATGGTCGCAATTCTCAGGAAGAATGTCAGAGCTCCTTCAAGTCCTGGGCAGAGTGGCTCGAGACCTTCAGTGGTGGGCCTGTCGGGAGAACATTTTGAAAGGAGAACTGTTTTGGCAACCATGGCCGGAGATAACGGTAGTTATGGATGCCTCACTCACAGGGTGGGGAGCTCATGCCAACAACTTGACCATCAGCGGTCGTTGGTCTCCATCGGAGTCCAGACTACATATTAACCTGTTGGAGGTGAGCGCTAACAGACTTGCGCTGAAGGCTTTACTGGCATCAGTACAGGGGAAACATGTTGTGATAATGACAGACAACACAGTGGCCATGCACTACCTCAACAAAAGAGGAGGCGTAGGATCACTGCCACTGTGCAGAGAGGCAATTCAGCTCTGGTTTTGGGCAATTGAGGAAGTAATCTCTCTATCAGCAGTTCACTTAGCCGGAGAGAAGAATTTGACGGCGGGCGCTCTGAGCAGGCAGAGCACAGTCTCCCACGAGTGGGAGCTAGCTCAGGAAGTCCTTCAAGAGATCTTCGCCCTTTGGGGAACCCCTCAAGTGGATCTGTTTGCAACCCGTATCAACAGGAAGTGCGATCAGTTCTATTCAAGGGAATTTCCCCCGAGAGGAGCTCTAGGGCACACATTCGTAGTGGACTGGGAGTTTCCACTTCTGTACGCGTTTCTTCCAGTCCCTGTCATTCCTCAAATGATCAGGAGGTTGAGAAGATTCTGGAAAACTATGATCCTAATTGCCCCGGATTGGGCGAGGAGAACGTGGTACCCGGACCTTCTCAACATGTCCATCTGCCCTCCGATTCATCTTCCGCAAAGAGAGGATCTTCTCTCGCAGAAGGGAGGTCAGTTTCTCCATCCAAACATCAGAACCCTCAACCTTCACGCTTGCTTTCCGAAAGTTTGAGATACAAGGATTGGGATCCCCTTGATGACGTCATGGAGGTGTTGCTTTCAGCTAGAAGGCTGGCAACAAAGACTTTATACTGCTGCCGTTGGAACAAATTTTGCAGCTGGTGTAGAGAAAAGAATATTGAACCCTTTTCATGCAGTACACCTATAGTGTTATCTTTCTTACTGTATTTAGCAAATTCAGGTCTTCAAGTTGGTACGATCAAGGTCTACCTCGCAGCGCTATCAATCTTTAAGCACACTACAGAGGAGCCTTCATATTTCAAATTACCCCTGGTAGTCCAATTTCTGAAAGGGTTAACTAATGTTTATCCCCCAAAGCCCTTCCAAGTTCCATTGTGGGACCTAAATCTAGTCCTAAATTTTCTGATGGGTACTCCTTTTGAACCACTCCATTCTTGTTCATTAAGATTTCTCACTCTTAAAACAGTCTTTCTAGTGGCTCTAACATCTGCCAAAAGAGTGAGCAAATTACAAGCTCTATCTTGCAAACCTCCTCATACAATCTTTCATAAAGACAACGTTGTCTTACAAGTGAAGCCTAATTTTCTCCCAAAGAGAATTCCACATTACTCAGAAAATAACTTTACTTTCATTCTAACCTCCTCCCCACCCAGGGAAAGGGTAAGAGAGGTTACATAGGCTGGATCCATGGCGTGCCTTGAGTTTTTATATCGGCAGACTTGCTAGAATAAGACAAGCAGACCAACGGTTTGTAGGTTATACAGGACACAAATTAGGGATGCCAATCATGAAACAGACCATTTCAAGATGGATTATTTTAACCATTCTAGAATGCTACAAATTGGCCTGGAAAGAGCCCCCTCAACATCTTAGGGCTCATTCAACCAGGGGTATCGCAGCCTCTTCGGCTCTCCAGAGAGGGGTTCCGATTTGGGACATATGTGTGGCTGCCACATGGTCATCCGTGCATACTTTTACAAAACTTTACAGCCTGGATTTCTCCTCTAGCCAGGAGACAAGATTTGGCAAAGCTGTGTTACATTCTGTACATTCTTAATGGGAAATACTCAATTTTACTCCCACCTCCTCTTTTACACCACTGCTATGGGAGTCCATCAAAGATGAGGAATACGTCGGAGGACACAATCCCTTCGAAGAACAAGTTACTTCTTACCTTGTAACGTTCTTTCGATGGGATGTTCCTCCAACGTATTCCTTATCGCCCCTCCCATCCATCCCTGCAGTAAAACTTCCCTTGTAGTTGCAGTTTACGCTCCTTCAAGGTCAATAACCAATTCATGCACAGCTAATTTCAAGCTTCAAAACGGAACTGAGCAACGGACGCTGCGTGTGTCGGTTTATACGCACGGTGACGTCGGCGCCGAGACGCAGGCTGTCAAGGGACATCAACTCAAGGGACGTCGACGCGCAGCGCCCTCTACTGAAAAAATGTCCGAGGCCAGCAAGCTGGGATGGGTAACATCAAAGATAAGGAATACGTCGGAGGAACATCCCATCGAAAGAACATTACAAGGTAAGAAGTAACTTGTTCATCTATCGCAAAGAAAATGAGAGGAATCATTTCCTTCACAGATTGAGTTTTCACCAGCCGAGCCTGAACATATTTTTACCATACAGTCAGTTGCTACATGTAAAGTGTATCGTCCGCGATCCTGAAGATGTTGCACATGAACTTAAGGAGATGGGAAGTTAATTTATCCAAAGAGCGTACAAGGTGGAAGAAGTCGAGACGGCTGCGACCCGGATTGAGAATAAGACAAGGGAAGACCTACTTGGTACCAAAGAGACATCCAAATCTGAACCTCCACTAGTCTGTGTTCAGATATTCCACTCAGAGTAGTAGAATTAAAAATATAATCAAAAAGAACTGGAGAACACTGCTATGCGACCAGTGTGTTGACGTTTTGAACATCTTTTCAAGGAACTTCCCACATTTGCCTATCAGAGGAGTAAGAACCTTAGAGACATACTAGTGAAGACAAGACCTTTAAAAGCCAGAAAAACTGAATGCACAGGTGCGTTCCTGTGCCTACATTGTAGCAACTGCGGATATGTACAAAAGGGTGAAACCATCAATCATCCCTATACAGGAGAGAAAGTTAAGTTAAGGGACTATGCAACTTGTGACACAAGAAGCATTTTTTATTTAATCAAAGGTTTCTAGGCGGGATCCCCATGAGAATATACAGAAGAGACAGGACTAAAGGGAATCTTTCTGGATAGACCGGCTTGGAACTTTTCAACCTAAAGGGTTGAATGAAGAACTGAACTATGTCTGCTTTCTGTAGAAATCTAATATTGATTATACACTCTGCGGTGCAGTGGCGATTGATTGTTGGAGTCTATCACTGGTTCACCCTGATCTTATGATAATGGACATTGTGATAAGTTTTGGTTCTTCCAATTCAATGAATGTTACACGTGAAAGAAATATTAACTGTATCCTGCTAGATCATCATTTAATGTTATGAAAGTAATTATGTCGATTACCCAATGTTTTGCAATTATGTAACATTGATATCACTCATGTTGGACATATTGACATAATGTTAATGAAGCAGATAAGGTATAGAATGTTAAATATGCTAAATGTGCATTTTATATGTTCGGCATAACCGGTGTGTTAAATATGTACCGTATTTATCTTACCATCAGTATGACATACAATGGATTTTACTCTGCCAAATATTAGAAGGGAATCATGAATAGAGACAGGTTTCATGTCAAGATCTACATTGGTAACCAGGTATGTCTGGCGCCTTTACGTTTATTATCACATCCTATGATTTTCTTGGAAGTATAATGATGTACACACAAAATATACACTGGTAACTATTCATATTTAGAAATGTGACTCTTATCATGACGTACGCTCACGTGACACACGGAGAGGAGCGCTGCCTCAGTCTAGCTTGTAGATAGGCATACAGTTCTAGTGAGACAGCACGCATTAACTAATTGAGGCAATTGAAACTTACAATCCAGTAACAGTAGCGTGCCTAATTAAAAGATTCAGATACCAAGTCCCACCCTCCTGTTGCTATGGGAGGGTAGGACGTGAGGCGCTGTCGAGTCAGTTCACAGCTGACTCGTCATGACGCCGTGCAGGTCTCTATGGTAACGCTTACACAGAGATATGCATTCACGCGATTAACTGAATATCCTTAGTAACTCCACACATTTAGGAGAGCAACATCTAAATCATAATCAATATTACAGGTAACAACGAATCATATTTTTCGACTCCAACGCGACAAGTTTGAGCACTCAAGGTAACGAGAGCCTAAATAGCTGAAAATGCATGTAAAGCGGGCGGGAAACGTTTGATCCATTATTATCTCACTTTGTGCATCACGATTGATTTATAGGCAGAAGACTCCAGTCAAAAGGTATGGAGTACATTTTGCTATACCTTTTTAATATATGTAAAATGTGCAGTAATATTGGACAATAACATGGAGGGGCTTAATATGCTCACAATGATGTTTTGTTTCATTTTATGTTTTACTGTCTTCACGCAATATGAACCTCTACAATGAACTATGGTATGTATTTGCATTGAATATATCACTGTGTTGTAACAAATGTGGTTACTATGTGAACATGGCCCTGAAGATGGAGTATTTGACTCCGAAATGCATTGGCTTGTAGCTACTGTTTGACTTAGGAATCAGTTTTGCCACTCGCCGCCTTGGCTTACTAAGCATGGAATAAAATATTTTTTTTACATATTGGTGGATTATTCATGTTACCACAGAATATAGGGATGCTATAGTATAATACAGATAAAGCACACAGATCGGAGAAGAAGGATATTTGAGATACCTTTGTGAATATTTGCAACTCAGGTGAATTGAGTTTGGTGAGAGCATCAGGCTACCAGGTGTCTACACCTGGTTGTTGAGTATTGGAGTTTCGTATGGATCCATGTGTCACAGGATCGTCTGAAGCATGATGGCTCCTATGAATATTGAAAAGTATCAGACACAATTTAATGGACATTACTTAAACGAATCTTGTGGTGCCCACTTCTGCTATCCCCATCTATCTTATAGGTCTCCATGTACTGCCCTTTACAAAGAGAAAGTTGTGTTGAGGGCTCGCCCTTCCTTTCTTTCAAAGGTAGTTTCAGAATTTCTACTAGCACAAAAAATTTAGCTTTCTACCTTTTACCCGCCACTGCATCCCTTCATGGAGGAGGAGAAGTTTCATCGTCTTGATCCTAAGAGGGCCTTGAGCTTTTACATCTCTAGAATGACGAAGCTTAGGCACAACAATCAGCTTTTTATCGGGTATACCAGTCACAAGCTAGGTTTACCTGTAACCAGGCAGACCTTGCCCTGTTGGATTATCCTTTGCATATCGCAATGCTACAACCTAGCGGGTAAAGACGTCCTGCTTAGATTAGGGGCATAATCGAATAGAGATGGGTGGCTACTTAATTGGGTTGGCTTTGCTGAGGTGTTCCAATTCAGGACATTTGTAATGCTGCAACCTGGTCCTCTTTATTGATACTTTTGCTAAACATTATTGCCTGGACTCTGCATCGGGTCAGGAGTCGAGATTTGGAAAGGCTATATAGCACAGCGTTAATGAAAGATACATTCTCTGTTCCCACCTCTAATAACATACTGCTTTGGGAGGCTATCAAAGATGATGCATAAGTCGGAGGACACAATCCATTTGAAGAACAAATTACTTACCCCTGGTAATGTTCTTTCGACTGGATGTTCCTCGCACGTATTCCTCATCGCCCCTCCCATCCTGCCCGTCAAGAGAATTTCCATGCATTACAACCTCCTCTTTTTGAACGTTGGGGCATTCTTTGGCCTTACAAACCTCTGTGCTTTTGTGAGAGGAAAAACCAGAACTGAAGTAACGGGCGAAGAGCCTGCTATATAAACAGTCAGTGATGTCCTGCTCGAGAGAGGACAGAGGCCGCCGTGGGGCTTCGAGTCGACGACGCACGCACCCTCTGCTGACGGGAACGTTTCCGAAGCAGGTGACGCTGGATGGAAGATGTCAAAGATGAGGAATAAGTGGGAGGAACATCCAGTCAAAGGACCATTACCAGGGGTAAGTAATATGTTCATGAAAGGAATAGTACTCAGGAGTTCAATATATAAACTTTGTATATTAGGTGAACAAGTCATGTGTGGTTTTATCTGAGCATTCAGTGCAACGTTGACCCGGATACATAAACTACCGTTCGTTCGCCCCTTTCTTTCAACCTGGTTGCAGGAACCATGTAATTAGTGTAACCCTCCAATGTTAGTATGTGTAAGGAACTGGTGTCCAGTTAAAGTACCTAAATCAAAAGGATCGAATGGCAAAGGTGAGAGTGCATTCGACCGAAAACAAAAGGATCACTTTTTTTTTTTTTTAAATACCAAAAACAGTGGTTTGGGTGGGGAGGGGGGGAGGCCTTAAAAAAATAAAAATAAATAAAATAAAATTGATCCTTTTTTCAGTTGAATTGACTCAACCCTGTTGTCATTCGACCCTTTTAAGTCGATACTTTGACCTATAACCTAACTCATGGTGGCAATAGTAAAGACAGACACAAGTGATCACAGTTCAAGGGTGTTTATTGACCTTTATAATGGGTGAGATAAACGCCTAATCTAAACCTTCATCTAAGATAGGAGCAAGCTACGACCATCAAATAATAATATGGCAGTCCTAGTGGCGCTTGTCAAATAAAAAAGGGCCTATACTAAAAAAAATATTGCCAATCCTTACCACTAAGTTACAGAAAGTGTGTGGGATAATGTTCACCAGAAAAGAAAGAAGTGTTCACAAAATGATAAGTCAGGATGGTTTGGCTTGGTCTCCCTTCCCCACGTTTTTAGCACGGGACAAGATGGGACTTCCGAGCACAGTGCACTCCTGGGCCTTTCCAGCAGGAGGCTTGTAATTCCAGTTCAGTGGTACCAGAATCTTTAGGGGTCAAGTCTCTTCTATGCAAAGACTCGTGCCTTAGAAGGCCTGTTCAATCAAAATAATAAACAAACAAAAGTTTGTTTGATAATGTTGTCCTGTGGGCGACTGCTCTTCGCCCCTTGGATCTCCCTCTGCCGGGCTCGGATCCTTTCCAACACAGTTCATGGTTTGCCTCAACTCATCAGAAAGCGTGGGTTCCCTTTCCCTATCTTTCCTTCGGCATACCTCTGTCGGGTTCACACTTGCCTTATTCCTCAGTGTTCACAATCTTTCCAAAGAGCAGGGGGGTTCATTTCACCTAGATTTCTTTAGGCAATGCGTCAGACTTTCGATTGTACAAGGGATTTGTCGCAACTCTTGTAGGACCACTCTCACGCCACCCTTTCCTAGAGCCTTCTGGTACTTGCAGTTTCAATGCAAAGGGGGCCTGCGAGAGTCCTTCGAATGAGCACTTCCGCAGCGCCTGACCACTCTGCCGCTGGCCCTTCTCTGGGCTTCCCCCAAAAGTTCAAACGCATACAGGTTCCTTTGTTCTCAAGTTCTTGCGTTCATCTAATGTTGCCACTTGCAACCTTGGCTCAACACGAGTCGTTTTTCTATCTGCTTCCTCCGACTCACGAATTGTATCAGGTCCACTGGCTCAGCTTGTTTCTGGAGTCAAGGACGGTACCAGAGTAGCCAGCTTGCCTTCCCGCCTGTGTTATTAATGCAGGAGGCCCCCGTGCACCGTTGACATCTGCTACTCCACACGTCAGCTGTACTCCCAGTCTTGTAATTCCCTTTCCGGAGGCTTTGCGGGTCTGAGTTGAAAAGGCCAAGGGCAGTTCCCCTTAGTCGTCCTTCCAGGTATCGCCGCCTTTCTCCTCCATTTTAACTGGCGGTTTGATGTAGCTGTTTCCTTGTGCATTCGGCCTTGCTCCTAGTGTGCTCTCGTGTGCTGCCTTTTATCCCTGTGGGGAAAGGAAAGGGCAGTTGGGTGTGTGTGTGTGTGGTGACTGTCAATTGCCTGACTCTGTCTGACTCTTGTGTTGGGACATGTCAGGAAAAAGCCATAGGTTTTCCTTTTAGCTTTTTCACAATGTTTTATATTGGGGTTAGTGGGGGGGATTATGGGAACTGTAGTGGTTTATAAAAGCAGATTGGGAATTCAGAAAATAATGGTGAGAGGGATGGGGAGAAGAATTATTGGGATTGCGGATGTTGTATTTCAAAGAGGGACATGATTGGGATGAGGTTGATGTGGAATGACAGTGTCCTTCGCAAACCGAGGGGACATCGGGAGAGGAAATTACAATAGAGAAGGGGGAACACCCTCTCTCGCCTAATGGTGTTCTTCTCTCTTGGCATTCTTCCCCGTTTGTTCCACTCAGCTCGCGGCAGAAAGGAAAAGACCCTTGGGTTTTCTACATATGTTATATGCCCACATTTCCCAAAAACAAATTATGTCGCAGGTATTTAAAAAATGGACTCAATCATGATCATCAAGGTGTTTGGCTAGCTCAGCGAATATTATTAGGGTATTTATTGAGCGCAGACGTATCTTCGGAAAGCAACAAGGGAGCTTCACAATCATAGGGGGAAGAACACAGTGTAGGAAGCAGGGAGCTAACAGGAGGGTGCAAGGGTGGGCACTTGTCAGCAAGGGATCTAAAAGCAACCAGGGGAGGAGATGGGGGAAGCAGATCAGAGTCACAGGTAGGGTTGGGAGTGCAGGGTGTAAGGACCTAAAGGTTTAAGGGAGGAGCCATTGCTTGAAGAGGAAGGTCTTGAGCTCTTTGCTTAACTGTAGCAGTGTCTGATGTTGACTTGGAGAAGGTTCCAGAGTCTTGGAACGTGGACCAAGAAGTCAGTTCTCTTCCGATTCTTTCCTTCCCGCACTGTCGGAATTCAAGTCTGCAAATTTCCTTACTTCTAATGGGTTGCAGGCCTCCAGAGATGCTGAGTTTCTCAGCGAGGTTGCTTGGAGACTTAAGGAAGCCAGTTTGAGCTCTTTAGTATGAGTATCATCTGGGCGGAGGGTGTTTCCTGAACCTACGGTATTAGGAAAGTGGGACCAGACCTATATGCAGTGAAGCGTGCAGTTAGCTAAAACGTGGTGGCAGACTCTCCTTAGTGGATGAAATTCCATAGAACACATACTTTGAACCATGGTCGCCCTCTGTGGAGGGGCTCACTCACTCTTGTTTAATTTGTAAAACTTGGGGTTTCATCCTGATTACCTAAGGGTATTCCAGACGTGGACCCCTTGCTCCCTGTGTCTTAGAGAGGCTCGGCTTCACCTCACTGAGGCAGCCCTACAAAGCAGAAACATGTGTCTGGGGTTGCTAATGGTACTCTGTTTCAGAGGACAATTGTGTAGCATTTCGCTGCTGGACTGCCCTTGTGGGTGGGACCAGACAGATATGCAAATTAATATTTCTCTTCTGTGAAGAGTGCAGTGAGCTAAAGTATGGTTGTAGACCCTCCTGAGTGGAAGATGGAAGAAATTCCGTAGAACAGGTTATTTGAACAATGTTCATGCTCAGTGGAAGGGCTCCCACACTCTTGTTTTATTAGGTTAGTGGGGCGATGGATAGGTACACCTGCCGTGGGTCATGACATAGGATTCGGATTCATACTTGGTCCATTGGTAGCTTGCGGTCCTCCTGGTGTCATAGAGTCCCGGGGCCTACATCTGAGCCCTGTTTGTCGCCCCAGCAGGGAAAATGTCCTAAAATCAATGGATAACAGGCCATTTTTAAGATGCACATCTCTGAATACAATCCTAATATAGTCTGTGTTGGCATTCTCTTGGTGGTCTTGAAAGTAACAAATATTAACAAAATCCTCTCTCACAGTAGATAGGCAGGGTTTTCTATGACGCAGCCAATGGGTGCATTTATTCAAGAGGCTATCTTTCCCGACCAGTTTTCCCTTTTACTACCTTGGCACTTTAATTATATATATTGCCCTATTTTCCTCATCTGGTGACATCATGACCCCATCTCTGAGAGCTTTTCCTTTATGATTAGTTGGAGGCTTTATAATCATAGTTGGGTTGTTAGTTTTCTCTCGGGAATGTTCATGACAACCTATGTGAATGTGTCGTGTTAATCGCATTCATGGGATGAGGGTGGTCTTTTTTAATGTGTTTCTCTATTACTTAATTGATAGAGTTCATCTGTGGGGTGCATTTGGCCGAGGTCTTGTGAAGGGAAGTATGTTGTTTGGTGTCTTGCTTTTGAAAGTACAGCGATTATTATGTTCAACATTGTCAATTTCCGATTTTAATTCCAGCACAGGTTTTTGCAATGATTCAACTTCAAGAAAATACGTTAATATTATACACACAGTCGCCGTTTTGCGGGTTATTAGTAACATAGCATTTACTCTTATCATGGCCTATTCATTGCAGGTATGATTTTTATTTGTATTTGTTTTCCCCAAATTGATGACATTCTTTGTTGGTAAGTCAGAACCTCCCTTCTCATTATATTCAGGATCACCTGTCAAACCTGAGTGCATTTTGCATTTAGCTGAAAGTCAAACTTGAGTGAATTTTGCATTTAGCTGAAAGTCAAACCTGAGTGTATTTTTGCATTTAGCTGAAAGTCAAACCTGAGTGTATTTTTGCATTTAGCTGAAAGTCAACCTGAGTGAATTTTGCATTTAGCTGAAAGTCAAACCTGAGTGAATTTTGCATTTAGCTGAAAGTCAAACCTGAGTGTATGTTTGCATTTAGCTGAAAGTCAAACCTCAGTGTATTTTTGCATTTAGCTGAAGTCAAACCTGAGTGTATTTTTGCATTTAGCTGAAGTCAAACCTGAGTGTATTTTGCATTTAGCTGAAGTCAAACCTTTTTTTTTTTAAACTTTGGTTTTATTAGCATTTTTAAAGACAAAACACAAAAAAACAAAAAGTGCATAAACCCGAACCCCCCCTATTGTTGCCCCCCCTTCGTCCCCCCCCAAGTCCAATTCAAACATAACAACTGCAGGGAAACCAGACTTTCATATCGTGCCCTCAGTCTTTGAAGCAGCGCGACACGTGACCCGCATTATATCTGGCTTGAGGCCGATGTCGCCCCGGGTCGTGGGAACCCCCCACTGGGTGTATACCTGTTCAGGGACGTTCGCGCCCCGGCTATCCAGGGGTGCCGTCCCGACACTAATGGACGTCCCATCCCCATGTCTGCTGGACCCCATACCAGTCTGCGAGAAACGAACAAGAGTCATTGTTCACCAGGGCAGTCAATTTGTCCATCAAGAACATATTCTTGAGTTTTTTCATCCATTCGTCTTTGGAAGGCGTTTCCGGGCTCTTCCACTTCTGGGCCAGGGCCACTCTGCCCGCCCTTAACATAGTTTCCACCATCCTTGGGTACCAGTACAGTTCCGCCTCCTCCGGAGGGAGGCCCAGCAGCATGGTCAGTGGGTTGAGAGGAAGAGAGTCCTCCGCTACCTCCACTATCCAATCCTTCACGGATTCCCAGTAGGACTGCACTTTCGGGCATAGCCACCACATTTGTCCTGTGGTCCCTGCCTAGCCACAGCCCCTCAGCCAGTCTGGTGACACCCCTGTGAACATTTTCGAGAGTTTTGTCGGGTCTCTGTGCCACCCCTGCAGGATTTTGAAGTTATGTTCCATGCCTGAAGTAAAAAGATTGCCATGAACCGATATCTTAAAGATGCGAGCCCAGGCATCCTCCGATATCTCTTCCCCGCCTGATCTTTCCAAAACCCACGAAAACCTCTCCTAGCCCGAAGGTTATGGGTGTTGAGGACTGTGTACATGCAGGAAACCGCGCCCTTTCTGGAAGTTGCTGAGTCGAGGAGTTTCTCGAAGGGAGTCAATTGTCTCCGAAGGTTTGGGCCCCATGCAGGGTTGCTGAGGATACCCTTAAGACGAAGGTATTCGAAGATGGAGAGGGACCCACCTCCCAGCCCATCCCTGAGGTCCTCATAATTCAGGAACTCGCCCTCTCTGAACAGTTGGCCCGCCCATTCCAAGCCCTCGTCGGACCAGCTCTGGGATTGGCTGAATCCTCTGCTGCCCAATTTCAGAAGCGGCCCCCACAAGGAGGTCATAGGGGACGGCCAAGATGAAAGATGAGCTGTTCGAGGACACTCCCTCGAGATCTCCCAAAGAACACCTAGGGTCGGGTGGGACAGTACGTGTTTCGGAATCAACTTGCGAAGGGACCATAGGAGGTCTTGGACCTTGAGGGGGTGGACGTCCATGTCCTCCAAATACGACCAATATGTTTGCAAGCCTTCCTTCATGTGTTCTAGGAGGACCCGTAGTTGTGCTGCGTGGTAGTATAACTGGAAGTCTGGGAGACCGAAACCCCCCTCCTCCCTTGGAAGCGTCAGGGTGGCCCTACCGACCCTCGGGGTTCTCCCCTGCCAAATGAAGTCTTGGACCCCTTTATGCAAGTCTATGAAGGTTTGGGCGGGTACCCGGGTAGGGAGGGCCGTGAAGAGATACAAAAGCCGGGGTAGTATATTCATTTTTACCGCCGTCATCCGGCCATACCTGGAGAGAATCATTTTTCCCCATCTCCTCAGGTCAGAATTGATTTCAGGTAGAATGGGCCTGTAATTGGAGGTACCCAGTTCCGATAAGTCCCTAGTGAGGAGGACGCCCAGGTATTTAACGTTGTCCTTACTAACTGCTATCCCGTGAAATCTGGGCAAGGGGTGCAGTACCGGGTCCACCAGGCGCATTGGGAGGAGAACAGACTTAGTCGTGTTAATCTTTAGGCCTGAGAACCGCCCGAAGGAGCTGACCAGGGACAGAAGGGGAGGGATCGAAGAGGCCGGGTCCACCAGATATGCCAGGATGTCATCGGCAAACAGGGAGAGCTTAAATTCCACTTCCCCCCTTCTAATACCCCCAATGTCTGGGTGGGATCTGACCGCTATGGCCAAAGCCTCCATTGTGAGGACATATAACAGGGGGGAGAGAGAGGGCAGCCCTGTCTAGTTCCCCGGGTAAGAGGAAAGGATTCTGACAGCAAGCAGTTTACCTGGACCCGTGCGGTAGGGGCTCTATAGAGGGCAGCCACCCAACTCAAGATGTGCGTCCCGAAGCCCATTCGCTGGAGAAGGAGGGACATATATCTCCACTCAACTCTATCGAAAGCTTTTTCCGAATCCAGTGACAGGACTCGAGTTTTGGGCAAAATGTATTAGGTCTATTGTTTTACGGATGTTATCCGACCCTTGTCTGCCCCTTATGAATCCCACCTGATCCCCGTGGACTAGCTTCTGCATTATCCCCTCCATCCGCCTACCCACCACCTTGGCCAGAATTTTGACATCAATGTTAAGCAGGGATATTGGCCGGTAAGATGAGCATTCCCTCGGGTCCTTACCTTCCTTGGGTAGAACCACTATAATGGCTCCCATCATGGAGTCTGGGAGAGTATCCCCCTCCAAGACCGAGTTGAAAACCTTCGCCAGGTAGGGGGACAAGGATGAGCGAAACCTCTTGTAAAAATAAACCGAAAAACCATCTTTCCCCGGGGAAGTCCCCACCTTCATCCCGCTAATCGCCTTCTCCACCTCTTCCTCGGTCACCCGACCCTCCAGCCCCTCGGCCAACTCTCGGGGAAGGGACGGTATATGTATGGAATCGAGAAACTCCTCGATCTGGGCATCACCCCCTTCATATTCCGAGGCGTATTCCGAAAGGCTGCACTTATGTGGGGGGTGTCATAACCTTGTGTTCCCCCACTCTCCCTCACCTCCTTCACCATCCTACTTCTCTGGACCTCCCTCAATTTCCAAGCAAGGATCCTATCCGCCCTGTCCCCCTTCTCGTAGTATCTTTGTCTGACCATTTGGAGGCTCCTCTCCGTTTTGTGGAGGAGCAGGTCTTAATTGGAGCCTATAATCCTCCAGAGTGGCCATGTGGTCCCGGTCCAAGGTCTGTACTGGGGACCCGCCCGGTTGGAGGCGTGCAATCTTTTCCCCCAGAATTCTCTCCTGGGTCTCCCTCTCCCTCTTCTGTCGAGAACCCATTTTGATGAGTACCCCTCTCAGGGTAGCCTTAAAGGCGTCCCAGAGGGTGTGCGTGCCCACCTCCCCATTATCGTTGAGCTCGAAGAACTCTGAAATGGCCTCCAGGACAGCCTCGGCGTGTACCTCGTCTCTCAATATGGCATTGTTACATCTCCAACGTCCCCTCCGTTCTCTACTCCAGTCCCCTGCCAAAGTGACTCTGACCAGATCGTGGTCCGACCAGGGTATGGGGTCTATACTGTAACCTGCTGTGTAAGGACGTAGTGTCTCGTCCACAAGAATATGGTCTATCCTGGAGAAGGCTTTGTGAGTGGAGGAATAATACGAGAAAGAGGGAGTACCCGTTCGGGGGGTGGGCGTCGTGTCCACCAAGCCCAGACCCTCATTCACCCTCTGAAAGCTACGTGACACGTTTTTTTCTGCGGGCCTAGGGTTTATTGTGCCCACCCGCTGTCTGTCTCTGGATCGGTTCAGGACCATGTTAAAGTCACCTCCCACCATCAGTGGGCCCTGGACAAAAGTTTTCAGCCTTTCCCCCACTTCCTCCCAGAATTGGGCCTGGCCCTCGTTTGGAGCATATATTGCAGCCAAGGTTATGGGAGCGCCCTGCAGTGAGCCTCTTACCAAGAGGTAGCGGCCCTCAGGGTCTCTGATGATGGAGTCTTTCTCGAATCCCAAGCCTTTAGCCAGGAGGATAGCAACCCCTCTTTTCTTTTCTTTGTGGGATGCATAGAACATCTCCTCTATACCGCCCCCACGCATCTTGGGCTCCCTCCCCCTCGCCCAGTGTGTCTCCTGCACGAAGAGTAGGTCCAGCTTAGCCCTCCTAAACTCTCTGCTAATTAGGGATCTTTTCGTGGGGGTGTTGAGGCCTCGCACGTTCAGGGTCCCAACCCCCAGGGGGTCGGTCGGTCGTCAGCCATAATCGTTGTGTCCTTCCCCCTTGGTCACCAGTGTCATGTGGTCGTTCCCTCCTTGCTTGCTAGGTGTCCCTGCTTGAACTCTTTTAGAACATTTCCCCAACTTGCCCCCCAACTCGATCCCTACCCCGAAGACCCCAACTTATGTATGAACCCCCACCCCCCTCCCAGGCGTCCAGCCATGTAGCCCCTCCATTCCTGGATATTTGGCTGGACCACCAGCCGGTTCCCTTTAGCCAGGCGTAGATAACAAAGCACACTAACGTGAGCGCGCCCCCCCCCCCAACTCATCCCCCCTCCCACGCACCCTGGCTCGGGTATTGCTTGAGGAGGAACCGGAGCTGTTTCCCCCCTCCCGGTTGACTGGGTGTTAGGCAGAAACCTGTGCAGTTCCTTTAGGGAGCACTGCAAAATATTTAGGACTACAGGTGTTAGCAGTAAACCCACTTGGTAGCAGTCTGTACCACCCAGATTTACCTGGTAGCTGTGGCTGAGCAGTCAGACTTCCCTCAAGAAGAGTTAGGCAGTATGCAAAGTATACACAATAGGCACTCAGACACAATAATACAAGCAAACACTGACCAGAGCTTTGGTATCAAAGTATATAATTATTTATTTAAAAACACACTGTTTGAAACACTCCAGCACTCTTATTGTAAAATACTCTAAACACAGTTACTATTATAATATATACAACCCTTATTCCTTATCAGATAAGTCTTAGTTAACAGCACTTTTTTTCATACAGAGGTGAGCGCTTGACTATAGATGGCACTCCAATAAGTTTATGAAAAAGGGAGGGAAAAAGACAGAATATGGAAAGGTACACCACTCTAAGATTTAGGAACACTATTAGCAAGGCAGAAGAGCAAAAGTCACTTGTGAGCCAAAGTCCATAGGCTGGGCCCACTCTTAGAGAGAGCCGAGTACAAATGCGCCCAAGAACACACAGTTTACACTAGGCTTAGAAAGTCTTGCAGAGAGTTCGAAAAGAGTTTAGAGAGGCTCAGAAAAGTTTAGCCAGGGTGTCCCAGGCTAACGCAGGTTCCAAAGCCGGGGGCTAAATCTACCCCTTACAGTCGGTGGCAAGGGAAGCCAGGCGGGACACGGTACCTTAAGTGGGAAGGATCCTCCAGCGGTGGCAGTTGTTCCTGGCAGTGGGTGCAAGTCTCGTCATCGTCCAGGGGAAGAGAAGATCTCGACTTGGAGGAAAGATGAAGGTCGTTGCACTGCCAGGGAAGAAACCAGCCACAGAGTTTTCCGGTTAAAGGTATTACCCTTTAATTCGCGGTCGTGGTAAAAAGTGGTATCCCGGTTGCCGGGGTGCTTGGCACAGGCAAGGCGGCCACAAGATACGTCGGGAAGGCGAAAAGACGGTGAAACTGGTTATCCCCACCAGTCAAAGGAAGAAGACTCTCCGGCGGGAGATCTCCTCTGTCGTTGGGAAAAGTGGTGAGACGGTCCAGCAGGGCTCCACCGGTGGTGTCGTCGTGGCAGGTCGGCTCAGCTTCTCCCTGGTCGGATTCTTAGGTCCTGTGGCGACTTCTGAAGTTCCAGTCCCCAAAGCCCTGTTTTTATGCAGAAAACCCCCATTCACTCAGCCTAGCTGTCACTCAAACATGCTAAGTGGTGAGCCGGCCGGCTCACCACTTGGGCCAATCAGGACGGAGTGCGACTTGAGTTGCCTAGGCAACTCAGTCCAGGCTGCCTAAATCCCCCTCCACCCCTCCTAAGTACCCCAGACAGAGTGGCACCACTTTGGAGGGCTCCTGTGGAGAAGCCCGCCAAAAAGTGGAACAAAGGGCTCGACTTGGGTTGGAGTCATAAAAGAGAACACAAATGCCATTTTAGAACCGAGTTTTGGCAAAAAAACACCAACCGGAGAATTAATATTAATTAAATAAACCGGCGGTATGTTCGAGGCTATCGTAATAAAATAAAGATAGTAGCCTCGAACAATGGGAAAATCCCGTAGAGAAATATTCGCGGTTGAATATAAAAAGTAGAATCCACTGCCACCAGCCAAAACTTGATCAGGGGGGACGGAGACGTGCCCCCTCGACTAACAGACCCCGGGGCAATCGAATTGCCCCAGCCAGTACGTCCACAATATGATGGTTTGTACTGGTTCTGTTCAGAATTTAGGACAGTAGTCAGTCCCAGGGTATGGAGTCTATACTGGGGAGTCACTATGACACCCCTGTGTTACTGCACTGAGGGGGCTGTGTAACACACATCACAAAAACACATGAAGCCCTATGGAGTAAAAGACCCCATAGCCCATTAAACACATCTAGAGTCAAACACACTCAAATCATGTCCAAGAGTGAGGGTAAAAGAGTCTCACTCTTGGCAGGAGAAAAATATAAACCCCAAAAATCCAGCAAAGCTGCTGGGGGACTCACTAGGTTAGGAAATTCAGCCTAAACAGAGAATTCTCCATAACACTGGGCCCGAACCATGGACGGTCCGGGCTACTCACTCCGCCGCGTGGGCGACCGTTCCCCGACCCCAGGATGGAGTGTCACACTGCACCTGTGGTTGTGGCCCCCCTTATACTTGCAAATAGAGAAGTTGCAGCAATCGAAGTGTCCCCATAGTCCGCCTGTTGTTTAGACCCGATGATTCTTGTGGGGTCACTGTTATCAAAGACCCTCATGGATCTATTGTCAAGGAATGAGGTGATCCAGACAGTAGCTTTGTCCGAGAAGTGGGCAGCAGTTTTTAGATGACGCATAGGATTTTGTGGTTAACTAAATCAAAAGCTGCAGAGAGATCTAGAAGGAGTAATAGGGCAAGTTTGCCCTTGTCCTTTAAGTCCTCAATCTGGGTTTTGATGTCCAGAAGGGCGGTTTCAGTACCATAGCGTGGTCGGAAGCCAGATTGCCTAAGTCCTAAGAGATTGTTAGTTTCCAGGTACTCTTGGATCTGGAGGTATGCTGCACGGTCAAGGATTTTAAGGAGAAAAGGTACCGTGGTGATCGGCCGGTAGTTAGTGGGTATGTTGGCATCCAGGGTGGGTTTTTTAGGAGTGGGATGACCCAAGCATTCTTGAGGAGGTTAGGGACGATCCCAGAACTGAATGAGGAGTTTATAAGGGTGGTGATGAAGGGGGCTAAGTTATGTGAGGCCTCCTTAATGAGAGCGGCAGGGGAGAGGTCTGCCTGACAGTTGGTGGGTTTGAGGGTATTGATGATGTGTTCAACTTCCAAGACGGAGAGAGGTGAGAAGCAAAATGGTTGCAAGGATTCAGTATTCGTTTTGGGGTTCTCCTTGGTATTGTTATATGAGCGAATAGACGGCAGGCTGTTTTTTTTCTCATTCATTTTGGTTTTGAGGGTAGCAATCTTGCCCAGGAGGGCCTTTTGAATGTTGGCACACCAGATACCATCTTTGGGGCATGTGTCTGGGGGGGTGGCTGGAGATTCTAATTCTTTAAGGATTTTGAAGAGCTCCTTGGTGTTGGATTGGGCTAGTTCAATACGTTTATTATAAAACTCTTTTTTAGCAGAGAGTATAGCTTCTTTGTAATTTAGAGACATTAGGGCAACGCTTGCTTTGTTAGCTTCCATGGGGTGACTCTTCCAGCGTGATTCGAGGATCCTTTTTTCCTTGCGAAGGGCTCTCAACTGAGGGGTGAACCAAGAATTGAGGTGGGCCCGAAGTTTAGGTTTCCGTAACTTGGATGGTGCGATGAGATCAACCGCTTTTTTTTTTTAATAATTCTGTTTATTACGTTTTAGGAACATAAACAACAAGACAAACATGAATCAAAGGTATACATCAGATCATGGTAGCAAGGCAGTTTTCAAAAGGCCAAAGAAACCCAGTCGGGTCAGGAACCATCAGGCATGTGTGGGATAGGGCAGGTAACCAATGTTAACAACTGTACATGTCTATTTTCAACGGCAGATTTCAGTTAGCGTCCAACCAATTACCCCATATTTTCCCAAATTTGCGGGGGCAACCCCGTGCATTATAAATCCGGCGCTCCGCGGCCGCGCATCTGTCCAGCTCATTGCTCCAGCAGTTCACGGATAGAGGGTCGGCAGAGCCCCAGCTAGCCGCGATCAATCTTTTGCTTGCCCCCAATGCCAGTGTCAGAAATATTTTCTCATATTTCGAGAGGTCCACTTCACCTCGGATTCCCAGCAGTATCATTTTGGGATCCCTGGGGATTGTTGTCGCCAGGGTGTCTGTGATCTTGTTGATACAGCTCTCCCAGAAGACCTGTAAGACTCGGCAGTCCCATAACATATGGTAAAACGTGGCGGGTTCTGTTTTGCACCTGAGGCATGTCCCGTCTTCCAGTCCCCCCCATTTGGCCATGTCAGTGCGTGAATAGTATGTGCGGTGGAGGATCCTCAGTTGTATAAGCCTGAGCTTGGAGTCTATGCCTATTTCTCTAGGGGACATCAATGCCTCTACCCAGTCTTCAGGTTCCATTTGACCTATGTCCTTTTCCCATTTTTCCTTGAGCCCATCTAGCTGCGTCGCCCCAAAGGAGTTGAGAGCTTGATAGAGCGTGGAAGTGACCTTGGTGTCAATGTGTTGCGAAAGGATGTTGGTCTCAATGGGAGTATAGGGGGGTATAGTTGTCGTATCAGGGAATTGTGTGCGGATGGCGTGGGCCAGTTGCGCATGTCGAAACCGGTCCATGGGTGCAAGGTCGAATCGCTCCTGCATGGTCTCAAAGTGAAGGAGGTGGCCGTCCTGTATCACATGCGCTAGTGTATGTATCCCTTTCACGCACCAGTGGCCGAAGGGGCCCATCTTAACAATTTCCGGGAGGAGTGCGTTGTGCCATAGGGGTTGGGATAGTGTCGGTTTACCTTTCCAGCCTATTAATTTGTGCGCGTCCCGCCAGGCCCGGCTAATGTGGCGTGTCATTTTGGGTAACAACGGAGGTTGGTCGTGGGTGGCGTACAGAATCTGTTGTGGGGTTAGTGGGGTCATGCTCTCTATTTCAAGGCGGATGTGGGGGAGTGTGGGCTCTGCGTGTATCCAGTCGTTTACCACCCCAATCTGAGCTGCAAGGTAATAGGTGCGTATGCATGGCAGACCGATGCCTCCCTCCCACACTGATCGCTGTAGCGTTTCAAGGGCGATCCTGGGTTGTTTCCCTCCCCACAGCAGAGTGCGAAGGCGTCTGTCTATGAGTGCGAAGGTGTCTCAGGGGATGGGAAGGGGGGCGTTTTGAAGTACATACAACAGTCTGGGGAGGGTCAACATTTTGAATAGCGCCGCTCTGCCCATTAGTGATAGTGGGAGTGATTGCCAGTGGGAGGTGTCCCTATTGAACCGGTCAATTATTGGTTGTAAGTTGAGTTGCAGGAACCCACCCAGTGTCGGGTCGAGTCTTATGCCCAGGTATTTGAGTTCTCTAATGGAGACGTGATATGGGCAGGATTCAGGGATCGCAGACTCGTTTCCCTTGACCGGGAAGTAAATGGTTTTGGTTTCGTTAACCTTAAGGCCTGCAAAGCGCTGGTATTCACTAAGGATGCGGGAGACAATCGGGCAGGATGTGCGTGGGTTACTGAGGTATATGAGGAGGTCGTCCGCGTATAGGGAAAGTCGGTCCCCCCCCCCCCCCGGCCAGGCAAACCCTGACCAATTAGTGTTATTCCTAAGCTCAATTGCGAGAGGTTCTATGGCCAAAAGAAAAAGCAGCGGGGAGAGGGGGCACCCCTGTCTCGTACCACGACCCAGGGGAAATGATCGGGAATATCTGCCGTTCACCCTTACCGTGGTCTCCGGTTGTGCTTACAGGAGTTTAACCCACGATATAAACGTCTGCCCCAAGTTCATCCGAGCCATGATTGCCCACAAGGCCTCCCATTCTACAGAGTCAAATGCTTTTTCAAAGTCCACTGCCAGGAGGGCCAATGGGGCTGGTATTTCCTTAGCTCTGCTCAGCGCCAACTGGACTCTGCGCAGGTTCATGCGGGTGGATTTGTTGGGCATGAATCCGCATTGGTCGGGGTGGACCAGGGCCTCTATAACTTGCAGCAGTCTGTTGGCTAGTATTTTTGCGAGGACCTTGGCTTCGCCGTTGATCAAGGATATTGGGCGATAGGAGGCACATTCCTCCGGGGGTTTCCCGGGCTTATGTATGACGATTATGCATGCCTTCCTAAGGTCCGGGGGGAGTGCCCCCAGCTCTCTGCTGCGTAGAAACATACGGTGCATGTGGGAGGGCAATGACCCGCCAAGGCATTTCCATGTTTCTGTAGGGAACACATTAGGACCCGGGGTCTTCCCAGGTTGGAGCTGTGCGAGCGCCTCTTGCACCTCGGTGACAGTGATTTCGGCATTCAGGAGGTCTGTTTGGCGCTGGGAGAGCTTCGGGATCTCGATCTGGTCAAGGTAACATGCGGGTTCGGAAGACTGTCTCTCGGCCGGTGGAGTGTAGAGTTTCTCATAGTAGGCGGCGAATGCCACAACAATGTCCGAGTCGTCTGTGAGGAGCGTTCCGGCTGGAGATATTATTGCCCGCACATGTCCCCTGGCCTGTTCGCGCTTTTCCAACCAGGCCAGTGTCTTATTCGCCTTGTCGCCTCGTTCGTAGATTTGGCTCTGGACTAACTGATGGGCTATTCGTGCATTGTCTAGAGCCAGGTTGCGAAGGGCCTCTTGTGTTGTGATCAGCTCCTCCTTCGCTTCTTGGGTGCCGTGTTCTAGGGTTCGCCGTTCGCACTCCAGGACACGTGCTTCTGCCTCTTTGATCTTTTGGGCTTGTCGTCTTTGGTAGGCCGAAACTTCCGAGATAGCCTCCCCGCGGAGGACAGTCTTATACGCCTCCCAGAGTGAGATCGGGCAGTCCACTGATCCTTCGTTGTTTTCAAAATATTCTGTTGTCTTCTTTTCCAGTTCCTCCGCAATTTCAGGGAGACGTAGGTGATACGTGTTCAGGCGCCAATTACGATCCGGACCACGGCCGGAGTTCTTCATGGACAATAGGAGCGGAGAGTGGTCAGAGATACCTCTTGCGAGGAATTCCGCATCGAGGAGCCTGTGCTGTATATTGCGGGGGATGAAGGCATAATCGATTCTGGAGAATGACTTATGGACGCCTGAGAAGAAGGAGAACCCAGCCTCGTTGTTGTGGAGCGAGCGCCATGCGTCCGTCATACCCAGGGCTTCGGCGAACATGGCGAGTGGTGTGGGGGTAGGGCGAGTGCCTGACCTACTGTGAGATCTATCGACTGCAGTATTCATTACTTCTTTAAAGTCCCCGCCAATCACCCATACATCGGCCTCATCTTCTAGTAATCGGCTCTGTAGCTCGGAGAGTAGTTCTTTCGTTTGTGAGGGAGGTGCGTAAATTGCAGCGAGGCCCCATTTCTCGCCCCAGATGTCAGCCAGTATCATGACATAGCGGCCCCGTGGGTCGGTCTTGACCTTCTTGACCTGCAGGGGGACTCGCTTGTGAACCAGGATCATCGTGCCCCTGGCTCCCGTTGTGAATCCAGCCTGGTAGGCGTGGGAGTAGTTGGATCTTTTGAAGAAGTGTCTGCTCGTACCAAGCAGATGTGTTTCGTTTAAAAGGGCTATATCGGGCGAGTGACGATTAAGGTACTGGAGCACTAGTCTTCGCTTTATGCTGGAGCCGAGGCCGTTGACGTTCCAGGAGAGCACAGTTATCTTGTTGGAGTCCATTCTATCTGCGTGGGGCGCATATCTGGACATCGAGGATCAATGGTAGTCTTGTGCACTCGAGAGATGTATGGCGTTGTGTTTTCGGGGGAGACGTCCGGGGGTCGTCTCGGGTTGGTATATCTGCTGCCCGGATGATGATTATGTCTGTGATCTTGCCCACAGATTGTGTTTGATTCCTTTGCCAGTGCTACGATATGACTCGCCTTCATGTTTCTTGATTCGGTTTCTTTACAGTCCTTGAATTCCCCCCCACCCTGTACTTCCCCCCCCAACTGGGAGCACCTGTCGCCCAAACATTGAACTTATAACTTTATAAACTTCTTCGGGATAACCCGGCTGTGATAACGCGCGCTCAGCCTTAGGGGGCGGCGGCCGCTAGGTGCTCATTTCCATTCTACCAATCTGCAGTTTGGTCCCTTCAGTACCGGGTATTCATCCTTTTCCCGTAGGAGTTCTTGACGCAACGTCTTCTGCATCGGACGGGGGGCGAGGGTCTCCCAGGTCGGGGCCGCTGCGCGGGTGGGCCCGGTAGCACGCGTCTCCCACTGGGGTCCGTGAGGACATGAGTTTCAAGCCAGTCCCATGCATCTTTGGGGTTGTAAAATAAGTGAGTAGCGCCCTCATATTGGACTTTTAGCAATGCCGGGAAGAAGAGGGCATATTTGATGGATAGTGACTGGAGCTTCCTCTTGACGGAGTCAAAGGACTGGCGGGCTTTTTGGACTTCTTTCGTGTAGTCAGGATAGAAGCCGACCTTGTAGCCGTTGTACGTGATCGGGCCCATGGCCCTTGCCATTTGTAGGATCGCATCACGGTCGCGATAATTCAGTAGGCGTGCAATCATTGTTCTGGGCGAGGCACCCGGTGTTGGTCGGCCGGTGGGGACTCTGTGTGCCCTTTCCACCGAAAAGAATTTGGATAGCTTCTTCGGGGCAAAGATATGAGTGAGCCAATCTTCTAGGAAGAGTTCTGCGCTGGGGCCTTCCTCTTTCTCTGGTATACCGAGGATCCTGAGATTATTGCGTCGCGCCCTCCCCTCACTGTCTTCGGCGCGGTTTTCCAGTTGGGTCACTTTTTGGGTAATCGCGGTGAGCTGTTGTTCCATGCGATGGACCGCATCTTCAGTGTTAGACACCCTCTGTTCCGCTTCCCCCACCCTGTTCGACAGGTTGCGGAGATCCTGGCGTATAAGGGACACCTCAGAGGATAGGCCACCTATTTTTAGTTCCAAGGACGTCCTCGAGTCCCCAATCGCTTTCATAAGATCTGACAAAGAGATAGAAGGGTCTCTGAGTTCTCCAGGGTTACTCTCTTCTTCTGGGGGTTGAGGTTCGCGCGGGGCGGGGCCCCCACGGTGAAGAGATCCATCTTGCTCTGTAGTGTTTGCCTCTTAGTTTTCTCCTTCCCCATGCTTCGGTCGGGCTCTGTCGTTGGGAACTGGCTGCCCTCCCTCGGGGCAGACGGGTGTGTATAGGCCGTGCAAGGTGCGCACTGCGAGCCGCCGCCAAAGTTGCTTTTGGTATGGCCGCAGTGTCGTCGCTCAGCCTCGCTTAGTGGCTTGGTGTATAGTAGGGATGACGTGGGGAGGACTGTGCCCCTTTTCTACCGCCGTTATGGGCCTGCCACGCCTGTTTCCACTATATAGGGTGGCCCTCTGTGAGTACTGCGTTTCGGGCGATGGTTTAAGCCACTCGGGGCGGTCCCAAGAGAGGGGCAGGGCAGTTCCGCCGTTTACGCCAGGTCTTAAGGTCCACCATGGACCGGGGGGAGGGGGGGTTCCCCACCCTCTGTGTGGCTGCGTTTGTGGCTCGTGGGTCTATGGTGCAGCTGTGCTCTGTGTCCTCTTGCAGCAGGCTGGTTGCCAAAAGGGGGTCGCGGGGGGGGGGGAAGCAAAGCAAACATCCACCCCCCACACCCGTGTACCTTGCCGCGGGTGCCTCTGGTTGCAGCTTGTCCTCCTTCAACGGGGGAGCGCAGCTTTGGGCCCGTGCTGCCGCTCGACCCCGGATATTGTAGTCCTGCCGATGAGGGGGGCCCCACTGGGAAGGCTGGCGATGCAGAGTCACAAGTGGATCGGGGGGTGTGTGGGCAGTCGGCGTCTCGCCCGGAGAGCGCCGCGGGACCTTGATCCAAGCGTCGGCCTCGCCTGGGAGCCGCAGCAAACTCAGCGTCTCCGGGGGGGAGGGGCGATCCTCTACTCCCGCCCGCGCCGCGGTGGCCGCGATTTAACCGCCGGCGGTCCGCGGGCTGGTTCTGGCGTCTCCCGCTCCGGTTTTCCCTCGGAGTGCAGCGACAGCAGCTCTAGTGGGTCCGCCACCGTTGGCGGGCGGTTGAGGCGAGATTGGTTCTCGTGGAGTGGAGAAAAATCAGGATAATAGTAGCGGCCGCCGGGAGCCGTTGAGTTTAGTCTCGCATGCGTCGCGCGCGCATGCGCAGTCCCCGAGATCAACCGCTTTTAACATGGTCTGATTGTAGGTGTCTACCAAAACCGTGGGATCAGAGCAAGTGGAAGAGAGATCATTGAGGGCGGGGAGGATGAGAGGAAGTAGTTTAGCACATGTTATATTACGCTTATTTCTTGTGGTGGTGGCTGGCGCAATGTTGGTGATGGTGTGGATGATTTTGGCTGGAATGCTGAAGGTGATGAGGTGGTGGTCGGTCCACGTGCAAGGTTGATTGGAGTTGATGGTGGTGTCGCAGTTAAGGTCAGCTAGCCAATCTAGGGTTCTGCCCTTAGAATGGGTAGGGGAGGTAACCTGTTGAGTGAAACCTAGGTTAGATAGTAGATTATTGATTTCGAGGGCTGGGGCATCGTTGGGGTCAAGGTAGCCTAGGTTGAAGTCACCTAGAACTATAATTTGGGACTTGGACTTAGTGTTGTCGGTGAGGACGAGTGAGAGGTCCTCGGCGAAGGTGGAAAGTGGGCCAGGAGATCTGTATATAATGTGTAATGTGACAGTCTGGTTAGGGGAGATAGCTAGTTTGGCTGTAAGTAGTTCGGCTGAAGTGATTTGGAAGGAAGCAGCGGTTAAGCGAAGATTCATTGAGGTTTTCTGAATGATAGCCACGCCACCTCCTTTGGATTGATCAGTATTGCGATCATTTCTGATGATGGTATAGCCTTCTCGGAGGGCTAATGATGAAAGGGGTCCTGAGGCAGCATGAAGCCACGTTTCAGTAATGGCTATGAGGTCTTGGTCGTGAGTTATAATGAAGTCGGCCATATCAAGGGCATGAGCAGTGAGCGATCTGGGTTTGACCAAGGCAGCCTTGATGCAAGTTGTGGTACTTGGGGCAGCAGGGTGTTTGGCATGGCAATGATAGCAGTGGGTGTGGTTGCGGGTTGTTGGTGACGGGCTGCAGGCTTAGTAAGTGATGATTTGGCTGGTCGCTCAGTGGTGGTTGGGTGGTAGGAGGTATGAGGGAGTCTGGACCCTAATCTGGAGTTTCTCATAGATATCATGCAAGGTTGGTTGGGTGTAGGCTTAGTGGCGAAGTGTTGGAGCCATAGAATAGGGTGGTTGAGGTAGGGGTTGGCAGCTGGGGGTTGAACGTGGTAGGCGGAATGATGTGGGGTGGCTGTGTGAGGCACAAGGCGATGCTAGTACTGTGCAGATGAGAGATGGAATGCATGGTGCGTGCTTGATATGTCAGTAGAGAGGCTGGTATGGTAGTAGTATTAGTGCAATGTAGATGTAGTTCAAATAATGCTAGTAGTTGAACTAAAAAGAGGAGTCATTGTTGGAGGCGGGTGAGAGTGGGACTCTGGGTAAGCATAGCAACAAGTAAGTATGTTGACTGGGGTCAAAAGGTATGTGGCAAAGGCACAGGGTTTGGTAACAGCTAGAGGTGGGCAAAGGCTGTTAGTCAAGCAGATTGGGCGGCGAGGAGGTGGCAGATGAGGGTGAGGCTAGGTTCTAAGGGCTGACTATTCTAGGCTACCTGGAGCAGCAGAGTCAACAATGCGGCAGGGCATGACTATACATGAAGGTCTGCATAAAATTAGAAGCAGCAATGCAAATGGCTTGAATACACGTGGAGCGTCTACCTGGAGCAGCAAAATCAACAATGCGGTAGGGCGTGACTATACATGAAGGTCTGCATAAGATTAGGAGCCGCAATGCCAAAGGCTTGAATACACGTGGAGCGGTAGCATGTGTGTGAAATCAACAATACGGCAGGGCGTGAATGACATGTGGAGGATTAAGCATTAGCAATATGAACAGATCGTCATACCGTGTATGCGTCTTATTGCTAATTCGGGTAGGTTAAAGAGACAGTATGTTATGTATAGAAGTAAGCGAGGATTTACAGGCAGATGGCTTGCATTGAGCGCAGGTGCGGCGAATCCGTGTGAGGACAAGACGTTAGCACCGCGGATGAAAGCAAGTCGTAGCAAGAATCGGCATATTGCAGGTTAGCAGTTAGAAGGCGGTAATGCCGCTCGCACAATAGGACTGCTCGATGGCGTGCAGTGGGAGCTCCTGACAGCTGGGTCGTTAAGCTCTGTAGTATGGTAGTGCATATGGATGAAGGGGTGACCAGAAATCAGAGCAACAGGCAGACACAGTAAGTAGATTGGTGGATGTTATGCAATGTGCAGGCAGTTCGAAAAGTGTTACAGCGTTAGAAAGTCTTACAGTTGTGAAGACAGCCGGGCGTTGTAGGACAATCAGTGCCTCAGATGCGTAGAACTCGAAGTTGTCTGGGAGGTAGGTAGAAAAACGGGGAGGGAGTTTGGGCGAACGACGAGGAAGGCTGAGGACAGGCAAGGGACAGGGAGCCTTTGTGAGTCGAGCCTTCGTGGAGAGGGCCGGCTCTCGGTTTGGATTGGCTGACAATAACAGGACAGCAGCCAATCCACAGGCACAGAGGGCAACAGCACTAGGTGAACAGTGTTGGAAGTGGTTCAATCCGGCAGGCGGCCATCTTGGAGTGGTGGGAGCCTCATGGCATCTAATGAAGGCACACTTAGCTGATGGAGGTTGCTAGTAGTATGCAGTTGGTAGCCTTATAGTAAGGCTACTATGGTATTAGGGCACAAATAACGCCCGCATTTCCAGCGTCACGGAATTAATATTTTTCATAGGAAGTGGCAGCACAATAAGCCTATTGGCCTACCTTGCAACAATCTTGTTTAGATAAGCTAAGTCATGACACACAGACACTGCCATGTGCACCTGTTCCACTAGGATCTCTTTTGTCCCCTAAGACGTGAAGATCATGTCTAAATCATCTGCACCCCACGCTCTCTAAGAACTACTGCCATTGACTTTATAATATTTGTGAAGCATTAGGGAACGTACAAGAACCCAAAGGGCAGGTTTACAAACTGAGGAAGGAGACTTGAGCATCTTAAAAGTTTCTCGCATCCTTTTCATGTAGGATTTCTAAGGCCCAATCCCACTCACCTGACCTTTTCGCGATACTGCGTGAACTGGAATCTCCTATCACTCCCAAGGTCAACTTCACAAAAGACAACGCCTGGTGTCAAAGCATTCAAGATGCCTTCACCAACAAAACGTACATGCTGCAACTCAAAATTGAAGCCAAACGAGTGCCTATCCTTGCAAAGACAAACATGCCTGTGATAAGCCCTCCCACTGTTGTCTCTTCCTTCAATTTCTCACCTATCACTGAAGCAGAAACCACCTCCCTCATCGCCACGTTAAAACCTTCCTGTTGCCAAGGAGATGCATGCCCCGCGCCCCTTATCAAGGATTGTGCCACAGCCCTCATTCCTATCATAACTACCTTCATCAATTCCTCGCTCGTCTGTGGTTCCTAACCTCAAGGAAGCTTGGTTATCACATAAAGAAAATGTTGCTTGTTCCTTCCATCCCTACGAATGATAGGCCCATCACAACGGTCCCCTTCTTGCTAAAGATCCTGGATTGAGCTGCTTATATCCAAATACAAGCCTACCAAGAACAGCACAAAATCCTGGTTTCCGCCCAGGTCATGGCACTGAATTCGCCCTCTTGGATCTTAAAAATCAGATGGATGACATTTATGACGCTGGCAACCTTGCCCTCCTCCTCCTTCTTGATTTATCTGCAGCCTTCAACCTTGTCGCCCATCAGACCCTCTGCCACCACCTTACCACTCCTGCCAACTTCTCCCCTGCTGCCTCCAAATGGATCGCCTCCTTCCTCGCTGACCGAACTGCCCGAGTGTATGCAGGTAGTGCAGCTGCGCACCCTACGCAAGTCCCTTGCGCAGTCCCGCAAGACTCATGCGTCTCTCCTACACTGTATAAAGTATATACAAAGCCACTGTGCCTCTCTGGGTATTGCATTCACCAACTATGCAGATGATATTCGGATCCTCATCACGCTTTAAGGTAACCATGAACACGACTCCCGCCAGATTGCCATCATTTATGACATCATCCAAACCTGGATGGCCAAGCACCAACTCTACCTCAATGATCAGAAGACCGAGATCCTAATCATTGGCCCTTCTTCCCACCTAGCCAAACTCGACCAAGAATACTGTGCCTTCACGATTGATGCCTGTATCATCCCGGTCTCCTCAGACGTCAAAACGTTAGGTATCTACCTTGATTCTAGCCTCTGCATGGCCCGCAACGAGAACTCTATTGCCTCCTCAGCCACTCATACAACCAAACTTCTGAATGCATCAAAATACCTCCTCTCTGTACAAGACCGACTAACAATTTCCAGAGCAGTGATAGGATCACGTCTGGACAACTGCAATTCCCTCCTCGCTGGCACCTCAGAGCAAAACTTGAAGAAACTCCAGACCAGCCAAAATAATGTCATTCGGGGAGCCCTGTACCTCCCCAAACGTACCCATGTCTCATGTTATAGGAGAACTGCCCACTGGCACCCGGTGAGAGAAAGGATTAACTTTAAATACTCTCCATCACCCACCGCTACCTCTGTAACACGCACTGCGCTACCCTATCTATCGCAGAGGATTACTAAGAACAGTTCTATCAGACCAACCAGCTGCCTCTACCGTCAGACTCAACACCCCACGTGTCAAGTGTAGTAAAGCAGGCAGCTCTAACTTCCCATCCATAACCGCGCGTCGATGGAATGCTTTACCTTTGCACCTACAGTCTGAAGCCCCATGTTGACCATTCAGAAAAAAATCTAAACTGCCTGTTTCAACTAATTTGTTGCCAGATCCTGTCAACCATTGACATTGTACTGTACCTGACTAGACAACTGTACCTTATTCTGTACTCTATAACCTAACACTCCCTCCCCCTGCCTTCTCTAACGCAGTGCCCCGATGCCTACAGGTTTGGCGTGCTCTACAAATTCAAAAATCACTAAATATGAATAAAAAAGATTACATTTTAAAACAATGGGATTGGCTTCTAAATGCTGTCAAAGAATACGATCTGCATGAACTTTGGAGGTTGATAGCTTGAGGAACAAGCGAGGAATCCAGGGATGTGAGCAACTCTTGATATCCAGATATGTGGGTTAACCACTTGGCGGGTCTTCTGTATGGGAGTTCAAATGGTCCTCAGTCTAACAGGCCCATTTTCGTGGCACTGCCAACGTACTTGGAAATATCAGATAGAGTTAGGGCTCTCAAAAGTGGAAAGGCTAGAGGGCTGAAACAATTCTATCACTTTAGGAATGGTTGGCTGAGATTGATGCAGGCATTTAAGCAATCATCCAGACAAGGACCCTGCACACCTCTTGGGTTATGACATTATTGTCCCAATATTTAAAAAAGGGACAACACAAGATCCCTGCTCCTGCAGGCCGATTGCACTACTCGATATATTGGGCAGTGTTTTTTTCCTGCTGGTTAGCGATTAGATTAGAGGAGTGGACTAATGATTCTGATATTAGGCCAAGTAATGAAGCAGCTTTTCATTTATCATTTTAGATCATTTACCACTGGTTGACATTGGAAGCTATAGTTTATAAGTATATTAAGGTTCCAGGGGTTCGTTTTTACATCGCCTTTTTTGGTTTTGGACAGGCTTTCGACTCGGTGGACAGAAGCATTTTATGGTACAAACTAAATAGGATGGGGGTTTCGGACTAATTACTTCAATTGATCCAACTAGCATATAGTAACACATTTGTAGTTGATGGCAGTGGCACCCAGGTTACCCGGTCCTTTAAGATCAATAAGGGGTTGGGTAGGGGTGTCAATTGTTCTCCTGCTATTTATTTTGATGGTATCTGCTTTTGACCTCGGACATCCCTAGTTTAAATGGCATGAAATGCCAATCTCTGCTTTATTCAGACAGTCTTTTATATTGATGGATCTAAACCTCAATAAGCTTTCAGAAAAATGTGGCTGCAGGTAAAGATTAATTTGTCCCCAAGTTCAAATGTAGCTAATTAATTCTTTTTAAAAAAAGTGGTTTGCTTTTGAAGTGAAAATTCCAAGTTTAAGTGATACCTAGAGGGCTCTTTGGTTGATGATGTGACATATAATTATTGAGGGTCTATTAAAAAAAAAGTCTAATGGCCTGCACAGAAGGTAAGAACTAAGAATTGGTGGGCTTGCTATGGAGTATACATGTATTTCAATTGCATAGAGGATTTTAAGGCAAAGATAGCCACTGCAGCAGTTTATGGAGCAGACGTGTTGGGGACCTTTGGGGGTGGATTTAGTTGAAAAGATTCCAGGATTTGTGTGATAGAAACATTGTAAGCTCTGTGGTGATCTAGGTTATAGAATTAAATTCTTCTATTGCAATGTAGAAGCATGGTTAAAAAAAATGGGTTGTACTTCATTCCAGAGGTTAAACTGGTAGCCACTGACAAACTCATGAGCATAGCTAAAGTCACTTGAGAGAGGTTACCACAGATCAGGCATCGGTTCAGTGTTTAGCATGTCTAAGTCAGTGACCAAGAAAATCAATGCCGCTGGTCAAAAGTTGGTTGCTAAGAGCTAATAAGATAGTAGCAGTCAATAAGTAATCCTCTCTAGTGGAGTTCTCGCTTTTGTGATCAATTCAGACAATTATTGATCAAAAAGTCACTGTTGCTTCCTCACCATACTGCCGACACCCATGCATGGGAAGCAAACGCATTATAATGCCTCTGTATCTTCTCCCGTTAGCGATGGAGAGGAGAAAGAAATGAGCCTGAGTCGCCGCCTCATACAGCCCTTATGAAGATTGTACACAACGAGGGGCTGACCAGAGATTTAAAGGTTCTCACTGAATCTTTCCACATGGGAGATTTAGAGGTATTCCATGACATGAAACTCCAGTACCGTCCCCAAATAATTGGACTTCAGCATCAATGGCATGGAGGAAAGGACCTGCTTAGCAGTTTTGCCCCAAAATGAAAACGTGAGTAGGCAAGAGACAAGAACTGGTGCTAGTACAATGGGCAAGCACTGTATTGAAGAATTCTGTTATGGATTGTCCCTCACCTAAAAAAAAAGTGGGTAGCCAAGCCAATGTAAAAAAAAAAAAATAAATGTTTAATGTGTGTGCAACTTAGTCGTACTCTTCATGGCAATGTAGAGCCAGGGCATTGAAACCAGATATAGATTGGGTGTGTGCTGAACATTATTCCATTTGTAGCAGGCAGTGTGCATCGTAGACTCCTGCCTCTCGACGGCCTCCGTCCTGTACTCAGCTGTGACGTTGACGATGGTATAAGTAGCTTGCGCAGAGCTTGTTGCCTCAGTTCAGTTTTTCTGCATGCTCAGCATGCTTCGAACTGTTCATCGGCTCACTGATTTTTCACTTTGTTTTCTAGTGTCACAAAGGTTTTCGACAATGTCTACACCAAAAACTGGTTTTAAAGTGAGTTCCGGTTGTGGAGCTAAAATGTCCATTGCAGAACCACATAGGATTTGCGTTTGGTGTTTGGGAGTTGACCATAAAAACGACTGCGATTCCTGTCAGTCAATGACTCTGATGGCCTTGAGGGGGAGACCTGGGAAGCTTGCCACAGATAGGCCCCTTTCTAAATCTCCTTCATCAGGCCCTTCCAAAAGGAGGTAGTCGGATGAATCCAGGCAGATTTCCCCTGGAAGAAGCACTCTAAACATAAGCGCTAGAGCTCTAGATCTTGTCCTTGTGATCCTCATATAAAAAACAAAGAAACCTCGCCATTGTCACGATAGTCTTCGACAAACTCCTTGCCTGACAGAAAGCGGGTAAGCTTTGCCAGCAAGTTGCCATCTCGAGCTGACTGGGAAAATTTCTTTATACAAATGCTGGAGGTGTTCAAGAAGGCGGCTCCAACCTTCCCGTTGAAGGATCCCAAGAAGGCTTTGGACCACACTGAGCCTAGTAGGGCCGGCAGGGTGTCTTCAGAGACCACTACTCGCCCACCTAAAAGCCCGGACACTAAGCCTCCATGACTTACATCGAAGGAGGCTTCATCTCCTCATAGAATGAAGCAAAAACCTTCCTCCTCGACTCCTTTGAAGGAGTGGGAACCAGGACCATCTAGGCCTGTGTTGCCCTCAAAGTCGTCAACAAACTATATGCCTTCGATGCCCTCTGAGTCTTCGAATGATTTTTAAAAATCTTTCAAGCCTTTACCTAAAGTAGACTTTTTCAGATACATGGGGTCGATTTTTGAAGAAGAGAGAAATGTGCCTTTTGGCTTGGAGTTCGGCACTCCTAATTTGCCTGAAGAATTTGTCTCAGAGGAATCCAGAATGCAAAATCTTGTGGACACTCTGAGAGATGCTAGTGGCGTGGACACCTCGCCAGAAACAGATTTTGCCACTCAAGATTCCGTTGGACATGCTGACCCTTCCTATAGATCGGTTATGAGCAAAGTCATAGAGTACCTGGGCTGGGGCAGGCCATAGGCTTTTATTTAAACTGAAGATTTGAGACATCCTGGATAGAGTCTGCCATAAGGGAGCCTGTGTTGCCTTTTCACACAGCCTTAAGAACCAGGGTATTGGAAAACTGGATACAACACTGGCTGGTAATAGAAATCTGGCAAGAAAATACAGACCTGCCACAATTGATCCAAAATTTCTTTCAACGCACCCAGCCCGGAGAGCCTGGTGGTTCAGTCAGCCACTTCAACTTCTAAGGCTGAGCCCTACCCAACAATCCCTCCAGATAGGGATCATGTAAGGTTTAACGCCTCAGGGAAGGGGGTGTTCTCTGCAAGCAGTATGGGCTTGAAGGCCATTAATGCGACTTGTGCTCTAGCTAAGTACACACACACCTTGTGTAATGTTGCGGCTTTGACAGCGGAGCATATCCCTGAAAAAGAGGCGAGAGAAGGTCTTTTAAACCTTGTTCAAGATGGCGAAGATGCCATGTGGCAGTCTCTCCAGACTGGGTTGGATTTTTCGGACTGCGTAAGCAGAGCCATGGCTGCAAGAGTCTGATTTTAACACCTGATGTTCCCTCAAACATATTGGACATGCCATTTGATTGCTCACAGGTTTTCGTCTCCAAGGCAGACGACGGCTTGGAGAAATTACAGGCATCCAAGGCGGCAGCTAAGTCGCTGGGAGCAGCGATAAGACAGCCTCAACAAATAGCAGGAGTTGTCACATGGCTGGAGGGGTCACCCTTTTCGTTTTTATTCAATTTGCAAGGGGGAGAGCACAGTTTGCACAGAGGTAAAAGAAGAGCACCTCGTGTTCCACGAGGATGAGGAGGTAAGACTCTCAGGCTCTCCTTCTTTGCCCTCTGTCTCAGCAACAACCCCAGAACCGCTTTGAGTCCTTGGTTCACAGGACTGTGGTGGGTGGCATGCTAACTCAGCATTTGGAGAGTTGGCAAGACATAAACTCTGATGCTTGAGCACTTCAGAAAGTGGCTCACAGCTACTGCCTCCTCCCCAAATTGTCCTCCAGGAAGTTAGTCCTTGAAACATCGGGATCCACTCTTCCTACCCTGTTAAAGGTGCGATAGAGTGAGCACCTGTAGTGAAGAGGAATCAAGGTTGGTACTCTCCTTATTTTCTAATCCCCAAGAATGATGTTCAAACATCTCAAGTCCAAGATGGGTTGCAGTCCAAGTTCCTCAGGAAGGACACGTTCAAGATGGTTACTTTGTCGCTGATCCTTCAGACCCTTCGGCATCAGGATTTGTTGGTGTCATTGGACCTTCGGGATGCTTACTTTCATGTGGTAATTCATCCCAAACACAGAAAGTACCTAAAGTTCGCCATTGGCGGTTCTCATTTTCAATTTCGAGTTCTGCCTTTCTGGCTCGCCTCTGCCCCAAGGGTCTTCACCAAGCTGATGGCAGTGGTGGCAGCAAGCCTAAGGTGGGGAGGGATTTGTATCTACCCCTAGCTAGACGATTGGCAGATCAGGGCTTGCTCTCCCGAGCAGGCTCAAGATCATCTCAGCTACACTTGCCACTTCCTGCGCAGCCTGTCTTCTACATGAATTTCAAGACGTCCCACTTGACACCACCTCAGAAGCCTCAATTTACTGGATTGGTCCTGGATATGTCCTCTGGGAAACCCCCCTGCCCCACCTGAGTTGATGGCTCAACAAGCATCTTCTGCAGATGGTCCAAAGATTTCGGAGTGCCCAGTATTTCACAGCCTTCAATTTCCTGAGGTTGCTCAGTCTCATGTCATTATGCATTTTCCTGGTGCCAGAAGCCCGTTTGAGAATGAGGTGCCTTCATTGGATCTCCTGTGGTGGACCTGTCGGGAAAATGTGATGAAAGGAGAACCTTTTAGCCAAACATGACCAGAGATAACGGTTGTGACAGACGCCCCCCTCACATGGTGGGGAGCTCAGATGGACGACCAGGCAGTCAACAGTCGTTGGTCTCCGTCGAGTCCAAATTTCACATAAGAGCTGAGAGCAATCAGACTAGCTCTGATGGCTTTTCTGCCTTTTGTTTGGGGGAAGACTGTCCTCACAATGATGGACAACACAGTGACCATGTGTTTCCTCAACAAGAGAGGTGGTGTGGGGTCACTACCACTGTGCAGAGAGGCTATGCAGCTTTGGTTTTGGGCACTGTAAGAAGGAATCTTTCTATTGGCAGTTCACCTAGCCGGAGAGGAGAACATGGCGGAGGATGCTCCCTGCGCAGCCTGTCTTCTACATGAATTTCAAGAAGTCCCACTTGACACCACCTCAGAAGCCTCAATTTACTGGATTGGTCCTGGATATGTCCTCTGGGAAACCCCCCTGCCCCACCTGAGTTGATGGCTCAACAAGCATCTTCTGCAGATGGTCCAAAGATTTCGGAGTGCCCAGTATTTCACAGCCTTCAATTTCCTGAGGTTGCTCAGTCTCATGTCATTATGCATTTTCCTGGTGCCAGAAGCCCGTTTGAGAATGAGGTGCCTTCATTGGATCTCCTGTGGTGGACCTGTCGGGAAAATGTGATGAAAGGAGAACCTTTTAGCCAAACATGACCAGAGATAACGGTTGTGACAGACGCCCCCCTCACATGGTGGGGAGCTCAGATGGACGACCAGGCAGTCAACAGTCGTTGGTCTCCGTCGAGTCCAAATTTCACATAAGAGCTGAGAGCAATCAGACTAGCTCTGATGGCTTTTCTGCCTTTTGTTTGGGGGAAGACTGTCCTCACAATGATGGACAACACAGTGACCATGTGTTTCCTCAACAAGAGAGGTGGTGTGGGGTCACTACCACTGTGCAGAGAGGCTATGCAGCTTTGGTTTTGGGCACTGTAAGAAGGAATCTTTCTATTGGCAGTTCACCTAGCCGGAGAAGAGAACATGGCGGAGGATGCTCTGAGCAGGCAGAGCACAATCTCCTACAAGTGGGAATTAGCTCAGGAAGTCGTACTAGAGATCTTTGCCCTTTGGGGAACCTCTCAAGTGGATATGTTTGTGTCCAGTATCAACAGGAAATGCAACCACTTCTGCTCCAGGGACTTTCCCCAGAGAGGAGCTCTGGGGACTGTATTAGTGGTTGATTGGGATTTCCTGTCATTCCTCCTGTGATCAGGAGGTTGAGGAAGCTTGGGAAATCCATGATCCTGATTGCTCCGGATTGGGCCTGAAGGACGTGGTACCCAGAACTTCTGGACATGTCAATCTGCCCTCTAATCTGTCTTCCCCAGAGAGCAGACCTGCTCACTGAAGGAGGCTGCCTTCTCTACCCAGAAATTAGGACTCTGAATCTTCATGTCTGGTTTCTGAGATGTTGAGCTACAAAGGATTGGGACCTCCCTGAAGAAGTGCTGGAGGTGTTGCTTTGGGCCAGGGGACCAGCAACAAAAGCTGTATACCGCTGCCATTGGAACAAGTTTTGCAAATGGTGCAGAGTTAAAAATATAGACCCTTTTACTTATGGCACGCCCAAGTGCCCCATCAGGGGCTACAGGTGTCCACTGCGCAAAAGGTTGTGGCTGCGCTATTGATTTTCAAGCGCTCGCCTCAACAAGGCTCTTGCTGTAAGCTTCCCATTGTTTTTCAGTTCCTAAAGGGACTGATAAACATCACATCTTCCCACCGGTATCCTTTATAGTCCCAGTTTGGGATCTTAATTTAGTATTACATTTTGAAATGGGAACAACGTTTGAGCTTCTTTATTCATCTCAGTTTAGGATGTTGACTTTGAAGACTGTCTTTCTTATAGCGATCACTTCTGCTTGCAGAATGAGTGAGTTTCAAACCACCATTTACTACTTTTTATAAAGAAAAGGGGTTTTTGAGGGTTTGTCCTTCATTTCTTCCATTGGTGGTGTCGGAATTTCACCTGACACAAAGAATAGTTCTGCCAGCCTTTTATCCACCTCCTTATCCTTTCAAGGATGAATAAAGACTGCATTGTTTAGATCCCAAGAGAGAGTTAAACCTTTATATTAGCAGACTTGCTTAAGTCAGACAAGGTGACCAACTTTTTGTTGGCTATTCTGGTCATAGTTTGGGACAGGCTCTTACCAAACAGACTCTGGGGGTCATTCTGAGGTTGGTGCTAGGGTAATAATGATGCCGGTAAAGGAATACCGGCATCGATTACCGCTACGGGCTATTCTGACCAGCCCGACCGCTATTAGCGGCATCGTAAAGTACGGTACCATTAATAGCGGTCAGGGCGCGGGCACACGACCCACCATGCCGGCAATAGCGGCATGCCTTAAACTGGATCAGATCACAAGTGAAGCGGACATGCAAATAACGGCTTCATGAAGGCAGAAAAAGTGGTTACCGGCATCGCCGGCCTACCGTAAAATGCCTTGAGCAGTGTTCCCAAGTGCCACAGGTGCACACAATCGGCACAGGTGGAGGCAATGGAGTCTGGCCCAGTACAAAAGGAGCACACCCACACACCACACCCCCTCCCACAACAAGATGATCCCAATAGTAGTAGCATTACTGGAGCTGGAGGACATGCTTGCATTGCCACAACATCAACAACAACAACAGCCGGCACCACAGAGGACACGCTGGAGGAGAAGGAGGGTGAGACAGGCCCAGCATGCCCCACCAGTGCAGCCACCGTTACCACGCCGGCAGCCCCCAATCCCTCGCATCAGAGCCAGTCCTTTCAACCTAACCCCTGAGCCGATCCACACCCTGTACCGCCTGGACCGGTACACCATCACCACCATAGTGGACCTGATACACAACGCCATAGTGAGCCTCATTGAAATATGCACCACCATCCCCCCTCTACTGAAGGTAGTGTCTGTGCTCCACTTCCTTGCCACAGGCACGTACCAGCACACAGTGGGGCACATGCATGGCATATCACAACCCTTTTTTTCTCGGATTCTGAACCAAGTGCTGGATGCCCTCCTCAAGCACACAAGGGACTACATATCCCTACCACGGACTCCCCACAAGATATTTGATAAAAAAAGTTGCCTTCCATGCACTGGCAGGCATGCCAAATTGTGTAGGTGCCCTAGACTGCACCCACCTGGAGTTGGTGGTCCCGCATGCCATGGAGGTGGTGTACCGCAACCGCAAGCAATACCACTCCATCAATGTGCAGATGGTATGCGACACCAGCAAGATGATGACACATTGTTGTGCCCGATATCCCGGATCAACTCATGACTCTATGGTCCTGCGGAACGCCATGCTACCACGCTTCATGGAGAGACATGCTGGACGACGTGCCTGGCTGCTTGGTAAGTTGCAGGACTGACACATGGCATTGAAATGGGGGAGAGATGCACACACCAACATGCTGTTGATGTGACTGCACGATGTGCACATCACCGAACACTGTGCCCCAAACCATCACAAACGGTACATGACACCCAAATCCCATATGAATGAAGTAAGGTCGACACCCATCACTACATGACCAACAGGAAACCATCCCACAACACGTGCACCACTCACCAGCGGGCGTAACCCTCCGTAACGGCATCCAGCACCTTGCAGTGCATATGCACTATGTTGCTGTCCCCAGCATATCACCACACAGGACAAGCATCCCTGTGAGTGCATCAAACTGAACCTACTAGGAAATCCACTGTGTGTCACAGGGCCGGCACACCCACAGGAGTGCTGCATGTCACCATGGGAATGATCACCGCTGATTGCCCAAGATTGCACAGACTACTGCCAACGTTCCCTCTAAGTAAATCTCACAGTACACAACATCTCACTAATTTGACACAAACACAGCGGTATGCATCCACAATGCATGAGCAACATCAAGGCAGTGTACACCATGTATCATCTTGGAGATGCAACCCACACAATAGGTCCATGGCACAGAACAAATTGAGGGCATTACAATTGTGTGCATACAACCAGGGACATGTGCATGTGACTAACAATAATCTGCAGGCACGTGTGACTAGTACAGCTGTCCATCATGAATCGACTAACATATACCTTTTATTGCCTCTCATGCAGGTGATAGTGGCTATCCCTTGAAGCCGTGGCTCCTTACCCCTGTCCGAAACCCACAGAACAGGCACGAGGAGTACAACAATCGTTCCCATACCCGTACCCGTACCCGTGTGGTCATCGAGCAGACCTTTGGCCTGTTGAAGGCACGATTTTGCTGCCTCAGCCGGTCGGGTGGGGCACTCCTCTACAGGCATGAGAAGGTGGCCAAGATCATCATGGCATGTGTCATGCTGCACAATATGTGCATCCCGCCGGAACGTGCCCCTGCCCCCTGACATTGAACTGCTACCACCTAGTGATGATGAAGGGGAAGAAGATGATGTGGCTGGACATCATCGCGGTGCCGATGCACAGGAGGGACGTGCTGTGCGCCAGTCGGTGATTGCACAATATTTCTGGCACACATGGCAGCAAGGGTGACATGATGGTTGGACAGCGGGCACTGTGTGTGGGGGTACATTTACACTATGCACTGTAAATGAATAAATGACACAAGCGCAATGATGAATGTCCACTCAGGTCTTGTTTTTCACACAACGGGTGTATTACATATAACAATGTAAACGTAAGTGCAAACATCCTCCACCACCCTCCCCTTCCTGTCACGCTCACCTGATTCCCACGGAGGCGCAGGTCTGGCTTCGAGTGCTGATGCTTCTTCAATGGTGAAGCGCAGGACTCTGAAGATGGACAGGAAGGGCCCCTCTACTCTGGCTTTTCTGGCTCGCAGGAATATTCCCCTGTGCGTGAAAAGGGAGTATTATCTACTGACGGAATAATGCTCAAGCCTCCCACTCCCTTCCACGATTCCCTGTGAAGTCTCACCTTAGGGTCTGGAAGGATGAGTTCTCCATCCTGCTTCTGATGCAGGGGCGCGTTGAAACCCAGTTACTTCACTGGATTGAGGTTTGATGGAAGTTCAAAATAAGCTTGACTATTCAGGTGAGGCGTTGTAAGAGTTCTGTTGCAAGTTCAAAAGTTCAAGCTTAATAATAATGTTCATTTTCTTATTGCAGCAAGCGCTAAAGCTTATGTCTTTGTCCCCTTAGGGGCCGGGGTTCGGAATGCCGGAGATATGGCGCCAACCCGAAGTGAAACGTGCAGTTCCAGTAAATGACAGGTAAGTTCTGGATGAGCGTTCAGGTAATGTCTTTGCATTCGCTCATTCAATGTCTTTGTCTTTTTTCCCCATAGGGGCCGGGGTCCGGAATGCCAGGAAGCGGCAGGACCCGAAATGAAATGGGAATGACCCAACAGGTAAGTCTTAGAAGGAAACTGAGCCTTTCCTATTCCCTTCCTTCTCTCACCTTGTTTTCTTGTCTTTTTCTCTCTAGGCTCAGGGAAGTGGGTGCGGATCCGGATGATCGCTGCTGAAGATGGAGGCGCCCAGGAAAGGTGAGTGAAATGCAGCGCTGCAGCGATAGAAGCGAAATGCTTTTAAAATTATGTCTTCCCTTTCAGGATCGTCGGTGTGATGTCTCCGTGATGCAGCTTTAGCAGATAAGGTCTTCTTTCTCTCCAATTCTCTCTTATCTCCCCTTGCAGGCGACCCAGGATGCTGACAGGCGGGGCTGAAGTCCAGATGCAGGAGCTGACACGGTGAGCGTCCAGCTGCGAGGAGCAGAACAACGCGAAGCGTGAGTTGCTGATCGGGCGTGGTTTAAATAGCTTCGGAAGAAGTTCCAGGTATGTATCCTTCCCCGACCACACCCAGGTGGAAAGTAGACCCACAGGTAAAGTAGTTCCATTCAGGCCTCAAGAGGGCCTGGATGTAGCAGCATGGTCTGCATCAGGTAAGTGCACATTAAAACACTTGAACACATGTCTAGCTTTATGAGCCTGGCGCCTATGGCGCCAGGACAGGGGTCCAACATGAGCCTGGCGCCTAAGGCGCCAGGACTGTGTCCAAAGGGCCCCAGCTTGGGCCCGCTGGCACTTCCCTGGGGGGGAATGCCTGCCTGCCTCTGGGGTTGCTGGGTCGGATCTGGCTCCTTGGAGGTAGGCATCATGACACTTCCTCCCCCTCCCCCAACAACTCCCCCACACACCCTCCCCTTCCTCCCCCTCCCCCCACAACTCCCCCACACACCCTCACCCCCCCTCCCCCCACAACTCCCCCACACACCCTCACCCTCCCCCCACAACTCCCCCACACAAGTCCCATTGAGTCTCCAAAGCCTACAAGAGGCTGCCGTGTCAATTAATTGGCACTCCCTGGTCCAGGGGGCGGCATGTCTTGCCCGCGCAGGGTACGTGCCGACCTGCGGAGCAGGCTTGCTTGAGTAGAACTGGGGGAAGACGGTGTGGCCGCCTGCTGTGATGGTGTATCGGGATGCCCTGCCTCCATGGCATCCGCTATGCGGCCTAACGCCTGCCGGAGGCCCGAGACGACCTCGCAGAGGCGGCTGGTGTTGTCAGAGAATGAGTTTGTCATGGAGGCAGTGCTGTCCGTGATGGACCTGCCTAGGGCGTCTAAGTCTCTCTGGCCAGTCTGTTGTCCTGGACAAACTCCCGCACAAGTGCAATAAGCAGGTCAGACCGCCGCGGCCCTGCGGGTGTACCTGTGGAGGTAGTCGGGCCCTGGCTGTCCTGCCTAGCCTGCTCAGCCTCCCTGGTTGTGTGAATTGGACTGAAGTGTCCCTCCCTCTGCTCTTGACCAGACAGCTCCGGGGTGGTGGTGCGCTCTGTATCGAGCGACAATACTTGGGGGGGCGGGGGGGATGCCGGTGGAGTTGGGGTATGGACCACTTCCGAAACATCGTCCTCCACGGGCACCCAGATGTCGTCCTGTGTGTCCTCTACAGGCAGGGGTGCCGTGGCTGCCATCTCTCCAGCCAAACTCGACTCCTCATCAGCCAATGGGTGGTGGTGGTGGTGGTGATGGTGGTGCGTCGTCCTCTACGGGCCTTGGTGGCACCGGTGTGATGGGTACCTGGGATGGCTTGCCTGTTGGTACACAGCGGCCCCTGGGTTGTCTCCTTGAGGTTGAAGGGCGGTTGCTGTCATCCGGGGACATCTTCCGGGGTGTGGCATGTGCAGGGGTTGCGTCCTGCCCATCGCTGTCATGGTCCGTGCTTGTGGGGGTCGAAGAGAGGGACGGCATGAGTGATGTATTGATAGGCATCATACATACATTAGGACAATTGCTCACCCACACAATTGGGGGTAATAGGGATTTGTGTTTGGATGAGCACGTTCTTTGATACATGGGTGGTTTATGCAGGCATACGTCGGCGTCACTCATGTTTGCCAAGAGCTGTGCTATCTGATATGCATAGTATTTTGACAATGCACGCTGTGTGACTCGTGGCATTTGCATCTTTGTGTGGTATGTCATGAACGATATTGCCTTAAACCAGGCATCTGCATGTGTCTGTAATGCATCAGCCTACTTTGCGGGGAGTGTGTGTATGTGGGACCATGGCTTTACTCTTTGAACTGACATATTGGCTGACTTTCATCAGATTTGGCATAGCAATATTTACTTTGGACACTCACCTCCATCGCCCGATGTTGTGGCGGCACACTCCATCTCACCAACACCTTCGATGCCTTCCATCCCTATCATGCTGCCGCAGATGTTCTCCCACGGGGTGAGCTTGGTCGAGGAACTGGGTCCTCCTACTGTTCCCATGGCCTGGCTGCGGTTCACTGAGAGAATGTTTCTCACCCTTAGTTGCAGGTCGTCCCATCGCTTGCGACAGTCTTTATTCGTGCGTGGGGTGTTCCCCACAGCACTGACCTTCTGGGCAACAAGTGCCCAGGTCGCTTTCTTCTGAAGTACTGCCTCTCTCTTCATGTTGCTTGAGAACACAATGGCAGCATGCTCCTGCAATGTGTCTACCAGCATCTGCAGCTCGCCCTCATTGATCCTTTCTTTACGCTGGCGGGCAGCTCCTTTCTTCAGGGCCTTGGGCATAGTGATGTTGGAGGTGTCTCTTTTCCAAATATCAGCAACGTCCCAAGGGTCCTGTGTGGTTAGGATGTCAATTGATTGTGTTTTTAAAGATGGCCGCCGTGCTCCTTCCCGTTCCTATGCGATGACGCTACTTCCGGTTCCGCTTATTAGCAGTGACTTTAAATAGTGGTGACCGTTATTAGCGGTCTCCGCTATTTACGGTCACCGCTAATGCTGCATTGAACAATGTCGGTAGTGTTATCTGCGCTATAATTGATGCCGCTAAGGGCATTTTGGGTGCCTTTTACGGCATGGCGCAAATGACCTTACCGGCATGGTGTAAAGCTTGTGCCCGCGAAGTCGGAATAGTCCTCTATTAGCGGACTGGTGACAGCCCGGACACGCTATTTACGCCATGCTGGTAAGGGATGTTACTTACCTCCAAACTCGGAATGAGGCCCTCTATCTCGATGGATCATTTTATGTAGCTCTCAATGTTAACTTAAGCTGGCAAGGATGTCCCTTATAATTTAAGGGTGCATTCTACAAGAGGAATGGCTGCATCTTCAGCCCTTCAAAGAGGGGTGCCGGTGCAGGATATTTGCAATGCTGTAACGTGGTTGAAGAATATCCATGGACAACGTAATTGAAGTGAAAGAGTTTATCGAGATAAAGGTTTAGCCAGCTGGCTCTCCAACAGCACTACTGTAACTGATCTTTACTTTGCATCTTTCCCTTGGCATTCCATGTTCTCTATTCCACACTCCATGCAGGGAATGGTGGAGGTATGGACAAAGAACATAGAATGCTACACCCCCCCTTTACACAAAATACAACACAATACTTGGCTAATCCCACCAAAATGTTCCAAATGGAAAAAGAAAGATTTATTAGGTGTAACAGAACACTCAACTGACTAAATAGTGGTTGAACAGAAAGAAAACACGCATTTATGGTATAAACATCTAAAGTCGAAAACAATAATAAAATCTTGTATATTGGGTTGTAAACGAAGCACAGTATATGTACCCAGTGTTCTATTGTACAGTGTTGCAAAGTAAATAAGAATTTAGTCTTCTGGAAGCGGAGGAAAAAGAAAAACACACATTTTAAACTCACATAATCCCTCGGATATTAGGGCTTACCGCGAACCCGTTTAGTACTGATAGCAAACCTCTCTTCCATGGTTTTCTCATTCTCCGACCTGATATTTGTCTCTACATTCTTACCTTCTTTGATGGTATTTGTACTCCTCGGAATGTTCTTGTTACTCTTGCACACCCTGTTCACATTCCACACCCTAGCATCAGAAACTCTAACAGCACCATGGAACCTCTCTAGTACTTGTATGAGTTTTGACCAATTCACAGATCTACCAGCAGCTGAGTGTGGAAGTTTAATTCTAACCCAATCACCCACTTTTACGCAACATTCCTTAACTGCCTTCCTTGTATCAAAACAGATTGTATTACTCAACTGTCTGTGAGAAATATTCTTCTCAATTTCCTTAAAATCAATGTCCTTTTTACAAGCTCTGCCCAACCATGAGGGACAAACCCTCAAATTGGTCTTTCTGCCCCTCAGCATTTCAAAGGGAGAAATGCCTGTGATGGCATGTGGTATGAATCTGTGTGCAACAACGGTTTCTTCAGCAGCCCTCTTCCAATCACCATTCTCCGCCATAGCACCCTTAATGCTATTCTTTATAACCTTATTAAATCTCTTGGCAATTCCATTTGTCTCAGGGTGATAAATGGAACTGGTTTTGTGCTCTACTCCATTATCTTTGTGAAATGCTTTAATTTCTTCTGATATAAGTTGGACACCATTTTCTGTGATAATGGTTGTGGGATAACCTTCCATTTTAAAAATGGCATCCAAAACCGCAATAATGTATTTGCAACCTATATTCTGCACCCATTTAATTTCCACCCATCTAGATAATATGCCAATCAAAACAATACAGAACCTCAATGTTCCTTGACTTCTCACCGGACCAACAATTTCTAAACCTACACGCTCCTAAGGTATGGTGGGAATGGACATTACAGTCATGGGTTCTTGCCTTGTGGTGTAACCCCTTGGCAGACTCTTCATATCTACAATAATCTCTAATGAGTCTCTCTACCTGCAGGTCCATTACAGGCTATCAATAAACTTGCCTGATGAGTTGTTTTGTTTTCGTCATACCCTGGTGTCCTTCGTGTGCTAACTCTAAAATCTTCTTCCTCACATCGGTAGGTGGAAACAATTTGCCACCTCTCAACACCATACCCTTGTTTAAGCGTAATTCATCAAACACATGCCTCACAGCCTCCGGTAAGTTACCTTTCCTAATGTCATTGCCCTTTACATCACTCTCAAGATGCTCTTTCACAATTTTGAGATCTTCATCTGCTGCTGTACCTTGCCCCCATTCTTCTTCTGATACAACTTCTTGATTGACATACAAAATGTGTTCCTCTTCACACTCATCATTATCACTATACACCACATTGGCAAACCGTGATAAACAATCAGCAGATTTGTTCTTGACACCAGGTACAAACTCTACATCCCAGTTGTACTCTTGCAATCCTGCTAACCACTTTCGAATTCTTGAAGAAACCTTATCCAAACCTTTTGTAGTCAAAATATCCTTGAATGGTTTGTGGTCTGACCTCACTACAAACTTCATTCCCCAAAGAAATGAGTGAAACTTATCAATCGCCCATTTTACAGCTAACAGCTCCTACTCTTACGTCCTGTCCCCTTTCCTCCATACTGCATGGGCGTCCCTTCCAAGGGACGGAAGAGCGGAACCTTTTTCACCAGAAAAAACCTTCTTCCCCTTTAAATTCAGAGGTGTGCAGGGAGCGGCCCAGGGAGCATGCGCTGCCCTGACTCTGCTCTGCGGCGCCACACCTCAGACCCCATCCCTGGGCTGCGCGCCTCTAAATTTAAAGGGGAAGAAGGTTTTTTCTGGTGAAAAAGGTTCAGTCTCCCGTCCCTTGGAAGGGACACCCATGCAGTTTGGAGGAAAGGGGACTAAGAACTATGAGTATGTTAGTCACTACAGCGAGTAACTTATAATTTCTCAATGGTGGAGTAGTTGCATTCCGCCTCCCTTAGCACTCTAGAGGCAAAAGCAATGGGGGGTATTCTATTCCACCTTCTACTTTAGACAATACGGCTCCTAAACCATGACTACTAGCATCTGTAGTGAGCATGCCTTTTTTATGAGGATTGAAACTTTCAAAGTGGGCACATTGTTCAACTCTACCTTTATCCTGCCAAATTCAAGCTCACATTGATCATCCCAGTTAAATCTTACACCTTTCTTCACCAACCCCCTCATGTGAAAAGTTTTACTCGCCAAGTCGAGAATTAACTTGGCGTAATATTCAGCCATGCCCAAGAACGAAATTACTTTATCTTTACTACCAGGACTGGCAAAATGAGAATGGTGTTCACTAATTCCCCCTTTGGCCTGATACCTTTGTCAGAAATCTCATGCCCCAAATATTGTATAGTGGATCTGTTTAACTTGCATTTGTCCTTACTAAGTGTCAAACCAGCTTCCTTGAATATATCTAAAACTTTGCGAATTCTACAATCATGTTCTTCTTGATTCTTTCCCTAAACTAAAATGTACCCCTTGCATATGATGAAATAATGTATACATTATACGCTGAAAAACAGCGGCTGCAGATATAAGCCCAAAAGGCATCCTTTTACATTGGAATAAACCCTCAGTGGCATGCGTAAAAGTCAAAGCAGTATCATTTCTGGAAAAGGGATGTAACATTATTTGATGGTATGCAGATTTCAAATCCAAAGTACTCATCCCTTTGGCACCCTTAATAGTGCCCAGCATTTCTGATATGTTAGGCAACGGATGTCTGTCCAGAATCACACATTTGTTATAATATGATATGTTATTTATAACGCGCTTAATACCCAGAGGTTTCTAAGCACGGACCCGGGGTTCGAACCGGTGTTGCTACGTGTCGTCTTGCTTCCAAGGTGAGCACGTTGCCACTGAGCTATCCTCCCGGGACACATCTAAGGTCTCAACATAACCTAAGTTTTCCATTGGGCTTGTGAACTACGACCAATGGTGAGACCCATTCAGGTGATTACTCTCTATCACACCCCAGGCTTCCATTTTCTCGAGTTCTTCCTTCACCGCAGCCCTAATTGCCAAAGGAACTGGTCTCACTTTCTGTACAACAGGAATGGCATCACTTCACATACAAATTTTGTGTCTAAAATTCTTGAAACTGCCGAATTCCTCTTGAAAAACAGGATGTTGTTCAAATGATCCAGATGATGTCTCTCGATCTACAGCAAAAACTGTTTCCTCAGCATTGGGATCGAGTCTAATTTTAAGTCTTTTTTTGGTGAGACCAGCTCAGGAGTGGGTACATTCCCTTCTTGGAAACATTCATTTTTCTTTTGGCTGTTCTGTCCTTAAACTTCAAAGTTGACCAGAACCAACCTTCGAACTCTATGCACCTTCCACCATAGGCAACTGGTTTGACATCTACTTCCTTTAATGTAATATTTCTCGAAAATGACATTGAGCAACAATGTATACTTGGCTCTGGAGTCAATTACCATGCTGATTTTTGTGCCTCCAATTTCTATGCCATCGGTTTTTCAACATCTGCATCCTTATGCTCCACAATATTTACTTCTGAATCCTCAATGGTGAAGGTGCATTCTTCCAACTCCTCACAAAGTTCATCAATGCATTCTATGTTCTGCATCTTTGTTTTACAACAGTTGGTGAAATGTCCTTTCTTATTACATATCCTGCATATCTATCTCTTTGATACCAGGACACTTTTCACTACTGGCTAGATGATATATGCTATCACAGCGATAACACCACCTTCTCTCCTCTCTTTGAACCTGGTTCCCTTTTTCTTTGTTATACTCTCTTTTGACACCTTGTTTCCTTCTGGCCACGTTCTTTTTTTGAACTGCTAAGACCTCTTGTATTTGTGAAATCTCCTAATTTGTTTCATTTTCAATTCTTCTTTCTAGCTCTTTCACACATTTGTTGGTGTGTTGAACTTCTTTTGCAACTCTAATAACTACTTCTATGGATGGATTGCCTTTTGACCACACTGCTTCCCTCACTTTGCTATCATTGCATTCTTGCATAAACTAATCTCGTAGTCGCTCATCCAAATTATTGCCAAACTCACATGAAGTGGCTAATCCACGTAAAGCCTTAATAAATTGTTCCACAGTCTCTACAGCTTCTTGTTTACATTTGCCGAAATGGTATCTTTCAAGAATAATGCTCACAGATTTTTCATAATGTCGATCTAACATTTTAATACATTTTTTGTATTCTATAAGCCCTGGTGATTCTTTATCAGACAGGGACGGAAGATTCTCAAATTGTTCCTACCCTTAATTCCCTAAGCAGTTTATGTGTAAGCATTTTTTCTGTTCACTGGCAAAATTCAAACCACGAGCAGCAAAAACATAATGACCAAAACGTTTTTTCCATTGTTTCTAGGGCACCACTGGTTCACCTCTTGTATCCAGGAAATAGTTTGGTGGCGGTAGCCCTTGCATGGCTGGTCGTAGGATGTCAGGTGTGGTTCACACAGTGGAAGGTTTCTACTGATATTACTAGGTTTATGCTGTCTTTAGCTGTGGATCATTTATCAATATCAACAGTGTTGCAGGACAGTGGTGGATTACTAGTGTGTTTCTTGGAATTTTGAAGTTGTCTTGTTTGAGTTGGTAATTTCTTTAATTAACACTTTATTCTGATTTCAAATCTGCATGGTACCACAGGTGTGGTTGATTATGGTTATGTAATTTTGAGTGGTGTCAAGATGGGGAAATTGTTTCCTTGTTCGCCTTCTTGTATATACATGCGCTTAATACGTTTCACATAGTGTTTTTCATTCAAACCACAACTGTATTTAATTGCTGCATAAATGCTACGCAGATTGCGTCATTTTAAATACACGACTGCGTCTGGTTGGAAGGTCCTTTGCTCTTGTTTAATTGTTGCATCACTACGCTTTAATATGGGCATGAAACATGGAGCGGATCAAAAGGTGCGCAGAGCGCCGGTCTCGCCCTGCTGGGGGCTGCAGTATTGGCCTTGCTCGCACAATCAGAGCAGCTGCGCGCTGCAGTAAGTTATTGTCACCAATATAACGTTTTATAATATGTTTGGCGAAGGTGTATAGTAGCACCTCAGTTCAGCAGTAAGATGCGCACCTGCCACTTACTTTCAATCCGGAGTTGGTGCGGCTCACTTAAAACGACATTCGGGGCTCGGCACTGACATTGCAAGTCAGTTGAAGTGTCCACGCAGTTTCACCTTTTCAGTGTAACATTTACACTCCGCCGCTTCCAATTTTTTTCTTTCCGCTCCCATCCGCTGGTCATTCTTGTTAGGAAAGCGTCCGGGCTTGTAAAACTTCTAGCAGGGTAGTTAAAGAGGTAAAAACGCTAGGATTCTACCTCGATTCCACCTTAACCCTAAGAAAACAGATTAACTCCATGGCATCTTCTACCGCTTACAGCTGCAAGCTCATTAGGGCCTGCAGACCATTTCTAACTAAAGCCAGCTGCATCATCCTCGCCAATGCCTTACTATTGTCAAAATTGTATTACTGTAACGCCCTATACCTAGGAGCTAACAAATATATCCACGCCAAAATCCAAACGTTACAGAACAATGCCCTTAGAACTGCCATAAATATACCAAACCGAGAACACGTCTCCAATATCAGAAGAGAACACCATTGGCTAAAGATAAGTGACAGGATCCTACTTCAAATAGTCTCACTGACAATCAAGTGCCTTAACAATGCAGCACCCCCATACCTTACAGAGAGAATGGTTAGGAGAACCTCGACCCGCCCCTCCAGAGTGGCCAACTCCCACTGCGTAGTGATACCCAGATGTAAGTTTAAAAAAATCTGGAGAAAGCAGCTTCCCGGTAAAAGCTGTGCAGTCTTGGAACGCATTACCTCCAGCCCTCAGAACTAACCAGTCCTACCTCAGCTTTAGGCGCAATACTCTAAACTGGCTGCGATCTAATGACATATGATCCCTTTTGGATAAACTCTGCTATATATACCTATGTATCCGCCTTATGTATGCAACCTACTGTACCATATCACTGTATTAGTTTGCATTTTTCTTGATCCCTTACTGTACCTATTCCATTCTGTAACTAAGCTTTAAGTATCCTTGTACCTATTTGCGCCCAGCTACCTAAGGGTTTGGTGTGCCTTACTAGATAAACAAACATCAATCATGAAGTTGAATGCTGTGTAGATGAACGGCTACTTGGTGGGCTGATGTACAAGGGTATCCCATCCTCATCGCCACTGAAGAATCTCCACAGACAACGTAATTGAAGTGAAAGAGTTTATAGCGATAAAGGTTTAGCCCACCGGCTCTCCAACAGCACTTCCGTAACTGATCTTTACTTTGCATCTTTCCCTTGGCATTCCATGTTCTCTATTCCACACTCCACGCAGGGAATGGTGGATGTATGGACAAAGAACATAGAATGCTACAGTGGGCTTAGCTGCATGCCGTTACTAAACATTACTGCCTTGATTCTTTGTCGGGTCAGGGAGCTCATTTTGGCAAGGCAGTTCTTCACAGCGTAAATCAATGAGCAAATGCTTTGATCCCACCTTCCTCTACGAACTGCTATGAGCGTCTATCAAGGATGAGGAATCTGTGGGAGGACCTGTTCCATTAGAAGAACAAATTATTTACCCCTGGTAATGTTCTGTCTGATGGATGTTCCTTCCACAGATTCCATGCCCTATTACTAGACAGCCATTTTTAAGATTTCAATTTAATCTTTTTTTAACTCATGAAATAATAGGAGTGATATCCAGAACCTCCTGAGAAGATCGCTTTTGTAGGTTGTCATGATCGTACCAAGACTGAAACACTTAAACATTTATTTATTGAATGTGAAAAATTGCACCTAATCTATTTCTCGAAATGTGTACATGATACTGATCCTTTGATCACTGTACATTTCTGGTACAGAATTTTAGAAGGACGTCAAATTTCTTTAATTATTGCAGTACTAAGATTCTGGAGGAAGCATTTTAGAAGTGTTTGTATACCTTTTTTATTCTTACTTTATATTGCGTTTGATGGAAATGTGAAAAGTTTAATACAAACTATAACATGCTAAATACACATTTTAAAAAGTATTTTAACTGGGCGGGAATGACTGGAGGGAGGTGGCTGGAGATGATAACTGGCGCAAAGGAGCAGGATGATGTTACTAAGGGGGTTGGAGGTAACATCAGGGGAGAGAAGAATATTCAGAAGATTGGAAGTGCGATTGGAAGTGATAGCGGAGAGAAGGAGAGTATTAAGGAGGTTCGTGGTAACGGGAAAAGACAGGTGGAGTGTATTACAGAGGTTGCAGGTTGCATCATGGGAAATGCAGAGAAGTTGATAAAGGAGGTTAGAGAGGTGGGAACATCTTGATAGCAGGCAGAGAGGTTGGCGCAGAAGACAGGGAAGGGGAACAAGGTAGAGGAGGGTTCAAGGAGGGTTTAAGTAGTGGGGAAGATGAGGAAGACATACAGGTGAGTCATGCACCTGTGCAGAGTAAGTGGAGGTGCGTGAGGTGTAAAAATGTGGGAAGGCCTCAAGGAGGAGCAAGTCGAGGTGAAGGAGAGGCATAGTGAAGGAGCTAGAGACGCACAAGACCATTATGAATCATCAACGAAGTAGGACTACTGTGGGGAGCTGTGAGCGAGAGCCAGAACTATGAGTCAGGAAGGTTATTCCAGCCAGGAAGGCTGTCAGGAGTGCTTGCTGGCCATATGGAGGTTGCTCTGAGAATTGTTCTCACTACCCATCCGCTCCAGAGTTCTATTGTTACCTGCCCCTGCATGTGGGCACATACCAGCTGTGCGAGACCCATTGAAACTAGGATGAGAAACTGATATCCGGAAACAGCAAGCGTCCAGAGAAAGAAAGACTTGGATCGCAACCCGGCAAATCACTGGCTGCGGAGAACAAATGTTCAATAATGGAACATCCAGGAGAAGCCATCCTGCTGTTGCATTGCATTTTCTTGCTTGTGTAAAAAGTAAAGATGACTAATTGAAACGCACATCCACTCCCCGGCACCCTTCCATATTGGGAGGGACTGAGAAACATTTAGGGAGCCTGGGACGGAAATTGGCATTACATTTTCTAAGCCGCAGAGACTCTGAGGCAAGTTCATGAAGAGGTTAATAGATGTGTACTTTTAGCCAACTCGCTGTAAAGAAGCCTGGGTGGACCACTTTCTTTCTTAGTTTGTTGTTGGCCAAGTTGTTTTTGTCCCTTTTACCTTAAGTGTTCCCAACCTTGTAAACTTTCCCCGCTCCCTCCATTAAAGTCTGGTAATAGTCTGGTAATACCCAGAGGTTTCTAAGTGCGGACCCGGGGATCGAACCTGTCTCTCTCCATGTCGTTTTGTTTCCAAGGCGAGCATGTTGCCGCTGAGCTATCCTCCCGGGATAAGGGAAAAGAAAAGTATCCATCCTTATCAGCTTCATTACCTTGGATGTGCAAACTGGGAGTGTACCAGGGTTGTCATGAGTTTGCATCAGAATTACTTTTACGGCAGGCAAGAATTGTCTGTTTTTGAAATAGCGCAACAAACAGATAACAATGCCCTTCATTTTGGCACAATAAATATATTTGCACAAGTTTCAGGAGTGGCGCAATGACCACATTTGTACTGGTGTTCAAGTGCTAACGATGATGCAAATGTCATTGATCCAGTGCCAAGGACCAAACAAATTAAGTCCTTGCAAAGGGGCTACAATTAGTAAAAAACAAAACACCCTCATATAGGAGGGCCCAAACAAGACAATTACACACACCTCTACTCTACCTTGGTCAAAACCCAAATCACGCAAAAAAGGGGGGCATACTTCATTGGTTTCTCCACCATTCTGCTGACACATATTTCTCAGTAATAACTCTACTGTCCCTCAATATTATCTCTAGCCCTGGGGATGATGTATGCAACACCTTTCTTGGAAGGAAAAGTGGAAGAGCCCAACCCAATGGTTTCTTCATCAACACACATGGACTGTGACCAACAACATAGAAAGCAAGCTACATTTAGTACAACTATCAAAACCTGTGTAAAACATTACACAGTAAAAAGGTCATTTGTATGCTTTTAGTCTTCTGTGATGAATACTGCATAGTCCTCACGGATTCCCCGATGATGGCCTCCTCCCACATGAACAGGGTACGGCAGCCGCTACCTGATCCCAACCCTCGGGGTGGTATTATGAGGGAGGATCATGTGGGAGGGGACTATCCGAGGAAGTGATGACTCCACTGAAAAAGACACAGTATCTCCCCCCGCATCCCTTGAATCTATAGCTTCTGACATATTGATGGCATACTGCAATCTGAACAAACTACCATTACACATAACACACACTTAACATCTCATATTTCCGATGGTTTTGATTTAAACAAAGAGTCAAAACACAATACAGCCTTAAAGTCTAAAACTCGTATGGGCTTCAAATCCCACAAAAGCCTCAAGTACTGAGACGATGAAGTTGTTAATGAGGAATGAAGGAAACATCAAGCAAAACGTGCAGACTAGTTATCATGATTAAAGAGACCGCTGGGAGGTCGACAACCGCTTCAGTTTCACCGGTTCATGAACGCAGAGCCGTCGCTGGAACCAAATGAGGGTCTCGGAAGCTGGGGAAACCTTCTCCGAGATACAGCTTCACCACAGCAGTGTGCCACGGTCCAGAAACACCATCAAACACCATTGAGTCTGACAATAAGTGTTGGGGACACCGGGGCATGCAGACAGGCACATGGACAATTAAATAATTCTTTTGAATACCAACCAAGTAAATTGAAAAGACAGAACTTGCACAAATCCCCATGTGAGAGGGATCAATATGGGGAAAGTTGGAGTAAATCTTATCCTCAGCAGACAAATATTAATGAAGAAGGTGAAAGGCAAATGTTGTACAAGCCTCTGTATACGATTAGTCAATTTGGGGAAAATGGAACAAGCATTGCAACAAGCAAAAGAGTACTAATGAAGAAAGCCAGTCTCCATATATGAGATGTTAATATGGCAGAAGTTGGAACAAGAAGTACCTGAAGCTAAAGAAGTATAAACAGTGAAGAAGTATAACTGTGTTATACATGGAAAGAAAGGGAACATTGTAGGAAGCCCTGGTGAAAGAAATGCATCAGGCAGTCCGTCCTTTTGGGAGAAACATGCCTGGCGGGAGAGTACACCAGTGGATCTGCAAGGCCCAGAACGGGGGAGGGAGGTCCTGGCAGGGGAGTATACCAGGCAATCCACACAAAAACTGGAGCGGGTCCTGGCAGGGGAGTATACCAGGCAATCCATACAAAAGCTATGAAAGTAAGACTTGATGAAAAGATACCTGGCAGGAGAGTACACCAGGGGATCTAAAGACGTTATTGAAGGAGAGAGACTATTGCATTCCTTTAAAGTGGAAGAGACACGTTTTGCCATAAAACCCACACTTGCTTTGAAAAGACACTCTTTGCCATTCTTAAATTGTTCTATGAAAGAGACATTTCAGCTACTTTTAAAAGACTCACGTTTTAAAAGAGCCACTTTTGTTATTCTACCTGAGATAATCCAGGTAAAGGGAACTCCCTCATGGATTCAAGGATTATTTGTTGAATTTGTATACTTGATTATTACACACACTTTGGTAAGCCAGAATCAAAAACATTTAGCTTGCACCTTTAATTGTTTATTTAAGAGCGAGGGTCAGATATGTTTTGGACGCAAGGACTGTTTGTTGCTGATCTCTAGTTTTGATTTCATAGGTGGGGAAACTCATTAGGATAGGGACAAAAGGCCTTTATCCAACCCCTTTAACTTAATAAAGATGTCTGATGTTGAAAACATTAGAACTTTGTGTCCGCCTCTCATTTCTGACACCTCGTACACTTTTGAACATGTTAAGTTCCAAAATGAATAATGTTCTTGAAGAGGCACCCTAACTATTTATGGGTGCTATCTTAAATTAGTATTTATTTAACAACTGTGATGATTCACAGGATCTCGTGTCTTATCCCCAGAGTGGGGAGCCCTTCCTTATGAGGTTAAGGAGGTGAGCACGCTAAGCAGCCTTCCCCTTATTGAGACTGCGTGATCCGTACCCCACAGGAAATAACGGTGATGCCAAAGCGACAAATTAGAGGTAAAAGGAATGGCGATAGACCCGGAAGAGGCCACGGACAGGCGCTGAACAACTGAGAGTATCGCGAATACCGAGAAATTAATCATGCTCATCCCAGTAACTGTAACAATAGTAACAAATATAACTAATACTGAGAGTCTCATCATACTGGCCTCAGTAATGGCAAACACATTAAAGAGTGAAAGAATACTGAGAGTGTCCTCCTATTCCTCTCAGTAACAGTAAAAGCAGCAAAGTGTATAACGAATACAGAAAACCTCATCATACTCGTCCCACGGCCCCGTCTACTAGGGCCTGGGAAGATCCCTTGAAGGAACTAAAAGGCTATTACAAGGAATTGCCAGAGACTATTTGAAGATGGCTTATTAAAAGGAACTGTGCTTAAAAGCATCCCAGGAGATGGGAGTCCTTCTCCTGGTCTTTTGTTGTTTTGTCTTAGTTGTAGGGCTAGAGAAGCTTAACGTTTTGGACGGATGACAGACTATTTACTTTGCATTTTACAACTAATGATGAGCTCCCTAGTTTAGATATGTTGAGTAGGGAAACCTTTAGCATAATGAAAGTTGGAAACTGTCTTTATTATTTAAATAAAAACCTTGTGAATATGGCACATTGTTATACAAAGCGTCTTGCAGTGCTGCATACCTGTCCTTCGTGTTTGTTGCTGCGAAGAGGAAGCCAGTCTGTCAGGAGATTTAGTACAGCGGAATATGCAGTGCGGGCTACCAACCCAACGCCTTCCTGTTAGGAACCGGGAGGCATTGGAACAGCTCCCAACGCCATGGGACGGCCCTTTCCCGATTTTCATGGCGTGAGGACGGTGCAAGCACTGGCAGGGGAAATAGCAGGTAGGTGATCGAAGGCTACCAGGAAGGTACTTTCAAACAGAGGCAAGGGCACAAGAAACTAAAGGCAGGAGAGAGAGTGGGCAGTGAACCCAGCAGGAAGGTAAAAGAAGGAACAAGACACATAGTAGAAAAGTAGCAGCTCAAAGAGAGCACGGGTAGGCAAGAAACCAGCAAGGCCAGTTCAAATGGACAGAACACTGGGCAGACAAGGAAGCTCGGAGAGCGCACAGAGAAACAAGGATCAAATCAGGCTAATTGGCAAGAAAAGGCACGGTCAAGGGACTAACCTCGTTGAGACGCAGCAAACCTGTGCTTTTGGGGTCCAGATAAGGAAGTGTGGATGAAACGAGGATTGAACCTCAAGCAGACGCTGCCGCAGAGCCAGGAGGACTGCGCATGTGCGAAGTGTTGAACACATGGACGTCCGCGCATGCAGAGATTGTGAAAAATGGTTGCGCCCCGGCGGACGGAGGCTCGCCCCGAATGCGCCTGAGAAAATCGTCAGCGGGTGTAAAACCTCCATGACGTGACCCAGAGACCAAATCTCCCATAAGAGGTGAGTGGCATGACACACAATTATCCGTCTCCTCCTTCTGACCTACCACAGGAGTTATATAGTGTGAAGAGAAGTGGGCCCAGGACACCTCTGTGAGTGAAACCCATGAGAATGGGTATTTGTGCAAAGGTGCTAGAGTCCGATGAGATGGAGGAGGAGCATTCAGAGTGATAGGATGACGGCAAAAGTAGGGTACCCTTGAAGTCAAGGAGGGAATGAGTATGAAGATGGAAGGGATGATGCACAGCACCAAAAGCAGCTGAAAGGTTTAGAAGACTGAGAATGAAGTAGAAGGGAGAGAAGTGGGCAGTGGTTAGAGAATTGGCAAAATGGAGTTGCGAGAGGAAGGTTTTCTAAGGGGGGAGGTGAGAGGTTCAAGTTCCTTAACCATTTGCTGTGCAAAGCAGATCAATTGGAGTGCAGGATGAGTTTGCAAAATGAAGCATGGGTAGAAGTTCAGTGCAGGAAGTGAGCGAGAAGTGATGTAGAGGTTTGGAAGGTTATTGAAGTTGATTTATGAGTTGTCAGAGTGGAGTCAAGTTGAAGCTGTTGCGCATTATTCATTTTGGAGAGGTTGAGGTCCCTCATGACAGCAGGCACAACCGCTACGAGTGTTTGAAGTAAGAGTTCAAGATTGGAGAAGAGGCTGAGTGTGCCCGGTTGGTGGTAGATGACAAGCATATTAAGGGAGGCAGGCGTGAGAAGTTGGAAAGCTATACACTTAAAAGAGAAGGGCGTGAAATCAGAGAGGGGAAGGGGTGCTGGTTGGTGTGTCCTTCACGATCACCAACAATGCTGCCTGTTTTGGAGGTTTCTGTGATACCCATCACTGAGAATCTTGGGTTAAGAATGAAGGTTTTTTGCTGAGGGTTTGGGCCGTCCACAGACCCGTGGTGAGGTCAATCAGGGAAGCTGAGGTAGAGGAGAAAGTTGCTGGAGCAGATGAAAGGATTCTAATAAGGTGGGTGAGGATGGAGTAGTTGAGATGGAAGAAATCGGAGTGGCCCAGTAGCTTTGGTAGGTGAATGAATAATGGGAAAGGAGGGGGGGGAGACCAGGTAAAATGAAGGGATGGTGGGATGGTGAAGCAATGGCAGAAAGAACAGTGAGGAGGAGGACAGGATTGGCAGGAGCATGGTGGGTAAAGGGATGGAGAGAGTGAAGAAGGAACGACAGGCTCTTACACGGCCAAGAAACTCAATATTAGAAATTGGAGAATTCTAGGTGACCATAAAATGCAAAATTCAACTGGTTTCTGCTAAAAAAAAAAAAAAAAAATGATTTGTATTTTTCTAAACCAAAAGGAGCCTTTCTTCTCATATCCATCCTTCAGGTCTCTGAGCTGTAACAGTGTAGATATTTCTTGTGTTCTCCTTTGTTCTGTACCAGAAATAGGCTGCCTAATGAAATAGGAGGACCGCATATTACTGCACCCATCTAATGGCACAGGTTTTTATTCCAAATAGAATCAAATATATTTGAAGCTGTCTTACATAAAGAAGAGACTCGTAGTGTTTCCCTCTTACACAGACAACTGGACCACCACTGCATGCAAATGTAACTGGGATATTTAAATAAAGCTCCCTTCTAGAAAGAGGAAACTTGCAATGTGATTTATTTTCACGATCATGCATAATTAGTATATATATTGTATGTTTGTTTTATAAAACTGCATCCCAAGATTGTGCTCCCTTGCAAGATCAATTTATTAGGCTACTGAAGCATATTTCTGTATACACACTTTTCACGCATTCTAGCTTGGGAACAAAAAAATACTCACCAATTATCATTAAATTGTGTTGGAGAGCCCCAGACTCTAGAATATGTGACTGCATCATTGATCTCAGAAGATTTCAAGTAAAATCTCACTTTTGATAGATATTCACATGTTTAGTCCTTCATGGGTCAAAATAAAGAACATATGTTGATAATACTATAATATGTATTAAGAAAAGGGATCAAATATATAAAAACTAAATATAAAATTAATTTTAATTGGAAGAAGGGTCACGTGATGCCGTGAAACAGCAGATTTGCTATAGGTGGGCTAGCACTCCATTGATCAACATACTCCATTTACTTCAATTTAAATGGTGTTTTCATGGATAACCCTCCACAGCGCATAGAACAGCTGAGAAGTGCTGCTCCCCCCAAAAAGGATGGCGGAATATATGGCTGTGAACACTGTGTTGGTGTGCCACAAGGTCCTGGAGCAATGGCAGCTTCGGAAGGGAGAAGTAGAATGCCTGGTCCTGTCTTATGACGGTGCTGATTGAAATATGAGCCAAGAGAGATGGCCCTGCTAGAAATGTTCATGTGGGAATGTTAAGTTTCTCAGAGGATAGAATGAACACTTTGGAAGAGCAGGTGTGGAATATCGATATTGAATTGAGAGCGGTGGCAGCCAGAATTGTAGACCAAACAGGAGGTCAAGAAGGAGTAATGTCAGAAGTTAAAGGGTACCGGTGCAATTATGGGGCTTTCATGAAGAAATTATTAGGAAAGTTCATGAAACGAACTCCACAACAGGTAAAGTTATCCGCAATATTCAAAGTGGAGAAGGTGCATTGTTCACTGTGCTTTTGTCCACCCTTAAGGTGGTACTATGAGGTCAGTAATAACCAAGGTATGAAAATACAGAGATAGCTACGCCATACTTTGCACTTAGAGAAAGTAAATGCGACTTGGGGCAGTGCACATGTCTGTTTACACATGGACTTCAGAATGCCAGTTCAAGAAGTCAGGAAGAAATGTGCTGCTTCTAAAATTAATCCTCTGGTCAAAAGGCATGAAACATATAATGTTGCACCTTGACAGTTACAAATTATGCATCAGGGAAGGGCACAATTCTCTAGAGATGCTAAAGCAGCATAGCATTGCTCTTCATTGATCATATGACCAGGCCCAAGAGGGACCAGAATTTGTGACACTGTATGATGTAGCAGGGTTTACAAGATGGACTGCTGGTGGGAACCAGACCGAGAACGAGGGGTGCTAAACTTTGACAGAGGAAAGAGCAGAGGAAGTTGGACTGACTGGTGAGAAGAGTAGACCTGAAGGAAGGCCACCAGAGAATACAGAAGGCCCATGAATTACCCTATGAGTCAGTGTGTATAGATGGGGAAGGTGCATGTAAGGCAACTGGAAGTCTTTGTTGTTCGGCATATGTACCACCAATCCCAAATCAATAGGGGGGCATTAGGCTGGAGGTCAGAGGCGGGATCCACCCGGTCCGGAGGGGGTGTAACCCTGATCTTTCCTGAGTAGATTCCTGCCTCTATCATTCCCACGCAGACATACTCCACTTTTGAATGCCTTGTCTGCAGGCTCTCTCTCTCCATCCTAGCCACTCTAACCGGGGCCATTATCTACCGACCACCTGGTCAGATCACCTCTTTTCTCTCTGAGTGGGTGGAGCTCTCCTCCCTCCTGGCCTCAACCACCTTCTGCTTGGTGACCTAAATATACATCTTGACGCTCCTTGTTCCTTCTCTGTACTCTTCCGTGACCTCTGCGACTCCCTCTCCCTTTCTAGCCTCCCCTCTGGCCCGACTCACTCTGCAGTGCACACACTTGATGACTTGATCTCCCTTGACCTCCTCCTTTCCATCCCTCTAACCACTCCTCTCTCCTCGAGTGATCATGCCATCCTCTCCTCTCAGCTCTCCCTCTCTGCCCCACAGGCCAAGCCTACCCCAAAACTGCCACTGACCTTCTCGGACATCCGGCACATGAAGCGTGTGTCAGTTGAGGCTGTCGCCACCACCTTCTCTCCCCCGCACCCCTCCACCTCTGGCTGACTCACATCCTGACACAGCCCTGTCTATTCTCTACTCTTTTATTTCTGATACTCTTGCCCCTGTCATGAGGATCCGCCTGAAGCCCCAAGCCAAGTGCAGTTCTTGGTATGACTCGGATATGACTCTGACCTAGCTATACTTAAAGAGAAAATGGAGGGCTTCCTGTTCATCCTTTGACAAACTGGCCTGTCGCCTGCTCCAAAGTCTGCACTAAGAAGAGAGCCCACATCCAAGCCTGTGTCTCTGCGGCATCTTACAACTCGGCTGAACTCTTTAAAATCTGCAAGTAGCTGGCCAACCCTGCTGCAGTCTCTACCCCTCCTGTCGCCTCCCAGCCCCTTTGCACTGCCCTTGCCACTCACTTCATCTCAAAAGTCCACCCTCTCCTCCCCTGCCTCCTCCTTCTGTGAACTCTGACCCTCCTTCAGCCACCCCCCCACCCTCTTTCTCCTCCTTTCCTCTTTTCTCCCCTGACGAGGTAGCTAGACAGGTTCGATCTATGAAAGTCTCGTCAAAACAGGTTCATCCCTGTTCTTTTAAAACGATAAAAGGACCACGTTGACACCCTCGCTCCTACCCTGGCCGATTTCTCCAACCTCTCCTTTGCCTGAGGAGTCTTCCCCTCCCCTCTAAAGCACTCTTGTGCACCCTCTTCTCAAGAAACCCACAGCTGATCCTTCTTGCCCGGCTAACTATCACCCAATTTCCATTACTCCTTTTCTGGGCAAACTCCTGGAAAAGCTTGCCATCTCTCAGCTTAACCTCCATTCTGATTCTGTTGGCCGTCTCCCCAACCATCAGTCTGGCTTTAGAGCTGCCAGAAGCACGGAAACTGCTCTCCTGAACATCTGTGAAGATTTGCTCTCCTATCTTGTCTCTAAATTTCCCTCTGTCCTCATCCTACTTGATCTCTCTTCTGCCTTCGACACGTTCAAACATACCTTTTTTAAAAGAAATGTAATTTAGAAATAGTTTTAGTTGATTAATCAACGTTTTCAATTCATTTACACAAAATCGCGATTATCACATTAGTGCAATAAATTATAGAATAATTGCTGGAATTTATCATGAAGCCAGATTAGTGCAAAACGTGCAATTGTTCGCTTAAAATTACATGATTAAAAAACGATTTCTTGATGGATCAAATATCTAAATTCATCCATATAATAGATGCACATGTTAAAAAATCAACAGCTTCAGATTAAAAGGTGGTCTTCAAAAGCTACGTTCTAAAAAGTACAATGTGCAGAATATAAATGTGTGAATCAATTTAATTTCCATGTTAGTTTAAAATCAATAGCAGTCATTTTTTTTTATCAAGTTTAAAGCTAGTAAGAATTGTACTGTTGCAATATTGAGGGAGACAATTTTCGCATTGAATATATAGTGCACATTTGTTGTTTTGTTAGTAACTTGTATTCACTCAAGTATATATAAAATGCTAGTTTTTTTTGATTGATTAGAGACGGGCATTCAGTTATAAAATGTTGGGCTGTCTCTTTGTGCTTGACCATCTTGCATGTTACGTTGATGATAGTATTGTTCGAAATTGTTGCAAGTCTCACTTTTGTCGGCCATAAGTCTAGACGAAGGCGAAGAATAGCATGGGCATATGTGCGACTGGGAAATTTTAGTAGATAGGATGAAGTTTGATGTAGAGATTTTATAAGGAACGCTCCAGCTTTGAAGCTGACATACTTATTGCAGTAGTCCCATGTGGAGCCCCAATTGTGGTGCCAAAGCTTCTTTTTTGCTTTATCAGGTGATTGTATTAGCATTTCAAGACTGATGTCAGCATCTGTGAGGATCGTTTTGCAGCGTGCCTTCAAAAGGTGAATGGTTGAGAAATGATCTGATAATATTGCTGTTTTTATTGCCCGAAATAAGTTGTGATCAGATGCATCAGATATGAGACATTTTATATATTTCGCTAATGTCCGCCAGGATACAGTGGCTGATAGTGATATTAGACCTAACTCGTGTCTGATGAGGGACATCGGGAGAATGAGGGGTAGAGATAAAACTTATTTCCAAAAAGTACCTTCGAGGACCTTCCATTTTGGTTTGCTAGATGGGTATTTTGACTGGGCATCATAGGTTATTATGGGGACAACTTTTCATTTATAATAAATTATTGCCAGCTTCAAAGAAAATTGTCCATATTTGCTTTGGATGGCCTATTCTATTTCTGAGTTCGGATTTATATGGCTGATCTGAGAGATGGCTATTCAGATTTATTCCAAGGTATTTATACTGTTGTATTTGTATCAATGGATTTTGCCATAACATCCACTTGAATTTGTATCCTTGTTTTGTTAAAGAGTGCTGAAATATTAGAATATTCGACTTTGACGTGTTTATTGTTAGATTGGGCATACTGACCTAGAGCAGATAATTTGCGCTGTAGTGCTATAGGTGTCCTGTAAATCATCAGCATAAAGAAGCCATGAAATTTCAATTGGGGCCTATTTTCGGAGGGAAGGCATGCACTAGCTCAATACTGGAGGCTATGTCTCTAATAAAAAAAATTAAACAGGATGGAAACAAATATGCATCCTTGTTTCAATACAGTATTAGTTGGAATTGATCTGGACAGGATACCATCCGTGATGAGCTTGATTTTGATGGAGGTATCGAGATAAAATTGACGAATTATGTAAAGTAAATGTGGTGGACATTTAGCCAGAAGTAGTTTTGTCCATAGAATTTTTCTAGAAACGTGGTCGAACGCCTGTCTGAAATCTATTAATGCTGTAAAAACCATCTGCTTTTTGGTGATAGCTTGTTTTTTGATTGTGGATAAAATGAGTAAATTTAAAGCCGCGCTGACGCCTTTGATAAAACGTGACTGATTGTGATCCAACCGTTCGTTCTTGTTAAGCCATGTTGTTAGATCCCTTAAAATGAGTCTTCCAAATACGTTTCCAGGGGCATTGAGGAGGGCTATGGGACGATAACTGCTCGGTTTACTCCTGTCGCCCCTCTTAAAAATGGGTATTACTATGGATTTTTTCCAAGATAGAGGTAAGTCACTTGTTCGAATAATTTCATTTAATATTGTTTCAAGAATACCAGCCCATTCCTCTGGATGCGTTTGAAGCATAAGGTTGGTTAGACAATCGGGTCCAGGGGCTCTTGAAGGGCTAAGTTTTTAAAATATGAGAATGATGTCTAATTTGTCAAATTGTATTTTTTCAAGAGTCTCTTTGCCAGTTGGGATCGACAGGTTTCGTGATGGTGGTTTGTGGAGCATATTGGTGAAATATGTAACCCACTCTTGCTCATTAATGGGATTTAACATTCATGATTGAGTGACAGAAGTCATGTCATTTAGGAGTTTCCAGATTTCACCAATTCCTGTATGCAGTTTTTAGTTGCACTCTTTGATCTGCCTGGTTGATAGGTGATACAAATTTTAGTGTGGAACGATATTTCGATATTTGTGTTTCAGTTCCATTATTTCTGCATGAAATATGTTTGTATTTGAAAACTTTTTGTTTCCAAATATGAGTTTTTTGAGTGATTATTTGTAAATGATCAGTATAGTCCCCATTTCTGTCTAGATGACTGTTATTGAAATCCTGTTCTAAGGAGCGCGCTAATGATGTTGTGGGGAATTCGCCAGAATAGAAGATTTCTGGCAGAATTGTTAGTGAGAACATGCGTGTAGTATGACGATGGCGCAATGATATGTGGAGTCCATCGAATTTCTAGGATAGAATTATCACTTTCAATGGTTGGGGACACCGTCTGGGGTTTCTGTTGGTACTCTTGTTCAGAGGAGAATTGCCTAGCATTTCGGTACTGGACTGCCCCAGGGCAGGACAAAGACTGATGTGTTTGGGATATTTCTTCTCTATGAAAGATAGTGAGCTAAAGACTCTGGTTAAGTCTCTCATAACCCTGACTAATGTCTGGCAGAGGGACTCCCAGGACCCCCTTGTTAATTTGCATATTTAAGTAACTTTGGGTCTCACCCTAAGTTACTAGGGGAATCCAGACGTGGACCCCTTGCTCACTATTCTTAGAGAGGCACAGATCCACCCTACTGATGAGGTCCAACCAGACCGAAACACGTGTCTGGGGTTTCTGTTGGTACTCTTGTTCCGAGGAGAATTGCCTAGAATTTCAGTACTGGACTGCCCCAGGGCAGGACAAAGACTGATGTGTTTGGGATATTTCTTCTCTGTGAAAGATAGTGAGCTAAAGACTCTGGGTAAGTCTCTCGTAACCAGGGCTAATGTCTGGCAGAGGGACTCCCGGGACCCTCTTGTTAATCTATTCTAAAAAAAAAAGTCAAACTTCCTACTGCACCTGCTCAGAGGTACTCTGCCTTTCCTCTCCTTCCCTCTCCTTCCCCCAGAAGCTCACTGTCTCTTGAGCCCTGGTTCTCTCAAGGTTGGATTATTGCAACAGCCTCTTCCTAAATCTACCTGCTTCTGCTCTCCGCCCTTTGCAATCCAGAACAGGACTGCAAGACTTTTCCTTGTCCTCAAGACCTGCGATCGTATCTCTCCAGCCCTGAAATCTCTCCACTGGCTCCCTGTGGATGCAAGGATTACATTCAAGACACTTTGCATTGTCCACAAGGCTTTCTGGGGCCTGGGTCCAAAATACCTTCAGCTGGCCCTCTGTAAATACCTTCCCTCCTGAGCCCTTTGCTCCTTCACCTCTAACTCCCTCAAGATCAGTCGATTTTCTAAGAAACCAGCTTGGGGTAGATGTGTCTTCGGCTGGGGCCTCCCTCTGGAACAGCCTCCCTACCACTCTGAAAGTTGAGGAGAACCATCTCCGGTTCCGAAAGCACCTCAAGACCTTCCTCTTTGCTTCTGCCTTCTCTCCTCCTCTCCCCTTTTGATCTGTTCTGTCACGGCATTGCGCACCTGGTCTCCCTCTGTGTTCATGGCCTAGGTTACCTGCTGAACGTGCCACCCACCCCGCACTGCCTCCGGGCAATCCCTTGCACTGGGATCTGTATCTGTAACCCTACAGCCCCCCACTTCTTTTTCTGCACTTATTCAGACACACCTTGTCTGTTGCCTTATTCCTAGCACTTGCCACTGTTTGGCTGCACTACCACCATTTGTTGCTTTTTAAAATGTATTTATTCATGTTTTATTTACCTATTCTTATTTTGCTCAGCACTTTCCACCTCTCTCCCCCTGCCCCCCTTGCACTTACTCCTCTCACTCTCCCATGCACTTGCGCCTTCTCAATGTCACTGGGCCTAGTAAGATCGTTGTTTTTGTTCTCCCGTGTTCCCCTCCTTTGCCTCGTTGCGCTCTGAAACACTTGTGTACGGGGGCGATACAAATAAAATATCAATATCAATACTGCTAAGGACAGCTTAGATCAAGAAGTGTGGAGGGGAGTAATGGGGTAGTCTGGTTATTCGAGGTTTATTATGCAAATAGTGTGCTGTGGAGTCTGGATTAGCCAGGAATGTGAGCTAGAGAGTCAATGTGATGTACAGAGGTAGAGTGATAGAGGATGAGGTGGTAAATGGAGGGGTGCCTCTCAATTGCCCTCTTCAGGAGCTATACCGCATTTATGGTCCGGTAGGGATCATTTGGATGATGATGTTGGGGCACAGAATCATTACTTCGACACAGTATAGGGTTGGCATTGTGTGTGGAGCTTGTAGAAATGCAGCTTAGGGTAATATGGCCAGAGCTACTTGGTGCATAGATCACTAAGGTGTAGTGCATGGGGTCGAGGGAAGGTGGGTTGAGGTTCCATGAGTTTACATCTGGGTGTACCATCAATGTTGGTGAACCGCCCAGTAGGATGAGCAGAGTGATGGTGAGGTTAGCTACAGTATTGTGGGGAGTTGTAGTATCCCTGAATGTATTTGAATACACATTATTTTACTATTCCTATTAGTAGCCGTTGAAATTGATGGTCGAGTGAAGGACCTGTAATGCCTCACTAACCTCTTAATTCTCAGTACAATAGTTGGCTGTATGGAAGGTGTGGCGTGCTTTCAGATGAAAATGTGTACATACTGATTGGCCATTTCGGTCTGTAGATTTTTGTTAAAACACACATTTCAGTTCTTGAAATTTAATGTTAAAACAAGACAAACACAAAGGTAACTATAAATTCTTCATATTCTACCCAGAGGAGATCCTATACCATAAATATCGCTTCCATACCAAAATAAATCAGCCGTACCTTTTCCTAGGTGTAACAGTATTGAAGAATCCAGCCCACATTTATAGGGTCTCCGGAGAGACAAGCTTTTTAATGTAAAGCTGGCTTTTGAGTTGTGGAATATAAATAGAAAAAGATAGCAATGATCTGATCATGTGATGCAAGGATTGTAGGGTTTGCCATTACAAACAAATCCGACAAAGGAAAGAGAAGAAAAACAAAAGGGCAGTGCAAGAGATTGTCTTTACAATACAATAAACAACATCCAAACTAAAAGGAGAAAGGAAAGGACAATGTGGAAGAGGAATTCAAAAATCAACCAATGAAAAGAGGGGCGTTTGTGATCAAATTAAACCAAAAGACAAACAAATGGCATGCAACAACATACCAGGCTGGTGTAAAGACGAGGGTTTTGTGGGTGTTGGGGCCCTCACAATCACTAGATTTGTGCTGTTGTCGTTGTCAGTAACCGTTCATATGTGGTAACTGTGTTGCATCTTCCACCAGTGATTTATACTGACATCGCAGCAGCGTGAAACCCAGCCATGGTTGGTCAATTCATTGGCTCATTAACCAGTGCAAGTCTGGTCACTGCTCTGTCGACTAGCAAGGTGCGAAATGGATAATTTTATCAGCGATACAAAAATAATCTGTGTGGCATAAAGAAGTTGCCACAGGGAAAGGCTCTCGGCGTTCCTACCTATATGCTTGAAAGCTATCTGGGGTGGGCTGATCATGGCAGTTTCGAACACCTTAGCCAACCTTGAAGCCAACAGTACTCTATGCATATGGCCAGATTCCGTTGAGGCCCTAGATCATCAGGTGAACATTGGCATTCCTTCTTTCTTGCACTGGCAATAGAAGTTAAAACGGGCCATTTACTCATGGGTTAGGTGAACGTATTTGGGGGAAAAACATATATATATTTATGCAGCATATTGTAAATTATTTGCAATGGGGACATAGTTTAAACAAGCATTGATGTGTTAAGTGGGTTTTGCTGAATCCGGTCATGGTGTGGCAACTGGGCACAGTGGATGCTGCAATTGATCTGATAAGTGGGGATGAAGTAAATGTTGTATATAGGCATAACATACACAAATAATGTGTCAAGTGAGTTTTTTGGCAAGTATGTATTGAGAGGTATAAACTAGCAAAGGTGTGCTAGCGAAGTTAACAGAAAATGCATATACTAACGCAGAGAATAATATCTATTCATCAGGATATTTGAACCATGATGATGGCAGCGGCATTTTGATTCGTTTTTGTTGTATTTAGCTGTGGCAAAGCCTGTTTTAAAGCCTTTCTTTAAATACTACTTGTTTCACTGATTTTGTTAATAGTACTGTCAAAGGAGCTAACCGTTTTATAATGGTTGTTTAAAGGCCTTGATTTCTTTTTGTTTGTTTTAGAAGCACATAAAAGAGCATCATGAGCAGGTGCGTGAGAGGCCCTGTCCTCACCCTGGCTGTAACAAAGTGTTCATGATCGACAGATACCTTCAGCGCCATGTAAAGCTCATACACACAGGTAAGTTCAAGGACAAAGCATGGTACTCTTGTGCACCGGAAATTGCAATAAGAGTTAATATTTTGTACGTGCTTTAGGTAAAGAATGCAGAACCTCACATTTTCTCCAGTATTTGACCAAGAAAAACCTGCTAATCTATGAAATTTGGCGAGGGAAGCTACCTGTAAAAGCAAGTCCCTGTCTCTGTGGCTCCATTATAACCATTTATCTAATCTTTTTAGTCTAGTGAGGTTTAAAATGCGCTCTGAATTTGCCTCGATCCAAGTGCCACTTTCACTTTTCTTGCAACTGGGGTAGGATGACTGACGCACATTCTATGGAGTATCATGGTATGTGAGAGGGCAGGAAGTAATTTCCCCCTTTTTTATGAATCAATTTCCCCTTTTTTCATCTTAGTTTGGGGTTAAAATGATTGGTGAATATAAAACAAACAGCCAGGCTATTTTCGCCTGACATGGTCTGTCGTAAAAAAAAAAAAAAAAAAAAAAAAACCGAATATTTGCAGCGGCGCGCAGGTGAATTGAGGGCATATAGGCTGATTGCATATGTGCATTTTGCCACATTTATTTTTAGTTGTGTTATGGGTTGTTAATTAAACCTTACACATTACATATTCAGCGATTACATATTACACAATGAAAAATTACGATCAAAATGTCATTAAATTAGACTATTAAATAAAGCATTTTAACAATTAAGCAATTGGTCACTGCTTTCTGCCTTAAAGCCAATTCTTCCATTAAAACCTCAGCATTTTCTCGAGACATCGTAGGACCGTCAGAATCAAAGAAACATGCCTTCCATTTAAAATGTGTGACCAAATGCAAACATGATCATACATTCTTATAAATATTTGTATTAATTTCGAAAATATATATCTTATTTGAAATGTGTTTGGACATACCAACAGCAAGTGCTAGGATTTCTATGATATCTCTCGATTCCCAGTTGTGCCCCTTCGACTTCTCTGGTTTGCCACATATTTAATGGCAACTTTGAACCACTTTGGTTTAACTCATTCTTAAAATCCGTTTCCAATCCGATCCATCAAATGGCTGCATAACCACATGCTGGTAATTTATAAAATCCTTGTAATAGGATTGTGCACGTCACAATAGAGATATTTTCATGTATGGCATGTGCCCAAAAGAATGAAGTTGTGCAGTATGCACTCTACAAGGAAAATAAACCTACTATGCACAAATAAAACATACTATGCTCGGGGTACATAGTTTCTATTAGCAATTTTTGCTTTGTAATATAAAAATGTACCCTAATGGGTAACTAATGTTTAATGGGTAACATACCTCTGCCATATAAAATGTACTGTTGCAGCGTTATGGCAACCTGAAGCTTAAGTTATAAAGGTATATAATTGGCTGCCCAATGTTATATCAAAATTGTAATTGTTTCTTGGAGTCACCTTTCTTCTTGCGCCTCAGACGCTTATCATTCATTATCTGTTTCAATAATGATGTCTTGATGCACTTATTTGAATTGGGTGTTCTTTAATGATATCTTCAATTTTTGTCTTATATGACTGTCATGGCCACTAGTTGTGGGGCCAGTCCTTCCTCACACCAGGGGTCTCATTTGACCCTGCCCTGGCGCCAGGCTCATCTTAAAGTGTGCTCTACACACTCTAGGCCCAGGGTATGTGCAGCTGGGTCGGGCGTGGCCATGGATCAGAACTGGAAGGCACGTGCTACAGGCCCAAAGAAGGGCATTAGGCGGAGCTAATGGGAGGGGCCTGAACCAGCCTATATAAGGCCAGCCCATCCACGTGCCCTCGCTTTGCGTTATTCTGCTTCCAAGCAGCGTAACACTCTCCGATGTACTCACCAGTTCCCTTTCTGGATTTTCTCAGCCACATCCTGAAGACTCGCCTGAGAACGCGGCTTACCTGCAGACTTCCGACCATCTCTGCAAGCGTCTTCACTTCAGCTACAAGTGCACTTCTTACCTGCTGACAGCCGCTCCATCTCCGGACACGCATCCTGCCTCTTACCAGCCTCAACATCGCGGAGTGCAGCGCACTTCTTACCTGCTGACAGCCGCTCCATCTCCGGACACGCATCATGCCTTTTACCAGCCTCAACATCGCTGAGCGCATATCGTACCCGGTGCCCGCCGCTACACCGCTGAACGCTCCAGTCACTACACCGCGGAACGCGCATCTCACCTGCAACTCGTTGCGGCCTGTGCCGGAGTCTTCTTGCCTCCATCCCATCACGGTCGGAGTCGGAGACTTCCTCCTGCAATCTTCATCGAGGAACTGGACACCATACACCTACGAGGAAACAAGAACAAACAGGTTAGGACAAATATGCATTTGCATGGCCGCATAATACAAGAGACTAAAGCTCCCTTATAAAGACCATCTTACCTGTCGCCGTTGGAACTCCATCATCCACTTGGGTCTCCCAGATCCTCTTTGATCCAGATTCTCCTCCCGTACCTATGGAAATGGGAATAAGAAAATTGCAAGAATTACAATGTAAACACTCTAATCGAACTATAATCATACTAAGACTTACCTTATACGTGGATTGGTCCCAGCTGGTCTGGATCAACACCCTCACGGACCAGTGAAGTAACTAGGTCCATTCAATGCGCCCCTGCTAAGGAAAGCAGGACGGATAGCTGTTAATCTCAAAATCATAGGTGAGCGTCTATGGGAAAGTGCTTGCCCACCGTATTCTGGCACGAAATGGCTGGGGAAAGTCACGATACCCCCACTCCATACTCATTGCCTCTCCTCTTAACGCAGGGGCAACACCCAGCTCCAGAGCCGCAAGTCCGACCATTTTTTTAAGGTGAAGGTGATTTAGAGGAGCCAGTTCGAGAGAGGGCTCCTACCACGCCCCAACACCCCCGCGGAATCCAGAAGAGCGTAACAATGACTAGAGCATGATATTAAATCGCATCAAAAGGTATGGTTCCCCTTCACAGTATTACGATTCCCTCGACACGTGTTTCCCCTAAAACAATCAGATGGTTCATCAGGAGGGTTTTTCTAACATTCATCTAAATATATTAAACAAACAATGACAATATATGATCACATGTCGAAGCAATCGTAATACTGTGAAGGGGGACCATACCTTTTGATGTGATGTAACATCATGCTCTAGTCATGTATGACAAAAATTGAAGATATCATTAAAGAACACCCATTTCAAATAAGTGTATCAAGACATCATTATTGAAACAGATAATCAATGATAAGCGTCTGAGGCGCAAGAAGAAAGGTGACTCCAAGAAACAATTACCTGTGCCATATAATTTGTACAAATCACAGTTTGGGCAGGACATTGGAGAACCTCTGCCGATGAAGGATGCATTATCCAAACATCTTGTGTGGAGTTCCCGGTGTGTCTCCAAATAGTATTTTGACATGCTTGCTATTTTGTCAAAAAGGGTATGGCTATGGCGATGATGCCTGGGCTGGAGTACTATGATCACAGCTTACTAAACTTTCCTTAGCTAGCATGAAATCCTTCTCATATTTTAAGTGCAAACAAGAGACTGAATGAGCATCTAAGCATTATCCAAAGTTTAAATATACAATCCTTGTTAATATATACTTAAAATACACAATATAAAAATATCACATTTAATCATCAAATGGCACTCACCATTGTAGTGTTTCAGGTAGTGGCACTGGGTCTCGAAACATTAGACATAGAGGCTTTCAACATAATGCTCTACGTTAAGGGTAGTTTCACCAGCTAGAGGCGCACATATCTCTGGATTGCCGAGAGGTAGATCAAAATCCCAGCCTACTAAGTCTGTGTCATGTGTCAATATAGCTATCCATGAAGCCTCGCCCATCTTGATCAAAACTGCTTCCAAGATGCGAAGCTTGTGCAACCACACAACAGACACAACCTCTCGCCTTCCCTTTTGGGGGTTTGGGGATAGGGATAGGTTGAGTGTGTTTCAGTGCCTAAAACACCAATTGTACATAGCACTTTCCAGCCTTCACTGATTACTAATGTATTTAAGGTCTAAGGAAGGCATGGTATCAAACAGTGAAGACAGACAGAAGTGATCACAGTTCAAGGGTGTTTATTGAACTTCAATGGGTTGGTAGGATGCCTATCTAAAGATGGGAGCAAGCTACGACCATCAAATAAGAATAACGCAGACCTACTGGAGTCTGTCAAAACAAAAAGGCCTATACTAATAAACCTATTGCCAATCCTTGCTTCTTAATGAAAATGGTGTGGGATAACAATGAATGCAAAAGAAAAGTGTTAAGAAATGATATGTCAGGATAGTTGAGCAGTTGGATCCCCTTCCCCACATTTTCAGCACGGGGGCAAGGCAGCATGTGCGGGCTTCGCACACACTCTGGCTTTTTGGCCAGTGCCGGACCACTCTGTCAATGGTATGGTATCGTGGGAGGAAGGAATCTATTAGAACAACAAATGAGTACTTCTCAGTAATGTTGTTTCGAGGGGATTGGTTCATCCGACGTATTCCACATCTCTGACAGTAATGTCCACAGCTGTGCTGCTTCGGAAAGTTTTTCGGCGTCAGTGTCCTGCGTCGATGACGTCGATACGCTGTCCCTCGAGGGCCTCCGTCGAGCCGACGTCACCGGATGTTGTAAGTAGGACGCACGACGCCCGTAGTGTCAGTTCTGTTTTTTCCGCAAACGTGTTCGCTTCGCAATCTCGGCGCGCCTCGGTTCTTCTCCTTGTTGAATCGGTTCTTCTACCTTGTGTTTGAGAATATGTCTTCGTCTTCCTCTACCCCGAAGTTGGCCTTCAAGAAGTGTCGGGACTGCTGTTCCAAGATGTCACTTACGGACCCGCAGGACGTCTGCCTTGGGTACCTCAGCGAGAGCCACGCCACCGATGACTGCGACGAATGGCAGTCTTTGACGTCGAAGGCCTTGCAGGAGCGGAAGAAGTTGTTGTCCGTAGGTAGGGTTTCCAAAGATAAACCCTGTAAGTCGAAATCCGCTGGACTCTCGACCGACGATTCGAGGGGCGACTCTCCGCATCTGCCTAAGTCCAGGGGGTCTGGGTCCCAGAGGGGTTCCTGCCATTCCTATGCCCCTTCTAGGCATTTGCGGAAGATTGACGTCACCGGTCGCCTTCCCCGTCCGAGGACTCAGCCAGACGGTGGGTTGCTTGTCCCACCAAGCATTCATCATCGGCGGAATGGGGCGCCTTCCGCAAGGAGATGATGGCGATTTTCGAATCGCAGGGCACTGTTCCGTCCGTGCCTTCGAGAGAAGCCGGTACGGAGCGAGCTAGGGCCACCGCTCGCACGCCTTTGGGCTCGGTAGATTGCCATACCAAACGTGCCAGGTCCAGGTCCTGGTCCTCGACGCCCTCAAGACCGTTGGAGCCTGTGAGGCCTTCTAAGAAGGTATCGATGCCGTCGGCACCATGTCCGTCGAGGGACTCTCTTGAGGCTTCGAGGAAGTCGTCGACGCCATCGGTGCTGAGGCCATTGAAGGACACGCTCGGGGCTCCGGCCTCGAAGCCGCTGTCAAAGCCGTCTGCGCCAATGCCTATTCAATCGGCGCTCTCAACGCCTTTTGAGGAGGATTTACTGGAGGTGCCCCAGAGGGTGGAAACTCTGAGGAAGGCCCTCAGTAAATCAGTAAGGCCTGTTTTTGAGCCTTTTTCTGTACCCTCATCCAGGGATTTATTCCAGCCTTTGGATTACATTTCAGAGGTGGAAGAAGGGTCAGATGAGGAGGGGTTGGTACCTCCAGAGGTTCCTGATGACCTGTTGTCTGGTCACAGCCAGTTGGAAGACCTGCGTCAGTCCTTGCATGACGCCAGTGGTCTGGACACCTCTCCGGAGGTTGAGTTTGGCAGGCCTGAGCCTGGTACACATGCTGAGTCATCATACACGCGTCTCATGTCGAGGGTGACTGAGTACTTGGGGTGGTCTGCCCCACCTGAGGATTTTCTGCAGGATGAACTGACCGATATATTGGACCAAGGTCCTCCCACTGACCCGGTGCTGCCATTTCATATGGCTTTACAGAGAAGGGTGGCAGTGGCTTGGACTGCTCCGGAGAGTCTCCCCGCAGTGAGTAAGTCGTTACTGAAAAAATATCGTCCACCCACTGGCGACCCCTGCTACTTGACTATGCACCCCACTCTGGTAGAGTTTAGTGGTGCAGGCTACTACGGCCCCAGCGAAGAAGGCTGCGTACCCTACCATCCCTCCGGATACGGACGACAAGCGCTTTGATGGTTGGGCGAAGAAAGCATTTTCATCTAGGGGTATGGCTTTACAGGCAGCCAACTCAGTTTGTGCCTTGGCAAGATTCACTAACACTCTGTGGAATTGTGTATTTTTGGCGGCTGAACATATTCCCGAAGGGGAGGAACGGGATGGTTTTCTAGCCCTTGTTCAAGATGGCAAGGGTGCCATGTGTAAATCCATTCAGTCGGGTCTGGACGTGGCAGACTGTGTCAGCCGGTCCATAGCGCGAGCACCGTAATGCGCAGGTTTGCGTGGTTGCGGAAGTCGGGGTTTGCTCCTGATGTACAGTCGCGGCTTCTCAACATGCCCTTTGATGGTGTCCATCTTTTTGGCAGCAAGGCTGACGAGAGCCTTGAGAGGTTGCAGACCTCCAAAGCTGCAGTGAAGTCCTTGAGCGCTGCAGTATGTCAACCTCTGCCTTTTCGTCCTAGGGGACAGCAATGGAGGTGAGGTTCCTTTCGATACTACTCTTCCTTTCGTAGGTTGAGGGGAGCTGCCAGTCAAAGGGGCCAACGTATGAGTACCAGAGGTGGAAAACAAGGTACTCGAGGTGCCAAAGCCGCTCGGGCAGTTGCCTCCTTGCCCTCAGGCACTGCCGCAGCCGCTTCCGCTCAGTCATGAGGCCATGGCTCATGGTTCGCCGGTTGGGGGAAGGCTAGCGCAGCATCTTGTAGAATGGCGTGCCATTACTTCAGATGTGTGGGTTCTGAATATCATAGCCCACGACTACTGTCTTCCTTTTGGGCAGAGGCCTCACAACAATCCACCGGGGAAGCTCTCTTTGAAGCGTCCGGATCCGCTCCGTGTGCAGGAAATCCTATCCCTGCTGGAGAAAGGCGCTATAGAACTGGTGCCTGTAGCAGAGAGGAACAAGGGTTGGTATTCCCCATATATTTTGATCCCGAAAAAGTATGGGGGATTGAGACCCATCATGGACTTGCGTGGTTTGAACAAGCTCCTCAGGAAGGACAAGTTCAAGATGGTTACTCTTTCTCAAGTCCTCCAGGCCCCTCAACTTCAGGATTGGTTGGTGTCTCTTGACCTCTAGGATGCTTACTTTCATGTGCCGATTCATCCCAAGCACAGGAAGTACCTGAGGTTTGCGGTTGGCGACTCGCATTTTCAGTTTCGGGTCCTGCGGTTCGGATTGACCTCCGCCCCGAGGGTCTTCACCAAGCTAATGGTGGTGGTGGCAGCATATCTCAGGAAAGGGGGGATTCACGTCTACCCCTACCTGGACGATTGGTTGATCAGTGCGCGCTCTCCTGAGCAAGCCCTGGGTCATCTGTCTGTCACCTGCCACTCCGTTCACAAGCTGGGCTTCTCCCTCAACTTCAAGAAGTCTCATTTTACACCTACCCAGCAGCTCCAGTACATCGGAGCAGTGCTCGACACATCCCTGGGACAGTGTTCGCCCTCCCCAGGTGAGGGCTCATCACATTCTGCAGATGGTGGATAAGTTTCAACGTGCCCAGAGTCTCCCGGTGTTCGAGTTCTTGAGGTTGCTCGGCCTCATGACATCCTGCATTCTACTGGTGCCAGAGGCCAGGCTGCGGATGAGATCTCTGCAGTGAGGTCTCAAGATGCAGTGGTCACAATCCTCTGGCAGGAAAGCGGATCACGTTCAGGTGCCGCCCTCGGTCGCCCAGGATCTTCTGTGGTGGGCCATCGAAGGCCATCTGATGAGGGGTGCACCATTTTGGCTACCCTGGCCGGAGGTAACGATCATGACGGACGCATCCCTCACGGGATGAGGAGCTCATGCCAACGAGTTGACAGTCAGCGGTCGTTAATCGTTGAGTCCAGACTCCACATCAATCTGTTAGAGCTGCGGGCTGTCAGGCTAGCCCTGAAGGCTTTTCTGCCGTTTGTGCGGGGGAAAAATGTCCTGATTATGATGGACAATACAGTGACAATGCACTACATCAACAAAAAGGGGGGGGGGCAGGGTCACTCCCACTGTGCAGAGAGGCGATGCAGCTCTGGTTCTGGGCCATCCAGCAGGAAATTTCGATCTCGGCAGTTCATCTGGCCAGAAGACGAAAACGCGGCGGTGGACGCTCTGAGCAGGCACAGCACGGTCTCTCATGAGTGGAAGCTGGCTCAGGAAGTTCTGTTGGAGATCTTCGCTCTTTGAGGAACCCCACAAGTGGATCTCCTCGCCACCAGTGTCAACCGGAAGTGCAAAAGATTCTGCTCGTGGGAATTTCCTCCAAGAGGAGCCTTAGGGGACGCGTTCGTAGTGGAGTGGTCCTTCCCACTGCTGTACGCGTTTCCTCCAGTCCCTGTCATTACACAAGTGTTACGGAGGTTAAGTTCCCAAATGATCCTCATTGCTCTGGCATGTGCCAGGAGAGCGTGGTACCCAGACCTTATAGACATGCCCATCTGTCCTCCACGCCGTCTTCCCTACCGAGACGATCTGCTCTCACGGGAGGGGGGGTCGGGTTCTCCATCACAAGGTCCTGTTCCTCATCCTTCATGCTTGGTATCTGAAAGGTTGAGGTATAAGGATTGGGACCTTCCCTAAGACATGATGGAGGTGTTGCTTTCGGCCAGAAGGCCAGCAACAAAATCCCTGTACCGGTGCCGTTGGAGAAAGTTCTGCGACTGGTGCAGGGTACAGAATGTGGATCCTTTTCAATGTTCAATTCCTGTGGTTCTGTCTTTTTTGCTTTCATTAGCCCACAAGGGCCTGCAAGTGGGTACCATTAAGGGTTACCTGGCGGCGCTGTCCATATTTAAGCGCTCGTCTGAGGAATGTTCTTATTTTAAGATTCCTTTGATTTCTCAGTTCCTTAAGGGGATAACTAATGTGTTTCCACCGTCCCCTTTCCAGGTGCCAGGATGGGATTTGAATTTAGTTCTAAAGTTCGTAATGGGAGCTCCGTCTGAGCCCTTGCATTCTTGTCCATTGAGACTGTTGTCCTTTAAGACTGTATTTTTTGTTGCGGTTACTTCCGCTCGCATAGTGAGTGAGTTGCAGGCACTTTCCCCCAAGCCACTGTTCACAGTGTTCCATAAGGACAGGGTTGTCCTTAGGGTTCTTCCTTTTCTTCCGAAGGTTGTGTCGGAATTTCATTTGAGCCAGAAGGTAGTTCTTCCGAAGTTTTATCCTCCTCTGCACCCTGGTAAGGAAGAGGAGAGGCTCCATAGGTTGGATCCTAGGAGAGCTTTAAGTTTTTTTTTTTTTTACTTTTATTTATTTAGCCTGGTAACACAAGAACAGGTGAGTAGCACACAAGGCATGTACAATCGGAACAAAACAGGTAGTGCAGACATATAGCACAGGAGCAAAAACCAATTTATATACATAAGATACATCCGAGGTGGGTGCGGAACAAGGAGGGAGCAGTTCAAGAAGTGGAGGTGGAATGGTAGGGCGAGGGTATCTGGAGATGCCAAGTCTGAGGAAGTGTCGGTGGGGGACATGAATGAGCGAAACATTGACCAAACATCTCTGGGTCTTGAGTGGGATGGTTGTTGTACAGCCCAGGATTCTTCGGTATCTGAGGCCCATGTGACCGGCCTAAGCCACTCTGCATGAGTAGGTGTGGTAGGCCGGAGCCAGCAGAGTAATATAGAGCGTACTGCAAGTAGCATGCAGAGGCCAGCCAGCCCCTTGGAATCCCGACGAAGCTCAGGAAAGTTGTGGAAAAGACACCTCATTGGGGATGGAGTGATAGGGTATTCGAGGATAGAAGACATAGTGGAGCATACTCCGCCCCAGAATTGGGTGAGCCGGGGACAGGACCAGATCATGTGGAAATAGCCAGCTTCATCTAGGGCACCTGGGGGGGGGGAAGTCATTTGAGATATGGTGCAGTCTGTTCGGGGTGTAGTTGTATCTATGAAGCACCTTGAATTGAATCAATTTAAAGCGGGAGTTGAAGGATACCCCATGAATGTGTGCACACAGCGGGGTCCACCTTTCGTCGGTCATTTCCAGCCCAAGGTCATCCTCCCAGGCATGCCTCAATTTGAAGAATGTAGGGGCCGATCTGGCCTGCACCAGAGAGTAGAGACTGGAAACCTTGCCCCTCGTTGGAGTGGGAGAGGATAGTTCGGTAACTGCCGGCTCGTCAGGCGGTAGCACCGGGAAGCTGGGGTATTTGTGTTTGAGTTTTCCGGAGGGATGAGTACTGAAGCCAAACAGATGGTCTCCGCCTCAGGGACAGTGGAAGGTCGGGCCACTCTATGAAGTTGCCCTGTTCAAAAACGTCCCGGAGCAGTTTGTATCCAGCCTCGGCCCACCGACGAACGATGAGGGATGTTATGTGAGGGACCTCTGAAAGAAAGTGCCAAAGCGGTAGGTTACTGTGGAAGGGGTGGGTGATGCCTAGTAATTGCCATGTTTTAGATAGGGCCAGAGATGTGCAGGCCGCCGGGTCCAGTGAGTCTAATACCATCGGCATGGGTGTGACAACTAAGGAGCGGATATCGCGGTCGCTGACTGATAGCTTTTCGAGCCTGACATGGGGCGGGTGTCCGATGTGTTAAACTAATATGACGTATATTGGAGTTGTGACACCAGCCAGTACTTAAAGAAGTCGGGAGCACCAAAGCCGCCAACCTGCATTGGGGTGGTTAAGGTTCTAAGTTTAAACCATACCGCGCCAGAGTGCCAAAGGAAGGTGTTAAGGATATGAGTCAGCACCTGGAAGAATCCACTGCCCGGCCACTGGGGAATGTTGACGAACCTGTACAGGAGCTGGGGCAATGCTACCATCTTCAGTATCCCTATCCTGCCCGCTAGTGAAATCGGAAGTTTGCTCCAGCCCAGTGACTTCGTTGTAAGGTTTATGAGGTATTTTTGGTAGTTTTCCGCAAAGACCTGTTCGAATTGAGGAGACACAACGATGCCTAGATAGGTAAAGTTTGACTGAGCCCACGCGAATCCCAGGGTGTCAGAGGGAGGGGTTGTAGCGTCAATGAGCGGGAAGAGGGTGGATTTAGAGCAGTTCACTTTGAGACCCGAGATACGACCAAAGAGGATAATGTCTTACAATATCGGGGCCAGATTGGTGTCAGGGGAGCGGATGAAAAGAAGGGCATCAATATCATAGAGGGACACTATATCAGAGGAACCGGCGGTACGCAGGCCTCTATGCGCATGACATTGGCGGAGCATGTCCGCAAAAGGTTCCATCGCTACAGCAAAGATTAGGGGGGAGAAGGGACAGCCCTGCCTCGTATCCCTAGCTATTCAGAAGAGGGGGAGCAACGGTCTTCAGTGCGGACCCTCTCCACAGGATTGGAGTAGAGCAGCCTGACCCAGGAGAGAAAGCAGGGGCCAAATTTGCATTTTTCAAGAACCCGCCATAGATACTTCCACGAGACAGTCGAAGGCTTTTTGCATATAGAGTGTCGCGTGAACATTTGGGTTAACCCTGCTTATGATGTTGAAGAGGCGCCTCAAGTTCGGTGGAGCGCCCTGGTATAAATCCCACCTGGTCGGGGTGAATAATGTGTGGCATGTAGGGAGCGAGGTGCTGGCTCATAGTTTGGCGTAGATCTTGACGTCGCCATTGATAAGTGAAAGTGGACGCTAAGAGCCACATTGAATGGGGGGTTTACCGGGTTTCAACAAAATGGTTATTGTGGCTTCTCGAAGCAAAGGTGGGAACTGGCCTGCCTCCACCGAATCCTCCCAGAGGGCCATTAAGCGAGGGAGTAGGAGTGATTTGAAGTGTTTATAGAATTCAACAGGGATGCCGTCTGAACCAGGAGATTTGCCTGATAGAGTGAGTCTATGGCGTCCGAGAATTCCTCGGGGTGAATGGGTTCTCCAGAGAGGCGATGGTCTCGGGGGAGAGAATCGAGAGGGGGAGGTTATCTAAATAGGAGTTGATTTCGGACGTTGAGGCACCATCCGCATTGGCATATAGGGACTCGTAAAAAGAAAGGAATTCAGAGTTGATATTTTGTGGCGACGTGGCCAGGGTACCATCAGGGTGCCCATCCCCGCCCATCCACTCCGGGGATGGGTGGGGAGCCAAACTCTCGGCGGAGAAGCCTGGCGAGAAAGCAGCTTCGGCGTTCGCCCTCGCCGTATTTCCTCGCAATGCCTGGGCTGTCCAGAAACCTCAGTTCACGGTCTGCAAGAGAGCGGAATGTGTCAAGCTCCGTACCGATTGACGCTAGGATTTCCAGGGTTTGATGTTGCGAGCATTGGGCTTCCAGTGCGGAAAGCGTGGCTTCGCTTTAAGCGATATCCCTGCAAATTGCTTTGAGGATACCGTTTTCCTTGGACAGGTCGATACCTCTAATATAAGCTTTAAAGGACTCCCAGAGGGTGGCCTGCGAGGACACCGTATCAGTGTTAATTTCGAAGAATTCCTCAATTGCCGTCTCCAGCTCGGAGCTGAAGGCAGGGTCGAGGAGGGAATGAGGTTTCATTCTCCAGTGTCTGGTTCGACCGCGGTCCGGACCCCAACACAGGGTAATAGTCACTGGTGAATGATCAGAGAGGGTTCTAGGAAGGATCGTTAGGCGAGATACATTCCTTCTAAGTATGTCGGACACTAGCCACCTATCAATTCGGGAGTAGGAATCATGCACCGAAGAATAGGAGTAGGAGCATGAGTTGGGGTAGAGGAGCCTCCATGCGTCTACCAGGGCCAGGCGGGGGAGAGATGACAATGTAGTGTAAGCAGCTTTGGAAAGTTGACAGGGTCTGGACCCAGATCTATCAAGGTCAACATCAAATATCGTATTGAAGTCACCTCCCCAGAGGATTGGTATCAGCGGGAAACTGTCCAGGAGGGATGTGAGGTGTAAATAGAACTCTGGGTCGTCTATGTTGGGGCCATAGGTATTTAGCAAAACCACCTCCTTATTTTGCAGAGTACCGTGAAGAAGCACATATCTGCCCTGGGGGTCGATCTGTGTAGATATGGAATGAAACTTAAGGCTCTTGTGAATCAGGGTCATGACCCCCCGACTTTGGGTAGAGTAGCTAGTATAGTACCTTTGGGGGCCCCACATTTTGGCAAATTTTTCACAATACTCCGTGCATGCTTGTGTCTCCTGCAGAAACAGAATTTTGACCCTATGGCGTTCGGCCTGAAGTTGTAACTGCCTAATTTTCTTATAGTTTCCTAGACCCTAAACATTCCAGCTCATGAATGTCAAGTTGTCCTCAATTGACAGTCCAGGGGTATTCGTTAGGAATTACAGGTAAACAGGATGGTGCCCCAAATGTACTGCGCACCACATGACCACTCCTGCAAAAACATCGGGTCAGTATTGCTGTGTGCTCTGCCTTTTCCGTGGATACCAAGCTTTTTTTAACATAAAACCCAAAACCCCACATCCCTCCCCCAAACAGAGGAATGATAATCCCGTACCCAAACAACCAAATCCAAACCAATGGCATCAAAGCCAGGGGGGCCTGTGAACTGGCCTGGCGGCGATGCTCCGGAACGGAAGGCAATTTAAGGATGAACATGGTGCCTAGAAGAGACAACGTGCGCGACCCGGGCAGGACCCTACCCGGGGGGACGAGGCACAGTCACATAGTAGAAAAACTATTTGCTCAAGGTTGAGAGGGGTTGCCTCTCAGTCATCCAATTCAAGCAAGTGCCTGAGTTTAACAACAAATATCAGAGGGACATTGTATTAGTGGGTGAGTGCCGGCGGAGAGGAGAATTAACTGAAGAAGCGTTGAACTGCGAATCCGGAAGACTCCCCTGAAGTATTGAGATCAACCCAAGGACCAGAACGTGGATGTTGTGTGCAGCTAGAACACATAGGCAGGGGACGGCCTCTTCCAACACTCATTCACCAGCTAGCCATTTTTGTAGCAAAGCAGTGCCCCAGATCACAATCAATGAGTCAAAGAACGTAGCATTAATAAGGTTTGTTGCAAAATAGGGTCAGCCAGGGAAGTGTTCGTAAATGAATCTGGAATCCTCTTCAGGGATCGTGAAAAAGTACATCTGGTTAGAGTGTTCGACTCTCAATTTGGCGGGGTATAGCATGGAGTATTTGACCTGCAGGTCTCGCAGCCTCCTCTTCACTGCCAGGCAGGTTTAACGTTCCTGCTGGACCGCCACCGAGAAATCCAGATACAGATGGATCCTGGCTGCACCAAGCAGGAGTTCTTCCTTGGCTCTCGCTGCCCTGAGGAGGGTGTCACAGTCACGGAAATTTAGGACTCTGGCTATAATGGGTCGTGGTGGTGCGCCCGGTCTGGGCTTTGCCGTGAGGGCACGATGGGCTCTCTCGATTGCAAACTGTGGGGAGAGCCTTGGGGAATCCAGCTATTGTACTAGCATGTGTTCAACGTAGTCCTCCATAGGTTCCCTAATGCCATATTCAGGAACTCCGATAATACGGAGGTTGTTGCGCCTCAAACGTGATTCAAGGTCCTCGTTCTTTTTCTCAACCTCGGTAACTCGGCCAGTGAGTGTGGAGACCTCTGCCCTAAAGGAGCTCAAGTCGTACTCTGTGGTACTCACTCGTGTCTCGATTTCAGCAACCCGGCCTTCTCTATATGGGCCTTGATGAAGGAAATAGTGCTGTTCATGTCGTCAAGCTTGCTGTGGGGCGTGGTGAACCCCTCCCGAATGTATTCCATCACTTTTTGAGAGTCCGCCGGGTCCGAGGTCGACGGGTTGGATGGTTCTTACTCAGACGCCTCCCCCATCAGCCCCACCAGGGTTTTTGTAAACATATTGATCGAGCATTGTTTCTTTCCAGCCCCCTTGGTCATGATGCCAGAAGGAGGGTAGGCACAAGGGGGAAGAAGGGGTGCCGGGCAGGTCGGGGGGAGGGCAGGCCACCGAGGATGGTCAGATGGGCTGTTAGATGTGTTGTAGGTGCCCAGTGGACCTCAGCATCAAAACAGAGTACAGTGCTGTAGTAGGTTGAGGGGTCTCCAGTCACCGTCGATCGCCGGGTCACGGGTCCAAGAGGACCACCGCGGTCAGTGGCAGTGCGAGGACACAGAGCGGCCAGTGAGAGTCCACAAGTGCAGACCGCCCTGATGATCCCAGGTGAGGGCCGATGGCCGGGAATCAGTGTGCTGCAACTGGGACAAAGGTAGTGGTAACTATGTGCACTGACGTAGTTGCATGAGTTGGGGGGGTCCTCTCCTTAAGTCAGGTCTAAGGGCGACTAAGGCACCCAGCCAAGTGGGCGTGGGCCACTGAGGGGCGAGCAGAGTGGCCGAGGTCAGGCAGCGACACGGCAGCCAGTGCGGGGATCCTCGAGTCCCAGGATATTCAGGCGGAGAGGGGGATCCAGTTGGCGTGCGTCACCGTAAAGGGAACCAACATGGAGCACCGCCCAGCTCAGCCCGGTAGGGCCCAGGGGTCCGGGGGCCCCAGCCGATGAGTGTAGGCGCCAGAAGCAGCAGGCGTAGCTCTGTAGCAGAGTCCCGACCCAGGCGATTCAATGAGGGATCGTGGAGACCATGCCCGGGGGGGGGGGGGGTCCTGCAGCGGAGCGAACAATGGGTGGAACTTGCAAGGGTTTATGGGGGCGCGGGGTGAGGGGGCCCAGCGCCCAAAGAGTCTGTGTCCCCCCAGCAACTCCCAGCAGCCGACGTTAAGAGCTGGGACCCAGTGTGCTTGGGGAAGTAGAGTGACAGTGGAGCGCGTGGCCAGCCGCAGCAGGAGCCGGCCAGAGATGGCTCAGATGAGAGTCCACAGAGGGGGAGGCAATGCGAGCCGGAGCAGGAGCCCGAGACACCTCAGGACGCGTAGGCAGGGTGGCTGGTGTCCGGGGGGAGGAGGGACTCACCGCAGTTGCAGAGGAGCAGGGTCGTCCCACGAGGCAGGCTCCCGGATGGGGGGTACCCGGCCCGGACTTTCCAAGAATGCTGGGAAACAGCACGCCGTCCAGGGGGGCGGTGGAGCAGGACGCTCTGCGTTCGTGGGTGGCCCCCGGGTCCCAGTTGGGGGGCCGATATCCCAGCATGGGCTGCTGCGGTAACGCAAGGAATGAGGGAGAGGAACAGCGCCATGCCGTGCAGCGCCCCTCCCCCACCGCAGGCCCCGAATCCTCAGAGTCACAGGCACACGACTCTGGAGCAGAGGAGCGGGGCGCAGCAGCGCCAGCTCCTGGCCCAATTTGGGCGTGTTGGATGTCCGCCTTAGGGCTGATTAGGGAAGCGGTGTTCGGGCAGCACACGCCTGGGTCAACCAGCAGCCGGATCAGGTAGCTGGTACAGGATTTAGAAGGGCACTAAGGCAAAATTGTGGCAGGAAAGCGCCACTCGGAACGGAGCCCTCAATCACGCGGCCATCTTCTCTGAGCGCAACAGCGCCCTCCCGCGCTTTGTTTCTATCTCTCAGGGATGTCCCGGGTCAGAGTGGACGATCAGCTCTTTGTTGAATACGCTGGAAGGCGTTTAGGGCAAGCTGTTTCTAAGCAGACCTTGTCCAGATGGATCATTTTGACGATCTCTGAATGTTACCGTTTTGCGGGTAAGGACCCTCCGGTAGGCTTACAGGCTCATTCCACTAGGGGTGTGTCTACCTCTACTGCTCTGCAGGGGGGTGTTCCCATTCGTAATATCTGTGAAGCAGCCACATGGGCCTCTGTCCATACTTTTGGGAGACATTGTTCCCTGGATTCCATCCATGGGCAAGATTTGGCCTTTGGGAAGGCGGTCCTCTATTCAGCAATTTGATTGGGCATTCTAAAATTCTAAATTCTTTTCCCACCTCCAGACGTTGGTACTGCTTTGGGAGTCTGTCAGAGATGTGGAATACATTGGATGAAGCAATCCCCTCGAAGACCAAGTTACTTTCTTACCTGGTAATGTTCTTTCGATGGGATGTTCATCTGACGTATTCCACATCGAACCCTCCCAGCCCGCCCCTCTACAGAATTTCTTATGCGATTGCAGCTTACGTTTCTGCAAGGCTTTCTGTAGTGATACTGGCAGAAGATTGGTGCCGCACGTTCTGGGGGAAAAAACTACAACTGAGGCTGCGGGCGTTGTGCGTCCTACTTATAACATCCGGTGACGTCGGCTCGACGGAGGCCCTCGAGGGACAGCGTATCAACGTCATCGACGCAGGACGCTGACGCCGAAAAATTTTCCGATGCAGCACAGCTGTGGACAGTACTGTCAGAGATGTGGAATACGTCGAACATCCCATCGAAAGAACGTTACCAGGTAAGAGAGTAACTTGTTCTTCTGATGGAATAGTTCTTCCTCTCATGGATTCCTCATCGCCTTACCAACCTGCCCCTCTTTGCAGATAGTGCGTACAGCTCTTTCCGTTCTGCTGTCCCTCAGCTGGTGAGTGCTAGGGAAAAAGGCAGAACCAGGGGCATGGGGCACTGCCATTGATGACGTATCCATGATTGTGGATGCCCAATGGAGCCACACTTCACTACTTGTTGGGTGAAAGCTTCAGAAGACATCTGGCACTGGAGAAAATATATCTAAGATGAGGAATCTGTGGAAGGAAGTCCTAATCAATCGGAAATAATATTACAAAGTAGGTAATTTGTTCTTCACTCCCTGTCCTGGATACAGCAGCATCATTGGTATATATTCATACTTGTGCATTTAGGGTCATGTAGCATCTAAGGTTTTTCAAACTGCTCCCAGTGCAATTAAATATTCTAGGGAGTCACCATGGGTTACTCATCAGGATCTCTTAACACTTTACTTTCAGCGCACACCTCTATAGCAAACAGTTCCTTTGCCTGAAACTTAAAGTGAAGCTGACTTCACCACTACCAAAAAGGTAGCTTTCGAGGATGCCTGATTGAAATATAATGCAGTCATAGCCTTGTAGTCTGTGGGGAAAGGTCATTCATGTTTCACAGAGGAGGATGGGGATTAAAATTGAGAAAACAAATGCCATAATCCATTAAAATGCAGTTTCACAACGGAATGTCTAAGACAGTATTCATAGGCACCATTTGGAGAGAGTAGGTGCAGCAGGAATCTTTATGAATGTATGTGTGGGCCAGGTGTGATATAAAGTTAGTCAGTGATTCTATATGCCTATTCAAGGACTAGTATTACTCCATAGTGTCACCTTTCTGTGGATGACATATCAACACTATGGAGGGACTAGGTTTTTAAACTAGGTGTACAGTAGTCTTAGGTGAATAACTTTTCTTTCTTTTTATAGTAGTGTACATCCAGCTGCCGCCAAACTTTCGTGCTCTGTCTGGGTAGTAGTGGATTAGGACATTAAAAAGGAGCATAGCCAACTCCCTCCACTCTGGAGGTTCAGTGTCCTTGTTACACAGTATGAGAATAGTACAGGGAGGATCATGGGGACAGAGTACAAAAGTTGTTATGCAATTTAATGTCTAATTCCATGGTTTTTTACACATGAACAAGTCGCTGACAATTTATAGGAACGTGTACTTTGCACATCCTGACACATTTAGATTTGTGATTTTATTTTATTTTTGTCTTTTCAGAGGAAAGGAATTACATTTGTGATCAATGTGGACAGACGTTCAAACAACGCAAGCACCTTTCAGTTCACCAGATGCGTCATTCAGGAGCAAAACCACTTCAGTAAGCTTGTGCTTTTGAGCGCTCTGCTGATCTTTTCTGTTTAAATGTGTGGAATGTAGGAACTGAGTATAAAGGTCCTCCCTAAGTTAAATGAAGACATTCTATTCAGATTAAAGCTAGGAATGTGCTGGAAGTGGGCGAAGGGAGCTAGCTATTAGGGAGGATAGGGATGGCATTTCAAGAGAGAAGGATGTAAGGGAGAGTGGTATGTGGTAGAAATCCCTTTGTAATTTGGACAGTGTGACAATGTTCTCTGCCAGTTCCGAAGGCTAGGCAGTTTCCTGGTTAAAGGGGCCGGTGCCACCACAAACTAGGTGATGCTGGACCCAGAGGAGGTATGCAGGGGATCCAGAGACCACCCCCACTGAGTCCCCACACCAAGGCAGGAAGCAGTTGCAGGGGTTTTAGGTCAAGAGACCTTGTTAAAAAGACCATAAAAAAAATATTTTTCTGTGCGGTCAAAGAGCGGTCTTTCTAAATTGAACTGTCAGCCCTTGCGAGGCACACGAGTGCGCCCAGGGGCTGATCGGCACGCCAGGACCCGGAAGCGTCCAGGAGGGAGAATGGGTAAGTGGCCATGTGTGTGTTTGTGTGTTTTGGTGGGGCGGGGGATGTTGGGAGGGGAGGGAGACAGCGGGAGTTGGGAGGGGTGGTTTTGGTTGTGAAGAGGGGGTAAACAAATTTCATTATTTCGATTTTTGCAGGCCACCTAAAATCGGCCAAAAGAAATGGGTCTTTTGGTCGGGCGACCTACAAAAATTTAAATAATGACATAGAACCATTGCAGGAACACTCTCACACTCACCAGCCTCAAGGACAGCCTGTGCGGGTGGGGGCAACGTCAACCCCAATTTCCGTAAGGACTTATTTAACACTTGTTTTGGTACATCTAGGGAGCTATTCCATTCCACTAGCAAAAACACATGGATCAGTTGGGGAAACCCAAAGTACATGAACTGCAACTCCCATAATTCCCCTCTTTGTCAGAGGGAAAACTTAGACCAAATCTGGGTGACTCATCTGGGGATTAGGAGGGAAAACCACTCTAGGAAGACCGTAGTTCTGTCACCAAGGATAGGGAAAAGGTAAAGGACATGGCCAAAGCACAGACAAGGCTGAGAGGCCAAACGGAAAACGACATCTCCCAGAATCCCCCCGTTGGCATGAAGAAAATCTTCATGGACCAGATAGATGCAGATGAAAATTCTAGTGTAAGGCTATGGGAAGGACCTCAGCGCTCATACATGCTTCTTGCGCCCAATAGCAGTGAGTCATGGGGAACTGGCACTCTTCTCACATCTGGGACTTGGAGTGGAAGAGAAAAACATAGCTCTCCTGTATATAGTGATCATACACCCAAAGGAGACTACTTCATCCCCATACCAAAGGCAAACCACAAGAAAGGAAAGCATGGCTTCCCCAGAGCTGCAGCCACAGAAGAGGTAGCAGCTTTAATCTCATCCCTGCATTTCGAAAATTTATGGGAAAAGCAAATACTTAAAATAAAAATGGAAGAAATGGGTTTTTAACCTACACACACGCACACCCCCACACACACCAGAAGGATTGTACAACATTTACCCTGACCTGTTGGATATAGATAGGAGAAAATACAAACTCTTGAGGGGAGGTGCTCTTCTGACTGAAACCAGGTGAGAAGCCAGCCCCTTCAAACGGAGAGAAGAGAATCTTCGATGGGGGCAAGCCTTGATATAATCTCAGGCCCATACACATGCAGTCCTCTGAGCCCCATGAACACAGACTCATGGCCCAACACAGACCAGCCTACACCACAGAGGCGAAAGCTATGTTCCCTAGGCCTGCCCTAGAGAAGGAAAGGTCTCGCTATTTAAGCCACCCGATTCAGACACAGGATTGGAGACTTCAGGAAAAAGCTAGTGGCAGATGTTTGGATGAGACTGGCGAGTGAGAGGTGTTTTGAGGAGGGTGGAGTTTGAAAGGACTTTGAGTTTGGAGAGGGAGATCTTGGAGGAGGGGTGTTATCATTTGGACTGAGATTTTGCAGAGAGAAGGTTATCTTCAGAGGGGAGAGGTATTGGAGAGTTAATCATGAGACTCCCACAATTCCAGTGTACCCCTCTTGTGAGGAGAGTTCTACTGGTGGATGATTTTCTGAAAAGTGTTATATTGGTAGAGGAGAGTTTTCATCAGAGAGTATTGAAGGAGTGTTACCATGTGGATAGAGAGTTATTTCAAGATTGAGAGAGTTGTTATTTATGCAGAGAGATTTTGGAGAATGAGAGCTATTGCCTTGAGGGACATTCAGTGGAGCTTGAGAGTTTGCCTGTTGGAGAAAGATTGGAATTGGAATAAAGTATCCTGCCAAAAACCTGTGTCATGGGAATCTTCAATGAGGGTAAAGTAGCATGTCCAGCAGGACTGTGTACCAGGCCATACGCACCTAGTCTAGAGCAAACTCAATCATAGTTTCTCTGGGCACAAGTGAGCAGTCAACAAGATGGTTGCTTAAAGGTGGAGCTCCATAAGCCACTATAATATTCTGACAATTCTATGCTTTTAAAGTTGGTACTGAAGTACTGAAATCCCCATCCCTGCAGTGTGCAGCCCTCGTACTTGCAATGCCACTTCGCATCAGCTTGTTGATACCGGTGCTCGTGCGCTACAGGACTCCAACTCCTGGGCCTACCTTGTCTTACTTACGCCAAACGTGGGCGCTGGGTGAGTGCCAGGAGGTGTCCTATCCTGCATTCTTTGGAATGTCTTGCTGTGCCACATAACATCTGTGTCCTTCTTGTGAGACTGGAGGATGCACAATATCGCTCATCTGAAAGCAAATACCCTTTACCTGGATATGCAGCAGCAATGCAGTGTCTTGGGCTATAAATATATCCTGTGGCTTCCCGTGTTGTTGGGAGGAACATTTCAACCAACCATTCTTGGTGCTGTGTGTTAATGACTGACTACCGTTCTAACACCTGGTATAGAGATCATGCTATGATATAGCCAACTGCAATCTAACCTGAACAGCTACACTAAAAATGCCTTTTCAACCACCAACACATCCTTAACCGAAATAAAGCACCACTTCCAACATAGCATTCATTCCATTGACCGAAATTTAGATGTTTTGACAGCCAAGATGGACAGCTCAAACAACAAGATTGAAAAATGATGTGCATGTATGTCTGAAGATGAGCTAAAGATGGATAGGCCTGAAACGTAAAAACAACCTTTTGAGTTTAATGTATCTGATTTAATTAATAAAGTGAACCTAATTCAGGCCAAAACAATGATCACGAAAATGCATCAATCAGAAATGACAACAGCTCCACTAGGGTTGTTTTTACAAAAAATGAGCCACTATTTGCCTGGAAAACCGGTGCGCTCGCTGTGTTTTCAAATTGAATGAACTCATCAGTCGCTGAGCCCCAAATGTTCCTTCAGGCCATCATCGCATCTGATAATTGCCAGAATTGTCTGTTACATGTACCGAAAACCTGATTCTTTGTGCAGCTGAAGAAAAGTGAGATTTTCCTTAGGTCTTTGAAATTTCTTATCACTGATCATAGCCCCTCGGTCCAACTATCTAGGAAAACCTTCAGTGATATTCAGAAAATACTTAAGGAAATTGCAGTACAATACTCAATGAGGTTCCCGGGCAATTTCAAATCCCATTTCTCTAATAGGCCAGAAGATGCAGTATCGTTAATGCGAAGAATCTGAGGGTGTTTCACGACTCAATTCAGGTGGCCAGGGAAGGGCGATCTCAATTGGATCCCGACCCTCGGGATGGACAAGCGAGGGAGGATCACCTGGGTAGGGGGGTACTCGGGGATTGGGGAGGAGACACCTGAAGGTGAGACATGGTATCCCCCATTTACTGACAGCTATTTACCCCACATTCCCTCTAAAGGATACTACAACTCCCATAATTCCCCCTCTCTTTTTCAACCCAACTATTGAGACGAGGAAGAGGAGAACTGAGACTAGGAAGATTACCGCTAGTGGTCTGCAATGGCTCTGTCCAACTTATGAGGCCAGGTAGGGTCAGCCCCTATTCACCGCCACACACACCTGAAACACATTGACTGTCAAGATCAGGGTCCCACGGAGGCTCCCCAGTGTCAAGCGACACCTGGGGTCTCCTATCACGGAGAGACTTTGCTCCAGAGAGCGCAGCTTGCAAAGTGTTAATACTACTGTCAGGGCAGGGGCTCAAGTGAAAAGGCTGGGCAGCAGCACAGCCAGAGGGAGAAACGCATATAAACAGATCAGACTCCGTCAGATGCACAGAAGCACCTAACCCCCATCCAATTCCCGACTCCTGCCTGTAGATGGTGCCTGTAGATGGTGAAGTACAAGCCCGGAACCTACCTGCAGTGCGCCAGCCGAAGAGGACTTACAGAAGGAGACAATCCTAGTGCTGCAATCCGCTGAGGAAGGCTTGGAAGGTGGAAGGAAACCCTAACCCGGGCGGAACGAGGGCAAAACAAATGTACCTCCAACTAGGGTGTACTTGTAGTTCTGCAATGTTCAGAATCCCAAAAGAGAATCCAAAGAGGCAGAATTAGATGAGTGATGTGAAGAGATGAGTTGAGAGTCGAGAATGTTCAAGGTAAGTGTTCCAGTTGAGTAGGAGGAGTCTGAGTTGTTGTCGTGCTTTGAGAGATCTTTGCAGAACTATTCGTGGAAGAATAAGCACTTGATGTTATGCCACAGTTCCAAACGTGATGAGGCCAAAAATGGTCTTGCCAAGATTTTGCAAGCATAGCAGAGCCGACAGCAGCAGCCGTCAGTGTTTGGGACAGCATTGCAGCGGCGGCTTGCAGAGGCGGCCGGGATCGCAGGAGAGAGGAAACGTGGGCTGCAACTAGCCTAAGCAGGTAGAAGCGCCGGAGCAGGGAAACAGTGACCGTATGCCAGACGTAGAACAGCAATAGGAGGAGGCAGGGGTAGTACCAATGGAATTCCAGAGTTTAGGGACTTGGTGATCAGACAGAGGGGTGCAAGCATCAGGAGACTGGCAAGGGACAAGAAACGGCAAATCTGAGGGTGTAATCCAAAGGGTCTGGGATACCAAAAGTTCAGATTTAAAGGTTTGTAAAGCACAGGACACAAGGACCGGAGCAGCCTTGCCGGGCGAACGGGACAGTTGAGGACCATCGCCTGGCAACTGCGCTGTTGCTATATGCTGTTGCCAACGGCCCTTCACAGCAGCGTCATGACGTGGTGAAGTGCCTGTGAAACGGGCAAAGGGGGAGCTGAGGTAGTCCTTCGCCACCGGAGCGGCCCTTGTACCAAGCGCCAGGGTAGCAGCCAGCGGTCCTTGCCACGCAGACGTCCAGGCATTGTGTACCGCACAAATGAAGGGTTATTGACATTGACAACAGAATATAAAAGGTTGAGTCCAGAAGCACTAGGAAAGGAATACCAGGTACGTGAAGAAACAGCTGCGCAATGGCATACGGAAACCAGGCTGGGGAGAACGGAAAGCCAAGATGCGGTACCAACTGCGAATGAGAGCAAGAGAAAGCAAGGCGAGGGAATTACATCTCCTTGAAGCCGAAAAGGTTCCGCCAGGAAAGCCAAGCCACAGAAGGAATCCTTCCTTTGATGTGCCTGAAGGTTACTTGTTTCCCTGGAGCGGCGAGAGCATTCGGGAAGGTGTGAGGGGTAAAATGGAGAGACCCTGAGAATCCTCTTGATTACTCATGTTGTGGATTTGGAGTTCCTCCAAAGTTGATCCCCACCCTGATAGGCAAGAGTCATTTGTCATGAAAAACTGGTGAGGAAGGTCCTGTATGTTTGTGCCTATCAAGAGGTTCAGTTCATCTGCCCACCACAGAAGATCCTGCTGGAGCCAGGGCGGAATGGAAACAACCTTGGTTTAGGTGGTCAGAAACCTGTATCCAACTTGTTGCCAGATATAGCTGAGAGCGGCGCATCTGCAACCTGACCCTGGGCACTAGCAGAACACAGGCCACTATCAGGCCCAACAGATGCAGAAACCACCATGGAGTCATTGAAGTGGCTGCAAGGGTTAAGTTCAAGACCCTAAGACCCTCTGGATTGTCCACAAGGCCTTCCGAGTCATGGGTCCTCAATACCTCCAACTCTCTCTTCGTAAATACCTTCCTACTCAAGCTCTCACTCCTCCACCTCCAACTGCCTCAGGGTCAGTCGCTTATCCAAGCAACAAGTTGGTGGTATATTTCTTTCCTCGTCTGGGGCCTGCCTCTGGAACAGCCTCTCTGAAACTTGAGGAGAACCATCTCCGGTTCCGGAAGCATCTCAAGACCTTCCTCTTTGCTTCTGCCTTCTCTCTTCCTCTCCCATGCTGATTTCCTGTCTGATACTGCGCTGGTCACCTGGCTACCCTCTGATTTCAGGCCCAGGTCCCTGCCCTCCCAGTTGCACACCCGCACTGCCTCCCGAATACCCTTGCACTTGGGTCAGTATCTGTAACCCTACAGTCCCCCTACCTGTACTTTTGGACACCTTACTCCGCGCAGGTGACCCATGGGCCGTAACGAGAAGAAGGGGACAGGCGTGAAAAAGACTGTCCCAATGGACTCCTACTATGCCAGCTCCCAACCCCAGGGGACGCCGGCCGCCATAAACATGTGGGATGACAATCCTGCTGCGATTGAACAGGGCGACAGAGAAGACCGCCTAATGACCATGGTGCAGAATGGCTTCCTTGCAGTGAACGTAAAGCTGGACGACATTGTTTCAACTATCAGCTCCCTTAAGGCTAGAGTGGACAAGGAGAGCACTCGCATTACGGAGGCTGAGAACAGAATCAGCACAAATGAAGATATCCTGACGCAACACGATCGAGACAGCACAACTGAAAGGGGAACTGCGTAAGACTCAAGCAAAATGCGATGACCTGGAATCTCGATCTAGAAGAAACAATATCCGCATTGTCGGCATTCCGGAATCCTTCTGTAAGGGTCCCATGGAGCGACAAGTTGAGGCCCTTTTGAAAACTCTTCTGGACACGGAATCCTTCTCTAGCCACTTTCTTGTTGAGCGGGCCCATCGCACCCTAGCGCCGACACCCAAACCTGGGGCACCACCGCGCACGATTATTGCGCGCCTCCTGAACTATAGGGACAGGGACGCGATTCTGAAACTTTCAAGGGAAAAAGGTTCCCTACAGTATGAAGGAAGCAGAGTCCACATTTATCCAGATTTTTCAACCAGCGTCCAAATGCAACGCAGATCGTACGAACAGGCCAAAAAGCTCCTGAGATTGCGACATGTCCCGTACGCCCTCATCTTCCTGGCGAAACTACGGATTCAACATGGCGGCAGATCGCATTTCTTTGAGACCCCGGCAGAGGCAATAATGTACATTGAGGCGTCCATCCCCATCCCTCCCAGAGAACATCCGCGAGATCGGAACGGGCCACCAAGACCGGGAGATGAAGTCCCGGATTCATCCGATTGACATGGACTTACGGAAACATACTTAGCTGTGAAGACGTCTCTCCTGAGAGCAACAGCTCCAATTGATATTGTTTGTTGAGGTGGGGTTGTGAGCCTCTGCTGATGGAGGCCCTGCGAATGCAACTAGCGACCCTCAGGAAAGTTCCACAGGTTATGGGGATTGGGTTACATCATCGGGTTGGGGTTGATGGTGCGGGCGGGGGTGGGGGCAGGGTACAAAGTTATGCCACGGTTGGCAGGAGTTTCAAAACGCAGAGACTGGTTGCATTGGGTACAAATGTTGACGCTGGTGGCGTGACCGATTCACTTCACACATTGATAGTCATTGGAATACCATGGTACTGGGGGACAGGGGGGTAACTGTTAAACTTCTTTCATGGAATATCCGGGGACTTAACAACCCGATTAAGGCCAGGAAAATCGCAGCATACATAACTAGACATAACCCCCAGGTGGTGTTACTGCAAGAAACTCACGCACTGGGGCAGGTGTGTTCCAATTTTCTCCCTAGATGGGGTGCATTGCGATACTATACCGAGTACTCCTCCCAATTCAGAGGGGTTATGACCCTGATACATCTGAATCTGGGCTTCCGTGTACAGCACGCAAAAACGGACACTGTACAGCTGGCGGGACCGAAGATGGTCATAGTTAATACGTATGGCCCCAACATTGACGACCCTGAATTCTATAATGCTATATATAATTTGGTGGTTGAAGCTGATGATGCGGCAGTTATCTGGGGAGATGATTTTAACACGATACTCGACACGACCCTCGACAGGTCTACAACTTCTCATAGAACCTTGACCAAAACCGCATTAGCGATACGACAAATAATGCAACAGATGGCCATGGTAGATATTTGGCGAGAACTACATCCCCAAGAACAGCGCTTTACCTTTTATTCATCGGTGCATGACTCTGAATCTCGAATTGATTATTGGCTTATCAGCTCCACGGTCACGAATATGGTCCAGCACTGTGATATGTACCCCCGTACCCTTTCAGATCACTCCCCTGTGACAGTTACTTTGTGTGTCGGCGAGGCAGCCCCGAGGGCTAGACGCTGGAAAATGCCCCCTATGCTACTTAGAGACCCTAACGTTTGTGAAGCACTGCGCACTGAAATAGAGGAATTTTTCCAACTAAACGAAGGGTCAGTAAACCAGTGCGCTACACTGTGGGAAACATTTAAGGTATGGGTGCGGGGCGCAATTATGACCAAAACTACGGGTCTATTGAAGGCGAACACGGCCATCCCCCTATAGCGACAATCCAGACACCTAGTGGTGACATAGTCAGTGGGGACCAAGAAATTAACGATATGTTTGCTGCATTTTGTAAATCACTATATGCTAACAAAGGCACCAAAACTAATTAAGAAATAGTGGAATATCTAGACGTGATTGATCTCCCAACCCTGACCCCAGAGACACGATTGATACTAGACACCCCCATATCACTTGAGGAAATTACAGAGGCAATGAAAGCATTAACATCAGGTAAAGCCCCGGGCCCTGACGGCCTAGGTGCCGAATTATATAAAGAATATCATGATATACTAGCCCCGGTCTTACTGAAAGTATGGGAAGAGCAATGGAGTGCAGTATACTTTCAGACACTGTGCGAGAGGCAGTGATAATGGTCCTTCTTACAGACCCCTCTCACTCATTAATACCGATGCAAAGATTTTCACTAAGGTCCTAGCTACCAGGATCCTGCCCTATATGCCTATATTGGTACATCCCAACCAGGCTGGCATTATACCAACAAGGTCCACTGCTCTTAATCTGCACAGACTCTTTGGAGTAATGACTCAGATAGACCCAGCGGCGGATGCGGTGGCGGTGTCCCTAGATGCTGAGAAAGCTTTTGACTATGTCTCCTGGGTCTATCTGTTTCGGGTCCTGGAGAGATTGGGTTGGGAGGATATTTCGTTAGCTGTGTCAGGTTGTTGTATACTCGCCCGGGTGCAAAGGTACTAACAAACCATGTCATCCCTGTTTCACCTGGGTAGGGGCACCAGGCAGCGTTGCCCCTTCTCCCCAATCCTTTTCGCACTTACAATAGAACCCATGGCTGAATATGTCCGTCAAAACCATGCATGTAGAGGTCTTAGCATGACAGGGAGACCAGAAATAATTTCCTTATATGCAGATGACACCCTACTATATATTAGGAACCCAGAGGTAAATCTAGCACCAATTATAGCTGAGGTCAAGAGGTCATCTGAATATTTGGGGTACAGGGTTAATGTCTCTAAGTCAGAACTGTTTCCGCTTACACCTAAAACTAAAGATATGTCAGACACACAGGGATTCAAATGGTCACCAACACACATCCGTTACTTGGGAATCATGGTATCCAGGGACGGGAGTGCACTGCTCTCAGAAAATCATGGCGAACTCCTACAATCCCTGACTATTAAATTACAAGTCTGGAACAGGCTCCCTCTATCCCTATATGGGCGTATAGCATTACTTAAGATGGTAGTGCTAGCCAAACTCCTATACCTTTTTTTCCAATATACCGATTTGGCCGGGCAGAACATTCTTCACGAAACTCAATATGCTCGCCACTACATTTGTATGGGGAGGGAAAACCCCCAGGTTGAAATGGTCCAAAATGACAGAACCCTTTGCAAAAGGTGGGATTGCTGCACCAGACTTTGAACTTTACTATTTAACATCACAGGCACACTTTGCGAGGCACAAGTTTGATCCAGAGGACACGGCACTACACATCAACCTGGAAAGATTTGCAGCATCTCCCTCAGACTTGCGAGCTGTCATGTTTGACCCTAATCGTAAGGACATGTGCAGATATGATCCTGTGGGCGCCACCACACGTGCATGGGCCAGGATATATAAGAGATTGACCATTATGACCCCATATGATCCGGAGGTACCATTGTGGAACTTCCCGGGCATTAGCCCAACATTTGATAAGGCAGTCCAAGGTGCCTGGGACCCACAGAAGCAATTTAGAATGCGGGACATGTTCCCGGAAGGGAGGTATTGTGCACTAGATGACTTTGTCGAGGCAGTGGGGGGTGATCACCTAAAGCGATTTCAGTTTCACAGGATGAAATCTGCCTTCACTGCCAAATGGCCTTCCTTCCCAGAAGAGCCACCCACACACGAATGTATTGCAGCCATGACGGAACCAGGGGGGCACAGGAAGAGTCTGTCGGCACTATACAACCTTGTTCAGACCCAGTCCAGGCCATGCAATAATGTCAAGGAGACCTGGGAACGAGATCTAGGGGTAGAGCTGTGTGAAGCCACATGGTGGAGATACTGCCAGTTGACTAAATGTGTATCCATGAACTCAGGGCTACGTCTTATTCAGTTTAAAGTTCTGAACCAGTTACACTATACCCCAGCCAAGTTAGATAAGTTTGTGCAGGGCCACACGGGGAAATGCCCTAAATGTGACGCCCCTGACGCAGACTCCTAACATATGTATTGGGCCTGCCCACCAATATCTAAATTCTGGGGGGAGGTGGCGGAGATTTTGGAAGACATCACGGCAATACCTGCTACACCCTCCCCCCGGAAATACCTCTTTGGGGATGTGGGTAAAACTGCAACTACCACTAGACGATTGTTTAATTTAGCATGTGTGATTGCAAAGCGAAATATATTGAAATGTTGGAAGTCCATAGATCCTCCTAGGCGACAGGACTTCTTGAAAGACCTGTCGATGGTTAATGAACTTGAAGAACAATTTATTATTACATTGCCATCAGGATGCCGCCCCAAAGATATATGGTCGCTGTTCAGGCTCTATCTATGCAATATGCTATCTGATGAAGAGGACAATCCATCGTCACCGCTCTAGTACTGTCAAGCCAAATGCAAAAGTGTAATGTATATTGTAAACGATCACATATGATGTCATATGATGTTGCGATTCGCTGACCGCTGGCCAATTTTGTCTTGTTGTACCTTTCTCTGAACAAAAATAAAGATTTAAAATAAATAAAAATAAAATAATATCAATTTCCATAAAAATACATCAGATATAGTATATCTAGTAGAAACTGCTGGTTTTCATTGGAACGGTAAAGAATCTTGAGTAAAAGCCCTGCTCTTTCTCTTAAGGAGGAACGTTCTTTATCACTTCCATTAGCAACAGCTTGTGCAGCGCCTGTGAGAGAGTGGCTGAGCCCCTTTGTAGGCGGGATGAGAAAGGGTTGGGTGATAGACCCTGTGCACTACCGACAGGGACCAACTGTCGCTGGTTGTTTTAACACGTTGCAAGAGGATGCACTCTTCCTCCGACCTGTGAGCTGTAGATCTTCACCCTTGTGTCACTTAGACTGCTTGGCTTCTGGAGTGGGGACAGGGTGAAGGTTGGGGGAAAAAGATCCCTGGGGTGAGGGACATGCTTGTTGTTTGCACAGAGGGCTCATGAGATCGGTCTTGCCTACTCAGGCGGTCATAGAAGCCTCTAAATCCTCCAATGTTTTTAGAGAATTATTGTCTTTGAAGGGCGACTGCGGGCTCTTGCCACATAGATGAACCTACAGCTATACCCCTAGCAGCTGTGTCCAGATGATGTTAGGATGCCTCTCGTTAGATATGGTGCTAATTGGTAAGCCTCTGCCAAGCCCAAGCGGAACCCTGCTTGAAATTCAGAGGTGAGAGTCGTAGTCATCCCACTCTTTCAAGAACTCAAGGTTGTTGGTTATCCAGAACAGGACTGCAAGACTTGTCCTTGGCCTTAATCCTAGGGATCGTATCTTTCCAGGAATGAAATCTCTGCACTGGCTCCCTGTGGCTGCGAGGATTAAGTTCAAAACCCTCTGCATCATCCACAAGGCATTCTGGGGCCTGGGGCCTCAATACCTTCAACTCTCTCTCCCCCTAAATATTTTCCTTCTGGAGCTCTTCGCTCATCCGCTTCCAACTCCCCAATGGTCAGTTGCTTCTGCAAGCACGAGTTGGGGGTAGATCTCTTTCTTTGGCTGGTGCCTCCCTCTGGAACAGCCTCCCTTAAACTTGTGGAGAACCATCTCTGGTTCCTGAAGCACCTCAAAACCTTTCTCTTTGCTTCTGCTTTTTCTCCTCCCCTCCTCTCCTGAACTCCTGGTTCTACCGGAACTGCACTGGCTACCTGGACACCCTCTGATCTCGGGCCCAGGTCCCACCTGGCTACCCCTGCACTTCAGGACTGTTTCTGTATCCCTACAGTACCCCCCACCAGCCTTTACTCCTGAAGTCTGCGCTTACCACGTAATGTTATTTGTCATTTCTATTCCCATGTACTGTACTGTTCCTTCCCCCGCACTTGCCCGATCTGAATGACACCTGGCCTAGTAGGATCGCTGTCCGTCCTCCCTTTGTTCCCCTCCCTTGCCTAGTCGCGCCTTGAAACACCTGTGTATAGGCGCATTATAAATGCCATATCATATCATAAACCATGACCGCTTCCACATTGGCCTGCCTAAAACTCAGGGCAAATATCCAGGAGATGATCCTTGCTCCCCAGAAGAGGTAGAAGGAGACGATGCATTACGTTTGCCAAAATGAGTAGCAGCCCCACTATAGTGGAGTGAGCTGGGGAGTGGCTCATCACACGAGCTTTCCCAGGGAAGAGGTCTGAATCTCGTGTCCACTTTTCTCGGGACTGATAGCACAGAAACTAGTTTTGCCACCACATCAGTTTGAAGGTGTATGCCCAACCTTTGTCGCTTTCTCAAGAGGACTGAGGAAAGGACTCCTTGGTCCGACTGTGGGCTTTCTGGTACTAGGATCCCCAAATACACCATATGCCCTTGCACCCTGTCATGGAATGCTTTAAAGGGCATGGGCACTTCCTCTGTCTTCTGAAAGACCATCCTTGATGTCCACTGGGCCATCATCCAGAGGACTGGGTGATAGAGGTGGGGGAGGATATTTTGCTAGAAGGCGAGGGGAGGGCACATCGGGTTGAGAGCCTGTGTCTGCCGTCACTGTCTGAGGTACAGTGGGTTGATTCTGAGGTATCACTGGGTAAGAGGTGGAGACAAGCACTTCCTTCATGAGGGATGTAAAATATTGCCTCAAGGGATTTGAGTGCATTAGATCCTGAAATCTCACCCAAAAATGTTTTCTAACTTGAGGGTTCATGACTAGAGGATCCAGGAGAGAGGCCCTGGCACCCAATTGCTGGAAGGAACAAGAGGAGGGAATGAATATCCCCTCAAAAGTACTGGGAGGCAGCAGTGTAAGAAATCTGTCTGAGTCCTTTGTTATGTATGTGCTTCGACACAGCCATAGATGCTTCCCTCGTTTAATGTCTAGAAGCTGGCCTGGTGACAGTGATGGCGGCACTATGATGAGCCATGACCTGCCAGGGATGAGGTGTGGCCGCAGTGACCGTACAGGCCACAGTACTCCCTGAGGTTAACTCGCAGGTCTATGAGTGTCCTCTGGTGTCGGCCCAGTAAGCGGAACAGAACTGGCCTCAGACAGTGGTCTGGGAGGCAAAAAAGCCTGCAGGAACAGGGTCCCTACTAATAGCCTTGTCATGAACCAAATTCTTCTTCTGGTGGCAGCTCGGTATTAGACTGTAGTGGGCTCCCAATGTGAATGCTGGTGCAGGTCTCCTCTAAGACCTCTTCAGGGCATGCACTGATACTGCAGTGGCTAACTCCAACATGCCACTGAAGGAGCCATCCCGCCTTGGCTATGCCTGGGAAGGTTCTCAGCCTGACCAGGTGGCAAAGTAAAAAGATCTGTACATATCCTCTTGGATCTGATTGAGATTCTCAGGCGATCCAGTGCCAAATACGTCTTCCAACCAGATCAGCCGACTTTTGAGGGACTTGTGCACTTTGTGACGCAGTTTCGTACGTGTCCCAACAGTGATGCCGGCCCAAACACTCTATGCAACGTCAATGACCCTTGTAAAACATTTTTATTTCTTTTTTACTTGTATTTAATCACTATGTTTTAAGATGCTTCTATCTAGTTGGTGAGAGCATCTATTCTCTCCATGGCATGTTTTAAAATCTTTGCCGTGGCAATGGTCCATCATGTCTTTTCACCCGAGATCAGGCGAGTCCACCAAGTCTCTTCTTCACGTAGCTTACAGTCTGGGAATAACGGGGTCAGATATGTAACTCTCGCTGCTCTGGTCTCTGGACAAGACATCAGCAAATGCCTTTTTCTTTCCCGTTGCTGTTGATCTGCGCGTAGTCTGCATTCATTTGATCTTGACACTGATCTTATTTCCAAGTTTTTGTGCGCAGGTAAAAGATTTAGTCGTGCTCTCATAAATATACTTCTCAAGGTTTTGTCTGGGAATTTGTTGATATATGCTTGCGTTTCTTTAAGAAATGTTGCCGTCTTTGGCTTAACAGTTTCTTGGTTACAGCGGTTTCATGAGTGTTAATCCAGTCCAAGTCTTACATTTGTTTTTTGACTCTCAATGGGTTGGAAATTGAGTCTTCCTCAGTACAGGTAATAAGTTCCAATTGGAGTTTTTTTGCAGTCACCCAAGTATTTAGCATTTGGCAGCGACCACCTTTAATCTCCTCGGCAATCAGCTGATAGGCTGGCGGAATTTCTATCATCAAGGTTTTCTTATAGAGCTGCATGCTGCTCACTTCTAATATTGCTGATAGAGAAAGCAGGCCAAGTTCGAGTCTGATAACTGCGATGGAAGTAGACTTAGGTACGTTAAGAACTGATCTCCACAGATAACCGTCCAGCTTTGGCCATATTGTGACTGGGATGTTGGGGATTGCGTCCATCCCATAAAGGATAGATGGAACCACTTTTGCTTTGTAGTATTGAATTGCAGGCAACAAAGAAAACCTTCCAAATGTTTTGTCAATTGCTCTGGTTTGTGATGTAAAATTTTGCATTTTGTCCCAAAGGGCTTTTTGCATTTTGACTTCAGATCATGACTCCCAAATATTTCAATTGGTCGACAGTTTCAGTTTTTATGCCAGAGTCCAACTCGATTTTTCATTTTTTTGGGGGCATTTTTCCAGTATCAGGATTTTTGTTTTGGTCTTATTTATTTCTACGTTGTTTTCTTCTATGTAGTGTATAAGGTTGTTCAATTGCCTTTGGAGTCCAATGGGGGTTTGGTCCAACAGGATCATATCGTCCGGATAGAGCATGCGGGAGACACTGCAATTGCCTATTTTTGGTGGAAATTATCTTACTGTGGTTTTGGTTTCTTTGAAGTCCCCAAGGAAGGCGATAAACAAAGCTGGGGCCAAAGGACAGCCCTGCTTTACCCCCCTTTTGGAGATTATTTTGTCTGACAAAAGGCCCTGTTGACTCAGGCGTACATGCATTTTTGTATTGGTGTGTAGAGCAATCAAAGGACCTAAGCTTGTTCCAGAGCTTCTCACGATCCACTTGGTCAAACGCTTGGGTCAAGTCGATGAATGCTAGACAGACCCTATGAGCACCATGTCTGATCTTAATTTTAATTATGCTTAAAAGCGTAATGTTCACCGACATGCCCGCGTTCTTCATGAAACCGGTTTGAAACAGGTCTGCACAGGGGGAAGATCTTGTCCAAGTCTGAAATCTTGTGAGAAGCAAAGTAGCGAAGACCTTCCCGATGATATCTAAAAGGGTGATCGGGCGGTAGTTATAGTAGTAAAACATTTTTTGTATTTTAAACAGTGGACACAACACCATTTAATTTTGCAACACTGCAATAGTCAATATACAATGAATAAAGCCAACTGCCAATGTCTTCAATTATACACCAATATAATACATAACTAAAATTTAAAAAAACACACAATCTAGAAAGTCATAAATACGTATATTTCAATGCAGATATTTTAAGTGAAAATATACTTTTTAACACCCATTCATTCCAACAGATTGCTTCACACATTTCAATCAACAAACAATGAGCACAGTAATAAATCCTGGCTTGCATTTGCTTTCTTGATCAATAGCTAAATGCTTCACAAATCACTGTCCCTAGTGTCACAGCACCAATTAGGAACCCATGTCCAACAACAAAATAACTCTTTTGAAAAAAAAAAACTCGTGTTGTTTTGGTTAGGTCAATTTCTTTCCGTCTTAGATCTCCGCCTTCATCAGGGCCATCAAATACAATTGCCAAAAATAATTGTTTCTGTTAAAAAGAAACAGTTTCAATTTCCAAAAGGCAAACATTTCAATTTTTTTTAAAAACAAAAATTATGAAAAGCAAAGCTCAATAAACACACATAGGACAAACAGAAGGGGACAGACCATACCTCCTACTGCATGCCGTGATGTTTAACACTAACATCAAAGCCCCACCGACCTTGGCTTGTTCAAGTACAATTTTCACATGCTGTTTCCTTGGAGACAATGACAAGGCTTGTTTCACTGTCTATTCCTCCCATCTCACAAGTGCACCCCGCCAGTGTGTGCATGCCATCAGCCGGGTCCCCCAAACATGCATCTTTGCAACAACCTTTTCAAAGCAGGCTAACCCCACACTTATGCCCAGATTCCAAGTAAGTGCATTCATTGTGCATCCTGTGTCACACCTAAAAGTGTGCTGTGGCTCAGTCGAGAGCCACCACTACCCCATCGACAGGCTCTACACCCACTGGCTCTACACCCACCTGTGAATCTTTTGCAAGATAGCCCAGCGCTTGAAAGCACTGAGTTTGCTGTGGTTGCACTGTACCGCTGGTGTACCCTGAGATCCTCTTCCTCATTGGACCTGCGCATAAAGCAAACATAGATTTTTAAAATATATCATCTACATGAGGGTGTTGCTACAATCTTGTTGGGGAGCAATCCGAATATAGGTGAAGATTTGAAAGGACAGACTGGCCTTCAAATGAAGTTAATGTCTGCGGTACTACTCTGCTGTGTAAACCATCACACAGACCTTACTCGCTCTACCTGATGTAAAAAAGCCAAAGTGAAACGTCCGGTCTGAGACGTGGAGACTAAGTGCGAACAACAATCACCGCTTCCCTCTTCCTGACACACAATGGTGCTTCTGGTTTTAGTTCTAATTAGCGCTACAGGTTCACAGCATCTCGTCTCTTACCTGAATAAATTGATGGATCAGGAAACCGCCCTTAGTGCACTGCCATTTCTGGTCGCAAACAAACTTCCCTGTGCTCTGCATTTCTTATGTTTTATATATATCTCGGCACTTACCGGTAATGGGCGTGTCACTTGTCCATACTCGTCATCTCACATGATGCGAGTGCCACAGTGTAATCGAGAGGCCATCTTGGAGTCTGGCATTTTGCTATACTGTCGTAGAACTTGGAAAAAGCGCCTGTGTCACTTAATCAGGACTAGTGCCCCTTGTTCCCAGGCACAGCGATACACAGCCTACTGAGTGCCAAACAGCATTGTGGCCCATTGGTGGTGTACCAGGGCCACTGCCACACGGCCTACTGAATATCAAATGGCATTGTGGCCCATTAGTGGTGTACCAGGGCCACTGCCACACAACCTACTGAATATCAAATGGCATTGTAGCCCATTGGTGATATACCAGGGCCACTGCTGGAACACACCCATTCGTTCCACAGATTCTCCTGCATGCTAGCTAGGCATTTTAAGTAATCAGTGCAGACAACTGGATCCCATCATTAAGCCTAGTCTCATGCATTTTTGGAGCAAAAATTGATTTATCGATTAAAGTGAGCAATCGAGCTGCTATTGGGGGACCATTGACGTCTGCTATAAGCTAGTCCAGTACGAACCATGTAAGGTCATCTTGGCCTAGGCCCTTCTCCACAAAGTGTTGCACTAATGAGGCCTTTAAGATTTGATTACGGATCCTGCTTCTGTGTTCCGAGACTCTCACCAAAACCTTTCTGTTTGTCATCCCTATATATAATAGGTTGCACTTACACTTGATCCCGTAGATCACATTTTTGGTATTACAGTCAGAAATTTTTTTAATCTTCCATTGGAATGTATTTTGGATGAAGGTTTTCAATATCAATGGCCACGCTGTATGGTTGCCACAGGGATGGTATCCCGTCAGTGGTACCACCTCCGTTCTAAATGCTGCTGTAATGGTGTTCTGTCCCTGTGCATCCTGTGAACCATTGAACTTGGGAACAGTGCTCGCTCTTGAACCGACAAATTTGAGAAGAGGCAGAAGATAGGGCAGCCTGTGTGACTACCTTTTCTAGATACACCACTAGTGTTAAACAAATAGTGAAAACAATTGGCCCCTGGTAACAAGCACAAGCTGTTATAGAAACTTAACTCTATTTGCCCTGAAACAAGGCGGGAACCTTAAAGAAAAATGTGTACATGCCAAGTTCCATGGTTCACGGGATGCACACGGATGTAACGCCATTACAACAGCATTTAGAACTGAGGTGGTACCACTGACGGGACACCATCCCTGTGGCAACTGTACAGCGTGAATACATAGTACCAGTAGTGTACCCTAGTTAAATCTCTGTCTTCTTCAAAATATATTTATACATAAGGTAAGGAAATCACTTCAGCTTCAGGTGCCCTGGGTCCAACTCTTGCCACAGAGGGAACACTCAAGAAATAATCAACATTCATCAGACTCACTAATTAATAAATAACACCTTCCTATGTTTAGTTATGAAATTTATTATGAACAAACAGAAAAACTTAAAATGATTTATACAAAATCAATAGTTCATAGATGAACAGCAGATTGCCGTCTTCTCAAAATATAATTTAAATCAACAAAAGATATCACTGTTCTCAATTCATTATACAGAAGAGATGTCATCAAGCAAAGAATTTCATGTTTCTCCTAACGTACACTGACAAAGTTTGTACGTCTATCTGTGAATATAGATAACAGTTCTTTGTCAAACCCAAGCAGTACCACATCAGCAAAACTAAGGCTTCTTTCAATGGGGTGCTTCCTGTTGACACCACACTACGCGTTTCGGGACAAACTGTCCCTTCTTCAGCTGTAATTGTTATCTGTTCTTGTAATCTATACAGGATATACAAGAAAGAATACCCATCAGCTTAATGCGTTGTTACTTCAATGTCAAATCTAATGATCCTCAAAGCCAGAGTACTGACCTATCTGGTCTTGTACTGACCGGTCCGTTCATAAACTTCCCAAGTATTTTCACCAATTTGATGAGATGTAAGACATATGAATATGGTCTCTCACTTTCTGCAAGTACCTCTCAATATATATGTAAAATGCGTTTGAACACTACACTTTTATCAATGTGTCCACAAGACTAACCTGCTTCAAGAAAGTTTGAATCCTGGATGTAAGCTGTCTACCAGGTTCTGGATGCCGGGCCAGTCCTCTCTCTCACCTGTCATCTCTGTAAGCCAAACAAGAAAACTTTGATCTATTGCATGTACTCTCTTTTCTTATACTATAATACCGTATATCACCACTTCGTTCATGGTAAGCGTTCAATCTCATACCCTAGCTTCAGATAAGTAAATGCTTGATACAGGAAAGGGAGATGGCTGTGAAAACAGCCTCCCGCCCCGTATGTACAGCCTGCCCATTAACATGGACATTGAAAACCTTCGCGCACAATACATTATGGAAGATTAAAAGAATTCGAACTGTAATACCAAAAATTTGATCTACGGGATCAAGTCTAAGTTCAACCTATTATATATAGGGATGACGAACACAAATGTTTCAGTGAGAGTTTCGGAACACAGAAGCAGGATCCGTAATAAAATCTTAACGGCCCTATTAGTGCAACACTTTGTGGAGAAGGGCCATGGCCCAGATGACCTTACATGGTTCGTGCTGGACCAGCTTACAGCAGACATCAGTGGTCCTCCAATAGTACCTCGATTGCTCACATTGGTGCAAAAATTGATTTATCGGTTAAAGGCGCATGACACTGGGCTTAATGATGGGGTCCAGTGGTCTGCACTGATTACTTAAAATGCCTAGCTAGCATGCAGGAGGATCTGAGGAACGAATGGGTGTGTTCCAGCAGTGGCCCTGGAACACCACCAATGGGCCACAATGCCATTTTGCACTCAGTAGGCTGTGTGGCGCTGTGCCTGGGAACAAGCGGTGCTATTCCTGATTAAGTGGCACAGCCGATTTTGCCAAGTTGCACTACACTGACCACGACAGTATAGCAAAATGCCACACTCCAATATGTCAGCTCGATTACACTGTGGCTCTCGCATCATGTTACATGACGAATATGGACAAGTGGCATGCCCATTAGCCAGAAAGTGCAGAGATATATGTAAACATAAGAAATGCTGCGCACAGGGAATTTTTTTTGCGACCAGAAATGGCAGTGCACTAAGGGCGGTTTTGTGATCCAGCAATTTATTAAGGTAAGAGACGAGATACCGTGAACCTGTAGCGCTAATTAGAACTAAAACCAGCAACACCATTGTGTGTCAGGTAGAGGGAAGCTGTGATTGTTTTTCGCACCTAGCCCCTGACTTTGCCTTTGGCTTTTTGACATCAAGTAGAGCGAGTAAGGTCCATGTGACGGTTTACGCATTGGCATAGGACCGCAGGCATTTCACTTCATTTGAAGGCCAGCCTGTCCTTTCGAATCGGCGCCGGTGGCACGACAAAGAAAAAGAGGAAAGATTAATTACCGGCTCAAATGTGTGTGGGGTAAGTGATACCCTTCACTTATATTCTGATTGCTCCCCAACAAGAGGATAGCAACACCCGCATGTAGATGACCTGTTTAGAAATTCTATGTTTGGTTTATGCGCCGGTCCAATGAGGAACGGGATCTCAGGGTACAGCAGCATTACAGTATGACCACAGCAAAGTCAGCACTTTCAAGAGCTTAGCTATCTCGCAAGAGATTCACAGGTGGGTGTAGAGCTAGTGGGCAGACATCTGTCGATGTGGTAGTAGTGGCTCTCGATTGAGATTGAGTCACAGCACACTTTTAGGTTTGACACAGGATGCACAAAGAATGCACTTACTTGGCATCTGGGTATCGGCGTGGGCTTAGCCCGCTTTGAGAAAGCTGTTGCAAAGGTGCATGTCTGGGGGACCTGGCTGATGGCATGCACGCACTGGCATCTGGTGAAATGGGTGGAATAGACAGAGACAATGACAAAGTGTGCAATGACAAGGTACGTTTCACTGAGGACACAGGATGTGGAAATTGCACTTGCACTTGCACGAGCCAAGGTCAGTGGGGTTTAATGGTGGTCTTAAACATCACGGAACTGTAGGAGGTAGGGTGTGTCCCCTTCTGTTTGTCCTATGTGTGTCTGTGTGTGTGTTTGTTGAGTTTTGTTTCGAATAATTTTTTTTTTTAAACTGACATTTTTGGCTTTTTGAAAATTGAAACTTTATTTCTTTCTAACAGAACCAATTATTGTTGGGAATTGTATTTGATGGCCCTGATGAAGGCGGAGGTCAGAGACGGAAAGAAATTGACTTAGCCAAAACTCGAGTTGGCCAAGCTTTCAGCTTGTTTTTTTCCAAAGAGTTCTTTTGATGTTGAACTTGGATGCTCAATTGGTGCAGTTACACCAGGGATAGTGATTTGTGAAGCATTTAGCTATTGGTCAAGAAAGCAAATGCCATCCAGGATGTATTACTGTACTTGTTGTTTGTTGATTGAAAGGTGTAAAGCAATCTGTTTGGAATGAATGGGTGAAGTTGTGATTGAAGAGAGGATAAACTATGCAGGTTAAGGGTGTTAGAACATATATTTTCAATTAAAAGATCTGCATTGAAATATACGTATTTATGACTTTCTAGATTGTGTGATTTTTTATTTTAGCTATGTATTATATTGGTGTATAATTGAAGACGTTGTGCAGTTGTCTTTATTCATTGTATATTGACTATCGCAGTGTTGCAGAATTAAATAGTGTTGTCCACTGATTAAAATACAGAAAATGTTTTACACGGGTCATTGATTATGTATATTATTGATTGATCTCCATTTTGTGCCCTTGCAAACTGTATAAATAGAAGGGTCTGACCTTATATTTGTGTGTGTTTAGGCCCAAACACACTAAGCCGAGAGTGAGAGGGTCTGCTGCCAAGAACGACCGGTGAACACAGAAACCTGCTTTACCCAGCATAACAGGGTGAGCAAGGGGACGAGGAGAAAATAAGAGGGCTGCATCTGGCGTCTGACCTGTCCAACGCAGAGAACGGGTCAGGGGAAAGGAGTACGGGACACTGGGAATAAGACCTGGTTGTGCTACACGCACATAGCCCACTAAATTCTTAACAGGAGAACACACTTGGGCTTGCTATGGCTCTGGTCCTGTGCCCACTCCACGGAAACTTACGTAAGTATGGCGGAAAGGGCATGGGAAGTAGGAGTAGATGCTTTAGCTTTCTACTTTGATCCTAGCAAGTGTCTTTAGACATGAGATTCATGTATGGGGTTACCAAGGCTCTGTGGTTGAGTTGTTTTGGGGGCAGGGGGGTTTGACTTTTGGCAATGTTGGGCCTGTTATTTTTTAATTACTTCAGCACCTCTAAAGTAAAGACTTTGCCTGATAGTGACCATTACTTGATGTTTAGTAATTATTCTTGCAGTGGCGATAAGAGGTTTCTCTCCTTATATCTGTTAGTTTTGTCTTGTTGATTTGCACTTTCTATAATACTATATGAAGCTTACAAATGTTGTTGAGCTGTCAGAGTTGCATGGTTCCACACAATTGCATCCATCCTAACATTTATTAATAAAGTAGGCGGTTACTGGTCCCTGAAGGCGCAGGTGTGTCCCTATGCCTGTAACACATTTGTTAACTCAGGGAGAGTTATTGTTCCTTGAGTTCTGGGGTAATTGACTGGAAGTTTGATGTTCATCAGTAGGGGGATGGGGGAGGGGGTTATGTACTCTGTTCTATCTATTCAGTTTAGGTATGGCAATGTCAAACATTAAAATAATGTAATGGCCATTTGTATAGCGTCTTTCACCATTTGTATGGTCTCAACGTGCTGTAGGTGTAACGCCTTTGGGAACCGGAGTCCAAGTATGGGAAATTCAACAGAGTTATAGAATGTGTGTGTGCATTTTGGCCAGTTTGAAGGTAGGCAGGGGTGGCCAGGTCCCTGCTGGTGACCCATGTTGAGCAGGCAGTTGGGTGGGTACCGGTAGCTCAGGCTGGAGAGTATGCGAGGGAGATGGTTTGTGTGTAGCTAGACCGAATTTTATCGTGGGGGATAGCAGCATTCTAATGGCTGAGGTGCTCTGCAAATGTAAGAGCAGGGTGAGGCATTATGTGTGCAGCTGGATCGAATTTCATCATGGGGGATAGCTGCATTGTAGTATCAGAGGTGTTGTGAGATATATATCAGGCAAGCAGAACTTCAAGAACGGTTCTCAAGAGTACAGTCATAAAAAAAAGTGTCTTAGAAAAGAAACGATAGTAGCAGTTCAGAGTATCAAGAGACCAAGGGAGACCAGTAGTGTGGATACGGGGTAGTCTTCAGTAGAGTTTGGCAGATGTGGAGCAGGTGCAAGTGGATCTAGGTCACCTGGCCTTAGCCCCGCCTTCCTGGTTGTCGCTCTATTCCCCCCCACTTAGCAAGCCCCGCCCACCTGGTGCCTTCTTGGTTGCTGCTCATTTTCCATACTTAAGGAGCCCTCTAGCTTCTCTTCCTTTGCACATGGGGAGCAGGTGCAAGTGGAGCTAGGTCACCTGGCCTAAGCAGCACCCACCTTCTTATCCCTGCCTCTTCCTTCCTTCTCTTAACTCTTAAATCAAGGGCGTCTCTCGCCCGGGCGTCCGAAGTGAAGGGCAGACAAAGAAAAGGGCGATTCCTGTTTGGACCTGTTCGGACCAGGAGGACCGTGGGACCCGAACCCCTGCTCAGACAGCAGGTAAGCATGCACCAACATGTGTTTACTCCCTCTGTCCCTACAGGCCATCCCCACCATCATCAGGCAACGCCAACTTCTTCGATGCTTGAGGACAGGTCCTCTGTGGCACAGGAAGTTGTTCCAGTTGTGTAACGCTGCCTGCCTCTTGTATTTCTCTGCTCCCCCTTGTTGTATCCATGTGATGCCTGTATGCTTAAATCCTTCATCTTGCTGTAGCCCTCCTCCCTCCAAGGCAGCCTCTCCTGCCCCCCCCTGCATCAACAATCCCTTCCTGCCCATTGTGGAGGTTTGTTTTGACACATTATGGTGACACCATCACCACCTTGTTGCTTATGCTTTGATTTGACTTATGGACTCGTGTGACTCATGTTGGTTCATCCATCTCGAATCTCGTTGTTCTCATGCTGGACTTCCTTAAGCATCACGTAATCATGGTGACCATGAGTCCTGTTGTCCCCATCTGCGGCTTGAATCCTGGCTTGCACTTGCTGATTTTTTGCAACATTTTGTGTTCAGAATTGACCTCTGCAACTTGATGTGCTCTCTCCACTTGCTTATGTGCTCTATAACACGGTATTTTGCCGGCTGTGCTTCTTCCTCTCTTTCACCACACTTGATGCTTCTCAGTCTTTTCTTCCTCTCCCTGTCTTTTCCCTCTCTCCTCTCCCCCTCCCCTCACTATATTCTATGCCCTTAACCTATCCGAATTATCGTCAGACTTAGTATGATAATCGCTTGTTTGTTCTTCTCCCCCCCCCACCCCCTCACCTTTTGTCAATCTCCAGCACTACCAGAAATGTCGTCAGGCCTAGTACGACAGTCGCTTGTTTTGTACCTCTCCTCCTGCCCCTCCCTCACCGTTTTTCAATATCAAGCACTAACAGAAATGTAGTCAGGCCTAGTATGATAGTCATTGTCTGACAATAATAAGAAGGGAGGGAGGGGGAGGTAGGAGATGAGACAAAGCTCTTGCACTATCTGAAATTTCGTCAGGCCTAGTACGATAGTTAATTTCACATTCTTAATGTCTCAAAGCCTTGTAAGAATGTCATTGTATTTTCCCTTGCTCCCTCCCTTGCCTTGAAGCGCTTTGAAACACGTGTGTATATGCGCTATATAAATAAACTATCAATAGCAATACCCTTCTGCGAAAATGTCCCAAAGAGTAGTGTGAGTTCCAGTGGAGTGAGACCCTTGATGACGAGGGGGGCCCAAGTAAGAGGTGCGCAAGCAGCTCTGTTGGATCAGGAGACCAATACAATACCCCAAAAACCAGATCGGCAGTTGGTAGGTTCCAGTGATGACACCAGTGAATGAGGCAGCCCGAGACTATTTGAAGGACTCTTCTACTAATTTGGTGTTACCCTGAGGTTGTAGGTCGGAACCCAGAGGAGTGGAAAATTGTTGGTCATAGTCTGTTAAGGGTTTGAACGTAGTCCTCCGACACAGAATTCTGCTTCAGGGTGGGGTCAGCCTTGAGAAACCACAATGAAGAACTTATATTGACAAAAGCCTGTGAAGTCACACCAGTCTGGAGCCAGCCACAGGAGGAGGACCGAGAGGAGAGTTCAGCAGTGCGATTTCAGGAACAATGGCAGCACATGCCCCTGGAACTTCTCAGATGGAAGGAACCAGTGCGCATGCTAGATATCCTGGGAAGAAGAGCTGTCCGGTTCAACAAATAGTCACTTCCGGGTCCTGGAAGAAAAGGAGCACCAGGCGCAGTAAAGAGCTTCAGGGAGACTTGTCCTTTGAACAGAAGCTGTCATCCACTTGTCCCCACCGGATATAGGGAACGGAGAGTTGCAGTGGGTACATTCTGGAGAGGCAGGGCTTTGCTGTCTAGATTCTTCAAAGAGTCAAAGGACCCTGGTGTAGAGCTGTGTTCCTTCTCAAGCAGGCGGCCTTCAAAGAATGCAGGTACACATTTCCAGCAGTAGACCAGGTGAATGGGTAAGAGGGTCTGCTTTGTTTCCCTCCTTTGGAAAGCAGTGAGTGAACACAGGACCCATTCACACACTTTGAATCATTCAAATCGGTGGTGAGCCAATTCTAGACCGGCCCTCCTAACAACCCAGCGTTCCGGAAGGGTCTTTCACAAAGAAATGAATCTGAATTATCCCAGACAGGTATCTGTATATGCCAAGTTAAGAGCTTGTTTCAGGCTTACTACAACCCCCAGTGCTGTGATACAGGCATCTAATGGCTCAAGATGGCCATTTCCTCACACACACAAAAAGGAACAAGAGCCAGTCGTGTGTCCTCGCAAATTTTAGAAGTAAACGAAGACTAGCACCATTTTGGTGATTTGAGGTGGGCAAAAACAACCATGCCATGTAAAATGGATTCCACCCAGTGGAACCATATTACTTAGGCAAAAAGGCCACTAGATAACAAAGAGAAGTCATACCCCTCCTACGACACTTTGAGGCACCTTTGAAGTACCCATGCCTTAGAATTGATAAGAATTTTGGATTAATCCTTCCACAGAGAAAACCTGAAGGTGATTTGAGCGTGCAGTGGGAGCCAGTGAAGGTCGACGAGGGCCGGGGTGATTTGGTTGTATCTGTGTAGACCCAGCCGCGTATAGGACGTTTCTCAGGGACACAAGGGAGGACGACCTGTGACCTTCGAGGAGCGCATTGCCCCCATCCAGGTGGGATTGGACCAGTACTTGAACAGTGGATCTAAAGATGTATGGAGGAAAGAAGGGCTTAACTCTCCACACGAGTGAAAGCTGATACCAAGATGTCTGAGTTTTCTTAGCTACATGTGTCTTGAAGGAGTGGTGTTTGTCGATGTGGAACCCGAAGGACTTGGCGCACGAGGTGGGCTCGGGTGCGAAGCCCTCAGAGTTCATGGTTGATAGCCAGGTCTGTATGTCTGGGTGTTCGGTGTTGTTGGTGAGGAGTAGGAAATATTTCCTGAATGTCCATTGCATACTTGAAGCTCAACCCCTCCAAGACTGGATCAGCGAGAGGCAGATTTTGAGCCCATGGATGTCTTTGATGGAGTCAATCTTGAGGTATAGCTGTGTTTCGTCAGCGTATTGGTGGATGTGGCTGTTTTGTGTGGCTTTGAGGGCTCCCAGCGGCTCCATGATTGAAGATCACTGGGAGAGGATGAAACCATGCAGGACTCCACAGGTGACGGGTAGCATTGGCGATCTAGAGTAGTCCATCTGAAAAAACTGTTGTCAGTTGGTGAGGTAGGACTTGAACCAGTGTAGTACACTATTGCCGATTTCCATGTGCCGATGTGGGGTGTCCTTAAGCGCCTGGTGGTCTACTGTGTCGAAAGCGGCAGAGAGGTAGAGTAGAACCAGGAGGCAGGGGTGGTCATCAAGGATGTTGAGGGTGTCATCACCACATGTATATTTGCTTTTGCTGTGCTGCATCTGGGTCTGAGCCCGGATTGGTAGGTTTGGAGGAGATTGTTGGTGTCGATGTGTTGCTGCAGTTGTGCAGCTACCGCTTTCATGATGAACTTACAGAGGAAGGGAAGGTGGTTGATGAAGCAATAGTTACCAAGGTTGTCGGGATACAGAGTGGGTTTGTTTAGTAGATTGAGGATTTGTCCTGTCTTTAGGGTCGATGGGAAGGTGCCTTGAGTTAGGGAGCTGTTGATCATCTCCAGGTAGGGAAGAAGAGCTTCTGCAGGGAAGGTCTTGAGGATGGATGCTGGGAGGATGTCGTCTGTATATGATGTGGCTTTGGGGGTGGCCAGGGTTTCTACCAGGCCCTCTGTCCAGAGTGTTTTGTCCACAGTGTCTTGAAAGTTGTCCAGGGTGTGGAGATTTTGCAAGGAGGGACATGAGGTGGGTCTGTGGATGTAGAGCTGGGTTCTATGTGCCTGCGAATCTTGCTGATTTTGTTGATGAAGGTGTTGATGGCGGTGGCATGGCGTGGTCAGGTAGAGGGTTGACGCGGTGCTTGACAGCTTTGAAGAGGGCTCTACTTTTGTTGTTGGCTTCTGGTATGGTGTTCTGTTGGTAGGAGGCCTTGGCTGTGTTGATTAGTTGTCGGCGGGTTGCTCAGAGTTCCTTGAGGAGCGCCAGGTCGGATGCGGTCGTGGAGCGGCACCAGATTTTCTCTTCTTTATTGATGACTCTTTTGCTGAGGTTTAGTTCTTGCGTGTACTTCCCTTGAGTTTTTAATGATTTGTCGGTCAAAGACTTTCGACTGTACCAGAGATTTTGCTAGACCCCTGTATGACCACTCCTAGGGCCTTCTGGTATCAGTAGTTTCAACAAACGTGAGATCAACCAGAGCCTCTTGGATGAGCACCCACGTTGTGCCAGACCCCTCTGCGGCTGGTTTTTCCTTAATGTTAACAGTACTTTCAACTTCCCTATTTTGCCGTTTGCAACTTTCGTTCAACACAGTTCGGTTTCTTATTGGTTCGCCCCTTGACTCATCAGCTGTGATAAACCGCTTGGCTTTTCTTGTCTCTGGAGTCAAGGACGTTACCACGGTAGCAAGCGTCTCTCCTTGGGTTGGTTATCAGCGGAGGAGGGCTCTGTTTACCGTTGACATCTGCTGCAACACATTCTGGCTATTGTTCGCGGTCTTACGGTTCCTTCTACGGAGGTTTTGCAGATTTGGAGTGGAAATGGCAAGGTCGTGTCTCTTCTTGTCGCCCCTTCGGTCCTCGCGCCTTTCTCCTCTTGAACTGCTGTACTTGGATAGCTCTCTCGTTGTGTGGTCTGCCTTGCTCATAGTGTGCTCTCGTGCTCCACCTTTTATCCCTATGGGGAAGGTATTAGGCAAAAACCTGTGCAGTTCCCTTAGGGACCACTGCAAACGGCTTAAGACTATAGGTGTTGTCAGTAAACCCAATTGGTAGCAGTCTGTACCACCCAGATTTACCTGCTAGCTGTGGCTGAGCAACTAGACTTCTCTCAAGAAGAGTTAGACAGTATATAGAGTATACAAGATAGGTACTAAAATACAGTAGCACAAGCAAACACTGACCAGAGCTTGGGTATAAAAGTATATCATTATTTATTTAAAAACACACTTTGTAAAATACACCAACTCTAATATGGCAAGCAAGTTCAAACACAGTCACTATTAATATATATACATCCCTGATTACTTATTGAACAAGTCTTAGTTAAAACACCACTTATTTACAGACAGAGGTGAGCGCTTAACCTAAGATGGCACTCCAATAGGTTAGTTAAAAAGGGAGGGAAAAAGGCAGAATTAGGAAGATGCACAATACCAACACTTTAGGAGAACCAGAGCAAGTCAGAAAAGGCAGAGTCTACTGAGGAGCAAGAAAGTCATAGGCCAGGCCCACTCTTGGAGAGAGCAAGGCGGAATGTGTCCAAGATCACACAGTTGCTTAGTACTTTAAAGAGTTGTTGCAGATAGTTCGAAAAGGGTTGAATCAGTTCAGAAAAAGTTAGTTAGCAGGTCCCAAGTCACCCCAGGATAGAAAGTCAAGGATTTACGGGACACCTTGAACAGTCTGTTGCAAGGGAGACCAGGCGGGACACAGTACCTGAAATGGTGAGAAAGCTCCACCAGGGGCAGTTGTTCCTGGCAGCGGGTGCAAGTCGATGCTTCGTCCAGGGGAAGAGGAGATCTCGACGTGGAGGAAAGCTGGAGGTCGTTGCAATGCCAGGGATCTTTTTTTTTTTTAATTTAAAATTTGTTAATTTGTTTTTGGTAGCAAAACTTAATTTACACCTTTACAAATTTTACTCACTTACAAACAATAATCGTCTTATACAAAATACACATCTTAAAATCTTTATCACATAATAAGACACTTTAAATACATATCAGAGGCCCACATAACATTCAAAACAAAACCACCACCCAGCATACATTAGACATGACAAACATTATTTACAGTCATTAAAAAAGCAAGTGAGAAAATAGCTGGGAGATAGAGAGTAACGCAAAATCAAACGATCAGCAAAGACATTCCAATTATAAGGCGAATGCTAATTGATTTTTAGTGGAGCAAGTCAATAACGACCCACTAAGAATGCCATTGTTTAGTGGCAGCAGGTACACCTCAATTAGCAGAACAAGCCTGACAGTTGCAAGTATGATGGTATTAGAGTTTCCCTGCATACAACGAAGCCAAACTAAATGGCATTCAAAAGGTGAATATGAGGATAAAAATTCACCCAAACAGCATCGCCTTTGTTGCTCAAATAACTTACAATGCATAAACAGATGTTCTAGGGATTCTATCTCAGCATGTTCTAAGCAAAATCTGGAACAGTCCCACTGCCCCAAGTCCCTATAACCAGACCAGTTCCTAATAGGGGAGCCGGTATTGACAAGATCCAAACGGAAGCGCATGTAAGTCCTTCTTGCAGCATTGTCAGGAAAACACAATAGATAGGGGAGTCGAGGAGTAACTGCCTGCCTAAAGATAGCATAGGAAATGAATGAGGAATAGCCACCAATCAAATCTGAATTGCATGCCCAGGCATTTTTAAAGAAACAAGATTTGACTTTACGCGGTGAGTCAATTAAATCCTGCTGGGACATATTCAAAGATATTAAGATGGCATATATACGTTCTTTGAATTCCACAATCGAGACGGGACACTCATAAGCGAGCATTGACTTAAAATCCTCATACAGGGAATTTGGAGGAGGAGAAATCATTTTACTAAAGGTCGTAACCATCCGCCAGAGATATTTGTCTGCTAAAGGATATAGACCTAGTTCATGCAAATGATGGCATTTGGTAGATAACCTGGTAAACCTAGGATCTCTTTCCAAAGTTTGCCTTGTAGAAGATTTAATAGGGGCCCCAGCTTCATCAGACACACATCGACGGCATAAAGTAAGATGGGCTCTACTTTCATAGTGTAGTATTGTAAGAGGGGCATAAGTGAATATCTACAATGCCTTCGAAAGATAATTCTCATTTGGGTGGCCAGTGGGTTGAACTTGGAATTCAACACTATGCGCCATCCATCGACAGACATCCTATTCGATAGGTGATAACCCAAGTAAACAATCTCTTCTTTTCTCATGATAGATTGTGTGCCAATGATAAAGTTAAACCTGGGTATTTTTTTTTTTCCAGTAAACACAATAATATGAGATTTAACTGTATTTATAGTCATATTGTTCAACAAGCAATAATCATGAAAGATCTTAAGTTTATTTTGGAGGCCAAACGGAACCCTATCGAATAGGATGACGTCATCCGCAAAGGCCAACCAATCAAGACGTAGCTTGCCCAAGACTACCGGAAATGAATTAGAACCACTCCAAATTTTGTCTATGTCGGCCAGGTAAAGATTAAATAATACCGCCGCCAGATTACATCCCTGTTTGACACCAATGCATGTGGGGATGTTGTCAGTTAAGAGCCCATCAGAGTTAATACGGACCCTATATGAGGTATTACAGTGCAAGGCAGCAATTATTGCTACAAGCGCAGACGGAATACCATATGACAACATTTTATGCCAGAGACGAGTTTGTAGTACATTATCGAAGGCGGCAGATAGGTCCAACGATGCTTTATAGATTGTGCCGTTTGACTTGGAGTTCGCATGCCGCAAAAGATGGGCAAGAATCGAAGCATTTAACTGCGTGCCCATTTCCCGCCGAAAACCAACTTGTGCTTTTGAAAGGATATTTGAGGCACGTAGGTGTGCTTCCAAGTCACACAAAACCAACCGTGCAAACATTTTTGCTGCAGTATCTATTAAGGCAATTGGCCTGAAGTTTAGCGGGTTACTTAGGGCACCCTTTTTGTGAAGCGGAATTACTATTGCCATCAACCAAGATTGCGGGATTCTACCAGTTTTATAGATCAGCTGATAGCGGGCAAGCAAGTACTTAGCCCAAAAATTGGGATCATCCTTGACGACACATGCGGGAAGCCAATCTGGACCAGCCGCCTTCGAAAATTTCAGTTGCGAAATTGCCCATATTATGTCTTTGACATCCCAGGGACAAACCCTTGGGCAGGAAACTGTATGTCAATTGATTCAGACTTGGAGTGAATTTCCGGCAATGCGTATTTTTGACAAAAAAACTGCTCCCATTCAGCACCAGAGATGGTAGCAACCATTTGTTGATCTGCCTTACCTGTCGGATTTCTTAGAATAGACCACAAATCTCTGGATTTTTTTTTGCATAACAGCTCAATCATTTGTTGATTGGCTACGTTGTACGCGGCCGGTCGAAGAGTCTTTAATTGCTGTTTAAAGCGAGCTGCAATAAAAAATGTTTCTCTCACATAATTCGGCAAGTTATAGGACGTAGATCTTAACTTATGAAGGTCCCTATTTTTTTGCTTTTTTAAATCTGCAACCAGAGCCAAATTAGGGTGGACATCCTGCGGGTAAACCATAGCCTGTGAGTCTTTCACTAGGCTAAGCAAGTGCCTGTGGATCATCAATAAGTTTATTTTATTGATTGTTTCCTCATTACCAACCGACAGGTAGTCCTCATGGCACACTAGGAGGTCCCTGTGCACCAAAAAGACCAATTTCCTACAGACTGATGAATTCCATTTGACAGAGATAGTATGCCTGTCGCTTGCCACCAATACAGCAGGGGCCGAGGCTTCATATGCATCAATCCTTAAATGAAGACTCGAAAACAGCATGTAGTGATCGCTCAGTCCCAGATCCAGAATGGAAATTGGGTCGTGCAGACCAGTACACACCCTTGACGCCAATAAGTAATCAATGAGAGAAGTGGCTGTTCCACGCTTCCAAGAGATTTTGATGGAATGTGGCGCAAGTTGAATTGGATAAATACCCCATGCTTCAAAAAATCTTGTCCATTGTTTGCCTCTATAAAACGCTTGTTGGACATATGGTGAGGAATTACAGGAAGGCCGTGCAGCGTTATAGAGTTCTAGATATGAGTTCAAGTCGCCTCCTATCACAGTTTCATGATTTGGACAGGAAACGAGTGCATGGCCTAAAATTCGATCCAGTTCCTCTAAAACCAAGCGCAACTTCACTGCGTGCGGGTTCCAATATATGGACAGCAATAACAAGGACGGAACATTTCTATGCTCAAACGACAGTTCCACCAATAAGCATGAGTCAGAGTAATCCAATAATGAAGACACCACCTTCAACCCATTGTTGATAAGGATAGCGATGCCACCAGAAGGGCGACCTGTTTGGACACGACGAGCTGGGACAGAAAAACAAATATATCCGTCAAACACTACATCGCCTAGAGCCATCGTTTCCTGTAAAAATAGAAGATCAGGTTTTAGCTCAAGCCCGACACGTCTGTGCCATGCCCTGAGGTTGCACTGCCAGGGAAGAAACCAGCCGCGGAGTTTCCCGGTTAAAAGGTACTACCCTTTTATTCGCGGTAGTGTTGAAGCGTGGCTATCCAGCCTCCGGGGTGCCTGGCACGGGCGGTTCGACCACGAGACGATCCAGGAAGGCGATAAGAGGGCGAACTGGTTATCCCTACCAGTTCAGAGGAAGAAGACTCTCTGGAATGAAGATCTTCTCTGTCGTTGGGAAGTGGTGAGACGGTTCAGCAGGGCTCCACCGGTGGTGTCGTCGTTGCAGGTCGGCTCAGCTTCTCCCTCTTCGGATTCCTTGGTCCTGTGGCTACTTCTGAAGTTCCAGTCCCCAAAGCCATGCTTTTATGCAGAAAACCCCCATTCATCAGTCCTAGCTGTCACTCAAACATGCTAAGTGGTGAGCCGGGCGGCTCACCACTGGGCCAATAACACAAGAGTGCGACTTGAGTTGCCGAGGCAACTCAGTCTAGGGTGCCTAAACCCCCCCCCCTCCCACACATCCTGTAGACCCAGACAGAGTGGCACCACTTTTGGAGGCTTCTGTGGAGAAGCCTGCCAAAAAGTGGAACAAAGGGCTCGACTTGAGTTGGAGTTACAGATGCGAACACAAACGCCAGTTTAAAACCGAGTCCTGGCTAAAAGACCCAACCGGGGAATAAATATTAAATAAATAACCCGGTGGTATCTTTAACATTGCACCAAAAAAAGTGGTGCGTTTAAAATGAATGGGAAAATCCCATAGGAAATATTCCAGTGGAATATTTCGCGTGGTAACCACTGCCACCAGCCAGAAACTCGAAGAGGGGGGACTGCACAGTGTCCCCTCGAAAAACAGACCCAGGGGCAATTTAATTACCCCTACCAGAACTTCCACAATATGATGGTTTGTACTGGTTTTGTTCACAATTTAAAACTAGTAAAGTCAATGGTGACTTTACATGCCCTGGGAGACAGTAGTCAGTCCCAGGGTATGGTGTCTATGTTTGGGGGTCACTATGACACCCCTGTGTTACTGCACTGGGGGTGCTGTGTAATAGACTTACCAAAAACACATGAAACCCTATGGAGTAAAAGACCCCATAGCCCATAAAACATATTACAAAGTCAAAGGATATCTTAAATCATGTCTAAGAGTGGGAGAAAAAGGGGTGTGTGTGTGTGTGTGTGTGTGTGTGTGTGTGTGTGTGTGTGTGTGTGTGTGTGTGTGTGTGTGTGTGTGTGTGTGTGTGTGTGTGTGTGTGTGTGTGTGTGTGTGTGTGTGTGTGTGTGTGTGTGTGTGTGTGTGTGTGTGTGTGTGTGTGTGTGTGTGTGTGTGTGTGTGTGTGTGTGTGTGTGTGTGTGTGTGTGTGTGTGTGTGTGTGTGTGTGTGTGTGTGTGTGTGTGTGTGTGTGTGTGTGTGTGTTCACGTCGAAAAAGGGGGGGCAGGGTGTTCGGGTATCCTACGTGGTAGGATGGGGAAAAGGTGGATACCACGTCCTATCCCCTGTCGGTGTCCCACTTCCACAACCCCCATCCAGGTGATCCTCCCTCACTGGTCCCCCCCGGGAACTGGATCCAATAGCGATGGCCGTTTCCTGGCCATCTGGATGACAGATCCCCGGGGACTAGTCAGGAAGACAACTTCAGGTTTCTCGCACTAGTGATGAGGTCGGCTATTTCTGCTGCAATGATGATAGCTGAGCGGACGTTGGCGAGCATCAACCTTCGTGCTGTGGACAGTGAGCGGGTGCTGATGGGCTTGGGGCTGGTGTGGATAAGGTTGCTGCATTGCAGAGTCCATGCCTTAGAGGAGGGCCAATGTTGTTGGCATTACCTGGTGATTGTGGGGATGGCCTGTGGGGAAGGAGGAAGAAAACACATTTCGGCACATGCTTACCTGTTATCTGGACCTGTTTGGACTGGGAGTACCCAGGGACCGAACCCCTGCTCAAACAGTAATTGGCCTTTTCTTCAACTGCCATTCACTTCGGATGCCATGGCGAGACACTCCCTTGATCTAAGAGTTAAGAACAGAAAGGAAGATGTAGGGCTAATAAGGTGGGTGGGGCTTAGATCCACTTGCACCTGCTCATCAACTGCAAAGTAAAAGAGGCTGGAGTGCAGGGAGGCGCCAACAGTTTTAATTGATTGACTGGTGGGCGGGGCCAATATATATTGAGGCGCCGTGAGCTTTGTTCCACCCTTTTTCCCTAACACTCTGATGCCTCTGAGCCTGAGGGACCGAAGAACCAAGTTGTACTAGCTATACGCCAAGTGGACATGTTGGGAAGGCGATGAAGAATCCATGGGAGGAACATCCATCAGAAAGAGCGTTACTTCTTTAGTACTTTGTTCTTCTGACTGTTTCTTTCCTCTTACCGATTCCTCATCTATAATAGACTCCCATAGCAGTACTTTGATCTGGAGGAGGGAGGAGAGCAAGGACCACCTAAATCATAAAGCTCTGAAGGACCGCTCTACCAATACAAGCATCCTGTCCTGACTAAGAATCCAAGCTGTAATGCTTCACAAACATGTGCAGAGACACCTATGTAGCCGCCTGGAAAATGTCCAGAAGGAGGCAGTCCCTTGTTGCAGAGCCGAGGTGGCAGCCAGCCCTCTGGTGCAATGAACCCTGGGACCTTCAGGCACATCCTTACCTGTCAGACAGTAGTATTCTAAGATACAGAGGATGGTCTGCCTTAACAGGGTCTGTTTGGCTACAGCCACGCCAGCATGGCCAACAGCATAACCAACCGATAATTGGAATTTCTCCTGGTCTCCCTCACCCGTTAGACGTAGTAGCTGAAGGCCTGCACTGCTCCTAACCCATAGAAACATTCCTCTGCCTTGGAAGGATGAGGCAGAGGAAAAAAGACTGGAGGATGGATCTTTTGGGAGAGTGGAAATCAGAGACTTCCTTCGGGAGGAAGGATGGTCTCTCTCACAATGTCACCTTCTCTTTATTTGGTTTTCTTCAAAGATGTTTAACCGATAATGCCTGGCGCTTACCACATGTCTAGCAGAAGTGAAGGCGACCAGGAAAATTACCTTAAGGGTGAGTAACCTAAAAAGAACAAGAATGGAGGGGTTTAAATGGAGCGCCCCTAAGACATTTTAACACTAATTAATATCCCAAGCCGGAACAACAAACTGGACTAGGGGACACAACCCACATAAAAATTGCATGTCTGTGTAGATCCTGAAAAATGAGCCCTGCTCCACGGTTCTCTTAAACGGTAATGACACCAAGATGTCCCTTCACAGTGCCAATCTGTAAACCTGTCCAAGCCAAAGAAAGCAGAAAATCTACAACTGAGTTTGTGGTACAGGTGAAAGGGTCCAGATCTCTACCTCGGGAGCAAGTTGAAAATGTACACCACCCTTAGTCATACATGGATTTTGTGGCAGGCCTTCTAGCAGAAAGGAGCATTGCAGGATGTCCTCTGATAAATCCCACTCCTTATACTTCAACCTTTCAGCAGCTAGGCATGAAGATTCAGGCTGACAAGGTTTGTTTGAAGGACTTGTTCTTCTGATGGGTAGAGAAGGTCTGCTCCCCCTGAAGGTGCCATGCAGGGCAGATGGACATGTCCAGCAATTCTGTGGACCAAGTTCTCAAAGCCCAGTCCGGGGTGACCAAAATCACCATGGGCCCGAACAGGCATAACCTCCTGAGAACCAGCGGTATGACTGGGATCACAGGAACACATAGAGAAAATGTAATTCTCCAGCATGGGGTCTGGCATGGATTCACATGCTCATGAATATTCCCCGTCGTCAGGCTGCCCCCAGCCAATGACTGCCCTCTCCCTAAGCCCCTCCCCTGGCAGCCTTCCTCAGATTTTTACCGCACGTTCAAGTGTTGGGAGTCCTCGTGCTTAACTCTCGAGCTTTTGCTGCGTTTTCGCGCTTTTTTCAGGAGATTTTCTCATTTTTTTGGTTAAAAGAGCCTCAAGCTCCACCGTTTCTACTTCCGATCAACGGGGATCTGTTTCAGAGTTTCTACGCCCCTCAAGGGTGAAAATTTCGTCGAGTTACGCTTTTGGAGGATTCCAGAAGTTCCGAGGCCTACCCCGGACATGGCCCAGGAGAAAGGGAGCTCGACGCCCGGGAAGCTATTCAGGACCTGCCCTGGATGCCAGCTTCAGAACGTTTTCAAGGAGGATGAGCATTCGTTATGCCTCTACTGTCTCCATGAGGACAAGATGCACAAGGAAAAGGACTGCGCGTTTTGTGGAAACATGTCAGAGCGGACCATGAAGGATCGCCACCTCTGTCTCGCCAACTGGCTGGAAGATAAGAGCCCGCCAGGCGAGAAGAAGAAGAAGTCCGAGCGGTCTTCTAAGTCCTGTGAGGGTGCTCCGGCGACGGGGGCCCAATAAAAGGCTAAGCACCGCGAGTCCGCAGGCACCGGGAGCGCCTAACAGTCGGGCTCCTTGGCTGCCAGGCAGGGCGCACCCTCCCCGGCGCCATCGACCACGAGCCAACGCTCTGGCTCGGGTAAGAGGAAGTCCGAGAACCCGGCAAAGCTTCTGGAGAGGCCCCGGTCGATCTCAAAGACTCCGGCAGAGGGGGAGCGAGGCTCGGACCCTCCCCCGAAGGTGAAGGCCCTGGGCCTACAGAAGGTGACGTTGGCCGTGATTCACCCTGCTAGGACCTCGATTGAGGATGTCGCCGCGGCCCTGGCTCAGCCTGTGGAGGCTACACCACTGGAGGCGCCCACAGGTACCAGAGTCTCCCTGCCACCGCGGAGGGAGTCGTCTTTCAGGCCCATCGAGAAGACCCCCACAAAGTCCTCGTTGGCAAAAGGGGGGGAGGGGTGGTGGCCGTCGTGGATACGGACACGACCTCTGAAGAGGAGCTCATCCAAGTCGTGGAGGAGACACAGCCCATCGGGAGGGATCCCGGCGAGGGCGACGACGAGGGCGACGGTGACGCAGACGAGGCTCCTCAAGAGCCCTTGCGCCCGTCGTTTCCGCCGCCGCAGGACACCTCGGCGGCCATTTTGTCAGCCATCCAGTCCTTATGCTCGGAGATAAGGACTAGGTTGCCCCTTCCCCTGACGGAGGAGCCTGAGCCAGACCCGACGGAGGATCCGGAAGCCAGGACCTTCGGGGAGCCCACTGCCTAAGAGGAGGAGGACGCATCCTAGGCCTCCTCTCCCGCCTCTGCGGCCTTCTCTGCCTTCGCCCCGGTCCACTACCCACGGGGATGATACAGGCATGGACACAACTACGACGGGTACGGATGACGACGGAGGCAACGACGGGACGTGTCCCCCGTCGCCCCCTGCCCGGGCGTCCCCGCCCGACGAGATTGGATCCTTCCATGCCATGATCTCCAGGGCATCCGAGCCCTTCCAGCTCTGCCTCGAGGAAAAGAAGAAGGAGGGGTTCCTTTACCAGCGGCGCGAGGCTAAAAGGAAGACGGTCCTCGCCGTACCGCTTCTTAATGACATCTGGGATGAGGGGCTCGCCCTCCTCAAGAACCCTGCCACGGGTCCTGCGAAGAGGGACCGGTACGAGAAGAAGTACCGGGTCCCCGACGCTGCCCCCTTGTGCCTTAGAACGCAACCTACCCCGGACTCGGTCGTCTCGGCGGCGGCCAAGAAGAAAGCGGGGGGGGGGGGCATCGGCCTCGACTTCAACCTCACCTACGGACGGCGAGGGTAGGAAACTGGATGCGATGGGACGACGGGTCATCTCATCTGCAGTGACGACCATCAAGGCGGCCAACGCCCTGGCCATCGTAGCCCGCTACGACAGGGAGTTGTGGTTTAAGATCGCCCCTCTGTTGGACTTCCTTCCGGATGCCAAGAGGGCTGAGGCCCTGGAAATCTTGCAGGAAGGTGAGATTGCCTCGGACCACGCCATTACGGTGGCTACGGACATCGCCGACACCGGTTTCCGTCAGTTGTGCAACAGCGTTTGCCTGAGACGACGAGGATGGCTCAGGGCGACGGATTTCCACCAGGACGTTCAGACCAAGGTTTTGGACATGCCCTTCGATGGGAACAACCTTTTTGGCAAGGCGGTTGATGAATCCCTTCAGGCAATCAAGACGGACACGGAGACGGCCCATGCACTGGGGGTGCTCCAACAGCGACGGCCGTCCTTTCGGAGCTCCAGAGGCAGACAGGGTGCCTCCAAGGGAGCCGGCAGCAGCTCCTCTACTTACCGTCAAGCGGCAAGGTCTTCGTCGCAGGAGGCCTACAAGGGACGCGGCAAGTCAGGTGGATCCTGCCGTCGTCGCCAAGCTGGTCAAGGAGGCAAAGCAGCCTCCAAGCAGGATTGAATCGTCCGTCGGGTCGGGCCCCCGCCGAAGCACCCCGGTGGGAGGCCGGCTGACGAAGTTCGTCGGCGTGTGGGAGTCCATCTCCACCGACCGTTGGGTGCTGGACGCCCTGGCCCTGGGGCACGCCCTCGAGTTCCAGAAGAGGTGCTCCCGCATTCCTCCCGTGGCCAGGAAGGAAAATCACGTCCCTCAACTGCTGTTGGAAGTACGGGCGATGCCCAGGAAAGGTGCCATCGAGCTCGTCCCGAAGAGGCTTCGGGGCTCCGGAGTTTACTCACGATACTTCCTCGTGAGGAAGAAGACAGGAGGATGGCGTCCCATCCTGGACCTGCGACGACTAAACAAATACATCAAGGCACAGAAGTTCCGGATGGTCACCCTCCAGCACGTGCTGGGACAGCTGGAGGAGGGCGATTTCCTGTCGTCGTTGGATTTGGAGGATGCTTGCTTCCACATCCCTATTCTAAAGAGGCACCGAAAGTTCCTCAGGTTCATGGTCAAAGGGCGGCACTACCAGTTCAAGGCCCTCCCGTTCGGATTAAAATCGGTGCCCAGGGTGTTCACCAAGTGCCTAGCACCGGTGGCGGCGCGGCTGCGCCTGCAGGGGATCCACGTCTACCCCTACTTGGACGACTGGCTCATACGGGCAAGGACAAGGGAGCTCGCCGTGGAACACACTGCGAAGTCCGTCCAGCTGCTCACGGACCTGGGGTTCTCCATCAACTTTCCAAAATCCCACCTGGTCCCGTCGCAAGTCGCCCTGTTTCTGGGAGCGCAGCTCGACACAGTGGTGCGGCGGGCCTCACCGTCGGAGGAAAGGATAAGGACCATCCTAGGAAAGGTGCAACGTCTACTGGCCACGGACGTGGCCAAAGTGAGGTCTATCAAGTCCCTCCTCGAAATGATGTCCTCCTGCATTTATCTGGTGCCCCATTGCAGACTTCGGATGCAGCCCTTGCAAGAATTCCTCGACGCCCACTGGATCCAGACGACGGGCAGCTTCGAGGACAGGATCTCGCTCGACGAAACATTCCGTCAGGCGATACGATGGTGGGGTGTCCGCGCTCATCTGACAGCGGGAACAGGCTTCCTAGCCCCGGCCCACCAGGTGACGGTGACGACGGATGCCTCCCTGGAAGGTTTGGGAGCGCACACCGGGGGCCTCCACGCGAGAGGCCTTTGGTGCTCGGAGGAGAAGACTCTCCACATCAACATCTTGGAGCTCCGCACAGTGTTCTGGGCCCTCAGGTCCTTCCTTCCGTCCCTCAAGGGCAAGGTGGTGAGGATCTTCACCGACAACACCACCACAATGTTTGAAATTCGGAAGCAGGGCGGAACCAGATCCCCTGCCCTGTCCAAGGAAGCCCAGGATCTGTGGCATTGGGCCATCGCACAAGGGATGTTTCTGGTACCCTTTCATCTGGCAGGGATAAAAAACACCATCGCCGACTCACTCAGCAGGGAGCTGCGCTCGTGCCACGAGTGGGAACTGCGCCAGGATCAAGTGGACCGACTCTTCCGACGATGGGGCGAACCCCAGATCGATCTCTTCGCGACGGCGGCAAACTCCAAGTGCCGGAGGTTCGCCAGCAGGTTTCCCCAACCGAGGAGCATGGCCGATGCTTTCTCGTTCCCCTGGGACGGCCTGTTCCTTTATGCATTCCCGCTGTTGCTGTTGCTACTCCGGCTCGTCAACCAGCTCAAGAGGTCCCAGTGCAGGATGATCCTCATCGCACCGGCGTGGCCGAGGCAGATCTGGTTCCCGGACCTTCTGGACTTGTCAGCATCCACACCAGTCAAGCTACCGACGGACGCGGATCTTCTCTCCAGAGAAGGAGGCGCCATTCTTCATCACGAACCAGAGTCGCTGAACTTGCAGGACTGGCTCATGCAGCACTAGAGTTTGGAGGATACGACCTCCTGGCCGACTGCAGAGAGGTTCTTGCAAAGGCCAGGGCATCCTCAACTCTCAAGTGCTACGGACACAAATGGAAGAGGTTCTCTGTCTGGTGCCGAGCACAGAAGATTAACCCTCTGCGGATTACGGCCCCTCAAGTATTGCTGTACCTATTGTCTTTGGCCAAGGCTGGCCTATCTCACGCCTCCATCAAGGTACATCTGGCTGCCGTCGCACGTTACACCAGAACTACAGGACGGGCGTCCTTGTGGTCTCATCGTCTGGTGAAGGAATTTATGAAAGGACTGTTCCGATCATTCCCGCCGGTGAAGGCCCCTGCCCCGACGTGGGAGCTCAACGTGGTACTAACTAGGCTCATGGGGGCCCCCTTCGAGCCTATGCATTCAGTGCCGTTGAAGTTTCTGTCGTGGAAGACAGCATTCCTCGTGGCCATCACCTCTGCACGACGAGTGGGAGAGATCCAGGCCCTGTCTTGCAAGCCTCCATACTTGACTTTTCACGACACGAGGGTGGTGCTGAGGACGCATCCCTCCTTCATGCCCAAGGTGCCGTCGGACTTCCACCTGAGCGAGCCCTTGGTGTTGCCTGTTTTCTTCCCGTCGCCGGCTGAGAGGACTCTGCACTCGCTAGATGTGGCTAGAGCGCTGAAGTTCTACATGGACCGCACGAAGAGTTTCCGGAAGACATCACAGCTGTTTGTGAACTTTGGACCTGTGAATCAAGGGAAGGCTCTCTCGAAGACTTCCATTTCCAGATGGCTCTCTGGCTGCATCATGCACTGTCACCGGTTGGCAAACCGACCGCTGCCCGGCCGTCCGAGAGCCCATTCGACCAGAGCGATCGCTGCTACTACGGCGTTCCTGTCTGGTGTGCCCCTGCTCGACATCTGCAGGGCTGCTACGTGGAGGTCGACGCACACCTTCACGAGATTCTACTGCGTCGACCGGGATTCCAGGGAGGAGTCCAGAGTAGGCCAGGCAGTGCTGCGCAACCTGTTCGCCTAAGGTGAGCCTGGTGAGGAGGTAAGAGTTGCTTAATGTTGAGTTGTTGTATTGCTTGATATTGAGCCTTGTGCCACCTCCCGTGGATGTGCATGTGTACACTGCTATGTATTCTTATATTCATGAGCATGTGAATCCTCCCTTCACATGCGAATCCTCCCGCCTACCCCTCTGCTGCTCTTCACTTGGTCATAGTGCCACTTCACGTGCTACCAAATCTGAGGATGGCTGCCAGGGGAGGGGCTTAGGGAGAGGCAGTCATTGGCTGGGGGCAGTATGACCCAGAGACCAGTGATTGGTTACTACTGAGAAAGACAGATCAGAAACAAAACTGATACTGATTTTTTCTATACCGAGGATTCCCGGCCTGACGGGGAATATTCATGAGCATGTGAATCCATGCCAGACCCATGCTGGAGAACAACAGTTACAGGTAAGTAACTTGTTCCATCCCACTTGACTGTCGGCGCACCCATCAGAGCTCCCTGTCCTGGGAATTCCCTGGAGCAGAACGATCTGCGATTTCTGGTCATAGTAGAAATGAAAAGGTCCACCTGAGGAGAACCCCACCTGGAGAATATCTGCTCCAGAACTCGCTGACGGAGCTTCCATTCGTGGGATTCTGAAGTCTGTCTGCTCAAGACATCTGCAGTGATGTTCTCCCTACTAGTCAGATGAGCTGCCATCAGAGACGCATTGCTCCATAGTGCTCAGAACCACAGTCCAATTACTTCTCTACAGAGAGGCAAGGACCCCACACCACCTGCTTGTTGACATAGTAAATGGCAACTGTGTTGTCCATCAGGACCCGCATAATCTTGCCCTCTACCAAAGGAAGAAAAGCAGTCTGTGCCATCCTAATCACTTTCAATTCTAACAAATTGATGTGTTATCTGCATTCTGAAAGAGACCATCAGGTCTTATAGGAGAGCGCCCCAGCCTTTCAAGAGCACTTCCATGGCTAGTCCCAGGTGGGGGTCAGGGTTGTTGAAACAATGCCCATTTCAGTAAGCTGTATCTTAGGGACCACCATCCGAGGTCTCTAGACCCTTTTGCCGAGGCGTGAAACAAGTCTGAGGTATGGCCCTGAAACTAAGATAATTGACAGCTGAGAAGCGACTGTAGTGACCTCATGCGCAGCCGGGCCTCCGGAGCTAGAAGAATGTAGAAATTGTGATGAATCCCAGGGTACCATCACAGCTTCCATAGGGGAATGCCCTTCCCATGAGGCCTGGGAGGTGAGGCTGCTACCCAATAGTCCCCCTCGGGGTGGTACTCAGTGGGTGAGTCTCATGGAAAGGGAAACCCTCTGTGGGACTGGTGAGGATCCCCTTGGGAGAATGTGGTATTCCCCTCCTTCATTTAAGTCCCCTCCTTCCTTTCACCCCACTCAATACCATGTGGTCCCCCACACATCTATCTTTGCAGAGTTGAGGAAACTAAGTCCCAGCAGAATACTGAGACGAAGAAGAGTGTTATTGAACTCTATGATTATCATCAGTTCGGTACTGTAACAAGGAGGAAGGGTGGGGCAATGAGTAATACCTATAGGAGCCAGAATACACAGTCCAGTTGCTGCCGACTGCAAATTGCTTACCCAAAGTACAAATTAGAAGGACTGGACCAGTTGTCAAGACTTCCCCGGAGCAACCGAGCGTGAGTGGCGCAGACTGAGAGAGACCAGGAAGAAGCTGTAGACAGCGACGAGTGTGGGACGGAGCCGCCGTCTCTAAGGGTGATGCCAAGAACCAGCAGACCACGAGAAACCAAGAATGTGCCTCCTGGAGAGAAGCTGCGCTGCCAACTTGCTAAAGCTGAAGCAGGGAAACGGGCGACCACAGGAGCTGAGAGAGGAGGATCGGAATATCACCCAGAGAGTCGGAGGAGCCAGAACAGGACGCCACTCAGTAGGAACCCAGAAGCAAGGTACAGGTACTACCTGGGTCCATGAGAGGGACTGGGCACCGAACAAGGGGAGCCTAAGAAGGGTCGGGGACCCGATACGAATGGAAAATGATAATAAATGCATCAAGACCCTAAGAGAAATATAAGGGCACACACATGTGCTGTATCAATGGACACATAGCAGGAGAGTAAACCAAGTGTGCTGAAAGGCCAATATAAAAGGGTCTGGGACCCAAGTTAACCACAGAGCCAAAGCAAGAATAAGCAGGTTGGGGACCCTGAAAGAAATGCAAGGGCAAAGCCGCCACAAGAGGGTCTGGTAACCTGAGAATATCAAAAAGAGTGAGAATGAAAGTTATGCTTGGTAGGAGCCAATATGCAGAAAGGCAGAAAGGGATAACAAACTAACTGTAAAAGCTGAAGCAAACTTTATAACATTTTCTATGTGGAAGAGTACCTGGCAGAAGAGTACACCAGGTCTATTCTGTTGGACATAAAAACAAAGCACACGGATCAGGGCCCCATACAAGTGCAAAGAAACATATAGTCAAGGGGCTGAGGCCCAGAGCAAGTCATAGACAGCCCACAGGGAATCTGGGACCCGTGTGAAAAAGAAGTGTAAGATGCTGAACCAAAGGGTCGAGGAACCATTGCCAAAGGAAGAGACCTTCTCCCTCTATACAAGGAAATATGTTTTGTGATAGTCTCTAGTTAAGTCTGGCTGGGTAGTGAACCAGACTTAACACTACGTTTGGAATTGAAGACGAGAACAAGGGTAAGAGAAATTCCCCCTGTCTCTCACCTGCTAGTCCCCAGGGATCTGTCATCCAGGTGACCAGGACACAGCCTTCGCTTTGGGATCCAGTTCCTGGGGGTAGACCAGTGCGGGAGGATCACCTGGATGAGGGCTCTTCGGGGAGGGGAAGTGGGACACCGGATGGTGAGACGCGGTATCCCCTTCCCTGTAACACCTTTACCCCATCCTACCAGGTAGGATACGTAGGGATTCAACCACCCGCCCCCTCTTCCGACATGAACACTTCCCACAGACAACTCAATGTGAGCGAAAACAGACTAACAGCTCAGCTGTATGCCTGACATGTCCTAATACAATGGTCAGGCAATTACTCATCATTACACACACCTGACTTCATCACACTTCCCCACACGTATAAAAGGTGGAGCATGAAAGCACACTCTGAGCGAGGCAAAGCACAGGAAGAAGCAACAGTTGCAAGATGGCAGTTTAACACAAGGCGGAAGATGGCAAGACCAAAGAGGATTCCAGGGAGGAAAGTGCCCTTGACCTTTTCTCCGAAAGACCTCATCTTTCATGAGCCTTAGACAATAGGAAACGTAAGACCTGGAATTAAAGCTGAAGAATCCTGCAGTGTGTTTCGGAGGTACCCAGGCCTCTACCGCATCAATAGTCAAGGTGAAGAGATTAATTTGCCGCCATGGTACTGTCTTTGGCCCCTACAATCACTCGGCACCAGTAAAGTCAGCACAGCCAGTGAGCTTGGGAGGCTGATACCAGACCGGTCTGTGTGGAAACCAAGGTTGCAAGTGGCAACATTGTATAAAGATGAATAAAACAGCAGATGAGTAAATGAACTTGGAAGGTAAGATACGATACCGTAGACTGAGTGGTCCGGCATCATGTGTATCTTGTAGGAAGCATCCAACAAGGAGATAAGGCAGTAATTTACTGGAACCACCGTGTCACCCTTTTCAAAGAACCACCACAATCCCCTCCTTCCAAGTGAAGGGCACCTATCCAGCTCAAAAACATTCTGAAACAGTTGAAGCAGCACCTCTGCCCATAATGACAGTGCTGATTTTAATGTCAAATTTGAAAGGCCATGAGACACCCACACCAACGATTAGAGCAATAAAGGGGGAGAATGGACAAATGCATGACACCCAAGAGGGCGTGAACGGTAGGTTCCTTGAGTTCTACCAACAATTGTATGGAGATGTTGAAGGGGGTGAATGGAGTGAGATGGTTGAAACGCTGGAGGATATTGGCTTGACTAAATTGGGAACTGACAGAGGGAGAACGTAGAGGCCCCAATTACGTTGGAGGAACTAGAAGCAGTGATAAAGCAATTACCTATGAGCAAGGCCCCGAGAGTGGGCAGATTCCCCAGTGAGTTCTGCAAAACATATAAGACGGAAGTGCTCCCCCCGTTACTGGCAATGTTGAACGTAGTGTTAGAAATATGCATACTGCCGGAATCCCTGAGAGAGGCAATTATTATTCCGCTTCTCAAGCCGAGCATGGACTGCGGGTATTATATACCGCTATCCATGCTGAACCAGGACAGCAAGATACTCACGGCCGTGCTGGCAAATAGACAGACAGGTTATTCATAAACTCCTACATCCTGACTTGACCGGATATTTCCTGCACAGAAGCATATCTGACAATCTCAGAAGGCTCCACCATGTCATATAGCAAACAGAAAGGGACTTGCACGAAGTTGCAATTATCTCATTAGATGCGGTGAAGGCCTTTGATTCTGTCAAATGGCCTTGGCTGATGTCAGCCCTAAAAAAAATATGGAATAGGGCCTGGGTACCTGAAGTGGGTGAAACTACTGTACAGTACGCTACAAGCCAGAGTCAAGACAGGAGCAATCATTTCAGAGAGGTGGCAACTCAGTAGAGGTGCCAGACAGGGATGCCTTTGGTCCCCGATGCTGTTTATCCTTGCATTGGAACACTTAGCGATATATCTGAGGCAACAATATGAGGAGGTGGGGATCTATACGAAAGAAGGGCCACATTTAATATCAATTTATGCTGATGATATGCTGTTATACGTGAAGTATCCTGAGGAAAACTTGCAATACATCTTAGAAGTAATGGAGCGATTTGCGGTGCTCTCTGGCATTACAGTCAATCCTAAGAAATCATGTATATTTCCCTTGGGGAGATATAAGGGCATTCCGCGAGAAAAGCTACCAGTATTACAAATACATTGGGAGACTAGAACCTTTAAATACCTGGGGATTGATATGTATCACACGGTAGAGGATGAATACAAACATAACACAGAGAAGGCAGTGGCAAACATTGAGAATAGCATGAGATTCTGGGCTAAGCTCCCTTTGGCCATGGTAGGGAGGGTGGCATTGTTGAAGATGGCTGTATTGCCGAGGTCGTTACACTTTTTTGGGAATATACCATATATCATACCAAAGCGATTCTTCGTTAAACTCCAAAGCATATGTAGAGGGTTCATATGGCATAATACCAGGAATAGAATAGCCCTATGGAAATTGCGGAACATGTATGACAAAGGGGGCATAAAATTGCCCAACTTTGAGGTTTATAATTTAGCCACATATTGTAGTTGTCTGGCCAAGTGGTTAACGGAAGAGTCTATATCGGAGTCTAGATTGTTGAGGTCTGAATGTGTTTAATTTTTTTTTTTAAGAATGGATATGGCTGCCAAAACCAGAGATAAAGGGGGGCACGAGGATGTTAGAACTGGGATGGAAGATGTGGTGCAAGGCCTGCCAGGTCATGGAGAGCCCGACCCTGTGTTCTCCGCAGGTGCCGCTAGTGGCATTGACCGGAGTGGACGAGCAACTGAGGAAGACAATTCGCAAGCATTGGGAACCGGTGGGCATTGCAACGCTGGGAGATGAATGGCAAGATGGGAAGGTAATGGAATTTAACGTATTGGTAGAAGAAACTGGTCTACACTCAGGGCACTACATTACTTACACCAGATTGGTGCGGCGGGTAAAAGAGACATGGTCAGAAATAGTGCTAGGTCAACCCGACACGGCCATAGAAACAATTAACAATATCTCAGAGTGAGGGCACGAGGTCTCTCGAATGTATGAACTGCTAATGTCCAGGGTGGGAAAGGAGCTGTCCCAGCTGAGACGGGATTGGGAAGAGGAAGCGGGGGAACCCATGAATGATGGGTTGTGGGTGAGGGTTCAGGGGTACCACAAAAAAGTATCCAGGAATGTGAGGCCGCAACAGATCCAGCTATATGTTACTAACAGAGCGTATATGACCCACCAGAGGATTGCTCAGTTCAAGAACGCAGGAATACAAACATTTCCCAAATTTGGGGAAGTGAACGCAGGGATGATGAATATGTTCTGGGCACGGGCGAAAATTTGAAAATTCTGGGAAGAAGCAGCCCACCACTTAACCGAGAAAGGGATCACACTAGATGTGAAATCTGTGTGGGCATACATGGTAGGGGTTTTTTCTAGACCGCGCAAACTGAAACACGTGAGTAAACTCAATGACTTGGCCTATATACTGTCCAAGCAGAGAATTGCCATGGGTTGGAAAGCAAACAGTCGACCAAAGGTAGATGTTTGGTGGCACGATCTCCAGAAGTGGGCAGAAGTGGAAATGGTGGTATGGAATGAAGCGGCCAATAGAAGGGGAGGGTGTGAGAAAGCGGAAACTCTGATGGCCTGGAGACACTTAGTGGCCACACTGTCTGGGTCCACCCAGGCCTGCCTAGGTGAACATGATTCCTCCGGAAATACAGAGGGGGAGGTACCCCTAGAGGAAACAATGGCAGATGGTGAAGTGGAGTAGTCTCGTGTTTGGGGGGACGGTAATGGGGAGACAGTGGACACTTCACAATATTGTATATGATGCTTGCTTCATATGATATGCACTGTTGGGTTTGTTCCTTTTTTTGTTGATTGTTGTAAAAATTAATAAAATGATTTTTAAAAAAAAATTTGAAAGGCCATCAGGACCAGGGGCATTCAAAGATTTTGCCTTCCTAATGGCCAAAAGGATCCCCTTGAGATGAATACCCAATATCTCCCAAACCGCACCGCCTGGAATTACCCCTTTGCTCCCAAACATACGTGGCACCAAGAGACTCAGAGGAGCATAGAATTGACTAAAATCTCCCAAAGATAACCAGAAATCGGCTGAGCTTGCAACGACGATTGCACATAACCCCCTCATCATTCGCCAAAAATTAGACGAGTTCTTGAGGCAAGAGCTGCTATCATATCCTCTGCATCTTTTTATAAAAATAAGCGACAATGTCCCTATATCCAATTTCTGTAAGCCTGCTTCAGCTTATGTATAGCTATGCTGGCTAAGGGGCACAATTTTCTTGCTTTCCTAGCTTTTTCTTCTTCCCACAAACCACCTTGCTGAATTTATGAGAAAAGTCCAAGCAATTAATATCCTCATTTATACTTCTCAGCGTAATCAATCCTAAGAGAATCCTGCTGGTGGGGGGGCGAAGATATGGGGACACATAACAGTAAAGACTCCCGCCCCCCAACCCCCCCCACCAAAAACACCCCCATTAAATCTTGAACTATCTTGGCACTGAAGTGGGCAGCGAACTTCGCAAGCCAAATTACAGGGTGGTCACTGGGTATGATCTCAATGGGGCCAGGAGCCGAGGCCATAGAGCCAATTGTACAGATACCTCCTAAGCATGCCCTGAGCTGCAAGTGATCACTATAGATCTTGGAACCTACCTCAAAATGGTCAACATTAGATAACATATGACTGGAGATGAATATAAAATCCAAGGTACATCTATGTGAACCATCTGTCCACCAGGTATAATTAGGGGGGGACATCTCCCAAGATGTTCCTGTTTAAAGGGGCTAGGTCCAACCTGTCAAAAAAATCGCAGAACGGTGCCCCGCGATCTCTTGCTCATTGCGAATAGCATCTAAGGACCCAGGCCGATACCAATGGGCTAACCAGACATTCAGAATTAAAATCACCCATAATGATACAACCCACATTTGGTAATAAACAGTGCAAGTCAATAACATTAGTAATAAGGAATCTACAAAGAGAATCAACACAGGATTATAGTAAATGTTTAAAACAATAAGCACCCTTAAAACCTCATCAGAAGGGTCCAACAATCTTACTTTACTGCCTCGAATGTCAGGATGACCCACAGACAAATGTTCAATATTAGAACCAGGAAACACACGCCATGCACTACATAGGCCATCAAAGGACCTACCTTTGTGCACTTTCCTAGCAGGCTCATTACAGGACGGAAAAACCGTCCACAAGTGGGTTGTCTCACATAAATGATTCTTGTATACAAATCAAATCGCTCTAATGTGGAGTTATGGAAAGACGCAGGAGATGGTTGAACCCACACGTATTCCAAGAGACAATCCTGACTGGGGTAATTCATTTAAAGCCTCTTTGTATTGTTATGCTCATGCAATGAATTTATTATATGTGACCAATCGTACGTCACAGCACGCTTATGCGACTAAAAAGGTCATTCATCTGAAGCAACTGTTGGCCCAGTTTTACATTGATGGTCAGAGGTTCGTATGGATTATGCTCAAGTCCACTATCTCCTCAATGAGTAGAACCCTTAGAAGTAACATATGGCCTGGGGGCGCTGTTGCGTGGCTGTCCGAGATGGTGGCTGCCTGAGAGGCTACGGCTGAGGCCTCTAAATCCTGCTTGAAATCCTCCTCTTCTTGGACCCGTCTTTCACTGGCTGCTCGCCTGGCACTGGCAGAAACTGTGTGGCACCCTTTGAGCTGGTTTTCTCCCTCTGTGAGCGAGCTGCGGACAAGTTGCGGGCCGCAAGGTTGAAGAGGTGCCGGTGGCGGCCTTGCTGTGTTCCTGGGGCTGCGTGTGGGGGAGGGGTGCGCTCCCACGGCGTGCTCCGCGCAGCACATTTCTGCCCCTTGTCCCCCTCACTACCCCCGGCTGTGGGGACTAGAGCTGTTCTGGTCTGCGGGAGATGGCGGTCTGGATCGGGTGCCTGCTGGAGATCCTGAGCCCGTTCAGCCAGCGCAGCGCTGCAGCTGCCCGGGCTCCTGACTGCGGCGGGCTTGCTGTGGCTCTGGCGTCCCCTCGGTGGGCTGGCATTCCCTGCGCTGCGGGCCTCTGGCCCCACCGTTATCTGCAGCCCGGGGGGGCTGCTGCCTGCCTCCTCTCCCTGGCCTTGCTCCCCGGACCACGGAGGGGGCCCATCTGCAGGCCGAGTGGAGCGCGGTGCTGGCGGCGCCCGGCGGACCCTTCCGGCTGGCGTGGCAGGTGGAGCTGCTGGCTGTTCCCCTTGAGTGATCCGCACATGCACCGAGGCGGCAGGGGGTCGGGGGCAGACGGAACCAGCTGCGGTGAACTCTCTTCTGTGCCCAATTCTGGACTGGCTGTGAGGGCTGTTCGGCGCCATCTGGACTCTGGGACTGGACTTTGATAAGGTGAGGTGCCCAGCATAGCGTTCTCTACCACTGGCTTCCAGCTCACATTATGCTGCTGTGCGGTTTGCTGCCTTGCCTTTTTGCTTGGGATAGCGCTGCAATGTGGGCGCCCAGACTGGGAGCAGGGTGCCATCCTGGGCTGGCATACATTTAGGACATTTCTTGCCTTCTGCTTCGCTCTGCCCCTTGGGGAGGACCTTGGCCCCTGTGATGGCATATTTGACGCAGCGACGCGCTTGTGGCCCCAGTTATTGATCCATACGCCACCTGCGACTGAGCCTTCTCCGTTATATGCCCTTCCTCATACATCGCCCAGGTGGGCTGGTCTCCTGCGGACCCAGGCCGCGACCGACGAGGGACTAGGCTTCGCTTACTGGCCTGTGAGAGTTGGGACACTACTACGCCGTGGTACGACTATACTTCAGCTGGCACCCATTGGGGAGGTGGTTGGGGGGTGCTATCGGTATATGCTGCTCCGGCGCTGAGGGGGTTGTGAGAAAAGGGGTTATTCCCTGCTGCCGATTGTCCATGTCATCGTCAGTTCCTGCTCCAATCGGCGGTGGGACTCTGCGCCCCTGTGGCTCCCCCTCCCTCTCTCGATTATCATCGGCTTCTCTGCGTTCCTCCGTCCGGAGAGCGCGGAGTGGGACTTTGGCTGCCTAATCCACGCACTTGTGTGACACAAGCTTCTGATCCTTGGAATGCAGGGGGGTTAAATAGCCTTTGGATATCTGTACAGTCTGCGGAGAAATAAACTCCCCCTGTGCTCCCGTACTGCTGCCTGCGCTGTACTCCCTGACTACCACCCCGGCTGCTATGGGAAATCATAAGAAGCAGGCCAAAATGGACCAATTTGCCCGTGCTGATCAGCCTTCTAGGCCGCCGTCTCCCTCCTCGAGCCAATCTTCATCTCAAATTGATGTTGCTGCTCTGAACCAAACTTTGCTTGCTTTAAAGAGTAGTACGGACAATTTGGATGCCAAAATTGACTCCTTAACTTATAAGGTGGACATCTCGGCTATGCAGATTGAGAAATTGTGCAGTCGCATGTCAGATGCGGAGCAGCGCATAGTTGAGGGTGAGGATAAAGTCTCTGCACTGCAGCGCGAGGTAGCGGATCTGCAACAAGCAGTCAAGAAAATGACGGCTAAGAATTAGGATTTAGAAGGCCGTTCCAGACGGAACAATATACGCATACTCGGGGTGCCAGAATCCACACCTATTGATAACATGTAAAGATTCACGGAAACACTTCTTGCTGATATTCTGGATCGCCCTTCCCTTACATCGATGTTCATGGTGGAGCGAGCGCATTGTTCGCCAGCAGCTAGGCCTCCTCCTGGCGCTCCAGAGCGCCCAATCATTGCTAGAATTATTAACTATTGTGATTGGGATTCCATCCTGCGCTCTGCGAGGGAGAAGGGGGAACTGCGCTGGGGCTCTTCCGTGATCAGATCGTTCCCGGACTTCAGTCCTGCGGTCCAGGATCAACGTAAGACCTTCCAATCGGTCAAAGCAACACTCAGAAGGAAAGGGATCAAATATGCAATGTTGTAACCAGCTAAACTTTGTGTGCAACACAATGGGACTGCGGTCTTCTTTACCTCTCCGGACAGTGCAGGCCCCTCAGTTCGCTCTCTCTCGCACTCCAGCGGTGCCAACTAGATGTAATAGAATGATGAGTGTCGGCCCTGGTTGACTGGTCCAAGAGTTATCTCCTATGGGCTGAGGCCTTTTGGTGCGCGCTAGCTGCCTGCAGCGCACCACCAATACCAGCAGGCACTGCTGTTTGATTGTTTGTTACTTGGTTTGATTGGGGGTGGGGTAGTGATGCCGGTCAGTTACGGTTTCTGGCGTAGGAGGGATTGGGGGGAGGGGCAGAGCCGGGGCACCGACTGGGTTGTTTTTTGTTCATGGTTACCTCAGCGATTAATGGGCCCTTTTAACCACTTACATAGGCAGAACAGGTCAGCTTGCATTTCACGACTCACGCTCATTTTAGCGCCCTCTTGGTTGTACAGTCATGCACATGGTGGGAGGGGGTAGGCTAAAGGGTATTTCGATCCTAACCTGGAATATTAAGGGATTTACCAACACCAAGAAGACTCGGCTGATTGCGAATTACTGCAGGAATCATGGGGTTAACATACTGTGCCTTCAGGAGACGCATCTCGCCCAGGGCCTTCCTAGGCTGGCTGGATGGGGTATCCATAGATACGATTCCTCCTATACATCCCACTCCAGAGGTGTAGCGATCTATATTCACTTGTTCATGCAGTCTATACTGCATGAGCAATTTAGGGACAACGAGGGTAGGTTCTTGATTCTGGCTGGAGAATTACACAGTGTTAAGGTGCTGCTCATAAATGTGTACAGTCCGAACGTGGACTCCTCAGAGTTCTTTCATCACTGTGCGGTACATATACATACATTTCCGGGTTACGAGATCATATGGGCTGGGGATTTTAACTTGGCCCTCTCACTCGCGCTGGATAGGTCAGTGACAAGTCAAACATCCTTACCGTTGGCAGCCAGAGCCTGGGCTGCCATTTCCCAGTACCATCGCCTACATGATGTGTGGCGAACCCTGCACCCTGATACTAGGGAGTATACATTTTTCTCGGGAGCACATAGCAGTTGCTCCAGAATTGATTATATTATGGTTACCTCCCAGCTCCTGAGGGATACCATTGAGGCTTCCATTCTTCCTCGCACCCTATCCGACCATTCTCCCGTGCTGGTTAGCATTACTGTTCCTACTGACTCTCCGGGCCATCTTCGGTGGAGGTTCAGGGCTCGCGCCCTGGAGGATGTAGCCTTTCAGTCTGAGTTGGGCCAGGATATTCAAACATTCTTCCAGTTCAACGTCAACCCAGTCCCTGATCAGGGCATAATCTGGGAAGCGTTTAAGGTCTACCTTCGAGGATGTTGTATCTCTAGAGAGGGCAGCATACTTAAAGCCATCAGGAGATCTATGAGTGCTCTTGAGGATAAAATTAGGGAAGGGGAGAATAGGCAGGGCGAGGCAGACTCCCTTACCTCCGTCGTGAGCTCTCGTCCCTTAGAGAGGAATTATTGTGCCTGGCCATGAGTGAGGAGAGGTATTTAGGGGATCCCATTCTAGCGATGAGATACGGTGAAGGGGACCGCCTGAGTAAGACCCTGGCATGGGCCATTCGGAAAGAGCGACAAGCTACTATAGTTACCAAGATTGTGGGGCAGGACAGGACCCTAGTCAAGGATTTGCAAGGGATAAATGCTGAATTCCGTGAGTACTATAATCAGTTATACACGTCGCGGCCGCTGCCGGGCCACGATGCTCTGACCCGGTATCTAGATGAGGTTGCCCTGGGCTGGTTGGACCGGGAGCAGGGTAGTTTGCTTAACGACCCTCTCACGGAGGAGGAAATTGGCAAAGCCATAAAATCTCTCCCTTGTGGGAAGGCTCCTGGGTGGAATAACGGCTGAATTTTATAAAGCATATGTTGACCTACTACTTGCCCATCTGCTGAGCATGTACGACAATGCTTTCTCTAGTGGCTCCCTTCCGGAGCCCACTAGATCAGCTTTAGTGACTGTGCTTTTAAAGCCCGGGAGAGACCCCTGTCAGTTGTCCTCATACCGCCCATTATCACTTATCAATACCGACAATAAAATACTTGCGAAAATTCTTACTGATCGTATCCTCCCCCACCTGCCAGCGCTGGTCCTTCCGGATCAGGCTGGGTTTGTCCCGGGCCGCTCTACCCAGTGCAATCCGAGGTGCTTGTTAACTTTAATGCACAGCATCAACCCGGAGATCCCAATAGCCATAGTGGCACTGGACGCGGAGAAGGCCTTTGATTCCATCGAAGGGCCCTTCCTCTTCGAGGTGCTCTGCCATTCTGGGTTCGGGTTACAATACATAAAGTGGATTAAAATACTATATACAGCCCCCAGAGCAGCAATATGCACTAACGTTATAATCTCAGAATATAGTCACCCTACACGTGGTACCCGCCAGGGGTGCCCCTTCTCGCCTGTCCTATTTGCTCTCGCCATGGAGCCCTTGGCGTGTCACATTCGGGAATTACATGCAAATAGGGGCGTATTGGTGCGCACGCATCGCGCTGTGACATCCCTATACGCTGATGATATTCTCTTGTTTGTTAAACACCCACGGCTGAATTTAAATCCGCTGACTGAAGAAGTGGTCCGGTTTGGGGAGCTATCCGGTCTTAGAATCAATTGGTCCAAGTCAGAAGTTCTCCCACTGACTCCTACTGTACAGCGGACTGATGTGGGAGGCCCCTTTCGTTGGTGCCCACAGGGGATACACTATCTAGGGGTGAGGGTCTCCACTGCGCCATATACCCTGTACAAGGATAACTACATACAAGCCCTGGAGGAACTAGAGCAGAGGGTTGAGGTATGGATACTGCTCCCCTTGTCCATGCAGCCTGCATTGCATTGGCTAAGATGGTCACACTCCCTAAACTGTTATATATTTTTAATAATGTCCCACTGTGCCCCCCTTTGCGCGTGTTAGGGAGAATTCTCTGGAAAGGCTAATTTCCCAAACCTAGTGAGTCCCCCAGCAACTTTGCTGGATTTTTGGGGTTTATTTTTTTTCTCCTGCTCTTTTCCCACTCTTAGGCATGATTTGAGAATGTCCTTTGACTTTGTAATGTGTTTTATAGGCTATGGGGTCTTTTACTCCAAAGGGCTTCATGTGTTTTTGGTATGTGTGTTACACAGCACCCTCAGTGCAGTAACACAGGGGTGTCATAGTGACCCCCAAACATAGACTCCATACCCTGGGACTGACTACTGTCTCCCAGGGCATGTAAAGTCACCATTGACTTTACTAGTCTTAAATTGTGAACAGAACCAGTACAAATCATCATATTGTGGATGTACTGGTAGGGGTAATTCGATTGCCCCATGGGTTGTTTTTCAAGGGGGCACTGTCCTGTCCCCCCTTGTCGAGTTTCTGGCTGGTGGCAGTGGTTACCACGCAAAATATTCCACAGGAATATTTCCTATGGGATTTTCCCATTCATTTTAAAACGCACCACTTTTTTGGTGCAATGTTAAAGATACCGCCAGGTTATTTATTTAATATTTATTCCCCAGTTGGGTCTTTTTGCGAGGACTCGGTTTTAAAATGGCGTTTGAGTTCGCCTCTGTAACTCCAACCCAAGTCGAGCCCTTTGTTACACTTTTGGCGGGCTTCTGCACAGAAGCCTCCAAAAGTGGTGCCACTCTGTCTGGGTCTACAGGATGTGTGGGAGGGGGGAATAGGCACCCTGGATTGAGTTGCCTTGGCAACTCAAGTCGCACTCTTGTGTGATTGTCTCAATGGTGAGCCGCCCGGCTCACCACTTAGCATGTTTGATTGACAGCTAGGCTGATGAATGGGGGTTTTGCTGCATAAAAGCAGGGCTTTGGGGACTGGAACTTCAGAAGTCACCACAGGACCTAAAGAATCCAAAGAGGGGAGAAGCTGAGCCATCTACGATGACGGCACCACCGGTGGAGCCCTGCTGTACGAAACTCGCCACTTTCCCGACGACAGAGAATATCTTCTTCCAGGAGAGTCTTCTTCTCTTTGAGCTGGTGGGACCAACCAGTTCGCCTTTTTCGTCTTCCTGGATCGTCTCGTGGTCGAATCGCCCGTGCCAAGCACCCCGGCGGCCGGATAGCCAAGCTTCACCACTACCGCAAATAAAAGGGTAGTACCTTTTAACTGGGAAACTCTGCGGCTGGTTTCTTCCCTGGCAGTGCAACGACCTCCAGCTTTCCTCCACGTCGAGATCTACTCTTCCCCTGGACGAAGCCCCGACTTGCACCCACTGCCAGGAACAATTTCCCCCCCTGGAGCTTTCTCACCATTTCAGTTACTGTGTCCCGCCTGGTCTCCCTTGCAACAGACTGTCCAAGGTGTCCCGTAAATCCTTGACTCTCTATCCTGGGGTGACCTCGGACCCGTTAACATTACCTTTCTAACTTGATCCAACCTCTTTTTGACTTTCCTGCAAAGACTTTGAGTGCATTTCCACTGTGTGATCTTGGGCACATTCTGCCTTGCTCTCTCCAAGAGTGGGCCTGGCCTATGAACTTTTTGCTCTACAGTAGACCCTGCCTTTCTTGACTTGCTGTGGTTCTTTAAAAGTGTTGGTACTGTGTGATTTTCCTATTCTGCCTTTTCTTTCCCTTTTTAAACAAATTATTGAAGTGCCATCTAGGGTTACGCACTCACCTCTGTTTTGCTAAATAAGTGGTGTCTTAACAGACTTGTCCGATAATTAATTAGGGAGGTGTATATATTTCTAGTATCTGTGTTTGAACTTGCTTGACATATTAGTGGCAGTGTATTTTTACAAGTGTGTTTTTAAATAAATAATTATATACTTTTATACCAAAGCTCTGGTCAGTGTTTGCTTGTACTACTGCATTTCTAGCCCTATTGTGTGTACTCTATATACTGCCTAACTCTTCTTGAGAGAAGTCTGACTGCTCAGCCACAGCTACCAGGTAAATCTGGGTGGTGCAGACTGCTACCAATTGGGTTTACTGCTAACACCTGTAGTCTTAAACTTTTTGCAGTGGTCCCTAAGGGAACTGCACAGGTTTCTGCCTAACAGCGCTTCTGGACGTGTGTCAGGAAAATGATGATCAAACTTATTTGGGCAGGTAAACAGCCTAGAGTATCATATGAAGTTCTTGCCAGGCCATACGAACAGGGCGGTCTAGAGTACCCGGATATGTTTTTATATTATCTCGTAGCACAAGCACAATACATTGCCGGGTGGTGCTCTCCTAGCCTTGACACTCCTCACACCCATCTCGCGGCAGCAGTCGCCTTTCCAAATGTGCTCCTGGGGTTGCTGTGGGGTTATAGGGATTCTACTCCGAGGGGGGAGGTTCAACCACTAGCAGTGACATGTAAGGCCTGGGATAAGTTATGTCGGATGCTCGAGTCTTGTCCCCGTTAGCAAGCTACCCTCCCAATTTTTGACATAGTTGGGGTCCAATTCACTCATGAAAGATCCTTTAAGGAGCTCTTCTTGAGGCTGGGGGTACAAACTCTCTCTGATATTGTCCATAATGGTCAGATGGTGACCTGGGTGGAACTCAAGACCAGGGGGGAGCATAACGCTGTGTCTCTGCTTCATTACTACAGGCTCAGAGGCGTACTTGAAGCTATATGGCTGGAGTTTCCTCAAGCCCCCTCTACTCTCTCAGTTCTGAATTATATTTTCTGATGTTTGTTAATCTGCTTAGAATCACATGCTCTGCATAGTCTGACATCCAGTGGTCACTGCGGAGTATTGCATTTTGTTTTTCATAGTCGAAAAGGGGACGTCGACAAGGCGTGTCTGTAACACTATCCCTATAGTGACGTGCAGTGTACCCACAATCCCTCATGCGTCGCGGTCCCTCAGATTGTTTTTGTCCGCCCAGATATTGGTCGCGTGGAGCTCCTCGAGAGACATTGCAAAAAACTTTATTCGACCTTTGGTCGCCGTTAACTTATATCATTACTTACATCCCTCCTTTGGCGTCGTAGCTGCGAAGCTGTTCACCGCCGATCAAGATCTCCGACGGCGGTGCCTTCGACGGAGGAGGTTGTTCGGTGTTCGCCGAACACGTGGCCTGGCCCCGACGGCCAAATACAGTAGGGAGAGTGGGGTCGTGGGACATTGATCGTTTCTCTTTGAGAATGCCTTTCCCTTTCCCCTCCCTTTCCTTCGGGGTTGTTGTCACATGCAATCTGTTCCTCAGCTATGGAGAGGACACCTTTTAGGTTTTGCCCGCGTTGCAAAGGCAAATTTACCTGGAAAGACGAGCATAAACGGTGTAACCGTTGCTTGCCCCTCGACCACAAAGAAGACGGCTGTGCGGCCTGTCAGCTCCTTAAGCTGAAGACTTTGAAAGACCTGCCGTCGAAAGTGACGAGGAATGTGACAACCCGACGTCCGTTTCGGAAGTCGTAGACCTCTCTAAGGAGCGTTCACGCTCCTCGTCGTCTGTCCCCGGCCCCGACAAGCTCGGCTCATGCCCTGCTTATGGGAATGAACACCCCGGCGACAAGGACACACACAGAAAACACTCCCATAAACACCCAACCCACAGCTCTTCCTCGTCGAAGATGAAGAGAGCATTAGCGCCAATGGAGACGCAGGTCCTAACGGCGGCCTCCTCAGACCGCAAGAGTCTGAAGCCCCCCCTCGCAAACGCGACTGGGCTAGCCCCAGATAAGGGCGCTATCACTAAACCGCCATACGACGCGCACCGGCAGAGAGCGCCCGTTGGCGTAGAGCAAGCAACGCCTGTAACATTGATGCCGGAGGTACCCTCGACAGACAGTTTAGTTGTCGACAGCCTGGCGCCGATTATTTCCACCGATAGCCAGTGACTGACGGCGAAAGAGACATCGGTGACCGCTCATAAGGCCCGGGAGACGCCGAAAAGGTCAGAAGGAAGGCAGGAACCACCCGCTCAGTCGAGAGGGACTCCTAGCCTACCAGAAGGCTTTTCAGAAGGCGAGGGGAACCTCTCTTCGACGTTATGGGATAGGTCAAAGCGTTTTCTAACGGAAGGCCCTCCCTTTTCTCCCCCTGACCGCTCCGGGGTACGTCAAGAAACCCTAGAGAGACTCCAGTTCTGTATGGACAAAATGGAGAGGTTAATGGAGACTCAGAACCTTCCAACACCCAAGAGATCAAGAGAGGGAGCTCAGGAGGATCCCAGGGCCAAGTACCCCAGGCTGTTTGATCCCCCCCCCAAGAGGATGTAGATTTATATGACCTCACTAGAGAGGACCCCCACTTTCAGGAGGATGACGAATTCCTAGGCAATGAAGGGGAACAAAACCTAGAGGAGGAAGGTATTGAAGACAACCCAGATATGGGTGATGGGGGCTTTGGAGAAGACCCAGAAGAAGGCACTTCACAGCCCTGGCAGTCCCCATTAGCGTTTTCAGACCCTGAAGCCATAAACCTGTCCCCACCCAAGGACTCACCTATTAGGAATACATCTCCTATAGACGATCAACCTACCTTTAATGCACTCCTACGCAAGGCAGCAGCGCATTTGGAGCTCGAGACCGGGGAAACTTCGCCTGACATCGACTTTGTAGAAAAGATCATTAAGGAGAAACTCCCTGTCAGCCAAACCATTCCCCTCCTCGCCTCAGTAAAGAGACAAATTATTCCTTCCCTATCCACTCCCGCGTTGATCAGAGGGGTCAACCCGAGGATAGAAAAATGATTTAGTCCTTCTCCATCGGACCCGTTATACATCAGGGGCCACTCGTTACCAGACTCCTTAGTGGTGAAAAATACCAGGAAGAGAGCAGGGGTCCCGCTGTCAACTAGCGAGGCACCACCAAATAAAGAGGGTAAAAAATGGTATGCCCTAGGAAAGAGGATTACAGCCTAAGCTACCTTTTCCGCAAGAATTGCCAACAACTCTTTGCTGGCAAGTTACGCAGATGCACAATGGAGCAAACTACGTAAGGACATTGAGGAGGTACCGGAACCCCTACGTACTTGCCTTCTAGCCACAGTGACTGAAGGGACCTTAGTCAACCAAAGCATCATTAAAAATACTCTGAATGCTGCAGAGACGGCTGGGCGTTCCCTAGTCCAAGGAATCCTATTCAAACACCATGTATGGCTACGTAATTCAGGCTTTAAACCTGAAACACAAGCATCTCTTATTAACAAACCTATAGAAGATGCAAACCTCTTTGGTAAGGCGGTGGATGAGGCACTAGAGACCGCAAAGAAGGAATTTGACACAATCAAGACACTAGATCAAATTTCAAGGCCTCCCAACAAACTTGGTTATGGCAACAAACATTTTTTTTCAAGGCCAACGCCAGTAGCAACAACAGCAGCAGCAATACTCTGTAGGTTACTACTCCTCTAGCCAAGGCACCAGTGGACAATATAACCAAAGAGGACTTGTCGTGGCAAGGGAAGAGGTCGGGGTCCCACCCCTAGAGGTTCCCAAGCCACCAACACCAAATGACTCAAAGATTTGGGTCCCCTCCCATGCTTCGCCGGTCCGAGGCTGGTTAACATCCTTTCTTCCAGCATGGGAGGGTATAACATCAGGCCGATGGGTACTATCAACCATAGCCCGCGGCTACTGTATAGAATTCAACAGTTCCCCTACGTACATACCCCCAAGGGGACGACGCATGTCGCCAGAACACCTCACCATCCTTCTTCAAGAAGTGGACCAACTACTAGAAAAAGGAGCTATAGAAGTTGTGCCTCTATCCCAGGTAACGGAAGGTATTTATTCAGTGTACTTCCTTGTACCCAAAAAGGTCTTAACCATGCGCCCTGTACTAGATTTGCGCCCAGCAAACACATTTGGCAAACCTCAAAGGTTTCGTATGGTGACTCTACAGGAGGTAATCCCCTGCTTTCACAGGGAGATTACATGACAACGCTGGACATGAAAGATGCATACTTTCATATTTTAATGTTGCCAGCGCACAGGAAATACCTCAGGTTCATGATAGAGGGCAAACACTACCAGTTCAGAGTGCTACCCTTCAGCATAGCATCAGAACAGAGAGTATTCACGAAGGTACTGGCAGTGGCAGCGGCCCACCTCTGCAGGTTGTCCATCCCAGTATACCCTTACCTCGACGATTGGCTCAAAACAGGGGATTCTTACGAAGCATGCTTCTCAAATACCCAAAAGACTGTAGACCTTTTGTTTGAACTGGGCTTCTCCATCAACGAGAAGAAGTCCAGCTTAGACCCCAGCCAGATCAAACAATTCCTAGGGGCTCTAATTCGAACAAAGGACGGCCTCGTCTTCCCCTCCAACGAGAGGGTCCAAAACATGCTGTTTCAAATCCCTCAATATGTGGCCGGTCGAGAGGTGATGGTATGCAAAGCAGTGCGCCTACTAGGAATGATGGCGTCATGTATTTATTTGGTACCTCACACGCGCCTGCGCATTCGCCCAATGCAAGAGTGGCTCAACAGCCAGTGGTGTCAGGCCAGCGGACAATGGGATGATCTAGTGGTGGTCTCGCAGGCCTTGGTTCTCTTGCTACGGTGGTGGTCGAAGGAAAACCTGGTAATAGGGATACCATTTGCCACCCCCGCAGTGGAAGCCACTCTAACCACAGACGCATCCCTCACAGGATGGGGGGCTCACCTATCCCATCAGACTGCTCACGGAGTCTGGACTCCGAGCGTAGCATCCAAGCACATAAACTTACTGGAGCTACTAGCTGTGTTCAAGGCACTGAAAGCCTTCCAGGCACACCTACAAGGGAAGACAGTGATGGACCTCACGGACAGCACCACAGCCATGTACTACCTCAACAAGAAGGGGGGCACTCACTCTCCAGGACTGTCCAAGCTGTCCCAGAACATCTGGAAGTGGGCTCTCAAACACAAGATGTTCCTACTTTCACAACATGTACCAGGGGAACTCAATCTGCTAGCAGACGAACTCAGCAGAGACTTCCCTCTGCCCTCAGAGTACGAATGGCGGTTACACAAAGACATCGTCTTCGACGTCTTCACACAATGGGGATTCCCAGAAATAGATCTGTTCGCAACTCTGGAGAACTCACAATGCCAAGATTACGCCTCCAGGTACCCCCAGAACCAATCCAAGGGGAACGGTCTATCGATACCATGGTCAGGGAAATTTGTTTACGCTTTTCCCCGACTCCCCTTCTCAACAAGGTAGTGCACAAGATGCACCAGGAACAAGTTACCATGATACTGGCGGCCCCTATATGGGCCAGACAGCCTTGGTTCGCTCACATCCTAGGTTTGCACCAAAATGTATCTCTAAACTCCATGTCAACCAGTCAATAGAACTACCAACGTTCTTTCAAAATCCCTCAAACTTAGGTGAGAAGACCCTGCGTACACTGGATGTTCGCAGAGCAGTGATGTTTTATATGGAAAGAACTAGACCATTGAGAAAGACTAATCAGTTCTTTGTCTCGGTGGCAGCAAGAAGAGAAGGAGATGCAGTTTTGAAATCTACTATTTCTAGATGGATTGTACAATGCATCACTCTCTGTTACGCTCTTGCTAAGAGAGAACTACCCTTCAAGCCAAGAGCACACTCCACTCGAGGCACCGGGGCTTTCATTGCAGATGTCCCTCTTGAGTCCATTTGCAAAGCAGCAACCTGGAGTTCTGTTCACACATTTACAAAACACTACTGTCTAGATGCCCACTCTAAATCTGATTCCCAGGTGGGACAAGCAGTATTAAGATGTCTTTTCTCTACTGTTCCTTCTCACAACCCACCTCCAACTCCGGGTACTGCTCACTAGTCTATGCACAGCATGTGATTCTAAGCAGATTAACAAACATCAGAAGACAATGCATTACTTACCGTAAAAGCACTTCTGATGGTTGTATCTGCTTAGATTCACATGCGCCCACCCTTCCTCCCCGCTCGGATGGAAGGAACATAGACGTTCTTCTATATCTCTCTTTTCTGTACTCACGTCTAATAGGCTCCCTCAGGGCAGAAAAAATACAAACAGAGGGACCTCGACGCGTGAGGGATTGTGGGTACACTGCACGTTACTATAGGGACAGTGTTACAGACACGCCTTGTCGACGTCCCCTTTTCGACTACGAAAAACAAAATGCAATACTCAGCAGTGACCACTGGATGTCCGACTATGCACAGCATGTGAATCTAAGCAGATACAACCATCAAAAATGCTTTTACGGTAAGTAATGCATTGTCATTCAAACACAGTCTTCCAGTAAACTGGTGTCTACTATTTATAAGCTGGTCAGAACAGGGAGGCAATCTGGCAATCACAGATAGAGACATTTATGGGGAACTGCCCTTGGGGAGCCTTTGAGCGAGCATCAATGGAAGGCAATCGGCATGCAGACTCGGCACATATCCTTAAACAGCCGATACAGGCTGACTCATTTCAAATTCACCCACCAGGCCTACTATTCTCCTGCCTCCCTCTGCATGTTCTTCCCTGGGAGATCTTCGGCATGCAAGAGGTGTGGCGGCATGGATGCTGACTTTTACCACGTTGCTTGGTCCTGCCTCCGCATAAGGCCCTTCTGGTCCAGCATAGAAGCGGCAGTGAGCAGGATGCTACCCTCAATACGCTCTTTTACCCCAGAATTTTGGTTGCTGGCTCTGACAGACGGCGACAGCCGCGCAGAAAAGAAACTATTGAGCATGGCCTCCGTGCTGGCTAGGTATCTCGTTGCCAGAAGCTGGGGGAGACCCAAACCGCCTACCTTTTCTAAATGGTTGGGGCTTATGTTCACCGCTGAGCGAAGGGAGACTGGATATGCCTCTACACTCCCCGTCTCCTGTCGCCCCCTCGACTACTGGCTACCATTGAGGCAATATATGTCTGAAGTGCGCTCACTCTGCATCCGTTCTGGTGTATGACCAATAGTACAATCTCGTGCTGGGACTGTTACCCGCACCGTGGGTTTATGGGCTGGATAAGTTTAATTTTACCCTCTTGTTGTACGCTGATGATATTACTGAATTGTATGGGTATCCTTGGTTCTAATGCTCTGGGTCGTGTGCGGGAAGTGGGGTGGGGTGAAGGGCCAGAGGGCTGAAGGTAGCCTGTTATTGTTGCTTGGTTGTTGTTTGAAACTCAATAAAGAAAGTTTTTTTAAAAAAGAAGTAACATATGGCCAGTCCTGTCAACGAATAGCCCAATTTTTACAGACCTTCAGATTCAGCCACAACAAGATTTTTAATTGGCTTAGACTAAAACCCAACTTTTACCATGTCCACACGCCTGAAATCCAGAAAGAAACTCTAGCAATAGCCTTTGAAGTTAGTGATTGTAGGCTTGTTATCTCTCGAAATAAGGCTAAAATATACTGCCAATTTAAAGTATAATATTCTTTAACCCTAAATGTGCGTTTCAAACACACGTAGCGGAAACTCTGGCAACACCGCCGTTGGTTTATCGACAATAGCCTCCCAATAACAGGCAATCTAAAGGTAGAAACCCCAAGGGGGGGGGGGGGCCTTAGGCTCCCAAACTTGTCCTTGAGACAAACCTCCAGAGCCTGAAGGCCACAGTAAAGACAGCCTCCTTTCTTCCATGGTAATAAAATTAACTGGTTCACCTGAGATTGACTGCAAAACTACCCTGGAAGGCACAAAAGAGGGAGCAGTCGCCTGCAACCTAACTGAGGCGGAGTACATTTCCAGAGATGTCAGATTGCTTAATACACCTATGCTATATTTTAGACTATCTTTTTGGTCATGAATAAACAACACATCAGAAGGTGATGAACATTGTGCTGAAGTAGTCCCGGGCTGGTTAAACAAGTTTTGGGCGTCAATCAGGTTAGGAGAACTATGAGACACCATTGCAAAAGCCTCACCCTCGGGCAATAAGATCGCAGATTGGATTGTGGGGAGGCTTGCACAATTGAATCTCGTCCATTCCTTGTCTGGAGACAAAAGGGCTTCCCAAGTTAGGCTGCGATGATCAACCCCCCCCTGATCCCCCAAAGGATAGCCAAACTCTTTTCACAAGCTCAGAAGAAAGGACTGGGGCCAAGATGGACACATCTGACACAAAGTTGGAACCCATGCGGTCTAAAATATCCTCCGGATCCGCGTGAGTTAACAAGCACGATCCTTCAGAACTGCTCGGGCCAGAAATGTTGCCGGATGTCACAAATACCTTGCTTAGAGTGCCAACCTTAGGGGTATTCACTGCTGACAGATGACGCCCTCCAACAGGCATCTTGCCACCCCCCTCGTTGCCCTGCAGCCGAGCATCCAAAAGGGGATACATTAGCATCTCAGAGCTGGAAACGCCATCACCCTTAGCTGCTCCCGACACCTTGGAGTCGTGCCCCATACGTTTGCCGCTTTGTGTAGACAGTGCATGATGCGCGAAAAACTACAATAACAAGTTTAGCAGTCACGCCAGGACTGTACCTTAACTGACAAGGCCTGTAGTACACACTGAGAAGAAACGATGCAACAAGTAAGTCTAAAGGATCACTCGGGCCTCCACATTAGCGTCCCACTAGTCCACGGGAACATGGAAACACACACCACACACTCTGTGCGCTCCCCGTATACTAGGAATTGAGGACGGCCTCCTGGCAGTAAACACAGTAGTAGGACTCCAAAGCACCGGCTGTAGCAGCCACCACAGAACTCTGCCGACTCTGCCTTTCACAGAAACACACACTGCACACTCCCGGACATTATGCTAGCAAGTTGAAAGCGGAAACTTCATACACATTTGTACAAACAATTAGAGCCGAGAACACAATCCAGTGCCTGAACTGTAGCCTCTGCGCAAATCCAGCTTCACTGCTCTACTTGTGTGATCTTTGACAAATCATTTTCAGTAACCATGCCTTCTCTGCAAAAATTAGAAATTACGTTTCACTCACAAAAGCCTGTGTTTGTCTAAATTTGAAAATATAGTGCTTGTTGCAGTTCCATAATGTAACACAGTGACCAGTTATGATTGCACATCACCATCACATCACCAACTCTGTGTGTTAACTACTTCGCAAAACAGTGAGCTAGTGACCAATCTCTTTTCTCAGCAGGCTCCCTCCTATGGAACAGCCTCCCCTTCCTCCTGAGTTGAATCTCCTCAAATTACAGAAGCTCAAGACCTTCCTTTTCACCGCCTCCTTTCCTTCCTCCCTCGTCTGCTAACCCCACAGTTGCTGAGATTTGTGACAAGGGCCGTGTCCTCCTGAGTCCTGGCCTCCCACACCCAATCTCCTTCAACCTCTGGCCGCTCCCAGCACTTGCCTTGGAACTGTAAGGAACTCATGGTGGCAACAGTAAAGACAGACACAAGTGATCACAGTTCCAGGGTGTTTATTAAACTGGATGAATGGGTGAGAAAAACACATAATCTAAACCTAAATCTAAGATGGGAGCAAGCTACGACCATCAAATAATAATAAGGCCCTTCTAGTGGCGTCTTGTCAAATAAAAAGGGCCTATACTAAAATAAACTATTGCCAATCCTTACAACTAAGTTACAGAATAGTGTGGGACAATGTTTTCAAGAAAAGAAAGAAGTCTTCACCAAATGATAAGTCAGGATGGTTTGGCTGGGGTCTCACCTCCCCACGTTTTTAGCACGAGACAAGCTAGGACCTTCGAGCACAGCACACTCCTGTGCCTTGGCAGCACAAGGTTATAGTTCCTTGCAGCGATACCAGGCTCAACAATCGTTCACTGTGGACATCCCTCAGCCGGTTTCACTCTATCGTACTTCACCCCGTTTTGCAGGCATCCCTCAGCTGGGTTCAACATTGCCAGGTACACAGTTCACTGTGCTTTACACAATGCAGGATTTACTTCCCTTTGCTTTCCTCTTGGTTACGGGTCAAAGACTTTCGATTGTACAAGGGGTTGTAGTCAACCCTTGTATGACCACTTAGACCTCTTGTGTTGGCTCTGCTAGAGCCTCCTGGGATCTGTAGGTTTAACCAATGGGGACCGGTCAGAGTCTTTCGAATGAGCACCCACGTGGCACCGGACCACTCTGCAGCTGGTCTCTCACAGGATTGTTTCAACAGTTCGGTAACACACAGTCTTTGTTCTTGATTCATATTATGTTGCCATTTGCAACCTTCAGTCAACACAGTTTCGTTTACTATCGGTTCTCCCTGCGACTCACCGGCTGTGATGAACTGCTTGGTATTTCTTGTCTCTGGAGTCCAGGGCCGTACCACGGTAGCAAGAATCTCTCCCTGACTTGGTTATCACTGTAGGAGGGCTCTGTGCACTGTTAGCATCTGTTACACCACACACTAGCTGTTGGTCCCAGCCTTATCATCCCTTTCACTGAGGCTTCGCGTGTCTGTCCTTTCGGTAATCGCTGCCTTCCTCCTCGTCTTGAACTGCCATCCTGGAATAGCTGTCTCGTCGTGAGGTCTGCCTTGCTCCCAAGTGTCCTGTCGTGCTCCGCCTTTTATCCGTGTGGGGAAGGGAAAGGGATGTCAGGTGTGTGTGGTTATTGTCAATTGCCTGACTCTACTTGACATGCCCCAACACAAGTCTCAGGCAAATGGCCCTGGTGTTAGTCGTTGTCTTACGTGGTGTAAGACAGTGTTTGTGTCGGAAAAGGGGGGGGGTGGAGTTTCTAAGTATCCTACGGGCTAGTATGGGGAAAGTTTGTTATACGCAAGGGGGTGCTGCGATGCATCTTACAGATCAGTGATGTCAAAAGTTATTGAATACCTAAGCTGTGGAAAATGAAAAGGATGACTTAACAGACATCCTCGATAAAAGGTCATGCAAAGGATCCCATCCTTCCATTCCATACTGCAGTGAAGAATAGAGTTCTTGATAATTGGAAGAAACCAGATTCTACCCCTGCAGTGAATAAAGACTTCACCAAGAAGTACAGACCATCCACTGTTGATCCGGAGTTCTTCTCCAAAAATCCAAGTCCCGAGAGCTTGGTAGTACAGGGTGGCCACCTCAACTTCCAAGGGTGCGGTATATCCCACAATTCCACCAGACAAGGACGACAAGAGAGGTGATGCCCTGCAGAAGTGTGTGTTCTCGAAAGGGAGCATGGCATTGAAGGTGGTTAATGCCACTTGTGGAGGTCGTTGCGATGGCTGCTGAGCACATCCCCGAGGGGGGAGGAGAGAGAGAGGGGTTTCCTCAATATAATGCTAGATGGAAAAAGATGCCATGTGCTGTTAGGCAGAAACCTGTGCAGTTCCCTAAGGGACCACTGCAAAAGATTTAGGACTACAGGTGGTTGGCAGTAAACCCAATTGCTAGCAGTCTGTACCACCCAGATTTACCTGGTAGCTGTGGCTGAGCAGTCAGACTTCTCTCAAGATGAGTTAGGCAGTATATAGAGTATACACAATAGGTACAGAGACACAGTAGCACAAGCAAACACTGACCAGAGCTTTGGTGTAAAAGTATATAATTATTTATTTATTTAGACACACTGTAAATTACACTAGCACCAAGAGGTAAGTAAATTCAACACACAGTCACTATTATATATATATATATATATAGATAACCCTAATTACTTATTAGACAAGTCTTAATGAGAAACACCACTTATTTTCAGACAGAGGTGAGCGCTTAACATAAGATGGCACTCTAATAAGTTATTAAAAAGGGAGGGGAAAAGGCAGAGTTATGAAAGCACACACATTTCAATACTTTTCAAAGAACCACAGTGAGGCAGGTTAGGCAAAGTCTACTGGGGAACAAGGAAGTTCAAATGCCAGGCCCACTCTTAGAGAGAGCAAGCGAAATGTGTCCAGGATCACACAGTGGGGTTATGCCCAAAGAGTCTTTGTAGAAAGTTCGCAAAAGATTGAAATCAAGTCAGGAAAAGTTAGTTAACAGGCCCCAGGCTAGCCCAGGTTAGAAAGTCGAGGATTAACTGTCACCCCGAACGATTTGTCGTAAGGGAAGCCAGGCGGGACACAGTACCTGAAAGTGGGAAGAACGCTCCAGCGGGGGCAGTTGTTCCTGGCAGCGGGTGCAAGTCGGTGTTTCGTCCAGAGGAAGAGGAGGTCTCGACGTGGAGGAAAGCCGAAGGTTGTTGCGCTGCCAGGGAAGAAACCAGCCCCGGAGTTTCCCGGTTACAAGGTACCACCCTGTTCTTCGCGGTAGTGGTGATCCATGGTATTCCGATTTCCGGGGTGCTTGGCACGGGCAAGGCGGCCACGAGATGGTCCAGGAAGGCGAAAAGACGGGCAAACTGGTTATCCCCACCAGTCAAAGGAAGAAGACTCTCCAGACTGGAGATCTCCTCTGTCGTCGGGAAATGTGGTGAGATGGTTCCGCAGGGCTCCACCGGTGGTGTCGTCGTTGCAGGTCGGCTCGGCTTCTCCCTCCTCGGATTCTTTAGGTCCTGTGGCGACTTCTGAAGTTCCAGTCCCCAAAGCCCTGCTTTTATGCAGAAAACCCCCATTCATTCAGCCTAGCTGTCACTCAAACATGCTAAGTGGTGAGCCGGGCGACTCACCACTTGGGCCAATCACACAAGAGTGCGACTTGAGTTACCGAGGCAACTCAGTCCAGGGTGCCTAAACCCCCTCCCACACCTCCTGTGGTACCCAGACTGAGTGGCACCACTTTTGGAGGCTTCTGTGGAGAAGCCCGCCAAAAAGTGGAACAAAGGGCTCGACTTGGGTTGGAGTCACAGAAGCGAACACAAACGCCATTTTGGAACCAAGTTTCGGCAAAAATTACCAACCGGTGAATTAATATTAATTTAATAAACCGGCGGTATGTTCGAGGCTATATTAAAAAGTGGTAGCCTCGAACAATGGGAAATTTCCATAGGAATATATTTGCGGTCGAATATAAAAAGTAGTATCCACTGCCACCAGCCAAAACTCGGTCGGGGGGACTGGACACTGCCCCCTCGAACAACAGACCCCGGGGCAATCGAATTGCCCCGACCAGTACGTCCACAATATGATGGTTTGTACTGGTTCTGTTCACAATTTGAGACTAGTAAAGCCAATGGTGACTTTACATGCCCTGGGAGACAGTAGTCAGTCCCAGGGTATGGAGTCTATGTTTGGGGGTCACTACGACACCCCTGGGTTACAGCACGGAGGGTGCTGTGTAACCCATATACCAAAAACATATGAAGCCCTATGGGGTAAAGGACCCCATGGCCCATAAAACACATACAAAGTCAAAGGAACACCTCAAATCATGTCTAAGAGTGGGAGGAAAAGAGTCTCACTCTTAGCAGGAGAAAAAAAATAAACCCCAAAAATCCAGCAAAGCTGCTGGGGGACTCACTAGGTTTGGGAAATTAGCCTTTACAGAGAATTCTCCCTAACATGTGCCAATCTCTTCAGTCTGGGTTTGACACCGCAGATTGTGTCACCGACTCCATGGCAGCAAGTACTGTTTAAAGGAGGTTTGCAAGGCTGCGAAAGTCAGGTTTCGCACCTGATGTGCAAGCTAGGCTTTTGGATATGCCCTTTGATGGTCTCAGCTTTTTGACTCTAGGGCAGATAAGAGCTTGGTCCTTTCAATGAAATCTTCCGTCAGAAGATCGGAGGTCAGTTCTCTCTTAGAGGACAGAGGAGACAGCCTTGTGGTTCACAAAGACGTTTGGTGGCAAAGGTGCCTCAACACCCTCTGCCTCTCTGCCATCTGCATCCTCTGTGACTCTGAAATTGCTTTGGGGCCTTAACCCACAGGACTGTGGTAGGAGGCCGGTTGCCTCTCTCCCAGATGCTGTGATAAAGTATTATAATTGGTTATTTATAATGCGCTTAATACCCAGAGGTTTCTAAGCGCGGACCCGGGGATCAAACCTGTGTTTCTCCGCATCATCTTGCTTCCAAGGCGACCGTGTTGCTCCTGAGCTATCCTCCCGGCCCAAACGTCTGATAACTGGGCACTACAAACAGTTGTTCATGGTTACTGCCTTTTCTAAAAATGCCTACAAACTGCCGACCAAGAGGCCAGTCCTAGATCTGCTCCTCTTACAGGAGGTTTTAACCCTGTTAGAGAAAGTTGCAGTCAAATTGGTACCTGTGGTGGAGAGGAATCAAGGCTGTTACTCGCTGTATTTTCTGATCCCCAGAAAGGACGGAGGATTGCGATCCATCTTGGACTGGAGATGATTGAAGTTCCACAGGAAGGACAAGTTCAAGATTCACTCTTTCGCAAATCCTCCAGGCCCTTCAGCTCCAGGATTGGATTGTGTCATTGGATTTTTACGATGCTTACTTCCATGTGCCAATACATCACAAGCACAGGAAGTACCTGAGATTCGCCATCGCCAATTCTCACCATCAGTTTGGAGTTCTGCCTTTCGGGATGACCTCCACCCAAGGATCTTCACCAAGTTGACGGCGGTGGTGCCAGCAAATCTAAGGAGGTGTGGGATATGCATTTACCCATACCGGGACGATTGGCTGATCAGGGCCTGTTCACTCGAACAGGCTCTGCAAACTCTGGAAAGCACCTGCTTATCCCTCAACTTCAAGAAGTCCCACAGGGCACCTTCCAAAAAGCTACAGTTCATTGGAGCAGTCCTGGTCTCTTCCTTGGGGAAAGCTTTTCCATCCGAGGTAAGGGCTCCTCACATTCCGCATATGGTAAGCACAGAGTGCCCAACGTCTACCGGCCTTCGATTTTCTGAGGTTGATTGGCACCAGGAAAATGCAGGATGCCATGAGGCCCATCTAAGAATGATATCCCTTCAGTGGGCCCTCAGATCCCAAAGGTCACAGTTCTCTGGCAGAATGATGGACCTTATTCAGATCCCGAGCAAGGTCACTCAGGATCTCCTGTGGTGGGCCTGCAAAGAAAACGTGTTGGAAAACTTTTGGCAACCATGGCCAGGGATATCGGTAGTTATGGATGCATCCCTCGCAGTTTGGGGAGGACATACCAATGATCTGACGATCTGCGGTCACTGGTCTCCATCGGAGACCAAACTACATTTCAAACTTTTGGAGTTGCTGATGGCCTTTCTGTGATCTGTATGAGGAAGGAGTGTCCTGATAATGATGGACAACACAGTAGCCATGCATTACCTCAGCAAGAGATTAGGTGTAGGGTCACTACCATTGTACAGAGAAGCAATGCAGCGCTGGTTTTTGGGCACTGCAAAAAGGAATTTCTTCTGGTTGGTCACATAGCGGGAGAGGAGAAACATGGTGGCGGATTCTCTGAGCAGGCAGATCAGTCTACCACAAGGGGGGAGTTAGCTCAGGAAGTCCTTAAAGAGGTCTTGATCTTTTGGGGAACCCCTCAGGTGGATTATTGTGCAGCAAAGAGAAAACTTGCTTATTTTCTTCCATCTTTATGGAACCCCAAAACCTTTTGCTATTATTTTTTATTCTGACCTGGCTTCACTGCACTGGCTTTTGCTCATATGTCTTGGTGAAACTCACACGTTCTTCAGGCTGTCAGTACTGGGAGACCGTGTTTGCCTTAGTCGTGTTACTACCTTTGGTTACTTTTTATCATTGAGCACAGCAGCTTACACTGCAGTACAATGTGATGCATTTTTGTTTTGCCCTAGACTAACACTCACAGAATTTGTGGTTACTCTAGGTGTGCTAAAAGGATAAGCTGGTGACAGCAATGACTTTTTTTTTCACTTTTTGGGAATTTTCGTTTTAGCCTTTCCCCATTTTGCTACTAGCTGTGGCTACTGGTCAAACATGGCCGTGCCACGAGATTTTTCGCTTGTCCTTTTTGCCACCTTGTTCTTTAGCCTTCTTCCTGGCCTGAGAGGCCAGGAAAATCCTTATAAGGACTTCCAGTGTCCGGGAAAGCAGAAGCTTTTGGGGGCTACTGGATGGCTGGGCGTGTTTGCTGGCAGGATGTGGGCTGGGACTGTCTGGTCCCAATCCACAAACTGGTCTCAGTGTGTCTGAGTGGTATGCATGAATGTTCCCGCCAGTGTTCCTGATTAGATTTGCATCCAGTGTTAACAGGAAGTGCGACCTGTTCTGATCCAGGGAATTTCCTCATGGAGGAGCTCTGGCAGACGCGTTGGTGGTGGATTGGGAATTTCTGCTCCTGTACGCGTTTACAGCAGTCCCCCGTAATTCCTCATGCTCTCGAGAGGTTGAGAAAGTTCGGGAAGTCCATGGTCCAAAATTGCCCCAGATTGGGCCAGGAGGACATGGTACCAGAAACATCTGGAAATGTCCATCGTTACTTCATTTCATCTTCCTCAGAGAGAGGATTTGCTCACTCAGGAAGGAGGTTGCCTTCTCCACCTAGAAATCAGAACTCTGAACCTTCACGCCTGGTTTCTGAGAGGTCGAGATATAGAGATTGGGACCTACCGGAAGACATAATGGAGGTGTCGCTTTTGGCCAGAAGACCAGCTACAAAAGCTCTATACCGCTGCCATTGGACCAAGTTTTCCAGATGGTGCAGAGATAAGGAAATTGACACATTCACTTATGACACATCATCTGCAGTATTATTTCGTCTGCTTCTGCCCATCAGGGGCTTCATTCAAGTTAAGGGCTATCTGGCTGCGCTGTCCATTTTCAAGTGTTCGCCGGAATAGGGCTCTTACTTTATAGTCCCTATTGTCATCCAATTTCTGAAAGGGTTGACTAATATCTTTCTGCCGGTTCATCATTTTATTTTGTGAGGAACAGACACCATACTGAATGCAATCGGCTGACGGGACGTTTGGTGTCTCTTGCATTGGGTACTAACACCTAATCGTCATCACCAAAACTGGTGAGATCATTTTATTTACAAAAAAGCTAGATACCCAACACTGGAGCATCATTTGGTTTTATCCCCATTATCACATTGGTACCTTCATTGGATAAAATCACTATTCCATCTTTTACCTCTTTTTCACCCGACAAATTTTTCTGAAGTAATCAGTGCTCAGATACGTCTCAAATCAGCTCCGCAGATGGGCAATATTCCTCTTGATCATTTTTTGAACCCATTGCTAATTCACTAAATGAAATCCTATTGGAGGCACTTAATTCCTCTCTCACCTATGGTCAAATTCCTGCACCTTTGAAACATTCCTTGGTGTTACCTTTCCTAAAGAAACCTACTCTGGATGCGTCCCTTCTGTCAAATTTCCACCCCATTTTCTTGCTTCCAACATTTATGAAACTGCTTGAAGCAATAGTTAACCACAGCTTAGGTATTTATTGGAAGATCCCCATATTTTGAATCCTTACCAATTAGGATTCCGTCCCCTTATGGGCACGGAGTCGGAATTGGTATCAGCATTAGACGGTCTTGCTCTTATTAGGGATCAAGGTGACATAGCAAGTTTCATTTTGTTAGACCTGTCTGCCGCCCTCGATACCATTGATCATGCTATCCTCTTGCACAGGTTGCAAGACATTGGTATCTCTTGCTCGGCCCTCGACTGGTTTCAGGCTTTTCTCTCTTCTCGTGTTTAATCTGTTTCCCTACCCCTTTTTCAATCTCCCACCGTCCCGGTCTCATGCGGTGTCCCTCAGAGCTCGGCTCTCTCTCCATTGCTTTTCAACATTTATATACAACCTTTGGCCCATTTTATCAAAACTCACGGCTTTCGCTTTTTCTCCTATGCTGACAACACGAGCTGCTGTTCCGTCTGGTATCCAGTCATAATGTCGAATACAATAATGTCGAAAGTCAAAATGTCGAAAACATTTAGTCGAAAATAAAAATGTCGAATTACAAAAATGTCGAATTTTTTTCAATTTTTTTTCGAATTAATGTTTAAATAAATAATTAATTAATTAATTATAGTTTATAAAACATAATTTTTTTAAATGGTTAAAGGTATATCCATGGTGGGTGGGGGGATGGGGAGGAGGGGGGGGTTGGGGTAGGGGTTTGGGATGGGTTTTTTTAATTAATTATTTAATTAATGTTTTATTAAATACTTTTTTTTAAAAAATTAAAGGTATATCCATGGGGGGTGTTGGGGGGGATGGGGAGGAGTGGAGGGTTGGGGTAGGGGTTTGGGATGGGAGGTTTGGGGGGGGACCCCCCCAATAAAAAACGTTAGTATGTGTGACATTATACATAGTTATTTTAACATTGGTTTTTCGATTTTTTTTTCGACATTTTATTTTCGAAATAATGACTTTTTCTATTATATGTATGTGTTTTCGACATTTTTGAATTCGACATTTTTGTAATTCGACATTATTTTTTCGATATTATGACTATAAACCGTTCCGTCTTCATCACGACGGAACAGCATCGTAGCTGCATGCTTGTCTTGAAGCCGTTGGTGCGTGGATGGGCTCAAACTGGTTGAAGCTCAATGGGGAAAGACTGGGTTTCTGATGGTGGGCCACCTGGAGTCATCTGCTCTCTGGACTGCTGATTTTTGGCCACCCACTTTGGGCCCTCTAGCTGTTCCTACGAATACAGTATAAAATCAGGGCCTAAAGATCTCAGCCTCACTTTCAGCAAAGGCCCAGATCAGTGCTATTTGCAGTGCTGTTTGTTTCAAACTGAAGCAACTAAAGAAAATATTACCTTTCATTCCAGTCTGCTTCCATTCACTGTTTCATCGGCTCTGCGGGTCGTTCATTGGCTTCCCGTCATAGCTTGGATTCAGTTTGTCACTCTTATCATTCACCAAGCTTATCACGGTATGGGCTGTCTGTCACTTCATGAAAAGTTTGTACCTTACCAGCCAGGGCAGACTTTGCGTTCCCCTTCATCTCTAGTTGTGGTGGTACCTCCTGATCGTTTGGAACACTGTGATGACTGGGCTTTTTCCATGGCCTGCTCAAAACTTTGGAATGCTCTCCCTCTGTTTTTACGGTACATCTCAGGTTTTCAAGCAAGCCCTAAATAAACCAAAATCAATTTAAGCATAATTTGATATAAATCTTATGCCGGCCTATCTGCATCTTTCAGCACCTTGATACCTTTTGGTGATTGTTGCGCACTATAAAAATGCAGATGGGTGGATAGAAGTTCTCATCCTATTAGCAGAGAACCACCACAAAACAGCAATAGACTACTTTCATAGCAGGGCAGGATGGGATGGCGATGGGGAATCTGCAGGAGAAGTATCCCTAGAAACATTACTCGTAAATAATTTCTTCTTCAATGGATTGCATTCTATCACAGATTCGTCATCTGATAGACTCCCAAAGCAGTAAAGTGTGCTGTGGCAGGATGAAAACCCTCAGACAAGGGAGCTTTGCAACACCGATCTGCCTAATCGAGCAATCGAGCATCCAAACCACATGCCACATCTAAGGAGTCAAGCTTAGTAAACGAATGGAGCGACGACCAAGTTGCTGCTCGACATATCTCTTTCACTGGCGCACACCCCTTTGCCAGACAGATGATGCTGCCATACCATTGGTAGAATGCTCCCTGATGCCTGGAGGCAAATCTTTTCCCGCTCTCTGATAATACCCTGCAGTGGAGAGAATTATCCAGCAAAGGATTGTCTGTTTGGACACAGCCAATCCCTTCCTTTACAGATAGAAAGCCACTAAGAGCTGGTCGTCGTGCCTACATTCTGCCATCCTAGCTACGTAGAAGCAGAGCGTTCTTCGGTTCCAACTTGTATAGCCTTTCATCATCCTAGGAGAGATGTGGAGGAGGGTGGAAAATTGGCACATCAATGCTCTGGGACATGTGGAATTCAGAAACCACTTTTGGCATAAATTTAGGCCGCACCTTGAGAGAAGACTTCTCCTTGAAAAATCATAGGAAGGGCGGTTTGCAAGAGAGAGCCTTAAACTCACTTACATGTCACGCTGGCGTGATTGCCACCAGGAAAGCTGTTTTCAGGGTAAGTAGCCTAATGGGACATGAAGGCATGGGCTCAAACAGAGCCGCCATCAAAAATGTAAAAATCAAATTTAGGTCCCAGTCCGGAACCAAAAAAGAAAGTTGGTTGGGAACCTATTTACAGGGCCTTTCAGGAATTGGGTCACCACTGGGGCCGTGAAGAAGGATCCTTGATCTGGCAGCCTCTTGAACACAGACAAAGCCACCAAATAGCCCTTGGCTGTGTGCCCATCTGAAGGCCTGCAGAGGCCAGTGACAGAAGGAACTCCATCACTGTTGTGGTGGGACAAGTGTAGGGTGTATCCTGAGTTCCCTACACCACGCCTCAAATTTTCCCCACCTGCACGCATACATGGATCTCGTAGCAGGTGTGCGTGCAACTAGTAGCACCTGAAGTACCTCTTCTGAGAGGTCCCAAGGTCCCACTCAACATACCTCCAAGAGTCATGCATGTAGGTTGAGGGATTGCGGGTACAGGTGGAGCACCCAACCTTCCGACTGGAATAGGAGATCCGGTTGCCAAGGCAACCAGGGAGGCGGGCAGATGGTCAAGTTCAGGAGTTCTGTGTACCATGTTCTCCTTGCACAGTCCGAAGCGATCAATATCATGGTGGTTTGAAAGCTCGTGAACCTCCTGAGAACCCATGGGATGACCGGTATCGGAGGAAGTGCGAAGTTGAAGTTGAAGACCCACTCCAACAGGAAATGTGTCCTCTAGTATACCCTTTGCAGACAGTTTTGCTTGATGGAATTCTCAGCACTTTGCGTTGGCTTTCATGGCTAAGTGTTTCACTGCCGGGGTATCCCACCGGGCAAAGATCCCTTCAAGAACTTCCTGGAACACTTCCCACTCATGTGAGACTGCTCTGCCTGCTCAGAGTGTCCACCAGCCCATTCTACACTCCCGGTAGATGGAGAGCCGAAGCAGAAATCTAGTTGTTGAGCAACCAGACCCATAGGTGCAGCGCCTCCCTGCAAAAGGGCAGGGACTGTACACCCCCTCTGCTTGTTGAGGTAGTGCATGGCCACTGTGTTGTCTGTCAGCACGAGGACGTGTTTCCCTTTGAGGGACGGCACAAAGGCCATCTGGGCCAACCTGATTGCTCGCAACTCGAGCCTGTTGATAGGCCACTGGCATTCCATTGGTGACCAAAGGCCACTCAACTGCAGATCCCCAACTCTTCAGGGACGCATCCGTGACCACCTGGGCTTGAGGCCACAGTGGCCAAAAGGGTTCGCCCGACCTCATGTTCTGTTGCCCCACCAAGAAAGGTTGTGGGCCATCAATTTTGTCAACTTCAGAATGTCCTTCATGGCGTCAAAGTACTGGGCCCACTGACTTCTCAGCAGCCACTGCAGAGATCGCATCCGCAGTCTGGCCTCTGGCAACAGAAAAATACAAGAAGCCATGAGACCATAAAGGTGGAGAAAGGAAGCCGTGGGTAGACTTGTAGTTCTGGAACAGCTTGACCATTTGTCTGACACTGGCGATTCTTTTTTCGGGGGGTAGAGGGGAGGTGGTCCACACCCAAACTGCTCCGATCAATTGGAGCTTCTGTTGTTGCTGTTCTGGAAATTCATGGAGAAACCCAAACTGTGAAGCAGAGAGAAGGTTTTCTCGAGCTGTGTCGATACCTCCTCCAGAGACCTTGCTCGGATCAGCCAGTCTTTCAAGTATGGGAATACATGAACACCGGATCCCCTGAAGTGCACCGTCACCACTGCCATCAGCTTGGTGAAAACCCTGGGTGCTGAGATTACACCAAAGGGGAGCAAAATTAATTGATATTGTCCCCAATAACTAATTTCAGAACCCACCTGTGCCTCTGATGCATTGCCACATGAAAACAAATGTCCTGAAGCTCAAGCGACACCAACCAGTCCTGAAGTGGTAGAGCCTGGAGAATTTCTCTCAACGTCACCATCCTGAACTTCCTCATGTACTTGTTCAAAAGTCCAGGATGGGATGGAGTCCTCATCTTTTCTTGGGTACCAGAAAATAGCGAGAGTACCAGCCTGATCCTCTCTGCTCGGGTGGCACCTCTTCTACTGCATCCCTTCAATAACAGGGCTCTCAGTTCCTCCTGGAGCTCATGTCCCAGTTATTGGGGGTGGGAGGGTTATGTCTGGTGGTTATCTGAAGAATGATAGAGGGTACCCCACTCAACGAGCTGCAAGGCCCAGACGTTGGAGAAATGGACAGGTGGAAGGAGATGACGTCCAAGGACTCATCGGCCTACAGGCCGAACAGGTGCTCACCGTCAAAAGCTATGTTGAGAAGGTTAGCTTGGACATACTACCTCCTAAACTGTGGAGGTAGGCTGACTGCCTTAGTACTTTGGATGTCCCTATTATATTTTGTTTATTTATAAAGCGCTTGGCCAGAAAATGAATGCTTCAAAGCGCAGCCATGCAATCTGCAGCATCTAGGCCCAACTGCAGTGCTTGGCATGCCACCTTGCCATTGTAAATGATGTGTAGAAACCCGCCCCTCATTTCACCAGCTGGGATGTGTTCCGCCGCTTCTGCCATCATTCTCTGCAGTCCCTGTAATAGTTGGAGAATGCGCATGAAGCATTGACCGGCTTCAGGGTCATGCTTCCTGGAGCATAGATCTTTTTGACCAGGACATCTGTTTTTTTGGATTCTCTGTCTGTAAGGAGAATGGAGATGGGCGTGGCTGGTCTAGAGATCACTGTAGCGGCTTGCACCACTAGAACTTCTGGCGTAAGATGAGATGACAGAAAGGGTAAATTCCTCCCCTATACGGTTTATATTTTTGGTGAGTTTTGCGTCCACAGCTGGCATGGAACATGGCCTTTGGCACAGTGTGGAAATGGGGTCTGAGATAGCAACATTAAATGGCAATGCCCTTTACATTTGTGGTCCCTGGTCTAGGATGTCAATCAAATCCTAAGCAGACTGGTTTAGCTGGGATGCTCAAACCCAAGGCCTCAACCACCTTGTTGATAGATCTTCTGTACTGCGCAGTACGGTGACCATAAGGAGCAGCCTGTTGCAGATCCAGGTCTGGAGATGTCCAACCTGCTTGCATCATACAAACCTTTGGCAAAGGCAAGCAAATCTGCTTGGTTTGTGAAGAAATAATCTCCTACAGCCACACCGCCCATAGGCTCAAAGCCAAAAGGCACTTTGTCCCCTTCGTCATCATACATCGACCTCATATAGTTGAAAAACGCTGATTGCGATTCAAGGAGAAAGGAACGGTCAACTGTCGTCAATGTCGATGACGTTGTTCCTACAAGGTGTCAGGTTTCCTTCTCTTATTCAAGTTTCCTTTTTATTATTATCCTTTTCAGATTAGCTTTGTGTGGGTGGGAAGTTTTCCATTATAGTTGGTTAGGCCTTAACTTGTTGATTCAGAATCCTGGTTCTGACCCAAGGCAAGATGGAGCCTCACAGTGACAGCTCTGATTGGCTAGAAGACAATGCTGAACAACAATGAACATTCTAAACTGTCACTCTGTGCCTTTCATCATCAAAACCCCATCTGAGAGGACGTGTTCAGTGGCTGCTCCTGCTTTAGTATTAGGCCTGGTGGATTTTATCCTTCAGATCTCAGCAGTTGAGCGGCTACTTTCTTGGGGGTTCAGGAGAAGTCTTCAGCTGGCAGGAATTCGTTTTGAAGATAGGAAAAGCAGGAAATCTTTGTGAATTCGCTCAGGAGATAAGTGACTTTATTTCTACTGTAAATCTGTTCATCTTAATAACATTCTCCTTGAAAATTCGTTAAAAGTAGTGTTTCTACTAAAACTATTGAAATATCGGAGTGCGCTTGTGTTTCCAGTGCGGTGTTCCTTAGCGCGAGATTTTGACTGTCGCGTGCGTATTCAAGTGAGCGCGTGCTTTCTAGCGTGTGTATTCCGAGCGCGAGTAAAGGTTGGTCTCGTGCCATTTTAAACGCGCATGTGTTTTATTGCGCGGGTGATCCTTTGCTCGAAAAGCTATACGCTGCGTGAGAACTACAAAGCGCGTGTGAAATACAAAGCGCGTGTGAAATACAAAGCGCGTGTGAAATACTAAGCGCGTGTGATTTTTAGCGCGGGTGTACAAAGCGCGTGTGAAATACTAAGCGCGTGTGGAAATACAAAGCGCGTGTGATTTTTAGCGCGGGTGTACAAAGCGCGTGTGAAATACTAAGCGCGTGTGAAATACAAAGCGCGTGTGATGTTTAGCGCGGGTGTACAAAGCGCGAGAATCTGTTCGTCGCGTGCCATGTGAGTGCGCGTGTGTTTTTTTCCATCGCGAGTGATTTTGCGCGTGAGAATCACTTCGTTGCGTTTGAACTCAATAGCGCGGGTGTTCTTATTTCGCGTGTCTCGCAGGAGAACATTATTGCGCGTGTGGACTATTGCGCGTGTGAATTCTTGCGCGTGTGGACTATTGCGCGTGTGATTTTTTGCGCGTGTGGATTATTTTGATCGCGCGTCTTCATCCGTTTGCGCGTGTTCTTCAACCAGGAAGATTTCTATGTGAAGTTCATCGATAATTTTAATGGAAATAACCTGCGTGTGCAGTTAGCACGTGTTTCCTCTTTCTTCAAGAATTTAAAGACTCAAGAAAATTATAAATAGTTTGAAAAGTTTTGAAATGTCAAGAAAGAACATTTTAAAGACAATCTAATTGAACTACCAGTGCATGTTGGAAAAAAGACAAACAAAGAACTAAGACTTCCAGTTTTGCCTAATGTAAGAAGTTGCTGGGAATTTCAAATATCGCAAGTAAGAGAGATTTTCAGCTTCTTAACCGCTTCTCTAAGAAATTTCAAGAGAAGAACCAGGTAGGATTCTCAATTATTAGTTAAGGATTAATGTCTTCCCATTCATAAGGTTAAGTAAGTGAATTAAGGAAGTGTATATGTTATTCTTTATCCTCTGCAGGTTCAGCACTGATTAGCCTTGACGCAGTCTGCCTGGTGTTGTTTTGTTGTCCCATTCCCCCTTTCCCTTTGGGGTGTAGTTTACAGAGCTGTATTGAAAACTAGTTCTGGGAAATACATCTCAGGGGGATTGTCGGGGGTTCAGCAGCTTCCGCGGATACAGGACCTCTCAGCCTGACACAAGGTCTCTCACAACCTGTGCCTCTGTGCCCCCTCAGCACTAGAGCCGGTTTCCCAGCCGTCGTGGTTTAGCACGAGGGAGTAGGACCAGACACGGTCACCTTGGCGCCGGAATCTCTGTGTGCAACTGGTGGCGTATCGGGCTGCAACGTCAACACTGGAATCGTACCTGCCATGACTTTCTGGAAAAGCTGGAGAATTTGCTCCTTGAAAGCCTTCCCTCTTCTCTCGACGAGCAGATCTTTGTGTGTTCCTCCAACTAATCTGAGTCGTGTCTGTGTCAATGGCATCTCTGTTTCTTGTGGGAGGATGAGGCCGACGATTGGCTTCAGGAGTGGGAAAATGTCTACGCAGTCTTACATTGCTTTTCCTCTTTTTCAGGCGCGGTGCCTTTGGCGGTTTGGCCTGATGGTCGAACACGCCAGGAACTTCGATTGAGGCCACCCGTGCGCCAGTTTCGCAAACCTAAAAGACTTTGGGTTCATTTGTTGACAGGAACTGCATGCCTCAATATTGTGGTCTTTCCCCAGTGTAAGGGAGGCATGGTATCACGAGTATGACACTGACACAAGAGGTACAATTTCAAAACCTTTATTCAATTTTCGGGGTTTGGAAAGTATCCTGCTTTGCCCTATAGCTATGATGGGAGTAGCGTCTACCATCAAATAATAAAGAAAACGCAGTGCTAGTCCGTCTCTGACAAATCAAAATGACATATACTAACAAAACCTAATGGCTGCCCAATCTCTTATACAAAAAGTATGTAATAGGAAATGTGTATGCAAAGGAAAATCAGTATTATAACATAAAGGATCAAAATGGCTGAGCCAGCTCTCCTCCCGACATTGGACAGTACGGAGTTAGGTGGTCCCCATTGACAGTATGACGCACTCTGGCTCAGGTTCTTAAAACAAAGGCAGTACAAAATGTGGATCGATGCCTGCCTGACCTTCCACGTTAAAGTCTTCAATTCCAGCTTTCAAAAGTTCTTTCACAATCCAGCAAAAGTTCATGCAGGTCTCCCTCCTTGGGGCTTAGACCTTTCAAAGCAAAAAGTTCACGTAGGTCTCCCTCACTCTAGCTCGGACCTTTTCCTGATTTCTAAGACTTTCGAATGTGCAAGGTTTTTACTATAGATCTTCGCAGAACCACTTTGACTTTCCCTTCAGCTCAGACTCTTGTGTTATTTGCCCCCGTGTCTCTTGTGCTTATGAAACTGAACTACCCAGACCAAAAGTTCAACATTGACCATTTACTTCCCCTTTTGCCGCGGTCAATCTCGACCATTATGCCTTTTAGAGTTCATTCACTTTGCGAAAGGTGAAAGGTTTTGTTATAAAGCAACAGAATTTTGAGTGGGCTACTTCTTTTCGCCAGACCACTCCGCTACTCTGTATCACTGGCTTTACAGTTATCAGTAATTTAAAGTTCACCACAAGTCTGCCTTCCTTCGCGTCTCATCCACGCATGCAGCCTTCAGTTGTGAGATATACTGTTGCAACTTCAATCTTTCCTTAGCACACACCAGCCTTTCATGTCGCTCGCCAACTCACCAGCTGTGCATTCTGTTCTTGTCTTGGTGGTTTTTAATTCACGAGTCAAAGTTAATACCACTAGTTTGGCCTCGCCTCCCCAACTCGGTCGTTCTCCCGGAAGGGTCGCTAGCGCCTGAAACACAATGCAGTCTTCTTGTCTAGGATTTGGCCTTCTCCACATATCTTTCATGGCACTTCAGAGGGATCTCCTGGGTTTCTCTACCCTTTGCTCTCATCCCTCTGTTGGTCGATCTGCTCCAGTAGGTTCGCCTTCACCCCAGAAGTTCTGCTCCATCTCTTGTTCCTCCTTGCTCACAGTGTCCCTCTATGTTGCGCCTTTTGTCCATGTGGGGAGAGCTAATTGGTATCTGATGTGTGTGATTAAAGTCAAGTGCCTGACTTTGCCTGACCCGATTAGCGGGATTTGTCCAATGATATATGTAAGGGTTAGCCTCTTTACCCTGTCTCCTTCTTCCTCTGCCCAGTGTTTGTGCAGAAGAGGGCCGGGGGGAGTTGGAACATTGGATTGGAGAATCCTATGAAATAGGATGGGTCATGGGTACGAGAAAGGGGGGAATACCACGTCTCTCCATCGGTTGTCTCACCCCCACTCCCCGAAGACCCCTCACCCTGGTGATCCTCCCACCCTGGTCCACCCCCAGGGTCTTCATCCAAAGGCAATGGCCATGCACTGGCCCACCTGAAAGAGAGAGATTCCTGTAGGTGAGACACCCTTTGGTTTCTCACACCAGACACCACATGGAGATGCCATGCAGGTCGGTGATGGACATTTTTCGAGTTGCAGTCCTGAAGCCTTAGGGCCCGATGTATTGGTGAACTTCGAATAGAACATTTATCACAAGAATGTTCCAAAACGCAGCGTGTAGAGCATGCAGAAAAAAGAAACTGATGTATAATTACATCACTACGCCTTTGTACATGTATTGTGCACGTCATGTCCGGAATTAAGGAGTGGTATTGTGGAGTCAAGAGGAGTCGATGTCTAGTCATACTACGCCCCCTGTCGAAAATGTTTTTGAGCACCTGAAGCTGGAAGAACATCTACCTGATAAGGAATCTGTGGGAGAATGCAATCCATTGAAGTGTGGTTTGTAAATAATCTGCTTGTGTGTTGAAATTGTTTTTGTATGCAATTCCTTTGGATTCGAAGCAACATTCCATATGGTAAATTCCTCAAAAGTGCTTTTGGATGATGGCTGGTTAAGGGGAGTGTAGTGTTTCTGTCATTGGTTTTGCAAAATAAATCTACTTCTAAAACCCTTATTTGTCAAAAAGTTTAGAAAAGCGATGCTCTGTGGACTAAATTCACGAGTGACTTAGAGTCCCAACTGTTCATCCATGAAACAAATGTATTTATATTAAATTCTGTTTCCTCCCAACTTATGATATCGATGCATCATTTGTACAGAGAAATGATTCGCCCATAGAAAAATGTTCGAGGCTCGATTTAAAGTGAAACTTGATTATGTATTTTGTGGCATAAGTAACACATTTCTTAACTTCTGTAAATGTTCTTTCTGTTGAAAAAGTCACCATTCTTACAATCGCTTTTGGAAAAACGTATTGAAGGGGACTGTGAAACTCTGCTAGCTACACGATGCAGCCTCTGAGGGATATCTGGGAATCCTCCTATACCACCTTCAGTCTCCACACTTTTACTTTGTTGTGTACCAGTCACCACCACATAGTCAGTTTCCTGGTAGAAACCATAAGTGTGTATTTCTCATGAGGAGCAAGGAAAAAGCCCAGTAGTTTCACAATCCATATGAACGAATTTAAGAGGAGAAAACCCAGAGAAGATCAGTCGTGGGAAGAGTTAACCAGTTGTCAATTGTACCAGCCCCTGTTTGGGCCTACACATGCAGAGCGGGAGTCTGTATGAAGCGCATCTAGGATATGCAAGCCTTGCCACCAACCACTGCATAGAGAACGATACTGTGGTGCTGGAAATGCCTTTTGGAGGGACAAGGCCTCTTAGTTCTTTGTCCTACCAATTCTCTGTGTGTGTTTTCAGTATGTTTTCTGCCACTGAGATCCAGCCTGGACCTCTGGCAGTGCAGCTCTTCATGTTTCCTTTTGGTAAACATTACCCATGAGATAGCCCTATGGCACTCACATAAGGAGTACAAGGCTGTACCCAGACCTGTGTGTTTTGGGCACCTGTGTGTTAGCCCCCAGAGCAGAGTATGGGCTGATGGCAGCTACATGCTGATTTAACAGTGGCTTTGAGTGTCCTCCATTGTTTGGGACACCCAGGCCCTGCCATAGGAATCAATGGATTCCTGGACAAAGGCAAGATGGCCACTGTAGCCTGTTGGGTGGAAAGACCATATATGGCTCTGGGGCTGCCTTCGGTAGACTGACTAGAGCCTTCCCGGGGACTGTGTGTTGTGGGTACACCCTTGGGGTGGGACCTGTATGAATGAGGTCTGAACTCAATTGTGTATAGGCGCATTATAAATAGTATATGGGTTTATGTATTGGCTGTGTTGTGGGTGTCTGGTTTTGGTTTGTGTGACACAATGCCTGGGTCAGCCCTAACTGAAACTGGAGTGAATTAATGCAGTGTGGTGTTCTGAAAGGCTGGGTGCTTGCTCCAATCCACATTGTGTTATGGGTGTCTGGCTTGGGCGAATGGCCTGTGAGCCTGATTGGCTGCCTACCTGCATGAATGCACTTGTGAATGTCTGACTGAGCCTGGCTCTACCTATCGGAGTGAATGGGGAACAAATGTGTATAACTCGCCAATTTGTTCTGGAGCTGAAGCTGAAACCTGAAGCTTGAATCCTGGGTCCAGTCGGAGGAAGGTGTCTGCAGATGCATTCCTTAAAGGAATCCGAAGACTGCTGAGCTGATCCAAGGACCGAATCAAGTGAGGACCTGGTTAGGTGACCTCTTCCCGAGCTATGAGGGATCATTGTGCACCTGCTACTCTTCACCAGAAGTACCCTGGAAGCCAGTCCTATTGCCTGCCATCCGGAGAAGGGGTTTTCGTGAGTCCAGAAAATGAGTGCTTGGACATCCTGATCTGAAGAAATCCAGTTGTGGTGCCCAGGCCCTGGAGGAGTGTTTGGGCCCGCTGGAAGCCAGATTGGCATAGTGCTGCTCAACACCCAGAGCTGCAAGTGTACGTCCTCTTTCTATTCCTCTCACTACCCCACTATCATGGACTGATCCCTCTCTCCTCTCCGCTCACTTGAAGCTTTCCTCTCCTTTAGCACTAGCACACCCTGCACTGCCTCCGACCTTCAAGGTCATCCAACCCATGAAAAAAGTGTCAGTAGCTGCCTTTGCCTCCACCTACTCTCCTCCTCCTACTCTTGCGGCTGACTCCCACCCTGATTACAGCCCTCTCTAACTTTCACCTTTCCATCTCCAACACCCTCGACATCCTTGCCCCTTTCATGAGGGTCCGACTGAAGCCTGCCAAAAAGTGCAACTCTGGGTACGACTCTGACCTGGTTGACCTTAAACGCAAGTGCAGGGCAGCAAAAACGAATATGGGTATCTTCAGGCGCACCTTCTGACAAGTAAGCCTGCCATCTTCTGCAAAAGCAATATAGACTCTGCATCCAGTCCAAGAAAAGAAGCAATTTTTAAGCCTGCATCTCTGTGGCATCCAACAACACGGCCAATCTTTTTCTAAGTCTGTAAGGAACTGGCCAATCCTATTGCAGCCTCTTCCTCTACCGCACACACCCAGGCCCTTTGCTCAGCCCAGGCTGCACATTTCACCACCAAATCACAGGACATCCTGTATTCTCTCTCCTCCATACCCACTCGTGCACCATCTTTGCCTGGGTCCCCCTCGGCCGCCTCCACAACTCCCCTACTTCTCTCCTCCCTCTCCCCTGTCACACCTGAGTCTGGTTTATGAAAGCCTCCTCCAAAACCATCAAGGACAACATTGACTCGCTAGCTCCAGCCTTGGCAGACCTCTGCGCCCTCTGCTCAAAATATCGTCTGCCGACCCTACTATTCTGGCTAACTATCGCCTGATCTCCAACACTCCTTTCCTGGGTAAATTCCTGGAGAAGTTTACTATCTCTCAGTTTACCACCCACACTGAATCTTTTGGTTGTCTCCATGACCTTCAGTGTGGCTTTAGAGTATCCAGAGGCACGGAAACTGCTTTTTTGAACACCAGTGAAGACCTACTCTCAAACCTTGACTCTAACTCCCTCGGTCCTCATTCTTCTTGACCTCTCCTCTGCTTTCGATGCAACCATAACATCCTGATCTCCCGACTCCATGAGACACCCGGGGCATCACTGATCAAGCTTTGACGTGGCTATCAACTTTCTCTCTGCTTTCACTCTCTCTACTTGTGGTGTCCCCCAGAGAAAGTACAGCTTTCTCCATATAAATAGCAGCAATCACCCCTGCGTTGGGGCGTACATGGCCATTATCTGCTTGTTCTGGTCTCAGCGAGGGTTCAGGGCTGTTACTGGCCATGTATGATATGATATGATTGTTTATTTATATAGCGCCTATACACAATGTGTTTCAAAGCGCTTCAAGGCAAGGGAGGGACCAGGGGAAAATACAACCACATTCTTACAGGCCATGAACAGTAAGGATGTGAAATTAACTATCGTACTCGGCCTGACGACATTTCAGATAGTGCAAGAGCTAAGACATAGATAAGGAAGGGTGGGGGGAGAGTGGGAAGGAAATGGAAACAGACAGGCGACTACCGTACTAGGCCTGACGACATTTCTGGTAGAGCCAGAGAACAAGAAAAGGTGAGGGAGAGGGGTGCAGAAAGGGAGGGGAGGAACAAAACAAGCGACTATCATACTAGGCCTGACGACATTTCAGATAGTGCTGGAGGGGTGGTGGGGAGGAAAAAAACAGTAATGGGAGGGTGGAGGAAACAGACGAGGTTGTTATCATATTAGGTCCAGGGACAATTCTGATAGAGTAAGTGCACAGAAGAAAGTAAGGGGATGAGATAGGAAAAGGCAGACGGGAAATGAGGAGAGAACAGAGGGTAAGCAGTCAAAAAGAGTGGAGAAGCAAGAGTGGAGAGCGAATACAATTGGCGAAGTCAGTAGTAACACAGAATGTTGCAAGCCAGAATACAAGATGAAGATGGGAACAACATGATTCAGGGTCACCATGAGTACAAGATGCAAAGGAAGTCCAGCATGAGAGTTGAGAAAAGGTGACGCACCGTGAATCAATGAAGTTCATAAAAGTCAAATCCAGCATTGGCCACAAGACAGTGATGGTGATGGAAGGCACCCGATGGGCGGGGCTTGCTAAGTGGTGAAAAAGAGCGGCAAGCAGGAAGGCACCAGGTGGGCGTGGCTTGCTAAGTGGTGAAAAAGAGCGGGAAACAGGAAGGCACCCGTTGGGCGGGGCTTGCTAAGTGGTGAAAAAGAGCGGCAGGCAGGAAGGCACCAGGTGGGCGGGGCTTAGGCCAGGTGACCTAGATCCACTTGCACCTGCTCCCCATCTGCAAAGGAAAAGAGGCTGGAGGGTCCTTAAGTAGGCAAACAGAGTGGCAAGCAGGAAGGCACCAGGTGGGCGTGGCTTGCTAAGTGGTGAAAAAGCGGGAAGGCACCAGGTGGGCGGGGCTTAGTCCAGGTGACCTAGATCCAAGGGCTGATAGCTATTCGCACCATGGGTTCCTGTCCAGGGTACAAATAGTTGTATTACTTTTTATTTAATGGCAGATGGGCCTCTGTGCATATTGTGCCAGCTATGAGAAACCTGGAGGTGTCTCCTTGACTAGTCCCTGAGGATCTGTCATCCCGGTGTCCAGGACACAGCCATCGCTATTGGATCCATTTCCTGGGGGTGGACCAGTGATGGAAGATCTGGATGGGGGGTTCATCGGGGAGTGGAGGTGGGACACTAAAGGGTGAGACTGGTATCCCCCTTCTGTCAACACCTTTTCCCCAACCTACCACGTAGGACACACACACTCTACTACCCCCCACCCCCTTTTCCGACCAGAACACTTTCGCACACCATGAAAGACGACAAATGCCAGAGCCGTTTACCCGACTTGTCCCAACACAGGGGTCAGGCAAAGTCAGGCAATGGACCAGAATCACACACACATGACGGCTCTTTCCCTTCCCCACAGCAATAAAAGGTGGGGCACGAGAGCACAATACGAGCAAGGCAGACCGCACAAGGGAGCTAACTCAGCACGGCAGTTCAAGAGAAAGGAGAAAGATGGCGCAAACCTAGAGGGTGGTAAGGAAAGAATCGACCTTGCCCTTTCTGACTAAGGCCCATGAAACCTCCACAAAAGGAATAGTAATACCACGAACAATAGTCAGCATGTGTTGCAGCAGATGTCAACGGTACACTGGGCCCTCCTCTGCTGATAACCAAGCCAGGGAGAGACGCTTGCCACTGTGGTACCTGCCTTCACTCCAGAGACAAGAAAAGCCAAGTGGTTCATCACAACCGGTGAGTCTAGGGGACAGCTGATGAGAAACTGCTACTTTTGTTCAATACTGTACTTTCTGCAATTAGCCGTTCGAACTAAGAACTGTTCACGTGAAAGGGGGAAACCAGCTACAGAGGAGTCAGGCACCCTGTGGGTGCTCATTCGGGAAACTCTAGTTCCAAAAATAGGGTAATCGCCTACTGTTACCAGAAGGCATTGGGAAAGGCGAGAAGAGGGTCTAGTAAAATCCTCTGTACAGTCAAAAGTCTTTGACCAAAAAAGATGATCGTGAAGCTAAGTGAAGTGAATCCCGCATCGTAAAGAATTGTTCAAGCAATTGTGAGAGACAAAGTTGGCAAGAATGAACCCGACAGAGGGATTCTGATAAAGAGGGGGCAGAGCCAAAAGTCCTGATGAATAGTGTGTTGACAAGAGTGAACCTGGCAGAGGGATGTCCACAGTGAACTGTTTAACAAGACTTAAGGTTTGTGAATGTCACAGATGAGATTGTGTCGAAATCCCCAGTGAACCCGATGGACAGAGGCTAATATTCGAGAAGGGTCTGAGCCCGGAAAAGGGGATCCAAGGGCGAAAAGGCATCACCCAACATGTAAGCAGAAAGGAACTTTTGTTTATTATTTTTGGAACACATCAGGTCCCTGGAGGCAAAAGACTTTGAGACTTAACCACAAAGGCTCTGATAGGGAAGAGCAGAACTGTTTACTTGTCCGGTGCTCAAATTGTGGGGAAGGGAGACCCTGACTACCGCATCCTGACTTATTATTTGTGAATGGTATCCAGTCAATATGTCGAAAAAAAAATGTTGAATGACAAAAATGTTGAAAAAAAATACCGAAAAAAAAATCAAATGTATTCTTTTTTTAATTTACATGTTTTTTTTGTTTCGCGAGTAAAATAAAAAGGGTTTGAAAAAAAAAGGAGGGGGGGATTGGGGGAACCCCCCCATTTAAAACAAAAAATAACAAAAAAAAGACATTACCGAAAAAAAAAAATGTCGAATAATCTTTCGACATTTTTGCATTCGAAATAATGAAATTCGAAATATTAACTATAAACCTTTGTGAACACTTCTTTCCTGTGAATCCTATCCCACACTCTTTGTTTGTATTTAGCATAAGGATTGGCAATAGGTTTTTCTTAGTAAATGCCATTTTATTTGACAAGACACCACTAGGACTGCCTTATTATAATTTTTTGATGGTCGTAGCTTGCTCCCATCTTAGATTTAGGTTTAGATTCGGCGTTTTTCCAACCTGCATATACAGTTTAATAAACACCCTTGAACTGTGATCACTTGTGTCTGGGCTGTGTAAGGAACTCATGGTGGCAACAGTAGAGACAGAGTGCCTTTTCTATGGCAGCAGACGGGACAATGTCGATGTACTATTTCTATGGTGGCTGAGGGTGGCAGGGAGTGCCGCGATCAGAGCAGAATGCTCCGGTCCAGCAGTTAAATGGGTAGAGGAGGGGGGCGAAGGCAGAGGGATATCTTAGGTGGTGGGGGAGGCAACTAGGAGGTGTTCCCTGTTGCGTCACCAAAATTAAGATCGTGCCACCAACGAAAGGACCTCAGGTGGCTGGGGAAAAAGTAGGTATACAATGGCAGTTCACATCAGCCAATCAGGTGGCTGAACACGCAGAACACCCTTACCTGGGTGCGAAATAACCAAGATGTTGCATCTGGAGTCATGGAAGCGAATGGTGCACAGTGGTGCTTCGAAGTGGTCCCTCATGTCTGAAAATATTTCGTCTGCCAGTCTGTACTTGAAAAAAATACTTTTAAAATGTGGGAGGAAGGTAACCATTAGAATAACTTACTTAATTCAACATCCCCAACCTCTCCATTGCAGCGGGCTTCTAACAGACCGACATGCTTTTTCACCCCCTTACTTTGGCATTCTGGTCTGTAACTAAATAGAATTTGTTTGTGATGAATATTTGGCCCAACCATGATCACATTTTAGGTTGGCAGGTTTTGATTAATATTCTGGGACTTTTCTACAGGGACTTAAACCTACTACGGAACAAACACGGGACTATCATTTTAGGCAGCCTTCAAGCTGCAATTTGGGACGTATGCATGTACAGTGAAAACAATATTTCACTTCAACATTTATTTTGATAACCTAAGAACTGCATCTTGGAAAAACTGAATGGATTGTTCCTTTCTCTGACTTGTTGCTTCTTCAATTTCCAGGTGCGAGATATGTGGTTTCCAGTGCAGACAGCGTGCTTCCCTCAAGTACCACATGACAAAACATAAGGCTGAGGCAGAGCTGGAGTTTGCCTGCGACCAGTGTGGCAAGCGTTTTGAAAAAGCACACAACCTGAACGTTCACATGTCCATGGTGCATCCATTAACACAGAACAGTGACCAAGAGAAAACGTTGGATACTGAACGGATTATTCTACTGGGAGATGACAATGAGACCGAGACTGTTTCTAGCAAAGATGTTAAACCAGAAATGACAACGGAACAGAACTCCAGTTAGTCTGTAGTGTGTGCAAATATGAGATGTGGTGAGCCAAACTCAAAACAAATGCGACCTCTGTGAAATGATTGGGCGTGAGCTGTTTTTTAATATTTTTTCCAAAACTATTGGATTTGGCTTCAGCGCCCTCCAAAAGGAAAAGAAACCATTTGAAAATGCACTTTTTTTCTTTTCAATTTATCCTTGCTGTTTTAGACATCAACCACATTTTACAGTTTTATATGCAGAAATCGGAGTTCTTGTGTGTTCATGGCAATACAAAATAAGGGGTCCATCCCATCAGCACTTTACCTTCAAAACACAATTTTATATGGGGGACCCATAATTTCTAAAGCATATGAACTGCTGTGACCAGAGCACTCGCACATGTAACCCCAGATACAGTTGAACAAAAGCCAAAATGCCGTCTTTTTTTATTGAGAGGAGAGCTTTGTGATTGTTTATTAAATTATTTACAAAACACTTTCTTTTACGTTGTACCTTTAAGATTTATACTTGATCGCAAATTTGAACAGCCCCATGTCTCATAGGTTATTCTGGTGCAGGATAGAAGGGAGGAGTGGGACACAGCTCAACTTTGCAGAGCAGCTGTCTGTTTTACTTTATCTGGTTCCTCCACCTGATGACTACGTATTTACCATAACTTTGAGGAGAAAAGTGGCGAGGCCTGAGGTGACTTTCATTTTGCATCAAAACTGCATGCGTCAAATGTGGTTTGGCTGGATAGGCAAAAGTCCATTAAACATCGTGATGTAAAGTTGAAGTAATGACTGATGAAAATGCACAATGGGTATAGCTACAATTTGACCCAGGCTAACTCAGCATTAAGGATATGAAGACAACCACATAAACTGTTCTATCCTCTTCAACTTATCAATGTTTGTACTGATATGGTGGAACGTGGATAGGCCATATTTATGAGCTTGGACTGGAGCATTGTTCAGAAATATTTCTTTAAAAAAAAAACATAAGCGAAGCCAGTGCACACATATCTCTACAGCAGTACTTTGCATGCCCATCCATGGCCAAGCCTAGTAGTGTACACCTGCCCACCCCAACATTCTTTTTTTTTATGTTTTCAGTGCACTGGAACAGTGGTCTGCAACACGTGGCTCTCCATATGTTTTGGAGTACCACTCACATAATCCCTCTGCATTAACTATGCTGGCTAAGGCTGTTGGACGGTCTAGTACAACACATCTGGAGAGACAAAGGTTGCAGACCACTGCACTAGGATACATGCAGTTTCCTTTTACTTTCCTATGCTGTTATCTGAGGATGGCCAAGACCCTGCTAGTCAACGATGTCTGAATGGCGTGTGGATGGGCCCAGCAGAGGTAAACTATGAACTAAACATGTGTGGATTGTGTTTAAGGAGATAGAGAATTAGGTGAGAAGCTACATTAAAAAATGTTGTCATTAAAGGTAGCTTCATTTTTATGGCACAAGTGTTGTGCAATAGTGTTTGTGTTGTATGTGAGTGCAGGGTGTGTGGAATGAGCCTGTGCCTTCCGCTAAGTTACAAAGTTGCGGTCTGCGAGGGGCGAGATTGGGTTAGGTGTACAAACAACAATGTCTACATCCTGGGTTTTTTGTATGTACAAGGAGAAGTGCTACACATCACAAACTAATTTATGCAATGGTATTAATTTAGCACTTTGTATTTAGCAGTCTTGACTAAACCATTTTGCAAGACTAATATTTTTATTAGCAAGTCAATGTATAAGATTAGCAAATTTGTATGTTCTTACTTTATATCGGGGCCAATGCAAGACATGTGCCCCCTGTACGACAGCAGAGGGCCTAGGGACCATGCAGGCTTGTTTCGCCACTGGTGTTATAATGAAAATGTCTTTTGACCAGAAACCACTACCCTGCCAAATTCAAAAGGGCTTCCCACTAGTGCTTTGCAAATAGTTAACACACACTCATCTATCGACAGAGCATTTTAATGGCAAGCTCCTTATTAGTGGTGATTCATTGATGAACCATTGTTTCACTTTCCCTTCACATGATATGCAGTATGCATGATTCTGTCAAAAAATGACTACAAGAAGGTGACCTTATCATAAAATACCTTTTAATTTGTGTCTGTTTTAAATGTACATTAGCCTAACTCATAGGATATTTTTTAACTTCACATTACTTTGTAGCTTTATTTACCCATTTTCTTCAATGGAAAACTATAGGAACGCAACCATAATATGTGTACTCTACCTGTGAGGCAAAAAACCTTGGTGTCATCTTCGACTCTACTTTCTCTTTCTCTGCTGCACCTCCTCGGAAGTATTCTTCCTTTTCTCCCTTTCCCACAGATGCTCACCTTTGGCAAGCCATTTTCTCTCACTGTGTTGTCAACCATGGCTTGTGGCACTTCTAATTCTGGCAGATATGTGTATGCTACACAAAATAGCTCACTCAAGGTGCTGCTTCATAAATAACTTTGCTGTGCAGATTAACAAGTGGCATTATTATATATCTCTTGGTACATTACAAAACGTTTTTATTAGTAAGCCATCATCACATTGAGTATCTAAAGCTATATATGAGCTCATTGTCTGTGGTATCACTTCCAGTGATGTCAATACATATGCAAATTAGGGGAGGTTTCATGTATTTTTTCACACAGTCACACTATAAACCTGGCATCTTTCAATGGAAAACAAAGTTCACGTTTGTCATGAAAGTTGATAGTCAGCATGCATATCAAGTTGCCATCACATGGCATGTGCATTCATTAAAAAAGACTAACCTACAGTTTGCATGCATGGTCCGGACTGTAGAACCTGGTAAAAGATGTGTTAACCATAATCTTAGCTTTTGGTGGGGTCATTGAATTAAGATGGTAACATGTAAAATACCCACAGCAACACATATCATGGCACCAAATCTTTGCATGAGCAATGCAGACTTTCACATGCAACCAGACCTCAGCCTTGCATACGAAAGGCTAGGTTGTGCACATGTGTTGTAGATTTTCAGGAACACAAACATTAGACTTTCAAATGCATGCACACCAAAAATGATAATGTGCACAATCGGCCTTTCACATGCATGCACACAATATAGCCTTTTGCATGTGCACATGAAAGCCTATCATATTTAAGGGCATTGCAGTGTGAGTGGAATATAGAACTCAGAAAAGGTGGGCAGCGAAGAGAGGGGAATTAGAAGACAATTGATTTAGGAAGCAAGATGTGTGAAAAAGAAAAAGTAGAGCCTCCCAGAAGAGACGAGGGGAGCAAGAGAGAAAGTAATAGGGTCTGATGGATACATGAGAGAAAAGTTAACAAAGAAAGGGAGTAGACCATCAATAAAGGGTGCAAATGCTGGGGAACAGAGGTGGAAGAAATGACAGCTCAGAGAGAAGTGCTATCTCATTCAGTACCAGACTCCCTCCCAATATTTACATTGGAAGACAGACAAGCTCCCACACAGTCACCCTTATCTGCAGGTTCCATCAGCCAAAGTGCTCCTTAAAATTAAAACATTGTGGTCAGCCTGAAGCCCTGCTTTCTTTTGTATAGTCCCTGTACTGTCCTGAAGCTTGGTGCAAATAATAATAAACATTCTCATTTTCTCTGAAATGACAAACGACCATGTTGCACTAACTGATATTTATATAGAGCCTATACACAATCACAATGTGTTTCAAAGCACTTCAAGGCAGGGAGGGAACACCTAAGAAGGTCACTGTATTCTCCTAAATCCTTGATACATTAAGAATGAGAAATCAACTATCATACTCAGTGCAAGAGCATTTGACAATAATGTCGCTAGGCTATCAGAAATAAGGAGTGGATGGATTTGGGGAGGTGAATGAGATAGACAAGCGGCTACCTCACTAGGCCTGCCGACAATTGAGGTAGTGCCGGAATTTAACAAAAGGTGGGGGGAGCAAGGAGAAGAACAAAACAAGCAACTATTGTACTAGGCCAGGTGACATTTCAGATAGCAGCTTGTCTGTCTCCCTCTCCAGCACTATCGTACAGGTCAGGCAGGCAACATTTCAGATAGGGTAAGTGCTAAGGATGATAAGGTGAAGGATAGAAAAAGAGGTAAGGCTAGGCAGAAGATGACTGCAACTAAGCAAAATGCATCAAACACAGGTATATTTGGCTTTTTTCAAATTTGTCTGAGAGCACATGGATACAGAAGATTTCTTGTTCACACCCACTGCTGTGTACCCAGAGGTGCAAACATGGGGGCGCAAGCATAAGAAGGGGGCATGGGCAAGAGAGGGTAGAAGCACGTCCAGAGTAGGGAATGTACCCAAAGTAGTGAAGGAGTGTTTTGGAAGTCCAGAATTCAAGCAGAGTGAGGTTTGCGGCTTCAAGAAGTTCAGGGTCCAGTGGTGGAAAGAAAATCTCCAATCGCGTTCTGGGAGCAGACAGGGGCCTTTGTTGTGACCCTTGGGTGTAGTGGCCGGCTCCTGCCTCCCGGTTTGCACTGATTGCCTTAACCAGCCAAGTGCAGCCAATGGGAGGGGGAGCTGGGCCATGCACAAAGGCTTACAGTTGAGTAAAAGGGGAATGCAGCCATGTTAAAAGGCAGAGAAAGCAGTGAGGCAGCAGTTGCAGGTGCCAACTCGGATGGCAGAAACTAGACAGGGAAATCAAAGCAACACTCCGGTGTTATGGAGGAGATCCTCGACGTGTGCGTTTATAAAATGAAAAGCAATTCATAATTATTGTCTAATGAATTGCGATGTGAGGCTGGTTATTTTATGCCTTGAATACATAATACTTACTCTCTGAGAGGATCTTAAATGTCATCCCTGGTTCCTTCTGGTGTGAACAAGACCCCCTTTCATGTTTTCTTACGGCGGAATGACCCACTCTCGTGTGCTTTAGAATAACATACAGTGCCTACTACAAAAGAGGGATCCGAAGTGCCAGATTGTCGTCCTCCCGGAAGATCAAATGCACCTTAGGAAAACACTTGGAAGTGTTTCCCACCCTCCGAGCCAATATGAGTGCAATACCCGGCCCACTGTCTGGATTCTTATCATGTGCAAGTTACTGGAATACCTTCTTGAGTCCCCCATATGGGTTTGGCAGTGCCCAAAGCAAGGTTTGAGGTGGTAGAGCACAGAAGATAGAGAGGCGAGGCTCGAAGCTTAGAGAGGGACATGTGGGAGGGAGTGTGTGCGGGGTGGGGTGGGCGACTGCTTGAAAAAGCTAGTGTGCAAGTGGAGGGGCATTAGGCGCAGGAAAGGGGGTGGACAGCCAGGTTTTGAGGGCTTTCCTAAAGGCCAGGTGATCCTATATCAGACAGAGTTCCAGAAGGTGGGTGCAAGAAAGGAGAAACGGGTACCTTCTATTGTGGAGAACCTGAAAGGGGGGGAATACCAGGTGGTGTGCCGGGCCTGATCTGAGCATTCGGGTGGGCCGGTAGCGTGTGAGCTTGTTTTGGAGGAATTCAGGGCCTTTCTTGTGGATGGCGAATATGTATAGACATTACCTAGAGATAGACAGCAAACATACACTTACATGGATATACTTGGGGGCTCCCCGGAAGGTGGCAGGCTACAAGCTCCATTGGCAGGCAGAACAGCAGCCCTAAGGAACAACAGAGTTTCTGTAAGTTTTATCTCAATCTGGTGACAAAACTTTTATCGTTCCTCATGAGGTACCCTCTCATAGGGTAAGGTCTACCAAGATCTTCCTTGATCAGTGCTGTCATGAGCATCCAGGCGCTTAGATCTTTACAGCTATGCATGATATTTGGGGCTTTAGAGCACAACCCAAGGAGGAATCAAAGAAAGATTTAAAAAAAAGCACATGTCTATGAATACCAGGAAATTGATACCCACCTTTTGAGATGATAGCTACAGCAGATTGGTGACATGACACAAGGCAAAGTTCACATTCCTTGAATGACTGAAGATGTGTCTTTGGTCCAGTGTGTTAATAAGGTGCATCCAGACAGGTAAAGAGCACTACACGAGTAAAAGAGATACTGTTAGGTTAGTCATTCTACAAATGGTATTTCTTTTTGCAATTCCTCATGAAATAACATGTCACAGGGCTGGCTATACCCTGATCAGGTTTCTCAACAGTGATCCCAAAGATCATGCCTACGTATCTGTGCACTGGGTTTTAGGACTGGACAGGCATGTGTCCAGGTGTAAAACCCGCAATGATTTAGTCAAGCAGATCTCTGGCAAATACCCAGGATTCCACTCCTATGAGATAACGGATATTTTCCTCAAAATGGTACCCATGAGACCCATGGCTAAGTTTCCTTACCGTGAAAGATTTTAGCAATCCCAAAGGTCAGGGCTGCTGTCTGGTTGATTCCTGGGAACAAGAGGAGCCCTGTAGATACAAAGGAACTTATCTGAGTGTGGCATCTTATCTTCTAAAAATTGACATTCCTTTTCACTTGCTTGAATTTTGAGCATTTTCGAGGCCACATTTCTTGATCAACATGTGAATTCCAGAAGTAGCTAAGGAAATAAAGAAAATATGTACTTACTGGGATCCAACATTCGAAATTCCCAGAAGGTGGAAAGCGCCAAAGTCAAGTGATAGGCAGGGCAGCTAAGGAACCAAAGAATTTCTGTTAGGTTCGTCTTGAAACGGAGGACATCTGCTTAAGCCTTTCTTCTGAAATGTCTTGTCATAGAGCAGGTTACGATCTTTCTTCAAATGTGTCTTTCCAAGGTAAATGGACCTAGACCTTTACAGCTATCATCAGAGTTTAATGCCTTGAGAAGCACAACCCAAAACAGAACCCATGGAAATGTTTAAAATACTCAGTACAGACATGGCAAAGTATACATACCCTGCATGACTGGAATAATCCATTAGGTCGGGAATGGTTCCACGTTCATTTCGGGAATATGGGAAGCCCTGCGGGAACAAAGAAACTTATCTGAAGGTGTTTGGTTGTCGTCAGAAAATTAAGTTATTTTCTATCCCTCCTATTTTATAACATTTTCGAGACCACATTTGATGAAGAATATGTATAGACATTATCTAGAGAAAGACAGAAAACATTCACTTACATGGATATACTTGGGGGCTCCCCGGAAGGTGGCAGGCTACAAGCTCCATTGGCAGGCAGAACATCACCCCTAAGGAACAACAGAGTTTCTGTAAGTTTTATGTCAATCTGGTGACATACTCTTTAGCGTTCCTCATGAGGTACCCTCTCATAGGGTAAGGTCTACCAAAATCTTCCTTGATCAGTGCTGCCATGAGCATCCAGGCGCTTAGATCTTTACAGCTATGCATGATATTTGGGGCGTTAGAGCACAACCCAAGGAGGAATCAAAGAAAGATTTAAAAAAAGCACATGTCTATGAATACCAGGAAATTGATACCCACCTTTTGAGATGATAGCTACAGCAGATTGGTCACATGTCACAAGGCAAAGTTCACATTCCTTGAATGACTAAAGATGTGTCTTTGGTCCAGTGTGTTAATAAGGTGCATCCAGACAGGTAAGGAGCACTACACGAGTAAAAGAGATACTGTTAGGTGTCATGCTGAGAACCTGGTGTCTGCAGAAGCTGCTGAACCCCCGACAATCCACCCAAAATGTGGCACTCTGAGCTGACATAAATATAACTGCTCAGTTTACCTCACTTTCAGGGAAAAGGGGGAAGGGACAAAGAAACAAACACCAGGCTGGAAACTATCAACTCGCTGGTTCTTCACCTGTAGTTAAAACATAAACATGCAATATACCTCATTTTTCATGGGTTACTTTACTAACCTTAAACTCTAAATCCTTAACCAAAATAGTTTAAAAACCATCCCTGGTTCTTCTCTTCAGAATGCCCAGAGAAGTGAAAAGCAGACAAGACTTCCTTACTTGTGGACCAGAATCTTATAGATAATTCAGCCTTCTCAGTAGGTCCATGAATGTAATTTAACTTTGTAGTTAGTCTGCTCAATTCTAAGATTCTTGAACAAGGTCTTCAAGTAAGATTTATGAAGTTCTTTTAAGTTCTTGTATTTGTTTTTTTTAATATTTTCTTTGTAGAGAGTCTTTTTCTCAGGAACGAATTTAACTTGCGCTGGAATCTTCACGTGGAAAGCCAGAAACCGCGGGAAGAAAAAAATCACGCGCTTTTTCTCCAAAACGCGGGAAACACGCACACGCGTAAAAACGCACTTGCGCTAATGTCCAAGACGCGATGAAAATTTCACGCGCTTTCCTCCAAGTCGCGGGAAACACGCACACGCGCTGACGATTCAATTTGCGGGTAAAACGCACTCGCGCTAAAATCCAAGACGCGATAAAAATTACACGCGCTTTCCTCCAAGTCGCGGGAAACACGCACACGCGCTGATGATTCAATTCGCGGGTAAAACGCACTCGCGCTAATGTCCAACTCACGAATAAATACGTACACGCGCTTATTTTATCACGCAGAAAAAACCCTTGCGTAAACGAACAGTAAACGCGAGTCCAAAGTACACGCTCGCGCTTCACTTTCACGCGCAGAGACACACGCGCGGGCGAAAAGTAACGGACAAAAAACTCTCGCGCTAGTTTGATTTGACATGTAGCGATAAAAACAAACGTACACTTTTTAGATACAGATTTGATTTCACTCCCTCAGATAAATATAACCTTTTTACAAAGTTCAACAAATCTGGAAAGTCACTTATCTTGAATAAGACTTGAAAACTTGTTTTCTTAGAATAAATGGAAGTTTCTGACTCCTGTCCTGTGTCTCCACCAAACTCCAAACACGACTCCAGTTAACCTTTCAGATCTTCCGCTCAACTGCTAGAAACTTGTCACCCTTGACAAAGTTAAGCAGGAGCAACAAGGCACACAACCTCTCAGCTGGGCAAGGACGATGAAAGGCAGTTTAGAATGTTCATTGTCCTCCCTATAAACAATCTCCAGCCAATCAGAATTTAGACTGAGAACCTCCATCTTGGCTTGGGGCAATCTCCATAGACTGCAATGAAGGTTAAGGGCAAAATTGGCTGTTTAAAAATATAACCCATAATAACTTCCTAAAACCTTTCTATACTAAATATGTGTCTCCCCTGACCCAATGTAAATGAGTATATGATACTGTATGTAAAGAATATGTCACTCCAACCTGACAATACCTGACAGTACCCCCCCTCCTAACGCCCAGTCCCTGGGCCACTCTTCAATGGAAATTTTTTATGGAATCTTTCTACCAAACGAGGAGCATGTACATCACTAGCTTTCTCCCAAGTGCTCTCTTCAGGACCAAAGCCCTCCCAATCAATGAGATACTGTAGCTTTCCTCTTAATCCAGAATTCTCTTAACCAGAAATTCTTCGGAAGCATCTTCCTCAATCACAACTGCCGAAGGAGTAGGTGTTAATCTAGTTCCTTTAACCACAGGTTTTAATAAACTAACATGGAAAGTTGGATGAGTTTTCATATGACTGGGTAATTTAAGACGAACAGCCACTGGATTAATCACCTTTTCAACAACAAACGGTCCTACGAAACGAGGACAAAACTTATTTCTTCCTTTAATTCTCAAAAACTTGGTTGATAACCACACCAAATCTCCCTCACTATATTGAGGACTAATCTTCCTTTTACGGTCAGCAAACTCTTTGTATTTTTGTTTACTCTCCACCAACACCCCTTTTGCCTTTTCCAAATTTCTTTTCATAACTTCTAGTCTCCTTTCGACTTCTGGGTTTCCAGAATCATTATTAATCTCAATACTAAGAAAACGAGGATGAAAACCTCGTCCCAAATAAAACGGAGACATAGAGGTGGCATCCTTACTACAGTTGTTATATGCAAATTCTGCAACCCACAACAAATCTACCCACTCTTCACCTGTCTGCAGCTAACACCTCAAATATTTTTCCAACTCCTGATTTATCCTTTCTACCTGCCCATTGGTTTCTGGATGGTAACCTGATGATAAACATACCTCCACTCCCAATCTCTTACAAAAAGCTCTCCAAAACTTAGAAATAAATTGAGAACCTCTATCTGAGATGACCTGACTGGGAATTCCATGTAATCTTACCACTTCTTGCAAGAAACTATGAGCTAAACTATCAGCGGTAACCTCTCCCTTCATTGGAATGAAATGTGCTTCTTTGGTGAGTAAATCAACTACAACCAATGCCGAAGTACAACCTTTATCTTGTGGAAGATCCGTGATGAAATCTAAAGACACTGAGTACCAAGGCCGCGGTGGAACTGGTAACGGCTCCAATAACCCAGAAGGCTTTCCGATGAGATTCTTAGATCTAGCACAAATTTCACAGGTCTTAACAAAATTGAGGATATCTTGTCGAATTTGTTCCCACCAAAAATGTCTTCTGATCAACTCAAGAGTCTTCCGATACCCTGGATGTCCTGCCAAGACTGATTTGTGACACTCCTTCAACATTTTTTCTCTAAGTTCAATTGATGGTAAGTAGAGTCTGTCATCTAAATAAGGTAAACCATCTTTAATTTTGCGAGCTGGATCCAAACGAACCCAATCTTCAAGTTGTGTCTCAGAAATGGATTCCCTTACTTTCTTGAAGATTTCCTTCTCCTTTTCAACCCCAGCAAGAACTAAACGTTCTGGAGCGATCAATGGAAGAGGCTCACAAACCGACTTAACCTCACTTTCTGGAAACTGCCGTGACAGAGCCATCTGCCTTTTTATTTTGATTACCTGGCTTAAAAGTAACTATAAAGTCATGATCCGCAAAAAATAATGACCACCTAAGTTGTCGAGGTGTCAAAGTTTTTGCTGTCTTCAAAAAGAGTATATTTCGGTGGTCAGTTAATACAGTCACAGTGTGACGTGCTCCTTTTAAAAAATGTCGCCATTCTTCAAATGCTGCTTTGAAAGCAAGAAGCTCTCGGTCTGAAATGGTGTAATTTTCCTCTGCAGGTGAAAATCTCTTAGAAAAGTAAGCCACTGGATGCAATTGTCCTGTAACATTATGCCTCTGAGACAACACTGCTCCCATTGCCACATTGGAAGCATCAGCCTCTACAAAAAATGGTTTGGAAGTATCAGGATGAATCAAAATAGGAGAGGTAATGAATTTCTCCTTCAAAATATGAAAAGCCTCATCAGCCTTAGCTTCCCAAACAAATGGAACTCCTTTTCTTAAAAGTCGAGTAATTGAAGCTACTAGACTGGAGAAGCCTTCAATGAATCTTCGGTAAAAATTGGCAAATCCCAAAAAGCTCTGGATCTCCTTCACCTTAGTTGGAGTAGGCCAATCACGAACGGCTTCCACCTTTTTTGGATTCATTTCCAGACCACAAGGAGTAATCACAAATCCTAAAAATTCTACCGAATCCGTATGGAACTGACTCTTCTCCAATTTAGCGAAAAGATTATTCTCTCTCAATTTCCTCAAGACCTGTCGAACGTGAACTTTGTGTTTTTCCAAATTCTGTGAAAAAATCAAAATGTCGTCAATATAGACGATAACAAAAACATCAAGAAATTCCCAAAGAACCTCATCGATAAAAAATTGAAAAGCCGCTGGGGCATTGCAAAGACCGAAAGGCATCACTTGGTACTCGTACAGGCCAAATCTGGTTTTAAATGCCGTCTTCCACTCATCCCCCTCTTGGACCCTTACAAGATGATAAGCTCCACGTAAATCCAACTTAGAAAATATGGTTGCACCTTGGATTTGATTTAACATTTCTGAAATGAGAGGGAGAGGATACCGATTTTTCACTGTCATTCTATTTACTGCCCTGTAATCTATACAAGTTCTGAGAGAACCATCAGCTTTAGGCACAAAGAACAATGGTGAGGCTGCCGGCGATTGAGAGTGCCGAATAAATCCCTTAGCCAAATGTTCCTTTAAATATTCTTTCAAATAATCATTATCTTTTTCAGTTAAGGCATAAGCCCTACTGCTTGGTAAAATAGCTCCAGGCTCCAACTCTATCTTGCAGTCAAAAGGCTTATGAGGAGGCAACTCTCCAGCTTCCTTTTCATCAAAAACATCCCAAAAATCCTGATAAGTTGGAAGTTCACCCACAACTGCTCCAATGTTAAAACCTATTGCCCCTCTTTCTGCAAGCGAGAATGAAACGGAATTCACAACTTTTTCTTTCTCTTCAAAAGATTTTCCTGAAAGACAATGTTCCTGACAAAAGGTTGATTCTAAGGATACAATTCTTGCACTCCAATCAATTCTGGGATTATGAAGTGTAAGCCAGGGCATACCCAAAATAATTTTCAAGATTGGAGCGTCAATTAACTCAAAAGAGATATTTTCTTTATGACCTCCAGTCATCTCCATCTCAAGTAACTCTGTATTATGAGTGATTGGACTTGAAGAAAGAGATGTCCCATCAACTGCTCTGACCTGCTCCATTTCTTTCTTAGCAACAATAGGAACACCTAGAGTTTTAGCCAATCCTCTATCCATAAAATTACCCGTAGCTCCTGAATCAATAATAATTGGCCCAGAACCTAAAAATACCTTTTCAAACATCAAGGATACGTTCACCGTTATGTGAGGAACCGCTGTCTGTATGGTGTTTGCCACTTGTTGTACTCTGCCTGAAGATTTGAAGATCTTCTTGGGGGTAAAAGGATAGGTTTCAAGAAAATGACCACTCCTACCACAGTATAAGCACAAATTATTCTCCCTTCTTCTTGCCTTCTCTTCCTTGGACAATGGACCTCTCACCCGGCTCTGCTGGTCAATTATCTTTGACTTCACTTCTCTGTTCACCACCTCAACTTTAGGCCTCTCCATTCTTCCCGGAAACCTAATCTCTCCCTGAGTACGTCTACGCTCAGAACGTCTTTCTGTTAAACGAAAATCCAACTGTACCACCAAATCAATTAAGGCATCTAAAGTATTTGGTTGCTCCAAAACTCCAGCAGAGCATCTTTTAACTCATCCTTTAAGCCCCTATAAAATAAGGAAGCCCTCTTCTCCTCTGGCCATTTACTTTCTAAAATTAAAGTTCTAAATTGAGTGATATAAGAAATCAACTCCTTTCCTCCCTGGCGCAGTTCCAGTAATTCTCCATCAACCTCTAAAGATAACTGTCTCTTATCAAACATTTTCTTAAATTCTGTCTGGAAAAGGGAATAATTATTCAAAGCCAAATTCTTTTGACTAACCAAAAGACTTCCCCACGCAGAAGCTTCTCCAGATAAATATGATAAGATGAATGTTACCTTTGAAGCATCTGTGGAAAACAACTCTGGACGACTTAGAAAATGCAATTCACACTGAGTCTGAAAGATTTGAAACTTTCTAGAATCTCCTAAGAAATGTTCTGGGGCTGCCAAAGGAACAGGCATAACTAAAGTTCCTAAACCTCTCTATGCCCCCTGGGAAGCCTAGGTTCTTGTTCTTCTCCTACTCTTACCAACTCAGGTGGGTTTCCTGCACCTTCCGAAACTTCACCTTCTCTTTCTTGTATTTGGGTTACCTTTAAATTTAACTCATCCATTCTTTGACAAAGACTTGAATACTCCTGATGAGCCACCCGTAACTCTTCTCTCATTTCCCTAACCATTACTCCCAATGCCTCCATGGTTGTCTCGTCGGGGTTCATAACAGCTCGGGCAGACACTTTTTTTTTATTATTGGCCTTTCATACTGTCATGCTGAGAACCTGGTGTCTGCAGAAGCTGCTGAACCCCCGACAATCCACCCAAAATGTGGCACTCTGAGCTGACATAAATATAACTGCTCAGTTTGCCTCACTTTCAGGGGAAAGGGGGAAGGGAAAAAGAAACAAACACCAGGCTGGAAGCTATCAACTCGCTGGTTCTTCACCTGTAGTTAAAACATAAACATGCAATATACCTCATTACTATATTAACCTTAAACTCTAAATCCTTAACCAAAATAGTTTAAAAACCATACCTGGTTCTTCTCTTCAGAATGCCCAGAGAAGTGAAAAGCAGACAAGACTTCCTTACTTGTGGACCAGAATCTTATAGATAATTCAGCCTTCTCAGTAGGTTCAGGAATGTAATTTAACTTTGTAGTTAGTCTGCTCAATTCTAAGATTCTTGAACAAGGTCTTCAAGTAAGATTTATGAAGTTCTTTTAAGTTCTTGTATTTTTTTTTTAAATATTTTCTTTGTAGAGAGTCTTTTTCTCAGGAACGAATTTAACTTGCGCTGGAATCTTCACGTGGAAAGCCAGAAACCGCGGGAAGAAAAAATCACGCGCTTTTTCTCCAAAACGCGGGAAATACGCACACGCGTAAAAACGCACTTGCGCTAAAGTCCAAGACGCGATAAAAATTTCACGCGCTTTCCTCCAAGTCGCGGGAAACACGCACACGCGCTGACGATTCAATTCGCGGGTAAAACGCACTCGCACTAAAATCCAAGACGCAATAAAAATTACACACGCTTTCCTCCAAGTCGCGGGAAACACGCACACGCGCTGACGATTCAATTCGCGGGTAAACGCACTCGCGCTAAAATCCAAGACGCAATAAAAATTACACGCGCTTTCCTCCAAGTCGCGGGAAACACGCACACGCGCTGATGATTCAATTCGCGTGTAAAACGCACTCGCGCTAATGTCCAACTCACGAATAAATACGTACACGCGCAACATACACACGCGCTTATATTATCACGCAGAAAAAACCCTTGCGTAAACGAACAGTAAACGCGAGTCCAAAGTACACGCTCGCGCTTCACTTTCACGCGCAGAGACACGCGCGCGGGCGAAAAGTAACAGACAAAAAACTCTCGCGCTAGTTTGATTTGACATGTAGCGATAAAAACAAACGTACACTTCAATCTTTTTAGATACAGATTTGATTTCAATCCCTTAGATAAATATAACCTTTTTACAAAGTTCAACAAATCTGGAAAGTCACTTATCTTGAATAAGACTTGAAAACTTGTTTTCTTAGAATAAATGGAAGTTTCTGACTCCGGTCCTGTGTCTCCACCAAACTCCAAACACGACTCCTGTTAACCTTTCAGATCTTCCGCTCAACTGCTAGAAACTTGTCACCCTTGACAAAGTTAAGCAGGAGCAACAAGGCACACGACCTCTCAGCTGGGCAAGGACGATGAAAGGCAGTTTAGAATGTTCATTGTCCTCCCTATAAACAATCTCCAGCCAATCAGAATTTAGACTGAGAACCTCCATCATGGCTTGGGGCAATCTCCATAGACTGCAATGAAGGTTAAGGGCAAAATTGACTGTTTAAAAATATAACCCATAATAACTTCCTAAAACCTTTCTATACTAAATATGTGTCTCCCCTGACCCAATGTAAATGAGTATATGATACTGTATGTAAAGAATATGTCACTCCAACCTGACAATACCTGACATTAGGTTAGTCATTCTACAAATGGTATTTCTTTTTGCAATTCCTCATGAAATAACATGTCACAGGGCTGGCTATACCCTGATCAGGTTTTTCAACAGTGATCCCAAAGATCATGCCTACGTATCTGTGCACTGGGTTGAGGACTGGACAGGCATGTGTCCAGGTATAAAACCTGCAATGATTTAGTCAAGCAGATCTCTGGCAAATACCCAGGATTCCACTCCTATGAGATAACGGATATTTTCCTCAAAATGGTACCCATGAGACCCATGGCTAAGTTTCTGTCATGATCACTGCTTCCAAGTAGCCAGGACCAGCCCAACGTCCTTGGAAGCAGGCCCCTAACCCTAGGCACCAGCCGGTCCCCACGGGGACCTTTTGGACCTTGTCCTGGCGCCGGTGGCATCAGGCTCATCAGAATCATCGGTCCCGGCACTGGAAGCGCCGGGCTCATAATATGTGTGCAGATGTTTGGGTGGACTTACCTGCAGCAGACCATGCTGCTTGCTTACCAGCCACTTAGAAGTCCTCTGTAAACAGGAACTACTTTCTTACCTGGGTGGGGCAGCTCCATTCCCTGGATTCAGCATGGGGAAAGCTTCTGGAACTGGAACTCTTTTCTTACCTAGGCGGGGCCGTGGAAGAAGACGCCTCATCACTCCAAGGCTATTTAAACCACACCCGATTGATGAAACGTGCTTCGCGTTATTCTGCATCTGCAGCAGAACGCTCACCGAGTCTATTCCAGCCTTTCTTCCTCAATCTGCAAGAATCGTACTCACCATTCCTGTATCCAGTCGACAGCAGCATCTGCAGAGACAAGAAACAGCATGTTAGCAAGGCAGTCTTAACTCGCAGTGCTTACTCACCTGATCCATCGGCTGCGGTCATTTCGGCACGCTGTACTTTCGCCTGTGAAGACAAAAGCATTGTCATTACTTACCGGCACTCCGTGAACTCTGGAATTCTTCACGCTGCATCGCCACCTGCGGAGATAAAAGCATCGTATTTACTTACGGGCCTTCCGCGGACTCCGGCGCTACAAACAAGCTTCTGAAAGACAAAAGAAGAGACATTAGACAGGTATTTACTTACGCCCATCGCGCTCTTCACAATAGAACGCCTGCAAATACTCCGGTGCCTCTTCAGCACGAACTACGCTGCAAGGGAAAAAACAGCTAGAGCGCTTACATTTACTCACGCATTTACAGGCGCTTTATTTCATCTTCCTCAAGAGTCCTGCAAGCGAAAGGGGAGAAAAGCATCATACGAAGTCCTGTTCAATGTTAACGTGCCTTGCACCTAAAGACTCTAAAGACTATAAAGACTAAAAAGGTGTCTGGAAACTCACCGCTCGTGCGATTAACGACGGTAAAGGTCCTCTGAGTCCAAGAGGCCTATGTTTCACCAGTGAAGGAACTGGCAACAGCGCCCTGCATCAGACGCAGATGGAGAGTCCAGCATTCACCTATCTAAGGTGAGCACGTTGACCTGGGGGCTCTACGGAGAAGCTTGGGAGAGAGAGGAAGAAAGACATTAAACAACCCAGACCATTAACCCCTATATTCTTTCACCTGCAGAAACCTCACCCTACGAGTTCGTCACACAGTGCGAAGAGGTTCGACCCCAGAAGCCCATAGAGTCCTGCACATCACCTTTCGAGTCACAGACACCTTCCTGCCACGACCTGCGCCTCCGTGGGAATCAGGTGAGCGTTACAGTTTCCTTACCGTGAAAGATTTTAGTAATCCCAAAGGTCAGGGCTGCTGTCTGGTTGATTCCTGGGAACAAGAGGAGCCCTGTAGATACAAAGGAACTTATCTGAGTGTGGCATCTTATCTTCTAAAAATTGACATTCCTTTTCACTTGCTTAAATTTTGAGCATTTTCGAGGCCACATTTCTTGATCAACATGTGAATTCCAGAAGTAGCTAAGGAAATAAAGAACATATGTACTTACTGGGATCCAACATTCAAAATTCCCAGAAGGTGGAAAGCTCCAACGTCAAGTGATAGGCAGGGCAGCTAAGGAACCAAAGAGTTTCTGTTAGGTTGGTCTTGAAACAGAGGACATCTGCTTAAGCCTTTCTTCTGAAATGTCTTGTCATAGAGCAGGTTACGATCTTTCATCAAATGTGTCTTTCCATGGACCTAGACCTTTACAGCTATGATCAGAGTTTAATGCCTTGAAAAGCACAACCCAAAACAGAACCCATGGAAATGTTTAAAATACTCAGTACAGACATGGCAAAGTGTACACACCCTGAATGACCGCAATAATCCATTGGGTTGGAGATGGTTCCACGTTCCTTCCGGGAATAAGGGAAGCCCTGCGAGAACAAAGAAACTTCTCTGAAGGTGTTTGGTTGTCGTCAGAAAATTGACAGTTATTTTCTATCCCTCCTATTTTATAACATTTTCGAGACCACATTTAATTAAGAATATGTGTAGACATTATCTAGAGAAAGACAGCAAACATTCACTTACATGGATATACTCGGGGGCTCCCCGGAAGGTGGCAGGCTACAAGCTCCATTGGCAGGCAGAACAGCAGCCCTAAGGAACAACAGAGTTTCTGTAAGTTTTATCTCAATCTGGTGACATACCTTTTAGCGTTCCTCATGAGGTAACCTCTCATAGGGTAAGGCCTACCAAGATCTTTTTGATCAGTGCTGCCATGAGCATCCAGGCGCTTAGCTCTTTACAGCTATGCATGATATTTGGGGCCTTATAGCACAACCCACGGAGGAATCAAAGAAAGGTTTAAAAAAAGCACATGTCTATGAATACCAGGTCATTGATACCCACCTTTTGAGATGATAACTACAGCAGATTGGTCACATGACACAAGGCAAAGTTCACATTCCTTGAATGACTGAAGATGTGTCTTTGGTCCAGTGTGTTAATAAGGTGCATCCAGACAGTAAGGAGCACTACACGAGTAAAAGAGATACTGTTAGGTTAGGCATTCTACAAATGGTATTTCTTTTTGCAATTCCTCATGAAATAACATGTCACAGGGCTGGCTATACCCTGATCAGGTTTCCCAACAGTGATCCCAAAGATCATGCCTACATATCTGTGCACTGGGTTTGAGGACTGGACAGGCATGTGTCCAGGTATAAAACCTGCAATGATTTAGTCAAGCAGATCTCTGGCAAATACCCAGGATTCCACTCCTATGAGATAACAGATATTTTCCTCAAAATGGTACCAATGAAACCCATGGCTAAGTTTCCTTACTGTGAAAGATTTTAGCTATCCCAAAGGTCAGGGCTGCTGTCTGGTTGATTCCTGGGAATAAGAGGAGCCCTTTCGATACAAAGGAACTTATCTGAGTGTGGCATCTTATTTTCTAAAAATTGACATTCCTTTTCACTTGCTTAAATTTTGAGCATTTTCGAGGCCACATTTCTTGATCAACATGTGAATTCCAGAAGTAGCTAAGGAAATAAAGAAAATATGTACTTACTGGGATCCAACATTCAAAATTCCCAGAAGGTGGAAAGCTCCAACGTCAAGTGATAGGCAGGGCAGCTAAGGAACCAAAGAATTTCTGTTAGGTTGGTCTTGAAACAGAGGACATCTGCTTAAGCCTTTCTTCTCAAATGTCTTGTCATAGAGCAGGTTACGATCTTTCTTCAAATGTGTCTTTCCAAGGTCCATGGACCTAGACCTTTACAGCTATGATCAGAGTTTAATGCCTTGAGAAGCACAACCCAAAACAGAACCCATGGAAATGTTTAATATACTCAGTACAGACATGGCAAAGTGTACACACCCTGAATGACTGCAATAATCCATTAGGTTGGAGATGGTTCCACGTTCCTTCCGGGAATAAGGGAAGCCCTGCAAGAACAAAGAAACTTCTCTGAAGGTGTTTGGTTGTCGTCAGAAAATTGACAGTTATTTTCTATCCCTCCTATTTTATAACATTTTCGAGACCACATTTAATGAAGAATATGTATAGACATTATCTAGAGAAAGACAGCAAACATTCACTTACAAGGATATACTCGGGGGCTCCCTGGAAGGTGGCAGGCTACAAGCTCCATTGGCAGGCAGAACAGCAGCCCTAAGGAAAAACAGAGTTTCTGTAAGTTTTATGTCAATCTGGTGACATACCTTTTAGCGTTCCTCATGAGGTAACCTCTCATAGGGTAAGGCCTACCAAGATCTTCCTTGATCAGTGCTGCCATGAGCATCCAGGCGCTTAGATCTTTACAGCTATGCATGATATTTGGGGCCTTATAGCACGACCCACGGAGGAATCAAAGAAAGGTTTAAAAAAAGCACATGTCTATGAATACCAGGTCATTGATACCCACCTTTTGAGATGATAACTACAGCAGATTGGTCACATGACACAAGGCAAAGTTCACATTCCTTGAATGACTGAAGATGTGTCTTTGGTCCAGTGTGTTAATAAGGTGCATCCAGACAGTAAGGAGCACTACACGAGTAAAAGAGATACTGTTAGGTTAGGCATTCTACAAATGGTATTTCTTTTTGCAATTCCTCATGAAATAACATGTCACAGGGCTGGCTATACCCTGATCAGGTTTCTCAACAGTGATCCCAAAGATCATGCCTACGTATCTGTGCACTGGGTTTGAGGACTGGACAGGCATGTGTCCAGGTATAAACCTGCAATGATTTAGTCAAGCAGATCTCTGGCAAATACCCAGGATTCCACTCCTATGAGATAACGGATATTTTCCTCAAAATGGTACCCATGAGACCCATGGCTAAGTATCCTTACCGCGAAAGATTTTAGCAATCCCAAAGGTCAGGTCTGTTGTCTGGTTGATTCCTGGGAACAAGAGGAGCCCTGTAGATACAAAGGAACTTTCAGATACTGTCAGGTTGGAGTGACATATTCTTTACATACGGTATCATATACTCATTTACATTGGGTCAGGGGAGACACATATTTAGTATAGAAAGGTTTTAGGAAGTTATTATGGGTTATATTTTTAAACAGCCAATTTTGCCCTTAACCTTCATTGCAGTCTATGGAGATTGCCCCAAGCCAAGATGGAGGTTCTCAGTCTAAATTCTGATTGGCTGGAGATTGTTTATAGGGAGGACAATGAACATTCTAAACTGCCTTTCATCGTCCTTGCCCAGCTGAGAGGTTGTGTGCCTACTTGCTCCTGCTTAACTTTGTCAAGGGTGACAAGTTTCTAGCAGTTGAGCGGAAGATCTGAAAGTATAACAGGAGTCGTGTTTGGAGTTTGGTGGAGACACAGGACAGGAGTCAGAAACTTCCATTTTTTCTGAGAAAAGAAGTTTTCAAGTCTATTTCACAAGATAAGTGACTTTCCAGTTTTGTTAAACTTTGTAAAAAGGTTATATTTATCTAAGGGATTGAAATCAAATCTGTATCTAAAAAGATTGAAGCGCTTAAGTTTGTTTTTATCGCTACGTGTCAAATCAAACTAGCGCGTGAGTTTTTGTCCATTACTTTTCACCCGTGGGTGCGTCTCTGCGCGTGAGAGTGAAGCGCGAGCGTGTACTTTGGACTCGCGTTTACTGTTCGTTTATGCAAGGGTTTTTTCTGCGTGATAAAATAAGCGCGTGTGTATTTTGCGCGTGTACGTATTTAATTGTGAGTTGGACATTAGCGCGAGTGCGTTTTACCCGCAATTGACTAGTCAGCGCATGAGCGTATTTTCCGTGATTTGGAGGGAAGCGTGTGTAATTTTTATCGCGTTTTGAACTTTAGCGCGAGAGCGTTTTACCCGCGAATTGAATCGTCAGCGCATGTGCGTATTTCCCGCGACTTGGAGGAAAGCGCGTGTAATTTTTATCGCGTCTTGGACTTAGCGCGAGTGCTTTTTCCCGCGAATTAAATCGTCAGCGCGTGTGCGTATTTCCCGCGACTTGGAGGAAAGCGCGTGTAATTTTTATCGCGTCTTGGACTTTAGCGCGAGTGCGTTTCTGTCAGGCTGAGAGGTCCTGTATCCGCGGAAGCTGCTGAACCCCCGACAATCCCCCTGAGATGTATTTCCCAGAACTAGTTTTCAATACAGCTCTGTAAACTACACCCCAAAGGGAAAGGGGGAATGGGACAACAAAACAACACCAGGCAGACTGCGTCAAGGCTAATCAGTGCTGAACCTGCAGAGGATAAAGAATAACATATACACTTAACCTTATGAATGGGAAGTCATTAATCCTTAACTAATAATTGAGAATCCTACCTGGTTCTTCTCTTGAAATTTCTTAGAGAAGCAGATAAGAAGCTGAAAATCTCTCTTACTTGCGATACTTGAAATTCCCAGCAACTTCTTACATTAGGCAAAACTGGAAGTCTTAGTTCTTTGTTTGTCTTTTTTCCAACATGCACTGGTAGTTCAATTAGATTGTCTTTAAAATGTTCTTTCTTGTCATTTCAAAACTTTTCAAACTATTTATAATTATCTTGAGTCTTTGAATCCTTGAAGAAAGAGGAAACACGTGCTAACTGCACACGCAGGTTATTTCCATTAAAATTATCAATGAACTTCACATAGAAATCTTCCTGGTTGAAGAACACGCGCAAACGGATGAAGACGCGCGATCAAAATAATCAACACGCGCAAAAAATCCACACGCGCAATAGTCCACACGCGCAATAATGTTCTCCTGCGAGACACGCGAAATAAGAACACCCGCGCTATTGAGTTCAAACGCAACGAAGTGATTCTCACACGCAAAATCACTCGCGATGGAAAAAACACACGCGCACTCACAAGGCACGCGACGAACAGATTCTCGCGCTTTGTACCCCCGCGCTAAAAATCACACGCGCTTTGTATTTCACACGCGCTTTGTATTTCACACGCGCTTTGTACACTTGCGCTAAAAATCACACGCGCTTAGTATTTCACACGCGTTTTGTATTTCACACGCGCTTTGTACACTCGCGCTAAAAATCACACGCGCTTTGTATTTCACACGCGCTTTGTATTTCACACGCGCTTTGTAGTTCTCACGCAGCGTATAGCTTTTCGCGCAAAGGATCACCCGCGCAATAAAACACACGCGCGTTTAAAATGGCACGTGACCAATCTCTACTCGCGCTCGAAATACACACGCTAGAAAGCACGCGCTCACTTGAATACGCACGCGACAGACAAAATCTCGCGCTAAGGAACACCGCACTGGAAACACAAGCGCACTCCGATAGTTCAATAGTTTTAGTAGAAACACTACTTTTAACGAATTTTCAAGGAGACTGTTATTAAGATGAACAGATTTACAGTAGAAATAGTCACTTATCTCCTGAGCGAATTCACAAAGATTTCCTGCTTTTCCTATCTTCAAAACGAATTCCTGCCAGCTGAAGACTTCTCCTGAACCCCCAAGAAAGTAGCCGCTCAACTGCTGAGATCTGAAGGATAAAATCCACCAGGCCTAATACTAAAGCAGGAGCAGCCACTGAACACGTCCTCTCAGATGGGGTTTTGATGATGAAAGGCACAGAGTGACAGTTTAGAATGTTCATTGTTGTTCAGCATTGTTTTCCAGCCAATCAGAGCTGTCACTGTGAGGCTCCATCTTGCCTTGGGTCAGAACCAGGATTCTGAATCAACAAGTTAAGGCCTAACCAACTATAATGGAAAACTTCCCACCCACACAAAGCTAATCTGAAAAGGATAATAATAAAAAGGAAACTTGAATAAGAGAAGGAAACCTGACAGTACCCCCCTCCTAATGCCCAGTCTCTGGGCCTATCTTGTGTGGGTTTTTAGCATGAAACTTAGCCACTAAACGGGAGGCATGTACATCAACTGAATTTTCCCAAGATCGTTCCTCCGGTCCATATCCCTCCCAATCAATCAAATACTGCAACCTTCCCCTCACTTTCCTAGAATCCAAAATTTGTTTAACCACAAATTCCTCAGATGAATCCTTCAAAATCACAGGGGAAGGTGGTGTTCTGAATCTAGTTCCTGAACAAACTGGTTTTAAAAGACTAACATGAAAAGTAGGATGTACCTTCAACTGCTTGGGTAATTTCAATCGTACTGCCACAGGGTTGATGATTATCTCTACCTCAAAAGGGCCCACAAATCTTGGACTGAACTTATTCTTCCCTTTAATTTTCAGGTATCGGGTAGAAAGCCAAACTAAGTCTCCCACCTTATATTCAGGTCCAGTTTTTCTTCTCAAATCGGCATACCTCTTATATTTCAACTTATTTTCTCCCAGAACCTTTTTTGCTCTATCCAAGTTATTTTTCATTATCAACAAACGATCTTCCACTCTAGGATTCCCTGAATCTTCCTCCAACACCTCAAAACTCAGAAAACGAGGATGAAACCCACGACCCAACAAGAAAGGGGACATAGAAGTAGCATCTTTTCCACAATTGTTGTAAGAGAATTCTGCCAACCACACCAAATCCACCCATTCCTCTCTAGCTTGTAAATAACACCTTAAAAACTTCTCCAATTCTTGATTTACTCTCTCCACTTGTCCATTACTTTCCGGATGATACCCAGAAGTCAAACTAACTTCCACTCCAAGTTTCTTACAGAAGGCCCTCCAGAATTTTGAAATAAATTGAGATCCCCTGTCAGAGATAACTTGACTTGGGAGTCCATGTAGTCTAACTACACCTTGCAAAAAACTATGAGCCAGTTTTTCCGCGGTAACCTCTCCCTCTATTGGTAAAAAATGTGCTTCTTTAGTAAGAAGATCGACCACAACAAGAATGGTATTACAACCCTTATCTTGAGGGAGAGCAACTATGAAATCCATAGAAATTGTGTGCCAAGGACGAGGAGGAACAGGTAATGGCTCCAATAAACCATGCGGCTTCCCAACTTGACTTTTCTCTTGTGGACAGACTACACAAGTTTTAACAAAATTCAAGGTGTCTTGGCGAATTTTTTCCCACCAAAAATTCCTTCGAACCAGTTCCAGAGTTTTTCTGAACCCAGGATGTCCTGCTAAAATGGATTCATGACAATTTCTCAAAACCTTTTCTCTCAACTCATCAGTAGGTACATAAAGCTTGTTATCAAAAAAAGGAAGATTGTCTTTCAACTTTCTAGCTGGATCCAGTCTCACCCACTCCTCCATCTTCTGCAAGGACATATTTTGACGAACTTCATTCAAAAAATCAATTTCTTTAATGGCTCCAGCTAACAAAAAACGTTCTGGAGCAATTATAGGTTCTGGTTCTATAATCTCTTTGTCTTCACTTCCAGGAAATTGGCGAGATAACGCATCAGCTTTTTTGTTTTGACTTCCGGGTTTAAAAGTCACAATGAAATCATAATCTGCAAAGAACAAAGACCAACGAAGTTGGCGTGGAGACAAAGTTCTTGCAGATTTTAAAAACAATAAATTTCGATGATCAGTAAGGACCGTTACTGTATGTCTTGCTCCTTTAAGAAAATGTCTCCATTCTTCAAAAGCGGACTTTATTGCTAACAGTTCCCGATCAGCAATTGTGTAGTTCACTTCAGCAGCAGAAAACTTTCTAGAAAAGAATGCAACTGGATGTATTTGACCAGTAGTTTCATTCCTTTGAGAAAGCACCGCCCCCAACGCTAAATTTGAAGCGTCCGCCTCCAAAAAAAAAGGTTTAGAAAGATCTGGATGAATTAGAATTGGACTAGAAGTAAATCTTTGTTTTAACTCTTGAAAAGCCTTTTCTGCTTCAAGGTCCCAGTCAAATTTCACTCCTTTTTTCAAAAGCCTCGTTATAGGAGCAACCAGCCGAGAAAAACCTTCTATAAATCTCCTATAAAAATTGGCAAATCCTAAGAAACTTTGTATTTCCTTAACCTTAGTAGGAGGGGGCCATTCAAGAACGGCTTGCACTTTTTTAGGATTCATTTCTAAACCCTTAGGTGAAATTATAAAACCTAAAAACTCCACAGAATCGGTATGAAATTGACTTTTTTCCAATTTGGCAAACAAATGATTTTCTCGCAACTTTTGTAACACCAAGCGCACATGTTTCTGATGTTGATCTAGGTCAGAAGAGAAAATCAAAATATCATCGATATAAACGACAACAAAAATATCCAAGTATTCTCTAAAAACCTCATCAATGAAAAATTGGAAAGCCGCTGGAGCATTACATAGACCGAATGGCATAACTTGATATTCAAACAGCCCAAATCTGGTCTTAAACGCTGTCTTCCATTCGTCCCCTTCCTGCACACGTACAAGATGGTAAGCTCCTCTCAGATCTAATTTTGAGAAAATATTTGCTCCTTGTATTTGATTAAGCATTTCTGAGATGAGAGGAAGAGGATACCGGTTCTTAATAGTGACTTTGTTAACTGCTCGATAATCTATGCAAGTTCTAAGCGAGCCATCCGGTTTTGGTACAAAAAATAAAGGAGAGGCCGCAGGTGACTTAGAATGACGAATAAATCCTTTGGCCAAATTTTCTGACAAATATTCTTTTAAATAATCATTCTCTTTCTCAGTAAGAGCATATACCCTACTACTAGGCAAAATTGTTCCTGGCTCCAGTTCAATTTTACAATCAAAGGATCTATGGGGTGGTAATTCTCCTGCCACTTTCTCATCAAATACATCCCAGAAATCTTTGTAACAATGGGGAAGTTGACCCACTACAGCTCCCACATCATGACCTCCAATTCCAGTCTCAGCCAGAAAACTAGACACGGAATTACTTTGTTTTACCTCTTCCTCTAAGAGACTTCCTGAAAAGCAATTCTCTTTACAAAAATCGGATTGCATGTCAATTGTTCTAGCACTCCAATCAATTAGGGGATTATGGAGAGTAAGCCAAGGCATGCCCAAGATAATCTTCAACAAAGGGGCATCAATTAACTCAAACGAAATTATCTCTTTGTGACCTCCTGATAACTCCAAAGTTAAAGAACCAGTTCTATGAGTAATAGGACCAGAAGATAAACATGTACCATCCACAGCCCTAGCCTGTTCTACAACCTCCTTCAGAATAATTGGAATTCCCAACGATTTGGCCAGACCCCAATCCATGAAATTCCCAGTCTCACCCGAGTCAATCATTACAGGACCATTTCCCTTACACTCCAAATCAAAAAATAAGGATACATTTATGGTTATATGTGGAACCGCTGTCTGCACCGTATTAGCGATCTGTTGTACCTTGACTGCTGAGGAAGAAGTCTTCTTGGGAGTGTAAGGACAGTTTCCTAAAAAGTGCCCACCTCTTCCACAGTATAAACACAGATTATTATCTCTCCTCCTAGTCTTTTCCTCCACTGTTAACGGGCCTCTGATTCTTGGAGATGAATTATTCCCTTTGGGTTTACTCTCTATTTTAGGTCTATCTACTCTAATTATAGACTTTACATCACTCTGACCATGACGTCTCTCTGCCTTCCTTTCACTCAAATGGAAGTCCAATTGAATAACCAAATCAATCAGACCTTCACAAGTAGGAGGGCGTTCTACTACTCCAGACAAAGCATCCTTTAACTCATCTCTAAGGCCCCGATAAAACAACGAGGCCTGTTTAACCTCGGGCCACTTGCTTTCTAACACAAGGGACTTAAATTGTGTTATATAAGCAATCAAGTCTCTATTACCTTGTTTTAATTCTAAAAGTTCACCATCTACTTCCAGAGATAACTGTCTTCTATCAAACATTTTTCGGAATATCTCTAAAAAACTGGTATAATTTTCTAAAACCGCACTCTTTTGACTTACCAACAACCCAGCCCAAGCAGATGCCTCCCCAGAAAGATATGACAACATAAATGTTATCTTAGAAGCATCCAATGGAAATAATTCTGGTCTACTCATAAAATGTAATTCACATTGTGTTAAGAGCACCCTAAATCTCTTGGAATCCCCATGATAACGTTCTGGGGGCGCCAAAGGAACTGGCATAATTATACTCCTTACCCCTTCTGCCATTGAAGGCGCCCGTTGTATGTGTGGTAACTGATCTTCTCTTTCTAACTCAGGTGGAGAACCTGCGCCCCCTGAAACCTCATCCTCTCTCCTTTCTCCCCTCTTTGAATTTGTGTAACTTTAACACTTAAGTCATCTACCTTTTGACTAAGTAAGGCATTTTCTTCCCGAGAAATTTTCAACTCCTCCCGTAACTCCCTAATCAAAGATCCTAACATCTCCATGGATTCGTCGGGGTTCATGACAGCTCGGGCGGACTAAATTATTGGCCTTTCATTCTGTCAGGCTGAGAGGTCCTGTATCCGCGGAAGCTGCTGAACCCCCGACAATCCCCCTGAGATGTATTTCCCAGAACTAGTTTTCAATACAGCTCTGTAAACTACACCCCAAAGGGAAAGGGGGAATGGGACAACAAAACAACACCAGGCAGACTGCGTCAAGGCTAATCAGTGCTGAACCTGCAGAGGATAAAGAATAACATATACACTTCCTTAATTCACTTACTTAACCTTATGAATGGGAAGTCATTAATCCTTAACTAATAATTGAGAATCCTACCTGGTTCTTCTCTTGAAATTTCTTAGAGAAGCAGATAAGAAGCTGAAAATCTCTTACTTGCGATACTTGAAATTCCCAGCAACTTCTTACATTAGGCAAAATTGGAAGTCTTAGTTCTTTGTTTGTCTTTTTTCCAACATGCACTGGTAGTTCAATTAGATTGTCTTTAAAATGTTCTTTCTTGTCATTTCAAAACTTTTCAAACTATTTATAATTATCTTGAGTCTTTGAATCCTTGAAGAAAGAGGAAACACGTGCTAACTGCACACGCAGGTTATTTCCATTAAAATTATCAATGAACTTCACATAGAAATCTTCCTGGTTGAAGAACACGCGCAAACGGATGAAGACGCGCGATCAAAATAATCAACACGCGCAAAAAATCCACACGCGCAATAGTCCACACGCGCAATAATGTTCTCCTGCGAGACACGCGAAATAAGAACACCCGCGCTATTGAGTTCAAACGCAACAAAGTGATTCTCACGCGCAAAATCACTCGCGATGGAAAAAACACACGTGCACTCACAAGGCACGCGACGAACAGATTCTCGCGCTTTGTACCCCCGCGCTAAAAATCACACGCACTTTGTATTTCACACGCGCTTTGTATTTCACACGCGCTTTGTACACTCGCGCTAAAAATCACACGCGCTTAGTATTTCACACGCGTTTTGTATTTCACACGCGCTTTGTACACTTGCGCTAAAAATCACACGCGCTTTGTATTTCACACGCGCTTTGTATTTCACACGCGCTTTGTAGTTCTCACGCAGCGTATAGCTTTTCGCGCAAAGGATCACCCGCGCAATAAAACACACGCGCGTTTAAAATGGCACGAGACCAATCTCTACTCGCGCTCGAAATACACACGCTAGAAAGCACGCGCTCACTTGAATACGCACGCGACAGACAAAATCTCGCGCTAAGGAACACCGCACTGGAAACACAAGCGCACTCCGATAGTTCAATAGTTTTAGTAGAAACACTACTTTTAACGAATTTTCAAGGAGACTGTTATTAAGATGAACAGATTTACAGTAGAAATAAAGTCACTTATCTCCTGAGCGAATTCACAAAGATTTCCTGCTTTTCCTATCTTCAAAACGAATTCCTGCCAGCTGAAGACTTCTCCTGAACCCCCAAGAAAGTAGCCGCTCAACTGCTGAGATCTGAAGGATAAAATCCACCAGGCCTAATACTAAAGCAGGAGCAGCCACTGAACACGTCCTCTCAGATGGGGTTTTGATGACGAAAGGCACAGAGTGACAGTTTAGAATGTTCATTGTTGTTCAGCATTGTCTTCCAGCCAATCAGAGCTGTCACTGTGAGGCTCCATCTTGCCTTGGGTCAGAACCAGGATTCTGAATCAACAAGTTAAGGCCTAACCAACTATAATGTAAAACTTCCCACCCACACAAAGCTAATCTGAAAAGGATAATAATAAAAAGGAAACTTGAATAAGAGAAGGAAACCTGACAGTTTTTTCCGCAAACTTGATTGTTAACGCGTGTGCGTATTTCCCGCGATTTGGAGAAAAAAGCGCGTGATTTTTTTTCTTCCCGCGGTTTCTGGCTTTCCACGTGAAGATTCCATCGCAAGTTAAATTCGTTCCTGAGAAAAAGACTCTCTACAAAGAAAATATTAAAAACAAATACAAGAACTTAAAAGAACTTCATAAATCTTACTTGAAGACCTTGTTCAAGAATCTAAGATTTGAGCAGACTAACTACAAAGTTAAATTACATTCATGGACCTACTGAGAAGGCTGAATTATCTATAAGATTCTGGTCCACAAGTAAGGAAGTCTTGTCTGCTTTTCACTTCTCTGGGCATTCTGAAGAGAAGAACCAGGTATGGTTTTTAAATTATTTTGGTTAAGGATTTAGAGTTTAAGGTTAGTATAGTAACCCATGAGTAATGAGGTATATTGCATGTTTATGTTTTAACTACAGGTGAAGAACCAGCGAGTTGATAGCTTCCAGTCTGGTGTTTGTTTCTTTGTCCCTGCCCCCTTTCCCCTGAAAGTGAGGTAAACTGAGCAGTTATATTTATGTCAGCTCAGAGTGCCACATTTTGAGTGGATTGTCGGGGGTTCAGCAGCTTCTGCAGACACCAGGTTCTCAGCATGACAATCTGAGTGTGGCATCTTCTAAAAATTGACATTCCTTTTCACTTGCTTGAATTTTGAGCATATTCGAGGCCACATTTCTTGAGCAACATGTGAATTCCAGAAGTAGCTAAGGAAATAAAGAAAATATGTACTTACTGGGATCCAACATTCAAAATTCCCAGAAGGTGGAAAGCTCCAACGTCAAGTGATAGGCAGGGCAGCTAACGAACCAAAGAATTTCTGTTAGGTTGGTCTTGAAACAGAGGACATCTGTCAGGTTCCATAGTAAATAGGTGGTAATTAAAGAATTATTATCCTTATGTTCTTTGTTTATTTCATTGTTAGGTTTAAAAACTAAATATAGTCCTTTCACTGTAAAAATGGTTGGGCCTTAACTTCCATATTCAGAGTACTGCAGATACCCCAAGCCAAGATGGAGTGCAGAGGCAGGAGTTCTGATTGGGTGGCAGGTTGACAATGGTGTGACTCCCAACATTCTAAACTGCCTTTCATTAGTTTAGTTTCCTGAGCTGGTCATGTTTCTGTTTATCTCCTATGTTTTGGGCCTTGGAAAACTCATAAGAAAATATCTTCAAGACCAAAAGAAAAAGAAACAACTCATTCAAGTTACATCTACTCTAAAGAAATTAACTTTCCCTGTGGAAGAAAACGCTGTGAGGTCTTCTAAAGCAAAAAATAAGCTAAGTACTTTTTATGTAATTAATCTAATTGAACTGCCAAAGTTAGCCTTATCTTCTGTTATTTTCTCCTCTAAAGTGCAAGGATTAAAGCTTCGTCTTTTTTTAACATTGACATTGGAAAACCAGGGGAGCTCTAGTCAAAAGTTGATTGCGTGCGCGCGCACAAGAAAATGTTTATTAAACACTGCACTTACCTTGTCAGAGTCTTCGTGTTCGGGTTCCTGTTTGAAATCGGCAACTTCTGCGTCACGTTTCATTTTCTTCTGAGGAAAAGGAAGTTCCCGCGGTGATTGATTGTTCCTGGCTTCAGCTGAGAAGAAAAGCAGAGACATTACTGTCGCATTCTGGATGACGAAAAAAGGTGAACTCATTCTTGTTTAAAGAAAACAAGGTAAGCCTGCATGTTTAATTCATTAAAATACGTTGTGTTGTGAAGCCAGTGTTTTTACATGGCAAACTCATTCATCAGAGATTAAGTCATGAAAACATGATATTTAAAGGCTATTAAATTTAATGACTGCACAGGCAATCTTCTTTTTTAAAAGCAGCACAAAGAAGGATATTTATTTTTGAGCCAAGGTATTTTTAACAAAGAGGAAAATATATAAGACTTGTGTACCATATTATATGAGGAATCTTCCAAATGCATCTCATTACATGCAAAGACGTTTTTTGAGGAATAACTTTACTTTAAAACTGCACTCAATATTAAATGGTATTTCCTTTGGTTGTTGAACTATTTCCATAAAGAGAGGAAAATGAAATGGAATGAACTGATTAAGGAAATAGTATCATTTTAAGGAAAACAAAAGATTATTTCTCTGTTTTCAACTATTTTTTCAAGTGTGCTTCATTCAAAAGACTCATCTTCTTGAGACATTCTGGAGTTTGTGTTCACAGTTTTATTGACATTGTTTGGAAATACATTTTCTTTTCTTCAAGTTCATTTATTTCCACAAGGAACCTCCATCAGTTTAGTCACTTGTAATGACATTCAGTTCATTGGTTTTCAGCAGCACAGTTATGAAACATGACCACCAAAGTTTGCTTTTAGGGTAAAAGAGTTGGAGTTATTTCAAAACTAAAAAAAAAAAAATATAGAAAGAATTATCATCCTCTGGGCTCTTTGCAGAGGGTATTCAGGTAGGATTGTTGATATTCATAAAATAATAGTTGTTTAGTTTTGTAAAATTATTTAATGCTTAACAATTTTCATTCATGCAGAGACCGGATGAAGATAGAAGATCCAGTGTCTGATTTGTTATTTTATCCACTTTTCCCCCTTCCCCCCAGGGGTGTCTAGTACTCAGCTGTTCAGTTTAGTTGTGAGCTAGACATCTTAGTGGGATCGTGGGACTCAGCAGCTCCTGCGTTGGATGTGGATATTACCAGCCTGACAGAATGAAAGGCCCAAGTAGTTAACTTCGCCTGAGCTGCTGAGACCACTTCCCAGAATAATTATGGAAGCCTTGGGGGATATGATTAAGGAGTTGAGGGAAGAATTAAGGGTTTCTATAAATGAGAATGTCCTTTTAAATAAAAAGATTGAGGAGTTAAATATTAAGGTTACACATATTCAGGAAATGTCAGAAGAAAGGTTGGTAGGTGGAGAGAAGAACATATTTTGGAACCTCCAGTTCTGGAAAGGGAAGGTTCTAGACAGAGAGGAGATTCTGGTTTAGGAGCAATTGGAGGTTTAAAGTCTTTAATTTTACCGGTGCCTCTGGCACCACCTGAATGTTTTTCTGGTGAGGCTAAAAGATTTCAAACATTTTTCACTCAATGTGAATTACATTTTTTAAGTAGGCCGGAAGTGTTTTCTTCTGATATGTCAAAGATAACATTTATGATATCTTATCTTTCAGGGGAGGCTGCTAGTTGGGCAGGAGTGTTGGTTAAAAAAAAAGATTTAGCTTTGTATGATTTTAAGTTATTTAAGGAGGAGTTCAGTAAGTTATTTGATAAACATCAGGAATCCTTACAAGTTGATGGTGAGCTGCTTGAGTTAAAACAGGGGAATCGAGAGTTAGTCAGTTACATTACCCAATTTAAGACTCTAGTTGTTGAAAGTAACTGGCCAGAAGAGAAGAGAGCATCCCTTTTTTACAGAGGTTTAAGGGATGAATTGAAAGACGCCTTGTCTGGGGTGGTAAATAGACCAACTTCTTGTGACGCCTTGATGGATTTAGTTGTACAGTTAGATTTTCGCCTCTATGAAAGAAGATTGGAGCGTAGGAGGGGAGACAATAAACAAGAGAATACATCTAATCCTAGATTTTATAGACCTAGGCAGGAGTTTGTAAATAGAGATTTTAGGTCAAAAAATTCAGAAAGTTCAGGAAGAATTAGAGGACCTCTTTCTAAGGAGGAAAGAGATAGGCGAAGAAATAATAATCTCTGTCTTTATTGCGGAAGGAGTGGACATTTTCTTGGGAACTGCCCTTACACTCCAAAGAAAGTACAAAATCCTGACGGCAAGAATCATAAAGTAGCCAATACTCTTCAGGCGGCAGTTCCTCACATAACAATTAATGTATCCTTGATTTTTTAAAAGAAATTGGTGGGTAGTGGTCCTGTGATTATTGATTCAGGAGCAACTGGGAATTTTATGGATTGGGGAGTAGCAAAGAGTTTAGGTATTCCCTTAGTGAAGAAGGTTTTATCTGAGCAGGTTAGTTCAGTGGATGGATCAGAATTAACTTCAGGACCAATCACACATGAAACTTCTCCCTTACTAATGATTATGGCAGGGAACCATGGAGAGGAGTTGATTTTTGAGATTATCGATGCTCCACAATTGAAGATTATTTTAGGCATGCCCTGGCTTACACATCATAATCCTTTGATTGAATGGGGCAGAAGGGTGATTGAATTAAATTCCAATTTTTGTAAGGAACATTGTTTTGAAGGTAAATACCTTGAAGATACTCAGATTGATGATGTTAAGGGTGCAAGGTTCTTAGGAGAGGTTGGAGCTCTTTTTCACTCTCATACTATTGGAGCTGTTATGGGAGAGTTACCTGATTGCTACAAAGAATTCAGTGATGTCTTTGATGAGGTAGTGGCAGGTGGTCTTCCTCCTCATAGACCATTTGATTGTAAGATAGAACTTGAACCAGGAGCCACTTTACCTTGTAGCAGGGTTTATGCACTTACTGAAAAGGAAAACGATTACCTTAAGGAGTATTTAACTGAAAATTTAGCAAAGGGTTTCATTAGACATTCCAAGTCCCCGGTGGCATCTCCTTTATTTTTTGTGCCTAAAAAAGAGGGAACATTGAGGACTTGTATTGATTATAGAGCTCTAAATAAGGTAACCATCAAAAACAGATATCCACTTCCTTTAATTTCAGTTATGTTAGATCAGATACAAGGAGCTGAAATATTTTCTAAATTGGATTTATGAGGTGCTTATCATCTTGTTAGAGTAAAAGAGGGAGGTGAATGGAAGACAGCTTTCAAGACTAAGTATGGATTATTTGAATATTTAGTGATGCCTTTCGGATTATGTAATGCCCCAGCTTCATTTCAGTTTTTTATTAATGAAGTTCTACGTGAGTTTCTGGACATTTTTGTTGTAGTCTACATCGATGATATTTTGATTTATTCACAAGATTTGAAACAACACCAAAGTCATGTAAAATTGGTCCTACAAAAATTTAGAGAAAACCATTTATTTGCAAAATTGGAAAAAAGCCACTTTCATACTTCTTCAGTTGAATTCCTTGGTTTTGTGATTACTCCTGGTGGGTTGGAGATGGATTTAAAGAAGATTAAGGCTGTCAAAGACTGGCCATCTCCGACTAAGGTTAAGGAGGTGCAGAGTTTTTTGGGTTTTGCCAATTTTTATAGGAGATTTATCGAAGGATTCTCTCAAATCATTACTCCTATTACTAAACTTCTTAAGAAAGGAGTAAAATTCATTTGGAGTGAAGAAGCTGAAGAGGCTTTTCAGGTTTTGAAAGATCCTTTCATTACAGGACCCGTGCTTTTACATCCTGATCCTTCTAAGCCTTTTTTTGTTGAGGCAGACGCCTCCAATCTGGCCATGGGAGCGGTTTTATCTCAAAGGCATGAAAACACTGGACAATTGCATCCAGTTGCTTATTTTTCCAAAAAGTTTTCTTAAGCTGAAATCAATTATACCATCATGGATCGTGAGCTTTTAGCGATCAAGGCAGCCTTTGAGGAATGGCGCCATTATTTAAATGGAGCTAGACACACTGTGACAGTTTTGACTGATCACCCAAATCTTTTATTTTTAAAATCAGCTAAAACTTTAACACCCAGACAATTAAGATGGTCATTATTCTTTTCAGATTATGATTTTGTAATTACATTTAAACCTGGAAGTCAAAATGGAAAGGCAGATGCTTTGTCTCGTCAGTTTCCTGGTAGTGAACAATTGAAGGAGATTGATCAACAACCTGTGATTTCCTCTGAACATTTTATTGTGGCGGGAGTTTTTGATGAAGGAAGTTTTTCTAAAGAAATTCAAGACTGTATGACTTCTGAACAAATGGATGAATGGGTGAGACAGGACCCAGTGAGAAAAATTAAAAATGGTTTACCATATTTCGACACTAGATTATATCTTCCTTCAGAGAAGCTCCGTGAAAATTTTTTGATTGATTGTCATGTATCAAAACTCTCAGGTCATCCAGGGTTTAGAAAAACTTTAGAGTTGGTCAGGAGGGAATTTTGGTGGGATACAATGAGAAGTGACATTTTAAACTTTGTTAAGACTTGTGAGACTTGTATTAGAGCCAACTCACATGTGGGTAAACCAATGGGTTTATTAGAACCTCTTCCAATTCCGCCGCATCCGTGGCATACTATTTCTATGGATTTTATAGTTGATCTCCCTAAGGATCAAGGTTGTTCTACAATTTTGGTTGTTGTTGATTTACTTACTAAGGAAAGTCATTTTATTCCAATTAAAGGGGAAGTTACTGCAGAAAGTTTGGCACAGCATTTTTCTCAAGGCATTGTTCGGCTGCATGGTTTACCTAGTCAGGTGATTTCCGATAGAGGTTCTCAGTTTATTTCAAAATTTTGGAGGGCCTTTTGTAGAAGTCTTGGTGTGGAAGTTAAATTAACATCTGGATATCATCCCGAGACTAATGGTCAAGTGGAACGTGTTAATCAAGAGTTGGAAAAGTACTTAAGATGTTACTTGCAAGCAGGAGACAGTTGGGTAGATCTAATTTGGATAGCAGAAATTGCATATAATAATTCTATGAAGGATTCTACTTCTATGTCACCTTTTTTCTGTAGTCGTGGTTTCCATCCTCGTTTCCTTAGAGAACAGATAGAGAAAGACATTGTTAGTCCAGCAGTTGAGATTAGATTACAGTCTATGAAGGAAAATTTGGTACGAGCAGTTAAGGCACTTCAATTGAGTAAGGCTAGTTATAAGAGATTTGCTGATGTTAAACGCAAGCCTGGGCTAGAATTTTGTGTTGGGAATAAAGTTTGGTTGTCTACCAAGAATTTGAAAATCAAGGGTCGAACTAAATTTAGTCCAAGATTTATAGGTCCTTTTGAGATTGAGACTGTGATATATCCAGTTGCAGTTAGATTGAAACTTCCCGAAAATTTAAAAGTACATCCAACATTTCACATTAGTCAGTTAAAACCATTTGTTGATGGAACTAGATTAGGAGTTCCTCCTAGTCCAGTTTTAGTGGAGAATCAATCTGAAGAATTTGAGGTCAGAGCAATTTTGGACTCTAGAAGAAGTCGTGGAAAACTTCAGTATTTAATAGACTGGAAAGGTTTTGGGCCTACGGAACGCTCTTGGGAATTTGCTAGTGATGTCCATGCTCCAATTTTTGTCGCCAAATTTCATAGGAAGTATCCTTTCAAGCCTGGTCCGGGAGGGAGAGCTTGGAGAGGGGGTACTGTCAGGTTCCATTGTAAATAGGTGGTAATTAAAGAATTATTATCCTTATGTTCTTTGTTTATTTCATTGTTAGGTTTAAAAACTAAATATAGTCCTTTCACTGTTAAAATGGTTGGGCCTTAACTTCCATATTCAGAGTACTGAAGATACCCCAAGCCAAGATGGAGGGCAGAGGCAGGAGTTCTGATTGGGTGGCAGGTTGACAATGGTGTGACTCCCAACATTCTAAACTGCCTTTCATTAGTTTAGTTTCCTGAGCTGGTCATGTTTCTGTTTATCTCCTATGTTTTGGGCCTTGCAAAACTCACAGGAAAATATCTTCAAGACTAAAAGAAAAAGAAACAACTCATTCAAGTTACATCTACTCTAAAGAAATTAATTTTCCCTGTGGAAGAAAACGCTGTGAGGTCTTCTAAAGCAAAACATAAGCTAAGTACTTTTTATGTAATTAATCTAATTGAACTGCCAAAGTTAGCCTTATCTTCTGTTATTTTCTCCTCTAAAGTGCAAGGATTAAAGCTTCGTCTTTTTTTTAACATTGACATTGGAAAACCAGGGGAGCTCTAGTCAAAAGTTGATTGCGTGCACGCGCACAAGAAACTGTTTATTAAACACTGCACTTACCTTGTCAGAGTCTTCGTGTTCGGGTTCCTGTTTGAAATCGGCAGCTTCTGCGTCACGTTTCATTTTCTTCTGAGGAAAAGGAAGTTCCCGCAGTGATTGATTGTTCCTGGCTTCAGCTGAGAAGAAAAGCAGAGACATTACTGTCGCATTCTGGATGACGAAAAAAGGTGAACTCATTCTTGTTTAAAGAAAACAAGGTAAGCCTGCATGTTTAATTCATTAAAAGACGTTGTGTTGTGAAGCCAGTGTTTTTACATGGCAAACTCATTCATCAGAGATTAAGTCATGAAAACATGATATTTAAAGGCTATTAAAGTTAATGACTGCACAGGCAATCTTGTTTTTTAAAGGAGAGTTCCGGGACTTTTTTTTTATTGTCCCTACGGTTCGGCCATGTGTTTTTAAGCATAACTCGGTAGATCGTGGAAAACTTTCCTATGGACCTTACCCGACTTTTCGTCCATTAACGCACTCGAAATCAGCCGCCATTTTATGATAATCCTATCACTTGCCGCATCGCCCTGGCTCACCTGCTTTTGCGGCACTAAATCAAATCCCCCGCCCCCGAGGCTGACATCAGCAGACGCGTACCGCCCATTTCCCAACGCCAAAGCACGTTTCGTGTCAACAATCGCTGCGCCTCAGCTAATGAATTGTCGCCATGGAAACGGCAGGACGCCTCTTTCCTCAATAAGTATAAACACACCGTTTCACAACACACAGCAGCAGATTTTCGATTCCATTACTCTCGCTGTGTTACTTTGAGTATTCTGTGACTCGTTTCTGTGCTCTGGTCAGCTACCTTCGCCGCTTCTAGGCCTTGTGAACACCTGTACCATCTCTGTAAATTATTTTACTTTCTTTACCACACAATGGCTACAATAATGCCGTATATGTACGAGCCCGAGTACACCGAGGAAGAACTACTGGAAAGGCAAGCACGCGAAAACGATGGGGATTCGGACGGCAGTTGGGAGGACCAGTCAACGGATGAAGAGCCTGGACCATGTCGCATGGACGGCGTCTCCACCTGGTGCACGTGCAATCGTTGCGAGCTAATGCCAACTGAGGAGGAGAACGCAGACAAAATGCAAAGATGGAGTGTAAATTTCAAGTCCTGTGAGAATGCCTTACACTGAATGTAGCTAACTTGGAATGTGTGCTCGTTCGAAGTGAAGGTCAGCTGCTTTGATTTTTTCTCGGGTGCCAGAATGGCCCACGACTCAGAATAAGGTTCTATTGTATTTTGACCTTGACAGGCCTGGACCACGTAAGAAACGATAATGAATATAATTTCAGAAACGAAAGCCATTTCATGTTCGTTCATTAGAAGAAATAACGTCGGCATAGAAGGAGTGGTATTTCGGGGCTGCCCTACGCACAGACGCAATGGAAAATGCAAATATAATGTAAGTAACTCTTTAGATGAGTTTATACCGCAATTTAATTACTATACAGTTGCTTTAAAGACGGGTTAAGTTGTACTTGTTCGTTCTATGTGGCATGTTGTTTTGTACCGCGCACTATCTTGGGGAGAACCGTCTACTTGGCTCCCTTCCCGCCCCTACCTGCAAGGCTAAAAACCTCGGGGTCATCTTCGACTCCACACTCTCCTTCTCTCCTCATATATCTGACGTCTCTAAGAAGTCACACTACCAGCTGCACCTCCTCAGAGGTATTCTTCCCTTCCTCTCCTTCCCCCAGAAGCTCACTGTCTCCCGAGCCCTGGTTCTCTCTAGGCTGGACTACTGTAACAGCCTCTATCTTAATCTGCCTGCCTCCACTCTCCGCCCTCTGCAACTTATCCAGAACAGAACTGCAAGACTTGTCCTTGGCCTCAAGCGGGCCCTTTTTATTTATTATTTATTATTTATTATTTTATTACGCTACTTACCTTGTACTGCACTTCCCCCCCACCTCCTCTCCTTGCACTTTCTCCTTTTCCCCTTACCTCTGCACTTGCGCGATCTGAATGACACCTGGCCTAGTAGGATCGTTTGTCTGTCTTCCCCTTGTTCCCCTCCCTCCCTGCCTCGTCGCGCCTTGAAACACTTGTGTATAGGCGCGTTACAAATACCATATCATATCATATCATACTTTTACGGAAGCACCTCAAAACCTTTGCTTCTGCTTTCTCTCTCCCTCTCCCCTGCTACAACTGGTCCACTGTCTGCGATCTCGGTCCTGGGCCCTTCCACTCTCCACCTGCACTCCATGTCAACCCCTGCACTGGGGGACTGTCTCAGTATCCTACAGCCCCCCTTGACGTTTAAAACCCAGTTGCACTGTCCTAGCTATGAAATAATTTCCAGACCTAATATATAAAATGAATAATTTTAATAAAGATCTGATGGTGAGACTAATTTCCTTTTTTTATGTTTTTCAAATAGATACATCGTCCATTATTGTCTGTGTCACGAGTACCAGACACCGGCGGATGGCTTCTATAATCGCCAGTTGCTTCTCCGCGTGAACAACGTTAGCACCCTGACCATTTTGTGGGACGATCGCCAAGTACAAGTATGCCCTTACGCGGTACTAATGGCTAGATGCAACATACAGACCGTTGTGGTGCCCTAGTGCCTCGTTGTTGGAATAGCCATGCGATTATCAGTGCGACCGAAGAGCTTATTTTATCGTAAACCAACACCATGTCTACTGCACACGAACATCGCTTGCCTCAAGACGAAATATTTTGGATCGAGAGCAAATAAAAATTAATTTATCTAAGACCCTGTGTACAGCAAAGGAACATCGTGTGCCTCGAAACAAACTTTTCGGAACGTGAACAAATAAAAATGCAAATCGCTGAATATTCTCAAAACATTTGATGTCAAATAAATTTACTTTACCAAATTTACAATCTTGCGGTTTAATTTAAAAGTACAGTTTCATATTCCCAATTGTGGCGCGCTGTGTTGTTTGAGCTCATCTGTGTTGATTTCCTGGTTCTGTGTGGAGTCGCGTATAAGACGCCTGGGCGCGTTTGCCTACGCAGCTCAGTCACGTCACGGATAGAGGCGGGGAATATGAATGTTTTGATCAAGTCTGTTTCAGGGGCGGGGGATTTGATTTAGTGCCGCAAAAGCAGGTGAGCCAGGGCGATGCGGCAAGTGATAGGATTATCATAAAATGGCGGCTGATTTCGAGTGCGTTAATGGACGAAAAGTCGGGTAAGGTCCATAGGAAAGTTTTCCACGATCTACCGAGTTATGCTTAAAAACACATGGCCGAACCGTAGGGACAATAAAAAAAAAGTCCCGGAACTCTCCTTTAAAAGCAGCACAAAGAAGGATATTTATTTTTGAGCCAAGGTATTTTTAACAAAGAGGAAAATATATAAGACTTGTGTACCATATTATATGAGGAATCTTCCAAATGCATCTCATTACATGCAAAGACGTTTTTTGAGGAATAACTTTACTTTAAAACTGCACTCAATATTAAATGATATTTCCTTTGGTTGTTGAACTATTTCCATAAAGAGAGGAAAATGAAATGGAATGAACTGATTAAGGAAATAGTATCATTTTAAGGAAAACAAAAGATAATTTCTGTTTTCAACTATTTTTTCAAGTGTGCTTCATTCAAAAGACTCATCTTCTTGAGACATTCTGGAGTTTTTGTGTTCACAGTTTTATTGACATTGTTTGGAAACACATTTCTTTTCTTCAAGTTCATTTATTTCCACAAGGAACCTCCATCAGTTTAGTCACTTGTAATGACATTCAGTTCATTGGTTTTCAGCAGCACAGTTATGAAACATGACCACCAAAGTTTGCTTTTAGGGTAAAAGAGTTGGAGTTATTTCAAAACTAAAAAAAATATATAGAAATAATTATCATCCTCTGGGCTCTTTGCAGAGGGTATTCAGGTAGGATTGTTGATATTCATAAAATAATAGTTGTTTAGTTTTGTAATATTATTTAATGCTTAACAATTTTCATTCATGCAGAGACCGGATGAAGATAGAAGATCCAGTGTCTGATTTGTTATTTTATCCACTTTTCCCCCTTCCCCCCAGGGGTGTCTAGTACTCAGCTGTTCAGTTTAGTTGTGAGCTAGACATCTTAGTGGGATCGTGGGACTCAGCAGCTCCTGCGTTGGATGTGGATATTACCAGCCTGACAACATCTGCTTAAGCCTTTCTTCTGAAATGTCTTGTCATAGAGCAGGTTACGATCTTTCTTCAAATGTGTCTTTCCAAAGTCCATGGACCTAGACCTTTACAGCTATGATCACAGTTTAATGCCTTGAGAAGCACAACCCAAAACAGAACCCATGGAAATGTTTAAAATACTCAGTACAGACATGGCAAAGTATACATACCCTGCATGACTGGAATATTCCATTAGGTCGGGAATGGTTCCACGTTCATTTCGGGAATAAGGGAAGCCCTGCGGGAACAAAGAAACTTATCTGAAGGTGTTTGGTTGTTGTCAGAAAATTGACAGTTATTTTCTAGTCCTCCTATTTTATCACATTTTAGAGACCATATTTGATGAAGAATATGTATAGACATTACCTAGAGATAGACAGCAAACAATCCCCTGGGCTCCCCGGAAGGTGGCAGGCTACAAGATCCATTGGCAGGCAGAACTGCAGCCCTAAGGAACAACAGAGTTTCTGTAAGTTTTATCTCAATCTGGTGACATACCTTTTAGCCTTCCTCATGAGGTATCCTCTCATAGGGTAAGGTCTACCAAGATCTTCCTTGATCGGTGCTGCCATGAGCATCCAGGCGCTTAGATCTTTACAGCTATGCATGATATTTGGGGCCTTAGAGCACGACCCACGTAGGAATCAAAGAAAGGTTTAAAGAAAGCACATGTCTATGAATACCAGGTCATTGATACCCACCTTTTGAGATGATAGCTACAGCAGATTGGTCACATGACACAAGGCAAAGTTCACATTTCTTGAATGACTGAAGATGTGTCTTTGGTCCAGTGTGTTAATAAGGTGCATCCAGACAGGTAAGGAGAACTACACGAGTAAAAGAGATACTGTTAGGTTAGTCATTCTACAAATGGTATTTCTTTTTGCAATTCCTCATGAAATAACATGTCACAGGGCTGGCTATACCCTGATCAGGTTTCTCAACAGTGATCCCAAAGATCATGCCTATGTATCTGTGCACTGGGTTTGAGGACTGGACAGGCATGTGTCCAGGTATAAAACCTGCAATGATTTAGTCAAGCAGATCTCTGCCAAATACCCAGGATTCCACTCCTATGAGATAACGGATATTTTCCTCAAAATGGTACTCATGAGACCCATGGCTAAAGATTTAAGCAATCCCAAAGGTCAAGGCTGCTGTCTGGTTGATTCCTGGGAACAAGAGGAGCCCTGTAGATACAAAGGACCTTATCTGAGTGTGGCATCTTATCTTCTAAAAATTGACATTCCTTTTCACTTACTTAAATTTTGAGCATTTTCGAGGCCACATTTCTTGATCAACATGTGAATTCCAGAAATAGTTAAGGAAATAAAGAAAATATGTACTTACTGGGATCCAACATTCAAAATACCCAGAAGGTGGAAAGCTCCAACGTCAAGTGATAGGCAGGGCAGCTAAAGAACCAAAGAATTTCTGTTAGGTTGGTCTTGAAACAGAGGACATCTGCTTAAGCCTTTCTTCTGAAATGTCTTGTCATAGAGCAGGTTACGATCTTTCTTCAAATGTGTCTTTCCAAGGGCCATGGACCTAGACCTTTACAGCTATGATCAGAGTTTAATGCCTTGAGAAGCACAACCCAAAACAGAACCCATGGAAATGTTTAAAATACTCAGTACAAACATGGCAAAGTATACATACCCTGCATGACTGGAATAATCCATTAGGTCGGGAATGGTTCCACGTTCCTTCCGGAAATAAGGGAAGCCCTGCGGGAACAAAGAAACTTATCTGAAGGTGTTTGGTTGTCGTCAGAAAATTGACAGTTATTTTCTATCCCTCCTATTTTATAACATTTTCGAGACCACATTTGATGAAGAATATGTATAGACATTATCTAGAGAAAGACAGCAAACATTCACTTACATGGATATACTCGGGGGCTCCCCGGAAGGTGGCAAGCTACAAGCTCCATTGGCAGGCAGAACAGCAGCCCTAAGGAACAACAGAGTTTCTGTAAGTTTTATCTCAATCTGGTGACATACCTTTTAGCGTTCCTCATGAGGTACCCTCTCATAGGGTAAGGTCTACCAAGATCTTCCTTGATCAGTGCTGCCATGAGCATCCAGGCGCTTAGCTCTTTACAGCTATGCATGATATTTGGGGCCTTAAAGCACGACCCAAGGAGGAATCAAAGAAAGGTTTAAAAAAAGCACATGTCTATGAATACCAGGTCATTGATACCCACCTTTTGAGATGATAGCTACAGCAGATTGGTCACATGACACAAGGCAAAGTTCACATTCCTTGAATGACTGAAGATGTGTCTTTGGTCCAGTGTGTTAATAAGGTGCATCCAGACAAGGAGCACTACACGAGTAAAAGAGATACTGTTAGGTTAGTCATTCTACAAATGGTATTTCTTTTTGCAATTCCTCATGAAATAACATGTCACAGGGCTGGCTATAGCCAGATCAGGTTTCTCAACAGTGATCCCAAAGATCATCCCTACGTATCTGTGCACTGGGTTTGAGGACTGGACAGGCATGTGTCCATGGCTAAGTTTCCTTACCGTGAAAGATTTTAGCAATCCCAAAGGTCAGGTCTGCTGTCTGGTTGATTCCTGGGAACAAGAGGAGCCCTGTAGATACAAAGGAACTTTCAGGTACTGTCAGGTTTGAGTGACATATTCTTTACATACGGTATCATATATTCTCCAGCATGGGGTCTGGCATGGATTCACATGCTCATGAATATTCCCCGTCGTCAGGCTGGGAATCCTCGGTAAAGAAAAAACCAGTATCAGTTTCGTTTCTGATCTGTCTTTCGTAGTAATAACCAATCACTGGTCTCTGCGTCATACTGACCACAGCCAATGACTGCCCTCTACCTAAGCACCGCCTCTGGCAGCCATCTTCAGATTTTTACCGCACGTTCATGTGTTGGGATCCTCGTGCTATTGCTCTCGAGCGTTAGTGCTATTTTTTCGCGCTTTTTACAAAAAACTTCGATTCTTTCGGTCAAAAGAGCCTCAAGCTCCACCGATCCTACATCCGATCAACGGGGACCCGTGTCGGATTCATCTGTGCCCCTCAAGGGTGAAGATTTCGTCGAGCTACACTTCGGAGGACTCCAGAAGCTTCTCAGGCCCTGTCTCGGAGATGGCCCAGGAGAAGGGAAGCTCGACGCCCGGAAAGCTGTTCAGGGTCTGCCCTGGATGCCAGCTGCAGAACGTCTTCAAGGAGGACGAACACTCTTTCTGCCTTTACTGCCTTCATGAGGACAAGACGCACGTGGAGAAGGACTGTGCGTTTTGCGGCAACATGTCGGAACGGACCATGAAGGACCGCCATCAACGTCTCGCCAACTGGCTGGAGGGTAAGAGCCCGTCTGGCGAGAAGAAGAAGAAATCCGAGCGGTCTTCTAAGACCTTTGAGGGCGCCCCGGCGACGGGGGCCCAACATAAGGCCAAGCACCGCGAGTCCGCTGGCACCGGGAGCGCCGAACGGTCGGGCTCTGCGGGCGCCAGGCAGGGCGCACCCTCCCCGGCACCATCAACCACGAGCCAACGCTCTGGGTCGGGTAAGAGGAAGGCCGAGCACCCGGCGAAGCTCCTGGAGAGGCCCCGGTCGAGCTCTAAGGCAGAGGAGGAGCGTGGCAGTGCCCCCTCCCTCAAGGATAAGGCGGTGAGCGCACCTAAGGTGGTGAAGGCCTTGATCCATCCGGCCAAGCCCTCTATCGAAACGGTCGCGGCGGCCCTGGCTCAGCCTGTGGTGGCTGCACCAGTGGTGGCGACCTCAGGGCCCAGAATCTCCCTGCCTCCTCGGAGGGAGTCTTCCTTTGTGCCCATCGATAGGACCCCCGTGAAACCCTCCGTGGGGAAGAAGAAGGGGTGCAGGGCGTCGTCGTAGAGTCGGCCTCAACCTCAGAAGAGGAACTGATCGAGGTCTTAAGCCACGGCCTAGGCGTGGAAGAAGGCCAGCCCGTCGGAATGGACCCCGACGCAGGTGACGACGACGACATCGTCGAGGATACCGACGGGGCCCCTGCTCGCCCGTCGGATTCCCCTCTGCCAGCGCCGCAAGACAACTCGGCGGCCATTTTGTTGGCCATACAGTCCTTATGCTCCGAGATAAGGACGAGGCTACCGTTACCGACGGAGGAACCTCTCCCGTCGGGGGATCCAGAACCGGGACCTTCTGGTGTTCCCCCTACCAAGAAAAGAAGGATCCATCCACCACCTCCTTTTCAACCGTCGCGCCCCTTCCAGCCCTCCTCCCCGTCCACCCGAGGGGATGATACGGGGACTGACACGGCAGCGACGGGTACGGACGACGAGGCATACGACGAGGATTTTCCGTCGTCGCCTCCCACCAGGGCCTCTCCGCCCGACGAGATCGGATCTTTCCACTCCATGATCTCCAGGGCTTCCGAGCTTTTCCAACTCTGCCCTGAGGAGAAGAAAAAGGAAGGCTTCCTTTATCAGCGGCGCGAGGCCAAGAGGAAGACGGTCCTCGCAGTGCCTCTGTTGGACGACATTTGGGATGAGGGCCTTTCCCTCCTCAAGAACCCTTCCACGACGCCAGCTAGAAGAGACCGGTACGAGAAAAAGTACCGGGTCCCGGACACGGCCCCCCTTTGCCTCCGGGCGCAGCCTACCCCGGACTCCGTCGTCTCCGCGGCAGCCAGGAAGAAAGCGGGGGGGGGTGCGGCCTCCACATCGACTTCCCCGCTGGACGGCGAGGGAAAGAAATTGGATACTATGGGGCGTAGAGTCATCTCGTCGGCAGCGACGACGATTAAAGCGGCCAACGCCTTGGCTATCGTGGCCCGCTACGACAGGGAGCTCTGGTACAAGATAGCTCCCCTGCTGGATTTTCTGCCGGACGACAAGAGGGCGGAGGCCCTTGAGATCCTCCAGGAAGGTGAAGTGGCTTCGGACCACGCCATCACCGTGGCGACGGACATCGCCGACACTGGGTTCCGCCAGCTGGGCAACGGCGTTTGCCTTCGACGTCGTGGATGGCTCAAAGCTACGGACTTTCGGCAGGACGTCCAGACCAGAGTCCTGGACATGCCCTTCGACGGGAACAACCTGTTTGGGAAGACAGTGGACGATTCCCTTCAGGCCATCAAGGCGGATACTGAGACGGCCCGGGCCCTTGGAGTCCTGCAGCAACGACGGACGCCCTTTCGGAGCGGCGGAGGCAAGGGCGCCTCCAAAGGTTCCGGCGGCGGTTTCGCTTCCTACCGTCAAGCGGCCCGCTCGTCGTCGCAAGAGGCCTACAGAGGACGAGGCAAGTCTAGCGGACCCCGCCGTCGTCGCCAAGGAGGTCAAGGCGGCAAGGCCGCGTCCAAGCAGGATTGAACCGGCCGTGGGGTCGGGCCCCCACCGAAGCACCCCGGTGGGAGGCCGGCTGGCGGGCTTCGTCAGCGTGTGGGAGTCCATCTCCACTGACCGTTGGGTGCTGGACGCCCTGGCCCGGGGCCACGCGCTCGAGTTTCAAAGAAGGTGCCCGCGCGTCCCCCCCGTGGCCAGGAAGGAACTTCACGTCCCTCAACTTCTCCTGGAGGTAAAGGCGATGCTCAGAAAGGGCGCCATCGAACTCGTCCCAAAGAGGCTTCGGGGCTCCGGAGTCTACTCGCGATACTTCCTCGTGAAGAAGAAGACGGGAGGATGGCGCCCCATCCTGGACCTGCGACGGCTGAACAAGTTCATCAAGGCGCAGAAGTTCCGGATGGTCACCCTCCAGCACGTCCTGGGTCAACTGGAGGAAGGAGACTTCCTATCGTCGCTGGATTTGGAGGATGCCTACTTCCACATTCCCATCCTAAAGGGGCACCGGAAATTCCTCAGGTTCGTGGTCCAAGGGCGTCATTACCAGTTCAAAGCCCTTCCCTTCGGACTACGGTCGGCACCCAGGGTATTCACCAAGTGCCTCGCACCGGTGGCGGCGCAGCTGCGCCGCGAGGGGATTCACGTCTACCCCTACCTGGACGACTGGCTCATCCGCGCCAAGACGAAGGAGCTCGCCGTGGTCCACACGGCAAGGACCGTCCAACTCCTCACGGACCTGGGATTCTCCGTGAACTACGCCAAATCCCACCTGGTGCCCGCGCAAGTCGCACTGTTTCTGGGAGCGAGGCTCGACACAGTGTCCCTTCTGGCCTCCCCGTCGGAGGAGAGGACCAGGACCATCTTGGGCAAGGTGCAACGGATGTTGGTGGCCGACGCGGCCAAAGTGAGATCCATCAAGTCCCTCCTCGGGATGATGTCTTCCTGCATCTACCTCATTCCCATGTGCAGGCTCCGGATGCGCCCGTTGCAAGAATTCCTGGATGCGCGCTGGATCCAGACGACGGGCAGCTTCGAGGAAAGGATCAAGCTCGACGAGAGTTTCCGACGAGCGATACGGTGGTGGGGCACCCGCGCGCATCTGACGGCGGGCATGGACTTCCAGACCCCAGCCCACCAGGAGACTGTGACCACGGATGCCTCCCTGGAAGGGTGGGGAGCGCACACCGAAAATCTGCACGCGAGGGGACTCTGGCTCCCGACGGAGAAGTCCCTACATATCAACGTCCTGGAGCTCCGTGCAGTGTTTTGGGCCCTCAGGTCCTTCCTTCCGTCCCTCAAGGGCAAGGTGGTGAGGATCTTCACCGACAACACCACCACCATGTTTTACATCAGGAAACAGGGCGGAACCAGGTCCCCAGCGCTGTCCAAGGAGGCGCAGGACCTGTGGCATTGGGCCGTCGCCCAAGGGATTTTTCTGGTGCCGTTTCATCTGGCAGGGATAAAAAACACCATCGCCGACTCACTCAGCAGGGAGCTGCGCTCGTGCCACGAGTGGGAACTACGGCAGGATCTGGTGGATCGCCTCTTCCGACGGTGGGGCACACCCCAGATCGACCTGTTCGCGACGGCGACGAACGCCAAGTGCCGGAGGTTCGCCAGCAGGTTTCCCCAGACGAGGAGCATGGGCGATGCTTTCTCGTTCCCCTGGGAGGGCCTGTTCCTCTACGCGTTCCCTCCCTTGCCTCTGCTAATCCGGCTCGTCAACCAGCTCAAGAGGTCACGGTGCAGGATGATCCTCGTCGCACCTGCGTGGCCGAGGCAGATATGGTTCCCGGACCTTCTGGACTTGTCAGCGTCCCCGCCGATCAAGCTGCCGGCGGACGCGGATCTACTCTCCAGGGAAGGAGGCGCCATCCTCCACCACGAACCGAAGTCGCTGAACTTGCAGGCCTGGCTCCTGCAGCGCTAGAGTTTGGAGGATACGACATACCGGCCGATTGCAGAGAGGTTCTTGCAAAGGCCAGGGCGTCCTCGACTCTTAAATGCTACGGACACAAATGGAAGAGGTTCTCTGTCTGGTGCCACGCACAGAAGATTAACCCTCTACGGATTACGGCTCCCCAAGTACTGCCGTACCTGCTGACGCTGGCCAAAGCTGGTTTGGCACACGCGTCCATCAAGATTCATCTTGCTGCGATCTCCCGATACACCAGAACCACGGGGCGGACGTCCTTGTGGTCTCATCGTCTGGTGAAAGAGTTCATGAAGGGACTGTTCAGATCGTTCCCGCCGGTGAAGGCTCCGGCCCCGGCGTGGGAGCTCAACGTGGTGCTGACCAAGCTCATGGGACCTCCGTTCGAGCCTCTGCACTCGGCCCCGTTGAAGTTTCTATCGTGGAAAACAGCTTTTCTTGTGGCCATCACCTCCGCACGACGAGTGGGAGAGATCCAGGCCCTTTCCTGCAAGGCCCCGTACTTGACTTTCCACGACACGAGGGTAGTGCTCAGGACGCACCCCTCCTTCATGCCCAAGGTACCGTCGGACTTCCATCTCAACGAACCCTTGGTGTTACCTGTGTTCTTCCCGTCGCCTTCGTCGCCGGCTGAAAGGACTTTGCACTCGCTGGATGTAGCTAGAGCGCTGAAGTTCTACGTGGACCGCACGAAGGGGTTTCGGAAGACGTCACAACTCTTTGTGAACTTTGGACCTGTCAATCAGGGGAAGGCTCTCTCGAAGGCTTCCATCTCCAGATGGCTCTCCGGCTGTATCATGTACTGTCACCGGTTGGCAAACCGACCGCTGCCTGGCCGTCCGAGAGCCCATTCCACCAGAGCGATCGCAGCTACCACGGCGTTCCTATCTGGTGTGCCCCTGCTGGACATATGCAGGGCTGCTACGTGGAGGTCGACGCACACCTTCACGAAATTCTACTGCGTCGACCGGGATTCCAGGGAGGAGTCCAGGGTCGGCCAAGCAGTGCTGCGCAACCTGTTCGCCTGAGGTGAGCCTGGTGAGGAGGTAAGATGCTTAATGTTGAGTTGATGTGATGCTTAATGTTGAGCCTTTGCCACCTCCCGTGGTTGTGCATGTGTGTACTGCTATGTATTCTTTATTCATGAGCATGTGAATCCATGCCAGACCCCATGCTGGAGAAGGAACAAGTTACTTACCTGTAACTGTTGTTCTCCAGCATGGGTCTGGCATGGATTCACATGCGAACCCTCCCGCCTACCCCTCTGCGGCTCTTCACTTGGTCATACTGCCACTTCACGTGCTTCCAAATCTGAAGATGGCTGCCAGAGGCGGTGCTTAGGTAGAGGGCAGTCATTGGCTGTGGTCAGTATGACGCAGAGACCAGTGATTGGTTATTACTACGAAAGACAGATCAGAAACGAAACTGATACTGGTTTTTTCTTTACCGAGGATTCCCAGCCTGACGACGGGGAATATTCATGAGCATGTGAATCCATGCCAGACCCATGCTGGAGAACAACAGTTACAGGTAAGTAACTTGTTCCCTCATTTACATTGGGTCAGGGGAGACACATATTTAGTATAGAAAGGTTTTAGGAAGTTATTATGGGTTATATTTTTAAACAGCCAATTTTGCCCCTAACCTTCATTGCAGTCTATGGAGATTGCCCCAAGCCAAGATGGAGGTTCTCAGTCTAAATTCTGATTGGCTGGAGATTGTTTATAGGGAGGACAATGAACATTCTAAACTGCCTTTCATCGTCCTTGCCCAGCTGAGAGGTCGTGTGCCTTGTTGCTCCTGCTTAACTTTGTCAAGGGTGACAAGTTTCTAGCAGTTGAGCGGAAGATCTGAAAGTATAACAGGAGTCGTGTTTGGAGTTTGGTGGAGACACAGAACAGGAGTCAGAAACTTCTATTTTTTCTGAGAAAAGAAGTTTTCAAGTCTATTTCACAAGATAAGTGACTTTCCAGTTTTGTTGAACTTTGTAAAAAGGTTATATTTATCTAAGGGATTGAAATCAAATCTGTATCTAAAAAGATTGAAGCGCTTACGTTTGTTTTACTCGCTACGTGTCAAATCAAACTAGCGCATGAGTTTTTTGTCCGTTACTTTTCGCCCGCGCGTGCGTCTCTCCGCGTGAGAGTGAAGCGCGAGCGTGTACTTTGGACTCGCATTTACTGTTCGTTTACGCAAGGGTTTTTTCTGCGTGATAAAATAAGCGCGTGTGTATTTTGCGCGTGTACGTATTTAATTGTGAGTTGGACATTAGCGCGAGTGCGTTTTACCCGCAATTGAATAGTCAGCGCGTGAGTGTATTTTCCGTGACTTGGAGGGAAGCGCGTGTAATTTTTATCGCGTTTTGGACTTTAGCCCGAGAGCGTTTTACCCGCGAATTGAATCGTCAGCGCGTGTGCGTATTTCCCGCGACTTGAAGGAAAGCGCGAGTAATTTTTATCGCGTCTTGGACTTGGCGCGAGTGTGTTTACCCGCGAATTGAATCGTCAGCGCGTGTGCGTATTTCCCACGACTTGGAGGAAAGCGCGTGTAATTTTTATCGCGTCTTGGACTTTAGCGCAAGTGCGTTTTTTCCCGCGAACTTGATTAACGCGTGTGCGTATTTCCCGCGATTTGGAGAAAAAAGTGTGTGATTTTTTTTCTTCCCGCGGTTTCTGGCTTTCCACGTGAAGATTCCGTTGCAAGTTAAATTCGTTCCTGAGAAAAAGACTCTCTACAAAGAAAATGTTAAAAACAAATACAAGAACTTAAAAGAACTTCATAAATCTTACTTGAAGACCTTGTTCAAGAATCTTAGATTTGAGCAGACTAACTACAAAGTTAAATTACATTCATGGACCTACTGAGAAGGCTGAATTATCTATAAGATTCTGGTCCACAAGTAAGGAAGTCTTGTCTGCTTTTCACTTCTCTGGGCATTCCGAAGAGAAGAACCAGGTATGGTTTTTAAATTATTTTGGTTAAGGATTTAGAGTTTAAGGTTAGTATAGTAACTCATGAGTAATGAGGTATATTGCATGTTTATGTTTTAACTACAGGTGAAGAACAAGCGAGTTGATAGCTTCCAGCCTGGTGTTTGTTTCTTTGTCCCTTCCCCCTTTCCCCTGAAAGTGAGGTGAACTGAGCAGTTATATTTATGTCAGCTGAGAGTGCCACATTTTGGGTGGATTGTCGGGGGTTCAGCAGCTTCTGCAGACACCAGGTTCTCAGCATGACAATCTGAGTGTGGCATCTTCTAAAAATTGACATTCCTTTTCACTTGCTTGAATTTTGAGCATTTTCGAGGCCACATTTCTTGAGCAACATGTGAATTCCAGAAGTAGCTAAGGAAATAAAGAAAATATGTACTTACTGGGATCCAACATTCAAAATTCCCAGAAGGTGGAAAGCTCCAACGTCAAGTGATAGGCAGGGCAGCTAAGGAACCAAAGAATTTCTGTTAGGTTGGTCTTGAAACAGAGGACATCTGCTTAAGCCTTTCTTCTGAAATGTCTTGTCATAGAGCAGGTTACAATCTTTCTTCAAATGTGTCTTTCCAAGGTCCATGGACCTAGACCTTTACAGCTATGATCAGAGTTTAATGCCTTGAGAAGCACAACCCAAAACAGAACCCATGGAAATGTTTAAAATACTCAGTACAGACATGGCAAAGTATACATACCCTGCATGACTGCAATAATCCATTAGGTTGGGAATGGTTCCACGTTCCTTCCGGGAATAAGGGAAGCCATGCGGGAACAAAGAAACACCTCTGGAGGTGTTTGGTTGTCGTCAGAAAATTGACAGTTATTTTCTATCCCTCCTATTTTATAACATTTTCGAGACCACATTTGATGAATAATATGTACAGACATTATCTAGAGAAAGACAGCAAACATTCACTTACATGGATATACTCGGGGGCTCCCCGGAAGGTGGCAGGCTACAAGCTCCATTGGCAGGCAGAACAGCAGCCCTAAGGAACAACAGAGTTTCTGTAAATTTTATTTCAATCTGGTGACATACCTTTTAGCGTTCCTCCTGAGGTACCCTCTCATAGGGTAAGGTCTACCAAGATCTTCCTTGATCAGTGCTGCCATGAGCATCCAGGCGCTTAGCTCTTTACAGCTATGCGTGATATTTGGGGCCTTAGAGCACGACCCAAGGAGGAATGAAAGAAAGGTTTAAAAAAAGCACATGTCTATGAATACCAGGTCATTGATACCCACCTTTTGAGATGATAGCTACAGCAGATTGGTCACATGACACAAGGCAAAGTTCACATTCCTTGAATGACTGAAGATGTGTCTTTGGTCCAGTGTGTTAATAAGGTGCATCCAGACAGGTAAGGAGCACTACACGAGTAAAAGAGATGCTGTTAGGCTAGTGATTCTACAAATGGTATTTCTTTTTGCAATTCCTCATGAAATAACATGTCACAGGGCTGGCTATACCCTGATCAGGTTTCTCAACAGTGATCCCAAAGATCATGCCTACGTATCTGTGCACTGGGTTTCAGGATTGGACAGGCATGTGTCCAGGTATAAAACCTGCAATGATTTAGTCAAGCAGATCTCTATAAAATACCCAGGATTCCACTCCTATGAGATAACGGATATTTTCCTCAAAATGGTACCCATGAGACCCATGGCTAAGTTTCCTTACCGTGAAAGATTTTAGCAATCCCAAAGGTCAGGGCTGCTGTCTGGTTGATTCCTGGGAACAAGAGGAGCCCTGTAGATACAAAGGAACATAGCTGAGTGTGGCATCTTATCTTCTAAAGATTGACATTCCTTTTCACTTGCTTAAATTTTGAGCATTTTCGAGGCCACATTTCTTGATCAACATGTGAATTCCAGAAGTAGCTAAAGAAATAAAGAAAATATGTACTTACTGGGATCCAACATTCAAAATTCCCAGAAGGTGGAAAGCTCCAACGTCAAGTGATAGGCAGGGCAGCTAAGGAACGAAAGAGTTTCTGTTAGGTTGGTATTGAAACAGACGACATCTGCTTAAGCCTTTCTTCTGAAATGTCTTGTCATAGAGCAGGTTGCGATCTTTCTTCAAATGTGTCTTTCCAAGGTCCATGGAACTAGACCTTTACAGCTATGATCAGAGTTTAATGCCTTGAGAAGCGCAACCCAAAACAGAACCCATGGAAATGTTTAAAATACTCAGTACAGACATGGCCAAGTATACATACCCTGCATGACTGCAATAATCCATTAGGTCGGGAATGGTTCCACGTTCCTTCCGGGAATAAGGGAAGCCCTGCGGGAACAAAGAAACCTCTCTGAAGGTGTTTGGTTGTCGTCAGAAAATTGACAGTTATTTTCTATCCCTCCTATTTTATAACATTTTCGAGACCACATTTGATGAAGAATATGTACAGACATTATCTAGAGAAAGACAGCAAACATTCACTTACATGGATATACTCGGGGGCTCCCCGGAAGGGGGGAGGCTACAAGCTCCATTGGCAGGCAGTACAGCAGCCCTAAGGAACAACAGAGTTTCTGTAAGTTTTATCTCAATCTGGTGACATACCTTTTAGCGTTCCTCATGAGGTACCCTCTCATAGGGTAAGGTCTACCAAGATCTTCCTTGATCAGTGCTGCCATGAGCATCCAGGCGCTTAGCTCTTTACAGCTATGCATTATATTTGGGGCCTTAGAGCACGACCCAAGGAGGAATCAAAGAAAGGTTTAAAAAAAGCACATGTCTATGAATACCAGGTCATTGATACCCACCTTTTGAGATGATAGCTACAGCAGATTGGTCACATGACACAAGGCAAAGTTCACATTCCTTGAATGACTGAAGATGTGTCTTTGGTCCAGTGTGTTAATAAGGTGCATCAAGACAGGTAAGGAGCACTACACGAGTAAAAGAGATACTGTTAGGTTAGTCATTCTACAAATGGTATTTCTTTTTGCAATTCCTCATGAAATAACATGTCACAGGGCTGGCTATACCCTGATCAGGTTTCTCAACAGTGATCCCAAAAATCATGCCTACGTATCTGTGCACTGGGTTTGAGGACTGGACAGGCATGTGTCCAGGTATAAAACCTGCAATGATTTAGTCAAGCAGATCTCTGGCAAATACCCAGGATTCCACTCCTATGAGATAGAGGATATTTTCGTCAAAATGGTACCCATGAGACCCATGGCTAAGTTTCCTTAATGTGAAAGATTTTAGCAATCCCAAAGGTCAGGGCTGCTGTCTGGTTGATTCCTGGGAACAAGAGGAGCCCTGTAGATACAAAGGAACTTATCTGAGTGTGGCATCTTATCTTCTAAAAATTGACTTTCCTTTACACTTGCTTAAATTTTGAGCATTTTCGAGGCCACATTTCTTGATCAACATGTGAATTCCAGAAGTAGCTAAGGAAATAAAGAAAATATGTACTTACTGGGATCCAACATTCGAAATTCCCAGAAGGTGGAAAGCTCCAACGTCAAGTGATAGGCAGGGCAGCTAAGGAACCAAAGAGTTTCTGTTAGGTTGGTCTTGAAACAGAGGACATCTGCTTAAGACTTTCTTCTGAAATGTCTTGTCATAGAGCAGGTACGATCTTTCTTCAAAGTGTCTTTCCAAGGTCCATGGACCTAGACCTTTACAGCTATGACCAGAGTTTAATGCCTTGAGAAGCTGTCAGGCTGAGAGGTCCTGTGTCCGCGGAAGCTGCTGAACCCCCGACAATCCCCCTGAGATGTAATTCCCAGAACTAGATTTCAATTCAGCTCTGTAAACTACACCCCAAAGGGAAAGGGGGAAGTGGATAACAAAACAACACCAGGCAGACTGCGTCAAGGCTAACCAGAGCTGAACCTGCAGAGGATATAAGAATAGCAGATACAATTCCTTAATTTACTTACTTAACCTTATGAATGGGAAGACATTAATCCTCAACTAATAATGAAAAAATCATACCTGGCTCTTCTCTTGAAATTTCTTAGAGAAGCTGATAAGAAACTGAAAATCTCTCTTACTTGAGACACTTGAAATTCACAGCTACTTCTTACTTTAGGCAAATCTGGAAATCTTAGTTCATTGTCTTTTTTCCAAAATGCCCTGGAGGTCCAGTTAGATTGTTCTTAAAAATATTCTTTCTTTTTCTTTCAAACTTTTCAAACTATTTATAATTATATTGAGTTTTAGAATCCTTGAAGAAAAAACACGTGTTAAACGCACACGCAGGTTATCTCCATTCAGATGAACGATGAACTTCACTTAGAAATCTTCCTGGTTGAAGAACACGCGCAAAGAGTTCACTTACGAACGAATACACGCGATCAAAAGAATCTACACGCGCAAAAATCCACACGCGCAACAATGTTCTCACGCGGAACACGCGAAATAAAAACACCCGCGCTCTTGAGTTCAAACGTGTCGAATTGATTCTCACGCGAAGGAACACTCGTGCTGGAAAACACACGCGTTCTTTATTCCACACGCGACGTATTGATTCTCACGCGAAAAACACCCGTGCTAGAAATCACACGCGCTCTTTAGTTCACACGCGACGTATAGCTTCTCGCGCCAAGAACACCCGCGCTAGAAATCACACGCGCTCTTTAGTTCACACGCGACGTATAGCTTCTCGCGCTAAGAACACCCGCGCTAGAAATCACACGCGCTCTTTAGTTCACACGCGACATATAGCTTCTCGCGCTAAGAACACCCGCGCTAGAAATCACACGCGCTCTTTAGTTCACACGCGACGTATAGCTTCTCGCGCTAAGGTGCACCCGCGCTCTGAAACCCACGCGCATTTAAAATCGCACGCGACAAACTGCTTCTCGCGCTCGGAACACCCGCGCTAGAAAACACACGCTCACTTGAATTCGCACGCGACAAACAGATTCTCGCGCTAAGGAACACCGCGCTGGAAAACACACGCGCACTCCGGGAGTTCAAAAGTTCTAGTACAAACACAACTTTTCACGAATTTTCAAGGAGAATGTCATTATGATGAACAGAGTAACAGTACAAATAAAGTCACTTATCTCCTGAGCGAATTCAAAAGGATCTTCTGCTTTTCCTGTCTTCAAAAATGAATTCCTGCCAACTGATAGCTTCTCCTGTAACCCCCAAGAAAGTAGCCGCTCAACTGCTGACGCTTGAAGGATAAAATCCACCAGGCCTAAGACTAAAGCAGGAGCAGCCACTAAACACGTCTTCTCAGATGGGGTTTTGATGATGAAAGGCACAGAGTGACAGTTTAGAATGTTCATTGTTGTTCTGCATTGTCTTCTAACCAATCAGAGCTGTCACTGGGAGGCTCCATTTTGCCTTGGGTCAGAACCAGGATTCTGAATCAGCAAGTTAAGGCCTAACCAACTATAATAGAAAACTTCCCACCCACACAAAGCTAATCTGAAAAGGATAAACAAAGAGAAATAATGAGAAGGAAACTTGAATAAGGGAAGGAAACCTGACAGTACCCCCCTCCTAATGCCCAGTCTCTGGGCTTATCTTATGTGGATTTTTAGCGTGAAACTTAGCAACTAAACGGGGGGCATGTACATCAACTGAATCTTCCCATGATCGTTCCTCTGGTCCATATCCCTCCCAATCAATCAAATACTGTAACCTTCCCCTCACTTTCCTGGAATCCAAAATTTGTTTAACCACAAATTCCTCAGATGAATCCTCCAAAATCACAGGGGAAGGTGGTGTTCTAAATCTAGTTCCTGAACAAACTGGTTTTAAAAGACTAACATGGAAAGTAGGATGTACCTTCAACTGCTTGTTTAATTTCAATCTTACTGCCACAGGGTTGATGATTCTCTCTACCTCAAAAGGGCCTACAAATCGTGGACTAAACTTATTCTTCCCCTTAATTTTCAGGTACCGGGTAGAAAGCCAAACTAAGTCTCCCACCTTATATTCAGGACCAGCCTTTCTTCTCAAATCTGCACACCTTTTATATTTCAACTTATTTTCTCCCAGAACCTTTTTTTCTCTATCCAAGTTATTTTTCATTATCAACAAACGATCTTCCACTCTAGGATTCCCTGAATCCTCCAACACCTCAAAACTCAGAAAGCGAGGATGAAACCCACGACCCAAAAAGAAAGGGGACATAGAAGTAGCATATTTTCCACAATTGTTGTAAGAGAATTCTGCCAACCACACCAAATCCACCCATTCCTCTCTAGCTTGTAAATAACACCTTAAAAACTTCTCCAATTCTTGATTTACTCTCTCCACTTGTCCATTACTCTCCGGATAATACCCAGAAGTCAAACTAACTTCCACCCCAAGTTTCTTACAGAAGGCCCTCCAGAATTTTGAAATAAATTGAGATCCCCTATCAGAGATAACTTGACTTGGGAGTCCATGTAGTCGAACTACACCTTGCAAAAAACTATGAGCCAGTTTTTCCGCGGTAACCTCTCCCTCCATTGGTAAAAAATGTGCTTCTTTAGTAAGAAGATCGACCACAACAAGAATGGTAGTACAACCCTTATCTTGAGGGAGATCAACTATGAAATCCATAGAAATTGTGTGCCAAGGACGAGGAGGAACAGGTAACGGCTCCAATAAACCATGCGGCTTCCCTACTTGACTTTTCGCTTGTGCACAGACTACACAAGTTTTAACAAAGTTCAATGTGTCTTGGCAAATTTTTTCCCACCAAAAATTCCTTCGAAACAATTCCAGAGTTTTTCTGAAACCAGGATGTCCTGATAAAATGGATTCATGACAATTTCTCAAAACCTTTTCTCTTAACTCATCAGTAGGTACATAAAGCTTGTTATCAAAAAACGGAAGATCGTCTTTCAAACTTCTGGCTGGATCCAGTCTCACCCACTCCTCCATCTTCTGCAAGGACATATTTTGACGAACTTCATTCAAAAAATCCATTTCTTTAATGGCTCCAGTTAACAAAAAACGTTCTGGAGCAATTATAGGTTCTGGTTCTAGAATCTCTTTCTCCTCACTTCCAGGAAATTGGCGAGATAACGCATCAGCTTTTTTGTTCTGACTTCCGGGTTTAAAAGTCACAATGAAATCATAATCTGCAAAGAATAAAGACCAACGAAGTTGTCGTGGAGACAAAGTTCTTGCAGATTTTAAAAACAATAAATTTCGGTGATCAGTAAGGACCGTTACTGTATGTCTTGCTCCTTTTAAAAAAATGTCTCCATTCTTCAAAAGCGGACTTTATTGCTAATAGTTCACGATCAGCAATTGTGTAGTTCACTTCAGCAGCAGAAAACTTCCTAGAAAAGAATGCAACTGGATGTATTTGACCAGTAGTTTCATTCCTTTGAGAAAGCACCGCCCCCAACGCTAAATTTGAAGCGTCCGCCTCCACAAAAAAAGGTTTAGAAAGATCTGGATGAATTAGAATTGGACTAGAAGTAAATCTTTGTTTTAACTCTTGAAAAGCTTTTTCTGCTTCAAGGTCCCAGTCAAATTTCACTCCTTTTTTCAAAAGTCTCGTTATAGGAGCAACCAGCCGAGAAAAACCTTCTATAAATCTCCTATAAAAATTGGCAAACCCTAAGAAACTTTGTATTTCCTTAACCTTAGTAGGAGAGGGCCATTCAAGAACTGCTTGCACTTTTTTAGGATTCATTTCTAAACCCTTAGGTGAAATTATAAAACCTAAAAACTCCACAGAATCTGTATGGAATTGACTTTTTTCCAATTTGGCAAACAAATGATTTTCTCGCAACTTTTGTAAAACTAAGCGCACATGTTTCTGATGTTGATCCAGGTCAGAAGAGAAAATCAAAATATCATCGATATAAACGACAACAAAAATATCCAAGTATTCTCTAAAAACCTCATCAATGAAAAATTGGAAAGCCGCTGGAGCATTACATAGACCGAATGGCATAACTTGATATTCAAACAGCCCAAACCTGGTCTTAAACGCTGTCTTCCATTCGTCCCCTTCCTGCACACGTACAAGATGGTAAGCTCCTCTCAAATCTAATTTAGAGAAAATATTTGCTCCTTGTATTTGATTAAGCATTTCCGAGATGAGAGGAAGAGGATACCGGTTCTTAACCGTGACTTTGTTAACTGCTCGATAATCTATGCAAGTTCTAAGCGTGCCATCCGGTTTTGGTACAAAAAATAAAGGAGAGGCCGCCGGTGACTTAGAATGACGAATAAACCCTTTGGCCAAATTTTCCGACAAATATTCTTTTAAATAATCATTCTCTTTCTCAGTAAGAGCATATACCCTACTACTAGGCAAAATTGTTCCTGGCTCCAGTTCAATTTTACAATCAAAGGGCCTATGGGGTGGTAATTCTCCTGCCACTTTCTCATCAAATACGTCCCAAAAATCTTTGTAACACTGGGGAAGTTGACCCACTACAGCTCCCACATCATGACATCCAATTCCAGTCTCAGCCAGAAAACTAGACACGGAATTACTTTGTTTTACATCTTCCTCTAAGAGACTTCCTGAAAAGCAATTCTCTTTACAAAAATCGGACTGCATGTCAATTGTCCTAGCACTCCAATCAATCAGGGGATTATGGAGAGTAAGCCAAGGCATGCCCAAGATAATCTTCAACAAAGGGGCATCAATTAACTCAAACGAAATTATCTCTCTGTGACCTCCTGATAACTCCAAAGTTAAAGAACCAGTTCTATGCGTAATAGGACCAGAAGATAAACACGTACCATCAACAGCCCTAGCCTGCTCTACAACCTCCTTCTGAATAATTGGAATTCCCAAAGATTTTGCCAGACCCCAATCCATGAAATTCCCAGTCGCACCAGAGTCAAGCATTACAGGACCATTTCCCTTACACTCCAACTCAAAAAATAAGGATACATTTATGGTTATATGAGGAACCGCTGTCTGCACCGTATTGGCGATCTGTTGTACCTTGACTGCTGAGGAAGAAGTCTTCTTGGGAGTGTAAGGACAGTTTCCTAAAAAGTGCCCACCTCTTCCACAGTATAAACACAGATTATTATCTCTCCTCCTAGTATTTTCTTCCAGTGTTAAAGGGCCTCTGATTCTAGGAGATGGATTATTCCCTTTGGGTCTACTCTCTACTTTAGGTCTATCTACTCTAACTAGAGACTTTACATCACTCTGACAATGACGCCTCTCTGCCTTCCTTTCACTCAAACGAAAGTCCAATTGAATAACCAAATCAATCAGACCTTCACAAGTAGAAGGGCGTTCAACTACTCCCGACAATGCATCCTTTAACTCATCTCTAAGGCCCCGATAAAACAACGAGGCCTGTTTAACCTCGGGCCACTTGCTTTCTAACACTAGGGACTTAAATTGTGTTATATAAGCAATCAAGTCTCTATTACCTTGTTTTAATTCTAAAAGTTCACCATCCACTTCCAGAGATAACTGTCTTCTATCAAACATCTTTCGGAATATCTCTAAAAAACTGGTATAATTTCCTAAAACCGCACTCTTTTGACTCACCAACAACCCAGCCCAAGCAGATGCCTCCCCAGAAAGATATGACAACATAAAAGTTATCTTAGAAGCATTCGATGGAAATAATTCTGGTCTACTCATAAAATGTAATTCACATTGTGTCAAAAACACCCTAAACCTCTTGGAATCCCCATGATAACGTTCTGGAGGCGCCAAAGGAACCGGCATAATTATACTCCTTACCCCTTCTGCCACTGGAGGCGCCCGTTGTATTTGTGGTAACTGATCTTCTCTTTCTAACTCAGGTGGAGAACCTGCGCCCCCTGAAACCTCATCCTCTCTCCTTTCTCCCCTCTGTTGAATTTGTGTAACTTTAACACTCAAGTCATCCACCTTTTGACTAAGTAAGGCATTTTCATCCCGAGAAATTTTCAACTCCTCCCGTAACTCTCTGATCAAAGATCCTAACATCTCCATGGATTCGTCGGGGTTCATGACAGCTCGGGCGGACTAAATTATTGGCCTTTCATTCTGTCAGGCTGAGAGGTCCTGTGTCCGCGGAAGCTGCTGAACCCCCGACAATCCCCCTGAGATGTAATTCCCAGAACTAGATTTCAATTCAGCTCTGTAAACTACACCCCAAAGGGAAAGGGGGAAGTGGATAACAAAACAACACCAGGCAGACTGCGTCAAGGCTAACCAGAGCTGAACCTGCAGAGGATATAAGAATAGCAGATACAATTCCTTAATTTACTTACTTAACCTTATGAATGGGAAGACATTAATCCTTAACTAATAATGAAAAAATCATACCTGGCTCTTCTCTTGAAATTTCTTAGAGAAGCTGATAAGAAGCTGAAAATCTCTCTTACTTGAGACACTTGAAATTCACAGCTACTTCTTACTTTAGGCAAATCTGGAAATCTTAGTTCATTGTATTTTTTCCAAAATGCCCTGGAGGTCCAGTTAGATTGTTCTTAAAAATATTCTTTCTTTTTCTTTCAAACTTTTCAAACTATTTATAATTATATTGAGTTTTAGAATCCTTGAAGAAAAAACACGTGTTAAACGCACACGCAGGTTATCTCCATTCAGATGAACGATGAACTTCACTTAGAAATCTTCCTGGTTGAAGAACACGCGCAAAGAGTTCACTTACGAACGAATACACGCGATCAAAAGAATCCACACGCGCAAAAATCCACACGCGCAACAATGTTCTCGCGCGGAACACGCGAAATAAAAACACACGCGCTCTTGAGTTCAAACGTGTCGAATTGATTCTCATGCGAAGGAACACTCGCGCTGGAAAACACACGCGTTCTTTATTCCACACGCGATGTATTGATTCTCACGCGAAAAACACCCGCGCTAGAAATCACACGCGCTCTTTAGTTCACACGCGACGTATAGCTTCTCGCGCCAAGAACACCCGCGCTAGAAATCACACGCGCTCTTTAGTTCACACGCGACTTATAGCTTCTCGCGCTAAGAACACCCGCGCTAGAAATCACACGCGCTCTTTAGTTCACACGCGACGTATAGCTTCTCGCGCTAAGAACACCCGCGCTAGAAATCACACGCGCTCTTTAGTTCACACGCGACGTATAGCTTCTCGCGCTAAGGTGCACCCGCGCTCTGAAACCCACGCGCATTTAAAATCGCACGCGACAAACTGCTTCTCGCGCTCGGAACACCCGCGCTAGAAAACACACGTTCACTTCAATTCGCACGCGACAAACAGATTCTCGCGCTAAGGAACACCGCGCTGGAAAACACACGCGCACTCCGGGAGTTCAAAAGTTCTAGTACAAACACAACTTTTCACGAATTTTCAAGGAGAATGTCATTATGATGAACAGAGTAACAGTACAAATAAAGTCACTTATCTCCTGAGCGAATTCAAAAGGATCTTCTGCTTTTCCTGTCTTCAAAAACAAATTCCTGCCAACTGATAGCTTCTCCTGTAACCCCCAAGAAAGTAGCCGCTCAACTGCTGACGCCTGAAGGATAAAATCCACCAGGCCTAAGACTAAAGCAGGAGCAGCCACTAAACACGTCCTCTCAGATGGGGTTTTGATGATGAAAGGCACAGAGTGACAGTTTAGAATGTTCATTGTTGTTCTGCATTGTCTTCTAACCAATCAGAGCTGTCACTGGGAGGCTCCATTTTGCCTTGGGTCAGAACCAGGATTCTGAATCAGCAAGTTAAGGCCTAACCAACTATAATAGAAAACTTCCCACCCACACAAAGCTAATCTGAAAAGGATAAACAAAGAGAAATAATGAGAAGGAAACTTGAATAAGGGAAGGAAACCTGACAGAAGCACAACCCAAAACAGAACCCATGGAAATGTTTAAAATACTCAGTACAGACATGGCAAAGTGTACATACCCTGAATGACTGCAATAATCCATTAGGTTGGAGATGGTTCCACGTTCCTTCCGGGAATAAGGGAAGCCCTGCGGGAACAAAGAAACTTCTCTGAAGGTGTTTGGTTGTCGTCAGAAAATTGACAGTTATTTTCTATCCCTCCTATTTTATAACATTTTCGAGACCACATTTGATGAAGAATATGTATAGACATTATCTAGAGAAAGACAGTATACATTCACTTACATGGATATACTCGGGGGCTCCCCGGAAGGTGGCAGGCTACAAGCTCCATTGGCAGGCAGAACAGCAGCCCTAAGGAACAATAGAGTTTCTGTAAGTTTTATCTCAATCTGGTGACATACCTTTTAGCGTTCCTCATGAGGTACCCTCTCATAGGGTAAGGTCTACCAAGATCTTCCTTGATCAGTGCTGCCATGAGCATCCAGGCACTTAGCTCTTTACAGCTATGCATGATATTTGGGGCCTTAGAGCACGACCCAAGGAGGAATCAAAGAAATGTTTAAAAAAAGCACATGTCTATGAATACCAGGTCATTGATACCCACCTTTTGAGATGATAGCTACAGCAGATTGGTCACATGACACAAGGCAAAGTTCACATTCCTTGAATGACTGAAGATGTGTCTTTGGTCCAGTGTGTTAATAAGGTGCATCCAGACAGGTAAGGAGCACTACACGAGTAAAAGAGATACTGTTAGATTAGTCATTCTACAAATGGTATTTCTTTTTGCAATTCCTCATGAAATAACATGTCACAGGGCTGGCTATACCCTGATCAGGTTTCTCAACAGTGATCCCAAAGATCATCCCTACATATCTGTGCACTGGGTTTGAGGACTGGACAGGCATGTGTCCAGGTATAAAACCTGCAATGATTTAGTCAAGCAGATCTCTGGCAAATACCCAGGATTCCACTCCTATGAGATAGAGGATATTTTCGTCAAAATGGTACCCATGAGACCCATGGCTAAGTTTCCTTAATGTGAAAGATTTTAGCAATCCCAAAGGTCAGGGCTGCTGTCTGGTTGATTCCTGGGAACAAGAGGAGCCCTGTAGATACAAAGGAACTTATCTGAGTGTGGCATCTTATCTTCTAAAAATTGACTTTCCTTTTCACTTGCTTAAATTTTGAGCATTTTCGAGGCCACATTTCTTGATCAACATGTGAATTCCAGAAGTAGCTAAGGAAATAAAGAAAATATGTACTTACTGGGATCCAACATTCAAAATTCCCAGAAGGTGGAAAGCTCCAACGTCAAGTGATAGGCAGGGCAGCTAGGGAACCAAAGAGTTTCTGTTAGGTTGGTCTTGAAACAGAGGACATCTGCTGAAGACTTTCTTCTGAAATGTCTTGTCATAGAGCAGGTACGATCTTTCTTCAAATGTGTCTTTCCAAGGGCCATGGACCTAGACCTTTACAGCTATGATCAGAGTTTAATGCCTTGAGAAGCACAACCCAAAACAGAACCCGTGGAAATGTTTAAAATACTCAGTACAGACATGGCAAAGTGTACATACCCTGAATGACTGCAATAATCCATTAGGTTGGAGATGGTTCCACGTTCCTTCCGGGAATAAGGGAAGCCCTGCGGGAACAAAGAATCTTCTCTGAAGGTGTGTCAGGCTGGTAATATCCACATCCAACGCAGGAGCTGCTGAGTCCCACGATCCCACTAAGATGTCTAGCTCACAACTAAACTGAACAGCTGAGTACTAGACACCCCTGGGGGGAAGGGGGAAAAGTGGATAAAATAACAAATCAGACACTGGATCTTCTATCTTCATCCGGTCTCTGCATGAATGAAAATTGTTAAGCATTAAATAATATTACAAAACTAAACAACTATTATTTTATGAATATCAACAATCCTACCTGAATACCCTCTGCAAAAAGCCCAGAGGATGATAATTATTTCTATATATATTTTTTTTAGTTTTGAAATAACTCCAACTCTTTTACCCTAAAAGCAAACTTTGGTGGTCATGTTTCATAATTGTGCTGCTGAAAACCAATGAACTGAATGTCATTACAAGTGACTAAACTGATGGAGGTTCCTTGTGGAAATAAATGAACTTGAAGAAAAGAAAATGTGTTTCCAAACAATGTCAATAAAACTGTGAACACAAACTCCAGAATGTCTCAAAAAGATGAGTCTTTTGAATGAAGCAGACTTGAAAAAATAGTTGAAAACACAGAAATAATCTTTTGTTTTCCTTAAAATGATACTATTTCCTTAATCAGTTCATTCCATTTCATTTACCTCTCTTTATGGAAATAGTTCAACAACCAAAGGAAATACCATTTAATGTTGAGTGCAGTTTCAAAGTAAAGTTATTCCTCAAAAACGTCTTTGCATGTAATGAGATGCATTTGGAAGATTCCTCATATAATATGGTAAACAAGTCTTATATATTTTCCTCTTTGTTAAAAATACCTTGGCTCAAAAATAAATATCCTTCTTGGTGCTGCTTTTAAAAAACAAGGTTGCCTGTGCAGTCATTAACTTTAATAGCCTTTAAATATCATGTTTTCATGACTTAATCTCTGATGAATGAGTTTGCCATGTAAAAACACTGGCTTCACAACACAACGTCTTTTAATCCTTGCACTTCAGAGGAGAAAATAACAGAAGATAAGGCTAACCTTGGCAGTTCATTTAGATTAATTACTTAAAAAGTACTTAGCTTATTTTTTGCTTTAGAAGACCTCTCAGCATTTTCTTCCACAGGGAAAAAATAATTTATTTAGAGTAGATGTAACTTGAATGAGTTGTTTCTTTTTCTTTTAGTGTTGAAGATATTTTCTTAAGAGTTTTCCAAGGCCCAAAACATAGGAGATAAACAGAAACATGACCAGCTCAGGAAACTAAACTAATGAAAGGCAGTTTAGAATGTTGGGAGTCACACCATTGTCAACCTGCCACCCAATCAGAACTCCTGCCTCTGCCCTCCATCTTGGCTTGGGGTATCTGCAGTACTCTGAATATGGAAGTTAAGGCCCAACCATTTTAACAGTGAAAGGACTATATTTAGTTTTTAAACCTAACAATGAAATAAACAAAGAACATAAGGATAATAATTCTTTAATTACCACCTATTTACTATGGAACCTGACAGTACCCCCTCTCCAAGCCCTCCCTCCCGGACCAGGCTTGAAAGGATACTTCCTATGAAATTTGGCGACAAAAATTGGAGCATGGACATCACTAGCAAATTCCCAAGAGCGTTCCTCAGGCCCAAAACCTTTCCAGTCTATTAAATACTGAAGTTTTCCACAACTTCTTCTAGAGTCCAAAATTGCTCTGACCTCAAATTCTTCAGATTGATTCTCCACTAAAACTGGACTAGGAGGAACTCCTAATCTAGTTCCATCAACAAATGGTTTTAACTGACTAATGTGAAATGTTGGATGTACTTTTAAATTTTCGGGAAGTTTCAATCTAACTGCAACTGGATTTATCACAGTCTCAATCTCAAAAGGACCTATAAATCTTGGACTAAATTTAGTTCGACCCTTGATTTTCAAATTCTTGGTAGACAACCAGACTTTATTCCCAACACAAAATTCTGGCCCAGGCTTGCGTTTAACATCAGCAAATCTCTTATAACTAGCCTTACTCATTGAAGTGCCTTGACTGCTCGTACCAAATTTTCCTTCATAGTCTGTAATCTAATCTCAACTGCTGGACTACCAATGTCTTTCTCTATCTGTTCTCTAAGGAAACGAGGATGGAAACCACGACTACAGAAAAAAGGTGACATAGAAGTAGAATCCTTCATAGAATTATTATATGCAAATTCTGCTATCCAAATTAGATCTACCCAACTGTCTCCTGCTTGCAAGTAACATCTTAAGTACTTTTCCAACTCTTGATTAACACGTTCCACTTGACCATTAGTCTCGGGATGATATCCAGATGTTAATTTAACTTCCACACCAAGACTTCTACAAAAGGCCCTCCAAAATTTTGAAATAAACTGAGAACCTCTATCGGAAATCACCTGACTAGGTAAACCATGCAGCCGAACAATGCCTTGAGAAAAATGCTGTGCCAAACTTTCTGCAGTAACTTCCCCTTTAATTGGAATAAAATGACTTTCTTTAGTAAGTAAATCAACAACAACCAAAATTGTAGAACAACCCTGATCCTTAGGGAGATCAACTATAAAATCCATAGAAATAGTATGCCACGGATGCGGCGGAATTGGAAGAGGTTCTAATAAACCCATTGGTTTACCCACATGTGACTTGGCTCTAATACAAGTCTCACAAGTCTTAACAAAGTTTAAAATGTCACTTCTCATTGTATCCCACCAAAATTCCCTCCTGACCAACTCTAAAGTTTTTCTAAACCCTGGATGACCTGAGAGTTTTGATTCATGACAATCAATCAAAATTTTTTCACGGAGCTTCTCTGAAGGAAGATATAATCTAGTGTCGAAATATGGTAGACCATTTTTAATTTTTCTCACTGGGTCCTGTCTCACCCATTCATCCATTTGTTCAGAAGTCATACAGTCTTGAATTTCTTTAGAAAAACTTCCTTCATCAAAAACTCCCGCCACAATAAAATGTTCAGAGGAAATCACAGGTTGTTGATCAATCTCCTTCAATTGTTCACTACCAGGAAACTGACGAGACAAAGCATCTGCCTTTCCATTTTGACTTCCAGGTTTAAAAGTAATTACAAAATCATAATCTGAAAAGAATAATGACCATCTTAATTGTCTGGGTGTTAAAGTTTTAGCTGATTTTAAAAATAAAAGATTTCGGTGATCAGTCAAAACTGTCACAGTGTGTCTAGCTCCATTTAAATAATGGCGCCATTCCTCAAACGCTGCCTTGATCGCTAAAAGCTCACGATCCATGATGGTATAATTGATTTCAGCTGAAGAAAATTTTTTGGAAAAATAAGCAACTGGATGCAATTGTCCAGTGTTTTCATGCCTTTGAGATAAAACCGCTCCCATAGCCAGATTGGAGGCGTCTGCCTCAACAAAAAAAGGCTTAGAAGGATCAGGATGTAAAAGCACAGGTCCTGTAATGAAACGATCTTTCAAAACCTGAAAAGCCTCTTCAGCTTCTTCACTCCAAATGAATTTTACTCCTTTCTTAAGAAGTTTAGTAATAGGAGTAATGATTTGAGAGAATCCTTCGCTAAATCTCCTATAAAAATTGGCAAAGCCCAAAAAACTCTGCACCTCCTTAACTTTAGTCGGAGATGGCCAGTCTTTGACAGCCTTAATCTTCTTTAAATCCATCTCCAACCCACCAGGAGTAATCACAAAACCAAGGAATTCAACTGAAGAAGTATGAAATTGGCTTTTTTCCAATTTTGCAAATAAATGGTTTTCTCTCAATTTTTGTAGGACCAATTTTACATGACTTTGATGTTGTTTCAAATCTTGTGAATAAATCAAAATATCATCGATGTAGACTACAACAAAAATGTCCAGAAACTCACGTAGAACTTCATTAATAAAAAACTGAAATGAAGCTGGGGCATTACATAATCCGAAAGGCATCACTAAATATTCAAATGATCCATACTTAGTCTTGAAAGCTGTCTTCCTTTCATCTCCCTCTTTTACTCTAACAAGATGATAAGCACCTCTCAAATCCAATTTAGAAAATATTTCAGCTCCTTGTATCTGATCTAACATAACTGAAATTAAAGGAAGTGGATATCTGTTTTTGATGGTTACCTTATTTAGAGCTCTATAATCAATACAAGTCCTCAATGTTCCCTCTTTTTTAGGCACAAAAAATAAAGGAGATGCCACCGGGGACTTGGAATGTCTAATGAAACTCTTTGCTAAATTTTCAGTTAAATACTCCTTAAGGTAATCGTTTTCCTTTTCAGTAAGTGCATAAACCCTGCTACAAGGTAAAGGGGCTCCTGGTTTAAGTTCTATCTTACAATCAAATGGTCTATGAGGAGGAAGACCACCTGCCACTACCTCATCAAAGACATCACTGAATTCTTTGTAGCAATCAGGTAACTCTCCCATAACAGCTCCAATAGTATGAGAGTGAAAAAGAGCTCCAACCTCTCCTAAGAACCTTGCACCCTTAACATCATCAATCTGAGTATCTTCAAGGGATTTACCTTCAAAACAATGTTCCTTACAAAAATTGGAATTTAATTCAATCACCCTTCTGCCCCAATCAATCAAAGGATTATGATGTGTAAGCCAGGGCATGCCTAAAATAATCTTCAATTGTGGAGCATCGATAATCTCAAAAATCAACTCCTCTCCATGGTTCCCTGCCATAATCATTAGTAAGGGAGAAGTTTCATGTGTGATTGGTCCTGAAGTTAATTCTGATCCATCCACTGAACTAACCTGCTCAGATAAAACCTTCTTCACTAAGGGAATACCTAAACTCTTTGCTACTCCCCAATCCATAAAATTCCCAGTTGCTCCTGAATCAATAATCACAGGACCACTACCAACCAATTTCTTTTCAAAAATCAAGGATACATTAATTGTTATTTGAGGAACTGCCGCCTGAAGAGTATTGGCTACTTGATGATTCTTGCGTCAGGATTTTTTACTTTCTTTGGAGTGTAAGGGCAGTTCCCAAGAAAATGTCCACTCCTTCCGCAATAAAGACAGAGATTATTATTTCTTCGCCTATCTCTTTCCTCCTTAGAAAGAGGTCCTCTAATTCTTCCTGAACTTTCTGAATTTTTTGACCTAAAATCTCTATTTACAAACTCCAGCCTAGGTCTATCAAATCTAGGATTAGATGTATTCTCTTGTTTATTGTCTCCCCTCCTACGCTCCAATCTTCTTTCATAGAGGCGAAAATCTAACTGTACAACTAAATCCATCAAGGCGTCACAAGAAGTTGGTCTATTTACTACCCCAGACAAGGCGTCTTTCAATTCATCCCTTAAACCTCTGTAAAAAAGGGATGCTCTCTTCTCTTCTGGCCAGTTACTTTCAACAACTAGAGTCTTAAATTGGGTAATATAACTTACTAACTCTCGATTCCCCTGTTTTAACTCAAGCAGTTCACCATCAACTTGTAAGGATTCCTGACGTTTATCAAATAACTTACTGAACTCCTCCTTAAATAATTTAAAATCATACAAAGCTAAATCTTTTTGTTTAACCAACACTCCTGCCCAACTAGCAGCCTCCCCTGAAAGATAAGATATCATAAATGTTATCTTTGACATATCAGAAGAAAACACTTCCGGCCTACTTAAAAAATGTAATTCACATTGAGTGAAAAATGTTTGAAATCTTTTAGCCTCACCAGAAAAACATTCAGGTGGTGCCAGAGGCACCGGTAAAATTAAAGACTTTAAACCTCCAATTGCTCCTAACCCAGAATCTCCTCTCTGTCTAGATCCTTCCCTTTCCAGAACTGGAGGTTCCAAAATCTGTTCTTCTCTCCTACCTACCAACCTTTCTTCTGACATTTCCTGAATATGTGTTACCTTAATATTTAACTCCTCAATCTTTTTATTTAAAAGGACATTCTCATTTATAGAAACCCTTAATTCTTCCCTCAACTCCTTAATCATATCCCCCAAGGCTTCCATAATTATTCTGGGAAGTGGTCTCAGCAGCTCAGGCGAAGTTAACTACTTGGGCCTTTCATTCTGTCAGGCTGGTAATATCCACATCCAACGCAGGAGCTGCTGAGTCCCACGATCCCACTAAGATGTCTAGCTCACAACTAAACTGAACAGCTGTGTACTAGACACCCCTGGGGGGAAGGGGGAAAAGTGGATAAAATAACAAATCAGACACTGGATCTTCTATCTTCATCCGGTCTCTGCATGAATGAAAATTGTTAAGCATTAAATAATATTACAAAACTAAACAACTATTATTTTATGAATATCAACAATCCTACGTGAATACCCTCTGCAAAAAGCCCAGAGGATGATAATTATTTCTATATATATTTTTTTTAGTTTTGAAATAACTCCAACTCTTTTACCCTAAAAGCAATATATAAGACTTGTTTACCATATTATATGAGGAATCTTCCAAATGCATCTCATTACATGCAAAGACGTTTTTGAGGATTAACTTTACTTTGAAACTGCACTCAACATTAAATGGTATTTCCTTTGGTTGTTGAACTATTTCCATAAAGAGAGGTAAATGAAATGGAATGTACTGATTAAGGAAATAGTATCATTTTAAGGAAAACAAAAAATTATTTCTGTGTTTTCAACTATTTTTTCAAGTGTGCTTCATTCAAAAGACTCATCTTCTTGAGACATTCTGGAGTTTGTGTTCACAGTTTTATTGACATTGTTTGGAAACACATTTTCTTTTCTTCAAGTTCATTTATTTCCACAAGGAACCTCCATCAGTTTAGTCACTTGTAATGACATTCAGTTCATTGGTTTTCAGCAGCACAATTATGAAACATGACCACCAAAGTTTCCTCTTTGTTAAAAATACCTTGGCTCAAAAATAAATATCCTTCTTGGTGCTGCTTTTAAAAAACAAGGTTGCCTGTGCAGTCATTAACTTTAATAGCCTTTAAATATCATGTTTTCATGACTTAATCTCTGATGAATGAGTTTGCCATGTAAAAACACTGGCTTCACAACACAACGTCTTTTAATCATTGCACTTCAGAGGAGAAAATAACAGAAGATAAGGCTAACTTTGGCAGTTCATTTAGATTAATTACTTAAAAAGTACTTAGCTTATTTTTTGCTTTAGAAGACCTCTCAGCATTTTCTTCCACAGGGAAAAAATAATTTCTTTAGAGTAGATGTAACTTGAATGAGTTGTTTCTTTTGCTTTTAGTGTTGAAGATATTTTCTTAAGAGTTTTCCAAGGACCAAAACAGAGGAGATAAACAGAAACATGACCAGCTCAGGAAACTAAACTAATGAAAGGCAGTTTAGAATGTTGGGAGTCACACCATTGTCAACCTGCCACCCAATCAGAACTCCTGCCTCTGCCCTCCATCTTGGCTTGGGGTATCTGCAGTACTCTGAATGTGGAAGTTAAGGCCCAACCATTTTAACAGTGAAAGACCTATATTTAGTTTTTAAACCTAACAATGAAATAAACAAAGAACATAAGGATAATTAATTCTTTAATTACCACCTATTTACTATGGAACCTGACAGTGTGTTTGGTTGTCGTCAGAAAATTGACAGTTATTTTCTATCCATCCTATTTTATAACATTTTCGAGACCACATTTGATGAAGAATATGTATAGACATTATCTAGAGAAAGACAGCAAACATTCACTTACATGGATATACTCGGGGGCTCCCCGGAAGGTGGCAGGCTACAAGCTCCATTGGCAGGCAGAACAGCAGCCCTAAGGAACAACAGAGTTTCTGTAAGTTTTATGTCAATCTGGTGACATACCTTTTAGCATTCCTCTTGAGGTAACCTCTCATAGGGTAAGGCCTACCAAGATCTTCCTTGATCAGTGCTGCCATGAGCATACAGGCGCTTAGCTCTTTACAGCTATGCATGATATTTGGGGCCTTAGAGCACGACCCAAGGAGGAATCAAAGAAAGGTTTAAAAAAAGCACATGTCTATGAATACCAGGTCATTGATACCCACCTTTTGAGATGATAGCTACAGCAGATTGGTCACATGACACAAGGCAAAGTTCACATTCCTTGAATGACTGAAGATGTGTCTTTGGTCCAGTGTGTTAATAAGGTGCATCCAGACATGTAAGGAGCACTACACGAGTAAAAGAGATACTGTTAGGTTAGTCATTCTACAAATGGTATTTCTTTTTGCAATTCCTCATGAAATAACATGTCACAGGGCTGGCTATACCCTGATCAGGTTTCTCAACAGTGATCCCAAAGATCATGCCTACGTATCTGTGCACTGGGTTTGAGGACTGGACAGGCATGTGTCCAGGTATAAAACCTGCAATGATTTAGTCAAGCAGATCTCTGGCAAATACACAGGATTCCACTCCTATGAGATAACGGATATTTTCCTCAAAATGGTACCCATGAGACCCATGGCTAAGTTTCCTTACCGTGAAAGATTTTAGCAATCCCAAAGGTCAGGGCTGCTGTCTGGTTGATTCCTGGGAACAAGAGGAGCCCTGTAGATACAAAGGATCTTATCTGAGTGTGGCATCTTATCTTCTAAAAATTGACATTCCTTTTCACTTGCTTAAATTTTGAGCATTTTCGAGGCCACATTTCTTGATCAACATGTGAATTCCAGAAGTAGCTAAGGAAATAAAGAAAATATGTACTTACTGGGATCCAACATTCAAAATTCCCAGAAGGTGGAAAGCTCAAACGTCAAGTGATAGGCAGGGCAGCTAAGGAACCAAAGAGTTTCTGTTAGGTTGGTCTTGAAAAAGAGGACATCTGCTTAAGACTTTCTTCTGAAATGTCTTGTCATAGAGCAGGTACGATCTTTCTTCAAATGTGTCTTTCAAAATTCCCAGAAGGTGGAAAGCTCCAACGTCAAGTGATAGGCAGGGCAGCTAAGGAACCAAAGAGTTTCTGTTAGGTTGGTGTTGAAACAGAGGACATCTGCTTAAGACTTTCTTCTGAAATGTCTTGTCATAGAGTCTTTCTTCAAATGTGTCTTTCCAAGGCCCATGGACCTAGACCTTTACAGCTATGATCAGAGTTTAATGCCTTGAGAAGCACAACCCAAAACAGAATCCGTGGAAATGTTTAAAATACTCAGTACAGACATGGCAAAGTATACAAACCCTGAATGACTGCAATAATCCATTAGGTTGGAGATGGTTCCACGTTCCTTCCGGGAATAAGGGAAGCCCTGCGGGAACAAAGAATCTTCTCTGAAGGTGTTTGGTTGTCGTCAGAAAATTGACAGTTATTTTCTATCCCTCCTATTTTATAACATTTTCGAGACCACATTTGATGAAGAATATGTATAGACATTATCTAGAGAAAGACAGCAAACATTCACTTACATGGATATACTTGGGGGCTCCCCGGAAGGTGGCAGGCTACAAGCACCATTGGCAGGCAGAACAGCAGCCCTAAGGAACGACAGAGTATCTGTAAATTTTATCTCAATCTGGTGACATACATTTTAGCGTTCCTCATGAGGTACCCTTTCATAGGGTAAGGTCTACCAAGATCTTCCTTGATCAGTGCTGCCATGAGCATCCAGGCGCTTAGCTCTTTACAGCTATGCATGATATTTGGGGCCTTAGAGCACGACCCAAGGAGGAATCAAAGAAAGGTTTAAAAAAAGCACATGTCTATGAATACCAGGTCATTGATACCCACCTTTTGAGATGATAGCTACAGCAGATTAGTCACATGACACAAGGCAAAGTTCACATTCCTTGAATGACTGAAGATGTGCCTTTGGTCCAGTGTGTTAATAAGGTGCATCCAGACATGTAAGGAGCACTACACGAGTAAAAGAGATAGGTTAGTCATTCTACAAATGGTATTTCTTTTTGCAATTCCTCATGAAATAACATGTCACAGGGCTGGCTATACCCTGATCAGGTTTCTCAACAGTGATCCCAAAGATCATGCCTACGTATCTGTGCACTGGGTTTGAGGACTGGACAGGCATGTGTCCAGGTATAAAACCTGCAATGATTTAGTCAAGCAGATCTCTGGCAAATACACAGGATTCCACTCCTATGAGATAACGGATATTTTCCTCGAAATGGTACCCATGAGACCCATGGCTAAGTTTCCTTACCGTGAAAGATTTTAGCAATCCCAAAGGTCAGGGCTGCTGTCTGGTTGATTCCTGGGAACAAGAGGAGCCCTGTAGAGACAAAGGATCTTATCTGAGTATGGCATCTTATCTTCTAAAAATTGACATTCCTTTTCACTTGCTTAAATTTTGAGCATTTTCGAGGCCACATTTCTTGATCAACATGTGAATTCCAGAAGTAGCTAAGGAAATAAAGAAAATATGTACTTACTGGGATCCAACATTCAAAATTCCCAGAAGGTGGAAAGCTCCAACGTCAAGTGATAGGCAGGGCAGCTAAGGAACCAAAGAGTTTCTGTTAGGTTGGTGTTGAAACAGAGGACATCTGCTTAAGACTTTCTTCTGAAATGTCTTGTCATAGAGTCTTTCTTCAAATGTGTCTTTTCAAGGGCCATGGGCCTAGACCTTTACAGCTATGATCAGAGTTTAATGCCTTGAGAAGCACAACCCAAAACAGAACCCATGGAAATGTTTAAAATACTCAGTACAGACATGGCAAAGTGTACATACCCCGAATGACTGCAATAATCCATTGGGTTGGAGATGGTTCCATATTCCTTCCGGGAATAAGGGAAGCCCTGCGGGAACAAAGAAACTTCTCTGAAGGAGTTTGGTTGTCGTCAGAAAATTGACAGTTATGTTCTATCCCTCCTATTTTATAACATTTTCGAGACCACATTTAATGAAGAATATGTATAGAAATTATATAGAGATAGACAGCAAACATTCACTTACATGGATATCCCCTGAGCTCCCCGGAAGGTGGCAGGCTACAAGCTCCATTGGCAGGCAGAACAGCAGCCCTAAGGAACAACAGAGTTTCTGTACGTTTTATCTCAATCTGGTGACATACCTTTTCGCGTTCCTCATGAGGTACCCTCTCATAGGGTAAGGTCTACCAAGATCTTCCTTGATCAGTGCTGCCATGAGCATCCAGGCGCTTAGATCTTTACAGCTATGCATGATATTTGGGGCCTTAGAGCACGACCCAAGGAGGAATCAAAGAAAGGTTTAAAAAAAGCACATGTCTATGAATACCAGGTCATTGAAACCCACCTTTTGAGATGATAGCTACAGCAGATTGGTCACATGACACAAGGCAAAGTTCACATTCCTTGAATGACTGAAGATGTGTCTTTGGTCCAGTGTGTTAATAAGGTGCATCCAGACAGTAAAGAGCACTACACGAGTAAAAGAGATACTGTTAGGTTAGTCATTCTACAAATGGTATTTCTTTTTGCAATTCCTCATGAAATAACATGTCACAGGGCTGGCTATACCCTGATCAGGTTTCTCAACAGTGATCCCAAAGATCATCCCTACGTATCTGTGCACTGGGTTTGAGGACTGGACAGGCATGTGTCCAGGTATAAAACCTGCAATGATTTAGTCAAGCAGATCCCTGGCAAATACCCAGGATTCCACTCCTATGAGATAATGGATACTTTCCTCAAAATGGTACCCATGAGACCCATTGCTAAGTTTCCTTATCGTGAAAGATTTTAGCAATCCCAAAGGTCAGGGCTGCTGTCTGGTTGATTCCTGGGAACAAGAGGAGCCCTGTAGATACAAAGGAACTTATCTGAGTGTGGCATTTTATCTTCTAAAAATTGACATTCCTTTTCATTTGCTTAAATTTTGAGCATTTTCGAGGCCACATTTCTTTATCAACATGTGAATTCCAGAAGTAGCTAAGAAAATATAGAAAATATGTACTTACTGGGATCCAACATTCAAAATTCCCAGAAGGTGGAAAGCTCCAATGTCAAGTGATAGACAGGGCAGCTAAGCCTTTCTTCTGAAATGTCTTGTCATAGAGCAGGTTATGATCTTTCTTGAAATGTGTCTTTCCAAGGTCCATGGACCTAGACCTTTACAGCTATGATCAGAGTTTAATGCCTTGAGAAGCACAACCCAAAACAGAACCCATGGAAATGTTTAAAATACTCAGTACAGACATGGAAAAGTGTACACACCCTGAATGACTGCAATAATCCATTAGGTTGGAGATGGTTCCACGTTCCTTCCGGGAATAAGGGAAGCCCTGCGAGAACAAAGAAACTTCTCTGAAGGTGTTTGGTTGTCGTCAGAAAATTGACAGTTATTTTCTATCCCTCCTATTTTATAACATTTTCGAGACCACATTTGATGAAGAATATGTATAGACATTATCTAGAGAAAGACAGCAAACATTCACTTACATGGATATACTCGGGGGCTCCCCGGAAGGTGGCAGGCTACAAGCTCCATTAGCAGGCAGAACAGCATCCCTAAGGAACTACAGAGTTTCTGTAAGTTTTATGCCAATCTGGTGACATACCTTTTAGCGTTCCTCTTGAGGTAACCTCTCATAGGGTAAGGTCTACCAAGATCTTCCTTGATCAGTGCTGCCATGAGCACCAAGGCGCTTAGATCATTACAGCTATGCATGATATTTGGGGCCTTAGAGCACGAGCCACGGAGGAATCAAAGAAAGGTTTAAAAAAAGCACATGTCTATGAATACCAGGTCATTGATACCCACCTTTTGAGATGATAGCTGTAGCAGATTGGTCACATGACACAAGGCAAAGTTCACATTCCTTGAATGACTGAAGATGTGTCTTTGGTCCAGTGTGTTAATAAGGTGCATCCAGACAGGTAAGGAGCACTACACGAGTAAAAGAGATACTGTTAGGTTAGTCATTCTACAAATGGTATTTCTTTTTGCAATTCCTCATGAAATAACATGTCACAGGGCTGGCTATCCTGATCAGGTTTCTCAACAGTGATCCCAAAGATCATGCCTACGTATCTGTGCACTGGGTTTGAGGACTGGACAGGCATGTGTCCAGGTATAAAACCTGCAATGATTTAGTCAAGCAGATCTCTGGCAAATACCCAGAATTCTACTCCTATGAGATAACGGATACTTTACTCAAAATGGTACCCATGAGACCCATGGCTAAGTTTCCTTACTGTGAAAGATTTTAGCAATCCCAAAGGTCAGGGCTGCTGTCTGGTTGATTCCTGGGAACAAGAGGAGCCGTGTAGATACAAAGGAACTTATCTGAGTGTGGCATCTTATCTTCTAAAAATTGACATTCCTTTTCACTTGCTTAAATTTTGAGCATTTTCGAGGCCACATTTCTTGATCAACATGTGAATTCCAGAAGTAGCTAAGGAAATAAAGAAAATATGTACTTACTGGGATCCAACATTCAAAATTCCCAGAAGGTGCAAAGCTCCAACGTCAAGTGATAGGCAGGGCAGCTAAGGAACCAAAGAGTTTCTGTTAGGTTGGTCTTGAAACAGAGGACATCTGCTTAAGCCTTTCTTCTGAAATGTCTTGTCATAGAGCAGGTTACGATCTTTCTTCAAATGTGTCTTTCCAAGGGCCATGGACCTAGACCTTTACAGCTATGATCAGAGTTTAATGCCTTGAGAAGCACAACCCAAAACAGAATCTGTGGAAATGTTTAAAATACTCAGTACAGACATGGCAAAGTGTACATACCCTGAATGACTGCAATAATCCATTAGGTTGGAGATGGTTCCACGTTCCTTTCGGGAATAAGGGAAGCCCTGCGGGAACAAAGAATCTTCTCTGAAGGTGTTTGGTTGTCGTCAGAAAATTGACAGTTATTTTCTATCCCTCCTATTTTATAACATTTTCGAGACCACATTTGATGAAGAATATGTATAGACATTATCTAGAGAAAGACAGCAAACATTCACTTACATGGATATACTTGGGGGCTCCCCGGAAGGTGGCAGGCTACAAGCTCCATTGGCAGGCAGAACAGCAGCCCTAAGGAACAACAGAGTTTCTGTAAGTTTTATCTCAATCTGTTGACATACCTTTTAGCGTTCCTCATGAGGTACCCTCTCATAGGGTAAGGTCTACCAAGATCTTCCTTGATCAGTGCTGCCATGAGCATCCAGGCGCTTAGATCTTTACAGCTATGCATGATATTTGGGGCCTTAGAGCACGACCCACGGAGGAATCAAAGAAAGGTTTAAAAAAAGCACATGTCTATGAATACCAGGTCATTTGAAACCCACCTTTTGAAATGATAGCTACAGCAGATTGGTCACATGACACAAGGCAAAGTTCACATTCCTTGAATGACTGAAGATGTGTCTTTGGTCCAGTGTGTTAATAAGGTGCATCCAGACAGTAAGGAGCACTATACGAGTAAAAGAGATACTGTTAGGTTAGTCATTCTACAAATGGTATTTCGTTTTGCAATTCCTCATGAAATAACATGTCACAGGGCTGGCTATACCCTGATCAGGTTTCTCAACAGTGATCCCAAAGATCATGCCTATGTATCTGTTTACTGGGTTTGAGGACTGGACAGGCATGTGTCCAGGTATAAAACCTGCAATGATTTAGTCAAGCAGATCTCTGGCAAATACCCAGGATTCCACTCCTATGAGATAACGGATATTTTCCTCAAAATGGTACCCATGAGACCCATGGCTAGGTTTCCTTACCATGAAAGATTTTAGCAATCCCAAAGTTCAGAGCTGCTGTCTGGTTGATTCCTGGGAACAAGAGGAGCCCTGTAGATACAAAGGAACTTATCTGAGTGTGGCATCTTATCTTCTAAAAATTGACATTCCTTTTCACTTGCTTGAATTTTGAGCATTTTCGAGGCCACATTTCTTAATCAACATGTGAATTCCAGAAGTAGCTAAGGAAATAAAGAAAATATGTACTTACTGGGATCCAACATTCAAAATTCCCAGAAGGTGGAAAGCTCCAACGTCAAGTGATAGGCAGGGCAGCTAAGGAACCAAAGAATTTCTGTTAGGTTGGTCTTGAAACAGAGGACATCTGCTTAAGCCTTTCTTCTGAAATGTCTTGTCATAGAGCAGGTTACGATCTTTCTTCAAATATGTCTTTCCAAGGTCCATGGACCTAGACCTTTACAGCTATGATCAGAGTTTAATGCCTTGAGAAGCACAACCCACAACAGAACCCATGGAAATGTTTAAAATACTCAGTACAGACACGGCAAAGTGTACATGCCCTGAATGACTGCAATAATCCATTAGGTTGGAGATGGTTCCACGTTCCTTCCGGGAATAAGGGAAGCCCTGCAGGAACAAAGAAACTTCTCTGAAGGAGTTTGGTTGTCGTCAGAAAATTGACAGTTATGTTCTATCCCTCCTATTTTATAACATTTTCAAGACCACATTTGATGAAGAATATGTATAGACATTATATAGAGATAGACAGCAAACATTCACTTACATGGATTACCCCTGGGCTCCCCGGAAGGTGGCAGGCTACAAGCTCCATTGGCAGGCAGACCAGCAGCCCTAAGGAACAACAGAGTTTCTGTAAGTTTTATCTCAATCTGGTGACATACTTTTTAGCGTTCCTCATGAGGTACCCCCTCATAGGGTAAGGTCTACCAAGATCTTCCTTGATCAGTGCTGCCATGAGCATCCAGGCGCTTAGATCTTTACAGCTATGCATGATATTTGGGGCCTTAGAGCACGACCCACGGAGGAATCAAAGAAAGGTTTAAAAAAAGCACATGTCTATGAATACCAGGTCATTGATACCCACCTTTTGAGATGATAGCTGTAGCAGATTGGTCACATGACACAAGGCAAAGTTCACATTCCTTGAATGACTGAAGATGTGTCTTTGGTCCAGTGTGTTAATAAGGTGCATCCAGACAGGTAAGGAGCACTACACGAGTAAAAGAGATACTGTTAGGTTAGTCATTCTACAAATGGTATTTCTTTTTGCAATTCCTCATGAAATAACATGTCACAGGGCTGGCTATCCTGATCAGGTTTCTCAACAGTGATCCCAAAGATCATGCCTACGTATCTGTGCACTGGGTTTGAGGACTGGACAGGCATGTGTCCAGGAATAAAACCTGCAATGATTTAGTCAAGCAGATCTCTGGCAAATACCCAGGATTCCACTCCTATGAGATAACGGATATTTTCCTCAAAATGGTACCCATGAAACCCATGGCTATGTTTCCTTACCGTGAAAGGTTTTAGCTATCCCAAAGGTCAGGGCTGCTGTCTGGTTGATTCCTGGGAACAAGAGGAGCCCTTTCGATACAAAGGAACTTATCTGAGTGTGGCATCTTATCTTCTAAAAATTGACATTCCTTTTCACTTGCTTAAATTTTGAGCATTTTCGAGGCCACATGTCTTGATCAACATGTGAATTCCAGAAGTAGCTAAGGAAATAAAGAAAATATGTACTTACTGGGATCCAACATTCAAAATTCCCAGAAGGTGGAAAGCTCCAACGTCAAGTGATACGCAGGGCAGCTAAGGAACCAAAGGGTTTTTGTTAGGTTGGTCTTGAAACAGAGGACATCTGCTTAAGCCTTTCTTCTGAAATGTCTTGTCATAGAGCAGGTTACGATCTTTCTTCAAATGTGTCTTTCCAAGGGCCATGGTCCTAGACCTTTACAGCTATGATCAGAGTTTAATGCCTTGAGAAGCACAACCCAAAACAGAACCCGTGGAAATGTTTAAAATACTCAGTACAGACATGGCAAAGTGTACATACCCTGAATGACTGCAATAATCCATTAGGTTGGAGATGGTTCCGCGTTCATTTCGGGAATAAGGGAAGCCCTGCGGGAACAAAGAATCTTCTCTGAAGGTGTTTGGTTGTCGTCAGAAAAGGGAATAGTTTCTTACCTGTAACTCCATTTCTCCAGCATTGGTATCTTTCATGGATTCACATGCTTAGAATATTCCCCGTCGTCAGGCTGGGAATCCCCGGTACATTATATAGACCCTTTCCCGTAGGAAAACTTTTTCGACGCTTATGCGTCTTATCCACCTCGTTTTGTATCATGCGTGCCCGCACCGTCAGGACGTCATGATATAAATAGAGGACCCGCCCCCGCGCTCCCTCAGATTTCGGCCCCCAAAGTAGTGGGGGAACCGGTTTGCATGTTCAGGGGAGGCAGGTGGGCGCATGTGAATCCATGAAAGATACCAATGCTGGAGAAATGGAGTTACAGGTAAGAAACTATTCCCTTCTCCAGCATTGGATCTTTCATGGATTCACATGCTTAGAATAGATTACATAGCAGTACCACCCCCAAAGAGGAGGCGTGCATGCAAACCCCTATACTTTCTTCGCAAAGCCCGTTCCCTATGATCATGTATACATTAGTAATCGTTAACATAGGAAAACGAACCACATACAGTCATAAATTCCACAGGATGCAACCCCTCAGTCGGGGCTTACCTTATTGGAATAGGTGTCGGAGCACCGCCTGTCCCATCCGGGTATCTTCGGCATTTTGCTGCGACAGGCAGTAATGGCGGGTAAAGGTGTGTGTAGCCGCCCAGGTAGCCGCCATGCAGATGTCCCCCAGAGGGACTCCGGCCCACAGTGCCGTCGACGATGCCGCTGCTCTAGTTGAATGAGCTCTTGGCCGTCGTAGAAGAGGCTTCCCTGCCCTGGAATGGCAGTACGAAATGGTAGATGACACCCATCTTGACAGTCCTTGCTTTGAAATGGCTTTTCCTCTAGCACCCAAACCATAGGCCACGAACAGTTGTCTCGTTTCTCTGAATGGTTGCGTACGATGAAGATAAAACTTGAGAGCCCTTTTTACATCCAATGTGTGTAACGTGCGCTCCGCTTCCGAGCATGGCTCCGGAAAAAACGTAGGCAACACAATAGAGGAGTGTTTATGGAACACCGAAGGAGCTTTCGGTATGAACTGTGGGTTAGTGGCAAGGGCTACTTTGTTCTTGAAAAATCGTAAGTATGGTGGGTCTACCATTAGAGCCTGAACTTCTGAAATACGTCGGGCTGAAGTGATGGCCACTAGGAAGGCCAATTTCCACGACAGAAACTTTAGAGACGATGATGACATTGGCTCAAAAGGAGGCTTCATAAGAGACGTTAAGACCAGATTGAGGCTCCACTCCGGTGGAAATTTCTTCTCTGGAGGGAAACTCCGAAAGAGGCCTTTAAGGAAGTGCTTAATCAGGCGGTCGCTGAACAATGGTGCCGAATGCCGTCGACGAGTAAACCTTGAAATGGCGGCCAGGTGTACTTTTATTGACGATACCGATAGGCCCTTTTGAGCTAAGAACAGCAAGTATGGAAGGAGCTGTTCCGGCTTAATCGATTGCGGGGCCAAACCTGGTTGATCCTCACACCACTGACAGAAACTTCTCCATTTGTACTTGTATGAGGCGTTTGTGGAAGGTGCTCTTGCCGCTTGCAGGATACGCCGACAGTCCTCCGGAATCGTTAGCCGACCGAATTCGGCGAAGTCAGGAGCCAGGCCGTCAACTTGAGGCTGTCCGGGTCGTGATGCCAAACGACACCCTCCTGTCGAGACAGAAGGTCGGGGGGCTTCTGGAATCTCATCGGTTCCGCCACCGCTAAGTGTAGCAGGTCTGAAAACCACACCTGTCTGGCCCAGTACGGGGCCACCAGAATTACCCGACATGGGTACCTGAGGATCCGTTGCAACGTCCTCTGGACAAGGGGAAATGGAGGGAATGCGTACAGGAATTTGTTCGACCATGGGAAGGAGAACGCATCCCCCAGTGAGCCCTGCTGAGGCCATCTGCTTGCGTACTGATGGCATTTCCTGTTGTTCTTCGTCGCGAACAAATCTATGGAAGGATGTCCCCATTTCTTGAATACTTGCTGTAGTTGTTGGTCGTTCAGCACCCATTCGTGAACTTCGTTCATTTCTCTGCTGAGGGCATCGGCTTCCACATTTCTCACGCCTGGCAGGTGGAACGCCAAGATTTGCATGTTGTGTTGTATGGCCCAATGCCAGATTTTCTGTGCCTCCGTCGATAGGGACCTGGAACGTGTCCCTCCTTGTTTCCTCAAGTAGAACATCGTAGTGGTGTTGTCCGTCATGACACGCACCACCGAGTCCCTCAGTTGAGGAAGAAAAGATTTCAGAGCCCATCGCACTGCTCTCAGTTCTAGCAGGTTGATATGCAGGGAGGACTCCTGCAACGACCACTGGCCTTGTACCTGTAACGTATCCAGATGAGCTCCCCATCCGCTCAGCGATGCATCCGTCACCACCGTCTTTTGGAACTCCGGTTCCAGTAGAGGCATTCCTTTCGTTAGATGAGTAGACACTCTCCACCAGCAGAGTGCTTGTACTAGTTGTTCGTCGACGACCAGTCTGTCGGACCAGCGACCTCGGCTCTGCGCCCAACGGTCCGCTAGAAATTCCTGGCAAGGCCTCATAAACAGACGGCAGTTGCTTATCAACGGAATGCAGGACGACATGGTCCCTAGCAGGGACATGTATGTGCGCACCGACACCTTGGTACCGCATCTCCATTCCGACGCCTTGCTTTGAAGTTTCTGAATTCTTTCGCTGGATGGTCTCACCAGGCTTGTGTGTGTATGAAACTTCGCTCCTAGAAAGACCAAGGTCCTCGAAGGCTCTACGGAGGACTTGTTGAAGTTTATTGCGAAGCCCAGTTCCTGTAAGAGGAACATTGTGGCCCTTAGACTGTTTCGTGTTTGTTCCATGGACGAACCTCTGACCAGCCAGTCGTCCAGATATGGATAGACATGGTGACCATCCTTCCTTAAATGGGCCGCTATAGGGGCCAAGCACTTGGTGAACGTCCTGGGGGAGGACTTGAGCCCGAACGGGAGGACCTTGAACTGAAAATGCTTTCTCCCGACGACGAACCTTAAATATATCCTGTGTTGTTGTCAGGCTGAGAGGTCCTGCGTCCGCGGAAGCTGCTGAACCCCCGACAATCCCCCTGAGATGTATTTCCCAGAACTAGATTTCAATTCAGCTCTGTAAATTACACCCCAAAGGGAAAGGGGGAATGGGATAACAAAACAACACCAGGCAGACTGCGTCAAGGCTAACCAGAGCTGAACCTGCAGAGGATAAAAGAATAGCAGATACATTTCCTTAATTCACTTACTTAACCTTATGAATGGGAAGACATTAATCCTTAACTAATAATTAAGAATCATACCTGGCTCTTCTCTTGAAATTTCTTAGAGAAGCTGATAAAGAAGCTGAAAATCTCTCTTACTTGAGACACTTGAAATTCTCAGCAACTTCTTACTTAAGGCACAACTGGAAGTCTTAGTTCATTGTCTTTTTTCCAATATGCCCTGGATGTTCAGTTAGATTGTCTTCAAAATATTCTTTCTTGTTCTTTCAAACTTTTCAAACTATTTATAATCATATTGAGTTTTTGAATCCTTGAAGAAAAAATCACGTGCTAAACGCACACGCAGGTTATTTCCATTCAGATTAACGATGAACTGTACATAGAAATCTTCCTGGTTGAAGAACACGCGCAAACGAATGAAGACGCGCGATTAAAAGAATTCACACGCGCAAAAATCCACACGCGCATTAAATCCACACGCGCATTAATCCACACGCGCAATAATCCACACGCGCAATAATGTTCTCGTGCGAAACACGCGAAATAAAAACACCCGCGCTCTTGAGTTCAAACGCGACGAATTGATTCTCACGCGCAAAATCACTCGCGCTGGAAAACACACGCGCTCTTTGTTTCATACGCGACGTATTGAGACTCACGCGAAGAAACACTCGCGCTATGAAACACACGCGCACTTACATCGCACGCGACAAACAGATTCTCGCGCTCTGAACACCCGCGCTAGAAATCACACGCGCTCTTTAGTTCTCACGCGACGTATAGCTTCTCGCGCTACGGATCACCCGCGCTATGAAATACACGCGCATTTAAAATCGCACGAGACAAAAAGTTACTCGCGCTCGGAGCACCCACGCTAGAAAGCACACGCGCACTTGAATACGCACGCGACAGTCAAATTCTCGCGCTATGGAACACCGCACTGGAAAACACACGCGCACTCCGGGAGTTCAATAGTTTTAGTAGATAAACAACTTTTCACGAATTTTCAAGGAGAATATTATTATGATGAACAAAGTTACAGTAAAAATAAAGTCACTTATCTCCTGAGCGAATTCATAAGGATTTCCTGCTTTTCCTGTCTTCAAAAACGAATTCCTGCCAGCTGATGACTTCTCCTGTAACCCCCAAGAAAGTAGCCGCTCAACTGCTGATGTCTGAAGGATAAAATCCACCAGGCCTAAGACTAAAGCAGGAGCAGCCACTAAACACGTCCTCTCAGATGGGGTTTTGATGATAAAAGGCACAGAGTGACAGTTTAGAATGTTCATTGTTGTTCTGCATTGTCTTCTAACCAATCAGAGCTGTCACTGTGAGGCTCCATCTTGCCTTGGGTCAGAACCAGGATTCTGAATCAGCAAGTTAAGGCCAAACCAACTATAATGGAAAACTTCCCACCCACACAAAGCTAATCTGAAAAGGATAAATAAAGAGAAATAATGAAAAGGAAACTTGAATAAAGGAAGGAAACCTGACAAATAAGGGAAGGAAACCTGACAGTTGTGGGCGTATTGGGATGTGAAAATAGGCGTCTTGAAGGTCTAGTGACGACAGGTAATCCATGGGTTGCACCGACCTGATAACCTCCTGGAGCTTTAGCATTTTGAATTTTAGGCTCTTCAGCCATTTGCTGAGTACCCTCAGGTCGAGAATGGGCCTCCATTTTCCATTTGGCTTCTTGACAACGAAGAACCGGGAATAAACTCTGTGTCCTTCCTGTGCCACAGGAACTCTCTCTACCGCTCCTTTTCGCAACATAAGCGCCGCCTCTTGTCGTAGGATTCGGAGGTGGGGCTGGGTCGAAAATATAGGCGGAAGACGTGGAGGCTTGTCTTTGAATTGTAGCGCATGACCCATGCGAATCGTGTCCAGAACCCATCGATCTGTGGTGATGCATTTCCATTGGTCAAAGTGATGAGAGACTCGTCCCCCCAGGACGTTTCGAAGGCCGTCATTGGTTGCTGGTTTGCTTGTTCTTCGTCGACGAGGGACCCGAGCCTCGCCGCCTGGAAGCTTGATAGTCTCTGCTTCTACGTGCCGACTGGGACGCTCGTCTGACCCCTTGTGAAGAGTACGAGGGCCTGTAAAATCCACGGTCCCTCGAGGCTCCAAAGCGGGAGTTTCCAGAAGCACCCTTAAAGAGGCAAAAAGAGCGAAAGTTTCTACCCGTTTGGAGGGCGCTGAGGGACCTAGCAGTATCCGTGTCTTCCTTCATCCCCTTCAACGCTTCATCAACCTTTTCGCCAAACAGGTGTTCCCCTTCACATGGCATGTCAAGGACTTTGTACTGGACTTCAGGACGGAAAGTAGTACATTTGAGCCACGCTTGTCGACGAAGTACTACTCCATGTTTGATTTGTTTGAAGCCAGACTCTGCTAGGTCAACTGCAATATTAATTGCGTGGTTCGAGGCCTCTTCGCCATCCCGCACCAGTAACATGGCTGCTTTCCAGTGTTCGTCTGGCAGGTGTTCTAGGATAGGGGCTAGTTTGTGCCACATTTCTCTATCGTATCGTGACACGATCGCTAAGGAATTGGCTGCTCTTACCGTCGTTGCCCCGACCGAGAGCACCTTTTTTCCAAAGGCGTCTTGCCTCCTAGCCTCGCTTTCTGGTGGAGTTGAACATTTTTGCTGTACCCTGGCCTTCCTAGCCGCTGCCGCCGACACCACCGAGTCAGACAGGGGTTGTGATGTTAGACATTTTGGAGTGGACTCCGGAGCTTTAAACTTTTTCTCAATCCGCCCCTTTATAGCTGGCTCCGACAACGGATGGCGCATCGTCTTGAGACCTTCTTGCCACACGTGGTCCAGAATTGGGATGGCAAATACCGGTTTCCTCCTTTGACCCATATGGTCAAAAAGGAAACAGTCTTTCTTCTGCTCCTCAGGAATCAAACCGAACTCGGAACAAGCTTTTCCCATCATTGCATGGAAGGCTCCCACATCATCCGGAGGAGACGGCTGTGTCTGGCTCCTCGTAGACTCTACCTCTACATCCGAATTCCATGTTGGGTCCCTCGACGGTGACAGGGAAATGTCTGACCCTGAGTCACCCAGAATAGAATCGGACTCCGACAACTCACCCTCCTCCTGCGCTCGAGGACGATCTTTTACCGCCTGGGGAGCCGATGGGTTTTTAGTCGTCGAGCGAGCCGCACAAGTTTGCTCGTCGACGGAAGGTACATAAAAAGGTGACAATGAAGTCCCAGGTTGAGGGATCTGCGTATCAAGCCGCTGCAGGAGCTTCTGAAGAGTATTAAGCACATCCAGAGACAAAACTGGGGGGTCAGTAACGTTGAAGATACAGGAACCATATCCCCACTCGCACTCGTCGCCGACGTGGAAGGCCGTAAGCCTAAATCCGACGGCTGCAGAACCGTGCCACCTTCTCCTTCCGCCGAGCAGGCCGTGTCTGGCTGCAGTAAGACTTCAGGGGGGATCGGGTCATAGACCTCTGGCAGCCAAGCCATAGACTGAGTCTCCGTCGACGAAGGAATCCCAACCGCTGCTGCCTGAACGGTAATAGGCATCGTCAATGACACCGAGGTCGACGAGCCAGTAGTCGTCGTCGAGCCCTTAGACTTCGTCGCCGATTTTGATGTCGACTTCCCGGCTGAAGCGTCTCGACTCACGGAAGACCTGGGACGGTCCCCTGAGGAGGATTTTGACAGCGCTTGCCTCTCCGTCTTAGATGATGAGGAGGAGGAGGGCTTTTTATGTGATGAGGAAGACCCAGCATGCTTCCCCTTATGCTTGTCCTCAGCGCGGTTTTCTGCTGGCCGTACCTTTTTCGATGGAGGTTCCGACTTGCTCCTGGAGGCCGTGGAGCCAACTTCCGAAGCCGGGTAGGCACCCGCTCCGTCATTAAGCCAGTCGACCAGCCTTCTTTTACGGTCCTTAAGGGTTTTTTGGGAGAAACCCTGGCATATCTCACATGTATCCGCCGTATGGTGCGGGTGGAGACAGTAGATACAATCCATGTGGCCATCTCCTTCATAAACTTTTTTGAGGCCACATGTCGCACAAGGGTGAAATAACGCTTTTCCAGACATAATACTTCAGAATTTGAACGTCGGCGAAGCGAAACAGACAAAAAAAAACAACCTAGTTTCCACTAGCAGTAATCACGAGGATCCCACTACTTTGAAAGAGCGCGGGGGCGGGTCCTGTATTTATATCATGACGTCCTGACGGTGCGGGCACGCATGATACAAAACGAAGTGGATAGGACGCATAAGCGTCGAAAAAGTTTTCCTACGGGAAAGGGTCTATATAATGTACCGGGGATTCCCAGCCTGACGACGGGGAATATTCTAAGCATTGAATCCATGAAAGATCCAATGCTGGAGAATTGACAGTTATTTTCTATCCCTCCTATTTTATAACATTTTCGAGACCACATTTGATGAAGAATATGTATAGACATTATCTAGAGAAAGACAGCAAACATTCACTTACATGGATATACTCGGGGGCTCCCCGGAAGGTGGCAGGCTACAAGCTCCATTTGCAGGCAGAACAGCAGCCCTAAGGAACTACAGAGTTTCTGTAAGTTTTATGTCAATCTGGTGACATACCTTTTAGCGTTCCTCTTGAGGTAACCTCTCATAGGGTAAGGTCTACCAAGATCTTCCTTGATCAGTGCTGCCATGAGCATCCAGGCGCTTAGATCTTTACAGCTATGCATGATATTTGGGGCCTTAGAGCACGACCCAAGGAGGAATCAAAGAAAGGTTTAAAAAAAGCACATGTCTATGAATACCAGGTCATTGAAACCCACCTTTTGAAATGATAGCTACAGCAGATTGGTCACATGACACAAGGCAAAGTTCACATTCCTTGAATGACTGAAGATGTGTCTTTGGTCCAGTGTGTTAATAAGGTGCATCCAGACAGTAAAGAGCACTACACGAGTAAAAGAGATACTGTTAGGTTAGTCATTCTACAAATGGTATTTCTTTTTGCAATTCCTCATGAAATAACATGTCACAGGGCTGGCTATACCCTGATCAGGTTTCTCAACAGTGATCCCAAAGATCATGCCTACGTATCTGTGCACTGGGTTTGAGGACTGGACAGGCATGTGTCCAGGTATAAAACCTGCAATGATTTAGTCAAGCAGATCTCTGGCAAATACCCAGGATTCGACTCCTATGAGATAACGGATACTTTCCTCAAAATGGTACCCATGATACCCATGGCTAAGTTTCCTTACCGTGAAAGATTTTAGCAATCCCAAAGGTCAGGGCTGCTGTCTGGTTGATTCCTGGGATCAATTGGAGCCCTGTAGATACAAAGGAACTTATCTGAGTGTGGCATCTTATCTTCTAAAAATTGACATTCCTTTTCACTTGCTTGAATTTTGAGCATTTTCGAGGCCACATTTCTTAATCAACATGTGAATTCCAGAAGTAGCTAAGGAAATAAAGAAAATATGTACTTACTGGGATCCAACATTCAAAATTCCCAGAAGGTGGAAAGCTCCAACGTCAAGTGATAGGCAGGGCAGCTAAGGAACCAAAGAATTTCTGTTAGGTTGGTCTTGAAACAGAGGACATCTGCTTAAGCCTTTCTTCTGAAATGTCTTGTCATACAGCAGGTTACGATCTTTCTTCAAATGTGTCTTTCCAAGGTCCATGGACCTAGACCTTTACAGCTATGATCAGAGTTTAATGCCTTGAGAAGCACAACCCAAAACAGAACCCATGGAAATGTTTAAAATACTCAGTACAGACATGGCAAAGTGTACATGCCCTGAATGACTGCAATAATCCATTAGGTTGGAGATGGTTCCACGTTCCTTCCGGGAATAAGGGAAGCCCTGCAGGAACAAAAAAACTTCTCTGAAGGAGTTTGGTTGTCGTCAGAAAATTGACAGTTATGTTCTATCCCTCCTATTTTATAACATTTTCGAGACCACATTTGATGAAGAATATGTATAGATATTATCTAGAGAAAGACAGCAAACATTCACTTACATGGATTTACTCGGGGGGGCTCCCCGGAAGGTGGCAGGCTACAAGCTCCATTGGCAGGCAGAACAGCAGCCCTAAGGAACAACAGAGTTTCTGTAAGTTTTATGTCAATCTGGTGACATACCTTTTAGCGTTCCTCTTGAGGTAACCTCTCATAGGGTAAGGCCTACCAAGATCTTCCTTGATCAGTGCTGCCATGAGCATCCAGGCGCTTAGATCTTTACAGCTATGCATGATATTTGGGGCCTTAGAGCACGACCCACGGAGGAATCAAAGAAAGGTTTAAAAAAAAGCACATGTCTATGAATACCAGGTCATTGATACCCACCTTTTGAGATGATAGCTGTAGCAGATTGGTCACATGACACAAGGCAAAGTTCACATTCCTTGAATGACTGAAGATGTGTCTTTGGTCCAGTGTGTTAATAAGGTGCATCCAGACAGGTAAGGAGCACTACACGAGTAAAAGAGATACTGTTAGGTTAGTCATTCTACAAATGGTATTTCTTTTTGCAATTCCTCATGAAATAACATGTCACAGGGCTGGCTATCCTGATCAGGTTTCTCAACAGTTATCCCAAAGATCATGCCTACGTATCTGTGCACTGGGTTTGAGGACTGGACAGGCATGTGTCCAGGTATAAAACCTGCAATGATTTAGTCAAGCAGATCTCTGGCAAATACCCAGGATTCCACTCCTATGAGATAACGGATACTTTACTCAAAATGGTACCCATGAGACCCATGGCTAAGTTTCCTTACTGTGAAAGATTTTAGCAATCCCAAAGGTCAGGGCTGCTGTCTGGTTGATTCCTGGGACAAGAGGAGCCCTGTAGATACAAAGGAACTTATCTGAGTGTGGCATCTTATCTTCTAAAAATTGACATTCCTTTTCATTTGCTTACATTTTGAGCATTTTCGAGGCCATATTTCTTGATCAACATGTGAATTCCAGAAGTAGCTAAGAAAATAAAGAATATATGTACTTACTGGGATCCAACATTCAAAATTCCCAGAAGGTGGAAAGCTCCAACGTCAAGTGATAGACAGGGCAGCTAAGGAACCAAAGAGTTTCTGTTAGGTTGGTCTTGAAACAGAGGACATCTGCTTAAGCCTTTCTTCTGAAATGTCTTGTCATAGAGCAGGTTACGATCTTTCTTCAAATGTGTCTTTCCAAGGTCCATGGACCTAGACCTTTACAGCTATGATCAGAGTTTAATGCCTTGAGAAGCACAACCCAAAACAGAACCCATGGAAATGTTTAAAATACTCAGTACAGACATGGCAAAGTGTACACACCCTGAATGACTGCAATAATCCATTAGGTTGGAGATGGTTCCACATTCCTTCCGGGAATAAGGGAAGCCCTGCGAGAACAAAGAAACTTCTCTGAAGGTGTTTGGTTGTCGTTAGAAAATTGACAGTTATTTTCTATCCCTCCTATTTTATAACATTTTCGAGACCACATTTGATGAAGAATATGTATAGACATTATCTAGAGAAAGACAGCAAACATTCACTTACATGGATATACTCTGGGGCTCCCCGGAAGGTGGCAGGCTACAAGCTCCATTGGCAGGCAGAACAGCAGCCCTAAGGAACTACAGAGTTTCTGTAAGTTTTATGTCAATCTAGTGACATACCTTTTAGCGTTCCTCTTGAGGTAACCTCTCATAGGGTAAGGCCTACCAAGATCTTCCTTGATCAGTGCTGCCATGAGCATCCAGGCGCTTAGATCTTTACAGCTATGCATGATATTTGGGGCCTTAAAGCACGACCCACGGAGGAATCAAAGAAAGGTTTAAAAAAGCACATGTCTATGAATACCAGGTCATTGATACCCACCTTTTGAGATGATAGTTATAGCAGATTTGTCACATGACACAAGGCAAAGTTCACATTTCTTGAATGACTGAAGATGTGTCTTTGGTCCAGTGTGTTAATAAGGTGCATCCAGACAGGTAAGGAGCACTACACGAGTAAAAGAGATACTGTTAGGTTAGTCATTCTACAAATGGTATTTCTTTTTGCAATTCCTCATGAAATAACATGTCACAGGGCTGGCTATACCCTGATCAGGTTTCCCAACAGTGATCCCAAAGATCATGCCTACGTATCTGTGCACTGGGTTTGAGGACTGGACAGGCATGTGTCCAGGTATAAAACCTGCAATGATTTAGTCAAGCAGATCTCTGGCAAATACCCAGGATTCCACTCCTATGAGATAACGGATATTTTCCTCAAAATGGTACCCATGAGACCCATGGCTAAGTTTCCTTACCATGAAAGATGTTAGCAATCCCAAAGGTCAGAGCTGCTGTCTGGTTGATTCCTGGGAACAAGAGGAGCCCTGTAGATACAAAGGAACTTATCTGAGTGTGGCATCTTATCTTCTAAAAATTGACATTCCTTTTCACTTGCTTAAATTTTGAGCATTTTCGAGGCCACATTTCTTGATCAACATGTGAATTCCAGAAGTAGCTAAGGAAATAAAGAAAATATGTACTTACTGGGAGCCAACATTCAAAATTCCCAGAAGGTGGAAAGCTCCAACGTCAAGTGATAGGCAGGGCAGCTAAGGAACCAAAGAGTTTTTGTTAGGTTGGTCTTGAAACAGAGGACATCTGCTTAAGCCTTTCTTCTGATATGTCTTGTCATAGAGCAGGTTACGATCTTTCTTCAAACGTGTTTTTCCAAGGGCCATGGACCTAGACCTTTACAGCTATGATCAGAGTTTAATGCCTTGAGAAGCACAACCCAAAACAGAACCCGTGGAAATGTTTAAAATACTCAGTACAGACATGGCAAAGTGTACATACCCTGAATGACTGCAATAATCCATTAGGTTGGAGATGGTTCCACGTTCCTTTCGGGAATAAGGGAAGCCCTGCGGGAACAAAGAATGTTCTCTGAAGGTGTTTGGTTGTCTTCAGAAAATTGACAGTTATTTTCTATCCCTCCTATTTTATAACATTTTCGAGACCACATTTGATGAAGAATATGTATAGATATTATCTAGAGAAAGACAGCAAACATTCACTTACATGGATATACTCGGGGGCTTCCCGGAAGGTGGCAGGCTACAAGCTCCATTGGCAGGCAGAACAGCAGCCCTAAGGAACAACAGAGTTTCTGTAAGTTTTATGTCAATCTGGTGACATACCTTTTAGCGTTCCTCTTGAGGTAACCTCGCATAGGGTAAGGCCTACCAAGATCTTCCTTGATCAGTGCTGCCATGAGCATCCAGGCGCTTAGATCTTTACAGCTATGCATGATATTTGGGGCCTTAGAGCATGACCCACGGAGGAATCAAAGAAAGGTTTAAAAAAAGCACATGTCTATGAATACCAGGTCATTGATACCCACCTTTTGAGATGATAACTACAGCAGATTGGTCACATGACACAAGGCAAAGTTCACATTCCTTGAATGACTGAAGATGTGTCTTTGGTCCAGTGTGTTAATAAGGTGCATCCAGACAGTAAGGAGCACTACACGAGTAAAAGAGATACTGTTAGGTTAGTCATTCTACAAATGGTATTTCTTTTTGCAATTCCTCATGAAATAACATGTCACAGGGCTGGCTATACCCTGATCAGGTTTCTCAACAGTGATCCCAAAGATCATGTGTACGTATCTGTGCACTGGGTTTGTGGACTGGACAGGCATGTGTCCAGGTATAAAACCTGCAATGATTTAGTCAAGCAGATCTCTGGCAAATACCCAGGATTCCACTCCTATGAGATAACGGATACTTTCCTCAAAATGGTACCCATGATACCCATGGCTAAGTTTCCTTACCGTGAAAGATTTTAGCAATCCCAAAGGTCAGGGCTGCTGTCTGGTTGATTCCTGGGATCAAGAGGAGCCCTGTAGATACAAAGGAACTTATCTGAGTATGGCATCTTATCTTCTAAAAATTGACATTCCTTTTCACTTGCTTGAATTTTGAGCATTTTCGAGGCCACATTTCTTAATCAACATGTGAATTCCAGAAGTAGCTAAGGAAATAAAGAAAATATCTACTTACTGGGATCCAACACTCAAAATTCCCAGAAGGTTGAAAGCTCCAACGTCAAGTGATAGGCAGGGCAGCTAAGGAACCAAAGAATTTCTGTTAGGTTGTTCTTGAAACAGAGGACATCTGCTTAAGCCTTTCTTCTGAAATGTCTTGTCATAGAGCAGGTTACGATCTTTCTTCAAATGTGTCTTTCCAAGGTCCATGGACCTAGACCTTTACAGCTATGATCAGAGTTTAATGCCTTGAGAAGCACAACCCAAAACAGAACCCATGGAAATGTTTAAAATACTCAGTACAGACATGGCAAAGTGTACATGCCCTGAATGACTGCAATAATCCATTAGGTTGGAGATGGTTCCACGTTCCTTCCGGGAATAAGGGAAGCCCTGCAGGAACAAAGAAACTTCTCTGAAGGAGTTTGGTTGTCGTCAGAAAATTGACAGTTATGTTCTATCCCTCCTTTTTTATAACATTTTCGAGACCACATTTGATGAAGAATATGTATAGACATTATATAGAGATAGACAGCAAACATTCACTTACATGGATATCCCATGGGCTCCCCGGAAGGTGGCAGGCTACAAGCTCCATTGGCAGGCAGAACAGCAGCCCTAAGGAACAACAGAGTTTCTGTAAGTTTTATCTCAATCTGGTGACATACCTTTTAGCGTTCCTCATGAGGTACCCTCTCATAGGGTAAGGTCTACCAAGATCTTCCTTGATCAGTGCTGCCATGAGCATCCAGGCGCTTAGATCTCTACAGCTATGCATGATATTTGGTTCCTTAGAGCACGACCCACAGAGGAATCAAAGAAAGGTTTAAAAAAAGCACATATCTATGAATACCAGGTCATTGATACCCACCTTTTGAGATGATAGCTACAGCAGATTGGTCACATGACACAAGGCAAAGTTCACAATCCTTGAATGACTGAAGGTGTGTCTTTGGTCCAGTGTGTTAATAAGGTGCATCCAGACAGGTAAGGAGCACTACACGAGTAAAAGAGATACTGTTAGGTTAGTCATTCTACAAATGGTATTTCTTTTTGCAATTCCTCATGAAATAACATGTCACAGGGCTGGCTATACCCTGATCAGGTTTGCCAACAGTGATCCCAAAGATCATGCCTACGTATACGTGCACTTGGTTTGAGGACTGGACAGGCATGTGTCCAGGAATAAAACCTGCAATGATTTAGTCAAGCAGATCTCTGGCAAATACCCAGGATTCCACTCCTATGAGATAACGGATATTTTCCTGAAAATGGTACCCATGAAACCCATGGCTATGTTTCCTTACCGTGAAAGGTTTTAGCTATCCCAAAGGTCAGGGCTGCTGTCTGGTTGATTCCTGGGAACAAGAGGAGCCCTTTCGATACAAAGAAACTTATCTGAGTGTGGCATCTTATCTTCTAAAAATTGACATTCCTTTTCACTTGCTTAAATTTTGAGCATTTTCGAGGCCACATTTCTTGATCAACATGTGAATTCCAGAAGTAGCTAAGGAAATAAAGAAAATATGTACTTACTGGGATCCAACATTCAAAATTCCCAGAAGGTGGAAAGCTCCAACGTCAAGTGATAGGCAGGGCAGCTAAGGAACCAAAGGGTTTTTGTTAGGTTGGTCTTGAAACAGAGGACATCTGCTTAAGCCTTTCTTCTGAAATGTCTTGTCATAGAGCAGTTTACGATCTTTCTTCAAATGTGTCTTTCCAAGGTCCATGGACCTAGACCTTTACAGCTATGATCAGAGTTTAATGCCTTGAGAAGCACAACCCAAAACAGAACCCGTGGAAATGTTTAGAATACTCAGTACAGACATGGCAAAGTGTACATACCCTGAATGACTGCAATAATCCATTAGGTTGGAGATGGTTCCACGTTCCTTTTGGGAATAAGGGAAGCCCTGCGGGAACAAAGAATCTTCTCTGAAGGTGTTTGGTTGTCGTCAGAAAATTGACAGTTATTTTCTATCCCTCCTATTTTATAACATTTTCGAGACCACATTTGATGAAGAATATGTATAGACATTATCTAGAGAAAGACAGCAAACATTTAGTTACATGGATATACTTGGGGGCTCCCCGGAAGGTGGCAGGCTACAAGCTCCATTGGCAGGCAGAACAGCAGCCCTAAGGAACAACAGAGTTTCTGTAAGTTTTATCTCAATCTGGTGACATACCTTTTAGCGTTCCTCATGAGGTACCCTCTCATAGGGTAAGGTCTACCAAGATCTTCCTTGATCAGTGCTGCCATGAGCATCCAGGCGCTTAGATCTCTACAGCTATGCATGATATTTGGTTCCTTAGAGCACGACCCACAGAGGAATCAAAGAAAGGTTTAAAAAAAGCACATATCTATGAATACCAGGTCATTGATACCCACCTTTTGAGATGATAGCTACAGCAGATTGGTCACATGACACAAGGCAAAGTTCACAATCCTTGAATGACTGAAGGTGTGTCTTTGGTCCAGTGTGTTAATAAGGTGCATCCAGACAGGTAAGGAGCACTACACGAGTAAAAGAGATACTGTTAGGTTAGTCATTCTACAAATGGTATTTCTTTTTGCAATTCCTCATGAAATAACATGTCACAGGGCTGGCTATACCCTGATCAGGTTTGCCAACAGTGATCCCAAAGATCATGCCTACGTATACGTGCACTTGGTTTGAGGACTGGACAGGCATGTGTCCAGGAATAAAACCTGCAATGATTTAGTCAAGCAGATCTCTGGCAAATACCCAGGATTCCACTCCTATGAGATAACGGATATTTTCCTCAAAATGGTACCCATGAAACCCATGGCTATGTTTCCTTACCGTGAAAGGTTTTAGCTATCCCAAAGGTCAGGGCTGCTGTCTGGTTGATTCCTGGGAACAAGAGGAGCCCTTTCGATACAAAGGAACTTATCTGAGTGTGGCATCTTATCTTCTAAAAATTGACATTCCTTTTCACTTGCTTAAATTTTGAGCATTTTCGAGGCCACATTTCTTGATCAACATGTGAATTCCAGAAGTAGCTAAGGAAATAAAGAAAATATGTACTTACTGGGATCCAACATTCAAAATTCCCAGAAGGTGGAAAGCTCCAACGTCAAGTGATAGGCAGGGCAGCTAAGTGTCATGATCTCTGCTTCCAAAAGGTCAGGGTTTTCCCAACTCCCTTGGAAGCAGATCCATAACCCAGGTTCCGAGTGCCAACCAGTCCCAATTGGGACCTTTTGGACCCAGTCCTGGCGCCAGTGGCACCAGGCTCATAAATATGCCCAGTCCCAGCGCTGGAAGCGCCGGGCTCATAATGCTTGGGTGGACTTACCTGCAGCAGACCATGCTGCTTACTTGCCTGCCAGTTGAGCCTCTGATCCTCTTCTGTTTGGAACTACTTTTCCTGTTGGGTGGGGCAGGAGCCACTCCCTAGGTTCAGAACACTGGAACTCTTCTGGAAAGCAGGAACTCTTTTCTTACCTAGGCGTGGCTGTGGAAGGAGACACCTAAGCACTACAGGAGGCTATTTAAACCACACCCGATGGATGAATCTTGCTTTGCGTTATTCTGCATCCTCTGCAGCAGAACGCTCATCGTGTCTTCTGCATCTGATCCTGGGCCTAAGGAAAAAGGCTTACCATCCTGAATCCAGTCTTCAGCAACACCTATAAAGACAAGAAAGAACAGGTTAGCATTACGGTCTTCAGTGACAGCTCTTCACTTACCTGGTCCATCAGCTGTCACCAACGCCTCGCGCTGCATTCCGACATCTGAAAGACAAAAGCTTACCAACTCTTTGCACGCTCCGGAGGCCTTCGGCGCTGCATCCCGCATCTGAAAGACAAAACAAGGTGCGTTTAAAGACATTGGGGAACTTTAATACTCACGTGCCATTACTCCTTTCCACATCTAACCCAGTGGGTATTCCGGCACCCTGCAGCCGCTCCGAACTTGTACCTACAAAATAAAACGACAGTTAGAGCGCATCGTGAAGCAGGCAACAAGCGCTTACTTACGTGCTTCCAGGCGCTTCTATTCATCACACGGGCTCCATCTTCAACTCACTTCAGCCCGTCATCCACCATCGTCGGAACCCTGCAAAACAAGAGACATCATTACTAAAGACTTTAAAGACATTAGAATTACTCGAAACTTACCGTTCGTGCAGTAAACGACGGACAGCAGTCCTCTGAAGTCAAGAGGCCTGCTCCCCTTATCCAGTGAAGAAACTGGTTACAGCACCCTGCCCCGAGGCAGATGGAGAGCACGGCGTTCACTTACCTAAGGTGAGAGCGTTAACCTTCGGGGTTCTACAGGAGAAGAGAAAGGGAAGAAGAGAGAGACAGTCAATAACCTAGTTCATTAATCCCATATTTTCTATCTGCAAACATCTTACCCTTCGAGTCAGACATACAGTGCACAGAGGTCCAGCCCAAAGAGCCAGCCGTGTGTTACACATCACCTTTGAAGATACGGTATACGCCCAGTCAAGACCGGCGCCTCTACGGGAATCAGCTGAGCGTTACAGAACGCAAAGCCTACCACAAAACTCCCGTCCAGGCGCTATGGAAACCTCGGATACCGACCAACTAGCCCAGTTACTTGGGGAACTAAGGGCAGAAGTGCATGCAGCCCGTCAGGAAACGAACGCTCTAAGAAGGGAACTGATTATTTCCAAGGAGCGAACAGATGATCTCGCTAGACAATGGCTACAGTCACAAGCCGGACAGACCCCGTTACCCGCATCTGGGGGAAATCTTCCTTCTACATCCTCTATGAATCCAGTGCAGATCAACCTACCTGGGAACGTACCTCTGGCTCCGCCCGAACGATTTTCTGGTGACCCAAAGAGGTTTGCAGTATTTATCAATCAGTGCCGGTTGCATTTCTTATGCCGGCCAGCAGCCTTTCCAACTGATCAAGCTAAAGTAGCTTTCGTGCTTTCGTACCTTAGTGGCAATGCGACTGGTCGATCCCTCTAGTAAATCAAGATGATCCGGTCCTCCATGATTTTCAAGCTTTTCAGCTCAGTATGGAAAAACTGTTCGCAAGACATTCACAGGGGCAGGCCTTGGACAATGAGCTTCTTTCGTTGCGACAAGGTAATCAAGACCTTTTGGCTTATATTGCGTCTTTCAACAGACTGATAGTGGAAACTCAATGGCCTGAGGACAAAAGGATTACGCTGTTTTATAGAGGTCTACGTGGAGAGCTCAAAGATGTGTTAGCCCAAGTAGTGAATCCCCCACAAGATTGTTCGGACTATATAGACTTAGTCGTTCAAATAGATCACAGACTGCAGAACAGGAAGGCCGATTGTTCCAAGTTTGATGCTCGAGTATTTTCCAAACCGCCAACTCCTTCCAAAGGAGTAGACTCCGGGGAACCCATGCAAATAGGGGGTCTGAAAGGTCCTCTAACACAAAAGGAGCGGGAAAGGAGAAAAAAGTTGCAATTATGCCTCTATTGCGGAAACTCAGGGCACTTTCTTCGAGACTGTCCGGTGAAACCTGCCAAGAAGGCAGTCGGAGCTGCAGTTACCAAAGTTACAAACTCTGAGCAGGGAAACGACCTCGCCCGACAAGAATAGAGGTCCTCTTGCCGAGCGTGAAAACCAGTTCCGTGACCTCGCATTTCGTGATACCTATGGTCCTCATTAGCCCTGATAATCCGGATCGATTACATGCAATTGAAGCTTACGTCGACAGCGGTGCCATCGGCAATTATGTGGATCATGAAATGGTTTTGAGGATGAATCTAACTCTTTGTCCCAAGGCTGTAAAGGACGTCATTACTACGGTGGATGGTACGGAGATAGCCTCCGGGCCAGTAACGCATACCACTCAAGAAGTGACGCTAGTAAGTTAAGATGGACACCATGAGAAGATCGTGTTCGATGTGATCAAGGCCCCTCAGTTTCAGATTATTCTAGGAATACCTTGGTTAGAGAAACACAATCCTCTGATCGATTGGCGAGCAAGAACGGTCCAGTTTCCAGAATGTGTCTCTACTTGTCACCCTCCACCTGGTGTTGCACTGGCAGCAATTTCTTCAGAGACTCCCCAGTTACCTCCCGAATACCTAGAATACCAAGATGTTTTCCGGAAGGATCAGGCTAACTCTCTACCTCCTCATAGGTCTTATGACTGCCAGATAGACCTGATACCTGGATCTACTCCTCCTTGTAGTAGAATTTATGCCCTCACCGAGCCTGAGAACCTTCACCTTCGACAATACCTGGATCAATACCTGGCAAATGGGTTTATTCGTCCTTCCAAGTCCCCTGCTTCTTCAGCTTTGTTCTTCGTTCCAAAAAAGGAAGGAGACCTTAGAACTTGTATAGATTATCGCTCCCTGAACCAGATCACCGTTAAGAATAGATATCTGTTACCTTTGATCCCTGAACTCCTTGACCAAGTCAGAAAAGCATGCATATATACAAAGCTGGATCTTAGAGGAGCTTACCACTTGGTACGAGTAAAAGAGGGCGATGAATGGAAGACGGCCTTCCGCACCAAGTATGGGCTATTTGAATATCAGGTCATGCCCTTCGGACTTTGCAATGCCCCGGCCGCCTTTCAATATTTTATGAACGATGTCCTCAGAGAGCTCATAGATGTGTGTGTTGTTGTTTACATTGACGACATCCTCGTTTATTCTTCATCGGAATCTGAACATCGGAAACACGTGAAAATGGTCCTCGAAAGATTGCGTCAACACAAACTTTTCACTAAGTTGGAAAAATGTGTTCTCAACGTGACTGAAGTTGAATTCTTGGGATTCATATTATCACCTGGCAGAGTCCGTATGGATTCAAAGAAGGTCGATGCAGTTCTCAAATGGCCATCACCATCCTCCGTAAAAGGTGTGCAAAGCATGTTAGGCTTCGCTAACTTTTACCGCAGGTTTATCCCCGAATTCTCTCGAATAGTCCAGCCCATCACTGCCTTGTTAAAGAAAAACAAACGTCTTGAATGGTCTACCGAGGCGGAACAAGCATTCCAGGATTTGAAGACTAAATTTATCTCTGCACCAATCTTAAAACACCCTCGCCCCGAACTCCCCTACATCGTGGAAACTGATGCTTCAAGCCTTGCCATGGGGGCAGTTCTATCACAAAAGGACCCGGTAACCAATCAGTTGCATCCCGTGGCATTTTGGTCCCGCAAATTCTCGCCTCCTGAAATCAATTACACGATTACTGACAAGGAACTTCTGGCTATCAAGTCTGCCTTTAAGGCTTGGCGGCATTATCTGCTGGGGGCCCGACACACCGTTACTGTGATTACGGATCACCGAAACCTGCAATATTTGAAAACCGCAAAAGCCCAATCCTCTAGACAACTCCGTTGGGCATTATTCTTTGCCGAGTTTGACTTCATAATTACCTATCGACCTGGTACAAAAAACGGTAAAGCTGATGCCCTTTCTCGGATGGGAGTGGAAGAACACTTGATCAACCCTAAACCTGTACCAATCATTCCCGAACAAAGAATTCTGGGTGTAATCGCCACACAATCCATAGAGGAAGTTAAGGATAAAGCCAGGCAACTTGTAACTCCAGCAGACATACAGAATTGGCATCTGCAGGGAAAGGACTTTGCAGTAAAGGACAACTTATGTTATTTCCAATAACGATTATACCTACACAGCACAGATTTACAGAAAAAAGTAATCTCTTGTTATCACGATTCTTTAATGGAAGGACATCCCGGTATAGCCAAGACTTCAGAAAAGATCAAGCGCTACTTCTGGTGGCCGTCTTGGAAAAAAGATATCAGAGACTTTATAATGTCCTGTGGAGTATGCGCCCAAAACAAGAGTCAAAAGGAAAGACCAGCAGGCCTCTTACGCCCTATTGACATCCCACCTCTCCCTTGGCATACGCTTTCTATGGACTTCATCACCGATCTACCTCCATGCTCCGGATACAATACGATTCTAGTAATCGTGGACTTATTCTCCAAGATGGCGCATTTCATTCCGCTCAAAGGCTTGCCAACAGCAGCAACTCTGGCCCGAGAATTCCTCGAAAACATCGTCCGACTGCACGGTTTTCCTTCGGTTCTAATTTCGGATCGAGGTAGTCAATTTATTTCTCATTTTTGGCGAAGTTGCTGTCGGTCGGCTCAAATTGATGTGAGACTATCGACCAGTCACCACCCTCAGACCGACGGACAAACCGAGAGAACCAATCAAACTCTGGAACAGTATTTACGCTGCATGCTGCAACAAACTGAAAAAACTTGGAAAGACATCCTTTGGATAGCCGAATATGCCTACAATAACTCTGTCCATTCGGGAACTGGGAAAACCCCGTTTTTTCTTTTGTACGGCAGTCACCCTCGAACCTCAGAGTTGGATCCCCTCCAAGATCTTGAAACACCAGCAGTAGACTACCTGCATTCTACAATCACCCTGTCAGGGTCCGGCTTGACTGAATTCCACAGGAGCTGATGCTGGCCCCACAGACCCTCACCAGGAGTTCACCTCTCAACCCTTAAATATAAGCTGAGCTGAAAACCCCAAGAAAGGGAAAGGGGAATTTGGAGAAAATAACAACGGAGACACTGCTGCCCTTCAACCGTCTGGTAGGCTCTGGTATCTTTGGTAAACAAATACACCTGGTTACTTATATAATAAGAAAACTTCTTTTCTAAACTTATGCTAAATAAACTCTAAACTCTTTACCTCTTAAACCTCAGTAAAGACTTAGAGGTTAGTAATCTTTATGGAATATCTTGTAAATATATCTTGTGTTGTGCAAATAGTTCAAGCCAATCTAGTCTCTTTAGAATCCTAAAGTGATGGCCTATGCAACATCTTTTCAGAATTAGATATTCTTCTTACTTCAAAGTTCTTTTGACCTTATGTAGTTTTCAATGCTTACATAAATTGCAGTCTTTCTCTGAAAACATTGAGTTCTATTTGCATAGATTACTTTAAATTATATTCTTTAACTTCCTGGAATACTGCTTTCTTTCTGCGTGTGAATTGTTTTCCTTATTTACACATTTACACAAGGAACGTGTGCGATAAACACGTGAAATTAGAAGACGTGAAGAATTGTCTTCGCGTGTAAAATACACACGCGATTATTTTACAAAACCCGTGCGCGTAAAAAATACGTAAACGCGATAAAAATAACACGCGCTGATAAAAATGGACTCGCGCTTTATCGCAACCCAACACGCGCTTTCTCTTGAGACGTATTTCGCGTAAGAAAATGTACACGCGCTAAAGTTAACTTGCGCAATTCTTTTGGGCACGCGCTCTATCGCAAAACCACACGCGCTTTCTCAGGAAACGTCTTTCACGTGAAAAATGTACACGCGCTAAAATTCACACGCGCAATTCTTTTTGGCACGCGCTCTATCGCAAACCACACGCGCTTTCTCAGGAAACGTCGTTCACGTGAAAAATGTACACGCGCTAAAATTCACACGCACAATTCTTTTTGGCACGCGCTCTATCGCAAACCACACGCGCTTTCTCAGGAAACGTCTTTCACGTAAAAAATGTACACGCGCTTTAAAAAGAACACGCAAAAAACAACTTGCGAGCTCGCGCACACATTAAACAGTCTTGAAGAACATTACACGCAGTTAATCAACTTTCAAATCCTAAGCACAATCTTCAAGCTTGATTTCCTTATAATAACTTTAACTGTAAATGTCTCTTTTCTCAAATGAACTTGAAACTTGTTTACTCTTTAAGTTTTCTTATAAAAGAAAATGAAAGTTCACTGTGACAATCTCAAAATCTTTAAAAGAACGATCCCACCTGATGACTTCTTGTTCAAATTGGGTCAGCAAACGATATTCTTACTTCTTTGGTAGATTTTCTGAGCTCTGGAAAGGCCTTACTTAAGGAGCTTAACTAATATACAACCAGCCACTGAATTTCTCTGGATGAAAGGCAGTTTAGAATCTTGCTCATCTCCCAAGAATCAAACCCATTGTCCTCTCCACCAATCAGGCAACCAAACATATCATTGTTTCTTTAACCAATCAGATTAAGTTTCTTTCGCTCCATCTTGACTTGGGCAAGCACAATGTTAATTCTATGAACAAACTCTTCCTGTTGCTAACCCAGCCAGTTCTGAAAGCACAACTAACCCAGCCAGCTCTAAAGGCACAATGTTAATCTTGTTACTCTTCCTGTTATTAAACTAGCCAGTCCTGACAGTACCCCCCTCTTCAAAGCCCTGTCCCAGGGCCTGGTTTAGCAGGGAACCTCTTGTGAAACTGTTTTATCAATTGAGGGGCATGTACATCTACTTGATCCTCCCAAGATCTTTCCTCAGGACCGTATCCCTTCCAGTCAATAAGATATTGTAAGGTACCTCTAACAATCCTGGAATCTAAGATTTTCTTAACTTCAAACTCTTCGTCATTTTCCTCTGTGTAAACTGCTGGTGGTGGTTTTCCTAATCTAGTTCCTGACACACAAGGTTTCACTAAGCTGACATGAAATGTAGGGTGACTTTTGATACTTGCGGGTAATTTCAGTTTGATTGCTACGGGATTTATTATTCTTTCTATTTCAAATGGACCAATAAATCTCAGACTAAATTTAGTTCTTCCCTTTAAACGTAGGTTTTTTGTGGACAGCCAAACTTTTTGACCCACCTGATAATGTGGTGCTTTACGACGTTTCTTATCAGCAAATGTCTTAAATCTTAGCTTACTTTTTTCTAAGGTTTCTTTAGCTTTCTCTAAACCATCTCTAATACAAGTCAATAGCTGCTCAACCCCTGGATTGGAATACTCAGATGGCAACACTTCTTTCAAAAATCGTGGGTGGAAACCATAGTTGCTAAAAAATGGAGAATACTTAGTAGAATCCTTGACAGAATTGTTATAACTAAACTCTGCTAGCCAAAGAAGATCTACCCAAATTCCTCTTTCTTGCCAAAAAACTCTAATATATTTTTCCAATTCTTGATTTACTCGCTCTGTTTGGCCGTTGGTCTGTGGGTGATAACCTGAAGAAAGCTTTACCTCAATTCCCAACTCTGTACAGAAAGCTCGCCAAAACTTAGAAATGAACTGAGACCCTCGATCTGATACAATTTGTGTTGGTAGACCATGTAATCGTACTACTTCTTGCAAAAAACTTTTTGCCAGATTCCTTGCAGAAGCCTCTCCTTTCATGGGAATGAAATGCCCAGCTTTCGTTAGTAAATCCACAACTACTAATACTGTAGTGTAACCTTGATCTTTGGGGAGATCTACAATATAATCCATAGAGATTGTAAACCAAGGACTAGGGGGTACTGGTAATGGATTTAATAACCCAGATGGTTTTCCTCCTCCTGACTTTACTCGAGCACAGACTTCACATGTTTTCACATAGTTTTCAATATCTTTTTTCATTTCTTTCCACCAAAACTTTCTCTCAACCAGTTCAATAGTCTTACGAATTCCAGGGTGACCTACCAACTTGGATTCATGACATTCTTGCATAATTTCCTTTTGCAGTTCCTTGCTTGGAAGGTAAATTTTAGAGTGGACACATGGAAATCCTTCAATTAAATGTCTTCCAGAATCCTCCGCTAACCAAGATTGAATTTCATCTTCTGGTAATTCCTTTAGAATCTTTTTAAGAAGCTGATTCTCTTCCTTTGTAGCACTTAGAATACATTTTTCTTCTGCAATCACTGGTTCTGGTAATAATTGATTTTCAACTTCTCCCGAAGATCCTTGTCGTGATAAAGCATCCGCTTTACCGTTTAACCGCCCAGGCTTGAATGTTATCACAAAATCGTATTCTGAAAAGAAAAGTGACCACCTAAGTTGTCGAGGTGATAGTGTTCGAGCAGATTTCAAAAACAGAAGATTTCGATGATCGGTTAAAACGGTTACTGTGAATCTTGCTCCCAACAGATAATGTCTCCATTCCTGAAATGCTTTCTTGATTGCCAGGAGTTCTCTGTCTGTAATTGTGTAGTTCACTTCTGCTGGAAGCAATTTCTTAGATAGATAGGTGTCAGGCTGAGAGGTCCTGTATCCGCGGAAGCTGCTGAACCCCCGACAATCCCCCTGAGATGTATTTCCCAGAACTAGTTTTCAATACAGCTCTGTAAACTACACCCCAAAGGGAAAGGGGGAATGGGACAACAAAACAACACCAGGCAGACTGCGTCAAGGCTAATCAGTGCTGAACCTGCAGAGGATAAAGAATAACATATACACTTCCTTAATTCACTTACTTAACCTTATGAATGGGAAGACATTAATCCTTAACTAATAATTGAGAATCCTACCTGGTTCTTCTCTTGAAATTTCTTAGAGAAGCGGTTAAGAAGCTGAAAATCTCTCTTACTTGCGATATTTGAAATTCCCAGCAACTTCTTACATTAGGCAAAACTGGAAGTCTTAGTTCTTTGTTTGTCTTTTTTCCAACATGCACTGGTAGTTCAATTAGATTGTCTTTAAAATGTTCTTTCTTGACATTTCAAAACTTTTCAAACTATTTATAATTTTCTTGAGTCTTTAAATCCTTGAAGAAAGAGGAAACACGTGCTAACTGCACACGCAGGTTATTTCCATTAAAATTATCGATGAACTTCACATAGAAATCTTCCTGGTTGAAGAACACGCGCAAACGGATGAAGACGCGCGATCAAAATAATCCACACGCGCAAAAAATCACACGCGCAATAGTCCACACGCGCAAGAATTCACACGCGCAATAGTCCACACGCGCAATAATGTTCTCCTGCGAGACACGCGAAATAAGAACACCCGCGCTATTGAGTTCAAACGCAACGAAGTGATTCTCACGCGCAAAATCACTCGCGATGGAAAAAACACACGCGCACTCACATGGCACGCGACGAACAGATTCTCGCGCTTTGTACACCCGCGCTAAACATCACACGCGCTTTGTATTTCACACGCGCTTAGTATTTCACACGCGCTTTGTACACCCGCGCTAAAAATCACACGCGCTTTGTATTTCCACACGCGCTTAGTATTTCACACGCGCTTTGTACACCCGCGCTAAAAATCACACGCGCTTAGTATTTCACACGCGCTTAGTATTTCACACGCGCTTAGTATTTCACACGCGCTTTGTATTTCACACGCGCTTTGTAGTTCTCACGCAGCGTATAGCTTTTCGCGCAAAGGATCACCCGCGCAATAAAACACACGCGCGTTTAAAATGGCACGAGACCAACCTTTACTCGCGCTCGGAATACACACGCTAGAAAGCACGCGCTCACTTGAATACGCACGCGACAGTCAAAATCTCGCGCTAAGGAACACCGCACTGGAAACACAAGCGCACTCCGATATTTCAATAGTTTTAGTAGAAACACTACTTTTAACGAATTTTCAAGGAGAATGTTATTAAGATGAACAGATTTACAGTAGAAATAAAGTCACTTATCTCCTGAGCGAATTCACAAAGATTTCCTGCTTTTCCTATCTTCAAAACGAATTCCTGCCAGCTGAAGACTTCTCCTGAACCCCCAAGAAAGTAGCCGCTCAACTGCTGAGATCTGAAGGATAAAATCCACCAGGCCTAATACTAAAGCAGGAGCAGCCACTGAACACGTCCTCTCAGATGGGGTTTTGATGATGAAAGGCACAGAGTGACAGTTTAGAATGTTCATTGTTGTTCAGCATTGTCTTCTAGCCAATCAGAGCTGTCACTGTGAGGCTCCATCTTGCCTTGGGTCAGAACCAGGATTCTGAATCAACAAGTTAAGGCCTAACCAACTATAATGGAAAACTTCCCACCCACACAAAGCTAATCTGAAAAGGATAATAATAAAAAGGAAACTTGAATAAGAGAAGGAAACCTGACAGTAAAACGGTTACTGTGAATCTTGCTCCCAACAGATAATGTCTCCATTCCTGAAATGCTTTCTTGATTGCCAGGAGTTCTCTGTCTGTAATTGTGTAGTTCACTTCTGCAGGAAGCAATTTCTTAGATAGATAGGCCACAGGATGCAACTGTCCAGTTTCAGGATGCCTTTGAGAAAGCACTGCTCCAATTGCAACATTAGAAGCATCTGCCTCCACAAAAAATGGTTGTGAAGGATCTGGGTGTAATAAGATTGGTCCAGATGTAAAACAGTTCTTCAATGTTTTGAAAGCTTGATCCGCTTCATCTTTCCACTCAAATTTCATTCCTTTCTTCAATAATTTGGTGATAGGAGCAACAGTTTGAGAGAAATTTTTAATGAATCTCCTGTAAAAGTTTGCAAAGCCCAGGAAGCTTTGGATATCTTTAACACAAGTTGGAGTTGGCCACTGTTCAACTGCCTTAATTTTCTTCATATCCATTTCCAAACCTTTGGGAGAAATCATAAAACCTAAAAATTCCACTTCTCTGGTATGAAATTGGCTCTTTTCTAACTTAGCAAATAGTTTATTCTCCCTTAGTCGTTGTAACACTTTCTTTACATGTTCTTCATGTTGCATTAGATCCTTAGAATAAATGAGAATGTCATCTATGTATACTACTACAAAGATGTCAATAAAATCTCTTAATACCTCATTTATAAAAAATTGAAAGGCTGCGGGAGCGTTACACAATCCGAATGGCATTACTTGATATTCGAAAAGACCAAATTTTGTTCTAAATGCCGTTTTCCATTCATCACCTTGACGTACTCGCACCAAATGATATGCACCACGAAGATCTAGTTTGATAAATACTGAGGCTCCTTGAATCTGGTCTAACATTACTGATATTAAAGGCAGCGGATATCTGTTTTTAATTGTTATCTTGTTTAATGCTCTATAATCTATGCATGTTCATAAAGTGCCTTCCTTTTTGGGAACAAAAAATAGTGGAGAAGCTGCTGGCGATTGAGAGTGCCTGATGAACCCCTTATTCAAATTTTCTTGGATGTAATCCTTCAAATGTTGATTCTCTTTTTCTGTTAAGGCATAGATGCGACTGCAAGGAATGTGGGCCCCTGGTTCTAAATCAATTTTACAGTCATACTCTCTATGAGGAGGTAATTCATTAGCTTCCTTTTCACTAAACACATCATTGAAATCATGGTAACACTTTGGTAATTCTCCCATTACAGCCCCTATAGAATGTACTATAGTTCCCAAATTCACCAAACCCTCCACTACTTCTGAACAATTATCACTAGAAACATTTTCCTGAATTGCTTCTTTACAACAATTTGTAACACAAAAAGCAGAATCCAATTTCACCACTCTTCTTCCCCAATCAATCTGAGGGTTATGATACGTCAACCAAGGCATTCCCAAAATTATTTTCAACTGTGGAGTGTCAATTAATTCAAACACAATTTCCTCCCAGTGTCCTCCAATTTCCATTTCCAATGGGATTGTTTCATGTGTAATTAAAGCTGATGTCAGTTGAGACCCATCCACCGCTCTCACATACTCTGGTATATTTTTTACAACGTAAGGCACATTCATATCTTCATTCCAATCCATGAAGTTACCAGTGGCTCCTGAATCTATTACTACTGGACCACTCCCCTTTAATTCCTCTTTAATATACAAGGATACATTCAATGTAATATGTGGTACTGCTGCTTGGATGGTATTTGCCACTTGCTGATTTCTGGAGCTGTTAGTAGATGCAGAAGGTTTTGGACACCAAGGGCAATTTCCAACAAAATGTCCTGATTTCCCACAATATAAACATAAATTATTCTGTCTTCGCCTATCCTTCTCCTCCTTAGTTAAAGGACCTCTCACTTTATTTACTCTCTCTGCGTTCCCAGTTCTCAATTCTTTATTTACAAATTCTAATCTTCCTCTATCAACTCTAGGGAAAACTCTGGGTTGCTCAACTCCTCCTCTTCTACGCTCAGCCTTGCGTTCCCCTAATCTATAGTCAATTTGTATGACCAGATTAATTAAATCCTCACATGAAGTGGGTCTATTAACAATTGTAGATAAGGCATCTTTCAATTCCTCCTTCAAACCTCTATAAAATAAAGAGGATTGCTTCTCTTCTGGCCAATTGCTCTCTAATACTAAAGATCTGAACTGTGTGATGTAAGACACTAAATCTTTGGTTCCCTGTTTTAACTCTAATAGTTCTCCATCTACTTCTTGAGATAATTGGCGTCTGTCAAACATTTTTTTAAATTCTAACTTGAAAGCTAACAAGTTCTTTAGTATAGGATTCTCTTGACCAACCAATAATACTGACCAAGTTGCCGCCTCACCAGTGAGGTAAGACAGCATAAAAGCTATTTTAGAAGCATCTGTGTTAAAAGCTTCAGGTCGACAAAGGAAATGAAGTTCACACTGTGTAAGGAAAATCTGGCATTTCTTGGCCTCTCCCCCAAAACGCTCTGGAGGTGCTAAGGGGACTGGACCTACAGGTATATTCAAACTTCCCCTGCGTCTTTCTTGAGAACTCGTTCCTTCACCCAAATCCTCTCTAATTAACACTGGTAATTCTCTACTAGTATCCTCTGAATCTCTTGACTCCAAAGAAATTTCTTCACCCTTACGGGTAACCTTGGAGTTTAACTCTTCAAACTTGACTTGTAATTCCTGATTTTCTTTTCGCACAGCCCTCATTTCCTCCCTTAACTCTGAAAACATGTCCCTTATGGAACTAGCTAGTGCCTCTGTGGGATCCATATCAGCTCAGGTGGAAAATATTATCGTGGGCCTTTCATCCTGTCAGGGTCCGGCTTGACTGAATTCCACAGGAGCTGATGCTGGCCCCACAGACCCTCACCAGGAGTTCACCTCTCAACCCTTAAATATAAGCTGAGCTGAAAACCCCAAGAAAGGGAAAGGGGAATTTGGAGAAAATAACAACAGAGACACTGCTGCCCTTCAACCGTCTGGTAGGCTCTGGTATCTGTGGTAAACAAATACACCTGGTTACTTATATAATAAGAAAACTTCTTTTCTAAACTTATGCTAAATAAACTCTAAACTCTTTACCTCTTAAACCTCAGTAAAGACTTAGAGGTTAGTAATCTTTATGGAATATCTTGTAAATATATCTTGTGTTGTGCAAATAGTTCAAGCCAATCTAGTCTCTTTAGAATCTTAAAGTGATGGCCTATGCAACATCTTTTCAGAATTAGATATTCTTCTTACTTCAAAGTTCTTTTGACCTTATGTAGTTTTCAATGCTTACATAAATTGCAGTCTTTCTCTGAAAACATTGAGTTCTATTTGCATAGATTACTTAAAATTATATTCTTTAACTTCCTGGAATACTGCTTTCTTTCTGCGTGTGAATTGTTTTGTTTGTTTGTTTGTTTGTTTAGTATTTATTATGCGCACCGGACCCTGGGGTATAAGGGCGCAGAAAGTAAGAACATGTACAGCTTAGAGCATAAGTTACAGGTTACAGTTACAAGTTACAGAAATTACCAGTTACAGGTGCAAGTTTACAATACAAGTTTACAATCGTATGGTGCAGATGCTGTGTAGCAAACAGGCGTAAGCATTATCATAGGTTCAATTAGCAGTTACTGTCGTTAGCCAGTTAATTACAATTTGCCTGAATTTGGAAAAAGAGCATTCTAGCCTTGCGGTAGTGGGTAATTCGTTCCACAATTGAGCAGCTTTGACTGGGAAGCTAGCTCCGCCTATAGTGGTCAGTTTAAAGCGTGGTACTTGTAGATGATTGGTGTAGGCAAGTCTGGTTAGTCTTGTGGGGTGTGATCTAGTGAATCTGTCCTTTAGGTATTGAGGGGCTTTGTTATGTAGAGATTTGTGTGTGAGAGATGCAGTTTTGAGTCTGATTTTCTCATGGGTGGAGAGCCATTTGTGTTTCCTTCTTATTGCTGTAATGTGTTCTCTCCTGGGGATGTTCAATGCTGCTCGGAGGGCCTTATTTTGCTGTATCTGGATTTTGTTGATGATGGATTTAGTGGCTCCTATGTATAGTGCGTTACAATAATCTAGTTTAGAGATGATAAGGGCTCTGGCTAGTGTTAGACAACTGTGCTGAGAAAGGAATTGTTTCCCTGCTCTAATGAGCTTGCATTTGTAGGCTGTTGAGGAAGCTAGGGAGTTTACCTGTTTGGAGAATGATAAGGTAGAATCAAGGTAGATCCCTAATGTTTTAACTTCTTTGGCAACTTGTATGCAGTTCCCATCTATGGTAAAGGAAGAGTAATTTGTACTTAGTTTATTGATGAGGGGTGCGGTGCCTAGGATAAGAAGCTCAGTTTTATCATCGTTCAGGCATAGGCCATGGGTTGCCATCCATGCCTGAACGATGCTGTATATTTTGTTCACCATAGCTAGATATTTTTCGTAAACCCCTGTGAGTGGGAGGAGGATCTGGGTATCGTCAGCATAGTTAGTATACGTGATACCCAGATGGTCCAAATCATCAAACAGGGGCTTAGTGAATATGTTATATAGCGTTGGTGAAACGCATGATCCCTGTGGCACACCGCAGGTAATAGGGGTGGGGTCTGCCGCTGCTGTAGGTGAGAAAACCCTCATGGTGCGGTCACTAAGGAAGGATTGTATCCATGCTATAGCCTCAGTGGAGAAGTGTGCTGCTGAATCTAGGTGGTTACATAGGACTTTATGGTCCACTAAATCAAAAGCGGCCGTTAGGTCTAGTAGCAGGAGGAGTGCTGGTTTTCCAGAATCTCGTACTTTGTCTATTTGGGCTTTCAGGTCAATCAGTGCAGTTTCTGTGCCGTGTAGAGGGCGGAAGCCAGATTGTCGGGAGCCTAATAATTGGTTTTGTTCCAGGAAGTTCTGGATTTGGATGTATGCCACCTTGTCCAGTATCTTCAAGAGGAACGGAACCGTAGTAATAGGTCTATAATTAGTGGGTATAGTGGGGTCTAGAGTAGCCTTTTTTAATAGTGGGAGCACCCAGGACTCTTTTAAGTTACTGGGGATAATGCCTGTGGTAAAGGAGGCATTAATTAACTTAGTGATAAATGGTGCTAGATCTCGTGCGGCATCTTTGATGAGTTGTGCTGGACATAAGTCTCCTTTGCAGTTGGACGGTTTTAGACCGAGTATTGCTTTCTCTACTTCTAGTATGGAGACTTTGGAGAAGTGGAATTGCGTAGTGGGTTTGGAGTTAGGAAGTGTCTTAATAGGCGGTAATATATTGGGTGCTAAGGTCTCGCGTTTTAGTTCTATTTTCTTTTGGAGGTTTCGGACTTTGTTAGAGAAGGCTTGCTGGATTTCAGAACACCACTTTTTGTCTTTGAGACAGTTATCTTGAGGTGTTATTGGGTTTTCCAGTTCTCTGAGTATGGCGAACAGTTCTTTTGTACTTGATTTGGCTTGTGTGATTCTGTTATTGTAGGTCTCTTGTTTAGCTAGGATGATTTCTTTTTTATAATGAGAAGAGATGTTGACTAGTTTCAGTTTATTTTCTGGACTGGGGTTAGTTTTCCACGTATTTTCCCATTTCCTTTTTTCTAATCTTAGATTTTTTAAGAGGGGGGTGAACCAGTTGTTCAGGTGGCTCTTTGGCTTGCTGTTTCTGAGCTTGAGTGGTGCGATGTCGTCAAGGGTTTTGTTCATGATGTTGTTAAATTCTTCCACTAGGCTGTTAGGGTTAAGGTTGTCAGGTAGAGCGTCCAGAGTGGGCATGATGCCGGGGAGTAGTTTGTCTAATGTCATGTTTTTTTTGTTTCTGGTAAGTGCAGGAGGTGCACACAGTTGTTGTAGTTTGGGGGTGGTAGTGTCCAAGGAGAATGAAATTAGATGGTGATCTGACCAGATTTGGGGTGAGATGGAGAGATTGGCTATATTGCAGTTGTGGTCAGCAATCCAATCAAGGGTTCTCCCTTTGATATGGGTGGGCTCAAGCACTCTTTGTGTGTAACCCAGTTCTGTTAGGGTGTTGGAAGCTGCTGTGGCTTGTAAGTCGTTGATATCATTAAAGCCAATATTGAGGTCACCTAGTAGTATTGATTGAGTAGTATCTTTGAGGTTTTCTGATAGGATGGTAGTTAAGTCTTCTATGAAGTTCTTGATAGGACCTGGAGGTCTGTATATCAAGTGAAGGTTAAGAGTTTGTGAGTTAGCTGTGGGTGTCTTGGTGGACATTATCTCACAAGATTCAATGGTTGGTGAGGGGGTGAGTCTCATCCCGAGTTTAGTTTTGACGATGATGGCTAGTCCGCCACCTCGAGCTCCGCGCCTATCCGATCTGAGGATAGTATAATTGTTGGGCACAGCTAGGGATAGTGCTGGGCCTGATGCCTCATGCAGCCAAGTTTCTGTAATGGCTAGGAAGTCGTAGTCTTCTGTCAAGATAATTTCAGATATTTCTATGGCGTGGGCGACTAAGGATCTAGCGTTTATTAAGGCTCCTTTGATTTTTGGTGTGTGGTTAGGGTGTGTAGCAGAATTTATTGCGGCATTAGGAGGGGCATTTGTTTCTTTGTTATTTACACATTTACACAAGGAACGTGTGCGATAAACACGTGAAATCAGAAGACGTGAAGAATTGTCTTCGCGTGTAAAATACACACGCGATTATTTTACAAAACCCGCGCGCGTAAAAAATACGTAAACGCGATAAAAATAACACGCGCTGATAAAAATGGACTCGCGCTCTATCGCAACCCAACACGCGCTTTCTCTTGAGACGTATTTCGCGTAAGAAAATGTACACGCGCTAAAGTTAACTTGCGCAATTCTTTTGGGCACGCGCTCTATCGCAAAACCACACGCGCTTTCTCAGGAAACGTCTTTCACGTGAAAAATGTACACGCGCTAAAATTCACACGCGCAATTTTTTTTGGCACGCGCTCTATCGCAAACCACACGCGCTTTCTCAGGAAACGTCTTTCACGTGAAAAATGTACACGCGCTAAAATTCACACGCGCAATTCTTTTTGGCACGCGCTCTATCGCAAACCACACGCGCTTTCTCAGGAAACGTCTTTCACGTAAAAAATGTACACGCGCTTTAAAAAGAACACGCAAAAAACAACTTGCGAGCTCGCACACACATTAAACAGTCTTGAAGAACATTACACGCAGTTAATCAACTTTCAAATCCTACGCACAATCTTCAAGCTTGATTTCCTTATAATAACTTTAACTGTAAATGTCTCTTTTCTCAAATGAACTTGAAACTTGTTTACTCTTTAAGTTTTCTTATAAAAGAAAATGAAAGTTCACTGTGACAATCTCAAAATCTTTAAAAGAACGATCCCACCTGATGACTTCTTGTTCAAATTGGATCAGCAAACGATATTCTTACTTCTTTGGTAGATTTTCTGAGCTCTGGAAAGGCCTTACTTAAGGAGCTTAACTAATATACAACCAGCCACTGAATTTCTCTGGATGAAAGGCAGTTTAGAATCTTGCTCATCTCCCAAGAATCAAACCCATTGTCCTCTCCACCAATCAGGCAACCAAACATATCATTGTTTCTTTAACCAATCAGATTAAGTTTCTTTCGCTCCATCTTGACTTGGGCAAGCACAATGTTAATTCTATGAACAAACTCTTCCTGTTACTAACCCAGCCAGTTCTGAAAGCACAACTAACCCAGCCAGCTCTAAAGGCACAATGTTAATCTTGTTACTCTTCCTGTTATTAAACTAGCCAGTCCTGACACACCCAAGCCTTTAAGGAAGCTGTTTCTCACCTTCAAAGGGCTAAAGAACAATACAAGAAAGGAGCAGATCAACATCGGAAGGAAGCCCCTCAATATCAAGTAGGGGATCAAGTCTGGTTATCCACCAAATATCTACCTCTAAAAGGGCCACGCACATTCAACCCAAGATACCTTGGTCCCTATTCCATCTCTACCATAGTAAACCCAGTAGCGGTCAAGTTGGACTTGCCCCCGCACATAAAGATACATCCGGTCTTCCACGTCTCTCTATTAAAACCCGTGCAACCTCAAACCCGACTAACTAAATCTCCAAAACCTATCCTAGTTGATGGAGAACTCGAGTTTGAAGTCAAAAGCATTCTGGACTCCAAGATCTCCAAATCTAAACTATTTTACATAATTGACTGGAAAGGCTACGGCCCCCAAGAGAGATCCTGGGAACCTGCTGAATATGTCCATGCTCCTCGCCTAATCAAAAGATTTCACCGAACATTTCCTGACAAGCCAAAACCCCCGGAGAAGCCCGGTTTGGGAGGGGCCTTGAGGGGGGGTACTGTCATGATCTCTGCTTCCAAAAGGTCAGGGTTTTCCCAACTCCCTTGGAAGCAGATCCATAACCCAGGTTCCGAGTGCCAACCAGTCCCAATTGAGACCTTTTGGACCCAGTCCTGGCGCCAGTGGCACCAGGCTCATAAATATGCCCAGTCCCAGCGCTGGAAGCGCCAGGCTCATAATGCTTGGGTGGACTTACCTGCAGCAGACCATGCTGCTTACTTGCCTGCCAGTTGAGCCTCTGATCCTCTTCTGTTTGGAACTACTTTTCCTGTTGGGTGGGGCAGGAGCCACTCCCTAGGTTCAGAACACTGGAACTCTTCTGGAAAGCAGGAACTCTTTTCTTACCTAGGCGTGGCTGTGGAAGGAGACACCTAAGCACTACAGGAGGCTATTTAAACCACACCCGATGGATGAATCTTGCTTTGCGTTATTCTGCATCCTCTGCAGCAGAACGCTCATCGTGTCTTCTGCAGCTGATCCTGGGCCTAAGGAAAAAGGCTTACCATCCTGAATCCAGTCTTCAGCAACACCTATAAAGACAAGAAAGAACAGGTTAGCATTACGGTCTTCAGTGACAGCTCTTCACTTACCTGGTCCATCAGCTGTCACCAACGCCTCGCGCTGCATTTCGACATCTGAAAGACAAAGGTTTACCTACTCTTCGTGCGCTCCGGAGGTCTTCACACTGCATTCCGGCATCTGAAAGACAAAAGCTTACCAACTCTTCGCACGCTCCGGAGGCCTTCGGCGCCGCATCCCGCATCTGAAAGACAAAACAAGGTGCGTTTAAAGACATTGGGGAACTTTAATACTCACGTGCCATTACTCCTTTCCACATCTAACCCAGTGGGTATTCCGGCACCCTGCAGCCGCTCCGAACTTGTACCTACAAAATAAAACGACAGTTAGAGCGCATCGTGAAGCAGGCAACAAGCGCTTACTTACGTGCTTCCAGGCGCTTCTATTCATCACACGGGCTCCATCTTCAACTCACTTCAGCCCGTCATCCACCATCGTCGGAACCCTGCAAAACAAGAGACATCATTACTAAAGACTTTAAAGACATTAGAATTACTCGAAACTTACCGTTCGTGCAGTAAACGACGGACAGCAGTCCTCTGAAGTCAAGAGGCCTGCTCCCCTTATCCAGTGAAGAAACTGGTTACAGCACCCTGCCCCGAGGCAGATGGAGAGCACGGCGTTCACTTACCTAAGGTGAGAGCGTTAACCTTCGGGGTTCTACAGGAGAAGAGAAAGGGAAGAAGAGAGAGACATTCAATAACCCAGTTCATTAATCCCATATTTTCTATCTGCAGACATCTTACCCTTCGAGTCAGACATACAGTGCACAGAGGTCCAGCCCAAAGAGCCAGCCGTGTGTTACACATCACCTTTGAAGATACGGAATACGCCCAGTCAAGACCGGCGCCTCTACGGGAATCAGCTGAGCGTTACACTAAGGAACCAAAGGGTTTTTGTTAGGTTGGTCTTGAAACAGAGGACATCTGCTTAAGCCTTTCTTCTGAAATGTCTTGTCATAGAGCAGGTTACGATCTTTCTTCAAATGTGTCTTTCCAAGGGCCATGGACCTAGACCTTTACAGCTATGATCAGAGTTTAATGCCTTGAGAAGCACAACCCAAAACAGAACCCGTGGAAATGTTTAAAATACTCAGTACAGACATGGCAAAGTGTACATACCCTGAATGACTGCAATAATCCATTAGGTTGGAGATGGTTCCGCGTTCCTTTCGGGAATAAGGGAAGCCCTGCGGGAACAAAGAATCTTCTCTGAAGGTGTTTGGTTGTCTTCAGAAAATTGACAATTATTTTCTATCCCTCCTATTTTATAACATTTTCGAGACCACATTTGATGAAGAATATGTATAGACATTATCTAGAGAAAGACAGCAAACATTCACTTACATGGACATACTTGGGGGTCCCTGGAAGGTGGCAGGCTACAAGCTCCATTGGCAGGCAGAACAGCAGCCCTAAGGAATAACAGAGTTTCTGTAAGTTTTATCTCAATCTGGTGACATACCTTTTAGCGTTCCTTATGAGGTACCCTCTAATAGGGTAAGGTCTACCAAGATCTTCCTTGATCAGTGCTGCCATGAGCATCCAGGCGCTTAGATCTTTACAGCTATGCATGATATTTGGGGCCTTAGAGCACGACCCACGGAGGAATCAAAGAAAGGTTTAAAAAAAGCACATGTCTATGAATACCAGGTCATTGATACCCACCTTTTGAGATGATAGCTACAGCAGATTGGTCACATGACACAAGGCAAAGTTCACAATCCTTGAATGACTGAAGATGTGTCTTTGGTCCAGTGTGTTAATAAGGTGCATCCAGACAGGTAAGGAGCACTACACGAGTAAAAGAGATACTGTTAGGTTAGTCATTCTACAAATGGTATTTCTTTTTGCAATTCCTCATGAAATAACATGTCACAGGGCTGGCTATACCCTGATCAGGTTTCCCAACAGTGATCCCAAAGATCATGCCTACATATCTGTGCACTGGGTTTGAGGACTGGACAGGCATGTGTCCAGGAATAAAACCTGCAATGATTTAGTCAAGCAGATCTCTGGCAAATACCCAGGATTCCACTCCTATGAGATAACGGATATTTTCCTCAAAATGGTACCCATGATACCCATGGCTAAGTTTCCTTACCGTGAAAGATTTTAGCAATCCCAAAGGTCAGGGCTGCTGTCTGGTTGATTCCTGGGATCAAGAGGAGCCCTGTAGATACAAAGGAACTTATCTGAGTGTGGCATCTTATCTTCTAAAAATTGACATTCCTTTTCACTTGCTTGAATTTTGAGCATTTTCGAGGCCACATTTCTTAATCAACATGTGAATTCCAGAAGTAGCTAAGGAAATAAAGAAAATATGTACTTACTGGGATCCAACATTCAAAATTCCCAGAAGGTGGAAAGCTCCAACGTCAAGTGATAGGCAGGGCAGCCAAGGAACCAAAGAATTTCTGTTAGGTTGGTCTTGAAACAGAGGACATCTGCTTAAGCCTTTCTTCTGAAATGTCTTGGCATAGAGCAGGTTACGATCTTTCTTCAAATGTGTCTTTCCAAGATCCATGGACCTAGACCTTTACAGCTATGATCAGAGTTTAATGCCTTGAGAACCACAACCCAAAACAGAACCCATGGAAATGTTTAAAATACTAAGTACAGACATGGCAAAGTGTACATGCCCTGAATGACTGCAATAATCCATTAGGTTGGAGATGGTTCCACGTTCCTTCCTGGAATAAGGGAAGCCCTGCAGGAACAAAGAAACTTCTCTGAAGGAGTTTGGTTGTCGTCAGAAAATTGACAGTTATGTTCTATCCCTCCTTTTTTATAACATTTTCGAGACCACATTTTATGAAGAATATGTATAGACATTATCTAGAGAAAGACAGCAAACATTCACTTACATGGATATACTTGGGGGCTCCCCGGAAGGTGGCCGGCTACAAGCTCCATTGGCAGGCAGAACAGCAGCCCTAAGGAACAACAGAGTTTCTGTAAGTTTTATCTCAATCTGGTGACATACCTTTTAGCGGTCCTCATGAGGTACCCTCTCATAGGGTAAGGTCTACCAAGATCTTCCTTGATCAGTGCTGCCATGAGCATCCAGGCGCTTAGATCTTTACAGCTATGCATGATATTTGGGGCCTTAGAGCACGACCCACGGAGGAATCAAAGAAAGGTTTAAAAAAAGCACATGTCTATGAAAACCAGGTCATTGATACCCGCCTTTTGAGATGATAGCTACAGCAGATTGGTCACATGACACAAGGCAAAGTTCACAATCCTTGAATGACTGAAGATGTGTCTTTGGTCCAGTGTGTTAATAAGGTGCATCCAGACAGGTAAGGAGCACTACACGAGTAAAAGAGATACTGTTAGGTTAGTCATTCTACAAATGGTATTTCTTTTTGCAATTCCTCATTAAATAACATGTCACAGGGCTGGCTATACCCTGATCAGGTTTCCCAACAGTGATCCCAAAGATCATGCCTACGTATCTGTGCACTGGGTTTGAGGACTGGACAGGCATGTGTCCAGGTATAAAACCTGCAATGATTTAGTCAAGCAGATCTCTGGCAAATACCCAGGATTCCATTCCTATGAGATAAGGATATTTTCCTCAAAATGGTACCCATGAGACCCATGGCTAAGTTTCCTTACCATAAAAGATGTTAGCAATCCCAAAGGTCAGAGCTGCTGTCTGGTTGATTCCTGGGAACAAGAGGAGCCCTGTAGATACAAAGGAACTTATCTGAGTGTGGCATCTTATCTTCTAAAAATTGACATTCCTTTTCACTTGCTTAAATTGTGAGCATTTTCGAGGCCACATTTCTTGATCAACATGTGAATTCCAGAAGTAGCTAAGGAAATAAAGAAAATATGTACTTACTGGGATCCAACATTCAAAATTCCCAGAAGGTGGAAAGCTCCAACGTCAAGTGATAGGCAGGGCAGCTAAGGAACCAAAGAGTTTCTGTTAGGTTGGTCTTGAAACAGAGAACATCTGCTTAAGCCTTTCTTCTGAAATGTCTTGTCATAGAGCAGGTTGTGATCTTTCTTCAAATGTGTCTTTCCAAGGTCCATGGACCTAGACCTTTACAGCTATGATCAGAGTTTAATGCCTTGAGAAGCACAACCCAAAACAGAACCCGTGGAAATGTTTAAAATACTCAGTACAGACATGGCAAAGTGTACATACCCTGAATGACTGCAATAATCCATTAGGTTGGAGATGGTTCCGCGTTCCTTTCGGGAATAAGGGAAGCCCTGCGGGAACAAAGAATCTTCTCTGAAGGTGTTTGGTTGTCTTCAGAAAATTGACAATTATTTTCTATCCCTCCTATTTTATAACATTTTCGAGACCACATTTGATGAAGAATATGTATAGACATTATCTAGAGAAAGTGTCAGGCTGAGAGGTCCTGTATCCGCGGAAGCTGCTGAACCCCCGACAATCCCCCTGAGATGTATTTCCCAGAACTAGTTTTCAATACAGCTCTGTAAACTACACCCCAAAGGGAAAGGGGGAATGGGACAACAAAACAACACCAGGCAGACTGCGTCAAGGCTAATCAGTGCTGAACCTGCAGAGGATAAAGAATAACATATACACTTCCTTAATTCACTTACTTAACCTTATGAATGGGAAGTCATTAATCCTTAACTAATAATTGAGAATCCTACCTGGTTCTTTTCTTGAAATTTCCTAGAGAAGCGGATAAGAAGCTGAAAATCTCTCTTACTTGCGATATTTGAAATTCCCAGCAACTTCTTACATTAGGCAAAACTGGAAGTCTTAGTTCTTTGTTTGTCTTTTTTCCAACATGCACTGGTAGTTCAATTAGATTGTCTTTAAAATGTTCTTTCTTGTCATTTCAAAACTTTTCAAACTATTTATAATTATCTTGAGTCTTTGAATCCTTGAAGAAAGAGGAAACACGTGCTAACTGCACACGCAGGTTATTTCCATTAAAATTATCGATGAACTTCACTTAGAAATCTTCTTGGTTGAAGAACACGCGCAAACGGATGAAGACGCGCGATCAAAATAATCCACACGCGCAATAATTCACACGCGCAATAGTCCACACGCGCAATAATGTTCTCCTGCGAGACACGCGAAATAAGAACACCCGCGCTATTGAGTTCAAACGCAAGGAAGAGATTCTCACGCGCAAAATCACTCGCGATAAAAAAAACACACGCGCACTCACATGGCACGCGACGAACAGATTCTCGCGCTTTGTACCCCCGCGCTAAAAATCACACGCGCTTTGTACACCCGCGCTAAAAATCACACGCGCTTTGTATTTCACACGCGCTTTGTATTTCACACGCGCTTGTACACTCGCGCTAAAAATCACACGCGCATTGTATTTCACACACGCTTTGTATTTCACACGCGCTTTGTAGTTCTCACGCAGCGTATAGCTTTTCGCGCAAAGGATCACCCGCGCAATAAAACACACGCGCGTTTAAAATGGCACGAGACCAACCTCTACTCGCGCTCAGAATACACACGCTAGAAAGCACGCGCTCACTTGAATAAGCACGCGACAGTCAAAATCTCGCGCTAAGGAACACCGCACTGGAAACACAAGCGCACTCCGATAGTTCAACAGTTTTAGTAGAAACACTACTTTTAACGAATTTTCAAGGAGACTGTTATTAAGATGAACAGATTTACAGTAGAAATAAAGTCACTTATCTCCTGAGCGAATTCACAAAGATTTCCTGCTTTTCCTATCTTCAAAACGAATTCCTGCCAGCCGAAGACCTCTCCTGAACCCCCAAGAAAGTAGCCGCTCAACTGCTGAGATCTGAAGGATAAAATCCACCAGGCCTAATACTAAAGCAGGAGCAGCCACTGAACACGTCCTCTCAGATGGGGTTTTGATGATGAAAGGCACAGAGTGACAGTTTAGAATGTTCATTGTTGTTCAGCATTGTCTTCTAGCCAATCAGAGCTGTCACTGTGAGGCTCCATCTTGCCTTGGGTCAGAACCAGGATTCTGAATCAACAAGTTAAGGCCTAACCAACTATAATGGAAAACTTCCCACCCACACAAAGCTAATCTGAAAAGGATAATAATAAAAAGGAAACTTGAATAAGAGAAGGAAACCTGACAGAAAGACAGCAAACATTCACTTACATGGACATACTTGGGGGTCCCTGGAAGGTGGCAGGCTACAAGCTCCATTGGCAGGCAGAACAGCAGCCCTAAGGAATAACAGAGTTTCTGTAAGTTTTATCTCAATCTGGTGACATACCTTTTAGCGTTCCTTATGAGGTACCCTCTAATAGGGTAAGGTCTACCAAGATCTTCCTTGATCAGTGCTGCCATGAGCATCCAGGCGCTTAGATCTTTACAGCTATGCATGATATTTGGGGCCTTAGAGCATGACCCACGGAGGAATCAAAGAAAGGTTTAAAAAAAGCACATGTCTATGAATACCAGGTCATTGATACCCACCTTTTGAGATGATAGCTACAGCAGATTGGTCACATGACACAAGGCAAAGTTCACAATCCTTGAATGACTGAAGATGTGTCTTTGGTCCAGTGTGTTAATAAGGTGCATCCAGACAGGTAAGGAGCACTACACGAGTAAAAGAGATACTGTTAGGTTAGTCATTCTACAAATGGTATTTCTTTTTGCAATTCCTCATGAAATAACATGTCACAGGGCTGGCTATACCCTGATCAGGTTTCCCAACAGTGATCCCAAAGATCATGCCTACGTATCTGTGCACTGGGTTTGAGGACTGGACAGGCATGTGTCCAGGAATAAAACCTGCAATGATTTAGTCAAGCAGATCTCTGGCAAATACCCAGGATTCCACTCCTATGAGATAACAGATATTTTCCTCAAAATGGTACCCATGAAACCCATGGCTATGTTTCCTTACCGTGAAAGGTTTTAGCTATCCCAAAGGTCAGGGCTGCTGTCTGGTTGATTCCTGTGAACAAGAGGAGCCCTTTCGATACAAAGGAACTTATCTGAGTGTGGCATCTTATCTTCTAAAAATTGACATTCCTTTTCACTTGCTTAAATTTTGAGCATTTTCAAGGCCACATTTCTTGATCAACATGTGAATTCCAGAAGTAGCTAAGGAAATAAAGAAAATATGTACTTACTGGGATCCAACATTCAAAATTCCCAGAAGGTGGAAAGCTCCAACGTCAAGTGATAGGCAGGGCAGCTAAGGAACCAAATAATTTCTGTTAGGTTGGTCTTGAAACAGAGGACATCTGCTTAAGCCTTTCTTCTGAAATGTCTTGTCATAGAGCAGGTTACGATCTTTCTTCAAATGTGTCTTTCCAAGATCCATGGACCTAGACCTTTACAGCTATGATCAGAGTTTAATGCCTTGAGAAGCACAACCCAAAACAGAACCCATGGAAATGTTTAAAATACTCAGTACAGACATGGCAAAGTGTACATACCCTGAATGACTGCAATAATCCATTAGGTTGGAGATGGTTCCACGTTCCTTCCGGGAATAAGGGAAGCCCTGCGGGAACAAAGAGACTTCTCTGAAGGTGTTTGGTTGTCGTCAGAAAATTGACAGTTATTTTCTATCCCTCCTATTTTATAACATTTTCGAGACCACATTTTATGAAGAATATGTATAGACATTATCTAGAGAAAGACAGCAAACATTCACTTGCATGGATATACTTGGGGGCTCCCCGGAAGGTGGCCGGCTACAAGCTCCATTGGCAGGCAGAACAGCAGCCCTAAGGAACAACAGAGTTTCTGTAAGTTTTATCTCAATCTGGTGACATACCTTTTAGCGGTCCTCATGAGGTACCCTCTCATAGGGTAAGGTCTACCAAGATCTTCCTTGATCAGTGCTGCCATGAGCATCCAGGCGCTTAGATCTTTACAGCTATGCATGATATTTGAGGCCTTAGAGCACGACCCACGGAGGAATCAAAGAAAGGTTTAAAAAAAGCACATGTCTATGAATACCAGGTCATTGATACCCACCTTTTGAGATGATAGCTACAGCAGATTGGTCACATGACACAAGGCAAAGTTCACAATCCTTGAATGACTGAAGATGTGTCTTTGGTCCAGTGTGTTAATAAGGTGCATCCAGACAGGTAAGGAGCACTACACGAGTAAAAGAGATACTGTTAGGTTAGTCATTCTACAAATGGTATTTCTTTTTGCAATTCCTCATGAAATAACATGTCACAGGGCTGGCTATACCCTGATCAGGTTTCCCAACAGTGATCCCAAAGATCATGCCTACGTATCTGTGCACTGGGTTTGAGGACTGGACAGGCATGTGTCCAGGAATAAAACCTGCAATGATTTAGTCAAGCAGATCTCTGGCAAATACCCAGGATTCCACTCCTATGAGATAACAGATATTTTCCTCAAAATGGTACCCATGAAACCCATGGCTATGTTTCCTTACCGTGAAAGGTTTTAGCTATCCCAAAGGTCAGGGCTGCTGTCTGGTTGATTCCTGTGAACAAGAGGAGCCCTTTCGATACAAAGGAACTTATCTGAGTGTGGCATCTTATCTTCTAAAAATTGACATTCCTTTTCACTTGCTTAAATTTTGAGCATTTTCAAGGCCACATTTCTTGATCAACATGTGAATTCCAGAAGTAGCTAAGGAAATAAAGAAAATATGTACTTACTGGGATCCAACATTCAAAATTCCCAGAAGGTGGAAAGCTCCAACATCAAGTGATAGGGAGGGCAGCTAAGGAACCAAAGAGTTTCTGTTAGGTTGGTCTTGAAACAGAGGACATCTGCTTAAGCCTTTCTTCTGAAATGTCTTGTCATAGAGCAGGTTACGATCTTTCTTCAAATGTGTCTTTCCAAGGGCCATGGACCTAGACCTTTACAGCTATGATCAGAGTTTAATGCCTTGAGAAGCACAACCCAAAACAGAACCCGTGGAAATGTTTAAAATACTCAGTACAGACATGGCAAAGTGTACATACCCTGAATGACTGCAATAATCCATTAGGTTGGAGATGGTTCCAGGTTCCTTTCGGGAATAAGGGAAGCCCTGCGGGAACAAAGAATCTTCTCTGAAGGTGTTTGGTTGTCGTCAGAAAATTGACAGTTATTTTCTATCCCTCCTATTTTATAACATTTTCGAGACCACATTTGATGAAGAATATGTATAGACATTATCTAGAGAAAGACAGCAAACATTCACTTACATGGATATACTTGGGGGCTCCCCGGAAGGTGGCAGGCTACTGTCAGGGTCCTGCTTGACTGAATTCCACAGGAGCTGATGCTGGCCCCACAGACCCTCACCAGGAGTTCACCTCTCAACCCTTAAATATAAGCTGAGCTGAAAACCCCAAGAAAGGGAAAGGGGAATTTGGAGAAAATAACAACGGAGACACTGCTGCCCTTCAACGGTCTGGTAGGCTCTGGTATCTGTGGTAAACAAATACACCTGGTTACTTATATAATAAGAAAACTTCTTTTCTAAACTTATGCTAAATAAACTCTAAACTCTTTACCTCTTAAACCTCAGTAAAGACTTAGAGGTTAGTAATCTTTATGGAATATCTTGTAAATATATCTTGTGTTGTGCAAATAGTTCAAGCCAATCTAGTCTCTTTAGAATCCTAAAGTGATGGCCTTTGCAACATCTTTTCAGAATTAGATATTCTTCTTACTTCAAAGTTCTTTTGACCTTATGTAGTTTTCAATGCTTACATAAATTGCAGTCTTTCTCTGAAAACATTGAGTTCTATTTGCATAGATTACTTTAAATTATATTCTTTAACTTCCTGGAATACTGCTTTCTTTCTGCGTGTGAATTGTTTTCCTTATTTACACATTTACACAAGGAACGTGTGCGATAAACACGTGAAATCAGAAGACGTGAAGAATTGTCTTCGCGTGTAAAATACACACGCGATTATTTTACAAAACCCGCGCGCGTAAAAAATACGTAAACGCGATAAAAATAACACGCGCTGATAAAAATGGACTCGCGCTCTATCGCAACCCAACACGCGCTTTCTCTTGAGACGCATTTTGCGTAAGAAAATGTACACGCGCTAAAGTTAACTTGCGCAATTCTTTTGGGCACGCGCTCTATCGCAAACCACACGCGCTTTCTCAGGAAACGTCTTTCACGTAAAAAATGAACACGTGCTAAAATTCACACGCGCAATTCTTTTTGGCACGCGCTCTATCGCAAACCACACGCGCTTTCTCAGGAAACGTCTTTCACGTAAAAAATGAACACGCGCTTTAAAAAGAACACGCAAAAAACAACTTGCGAGCTCGCGCACACCTTAAACAGTCTTGAAGAACATTACACGCAGTTAATCAACTTTCAAATCCTACGCACAATCTTCAAGCTTGATTTCCTTATAATAACTTTAACTGTAAATGTCTCTTTTCTCAAATGAACTTGAAACTTGTTTACTCTTTAAGTTTTCTTATAAAAGAAAATGAAAGTTCACTGTGACAATCTCAAAATCTTTAAAAGAACGATCCCACCTGATGACTTCTTGTTCAAATTGGATCAGCAAACGATATTCTTACTTCTTTGGTAGATTTTCTGAGCTCTGGAAAGGCCTTACTTAAGGAGCTTAACTAATATACAACCAGCCACTGAATTTCTCTGGATGAAAGGCAGTTTAGAATCTTGCTCATCTCCCAAGAATCAAACCCATTGTCCTCTCCACCAATCAGGCAACCAAACATATCATGGTTTCTTTAACCAATCAGATTAAGTTTCTTTCGCTCCATCTTGACTTGGGCAAGCACAATGTTAATTCTATGAACAAACTCTTCCTGTTACTAACCCAGCCAGTTCTGAAAGCACAACTAACCCAGCCAGCTCTAACGGCACAATGTTAATCTTGTTACTCTTCCTGTTATTAAACTAGCCAGTCCTGACAGTACCCCCCTCTTCAAAGCCCTGTCCCAGGGCCTGGTTTAGCAGGGAACCTCTTGTGAAACTGTTTTATCAATTGAGGGGCATGTACATCTACTTGATCCTCCCAAGATCTTTCCTCAGGACCGTATCCCTTCCAGTCAATAAGATATTGTAAGGTACCTCTAACAATCCTGGAATCTAAGATTTTCTTAACTTCAAACTCTTCGTCATTTTCCTCTGTGTAAACTGCTGGTGGTGGTTTTCCTAATCTAGTTCCTGACACACAAGGTTTCACTAAGCTGACATGAAATGTAGGGTGACTTTTGATACTTGCGGGTAATTTCAGTTTGATTGCTACGGGATTTATTATTCTTTCTATTTCAAATGGACCAATAAATCTCGGACTAAATTTAGTTCTTCCCTTTAAACGTAGGTTTTTTGTGGACAGCCAAACTTTTTGACCCACCTGATAATGTGGTGCTTTACGACGTTTCTTATCAGCAAATGTCTTAAATCTTAGCTTACTTTTTTCTAAGGTTTCTTTAGCTTTCCCTAAACCATCTCTAATACAAGTCAATCGCTGCTCAACCTCTGGATTGGAATACTCAGATGGCAACACTTCTTTCAAAAATCGTGGGTGGACACCATAGTTGCTAAAAAATGGAGAATACTTAGTAGAATCCTTGACAGAATTGTTATAACTAAACTCTGCTAGCCAAAGAAGATCTACCCAACTTCCTCTTTCTTGCCAAAAAGCTCTAATATATTTTTCCAATTCTTGATTTACTCGCTCTGTTTGGCCGTTGGTCTGTGGGTGATAACCTGAAGAAAGCTTTACCTCAATTCCCAACTCTGTACAGAAAGCTCGCCAAAACTTAGAAATGAACTGAGACCCTCGATCTGATACAATATGTGTTGGTAGACCATGTAATCGTACTACTTCTTGCAAAAAACTTTTTGCCAGATTCCTTGCAGAAGCCTCTCCTTTCATGGGAATGAAATGCCCAGCTTTCGTTAGTAAATCCACAACTACTAATACTGTAGTGTAACCTTGATCTTTGGGAAGATCTACAATATAATCCATAGAGATTGTAAACCAAGGACTAGGGGGTACTGGTAATGGATTTAATAACCCAGATGGTTTTCCTCCTCCTGACTTTACTCGAGCACAGACTTCACATGTTTTCACATAGTTTTCAATATCTTTTTTCATTTCTTTCCACCAAAACTTTCTCTCAACCAGTTCAATAGTCTTACGAATTCCAGGGTGACCTACCAACTTGGATTCATGACATTCTTGCATAATTTCCTTTTGCAGTTCCTTGCTTGGAAGGTAAATTTTAGAGTGGACACATGGAAATCCTTCAATTAAATGTCTTCCAGAATCCTCCGCTAACCAAGATTGAATTTCATCTTCTGGTAATTCCTTTAGAATCTTTTTAAGAAGCTGATTCTCTTCCTTTGTAGCACTTAGAATACATTTTTCTTCTGCAATCACTGGTTCTGGTAATAATTGATTTTCAACTTCTCCCGAAGATCCTTGTCGTGATAAAGCATCCGCTTTACCGTTTAACCGCCCAGGCTTGAATGTTATCACAAAATCGTATTCTGAAAAGAAAAGTGACCACCTAAGTTGTCGAGGTGATAGTGTTCGAGCAGATTTCAAAAACAGAAGATTTCGATGATCGGTTAAAACGGTTACTGTGAATCTTGCTCCCAACAGATAATGTCTCCATTCCTGAAATGCTTTCTTGATTGCCAGGAGTTCTCTGTCTGTAATTGTGTAGTTCACTTCTGCTGGAAGCAATTTCTTAGATAGATAGGCCACAGGATGCAACTGTCCAGTTTCAGGATGCCTTTGAGAAAGCACTGCTCCAATTGCAACATTAGAAGCATCTGCCTCCACAAAAAATGGTTGTGAAGGATCTGGGTGTAATAAGATCGGTCCAGATGTAAAACAGTTCTTCAATGTTTTGAAAGCTTGATCCGCTTCATCTTTCCACTCAAATTTCATTCCTTTCTTCAATAATTTGGTGATAGGAGCAACAGTTTGAGAGAAATTTTTAATGAATCTCCTGTAAAAGTTTGCAAAGCCCAGGAAGCTTTGGATATCTTTAACACAAGTTGGAGTTGGCCACTGTTCAACTGCCTTAATTTTCTTCATATCCATTTCCAAACCTTTGGGAGAAATCATAAAACCTAAAAATTCCACTTCTCTGGTATGAAATTGGCTCTTTTCTAACTTAGCAAATAGTTTATTCTCCCTTAGTCGTTGTAACACTTTCTTTACATGTTCTTCATGTTGCATTAGATCCTTAGAATAAATGAGAATGTCATCTATGTATACTACTACAAAGATGTCAATAAAATCTCTTAATACCTCATTTATAAAAAATTGAAAGGCTGCGGGAGCGTTACACAATCCGAATGGCATAACTTGATATTCGAAAAGACCAAATTTTGTTCTAAATGCCGTTTTCCATTCATCACCTTGACGTACTCGCACCAAATGATATGCACCACGAAGATCTAGTTTGCTAAATACTGAGGCTCCTTGAATCTGGTCTAACATTACTGATATTAAAGGCAGCAGATATCTGTTTTTAATTGTTATCTTGTTTAATGCTCTATAATCTATGCATGTTCGTAAAGTGCCTTCCTTTTTGGGAACAAAAAATAGTGGAGAAGCTGCTGGCAATTGAGAGTGCCTGATGAACCCCTTATTCAAATTTTCTTGGATGTAATCCTTCAAATGTTGATTCTCTTTTTCTGTTAAGGCATAGATGCGACTGCAAGGAATGTGGGCCCCTGGTTCTAAATCAATTTTACAGTCATACTCTCTATGAGGAGGTAACTCATTAGCTTCCTTTTCACTAAACACATCATTGAAATCATGGTAACACTTTGGTAATTCTCCCATTACAGCCCCTATAGAATGTACTATAGTTCCCAAATTCACCAAACCTTCCACTACTTCTGAACAATTATCACTAGAAACATTTTCCTGAATTGCTTCTTTACAACAATTTGTAACACAAAAAGCAGAATCCAATTTCACCACTCTTCTTCCCCAATCAATCTGAGGGTTATGATACGTCAACCAAGGCATTCCCAAAATTATTTTCAACTGTGGAGTGTCAATTAATTCAAACACAATGTCCTCCCAGTGTCCTCCAATTTCCATTTCCGATGGGATTGTTTCATGTGTAATTAAACCTGATGTCAGTTGAGACCCATCCACCGCTCTCACATACTCTGGTATATTTTTTACAACGTAAGGCACATTCATATCTTTAACCACATTCCAATCCATGAAGTTACCAGTGGCTCCTGAATCTATTACTACTGGACCACTCCCCTTTAATTCCTCTTTAATATACAAGGATACATTCAATGTAATATGTGGTACTGCTGCTTGGATGGTATTTGCCACTTGCTGATTTCTGGAGCTGTTAGTAGATGCAGAAGGTTTTGGACACCAAGGGCAATTTCCAACAAAATGTCCTGATTTCCCAAAATATAAAGATAAATTATTCTGTCTTCGCCTATCCTTCTCCTCCTTAGTTAAAGGACCTCTCACTTTATTTACTCTCTCTGCGTTCTCAGTTCTCAATTCTTTATTTACAAATTCTAATCTTCCTCTATCAACTCTAGGGAAAACTCTGGGTTGCTCAACTCCTCCTCTTCTACGCTCAGCCTTGCGTTCCCCTAATCTATAGTCAATTTGTATGACCAGATTAATTAAATCCTCACATGAAGTGGGTCTATTAACAATTGTAGATAAGGCATCTTTCAATTCCTCCTTCAAACCTCTATAAAATAAAGAGGATTGTTTCTCTTCTGGCCAATTGCTCTCTAATACTAAAGATCTGAACTGTGTGATGTAAGACACTAAATCTTTGGTTCCCTGTTTTAACTCTAATAGTTCTCCATCTACTTCTTGAGATAATTGGCGTCTGTCAAACATTTTTTTAAATTCTAACTTGAAAGCTAACAAGTTCTTTAGTATAGGATTCTCTTGACCAACCAATAATACTGACCAAGTTGCCGCCTCACCAGTGAGGTAAGACAGCATAAAAGCTATTTTAAAAGCATCTGTGTTAAAAGCTTCAGGTCGACAAAGGAAATGAAGTTCACACTGTGTAAGGAAAATCTGGCATTTCTTGGCCTCTCCCCCAAAACGCTCTGGAGGTGCTAAGGGGACTGGACCTACAGGTATATTCAAACTTCCCCTGCGTCTTTCTTGAGAACTCGTTCCTTCACCCAAATCCTCTCTAATTAACACTGGTAATTCTCTACTAGTATCCTCTGAATCTCTTGACTCCAAAGAAATTTCTTCACCCTTACGGGTAACCTTGGAGTTTAACTCTTCAAACTTGACTTGTAATTCCTGATTTTCTTTTCGCACAGCCCTCATTTCCTCCCTTAACTCTGAAAACATGTCCCTTATGGAACTAGCTAGTGCCTCTGTGGGATCCATATCAGCTCAGGTGGAAAATATTATCGTGGGCCTTTCATCCTGTCAGGGTCCGGCTTAACTGAATTCCACAGGAGCTGATGCTGGCCCCACAGACCCTCACCAGGAGTTCACCTCTCAACCCTTAAATATAAGCTGAGCTGAAAACCCCAAGAAAGGGAAAGGGGAATTTGGAGAAAATAACAACGGAGACACTGCTGCCCTTCAACCGTCTGGTAGGCTCTGGTATCTGTGGTAAACAAATACACCTGGTTACTTATATAATAAGAAAACTTCTTTTCTAAACTTATGCTAAATAAACTCTAAACTCTTTACCTCTTAAACCTCAGTAAAGACTTAGAGGTTAGTAATCTTTATGGAATATCTTGTAAATATATCTTGTGTTGTGCAAATAGTTCAAGCCAATCTAGTCTCTTTAGAATCCTAAAGTGATGGCCTTTGCAACATCTTTTCAGAATTAGATATTCTTCTTACTTCAAAGTTCTTTTGACCTTATGTAGTTTTCAATGCTTACATAAATTGCAGTCTTTCTCTGAAAACATTGAGTTCTATTTGCATAGATTACTTTAAATTATATTCTTTAACTTCCTGGAATACTGCTTTCTTTCTGCGTGTGAATTGTTTACCTTATTTACACATTTACACAAGGAACGTGTGCGATAAACACGTGAAATCAGAAGACGTGAAGAATTGTCTTCGCGTGTAAAATACACACGCGATTATTTTACAAAACCCGCGCGCGTAAAAAATATGTAAACGCGATAAAAATAACACGCGCTGATAAAAATGGACTCGCGCTCTATCGCAACCCAACACGCGCTTTCTCTTGAGACGTATTTCGCGTAAGAAAATGTACACGCGCTAAAGTTAACTTGCGCAATTCTTTTGGGCACGAGCTCTATCGCAAAACCACACGCGCTTTCTCAGGAAACGTCTTTCACGTGAAAAATGTACACGCGCTAAAATTCACACGCGCAATTCTTTTTGGCACGCGCTCGATCGCAAAACCACACGCGCTTTCTCAGGAAACGTCTTTCACGTAAAAAATGTACACCCGCTTTAAAAAGAACACGCAAAAAACAACTTGCGAGCTCGCGCACACATTAAACAGTCTTGAAGAACATTACACGCAGTTAATCAACTTTCAAATCCTACGCACAATCTTCAAGCTTGATTTCCTTATAATAACTTTAACTGTAAATGTCTCTTTTCTCAAGTGAACTTGAAACTTGTTTACTCTTTAAGTTTTCTTATAAAAGAAAATGAAAGTTCACTGTGACAATCTCAAAATCTTTAAAAGATTCGCTCCATCTTGACTTGGGCAAGCACAATGTTAATTCTATGAACAAACTCTTCCTGTTACTAACCCAGCCAGTTCTGAAAGCACAACTAACCCAGCCAGCTCTAAAGGCACAATGTTAATCTTGTTACTCTTCCTGTTATTAAACTAGCCAGTCCTGACAGCTACAAGCTCCATTGGCAGGCAGAACAGCAGCCCTAAGGAACAACAGAGTTTCAGTAAGTTTTATCTCAATCTGGTGACATACCTTTTAGTGTTCCTCATGAGGTACCCTCTCATAGGGTAAGGTCTACCAAGATCTTCCTTGATCAGTGCTGCCATGAGCATCCAGGCGCTTAGATCTCTACAGCTATGCATGATATTTGGGGCCTTAGAGCACGACCCACGGAGGAATCAAAGAAAGGTTTAAAAAAAGCACATGTCTATGGATACCAGGTCATTGATACCCACCTTTTGAGATGATAGCTACAGCAGATTGGTCACATGACACAAGGCAAAGTTCACAATCCTTGAATGACTGAAGATGTGTCTTTGGTCCAGTGTGTTAATAAGGTGCATCCAGACAGGTAAGGAGCACTACACGAGTAAAAGAGATACTGTTAGGTTAGTCATTCTACCAATGGTATTTCTTTTTGCAATTCCTCATGAGATAACATGTCACAGGGCTGGCTATACCCTGATCAGGTTTCCCAACAGTGATTCCAAAGATCATGCCTACGTATATGTGCACTGGGTTTGAGGACTGGACAGGCATGTGTCCAGGTATAAAACCTGCAATGATTTAGTCAAGCAGATCTCTGGCAAATAACCAGGATTCCACTCCTATGAGATAACGGATATTTTCCTCAAAATGGTACCCATGAGACCCATGGCTAAGTTTCCTTACCATGAAAGATTTTAGCAATCCCAAAGGTCAGAGCTGCTGTCTGGTTGATTCCTGGGAACAAGAGGAGCCCTGTAGATACAAAGGAACTTATCTGAGTGTGGCATCTTATCTTCTAAAAATTGACATTCCTTTTCACTTGCTTAAATTTTGAGCATTTTCGAGGCCACATTTCTTGATCAACATGTGAATTCCAGAAGTAGCTAAGGAAATAAAGAAAATATGTACTTACTGGGATCCAACATTCAAAATTCCCAGAAGGTGGAAAGCTCCAACGTCAAGTGATAGGCAGGGCAGCTAAGGAACCAAAGAGTTTTTGTTAGGTTGGTCTTGAAACAGAGGACATCTGCTTAAGCCTTTCTTCTGAAATGTCTTGTCATAGAGCAGGTTACGATCTTTCTTCAAATGTGTCTTTCCAAGGGCCATGGACCTAGACCTTTACAGCTATGATCAGAGTTTAATGCCTTGAGAAGCACAACCCAAACAGAACCTGTGGAAATGTTTAAAATACTCAGTACAGACATGGCAAAGTGTACATACCCTGAATGACTGCAATAATCCATTAGGTTGGAGATGGTTCCGCGTTCCTTTCGGGAATAAGGGAAGCCCTGCGGGAACAAAGAATCTTCTCTGAAGGTGTTTGGTTGTCTTCAGAAAATTGACAGTTATTTTCTATCCCTCCTATTTTATAACATTTTCGAGACCACATTTGATGAAGAATATGTATAGACATTATCTAGAGAAAGGCAGCAAACATTCACTTACATGGATATACTTGGGGGCTCCCTGAAAGGTGGCAGGCTACAAGCTCCATTGGCAGGCAGAACAGCAGCCCTAAGGAACAACAGAGTTTCTGTAAGTTTTATCTCAATCTGGTGACATACCTTTTAGCTTTCCTTATGAGGTACCCTCTCATAGGGTAAGGTCTACCAAGATCTTCCTTGATCAGTGCTGCCATGAGCATCCAGGCGCTTAGATCTTTACAGCTATGCATGATATTTGGGGCCTTGGAGCACGACCCACGGAGGAATCAAAGAAAGGTTTAAAAAAAAGCACATGTCTATGAATACCGGGTCATTGATACCCACCTTTTGAGATGATAGCTACAGCAGATTGGTCACATGACACAAGGCAAAGTTCACAATCCTTGAATGACTGAAGATGTGTCTTTGGTCCAGTGTGTTAATAAGGTGCATCCAGACAGGTAAGGAACACTACACGAGTAAAAGAGATACTGTTAGGTTAGTCATTCTACAAATGGTATTTCTTTTTGCAATTCCTCATGAAATAACATGTCACAGGGCTGGCTATACCCTGATCAGGTTTCCCAACAGTGATCCCAAAGATCATGCCTACGTATCTGTGCACTGGGTTTGAGGACTGGACAGGCATGTGTCCAGGAGTAAAACCTGCAATGATTTAGTCAAGCAGATCTCTGGCAAATACCCAGGATTCCACTCCTATGAGATAACGGATACTTTCCTCAAAATGGTACCCATGATACCCATGGCTAAGTTTCCTTACCGTGAAAGATTTTAGCAATCCCAAAGGTCAGGGCTGCTGTCTGGTTGATTCCTGTGAACAAGAGGAGCCCTTTCGATACAAAGGAACTTATCTGAGTGTGGTATCTTATCTTCTAAAAATTGACATTCCTTTTCACTTGCTTAAATTTTGAGCATTTTCGAGGCCACATTTCTTGATCAACATGTGAATTCCAGAAGTAGCTAAGGAAATAAAGAAAATATGTACTTACTGGGATCCAACATTCAAAATTCCCAGAAGGTGGAAAGCTCCAACGTCAAGTGATAGGCAGGGCAGCTAAGGAACCAAAGAGTTTCTGTTAGGTTGGTCTTGAAATAGAGGACATCTGCTTAAGCCTTTCTTCTGAAATGTCTTGTCATAGAGCAGGTTATGATCTTTCTTCAAATGTGTCTTTCCAAGGTCCATGGACCTAGACCTTTACAGCTATGATCAGAGTTTAATGCCTTGAGAAGCACAACCCAAAACAGAACCCGTGGAAATGTTTAAAATACTCAGTACAGACATGGCAAAGTGTACATACCCTGAATGACTGTAATAATCCATTAGGTTGGAGATGGTTCCACATTCCTTTCGGGAATAAGGGAAGCCCTGCGGGAACAAAGAATCTTCTCTGAAGGTGTTTGGTTGTCTTCAGAAAATTGACAGTTATTTTCTATCCCTCCGATTTTATAACATTTTCGAGACCTCATTTGATGAAGAATATGTATAGATATTATCTAGAGAAAGACAGCAAACATTCACTTACATGGATATACTCGGGGGCTCCCCGGAAGGTGGCAGGCTACAAGCTCCATTGGCAGGCAGAACAGCAGCCCTAAGGAACAACAGAGTTTCTGTAAGTTTTATGTCAATCTGGTGACATACCTTTTAGCATTCCTCTTGAGGTAACCTCTCATAGGGTAAGGCCTACCAAGATCTTCCTTGATCAGTGCTGCCATGAGCATCCAGGCGCTTAGATCTTTACAGCTATGCATGATATTTGGGGCCTTAGAGCACGACCCACGGAGGAATCAAAGAAAGGTTTAAAAAAAGCACATGTCTATGAATACCAGGTCATTGATACCCACCTTTTGAGATGATAGCTGTAGCAGATAGGTCACATGACACAAGGCAAAGTTCACATTCCTTGAATGACTGAAGATGTGTCTTTGGTCCAGTGTGTTAATAAGGTGCATCCAGACAGGTAAGGAGCACTACACGAGTAAAAGAGATACTGTTAGGTTAGTCATTCTACAAATGGTATTTCTTTTTGCAATTCCTCATGAAATAACATATCACAGGGCTGGCTATCCTGATCAGGTTTCTCAACAGTGATCCCAAAGATCATGCCTACGTATATGTGCACTGGGTTTGAGGACTGGACAGGCATGTGTCCAGGTATAAAACCTGCAATGATTTAGTCAAGCAGATCTCTGGCAAATAACCAGGATTCCACTCCTATGAGATAACGGATATTTTCCTCAAAATGGTACCCATGAGACCCATGGCTAAGTTTCCTTACCATGAAAGATTTTAGCAATCCCAAAGGTCAGGGCTGCTGTCTGGTTGATTCCTGGGAACAAGAGGAGCCCTGTAGATACAAAGGAACTTATCTGAGTGTGGCATCTTATCTTCTAAAAATTGACATTCCTTTTCACTTGCTTAAATTTTGAGCATTTTCGAGGCCACATTTCTTGATCAACATGTGAATTCCAGAAGTAGCTAAGGAAATAAAGAAAATATGTTCTTACTGGGATCCAACATTCAAAATTCCCAGAAGGTGGAAAGCTCCAACGTCAAGTGATAGGCAGGGCAGCTAAGGAACCAAAGAGTTTCTGTTAGGTTGGTCTTGAAACAGAGGAAATCTGCTTAAGCCTTTCTTCTGAAATGTCTTGTCATAGAGCAGGTTACGATCTTTCTTCAAATGTGTCTTTCCAAGGGCCATGGACCTAGACCTTTACAGCTATGATCAGAGTTTAATGCCTTGAGAAGCACAACCCAAAACAGAACCCGTGGAAATGTTTAAAATACTCAGTACAGACATGGCAAAGTGTACATACCCTGAATGACTGCAATAATCCATTAGGTTGGAGATGGTTCCACGTTCCTTTCGGGAATAAGGGAAGCCCTGCGGGAACAAAGAATCTTCTCTGAAGGTGTTTGGTTGTCGTCAGAAAATTGACAGTTATTTTCTATCCCTCCTATTTTATAACATTTTCGAGACCACATTTGATGAAGAATATGTATAGACATTATCTAGAGAAAGACAGCAAACATTCACTTACATGGATATACTTGGGGGCTCCCCGGAAGGTGGCCGGCTACAAGCTCCATTGGCAGGCAGAACAGCAGCCCTAAGGAACAACAGAGTTTCTGTAAGTTTTATCTCAATCTGGTGACATACCTTTTAGCGTTCCTCATGAGGTACCCTCTCATAGGGTAAGGTCTACCAAGATCTTCCTTGATCAGTGCTGCCATGAGCATCCAGGCGCTTAGATCTTTACAGCTATGCATGATATTTGGGGCCTTAGAGCACGACCCACGGAGGAATCAAAGAAAGGTTTAAAAAAAGCACATGTCTATGGATACCAGGTCATTGATACCCACCTTTTGAGATGATAGCTACAGCAGATTGGTCACATGACACAAGGCAAAGTTCACAATCCTTGAATGACTGAAGATGTGTCTTTGGTCCAGTGTGTTAATAAGGTGCATCCAGACAGGTAAGGAGCACTACACGAGTAAAAGAGATACTGTTAGGTTAGTCATTCTACCAATGGTATTTCTTTTTGCAATTCCTCATGAAATAACATGTCACAGGGCTGGCTATACCCTGATCAGGTTTCCCAACAGTGATTCCAAAGATCATGCCTACGTATATGTGCACTGGGTTTGAGGACTGGACAGGCATGTGTCCAGGTATAAAACCTGCAATGATTTAGTCAAGCAGATCTCTGGCAAATAACCAGGATTCCACTCCTATGAGATAACGGATATTTTCCTCAAAATGGTACCCATGAGACCCATGGCTAAGTTTCCTTACCATGAAAGATTTTAGCAATCCCAAAGGTCAGAGCTGCTGTCTGGTTGATTCCTGGGAACAAGAGGAGCCCTGTAGATACAAAGGAACTTATCTGAGTGTGGCATCTTATCTTCTAAAAATTGACATTCCTTTTCACTTGCTTAAATTTTGAGCATTTTCGAGGCCACATTTCTTGATCAACATGTGAATTCCAGAAGTAGCTAAGGAAATAAAGAAAATATGTACTTACTGGGATCCAACATTCAAAATTCCCAGAAGGTGGAAAGCTCCAACGTCAAGTGATAGGCAGGGCAGCTAAGGAACCAAAGAGTTTTTGTTAGGTTGGTCTTGAAACAGAGGACATCTGCTTAAGCCTTTCTTCTGAAATGTCTTGTCATAGAGCAGGTTACGATCTTTCTTCAAATGTGTCTTTCCAAGGGCCATGGACCTAGACCTTTACAGCTATGATCAGAGTTTAATGCCTTGAGAAGCACAACCCAAACAGAACCTGTGGAAATGTTTAAAATACTCAGTACAGACATGGCAAAGTGTACATACCCTGAATGACTGCAATAATCCATTAGGTTGGAGATGGTTCCGCGTTCCTTTCGGGAATAAGGGAAGCCCTGCGGGAACAAAGAATCTTCTCTGAAGGTGTTTGGTTGTCTTCAGAAAATTGACAGTTATTTTCTATCCCTCCTATTTTATAACATTTTCGAGACCACATTTGATGAAGAATATGTATAGACATTATCTAGAGAAAGACAGCAAACATTCACTTACATGGATATACTCGGGGGCTCCCCGGAAGGTGGCAGGCTACAAGCTCCATTGGCAGGCAGAACAGCAGCCCTAAGGAACAACAGAGTTTCTGTAAGTTTTATGTCAATCTGGTGACATACCTTTTAGCATTCCTCTTGAGGTAACCTCTCATAGGGTAAGGCCTACCAAGATCTTCCTTGATCAGTGCTGCCATGAGCATCCAGGCGCTTAGATCTTTACAGCTATGCATGATATTTGGGGCCTTAGAGCACGACCCACGGAGGAATCAAAGAAAGGTTTTAAAAAAGCACATGTCTATGAATACCAGGTCATTGATACCCACCTTTTGAGATGATAGCTGTAGCAGATAGGTCACATGACACAAGGCAAAGTTCACATTCCTTGAATGACTGAAGATGTGTCTTTGGTCCAGTGTGTTAATAAGGTGCATCCAGACAGGTAAGGAGCACTACACGAGTAAAAGAGATACTGTTAGGTTAGTCATTCTACAAATGGTATTTCTTTTTGCAATTCCTCATGAAATAACATATCACAGGGCTGGCTATCCTGATCAGGTTTCTCAACAGTGATCCCAAAGATCATGCCTACGTATATGTGCACTGGGTTTGAGGACTGGACAGGCATGTGTCCAGGTATAAAACCTGCAATGATTTAGTCAAGCAGATCTCTGGCAAATAACCAGGATTCCACTCCTATGAGATAACGGATATTTTCCTCAAAATGGTACCCATGAGACCCATGGCTAAGTTTCCTTACCAGGAAAGATTTTAGCAATCCCAAAGGTCAGGGCTGCTGTCTGGTTGATTCCTGGGAACAAGAGGAGCCCTGTAGATACAAAGGAACTTATCTGAGTGTGGCATCTTATCTTCTAAAAATTGACATTCCTTTTCACTTGCTTAAATTTTGAGCATTTTCGAGGCCACATTTCTTGATCAACATGTGAATTCCAGAAGTAGCTAAGGAAATAAAGAAAATATGTTCTTACTGGGATCCAACATTCAAAATTCCCAGAAGGTGGAAAGCTCCAACGTCAAGTGATAGGCAGGGCAGCTAAGGAACCAAAGAGTTTCTGTTAGGTTGGTCTTGAAACAGAGGAAATCTGCTTAAGCCTTTCTTCTGAAATGTCTTGTCATAGAGCAGGTTACGATCTTTCTTCAAATGTGTCTTTCCAAGGGCCATGGACCTAGACCTTTACAGCTATGATCAGAGTTTAATGCCTTGAGAAGCACAACCCAAAACAGAACCCGTGGAAATGTTTAAAATACTCAGTACAGACATGGCAAAGTGTACATACCCTGAATGACTGCAATAATCCATTAGGTTGGAGATGGTTCCACGTTCCTTTCGGGAATAAGGGAAGCCCTGCGGGAACAAAGAATCTTCTCTGAAGGTGTTTGGTTGTCGTCAGAAAATTGACAGTTATTTTCTATCCCTCCTATTTTATAACATTTTCGAGACCACATTTGATGAAGAATATGTATAGACATTATCTAGAGAAAGACAGCAAACATTCACTTACATGGATATACTTGGGGGCTCCCCGGAAGGTGGCCGGCTACAAGCTCCATTGGCAGGCAGAACAGCAGCCCTAAGGAACAACAGAGTTTCTGTAAGTTTTATCTCAATCTGGTGACATACCTTTTAGCGTTCCTCATGAGGTACCCTCTCATAGGGTAAGGTCTACCAAGATCTTCCTTGATCAGTGCTGCCATGAGCATCCAGGCGCTTAGATCTTTACAGCTATGCATGATATTTGGGGCCTTAGAGCACGACCCACGGAGGAATCAAAGAAAGGTTTAAAAAAAGCACATGTCTATGAAAACCAGGTCATTGATACCCACCTTTTGAGGTGATAGCTACAGCAGATTGGTCACATGACACAAGGCAAAGTTCACAATCCTTGAATGACTGAAGATGTGTCTTTGGTCCAGTGTGTTAATAAGGTGCATCCAGACAGGTAAGGAGCACTACACGAGTAAAAGAAATACTGTTAGGTTAGTCATTCTACAAATGGTATTTCTTTTTGCAATTCCTCATGAAATACCATGTCACAGGGCTGGCTATACCCTGATCAGGTTTCCCAACAGTGATCCCAAAGATCATGCCTACGTATCTGTGCACTGGGTTTGAGGACTGGACAGGCATGTGTCCAGGTATAAAACCTGCAATGATTTAGTCAAGCAGATCTCTGGCAAATACCCAGGATTCCACTCCTATGAGATAACGGATATTTTCCTCAAAATGGTACCCATGTGTCACACCGCGGCCGTGGAAACTCTGGGCAAGATGGAGGCGGTATTAAACCCCTCTACAGGTCTGCTTGACGCTCTAGTCGTTTTTGGACCGGCAGGTATATAAGGAGGCCACGCCCCTTGCGAGTCACGTTGCAACTCGCATTCTTCGGTCTTTGGACTTTCGCCTGTGCTGCAGTGCCCCACCTACGAGAATTCCCTCGTTACCATTCTTCCCGGAGCCTTGTTTCTTCCCTGGTCTTCCCCTCTCGTGCATATCCCTTTTATTGCCTGCCCTGCCTCTTTTCCGGTTTTTCTTTCCTTCGCTTCTCTCAGATGTCGGTCAGCCTCTCCGCTGCCGCTTTCCCCGACTAAACTGCAGTTCCGATTGTGCTTACTGGTCTACCTTGGGCTCTCAAATATCCGTCCGCTGTGTTTTCGGAGCGGTTACATTCTATTCCGAGTTCACCCACTTTCCATTCTCTCTCTCTCTCTCTCTCTCTCGCTCTCTCTCGCGCTCTCTCTCTATCTGTCTCGCGCTCTCTCGCGCTCTCTCGCGCTCTCTCGCTCTCTCTCTCTCTCTCTCTCTCTCTCTCTCTGGCTCTCTCTGGTTCTCTCTCGTGCTTGTTATCTTCATCATATTAATTCCTCCGGATTTCTCTTGGTGGCTTTCCCTATTTCTTTTAGCCTCCTGTCATCTTACCTGTTTGCCCTCTGTTTGGGGTCGTTCCTTTGTACCAAGGGTGCTGCCGATCCCCATTCCCATACAGAGTATAAACTTGGAGCTAACCCTTATCCAGGAAGATCAGAGACTTCTATCAGTTTTCATTCGGATTTTCAATTTCTCTTTTGATACACGACTATACCAGCCTCTCCAATCTTCACATCGGATCGGCCAATACCATCTGCTATTACACAGGGTTTTTTCTGCCATATCTGGCTTTTTCCCTGTTTGAAGGGACGGACTCCCTTGGGTTCACCTGACTGCCAGATCCATAGGCGGGCAAGGTGGCCTCGGGGGGAGACCGTCCCTACCTCTTCGAACGCAAGAAGGGAAGAAGGACTGTCAAATCGAGTGACGAAGGAGAGAATCCCATGAAGGAAAGAAGAAGGAGACAGAGGACATCAAACCCCACTGAAGATCCAGGTGAGGAGTCTCAGGGGGAAGGAACTTCCGCATACACTGACACCATGAGACCCATGGCTAAGTTTCCTTACCGTGAAAGATTTTAGCAATCCCAAAGGTCAGGGCTGCTGTCTGGTTGATTCCTGGGAACAAGAGGAGCCCTTTCGATACAAAGGAACTTATCTGAGTGTGGCATCTTATCTTCTAAAAATTGACATTCCTTTTCACTTGCTTAAATTTTGAGCATTTTCGAGGCCACATTTCTTGATCAACATGTGAATTCCAGAAGTAGCTAAGGAAATAAAGAAAATATGTACTTACTGGGATCCAACATTCAAAATTCCCAGAAGGTGGAAAGCTCCAACGTCAAGTGATAGGCAGGGCAGCTAAGGAACCAAAGAGTTTTTGTTAGGTTGGTCTTGAAACAGAGGACATCTGCTTAAGCCTGTCGCGCTTCGTATGTTCCACGATCAGTCTGAGAGATCACTTGGGCTAGATGCCGCTAAAGTAATTCAGACTTCCTTCCTGAGAGCACAGCTTGCAGGGAAAAGAACACCTGTCAGGCCAAGGGCTCAGGCAAAAAGGCGGAACGCACAGCGGAGCTAGAGGGAAGAAAACGAACAAAGCAAAGATTACATACCGTTTGTTGACAATTCCATTCCCTCTACCCCCTCCGAGCCCCACAAGCTTACCTGTGTATTCCTTTTTCCAGCAGAATACCTACTTGTGACAAGACACAAGACTGGGAGTGAGTGAAGGTCAGGGGAAGTGTTCTTGCTTGAAAGAAAGGGGGACCAAAGACTTCCCCCAATGATGGATTAGTGATGTTAACAGCAAAGCGTCCCCCAATCCAATAAGTGAAAGCAGAATCCAATGTTCCGAAAGCAAATAAGCGGGAAAAAACAGCAGAGCGCCCCACAATCCAAGGAGTGAAGCCAGGAGCCAAGTGTATCAAGATCCAAGGGGGCGGAGCAACACAGCAAAGCGTCCCACAAATAAAGAACCAACAAGTGTGTAGTTAAACAGCGCCGTACTTGCTAGCGCGGAAAACGACACTCCGGGAGAGATTAGAAGTGGTGTTTCTTTCTTCGCTCGGGGAGCGGATGGCAAGGAGCGATTGGAAAATCCGGGATTGAAGGGAGCCGGGAGCCAGACATGAGGAGCAGAACCCAAAGCAAGTCCAATGTGTATTCCGTGGTCGGGCAGGGGAGTTGATCAAAGACAGGAAAACGGATAACAAGGATAACAAGGTCCAAGGCAAAGGTGGAATTCAGCAACCAGGTAAGCAAGGAAAGAATAACTTATCCCAGGAGCGTAGCTCGCGTAACGCAATGGTTTAGGAGCACCGGCTTACTGGGGGTGTGGCCAAATATAGGAAGTGAATACAAAGGAGGCGTGAAACGCACGCAAAAAGAAAGTGAAAACATTCCAAAGGTTCCTTGCAGGCACGTTCCTCTTGGGAGATGTAGTTAATTACCGGCGGTGGCGTCGGCGTTGCTGTAAACGCCAGGGCAAACGCCATGGGCTTCTCCCCTGAGCATAAGAATGTCCTAGGAAACCGGAGGGCGTGACAGTACCCCTCCTCAAAGATGGGCGTCCCCCGAGTCTCGAACCACGAGAGCGGAGAAACGCCCGCAAAAGATGTGGAGCGTGAAGATTCGAGGCGGGTTCCCAGGTACGATCTTCGGGGCCATAGCCTTTCCAATCCACTAGATAATACCGGGTGCCCCGGGCCACCCGGGTATCCAATATAGCCTGTACCTCATATTCCTCTTCTCCCTGGATCGTAATGGGAGCGGGACGATTGCCCAAGCGTGTACCGGAAACATAAGGCCGTAATAGGGAGACATGGAACACGGGGTGGATCTTCCAAGGTGAGGGTATGTTCAAGCGATAGGCTACTGCGTTAATACATCGCGTGATGGTATAGGGACCCACGTAGCGAGGGTTAAGTTTACGCTTGCCCGGTATGCGAAGGTGCACAGTGGATAGCCAGACCTTATCCCCCAGGTGATACTCCGGGGCTGACCTACGATGCCTATCAGCATTTCGTTTTGTGCGATCCTGTGCTTGCTGTAGATGCCGAAGCACAGCGGCACGGATAGACCGTAATGACAGGGCTGTTGCCTGAGCTGCGGGTACTCGTGCCACCGAAGGAAGGATGCATGGTAGAACTCGAGGATGTAAACCGTACATGGCATAGAAGGGTGAACAACCGGCTGATGCATGGCAGGCATTGTTGTAAGCGAATTCCGCAGCCCCCAATACGGACAGCCAGTCCGATTGATATTGTAGACATAAACATCGACGATACTGCTCCATAGTGGCATTAAGACGTTCTGTCTGCCCGTCCGTCTGAGGATGGTATGCTGAGGATAGGCGAACGTCAATGCCAAGAAAACGAGTGAGAGCCAACCAAAAACGCGAGGTGAATTGGGATCCACGGTCTGAGATAAGGACCAGAGGGAGGCCGAATAGGCGAACCACTTGCTCGAAGAACAACTTGGCCAATGCAGGAGCAGAAGGAACACCTTTGCAGGGGATAAACCGTGCCATCTTGGTGAAGGTATCTACTACCACCAGGATAGTGGTTAACCCCTGGACCGGTGGTAGCTCTACCACAAAATCAAGTGACACAGTGTGCCATGGGCGTGACGGGATGGGCGTTTTTTGGAGAAGCCCCACCGGTTTTCCAGGCACCGTTTTGCATTGCGTACATATGGCACATTTGGATACATACTCTGCCACATCCCGTTTCATATTGGGCCACCAACACCACCGAAGGAGTAGGTCAGTTGTCTTAGTTTGTCCTGGATGGGCCGCTAGGCGAGTATCATGGGACCAGTTTAGGGCCTGTAACCGAGTCCGGGCATCAGGGATATATAGGCGTTCCTGTTCATAAGGTAATCCCGATATCAATCGTGCTTTTAGCCTTTGAAGCACCTCCCCATGTTCTGCAGCCCAATGGCGGATCCGTTCTAATAATGAACCGGTTGCAGCACAAACACACATAACAGTGTTGTGCGGCAAAACAGGAAGGACTGCCTCCTCGGAGGGGATATCAACTCCGATGCGAGAAAGTGCATCGGCCTTGCCATGCAAGGGACCCGGTCGATAAGAAACCGTGAAGTTGAATTGTGCAAAAAACAAATGCCACCTGATTTGTCTAGAGTTGGTACATTTCACCGTGGATAGTGCTTGTAGGTTACGGTGGTCCGTATAAACCGTGACAGGGTGTCGACCCCCCAGTAGATGGTGTCTCCACTCCTTAAAAGCAGCTCGAATAGCCAGTAGCTCACGTTCCATTATAGTATAATGTTTTTCCGGGGGAGTCAATTTCCTGGAATAAAAAGCTACAGGATGTAGCTGCCGAGTCGTGGGGCATTTTTGAGACAAGATAGCCCCAAGGGCAAGGGCAGAGGCATCAGCTTCGATGATGAAAGGCAATAGGGGGTCTGGATGTAGCAAGACCGGAGCCGTAGTAAATGCTTCTTTCAAGGTCTGAAAGGCGTCCTGAGCCTGAATGTCCCAACAAAATGGAACGGAAGGACTGGTAAGGCGTGTCAATGGGGCTACTATGGCTGAAAAGGATGCAATAAAACGTCTATAGAAATTAGCGAATCCTAGGAAAGATTGCAAACTCTTAAGCGAAGTGGGAGCAGGCCACTCAAGGACTGCTCGTATCTTTGCATCGTGCATATGAACACCCTGAGAGGATATCACGAACCCTAGAAACTCCACAGAGGAAACGTGAAAGACACATTTTTCAGCCTTTGCATATAACCCATGTTCCCGAAGACGGAGCAACACTGTCCGGACATGGTCCTCATGTTGTGATAACGTTTCAGAGAATATTAATATATCATCCAGATATATCACAACAAAAACATCCAACAGATCTCGGAAGATGTCATTAACAAAGTGTTGGAACGTTGCGGGGGCGTTACATAGGCCAAACGGCATTACTTGATATTCAAAAAGGCCGTATTTGCACTTGAAGGCAGTCTTCCATTCGTCGCCCGCACGCACTCTCACCAGATTGTAGGCCCCCCTTAAATCTAGTTTCGTAAAGAGTTTGGCGGTAGAGAGGCGATCCAACAACTCCGAAATGAGGGGTAATGGATACTGGTTTTTTATGGTCACAGCGTTAAGTGCACGATAATCTACACAAGGCCGGAGATCCCCTTCCTTTTTAGGGACAAAAAAAATCAGAGAAGCAGCTGGAGAACGGGAAGGTCTTATATGGCCCAGTCTCAAAGACTTCTCAATGTACTCCTTTAGGTGTTCTTCCTCGGGCCGTGCCAAGGAATATATCCGTCCGTGGGGGAGAATGGCATTGGGTACCAGATCAATCGGGCAATCGTATTCCCGATGCGGCGGCAGTTGTTCAGACAAACCTTTGTCAAACACCTCAATCAGGTCCTGATATGCATAAGGTATTTCCATCGTCGCCCTAGTAGTCGCGTTACAAGTGAGTATACTTGAAACCAGAGCCCTGCATGGAGAGGGGAGGGATGTCCCCTGAACCGGAAAGCATTCCTTCAAACACAAGGGAGAAGAAAAAAGTACTGTTTGTTCTACCCAATCAATGATAGGGTTATGTTTACGCAACCACGGGAGGCCCAAAATGACCCCAAATTGCGGTGCGGAAATGAGATCGAAGGACAGGTGTTCTGTATGCCCTTCCGTTGTGCTCATTCACAAGGGTTGTGTTTGCTTTACGACATGACCCGAAACCAAACAGGAGCCATCTACTGCATACACAAGTTCTGGTGACTCCTTAGGGTCTACTGGAATACCATAGGTTGCTGCCAGATGTTCATCCATATAATTGCCTGTTGCCCCGGAATCTATCATGACTGGACTAGAAAAAACTTGAGAGTTGGGCAACATAAAAGACATATCTAAGTATATGTGCGCGGCAGCTGTCTGAAGGAATGAACCATTGGAAGGCTGACCCGTCACATCGGCTCGATTTAGGGACGGGCCGTGGCGTTTCCCGCCCGTTTAGCAGGGCGTTTAGGGCAGACACGAATGAAATGTCCCGTCTGTCCACAATACAGACACAGATTGTTTTGCATTCTTCTCTCCCTCTCTGCCTTTGAGAGGGGACCTTTTACTGCCCCAATTTGCATGGGTTCTACTTCTCCGGAGGCTGGAGAGGATCCCAATTCGGGTTTGCCAGGACGTAGATCAAGTTGACGGCGTTCTCCACGCCTTTGTTGCAGCCGAGCATCGACCTGTAACACTAAATCAAGCAATTCAGAAAATACTGAAGGGACAGAAGGGACAACAGATAACGCATCCTTAAGTTCGTCTGATAATCCCTTATAAAAGACTGCCGCCATTTTTGATTCAGGCCAAGAGGTTTCTGCGGCCAGCTGATTGAATCGGGCTAAATACGCCAAAAGGGGTTGTTTCCCCTGGGATATTGCCAAAAACTCTAAGTCCGAAGCCTGAGCCTTATATCTGGTGTCAAAGACCAGATTCATGGCGACTAGTAGGGCATCGAAATTGTACAAAACCGGGTCATCGGACTCCAGCAACGGATTCGCCCAGGCCGCAGCCATACCCCCTAGGTGAGAGAGCACAAAAGCTGCTTTTGTTTCAGAATTAGGGAATGCCAAAGGACGGCATAGAAAATGTAAACGACATTGATTGACAAATGTCCTATACGTTTTGGGATCTCCCGTGAAGCGTTCCGGTGGTGCCAATGGAAAAGGACCCGGCAATACCACAGGGGCTAGGGGTGTCGGGGGAACCGGTGGTGGTACAGGAGCGGGAACATCCCCAAACTCCTCATCCACCGGCAAGGGTTGCACAAAGCTTTGCATGACATCCATGCGTTGGTGCAAAGCGGCATGTGCTGCTGCCATGTCTGTGCGTAACGTGGTAAAGGCTTGCATCATAGCAGCCATAGGATCTGCATTAGGATCCATTTCGGACAGACAGGCACCAGTATTGGGCTCCTAAATCTGTCGCGCTTCGTATGTTCCACGATCAGTCTGAGAGATCACTTGGGCTAGATGCCGCTAAAGTAATTCAGACTTCCTTCCTGAGAGCACAGCTTGCAGGGAAAAGAACACCTGTCAGGCCAAGGGCTCAGGCAAAAAGGCGGAACGCACAGCGGAGCTAGAGGGAAGAAAACAAACAAAGCAAAGATTACATACCGTTTGTTGACAATTCCAGTCCCTCTACCCCCTCCGAGCCCCACAAGCTTACCTGTGTATTCCTTTTTCCAGCGGAATACCTACTTGTGACAAGACACAAGACTGGGAGTGAGTGAAGGTCAGGGGAAGTGTTCTTGCTTGAAAGAAAGGGGGACCAAAGACTTCCCCCAATGATGGATTAGTGATGTTAACAGCAAAGAGTCCCCCAATCCAATAAGTGAAAGCAGAATCCAATGTTCCGAAAGCAAATAAGCGGGAAAAAACAGCAGAGCGTCCCACAATCCAAGGAGTGAAGCCAGGAGCCAAGTGTCTCAAGATCCAAGGGGGCGGAGCAACACAGCAAAGCGTCCCACAAATAAAGAACCAACAAGTGTGTAGTTAAACAGCGCCGTACTTGCTAGCGCGGAAAACGACACTCCGGGAGAGATTAGAAGTGGTGTTTCTTTCTTCGCTCGGGGAGCGGATGGCAAGGAGCGATTGGAAAATCCGGGATTGAAGGGAGCCAGACATGAGGAGCAGAACCCAAAGCAAGTCCAATGTGTATTCCGTGGTCGGGCAGGGGAGTTGATCAAAGACAGGAAAACGGATAACAAGGATAACAAGGTCCAAGGCAAAGGTGGAATTCAGCAACCAGGTAAGCAAGGAAAGAATAACTTATCCCAGGAGCGTAGCTCGCGTAACGCAATGGTTTAGGAGCACCGGCTTACTGGGGGTGTGGCCAAATATAGGAAGTGAATACAAAGGAGGCGTGAAATGCACGCAAAAAGAAAGTGAAAACATTCCAAAGGTTCCTTGCAGGCACGTTCCTCTTGGGAGATGTAGTTAATTACCGGCGGTGGCGTCGGCGTTGCTGTAAACGCCAGGGCAAACGCCATGGGCTTCTCCCCTGAGCATAAGAATGTCCTAGGAAACCGGAGGGCGTGACAAAGCCTTTCTTCTGAAATGTCTTGTCATAGAGCAGGTTACGATCTTTCTTCAAATGTGTCTTTCCAAGGGCCATGGACCTAGACCTTTACAGCTATGATCAGAGTTTAATGCCTTGAGAAGCACAACCCAAACAGAACCTGTGGAAATGTTTAAAATACTCAGTACAGACATGGCAAAGTGTACATACCCTGAATGACTGCAATAATCCATTAGGTTGGAGATGGTTCCGCGTTCCTTTCGGGAAGAAGGGAAGCCCTGCGGGAACAAAGAATCTTCTCTGAAGGTGTTTGGTTGTCTTCAGAAAATTGACAGTTATTTTCTATCCCTCCTATTTTATAACATTTTCGAGACCACATTTGATGAAGAATATGTATAGACATTATCTAGAGAAAGACAGCAAACATTCACTTACATGGATATACTTGGGGGCTCCCTGAAAGGTGGCAGGCTACAAGCTCCATTGGCAGGCAGAACAGCAGCCCTAAGGAACAACAGAGTTTCTGTAAGTTTTATCTCAATCTGGTGACATACCTTTTAGCTTTCCTTATGAGGTACCCTCTCATAGGGTAAGGTCTACCAAGATCTTCCTTGATCAGTGCTGCCATGAGCATCCAGGCGCTTAGATCTTTACAGCTATGCATGATATTTGGGGCCTTCGAGCACGACCCACGGAGGAATCAAAGAAAGGTTTAAAAAAAGCACATGTCTATGAATACCAGGTCATTGATACCCACCTTTTGAGATGATAGCTACAGCAGATTGGTCACATGACACGAGGCAAAGTTCACAATCCTTGAATGACTGAAGATGTGTCTTTGGTCCAGTGTGTTAATAAGGTGCATCCAGACAGGTAAGGAACACTACACGAGTAAAAGAGATGCTGTTAGGTTAGTCATTCTACAAATGGTATTTCTTTTTGCAATTCCTCATGAAATAACATGTCACAGGGCTGGCTATACCCTGATCAGGTTTCCCAACAGTGATCCCAAAGATCATGCCTACGTATCTGTGCGCTGGGTTTGAGGACTGGACAGGCATGTGTCCAGGAGTAAAACCTGCAATGATTTAGTCAAGCAGATCTCTGGCAAATACCCAGGATTCCACTCCTATGAGATAACGGATATTTTCCTCAAAATGGTACCCATGAAACCCATGGCTATGTTTCCTTACCTTGAAAGGTTTTAGCTATCCCAAAGGTCAGGGCTGCTGTCTGGTTGATTCCTGGGAACAAGAGGAGCCCTTTCGATACAAAGGAACTTATCTGAGTGTGGCATCTTATCTTCTAAAAATTGACATTCCTTTTCACATGCTTAAATTTTGAGCATTTTCGAGGCCACATTTCTTGATCAACATGTGAATTCCAGAAGTAGCTAAGGAAATAAAGAAAATATGTACTTACTGGGATCCAACATTCAAAATTCCCAGAAGGTGGAAAGCTCCAACGTCAAGTGATAGGCAGGGCAGCTAAGGAACCAAAGAGTTTCTGTTAGGTTGGTCTTGAAACAGAGGACATCTGCTTAAGCCTTTCTTCTGAAATGTCTTCTCATAGAGCAGGTTACGATCTTTCTTCAAATGTGTCTTTCCAAGGTCCATGGACCTAGACCTTTACAGCTATGATCAGAGTTTAATGCCTTGAGAAGCACAACCCAAAACAGAACCCATGGAAATGTTTAAAATACTCAGTCAGACATGGCAAAGTGTACATACCCTGAATGACTGCAATAATCCATTAGGTTGGAGATGGTTCCACTTTCCTTCCGGGAATAAGGGAAGCCCTGCGGGAACAAAGAAACGTCTCTGAAGGAGTTTGGTTATTGTCAGAAAATTGACAGTTATTTTCTATCCCTCCTATTTTATAACATTTTCGAGACCACATTTGATGAAGAATATGTATAGACATTATCTAGACAAAGACAGCAAACATTCACTTACATGGATATACTCGGGGGCTCCCCGGAAGGTGGCAGGCTACAAGCTCCATTGGCAGGCAAAACAGCAGCCCTAAGGAACAACAGAGTTTCTGTAAGTTTTATCTCAATCTGGTGACATACCTTTTAGCGTTCCTCATGAGGTACCCTCTCATAGGGTAAGGTCTACCAAGATCTTCCTTGATCAGTGCTGCCATGAGCATCCAGGTGCTTAGATCTTTACAGCTATGCATTATATTTGGGGCCTTAGAGCATTACCCACGGAGGAATCAAAGAAAGGTTTAAAAAAAGCACATGTCTATGAATACCAGGTCATTGATACCCACCTTTTGAGATGATAGCTACAGCAGATTGGTCACATGACACAAGGCAAAGTTCACATTCCTTGAATAACTGAAGATGTGTCTTTGGTCCAGTGTGTTAATAAGGTGCACCCAGACAGGTAAGGAGCACTACACGAGTAAAAGAGATACTGTTAGGTTAGTCATTCTACAAATGGTATTTCTTTTTGCAATTCCTCATGAAATAACATGTCACAGGGCTGGCTATACCCTGATCAGGTTTCCTAACAGTGATCCCAAAGATCATCCCTACGTATCTGTGCACTGGGTTTGAGGACTGGACAGGCATGTGTCCAGGTATAAAACCTGCAATGATTTAGTCAAGCAGATCTCTGGCAAATACCCAGGATTCCAATCCTATGAGATAACGGATACTTTCCTCAAAATGGTACCAATGAGACCCATGGCTAATTTCCTTACCGTGAAAGATTTTAGCATCCCCAAAGGTCAGGGCTACTGTCTGGTTGATTCCTGGGGAAAAAGAGGAGCGCTGTAGATAAAAAGGAACTTATCTGAGTGTGGCATCTTATCTTCTAAAAATTGACATTCCTTTTCACTTGCTTAAATTTTGAGCATTTTCGAGGCCACATTTCTTGATCAACATGTGAATTCCAGAAGTAGCTAAGGAAATAAAGAAAATATGTACTTACTGGGATCCAACATTCAAAATTCCCAGAAGGTGGAAAGCTCCACCGTCAAGTGATAGGCAGGGCAGCTAAGGAACCAAAGAGTTTCCGTTAGGTCGGTCTTGAAACAGAGGACATCTGCTTAAGCCTTTCTTCTGAAATGTCTTGTCATAGAGCAGGTTACGATCTTTCTTCAAATGTGTCTTTCCAAGGTCCATGGACCTAGACCTTTACAGCTATGATCAGAGTTTAATGCCTTGAGAAGCACAACCCAAAACAGAACCCATGCAAATGTTTAAAATACTCAGTACAGACATGGCAAAGTGTACATACCCTGAATGACTGCAATAATCCATTAGGTTGGAGATGGTTCCACGTTCCTTCCGGGAATAAGGGAAGCCCTGCGGGAACAAAGAAACTTCTCTGAAGGTGTTTGGTTGTCTTCAGAAAATTGACAGTTATTTTCTATCCCTCCTATTTTATAACATTTTCGAGACCACATTTGATGAAGAATATGTATAGACATTATCTAGAGAAAGACAGCAAACATTCACTTACATGAATATACTCGGGGGCTCCCCGCAAGGTGGCAGGCTACAAGCTCCATTGGCAGGCAGAAAAGCAGCCCTAAGGAACAATAGAGTTTCTGTAAGTTTTATCTCAATCTGGTGACATACCTTTTAGCGTTCCTCATGAGGTACCCTCTCATAGGGTAAGGTCTACCAAGATCTTCCTTGATCAGTGCTGCCATGAGCATCCAGGCGCTTAGCTCTTTACAGCTATGCATGATATTTGGGGCCTTAGAGCACGACCCAAGGAGGAATCAAAGAAATGTTTAAAAAAAGCACATGTCTATGAATACCAGGTCATTGATACCCACCTTTTGAGATGATAGCTACAGCAGATTGGTCAAATGACACAAGGCAAAGTTCACATTCCTTGAATGACTGAAGATGTGTCTTTGGTCCAGTGTGTTAATAAGGTGCATCAAGACAGGTAAGGAGCACTACACGAGTAAAAGAGATACTGTTAGGTTAGTCGTTCTACAAATGGTATTTCTTTTTGCAATTCCTCATGAAATAACATGTCACAGGGCTGGCTATACCCTGATCAGGTTTCTCAACAGTGATCCCAAAGATCATGCCTACGTATCTGTGCACTGGGTTTGAGGACTGGACAGGCATGTGTCCAGGTATAAAACCTGCAATGATTTAGTCAAGCAGATCTCTGGCAAATACCCAGGATTCCACTCCTATGATATAATGGATACTTTCCTCAAAATGGTACCAATGAGACCCATGGCTAAGTTTCCTGACCGCGAAAGATTTTTGCAATCCCAAAGGTCAGGGCTGCTGTCTGATTGATTCCTGGGAACAAGAGGAGCCCTGTAGATACAAAGGAACTCATCTGAGTGTGGCATCTTATCTTCTAAAAATTGACATTCCTTTTCACTTGCTTAAATTTTGAGCATTTTCGAGGCCACATTTCTTGATCAACATGTGAATTCCAGAAGTAGCTAAAGAAATAAAGAAAATATGTACTTACTGGGATCCAACATTCAAAATTCCCAGAAGGTGGAAAGCTCCAACGTCAAGTGATAGGCAGGGCAGCTAAGGAACCAAAGAGTTTCTGTTAGGTTGGTCTTGAAACAGAGGACATCTGCTTAAGACTTTCTTCTAAAATGTCTTGTCATAGAGTAGGTACGATCTTTCTTCAAATGTGTCTTTCCAAGGGCCATGGACCTAGACCTTTACAGCTATGATCAGAGTTTAATGCCTTGAGAAGCACAACCCAAAACAGAACCCGTGGAAATGTTTAAAATACTCAGTACAGACATGGCAAAGTGTACATACCCTGAATGACTGCAATAATCCATTAGGTTGGAGATGGTTCCACGTTCCTTCCGGCAATAAGGGAAGCCCTGCGGGAACAAAGAATCTTCTCTGAAGGTGTTTGGTTGTCGTCAGAAAATTGACAGTTATTTTCTATCCCTCCTATTTTATAACATTTTCGAGACCACATTTGATGAAGAATATGTATAGACATTATCTAGAGAAAGACAGCAAACATTCACTTACATGGATATACTCGGGGGCTCCCCGGAAGGTGGCAGGCTACAAGCTCCATTGGCAGGCAGAACAGCAGCCCTAAGGAACAACAGAGTTTCTGTAAGTTTTATCTCAATCTGGTGACATACCTTTTAGCGTTCCTCATGAGGTACCCTCTCATAGGGTAAGGTCTACCAAGATCTTCCTTGATCAGTGCTGTCATGAGCATCCAGGCGCTTAGCTCTTTACAGCTATGCATGATATTTGGGGCCTTAGAGCACGACCCACGGAGGAATCAAAGAAAAGTTTTAAAAAAGCACATGTCTATGAATACCAGGTCATTGATACCCACCTTTTGAGATGATAGCTACAGCAGATTGGTCACATGACACAAGGCAAAGTTCACATTCCTTGAATGACTGAAGATGTGTCTTTGGTCCAGTGTGTTAATAAGGTGCATCCAGACAGGTAAGGAGCACTACACGAGTAAAAGAGATACTGTTAGGTTGGTCATTCTACAAATGGTATTTCTGTTTGCAATTCCTCATGAAATAACATGTCACAGGGCTGGCTATACCCTGATCAGGTTTCTCAACAGTGATCCCAAAGATCATCCCTATGTATCTGTGCACTGGGTTTGAGGACTGGACAGGCATGTGTCCAGGAATAAAACCTGCAATGATTTAGTCAAGCAGATCTCTGGCAAATACCCAGGATTCCACTCCTATGAGATAATGGATACTTTCCTCAAAATGGTACCCATGAGACCCATGGCTAAGTTTCCTTATCGTGAAAGATTTTAGCAATCCCAACGGTCAGGGCTGCTGTCTGGTTGATTCCTGGGAACAAGAGGAGCCATGTAGATACAAAGGAACTTATCTGAGTGTGGCATCTTATCTTCTAAAAATTGACATTCCTTTTCACTTGCTTGAATTTTGATCATTTTCGAGGCCACATTTCTTGATCAACATGTGAATTCCAGAAGTAGCTAAAGAAATAAAGAAAATATGTACTTACTGGGATCCAACATTCAAAATTCCCAGAAGGTGGAAAGCTCCAACGTCAAGTGATAGGCAGGGCAGCTAAGGAACCAAAGAATTTCTGTTAGGTTGATCTTGAAACAGAGGACATCTGCTTAAGCCTTTCTTCTGAAATGTCTTGTCATAGAGCAGGTTACAATCTTTCTTCAAATGTGTCTTTCCAAGGTCCATGGACCTAGACCTTTACGGCTATGATCAGAGTTTAATGCCTTGAGAAGCGCAAGCAAAAACAGAACCAGTGGAAATGTTTAAAATACTCAGTACAGACATGGCAAAGTGTACATACCCAGAATGACTGCAATAATCCATTAGGTTGGAGATGGGTCCACATTCCTTCCGGGAATAAGGGAAGCCCTGCGGGAACAAAGAATCTTCTCTGAAGGTGTTTGGTTGTCGTCAGAAAATTGACAGTTATGTTCTATCCCTCCTATTTTATAACATTTTCGAGACCACATTTGATGAAGAATATGTATAGACATTATCTAGACAAAGACAGCAAACATTCACTTACATGGATATACTCGAGGGCTCCCCGGAAGGTGGCAGGCTACAAGCTCCATTGGCAGGCAGAACAGCAGCCCTAAGGAACAACAGAGTTTCTGTAAGTTTTATCTCAATCTGGTGACATACCTTTTAGCGTTCCTCATGAGGTACCCTCTCATAGGGTAAGGTCTACCAAGATCTTCCTTGATCAGTGCTGCCATGGCATCCAGGCGCTTAGCTCTTTACAGCTATGCATGATATTTGGGGCCTTAGAGCACGACCCAAGGAGGAATCAAAGAAAGGTTTAAAAAAAGCACATGTCTATGAATACCAGGTCATTGATACCCACCTTTTGAGATGATAGCTACAGCAGATTGGTCACATGACACAAGGCAAAGTTCACATTCCTTGAATGACTGAAGATGTGTCTTTGGTCCAGTGTGTTAATAAGGTGCATCCAGACAGGTAAGGAGCACTAAACGAGTAAAAGAGATACTGTTAGGTTAGTCATTCTACAAATGGTATTTCTTTTTACAATTCCTAATGAAATAACATGTCACAGGGCTGGCTATACCCCGATCAGGTTTCTCAACAGTGATCCCAAAGATCATGCCTACGTATCTGTGCACTGGGTTTGAGGACTGGACAGGCATGTGTCCAGGTATAAAACCTGCAATTATTTAGTCAAGCAGATCTCTGGCAAATACCCAGGATTCCACTCCTATGAGATAATGGATACTTTCCTCAAAATGGTACCCATGAGACCCATGGCTAAGTTTCCTTACTGCGAAAGATTTTTGCAATCCCAAAGGTCAGGGCTGCTGGCTGGTTGATTCCTGGGAACAAGAGGAGCCCTTTAGATACAAAGGAACTTATCTGAGTGTGGCATCTTATCTTCTAAAAATTGACATTCCTTTTCACTTGCTTAAATTTTGAGCATTTTCGAGGACACGTTTCTTGATCAACATGTGAATTCCAGAAGTAGCTAAAGAAATAAAGAAAATATGTACTTACTGGGATCCAACATTCAAAATTCCCAGAAGGTGGAAAGCTCCAACGTCAAGTGATAGGCAGGGCAGCTAAGGAACCAAAGAGTTTCTGTTAGGTTGGTCTTGAAACAGAGGACATCTGCTTAAGACTTTCTTCTGAAATGTCTTGTCATAGAGCAGGTACGATCTTTCTTCAAATGTGTCTTTCCAAGGGCCATGGACCTAGACCTTTACAGCTATGATCAGAGTTTAATGCCTTGAGAAGCACAACCCAAAACAGAACCCGTGGAAATGTTTAAAATACTCAGTACAGACATGGCAAAGTGTACATACCCTGAATGACTGCAATAATCCATTAGGTTGGAGATGGGTCCACATTCCTTCCGGGAATAAGGGAAGCCCTGCGGGAACAAAGAATCTTCTCTGAAGGTGTTTGGTTGTCGTCAGAAAATTGACAGTTATGTTCTATCCCTCCTATTTTATAACATTTTCGAGACCACATTTGATGAAGAATATGTATAGACATTATCTAGACAAAGACAGCAAACATTCACTTACATGGATATACTCGGGGGCTCCCCGGAAGGTGGCAGGCTACAAGCTCCATTGGCAGGCAGAACAGCAGCCCTAAGGAACAACAGAGTTTCTGTAAGTTTTATCTCAATCTGGTGACATACTTTTTAGCGTTCCTCATGAGGTACCCTCTCATAGGGTAAGGTCTACCAAGATATTCCTTGATCAGTGCTGCCATGAGCATCCAGGCGCTTAGATCTCTACAGCTATGCATGATATTTGGGGCCTTAGAGCACGACCCACGGATGAATCAAAGAAAGGTTTAAAAAAAGCACATGTCTATGAATACCAGGTCATTGATACCCACCTTTTGAGATGATAGCTACAGCAGATTGGTCACATGACACAAGGCAAAGTTCACATTCCTTGAATGACTGAAGATGTGTCTTTGGTCCAGTGTGTTAATAAGGTGCATCCAGACAGGTAAGGAGCACTACACGAGTAAAAGAAATACTGTTAGGTTAGTCATTCTACAAATGGTATTTCTTTTTGCAATTCCACATGAAATAACATGTCACAGGGCTGGCTATACCCTGATAAGGTTTCTCAACAGTGATCCCAAAGATCATCCCTACGTATCTGTGCACTGGGTTTGAGGACTGGACAGGCATGTGTCCAGGTATAAAACCTGCAATTATTTAGTCAAGCAGATCTCTGGCAAATACCCAGGATTCCACTCCTATGAGATAATGGATACTTTCCTCAAAATGGTACCCATGAGACCCATGGCTAAGTTTCCTTACTGTGAAAGATTTTTGCAATCCCAAAGGTCAGGGCTGCTGGCTGGTTGATTCCTGGGAACAAGAGGAGCCCTGTAGATACAAAGGAACATATCTGAGTGTGGCATCTTATCTTCTAAAAATTGACATTCCTTTTCACTTGCTTAAATTTTGAGCATTTTCGAGGACACATTTCTTGATCAACATGGGAATTCCAGAAGTAGCTAAGGAAATAAAGAAAATATGTACTTACTGGGATCCAACATTCAAAATTCCCAGAAGGTGGAAAGCTCCAACGTCAAGTGATAGGCAGGGCAGCTAAGGAACCAAAGAGTTTCTGTTAGGTTGGTCTTGAAACAGAGGACATCTGCTTAAGACTTTCTTCTGAAATGTCTTGTCATAGAGCAGGTACGATCTTTCTTCAAATGTGTATTCCCAAGGGCCATGGACCTAGACCTTTGCAGCTATGATCAGAGTTTAATGCCTTGAGAAGCACAACCCAAAACAGAACCCGTGGAAATGTTTAAAATACTCAGTACAGACATGGCAAAGTGTACATACCCTGAATGACTGCAATAATCCATTAGGTTGGAGATGGGTCCACATTCCTTCCGGGAATAAGGGAAGCCCTGCGGGAACAAAGAATCTTCTCTGAAGGTGTTTGGTTGTCGTCAGAAAATTGACAGTTATTTTCTATCCCTCCTATTTTATAACATTTTCGAGACCACATTTGATGAAGAATATGTATAGACATTATCTAGAGAAAGACAGCAAACATTCACTTACATGGATATACTCGGGGGCTCCCCGGAAGGTGGCAGGCTACAAGCTCCATTGGCAGGCAGAACAGCAGCCCTAAGGAACAACAGAGTTTCTGTAAGTTTTATCTCAATCTGGTGACATACCTTTTAGCGTTCCTCATGAGGTAACCTCTCTTAGGGTAAGGCCTACCAAGATCTTGCTTGATCAGTGCTGCCATGAGCATCCAGGCGCTTAGCTCTTTACAGCTATGCATGATATTTGGGGCCTTAGAGCACGACCCAAGGAGGAATCAAAGAAAGGTTTAAAAAAAGCACATGTCTATGAATACCAGGCCATTGATACCCACCTTTTGAGATGATAGCTACAGCAGATTGGTCACATGACACAAGGCAAAGTTCACATTCCTTGAATGACTGAAGATGTGTCTTTGGCCCAGTGTGTTAATATGGTGCATCCAGACAGGTAAGGAGCACTACACGAGTAAAAGAGATACTGTTAGGTTTGTCATTCTACAAATGGTATTTCTTTTTGCAATTCCTCATGAAATAACATGTCACAGGGCTGGCTATACCCTGATCAGGTTTCTCAACAGTGATCCCAAAGATCATGCCTACGTATCTGTGCACTGGGTTTGAGGACTGGACAGGCATGTGTCCAGGTATAAAACCTGCAATGATTTAGTCAAGCAGATCTCTATAAAATGCCCAGGATTCCACTCCTATGAGATAACAGATATTTTACTCAAAATGGTACCCATGAGACCCATGGCTAAGTTTCCTTACCGTGAAAGATTTTAGCAATCCCAAAGGTCAGGGCTGCTGCCTGGTTGATTCCTGGGAACAAGAGGAGCCCTGTAGATACAAACGAACATATCTGAGTGTGGTTTTTTATCTTCTAAAAATTGACATTCCTTTTCACTTGCTTAAATTTTGTTCATTTTTGAGCCCACATTTCTTGATCAACATGTGAATTCCAGAAGTAGCTAAGGAAATAAAGAAAATATATACTTACTGGGATCCAACATTCAAAATTCCCAGAAGGTGGAAAGCTCCAACGTCAAGTGATAGGCAGGGCAGCTAAGGAACCAAAGAGTTTCTGTTAGGTTGGTCTTGAAACAGAGGACATCTGCTTAAGACTTTCTTCTGAAATGTCTTGTCACAGAGTCTTTCTTCAAATGTGTCTTTCCAAGGGCCATGGACCTAGTCCTTTACAGCTATGATCAGAGTTTAATGCCTTGAGAAGCACAACCCAAAACAGAACCCGTGGAAATGTTTAAAATACTCAGTACAGACATGGCAAAGTATACATACCCTGAATGACTGCAATAATCCATTAGGTTGGAGATGGTTCCACGTTCCTTCCGGGAATAAGGGAAGCCCTGCGGGAACAAAGAATCTTCTCTGAAGGTGTTTGGTTGTCGTCAAAAAATTGAGAGTTATTTTCTATCCCTCCTATTTTATAACATTTTCGAGACCACATTTGATGAAGAATATGTATAGACATTATCTAGAGAAAGACAGCAAACATTCACTTACATGGATATACTTGGGGGCTCCCCGGAAGGTGGCAGGCTACAAGCACCATTGGCAGGCAGAACAGCAGCCCTAAGGAACAACAGAGTTTCTGTAAATTTTATCTCAATCTGGTGACATACCTTTTAGCGTTCCTCATGAGGTACCCTCTCATAGGGTAAGGTCTACCAAGATCTTCCTTGATCAGTGCTGCCATGAGCATCCAGGCGCTTAGCTCTTTACAGCTATGCATGATATTTGGGGCCTTAGAGCACGACCCACGGAGGAATCAAAGAAAGGTTTAAAAAAAGCACATGTCTATGAATACCAGGTCATTGATACCCACCTTTTGAGATGATAGCTACAGCAGATTGGTCACATGACACAAGGCAAAGTTCACATTCCTTGAATGACTGAAGATGTGTCTTTGGTCCAGTGTGTTAATAAGGTGCATCCAGACAGGTAAGGAGCACTACACGAGTTAAAGAGATATTGTTAGGTTAGTCATTCTACAAATGGTATTTCTTTTTGCAATTCCTCATGAAATAACATGTCACAGGGCTGGCTATACCCTGATCAGGTTTCTCAACAGTGATCCCAAAGATCATCCCTACGTATCTGTGCTCTGGGTTTGAGGACTGGACAGGCATGTGTCCAGGTATAAAACCTGCAATGATTTAGTCAAGCAGATCTCTGGCAAATACCCGGGATTCCACTCCTATGAGATAATAGATATTGGTACCCATGAGACCCATGGCTAAGTATCCTTACCGCAAAAGATTTTAGCAATCCCAAAGGTCAGGGCTGCTGTCTGGTTGATTCCTGGGAACAAGAGGAGCCCTGTAGATACAAAGGAATTTATCTGAGTGTGGCATCTTATCTTCTAAAAATTGACATTCCTTTTCACTTGCTTGAATTTTTGTCAGGGTCCGGCTTGACTGAATTCCACAGGAGCTGATGCTGGCCCCACAGACCCTCACCAGGAGTTCACCTCTCAACCCTTAATTATAAGCTGAGCTGAAAACCCCAAGAAAGGGAAAGGGGAATTTGGATAAAATAACAACGGAGACACTGCAGCCCTGCAACCGTCTGGTAGGCTCTGGTATCTGTGGTAAACAAATACACCTGGTTATTTATGTAATAAGAAAATTCTATTTTCTAAAAGTATTCTAAATAAACTCTAAACTCATTACCTCTTAACCTCAGTAAAAGACTTAGAGGCTATTAATCTGTGTGTGATATCTTGTAAATGTCTCTTGTGTTGTGCATACAGTTCAAACCACTTAGTCTCTCTAGAATTCTAAAGTGATGGTTTTTTGCAAACACCATTTCTGAACTAAACTTTCCTCTTGCTTCAGAGTTTTCTTTAACCTTATGTAATTTTTCATGCTTTCATAGTGGCAGTCTTTCTCTGAAATATTGAAGTCCATTTGCATAAATTACATTAAGAAAATAAGCATTCTTCAACTTCCTGGAATATTGCTTCCTTATGCGTGTGAATAGTTTTCTTTATTTACATAAGAACGTATAGTTTCTTCCTTAAATAGCGTGTGCGATAAACACGTAAAAATCAGAAGACGTGAAGAATTGTCCTCGCGTTAAAAATACACACGCGATTCCTAGCAACACACGCGCTCGCGTTTAAAATCCACACGCGATTCTTAACAAACACACGCGCACGCTTTTAAAATCCACACGCGATTCTTAACAAACACACGCACATGAAAAAATACGTACACGCGATAAAAATCACGCGCGCTGGTTAAAAATGGACTTGCGCTCTATCGCTACCGAACTCACGCGGAGAGACGAAATGGATTTCACGTAAAACAGTTCACGCGCTTAAAACCACTCGCGCTTCACCAAAATGGACTTGCGCTCTATCGCAAACCCACACGCGCTTTTCCATGAGACGTCATTTACGTTAAAATGGACACGCGCTAAAATTCACTCGCGCAATCTTTTGGACACGCGCTCTATCGCTCCGAATACCCGCGCGTCTTCAAAAAAACACGTAAACAACAACTTGCGAGCTCGCGCACACATTTAACAGTCTTTAAGAGCATTACACGCAATTAATTTCATTTTAACTCCTACGCATATCTTCAAACTTGTCTTCCTTAATAACTTCTACTGTAAATGTCTCTTTTCTCAAAATGACTTTGAAATTTGGTTAACTTTTTAAATGTTCTTAAAAAAATGAAAGTTCACTGTGACAATTTTAAATCTTTAAAGAAACGATCCCACCTGATGACTTCTTCTTTCAAATGGATCAGCAAATGAAATTCTTACTTCTTTAGTTGGTCTTCTGAGCTCTGAAAAGGCCTTACTTAAGGAGCTTTACTAAAACACAACCAGCCACTGAATTTCTCTGGATGAAAGGCAGTTTAGAATCTTGCTCATCTCCCAAGAATCAAACCCATTGTCCTCTCCACCAATCAGGCAACCAAACATATCATTGTTTCTTTAACCAATCAGATTAAGTTTCTTTCACTCCATCTTGACTTGGGCAAGCACAATGTTAATTCTATGAACAACTCTTCCTGTTACTAAACCAGCCAGTTCTGAAAGCACAACTAACCCAGCCAGCTCTAAAGGCACAATGTTAATCTAGTTACTCTTCCTGTTATGAAACTAGTCAGTCCTGACAGTACCCCCCTCTTCAAAGCCCTGTCCCAGGGCCTGGTTTAGCAGGGAAACTCTTGTGAAACTGTTTTATCAATTGAGGGGCATGTACATCTACTTGATCCTCCCAAGATCTTTCCTCCGGACCGTATCCCTTCCAGTCAATAAGATATTGTAAGGTAACTCTAACAATCCTGGAATCTAAGATTTTCTTAACTTCAAACTCTTCTTCATTTTCCTCTGTGTAAACTGCTGGTGGTGGTTTTCCTAATCTAGTTCCTGACACACAAGGTTTCACTAAGCTGACATGAAATGTAGGGTGACTTTTGATACTTGCGGGTAATTTCAGTTTGATTGCTACAGGATTTATTATTCTTTCTATTTCAAATGGACCAATAAATCTCGGACTAAATTTAGTTCTTCCCTTTAAACGTAGGTTTTTTGTGGACAGCCAAACTTTTTGACCCACCTGATAATGTGGTGCTTTACGACGTTTCTTATCAGCAAATGTCTTAAATCTTAGCTTACTTTTTTCTAAGGTTTCTTTAGCTTTCACTAAACCATCTCTAATACAAGTCAATCGCTGCTCAACCTCTGGATTGGAATACTCAGATGGTAACACTTCTTTCAAAAATCGTGGATGGAAACCATAGTTGCTAAAAAATGGAGAATACTTAGTAGAATCCTTGACAGAATTGTTATAGCTAAACACTGCTAGCCAAAGAAGATCTACCCAACTTCCTCTTTCTTGCCAAAAAGCTCTAATATATTTTTCCAATTCTTGATTTACTCGCTCTGTTTGGCCGTTGGTCTGTGGGTGATAACCTGAAGAAAGCTTTACCTCAATTCCCAACTCTGTACAGAAAGCTCGCCAAAACTTACAAATGAACTGGGACCCTCGATCTGATACAATATGTGTTGGTAGACCATGTAATCGTACTACTTCTTGCAAAAAACTTTTTGCCAGATTCCTTGCAGAAGCCTCTCCTTTCATGGGAATGAAATGCCCAGCTTTCGTTAGTAAATCCACAACTACTAATACTGTAGTGTAACCTTGATCTTTGGGAAGATCTACAATATAATCCATAGAGATTGTAAACCAAGGGCTAGGGGGTACTGGTAATGGATTTAATAAACCAGATGGTTTTCCTCCTCCTGACTTTACTCGAGCACAGACTTCACATGTTTTCACATAGTCTTCAATATCTTTTTTCATTTCTTTCCACCAAAACTTTCTCTCAACCAGTTCAATAGTTTTACGAATTCCAGGGTGACCTACCAACTTGGATTCATGGCATTCTTGCATAATTTCCTTTTGCAGTTCCTTGCTTGGAAGGTAAATTTTAGAATGGACACATGGAAATCCTTCAATTAAATGTCTTTCAGAATTCTCCGCTAACCAAGATTGAATTTCATCTTCTGGTAATTCCTTTAGAATCTTTTTAAGAAGCTGATTCTCTTCCTTTGTAGTACTTAGGATACATTTTTCTTCTGCAATCACTGGTTCTGGTAATAATTGATTTTCAACTTCTCCCGAAGATCCTTGTCGTGATAAAGCATCCGCTTTACCCTTTAACCGCCCAGGCTTGAATGTTATCACAAAATCGTATTCTGAAAAGAAAAGTGACCACCTAAGTTGTCGAGGTGATAGTGTTCGAGCAGATTTAAAAAACAGAAGATTTCTATGATCGGTTAAAACGGTTACTGTGAATCTTGCTCCCAACAGATAATGTCTCCATTCCTGAAATGCCTTCTTGATTGCCAAGAGTTCTCTGTCTGTAATTGTGTAGTTCACTTCTGCTGGAAGCAATTTCTTAGATAGATAGGCCAAAGGATGCAACTGTCCAGTTTCAGGGTGCCTTTGAGAAAGCACTGCTCCAATTGCAACATTAGAAGCATCTGCCTCCACAAAAAATGGTTGTGAAGGATCTGGGTGTAATAAGATCGGTCCAGATGTAAAACAGTTCTTCAATGTTTTGAAAGCTTGATCCGCCTCATCTTTCCACTCAAATTTCATTCCCTTCTTCAATAATTTGGTGATAGGAGCAACAGTTTGAGAGAAATTTTTAATGAATCTCCTGTAAAAATTTGCAAAGCCCAGGAAGCTTTGGATATCTTTAACACAAGTTTGAGTTGGCCACTGTTCAACTGCCTTAATTTTCTTCATATCCATTTCCAAACCTTTGGGAGAAATCATAAAACCTAAAAATTCCACTTCCTTGGTGTGAAATTGGCTCTTTTCTAACTTAGCAAATAGTTTATTCTCCCTTAGTCGTTGTAACACTTTCTTTACATGTTCTTCATGTTGCATTATATCATTAGAATAAATGAGAATGTCATCTATGTACACTACTACAAAGATGTCAATAAAGTCTCTTAATACCTCATTTATAAAAAATTTAAAAGCCGCAGGAGCGTTACACAATCCGAATGGCATTACTTGATATTCAAAAAGACCAAATTTTGTTCTAAATGCTGTTTTCCATTCATCACCTTGACGTACTCGCACCAAATGATATGCTCCACGAAGATCTAGTTTGGTAAATACTGAGGCTCCTTGAATTTGGTCTAACATTACTGAGATTAAAGGTAGCGGATATCTGTTTTTAATTGTTATCTTGTTTAATGCCCTATAATCTATGCATGTTCGTAAGGTGCCTTCTTTTTTAGGAACAAAAAATAATGGAGAAGCTGCTGGCGACTGAGAGTGCCTGATGAACCCCTTATTCAAATTTTCTTGGATGTAATCTTTCAAATGTTGATTTTCTTTTTCTGTTAAGGCATAGATGCGACTGCAAGGAATGTGGGCCCCTGGTTCTAAGTCAATTTTACAATCATACTCTCTAGGAGGAGGTAATTCATTAGCTTCCTTTTCACTAAATACATCATTGAAATCATGCTAACATTTTGGTAATTCTCCCATTACAGCCCCTATAGAATGTACTATAGTTCCAAAATTCACCAAACCTTCCACTACTTCTGAACAATTACCGCTAGAAACATTTTCCTGAATTATTTCTCTACAACAATTTGTAACACAAAAAGTAGAATCCAATTTCACCACTCTTTTTCCCCAATCAATCTGAGGGTTATGATACGTCAACCAAGGCATTCCCAAAATGATTTTCAATGGTGGAGTGTCAATCAATTCAAACACAATTTCCTCCCAGTGTCCTCCAATTTCCATTTCCAATGGGATTGTTTCGTGTGTAATTAAACCTGATGTCAGTTGAGACCCATCCACCGCTCTCACATACTCTGGTATACTTTTTACCACATAAGGCACATTCATATCTTTAACCACATTCCAATCCATGAAGTTACCAGTGGCTCCTGAATCTATTACTACTGGACCACTTCCCTTTAATTCCTCTTTAATATATAAGGATACATTCAAAGTAATATGTGGTACCGCTGCCTGAATAGTATTTGCCACTTGTTGATTTCTGGAACTGTTAGGAGAAGCGGAAGTCTTTGGACACCAAGGGCAATTTCCAACAAAGTGTCCTGATTTCCCACAATATAAACATAAATTATTCTGTCTTCGTCTATCCTTCTCCTCCTTAGTTAAAGGACCTCTCACTTTATTTACTCTCTCTACATTCCCAGTTCTCAATTCTTTATTTACAAATTCTAATCTTCCTTTATCAATTCTAGGGAAAACTCTGGGTTGCTCAACTCCTCCTCTTCTACGCTCAGCCTTACGTTCCCCTAATCTATAGTCAATTTGTATGACAAGATTAATTAAATCCTCACAGGAAGTAGGTCTATTAACAATTGTAGATAATGCATCTTTCAATTCCTCCTTCAAGCCTCTATAGAATAAAGAAGATCGCTTCTCTTCTGGCCAATTGCTCTCTAATACTAAAGATCTGAACTGTGTAATGTAAGACACCAAATCTTTGGTTCCCTGTTTTAACTCTAATAATTCTCCATCTACTTCTTGAGATAATTGGCGTCTATCAAACATCTTTTTAAATTCTAACTTGAAGGCTAACAAGTTCTTTAGTATAGGATTCTCTTGACCAACTAATAATACTGACCAAGTTGCCACCTCACCAGTAAGGTAAGACAGTTTAAAAGCTATTTTAGAAGCGTCTGTATTAAAAGCTTCAGGTCTACAAAGGAAATGAAGTTCACACTGGGTAAGGAAAATCTGGCATTTCTTGACATCTCCCCCAAAACGCTCTGGAGGTGCTAAGGGGACTGGACCTATAGGTACATTCAAACTTCCCCTACTTTTTCCCTGAGAACTCGTTCCTTCACCCAAATCCTCTCTGATTAACACTGGTAATTCCCTACTAGTATTTTCTGAATCTCTTGACTCCAAAGAAATTTCTTCACCCTTACGGGTAACCTTGGAGTTTAACTCTTCAAACTTAACTTGTAATTCCTGGTTTTCTTTTCGCACAGCCCTCATTTCCTCCCTTAACTCAGAAAACATGTCCCTTATGGAACTTGCTAGTGCCTCTGTGGGATCCATATCAGCTCAGGTGGAAAATATTATCGTGGGCCTTTCATCCTGTCAGGGTCCGGCTTGACTGAATTCCACAGGAGCTGATGCTGGCCCCACAGACCCTTACCAGGAGTTTACCTCTCAACCCTTAATTATAAGCTGAGCTGAAAACCCCAAGAAAGGGAAAGGGGAATTTGGATAAAATAACAACGGAGACACTGCAGCCCTGCAACCGTCTGGTAGGCTCTGGTATCTGTGGTAAACAAATACACCTGGTTATTTATGTAATAAGAACATTCTATTTTCTAAAAGTATTCTAAATAAACTCTAAACTCATTACCTCTTAACCTCAGTAAAAGACTTAGAGGCTATTAATCTGTGTGTGATATCTTGTAAATGTCTCTTGTGTTGTGCATACAGTTCAAACCACTTAGTCTCTCTAGAATTCTAAAGTGATGGTTTTTTGCAAACACCATTTCTGGACTAAACTTTCCTCTTGCTTCAGAGTTTTCTTTAACCTTATGTAATTTTTCATGCTTTCATAGTGGCAGTCTTTCTCTGAAATATTGAAGTCCATTTGCATAAATTACATTAGGAAAATAAGCATTCTTCAACTTCCTGGAATATTGCTTCCTTATGCGTGTGAATAGTTTTCTTTATTTACATAAGAACGTATAGTTTCTTCCTTAAATAGCGTGTGCGATAAACACGTAAAAATCAGAAGACGTGAAGAATTGTCCTTGCGTTAAAAATACACACGCGATTCCTAGCAACACACGCGCTCGCGTTTAAAATCCACACGCGATTCTTAACAAACACACGCGCACGCTTTTAAAATCCACACGCGATTCTTAACAAACACACGCGCATGAAAAAATACGTACACGCGATAAAAATCACGCGCGCTGGTTAAAAATGGACTCGCGCTCTATCGCTACCGAACTCACGCGGAGAGACGAAATGGATTTCACGTAAAACAGTTCACGCGCTTAAAACCACTCGCGCTTCACCAAAATGGACTCACGCTCTATCGCAAACCCACACGCGCTTTTCCATGAGACGTCATTTACGTTAAAATGGACACGCGCTAAAATTCACTCGCGCAATCTTTTGGACACGCGCTCTATCGCTCCGAATACCCGCGCGTCTTCAAAAAAACACGTAAACAACAACTTGCGAGCTCGCGCACACATTTAACAGTCTTTAAGAGCATTACACGCAATTAATTTCATTTTAACTCCTACGCATATCTTCAAACTTGTCTTCCTTAATAATAACTTCTACTGTAAATGTCTCTTTTCTCAAAATGACTTTGAAATTTGGTTAACTTTTTAAATGTTCTTAAAAAAATGAAAGTTCACTGTGACAATTTTAAATCTTTAAAGAAACGATCCCACCTGATGACTTCTTCTTTCAAATGGATCAGCAAATGAAATTCTTACTTCTTTAGTTGATCTTCTGAGCTCTGAAAAGGCCTTACTTAAGGAGCTTAACTAAAACACAACCAGCCACTGAATTTCTCTGGATGAAAGGCAGTTTAGAATCTTGCTCATCTCCCAAGAATCAAACCCATTGTCCTCTCCACCAATCAGGCAACAAAACATATCATTGTTTCTTTAACCAATCAGATTAAGTTTCTTTCACTCCATCTTGACTTGGGCAAGCACAATGTTAATTCTATGAACAACTCTTCCTGTTACTAAACCAGCCAGTTCTGAAAGCACAACTAACCCAGCCAGCTCTAAAGGCACAATGTTAATCTAGTTACTCTTCCTGTTATGAAACTAGTCAGTCCTGACAATTTTGAGCATTTTCGAGGCCACATTTCTTGATCAACATGTGAATTCCAGAAGTAGTTAAGGAAATAAAGAAAATATGTACTTACTGGGATCCAACATTCAAAATTCCCAGAAGGTGGAAAGCTCCAACGTCAAGTGATAGGCAGGGCAGCTAAGGAACCAAAGAGTTTCTGTTAGGTTGGTCTTGAAACAGAGGACATCTGCTTAAGACTTTCTTCTGAAATGTCTTGTCATAGAACAGGTACGATCTTTCTTCATATGTGTCTTTCCAAGGGCCATGGACCTAGACCTTTACAGCTATGATTAGAGTTTAATGCCTTGAGAAGCACAACCCAAAACAGAACCCGTGGAAATGTTTAAAATACTCAGTACAGACATGGCAAAGTGTACATACCCTGAATGACTGCAATAATCCATTAGGTTGGAGATGGGTCCACATTCCTTCCGGGAATAAGGGAAGCCCTGCGGGAACAAAGAATCTTCTCTGAAGGTGTTTGGCTGTCGTCAGAAAATTGACAGTTATTTTCTATCCCTCCTATTTTATAACATTTTCGAGACCACATTTGATGAAGAATATGTATAGACATTATCTAGAGAAAGACAGCAAACATTCACTTACATGGATATACTCGGGGGCTCCCCGGAAGGTGGCAGGCTACAAGCTCCATTGGCAGGCATAACAGCAGCCCTAAGGAACAATAGAGTTTCTGTAAGTTTTATCTCAATCTGGTGACATACCTTTTAGCGTTCCTCATGAGGTACCCTCTCATAGGGTAAGGTCTACCAAGATCTTCCTTGATCAGTGCTGCCATGAGCATCCAGGCACTTAGCTCTTTACAGCCATGCATGATATTTGGGGCCTTAGAGCACGACCCAAGGAGGAATCAAAGAAATGTTTAAAAAAAGCACATGTCTATGAATACCAGGTCATTGATACCCACCTTTTGAGATGATAGCTACAGCAGATTGGTCACATGACACAAGGCAAAGTTCACATTCCTTGAATGACTGAAGATGTGTCTTTGGTCCAGTGTGTTAATAAGGTGCATCCAGACAGGTAAGGAGCACTACACGAGTAAAAGAGATACTGTTAGATTAGTCATTCTACAAATGGTATTTCTTTTTGCAATTCCTCATGAAATAACATGTCACAGGGCTGGCTATACCCTGATAAGGTTTCTCAACAGTGATCCCAAAGATCATCCCTACGTATCTGTGCACTGGGTTTGAGGACTGGACAGGCATGTGTCCAGGTATAAAACCTGCAATGATTTAGTCAAGCAGATCTCTGGCAAATACCCAGGATTCCACTCCCATGAGATAATGGATACTTTCCTCAAAATGGTACCCATGAGACCCATGGCTAAGTTTCCTTACTGCGAAAGATTTTTGCAATCCCAAAGGTCAGGGCTGCTGTCTGGTTGATTCCTGGGAACAAGAGGAGCCCTGTAGATACAAAGGAACTTATCTGAGTGTGGCATCTTATCTTCTAAAAATTGACATTCCTTTTCACTTGCTTGAATTTTGAGCATTTTCGAGGCCACATTTCTTGATCAACATGTGAATTCCAGAAGTAGCTAAGGAAGTAAAGAAAATATGTACTTACTGGGATCCAACATTCAAAATTCCCAGAAGGTGGAAAGCTCCAACGTCAAGTGATAGGCAGGGCAGCTAAGGAACCAAAGAATTTCTGTTAGGTTGGTCTTGAAACAGAGGACATCTGCTTAAGCCTTTCTTCTGAAATGTCTTGTCATAGAGCAGGTTACGATCTTTCTTCAAATGTGTCTTTCCAAGGTCCATGGACCTAGACCTTTACAGCTATGTTCAGAGTTTAATGCCTTGAGAAGCACAACCCAAACCAGAACCCATGGAAATGTTTAAAATACTCAGTACAGACATGGCAAAGTGTACATACCCTGAATGACTGCAATAATCCATTAGGTTGGAGATGGTTCCACGTTCCTTCCGGGAATAAGGGAAGCCCTGCGGGAACAAAGAGACTTCTCTGAAGGTGTTTGGTTGTCGTCAGAAAATTGACAGTTATTTTCTATCCCTCCTATTTTATAACATTTTCGAGACCACATTTTATGAAGAATATGTATAGACATTATCTAGAGAAAGACAGCAAACATTCACTTACATGGATATACTCGGGGGCTCCCCGGAAGGTGGCAGGCTACAAGCTCCATTGGCAGGCAGAACAGCAGCCCTAAGGAACAATAGAGTTTCTGTAAGTTTTATCTCAATCTGGTGACATACTTTTAGCGTTCCTCATGAGGTACCCTCTCATAGGGTAAGGTCTACCAAGATCTTCCTTGATCAGTGCTGCCATGAGCATCCAGGCACTTAGCTCTTTACAGCTATGCATGATATTTGGGGCCTTAGAGCACGACCCAAGGAGGAATCAAAGAAATGTTTAAAAAAAGCACATGTCTATGAATACCAGGTCATTGATACCCACCTTTTGAGATGATAGCTACAGCAGATTGGTCACATGACACAAGGCAAAGTTCACATTCCTTGAATGACTGAAGATGTGTCTTTGGTCCAGTGTGTTAAGAAGGTGCATCCAGACAGGTAAGGAGCACTACACGAGTAAAAGAGATACTGTTAGATTAGTCATTCTACAAATGGTATTTCTTTTTGCAATTCCTTATGAAATAACATGTCACAGGCTGGCTATACCCTGATCAGGTTTCTCAACAGTGATCCCCAAGATCATCCCTACGTATCTGTGCACTGGGTTTGAGAACTGGACAGGCATGTGTCCAGGTATAAAACCTGCAATGATTTAGTCAAGCAGATCTCTGGCAAATACCCACGATTCCACTCCTATGAGATAATGGATACTTTCCTCAAAATAGTACCCATGAGACCCATGGCTAAGTTTCCTTACCGCAAAAGATTTTTGCAATCCCAAAGGTCAGGGCTGCTGTCTGGTTGATTCCTGGGAACAAGAGGAGCGCTGTAGATACAAAGGAACTTATCTGAGTGTGGCATCTTATCTTCTAAAAATTGACATTCCTTTTCACTTGCTTGAATATTGAGCATTTTCGAGGCCACATTTCTTGATCAACATGTGAATTCCAGAAGTAGCCAAAGAAATAAAGAAAATATGTACTTACTGGGATCCAACATTCAAAATTCCCAGAAGGTGGAAAGTGTTATGAAGATGATGCGGAAGCAGGTAAGTCATACATGTAGATTTATTAGATTAATAAGTCAGAAAAGAAGACCCCACATCTCATGGGCTCCCTTCCCTTCAGCTCTCTCCTCCAACTGTCCAATTTAGAACCAAGCAAGAAACCTGCATCAACATTCCATTACATCATAATGTATTCTCTCCTCACTAGAGAGACTAGAGAGATTTCCTCTCCATAGCAGATCCACTACAACACATCTCCCTTCATTATTTATTTATTTTTTTTTTTTTATACATATCTGAACCCCTTTTTGTTTCCAGCATGTTACACTAACTACGTCACATTTCATACAATAGATTTAACTCAAATAAGTCACACTAACTAATTCACAATAAAATGATCTAGAACAACACGCCATGAGCGGCTCAGTTGCCATTTCCTTCCTCCTTCTCCTGGGCACATCCCCGCTTATGCTTTCACATATTTCCTCTCCTCACAGAGGCAACCCTATTTTTATTCCATACTTGCCCTCCAGCAACTCGCACAGCCCCTTTCATGACCGCCACCACTCTGACAGGATCCGAATAAAGAGACTCCCCCTTCCTCCTTATCACTGCTCTCTTTATCCTAATCCAGTCACCACATTCCACACGCAACTCCTTCTTTCCTCTCTTCAAGTTTTCACGCTTGACCCAATTTGATTTTTTTTCCACTAACGATCTTCTCACTTCATCCACAACAAGATCGGTTTCCCTACATCTTCCCAGCCATGGCCGACAAGCCATGGAATATGGCTTCCTTCCCCTCATGAGCTCAAATGGGCACAGACCGGTCGTAGAATGCGGCGCCATCCTCAGGGCCCACATTCTATTTTGTATTAGAGCTAGCTTGTCTAAACCACACTCCTCTCCCATACGTACACTTTCCATCACACACCTATTCATTCTCTCAACCACACCATTTGACTCGGGATGGTATAATGAAGTTCTTTTGTGACCAACCCCACACTTCCTCAAATAGTTAGCAAATTTTTCTCCAATAAACTGGGGACCATTGTCGGTCAATACGGTCTCAGGTAAACCTTCACTTGCAAAGATTTCCTGCAGAACCTTTATCATACTTTCACTCGTGATCTCCGTCACGACCTTACAATCCACCCATCTGGAAAACAAATCCACCACCAAAACAATATACTTTCCCCGGGCATAACCCAGTTCCACGGGACCCAGTATGTCCATGGCTATATCACTCCATATTCTGGACGGAAGACCGACATCCACTAAAGGTTGCTTTCTGGCCGCTATTCCCTTTCCACTCTTAACACAAAACTGACAATTTGCCAAACGATCTTCCACCTCCTTATCAAAACCCGGCCACCAATAATCTTCTCTTAATACTCCTTTGGTTTTGGTAACCCCAATATGACCGCTATGTGCTAAATCTACCACTTTCTTCCTTAAACCTATCGGGACCACTGCTCTACCCCATCTGAACAAAATATTGTCATTTACGGACAACTCATCTTTCACCTCCCAAAACGGCTTCATTCCTTCCGCCAATTCTACCTTATTTGGCCATACCGTAGATTCTACATATGTGATTACCCTCCTTATATTGTCATCTCTTTCCATTTCGTCCAACCACTCCTGCTTGGATACAATGCCATCAGTGTTGACAAACACTAATTCCATTTCTTCACTTCCCATACTCTCAGGTGCTGCCACCTTTATCCTTGATAGACTGTCGGCTAAAACATTTTCCTTCCCGGGAATGACCTCCATTCTAAAACAATGTGTCTGCATCCTGGTGACCCACCCTGCCACTCTCCGAGATACCTTGTCAAGGCCCTTATTCTCAAAAATGGCTTTTAAGGGTTTATGATCCGTTCGCAACACAAACTCTACTCCCCACACAAAATTTCTGAAACGTTCCACAGCCCAAAAACATGCCAATGCCTCCTTCTCAAGTACCGAATATCTTAACTCTGCTCCCTTGAAACCCCTCGAAGCATGGGCGATTACCTCTTCAGAACCATCTTCCTGCTTTTGAGATAGTACAGCTCCCAGTCCACTCTCACTAGCGTCAACCGTGATCATGGTTAGCTTCCTCGTGTCAAAACACCCTAATGGACCAGCCATATTGATTTCTTCCTTTATCCTGTTAAACTCCCTGTCACACTGGCTATTCCACTCAAAATCGGCACCCTTCCTAAGAATCTTTCTCATCTCCTGTACTTTATCAGCATAATTTATTACAAATTTGTGATAAAATTCTGTCATTCCTAGAAAAGAGCGCAGCTCATTCTTGCTTTTAGGTTTCTCAACACTCTTAATGGTATTAATCATATCCTCCTTGGGTTTAACTCCCATCCCCTGACACTTCATGTCCTAGGTAGTCCACTTTCGTCACTGCAAACTTACATTTCTCACCTCTCAAGGTAATACCTCTTTCCTCAAATATCCTCAAAACCTTGCGTAGATTCCGGTCATGTTCTTCCAACGTTACACCACTCACCAACACATCATCCTGAAAACAGAACACCCCCTTAAGTCCCTTCAACAACCGATCCATAATCTTCTGAAATACTGACGAAGCGGACGCCAGCCCAAATGGCATTCTCCTAAATTGAAAAACACCTTCATGCGTTACAAAAGCCGTAAGTTTCCTACACGCCTCCACCAATTCGACCTGATGATAAGCTGATGTCATATCTAACTTAGAGAAAAATCTTCCCCCACCCACCATGGTCAACAGTTCACCCATGTTGGGCAGGGGATGTCTGTCCACCAACACGCACTTATTTAACTCTCGCATGTCAACACATAGCCTTATGTCACCTGAACTTTTCTTCACGATCACCACTGGGGATACCCATTCAACCCCCCCAGCTCTCTCAATCACACCTGACTCCAACAGCTTCTGTAATTCCATTTGCACTTTTTCCCTCAAAGCTAGAGGCACAGGCCTGAGTTTCGCCACCGTAGGCATACTATTCTTTTTCAATGTTATCTGGTGCTGAAACCCTCTCACCTTTCCCAACTTCTCACTGAACACTTTCCTAAACTCCGACATGTACTTATCATGACTTGCGGATACTTCGGACATTTGCAGCACCTGTTCTGGGTGATTGGGATCAAGTCTGATCCCCAAATTCTTTTGTTCTCTCCACCCTAATAAAGATTGTCCCTTCTTGGTGACATATACTTTGCCATCACAACTGCGTCCCTTGAATTCAAATCTCCTCCATACATAACCCAGTAAATCAATACGATCTTGGTTATATCCTCCTGGACTTATGTCAGGCTCTGCTAACTCAGATACTACCCCTTTCATCTCGCACTCAAAAGCATCTCTGGATATTAAAGTTATTTTCGACCCAGAGTCAGCCATCATTGACACCTTACGCCCATTTACCGTTACCACAGCAAAAGGTCTTTCACAATCCTCAAGATCCCCACCATTCGCAACAACATTTACTGTATTCACGATAACATTTTGTAATGGCACCACAACTTCGTCCTCTGATGACCTTCCATCTTCGTCTTCATTTACATACAAGACTCTCCGTTGGCCTGGCCGACCAAATTGGTAGTTTTTGCAGCACGATGCTAAATGTCCTCTCCTTTTGCATTTTGAGCACGTCCTTTTCCGCCCTGGGCACACCACGGAGGATGCAAAGTGTGTGGCACTGGCACACCGATAACATAACCTTTCGTCCTTCCTATCCTCTTTCTTCTCACATCTCTGCATATAATCTTGACCCTTCCTTTCTTCCGGATTGTTCCTCCCTGACTGTCTGTTTCTTCCTTTCCTTTTGTTCTTTCCCTCGGCCACGATTAACACCTCTGGTTTATTTTCTTTGGGCTCCCCTCCTTCAGTTTTGGAAAGTTTGGCAACACATGCCAGGGAATGCTCCACACGTTTCGCCAAGTCCAATACCTCGTCTAAACTTGGCTCATCCTTTAGCCACAACTCCTCTCGTATCTTGTTTGATCGACAATGTGTCATGAATTGATCCCGAATATGTTCGTCGAAACTTCCTTGAAATTTGCACGTAAGAGCCAGATCGCAATGCAGTCACATAATCCTCAACAGATTCATTTTGGGTTTGTGTGCGCATCCGGAAATTGTACCTTTCCAAAATTGTACTCCTTTTTGGGTTAAAATGTTTATCTAGCTTCACTAATGCGGCTTCGAATTCATTTAATTCATCCCCGCTTCCGTCACTCACCAGTTGAGGTAGAGTTTCAAAGATTCTTTGGCCCTCAAAACCCAAAAAATGTAACAATAATGCCAACTTCCTCTCGCTGGAATAAGCTGTTCCACCGGCTGCTTTCATGTAATGCAGAAAGCCCTTGCGCCATTGGGGCCATGCAATTCTTGCCGCACCCGGGGCAGGCATAAAAATGGGAGGACCAGATATTCCTGGCAAAGCTGCCATCTCGCCTGAATGCAAAATGTCACTTGGAGAGCACCTTTTACGTTCTTCCTGCGTTGGGAATTACTATTTCTCAGTTGCAGTTGCTTAGGTGTTTTTTTTTTTCCAACTATTCCCGGCAATCAGGACCAACACTGCAAAACCACGCTGTACACCGTCTTGATCCTGGTTAGTGTCTACCTGCCTGAAGATTATGCAAGTGTGTCCCGTCTTTCCTCCGAAATGTTACTTATTATGCTTTTCCCAGACACCTTCGGTTATTTACTAGCTGCCTCGAATCCTCAAATGGCTATAGGAATCAACCGCCTCACTTGAATAAGGAATGCCCCTCTCTTCTATTATCCTCGGCAGTTCACTCTCACATGTCCCTCCGTTAGGAGGTATACGGTACTCTGGTTCGGAGTCCGTTCCCCACGCCTTCCATCATCCGTCATACGCCCGGCAACCCGGGGCGCTGCGCCAGGGTTGTAAACCCATATACACTTACTTTTACGTAGTGGAGGAGCGATGGGGAGGCACGGACACGCAGGCCTGCGCGCAGTGGCCACTCAACGCTACCGGGAAGCGGAGCAGCCAACACGCAGACCTCCTCACAGTGGCCGCTCAACGCTGCGGATAGCGGAGCGGCCCTCCCAGAAATGTTCCTCTGGTGCCGAGCGAACGATGAGCCTCTTCTCAGCGACAGCCCCTTGTCCGGCTGAATCGCTCGCGTAGACAGCTGATCTCCGCAGCCTTTCCGCGTCGGCCGGTCACACGGGACCGAGCGGGCAGCCACGGATGATGCGTGCAGCCCTATCAGCGACCGTCGTGTGGGCAGCGTTCCACGTCAGGGGCCGCATACAGGAGACAGAACGGGTTGGCCTTCTCTCACACAGGAGCGGGGACTTTCACCGGACGTCTCTCTCGACACGGGGCTTATCGAAGCGGCGTATCACAGCTGGGATCTTCTTTTCCTCCTGCGTTCCATCTAATCACATCCCATCCTCGTTGCCATTGTTATGAAGATGATGTGGAAGCAGGTAAGTCATACATGTAGATTTATTAGATTAATAAGTCAGAAAAGAAGACCCCACATCTCATGGGCTCCCTTCCCTTCAGCTCTCTCCTCCAACTGTCCAATTTAGAACCAAGCAAGAAACCTGCATCAACATTCCATTACATCATAATGTATTCTCTCCTCACTAGAGAGACTAGAGAGATTTCCTCTCCATAGCAGATCCACTACAACAGAAAGCTCCAACGTCAAGTGATAGGCAGGGCAGCTAAGGAACCAAAGAATTTCTGTTAGGTTGGTCTTGAAACAGAGGACATCTGCTTAAGCCTTTCTTCTGAAATGTCTTGTCATAGAGCAGGTTACAATCTTTCTTCAAATGTGTCTTTCCAAGGTCCATGGACCTAGACCTTTACAGCTATGATCAGAGTTTAATGCCTTGAGAAGCGCAACCCAAAATAGAACCCATGGAAATGTTTAAAATACTCAGTATAGACATGGCAAAGTATACATACCCTGCATGACTGCAATAATCCATTAGGTCGGGAATGGTTCCACGTTCCTTCCGGAATAAGGGAAGCCCTGCGGGAACAAAGAAACCTCTCTGAAGGTGTTTGGTTGTCGTCAGAAAATTGACAGTTATTTTCTATCCCTCCTATTTTATAACATTTTCGAGACCACATTTGATGAAGAATATGTATAGACATTATCTAGAGAAAGACAGCAAACATTCACTTACATGGATGTACTTGGGGGCTCCCCGGAAGGTGGCAGGCTACAAGCTCCATTGGCAGGCAGAACAGCAGCCCTAAGGAACAACAGAGTTTCTGTAAGTTTTATCTCAATCTGGTGACATACCTTTTAGCGTTCCTCATGAGGTACCCTCTCATAGGGTAAGGTCTACCAAGATCTTCCTTGATCACTGCTGCCATGAGCATCCAGGCGCTTAGATCTTTACAGCTATGCATGATATTTGGGGCCTTAGAGCACGACCCACGGAGGAATCAAAGAAAGGTTTAAAAAAAGCACATGTCTATGAATACCAGGTCATTGATACCCACCTTTTGAGATGATAGCTACAGCAGATTGGTCACATGACACAAGGCAAAGTTCACAATCCTTGAATGACTGAAGATGTGTCTTTGGTCTAGTGTGTGTATAAGGTGCATCCAGACAGGTAAGGAGCACTACACGAGTAAAAGAGATACTGTTAGGTTAGTCATTCTACAGATGTTATTTCTATTTGCAATTCCTCATGAAATAACATGTCACAGGGCTGGCTATACCCTGATCAGGTTTCAACACAGTGATCCCAAAGATCATGCCTACGTATCTGTGCACTGGGTTTGAGGACTGGAAAGGCATGTGTCCAGGTATAAAACCTGCAATGATTTAGTCAAGCAGATCTCTGGCAAATACCCAGGATTCCACTCCTATGAGATAACAGATATTTTCCTCAAAATGGTACCCATGAGACCCATGGCTAAGTTTCCTTACCATGAAAGATTTTAGCAATCCCAAAGGTCAGGGCTGCTGTCTGGTTGATTCCTGGGAACAAGAGGAGCCCTTTCGATACAAAGGAACTTATCTGAGTGTGGCATCTTATCTTCTAAAAATTGACATTCCTTTTCACTTGCTTAAATTTTGAGCATTTTCGAGGCCACATTTCTTGATCAACATGTGAATTCCAGAAGTAGCTAAGGAAATAAAGAAAATATGTACTTACTGGGATCCAACATTCAAAATTCCCAGAAGGTGGAAAGCTCCAACGTCAAGTGATAGGCAGGGCAGCTAAGGAACCAAAGAGTTTCTGTTAGGTTGGTCTTGAAACAGAGGACATCTGCTTAAGCCTTTCTTCTGAAATGTCTTGTCATAGAGCAGGTTACGATCTTTCTTCAAATGTGTCTTTCCAAGGTCCATGGACCTAGACCTTTACAGCTATGATCAGAGTTTAATGCCTTGAGAAGCGCAACCCAAAACAGAACCCATGGAAATGTTTAAAATACTCAGTACAGACATGGCAAAGTATACATACCCTGCATGACTGCAATAATCCATTAGGTCGGGAATGGTTCCACGTTCCTTCCGGGAATAAGGGAAGCCCTGCGGGAACAAAGAAACCTCTCTGAAGGTGTTTGGTTTTCGTCAGAAAATTGACAGTTATTTTCTATCCCTCCTATTTTATAACATTTTCGAGACCACGTTTAATGAAGAATATGTATAGACATTATCTAGAGAAAGACAGCAAACATTCACTTACATGGATATACTCGGGGGCTCCCCGGAAGGTGGCAGGCTACAAGCTCCATTGGCAGGCAGAACAGCAGCCCTAAGGAACAACAGAGTTTCTGTAAGTTTTATGTCAATCTGGTGACATACCTTTTAGCGTTCCTCTTGAGGTAACCTCTCATAGGGTAAGGCCTACCAAGATCTTCCTTGATCAGTGCTGCCATGAGCATCCAGGCGCTTAGATCTTTACAGCTATGCATGATATTTGGGGCCTTAGAGCACGACCCACGGAGGAATCAAAGAAAGATTTAAAAAAAGCACATGTCTATGAATACCAGGTCATTGATACCCACCTTTTGAGATGATAGCTACAGCAGATTGGTCACATGACACAAGGCAAAGTTCACATTCCTTGAATGACTGAAGATATGTCTTTGGTCCAGTGTGTTAATAAGGTGCATCCAGACAGGTAAGGAGCACTACACGAGTAAAAGAGATACTGTTAGGTTAGTCATTCTACAAATGGTATTTCTTCTTGCAATTCCTCATGAAATAACATGTCACAGGGCTGGCTATACCCTGATCAGGTTTCTCAACAGTGATCCCAAAGATCATCCCTACGTATCTGTGCACTGGGTTTGAGAACTGGACAGGCATGTGTCCAGGTATAAAACCTGCAATGATTTAGTCAAGCAGATCTCTGACAAATACCCAGGATTCCACTCCTATGAGATAATGGATACTTTCCTCAAAATAGTACCCATGAGACCCATGGCTAAGTTTCCTTACCGCGAAAGATTTTTGCAATCCCAAAGGTCAGGGCTGCTGTCTGGTTGATTCCTGGGAACAAGAGGAGCGCTGTAGATACAAAGGAACTTATCTGAGTGTGGCATCTTATCTTCTAAAAATTGACATTCCTTTTCACTTGCTTGAATTTTGAGCATTTTCTAGGCCACATTTCTTGATCAACATGTGAATTCCAGAAGTAGCTAAGGAAATAAAGAAAATATGTACTTACTGGGATCCAACATTCAAAATTCCCAGAAGGTGGAAAGCTCCAACGTCAAGTGATAGGCAGGGCAGCTAAGGAACCAAAGAATTTCTGTTAGGTTGGTCTTGAAACAGAGGACATCTGCTTAAGCCTTTCTTCTGAAATGTCTTGTCATAGAGCAGGTTACAATCTTTCTTCAAATGTGTCTTTCCAAGGTCCATGGACCTAGACCTTTACAGCTATGATCAGAGTTTAATGCCTTGAGAAGCGCAACCCAAAACAGAACCCATGGAAATGTTTAAAATACTCAGTACAGACATGGCAAAGTATACATACCCTGCATGACTGCAATAATCCATTAGGTCGGGAATGGTTCCACGTTCCTTCCGGGAATAAGGGAAGCCCTGCGGGAACAAAGAAACCTCTCTGAAGGTGTTTGGTTTTCGTCAGAAAATTGACAGTTATTTTCTATCCCTCCTATTTTATAACATTTTCGAGACCACATTTGATGAAGAATATGTATAGACATTATCTAGAGAAAGACAGCAAACATTCACTTACATGGATATACTCGGGGGCTCCTCAGAAGGTGGCAGGCTACAAGCTCCATTGGCAGGCAGAACAGCAGCCCTAAGGAACAACAGAGTTTCTGTAAGTTTTATCTCAATCTGGTGACATACCTTTTAGCGTTCCTCATGAGGTACCCTCTCATAGGGTAAGGTCTACCAAGATCTTCCTTGATCAGTGCTAGCATGAGCATCCAGGCGCTTAGCTCTTTACAGCTATGCATGATATTTGGGGCCTTAGAGCACGACCCAAGGAGGAATCAAAGAAAGGTTTAAAAAAAGCACATGTCTATGAATACCAGGTCATTGATACCCACCTTTTGAGATGATAGCTACAGCAGATTGGTCACATGACACAAGGCAAAGTTCACATTCCTTGAATGACTGAAGATGTGTCTTTGGTCCAGTGTGTTAATAAGGTGCATCCAGACAGGTAAGGAGCACTACACGAGTAAAAGAGATACTGTTAGGTTAGTCATTCTACAAATGGTATTTCTTCTTGCAATTCCTAATGAAATAACATGTCACAGGGCTGGCTATACCCTGATCAGGTTTCTCAACCGTGATCCCAAAGATCATGCCTACGTATCTGTGCACTGGGTTTGAGGACTGGACAGGCATGTGTCCAGGTATAAAACCTGCAATGATTTAGTCAAGCAGATCTCTGGCAAATACCCAGGATTCCACTCCTATGAGATAACGGATATTTTCCTCAAAATGGTACTCATGAGACCCATGGCTAAGTTTCCTTACCGTGAAAGATTTTAGCAATCCCAAAGGTCAGGGCTGCTGCCTGGTTGATTCCTGGGAACAAGAGGAGCCCTGTAGATACAAAGGAACTTATCTGAGTGTGGCATCTTATCTTCTAAAAATTGACATTCCTTTTCACTTGCTTAAATTTTGAGTATTTTCAAGGCCACATTTCTTGATCAACATGTGAATTCCAAAAGTAGCGAAGGAAATAAAGAAAATATGTACTTACTGGGATCCAACATTCAAAATTCCCAGAAGGTGGAAAGCTCCAACGTCAAGTGATAGGCAGGGCAGCTAAGGAACCAAAGAGTTTCTGTTAGGTTGTTCTTGAAACAGAGGACATCTGCTTAAGCCTTTCTTCTGAAATGTCTTGTCATAGAGCAGGTTACGATCTTTCTTCAAATTTGTCTTTCCAAGGGCCATGGACATAGACCTTTACAGCTATGATCAGAGTTTAATGCCTTGAGAAGCACAACCCAAAACAGAACCCATGGAAATGTTTAAAATACTCAGTACAGACATGGCAAAGTCTACATTCCCTGAATGACTGCAATAATCCATTAGGTTGGAGATGGTTCCACGTTCCTTCCGGGAATAAGGGAAGCCCTGCGGGAACAAAGAAACTTCTCTGAAGGAGTTTGGTTGTCGTCAGAAAATTGACAGTTATGTTCTATCCCTCCTATTTTATAACATTTTCGAGACCACATTTGATGAAGAATATGTATAGACATTATATAGAGATAGACAGCAAACATTCACTTACATGGATATCCCCTGGGCTCCCCGGAAGGTGGCAGGCTACAAGCTCCATTGGCAGGCAGAACAGCAGCCCTAAGGAACAACAGAGTTTCTGTAAGTTTTATCTCAATCTGGTGACATACTTTTTAGCGTTCCTCATGAGGTACCCTCTCATAGGGTAAGGTCTACCAAGATATTCCTTGATCAGTGCTGCCATGAGCATCCAGGCGCTTAGATCTTTACAGCTATGCATGATATTTGGGGTCTTAGAGCACGACCCACGGAGGAATCAAAGAAAGGTTTAAAAAAAGCACATGTCTATGAATACCAGGTCATTGATACCCACCTATTGAGATGATAGCTATAGCAGATTGGTCACATGACACAAGGCAAAGTTCACATTCCTTGAATGACTGAAGATGTGTCTTTGATCCAGTGTGTTAATAAGGTGCATCCAGACAGGTAAGGAGCACTACACGAGTAAAGGAGATACTGTTAGGTTAGTCATTCTACAAATGGTATTTCTTTTTGCAATTCCTCATGAAATAACAGGTCACAGGGCTGGCTATACCCTGATCAGGTTTCTCAACAGTGATCCCAAAGATCATCCCTACGTATCTGTGCACTGGGTTTGAGAACTGGACAGGCATGTGTCCAGGTATAAAACCTGCAATGATTTAGTCAAGCAGATCTCTGACAAATACCCAGGATTCCACTCCTATGAGATAATGGATACTTTCCTCAAAATAGTACCCATGAGACCCATGGCTAAGTTTCCTTACCGCGAAAGATTTTTGCAATCCCAAAGGTCAGGGCTGCTGTCTGGTTGATTCCTGGGAACAAGAGGAGCGCTGTAGATACAAAGGAACATATCTGAGTGTGGCATCTTATCTTCTAAAAATTGACATTCCTTTTCACTTGCTTGAATTTTGAGCATTTTCTAGGCCACATTTCTTGATCAACATGTGAATTCCAGAAGTAGCTAAGGTAATAAAGAAAATATGTACTTACTGGGATCCAACATTCAAAATTCCCAGAATGTGGAAAGCTCCAACGTCAAGTGATAGGCAGGGCAGCTAAGGAACCAAAGAATTTCTGTTAGGTTGGTCTTGAAACAGAGGACATCTGCTTAAGCCTTTCTTCTGAAATGTCTTGTCATAGAGCAGGTTACAATCTTTCTTCAAATGTGTCTTTCCAAGGTCCATGGACCTAGACCTTTACAGCTATGATCAGAGTTTAATGCCTTGAGAAGCGCAACCCAAAACAGAACCCATGGAAATGTTTAAAATACTCAGTACAGACATGGCAAAGTATACATACCCTGCATGACTGCAATAATCCATTAGGTCGGGAATGGTTCCACGTTCCTTCCGGGAATAAGGGAAGCCCTGCGGGAACAAAGAAACCTCTCTGAAGGTGTTTGGTTGTCGTCAGAAAATTGACAGTTATTTTCTATCCCTCCTATTTTATAACATTTTCGAGACCACATTTGATGAAGAATATGTATAGACATTGGGCCTCATTACGACCCAGGCGTTAAGGGTTAACGCCGTCGTTAACCCTTAACGCCTGATTCTGATTTTAACGGCTACTTTTAGCAGCCATTAAAATCCATGGCGCTAACCTGCCATGATGCTAATTACGCCACCGTAATTTACGGTGGCGTAATTAGCGCCTTCCCCACTCCCATTATGCCCTATGGGGCAAAAATGGGAATGGGGAAGGGAAAATGGGAAATGGGGATTTACCGTCCCACTCACCTTGGAATGGGGCGGTAAATCCGCCATCCACCATGGTGTAAACATAGTTTACACCATGGTGGTAATGTTGGCGCAATTAGCCCCTGGGTTGTAATGACCTCCATTATCTAGAGAAAGACAGCAAACATTCACTTACATGGATATACTCGGGGGCTCCCCAGAAGGTGGCAGGCTACAAGCTCCATTGGCAGGCAGAACAGCAGCCCTAAGGAACAACAGAGTTTGTGTAAGTTTTATCTCAATCTGGTGACATACCTTTTAGCGTTCCTCATGAGGTACCCTCTCATAGGGTAAGGTCTACCAAGATCTTCCTTGATCAGTGCTAGCATGAGCATCCAGGCGCTTAGCTCTTTACAGCTATGCATGATATTTGGGGCCTTAGAGCACGACCCAAGGAGGAATCAAAGAAAGGTTTAAAAAAAGCACATGTCTATGAATACCAGGTCATTGATAGCCACCTTTTGAGATGATAGCTACAGCAGATTGGTCACATGACACAAGGCAAAGTTCACATTCCTTGAATGACTGAAGATGTGTCTTTGGTCTAGTGTGTTTATAAGGTGCATCCAGACAGGTAAGGAGCACTACACAAGTAAAAGAGATACTGTTAGGTTAGTCATTCTACAAATGGTATTTCTTTTTGCAATTCCTCATGAAATAACATGTCACAGGGCTGGCTATACCCTGATCAGGTTTCCCAACAGTGATCCCAAAGATCATGCCTACGTATCTGTGCACTGGGTTTGAGGACTGGAAAGGCATGTGTCCAGTTATAAAACCTGCAATGATTTAGTCAAGCAGATCTCTGGCAAATACCCAGGATTCCACTCCTATGAGATAAGGGATATTTTCCTCAAAATGGTACCCATGAGACCCATGGCTAAGTTTCCTTACCGTGAAAGATTTTAGCAATCCCAAAGGTCAGGGCTGCTGTCTGGTTGATTCCTGGGAACAAGAGGAGCCCTTTCGATACAAAGGAACTTATCTGAGTGTGGCATCTTATCTTCTAAAAATTGACATTCCTTTTCACTTGCTTAAATTTTGAGCATTTTCGAGGCCACATTTCTTGATCAACATGTGAATTCCAGAAGTAGCTAAGGAAATAAAGAAAATATGTACTTACTGGGATCCAACATTCAAAATTCCCAGAAGGTGGAAAGCTCCAACGTCAAGTGATAGGCAGGGCAGCTAAGGAACCAAAGAGTTTCTGTTAGGTTGGTCTTGAAACAGAGGACATCTGCTTAAGCCTTTCTTCTGAAATGTCTTGTCATAGAGCAGGTTACGATCTTTCTTCAAATGTGTCTTTCCAAGGGCCATGGACCTAGACCTTTACAGCTATGATCAGAGTTTAATGCCTTGAGAAGCACAACCCAAAACAGAAACCATGGAAATGTTTAAAATACTCAGTACAGACATGGCAAAGTGTACAAACCCTGAAAGACTGCAATAATCATTAGGTTGGAGATGGTTCCACGTTCCTTCCGGGAATAAGGGAAGCCCTGCGGGAACAAAGAAACCTCTCTGAAGGTGTTTGGTTGTCGTCAGAAAATGGACAGGTATTTTCTATCCCTCCTATTTTATAACATTTTCGAGACCACATTTGATGAAGAATATGTATAGACATTATCTAGAGAAAGACAGCAAACATTCCCTTACATGGATATACTCGGGGGCTCCCCGGAAGGTGGCAGGCTACAAGCTCCATTGGCAGGCAGAACAGCAGCCCTAAGGAACAACAGAGTTTGTGTAAGTTTTATCTCAATCTGGTGACATACCTTTTAGCGTTCCTCATGAGGTACCCTCTCATAGGGTAAGGTCTACCAAGATCTTCCTTGATCAGTGCTGCCATGAGCATCCAGGCGCTTAGTTCTTTACAGCTATGCATGATATTTTGGGCCTTAGAGCACGACCCAAGGAGGAATCAAAGAAAGGTTTAAAAAAAGCACATGTCTATGAATACCAGGTCATTGATACCCACCTTTTGAGATGATAGCTACAGCAGATTGGTCACATGACACAAGGCAAAGTTCACATTCCTTGAATGACTGAAGATGTGTCTTTGGTCCAGTGTGTTAATATGGTGCATCCAGACAGGTAAGGAGCACTACACGAGTAAAAGAGATACTGTTAGGTTAGTCATTCTACAAATGGTATTTCTTTTTGCAATTCCTCATGAAATAACATGTCACAGGGCTGGCTATACCCTGATCAGGTTTCTCAACAGTGATCCCAAAGATCATGCCTACGTATCTGTGCACTGGGTTTGAGGACTGGACAGGCATGTGTCCAGGTATAAAACCTGAAATGATTTAGTCAAGCAGATCTCTATAAAATACCCAGGATTCCACTCCTATGAGATAACGGATATTTTCCTCAAAATGGTACCCATGAGACCCATGGCTAAGTTTCCTTACCGTGAAAGATTTTAGCAATCCCAAAGGTCAGGGCTGCTGTCTGGTTGATTCCTGGGAACAAGAGGAGCCCTGTAGATACAAAGGAACATATCTGAGTGTGGCAACTTATCTTCTAAAAATTGACATTCCTTTTCACTTGCTTAAAGTTTGAGCATTTTCGAGGCCACATTTCTTGATCAACATGTGAATTCCAGAAGTAGCTAAGGAAATAAAGAAAATATGTACTTACTGGGATCCAACATTCAAAATTCCCAGAAGGTGGAAAGCTCCAACGTCAAGTGATAGGCAGGGCAGCTAAGGAACCAAAGAGTTTCTGTTAGGTTGGTCTTGAAACAGAGGACATCTGCTTAAGACTTTCTCCTGAAATGTCTTGTCATAGAGCAGGTTACGATCTTTCTTCAAATGTGTCTTTCCAAGGGCCATGGACCTAGACCTTTACAGCTATGATCAGAGTTGAATGCCTTGAGAAGCAGAAACCAAAACAGAACCCGTGGAAATGTTTAAAATACTCAGTACAGACATGGCAAAGTGTACATACCCTGAATGACTGCAATAATCCATTAGGTTGGAGATGGTTCCACGTTCCTTCCGGGAATAAGGGAAGCCCTGCGGGAACAAAGAAACTTCTTTGAAGGTGTTTGGTTGTCGTCAGAAAATTGACAGTTATTTTCTATCCCTCCTATTTTATAACATTTTCGAGACCACATTTGATGAAGAATATGTATAGACATTATCTAGAGAAAGACAGCAAACATTCACTTACATGGATATACTCGGGGGCTCCCCGGAAGGTGGCAGGCTACAAGCTCCATTGGCAGGCAGAACAGCAGCCCTAAGGAACAACAGAGTTTCTGTAAGTTTTATCTCAATCTGGTGAAATACCTTTTAGCGTTCCTCATGAGGTACCCTCTCATAGGGTAAGGTCTACCAAGATCTTCCTTGATCAGTGCTGCCATGAGCATCCAGGCACTTAGCTCTTTACAGCTATGCATGATATTTGGGCCCTAGAGCACGACCCAAGGAGGAATCAAAGAAAGGTTTAAAAAAAGCACATGTCGGGGGGCGTGGCTTGGAGGGCCATCGATGTGGTCGCTCCCTTGAGGCCGCCCGTGGGATGTCCGCCGCCGCTGCCAAATTCAAGCGGTTCCGACCAAGTATCCAAGTCGCCAATGACACCTACGGCGAGCGGAACCTTTGAGGCACAACCTGGCTTACAATGATCTTCGAACGCCGCTGCGTTCGCCTAGAACTTAGCGACCGCACCGCTCCCCCACCGCCATTCGAAGAAACCAAGATGGCGGCCGCGCCGGAACTCAGCAATACACTGCGAACCTGATGGCGACAGACCTCAGGGGGACCGAAGAGGAGCGGCAGACGGAGGTTACCCGGCAAACAGACGAGAACTCCATCGGGGGCGGCCGTCGGCCGACAGAGGTAACATGGAGGCCACGAGATAAGCCCTGGGACCCGCCCAGAGAAGCCCAACTTCGCGGGCACTCCTTTCACATACCTCTCGGTACTTCCTGGGGCGCCCCGGCCCACCCATCCAGTCACAGCTTTGGCCTCGCCGCAACCTTTTCAGCCAAGACCGCCAAACACGATCATCATGTCTAGGCAAGCAAAGGTTGGCAAAGGGGCAGATATCTCCACCATGCTCACTACGCTAGACAAAAGCAGGAAGCAGGAGCCTCCCAAACTCACTCCGCAGAAACAACAAGAGGACGGGGGATCTCTCGCCACCAAAGGGGACCTAATAGCTTTCATGGCGGACATCAAGTCGGAATTCCGCTCATGCCTATCGGAACTCACCACCAAAATTGAACAGACGGACCAAAGGGTCACAGAGGCCGAACAGAGGCTCGGAGAAATCGAAGACCACTCCCGGGATCACGCCACCACTCTAGGGGAAATGCGAAAAGCCATTGACTCCCTGCATCAGAAATGCGAGATCCTGGAGTTTAAGCAGGAGGACCTGGAAAACAGGGCGCGCGGCAACAATCTCCCCATCTGGGGGGTCCCGACCTCCGTCCCCGACAACAAGTTAGCGGACTACGTGGGGCGCTTCTTCGAGGCCCTCCTCCCAGACCTGGATAAATCTCAGCTCTTGCTAGATCGCACCCACAGACTTCGCCCACGTCGCGGGGCAGTCTCCGACCCCCCCCCCAGATGTCATCACAAGGGTCCACTTCTTTACAACCAAGGAAGCGATCTCGGCGATCAGCCGCCAAGGGGAGGAAATTACATTTCAGAGTATGCCACTCCAAATATATCAGGACCTCTCACCACTCACCCTTCAGAAAAGAAGAGCACTTCGACCCCTGGCACTGTTCCTCCAGGAGCAACAAGTCCGATACAGATGGCTGTTTCCGGCGGCGCTACAATTCACATACAAAGGCACCTTACGCCGCATCAGCTACTTGGAGGACGCAGAGAGGATCATGCATCCATCTTCGCCCCAGGAACCCTCCACACCAACCCCGGAGGGTGCTGAGGCCCCTGGACCGCTTTCCTCCCCGAAACCTAAACATACGCCATGGTCATCAACCCTGCGGATCAACAAAAAGAAATGAACAATGGCACCCCCCCGTACCTCCAGGTTCCAGTTATACCCCTCCCTGGCCTCCTCAGACTTGGCCTAAATTCGGATCCGCCACATAACGCTTCATCTGACGACCTACGAGGGCGGAGACGGCGGACCATGCCCACGGTTCATACCCACTCCAAGGACACTTTCCAACTTTCGTTCCTTGGACACCCACGGTACTTGATACACGATGGGACAATCGGCCCCGTTGGCCAAGGGTGGACCCATACCTACAATGTCGGTCTACTCACCAGTTAAAGTTGCAGCCCCCCGTTGGGGCTTCGCGTTAAAACCTCAAGTGCAGGATGATACTACAAGATCTTGTGACAAACATGGCAGCTGAATCATCGACCCTGACCCCCCCCCCCAATTCAAGGGGTAGAGAATGGGACACCTCTGGACCACCAGGTTCTACGAATCCTCTCCCTAAATGTTAACGGACTGAACTCCCCTACCAAACGAAAGGCAATTTTATTAAAGCTCCAGGATGAAAACGCCACGATAGCCATGCTCCAAGAGACCCACTTGTTGCCGGCGGATGTGATCCGGCTTCGCTCTCAATCATTCCCGTTTCAATTTTTCGCCTCGGGTTCAAGCAAAAAAGGGGGTACGGCGATTCTCTTTAGAAAAGACTTGAACCCACAAATCCTGGAAACAAAAACATGCCCGGAAGGCCGATACACAGCAGTTAAATGCCTCCTGTTTGGAGTCCTATACACCCTCATCTCAGTATATACCCCTAACTCGGGACAATCACTCTTCTACGACTCCTTGGGCACGACCCACGCTAGCTTTGTGGAGGGCCAAACAATCATCGGAGGGGACTTCAACGGGTTCCCGACCCCACTAAGGACAGGTCACACCCCCCGAATCCAAGCGATTTCGCCCAAGCTCTCAGCCTCCTCCGATTGTTCAGATCTCTGGAGATAATAGACTCATGGCGGGTGTTTCACCCCGACGAAAGAGACTATTCCTTCTACTCATTTGTTCACCGCACTTTCTCAAGGATTGATTTATTTCTGATCTCCCCACACACCTTTCCCTCAGTCAAAGAGGTCTCCATCGGCACGAGGGCCATGTCTGACCACGCTCCAGTGTTCTTGGAACTCCGGGTTCAGGACCCCAATCTCAATAGCCCACGCAAATGGTCTCTGTATGACCCGATCCTCAATGACATGGCTACGAGAGACAAGATCGCGACAGGGATTAAAAACTTCTTTGACGAAAATCCAGCCTCAGACACCTCACTGGCAAATAACTGGGACGCCATGAAGGCAGTGATCAGGGGCTCTCTCATTGCTCAGGGGGCGGCCTACCACCGGAACAGACGCCAGACTCGAATTGCTTTAGAGGACGAGCTAAAGGAGGCAGAGGCAATCCACAAGGAAAAAGGCTGGTCCCCTAAGACACAACGGATCATGCGAATGGCGAGGAAGAAGCTTGAAGCCCACTACGCGGAACAAACCGCCCTAAAGATGGCAAAAGCCAAACAATCTTACTACGCAAAGGGCAACAAAGCGAATAGGTTCCTGGTGGCCAAACTAGCCAAACGGAGACGCATCAACACGATCGCAAGCCTACGGGATCCGGAGGGGGTCACTCGATACTCGGAGCCCGAAAAACAACAGCTTGCAACAGACTACCTGACCCAAATCATGAAGGCAACCCCTCGTGACCGACCGCAACAGGTGGAATATCTACGGAAGGCAGCGGTTCCCCGTCTCGCCAACACGACGAGAGACGAATTAGAGGAGCTCATCACGGGAGAGGAGGTCGAGGAGGCCGAGGAGGCCATCAAGTCGCTTAAAACACGAGCCCCAGGCCCAGACGGCTTCTCGACCAGATTCTATAAACTTTTCAGGCCACAACTGACCCCCCACCTGGTGAACCTGTTCAACTCCTTCAGGGACACAGGCGCGGTCACCCCATCGATGCAGGAATCAACCACCATCCTCCTGCCCAAACCGGGAAAGGACCCAAGGAGTCTAGCCTCCTACAGACCGATAGCACTCTTAAACATTGATGCCAATATATATTCAAAGATCCTGGCAAACCGCCTGAACCGCGTGCTCCCGAAGATCATTCACCCCGACCAAGCAGGCTTCATCCTCCATCGATCAGCGGGAGACAATATACGTAGAGCCCTGAACCTGGTGGACCTCGCCTCTCGGAACTCCCAAAAGCTGGTCTTAGTGGCTCTGGACGCAGCTAAGGCATTTGATCGAGTTGATTGGCCCTTTATGAAACTCACCCTAGAGGCCTTCGGCTTCGGGCCAACTTTTCAGTCAATGGTGTTGGCCAACTATAAGAGCCCGAGTACGAGTCTAAGAATTAATGGGCACAGCTCAGCTCCGATCCCCCTATCACGCGGAACCCGGCAGGGCTGCCCGCTATCACCCCTACTCTTCGCTCTCACCATGGAGCCTCTGGCCCAAAGGATTAGGGGAAACGATCGTATTAAAGGGCTACAGGTTGGCCCCAACCAACATAAAATCGCCCTATATGCGGACGATATCCTACTCACGATCTCGGAAGCCCAATCATCATTGAGACAGGCAATACGAGAACTTACCATCTATGGTGAGGTCTCTGGCTTCACTATAAACTTTGATAAATCCTCGGCCATGGGCATCGGGCTCACTCCAGCAGAACGGGAGCCACTGGCGACGATGTGCCCCATGACATGGGTGAAGAAGGCCATCCCCTACCTAGGGGTCCGCATCCCGGATTGCCCAAGAGACACATACAAAGCCAACTTCCCCCGGCTGCTGAAAGAACTGGAAGGTGACTTGAAACGTTGGGAGACCCAAGAGATCTCACTGTTGGGGCGCATCACAGCATGCAAGATGAACCTACTACCGAGGTTCCTATACACCTGCGCCTCACTCCCAGTAGCGATCCCCACACCAACCCTTAAGGACATCCAAAGGAAAATGCTGAAATTCATCTGGAAAGGTAAGAGAGCGAGAATTCCTCTCAAAACGATGCTGGGGGGCTCTAAGCTAGGAGGTCTGGGGGTCCCGGATTTGAGGGCCTACAGTGTGGCAGCACAACTAGCACAATTTCAGGCATGGCAGACCGTAACAAACCGCCCCAGGTGGGTAGAGCTGGAACAATCACTAACACCTTTACCCTTGCGATTCCTGCCACACATTTTGCCCCCCCTTAGAACACACTAGGGAGACGCCCTCCTGTCAACCAAACACACCCTTAGATCCTGGGACTGGGCTTTAAAGCAGAAGGGAGTGCCCAGAGGACCGAGCCCACGCTCCCCGGTCTTCCATAACCCATCCTTCTCACCCGGAACAGACCTTCGCAATTTCCGGAATTGGATAGAGGGCGGGCTGGAGACCATAGACCAGCTATATATGGGAGGGACACCCCTCACCTTCGCCCAATGTAAAGAGAAATTCCAACTCCGGGAAAGGGACAGATTTACCTATATTCAGCTGCGCCACTGGTGCTCGCACCCCCAGACTCTGCAGGCAGCAACTCGCCTGCCCACCGCCCAGGAGCTAACACTGGGGGATCTTCCAACCCGAGGCAGGGTATCCACCCTATATAGGCGCTTCTTAAGAGACTTCCTGTCCACAAAGACCCGCAGCATGGCTCAATGGGAGGCGGACCTGGGCCATCCGGTCGAGGACCAAACTTGGATGGACATCTGGAATAGAACGCACACCTCCTCCACGTGCGTTACCAACAGGGAATGTGCGTACAAGGTACTTGTACGATGGTATTACCCACCCCTTCGACTCCACCACATGAACCCGCAGGTGGATCCTGCCTGCTGGAGGGGATGTGGTCACCCAGCCTCTTTCTTTCACATGTGGTGGACTTGCCCAAAGATACGACAGTTCTGGAGGACATGCCTAGAGACCATCGCACAAATTACAGGGAAGGCGATCCCTCTAGAACCTGAACCAGTCCTGCTGGGGGCCCCGATCCCACGATTTACCCGCGCTCCGCGTCCAAGTCTAAACTATTGACACACTGCCTTCTGGCGGGGAAAACGGTGTTGGCTAGGACTTGGAAATCACCAGAAGGACCTCACATAGCCCAATGGTGGTCTAAACTCTGGGACATCCTGATCGCGGAGAAGGTCACGGCAGCACAGGCGGGCACGCTCCACCGCTTTCAGAATGTCTGGAGCCCAGTGCTGGAATACGACCAGCGCTTCCCCGCCCAGACCTACAAACCGACCAGGGCCCGATGGATCTTGAAACATCAAGTGGATCCGGTAGAAGACATATAAACCCTAGGGGGCGAACCGGACAACCCAGACTGAAAATTCGGCCTCCGAACATAAGGGTGAGAGAGGCCAGAGGGAGGAGGGAAGGAGGATACCCGAGGGGGGGGATAAGGACTGGGGATCGAAGAACTTGAATACGCATTGCTTTTGATATGTCATGTTTTGTATTTTTGCCATCCTGCCTTGATTTAAAATGAACGAAGTTAAAAAAAAAAAAAAAAGCACATGTCTATGAATACCAGGTCATTGAAACCCACCTTTTGAGATGATAGCTACAGCAGATTGGTCACATGACACAAGGCAAAGTTGACATTCCTTTATGACTGAAGATGTGTCTTTGGTCCAGTGTGTTAATAAAGTGCATCCAGACAGGTAAGGAGCACTACACGAGTAAAAGAAATACTGTTAGGTTAGTCATTCTACAAATGGTATTTCTTTTTGCAATTTCTCATGAAATAACATGTCACAGGGCTGGCTATACCCTGATCAGGTTTCTCAACAGTGATCCCAAAGATCATCCCTACGTATCTGTGCACTGGGTTTGAGGACTGGACAGGCATGTGTCCAGGTATAAAACCTGCAATGATTTAGTCAAGCAGATCTCTGGCAAATACCCAGGATTCCACTCCTATGAGATAACGGATATTTTCCTCAAAATGGTACCCATGAGACCCATGGCTAAGTTTCCTTATCGTGAAAGATTTTAGCAATCCCAAAGGTCAGGGCTGCTGTCTGGTTGATTCCTGGGAACAAGAGGAGCCCTGTAGATACAAAGGAACTTATCTGAGTGTGGCATCTTATCTTCTAAAAATTGACATTCCTTTTCACTTGCTTGAATTTTGAGCATTTTCAAGGCCACATTTCTTGATCAACATGTGAATTCCAGAAGTAGCTAAAGAAATAAAGAAAATATGCACTTACTGGGATCCAACATTCAAAATTCCCAGAAGGTGGAAAGCTCCAACGTCAAGTGATAGGCAGGGCAGCTAAGGAACCAAAGAATTTCTGTTAGGTTGGTCTTGAAACAGAGGACATCTGCTTAAGCCTTTCTTCTGAAATGTCTTGTCATAGAGCAGGTTACAATCTTTCTTCAAATGTGTCTTTCCAAGGTCCATGGACCTAGACCTTTACAGCTATGATCAGAGTTTAATGCCTTGAGAAGCACAACCCAAAACAGAACCCATGGAAATGTTTAAAATACTCAGTACAGACATGGCAAAGTGTACATACCCTGCATGACTGCAATAATCCATTAGGTCGGGAATGGTTCCACGTTCCTTCCGGGAATAAGGGAAGCCCTGTGGGAACAAAGAAACCTCTCTGAAGGTGTTTGTTTGTCGTCAGAAAATTGACAGTTATTTTCTATCCGTCCTATTTTATAACATTTTCGAGACCACATTTGATGAAGAATATGTATAGACATTATCTAGAGAAAGACAGCAAACATTCACTTGCATGGATATACTTGGGGGCTCCCCGGAAGGTGGCAGGCTACAAGCTCCATTGGCAGGCAGAGCAACAGCCCTAAGGAACAACAGAGTTTCTGTAAGTTTTATCTCATTCTGGTGACATACCTTTTAGCGTTCCTCATGAGGTACCCTCTCATAGGGTAAGGTCTACCAAGATCTTCCTTGATCACTGCTGCCATGAGCATCCAAGCGCTTAGATCTTTACAGCTATGCATGATATTTGGGGCCTTAGAGCACGACCCACGGAGGAATCAAAGAAAGGTTTAAAAAAAGCACATGTCTATGAATACCAAGTCATTGATACCCACCTTTTGAGATGATAGCTACAGCAGATTGGTCACATGACACAAGGCAAAGTTCACAATCCTTGAATGACTGAGATTGTGTCTTTGGTCTAGTGTGTTTATAAAGTGCATCCAGACAGGTAAGGAGCACTACACGAGTAAAAGAGATACTGTTAGGTTAGTCATTCTACAAATGGTATTTCTTTTTGCAATTCCTCATGAAATAACATGTCACAGGGCTTGCTATACCCTGATCAGGTTTCCCAACAGTGATCCCAAAGATCATGCCTACGTATCTGTGCACTGGGTTTGAGGACTGGACAGGCATGTGTCCAGGTATAAAACCTGCAATGATTTAGTCAAGCAGATCTCTGGCAAATACCCAGGATTCCACTCCTATGAGATAACGGATATTTTCCTCAAAATGGTACCCATGAGACCCATGGCTAAGTTTCCTTATCGTGAAAGATTTTAGCAATCCCAAAGGTCAGGGCTGCTGTCTGGTTGATTCCTGGGAACAAGAGGAGCCCTGTAGATACAAAGGAACTTATCTGAGTGTGGCATCTTATCTTCTAAAAATTGACATTCCTTTTCACTTGCTTGAATTTTGAGCATTTTCAAGGCCACATTTCTTGATCAACATGTGAATTCCAGAAGTAGCTAAAGAAATAAAGAAAATATGCACTTACTGGGATCCAACATTCAAAATTCCCAGAAGGTGGAAAGCTCCAACGTCAAGTGATAGGCAGGGCAGCTAAGGAACCAAAGAATTTCTGTTAGGTTGGTCTTGAAACAGAGGACATCTGCTTAAGCCTTTCTTCTGAAATGTCTTGTCATAGAGCAGGTTACAATCTTTCTTCAAATGTGTCTTTCCAAGGTCCATGGACCTAGACCTTTACAGCTATGATCAGAGTTTAATGCCTTGAGAAGCACAACCCAAAACAGAACCCATGGAAATGTTTAAAATACTCAGTACAGACATGGCAAAGTGTACATACCCTGCATGACTGCAATAATCCATTAGGTCGGGAATGGTTCCACGTTCCTTCCGGGAATAAGGGAAGCCCTGCGGGAACAAAGAAACCTCTCTGAAGGTGTTTGTTTGTCGTCAGAAAATTGACAGTTATTTTCTATCCGTCCTATTTTATAACATTTTCGAGACCACATTTGATGAAGAATATGTATAGACATTATCTAGAGAAAGACAGCAAACATTCACTTGCATGGATATACTTGGGGGCTCCCCGGAAGGTGGCAGGCTACAAGCTCCATTGGCAGGCAGAGCAACAGCCCTAAGGAACAACAGAGTTTCTGTAAGTTTTATCTCAATCTGGTGACATACCTTTTAGCGTTCCTCATGAGGTACCCTCTCATAGGGTAAGGTCTACCAAGATCTTCCTTGATCACTGCTGCCATGAGCATCCAGGCGCTTAGATCTTTACAGCTATGCATGATATTTGGGGCCTTAGAGCACGACCCACGGAGGAATCAAAGAAAGGTTTAAAAAAAGCACATGTCTATGAATACCAAGTCATTGATACCCACCTTTTGAGATGATAGCTACAGCAGATTGGTCACATGACACAAGGCAAAGTTCACAATCCTTGAATGACTGAAGATGTGTCTTTGGTCTAGTGTGTTTATTAAGTGCATCCAGACAGGTAAGGAGCACTACACGAGTAAAAGAGATACTGTTAGGTTAGTCATTCTACAAATGGTATTTCTTTTTGCAATTCCTCATGAAATAACATGTCACAGGGCTTGCTATACCCTGATCAGGTTTCCCAACAGTGATCCCAAAGATCATGCCTACGTATCTGTGCACTGGGTTTGAGGACTGGACAGGCATGTGTCCAGGTATAAAACCTGCAATGATTTAGTCAAGCAGATCTCTGGCAAATACCCAGGATTCCACTCCTATGAGATAACGGATATTTTCCTCAAAATGGTACCCATGAGACCCATGGCTAAGTTTCCTTATCGTGAAAGATTTTAGCAATCCCAAAGGTCAGGGCTGCTGTCTGGTTGATTCCTGGGAACAAGAGGAGCCCTTTCGATACAAAGGAACTTATCTGAGTGTGGCATCTTATCTTCTAAAAATTGACATTCCTTTTCACTTGCTTGAATTTTGAGCATTTTCGAGGCCACATTTCTTAATCAACATGTGAATTCCAGAAGTAGCTAAGGAAATAAAGAAAATATGTACTTACTGGGATCCAACATTCAAAATTCCCAGAAGGTGGAAAGCTCCAACGTCAAGTGATAGGCAAGGCAGCTAAGGAACCAAAGAATTTCTGTTAGGTTGGTCTTGAAACAGAGGACATCTGCTTAAGCCTTTCTTCTCAAATGTCTTTTCATAGAGCAGGTTACGATCTTTCTTCAAATGTGTCTTTCCAAGGTCCATGGACCTAGACCTTTACAGCTATGATCAGAGTTTAATGCCTTGAGAAGCACAACCCAAAACAGAACCCATGGAAATGTTTAAAATACTCAGTACAGACATGGCAAAGTGTACATGCCCTGAATGACTGCAATAATCCATTAGGTTGGAGATGGTTCCACGTTCCTTCCGGGAATAAGGGAAGCCCTGCAGGAACAAAGAAACTTCTCTGAAGGAGTTTGGTTGTCGTCAGAAAATTGACAGTTATGTTCTATCCCTCCTATTTTATAACATTTTCGAGACCACATTTGATGAAGAATATGTATAGACATTATATAGAGATAGACAGCAAACATTCACTTACATGGATATCCCCTGGGCTCCCCGGAAGGTGGCAGGCTACAAGCTCCATTGGCAGGCAGAACAGCAGCCCTAAGGAACAACAGAGTTTCTGTAAGTTTTATCTCAATCTGGTGACATACTTTTTAGCGTTCCTCATGAGGTACCCTCTCATAGGTTAAGGTCTACCAAGATCTTCCTTGATCAGTGCTGCCATGAGCATCCAGGCGCTTAGATCTTTACAGCTATGCATGATATTTGGGGCCTTAGAGCACGACCCACGGAGGAATCAAAGAAAGGTTTAAAAAAAGCACATGTCTATGAATACCAGGTCATTGATACCCACCTTTTGAGATGATAGCTATAGCAGATTGGTCACATGACACAAGGCAAAGTTCACATTCCTTGAATGACTGAAGATGTGTCTTTGGTCCAGTGTGTTAATAAGGTGCACCCAGACAGGTAAGGAGCACTACACGAGTAAAGGAGATACTGTTAGGTTAGTCATTCTACAAATTGTATTTTTTTTTGCAATTCCTCATGAAATAACATGTCACAGGGCTGGCTATCCTGATCAGGTTTCTCAACAGTGATCCCAAAGATCATGCCTACGTATCTGTGCACTGGGTTTGAGGACTGGACAGGCATGTGTCCAGGTATAAAACCTGCAATGATTTAGTCAAGCAGATCTCTGGCAAATACCCAGGATTCCACTCCTATGAGATAACGGATACTTTACTCAAAATGGTACCCATGAGACCCATGGCTAAGTTTCCTTACTGTGAAAGATTTTAGCAATCCCAAAGGTCAGGGCTGCTATCTGGTTGATTCCTGGGAACAAGAGGAGCCCTGTATATACAAAGGAACTTATCTGAGTGTGGCATCTTATCTTCTAAAAATTGACATTCCTTTTCACTTGCTTAAATTTTGAGCATTTTCGAGGCCACATTTCTTGATCAACATGTGAATTCCAGAAGTAGCTAAGGAAATAAAGAAAATATGTACTTACTGGGATCCCACATTCAAAATTCCCAGAAGGTGGAAAGCTCCAACGTCAAGTGATAGGCAGGGCAGCTAAGGAACCAAAGAGTTTCTGTTAGGTTGGTCTTGAAACAGAGGACATCTGCTTAAGCCTTTCTTCTGAAATGTCTTGTCATAGAGCAGGTTACGATCTTTCTTCAAATGTGTCTTTCCAAGGGCCATGGACCTAGACCTTTACAGCTATGATCAGAGTTTAATGCCTTGAGAAGTACAACCCAAAACAGAACCCGTGGAAATGTTTAAAATACTCAGTACAGACATGGCAAAGTGTACATACCCTGAATGACTGCAATAATCCATTAGGTTGGAGATGGTTCCACGTTCCTTTCGGGAATAAGGGAAGCCCTGCGGGAACAAAGAAACCTCTCTGAAGGTGTTTGGTTTTCGTCAGAAAATTGACAGTTATTTTCTATCCCTCCTATTTTATAACATTTTCGAGACCATATTTGATGAAGAATATGTATAGACATTATCTAGAGAAAGACAGCAAACATTCACTTACATGGATATACTCGGGGGCTCCCCAGAAGGTGGCAGGCTACAAGCTCCATTGGCAGGCAGAACAGCATCCCTAAGGAACAACAGAGTTTCTGTAAGTTTTATCTCAATCTGGTGACATACCTTTTAGCGTTCCTCATGAGGTACCCTCTCATAGGGTAAGGTCTACTAAGATCTTCCTTGATCAGTGCTAGCATGAGCATCCAGGCGCTTAGCTCTTTACAGCTATGAATGATATTTGGGGCCTTAGAGCACGACCCAAGGAGGAATCAAAGAAAGGTTTAAAAAAAGCACATGTCTATGAATACCAGGTCATTGATACCCACCTTTTGAGATGATAGCTACAGCAGATTGGTCACATGACACAAGGCAAAGTTCACATTCCTTGAATGACTGAAGATGTGTCTTTGGTCCAGTGTGTTAATAAGGTGCATCCAGACAGGTAAAGAGCACTACACGAGTAAAAGAGATACTGTTAGGTTAGTCATTCTACAAATGGTATTTCTTCTTGCAATTCCTAATGAAATAACATGTCACAGGGCTGGCTATACCCTAATCAGGTTTCTCAACCGTGATCCCAAAGATCATGCCTACGTGTCTGTGCACTGGGTTTGAGGACTGGACAGGCATGTGTCCAGGTATAAAACTTGCAATGATTTAGTCAAGCAGATCTCTGGCAAATACCCAGGATTCCACTCCTATGAGATAACGGATATTTTCCTCAAAATGGTACCCATGAGACCCATGGCTAAGTTTCCTTACCGCGAAAGATTTTTGCAATCCCAAAGGTCAGGGCTGCTGTCTGGTTGATTCCTGGGAACAAGAGGAGCGCTGTAGATACAAAGGAACTTATCTGAGTGTGGCATCTTATCTTCTAAAAATTGACATTCCTTTTCACTTGCTTGAATTTTGAGCATTTTCTAGGCCACATTTCTTGATCAACATGTGAATTCCAGAAGTAGCTAAGGAAATAAAGAAAATATGTACTTACTAGGATCCAACATTCAAAATTCCCAGAAGGTGGAAAGCGCCAAAGTCAAGTGATAGGCAGGGCAGCTAAGGAACCAAAGAATTTCTGTTAGGTTGGTCTTGAAACAGAGGACATCTGCTTAAGCCTTTCTTCTGAAATGTCTTGTCATAGAGCAGGTTACAATCTTTCTTCAAATGTGTCTTTCCAAGGTCCATGGACCTAGACCTTTACAGCTATGATCAGAGTTTAATGCCTTGAGAAGCGCAACCCAAAACAGAACCCATGGAAATGTTTAAAATACTCAGTACAGACATGGCAAAGTATACATACCCTGCATGACTGCAATAATCCATTAGGTCGGGAATGGTTCCACGTTCCTTCCGGGAATAAGGGAAGCCCTGCGGGAACAAAGAAACCTCTCTGAAGGTGTTTGGTTTTCGTCAGAAAATTGACAGTTATTTTCTATCCCTCCTATTTTATAACATTTTCGAGACCACATTTGATGAAGAATATGTATAGACATTATCTAGAGAAAGACAGCAAACATTCCCTTACATGGATATACTCGGGGGCTCCCCAGAAGGTGGCAGGCTACAAGCTCCATTGGCAGGCAGAACAGCATCCCTAAGGAACAACAGAGTTTCTGTAAGTTTTATCTCAATCTGGTGACATACCTTTTAGCGTTCCTCATGAGGTACCCTCTCATAGGGTAAGGTCTACTAAGATCTTCCTTGATCAGTGCTGCCATGAGCATCCAGGCGCTTAGATCTTTACAGCTATGCATGATATTTGGGGCCTTAGAGCACGACCCACGGAGGAATCAAAGAAAGGTTTAAAAAAAGCACATGTCTATGAATACCAGGTCATTGATACCCACCTTTTGAGATGATAGCTATAGCAGATTGGTCACATGACACAAGGCAAAGTTCACATTCCTTGAATGACTGAAGATGTGTCTTTGATCCAGTGTGTTAATAAGGTGCATCCAGACAGTTAAGGAGCACTACACGAGTAAAGGAGATACTGTTAGGTTAGTCATTCTACAAATGGTATTTCTTTTTGCAATTCCTCATGAAATAACAGGTCACAGGGCTGGCTATACCCTGATCAGGTTTCTCAACAGTGATCCCAAAGATCATCCCTACGTATCTGTGCACTGGGTTTGAGAACTGGACAGGCATGTGTCCAGGTATAAAACCTGCAATGATTTAGTCAAGCAGATCTCTGGCAAATACCCAGGATTCCACTCCTATGAGATAACGGATACTTTCCTCAAAATGGTACCCATGAGACCCATGGCTAAGTTTCCTTACCGTGAAAGATTTTAGCAATCCCAAAGGTCAGGGCTGCTGTCTGGTTGATTCCTGGGAACAAGAGGAGCCCTGTAGATACAAAGGAACTTATCTGAGTGTGGCATCTTATCTTCTAAAAATTGACATTCCTTTTCACTTGCTTGAATTTTGAGCATTTTCGAGGCCACATTTCTTGATCAACATGTGAATTCCAGAAGTAGCTAAGGAAATAAAGAAAATATGTACTTACTGGGATCCAACATTCAAAATTCCCAGAAGGTGGAAAGCTCCAACGTCAAGTGATAGGCAGGGCAGCTAAGGAACCAAAGAATTTCTGTTAGGTTGGTCTTGAAACAGAGGACATCTGCTTAAGCCTTTCTTCTGAAATGTCTTGTCATAGAGCAGGTTACAATCTTTCTTCAAATGTGTCTTTCCAAGGTCCATGGACCTAGACCTTTACAGCTATGATCAGAGTTTAATGCCTTGAGAAGCGCAACCCAAAACAGAACCCATGGAAATGTTTAAAATACTCAGTACAGACATGGCAAAGTATACATACCCTGCATGACTGCAATAATCCATTAGGTCGGGAATGGTTCCACGTTCCTTCCGGGAATAAGGGAAGCCCTGCGGGAACAAAGAAACCTCTCTGAAGGTGTTCGGTTTTCGTCAGAAAATTGACAGTTATTTTCTATCCCTCCTATTTTATAACATTTTCGAGACCACATTTGATGAAGAATATGTATAGACATTATCTAGAGAAAGACAGCAAACATTCACTTACATGGATATACTCGGGGGCTCCCCAGAAGGTGGCAGGCTACTAGCTCCATTGGCAGGCAGAACATCAGCCCTAAGGAACAACAGAGTTTCTGTAAGTTTTATCTCAATCTGGTGACATACCTTTTAGCGTTCCTCATGAGGTACCCTCTCATAGGGTAAGGTCTACCAAGATCTTCCTTGATCAGTGCTAGCATGAGCATCCAGGCGCTTAGCTCTTTACAGCTATGCATGATATTTGGGGCCTTAGAGCACGACCCAAGGAGGAATCAAAGAAAGGTTTAAAAAAAGCACATGTCTATGAATACCAGGTCATTGATACCCACCTTTTGAGATGATAGCTACAGCAGATTGGTCACATGACACAAGGCAAAGTTCACATTCCTTGAATGACTGAAGATGTGTCTTTGGTCCAGTGTGTTAATAAGGTGCATCCAGACAGGTAAGGAGCACTACACGAGTAAAAGAGATACTGTTAGGTTAGTCATTCTACAAATGGTATTTCTTTTTGCAATTCCTAATGAAATAACATGTCACAGGGCTGGCTATACCCTGATCAGGTTTCTCAACCGTGATCCCAAAGATCATGCCTACGTATCTGTGCACTGGGTTTGAGGACTGGACAGGCATGTGTCCAGGTATAAAACCTGCAATGATTTAGTCAAGCAGATCTCTGGCAAATACCCAGGATTCCACTCCTATGAGATAACGGATATTTTCCTCAAAATGGTACTCATGAGACCCATGGCTAAGTTTCCTTACCGTGAAAGATTTTAGCAATCCCAAAGGTCAGGGCTGCTGCCTGGTTGATTCCTGGGAACAAGAGGAGCCCTGTAGATACAAAGGAACTTATCTGAGTGTGGCATCTTATCTTCTAAAAATTGACATTCCTTTTCACTTGCTTAAATTTTGAGTATTTTCAAGGCCACATTTCTTGATCAACATGTGAATTCCAAAAGTAGCGAAGGAAATAAAGAAAATATGTACTTACTGGGATCCAACATTCAAAATTCCCAGAAGGTGGAAAGCTCCAACGTCAAGTGATAGGCAGGGCAGCTAAGGAACCAAAGAGTTTCTGTTAGGTTGTTCTTGAAACAGAGGACATCTGCTTAAGCCTTTCTTCTGAAATGTCTTGTCATAGAGCAGGTTACGATCTTTCTTCAAATTTGTCTTTCCAAGGGCCATGGACATAGACCTTTACAGCTATGATCAGAGTTTAATGCCTTGAGAAGCACAACCCAAAACAGAACCCATGGAAATGTTTAAAATACTCAGTACAGACATGGCAAAGTTCACATTCCCTGAATGACTGCAATAATCCATTAGGTTGGAGATGCTTCCATGTTCCTTCCGGGAATAAAGGAAGCCCTGCGGGAACAAAGAAACTTCTCTGAAGGAGTTTGGTTGTCGTCAGAAAATTGACAGTTATGTTCTATCCCTCCTATTTTATAACATTTTCGAGACCACATTTGATGAAGAATATGTATAGACATTATATAGAGATAGACAGCAAACATTCACTTACATGGATATCCCCTGGGCTCCCCGGAAGGTGGCAGGCTACAAGCTCCATTGGCAGGCAGAACAGCAGCCCTAAGGAACAACAGAGTTTCTGTAAGTTTTATCTCAATCTGGTGACATACTTTTTAGCGTTCCTCATGAGGTACCCTCTCATAGGGTAAGGTCTACCAAGATCTTCCTTGATCAGTGCTGCCATGAGCATCCAGGCGCTTAGATCTTTACAGCTATGCATGATATTTGGGGCCTTAGAGCACGACCCACGGAGGAATCAAAGAAAGGGTTAAAAAAAGCACATGTCTATGAATACCAGGTCATTGATACCCACCTTTTGAGATGATAGCTATAGCAGATTGGTCACATGACACAAGGCAAAGTTCACATTCCTTGAATGACTGAAGATGTGTCTTTGGTCCAGTGTGTTAATAAGGTGCATCCAGACAGGTAAGGAGCACTACACGAGTAAAGGAGATACTGTTAGGTTAGTCATTCTACAAATGGTATTTCTTTTTGCAATTCCTCATGAAATAACAGGTCACAGGGCTGGCTATACCCTGATCAGGTTTCTCAACAGTGATCCCAAAGATCATCCCTACGTATCTGTGCACTGGGTTTGAGAACTGGACAGGCATGTGTCCAGGTATAAAACCTGCAATGATTTAGTCAAGCAGATCTCTGACAAATACCCAGGATTCCACTCCTATGAGATAATGGATACTTTCCTCAAAATAGTACCCATGAGACCCATGGCTAAGTTTCCTTACCGCGAAAGATTTTTGCAATCCCAAAGGTCAGGGCTGCTGTCTGGTTGATTCCTGGGAACAAGAGGAGCGCTGTAGATACAAAGGAACTTATCTGAGTGTGGCATCTTATCTTCTAAAAATTGACATTCCTTTTCACTTGCTTGAATTTTGAGCATTTTCTAGGCCACATTTCTTGATCAACATGTGAATTCCAGAAATAGCTAAGGAAATAAAGAAAATATGTACTTACTGGGATCCAACATTCAAAATTCCCAGAAGGTGGAAAGCTCCAACGTCAAGTGATAGGCAGGGCAGCTAAGGAACCAAAGAATTTCTGTTAGGTTGGTCTTGAAACAGAGGACATCTGCTTAAGCCTTTCTTCTGAAATGTCTTGTCATAGAGCAGGTTACAATCTTTCTTCAAATGTGTCTTTCCAAGGTCCATGGACCTAGACCTTTACAGCTATGATCAGAGTTTAATGCCTTGAGAAGCGCAACCCAAAACAGAACCCATGGAAATGTTTAAAATACTCAGTACAGACATGGCAAAGTATACATACCCTGCATGACTGCAATAATCCATTAGGTCGGGAATGGTTCCACGTTCCTTCCGGGAATAAGGGAAGCCCTGCGGGAACAAAGAAACCTCTCTGAAGGTGTTCGGTTTTCGTCAGAAAATTGACAGTTATTTTCTATCCCTCCTATTTTATAACATTTTCGAGACCACATTTGATGAAGAATATGTATAGACATTATCTAGAGAAAGACAGCAAACATTCACTTACATGGATATACTCGGGGGCTCCCCAGAAGGTGGCAGGCTACAAGCTCCATTGGCAGGCAGAACAGCAGCCCTAAGGAACAACAGAGTTTCTGTAAGATTTATCTCAATCTGGTGACATACCTTTTAGCGTTCCTCATGAGGTACCCTCTCATAGGGTAAGGTCTACCAAGATCTTCCTTGATCAGTGCTAGCATGAGCATCCAGGCGCTTAGCTCTTTACAGCTATGCATGATATTTGGGGCCTTAGAGCACGACCCAAGGAGGAATCAAAGAAAGGGTTAAAAAAAGCACATGTCTATGAATACCAGGTCATTGATACCCACCTTTTGAGATGATAGCTATAGCAGATTGGTCACATGACACAAGGCAAAGTTCACATTCCTTGAATGACTGAAGATGTGTCTTTGGTCCAGTGTGTTAATCGGGTGCATCCAGACAGGTAAGGAGCACTACACGAGTAAAGGAGATACTGTTAGGTTAGTCATTCTACAAATGGTATTTCTTTTTGCAATTCCTCATGAAATAACAGGTCACAGGGCTGGCTATACCCTGATCAGGTTTCTCAACAGTGATCCCAAAGATCATCCCTACGTATCTGTGCACTGGGTTTGAGAACTGGACAGGCATGTGTCCAGGTATAAAACCTGCAATGATTTAGTCAAGCAGATCTCTGACAAATACCCAGGATTCCACTCCTATGAGATAATGGATACTTTCCTCAAAATAGTACCCATGAGACCCATGGCTAAGTTTCCTTACCGCGAAAGATTTTTGCAATCCCAAAGGTCAGGGCTGCTGTCTGGTTGATTCCTGGGAACAAGAGGAGCGCTGTAGATACAAAGGAACTTATCTGAGTGTGGCACCTTATCTTCTAAAAATTGACATTCCTTTTCACTTGCTTGAATTTTGAGCATTTTCTAGGCCACATTTCTTGATCAACATGTGAATTCCAGAAGTAGCTAAGGAAATAAAGAAAATATGTACTTACTGGGATCCAACATTCAAAATTCCCAGAAGGTGGAAAGCTCCAACGTCAAGTGATAGGCAGGGCAGCTAAGGAACCAAAGAATTTCTGTTAGGTTGGTCTTGAAACAGAGGACATCTGCTTAAGCCTTTCTTCTGAAATGTCTTGTCATAGAGCAGGTTACAATCTTTCTTCAAATGTGTCTTTCCAAGGTCCATGGACCTAGACCTTTACAGCTATGATCAGAGTTTAATGCCTTGAGAAGCGCAACCCAAAACAGAACCCATGGAAATGTTTAAAATACTCAGTACAGACATGGCAAAGTATACATACCCTGCATGACTGCAATAATCCATTAGGTCGGGAATGGTTCCACGTTCCTTCCGGGAATAAGGGAAGCCCTGCGGGAACAAAGAAACCTCTCTGAAGGTGTTCGGTTTTCGTCAGAAAATTGACAGTTATTTTCTATCCCTCCTATTTTATAACATTTTCGAGACCACATTTGATGAAGAATATGTATAGACATTATCTAGAGAAAGACAGCAAACATTCACTTACATGGATATACTCGGGGGCTCCCCAGAAGGTGGCAGGCTACTAGCTCCATTGGCAGGCAGAACATCAGCCCTAAGGAACAACAGAGTTTCTGTAAGTTTTATCTCAATCTGGTGACATACCTTTTAGCGTTCCTCATGAGGTACCCTCTCATAGGGTAAGGTCTACCAAGATCTTCCTTGATCAGTGCTAGCATGAGCATCCAGGCGCTTAGCTCTTTACAGCTATGCATGATATTTGGGGCCTTAGAGCACGACCCAAGGAGGAATCAAAGAAAGGTTTAAAAAAAGCACATGTCTATGAATACCAGGTCATTGATACCCACCTTTTGAGATGATAGCTACAGCAGATTGGTCACATGACACAAGGCAAAGTTCACATTCCTTGAATGACTGAAGATGTGTCTTTGGTCCAGTGTGTTAATAAGGTGCATCCAGACAGGTAAGGAGCACTACACGAGTAAAAGAGATACTGTTAGGTTAGTCATTCTACAAATGGTATTTCTTTTTGCAATTCCTAATGAAATAACATGTCACAGGGCTGGCTATACCCTGATCAGGTTTCTCAACCGTGATCCCAAAGATCATGCCTACGTATCTGTGCACTGGGTTTGAGGACTGGACAGGCATGTGTCCAGGTATAAAACCTGCAATGATTTAGTCAAGCAGATCTCTGGCAAATACCCAGGATTCCACTCCTATGAGATAACGGATATTTTCCTCAAAATGGTACTCATGAGACCCATGGCTAAGTTTCCTTACCGTGAAAGATTTTAGCAATCCCAAAGGTCAGGGCTGCTGCCTGGTTGATTCCTGGGAACAAGAGGAGCCCTGTAGATACAAAGGAACTTATCTGAGTGTGGCATCTTATCTTCTAAAAATTGACATTCCTTTTCACTTGCTTAAATTTTGAGTATTTTCAAGGCCACATTTCTTGATCAACATGTGAATTCCAAAAGTAGCGAAGGAAATAAAGAAAATATGTACTTACTGGGATCCAACATTCAAAATTCCCAGAAGGTGGAAAGCTCCAACGTCAAGTGATAGGCAGGGCAGCTAAGGAACCAAAGAGTTTCTGTTAGGTTGTTCTTGAAACAGAGGACATCTGCTTAAGCCTTTCTTCTGAAATGTCTTGTCATAGAGCAGGTTACGATCTTTCTTCAAATTTGTCTTTCCAAGGGCCATGGACATAGACCTTTACAGCTATGATCAGAGTTTAATGCCTTGAGAAGCACAACCCAAAACAGAACCCATGGAAATGTTTAAAATACTCAGTACAGACATGGCAAAGTCTACATTCCCTGAATGACTGCAATAATCCATTAGGTTGGAGATGCTTCCATGTTCCTTCCGGGAATAAAGGAAGCCCTGCGGGAACAAAGAAACTTCTCTGAAGGAGTTTGGTTGTCGTCAGAAAATTGACAGTTATGTTCTATCCCTCCTATTTTATAACATTTTCGAGACCACATTTGATGAAGAATATGTATAGACATTATATAGAGATAGACAGCAAACATTCACTTACATGGATATCCCCTGGGCTCCCCGGAAGGTGGCAGGCTACAAGCTCCATTGGCAGGCAGAACAGCAGCCCTAAGGAACAACAGAGTTTCTGTAAGTTTTATCTCAATCTGGTGACATACTTTTTAGCGTTCCTCATGAGGTACCCTCTCATAGGGTAAGGTCTACCAAGATCTTCCTTGATCAGTGCTGCCATGAGCATCCAGGCGCTTAGATCTTTACAGCTATGCATGATATTTGGGGCCTTAGAGCACGACCCACGGAGGAATCAAAGAAAGGGTTAAAAAAAGCACATGTCTATGAATACCAGGTCATTGATACCCACCTTTTGAGATGATAGCTATAGCAGATTGGTCACATGACACAAGGCAAAGTTCACATTCCTTGAATGACTGAAGATGTGTCTTTGGTCCAGTGTGTTAATAAGGTGCATCCAGACAGGTAAGGAGCACTACACGAGTAAAGGAGATACTGTTAGGTTAGTCATTCTACAAATGGTATTTCTTTTTGCAATTCCTCATGAAATAACAGGTCACAGGGCTGGCTATACCCTGATCAGGTTTCTCAACAGTGATCCCAAAGATCATCCCTACGTATCTGTGCACTGGGTTTGAGAACTGGACAGGCATGTGTCCAGGTATAAAACCTGCAATGATTTAGTCAAGCAGATCTCTGACAAATACCCAGGATTCCACTCCTATGAGATAATGGATACTTTCCTCAAAATAGTACCCATGAGACCCATGGCTAAGTTTCCTTACCGCGAAAGATTTTTGCAATCCCAAAGGTCAGGGCTGCTGTCTGGTTGATTCCTGGGAACAAGAGGAGCGCTGTAGATACAAAGGAACTTATCTGAGTGTGGCATCTTATCTTCTAAAAATTGACATTCCTTTTCACTTGCTTGAATTTTGAGCATTTTCTAGGCCACATTTCTTGATCAACATGTGAATTCCAGAAGTAGCTAAGGAAATAAAGAAAATATGTACTTACTGGGATCCAACATTCAAAATTCCCAGAAGGTGGAAAGCTCCAACGTCAAGTGATAGGCAGGGCAGCTAAGGAACCAAAGAATTTCTGTTAGGTTGGTCTTGAAACAGAGGACATCTGCTTAAGCCTTTCTTCTGAAATGTCTTGTCATAGAGCAGGTTACAATCTTTCTTCAAATGTGTCTTTCCAAGGTCCATGGACCTAGACCTTTACAGCTATGATCAGAGTTTAATGCCTTGAGAAGCGCAACCCAAAACAGAACCCATGGAAATGTTTAAAATACTCAGTACAGACATGGCAAAGTATACATACCCTGCATGACTGCAATAATCCATTAGGTCGGGAATGGTTCCACGTTCCTTCCGGGAATAAGGGAAGCCCTGCGGGAACAAAGAAACCTCTCTGAAGGTGTTTGGTTTTCGTCAGAAAATTGACAGTTATTTTCTATCCCTCCTATTTTATAACATTTACGAGACCACATTTGATGAAGAATATGTATAGACATTATCTAGAGAAAGACAGCAAACATTCCCTTACATGGATATACTCGGGGGCTCCCCAGAAGGTGGCAGGCTACAAGCTCCATTGGCAGGCAGAACAGCATCCCTAAGGAACAACAGAGTTTCTGTAAGTTTTATCTCAATCTGGTGACATACCTTTTAGCGTTCCTCATGAGGTACCCTCTCATAGGGTAAGGTCTACTAAGATCTTCCTTGATCAGTGCTAGCATGAGCATCCAGGCGCTTAGCTCTTTACAGCTATGAATGATATTTGGGGCCTTAGAGCATGAGCCAAGGAGGAATCAAAGAAAGGTTTAAAAAAAGCACATGTCTATGAATACCAGGTCATTGATACCCACCTTTTGAGATGATAGCTACAGCAGATTGGTCACATGACACAAGGCAAAGTTCACATTCCTTGAATGACTGAAGATGTGTCTTTGGTCCAGTGTGTTAATAAGGTGCATCCAGACAGGTAAAGAGCACTACACGAGTAAAAGAGATACTGTTAGGTTAGTCATTCTACAAATGGTATTTCTTCTTGCAATTCCTAATGAAATAACATGTCACAGGGCTGGCTATACCCTGATTAGGTTTCTCAACCGTGATCCCAAAGATCATGCCTACGTGTCTGTGCACTGGGTTTGAGGACTGGACAGGCATGTGTCCAGGTATAAAACTTGCAATGATTTAGTCAAGCAGATCTCTGGCAAATACCCAGGATTCCACTCCTATGAGATAACGGATATTTTCCTCAAAATGGTACTCATGAGACCCATGCCTAAGTTTCCTTACCGTGAAAGATTTTAGCAATCCCAAAGGTCAGGGCTGCTGCCTGGTTGATTCCTGGGAACAAGAGGAGCCCTGTAGATACAAAGGAACTTATCTGAGTGTGGCATCTTATCTTCTAAAAATTGACATTCCTTTTCACTTGCTTAAATTTTGAGTATTTTCAAGGCCACATTTCTTGATCAACATGTGAATTCCAAAAGTAGCGAAGGAAATAAAGAAAATATGTACTTACTGGGATCCAACATTCAAAATTCCCAGAAGGTGGAAAGCTCCAACGTCAAGTGATAGGCAGGGCAGCTAAGGAACCAAAGAGTTTCTGTTAGGTTGTTCTTGAAACAGAGGACATCTGCTTAAGCCTTTCTTCTGAAATGTCTTGTCATAGAGCAGGTTACGATCTTTCTTCAAATTTGTCTTTCCAAGGGCCATGGACATAGACCTTTACAGCTATGATCAGAGTTTAATGCCTTGAGAAGCACAACCCAAAACAGAACCCATGGAAATGTTTAAAATACTCAGTACAGACATGGCAAAGTCTACATTCCCTGAATGACTGCAATAATCCATTAGGTTGGAGATGGTTCCACGTTCCTTCCGGGAAAAAGGGAAGCCCTGGGGGAACAAAGAAACTTCTCTGAAGGAGTTTGGTTGTCGTCAGAAAATTGACAGTTATGTTCTATCCCTCCTATTTTATAACATTTTCGAGACCACATTTGATGAAGAATATGTATGGACATTATATAGAGATAGACAGCAAACATTCACTTACATGGATATCCCCTGGGCTCCCCGGAAGGTGGCAGGCTACAAGCTCCATTGGCAGGCAGAACAGCAGCCCTAAGGAACAACAGAGTTTCTGTAAGTTTTATCTCAATCTGGTGACATACTTTTTAGCGTTCCTCATGAGGTACCCTCTCATAGGGTAAGGTCTACCAAGATATTCCTTGATCAGTGCTGCCATGAGCATCCAGGCGCTTAGATCTTTACAGCTATGCATGATATTTGGGGCCTTAGAGCACGACCCACGGAGGAATCAAAGAAAGGTTTAAAAAAAGCACATGTCTATGAATACCAGGTCATTGATACCCACCTTTTGAGATGATAGCTATAGCAGATTGGTCACATGACACAAGGCAAAGTTCACATTCCTTGAATGACTGAAGATGTGTCTTTGATCCAGTGTGTTAATAAGGTGCATCCAGACAGGTAAGGAGCACTACACGAGTAAAGGAGATACTGTTAGGTTAGTCATTCTACAAATGGTATTTCTTTTTGCAATTCCTCATGAAATAACAGGTCACAGGGCTGGCTATACCCTGATCAGGTTTCTCAACAGTGATCCCAAAGATCATCCCTACGTATCTGTGCACTGGGTTTGAGAACTGGACAGGCATGTGTCCAGGTATAAAACCTGCAATGATTTAGTCAAGCAGATCTCTGGCAAATACCCAGGATTCCACTCCTATGAGATAACGGATACTTTCCTCAAAATGGTACCCATGAGACCCATGGCTAAGTTTCCTTACCGTGAAAGATTTTAGCAATCCCAAAGGTCAGGGCTGCTGTCTGGTTGATTCCTGGGAACAAGAGGAGCCCTGTAGATACAAAGGAACTTATCTGAGTGTGGCATCTTATCTTCTAAAAATTGACATTCCTTTTCACTTGCTTGAATTTTGAGCATTTTCGAGGCCACATTTCCTGATCAACATGTGAATTCCAGAAGTAGCTAAGGAAATAAAGAAAATATGTACTTACTGGGATCCAACATTCAAAATTCCCAGAAGGTGGAAAGCTCCAACGTCAAGTGATAGGCAGGGCAGCTAAGGAACCAAAGAATTTCTGTTAGGTTGGTCTTGAAACAGAGGACATCTGCTTAAGCCTTTCTTCTGAAATGTCTTGTCATAGAGCAGGTTACAATCTTTCTTCAAATGTGTCTTTCCAAGGTCCATGGACCTAGACCTTTACAGCTATGATCAGAGTTTAATGCCTTGAGAAGCGCAACCCAAAACAGAACCCATGGAAATGTTTAAAATACTCAGTACAGACATGGCAAAGTATACATACCCTGCATGACTGCAATAATCCATTAGGTCGGGAATGGTTCCACGTTCCTTCCGGGAATAAGGGAAGCCCTGCGGGAACAAAGAAACCTCTCTGAAGGTGTTCGGTTTTCGTCAGAAAATTGACAGTTATTTTCTATCCCTCCTATTTTATAACATTTTCGAGACCACATTTGATGAAGAATATGTATAGACATTATCTAGAGAAAGACAGCAAACATTCACTTACATGGATATACTCGGGGGCTCCCCAGAAGGTGGCAGGCTACTAGCTCCATTGGCAGGCAGAACATCAGCCCTAAGGAACAACAGAGTTTCTGTAAGTTTTATCTCAATCTGGTGACATACCTTTTAGCGTTCCTCATGAGGTACCCTCTCATAGGGTAAGGTCTACCAAGATCTTCCTTGATCAGTGCTAGCATGAGCATCCAGGCGCTTAGCTCTTTACAGCTATGCATGATATTTGGGGCCTTAGAGCACGACCCAAGGAGGAATCAAAGAAAGGTTTAAAAAAAGCACATGTCTATGAATACCAGGTCATTGATACCCACCTTTTGAGATGATAGCTACAGCAGATTGGTCACATGACACAAGGCAAAGTTCACATTCCTTGAATGACTGAAGATGTGTCTTTGGTCCAGTGTGTTAATAAGGTGCATCCAGACAGGTAAGGAGCACTACACGAGTAAAAGAGATACTGTTAGGTTAGTCATTCTACAAATGGTATTTCTTTTTGCAATTCCTAATGAAATAACATGTCACAGGGCTGGCTATACCCTGATCAGGTTTCTCAACCGTGATCCCAAAGATCATGCCTACGTATCTGTGCACTGGGTTTGAGGACTGGACAGGCATGTGTCCAGGTATAAAACCTGCAATGATTTAGTCAAGCAGATCTCTGGCAAATACCCAGGATTCCACTCCTATGAGATAACGGATATTTTCCTCAAAATGGTACTCATGAGACCCATGGCTAAGTTTCCTTACCGCGAAAGATTTTTGCAATCCCAAAGGTCAGGGCTGCTGTCTGGTTGATTCCTGGGAACAAGAGGAGCGCTGTAGATACAAAGGAACTTATCTGAGTGTGGCACCTTATCTTCTAAAAATTGACATTCCTTTTCACTTGCTTAAATTTTGAGTATTTTCAAGGCCACATTTCTTGATCAACATGTGAATTCCAAAAGTAGCGAAGGAAATAAAGAAAATATGTACTTACTGGGATCCAACATTCAAAATTCCCAGAAGGTGGAAAGCTCCAACGTCAAGTGATAGGCAGGGCAGCTAAGGAACCAAAGAGTTTCTGTTAGGTTGTTCTTGAAACAGAGGACATCTGCTTAAGCCTTTCTTCTGAAATGTCTTGTCATAGAGCAGGTTACGATCTTTCTTCAAATTTGTCTTTCCAAGGGCCATGGACATAGACCTTTACAGCTATGATCAGAGTTTAATGCCTTGAGAAGCACAACCCAAAACAGAACCCATGGAAATGTTTAAAATACTCAGTACAGACATGGCAAAGTCTACATTCCCTGAATGACTGCAATAATCCATTAGGTTGGAGATGCTTCCATGTTCCTTCCGGGAATAAAGGAAGCCCTGCGGGAACAAAGAAACTTCTCTGAAGGAGTTTGGTTGTCGTCAGAAAATTGACAGTTATGTTCTATCCCTCCTATTTTATAACATTTTCGAGACCACATTTGATGAAGAATATGTATAGACATTATATAGAGATAGACAGCAAACATTCACTTACATGGATATCCCCTGGGCTCCCCGGAAGGTGGCAGGCTACAAGCTCCATTGGCAGGCAGAACAGCAGCCCTAAGGAACAACAGAGTTTCTGTAAGTTTTATCTCAATCTGGTGACATACTTTTTAGCGTTCCTCATGAGGTACCCTCTCATAGGGTAAGGTCTACCAAGATCTTCCTTGATCAGTGCTGCCATGAGCATCCAGGCGCTTAGATCTTTACAGCTATGCATGATATTTGGGGCCTTAGAGCACGACCCACGGAGGAATCAAAGAAAGGGTTAAAAAAAGCACATGTCTATGAATACCAGGTCATTGATACCCACCTTTTGAGATGATAGCTATAGCAGATTGGTCACATGACACAAGGCAAAGTTCACATTCCTTGAATGACTGAAGATGTGTCTTTGGTCCAGTGTGTTAATAAGGTGCATCCAGACAGGTAAGGAGCACTACACGAGTAAAGGAGATACTGTTAGGTTAGTCATTCTACAAATGGTATTTCTTTTTGCAATTCCTCATGAAATAACAGGTCACAGGGCTGGCTATACCCTGATCAGGTTTCTCAACAGTGATCCCAAAGATCATCCCTACGTATCTGTGCACTGGGTTTGAGAACTGGACAGGCATGTGTCCAGGTATAAAACCTGCAATGATTTAGTCAAGCAGATCTCTGACAAATACCCAGGATTCCACTCCTATGAGATAATGGATACTTTCCTCAAAATAGTACCCATGAGACCCATGGCTAAGTTTCCTTACCGCGAAAGATTTTTGCAATCCCAAAGGTCAGGGCTGCTGTCTGGTTGATTCCTGGGAACAAGAGGAGCGCTGTAGATACAAAGGAACTTATCTGAGTGTGGCATCTTATCTTCTAAAAATTGACATTCCTTTTCACTTGCTTGAATTTTGAGCATTTTCTAGGCCACATTTCTTGATCAACATGTGAATTCCAGAAGTAGCTAAGGAAATAAAGAAAATATGTACTTACTGGGATCCAACATTCAAAATTCCCAGAAGGTGGAAAGCTCCAACGTCAAGTGATAGGCAGGGCAGCTAAGGAACCAAAGAATTTCTGTTAGGTTGGTCTTGAAACAGAGGACATCTGCTTAAGCCTTTCTTCTGAAATGTCTTGTCATAGAGCAGGTTACAATCTTTCTTCAAATGTGTCTTTCCAAGGTCCATGGACCTAGACCTTTACAGCTATGATCAGAGTTTAATGCCTTGAGAAGCGCAACCCAAAACAGAACCCATGGAAATGTTTAAAATACTCAGTACAGACATGGCAAAGTATACATACCCTGCATGACTGCAATAATCCATTAGGTCGGGAATGGTTCCACGTTCCTTCCGGGAATAAGGGAAGCCCTGCGGGAACAAAGAAACCTCTCTGAAGGTGTTCGGTTTTCGTCAGAAAATTGACAGTTATTTTCTATCCCTCCTATTTTATAACATTTTCGAGACCACATTTGATGAAGAATATGTATAGACATTATCTAGAGAAAGACAGCAAACATTCACTTACATGGATATACTCGGGGGCTCCCCAGAAGGTGGCAGGCTACAAGCTCCATTGGCAGGCAGAACAGCAGCCCTAAGGAACAACAGAGTTTCTGTAAGATTTATCTCAATCTGGTGACATACCTTTTAGCGTTCCTCATGAGGTACCCTCTCATAGGGTAAGGTCTACCAAGATCTTCCTTGATCAGTGCTAGCATGAGCATCCAGGCGCTTAGCTCTTTACAGCTATGCATGATATTTGGGGCCTTAGAGCACGACCCAAGGAGGAATCAAAGAAAGGGTTAAAAAAAGCACATGTCTATGAATACCAGGTCATTGATACCCACCTTTTGAGATGATAGCTATAGCAGATTGGTCACATGACACAAGGCAAAGTTCACATTCCTTGAATGACTGAAGATGTGTCTTTGGTCCAGTGTGTTAATCGGGTGCATCCAGACAGGTAAGGAGCACTACACGAGTAAAGGAGATACTGTTAGGTTAGTCATTCTACAAATGGTATTTCTTTTTGCAATTCCTCATGAAATAACAGGTCACAGGGCTGGCTATACCCTGATCAGGTTTCTCAACAGTGATCCCAAAGATCATCCCTACGTATCTGTGCACTGGGTTTGAGAACTGGACAGGCATGTGTCCAGGTATAAAACCTGCAATGATTTAGTCAAGCAGATCTCTGACAAATACCCAGGATTCCACTCCTATGAGATAATGGATACTTTCCTCAAAATAGTACCCATGAGACCCATGGCTAAGTTTCCTTACCGCGAAAGATTTTTGCAATCCCAAAGGTCAGGGCTGCTGTCTGGTTGATTCCTGGGAACAAGAGGAGCGCTGTAGATACAAAGGAACTTATCTGAGTGTGGCACCTTATCTTCTAAAAATTGACATTCCTTTTCACTTGCTTGAATTTTGAGCATTTTCTAGGCCACATTTCTTGATCAACATGTGAATTCCAGAAGTAGCTAAGGAAATAAAGAAAATATGTACTTACTGGGATCCAACATTCAAAATTCCCAGAAGGTGGAAAGCTCCAACGTCAAGTGATAGGCAGGGCAGCTAAGGAACCAAAGAATTTCTGTTAGGTTGGTCTTGAAACAGAGGACATCTGCTTAAGCCTTTCTTCTGAAATGTCTTGTCATAGAGCAGGTTACAATCTTTCTTCAAATGTGTCTTTCCAAGGTCCATGGACCTAGACCTTTACAGCTATGATCAGAGTTTAATGCCTTGAGAAGCGCAACCCAAAACAGAACCCATGGAAATGTTTAAAATACTCAGTACAGACATGGCAAAGTATACATACCCTGCATGACTGCAATAATCCATTAGGTCGGGAATGGTTCCACGTTCCTTCCGGGAATAAGGGAAGCCCTGCGGGAACAAAGAAACCTCTCTGAAGGTGTTCGGTTTTCGTCAGAAAATTGACAGTTATTTTCTATCCCTCCTATTTTATAACATTTTCGAGACCACATTTGATGAAGAATATGTATAGACATTATCTAGAGAAAGACAGCAAACATTCACTTACATGGATATACTCGGGGGCTCCCCAGAAGGTGGCAGGCTACTAGCTCCATTGGCAGGCAGAACATCAGCCCTAAGGAACAACAGAGTTTCTGTAAGTTTTATCTCAATCTGGTGACATACCTTTTAGCGTTCCTCATGAGGTACCCTCTCATAGGGTAAGGTCTACCAAGATCTTCCTTGATCAGTGCTAGCATGAGCATCCAGGCGCTTAGCTCTTTACAGCTATGCATGATATTTGGGGCCTTAGAGCACGACCCAAGGAGGAATCAAAGAAAGGTTTAAAAAAAGCACATGTCTATGAATACCAGGTCATTGATACCCACCTTTTGAGATGATAGCTACAGCAGATTGGTCACATGACACAAGGCAAAGTTCACATTCCTTGAATGACTGAAGATGTGTCTTTGGTCCAGTGTGTTAATAAGGTGCATCCAGACAGGTAAGGAGCACTACACGAGTAAAAGAGATACTGTTAGGTTAGTCATTCTACAAATGGTATTTCTTTTTGCAATTCCTAATGAAATAACATGTCACAGGGCTGGCTATACCCTGATCAGGTTTCTCAACCGTGATCCCAAAGATCATGCCTACGTATCTGTGCACTGGGTTTGAGGACTGGACAGGCATGTGTCCAGGTATAAAACCTGCAATGATTTAGTCAAGCAGATCTCTGGCAAATACCCAGGATTCCACTCCTATGAGATAACGGATATTTTCCTCAAAATGGTACTCATGAGACCCATGGCTAAGTTTCCTTACCGTGAAAGATTTTAGCAATCCCAAAGGTCAGGGCTGCTGCCTGGTTGATTCCTGGGAACAAGAGGAGCCCTGTAGATACAAAGGAACTTATCTGAGTGTGGCATCTTATCTTCTAAAAATTGACATTCCTTTTCACTTGCTTAAATTTTGAGTATTTTCAAGGCCACATTTCTTGATCAACATGTGAATTCCAAAAGTAGCGAAGGAAATAAAGAAAATATGTACTTACTGGGATCCAACATTCAAAATTCCCAGAAGGTGGAAAGCTCCAACGTCAAGTGATAGGCAGGGCAGCTAAGGAACCAAAGAGTTTCTGTTAGGTTGTTCTTGAAACAGAGGACATCTGCTTAAGCCTTTCTTCTGAAATGTCTTGTCATAGAGCAGGTTACGATCTTTCTTCAAATTTGTCTTTCCAAGGGCCATGGACATAGACCTTTACAGCTATGATCAGAGTTTAATGCCTTGAGAAGCACAACCCAAAACAGAACCCATGGAAATGTTTAAAATACTCAGTACAGACATGGCAAAGTCTACATTCCCTGAATGACTGCAATAATCCATTAGGTTGGAGATGCTTCCATGTTCCTTCCGGGAATAAAGGAAGCCCTGCGGGAACAAAGAAACTTCTCTGAAGGAGTTTGGTTGTCGTCAGAAAATTGACAGTTATGTTCTATCCCTCCTATTTTATAACATTTTCGAGACCACATTTGATGAAGAATATGTATAGACATTATATAGAGATAGACAGCAAACATTCACTTACATGGATATCCCCTGGGCTCCCCGGAAGGTGGCAGGCTACAAGCTCCATTGGCAGGCAGAACAGCAGCCCTAAGGAACAACAGAGTTTCTGTAAGTTTTATCTCAATCTGGTGACATACTTTTTAGCGTTCCTCATGAGGTACCCTCTCATAGGGTAAGGTCTACCAAGATCTTCCTTGATCAGTGCTGCCATGAGCATCCAGGCGCTTAGATCTTTACAGCTATGCATGATATTTGGGGCCTTAGAGCACGACCCACGGAGGAATCAAAGAAAGGGTTAAAAAAAGCACATGTCTATGAATACCAGGTCATTGATACCCACCTTTTGAGATGATAGCTATAGCAGATTGGTCACATGACACAAGGCAAAGTTCACATTCCTTGAATGACTGAAGATGTGTCTTTGGTCCAGTGTGTTAATAAGGTGCATCCAGACAGGTAAGGAGCACTACACGAGTAAAGGAGATACTGTTAGGTTAGTCATTCTACAAATGGTATTTCTTTTTGCAATTCCTCATGAAATAACAGGTCACAGGGCTGGCTATACCCTGATCAGGTTTCTCAACAGTGATCCCAAAGATCATCCCTACGTATCTGTGCACTGGGTTTGAGAACTGGACAGGCATGTGTCCAGGTATAAAACCTGCAATGATTTAGTCAAGCAGATCTCTGACAAATACCCAGGATTCCACTCCTATGAGATAATGGATACTTTCCTCAAAATAGTACCCATGAGACCCATGGCTAAGTTTCCTTACCGCGAAAGATTTTTGCAATCCCAAAGGTCAGGGCTGCTGTCTGGTTGATTCCTGGGAACAAGAGGAGCGCTGTAGATACAAAGGAACTTATCTGAGTGTGGCATCTTATCTTCTAAAAATTGACATTCCTTTTCACTTGCTTGAATTTTGAGCATTTTCTAGGCCACATTTCTTGATCAACATGTGAATTCCAGAAGTAGCTAAGGAAATAAAGAAAATATATACTTACTGGGATCCAACATTCAAAATTCCCAGAAGGTGGAAAGCTCCAACGTCAAGTGATAGGCAGGGCAGCTAAGGAACCAAAGAATTTCTGTTAGGTTGGTCTTGAAACAGAGGACATCTGCTTAAGCCTTTCTTCTGAAATGTCTTGTCATAGAGCAGGTTACAATCTTTCTTCAAATGTGTCTTTCCAAGGTCCATGGACCTAGACCTTTACAGCTATGATCAGAGTTTAATGCCTTGAGAAGCGCAACCCAAAACAGAACCCATGGAAATGTTTAAAATACTCAGTACAGACATGGCAAAGTATACATACCCTGCATGACTGCAATAATCCATTAGGTCGGGAATGGTTCCACGTTCCTTCCGGGAATAAGGGAAGCTCTGCGGGAACAAAGAAACCTCTCTGAAGGTGTTCGGTTTTCGTCAGAAAATTGACAGTTATTTTCTATCCCTCCTATTTTATAACATTTTCGAGACCACATTTGATGAAGAATATGTATAGACATTATCTAGAGAAAGACAGCAAACATTCACTTACATGGATATACTCGGGGGCTCCCCAGAAGGTGGCAGGCTACAAGCTCCATTGGCAGGCAGAACAGCAGCCCTAAGGAACAACAGAGTTTCTGTAAGATTTATCTCAATCTGGTGACATACCTTTTAGCGTTCCTCATGAGGTACCCTCTCATAGGGTAAGGTCTACCAAGATCTTCCTTGATCAGTGCTAGCATGAGCATCCAGGCGCTTAGCTCTTTACAGCTATGCATGATATTTGGGGCCTTAGAGCACGACCCAAGGAGGAATCAAAGAAAGGGTTAAAAAAAGCCCATGTCTATGAATACCAGGTCATTGATACCCACCTTTTGAGATGATAGCTATAGCAGATTGGTCACATGACACAAGGCAAAGTTCACATTCCTTGAATGACTGAAGATGTGTCTTTGGTCCAGTGTGTTAATCAGGTGCATCCAGACAGGTAAGGAGCACTACACGAGTAAAGGAGATACTGTTAGGTTAGTCATTCTACAAATGGTATTTCTTTTTGCAATTCCTCATGAAATAACAGGTCACAGGGCTGGCTATACCCTGATCAGGTTTCTCAACAGTGATCCCAAAGATCATCCCTACGTATCTGTGCACTGGGTTTGAGAACTGGACAGGCATGTGTCCAGGTATAAAACCTGCAATGATTTAGTCAAGCAGATCTCTGACAAATACCCAGGATTCCACTCCTATGAGATAATGGATACTTTCCTCAAAATAGTACCCATGAGACCCATGGCTAAGTTTCCTTACCGCGAAAGATTTTTGCAATCCCAAAGGTCAGGGCTGCTGTCTGGTTGATTCCTGGGAACAAGAGGAGCGCTGTAGATACAAAGGAACTTATCTGAGTGTGGCACCTTATCTTCTAAAAATTGACATTCCTTTTCACTTGCTTGAATTTTGAGCATTTTCTAGGCCACATTTCTTGATCAACATGTGAATTCCAGAAGTAGCTAAGGAAATAAAGAAAATATGTACTTACTGGGATCCAACATTCAAAATTCCCAGAAGGTGGAAAGCTCCAACGTCAAGTGATAGGCAGGGCAGCTAAGGAACCAAAGAATTTCTGTTAGGTTGGTCTTGAAACAGAGGACATCTGCTTAAGCCTTTCTTCTGAAATGTCTTGTCATAGAGCAGGTTACGATCTTTCTTCAAATGTGTCTTTCCAAGGTCCATGGACCTAGACCTTTACAGCTATGATCAGAGTTTAATGCCTTGAGAAGCACAACCCAAAACAGAACCCATGGAAATGTTTAAAATACTCAGTACAGAGATGGCAAAGTGTACATACCCTGAATGACTGCAATAATCCATTAGGTTGGAGATGGTTCCACGTTCCTTCCGGGAATAAGGGAAGCCCTGCGGGAACAAAGAGACTTCTCTGAAGGTGTTTGGTTGTCGTCAGAAAAGGGAATAGTTTCTTACCTGTAACTCCATTTCTCCAGCATTGGTATCTTTCATGGATTCACATGCTTTGAATATTCCCCGTCGTCAGGCTGGGAATCCCCGGTACATTATATAGACCCTTTCCCGTAGGAAAACTTTTATGCGTCCTATCCACCTCTTTTTGTATCATGCGTGCCCGCACCGTCAGGACGTCATGATATAAATACAGGACCCGCCCCCGCGCTCCCTCAGATTTCGGCCCCCAAAGTAGTGGGGGAACCGGTTTGCATGTTCAGGGGAGGCAGGTGGGCACATGTGAATCCATGAAAGATACCAATGCTGGAGAAATGGAGTTACAGGTAAGAAACTATTCCCTTCTCCAGCATTGGATCTTTCATGGATTCACATGCTTTGAATAGATTACATAGCAGTACCACCCCCAAAGAGGAGGCGTGCATGCAAACCCATATACTTTCTTCGCAAAGCCCGTTCCCTATGATCATGTATACATCAGTAATCGTTAACATAGGAAAACGAACCACATACAGTCATAAATTCCACAGGATGCAACCCCTCAGCCGGGGCTTACCTTATTGGAATAGGTGTCGAAGCACCGCCTGTCCCATCCGGGTATCTTCGGCATGTTGCTGCGACAGGCAGTAATGGCGGGTAAAGGTGTGTGTAGCCGCCCAGGTAGCCGCCATGCAGATGTCCCCTAGAGGGACTCCGGCCCACAGTGCCGTCGACGATGCCGCTGCTCTAGTTGAATGAGCTCTTGGCCTTCGTAGAAGAGGCTTCCCTGCCCTGGAATGGCAGTACGAAATGGTAGATGACACCCATCTTGACAGTCCTTGCTTCGAAATGGCTTTTCCTCTAGCACCCAAACCATAGGCCACGAACAGCTGTCTCGTTTCTCTGAACGGTTGCGTACGATGAAGGTAAAACTTGAGAGCCCTTTTTACATCCAATGTGTGTAGCATGCGCTCCGCTCCCGAGCATGGCTCCGGAAAAAACGTAGGCAACACAATAGAGGAGTGTTTATGGAACACCGAAGGAGCTTTTGGTATGAACTGTGGGTTAGTGGCTAGGACTACCTTGTTCTTGAAAAATCGTAAGTATGGTGGGTCTACCATTAGAGCCTGAACTTCTGAAATACGTCGGGCTGAAGTGATGGCCACCAGGAAGGCCAATTTCCACGACAAAAACTTTAGAGACGATGATGACATTGGCTCAAAAGGAGGCTTCATAAGAGACGTTAAGACCAGATTGAGGCTCCACTCCGGCGGAAATTTCTTCTCTGGAGGGAAACTCTGAAAGAGGCCTTTAAGGAAGTGCTTAATTAGGCGGTCGCTGAACAATGGTGCCGAATGCCGTTGACGAGTAAACCTGGAAATGGCTGCTAGGTGTACTTTTATTGACGATACCGACAGGCCCTTTTGAGCTAAGAACAGCAAGTATGGAAGGAGCTGTTCCGGCTTAATCGATTGCGGGGCCAAACCTGGTTGATCCTCACACCATTGACAGAAACTTTTCCATTTGTACGCGTATGAGGCGTTTGTGGAAGGTGCTCTTGCCGCTTGCAGGATACGCCGACAGTCCTCCGGAATCGTTAGCCGACCAAATTCGGCGAAGTCAGGAGCCAGGCCGTCAACTTGAGGCTGTCCGGGTCGTGATGCCAAACGACACCCTTCTGTCGAGACAGAAGGTCGGGGGTCTTCTGGAATCTCATCGGTTCCGCCGCCGCTAAGTGTAGTAGGTCTGAAAACCACGCCTGTCTGGCCCAGTACGGGGCCACCAGAATTACCCGACATGGGTACCTGAGGATCCATTGCAACGTCCTCCGGACAAGGGGAAATGGAGGGAATGCGTACAGGAATTTGTTCGTCCATGGGAAGGAGAACGCATCCCCCAGTGAGCCCTGCTGAGGCCATCTGCTTGCGTACTGATGGCATTTCCTGTTGTTCTTCGTCGCAAACAAGTCTATGGAAGGGTGTCCCCATTTCTTGAATACTTGTTGTAGTTGTTGGTCGTTCAGCACCCATTCGTGAACTTCGTTCATTTCTCTGCTGAGGGCATCGGCTTCCACGTTTCTCACGCCTGGTAGGTGGAACGCTAAGATTTGCATGTTGTGTTGCAGGGCCCAATGCCAGATTTTCTGTGCCTCCGTCGATAGGGACCTGGAACGTGTCCCTCCTTGTTTCCTCAAGTAGAATATCGTAGTGGTGTTGTCCGTCATGACACGCACCACCGAGTCCCTCAGTTGAGGAAGAAAAGATTTCAGAGCCCATCGCACTGCTCTCAGTTCTAGCAGGTTGATATGCAGGGAGGACTCCTGCAACGACCACTGGCCTTGTACCTGTAACGTATCCAGATGAGCTCCCCATCCGCTCAGCGATGCATCCGTCACCACCGTCTTTTGGAACTCTGGTTCCAGTAGAGGCATTCCTTTCGTTAGATGAGTAGACACTCTCCACCAGCAGAGTGCTTGAACTAGTTGTTCGTCGACGACCAGTCTGTCGGACCAGCGACCTCGGCTCTGCGCCCAACGGTCCGCTAGAAATTCCTGGCAAGGTCTCATAAACAGACGGCAGTTGTTTATCAACGGAATGCAGGACGACATGGTCCCTAGCAGGACTGCGCACTGAAACCTTGGTACCGCCTCTCCATTCCGACGCCTTGCTTTGAAGTTTCTGAATTCTTTCGCTGGATGGTCTCACCAGGCTTGTGTGTGTATGAAACTCCGCTCCTAGAAAGACCAAGGTCCTCGAAGGCTCTACGGAGGACTTGTTGAAGTTTATTGCGAAGCCCAGTTCCTGTAAGAGGGACATTGTGGCTCGTAGACTGTCTCGTGTTTGTTCCTTGGATGAACCTCAGACCAGCCAGTCATCTAGATATGGATAGACATGGTGACCATCCTTCCTTAAATGGGCCGCTATAGGGGCCAAGCACTTGGTGAACGTCCTGGGGGAGGACTTGAGCCCGAACGGGAGGACCTTGAACTGAAAATGCTTTCTCCCGACGACGAATCTTAAATATCTCCTGTGTCGTGGGCGTATTGGGATGTGAAAATAAGCATCTTGAAGGTCTAGTGATGATAGATAATCCATGGGTTGCACCGACCTGATAACCTCTTGGAGCTTTAGCATTTTGAATTTTAGGCTCTTTAGCCACTTGTTGAGTACCCTCAGGTCGAGAATGGGCCTCCATTTGCCGTTTGGCTTCTTGACAACGAAGAACCTGGAATAAACTCCTTGTCCTTCCTGTGCCACAGGAACTCTCTCTACCGCCCCTTTTCGCAACATAAGCGCCGCCTCTTGTCGTAGGATTCGGAGGTGGGGCTGTGTCGAGAATAAAGGAGGAAGACGCGGAGGCTTGTCTTTGAATTGTAGCGCATGACCCATGCGAATCGTGTCTAGGACCCATCGATCTGTGGTGATGCATTTCCATCGGTCGAAGTGATGAGAGACTCGACCCCCCAGGACGTTCCGAAGGCCGTCATTGGTTGCTGGTTTGCTTGTTCTTCGTTGACGACGGACCTGAGCCTCGCCGCCTGGAGGCTTGATAGTCCCTGCTTCTACGTGCCGACTGGGACGCTCGTCTGAACCCTTGTGAAGAGTACGAGGGCCTGTTAAATCCACGGTCCCTCGAGGCTCCAAAGCGGGAGTTTCCAGAAACACCCCTGAAGGGGCGAAAAGAGCGAAAGTTTCTACCCGTTTGAAGGGCGCCGAGGGACCTAGCAGTATCCGTGTCTTCTTTCATCCCTTTCTTCATCAAACGCTTCATCAACCTTTTCGCCGAACAGGTGTTCCCCTTCGCATGGCATGTCAAGGACTTTGTACTGGACTTCAGGACGGAAAGTAGTACATTTGAGCCACGCTTGTCGACGAAGCACTACGCCATGGTTGATTTGTTTGAAGCCAGACTCTGCTAGGTCAACTGCGATATTAATAGCGTGGTTCGAGGCCTCTTCGCCATCCCGCACCAGTAACATAGCTGCTTTCCGGTGTTCGTCTGGCAGGTGTTCTAGGATAGGGGCTAGTTTGTGCCACATTTCCCTATCATATCGGGACACGATCGCTAAGGAATTGGCTGCTCTTACTGTCGTCGCCCCGACCGAGAGCACCTTCTTTCCAAAGGCGTCCTGCCTCCTAGCCTCGCTTTCCGGTGGCGTTGAACATTTTTGCTGGACCCTAGCCTTTCTAGCCGCTGCCGCCGACACCACCGAGTCAGACAGAGGCTGTGATGTTAGACATTTTGGAGTGGACTCCGGAGCTTTAAACTTTTTCTCGATCCGTCCCTTTATGGCTGGCTCCGAGAACGGATGGCGCATCGTTTTGAGACCTTCTTGCCACACGTGGTCCAGGATTGGGATGGCAAATACCGATTTTCTCCTTTGACCCATATGGTGAAAAAGGAAACAGTCTTTCTTCTGCTTCTCAGGAATCAAGCCGAACTCGGAACAAGCTTTTCCCATCATTGCATGGAAGGCTCCCACATCATCCGGGGGAGATGGCTGTGTCTGGCTCCTCGTAGACTCTAACTCTACATCCGAATTCCATTTTGGGTCCCTCGACGGTGACAGGGAGATGTCTGACTCCGAGTCACCCAGGATAGAGTCGGACTCCGACAACTCACCCTCCTCCTGAGCTCGAGGACGATCTTTTACCGCCTGGGGAGCCAATGGGTGTTTAGTCGTCGAGCGAGCCGTACAAGTTTGCTCGTCGACGGAAGGTACAGACAAAAGTGACGATGACGTCCCAGGTTGAGGGAACTGCGTATCCAGCCGCTGCAGGAGCATCTGAAGAATATTAAGCACATCCAGAGACAAAACCGTCTGGGGGGTGTCAAGTACTGTCAGGTTGGAGTGACATATTCTTTACATACAGTATCATATACTCACTTACATTGGGTCAGGGGAGACACATATTTAGTTTAGAAAGGTTTTAGGAAGTTAATATGGGTTATATTTTTATACAGCCAAATTTTGCCCTTAACCTTCATTGCAGTCTATGGAGAATGCCCCAAGCCAAGATGGAGGTTCTCAGTCAAAATTCTGATTGGCTGGAGATTGTTTATAGGGAGGACAATGAACATTCTAAACTGCCTTTCATCGTCCTAGCCCAGCTGAGAGGTTGTGTGCCTTGTTGCTCCTGCTTAACTTTGTCAAGGGTGACAAGTTTCTAGCGGTAGAGCGGAAGATCTGAAAAAGAAACAGGAGTCATGTTTGGAGTTTGGTGGAGACACAGGACAGGAGTCAGAAACTTCTGAGGAAAGAAGTTTTCCAGTCTTTTTCAAGATAAGTGACTTTCCAGATTTGTTGAACGTGTAAAAAGGTTATATTTATCTATGAGACTGAAATCAAATCTGTATCAAAAAGATTGAAGCGCATACGTTTGTTTTTATCGCTACAAGTTAAATCAAACTAGCGCGAGAGTTTTTTGTCCGTTATTTTTTACCCGCGCGTGTGTCTCTGCGTGTGAGAGTAAAGCGCGAGCGTGTACTTTGGACTCGCGGATACTGTTCGTTTACGCAATGGGTTTTTCCGCGAGATAATATAAGCGCGTGTGAATGTTGCGCGTGTACTTTATCAATTCGTAAGTTGGACATTAGCGCGAGCGCGTTTACCTGCGAATTGAGTTGCCAGCGCGAGTGCGTGTTTTCCGCGACTAGGATAAAAGCGCGTGTCATTTTTATCGCATCTTGGACATCAGCGCGAGTGCGATTTACCCGCGATTTGAGGCGTCAGCGCGTGTGCGAGTTTCCCGCGACTTGGAGGAAAGCGCGTGTAATTTTTATGCGTCTTGGACATTAGCGCGAGTGCGTTTACCCGCGAATTGAGGCGTCAGCGCGTGTGCGTGTTTCCCGCGACTTGGAGGATAGCGCGTGTAATTTTTATCGCGTCTTGGACTATAGCGCGAGAGCGTTTTTACGCGTGTGCGTTTTTCCCGCGATTTGGAGAAGAAGCGTGTGAATTTTTTTTTCTTCCCGCGGTTTCTGGCTTTCCACGTGAAGATTTCAGCGCAAGTTTAATTCGTCTTGAGAAAAAGACTTTCGACAAAGAAAATATTAAAAGCCAATACCAGAACTAAAAAGAACTACATTAATCTTACTTGAAGACCTAGTTCAAGAATCTTGATTTGAGCAGACTAACTACAACTACAAAGTTAATTTACACTCATGGACCTAAGGAAAAGGCTGAGTTTTCTATAAGATTCTGGTCCTCAAGTAAGGAAGTCTTGTCTGCTTTTCACTTCTCTGGGCATTCTGTAGAGAAGAACCAGGTATGGTTTTTAAACTATTTTGATTATGGATTTAGAGTTTAAGGTTAGTATAGTGATAAATGAGTAATGAGGAATTTTGCATGTTTGTGTTTTTAACTACAGGTGAAGAACCAGCGAGTTGATAGCTTCCAGCCTGGTGTTTGTTTCTTTGTCCCTTCCCCCTTTCCCCTGAAAGTGAGGTAAACTGAGCAGTTATATTTATGTCAGCTCAGAGTGCCACATTTTGGGTGGATTGTCGGGGGTTCAGCAGCTTCTGCAGACACCAGGTTCTCAGCTTGACAGGGGGTCAGTAACGTGGATGATATAGGTACCATCCCCCCGCTCGCACTCGTCGTCGCCGACGTGGAAGGCCGTAAGCCTAAATCCGATGGCTGCAGAACCGTGTCACCTTCCCCTTCCGCCGAGCAGGCCGTGTCTGGCTGCAGTAAGACCTCGGGGGGGATCGGGTCATAGACCTCTGGCAGCCAAGCCATAGACTGAGTCTCCGTCGACGAAGGAATCCCAACCGCTGCTGCTTGAACGGTAATAGGCATCGTCAATGACACCGAGGTCGACGAGCAAGTCGTCGTCGTCGAGCCCTTAGACTTCGTCGTCGATTTCGATGCCGACTTCCCGGCTGAAGCATCTCGACTCATGGAAGACCTGGGACGGTCCCCTGAGGAGGATTTTGACAGCGCTAGCCTCTCCGTCTTAGATGATGAGGAGGAGGAGGGCTTTTTATGTGATGAGGAAGATCCAGCATGTTTCCCCTTATGCTTGTCCTCAGCGCGAATTTCTGCTGGCCGTACCTTCTTCGATGGAGGCTCCGACTTGCTCCTGGAGGCCGTGGAGCCAACTTCCGAAGCCGGGTAGGCACCCGCTCCGTCATTAAGCCAGTCGACCAGCCTTCTTTTACGGTCCTTAAGGGTTTTTTGGGAGAAACCCTGGCATATCTCACATGTATCCGCCGTGTGGTGCGGGTGGAGACAGTAGATACAGTCCATGTGGCCGTCTCCTTCATAAACCTTTTTGAGGCCACATGTTGCACACGGGCGAAATAACGCTTTTCCAGACATAATTCTCCAGAATTTGAACTTCGCCGAAGCGAAACAGAAAAAACAACCTAGTTTTCACAAGCAGTAAACACGAGGATCCCACTACTTTGAAAGACGGTTGAAATCTGAGGGAGCGCGGGTCCTGTATTTATATCATGACGTCCTGACGGTGCGGGCACGCATGATACAAAACGAGGTGGATAGGACGCATAAGCGTCGAAAAAGTTTTCCTACGGGAAAGGGTCTATATAATGTACCGGGGATTCCCAGTCTGACGACGGGGAATATTCAAAGCATGTGAATCCATGAAAGGTCCAATGCTGGAGAATTGACAGTTATTTTCTATCCCTCCTATTTTATAACATTTTCGAGACCACATTTTATGAAGAATATGTATAGACATTATCTAGAGAAAGACAGCAAACATTCACTTACATGGATATACTCGGGGGCTCCCCGGAAGGTGGCAGGCTACAAGCTCCATTGGCAGGCAGAACAGCAGCCCTAAGGAACAATAGAGTTTCTGTAAGTTTTATCTCAATCTGGTGACATACCTTTTAGCGTTCCTCATGAGGTACCCTCTCATAGGGTAAGGTCTACCAAGATCTTCCTTGATCAGTGCTGCCATGAGCATCCAGGCGCTTAGATCTTTACAGCTATGCATGATATTTGGGGCCTTAGAGCACGACCCACGGAGGAATCAAAGAAAGGGTTAAAAAAAGCACATGTCTATGAATACCAGGTCATTGATACCCACCTTTTGAGATGATAGCTATAGCAGATTGGTCACATGACACAAGGCAAAGTTCACATTCCTTGAATGTCTGAAGATGTGTCTTTGGTCTAGTGTGTTTATAAGGTGCATCCAGACAGGTAAGGAGCACTACACGAGTAAAGGAGATACTGTTAGGTTAGTCATTCTACAAATGGTATTTCTTTTTGCAATTCCTCATGAAATAACAGGTCACAGGGCTGGCTATACCCTGATCAGGTTTCTCAACAGTGATCCCAAAGATCATCCCTACGTATTTGTGCACTGGGTTTGAGGACTGGACAGGCATGTGTCCAGGTATAAAACCTGCAATGATTTAGTCAAGCAGATCTCTGGCAAATACCCAGGATTCCACACCTATGAGATAATGGATACTTTCCTCAAAATAGTACCCATGAGACCCATGGCTAAGTTTCCTTACCGCGAAAGATTTTTGCAATCCCAAAGGTCAGGGCTGCTGTCTGGTTGATTCCTGGGAACAAGAGGAGCGCTGTAGATACAAAGGAACTTATCTGAGTGTGGCACCTTATCGTCTAAAAATTGACATTCCTTTTCACTTGCTTGAATTTTGAGCATTTTCTAGGCCACATTTCTTGATCAACGTGTGAATTCCAGAAGTAGCGAAGGAAATAAAGAAAATATGTACTTACTGGGATCCAACATTCAAAATTCCCAGAAGGTGGAAAGCTCCAACGTCAAGTGATAGGCAGGGCAGCTAAGGAACCAAAGAGTTTCTGTTAGGTTGTTCTTGAAACAGAGGACATCTGCTTAAGCCTTTCTTCTGAAATGTCTTGTCATAGAGCAGGTTACGATCTTTCTTCAAATTTGTCTTTCCAAGGGCCATGGACATAGACCTTTACAGCTATGATCAGAGTTTAATGCCTTGAGAAGCACAACCCAAAACAGAACCCATGGAACTGTTTAAAATACTCAGTACAGACATGGCAAAGTCTACATTCCCTGAATGACTGCAATAATCCATTAGGTTGGAGATGGTTCCACGTTCCTTCCGGGAAAAAGGGAAGCCCTGGGGGAACAAAGAAACGTCTCTGAAGGAGTTTGGTTGTCGTCAGAAAATTGACAGTTATGTTCTATCCCTCCTATTTTATAACATTTTCGAGACCACATTTGATGAAGAATATGTATGGACATTATATAGAGATAGACAGCAAACATTCACTTACATGGATATCCCCTGGGCTCCCCGGAAGGTGGCAGGGTACAAGCTCCATTGGCAGGCAGAACAGCAGCCCTAAGGAACAACAGAGTTTCTGTAAGTTTTATCTCAATCTGGTGACATACTTTTTAGCGTTCCTCATGAGGTACCCTCTCATAGGGTAAGGTCTACCAAGATATTCCTTGATCAGTGCTGCCATGAGCATCCAGGCGCTTAGATCTTTACAGCTATGCATGATATTTGGGGCCTTAGAGCACGACCCACGGAGGAATCAAAGAAAGGTTTTAAAAAAGCACATGTCTATGAATACCAGGTCATTGATACCCACCTTTTGAGATGATAGCTACAGCAGATTGGTCACATGACACAAGGCAAAGTTCACATTCCTTGAATGACTGAAGATGTGTCTTTGGTCCAGTGTGTTAATAAGGTGCATCCAGACAGGTAAGGAGCACTACACGAGTAAAGGAGATACTGTTAGGTTAGTCATTCTACAAATGGTATTTCTTTTTGCAATTCCTCATGAAATAACATGTCACAGGGCTGGCTATACCCTGATCAGGTTTCTCAACAGTGATCCCAAAGATCATCCCTACGTATCTGTGCACTGGGTTTGAGAACTGGACAGGCATGTGTCCAGGTATAAAACCTGCAATGATTTAGTCAAGCAGATCTCTGGTAAATACCCAGGATTCCACTCCTATGAGATAATGGATACTTTCCTCAAAATAGTACCCATGAGACCCATGGCTAAGTTTCCTTACCGCGAAAGATTTTTGCAATCCCAAAGGTCAGGGCTGCTGTCTGGTTGATTCCTGGGAACAAGAGGAGCGCTGTAGATACAAAGGAACTTATCTGAGTGTGGCATCTTATCTTCTAAAAATTGACATTCCTTTTCACTTGCTTGAATTTTGAGCATTTTCGAGGCCACATTTCTTGATCAACATGTGAATTCCAGAAGTAGCTAAGGAAATAAAGAAAATATGTACTTACTGGGATCCAACATTCAAAATTCCCAGAAGGTGGAAAGCTCCAACGTCAAGTGATAGGCAGGGCAGATAAGGAACCAAAGAGTTTCTGTTAGGTTGGTCTTGAAACAGAGGACATCTGCTTAAGACTTTCTCCTGAAATGTCTTGTCATAGAGCAGGTTACGATCTTTCTTCAAATGTGTCTTTCCAAGGGCCATGGACCTAGACCTTTACAGCTATGATCAGAGTTGAATGCCTTGAGAAGCAGAAACCAAAACAGAACCCGTGGAAATGTTTAAAATACTCAGTACAGACATGGCAAAGTGTACATACCCTGAATGACTGCAATAATCCATTAGGTTGGAGATGGTTCCACGTTCCTTCCGGGAATAAGGGAAGCCCTGCGGGAACAAAGAAACTTCTCTGAAGGTGTTTGGTTGTCGTCAGAAAATTGACAGTTATTTTCTATCCCTCCTATTTTATAACATTTTCGAGACCACATTTGATGAAGAATATGTATAGACATTATCTAGAGAAAGACAGCAAACATTCACTTACATGGATATACTCGGGGGCTCCCCGGAAGGTGGCAGGCTACAAGCTCCATTGGCAGGCAGAACAGCAGCCCTAAGGAACAACAGAGTTTCTGTAAGTTTTATCTCAATCTGGTGAAATACCTTTTAGCGTTCCTCATGAGGTACCCTCTCATAGGGTAAGGTCTACCAAGATCTTCCTTGATCAGTGCTGCCATGAGCATCCAGGCACTTAGCTCTTTACAGCTATGCATGATATTTGGGCCCTAGAGCACGACCCAAGGAGGAATCAAAGAAAGGTTTAAAAAAAGCACATGTCGGGGGGCGTGGCTTGGAGGGCCATCGATGTGGTCGCTCCCTTGAGGCCGCCCGTGGGATGTCCGCCGCCGCCGCCAAATTCAAGCGGTTCCGACCAAGTATCCAAGTCGCCAATGACACCAACGGCGAGCGGAACCTTTGAGGCACAACCTGGCTTACAATGATCTTCGAACGCCGCTGCGTTCGCCTAGAACTTAGCGACCGCACCGCTCCCCCGCCGCCATTCGAAGAAACCAAGATGGCGGCCGCGCCGGAACTCAGCAATACACTGCGAACCTGATGGCGACGGACCTCAGGGGGACCGAAGAGGAGCGGCAGACGGAGGTTACCCGGCAAACAGACGAGAACTCCATCGGGGGCGGCCGTCGGCCGACAGAGGTAACATGGAGGCCACGAGATAAGCCCTGGGACCCGCCCAGAGAAGCCCAACTTCGCGGGCACTCCTTTCACATACCTCTCGGTACTTCCTGGGGCGCCCCGGCCCACCCATCCAGTCACAGCTTTGGCCTCGCCGCAACCTTTTCAGCCAAGACCGCCAAACACGATCATCATGTCTAGGCAAGCAAAGGTTGGCAAAGGGGCAGATATCTCCACCATGCTCACTACGCTAGACAAAAGCAGGAAGCAGGAGCCTCCCAAACTCACTCCGCAGAAACAACAAGAGGACGGGGGATCTCTCGCCACCAAAGGGGACCTAATAGCTTTCATGGCGGACATCAAGTCGGAATTCCGCTCATGCCTATCGGAACTCACCACCAAAATTGAACAGACGGACCAAAGGGTCACAGAGGCCGAACAGAGGCTCGGAGAAATCGAAGACCACTCCCGGGATCACGCCACCACTCTAGGGGAAATGCGAAAAGCCATTGACTCCCTGCATCAGAAATGCGAGATCCTGGAGTTTAAGCAGGAGGACCTGGAAAACAGGGCGCGCCGCAACAATCTCCGCATCCGGGGGGTCCCGACCTCCGTCCCCGACAACAAGTTAGCGGACTACGTGGGGCGCTTCTTCGAGGCCCTCCTCCCAGACCTGGATAAATCTCAGCTCTTGCTAGATCGCACCCACAGACTTCGCCCACGTCGCGGGGCAGTCTCCGACCCCCCCCCCCCAGATGTCATCACAAGGGTCCACTTCTTTACAACCAAGGAAGCGATCTCGGCGATCAGCCGCCAAGGGGAGGAAATTACATTTCAGAGTACGCCACTCCAAATATATCAGGACCTCTCACCACTCACCCTTCAGAAAAGAAGAGCACTTCGACCCCTGGCACTGTTCCTCCAGGAGCAACAAGTCCGATACAGATGGCTGTTTCCGGCGGCGCTACAATTCACATACAAAGGCACCTTACGCCGCATCAGCTACTTGGAGGACGCAGAGAGGATCATGCATCCATCTTCGCCCCAGGAACCCTCCACACCAACCCCGGAGGGTGCTGAGGCCCCTGGACCGCTTTCCTCCCCGAAACCTAAACATACGCCATGGTCATCAACCCTGCGGATCAACAAAAAGAAATGAACAATGGCACCCCCCGTACCTCCAGGTTCCAGTTATACCCCTCCCTGGCCTCCTCAGACTTGGCCTAAATTCGGATCCGCCACATAACGCTTCATCTGACGACCTACGAGGGCGGAGACGGCGGACCATGCCCACGGTTCATACCCACTCCAAGGACACTTTCCAACTTTCGTTCCTTGGACACCCACGGTACTCGATACACGATGGGACAATCGGCCCCGTTGGCCAAGGGTGGACCCATACCTACAATGTCGGTCTACTCACCAGTTAAAGTTGCAGCCCCCCGTTGGGGCTTCGCGTTAAAACCTCAAGTGCAGGATGATACTACAAGATCTTGTGACAAACATGGCAGCTGAATCATCGACCCTGACCCCCCCCCCCATTCAAGGGGTAGAGAATGGGACACCTCTGGACCACCAGGTTCTACGAATCCTCTCCCTAAATGTTAACGGACTGAACTCCCCTACCAAACGAAAGGCAATTTTATTAAAGCTCCAGGATGAAAACGCCACGATAGCCATGCTCCAAGAGACCCACTTGTTGCCGGCGGATGTGATCCGGCTTCGCTCTCAATCATTCCCGTTTCAATTTTTCGCCTCGGGTTCAAGCAAAAAAGGGGGTACGGCGATTCTCTTTAGAAAAGACTTGAACCCACAAATCCTGGAAACAAAAACATGCCCGGAAGGCCGATACACAGCAGTTAAATGCCTCCTGTTTGGAGTCCTATACACCCTCATCTCAGTATATGCCCCTAACTCGGGACAATCACTCTTCTACGACTCCTTGGGCACGACCCTCGCTAGCTTTGTGGAGGGCCAAACAATCATCGGAGGGGACTTCAACGGGTTCCCGACCCCACTAAGGACAGGTCACACCCCCCGAATCCAAGCGATTTCGCCCAAGCTCTCAGCCTCCTCCGATTGTTCAGATCTCTGGAGATAATAGACTCATGGCGGGTGTTTCACCCCGACGAAAGAGACTATTCCTTCTACTCATTTGTTCACCGCACTTTCTCAAGGATTGATTTATTTCTGATCTCCCCACACACCTTTCCCTCAGTCAAAGAGGTCTCCATCGGCACGAGGGCCATGTCTGACCACGCTCCAGTGTTCTTGGAACTCCGGGTTCAGGACCCCAATCTCAATAGCCCACGCAAATGGTCTCTGTATGACCCGATCCTCAATGACATGGCTACGAGAGACAAGATCGCGACAGGGATTAAAAACTTCTTTGACGAAAATCCAGCCTCAGACACCTCACTGGCAAATAACTGGGACGCCATGAAGGCAGTGATCAGGGGCTCTCTCATTGCTCAGGGGGCGGCCTACCACCGGAACAGACGCCAGACTCGAATTGCTTTAGAGGACGAGCTAAAGGAGGCAGAGGCAATCCACAAGGAAAAAGGCTGGTCCCCTAAGACACAACGGATCATGCGAATGGCGAGGAAGAAGCTTGAAGCCCACTACGCGGAACAAACCGCCCTAAAGATGGCAAAAGCCAAACAATCTTACTACGCAAAGGGCAACAAAGCGAATAGGTTCCTGGTGGCCAAACTAGCCAAACGGAGACGCATCAACACGATCGCAAGCCTACGGGATCCGGAGGGGGTCACTCGATACTCGGAGCCCGAAAAACAACAGCTTGCAACAGACTACCTGACCCAAATCATGAAGGCAACCCCTCGTGACCGACCGCAACAGGTGGAATATCTACGGAAGGCAGCGGTTCCCCGTCTCGCCAACACGACGAGAGACGAATTAGAGGAGCTCATCACGGGAGAGGAGGTCGAGGAGGCCGAGGAGGCCATCAAGTCGCTTAAAACACGAGCCCCAGGCCCAGACGGCTTCTCGACCAGATTCTATAAACTTTTCAGGCCACAACTGACCCCCCACCTGGTGAACCTGTTCAACTCCTTCAGGGACACAGGCGCGGTCACCCCATCGATGCAGGAATCAACCACCATCCTCCTGCCCAAACCGGGAAAGGACCCAAGGAGTCTAGCTTCCTACAGACCGATAGCACTCTTAAACATTGATGCCAATATATATTCAAAGATCCTGGCAAACCGCCTGAACCGCGTGCTCCCGAAGATCATTAACCCCGACCAAGCAGGCTTCATTCTCCATCGATCAGCGGGAGACAATATACGTAGAGCCCTGAACCTGGTGGACCTCGCCTCTCGGAACTCCCAAAAGCTGGTCTTAGTGGCTCTGGACGCAGCTAAGGCATTTGATCGAGTTGATTGGCCCTTTATGAAACTCACCCTAGAGGCCTTCGGCTTCGGGCCAACTTTTCAGTCAATGGTGTTGGCCAACTATAAGAGCCCGAGTACGAGTCTAAGAATTAATGGGCACAGCTCAGCTCCGATCCCCCTATCACGCGGAACCCGGCAGGGCTGCCCGCTATCACCCCTACTCTTCGCTCTCACCATGGAGCCTCTGGCCCAAAGGATTAGGGGAAACGATCGTATTAAAGGGCGACAGGTTGGCCCCAACCAACATAAAATCGCCCTATATGCGGACGATATCCTACTCACGATCTCGGAAGCCCAATCATCATTGAGACAGGCAATACGAGAACTTACCATCTATGGTGAGGTCTCTGGCTTCACTATAAACTTTGATAAATCCTCGGCCATGGGCATCGGGCTCACTCCAGCAGAACGGGAGCCACTGGCGACGATGTGCCCCATGACATGGGTGAAGAAGGCCATCCCCTACCTAGGGGTCCGCATCCCGGATTGCCCAAGAGACACATACAAAGCCAACTTCCCCCGGCTGCTGAAAGAACTGCAAGGTGACTTGAAACGTTGGGAGACCCAAGAGATCTCACTGTTGGGGCGCATCACAGCATGCAAGATGAACCTACTACCGAGGTTCCTATACACCTGCGCCTCACTCCCAGTAGCGATCCCCACACCAACCCTTAAGGACATCCAAAGGAAAATGCTGAAATTCATCTGGAAAGGTAAGAGAGCGAGAATTCCTCTCAAAACGATGCTGGGGGGCTCTAAGCTAGGAGGTCTGGGGGTCCCGGATTTGAGGGCCTACAGTGTGGCAGCACAACTAGCACAATTTCAGGCATGGCAGACCGTAACAAACTGCCCCAGGTGGGTAGAGCTGGAACAATCACTAACACCTTTACCCTTGCGATTCCTGCCACACATTTTGCCCCCCCTTAGAACACACTAGGGAGACCCCCTCCTGTCAACCAAACACACCCTTAGATCCTGGGACTGGGCTTTAAAGCAGAAGGGAGTGCCCAGAGGACCGAGCCCACGCTCCCCGGTCTTCCATAACCCATCCTTCTCACCCGGAACAGACCTTCGCAATTTCCGGAATTGGATAGAGGGCGGGCTGGAGACCATAGACCAGCTATATATGGGAGGGACACCCCTCACCTTCGCCCAATGTAAAGAGAAATTCCAACTCCGGGAAAGGGACAGATTTACCTATATTCAGCTGTGCCACTGGTGCTCGCACCCCCAGACTCTGCAGGCAGCAACTCGCCTGCCCACCGCCCTGGAGCTAACACTGGGGGATCTTCCAACCCGAGGCAGGGTATCCACCCTATTTAGGCGCTTCTTAAGAGACTTCCTGTCCAAAAGACCCGCAGCATGGCTCAATGGGAGGCGGACCTGGGCCATCCGGTCGAGGACCAAACTTGGATGGACATCTGGAACAGAACGCACACCTCCTCCACGTGCGTTACCAACAGGGAATGTGCGTACAAGGTACTTCTACGATGGTATTACCCACCCCTTCGACTCCACCACATGAACCCGCAGGTGGATCCTGCCTGCTGGAGGGGATGTGGTCACCCAGCCTCTTTCTTTCACATGTGGTGGACTTGCCCAAAGATACGACAGTTCTGGAGGACATGCCTAGAGACCATCGCACAAATTACAGGGAAGGCGATCCCTCTAGAACCTGAACCAGTCCTGCTGGGGGCCCCGATCCCACGATTTACCCGCGCTCCGCGTCCAAGTCTAAACTATTGACACACTGCCTTCTGGCGGGGAAAACGGTGTTGGCTAGGACCTGGAAATCACCAGAAGGACCTCACATAGCCCAATGGTGGTCTAAACTCTGGGACATCCTGATCGCGGAGAAGGTCACAGCAGCACAGGCGGGCACGCTCCACCGCTTTCAGAATGTCTGGAGCCCAGTGCTGGAATACGACCAGCGCTTCCCCGCCCAGACCTACAAACCGACCAGGGCCCGATGGATCTTGAAACATCAAGTGGATCCGGTAGAAGACATATAAACCCTAGGGGGCGAACCGGACAACCCAGACTGAAAATTCGGCCTCCGAACATAAGGGTGAGAGAGGCCAGAGGGAGGAGGGAAGGAGGATACCCGAGGGGGGGAATAAGGACTGGGGATCGAAGAACTTGAATACGCATTGCTTTTGATATGTCATGTTTTGTATTTTTGCCATCCTGCCTTGATTTAAAATGAACGAAGTTAAAAAAAAAAAAAAGCACATGTCTATGAATACCAGGTCATTGAAACCCACCTTTTGAGATGATAGCTACAGCAGATTGGTCACATGACACAAGGCAAAGTTGACATTCCTTTATGACTGAAGATGTGTCTTTGGTCCAGTGTGTTAATAAAGTGCATCCAGACAGGTAAGGAGCACTACACGAGTAAAAGAAATACTGTTAGGTTAGTCATTCTACAAATGGTATTTCTTTTTGCAATTTCTCATGAAATAACATGTCACAGGGCTGGCTATACCCTGATCAGGTTTCTCAACAGTGATCCCAAAGATCATCCCTACGTATCTGTGCACTGGGTTTGAGGACTGGACAGGCATGTGTCCAGGTATAAAACCTGCAATGATTTAGTCAAGCAGATCTCTGGCAAATACCCAGGATTCCACTCCTATGAGATAACGGATATTTTCCTCAAAATGGTACCCATGAGACCCATGGCTAAGTTTCCTTACAGTGAAAGATTTTAGCAATCCCAAAGGTCAGGGCTGCTGTCTGGTTGATTCCTGGGAACAAGAGGAGCCCTGTAGATACAAAGGAACTTATCTGAGTGTGGCATCTTATCTTCTAAAAATTGACATTCCTTTTCACTTGCTTGAATTTTGAGCATTTTCAAGGCCACATTTCTTGATCAACATGTGAATTCCAGAAGTAGCTAAAGAAATAAAGAAAATATGCACTTACTGGGATCCAACATTCAAAATTCCCAGAAGGTGGAAAGCTCCAACGTCAAGTGATAGGCAGGGCAGCTAAGGAACCAAAGAATTTCTGTTAGGTTGGTCTTGAAACAGAGGACATCTGCTTAAGCCTTTCTTCTGAAATGTCTTGTCATAGAGCAGGTTACAATCTTTCTTCAAATGTGTCTTTCCAAGGTCCATGGACCTAGACCTTTACAGCTATGATCAGAGTTTAATGCCTTGAGAAGCACAACCCAAAACAGAACCCATGGAAATGTTTAAAATACTCAGTACAGACATGGCAAAGTGTACATACCCTGCATGACTGCAATAATCCATTAGGTCGGGAATGGTTCCACGTTCCTTCCGGGAATAAGGGAAGCCCTGCGGGAACAAAGAAACCTCTCTGAAGGTGTTTGTTTGTCGTCAGAAAATTGACAGTTATTTTCTATCCGTCCTATTTTATAACATTTTCGAGACCACATTTGATGAAGAATATGTATAGACATTATATAGAGATAGACAGCAAACATTCACTTACATGGATATCCCCTGGGCTCCCCGGAAGGTGGCAGGCTACAAGCTCCATTGGCAGGCAGAACAGCAGCCCTAAGGAACAACAGAGTTTCTGTAAGTTTTATCTCAATCTGGTGACATACCTTTTAGCGTTCCTCATGAGGTACCCTCTCATAGGGTAAGGTCTACCAAGATCTTCCTTGATCACTGCTGCCATGAGCATCCAGGCGCTTAGATCTTTACAGCTATGCATGATATTTGGGGCCTTAGAGCACGACCCACGGAGGAATCAAAGAAAGGTTTAAAAAAAGCACATGTCTATGAATACCAAGTCATTGATACCCACCTTTTGAGATGATAGCTACAGCAGATTGGTCACATGACACAAGGCAAAGTTCACAATCCTTGAATGACTGAAGATGTGTCTTTGGTCTAGTGTGTTTATAAGGTGCATCCAGACAGGTAAGGAGCACTACACGAGTAAAAGAGATACTGTTAGGTTAGTCATTCTACAAATGGTATTTCTTTTTGCAATTCCTCATGAAATAACATGTCACAGGGCTTGCTATACCCTGATCAGGTTTCCCAACAGTGATCCCAAAGATCATGCCTACATATCTGTGCACTGGGTTTGAGGACTGGACAGGCATGTGTCCAGGTATAAAACCTGCAATGATTTAGTCAAGCAGATCACAGGCAAATACCCAGGATTCCACTCCTATGAGATAACGGATATTTTCCTCAAAATGGTACCCATGAGACCCATGGCTAAGTTTCCTTATCGTGAAAGATTTTAGCAATCCCAAAGGTCAGGGCTGCTGTCTGGTTGATTCCTGGGAACAAGAGGAGCCCTTTCGATACAAAGGAACTTATCTGAGTGTGGCATCTTATCTTCTAAAAATTGACATTCCTTTTCACTTGCTTAAATTTTGAGCATTTTCGAGGCCACATTTCTTGATCAACATGTGAATTCCAGAAGTAGCTAAGGAAATAAAGAAAATATGTACTTACTGGGATCCAACATTCAAAATTCCCAGAAGGTGGAAAGCTCCAACGTCAAGTGATAGGCAGGGCAGCTAAGGAACCAAAGAGTTTCTGTTAGGTTGGTCTTGAAACAGAGGACATCTGCTTAAGCCTTTCTTCTGAAATGTCTTGTCATAGAGCAGGTTACGATCTTTCTTCAAATGTGTCTTTCCAAGGTCCATGGACCTAGACCTTTACAGCTCTGATCAGAGTTTAATGCCTTGAGAAGCACAAACCAAAACAGAACCCATGGAAATGTTTAAAATACTCAGTACAGACATGGCAAAGTGTACATACCCTGAATGACTGCAATAATCCATTAGGTTGGAGATGGTTCCACGTTCCTTTCGGGAATAAGGGAAGCCCTGCGGGAACCAAGAATCTTCTCTGAATGTGTTTGGTTGTCGTCAGAAAATTGACAGTTATTTTCTATCCCTCCTATTTTATAACATTTTCGAGACCACATTTGATGAAGAATTTGTATAGACATTATCTAGAGAAAGACAGCAAACATTCACTTACATGGATACTTGGGGGCTCCCCGGAAGGTGGCAGGCTACAAGCTCCATTGGCAGGCAGAACAGCAGCCCTAAGCAACAACAGAGTTTCTGTAAGTTTTATCTCAATCATGAGCGTTCCTCGTGAGGTACCCTCTCATAGGGTAAGGTCTACCAAGATCTTCCTTGATTAGTGCTGCCATGAGCATCCAGGCGCTTAGATCTCTACAGCTATGCATGATATTTGGGGCCTTAGAGCACGACCCACGGAGGAATCAAAGAAAGGTTTAAAAAAAGCACATTTCTATGAATACCAGGTCATTGATACCCACCTTTCGATATGATAGCTACAGCAGATTGGTCACATGACACAAGGCAAGGTTCACAATCCTTGAATGACTGAAGATGTGTCTTTGGTCCAGTGTGTTAATAAGGTGCATCCAGACAGGTAAGGAGCACTACACGAGTAAAAGAGATACTGTTAGGTTAGTCATTCTACAAATGGTATTTCTTTTTGCAATTCCTCATGAAATAACATGTCACAGGGTTGGCTATACCCTGATTAGGTTTCCCAACAGTGATCCCAAAGATCATGCCTACGTATCTGTGCACTGGGTTTGAGGACTGGACAGGCATGTGTCCAGGTATAAAACCTGCAATGATTTAGTCAAGCAGATCTCTGGCAAATACCCAGGATTCCACTCCTATGAGATAACGGATATTTGCCTCAAAATGGTACCCATGAGACCCATGGCTAAGTTTCCTTACCATGAAAGATTTTAGCAATCCCAAAGTTCAGAGCTGCTGTCTGGTTGATTCCTGGGAACAAGAGGAGCCCTGTAGATACAAAGGAACTTATCTGAGTGTGGCATCTTATCTTCTAAAAATTGACATTCCTTTTCACTTGCTTGAATTTTGAGCATTTTCGAGGCCACACTTCTTAATCAACATGTGAATTCCAGAAGTAGCTAAGGAAATAAAGAAAATATGTACTTACTGGGATCCAACATTCAAAATTCCCAGAAGGTGGAAAGCTCCAACGTCAAGTGATAGGCAGGGCAGCTAAGGAACCAAAGAGTTTCTGTTAGGTTGGTCTTGAAACAGAGGACATCTGCTTAAGCCTTTCTTCTGAAATGTCTTGTCATAGAGCAGGTTACGATCTTTCTTCAAATGTGTCTTTCCAAGGTCCATGGACCTAGACCTTTACAGCTATGATCAGAGTTTAATGCCTTGAGAAGCACAACACAAAACAGAACCCATGGAAATGTTTAAAATACTGAGTACAGACATGGCAAAGTGTACACACCCTGAATGACTGCAATAATCCATTAGGTTGGAGATGGTTCCACGTTCCTTCCGGGAATAAGGGAAGCCCTGCGAGAACAAAGAAACTTCTCTGAAGGTGTTTGGTTGTCATCAGAAAATTGACAGTTATTTTCTATCCCTCCTATTTTATAACATTTTCGAGACCACGTTTAATGAAGAATATGTATAGACATTATCTAGAGAAAGACAGCAAACATTCACTTACATGGATATACTCGGGGGCTCCCCGGAAGGTGGCAGGCTACAAGCTCCATTGGCAGGCAGAACAGCAGCCCTAAGGAACAACAGAGTTTCTGTAAGTTTTATGTCAATCTGGTGACATACCTTTTAGCGTTCCTCTTGAGGTAACCTTTCATAGGGTAAGGCCTACCAAGATCTTCCTTGATCAGTGCTGCCATGAGCATCCAGGCGCTTAGATCTTTACAGCTATGCATGATATTTGGGGCCTTAGAGCACGACCCACGGAGGAATCAAAGAAAGGTTTAAAAAAAGCACATGTCTATGAATACCAGGTAATTGATACCCACCTTTTGAGATGATAGCTACAGCAGATTGGTCACATGACACAAGGCAAAGTTCACATTCCTTGAATGACTGAAGATGTGTCTTTGGTCCAGTGTGTTAATAAGGTGCATCCAGACAGGTAAGGAGCACTACACGAGTAAAAGAGATACTGTTAGGTTAGTCATTCTACAAATGGTATTTCTTCTTGCAATTCCTAATGAAATAACATGTCACAGGGCTGGCTATACCCTGATCAGGTTTCTCAACCGTGATCCCAAAGATCATGCCTACGTATCTGTGCACTGGGTTTGAGGACTGGACAGGCATGTGTCCAGGTATAAAACCTGCAATGATTTAGTCAAGCAGATCTCTGGCAAATACCCAGGATTCCACTCCTATGAGATAACGGATATTTTCCTCAAAATGGTACTCATGAGACCCATGGCTAAGTTTCCTTACCGTGAAAGATTTTAGCAATCCCAAAGGTCAGGGCTGCTGCCTGGTTGATTCCTGGGAACAAGAGGAGCCCTGTAGATACAAAGGAACTTATCTGAGTGTGGCATCTTATCTTCTAAAAATTGACATTCCTTTTCACTTGCTTAAATTTTGAGTATTTTCAAGGCCACATTTCTTGATCAACATGTGAATTCCAAAAGTAGCGAAGGAAATAAAGAAAATATGTACTTACTGGGATCCAACATTCAAAATTCCCAGAAGGTGGAAAGCTCCAACGTCAAGTGATAGGCAGGGCAGCTAAGGAACCAAAGAGTTTCTGTTAGGTTGTTCTTGAAACAGAGGACATCTGCTTAAGCCTTTCTTCTGAAATGTCTTGTCATAGAGCAGGTTACGATCTTTCTTCAAATTTGTCTTTCCAAGGGCCATGGACATAGACCTTTACAGCTATGATCAGAGTTTAATGCCTTGAGAAGCACAACCCAAAACAGAACCCATGGAAATGTTTAAAATACTCAGTACAGACATGGCAAAGTCTACATTCCCTGAATGACTGCAATAATCCATTAGGTTGGAGATGGTTCCACGTTCCTTCCGGGAATAAGGGAAGCCCTGCGGGAACAAAGAAACTTCTCTGAAGGAGTTTGGTTGTCGTCAGAAAATTGACAGTTATGTTCTATCCCTCCTATTTTATAACATTTTCGAGACCACATTTGATGAAGAATATGTATAGACATTATATAGAGATAGACAGCAAACATTCACTTACATGGATATCCCCTGGGCTCCCCGGAAGGTGGCAGGCTACAAGCTCCATTGGCAGGCAGAACAGCAGCCCTAAGGAACAACAGAGTTTCTGTAAGTTTTATCTCAATCTGGTGACATACTTTTTAGCGTTCCTCATGAGGTACCCTCTCATAGGGTAAGGTCTACCAAGATATTCCTTGATCAGTGCTGCCATGAGCATCCAGGCGCTTAGATCTTTACAGCTATGCATGATATTTGGGGCCTTAGAGCACGACCCACGGAGGAATCAAAGAAAGGTTTAAAAAAAGCACATGTCTATGAATACCAGGTCATTGATACCCACCTATTGAGATGATAGCTATAGCAGATTGGTCACATGACACAAGGCAAAGTTCACATTCCTTGAATGACTGAAGATGTGTCTTTGATCCAGTGTGTTAATAAGGTGCATCCAGACAGGTAAGGAGCACTACACGAGTAAAGGAGATACTGTTAGGTTAGTCATTCTACAAATGGTATTTCTTTTTGCAATTCCTCATGAAATAACAGGTCACAGGGCTGGCTATACCCTGATCAGGTTTCTCAACAGTGATCCCAAAGATCATCCCTACGTATCTGTGCACTGGGTTTGAGAACTGGACAGGCATGTGTCCAGGTATAAAACCTGCAATGATTTAGTCAAGCAGATCTCTGACAAATACCCAGGATTCCACTCCTATGAGATAATGGATACTTTCCTCAAAATAGTACCCATGAGACCCATGGCTAAGTTTCCTTACCGCGAAAGATTTTTGCAATCCCAAAGGTCAGGGCTGCTGTCTGGTTGATTCCTGGGAACAAGAGGAGCGCTGTAGATACAAAGGAACTTATCTGAGTGTGGCATCTTATCTTCTAAAAATTGACATTCCTTTTCACTTGCTTGAATTTTGAGCATTTTCTAGGCCACATTTCTTGATCAACATGTGAATTCCAGAAGTAGCTAAGGAAATAAAGAAAATATGTACTTACTGGGATCCAACATTCAAAATTCCCAGAAGGTGGAAAGCTCCAACGTCAAGTGATAGGCAGGGCAGCTAAGGAACCAAAGAATTTCTGTTAGGTTGGTCTTGAAACAGAGGACATCTGTTTAAGCCTTTCTTCTGAAATGTCTTGTCATAGAGCAGGTTACAATCTTTCTTCAAATGTGTCTTTCCAAGGTCCATGGACCTAGACCTTTACAGCTATGATCAGAGTTTAATGCCTTGAGAAGCGCAACCCAAAACAGAACCCATGGAAATGTTTAAAATACTCAGTACAGACATGGCAAAGTATACATACCCTGCATGACTGCAATAATCCATTAGGTCGGGAATGGTTCCACGTTCCTTCCGGGAATAAGGGAAGCCCTGCGGGAACAAAGAAACCTCTGTGAAGGTGTTCGGTTTTCGTCAGAAAATTGACAGTTATTTTCTATCCCTCCTATTTTATAACATTTTCGAGACCACATTTGATGAAGAATATGTATAGACATTATCTAGAGAAAGACAGCAAACATTCACTTACATGGATATACTCGGGGGCTCCCCAGAAGGTGGCAGGCTACAAGCTCCATTGGCAGGCAGAACAGCAGCCCTAAGGAACAACAGAGTTTCTGTAAGTTTTATCTCAATCTGGTGACATACCTTTTAGCGTTCCTCATGAGGTACCCTCTCATAGGGTAAGGTCTACCAAGATCTTCCTTGATCAGTGCTAGCATGAGCATCCAGGCGCTTAGATCTTTACAGCTATGCATGATATTTGGGGCCTTAGAGCACGACCCAAGGAGGAATCAAAGAAAGGTTTAAAAAAAGCACATGTCTATGAATACCAGGTCATTGATACCCACCTTTTGAGATGATAGCTACAGCAGATTGGTCACATGACACAAGGCAAAGTTCACATTCCTTGAATGACTGAAGATGTGTCTTTGGTCCAGTGTGTTAATAAGGTGCATCCAGACAAGTAAGGAGCACTACACGAGTAAAAGAGATACTGTTAGGTTAGTCATTCTACAAATGGTATTTCTTTTTGCAATTCCTAATGAAATAACATGTCACAGGGCTGGCTATACCCTGATCAGGTTTCTCAACTGTGATCCCAAAGATCATGCCTACGTATCTGTGCACTGGGTTTGAGGACTGGACAGGCATGTGTCCAGGTATAAAACCTGCAATGATTTAGTCAAGCAGATCTCTGGCAAATACCCAGGATTCCACTCCTATGAGATAACGGATATTTTCCTCAAAATGGTACTCATGAGACCCATGGCTAAGTTTCCTTACCGTGAAAGATTTTAGCAATCCCAAAGGTCAGGGCTGCTGCCTGGTTGATTCCTGGGAACAAGAGGAGCCCTGTAGATACAAAGGAACTTATCTGAGTGTGGCATCTTATCTTCTAAAAATTGACATTCCTTTTCACTTGCTTAAATTTTGAGTATTTTCAAGGCCACATTTCTTGATCAACATGTGAATTCCAAAAGTAGCGAAGGAAATAAAGAAAATATGTACTTACTGGGATCCAACATTCAAAATTCCCAGAAGGTGGAAAGCTCCAACGTCAAGTGATAGGCAGGGCAGCTAAGGAACCAAAGAGTTTCTGTTAGGTTGTTCTTGAAACAGAGGACATCTGCTTAAGCCTTTCTTCTGAAATGTCTTGTCATAGAGCAGGTTACGATCTTTATTCAAATTTGTCTTTCCAAGGGCCATGGACATAGACCTTTACAGCTATGATCAGAGTTTAATGCCTTGAGAAGCACAACCCAAAACAGAACCCATGGAAATGTTTAAAATACTCAGTACAGACATGGCAAAGTCTACATTCCCTGAATGACTGCAATAATCCATTAGGTTGGAGATGGTTCCACGTTCCTTCCGGGAATAAAGGAAGCCCTGCGGGAACAAAGAAACTTCTCTGAAGGAGTTTGGTTGTCGTCAGAAAATTGACAGTTATGTTCTATCCCTCCTATTTTATAACATTTTCGAGACCACATTTGATGAAGAATATGTATAGACATTATATAGAGATAGACAGCAAACATTCACTTACATGGATATCCCCTGGGCTCCCCGGAAGGTGGCAGGCTACAAGCTCCATTGGCAGGCAGAACAGCAGCCCTAAGGAACAACAGAGTTTCTGTAAGTTTTATCTCAATCTGGTGACATACTTTTTAGCGTTCCTCATGAGGTACCCTCTCATAGGGTAAGGTCTACCAAGATCTTCCTTGATCAGTGCTGCCATTAGCATCCAGGCGCTTAGATCTTTACAGCTATGCATGATATTTGGGGCCTTAGAGCACGACCCACGGAGGAATCAAAGAAAGGGTTAAAAAAAGCACATGTCTATGAATACCAGGTCATTGATACCCACCTTTTGAGATGATAGCTATAGCAGATTGGTCACATGACACAAGGCAAAGTTCACATTCCTTGAATGACTGAAGATGTGTCTTTGGTCCAGTGTGTTAATAAGGTGCATCCAGACAGGTAAGGAGCACTACACGAGTAAAGGAGATACTGTTAGGTTAGTCATTCTACAAATGGTATTTCTTTTTGCAATTCCTCATGGAATAACAGGTCACAGGGCTGGCTATACCCTGATCAGGTTTCTCAACAGTGATCCCAAAGATCATCCCTACGTATCTGTGCACTGGGTTTGAGAACTGGACAGGCATGTGTCCAGGTATAAAACCTGCAATGATTTAGTCAAGCAGATCTCTGACAAATACCCAGGATTCCACTCCTATGAGATAATGGATACTTTCCTCAAAATAGTACCCATGAGACCCATGGCTAAGTTTCCTTACCGCGAAAGATTTTTGCAATCCCAAAGGTCAGGGCTGCTGTCTGGTTGATTCCTGGGAACAAGAGGAGCGCTGTAGATACAAAGGAACTTATCTGAGTGTGGCACCTTATCTTCTAAAAATTGACATTCCTTTTCACTTGCTTGAATTTTGAGCATTTTCTAGGCCACATTTCTTGATCAACATGTGAATTCCAGAAGTAGCTAAGGAAATAAAGAAAATATGTACTTACTGGGATCCAACATTCAAAATTCCCAGAAGGTGGAAAGCTCCAACGTCAAGTGATAGGCAGGGCAGCTAAGGAACCAAAGAATTTCTGTTAGGTTGGTCTTGAAACAGAGGACATCTGCTTAAGCCTTTCTTCTGAAATGTCTTGTCATAGAGCAGGTTACGATCTTTCTTCAAATGTGTCTTTCCAAGGTCCATGGACTTAGACCTTTACAGCTATGATCAGAGTTTAATGCCTTGAGAAGCACAACCCAAAACAGAACCCATGGAAATGTTTAAAATACTCAGTACAGAGATGGCAAAGTGTACATACCCTGAATGACTGCAATAATCCATTAGGTTGGAGATGGTTCCACGTTCCTTCCGGGAATAAGGGAAGCCCTGCGGGAACAAAGAGACTTCTCTGAAGGTGTTTGGTTGTCATCAGAAAAGGGAATAGTTTCTTACCTGTAACTCCATTTCTCCAGCATTGGTATCTTTCATGGATTCACATGCTTTGAATATTCCCCGTCGTCAGGCTGGGAATCCCCGGTACATTATATAGACCCTTTCCCGTAGGAAAACTTTTTCGACGCTTATGCGTCCTATCCACCTCTTTTTGTATCATGCGTGCCCGCACCGTCAGGACGTCATGATATAAATACAGGACCCGCCCCCGCGCTCCCTCAGATTTCGGCCCCCAAAGTAGTGGGGGAACCGGTTTGCATGTTCAGGGGAGGCAGGTGGGCGCATGTGAATCCATGAAAGATACCAATGCTGGAGAAATGGAGTTACAGGTAAGAAACTATTCCCTTCTCCAGCATTGGATCTTTCATGGATTCACATGCTTTGAATAGATTACATAGCAGTACCACCCCCAAAGAGGAGGCGTGCATGCAAACCCATATACTTTCTTCGCAAAGCCCGTTCCCTATGATCATGTATACATCAGTAATCGTTAACATAGGAAAACGAACCACATACAGTCATAAATTCCACAGGATGCAACCCCTCAGCCGGGGCTTACCTTATTGGAATAGGTGTCGAAGCACCGCCTGTCCCATCCGGGTATCTTCGGCATGTTGCTGCGACAGGCAGTAATGGCGGGTAAAGGTGTGTGTAGCCGCCCAGGTAGCCGCCATGCAGATGTCCCCTAGAGGGACTCCGGCCCACAGTGCCGTCGACGATGCCGCTGCTCTAGTTGAATGAGCTCTTGGCCTTCGTAGAAGAGGCTTCCCTGCCCTGGAATGGCAGTACGAAATGGTAGATGACACCCATCTTGACAGTCCTTGCTTCGAAATGGCTTTTCCTCTAGCACCCAAACCATAGGCCACGAACAGCTGTCTCGTTTCTCTGAACGGTTGCGTACGATGAAGGTAAAACTTGAGAGCCCTTTTTACATCCAATGTGTGTAGCATGCGCTCCGCTCCCGAGCATGGCTCCGGAAAAAACGTAGGCAACACAATAGAGGAGTGTTTATGGAACACCGAAGGAGCTTTTGGTATGAACTGTGGGTTAGTGGCTAGGACTACCTTGTTCTTGAAAAATCGTAAGTATGGTGGGTCTACCATTAGAGCCTGAACTTCTGAAATACGTCGGGCTGAAGTGATGGCCACCAGGAAGGCCAATTTCCACGACAAAAACTTTAGAGACGATGATGACATTGGCTCAAAAGGAGGCTTCATAAGAGACGTTAAGACCAGATTGAGGCTCCACTCCGGCGGAAATTTCTTCTCTGGAGGGAAACTCTGAAAGAGGCCTTTAAGGAAGTGCTTAATTAGGCGGTCGCTGAACAATGGTGCCGAATGCCGTTGACGAGTAAACCTGGAAATGGCTGCTAGGTGTACTTTTATTGACGATACCGACAGGCCCTTTTGAGCTAAGAACAGCAAGTATGGAAGGAGCTGTTCCGGCTTAATCGATTGCGGGGCCAAACCTGGTTGATCCTCACACCATTGACAGAAACTTTTCCATTTGTACGCGTATGAGGCGTTTGTGGAAGGCGCTCTTGCCGCTTGCAGGATACGCCGACAGTCCTCCGGAATCGTTAGCCGACCAAATTCGGCGAAGTCAGGAGCCAGGCCGTCAACTTGAGGCTGTCCGGGTCGTGATGCCAAACGACACCCTTCTGTCGAGACAGAAGGTCGGGGGTCTTCTGGAATCTCATCGGTTCCGCCGCCGCTAAGTGTAGTAGGTCTGAAAACCACGCCTGTCTGGCCCAGTACGGGGCCACCAGAATTACCCGACATGGGTACCTGAGGATCCATTGCAACGTCCTCCGGACAAGGGGAAATGGAGGGAATGCGTACAGGAATTTGTTCGTCCATGGGAAGGAGAACGCATCCCCCAGTGAGCCCTGCTGAGGCCATCTGCTTGCGTACTGATGGCATTTCCTGTTGTTCTTCGTCGCAAACAAGTCTATGGAAGGGTGTCCCCATTTCTTGAATACTTGTTGTAGTTGTTGGTCGTTCAGCACCCATTCGTGAACTTCGTTCATTTCTCTGCTGAGGGCATCGGCTTCCACGTTTCTCACGCCTGGTAGGTGGAACGCTAAGATTTGCATGTTGTGTTGCAGGGCCCAATGCCAGATTTTCTGTGCCTCCGTCGATAGGGACCTGGAACGTGTCCCTCCTTGTTTCCTCAAGTAGAACATCGTAGTGGTGTTGTCCGTCATGACACGCACCACTGAGTCCCTCAGTTGAGGAAGAAAAGATTTCAGAGCCCATCGCACTGCTCTCAGTTCTAGCAGGTTGATATGCAGGGAGGACTCCTGCAACGACCACTGGCCTTGTACCTGTAACGTATCCAGATGAGCTCCCCATCCGCTCAGCGATGCATCCGTCACCACCGTCTTTTGGAACTCTGGTTCCAGTAGAGGCATTCCTTTCGTTAGATGAGTAGACACTCTCCACCAGCAGAGTGCTTGAACTAGTTGTTCGTCGACGACCAGTCTGTCGGACCAGCGACCTCGGCTCTGCGCCCAACGGTCCGCTAGAAATTCCTGGCAAGGTCTCATAAACAGACGGCAGTTGTTTATCAACGGAATGCAGGACGACATGGTCCCTAGCAGGGACATGTACTTGCGCACTGAAACCTTGGTACCGCCTCTCCATTCCGACGCCTTGCTTTGAAGTTTCTGAATTCTTTCGCTGGATGGTCTCACCAGGCTTGTGTGTGTATGAAACTCCGCTCCTAGAAAGACCAAGGTCCTCGAAGGCTCTACGGAGGACTTGTTGAAGTTTATTGCGAAGCCCAGTTCCTGTAAGAGGGACATTGTGGCTCGTAGACTGTCTCGTGTTTGTTCCTTGGATGAACCTCAGACCAGCCAGTCGTCTAGATATGGATAGACATGGTGACCATCCTTCCTTAAATGGGCCGCTATAGGGGCCAAGCACTTGGTGAACGTCCTGGGGGAGGACTTGAGCCCGAACGGGAGGACCTTGAACTGAAAATGCTTTCTCCCGACGACGAATCTTAAATATCTCCTGTGTCGTGGGCGTATTGGGATGTGAAAATAAGCATCTTGAAGGTCTAGTGATGATAGATAATCCATGGGTTGCACCGACCTGATAACCTCTTGGAGCTTTAGCATTTTGAATTTTAGGCTCTTTAGCCACTTGTTGAGTACCCTCAGGTCGAGAATGGGCCTCCATTTGCCGTTTGGCTTCTTGACAACGAAGAACCTGGAATAAACTCCTTGTCCTTCCTCTGCCACAGGAACTCTCTCTACCGCCCCTTTTCGCAACATAAGCGCCGCCTCTTGTCGTAGGATTCGGAGGTGGGGCTGTGTCGAGAATAAAGGAGGAAGACGCGGAGGCTTGTCTTTGAATTGTAGCGCATGACCCATGCGAATCGTGTCTAGGACCCATCGATCTGTGGTGATGCATTTCCATCGGTCGAAGTGATGAGAGACTCGACCCCCCAGGACGTTCCGAAGGCCGTCATTGGTTGCTGGTTTGCTTGTTCTTCGTTGACGACGGACCTGAGCCTCGCCGCCTGGAGGCTTGATATTCCCTGCTTCTACGTGCCGACTGGGACGCTCGTCTGAACCCTTGTGAAGAGTACGAGGGCCTGTTAAATCCACGGTCCCTCGAGGCTCCAAAGCGGGAGTTTCCAGAAACACCCCTGAAGGGGCGAAAAGAGTGAAAGTTTCTACCCGTTTGAAGGGCGCCGAGGGACCTAGCAGTATCCGTGTCTTCTTTCATCCCTTTCAACGCTTCATCAACCTTTTCGCCAAACAGGTGTTCCCCTTCGCATGGCATGTCAAGGACTTTGTACTGGACTTCAGGACGGAAAGTAGTACATTTGAGCCACGCTTGTCGACGAAGCACTACGCCATGGTTGATTTGTTTGAAGCCAGACTCTGCTAGGTCAACTGCGATATTAATAGCGTGGTTCGAGGCCTCTTCGCCATCCCGCACCAGTAACATAGCTGCTTTCCGGTGTTCGTCTGGCAGGTGTTCTAGGATAGGGGCTAGTTTGTGCCACATTTCCCTATCATATCGGGACACGATCGCTAAGGAATTGGCTGCTCTTACTGTCGTCGCCCCGACCGAGAGCACCTTCTTTCCAAAGGCGTCCTGCCTCCTAGCCTCGCTTTCCGGTGGCGTTGAACATTTTTGCTGGACCCTAGCCTTTCTAGCCGCTGCCGCCGACACCACCGAGTCAGACAGAGGCTGTGATGTTAGACATTTTGGAGTGGACTCCGGAGCTTTAAACTTTTTCTCGATCCGTCCCTTTATGGCTGGCTCCGAGAACGGATGGCGCATCGTTTTGAGACCTTCTTGCCACACGTGGTCCAGGATTGGGATGGCAAATACCGATTTTCTCCTTTGACCCATATGGTGAAAAAGGAAACAGTCTTTCTTCTGCTTCTCAGGAATCAAGCCGAACTCGGAACAAGCTTTTCCCATCATTGCATGGAAGGCTCCCACATCATCCGGGGGAGATGGCTGTGTCTGGCTCCTCGTAGACTCTAACTCTACATCCGAATTCCATGTTGGGTCCCTCGACGGTGACAGGGAGATGTCTGACTCCGAGTCACCCAGGATAGAGTCGGACTCCGACAACTCACCCTCCTCCTGAGCTCGAGGACGATCTTTTACCGCCTGGGGAGCCAATGGGTGTTTAGTCGTCGAGCGAGCCGTACAAGTTTGCTCGTCGACGGAAGGTACAGACAAAAGTGACGATGACGTCCCAGGTTGAGGGAACTGCGTATCCAGCCGCTGCAGGAGCATCTGAAGAATATTAAGCACATCCAGAGACAAAACCGTCTGGGGGGTGTCAAGTACTGTCAGGTTGGAGTGACATATTCTTTACATACAGTATCATATACTCACTTACATTGGGTCAGGGGAGACACATATTTAGTTTAGAAAGGTTTTAGGAAGTTAATATGGGTTATATTTTTATACAGCCAAATTTTGCCCTTAACCTTCATTGCAGTCTATGGAGAATGCCCCAAGCCAAGATGGAGGTTCTCAGTCAAAATTCTGATTGGCTGGAGATTGTTTGTAGGGAGGACAATGAACATTCTAAACTGCCTTTCATCGTCCTAGCCCAGCTGAGAGGTTGTGTGCCTTGTTGCTCCTGCTTAACTTTGTCAAGGGTGACAAGTTTCTAGCGGTAGAGCGGAAGATCTGAAAAAGAAACAGGAGTCATGTTTGGAGTTTGGTGGAGACACAGGACAGGAGTCAGAAACTTCTGAGGAAAGAAGTTTTCCAGTCTTTTTCAAGATAAGTGACTTTCCAGATTTGTTGAACGTGTAAAAAGGTTATATTTATCTATGAGACTGAAATCAAATCTGTATCAAAAAGATTGAAGCGCATACGTTTGTTTTTATCGCTACAAGTTAAATCAAACTAGCGCGAGAGTTTTTTGTCCGTTATTTTTTACCCGCGCGTGTGTCTCTGCGTGTGAGAGTAAAGCGCGAGCGTGTACTTTGGACTCGCGGATACTGTTCGTTTACGCAATGGGTTTTTCCGCGAGATAATATAAGCGCGTGTGAATGTTGCGCGTGTACTTTATCAATTCGTAAGTTGGACATTAGCGCGAGCGCGTTTACCTGCGAATTGAGTTGCCAGCGCGAGTGCGTGTTTTCCGCGACTAGGATAAAAGCGCGTGTCATTTTTATCGCATCTTGGACATCAGCGCGAGTGCGATTTACCCGCGATTTGAGGCGTCAGCGCGTGTGCGAGTTTCCCGCGACTTGGAGGAAAGCGCGTGTAATTTTTATGCGTCTTGGACATTAGCGCGAGTGCGTTTACCCGCGAATTGAGGCGTCAGCGCGTGTGCGTGTTTCCCGCGACTTGGAGGATAGCGCGTGTAATTTTTATCGCGTCTTGGACTATAGCGCGATAGCGTTTTTACGCGTGTGCGTTTTTCCCGCGATTTGGAGAAGAAGCGCGTGAATTTTTTTTTCTTCCCGCGGTTTCTGGCTTTCCACGTGAAGATTTCAGCGCAAGTTTAATTCGTCTTGAGAAAAAGACTTTCGACAAAGAAAATATTAAAAGCCAATACCAGAACTAAAAAGAACTTCATTAATCTTACTTGAAGACCTAGTTCAAGAATCTTGATTTGAGCAGACTAACTACAACTACAAAGTTAATTTACACTCATGGACCTAAGGAAAAGGCTGAGTTTTCTATAAGATTCTGGTCCTCAAGTAAGGAAGTCTTGTCTGCTTTTCACTTCTCTGGGCATTCTGTAGAGAAGAACCAGGTATGGTTTTTAAACTATTTTGATTATGGATTTAGAGTTTAAGGTTAGTATAGTGATAAATGAGTAATGAGGAATTTTGCATGTTTGTGTTTTTAACTACAGGTGAAGAACCAGCGAGTTGATAGCTTCCAGCCTGGTGTTTGTTTCTTTGTCCCTTCCCCCTTTCCCCTGAAAGTGAGGTAAACTGAGCAGTTATATTTATGTCAGCTCAGAGTGCCACATTTTGGGTGGATTGTCGGGGGTTCAGCAGCTTCTGCAGACACCAGGTTCTCAGCTTGACCGGGGGTCAGTAAAGTGGATGATATAGGTACCATCCCCCCGCTCGCACTCGTCGTCGTCGTCGCCGACGTGGAAGGCCGTAAGCCTAAATCCGATGGCTGCAGAACCGTGTCACCTTCCCCATCCGCCGAGCAGGCCGTGTCTGGCTGCAGTAAGACCTCGGGGGGGATCGGGTCATAGACCTCTGGCAGCCAAGCCATAGACTGAGTCTCCGTCGACGAAGGAATCCCAACCGCTGCTGCTTGAACGGTAATAGGCATCGTCAATGACACCGAGGTCGACGAGCAAGTCGTCGAGCCCTTAGACTTCGTCGTCGATTTCGATGCCGACTTCCCGGCTGAAGCATCTCGACTCATGGAAGACCTGGGACGGTCCCCTGAGGAGGATTTTGACAGCGCTAGCCTCTCCGTCTTAGATGATGAGGAGGAGGAGGGCTTTTTATGTGATGAGGAAGATCCAGCATGTTTCCCCTTATGCTTGTCCTCAGCGCGAATTTCTGCTGGCCGTACCTTCTTCGATGGAGGCTCCGACTTGCTCCTGGAGGCCGTGGAGCCAACTTCCGAAGCCGGGTAGGCACCCGCTCCGTCATTAAGCCAGTCGACCAGCCTTCTTTTACGGTCCTTAAGGGTTTTTTGGGAGAAACCCTGGCATATCTCACATGTATCCGCCGTGTGGTGCGGGTGGAGACAGTAGATACAGTCCATGTGGCCGTCTCCTTCATAAACCTTTTTGAGGCCACATGTTGCACACGGGCGAAATAACGCTTTTCCAGACATAATTCTCCAGAATTTGAACTTCGCCGAAGCGAAACAGAAAAAACAACCTAGTTTTCACTAGCAGTAAACACGAGGATCCCACTACTTTGAAAGACGGTTGAAATCTGAGGGAGCGCGGGGGCGGGTCCTGTATTTATATCATGACGTCCTGACGGTGCGGGCACGCATGATACAAAACGAGGTGGATAGGACGCATAAGCGTCGAAAAAGTTTTCCTACGGGAAAGGGTCTATATAATGTACCGGGGATTCCCAGCCTGACGACGGGGAATATTCAAAGCATGTGAATCCATGAAAGATCCAATGCTGGAGAATTGACAGTTATTTTCTATCCCTCCTATTTTATAACATTTTCGAGACCACATTTTATGAAGAATATGTATAGACATTATCTAGAGAAAGACAGCAAACATTCACTTACATGGATATACTCGGGGGCTCCCCGGAAGGTGGCAGGCTACAAGCTCCATTGGCAGGCAGAACAGCAGCCCTAAGGAACAATAGAGTTTCTGTAAGTTTTATCTCAATCTGGTGACATACCTTTTAGCGTTCCTCATGAGGTACCCTCTCATAGGGTAAGGTCTACCAAGATCTTCCTTGATCAGTGCTAGCATGAGCATCCAGGCGCTTAGCTCTTTACAGCTATGCATGATATTTGGGGCCTTAGAGCACGACCCAAGGAGGAATCAAAGAAAGGTTTAAAAAAAGCACATGTCTATGAATACCAGGTCATTGATACCCACCTTTTGAGATGATAGCTACAGCAGATTGGTCACATGACACAAGGCAAAGTTCACATTCCTTGAATGACTGAAGATGTGTCTTTGGTCCAGTGTGTTAATAAGGTGCATCCAGACAGGTAAGGAGCACTACACGAGTAAAAAAGATACTGTTAGGTTAGTCATTCTACAAATGGTATTTCTTCTTGCAATTCCTAATGAAATAACATGTCACAGGGCTGGCTATACCCTGATCAGGTTTCTCAACCGTGATCCCAAAGATCATGCCTACGTATCTGTGCACTGGGTTTGAGGACTGGACAGGCATGTGTCCAGGTATAAAACCTGCAATGATTTAGTCAAGCAGATCTCTGGCAAATACCCAGGATTCCACTCCTATGAGATAACGGATATTTTCCTCAAAATGGTACTCATGAGACCCATGGCTAAGTTTCCTTACCGTGAAAGATTTTAGCAATCCCAAAGGTCAGGGCTGCTGCCTGGTTGATTCCTGGGAACAAGAGGAGCCCTGTAGATACAAAGGAACTTATCTGAGTGTGGCATCTTATCTTCTAAAAATTGACATTCCTTTTCACTTGCTTAAATTTTGAGTATTTTCAAGGCCACATTTCTTGATCAACATGTGAATTCCAAAAGTAGCGAAGGAAATAAAGAAAATATGTACTTACTGGGATCCAACATTCAAAATTCCCAGAAGGTGGAAAGCTCCAACGTCAAGTGATAGGCAGGGCAGCTAAGGAACCAAAGAGTTTCTGTTAGGTTGTTCTTGAAACAGAGGACATCTGCTTAAGCCTTTCTTCTGAAATGTCTTGTCATAGAGCAGGTTACGATCTTTCTTCAAATTTGTCTTTCCAAGGGCCATGGACATAGACCTTTACAGCTATGATCAGAGTTTAATGCCTTGAGAAGCACAACCCAAAACAGAACCCATGGAAATGTTTAAAATACTCAGTACAGACATGGCAAAGTCTACATTCCCTGAATGACTGCAATAATCCATTAGGTTGGAGATGGTTCCACGTTCCTTCCGGGAATAAGGGAAGCCCTGGGGGAACAAAGAAACTTCTCTGAAGGAGTTTGGTTGTCGTCAGAAAATTGACAGTTATGTTCTATCCCTCCTATTTTATAACATTTTCGAGACCACATTTGATGAAGAATATGTATGGACATTATATAGAGATAGACAGCAAACTTTCACTTACATGGATATCCCCTGGGCTCCCCGGAAGGTGGCAGGCTACAAGCTCCATTGGCAGGCAGAACAGCAGCCCTAAGGAACAACAGAGTTTCTGTAAGTTTTATCTCAATCTGGTGACATACTTTTTAGCGTTCCTCATGAGGTACCCTCTCATAGGGTAAGGTCTACCAAGATATTCCTTGATCAGTGCTGCCATGAGCATCCAGGCGCTTAGATCTTTACAGCTATGCATGATATTTGGGGCCTTAGAGCACGACCCACGGAGGAATCAAAGAAAGGTTTTAAAAAAGCACATGTCTATGAATACCAGGTCATTGATACCCACCTTTTGAGATGATAGCTATAGCAGATTGGTCACATGACACAAGGCAACGTTCACATTCCTTGAATGACTGAAGATGTGTCTTTGGTCCAGTGTGTTAATAAGGTGCATCCAGACAGGTAAGGAGCACTACACGAGTAAAGGAGATACTGTTAGGTTAGTCATTCTACAAATGGTATTTCTTTTTGCAATTCCTCATGAAATAACATGTCACAGGGCTGGCTATACCCTGATCAGGTTTCTCAACAGTGATCCCAAAGATCATCCCTACGTATCTGTGCACTGGGTTTGAGAACTGGACAGGCATGTGTCCAGGTATAAAACCTGCAATGATTTAGTCAAGCAGATCTCTGGTAAATACCCAGGATTCCACTCCTATGAGATAATGGATACTTTCCTCAAAATAGTACCCATGAGACCCATGGCTAAGTTTCCTTACCGCGAAAGATTTTTGCAATCCCAAAGGTCAGGGCTGCTGTCTGGTTGATTCCTGGGAACAAGAGGAGCGCTGTAGATACAAAGGAACTTATCTGAGTGTGGCATCTTATCTTCTAAAAATTGACATTCCTTTTCACTTGCTTGAATTTTGAGCATTTTCGAGGCCACATTTCTTGATCAACATGTGAATTCCAGAAGTAGCTAAGGAAATAAAGAAAATATGTACTTACTGGGATCCAACATTCAAAATTCCCAGAAGGTGGAAAGCTCCAACGTCAAGTGATAGGCAGGGCAGCTAAGGAACCAAAGAATTTCTGTTAGGTTGGTCTTGAAACAGAGGACATCTGCTTAAGCCTTTCTTCTGAAATGTCTTGTCATAGAGCAGGTTACAATCTTTCTTCAAATGTGTCTTTCCAAGGTCCATGGACCTAGACCTTTACAGCTATGATCAGAGTTTAATGCCTTGAGAAGCGCAACCCAAAACAGAACCCATGGAAATGTTTAAAATACTCAGTACAGACATGGCAAAGTATACATACCCTGCATGACTGCAATAATCCATTAGGTCGGGAATGGTTCCACGTTCCTTCCGGGAATAAGGGAAGCCCTGCGGGAACAAAGAAACCTCTCTGAAGGTGTTTGGTTGTCGTCAGAAAATTGACAGTTATTTTCTATCCCTCCTATTTTATAACATTTTCGAGACCACATTTGATGAAGAATATGTATAGACATTGGGCCTCATTACGACCCAGGCGTTAAGGGTTAACGCCGTCGTTAACCCTTAACGCCTGATTCTGATTTTAACGGCTGCTTTTAGCAGCCATTAAAATCCATGGCGCTAACCTGCCATGATGCTAATTACGCCACCGTAATTTACGGTGGCGTAATTAGCGCCTTCCCCACTCCCATTATGCCCTATGGGGCAAAAATGGGAATGGGGAAGGGAAAATGGGAAATGGGGATTTACCGTCCCACTCACCTTGGAATGGGGCGGTAAATCCGCCATCCACCATGGTGTAAACATAGTTTACACCATGGTGGTAATGTTGGCGCAATTAGCGCCTGGGTCGTAATGACCTCCATTATCTAGAGAAAGACAGCAAACATTCACTTACATGGATATACTCGGGGGCTCCCCGGAAGGTGGCAGGCTACAAGCTCCATTGGCAGGCAGAACAGCAGCCCTAAGGAACAACAGAGTTTGTGTAAGTTTTATCTCAATCTGGTGACATACCTTTTAGCGTTCCTCATGAGGTACCCTCTCATAGGGTAAGGTCTACCAAGATCTTCCTTGATCAGTGCTGCCATGAGCATCCAGGCGCTTAGTTCTTTACAGCTATGCATGATATTTGGGGCCTTAGAGCACGACCCAAGGAGGAATCAAAGAAAGGTTTAAAAAAAGCACATGTCTATGAATACCAGGTCATTGATACCCACCTTTTGAGATGATAGCTACAGCAGATTGGTCACATGACACAAGGCAAAGTTCACATTCCTTGAATGACTGAAGATGTGTCTTTGGTCCAGTGTGTTAATATGGTGCATCCAGACAGGTAAGGAGCACTACACGAGTAAAAGAGATACTGTTAGGTTAGTCATTCTACAAATGGTATTTCTTTTTGCAATTCCTCATGAAATAACATGTCACAGGGCTGGCTATACCCTGATCAGGTTTCTCAACAGTGATCCCAAAGATCATGCCTACGTATCTGTGCACAGGGTTTGAGGACTGGACAGGCATGTGTCCAGGTATAAAACCTGCAATGATTTAGTCAAGCAGATCTCTGGCAAATACCCAGGATTCCACTCCTATGAGATAACGGATACTTTCCTCAAAATGGTACCCGTGATACCCATGGCTAAGTTTCCTTACCGTGAAAGATTTTATCAATCCCAAAGGTCAGGGCTGCTGTCTGGTTGATTCCTGGGGTCAAGAGGAGCCCTGTAGATACAAAGGAACTTATCTGAGTGTGGCATCTTATCTTCTAAAAATTGACATTCCTTTTCACTTGCTTTAATTTTGAGCATTTTTGAGGCCACATTTCTTAATCAACATGTGAATTCCAGAAGTAGCTAAGGAAATAAAGAAAATATGTACTTACTGGGATCCAACATTCAAAATTCCCAGAAGGTGGAAAGCTCCAACGTCAAGTGATAGGCAAGGCAGCTAAGGAACCAAAGAATTTCTGTTAGGTTGGTCTTGAAACAGAGGACATCTGCTTAAGCCTTTCTTCTCAAATGTCTTGTCATAGAGCAGGTTACGATCTTTCTTCAAATGTGTCTTTCCAAGGTCCATGGACCTAGACCTTTACAGCTATGATCAGAGTTGAATGCCTTGAGAAGCACAACCCAAAACAGAACCCATGGAAATGTTTAAAATACTCAGTACAGACATGGCAAAGTGTACATGCCCTGAATGACTGCAATAATCCAGTAGGTTGGAGATGGTTCCACGTTCCTTCCGGGAATAAGGGAAGCCCTGCAGGAACAAAGAAACTTCTCTGAAGGAGTTTGGTTGTCGTCAGAAAATTGACAGTTATGTTCTATCCCTCCTATTTTATAACATTTTCGAGACCACATTTGATGAAGAATATGTATAGACATTATATAGAGATAGACAGCAAACATTCACTTACATGGATATCCCCTGGGCTCCCCGGAAGGTGGCAGGCTACAAGCTCCATTGGCAGGCAGAACAGCAGCCCTAAGGAACAACAGAGTTTCTGTAAGTTTTATCTCAATCTGGTGACATACTTTTTAGCGTTCCTCATGAGGTACCCTCTCATAGGTTAAGGTCTACCAAGATCTTCCTTGATCAGTGCTGCCATGAGCATCCAGGCGCTTAGATCTTTACAGCTATGCATGATATTTGGGGCCTTACAACACGACCCACAGAGGAATCAAAGAAAGGTTTAAAAAAAGCACATGTCTATGAATACCAGGTCATTGATACCCACCTTTTGAGATGATAGCTATAGCAGATTGGTCACATGACACAAGGCAAAGTTCACATTCCTTGAATGACTGAAGATGTGTCTTTGGTCCAGTGTGTTAATAAGGTGCACCCAGACAGGTAAGGAGCACTACACGAGTAAAGGAGATACTGTTAGGTTAGTCATTCTACAAATGGTATTTTTTTTTGCAATTCCTCATGAAATAACATGTCACAGGGCTGGCTATCCTGATCAGGTGTCTCAACAGTGATCCCAAAGATCATGCCTACGTATCTGTGCACTGGGTTTGAGGACTGGACAGGCATGTGTCCAGGTATAAAACCTGCAATGATTTAGTCAAGCAGATCTCTGGCAAATACCCAGGATTCCACTCCTATGAGATAACGGATACTTTACTCAAAATGGTACCCATGAGACCCATGGCTAAGTTTCCTTACTGTGAAAGATTTTAGCAATCCCAAAGGTCAGGGCTGCTATCTGGTTGATTCCTGGGAACAAGAGGAGCCCTGTATATACAAAGGAACTTATCTGAGTGTGGCATCTTATCTTCTAAAAATTGACATTCCTTTTCACTTGCTTAAATTTTGAGCATTTTCGAGGCCACATTTCTTGATCAACATGTGAATTCCAGAAGTAGCTAAGGAAATAAAGAAAATATGTACTTACTGGGATCCCACATTCAAAATTCCCAGAAGGTGGAAAGCTCCAACGTCAAGTGATAGGCAGGGCAGCTAAGGAACCAAAGAGTTTCTGTTAGGTTGGTCTTGAAACAGAGGACATCTGCTTAAGCCTTTCTTCTGAAATGTCTTGTCATAGAGCAGGTTACGATCTTTCTTCAAATCTGTCTTTCCAAGGGCCATGGACCTAGACCTTTACATCTATGATCAGAGTTTAATGCCTTGAGAAGCACAACCCAAAACAGAACCCATGGAAATGTTTAAAATACTCAGTACAGACATGGCAAAGTGTACATACCCTGAATGACTGCAATAATCCATTAGGTTGGAGATGGTTCCACGTTCCTTCCGGGAATAAGGGAAGCCCTGCGAGAACAAAGAAACTTCTCTGAAGGTGTTTGGTTGTCGTCAGAAAATTGACAGTTATTTTCTATCCCTCCTATTTTATAACATTTTCGAGACCACATTTAATGAAGAATATGCATAGACATTATCTAGAGAAAGACAGCAAAGATTCACTTACATGGATATACTCGGGGGCTCCCCGGAAGGTGGCAGGCTACAAGCTCAATGGCAGGCAGAACAGCAGCCCTAAGGAACAACAGAGTTTCTGTAAGTTTTATGTCAATCTGGTGACATACCTTTTAGCGTTCCTCTTGAGGTAACCTCTCATAGGGTAAGGCCTACCAAGATCTTCCTTGATCAGTACTGCCATGAGCATCCAGGCGCTTAGATCTTTACAGCTATGCATGATATTTGGGGCCTTAGAGCACGACCCACGGAGGAATCAAAGAAAGGTTTAAAAAAAGCACATGTCTATGAATACCAAGTCATTGATACCCACCTTTTGAGATGATAACTACAGCAGATTGGTCACATGACACCAGGCAAAGTTCACATTCCTTGAATGACTGAAGATGTGTCTTTGGTCCAGTGTGTTAATAATGTGCATCCAGACAGTAAGGAGCACTACACGAGTAAAAGAGATACTGTTAGGTTAGTCATTCTACAAATGGTATTTCTTTTTGCAATTCCTCATGAAATAACATGTCACAGGGCTGGCTATACCCTGATCAGGTTTCTCAACAGTGATCCCAAAGATCATGCCTACGTATCTTTGCACAGGGTTTGAGGACTGGACAGGCATGTGTCCAGGTATAAAACCTGCAATGATTTAGTCAAGCAGATCTCTGGCAAATACCCAGGATTCCACTCCTATGAGATAACGGATACTTTCCTCAAAATGGTACCCATGATACCCATGGCTAAGTTTCCTTACCGTGAAAGATTTTAGCAATCCCAAAGGTCAGGGCTGCTGTCTGGTTGATTCCTGGGATCAAGAGGAGCCCTGTAGATACAAAGGAACTTATCTGAGTGTGGCATCTTATCTTCTAAAAATTGACATTCCTTTTCACTTGCTTGAATTTTGAGCATTTTCGAGGCCACATTTCTTATTCAACATGTGAATTCCAGAAGTAGCTAAGGAAATAAAGAAAATATGTACTTACTGGGATCCAACATTCAAAATTCCCAGAAGGTGGAAAGCTCCAACGTCAAGTGATAGGCAAGGCAGCTAAGGAACCAAAGAATTTCTGTTAGGTTGGTCTTGAAACAGAGGACATCTGCTTAAGCCTTTCTTCTCAAATGTCTTGTCATAGAGCAGGTTACAATCTTTCTTCAAATGTGTCTTTCCAAGGTCCATGGACCTAGACCTTTACAGCTATGATCAGAGTTTAATGCCTTGAGAAGCACAACCCAAAACAGAACCCATGGAAATGTTTAAAATACTCAGTACAGACATGGCAAAGTGTACATGCCCTGAATGACTGCAATAATCCATTAGGTTGGAGATGGTTCCACGTTCCTTCCGGGAATAAGGGAAGCCCTGCGGGAACAAAGAAACTTCTCTGAAGGAGTTTGGTTGTCGTCAGAAAATTGACAGTTATGTTCTATCCCTCCTATTTTATAACATTTTGAGACCACATTTGATGAAGAATATGTATAGACATTATATAGAGATAGACAGCAAACATTCACTTACATGGATATCCCCTGGGCTCCCCGGAAGGTGGCAGGCTACAAGCTCCATTGGCAGGCAGAACAGCAGCCCTAAGGAACAACAGAGTTTCTGTAAGTTTTATCTCAATCTGGTGACATACTTTTTAGCGTTCCTCATGAGGTACCCTCTCATAGGGTAAGGTCTACCAAGATCTTCCTTGATCAGTGCTGCCATGAGCATCCAGGCGCTTAGATCTCTACAGCTATGCATGATATTTGGGGCCTTAGAGCACGACCCACGGAGGAATCAAAGAAAGGTTTAAAAAAAGCACATTTCTATGAATACCAGGTCATTGATACCCACCTTTTGAGATGATAGCTACAGCAGATTGGTCATATGACACAAGGCAAGGTTCACAATCCTTGAATGACTGAAGATGTGTCTTTGGTCCAGAGTGTTTATAAGGTGCATCCAGACAGGTAAGGAGCACTACACGAGTAAAAGAGATACTGTTAGGTTAGTCATTCTACAAATGGTATTTCTTTTTGCAATTCCTCATGGAATAACTTGTCACAGGGCTGGCTATACCCTGATTAGGTTTCCCAACAGTGATCCCAAAGATCATGCCTACGTATCTGTGCACTGGGTTTGAGGACTGGACAGGCATGTGTCCAGGTATAAAACCTGCAATGATTTAGTCAAGCAGATCACTGGCAAACCCAGGATTCCACTCCTATGAGATAACGGATATTTGCCTCAAAATGGTACCCATGAGACCCATGGCTAAGTTTCCTTACCATGAAAGATTTTAGCAATCCCAAAGTTCAGAGCTGCTGTCTGGTTGATTCCTGGGAACAAGAGGAGCCCTGTAGATACAAAGGAACTTATCTGAGTGTGGCATCTTATCTTCTAAAAATTGACATTCCTTTTCACTTGCTTAAATTTTGAGCATTTTCGAGGCCACATTTCTTAATCAACATGTGAATTCCAGAAGTAGCTAAGGAAATAAAGAAAATATGCACTTACTGGGATCCAACATTCAAAATTCCCAGAAGGTGGAAAGCTCCAACGTCAAGTGATAGGCAGGGCAGCTAAGGAACCAAAGAATTTCTGTTAGGTTGGTCTTGAAACAGAGGACATCTGCTTAAGCCTTTCTTCTGAAATGTCTTGTCATAGAGCAGGTTACAATCTTTCTTCAAATGTGTCTTTCCAAGGTCCATGGACCTAGACCTTTACAGCTATGATCAGAGTTTAATGCCTTGAGAAGCACAACCCAAAACAGAACCCATGGAAATGTTTAAAATACTCAGTACAGACATGGCAAAGTGTACATACCCTGAATGACTGCAATAATCCTTTACGTTGGGGATGGTTCAACGTTCCTTCCGGGAATAAGGGAAGCCCTGCGGGAACAAAGAAACTTCACTGAAGGAGTTTGGTTGTCGTCAGAAAATTGACAGTTATTTTCTATCCCTCCTATTTTATAACATTTTCGAGACCACATTTGATGAAGAATATGTATAGACATTATATAGAGATAGACGGCAAACATTCACTTACATGGATATACTCGGGGGCTCCCCGGAAGGTGGCAGGCTACAAACTCCATTGGCAGGCAGAACAGCAGCCCTAAGGAACAACATAGTTTCTGTAAGTTTTATGTCAATCTGGTGACATACCTTTTAGCGTTCCTCTTGAGGTAACCTCTCATAGGGTAAGGTCTACCAAGATCTTCCTTGATCAGTACTGCCATGAGCATCCAGGCGCTTAGATCTTTACAGCTATGCATGATATTTGGGGCCTTAGAGCACGACCCACGGAGGAATCAAAGAAAGGTTTAAAAAAAGCACATGTCTATGAATACCAAGTCATTGATACCCACCTTTTGAGATGATAACTACAGCAGATTGGTCACATGACACCAGGCAAAGTTCACATTCCTTGAATGACTGAAGATGTGTCTTTGGTCCAGTGTGTTAATAAGGTGCATCCAGACAGGTAAGGAGCACTACACGAGTAAAGGAGATACTGTTAGGTTAGTCATTCTACAAATGGTATTTCTTTTTGCAATTCCTCATGAAATAACATGTCACAGGGCTGGCTATCCTGATCAGGTTTCTCAACAGTGATCCCAAAGATCATGCCTACGTATCTGTGCACTGGGTTTGAGGACTGGACAGGCATGTGTCCAGGTATAAAACCTGCAATGATTTAGTCAAGCAGATCTCTGGCAAATACCCAGGATTCCACTCCTATGAGATAACGGATACTTTACTCAAAATGGTACCCATGACACCCATGGCTAAGTTTCCTTACCGTGAAAGATTTTAGCAATCCCAAAGGTCAGGGCTGCTGTCTGGTTGATTCCTGGGAACAAGAGGAGCCCTTTCGATACAAAGGAACTTATCTGAGTGTGGCATCTTATCTTCTAAATATTGACATTCCTTTTCACTTGCTTAAATTTTGAGCATTTTCGAGGCCACATTTCTTGATCAACATGTGAATTCCAGAAGTAGCTAAGGAAATAAAGAAAATATGTACTTACTGGGATCCAACATTCAAAATTCCCAGAAGGTGGAAAGCTCCAACAACAAGTGATAGGCAGGGCAGCTAAGGAACCAAAGAGTTTCTGTTAGGTTGGTCTTGAAACAGAGGACATCTGCTTAAGCCTTTCTTCTGAAATGTCTTGTCATAGAGCAGGTTACGATCTTTCTTCAAATGTGTCTTTCCAAGGTCCATGGACCTAGACCTTTACAGCTATGATCAGAGTTTAATGCCTTGAGAAGCACAACCCAAAACAGAACCCATGGAAATGTTTAAAATACTAAGTACAGACATGGTAAAGTGTACACACCCTGAATGACTGCAATAATCCATTAGGTTGGAGATGGTTCCACGTTCCTTCCGGGAATAAGGGAAGCCCTGCGAGAACAAAGAAACTTCTCTGAAGGTGTTTGGTTGTCGTCAGAAAATTGACAGTTATTTTCTATCCCTCCTATTTTATAACATTTTCGAGACCACATTTAATGAAGAATATGTATAGACATTATCTAGAGAAAGACAGCAAACATTCACTTACATGGATATACTTGGGGGCTCCCCGGAAGGTGGCAGGCTACAAGCTCCATTGGCAGGCAGAACAGCAGCCCTAAGGAACAACAGAGTTTCTGTAAGTTTTATCTCAATCTGGTGACATACCTTTTAGCGTTCCTCATGAGGTACCCTCTCATAGGGTAAGGTCTACCAAGATCTTCCTTGATCACTGCTGCCATGAGCATCCAGGCGCTTAGATCTTTACAACTATGCATGATATTTGGGGCCTTAGAGCACGACCCACGGAGGAATCAAAGAAAGGTTTAAAAAAAGCACATGTCTATGAATACCAGGTCATTGATACCCACCTTTTGAGATGATAGCTACAGCAGATTGGTCACATGACACAAGGCAAAGTTCACAATCCTTGAATGACTGAAGATGTGTCTTTGGTCTAGTGTGTTTATAAGGTGCATCCAGACAGGTAAGGAGCACTACACAAGTAAAAGAGATACTGTTAGGTTAGTCATTCTACAAATGGTATTTCTTTTTGCAATTCCTCATGAAATAACATGTCACAGGGCTGGCTATACCCTGATCAGGTTTCCCAACAGTGATCCCAAAGATCATGCCTACGTATCTGTGCACTGGGTTTGAGGACTGGAAAGGCATGTGTCCAGTTATAAAACCTGCAATGATTTAGTCAAGCAGATCTCTGGCAAATACCCAGGATTCCACTCCTATGAGATAACAGATATTTTCCTCAAAATGGTACCCATGAGACCCATAGCTAAGTTTCCTTACCGTGAAAGATTTTAGCAATCCCAAAGGTCAGGGCTGCTGTCTGGTTGATTCCTGGGAACAAGAGGAGCCCTTTAGATACAAAGGAACTTATCTGAGTGTGGCATCTTATCTTCTAAAAATTGACATTCCTTTTCACTTGCTTAAATTTTGAGCATTTTCGAGGCCACATTTCTTGATCAACATGTGAATTCCAGAAGTAGCTAAGGCAATAAAGAAAATATGTACTTACTGGGATCCAACATTCAAAATTCCCAGAAGGTGGAAAGCTCCAACGTCAAGTGATAGGCAGGGCAGCTAAGGAACCAAAGAGTTTCTGTTAGGTTGGTCTTGAAACAGAGGACATCTGCTTAAGCCTTTCTTCTGAAATGTCTTGTCATAGAGCAGGTTACGATCTTTCTTCAAATGTGTCTTTCCAAGGTCCATGGACCTAGACTTTTACAGCTATGATCAGAGTTTAATGCCTTGAGAAGCAGAACCCAAAACAGAACCCATGGAAATGTTTAAAGTACTCAGTACAGACATGGCAAAGTGTACACACCCTGAATGACTGCAATAATCCATTAGGTTGGAGATGGTTCCACGTTCCTTCCGGGAATAAGGGAAGCCCTGCGGGAACAAAGAAACTTCTCTGAAGGAGTTTGGTTGTCGTCAGAAAATTGACAGTTATGTTCTATCCCTCCTAATTTATAATATTTTCGAGACCACATTTGATGAAGAATATGTATAGACATTATATAGAGAAAGACTGCAAACATTCACTTACATGGATATACTCGGGGGCTCCCCGGAAGGTGGCAGGCTACAAACTCCATTGGCAGGCAGAACAGCAGCCCTAAGGAACAACATAGTTTCTGTAAGTTTTATGTCAATCTGGTGACATACCTTTTAGCGTTCCTCTTGGGGTAACCTCTCATAGGGTAAGGTCTACCAAGATCTTCCTTGATCAGTACTGCCATGAGCATCCAGGCGCTTAGATCTTTACAGCTATGCATGATATTTGGGGCCTTAGAGCACGACCCACGGAGGAATCAAAGAAAGGTTTAAAAAAAGCACATGTCTATGAATACCAAGTCATTGATACCCACCTTTTGAGATGATAACTACAGCAGATTGGTCACATGACACCAGGCAAAGTTCACATTCCTTGAATGACTGAAGATGTGTCTTTGGTCCAGTGTGTTAATAAGGTGCATCCAGACAGGTAAGGAGCACTACACGAGTAAAGGAGATACTGTTAGGTTAGTCATTCTACAAATGGTATTTCTTTTTGCAATTCATCATGAAATAACATGTCACAGGGCTGGCTATCCTGATCAGGTTTCTCAACAGTGATCTCAAAGATCATGCCTACGTATCTGTGCACTGGGTTTGAGGACTGGACAGGCATGTGTCCAGGTATAAAACCTGCAATGATTTAGTCAAGCAGATCTCTGGCAAATACCCAGGATTCCACTCCTATGAGATAACGGATACTTTACTCAAAATGGTACCCATGACACCCATGGCTAAGTTTCCTTACTGTGAAAGATTTTAGCAATCCCAAAGGTCAGGGCTGCTATTTGGTTGATTCCTGGGAACAAGAGGAGCCCTGAATATACAAAGGAACTTATCTGAGTGTGGCATCTTATCTTCTAAAAATTGACATTCCTTTTCACTTGCTTAAATTTTGAGCATTTTCGAGGCCACATTTCTTGATCAACATGTGAATTCCAGAAGTAGCTAAGGAAATAAAGAAAATATGTACTTACTGGGATCCAACATTCAAAATTCCCAGAAGGTGGAAAGCTCCAACGTCAAGTGATAGGCAGGGCAGCTAAGGAACCAAAGAGTTTCTGTTAGGTTGGTCTTGAAACAGAGGACATCTGCTTAATCCTTTCTTCTGAAATGTCTTGTCATAGAGCAGGTTACGATCTTTCTTCAAATGTGTCTTTCCAAGGGCCATGGACCTAGACCTTTACAGCTATGATCAGAGTTTAATGCCTTGAGAAGTACAACCCAAAACAGAACCCGTGGAAATGTTTAAAATACTCAGTACAGACATGGCAAAGTGTACATACCCTGAATGACTGCAATAATCCATTAGGTTGGAGATGGTTCCACGTTCCTTTCGGGAATAAGGGAAGCCCTGCGGGAACCAAGAATCTTCTCTGAAGGTCTTTGGTTGTCGTCAGAAAATTGACAGCTATTTTCTATCCCTCCTATTTTATAACATTTTCGAGACCACATTTGATGAAGAATTTGTATAGACATTATCTAGAGAAAGACAGCAAACAAACACTTACATGGATATACTTGGGGGCTCCCCGGAAGGTGGCAGGCTACAAGCTCCATTGGCAGGCAGAACAGCAGCCCTAAGGAACAACAGAGTTTCTGTAAGTTTTATCTCAATCTGGTGACATACTTTTTAGCGTTCCTCATGAGGTACCCTCTCATAGGGTAAGGTCTACCAAGATCTTCCTTGATCAGTGCTGCCATGAGCATCCAGGCGCTTAGATCTTTACAGCTATGCATGATATTTGGGGCCTTAGAGCACGACCCACGGAGGAATCAAAGAAAGGTTTAAAAAAAGCACATGTCTATGAATACCAGGTCATTGATACCCACCTTTTGAGATGATAGTTATAGCAGATTGGTCACATGACACAAGGCAAAGTTTACATCCCTTGAATGACTGAAGATGTGTCTTTGGTCCAGTGTGTTAATAAGGTGCATCCAGACAGGTAAGGAGCACTACACGAGTAAAAGAGATACTGTTAGGTTAGTCATTCTACAAATGGTAATTCTTTTTGCAATTCCTCATGAAATAACATGTCGCAGGGCTGGCTATACCCTGATCAGGTTTCTCAACAGTGATCCCAAAGATCATGCCTACGTATCTGTGCACTGGGTTTGAGGAATGGACAGGCATGTGTCCAGGTATAAAACCTGCAATGATTTAGTCAAGCAGATCTCTGGCAAATACCCAGGATTCCACTCCTATGAGATAACGGATACTTTCCTCAAAATGGTACCCATGATACCCATGGCTAAGTTTCCTTACCGTGAAAGATTTTAGCAATCCCAAAGGTCAGGGCTGCTGTCTGGTTGATTCCTGGGATCAACAGGAGCCCTGTAGATACAAAGGAACTTATCTGAGTGTGGCATCTTATCTTCTAAAAATTGACATTCCTTTTCACTTGCTTGAATTTTGAGCATTTTCGAGGCCACATTTCTTAATCAACATGTGAATTCCAGAAGTAGCTAAGGAAATAAAGAAAATATGTACTTACTGGGATCCAACATTCAAAATTCCCAGAAGGTGGAAAGCTCCAACGTCAAGTGATAGGCAGGGCAGCTAAGGAACCAAAGAATTTCTGTTAGGTTGGTCTTGAAACAGAGGACATCTGCTTAAGCCTTTCTTCTGAAATGTCTTGTCATAGAGCAGGTTACGATCTTTCTTCAAATGTGTCTTTCCAAGGTCCATGGACCTAGACCTTTACAGCTATGATCAGAGTTTAATGCCTTGAGAAGCACAACCCAAAACAGAACCCATGGAAATGTTTAAAATACTCAGTACAGACATGGCAAAGTGTACATACCCTGAATGACTGCAATAATCCTTTAGGTTGGGGATGGTTCCACGTTCCTTCCGGGAATAAGGGAAGCCCTGCGGGAACAAAGAAACTTCACTGAAGGAGTTTGGTTGTCGTCAGAAAATTGACAGTTATTTTCTATCCCTCCTATTTTATAACATTTTCGAGACCACATTTGATGAAGAATATGTATAGACATTATATAGAGATAGACAGCAAACATTCACTTACATGTATATCCCCTGGGCTCCCCGGAAGGTGGCAGGCTACAAGCTCCATTGGCAGGCAGAACAGCAGCCCTAAGGAACAACAGAGTTTCTGTAAGTTTTATCTCAATCTGGTGACATACTTTTTAGCGTTCCTCATGAGGTACCCTCTCATAGGTTAAGGTCTACCAAGATCTTCCTTGATCAGTGCTGCCATGAGCATCCAGGCGCTTAGATCGTTACAGCTATGCATGATATTTGGGGCCTTACAACACGACCCACAGAGGAATCAAAGAAAGGTTTAAAAAAAGCACATGTCTATGAATACCAGGTCATTGATACCCACCTTTTGAGATGATAGCTATAGCAGATTGGTCACATGACACAAGGCAAAGTTCACATTCCTTGAATGACTGAAGATGTGTCTTTGGTCCAGTGTGTTAATAAGGTGCACCCAGACAGGTAAGGAGCACTACACGAGTAAAGGAGATACTGTTAGGTTAGTCATTCTACAAATGGTATTTTTTTTTGCAATTCCTCATGAAATAACATGTCACAGGGCTGGCTATCCTGATCAGGTGTCTCAACAGTGATCCCAAAGATCATGCCTACGTATCTGTGCACTGGGTTTGAGGACTGGACAGGCATGTGTCCAGGTATAAAACCTGCAATGATTTAGTCAAGCAGATCTCTGGCAAATACCCAGGATTCCACTCCTATGAGATAACGGATACTTTACTCAAAATGGTACCCATGAGACCCATGGCTAAGTTTCCTTACTGTGAAAGATTTTAGCAATCCCAAAGGTCAGGGCTGCTATCTGGTTGATTCCTGGGAACAAGAGGAGCCCTGTATATACAAAGGAACTTATCTGAGTGTGGCATCTTATCTTCTAAAAATTGACATTCCTTTTCACTTGCTTAAATTTTGAGCATTTTCGAGGCCACATTTCTTGATCAACATGTGAATTCCAGAAGTAGCTAAGGAAATAAAGAAAATATGTACTTACTGGGATCCCACATTCAAAATTCCCAGAAGGTGGAAAGCTCCAACGTCAAGTGATAGGCAGGGCAGCTAAGGAACCAAAGAGTTTCTGTTAGGTTGGTCTTGAAACAGAGGACATCTGCTTAAGCCTTTCTTCTGAAATGTCTTGTCATAGAGCAGGTTACGATCTTTCTTCAAATCTGTCGTTCCAAGGGCCATGGACATAGACCTTTACATCTATGATCAGAGTTTAATGCCTTGAGAAGCACAACCCAAAACAGAACCCATGGAAATGTTTAAAATACTCAGTACAGACATGGCAAAGTGTACATACCCTGAATGACTGCAATAATCCATTAGGTTGGAGATGGTTCCACGTTCCTTCCGGGAATAAGGGAAGCCCTGCGAGAACAAAGAAACTTCTCTGAAGGTGTTTGGTTGTCGTCAGAAAATTGACAGGTATTTTCTATCCCTCCTATTTTATAACATTTTCGAGACCACATTTAATGAAGAATATGCATAGACATTATCTAGAGAAAGACAGCAAAGATTCACTTACATGGATATACTCGGGGGCTCCCCGGAAGGTGGCAGGCTACAAGCTCAATGGCAGGCAGAACAGCAGCCCTAAGGAACAACAGAGTTTCTGTAAGTTTTATGTCAATCTGGTGACATACCTTTTAGCGTTCCTCTTGAGGTAACCTCTCATAGGGTAAGGCCTACCAAGATCTTCCTTGATCAGTACTGCCATGAGCATCCAGGCGCTTAGATCTTTACAGCTATGCATGATATTTGGGGCCTTAGAGCACGACCCACGGAGGAATCAAAGAAAGGTTTAAAAAAAGCACATGTCTATGAATACCAAGTCATTGATACCCACCTTTTGAGATGATAACTACAGCAGATTGGTCACATGACACCAGGCAAAGTTCACATTCCTTGAATGACTGAAGATGTGTCTTTGGTCCAGTGTGTTAATAATGTGCATCCAGACAGTAAGGAGCACTACACGAGTAAAAGAGATACTGTTAGGTTAGTCATTCTACAAATGGTATTTCTTTTTGCAATTCCTCATGAAATAACATGTCACAGGGCTGGCTATACCCTGATCAGGTTTCTCAACAGTGATCCCAAAGATCATGCCTACGTATCTTTGCACAGGGTTTGAGGACTGGACAGGCATGTGTCCAGGTATAAAACCTGCAATGATTTAGTCAAGCAGATCTCTGGCAAATACCCAGGATTCCACTCCTATGAGATAACGGATACTTTCCTCAAAATGGTACCCATGATACCCATGGCTAAGTTTCCTTACCGTGAAAGATTTTAGCAATCCCAAAGGTCAGGGCTGCTGTCTGGTTGATTCCTGGGATCAAGAGGAGCCCTGTAGATACAAAGGAACTTATCTGAGTGTGGCATCTTATCTTCTAAAAATTGACATTCCTTTTCACTTGCTTGAATTTTGAGCATTTTCGAGGCCACATTTCTTATTCAACATGTGAATTCCAGAAGTAGCTAAGGAAATAAAGAAAGTATGTACTTACTGGGATCCAACATTCAAAATTCCCAGAAGGTGGAAAGCTCCAACGTCAAGTGATAGGCAAGGCAGCTAAGGAACCAAAGAATTTCTGTTAGGTTGGTCTTGAAACAGAGGACATCTGCTTAAGCCTTTCTTCTCAAATGTCTTGTCATAGAGCAGGTTACAATCTTTCTTCAAATGTGTCTTTCCAAGGTCCATGGACCTAGACCTTTACAGCTATGATCAGAGTTTAATGCCTTGAGAAGCACAACCCAAAACAGAACCCATGGAAATGTTTAAAATACTCAGTACAGACATGGCAAAGTGTACATGCCCTGAATGACTGCAATAATCCATTAGGTTGGAGATGGTTCCACGTTCCTTCCGGGAATAAGGGAAGCCCTGCGGGAACAAAGAAACTTCTCTGAAGGAGTTTGGTTGTCGTCAGAAAATTGACAGTTATGTTCTATCCCTCCTATTTTATAACATTTTGAGACCACATTTGATGAAGAATATGTATAGACATTATATAGAGATAGACAGCAAACATTCACTTACATGGATATCCCCTGGGCTCCCCGGAAGGTGGCAGGCTACAAGCTCCATTGGCAGGCAGAACAGCAGCCCTAAGGAACAACAGAGTTTCTGTAAGTTTTATCTCAATCTGGTGACATACTTTTTAGCGTTCCTCATGAGGTACCCTCTCATAGGGTAAGGTCTACCAAGATCTTCCTTGATCAGTGCTGCCATGAGCATCCAGGCGCTTAGATCTCTACAGCTATGCATGATATTTGGGGCCTTAGAGCACGACCCACGGAGGAATCAAAGAAAGGTTTAAAAAAAGCACATTTCTATGAATACCAGGTCATTGATACCCACCTTTTGAGATGATAGCTACAGCAGATTGGTCATATGACACAAGGCAAGGTTCACAATCCTTGAATGACTGAAGATGTGTCTTTGGTCCAGAGTGTTTATAAGGTGCATCCAGACAGGTAAGGAGCACTACACGAGTAAAAGAGATACTGTTAGGTTAGTCATTCTACAAATGGTATTTCTTTTTGCAATTCCTCATGGAATAACTTGTCACAGGGCTGGCTATACCCTGATTAGGTTTCCCAACAGTGATCCCAAAGATCATGCCTACGTATCTGTGCACTGGGTTTGAGGACTGGACAGGCATGTGTCCAGGTATAAAACCTGCAATGATTTAGTCAAGCAGATCACTGGCAAACCCAGGATTCCACTCCTATGAGATAACGGATATTTGCCTCAAAATGGTACCCATGAGACCCATGGCTAAGTTTCCTTACCATGAAAGATTTTAGCAATCCCAAAGTTCAGAGCTGCTGTCTGGTTGATTCCTGGGAACAAGAGGAGCCATGTAGATACAAAGGAACTTATCTGAGTGTGGCATCTTATCTTCTAAAAATTGACATTCCTTTTCACTTGCTTAAATTTTGAGCATTTTCGAGGCCACATTTCTTAATCAACATGTGAATTCCAGAAGTAGCTAAGGAAATAAAGAAAATATGCACTTACTGGGATCCAACATTCAAAATTCCCAGAAGGTGGAAAGCTCCAACGTCAAGTGATAGGCAGGGCAGCTAAGGAACCAAAGAATTTCTGTTAGGTTGGTCTTGAAACAGAGGACATCTGCTTAAGCCTTTCTTCTGAAATGTCTTGTCATAGAGCAGGTTACAATCTTTCTTCAAATGTGTCTTTCCAAGGTCCATGGACCTAGACCTTTACAGCTATGATCAGAGTTTAATGCCTTGAGAAGCACAACCCAAAACAGAACCCATGGAAATGTTTAAAATACTCAGTACAGACATGGCAAAGTGTACATACCCTGAATGACTGCAATAATCCTTTACGTTGGGGATGGTTCAACGTTCCTTCCGGGAATAAGGGAAGCCCTGCGGGAACAAAGAAACTTCACTGAAGGAGTTTGGTTGTCGTCAGAAAATTGACAGTTATTTTCTATCCCTCCTATTTTATAACATTTTCGAGACCACATTTGATGAAGAATATGTATAGACATTATATAGAGATAGACGGCAAACATTCACTTACATGGATATACTCGGGGGCTCCCCGGAAGGTGGCAGGCTACAAACTCCATTGGCAGGCAGAACAGCAGCCCTAAGGAACAACATAGTTTCTGTAAGTTTTATGTCAATCTGGTGACATACCTTTTAGCGTTCCTCTTGAGGTAACCTCTCATAGGGTAAGGTCTACCAAGATCTTCCTTGATCAGTACTGCCATGAGCATCCAGGCGCTTAGATCTTTACAGCTATGCATGATATTTGGGGCCTTAGAGCACGACCCACGGAGGAATCAAAGAAAGGTTTAAAAAAAGCACATGTCTATGAATACCAAGTCATTGATACCCACCTTTTGAGATGATAACTACAGCAGATTGGTCACATGACACCAGGCAAAGTTCACATTCCTTGAATGACTGAAGATGTGTCTTTGGTCCAGTGTGTTAATAAGGTGCATCCAGACAGGTAAGGAGCACTACACGAGTAAAGGAGATACTGTTAGGTTAGTCATTCTACAAATGGTATTTCTTTTTGCAATTCCTCATGAAATAACATGTCACAGGGCTGGCTATCCTGATCAGGGTTCTCAACAGTGATCCCAAAGATCATGCCTACGTATCTGTGCACTGGGTTTGAGGACTGGACAGGCATGTGTCCAGTTATAAAACCTGCAATGATTTAGTCAAGCAGATCTCTGGCAAATACCCAGGATTCCACTCCTATGAGATAACAGATATTTTCCTCAAAATGGTACCCATGAGACCCATAGCTAAGTTTCCTTACCGTGAAAGATTTTAGCAATCCCAAAGGTCAGGGCTGCTGTCTGGTTGATTCCTGGGAACAAGAGGAGCCCTTTAGATACAAAGGAACTTATCTGAGTGTGGCATCTTATCTTCTAAAAATTGACATTCCTTTTCACTTGCTTAAATTTTGAGCATTTTCGAGGCCACATTTCTTGATCAACATGTGAATTCCAGAAGTAGCTAAGGCAGTAAAGAAAATATGTACTTACTGGGATCCAACATTCAAAATTCCCAGAAGGTGGAAAGCTCCAACGTCAAGTGATAGGCAGGGCAGCTAAGGAACCAAAGAGTTTCTGTTAGGTTGGTCTTGAAACAGAGGACATCTGCTTAAGCCTTTCTTCTGAAATGTCTTGTCATAGAGCAGGTTACGATCTTTCTTCAAATGTGTCTTTCCAAGGTCCATGGACCTAGACTTTTACAGCTATGATCAGAGTTTAATGCCTTGAGAAGCACAACCCAAAACAGAACCCATGGAAATGTTTAAAGTACTCAGTACAGACATGGCAAAGTGTACACACCCTGAATGACTGCAATAATCCATTAGGTTGGAGATGGTTCCACGTTCCTTCCGGGAATAAGGGAAGCCCTGCGGGAACAAAGAAACTTCTCTGAAGGAGTTTGGTTGTCGTCAGAAAATTGACAGTTATGTTCTATCCCTCCTAATTTATAATATTTTCGAGACCACATTTGATGAAGAATATGTATAGACATTATATAGAGAAAGACTGCAAACATTCACTTACATGGATATACTCGGGGGCTCCCCGGAAGGTGGCAGGCTACAAACTCCATTGGCAGGCAGAACAGCAGCCCTAAGGAACAACATAGTTTCTGTAAGTTTTATGTCAATCTGGTGACATACCTTTTAGCGTTCCTCTTGGGGTAACCTCTCATAGGGTAAGGTCTACCAAGATCTTCCTTGATCAGTACTGCCATGAGCATCCAGGCGCTTAGATCTTTACAGCTATGCATGATATTTGGGGCCTTAGAGCACGACCCACGGAGGAATCAAAGAAAGGTTTAAAAAAAGCACATGTCTATGAATACCAAGTCATTGATACCCACCTTTTGAGATGATAACTACAGCAGATTGGTCACATGACACCAGGCAAAGTTCACATTCCTTGAATGACTGAAGATGTGTCTTTGGTCCAGTGTGTTAATAAGGTGCATCCAGACAGGTAAGGAGCACTACACGAGTAAAGGAGATACTGTTAGGTTAGTCATTCTACAAATGGTATTTCTTTTTGCAATTCATCATGAAATAACATGTCACAGGGCTGGCTATCCTGATCAGGTGTCTCAACAGTGATCCCAAAGATCATGCCTACGTATCTGTGCACTGGGTTTGAGGACTGGACAGGCATGTGTCCAGGTATAAAACCTGCAATGATTTAGTCAAGCAGATCTCTGGCAAATACCCAGGATTCCACTCCTATGAGATAACGGATACTTTACTCAAAATGGTACCCATGACACCCATGGCTAAGTTTCCTTACTGTGAAAGATTTTAGCAATCCCAAAGGTCAGGGCTGCTATTTGGTTGATTCCTGGGAACAAGAGGAGCCCTGAATATACAAAGGAACTTATCTGAGTGTGGCATCTTATCTTCTAAAAATTGACATTCCTTTTCACTTGCTTAAATTTTGAGCATTTTCGAGGCCACATTTCTTGATCAACATGTGAATTCCAGAAGTAGCTAAGGAAATAAAGAAAATATGTACTTACTGGGATCCAACATTCAAAATTCCCAGAAGGTGGAAAGCTCCAACGTCAAGTGATAGGCAGGGCAGCTAAGGAACCAAAGAGTTTCTGTTAGGTTGGTCTTGAAACAGAGGACATCTGCTTAATCCTTTCTTCTGAAATGTCTTGTCATAGAGCAGGTTACGATCTTTCTTCAAATGTGTCTTTCCAAGGGCCATGGACCTAGACCTTTACAGCTATGATCAGAGTTTAATGCCTTGCGAAGTACAACCCAAAACAGAACCCGTGGAAATGTTTAAAATACTCAGTACAGACATGGCAAAGTGTACATACCCTGAATGACTGCAATAATCCATTAGGTTGGAGATGGTTCCACGTTCCTTTCGGGAATAAGGGAAGCCCTGCGGGAACCAAGAATCTTCTCTGAAGGTCTTTGGTTGTCGTCAGAAAATTGACAGCTATTTTCTATCCCTCCTATTTTATAACATTTTCGAGACCACATTTGATGAAGAATTTGTATAGACATTATCTAGAGAAAGACAGCAAACAAACACTTACATGGATATACTTGGGGGCTCCCCGGAAGGTGGCAGGCTACAAGCTCCATTGGCAGGCAGAACAGCAGCCCTAAGGAACAACAGAGTTTCTGTAAGTTTTATCTCAATCTGGTGACATACTTTTTAGCGTTCCCCATGAGGTACCCTCTCATAGGGTAAGGTCTACCAAGATCTTCCTTGATCAGTGCTGCCATGAGCATCCAGGCGCTTAGATCTTTACAGCTATGCATGATATTTGGGGCCTTAGAGCACGACCCACGGAGGAATCAAAGAAAGGTTTAAAAAAAGCACATGTCTATGAATACCAGGTCATTGATACCCACCTTTTGAGATGATAGCTATAGCAGATTGGTCACATGACACAAGGCAAAGTTTACATCCCTTGAATGACTGAAGATGTGTCTTTGGTCCAGTGTGTTAATAAGGTGCATCCAGACAGGTAAGGAGCACTACACGAGTAAAAGAGATACTGTTAGGTTAGTCATTCTACAAATGGTAATTCTTTTTGCAATTCCTCATGAAATAACATGTCACAGGGCTGGCTATACCCTGATCAGGTTTCTCAACAGTGATCCCAAAGATCATGCCTACGTATCTGTGCACTGGGTTTGAGGAATGGACAGGCATGTGTCCAGGTATAAAACCTGCAATGATTTAGTCAAGCAGATCTCTGGCAAATACCCAGGATTCCACTCCTATGACATAACGGATACTTTCCTCAAAATGGTACCCATGATACCCATGGCTAAGTTTCCTTACCGTGAAAGATTTTAGCAATCCCAAAGGTCAGGGCTGCTGTCTGGTTGATTCCTGGGATCAACAGGAGCCCTGTAGATACAAAGGAACTTATCTGAGTGTGGCATCTTATCTTCTAAAAATTGACATTCCTTTTCACTTGCTTGAATTTTGAGCATTTTCGAGGCCACATTTCTTAATCAACATGTGAATTCCAGAAGTAGCTAAGGAAATAAAGAAAATATGTACTTACTGGGATCCAACATTCAAAATTCCCAGAAGGTGGAAAGCTCCAACGTCAAGTGATAGGCAGGGCAGCTAAGGAACCAAAGAATTTCTGTTAGGTTGGTCTTGAAACAGAGGACATCTGCTTAAGCCTTTCTTCTGAAATGTCTTGTCATAGAGCAGGTTACGATCTTTCTTCAAATGTGTCTTTCCAAGGTCCATGGACCTAGACCTTTACAGCTATGATCAGAGTTTAATGCCTTGAGAAGCACAACCCAAAACAGAACCCATGGAAATGTTTAAAATACTCAGTACAGACATGGCAAAGTGTACATACCCTGAATGACTGCAATAATCCTTTAGGTTGGGGATGGTTCCACGTTCCTTCCGGGAATAAGGGAAGCCCTGCGGGAACAAAGAAACTTCACTGAAGGAGTTTGGTTGTCGTCAGAAAATTGACAGTTATTTTCTATCCCTCCTATTTTATAACATTTTCGAGACCACATTTGATGAAGAATATGTATAGACATTATATAGAGATAGACAGCAAACATTCACTTACATGTATATCCCCTGGGCTCCCCGGAAGGTGGCAGGCTACAAGCTCCATTGGCAGGCAGAACAGCAGCCCTAAGGAACAACAGAGTTTCTGTAAGTTTTATCTCAATCTGGTGACATACCTTTTAGCGTTCCTCATGAGGTACCCTCTCATAGGGTAAGGTCTACCAAGATCTTCCTTGATCACTGCTGCCATGAGCATCCAGGCACTTAGATCTTTACAGCTATGCATGATATTTGGGGCCTTAGAGCACGACCCACGGAGGAATCAAAGAAAGGTTTAAAAAAAGCACATGTCTATGAATACCAGGTCATTGATAGCCACCTTTTGAGATGATAGCTACAGCAGATTGGTCACATGACACAAGGCAAAGTTCACAATCCATGAATGACTGTAGATGTGTCTTTGGTCTAGTGTGTTTATAAGGTGCATCCAGACAGGTAAGGAGCACTACACAAGTAAAAGAGATACTGTTAGGTTAGTCATTCTACAAATGGTATTTCTTTTTGCAATTCCTCATGAAATAACATGTCACAGGGCTGGCTATACCCTGATCAGGTTTCCCAACAGTGATCCCAAAGATCATGCCTACGTATCTGTGAACTGGGTTTGAGGACTGGAAAGGCATGTGTCCAGGTATAAAACCTGCAATGATTTAGTCAAGCAGATCTCTGGCAAATACCCAGGATTCCACTCCTATGAGATAACGGATATTTTCCTCAAAATGGTACCCATGAGACCCATGGCTAAGTTTCCTTACCGTGAAAGATTTTAGCAATCCCAAAGGTCAGGGCTGCTGTCTGGTTGATTCCTGGGAACAAGAGGAGCCCTTTCGATACAAAGGAACCTATCTGAGTGTGGCATCTTATCTTCTAAAAATTGACATTCCTTTTCACTTGCTTAAATTTTGAGCATTTTCGAGGCCACATTTCTTGATCAACATGTGAATTCCAGAAGTAGCTAAGGAAATAAAGAAAATATGTACTTACTGGGATCCAACATTCAAAATTCCCAGAAGGTGGAAAGCTCCAACGTCAAGTGATAGGCAGGGCAGCTAAGGAACCAAAGAGTTTCTGTTAGGTTGGTCTTGAAACAGAGGACATCTGCTTAAGCCTTTCTTCTGAAATGTCTTGTCATAGAGCAGGTTACGATCTTTCTTCAAATGTGTCTTTCCAAGGTCCATGGACCTAGACCTTTACAGCTATGATCAGAGTTTAATGCCTTGAGAAGCACAACCCAAAACAGAACCCATGGAAATGTTTAAAATACTAAGTACAGACATGGCAAAGTGTACACACCCTGAATGACTGCAATAATCCATTAGGTTGGAGATGGTTCCATGTTCCTTCCGGGAATAAGGGAAGCCCTGCGAGAACAAAGAAACTTCTCTGAAGGTGTTTGGTTGTCGTCAGAAAATTGACAGTTATTTTCTATCCCTCCTATTTTATAACATTTTCGAGACCACATTTAATGAAGAATATGTATAGACATTATCTAGAGAAAGACAGCAAACATTCACTTACATGGATATACTTGGGGGCTCCCCGGAAGGTGGCAGGCTACAAGCTCCATTGGCAGGCAGAACAGCAGCCCTAAGGAACAACAGAGTTTCTGTAGGTTTTATCTCAATCTGGTGACATACCTTTTAGCGTTCCTCATGAGGTACCCTCTCATAGGGTAAGGTCTACCAAGATCTTCCTTGATCACTGCTGCCATGAGCATCCAGGCGCTTAGATCTTTACAGCTATGCATGATATTTGGGGCCTTAGAGCACGACCCACGGAGGAATCAAAGAAAGGTTTAAAAAAAGCACATGTCTATGAATACCAGGTCATTGATACCCACCTTTTGAGATGATAGCTACAGCAGATTGGTCACATGACACAAGGCAAAGTTCACAATCCTTGAATGACTGAAGATGTGTCTTTGGTCTAGTGTGTTTATAAGGTGCATCCAGACAGGTAAGGAGCACTACACAAGTAAAAGAGATACTGTTAGGTTAGTCATTCTACAAATGGTATTTCTTTTTGCAATTCCTCATGAAATAACATGTCACAGGGCTGGCTATACCCTGATCAGGTTTCCCAACAGTGATCCCAAAGATCATGCCTACGTATCTGTGCACTGGGTTTGAGGACTGGAAAGGCATGTGTCCAGTTATAAAACCTGCAATGATTTAGTCAAGCAGATCTCTGGCAAATACCCAGGATTCCACTCCTATGAGACAACGGATATTTTCCTCAAAATGGTACTCATGAGACCCATGGCTAAGTTTCCTTACCGTGAAAGATTTTAGCAATCCCAAAGGTCAGGGCTGCTGTCTGGTTGATTCCTGGGAACAAGAGGAGCCCTTTCGATACAAAGGAACTTATCTGAGTGTGGCATCTTATCTTCTAAATATTGACATTCCTTTTCACCTGCTTAAATTTTGAGCATTTTCGAGGCCACATTTCTTGATCAACATGTGAATTCCAGAAGTAGCTAAGGAAATAAAGAAAATATGTACTTACTGGGATCCAACATTCAAAATTCCCAGAAGGTGGAAAGCTCCAACGTCAAGTGATAGGCAGGGCAGCTAAGGAACCAAAGAGTTTCTGTTAGGTTGGTCTTGAAACAGAGGACATCTGCTTAAGCCTTTCTTCTGAAATGTCTTGTCATAGAGCAGGTTACGATCTTTCTTCAAATGTGTCTTTCCAAGGTCCATGGACCTAGACCTTTACAGCTATGATCAGAGTTTAATGCCTTGAGAAGCACAACCCAAAACAGAACCCATGGAAATGTTTAAAATACTAAGTACAGACATGGCAAAGTGTACACACCCTGAATGACTCCAATAATCCATTAGGTTGGAGATGGTTCCACGTTCCTTCCGGGAATAAGGGAAGCCCTGCGAGAACAAAGAAACTTCTCTGAAGGTGTTTGGTTGTCGTCAGAAAATTGACAGTTATTTTCTATCCCTCCTATTTTATAACATTTTCGAGACCACATTTAATGAAGAATATGTAAAGACATTATCTAGAGAAAGACAGCAAACATTCACTTACATGGATATACTTGGGGGCTCCCCGGAAGGTGGCAGGCTACAAGCTCCATTGGCAGGCAGAACAGCAGCCCTAAGGAACAACAGAGTTTCTGTAAGTTTTATCTCAATCTGGTGACATACCTTTTAGCGTTCCTCATGAGGTACCCTCTCATAGGGTAAAGTCTACCAAGATCTTCCTCGATCACTGCTGCCATGAGCATCTAGGCGCTTAGATCTTTACAGCTATGCATGATATTTGGGGCCTTAGAGCACGACCCACGGAGGAATCAAAGAAAGGTTTAAAAAAAGCACATGTCTATGAATACCAGGTCATTGATACCCACCTTTTGAGATGATAGCTACAGCAGATTGGTCACATGACACAAGGCAAAGTTCACAATCCTTGAATGACTGAAGATGTGTCTTTGGTCTAGTGTGTTTATAAGGTGCATCCAGACAGGTAAGGAGCACTACACAAGTAAAAGAGATACTGTTAGGTTAGTCATTCTACAAATGGTATTTCTTTTTGCAATTCCTCATGAAATAACATGTCACAGGGCTGGCTATACCCTGATCAGGTTTCCCAACAGTGATCCCAAAGATCATGCCTACGTATCTGTGCACTGGGTTTGAGGACTGGAAAGGCATGTGTCCAGTTATAAAACCTGCAATGATTTAGTCAAGCAGATCTCTGGCAAATACCCAGGATTCCACTCCTATGAGATAACGGATATTTTCCTCAAAATGGTACCCATGAGACCCATAGCTAAGTTTCCTTACCGTGAAAGATTTTAGCAATCCCAAAGGTCAGGGCTGCTGTCTGGTTGATTCCTGGGAACAAGAGGAGCCCTTTCGATACAAAGGAACTTATCTGAGTGTGGCATCTTATCTTCTAAATATTGACATTCCTTTTCACTTGCTTAAATTTTGAGCATTTTCGAGGCCACATTTCTTGATCAACATGTGAATTCCAGAAGTAGCTAAGGAAATAAAGAAAATATGTACTTACTGGGATCCAACATTCAAAATTCCCAGAAGGTGGAAAGCTCCAACGTCAAGTGATAGGCAGGGCAGCTAAGGAACCAAAGAGTTTCTGTTAGGTTGGTCTTGAAACAGAGGACATCTGCTTAAGCCTTTCTTCTGAAATGTCTTGTCATAGTGCAGGTTACGATCTTTCTTCAAATGTGTCTTTCCAAGGTCCATGGACCTAGACCTTTACAGCTATGATCAGAGTTTAATGCCTTGAGAAGCACAACCCAAAACAGAACCCATGGAAATGTTTAAAATACTAAGTACAGACATGGCAAAGTGTACACACCCTGAATGACTGCAATAATCCATTAGGTTGGAGATGGTTCCATGTTCCTTCCGGGAATAAGGGAAGCCCTGCGAGAACAAAGAAACTTCTCTGAAGGTGTTTGGTTGTCGTCAGAAAATTGACAGTTATTTTCTATCCCTCCTATTTTATAACATTTTCGAGACCACATTTAATGAAGAATATGTATAGACATTATTTAGAGAAAGACAGCAAACATTCACTTACATGGATATACTTGGGGGCTCCCCGGAAGGTGGCAGGCTACAAGCTCCATTGGCAGGCAGAACAGCAGCCCTAAGGAACAACAGAGTTTCTGTAGGTTTTATCTCAATCTGGTGACATACCTTTTAGCGTTCCTCATGAGGTACCCTCTCATAGGGTAAGGTCTACCAAGATCTTCCTTGATCACTGCTGCCATGAGCATCCAGGCGCTTAGATCTTTACAGCTATGCATGATATTTGGGGCCTTAGAGCACGACCCACGGAGGAATCAAAGAAAGGTTTAAAAAAAGCACATGTCTATGAATACCAGGTCATTGATACCCACCTTTTGAGATGATAGCTACAGCAGATTGGTCACATGACACAAGGCAAAGTTCACAATCCTTGAATGACTGAAGATGTGTCTTTGGTCTAGTGTGTTTATAAGGTGCATCCAGACAGGTAAGGAGCACTACACAAGTAAAAGAGATACTGTTAGGTTAGTCATTCTACAAATGGTATTTCTTTTTGCAATTCCTCATGAAATAACATGTCACAGGGCTGGCTATACCCTGATCAGGTTTCCCAACAGTGATCCCAAAGATCATGCCTACGTATCTGTGCACTGGGTTTGAGGACTGGAAAGGCATGTGTCCAGTTATAAAACCTGCAATGATTTAGTCAAGCAGATCTCTGGCAAATACCCAGGATTCCACTCCTATGAGATAACGGATATTTTCCTCAAAATGGTACCCATGAGACCCATGGCTAAGTTTCCTTACCGTGAAAGATTTTAGCAATCCCAAAGGTCAGGGCTGCTGTCTGGTTGATTCCTGGGAACAAGAGGAGCCCTTTCGATACAAAGGAACTTATCTGAGTGTGGCATCTTATCTTCTAAATATTGACATTCCTTTTCACTTGCTTAAATTTTGAGCATTTTCGAGGCCACATTTCTTGATCAACATGTGAATTCCAGAAGTAGCTAAGGAAATAAAGAAAATATGTACTTACTGGGAACCAACATTCAAAATTCCCAGAAGGTGGAAAGCTCCAACGTCAAGTGATAGGCAGGGCAGCTAAGGAACCAAAGAGTTTCTGTTAGGTTGGTCTTGAAACAGAGGACATCTGCTTAAGCCTTTCTTCTGAAATGTCTTGTCATAGAGCAGGTTACGATCTTTCTTCAAATGTGTCTTTCCAAGGTCCATGGACCTAGACCTTTACAGCTATGATCAGAGTTTAATGCCTTGAGAAGCACAACCCAAAACAGAACCCATGGAAATGTTTAAAATACTAAGTACAGACATGGCAAAGTGTACACACCCTGAATGACTGCAATAATCCATTAGGTTGGAGATGGTTCCACGTTCCTTCCGGGAATAAGGGAAGCCCTGCGAGAACAAAGAAACTTCTCTGAAGGTGTTTGGTTGTCGTCAGAAAATTGACAGTTATTTTCTATCCCTCCTATTTTATAACATTTTCGAGACCACATTTAATGAAGAATATGTATAGACATTATCTAGAGAAAGACAGCAAACATTCACTTACATGGATATACTTGGGGGCTCCCCGGAAGGTGGCAGGCTACAAGCTCCATTGGCAGGCAGAACAGCAGCCCTAAGGAACAACAGAGTTTCTGTAAGTTTTATCTCAATCTGGTGACATACCTTTTAGCGTTCCTCATTAGGTACCCTCTCATAGGGTAAGGTCTACCAAGATCTTCCTTGATCACTGCTGCCATGAGCATCCAGGCGCTTAGATCTTTACAGCTATGCATGATATTTGGGGCCTTAGAGCACGACCCACGGAGGAATCAAAGAAAGGTTTAAAAAAAGCACATGTCTATGAATACCAGGTCATTGATACCCACCTTTTGAGATGATAGCTACAGCAGATTGGTCACATGACACAAGGCAAAGTTCACAATCCTTGAATGACTGAAGATGTGTCTTTGGTCTTGTGTGTTTATAAGGTGCATCCAGACAGGTAAGGAGCACTACACAAGTAAAAGAGATACTGTTAGGTTAGTCATTCTACAAATGGTATTTCTTTTTGCAATTCCTCATGAAATAACATGTCACAGGGCTGGCTATACCCTGATCAGGTTTCCCAACAGTGATCCCAAAGATCATGCCTACGTATCTGTGCACTGGGTTTGAGGACTGGAAAGGCATGTCTCCAGTTATAAAACCTGCAATGATTTAGTCAAGCAGATCTCTGGCAAATACCCAGGATTCCACTCCTATGAGATAACGGATATTTTCCTCAAAATGGTACCCATGAGACCCATGGCTAAGTTTCCTTACCGTGAAAGATTTTAGCAATCCCAAAGGTCAGGGCTGCTGTCTGGTTGATTCCTGGGAACAAGAGGAGCCCTTTAGATACAAAGGAACTTATCTGAGTGTGGCATCTTATCTTCTAAAAATTGACATTCCTTTTCACTTGCTTAAATTTTGAGCATTTTCGAGGCCACATTTCTTGATCAACATGTGAATTCCAGAAGTAGCTAAGGAAATAAAGAAAATATGTACTTACTGGGATCCAACATTCAAAATTCCCAGAAGGTGGAAAGCTCCAACGTCAAGTGATAGGCAGGGCAGCTAAGGAACCAAAGAGTTTCTGTTAGGTTGGTCTTGAAACAGAGGACATCTGCTTAAGCCTTTCTTCTGAAATGTCTTGTCATAGAGCAGGTTACGATCTTTCTTCAAATGTGTCTTTCCAAGGTCCATGGACCTAGACTTTTACAGCTATGATCAGAGTTTAATGCCTTGAGAAGCACAACCCAAAACAGAACCCATGGAAATGTTTAAAATACTCAGTAGACATGGCAAAGTGTACACACCCTGAATGACTGCAATAATCCATTAGGTTGGAGATGGTTCCACGTTCCTTCCGGGAATAAGGGAAGCCCTGCGAGAACAAAGAAACTTCTCTGAAGGTGTTTGGTTGTCGTCAGAAAATTGACAGTTATTTTCTATCCCTCCTATTTTATAACATTTTCGAGACCACATTTATTGAAGAATATGTATAGAAATTATAGAGAAATAGACAGCAAACATTCACTTACATGGATATCCCCTGAGCTCCCCGGAAGGTGGCAGGCTACAAGCTCCATTGGCAGGCAGAACAGCAGCCCTAAGGAACAACAGAGTTTCTGTAAGTTTTATCTCAATCTGGTGACATACTTTTTAGCGTTCCTCATGAGGTACCCTCTCATAGGGTAAGGTCTACCAAGATCTTCCTTGATCAGTGCTGCCATGAGCATCCAGGCGCTTAGATCTTTACAGCTATGCATGATATTTGGGGCCTTAGAGCACGACCCACGGAGGAATCAAAGAAAGGTTTAAAAAAAGCACATGTCTATGAATACCAAGTCATTGATACCCACCTTTTGAGATGATAACTACAGCAGATTGGTCACATGACACCAGGCAAAGTTCACATTCCTTGAATGACTGAAGATGTGTCTTTGGTCCAGTGTGTTAATAAGGTGCATCCAGACAGTAAGGAGCACTACACGAGTAAAAGAGATACTGTTAGGTTAGTCATTCTACAAATGGTATTTCTTTTTGCAATTCCTCATGAAATAACATGTCACAGGGCTGGCTATACCCTGATCAGGTTTCTCAACAGTGATCCCAAAGATCATGCCTACATATCTGTGCACAGGGTTTGAGGACTGGACAGGCATGTGTCCAGGTATAAAACCTGCAATGATTTAGTCAAGCAGATCTCTGGCAAATACCCAGGATTCCACTCATATGAGATAACAGATACTTTCCTCAAAATGGTACCCTTGATACCCATGGCTAAGTTTCCTTACCGTGAAAGATTTTAGCAATCCCAAAGGTCAGGGCTGCTGTCTGGTTGATTCCTGGGATCAAGAGGAGCCCTGTAGATACAAAGGAACTTATCTGAGTGTGGCATCTTATCTTCTAAAAATTGACATTCCTTTTCACTTGCTTGAATTTTGAGCATTTTCGAGGCCACATTTCTTAATCAACATGTGAATTCCAGAAGTAGCTAAGGAAATAAAGAAAATATGTACTTACTGGGATCCAACATTCAAAATTCCCAGAAGGTGGAAAGCTCCAACGTCAAGTGATAGGCAAGGCAGCTAAGGAACCAAAGAATTTCTGTTAGGTTGGTCTTGAAACAGAGGACATCTGCTTAAGCCTTTCTTCTCAAATGTCTTGTCATAGAGCAGGTTACGATCTTTCTTCAAATGTGTCTTTCCAAGGTCCATGGACCTAGACCTTTACAGCTATGATCAGAGTTTAATGCCTTGAGAAGCACAACCCAAAACAGAACCCGTGGAAATGTTTAAAATACTCAGTACAGACATGGCAAAGTGTACATGCCCTGAATGACTGCAATAATCCATTAGGTTGGAGATGGTTCCACGTTCCTTCCGGGAATAAGGGAAGCCCTGCGGGAACAAAGAAACTTCTCTGAAGGAGTTTGGTTGTCGTCAGAAAATTGACAGTTATGTTCTATCCCTCCTAATTTATAACATTTTCGAGACCACATTTGATGAAGAATATGTATAGACATTATATAGAGATAGACAGCAAACATTCACTTACATGGATATCCCCTGGGCTCCCCGGAAGGTGGCAGGCTACAAGCTCCATTGGCAGGCAGAACAGCAGCCCTAAGGAACAACAGAGTTTCTGTAAGTTTTATCTCAATCTGGTGACATACTTTTTAGCGTTCCTCATGAGGTACCCTCTCATAGGTTAAGGTCTACCAAGATCTTCCTTGATCAGTGCTGCCATGAGCATCCAGGCGCTTAGATCTTTACAGCTATGCATGATATTTAGGGCCTTAGAGCACGACCCACGGAGGAATCAAAGAAAGGTTTAAAAAAAGCACATGTCTATGAATACCAGGTCATTGATACCCACCTTTTGAGATGTAGCTATAGCAGATTGGTCACATGACACAAGGCAAAGTACACATTCCTTGAATGACTGAAGATGTGTCTTTGGTCCAGTGTGTTAATAAGGTGCATCCAGACAGGTAAGGAGCACTACACGAGTAAAGGAGATACTGTTAGGTTGGTCATTCTACAAATGGTATTTCTTTTTGCAATTCCTCATGAAATAACATGTCACAGGGCTGGCTATCCTGATCAGGTTTCTCAACAGTGATCCCAAAGATCATGCCTACGTATCTGTGCACTGGGTTTGAGGACTGGACAGGCATGTGTCCAGGTATAAAACCTGCAACGATTTAGTCAAGCAGATCTCTGGCAAATACCCAGGATTCCACTCCTATGAGATAACGGATACTTTACTCAAAATGGTACCCATGAGACCCATGGCTAAGTTTCCTTACTGTGAAAGATTTTAGCAATCCCAAAGGTCAGGGCTGCTATTTGGTTGATTCCTGGGAACAAGGGGAGCCCTGTAGATACAAAGGAACTTATCTGAGTGTGGCATCTTATCTTCTAAAAATTGACATTCCTTTTCACTTGCTTAAATTTTGAGCATTTTCGAGGCCACATTTCTTGATCAACATGTGAATTCCAGAAGTAGCTAAGGAAATAAAGAAAATATGTACTTACTGGGATCCAACATTCAAAATTCCCAGAAGGTGGAAAGCTCCAACGTCAAGTGATAGGCAGGGCAGCTAAGGAACCAAAGAGTTTTTGTTAGGTTGGTCTTGAAACAGAGGACATCTGCTTAAGCCTTTGTTCTGAAATGTCTTGTCATAGAGCAGGTTACGATCTTTCTTCAAATGTGTCTTTCCAAGGTCCATGGACCTAGACCTTTACAGCTATGATCAGAGTTTAATGCCTTGAGAAGCACAACCCAAAACAGAACCCATGTAAATGTTTAAGATACTCAGTACAGACATGGCAAAGTGTACACACCCTGAATGACTGCAATAATCCATTAGGTTGGAGATGGTTCCACGTTCCTTCCGGGAATAAGGGAAGCCCTGCGAGAACAAAGAAACTTCTCTGAAGGTGTTTGGTTGTCGTCAGAAAATTGACAGTTATTTTCTATCCCTCCTATTTTATAACATTTTCGAGACCACATTTATTGAAGAAAATGTATAGAAATTATATAGAAATAGACAGCAAACATTCACTTACATGGATATCCCCTGAGCTCCCCGGAAGGTGGCAGGCTACAAGCTCCATTGGCAGGCAGAACAGCAGCCCTAAGGAACAACAGAGTTTCTGTAAGTTTTATCTCAATCTGGTGACATACCTTTTAGCGTTCCTCATGAGGTACCCTCTCATAGGGTAAGGTCTACCAAGATCTTCCTTGATCAGTGCTGCCATGAGCATCCAGGCGCTTAGATCTTTACAGCTATGCATGATATTTGGGGCCTTAGAGCACGACCCACGGAGGAATCAAAGAAAGGTTTAAAAAAAGCACATGTCTATGAATACCAGGTCATTGATACCCACCTTTTGAGATGATAGCTATAGCAGATTGGTCACATGACACAAGGCAAAGTTTACATCCCTTGAATGACTGAAGATGTGTCTTTGGTCCGGTGTGTTAATAAGGTGCATCCAGACAGGTAAGGAGCACTACACGAGTAAAAGAGATACTGTTAGGTTAGTCATTCTACAAATGGTATTTCTTTTTGCAATTCCTCATGAAATAACATGTCACAGGGCTGGCTATACCCTGATTAGTTTTCCCAACAGTGATCCCAAAGTTCATGCCTACGTATCTGTGCACTGGGTTTGAGGACTGGACAGGCATGTGTCCAGGTATAAAACCTGCAATGATTTAGTCAAGCAGATCTCTGGCAAATACCCAGGATTCCACTCCTATGAGATAACGGATATTTGCCTCAAAATGGTACCCATGAGACCCATGGCTAAGTTTCCTTACCGTGAAAGATTTTAGCAATCCCAAAGGTCAGGGCTGCTGTCTGGTTGATTCCTGGGAACAAGAGGAGCCCTGTAGATACAAAGGAACTTATCTGAGTGTGGCATCTTATCTTCTAAAAATTGACATTCCTTTTCACTTGCTTAAATTTTGAGCATTTTCGAGGCCACATTTCTTGATCAACATGTGAATTCCAGAAGTAGCTAAGGAAATAAAGAAAATATGTACTTACTGGGATCCAACATTCAAAATTCCCAGAAGGTGGAAAACTCCAACGTCAAGTGATAGGCAGGGCAGCTAAGGAACCAAAGAGTTTCTGTTAGGTTGGTCTTGAAACAGAGGACATCTGCTTAAGCCTTTCTTCTGAAATGTCTTGTCATAGAGCAGGTTACGATCTTTCTTCAAATGTGTCTTTCCAAGGTCCATGGACCTAGACTTTTACAGCTATGATCAGAGTTTAATGCCTTGAGAAGCACAACCCAAAACAGAACCCATGGAAATGTTTAAAATACTCAGTACAGACATGGCAAAGTGTACACACCCTGAATGACTGCAATAATCCATTAGGTTGGAGATGGTTCCACGTTCCTTCCGGGAATAAGGGAAGCCCTGCGAGAACAAAGAAACTTCTCTGAAGGTGTTTGGTTGTCGTCAGAAAATTGACAGTTATTTTCTATCCCTCCTATTTTATAACATTTTCGAGACCACATTTAATGAAGAATATGTATAGACATTATCTAGAGAAAGACAGCAAACATTCACTTACATGGATATACTTGGGGGCTCCCCGGAAGGTGGCAGGCTACAAGCTCCATTGGCAGGCAGAACAGCAGCCCTAAGGAACAACAGAGTTTCTGTAAGTTTTATCTCAATCTCAATCATGAGCGTTCCTCATGAGGTACCCTCTCATAGGGTAAGGTCTACCAAGATCTTCCTTGATCAGTGCTGCCATGAGCATCCAGGCGCTTAGATCTCTACAGCTATGCATGATATTTGGGGCCTTAGAGCACGACCCACGGAGGAATCAAAGAAAGGTTTAAAAAAAGCACATTTCTATGAATACCAGGTCATTGATACCCACCTTTTGAGATGATAGCTACAGCAGATTGGTCATATGACACAAGGCAAGGTTCACAATCCTTGAATGACTGAAGATGTGTCTTTGGTCCAGAGTGTTAATAAGGTGCATCCAGACAGGTAAGGAGCACTACACGAGTAAAAGAGATACTGTTAGGTTAGTCATTCTACAAATGGTATTTCTTTTTGCAATTCCTCATGAAATAACTTGTCACAGGGCTGGCTATACCCTGATTAGGTTTCCCAACAGTGATCCCAAAGATCATGCCTACGTATCTGTGCACTGGGTTTGAGGACTGGACAGGCATGTGTCCAGGTATAAAACCTGCAATGATTTAGTCAAGCAGATCACTGGCAAATACCCAGGATTCCACTCCTATGAGATAACGGATATTTGCCTCAAAATGGTACCCATGAGACCCATGGCTAAGTTTCCTTACCATGAAAGATTTTAGCAATCCCAAAGTTCAGAGCTGCTGTCTGGTTGATTCCTGGGAACAAGAGGAGCCCTGTAGATACAAAGGAACTTATCTGAGTGTGGCATCTTATCTTCTAAAAATTGACATTCCTTTTCACTTGCTTAAATTTTGAGCATTTTCGAGGCCACATTTCTTGATCAACATGTGAATTCCAGAAGTAGCTAAGGAAATAAAGAAAATATGTACTTACTGGGATCCAACATTCAAAATTCCCAGAAGGTGGAAAGCTCCAACGTCAAGTGATAGGCAGGGCAGCTAAGGAACCAAAGAGTTTCTGTTAGGTTGGTCTTGAAACAGAGGACATCTGCTTAAGCCTTTGTTCTGAAATGTCTTGTCATAGAGCAGGTTACGATCTTTCTTCAAATGTGTCTTTCCAAGGTCCATGGACCTAGACCTTTACAGCTATGATCAGAGTTTAATGCCTTGAGAAGCACAACCCAAAACAGAACCCATGTAAATGTTTAAGATACTCAGTACAGACATGGCAAAGTGTACACACCCTGAATGACTGCAATAATCCATTAGGTTGGAGATGGTTCCACGTTCCTTCCGGGAATAAGGGAAGCCCTGCGAGAACAAAGAAACTTCTCTGAAGGTGTTTGGTTGTCGTCAGAAAATTGACAGTTATTTTCTATCCCTCCTATTTTATAACATTTTCGAGACCACATTTATTGAAGAATATGTATAGAAATTATATAGAAATAGACAGCAAACATTCACTTACATGGATATCCCCTGAGCTCCCCGGAAGGTGGCAGGCTACAAGCTCCATTGGCAGGCAGAACAGCAGCCCTAAGGAACAACAGAGTTTCTGTAAGTTTTATCTCAATCTGGTGACATACTTTTTAGCGTTCCTCATGAGGTACCCTCTCATAGGGTAAGGTCTACCAAGATCTTCCTTGATCAGTGCTGCCATGAGCATCCAGGCGCTTAGATCTTTACAGCTATGCATGATATTTGGGGCCTTAGAGCACGACCCACGGAGGAATCAAAGAAAGGTTTAAAAAAAGCACATGTCTATGAATACCAGGTCATTGATACCCACCTTTTGAGATGATAGCTATAGCAGATTGGTCACATGACACAAGGCAAAGTTTACATCCCTTGAATGACTGAAGATGTGTCTTTGGTCCGGTGTGTTAATAAGGTGCATCCAGACAGGTAAGGAGCACTACACGAGTAAAAGAGATACTGTTAGGTTAGTCATTCTACAAATGGTAATTCTTTTTGCAATTCCTCATGAAATAACATGTCACAGGGCTGGCTATACCCTGATCAGGTTTCTCAACAGTGATCCCAAAGATCATGCCTACGTATCTGTGCACTGGGTTTGAGGAATGGACAGGCATGTGTCCAGGTATAAAACCTGCAATGATTTAGTCAAGCAGATCTCTGGCAAATACCCAGGATTCCACTCCTATGAGATAACGGATACCTTCCTCAAAATGGTACACATGATACCCATGGCTAAGTTTCCTTACCGTGAACGATTTTAGCAATCCCAAAGGTCAGGGCTGCTGTCTGGTTGATTCCTGGGATCAACAGGAGCCCTGTAGATACAAAGGAACTTATCTGAGTGTGGCATCTTATCTTCTAAAAATTGACATTCCTTTTCACTTGCTTGAATTTTGAGCATTTTCGAGGCCACATTTCTTAATCAACATGTGAATTCCAGAAGTAGCTAAGGAAATAAAGAAAATATGTACTTACTGGGATCCAACATTCAAAATTCCCAGAAGGTGGAAAGCTCCAACGTCAAGTGATAGGCAGGGCAGCTAAGGAACCAAAGAATTTCTGTTAGGTTGGTCTTGAAACAGAGGACATCTGCTTAAGCCTTTCTTCTGAAATGTCTTGTCATAGTGCAGGTTACGATCTATCTTCAAATGTGTCTTTCCAAGGTCCATGGACCTAGACCTTTACAGCTATGATCAGAGTTTAATGCCTTGAGAAGCACAACCCAAAACAGAACCCATGGAAATGTTTAAAATACTCAGTACAGACATGGCAAAGTGTACATACCCTGAATGACTGCAATAATCCTTTAGGTTGGAGATGGTTCCACGTTCCTTCCGGGAATAAGGGAAGCCCTGCGGGAACAAAGAAACTTCACTGAAGGAGTTTGGTTGTCGTCAGAAAATTGACAGTTATTTTCTATCCCTCCTATTTTATAACATTTTCGAGACCACATTTGATGAAGAATATGTATAGACATTATATAGAGATAGACAGCAAACATTCACTTACATGTATATCCCCTGGGCTCCCCGGAAGGTGGCAGGCTACAAGCTCCATTGGCAGGCAGAACAGCAGCCCTAAGGAACAACAGAGTTTCTGTAAGTTTTATCTCAATCTGGTGACATACCTTTTAGCGTTCCTCATGAGGTACCCTCTCATAGGGTAAGGTCTACCAAGATCTTCCTTGATCACTGCTGCCATGAGCATCCAGGCGCTTAGATCTTTACAGCTATGCATGATATTTGGGGCCTTAGAGCACGACCCACGGAGGAATCAAAGAAAGGTTTAAAAAAAGCACATGTCTATGAATACCAGGTCATTGATAGCCACCTTTTGAGATGATAGCTACAGCAGATTGGTCACATGACACAAGGCAAAGTTCACAATCCATGAATGACTGAAGATGTGTCTTTGGTCTAGTGTGTTTATAAGGTGCATCCAGACAGGTAAGGAGCACTACACAAGTAAAAGAGATACTGTTAGGTTAGTCATTCTACAAATGGTATTTCTTTTTGCAATTCCTCATGAAATAACATGTCACAGGGCTGGCTATACCCTGATCAGGTTTCCCAACAGTGATCCCAAAGATCATGCCTACGTATCTGTGAACTGGGTTTGAGGACTGGAAAGGCATGTGTCCAGGTATAAAACCTGCAATGATTTAGTCAAGCAGATCTCTGGCAAATACCCAGGATTCCACTCCTATGAGATAACGGATATTTTCCTCAAAATGGTACCCATGAGACCCATGGCTAAGTTTCCTTACCGTGAAAGATTTTAGCAATCCCAAAGGTCAGGGCTGCTGTCTGGTTGATTCCTGGGAACAAGAGGAGCCCTTTCGATACAAAGGAACTTATCTGAGTGTGGCATCTTATCTTCTAAAAATTGACATTCCTTTTCACTTGCTTAAATTTTGAGCATTTTCGAGGCCACATTTCTTGATCAACATGTGAATTCCAGAAGTAGCTAAGGAAATAAAGAAAATATGTACTTACTGGGATCCAACATTCAAAATTCCCAGAAGGTGGAAAGCTCCAACGTCAAGTGATAGGCAGGGCAGCTAAGGAACCAAAGAGTTTCTGTTAGGTTGGTCTTGAAACAGAGGACATCTGCTTAAGCCTTTCTTCTGAAATGTCTTGTCATAGAGCAGGTTACGATCTTTCTTCAAATGTGTCTTTCCAAGGTCCATGGACCTAGACCTTTACAGCTATGATCAGAGTTTAATGCCTTGAGAAGCACAACCCAAAAAAGAACCCATGGAAATGTTTAAAATACTAAGTACAGACATGGCAAAGTGTACACACCCTGAATGACTGCAATAATCCATTAGGTTGGAGATGGTTCCACGTTCCTTCCGGGAATAAGGGAAGCCCTGCGAGAACAAAGAAACTTCTCTGAAGGTGTTTGGTTGTCGTCAGAAAATTGACAGTTATTTTCTATCCCTCCTATTTTATAACATTTTCGAGACCACATTTATTGAAGAATATGTATAGAAATTATAGAGAAATAGACAGCAAACATTCACTTACATGGATATCCCCTGAGCTCCCCGGAAGGTGGCAGGCTACAAGCTCCATTGGCAGGCAGAACAGCAGCCCTAAGGAACAACAGAGTTTCTGTAAGTTTTATCTCAATCTGGTGACATACTTTTTAGCGTTCCTCATGAGGTACCCTCTCATAGGGTAAGGTCTACCAAGATCTTCCTTGATCAGTGCTGCCATGAGCATCCAGGCGCTTAGATCTTTACAGCTATGCATGATATTTGGGGCCTTAGAGCACGACCCACGGAGGAATCAAAGAAAGGTTTAAAAAAAGCACATGTCTATGAATACCAGGTCATTTATACCCACCTTTTGAGATGATAGCTATAGCAGATTGGTCACATGACACAAGGCAAAGTTTACATCCCTTGAATGACTGAAGATGTGTCTTTGGTCCAGTGTGTTAATAAGGTGCATCCAGACAGGTAAGGAGCACTACACGAGTAAAAGAGATACTGTTAGGTTAGTCATTCTACAAATGGTAATTCTTTTTGCAATTCCTCATGAAATAACATGTCACAGGGCTGGCTATACCCTGATCAGGTTTCTCAACAGTGATCCCAAAGATCATGCCTACGTATCTGTGCACTGGGTTTGAGGAATGGACAGGCATGTGTCCAGGTATAAAACCTGCAATGATTTAGTCAAGCAGATCTCTGGCAAATACCCAGGATTCCACTCCTATGAGATAACGGATATTTTCCTCAAAATGGTACCCATGAGACCCATGGCTAAGTTTCCTTACCGTGAAAGATTTTAGCAATCCCAAAGGTCAGGGCTGCTGTCTGGTTGATTCCTGGGAACAAGAGGAGCCCTTTCGATACAAAGGAACTTATCTGAGTGTGGCATCTTATCTTCTAAAAATTTACATTCCTTTTCACTTGCTTAAATTTTGAGCATTTTCGAGGCCACATTTCTTGATCAACATGTGAATTCCAGAAGTAGCTAAGGAAATAAAGAAAATATGTACTTACTGGGATCCAACATTCAAAATTCCCAGAAGGTGGAAAGCTCCAACGTCAAGTGATAGGCAGGGCAGCTAAGGAACCAAAGAATTTCTGTTAGGTTGGTCTTGAAACAGAGGACATCTGCTTAAGCCTTTCTTCTGAAATGTCTTGTCATAGAGCAGGTTACGATCTTTCTTCAAATGTGTCTTTCCAAGGTCCATGGACCTAGACTTTTACAGCTATGATCAGAGTTTAATGCCTTGAGAAGCACAACCCAAAACAGAACCCATGGAAATGTTTAAAATACTCAGTACAGACATGGCAAAGTGTACACACCCTGAATGACTGCAATAATCCATTACGATGGAGATGGTTCCACGTTCCTTCCGGGAATAAGGGAAGCCCTGCGAGAACAAAGAAACTTCTCTGAAGGTGTTTGGTTGTTGTCAGAAAATTGATAGTTATTTTCTATCCCTCCTATTTTATAACATTTTCGAGACCACATTTATTGAAGAATATGTATAGAAATTATATAGAAATAGACAGCAAACATTCACTTACATGGATATCCCCTGAGCTCCCCGGAAGGTGGCAGGCTACAAGCTCCATTGGCAGGCAGAACAGCAGCCCTAAGGAACAACAGAGTTTCTGTTAGTTTTATCTCAATCTGGTAACATACTTTTTAGCGTTCCTCATGAGGTACCCTCTCATAGGGTAAGGTCTACCAAGATCTTCCTTGATCAGTGCTGCCATGAGCATCCAGGCGCTTAGATCTTTACAGCTATGCATGATATTTGGGGCCTTAGAGCACGACCCACGGAGGAATCAAAGCAAGGTTTAAAAAAAGCACATGTCTATGAATACCAGGTCATTGATACCCACCTTTTGAGATGATAGCTATAGCAGATTGGTCACATGACACAAGGCAAAGTTTACATCCCTTGAATGACTGAAGATGTGTCTTTGGTCCAGTGTGTTAATAAGGTGCATCCAGACAGGTAAGGAGCACTACACGAGTAAAAGAGATACTGTTAGGTTAGTCATTCTACAAATGGTAATTCTTTATGCAATTCCTCATGAAATAACATGTCACAGGGCTGGCTATACCCTGATCAGGTTTCTCAACAGTGATCCCAAAGATCATGCCTACGTATCTGTGCACTGGGTTTGAGGAATGGACAGGCATGTGTCCAGGTATAAAACCTGCAATGATTTAGTCAAGCAGATCTCTGGCAAATACCCAGGATTCCACTCCTATGAGATAACGGATACTTTCCTCAAAATGGTACCCATGATACCCATGGCTAAGTTTCCTTACCGTGAAAGATTTTAGCAATCCCAAAGGTCAGGGCTGCTGTCTGGTTGATTCCTGGGATCAACAAGAGCCCTGTAGATACAAAGGAACTTATCTGAGTGTGGCATCTTATCTTCTAAAAATTGACATTCCTTTTCACTTGCTTGAATTTTGAGCATTTTCGAGGCCACATTTCTTAATTAACATGTGAATTCCAGAAGTAGCTAAGGAAATAAAGAAAGTATGTACTTACTGGGATCCAACATTCAAAATTCCCAGAAGGTGGAAAGCTCCAACGTCAAGTGATAGGCAGGGCAGCTAAGGAACCAAAGAATTTCTGTTAGGTTGGTCTTGAAACAGAGGACATCTGCTTAAGCCTTTCTTCTGAAATGTCTTGTCATAGTGCAGGTTACGATCTTTCTTCAAATGTGTCTTTCCAAGGTCCATGGACCTAGACCTTTACAGCTATGATCAGAGTTTAATGCCTTGAGAAGCACAACCCAAAACAGAACCCATGGAAATGTTTAAAATACTCAGTACAGACATGGCAAAGTGTACATACCCTGAATGACTGCAATAATCCTTTAGGTTGGAGATGGTTCCACGTTCCTTCCGGGAATAAGGGAAGCCCTGCGGGAACAAAGAAACTTCACTGAAGGAGTTTGGTTGTCGTCAGAAAATTGACAGTTATTGTCTATCCCTCCTATTTTATAACATTTTCGAGACCACATTTGATGAAGAATATGTATAGACATTATATAGAGATAGACAGCAAACATTCACTTACATGTATATCCCCTGGGCTCCCCGGAAGGTGGCAGGCTACAAGCTCCATTGGCAGGCAGAACAGCAGCCCTAAGGAACAACAGAGTTTCTGTAAGTTTTATCTCAATCTGGTGACATACATTTTAGCGTTCCTCATGAGGTACCCTCTCATAGGGTAAGGTCTACCAAGATCTTCCTTGATCACTGCTGCCATGAGCATCCAGGCGCTTAGATCTTTACAGCTATGCATGATATTTGGGGCCTTAGAGCACGACCCACGGAGGAATCAAAGAAAGGTTTAAAAAAAGCACATGTCTATGAATACCAGGTCATTGATAGCCACCTTTTGAGATGATAGCTACAGCAGATTGGTCACATGACACAAGGCAAAGTTCACAATCCATGAATGACTGAAGATGTGTCTTTGGTCTAGTGTGTTTATAAGGTGCATCCAGACAGGTAAGCAGCACTACACAAGTAATAGAGATACTGTTAGGTTAGTCATTCTACAAATGGTATTTCTTTTTGCAATTCCTCATGAAATAACATGTCACAGGGCTGGCTATACCCTGATCAGGTTTCCCAACAGTGATCCCAAAGATCATGCCTACGTATCTGTGCACTGGGTTTGAGGAATGGAAAGGCATGTGTCCAGTTATAAAACCTGCAATGATTTAGTCAAGCAGATCTCTGGCAAATACCCAGGATTCCACTCCTATGAGATAACGGATATTTTCCTCAAAATGGTACCCATGAGACCCATGGCTAAGTTTCCTTACCGTGAAAGATTTTAGCAATCCCAAAGGTCAGGGCTGCTGTCTGGTTGATTCCTGGGAACAAGAGGAGCCCTTTAGATACAAAGGAACTTATCTGAGTGTGGCATCTTATCTTCTAAAAATTGACATTCCTTTTCACTTGCTTAAATTTTGAGCATTTTCGAGGCCACATTTCTTGATCAACATGTGAATTCCAGAAGTAGCTAAGGAAATAAAGAAAATATGTACTTACTGGGATCCAACATTCAAAATTCCCAGAAGGTGGAAAGCTCCAACGTCAAGTGATAGGCAGGGCAGCTAAGGAACCAAAGAGTTTCTGTTAGGTTGGTCTTGAAACAGAGGACATCTGCTTAAGCCTTTCTTCTGAAATGTCTTGTCATAGAGCAGGTTACGATCTTTCTTCAAATGTGTCTTTCCAAGGTCCATGGACCTAGACTTTTACAGCTATGATCAGAGTTTAATGCCTTGAGAAGCACAACCCAAAACAGAACCCATGGAAATGTTTAAAATACTCAGTACAGACATGGCAAAGTGTACACACCCTGAATGACTGCAATAATCCATTAGGTTGGAGATGGTTCCACGTTCCTTCCGGGAATAAGGGAAGCCCTGCGAGAACAAAGAAACTTCTCTGAAGGTGTTTGGTTGTTGTCAGAAAATTGACAGTTATTTTCTATCCCTCCTATTTTATAACATTTTCGAGACCACATTTATTGAAGAATATGTATAGAAATTATATAGAAATAGACAGCAAACATTCACTTACATGGATATCCCCTGAGCTCCCCGGAAGGTGGCAGGCTACAAGCTCCATTGGCAGGCAGAACAGCAGCCCTAAGGAACAACAGAGTTTCTGTAAGTTTTATCTCAATCTGGTGACATACTTTTTAGCGTTCCTCATGAGGTACCCTCTCATAGGGTAAGGTCTACCAAGATCTTCCTTGATCAGTGCTGCCATGAGCATCCAGGCGCTTAGATCTTTACAGCTATGCATGATATTTGGGGCCTTAGAGCACGACCCACGGAGGAATCAAAGAAAGGTTTAAAAAAAGCACATGTCTATGAATACCAGGTCATTGATACCCACCTTTTGAGATGATAGCTATAGCAGATTGGTCACATGACACAAGGCAAAGTTTACATCCCTTGAATGACTGAAGATGTGTCTTTGGTCCAGTGTGTTAATAAGGTGCATCCAGACAGGTAAGGAGCACTACACGAGGAAAAGAGATACTGTTAGGTTAGTCATTCTACAAATGCTAATTCTTTATGCAATTCCTCATGAAATAACATGTCACAGGGCTGGCTATACCCTGATCAGGTTTCTCAACAGTGATCCCAAAGATCATGCCTACGTATCTGTGCACTGGGTTTGAGGAATGGACAGGCATGTGTCCAGGTATAAAACCTGCAATGATTTAGTCAAGCAGATCTCTGGCAAATACCCAGGATTCCACTCCTATGAGATAACGGATACTTTCCTCAAAATGGTACCCATGATACCCATGGCTAAGTTTCCTTACCGTGAAAGATTTTAGCAATCCCAAAGGTCAGGGCTGCTGTCTGGTTGATTCCTGGGATCAACAAGAGCCCTGTAGATACAAAGGAACTTATCTGAGTGTGGCATCTTATCTTCTAAAAATTGACATTCCTTTTCACTTGCTTGAATTTTGAGCATTTTCGAGGCCACATTTCTTAATCAACATGTGAATTCCAGAAGTAGCTAAGGAAATAAAGAAAATATGTACTTACTGGGATCCAACATTCAAAATTCCCAGAAGGTGGAAAGCTCCAACGTCAAGTGATAGGCAGGGCAGCTAAGGAACCAAAGAATTTCTGTTAGGTTGGTCTTGAAACAGAGGACATCTGCTTAAGCCTTTCTTCTGAAATGTCTTGTCATAGTGCAGGTTACGATCTATCTTCAAATGTGTCTTTCCAAGGTCCATGGACCTAGACCTTTACAGCTATGATCAGAGTTTAATGCCTTGAGAAGCACAACCCAAAACAGAACCCATGGAAATGTTTAAAATACTCAGTACAGACATGGCAAAGTGTACATACCCTGAATGACTGCAATAATCCTTTAGGTTGGAGATGGTTCCACGTTCCTTCCGGGAATAAGGGAAGCCCTGCGGGAACAAAGAAACTTCACTGAAGGAGTTTGGTTGTCGTCAGAAAATTGACAGTTATTTTCTATCCCTCCTATTTTATAACATTTTCGAGACCACATTTGATGAAGAATATGTATAGACATTATATAGAGATAGACAGCAAACATTCACTTACATGTATATCCCCTGGGCTCCCCGGAAGGTGGCAGGCTACAAGCTCCATTGGCAGGCAGAACAGCAGCCCTAAGGAACAACAGAGTTTCTGTAAGTTTTATCTCAATCTGGTGACATACCTTTTAGCGTTCCTCATGAGGTACCCTCTCATAGGGTAAGGTCTACCAAGATCTTCCTTGATCACTGCTGCCATGAGCATCCAGGCGCTTAGATCTTTACAGCTATGCATGATATTTGGGGCCTTAGAGCACGACCCACGGAGGAATCAAAGAAAGGTTTAAAAAAAGCACATGTCTATGAATACCAGGTCATTGATAGCCACCTTTTGAGATGATAGCTACAGCAGATTGGTCACATGACACAAGGCAAAGTTCACAATCCATGAATGACTGAAGATGTGTCTTTGGTCTAGTGTGTTTATAAGGTGCATCCAGACAGGTAAGGAGCACTACACAAGTAAAAGAGATACTGTTAGGTTAGTCATTCTACAAATGGTATTTCTTTTTGCAATTCCTCATGAAATAACATGTCACAGGGCTGGCTATACCCTGATCAGGTTTCCCAACAGTGATCCCAAAGATCATGCCTACGTATCTGTGAACTGGGTTTGAGGAATGGAAAGGCATGTGTCCAGTTATAAAACCTGCAATGATTTAGTCAAGCAGATCTCTGGCAAATACCCAGGATTCCACTCCTATGAGATAACGGATATTTTCCTCAAAATGGTACCCATGAGACCCATGGCTAAGTTTCCTTACCGTGAAAGATTTTAGCAATCCCAAAGGTCAGGGCTGCTGTCTGGTTGATTCCTGGGAACAAGAGGAGCCCTTTAGATACAAAGGAACTTATCTGAGTGTGGCATCTTATCTTCTAAAAATTGACATTCCTTTTCACTTGCTTAAATTTTGAGCATTTTCGAGGCCACATTTCTTGATCAACATGTGAATTCCAGAAGTAGCTAAGGAAATAAAGAAAATATGTACTTACTGGGATCCAACATTCAAAATTCCCAGAAGGTGGAAAGCTCCAACGTCAAGTGATAGGCAGGGCAGCTAAGGAACCAAAGAGTTTCTGTTAGGTTGGTCTTGAAACAGAGGACATCTGCTTAAGCCTTTCTTCTGAAATGTCTTGTCATAGAGCAGGTTACGATCTTTCTTCAAATGTGTCTTTCCAAGGTCCATGGACCTAGACTTTTACAGCTATGATCAGAGTTTAATGCCTTGAGAAGCACAACCCAAAACAGAACCCATGGAAATGTTTAAAATACTCAGTACAGACATGGCAAAGTGTACACACCCTGAATGACTGCAATAATCCATTAGGTTGGAGATGGTTCCACGTTCCTTCCGGGAATAAGGGAAGCCCTGCGAGAACAAAGAAACTTCTCTGAAGGTGTTTGGTTGTTGTCAGAAAATTGACAGTTATTTTCTATCCCTCCTATTTTATAACATTTTCGAGACCACATTTATTGAAGAATATGTATAGAAATTATATAGAAATAGACAGCAAACATTCACTTACATGGATATCCCCTGAGCTCCCCGGAAGGTGGCAGGCTACAAGCTCCATTGGCAGGCAGAACAGCAGCCCTAAGGAACAACAGAGTTTCTGTAAGTTTTATCTCAATCTGGTGACATACTTTTTAGCGTTCCTCATGAGGTACCCTCTCATAGGGTAAGGTCTACCAAGATCTTCCTTGATCAGTGCTGCCATGAGCATCCAGGCGCTTAGATCTTTACAGCTATGCATGATATTTGGGGCCTTAGAGCACGACCCACGGAGGAATCAAAGAAAGGTTTAAAAAAAGCACATGTCTATGAATACCAGGTCATTGATACCCACCTTTTGAGATGATAGCTATAGCAGATTGGTCACATGACACAAGGCAAAGTTTACATCCCTTGAATGACTGAAGATGTGTCTTTGGTCCAGTGTGTTAATAAGGTGCATCCAGACAGGTAAGGAGCACTACACGAGGAAAAGAGATACTGTTAGGTTAGTCATTCTACAAATGCTAATTCTTTATGCAATTCCTCATGAAATAACATGTCACAGGGCTGGCTATACCCTGATCAGGTTTCTCAACAGTGATCCCAAAGATCATGCCTACGTATCTGTGCACTGGGTTTGAGGAATGGACAGGCATGTGTCCAGGTATAAAACCTGCAATGATTTAGTCAAGCAGATCTCTGGCAAATACCCAGGATTCCACTCCTATGAGATAACGGATACTTTCCTCAAAATGGTACCCATGATACCCATGGCTAAGTTTCCTTACCGTGAAAGATTTTAGCAATCCCAAAGGTCAGGGCTGCTGTCTGGTTGATTCCTGGGATCAACAAGAGCCCTGTAGATACAAAGGAACTTATCTGAGTGTGGCATCTTATCTTCTAAAAATTGACATTCCTTTTCACTTGCTTGAATTTTGAGCATTTTCGAGGCCACATTTCTTAATCAACATGTGAATTCCAGAAGTAGCTAAGGAAATAAAGAAAATATGTACTTACTGGGATCCAACATTCAAAATTCCCAGAAGGTGGAAAGCTCCAACGTCAAGTGATAGGCAGGGCAGCTAAGGAACCAAAGAATTTCTGTTAGGTTGGTCTTGAAACAGAGAACTTCTGCTTAAGCCTTTCTTCTGAAATGTCTTGTCATAGTGCAGGTTACGATCTTTCTTCAAATGTGTCTTTCCAAGGTCCATGGACCTAGACCTTTACAGCTATGATCAGAGTTTAATGCCTTGAGAAGCACAACCCAAAACAGAACCCATGGAAATGTTTAAAATACTCAGTACAGACATGGCAAAGTGTACATACCCTGAATGACTGCAATAATCCTTTAGGTTGGAGATGGTTCCACGTTCCTTCCGGGAATAAGGGAAGCCCTGCGGGAACAAAGAAACTTCACTGAAGGAGTTTGGTTGTCGTCAGAAAATTGACAGTTATTTTCTATCCCTCCTATTTTATAACATTTTCGAGACCACATTTGATGAAGAATATGTATAGACATTATATAGAGATAGACAGCAAACATTCACTTACATGTATATCCCCTGGGCTCCCCGGAAGGTGGCAGGCTACAAGCTCCATTGGCAGGCAGAACAGCAGCCCTAAGGAACAACAGAGTTTCTGTAAGTTTTATCTCAATCTGGTGACATACATTTTAGCGTTCCTCATGAGGTACCCTCTCATAGGGTAAGGTCTACCAAGATCTTCCTTGATCACTGCTGCCATGAGCATCCAGGCGCTTAGATCTTTACAGCTATGCATGATATTTGGGGCCTTAGAGCACGACCCACGGAGGAATCAAAGAAAGGTTTAAAAAAAACACATGTCTATGAATACCAGGTCATTGATAGCCACCTTTTGAGATGATAGCTACAGCAGATTGGTCACATGACACAAGGCAAAGTTCACAATCCATGAATGACTGAAGATGTGTCTTTGGTCTAGTGTGTTTATAAGGTGCATCCAGACAGGTAAGGAGCACTACACAAGTAATAGAGATACTGTTAGGTTAGTCATTCTACAAATGGTATTTCTTTTTGCAATTCCTCATGAAATAACATGTCACAGGGCTGGCTATACCCTGATCAGGTTTCCCAACAGTGATCCCAAAGATCATGCCTACGTATCTGTGAACTGGGTTTGAGGACTGGAAAGGCATGTGTCCAGGTATAAAACCTGCAATGATTTAGTCAAGCAGATCTCTGGCAAATACCCAGGATTCCACTCCTATGAGATAACGGATACTTTCCTCAAAATGGTACCCATGATACCCATGGCTAAGTTTCCTTACCGTGAAAGATTTTAGCAATCCCAAAGGTCAGGGCTGCTGTCTGGTTGATTCCTGGGATCAAGAGGAGCCCTGTAGATACAAAGGAACTTATCTGAGTGTGGCATCTTATCTTCTTAAAATTGACATTCCTTTTCACTTGCTTGAATTTTGAGCATTTTCGAGGCCACATTTCTTAATCAACATGTGAATTCCAGAAGTAGCTAAGGAAATAAAGAAAATATGTACTTACTGGGATCCAACATTCAAAATTCCCAGAAGGTGGAAAGCTCCAACGTCAAGTGATAGGCAAGGCAGCTAAGGAACCAAAGAATTTCTGTTAGGTTGGTCTTGAAACAGAGGACATCTGCTTAAGCCTTTCTTCTCAAATGTCTTGTCATAGAGCAGGTTACGATCTTTCTTCAAATGTGTCTTTCCAAGGTCCATGGACCTAGACCTTTACAGCTATGATCAGAGTTTAATGCCTTGAGAAGCACAACCCAAAACAGAACCCGTGGAAATGTTTAAAATACTCAGTACAGACATGGCAAAGTGTACATGCCCTGAATGACTGCAATAATCCATTAGGTTGGAGATGGTTCCACGTTCCTTCCGGGAATAAGGGAAGCCCTGCGGGAACAAAGAAACTTCTCTGAAGGAGTTTGGTTGTCGTCAGAAAATTGACAGTTATGTTCTATCCCTCCTAATTTATAACATTTTCGAGACCACATTTGATGAAGAATATGTATAGACATTATATAGAGATAGACAGCAAACATTCACTTACATGGATATCCCCTGGGCTCCCCGGAAGGTGGCAGGCTACAAGCTCCATTGGCAGGCAGAACAGCAGCCCTAAGGAACAACAGAGTTTCTGTAAGTTTTATCTCAATCTGGTGACATACTTTTTAGCGTTCCTCATGAGGTACCCTCTCATAGGTTAAGGTCTACCAAGATCTTCCTTGATCAGTGCTGCCATGAGCATCCAGGCGCTTAGATCTTTACAGCTATGCATGATATTTGGGGCCTTAGAGCACGACCCACGGAGGAATCAAAGAAAGGTTTAAAAAAAGCACATGTCTATGAATACCAGGTCATTGATACCCACCTTTTGAGATGTAGCTATAGCAGATTGGTCACATGACACAAGGCAAAGTTCACATTCCTTGAATGACTGAAGATGTGTCTTTGGTCCAGTGTGTTAATAAGGTGCATCCAGACAGGTAAGGAGCACTACACGAGTAAAGGAGATACTGTTAGGTTAGTCATTCTACAAATGGTATTTCTTTTTGCAATTCCTCATGAAATAACATGTCACAGGGCTGGCTATCCTGATCAGGTTTCTCAACAGTGATCCCAAAGATCATGCCTACGTATCTGTGCACTGGGTTTGAGGACTGGACAGGCATGTGTCCAGGTATAAAACCTGCAATGATTTAGTCAAGCAGATCTCTGGCAAATACCCAGGATTCCACTCCTATGAGATAACGGATACTTTACTCAAAATGGTACCCATGAGACCCATGGCTAAGTTTCCTTACTGTGAAAGATTTTAGCAATCCCAAAGGTCAGGGCTGCTATTTGGTTGATTCCTGGGAACAAGAGGAGCCCTGTAGATACAAAGGAACTTATCTGAGTGTGGCATCTTATCTTCTAAAAATTGACATTCCTTTTCACTTGCTTAAATTTTGAGCATTTTCGAGGCCACATTTCTTGATCAACATGTGAATTCCAGAAGTAGCTAAGGAAATAAAGAAAATATGTACTTACTGGGATCCAACATTCAAAATTCCCAGAAGGTGGAAAGCTCCAACGTCAAGTGATAGGCAGGGCAGCTAAGGAACCAAAGAGTTTCTGTTAGGTTGGTCTTGAAACAGAGGACATCTGCTTAATCCTTTCTTCTGAAATGTCTTGTCATAGAGCAGGTTACGATCTTTCTTCAAATGTGTCTTTCCAAGGGCCATGGACCTAGACCTTTACAGCTATGATCAGAGTTTAATGCCTTGAGAAGTACAACCCAAAACAGAACCTGTGGAAATGTTTAAAATACTCAGTACAGACATGGCAAAGTGTACATACCCTGAATGACTGCAATAATCCATTAGGTTGGAGATGGTTCCACGTTCCTTTCGGGAATAAGGGAAGCCCTGCGGGAACCAAGAATCTTCTCTGAAGGTCTTTGGTTGTCGTCAGAAAATTGACAGCTATTTTCTATCCCTCCTATTTTATAACATTTTCGAGACCACATTTGATGAAGAATTTGTATAGACATTATCTAGAGAAAGACAGCAAACATTCACTTACATGGATATACTTGGGGGCACCCCGGAAGGTGGCAGGCTACAAGCTCCATTGGCAGGCAGAACAGCAGCCCTAAGGAACAACAGAGTTTCTGTAAGTTTTATCTCAATCTGGTGACATACTTTTTAGCGTTCCTCATGAGGTACCCTCTCATAGGGTAAGGTCTACCAAGATCTTCCTTGATCAGTGCTGCCATGAGCATCCAGGCGCTTAGATCTTTACAGCTATGCATGATATTTGGGGCCTTAGAGCACGACCCACGGAGGAATCAAAGAAAGGTTTAAAAAAAGCACATGTCTATGAATACCAGGTCATTGATACCCACCTTTTGAGATGATAGCTATAGCAGATTGGTCACATGACACAAGGCAAAGTTTACATCCCTTGAATGACTGAAGATGTGTCTTTGGTCCAGTGTGTTAATAAGGTGCATCCAGACAGGTAAGGAGCACTACACGAGTAAAAGAGATACTGTTAGGTTAGTCATTCTACAAATGGTAATTCTTTTTGCAATTCCTCATGAAATAACATGTCGCAGGGCTGGCTATACCCTGATCAGGTTTCTCAACAGTGATCCCAAAGATCATGCCTACGTATCTGTGCACAGGGTTTGAGGACTGGACAGGCATGTGTCCAGGTATAAAACCTGCAATGATTTAGTCAAGCAGATCTCTGGCAAATACCCAGGATTCCACTCCTATGAGATAACGGATACTTTCCTCAAAATGGTACCCATGATACCCATGGCTAAGTTTCCTTACCGTGAAAGATTTTAGCAATCCCAAAGGTCAGGGCTGCTGTCTGGTTGATTCCTGGGATCAAGAGGAGCCCTGTAGATACAAAGGAACTTATCTGAGTGTGGCATCTTATCTTCTAAAAATTGACATTCCTTTTCACTTGCTTGAATTTTGAGCATTTTCGAGGCCACATTTCTTAATCAACATGTGAATTCCAGAAGTAGCTAAGGAAATAAAGAAAATATGTACTTACTGGGATCCAACATTCAAAATTCCCAGAAGGTGGAAAGCTCCAACGTCAAGTGATAGGCAAGGCAGCTAAGGAACCAAAGAATTTATGTTAGGTTGGTCTTGAAACAGAGGACATCTGCTTAAGCCTTTCTTCTCAAATGTCTTGTCATAGAGCAGGTCACGATCTTTCTTCAAATGTGTCTTTCCAAGGTCCATGGACCTAGACCTTTACAGCTATGATCAGAGTTTAATGCCTTGAGAAGCACAACCCAAAACAGAACCCGTGGAAATGTTTAAAATACTCAGTACAGACATGGCAAAGTGTACATGCCCTGAATGACTGCAATAATCCATTAGGTTGGAGATGGTTCCACGTTCCTTCCGGGAATAAGGGAAGCCCTGCGGGAACAAAGAAACTTCTCTGAAGGAGTTTGGTTGTCGTCAGAAAATTGACAGTTATGTTCTATCCCTCCTAATTTATAACATTTTCGAGACCACATTTGATGAAGAATATGTATAGACATTATATAGAGATAGACAGCAAACATTCACTTACATGGATATCCCCTGGGCTCCCCGGAAGGTGGCAGGCTACAAGCTCCATTGGCAGGCAGAACAGCAGCCCTAAGGAACAACAGAGTTTCTGTAAGTTTTATCTCAATCTGGTGACATACTTTTTAGCGTTCCTCATGAGGTACCCTCTCATAGGTTAAGGTCTACCAAGATCTTCCTTGATCAGTGCTGCCATGAGCATCCAGGCGCTTAGATCTTTACAGCTATGCATGATATTTGGGGCCTTAGAGCACGACCCACGGAGGAATCAAAGAAAGGTTTAAAAAAAGCACATGTCTATGAATACCAGGTCATTGATACCCACCTTTTGAGATGTAGCTATAGCAGATTGGTCACATGACACAAGGCAAAGTTCACATTCCTTGAATGACTGAAGATGTGTCTTTGGTCCAGTGTGTTAATAAGGTGCATCCAGACAGGTAAGGAGCACTACACGAGTAAAGGAGATACTGTTAGGTTAGTCATTCTACAAATGGTATTTCTTTTTGCAATTCCTCATGAAATAACATGTCACAGGGCTGGCTATCCTGATCAGGTTTCTCAACAGTGATCCCAAAGATCATGCCTACGTATCTGTGCACTGGGTTTGAGGACTGGACAGGCATGTGTCCAGGTATAAAACCTGCAATGATTTAGTCAAGCAGATCTCTGGCAAATACCCAGGATTCCACTCCTATGAGATAACGGATACTTTACTCAAAATGGTACCCATGAGACCCATGGCTAAGTTTCCTTACTGTGAAAGATTTTAGCAATCCCAAAGGTCAGGGCTGCTATTTGGTTGATTCCTGGGAACAAGAGGAGCCCTGTAGATACAAAGGAACTTATCTGAGTGTGGCATCTTATCTTCTAAAAATTGACATTCCTTTTCACTTGCTTAAATTTTGAGCATTTTCGAGGCCACATTTCTTGATCAACATGTGAATTCCAGAAGTAGCTAAGGAAATAAAGAAAATATGTACTTACTGGGATCCAACATTCAAAATTCCCAGAAGGTGGAAAGCTCCAACGTCAAGTGATAGGCAGGGCAGCTAAGGAACCAAAGAGTTTCTGTTAGGTTGGTCTTGAAACAGAGGACATCTGCTTAATCCTTTCTTCTGAAATGTCTTGTCATAGAGCAGGTTACGATCTTTCTTCAAATGTGTCTTTCCAAGGGCCATGGACCTAGACCTTTACAGCTATGATCAGAGTTTAATGCCTTGAGAAGTACAACCCAAAACAGAACCTGTGGAAATGTTTAAAATACTCAGTACAGACATGGCAAAGTGTACATACCCTGAATGACTGCAATAATCCATTAGGTTGGAGATGGTTCCACGTTCCTTTCGGGAATAAGGGAAGCCCTGCGGGAACCAAGAATCTTCTCTGAAGGTCTTTGGTTGTCGTCAGAAAATTGACAGCTATTTTCTATCCCTCCTATTTTATAACATTTTCGAGACCACATTTGATGAAGAATTTGTATAGACATTATCTAGAGAAAGACAGCAAACATTCACTTACATGGATATACTTGGGGGCACCCCGGAAGGTGGCAGGCTACAAGCTCCATTGGCAGGCAGAACAGCAGCCCTAAGGAACAACAGAGTTTCTGTAAGTTTTATCTCAATCTGGTGACATACTTTTTAGCGTTCCTCATGAGGTACCCTCTCATAGGGTAAGGTCTACCAAGATCTTCCTTGATCAGTGCTGCCATGAGCATCCAGGCGCTTAGATCTTTACAGCTATGCATGATATTTGGGGCCTTAGAGCACGACCCACGGAGGAATCAAAGAAAGGTTTAAAAAAAGCACATGTCTATGAATACCAGGTCATTGATACCCACCTTTTGAGATGATAGCTATAGCAGATTGGTCACATGACACAAGGCAAAGTTTACATCCCTTGAATGACTGAAGATGTGTCTTTGGTCCAGTGTGTTAATAAGGTGCATCCAGACAGGTAAGGAGCACTACACGAGTAAAAGAGATACTGTTAGGTTAGTCATTCTACAAATGGTAATTCTTTTTGCAATTCCTCATGAAATAACATGTCGCAGGGCTGGCTATACCCTGATCAGGTTTCTCAACAGTGATCCCAAAGATCATGCCTACGTATCTGTGCACAGGGTTTGAGGACTGGACAGGCATGTGTCCAGGTATAAAACCTGCAATGATTTAGTCAAGCAGATCTCTGGCAAATACCCAGGATTCCACTCCTATGAGATAACGGATACTTTCCTCAAAATGGTACCCATGATACCCATGGCTAAGTTTCCTTACCGTGAAAGATTTTAGCAATCCCAAAGGTCAGGGCTGCTGTCTGGTTGATTCCTGGGATCAAGAGGAGCCCTGTAGATACAAAGGAACTTATCTGAGTGTGGCATCTTATCTTCTAAAAATTGACATTCCTTTTCACTTGCTTGAATTTTGAGCATTTTCGAGGCCACATTTCTTAATCAACATGTGAATTCCAGAAGTAGCTAAGGAAATAAAGAAAATATGTACTTACTGGGATCCAACATTCAAAATTCCCAGAAGGTGGAAAGCTCCAACGTCAAGTGATAGGCAAGGCAGCTAAGGAACCAAAGAATTTATGTTAGGTTGGTCTTGAAACAGAGGACATCTGCTTAAGCCTTTCTTCTCAAATGTCTTGTCATAGAGCAGGTCACGATCTTTCTTCAAATGTGTCTTTCCAAGGTCCATGGACCTAGACCTTTACAGCTATGATCAGAGTTTAATGCCTTGAGAAGCACAACCCAAAACAGAACCCGTGGAAATGTTTAAAATACTCAGTACAGACATGGCAAAGTGTACATGCCCTGAATGACTGCAATAATCCATTAGGTTGGAGATGGTTCCACGTTCCTTCTGGGAATAAGGGAAGCCCTGCGGGAACAAAGAAACTTCTCTGAAGGAGTTTGGTTGTCGTCAGAAAATTGACAGTTATGTTCTATCCCTCCTAATTTATAACATTTTCGAGACCACATTTGATGAAGAATATGTATAGACATTATATAGAGATAGCCAGCAAACATTCACTTACATGGATATCCCCTGGGCTCCCCGGAAGGTGGCAGGCTACAAGCTCCATTGGCAGGCAGAACAGCAGCCCTAAGGAACAACAGAGTTTCTGTAAGTTTTATCTCAATCTGGTGACATACTTTTTAGCGTTCCTCATGAGGTACCCTCTCATAGGTTAAGGTCTACCAAGATCTTCCTTCATCAGTGCTGCCATGAGCATCCAGGCGCTTAGATCTTTACAGCTATGCATGATATTTGGGGCCTTAGAGCACGACCCACGGAGGAATCAAAGAAAGGTTTAAAAAAAGCACATGTCTATGAATACCAGGTCATTGATACCCACCTTTTGAGATGTAGCTATAGCAGATTGGTCACATGACACAAGGCAAAGTTCACATTCCTTGAATGACTGAAGATGTGTCTTTGGTCCAGTGTGTTAATAAGGTGCATCCAGACAGGTAAGGAGCACTACACGAGTAAAGGAGATACTGTTAGGTTAGTCATTCTACAAATGGTATTTCTTTTTGCAATTCCTCATGAAATAACATGTCACAGGGCTGGCTATCCTGATCAGGTTTCTCAACAGTGATCCCAAAGATCATGCCTACGTATCTGTGCACTGGGTTTGAGGACTGGACAGGCATGTGTCCAGGTATAAAACCTGCAATGATTTAGTCAAGCAGATCTTTGGCAAATACCCAGGATTCCACTCCTATGAGATAACGGATACTTTACTCAAAATGGTACCCATGAGACCCATGGCTAAGTTTCCTTACTGTGAAAGATTTTAGCAATCCCAAAGGTCAGGGCTGCTATTTGGTTGATTCCTGGGAACAAGAGGAGCCCTGTAGATACAAAGGAACTTATCTGAGTGTGGCATCTTATCTTCTAAAAATTGACATTCCTTTTCACTTGCTTAAATTTTGAGCATTTTCGAGGCCACATTTCTTGATCAACATGTGAATTCCAGAAGTAGCTAAGGAAATAAAGAAAATATGTACTTACTGGGATCCAACATTCAAAATTCCCAGAAGGTGGAAAGCTCCAACGTCAAGTGATAGGCAGGGCAGCTAAGGAACCAAAGAGTTTCTGTTAGGTTGGTCTTGAAACAGAGGACATCTGCTTAATCCTTTCTTCTGAAATGTCTTGTCATAGAGCAGGTTACGATCTTTCTTCAAATGTGTCTTTCCAAGGGCCATGGACCTAGACCTTTACAGCTATGATCAGAGTTTAATGCCTTGAGAAGTACAACCCAAAACAGAACCCGTGGAAATGTTTAAAATACTCAGTACAGACATGGCAAAGTGTACATACCCTGAATGACTGCAATAATCCATTAGGTTGGAGATGGTTCCACGTTCCTTTCGGGAATAAGGGAAGCCCTGCGGGAACCAAGAATCTTCTCTGAAGGTCTTTGGTTCTCGTCAGAAAATTGACAGCTATTTTCTATCCCTCCTATTTTATAACATTTTCGAGACCACATTTGATGAAGAATTTGGATAGACATTATCTAGAGAAAGACAGCAAACATTCACTTACATGGATATACTTGGGGGCTCCCCGGAAGGTGGCAGGCTACAAGCTCCATTGGCAGGCAGAACAGCAGCCCTAAGGAACAACAGAGTTTCTGTAAGTTTTATCTCAATCTGGTGACATACTTTTTAGCGTTCCTCATGAGGTACCCTCTCATAGGGTAAGGTCTACCAAGATCTTCCTTGATCAGTGCTGCCATGAGCATCCAGGCGCTTAGATCTTTACAGCTATGCATGATATTTGGGGCCTTAGAGCACGACCCATGGAGGAATCAAAGAAAGGTTTAGAAAAAGCACATGTCTATGAATACCAGGTCATTGATACCCACCTTTTGAGATGATAGCTATAGCAGATTGGTCACATGACACAAGGCAAAGTTTACATCCCTTGAATGACTGAAGATGTGTCTTTGGTCCAGTGTGTTAATAAGGTGCATCCAGACAGGTAAGGAGCACTACACGAGTAAAAGAGATACTGTTAGGTTAGTCATTCTACAAATGGTAATTCTTTTTGCAATTCCTCATGAAATAACATGTCACAGGGCTGGCTATACCCTGATCAGGTTTCTCAACAGTGATCCCAAAGATCATGCCTACGTATCTGTGCACTGGGTTTGAGGAATGGACAGGCATGTGTCCAGGTATAAAACCTGCAATGATTTAGTCAAGCAGATCTCTGGCAAATACCCAGGATTCCACTCCTATGAGATAACGGATACTTTCCTCAAAATGGTACCCATGATACCCATGGCTAAGTTTCCTTACCGTGAAAGATTTTAGCAATCCCAAAGGTCAGGGCTGCTGTCTGGTTGATTCCTGGGATCAACAGGAGCCCTGTAGATACAAAGGAACTTATCCGAGTGTGGCATCTTATCTTCTAAAAATTGACATTCCTTTTCACTTGCTTGAATTTTGAGCATTTTCGAGGCCACATTTCTTAATCAACATGTGAATTCCAGAAGTAGCTAAGGAAATAAAGAAAATATGTACTTACTGGGATCCAACATTCAAAATTCCCAGAAGGTGGAAAGCTCCAACGTCAAGTGATAGGCAGGGCAGCTAAGGAACCAAAGAATTTCTGTTAGGTTGGTCTTGAAACAGAGGACATCTGCTTAAGCCTTTCTTCTGAAATGTCTTGTCATAGAGCAGGTTACGATCTTTCTTCAAATGTGTCTTTCCAAGGTCCATGGACCTAGACCTTTACAGCTATGATCAGAGTTTAATGCCTTGAGAAGCACAACCCAAAACGGAACCCATGGAAATGTTTAAAATACTCAGTACAGACATGGCAAAGTGTACATGCCCTGAATGACTGCAATAATCCATTAGGTTGGAGATGGTTCCACGTTCCTTCCGGGAATAAGGGAAGCCCTGCGGGAACAAAGAAACTTCGCTGAAGGAGTTTGGTTGTCGTCAGAAAATTGACAGTTATTTTCTATCCCTCCTATTTTATAACATTTTCGAGACCACATTTGATGAAGAATATGTATAGACATTATATAGAGATAGACAGCAAACATTCACTTACATGTATATCCCCTGGGCTCCCCGGAAGGTGGCAGGCTACAAGCTCCATTGGCAGGCAGAACAGCAGCCCTAAGGAACAACAGAGTTTCTGTAAGTTTTATCTCAATCTGGTGACATACCTTTTAGCGTTCCTCATGAGGTACCCTCTCATAGGGTAAGGTCTACCAAGATCTTCCTTGATCACTGCTGCCATGAGCATCCAGGCGCTTAGATCTTTACAGCTATGCATGATATTTGGGGCCTTAGAGCACGACCCACGGAGGAATCAAAGAAAGGTTTAAAAAAAGCACATGTCTATGAATACCAGGTCATTGATAGCCACCTTTTGAGATGATAGCTACAGCAGATTGGTCACATGACACAAGGCAAAGTTCACAATCCTTGAATGACTGAAGATGTGTCTTTGGTCTAGTGTGTTTATAAGGTGCATCCAGACAGGTAAGGAGCACTACACAAGTAAAAGAGATACTGTTAGGTTAGTCATTCTACAAATGGTATTTCTTTTTGCAATTCCTCATGAAATAACATGTCACAGGGCTGGCTATACCCTGATCAGGTTTCCCAACAGTGATCCCAAAGATCATGCCTACGTATCTGTGCACTGGGTTTGAGGACTGGAAAGGCATGTGTCCAGTTATAAAACCTGCAATGATTTAGTCAAGCAGATCTCTGGCAAATACCCAGGATTCCACTCCTATGAGATAACGGATATTTTCCTCAAAATGGTACCAATGAGACCCATGGCTAAGTTTCCTTACCGTGAAAGATTTTAGCAATCCCAAAGGTCAGGGCTGCTGTCTGGTTGATTCCTGGGAACAAGAGGAGCCCTTTAGATACAAAGGAACTTATCTGAGTGTGGCATCTTATCTTCTAAAAATTGACATTCCTTTTCACTTGCTTAAATTTTGAGCATTTTCGAGGCCACATTTCTTGATCAACATGTGAATTCCAGAAGTAGCTAAGGAAATAAAGAAAATATGTACTTACTGGGATCCAACATTCAAAATTCCCAGAAGGTGGAAAGCTCCAACGTCAAGTGATAGGCAGGGCAGCTAAGGAACCAAAGAGTTTCTGTTAGGTTGGTCTTGAAACAGAGGACATCTGCTTAAGCCTTTCTTCTGAAATGTCTTGTCATAGAGCAGGTTACGATCTTTCTTCAAATGTGTCTTTCCAAGGTCCATGGACCTAGACTTTTACAGCTATGATCAGAGTTTAATGCCTTGAGAAGCACAACCCAAAACAGAACCCATGGAAATGTTTAAAATACTCAGTACAGACATGGCAAAGTGTACACACCCTGAATGACTGCAATAATCCATTAGGTTGGAGATGGTTCCACGTTCCTTCCGGGAATAAGGGAAGCCCTGCGGGAACCAAGAATCTTCTCTGAAGGTCTTTGGTTGTCGTCAGAAAATTGACAGCTATTTTCTATCCCTCCTATTTTATAACATTTTCGAGACCACATTTCATGAAGAATTTGTATAGACATTATCTAGAGAAAGACAGCAAACATTCACTTACATGGATATACTTGGGGGCTCCCCGGAAGGTGGCAGGCTACAAGCTCCATTGGCAGGCAGAACAGCAGCCCTAAGGAACAACAGAGTTTCTGTAAGTTTTATCTCAATCTGGTGACATACTTTTTAGCGTTCCTCATGAGGTACCCTCTCATAGGGTAAGGTCTACCAAGATCTTCCTTGATCAGTGCTGCCATGAGCATCCAGGCGCTTAGATCTTTACAGCTATGCATGATATTTGGGGCCTTAGAGCACGACCCACGGAGGAATCAAAGAAAGGTTTAAAAAAAGCACATGTCTATGAATACCAGGTCATTGATACCCACCTTTTGAGATGATAGCTATAGCAGATTGGTCACATGACACAAGGCAAAGTTTACATCCCTTGAATGACTGAAGATGTGTCTTTGGTCCAGTGTGTTAATAAGGTGCATCCAGACAGGTAAGGAGCACTACACGAGTAAAAGAGATACTGTTAGGTTAGTCATTCTACAAATGGTAATTCTTTTTGCAATTCCTCATGAAATAACATGTCGCAGGGCTGGCTATACCCTGATCAGGTTTCTCAACAGTGATCCCAAAGATCATGCCTACGTATCTGTGCACTGGGTTTGAGGAATGGACAGGCATGTGTCCAGGTATAAAACCTGCAATGATTTAGTCAAGCAGATCTCTGGCAAATACCCAGGATTCCACTCCTATGAGATAACGGATACTTTCCTCAAAATGGTACCCATGATACCCATGGCTAAGTTTCCTTACCGTGAAAGATTTTAGCAATCCCAAAGGTCAGGGCTGCTGTCTGGTTGATTCCTGGGATCAACAGGAGCCCTGTAGATACAAAGGAACTTATCTGAGTGTGGCATCTTATCTTCTAAAAATTGACATTCCTTTTCACTTGCTTGAATTTTGAGCATTTTCGAGGCCACATTTCTTAATCAACATGTGAATTCCAGAAGTAGCTAAGGAAATAAAGAAAATATGTACTTACTGGGATCCAACATTCAAAATTCCCAGAAGGTGGAAAGCTCCAACGTCAAGTGATAGGCAGGGCAGCTAAGGAACCAAAGAATTTCTGTTAGGTTGGTCTTGAAACAGAGGACATCTGCTTAAGCCTTTCTTCTGAAATGTCTTGTCATAGAGCAGGTTACGATCTTTCTTCAAATGTGTCTTTCCAAGGTCCATGGACCTAGACCTTTACAGCTATGATCAGAGTTTAATGCCTTGAGAAGCACAACCCAAAACAGAACCCATGGAAATGTTTAAAATACTCAGTACAGACATGGCAAAGTGTACATACCCTGAATGACTGCAATAATCCTTTAGGTTGGAGATGGTTCCACGTTCCTTCCGGGAATAAGGGAAGCCCTGCGGGAACAAAGAAACTTCGCTGAAGGAGTTTGGTTGTCGTCAGAATATTGACAGTTATTTTCTATCCCTCCTATTTTATAACATTTTCGAGACCACATTTGATGAAGAATATGTATAGACATTATATAGAGATAGACAGCAAACATTCACTTACATGTATATCCCCTGGGCTCCCCGGAAGGTGGCACGCTACAAGCTCCATTGGCAGGCAGAACAGCAGCCCTAAGGAACAACAGAGTTTCTGTAAGTTTTATCTCAATCTGGTGACATACCTTTTAGCGTTCCTCATGAGGTACCCTCTCATAGGGTAAGGTCTACCAAGATCTTCCTTGATCAGTGCTGCCATGAGCATCCAGGCGCTTAGATCTTTACAGCTATGCATGATATTTGGGGCCTTAGAGCACGACCCACGGAGGAATCAAAGAAAGGTTTAAAAAAAGCACATGTCTATGAATACCAGGTCATTGATACCCACCTTTTGAGATGATAGCTATAGCAGATTGGTCACATGACACAAGGCAAAGTTTACATCCCTTGAATGACTGAAGATGTGTCTTTGGTCCAGTGTGTTAATAAGGTGCATCCAGACAGGTAAGGAGCACTACACGAGTAAAAGAGATACTGTTAGGTTAGTCATTCTACAAATGGTAATTCTTTTTGCAATTCCTCATGAAATAACATGTCGCAGGGCTGGCTATACCCTGATCAGGTTTCTCAACAGTGATCCCAAAGATCATGCCTACGTATCTGTGCACTGGGTTTGAGGAATGGACAGGCATGTGTCCAGGTATAAAACCTGCAATGATTTAGTCAAGCAGATCTCTGGCAAATACCCAGGATTCCACTCCTATGAGATAACGGATACTTTCCTCAAAATGGTACCCATGATACCCATGGCTAAGTTTCCTTACCGTGAAAGATTTTAGCAATCCCAAAGGTCAGGGCTGCTGTCTGGTTGATTCCTGGGATCAACAGGAGCCCTGTAGATACAAAGGAACTTATCTGAGTGTGGCATCTTATCTTCTAAAAATTGACATTCCTTTTCACTTGCTTGAATTTTGAGCATTTTCGAGGCCACATTTCTTAATCAACATGTGAATTCCAGAAGTAGCTAAGGAAATAAAGAAAATATGTACTTACTGGGATCCAACATTCAAAATTCCCAGAAGGTGGAAAGCTCCAACGTCAAGTGATAGGCAGGGCAGCTAAGGAACCAAAGAATTTCTGTTAGGTTGGTCTTGAAACAGAGGACATCTGCTTAAGCCTTTCTTCTGAAATGTCTTGTCATAGAGCAGGTTACGATCTTTCTTCAAATGTGTCTTTCCAAGGTCCATGGACCTAGACCTTTACAGCTATGATCAGAGTTTAATGCCTTGAGAAGCACAACCCAAAACAGAACCCATGGAAATGTTTAAAATACTCAGTACAGACATGGCAAAGTGTACATACCCTGAATGACTGCAATAATCCTTTAGGTTGGAGATGGTTCCACGTTCCTTCCGGGAATAAGGGAAGCCCTGCGGGAACAAAGAAACTTCGCTGAAGGAGTTTGGTTGTCGTCAGAATATTGACAGTTATTTTCTATCCCTCCTATTTTATAACATTTTCGAGACCACATTTGATGAAGAATATGTATAGACATTATATAGAGATAGACAGCAAACATTCACTTACATGTATATCCCCTGGGCTCCCCGGAAGGTGGCACGCTACAAGCTCCATTGGCAGGCAGAACAGCAGCCCTAAGGAACAACAGAGTTTCTGTAAGTTTTATCTCAATCTGGTGACATACCTTTTAGCGTTCCTCATGAGGTACCCTCTCATAGGGTAAGGTCTACCAAGATCTTCCTTGATCAGTGCTGCCATGAGCATCCAGGCGCTTAGATCTTTACAGCTATGCATGATATTTGGGGCCTTAGAGCACGACCCACGGAGGAATCAAAGAAAGGTTTAAAAAAAGCACATGTCTATGAATACCAGGTCATTGATACCCACCTTTTGAGATGATAGCTATAGCAGATTGGTCACATGACACAAGGCAAAGTTTACATCCCTTGAATGACTGAAGATGTGTCTTTGGTCCAGTGTGTTAATAAGGTGCATCCAGACAGGTAAGGAGCACTACACGAGTAAAAGAGATACTGTTAGGTTAGTCATTCTACAAATGGTAATTCTTTTTGCAATTCCTCATGAAATAACATGTCGCAGGGCTGGCTATACCCTGATCAGGTTTCTCAACAGTGATCCCAAAGATCATGCCTACGTATCTGTGCACTGGGTTTGAGGAATGGACAGGCATGTGTCCAGGTATAAAACCTGCAATGATTTAGTCAAGCAGATCTCTGGCAAATACCCAGGATTCCACTCCTATGAGATAACGGATACTTTCCTCAAAATGGTACCCATGATACCCATGGCTAAGTTTCCTTACCGTGAAAGATTTTAGCAATCCCAAAGGTCAGGGCTGCTGTCTGGTTGATTCCTGGGATCAACAGGAGCCCTGTAGATACAAAGGAACTTATCTGAGTGTGGCATCTTATCTTCTAAAAATTGACATTCCTTTTCACTTGCTTGAATTTTGAGCATTTTCGAGGCCACATTTCTTAATCAACATGTGAATTCCAGAAGTAGCTAAGGAAATAAAGAAAATATGTACTTACTGGGATCCAACATTCAAAATTCCGAGAAGGTGGAAAGCTCCAACGTCAAGTGATAGGCAGGGCAGCTAAGGAACCAAAGAATTTCTGTTAGGTTGGTCTTGAAACAGAGGACATCTGCTTAAGCCTTTCTTCTGAAATGTCTTGTCATAGAGCAGGTTACGATCTTTCTTCAAATGTGTCTTTCCAAGGTCCATGGACCTAGACCTTTACAGCTATGATCAGAGTTTAATGCCTTGAGAAGCACACCCCAAAACAGAACCCATGGAAATGTTTAAAATACTCAGTACAGACATGGCAAAGTGTACATACCCTGAATGACTGCAATAATCCTTTAGGTTGGAGATGGTTCCACGTTCCTTCCGGGAATAAGGGAAGCCCTGCGGGAACAAAGAAACTTCGCTGAAGGAGTTTGGTTGTCGTCAGAATATTGACAGTTATTTTCTATCCCTCCTATTTTATAACATTTTCGAGACCACATTTGATGAAGAATATGTATAGACATTATATAGAGATAGACAGCAAACATTCACTTACATGTATATCCCCTGGGCTCCCCGGAAGGTGGCAGGCTACAAGCTCCGTTGGCAGGCAGAACAGCAGCCCTAAGGAAAAACAGAGTTTCTGTAAGTTTTATCTCAATCTGGTGACATACCTTTTAGCGTTCCCCATGAGGTACCCTCTCATAGGGTAAGGTCTACCAAGATCTTCCTTGATCACTGCTGCCATGAGCATCCAGGCGCTTAGATCTTTACAGCTATGCATGATATTTGGGGCCTTAGAGCACGACCCACGGAGGAATCAAAGAAAGGTTTAAAAAAAGCACATGTCTATGAATACCAGGTCATTGATACCCACCTTTTGAGATGATAGCTACAGCAGATTGGTCACATGACACAAGGCAAAGTTCACAATCCATGAATGACTGAAGATGTGTCTTTGGTCTAGTGTGTTTATAAGGTGCATCCAGACAGGTAAGGAGCACTACACAAGTAAAAGAGATACTGTTAGGTTAGTCATTCTACAAATGGTATTTCTTTTTGCAATTCCTCATGAAATAACATGTCACAAGGCTGGCTATACCCTGATCAGGTTTCCCAACAGTGATCCCAAAGATCATGCCTACGTATCTGTGAACTGGGTTTGAGGACTGGAAAGGCATGTGTCCAGGTATAAAACCTGCAATGATTTAGTCAAGCAGATCTCTGGCAAATACCCAGGATTCCACTCCTATGAGATAACAGATATTTTCCTCAAAATGGTACCCATGAGACCCATGGCTAAGTTTCCTTACCGTGAAAGATTTTAGCAATCCCAAAGGTCAGGGCTGCTGTCTGGTTGATTCCTGGGAACAAGAGGAGCCCTTTCGATACAAAGGAACTTATCTGAGTGTGGCATCTTATCTTCTAAAAATTGACATTCCTTTTCACTTGCTTAAATTTTGAGCATTTTCGAGGCCACATTTCTTGATCAACATGTGAATTCCAGAAGTAGCTAAGGAAATAAAGAAAATATGTACTTACTGGGATCCAACATTCAAAATTCCCAGAAGGTGGAAAGCTCCAACGTCAAGTGATAGGCAGGGCAGCTAAGGAACCAAAGAGTTTCTGTTAGGTTGGTCTTGAAACAGAGGACATCTGCTTAAGCCTTTCTTCTGAAATGTCTTGTCATAGAGCAGGTTACGATCTTTCTTCAAATGTGTCTTTCCAAGGTCCATGGACCTAGACCTTTACAGCTATGATCAGAGTTTAATGCCTTGAGAAGCACAACCCAAAACAGAACCCATGGAAATGTTTAAAATACTAAGTACAGACATGGCAAAGTGTACACACCCTGAATGACTGCAATAATCCATTAGGTTGGAGATGGTTCCACGTTCCTTCCGGGAATAAGGGAAGCCCTGCGAGAACAAAGAAACTTCTCTGAAGGTGTTTGGTTGTCGTCAGAAAATTGACAGTTATTTTCTATCCCTCCTATTTTATAACATTTTCGAGACCACATTTAATGAAGAATATGTATAGACATTATCTAGAGAAAGACAGCAAACATTCACTTACATGGATATACTTGGGGGCTCCCCGGAAGGTGGCAGGCTACAAGCTCCATTGGCAGGCAGAACAGCAGCCCTAAGGAACAACAGAGTTTCTGTAAGTTTTATCTCAATCTGGTGACATACCTTTTAGCGTTCCTCATGAGGTACCCTCTCATAGGGTAAGGTCTACCAAGATCTTCCTTGATCACTGCTGCCATGAGCATCCAGGCGCTTAGATCTTTACAGCTATGCATGATATTTGGGGCCTTAGAGCACGACCCACGGAGGAATCAAAGAAAGGTTTAAAAAAAGCACATGTCTATGAATACCAGGTCATTGATACCCACCTTTTGAGATGATAGCTACAGCAGATTGGTCACATGACACAAGGCAAAGTTCACAATCCTTGAATGACTGAAGATGTGTCTTTGGTCTAGTGTGTTTATAAGGTGCATCCAGACAGGTAAGGAGCACTACACAAGTAAAAGAGATACTGTTAGGTTAGTCATTCTACAAATGGTATTTCTTTTTGCAATTCCTCATGAAATAACATGTCACAGGGCTGGCTATACCCTGATCAGGTTTCTCAACAGTGATCCCAAAGATCATGCCTACGTATCTGTGCACTGGATTTGAGGACTGGAAAGGCATGTGTCCAGTTATAAAACCTGCAATGATTTAGTCAAGCAGATCTCTGGCAAATACCCAGGATTCCACTCCTATGAGATAACGGATATTTTCCTCAAAATGGTACCCATGAGACCCATGGCTAAGTTTCCTTACCGTGAAAGATTTTAGCAATCCCAAAGGTCAGGGCTGCTGTCTGGTTGATTCCTGGGAACAAGAGGAGCCCTTTAGATACAAAGGAACTTATCTGAGTGTGGCATCTTATCTTCTAAAAATTGACATTCCTTTTCACTTGCTTAAATTTTGAGCATTTTCGAGGCCACATTTCTTGATCAACATGTGAATTCCAGAAGTAGCTAAGGAAATAAAGAAAATATGTACTTACTGGGATCCAACATTCAAAATTCCCAGAAGGTGGAAAGCTCCAACGTCAAGTGATAGGCAGGGCAGTTAAGGAACCTAAGAGTTTCTGTTAGGTTGGTCTTGAAACAGAGGACATCTGCTTAAGCCTTTCTTCTGAAATGTCTTGTCATAGAGCAGGTTACGATCTTTCTTCAAATGTGTCTTTCCAAGGTCCATGGACCTAGACTTTTACAGCTATGATCAGAGTTTAATGCCTTGAGAAGCACAACCCAAAACAGAACCCATGGAAATGTTTAAAATACTCAGTACAGACATGGCAAAGTGTACACACCCTGAATGACTGCAATAATCCATTAGGTTGGAGATGGTTCCACGTTCCTTCCGGGAATAAGGGAAGCCCTGCGAGAACAAAGAAACTTCTCTGAAGGTGTTTGGTTGTCGTCAGAAAATTGACAGTTATTTTCTATCCCTCCTATTTTATAACATTTTCGAGACCACATTTAATGAAGAATATGTATAGACATTATCTAGAGAAAGACAGCAAACATTCACTTACATGGATATACTTGGGGGCTCCCCGGAAGGTGGCAGGCTACAAGCTCCATTGGCAGGCAGAACAGCAGCCCTAAGGAACAACAGAGTTTCTGTAAGTTTTATCTCAATCTGGTGACATACTTTTTAGCGTTCCTCATGAGGTACCCTCTCATAGGGTAAGGTCTACCAAGATCTTCCTTGATCACTGCTGCCATGAGCATCCAGGCGCTTAGATCTTTACAGCTATGCATGATATTTGGGGCCTTAGAGCACGACCCACGGAGGAATCAAAGAAAGGTTTAAAAAAAGCACATGTCTATGAATACCAGGTCATTGATACCCACCTTTTGAGATGATAGCTACAGCAGATTGGTCACATGACACAAGGCAAAGTTCACAATCCTTGAATGACTGAAGATGTGTCTTTGGTCTAGTGTGTTTATAAGGTGCATCCAGACAGGTAAGGAGCACTACACAAGTAAAAGAGATACTGTTAGGTTAGTCATTCTACAAATGGTATTTCTTTTTGCAATTCCTCATGAAATAACATGTCACAGGGCTGGCTATACCCTGATCAGGTTTCTCAACAGTGATCCCAAAGATCATGCCTACGTATCTGTGCACTGGATTTGAGGACTGGAAAGGCATGTGTCCAGTTATAAAACCTGCAATGAATTTAGTCAAGCAGATCTCTGGCAAATACCCAGGATTCCACTCCTATGAGATAACGGATATTTTCCTCAAAATGGGTACCCATGAGACCCATGGCTAAGTTTCCTTACCGTGAAAGATTTTAGCAATCCCAAAGGTCAGGGCTGCTGTCTGGTTGATTCCTGGGAACAAGAGGAGCCCTTTAGATACAAAGGAACTTATCTGAGTGTGGCATCTTATCTTCTAAAAATTGACATTCCTTTTCACTTGCTTAAATTTTGAGCATTTTCGAGGCCACATTTCTTGATCAACATGTGAATTCCAGAAGTAGCTAAGGAAATAAAGAAAATATGTACTTACTGGGATCCAACATTCAAAATTCCCAGAAGGTGGAAAGCTCCAACGTCAAGTGATAGGCAGGGCAGCTAAGGAACCAAAGAGTTTCTGTTAGGTTGGTCTTGAAACAGAGGACATCTGCTTAAGCCTTTCTTCTGAAATGTCTTGTCATAGAGCAGGTTACGATCTTTCTTCAAATGTGTCTTTCCAAGGTCCATGGACCTAGACTTTTACAGCTATGATCAGAGTTTAATGCCTTGAGAAGCACAACCCAAAACAGAACCCATGGAAATGTTTAAAATACTCAGTACAGACATGGCAAAGTGTACACACCCTGAATGACTGCAATAATCCATTAGGTTGGAGATGGTTCCACGTTCCTTCCGGGAATAAGGGAAGCCCTGCGAGAACAAAGAAACTTCTCTGAAGGTGTTTGGTTGTCGTCAGAAAATTGACAGTTATTTTCTATCCCTCCTATTTTATAACATTTTCGAGACCACATTTAATGAAGAATATGTATAGACATTACCTAGAGAAAGACAGCAAACATTCACTTACATGGATATACTCGGGGGCTCCCCGGAAGGTGGCAGGCTACAAGCTCCATTGGCAGGCAGAACAGCAGCCCTAAGGAACAACATAGTTTCTGTAAGTTTTATGTCAATCTGGTGACATACCTTTTAGCGTTCCTCTTGAGGTAACCTCTCATAGGGTAAGGCCTACCAAGATCTTCCTTGATCAGTACTGCCATGAGCATCCAGGCGCTTAGATCTTTACAGCTATGCATGATATTTGGGGCCTTAAAGCACGACCCACGGAGGAATCAAAGAAAGGTTTAAAAAAAGCACATGTCTATGAATACCAAGTCATTGATACCCACATTTTGAGATGATAACTACAGCAGATTGGTCACATGACACAAGGCAAAGTTCACAACCCTTGAATGACTGAAGATGTGTCTTTGGTCCAGTGTGTTAATAAGGTGCATCCAGACAGTAAGGAGCACTACACGAGTAAAAGAGATACTGTTAGGTTAGTCATTCTACAAATGGTAATTCTTTTTGCAATTCCTCATGAAATAACATGTCACAGGGCTGGCTATACCCTGATCAGGTTTCTCAACAGTGATCCCAAAGATCATGCCTACGTATCTGTGCACTGGGTTTGAGGAATGGACAGGCATGTGTCCAGGTATAAAACCTGCAATGATTTAGTCAAGCAGATCTCTGGCAAATACCCAGGATTCCACTCCTATGAGATAACGGATACTTTCCTCAAAATGGTACCCATGATACCCATGGCTAAGTTTCCTTACCGTGAAAGATTTTAGCAATCCCAAAGGTCAGGGCTGCTGTCTGGTTGATTCCTGGGATCAACAGGATCCCTGTAGATACAAAGGAACTTATCTGAGTGTGGCATCTTATCTTCTAAAAATTGACATTCCTTTTCACTTGCTTGAATTTTGAGCATTTTCGAGGCCACATTTCTTAATCAACATGTGAATTCCAGAAGTAGCTAAGGAAATAAAGAAAATATGTACTTACTGGGATCCAACATTCAAAATTCCCAGAAGGTGGAAAGCTCCAACGTCAAGTGATAGGCAGGGCAGCTAAGGAACCAAAGAATTTCTGTTAGGTTGGTCTTGAAACAGAGGACATCTGCTTAAGCCTTTCTTCTGAAATGTCTTGTCATAGAGCAGGTTACGATCTTTCTTCAAATGTGTCTTTCCAAGGTCCATGGACCTAGACCTTTACAGCTATGATCAGAGTTTAATGCCTTGAGAAGCACAACCCAAAACAGAACCCATGGAAATGTTTAAAATACTCAGTACAGACATGGCAAAGTGTACATACCCTGAATGACTGCAATAATCCATTAGGTTGGAGATGGTTCCACGTTCCTTCCGGGAATAAGGGAAGCCCTGCGGGAACAAAGAAACTTTGCTGAAGGAGTTTGGTTGTCGTCAGAAAATTGACAGTTATTTTCTATCCCTCCTATTTTATAACATTTTCGAGACCACATTTGATGAATATGTATAGACATTATATAGAGATAGACAGCAAACATTCACTTACATGTATATCCCCTGGGCTCCCCGGAAGGTGGCAGGCTACAAGCTCCATTGCCAGGCAGAACAGCAGCCCTAAGGAACAACAGAGTTTCTGTAAGTTTTATCTCAATCTGGTGACATACCTTTTAGCGTTCCTCATGAGGTACCCTCTCATAGGGTAAGGTCTACCAAGATCTTCCTTGATCACTGCTGCCATGAGCATCCAGGCGCTTAGATCTTTACAGCTATGCATGATATTTGGGGCCTTAGAGCACGACCCACGGAGGAATCAAAGAAAGGTTTAAAAAAAGCACATGTCTATGAATACCAGGTCATTGATAGCCACCTTTTGAGATGATAGCTACAGCAGATTGGTCACATGACACAAGGCAAAGTTCACAATCCTTGAATGACTGAAGATGTGTCTTTGGTCTAGTGTGTTTATAAGGTGCATCCAGACAGGTAAGGAGCACTACACAAGTAAAAGAGATACTGTTAGGTTAGTCATTCTACAAATGGTATTTCTTTTTGCAATTCCTCATGAAATAACATGTCACAGGGCTGGCTATACCCTGATCAGGTTTCCCAACAGTGATCCCAAAGATCATGCCTACGTATCTGTGAACTGGGTTTGAGGACTGGAAAGGCATGTGTCCAGGTATAAAACCTGCAATGATTTAGTCAAGCAGATCTCTGGCAAATACCCAGGATTCCACTCCTATGAGATAACGGATATTTTCCTCAAAATGGTACCCATGAGACCCATGGCTAAGTTTCCTTACCGTGAAAGATTTTAGCAATCCCAAAGGTCAGGGCTGCTGTCTGGTTGATTCCTGGGAACAAGAGGAGCCCTTTCGATACAAAGGAACTTATCTGAGTGTGGCATCTTATCTTCTAAAAATTGACATTCCTTTTCACTTGCTTAAATTTTGAGCATTTTCGAGGCCACATTTCTTGATCAACATGTGAATTCCAGAAGTAGCTAAGGAAATAAAGAAAATATGTACTTACTGGGATCCAACATTCAAAATTCCCAGAAGGTGGAAAGCTCCAACGTCAAGTGATAGGCAGGGCAGCTAAGGAACCAAAGAGTTTCTGTTAGGTTGGTCTTGAAACAGAGGACATCTGCTTAAGCCTTTCTTCTGAAATGTCTTGTCATAGAGCAGGTTACGATCTTTCTTCAAATGTGTCTTTCCAAGGTCCATGGACCTAGACCTTTACAGCTATGATCAGAGTTTAATGCCTTGAGAAGCACAACCCAAAAAAGAACCCATGGAAATGTTTAAAATACTAAGTACAGACATGGCAAAGTGTACACACCCTGAATGACTGCAATAATCCATTAGGTTGGAGATGGTTCCACGTTCCTTCCGGGAATAAGGGAAGCCCTGCGAGAACAAAGAAACTTCTCTGAAGGTGTTTGGTTGTCGTCAGAAAATTGACAGTTATTTTCTATCCCTCCTATTTTATAACATTTTCGAGACCACATTTAATGAAGAATATGTATAGACATTATCTAGAGAAAGACAGCAAACATTCACTTACATGGATATACTTGGGGGCTCCCCGGAAGGTGGCAGGCTACAAGCTCCATTGGCAGGCAGAACAGCAGCCCTAAGGAACAACAGAGTTTCTGTAAGTTTTATCTCAATCTGGTGACATACCTTTTAGCGTTCCTCATTAGGTACCCTCTCATAGGGTAAGGTCTACCAAGATCTTCCTTGATCACTGCTGCCATGAGCATCCAGGCGCTTAGATCTTTACAGCTATGCATGATATTTGGGGCCTTAGAGCACGACCCACGGAGGAATCAAAGAAAGGTTTAAAAAAAGCACATGTCTATGAATACCAGGTCATTGATACCCACCTTTTGAGATGATAGCTACAGCAGATTGGTCACATGACACAAGGCAAAGTTCACAATCCTTGAATGACTGAAGATGTGTCTTTGGTCTTGTGTGTTTATAAGGTGCATCCAGACAGGTAAGGAGCACTACACAAGTAAAAGAGATACTGTTAGGTTAGTCATTCTACAAATGGTATTTCTTTTTGCAATTCCTCATGAAATAACATGTCACAGGGCTGGCTATACCCTGATCAGGTTTCCCAACAGTGATCCCAAAGATCATGCCTACGTATCTGTGCACTGGGTTTGAGGACTGGAAAGGCATGTCTCCAGTTATAAAACCTGCAATGATTTAGTCAAGCAGATCTCTGGCAAATACCCAGGATTCCACTCCTATGAGATAACGGATATTTTCCTCAAAATGGTACCCATGAGACCCATGGCTAAGTTTCCTTACCGTGAAAGATTTTAGCAATCCCAAAGGTCAGGGCTGCTGTCTGGTTGATTCCTGGGAACAAGAGGAGCCCTTTAGATACAAAGGAACTTATCTGAGTGTGGCATCTTATCTTCTAAAAATTGACATTCCTTTTCACTTGCTTAAATTTTGAGCATTTTCGAGGCCACATTTCTTGATCAACATGTGAATTCCAGAAGTAGCTAAGGAAATAAAGAAAATATGTACTTACTGGGATCCAACATTCAAAATTCCCAGAAGGTGGAAAGCTCCAACGTCAAGTGATAGGCAGGGCAGCTAAGGAACCAAAGAGTTTCTGTTAGGTTGGTCTTGAAACAGAGGACATCTGCTTAAGCCTTTCTTCTGAAATGTCTTGTCATAGAGCAGGTTACGATCTTTCTTCAAATGTGTCTTTCCAAGGTCCATGGACCTAGACTTTTACAGCTATGATCAGAGTTTAATGCCTTGAGAAGCACAACCCAAAACAGAACCCATGGAAATGTTTAAAATACTCAGTAGACATGGCAAAGTGTACACACCCTGAATGACTGCAATAATCCATTAGGTTGGAGATGGTTCCACGTTCCTTCCGGGAATAAGGGAAGCCCTGCGAGAACAAAGAAACTTCTCTGAAGGTGTTTGGTTGTCGTCAGAAAATTGACAGTTATTTTCTATCCCTCCTATTTTATAACATTTTCGAGACCACATTTATTGAAGAATATGTATAGAAATTATAGAGAAATAGACAGCAAACATTCACTTACATGGATATCCCCTGAGCTCCCCGGAAGGTGGCAGGCTACAAGCTCCATTGGCAGGCAGAACAGCAGCCCTAAGGAACAACAGAGTTTCTGTAAGTTTTATCTCAATCTGGTGACATACTTTTTAGCGTTCCTCATGAGGTACCCTCTCATAGGGTAAGGTCTACCAAGATCTTCCTTGATCAGTGCTGCCATGAGCATCCAGGCGCTTAGATCTTTACAGCTATGCATGATATTTGGGGCCTTAGAGCACGACCCACGGAGGAATCAAAGAAAGGTTTAAAAAAAGCACATGTCTATGAATACCAGGTCATTTATACCCACCTTTTGAGATGATAGCTATAGCAGATTGGTCACATGACACAAGGCAAAGTTTACATCCCTTGAATGACTGAAGATGTGTCTTTGGTCCAGTGTGTTAATAAGGTGCATCCAGACAGGTAAGGAGCACTACACGAGTAAAAGAGATACTGTTAGGTTAGTCATTCTACAAATGGTAATTCTTTTTGCAATTCCTCATGAAATAACATGTCACAGGGCTGGCTATACCCTGATCAGGTTTCTCAACAGTGATCCCAAAGATCATGCCTACGTATCTGTGCACTGGGTTTGAGGAATGGACAGGCATGTGTCCAGGTATAAAACCTGCAATGATTTAGTCAAGCAGATCTCTGGCAAAATACCCAGGATTCCACTCCTATGAGATAACGGATATTTTCCTCAAAATGGTACCCATGAGACCCATGGCTAAGTTTCCTTACCGTGAAAGATTTTAGCAATCCCAAAGGTCAGGGCTGCTGTCTGGTTGATTCCTGGGAACAAGAGGAGCCCTTTCGATACAAAGGAACTTATCTGAGTGTGGCATCTTATCTTCTAAAAATTTACATTCCTTTTCACTTGCTTAAATTTTGAGCATTTTCGAGGCCACATTTCTTGATCAACATGTGAATTCCAGAAGTAGCTAAGGAAATAAAGAAAATATGTACTTACTGGGATCCAACATTCAAAATTCCCAGAAGGTGGAAAGCTCCAACGTCAAGTGATAGGCAGGGCAGCTAAGGAACCAAAGAATTTCTGTTAGGTTGGTCTTGAAACAGAGGACATCTGCTTAAGCCTTTCTTCTGAAATGTCTTGTCATAGAGCAGGTTACGATCTTTCTTCAAATGTGTCTTTCCAAGGTCCATGGACCTAGACTTTTACAGCTATGATCAGAGTTTAATGCCTTGAGAAGCACAACCCAAAACAGAACCCATGGAAATGTTTAAAATACTCAGTACAGACATGGCAAAGTGTACACACCCTGAATGACTGCAATAATCCATTAGGATGGAGATGGTTCCACGTTCCTTCCGGGAATAAGGGAAGCCCTGCGAGAACAAAGAAACTTCTCTGAAGGTGTTTGGTTGTTGTCAGAAAATTGATAGTTATTTTCTATCCCTCCTATTTTATAACATTTTCGAGACCACATTTATTGAAGAATATGTATAGAAATTATATAGAAATAGACAGCAAACATTCACTTACATGGATATCCCCTGAGCTCCCCGGAAGGTGGCAGGCTACAAGCTCCATTGGCAGGCAGAACAGCAGCCCTAAGGAACAACAGAGTTTCTGTTAGTTTTATCTCAATCTGGTGACATACTTTTTAGCGTTCCTCATGAGGTACCCTCTCATAGGGTAAGGTCTACCAAGATCTTCCTTGATCAGTGCTGCCATGAGCATCCAGGCGCTTAGATCTTTACAGCTATGCATGATATTTGGGGCCTTAGAGCACGACCCACGGAGGAATCAAAGCAAGGTTTAAAAAAAGCACATGTCTATGAATACCAGGTCATTGATACCCACCTTTTGAGATGATAGCTATAGCAGATTGGTCACATGACACAAGGCAAAGTTTACATCCCTTGAATGACTGAAGATGTGTCTTTGGTCCAGTGTGTTAATAAGGTGCATCCAGACAGGTAAGGAGCACTACACGAGTAAAAGAGATACTGTTAGGTTAGTCATTCTACAAATGGTAATTCTTTATGCAATTCCTCATGAAATAACATGTCACAGGGCTGGCTATACCCTGATCAGGTTTCTCAACAGTGATCCCAAAGATCATGCCTACGTATCTGTGCACTGGGTTTGAGGACTGGACAGGCATGTGTCCAGGTATAAAACCTGCAATGATTTAGTCAAGCAGATCTCTGGCAAATACCCAGGATTCCACTCCTATGAGATAACGGATACTTTACTCAAAATGGTACCCATGAGACCCATGGCTAAGTTTCCTTACTGTGAAAGATTTTAGCAATCCCAAAGGTCAGGGCTGCTGTCTGGTTGATTCCTGGGATCAACAAGAGCCCTGTAGATACAAAGGAACTTATCTGAGTGTGGCATCTTATCTTCTAAAAATTGACATTCCTTTTCACTTGCTTGAATTTTGAGCATTTTCGAGGCCACATTTCTTAATTAACATGTGAATTCCAGAAGTAGCTAAGGAAATAAAGAAAGTATGTACTTACTGGGATCCAACATTCAAAATTCCCAGAAGGTGGAAAGCTCCAACGTCAAGTGATAGGCAGGGCAGCTAAGGAACCAAAGAATTTCTGTTAGGTTGGTCTTGAAACAGAGGACATCTGCTTAAGCCTTTCTTCTGAAATGTCTTGTCATAGTGCAGGTTACGATCTTTCTTCAAATGTGTCTTTCCAAGGTCCATGGACCTAGACCTTTACAGCTATGATCAGAGTTTAATGCCTTGAGAAGCACAACCCAAAACAGAACCCATGGAAATGTTTAAAATACTCAGTACAGACATGGCAAAGTGTACATACCCTGAATGACTGCAATAATCCTTTAGGTTGGAGATGGTTCCACGTTCCTTCCGGGAATAAGGGAAGCCCTGCGGGAACAAAGAAACTTCACTGAAGGAGTTTGGTTGTCGTCAGAAAATTGACAGTTATTGTCTATCCCTCCTATTTTATAACATTTTCGAGACCACATTTGATGAAGAATATGTATAGACATTATATAGAGATAGACAGCAAACATTCACTTACATGTATATCCCCTGGGCTCCCCGGAAGGTGGCAGGCTACAAGCTCCATTGGCAGGCAGAACAGCAGCCCTAAGGAACAACAGAGTTTCTGTAAGTTTTATCTCAATCTGGTGACATACATTTTAGCGTTCCTCATGAGGTACCCTCTCATAGGGTAAGGTCTACCAAGATCTTCCTTGATCACTGCTGCCATGAGCATCCAGGCGCTTAGATCTTTACAGCTATGCATGATATTTGGGGCCTTAGAGCACGACCCACGGAGGAATCAAAGAAAGGTTTCAAAAAAGCACATGTCTATGAATACCAGGTCATTGATACCCACCTTTTGAGATGATAGCTATAGCAGATTGGTCACATGACACAAGGCAAAGTTTACATCCCTTGAATGACTGAAGATGTGTCTTTGGTCCAGTGTGTTAATAAGGTGCATCCAGACAGGTAAGGAGCACTACACGAGGAAAAGAGATACTGTTAGGTTAGTCATTCTACAAATGGTAATTCTTTATGCAATTCCTCATGAAATAACATGTCACAGGGCTGGCTATACCCTGATCAGGTTTCTCAACAGTGATCCCAAAGATCATGCCTACGTATCTGTGCACTGGGTTTGAGGAATGGACAGGCATGTGTCCAGGTATAAAACCTGCAATGATTTAGTCAAGCAGATCTCTGGCAAATACCCAGGATTCCACTCCTATGAGATAACGGATACTTTCCTCAAAATGGTACCCATGATACCCATGGCTAAGTTTCCTTACCGTGAAAGATTTTAGCAATCCCAAAGGTCAGGGCTGCTGTCTGGTTGATTCCTGGGATCAACAAGAGCCCTGTAGATACAAAGGAACTTATCTGAGTGTGGCATCTTATCTTCTAAAAATTGACATTCCTTTTCACTTGCTTGAATTTTGAGCATTTTCGAGGCCACATTTCTTAATCAACATGTGAATTCCAGAAGTAGCTAAGGAAATAAAGAAAATATGTACTTACTGGGATCCAACATTCAAAATTCCCAGAAGGTGGAAAGCTCCAACGTCAAGTGATAGGCAGGGCAGCTAAGGAACCAAAGAATTTCTGTTAGGTTGGTCTTGAAACAGAGGACATCTGCTTAAGCCTTTCTTCTGAAATGTCTTGTCATAGTGCAGGTTACGATCTTTCTTCAAATGTGTCTTTCCAAGGTCCATGGACCTAGACCTTTACAGCTATGATCAGAGTTTAATGCCTTGAGAAGCACAACCCAAAACAGAACCCATGGAAATGTTTAAAATACTCAGTACAGACATGGCAAAGTGTACATACCCTGAATGACTGCAATAATCCTTTAGGTTGGAGATGGTTCCACGTTCCTTCCGGGAATAAGGGAAGCCCTGCGGGAACAAAGAAACTTCACTGAAGGAGTTTGGTTGTCGTCAGAAAATTGACAGTTATTTTCTATCCCTCCTATTTTATAACATTTTCGAGACCACATTTGATGAAGAATATGTATAGACATTATATAGAGATAGACAGCAAACATTCACTTACATGTATATCCCCTGGGCTCCCCGGAAGGTGGCAGGCTACAAGCTCCATTGGCAGGCAGAACAGCAGCCCTAAGGAAAAACAGAGTTTCTGTAAGTTTTATCTCAATCTGGTGACATACATTTTAGCGTTCCTCATGAGGTACCCTCTCATAGGGTAAGGTCTACCAAGATCTTCCTTGATCACTGCTGCCATGAGCATCCAGGCGCTTAGATCTTTACAGCTATGCATGATATTTGGGGCCTTAGAGCACGACCCACGGAGGAATCAAAGAAAGGTTTAAAAAAAGCACATGTCTATGAATACCAGGTCATTGATAGCCACCTTTTGAGATGATAGCTACAGCAGATTGGTCACATGACACAAGGCAAAGTTCACAATCCTTGAATGACTGAAGATGTGTCTTTGGTCTAGTGTGTTTATAAGGTGCATCCAGACAGGTAAGGAGCACTACACAAGTAAAAGAGATACTGTTAGGTTAGTCATTCTACAAATGGTATTTCTTTTTGCAATTCCTCATGAAATAACATGTCACAGGGCTGGCTATACCCTGATCAGGTTTCCCAACAGTGATCCCAAAGATCATGCCTACGTATCTGTGAACTGGGTTTGAGGACTGGAAAGGCATGTGTCCAGGTATAAAACCTGCAATGATTTAGTCAAGCAGATCTCTGGCAAATACCCAGGATTCCACTCCTATGAGATAACGGATATTTTCCTCAAAATGGTACCCATGAGACCCATGGCTAAGTTTCCTTACCGTGAAAGATTTTAGCAATCCCAAAGGTCAGGGCTGCTGTCTGGTTGATTCCTGGGAACAAGAGGAGCCCTTTCGATACAAAGGAACTTATCTGAGTGTGGCATCTTATCTTCTAAAAATTGACATTCCTTTTCACTTGCTTAAATTTTGAGCATTTTCGAGGCCACATTTCTTGATCAACATGTGAATTCCAGAAGTAGCTAAGGAAATAAAGAAAATATGTACTTACTGGGATCCAACATTCAAAATTCCCAGAAGGTGGAAAGCTCCAACGTCAAGTGATAGGCAGGGCAGCTAAGGAACCAAAGAGTTTCTGTTAGGTTGGTCTTGAAACAGAGGACATCTGCTTAAGCCTTTCTTCTGAAATGTCTTGTCATAGAGCAGGTTACGATCTTTCTTCAAATGTGTCTTTCCAAGGTCCATGGACCTAGACCTTTACAGCTATGATCAGAGTTTAATGCCTTGAGAAGCACAACCCAAAAAAGAACCCATGGAAATGTTTAAAATACTAAGTACAGACATGGCAAAGTGTACACACCCTGAATGACTGCAATAATCCATTAGGTTGGAGATGGTTCCACGTTCCTTCCGGGAATAAGGGAAGCCCTGCGAGAACAAAGAAACTTCTCTGAAGGTGTTTGGTTGTCGTCAGAAAATTGACAGTTATTTTCTATCCCTCCTATTTTATAACATTTTCGAGACCACATTTAATGAAGAATATGTATAGACATTATCTAGAGAAAGACAGCAAACATTCACTTACATGGATATACTTGGGGGCTCCCCGGAAGGTGGCAGGCTACAAGCTCCATTGGCAGGCAGAACAGCAGCCCTAAGGAACAACAGAGTTTCTGTAAGTTTTATCTCAATCTGGTGACATACTTTTTAGCGTTCCTCATGAGGTACCCTCTCATAGGGTAAGGTCTACCAAGATCTTCCTTGATCAGTGCTGCCATGAGCATCCAGGCGCTTAGATCTTTACAGCTATGCATGATATTTGGGGCCTTAGAGCACGACCCACGGAGGAATCAAAGAAAGGTTTAAAAAAAGCACATGTCTATGAATACCAGGTCATTTATACCCACCTTTTGAGATGATAGCTATAGCAGATTGGTCACATGACACAAGGCAAAGTTTACATCCCTTGAATGACTGAAGATGTGTCTTTGGTCCAGTGTGTTAATAAGGTGCATCCAGACAGGTAAGGAGCACTACACGAGTAAAAGAGATACTGTTAGGTTAGTCATTCTACAAATGGTAATTCTTTTTGCAATTCCTCATGAAATAACATGTCACAGGGCTGGCTATACCCTGATCAGGTTTCTCAACAGTGATCCCAAAGATCATGCCTACGTATCTGTGCACTGGGTTTGAGGAATGGACAGGCATGTGTCCAGGTATAAAACCTGCAATGATTTAGTCAAGCAGATCTCTGGCAAAATACCCAGGATTCCACTCCTATGAGATAACGGATATTTTCCTCAAAATGGTACCCATGAGACCCATGGCTAAGTTTCCTTACCGTGAAAGATTTTAGCAATCCCAAAGGTCAGGGCTGCTGTCTGGTTGATTCCTGGGAACAAGAGGAGCCCTTTCGATACAAAGGAACTTATCTGAGTGTGGCATCTTATCTTCTAAAAATTTACATTCCTTTTCACTTGCTTAAATTTTGAGCATTTTCGAGGCCACATTTCTTGATCAACATGTGAATTCCAGAAGTAGCTAAGGAAATAAAGAAAATATGTACTTACTGGGATCCAACATTCAAAATTCCCAGAAGGTGGAAAGCTCCAACGTCAAGTGATAGGCAGGGCAGCTAAGGAACCAAAGAATTTCTGTTAGGTTGGTCTTGAAACAGAGGACATCTGCTTAAGCCTTTCTTCTGAAATGTCTTGTCATAGAGCAGGTTACGATCTTTCTTCAAATGTGTCTTTCCAAGGTCCATGGACCTAGACTTTTACAGCTATGATCAGAGTTTAATGCCTTGAGAAGCACAACCCAAAACAGAACCCATGGAAATGTTTAAAATACTCAGTACAGACATGGCAAAGTGTACACACCCTGAATGACTGCAATAATCCATTAGGATGGAGATGGTTCCACGTTCCTTCCGGGAATAAGGGAAGCCCTGCGAGAACAAAGAAACTTCTCTGAAGGTGTTTGGTTGTTGTCAGAAAATTGATAGTTATTTTCTATCCCTCCTATTTTATAACATTTTCGAGACCACATTTATTGAAGAATATGTATAGAAATTATATAGAAATAGACAGCAAACATTCACTTACATGGATATCCCCTGAGCTCCCCGGAAGGTGGCAGGCTACAAGCTCCATTGGCAGGCAGAACAGCAGCCCTAAGGAACAACAGAGTTTCTGTTAGTTTTATCTCAATCTGGTGACATACTTTTTAGCGTTCCTCATGAGGTACCCTCTCATAGGGTAAGGTCTACCAAGATCTTCCTTGATCAGTGCTGCCATGAGCATCCAGGCGCTTAGATCTTTACAGCTATGCATGATATTTGGGGCCTTAGAGCACGACCCACGGAGGAATCAAAGCAAGGTTTAAAAAAAGCACATGTCTATGAATACCAGGTCATTGATACCCACCTTTTGAGATGATAGCTATAGCAGATTGGTCACATGACACAAGGCAAAGTTTACATCCCTTGAATGACTGAAGATGTGTCTTTGGTCCAGTGTGTTAATAAGGTGCATCCAGACAGGTAAGGAGCACTACACGAGTAAAAGAGATACTGTTAGGTTAGTCATTCTACAAATGGTAATTCTTTATGCAATTCCTCATGAAATAACATGTCACAGGGCTGGCTATACCCTGATCAGGTTTCTCAACAGTGATCCCAAAGATCATGCCTACGTATCTGTGCACTGGGTTTGAGGACTGGACAGGCATGTGTCCAGGTATAAAACCTGCAATGATTTAGTCAAGCAGATCTCTGGCAAATACCCAGGATTCCACTCCTATGAGATAACGGATACTTTACTCAAAATGGTACCCATGAGACCCATGGCTAAGTTTCCTTACTGTGAAAGATTTTAGCAATCCCAAAGGTCAGGGCTGCTGTCTGGTTGATTCCTGGGATCAACAAGAGCCCTGTAGATACAAAGGAACTTATCTGAGTGTGGCATCTTATCTTCTAAAAATTGACATTCCTTTTCACTTGCTTGAATTTTGAGCATTTTCGAGGCCACATTTCTTAATTAACATGTGAATTCCAGAAGTAGCTAAGGAAATAAAGAAAGTATGTACTTACTGGGATCCAACATTCAAAATTCCCAGAAGGTGGAAAGCTCCAACGTCAAGTGATAGGCAGGGCAGCTAAGGAACCAAAGAATTTCTGTTAGGTTGGTCTTGAAACAGAGGACATCTGCTTAAGCCTTTCTTCTGAAATGTCTTGTCATAGTGCAGGTTACGATCTTTCTTCAAATGTGTCTTTCCAAGGTCCATGGACCTAGACCTTTACAGCTATGATCAGAGTTTAATGCCTTGAGAAGCACAACCCAAAACAGAACCCATGGAAATGTTTAAAATACTCAGTACAGACATGGCAAAGTGTACATACCCTGAATGACTGCAATAATCCTTTAGGTTGGAGATGGTTCCACGTTCCTTCCGGGAATAAGGGAAGCCCTGCGGGAACAAAGAAACTTCACTGAAGGAGTTTGGTTGTCGTCAGAAAATTGACAGTTATTGTCTATCCCTCCTATTTTATAACATTTTCGAGACCACATTTGATGAAGAATATGTATAGACATTATATAGAGATAGACAGCAAACATTCACTTACATGTATATCCCCTGGGCTCCCCGGAAGGTGGCAGGCTACAAGCTCCATTGGCAGGCAGAACAGCAGCCCTAAGGAACAACAGAGTTTCTGTAAGTTTTATCTCAATCTGGTGACATACATTTTAGCGTTCCTCATGAGGTACCCTCTCATAGGGTAAGGTCTACCAAGATCTTCCTTGATCACTGCTGCCATGAGCATCCAGGCGCTTAGATCTTTACAGCTATGCATGATATTTGGGGCCTTAGAGCACGACCCACGGAGGAATCAAAGAAAGGTTTAAAAAAAGCACATGTCTATGAATACCAGGTCATTGATAGCCACCTTTTGAGATGATAGCTACAGCAGATTGGTCACATGACACAAGGCAAAGTTCACAATCCATGAATGACTGAAGATGTGTCTTTGGTCTAGTGTGTTTATAAGGTGCATCCAGACAGGTAAGCAGCACTACACAAGTAATAGAGATACTGTTAGGTTAGTCATTCTACAAATGGTATTTCTTTTTGCAATTCCTCATGAAATAACATGTCACAGGGCTGGCTATACCCTGATCAGGTTTCCCAACAGTGATCCCAAAGATCATGCCTACGTATCTGTGCACTGGGTTTGAGGAATGGAAAGGCATGTGTCCAGTTATAAAACCTGCAATGATTTAGTCAAGCAGATCTCTGGCAAATACCCAGGATTCCACTCCTATGAGATAACGGATATTTTCCTCAAAATGGTACCCATGAGACCCATGGCTAAGTTTCCTTACCGTGAAAGATTTTAGCAATCCCAAAGGTCAGGGCTGCTGTCTGGTTGATTCCTGGGAACAAGAGGAGCCCTTTAGATACAAAGGAACTTATCTGAGTGTTGCATCTTATCTTCTAAAAATTGACATTCCTTTTCACTTGCTTAAATTTTGAGCATTTTCGAGGCCACATTTCTTGATCAACATGTGAATTCCAGAAGTAGCTAAGGAAATAAAGAAAATATGTACTTACTGGGATCCAACATTCAAAATTCCCAGAAGGTGGAAAGCTCCAACGTCAAGTGATAGGCAGGGCAGCTAAGGAACCAAAGAGTTTCTGTTAGGTTGGTCTTGAAACAGAGGACATCTGCTTAAGCCTTTCTTCTGAAATGTCTTGTCATAGAGCAGGTTACGATCTTTCTTCAAATGTGTCTTTCCAAGGTCCATGGAACTAGACTTTTACAGCTATGATCAGAGTTTAATGCCTTGAGAAGCACAACCCAAAACAGAACCCATGGAAATGTTTAAAATACTCAGTACAGACATGGCAAAGTGTACATACCCTGAATGACTGCAATAATCCTTTAGGTTGGAGATGGTTCCACGTTCCTTCCGGGAATAAGGGAAGCCCTGCGGGAACAAAGAAACTTCACTGAAGGAGTTTGGTTGTCGTCAGAAAATTGACAGTTATTTTCTATCCCTCCTATTTTATAACATTTTCGAGACCACATTTGATGAAGAATATGTATAGACATTATATAGAGATAGACAGCAAACATTCACTTACATGTATATCCCCTGGGCTCCCCGGAAGGTGGCAGGCTACAAGCTCCATTGGCAGGCAGAACAGCAGCCCTAAGGAAAAACAGAGTTTCTGTAAGTTTTATCTCAATCTGGTGACATACATTTTAGCGTTCCTCATGAGGTACCCTCTCATAGGGTAAGGTCTACCAAGATCTTCCTTGATCACTGCTGCCATGAGCATCCAGGCGCTTAGATCTTTACAGCTATGCATGATATTTGGGGCCTTAGAGCACGACCCACGGAGGAATCAAAGAAAGGTTTAAAAAAAGCACATGTCTATGAATACCAGGTCATTGATAGCCACCTTTTGAGATGATAGCTACAGCAGATTGGTCACATGACACAAGGCAAAGTTCACAATCCTTGAATGACTGAAGATGTGTCTTTGGTCTAGTGTGTTTATAAGGTGCATCCAGACAGGTAAGGAGCACTACACAAGTAAAAGAGATACTGTTAGGTTAGTCATTCTACAAATGGTATTTCTTTTTGCAATTCCTCATGAAATAACATGTCACAGGGCTGGCTATACCCTGATCAGGTTTCCCAACAGTGATCCCAAAGATCATGCCTACGTATCTGTGAACTGGGTTTGAGGACTGGAAAGGCATGTGTCCAGGTATAAAACCTGCAATGATTTAGTCAAGCAGATCTCTGGCAAATACCCAGGATTCCACTCCTATGAGATAACGGATATTTTCCTCAAAATGGTACCCATGAGACCCATGGCTAAGTTTCCTTACCGTGAAAGATTTTAGCAATCCCAAAGGTCAGGGCTGCTGTCTGGTTGATTCCTGGGAACAAGAGGAGCCCTTTCGATACAAAGGAACTTATCTGAGTGTGGCATCTTATCTTCTAAAAATTGACATTCCTTTTCACTTGCTTAAATTTTGAGCATTTTCGAGGCCACATTTCTTGATCAACATGTGAATTCCAGAAGTAGCTAAGGAAATAAAGAAAATATGTACTTACTGGGATCCAACATTCAAAATTCCCAGAAGGTGGAAAGCTCCAACGTCAAGTGATAGGCAGGGCAGCTAAGGAACCAAAGAGTTTCTGTTAGGTTGGTCTTGAAACAGAGGACATCTGCTTAAGCCTTTCTTCTGAAATGTCTTGTCATAGAGCAGGTTACGATCTTTCTTCAAATGTGTCTTTCCAAGGTCCATGGACCTAGACCTTTACAGCTATGATCAGAGTTTAATGCCTTGAGAAGCACAACCCAAAAAAGAACCCATGGAAATGTTTAAAATACTAAGTACAGACATGGCAAAGTGTACACACCCTGAATGACTGCAATAATCCATTAGGTTGGAGATGGTTCCACGTTCCTTCCGGGAATAAGGGAAGCCCTGCGAGAACAAAGAAACTTCTCTGAAGGTGTTTGGTTGTCGTCAGAAAATTGACAGTTATTTTCTATCCCTCCTATTTTATAACATTTTCGAGACCACATTTAATGAAGAATATGTATAGACATTATCTAGAGAAAGACAGCAAACATTCACTTACATGGATATACTTGGGGGCTCCCCGGAAGGTGGCAGGCTACAAGCTCCATTGGCAGGCAGAACAGCAGCCCTAAGGAACAACAGAGTTTCTGTAAGTTTTATCTCAATCTGGTGACATACTTTTTAGCGTTCCTCATGAGGTACCCTCTCATAGGGTAAGGTCTACCAAGATCTTCCTTGATCAGTGCTGCCATGAGCATCCAGGCGCTTAGATCTTTACAGCTATGCATGATATTTGGGGCCTTAGAGCACGACCCACGGAGGAATCAAAGAAAGGTTTAAAAAAAGCACATGTCTATGAATACCAGGTCATTGATACCCACCTTTTGAGATGATAGCTACAGCAGATTGGTCACATGACACAAGGCAAAGTTCACAATCCTTGAATGACTGAAGATGTGTCTTTGGTCTAGTGTGTTTATAAGGTGCATCCAGACAGGTAAGGAGCACTACACAAGTAAAAGAGATACTGTTAGGTTAGTCATTCTACAAATGGTATTTCTTTTTGCAATTCCTCATGAAATAACATGTCACAGGGCTGGCTATACCCTGATCAGGTTTCCCAACAGTGATCCCAAAGATCATGCCTACGTATCTGTGCACTGGGTTTGAGGACTGGAAAGGCATGTGTCCAGTTATAAAACCTGCAATGATTTAGTCAAGCAGATCTCTGGCAAATACCCAGGATTCCACTCCTATGAGATAACGGATATTTTCCTCAAAATGGTACCCATGAGACCCATGGCTAAGTTTCCTTACCGTGAAAGATTTTAGCAATCCCAAAGGTCAGGGCTGCTGTCTTGTTGATTCCTGGGAACAAGAGGCGCCCTTTAGATACAAAGGAACTTATCTGAGTGTGGCATCTTATCTTCTAAAAATTGACATTCCTTTTCACTTGCTTAAATTTTGAGCATTTACGAGGCCACATTTCTTGATCAACATGTGAATTCCAGAAGTAGCTAAGGAAATAAAGAAAATATGTACTTACTGGGATCCAACATTCAAAATTCCCAGAAGGTGGAAAGCTCCAACGTCAAGTGATAGGCAGGGCAGCTAAGGAACCAAAGAGTTTCTGTTAGGTTGGTCTTGAAACAGAGGACATCTGCTTAAGCCTTTCTTCTGAAATGTCTTGTCATAGAGCAGGTTACGATCTTTCTTCAAATGTGTCTTTGCAAGGTCCATGGACCTAGACTTTTACAGCTATGATCAGAGTTTAATGCCTTGAGAAGCACAACCCAAAACAGAACCCATGGAAATGTTTAAAATACTCAGTACAGACATGGCAAAGTGTACACACCCTGAATGACTGCAATAATCCATTAGGTTGGAGATGGTTCCACGTTCCTTCCGGGAATAAGGGAAGCCCTGCGAGAACAAAGAAACTTCTCTGAAGGTGTTTGGTTGTCGTCAGAAAATTGACAGTTATTTTCTATCCCTCCTATTTTATAACATTTTCGAGACCACATTTAATGAAGAATATGTATAGACATTACCTAGAGAAAGACAGCAAACATTCACTTACATGGATATACTCGGGGGCTCCCCGGAAGGTGGCAGGCTACAAGCTCCATTGGCAGGCAGAACAGCAGCCCTAAGGAACAACATAGTTTCTGTAAGTTTTATGTCAATCTGGTGACATACCTTTTAGCGTTCCTCTTGAGGTAACCTCTCATAGGGTAAGGCCTACCAAGATCTTCCTTGATCAGTACTGCCATGAGCATCCAGGCGCTTAGATCTTTACAGCTATGCATGATATTTGGGGCCTTAGAGCACGACCCACGGAGGAATCAAAGAAAGGTTTAAAAAAAGCACATGTCTATGAATACCAAGTCATTGATACCCACCTTTTGAGATGATAACTACAGCAGATTGGTCACATGACACCAGGCAAAGTTCACATTCCTTGAATGACTGAAGATGTGTCTTTGGTCCAGTGTGTTAATAAGGTGCATCCAGACAGTAAGGAGCACTACACGAGTAAAAGAGATACTGTTAGGTTAGTCATTCTACAAATGGTATTTCTTTTTGCAATTCCTCATGAAATAACATGTCACAGGGCTGGCTATACCCTGATCAGGTTTCTCAACAGTGATCCCAAAGATCATGCCTACGTATCTGTGCACAGGGTTTGAGGACTGGACAGGCATGTGTCCAGGTATAAAACCTGCAATGATTTAGTCAAGCAGATCTCTGGCAAATACCCAGGATTCCACTCCTATGAGATAACGGATACTTTCCTCAAAATGGTACCCATGATACCCATGGCTAAGTTTCCTTACCGTGAAAGATTTTAGCAATCCCAAAGGTCAGGGCTGCTGTCTGGTTGATTCCTGGGATCAAGAGGAGCCCTGTAGATACAAAGGAACTTATCTGAGTGTGGCATCTTATCTTCTTAAAATTGACATTCCTTTTCACTTGCTTGAATTTTGAGCATTTTCGAGGCCACATTTCTTAATCAACATGTGAATTCCAGAAGTAGCTAAGGAAATAAAGAAAATATGTACTTACTGGGATCCAACATTCAAATTCCCAGAAGGTGGAAAGCTCCAACGTCAAGTGATAGGCAAGGCAGCTAAGGAACCAAAGAATTTCTGTTAGGTTGGTCTTGAAACAGAGGACATCTGCTTAAGCCTTTCTTCTCAAATGTCTTGTCATAGAGCAGGTTACGATCTTTCTTCAAATGTGTCTTTCCAAGGTCCATGGACCTAGACCTTTACAGCTATGATCAGAGTTTAATGCCTTGAGAAGCACAACCCAAAACAGAACCCGTGGAAATGTTTAAAATACTCAGTACAGACATGGCAAAGTGTACATGCCCTGAATGACTGCAATAATCCATTAGGTTGGAGATGGTTCCACGTTCCTTCCGGGAATAAGGGAAGCCCTGCGGGAACAAAGAAACTTCTCTGAAGGAGTTTGGTTGTCGTCAGAAAATTGACAGTTATGTTCTATCCCTCCTAATTTATAACATTTTCGAGACCACATTTGATGAAGAATATGTATAGACATTATATAGAGATAGACAGCAAACATTCACTTACATGGATATCCCCTGGGCTCCCCGGAAGGTGGCAGGCTACAAGCTCCATTGGCAGGCAGAACAGCAGCCCTAAGGAACAACAGAGTTTCTGTAAGTTTTATCTCAATCTGGTGACATACTTTTTAGCGTTCCTCATGAGGTACCCTCTCATAGGTTAAGGTCTACCAAGATCTTCCTTGATCAGTGCTGCTATGAGCATCCAGGCGCTTAGATCTTTACAGCTATGCATGATATTTGGGGCCTTAGAGCACGACCCACGGAGGAATCAAAGAAAGGTTTAAAAAAAGCACATGTCTATGAATACCAGGTCATTGATACCCACCTTTTGAGATGTAGCTATAGCAGATTGGTCACATGACACAAGGCAAAGTTCACATTCCTTGAATGACTGAAGATGTGTCTTTGGTCCAGTGTGTTAATAAGGTGCATCCAGACAGGTAAGGAGCACTACACGAGTAAGGAGATACTGTTAGGTTAGTCATTCTACAAATGGTATTTCTTTTTGCAATTCCTCATGAAATAACATGTCACAGGGCTGGCTATCCTGATCAGGTTTCTCAACAGTGATCCCAAAGATCATGCCTACGTATCTGTGCACTGGGTTTGAGGACTGGACAGGCATGTGTCCAGGTATAAAACCTGCAATGATTTAGTCAAGCAGATCTCTGGCAAATACCCAGGATTCCACTCCTATGAGATAACGGATACTTTACTCAAAATGGTACCCATGAGACCCATGGCTAAGTTTCCTTACTGTGAAAGATTTTAGCAATCCCAAAGGTCAGGGCTGCTATTTGGTTGATTCCTGGGAACAAGAGGAGCCCTGTAGATACAAAGGAACTTATCTGAGTGTGGCATCTTATCTTCTAAAAATTGACATTCCTTTTCACTTGCTTAAATTTTGAGCATTTTCGAGGCCACATTTCTTGATCAACATGTGAATTCCAGAAGTAGCTAAGGAAATAAAGAAAATATGTACTTACTGGGATCCAACATTCAAAATTCCCAGAAGGTGGAAAGCTCCAACGTCAAGTGATAGGCAGGGCAGCTAAGGAACCAAAGAGTTTCTGTTAGGTTGGTCTTGAAACAGAGGACATCTGCTTAATCCTTTCTTCTGAAATGTCTTGTCATAGAGCAGGTTACGATCTTTCTTCAAATGTGTCTTTCCAAGGGCCATGGACCTAGACCTTTACAGCTATGATCAGAGTTTAATGCCTTGAGAAGTACAACCCAAAACAGAACCTGTGGAAATGTTTAAAATACTCAGTACAGACATGGCAAAGTGTACATACCCTGAATGACTGCAATAATCCATTAGGTTGGAGATGGTTCCACGTTCCTTTCGGGAATAAGGGAAGCCCTGCGGGAACCAAGAATCTTCTCTGAAGGTCTTTGGTTGTCGTCAGAAAATTGACAGCTATTTTCTATCCCTCCTATTTTATAACATTTTCGAGACCACATTTGATGAAGAATTTGTATAGACATTATCTAGAGAAAGACAGCAAACATTCACTTACATGGATATACTTGGGGGCACCCCGGAAGGTGGCAGGCTACAAGCTCCATTGGCAGGCAGAACAGCAGCCCTAAGGAACAACAGAGTTTCTGTAAGTTTTATCTCAATCTGGTGACATACTTTTTAGCGTTCCTCATGAGGTACCCTCTCATAGGGTAAGGTCTACCAAGATCTTCCTTGATCAGTGCTGCCATGAGCATCCAGGCGCTTAGATCTTTACAGCTATGCATGATATTTGGGGCCTTAGAGCACGACCCACGGAGGAATCAAAGAAAGGTTTAAAAAAAGCACATGTCTATGAATACCAGGTCATTGATACCCACCTTTTGAGATGATAGCTATAGCAGATTGGTCACATGACACAAGGCAAAGTTTACATCCCTTGAATGACTGAAGATGTGTCTTTGGTCCAGTGTGTTAATTAGGTGCATCCAGACAGGTAGGAGCACTACACGAGTAAAAGAGATACTGTTAGGTTAGTCATTCTACAAATGGTAATTCTTTTTGCAATTCCTCATGAAATAACATGTCGCAGGGCTGGCTATACCCTGATCAGGTTTCTCAACAGTGATCCCAAAGATCATGCCTACGTATCTGTGCACAGGGTTTGAGGACTGGACAGGCATGTGTCCAGGTATAAAACCTGCAATGATTTAGTCAAGCAGATCTCTGGCAAATACCCAGGATTCCACTCCTATGAGATAACGGATATTTTCCTCAAAATGGTACCCATGAGACCCATGGCTAAGTTTCCTTACCGTGAAAGATTTTAGCAATCCCAAAGGTCAGGGCTGCTGTCTGGTTGATTCCTGGGAACAAGAGGAGCCCTTTCGATACAAAGGAACTTATCTGAGTGTGGCATCTTATCTTCTAAAAATTGACATTCCTTTTCACTTGCTTAAATTTTGAGCATTTTCGAGGCCACATTTCTTGATCAACATGTGAATTCCAGAAGTAGCTAAGGAAATAAAGAAAATATGTACTTACTGGGATCCAACATTCAAAATTCCCAGAAGGTGGAAAGCTCCAACGTCAAGTGATAGGCAGGGCAGCTAAGGAACCAAAGAGTTTCTGTTAGGTTGGTCTTGAAACAGAGGACATCTGCTTAAGCCTTTCTTCTGAAATGTCTTGTCATAGAGCAGGTTACGATCTTTCTTCAAATGTGTCTTTCCAAGGTCCATGGACCTAGACCTTTACAGCTATGATCAGAGTTTAATGCCTTGAGAAGCACAACCCAAAAAAGAACCCATGGAAATGTTTAAAATACTAAGTACAGACATGGCAAAGTGTACACACCCTGAATGACTGCAATAATCCATTAGGTTGGAGATGGTTCCACGTTCCTTCCGGGAATAAGGGAAGCCCTGCGAGAACAAAGAAACTTCTCTGAAGGTGTTTGGTTGTCGTCAGAAAATTGACAGTTATTTTCTATCCCTCCTATTTTATAACATTTTCGAGACCACATTTAATGAAGAATATGTATAGACATTATCTAGAGAAAGACAGCAAACATTCACTTACATGGATATACTTGGGGGCTCCCCGGAAGGTGGCAGGCTACAAGCTCCATTGGCAGGCAGAACAGCAGCCCTAAGGAACAACAGAGTTTCTGTAAGTTTTATCTCAATCTGGTGACATACCTTTTAGCGTTCCTCATTAGGTACCCTCTCATAGGGTAAGGTCTACCAAGATCTTCCTTGATCACTGCTGCCATGAGCATCCAGGCGCTTAGATCTTTACAGCTATGCATGATATTTGGGGCCTTAGAGCACGACCCACGGAGGAATCAAAGAAAGGTTTAAAAAAAGCACATGTCTATGAATACCAGGTCATTGATACCCACCTTTTGAGATGATAGCTACAGCAGATTGGTCACATGACACAAGGCAAAGTTCACAATCCTTGAATGACTGAAGATGTGTCTTTGGTCTTGTGTGTTTATAAGGTGCATCCAGACAGGTAAGGAGCACTACACAAGTAAAAGAGATACTGTTAGGTTAGTCATTCTACAAATGGTATTTCTTTTTGCAATTCCTCATGAAATAACATGTCACAGGGCTGGCTATACCCTGATCAGGTTTCCCAACAGTGATCCCAAAGATCATGCCTACGTATCTGTGCACTGGGTTTGAGGACTGGAAAGGCATGTCTCCAGTTATAAAACCTGCAATGATTTAGTCAAGCAGATCTCTGGCAAATACCCAGGATTCCACTCCTATGAGATAACGGATATTTTCCTCAAAATGGTACCCATGAGACCCATGGCTAAGTTTCCTTACCGTGAAAGATTTTAGCAATCCCAAAGGTCAGGGCTGCTGTCTGGTTGATTCCTGGGAACAAGAGGAGCCCTTTAGATACAAAGGAACTTATCTGAGTGTGGCATCTTATCTTCTAAAAATTGACATTCCTTTTCACTTGCTTAAATTTTGAGCATTTTCGAGGCCACATTTCTTGATCAACATGTGAATTCCAGAAGTAGCTAAGGAAATAAAGAAAATATGTACTTACTGGGATCCAACATTCAAAATTCCCAGAAGGTGGAAAGCTCCAACGTCAAGTGATAGGCAGGGCAGCTAAGGAACCAAAGAGTTTCTGTTAGGTTGGTCTTGAAACAGAGGACATCTGCTTAAGCCTTTCTTCTGAAATGTCTTGTCATAGAGCAGGTTACGATCTTTCTTCAAATGTGTCTTTCCAAGGTCCATGGACCTAGACTTTTACAGCTATGATCAGAGTTTAATGCCTTGAGAAGCACAACCCAAAACAGAACCCATGGAAATGTTTAAAATACTCAGTAGACATGGCAAAGTGTACACACCCTGAATGACTGCAATAATCCATTAGGTTGGAGATGGTTCCACGTTCCTTCCGGGAATAAGGGAAGCCCTGCGAGAACAAAGAAACTTCTCTGAAGGTGTTTGGTTGTCGTCAGAAAATTGACAGTTATTTTCTATCCCTCCTATTTTATAACATTTTCGAGACCACATTTATTGAAGAATATGTATAGAAATTATAGAGAAATAGACAGCAAACATTCACTTACATGGATATCCCCTGAGCTCCCCGGAAGGTGGCAGGCTACAAGCTCCATTGGCAGGCAGAACAGCAGCCCTAAGGAACAACAGAGTTTCTGTAAGTTTTATCTCAATCTGGTGACATACTTTTTAGCGTTCCTCATGAGGTACCCTCTCATAGGGTAAGGTCTACCAAGATCTTCCTTGATCAGTGCTGCCATGAGCATCCAGGCGCTTAGATCTTTACAGCTATGCATGATATTTGGGGCCTTAGAGCACGACCCACGGAGGAATCAAAGAAAGGTTTAAAAAAAGCACATGTCTATGAATACCAGGTCATTTATACCCACCTTTTGAGATGATAGCTATAGCAGATTGGTCACATGACACAAGGCAAAGTTTACATCCCTTGAATGACTGAAGATGTGTCTTTGGTCCAGTGTGTTAATAAGGTGCATCCAGACAGGTAAGGAGCACTACACGAGTAAAAGAGATACTGTTAGGTTAGTCATTCTACAAATGGTAATTCTTTTTGCAATTCCTCATGAAATAACATGTCACAGGGCTGGCTATACCCTGATCAGGTTTCTCAACAGTGATCCCAAAGATCATGCCTACGTATCTGTGCACTGGGTTTGAGGAATGGACAGGCATGTGTCCAGGTATAAAACCTGCAATGATTTAGTCAAGCAGATCTCTGGCAAAATACCCAGGATTCCACTCCTATGAGATAACGGATATTTTCCTCAAAATGGTACCCATGAGACCCATGGCTAAGTTTCCTTACCGTGAAAGATTTTAGCAATCCCAAAGGTCAGGGCTGCTGTCTGGTTGATTCCTGGGAACAAGAGGAGCCCTTTCGATACAAAGGAACTTATCTGAGTGTGGCATCTTATCTTCTAAAAATTTACATTCCTTTTCACTTGCTTAAATTTTGAGCATTTTCGAGGCCACATTTCTTGATCAACATGTGAATTCCAGAAGTAGCTAAGGAAATAAAGAAAATATGTACTTACTGGGATCCAACATTCAAAATTCCCAGAAGGTGGAAAGCTCCAACGTCAAGTGATAGGCAGGGCAGCTAAGGAACCAAAGAATTTCTGTTAGGTTGGTCTTGAAACAGAGGACATCTGCTTAAGCCTTTCTTCTGAAATGTCTTGTCATAGAGCAGGTTACGATCTTTCTTCAAATGTGTCTTTCCAAGGTCCATGGACCTAGACTTTTACAGCTATGATCAGAGTTTAATGCCTTGAGAAGCACAACCCAAAACAGAACCCATGGAAATGTTTAAAATACTCAGTACAGACATGGCAAAGTGTACACACCCTGAATGACTGCAATAATCCATTAGGATGGAGATGGTTCCACGTTCCTTCCGGGAATAAGGGAAGCCCTGCGAGAACAAAGAAACTTCTCTGAAGGTGTTTGGTTGTTGTCAGAAAATTGATAGTTATTTTCTATCCCTCCTATTTTATAACATTTTCGAGACCACATTTATTGAAGAATATGTATAGAAATTATATAGAAATAGACAGCAAACATTCACTTACATGGATATCCCCTGAGCTCCCCGGAAGGTGGCAGGCTACAAGCTCCATTGGCAGGCAGAACAGCAGCCCTAAGGAACAACAGAGTTTCTGTTAGTTTTATCTCAATCTGGTGACATACTTTTTAGCGTTCCTCATGAGGTACCCTCTCATAGGGTAAGGTCTACCAAGATCTTCCTTGATCAGTGCTGCCATGAGCATCCAGGCGCTTAGATCTTTACAGCTATGCATGATATTTGGGGCCTTAGAGCACGACCCACGGAGGAATCAAAGCAAGGTTTAAAAAAAGCACATGTCTATGAATACCAGGTCATTGATACCCACCTTTTGAGATGATAGCTATAGCAGATTGGTCACATGACACAAGGCAAAGTTTACATCCCTTGAATGACTGAAGATGTGTCTTTGGTCCAGTGTGTTAATAAGGTGCATCCAGACAGGTAAGGAGCACTACACGAGTAAAAGAGATACTGTTAGGTTAGTCATTCTACAAATGGTAATTCTTTATGCAATTCCTCATGAAATAACATGTCACAGGGCTGGCTATACCCTGATCAGGTTTCTCAACAGTGATCCCAAAGATCATGCCTACGTATCTGTGCACTGGGTTTGAGGACTGGACAGGCATGTGTCCAGGTATAAAACCTGCAATGATTTAGTCAAGCAGATCTCTGGCAAATACCCAGGATTCCACTCCTATGAGATAACGGATACTTTACTCAAAATGGTACCCATGAGACCCATGGCTAAGTTTCCTTACTGTGAAAGATTTTAGCAATCCCAAAGGTCAGGGCTGCTGTCTGGTTGATTCCTGGGATCAACAAGAGCCCTGTAGATACAAAGGAACTTATCTGAGTGTGGCATCTTATCTTCTAAAAATTGACATTCCTTTTCACTTGCTTGAATTTTGAGCATTTTCGAGGCCACATTTCTTAATTAACATGTGAATTCCAGAAGTAGCTAAGGAAATAAAGAAAGTATGTACTTACTGGGATCCAACATTCAAAATTCCCAGAAGGTGGAAAGCTCCAACGTCAAGTGATAGGCAGGGCAGCTAAGGAACCAAAGAATTTCTGTTAGGTTGGTCTTGAAACAGAGGACATCTGCTTAAGCCTTTCTTCTGAAATGTCTTGTCATAGTGCAGGTTACGATCTTTCTTCAAATGTGTCTTTCCAAGGTCCATGGACCTAGACCTTTACAGCTATGATCAGAGTTTAATGCCTTGAGAAGCACAACCCAAAACAGAACCCATGGAAATGTTTAAAATACTCAGTACAGACATGGCAAAGTGTACATACCCTGAATGACTGCAATAATCCTTTAGGTTGGAGATGGTTCCACGTTCCTTCCGGGAATAAGGGAAGCCCTGCGGGAACAAAGAAACTTCACTGAAGGAGTTTGGTTGTCGTCAGAAAATTGACAGTTATTGTCTATCCCTCCTATTTTATAACATTTTCGAGACCACATTTGATGAAGAATATGTATAGACATTATATAGAGATAGACAGCAAACATTCACTTACATGTATATCCCCTGGGCTCCCCGGAAGGTGGCAGGCTACAAGCTCCATTGGCAGGCAGAACAGCAGCCCTAAGGAACAACAGAGTTTCTGTAAGTTTTATCTCAATCTGGTGACATACATTTTAGCGTTCCTCATGAGGTACCCTCTCATAGGGTAAGGTCTACCAAGATCTTCCTTGATCACTGCTGCCATGAGCATCCAGGCGCTTAGATCTTTACAGCTATGCATGATATTTGGGGCCTTAGAGCACGACCCACGGAGGAATCAAAGAAAGGTTTCAAAAAAGCACATGTCTATGAATACCAGGTCATTGATACCCACCTTTTGAGATGATAGCTATAGCAGATTGGTCACATGACACAAGGCAAAGTTTACATCCCTTGAATGACTGAAGATGTGTCTTTGGTCCAGTGTGTTAATAAGGTGCATCCAGACAGGTAAGGAGCACTACACGAGGAAAAGAGATACTGTTAGGTTAGTCATTCTACAAATGGTAATTCTTTATGCAATTCCTCATGAAATAACATGTCACAGGGCTGGCTATACCCTGATCAGGTTTCTCAACAGTGATCCCAAAGATCATGCCTACGTATCTGTGCACTGGGTTTGAGGAATGGACAGGCATGTGTCCAGGTATAAAACCTGCAATGATTTAGTCAAGCAGATCTCTGGCAAATACCCAGGATTCCACTCCTATGAGATAACGGATACTTTCCTCAAAATGGTACCCATGATACCCATGGCTAAGTTTCCTTACCGTGAAAGATTTTAGCAATCCCAAAGGTCAGGGCTGCTGTCTGGTTGATTCCTGGGATCAACAAGAGCCCTGTAGATACAAAGGAACTTATCTGAGTGTGGCATCTTATCTTCTAAAAATTGACATTCCTTTTCACTTGCTTGAATTTTGAGCATTTTCGAGGCCACATTTCTTAATCAACATGTGAATTCCAGAAGTAGCTAAGGAAATAAAGAAAATATGTACTTACTGGGATCCAACATTCAAAATTCCCAGAAGGTGGAAAGCTCCAACGTCAAGTGATAGGCAGGGCAGCTAAGGAACCAAAGAATTTCTGTTAGGTTGGTCTTGAAACAGAGGACATCTGCTTAAGCCTTTCTTCTGAAATGTCTTGTCATAGTGCAGGTTACGATCTTTCTTCAAATGTGTCTTTCCAAGGTCCATGGACCTAGACCTTTACAGCTATGATCAGAGTTTAATGCCTTGAGAAGCACAACCCAAAACAGAACCCATGGAAATGTTTAAAATACTCAGTACAGACATGGCAAAGTGTACATACCCTGAATGACTGCAATAATCCTTTAGGTTGGAGATGGTTCCACGTTCCTTCCGGGAATAAGGGAAGCCCTGCGGGAACAAAGAAACTTCACTGAAGGAGTTTGGTTGTCGTCAGAAAATTGACAGTTATTTTCTATCCCTCCTATTTTATAACATTTTCGAGACCACATTTGATGAAGAATATGTATAGACATTATATAGAGATAGACAGCAAACATTCACTTACATGTATATCCCCTGGGCTCCCCGGAAGGTGGCAGGCTACAAGCTCCATTGGCAGGCAGAACAGCAGCCCTAAGGAAAAACAGAGTTTCTGTAAGTTTTATCTCAATCTGGTGACATACATTTTAGCGTTCCTCATGAGGTACCCTCTCATAGGGTAAGGTCTACCAAGATCTTCCTTGATCACTGCTGCCATGAGCATCCAGGCGCTTAGATCTTTACAGCTATGCATGATATTTGGGGCCTTAGAGCACGACCCACGGAGGAATCAAAGAAAGGTTTAAAAAAAGCACATGTCTATGAATACCAGGTCATTGATAGCCACCTTTTGAGATGATAGCTACAGCAGATTGGTCACATGACACAAGGCAAAGTTCACAATCCTTGAATGACTGAAGATGTGTCTTTGGTCTAGTGTGTTTATAAGGTGCATCCAGACAGGTAAGGAGCACTACACAAGTAAAAGAGATACTGTTAGGTTAGTCATTCTACAAATGGTATTTCTTTTTGCAATTCCTCATGAAATAACATGTCACAGGGCTGGCTATACCCTGATCAGGTTTCCCAACAGTGATCCCAAAGATCATGCCTACGTATCTGTGAACTGGGTTTGAGGACTGGAAAGGCATGTGTCCAGGTATAAAACCTGCAATGATTTAGTCAAGCAGATCTCTGGCAAATACCCAGGATTCCACTCCTATGAGATAACGGATATTTTCCTCAAAATGGTACCCATGAGACCCATGGCTAAGTTTCCTTACCGTGAAAGATTTTAGCAATCCCAAAGGTCAGGGCTGCTGTCTGGTTGATTCCTGGGAACAAGAGGAGCCCTTTCGATACAAAGGAACTTATCTGAGTGTGGCATCTTATCTTCTAAAAATTGACATTCCTTTTCACTTGCTTAAATTTTGAGCATTTTCGAGGCCACATTTCTTGATCAACATGTGAATTCCAGAAGTAGCTAAGGAAATAAAGAAAATATGTACTTACTGGGATCCAACATTCAAAATTCCCAGAAGGTGGAAAGCTCCAACGTCAAGTGATAGGCAGGGCAGCTAAGGAACCAAAGAGTTTCTGTTAGGTTGGTCTTGAAACAGAGGACATCTGCTTAAGCCTTTCTTCTGAAATGTCTTGTCATAGAGCAGGTTACGATCTTTCTTCAAATGTGTCTTTCCAAGGTCCATGGACCTAGACCTTTACAGCTATGATCAGAGTTTAATGCCTTGAGAAGCACAACCCAAAAAAGAACCCATGGAAATGTTTAAAATACTAAGTACAGACATGGCAAAGTGTACACACCCTGAATGACTGCAATAATCCATTAGGTTGGAGATGGTTCCACGTTCCTTCCGGGAATAAGGGAAGCCCTGCGAGAACAAAGAAACTTCTCTGAAGGTGTTTGGTTGTCGTCAGAAAATTGACAGTTATTTTCTATCCCTCCTATTTTATAACATTTTCGAGACCACATTTAATGAAGAATATGTATAGACATTATCTAGAGAAAGACAGCAAACATTCACTTACATGGATATACTTGGGGGCTCCCCGGAAGGTGGCAGGCTACAAGCTCCATTGGCAGGCAGAACAGCAGCCCTAAGGAACAACAGAGTTTCTGTAAGTTTTATCTCAATCTGGTGACATACTTTTTAGCGTTCCTCATGAGGTACCCTCTCATAGGGTAAGGTCTACCAAGATCTTCCTTGATCAGTGCTGCCATGAGCATCCAGGCGCTTAGATCTTTACAGCTATGCATGATATTTGGGGCCTTAGAGCACGACCCACGGAGGAATCAAAGAAAGGTTTAAAAAAAGCACATGTCTATGAATACCAGGTCATTTATACCCACCTTTTGAGATGATAGCTATAGCAGATTGGTCACATGACACAAGGCAAAGTTTACATCCCTTGAATGACTGAAGATGTGTCTTTGGTCCAGTGTGTTAATAAGGTGCATCCAGACAGGTAAGGAGCACTACACGAGTAAAAGAGATACTGTTAGGTTAGTCATTCTACAAATGGTAATTCTTTTTGCAATTCCTCATGAAATAACATGTCACAGGGCTGGCTATACCCTGATCAGGTTTCTCAACAGTGATCCCAAAGATCATGCCTACGTATCTGTGCACTGGGTTTGAGGAATGGACAGGCATGTGTCCAGGTATAAAACCTGCAATGATTTAGTCAAGCAGATCTCTGGCAAAATACCCAGGATTCCACTCCTATGAGATAACGGATATTTTCCTCAAAATGGTACCCATGAGACCCATGGCTAAGTTTCCTTACCGTGAAAGATTTTAGCAATCCCAAAGGTCAGGGCTGCTGTCTGGTTGATTCCTGGGAACAAGAGGAGCCCTTTCGATACAAAGGAACTTATCTGAGTGTGGCATCTTATCTTCTAAAAATTTACATTCCTTTTCACTTGCTTAAATTTTGAGCATTTTCGAGGCCACATTTCTTGATCAACATGTGAATTCCAGAAGTAGCTAAGGAAATAAAGAAAATATGTACTTACTGGGATCCAACATTCAAAATTCCCAGAAGGTGGAAAGCTCCAACGTCAAGTGATAGGCAGGGCAGCTAAGGAACCAAAGAATTTCTGTTAGGTTGGTCTTGAAACAGAGGACATCTGCTTAAGCCTTTCTTCTGAAATGTCTTGTCATAGAGCAGGTTACGATCTTTCTTCAAATGTGTCTTTCCAAGGTCCATGGACCTAGACTTTTACAGCTATGATCAGAGTTTAATGCCTTGAGAAGCACAACCCAAAACAGAACCCATGGAAATGTTTAAAATACTCAGTACAGACATGGCAAAGTGTACACACCCTGAATGACTGCAATAATCCATTAGGATGGAGATGGTTCCACGTTCCTTCCGGGAATAAGGGAAGCCCTGCGAGAACAAAGAAACTTCTCTGAAGGTGTTTGGTTGTTGTCAGAAAATTGATAGTTATTTTCTATCCCTCCTATTTTATAACATTTTCGAGACCACATTTATTGAAGAATATGTATAGAAATTATATAGAAATAGACAGCAAACATTCACTTACATGGATATCCCCTGAGCTCCCCGGAAGGTGGCAGGCTACAAGCTCCATTGGCAGGCAGAACAGCAGCCCTAAGGAACAACAGAGTTTCTGTTAGTTTTATCTCAATCTGGTGACATACTTTTTAGCGTTCCTCATGAGGTACCCTCTCATAGGGTAAGGTCTACCAAGATCTTCCTTGATCAGTGCTGCCATGAGCATCCAGGCGCTTAGATCTTTACAGCTATGCATGATATTTGGGGCCTTAGAGCACGACCCACGGAGGAATCAAAGCAAGGTTTAAAAAAAGCACATGTCTATGAATACCAGGTCATTGATACCCACCTTTTGAGATGATAGCTATAGCAGATTGGTCACATGACACAAGGCAAAGTTTACATCCCTTGAATGACTGAAGATGTGTCTTTGGTCCAGTGTGTTAATAAGGTGCATCCAGACAGGTAAGGAGCACTACACGAGTAAAAGAGATACTGTTAGGTTAGTCATTCTACAAATGGTAATTCTTTATGCAATTCCTCATGAAATAACATGTCACAGGGCTGGCTATACCCTGATCAGGTTTCTCAACAGTGATCCCAAAGATCATGCCTACGTATCTGTGCACTGGGTTTGAGGACTGGACAGGCATGTGTCCAGGTATAAAACCTGCAATGATTTAGTCAAGCAGATCTCTGGCAAATACCCAGGATTCCACTCCTATGAGATAACGGATACTTTACTCAAAATGGTACCCATGAGACCCATGGCTAAGTTTCCTTACTGTGAAAGATTTTAGCAATCCCAAAGGTCAGGGCTGCTGTCTGGTTGATTCCTGGGATCAACAAGAGCCCTGTAGATACAAAGGAACTTATCTGAGTGTGGCATCTTATCTTCTAAAAATTGACATTCCTTTTCACTTGCTTGAATTTTGAGCATTTTCGAGGCCACATTTCTTAATTAACATGTGAATTCCAGAAGTAGCTAAGGAAATAAAGAAAGTATGTACTTACTGGGATCCAACATTCAAAATTCCCAGAAGGTGGAAAGCTCCAACGTCAAGTGATAGGCAGGGCAGCTAAGGAACCAAAGAATTTCTGTTAGGTTGGTCTTGAAACAGAGGACATCTGCTTAAGCCTTTCTTCTGAAATGTCTTGTCATAGTGCAGGTTACGATCTTTCTTCAAATGTGTCTTTCCAAGGTCCATGGACCTAGACCTTTACAGCTATGATCAGAGTTTAATGCCTTGAGAAGCACAACCCAAAACAGAACCCATGGAAATGTTTAAAATACTCAGTACAGACATGGCAAAGTGTACATACCCTGAATGACTGCAATAATCCTTTAGGTTGGAGATGGTTCCACGTTCCTTCCGGGAATAAGGGAAGCCCTGCGGGAACAAAGAAACTTCACTGAAGGAGTTTGGTTGTCGTCAGAAAATTGACAGTTATTGTCTATCCCTCCTATTTTATAACATTTTCGAGACCACATTTGATGAAGAATATGTATAGACATTATATAGAGATAGACAGCAAACATTCACTTACATGTATATCCCCTGGGCTCCCCGGAAGGTGGCAGGCTACAAGCTCCATTGGCAGGCAGAACAGCAGCCCTAAGGAACAACAGAGTTTCTGTAAGTTTTATCTCAATCTGGTGACATACATTTTAGCGTTCCTCATGAGGTACCCTCTCATAGGGTAAGGTCTACCAAGATCTTCCTTGATCACTGCTGCCATGAGCATCCAGGCGCTTAGATCTTTACAGCTATGCATGATATTTGGGGCCTTAGAGCACGACCCACGGAGGAATCAAAGAAAGGTTTAAAAAAAGCACATGTCTATGAATACCAGGTCATTGATAGCCACCTTTTGAGATGATAGCTACAGCAGATTGGTCACATGACACAAGGCAAAGTTCACAATCCATGAATGACTGAAGATGTGTCTTTGGTCTAGTGTGTTTATAAGGTGCATCCAGACAGGTAAGCAGCACTACACAAGTAATAGAGATACTGTTAGGTTAGTCATTCTACAAATGGTATTTCTTTTTGCAATTCCTCATGAAATAACATGTCACAGGGCTGGCTATACCCTGATCAGGTTTCCCAACAGTGATCCCAAAGATCATGCCTACGTATCTGTGCACTGGGTTTGAGGAATGGAAAGGCATGTGTCCAGTTATAAAACCTGCAATGATTTAGTCAAGCAGATCTCTGGCAAATACCCAGGATTCCACTCCTATGAGATAACGGATATTTTCCTCAAAATGGTACCCATGAGACCCATGGCTAAGTTTCCTTACCGTGAAAGATTTTAGCAATCCCAAAGGTCAGGGCTGCTGTCTGGTTGATTCCTGGGAACAAGAGGAGCCCTTTAGATACAAAGGAACTTATCTGAGTGTTGCATCTTATCTTCTAAAAATTGACATTCCTTTTCACTTGCTTAAATTTTGAGCATTTTCGAGGCCACATTTCTTGATCAACATGTGAATTCCAGAAGTAGCTAAGGAAATAAAGAAAATATGTACTTACTGGGATCCAACATTCAAAATTCCCAGAAGGTGGAAAGCTCCAACGTCAAGTGATAGGCAGGGCAGCTAAGGAACCAAAGAGTTTCTGTTAGGTTGGTCTTGAAACAGAGGACATCTGCTTAAGCCTTTCTTCTGAAATGTCTTGTCATAGAGCAGGTTACGATCTTTCTTCAAATGTGTCTTTCCAAGGTCCATGGACCTAGACTTTTACAGCTATGATCAGAGTTTAATGCCTTGAGAAGCACAACCCAAAACAGAACCCATGGAAATGTTTAAAATACTCAGTACAGACATGGCAAAGTGTACATACCCTGAATGACTGCAATAATCCTTTAGGTTGGAGATGGTTCCACGTTCCTTCCGGGAATAAGGGAAGCCCTGCGGGAACAAAGAAACTTCACTGAAGGAGTTTGGTTGTCGTCAGAAAATTGACAGTTATTTTCTATCCCTCCTATTTTATAACATTTTCGAGACCACATTTGATGAAGAATATGTATAGACATTATATAGAGATAGACAGCAAACATTCACTTACATGTATATCCCCTGGGCTCCCCGGAAGGTGGCAGGCTACAAGCTCCATTGGCAGGCAGAACAGCAGCCCTAAGGAAAAACAGAGTTTCTGTAAGTTTTATCTCAATCTGGTGACATACATTTTAGCGTTCCTCATGAGGTACCCTCTCATAGGGTAAGGTCTACCAAGATCTTCCTTGATCACTGCTGCCATGAGCATCCAGGCGCTTAGATCTTTACAGCTATGCATGATATTTGGGGCCTTAGAGCACGACCCACGGAGGAATCAAAGAAAGGTTTAAAAAAAGCACATGTCTATGAATACCAGGTCATTGATAGCCACCTTTTGAGATGATAGCTACAGCAGATTGGTCACATGACACAAGGCAAAGTTCACAATCCTTGAATGACTGAAGATGTGTCTTTGGTCTAGTGTGTTTATAAGGTGCATCCAGACAGGTAAGGAGCACTACACAAGTAAAAGAGATACTGTTAGGTTAGTCATTCTACAAATGGTATTTCTTTTTGCAATTCCTCATGAAATAACATGTCACAGGGCTGGCTATACCCTGATCAGGTTTCCCAACAGTGATCCCAAAGATCATGCCTACGTATCTGTGAACTGGGTTTGAGGACTGGAAAGGCATGTGTCCAGGTATAAAACCTGCAATGATTTAGTCAAGCAGATCTCTGGCAAATACCCAGGATTCCACTCCTATGAGATAACGGATATTTTCCTCAAAATGGTACCCATGAGACCCATGGCTAAGTTTCCTTACCGTGAAAGATTTTAGCAATCCCAAAGGTCAGGGCTGCTGTCTGGTTGATTCCTGGGAACAAGAGGAGCCCTTTCGATACAAAGGAACTTATCTGAGTGTGGCATCTTATCTTCTAAAAATTGACATTCCTTTTCACTTGCTTAAATTTTGAGCATTTTCGAGGCCACATTTCTTGATCAACATGTGAATTCCAGAAGTAGCTAAGGAAATAAAGAAAATATGTACTTACTGGGATCCAACATTCAAAATTCCCAGAAGGTGGAAAGCTCCAACGTCAAGTGATAGGCAGGGCAGCTAAGGAACCAAAGAGTTTCTGTTAGGTTGGTCTTGAAACAGAGGACATCTGCTTAAGCCTTTCTTCTGAAATGTCTTGTCATAGAGCAGGTTACGATCTTTCTTCAAATGTGTCTTTCCAAGGTCCATGGACCTAGACCTTTACAGCTATGATCAGAGTTTAATGCCTTGAGAAGCACAACCCAAAAAAGAACCCATGGAAATGTTTAAAATACTAAGTACAGACATGGCAAAGTGTACACACCCTGAATGACTGCAATAATCCATTAGGTTGGAGATGGTTCCACGTTCCTTCCGGGAATAAGGGAAGCCCTGCGAGAACAAAGAAACTTCTCTGAAGGTGTTTGGTTGTCGTCAGAAAATTGACAGTTATTTTCTATCCCTCCTATTTTATAACATTTTCGAGACCACATTTAATGAAGAATATGTATAGACATTATCTAGAGAAAGACAGCAAACATTCACTTACATGGATATACTTGGGGGCTCCCCGGAAGGTGGCAGGCTACAAGCTCCATTGGCAGGCAGAACAGCAGCCCTAAGGAACAACAGAGTTTCTGTAAGTTTTATCTCAATCTGGTGACATACTTTTTAGCGTTCCTCATGAGGTACCCTCTCATAGGGTAAGGTCTACCAAGATCTTCCTTGATCAGTGCTGCCATGAGCATCCAGGCGCTTAGATCTTTACAGCTATGCATGATATTTGGGGCCTTAGAGCACGACCCACGGAGGAATCAAAGAAAGGTTTAAAAAAAGCACATGTCTATGAATACCAGGTCATTGATACCCACCTTTTGAGATGATAGCTACAGCAGATTGGTCACATGACACAAGGCAAAGTTCACAATCCTTGAATGACTGAAGATGTGTCTTTGGTCTAGTGTGTTTATAAGGTGCATCCAGACAGGTAAGGAGCACTACACAAGTAAAAGAGATACTGTTAGGTTAGTCATTCTACAAATGGTATTTCTTTTTGCAATTCCTCATGAAATAACATGTCACAGGGCTGGCTATACCCTGATCAGGTTTCCCAACAGTGATCCCAAAGATCATGCCTACGTATCTGTGCACTGGGTTTGAGGACTGGAAAGGCATGTGTCCAGTTATAAAACCTGCAATGATTTAGTCAAGCAGATCTCTGGCAAATACCCAGGATTCCACTCCTATGAGATAACGGATATTTTCCTCAAAATGGTACCCATGAGACCCATGGCTAAGTTTCCTTACCGTGAAAGATTTTAGCAATCCCAAAGGTCAGGGCTGCTGTCTTGTTGATTCCTGGGAACAAGAGGCGCCCTTTAGATACAAAGGAACTTATCTGAGTGTGGCATCTTATCTTCTAAAAATTGACATTCCTTTTCACTTGCTTAAATTTTGAGCATTTACGAGGCCACATTTCTTGATCAACATGTGAATTCCAGAAGTAGCTAAGGAAATAAAGAAAATATGTACTTACTGGGATCCAACATTCAAAATTCCCAGAAGGTGGAAAGCTCCAACGTCAAGTGATAGGCAGGGCAGCTAAGGAACCAAAGAGTTTCTGTTAGGTTGGTCTTGAAACAGAGGACATCTGCTTAAGCCTTTCTTCTGAAATGTCTTGTCATAGAGCAGGTTACGATCTTTCTTCAAATGTGTCTTTGCAAGGTCCATGGACCTAGACTTTTACAGCTATGATCAGAGTTTAATGCCTTGAGAAGCACAACCCAAAACAGAACCCATGGAAATGTTTAAAATACTCAGTACAGACATGGCAAAGTGTACACACCCTGAATGACTGCAATAATCCATTAGGTTGGAGATGGTTCCACGTTCCTTCCGGGAATAAGGGAAGCCCTGCGAGAACAAAGAAACTTCTCTGAAGGTGTTTGGTTGTCGTCAGAAAATTGACAGTTATTTTCTATCCCTCCTATTTTATAACATTTTCGAGACCACATTTAATGAAGAATATGTATAGACATTACCTAGAGAAAGACAGCAAACATTCACTTACATGGATATACTCGGGGGCTCCCCGGAAGGTGGCAGGCTACAAGCTCCATTGGCAGGCAGAACAGCAGCCCTAAGGAACAACATAGTTTCTGTAAGTTTTATGTCAATCTGGTGACATACCTTTTAGCGTTCCTCTTGAGGTAACCTCTCATAGGGTAAGGCCTACCAAGATCTTCCTTGATCAGTACTGCCATGAGCATCCAGGCGCTTAGATCTTTACAGCTATGCATGATATTTGGGGCCTTAGAGCACGACCCACGGAGGAATCAAAGAAAGGTTTAAAAAAAGCACATGTCTATGAATACCAAGTCATTGATACCCACCTTTTGAGATGATAACTACAGCAGATTGGTCACATGACACCAGGCAAAGTTCACATTCCTTGAATGACTGAAGATGTGTCTTTGGTCCAGTGTGTTAATAAGGTGCATCCAGACAGTAAGGAGCACTACACGAGTAAAAGAGATACTGTTAGGTTAGTCATTCTACAAATGGTATTTCTTTTTGCAATTCCTCATGAAATAACATGTCACAGGGCTGGCTATACCCTGATCAGGTTTCTCAACAGTGATCCCAAAGATCATGCCTACGTATCTGTGCACAGGGTTTGAGGACTGGACAGGCATGTGTCCAGGTATAAAACCTGCAATGATTTAGTCAAGCAGATCTCTGGCAAATACCCAGGATTCCACTCCTATGAGATAACGGATACTTTCCTCAAAATGGTACCCATGATACCCATGGCTAAGTTTCCTTACCGTGAAAGATTTTAGCAATCCCAAAGGTCAGGGCTGCTGTCTGGTTGATTCCTGGGATCAAGAGGAGCCCTGTAGATACAAAGGAACTTATCTGAGTGTGGCATCTTATCTTCTTAAAATTGACATTCCTTTTCACTTGCTTGAATTTTGAGCATTTTCGAGGCCACATTTCTTAATCAACATGTGAATTCCAGAAGTAGCTAAGGAAATAAAGAAAATATGTACTTACTGGGATCCAACATTCAAATTCCCAGAAGGTGGAAAGCTCCAACGTCAAGTGATAGGCAAGGCAGCTAAGGAACCAAAGAATTTCTGTTAGGTTGGTCTTGAAACAGAGGACATCTGCTTAAGCCTTTCTTCTCAAATGTCTTGTCATAGAGCAGGTTACGATCTTTCTTCAAATGTGTCTTTCCAAGGTCCATGGACCTAGACCTTTACAGCTATGATCAGAGTTTAATGCCTTGAGAAGCACAACCCAAAACAGAACCCGTGGAAATGTTTAAAATACTCAGTACAGACATGGCAAAGTGTACATGCCCTGAATGACTGCAATAATCCATTAGGTTGGAGATGGTTCCACGTTCCTTCCGGGAATAAGGGAAGCCCTGCGGGAACAAAGAAACTTCTCTGAAGGAGTTTGGTTGTCGTCAGAAAATTGACAGTTATGTTCTATCCCTCCTAATTTATAACATTTTCGAGACCACATTTGATGAAGAATATGTATAGACATTATATAGAGATAGACAGCAAACATTCACTTACATGGATATCCCCTGGGCTCCCCGGAAGGTGGCAGGCTACAAGCTCCATTGGCAGGCAGAACAGCAGCCCTAAGGAACAACAGAGTTTCTGTAAGTTTTATCTCAATCTGGTGACATACTTTTTAGCGTTCCTCATGAGGTACCCTCTCATAGGTTAAGGTCTACCAAGATCTTCCTTGATCAGTGCTGCTATGAGCATCCAGGCGCTTAGATCTTTACAGCTATGCATGATATTTGGGGCCTTAGAGCACGACCCACGGAGGAATCAAAGAAAGGTTTAAAAAAAGCACATGTCTATGAATACCAGGTCATTGATACCCACCTTTTGAGATGTAGCTATAGCAGATTGGTCACATGACACAAGGCAAAGTTCACATTCCTTGAATGACTGAAGATGTGTCTTTGGTCCAGTGTGTTAATAAGGTGCATCCAGACAGGTAAGGAGCACTACACGAGTAAGGAGATACTGTTAGGTTAGTCATTCTACAAATGGTATTTCTTTTTGCAATTCCTCATGAAATAACATGTCACAGGGCTGGCTATCCTGATCAGGTTTCTCAACAGTGATCCCAAAGATCATGCCTACGTATCTGTGCACTGGGTTTGAGGACTGGACAGGCATGTGTCCAGGTATAAAACCTGCAATGATTTAGTCAAGCAGATCTCTGGCAAATACCCAGGATTCCACTCCTATGAGATAACGGATACTTTACTCAAAATGGTACCCATGAGACCCATGGCTAAGTTTCCTTACTGTGAAAGATTTTAGCAATCCCAAAGGTCAGGGCTGCTATTTGGTTGATTCCTGGGAACAAGAGGAGCCCTGTAGATACAAAGGAACTTATCTGAGTGTGGCATCTTATCTTCTAAAAATTGACATTCCTTTTCACTTGCTTAAATTTTGAGCATTTTCGAGGCCACATTTCTTGATCAACATGTGAATTCCAGAAGTAGCTAAGGAAATAAAGAAAATATGTACTTACTGGGATCCAACATTCAAAATTCCCAGAAGGTGGAAAGCTCCAACGTCAAGTGATAGGCAGGGCAGCTAAGGAACCAAAGAGTTTCTGTTAGGTTGGTCTTGAAACAGAGGACATCTGCTTAATCCTTTCTTCTGAAATGTCTTGTCATAGAGCAGGTTACGATCTTTCTTCAAATGTGTCTTTCCAAGGGCCATGGACCTAGACCTTTACAGCTATGATCAGAGTTTAATGCCTTGAGAAGTACAACCCAAAACAGAACCTGTGGAAATGTTTAAAATACTCAGTACAGACATGGCAAAGTGTACATACCCTGAATGACTGCAATAATCCATTAGGTTGGAGATGGTTCCACGTTCCTTTCGGGAATAAGGGAAGCCCTGCGGGAACCAAGAATCTTCTCTGAAGGTCTTTGGTTGTCGTCAGAAAATTGACAGCTATTTTCTATCCCTCCTATTTTATAACATTTTCGAGACCACATTTGATGAAGAATTTGTATAGACATTATCTAGAGAAAGACAGCAAACATTCACTTACATGGATATACTTGGGGGCACCCCGGAAGGTGGCAGGCTACAAGCTCCATTGGCAGGCAGAACAGCAGCCCTAAGGAACAACAGAGTTTCTGTAAGTTTTATCTCAATCTGGTGACATACTTTTTAGCGTTCCTCATGAGGTACCCTCTCATAGGGTAAGGTCTACCAAGATCTTCCTTGATCAGTGCTGCCATGAGCATCCAGGCGCTTAGATCTTTACAGCTATGCATGATATTTGGGGCCTTAGAGCACGACCCACGGAGGAATCAAAGAAAGGTTTAAAAAAAGCACATGTCTATGAATACCAGGTCATTGATACCCACCTTTTGAGATGATAGCTATAGCAGATTGGTCACATGACACAAGGCAAAGTTTACATCCCTTGAATGACTGAAGATGTGTCTTTGGTCCAGTGTGTTAATTAGGTGCATCCAGACAGGTAGGAGCACTACACGAGTAAAAGAGATACTGTTAGGTTAGTCATTCTACAAATGGTAATTCTTTTTGCAATTCCTCATGAAATAACATGTCGCAGGGCTGGCTATACCCTGATCAGGTTTCTCAACAGTGATCCCAAAGATCATGCCTACGTATCTGTGCACAGGGTTTGAGGACTGGACAGGCATGTGTCCAGGTATAAAACCTGCAATGATTTAGTCAAGCAGATCTCTGGCAAATACCCAGGATTCCACTCCTATGAGATAACGGATACTTTCCTCAAAATGGTACCCATGATACCCATGGCTAAGTTTCCTTACCGTGAAAGATTTTAGCAATCCCAAAGGTCAGGGCTGCTGTCTGGTTGATTCCTGGGATCAAGAGGAGCCCTGTAGATACAAAGGAACTTATCTGAGTGTGGCATCTTATCTTCTAAAAATTGACATTCCTTTTCACTTGCTTGAATTTTGAGCATTTTCGAGGCCACATTTCTTAATCAACATGTGAATTCCAGAAGTAGCTAAGGAAATAAAGAAAATATGTACTTACTGGGATCCAACATTCAAAATTCCCAGAAGGTGGAAAGCTCCAACGTCAAGTGATAGGCAAGGCAGCTAAGGAACCAAAGAATTTATGTTAGGTTGGTCTTGAAACAGAGGACATCTGCTTAAGCCTTTCTTCTCAAATGTCTTGTCATAGAGCAGGTCACGATCTTTCTTCAAATGTGTCTTTCCAAGGTCCATGGACCTAGACCTTTACAGCTATGATCAGAGTTTAATGCCTTGAGAAGCACAACCCAAAACAGAACCCGTGGAAATGTTTAAAATACTCAGTACAGACATGGCAAAGTGTACATGCCCTGAATGACTGCAATAATCCATTAGGTTGGAGATGGTTCCACGTTCCTTCTGGGAATAAGGGAAGCCCTGCGGGAACAAAGAAACTTCTCTGAAGGAGTTTGGTTGTCGTCAGAAAATTGACAGTTATGTTCTATCCCTCCTAATTTATAACATTTTCGAGACCACATTTGATGAAGAATATGTATAGACATTATATAGAGATAGCCAGCAAACATTCACTTACATGGATATCCCCTGGGCTCCCCGGAAGGTGGCAGGCTACAAGCTCCATTGGCAGGCAGAACAGCAGCCCTAAGGAACAACAGAGTTTCTGTAAGTTTTATCTCAATCTGGTGACATACTTTTTAGCGTTCCTCATGAGGTACCCTCTCATAGGTTAAGGTCTACCAAGATCTTCCTTCATCAGTGCTGCCATGAGCATCCAGGCGCTTAGATCTTTACAGCTATGCATGATATTTGGGGCCTTAGAGCACGACCCACGGAGGAATCAAAGAAAGGTTTAAAAAAAGCACATGTCTATGAATACCAGGTCATTGATACCCACCTTTTGAGATGTAGCTATAGCAGATTGGTCACATGACACAAGGCAAAGTTCACATTCCTTGAATGACTGAAGATGTGTCTTTGGTCCAGTGTGTTAATAAGGTGCATCCAGACAGGTAAGGAGCACTACACGAGTAAAGGAGATACTGTTAGGTTAGTCATTCTACAAATGGTATTTCTTTTTGCAATTCCTCATGAAATAACATGTCACAGGGCTGGCTATCCTGATCAGGTTTCTCAACAGTGATCCCAAAGATCATGCCTACGTATCTGTGCACTGGGTTTGAGGACTGGACAGGCATGTGTCCAGGTATAAAACCTGCAATGATTTAGTCAAGCAGATCTTTGGCAAATACCCAGGATTCCACTCCTATGAGATAACGGATACTTTACTCAAAATGGTACCCATGAGACCCATGGCTAAGTTTCCTTACTGTGAAAGATTTTAGCAATCCCAAAGGTCAGGGCTGCTATTTGGTTGATTCCTGGGAACAAGAGGAGCCCTGTAGATACAAAGGAACTTATCTGAGTGTGGCATCTTATCTTCTAAAAATTGACATTCCTTTTCACTTGCTTAAATTTTGAGCATTTTCGAGGCCACATTTCTTGATCAACATGTGAATTCCAGAAGTAGCTAAGGAAATAAAGAAAATATGTACTTACTGGGATCCAACATTCAAAATTCCCAGAAGGTGGAAAGCTCCAACGTCAAGTGATAGGCAGGGCAGCTAAGGAACCAAAGAGTTTCTGTTAGGTTGGTCTTGAAACAGAGGACATCTGCTTAATCCTTTCTACTGAAATGTCTTGTCATAGAGCAGGTTACGATCTTTCTTCAAATGTGTCTTTCCAAGGGCCATGGACCTAGACCTTTAGAGCTATGATCAGAGTTTAATGCCTTGAGAAGTACAACCCAAAACAGAACCCGTGGAAATGTTTAAAATACTCAGTACAGACATGGCAAAGTGTACATACCCTGAATGACTGCAATAATCCATTAGGTTGGAGATGGTTCCACGTTCCTTTCGGGAATAAGGGAAGCCCTGCGGGAACCAAGAATCTTCTCTGAAGGTCTTTGGTTCTCGTCAGAAAATTGACAGCTATTTTCTATCCCTCCTATTTTATAACATTTTCGAGACCACATTTGATGAAGAATTTGGATAGACATTATCTAGAGAAAGACAGCAAACATTCACTTACATGGATATACTTGGGGGCTCCCCGGAAGGTGGCAGGCTACAAGCTCCATTGGCAGGCAGAACAGCAGCCCTAAGGAACAACAGAGTTTCTGTAAGTTTTATCTCAATCTGGTGACATACTTTTTAGCGTTCCTCATGAGGTACCCTCTCATAGGGTAAGGTCTACCAAGATCTTCCTTGATCAGTGCTGCCATGAGCATCCAGGCGCTTAGATCTTTACAGCTATGCATGATATTTGGGGCCTTAGAGCACGACCCATGGAGGAATCAAAGAAAGGTTTAGAAAAAGCACATGTCTATGAATACCAGGTCATTGATACCCACCTTTTGAGATGATAGCTATAGCAGATTGGTCACATGACACAAGGCAAAGTTTACATCCCTTGAATGACTGAAGATGTGTCTTTGGTCCAGTGTGTTAATAAGGTGCATCCAGACAGGTAAGGAGCACTACACGAGTAAAAGAGATACTGTTAGGTTAGTCATTCTACAAATGGTAATTCTTTTTGCAATTCCTCATGAAATAACATGTCACAGGGCTGGCTATACCCTGATCAGGTTTCTCAACAGTGATCCCAAAGATCATGCCTACGTATCTGTGCACTGGGTTTGAGGAATGGACAGGCATGTGTCCAGGTATAAAACCTGCAATGATTTAGTCAAGCAGATCTCTGGCAAATACCCAGGATTCCACTCCTATGAGATAACGGATACTTTCCTCAAAATGGTACCCATGATACCCATGGCTAAGTTTCCTTACCGTGAAAGATTTTAGCAATCCCAAAGGTCAGGGCTGCTGTCTGGTTGATTCCTGGGATCAACAGGAGCCCTGTAGATACAAAGGAACTTATCCGAGTGTGGCATCTTATCTTCTAAAAATTGACATTCCTTTTCACTTGCTTGAATTTTGAGCATTTTCGAGGCCACATTTCTTAATCAACATGTGAATTCCAGAAGTAGCTAAGGAAATAAAGAAAATATGTACTTACTGGGATCCAACATTCAAAATTCCCAGAAGGTGGAAAGCTCCAACGTCAAGTGATAGGCAGGGCAGCTAAGGAACCAAAGAATTTCTGTTAGGTTGGTCTTGAAACAGAGGACATCTGCTTAAGCCTTTCTTCTGAAATGTCTTGTCATAGAGCAGGTTACGATCTTTCTTCAAATGTGTCTTTCCAAGGTCCATGGACCTAGACCTTTACAGCTATGATCAGAGTTTAATGCCTTGAGAAGCACAACCCAAAACAGAACCCATGGAAATGTTTAAAATACTCAGTACAGACATGGCAAAGTGTACATGCCCTGAATGACTGCAATAATCCATTAGGTTGGAGATGGTTCCACGTTCCTTCCGGGAATAAGGGAAGCCCTGCGGGAACAAAGAAACTTCGCTGAAGGAGTTTGGTTGTCGTCAGAAAATTGACAGTTATTTTCTATCCCTCCTATTTTATAACATTTTCGAGACCACATTTGATGAAGAATATGTATAGACATTATATAGAGATAGACAGCAAACATTCACTTACATGTATATCCCCTGGGCTCCCCGGAAGGTGGCAGGCTACAAGCTCCATTGGCAGGCAGAACAGCAGCCCTAAGGAACAACAGAGTTTCTGTAAGTTTTATCTCAATCTGGTGACATACCTTTTAGCGTTCCTCATGAGGTACCCTCTCATAGGGTAAGGTCTACCAAGATCTTCCTTGATCACTGCTGCCATGAGCATCCAGGCGCTTAGATCTTTACAGCTATGCATGATATTTGGGGCCTTAGAGCACGACCCACGGAGGAATCAAAGAAAGGTTTAAAAAAAGCACATGTCTATGAATACCAGGTCATTGATAGCCACCTTTTGAGATGATAGCTACAGCAGATTGGTCACATGACACAAGGCAAAGTTCACAATCCTTGAATGACTGAAGATGTGTCTTTGGTCTAGTGTGTTTATAAGGTGCATCCAGACAGGTAAGGAGCACTACACAAGTAAAAGAGATACTGTTAGGTTAGTCATTCTACAAATGGTATTTCTTTTTGCAATTCCTCATGAAATAACATGTCACAGGGCTGGCTATACCCTGATCAGGTTTCCCAACAGTGATCCCAAAGATCATGCCTACGTATCTGTGCACTGGGTTTGAGGACTGGAAAGGCATGTGTCCAGTTATAAAACCTGCAATGATTTAGTCAAGCAGATCTCTGGCAAATACCCAGGATTCCACTCCTATGAGATAACGGATATTTTCCTCAAAATGGTACCAATGAGACCCATGGCTAAGTTTCCTTACCGTGAAAGATTTTAGCAATCCCAAAGGTCAGGGCTGCTGTCTGGTTGATTCCTGGGAACAAGAGGAGCCCTTTAGATACAAAGGAACTTATCTGAGTGTGGCATCTTATCTTCTAAAAATTGACATTCCTTTTCACTTGCTTAAATTTTGAGCATTTTCGAGGCCACATTTCTTGATCAACATGTGAATTCCAGAAGTAGCTAAGGAAATAAAGAAAATATGTACTTACTGGGATCCAACATTCAAAATTCCCAGAAGGTGGAAAGCTCCAACGTCAAGTGATAGGCAGGGCAGCTAAGGAACCAAAGAGTTTCTGTTAGGTTGGTCTTGAAACAGAGGACATCTGCTTAAGCCTTTCTTCTGAAATGTCTTGTCATAGAGCAGGTTACGATCTTTCTTCAAATGTGTCTTTCCAAGGTCCATGGACCTAGACTTTTACAGCTATGATCAGAGTTTAATGCCTTGAGAAGCACAACCCAAAACAGAACCCATGGAAATGTTTAAAATACTCAGTACAGACATGGCAAAGTGTACACACCCTGAATGACTGCAATAATCCATTAGGTTGGAGATGGTTCCACGTTCCTTCCGGGAATAAGGGAAGCCCTGCGGGAACCAAGAATCTTCTCTGAAGGTCTTTGGTTGTCGTCAGAAAATTGACAGCTATTTTCTATCCCTCCTATTTTATAACATTTTCGAGACCACATTTGATGAAGAATTTGTATAGACATTATCTAGAGAAAGACAGCAAACATTCACTTACATGGATATACTTGGGGGCTCCCCGGAAGGTGGCAGGCTACAAGCTCCATTGGCAGGCAGAACAGCAGCCCTAAGGAACAACAGAGTTTCTGTAAGTTTTATCTCAATCTGGTGACATACTTTTTAGCGTTCCTCATGAGGTACCCTCTCATAGGGTAAGGTCTACCAAGATCTTCCTTGATCAGTGCTGCCATGAGCATCCAGGCGCTTAGATCTTTACAGCTATGCATGATATTTGGGGCCTTAGAGCACGACCCACGGAGGAATCAAAGAAAGGTTTAAAAAAAGCACATGTCTATGAATACCAGGTCATTGATACCCACCTTTTGAGATGATAGCTATAGCAGATTGGTCACATGACACAAGGCAAAGTTTACATCCCTTGAATGACTGAAGATGTGTCTTTGGTCCAGTGTGTTAATAAGGTGCATCCAGACAGGTAAGGAGCACTACACGAGTAAAAGAGATTCTGTTAGGTTAGTCATTCTACAAATGGTAATTCTTTTTGCAATTCCTCATGAAATAACATGTCGCAGGGCTGGCTATACCCTGATCAGGTTTCTCAACAGTGATCCCAAAGATCATGCCTACGTATCTGTGCACTGGGTTTGAGGAATGGACAGGCATGTGTCCAGGTATAAAACCTGCAATGATTTAGTCAAGCAGATCTCTGGCAAATACCCAGGATTCCACTCCTATGAGATAACGGATACTTTCCTCAAAATGGTACCCATGATACCCATGGCTAAGTTTCCTTACCGTGAAAGATTTTAGCAATCCCAAAGGTCAGGGCTGCTGTCTGGTTGATTCCTGGGATCAACAGGAGCCCTGTAGATACAAAGGAACTTATCTGAGTGTGGCATCTTATCTTCTAAAAATTGACATTCCTTTTCACTTGCTTGAATTTTGAGCATTTTCGAGGCCACATTTCTTAATCAACATGTGAATTCCAGAAGTAGCTAAGGAAATAAAGAAAATATGTACTTACTGGGATCCAACATTCAAAATTCCCAGAAGGTGGAAAGCTCCAACGTCAAGTGATAGGCAGGGCAGCTAAGGAACCAAAGAATTTCTGTTAGGTTGGTCTTGAAACAGAGGACATCTGCTTAAGCCTTTCTTCTGAAATGTCTTGTCATAGAGCAGGTTACGATCTTTCTTCAAATGTGTCTTTCCAAGGTCCATGGACCTAGACCTTTACAGCTATGATCAGAGTTTAATGCCTTGAGAAGCACAACCCAAAACAGAACCCATGGAAATGTTTAAAATACTCAGTACAGACATGGCAAAGTGTACATACCCTGAATGACTGCAATAATCCTTTAGGTTGGAGATGGTTCCACGTTCCTTCCGGGAATAAGGGAAGCCCTGCGGGAACAAAGAAACTTCGCTGAAGGAGTTTGGTTGTCGTCAGAATATTGACAGTTATTTTCTATCCCTCCTATTTTATAACATTTTCGAGACCACATTTGATGAAGAATATGTATAGACATTATATAGAGATAGACAGCAAACATTCACTTACATGTATATCCCCTGGGCTCCCCGGAAGGTGGCACGCTACAAGCTCCATTGGCAGGCAGAACAGCAGCACTAAGGAACAACAGAGTTTCTGTAAGTTTTATCTCAATCTGGTGACATACCTTTTAGCGTTCCTCATGAGGTACCCTCTCATAGGGTAAGGTCTACCAAGATCTTCCTTGATCAGTGCTGCCATGAGCATCCAGGCGCTTAGATCTTTACAGCTATGCATGATATTTGGGGCCTTAGAGCACGACCCACGGAGGAATCAAAGAAAGGTTTAAAAAAAGCGCATGTCTATGAATACCAGGTCATTGATACCCACCTTTTGAGATGATAGCTATAGCAGATTGGTCACATGACACAAGGCAAAGTTTACATCCCTTGAATGACTGAAGATGTGTCTTTGGTCCAGTGTGTTAATAAGGTGCATCCAGACAGGTAAGGAGCACTACACGAGTAAAAGAGATACTGTTAGGTTAGTCATTCTACAAATGGTAATTCTTTTTGCAATTCCTCATGAAATAACATGTCGCAGGGCTGGCTATACCCTGATCAGGTTTCTCAACAGTGATCCCAAAGATCATGCCTACGTATCTGTGCACTGGGTTTGAGGAATGGACAGGCATGTGTCCAGGTATAAAACCTGCAATGATTTAGTCAAGCAGATCTCTGGCAAATACCCAGGATTCCACTCCTATGAGATAACGGATACTTTCCTCAAAATGGTACCCATGATACCCATGGCTAAGTTTCCTTACCGTGAAAGATTTTAGCAATCCCAAAGGTCAGGGCTGCTGTCTGGTTGATTCCTGGGATCAACAGGAGCCCTGTAGATACAAAGGAACTTATCTGAGTGTGGCATCTTATCTTCTAAAAATTGACATTCCTTTTCACTTGCTTGAATTTTAAGCATTTTCGAGGCCACATTTCTTAATCAACATGTGAATTCCAGAAGTAGCTAAGGAAATAAAGAAAATATGTACTTACTGGGATCCAACATTCAAAATTCCCAGAAGGTGGAAAGCTCCAACGTCAAGTGATAGGCAGGGCAGCTAAGGAACCAAAGAATTTCTGTTAGGTTGGTCTTGAAACAGAGGACATCTGCTTAAGCCTTTCTTCTGAAATGTCTTGTCATAGAGCAGGTTACGATCTTTCTTCAAATGTGTCTTTCCAAGGTCCATGGACCTAGACCTTTACAGCTATGATCAGAGTTTAATGCCTTGAGAAGCACACCCCAAAACAGAACCCATGGAAATGTTTAAAATACTCAGTACAGACATGGCAAAGTGTACATACCCTGAATGACTGCAATAATCCTTTAGGTTGGAGATGGTTCCACGTTCCTTCCGGGAATAAGGGAAGCCCTGCGGGAACAAAGAAACTTCGCTGAAGGAGTTTGGTTGTCGTCAGAATATTGACAGTTATTTTCTATCCCTCCTATTTTATAACATTTTCGAGACCACATTTGATGAAGAATATGTATAGACATTATATAGAGATAGACAGCAAACATTCACTTACATGTATATCCCCTGGGCTCCCCGGAAGGTGGCAGGCTACAAGCTCCGTTGGCAGGCAGAACAGCAGCCCTAAGGAAAAACAGAGTTTCTGTAAGTTTTATCTCAATCTGGTGACATACCTTTTAGCGTTCCCCATGAGGTACCCTCTCATAGGGTAAGGTCTACCAAGATCTTCCTTGATCACTGCTGCCATGAGCATCCAGGCGCTTAGATCTTTACAGCTATGCATGATATTTGGGGCCTTAGAGCACGACCCACGGAGGAATCAAAGAAAGGTTTAAAAAAAGCACATGTCTATGAATACCAGGTCATTGATAGCCACCTTTTGAGATGATAGCTACAGCAGATTGGTCACATGACACAAGGCAAAGTTCACAATCCATGAATGACTGAAGATGTGTCTTTGGTCTAGTGTGTTTATAAGGTGCATCCAGACAGGTAAGGAGCACTACACAAGTAAAAGAGATACTGTTAGGTTAGTCATTCTACAAATGGTATTTCTTTTTGCAATTCCTCATGAAATAACATGTCACAAGGCTGGCTATACCCTGATCAGGTTTCCCAACAGTGATCCCAAAGATCATGCCTACGTATCTGTGAACTGGGTTTGAGGACTGGAAAGGCATGTGTCCAGGTATAAAACCTGCAATGATTTAGTCAAGCAGATCTCTGGCAAATACCCAGGATTCCACTCCTATGAGATAACAGATATTTTCCTCAAAATGGTACCCATGAGACCCATGGCTAAGTTTCCTTACCGTGAAAGATTTTAGCAATCCCAAAGGTCAGGGCTGCTGTCTGGTTGATTCCTGGGAACAAGAGGAGCCCTTTCGATACAAAGGAACTTATCTGAGTGTGGCATCTTATCTTCTAAAAATTGACATTCCTTTTCACTTGCTTAAATTTTGAGCATTTTCGAGGCCACATTTCTTGATCAACATGTGAATTCCAGAAGTAGCTAAGGAAATAAAGAAAATATGTACTTACTGGGATCCAACATTCAAAATTCCCAGAAGGTGGAAAGCTCCAACGTCAAGTGATAGGCAGGGCAGCTAAGGAACCAAAGAGTTTCTGTTAGGTTGGTCTTGAAACAGAGGACATCTGCTTAAGCCTTTCTTCTGAAATGTCTTGTCATAGAGCAGGTTACGATCTTTCTTCAAATGTGTCTTTCCAAGGTCCATGGACCTAGACCTTTACAGCTATGATCAGAGTTTAATGCCTTGAGAAGCACAACCCAAAACAGAACCCATGGAAATGTTTAAAATACTAAGTACAGACATGGCAAAGTGTACACACCCTGAATGACTGCAATAATCCATTAGGTTGGAGATGGTTCCACGTTCCTTCCGGGAATAAGGGAAGCCCTGCGAGAACAAAGAAACTTCTCTGAAGGTGTTTGGTTGTCGTCAGAAAATTGACAGTTATTTTCTATCCCTCCTATTTTATAACATTTTCGAGACCACATTTAATGAAGAATATGTATAGACATTATCTAGAGAAAGACAGCAAACATTCACTTACATGGATATACTTGGGGGCTCCCCGGAAGGTGGCAGGCTACAAGCTCCATTGGCAGGCAGAACAGCAGCCCTAAGGAACAACAGAGTTTCTGTAAGTTTTATCTCAATCTGGTGACATACCTTTTAGCGTTCCTCATGAGGTACCCTCTCATAGGGTAAGGTCTACCAAGATCTTCCTTGATCACTGCTGCCATGAGCATCCAGGCGCTTAGATCTTTACAGCTATGCATGATATTTGGGGCCTTAGAGCACGACCCACGGAGGAATCAAAGAAAGGTTTAAAAAAAGCACATGTCTATGAATACCAGGTCATTGATACCCACCTTTTGAGATGATAGCTACAGCAGATTGGTCACATGACACAAGGCAAAGTTCACAATCCTTGAATGACTGAAGGTGTGTCTTTGGTCTAGTGTGTTTATAAGGTGCATCCAGACAGGTAAGGAGCACTACACAAGTAAAAGAGATACTGTTAGGTTAGTCATTCTACAAATGGTATTTCTTTTTGCAATTCCTCATGAAATAACATGTCACAGGGCTGGCTATACCCTGATCAGGTTTCCCAACAGTGATCCCAAAGATCATGCCTACGTATCTGTGCACTGGGTTTGAGGACTGGAAAGGCATGTGCCCAGTTATAAAACCTGCAATGATTTAGTCAAGCAGATCTCTGGCAAATACCCAGGATTCCACTCCTATGAGATAACGGATATTTTCCTCAAAATGGTACCAATGAGACCCATGGCTAAGTTTCCTTACCGTGAAAGATTTTAGCAATCCCAAAGGTCAGGGCTGCTGTCTGGTTGATTCCTGGGAACAAGAGGAGCCCTTTAGATACAAAGGAACTTATCTGAGTGTGGCATCTTATCTTCTAAAAATTGACATTCCTTTTCACTTGCTTAAATTTTGAGCATTTTCGAGGCCACATTTCTTGATCAACATGTGAATTCCAGAAGTAGCTAAGGAAATAAAGAAAATATGTACTTACTGGGATCCAACATTCAAAATTCCCAGAAGGTGGAAAGCTCCAACGTCAAGTGATAGGCAGGGCAGCTAAGGAACCAAAGGGTTTCTGTTAGGTTGGTCTTGAAACAGAGGACATCTGCTTAAGCCTTTCTTCTGAAATGTCTTGTCATAGAGCAGGTTACGATCTTTCTTCAAATGTGTCTTTCCAAGGTCCATGGACCTAGACTTTTACAGCTATGATCAGAGTTTAATGCCTTGAGAAGCACAACCCAAAACAGAACCCATGGAAATGTTTAAAATACTCAGTACAGACATGGCAAAGTGTACACACCCTGAATGACTGCAATAATCCATTAGGTTGGAGATGGTTCCACGTTCCTTCCGGGAATAAGGGAAGCCCTGCGAGAACAAAGAAACTTCTCTGAAGGTGTTTGGTTGTCGTCAGAAAATTGACAGTTATTTTCTATCCCTCCTATTTTATAACATTTTCGAGACCACATTTAATGAAGAATATGTATAGACATTACCTAGAGAAAGACAGCAAACATTCACTTACATGGATATACTCGGGGGCTCCCCGGAAGGTGGCAGGCTACAAGCTCCATTGGCAGGCAGAACAGCAGCCCTAAGGAACAACATAGTTTCTGTAAGTTTTATGTCAATCTGGTGACATACCTTTTAGCGTTCCTCTTGAGGTAACCTCTCATAGGGTAAGGCCTACCAAGATCTTCCTTGATCAGTACTGCCATGAGCATCCAGGCGCTTAGATCTTTACAGCTATGCATGATATTTGGGGCCTTAGAGCACGACCCACGGAGGAATCAAAGAAAGGTTTAAAAAAAGCACATGTCTATGAATACCAAGTCATTGATACCCACCTTTTGAGATGATAACTACAGCAGATTGGTCACATGACACCAGGCAAAGTTCACATTCCTTGAATGACTGAAGATGTGTCTTTGGTCCAGTGTGTTAATAAGGTGCATCCAGACAGTAAGGAGCACTACACGAGTAAAAGAGATACTGTTAGGTTAGTCATTCTACAAATGGTATTTCTTTTTGCAATTCCTCATGAAATAACATGTCACAGGGCTGGCTATACCCTGATCAGGTTTCTCAACAGTGATCCCAAAGATCATGCCTACGTATCTGTGCACTGGGTTTGAGGACTGGACAGGCATGTGTCCAGGTATAAAACCTGCAATGATTTAGTCAAGCAGATCTCTGGCAAATACCCAGGATTCCACTCCTATGAGATAACGGATACTTTACTCAAAATGGTACCCATGAGACCCATGGCTAAGTTTCCTTACTGTGAAAGATTTTAGCAATCCCAAAGGTCAGGGCTGCTATTTGGTTGATTCCTGGGAACAAGAGGAGCCCTGTAGATACAAAGGAACTTATCTGAGTGTGGCATCTTATCTTCTAAAAATTGACATTCCTTTTCACTTGCTTGAATTTTGAGCATTTTCGAGGCCACATTTCTTAATCAACATGTGAATTCCAGAAGTAGCTAAGGAAATAAAGAAAATATGTACTTACTGGGATCCAACATTCAAAATTCCCAGAAGGTGGAAAGCTCCAACGTCAAGTGATAGGCAAGGCAGCTAAGGAACCAAAGAATTTCTGTTAGGTTGGTCTTGAAACAGAGGACATCTGCTTAAGCCTTTCTTCTCAAATGTCTTGTCATAGAGCAGGTTACGATCTTTCTTCAAATGTGTCTTTCCAAGGTCCATGGACCTAGACCTTTACAGCTATGATCAGAGTTTAATGCCTTGAGAAGCACAACCCAAAACAGAACCCGTGGAAATGTTTAAAATACTCAGTACAGACATGGCAAAGTGTACATGCCCTGAATGACTGCAATAATCCATTAGGTTGGAGATGGTTCCACGTTCCTTCCGGGAATAAGGGAAGCCCTGCGGGAACAAAGAAACTTCTCTGAAGGAGTTTGGTTGTCGTCAGAAAATTGACAGTTATGTTCTATCCCTCCTAATTTATAACATTTTCGAGACCACATTTGATGAAGAATATGTATAGACATTATATAGAGATAGACAGCAAACATTCACTTACATGGATATCCCCTGGGCTCCCCGGAAGGTGGCAGGCTACAAGCTCCATTGGCAGGCAGAACAGCAGCCCTAAGGAACAACAGAGTTTCTGTAAGTTTTATCTCAATCTGATGACATACTTTTTAGCGTTCCTCATGAGGTACCCGCTCATAGGTTAAGGTCTACCAAGATCTTCCATGATCAGTGCTGCCATGAGCATCCAGGCGCTTAGATCTTTACAGCTATGCATGATATTTGGGGCCTTAGAGCACGACCCACGGAGGAATCAAAGAAAGGTTTAAAAAAAGCACATGTCTATGAATACCAGGTCATTGATACCCACCTTTTGAGATGTAGCTATAGCAGATTGGTCACATGACACAAGGCAAAGTTCACATTCCTTGAATGACTGAAGATGTGTCTTTGGTCCAGTGTGTTAATAAGGTGCATCCAGACAGGTAAGGAGCACTACACGAGTAAAGGAGATACTGTTAGGTTAGTCATTCTACAAATGGTATTTCTTTTTGCAATTCCTCATGAAATAACATGTCACAGGGCTGGCTATCCTGATCAGGTTTCTCAACAGTGATCCCAAAGATCATGCCTACGTATCTGTGCACTGGGTTTGAGGACTGGACAGGCATGTGTCCAGGTATAAAACCTGCAATGATTTAGTCAAGCAGATCTCTGGCAAATACCCAGGATTCCACTCCTATGAGATAACGGATACTTTACTCAAAATGGTACCCATGAGACCCATGGCTAAGTTTCCTTACTGTGAAAGATTTTAGCAATCCCAAAGGTCAGGGCTGCTATTTGGTTGATTCCTGGGAACAAGAGGAGCCCTGTAGATACAAAGGAACTTATCTGAGTGTGGCATCTTATCTTCTAAAAATTGACATTCCTTTTCACTTGCCTAAATTTTGAGCATTTTCGAGGCCACATTTCTTGATCAACATGTGAATTCCAGAAGTAGCTAAGGAAATAAAGAAAATATGTACTTACTGGGATCCAACATTCAAAATTCCCAGAAGGTGGAAAGCTCCAACGTCAAGTGATAGGCAGGGCAGCTAAGGAACCAAAGAGTTTCTGTTAGGTTGGTCTTGAAACAGAGGACATCTGCTTAATCCTTTCTTCTGAAATGTCTTGTCATAGAGCAGGTTACGATCTTTCTTCAAATGTGTCTTTCCAAGGGCCATGGACCTAGACCTTTACAGCTATGATCAGAGTTTAATGCCTTGAGAAGTACAACCCAAAACAGAACCCGTGGAAATGTTTAAAATACTCAGTACAGACATGGCAAAGTGTACATACCCTGAATGACTGCAATAATCCATTAGGTTGGAGATGGTTCCACGTTCCTTTCGGGAATAAGGGAAGCCCTGCGGGAACCAAGAATCTTCTCTGAAGGTCTTTGGTTGTCGTCAGAAAATTGACAGCTATTTTCTATCCCTCCTATTTTATAACATTTTCGAGACCACATTTGATGAAGAATTTGTATAGACATTATCTAGAGAAAGATAGCAAACATTCACTTACATGGATATACTTGGGGGCTCCCCGGAAGGTGGCAGGCTACAAGCTCCATTGGCAGGCAGAACAGCAGCCCTAAGGAACAACAGAGTTTCTGTAAGTTTTATCTCAATCTGGTGACATACTTTTTAGCGTTCCTCATGAGGTACCCTCTCATAGGGTAAGGTATACCAAGATCTTCCTTGATCAGTGCTGCCATGAGCATCCAGGCGCTTAGATCTTTACAGCTATGCATGATATTTGGGGCCTTAGAGCACGACCCATGGAGGAATCAAAGAAAGGTTTAAAAAAAGCACATGTCTATGAATACCAGGTCATTGATACCCACCTTTTGAGATGATAGCTATAGCAGATTGGTCACATGACACAAGGCAAAGTTTACATCCCTTGAATGACTGAAGATGTGTCTTTGGTCCAGTGTGTTAATAAGGTGCATCCAGACAGGTAAGGAGCACTACACGAGTAAAAGAGATACTGTTAGGTTAGTCATTCTACAAATGGTCATTCTTTTTGCAATTCCTCATGAAATAACATGTCGCAGGGCTGGCTATACCCTGATCAGGTTTCTCAACAGTGATCCCAAAGATCATGCCTACATATCTGTGCACTGGGTTTGAGGAATGGACAGGCATGTGTCCAGGTATAAAACCTGCAATGATTTAGTCAAGCAGATCTCTGGCAAATACCCAGGATTCCACTCCTATGAGATAACGGATACTTTCCTCAAAATGGTACCCATGATACCCATGGCTAAGTTTCCTTACCGTGAAAGATTTTAGCAATCCCAAAGGTCAGGGCTGCTGTCTGGTTGATTCCTGGGATCAACAGGAGCCCTGTAGATACAAAGGAACTTATCTGAGTGTGGCATCTTATCGTCTAAAAATTGACATTCCTTTTCACTTGCTTAAATTTTGAGCATTTTCGAGGCCACATTTCTTAATCAACATGTGAATTCCAGAAGTAGCTAAGGAAATAAAGAAAATATGTACTTACTGGGATCCAACATTCAAAATTCCCAGAAGGTGGAAAGCTCCAACGTCAAGTGATAGGCAGGGCAGCTAAGGAACCAAAGAATTTCTGTTAGGTTGGTCTTGAAACAGAGGACATCTGCTTAAGCCTTTCTTCTGAAATGTCTTGTCATAGAGCAGGTTACGATCTTTCTTCAAATGTGTCTTTCCAAGGTCCATGGACCTAGACCTTTACAGCTATGATCAGAGTTTAATGCCTTGAGAAGCACAACCCAAAACAGAACCCATGGAAATGTTTAAAATACTCAGTACAGACATGGCAAAGTGTACATACCCTGAATGACTGCAATAATCCTTTAGGTTGGAGATGGTTCCACGTTCCTTCCGGGAATAAGGGAAGCCCTGCGGGAACAAAGAAACTTTGCTGAAGGAGTTTGGTTGTCGTCAGAATATTGACAGTTATTTTCTATCCCTCCTATTTTATAACATTTTCGAGACCACATTTGATGAAGAATATGTATAGACATTATATAGAGATAGACAGCAAACATTCACTTACATGTATATCCCCTGGGCTCCCCGGAAGGTGGCAGGCTACAAGCTCCATTGGCAGGCAGAACAGCAGCCCTAAGGAACAACAGAGTTTCTGTAAGTTTTATCTCAATCTGGTGACATACCTTTTAGCGTTCCTCATGAGGTACCCTCTCATAGGGTAAGGTCTACCAAGATCTTCCTTGATCACTGCTGCCATGAGCATCCAGGCGCTTAGATCTTTACAGCTATGCATGATATTTGGGGCCTTAGAGCACGACCCACGGAGGAATCAAAGAAAGGTTTAAAAAAAGCACATGTCTATGAATACCAGGTCATTGATAGCCACCTTTTGAGATGATAGCTACAGCAGATTGGTCACATGACACAAGGCAAAGTTCACAATCCATGAATGACTGAAGATGTGTCTTTGGTCTAGTGTGTTTATAAGGTGCATCCAGACAGGTAAGGAGCACTACACAAGTAAAAGAGATACTGTTAGGTTAGTCATTCTACAAATGGTATTTCTTTTTGCAATTCCTCATGAAATAACATGTCACAGGGCTGGCTATACCCTGATCAGGTTTCCCAACAGTGATCCCAAAGATCATGCCTACGTATCTGTGAACTGTGTTTGAGGACTGGAAAGGCATGTGTCCAGGTATAAAACCTGCAATGATTTAGTCAAGCAGATCTCTGGCAAATACCCAGGATTCCACTCCTATGAGATAACGGATATTTTCCTCAAAATGGTACCCATGAGACCCATGGCCAAGTTTCCTTACCGTGAAAGATTTTAGCAATCCCAAAGGTCAGGGCTGCTGTCTGGTTGATTCCTGGGAACAAGAGGAGCCCTTTCGATACAAAGGAACTTATCTGAGTGTGGCATCTTATCTTCTAAAAATTGACATTTCTTTTCACTTGCTTAAATTTTGAGCATTTTCGAGGCCACATTTCTTGATCAACATGTGAATTCCAGAAGTAGATAAGGAAATAAAGAAAATATGTACTTACTGGGATCCAACATTCAAAATTCCCAGAAGGTGGAAAGCTCCAACGTCAAGTGATAGGCAGGGCAGCTAAGGAACCAAAGAGTTTCTGTTAGGTTGGTCTTGAAACAGAGGACATCTGCTTAAGCCTTTCTTCTGAAATGTCTTGTCATAGAGCAGGTTACGATCTTTCTTCAAATGTGTCTTTCCAAGGTCCATGGACCTAGACCTTTACAGCTATGATCAGAGTTTAATGCCTTGAGAAGCACAACCCAAAACAGAACCCATGGAAATGTTTAAAATACTAAGTACAGACATGGCAAAGTGTACACACCCTGAATGACTGCAATAATCCATTAGGTTGGAGATGGTTCCACGTTCCTTCCGGGAATAAGGGAAGCCCTGCGAGAACAAAGAAACTTCTCTGAAGGTGTTTGGTTGTCGTCAGAAAATTGACAGTTATTTTCTATCCCTCCTATTTTATAACATTTTCGAGACCACATTTAATGAAGAATATGTATAGACATTATCTAGAGAAAGACAGCAAACATTCACTTACATGGATATACTTGGGGGCTCCCCGGAAGGTGGCAGGCTACAAGCTCCATTGGCAGGCAGAACAGCAGCCCTAAGGAACAACAGAGTTTCTGTAAGTTTTATCTCAATCTGGTGACATACCTTTTAGCGTTCCTCATGAGGTACCCTCTCATAGGGTAAGGTCTACCAAGATCTTCCTTGATCACTGCTGCCATGAGCATCCAGGCGCTTAGATCTTTACAGCTATGCATGATATTTGGGGCCTTAGAGCACGACCCACGGAGGAATCAAAGAAAGGTTTAAAAAAAGCACATGTCTATGAATACCAGGTCATTGATACCCACCTTTTGAGATGATAACTACAGCAGATTGGTCACATGACACCAGGCAAAGTTCACATTCCTTGAATGACTGAAGATGTGTCTTTGGTCCAGTGTGTTAATAAGGTGCATCCAGACAGTAAGGAGCACTACACGAGTAAAAGAGATACTGTTAGGTTAGTCATTCTACAAATGGTATTTCTTTTTGCAATTCCTCATGAAATAACATGTCACAGGGCTGGCTATACCCTGATCAGGTTTCTCAACAGTGATCCCAAAGATCATGCCTACGTATCTGTGCACAGGGTTTGAGGACTGGACAGGCATGTGTCCAGGTATAAAACCTGCAATGATTTAGTCAAGCAGATCTCTGGCAAATACCCAGGATTCCACTCCTATGAGATAACGGATACTTTCCTCAAAATGGTACCCATGATACCCATGGCTAAGTTTCCTTACCGTGAAAGATTTTAGCAATCCCAAAGGTCAGGGCTGCTGTCTGGTTGATTCCTGGGATCAAGAGGAGCCCTGTAGATACAAAGGAACTTATCTGAGTGTGGCATCTTATCTTCTAAAAATTGACATTCCTTTTCACTTGCTTGAATTTTGAGCATTTTCGAGGCCACATTTCTTAATCAACATGTGAATTCCAGAAGTAGCTAAGGAAATAAAGAAAATATGTACTTACTGGGATCCAACATTCAAAATTCCCAGAAGGTGGAAAGCTCCAACGTCAAGTGATAGGCAAGGCAGCTAAGGAACCAAAGAATTTCTGTTAGGTTGGTCTTGAAACAGAGGACATCTGCTTAAGCCTTTCTTCTCAAATGTCTTGTCATAGAGCAGGTTACGATCTTTCTTCAAATGTGTCTTTCCAAGGTCCATGGACCTAGACCTTTACAGCTATGATCAGAGTTTAATGCCTTGAGAAGCACAACCCAAAACAGAACCCGTGGAAATGTTTAAAATACTCAGTACAGACATGACAAAGTGTACATGCCCTGAATGACTGCAATAATCCATTAGGTTGGAGATGGTTCCACGTTCCTTCCGGGAATAAGGGAAGCCCTGCGGGAACAAAGAAACTTCTCTGAAGGAGTTTGGTTGTCGTCAGAAAATTGACAGTTATGTTCTATCCCTCCTAATTTATAACATTTTCGAGACCACATTTGATGAAGAATATGTATAGACATTATATAGAGATAGCCAGCAAACATTCACTTACATGGATATCCCCTGGGCTCCCCGGAAGGTGGCAGGCTACAAGCTCCATTGGCAGGCAGAACAGCAGCCCTAAGGAACAACAGAGTTTCTGTAAGTTTTATCTCAATCTGGTGACATACTTTTTAGCGTTCCTCATGAGGTACCCTCTCATAGGTTAAGGTCTACCAAGATCTTCCTTGATCAGTGCTGCCATGAGCATCCAGGCGCTTAGATCTTTACAGCTATGCATGATATTTGGGGCCTTAGAGCACGACCCACGGAGGAATCAAAGAAAGGTTTAAAAAAAGCACATGTCTATGAATACCAGGTCATTGATACCCACCTTTTGAGATGTAGCTATAGCAGATTGGTCACATGACACAAGGCAAAGTTCACATTCCTTGAATGACTGAAGATGTGTCTTTGGTCCAGTGTGTTAATAAGGTGCATCCAGACAGGTAAGGAGCACTACACGAGTAAAGGAGATACTGTTAGGTTAGTCATTCTACAAATGGTATTTCTTTTTGCAATTCCTCATGAAATAACATGTCACAGGGCTGGCTATCCTGATCAGGTTTCTCAACAGTGATCCCAAAGATCATGCCTACGTATCTGTGCACTGGGTTTGAGGACTGGACAGGCATGTGTCCAGGTATAAAACCTGCAATGATTTAGTCAAGCAGATCTCTGGCAAATACCCAGGATTCCACTCCTATGAGATAACGGATACTTTACTCAAAATGGTACCCATGAGACCCATGGCTAAGTTTCCTTACTGTGAAAGATTTTAGCAATCCCAAAGGTCAGGGCTGCTATTTGGTTGATTCCTGGGAACAAGAGGAGCCCTGTAGATACAAAGGAACTTATCTGAGTGTGGCATCTTATCTTCTAAAAATTGACATTCCTTTTCACTTGCTTAAATTTTGAGCATTTTCGAGGCCACATTTCTTGATCAACATGTGAATTCCAGAAGTAGCTAAGGAAATAAAGAAAATATGTACTTACTGGGATCCAACATTCAAAATTCCCAGAAGGTGGAAAGCTCCAACGTCAAGTGATAGGCAGGGCAGCTAAGGAACCAAAGAGTTTCTGTTAGGTTGGTCTTGAAACAGAGGACATCTGCTTAATCCTTTCTTCTGAAATGTCTTGTCATAGAGCAGGTTACGATCTTTCTTCAAATGTGTCTTTCCAAGGTCCATGGACCTAGACTTTTACAGCTATGATCAGAGTTTAATGCCTTGAGAAGCACAACCCAAAACAGAACCCATGGAAATGTTTAAAATACTCAGTACAGACATGGCAAAGTGTACACACCCTGAATGACTGCAATAATCCATTAGGTTGGAGATGGTTCCACGTTCCTTCCGGGAATAAGGGAAGCCCTGCGAGAACAAAGAAACTTCTCTGAAGGTGTTTGGTTGTCGTCAGAAAATTGACAGTTATTTTCTATCCCTCCTATTTTATAACATTTTCGAGACCACATTTAATGAAGAATATGTATAGACATTACCTAGAGAAAGACAGCAAACATTCACTTACATGGATATACTCGGGGGCTCCCCGGAAGGTGGCAGGCTACAAGCTCCATTGGCAGGCAGAACAGCAGCCCTAAGGAACAACAAAGTTTCTGTAAGTTTTATGTCAATCTGGTGACATACCTTTTAGCGTTCCTCTTGAGGTAACCTCTCATAGGGTAAGGCCTACCAAGATCTTCCTTGATCAGTACTGCCATGAGCATCCAGGCGCTTAGATCTTTACAGCTATGCATGATATTTGGGGCCTTAGAGCACGACCCACGGAGGAATCAAAGAAAGGTTTAAAAAAAGCACATGTCTATGAATACCAAGTCATTGATACCCACCTTTTGAGATGATAACTACAGCAGATTGGTCACATGACACCAGGCAAAGTTCACATTCCTTGAATGACTGAAGATGTGTCTTTGGTCCAGTGTGTTAATAAGGTGCATCCAGACAGTAAGGAGCACTACACGAGTAAAAGAGATACTGTTAGGTTAGTCATTCTACAAATGGTATTTCTTTTTGCAATTCCTCATGAAATAACATGTCACAGGGCTGGCTATACCCTGATCAGGTTTCTCAACAGTGATCCCAAAGATCATGCCTACGTATCTGTGCACTGGGTTTGAGGAATGGACAGGCATGTGTCCAGGTATAAAACCTGCAATGATTTAGTCAAGCAGATCTCTGGCAAATACCCAGGATTCCACTCCTATGAGATAACGGATACTTTCCTCAAAATGGTACCCATGATACCCATGGCTAAGTTTCCTTACCGTGAAAGATTTTAGCAATCCCAAAGGTCAGGGCTGCTGTCTGGTTGATTCCTGGGATCAAGAGGAGCCCTGTAGATACAAAGGAACTTATCTGAGTGTGGCATCTTATCTTCTAAAAATTGACATTCCTTTTCACTTGCTTGAATTTTGAGCATTTTCGAGGCCACATTTCTTAATCAACATGTGAATTCCAGAAGTAGCTAAGGAGATAAAGAAAATATGTACTTACTGGGATCCAACATTCAAAATTCCCAGAAGGTGGAAATCTCCAACGTCAAGTGATAGGCAAGGCAGCTAAGGAACCAAAGAATTTCTGTTAGGTTGGTCTTGAAACAGAGGACATCTGCTTAAGCCTTTCTTCTCAAATGTCTTGTCATAGAGCAGGTTACGATCTTTCTTCAAATGTGTCTTTCCAAGGTCCATGGACCTAGACCTTTACAGCTATGATCAGAGTTTAATGCCTTGAGAAGCACAAACCAAAACAGAACCCATGGAAATGTTTAAAATACTAAGTACAGACATGGCAAAGTGTACACACCCTGAATGACTGCAATAATCCATTAGGTTGGCGATGGTTCCACGTTCCTTCCGGGAATAAGGGAAGCCCTGCGAGAACAAAGAAACTTCTCTGAAGGTGTTTGGTTGTCGTCAGAAAATTGACAGTTATTTTCTATCCCTCCTATTTTATAACATTTTCGAGACCACATTTAATGAAGAATATGTATAGACATTATCTAGAGAAAGACAGCAAACATTCACTTACATGGATATACTTGGGGGCTCCCCGGAAAGTGGCAGGCTACAAGCTCCATTGGCAGGCAGAACAGCAGCCCTAAGGAACAACAGAGTTTCTGTAAGTTTTATCTCAATCTGGTGACATACCTTTTAGCGTTCCTCATGAGGTACCCTCTCATAGGGTAAGGTCTACCAAGATCTTCCTTGATCACTGCTGCCATGAGCATCCAGGCGCTTAGATCTTTACAGCTATGCATGATATTTGGGGCCTTAGAGCACGACCCACGGAGGAATCAAAGAAAGGTTTAAAAAAAGCACATGTCTATGAATACCAGGTCATTGATACCCACCTTTTGAGATGATAGCTACAGCAGATTGGTCACATGACACAAGGCAAAGTTCACAATCCTTGAACGACTGAAGATGTGTCTTTGGTCTAGTGTGTTTATAAGGTGCATCCAGACAGGTAAGGAGCACTACACAAGTAAAAGAGATACTGTTAGGTTAGTCATTCTACAAATGGTATTTCTTTTTGCAATTCCTCATGAAATAACATGTCACAGGGCTGGCTATACCCTGATCAGGTTTCCCAACAGTGATCCCAAAGATCATGCCTACGTATCTGTGCACTGGGTTTGAGGACTGGAAAGGCATGTGTCCAGTTATAAAACCTGCAATGATTTAGTCAAGCAGATCTCTGGCAAATACCCAGGATTCCACTCCTATGAGATAACGGATATTTTCCTCAAAATGGTACCCATGAGACCCATGGCTAAGTTTCCTTACCGTGAAAGAATTTAGCAATCCCAAAGATCAGGGCTGCTGTCTGGTTGATTCCTGGGAACAAGAGGAGCCCTTTAGATACAAAGGAACTTATCTGAGTGTGGCATCTTATCTTCTAAAAATTGACATTCCTTTTCACTTGCTTAAATTTTGAGCATTTTCGAGGCCACATTTCTTGATCAACATGTGAATTCCAGAAGTAGCTAAGGAAATAAAGAAAATATGTACTTACTGGGATCCAACATTCAAAATTCCCAGAAGGTGGAAAGCTCCAACGTCAAGTGATAGGCAGGGCAGCTAAGGAACCAAAGAGTTTCTGTTAGGTTGGTCTTGAAACAGAGGACATCTGCTTAAGCCTTTCTTCTGAAATGTCTTGTCATAGAGCAGGTTACGATCTTTCTTCAAATGTGTCTTTCCAAGGTCCATGGACCTAGACCTTTACAGCTATGATCAGAGTTTAATGCCTTGAGAAGCACAACCCAAAACAGAACCCATGGAAATGTTTAAAATACTAAGTACAGACATGGCAAAGTGTACACACCCTGAATGACTGCAATAATCCATTAGGTTGGAGATGGTTCCACGTTCCTTCCGGGAATAAGGGAAGCCCTGCGAGAACAAAGAAACTTCTCTGAAGGTGTTTGGTTGTCGTCAGAAAATTGACAGTTATTTTCTATCCCTCCTATTTTATAACATTTTCGAGACCACATTTAATGAAGAATATGTATAGACATTACCTAGAGAAAGACAGCAAACATTCACTTACATGGATATACTCGGGGGCTCCCCGGAAGGTGGCAGGCTACAAGCTCCATTGGCAGGCAGAACAGCAGCCCTAAGGAACAACATAGTTTCTGTAAGTTTTATGTCAATCTGGTGACATACCTTTTAGCGTTCCTCTTGAGGTAACCTCTCATAGGGTAAGGCCTACCAAGATCTTCCTTGATCAGTACTGCCATGAGCATCCAGGCGCTTAGATCTTTACAGCTATGCATGATATTTGGGGCCTTAGAGCACGACCCACGGAGGAATCAAAGAAAGGTTTAAAAAAAGCACATGTCTATGAATACCAAGTCATTGATACCCACCTTTTGAGATGATAACTACAGCAGATTGGTCACATGACACCAGGCAAAGTTCACATTCCTTGAATGACTGAAGATGTGTCTTTGGTCCAGTGTGTTAATAAGGTGCATCCAGACAGTAAGGAGCACTACACGAGTAAAAGAGATACTGTTAGGTTAGTCATTCTACAAATGGTATTTCTTTTTGCAATTCCTCATGAAATAACATGTCACAGGGCTGGCTATACCCTGATCAGGTTTCTCAACAGTGATCCCAAAGATCATGCCTACGTATCTGTGCACAGGGTTTGAGGACTGGACAGGCATGTGTCCAGGTATAAAACCTGCAATGATTTAGTCAAGCAGATCTCTGGCAAATACCCAGGATTCCACTCCTATGAGATAACGGATACTTTCCTCAAAATGGTACCCATGATACCCATGGCTAAGTTTCCTTACCGTGAAAGATTTTAGCAATCCCAAAGGTCAGGGCTGCTGTCTGGTTGATTCCTGGGATCAAGAGGAGCCCTGTAGATACAAAGGAACTTATCTGAGTGTGGCATCTTATCTTCTAAAAATTGACATTCCTTTTCACTTGCTTGAATTTTGAGCATTTTCGAGGCCACATTTCTTAATCAACATGTGAATTCCAGAAGTAGCTAAGGAAATAAAGAAAATATGTACTTACTGGGATCCAACATTCAAAATTCCCAGAAGGTGGAAAGCTCCAACGTCAAGTGATAGGCAAGGCAGCTAAGGAACCAAAGAATTTCTGTTAGGTTGGTCTTGAAACAGAGGACATCTGCTTAAGCCTTTCTTCTCAAATGTCTTGTCATAGAGCAGGTTACAATCTTTCTTCAAATGTGTCTTTCCAAGGTCCATGGACCTAGACCTTTACAGCTATGATCAGAGTTTAATGCCTTGAGAAGCACAACCCAAAACAGAACCCGTGGAAATGTTTAAAATACTCAGTACAGACATGGCAAAGTGTACATGCCCTGAATGACTGCAATAATCCATTAGGTTGGAGATGGTTCCACGTTCCTTCCGGGAATAAGGGAAGCCCTGCGGGAACAAAGAAACTTCTCTGAAGGAGTTTGGTTGTCGTCAGAAAATTGACAGTTATGTTCTATCCCTCCTAATTTATAACATTTTCGAGACCACATTTGATGAAGAATATGTATAGACATTATATAGAGATAGCCAGCAAACATTCACTTACATGGATATCCCCTGGGCTCCCCGGAAGGTGGCAGGCTACAAGCTCCATTGGCAGGCAGAACAGCAGCCCTAAGGAACAACAGAGTTTCTGTAAGTTTTATCTCAATCTGGTGACATACTTTTTAGCGTTCCTCATGAGGTACCCTCTCATAGGTTAAGGTCTACCAAGATCTTCCTTGATCAGTGCTGCCATGAGCATCCAGGCGCTTAGATCTTTACAGCTATGCATGATATTTGGGGCCTTAGAGCACGACCCACGGAGGAATCAAAGAAAGGTTTTAAAAAAGCACATGTCTATGAATACCAGGTCATTGATACCCACCTTTTGAGATGTAGCTATAGCAGATTGGTCACATGACACAAGGCAAAGTTCACATTCCTTGAATGACTGAAGATGTGTCTTTGGTCCAGTGTGTTAATAAGGTGCATCCAGACAGGTAAGGAGCACTACACGAGTAAAGGAGATACTGTTAGGTTAGTCATTCTACAAATGGTATTTCTTTTTGCAATTCCTCATGAAATAACATGTCACAGGGCTGGCTATCCTGATCAGGTTTCTCAACAGTGATCCCAAAGATCATGCCTACGTATCTGTGCACTGGGTTTGAGGACTGGACAGGCATGTGTCCAGGTATAAAACCTGCAATGATTTAGTCAAGCAGATCTCTGGCAAATACCCAGGATTCCACTCCTATGAGATAACGGATACTTTACTCAAAATGGTACCCATGAGACCCATGGCTAAGATTCCTTACTGTGAAAGATTTTAGCAATCCCAAAGGTCAGGGCTGCTATTTGGTTGATTCCTGGGAACAAGAGGAGCCCTGTAGATACAAAGGAACTTATCTGAGTGTGGCATCTTATCTTCTAAAAATTGACATTCCTTTTCACTTGCTTAAATTTTGAGCATTTTCGAGGCCACATTTCTTGATCAACATGTGAATTCCAGAAGTAGCTAAGGAAATAAAGAAAATATGTACTTACTAGGATCCAACATTCAAAATTCCCAGAAGGGGGAAAGCTCCAACGTCAAGTGATAGGCAGGGCAGCTAAGGAACCAAAGAGTTTCTGTTAGGTTGGTCTTGAAACAGAGGACATCTGCTTAATCCTTTCTTCTGAAATGTCTTGTCATAGAGCAGGTTACGATCTTTCTTCAAATGTGTCTTTCCAAGGGCCATGGACCTAGACCTTTACAGCTATGATCAGAGTTTAATGCCTTGAGAAGCACAACCCAAAACAGAACCCGTGGAAATGTTTAAAATACTCAGTACAGACATGGCAAAGTGTACATGCCCTGAATGACTGCAATAATCCATTAGGTTGGAGATGGTTCCACGTTCCTTCCGGGAATAAGGGAAGCCCTGCGGGAACAAAGAAACTTCTCTGAAGGAGTTTGGTTGTCGTCAGAAAATTGACAGTTATGTTCTATCCCTCCTAATTTATAACATTTTCGAGACCACATTTGATGAAGAATATGTATAGACATTATATAGAGATAGCCAGCAAACATTCACTTACATGGATATCCCCTGGGCTCCCCGGAAGGTGGCAGGCTACAAGCTCCATTGGCAGGCAGAACAGCAGCCCTAAGGAACAACAGAGTTTCTGTAAGTTTTATCTCAATCTGGTGACATACTTTTTAGCGTTCCTCATGAGGTACCCTCTCATAGGTTAAGGTCTACCAAGATCTTCCTTGATCAGTGCTGCCATGAGCATCCAGGCGCTTAGATCTTTACAGCTATGCATGATATTTGGGGCCTTAGAGCACGACCCACGGAGGAATCAAAGAAAGGTTTAAAAAAAGCACATGTCTATGAATACCAGGTCATTGATACCCACCTTTTGAGATGTAGCTATAGCAGATTGGTCACATGACACAAGGCAAAGTTCACATTCCTTGAATGACTGAAGATGTGTCTTTGGTCCAGTGTGTTAATAAGGTGCATCCAGACAGGTAAGGAGCACTACACGAGTAAAGGAGATACTGTTAGGTTAGTCATTCTACAAATGGTATTTCTTTTTGCAATTCCTCATGAAATAACATGTCACAGGGCTGGCTATCCTGATCAGGTTTCTCAACAGTGATCCCAAAGATCATGCCTACGTATCTGTGCACTGGGTTTGAGGACTGGACAGGCATGTGTCCAGGTATAAAACCTGCAATGATTTAGTCAAGCAGATCTCTGGCAAATACCCAGGATTCCACTCCTATGAGATAACGGATACTTTACTCAAAATGGTACCCATGAGACCCATGGCTAAGATTCCTTACTGTGAAAGATTTTAGCAATCCCAAAGGTCAGGGCTGCTATTTGGTTGATTCCTGGGAACAAGAGGAGCCCTGTAGATACAAAGGAACTTATCTGAGTGTGGCATCTTATCTTCTAAAAATTGACATTCCTTTTCACTTGCTTAAATTTTGAGCATTTTCGAGGCCACATTTCTTGATCAACATGTGAATTCCAGAAGTAGCTAAGGAAATAAAGAAAATATGTACTTACTAGGATCCAACATTCAAAATTCCCAGAAGGGGGAAAGCTCCAACGTCAAGTGATAGGCAGGGCAGCTAAGGAACCAAAGAGTTTCTGTTAGGTTGGTCTTGAAACAGAGGACATCTGCTTAATCCTTTCTTCTGAAATGTCTTGTCATAGAGCAGGTTACGATCTTTCTTCAAATGTGTCTTTCCAAGGGCCATGGACCTAGACCTTTACAGCTATGATCAGAGTTTAATGCCTGGAGAAGTACAACCCAAAACAGAACCCGTGGAAATGTTTAAAATACTCAGTACAGACATGGCAAAGTGTACATACCCTGAATGACTGCAATAATCCATTAGGTTGGAGATGGTTCCACGTTCCTTTCGGGAATAAGGGAAGCCCTGCGAGAACCAAGAATCTTCTCTGAAGGTCTTTGGTTCTCGTCAGAAAATTGACAGCTATTTTCTATCCCTCCTATTTTATAACATTTTCGAGACCACATTTGATGAAGAATTTGTATAGACATTATCTAGAGAAAGACAGCAAACATTCACTTACATGGATATACTTGGGGGCTCCCCGGAAGGTGGCAGGCTACAAGCTCCATTGGCAGGCAGAACAGCAGCCCTAAGGAACAACAGAGTTTCTGTAAGTTTTATCTCAATCTGGTGACATACTTTTTAGCGTTCCTCATGAGGTACCCTCTCATAGGGTAAGGTCTACCAAGATCTTCCTTGATCAGTGCTGCCATGAGCATCCAGGCGCTTAGATCTTTACAGCTATGCATGATATTTGGGGCCTTAGAGCACGACCCACGGAGGAATCAAAGAAAGGTTTAAAAAAAGCACATGTCTATGAATACCAGGTCATTGATACCCACCTTTTGAGATGATAGCTATAGCAGATTGTTCACATGACACAAGGCAAAGTTTACATCCCTTGAATGACTGAAGATGTGTCTTTGGTCCAGTGTGTTAATAAGGTGCATCCAGACAGGTAAGGAGCACTACACGAGTAAAAGAGATACTGTTAGGTTAGTCATTCTACAAATGGTAATTCTTTTTGCAATTCCTCATGAAATAACATGTCACAGGGCTGGCTATACCCTGATCAGGTTTCTCAACAGTGATCCCAAAGATCATGCCTACGTATCTGTGCACTGGGTTTGAGGAATGGACAGGCATGTGTCCAGGTATAAAACCTGCAATGATTTAGTCAAGCAGATCTCTGGCAAATACCCAGGATTCCACTCCTATGAGATAACGGATACTTTCCTCAAAATGGTACCCAAGATACCCATGGCTAAGTTTCCTTACCGTGAAAGATTTTAGCAATCCCAAAGGTCAGGGCTGCTGTCTGGTTGATTCCTGGGATCAACAGGAGCCCTGTAGATACAAAGGAACTTATCTGAGTGTGGCATCTTATCTTCTAAAAATTGACATTCCTTTTCACTTGCTTGAATTTTGAGCATTTTCGAGGCCACATTTCTTAATCAACATGTGAATTCCAGAGGTAGCTAAGGAAATAAAGAAAATATGTACTTACTGGGATCCAACATTCAAAATTCCCAGAAGGTGGAAAGCTCCAACGTCAAGTGATAGGCAGGGCAGCTAAGGAACCAAAGAATTTCTGTTAGGTTGGTCTTGAAACAGAGGACATCTGCTTAAGCCTTTCTTCTGAAATGTCTTGTCATAGAGCAGGTTACGATCTTTCTTCAAATGTGTCTTTCCAAGGTCCATGGACCTAGACCTTTACAGCTATGATCAGAGTTTAATGCCTTGAGAAGCACAACCCAAAACAGAACCCATGGAAATGTTTAAAATACTCAGTACAGACATGGCAAAGTGTACATACCCTGAATGACTGCAATAATCCTTTAGGTTGGAGATGGTTCCACGTTCCTTCCGGGAATAAGGGAAGCCCTGCGGGAACAAAGAAACTTCGCTGAAGGAGTTTGGTTGTCGTCAGAAAATTGACAGTTATTTTCTATCCCTCCTATTTTATAACATTTTCGAGACCACATTTGATGAATATGTATAGACATTATATAGAGATAGACAGCAAACATTCACTTACATGTATATCCCCTGGGCTCCCCGGAAGGTGGCAGGCTACAAGCTCCATTAGCAGGCAGAACAGCAGCCCTAAGGAACAACAGAGTTTCTGTAAGTTTTATCTCAATCTGGTGACATACTTTTTAGCGTTCCTCATGAGGTACCCTCTCATAGGGTAAGGTCTACCAAGATCTTCCTTGATCACTGCTGCCATGAGCATCCAGGCGCTTAGATTTTTACAGCTATGCATGATATTTGGGGCCTTAGAGCACGACCCACGGAGGAATCAAAGAAAGGTTTAAAAAAAGCACATGTCTATGAATACCAGGTCATTGATAGCCACCTTTTGAGATGATAGCTACAGCAGATTGGTCACATGACACAAGGCAAAGTTCACAATCCTTGAATGACTGAAGATGTGTCTTTGGTCTAGTGTGTTTATAAGGTGCATCCAGACAGGTAAGGAGCACTACACAAGTAAAAGAGATACTGTTAGGTTAGTCATTCTACAAATGGTATTTCTTTTTGCAATTCCTCATGAAATAACATGTCACAGGGCTGGCTATACCCTGATCAGGTTTCCCAACAGTGATCCCAAAGATCATGCCTACGTATCTGTGCACTGGGTTTGAGGACTGGAAAGGCATGTGTCCAGTTATAAAACCTGCAATGATTTAGTCAAGCAGATCTCTGGCAAATACCCAGGATTCCACTCCTATGAGATAACAGATATTTTCCTCAAAATGGTACCAATGAGACCCATGGCTAAGTTTCCTTACCGTGAAAGATTTTAGCAATCCCAAAGGTCAGGGCTGCTGTCTGGTTGATTCCTGGGAACAAGAGGAGCCCTTTAGATACAAAGGAACTTATCTGAGTGTGGCATCTTATCTTCTAAAAATTGACATTCCTTTTCACTTGCTTAAATTTTGAGCATTTTCGAGGCCACATTTCTTGATCAACATGTGAATTCCAGAAGTAGCTAAGGAAATAAAGAAAATATGTACTTACTGGGATCCAACATTCAAAATTCCCAGAAGGTGGAAAGCTCCAACGTCAAGTGATAGGCAGGGCAGCTAAGGAACCAAAGGGTTTCTGTTAGGTTGGTCTTGAAACAGAGGACATCTGCTTAAGCCTTTCTTCTAAAATGTCTTGTCATAGAGCAGGTTACGATCTTTCTTCAAATGTGTCTTTCCAAGGTCCATGGACCTAGACTTTTACAGCTATGATCAGAGTTTAATGCCTTGAGAAGCACAACCCAAAACAGAACCCATGGAAATGTTTAAAATACTCAGTACAGACATGGCAAAGTGTACACACCCTGAATGACTGCAATAATCCATTAGGTTGGAGATGGTTCCACGTTCCTTCCGGGAATAAGGGAAGCCCTGCGAGAACAAAGAAACTTCTCTAAAGGTGTTTGGTTGTCGTCAGAAAATTGACAGTTATTTTCTATCCCTCCTATTTTATAACATTTTCGAGACCACATTTAATGAAGAATATGTATAGACATTACCTAGAGAAAGACAGCAAACATTCACTTACATGGATATACTCGGGGGCTCCCCGGAAGGTGGCAGGCTACAAGCTCCATTGGCAGGCAGAACAGCAGCCCTAAGGAACAACATAGTTTCTGTAAGTTTAATGTCAATCTGGTGACATACCTTTTAGCGTTCCTCTTGAGGTAACCTCTCATAGGGTAAGGCCTACCAAGATCTTCCTTGATCAGTACTGCCATGAGCATCCAGGCGCTTAGATCTTTACAGCTATGCATGATATTTGGGGCCTTAGAGCACGACCCACGGAGGAATCAAAGAAAGGTTTAAAAAAAGCACATGTCTATGAATACCAAGTCATTGATACCCACCTTTTGAGATGATAACTACAGCAGATTGGTCACATGACACCAGGCAAAGTTCACATTCCTTGAATGACTGAAGATGTGTCTTTGGTCCAGTGTGTTAATAAGGTGCATCCAGACAGTAAGGAGCACTACACGAGTAAAAGAGATACTGTTAGGTTAGTCATTCTACAAATTGTATTTCTTTTTGCAATTCCTCATGAAATAACATGTCACAGGGCTGGCTATACCCTGATCAGGTTTCTCAACAGTGATCCCAAAGATCATGCCTACGTATCTGTGCACAGGGTTTGAGGACTGGACAGGCATGTGTCCAGGTATAAAACCTGCAATGATTTAGTCAAGCAGATCTCTGGCAAATACCCAGGATTCCACTCCTATGAGATAACGGATACTTTACTCAAAATGGTACCCATGAGACCCATGGCTAAGTTTCCTTACTGTGAAAGATTTTAGCAATCCCAAAGGTCAGGGCTGCTATTTGGTTGATTCCTGGGAACAAGAGGAGCCCTGTAGATACAAAGGAACTTATCTGAGTGTGGCATCTTATCTTCTAAAAATTGACATTCCTTTTCACTTGCTTGAATTTTGAGCATTTTCGAGGCCACATTTCTTAATCAACATGTGAATTCCAGAAGTAGCTAAGGAAATAAAGAAAATATGTACTTACTGGGATCCAACATTCAAAATTCCCAGAAGGTGGAAAGCTCCAACGTCAAGTGATAGGCAAGGCAGCTAAGGAACCAAAGAATTTCTGTTAGGTTGGTCTTGAAACAGAGGACATCTGCTTAAGCCTTTCTTCTCAAATGTCTTGTCATAGAGCAGGTTACGATCTTTCTTCAAATGTGTCTTTCCAAGGTCCATGGACCTAGACCTTTACAGCTATGATCAGAGTTTAATGCCTTGAGAAGCACAACCCAAAACAGAACCCGTGGAAATGTTTAAAATACTCAGTACAGACATGGCAAAGTGTACATGCCCTGAATGACTGCAATAATCCATTAGGTTGGAGATGGTTCCACGTTCCTTCCGGGAATAAGGGAAGCCCTGCGGGAACCAAGAATCTTCTCTGAAGGTCTTTGGTTCTCGTCAGAAAATTGACAGCTATTTTCTATCCCTCCTATTTTATAACATTTTCGAGACCACATTTGATGAAGAATTTGTATAGACATTATCTAGAGAAAGACAGCAAACATTCACTTACATGGATATACTTGGGGGCTCCCCGGAAGGTGGCAGGCTACAAGCTCCATTGGCAGGCAGAACAGCAGCCCTAAGGAACAACAGAGTTTCTGTAAGTTTTATCTCAATCTGGTGACATACTTTTTAGCGTTCCTCATGAGGTACCCTCTCATAGGGTAAGGTCTACCAAGATCTTCCTTGATCAGTGCTGCCATGAGCATCCAGGCGCTTAGATCTTTACAGCTATGCATGATATTTGGGGCCTTAGAGCACGACCCATGGAGGAATCAAAGAAAGGTTTAAAAAAAAGCACATGTCTATGAATACCAGGTCATTGATACCCACCTTTTGAGATGATAGCTATAGCAGATTGGTCACATGACACAAGGCAAAGTTTACATCCCTTGAATGACTGAAGATGTGTCTTTGGTCCATTGTGTTAATAAGGTGCATCCAGACAGGTAAGGAGCACTACACGAGTAAAAGAGATACTGTTAGGTTAGTCATTCTACAAATGGTAATTCTTTTTGCAATTCCTCATGAAATAACATGTCACAGGGCTGGCTATACCCTGATCAGGTTTCTCAACAGTGATCCCAAAGATCATGCCTACGTATCTGTGCACTGGGTTTGAGGAATGGACAGGCATGTGTCCAGGTATAAAACCTGCAATGATTTAGTCAAGCAGATCTCTGGCAAATACCCAGGATTCCACTCCTATGAGATAACGGATACTTTCCTCAAAATGGTACCCATGATACCCATGGCTAAGTTTCCTTACCGTGAAAGATTTTAGCAATCCCAAAGGTCAGGGCTGCTGTCTGGTTGATTCCTGGGATCAACAGGAGCCCTGTAGATACAAAGGAACTTATCTGAGTGTGGCATCTTATCTTCTAAAAATTGACATTCCTTTTCACTTGCTTGAATTTTGAGCATTTTCGAGGCCACATTTCTTAATCAACATGTGAATTCCAGAAGGAGCTAAGGAAATAAAGAAAATATGTACTTACTGGGATCCAACATTCAAAATTCCCAGAAGGTGGAAAGCTCCAACGTCAAGTGATAGGCAGGGCAGCTAAGGAACCAAAGAATTTCTGTTAGGTTGGTCTTGAAACAGAGGACATCTGCTTAAGCCTTTCTTCTGAAATGTCTTGTCATAGAGCAGGTTACGATCTTTCTTCAAATGTGTCTTTCCAAGGTCCATGGACCTAGACCTTTACAGCTATGATCAGAGTTTAATGCCTTGAGAAGCACAACCCAAAACAGAACCCATGGAAATGTTTAAAATACTCAGTACAGACATGGCAAAGTGTACACACCCTGAATGACTGCAATAATCCATTAGGTTGGAGATGGTTCCACGTTCCTTCCGGGAATAAGGGAAGCCCTGCGAGAACAAAGAAACTTCTCTGAAGGTGTTTGGTTGTCGTCAGAAAATTGACAGTTATTTTCTATCCCTCCTATTTTATAACATTTTCGAGACCACATTTAATGAAGAATATGTATAGACATTATCTAGAGAAAGACAGCAAACATTCACTTACATGGATATACTTGGGGGCTCCCCGGAAGGTGGCAGGCTACAAGCTCCATTGGCAGGCAGAACAGCAGCCCTAAGGAACAACAGAGTTTCTGTAAGTTTTATCTCAATCTGGTGACATACCTTTTAGCGTTCCTCATGAGGTACCCTCTCATAGGGTAAGGTCTACCAAGATCTTCCTTGATCACTGCTGCCATGAGCATCCAGGCGCTTAGATCTTTACAGCTATGCATGATATTTGGGGCCTTAGAGCACGACCCACGGAGGAATCAAAGAAAGGTTTAAAAAAAGCACATGTCTATGAATACCAGGTCATTGATAGCCACCTTTTGAGATGATAGCTACAGCAGATTGGTCACATGACACAAGGCAAAGTTCACAATCCTTGAATGACTGAAGATGTGTCTTTGGTCTAGTGTGTTTATAAGGTGCATCCAGACAGGTAAGGAGCACTACACAAGTAAAAGAGATACTGTTAGGTTAGTCATTCTACAAATGGTATTTCTTTTTGCAATTCCTCATGAAATAACATGTCACAGGGCTGGCTATACCCTGATCAGGTTTCTCAACAGTGATCCCAAAGATCATGCCTACGTATCTGTGCACTGGGTTTGAGGACTGGAAAGGCATGTGTCCAGTTATAAAACCTGCAATGATTTAGTCAAGCAGATCTCTGGCAAATACCCAGGATTCCACTCCTATGAGATAACGGATATTTTCCTCAAAATGGTACCAATGAGACCCATGGCTAAGTTTCCTTACCGTGAAAGATTTTAGCAATCCCAAAGGTCAGGGCTGCTGTCTGGTTGATTCCTGGGAACAAGAGGAGCCCTTTAGATACAAAGGAACTTATCTGAGTGTGGCATCTTATCTTCTAAAAATTGACATTCCTTTTCACTTGCTTAAATTTTGAGCATTTTCGAGGCCACATTTCTTGATCAACATGTGAATTCCAGAAGTAGCTAAGGAAATAAAGAAAATATGTACTTACTGGGATCCAACATTCAAAATTCCCAGAAGGTGGAAAGCTCCAACGTCAAGTGATAGGCAGGGCAGCTAAGGAACCAAAGGGTTTCTGTTAGGTTGGTCTTGAAACAGAGGACATCTGCTTAAGCCTTTCTTCTGAAATGTCTTGTCATAGAGCAGGTTACGATCTTTCTTCAAATGTGTCTTTCCAAGGGCCATGGACCTAGACCTTTACAGCTATGATCAGAGTTTAATGCCTTGAGAAGTACAACCCAAAACAGAACCCGTGGAAATGTTTAAAATACTCAGTACAGACATGGCAAAGTGTACATACCCTGAATGACTGCAATAATCCATTAGGTTGGAGATGGTTCCACGTTCCTTTCGGGAATAAGGGAAGCCCTGCGGGAACCAAGAATCTTCTCTGAAGGTCTTTGGTTCTCGTCAGAAAATTGACAGCTATTTTCTATCCCTCCTATTTTATAACATTTTCGAGACCACATTTGATGAAGAATTTGTATAGACATTATCTAGAGAAAGACAGCAAACATTCACTTACATGGATATACTTGGGGGCTCCCCGGAAGGTGGCAGGCTACAAGCTCCATTGGCAGGCAGAACAGCAGCCCTAAGGAACAACAGAGTTTCTGTAAGTTTTATCTCAATCTGGTGACATACTTTTTAGCGTTCCTCATGAGGTACCCTCTCATAGGGTAAGGTCTACCAAGATCTTCCTTGATCAGTGCTGCCATGAGCATCCAGGCGCTTAGATCTTTACAGCTATGCATGATATTTGGGGCCTTAGAGCACGACCCATGGAGGAATCAAAGAAAGGTTTAAAAAAAAGCACATGTCTATGAATACCAGGTCATTGATACCCACCTTTTGGGATGATAGCTATAGCAGATTGGTCACATGACACAAGGCAAAGTTTACATCCCTTGAATGACTGAAGATGTGTCTTTGGTCCAGTGTGTTAATAAGGTGCATCCAGACAGGTAAGGAGCACTACACGAGTAAAAGAGATACTGTTAGGTTAGTCATTCTACAAATGGTAATTCTTTTTGCAATTCCTCATGAAATAACATGTCACAGGGCTGGCTATACCCTGATCAGGTTTCTCAACAGTGATCCCAAAGATCATGCCTACGTATCTGTGCACTGGGTTTGAGGAATGGACAGGCATGTGTCCAGGTATAAAACCTGCAATGATTTAGTCAAGCAGATCTCTGGCAAATACCCAGGATTCCACTCCTATGAGATAACGGATACTTTCCTCAAAATGGTACCCATGATACCCATGGCTAAGTTTCCTTACCGTGAAAGATTTTAGCAATCCCAAAGGTCAGGGCTGCTGTCTGGTTGATTCCTGGGATCAACAGGAGCCCTGTAGATACAAAGGAACTTATCTGAGTGTGGCATCTTATCTTCTAAAAATTGACATTCCTTTTCACTTGCTTGAATTTTGAGCATTTTTGAGGCCACATTTCTTAATCAACATGTGAATTCCAGAAGTAGCTAAGGAAATAAAGAAAATATGTACTTACTGGGATCCAACATTCAAAATTCCCAGAAGGTGGAAAGCTCCAACGTCAAGTGATAGGCAGGGCAGCTAAGGAACCAAAGAATTTCTGTTAGGTTGGTCTTGAAACAGAGGACATCTGCTTAAGCCTTTCTTCTGAAATGTCTTGTCATAGAGCAGGTTACGATCTTTCTTCAAATGTGTCTTTCCAAGGTCCATGGACCTAGACCTTTACAGCTATGATCAGAGTTTAATGCCTTGAGAAGCACAACCCAAAACAGAACCCATGGAAATGTTTAAAATACTCAGTACAGACATGGCAAAGTGTACACACCCTGAATGACTGCAATAATCCATTAGGTTGGAGATGGTTCCACGTTCCTTCCGGGAATAAGGGAAGCCCTGCGAGAACAAAGAAACTTCTCTGAAGGTGTTTGGTTGTCGTCAGAAAATTGACAGTTATTTTCTATCCCTCCTATTTTATAACATTTTCGAGACCACATTTAATGAAGAATATGTATAGACATTATCTAGAGAAAGACAGCAAACATTCACTTACATGGATATACTTGGGGGCTCCCCGGAAGGTGGCAGGCTACAAGCTCCATTGGCAGGCAGAACAGCAGCCCTAAGGAACAACAGAGTCTCTGTAAGTTTTATCTCAATCTGGTGACATACCTTTTAGCGTTCCTCATGAGGTACCCTCTCATAGGGTAAGGTCTACCAAGATCTTCCTTGATCACTGCTGCCATGAGCATCCAGGCGCTTAGATCTTTACAGCTATGCATGATATTTGGGGCCTTAGAGCACGACCCACGGAGGAATCAAAGAAAGGTTTAAAAAAAGCACATGTCTATGAATACCAGGTCATTGATAGCCACCTTTTGAGATGATAGCTACAGCAGATTGGTCACATGACACAAGGCAAAGTTCACAATCCTTGAATGACTGAAGATGTGTCTTTGGTCTAGTGTGTTTATAAGGTGCATCCAGACAGGTAAGGAGCACTACACAAGTAAAAGAGATACTGTTAGGTTAGTCATTCTACAAATGGTATTTGTTTTTGCAATTCCTCATGAAATAACATGTCACAGGGCTGGCTATACCCTGATCAGGTTTCTCAACAGTGATCCCAAAGATCATGCCTACGTATCTGTGCACTGGGTTTGAGGACTGGAAAGGCATGTGTCCAGTTATAAAACCTGCAATGATTTAGTCAAGCAGATCTCTGGCAAATACCCAGGATTCCACTCCTATGAGATAACGGATACTTTACTCAAAATGGTACCCATGAGACCCATGGCTAAGTTTCCTTACTGTGAAAGATTTTAGCAATCCCAAAGGTCAGGGCTGCTATTTGGTTGATTCCTGGGAACAAGAGGAGCCCTGTAGATACAAAGGAACTTATCTGAGTGTGGCATCTTATCTTCTAAAAATTGACATTCCTTTTCACTTGCTTGAATTTTGAGCATTTTCGAGGCCACATTTCTTAATCAACATGTGAATTCCAGAAGTAGCTAAGGAAATAAAGAAAATATGTACTTACTGGCATCCAACATTCAAAATTCCCAGAAGGTGGAAAGCTCCAACGTCAAGTGATAGGCAAGGCAGCTAAGGAACCAAAGAATTTCTGTTAGGTTGGTCTTGAAACAGAGGACATCTGCTTAAGCCTTTCTTCTCAAATGTCTTGTCATAGAGCAGGTTACGATCTTTCTTCAAATGTGTCTTTCCAAGGTCCATGGACCTAGACCTTTACAGCTATGATCAGAGTTTAATGCCTTGAGAAGCACAACCCAAAACAGAACCCGTGGAAATGTTTAAAATACTCAGTACAGACATGGCAAAGTGTACATGCCCTGAATGACTGCAATAATCCATTAGGTTGGAGATGGTTCCACGTTCCTTCCGGGAATAAGGGAAGCCCTGCGGGAACCAAGAATCTTCTCTGAAGGTCTTTGGTTCTCGTCAGAAAATTGAAAGCTATTTTCTATCCCTCCTATTTTATAACATTTTCGAGACCACATTTGATGAAGAATTTGTATAGACATTATCTAGAGAAAGACAGCAAACATTCACTTACATGGATATACTTGGGGGCTCCCCGGAAGGTGGCAGGCTACAAGCTCCATTGGCAGGCAGAACAGCAGCCCTAAGGAACAACAGAGTTTCTGTAAGTTTTATCTCAATCTGGTGACATACTTTTTAGCGTTCCTCATGAGGTACCCTCTCATAGGGTAAGGTCTACCAAGATCTTCCTTGATCAGTGCTGCCATGAGCATCCAGGCGCTTAGATCTTTACAGCTATGCATGATATTTGGGGCCTTAGAGCACGACCCATGGAGGAATCAAAGAAAGGTTTAAAAAAAAGCACATGTCTATGAATACCAGGTCATTGATACCCACCTTTTGAGATGATAGCTATAGCAGATTGGTCACATGACACAAGGCAAAGTTTACATCCCTTGAATGACTGAAGATGTGTCTTTGGTCCATTGTGTTAATAAGGTGCATCCAGACAGGTAAGGAGCACTACACGAGTAAAAGAGATACTGTTAGGTTAGTCATTCTACAAATGGTAATTCTTTTTGCAATTCCTCATGAAATAACATGTCACAGGGCTGGCTATACCCTGATCAGGTTTCTCAACAGTGATCCCAAAGATCATGCCTACGTATCTGTGCACTGGGTTTGAGGAATGGACAGGCATGTGTCCAGGTATAAAACCTGCAATGATTTAGTCAAGCAGATCTCTGGCAAATACCCAGGATTCCACTCCTATGAGATAACGGATACTTTCCTCAAAATGGTACCCATGATACCCATGGCTAAGTTTCCTTACCGTGAAAGATTTTAGCAATCCCAAAGGTCAGGGCTGCTGTCTGGTTGATTCCTGGGATCAACAGGAGCCCTGTAGATACAAAGGAACTTATCTGAGTGTGGCATCTTATCTTCTAAAAATTGACATTCCTTTTCACTTGCTTGAATTTTGAGCATTTTCGAGGCCACATTTCTTAATCAACATGTGAATTCCAGAAGGAGCTAAGGAAATAAAGAAAATATGTACTTACTGGGATCCAACATTCAAAATTCCCAGAAGGTGGAAAGCTCCAACGTCAAGTGATAGGCAGGGCAGCTAAGGAACCAAAGAATTTCTGTTAGGTTGGTCTTGAAACAGAGGACATCTGCTTAAGCCTTTCTTCTGAAATGTCTTGTCATAGAGCAGGTTACGATCTTTCTTCAAATGTGTCTTTCCAAGGTCCATGGACCTAGACCTTTACAGCTATGATCAGAGTTTAATGCCTTGAGAAGCACAACCCAAAACAGAACCCATGGAAATGTTTAAAATACTCAGTACAGACATGGCAAAGTGTACACACCCTGAATGACTGCAATAATCCATTAGGTTGGAGATGGTTCCACGTTCCTTCCGGGAATAAGGGAAGCCCTGCGAGAACAAAGAAACTTCTCTGAAGGTGTTTGGTTGTCGTCAGAAAATTGACAGTTATTTTCTATCCCTCCTATTTTATAACATTTTCGAGACCACATTTAATGAAGAATATGTATAGACATTATCTAGAGAAAGACAGCAAACATTCACTTACATGGATATACTTGGGGGCTCCCCGGAAGGTGGCAGGCTACAAGCTCCATTGGCAGGCAGAACAGCAGCCCTAAGGAACAACAGAGTTTCTGTAAGTTTTATCTCAATCTGGTGACATACCTTTTAGCGTTCCTCATGAGGTACCCTCTCATAGGGTAAGGTCTACCAAGATCTTCCTTGATCACTGCTGCCATGAGCATCCAGGCGCTTAGATCTTTACAGCTATGCATGATATTTGGGGCCTTAGAGCACGACCCACGGAGGAATCAAAGAAAGGTTTAAAAAAAGCACATGTCTATGAATACCAGGTCATTGATAGCCACCTTTTGAGATGATAGCTACAGCAGATTGGTCACATGACACAAGGCAAAGTTCACAATCCTTGAATGACTGAAGATGTGTCTTTGGTGTAGTGTGTTTATAAGGTGCATCCAGACAGGTAAGGAGCACTACACAAGTAAAAGAGATACTGTTAGGTTAGTCATTCTACAAATGGTATTTCTTTTTGCAATTCCTCATGAAATAACATGTCACAGGGCTGGCTATACCCTGATCAGGTTTCTCAACAGTGATCCCAAAGATCATGCCTACGTATCTGTGCACTGGGTTTGAGGACTGGAAAGGCATGTGTCCAGTTATAAAACCTGCAATGATTTAGTCAAGCAGATCTCTGGCAAATACCCAGGATTCCACTCCTATGAGATAACGGATATTTTCCTCAAAATGGTACCAATGAGACCCATGGCTAAGTTTCCTTACCGTGAAAGATTTTAGCAATCCCAAAGGTCAGGGCTGCTGTCTGGTTGATTCCTGGGAACAAGAGGAGCCCTTTAGATACAAAGGAACTTATCTGAGTGTGGCATCTTATCTTCTAAAAATTGACATTCCTTTTCACTTGCTTAAATTTTGAGCATTTTCGAGGCCACATTTCTTGATCAACATGTGAATTCCAGAAGTAGCTAAGGAAATAAAGAAAATATGTACTTACTGGGATCCAACATTCAAAATTCCCAGAAGGTGGAAAGCTCCAACGTCAAGTGATAGGCAGGGCAGCTAAGGAACCAAAGGGTTTCTGTTAGGTTGGTCTTGAAACAGAGGACATCTGCTTAAGCCTTTCTTCTGAAATGTCTTGTCATAGAGCAGGTTACGATCTTTCTTCAAATGTGTCTTTCCAAGGGCCATGGACCTAGACCTTTACAGCTATGATCAGAGTTTAATGCCTTGAGAAGTACAACCCAAAACAGAACCCGTGGAAATGTTTAAAATACTCAGTACAGACATGGCAAAGTGTACATACCCTGAATGACTGCAATAATCCATTAGGTTGGAGATGGTTCCACGTTCCTTTCGGGAATAAGGGAAGCCCTGCGGGAACCAAGAATCTTCTCTGAAGGTCTTTGGTTCTCGTCAGAAAATTGACAGCTATTTTCTATCCCTCCTATTTTATAACATTTTCGAGACCACATTTGATGAAGAATTTGTATAGACATTATCTAGAGAAAGACAGCAAACATTCACTTACATGGATATACTTGGGGGCTCCCCGGAAGGTGGCAGGCTACAAGCTCCATTGGCAGGCAGAACAGCAGCCCTAAGGAACAACAGAGTTTCTGTAAGTTTTATCTCAATCTGGTGACATACTTTTTAGCGTTCCTCATGAGGTACCCTCTCATAGGGTAAGGTCTACCAAGATCTTCCTTGATCAGTGCTGCCATGAGCATCCAGGCGCTTAGATCTTTACAGCTATGCATGATATTTGGGGCCTTAGAGCACGACCCATGGAGGAATCAAAGAAAGGTTTAAAAAAAAGCACATGTCTATGAATACCAGGTCATTGATACCCACCTTTTGAGATGATAGCTATAGCAGATTGGTCACATGACACAAGGCAAAGTTTACATCCCTTGAATGACTGAAGATGTGTCTTTGGTCCAGTGTGTTAATAAGGTGCATCCAGACAGGTAAGGAGCACTACACGAGTAAAAGAGATACTGTTAGGTTAGTCATTCTACAAATGGTAATTCTTTTTGCAATTCCTCATGAAATAACATGTCACAGGGCTGGCTATACCCTGATCAGGTTTCTCAACAGTGATCCCAAAGATCATGCCTACGTATCTGTGCACTGGGTTTGAGGAATGGACAGGCATGTGTCCAGGTATAAAACCTGCAATGATTTAGTCAAGCAGATCTCTGGCAAATACCCAGAATTCCACTCCTATGAGATAACGGATACTTTCCTCAAAATGGTACCCATGATACCCATGGCTAAGTTTCCTTACCGTGAAAGATTTTAGCAATCCCAAAGGTCAGGGCTGCTGTCTGGTTGATTCCTGGGATCAACAGGAGCCCTGTAGATACAAAGGAACTTATCTGAGTGTGGCATCTTATCTTCTAAAAATTGACATTCCTTTTCACTTGCTTGAATTTTGAGCATTTTCGAGGCCACATTTCTTAATCAACATGTGAATTCCAGAAGTAGCTAAGGAAATAAAGAAAATATGTACTTACTGGGATCCAACATTCAAAATTCCCAGAAGGTGGAAAGCTCCAACGTCAAGTGATAGGCAGGGCAGCTAAGGAACCAAAGAATTTCTGTTAGGTTGGTCTTGAAACAGAGGACATCTGCTTAAGCCTTTCTTCTGAAATGTCTTGTCATAGAGCAGGTTACGATCTTTCTTCAAATGTGTCTTTCCAAGGTCCATGGACCTAGACCTTTACAGCTATGATCAGAGTTTAATGCCTTGAGAAGCACAACCCAAAACAGAACCCATGGAAATGTTTAAAATACTCAGTACAGACATGGCAAAGTGTACACACCCTGAATGACTGCAATAATCCATTAGGTTGGAGATGGTTCCACGTTCCTTCCGGGAATAAGGGAAGCCCTGCGAGAACAAAGAAACTTCTCTGAAGGTGTTTGGTTGTCGTCAGAAAATTGACAGTTATTTTCTATCCCTCCTATTTTATAACATTTTCGAGACCACATTTAATGAAGAATATGTATAGACATTATCTAGAGAAAGACAGCAAACATTCACTTACATGGATATACTTGGGGGCTCCCCGGAAGGTGGCAGGCTACAAGCTCCATTGGCAGGCAGAACAGCAGCCCTAAGGAACAACAGAGTTTCTGTAAGTTTTATCTCAATCTGGTGACATACCTTTTAGCGTTCCTCATGAGGTACCCTCTAATAGGGTAAGGTCTACCAAGATCTTCCTTGATCACTGCTGCCATGAGCATCCAGGCGCTTAGATCTTTACAGCTATGCATGATATTTGGGGCCTTAGAGCACGACCCACGGAGGAATCAAAGAAAGGTTTAAAAAAAGCACATGTCTATGAATACCAGGTCATTGATAGCCACCTTTTGAGATGATAGCTACAGCAGATTGGTCACATGACACAAGGCAAAGTTCACAATCCTTGAATGACTGAAGATGTGTCTTTGGTCTAGTGTGTTTATAAGGTGCATCCAGACAGGTAAGGAGCACTACACAAGTAAAAGAGATACTGTTAGGTTAGTCATTCTACAAATGGTATTTCTTTTTGCAATTCCTCATGAAATAACATGTCACAGGGCTGGCTATACCCTGATCAGGTTTCTCAACAGTGATCCCAAAGATCATGCCTACGTATCTGTGCACTGGGTTTGAGGACTGGAAAGGCATGTGTCCAGTTATAAAACCTGCAATGATTTAGTCAAGCAGATCTCTGGCAAATACCCAGGATTCCACTCCTATGAGATAACGGATACTTTACTCAAAATGGTACCCATGAGACCCATGGCTAAGTTTCCTTACTGTGAAAGATTTTAGCAATCCCAAAGGTCAGGGCTGCTATTTGGTTGATTCCTGGGAACAAGAGGAGCCCTGTAGATACAAAGGAACTTATCTGAGTGTGGCATCTTATCTTCTAAAAATTGACATTCCTTTTCACTTGCTTGAATTTTGAGCATTTTCGAGGCCACATTTCTTAATCAACATGTGAATTCCAGAAGTAGCTAAGGAAATAAAGAAAATATGTACTTACTGGGATCCAACATTCAAAATTCCCAGAAGGTGGAAAGCTCCAACGTCAAGTGATAGGCAAGGCAGCTAAGGAACCAAAGAATTTCTGTTAGGTTGGTCTTGAAACAGAGGACATCTGCTTAAGCCTTTCTTCTCAAATGTCTTGTCATAGAGCAGGTTACGATCTTTCTTCAAATGTGTCTTTCCAAGGTCCATGGACCTAGACCTTTACAGCTATGATCAGAGTTTAATGCCTTGAGAAGCACAACCCAAAACAGAACCCGTGGAAATCTTTAAAATACTCAGTACAGACATGGCAAAGTGTACATGCCCTGAATGACTGCAATAATCCATTAGGTTGGAGATGGTTCCAGGTTCCTTCCGGGAATAAGGGAAGCCCTGCGGGAACCAAGAATCTTCTCTGAAGGTCTTTGGTTCTCGTCAGAAAATTGACAGCTATTTTCTATCCCTCCTATTTTATAACATTTTCGAGACCACATTTGATGAAGAATTTGTATAGACATTATCTAGAGAAAGACAGCAAACATTCACTTACATGGATATACTTGGGGGCTCCCCGGAAGGTGGCAGGCTACAAGCTCCATTGGCAGGCAGAACAGCAGCCCTAAGGAACAACAGAGTTTCTGTAAGTTTTATCTCAATCTGGTGACATACTTTTTAGCGTTCCTCATGAGGTACCCTCTCATAGGGTAAGGTCTACCAAGATCTTCCTTGATCAGTGCTGCCATGAGCATCCAGGCGCTTAGATCTTTACAGCTATGCATGATATTTGGGGCCTTAGAGCACGACCCATGGAGGAATCAAAGAAAGGTTTAAAAAAAAGCACATGTCTATGAATACCAGGTCATTGATACCCACCTTTTGAGATGATAGCTATAGCAGATTGGTCACATGACACAAGGCAAAGTTTACATCCCTTGAATGACTGAAGATGTGTCTTTGGTCCATTGTGTTAATAAGGTGCATCCAGACAGGTAAGGAGCACTACACGAGTAAAAGAGATACTGTTAGGTTAGTCATTCTACAAATGGTAATTCTTTTTGCAATTCCTCATGAAATAACATGTCACAGGGCTGGCTATACCCTGATCAGGTTTCTCAACAGTGATCCCAAAGATCATGCCTACGTATCTGTGCACTGGGTTTGAGGAATGGACAGGCATGTGTCCAGGTATAAAACCTGCAATGATTTAGTCAAGCAGATCTCTGGCAAATACCCAGGATTCCACTCCTATGAGATAACGGATACTTTCCTCAAAATGGTACCCATGATACCCATGGCTAAGTTTCCTTACCGTGAAAGATTTTAGCAATCCCAAAGGTCAGGGCTGCTGTCTGGTTGATTCCTGGGATCAACAGGAGCCCTGTAGATACAAAGGAACTTATCTGAGTGTGGCATCTTATCTTCTAAAAATTGACATTCCTTTTCACTTGCTTGAATTTTGAGCATTTTCGAGGCCACATTTCTTAATCAACATGTGAATTCCAGAAGGAGCTAAGGAAATAAAGAAAATATGTACTTACTGGGATCCAACATTCAAAATTCCCAGAAGGTGGAAAGCTCCAACGTCAAGTGATAGGCAGGGCAGCTAAGGAACCAAAGAATTTCTGTTAGGTTGGTCTTGAAACAGAGGACATCTGCTTAAGCCTTTCTTCTGAAATGTCTTGTCATAGAGCAGGTTACGATCTTTCTTCAAATGTGTCTTTCCAAGGTCCATGGACCTAGACCTTTACAGCTATGATCAGAGTTTAATGCCTTGAGAAGCACAACCCAAAACAGAACCCATGGAAATGTTTAAAATACTCAGTACAGACATGGCAAAGTGTACACACCCTGAATGACTGCAATAATCCATTAGGTTGGAGATGGTTCCACGTTCCTTCCGGGAATAAGGGAAGCCCTGCGAGAACAAAGAAACTTCTCTGAAGGTGTTTGGTTGTCGTCAGAAAATTGACAGTTATTTTCTATCCCTCCTATTTTATAACATTTTCGAGACCACATTTAATGAAGAATATGTATAGACATTATCTAGAGAAAGACAGCAAACATTCACTTACATGGATATACTTGGGGGCTCCCCGGAAGGTGGCAGGCTACAAGCTCCATTGGCAGGCAGAACAGCAGCCCTAAGGAACAACAGAGTTTCTGTAAGTTTTATCTCAATCTGGTGACATACCTTTTAGCGTTCCTCATGAGGTACCCTCTCATAGGGTAAGGTCTACCAAGATCTTCCTTGATCACTGCTGCCATGAGCATCCAGGCGCTTAGATCTTTACAGCTATGCATGATATTTGGGGCCTTAGAGCACGACCCACGGAGGAATCAAAGAAAGGTTTAAAAAAAGCACATGTCTATGAATACCAGGTCATTGATAGCCACCTTTTGAGATGATAGCTACAGCAGATTGGTCACATGACACAAGGCAAAGTTCACAATCCTTGAATGACTGAAGATGTGTCTTTGGTCTAGTGTGTTTATAAGGTGCATCCAGACAGGTAAGGAGCACTACACAAGTAAAAGAGATACTGTTAGGTTAGTCATTCTACAAATGGTATTTCTTTTTGCAATTCCTCATGAAATAACATGTCACAGGGCTGGCTATACCCTGATCAGGTTTCTCAACAGTGATCCCAAAGATCATGCCTACGTATCTGTGCACTGGGTTTGAGGACTGGAAAGGCATGTGTCCAGTTATAAAACCTGCAATGATTTAGTCAAGCAGATCTCTGGCAAATACCCAGGATTCCACTCCTATGAGATAACGGATATTTTCCTCAAAATGGTACCAATGAGACCCATGGCTAAGTTTCCTTACCGTGAAAGATTTTAGCAATCCCAAAGGTCAGGGCTGCTGTCTGGTTGATTCCTGGGAACAAGAGGAGCCCTTTAGATACAAAGGAACTTATCTGAGTGTGGCATCTTATCTTCTAAAAATTGACATTCCTTTTCACTTGCTTGAATTTTGAGCATTTTCGAGGCCACATTTCTTAATCAACATGTGAATTCCAGAAGTAGCTAAGGAAATAAAGAAAATATGTACTTACTGGGATCCAACATTCAAAATTCCCAGAAGGTGGAAAGCTCCAACGTCAAGTGATAGGCAAGGCAGCTAAGGAACCAAAGAATTTCTGTTAGGTTGGTCTTGAAACAGAGGACATCTGCTTAAGCCTTTCTTCTCAAATGTCTTGTCATAGAGCAGGTTACGATCTTTCTTCAAATGTGTCTTTCCAAGGTCCATGGACCTAGACCTTTACAGCTATGATCAGAGTTTAATGCCTTGAGAAGCACAACCCAAAACAGAACCCGTGGAAATGTTTAAAATACTCAGTACAGACATGGCAAAGTGTACATGCCCTGAATGACTGCAATAATCCATTAGGTTGGAGATGGTTCCACGTTCCTTCCGGGAATAAGGGAAGCCCTGCGGGAACCAAGAATCTTCTCTGAAGGTCTTTGGTTCTCGTCAGAAAATTGACAGCTATTTTCTATCCCTCCTATTTTATAACATTTTCGAGACCACATTTGATGAAGAATTTGTATAGACATTATCTAGAGAAAGACAGCAAACATTCACTTACATGGATATACTTGGGGGCTCCCCGGAAGGTGGCAGGCTACAAGCTCCATTGGCAGGCAGAACAGCAGCCCTAAGGAACAACAGAGTTTCTGTAAGTTTTATCTCAATCTGGTGACATACTTTTTAGCGTTCCTCATGAGGTACCCTCTCATAGGGTAAGGTCTACCAAGATCTTCCTTGATCAGTGCTGCCATGAGCATCCAGGCGCTTAGATCTTTACAGCTATGCATGATATTTGGGGCCTTAGAGCACGACCCATGGAGGAATCAAAGAAAGGTTTAAAAAAAAGCACATGTCTATGAATACCAGGTCATTGATACCCACCTTTTGAGATGATAGCTATAGCAGATTGGTCACATGACACAAGGCAAAGTTTACATCCCTTGAATGACTGAAGATGTTGTCTTTGGTCCATTGTGTTAATAAGGTGCATCCAGACAGGTAAGGAGCACTACACGAGTAAAAGAGATACTGTTAGGTTAGTCATTCTACAAATGGTAATTCTTTTTGCAATTCCTCATGAAATAACATGTTACAGGGCTGGCTATACCCTGATCAGGTTTCTCAACAGTGATCCCAAAGATCATGCCTACGTATCTGTGCACTGGGTTTGAGGAATGGACAGGCATGTGTCCAGGTATAAAACCTGCAATGATTTAGTCAAGCAGATCTCTGGCAAATACCCAGGATTCCACACCTATGAGATAACGGATACTTTCCTCAAAATGGTACCCATGATACCCATGGCTAAGTTTCCTTACCGTGAAAGATTTTAGCAATCCCAAAGGTCAGGGCTGCTGTCTGGTTGATTCCTGGGATCAACAGGAGCCCTGTAGATACAAAGGAACTTATCTGAGTGTGGCATCTTATCTTCTAAAAATTGACATTCCTTTTCACTTGCTTGAATTTTGAGCATTTTCGAGGCCACATTTCTTAATCAACATGTGAATTCCAGAAGGAGCTAAGGAAATAAAGAAAATATGTACTTACTGGGATCCAACATTCAAAATTCCCAGAAGGTGGAAAGCTCCAACGTCAAGTGATAGGCAGGGCAGCTAAGGAACCAAAGAATTTCTGTTAGGTTGGTCTTGAAACAGAGGACATCTGCTTAAGCCTTTCTTCTGAAATGTCTTGTCATAGAGCAGGTTACGATCTTTCTTCAAATGTGTCTTTCCAAGGTCCATGGACCTAGACCTTTACAGCTATGATCAGAGTTTAATGCCTTGAGAAGCACAACCCAAAACAGAACCCATGGAAATGTTTAAAATACTCAGTACAGACATGGCAAAGTGTACACACCCTGAATGACTGCAATAATCCATTAGGTTGGAGATGGTTCCACGTTCCTTCCGGGAATAAGGGAAGCCCTGCGAGAACAAAGAAACTTCTCTGAAGGTGTTTGGTTGTCGTCAGAAAATTGACAGTTATTTTCTATCCCTCCTATTTTATAACATTTTCGAGACCACATTTAATGAAGAATATGTATAGACATTATCTAGAGAAAGACAGCAAACATTCACTTACATGGATATACTTGGGGGCTCCCCGGAAGGTGGCAGGCTACAAGCTCCATTGGCAGGCAGAACAGCAGCCCTAAGGAACAACAGAGTTTCTGTAAGTTTTATCTCAATCTGGTGACATACCTTTTAGCGTTCCTCATGAGGTACCCTCTCATAGGGTAAGGTCTACCAAGATCTTCCTTGATCACTGCTGCCATGAGCATCCAGGCGCTTAGATCTTTACAGCTATGCATGATATTTGGGGCCTTAGAGCACGACCCACGGAGGAATCAAAGAAAGGTTTAAAAAAAGCACATGTCTATGAATACCAGGTCATTGATAGCCACCTTTTGAGATGATAGCTACAGCAGATTGGTCACATGACACAAGGCAAAGTTCACAATCCTTGAATGACTGAAGATGTGTCTTTGGTCTAGTGTGTTTATAAGGTGCATCCAGACAGGTAAGGAGCACTACACAAGTAAAAGAGATACTGTTAGGTTAGTCATTCTACAAATGGTATTTCTTTTTGCAATTCCTCATGAAATAACATGTCACAGGGCTGGCTATACCCTGATCAGGTTTCTCAACAGTGATCCCAAAGATCATGCCTACGTATCTGTGCACTGGGTTTGAGGACTGGAAAGGCATGTGTCCAGTTATAAAACCTGCAATGATTTAGTCAAGCAGATCTCTGGCAAATACCCAGGATTCCACTCCTATGAGATAACGGATATTTTCCTCAAAATGGTACCAATGAGACCCATGGCTAAGTTTCCTTACCGTGAAAGATTTTAGCAATCCCAAAGGTCAGGGCTGCTGTCTGGTTGATTCCTGGGAACAAGAGGAGCCCTTTAGATACAAAGGAACTTATCTGAGTGTGGCATCTTATCTTCTAAAAATTGACATTCCTTTTCACTTGCTTAAATTTTGAGCATTTTCGAGGCCACATTTCTTGATCAACATGTGAATTCCAGAAGTAGCTAAGGAAATAAAGAAAATATGTACTTACTGGGATCCAACATTCAAAATTCCCAGAAGGTGGAAAGCTCCAACGTCAAGTGATAGGCAGGGCAGCTAAGGAACCAAAGGGTTTCTGTTAGGTTGGTCTTGAAACAGAGGACATCTGCTTAAGCCTTTCTTCTGAAATGTCTTGTCATAGAGCAGGTTACGATCTTTCTTCAAATGTGTCTTTCCAAGGGCCATGGACCTAGACCTTTACAGCTATGATCAGAGTTTAATGCCTTGAGAAGTACAACCCAAAACAGAACCCGTGGAAATGTTTAAAATACTCAGTACAGACATGGCAAAGTGTACATACCCTGAATGACTGCAATAATCCATTAGGTTGGAGATGGTTCCACGTTCCTTTCGGGAATAAGGGAAGCCCTGCGGGAACCAAGAATCTTCTCTGAAGGTCTTTGGTTCTCGTCAGAAAATTGACAGCTATTTTCTATCCCTCCTATTTTATAACATTTTCGAGACCACATTTGATGAAGAATTTGTATAGACATTATCTAGAGAAAGACAGCAAACATTCACTTACATGGATATACTTGGGGGCTCCCCGGAAGGTGGCAGGCTACAAGCTCCATTGGCAGGCAGAACAGCAGCCCTAAGGAACAACAGAGTTTCTGTAAGTTTTATCTCAATCTGGTGACATACTTTTTAGCGTTCCTCATGAGGTACCCTCTCATAGGGTAAGGTCTACCAAGATCTTCCTTGATCAGTGCTGCCATGAGCATCCAGGCGCTTAGATCTTTACAGCTATGCATGATATTTGGGGCCTTAGAGCACGACCCATGGAGGAATCAAAGAAAGGTTTAAAAAAAAGCACATGTCTATGAATACCAGGTCATTGATACCCACCTTTTGAGATGATAGCTATAGCAGATTGGTCACATGACACAAGGCAAAGTTTACATCCCTTGAATGACTGAAGATGTGTCTTTGGTCCAGTGTGTTAATAAGGTGCATCCAGACAGGTAAGGAGCACTACACGAGTAAAAGAGATACTGTTAGGTTAGTCATTCTACAAATGGTAATTCTTTTTGCAATTCCTCATGAAATAACATGTCACAGGGCTGGCTATACCCTGATCAGGTTTCTCAACAGTGATCCTAAAGATCATGCCTACGTATCTGTGCACTGGGTTTGAGGAATGGACAGGCATGTGTCCAGGTATAAAACCTGCAATGATTTAGTCAAGCAGATCTCTGGCAAATACCCAGGATTCCACTCCTATGAGATAACGGATACTTTCCTCAAAATGGTACCCATGATACCCATGGCTAAGTTTCCTTACCGTGAAAGATTATAGCAATCCCAAAGGTCAGGGCTGCTGTCTGGTTGATTCCTGGGATCAACAGGAGCCCTGTAGATACAAAGGAACTTATCTGAGTGTGGCATCTTATCTTCTAAAAATTGACATTCCTTTTCACTTGCTTGAATTTTGAGCATTTTCGAGGCCACATTTCTTAATCAACATGTGAATTCCAGAAGTAGCTAAGGAAATAAAGAAAATATGTACTTACTGGGATCCAACATTCAAAATTCCCAGAAGGTGGAAAGCTCCAACGTCAAGTGATAGGCAGGGCAGCTAAGGAACCAAAGAATTTCTGTTAGGTTGGTCTTGAAACAGAGGACATCTGCTTAAGCCTTTCTTCTGAAATGTCTTGTCATAGAGCAGGTTACGATCTTTCTTCAAATGTGTCTTTCCAAGGTCCATGGACCTAGACCTTTACAGCTATGATCAGAATTTAATGCCTTGAGAAGCACAACCCAAAACAGAACCCATGGAAATGTTTAAAATACTCAGTACAGACATGGCAAAGTGTACACACCCTGAATGACTGCAATAATCCATTAGGTTGGAGATGGTTCCACGTTCCTTCCGGGAATAAGGGAAGCCCTGCGAGAACAAAGAAACTTCTCTGAAGGTGTTTGGTTGTCGTCAGAAAATTGACAGTTATTTTCTATCCCTCCTATTTTATAACATTTTCGAGACCACATTTAATGAAGAATATGTATAGACATTATCTAGAGAAAGACAGCAAACATTCACTTACATGGATATACTTGGGGGCTCCCCGGAAGGTGGCAGGCTACAAGCTCCATTGGCAGGCAGAACAGCAGCCCTAAGGAACAACAGAGTTTCTGTAAGTTTTATCTCAATCTGGTGACATACCTTTTAGCGTTCCTCATGAGGTACCCTCTCATAGGGTAAGGTCTACCAAGATCTTCCTTGATCACTGCTGCCATGAGCATCCAGGCGCTTAGATCTTTACAGCTATGCATGATATTTGGGGCCTTAGAGCACGACCCACGGAGGAATCAAAGAAAGGTTTAAAAAAAGCACATGTCTATGAATACCAGGTCATTGATAGCCACCTTTTGAGATGATAGCTACAGCAGATTGGTCACATGACACAAGGCAAAGTTCACAATCCTTGAATGACTGAAGATGTGTCTTTGGTCTAGTGTGTTTATAAGGTGCATCCAGACAGGTAAGGAGCACTACACAAGTAAAAGAGATACTGTTAGGTTAGTCATTCTACAAATGGTATTTCTTTTTGCAATTCCTCATGAAATAACATGTCACAGGGCTGGCTATACCCTGATCAGGTTTCTCAACAGTGATCCCAAAGATCATGCCTACGTATCTGTGCACTGGGTTTGAGGACTGGAAAGGCATGTGTCCAGTTATAAAACCTGCAATGATTTAGTCAAGCAGATCTCTGGCAAATACCCAGGATTCCACTCCTATGAGATAACGGATATTTTCCTCAAAATGGTACCAATGAGACCCATGGCTAAGTTTCCTTACCGTGAAAGATTTTAGCAATCCCAAAGGTCAGGGCTGCTGTCTGGTTGATTCCTGGGAACAAGAGGAGCCCTTTAGATACAAAGGAACTTATCTGAGTGTGGCATCTTATCTTCTAAAAATTGACATTCCTTTTCACTTGCTTAAATTTTGAGCATTTTCGAGGCCACATTTCTTGATCAACATGTGAATTCCAGAAGTAGCTAAGGAAATAAAGAAAATATGTACTTACTGGGATCCAACATTCAAAATTCCCAGAAGGTGGAAAGCTCCAACGTCAAGTGATAGGCAGGGCAGCTAAGGAACCAAAGGGTTTCTGTTAGGTTGGTCTTGAAACAGAGGACATCTGCTTAAGCCTTTCTTCTGAAATGTCTTGTCATAGAGCAGGTTAAGATCTTTCTTCAAATGTGTCTTTCCAAGGTCCATGGACCTAGACTTTTACAGCTATGATCAGAGTTTAATGCCTTGAGAAGCACAACCCAAAACAGAACCCATGGAAATGTTTAAAATACTCAGTACAGACATGGCAAAGTGTACACACCCTGAATGACTGCAATAATCCATTAGGTTGGAGATGGTTCCACGTTCCTTCCGGGAATAAGGGAAGCCCTGCGAGAATAAAGAAACTTCTCTGAAGGTGTTTGGTTGTCGTCAGAAAATTGACAGTTATTTTCTATCCCTCCTATTTTATAACATTTTCGAGACCACATTTAATGAAGAATATGTATAGACATTACCTAGAGAAAGACAGCAAACATTCACTTACATGGATATACTCGGGGGCTCCCCGGACGGTGGCAGGCTACAAGCTCCATTGGCAGGCAGAACAGCAGCCCTAAGGAACAACATAGTTTCTGTAAGTTTTATGTCAATCTGGTGACATACCTTTTAGCGTTCCTCTTGAGGTAACCTCTCATAGGGTAAGGCCTACCAAGATCTTCCTTGATCAGTACTGCCATGAGCATCCAGGCGCTTAGATCTTTACAGCTATGCATGATATTTGGGGCCTTAGAGCACGACCCACGGAGGAATCAAAGAAAGGTTTAAAAAAAGCACATGTCTATGAATACCAAGTCATTGATACCCACCTTTTGAGATGATAACTACAGCAGATTGGTCACATGACACCAGGCAAAGTTCACATTCCTTGAATGACTGAAGATGTGTCTTTGGTCCAGTGTGTTAATAAGGTGCATCCAGACAGTAAGGAGCACTACACGAGTAAAAGAGATACTGTTAGGTTAGTCATTCTACAAATGGTATTTCTTTTTGCAATTCCTCATGAAATAACATGTCACAGGGCTGGCTATACCCTGATCAGGTTTCTCAACAGTGATCCCAAAGATCATGCCTACGTATCTGTGCACAGGGTTTGAGGACTGGACAGGCATGTGTCCAGGTATAAAACCTGCAATGATTTAGTCAAGCAGATCTCTGGCAAATACCCAGGATTCCACTCCTATGAGATAACGGATATTTTCCTCAAAATGGTACCAATGAGACCCATGGCTAAGTTTCCTTACCGTGAAAGATTTTAGCAATCTCAAAGGTCAGGGCTGCTGTCTGGTTGATTCCTGGGAACAAGAGGAGCCCTTTAGATACAAAGGAACTTATCTGAGTGTGGCATCTTATCTTCTAAAAATTGACATTCCTTTTCACTTGCTTAAATTTTGAGCATTTTCGAGGCCACATTTCTTGATCAACATGTGAATTCCAGAAGTAGCTAAGGAAATAAAGAAAATATGTACTTACTGGGATCCAACATTCAAAATTCCCAGAAGGTGGAAAGCTCCAACGTCAAGTGATAGGCAGGGCAGCTAAGGAACCAAAGGGTTTCTGTTAGGTTGGTCTTGAAACAGAGGACATCTGCTTAAGCCTTTCTTCTGAAATGTCTTGTCATAGAGCAGGTTACGATCTTTCTTCAAATGTGTCTTTCCAAGGGCCATGGACCTAGACCTTTACAGCTATGATCAGAGTTTAATGCCTTGAGAAGTACAACCCAAAACAGAACCCGTGGAAATGTTTAAAATACTCAGTACAGACATGGCAAAGTGTACATACCCTGAATGACTGCAATAATCCATTAGGTTGGAGATGGTTCCACGTTCCTTTCGGGAATAAGGGAAGCCCTGCGGGAACCAAGAATCTTCTCTGAAGGTCTTTGGTTCTCGTCAGAAAATTGACAGCTATTTTCTATCCCTCCTATTTTATAACATTTTCGAGACCACATTTGATGAAGAATTTGTATAGACATTATCTAGAGAAAGACAGCAAACATTCACTTACATGGATATACTTGGGGGCTCCCCGGAAGGTGGCAGGCTACAAGCTCCATTGGCAGGCAGAACAGCAGCCCTAAGGAACAACAGAGTTTCTGTAAGTTTTATCTCAATCTGGTGACATACCTTTTAGCGTTCCTCATGAGGTACCCTCTCATAGGGTAAGGTCTACCAAGATCTTCCTTGATCAGTGCTGCCATGAGCATCCAGGCGCTTAGATCTTTACAGCTATGCATGATATTTGGGGCCTTAGAGCACGACCCATGGAGGAATCAAAGAAAGGTTTAAAAAAAAGCACATGTCTATGAATACCAGGTCATTGATACCCACCTTTTGAGATGATAGCTATAGCAGATTGGTCACATGACACAAGGCAAAGTTTACATCCCTTGAATGACTGAAGATGTGTCTTTGGTCTAGTGTGTTTATAAGGTGCATCCAGACAGGTAAGGAGCACTACACAAGTAAAAGAGATACTGTTAGGTTAGTCATTCTACAAATGGTATTTCTTTTTGCAATTCCTCATGAAATAACATGTCACAGGGCTGGCTATACCCTGATCAGGTTTCTCAACAGTGATCCCAAAGATCATGCCTACGTATCTGTGCACTGGGTTTGAGGACTGGAAAGGCATGTGTCCAGTTATAAAACCTGCAATGATTTAGTCAAGCAGATCTCTGGCAAATACCCAGGATTCCACTCCTATGAGATAACGGATATTTTCCTCAAAATGGTACCAATGAGACCCATGGCTAAGTTTCCTTACCGTGAAAGATTTTAGCAATCCCAAAGGTCAGGGCTGCTGTCTGGTTGATTCCTGGGAACAAGAGGAGCCCTTTAGATACAAAGGAACTTATCTGAGTGTGGCATCTTATCTTCTAAAAATTGACATTCCTTTTCACTTGCTTAAATTTTGAGCATTTTCGAGGCCACATTTCTTGATCAACATGTGAATTCCAGAAGTAGCTAAGGAAATAAAGAAAATATGTACTTACTGGGATCCAACATTCAAAATTCCCAGAAGGTGGAAAGCTCCAACGTCAAGTGATAGGCAGGGCAGCTAAGGAACCAAAGGGTTTCTGTTAGGTTGGTCTTGAAACAGAGGACATCTGCTTAAGCCTTTCTTCTGAAATGTCTTGTCATAGAGCAGGTTAAGATCTTTCTTCAAATGTGTCTTTCCAAGGTCCATGGACCTAGACTTTTACAGCTATGATCAGAGTTTAATGCCTTGAGAAGCACAACCCAAAACAGAACCCATGGAAATGTTTAAAATACTCAGTACAGACATGGCAAAGTGTACACACCCTGAATGACTGCAATAATCCATTAGGTTGGAGATGGTTCCACGTTCCTTCCGGGAATAAGGGAAGCCCTGCGAGAACAAAGAAACTTCTCTGAAGGTGTTTGGTTGTCGTCAGAAAATTGACAGTTATTTTCTATCCCTCCTATTTTATAACATTTTCGAGGCCACATTTAATAAAGAATATGTATAGACATTACCTAGAGAAAGACAGCAAACATTCACTTACATGGATATACTCGGGGGCTCACCGGACGGTGGCAGGCTACAAGCTCCATTGGCAGGCAGAACAGCAGCCCTAAGGAACAACATAGTTTCTGTAAGTTTTATGTCAATCTGGTGACATACCTTTTAGCGTTCCTCTTGAGGTAACCTCTCATAGGGTAAGGCCTACCAAGATCTTCCTTGATCAGTACTGCCATGAGCATCCAGGCGCTTAGATCTTTACAGCTATGCATGATATTTGGGGCCTTAGAGCACGACCCACGGAGGAATCAAAGAAAGGTTTAAAAAAAGCACATGTCTATGAATACCAAGTCATTGATACCCACCTTTTGAGATGATAACTACAGCAGATTGGTCACATGACACCAGGCAAAGTTCACATTCCTTGAATGACTGAAGATGTGTCTTTGGTCCAGTGTGTTAATAAGGTGCATCCAGACAGTAAGGAGCACTACACGAGTAAAAGAGATACTGTTAGGTTAGTCATTCTACAAATGGTATTTCTTTTTGCAATTCCTCATGAAATAACATGTCACAGGGCTGGCTATACCCTGATCAGGTTTCTCAACAGTGATCCCAAAGATCATGCCTACGTATCTGTGCACAGGGTTTGAGGACTGGACAGGCATGTGTCCAGGTATAAAACCTGCAATGATTTAGTCAAGCAGATCTCTGGCAAATACCCAGGATTCCACTCCTATGAGATAACGGATATTTTCCTCAAAATGGTACCAATGAGACCCATGGCTAAGTTTCCTTACCGTGAAAGATTTTAGCAATCCCAAAGGTCAGGGCTGCTGTCTGGTTGATTCCTGGGAACAAGAGGAGCCCTTTAGATACAAAGGAACTTATCTGAGTGTGGCATCTTATCTTCTAAAAATTGACATTCCTTTTCACTTGCTTAAATTTTGAGCATTTTCGAGGCCACATTTCTTGATCAACATGTGAATTCCAGAAGTAGCTAAGGAAATAAAGAAAATATGTACTTACTGGGATCCAACATTCAAAATTCCCAGAAGGTGGAAAGCTCCAACGTCAAGTGATAGGCAGGGCAGCTAAGGAACCAAAGGGTTTCTGTTAGGTTGGTCTTGAAACAGAGGACATCTGCTTAAGCCTTTCTTCTGAAATGTCTTGTCATAGAGCAGGTTACGATCTTTCTTCAAATGTGTCTTTCCAAGGGCCATGGACCTAGACCTTTACAGCTATGATCAGAGTTTAATGCCTTGAGAAGCACAACCCAAAACAGAACCCATGGAAATGTTTAAAATACTCAGTACAGACATGGCAAAGTGTACACACCCTGAATGACTGCAATAATCCATTAGGTTGGAGATGGTTCCACGTTCCTTCCGGGAATAAGGGAAGCCCTGCGAGAACAAAGAAACTTCTCTGAAGGTGTTTGGTTGTCGTCAGAAAATTGACAGTTATTTTCTATCCCTCCTATTTTATAACATTTTCGAGACCACATTTAATGAAGAATATGTATAGACATTATCTAGAGAAAGACAGCAAACATTCACTTACATGGATATACTTGGGGGCTCCCCGGAAGGTGGCAGGCTACAAGCTCCATTGGCAGGCAGAACAGCAGCCCTAAGGAACAACAGAGTTTCTGTAAGTTTTATCTCAATCTGGTGACATACCTTTTACCGTTCCTCATGAGGTACCCTCTAATAGGGTAAGGTCTACCAAGATCTTCCTTGATCACTGCTGCCATGAGCATCCAGGCGCTTAGATCTTTACAGCTATGCATGATATTTGGGGCCTTAGAGCACGACCCACGGAGGAATCAAAGAAAGGTTTAAAAAAAGCACATGTCTATGAATACCAGGTCATTGATAGCCACCTTTTGAGATGATAGCTACAGCAGATTGGTCACATGACACAAGGCAAAGTTCACAATCCTTGAATGACTGAAGATGTGTCTTTGGTCTAGTGTGTTTATAAGGTGCATCCAGACAGGTAAGGAGCACTACACAAGTAAAAGAGATACTGTTAGGTTAGTCATTCTACAAATGGTATTTCTTTTTGCAATTCCTCATGAAATAACATGTCACAGGGCTGGCTATACCCTGATCAGGTTTCTCAACAGTGATCCCAAAGATCATGCCTACGTATCTGTGCACTGGGTTTGAGGACTGGAAAGGCATGTGTCCAGTTATAAAACCTGCAATGATTTAGTCAAGCAGATCTCTGGCAAATACCCAGGATTCCACTCCTATGAGATAACGGATACTTTACTCAAAATGGTACCCATGAGACCCATGGCTAAGTTTCCTTACTGTGAAAGATTTTAGCAATCCCAAAGGTCAGGGCTGCTATTTGGTTGATTCCTGGGAACAAGAGGAGCCCTGTAGATACAAAGGAACTTATCTGAGTGTGGCATCTTATCTTCTAAAAATTGACATTCCTTTTCACTTGCTTGAATTTTGAGCATTTTCGAGGCCACATTTCTTAATCAACATGTGAATTCCAGAAGTAGCTAAGGAAATAAAGAAAATATGTACTTACTGGGATCCAACATTCAAAATTCCCAGAAGGTGGAAAGCTCCAACGTCAAGTGATAGGCAAGGCAGCTAAGGAACCAAAGAATTTCTGTTAGGTTGGTCTTGAAACAGAGGACATCTGCTTAAGCCTTTCTTCTCAAATGTCTTGTCATAGAGCAGGTTACGATCTTTCTTCAAATGTGTCTTTCCAAGGTCCATGGACCTAGACCTTTACAGCTATGATCAGAGTTTAATGCCTTGAGAAGCACAACCCAAAACAGAACCCGTGGAAATCTTTAAAATACTCAGTACAGACATGGCAAAGTGTACATGCCCTGAATGACTGCAATAATCCATTAGGTTGGAGATGGTTCCAGGTTCCTTCCGGGAATAAGGGAAGCCCTGCGGGAACCAAGAATCTTCTCTGAAGGTCTTTGGTTCTCGTCAGAAAATTGACAGCTATTTTCTATCCCTCCTATTTTATAACATTTTCGAGACCACATTTGATGAAGAATTTGTATAGACATTATCTAGAGAAAGACAGCAAACATTCACTTACATGGATATACTTGGGGGCTCCCCGGAAGGTGGCAGGCTACAAGCTCCATTGGCAGGCAGAACAGCAGCCCTAAGGAACAACAGAGTTTCTGTAAGTTTTATCTCAATCTGGTGACATACTTTTTAGCGTTCCTCATGAGGTACCCTCTCATAGGGTAAGGTCTACCAAGATCTTCCTTGATCAGTGCTGCCATGAGCATCCAGGCGCTTAGATCTTTACAGCTATGCATGATATTTGGGGCCTTAGAGCACGACCCATGGAGGAATCAAAGAAAGGTTTAAAAAAAAGCACATGTCTATGAATACCAGGTCATTGATACCCACCTTTTGAGATGATAGCTATAGCAGATTGGTCACATGACACAAGGCAAAGTTTACATCCCTTGAATGACTGAAGATGTGTCTTTGGTCCATTGTGTTAATAAGGTGCATCCAGACAGGTAAGGAGCACTACACGAGTAAAAGAGATACTGTTAGGTTAGTCATTCTACAAATGGTAATTCTTTTTGCAATTCCTCATGAAATAACATGTCACAGGGCTGGCTATACCCTGATCAGGTTTCTCAACAGTGATCCCAAAGATCATGCCTACGTATCTGTGCACTGGGTTTGAGGAATGGACAGGCATGTGTCCAGGTATAAAACCTGCAATGATTTAGTCAAGCAGATCTCTGGCAAATACCCAGGATTCCACTCCTATGAGATAACGGATACTTTCCTCAAAATGGTACCCATGATACCCATGGCTAAGTTTCCTTACCGTGAAAGATTTTAGCAATCCCAAAGGTCAGGGCTGCTGTCTGGTTGATTCCTGGGATCAACAGGAGCCCTGTAGATACAAAGGAACTTATCTGAGTGTGGCATCTTATCTTCTAAAAATTGACATTCCTTTTCACTTGCTTGAATTTTGAGCATTTTCGAGGCCACATTTCTTAATCAACATGTGAATTCCAGAAGGAGCTAAGGAAATAAAGAAAATATGTACTTACTGGGATCCAACATTCAAAATTCCCAGAAGGTGGAAAGCTCCAACGTCAAGTGATAGGCAGGGCAGCTAAGGAACCAAAGAATTTCTGTTAGGTTGGTCTTGAAACAGAGGACATCTGCTTAAGCCTTTCTTCTGAAATGTCTTGTCATAGAGCAGGTTACGATCTTTCTTCAAATGTGTCTTTCCAAGGTCCATGGACCTAGACCTTTACAGCTATGATCAGAGTTTAATGCCTTGAGAAGCACAACCCAAAACAGAACCCATGGAAATGTTTAAAATACTCAGTACAGACATGGCAAAGTGTACACACCCTGAATGACTGCAATAATCCATTAGGTTGGAGATGGTTCCACGTTCCTTCCGGGAATAAGGGAAGCCCTGCGAGAACAAAGAAACTTCTCTGAAGGTGTTTGGTTGTCGTCAGAAAATTGACAGTTATTTTCTATCCCTCCTATTTTATAACATTTTCGAGACCACATTTAATGAAGAATATGTATAGACATTATCTAGAGAAAGACAGCAAACATTCACTTACATGGATATACTTGGGGGCTCCCCGGAAGGTGGCAGGCTACAAGCTCCATTGGCAGGCAGAACAGCAGCCCTAAGGAACAACAGAGTTTCTGTAAGTTTTATCTCAATCTGGTGACATACCTTTTAGCGTTCCTCATGAGGTACCCTCTCATAGGGTAAGGTCTACCAAGATCTTCCTTGATCACTGCTGCCATGAGCATCCAGGCGCTTAGATCTTTACAGCTATGCATGATATTTGGGGCCTTAGAGCACGACCCACGGAGGAATCAAAGAAAGGTTTAAAAAAAGCACATGTCTATGAATACCAGGTCATTGATAGCCACCTTTTGAGATGATAGCTACAGCAGATTGGTCACATGACACAAGGCAAAGTTCACAATCCTTGAATGACTGAAGATGTGTCTTTGGTCTAGTGTGTTTATAAGGTGCATCCAGACAGGTAAGGAGCACTACACAAGTAAAAGAGATACTGTTAGGTTAGTCATTCTACAAATGGTATTTCTTTTTGCAATTCCTCATGAAATAACATGTCACAGGGCTGGCTATACCCTGATCAGGTTTCTCAACAGTGATCCCAAAGATCATGCCTACGTATCTGTGCACTGGGTTTGAGGACTGGAAAGGCATGTGTCCAGTTATAAAACCTGCAATGATTTAGTCAAGCAGATCTCTGGCAAATACCCAGGATTCCACTCCTATGAGATAACGGATATTTTCCTCAAAATGGTACCAATGAGACCCATGGCTAAGTTTCCTTACCGTGAAAGATTTTAGCAATCCCAAAGGTCAGGGCTGCTGTCTGGTTGATTCCTGGGAACAAGAGGAGCCCTTTAGATACAAAGGAACTTATCTGAGTGTGGCATCTTATCTTCTAAAAATTGACATTCCTTTTCACTTGCTTGAATTTTGAGCATTTTCGAGGCCACATTTCTTAATCAACATGTGAATTCCAGAAGTAGCTAAGGAAATAAAGAAAATATGTACTTACTGGGATCCAACATTCAAAATTCCCAGAAGGTGGAAAGCTCCAACGTCAAGTGATAGGCAAGGCAGCTAAGGAACCAAAGAATTTCTGTTAGGTTGGTCTTGAAACAGAGGACATCTGCTTAAGCCTTTCTTCTCAAATGTCTTGTCATAGAGCAGGTTACGATCTTTCTTCAAATGTGTCTTTCCAAGGTCCATGGACCTAGACCTTTACAGCTATGATCAGAGTTTAATGCCTTGAGAAGCACAACCCAAAACAGAACCCGTGGAAATGTTTAAAATACTCAGTACAGACATGGCAAAGTGTACATGCCCTGAATGACTGCAATAATCCATTAGGTTGGAGATGGTTCCACGTTCCTTCCGGGAATAAGGGAAGCCCTGCGGGAACCAAGAATCTTCTCTGAAGGTCTTTGGTTCTCGTCAGAAAATTGACAGCTATTTTCTATCCCTCCTATTTTATAACATTTTCGAGACCACATTTGATGAAGAATTTGTATAGACATTATCTAGAGAAAGACAGCAAACATTCACTTACATGGATATACTTGGGGGCTCCCCGGAAGGTGGCAGGCTACAAGCTCCATTGGCAGGCAGAACAGCAGCCCTAAGGAACAACAGAGTTTCTGTAAGTTTTATCTCAATCTGGTGACATACTTTTTAGCGTTCCTCATGAGGTACCCTCTCATAGGGTAAGGTCTACCAAGATCTTCCTTGATCAGTGCTGCCATGAGCATCCAGGCGCTTAGATCTTTACAGCTATGCATGATATTTGGGGCCTTAGAGCACGACCCATGGAGGAATCAAAGAAAGGTTTAAAAAAAAGCACATGTCTATGAATACCAGGTCATTGATACCCACCTTTTGAGATGATAGCTATAGCAGATTGGTCACATGACACAAGGCAAAGTTTACATCCCTTGAATGACTGAAGATGTTGTCTTTGGTCCATTGTGTTAATAAGGTGCATCCAGACAGGTAAGGAGCACTACACGAGTAAAAGAGATACTGTTAGGTTAGTCATTCTACAAATGGTAATTCTTTTTGCAATTCCTCATGAAATAACATGTTACAGGGCTGGCTATACCCTGATCAGGTTTCTCAACAGTGATCCCAAAGATCATGCCTACGTATCTGTGCACTGGGTTTGAGGAATGGACAGGCATGTGTCCAGGTATAAAACCTGCAATGATTTAGTCAAGCAGATCTCTGGCAAATACCCAGGATTCCACACCTATGAGATAACGGATACTTTCCTCAAAATGGTACCCATGATACCCATGGCTAAGTTTCCTTACCGTGAAAGATTTTAGCAATCCCAAAGGTCAGGGCTGCTGTCTGGTTGATTCCTGGGATCAACAGGAGCCCTGTAGATACAAAGGAACTTATCTGAGTGTGGCATCTTATCTTCTAAAAATTGACATTCCTTTTCACTTGCTTGAATTTTGAGCATTTTCGAGGCCACATTTCTTAATCAACATGTGAATTCCAGAAGGAGCTAAGGAAATAAAGAAAATATGTACTTACTGGGATCCAACATTCAAAATTCCCAGAAGGTGGAAAGCTCCAACGTCAAGTGATAGGCAGGGCAGCTAAGGAACCAAAGAATTTCTGTTAGGTTGGTCTTGAAACAGAGGACATCTGCTTAAGCCTTTCTTCTGAAATGTCTTGTCATAGAGCAGGTTACGATCTTTCTTCAAATGTGTCTTTCCAAGGTCCATGGACCTAGACCTTTACAGCTATGATCAGAGTTTAATGCCTTGAGAAGCACAACCCAAAACAGAACCCATGGAAATGTTTAAAATACTCAGTACAGACATGGCAAAGTGTACACACCCTGAATGACTGCAATAATCCATTAGGTTGGAGATGGTTCCACGTTCCTTCCGGGAATAAGGGAAGCCCTGCGAGAACAAAGAAACTTCTCTGAAGGTGTTTGGTTGTCGTCAGAAAATTGACAGTTATTTTCTATCCCTCCTATTTTATAACATTTTCGAGACCACATTTAATGAAGAATATGTATAGACATTATCTAGAGAAAGACAGCAAACATTCACTTACATGGATATACTTGGGGGCTCCCCGGAAGGTGGCAGGCTACAAGCTCCATTGGCAGGCAGAACAGCAGCCCTAAGGAACAACAGAGTTTCTGTAAGTTTTATCTCAATCTGGTGACATACCTTTTAGCGTTCCTCATGAGGTACCCTCTCATAGGGTAAGGTCTACCAAGATCTTCCTTGATCACTGCTGCCATGAGCATCCAGGCGCTTAGATCTTTACAGCTATGCATGATATTTGGGGCCTTAGAGCACGACCCACGGAGGAATCAAAGAAAGGTTTAAAAAAAGCACATGTCTATGAATACCAGGTCATTGATAGCCACCTTTTGAGATGATAGCTACAGCAGATTGGTCACATGACACAAGGCAAAGTTCACAATCCTTGAATGACTGAAGATGTGTCTTTGGTCTAGTGTGTTTATAAGGTGCATCCAGACAGGTAAGGAGCACTACACAAGTAAAAGAGATACTGTTAGGTTAGTCATTCTACAAATGGTATTTCTTTTTGCAATTCCTCATGAAATAACATGTCACAGGGCTGGCTATACCCTGATCAGGTTTCTCAACAGTGATCCCAAAGATCATGCCTACGTATCTGTGCACTGGGTTTGAGGACTGGAAAGGCATGTGTCCAGTTATAAAACCTGCAATGATTTAGTCAAGCAGATCTCTGGCAAATACCCAGGATTCCACTCCTATGAGATAACGGATATTTTCCTCAAAATGGTACCAATGAGACCCATGGCTAAGTTTCCTTACCGTGAAAGATTTTAGCAATCCCAAAGGTCAGGGCTGCTGTCTGGTTGATTCCTGGGAACAAGAGGAGCCCTTTAGATACAAAGGAACTTATCTGAGTGTGGCATCTTATCTTCTAAAAATTGACATTCCTTTTCACTTGCTTAAATTTTGAGCATTTTCGAGGCCACATTTCTTGATCAACATGTGAATTCCAGAAGTAGCTAAGGAAATAAAGAAAATATGTACTTACTGGGATCCAACATTCAAAATTCCCAGAAGGTGGAAAGCTCCAACGTCAAGTGATAGGCAGGGCAGCTAAGGAACCAAAGGGTTTCTGTTAGGTTGGTCTTGAAACAGAGGACATCTGCTTAAGCCTTTCTTCTGAAATGTCTTGTCATAGAGCAGGTTACGATCTTTCTTCAAATGTGTCTTTCCAAGGGCCATGGACCTAGACCTTTACAGCTATGATCAGAGTTTAATGCCTTGAGAAGTACAACCCAAAACAGAACCCGTGGAAATGTTTAAAATACTCAGTACAGACATGGCAAAGTGTACATACCCTGAATGACTGCAATAATCCATTAGGTTGGAGATGGTTCCACGTTCCTTTCGGGAATAAGGGAAGCCCTGCGGGAACCAAGAATCTTCTCTGAAGGTCTTTGGTTCTCGTCAGAAAATTGACAGCTATTTTCTATCCCTCCTATTTTATAACATTTTCGAGACCACATTTGATGAAGAATTTGTATAGACATTATCTAGAGAAAGACAGCAAACATTCACTTACATGGATATACTTGGGGGCTCCCCGGAAGGTGGCAGGCTACAAGCTCCATTGGCAGGCAGAACAGCAGCCCTAAGGAACAACAGAGTTTCTGTAAGTTTTATCTCAATCTGGTGACATACTTTTTAGCGTTCCTCATGAGGTACCCTCTCATAGGGTAAGGTCTACCAAGATCTTCCTTGATCAGTGCTGCCATGAGCATCCAGGCGCTTAGATCTTTACAGCTATGCATGATATTTGGGGCCTTAGAGCACGACCCATGGAGGAATCAAAGAAAGGTTTAAAAAAAAGCACATGTCTATGAATACCAGGTCATTGATACCCACCTTTTGAGATGATAGCTATAGCAGATTGGTCACATGACACAAGGCAAAGTTTACATCCCTTGAATGACTGAAGATGTGTCTTTGGTCCAGTGTGTTAATAAGGTGCATCCAGACAGGTAAGGAGCACTACACGAGTAAAAGAGATACTGTTAGGTTAGTCATTCTACAAATGGTAATTCTTTTTGCAATTCCTCATGAAATAACATGTCACAGGGCTGGCTATACCCTGATCAGGTTTCTCAACAGTGATCCTAAAGATCATGCCTACGTATCTGTGCACTGGGTTTGAGGAATGGACAGGCATGTGTCCAGGTATAAAACCTGCAATGATTTAGTCAAGCAGATCTCTGGCAAATACCCAGGATTCCACTCCTATGAGATAACGGATACTTTCCTCAAAATGGTACCCATGATACCCATGGCTAAGTTTCCTTACCGTGAAAGATTATAGCAATCCCAAAGGTCAGGGCTGCTGTCTGGTTGATTCCTGGGATCAACAGGAGCCCTGTAGATACAAAGGAACTTATCTGAGTGTGGCATCTTATCTTCTAAAAATTGACATTCCTTTTCACTTGCTTGAATTTTGAGCATTTTCGAGGCCACATTTCTTAATCAACATGTGAATTCCAGAAGTAGCTAAGGAAATAAAGAAAATATGTACTTACTGGGATCCAACATTCAAAATTCCCAGAAGGTGGAAAGCTCCAACGTCAAGTGATAGGCAGGGCAGCTAAGGAACCAAAGAATTTCTGTTAGGTTGGTCTTGAAACAGAGGACATCTGCTTAAGCCTTTCTTCTGAAATGTCTTGTCATAGAGCAGGTTACGATCTTTCTTCAAATGTGTCTTTCCAAGGTCCATGGACCTAGACCTTTACAGCTATGATCAGAATTTAATGCCTTGAGAAGCACAACCCAAAACAGAACCCATGGAAATGTTTAAAATACTCAGTACAGACATGGCAAAGTGTACACACCCTGAATGACTGCAATAATCCATTAGGTTGGAGATGGTTCCACGTTCCTTCCGGGAATAAGGGAAGCCCTGCGAGAACAAAGAAACTTCTCTGAAGGTGTTTGGTTGTCGTCAGAAAATTGACAGTTATTTTCTATCCCTCCTATTTTATAACATTTTCGAGACCACATTTAATGAAGAATATGTATAGACATTATCTAGAGAAAGACAGCAAACATTCACTTACATGGATATACTTGGGGGCTCCCCGGAAGGTGGCAGGCTACAAGCTCCATTGGCAGGCAGAACAGCAGCCCTAAGGAACAACAGAGTTTCTGTAAGTTTTATCTCAATCTGGTGACATACCTTTTAGCGTTCCTCATGAGGTACCCTCTCATAGGGTAAGGTCTACCAAGATCTTCCTTGATCACTGCTGCCATGAGCATCCAGGCGCTTAGATCTTTACAGCTATGCATGATATTTGGGGCCTTAGAGCACGACCCACGGAGGAATCAAAGAAAGGTTTAAAAAAAGCACATGTCTATGAATACCAGGTCATTGATAGCCACCTTTTGAGATGATAGCTACAGCAGATTGGTCACATGACACAAGGCAAAGTTCACAATCCTTGAATGACTGAAGATGTGTCTTTGGTCTAGTGTGTTTATAAGGTGCATCCAGACAGGTAAGGAGCACTACACAAGTAAAAGAGATACTGTTAGGTTAGTCATTCTACAAATGGTATTTCTTTTTGCAATTCCTCATGAAATAACATGTCACAGGGCTGGCTATACCCTGATCAGGTTTCTCAACAGTGATCCCAAAGATCATGCCTACGTATCTGTGCACTGGGTTTGAGGACTGGAAAGGCATGTGTCCAGTTATAAAACCTGCAATGATTTAGTCAAGCAGATCTCTGGCAAATACCCAGGATTCCACTCCTATGAGATAACGGATATTTTCCTCAAAATGGTACCAATGAGACCCATGGCTAAGTTTCCTTACCGTGAAAGATTTTAGCAATCCCAAAGGTCAGGGCTGCTGTCTGGTTGATTCCTGGGAACAAGAGGAGCCCTTTAGATACAAAGGAACTTATCTGAGTGTGGCATCTTATCTTCTAAAAATTGACATTCCTTTTCACTTGCTTAAATTTTGAGCATTTTCGAGGCCACATTTCTTGATCAACATGTGAATTCCAGAAGTAGCTAAGGAAATAAAGAAAATATGTACTTACTGGGATCCAACATTCAAAATTCCCAGAAGGTGGAAAGCTCCAACGTCAAGTGATAGGCAGGGCAGCTAAGGAACCAAAGGGTTTCTGTTAGGTTGGTCTTGAAACAGAGGACATCTGCTTAAGCCTTTCTTCTGAAATGTCTTGTCATAGAGCAGGTTAAGATCTTTCTTCAAATGTGTCTTTCCAAGGTCCATGGACCTAGACTTTTACAGCTATGATCAGAGTTTAATGCCTTGAGAAGCACAACCCAAAACAGAACCCATGGAAATGTTTAAAATACTCAGTACAGACATGGCAAAGTGTACACACCCTGAATGACTGCAATAATCCATTAGGTTGGAGATGGTTCCACGTTCCTTCCGGGAATAAGGGAAGCCCTGCGAGAATAAAGAAACTTCTCTGAAGGTGTTTGGTTGTCGTCAGAAAATTGACAGTTATTTTCTATCCCTCCTATTTTATAACATTTTCGAGACCACATTTAATGAAGAATATGTATAGACATTACCTAGAGAAAGACAGCAAACATTCACTTACATGGATATACTCGGGGGCTCCCCGGACGGTGGCAGGCTACAAGCTCCATTGGCAGGCAGAACAGCAGCCCTAAGGAACAACATAGTTTCTGTAAGTTTTATGTCAATCTGGTGACATACCTTTTAGCGTTCCTCTTGAGGTAACCTCTCATAGGGTAAGGCCTACCAAGATCTTCCTTGATCAGTACTGCCATGAGCATCCAGGCGCTTAGATCTTTACAGCTATGCATGATATTTGGGGCCTTAGAGCACGACCCACGGAGGAATCAAAGAAAGGTTTAAAAAAAGCACATGTCTATGAATACCAAGTCATTGATACCCACCTTTTGAGATGATAACTACAGCAGATTGGTCACATGACACCAGGCAAAGTTCACATTCCTTGAATGACTGAAGATGTGTCTTTGGTCCAGTGTGTTAATAAGGTGCATCCAGACAGTAAGGAGCACTACACGAGTAAAAGAGATACTGTTAGGTTAGTCATTCTACAAATGGTATTTCTTTTTGCAATTCCTCATGAAATAACATGTCACAGGGCTGGCTATACCCTGATCAGGTTTCTCAACAGTGATCCCAAAGATCATGCCTACGTATCTGTGCACAGGGTTTGAGGACTGGACAGGCATGTGTCCAGGTATAAAACCTGCAATGATTTAGTCAAGCAGATCTCTGGCAAATACCCAGGATTCCACTCCTATGAGATAACGGATATTTTCCTCAAAATGGTACCAATGAGACCCATGGCTAAGTTTCCTTACCGTGAAAGATTTTAGCAATCTCAAAGGTCAGGGCTGCTGTCTGGTTGATTCCTGGGAACAAGAGGAGCCCTTTAGATACAAAGGAACTTATCTGAGTGTGGCATCTTATCTTCTAAAAATTGACATTCCTTTTCACTTGCTTAAATTTTGAGCATTTTCGAGGCCACATTTCTTGATCAACATGTGAATTCCAGAAGTAGCTAAGGAAATAAAGAAAATATGTACTTACTGGGATCCAACATTCAAAATTCCCAGAAGGTGGAAAGCTCCAACGTCAAGTGATAGGCAGGGCAGCTAAGGAACCAAAGGGTTTCTGTTAGGTTGGTCTTGAAACAGAGGACATCTGCTTAAGCCTTTCTTCTGAAATGTCTTGTCATAGAGCAGGTTACGATCTTTCTTCAAATGTGTCTTTCCAAGGGCCATGGACCTAGACCTTTACAGCTATGATCAGAGTTTAATGCCTTGAGAAGTACAACCCAAAACAGAACCCGTGGAAATGTTTAAAATACTCAGTACAGACATGGCAAAGTGTACATACCCTGAATGACTGCAATAATCCATTAGGTTGGAGATGGTTCCACGTTCCTTTCGGGAATAAGGGAAGCCCTGCGGGAACCAAGAATCTTCTCTGAAGGTCTTTGGTTCTCGTCAGAAAATTGACAGCTATTTTCTATCCCTCCTATTTTATAACATTTTCGAGACCACATTTGATGAAGAATTTGTATAGACATTATCTAGAGAAAGACAGCAAACATTCACTTACATGGATATACTTGGGGGCTCCCCGGAAGGTGGCAGGCTACAAGCTCCATTGGCAGGCAGAACAGCAGCCCTAAGGAACAACAGAGTTTCTGTAAGTTTTATCTCAATCTGGTGACATACCTTTTAGCGTTCCTCATGAGGTACCCTCTCATAGGGTAAGGTCTACCAAGATCTTCCTTGATCAGTGCTGCCATGAGCATCCAGGCGCTTAGATCTTTACAGCTATGCATGATATTTGGGGCCTTAGAGCACGACCCATGGAGGAATCAAAGAAAGGTTTAAAAAAAAGCACATGTCTATGAATACCAGGTCATTGATACCCACCTTTTGAGATGATAGCTATAGCAGATTGGTCACATGACACAAGGCAAAGTTTACATCCCTTGAATGACTGAAGATGTGTCTTTGGTCTAGTGTGTTTATAAGGTGCATCCAGACAGGTAAGGAGCACTACACAAGTAAAAGAGATACTGTTAGGTTAGTCATTCTACAAATGGTATTTCTTTTTGCAATTCCTCATGAAATAACATGTCACAGGGCTGGCTATACCCTGATCAGGTTTCTCAACAGTGATCCCAAAGATCATGCCTACGTATCTGTGCACTGGGTTTGAGGACTGGAAAGGCATGTGTCCAGTTATAAAACCTGCAATGATTTAGTCAAGCAGATCTCTGGCAAATACCCAGGATTCCACTCCTATGAGATAACGGATATTTTCCTCAAAATGGTACCAATGAGACCCATGGCTAAGTTTCCTTACCGTGAAAGATTTTAGCAATCCCAAAGGTCAGGGCTGCTGTCTGGTTGATTCCTGGGAACAAGAGGAGCCCTTTAGATACAAAGGAACTTATCTGAGTGTGGCATCTTATCTTCTAAAAATTGACATTCCTTTTCACTTGCTTAAATTTTGAGCATTTTCGAGGCCACATTTCTTGATCAACATGTGAATTCCAGAAGTAGCTAAGGAAATAAAGAAAATATGTACTTACTGGGATCCAACATTCAAAATTCCCAGAAGGTGGAAAGCTCCAACGTCAAGTGATAGGCAGGGCAGCTAAGGAACCAAAGGGTTTCTGTTAGGTTGGTCTTGAAACAGAGGACATCTGCTTAAGCCTTTCTTCTGAAATGTCTTGTCATAGAGCAGGTTAAGATCTTTCTTCAAATGTGTCTTTCCAAGGTCCATGGACCTAGACTTTTACAGCTATGATCAGAGTTTAATGCCTTGAGAAGCACAACCCAAAACAGAACCCATGGAAATGTTTAAAATACTCAGTACAGACATGGCAAAGTGTACACACCCTGAATGACTGCAATAATCCATTAGGTTGGAGATGGTTCCACGTTCCTTCCGGGAATAAGGGAAGCCCTGCGAGAACAAAGAAACTTCTCTGAAGGTGTTTGGTTGTCGTCAGAAAATTGACAGTTATTTTCTATCCCTCCTATTTTATAACATTTTCGAGGCCACATTTAATAAAGAATATGTATAGACATTACCTAGAGAAAGACAGCAAACATTCACTTACATGGATATACTCGGGGGCTCACCGGACGGTGGCAGGCTACAAGCTCCATTGGCAGGCAGAACAGCAGCCCTAAGGAACAACATAGTTTCTGTAAGTTTTATGTCAATCTGGTGACATACCTTTTAGCGTTCCTCTTGAGGTAACCTCTCATAGGGTAAGGCCTACCAAGATCTTCCTTGATCAGTACTGCCATGAGCATCCAGGCGCTTAGATCTTTACAGCTATGCATGATATTTGGGGCCTTAGAGCACGACCCACGGAGGAATCAAAGAAAGGTTTAAAAAAAGCACATGTCTATGAATACCAAGTCATTGATACCCACCTTTTGAGATGATAACTACAGCAGATTGGTCACATGACACCAGGCAAAGTTCACATTCCTTGAATGACTGAAGATGTGTCTTTGGTCCAGTGTGTTAATAAGGTGCATCCAGACAGTAAGGAGCACTACACGAGTAAAAGAGATACTGTTAGGTTAGTCATTCTACAAATGGTATTTCTTTTTGCAATTCCTCATGAAATAACATGTCACAGGGCTGGCTATACCCTGATCAGGTTTCTCAACAGTGATCCCAAAGATCATGCCTACGTATCTGTGCACAGGGTTTGAGGACTGGACAGGCATGTGTCCAGGTATAAAACCTGCAATGATTTAGTCAAGCAGATCTCTGGCAAATACCCAGGATTCCACTCCTATGAGATAACGGATATTTTCCTCAAAATGGTACCAATGAGACCCATGGCTAAGTTTCCTTACCGTGAAAGATTTTAGCAATCCCAAAGGTCAGGGCTGCTGTCTGGTTGATTCCTGGGAACAAGAGGAGCCCTTTAGATACAAAGGAACTTATCTGAGTGTGGCATCTTATCTTCTAAAAATTGACATTCCTTTTCACTTGCTTAAATTTTGAGCATTTTCGAGGCCACATTTCTTGATCAACATGTGAATTCCAGAAGTAGCTAAGGAAATAAAGAAAATATGTACTTACTGGGATCCAACATTCAAAATTCCCAGAAGGTGGAAAGCTCCAACGTCAAGTGATAGGCAGGGCAGCTAAGGAACCAAAGGGTTTCTGTTAGGTTGGTCTTGAAACAGAGGACATCTGCTTAAGCCTTTCTTCTGAAATGTCTTGTCATAGAGCAGGTTACGATCTTTCTTCAAATGTGTCTTTCCAAGGGCCATGGACCTAGACCTTTACAGCTATGATCAGAGTTTAATGCCTTGAGAAGTACAACCCAAAACAGAACCCGTGGAAATGTTTAAAATACTCAGTACAGACATGGCAAAGTGTACATACCCTGAATGACTGCAATAATCCATTAGGTTGGAGATGGTTCCACGTTCCTTTCGGGAATAAGGGAAGCCCTGCGGGAACCAAGAATCTTCTCTGAAGGTCTTTGGTTCTCGTCAGAAAATTGACAGCTATTTTCTATCCCTCCTATTTTATAACATTTTCGAGACCACATTTGATGAAGAATTTGTATAGACATTATCTAGAGAAAGACAGCAAACATTCACTTACATGGATATACTTGGGGGCTCCCCGGAAGGTGGCAGGCTACAAGCTCCATTGGCAGGCAGAACAGCAGCCCTAAGGAACAACAGAGTTTCTGTAAGTTTTATCTCAATCTGGTGACATACTTTTTAGCGTTCCTCATGAGGTACCCTCTCATAGGGTAAGGTCTACCAAGATCTTCCTTGATCAGTGCTGCCATGAGCATCCAGGCGCTTAGATCTTTACAGCTATGCATGATATTTGGGGCCTTAGAGCACGACCCATGGAGGAATCAAAGAAAGGTTTAAAAAAAAGCACATGTCTATGAATACCAGGTCATTGATACCCACCTTTTGAGATGATAGCTATAGCAGATTGGTCACATGACACAAGGCAAAGTTTACATCCCTTGAATGACTGAAGATGTGTCTTTGGTCCAGTGTGTTAATAAGGTGCATCCAGACAGGTAAGGAGCACTACACGAGTAAAAGAGATACTGTTAGGTTAGTCATTCTACAAATGGTAATTCTTTTTGCAATTCCTCATGAAATAACATGTCACAGGGCTGGCTATACCCTGATCAGGTTTCTCAACAGTGATCCCAAAGATCATGCCTACGTATCTGTGCACTGGGTTTGAGGAATGGACAGGCATGTGTCCAGGTATAAAACCTGCAATGATTTAGTCAAGCAGATCTCTGGCAAATACCCAGGATTCCACTCCTATGAGATAACGGATACTTTCCTCAAAATGGTACCCATGATACCCATGGCTAAGTTTCCTTACCGTGAAAGATTTTAGCAATCCCAAAGGTCAGGGCTGCTGTCTGGTTGATTCCTGGGATCAACAGGAGCCCTGTAGATACAAAGGAACTTATCTGAGTGTGGCATCTTATCTTCTAAAAATTGACATTCCTTTTCACTTGCTTGAATTTTGAGCATTTTCGAGGCCACATTTCTTAATCAACATGTGAATTCCAGAAGTAGCTAAGGAAATAAAGAAAATATGTACTTACTGGGATCCAACATTCAAAATTCCCAGAAGGTGGAAAGCTCCAACGTCAAGTGATAGGCAGGGCAGCTAAGGAACCAAAGAATTTCTGTTAGGTTGGTCTTGAAACAGAGGACATCTGCTTAAGCCTTTCTTCTGAAATGTCTTGTCATAGAGCAGGTTACGATCTTTCTTCAAATGTGTCTTTCCAAGGTCCATGGACCTAGACCTTTACAGCTATGATCAGAGTTTAATGCCTTGAGAAGCACAACCCAAAACAGAACCCATGGAAATGTTTAAAATACTCAGTACAGACATGGCAAAGTGTACACACCCTGAATGACTGCAATAATCCATTAGGTTGGAGATGGTTCCACGTTCCTTCCGGGAATAAGGGAAGCCCTGCGAGAACAAAGAAACTTCTCTGAAGGTGTTTGGTTGTCGTCAGAAAATTGACAGTTATTTTCTATCCCTCCTATTTTATAACATTTTCGAGACCACATTTAATGAAGAATATGTATAGACATTATCTAGAGAAAGACAGCAAACATTCACTTACATGGATATACTTGGGGGCTCCCCGGAAGGTGGCAGGCTACAAGCTCCATTGGCAGGCAGAACAGCAGCCCTAAGGAACAACAGAGTTTCTGTAAGTTTTATCTCAATCTGGTGACATACCTTTTAGCGTTCCTCATGAGGTACCCTCTCATAGGGTAAGGTCTACCAAGATCTTCCTTGATCACTGCTGCCATGAGCATCCAGGCGCTTAGATCTTTACAGCTATGCATGATATTTGGGGCCTTAGAGCACGACCCACGGAGGAATCAAAGAAAGGTTTAAAAAAAGCACATGTCTATGAATACCAGGTCATTGATAGCCACCTTTTGAGATGATAGCTACAGCAGATTGGTCACATGACACAAGGCAAAGTTCACAATCCTTGAATGACTGAAGATGTGTCTTTGGTCTAGTGTGTTTATAAGGTGCATCCAGACAGGTAAGGAGCACTACACAAGTAAAAGAGATACTGTTAGGTTAGTCATTCTACAAATGGTATTTCTTTTTGCAATTCCTCATGAAATAACATGTCACAGGGCTGGCTATACCCTGATCAGGTTTCTCAACAGTGATCCCAAAGATCATGCCTACGTATCTGTGCACTGGGTTTGAGGACTGGAAAGGCATGTGTCCAGTTATAAAACCTGCAATGATTTAGTCAAGCAGATCTCTGGCAAATACCCAGGATTCCACTCCTATGAGATAACGGATATTTTCCTCAAAATGGTACCAATGAGACCCATGGCTAAGTTTCCTTACCGTGAAAGATTTTAGCAATCCCAAAGGTCAGGGCTGCTGTCTGGTTGATTCCTGGGAACAAGAGGAGCCCTTTAGATACAAAGGAACTTATCTGAGTGTGGCATCTTATCTTCTAAAAATTGACATTCCTTTTCACTTGCTTAAATTTTGAGCATTTTCGAGGCCACATTTCTTGATCAACATGTGAATTCCAGAAGTAGCTAAGGAAATAAAGAAAATATGTACTTACTGGGATCCAACATTCAAAATTCCCAGAAGGTGGAAAGCTCCAACGTCAAGTGATAGGCAGGGCAGCTAAGGAACCAAAGGGTTTCTGTTAGGTTGGTCTTGAAACAGAGGACATCTGCTTAAGCCTTTCTTCTGAAATGTCTTGTCATAGAGCAGGTTAAGATCTTTCTTCAAATGTGTCTTTCCAAGGTCCATGGACCTAGACTTTTACAGCTATGATCAGAGTTTAATGCCTTGAGAAGCACAACCCAAAACAGAACCCATGGAAATGTTTAAAATACTCAGTACAGACATGGCAAAGTGTACACACCCTGAATGACTGCAATAATCCATTAGGTTGGAGATGGTTCCACGTTCCTTCCGGGAATAAGGGAAGCCCTGCGAGAACAAAGAAACTTCTCTGAAGGTGTTTGGTTGTCGTCAGAAAATTGACAGTTATTTTCTATCCCTCCTATTTTATAACATTTTCGAGACCACATTTAATGAAGAATATGTATAGACATTACCTAGAGAAAGACAGCAAACATTCACTTACATGGATATACTCGGGGGCTCCCCGGACGGTGGCAGGCTACAAGCTCCATTGGCAGGCAGAACAGCAGCCCTAAGGAACAACATAGTTTCTGTAAGTTTTATGTCAATCTGGTGACATACCTTTTAGCGTTCCTCTTGAGGTAACCTCTCATAGGGTAAGGCCTACCAAGATCTTCCTTGATCAGTACTGCCATGAGCATCCAGGCGCTTAGATCTTTACAGCTATGCATGATATTTGGGGCCTTAGAGCACGACCCACGGAGGAATCAAAGAAAGGTTTAAAAAAAGCACATGTCTATGAATACCAAGTCATTGATACCCACCTTTTGAGATGATAACTACAGCAGATTGGTTACATGACACCAGGCAAAGTTCACATTCCTTGAATGACTGAAGATGTGTCTTTGGTCCAGTGTGTTAATAAGGTGCATCCAGACAGTAAGGAGCACTACACGAGTAAAAGAGATACTGTTAGGTTAGTCATTCTACAAATGGTATTTCTTTTTGCAATTCCTCATGAAATAACATGTCACAGGGCTGGCTATACCCTGATCAGGTTTCTCAACAGTGATCCCAAAGATCATGCCTACGTATCTGTGCACAGGGTTTGAGGACTGGACAGGCATGTGTCCAGGTATAAAACCTGCAATGATTTAGTCAAGCAGATCTCTGGCAAATACCCAGGATTCCACTCCTATGAGATAACGGATACTTTCCTCAAAATGGTACCCATGATACCCATGGCTAAGTTTCCTTACCGTGAAAGATTTTAGCAATCCCAAAGGCCAGGGCTGCTGTCTGGTTGATTCCTGGGATCAAGAGGAGCCCTGTAGATACAAAGGAACTTATCTGAGTGTGGCATCTTATCTTCTAAAAATTGACATTCCTTTTCACTTGCTTGAATTTTGAGCATTTTCGAGGCCACATTTCTTAATCAACATGTGAATTCCAGAAGTAGCTAAGGAAATAAAGAAAATATGTACTTACTGGGATCCAACATTCAAAATTCCCAGAAGGTGGAAAGCTCCAACGTCAAGTGATAGGCAAGGCAGCTAAGGAACCAAAGAATTTCTGTTAGGTTGGTCTTGAAACAGAGGACATCTGCTTAAGCCTTTCTTCTCAAATGTCTTGTCATAGAGCAGGTTACGATCTTTCTTCAAATGTGTCTTTCCAAGGTCCATGGACCTAGACCTTTACAGCTATGATCAGAGATTAATGCCTTGAGAAGCACAACCCAAAACAGAACCCGTGGAAATGTTTAAAATACTCAGTACAGACATGGCAAAGTGTACATGCCCTGAATGACTGCAATAATCCATTAGGTTGGAGATGGTTCCACGTTCCTTCCGGGAATAAGGGAAGCCCTGCGGGAACAAAGAAACTTCTCTGAAGGAGTTTGGTTGTCGTCAGAAAATTGACAGTTATGTTCTATCCCTCCTAATTTATAACATTTTCGAGACCACATTTGATGAAGAATATGTATAGACATTATATAGAGATAGACAGCAAACATTCACTTACATGGATATCCCCTGGGCTCCCCGGAAGGTGGCAGGCTACAAGCTCCATTGGCAGGCAGAACAGCAGCCCTAAGGAACAACAGAGTTTCTGTAAGTTTTATCTCAATCTGGTGACATACTTTTTAGCGTTCCTCATGAGGTACCCTCTCATAGGTTAAGGTCTACCAAGATCTTCCTTGATCAGTGCTGCTATGAGCATCCAGGCGCTTAGATCTTTACAGCTATGCATGATATTTGGGGCCTTAGAGCACGACCCACGGAGGAATCAAAGAAAGGTTTAAAAAAAGCACATGTCTATGAATACCAGGTCATTGATACCCACCTTTTGAGATGTAGCTATAGCAGATTGGTCACATGACACAAGGCAAAGTTCACATTCCTTGAATGACTGAAGATGTGTCTTTGGTCCAGTGTGTTAATAAGGTGCATCCAGACAGGTAAGGAGCACTACACGAGTAAAGGAGATACTGTTAGGTTAGTCATTCTACAAATGGTATTTCTTTTTGCAATTCCTCATGAAATAATATGTCACAGGGCTGGCTATCCTGATCAGGTTTCTCAACAGTGATCCCAAAGATCATGCCTACGTATCTGTGCACTGGGTTTGAGGACTGGACAGGCATGTGTCCAGGTATAAAACCTGCAATGATTTAGTCAAGCAGATCTCTGGCAAATACCCAGGATTCCACTCCTATGAGATAACGGATACTTTACTCAAAATGGTACCCATGAGACCCATGGCTAAGTTTCCTTACTGTGAAAGATTTTAGCAATCCCAAAGGTCAGGGCTGCTATTTGGTTGATTCCTGGGAACAAGAGGAGCCCTGTAGATACAAAGGAACTTATCTGAGTGTGGCATCTTATCTTCTAAAAATTGACATTCCTTTTCACTTGCCTAAATTTTGAGCATTTTCGAGGCCACATTTCTTGATCAACATGTGAATTCCAGAAGTAGCTAAGGAAATAAAGAAAATATGTACTTACTGGGATCCAACATTCAAAATTCCCAGAAGGTGGAAAGCTCCAACGTCAAGTGATAGGCAGGGCAGCTAAGGAACCAAAGAGTTTCTGTTAGGTTGGTCTTGAAACAGAGGACATCTGCTTAATCCTTTCTTCTGAAATGTCTTGTCATAGAGCAGGTTACGATCTTTCTTCAAATGTGTCTTTCCAAGGGCCATGGACCTAGACCTTTACAGCTATGATCAGAGTTTAATGCCTTGAGAAGTACAACCCAAAACAGAACCCGTGGAAATGTTTAAAATACTCAGTACAGACATGGCAAAGTGTACATACCCTGAATGACTGCAATAATCCATTAGGTTGGAGATGGTTCCACGTTCCTTTCGGGAATAAGGGAAGCCCTGCGGGAACCAAGAATCTTCTCTGAAGGTCTTTGGTTGTCGTCAGAAAATTGACAGCTATTTTCTATCCCTCCTATTTTATAACATTTTCGAGACCACATTTGATGAAGAATTTGTATAGACATTATCTAGAGAAAGACAGCAAACATTCACTTACATGGATATACTTGGGGGCTCCCCGGAAGGTGGCAGGCTACAAGCTCCATTGGCAGGCAGAACAGCAGCCCTAAGGAACAACAGAGTTTCTGTAAGTTTTATCTCAATCTGGTGACATACTTTTTAGCGTTCCTCATGAGGTACCCTCTCATAGGGTAAGGTATACCAAGATCTTCCTTGATCAGTGCTGCCATGAGCATCCAGGCGCTTAGATCTTTACAGCTATGCATGATATTTGGGGCCTTAGAGCACGACCCATGGAGGAATCAAAGAAAGGTTTAAAAAAAGCACATGTCTATGAATACCAGGTCATTGATACCCACCTTTTGAGATGATAGCTATAGCAGATTGGTCACATGACACAAGGCAAAGTTTACATCCCTTGAATGACTGAAGATGTGTCTTTGGTCCAGTGTGTTAATAAGGTGCATCCAGACAGGTAAGGAGCACTACACGAGTAAAAGAGATACTGTTAGGTTAGTCATTCTACAAATGGTCATTCTTTTTGCAATTCCTCATGAAATAACATGTCGCAGGGCTGGCTATACCCTGATCAGGTTTCTCAACAGTGATCCCAAAGATCATGCCTACATATCTGTGCACTGGGTTTGAGGAATGGACAGGCATGTGTCCAGGTATAAAACCTGCAATGATTTAGTCAAGCAGATCTCTGGCAAATACCCAGGATTCCACTCCTATGAGATAACGGATACTTTCCTCAAAATGGTACCCATGATACCCATGGCTAAGTTTCCTTACCGTGAAAGATTTTAGCAATCCCAAAGGTCAGGGCTGCTGTCTGGTTGATTCCTGGGATCAACAGGAGCCCTGTAGATACAAAGGAACTTATCTGAGTGTGGCATCTTATCGTCTAAAAATTGACATTCCTTTTCACTTGCTTGAATTTTGAGCATTTTCGAGGCCACATTTCTTAATCAACATGTGAATTCCAGAAGTAGCTAAGGAAATAAAGAAAATATGTACTTACTGGGATCCAACATTCAAAATTCCCAGAAGGTGGAAAGCTCCAACGTCAAGTGATAGGCAGGGCAGCTAAGGAACCAAAGAATTTCTGTTAGGTTGGTCTTGAAACAGAGGACATCTGCTTAAGCCTTTCTTCTGAAATGTCTTGTCATAGAGCAGGTTACGATCTTTCTTCAAATGTGTCTTTCCAAGGTCCATGGACGTAGACCTTTACAGCTATGATCAGAGTTTAATGCCTTGAGAAGCACAACCCAAAACAGAACCCATGGAAATGTTTAAAATACTCAGTACAGACATGGCAAAGTGTACATACCCTGAATGACTGCAATAATCCTTTAGGTTGGAGATGGTTCCACGTTCCTTCCGGGAATAAGGGAAGCCCTGCGGGAACAAAGAAACTTCGCTGAAGGAGTTTGGTTGTCGTCAGAATATTGACAGTTATTTTCTATCCCTCCTATTTTATAACATTTTCGAGACCACATTTGATGAAGAATATGTATAGACATTATATAGAGATAGACAGCAAACATTCACTTACATGTATATCCCCTGGGCTCCCCGGAAGGTGGCAGGCTACAAGCTCCATTGGCAGGCAGAACAGCAGCCCTAAGGAACAACAGAGTTTCTGTAAGTTTTATCTCAATCTGGTGACATACCTTTTAGCGTTCCTCATGAGGTACCCTCTCATAGGGTAAGGTCTACCAAGATCTTCCTTGATCACTGTTGCCATGAGCATCCAGGCGCTTAGATCTTTACAGCTATGCATGATATTTGGGGCCTTAGAGCACGACCCACGGAGGAATCAAAGAAAGGTTTAAACAAAGAACATGTCTATGAATACCAGGTCATTGATAGCCACCTTTTGAGATGATAGCTACAGCAGATTGGTCACATGACACAAGGCAAAGTTCACAATCCATGAATGACTGAAGATGTGTCTTTGGTCTAGTGTGTTTATAAGGTGCATCCAGACAGGTAAGGAGCACTACACAAGTAAAAGAGATACTGTTAGGTTAGTCATTCTACAAATGGTATTTCTTTTTGCAATTCCTCATGAAATAACATGTCACAGGGCTGGCTATACCCTGATCAGGTTTCCCAACAGTGATCCCAAAGATCATGCCTACGTATCTGTGAACTGGGTTTGAGGACTGGAAAGGCATGTGTCCAGGTATAAAACCTGCAATGATTTAGTCAAGCAGATCTCTGGCAAATACCCAGGATTCCACTCCAATGAGATAACGGATATTTTCCTCAAAATGGTACCCATGAGACCCATGGCTAAGTTTCCTTACCGTGAAAGATTTTAGCAATCCCAAAGGTCAGGGCTGCTGTCTGGTTGATTCCTGGGAACAAGAGGAGCCCTTTCGATACAAAGGAACTTATCTGAGTGTGGCATCTTATCTTCTAAAAATTGACATTCCTTTTCACTTGCTTAAATTTTGAGCATTTTCGAGGCCACATTTCTTGATCAACATGTGAATTCCAGAAGTAGCTAAGGAAATAAAGAAAATATGTACTTACTGGGATCCAACATCCAAAAATTCCCAGAAGGTGGAAAGCTCCAACGTCAAGTGATAGGCAGGGCAGCTAAGGAACCAAAGAGTTTCTGTTAGGTTGGTCTTGAAACAGAGGACATCTGCTTAAGCCTTTCTTCTGAAATGTCTTGTCATAGAGCAGGTTACGATCTTTCTTCAAATGTGTCTTTCCAAGGTCCATGGACCTAGACCTTTACAGCTATGATCAGAGTTTAATGCCTTGAGAAGCACAACCCAAAACAGAACCCATGGAAATGTTTAAAATACTAAGTACAGACATGGCAAAGTGTACACACCCTGAATGACTGCAATAATCCATTAGGTTGGAGATGGTTCCACGTTCCTTCCGGGAATAAGGGAAGCCCTGCGAGAACAAAGAAACTTCTCTGAAGGTGTTTGGTTGTCGTCAGAAAATTGACAGTTATTTTCTATCCCTCCTATTTTATAACATTTTCGAGACCACATTTAATGAAGAATATGTATAGACATTATCTAGAGAAAGACAGCAAACATTCACTTACATGGATATACTTGGGGGCTCCCCGGAAGGTGGCAGGCTACAAGCTCCATTGGCAGGCAGAACAGCAGCCCTAAGGAACAACAGAGTTTCTGTAAGTTTTATCTCAATCTGGTGACATACCTTTTAGCGTTCCTCATGAGGTACCCTCTCATAGGGTAAGGTCTACCAAGATCTTCCTTGATCACTGCTGCCATGAGCATCCAGGCGCTTAGATCTTTACAGCTATGCATGATATTTGGGGCCTTAGAGCACGACCCACGGAGGAATCAAAGAAAGGTTTAAAAAAAGCACATGTCTATGAATACCAGGTCATTGATAGCCACCTTTTGAGATGATAGCTACAGCAGATTGGTCACATGACACAAGGCAAAGTTCACAATCCTTGAATGACTGAAGATGTGTCTTTGGTCTAGTGTGTTTATAAGGTGCATCCAGACAGGTAAGGAGCACTACACAAGTAAAAGAGATACTGTTAGGTTAGTCATTCTACAAATGGTATTTCTTTTTGCAATTCCTCATGAAATAACATGTCACAGGGCTGGCTATACCCTGATCAGGTTTCTCAACAGTGATCCCAAAGATCATGCCTACGTATCTGTGCACTGGGTTTGAGGACTGGAAAGGCATGTGTCCAGTTATAAAACCTGCAATGATTTAGTCAAGCAGATCTCTGGCAAATACCCAGGATTCCACTCCTATGAGATAACGGATATTTTCCTCAAAATGGTACCAATGAGACCCATGGCTAAGTTTCCTTACCGTGAAAGATTTTAGCAATCCCAAAGGTCAGGGCTGCTGTCTGGTTGATTCCTGGGAACAAGAGGAGCCCTTTAGATACAAAGGAACTTATCTGAGTGTGGCATCTTATCTTCTAAAAATTGACATTCCTTTTCACTTGCTTAAATTTTGAGCATTTTCGAGGCCACATTTCTTGATCAACATGTGAATTCCAGAAGTAGCTAAGGAAATAAAGAAAATATGTACTTACTGGGATCCAACATTCAAAATTCCCAGAAGGTGGAAAGCTCCAACGTCAAGTGATAGGCAGGGCAGCTAAGGAACCAAAGGGTTTCTGTTAGGTTGGTCTTGAAACAGAGGACATCTGCTTAAGCCTTTCTTCTGAAATGTCTTGTCATAGAGCAGGTTAAGATCTTTCTTCAAATGTGTCTTTCCAAGGTCCATGGACCTAGACTTTTACAGCTATGATCAGAGTTTAATGCCTTGAGAAGCACAACCCAAAACAGAACCCATGGAAATGTTTAAAATACTCAGTACAGACATGGCAAAGTGTACACACCCTGAATGACTGCAATAATCCATTAGGTTGGAGATGGTTCCACGTTCCTTCCGGGAATAAGGGAAGCCCTGCGAGAACAAAGAAACTTCTCTGAAGGTGTTTGGTTGTCGTCAGAAAATTGACAGTTATTTTCTATCCCTCCTATTTTATAACATTTTCGAGACCACATTTAATGAAGAATATGTATAGACATTACCTAGAGAAAGACAGCAAACATTCACTTACATGGATATACTCGGGGGCTCCCCGGACGGTGGCAGGCTACAAGCTCCATTGGCAGGCAGAACAGCAGCCCTAAGGAACAACATAGTTTCTGTAAGTTTTATGTCAATCTGGTGACATACCTTTTAGCGTTCCTCTTGAGGTAACCTCTCATAGGGTAAGGCCTACCAAGATCTTCCTTGATCAGTACTGCCATGAGCATCCAGGCGCTTAGATCTTTACAGCTATGCATGATATTTGGGGCCTTAGAGCACGACCCACGGAGGAATCAAAGAAAGGTTTAAAAAAAGCACATGTCTATGAATACCAAGTCATTGATACCCACCTTTTGAGATGATAACTACAGCAGATTGGTTACATGACACCAGGCAAAGTTCACATTCCTTGAATGACTGAAGATGTGTCTTTGGTCCAGTGTGTTAATAAGGTGCATCCAGACAGTAAGGAGCACTACACGAGTAAAAGAGATACTGTTAGGTTAGTCATTCTACAAATGGTATTTCTTTTTGCAATTCCTCATGAAATAACATGTCACAGGGCTGGCTATACCCTGATCAGGTTTCTCAACAGTGATCCCAAAGATCATGCCTACGTATCTGTGCACAGGGTTTGAGGACTGGACAGGCATGTGTCCAGGTATAAAACCTGCAATGATTTAGTCAAGCAGATCTCTGGCAAATACCCAGGATTCCACTCCTATGAGATAACGGATACTTTCCTCAAAATGGTACCCATGATACCCATGGCTAAGTTTCCTTACCGTGAAAGATTTTAGCAATCCCAAAGGCCAGGGCTGCTGTCTGGTTGATTCCTGGGATCAAGAGGAGCCCTGTAGATACAAAGGAACTTATCTGAGTGTGGCATCTTATCTTCTAAAAATTGACATTCCTTTTCACTTGCTTGAATTTTGAGCATTTTCGAGGCCACATTTCTTAATCAACATGTGAATTCCAGAAGTAGCTAAGGAAATAAAGAAAATATGTACTTACTGGGATCCAACATTCAAAATTCCCAGAAGGTGGAAAGCTCCAACGTCAAGTGATAGGCAAGGCAGCTAAGGAACCAAAGAATTTCTGTTAGGTTGGTCTTGAAACAGAGGACATCTGCTTAAGCCTTTCTTCTCAAATGTCTTGTCATAGAGCAGGTTACGATCTTTCTTCAAATGTGTCTTTCCAAGGTCCATGGACCTAGACCTTTACAGCTATGATCAGAGATTAATGCCTTGAGAAGCACAACCCAAAACAGAACCCGTGGAAATGTTTAAAATACTCAGTACAGACATGGCAAAGTGTACATGCCCTGAATGACTGCAATAATCCATTAGGTTGGAGATGGTTCCACGTTCCTTCCGGGAATAAGGGAAGCCCTGCGGGAACAAAGAAACTTCTCTGAAGGAGTTTGGTTGTCGTCAGAAAATTGACAGTTATGTTCTATCCCTCCTAATTTATAACATTTTCGAGACCACATTTGATGAAGAATATGTATAGACATTATATAGAGATAGACAGCAAACATTCACTTACATGGATATCCCCTGGGCTCCCCGGAAGGTGGCAGGCTACAAGCTCCATTGGCAGGCAGAACAGCAGCCCTAAGGAACAACAGAGTTTCTGTAAGTTTTATCTCAATCTGGTGACATACTTTTTAGCGTTCCTCATGAGGTACCCTCTCATAGGTTAAGGTCTACCAAGATCTTCCTTGATCAGTGCTGCTATGAGCATCCAGGCGCTTAGATCTTTACAGCTATGCATGATATTTGGGGCCTTAGAGCACGACCCACGGAGGAATCAAAGAAAGGTTTAAAAAAAGCACATGTCTATGAATACCAGGTCATTGATACCCACCTTTTGAGATGTAGCTATAGCAGATTGGTCACATGACACAAGGCAAAGTTCACATTCCTTGAATGACTGAAGATGTGTCTTTGGTCCAGTGTGTTAATAAGGTGCATCCAGACAGGTAAGGAGCACTACACGAGTAAAGGAGATACTGTTAGGTTAGTCATTCTACAAATGGTATTTCTTTTTGCAATTCCTCATGAAATAATATGTCACAGGGCTGGCTATCCTGATCAGGTTTCTCAACAGTGATCCCAAAGATCATGCCTACGTATCTGTGCACTGGGTTTGAGGACTGGACAGGCATGTGTCCAGGTATAAAACCTGCAATGATTTAGTCAAGCAGATCTCTGGCAAATACCCAGGATTCCACTCCTATGAGATAACGGATACTTTACTCAAAATGGTACCCATGAGACCCATGGCTAAGTTTCCTTACTGTGAAAGATTTTAGCAATCCCAAAGGTCAGGGCTGCTATTTGGTTGATTCCTGGGAACAAGAGGAGCCCTGTAGATACAAAGGAACTTATCTGAGTGTGGCATCTTATCTTCTAAAAATTGACATTCCTTTTCACTTGCCTAAATTTTGAGCATTTTCGAGGCCACATTTCTTGATCAACATGTGAATTCCAGAAGTAGCTAAGGAAATAAAGAAAATATGTACTTACTGGGATCCAACATTCAAAATTCCCAGAAGGTGGAAAGCTCCAACGTCAAGTGATAGGCAGGGCAGCTAAGGAACCAAAGAGTTTCTGTTAGGTTGGTCTTGAAACAGAGGACATCTGCTTAATCCTTTCTTCTGAAATGTCTTGTCATAGAGCAGGTTACGATCTTTCTTCAAATGTGTCTTTCCAAGGGCCATGGACCTAGACCTTTACAGCTATGATCAGAGTTTAATGCCTTGAGAAGTACAACCCAAAACAGAACCCGTGGAAATGTTTAAAATACTCAGTACAGACATGGCAAAGTGTACATACCCTGAATGACTGCAATAATCCATTAGGTTGGAGATGGTTCCACGTTCCTTTCGGGAATAAGGGAAGCCCTGCGGGAACCAAGAATCTTCTCTGAAGGTCTTTGGTTGTCGTCAGAAAATTGACAGCTATTTTCTATCCCTCCTATTTTATAACATTTTCGAGACCACATTTGATGAAGAATTTGTATAGACATTATCTAGAGAAAGACAGCAAACATTCACTTACATGGATATACTTGGGGGCTCCCCGGAAGGTGGCAGGCTACAAGCTCCATTGGCAGGCAGAACAGCAGCCCTAAGGAACAACAGAGTTTCTGTAAGTTTTATCTCAATCTGGTGACATACTTTTTAGCGTTCCTCATGAGGTACCCTCTCATAGGGTAAGGTATACCAAGATCTTCCTTGATCAGTGCTGCCATGAGCATCCAGGCGCTTAGATCTTTACAGCTATGCATGATATTTGGGGCCTTAGAGCACGACCCATGGAGGAATCAAAGAAAGGTTTAAAAAAAGCACATGTCTATGAATACCAGGTCATTGATACCCACCTTTTGAGATGATAGCTATAGCAGATTGGTCACATGACACAAGGCAAAGTTTACATCCCTTGAATGACTGAAGATGTGTCTTTGGTCCAGTGTGTTAATAAGGTGCATCCAGACAGGTAAGGAGCACTACACGAGTAAAAGAGATACTGTTAGGTTAGTCATTCTACAAATGGTCATTCTTTTTGCAATTCCTCATGAAATAACATGTCGCAGGGCTGGCTATACCCTGATCAGGTTTCTCAACAGTGATCCCAAAGATCATGCCTACATATCTGTGCACTGGGTTTGAGGAATGGACAGGCATGTGTCCAGGTATAAAACCTGCAATGATTTAGTCAAGCAGATCTCTGGCAAATACCCAGGATTCCACTCCTATGAGATAACGGATACTTTCCTCAAAATGGTACCCATGATACCCATGGCTAAGTTTCCTTACCGTGAAAGATTTTAGCAATCCCAAAGGTCAGGGCTGCTGTCTGGTTGATTCCTGGGATCAACAGGAGCCCTGTAGATACAAAGGAACTTATCTGAGTGTGGCATCTTATCGTCTAAAAATTGACATTCCTTTTCACTTGCTTGAATTTTGAGCATTTTCGAGGCCACATTTCTTAATCAACATGTGAATTCCAGAAGTAGCTAAGGAAATAAAGAAAATATGTACTTACTGGGATCCAACATTCAAAATTCCCAGAAGGTGGAAAGCTCCAACGTCAAGTGATAGGCAGGGCAGCTAAGGAACCAAAGAATTTCTGTTAGGTTGGTCTTGAAACAGAGGACATCTGCTTAAGCCTTTCTTCTGAAATGTCTTGTCATAGAGCAGGTTACGATCTTTCTTCAAATGTGTCTTTCCAAGGTCCATGGACGTAGACCTTTACAGCTATGATCAGAGTTTAATGCCTTGAGAAGCACAACCCAAAACAGAACCCATGGAAATGTTTAAAATACTCAGTACAGACATGGCAAAGTGTACATACCCTGAATGACTGCAATAATCCTTTAGGTTGGAGATGGTTCCACGTTCCTTCCGGGAATAAGGGAAGCCCTGCGGGAACAAAGAAACTTCGCTGAAGGAGTTTGGTTGTCGTCAGAATATTGACAGTTATTTTCTATCCCTCCTATTTTATAACATTTTCGAGACCACATTTGATGAAGAATATGTATAGACATTATATAGAGATAGACAGCAAACATTCACTTACATGTATATCCCCTGGGCTCCCCGGAAGGTGGCAGGCTACAAGCTCCATTGGCAGGCAGAACAGCAGCCCTAAGGAACAACAGAGTTTCTGTAAGTTTTATCTCAATCTGGTGACATACCTTTTAGCGTTCCTCATGAGGTACCCTCTCATAGGGTAAGGTCTACCAAGATCTTCCTTGATCACTGTTGCCATGAGCATCCAGGCGCTTAGATCTTTACAGCTATGCATGATATTTGGGGCCTTAGAGCACGACCCACGGAGGAATCAAAGAAAGGTTTAAACAAAGCACATGTCTATGAATACCAGGTCATTGATAGCCACCTTTTGAGATGATAGCTACAGCAGATTGGTCACATGACACAAGGCAAAGTTCACAATCCATGAATGACTGAAGATGTGTCTTTGGTCTAGTGTGTTTATAAGGTGCATCCAGACAGGTAAGGAGCACTACACAAGTAAAAGAGATACTGTTAGGTTAGTCATTCTACAAATGGTATTTCTTTTTGCAATTCCTCATGAAATAACATGTCACAGGGCTGGCTATACCCTGATCAGGTTTCCCAACAGTGATCCCAAAGATCATGCCTACGTATCTGTGAACTGGGTTTGAGGACTGGAAAGGCATGTGTCCAGGTATAAAACCTGCAATGATTTAGTCAAGCAGATCTCTGGCAAATACCCAGGATTCCACTCCAATGAGATAACGGATATTTTCCTCAAAATGGTACCCATGAGACCCATGGCTAAGTTTCCTTACCGTGAAAGATTTTAGCAATCCCAAAGGTCAGGGCTGCTGTCTGGTTGATTCCTGGGAACAAGAGGAGCCCTTTCGATACAAAGGAACTTATCTGAGTGTGGCATCTTATCTTCTAAAAATTGACATTCCTTTTCACTTGCTTAAATTTTGAGCATTTTCGAGGCCACATTTCTTGATCAACATGTGAATTCCAGAAGTAGCTAAGGAAATAAAGAAAATATGTACTTACTGGGATCCAACATCCAAAAATTCCCAGAAGGTGGAAAGCTCCAACGTCAAGTGATAGGCAGGGCAGCTAAGGAACCAAAGAGTTTCTGTTAGGTTGGTCTTGAAACAGAGGACATCTGCTTAAGCCTTTCTTCTGAAATGTCTTGTCATAGAGCAGGTTACGATCTTTCTTCAAATGTGTCTTTCCAAGGTCCATGGACCTAGACCTTTACAGCTATGATCAGAGTTTAATGCCTTGAGAAGCACAACCCAAAACAGAACCCATGGAAATGTTTAAAATACTAAGTACAGACATGGCAAAGTGTACACACCCTGAATGACTGCAATAATCCATTAGGTTGGAGATGGTTCCACGTTCCTTCCGGGAATAAGGGAAGCCCTGCGAGAACAAAGAAACTTCTCTGAAGGTGTTTGGTTGTCGTCAGAAAATTGACAGTTATTTTCTATCCCTCCTATTTTATAACATTTTCGAGACCACATTTAATGAAGAATATGTATAGACATTATCTAGAGAAAGACAGCAAACATTCACTTACATGGATATACTTGGGGGCTCCCCGGAAGGTGGCAGGCTACAAGCTCCATTGGCAGGCAGAACAGCAGCCCTAAGGAACAACAGAGTTTCTGTAAGTTTTATCTCAATCTGGTGACATACCTTTTAGCGTTCCTCATGAGGTACCCTCTCATAGGGTAAGGTCTACCAAGATCTTCCTTGATCACTGCTGCCATGAGCATCCAGGCGCTTAGATCTTTACAGCTATGCATGATATTTGGGGCCTTAGAGCACGACCCACGGAGGAATCAAAGAAAGGTTTAAAAAAAGCACATGTCTATGAATACCAGGTCATTGATACCCACCTTTTGAGATGATAGCTACAGCAGATTGGTCACATGACACAAGGCAAAGTTCACAATCCTTGAATGACTGAAGATGTGTCTTTGGTCTAGTGTGTTTATAAGGTGCATACAGACAGGTAAGGAGCACTACACAAGTAAAAGAGATACTGTTAGGTTAGTCATTCTACAAATGGTATTTCTTTTTGCAATTCCTCATGAAATAACATGTCACAGGGCTGGCTATACCCTGATCAGGTTTCCCAACAGTGATCCCAAAGATCATGCCTACGTATCTGTGCACTGGGTTTGAGGACTGGACAGGCATGTGTCCAGGTATAAAACCTGCAATGATTTAGTCAAGCAGATCTCTGGCAAATACCCAGGATTCCACTCCTATGAGATAACGGATATTTTCCTCAAAATGGTACCAATGAGACCCATGGCTAAGTTTCCTTACCGTGAAAGATTTTAGCAATCCCAAAGGTCAGGGCTGCTGTCTGGTTGATTCCTGGGAACAAGAGGAGCCCTTTAGATACAAAGGAACTTATCTGAGTGTGGCATCTTATCTTCTAAAAATTGACATTCCTTTTCACTTGCTTAAATTTTGAGCATTTTCGAGGCCACATTTCTTGATCAACATGTGAATTCCAGAAGTAGCTAAGGAAATAAAGAAAATATGTACTTACTGGGATCCAACATTCAAAATTCCCAGAAGGTGGAAAGCTCCAACGTCAAGTGATAGGCAGGGCAGCTAAGGAACCAAAGGGTTTCTGTTAGGTTGGTCTTGAAACAGAGGACATCTGCTTAAGCCTTTCTTCTGAAATGTCTTGTCATAGAGCAGGTTACGATCTTTCTTCAAATGTGTCTTTCCAAGGGCCATGGACCTAGACCTTTACAGCTATGATCAGAGTTTAATGCCTTGAGAAGTACAACCCAAAACAGAACCCGTGGAAATGTTTAAAATACTCAGTACAGACATGGCAAAGTGTACATACCCTGAATGACTGCAATAATCCATTAGGTTGGAGATGGTTCCACGTTCCTTTCGGGAATAAGGGAAGCCCTGCGGGAACCAAGAATCTTCTCTGAAGGTCTTTGGTTCTCGTCAGAAAATTGACAGCTATTTTCTATCCCTCCTATTTTATAACATTTTCGAGACCACATTTGATGAAGAATTTGTATAGACATTATCTAGAGAAAGACAGCAAACATTCACTTACATGGATATACTTGGGGGCTCCCCGGAAGGTGGCAGGCTACAAGCTCCATTGGCAGGCAGAACAGCAGCCCTAAGGAACAACAGAGTTTCTGTAAGTTTTATCTCAATCTGGTGACATACTTTTTAGCGTTCCTCATGAGGTACCCTCTCATAGGGTAAGGTCTACCAAGATCTTCCTTGATCAGTGCTGCCATGAGCATCCAGGCGCTTAGATCTTTACAGCTATGCATGATATTTGGGGCCTTAGAGCACGACCCATGGAGGAATCAAAGAAAGGTTTAAAAAAAAGCACATGTCTATGAATACCAGGTCATTGATACCCACCTTTTGAGATGATAGCTATAGCAGATTGGTCACATGACACAAGGCAAAGTTTACATCCCTTGAATGACTGAAGATGTGTCTTTGGTCCAGTGTGTTAATAAGGTGCATCCAGACAGGTAAGGAGCACTACACGAGTAAAAGAGATACTGTTAGGTTAGTCATTCTACAAATGGTAATTCTTTTTGCAATTCCTCATGAAATAACATGTCACAGGGCTGGCTATACCCTGATCAGGTTTCTCAACAGTGATCCCAAAGATCATGCCTACGTATCTGTGCACTGGGTTTGAGGAATGGACAGGCATGTGTCCAGGTATAAAACCTGCAATGATTTAGTCAAGCAGATCTCTGGCAAATACCCAGGATTCCACTCCTATGAGATAACGGATACTTTCCTCAAAATGGTACCCATGATACCCATGGCTAAGTTTCCTTACCGTGAAAGATTTTAGCAATCCCAAAGGTCAGGGCTGCTGTCTGGTTGATTCCTGGGATCAACAGGAGCCCTGTAGATACAAAGGAACTTATCTGAGTGTGGCATCTTATCTTCTAAAAATTGACATTCCTTTTCACTTGCTTGAATTTTGAGCATTTTCGAGGCCACATTTCTTAATCAACATGTGAATTCCAGAAGTAGCTAAGGAAATAAAGAAAATATGTACTTACTGGGATCCAACATTCAAAATTCCCAGAAGGTGGAAAGCTCCAACGTCAAGTGATAGGCAGGGCAGCTAAGGAACCAAAGAATTTCTGTTAGGTTGGTCTTGAAACAGAGGACATCTGCTTAAGCCTTTCTTCTGAAATGTCTTGTCATAGAGCAGGTTACGATCTTTCTTCAAATGTGTCTTTCCAAGGTCCATGGACCTAGACCTTTACAGCTATGATCAGAGTTTAATGCCTTGAGAAGCACAACCCAAAACAGAACCCATGGAAATGTTTAAAATACTCAGTACAGACATGGCAAAGTGTACACACCCTGAATGACTGCAATAATCCATTAGGTTGGAGATGGTTCCACGTTCCTTCCGGGAATAAGGGAAGCCCTGCGAGAACAAAGAAACTTCTCTGAAGGTGTTTGGTTGTCGTCAGAAAATTGACAGTTATTTTCTATCCCTCCTATTTTATAACATTTTCGAGACCACATTTAATGAAGAATATGTATAGACATTATCTAGAGAAAGACAGCAAACATTCACTTACATGGATATACTTGGGGGCTCCCCGGAAGGTGGCAGGCTACAAGCTCCATTGGCAGGCAGAACAGCAGCCCTAAGGAACAACAGAGTTTCTGTAAGTTTTATCTCAATCTGGTGACATACCTTTTAGCGTTCCTCATGAGGTACCCTCTCATAGGGTAAGGTCTACCAAGATCTTCCTTGATCACTGCTGCCATGAGCATCCAGGCGCTTAGATCTTTACAGCTATGCATGATATTTGGGGCCTTAGAGCACGACCCACGGAGGAATCAAAGAAAGGTTTAAAAAAAGCACATGTCTATGAATACCAGGTCATTGATAGCCACCTTTTGAGATGATAGCTACAGCAGATTGGTCACATGACACAAGGCAAAGTTCACAATCCTTGAATGACTGAAGATGTGTCTTTGGTCTAGTGTGTTTATAAGGTGCATCCAGACAGGTAAGGAGCACTACACAAGTAAAAGAGATACTGTTAGGTTAGTCATTCTACAAATGGTATTTCTTTTTGCAATTCCTCATGAAATAACATGTCACAGGGCTGGCTATACCCTGATCAGGTTTCTCAACAGTGATCCCAAAGATCATGCCTACGTATCTGTGCACTGGGTTTGAGGACTGGAAAGGCATGTGTCCAGTTATAAAACCTGCAATGATTTAGTCAAGCAGATCTCTGGCAAATACCCAGGATTCCACTCCTATGAGATAACGGATATTTTCCTCAAAATGGTACCAATGAGACCCATGGCTAAGTTTCCTTACCGTGAAAGATTTTAGCAATCCCAAAGGTCAGGGCTGCTGTCTGGTTGATTCCTGGGAACAAGAGGAGCCCTTTAGATACAAAGGAACTTATCTGAGTGTGGCATCTTATCTTCTAAAAATTGACATTCCTTTTCACTTGCTTAAATTTTGAGCATTTTCGAGGCCACATTTCTTGATCAACATGTGAATTCCAGAAGTAGCTAAGGAAATAAAGAAAATATGTACTTACTGGGATCCAACATTCAAAATTCCCAGAAGGTGGAAAGCTCCAACGTCAAGTGATAGGCAGGGCAGCTAAGGAACCAAAGGGTTTCTGTTAGGTTGGTCTTGAAACAGAGGACATCTGCTTAAGCCTTTCTTCTGAAATGTCTTGTCATAGAGCAGGTTAAGATCTTTCTTCAAATGTGTCTTTCCAAGGTCCATGGACCTAGACTTTTACAGCTATGATCAGAGTTTAATGCCTTGAGAAGCACAACCCAAAACAGAACCCATGGAAATGTTTAAAATACTCAGTACAGACATGGCAAAGTGTACACACCCTGAATGACTGCAATAATCCATTAGGTTGGAGATGGTTCCACGTTCCTTCCGGGAATAAGGGAAGCCCTGCGAGAACAAAGAAACTTCTCTGAAGGTGTTTGGTTGTCGTCAGAAAATTGACAGTTATTTTCTATCCCTCCTATTTTATAACATTTTCGAGACCACATTTAATGAAGAATATGTATAGACATTACCTAGAGAAAGACAGCAAACATTCACTTACATGGATATACTCGGGGGCTCCCCGGACGGTGGCAGGCTACAAGCTCCATTGGCAGGCAGAACAGCAGCCCTAAGGAACAACATAGTTTCTGTAAGTTTTATGTCAATCTGGTGACATACCTTTTAGCGTTCCTCTTGAGGTAACCTCTCATAGGGTAAGGCCTACCAAGATCTTCCTTGATCAGTACTGCCATGAGCATCCAGGCGCTTAGATCTTTACAGCTATGCATGATATTTGGGGCCTTAGAGCACGACCCACGGAGGAATCAAAGAAAGGTTTAAAAAAAGCACATGTCTATGAATACCAAGTCATTGATACCCACCTTTTGAGATGATAACTACAGCAGATTGGTCACATGACACCAGGCAAAGTTCACATTCCTTGAATGACTGAAGATGTGTCTTTGGTCCAGTGTGTTAATAAGGTGCATCCAGACAGTAAGGAGCACTACACGAGTAAAAGAGATACTGTTAGGTTAGTCATTCTACAAATGGTATTTCTTTTTGCAATTCCTCATGAAATAACATGTCACAGGGCTGGCTATACCCTGATCAGGTTTCTCAACAGTGATCCCAAAGATCATGCCTACGTATCTGTGCACAGGGTTTGAGGACTGGACAGGCATGTGTCCAGGTATAAAACCTGCAATGATTTAGTCAAGCAGATCTCTGGCAAATACCCAGGATTCCACTCCTATGAGATAACGGATACTTTCCTCAAAATGGTACCCATGATACCCATGGCTAAGTTTCCTTACCGTGAAAGATTTTAGCAATCCCAAAGGCCAGGGCTGCTGTCTGGTTGATTCCTGGGATCAAGAGGAGCCCTGTAGATACAAAGGAACTTATCTGAGTGTGGCATCTTATCTTCTAAAAATTGACATTCCTTTTCACTTGCTTGAATTTTGAGCATTTTCGAGGCCACATTTCTTAATCAACATGTGAATTCCAGAAGTAGCTAAGGAAATAAAGAAAATATGTACTTACTGGGATCCAACATTCAAAATTCCCAGAAGGTGGAAAGCTCCAACGTCAAGTGATAGGCAAGGCAGCTAAGGAACCAAAGAATTTCTGTTAGGTTGGTCTTGAAACAGAGGACATCTGCTTAAGCCTTTCTTCTCAAATGTCTTGTCATAGAGCAGGTTACGATCTTTCTTCAAATGTGTCTTTCCAAGGTCCATGGACCTAGACCTTTACAGCTATGATCAGAGATTAATGCCTTGAGAAGCACAACCCAAAACAGAACCCGTGGAAATGTTTAAAATACTCAGTACAGACATGGCAAAGTGTACATGCCCTGAATGACTGCAATAATCCATTAGGTTGGAGATGGTTCCACGTTCCTTCCGGGAATAAGGGAAGCCCTGCGGGAACAAAGAAACTTCTCTGAAGGAGTTTGGTTGTCGTCAGAAAATTGACAGTTATGTTCTATCCCTCCTAATTTATAACATTTTCGAGACCACATTTGATGAAGAATATGTATAGACATTATATAGAGATAGACAGCAAACATTCACTTACATGGATATCCCCTGGGCTCCCCGGAAGGTGGCAGGCTACAAGCTCCATTGGCAGGCAGAACAGCAGCCCTAAGGAACAACAGAGTTTCTGTAAATTTTATCTCAATCTGGTGACATACCTTTTAGCGTTCCTCATGAGGTACCCTCTCATAGGGTAAGGTCTACCAAGATCTTCCTTGATCACTGCTGCCATGAGCATCCAGGCGCTTAGATCTTTACAGCTATGCATGATATTTGGGGCCTTAGAGCACGACCCACGGAGGAATCAAAGAAAGGTTTAAAAAAAGCACATGTCTATGAATACCAGGTCATTGATACCCACCTTTTGAGATGATAGCTACAGCAGATTGGTCACATGACACAAGGCAAAGTTCACAATCCTTGAATGACTGAAGATGTGTCTTTGGTCTAGTGTGTTTATAAGGTGCATACAGACAGGTAAGGAGCACTACACAAGTAAAAGAGATACTGTTAGGTTAGTCATTCTACAAATGGTATTTCTTTTTGCAATTCCTCATGAAATAACATGTCACAGGGCTGGCTATACCCTGATCAGGTTTCCCAACAGTGATCCCAAAGATCATGCCTACGTATCTGTGCACTGGGTTTGAGGACTGGACAGGCATGTGTCCAGGTATAAAACCTGCAATGATTTAGTCAAGCAGATCTCTGGCAAATACCCAGGATTCCACTCCTATGAGATAACGGATACTTTACTCAAAATGGTACCCATGAGACCCATGGCTAAGTTTCCTTACTGTGAAAGATTTTAGCAATCCCAAAGGTCAGGGCTGCTATTTGGTTGATTCCTGGGAACAAGAGGAGCCCTGTAGATACAAAGGAACTTATCTGAGTGTGGCATCTTATCTTCTAAAAATTGACATTCCTTTTCACTTGCTTAAATTTTGAGCATTTTCGAGGCCACATTTCTTGATCAACATGTGAATTCCAGAAGTAGCTAAGGAAATAAAGAAAATATGTACTTACTGGGATCCAACATTCAAAATTCCCAGAAGGTGGAAAGCTCCAACGTCAAGTGATAGGCAGGGCAGCTAAGGAACCAAAGAGTTTCTGTTAGGTTGGTCTTGAAACAGAGGACATCTGCTTAATCCTTTCTTCTGAAATGTCTTGTCATAGAGCAGGTTACGATCTTTCTTCAAATGTGTCTTTCCAAGGGCCATGGACCTAGACCTTTACAGCTATGATCAGAGTTTAATGCCTTGAGAAGTACAACCCAAAACAGAACCCGTGGAAATGTTTAAAATACTCAGTGCAGACATGGCAAAGTGTACATACCCTGAATGACTGCAATAATCCATTAGGTTGGAGATGGTTCCACGTTCCTTTCGGGAATAAGGGAAGCCCTGCGGGAACCAAGAATCTTCTCTGAAGGTCTTTGGTTGTCGTCAGAAAATTGACAGCTATTTTCTATCCCTCCTATTTTATAACATTTTCGAGACCACATTTGATGAAGAATTTGTATAGACATTATCTAGAGAAAGACAGCAAACATTCACTTACATGGATATACTTGGGGGCTCCCCGGAAGGTGGCAGGCTACAAGCTCCATTGGCAGGCAGAACAGCAGCCCTAAGGAACAACAGAGTTTCTGTAAGTTTTATCTCAATCTGGTGACATACTTTTTAGCGTTCCTCATGAGGTACCCTCTCATAGGGTAAGGTATACCAAGATCTTCCTTGATCAGTGCTGCCATGAGCATCCAGGCGCTTAGATCTTTACAGCTATGCATGATATTTGGGGCCTTAGAGCACGACCCACGGAGGAATCAAAGAAAGGTTTCAAAAAAGCACATGTCTATGAATACCAGGTCATTGATACCCACCTTTTGAGATGATAGCTATAGCAGATTGGTCACATGACACAAGGCAAAGTTTACATCCCTTGAATGACTGAAGATGTGTCTTTGGTCCAGTGTGTTAATAAGGTGCATCCAGACAGGTAAGGAGCACTACACGAGTAAAAGAGATACTGTTAGGTTAGTCATTCTACAAATGGTAATTCTTTTTGCAATTCCTCATGAAATAACATGTCGCAGGGCTGGCTATACCCCGATCAGGTTTCTCAACAGTGATCCCAAAGATCATGCCTACATATTGTGCACTGGGTTTGAGGAATGGACAGGCATGTGTCCAGGTATAAAACCTGCAATGATTTAGTCAAGCAGATCTCTGGCAAATACCCAGGATTCCACTCCTATGAGATAACGGATACTTTCCTCAAAATGGTACCCATGATACCCATGGCTAAGTTTCCTTACCGTGAAAGATTTTAGCAATCCCAAAGGTCAGGGCTGCTGTCTGGTTGATTCCTGGGATCAACAGGAGCCCTGTAGATACAAAGGAACTTATCTGAGTGTGGCATCTTATCGTCTAAAAATTGACATTCCTTTTCACTTGCTTGAATTTTGAGCATTTTCAAGGCCACATTTCTTAATCAACATGTGAATTCCAGAAGTAGCTAAGGAAATAAAGAAAATATGTACTTACTGGGATCCAACATTCAAAATTCCCAGAAGGTGGAAAGCTCCAACGTCAAGTGATAGGCAGGGCAGCTAAGGAACCAAAGAATTTCTGTTAGGTTGGTCTTGAAACAGAGGACATCTGCTTAAGCCTTTCTTCTGAAATGTCTTGTCATAGAGCAGGTTACGATCTTTCTTCAAATGTGTCTTTCCAAGGTCCATGGACCTAGACCTTTACAGCTATGATCAGAGTTTAATGCCTTGAGAAGCACAACCCAAAACAGAACCCATGGAAATGTTTAAAATACTCAGTACAGACATGGCAAAGTGTGCATACCCTGAATGACTGCAATAATCCTTTAGGTTGGAGATGGTTCCACGTTCCTTCCGGGAATAAGGGAAGCCCTGCGGGAACAAAGAAACTTCGCTGAAGGAGTTTGGTTGTCGTCAGAATATTGACAGTTATTTTCTATCCCTCCTATTTTATAACATTTTCGAGACCACATTTGATGAAGAATATGTATAGACATTATATAGAGATAGACAGCAAACATTCACTTACATGTATATCCCCTGGGCTCCCCGGAAGGTGGCAGGCTACAAGCTCCATTGGCAGGCAGAACAGCAGCCCTAAGGAACAACAGAGTTTCTGTAAGTTTTATCTCAATCTGGTGACATACCTTTTAGCGTTCCTCATGAGGTACCCTCTCATAGGGTAAGGTCTACCAAGATCTTCCTTGATCACTGCTGCCATGAGCATCCAGGCGCTTAGATCTTTACAGCTATGCATGATATTTGGGGCCTTAGAGCACGACCCACGGAGGAATCAAAGAAAGGTTTAAAAAAAGCACATGTCTATGAATACCAGGTCATTGATACCCACCTTTTGAGATGATAGCTACAGCAGATTGGTCACATGACACAAGGCAAAGTTCACAATCCTTGAATGACTGAAGATGTGTCTTTGGTCTAGTGTGTTTATAAGGTGCATCCAGACAGGTAAGGAGCACTACACAAGTAAAAGAGATACTGTTAGGTTAGTCATTCTACAAATGGTATTTCTTTTTGCAATTCCTCATGAAATAACATGTCACAGGGCTGGCTATACCCTGATCAGGTTTCCCAACAGTGATCCCAAAGATCATGCCTACCTATCTGTGCACTGGGTTTGAGGACTGGAAAGGCATGTGTCCAGTTATAAAACCTGCAATGATTTAGTCAAGCAGATCTCTGGCAAATACCCAGGATTCCACTCCTATGAGATAACGGATATTTTCCTCAAAATGGTACCCATGAGACCCATGGCTAAGTTTCCTTACCGTGAAAGATTTTAGCAATCCCAAAGGTCAGGGCTGCTGTCTGGTTGATTCCTGGGAACAAGAGGAGCCCTTTAGATACAAAGGAACTTATCTGAGTGTGGCATCTCATCTTCTAAAAATTGACATTCCTTTTCACTTGCTTAAATTTTGAGCATTTTCGAGGCCACATTTCTTGATCAACATGTGAATTCCAGAAGTAGCTAAGGAAATAAAGAAAATATGTACTTACTGGGATCCAACATTCAAAATTCCCAGAAGGTGGAAAGCTCCAACGTCAAGTGATAGGCAGGGCAGCTAAGGAGCCAAAGAATTTCTGTTAGGTTGGTCTTGAAACAGAGGACATCTGCTTAAGCCTTTCTTCTCAAATGTCTTGTCATAGAGCAGGTTACGATCTTTCTTCAAATGTGTCTTTCCAAGGTCCATGGACCTAGACCTTTACAGCTATGATCAGAGTTTAATGCCTTGAGAAGCACAACCCAAAACAGAACCCGTGGAAATGTTTAAAATACTCAGTACAGACATGGCAAAGTGTACATGCCCTGAATGACTGCAATAATCCATTAGGTTGGAGATGGTTCCACGTTCCTTCCGGGAATAAGGGAAGCCCTGCGGGAACAAAGAAACTTCTCTGAAGGAGTTTGGTTGTCGTCAGAAAATTGACAGTTATGTTCTATCCCTCCTAATTTATAACATTTTCGAGACCACATTTGATGAAGAATATGTATAGACATTATATAGAGATAGCCAGCAAACATTCACTTACATGGATATCCCCTGGGCTCCCCGGAAGGTGGCAGGCTACAAGCTCCATTGGCAGGCAGAACAGCAGCCCTAAGGAACAACAGAGTTTCTGTAAGTTTTATCTCAATCTGGTGACATACTTTTTAGCGTTCCTCATGAGGTACCCTCTCATAGGTTAAGGTCTACCAAGATCTTCCTTGATCAGTGCTGCCATGAGCATCCAGGCGCTTAGATCTTTACAGCTATGCATGATATTTGGGGCCTTAGAGCACGACCCACGGAGGAATCAAAGAAAGGTTTAAAAAAAGCACATGTCTATGAATACCAGGTCATTGATACCCACCTTTTGAGATGTAGCTATAGCAGATTGGTCACATGACACAAGGCAAAGTTCACATTCCTTGAATGACTGAAGATGTGTCTTTGGTCCAGTGTGTTAATAAGGTGCATCCAGACAGGTAAGGAGCACTACACGAGTAAAGGAGATACTGTTAGGTTAGTCATTCTACAAATGGTATTTCTTTTTGCAATTCCTCATGAAATAACATGTCACAGGGCTGGCTATCCTGATCAGGTTTCTCAACAGTGATCCCAAAGATCATGCCTACGTATCTGTGCACTGGGTTTGAGGACTGGACAGGCATGTGTCCAGGTATAAAACCTGCAATGATTTAGTCAAGCAGATCTCTGGCAAATACCCAGGATTCCACTCCTATGAGATAACGGATACTTTACTCAAAATGGTACCCATGAGACCCATGGCTAAGTTTCCTTACTGTGATAGATTTTAGCAATCCCAAAGGTCAGGGCTGCTATTTGGTTGATTCCTGGGAACAAGAGGAGCCCTGTAGATACAAAGGAACTTATCTGAGTGTGGCATCTTATCTTCTAAAAATTGACATTCCTTTTCACTTGCTTAAATTTTGAGCATTTTCGAGGCCACATTTCTTGATCAACATGTGACTTCCAGAAGTAGCTAAGGAAATAAAGAAAATATGTACTTACTGGGATCCAACATTCAAAATTCCCAGAAGGTGGAAAGCTCCAACGTCAAGTGATAGGCAGGGCAGCTAAGGAACCAAAGAGTTTCTGTTAGGTTGGTCTTGAAACAGAGGACATCTGCTTAATCCTTTCTTCTGAAATGTCTTGTCATAGAGCAGGTTACGATCTTTCTTCAAATGTGTCTTTCCAAGGGCCATGGACCTAGACCTTTACAGCTATGATCAGAGTTTAATGCCTTGAGAAGTACAACCCAAAACAGAACCCGTGGAAATGTTTAAAATACTCAGTACAGACATGGCAAAGTGTACATACCCTGAATGACTGCAATAATCCATTAGGTTGGAGATGGTTCCACGTTCCTTTCGGGAATAAGGGAAGCCCTGCGGGAACCAAGAATCTTCGCTGAAGGTCTTTGGTTGTCGTCAGAAAATTGACAGTTATTTTCTATCCCTCCTATTTTATAACATTTTCGAGACCACATTTAATGAAGAATATGTATAGACATTATCTAGAGAAAGACAGCAAACATTCACTTACATGGATATACTTGGGGGCTCCCCGGAAGGTGGCAGGCTACAAGCTCCATTGGCAGGCAGAACAGCAGCCCTAAGGAACAACAGAGTTTCTGTAAGTTTTATCTCAATCTGGTGACATACCTTTTAGCGTTCCTCATGAGGTACCCTCTCATAGGGTAAGGTCTACCAAGATCTTCCTTGATCACTGCTGCCATGAGCATCCAGGCGCTTAGATCTTTACAGCTATGCATGATATTTGGGGCCTTAGAGCACGACCCACGGAGGAATCAAAGAAAGGTTTAAAAAAAGCACATGTCTATGAATACCAGGTCATTGATACCCACCTTTTGAGATGATAGCTACAGCAGATTGGTCACATGAAACAAGGCAAAGTTCACAATCCTTGAACGACTGAAGATGTGTCTTTGGTCTAGTGTGTTTATAAGGTGCATCCAGACAGGTAAGGAGCACTACACAAGTAAAAGAGATACTGTTAGGTTAGTCATTCTACAAATGGTATTTCTTTTTGCAATTCCTCATGAAATAACATGTCACAGGGCTGGCTATACCCTGATCAGGTTTCCCAACAGTGATCCCAAAGATCATGCCTACGTATCTGTGCACTGGGTTTGAGGACTGGAAAGGCATGTGTCCAGTTATAAAACCTGCAATGATTTAGTCAAGCAGATCTCTGGCAAATACCCAGGATTCCACTCCTATGAGATAACGGATATTTTCCTCAAAATGGTACCCATGAGACCCATGGCTAAGTTTCCTTACCGTGAAAGAATTTAGCAATCCCAAAGGTCAGGGCTGCTGTCTGGTTGATTCCTGGGAACAAGAGGAGCCCTTTAGATACAAAGGAACTTATCTGAGTGTGGCATCTTATCTTCTAAAAATTGACATTCCTTTTCACTTGCTTAAATTTTGAGCATTTTCGAGGCCACATTTCTTGATCAACATGTGAATTCCAGAAGTAGCTAAGGAAATAAAGAAAATATGTACTTACTGGGATCCAACATTCAAAATTCCCAGAAGGTGGAAAGCTCCAACGTCAAGTGATAGGCAGGGCAGCTAAGGAACCAAAGAGTTTCTGATAGGTTGGTCTTGAAACAGAGGACATCTGCTTAAGCCTTTCTTCTGAAATGTCTTGTCATAGAGCAGGTTACGATCTTTCTTCAAATGTGTCTTTCCAAGGTCCATGGACCTAGACCTTTACAGCTACGATCAGAGTTTAATGCCTTGATAAGCACAACCCAAAACAGAACCCATGGAAATGTTTAAAATACTAAGTACAGACATGGCAAAGTGTACACACCCTGAATGACTGCAATAATCCATTAGGTTGGAGATGGTTCCACCTTCCTTCCGGGAATAAGGGAAGCCCTGCGAGAACAAAGAAACTTCTCTGAAGGTGTTTGGTTGTCGTCAGAAAATTGACAGTTATTTTCTATCCCTCCTATTTTATAACATTTTCGAGACCACATTTAATGAAGAATATGTATAGACATTACCTAGAGAAAGACAGCAAACATTCACTTACATGGATATACTCGGGGGCTCCCCGGAAGGTGGCAGGCTACAAGCTCCATTGGCAGGCAGAACAGCAGCCCTAAGGAACAACAGAGTTTCTGTAAGTTTTATCTCAATCTGGTGACATACCTTTTAGCGTTCCTCTTGAGGTAACCTCTCATAGGGTAAGGCCTACCAAGATCTTCCTTGATCAGTGCTGCCATGAGCATCCAGGCGCTTAGCTCTTTACAGCTATGCATGATATTTGGGGCCTTAGAGCACGACCCACGGAGGAATCAAAGAAAGGTTTAAAAAAAGCACATGTCTATGAATACCAAGTCATTGATACCCACCTTTTGAGATGATAACTACAGCAGATTGGTCACATGACACCAGGCAAAGTTCACATTCCTTGAATGACTGAAGATGTGTCTTTGGTCCAGTGTGTTAATAAGGTGCATCCAGACAGTAAGGAGCACTACACGAGTAAAAGAGATACTGTTAGGTTAGTCATTCTACAAATGGTATTTCTTTTTGCAATTCCTCATGAAATAACATGTCACAGGGCTGGCTATACCCTGATCAGGTTTCTCAACAGTGATCCCAAAGATCATGCCTACGTATCTTTGCACAGGGTTTGAGGACTGGACAGGCATGTGTCCAGGTATAAAACCTGCAATGATTTAGTCAAGCAGATCTCTGGCAAATACCCAGGATTCCACTCCTATGAGATAACGGATACTTTCCTCAAAATGGTACCCATGATACCCATGGCTAAGTTTCCTTACCGTGAAAGATTTTAGCAATCCCAAAGGTCAGGGCTGCTGTCTGGTTGATTCCTGGGATCAAGAGGAGCCCTATAGATACTAAGGAACTTATCTGAGTGTGGCATCTTATCTTCTAAAAATTGACATTCCTTTTCACTTGCTTGAATTTTGAGCATTTTCGAGGCCACATTTCTTAATCAACATGTGAATTCCAGAAGTAGCTAAGGAAATAAAGAAAATATGTACTTACTGGGATCCAACATTCAAAATTCCCAGAAGGTGGAAAGCTCCAACGTCAAGTGATAGGCAAGGCAGCTAAGGAACCAAAGAATTTCTGTTAGGTTGGTCTTGAAACAGAGGACATCTGCTTAAGCCTTTCTTCTCAAATGTCTTGTCATAGAGCAGGTTACGATCTTTCTTCAAATGTGTCTTTCCAAGGTCCATGGACCTAGACCTTTACAGCTATGATCAGAGTTTAATGCCTTGAGAAGCACAACCCAAAACAGAACCCGTGGAAATGTTTAAAATACTCAGTACAGACATGGCAAAGTGTACATGCCCTGAATGACTGCAATAATCCATTAGGTTGGAGATGGTTCCACGTTCCTTCCGGGAATAAGGGAAGCCCTGCGGGAACAAAGAAACTTCTCTGAAGGAGTTTGGTTGTCGTCAGAAAATTGACAGTTATGTTCTATCCCTCCTAATTTATAACATTTTCGAGACCACATTTGATGAAGAATATGTATAGACATTATATAGAGATAGCCAGCAAACATTCACTTACATGGATATCCCCTGGGCTCCCCGGAAGGTGGCAGGCTACAAGCTCCATTGGCAGGCAGAACAGCAGCCCTAAGGAACAACAGAGTTTCTGTAAGTTTTATCTCAATCTGGTGACATACTTTTTAGCATTCCTCATGAGGTACCCTCTCATAGGTTAAGGTCTACCAAGATCTTCCTTGATCAGTGCTGCCATGAGCATCCAGGCGCTTAGATCTTTACAGCTATGCATGATATTTGGGGCCTTAGAGCACGACCCACGGAGGAATCAAAGAAAGGTTTAAAAAAAGCACATGTCTATGAATACCAGGTCATTGATACCCACCTTTTGAAATGTAGCTATAGCAGATTGGTCACATGACACAAGGCAAAGTTCACATTCCTTGAATGACTGAAGATGTGTCTTTGGTCCAGTGTGTTAATAAGGTGCATCCAGACAGGTAAGGAGCACTACACGAGTAAAGGAGATACTGTTAGGTTAGTCATTCTACAAATGGTATTTCTTTTTGCAATTCCTCATGAAATAACATGTCACAGGGCTGGCTATACCCTGATCAGGTTTCTCAACAGTGATCCCAAAGATCATGCCTACGTATCTGTGCACTGGGTTTGAGGACTGGACAGGCATGTGTCCAGGTATAAAACCTGCAATGATTTAGTCAAGCAGATCTCTGGCAAATACCCAGGATTCCACTCCTATGAGATAACGGATACTTTACTCAAAATGGTACCCATGAGACCCATGGCTAAGTTTCCTTACTGTGAAAGATTTTAGCAATCCCAAAGGTCAGGGCTGCTATTTGGTTGATTCCTGGGAACAAGAGGAGCCCTGTAGATACAAAGGAACTTATCTGAGTGTGGCATCTTATCTTCTAAAAATTGACATTCCTTTTCACTTGCTTAAATTTTGAGCATTTTCGAGGCCACATTTCTTGATCAACATGTGAATTCCAGAAGTAGCTAAGGAAATAAAGAAAATATGTACTTACTAGGATCCAACATTCAAAATTCCCAGAAGGTGGAAAGCTCCAACGTCAAGTGATAGGCAGGGCAGCTAAGGAACCAAAGAGTTTCTGTTAGGTTGGTCTTGAAACAGAGGACATCTGCTTAATCCTTTCTTCTGAAATGTCTTGTCATAGAGCAGGTTACGATCTTTCTTCAAATGTGTCTTTCCAAGGGCCATGGACCTAGACCTTTACAGCTATGATCAGAGTTTAATGCCTTGAGAAGTACAACCCAAAACAGAACCCGTGGAAATGTTTAAAATACTCAGTACAGACATGGCAAAGTGTACATACCCTGAATGACTGCAATAATCCATTAGGTTGGAGATGGTTCCACGTTCCTTTCGGGAATAAGGGAAGCCCTGCGAGAACCAAGAATCTTCTCTGAAGGTCTTTGGTTCTCGTCAGAAAATTGACAGCTATTTTCTATCCCTCCTATTTTATAACATTTTCGAGACCACATTTGATGAAGAATTTGAATAGACATTATCTAGAGAAAGACAGCAAACATTCACTTACATGGATATACTTGGGGGCTCCCCGGAAGGTGGCAGGCTACAAGCTCCATTGGCAGGCAGAACAGCAGCCCTAAGGAACAACAGAGTTTCTGTAAGTTTTATCTCAATCTGGTGACATACTTTTTAGCGTTCCTCATGAGGTACCCTCTCATAGGGTAAGGTCTACCAAGATCTTCCTTGATCAGTGCTGCCATGAGCATCCAGGCGCTTAGATCTTTACAGCTATGCATGATATTTGGGGCCTTAGAGCACGACCCACGGAGGAATCAAAGAAAGGTTTAAAAAAAGCACATGTCTATGAATACCAGGTCATTGATACCCACCTTTTGAGATGATAGCTATAGCAGATTGGTCACATGACACAAGGCAAAGTTTACATCCCTTGAATGACTGAAGATGTGTCTTTGGTCCAGTGTGTTAATAAGGTGCATCCAGACAGGTAAGGAGCACTACACGAGTAAAAGAGATACTGTTAGGTTAGTCATTCTACAAATGGTAATTCTTTTTGCAATTCCTCATGAAATAACATGTCACAGGGCTGGCTATACCCTGATCAGGTTTCTCAACAGTGATCCCAAAGATCATGCCTACGTATCTGTGCACTGGGTTTGAGGAATGGACAGGCATGTGTCCAGGTATAAAACCTGCAATGATTTAGTCAAGCAGATCTCTGACAAATACCCAGGATTCCACTCCTATGAGATAACGGATACTTTCCTCAAAATGGTACCCATGATACCCATGGCTAAGTTTCCTTACCGTGAAAGATTTTAGCAATCCCAAAGGTCAGGGCTGCTGTCTGGTTGATTCCTGGGAACAAGAGGAGCCCTGTAGATACAAAGGAACTTATCTCAGTGTGGCATCTTATCTTCTAAAAATTGACATTCCTTTTCACTTGCTTAAATTTTGAGCATTTTCGAGGCCACATTTCTTGATCAACATGTGAATTCCAGAAGTAGCTAAGGAAATAAAGAAAATATGTACTTACTGGGATCCAACATTCAAAATTCCCAGAAGGTGGAAAGCTCGAACGTCAAGTGATAGGCAGGGCAGCTAAGGAACCAAAGAATTTCTGTTAGGTTGGTCTTGAAACAGAGGACATCTGCTTAAGCCTTTCTTCTGAAATGTCTTGTCATAGAGCAGGTTACGATCTTTCTTCAAATGTGTCTTTCCAAGGTCCATGGACCTAGACCTTTACAGCTATGATCAGAGTTTAATGCCTTGAGAAGCACAACCCAAAACAGAACCCATGGAAATGTTTAAAATACTCAGTACAGACATGGCAAAGTGTACATACCCTGAATGACTGCAATAATCCTTTAGGTTGGAGATGGTTCCACGTTCCTTCCGGGAATAAGGGAAGCCCTGCGGGAACCAAGAATCTTCTCTGAATGTGTTTGGTTGTCGTCAGAAAATTGACAGTTATTTTCTATCCCTCCTATTTTATAACATTTTCGAGACCACATTTGATGAAGAATATGTATAGACATTATATAGAGATAGACAGCAAACATTCACTTACATGTATATCCCCTGGGCTCCCCGGAAGGTGGCAGGCTACAAGCTCCATTGGCAGGCAGAACAGCAGCCCTAAGGAACAACAGAGTTTCTGTAAGTTTTATCTCAATCTGGTGACATACCTTTTAGCGTTCCTCATGAGGTACCCTCTCATAGGGTAAGGTCTACCAAGATCTTCCTTGATCACTGCTGCCATGAGCATCCAGGCGCTTAGATCTTTACAGCTATGCATGATATTTGGGGCCTTAGAGCACGACCCACGGAGGAATCAAAGAAAGGTTTAAAAAAAGCACATGTCTATGAATACCAGGTCATTGATAGCCACCTTTTGAGATGATAGCTACAGCAGATTGGTCACATGACACAAGGCAAAGTTCACAATCCTTGAATGACTGAAGATGTGTCTTTGGTCTAGTGTGTTTATAAGGTGCATCCAGACAGGTAAGGAGCACTACACAAGTAAAAGAGATACTGTTAGGTTAGTCATTCTACAAATGGTATTTCTTTTTGCAATTCCTCATGAAATAACATGTCACAGGGCTGGCTATACCCTGATCAGGTTTCCCAACAGTGATCCCAAAGATCATGCCTACGTATCTGTGAACTGGGTTTGAGGACTGGAAAGGCATGTGTCCAGGTATAAAACCTGCAATGATTTAGTCAAGCAGATCTCTGGCCAATACCCAGGATTCCACTCCTATGAGATAACGGATATTTTCCTCAAAATGGTACCCATGAGACCCATGGCTAAGTTTCCTTACCGTGAAAGATGTTAGCAATCCCAAAGGTCAGGGCTGCTGCCTGGTTGATTCCTGGGAACAAGAGGAGCCCTTTCGATACAAAGGAACTTATCTGAGTGTGGCATCTTATCTTCTAAAAATTGACATTCCTTTTCACTTGCTTAAATTTTGAGCATTTTCGAGGCCACATTTCTTGATCAACATGTGAATTCCAGAAGTAGCTAAGGAAATAAAGAAAATATGTACTTACTGGGATCCAACATTCAAAATTCCCAGAAGGTGGAAAGCTCCAACGTCAAGTGATAGGCAGGGCAGCTAAGGAACCAAAGAGTTTCTGTTAGGTTGGTCTTGAAACAGAGGACATCTGCTTAAGCCTTTCTTCTGAAATGTCTTGTCATAGAGCAGGTTACGATCTTTCTTCAAATGTGTCTTTCCAAGGTCCATGGACCTAGACCTTTACAGCTATAATCAGAGTTTAATGCCTTGAGAAGCACAACCCAAAACAGAACCCATGGAAATGTTTAAAATACTAAGTACAGACATGGCAAAGTGTACACACCCTGAATGACTGCAATAATCCATTAGGTTGGAGATGGTTCCACGTTCCTTCCGGGAATAAGGGAAGCCCTGCGAGAACAAAGAAACTTCTCTGAAGGTGTTTGGTTGTCGTCAGAAAATTGACAGTTATTTTCTATCCCTCCTATTTTATAACATTTTCGAGACCACATTTAATGAAGAATATGTATAGACATTATCTAGAGAAAGACAGCAAACATTCACTTACATGGATATACTTGGGGGCTCCCCGGAAGGTGGCAGGCTACAAGCTCCATTGGCAGGCAGAACAGCAGCCCTAAGGAACAACAGAGTTTCTGTAAGTTTTATCTCAATCTGGTGACATACCTTTTAGCGTTCCTCATGAGGTACCCTCTCATAGGGTAAGGTCTACCAAGATCTTCCTTGATCACTGCTGCCATGAGCATCCAGGCGCTTAGATCTTTACAGCTATGCATGATATTTGGGGCCTTAGAGCACGACCCACGGAGGAATCAAAGAAAGGTTTAAAAAAAGCACATGTCTATGAATACCAGGTCATTGATACCCACCTTTTGAGATGATAGCTACAGCAGATTGGTCACATGACACAAGGCAAAGTTCACAATCCTTGAATGACTGAAGATGTGTCTTTGGTCTAGTGTGTTTATAAGGTGCATCCAGACAGGTAAGGAGCACTACACAAGTAAAAGAGATACTGTTAGGTTAATCATTCTACAAATGGTATTTCTTTTTGCAATTCCTCATGAAATAACATGTCACAGGGCTGGCTATACCCTGATCAGGTTTCCCAACAGTGATCCCAAAGATCATGCCTACGTATCTGTGCACTGGGTTTGAGGACTGGAAAGGCATGTGTCCAGTTATAAAACCTGCAATGATTTAGTCAAGCAGATCTCTGGCAAATACCCAGGATTCCACTCCTATGAGATAACGGATATTTCCCTCAAAATGGTACCCATGAGACCCATGGCTAAGTTTCCTTACCGTGAAAGATTTTAGCAATCCCAAAGGTCAGGGCTGCTGTCTGGTTGATTCCTGGGAACAAGAGGAGCCCTTTAGATACAAAGGAACTTATCTGAGTGTGGCATCTTATCTTCTAAAAATTGACATTCCTTTTCACTTGCTTAAATTTTGAGCATTTTCGAGGCCACATTTCTTGATCAACATGTGAATTCCAGAAGAAGCTAAGGAAATAAAGAAAATATGTACTTACTGGGATCCAACATTCAAAATTCCCAGAAGGTGGAAAGCTCCAACGTCAAGTGATAGGCAGGGCAGCTAAGGAACCAAAGAGTTTCTGTTAGGTTGGTCTTGAAACAGAGGACATCTGCTTAAGCCTTTCTTCTGAAATGTCTTGTCATAGAGCAGGTTACGATCTTTCTTCAAATGTGTCTTTCCAAGGTCCATGGACCTAGAATTTTACAGCTATGATCAGAGTTTAATGCCTTGAGAAGCACAACCCAAAACAGAACCCATGGAAATGTTTAAAATACTCAGTACAGACATGGCAAAGTGTACACACCCTGAATGACTGCAATAATCCATTAGGTTGGAGATGGTTCCACGTTCCTTCCGGGAATAAGGGAAGCCCTGCGAGAACAAAGAAACTTCTCTGAAGGTGTTTGGTTGTCGTCAGAAAATTGACAGTTATTTTCTATCCCTCCTATTTTATAACATTTTCGAGACCACATTTAATGAAGAATATGTATAGACATTACCTAGAGAAAGACAGCAAACATTCACTTACATGGATATACTCGGGGGCTCCCCGGAAGGTGGCAGGCTACAAGCTCCATTAGCAGGCAGAACAGCAGCCCTAAGGAACAACATAGTTTCTGTAAGTTTTATGTCAATCTGGTGACATACCTTTTAGCGTTCCTCTTGAGGTAACCTCTCATAGGGTAAGGCCTACCAAGATCTTCCTTGATCAGTACTGCCATGAGCATCCAGGCGCTTAGATCTTTACAGCTATGCATGATATTTGGGGCCTTAGAGCACGACCCACGGAGGAATCAAAGAAAGGTTTCAAAAAAGCACATGTCTATGAATACCAAGTCATTGATACCCACCTTTTGAGATGATAACTACAGCAGATTGGTCACATGACACCAGGCAAAGTTCACATTCCTTGAATGACTGAAGATGTGTCTTTGGTCCAGTGTGTTAATAAGGTGCATCCAGACAGTAAGGAGCACTACACGAGTAAAAGAGATACTGTTAGGTTAGTCATTCTACAAATGGTATTTCTTTTTGCAATTCCTCATGAAATAACATGTCACAGGGCTGGCTATACCCTGATCAGGTTTCTCAACAGTGATCCCAAAGATCATGCCTACGTATCTGTGCACAGGGTTTGAGGACTGGACAGGCATGTGTCCAGGTATAAAACCTGCAATGATTTAGTCAAGCAGATCTCTGGCAAATACCCAGGATTCCACTCCTATGAGATAACGGATACTTTCCTCAAAATGGTACCCATGATACCCATGGCTAAGTTTCCTTACCGTGAAAGATTTTAGGAATCCCAAAGGTCAGGGCTGCTGTCTGGTTGATTCCTGGGATCAAGAGGAGCCCTGTAGATACAAAGGAACTTATCTGAGTGTGGCATCTTATCTTCTAAAAATTGACATTCCTTTTCACTTGCTTGAATTTTGAGCATTTTCGAGGCCACATTTCTTAATCAACATGTGAATTCCAGAAGTAGCTAAGGAAATAAAGAAAATATGTACTTACTGGGATCCAACATTCAAAATTCCCAGAAGGTGGAAAGCTCCAACGTCACGTGATAGGCAAGGCAGCTAAGGAACCAAAGAATTTCTGTTAGGTTGGTCTTGAAACAGAAGACATCTGCTTAAGCCTTTCTTCTCAAATGTCTTGTCATAGAGCAGGTTACGATCTTTCTTCAAATGTGTCTTTCCAAGGTCCATGGACCTAGACCTTTACAGCTATGATCAGAGTTTAATGCCTTGAGAAGTACAACCCAAAACAGAACCCGTGGAAATGTTTAAAATACTCAGTACAGACATGGCAAAGTGTACATACCCTGAATGACTGCAATAATCCATTAGGTTGGAGATGGTTCCACGTTCCTTTCGGGAATAAGGGAAGACCTGCGGGAACCAAGAATCTTCTCTGAAGGTCTTTGGTTCTCGTCAGAAAATTGACAGCTATTTTCTATCCCTCCTATTTTATAACATTTTCGAGACCACATTTGATGAAGAATTTGTATAGACATTATCTAGAGAAAGACAGCAAACATTCACTTACATGGATATACTTGGGGGCTCCCCGGAAGGTGGCAGGCTACAAGCTCCATTGGCAGGCAGAACAGCAGCCCTAAGGAACAACAGAGTTTCTGTAAGTTTTATCTCAATCTGGTGACATACTTTTTAGAGTTCCTCATGAGGTACCCTCTCATAGGGTAAGGTCTACCAAGATCTTCCTTGATCAGTGCTGCCATGAACATCCAGGCGCTTAGATCTTTACAGCTATGCATGATATTTGGGGCCTTAGAGCACGACCCACGGAGGAATCAAAGAAAGGTTTAAAAAAAGCACATGTCTATGAATACCAGGTCATTGATACCCACCTTTTGAGATGATAGCTATAGCAGATTGGTCACATGACACAAGGCAAAGTTTACATCCCTTGAATGACTGCAGATGTGTCTTTGGTCCAGTGTGTTAATAAGGTGCATCCAGACAGGTAAGGAGCACTACACGAGTAAAAGAGATACTGTTAGGTTAGTAATTCTACAAATGGTAATTCTTTTTGCAATTCCTCATGAAATAACATGTCACAGGGCTGGCTATACCCTGATCAGGTTTCTCAACAGTGATCCCAAAGATCATGCCTACGTATCTGTGCACTGGGTTTGAGGAATGGACAGGCATGTGTCCAGGTATAAAACCTGCAATGATTTAGTCAAGCAGATCTCTGGCAAATACCCAGGATTCCACTCCTATGAGATAACGGATACTTTCCTCAAAATGATACCCATGATACCCATGGCTAAGTTTCCTTACCGTGAAAGATTTTAGCAATCCCAAAGGTCAGGGCTGCTGTCTGGTTGATTCCTGGGAACAAGAGGAGCCCTGTAGATACAAAGGAACTTATCTCAGTGTGGCATCTTATCTTCTAAAAATTGACATTCCTTTTCACTTGCTTAAATTTTGAGCATTTTCGAGGCCACATTTCTTGATCAACATGTGAATTCCAGAAGTAGCTAAGGAAATAAAGAAAATATGTACTTACTGGGATCCAACATTCAAAATTCCCAGAAGGTGGAAAGCTCCAACGTCAAGTGATAGGCAGGGCAGCTAAGGAACCAAAGAATTTCTGTTAGGTTGGTCTTGAAACAGAGGACATCTGCTTAAGCCTTTCTTCTGAAATGTCTTGTCATAGAGCAGGTTACGATCTTTCTTCAAATCTGTCTTTCCAAGGTCCATGGACCTAGACCTTTACAGCTATGATCAGAGTTTAATGCCTTGAGAAGCACAACCCAAAACAGAACCCATGGAAATGTTTAAAATACTCAGTACAGACATGGCAAAGTGTACATACCCTGAATGACTGCAATAATCCTTTAGGTTGGAGATGGTTCCACGTTCCTTCCGGGAATAAGGGAAGCCCTGCGGGAACAAAGAAACTTCGCTGAAGGAGTTTGGTTGTCGTCAGAAAATTGACAGTTATTTTCTATCCCTCCTATTTTATAACATTTTCGAGACCACATTTGATGAAGAATATGTATAGACATTATATAGAGATAGACAGCAAACATTCACTTACATGTATATCCCCTGGGCTCCCCGGAAGGTGGCAGGCTACAAGCTCCATTGGCAGGCAGAACAGCAGCCCTAAGGAACAACAGAGTTTCTGTAAGTTTTATCTCAATCTGGTGACATACCTTTTAGCGTTCCTCATGAGGTACCCTCTCATAGGGTAAGGTCTACCAAGATCTTCCTTGATCACTGCTGCCATGAGCATCCAGGCGCTTAGATCTTTACAGCTATGCATGATATTTGGGGCCTTAGAGCAGGACCCACGGAGGAATCAAAGAAAGGTTTAAAAAAAGCACATGTCTATGAATACCAGGTCATTGATAGCCACCTTTTGAGATGATAGCTACAGCAGATTGGTCACATGACACAAGGCAAAGTTCACAATCCTTGAATGACTGAAGATGTGTCTTTGGTCTAGTGTGTTTATAAGGTGCATCCAGACAGGTAAGGAGCACTACACAAGTAAAAGAGATACTGTTAGGTTAGTCATTCTACAAATGGTATTTCTTTTTGCAATTCCTCATGAAATAACATGTCACAGGGCTGGCTATACCCTGATCAGGTTTCCCAACAGTGATCCCAAAGATCATGCCTACGTATCTGTGAACTGGGTTTGAGGACTGGAAAGGCATGTGTCCAGGTATAAAACCTGCAATGATTTAGTCAAGCAGATCTCTGGCAAATACCCAGGATTCCACTCCTATGAGATAACGGATATTTTCCTCAAAATGGTACCCATGAGACCCATGGCTAAGTTTCCTTACCGTGAAAGATTTTAGCAATCCCAAAGGTCAGGGCTGCTGTCTGGTTGATTCCTGGGAACAAGAGGAGCCCTTTCGATACAAAGGAACTTATCTGAGTGTGGCATCTTATCTTCTAAAAATTGACATTCCTTTTCACTTGCTTAAATTTTGAGCATTTTCGAGGCCACATTTCTTGATCAACATGTGAATTCCAGAAGTAGCTAAGGAAATAAAGAAAATATGTACTTACTGGGATCCAAAATTCAAAATTCCCAGAAGGTGGAAAGCTCGAACGTCAAGTGATAGGCAGGGCAGCTAAGGAACCAAAGAGTTTCTGTTAGGTTGGTCTTGAAACAGAGGACATCTGCTTAAGCCTTTCTTCTGAAATGTCTTGTCATAGAGCAGGTTACGATCTTTCTTCAAATGTGTCTTTCCAAGGTCCATGGACCTAGACCTTTACAGCTATGATCAGAGTTTAATGCCTTGAGAAGCACAACCCAAAACAGAACCCATGGAAATGTTTAAAATACTCAGTACAGACATGGCAAAGTGTACACACCCTGAATGACTGCAATAATCCATTAGGTTGGAGATGGTTCCACGTTCCTTCCGGGAATAAGGGAAGCCCTGCGAGAACAAAGAAACTTCTCTGAAGATGTTTGGTTGTCGTCAGAAAATTGACAGTTATTTTCTATCCCTCCTATTTTATAACATTTTCGAGACCACATTTAATGAAGAATATGTATAGACATTATCTAGAGAAAGACAGCAAACATTCACTTACATGGATATACTTGGGGGCTCCCCGGAAGGTGGCAGGCTACAAGCTCCATTGGCAGGCAGAACAGCAGCCCTAAGGAACAACAGAGTTTCTGTAAGTTTTATCTCAATCTGGTGACATACCTTTTAGCGTTCCTCATGAGGTACCCTCTCATAGGGTAAGGTCTACCAAGATCTTCCTTGATCACTGCTGCAATGAGCATCCAGGCGCTTAGATCTTTACAGCTATGCATGATATTTGGGGCCTTAGAGCACGACCCACGGAGGAATCAAAGAAAGGTTTAAAAAAAGCACATGTCTATGAATACCAGGTCATTGATACCCACCTTTTGAGATGATAGCTACAGCAGATTGGTCACATGACACAAGGCAAAGTTCACAATCCTTGAATGACTGAAGATGTGTCTTTGGTCTAGTGTGTTAATAAGGTGCATCCAGACAGGTAAGGAGCACTACACGAGTAAAGGAGATACTGTTAGGTTAGTCATTCTACAAATGGTATTTCTTTTTGCAATTCCTCATGAAATAACATGTCACAGGGCTGGCTATCCTGATCAGGTTTCTCAACAGTGATCCCAAAGATCATGCCTACGTATCTGTGCACTGGGTTTGAGGACTGGACAGGCATGTGTCCAGGTATAAAACCTGCAATGATTTAGTCAAGCAGATCTCTGGCAAATACCCAGGATTCCACTCCTATGAGATAACGGATACTTTACTCAAAATGGTACCCATGAGACCCATGGCTAAGTTTCCTTACTGTGAAAGATTTTAGCAATCCCAAAGGTCAGGGCTGCTATTTGGTTGATTCCTGGGAACAAGAGGAGCCCTGTAGATACAAAGGAACTTATCTGAGTGTGGCATCTTATCTTCTAAAAATTGACATTCCTTTTCACTTGCTTAAATTTTGAGCATTTTCGAGGCCACATTTCTTGATCAACATGTGAATTCCAGAAGTAGCTAAGGAAATAAAGAAAATATGTACTTACTGGGATCCAACATTCAAAATTCCCAGAAGGTGGAAAGCTCCAACGTCAAGTGATAGGCAGGGCAGCTAAGGAACCAAAGAGTTTCTGTTAGGTTGGTCTTGAAACAGAGGACATCTGCTTAATCCTTTCTTCTGAAATGTCTTGTCATAGAGCAGGTTACGATCTTTCTTCAAATGTGTCTTTCCAAGGGCCATGGACCTAGACCTTTACAGCTATGATCAGAGTTTAATGCCTTGAGAAGTACAACCCAAAACAGAACCCGTGGAAATGTTTAAAATACTCAGTACAGACATGGCAAAGTGTACATACCCTGAATGACTGCAATAATCCATTAGGTTGGAGATGGTTCCACGTTCCTTCCGGGAATAAGGGAAGCCCTGCGGGAACAAAGAAACTTCGCTGAAGGAGTTTGGTTGTCGTCAGAAAATTGACAGTTATTTTCTATCCCTCCTATTTTATAACATTTTCGAGACCACATTTGATGAAGAATATGTATAGACATTATATAGAGATAGACAGCAAACATTCACTTACATGTATATCCCCTGGGCTCCCCGGAAGGTGGCAGGCTACAAGCTCCATTGGCAGGCAGAACAGCAGCCCTAAGGAACAACAGAGTTTCTGTAAGTTTTATCTCAATCTGGCGACATACCTTTTAGCGTTCCTCATGAGGTACCCTCTCATAGGGTAAGGTCTACCAAGATCTTCCTTGATCACTGCTGCCATGAGCATCCAGGCGCTTAGATCTTTACAGCTATGCATGATATTTGGGGCCTTAGAGCACGACCCACGGAGGAATCAAAGAAAGGTTTAAAAAAAGCACATGTCTATGAATACCAGGTCATTGATACCCACCTTTTGAGATGATAGCTACAGCAGATTGGTCACATGACACAAGGCAAAGTTCACAATCCTTGAATGACTGAAGATGTGTCTTTGGTCTAGTGTGTTTATAAGGTGCATCCAGACAGGTAAGGAGCACTACACAAGTAAAAGAGATACTTTAGGTTAGTCATTCTACAAATGGTATTTCGTTTTGCAAGTCCTCATGAAATAACATGTCACAGGGCTGGCTATACCCTGATCAGGTTTCTCAACAGTGATCCCAAAGATCATGCCTACGTATCTGTGCACTGGGTTTGAGGACTGGACAGGCATGTGTCCAGGTATAAAACCTGCAATGATTTAGTCAAGCAGATCTCTGGCAAATACCCAGGATTCCACTCCTATGAGATAACGGATACTTTACTCAAAATGGTACCCATGAGACCCATGGCTAAGTTTCCTTACCGTGAAACATTTTAGCAATCCCAAAGGTCAGGGCTGCTGTCTGGTTGATTCCTGGGAACAAGAGGAGCCCTGTAAATACAAAGAAACCTATCTCAGTGTGGCATCTCATCTTCTAAAAATTGACATTCCTTTTCACTTGCTTAAATTTTGAGCATTTTCGAGGCCACATTTCTTGATCAACATGTGAATTCCAGAAGTAGCTAAGGCTAAGGAAATAAAGAAAATATGTACTTACTGGGATCCAACATTCAAAATTGCCAGAAGGTGGAAAGCTCCAACGTCAAGTGATAGGCAGCGCAGCTAAGGTACCAAAGAGTTTCTGTTAGGTTGGTCTTGAATCAGAGGACATCTGCTTAAGCCTTTCTTCTGAAATGTCTTGTCATAGAGCAGGTTACGATCTTTCTTCAAATGTGTCTTTCCAAGGGCCATGGACCTAGACCTTTACAGCTATGATCAGAGTTTAATGCCTTGAGAAGCACAACCCAAAACAGAACCCGTGGAAATGTTTAAAATACTCAGTACAGACATGGCAAAGTGTACATACCCTGAATGACTGCAATAATCCATTAGGTTGGAGATGGTTCCAGGTTCCTTTCGGGAATAAGGGAAGCCCTGCGGGAACAAAGAATCTTCTCTGAAGGTGTTTGGTTGTCGTCAGAAAATTGACAGTTATGTTCTATCCCTCCTATTTTATAACATTTTCGAGGCCACATTTGATGAAGAATATGTATAGAAATTATATAGAGATAGACAGCAAACATTCACTTACATGGATATCCCCTGAGCTCCCCGGAAGGTGGCAGGCTTCAAGCTCCATTGGCAGGCAGAACAGCAGCCCTAAGGAACAACAGAGTTTCTGTAAGTTTTATCTCAATCTGGTGACATACTTTTTAGCATTCCTCATGAGGTACCCTCTCATAGGGTAAGGTCTACCAAGATCTTCCTTGATCAGTGCTGCCATGAGCATCCAGCCGCTTAGATCTTTACAGCTATGCATGATATTTGGGGCCTTAGAGCACGACCCACGGAGGAATCAAAGAAAGGTTTAAAAAAAGCACATGTCTATGAATACCAGGTCATTGATACCCACCTTTTGAGATGATAGCTATAGCAGATTGGTCACATGACACAAGGTAAAGTTTGCATTCCTTGAATGACTGAAGATGTTAATAAGGTGCATCCAGACAGGTAAGGAGCACTACACGAGTAAAAGAGATACTGTTAGGTTAGTCATTCTACAAATGGTAATTCTTTTTGCAATTCCTCATGAAATAACATGTCACAGGGCTGGCTATACCCTGATCAGGTTTCTCAACAGTGATCCCAAAGATCATGCCTACGTATCTGTGCACTGGGTTTGAGGACTGGACAGGCATGTGTCCAGGTATAAAACCTGCAATGATTTAGTCAAGCAGATCTCTGGCAAATACCCAGGATTCCACTCCTATGAGATAACGGATACTTTCCTCAAAATGGTACCCATGATACCCATGGCTAAGTTTCCTTACCGTGAAAGATTTTAGCAATCCCAAAGGTCAGGGCTGCTGTCTGGTTGATTCCTGGGATCAACAGGAGCCCTGTAGATACAAAGGAACTTATCTGAGTGTGGCATCTTATCTTCTAAAAATTGACATTCCTTTTCACTTGCTTGAATTTTGAGCATTTTCGAGGCCACATTTCTTAATCAACATGTGAATTCCAGAGGTAGCTAAGGAAATAAAGAAAATATGTACTTACTGGGATCCAACATTCAAAATTCCCAGAAGGTGGAAAGCTCCAACGTCAAGTGATAGGCAGGGCAGCTAAGGAACCAAAGAATTTCTGTTAGGTTGGTCTTGAAACAGAGGACATCTGCTTAAGCCTTTCTTCTGAAATGTCTTGTCATAGAGCAGGTTACGATCTTTCTTCAAATCTGTCTTTCCAAGGTCCATGGACCTAGACCTTTACAGCTATGATCAGAGTTTAATGCCTTGAGAAGCACAACCCAAAACAGAACCCATGGAAATGTTTAAAATACTCAGTACAGACATGGCAAAGTGTACATACCATGAATGACTGCAATAATCCATTAGGTTGGAGATGGTTCCACGTTCCTTCCGGGAATAAGGGAAGCCCTGCGGGAACAAAGAAATTTCGCTGAAGGAGTTTGGTTGTCGTCAGAAAATTGACAGTTATTTTCTATCCTTCCTATTTTATAACATTTTCGAGACCACATTTGATGAAGAATATGTATAGACATTATATAGAGATAGACAGCAAACATTCACTTACATGGATATCCCCTGGGCTCCCCGGAAGGTGGCAGGCTACAAGCTCCATTGGCAGGCAGAACAGCAGCCCTAAGGAACAACAGAGTTTCTGTAAGTTTTATCTCAATCTGGTGACATACCTTTTAGCGTTCCTCATGAGGTACCACCTTTTGAGATGATAGCTACAGCAGATTGGTCACATGACACAAGGCAAAGTTCACATTCCTTGAATGACTGAAGATGTGTCTTTGGTCCAGTGTGTTAATAAGGTGCATCCAGACAGGTAATGAGCACTACACGAGTAAAAGAGATACTGTTAGGTTAGTCATTCTACAAATGGTATTTCTTTTTGCAATTCCTCATGAAATAACATGCCACAGGGCTGGCTATACCCTGATCAGGTTTCTCAACAGTGATCCCAAAGATCATCCCTACGTATCTGTGCACTGGGTTTGAGGACTGGACAGGCATGTGTCCAGGTATAAAACCTGCAATGATTTAGTCAAGCAGATCTCTGGCAAATACCCAGGATTCCACTCCTATGAGATAACGGATACTTTCCTCAAAATGGTACCCATGAGACCCATGGCTAAGTTTCCTTACCGTGAAAGATTTTAGCAATCCCAAAGGTCAGGGCTGCTGTCTGATTGATTCCTGGGAACAAGAGGAGCCCTGTAGATACAAAGGAACTTATCTCAGTGTGGCATCTTATCTTCGAAAAATTGACATTCCTTTTCACTTGCTTAAATTTTGAGCATTTTCGAGGCCACATTTCTTGATCAACATGTGAATTCCAGAAGTAGCTAAGGAAATAAAGAAAATATGTACTTAATGGGATCCAACATTCAAAATTCCCAGAAGGTGGAAAGCTCCAACTTCAAGTGATAGGCAGGGTAGCTAAGGAACCAAAGAGTTTCTGTTAGGTTGGTCTTGAAACAGAGGACATCTGCTTAAGCCTTTCTTCTGAAATGTCTTGTCATAGAGCAGGTTACGATCTTTCTTCAAATGTGTCTTTCCAAGGGCCATGGACCTAGACCTTTACAGCTATGATCAGAGTTTAATGCCTTGAGAAGCACAACCCAAAACAGAACCCATGGAAATGTTTAAAATACTCAGTACAGACATGGCAAAGTGTACATACCCTGAATGACTGCAATAATCCATTAGGTTGGAGATGGTTCCACGTTCCTTCCGGGAATAAGGGAAGCCCTGCGGGAACAAAGAAACTTCGCTGAAGGAGTTTGGTTGTCGTCAGAAAATTGACAGTTATTTTCTATCCCTCCTATTTTATAACATTTTCGAGACCACATTTGATGAAGAATATGTATAGACATTATATAGAGATAGACAGCAAATATTCACTTACATGGATATCCCCTGGGCTCCCCGGAAGGTGGCAGGCTACAAGCTCCATTGGCAGGCAGAACAGCAGCCCTAAGGAACAACAGAGTTTCTGTAAGTTTTATCTCAATCTGGTGACATACCTTTTAGCGTTCCTCATGAAGTACCCTCTCATAGGGTAAGGTCTACCAAGATCTTCCTTGATCAGTGCTGCCATGAGCATCCAGGCGCTTAGATCTTTACAGCTATGCATGATATTTGGGGCCTTAGAGCACGACCCACGGAGGAATCAAAGAAAGGTTTAAAAAAAGCACATGTCTATGAATACCAGGTCATTGATACCCACCTTTTGAGATGATAGCTACAGCAGATTGGTCACATGACACAAGGCAAAGTTCACATTCCTTGAATGACTGAAGATGTGTCTTTGGTCCAGTGTGTTAATAAGGTGTATCCAGACAGTAAGGAGCACTACACAAGTAAAAGAGATACTGTTAGGTTAGTCATTCTACAAATGGTATTTCCTTTTGCAATTCCTCATGAAATAACATGTCACAGGGCTGGCTATAGCCTGATCAGGTTTCTCAACAGTGATCCCAAAGATCATGCGTACGTATCTGTGCACTGGGTTTGAGGACTGGACAGGCATGTGTCCAGGTATAAAACCTGCAATGATTTAGTCAAGCAGATCTCTGGCAAATACCCAGGATTCCACTCCTATGAGATAACGGATACTTTCCTCAAAATGGTACCCATGATACCCAGGGCTAAGATTCCTTACCGTGAAAGATTTTAGCAATCCCAAAGGTCAGGGCTGCTGTCTGGTTGATTCCTGGGATCAAGAGGAGCCCTGTAGATACAAAGGAACTTATCTGAGTGTGGCATCTTATCTTCTAAAAATTGACATTCCTTTTCACTTGCTTGAATTTTGAGCATTTTCGAGGCCACATTTCTTAATCAACATGTGAATTCCAGAAGTAGCTAAGGAAATAAAGAAAATATGTACTTACTGGGATCCAACATTCAAAATTCCCAGAAGGTGGAAAGCTCCAACGTCAAGTGATAGGCAGGGCAGCTAAGGAACCAAAGAATTTCTGTTAGGTTGGTCTTGAAACAGAGGACATCTGCTTAAGCCTTTCTTCTGAAATGTCTTGTCATAGTGCAGGTTACGATCTTTCTTCAAATGTGTCTTTCCAAGGTCCATGTACCTAGACCTTTACAGCTATGATCAGAGTTTAATGCCTTGAGAAGCACAACCCAAAACGGAACCCATGGAAATGTTTAAAATACTCAGTACAGACATGGCAAAGTGTACATGCCCTGAATGACTGCAATAATCCATTAGGTTGGAGATGGTTCCACGTTCCTTCTGGGAATAAGGGAAGCCCTGCGGGAACAAAGAAACTTCTCTGAAGGAGTTTGGTTGTCGTCAGAAAATTGACAGTTATGTTCTATCCCTCCTATTTTATAACATTTTCGAGACCACATTTGATGAAGAATATGTATAGACATTATCTAGAGAAAGACAGCAAACATTCACTTACATGGATATACTCAGGGGCTCCCCGGAAGGTGGCAGGCTACAAGCTCCATTGGTAGGCAGAACAGCAGCCCTAAGGAACAACAGAGTTTCTGTAAGTTTTATGTCAATCTGGTGACATACCTTTTAGCGTTCCTCTTGAGGTAACCTCTCATAGGGTAAGGCCTACCAAGATCTTCCTTGATCAGTGCTGCCATGAGCATCCAGGCACTTAGATCTTTACAGCTATGCATGATATTTGGGGCCTTAGAGCACGACCCACGGAGGAATCAAAGAAAGGTTTAAAAAAAGCACATGTCTATGAATACCAGGTCATTGATACCCACCTTTTGAGATGATAGCTATAGCAGATTGGTCACATGACACAAGGCAAAGTTCACATTCCTTGAATGACTGAAGCTGTGTCTTCGGTCCAGTGTGTTAATAAGGTGCATCCAGACAGGTAAGGAGCACTACACGAGTAAAAGAGATACTTTAGGTTAGTCATTCTACAAATGGTATTTCGTTTTGCAAGTCCTCATGAAATAACATGTCACAGGGCTCAACAGTGATCCCAAAGATCATGCCTACGTATCTGTGCACTGGGTTTGAGGACTGGACAGGCATGTGTCCAGGTATAAAACCTGCAATGATTTAGTCAAGCAGATCTCTGGCAAATACCCAGGATTCCACTCCTATGAGATAACGGATACTTTACTCAAAATGGTACCCATGAGACCCATGGCTAAATTTCCTTACCGTGAAACATTTTAGCAATCCCAAAGGTCAGGGCTGCTGTCTGGTTGATTCCTGGGAACAAAAGGAGCCATGTAAATACAAAGAAACTTATCTCAGTGTGGCATCTTATCTTCTAAAAATTGACATTCCTTTTCACTTGCTTAAATTTTGAGCATTTTCGAGGCCACATTTCTTGATCAACATGTGAATTCCAGAAGTAGCTAAGGCTAAGGAAATAAAGAAAATATGTACTTACTGGGATCCAACATTCAAAATTCCCAGAAGGTGGAAAGCTCCAACGTCAAGTGATAGGCAGCGCAGCTAAGGAACCAAAGAGTTTCTGTTAGGTTGGTCTTGAATCAGAGGGCATCTGCTTAAGCCTTTCTTCTGAAATGTCTTGTCATAGAGCAGGTTACGATCTTTCTTCAAATGTGTCTTTCCAAGGGCCATGGACCTAGACCTTTACAGCTATGATCAGAGTTTAATGCCTTGAGAAGCACAACCCAAAACAGAACCCGTGGAAATGTTTAAAATACTCAGTACAGACATGGCAAAGTGTACATACCCTGAATGACTGCAATAATCCATTAGGTTGGAGATGGTTCCAGGTTCCTTTCGGGAATAAGGGAAGCCCTGCGGGAACAAAGAATCTTCTCTGAAGGTGTTTGGTTGTCGTCAGAAAATTGACAGTTATGTTCTATCCCTCCTATTTTATAACATTTTCGAGACCACATTTGATGAAGAATATGTATAGAAATTATATAGAGATAGACAGCAAACATTCACTTACATGGATATCCCCTGAGCTCCCCGGAAGGTGGCAGGCTACAAGCTCCATTGGCAGGCAGAACAGCAGCCCTAAGGAACAACAGAGTTTCTGTAAGTTTTATCTCAATCTGGTGACGTACTTTTTAGCATTCCTCATGAGGTACCCTCTCATAGGGTAAGGTCTACCAAGATCTTCCTTGATCAGTGCAGCCATGAGCATCCAGGCGCTTAGATCTTTACATCTATGCATGATATTTGGGGCCTTAGAGCACGACCCACGGAGGAATCAAAGAAAGGTTTAAAAAAAGCACATGTCTATGAATACCAGGTCATTGATACCCACCTTTTGAGATGATAGCTATAGCAGATTGGTCACATGACACAAGGCAAAGTTTGCATTCCTTCAATGACTGAAGATGTGTCTTTGGTCCAGTGTGTTAATAAGGTGCATCCAGACAGGTAAGGAGCACTACACGAGTAAAAGAGATACTGTTAGGTTAGTCATTCTACAAATGGTAATTCTTTTTGCAATTCCTCATGAAATAACATGTCACAGGGCTGGCTATACCCTGATCAGGTTTCTCAACAGTGATCCCAAAGATCATGCGTACGTATCTGTGCACTGGGTTTGAGGACTGGACAGGCATGTGTCCAGGTATAAAACCTGCAATGATTTAGTCAAGCAGATCTCTGGCAAATACCCAGGATTCCACTCCTATGAGATAACGGATACTTTCTTCAAAATGGTACCCATGATACCCAGGGCTAAGATTCCTTACCGTGAAAGATTTTAGCAATCCCAAAGGTCAGGGCTGCTGTCTGGTTGATTCCTGGGATCAAGAGGAGCCCTGTAGATACAAAGGAACTTATCTGAGTGTGGCATCTTATCTTCTAAAAATTGACATTCCTTTTCACTTGCTTGAATTTTGAGCATTTTCGAGGCCACATTTCTTAATCAACATGTGAATTCCAGAAGTAGCTAAGGAAATAAAGAAAATATGTACTTACTGGGATCCAACATTCAAAATTTCCAGAAGGTGGAAAGCTCCAACGTCAAGTGATAGGCAGGGCAGCTAAGGAACCAAAGAATTTCTGTTAGGTTGGTCTTGAAACAGAGGACATCTGCTTAAGCCTTTCTTCTGAAATGTCTTGTCATAGAGCAGGTTACGATCTTTCTTCAAATCTGTCTTTCCAAGGTCCATGGACCTAGACCTTTACAGCTATGATCAGAGTTTAATGCCTTGAGAAGCACAACCCAAAACAGAACCCGTGGAAATGTTTAAAATACTCAGTACAGACATGGCAAAGTGTACATACCCTGAATGACTGCAATAATCCATTAGGTTGGAGATGGTTCCAGGTTCCTTTCGGGAATAAGGGAAGCCTTGCGGGAACAAAGAATCTTCTCTGAAGGTGTTTGGTTGTCGTCAGAAAATTGACAGTTATGTTCTATCCCTCCTATTTTATAACATTTTCGAGACCACATTTGATGAAGAATATGTATAGAAATTATATAGAGATAGACAGCAAACATTCACTTACATGGATATCCCCTGAGCTCCCCGGAAGGTGGCAGGCTACAAGCTCCATTGGCAGGCAGAACAGCAGCCCTAAGGAACAACAGAGTTTCTGTAAGTTTTATCTCAATCTGGTGACGTACTTTTTAGCATTCCTCATGTGGTACCCTCTCATAGGGTAAGGTCTACCAAGATCTTCCTTGATCAGTGCTGCCATGAGCATCCAGGCGCTTAGATCTTTACATCTATGCATGATATTTGGGGCCTTAGAGCACGACCCACGGAGGAATCAAAGAAAGGTTTAAAAAAAGCACATGTCTATGAATACCAGGTCATTGATACCCACCTTTTGAGATGATAGCTATAGCAGATTGGTCACATGACACAAGGCAAAGTTTGCATTCCTTCAATGACTGAAGATGTGTCTTTGGTCCAGTGTGTTAATAAGGTGCATCCAGACAGGTAAGGAGCACTACACGAGTAAAAGAGATACTGTTAGGTTAGTCATTCTACAAATGGTAATTCTTTTTGCAATTCCTCATGAAATAACATGTCACAGGGCTGGCTATACCCTGATCAGGTTTCTCAACAGTGATCCCAAAGATCATGCGTACGTATCTGTGCACTGGGTTTGAGGACTGGACAGGCATGTGTCCAGGTATAAAACCTGCAATGATTTAGTCAAGCAGATCTCTGGCAAATACCCAGGATTCCACTCCTATGAGATAACAGATACTTTCTTCAAAATGGTACCCATGATACCCAGGGCTAAGTTTCCTTACCGTGAAAGATTTTAGCAATCCCAAAGGTCAGGGCTGCTGTCTGGTTGATTCCTAGGATCAAGAGGAGCCCTGTAGATACAAAGGAACTTATCTGAGTGTGGCATCTTATCTTCTAAAAATTGACATTCCTTTTCACTAGCTTGAATTTTGAGCATTTTCGAGGCCACATTTCTTAATCAACATGTGAATTCCAGAAGTAGCTAAGGAAATAAAGAAAATATGTACTTACTGGGATCCAACATTCAAAATTCCCAGAAGGTGGAAAGCTCCAACGTCAAGTGATAGGCAGGGCAGCTAAGGAACCAAAGAATTTCTGTTAGGTTGGTCTTGAAACAGAGGACATCTGCTTAAGCCTTTCTTCTGAAATGTCTTGTCATAGAGCAGGTTACGATCTTTCTTCAAATCTGTCTTTCCAAGGTCCATGGACCTAGACCTTTACAGCTATGATCAGAGTTTAATGCCTTGAGAAGCACAACCCAAAACAGAACCCATGGAAATGTTTAAAATACTCAGTACAGATATGGCAAAGTGTACATACCATGAATGACTGCAATAATCCATTAAGTTGGAGATGGTTCCACGTTCCTTCCGGGAATAAGGGAAGCCCTGAGGGAACAAAGAAATTTCGCTGAAGGAGTTTGGTTGTCGTCAGAAAATTGACAGTTATTTTCTATCCTTCCTATTTTATAACATTTTCGAGACCACATTTGATGAAGAATATGTATAGACATTATATAGAGATAGACAGCAAACATTCACTTACATGGATATCCCCTGGGCTCCCCGGAAGGTGGCAGGCTACAAGCTCCATTGGCAGGCAGAACAGCAGCCCTAAGGAACAACAGAGTTTCTGTAAGTTTTATCTCAATCTGGTGACATACCTTTTAGCGTTCCTCATGAGGTACCCTCTCATAGGGTAAGGTCTACCAAGATCTTCCTTGATCAGTGCTGCCATGAGCATCCAGGCGCTTAGATCTTTACAGCTATGCATGATATTTGGGGCCTTAGAGCACGACCCACGGATGAATCAAAGAAAGGTTTAAAAAAAGCACATGTCTATGAATACCAGGTCATTGATACCCACCTTTTGAGATGATAGCTACAGCAGATTGGTCACATGACACAAGGCAACGTTCACATTCCTTGAATGACTGAAGATGTGTCTTTGGTCCAGTGTGTTAATAAGGTGCATCCAGACAGGTAATGAGCACTACACGAGTAAAAGAGATACTGTTAGGTTAGTCATTCTACAAATGGTATTTCTTTTTGCAATTCCTCATGAAATAACATGCCACAGGGCTGGCTATACCCTGATCAGGTTTCTCAACAGTGATCCCAAAGATCATCCCTACGTATCTGTGCACTGGGTTTGAGGACTGGACAGGCATGTGTCCAGGTATAAAACCTGCAATGATTTAGTCAAGGAGATCTCTGGCAAATACCCAGGATTCCACTCCTATGAGATAACGGATACTTTCCTCAAAATGGTACCCATGAGACCCATGGCTAAGTTTCCTTACCGTGAAAGATTTTAGCAATCCCAAAGGTCAGGGCTGCTGTCTGGTTGATTCCTGGGAACAAGAGGAGCCCTGTAGATACAAAGGAACTTATCTCAGTGTGGCATCTTATCTTCTAAAAATTGACATTCCTTTTCACTTGCTTAAATTTTGAGCATTTTCGAGGCCACATTTCTTGATCAACATGTGAATTCCAGAAGTAGCTAAAGAAATAAAGAAAATATGTACTTAATGGGATCCAACATTCAAAATTCCCAGAAGGTGGAAAGCTCCAACGTCAAGTGATAGGCAGGGTAGCTAAGGAACCAAAGAGTTTCTGTTAGGTTGGTCTTGAAACAGAGGACATCTGCTTAAGCCTTTCCTCTGAAATATCTTGTCATAGAGCAGGTTACGATCTTTCTTCAAATGTGTCTTTCCAAGGGCCATGGACCTAGACCTTTACAGCTATGATCAGAGTTTAATGCCTTGAGAAGCACAACCCAAAACAGAACCCATGAAAATGTTTAAAATACTCAGTACAGACATGGCAAAGTGTACATACCCTGAATGACTGCAATAATCCATTAGGTTGGAGATGGTTCCACGTTCCTTTCGGGAATAAGGGAAGCCCTGCGGGAACAAAGAATCTTCTCTGAAGGTGTTTGGTTGTCGTCAGAAAATTGACAGTTATTTTCTATCCCTCCTATTTTATAACATTTTCGAGACCACATTTGATGAAGAATATGTATAGACAATGGGCCTCATTACGACCCAGGCGGTAAGGGGTTAACGGCAGCGTTAACAGCGCCAACCCTTACCGCCTGAGTACGAGGTCCCTTAGCGCCATGGCGCTTTTAACACCTGCTTTTAGCAGGTGTTAAAATCCATGGCGCTAAGGGACCATGGAGTTAATTACGCCACCGTAATTTACGGTGGCGTAATTAACGCCTTCCCCACTCCCATTATACCCTATGGGGCAAAAATGGGAATGGGGAAGGGTAAATGGGGATTGGGGACTTACCGCCCCGCCAAGGTCGGAATGGGGCGGTAAGTCCGCCAACCACCATGGCGTAAACGTAGTTTACGCCATGGTGGTAAAGTCACGGCCCAGGCGGTAACTTACCGCCTGGGTCGTAATGAGGCCCATTATCTAGAGAAAGACAGCAAACATTCACTTACATGGATATACTCGGGGGCTCCCCGGAAGGTGGCAGGCTACAAGCTCCATTGGCAGGCAGAACAGCAGCCCTAAGGAACAACAGAGTTTCTGTAAGTTTTATCTCAATCTGGTGACATACCTTTTAGCGTTCCTCATGAGGTACCCTCTCATAGGGTAAGGCCTACCAAGATCTTCCTTGATCAGTGCTGCCATGAGCATCCAAGCGCTTAGATCTTTACAGCTATGCATGATATTTGGGGCCTTAGAGCACGACCCACGGAGGTATCAAAGAAAGGTTTAAAAAAAGCACATGTCTATGAATACCAGGTCATTGATACCCACCTTTTGAGATGATAGCTACAGCAGATTGGTCACATGACACAAGGCAAAGTTCACATTCCTTGAATGACTGAAGATGTGTCTTTGGTCCAGTGTGTTAATAAGGTGCATCCAGACAGTAAGGAGCACTACACGAGTAAAAGAGATACTGTTAGGTTAGTCATTCTACAAATGGTATTTCTTTTTGCAATTCCTCATGAAATAACATGTCACAGGGCTGGCTATAGCCTGATCAGGTTTCTCAACAGTGATCCCAAAGATCATGCGTACATATCTGTACACTGGGTTTGAGGACTGGACAGGCATGTGTCCAGGTATAAAACCTGCAATGATTTAGTCAAGCAGATCTCTGGCAAATACCCAGGATTCCACTCCTATGAGATAACGGATACTTTCCTCAAAATGGTACCCATGATACCCATGGCTAAGTTTCCTTACCGTGAAAGATTTTAGCAATCCCAAAGGTCAGGGCTGCTGTCTGGTTGATTCCTGGGATCAAGAGGAGCCCTGTAGATACAAAGGAACTTATCTGAGTGTGGCATCTTATCTTCTAAAAATTGACATTCCTTTTCACTTGCTTGAATTTTGAGCATTTTCGAGGCCACATTTCTTAATCAACATGTGAATTCCAGAAGTAGCTAAGGAAATAAAGAAAATATGTACTTACTGGGATCCAACATTCAAAATTCCCAGAAGGTGGAAAGCTCCAACGTCAAGTGATAGGCAGGGCAGCTAAGGAACCAAAGAATTTCTGTTTGGTTGGTCTTGAAACAGAGGACATCTGCTTAAGCCTTTCTTCTCAAATGTCTTGTCATAGAGCAGGTTACGATCTTTCTTCAAATGTGTCTTTCCAAGGTCCATGGACCTAGACCTTTACAGCTATGATCAGAGTTTAATGCCTTGAGAAGCACAACCCAAAGCAGAACCCATGGAAATGTTTACAATACTCAGTACATACATGGCAAAGTGTACACACCCTGAATGACTGCAATAATCCATTAGGTTGGAGATGGTTCCACGTTCCTTCCGGGAATAAGGGAAGCCCTGCAAGAACAAAGAAACTTCTCTGAAGGTGTTTGGTTGTCGTCAGAAAATTGACAGTTATTTTCTATCCCTCCTATTTTATAACATTTTCGAGACCACATTTAATGAAGAATATGTATAGACATTATCTAGAGAAAGACAGCAAACATTCACTTACAAGGATATACTCGGGGGCTCCCCGGAAGGTGGCAGGCTACAAGCTCCATTGGCAGGCAGAACAGCAGCCCTAAGGAAAAACAGAGTTTCTGTAAGTTTTATGTCAATCTGGTGACATACCTATTAGCGTTCCTCATGAGGTAACCTCTCATAGGGTAAGGCCTACCAAGATCTTGCTTGATCAGTGCTGCCATGAGCATCCAGGTGCTTAGATCTTTACAGCTATGCATGATATTTGGGGCCTTATAGCACGACCCACGGAGGAATCAAAGAAAGGTTTAAAAAAAGCACATGTCTATGAATACCAGGTCATTGATACCCACCTTTAGATGATAACTACAGCAGATTGGTCACATGACACAAGGCAAAGTTCACATTCCTTGAATGACTGAAGATGTGTCTTTGGTCCAGTGTGTTAATAAGGTGCATCCAGACAGTAAGGAGCACTACACGAGTAAAAGAGATACTGTTAGGTTAGTCATTCTACAAATGGTATTTCTTTTTGCAATTCCTCATGAAATAACATGTCACAGGGCTGGCTATAGCCTGATCAGGTTTCTCAACAGTGATCCCAAAGATCATGCGTACGTATCTGTGCACTGGGTTTGAGGACTGGACAGGCCTGTGTCCAGGTATAAAACCTGCAATGATTTAGTCAAGCAGATCTCTGGCAAATACCCAGGATTCCACTCCTATGAGATAACGGATACTTTCTTCAAAATGGTACCCATGATACCCAGGGCTAAGTTTCCTTACCGTGAAAGATTTTAGCAATCCCAAAGGTCAGGGCTGCTGTCTGGTTGATTCCTGGGATCAAGAGGAGCCCTGTAGATACAAAGGAACTTATCTGAGTGTGGCATCTTATCTTCTAAAAATTGACATTCCTTTTCACTTGCTTGAATTTTGAGCATTTTCGAGGCCACATTTCTTAATCAACATGTGAATTCCAGAAGTAGCTAAGGAAATAAAGAAAATATGTACTTACTGGGATCCAACATTCAAAATTCCCAGAAGGAGGAAAGCTCCAACGTCAAGTGATAGCCAGGGCAGCTAAGGAACCAAAGAATTTCTGTTAGGTTGGTCTTGAAACAGAGGACATCTGCTTAAGCCTTTCTTCTGAAATGCCTTGTCATAGAGCAGGTTACAATCTTTCTTCAAATGTGTCTTTCTAAGGTCCATGGACCTAGACCTTTACAGCTATGATCAGAGTTTAATGCCTTGAGAAGCACAACCCAAAACAGAACCTATGGAAATGTTTAAAATACTCAGTACAGACATGGCAAAGTGTACATTCCCTGAATGACTGCAATAATCCATTAGGTTGGAGATGGTTCCATTTTCCTTCCGGGAATAAGGGAAGCCCTGCGGGAACAAAGAAACTTCTCTGAAGGAGTTTGGTTGTCGTCAGAAAATTGACAGTTATGTTCTATCCCTCCTATTTTATAACATTTTCGAGACCACATTTGATGAAGAATATGTATAGAAATTATATAGAGATAGACAGCAAACATTCACTTACATGGATATCCCCCGAGCTCCCCGGAAGGTGGCAGGCTACAAGCTCCATTGGCAGGCAGAACAGCAGCCCTAAGGAACAACAGAGTTTCTGTAAGTTTTATCTCAATCTGGTGACATACTTTTTAGCGTTCCTCATTAGGTACCCTCTCATAGGGTAAGGTCTACCAAGATCTTCCTTGATCAGTGCTGCCATGAGCATCCAGGCGCTTAGATCTTTACAGCTATGCATGATATTTGGGGCCTTAGAGCACGACCCACGGAGGAATCAAAGAAAGGTTTAAAAAAAGCACATGTCTATGAATACCAGGTCATTGATACCCACCTTTTGAGATGATAGCTATAGCAGATTGGTCACATGACACAAGGCAAAGTTCACATTCCTTGAATGACTGAAGATGTGTCTTTGGTCAAGTGTGTTAATAAGGTGCATCCAGACAGGTAAGGAGCACTACACGAGTAAAAGAGATACTGTTAGGTTAGTCATTCTACAAATGGTATTTCTTTTTGCAATTCCTCATGAAATAACATGTCACAGGGCTGGCTATACCCTGATCAGGTTTCTCAACAGTGATCCCAAAGATCATGCGTACGTATCTGTGCACTGGGTTTGAGGACTGGACAGGCATGTGTCCAGGTATAAAACCTGCAATGATTTAGTCAAGCAGATCTCTGGTAAATACCCAGGATTCCACTCCTATGAGATAACGGATACTTTCCTCAAAATGGTACCCATGATACCCAGGGCTAAGTTTCCTTACCGTGAAAGATTTTAGTAATCCCAAAGGTCAGGGCTGCTGTCTGGTTGATTCCTGGGATCAAGAGGAGCCCTGTAGATACAAAGGAACTTATCTGAGTGTGGCATCTTATCTTCTAAAAATTGACATTCCTTTTCACTTGCTTGAATTTTGAGCATTTTCGAGGCCAGATTTCTTAATCAACATGTGAATTCCAGAAGTAGCTAAGGAAATAAAGAAAATATGTACTTACTGGGTTCCAACATTCAAAATTCCCAGAAGGTGGAAAGCTCCAACGTCAAGTGATAGGCAGGGCAGCTAAGGAACCAAAGAATTTCTGTTAGGTTGGTCTTGAAACAGAGGACATCTGCTTAAGCCTTTCTTCTGAAATGTCTTGTCATAGTGCAGGTTACGATCTTTCTTCAAATGTGTCTTTCCAAGATCCATGGACCTAGACCTTTACAGCTATGATCAGAGTTTAATGCCTTGAGAAGCACAACCCAAAACAGAACCCATGGAAATGTTTAAAATACTCAGTACAGACATGGCAAAGTGTACATGCCCTGAATGACTGCAATAATCCATTAGGTTGGAGATGGTTCCACGTTCCTTCTGGGAATAAGGGAAGCCCTGCGGGGACAAAGAAACTTCTCTGAAGGAGTTTGGTTGTCGTCAGAAAATTGACAGTTATGTTCTATCCCTCCTATTTTATAACATTTTCGAGACCACATTTGATGAAGAATATGTATAGACATTATCTAGAGAAAGACAGCAAACATTCACTTACATGGATATACTCAGGGGCTCCCCGGAAGGTGGCAGGCTACAAGCTCCATTGGCAGGCAGAACAGCAGCCCTAAGGAACAACAGAGTTTCTGTAAGTTTTATGTCAATCTGGTGACATACCTTTTAGCGTTCCTCTTGAGGTAACCTCTCATAGGGTAAGGCCTACCAAGATCTTCCTTGATCAGTGCTGCCATGAGCATCCAGGCACTTAGATCTTTACAGCTATGCATGATATTTGGGGCCTTAGAGCACGACCCACGGAGGAATCAAAGAAAGGTTTAAAAAAAGCACATGTCTATGAATACCAGGTCATTGATACCCACCTTTTGAGATGATAGCTATAGCAGATTGGTCACATGACACAAGGCAAAGTTCACATTCCATGAATGACTGAAGATGTGTCTTCGGTCCAGTGTGTTAATAAGGTGCATCCAGACAGGTAAGGAGCACTACACGAGTAAAAGAGATACTTTAGGTTAGTCATTCTACAAATGGTATTTCGTTTTGCAAGTCCTCATGAAATAACATGTCACAGGGCTGGCTATACCCTGATCAGGTTTCTCAACAGTGATCCCAAAGATCATGCCTACGTATCTGTGCACTGGGTTTGAGGACTGGACAGGCATGTGTCCAGGTATAAAACCTGCAATGATTTAGTCAAGTAGATCTCTGGCAAATACCCAGGATTCCACTCCTATGAGATAACGGATACTTTACTCAAAATGGTACCCATGAGACCCATGGCTAAGTTTCCTTACCGTGAAACATTTTAGCAATCCCAAAGGTCAGGGCTGCTGTCTGGTTGATTCCTGGGAACAAGAGGAGCCCTGTAAATACAAAGAAACTTATCTCAGTGTGGCATCTTATCTTCTAAAAATTGACATTCCTTTTCACTTGCTTAAATTTTGAGCATTTTCGAGGCCACATTTCTTGATCAACATGTGAATTCCAGAAGTAGCTAAGGAAATAAAGAAAATATGTACTTACTGGGATCCAACATTCAAAATTCCCAGAAGGTGGAAAGCTCCAACGTCAAGTGATAGGCAGCGCAGCTAAGGAGCCAAAGAGTTTCTGTTAGGTTGGTCTTGAATCAGAGGACATCTGCTTAAGCCTTTCTTCTGAAATGTCTTGTCATAGAGCAGGTTACGATCTTTCTTCAAATGTGTCTTTCCAAGGGCCGTGGACCTAGACCTTTACAGCTATAATCAGAGTTTAATGCCTTGAGAAGCACAACCCAAAACAGAACCCGTGGAAATGTTTAAAATACTCAGTACAGACATGGCAAAGTGTACATACCCTGAATGACTGCAATAATCCATTAGGTTGGAGATGGTTCCAGGTTCCTTTCGGGAATAAGGGAAGCCCTGCGGGAACAAAGAATCTTCTCTGAAGGTGTTTGGTTGTCGTCAGAAAATTGACAGTTATGTTCTATCCCTCCTATTTTATAACATTTTCGAGACCACATTTGATGAAGAATATGTATAGAAATTATATAGAGATAGACAGCAAACATTCACTTACATGGATATCCCCTGAGCTCCCCGGAAGGTGGCAGGCTACAAGCTCCATTGGCAGGCAGAACAGCAGCCCTAAGGAACAACAGAGTTTCTGTAAGTTTTATCTCAATCTGGTGACATACTTTTTAGCATTCCTCATGAGGTACCCTCTCATAGGGTAAGGTCTACCAAGATCTTCCTTGATCAGTGCTGCCATGAGCATCCAGGCGCTTAGATCTTTACAGCTATGCATGATATTTGGGGCCTTAGAGCACGACCCACGGAGGAATCAAAGAAAGGTTTAAAAAAAGCACATGTCTATGAATACCAGGTCATTGATACCCACCTTTTGAGATGATAGCTATAGCAGATTGGTCACATGACACAAGGCAAAGTTTGCATTCCTTGAATGACTGAAGATGTGTCTTTGGTCCAGTGTGTTAATAAGGTGCATCCAGACAGGTAAGGAGCACTACACGAGTAAAAGAGATACTGTTAGGTTAGTCATTCTACAAATGGTAATTCTTTTTGCAATTCCTCATGAAATAACATGTCACAGGGCTGGCTATACCCTGATCAGGTTTCTCAACAGTGATCCCAAAGATCATGCCTACGTATCTGTGCACTAGGTTTGAGGACTGGACAGGCATGTGTCCAGGTATAAAACCTGCAATGATTTAGTCAAGCAGATCTCTGGCAAATACCCAGGATTCCACTCCTATGAGATAACGGATACTTTCCTCAAAATGGTACCCATGATACCCATGGCTAAGTTTCCTTACCGTGAAAGATTTTAGCAATCCCAAAGGTCAGGGCTGCTGTCTGGTTGATTCCTGGGATCAACAGGAGCCCTGTAGATATAAAGGAACTTATCTGAGTGTGGCATCTTATCTTCTAAAAATTGACATTCCTTTTCACTTGCTTGAATTTTGAGGCCACATTTCTTAATCAACATGTGAATTCCAGAGGTAGCTAAGGAAATAAAGAAAATATGTACTTACTGGGATCCAACATTCAAAATTCCCAGAAGGTGGAAAGCTCCAACGTCAAGTGAAAGGCAGGGCAGCTAAGGAACCAAAGAATTTCTGTTAGGTTGGTCTTGAAACAGAGGACATCTGCTTAAGCCTTTCTTCTGAAATGTCTTGTCATAGAGCAGGTTACGATCTTTCTTCAAATCTGTCTTTCCAAGGTCCATGGACCTAGACCTTTACAGCTATGATCAGAGTTTAATGCCTTGAGAAGCACAACCCAAAACAGAACCCATGGAAATGTTTAAAATACTCAGTACAGACATGGCAAAGTGTACATACCATGAATGACTGCAATAATCCATTACGTTGGAGATGGTTCCACGTTCCTTCCGGGAATAAGGGAAGCCCTGCGGGAACAAAGAAATTTCGCTGAAGGAGTTTGGTTGTCGTCAGAAAATTGACAGTTATTTTCTATCCTTCCTATTTTATAACATTTTCGAGACCACATTTGATGAAGAATATGTATAGACATTATATAGAGATAGACAGCAAACATTCACTTACATGGATATCCCCTGGGCTCCCCGGAAGGTGGCAGGCTACAAGCTCCATTGGCAGGCAGAACAGCAGCCCTAAGGAACAACAGAGTTTCTGTAAGTTTTATCTCAATCTGGTGACATACCTTTTAGCGTTCCTCATGAGGTACCCTCTCATAGGGTAAGGTCTACCAAGATCTTCCTTGATCAGTGCTGCCATGAGCATCCAGGCGTTTAGATCTTTACAGCTATGCATGATATTTGGGGCCTTAGAGCACGACCCACGGATGAATCAAAGAAAGGTTTAAAAAAAGCACATGTCTATGAATACCAGGTCATTGATACCCACCTTTTGAGATGATAGCTACAGCAGATTGGTCACATGACACAAGGCAAAGTTCACATTCCTTGAATGACTGAAGATGTGTCTTTGGTCCAGTGTGTTAATAAGGTGCATCCAGACAGGTAATGAGCACTACACGAGTAAAAGAGATACTGTTAGGTTAGTCATTCTACAAATGGTATTTCTTTTTGCAATTCCTCATGAAATAACATGCCACAGGGCTGGCTATACCCTGATCAGGTTTCTCAACAGTGATCCCAAAGATCATCCCTACATATCTGTGCACTGGGTTTGAGGACTGGACAGGCATGTGTCCAGGTATAAAACCTGCAATGATTTAGTCAAGCAGATCTCTGGCAAATACCCAGGATTCCACTCCTATGAGATAACGGATACTTTCCTCAAAATGGTACCCATGATACCCAGGGCTAAGATTCCTTACCGTGAAAGATTTTAGCAATCCCAAAGGTCAGGGCTGCTGTCTGGTTGATTCCTGGGAACAAGAGGAGCCCTGTAAATACAAAGAAACTTATCTCAGTGTGGCATCTTATCTTCTAAAAATTGACATTCCTTTTCACTTGCTTAAATTTTGAGCATTTTCGAGGCCACATTTCTTGATCAACATGTGAATTCCAGAAGTAGCTAAGGAAATAAAGAAAATATGTACTTAATGGGATCCAACATTCAAAATTCCCAGAAGGTGGAAAGCTCCAACGTCAAGTGATAGGCAGGGTAGCTAAGGAACCAAAGAGTTTCTGTTAGGTTGGTCTTGAAACAGAGGACATCTGCTTAAGCCTTTCTTCTGAAATGTCTTGTCATAGAGCAGGTTACGATCTTTCTTCAAATGTGTCTTTCCAAGGGTCATGGACCTAGACCTTTACAGCTATGATCAGAGTTTAATGCCTTGAGAAGCACAACCCAAAACAGAACCCATGGAAATGTTTAAAATACTCAGTACAGACATGGCAAAGTGTACATACCCTGAATGACTGCAATAATCCATTAGGTTGGAGATGGTTCCACGTTCCTTCCGGGAATAAGGGAAGCCCTGCGGGTACAAAGAAACTTCGCTGAAGGAGTTTGGTTGTCGTCAGAAAATTGACAGTTATTTTCTAACCCTCCTATTTTATAACATTTTCGAGACCACATTTGATGAAGAATATGTATAGACATTATATAGAGATAGACAGCAAACATTCACTTACATGGATATCCCCTGGGCTCCCCGGAAGGTGGCAGGCTACAAGCTCCATTGGCAGGCAGAACAGCAGCCCTAAGGAACAACAGAGTTTCTGTAAGTTTTATCTCAATCTGGTGACATACTTTTTAGCGTTCCTCATGAGGTACCCTCTCATAGGGTAAGGTCTACCAAGATCTTCCTTGATCAGTGCTGCCATGAGCATCCAGGCGCTTAGATCTTTACAGCTATGCATGATATTTGGGGCCTTAGAGCACGACCCACGGAGGAATCAAAGAAAGGTTTAAAAAAAGCACATGTCTATGAATACCAGGTCATTGATACCCACCTTTTGAGATGATAGCTACAGCAGATTGGTCACATGAGACAAGGCAAAGTTCACATTCCTTGAATGACTGAAGATGTGTCTTTGGTCCAGGGTGTTAATAAGGTGCATCCAGACAGGTAAGGAGCACTACACGAGTAAAAGAGATACTGTTAGGTTAGTCATTCTACAAATGGTATTTCTTTTTGCAATTCCTCATGAAATAACATGCCACAGGGCTGGCTATACCCTGATCAGGTTTCTCAACAGTGATCCCAAAGATCATCCCTACGTATCTGTGCACTGGGTTTGAGGACTGGACAGGCATGTGTCCAGGTATAAAACCTGCAATGATTTAGTCAAGCAGATCTCTGGCAAATACCCAGGATTCTACTCCTATGAGATAACGGATACTTTCCTCAAAATGGTACCCATGAGACCCATGGCTAAGTTTCCTTACCGTGAAAGATTTTAGCAATCCCAAAGGTCAGGGCTGCTGTCTGGTTGATTCCTGGGGACAAGAGGAGCCCTGTAGATACAAAGGAACTTATCTCAGTGTAGCATCTTATCTTCTAAAAATTGACATTCCTTTTCACTTGCTTAAATTTTGAGCATTTTCGAGGCCACATTTCTTGATCAACATGTGAATTCCAGAAGTAGCTAAGGAAATAAAGAAAATATGTACTTACTGGGATCCAACATTCAAAATTCCCAGAAGGTGGAAAGCTCCAACGTCAAGTGATAGGCAGGGTAGCTAAGGAACCAAAGAGTTTCTGTTAGGTTGGTCTTGAAACAGAGGACATCTGCTTAAGCCTTTCTTCTGAAATGTCTTGTCATAGAGCAGGTTACGATCTTTCTTCAAATGTGTCTTTCCAAGGGCCATGGACCTAGACCTTTACAGCTATGATCAGAGTTTAATGCCTTGAGAAGCACAACCCAAAACAGAACCCGTGGAAATGTTTAAAATACTCAGTACAGACATGGCAAAGTGTACACACCCTGAATGACTGCAATAATCCATTAGGTTGGAGATGGTTCCACGTTCCTTCCGGGAATAAGGGAAGCCCTGCGAGAACAAAGAAACTTCTCTGAAGGTGTTTGGTTGTCGTCAGAAAATTGACAGTTATTTTCTATCCCTCCTATTTTATAACATTTTCGAGACCACATTTATTGAAGAATATGTATAGACATTATCTAGAGAAAGACAGCAAACATTCACTTACAAGGATATACTCGGGGGCTCCTCCGAAGGGGGCAGGCTACAAGCTCCACTGGCAGGCAGAACAGCAGCCCTAAGGAAAAACAGAGTTTCTGTAAGTTTTATGTCAATCTGGTGACATACCTTTTAGCGTTCCTCATGAGGTAACCTCTCAAAGGGTAAGGCCTACCAAGATCTTCCTTGATCAGTGCTGCCATGAGCATCCAGGCGCTTAGATCTTTACAGCTATGCATGATATTTGGGGCCTTAGAGCACGACTCACGGAGGAATCAAAGAAAGGTTTAAAAAAAAGCACATGTCTATGAATACCAGGTCATTGATACCCACCTTTTGAGATGATAGCTACAGCAGATTGGTCACATGACACAAGGCAAAGTTCACATTCCTTGAATGACTGAAGATGTGTCTTTGGTCCAGTGTGTTAATAAGGTGCATCCAGACAGTAAGGAGCCCTACACAAGTAAAAGAGATACTGTTAGGTTAGTCATTCTACAAATGGTATTTCTTTTTGCAATTCCTCATGAAATAACATGTCACAGGGCTGGCTATAGCCTGATCAGGTTTCTCAACAGTGATCCCAAAGATCATGCGTACGTATCTGTGCACTGGGTTTGAGGACTGGACAGGCATGTGTCCAGGTATAAAACCTGCAATGATTTAGTCAAGAAGATCTCTGGCAAATACCCAGGATTCCACTCCTATGAGATAACGGATACTTTCCTCAAAATGGTACCCATGATACCCAGGGCTAAGATTCCTTACCGTGAAAGATTTTAGCAATCCCAAAGGTCAGGGCTGCTGTCTGGTTGATTCCTGGGATCAAGAGGAGCCCTGTAGATACAAAGGAACTTATCTGAGTGTGGCATCTTATCTTCTAAAAATTGACATTCCTTTTCACTTGCTTGAATTTTGAGCATTTTCGAGGCCACATTTCTTAATCAACATGTGAATTCCAGAAGTAGCTAAGGAAATAAAGAAAATATGTACTTACTGGGATCCAACATTCAAAATTCCCAGAAGGTGGAAAGCTCCAACGTCAAGTGATAGGCAGGGCAGCTAAGGAACCAAAGAATTTCTGTTAGGTTGGTCTTGAAACAGAGGACATCTGCTTAAGCCTTTCTTCTGAAATGTCTTGTCATAGTGCAGGTTACGATCTTTCTTCAAATGTGTCTTTCCAAGGTCCATGGACCTAGACCTTTACAGCTATGATCAGAGTTTAATGCCTTGAGAAGCACAACCCAAAACAGAACCCATGGAAATGTTTAAAATACTCAGTACAGACATGGCAAAGTGTACATGCCCTGAATGACTGCAATAATCCATTAGGTTGGAGATGGTTCCACGTTCCTTCTGGGAATAAGGGAAGCCCTGCGGGAACAAAGAAACTTCTCTGAAGGAGTTTGGTTGTCGTCAGAAAATTGACAGTTATGTTCTATCCCTCCTATTTTATAACATTTTCGAGACCACATTTGATGAAGAATATGTATAGAAATTATATAGAGATAGACAGCAAACATTCACTTACATGGATATCCCCTGAGCTCCCCGGAAGGTGGCAGGCTACAAGCTCCATTGGCAGGCAGAACAGCAGCCCTAAGGAACAACAGAGTTTCTGTAAGTTTTATCTCAATCTGGTGACATACTTTTTAGCATTCCTCATGAGGTACCCTCTCATAGGGTAAGGTCTACCAAGATCTTCCTTGATCAGTGCTGCCATGAGCATCCAGGCGCTTAGATCTTTACAGCTATGCATGATATTTGGGGCCTTAGAGCACGACCCACGGAGGAATCAAAGAAAGGTTTAAAAAAAGCACATGTCTATGAATACCAGGTCATTGATACCCACCTTTTGAGATGATAGCTATAGCAGATTTGTCACATGACACAAGGCAAAGTTTGCATTCCTTGAATGACTGAAGATGTGTCTTTGGTCCAGTGTGTTAATAAGGTGCATCCAGACAGGTAAGGAGCACTACACGAGTAAAAGAGATACTGTTAGGTTAGTCATTCTACAAATGGTAATTCTTTTTGCAATTCCTCATGAAATAACATGTCACAGGGCTGGCTATACCCTGATCAGGTTTCTCAACAGTGATCCCAAAGATCATGCCTACGTATCTGTGCACTGGGTTTGAGGACTGGACAGACATGTGTCCAGGTATAAAACCTGCAATGATTTAGTCAAGCAGATCTCTGGCAAATACCCAGGATTCCACTCCTATGAGATAATGGATACTTTCCTCAAAATGGTTCCCATGATACCCATGGCTAAGTTTCCTTACCGTGAAACATTTTAGCAATCCCAAAGGTCAGGGCTGCTGTCTGGTTGATTCCTGGGATCAACAGGAGCCCTGTAGATACAAAGGAACTTATCTGAGTGTGGCATCTTATCTTCTAAAAATTGACATTCCTTTTCACTTGCTTGAATTTTGAGCATTTTCGAGGCCACATTTCTTAATCAACATGTGAATTCCAGAGGTAGCTAAGGAAATAAAGAAAATATGTACTTACTGGGATCCAACATTCAAAATTCCCAGAAGGTGGAAAGCTCCAACGTCAAGTGATAGGCAGAGCAGCTAAGGAACCAAAGAGTTTCTGTTAGGTTGGTCTTGAAACAGAGGACATCTGCTTAAGCCTTTCTTCTGAAATGTCTTGTCATAGTGCAGGTTACGATCTTTCTTCAAATGTGTCTTTCCCAGGGCCATGGACCTAGACCTTTACAGCTATGATCAGAGTTTAATGCCTTGAGAAGCACAACCCAAAACAGAACCCGTGGAAATGTTTAAAATACTCAGTACAGACATGGCAAAATGTACATACCCTGAATGACTGCAATAATCCATTAGGTTGGAGATGGTTCCAGGTTCCTTTCGGGAATAAGGGAAGCCCTGCGGGAACAAAGAATCTTCTCTGAAGGTGTTTGGTTGTCGTCAGAAAATTGACAGTTATGTTCTATCCCTCCTATTTTATAACATTTTCGAGACCACATTTGATGAAGAATATGTATAGAAATTATATAGAGATAGACAGCAAACATTCACTTACATGGATATCCCCTGAGCTCCCCGGAAGGTGGCAGGCTACAAGCTCCATTGGCAGGCAGAACAGCAGCCCTAAGGAACAACAGAGTTTCTGTAAGTTTTATCTCAATCTGGTGACATACTTTTTAGCATTCCTCATGAGGTACCCTCTCATAGGGTAAGGTCTACCAAGATCTTCCTTGATCAGTGCTGCCATGAGCATCCAGGCGCTTAGATCTTTACAGCTATGCATGATATTTGGGGCCTTAGAGTACGACCCACGGAGGAATCAAAGAAAGGTTTAAAAAAAGCACATGTCTATGAATACCAGGTCATTGATACCCACCTTTTGAGATGATAGCTATAGCAGATTGGTCACATGACACAAGGCAAAGTTTGCATTCCTTGAATGACTGAAGATGTGTCTTTGGTCCAGTGTGTTAATAAGGTGCATCCAGACAGCTAAGGAGCACTACACGAGTAAAAGAGATACTGTTAGGTTAGTCATTCTACAAATGGTAATTCTTTTTGCAATTCCTCATGAAATAACATGTCACAGGGCTGGCTATACCCTGATCAGGTTTCTCAACAGTGATCCCAAAGATCATGCCTACGTATCTGTGCACTGGGTTTGAGGACTGGACAGGCATGTGTCCAGGTATAAAACCTGCAATGATTTAGTCAAGCAGATCTCTGGCAAATACCCAGGATTCCACTCCTATGAGATAATGGATACTTTCCTCAAAATGGTACCCATGATACCCATGGCTAAGTTTCCTTACCGTGAAAGATTTTAGCAATCCCAAAGGTCAGGGCTGCTGTCTGGTTGATTCCTGGGATCAACAGGAGCCCTGTAGATACAAAGGAACTTATCTGAGTGTGGCATCTTATCTTCTAAAAATTGACATTCCTTTTCACTTGCTTGAATTTTGAGCATTTTCGAGGCCACATTTCTTAATCAACATGTGAATTCCAGAGGTAGCTAAGGAAATAAAGAAAATATGTACTTACTGGGATCCAACATTCAAAATTCCCAGAAGGTGGAAAGCTCCAACGTCAAGTGATAGGCAGGGCAGCTAAGGAACCAAAGAATTTCTGTTAGGTTGGTCTTGAAACAGAGGACATCTGCTTAAGCCTTTCTTCTGAAATGTCTTGTCATAGAGCAGGTTACGATCTTTCTTCAAATCTGTCTTTCCAAGGTCCATGGACCTAGACCTTTACAGCTATGATCAGAGTTTAATGCCTTGAGAAGCACAACCCAAAACAGAACCCATGGAAATGTTTAAAATACTCAGTACAGACATGGCAAAGTGTACATACCCTGAATGACTGCAATAATCCATTAGGTTGGAGATGGTTCCACGTTCCTTTCGGGAATAAGGGAAGCCCTGCGGGAACAAAGAATCTTCTCTGAAGGTGTTTGGTTGTCGTCAGAAAATTGACAGTTATTTTCTATCCCTCCTATTTTATAACATTTTCAAGACCACATTTGATGAAGAATATGTACAGAAATTATATAGAGATAGACAGCAAACATTCACTTACATGGATATCCCCCGAGCTCCCCGGAAGGTGGCAGGCTACAAGCTCCATTGGCAGGCAGAACAGCAGCCCTAAGGAACAACAGAGTTTCTGTAAGTTTTATCTCAATCTGGTGACATACTTTTTAGCGTTTCTCATGAGGTACCCTCTCATAGGGTAAGGTCTACCAAGATCTTCCTTGATCAGTGCTGCCATGAGCATCCAGGCGCTTAGATCTTTACAGCTATGCATGATATTTGGGGCCTTAGAGCACGACCCACGGAGGAATCAAAGAAAGGTTTAAAAAAAGCACATGTCTATGAATACCAGGTCATTGATACCCATCTTTTGAGATGATAGCTATAGCAGATTGGTCACATGACACAAGGCAAAGTTCACATTCCTTGAATGACTGAAGATGTGTCTTCGGTCCAGTGTGTTAATAAGGTGCATCCAGACAGGTAAGGAGCACTACACGAGTAAAAGAGATACTGTTAGGTTAGTCATTCTACAAATGGTATTTCTTTTTGCAATTCCTCATGAAATAACATGTCACAGGGCTGGCTATAGCCTGATCAGGTTTCTCAACAGTGATCCCAAAGATCATGCGTACGTATCTGTGCACTGGGTTTGAGGACTGGACAGGCATGTGTCCAGGTATAAAACCTGCAATGATTTAGTCAAGCAGATCTCTGGTAAATACCCAGGATTCCACTCCTATGAGATAACGGATACTTTCCTCAAAATGGTACCCATGATACCCATGGCTAAGTTTCCTTACCGTGAAAGATTTTAGCAATCCCAAAGGTCAGGGCTGCTGTCTGGTTGATTCCTGGGATCAAGAGGAGCCCTGTAGATACAAAGGAACTTATCTGAGTGTGGCATCTTATCTTCTAAAAATTGACATTCCTTTTCACTTGCTTGAATTTTGAGCATTTTCGAGGCCACATTTCTTAATCAACATGTGAATTCCAGAAGTAGCTAAGGAAATAAAGAAAATATGTACTTACTGGGATCCAACATTCAAAATTCCCAGAAGGTGGAAAGCTCCAACGTCAAGTGATAGGCAGGGCAGCTAAGGAACCAAAGAATTTCTGTTAGGTTGGTCTTGAAACAGAGGACATCTGCTTAAGCCTTTCTTCTGAAATGTCTTGTCATAGAGCAGGTTACAATCTTTCTTCAAATGTGCCTTTCTAAGGTCCATGGACCTAGACCTTTACAGCTATGATCAGAGTTTAATGCCTTGAGAAGCACAACCCAAAACAGAACCCATGGAAATGTTTAAAATACTCAGTACAGACATGGCAAAGTGTACATTCCCTGAATGACTGCAATAATCCATTACGTTGGAGATGGTTCCATGTTCCTTCCGGGAATAAGGGAAGCCCTGCGGGAACAAAGAAACTTCTCTGAAGGAGTTTGGTTGTCGTCAGAAAATTGACAGTTATGTTCTATCCCTCCTATTTTATAACATTTTCGAGACCACATTTGATGAAGAATATGTATAGAAATGATATAGAGAGAGAGAGCAAACATTCACTTACATGGATATCCCCCGAGCTCCCGGAAGGTGGCAGGCTACAAGCTCCATTGGCAGGCAGAACAGCAGCCCTAAGGAACAACAGAGTTTCTTTAAGTTTTATCTCAATCTGGTGACATACTTTTTAGCGTTCCTCATGAGGTACCCTCTCATAGGGTAAGGTCTACCAAGATCTTCCTTGATCAGTGCTGCCATGAGCATCCAGGCGCTTAGATCTTTACAGCTATGCATGATATTTGGGGCCTTAGAGCACGACCCACGGAGGAATCAAAGAAAGGTTTAAAAAAAGCACATGTCTATGAATACCAGGTCATTGATACCCACCTTTTGAGATGATAGTTTTAGCAGATTAGTCACATGACACAAGGCAAAGTTTACATTCCTTGAATGACTGAAGATGTGTCTTTGGTCCAGTGTGTTAATAAGGTGCATCCAGACAGGTAAGGAGCACTACACGAGTAAAAGAGATACTGTTAGGTTAGTCATTCTACAAATGGTATTTCTTTTTGCAATTCCTCATGAAATAACATGTCACAGGGCTGGCTATACCCTGATCAGGTTTCTCAACAGTGATCCCAAAGATCATGCGTACGTATCTGTGCACTGGGTTTGAGGACTGGACAGGCATGTGTCCAGGTATAAAACCTGCAATGATTTAGTCAAGCAGATCTCTGGCAAATACCCAGGATTCCACTCCTATGAGATAACGGATACTTTACTCAAAATGGTACCCATGAGACCCATGGCTAAGTTTCCTTACCGTGAAAGATTTTAGCAATCCCAAAGGTCAGGGCTGCTGTCTGGTTGATTCCTGGGAACAAGAGGAGCCCTGTAAATACAAAGGAACTTATCTCAGTGTGGCATCTTATCTTCTAAAAATTGACATTCCTTTTCACTTGCTTAGATTTTGAGCATTTTTGAGGCCACATTTCTTGATCAACATGTGAATTCCAGAAGTAGCTAAGGAAATAAAGAAAATATGTACTTACTGGGATCCAACATTCAAAATTCCCAGAAGGTGGAAAGCTCCAACGTCAAGTGATAGGCAGGGCACCTAAGGAACCAAAGAGTTTCTGTTAGGTTGGTCTTGAAACAGAGGACATCTGCTTAAGCCTTTCTTCTGAAATGTCTTGTCATAGAGCAGGTTACGATCTTTCTTCAAATGTGTCTTTCCAAGGGCCATGGACCTAGACCTTTACAGCTATGATCAGAGTTTAATGCCTTGAGAAGCACAACCCAAAACAGAACCCATGGAAATGTTTAAAATACTCAGTGCAGACATGGCAAAGTGTACATACCCTGAATGACTGCAATAATCCATTAGGTTGGAGATGGTTCCAGGTTCCTTTCGGGAATAAGGGAAGCCCTGCGGGAACAAAGAATCTTCTCTGAAGGTGTTTGGTTGTCGTCAGAAAATTGACAGTTATGTTCTATCCCTCCTATTTTATAACATTTTCGAGACCACATTTGATGAAGAATATGTATAGAAATGATATAGAGAGAGAGAGCAAACATTCACTTACATGGATATCCCCCGAGCTCCCGGAAGGTGGCAGGCTACAAGCTCCATTGGCAGGCAGAACAGCAGCCCTAAGGAACAACAGAGTTTCTGTAAGTTTTATCTCAATCTGGTGACATACTTTTTAGCGTTCCTCATGAGGTACCCTCTCATAGGGTAAGGTCTACCAAGATCTTCCTTGATCAGTGCTGCCATGAGCATCCAGGCGCTTAGATCTTTACAGCTATGCATGATATTTGGGGCCTTAGAGCACGACCCACGGAGGAATCAAAGAAAGGTTTAAAAAAAGCACATGTCTATGAATACCAGGTCATTGATACCCATCTTTTGAGATGATAGCTATAGCCGATTGGTCACATGACACAAGGCAAAGTTCACATTCCTTGAATGACTGAAGATGTGTCTTCGGTCCAGTGTGTTAATAAGGTGCATCCAGACAGGTAAGGAGCACTACACGAGTAAAAGAGATACTGTTAGGTTAGTCATTCTACAAATGGTATTTCTTTTTGCAATTCCTCATGAAATAACATGTCACAGGGCTGGCTATAGCCTGATCAGGTTTCTCAACAGTGATCCCAAAGATCATGCGTACGTATCTGTGCACTGGGTTTGAGGACTGGACAGGCATGTGTCCAGGTATAAAACCTGCAATGATTTAGTCAAGCAGATCTCTGGTAAATACCCAGGATTCCACTCCTATGAGATAACGGATACTTTCCTCAAAATGGTACCCATGATACCCATGGCTAAGTTTCCTTACCGTGAAAGATTTTAGCAATCCCAAAGGTCAGGGCTGCTGTCTGGTTGATTCCTGGGATCAAGAGGAGCCCTGTAGATACAAAGGAACTTATCTGAGTGTGGCATCTTATCTTCTAAAAATTGACATTCCTTTTCACTTGCTTGAATTTTGAGCATTTTCGAGGCCACATTTCTTAATCAACATGTGAATTCCAGAAGTAGCTAAGGAAATAAAGAAAATATGTACTTACTGGGATCCAACATTCAAAATTCCCAGAAGGTGGAAAGCTCCAACGTCAAGTGATAGGCAGGGCAGCTAAGGAACCAAAGAATTTCTGTTAGGTTGGTCTTGAAACAGAGGACATCTGCTTAAGCCTTTCTTCTGAAATGTCTTGTCATAGAGCAGGTTACAATCTTTCTTCAAATGTGCCTTTCTAAGGTCCATGGACCTAGACCTTTACAGCTATGATCAGAGTTTAATGCCTTGAGAAGCACAACCCAAAACAGAACCCATGGAAATGTTTAAAATACTCAGTACAGACATGGCAAAGTGTACATTCCCTGAATGACTGCAATAATCCATTAGGTTGGAGATGGTTCCATGTTCCTTCCGGGAATAAGGGAAGCCCTGCGGGAACAAAGAAACTTCTCTGAAGGAGTTTGGTTGTCGTCAGAAAATTGACAGTTATGTTCTATCCCTCCTATTTTATAACATTTTCGAGACCACATTTGATGAAGAATATGTATAGAAATGATATAGAGAGAGAGAGCAAACATTCACTTACATGGATATCCCCCGAGCTCCCGGAAGGTGGCAGGCTACAAGCTCCATTGGCAGGCAGAACAGCAGCCCTAAGGAACAACAGAGTTTCTGTAAGTTTTATCTCAATCTGGTGACATACCTTTTAGCGTTCCTCATGAGGTACCCTCTCATAGGGTAAGGCCTACCAAGATCTTCCTTGATCAGTGCTGCCATGAGCATCCAGGCGCTTAGATCTTTACAGCTATGCATGATATTTGGGGCCTTAGAGCACGACCCACGGAGGAATCAAAGAAAGGTTTAAAAAAAGCACATGTCTATGAATACCAAGTCATTGATACCCACCTTTTGAGATGATAGCTACAGCAGATTGGTCACATGACACAAGGCAAAGTTCACATTCCTTGAATGACTGAAGATGTGTCTTTGGTCCAGTGTGTTAATAAGGTGCATCCAGACAGTAAGGAGCACTACACGAGTAAAAGAGATACTGTTAGGTTAGTCATTCTACAAATGGTATTTCTTTTTGCAATTCCTCATGAAATAACATGTCACAGGGCTGGCTATAGCCTGATCAGGTTTCTCAACAGTGATCCGAAAGATCATGCGTACGTATCGGTGCACTGGGTTTGAGGACTGGACAGGCATGTGTCCAGGTATAAAACCTGCAATGATTTAGTCAAGCAGATCTCTGGCAAATACCCAGGATTCCACTCCTATGAGATAACGGATACTTTCCTCAAAATGGTACCCATGATACCCATGGCTAAGTTTTCTTACCGTGAAAGATTTTAGCAATCCCAAATGTCAGGGCTGCTGTCTGGTTGATTCCGGGGATCAAGAGGAGCCCTGTAGATACAAAGGAACTTATCTGAGTGTGGCATCTTATCTTCTAAAAATTGACATTCCTTTTCACTTGCTTGAATTTTGAGCATTTTCGAGGCCACATTTCTTAATCAACATGTGAATTCCAGAAGTAGCTAAGGAAATAAAGAAAATATGTACTTACTGGGATCCAACATTCAAAATTCCCAGAAGGTGGAAAGCTCCAACGTCAAGTGATAGGCAGGGCAGCCAAGGAACCAAAGAATTTCTGTTTGGTTGGTCTTGAAACAGAGGACATCTGCTTAAGCCTTTCTTCTCAAATGTCTTGTCATAGAGCAGGTTATGATCTTTCTTCAAATGTGTCTTTCCAAGGTCCATGGACCTAGACCTTTACAGCTATGATCAGAGTTTAATGCCTTGAGAAGCACAACCCAAAACAGAACCCATGGAAATGTTTAAAATACTCAGTACAGACATGGCAAAGTGTACATGCCCTGAATGACTGCAATAATCCATTAGGTTGGAGATGGTTCCACGTTCCTTCTGGGAATAAGGGAAGCCCTGCGGGAACAAAGAAACTTCTCTGAAGGAGTTTGGTTGTCGTCAGAAAATTGACAGTTATGTTCTATCCCTCCTATTTTATAACATTTTCGAGACCACATTTGATGAAGAATATGTATAGACATTATCTAGAGAAAGACAGCAAACATTCACTTACATGGATATACTCAGGGGCTCCCCGGAAGGTGGCAGGCTACAAGCTCCATTGGCAGGCAGAACAGCAGCCCTAAGGAACAACAGAGTTTCTGTAAGTTTTATGTCAATCTGGTGACATACCTTTTAGCGTTCCTCTTGAGGTAACCTCTCATAGGGTAAGGCCTACCAAGATCTTCCTTGATCAGTGCTGCCATGAGCATCCAGGCACTTAGATCTTTACAGCTATGCATGATATTTGGGGCCTTAGAGCACGACCCACGGATGAATCAAAGAAAGGTTTAAAAAAAGCACATGTCTATGAATACCAGGTCATTGATACCCACCTTTTGAGATGATAGCTATAGCAGATTGGTCACATGACACAAGGCAAAGTTCACATTCCTTGAATGACTGAAGATGTGTCTTCGGTCCAGTGTGTTAATAAGGTGCATCCAGACAGGTAAGGATCACTACACGAGTAAAAGAGATACTTTAGGTTAGTCATTCTACAAATGGTATTTCTTTTTGCAATTCCTCATGAAATAACATGTCACAGGGCTGGCTATACCCTGATCAGGTTTCTCAACAGTGATCCCAAAGATCATGCCTACGTATCTGTGCACTGGGTTTGAGGACTGGACAGGCATGTGTCCAGGTATAAAACCTGCAATGATTTAGTCAAGCAGATCTCTGGCAAATACCCAGGATTCCACTCCTATGAGATAACGGATACTTTACTCAAAATGGTACCCATGAGACCCATGGCTAAGTTTCCTTACCGTGAAACATTTTAGCAATCCCAAAGGTCAGGGCTGCTGTCTGGTTGATTCCTGGGAACAAGAGGAGCCCTGTAAATACAAAGAAACTTATCTCAGTGTGGCATCTTATCTTCTAAAAATTGACATTCCTTTTCACTTGCTTAAATTTTGAGCATTTTCGAGGCCACATTTCTTGATCAACATGTGAATTCCAGAAGTAGCTAAGGCTAAGGAAATAAAGAAAATATGTACTTACTGGGATCCAACATTCAAAATTCCCAGAAGGTGGAAAGCTGCAACGTCAAGTGATAGGCAGCGCAGCTAAGGAACCAAAGAGTTTCTGTTAGGTTGGTCTTGAATCAGAGGACATCTGCTTAAGCCTTTCTTCTGAAATGTCTTGTCATAGAGCAGGTTACGATCTTTCTTCAAATGTGTCTTTCCAAGGGCCATGGACCTAGACCTTTACAGCTATGATCAGAGTTTAATGCCTTGAGAAGCACAACCCAAAACAGAACCCGTGGAAATGTTTAAAATACTCAGTACAGACATGGCAAAGTGTACATACCCTGAATGACTGCAATAATCCATTAGGTTGGAGATGGTTCCAGGTTCCTTTCGGGAATAAGGGAAGCCCTGCGGGAACAAAGAATCTTCTCTGAAGGTGTTTGGTTGTCGTCAGAAAATTGACAGTTATGTTCTATCCCTCCTATTTTATAACATTTTCGAGACCACATTTGATGAAGAATATGTATAGAAATTATATAGAGATAGACAGCAAATATTCACTTACATGGATATCCCCTGAGCTCCCCGGAAGGTGGCAGGCTACAAGCTCCATTGGCAGGCAGAACAGCAGCCCTAAGGAACAACAGAGTTTCTGTAAGTTTTATCTCAATCTGGTGACATACTTTTTAGCATTCCTCATGAGGAACCCTCTCATAGGGTAAGGTCTACCAAGATCTTCCTTGATCAGTGCTGCCATGAGCATCCAGGCGCTTAGATCTTTACAGCTATGCATGATATTTGGGGCCTTAGAGCACGACCCACGGAGGAATCAAAGAAAGGTTTAAAAAAAGCACATGTCTATGAATACCAGGTCATTGATACCCACCTTTTGAGATGATAGCTATAGCAGATTGGTCACATGACACAAGGCAAAGTTTGCATTCCTTGAATGACTGAAGATGTGTCTTTGGTCCAGTGTGTTAATAAGGTGCATCCAGACAGGTAAGGAGCACTACACGAGTAAAAGAGATACTGTTAGGTTAGTCATTCTACAAATGGTAATTCTTTTTGCAATTCCTCATGAAATAACATGTCACAGGGCTGGCTATACCCTGATCAGGTTTCTCAACAGTGATCCCAAAGATCATGCCTACGTATCTGTGCACTGGGTTTGAGGACTGGACAGGCATGTGTCCAGGTATAAAACCTGCAATGATTTAGTCAAGCAGATCTCTGGCAAATACCCAGGATTCCACTCCTATGAGATAATGGATACTTTCCTCAAAATGGTACCCATGATACCCATGGCTAAGTTTCCTTACCGTGAAAGATTTTAGCAATCCCAAAGGTCAGGGCTGCTGTCTGGTTGATTCCTGGGATCAACAGGAGCCCTGTAGATACAAAGGAACTTATCTGAGTGTGGCATCTTATCTTCTAAAAATTGACATTCCTTTTCACTTGCTTGAATTTTGAGCATTTTCGAGGCCACATTTCTTAATCAACATGTGTATTCCAGAGGTAGCTAAGGAAATAAAGAAAATATGTACTTACTGGGATCCAACATTCAAAATTCCCAGAAGGTGGAAAGCTCCAACGTCAAGTGATAGGCAGGGCAGCTAAGGAACCAAAGAATTTCTGTTAGGTTGGTCTTGAAACAGAGGACATCTGCTTAAGCCTTTCTTCTGAAATGTCTTGTCATAGAGCAGGTTACGATCTTTCTTCAAATCTGTCTTTCCAAGGTCCATGGACCTAGACCTTTACAGCTATGATCAGAGTTTAATGCCTTGAGAAGCACAACCCAAAACAGAACCCATGGAAATGTTTAAAATACTCAGTACAGACATGGCAAAGTGTACATACCATGAATGACTGCAATAATCCATTAGGTTGGAGATGGTTCCACGTTCCTTCCGGGAATAAGGGAAGCCCTGCGGGAACAAAGAAATTTCGCTGAAGGAGTTTGGTTGTCGTCAGAAAATTGACAGTTATTTTCTATCCTTCCTATTTTATAACATTTTCGAGACCACATTTGATGAAGAATATGTATAGACATTATATAGAGATAGACAGCAAACATTCACTTACATGGATATCCCCTGGGCTCCCCGGAAGGTGGCAGGCTACAAGCTCCATTGGCAGGCAGAACAGCAGCCCTAAGGAACAACAGAGTTTCTGTAAGTTTTATCTCAATCTGGTGACATACCTTTTAGCGTTCCTCATGAGGTACCCTCTCATAGGGTAAGGTCTACCAAGATCTTCCTTGATCAGTGCTGCCATGAGCATCCAGGCGCTTAGATCTTTACAGCTATGCATGATATTTGGGGCCTTAGAGCACGACCCACGGAGGAATCAAAGAAAGGTTTAAAAAAAGCACATGTCTATGAATACCAGGTCATTGATACCCACCTTTTGAGATGATAGCTACAGCAGATTGGTCACATGACACAAGGCAAAGTTCACATTCCTTGAATGACTGAAGATGTGTCTTTGGTCCAGTGTGTTAATAAGGTGCATCCAGACAGGTAATGAGCACTACACGAGTAAAAGAGATACTGTTAGGTTAGTCATTCTACAAATGGTATTTCTTTTTGCAATTCCTCATGAAATAACATGCCACAGGGCTGGCTATACCCTGATCAGGTTTCTCAACAGTGATCCCAAAGATCATCCCTACGTATCTGTGCACTGGGTTTGAGGACTGGACAGGCATGTGTCCAGGTATAAAACCTGCAATTATTTAGTCAAGCAGATCTCTGGCAAATACCCAGGATTCCACTCCTATGAGATAATGGATACTTTCCTCAAAATGGTACCCATGAGACCCATGGCTAAGTTTCCTTACTGCGAAAGATTTTAGCAATCCCAAAGGTCAGGGCTGCTGTCTGGTTGATTCCTGGGAACAAGAGGAGCCCTGTAGATACAAAGGAACTTATCTCAGTGTGGCATCTTATCTTCTAAAAATTGACATTCCTTTTCACTTGCTTAAATTTTGAGCATTTTCGAGGCCACATTTCTTGATCAACATGTGAATTCCAGAAGTAGCTAAGGAAATAAAGAAAATATGTACTTAATGGGATCCAACATTCAAAATTCCCAGAAGGTGGAAAGCTCCAATGTCAAGTGATAGGCAGGGTAGCTAAGGAACCAAAGAGTTTCTGTTAGGTTGGTCTTGAAACAGAGGACATCTGCTTAAGCCTTTCTTCTGAAATGTCTTGTCATAGAGCAGGTTACGATCTTTCTTCAAATGTGTCTTTCCAAGGGCCATGGACCTAGACCTTTACAGCTATGATCAGAGTTTAATGCCTTGAGAAGCACAACCCAAAACAGAACCCCTGGAAATGTTTAAAATACTCAGTACAGACATGGCAAAGTGTACATACCCTGAATGACTGCAATAATCCATTAGGTTGGAGATGGTTCCACGTTCCTTTCGGGAATAAGGGAAGCCCTGCGGGAACAGAGAATCTTCTCTGAAGGTGTTTGGTTGTCGTCAGAAAATTGACAGTTATTTTCTATCCCTCCTATTTTATAACATTTTCGAGACCACATTTGATGAAGAATATGTACAGAAATTATATAGAGATAGACAGCAAACATTCACTTACATGGATATCCCCCGAGCTCCTCGGAAGGTGGCAGGCTACAAGCTCCATTGGCAGGCAGAACAGCAGCCCTAAGGAACAACAGAGTTTCTGTAAGTTTTATCTCAATCTGGTGACATACTTTTTAGCGTTCCTCATGAGGTACCCTCTCATAGGGTAAGGTCTACCAAGATCTTCCTTGATCAGTGCTGCCATGAGCATCCAGGCGCTTAGATCTTTACAGCTATGCATGATATTTGGGGCCTTAGAGCACGACCCACGGAGGAATCAAAGAAAGGTTTAAAAAAAGCACATGTCTATGAATACCAGGTCATTGATACCCATCTTTTGAGATGATAGCTATAGCAGATTGGTCACATGACACAAGGCAAAGTTCACATTCCTTGAATGACTGAAGATGTGTCTTCGGTCCAGTGTGTTAATAAGGTGCATCCAGACAGGTAAGGAGCACTACACGAGTAAAAGAGATACTGTTAGGTTAGTCATTCTACAAATGGTATTTCTTTTTGCAATTCCTCATGAAATAACATGTCACAGGGCTGGCTATAGCCTGATCAGGTTTCTCAACAGTGATCCCAAAGATCATGCGTACGTATCTGTGCACTGGGTTTGAGGACTGGACAGGCATGTGTCCAGGTATAAAACCTGCAATGATTTAGTCAAGCAGATCTCTGGTAAATACCCAGGATTCCACTCCTATGAGATAACGGATACTTTCCTCAAAATGGTACCCATGACACCCATGGCTAAGTTTCCTTACCGTGAAAGATTTTAGCAATCCCAAAGGTCAGGGCTGCTGTCTGGTTGATTCCTGGGATCAAGAGGAGCCCTGTAGATACAAAGGAACTTATCTGAGTGTGGCATCGTATCTTCTAAAAATTGACATTCCTTTTCACTTGCTTGAATTTTGAGCATTTTCGAGGCCACATTTCTTAATCAACATGTGAATTCCAGAAGTAGCTAAGGAAATAAAGAAAATATGTACTTACTGGGATCCAACATTCAAAATTCCCAGAAGGTGGAAAGCTCCAACGTCAAGTGATAGGCAGGGCAGCTAAGGAACCAAAGAATTTCTGTTAGGTTGATCTTGAAACAGAGGACATCTGCTTAAGCCTTTCTTCTGAAATGTCTTGTCATAGAGCAGGTTACAATCTTTCTTCAAATGTGCCTTTCTAAGGTCCATGGACCTAGACCTTTACAGCTATGATCAGAGTTTAATGCCTTGAGAAGCACAACCCAAAACAGAACCCATGGAAATGTTTAAAATACTCAGTACAGACATGGCAAAGTGTACATTCCCTGAATGACTGCAATAATCCATTAGGTTGGAGATGGTTCCATGTTCCTTCCGGGAATAAGGGAAGCCCTGCGGGAACAAAGAAACTTCTCTGAAGGAGTTTGGTTGTCGTCAGAAAATTGACAGTTATGTTCTATCCCTCCTATTTTATAACATTTTCGAGACCACATTTGATGAAGAATATGTATAGAAATTATATAGAGATAGAGAGCAAACATTCACTTACATGGATATCCCCCGAGCTCCCCGGAAGGTGGCAGGCTACAAGCTCCATTGGCAGGCAGAACAGCAGCCCTAAGGAACAACAGAGTTTCTGTAAGTTTTATCTCAATCTGGTGACATACTTTTTAGCGTTCCTCATGAGGTACCCTCTCATAGGGTAAGGTCTACCAAGATCTTCCTTGATCAGTGCTGCCATGAGCATCCAGGCGCTTAGATCTTTACAGCTATGCATGATATTTGGGGCCTTAGAGCACGACCCACGGAGGAATCAAAGAAAGGTTTAAAAAAAGCACATGTATACCAGGTCATTGATACCCACCTTTTGAGATGATAGTTTTAGCAGATTAGTCACATGACACAAGGCAAAGTTTACATTCCTTGAATGACTGAAGATGTGTCTTTGGTCCAGTGTGTTAATAAGGTGCATCCAGACGGGTAAGGAGCACTACACGAGTAAAAGAGATACTGTTAGGTTAGTCATTCTACAAATGGTATTTCTTTTTGCAATTCCTCATGAAATAACATGTCACAGGGCTGGCTATAGCCTGATCAGGTTTCTCAACAGTGATCCGAAAGATCATGCGTACGTATCTGTGCACTGGGTTTGAGGACTGGACAGGCATGTGTCCAGGTATAAAACCTGCAATGATTTAGTCAAGCAGATCTCTGGCAAATACCCAGGATTCCACTCCTATGAGATAACGGATACTTTCCTCAAAATGGTACCCATGATACCCATGGCTAAGTTTTCTTACCGTGAAAGATTTTAGCAATCCCAAATGTCAGGGCTGCTGTCTGGTTGATTCCTGGGATCAAGAGGAGCCCTGTAGATACAAAGGAACTTATCTGAGTGTGGCATCTTATCTTCTAGAAATTGACATTCCTTTTCACTTGCTTGAATTTTGAGCATTTTCGAGGCCGCATTTCTTAATCAACATGTGAATTCCAGAAGTAGCTAAGGAAATAAAGAAAATATGTACTTACTGGGATCCAAAATTCAAAATTCCCAGAAGGTGGAAAGCTCCAACGTCAAGTGATAGGCAGGGCAGCTAAGGAACCAAAGAATTTCTGTTTGGTTGGTCTTGAAACAGAGGACATCTGCTTAAGCCTTTCTTCTCAAATGTCTTGTCATAGAGCAGGTTATGATCTTTCTTCAAATGTGTCTTTCCAAGGTCCATGGACCTAGACCTTTACAGCTATGATCAGAGTTTAATGCCTTGAGAAGCACAACCCAAAACAGAACCCATGGAAATGTTTAAAATACTCAGTACAGACATGGCAAAGTGTACACACCCTGAATGACTGCAATAATCCATTAGGTTGGAGATGGTTCCATGTTCCTTCCGGGAATAAGGGAAGCCCTGCAAGAACAAAGAAACTTCTCTGAAGGTGTTTGGTTGTCGTCAGAAAATTGACAGTTATTTTCTATCCCTCCTATTTTATAACATTTTCGAGACCACATTTAATGAAGAATATATATAGACATTATCTAGAGAAAGACAGCAAACATTCATTTACAAGGATATACTCGGGGGCTCCCCGGAAGGTGGCAGGCTACAAGCTCCACTGGCAGGCAGAACAGCAGCCCTAAGGAAAAACAGAGTTTCTGTAAGTTTTATGTCAATCTGGTGACATACCTATTAGTGTTCCTCATGAGGTAACCTCTCATAGGGTAAGGCCTACCAAGATCTTCCTTGATCAGTGCTGCCATGAGCATCCAGGCGCTTAGATCTTTACAGCTATGCATGATATTTGGGGCCTTATAGCACGACCCACGGAGGAATCAAAGAAAGGTTTAAAAAAAGCACATGTCTATGAATACCAGGTCATTGATACCCACCTTTTGAGATGATAACTACAGCAGATTGGTCACATGACACAAGGCAAAATTCACATTCCTTGAATGACTGAAGATGTGTCTTTGGTCCAGTGTGTTAATAAGGTGCATCCAGACAGTAAGGAGCACTACACGAGTAAAAGAGATACTGTTAGGTTAGGCATTCTACAAATGGTATTTCTTTTTGCAATTCCTCATGAAATAACATGTCACAGGGCTGGCTATACCCTGATCAGGTTTCTCAACAGTGATCCCAAAGATCATGCCTATGTATCTGTGCACTGGGTTTGAGGACTGGACAGGTATGTGTCCAGGTATAAAACCTGCAATGATTTAGTCAAGCAGATCTCTGGCAAATACCCAGGATTCCACTCCTATGAGATAACAGATACTTTCCTCAAAATGGTACCCATGAGACCCATGGCTAAGTTTCCTTACCGTGAAAGATTTTAGCAATCCCAAAGGTCAGGGCTGCTGTCTGGTTGATTCCTGGGATCAAGAGGAGCTCTGTAGATACAAAGGAACTTATCTGAGTGTGGCATCTTATCTTCTAAAAATTGACATTCCTTTTCACTTGCTTGAATTTTGAGCATTTTCGAGGCCACATTTCTTAATCAACATGTGAATTCCAGGAGTAGCTAAGGAAATAAAGAAAATATGTACTTACTGGTTGTCGTCAGAAAATTGACAGTTATGTTCTATCCCTCCTATTTTATAACATTTTCGAGACCACATTTGATGAAGAATATGTATAGAAATTATATAGAGATAGACAGCAAACATTCACTTACATGGATATCCCCCGAGCTCCCCGGAAGGTGGCAGGCTACAAGCTCCATTGGCAGGCAGAACAGCAGCCCTAAGGAACAACAGAGTTTCTGTAAGTTTTATCTCAATCTGGTGACATACTTTTTAGCGTTCCTCATGAGGTACCCTCTCATAGGGTAAGGTCTACCAAGATCTTCCTTGATCAGTGCTGCCATGAGCATCCAGGCGCTTAGATCTTTACAGCTATGCATGATATTTGGGGCCTTAGAGCACGACCCACGGAGGAATTAAAGAAAGGTTTAAAAAAAGCACATGTCTATGAATACCAGGTCATTGATACCCACCTTTTGAGATGATAGCTATAGCAGATTGGTCACATGACACAAGGCAAAGTTCACATTCCTTGAATGACTGAAGATGTGTCTTTGGTCCAGTGTGTTAATAAGGTGCATCCAGACAGGTAAGGAGCACTACACGAGTAAAAGAGATACTGTTAGGTTAGTCATTCTACAAATGGTATTTCTTTTTGCAATTCCTCATGAAATAACATGTCACAGGGCTGGCTATACCCTGATCAGGTTTCTCAACAGTGATCCCAAAGATCATGCGTACGTATCTGTGCACTGGGTTTGAGGACTGGACAGGCATGTGTCCAGGTATAAAACCTGCAATGATTTAGTCAAGCAGATCTCTGGTAAATACCCAGGATTCCACTCCTATGAGATAACGGATACTTTCCTCAAAATGGTACCCATGATACCCAGGGCTAAGTTTCCTTACCGTGAAAGATTTTAGTAATCCCAAAGGTCAGGGCTGCTGTCTGGTTGATTCCTGGGATCAAGAGGAGCCCTGTTGATACAAAGGAACTTATCTGAGTGTGGCATCTTATCTTCTAAAAATTGACATTCCTTTTCACTTGCTTGAATTTTGAGCATTTTCGAGGCCACATTTCTTAATCAACATGTGAATTCCAGAAGTAGCTAAGGAAATAAAGAAAATATGTACTTACTGGGATCCAACATTCAAAATTCCCAGAAGGTGGAAAGCTCCAACGTCAAGTGATAGGCAGGGCAGCTAAGGAACCAAAGAATTTCTGTTAGGTTGGTCTTGAAACAGAGGACATCTGCTTAAGCCTTTCTTCTGAAATGTCTTGTCATAGAGCAGGTTACGATCTTTCTTCAAATGTGCCTTTCTAAGGTCCATGGACCTAGACCTTTACAGCTATGATCAGAGTTTAATGCCTTGAGAAGCACAACCCAAAACAGAACCCATGGAAATGTTTAAAATACTCAGTACAGACATGGCAAAGAGTACATTCCCTGAATGACTGCAATAATCCATTAGGTTGGAGATGGTTCTATGTTCCTTCCGGGAATAAGGGAAGCCCTGCGGGAACAAAGAAACGTCTCTGAAGGAGTTTGGTTGTCGTCAGAAAATTGACAGTTATGTTCTATCCCTCCTATTTTATAACATTTTCGAGACCACATTTGATGAAGAATATGTATAGAAATTATATAGAGATAGACAGCAAACATTCACTTACATGGATATCCCACGAGCTCCCCGGAAGGTGGCAGGCTACAAGCTCCATTGGCAGGCAGAACAGCAGCCCTAAGGAACAACAGAGTTTCTGTAAGTTTTATCTCAATCTGGTGACATACTTTTTAGCGTTCCTCATGAGGTACCCTCTCATAGGGTAAGGTCTACCAAGATCTTCCTTGATCAGTGCTGCCATGAGCATCCAGGCGCTTAGATCTTTACAGCTATGCATGATATATGGGGCCTTAGAGCACGACCCACGGAGGAATCAAAGAAAGGTTTAAAAAAAGCACATGTCTATGAATACCAGGTCATTGATACCCACCTTTTGAGATGATAGCTATAGCAGATTGGTCACATGACACAAGGCAAAGTTTACATTCCTTGAATGACTGAAGATGTGTCTTTGGTCCAGTGTGTTAATAAGGTGCATCCAGACAGGTAAGGAGCACTACACGAGTAAAAGAGATACTGTTAGGTTAGTCATTCTACAAATGGTATTTCTTTTTGCAATTCCTCATGAAATAACATGTCACAGGGCTGGCTATACCCTGATCAGGTTTCTCAACAGTGATCCCAAAGATCATGCGTACGTATCTGTGCACTGGGTTTGAGGACTGGACAGGCATGTGTCCAGGTATAAAACCTGCAATGATTTAGTCAAGCAGATATCTGGCAAATACCCAGGATTCCACTCCTATGAGATAACGGATACTTTACTCAAAATGGTACCCATGAGACCCATGGCTAAGTTTCCTTACCGTGAAAGATTTTAGCAATCCGAAAGGTCAGGGCTGCTGTCTGGTTGATTCCTGGGAACAAGAGGAGCCCTGTAAATACAAAGGAACTTATCTCAGTGTGGCATCTTATCTTCTAAAAATTGACATTCCTTTTCACTTGCTTAAATTTTGAGCATTTTCGAGGCCACATTTCTTGATCAACATGTGAATTCCAGAAGTAGCTAAGGAAATAAAGAAAATATGTACTTACTGGGATCCAACATTCAAAATTCCCAGAAGGTGGAAAGCTCCAACGTCAAGTGATAGGCAGGGCAGCTAAGGAACCAAAGAGTTTCTGTTAGGTTGGTCTTGAAACAGAGGACATCTGCTTAAGCCTTTCTTCTGAAATGTCTTGTCATAGAGCAGGTTACGATCTTTCTTCAAATGTGTCTTTCCAAGGGCCATGGACCTAGACCTTTACAGCTATGATCAGAGTTTAATGCCTTGAGAAGCACAACCCAAAACAGAACCCATGGAAATGTTTAAAATACTCAGTACAGACATGGCAAAGTGTACATACCCTGAATGACTGCAATAATCCATTAGGTTGGAGATGGTTCCAGATTCCTTTCGGGAATAAGGGAAGCCCTGCGGGAACAAAGAATCTTCTCTGAAGGTGTTTGGTTGTCGTCAGAAAATTGACAGTTATGTTCTATCCCTCCTATTTTATAACATTTTCGAGACCACATTTGATGAAGAATATGTATAGAAATTATATAGAGATAGACAGCAAACATTCACTTACATGGATATCCCCTGAGCTCCCCGGAAGGTGGCAGGCTACAAGCTCCATTGGCAGGCAGAACAGCAGCCCTAAGGAACAACAGAGTTTCTGTAAGTTTTATCTCAATCTGGTGACATACCTTTTAGCGTTCCTCATGAGGTACCCTCTCATAGGGTAAGGCCTACCAAGATCTTCCTTGATCAGTGCTGCCATGAGCATCCAGGCGCTTAGATCTTTACAGCTATGCATGATATTTGGGGCCTTAGAGCACGACCCACGGAGGTATCAAAGAAAGGTTTAAAAAAAGCACATGTCTATGAATACCAGGTCATTGATACCCACCTTTTGAGATGATAGCTACAGCAGATTGGTCACATGACACAAGGCAAAGTTCACATTCCTTGAATGACTGAAGATGTGTCTTTGGTCCAGTGTGTTAATAAGGTGCATCCAGACAGTAAGGAGCACTACACGAGTAAAAGAGATACTGTTAGGTTAGTCATTCTACAAATGGTATTTCTTTTTGCAATTCCTCATGAAATAACATGTCACAGGGCTGGCTATACCCTGATCAGGTTTCTCAACAGTGATCCGAAAGATCATGCGTACGTATCTGTGCACTGGGTTTGAGGACTGGACAGGCATGTGTCCAGGTATAAAACCTGCAATGATTTAGTCAAGCAGATCTCTGGCAAATACCCAGGATTCCACTCCTATGAGATAACGGATACTTTCCTCAAAATGGTACCCATGATACCCATGGCTAAGTTTCCTTACCGTGAAAGATTTTAGCAGTCCCAAATGTCAGGGCTGCTGTCTGGTTGATTCCTGGGATCAAGAGGAGCCCTGTAGATACAAAGGAACTTATCTGAGTGTCTGTCAAGCTGAGAACCTGGTGTCTGCAGAAGCTGCTGAACCCCCGACAATCCACCCAAAATGTGGCACTCTGAGCTGACATAAATATAACTGCTCAGTTTACCTCACTTTCAGGGGAAAGGGGGAAGGGACAAAGAAACAAACACCAGGCTGGAAGCTATCAACTCGCTGGTTCTTCACCTGTAGTTAAAAACACAAACATGCAAAATTCCTCATTACTCATTTATCACTATACTAACCTTAAACTCTAAATCCATAATCAAAATAGTTTAAAAACCATACCTGGTTCTTCTCTACTGAATGCCCAGAGAAGTGAAAAGCAGACAAGACTTCCTTACTTGAGGACCAGAATCTTATAGAAAACTCAGCCTATTCCTTAGGTCCATGAGTGTAAATTAACTTTGTAGTTGTAGTTAGTCTGCTCAAATCAAGATTCTTGAACTAGGTCTTCAAGTAAGATTAATGAAGTTCTTTTTAGTTCTGGTATTGGCTTTTAATATTTTCTTTGTCGAAAGTCTTTTTCTCAAGACGAATTAAACTTGCGCTGAAATCTTCACGTGGAAAGCCAGAAACCGCGGGAAGAAAAAAAAATTCACACGCTTCTTCTCCAAATCGCGGGAAAAACGCACACGCGTAAAAACGCTCTCGCGCTATAGTCCAAGACGCGATAAAAATTACACGCGCTATCCTCCAAGTCGCGGGAAACACGCACACGCGCTGACGCCTCAATTCGCGGGTAAACGCACTCGCGCTAATGTCCAAGACGCATAAAAATTACACGCGCTTTCCTCCAAGTCGCGGGAAACTCGCACACGCGCTGACGCCTTAAATCGCGGGTAAATCGCACTCGCGCTGATGTCCAAGATGCGATAAAAATGACACGCGCTTTTATCCTAGTCGCGGAAAACACGCACTCGCGCTGGCAACTCAATTCGCAGGTAAACGCGCTCGCGCTAATGTCCAACTTACGAATTGATAAAGTACACGCGCAACATTCACACGCGCTTATATTATCTCGCGGAAATACCCATTGCGTAAACGAACAGTATCCGCGAGTCCAAAGTACACGCTCGCGCTTTACTCTCACACGCAGAGACACACGCGCGGGTAAAAAATAACGGACAAAAAACTCTCGCGCTAGTTTGATTTAACTTGTAGCGATAAAAACAAACGTATGCGCTTCAATCTTTTTGATACAGATTTGATTTCAGTCTCATAGATAAATATAACCTTTTTACACGTTCAACAAATCTGGAAAGTCACTTATCTTGAAAAAGACTGGAAAACTTCTTTCCTCAGAAGTTTCTGACTCCTGTCCTGTGTCTCCACCAAACTCCAAACATGACTCCTGTTTCTTTTTCAGATCTTCCGCTCTACCGCTAGAAACTTGTCACCCTTGACAAAGTTAAGCAGGAGCAACAAGGCACACGACCTCTCAGCTGGGCTAGGACGATGAAAGGCAGTTTAGAATGTTCATTGTCCTCCCTATAAACAATCTCCAGCCAATCAGAATTTTGACTGAGAACCTCCATCTTGGCTTGGGGCATTCTCCATAGACTGCAATGAAGGTTAAGGGCAAAATTTGGCTGTATAAAAATATAACCCATATTAACTTCCTAAAACCTTTCTAAACTAAATATGTGTCTCCCCTGACCCAATGTAAGTGAGTATATGATACTGTATGTAAAGAATATGTCACTCCAACCTGACAGTACTTGACAGCGTGGCATCTTATCTTCTAAAAATTGACATTCCTTTTCACTTGCTTGAATTTTGAGCATTTTCGAGGCCACATTTCTTAATCAACATGTGAATTCCAGAAGTAGCTAAGGAAATAAAGAAAATATGTACTTACTGGGATCCAACATTCAAAATTCCCAGAAGGTGGAAAGCTCCAACGTCAAGTGATAGGCAGGGCAGCTAAGGAACCAAAGAATTTCTGTTTGGTTGGTCTTGAAACAGAGGACATCTGCTTAAGCCTTTCTTCTCAAATGTCTTGTCATAGAGCAGGTTACCATCTTTCTTCAAATGTGTCTTTCCAAGGTCCATGTACCTAGACCTTTACAGCTATGATCAGAGTTTAATGCCTTGAGAAGCACAACCCAAAACAGAACCCATGGAAATGTTTAAAATACTCAGTACAGACATGGCAAAGTGTACACACCCTGAATGACTGCAATAATCCATTAGGTTGGAGATGGTTCCACGTTCCTTCCGGGAATAAGGGAAGCCCTGCAAGAACAAAGAAACTTCTCTGAAGGTGTTTGGTTGTCGTCAGAAAATTGACAGTTATTTTCTATCCCTCCTATTTTATAACATTTTCGAGACCACATTTAATGAAGAATATGTATAGACATTATCTAGAGAAAGACAGCAAACATTCATTTACAAGGATATACTCGGGGGCTCCCCGGAAGGTGGCAGGCTACAAGCTCCATTGGCAGGCAGAACAGCAGCCCTAAGGAAAAACAGAGTTTCTGTAAGTTTTATGTCAATCTGGTGACATACCTATTAGCGTTCCTCATGAGGTAACCTCTCATAGGGTAAGGCCTACCAAGATCTTCCTTGATCAGTGCTGCCATGAGCATCCAGGCGCTTAGATCTTTACAGCTATGCATGATATTTGGGGCCTTATAGCACGACCCACGGAGGAATCAAAGAAAGGTTTAAAAAAAGCACATGTCTATGAATACCAGGTCATTGATACCCACCTTTTGAGATGATAACTACAGCAGATTGGTCACATGACACAAGGCAAAATTCACATTCCTTGAATGACTGAAGATGTGTCTTTGGTCCAGTGTGTTAATAAGGTGCATCCAGACAGTAAGGAGCACTACACGAGTAAAAGAGATACTGTTAGGTTAGGCATTCTACAAATGGTATTTCTTTTTGCAATTCCTCATGAAATAACATGTCACAGGGCTGGCTATACCCTGATCAGGTTTCTCAACAGTGATCCCAAAGATCATGCCTATGTATCTGTGCACTGGGTTTGAGGACTGGACAGGTATGTGTCCAGGTATAAAACCTGCAATGATTTAGTCAAGCAGATCTCTGGCAAATACCCAGGATTCCACTCCTATGAGATAACGGATACTTTCCTCAAAATGGTACCCATGAGACCCATGGCTAAGTTTCCTTACCGTGAAAGATTTTAGCAATCCCAAAGGTCAGGGCTGCTGTCTGGTTGATTCCTGGGAACAAGAGGAGCCCTGTAGATACAAAGGAACTTATCTGAGTGTGGCATCTTATCTTCTAAAAATTGACATTCCTTTTCACTTGCTTGAATTTTGAGCATTTTCGAGGCCACATTTCTTGATCAACATGTGAATTCCAGAAGTAGCTAAGGAAATAAAGAAAGTATGTACTTACTGGGATCCAACATTCAAAATTCCCAGAAGGTGGAAAGCTGGAAACGTCAAGTGATAGGCAGGGCAGCTAAGGAACCAAAGAATTTCTGTTAGGTTGATCTTGAAACAGAGGACATCTGCTTAAGCCTTTCTTCTGAAATGTCTTGTCATAGAGCAGGTTACAATCTTTCTTCAAATGTGCCTTTCTAAGGTCCATGGACCTAGACCTTTACAGCTATGATCAGAGTTTAATGCCTTGAGAAGCACAACCCAAAACAGAACCCATGGAAATGTTTAAAATACTCAGTACAGACATGGCAAAGTGTACATTCCCTGAATGACTGCAATAATCCATTAGGTTGGAGATGGTTCCATGTTCCTTCCGGGAATAAGGGAAGCCCTGCGGGAACAAAGAAACTTCTCTGAAGGAGTTTGGTTGTCGTCAGAAAATTGACAGTTATGTTCTATCCCTCCTATTTTATAACATTTTCGAGACCACATTTGATGAAGAATATGTATAGAAATTATATAGAGATAGAGAGCAAACATTCACTTACATGGATATCCCCCGAGCTCCCCGGAAGGTGGCAGGCTACAAGCTCCATTGGCAGGCAGAACAGCAGCCCTAAGGAACAACAGAGTTTCTGTAAGTTTTATCTCAATCTGGTGACATACTTTTTAGCGTTCCTCATGAGGTACCCTCTCATAGGGTAAGGTCTACCAAGATCTTCCTTGATCAGTGCTGCCATGAGCATCCAGGCGCTTAGATCTTTACAGCTATGCATGATATTTGGGGCCTTAGAGCACGACCCACGGAGGAATCAAAGAAAGGTTTAAAAAAAGCACATGTATACCAGGTCATTGATACCCACCTTTTGAGATGATAGTTTTAGCAGATTAGTCACATGACACAAGGCAAAGTTTACATTCCTTGAATGACTGAAGATGTGTCTTTGGTCCAGTGTGTTAATAAGGTGCATCCAGACGGGTAAGGAGCACTACACGAGTAAAAGAGATACTGTTAGGTTAGTCATTCTACAAATGGTATTTCTTTTTGCAATTCCTCATGAAATAACATGTCACAGGGCTGGCTATAGCCTGATCAGGTTTCTCAACAGTGATCCGAAAGATCATGCGTACGTATCTGTGCACTGGGTTTGAGGACTGGACAGGCATGTGTCCAGGTATAAAACCTGCAATGATTTAGTCAAGCAGATCTCTGGCAAATACCCAGGATTCCACTCCTATGAGATAACGGATACTTTCCTCAAAATGGTACCCATGATACCCATGGCTAAGTTTTCTTACCGTGAAAGATTTTAGCAATCCCAAATGTCAGGGCTGCTGTCTGGTTGATTCCTGGGATCAAGAGGAGCCCTGTAGATACAAAGGAACTTATCTGAGTGTGGCATCTTATCTTCTAGAAATTGACATTCCTTTTCACTTGCTTGAATTTTGAGCATTTTCGAGGCCGCATTTCTTAATCAACATGTGAATTCCAGAAGTAGCTAAGGAAATAAAGAAAATATGTACTTACTGGGATCCAAAATTCAAAATTCCCAGAAGGTGGAAAGCTCCAACGTCAAGTGATAGGCAGGGCAGCTAAGGAACCAAAGAATTTCTGTTTGGTTGGTCTTGAAACAGAGGACATCTGCTTAAGCCTTTCTTCTCAAATGTCTTGTCATAGAGCAGGTTATGATCTTTCTTCAAATGTGTCTTTCCAAGGTCCATGGACCTAGACCTTTACAGCTATGATCAGAGTTTAATGCCTTGAGAAGCACAACCCAAAACAGAACCCATGGAAATGTTTAAAATACTCAGTACAGACATGGCAAAGTGTACACACCCTGAATGACTGCAATAATCCATTAGGTTGGAGATGGTTCCATGTTCCTTCCGGGAATAAGGGAAGCCCTGCAAGAACAAAGAAACTTCTCTGAAGGTGTTTGGTTGTCGTCAGAAAATTGACAGTTATTTTCTATCCCTCCTATTTTATAACATTTTCGAGACCACATTTAATGAAGAATATATATAGACATTATCTAGAGAAAGACAGCAAACATTCATTTACAAGGATATACTCGGGGGCTCCCCGGAAGGTGGCAGGCTACAAGCTCCACTGGCAGGCAGAACAGCAGCCCTAAGGAAAAACAGAGTTTCTGTAAGTTTTATGTCAATCTGGTGACATACCTATTAGTGTTCCTCATGAGGTAACCTCTCATAGGGTAAGGCCTACCAAGATCTTCCTTGATCAGTGCTGCCATGAGCATCCAGGCGCTTAGATCTTTACAGCTATGCATGATATTTGGGGCCTTATAGCACGACCCACGGAGGAATCAAAGAAAGGTTTAAAAAAAGCACATGTCTATGAATACCAGGTCATTGATACCCACCTTTTGAGATGATAACTACAGCAGATTGGTCACATGACACAAGGCAAAATTCACATTCCTTGAATGACTGAAGATGTGTCTTTGGTCCAGTGTGTTAATAAGGTGCATCCAGACAGTAAGGAGCACTACACGAGTAAAAGAGATACTGTTAGGTTAGGCATTCTACAAATGGTATTTCTTTTTGCAATTCCTCATGAAATAACATGTCACAGGGCTGGCTATACCCTGATCAGGTTTCTCAACAGTGATCCCAAAGATCATGCCTATGTATCTGTGCACTGGGTTTGAGGACTGGACAGGTATGTGTCCAGGTATAAAACCTGCAATGATTTAGTCAAGCAGATCTCTGGCAAATACCCAGGATTCCACTCCTATGAGATAACAGATACTTTCCTCAAAATGGTACCCATGAGACCCATGGCTAAGTTTCCTTACCGTGAAAGATTTTAGCAATCCCAAAGGTCAGGGCTGCTGTCTGGTTGATTCCTGGGATCAAGAGGAGCTCTGTAGATACAAAGGAACTTATCTGAGTGTGGCATCTTATCTTCTAAAAATTGACATTCCTTTTCACTTGCTTGAATTTTGAGCATTTTCGAGGCCACATTTCTTAATCAACATGTGAATTCCAGGAGTAGCTAAGGAAATAAAGAAAATATGTACTTACTGGGATCCAACATTCAAAATTCCCAGAAGGTGGAAAGCTCCAACGTCAAGTGATAGGCAGGGCAGCTAAGGAACCAAAGAATTTCTGTTTGGTTGGTCTTGAAACAGAGGACATCTGCTTAAGCCTTTCTTCTCAAATGTCTTGTCATAGAGCAGTTTACGAACGTTCTTCAAATGTGTCTTTCCAAGGTCCATGGACCTAGACCTTTACAGCTATGATCAGAGTTTAATGCCTTGAGAAGCACAACCCAAAGCAGAACCCATGGAAATATTTAAAATACTCAGTACATACATGGCAAAGTGTACACACCCTGAATGACTGCAATAATCCATTAGGTTGGAGATGGTTCCACGTTCCTTCCGGGAATAAGGGAAGCCCTGCAAGAACAAAGAAACTTCTCTGAAGGTGTTTGGTTGTCGTCAGAAAATTGACAGTTATTTTCTATCCCTCCTATTTTATAACATTTTCGAGACCACATTTAATGAAGAATATGTATAGACATTATCTAGAGAAAGACAGCAAACATTCACTTACAAGGATATACTCGGCGGCTCCCCGGAAGGTGGCAGGCTACAAGCTCCATTGGCAGGCAGAACAGCAGCCCTAAGGAAAAACAGAGTTTCTGTAAGTTTTATGTCAATCTGGTGACATACCTATTAGCGTTCCTCATGAGGTAACCTCTCATAGGGTAAGGTCTACCAAGATCTTCCTTGATCAGTGCTGCCATGAGCATCCAGGTGCTTAGATCTTTACAGCTATGCATGATATTTGGGGCCTTATAGCACGACCCACGGAGGAATCAAAGAAAGGTTTAAAAAAAGCACATGTCTATGAATACCAGGTCATTGATACCCACCTTTTGAGATGATAACTACAGCAGATTGGTCACATGACACAAGGCAAAGTTCACATTCCTTGAATGACTGAAGATGTGTCTTTGGTCCAGTGTGTTAATAAGGTGCATCCAGACAGTAAGGAGCACTACACGAGTAAAAGAGATACTGTTAGGTTAGTCATTCTACAAATGGTATTTCTTTTTGCAATTCCTCATGAAATAACATGTCACAGGGCTGGCTATAGCCTGATCAGGTTTCTCAACAGTGATCCCAAAGATCATGCGTACGTATCTGTGCACTGGGTTTGAGGACTGGACAGGCATGTGTCCAGGTATAAAACCTGCAATGATTTAGTCAAGCAGATCTCTGGCAAATACCGAGGATTCCACTCCTATGAGATAACGGATACTTTCTTCAAAATGGTACCCATGATACCCAGGGCTAAGTTTCCTTACCGTGAAAGATTTTAGCAATCCCAAAGGTCAGGGCTGCTGTCTGGTTGATTCCTGGGATCAAGAGGAGCCCTGTAGATACAAAGGAACTTATCTGAGTGTGGCATCTTATCTTCTTAAAATTGACATTCCTTTTCACTTGCTTGAATTTTGAGCATTTTCGAGGCCACATTTCTTAATCAACATGTGAATTCCAGGAGTAGCTAAGGAAATAAAGAAAATATGTACTTACTGGGATCCAACATTCAAAATTCCCAGAAGGTGGAAAGCTCCAACGTCAAGTGATAGGCAGGGCAGCTAAGGAACCAAAGAATTTCTGTTTGGTTGGTCTTGAAACAGAGGACATCTGCTTAAGCCTTTCTTCTCAAATGTCTTGTCATAGAGCAGTTTACGATCTTTCTTCAAATGTGTCTTTCCAAGGTCCATGGACCTAGACCTTTACAGCTATGATCAGAGTTTAATGCCTTGAGAAGCACAACCCAAAGCAGAACCCATGGAAATATTTAAAATACTCAGTACATACATGGCAATGTGTACACGCCCTGAATGACTGCAATAATCCATTAGGTTGGAGATGGTTCCACGTTCCTTCCGGGAATAAGGGAAGCCCTGCAAGAACAAAGAAACTTCTCTAAAGGTGTTTGGTTGTCGTCAGAAAATTGACAGTTATTTTCTATCCCTCCTATTTTATAACATTTTCGAGACCACATTTAATGAAGAATATGTATAGACATTATCTAGAGAAAGACAGCAAACATTCACTTACAAGGATATACTCGGGGGCTCCCCGGAAGGTGGCAGGCTACAAGCTCCATTGGCAGGCAGAACAGTAGCCCTAAGGAAAAACAGAGTTTCTGTAAGTTTTATGTCAATCTGGTGACATACCTATTAGCGTTCCTCATGAGGTAACCTCTCTTAGGGTAAGGCCTACCAAGATCTTCCTTGATCAGTGCTGCCATGAGCATCCAGGTGCTTAGATCTTTACAGCTATGCATGATATTTGGGGCCTTATAGCACGACCCACGGAGGAATCAAAGAAAGGTTTAAAAAAAGCACATGTCTATGAATACCAGGTCATTGATACCCACCTTTTGAGATGATAACTACAGCAGATTGGTCACATGACACAAGGCAAAGTTCACATTCCTTGAATGACTGAAGATGTGTCTTTGGTCCAGTGTGTTAATAAGGTGCATCCAGACAGTAAGGAGCACTACACGAGTAAAAGAGATACTGTTAGGTTAGGCATTCTACAAATGGTATTTCTTTTTGCAATTCCTCATGAAATAACATGTCACAGGGCTGGCTATACCCTGATCAGGTTTCTCAACAGTGATCCCAAAGATCATGCCTATGTATCTGTGCACTGGGTTTGAGGACTGGACAGGTATGTGTCCAGGTATAAAACCTGCAATGATTTAGTCAAGCAGATCTCTGGCAAATACCGAGGATTCCACTCCTATGAGATAACGGATACTTTCTTCAAAATGGTACCCATGAGATCCATGGCTAAGTTTCCTTACCGTGAAAGATTTTAGCAATCCCAAAGGTCAGGGCTGCTGTCTGGTTGATTCCTGGGATCAAGAGGAGCCCTGTAGATACAAAGGAACTTATCTGAGTGTGGCATCTTATCTTCTAAAAATTGACATTCCTTTTCACTTGCTTGAATTTTGAGCATTTTCGAGGCCACATTTCTTAATCAACATGTGAATTCCAGAAGTAGCTAAGGAAATAAAGAAAATATGTACTTACTGGGATCCAACATTCAAAATTCCCAGAAGGTGGAAAGCTCCAACGTCAAGTGATAGCCAGGGCAGCTAAGGAACCAAAGAATTTCTGTTAGGTTGGTCTTGAAACAGAGGACATCTGCTTAAGCCTTTCTTCTGAAATGCCTTGTCATAGAGCAGGTTACGATCTTTCTTCAAATGTGTCTTTCTAAGGTCCATGGACCTAGACCTTTACAGCTATGATCAGAGTTTAATGCCTTGAGAAGCACAACCCAAAACAGAACCCATGGAAATGTTTAAAATACTCAGTACAGACATGGCAAAGTGTACATTCCCTGAATGACTGCAATAATCCATTAGGTTGGAGATGGTTCCATTTTCCTTCCGGGAATAAGGGAAGCCCTGCGGGAACAAAGAAACTTCTCTGAAGGAGTTTGGTTGTCGTCAGAAAATTGACAGTTATGTTCTATCCCTCCTATTTTATAACATTTTCGAGACCACATTTGATGAAGAATATGTATAGAAATTATATAGAGATAGACAGCAAACATTCACTTACATGGATATCCCCCGAGCTCCCCGGAAGGTGGCAGGCTACAAGCTCCATTGGCAGGCAGAACAGCAGCCCTAAGGAACAACAGAGTTTCTGTAAGTTTTATCTCAATCTGGTGACATACTTTTTAGCGTTCCTCATGAGGTACCCTCTCATAGGGTAAGGTCTACCAAGATCTTCCTTGATCAGTGCTGCCATGAGCATCCAGGCGCTTAGATCTTTACAGCTATGCATGATATTTGGGGCCTTAGAGCACGACCCACGGAGGAATTAAAGAAAGGTTTAAAAAAAGCACATGTCTATGAATACCAGGTCATTGATACCCACCTTTTGAGATGATAGCTATAGCAGATTGGTCACATGACACAAGGCAAAGTTCACATTCCTTGAATGACTGAAGATGTGTCTTTGGTCCAGTGTGTTAATAAGGTGCATCCAGACAGGTAAGGAGCACTACACGAGTAAAAGAGATACTGTTAGGTTAGTCATTCTACAAATGGTATTTCTTTTTGCAATTCCTCATGAAATAACATGTCACAGGGCTGGCTATACCCTGATCAGGTTTCTCAACAGTGATCCCAAAGATCATGCGTACGTATCTGTGCACTGGGTTTGAGGACTGGACAGGCATGTGTCCAGGTATAAAACCTGCAATGATTTAGTCAAGCAGATCTCTGGTAAATACCCAGGATTCCACTCCTATGAGATAACGGATACTTTCCTCAAAATGGTACCCATGATACCCAGGGCTAAGTTTCCTTACCGTGAAAGATTTTAGTAATCCCAAAGGTCAGGGCTGCTGTCTGGTTGATTCCTGGGATCAAGAGGAGCCCTGTTGATACAAAGGAACTTATCTGAGTGTGGCATCTTATCTTCTAAAAATTGACATTCCTTTTCACTTGCTTGAATTTTGAGCATTTTCGAGGCCACATTTCTTAATCAACATGTGAATTCCAGAAGTAGCTAAGGAAATAAAGAAAATATGTACTTACTGGGATCCAACATTCAAAATTCCCAGAAGGTGGAAAGCTCCAACGTCAAGTGATAGCCAGGGCAGCTAAGGAACCAAAGAATTTCTGTTAGGTTGGTCTTGAAACAGAGGACATCTGCTTAAGCCTTTCTTCTGAAATGCCTTGTCATAGAGCAGGTTACGATCTTTCTTCAAATGTGTCTTTCTAAGGTCCATGGACCTAGACCTTTACAGCTATGATCAGAGTTTAATGCCTTGAGAAGCACAACCCAAAACAGAACCCATGGAAATGTTTAAAATACTCAGTACAGACATGGCAAAGTGTACATTCCCTGAATGACTGCAATAATCCATTAGGTTGGAGATGGTTCCATTTTCCTTCCGGGAATAAGGGAAGCCCTGCGGGAACAAAGAAACTTCTCTGAAGGAGTTTGGTTGTCGTCAGAAAATTGACAGTTATGTTCTATCCCTCCTATTTTATAACATTTTCGAGACCACATTTGATGAAGAATATGTATAGAAATTATATAGAGATAGACAGCAAACATTCACTTACATGGATATCCCCCGAGCTCCCCGGAAGGTGGCAGGCTACAAGCTCCATTGGCAGGCAGAACAGCAGCCCTAAGGAACAACAGAGTTTCTGTAAGTTTTATCTCAATCTGGTGACATACTTTTTAGCGTTCCTCATGAGGTACCCTCTCATAGGGTAAGGTCTACCAAGATCTTCCTTGATCAGTGCTGCCATGAGCATCCAGGCGCTTAGATCTTTACAGCTATGCATGATATTTGGGGCCTTAGAGCACGACCCACGGAGGAATTAAAGAAAGGTTTAAAAAAAGCACATGTCTATGAATACCAGGTCATTGATACCCACCTTTTGAGATGATAGCTATAGCAGATTGGTCACATGACACAAGGCAAAGTTCACATTCCTTGAATGACTGAAGATGTGTCTTTGGTCCAGTGTGTTAATAAGGTGCATCCAGACAGGTAAGGAGCACTACACGAGTAAAAGAGATACTGTTAGGTTAGTCATTCTACAAATGGTATTTCTTTTTGCAATTCCTCATGAAATAACATGTCACAGGGCTGGCTATACCCTGATCAGGTTTCTCAACAGTGATCCCAAAGATCATGCGTACGTATCTGTGCACTGGGTTTGAGGACTGGACAGGCATGTGTCCAGGTATAAAACCTGCAATGATTTAGTCAAGCAGATCTCTGGTAAATACCCAGGATTCCACTCCTATGAGATAACGGATACTTTCCTCAAAATGGTACCCATGATACCCAGCGCTAAGTTTCCTTACCGTGAAAGATTTTAGTAATCCCAAAGGTCAGGGCTGCTGTCTGGTTGATTCCTGGGATCAAGAGGAGCCCTGTTGATACAAAGGAACTTATCTGAGTGTGGCATCTTATCTTCTAAAAATTGACATTCCTTTTCACTTGCTTGAATTTTGAGCATTTTCGAGGCCACATTTCTTAATCAACATGTGAATTCCAGAAGTAGCTAAGGAAATAAAGAAAATATGTACTTACTGGGATCCAACATTCAAAATTCCCAGAAGGTGGAAAGCTCCAACGTCAAGTGATAGGCAGGGCAGCTAAGGAACCAAAGAATTTCTGTTAGGTTGGTCTTGAAACAGAGGACATCTGCTTAAGCCTTTCTTCTGAAATGTCTTGTCATAGAGCAGGTTACGATCTTTCTTCAAATGTGCCTTTCTAAGGTCCATGGACCTAGACCTTTACAGCTATGATCAGAGTTTAATGCCTTGAGAAGCACAACCCAAAACAGAACCCATGGAAATGTTTAAAATACTCAGTACAGACATGGCAAAGAGTACATTCCCTGAATGACTGCAATAATCCATTAGGTTGGAGATGGTTCTATGTTCCTTCCGGGAATAAGGGAAGCCCTGCGGGAACAAAGAAACGTCTCTGAAGGAGTTTGGTTGTCGTCAGAAAATTGACAGTTATGTTCTATCCCTCCTATTTTATAACATTTTCGAGACCACATTTGATGAAGAATATGTATAGAAATTATATAGAGATAGACAGCAAACATTCACTTACATGGATATCCCACGAGCTCCCCGGAAGGTGGCAGGCTACAAGCTCCATTGGCAGGCAGAACAGCAGCCCTAAGGAACAACAGAGTTTCTGTAAGTTTTATCTCAATCTGGTGACATACTTTTTAGCGTTCCTCATGAGGTACCCTCTCATAGGGTAAGGTCTACCAAGATCTTCCTTGATCAGTGCTGCCATGAGCATCCAGGCGCTTAGATCTTTACAGCTATGCATGATATATGGGGCCTTAGAGCACGACCCACGGAGGAATCAAAGAAAGGTTTAAAAAAAGCACATGTCTATGAATACCAGGTCATTGATACCCACCTTTTGAGATGATAGCTATAGCAGATTGGTCACATGACACAAGGCAAAGTTTACATTCCTTGAATGACTGAAGATGTGTCTTTGGTCCAGTGTGTTAATAAGGTGCATCCAGACAGGTAAGGAGCACTACACGAGTAAAAGAGATACTGTTAGGTTAGTCATTCTACAAATGGTATTTCTTTTTGCAATTCCTCATGAAATAACATGTCACAGGGCTGGCTATACCCTGATCAGGTTTCTCAACAGTGATCCCAAAGATCATGCGTACGTATCTGTGCACTGGGTTTGAGGACTGGACAGGCATGTGTCCAGGTATAAAACCTGCAATGATTTAGTCAAGCAGATATCTGGCAAATACCCAGGATTCCACTCCTATGAGATAACGGATACTTTACTCAAAATGGTACCCATGAGACCCATGGCTAAGTTTCCTTACCGTGAAAGATTTTAGCAATCCCAAAGGTCAGGGCTGCTGTCTGGTTGATTCCTGGGAACAAGAGGAGCCCTGTAAATACAAAGGAACCTATCTCAGTGTGGCATCTTATCTTCTAAAAATTGACATTCCTTTTCACTTGCTTAAATTTTGAGCATTTTCGAGGCCACATTTCTTGATCAACATGTGAATTCCAGAAGTAGCTAAGGAAATAAAGAAAATATGTACTTACTGGGATCCAACATTCAAAATTCCCAGAAGGTGGAAAGCTCCAACGTCAAGTGATAGGCAGGGCAGCTAAGGAACCAAAGAGTTTCTGTTAGGTTGGTCTTGAAACAGAGGACATCTGCTTAAGCCTTTCTTCTGAAATGTCTTGTCATAGAGCAGGTTACGATCTTTCTTCAAATGTGTCTTTCCAAGGGCCATGGACCTAGACCTTTACAGCTATGATCAGAGTTTAATGCCTTGAGAAGCACAACCCAAAACAGAACCCATGGAAATGTTTAAAATACTCAGTACAGACATGGCAAAGTGTACATACCCTGAATGACTGCAATAATCCATTAGGTTGGAGATGGTTCCAGATTCCTTTCGGGAATAAGGGAAGCCCTGCGGGAACAAAGAATCTTCTCTGAAGGTGTTTGGTTGTCGTCAGAAAATTGACAGTTATGTTCTATCCCTCCTATTTTATAACATTTTCGAGACCACATTTGATGAAGAATATGTATAGAAATTATATAGAGATAGACAGCAAACATTCACTTACATGGATATCCCCTGAGCTCCCCGGAAGGTGGCAGGCTACAAGCTCCATTGGCAGGCAGAACAGCAGCCCTAAGGAACAACAGAGTTTCTGTAAGTTTTATCTCAATCTGGTGACATACCTTTTAGCGTTCCTCATGAGGTACCCTCTCATAGGGTAAGGCCTACCAAGATCTTCCTTGATCAGTGCTGCCATGAGCATCCAGGCGCTTAGATCTTTACAGCTATGCATGATATTTGGGGCCTTAGAGCACGACCCACGGAGGTATCAAAGAAAGGTTTAAAAAAAGCACATGTCTATGAATACCAGGTCATTGATACCCACCTTTTGAGATGATAGCTACAGCAGATTGGTCACATGACACAAGGCAAAGTTCACATTCCTTGAATGACTGAAGATGTGTCTTTGGTCCAGTGTGTTAATAAGGTGCATCCAGACAGTAAGGAGCACTACACGAGTAAAAGAGATACTGTTAGGTTAGTCATTCTACAAATGGTATTTCTTTTTGCAATTCCTCATGAAATAACATGTCACAGGGCTGGCTATACCCTGATCAGGTTTCTCAACAGTGATCCGAAAGATCATGCGTACGTATCTGTGCACTGGGTTTGAGGACTGGACAGGCATGTGTCCAGGTATAAAACCTGCAATGATTTAGTCAAGCAGATCTCTGGCAAATACCCAGGATTCCACTCCTATGAGATAACGGATACTTTCCTCAAAATGGTACCCATGATACCCATGGCTAAGTTTCCTTACCGTGAAAGATTTTAGCAGTCCCAAATGTCAGGGCTGCTGTCTTGTTGATTCCTGGGATCAAGAGGAGCCCTGTAGATACAAAGGAACTTATCTGAGTGTCTGTCAAGCTGAGAACCTGGTGTCTGCAGAAGCTGCTGAACCCCCGACAATCCACCCAAAATGTGGCACTCTGAGCTGACATAAATATAACTGCTCAGTTTACCTCACTTTCAGGGGAAAGGGGGAAGGGACAAAGAAACAAACACCAGGCTGGAAGCTATCAACTCGCTGGTTCTTCACCTGTAGTTAAAAACACAAACATGCAAAATTCCTCATTACTCATTTATCACTATACTAACCTTAAACTCTAAATCCATAATCAAAATAGTTTAAAAACCATACCTGGTTCTTCTCTACTGAATGCCCAGAGAAGTGAAAAGCAGACAAGACTTCCTTACTTGAGGACCAGAATCTTATAGAAAACTCAGCCTATTCCTTAGGTCCATGAGTGTAAATTAACTTTGTAGTTGTAGTTAGTCTGCTCAAATCAAGATTCTTGAACTAGGTCTTCAAGTAAGATTAATGAAGTTCTTTTTAGTTCTGGTATTGGCTTTTAATATTTTCTTTGTCGAAAGTCTTTTTCTCAAGACGAATTAAACTTGCGCTGAAATCTTCACGTGGAAAGCCAGAAACCGCGGGAAGAAAAAAAAATTCACACGCTTCTTCTCCAAATCGCGGGAAAAACGCACACGCGTAAAAACGCTCTCGCGCTATAGTCCAAGACGCGATAAAAATTACACGCGCTATCCTCCAAGTCGCGGGAAACACGCACACGCGCTGACGCCTCAATTCGCGGGTAAACGCACTCGCGCTAATGTCCAAGACGCATAAAAATTACACGCGCTTTCCTCCAAGTCGCGGGAAACTCGCACACGCGCTGACGCCTTAAATCGCGGGTAAATCGCACTCGCGCTGATGTCCAAGATGCGATAAAAATGACACGCGCTTTTATCCTAGTCGCGGAAAACACGCACTCGCGCTGGCAACTCAATTCGCAGGTAAACGCGCTCGCGCTAATGTCCAACTTACGAATTGATAAAGTACACGCGCAACATTCACACGCGCTTATATTATCTCGCGGAAATACCCATTGCGTAAACGAACAGTATCCGCGAGTCCAAAGTACACGCTCGCGCTTTACTCTCACACGCAGAGACACACGCGCGGGTAAAAAATAACGGACAAAAAACTCTCGCGCTAGTTTGATTTAACTTGTAGCGATAAAAACAAACGTATGCGCTTCAATCTTTTTGATACAGATTTGATTTCAGTCTCATAGATAAATATAACCTTTTTACACGTTCAACAAATCTGGAAAGTCACTTATCTTGAAAAAGACTGGAAAACTTCTTTCCTCAGAAGTTTCTGACTCCTGTCCTGTGTCTCCACCAAACTCCAAACATGACTCCTGTTTCTTTTTCAGATCTTCCGCTCTACCGCTAGAAACTTGTCACCCTTGACAAAGTTAAGCAGGAGCAACAAGGCACACGACCTCTCAGCTGGGCTAGGACGATGAAAGGCAGTTTAGAATGTTCATTGTCCTCCCTATAAACAATCTCCAGCCAATCAGAATTTTGACTGAGAACCTCCATCTTGGCTTGGGGCATTCTCCATAGACTGCAATGAAGGTTAAGGGCAAAATTTGGCTGTATAAAAATATAACCCATATTAACTTCCTAAAACCTTTCTAAACTAAATATGTGTCTCCCCTGACCCAATGTAAGTGAGTATATGATACTGTATGTAAAGAATATGTCACTCCAACCTGACAGTACTTGACAGCGTGGCATCTTATCTTCTAAAAATTGACATTCCTTTTCACTTGCTTGAATTTTGAGCATTTTCGAGGCCACATTTCTTAATCAACATGTGAATTCCAGAAGTAGCTAAGGAAATAAAGAAAATATGTACTTACTGGGATCCAACATTCAAAATTCCCAGAAGGTGGAAAGCTCCAACGTCAAGTGATAGGCAGGGCAGCTAAGGAACCAAAGAATTTCTGTTTGGTTGGTCTTGAAACAGAGGACATCTGCTTAAGCCTTTCTTCTCAAATGTCTTGTCATAGAGCAGGTTACCATCTTTCTTCAAATGTGTCTTTCCAAGGTCCATGTACCTAGACCTTTACAGCTATGATCAGAGTTTAATGCCTTGAGAAGCACAACCCAAAACAGAACCCATGGAAATGTTTAAAATACTCAGTACAGACATGGCAAAGTGTACACACCCTGAATGACTGCAATAATCCATTAGGTTGGAGATGGTTCCACGTTCCTTCCGGGAATAAGGGAAGCCCTGCAAGAACAAAGAAACTTCTCTGAAGGTGTTTGGTTGTCGTCAGAAAATTGACAGTTATTTTCTATCCCTCCTATTTTATAACATTTTCGAGACCACATTTAATGAAGAATATGTATAGACATTATCTAGAGAAAGACAGCAAACATTCATTTACAAGGATATACTCGGGGGCTCCCCGGAAGGTGGCAGGCTACAAGCTCCATTGGCAGGCAGAACAGCAGCCCTAAGGAAAAACAGAGTTTCTGTAAGTTTTATGTCAATCTGGTGACATACCTATTAGCGTTCCTCATGAGGTAACCTCTCATAGGGTAAGGCCTACCAAGATCTTCCTTGATCAGTGCTGCCATGAGCATCCAGGCGCTTAGATCTTTACAGCTATGCATGATATTTGGGGCCTTATAGCACGACCCACGGAGGAATCAAAGAAAGGTTTAAAAAAAGCACATGTCTATGAATACCAGGTCATTGATACCCACCTTTTGAGATGATAACTACAGCAGATTGGTCACATGACACAAGGCAAAATTCACATTCCTTGAATGACTGAAGATGTGTCTTTGGTCCAGTGTGTTAATAAGGTGCATCCAGACAGTAAGGAGCACTACACGAGTAAAAGAGATACTGTTAGGTTAGGCATTCTACAAATGGTATTTCTTTTTGCAATTCCTCATGAAATAACATGTCACAGGGCTGGCTATACCCTGATCAGGTTTCTCAACAGTGATCCCAAAGATCATGCCTATGTATCTGTGCACTGGGTTTGAGGACTGGACAGGTATGTGTCCAGGTATAAAACCTGCAATGATTTAGTCAAGCAGATCTCTGGCAAATACCCAGGATTCCACTCCTATGAGATAACGGATACTTTCCTCAAAATGGTACCCATGAGACCCATGGCTAAGTTTCCTTACCGTGAAAGATTTTAGCAATCCCAAAGGTCAGGGCTGCTGTCTGGTTGATTCCTGGGAACAAGAGGAGCCCTGTAGATACAAAGGAACTTATCTGAGTGTGGCATCTTATCTTCTAAAAATTGACATTCCTTTTCACTTGCTTGAATTTTGAGCATTTTCGAGGCCACATTTCTTGATCAACATGTGAATTCCAGAAGTAGCTAAGGAAATAAAGAAAGTATGTACTTACTGGGATCCAACATTCAAAATTCCCAGAAGGTGGAAAGCTGGAAACGTCAAGTGATAGGCAGGGCAGCTAAGGAACAAAAGAATTTCTGTTAGGTTGGTCTTGAAACAGAGGACATCTGCTTAAGCCTTTCTTCTGAAATGTCTTGTCATAGAGCAGGTTACGATCTTTCTTCAAATTTGTCTTTCCAAGGTCCATGGACCTAGACCTTTACAGCTATGATCAGAGTTTAATGCCTTGAGAAGCACAACCCAAAACAGAACCCATGGAAATGTTTAAAATACTCAGTACAGACATGGCAAAGTGTACATACCCCGAATGACTGCAATAATCCATTGGGTTGGAGATGGTTCCACGTTCCTTCAGGGAATAAGGGAAGCCCTGCGGGAACAAAGAAACTTCTCTGAAGGAGTTTGGTTGTCGTCAGGAAATTGACAGTTATTTTCTATCCCTCCTATTTTATAACATTTTCGAGACCACATTTGATGAAGAATATGAATAGACATTATCTAGAGAAAGACAGCAAACATTCACTTACATGGATATACTTGGGGGTTCCCCGGAAGGTGGCAGGCTACAAGCTCCATTGGCAGGCAGAACAGCAGCCGTAAGGAACAACAGAGTTTCTGTAAGTTTTATGTCAATCTGGTGACATACCTTTTAGCGTTCCTCATGAGGTAACCTCTCATAGGGTAAGGCCTACCAAGATCTTCCTTGATCAGTGCTGCCATGAGCATCCAGGCGCTTAGATCTTTACAGCAATGCATGATATTTGGGGCCTTAGAGCACGACCCACGGAGGAATCAAAGAAAGGTTTAAAAAAAGCACATGTCTATGAATACCAGGTCATTGATACACACCTTTTGAGATGATAACTACAGTAGATTGGTCACATGACACAAGGCAAAGTTCACATTCCTTGAATGACTGAAGATGTGTCTTTGGTCCAGTGTGTTAATAAGGTGCATCCAGACAGTAAGGAGCGCTACACGAGTAAAAGAGATACTGTTAGGTTAGTCATTCTACAAATGGTATTTCTTTTTGCAATTCCTCATGAAATAACATGTCACAGGGCTGGCTATACCCTGATCAGGTTTCTCAACAGTGATCCCAAAGATCATGCGTACGTATCTGTGCACTGGGTTTGAGGACTGAACAGGCATGTGTCCAGGTATAAAACCTGCAATGATTTAGTCAAGCAGATCTCTGGCAAAAACCCAGGATTCCATTCCTATGGGATAACGGATACTTTACTCAAAATGGTACCCATGAGACCCATGGCTAAGTTTCCTTACCGTGAAAGATTTTAGCAATCCCAAAGGTCAGGGCTGCTGTCTGGTTGATTCCTGGGAACAAGAGGAGCCCTGTAAATACAAAGGAACTTATCTCAGTGTGGCATCTTATCTTCTAAAAATTAACATTCCTTTTCACTTGCTTAAATTTTGAGCATTTTCGAGGCCACATTTCTTGATCAACATGTGAATTCCAGAAGTAGCTAAGGAAATAAAGAAAATATGTACTTACTGGGATCCAACATTCAAAATTCCCAGAAGGTGGAAAGCTCCAATGTCAAGTGATAGGCAGGGTGTCAGGCTGAGAGGTCCTGTGTCCGCGGAAGCTGCTGAACCCCCGACAATCCCCCTGAGATGTAATTCCCAGAACTAGATTTCAATTCAGCTCTGTAAACTACACCCCAAAGGGAAAGGGGGAAGTGGATAACAAAACAACACCAGGCAGACTGCGTCAAGGCTAACCAGAGCTGAACCTGCAGAGGATATAAGAATAGCAGATACAATTTCTTAATTTACTTACTTAACCTTATGAATGGGAAGACATTAATCCTTAACTAATAATGAAAAAATCATACCTGGCTCTTCTCTTGAAATTTCTTAGAGAAGCTGATAAGAAGCTGAAAATCTCTCTTACTTGAGACACTTGAAATTCACAGCTACTTCTTACTTTAGGCAAATCTGGAAATCTTAGTTCATTGTCTTTTTTCCAAAATGCCCTGGAGGTCCAGTTAGATTGTTCTTAAAAATATTCTTTCTTTTTCTTTCAAACTTTTCAAACTATTTATAATTATATTGAGTTTTAGAATCCTTGAAGAAAAAACACGTGTTAAACGAACACGCAGGTTATCTCCATTCAGATGAACGATGAACTTCACTTAGAAATCTTCCTGGTTGAAGAACACGCGCAAAGAGTTCACTTACGAACGAATACACGCGATCAAAAGAATCCACACGCGCAAAAATCCACATGCGCAACAATGTTCTCGCGCGGAACACGCCAAATAAAAACACCCGCGCTCTTGAGTTCAAACGTGTCGAATTGATTCTCACGCGAAGGAACACTCGCGCTGGAAAACACACGCGTTCTTTATTCCACACGCGACGTATTGATTCTCACGCGAAAAACACCCGCGCTAGAAATCACACGCGCTCTTTAGTTCACACGCGACGTATAGCTTCTCGCGCCAAGAACACCCGCGCTAGAAATCACACGCGCACTTTATTTCACACGCGACGTATAGCTTCTCGCGCTAAGAACACCCGCGCTAGAAATCACACGCGCTCTTTAGTTCACACGCGACGTATAGCTTCTCGCGCTAAGAACACCCGCGCTAGAAATAACACGCGCTCTTTAGTTCACACGCGACGTATAGCTTCTCGCGCTAAGGTGCACCCGCGCTAGAAAACACACGCTCACTTGAATTCGCACACGACAAACAGATTCTCGCGCTAAGGAACACCGCGCTGGAAAACACACGCGCACTCCGGGAGTTCAAAAGTTCTAGTACAAACACAACTTTTCACGAATTTTCAAGGAGAATGTCATTATGATGAACAGAGTAACAGTACAAATAAAGTCACTTATCTCCTGAGCGAATTCAAAAGGATCTTCTGCTTTTCCTGTCTTCAAAAACGAATTCCTGCCAACTGAATGCTTCTCCTGTAACCCCCAAGAAAGTAGCCGCTCAACTGCTGACGCCTGAAGGATAAAATCCACCAGGCCTAAGACTAAAGCAGGAGCAGCCACTAAACACGTCCTCTCAGATGGGGTTTTGATGATGAAAGGCACAGAGTGACAGTTTAGAATGTTCATTGTTGTTCTGCATTGTCTTCTAACCAATCAGAGCTGTCACTGGGAGGCTCCATTTTGCCTTGGGTCAGAACCAGGATTCTGAATCAGCAAGTTAAGGCCTAACCAACTATAATAGAAAACTTCCCACCCACACAAAGCTAATCTGAAAAGGATAAACAAAGAGAAATAATGAGAAGGAAACTTGAATAAGGGAAGGAAACCTGACAGTACCCCCCTCCTAAAGCCCAGTCTCTGGGCTTATCTTATGTGGATTTTTAGCGTGAAACTTAGCAACTAAACGGGGGGCATGTACATCAACTGAATCTTCCCATGATCGTTCCTCTGGTCCATATCCCTCCCAATCAATCAAATACTGTAACCTTCCCCTCACTTTCCTGGAATCCAAAATTTGTTTAACCACAAATTCCTCAGATGAATCCTCCAAAATCACAGGGGAAGGTGGTGTTCTAAATCTAGTTCCTGAACAAACTGGTTTTAAAAGACTAACATGGAAAGTAGGATGTACCTTCAACTGCTTGTTTAATTTCAATCTTACTGCCACAGGGTTGATGATTCTCTCTACCTCAAAAGGGCCTACAAATCGTGGACTAAACTTATTCTTCCCCTTAATTTTCAGGTACCGGGTAGAAAGCCAAACTAAGTCTCCCACCTTATATTCAGGACCAGCCTTTCTTCTCAAATCTGCACACCTTTTATATTTCAACTTATTTTCTCCCAGAACCTTTTTTGCTCTATCCAAGTTATTTTTCATTATCAACAAACGATCTTCCACTCTAGGATTCCCTGAATCCTCCAACACCTCAAAACTCAGAAAGCGAGGATGAAACCCACGACCCAAAAAGAAAGGGGACATAGAAGTAGCATCTTTTCCACAATTGTTGTAAGAGAATTCTGCCAACCACACCAAATCCACCCATTCCTCTCTAGCTTGTAAATAACACCTTAAAAACTTCTCCAATTCTTGATTTACTCTCTCCACTTGTCCATTACTCTCCGGATGATACCCAGAAGTCAAACTAACTTCCACCCCAAGTTTCTTACAGAAGGCCCTCCAGAATTTTGAAATAAATTGAGATCCCCTATCAGAGATAACTTGACTTGGGAGTCCATGTAGTCGAACTACACCTTGCAAGAAACTATGAGCCAGTTTTTCCGCGGTAACCTCTCCCTCCATTGGTAAAAAATGTGCTTCTTTAGTAAGAAGATCGACCACAACAAGAATGGTAGTACAACCCTTATCTTGAGGGAGATCAACTATGAAATCCATAGAAATTGTGTGCCAAGGACGAGGAGGAACAGGTAACGGCTCCAATAAACCATGCGGCTTCCCAACTTGACTTTTCGCTTGTGCACAGACTACACAAGTTTTAACAAAGTTCAATGTGTCTTGGCAAATTTTTTCCCACCAAAAATTCCTTCGAACCAATTCCAGAGTTTTTCTGAAACCAGGATGTCCTGATAAAATGGATTCATGACAATTTCTCAAAACCTTTTCTCTTAACTCATCAGTAGGTACATAAAGCTTGTTATCAAAAAAAGGAAGATCATCTTTCAAACTTCTGGCTGGATCCAGTCTCACCCACTCCTCCATCTTCTGCAAGGACATATTTTGACGAACTTCATTCAAAAAATCAATTTCTTTAATGGCTCCAGCTAACAAAAAACGTTCTGGAGCAATTATAGGTTCTGGTTCTAGAATCTCTTTCTCCTCACTTCCAGGAAATTGGCGAGATAACGCATCAGCTTTTTTGTTCTGACTTCCGGGTTTAAAAGTCACAATGAAATCATAATCTGCAAAGAATAAAGACCAACGAAGTTGTCGTGGAGACAAAGTTCTTGCAGATTTTAAAAACAATAAATTTCGGTGATCAGTAAGGACCGTTACTGTATGTCTTGCTCCTTTTAAAAAATGTCTCCATTCTTCAAAAGCGGACTTTATTGCTAATAGTTCACGATCAGCAATTGTGTAGTTCACTTTAGCAGCAGAAAACTTCCTAGAAAAGAATGCAACTGGATGTATTTGACCAGTAGTTTCATTCCTTTGAGAAAGCACCGCCCCCAACGCTAAATTTGAAGCGTCCGCCTCCACAAAAAAAGGTTTAGAAAGATCTGGATGAATTAGAATTGGACTAGAAGTAAATCTTTGTTTTAACTCTTGAAAAGCTTTTTCTGCTTCAAGGTCCCAGTCAAATTTCACTCCTTTTTTCAAAAGTCTCGTTATAGGAGCAACCAGCCGAGAAAAACCTTCTATAAATCTCCTATAAAAATTGGCAAACCCTAAGAAACTTTGTATTTCCTTAACCTTAGTAGGAGAGGGCCATTCAAGAACTGCTTGCACTTTTTTAGGATTCATTTCTAAACCCTTAGGTGAAATTATAAAACCTAAAAACTCCACAGAATCTGTATGGAATTGACTTTTTTCCAATTTGGCAAACAAATGATTTTCTCGCAACTTTTGTAAAACTAAGCGCACATGTTTCTGATGTTGATACAGGTCAGAAGAGAAAATCAAAATATCATCGATATAAACGACAACAAAAATATCCAAGTATTCTCTAAAAACCTCATCAATGAAAAATTGGAAAGCCGCTGGAGCATTACATAGACCGAATGGCATAACTTGATATTGAAACAGCCCAAACCTGGTCTTAAACGCTGTCTTCCATTCGTCCCCTTCCTGCACACGTACAAGATGGTAAGCTCCTCTCAAATCTAATTTAGAGAAAATATTTGCTCCTTGTATTTGATTAAGCATTTCCGAGATGAGAGGAAGAGGATACCGGTTCTTAACCGTGACTTTGTTAACTGCTCGATAATCTATGCAAGTTCTAAGCGTGCCATCCGGTTTTGGTACAAAAAATAAAGGAGAGGCCGCCGGTGACTTAGAATGACGAATAAACCCTTTGGCCAAATTTTCCGACAAATATTCTTTTAAATAATCATTCTCTTTCTCAGTAAGAGCATATACCCTACTACTAGGCAAAATTGTTCCTGGCTCCAGTTCAATTTTACAATCGAAGGGCCTATGGGGTGGTAATTCTCCTGCCACTTTCTCATCAAATACGTCCCAAAAATCTTTGTAACACTGGGGAAGTTGACCCACTACAGCTCCCACATCATGACATCCAATTCCAGTCTCAGCCAGAAAACTAGACACAGAATTACTTTGTTTTACATCTTCCTCTAAGAGACTTCCTGAAAAGCAATTCTCTTTACAAAAATCGGACTGCATGTCAATTGTCCTAGCACTCCAATCAATCAGGGGATTATGGAGAGTAAGCCAAGGCATGCCCAAGATAATCTTCAACAAAGGGGCATCAATTAACTCAAACGAAATTATCTCTCTGTGACCTCCTGATAACTCCAAAGTTAAAGAACCAGTTCTATGCGTAATAGGACCAGAAGATAAACACGTACCATCAACAGCCCTAGCCTGCTCTACAACCTCCTTCTGAATAATTGGAATTCCCAAAGATTTTGCCAGACCCCAATCCATGAAATTCCCAGTCGCATCAGAGTCAAGCATTACAGGACCATTTCCCTTACACTCCAACTCAAAAAATAAGGATACATTTATGGTTATATGAGGAACCGCTGTCTGCACCGTATTGGCGATCTGTTGTACCTTGACTGCTGAGGAAGAAGTCTTCTTGGGAGTGTAAGGACAGTTTCCTAAAAAGTGCCCACCTCTTCCACAGTATAAACACAGATAATTATCTCTCCTCCTAGTCTTTTCCTCCACTGTTAAAGGGCCTCTGATTCTAGGAGATGGATTATTCCCTTTGGGTCTACTCTCTACTTTAGGTCTATCTACTCTAACTAGAGACTTTACATCACTCTGACAATGACGCCCCTCTGCCTTCCTTTCACTCAAACGAAAGTCCAATTGAATAACCAAATCAATCAGACCTTCACAAGTAGAAGGGCGTTCAACTACTCCAGACAATGCATCCTTTAACTCATCTCTAAGGCCCCGATAAAACAACGAGGCCTGTTTAACCTCGGGCCACTTGCTTTCTAACACTAGGGACTTAAATTTTGTTATATAAGCAATCAAGTCTCTATTACCTTGTTTTAATTCTAAAAGTTCACCATCCACTTCCAGAGATAACTGTCTTCTATCAAACATCTTTCGGAATATCTCTAAAAAACTGGTATAATTTCCTAAAACCGCACTCTTTTGACTCACCAACAACCCAGCCCAAGCAGATGCCTCCCCAGAAAGATATGACAACATAAAAGTTATCTTAGAAGCATCCGATGGAAATAATTCTGGTCTACTCATAAAATGTCATTCACATTGTGTCAAAAAAACCCTAAACCTCTTGGAATCCCCATGATAACGTTGTGGAGGCGCCAAAGGAACCGGCATAATTATACTCCTTACCCCTTCTGCCACTGGAGGCGCCCGTTGTATTTGTGGTAACTGATCTTCTCTTTCTAACTCAGGTGGAGAACCTGCGCCCCCTGAAACCTCATCCTCTCTCCTTTCTCCCCTCTGTTGAATTTGTGTAACTTTAACACTCAAGTCATCCACCTTTTGACTAAGTAAGGCATTTTCATCCCGAGAAATTTTCAACTCCTCCCGTAACTCTCTGATCAAAGATCCTAACATCTCCATGGATTCGTCGGGGTTCATGACAGCTCGGGGGGACTAAATTATTGGCCTTTCATTCTGTCAGGCTGAGAGGTCCTGTGTCCGCGGAAGCTGCTGAACCCCCAACAATCCCCCTGAGATGTAATTCCCAGAACTAGATTTCAATTCAGCTCTGTAAACTACACCCCAAAGGGAAAGGGGGAAGTGGATAACAAAACAACACCAGGCAGACTGCGTCAAGGCTAACCAGAGCTGAACCTGCAGAGGATATAAGAATAGCAGATACAATTTCTTAATTTACTTACTTAACCTTATGAATGGGAAGACATTAATCCTTAACTAATAATGAAAAAATCATACCTGGCTCTTCTCTTGAAATTTCTTAGAGAAGCTGATAAGAAGCTGAAAATCTCTCTTACTTGAGACACTTGAAATTCACAGCTACTTCTTACTTTAGGCAAATCTGGAAATCTTAGTTCATTGTCTTTTTTCCAAAATGCCCTGGAGGTCCAGTTAGATTGTTCTTAAAAATATTCTTTCTTTTTCTTTCAAACTTTTCAAACTATTTATAATTATATTGAGTTTTAGAATCCTTGAAGAAAAAACATGTGTTAAACGCACACGCAGGTTATCTCCATTCAGATGAACGATGAACTTCACTTAGAAATCTTCCTGGTTGAAGAACACGCGCAAAGAGTTCACTTACGAACGAATACACGCGATCAAAAGAATCCACACGCGCAAAAATCCACATGCGCAACAATGTTCTCGCGCGGAACACGCCAAATAAAAACACCCGCGCTCTTGAGTTCAAACGTGTCGAATTGATTCTCACGCGAAGGAACACTCGCGCTGGAAAACACACGCGTTCTTTATTCCACACGCGACGTATTGATTCTCACGCGAAAAACACCCGGGCTAGAAATCACACGCGCTCTTTAGTTCACACGCGACGTATAGCTTCTCGCGCCAAGAACACCCGCGCTAGAAATCACACGCGCTCTTTAGTTCACACGCGATGTATAGCTTCTCGCGCTAAGAACACCTGTGCTAGAAATCACACGCGCTCTTTAGTTCACACGCGACGTATAGCTTCTCGCGCTAAGAACACCCGCGCTAGAAATCACACGCGCTCTTTAGTTCACACGCGACGTATAGCTTCTCGCGCTAAGGTGCACCCGCGCTAGAAAACACACGCTCACTTGAATTCGCACGCGACAAACAGATTCTCGCGCTAAGGAACACCGCGCTGGAAAACACACGCGCACTCCGGGAGTTCAAAAGTTCTAGTACAAACACAACTTTTCACGAATTTTCAAGGAGAATGTCATTATGATGAACAGAGTAACAGTACAAATAAAGTCACTTATCTCCTGAGCGAATTCAAAAGGATCTTCTGCTTTTCCTGTCTTCAAAAACGAATTCCTGCCAACTGAATGCTTCTCCTGTAACCCCCAAGAAAGTAGCCGCTCAACTGCTGACGCCTGAAGGATAAAATCCACCAGGCCTAAGACTAAAGCAGGAGCAGCCACTAAACACGTCCTCTCAGATGGGGTTTTGATGATGAAAGGCACAGAGTGACAGTTTAGAATGTTCATTGTTGTTCTGCATTGTCTTCTAACCAATCAGAGCTGTCACTGGGAGGCTCCATTTTGCCTTGGGTCAGAACCAGGATTCTGAATCAGCAAGTTAAGGCCTAACCAACTATAATAGAAAACTTCCCACCCACACAAAGCTAATCTGAAAAGGATAAACAAAGAGAAATAATGAGAAGGAAACTTGAATAAGGGAAGGAAACCTGACACAGGGCAGCTAAGGAACCAAAGAGTTTCTGTTAGGTTGGTCTTGAAACAGAGGACATCTGCTTAAGCCTTTCTTCTGAAATGTCTTGTCATAGAGCAGGTTACGATCTTTCTTCAAATGTGTCTTTCCAAGGGCCATGGACCTAGACCTTTACAGCTATGATCAGAGTTTAATGCCTTGAGAAGCACAACCCAAAACAGAACCTGTGGAAATGTTTAAAATACTCAGTACAGACATGGCAAAGTGTACATACCCTGAATGACTGCAATAATCCATTAGGTTGGAGATGGTTCCAGGTTCCTTTCGGGAATAAGGGAAGCCCTGCGGGAACAAAGAATCTTCTCTGAAGGTGTTTGGTTGTCGTCAGAAAATTGACAGTTATTTTCTATCCCTCCTATTTTATAACATTTTCGAGACCACATTTGATGAAGAATATGTATAGAAATTATATAGAGATAGACAGCAAACATTCACTTACATGGATATCCCCCTGAGCTCCCCGGAAGGTGGCAGGCTACAAGCTCCATTGGCAGGCAGAACAGCAGCCCTAAGGAACAACAGAGTTTCTGTAAGTTTTATCTCAATCTGGTGACATACTTTTTAGCGTTCCTCATGAGGTACCCTCTCATAGGGTAAGGTCTACCAAGATCTTCCTTGATCAGTGCTGCCATGAGCATCCAGGCGCTTAGATCTTTACAGCTATGCATGATATTTGGGGCCTTAGAGCACGACCCACGGAGGAATCAAAGAAAGGTTTAAAAAAAGCACATGTCTATGAATACCAGGTCATTGATACCCACCTTTTGAGATGATAGCTATAGCAGATTGGTCACATGACACAAGGCAAAGTTTACATTCCTTGAATGACTGAAGATGTGTCTTTGGTCCAGTGTGTTAATAAGGTGCATCCAGACAGGTAAGGAGCACTACACGAGTAAAAGAGATACTGTTAGGTTAGTCATTCTACAAATGGTAATTCTTTTTGCAATTCCTCATGAAATAACATGTCACAGGGCTGGCTATACCCTGATCAGGTTTCTCAACAGTGATCCCAAAGATCATGCCTACGTATCTGTGCACTGTGTTTGAGGACTGGACAGGCATGTGTCCAGGTATAAAACCTGCAATGATTTAGTCAAGCAGATCTCTGGCAAATACCCAGGATTCCACTCCTATGAGATAACGGATACTTTCCTCAAAATGGTACCCATGATACCCATGGCTAAGTTTCCTTACCGTGAAAGATTTTAGCAATCCCAAAGGTCAGGGCTGCTGTCTGGTTGATTCCTGGGATCAACAGGAGCCCTGTAGATACAAAGGAACTTATCTGAGTGTGGCATCTTATCTTCTAAAAATTGACATTCCTTTTCACTTGCTTGAATTTTGAGCATTTTCGAGGCCACATTTCTTAATCAACATGTAAATTCCAGAAGTAGCTAAGGAAATAAAGAAAATATGTACTTACTGCGATCCAACATTCAAAATTCCCAGAAGGTGGAAAGCTCCAACGTCAAGTGATAGGCAGGGCAGCTAAGGAACTAAAGAATTTCTGTTAGGTTGGTCTTGAAACAGAGGACATCTGCTTAAGCCTTTCTTCTGAAATGTCTTGTCATAGAGCAGGTTACGATCTTTCTTAAAATGTGTCTTTCCAAGGTCCATGGACCTAGACCCTTACAGCTATGATCAGAGTTTAATGCCTTGAGAAGCACAACCCAAAACAGAACCCATGGAAATGTTTAAAATACTCAGTACAGACATGGCAAAGTGTACATACCCTGAATGACTGCAATAATCCATTAGGTTGGAGATGGTTCCACGTTCCTTCCGGGAATAAGGGAAGCCCTGCGGGAACAAAGAAACTTCGCTGAAGGAGTTTGGTTGTCGTCAGAAAATTGACAGTTATTTTCTATCACTCCTATTTTATAACATTTTAGAGACCACATTTGATGAAGAATATGTATAGACATTATCTAGAGAAAGACAGCAAACATTCACTTACATGGATATACTTGGGGGCTCCCCGGAAGGTGGCAGGCTACAAGCTCCATTGGCAGGCAGAACAGCAGCCCTAAGGAACAACAGAGTTTCTGTAAGTTTTATCTCAATCTGGTGACATACCTTTTAGCGTTCCTCATGAGGTACCCTCTCATAGGGTAAGGTCTACCAAGATCTTCCTTGATCACTGCTGCCATGAGCATCCAGGCACTTAGATCTTTACAGCTATGCATGATATTTGGGGCCTTAGAGCACGACCCACGGAGGAATCAAAGAAAGGTTTTAAAAAAGCACATGTCTATGAATACCAGGTCATTGATACCCACCTTTTGAGGTGATAGCTACAGCAGATTGGTCACATGACACAAGGCAAAGTTCACATTCCTTGAATGACTGAAGATGTGTCTTTGGTCCAGTGTGTTAATAAGGTGCATCCAGACAGGTAAGGAGCACTACACGAGTAAAAGAGATACTGTTAGGTTAGTCATTCTACAAATGGTATTTCTTTTTGCAATTCCTCATGAAATAACATGCCACAGGGCTGGCTATACCCTGATCAGGTTTCTCAACAGTGATCCCAAAGATCATCCCTACGTATCTGTGCACTGGGTTTGAGGACTGGACAGGCATGTGTCCAGGTATAAAACCTGCAATGATTTAGTCAAGCAGATCTCTGGCAAATACCCAGGATTCCACTCCTATGAGATAACGGATACTTTCCTCAAAATGGTACCCATGAGACCCATGGCTAAGTTTCCTTACCGTGAAAGATTTTAGCAATCCCAAAGGTCAGGGCTGCTGTCTGGTTGATTCCTGGGAACAAGAGGAGCCCTGTAGATACAAAGGAACTTATCTCAGTGTGGCATCTTATCTTCTAAAAATTGACATTCCTTTTCACTTGCTTAAATTTTGAGCATTTTCGAGGCCACATTTCTTGATCAACATGTGAATTCCAGAAGTAGCTAAGGAAATAAAGAAAATATGTACTTACTGGGATCCAACATTCAAAATTCCCAGAAGGTGGAAAGCTCCAACGTCAAGTGATAGGCAGGGCAGCTAAGGAACCAAAGAATTTCTGTTAGGTTGGTCTTGAAACAGAGGACATCTGCTTAAGCCTTTTTTCTGAAATGTCTTGTCATAGAGCAGGTTACGATCTTTCTTCAAATGTGTCTTTCCAAGATCCATGGACCTAGACCTTTACAGCTATGATCAGAGTTTAATGCCTTGAGAAGCACAACCCAAAACAGAACCCATGGAAATGTTTAAAATACTCAGTACAGACATGGCAAAGTGTACATTCCTTGAATGACTGCAATAATCCATCAGGTTGGAGATGGTTCCACGTTCCTTCCGGGAATAAGGGAAGCCCTGCGGGAACAAAGAAACTTCTCTGAAGGAGTTTGGTTGTCGTCAGAAAATTGACAGTTATGTTCTATCCCTCCTATTTTATAACATTTTCGAGACCACATTTGATGAAGAATATGTATAGAAATTATATAGCGATAGACAGCAAACATTCACTTACATGGATATCCCCCGAGCTCCCCGGAAGGTTACAAGCTCCATTGGCAGGCAGAACAGCAGCCCTAAGGAACAACAGAGTTCTGTAAGTTTTATCTCAATCTGGTGACATACTTTTTAGCGTTCCTCATGAGGTACCCTCTCATAGGGTAAGGTCTACCAAGATCTTCCTTGATCAGTGCTGCCATGAGCATCCAGGCGATTAGATCTTTACAGCTATGCATGATATTTGGGGCCTTAGAGCACGACCCATGGAGGAATCAAAGAAAGGTTTAAAAAAAGCACATGTCTATGAATACCAGGTCATTGATACCCACCTTTTGAGATGATAGCTATAGCAGATTGGTCACATGACACAAGGCAAAGTTTACATTCCTTGAATGACTGAAGATGTGTCTTTGGTCCAGTGTGTTAATAAGGTGCATCCAGCCTGACACCTGTGTTCCCCCTACGGCCGGCCCATCTCTTTTACTGCCTCCTTTGAATTCTTCTACCACTTCTCTGAGGAGTATTGGGACATGTACGTATGAAGTGTCCGGCCTGTCCACAATACAAACATAACTTGTTGGCCTTACGCATCTCTTTCTCCCCTGCTGACAAACGACCTTGTACACTTCTAATTTGCATTGGTTCTACCTCACTTGTCCTTCCTCTACTCCTGTCCAATCTCACAAAAGGTGTTGCTTCTGGTCTTTTTTTATCACCCTTTCGCTCATTCATACGATGATCTAACCGTAATGCTAAATCTATCATGGCCGTACATGTTTTGGGTTGAGGTTCCACTTGAGCAATTGCATCTTTAAGTTCCTCCCGCAACCCCTGGAAGAATAACACTGTCTGTTTAGCCACCGGCCATTCAGTTTCTATTATTAATCTGTTAAATTGGGTTACATATGTTACCAAGTCCCTCGTTCCTTGTTTTAGACCCAGTAACTCCTTATCCTGTGCTAACGACACCTCTCGTCGATCAAATATCCTTCCAAACTCTGCTAGGAACCCATCCCAGTTATACAGCAGAGGATCATCTTTCTGCACCAATGACATAGCCTAGGCCGCTGGGTCTCCTGTCAGGTATGAAATGACAAATGTTGTCCTAGCTTGGATCGTCTCAAACGCAGCTGGTTTACACAAAAAATGTAACCTGCATTGTGTAATGAACATCATATATTTTCGTGGATCCCCCGCAACCCTTTCTGGCGCAGCCAGTGGTACACTGCTAGGGGGTTGAACGATGACGGTAGGGTTCCGACTAGAAGAGGCACCCGTAGTGCTATTACTAGCCCTTTCTAAAGGCGTTCTCTGTGCTACCAAACCTTGCACTTGTTGTCTTAGCATATCAGATTCTTGTCTAGCCTGAGTTAATTCCAACTGGATATCCTGTAGTGCCTTCAGCACATCGGCCAAAGGCGGAGGAGTCGCTTCCATTTGGCTTGGGTGGTTGTAAGTATCCCAATTTGGGGGTGACTTATTATGTCAAGATATATACAACCAATAAGGGAAGAGCAGTCGACACTCTCCCACGAACCACAGAAGCGGAATGAAGTCGACCCTCCACCGTGGTTGGCAGAGGTGCCTGATATAGAGTCAACAGGACACCACGTGGCAGCCAGTGGCGGGAAGAGGGTTAGGAAGAGGTTGTGGACAGGGTGGGGGATTACAGGGAAACCGGAAAGAGGTTGAAGGTAATCCTAGAGCGGATAGGTCGAGGGAAGCAACAGGAAAAAACCCTACACTACTAACCTGCCAAGTTTCCTGAACCTGACATGCCTCCAACACACTTGTGAACACCTTAGCACATCTTAATACATGTACCACAGTGCACATTGACATAAACAATACATAAAGCAAGCAGTATGGCACATACAATGGAGAAACTCTCTCTTATGAAGGACATAACACATGGCCCATTTGGGCTAGCAGAATGCAAACATGGATCACAATAACATAGATACAGTTATACACGTGGAAACTGTTTTCCTGCTGCCAGATATAAACCTCTAGCGCGGTTATTTCTCGTGTCAGCAGATAACCTTATATGCTGTTTGAAGGAGGACGGATGTCTAAAAGTCCTCAAGAAAACATTGTATACCAGGGCGTAGTTTTTCCTAAATAGTGTTCATTTGAAAATGCCCTCGTGATTCAACATTGCGGAGTATATGGCCACCTCTCCGCACCCTAGCCTTTCAAGAATCAATGTTCGTGATACGTAGACCAAAGAACTCATGCAAGTGTGTAACCATAATTTGCAATAAACACTTATCTGAAGTCCGGGAGGCTAGGAAGCCGTCCCGGACGCTGGAGAACACAGCACTTCACAGCGGCCATTGACGGGACCTTGGAACGCCTGGAAAACTGCTCGCCGCCGCCGCCTCTGCCATTGAGAATCGCTCCAGCATGGAGCTCCGCGTACACCCACAATAAGGCACACCTGCCGTGCGCCGCGTGGCCTTAATAAACCGTTCTTAATTCACATCAGCTGGTCACACGCGCGCACGGCAGTGAACTACCAGTCTCTCCCAAGAGTTCATGGAAATTGTAGTTTCTTGTTCATTTTTGCATTTTTTGACGTCTCTTTCGCCCTTGCCAGCACCTAATCCTGACACATCTGAACAGTGTTATGCCTAGCCATCCTTTCCTTGTAATGCCTTACTAGCCATTCGACCCCTGCTGCGTGCCCAGCTACTCAACGGCACACTGCAACACTAGATATTACTTGCTTGAGGAAGCCTATACCCCAACCTACTATGACCCTCACTCTCCCCTGCTGTCAAGACATGGTTGTCGCATGGATTAAATACCTACGTCCCCAAGTACCAGTCAGGGAGAGCAGGCTCACTCACTGACCGATCTTTGAGGCCACAGGTGGCTGGTACAACACAGGTGAGGTACCTGTAGAGGAGTGTGGTGCATTGTTATAAGCGAACTCAGCCAGGTGGAGGACTTGATACCATGAACTCTGGTACTGCAGGCAAAGGCAACGTAAGTAATGCTCAAGTGTTTGATTCACATGTTCCATCTGTCCATCTGTCTTTGGGTGATAGGAAGATGAAAAGCACAAATCAATACCCAAGAGTGCAGTGAGAGACCTCCAGAACCTAGACGTGAACTGAGAACCCCTATCAGACACCAGGACGGAGGGAAGACAGAAAAGACAAAAATATTACGAAAGAAAAGATTGGCTAATGCAGGGGCAGACGGTATACCTGTGCAAGGGACAAACCATGCCAATTTAGTAAAACTGTCTATTACTACCCATATGGTGTCATACCCTTGGATTTTCGGCAGATCGGTAATGAAATCCATAGACACTATATGCCTAGGTTTTTGAGGATGCGGCATAGGTTGCGGAAGCCCCATTGGTTTGCCTTTACGGTTTTTGGATTGGGCACAGATGGAACAGTGTTCAATGTAGTCTGTGACCTCCCGCTGCATGGTTGGCCACCACCACCAACGTTGGAGAAGGGATAAGGTTAGTTTTTGTCCAGGATGGCCATTGACGGGGGCATCAAGAGACCACTCTAATGCCTGAAGCCGCGTTCTGTGAGTGGGCAAGAACAGTCGATCCTGGACAAAAGGAAGGCCTTCCAGAAGTACGGGTTTCCAGTCCTGTGTTTGTTCTGGGTGTTGGGAGACCCATTGATGGATGTCTATAAGCAGAGGCAGGGGAGGTGTACATAAGCAAACAAAATGCCTTTTGTCTTGAAGAGTGTTAGGAAACACAGGGAGAGTATCCCCACCCATCATGCGAGAAAGGACATCTGCCTTGCCATGGGCTGTAACTGGGCAGTGTCGAATGACAAACTCGAAAGCTGAAAAGAGCAGATGCCAACAGACCTGGCGAATGTTGGAACATTTTAAGGCGGCCAGATCCTGGATGTTTCGATTGTCGGTATAGACTGTCACTGGCCATTTGGCCCAGAGCAAATTATGTCTCCAAACCTGGAAGGCGTCCTTCACCACTAGCAGCTCTTTCTCAGTGATGGTGTAGTGCACCTCAGTGGGGGTGAATTACCGTGAATGGTACGCCACTGGGTGTAACAATCCCATAGTCGTTCAAGACTGTGAAATGACTGCTCCTAATGCAAAGGACGAGGCATCAGCCTCCACTATGGTCTACATTGGGGTGTTAACAGATGGGCACTGTGGTAAATGCCATGTTCAAGGTATCAAATGCCTCCTGGTGCAAAGTGGTCCATACATAGGGGTTTTTGGGACTGATGAGTTTTGTTAGGGGGGGAGCGATGGACGAGAAACCAGAGATGAAGAGTCTGTAAAAATTTGCAAAGCCCAAAAAGGACTGTAGTGTTCTGATGGTAAGACAGTCTAAGACAGCCTTGACCTTAGCAGTGTTTATCGAGAGGCCGTGTGGTGTGATGTGGAACCCCAGGAAGTCTACCTCAGTCACATGAAATAGACATTTCTTGGGTTTCGCGTACAATGAATTAGCTTTGAGACGAGTGAGAACTTCGAAAACATGTTGTACATGGGGTTGGTAGGACGGGGAAAAAATCAAGATGTCATTGAGGTACACTATAACATAGGCATCAATGATGTCGTGGAAAATACTGTTCATGAACCGTTGGAATGTAGCGGGGGCATTGCATAAACCAAACAGCATCACATTATATTCAAAAGAGGCCATGTCGAGTACAAAAAGACGTTTTTCACTTGTCTCCACTCCTGATCCTGACTAGATTATAGGCTCCCCTAAAGTCTAATTTGGTAAAGATCGTGGCCAGGCCCAAGTGTTTGAGTAGGGGTGTAACGCTCACCTGATTCTCGCAGAGGCGCCGGTCTTGACTGGGCGACTACCGTATCTTCAAAGGTGATGTGTAGCACCCGGTTGGCTCTTTGGGCTGGACCTCTGTGCACTGTATGCCTGACGTGTAGAGTAAGATGTCTGCAGATAGAAAATATGGGGTTAATGAACTGGGGTTATTGGGGTGTCCCTATCTCTTTCCTCTTCTCCTCTCCTGTAGACCCCCAAAGGTTAACGCTCTCACCTTAGGTAAGTGAATGCCGAGCTCTCCATCTGCCTCGGGGCAGGGTGCTGTAACCAGTTTCTTCACTGGATAGGTAGCGCAGGCCTCTTGACTTCAGAGGACTGCTGTCCGTCGTTTACTGCACGAACGGTAGGTTTCGAGTCATTCAAATGTCTTTAAAGTCTTTAGTAATGATGTCTCTTGTTTTGCAGGGTTCCGGCGATGGCGGATGACGGGCTGAAGTGAGTTGAAGATGGAGCCCGTGTGATGAATAGAAGCGCCTGGAAGCACGTAAGTAAGCGCTTGTTGCCTGCTTCACTATGCGCTCTAACTGTCTTTTTATTTTGCAGGTACGCGTTCGGAGCGGCTGCAGGGTGCCGGAATACCCACTGGATTAGATGTGGAAAGGAGTAATGGCACGTGAGTATTAAAGTTCCCCAATGTCTTTAAACGCACCTTGTTTTGTCTTTCAGATGCGGGATGCAGCGCCGAAGGCCTCCGGAGTGTGCAAAGAGTTGGTAAACTTTTGTCTTTCAGATGCCGGAATGCTAACCTGTTCTTTCTTGTCTTTATAGGTGTTGCTGAAGACTGGATTCAGGATGGTAAGCCTTTGCCTTTCAGATGCCGGAATGCTAACCTGTTCTTTCTTGTCTTTATAGGTGTTGCTGAAGACTGGATTCAGGATGGTAAGCCTTTTTCCTTAGGCCCAGGACCGGATGCAGAAGACACGATGAGCGTTCTGCTGCAGAGGTTGCAGAATAACGCAAAGCAAGATTCATCCACCGGGTGTGGTTTAAATAGCCTCCTGTAGTGCTTAGGTATCTCCTTCCACAGCCACGCCTAAGTAAGAAAAGAGTTCCTGGTAAGAAAAGAGTTCCTGCCTTCCAGAAGAGTTCCAGTTTTCTGAATCTAGGGAGTGGCTCCAGCCCCACCCAACAGGAAAAGTAGTTCCAAACAGAAGAGGATCAGAGGCTCAACTGGCAGGCAAGTAAGCAGCATGGTCTGCTGAAGGTAAGTCCACCCAAGCATTATGAGCCCGGCGCTTCCAGCGCTGGGACTGGGCATATTTATGAGCCTGGTGCCACTGGCGCCAGGACTGGGTCCAAAAGGTCCCAATTGGGACTGGTTGGCACTCGGAACCTGGGTTATGGATCTGCTTCCAAGGGAGTTGGGAAAACCCTGACCTTTTGGAAGCAGAGATCATGACAAGGGGGGAGATTATCGGAATGGGATACCGATCCTTTATAGTGATCTGATTTAACTGTCTGTAGTCCACACAGGGACGGAGATCACCCTCTCGCTTAGGAACAAAGATTATAGGACTGGCAGCGGGAGACTGGGAGGGTTTAATATGGCCTAACTTGAGAGACAAGGATTTGTAATCTTTCAGAGCCTGGTCTTCTGATAGCGACAATGAATATATTCGACCACAAGGTATCTCAGTCCCCGGAATCAGGTCGATGGGACAATCAAATGAACAGTGAGGGGGAAAATGCTTGGCACAACCCTTATCAAAGACACTGGCGAAATGTTTGTACTCTGGAAGGATGTCGGGCATAACAGCGCCTATTACATGGGTGAGGGATGGACATGGTGTTTCTGTGATGTCAATTCGGTCAACATGAGCAATGGCAACAAGGGCTTGACAAGTGGAGCGGAATGCTTAGTTTGCTTTCAAACAATGTTCTTGGCAATACAAGGACTCAAAGGTAATCCACCCTTGAGACCAATCAATGAGGGGGTTCTGTTCCCGTAACCAAGGGACGCCTAAGATGGTACCGAACTGAGGAGTGGTGATAAGAACGAATGTTACCGTCTCCCTGTGTGTTTCATGGATGATCAGTGTAAGGAGCATAGCTTGTTGTTTGATGGGACCAGATATGAGTAGGGAACTATCCACAGCCTGCACCGGCTCGGGTCTACTTTTGTAGATTCAATGGGGGTAGATTCAATGATGTGGCTGTCAGGTTCCAGAGTAAGTAGACAGGAAATTGACATCATTATTTAATTTAATTTTATTGACCACTATCATTTTATTTTATAGAGGTTTCATGTTTAATTATTTGTTAATCTCATTCTTGCGTTAGTTTGTGCCTTCACCTTTGTTTTCAGAATGCTGGAGGTGTCCCAAGCCAAGATGGAGGGAAGGAACAGGAGTCATGATTGGGTGACAGGAAGACAATGGTCTGATTCCTACATTCTAAAGTGCCTTTCATTTTTTTAAACCTTCAATGCAGGTCATGTTTTTCGTTCTCTCCTGAGTTTTGGGCCTATGATCCCTTGAGAGAGTCATTGCTTAAAGAAGACACTTCATCACAAGTCAAGATTCATCACAAGTCAAGATTCAAGCATCTGAGAAAAGAATCTCTGTACAGTAAAGAAGGAATTTTGAAAAGTCTCCAACTTTCGTCATAGAAGCTAAGTACCTTTAAGGGTTGTTAAATATATTGTGCAGCTCTTCCTCAAGAGTTAATTTTCTGTTTGCTGTTGCCCGCCTTAAATTTTGCTCTGGGTGTTTAGGGGTTAATGATTCTGTCTGTTTGGGAAAGCAGAAAATAAGAAATGCATGCAGCGTGCGGGTGAGATGACAGTGCGCGAGAACGTAAACCTCCCCTAATGTACTTTGCTTACCTTGGTAGCTTTTTACATCGTGTGTGGTTCCCGTACAAAGACAGCAACAGCGTCGAGCTTCAAGAGCCCTCTTAGGTGAGAGATCCAATCTGTGGTGAATCGTCTACTTCGTGTTCAGAAGCTGAGAGTGGGTGATTCTTTTCGGACGACCTTCTGTAGCAAGGTAAGCAAGCGCGTGTTTGTTTTTGTTGCAATGTGTTGTTACCACATTCCAGATTGTGCAGCGTTTATTTTTGAAGAAACTTAAGCTGTTTTCCCTGTTTCGTGCTCAACATACGTTCACGGCGATAAGAGTCAGTGTTACCACAAGCAGGCTGTTAATTGACTGAATTTTGAATATTTGTTAGTCTGAAGGAGCGCTTGCACCGGACCATTGTGTGCAACAGCAAGTGACTTCACTCCATTTCAAATGAAAGCAACAATCTATTTGAGCATTTACCACATCTAAGTGGGAACCAAGATTTTGTTTGCAATTTAAATACTGAAAGTAACGTTCTTACTTCTAATGCCGCCTAAGTAGAGCTGCCCATTTTCTAAGGGAGTAGTTCAAGTTGGAGTGGACATTATAAAGTGTTTTGAAGATTCAAATTAGACAAAGTTTAGTCAAAGTCCTAATTTTAGGGCACATCTGAATCTCAAGAAGAAGGTTCATCACAACACTCATTGAACACAATTTCTCAGTGCCTAAGGAAGTTTAATGTGCTCAAATCTGTGAACTCATTCTGTTGAGACAGTTGTAATGAATTTGTTTGACGGTTGTTGACCGAAAACAATTCACCTGCTAGAACTAAGGTGTTCACACTTAAACTCTTCAAGGGAGATTCAGTTAGACTTAGGTTTTTGCACTGTATTCTAGTGTTTGGTACTGAGTATAAAGTGTGTCAGGAGGTTATTACGTTTAAGAACTAGAGTTTAGATCCTCTAGGGAAAAACAGAGGAGTAATCAGTTAATATTTCTAAGGTGGTTGATGAATATGTGTTTGGTAAGTTAAGTAAGTTAATATTTAATGCTATAATAAAATTCTCATCTATGCAGAGACCGGATGAAGACAGAAGATCCGGTGTCTGAGTTTGTTATTTTCTCCACTTCCCCTTTCTCCCCGGGGTGTCTCAAACTCAGCTGTTTTAGTTCAGTTTAGAGTGCTACATCTTAGTGGGACTGTGGGGCTCAGCAGCTCCTGCGTTGGATAGAAGACAAGTCTTGACAGTGGCTAAGGCAATGTCAATGAAGTTGCTGGTAGCACCCGATTCCAGGACTAGGCGCAAGGTATGCTGGGTACCACCGGGAGACACGAGAAAGGCCTGCAGTGCCATTGGTGCAGTAGGAGTGGTAGTAGGCTCTGGGCATTGGGGCGTCATTATTGGGCTCATCCATGCCCCCTTTCCTAGGGATGAGCCTTCTGAAAAACCATAGGACTACATTCCTTCACGTAGTGGCCATTTATACCAGAGTAAAAGCAGGCATTGGATAAACGGCTTTGTTCCCGTTCAGTGGGAGTCCGCGGACCATGTATGCCCCAATCTGCAAAGGTTCCCCTTATGCCTCAGCAGAAGGGGAGAGTGTTGGAAACGGGAGAAAAGGGGGCCTATTAGTTTTGGTCTTTTGTTCGGCCCTGCGGGCATCTACCTGTAAAGCCAGATCCACCAGTTCTGGGTATTGGACCGGTAGAGTGGGTACTACGGCTAGGGCATCCTTTATGGGATCACTAAGGCCTCTGTAGAAAACCACAGCCTTTTTGTTTTCGGGCCATGCGGTTTCAATATATAACTGGTTAAACCTAGTGATGTATTCCATGAGACTATTCTTTCCTTGTGCTAGATCCAGAAGCTTGAGATCCTGAGTTTGCGCTTTATAGGGCCTCATTACGAGTCCGGCAGTAACCAAGGCGGTAAAACCGCCTGGTTACCGCCAGACTAGTGTTACCATTCCGCCTCCATGACTCCCGGAATTACCGGGGCATTACAACCCCGGTGTCCCGGGAATTCCGGAGGCGGAATGGTGTTAATCCCCATTCCCATTGAGTCCTACAGGACTCAATGGGAATGGGGATCATGGAAACACCGGCACCATCTCGTGATGGTGCCGGTGTTTCCTCGTCCGCCTGCAGGCGGGCGGTGTTAAACCCGCCAGGTCAGACCTGGCGGGTTTGACGCCTCCGCCTGCAGGAGTTATGATCGCCCGGCATGGAAACAACGGTGGCAGCGGGTTTACCGCCACCGTTGTTTCCATACCGGGCGAGTTATAATGAGGCCCATAGTGTGTATCAAAGACCCGGTTCATCTCTGCCACTAGTTGGTCAAAGTCATTAAGAACCGGCCCATGCTGCTGCGATGCCACTCGGGTGTGAAAGAGGCAGCCTTGGTAGTGGAAATCGGAAGGCCTGCGGCGGCACAGGAAATGTAATTTACATTCATTGAGGAATGTACAGAACTTTCTGGGGTCTCCATGGAATTTTTCTGGGGTCACCAAGGGAAAAGGGGTAGGGATATAGACAGGGTTTTGAGGCTGCGCCATGCCAGGCACGGCCGGTTGTGCAGGGGCATCAAACTCTGGGTCGGCAGGAAGGCATGGTGCTCACTTTGTATGGCGTCTGCTGGTGTATAGCCGTGGTAGCAGCGGACATGTCCGCCCTTAACACTGTGATAGCCTGCACTAGAGCAGCCACTGGATCCCCTGATGCAGTGTCCATAATCCAGACAACAAGTACGGCTTCTCAGTCTGTCAAGACGTGGTTGTTGCGTGGATTAAATACCCCCCGTCCCCAAGTACCAGTAAGGGAGAGCAAGCTCACTCACTGACCAATCTTTGAGGCCACACGTGGCTGGAACAACAGCACCGGGTCTCCAGAAGGCTGAAAATAAATAGAACAGGTAAGTACCTATCCAGGTGGTGATAACAACAAGAAACAAACTACCAGTGCCTTAACCTACCTATAAGGAGATTGTAATAGGTGCTGAAGCGGGGAAGGTGAACAGACTCCCGAAGGACAGAAGGCGCTTCCCCACCCAAGGTGAGGTGAGGGTAAACAGTAGGTTCCAGCAGCTAGAGGGAGCCCCAGAGGTGACTGGATACGGGGACAACCCACCAGAAAAGCAGAGGAAAATCAGAATCACGCAAAAGGAGTTCAATAGCGTGATGCAGTGACAGTCCACGATGTGATGCAATGGAGGCAGTTCAAGAAAGTAATGCAATAAGAGCAGTCCAAAAGCAGTCCTTAAGGCAGTCCAAGGTCGCACACAGAAGACAATCCAAGCGAAGAGCAAAAACCGTGATGACCAGTATCCAGGGAGTACCCAAAAGAGTAATCCAATATTCAAAGCCAAGAGTCAGGTAAGTCTAAAAATCCAGAGAGCAGAAATACAAAGGAGCAAACTAGAACGCAACACATGCCGGCTCACGGACAGAGCTGAGAAGCAGCGTGTGTTGCGTCATGATTGTATTTAAACCGGTTGCCTCAGCAACAGGATACGTAAGCCCTTGCGCCTCACGTGAGCAGCTGCAGGCGCTCTCCGAGCATCCTGCAGTCACCAGGGCAAACGCCAAAGAGACTGATGTCTAAACCGCGAGTGACATGGTCTCCGTGGCAGCATGGCAAGCCCCTTATGGTATGTGGCTGAGGTGGGGGGTGCAGTGAGGGCATTATGGTCACACAGCCGGTGGAGAACTGAAAAGCGAGGGGTAAACCAGGCTCTGTGCTTGTGACATAGATGAAGGCATGACACCTGCACAGCAGGCATGTTTGCCCGCATAGGCAATGGCCTCACCTGCCTTGCATGCCCATGACACCACCCCCTCCCATGCCCTACCCCGTTCCTAACCACTCTCCCTCCCTTCATACGCATCCCCACCCCTCCCACACCTACCTCACTCGTCACAACCACCCACCCCCCCGACCACACTAACCTTACTATCCCATGACTTGGCCTAAACAGACGCTTACACCTTAGCTCTAGAGTTCTCAGACACTCGTCCCCCTCCTTACCCATTCTAGGGTCAACTAGACTAGAGAGACTTTCAGCACATACACAAAGAAAGTTCAATTACCGTCCCTCCACCACCTCCGTTGCCAACCCATTCACAGGTTCACCCAACACTTCACCTGCCACATCCCCAGAAAGCTTGATCATTTTAGTTACACCAAAAACCAAACCTGACACACTACCTGCCTCCCAAAAACCACACATCGCCACTACCAAGCCAGAACCTAACACCACCACCTCAAACAAAATTGCACCCCAAATACTCATCTGCGCCCTCATCAATGCCCGGTCGCTCCAGCGCAACGCACTTGACATTCAAGATCTTATCACCACCAACAATCTCGAACTTCTTGCAATTAGTGAAACCTAGCTCCATGAAGCCTCTGGCCCAGCACTATCACTTGCCATTCCCCCTGGCTACACCATCTTTAGGCAGGATCGGCCCCTCTGCAAAGGCGGTAGAGTCGCCCTTATAGCAAAATACCCGATCCCTATAAGAAAGGAAGAAAAGACAACAGAAAACAACAGTCACCACTTACTCCTTAAACTCAACCCCTCCCCTAGCTGCACCATCACCCTCCATTTCGTCTACCGCCCATCGGGACCAGTAAAAGACTTTCAAGCCGCTCTGACTCACTTCCTTGCAGAAAACTTTAGAAAATCCACTCAGACTATCCTCCTAGGTGACCTCAACCTCGGATTAAACAACCATAAAGATCCAGCAGCCAAACCTCTAAACAAAGCATTAGGTACCCTAGGGTACCGACAAGTCATCCCAGACCCCACTCACATCAAGGGCCATCACCCTTGACTGGATAGCCCAACACAACTGCCAAGTCACCATCAAGGCCAACAAATGCTTGCCCTGGACTGACCATCGGTCCATCTTCTTTGATATCACCATGGCCAAGACAGTCCACCAACCTACTACACCACTCCCGCCAGCTCTTATTAGAAGCGCCCATCAATTGACTAAAGAGAGACTAATGCCCCACCTCACAGGTCCTGCCCTAAGACCACCCTTCTCAAAAGACCCTGAATCTCTAATTAAAACCTTTAACACCATCATCTCCCAAGCTACAGACACCATCGCCCCACTCGCTCTAAGGAAAGTCAAACGCACCAACCACCCCAATGCCTGGTTCACCCACGATCTCCTCGAACTTCGATCCAAAAAAAGGGAAGCGCTCTCCACATGGAAAACTAACCCCTGTGACTCCACCAAAATTGAATTCAACAAAATCGCAAAAGAATACAAAATAGCCACCATGAAAGCCAAAGCTACCTCATTCAACACCAGGATAGACTCTGCAAGCTCCAACACTAAAGAGATAATTTCCATATTCAGGGAAACACCCACCCCACCCCCACAACTCATCGCCAAAGATGAAGCCGGGTGCAATAGCATCCAAGATGCCATGATCAGCAAACTTGACCTGCTACACAAAAAATCCAAACTAACCAACAGTCACTTAACCACCAAACGCCCCACATCTCCACTGAAACGTCTGAAAACTCACCCCTATTCTCCTTCGGAGAAGTCACTGAACAAGAAATCATAGCACTCATGAACTCCATCAAACCATCTAACTGCAAAGGTGACATCTGCCCAGCTGCACTCATCAAAGAATGTGCTTCCACTCTTGCACCCTTCCTCACTGCCTTCATCAATACCTCATTCTCAACTGGTACTGTCCCTGCATGTCTCAAGGAGGCCTGTGTCCGCCCTTCTTAAAGAAACCTTACTAGACCCTACCGCATTAGGCAACTACAGGCCCATCACAACAGACCCCTTTCTCCTGCAGATAATAGACAAAGCAGCCTACCTGCAAGTCCAGCAGTTTCTTGAAGCTAACAACCTTCTCGGTCTGCGGCAATCTGGCTTTCGCCCAGGCCATGGAACCGAAACAGCCCTATTAGACCTAAAGAAACAAATGAACGCGTTTAGAGACTCTGGCAAACCGGGCCTATTACTTCCTCCTTGACCTCTCGGCCGCCTTTCATCTCGTCCACCACCAAACCCTGTGCCAACACCTCTCAACCTATGCACACTTCTCCCCTAAGGCCACAGCATGGATCACCTCATTTCTCCAAGGCAGAGCTATGAGAGTCTTCTCAGACCTAGCATCCTCACACCCCAGCACCATCTAATGTGGTGTCCCCCAGGTCTCATGTATATCACCAACCTTATACAATATCTTCACCAGGCCCCTATTCCACATAGTCGACTCATGAGGCATCACCTATACAAATTACGCTGATGATACTCAGGTCCTCCTAGAACTCACAGGTGACTACGAGGCCGACTCCAAAACCCTCAACTCTGTCTACTCCACCATCCAAACCTGGATGGCTCAAAACTCTGCCTAAATGGCGACAAAACAGAACTACTTTTAGTTGGGTCCCCTGAAACGCTCAAAAGACTTGATACACAATACAACTCCTTTACCATCGACAACATACTAATTCCAGTCTCTGAGGCCGTCAACAACCTGGGAGTATACCTAGTTTCCAACCTCTCAATGGCAAGGCAAGTAAATGCCATTGCTTCATCAGAAGCATACCACTCCAAACTCCTCACCGCAGCCAGACCTTAACTCACTAAGGACAACTGTCTCACTATAGCCAGAGCCATAATTGGTGCCTGGCTAGATTACTGTAACGCCCTCTTGGCTGGTACTTCTAAAAAGAACATTGACAAACTTCAAACTGTACAAAATAATGCACTTCGGGCTGCCCTGGATATCTCGAGAAGAGAACATATCTCAGTTGCCAGGAAACAAGCCCACTGGCTATCCGTCAAGGAACAAGTCCTATTCAAAATACTGTCACTCTCCTACAAATGCATCCACCAGCAACACCACAATACCTTTCTCAGACACTCACCAGACCACTCACAGAAAGACCCACTCGAACCCCATATACCAACCTTCTCTCAGTGCCCAAGGTCTCTAGAGCACGGACAGGAGGCTCAAGCTTCCCATTCATCGCCACAACCCAATGGAACTCCCTGCCACCTAACCTCAGAGGTATCTCTTCCCACTTAGCCTTCTGCAAGGAAATTACAACACGACTGTTTGCATGAAGTATCATAATACCTCCAAATACCCACTAATTAACGTACCGACCAGCAGGTCCATTGCCTGTCCTCCAAGAAACTAACCTTCTCATCACTATTCACTCATGTTCTTTAACCTGTACCAACATTGCAATGCCTCTTGTAACCAGTAAGCATTGCTATATCATGTAACTATAATTTCTCTGATGTAAAAGCGCCTCGATGCCCCTGGGCTGCCAGCGTGCTTTATAAATACAAATAAATGAATTGTTCTAACAGCAAATACTGTATTTTGTAATTTCAGTAGCGTTTTGTTTTAATTTTTTCTTCTTATTTAGATCTTTTGAAACACGTTTTTGGTTTTGAGGCGTGTGATTTTTTTATTTTTTTAATGATGAAAACTCTGACTTTGTCTTTACAAAGGAGTGTATTTTTAAATATGTGTTCTAGACAAAGTTGCAGAACAGTATTGCTTTTGATCATGTGTGGTTTTATTTTTGGATATTTCTAGTGAGGTTATATGGTTAGGCCATATAAATTGGGGTGGGGATGTACTACTTCAGAGGGATGCAAACATATTGCCATTTTTGATAATTATTTTGAGGGTACAACACCAAGTGATGGAATATATAACTGAAGTGGTTTATTTTAAACAAATGAAAATACAAAATGCTATTAAATGGAATGTAAAAACGCAAGTGAGAAGAGGTTTGGATGAAGGAAAGGAGTATGATCAGTATAAAGGTGTAGTGTTTGAAACACTGTCTAATGTGCACCACCCAGAATACAATATCATGTGGTATAGCTATATAAACTTGGTAGGGAAACAGAGGTACAACAGGAGTTGTTATGTATGCTGCCTCATCCCCCACATGTCAGGGACAACAAAAATGTTAGTGCCTCGGTAAATATTGCCCTTCGAGGCCCAGTGTTTGGTATACTTAGCGCTGTACTAGGGCTGTAGACTATTCCAGGGGCACAAAGACTATTCCAGGGGCACAGAGTACAATTGGACTAATGGACTAATGGACAAAGATGGAGAGAAGTGTGCAAAGGACGACAGTGCCCCCCAATGTAAGCCACAGCCCGTGTTAAAAATGGATGCAGTGTTGTTCATGTCAAACAGATGGGAGATGGCGGTGGTGCGCTGTGCAGCCGGAGGGTTGGCAGGGGTTGGTGAAGAAGTCATATGGAACATTAATAAGAACTGATCACGATATAGAGTGCAAATATAACTAAACTGACATGGATTGAAGCATGCAAGACCGCAGTGAAAGTGCAACAAGTGGATGAATATCACTTTTGTTTTCGAGGGTATGGAACTATTCTAGTAGGCACTAACTCTAAGTGCAACAAGACAATCTTAATTCAAGATCTTGTGAAGGGGATAGCAGCATTGATGGACATGTACTGGGTATGTTGCCAACAAGCATACCTACATCTTCCACTTTCCTGGAGAGGCACGTGTGCACTAACAACCTTGCACTCAGCTATCTTGGGGGAGCCTGAAGCACCCTTGGCAATAGCTTCTTAGCACAGGGTGTTGCCATCTATTCCACCCTCCACCCAACCCCCTCTCCTCCAAATGAAGAAGAAACGGTCTGTGAAGCTGAGAAGGAAGATATTGAATTATCTGTTGAATCATCCAAGTTGCTCAAAGCGATTCCAGATGAATATCGGCTGTACACCAAAACAGAGGAATGCAGGCAGCTGCCAATGGAAAGTGGTTGCAGATCGTCCGATGGGAAGTGATCCAGTTGGCAAATAACACTGAACAATGTCTAAACGCAATCAAGATTGAACTGAGGGCGATTCAGTTGATGACAGTCCAAAACGGCATGTTGTGGATCTCCTGACGGCGATGCAAGGGGTGTGTGTAAAAAGATTGGGTTGTCCTGTTGCATGTACAGACGTCCAAATGATACAGAAATGAATCTTTGACGCACATCATAGGGGCCTTGCACAAGCTAAAGATTAGCATAGAAAGTGAAGCAGTTGTGCAGGCTGAAGACTGGTTCGACATTTTGTTTCCATGGGCGCCATCCTGGCGTTGGTGATGATATTGGTCCCAATCATGGTGCTCCTGTTGGTGTTGTTCTGCACTTGTCAGATGATACTTCGATACTGTGCCAAGACTATCCTGAACAGTCCAATAATGACAGTTAGTATTGGGGCAGGAATGGCTCTCCCGTGTACAAAGGATGGATAGGCTCAGACAGAGCATCCGAACAAACCATGCATTGTAAGGATTGAGCAGCCTCTTTACCCCCCAGAAATATCAACTACACGTCCTCCAAATCTAGAGAACTGTACAAAGAGCATTGGGTGGACTTAGCAGGTGATGGGGATTGTATATTTCTCACGTGTACACCAGAGAAATGTGCATGGGATAAGGTTATTTTGCGGCATGTGTGTAGGGCATGGGTCCCTAAGGATGAAGCAGACACAGAACAAGAGAAGTTAGTTAATGAAGGATTAACTAAAGGAGGAAATGTTGGGATGCATGTCCAGGTCACCACCCCTCCTAAACATTTTAGATTGCGGAAAATATATCAAAAAATCGAAAAGGTGTGAGGGATGGTGTAGTGATAATGGGGGAGTCTGACTGAGGGAAGTAATCAGCTAGAGTGGAAAGTTATAAAAGGGACAATCAACCATTTGCTTTGTGTTAATGTTTTGTAGAATATTTAGCAGTAGGCTATGAACTAATGCCGCATTCACGAGTAGGCCGGAATCCACAAAGGCTGTGTTGGAGACACAGAACGACAAGGTTTCATAATTATATTCCCTGGCGTGGCAAGGAACACGCACGCACACCCACACATAAATGTATTCAGTCAGGTCTTTAAATAATTAGGCAGGAATGTGCATAGCCAAGCAGGAGAAGATCTGCGTCTCCGGGCAAAGGCCATGCTAATGGGAGCCGGGGCAGAAGTCTTGGGTTGCCAAAAACAGGAACTAAAGATTTAGGCCGCTTGGGACATTCAGAATGGTGGCCACTCTATTTGAACTACCAGATGTGTAGGAATACAAGTCTTGAATCCTTCATGAGGTGGATTGATTAGTGGAACACTAGACGTACCAGTTCCCCTCTTGAGAGGGGAACTGGTAAAGGGGGGAGCAGAGAACAACATGATCGATGATTTGTGCCAGGAAGAGACAAGAGTGATATGGTACGGTGGGGAGGGCATGATGAGGGCGTTGACGTGTCTGGGATGAGAAGAGGGCTGCTTTGTTCACAAGGACCAGACTGACCTCGAAGTTATCTGCTGAGTTCATGTTGATGACCAGGTGCATATCACATGGTTAGGATTAAAGGTAGGGTGGTGCCAGTTGAATTTAACCAATTGCTGTGCAGTGTTTCAAGATGGACGAGGCTGTTACCCACATGTGGTGAAGATGGAGGAGAAGACGGGAAGACCAATTGGAGTATTGGCTATGTGTAACTATTAGCATGTATATAGGTGGTAGCCAATGAGGGTGGGGGATCAATACTGTATATTGAGTGTGTCATAAATTACGATTCCTTTGTTCATAACCGGAATATCGCGTGACAGACGAGAGAGAGCTCTGTGGCAGTGTATTCCTAGTATCCTGTCGCCTTTTCCTTTTTGAATACAAATAAAAGCTCTTGTTCTTCTAGAAAAAGAGTGCACCTAACCGTTTTCCCTGATGGGCTATATTTTCTTGGTCTGATCACTGGGGACTTACCTTACAGAACTTACATGGTCAAGTACCTACATTTCAGACACATAAAAGGTGTGTTATCCAGGGACGCAATTTCACCAAAATGCCTGTTATAGCAGAAGTGACATCACATGACCCGTGACCTCAGATGACACCATAGGAAGTGATGTCATTTCACTTGCCCCCAATTGACAATATTACCAAGGAAAGACATGGTGAAAACAGGAATTTCAGGCTGTTGGGTTCATTCCCCAATGATGCCTATAAATGTCAAGACTCGCAAACCCAACCGCCATTGTATTGTATTTACAAACCTCGAACAACAAAGACAGTCTTTACAATGCAACACAATTCATTCAAGTTGTATTAATTGTGTCAAAACACATTCTTCAAAAATGTTACAAAAAAGTATTACATATTATTCTTATTAGTAAAAAACAGATTAAAACATGTAAACAACACGCGCATTAAAATAATGCCAAAAATGTGACAAGTGCTGTGCAATACAAGAAAAAATATCTTGTTAATACATTAGTACAACAATAATTCACATAAAACAAGCTAACAAGGGCTGATCTATTGTGCTTTACTTACAAATCGTTGGTCGACAGTAGAATGCCCTTTTGGTTTGCAGCTATTCCTTACTTATCAAACAAGTGTATCATTAGCGGATCCCTCTCCCGGGGTCCTAAACCAACTGAATAGATTGATGTCAAGCACTGTTTGTCATTACAGTGAATACGAATACCCAACATGTTTTGTCCTTATACTTTTATTACATGTACTCAAGAACTTCTTCAGGGGACTGAACGTCATGTGTAAAGTCTACACACCCTTCCAGTGCGATTCTATATGCTAACAACAGGAGGACAATAGCTGAATCTTGATTTCAGCTTTTCTGTTCGAGGCGTGACAAGAATCCAATTGTAAAAGCACACAGTGTGGTTAAAGCGTCTAGTCAATAGACAGCAATCGTTAAATTTTCCCATATTACTAAATTAGCGTGAAGAGGTCTAACAAAATAACCTGGATTATTGCACATCACTCGGGCTAAACTGCAAACATAAAGAGCATCTCAAAGAGGCCTAAACCTCGAAGCGCAGACATCCAGTGCCTGCCAGGTGTCTGGCTACAGACTGGAGACAGCAACTGACCAATACAAGTAACCAGAAAAACGATGGATTGGAGGGTTGCCCAGAGTTATGCCAGAGGTTATGAATGAGTTGAAACCTTCCAGCCATCACCTTTCTGTTTTGCTTATTTGGTAAGTAACCCACCGTTTTCTTTTGTTGGATGGGAGATAGAGGTGAAAATTGTGTTGCAGGTCACAGTAATTGCAGGTTTTTAAAATTTTAAAACGTAATCAGCTGCAGCAGCTCCACAACATTGCCCCTAGAAAAGCCTGCTGGCCCTACAGACCTAGGCTACTGCTCACTGATGACGCCCACTGAGGCTGCAACATGTCTGGGGTGCTTGTGATCTCGTGCAGAAGGGATGTGACTTAGCAGTTCAGGCTGGACTGCCCCTTTTGGGATGGGAAGAAGCCTGATTTGCGAATGGTCTTTCCCCTCCTGTAGAGGCGTTTCAGGCTCAAAAGCGATGTGGTCTGCAGGGTTGCCCAGAGCTGTGCCAGTGGTTATGAATGATTTGAAATCATCCAACCATCACCTTTCTGTTTTGCTTATTTGGTAAGTAACAGACAATTTTTTGTTAGATGCAAGATAGAAGGGGAGGGTGTGTTGCAGGTCACAGTAATTGCATATTTTTTGTATTTTAAAATGTAAACAGCAGCAGCAGCTCCATGACATCACCCCTAGAAAAGGCCCATTTCATTATTTTCTTTGGTCTTTTATAGCTTGCTTAATGCCAGTCTGCTCCAGATTCTAAGCTCTGAAACCAGAACCGAACACATGTTGCACTGCACCCTCTTGTTCCCAAAACAAGTGTGTTGCCCCTGAGATATCCTTCCAAATAAATATATGTTTTGCTTGTGGAAGCAACACATGGTTTATTTCAAAGGCAGAGGGCAACTTCATGTAAATTAATTATATCACCTTGCATCTATCTACAGTGTGCAGGTTATGCTGGTCTGGCAGATCTGGGTCAGGTCACACAGTGCCCAGGCAGGATTGGTGGCAGGAGCCACTGCGGCACACCTTTCTCATCACAGGTCCAGTGGCTCACTGGATGAGTAAAGCAGACAACGAGAATAACTGATGAGATTTGCGTTCATGTTGTTCTATCACTGAGTACTGTGGGATGCTCTTACCCATTTTCCTGCTAGCTAGACGAGCCCCCATACCCTTCCTGTTGCTACACTACTGGGCATGAGCTGCACAGACAGCCCCACCTCCGAACCCAACCATTCAGGCATTCTTCACTTATGGACTGCAACCTGTTAGTGATGGCGGCTTCATGGTTTTTTCTGCTACTCTGTTATTTCTCCAGCTAACAAGATAGAGATTTCAGGTGAAAAAAGCTGTGGCACATTCAGCTGCATTTGCAACCGCCTTTTTCAGGTGCAACACAAATATCTGCTCTTGGCACTGCCTCTTTGTCCAGTGGCCCAGGAGTGGCAAGGAAAGTTCTGGGGTAGAAGAGGGGCAGCTAGGGGTAGCAAGTGCTACCTCTCGCAATCCCGAAATCACGTCTCTGGTGTTATCCTGGGGTAATCATCATGTAATCTCACTGTGCCTTACCTATCAAAATTAGGTGATCCTAGAAGTTATTGAGTTCACAGTCTACACTATTTCAAAAAAGCCCTATTCATGGTGTAACAGACTACTGTTGTTCATATATAATAATAGTGACCCTTCACATTCACCAAATAAAAGGGCAGATGTTGTTTCCATATATGCATGTCACCCTGAGAATATTGGCTACATTTCCAAATGCTATTGGCCCCTGGGTCTCTTGTGCATAGTGGACCTACCTCACACCCTCAAGTCAATTAAACATGTGCAGCAAAATACAATTCAGTGCTTCAGAATATAATGGTGCGATCTACCAAATGTCCCATTCTGTGCTCCAGTCTTCTGTGGAGTCTGTCTTTCATAGCAAGATGCCAGGACCCGAAGTCCTTCCTCGGCAGCCTGCTGGGAATAGCCAGAATGTTCAGGCATTGTTGGAGCACGCAGAAGTTGAGATGGAATATGGGCTGGGGGGCCTCAATGCTCAGTCCTTGCAAAGAAAAGGAGGTATCATCCTCATTTCTCCCTCGCCAGGCCACAAATACATAGTGGGGGTGCATGGGATTCTGTTAAAGGGGAATTGAGATAAGGGGGAGCGGATGGAAGGTAACTAGTGGCAGGGATGTCATTTGGGGTCGCCAGAGGTCGCCACTGCGACCCCTGAGTTCTCCGTTGCTACCCCTGTGGTCGCCTTTGCTACCCCTAAAAAACACAATAAAAAAAAAAAAGCTCCTGGGCTGTTGCCAGTGCCATGTGCCTCTTTGTTTCTAAAATGGTTGGCTTTCTTGGTCAGGCCTCTTAAAAAACAGGGGGTTCCACAAGTCTTACACATTCAGCAGTAACCCTAAATAAGAACGAATAGGAATAACAAATAATTTGTCTTTCTGGAATTCTATAAAATAATTGCTACTCATCAAAGGTTTATTTCAGGTACACTTCAGGGGGTGAGTCACTGATTTAGTCTGTTCTTAAAAACCTCAACTCAGCCTTTCATCTTTCTGAGGTCGATAAATGAGTACTAACACGGGTTGGGGGATATTGTATGTATATTTGTTCTATATAAAGCGCTTAAGCGTAAGTGCTATATAATAACACATCATTATCATTTGGCCTTGGATGTCTCCTTGCCTTCACAGTAATTTGGTAATATGGGCCTACACACACTGATATAAACAATACATATGGTGATCCATTCTTTGATGAAATGTATATCACATTATAGTGATATCATAATCATATTTTTTGTAGCTTACTTAGGAACAATGCTATGTGATTCCACGTCCTGTTTTGTCAAGGGGTGAAAGGTTGTGTTCCATCGCTTCCTGTGATTTCACTTTGGGGTGGGGGTCCAATGACATCACTTTTTGTGATGTCATCAGAGGTCAAGGGTCATGTGATGTAACTTCCGCTACCCCTGGCATTTTGGTCAAATGATGTTCCTGACTGGGGGATGGAAGGTGGAGGGTGATTGGATGGAATAGGAAGGAGAGAGCAGATGGTAAGGTAAAATCAGTCCATTGATGTTTCCAGGCTACTTTTCTTCCTGCTCTTTTGCTTAAGTGCAGCTTTTTATTGCTCAGTCAATGCACACATGTCGAATAAAAGGTACATGACTTGTATTCTTATGGCATGATTAAGTGTGATTCTTGTCTTGTTTAGGGGACTGAAGTGTACAGTTTTAATTTTTCATGTTGTGGCATTATGGGGAGTAGAAGGTGAGATGGATTTGGGACTGATGTTATGTTATGTTAAAAGTTCTTGTACCGCGCACTGTTGCCACTTCCATGGTCTCTTGGTGCTCCCGTGGATCCTTAATGCAAGGAAGACAGTAGCGAATGGAAGGTGAAAGGAGTGGGGTACTTACGGAGGGAGACAAGGGATCCGATGGAAGAGGAGAACCTTTTCGAAGAGGTGTGGGAGAGCATTTGTTATTGTAAGGGCTGAGCAAATGAAAGGGGAGAGCAGATTTACCACTTGAACTGCAGAAGCCCATAGATCTGGGAGCTTTCTCCACTGACAGGGCATTTCTCTCTGAAATGTATGTTTGTGAGTTTTAAGGTATCCATCGAATATATCCTTATCCGACTGATTGGGCGACATTTTACATGTGACCCAAAACACATGTCAAATCTAGTGATCCTGGGCAAATCCCTATGTCAGCAAAAACTGGTGAGGTGGCTAGGCTGGACAGAGGGCCTCATTACATGTTTGCTGGTCCGGAAACAAAGGTGCCGGCAAGCTCACTGGCCCCCTTGTTTCCGGACCGGCAAACTAGGAGTCTGCCTGCCGCAGCCGCTGTGCCCCACAGGTCTGACCCTGCTGGACCCAGCGGCCACAGTAGTCAGACCGGCCACGGAAGACCCGGCACCGTTAACAACGGTGCCGGCGCATCCGAGTCACCACTCCCATAGATCCCATCACTTCTAACTTGGGTAGGGTGTGCCCGCCTCAAGGCCGTCCAAAGCTCCTGCAAGTTGTCACGTCCGGCACCACAGAGGTAGCGGGGTCCCCTCACGCCCCTGCTGTGCTCCGGGTGCTGGTGGGATCTTTTGTGTCGCCTGGGGAGGGCTGCTTAAGGATTATGTGATGGCTGCAGGGCCTCCGAGGTCGGGAGCTCGGTGGTCACAATGTCTAGAGGATTGCGGCAATCCTGGAATTTCAGTTTTCCCAAATTTCAATAGGTCCTGTAGGACTCTATGGGAATGGGGATTTACATTTTACCAGTGCCTGACATCCTGGCCCGCCGGATTAGTAATCTCCCGGAAAGAAAAAACGATAATTCCTAGAATTCAAAGGGAAAAAACCCAGACTGGATGGTTTCCTCAGGCATGGCAAGGGGAAACTCAGAGCTATGTTTTGCTGCATATAATAGTTACTCAACATTAGAGATTGCCACAGCATAGGGTACTTTTTTGGTTTTTTCAGGAAGTGATTTATTTTTACCACATATATTTTTTAAAAGATACTGCACAATGTATAACGAACCCCAGCGCACTTCAGGAACCCATCAAAACATGCATGCCAGGCCTGAAATTCAAATGATCCAGTTGCTTGAAATGATTGGGTGGCACTTGATTTTAAACCCATTTTGTTGCTTGCTAATAACTCTTCCTAAATTCTGCTTAATATGCGTGGAAAGACAGACCACGGAAGGACACAAATTTAAAAAATCCGTTTCACGATAGTTAACCGGTTTATTAGACCTACGCAGGTCTTTAACGTAAGCGATCCCCTTCACAGACGCGACTGGATCATAACAGGCACAAATGTTGGAAAGGATACAGCGCTGCGAAAGCAAAACAATGCTAGCATTGAGCAGCACTGCACATAAAACACCTGCATTGTCTGTTTTCAAAGTTACGACCGATGTCAAACAACCGCTGCCAGATACCCCAAAACAAGCTTAGACACAGAAAGCGCATGCGCGAGTCAACCGGGCTACAAAAATGTCACTGGTTTAAAACTAAAGACCGCACGACAAACCTTATAAACATGGCAATTAGAAAAGTGAACCTTTAGCAAAACAGTTTAACACATAAAAGAAATCCATTTCGAATAATGGACACCAAATCTTGAGATGTATATTTAAAACCCTTACATTGAAAAATTCGTGGATATTTTTACCTATACGCATTTTAAAGGAGGTCCTAAAACTGAATTCCCTCCGTGTTTTTTTGTGGAGGCTTATTTATGACTGGTTGAACCTACATGTTTCAATAGAGCACTAGCAGGAAAGCCTTGCACACATATTACAAAATTACTATCAATTACAAGAACACGATTATGAAATCATGTTTGATTCCGCAACTTCTAGCTAATTCTGTAGGCTTAAGTCTGGCTACAACTCATTTTACGCTGGGAGAGACACACCAGGATCCTACTGTAAAATAACTCTGCTGTTCAACGGTAAACTGTCCAGGCCCAGCTTTTTTCAAGGAATTCTCAAACGGAAACATGCTCAACCATTTTGTATAACTACCTTTGCCGATACTGTCTGCTCTTTCGGGATTCTTGGGCCTAACCCATCACTCTTCATAAGCTGCTGTCCAATTCTGGTGAAGCTGAGAGATTCCACAAGGGTTTCATGCCTCAAAATCCAATGCTTACATGTTGTCATGATTCAAGTTAATGTTCGTGTTTCTTGTGGTGGCCCGCCAGCGTACTGTGATGTCAAGGAACGTTAGTTGGTTGGTTGCCAACGACAACTACTGCAATGACGCAGCACGCTGGGGACGTAAGCCACCTGCCTTTACCTGGCGATGTCTTGCACCAGGTTCTTTAGGGGAGAATTGTGCCCCTTTTATGATACGTTATTCTATGCAATGAAAAAGATGGTTGTGCACAGGTTAGTTGGAATTTGCCAATGCTGAATTGGGAATCCTTTCCCTCCGTTGCGTTGAGCTAATATCCAGCGACGTTGGTTCCACGAGAGCCTGAGGTTTTTGTCCTCTCACCCTCACATACGCGAACAAATCGGATGCCTCCAGCCCCGCCTACGATAACAGCAACCATGATACATGATGTACACGGCAGATGCTGTCTTTAGAGTAACCAGGCCAGCAATGCTTTTGTTTACGATTCTTTGTTCGCTGTTAGCACAATAACATTGCTGGCACACGGGACTACTTACACCTCAAAGTACAATTCTGGCCTATGCTTACACGTGTCTACGAATTCCGTGTAATTTTAAGTAGCACTGTGTCGTTTGCTTAAAAAAAAAAAAGCAAAAGTAGCAACATTCAACTTGCTAACAATCCCTAACAAGCATTAGAAAAGTCAACAGTTTTGGCTTTTGTGTAAGCATGGGATTGGCATTTTCCAGGCAGTGCCATAATGGTGCACTACCTGACTCTAGGATGGCATCAGCTACCCTGAAGTGTTAGCACATGGGCATAGTATGGAAGTGCCTGGAAAATGCCTATGTGAGATTCAAAACTGTTAGCTTCACCCATTCTTTTTAACAGGAGTTCAGTGCAAGGAATTGATGGAGTCACATACTTTGCTTATAAATAAAGTAGTTTAAGGCCCACATGGTTACATTTTTACTACACCAGTAGCTGGTTTGCATCTGTAAATATAGCAAAGGAACTGCCAACTGCTTGCTGGAGAGCTGCTTTCTCCTTTCCAGGGTACTACTCTCCTGACTATCTGGCAGTGTTGGCTATCACTTTATTTGTTTGCTTCTTCATGGTTGGGTCCCTTTTCTTCATCAAGGGCCATCTTTGGGTCTCACTCCACCAAAACTCCAGAAACTGATTCATGGGACACTTTCGCAAAAGGAACAAATAGCTTACCCCAGGTAATGTTCTTTCCACTGTATGTTTCTCGTATGGATTCCTCATCGTTGATATACTGATATCTTGCTTGCAATCTCGGAAAACATTTTGACAGCAGAGGGCGCAGTGATGTTATCCATCCCCGTGCTCGATGTGAAGTCGATGATGTTATAAATAGCGTGCACTGCGCTCTTTGTCCCAGTTCTAGTTTTTTCCTCGTTCTGCATAGTCGATTTGAGGATTATGGAAACCTGCATGGGCGTTGAAAGAGAGAAGTATGTTAAAAAAGGCACCCATAGTTAGAGGGGTAGGCTGGGAGGGCAATGAGGAATCTGTGGGAGGAACATCCAGTAGAAAGAACATTACCTGGGGTAAGTAATTTGGGTATCCGTAGTTAATATCGGGGAAAAAACAAATGGCAGAAAATGCTGAAAAGGGCAGTGAAAAAAAATGAATTAAAAAAATGTCGATCAAGGGGAGCGGAGGTTGCTGGGGTGTCCTCCGCTTCCATAAAAAGGAAAATGGGGGACAAGCAACGTTAAAAAAAAAGAAAAAGGAAAGGACCCTGCAGCACCGGTTCGCTTCTATGTGCGTGAAGGGAACTGGCGTTGCTGGGGGATTGCAGAAGTGGCGGCACACTACGCTGTGTTTGTTTGTTTGTTTTATTATTTGTAATGCGCACCAGACCCAAGGGTATCAGGGTGCAACAGATACAAAAATATGCGAAGCTTAGTTACACTGAGTCATAAAATGCAATACATTACTAAACATTATTATACAAAGCGGGATATATATTTACAGATGTTACAGGTATTGTAAGAGGTGAAGTTGCCGCCGTGGGAATAGCAGGTAGGAGTTACGAGTTGCACTTCGGTTACACAATCGTGCAGTTAGTGGTCAGTGGATTTTAACCACAAGATAGTATTGGCTCTGAAATTCTGGTAGGACTGGTCTACTCTTAAGGAGGGGGTAGGGAGTTCCAGAGTTTGGCTGCTTTAACAGGGAAGCTGTTGCCACCAATCGTAGATCGTTTGAATCTGGGGATGGACAAGCAGTCCAGGTTTATTGATCTAGTTGGTCTTGGGGATGTCTGTTTGTGGAATCTCTCAGAAAGGTAGATGGGTGCGGCATTGTTAACAGATTTGTGGGTGAGTGACGCAGTTTTTAGTAGGATTTTGTCATTTGTCCGGAGCCAGTTGTTCTGTCGTCTACTTTCAGAGATGTGCTCTCTTCTGGAGATACCTAAGGCCGCTCTGAGGGCATTGTTTTGTAGGGTTTGGATTCTAGTAATGATGAATTTGTTGGAGCCTATGTATAGGGTGTTGCAATAGTCCAGACGGGACAGGATGAGGGCTCTGGCCAAGATGGTACAGCTGTTGTTCAAGAGAAATGGCTTACCGGTCCTAATGAGTTTACACGTGTATGCCGTGGAGGACGCTAGCGTGTTGACCTGTTTAGAGAAGGATAGGGTGGAGTCGAGGTAGAATAGAAGCATAATGTTTTTACCTCCTGTGCTACCTTAATGAGGTTGCCGTCAATTATGAAGGAGGTGTAGTCAGGTCCTAATTTTTTAGGTTGGCGGGGGTACCCAACATGATGAGTTCTGTTTTATCATCATTCAGGCATAGACCGTGCATGGCCATCCATGCCTGGATGATGATGTGCACTCTATTCACCAAGGCCAAATCCTTGTTCTAATCCCCTGTAAGTGGGAGGAGGATCTGAGTATCATCTGCATAGTTGGTGTAGGTGATACCAAGATGGTCCAGATCATCGAAAAGGGGCTTGGTGAGGATATTGTACACTGTGGGCGAGACGCAGGACCCTTGTGACACCCCACAGGTGATAGGTATGGGTTCTGCCGCTGCTGAGGGCGAGAAGACTCTCATTGTTCTGCCGCTTAGGAAAGATCTAATCCAAGTTATGGCCTCTTTGGAGAAGTGTGCTGCTGTGTCGAGATGGTTGCATAGGATTGTATGATCTACCAAGTCGAAAGCAGCTGAGAGGTCCAGCAGTAGCAGCAAGGCTGATTTGCCGTTGTCTCTGAGTTCGTCGACTTGGGTTTTGAGATCAATGAGGGCGGTCTCCATTCCATGTTGTGGGCGGAAGCCTGACTGTCTGGCTCCTTGCAGGTGGTGTAGTTATAAGTATTTTTGAATTTGCATGTAGGCCACTTTGTCTAGTATTTTTAGAAGGAAAGGGAATGTTGTGATTGGCCTATAAATGGTGGGAATTAAGGGATCAAGAGAAGGTTTTTTTAGGAGTGGGAGTACCCAGGATTTTTTGAGGTTAGTAGGGATGGTGCCGGTGGCAAAGGACGCGTTCATGAGCTTGGATATGAAAGGTGACAGGTCTCAAGCCGCATCCTTGATGAATTGTGCTGGGCAGGGATCACCCTGCCAGTTGGTTGGTTTGAGAGACAGAATAATTCCTTCCACCTCGATGATAGATACTTTTGCGAAGTTAAGGTAAGTAGGGGGGTGGGGTGTTGTGGGTGGTCTGAAATGTCTGTGGGAGATAAAACCAAAAGTTATTTTAAAAAATAAATAACTTTTGATTTTTTCTCCCTCGATCATTTTGGATTCGATCTATTCACGGTAATCCAGTAATTTGTTCTTCTAATGGATTTTGTCCTCCCACAGATTTCTTATCTTTGATAGGCTCACATAGCAGTTTGATAGAAGGAGGTGGGAGCAGTGGATTTTTCTTACTGGTTTATATTGTGTAAAGCAGCTTTCCCAAACCTAGCATACTGACCCGAAAAGATGTCCAGACAGTAATGTTTTGAAAAGGTGAGTATCGAAGACCACGTTGCACCATTACAGATGTCCTGCACTGGTAAACCTCTTTGCAGAACCTACGTGGTTGCCACTCCTCTGGTGGAATGTGTCCTTAGATTTTCAGGGACATCTTTCTCGGCTATAGAATAACATTCTGAAATACACAGAGTGATCTAACGTGACACCGCTTGTTTACCGCTTGTTTAGTCACGGCCTGTCCTAGTCTATGTCCAGTATAACCCACAAAGAGTTCATCATTTATGTATTTATTTTGTCATTTGTATAGCGCACAAAACCCCTAGGTCTCTAGGCACTGTTAACTTAAGAAATCGGTTACATTTGTTTCATGCAATGGTGACAGGTTACAGTCTTAGCATGATACATCACAATCGGCAGTTACAGGTGGCTAAGAATTAGCTTATTTTAGGAACAGACTTTCGAAAAGCCTCACCTCATGGTACGGGGTACTACGTCAAACTATGCAGTTACAGGTAGGTAAAAATCAAGTTATTTTCGGGAACACACTTTGGAAAAGCCTCGACTCATGGTACGGGGTGCTACGTCACAATGTGCAGTTACAAGTAGGTCAATCCGAAAGTACATAGATTTCATATAGCACAGTGCTGCACAAAGATAATCTGGTAGTTGCAAGTGGGTAATGTGCGACACAGCCCAATGCTACTCAGTTCAATCGAAACAAAGTTGCATACAGCACAGCGCAAGGCAATGCAAAGTCAAACTAAGAGTATAAAACTTACATACAACACAGCTTGGGGCTGCACAGAGGCAATCCAGTAGTTGCAGGTGGTAAGTGTGCGACACAGCGCAAGGCTGCACAGAGAAAGTCCAAGAGTATATATGTTACATGCAGCATAGCGCAGGGCAACGCAAAGACAAACTAAGAGTGTATAGCTTACATACAACACAGTTTACGGCTGCACAGAAGCAATCCGGTAGTTGCAAGTGGGGAGTGTGCGACACAGCACAAGGCAGCGCAGAGTAAGTCCAAGAGAATATAGGTTGCATACAGCGCAGGGCAATGCAAAGTCAAACTAAGAGTATATAGCTTACATACAACACAGCTTGTGGGTGCACAGAGGCAATCCGGTAGTTGCAGGTGGAAAGTGTGTGACACAGCACAAGGCAGCGCAGAGTAAGTCCAAGAGAATATAGGTTGCATACAGCGCAGGGCAATGCAAAGTCAAACTAAGAGTACATAGCTTACATACAACACAGCTTGAAGCTGCACAGAGGCAATCCGGTAGTTGCATGTAGATAATGTGTAACAGAGCGTGAGTCAACACAGGGTTAATTAAGGGTTGAAGGCAGTGGTGGCATCGAGTTTTTGGGGTAGGAGGAGGTAGTAGCATCCAGGTACAGCAGCATGCTACGGTGGATGAATTTTTCAGGCTTGGGGTAAAGGCATGGGTATCAACCTACTACAGGGAAGGGGAGATGGTACAAGATCGAGTGACTAAGATAGAGGCTAGTAGAGCATTACAGCGAGGCGTGAGGGTCATGGGCGGTGGGGAAAGAGGGAACAGCAGGTGATTTAGTGACTAGTGATTTAGAACATATGGATGATATGCGATACTTGCACATTTAAAACACTTAACGGATAAAAGCACCGGAGACTGATACCTTGATGCGTGGTAGGATGCGTAGGCCAGCAGTGTGGCTGTGCGATGTTGAAAGTTGGCAGGACAGGATGAACAGGGATGTGGGCGCCAGCGTCCAGGGTCAGCCAGGACAGGCCAAGACAGGTAGTAGCCTTAGGCTGCTGCCTTTGGCATGACATTTGCTAATCTAGAAATATAAAAACTTAGATCCCTATTAGGGTCAAACCTATGCAACCTCTCTTCAGGGACGTGATTTGGGGGCTCCCAGGGGCCGCAACTGCAACCCCTGATGTCTCCCTTGCTACACCTGTGGTCTCCCTTGCTACGCCTACAAAAATAAATATATTATTTTTAATGGAAGTTCTTGGGCTGTGGCCAGCGCCATGTGGCCTTTTGTTTCTGGAGTGGCTGGCATTCTTGTTCAGGCCTCTTAAAAAAACAGGGGGTTCCACAAGTGACGCTAAATAAGAAAGCATAGGGATAACACATAGTTTGCCTTTCTGTAATTTTATACAATAATTGCTAGACTCATTAAAGGTCTATTTCAGGCACACTTCAGGGACCGAGTCACTGATTTAGTCTGTTCTGAAACACCTCAAATTCACAATGCAGGCAAAAACGTCCAAAAAGCGTTTAGAGTAGACCAAACATCCATTTCGGACTATGCATTTTGCTTTTCGCAAGTTGCAGTTATAGCATGTTTTTTCTGCCACTGTCTCTGTTAAGATCATCATACTACATCCCATCTCGGTCTCCCTCGGTCACTTGACAAAATCCTTATGCCTAAAAGCTTGTGTGCAGTGTAGAAATGTTTGAACATAGCACATCAAGTGGTCCTTGATTTCATTGTGCCACAATTAATGCTTTGTTGTAATCTGTCTATCTTCCCCATCTCCCTGGCATGCTTTACAGGATGTTTGTTTGCATGTATGAGGTAACGAGTGCCCAGAGTACTGGATGTCGTGTGAGTGCTCTGCTTTCCCTATTTTCCCAACCTCTGAAGCCTGAAAAGTAGATCCACGCAGGCTTGACATGTGGCCAACTTTGCACCAGACCTACAGATGAACTGGGCTGCTGCTAAATCTCACTTACCAGTTTAATGGTATCCAGTACACAGTGTAATTTGCTTTCTGACTTTGAGAACATTCAGACATGTAATAGCTCATTTTACTATAGCCGGTGAGATAGCTATAGCCGGTAGGATAGCTCAGTGGGTTGAGCGCTCGCTTTTGCGATGTGTGTGTGATTTGCAGGTTCGAATCCCGCCAAGGCCAATTCAGCCTTTCATGCTTCTGAGGTCGATAAATGAGCACCAACACAGGTTGGGTGATATTGTAGGTATATTTGTTCTATATAAAGCACTTATGCATAAGTGCTAGATAATAACACATCATTATCATTTGGCCTTGGACGTCTGCTTGCATTCACAGTTATTTGGTAATATTGTCCTATACTCACTGATATTAATGATACATATGATGATCCATTCTTGTATAAAATGTATATCACATATCTTAACCATATTTATCGTGGTGTACTTAAGCACAATGCTATATGATGCCACTTCCTGTTTTGTCAACGGGTGAACGGTCATGTTTCATCGTTTTCCATGATGTCACTTCAGGGTGGGGGTCTAATGACATCACTTCCTGTGATGTCATCAGAGGTCAAGGGCCATGTGATGTCACTTCCGCTACCCCAGGTATTTTGGTGAAATGATGTCCCTGCCTCCCTTCCTCCTTGGAAGGATGAGGATAAAATGCTGGCAAGGTAATATTTTGTGTCAAATGGAATTTGGACACCACCTGGGGAAGGAAGGAGGGAAGAACCCTCAACACTACCTTATCCCTAGAAATTATAGTGAAAGGAGGTTGACATGATAGAGCTTGTAGCTCACTCGCTCTGCGAGCTGAAGTGATGGCTACTAGAAAGCGTGTTTTGAAGGTTAATAACCTGAGCGGACAGGAATTGAGAGGTTCAAATGGAGATCCCATAAAAAATGTTAGTACCAAGTTTAGATTCCATGCCGGGACTGTAAAAGGAACTGGTGGGAATATATTTGTCAGTCTATGATGAGGAACTAAATCACAATGGGTATTTTAAATTAAGAGCCTTGCTCTGGTGTGCGTTTAAAGATGTATAACACCTCCTTGTAACTCTTGACAGTGGCCACCTGGAGCCTGTGGTGGGCCAGGTGTAACAAAAAAGAAAGCACAGCAGGTGTTTTGCAAGGATTCATATCTTTAGCTCTACACCAGCAGCAAAACCTGTTCCAACGGCAGTGGGATAATGCTTTTGTTGCTGGTTTTCTGTCCGAAAGCAACGCCTCCATCACGTCTTCTGGGAGGTCCCAATCTTTGTATCTTAATCTCTCAGAAATCAGGCGTGAAGGTTCAGAGTTATGATTTCTGGGTGAAGAAGATGGCCTTCCTCTTGTGAGAGTAGGTCCACTCTCTGGGGAAGATGGAATGAAAGGCAGATGGACATGTCTAGAAGTTCAGCGTACCATGTCCTCCTGGCCCAATATGGAGCCATCAGGATCATGGACTTTCTTGACTTCCTAAACCTCCTGATGACATGAGGAATGACGGGGACTGGTGGAAATGCATACTGGAGTGGTAATTCCCAGTACACCATGAACGCATCCCCTAGAGCTCCTCTCTGAGGAAATTCCCTGCAGCAGAACAGGTTGCATTTCCTGTTAACACAAATACATACAGATCCACTTGATGGGTTCCCCAAAGGGCGAAGATCTCTAAAAGGACTCCCTGAGCTAACTCCCACTCGTGGGAGACTGTGCTTTGCTTGCTCAGAGCATCTGCTATTGTGTTCTCTTCTCTGGCTAGGTGAACAGCTGATAGAGAAATTCCACTTTGTAGCACCCAAAACCAGAGCTGCATTGCATCCCTGAACAGTAGTAGTGACCATACACCTCCTCTCTTGTTGAGGTAATGCATGGCCACTGTGTTGTCCGTCATTATCAGGATGTTCTTCCCCTGTATGAATGGCGAAAAATACACTAGTGCCAGTCTGATTGTTCTCAGCTCTAAAAGGTTAATGTGAAGTCTGGATTCTGAAGGGGACCAAAGACCGCTGATTATAAGATCGCTCATGTGAGCTCCCCATCCCATGAGGGAAGAATCCACAACCACTGTTATCTTCAGTCAGGGTTGTCAGAAAGGTTCCCGTATCATCACATTCTCCTTGCAGGTCCACCATAGGAGATCCTGTGCGACCTTGCCCGGAACCTGACAAGGTCCAACATCCTGCCATGAGGCCCAGCAACCTCCGAAAATCAAAAGCTGGTAGATGTTTGGCATTTTTAAACCTAGTCACCATCTGCAAGATATGTTGAGCCCTTAACTCGGCAGGCAAATCCTTCTCAGAGGAAGAGTCCAGGACTGATTCAATGAATTGCAGCTTTTGGGAAGATATTACCTGCGACTTCTTGAAGTTGAGGGGAAAGCCCTGGAAACAGAAGCCAGATGGTCGAAAAGGCAGGATGCAATGCAAGGGAAGCAGGAAAACAAGAAGCTGCTTTGCTGGGCAAGCGCAACGGTTAAGGAGCACTGCCCGACAGGCTTTGTTTGTTTAAGAGCAGTTCCTTCCGGGTAGTGTGGATGAAAGGACACGTGATGCATCACGTGAGCGCTGACCTCTGGGCTTGCTGGCGATTGAAGTCTGCAGTGAATGCCGGAGCGCCTGCTGCCCCAAACGCCATGGCAAACTCTGCAGACCTAGCTGCCTGGTGCTCAAGGAGCGGGAAACCCTTGGGAGCGGGCGGGACGCAACACCATTAAAGATAAGACTTACACTCCTTTACCAAGAAAGGATTATTTCAAATCACTAACCTCAATCTGTGAGGAAAATGAGCTATCGGATAACAATGCGCCATTTGGCTACATTATGGTACACCAAATGTGCCTGAGGGTTTTATTTCAGTAGAGTCTAGGCTAAAAGATCTTTATGACAACTTGCAAACAGCCAGTGGAGTGGACACTTCACCAGAGCTAGAATTTGGTAAACCTTTGCTTGTGTTTTGTAGCGGCACGTTGCTTCATATTGTCCCAGACATTTTAGCCATGTTTTTGAGCCATAGGGTTAAATGTCCACCTCTGCTGGGTGCAGTCTGAGTGCCTGATGTTGGGCCTGGCAAACCTGTTCACTGATTACGTTTACGGTGGCGCCTGTGTCAATAAGAAATTCTGTTTGCGTTTCATTTAAATGCATGAGCAGGGTTGGGCTGTGTTTGGTTGTTTGTTGGTTCCCTAATGCATATAGATAGCACTTTCGCCTTTATTCCCCTTTCCGGGAACTCAGTTCTGTGTTTGTCAGGGATTGTTCAACTAAGTATCGTACGTGGTATCTGGATCGGCATTCTGGCCGCACCATTGACGTGCAATATCGTCTTCCATGCCTCCCCGACCTGTCATCCTTCCTTTCTCTTCGCTGTCTCTCATCTCCTGAGCCCATCTCTCCCCCTCCTTCCCTCTGTTGTGGACTTGTGCTGCAATGCGGAAGGTTTCCGTTGCTGTGGTGGCAGTCCTACGTTGTGGCCTACTGGTTGCGCCACTTTCATTGTCTCGTAACAGCCCTCTGGCCAGACAACATACTGACTTAAAGTGGTTTTCCTCACCACACTCTGAGCATCTCTGTCCAATCGCCTAGCATGTACCCTTGTGTGGAAATGTGTAGCCACACTGATAGCAGAAAGGCTCATCTGGATGCTCCTAGTAACTTGTGTATGGCCTCTGGTGTGTCGAATGCCCTTTCGGGTTGTCGAAAGACTCCACTTTGTGAGACCACTGCCATTTCTGCTCTTGCCAGCATGAGTATCTCGTCCAGTGATCTTGCCTTTTGTAGTAGTTTCCTTCTGAAATTCTGGGATTTGCACCCTGCAATAATCTGGGATCTTAGCGCTTCTGTGTTGGAATAGTTGTTAAAATCACAGTGCTTCATTTTACTGCGTAGTCTCATCACAAAGGCATCCATGGTTTCTCCTTTTGCTTGTTTTGTGGTGTGAAATAGATGGTGAAAAGGTCCAGGTCGAGGAGTGGCTCCCACCACTCCTCATCATCATCGAGGAAGTCGAAAAAAAAGAGGCACCACAGGTCGCCCTCTTTGACTTCGTCATCAGACTCCTCTCCTGAGAAAACTTTATCCTGTTCCACAAAGGCCTCCACTCCTGTCGACTGGGAAGCATTTAGGTTAGAAATGCTAAAAATATTTGAGAAATAAAAACTCTCGACAAGCCATGCTCCTACCACGCCTTCTAAAGCCGGTAAGGAAAGGGCTCGAGCCAAATCTTGCGCACCGGCGAGCCTGAGATGAAGGCCAGATGCTCATTGAGAGCCTTCGAGGCATCAACGCAATCAGAAATCATCTAAAGATCCTTCGGGCCGGATGTCGAAACATAAGTCGAGATCGAGGTCAATGACACCATCGACGCCTGCTGCACCCTCAACGCCGGCAGCACCATCGATGCCAACTGCGGCATCAACGCCATGCAGACCATCGACACCAATGGCACCTCTGACACCATCAAAGCCTTCGATGCCGTCGAAGCCGAAAACTACTTCAGTAAAAATATTGACGACTCCTTGAGTTAAACATTTCTGAAGCCTTTGATGCCCATTTGTCAGGATCGAGGCCAACTTGGGTAACACCAGTTTCAAATGACAACTGGGGCCTCCTTTCACAGGGAGACATTTCCCCCAAGAGCACAGCCTGCAGAAGATTAAGAACCTGTCAGGCTAGGGGCTCAGGTGAAAAGACAGGAGCAAACAGCAGAGCTAGAAAAGGAACAAACAAATATAATAGAATAGTGTCCCCTCTTACCATGGAATGATACAGACCACACCTCCATCAGACAATACCCCACCCCTACCTGTTGTGATGTGGTTGCAAGCGATGAACCTACATGCAAAACTCCATCCAGAGTAGTTAGAAGAGTTCAGGATATCAAGGAAGAAATGGAAATCCAGGAAAAGTCCTGCAAAGTCTTCTTTGTAGATGAAACCTGACCCGGATGGCACGAGGGTGCAATCTAGGGGCAGAACAGACAATGAGTTCCAGGATTCAGGAAGTCCCAAAGGAAGTATCAGTATTGAAAGTCCGAAGAACAAAAAGTACCCAAAAAAATATATCCAGGAAATAATCCAAGTTCAGTTCCAGGGAGCAAAAAGAAAAGAAAAACAAAATGTAATCCAGAGGCAAAGAATACCAAAATACTCTGAAGATGACAGCAGGAGATTCCAGGGGGAGGATCAGAATGATTACCAGCCATAGGGACCAAGAAAGGGCAGCCCAGGAGACACAAGAGCCGAGTTCAAGGGGAGCCACGAGGTCAAATAGAGCTAACGAGCATCAGAAGCAGTGAGGGATGAGGCGAAGGCAGAGTCCAGGTAACAGAAGCCAGATGGTCGAAAAAGGCAGGATGCAATGCAAGAGAAGCAGGAAAACAAGAAGCTGCTTTGCTGGGCGAGCGCGACGGTTAAGGAGCACTGCCTGACAGGCTTTGTTTGTTTAAGAGCAGTTCCTTCCAGGTAGCGCGGGAGGAAAGGACACGTAACGTATCACGTGATCGCTGACAGCTGGGCTTGCTGGGTATTGAAGTCTGCATTGAATGCCAGAGCGCCTGCTGCCCCAACTGCCACAGCAAACTCTGTAGACAATGCTGCCTGGCGCTCAAGGAGTGGGAAACCCTTGGGAGCGGGCGGGACACAACACAATTACAGATAAGACTCCTTTACCAAGAAAGGATTATTTCAAATCACTAACCTCAATTCATGAGGAAAATGAGCCATCGGATAATGATGCGCCATTTGGGCTACAATATGGTATACCAAATGTGCTTGAGAGTTTTATATCAGAAGAGTCAAGGCTAAAAGATCTTTATGACAACTTGCAAACAGCCAGTGGAGTGGACACTTCACCAGAGCTAGAATTTGGTAAACCTGAAGCTGGTGAGCATGCAGATGCATTATATAGACAGTTAATGTCTAAGGTGTCATGGGTATCAGGCAGGTAGTTGGGGCAAGCTGGGTGGAGGATTGGCAGGCCTGGCATAGGCACACAAAGAACCCATAACAAATCCCTCCTTTCATTCCTTCCTAGTCTTTGTAGTAATTTCCTGGTTACCACTTCCTGTTGCCAAACAGGAAGTGCATGATAACTCATGAACTCTCTAGTGTTTGGGTGTGGCTGGCTATATAAGCCATACCCAAGATTCTTCCAATGCTTCATGTTGCTTACTGTGAGCTGTATCAGCAACACACTTGCCGTGCTCTGGATCAGCCAGCATCTGCTTACCTGCTCCGGATCATCCTGATTCTGCTTACCTGCTCCGGATCATCTGGCTTCTGCTTACCTGCTCCGGATCTTCCTGCTTCTGCTTACCTGCTCTGGATCATCCTACTTCTGCTTACCCGCTCTGGATCATTGAGCTTCAGTGTATCTGGTTCTTACTTCACTCTGCAGCTATCTGCAGTCACGAGGGGACTTCTACACCGGCACCTGTAAGGACAAAGAAGAACAGCGTTTACACGTGCATATCAGTTATGCTGCGCATACTCACCGAATCATTCCACGATGCAGGAATCTAGGTTAGTTGCACGAGCGCACAAAACCCTGTAAGAAAGAAGAGACATTATTCATTGCGCTCGCTCCAATAACGCGTACACTTATTTCACTCCGCTCTCTCTCTCTACGCGGTGCATACTTACCAAAAGCCTCCGTGCAAACTGACCTAACCACCAAGTCTCCAGTAGCGCTGAACCCGGACTCGAGGCGCTAATATCACATAATTTCTCCTGCCAGGAATAGGGAGAGACATTACCAGGCGCGCTCGAATTGAAGGCGCTGCACAAACCTACCAGCAGCTAGCTTCTACACGCAGCACTACTCACCCACAAAAATACCGGCAAACAAAGACAATATGGACAATTTTGGACACTCAATATTCTCCGTGCAACGTTCACTTGTGGGAAGGACTTTCTAGCCAGTGAAGAAACTGGCGCCTTGAACTCTCGGCCTTGCTGTGAAGGCATAAATCATCGTTTGGCATCTGAACACAGCCTACAGATATTGGCACCAATCACGAGTGAATCACGCCCCTGCAAATGATGGATGGAGTGCACACCCTACTAAAGATCAAGGTAAGCCCATAGGGGGCCATCACAGCACACAGTAAAGAGAAGGGAAGGGCCCAGGGGAATCGGGTGAATTCAGGTCTGAGTGTACACCTTGTATTTGACAGGTATTCCTCCGGGTGAAACATGCGAAGTGAAGACTCGGGGTCAAGGGAGGATCGTCCATAGCTCCTGCAGAGACACAGGTGAGTGTGACAGAACACGAAGCCCTCCTCAATACCTCTGCCCGAGCGATGGAAACCTCTGAGGTAGACCAGCTTTCCCAATTGTTAGGCGAACTATGGGCCGAGGTGCATGCAGCCTGCTCAGAGACAAATGCCTTGAGGTGCGAACTGGTAGTCAGCAGGGACAAAACAGACGATTTGGCAAGACAGCTCCTACAGACCCAAGCTGGTCTAGCACCCCTACCAGGTGGAGTTCCACAGGGGCAGCCTACCATGGCACCTGTAGCCACACCCGTTAAGGTATTCCTTCCAGGCAACATCCCTTTAGCACCCCCGGAACGCCTCTATGAGGATCCCAAGAAATTTGGAGTGTTCATGAATCAATGCCGGTTACATTTCATATGCAAACCAGACACCTTTCTGAATGATCAAGCTAAAGTTACTTTTGTCCTCTCCTATTTAGGAGGGCACGCTGAAGACTGGTCTGTCCGTTAGTGCTTTGGGACGACCCTTTACTGAGAAATTACCAAGGTTTTCAGCGTGAACTGGAAAAATTATTTGCCCATCGGACTCGAGGTCAGGCCCTGGATGATGAGCTACTCTCTCTGCGACAGGATGGTCAGGATCTAATCTCATATGTCGCCACATTCAATTGCTTAATAGCCGAATCAGGTTGGCCAGAGGAGAAATGAATAACATTATTTTATCGAGGACTGAGAGGAGAATTAAAAGATGTCTTGGCGCAAGTAGTTAATCCTCCCGAAGATTGCAGTGAATACAAAGACCTAACTATGCAACTAGACCACCGGTTACAGGATCGCAAGGCCGACCAAACCAGATCAGAGCATAGACCAGTGTATGTCCGACCAAAGGAAGCGTCCCATCGACAGGCCTCAGAAATACACTCAGAGCCCATACAATTGGGTGTTCTCAGGAGACCACTCACCAAGGCGGAGAGAGAACAGAGGCGTCAGGAAAAACTTTGCTTATATTGCGGCCAATCTGGTCACTTCCTCCGGAACTGCACGATTAAACCCCCACGGAAGACAATGGGGGTACTAGATAACATAGGGGAAGACAGAGGTGTGGTAGCGGAAAACTCCAACGGCCGGCAGATGTAGAGGTGGGTCTGTCGAGCCAGGAACGGAGCACTCAGATCTCACATTTCAGTATTCCTGTGGTTTTGGTAGACCCTTCACAGCCCACCCGAATGCATGTCCTCAAGGCTTTCATAGACAGTGGGGCTATTGGGAACTACCTGGACATAAACACTGCAAAGACCTTGGGATTAGCATTCCACCGTAAGGACACCGCAGAAAGCGTAACAGCTGTGGATGGCACACAACTCCTTTCGGGACCAGTAACACAGTGTACTTCCACCATCACCTTAATCTGCCAAGATGGCCACCGAGAAAGTATTAGATTCGACCGTATCGCTGCACCCCAATTCCAGCTGATTCTTGGGTTACCGTGGCTAGAGACGCACAACCCAAAGATAGATTGGCGAGCCCGAACCGTACTCTTTTCCACGGAATGCGCCTCTTGTTATGACATCAAAGGGATCAAAGGAAGCCCATTGTTAGCTTCACAGGAAAAGATAGCAGGTTTAGGCTTGGTGGGCACTTTACCAGAGGAATACCAGGAGTTCCAGGATGTGTTTGCGAAGGAGCAAGCTAATACACTACCACCACATCGAGTTTACGACTGCCAGATCGACCTGCAACCAGGGGCACAAGTACCGTGCAGCCGCATTTATGCATTAACCGAGGAAGAAAACACCCATCTACGGATCTACTTGGATCAATACCTGGCCAATGGCTTCATTAGACCATCTAAGTCACCAGCCGCCTCCCCACTCTTCTTCGTACCAAAGAAAGAGGGGGACTTAAGAATGTGTATTGATTATCGTGCCCTAAATCAAGTCACCATAAAAAATAAGTACCCGTTACCTCTGATACCAGTACTCATAGAGCAGGTGAGACAAGCGAAGATTTTCACCAAGCTAGACTTACGTGGCGCATATCACCTGGTGCGCATGAAGAAAGGAGACGAGTGGAAGACTACGTTCCGTACCCGCTATGGCTTGTACGAATACCAGGTCATGCCCTTTGGGCTTTGCAATGCCCCGGCTGCGTTCCAGCATTTTATGAATGATGTGTTACGGGAACTCGATGTCTGCGCAGTCATCTACATCGATGACATTCTGATCTACTCCACCACTCCCCAAGAGCACGTAACCCACGTGCGAGCTGTACTCCGCAAACTGCGTGAAAACCAACTGTACGCAAAGCTAGAAAAATGCTCCTTCCACGTCACCGAGGTGGAGTTTCTGGGATATGTACTGACACCGCAAGGGATTAAGATGGACAATAGAAAAGTGGAGGCAATCCTCACTTGGTCCACACCCACGTCTGTAAAGGGAGTACAGAGTTTCCTAGGGTTTGCAAACTTTTGTCGACGCTTCATACCAGGATTCTCACATATTGTACATGCAACCATGTCCTTGCTGTGCAAACACCGAAAGTTCGAATGGACACCAGCGGCGGAAGAAGCTTTCCGAGCTCTCAAGGAAAAATTCACCTCAACCCCAATTCTGCAACACCTACAGCCTGAGTTACCGTACATCGTGGAAACAGACGCTTCAAGCATTGCCATGGGGGCCGTATTGTCTCAACAAAATCCTGAAACCGGATGCCTTCACCCCATTGCCTTTTGGTCAAGGACATTTTCATCAGCAGAATTAAACTATGCAATTTCTGAGAAAGAACTCCTAGCAATCAAAGGCGCACTGTGTGAATGGCGACATTACTTACTAGCAGCAAAACACACCGTCACAATAATAACAGATCATCGGAACTTGAAATACTACGCTCAGCATAAGCTCAGTCTTCTAGGCAGCTCCGTTGGGCCCTATCCTTAATGGAATATGACTTTGTAATCACCTACCGCCCCGGAGTTAAGAACGGGAAAGCGGATGCATTATCCCGCATTGGCACAGGAGAGGAAGTCTACAATGCCCCTAACCTGGTGGAGATCATACCCAGCAATAAAATTCTCAGCCTCTGCATCGGCCCATCTCCGTTAAATACTCTGCAGGAAACAATAAAAGAAAATATGTCTGAAGAAGACCTACTGGCTTGGGACACGAAGGCAGATCAGTTCACCATTCAAGACAAACTACCATACTACCAAAAACGCCTCTACGTTCCAACTAAGGATCTGCAACAAGCAATCATATCAGACTACCACGATTCGCTGTTAGAAGCCCATCCGGGTATAGCCAAAACCATGAAGAAAGTAAGCAAATCTTATTGGCGGCCAACTTGGCGAGAAGATATTGCCACCTACATAGGCACCTGTGAGGTGTGTGCACAATACAAAACATCCAGGCAAAAACCAGCCGGCCTCCTTCAGCCAATCACCATTCCGCCAGCGCCCTGGCACACAGTATCAATGGACTTCGTCACTGATCTACCTCCTAACTCAGGTTATAATACCATCCTTGTAGTAGTGGACCTCTTCTCCAAAATGGCCCATTTCATAGCTCTAAAGGGTATTCCCTCAGCTCAGACCCATGCGCAGGTTTTTCTAGACTGAATCATCAAGTTACATGCATTCCCTACCATAATCATTTCTGACAGAGGCAGCCAATTTGTATCTCATTTTTGGAAAAAATGTTGTGCCCTGGCAAGAGTAGAAGTCCGTCTGTCTTCTGGTCACCACCCTCAAACGGACGGCCAAACTGAGCGCACGAACCAGACCATGGAACAGTATTTGCCAGTGCCTGCAGCGGAAAGGAACAAAGGATGGCACTCTCCATATTTCCTAATCCCCAAGAAGGACAGAGGACTGAGACCCATCTTGGACTTGAGATACTTGAACAAGTTCCTCAGGAAGGACAAGTTCAAGATAGTCACACTTTCTCAGATCCTTCAGGCCCTCCAACTCCAGGATTGGGTGGTGTCATTGGACCTTTAGGATGCTTATTTTCATGTGCCAATCCATCTCAAGTACAGAATATACCTGAGGTTCGCCATTGGCAGTTCTCATTATCAGTTTCGAGTTCTGCCTTTCAGGCTGATCTCAGCCCCATAGGCTTGTTTTCAAGCTGATGGCAGTGGTGGCAGTGAGTCTCAGGAGAGGGGGGATTCATGTCTAGCCCTACCTGGACAATTGGCTGATCATGGCGCGTTCTCCCGAACAATCACTGGATCATCTCCATTTCACCTGCCACTCTCTTCACAGACTAGGCTTCTCCCTTAATTACAAGAAGTCCCTGAGAAAACTAAAACGCACTGCCAAAGCTGAAAACACCAAAATGGCGTGGGAAACGTGGTCAAAAGAGCACAAAATCTACAAATCGTGGATCAGACTACGAAGAGCTGAATTATATCAAAATGACGCAGAAACAATGCTGAGAACCCTCTCAACTAAAAGATCAGGAGACTTTTGGGCCCTAATTAACAACTCTTGAGGTAACCCAGGATGCAATATGATAAACCCAGTCACAGAATCTGCCTGGGACAAATTCTTTACAGACCTTTTTGCCAGTCCATCAACTAATGTGACCCCCTTCCCTGAGACTAATCTGGCTCCTTGGGTTGATCTCTCCTCAAAATCGGACATAAACTAGGCCATTCAAAAGCTTAAAACATCAAGAGCACCGGGCCCTGATGGTCTCACCAATACTGACCTAAAAAGATACATAAACCAATGGACAGACTTCATCAGCCTCCTGTTCAGCCACTGCAGAGACAGTAGACAGATTCCAGCGTCATGGACGAAAGCAACGGTCATTCCGAAGCACGGAAGACCCGGCGAACTACCGTCCCATAGCACTTCTGGACATTATGGGCAAACTGTTTGCAACCCTCCTTCTACAACATTTCCGACGCTGGGCAAAAACGGCTCCCTGCACCGACCACTTCCAGCTGGGCTTTAAGAAGAACGGCAGCACCTCGGTGAACATCCTCATACTTAGCATTTTAAAGACAAAAATATAACAGGAAGCACCTACTGTCTACGCTGCATTTATAGACCTGTCGCAGGCGTTTGACAAAGTGGACCGAATGCTCCTATGGAAAAAGTTAAAACGTTGGAGCTGCCCTGAAGAAATCCTAAATCCTATAATAGCGCTCCATACCAAGACCTCCCTGTGTGTCCGTCTGAATAGGCAAGTTACCCTCTCCAAAGACATTCAAGCAGAAAGAGGAGTTAAGCAAGGCTGCCCCCTGGCTACGGCCCTATTCGTGGCTTTCCTCTGGGACTTTAAAGATTCAGAAGCATCCATTTGTTCCTTTCCCCCGAAGATAGGCAACACTGAGGTATCGCAAATTCTTTATGCAGACGACATGATACTTCTTGACCAGACGCCAGTAGGGCTCCAACGACAGCTGGACAATCTGGCAAAATATATGGCAACTAATAAACTCTGTATAAACAACAGCAAGATGAAAATCATGATTTTGGCAAAGAACCGACAGCCCCAGAAAATCCCCAAAACCTGGTCAGTGAATAGAACCCGAATCGAAGTTGTTCCCTACTTCAAATACCTTGGAGTCCTCATCGATGGGTCACTGCAGAAGGTCAAAATGCAACACATCTCTGGGATAAAGCGAAAAACCTGACCTCGCAAATGAGGCTGATAGACCAAAAGTTCGGCAAATTCTCGCTGATATCAGCTATAAATGTTTACAAAGATAAAATAGTACCTGCACTAACATATGGTATAGATGCTGCAATTACCATGCCAAACTCTATCTGGCAGAAACTGGAGGGATACATCTGGAAAATGGTACTGGGTCACCCGAACTCTATACCAATATCGGCAGTGAGAAGAGAGCTGGGGTTCCTCTCGCTGGAAGCTACTGTCAGTGTGTCCTCACTGTCTATCTACAGGAAGACACTGATACAAGATGGTCTCCCGATTTTCAACATCATTGGTAACGAGCTTATGTCAACTAAATGCCAAGCTCTTCAGAGGTGGACCACTCAGCAAAAAAACAAACTGGAAAACCTAGCATGCACAACAGATGACTTGATAGTAAATCCACAAAGAGTGATCCAAAAGCTCAAAAACCAAGACTGGATAACTACAGGTGAGCAAGCAGTAGAGATCAATTTCCTGAAACATCTTCCGCCAACATACAGCAAGCTAAAAAAGCCCCCTGGCCTACTGTACAAAATTCCCAGACAAAAAGCTCAGAAGCATCTTTTTAAGAGCATGCCTTAATCTTCTGCATACTAGAGAGATCCTAGTGATAAGAAGCCAAGCCAGTTCCACAACCTGTAGGCTGTGCAAAACTCCCGACTCCCAAGAAACAGTTTGTCATCTCCTATTAAATTGCCCTATCCTAAACCCAGAGTGCACAGCAATTTTGGCTCCTCTATGGGTCAACTCCGTGCTTGTAGAAGAAGTGGTGCCGCCTGATTTCGGGGGAAAAAGCCTGATGGGTAGTAGCGACATGCAAATTAATGGAAGCAGCCTTTACAAAAATAAATGCTTCCGACCCCAACCATCAACTGCTGACTAACCAAGCGTAAGCCTCATCTGATAGGCTAAGAACATTTCTCACCTTTTTCCTGCACATGGATGGCAAATGCACAGAAACTCTCTACTCCGAACAACCTGCAATCGCGGGCAATCCGAATTGTAAGCCACAGTGGATATCTGCTTGTCTGGACTTTTGTTTCTGTCAGTAGCTAAGAACAATTTTCGGTTTTCCCTTGTGCTTCGACGGTAACTGCACAGCGACCCTTTGCTTTGAACAATCATGTGAAACAAAATGTGCATTTGTGACTTTTGACGGAAGAGAGTAATCTTAACTCAGTTTTTCTTCTTGTAAAAATCATTTTCTTTTGATTATATACAAGTAAATAAAAAAAAATAAGTCTCATATGACACTATCTCTAAAGCTCCAATTCATCTGGGCAGTACTAGATACATCTTTGGAAAGAGCTTGCTACCCAAGGTGAGGGCTCAAGACATTCTGCAAATGGTCTCCAAGTTTCAGAGTGCCCAGCGTCTCCCGGCCTTTGTTTTTCTGAGGTTGCTCGGGCTCATGGCATCCTGCATTTGTCTGGTGCCAGAGGCTCTCCTGAGAATGGGATCCCTTCAATGGGCTCTCAGGACACAATGGTTTCAATTCTCGCTTTACATGTCAGACCTACTTCAGGTTCCAAGCAGGGTTGCACAGGATCTCCTGTGGTGGGCTTGCAAGGACAACATTCTAAAGGGAGAACCTTTTTGGCAACCATGTCCGGAGATAACAGTAGTGATGGACGCCTCACTCAGGGGTTGGGGAGACCATGACAATGATCTGACAATCAGCGGTTGTTGGTTTCCATCGGAGTCCAAACTACACATCAATCTTTTGCAGCTGAGGGCAATCAGACTTGCACTGAAGGCCTTCCTGCCCTCTGTATGGGGAAAGAATGTCCTGATAATGATGGACATCACAGTGGCCATGTACTACCTCAACAAGAGAGGAGGCAATGCAGCTATGGTTCTGGAAAATAAAAGAAGGAATATTTCTATTCGGCAGCTCACCTAGCCGGGCAGGAGAACACGGCGGCAGATGCTCTGAGCTGGCAGAGCACAGTCTCCCACGAGTGGGAACTAGCTCAGGAAGTCCTTCAAGAGATTGTCACCCTTTGGGGAACCCTTCAAGTAGATCTGTATGCGACCAGTGTCAACCGGAAGTGTGTACTGTACTGCTCCAGGGAATTTCCCCCAAGAGGAGCGCTATGAGTGGTGGAATGGGAGTTTCAACTCCTGTACATGTTTCCACTAGTCTCCGTCATTTCTCATGTGATCAGGAGGTTGAGAATATTCGGGAAACTCATGATCCTAATTGCACTGGATTGGGCCAGGAGGACGTGGTACCCAGACCTTCTGGACATGTCCATCAGCCCTCCAATACATCTTCAACAAAGAGAGGACCTTCTCTCGCGAGAGGTGGGTTGGATTTTCCATCCAGAGGTCAAGACTCTTAGCCCTCACGCACAGTTTCTGAGAGGCTGAAATAAAAGGATTGGGAACTCCCGGATGACGTAATGGAGATTTTGCTTTCGGCCAGAAGGTCAGCAACAAAGTCTTTGTACCGCTGCCGTTGGAACAAATTCTGCAGCTGGTGCAAGGACAAGAATATAGAGCCTTTACTATGCAAAACACCAGAGATGTTATCTTTTCTACTATACCTAGCCAATCTGGGGCTCCAGGTTGGAACAATTAAAGCCTATGTGGCGGTGGTATCCATCTTTAAGCGCTTGTCTGAGGAATCTTCATATTTTAACATCCCACTAGTAACACAATTTCTGAAGGGACTCACCAATGTGTTCCCCCATCTCCTTTCCACGTTCCAGTTTGGGACCTTAATCTGCTGTTAAAATGTCTTATGTGTGCACCATTTGAACCTCTACATTCATGTGTGTTAAGGTTGCTAACGTTTAAAACCATTTTGTTAGTAGCACTAATTTCAGCACATAAAGTGAGTGAATTGCAGGCACTATCATATAAACCACCCTTTACAATTTTCCACAAAGATTTAGTTGTTCTGAGGGTTAAGGCTTCATTTTTACCTAAAATAATTTCAGATTTTTATGCAGGACAAAAAATTGTATTGCCCACTTTGTATCCTCCACCTCATCCTGGCAAAGAAGAGGAGAGGTTATAAAGATTGGATTCACATAGAGCTCTAAACTTCTACATCTCTAGATTATCCAAACTTTGTATATAAGATCAGCTTTTTATAGGCTATACAGGTCACAAACTGGGTCAGAATAAAGTTGTTCTGAGGGTTAAGCCTTCATTTTTACCTAAAATCATTTCAGATTTTCATTCAGGACAAAACATTGTATTGCTCACTTTCTATCCTCCACCTCATCCTGGCAAAGAGGGGGAGAGGTTACACAGATTGGAGTCACGTAGAGCTCTAAGCTTCTAAATCTCTAGATTATCCAAACTATGTATATATGATCAGCTTTTTATAGGCTATACAGGTCACAAACTGGGTCAGGCTGTGACAAAGCAGACCATATCCAGATGGATCATTCTAGAAATTTCAGAATTCTATAAACTGGCAGGCAAAGATCCTGCAGAAGGCTTGAGGGTCCATTCTACCAGGGGGATGGCTACCTCATTGGCTCTGCAAAGAGGTTTCCCGATCAGAAACATTTGTGAGGCAGCTACGTGGTCTACTATACACATGTTCATGAAGCATTACTGCCATGATTCTTCCCTCAGTCAGGATGGAAGCTTTGAAAAAGCTGTCCTTCATTCCGTTCATGGAAACCATTGAGAAAATTCTTACTCCCTCCACCAAAATAAACACTACTTTGGGAGTCTATCAAAGATGAGGAATACGTGGGAGGACACAATCCATTCGAAGAACACGTTACTTACCCCTGGTAACGTTCTTCCGACTAGATGTTCCTCCCACATATTCCTCATCGCCCTCTCAGCCTACCCCAGAGTAGAATTTCCTATGCTATTACAGCTTTCGTTCCTTCAAAGATTAGTACGTTCAAACCGGTGGTTATGCGGGTGGTTCTACAGAAAGAAAAAACAGAACTGAAGCCAACAGGAGCTGCAGGTGCTATATATACCTTCGATGACATCACTCTCGAGACGGAGGCCCTCGAGGGACATCGAGTCGACTGCTTCGATGCACAGCGCCCTCTGATTAATTTATTTTCTGAAGCAGCTGAAGCTGGATATCTAATATCAAAGATGAGGAATACGTGGGAAGAATATCCAGTCGAAAGAACGTTACCAGGGATAAGTAACTTGTTTGTCTTTCATAATCCACGTTGATATGCAGTGTGAAACAGAATGCTAGAACCGTCTTTAGGCTTTGAATCGTGTTGATGGAGTCAGTGGAGAATTTGTCTATTATGTCTCTTGTGGCTGGACCTGCTGCTAGCTTTAGCAGACATTGCCGACAGGCATATTCTACTGGGCCTATTGCCACTACATATAGGTCAAAGTTTCGGACACACCTGGACCATCTCGGTCCCATGTTGCTGGTGTCCGCCACATCAAATATCCCTGGTAGCTGCACTGCTAGGGATTCTGACACTCTATGCTGGCCCTGCGGCTGTAGTGTTACTGGCTGGTATGTCCTGATCCGACATTCTGTTTTCTGTAGTGCTCTTTGATTATTTTTTCTCTTTGTTTACCTGGTCTCCCTCCCTATGTGGCTTCTTCCCTGAGATTAACGGTAGCAAGGAGCGCCAGGGCCAGAATTCTCCTCGTGACTGGTGTGAGATGAATGAATTTTCAGTGTGTGTAGCGGCCGCCTGGTTCAGGCACAAGCACCGCTCCTGTGGGCTCTCCCCTGGTCTTCTGCCCGCGGCCACACTTCACTGCCGCAGCCTCTGTGCCCCCTTAGTCTTCCCTCCTACAGTGACAAACGGTATAGCAACCGCCTATCAAAGGCATGAGCACCGCTTACTGTCAGGCCCTTCCCCGGGTGCCCAATGGAAAGCCAGCACTCACCGTCACAGCCTCGTGGTTAGCAATGGTTCTCGGGCCATGTGCCTCCTCTGGTGCGCTCCTGCCCACTGAGCTGCATCAGCTCCCAACTGCTGCCTACTGTGCAGGCTTTCCTCACTGTGCCTCCACCCCACACGTGCGCTGTAGTCCTCGTTGCCAATGTAGGCTTTTGTACAGCGTCACTGGGACCTCTGGTGACAGGCGGCCGGGGCACGCTTAAGGCTGCGTGGGACAAACGAGACAGAGACAGGGCCAGTGCTACACACGTCTTCACTTTCCGTCTTCCTTACATGGTCTGCCCCTTCCTGTCCCCACGTCACTTCTCTCCCCCCTTCCGCGTCCCGCCCTCCCTAAGCCCCAAACTACATTTCCCGACACTACAGGCATGACAACTAACGTATTTTGTGTACTGTTGTAGAATCATTCTGACAAAATATTGTTGTTGGTACAGATGATTTGTGGAAGTTTTTTGTTTCCTAAGAAGAAGAAGTTGTGTGGAACTCTTTGACACAAGTGGAGAGTATTGTGGAATTATATGCAGAGGACTTGTGAAAGTGCTCTGTTTATTAAGAAGAAGAAGTTGTGTTAAACTCTTTGCTACAAGTGGAGAGATAAAGATTTGTCATCCAAATGAACTGGTTAAAATCCAAGTGAAAGACTTCTGGAGCAAGAAGAACTTTTCTATTTTGAACTGTTGATTGAAAATCCTGCTTTGGGGAGAAATTGGGGATATGATTGACGAATCACAAGTGGTTTTTTGGCCTTTTGTGATGCAGGGAAAGCATTCGATAGATTAAATTGGATATTTTTGGAACACACACTAGGGAAAATGGGATTTGGTCCAATATTTATGAAAGCCGTGAAGTGCATGTAATTTGATATATTTGCAAAAGTGCAGGCAAATGGGATAATATCAGACCCGTTTCCATTGTCGCACGGTACAAGACAAGGATTCCCATTGTCACAGTTTTTATTTAATTTAGCCTTAGAACCACTGATGGCTTACATCAGAGAGAATAGAAGGATACATGGAATCAGGGTGGGACATCAAGAGAAAGGCATTTTAGCATATGCTGCTGATCTCAGTCTTACTGGCATTAAGGCAGAGGTCATTGGCGGAGTGGTGTGCCGCCAATGACTTCTGCCTTAATGCCAGTAATAATGAGATTCTACTCATCGGCACACCCTCTCCCTCCTTCCCTGCAGCTCTCTGGCCGGCCTCTCTTGGCCCTCTTCCTGCTCCCACCTGCAAGGCTGAAAACCTCTGGGTCATCTTCGACTCCACACTCTCCTTCTCTCCTCACATCTCCGACGTCTCTAAGAAGTCACACTACCAGCTGCACCTCCTGAGAGGTATTCTTCCTCTCGTTTCCTTCCCCCAGAAGCTCACCGTCTCCCTGGTTCTCTCTAGGCTGGACTATTGCAACAGCCTCTACCTAAATCTGCCTGCCTCTACTCTCTGCCCTCTGCAACTTATCCAAAACATCTCTCCAGGACTGAAATCTCTGCACTGGCTCCCAGTTGCTGCAAGGATAAAGTTCAAAACCCTCTGCATTATCCACAAGGCCTTCTGGGGCCTGTGGCCGCGTTACTTCAACTCTCTCTTCCTAAATACCTTCCTTCTCAGGCTCTTCGCTCAGCTGCTTCTCCAAGCAATGAGTTGGTGGTCGATCTCTCTCTTCGGCAGGGGCCTCCATCTGGAACAGCCTCCCTGAAACTTGAGGAGAACCATCTCCGGTTCCGGAAACACCTCAAAACCTTCCTCTTTGCTTCTGCTTTCTCTGCCTCTCTCCCCTGCTGAAATTCCCGGCCGAATCTGCACTGGTTACCTGGCCACCCTTTCTGATCTTGGGGCCAGGTCCCGCCTTTTGCACACCTGCCCTGCCTCCCTGGCAACCCCCTGCATTTAGGGACTGGTTCTGTATCGCTACATTCCCCCTAACAGCACTTATGTCTGCTCTTACCTTGCACTTGCCACCAGCAGGCCACTTTATTTATCATATTTATTCTTCTATCCCATGTACTGCACTTTCCCCTTTCCCTTCCCCCAGGCACTTTTCCCTTTCTCCCTACCCTCGCACTTGCGCGATCTGAATGACACCTGGCATAGTAGGATCGTTGTCTGTCTTTCCACTGTTTCCCCTCCCTTGCCTCGTCACGCCTTGAAACACTTGTGTATAGGCGCGTTATAAATGCCATATCATATCATATCATGTGACGTTTTTTCTTTCAAATCCAGAAGTTTGTGGTTAATTGCTAAAAACAGTTTGAGGAAGTTAGAAATTTGTCGGGGCATACAATCAGCTGGAGTAAAACAGAGATATTCCTGCTCTCCCCTACAAGTGATAGAGCCATCCTGAAATCAAGGAATTGCAGTTGGTCACCAGCACGAGTGAGGTACTTAGGAGTGCACATTACTCACAATTTGAAAACAATTGTTGAAATTAACGTAGATAAAATAATAGGGAAAATATTAAAGGATCTCAAAAAACGGGAGAGATTGACTATAAATATATGGGCCAAAATGAATGCAATAAAAATGGTTCTCTTGCCAAAGGTTTTGCATATGATACAAATGCTCCCACTGCCATTTTCTAAAGTAATGTGTTGGAAAATTGATAAAGTCTTCCAAACTTTCTATCGGTGACTGGTAAACGCCCAGAAATGCCAAGATTTATGTAGCTAAGTGGAGTAAGGAAGGGAGGCTTCGGCTACCCAGATCTTGTGAAATATCACAGAGGTTTTCTGCTTAAGAAGGCACCACATTATTTGAGACATCACGACAAGGCAGGTCCAATATGGTTAAAGGTAGAAAGGGATATATGTAGACCATATTCTCTAGATAACCTATACACAATGGAAAAGTTATCAAGGAAGAACATGAGGTTGCAAACTTTAGTGGCTACTAGAACGACCATCACTGCTTGGTTTACAGAGAATAATCAATCTCTATGGCTGTATCATGGTGCGTCACTTTGGCATAACCCAGCATTGCAAATTCAGAACAGAAGACTGCATTGGTATAGTTGGATTGCACACAGTATCTTGAGAGCGAGTGATGTTTTGAAAGAGGGCAGATTATTAGACTTTCAAGAACTTAGACAGCACTTTGGCTTTAATGAGAAAGGAGTTGCCCCGCTATATGGAGCTGAGGACTCTACTGACTCTGAGAGTTAATATGCTTGGTAGACCATTAGAATCTAAGCGGGAACCGTGCAAATTATTTGATGTGTCAAAACACGGAGTCTCTACTTATATGAATATGAAGACATTGGAATCAATCCATTTAGAAGCCTGGGGGAGACTGAAGGAGGCATGGTCAGAGGAACTAGATTTGGCAACATCTTAAGAGGATTGGTAAGGTTTACTCAGAGTTGGCTACAACTTGAAGTTGGATATGTGCTTGAGATTGATATGCCAAAAAATATTAGGAAGTATTTACTGGACTCCGTTAAGGATGCATAAACTAAACTTTACAGATGAGGACTTATGTTGGGGATGTGGTATTGATAGAAGAACATTAATACACTCGCTTTTGAATTGTTCTCGTGAATGTATTTTCTGGACAGAGGTTTTTGATAGAGTAGACACGATTCAAAATATCACATTTCCTGTGGGAGGTGTTTGATTGCAATAGAATATAGTGAATGGATAGATAAGGCCCTGATAGATGCAGTGAAGTTGATTCTAGGAGTCTGAAAGACTCGGAAAAAAGCCTATTGAAGAGGATTGGATAGTAGCGATGCAGACACTATCTAAATTTGAAAAAATGCAAATGTTAAAAAAGGATTGTGAGTATTTATACCTCGGACTGTGGGGCCCATTCAACACGTTGTACGGATAATTTTACATTTTGAGAATTTACACTAGATTAAGGTTTATGTACCCATTGAATACAGTGTAGGAATATAGGAATATTGTTTTTTTTGTCTTGAAGTTTGTGTTGTTGTTTGTAATATTTTTGTCCATAGATTAAATCATTGCACATTACTCTTGGAAATATTTGAGTTTAGAGATTTGAAACTTTAAAATGTTTTATGATGTTATGGATTTTGACTAAGTCTATTGTTGAAGTTAAGGTATTCTGGTAAAATTGATTTTGACATGCTCCAGTTTTCAAACATTGTTTATTGTGGTTGTTATTGACATGTATTGGACATATAATTTGCTACAAATAAAATAAAAAAATATAAAAAGAAATATTCTAAAGTGCATATTGCCAAGCCTGGATGGCGACCCATGGCCTCTGCTTTATGATGAGAAAAAGGAACTTCTCATTATTGACCCTGCCTCTGTGCTAAAAAGAACTGGACTCTCAGTACTCAACCTTTAACATTGATGGCTCTTTGATTCCAGTTTCTCTATATGTCAATCACTTAGTGTATACTTTGACGCCTCTCTCTCCCCAACACGCCAAGTCAACGCCATAGCTTCATCAGCAGCCTACTCAACTAAACCATTTCTCTCCAGTGACAGCTGCCTGACGATTGCCCGGGCTGTAGTGGATGCTAGGCTAGACTACTCTAATGCCCTGTTCGCTGGAACCTCGGCCCAAAATATAAAGGGCCTCATTGCGAGTTTGTCACTAGCCCTTAAATGCAGCAGTCTGGCAGCATTTACCCCCAGCTCCAAGCTAATTGCGCCAAACATTCCCCATTGGGTCCAAGGGACCCAGTGGGGAATGGGGAATTACAGTTATCGCCCAACCCGTGAACCAGCGGTAATTCTGCAGGAGGGTTGGGCAGTAACGATAATACAGTTGGGCGGTATTCCAGTCAGGATGAGGTCCAAAGAAACGCCAGATATTCAAAATCATGCCCTACATGCTGCTTTGAACATTCCTAGATCGGAACACATCTCAGGCACCCGTAGAGTCGCACACTGGCTACCTGTCCATGAAATAATTCCCTTCAAGATGTTCTCCATTACCCATAAGTGCATTTCCAAATCTGAAAAGCCATACCTGGTGCAAAAAATCGACAAGTCTCACTCGACCAGGCCCACCAGAACCCTATATACTCACAGATTGGACCAGCCCAAGTTTAAACGTGCCAAAGCTGGTGGTGTAAGCTTCCCAGTCATAGCTGCAAAGCAATGGAACTCTCTCACACCCAAAGTAAGCATGGTGGAATCTGCCTGGGCCTTCTGCAAAGCCTTAAAGACATGGCTGTTTGTCTAACCTGCTGCCCTCTGTTCATCTACTGTGATAGATTAACCTGATGTAACCACCATGTTTCCTCATGTAACAACTATATATGCTGTTTTCTTCTTCTGCCTCTGGGCGTCATGTAACTGGTTCTATTCAGTGCCCAGATGTCACAGGGCTTGTGTGCGCTATACAAATGGAAAGATAAATAAATAAATAAAGATTAGAAAAGGGAAGAAAAAAAAGAAGAAAACAGAAAATCCTGCTTTGAATCTAGGGAAGGGGATCCAACACAGGTTACAGGGATGTACAATTATTAGGTTTATGTTGTACATAAGTGTTATTTCTGTTATATTTCAATGGCCATATATTACCTTTATAGGTTTGATGCATGCATAAGTGTGATGGTCTGATTCCTTTTGTTAGAGTGTTTCATTTAGTTTATTCTCAAATGGCCCTCAGTTCCAGACCCTCTGCCATCATTGCATCTATTGCCACGAAGTGGGACATTCCCACTGTCCTTCCATTGTCGCTCTACCTCCAGTCTCTTTCACTGCACCACTTCTAGTCCCCCTGGTCTGTCAGGCACCAGAGGTGGGCGGTGGCGCCTGCGTCTGCCCTAGGGCCTTCCAGAATCTTGCCAGCCAAATCTCTGCTCACCTCTTTTTTCTAGAGTCGCCTGTGCGAGTGTCCTCTGTGCCGTTGTGCCTTTATGCCTTATCCATGTCCTGGGTCGGAGAATCCAGCCTCCGCTCCTCCGTGCCCTGCCCCGGCGTTCCTTCTCTGTAGTTATTGTTCCGATCTCATGTCTTTCAGACCGTTGCTGACTATGCGTTCCATATCGGGCTGGTCGGTCCATTGTATAGACCCGCTTCATGCCCCCACCTCTGGATCTATGGGCCAGTCCCTCCGTGCTCTGTGCAGTCCTGTGGGTTTCCGTCCAGCACTTTTTTTTTCTCCCCTGTTCTGTCTCCGCACCTCCGGTACTATGCCTCCCCACAGAGTCCTGGGCACCAGCTCTGCCGCTCTTTTCCTAATGACTATCACCTCGATCTGTGGGGTATCCCGCCCCCGCTTGTCCAGATGAGTGGCTTTCAGCAGGAAACGGAGCACTGACAGCACTGGTGGACAGATGGTCACTCCGGGGCCGACTGCCCTACGCTTACCCGCCAGTTTCCGCACCGCTAGATGGTCCCGGCAGCCATCTTCAATTACCGACTCCAATGCCGAGCGCTCGTCGGATCCCGCCGGATTTCAGGGCAGTGCCTTGTCCCTCGTTTTTCTAATAAGCAGCTCCAACCTCTCTGATGTGATTTCCCCACTTTTGGACGATATTTTGGCCTCCGGAATCGGATTTTAACCAGGATCTCGACAGGCAGTGTGGGAGCCCCAGAGAGCTACATGCTCATGCCTCAGCTGCTTGCCATGCCCCCTTCTTCATTTAGTTTATTCTGATAGGCAAGGACATTTTCTTTAGGATAGGGATTGTGAGCGATTTGTCAAATCCTTTTGAGTTAATAAAATGGCGTCTTGTGACAAACCTTTACCAAGTTATTTATTTATTTATTGCACATGTAATAAAATAATGACTTTGTACAATCACTGTCATAAAATAGTTCCAAAATAAATGACATGCCTTAAGCTTCATAAAAGCAACATAAAAAAGAAGACACATCCAATTCGTCCATCCAATTCATAAAATATTTCCATAAAATGATAACAGACTGTTATGGCTGGACGTTGTGACTGGTTGTTATGGCATAGATGGCGTCATGTGTTGGGATTACACTTACCTCCTCCTAAGAAGGCACCCGCTTTCCTATGTAACGGTGCAGTCTCTGCAGTCGAACGGCCTGGTTGTGCTCCGTCCCGTCACCCGGATCCAGTACATCTGATGCTGGAGCCTGAGCAGCCGTGCGTTGCTACTATCATCCTATCCACTCTCCCCCAAATTACAGCCGCCAACCGCTTCGATGCCTTATGCGCGAACACAAACAGAGTTTCCAACATTGGTTCAGCCCCTCATAGCCAACACCTAGGGGAAACTACTATTCTACGAATTACATTACCCAGCATCCCGCAGAAAACATCCACGTCAACTCCTGTCCTGTCTTCCATAATAGTATCAGGATTCCTAAACATAGGTAAGCGTCTTCTTTGCTATTCTATCCTCACCTGTGATTCCGTTCTGCCTTCAGAATCCTTCATTTAGAGAATCACCTTCATGTCATAGAAACACAATCATCTAAGAACAATATTCCTTCGACTTCTTCCACAAGAAGGATATCATCTCTGGAATCATAAGACTGGGTAATTCATTGCATTCTGGCAAACCTTCTAAAAAGACGTAATCTGTATTGTATTACTTATCCCGTGTTTTTGCATTTCAGTAACCTTCAGAAGGAACTTACAATAGAGAGCATCTCAGGCGTCCTCCAATCCTTCAGCACACAAACACTGTACACGAGCTACAAGGGTTTTTTTTCCCCACAAGGGTTTCCCTTACTGTTTCTCTTCCCACCAGATATTACTGGGGTGAAGAGTAGCAGTGAGGTGAATTTCTCCATTCCTCTGGTCCGTGAACAAGACAAGGTCGGTGCTTTGCCATTTGTTTTAACAACTAAGAGATGGAGTAATTGTATAATTATTACTGAGATTATTGCAAGATACTTAATAGTGCGTATCAGATAGCAACGCCTGAAGAGAAGGAAGTAATACATATTTCTCCAACCCTTAGTGGTCCGACCATTGGCAATCTGACCCAATGGAACAGCAAGTCCAGCAATTAGTAGCTGCTGTTCAATCCCTATCAGCAGAAGTACAACAGTTAAAACAAGAAAATGCCATGTTACGGCAACAAGTAGGTCGCTCCCCCCACAGCTCACAGGTTCCCCCAGGTCCGCTCCCTACAGAGCGCTTTGATGGCAACCCACATAGAGTAAAAGAGTTTTTAGAGTCCTGTACAATGCAATTTGCTTTCAAAGCAGCATTTTTCCCAACAGACCGCGACAAGGTAGGACATATGATTTCCCAAAGATCTGGCGCTGCATTAGCCTGGGCGACTCCATTAGTAGCTAACAACAACCCTATATTAGACTCTTACCCCGCCTTTTGTAATAGCGTCAAAAGCATGTTTGGAAGACAGGAGATAACGGTAGCATCACAGGAGCACCTGTTAGACTTTAAACAGGGTAATCAGGACATACTCACTTACATCACTAAATTCAAACAGCTAGCTGCTGACACAGCCTGGCCTGACGATGCCTTGATCACAGTGTTCCGACAAGGTCTTACAGAGGAGTTGAAGGACGAAGTGTCACGAGTCCCTTGTCCCCACAACTTAACAGAGTTCATAGCCTTAGTGATGCAAATAGATTACAGACTTCAAGAACGACATCATGAAAAGAAGAAAGGACGCAGTAGTCGTCCGACGCCCGAACACTTTCTAGGGAGTCACAGGCCGGCCTCTTCTGAAGAACCCATGCAATTAGGAGTTACTCATGTCCATTATCCCCAGAAGAACGCTCTAGGAGAAGAACATTGGGTCTTTGTATTTACTGCAGGGCCAATACACACACGGTTAGGGACTGTCCGATCGCTCCACGCCGGAAGCCGGGAAACGCAAGTGCCCGACCGTAAGGGGAACAACGGTTTTGGGCCCACATACACACTATAGTTCCCTTGTATCCACCCATTCCTCCTCTCGTCAATCACCTACAGACAACTCCATGGTAATTCTCCACATCACCCTCACTTGGGGAAACACACGCCTGGAGAACGTCCCAGCTCTTATAGACAGTGGAGCCGCGGGAAACTTTATTGATGACTCCTGGGCCTCCAAACATGGTATTACCAGAACAGCCAAGTCCATGGCAATCCCAGTTGAAAGTGTGGACGGCAGTCCCCTTACCTCTTGTCCCATTAAAGACCAAACCCAAGTTCTGGTAATGAAGATAGCCTCTCATTACAAAACCTTGATGTTGGACATTATCCGCACTGCTCACTACCCAGTCATTTTAGGGTTGCCCTGGCTGAAAACCCACAATCCCTACATCAATTGGGCGGCTGGAACTCTATTTTTGGGTTCAGAACATTGTGTGGAACAATGTCTGGCTCATAATTCCAAGATGCAAGATAATTCCCACTCAGGAATGGGAGAACCATTTTGAATCAAGTCACCGCCTTGCCGGTAGAATATGAAGGGTTTCAGTCTGTGTTTTCCCAATTCGAATATTCAGAACTCCCTCCTCACCGGAGAGATGATTGTGCAATAGATCTCATTCCGGACAGTCCACTACCTTTTGGACGTATGTACAAACTTTCCGCAAAGGAAAAAGAAGTGTATGAAGGACTATTTACACACAAGCTTAAAGAATGGTCTCATTCTAGAACCTACGTCTCCAGCAGCCGCCTCTTTATTTTTCATCCCTAAGAAAAATACCATCGAACTACGTACGCCCTTGCATAGAATATCGATGCTTAAACAAGATCACCGTCCCCGACAAAATACCCGATGCCTCTCATCCGAACATTCTTGAAGCAGTTAAGGGTGCCACCATTTACACAGAACTGGATGTACGCGGTGCCTATCATTTGATCCGTATCAGGAAGGGAGATGAATGGAAAACAGCATTTAGAACACCTTTTTGTCACTTTCAATACCAAGTATTACCTTTTAGGTTATCCAATGCCCCAGCAGTTTTCCAACGCTTTATGGACCATTTGTTTGCAGACATTTCGCTTCATTTCGTCATAATTTATCTAGACGATATATTGCTGTTTTCCTCTTCTTATGTGGATCATATCCAACATGTTAGGGAGATGTTACGCCGGCTTCATCAGAATTGCCTATTTTGTAAACTGGAAAAATGTGAATTTCACAAGTCCAGGGTTGCATATTTGGGGTACATCCTGTCACAGAAAGGGATAGAAATGGATCCGTTGAAAGTAGAAGCTATAGTAGACTGGCCCACACCTACATCAGTCAAGGAAATCCAGAGATTCTTAGGATTTGCCAATTTCTATAGACGCTTCATCCCCCATTTTTCTGATCTCACCCATCTTATGACCTATCTTCTCAAAAAAGGGATTCCTTTTGTTTGGTCTAACGAAACTGAGAAGGCATTTGATGCCTCAAAGAAACTTTTCACTCAAGCTCCCATTCTGGTTACCCCTGATCAACACCGGAAATTCATCGTAGAATCAGATGCATCACAACATGCTTTAGGAGCGGTATTGTTGGAAATAGACTCCCAGGATGTAGAAAGACCTGTGGCATACTTATCCAAGACATTATCTCCAGCTGAACTCAATTATACTGTCTTGGAGAAGGAACTGTTGGCCATCAAGCGGGCATTTGAGGAATGGTGTCATCTCTTGTTGGGAGCCCTACATCCTGTCAAAATCCGTACGGATCACCATAACCTCCATGCCCTGCAATACGCTCAGACTTGTAACAGCAGACAGGCCGCGTGGGCAAATTTTTTTCTCCCTTCAGGATTACATTCTCGTTCATCCCCGGAAGAGTGCATCTCCAAGCCGATGCACTATCAAGGAAAGACCAGACTTCGAGGGCTCTCTTTAAATCAGAACCTATATTTCCCAAGACCGTGAGAATTTTGGTAGTAACACAATTTCTACAAAAGATCGAAAGACACGCTAGTCTAGAACAATCGAAACCCAGAACCCTGAACTGATACAACAATACAAACTGTCAAAAAACAAAGGGTATTTCTTCAAAGGACAGACGATATTCGTTCCCGATTCTTCATTATAAAAGGAAGTATTGCGATTATGCCACGATTCTCGGATATCAGGTCACCGAGGAAATGGCAACACTTTGGACTTGATACAGAGATATTTCTGGTGGCCTTCCCTCCAGCAAGATGTGCAGGATTACATAACCTCCTGTCCCATTTGTCTTCAGACGAAATCCATAAAAGACACCCGCCGGTGGGAGAACTAGTTAAGATGACGATACCCACTAGACCTTGGCAAATCATCTTGACTGACTTTATTGTCGATCTCGCCATATCAGAAGGTTGCACTACCATCATGGTAACCATTGATTCATTGAACAAAATGGCTCATTTCATCCCCTTAACCAAAATACCCTCAGCGGTTATCATGGCCCGAGTATTTTTGGACCAGATATTTCCTTTACATGGTTTACCGGAGACAATTCTGTCAGATCGTGGTTCACAGTACACCTCAAAGTACTGGAAGCAACTATGTAAGATTCTAGGTATTTCACATGCTCTCAGTTCCGGTTATCACCCACAAACCAATGGGCAGATGGAGCATTTGATCCAAACTCTCGAGGGTTACCTGCGATGTTATATCTCTGCTGCTCAAGATAATTGGAAAAGTCTTTTACCATTGGCTGAATTTGCGTATAAGAATGCTACGCATTTGGCCACCAAACTGAGTCCCTTCTACTGTACTTATGGATTTCATTCTTCATCATTTCCATCTCTGAGTTCTTCTGCTTCCATGTTCCCAAATATTGACTGTCTGGACATCGGTCTGCTTGTATAGCTCTGTGACAGTTTAAAAGCCTGGTCTCCCTTTTCTCTCCCTTCTGTTGAACTCTCCTCACCTGAACCGCCGGAATCGCTGTTAGGGTCCTGCAGATGCCGTCGGAGTAGATAATCCTTCTCCTTTTTCCGATGAGCTTGCTTGTCACGGAGGGAGGCCACCGTGACTGCTGAAGAGAACAGCTGTCCGAGGACCTCCCTTCCGGAACCAAGCCGAAATAGGGGAAAAACCCTGAATGGGGAAAAACCCTTGGACTCCTCTGGTCTGTAGCCCGGAAGGCGTAGTTCCAGCAGAAAGTAGACTTCCAGATGGGTAAGAGGTAGATAGTAGACTGGATCCGTATGCGAAACTGAAGGCAACACTGCAGCGGAACAGGGGATTCCTGTCGAGGGAGCCGGAACACCCACCAGCCAAGGCCGCAAGCGGGACAAGGACCGGAGGAGAGGTAAGCAAAGGAGAAAGGTGCCAGGCAAGTAGCGGAGAGAGAAAAGAAAAGCGCAGGGAAAGGGGCGGCGCCTATCCGCGGGGACGGGGCCGCAAGAGAAGAGAAACAGAAACGGCCGAGGCGCGGCGGCAGCAGAGAAAACTGGAGGGGAGAGGAAGTAAGAAGAACACTCGCTGGAGGGCACGAGTGACTGGAGCCTGGACAGAGCGAGGCAGGAGCGAAGAAACCCGGAAGAGCGAGAGCTTCCAAAGGATAGTTGCAACGCAGGGACCGCTGGGCCGGGAGAAAAGATATACTCCCAGCGGCCCCGCGCTACAAAGAGGAAAAAATAACGGACACAAAGGAGGGACTAGTACCTCCCGTACCTACGTCCCAAAACCCAGCGCGGAAGAAACCGCCAGTCGGAACGCCGGCGGGTGACAGTATGCCCCCTTTCAGTCCGCACCACCCCAGGCTTCCCCGGGTGTAGGCGGTGGAACCTGGCAAGCAAGCGAGGAGCATGCACCTGAGAAGCAGGTTCCCAAGAGTCCTCCGACTCCGGATAACCCTTCCAGGACAAAAGGTATTCCAACCTCCCTCGGTAGAACCTAGAGTCTCTAATGTTGGAGACCTCAAATTCTGCTTGATTGGGTGTCTGTGGGGGAGTGTGTCTGGGCACTGGTGTAACGCTCACCTGATTCCCGTAGAGGCGCCGGTCTTGACTGGGCGTATACCGTATCTTCAAAGGTGATGTGTAACACACGGCTGGCTCTTTGGGCTGGACCTCTGTGCACTGTATGTCTGACTCGAAGGGTAAGATGTCTGCAGATAGAAAATATGGGATTAATGAACTGGGTTATTGAATGTCTCTCTCTTCTTCCCTTTCTCTTCTCCTGTAGAACCCCAAAGGTTAACGCTCTCACCTTAGGTAAGTGAACGCCGTGCTCTCCATCTGCCTCGGGGCAGGGTGCTGTAACCAGTTTCTTCACTGGATAAGGGGAGCAGGCCTCTTGACTTCAGAGGACTGCTGTCCGTCGTTTACTGCACGAACGGTAAGTTTCGAGTAATTCTAATGTCTTTAAAAGTCTTTAGTAATGATGTCTTTTGTTTTGCAGGGTTCCGGCGATGGCGGATGGCGGGCTGAAGTGAGTTGAAGATGGAGCCCGTGTGATGAATAGAAGCGCCTGGAAGCACGTAAGTAAGCGCTTGTTGCCTGCTTCACGATGCGCTCTAACTGTCTTTTTATTTTGCAGGTACAAGTTCGGAGCGGCTGCAGGGTGCCGGAATACCCACTGGGTTAGATGTGGAAAGGAGTAATGGCACGTGAGTATTAAAGTTCCCCAATGTCTTTAAACGCACCTTGTTTTGTCTTTCAGATGCGGGATGCAGCGCCGAAGGCCTCCGGAGCGTGCGAAGAGTTGGTAAGCTTTTGTCTTTCAGATGCCGGAATGCAGTGCGAAGACCTCCGGAGCGCACGAAGAGTAGGTAGGCCTTTGTCTTTCAGATGCCGGAATGCAGCGCGAGGCGTTGGTGACAGCCGATGGACCAGGTAAGTGAAGCGCTGTCACTGAAGACCGTAATGCTAACCTGTTCTTTCTTGTCTTTATAGGTGTTGCTGAAGACTGGATTCAGGATGGTAAGCCTTTTTCCTTAGGCCCAGGATCAGATGCAGAAGACACGATGAGCGTTCTGCTGCAGAGGATGCAGAATAACGCAAAGCAAGATTCATCCATCGGGTGTGGTTTAAATAGCCTCCTGTAGTGCTTAGGTGTCTCCTTCCACAGCCACGCCTAGGTAAGAAAAGAGTTCCTGCTTTCCAGAAGAGTTCCAGTGTTCTGAACCTAGGGAGTGGCTCCTGCCCCACCCAACAGGAAAAGTAGTTCCAAACAGAAGAGGATCAGAGGCTCAACTGGCAGGCAAGTAAGCAGCATGGTCTGCTGCAGGTAAGTCCACCCAAGCATTATGAGCCCGGCGCTTCCAGCGCTGGGACTGGGCATATTTATGAGCCTGGTGCCACTGGCGCCAGGACTGGGTCCAAAAGGTCCCAATTGGGACTGGTTGGCACTCGGAACCTGGGTTATGGATCTGCTTCCAAGGGAGTTGGGAAAACCCTGACCTTTTGGAAGCAGAGATCATGACAGTACCCCCCCTCAAGGCCCCTCCCAAACCGGGCTTCTCCGGGGGTTTTGGCTTGTCAGGAAATGTTCGGTGAAATCTTTTGATTAGGCGAGGAGCGTGGACATATTCAGCAGGTTCCCAGGATCTCTCTTGGGGGCCGTAGCCTTTCCAGTCAATTAGGTAAAATAGTTTAGATTTGGAGATCTTGGAGTCCAGAATGCTTTTGACTTCAAACTCGAGTTCTCCATCAATTAGGATGGGTTTTGGAGATTTAGTTAGTCGGGTTTGAGGTTGCACGGGTTTTAATAGAGAGACGTGGAAGACCGGATGTATCTTCATGTGCGGGGGCAAGTCCAACTTGACCGCTACTGGGTTTACTATGGTAGTGATGGAATAGGGACCAAGGTATCTTGGGTTGAATGTGCATGGCCCTTTTAGAGGTAGATATTTGGTGGATAACCAGACTTGATCCCCTACTTGATATTGAGGGGCTTCCTTCCGATGTTGATCTGCTCCTTTCTTGTATTGTTCTTTAGCCCTTTGAAGGTGAGAAACAGCTTCCTTAAAGGCTTGGGTGATTGTAGAATGCAGGTAGTCTACTGCTGGTGTTTCAAGATCTTGGAGGGGATCCAACTCCGAGGTTCGAGGGTGACTGCCGTATAAAAGAAAAAACGGGGTTTTCCCAGTTCCCGAATGGACAGAGTTATTGTAGGCATATTCGGCTATTCAAAGGATGTCTTTCCAAGTTTTTTCAGTTTGTTGCAGCATGCAGCGTAAATACTGTTCCAGAGTTTGATTGGTCCTCTCGGTTTGTCCGTCGGTCTGAGGGTGGTGACTGGTCGATAGTCTCACATCAATTTGAGCCGACCGACAGCAACTTCGCCAAAAATGAGAAATAAATTGACTACCTCGATCCGAAATTAGAACCGAAAGAAAACCGTGCAGTCGGACGATGTTTTCGAGAAATTCTCGGGCCAGAGTTGCTGCTGTTGGCAAGCCTTTGAGCGGAATGAAATGCGCCATCTTGGAGAATAAGTCCACGATTACTAGAATCGTATTGTATCCGGAGCATGGAGGTAGATCGGTGATGAAGTCCATAGAAAGCGTATGCCAAGGGCGAGGTGGGATGTCAATAGGGCGTAAGACGCCTGCTGGTCTTTCCTTTTGACTCTTGTTTTGGGCGCATACTCCACAGGACATTATAAAGTTTCTGATATCTTTTTTCCAAGACGGCCACCAGAAGTAGCGCTTGATCTTTTCTGAGGTCTTGGCCATACCGGGATGTCCTTCCATTAAAGAATCGTGATAACAAGAGATTACTTTTTTCTGTAAATCTGTGCTGGGCAGGTATAATCGTTCTTGGAAATACAATAAGTTGTCCTTTACTGCAAAGTCCTTTCCCTGCAGATGCCAATTCTGTATGTCTGCTGGAGTTACAAGTTGCCTGGCTTTATCCTTAACTTCCTCTATGGATTGTGTGGCGATTACACCCAGAATTCTTTGTTCGGGAATGATTGGTACAGGTTTAGGGTTGATCAAGTGTTCTTCCACTCCCATCCGAGAAAGGGCATCAGCTTTACCGTTTTTTGTACCAGGTCGATAGGTAATTATGAAGTCAAACTCGGCAAAGAATAATGCCCAACGGAGTTGTCTAGAGGATTGGGCTTTTGCGGTTTTCAAATATTACAGGTTTCGGTGATCCGTAATCACAGTAACGGTGTGTCGGGCCCCCAGCAGATAATGCCGCCAAGCCTTAAAGGCAGACTTGATAGCCAGAAGTTCCTTGTCAGTAATCGTGTAATTGATTTCAGGAGGCGAGAATTTGCGGGACCAAAATGCCACGGGATGCAACTGATTGGTTACCGGGTCCTTTTGTGATAGAACTGCCCCCATGGCAAGGCTTGAAGCATCAGTTTCAACGATGTAGGGGAGTTCGGGGCGAGGGTGTTTTAAGATTGGTGCAGAGATGAATTTAGTCTTCAAATCCTGGAAAGCTTGTTCCGCCTCGGTAGACCATTCAAAACGTTTGTTTTTCTTTAACAAGGCAGTGATGGGCTGGACTATTCGAGAAAATTCGGGGATAAACCTGCGGTAAAAGTTAGCGAAGCCTAACATGCTTTGCACACCTTTTACGGAGGATGGTGATGGCCATTTGAGAACTGCATCAACCTTCTTTGAATCCATACGCACTCCGCTAGGTGATAATATGAATCCCAAGAATTCAACTTCAGTCACGTTGAAAACACATTTTTCCAACTTAGCGAAAAGTTTGTGTTGACGCAATCTTTCAAGGACCATTTTCACGTGTTTCCGATGTTCAGATTCCGATGAAGAATAAACGAGGATGTCGTCAATGTAAACAACAACACACACATCTATGAGCTCTCTGAGGACATCGTTCATAAAATATTGAAAGGCGGCCGGGGCATTGCAAAGTCCGAAGGGCATGACCTGATATTCAAATAGCCCATATTTGGTGCGGAAGGCCGTCTTCCATTCATCGCCCTCTTTTACTCGTACCAAGTGGTAGGCTCCTCTAAGATCCAGCTTTGTATATATGCATGCTTTTCTGACTTGGTCCAGGAGTTCAGGAATCAAAGGTAACGGATATCTATTCTTGACAGTGATCTGGTTCAGGGAGCGATAATCTATACAAGTTCTAAGGTCTCCTTCCTTTTTTGGAACGAAGAACAAAGCTGAAGAAGCAGGGGACTTGGAAGGACGAATAAACCCATTTGCCAGGTATTGATCCAGGTATTGTCGAAGGTGAAGGTTCTCAGGCTCGGTGAGGGCATAAATTCTACTACAAGGAGGAGTAGATCCAAGTATCAGGTCTATCTGGCAGTCATAAGACCTATGAGGAGGTAGAGAGTTGGCCTGATCCTTCCGGAAAACATCTTGGTATTCTAGGTATTCGGGAGGTAACTGGGGAGTCTCTGAAGAAATTGCTGCCAGTGCAACACACGGTGGAGGGTGACAAGTAGAGACACATTCTGGAAACTGGACCGTTCTTGCTCGCCAATCGATCAGAGGATTGTGTTTCTCTAACCAAGGTATTCCTAGAATAATCTGAAACTGAGGAGCCTTGAGCACATCGAACACGATCTTCTCATGGTGTCCATCTTGACTTACTAGCGTCACTTCTTGAGTGGTATGCGTTACTGGTCCGGAGGCTATCTCCGTTCCATCCACCGTAGTAATGACGTCCTTTACAGCCTTGGGACAAAGAGTTAGATTCATCCTCAAAACCATTTCATGATCCACATAATTGCCGATGGCACCGCTGTCGACGTAAGCTTCAATTGCATGTAATCGATCCGGATTATCAGGGCTAATGAGGACCATAGGTATCACGAAATGCGAGGTCACGGAACTGGTTTTCACGCTCGGCAAGAGGACCTCTATTCTTGTCGGGCGAGGTCGTTTCCCTGCTCAGAGTTTGGAACTTTGGTAACTGCAGCTCCTACTGCCTTCTTGGCAGGTTTCACCGGACAGTCTCGAAGAAAGTGCCCTGAGTTTCCGCAATAGAGGCATAATTGCAACTGTTTTCTCCTTTCCCGCTCCTTTTGTGTTAGAGGACCTTTCAGGCCCCCTATTTGCATGGGTTCCCCGGAGTCTACTCCTTTGGAAGGAGTCGGCGGTTTGGAAAATACTCGAGCATCAAACTTGGAACGATCGGCCTTCCTGTTCTGCAGTCTGTGATCTATTTGAACAACTAAGTCTATATAGTCCGAACAATCTTGTGGGGGATTCACTACTTGGGCTAACACATCTTTGAGCTCTCCACGTAGACCTCTATAAAACAGCGTAATCCTTTTGTCCTCAGGACATTGAGTTTCCACTATCAGTCTGTTGAAAGACGCAATATAAGCCAAAAGGTCTTGATTACCTTGTCGCAACGAAAGAAGCTCATTGTCCAAGGCCTGCCCCTGTGAATGTCTTGCAAACAGTTTTTCCATACTGAGCTGAAAAGCTTGAAAATCATGGAGGACCGGATCATCTTGATTTACTAGAGGGATCGACCAGTCTGCCGCATTGCCACTAAGGTACGAAAGCACAAAAGCTACTTTAGCTTGATCAGTTGGAAAGGCTGCTGGCCGGCATAAGAAATGCAACCGGCACTGATTGATAAATACTGCAAACCTCTTTGGGTCACCAGAAAATCGTTCGGGCGGAGCCAGAGGTACATTCCCAGGTAGGTTGATCTGCACTGGATTCATAGAGGATGTAGAAGGAAGATTTCCCCCAGATGCGGGTAACGGGGTCTGTCCGGCTTGTGACTGTAGCAATTGTCTAGCGAGATCATCTGTTCGCTCCTTGGAAATAATCAGTTCCCTTCTTAGAGCGTTCGTTTCCTGACGGGCTGCATGCACTTCTGCCCTTAGTTCCCCAAGTAACTGGGCTAGCTGGTCGGTATCCGAGGTTTCCATAGAGCCTGGACGGGAGTTTTGCGGTAGGCTTTGCGTTCTGTAACGCTCACCTGATTCCCGTAGAGGTGCCGGTCTTGACTGGGCGTATACCGTATCTTCAAAGGTGATGTGTAACACACGGCTGGCTCTTTGGGCTGGACCTCTGTGCACTGTATGTCTGACTCGAAGGGTAAGATGTCTGCAGATAGAAAATATGGGATTAATGAACTGGGTTATTGAATGTCTCTCTCTTCTTCCCTTTCTCTTCTCCTGTAGAACCCCAAAGGTTAACGCTCTCACCTTAGGTAAGTGAACGCCGTGCTTTCCATCTGCCTCGGGGCAGGGTGCTGTAACCAGTTTCTTCACTGGATAAGGGGAGCAGGCCTCTTGACTTCAGAGGACTGCTGTCCGTCGTTTACTGCACGAACGGTAAGTTTCGAGTAATTCTAATGTCTTTAAAAGTCTTTAGTAATGATGTCTTTTGTTTTGCAGGGTTCCGGCGATGGCGGATGGCGGGCTGAAGTGAGTTGAAGATGGAGCCCGTGTGATGAATAGAAGCGCCTGGAAGCACGTAAGTAAGCGCTTGTTGCCTGCTTCACGATGCGCTCTAACTGTCTTTTTATTTTGCAGGTACAAGTTCGGAGCGGCTGCAGGGTGCCGGAATACCCACTGGGTTAGATGTGGAAAGGAGTAATGGCACGTGAGTATTAAAGTTCCCCAATGTCTTTAAACACACCTTGTTTTGTCTTTCAGATGCGGGATGCAGCGCCGAAGGCCTCCGGAGCGTGCAAAGAGTTGGTAAGCTTTTGTCTTTCAGATGCCGGAATGCAGTGCGAAGACCTCCGGAGCGCACGAAGAGTAGGTAAGCCTTTGTCTTTCAGATGCCGGAATGCAGCGCGAGGCGTTGGTGACAGCCGATGGACCAGGTAAGTGAAGCGCTGTCACTGAAGACCGTAATGCTAACCTATTCTTTCTTGTCTTTATAGGTGTTGCTGAAGACTGGATTCAGGATGGTAAGCCTTTTTCCTTAGGCCCAGGATCAGATGCAGAAGACACGATGAGCGTTCTGCTGCAGAGGATGCAGAATAACGCAAAGCAAGATTCATCCATCGGGTGTGGTTTAAATAGCCTCCTGTAGTGCTTAGGTGTCTCCTTCCACAGCCACGCCTAGGTAAGAAAAGAGTTCCTGCTTTCCAGAAGAGTTCCAGTGTTCTGAACCTAGGGAGTGGCTCCTGCCCCACCCAACAGGAAAAGTAGTTCCAAACAGAAGAGGATCAGAGGCTCAACTGGCAGGCAAGTAAGCAGCATGGTCTGCTGCAGGTAAGTCCACCCAAGCATTATGAGCCTGGCGCTTCCAGCGCTGGGACTGGGCATATTTATGAGCCTGGTGCCACTGGCGCCAGGACTGGGTCCAAAAGGTCCCAATTGGGACTGGTTGGCACTCGGAACCTGGGTTATGGATCTGCTTCCAAGGGAGTTGGGAAAACCCTGACCTTTTGGAAGCAAAGATCATGACAACTGGTCTGTGATGAGAATCGGAATAGAAAGGTTTAAGGAGAGACGAATGAAATACAGGGTGAATGCGATTCAGAGAAGGAGGCAGCCGAAGACGGTAAGCCACAGGATTGATCTTGAGAAGAATGGGAAAGGGACCCAGAAAGCGAGGGGAGAGTTTAGAGGGCCTTGTCCATCTGGGTAAAAACCGAGTGGACAACCACACCTTGTCGCCTGGCTTCCAATCTGGACATTCTTTGCGGTGTTTATCTGCTCCGATCTTCGATCGTCTCCTGCTGTTCTCTAAACTCTGCAATGCCGTGGCATGGGCATCCTTGATCTGATCCAATACCTTTTCGGCCGCTGGGGAGTTGGTGAAACTGGGAACCTCAGGAAGAATGGACTTAGGGTGAACCCCATAAGTACAAAAGAATGGCGAGAGACCAATGGCAGCGTGCCTGGTATTGTTATACGAGAATTCTGCAGTCGGCAGTAGAGAAACCCAATTGTCTTGATGCTGAGTGACGTAACATCTCAGATATAGTTCGAGAGTGGCGTTCAGACGTTCCGTCATCCCGTTGGATTGGGGATGGAATCCCGAAGAGAGTGCTCTCTCAATCCCCAATCGGTTACACAGGGCTGTCCAGAATCTCGAGGTGTACTGACTACCCCGATCAGAGATGATCTTGTCAGGTAAACCGTGAAGTCTGAAGATGTCTCGTGCAAACACCTCAGCCATCTTGGTGGCTGTAGGAACACCAGAAAGAGGAGAGAAATGTGCCATCCTGGAGAACGCATCTACCGTGACCATGATGCAGGTACAGGATTCGGATACCGGTAGGTCTACAATGAAATCCGTAGAAACCAACCCCCAGGGGCGAGTAGGCATCTCAACTTGGGTGAGTAACCCCAACGGTTTCCCTGTAGGATATTTAGACCGAGCACAAACAGGACAGGTCTTCACAAAGTCCAGGGTATCTCTTCTCACGGTGGGCCAGGAAAAATTCCTCGAGATGAGCTCCAGGGTGTTAATTCCCCCGCGGTGACCTGCAGGGCGAGAAGTGTGACACCAATCCAGAATCTTCTTCCGCAGCATGCCTTCCGGAACATACAGTCGTTTCTTGAAGAACAGCCAGCCGTCCTTCTCCTGGTAATGAGAGTCGGAGTGTAGCGGTAATTGGGGAAGTTCCTGAACCACAGCGGCTTTAACCTCTTGTAGGAAAGAGCTTACAAGGGCCACTATCCGGTTGCGATGAAACATGGGTTCAGTGGATAACGAAGCCCTTTCCTTGCTGGAGTCCTTGCGGGATAGGGCATCTGCCAGACGGTTTAGTGACCCAGGAATGTAAGAAATCTGGTAATCATATTGCGAGAAAAGATAGGCCCAACGTGCTTGCCTGGAATTAGAACACTCCATTTCCTGGAGGGCTTTCAGGTTCTTGTGGTCAGTCCTGATAAGGAAGGGATGTCGGGCCCCCATGAGCAGATGGCGCCATTCGTCGCAAGCCAATTTCATTGCCAACAGCTCCTTTTCTAGGACAGAATAATTTAATTGACTGGGTGAGAGTGTCTTGGATAAGTAAGCTACCGGATGTTCCACTCCACCGACAGCCTGAAGTAGTACCGCTCCGATGGCAATTGCAGAGGCATCGGTCTCCAGGATGAAGGGCTGAGTTTGGTCCGGGTGTCGGAGAATCGGAGCTGAGCAGAAGAGATGTTTGAGCAACTTGAAACTGTTCTCGGTATCGGTTGACCAGCGGAACGGAGAGGCCTCCTTCTTGAGTAGGCGAGTGATGGGGTACACCACTTCCGAGAAGTTGGGGATGAACCTTCGGTAATAGTTGGAGAGTCCCAGGAACCTTTGCACCTCTCGGACTGAAATGGGGGCGGGCCATTCGAGAATGGCCTGAACCTTCCTTTGATCCATGTCTATTCCTTCTTCCGATAATTTGTAACCCAGATACTGCACAGAAGGTACTGCAAATTTGCACTTCTCGGCTTTAACCAATAGCTCGTTCTTCTGTAGACGTTCATGTACTTGAGTGACATGAACGATGTGTTCCTGTAAGTTAGAGGAGTAGACCAAGATATCATCCAAATAGATGATGACAGAAGTGGAAAGCATGTCGGAAAACATTCTGTCCATAAATCTTTGAAACGCAGGAGCGTTAACCAGTCCAAATGGCATCACCTTGTACTCGTTCGTACAGGCCGAATGGAGTGCGGAATGCCGTCTTCCATTCGTCACCCTTGGAGATTCTGAGCAGATGGTATGCGTTTCTGAGGTCAAGTTTGGTAAATATTCTGGCTCCTTGTACAGCCTCGATAATATCGGAGATCAATGGCATGGGATAACGATCTCGGATAGTCACCTTATTTAGACCTCTGTAGTCTATACAGGGTCTAAGTTCAGTGGAATCCCTTTTCTTGATGAAAAATAAGGGAGCACCTGCAGGGGATTTCGAAGGCTGAATCAGCCCATTCGTCATATTTGTGTCCAAATAGTTACGTAACACAAGCTTCTCCGTAAGTGTTAAAGAGAACATTCTGCCGAAAGGAACTAGTGCATTGGGTACCAGATCTATGGTACAGTCCTCGGGCCGGTGGGGTGGCAGTTTGGAGTGAAGGCTTTCTTGGAATACTTCGGAGTATTTCAAACAAAAATTGGGTAGTGCAAAAACCCCAACACAGTTGGAGGTGTGAGCCGTAATAGACTGAAGGCCCTTCTGACTCTTCGGTGGAAGACAGTGTTCTGTGCAGTATGCAGAACTGAAACTCAGCTGGTTCTTTGTCCAATCGATTTGGGGATTGTGTCTGCGAAGCCATGTGATTCCCAAAATTATTGGAAAATGTGCAGCCCGGATGATGTCGAACCTTATCACTTCCGAGTGCTGAAAAACTGTTAAGGATAGCTCTTCAGTGGTATGGGTGATGAGTCCGGATGATAGTGGAGAGCCGTCAACTCCTTCTATCTTCTGACCTTCCTTCTGGGGTATCCTGCGTAGACCGACCTTATCGGCCCATAGGGTATCCACGAAGTTTCCTGCTGCTCCGCAGTCCAATAATGCGAGAGTCTCCACCTTCTCGCCTTCTATCATGATGATAGCTGAAACTACCATGAGTCTGGAATCTTCCTTGGAGTCAGAAGAAGAAACTGTTAAAGAAACATAGGGACGAGTAGACAGAACTGGAAACCCCCGGACACTAGTCCCTATTGATGCCGAGGGTGATCGTTTCCCTGCCTCTTGTTAGGCAGTTCTGTGCAGTCTTTTAGAAGGTGTTGATCCGATCCACAGTAAGCGCAAAGTCCTTTTTCTCTTCTTCACCGTCTTTCGGCAGCAGTCAGAGGTGCTCTTGTGAAGCCAATCTGCATCGGTTCCTCTGAAGCGGCAGCGGGAGAACGACTAGGGGGAGAGTATGTCCGAGAATCCGGGAGGAATCCTGAGCCTCGTTGTTTGCGTCTTTCCATCTTCCTTTCCTGTAGGCGATACTCGATATGTAGTGCAGCAGTTAACAGGTCCGAGAAAGTAGGTGAGCGAGTAGATCTGGTTAACTCATCCTTAATTTCCTCTTTTAGACCCCTCCTGAAAATGGCATACTGTGCCGGTTCTGGCCAGCCTGCGCCAGAAGCTACTGTTTTGAAAGCAGAGATATACGACAGGACGTCCAAAGAACCCTGCTTTACATCCAACAACTCTTCAGAAGCAGTAAATGACAACTCTGGGCGTTCGAAAGTCTGTCTCAGAGAATTTTGGAACGCTGCGTAATCTTGGAGAATGGCATTGTTGCTTGTGACTAGGGGAGTGGCCCAGGTCAGAGCGTTGCCTGTCATGTTCGAGATTAGGAAGCCGACCTTCGCTTGGTCTGTAGAGAAAGTGCGGGGTCGGAAAGTAAAGTAGACGGTACACGCCTCTAGGAATTCCTTCACTTTCTTGGGGGCACCATCAAATTTTCCCGAGGATAGTGTTGTAGGCGGTAGTTCTGGAGGAGGAGGTTCCCGGGCGGATACCATTTGTCTAAGGAGGGCGTTCTCAGCTTTGACTCCCTGAAGTTCCTGAGACATAGCTTGAATAGCCTTCCAAAGTTCTTGCACTTGCCCTTCGGCTGACATGGTGTCTTTCTTTGGCGTTGCAATCTGTGACAGTTTAAAAGCCTGGTCTCCCTTTTCTCTCCCTTCTGTCGAACTCTCCTCACCTGAACCGCCGGAATCGCTGTTAGGGTCCTGCAGATGCCGTCGGAGTAGATAATCCTTCTCCTTTTTCCGATGAGCTTGCTTGTCACAGAGGGAGGCCACCCTGACTGCTGAAGAGAACAGCTGTCCGAGGACCTCCCTTCCGGAACCAAGCCGAAATAGGGGAAAAACCCTGAATGGGTAAAAACCCTTGGACTCCTCTGGTCTGTAGCCCGGAAGGCGTAGTTCCAGCAGAAAGTAGACTTCCAGATGGGTAAGAGGTAGATAGTAGACTGGATCCGTATGCGAAACTGAAGGCAACACTGCAGCGGAACAGGGGAGTCCTGTCGAGGGAGCCGGAACACCCACCAGCCAAGGCCGCAAGCGGGACAAGGACCGGAGGAGAGGTAAGCAAAGGAGAAAGGTGCCAGGCAAGTAGCAGAGAGAGAAAAGAAAAGCGCAGGGAAAGGGGCGGCGCCTATCCGCGGGGACGGGGCCGCAAGAGAAGAGAAACAGAAACCGTCGAGGCGCGGCGGCAGCAGAGAAAACTGGAGGGGAGAGGAAGTAAGAAGAACACTCGCTGGAGGGCACGAGTGACTGGAGCCTGGACAGAGCGAGGCAGGAGCGAAGAAACCCAGAAGAGCGAGAGCTTCCAAAGGATAGTTGCAACGCAGGGACCGCTGGGCCGGGAGAAAAGATATACTCCCAGCGGCCCCGCGCTACAAAGAGGAAAAAATAACGGACACAAAGGAGGGACTAGTACCTCCTGTACCTACGTCCCAAAACCCAGCGCGGAAGAAACCGCCAGTCGGAAGGCCGGCGGGTGACAAGCTCTTCAAGAAGCACAAACTCGCAGCAAGAAGTTTGCTGACAGACATCGGGTCCAGCCCCCTACAGATAGGAGACTCGGTTTGGTTGGCAAGCAAGTTCCTTCCCCGGAGTCTAGTCCCTTCTAAATTGAAACCCGGATTCTTTGGGCCCTTTAAGGTATTGGAATGAATAGTATTAGCTTCTTATAAGCTGCGACTTCCACCATCCTGGAAATGTATACATCCCACCTTTCATGTGACCCAACTGAAACAGGATACCCGCAGCCGGTTTCATCCTAAGGCCACTGGTTCACCTCCTCCAATCCTGACTAGGTGGGGTCCGGAATATGAAGTAGCAGGTATCTGCGATTCTCGATACCGACGAGGAGTCCTTCATTATCTAGTCGACTGGAAAGGCTACTCAGCTGCTGAATGTTCCTGGGAACCTGCATCAGCGATTCATGCTCCACGACTGATTTGCATATTTCATCGGTGTCACCCGGGTAAACCGGGCTCCTCCACCCTTAGGTGGGGGCATACTGTTATGGCTGGACATCGTGACTGGTCGTTATGGCATAGATGGCGTCATGTGTTGGGATTACACTTACCTCCTCCTAAGAAGGTGCCCGCTTTCCAATCTAACAGTGCAGTCTCTGCAGTCGAACTGCCTTGTTGTGCTCCGCCCTCTCACCCGGATCCAGTACATCTGATGCTGGAGCCTGAGCAGCCGTGCGTTGCTACTATCATCCTAGCCATTCTCCCCCAAATTAGGGTTGCCAACTGCTTCGGTGCCTTATGCGTGAACACAAACATAGTTTCCAACATCGGTTCAGCCCCTCATAACCAACACCTAGGGGAAACTACTATTCTACAAACCACATTACCCAGCATCCCGCAGAAAACATCCACGTCAACTCCTGTCCTGTCTTCCGTAATAGTATCAGGATTCCTAAACATTGGTAAGCGTCTTCTTTGCAATTTTATCCTCAACTGTGATTCCGTTCTGCCTTCAGAATCCTTCATTTAGAGAATCACCTTTATGTCATAGAAACGCAATCATCTAAGAACAAAATTCCTTCGACTTCTTCCACAAGACTGATATTGTCTCTGGAATCTTAAGACTGGGTAATTCATCGCATTCTGGCAAACCTTCTAAAAAGACGTAATCTGTATTGTATTACTTATCCCGTGTTTTTGCATTTCACTAACCTTCATAAGGAACTTTCAATAGAGAGCATCTCAGACGTCCTCCAATCCTTCAGCACACAAACACCGTACACGAGCTACAAGGGTTTTTTTTCCCCAGGAGGGTTTCCCTTACTGTTTCTCTTCCCACCATATATTACTGCGGCGGAGAGTAGCGGTGAGGTGAATTTCTCCATTCCTCTGGTCCGTGAAGAAGACAAGGTTGGTGCTTTGCCATTTGTTTTAACCACTAAGAGATGGAGTAATTGTATCATTATTACTGTGATTATTGCAAGGTACTTAATAGTGTGTGTTACAGACCTTATAGAATAAAAACAGACCCAATTCATACACCAAGTTCATAAAATATTTCCATTAAATAATTGCAATAGTTAGCACCATAAATATTAAATAATCATTATTTTATTTGATGAAATATCACTCTCTAATTGATTGATTGATTGATTGATTGTTTATATAGTGTCCATACACAATGTGTTTCGAAGCACTTCAAGGCAGGGAGGGAACAAGGGAGAATACAGTGACTTTCAGTCCTTGATACATTCAGAATGTGAAAATTAACTATCATAATTAGCCTGGCGACATTTCAGATAGTGCAAGTGCTATTGACAATGAAAAGGAGGGGAGGGAGTGGGAGGGAGAATGAGACAGACAAGTGGCTACATTACTATGCCTGGCGACAATTGAGGTAGTGCCGGAATTTAGCAAGAGGTGTGGGGGTTGGGGGGGTTGGAGTAATGGGAGAAGGAGAAGAACAAAACAAGCGACTATCGTACTAGGCCTGTTGACATTTCAGATAGTGCTGGAGGGGGAGAGGAAGGAGAAAAAACAAATGAGGGCGGGGAGACAAACAAGCTGCTATCAAACACTTCAGGAGACATTAGTGATAGAGTAAGAGCTTTTGACAGTGATAAGGAGGGAGGAGGGAGGGCAGGAGAGTGAGACAGACAAGCGGCTACATAACTATGCCTGACGACAATTGAGGTAGTGCCAGAATTTAACAAGAAATGGGGTGGGGTGGGCGTTACAGGGAGAAGAGGAATAACAAAACAAGCGACTATTGTACTAGGCCTGACGACATTTCAGATAGTGCTGGAGGGGGAAGGGTAGGAGAAAACAAAAAGGAGGAGACAAACAAGCAGCTATCATACAGGTCAGGTGACATAGCTGAATAGCTTAAGTGCTAAGGATACAGTGAAGGGAGGTGGGAGAGGGGAGAGAGTGGAACAGCAAGAAAAGAGATTTAAGTAGGCAGACATCTGAAGCCTACGGGCGACCAAAAGGGTGGGTGGGGGGCACACATACATCACAGGGGACCAGAGGGGTGGGTGGGGAATGGCATAAAACCTGAACAATCAACAAACAAATGCCTCATAGTTTCAATTTGAAATTCCCTGCATAATCTACAGAACCACCGCTCACGTGGCCCAATAATTTCAAATGTTGGCATAGAGTTACGTTTAATTAGCATATATTTCCTAGCTATAGCGGCGTTTGGATAGGCCAGGAGGTATTTAGGTTTGTTCATCCTTTCATCAAGATAGCCCATGAATTCATCACTGTTTTTCTTTGTGGCCAGGTCAACAAATAGCTGTTCGCTGTTGGTGGTTTTCAGCACTTTCTTCACCCTATATCCATACGTAGAAAATGTCAAACCCCCCAAGCTGTCCCCCAATGGGTCGGTCCAATAAACCTCAGTCTTTGATGCCCATTCCAAACAACAATTACACATGGGCGTTTTGCAGTCACTATATATCTTGTAAATCATGTGAACAAGAGCAGACGGTTATATTTCATTTATTTTCCTAGTCAGCAATAATAGTTTTATCGAGACTGCACTGTCAATACTGTACAGAGCACACTCAAGCATTATGTACTCACAGGGCATACTCTGAGTATTTTCAATGATTTCCCATCAAAGGTTTTTAATTCTCTGCTGAATTTGTGCCCCATACTTCCACATCGTATGACATAAGGGATCTTATGTTTAGCTGATAGATGGTAAGAACGGTATTAATAGTATGACGCCCATTTGTCCAAATGAACTTGCTCAGTGCACCAAGTTGTTGTTGTACTTTATCCTGCATGTACTCCCAATTTGCGAGCCAATATAGTTTGTCATCAATCAGAATCCCCAAATATTTGTAACAAGAGACCACATCGACCCGACTGTCATTTAGGATCCACACAGTGCTACATATTTTTTTCCGACCTATTCTGAATTCCATAACTTTCTTTTTTCCAACATTAATCTGGAGGCCATTCGAAATAGCAAAATTCTCGAGAGCATTTAGCCTTTTTTGTAGTCCCTTAGGGGTATAATCCATAACCAAGATGTTATCTGCGTACCCCAACCATGATACGCCATGCTTCCCATACTTGATTGCACTGGTGTCAGCTATATAGATGGCCTGTTGCAAGTCAGTCAGATATAGATTAAATAGAGTTGGTGCAAGTCTGCACCCTTGTTTGACAACACAAGTATCAAACCATCTGGATAACTTCCCTTCACCATCTAGTCTGATACACACTCTTGTGTTGGTGTGTAGCCTTATGAGCATCATTAGCAGACCTTATACCACAATTGTTCTCTTATTATGGTATCGAATGCTGCTCAGAAATTGATAGAGGATGTATACACTGTACCCTGTCGGCCATACCAAGTTTGTGGAATCAGAGAGCTTAGTGTAACAAGATTATAACCAAGTTATCAGTGTCAAATTTCTGACCCTTCAAAAAGCTCACTAAAAATGCTGCTGATAACACATGGCGAGTGAGAGGAGATCAAGACAAACCCATCCTCACACCATTCACATGCATACACCATTGCCGTTATCACGCAATATTCACAACAGTATTAAGAGAGTGGAGTGCGATGATTTCATTATTGATAAAAAAAAATCTCACCTATCCATAAACAAAAACCAGAACCACAAAATGTGTTGTGTTTCACAATATGTATTTTGTTTTCATACATATATACTACATACCACACTGGTTTATTTACAAAGGTATAAAGAAACGTAAGTCAGAAATACAATTATATAAAATACATACAATATGACAAATAGGATAAACATGAAATCCAATCTAGACTGATCAGTCACCATCACTCTTTGCCGGAATTGCGCAGAGTAAAAATGGCCAATAATTTCATAGTCGGCGATGATCATAAAAATGTGTCAATAATTTGCTTTTTGTTTTGTTAAGTACGCAAGACAAATTCTTTTGCTATTGCTTGTATTTCTACCAGATCGATGTTAGCTTTGTGTATATTGCACATCGCAACATGATTCAGTCTTTTTTGAGACATTCTTCAATGTTTTTGATCATAGCAAAGCATTGAATTTTCTCTCAGCCAAACAGGAAGAAGCTGCCAAGGTTAAGAGGGTCTGCTGGAGCTTCACCTGGGCAAAGAAAGCTCTTTCTGTGGGAAGAATCCTTCAGGCAAATGTCTGCCAGTTCTGAGAGGGAAGAATACCCGTGGACGCTTCACCAAGTTAATAATTATGCAGAGAGAAGGACATTTCTGACTTTAACAATATTTTCAGCGCTTCTCTCTGGTTGGTCGAAGGGTTGAATGAAAGACATCAATAGGTGGGAGAGAGGGAGAGTGAAAGAAGGGATGACAGGAGGAGAGTTGTTAACAAATTAAAGTGAGAGTGGTGTTACAAGAAGATTATCCAGCTTGATGGGCATTTGAGATAGGGAGAGATGCATACATACGAAGATAATGATCACAATAAAGGTTGTCAGATCCAATTACTCATTTACTTATTACCATGCCTGCTGCAACACTTTAGACTACACTTAGAACAAGCACCGATGAAGCCAACAGTTTTGGCTCATCATGTAAGTATTTTATAGGCATTTTCCCCAAAATATAGGTACTAATGCTAATTACCAGCTATTTCCATCATGAGGCCAGAGAGTACCACAATGTGCCAGTTATTGGCATGGCATGCCCAGGTACTCGCACCACATGCCATATCTTGCCACCCTATATCAGGTAATGACATCAAAAGACCCGGTACTCACCATTTCATTACAATCCAAGGTGCTCATACCATTACCAGCTATGGCCCTCAATACAAAAGATTCTTGCACCATTACCATGCAATACCCAGATAATCACTCTATTGGCAAGGATTGGCACAATTAGTATAGCAGTGCAAGTCTCCACAATGCCCAATTAGAAGGCAATGCCAGATTCCATGATGTCTAGCTAGCATACCAATGCAGGATTCCATTACGCCCAACTCGAACATCAGTGTCCGGTTCCATTACGCCCATTTAGCACAGAAAGGCCAGATAACAATATGCCAGGTTAAGCAATGGTGGATTCAAATATTGCCAGGCTAGCGCAGAAAGGCCACATTCCGCTATTTGTAGTTGTCACAATAAAGCAAGATATCATTATGACCACCAGCACAGTAAGCCCAGACTTCAATATGCCCAGTTTGCACTCCACAACATATTCTGTAGGGGGCGATATGTGTTTGTGCCTGGTGCGGTGTGATGTACATGTGTGGTGCCGGGGCACTACGCAGTGCAGTGGCACCATGTGCAATACATGGTGATCTGTGTGCAGTGCAGTGCTAGAATGATGTGTGTGTGTGTGTCTGTGTGTTCAGTGCAGTTCTGAGGGTGGTGTGTGTACAGGGCTTCGGGGTGGTGAGTGTTCATGGTGTCTGCGCAGTATTCTGGGGCAGTGTATGTGTGCATATGCAGTGCTGGGGTGGTGTGTGTGCATGCAGGTGTGTGTCTAATGCTGTGGCAGTTTTTGTGTGAAGTGTTGAGGAATTATGTGAAGTGCTTTGGCAGTATGTGTGTGCAGTGCTGGAGTTAGTGTTTGTGTACAGTACAATGCAGTGGTGGGGACAATGTGTGTGGTGGTGAGGGTGCTTTGTGTGTATGGTACAATACTGGGAGCAGTGTGTGAGCATGTGTGCAGTGCAAGAAGTTGTGTTTGGGGGTGCAATGCTGGGGGCACTGTGTGCAGAGCGGTTTTGGGTGTGTGATCCTGCATGCAGTGTGGGGATGGTGTGTGTACAGGGCGGGAGGAAATGTGTGAAGAGCAGGGTTGGGGCTGTTTATATTCTGCAGTGAAATGGGGGGTGTGAGAGCAACCAAAAATAAAAAAGAAATGACATACGTTCAAAAAATTACATTGTTTTGAGCACTTCCTGATACAATCTTGCAGCTTCTTAGCACTCTTGTAATCAACACAGGTTTTTAGGATCCCCACTTCGTGGCACACATTTGATTACTTTCAGTAGGATGAAAATCTGAGTTGGCTCTGATGGGACACAACTGGTGCATTAACTCACTGGGTTATTTTACCACCTACATTGTTAAATGTCCAGCACAATTGTACAAGCATACACATATTTACTGTATGCATTTACATTTGTTGATGCACAGAGCAGCAACTCTGGGTTCTATACAATTTGGGTCAGTCTGGCAGGTGGGTCTGCCATAGGGCCGGCTTGAGATGTGGCAGGGCTAGTGGTGTTTTCAGTAGGATGTTTGGGAGCCCTGTTGCCTTACAGCTAGGAAAAAATGTCAGATGTGAAATTGGGATGTTTAAATAGTAATAAAGTTAAAATAATGCAGCAAGGTGGTTAATAGCTGCATATTATCACAGGAAGAGGCAGCCAGCAGGGAGCGCAAAAAGTAAGGGCCAGGTTCTCAAAACTAGCATTCCCTCACTTGAGCCAAAAAAAGGAGAAGCCCAATTCACAAGGGCAGCTCCTTCAGATGTCCTTGCAACCTGCCCCCCCCACACTCCCCTCACCCCCATTGTGCCTTTGTGCAAATAAGGGGCATTTCAGGGAATTTAAAAGCAAAACACGAATCCACAAACATGATATGCTTTTAAAGGACCTGAAATGAGAGCCATCCACCCCCTGCAACTTTTGAAACAGGCAGGGAGGGAGAGGCGCAAATCATGGCTTTTTGATAGGGCCATTTCCTACCATGTTGTGATTTTTTGAAGTGTGACATTTGTATTTCGATCCTCCAGACAGGGATGGAAATGCTATTTTGTTTCCTCAGGCATTTCATCAAGATGGGCGAGTTAAAGTCATGTCTCATGAAATGCGCTGCCAGCAACAGGTGGTTTCTGGAAGTGGAAGCATGCTAAACACCTGTTCTAATGTTCAGCCCCTCCTCAAATGCTCAGGTCACCTTTGAGACTAAGGTGACACGAGCATTTCAGCAATGAGCGGAAATGAACGGAGCACAATCTCTGGCCTCCTTTAATTTGCACTGTTTTTTGAGAATTCAGCCCTGAAATGTCCCCTGAAAAGCTATTAATTGCTAATTGAAAGCAGGGTGCTAATGTCGGGGAAACCTGAACAAAAAGCAAGTGAGGTGCTAAGAACTTTGCCAGAGAAAGCCAGAAGGAGGCGATGGCCTGCAATGTGCGTGCTGCGCTTCTTGAATGTCCAAAATGAAAGGAGTTTTTCTGTGTCATAAGATGCCGACATGGGGCAGCTGCTCGGGCCCCCATAGCTCAGGGGCCCAATTCAACTGAAAATTGAAAGGACCGGATGCCGCTCCTGGTCTGGGGTGAGTGGCGAAGTCAGCGGGCTGCAGGTCTCCACGAGGTGCTCAGCTAAGAAAGATTTATCTTTTATCTGTTCTTTCATTCTTCACCTAGGCTGTAGCTGTGTTGTGATTTGCAGAAGAAAGATTGCCCCTTCAACCTAGCCCTCCCAACCCAAATGGTTAGGAAACGTTTCCCCTCTTCTTAACAATGTGTCTTCCAGTGACAATTGTCTGTCAAATCTCTGTGGCAAACTGTGGAATATCAGTTTTGCAACAGATTGCCTGCCAGATCCTCAGCATGAACTGCTAATAGAGCACCCTCTTTGTTAAACTGTGATATTTGTGTATCCTGCCGGCATAAAGGCACAGTTCTCCTCTCCAAAGCATCACATACACAAAATAACCAGTATGCGTTAGCAGAAGAGCTATTCTAACCTTGCTAAATGCAAATAAAGCAAATTAAAGGTAAATGTTAGGCTGGTAAATCTTAAATTGTTTGGCATTCCAAAGATGCCCCTGACTGTGCCTTTGTCAAAGATGAGTTTATGTGGGGGGTGATGAGGGGTTAAAAGGCTTTTATTTGCTTTTAATGCATTACAAAATTAAAGCCATTGTATTTATATAATAATACCTTTCAAATCTGAAACATATGAAGAACATTTTACTTAGTGAGTTTGTGGGCTTAAGGCTCAAATCTTTTCACTATCTTTGAAAAGATACTCTGCAGATTGTCTTTCATTCCTCAGATTTGCCCTCCAGACTCTGAAAGGGAAGAGGGAGGTGGTGTGGTGGCATACATCAGTGCACCCACTCATCCCCTATTCTACCAGGACAATGGGACTCATTACGAGATTGCCAGTAAGTTTTCCTAGTTTCTGGCATGCCGGTGCCACCATTTCCGGCAACCCGTGGTTCCCGAATCAACAAATGATCACGGGTTGTCGGGCACATGCATTCCGGCATGCCGGAAACGGCGGCACCGGCATCACGGAAACTCAATGAAAACTCGCCAAAAGTGACAACACTGTTGTCCTTGGTGCCCGTGCCCCCGAATCCAGCATTTCAATGCCACAGCCAGTGGCACCACAAACTGCGGTGCTGCTATTACTATGACTGGAAACAAAGTGATTGCCAGAAAAAGAAACTGGCCGGCGGCCATCACAAAAACACAATCCATTGCAATCGGCAACTCACAGGCGACATCCAACCCTCCAGACCAAATAAATATCACTAGGATCATGTCATCTTGAGTTTGTGAGACCCGCAAGCATAAACCAGCCTTCTCGGAGCCAACGCTCAACATGCTTGCAGACACCATTGTCCAGCATGCAGGTGAGCTATTCAGCAACGACCAGTGCCGCCAAACACAGCTGTGCAAGAAGATCATTTGGGAGGAGGTGGCACAGAAGGTGTCGGCAGTGGTGACGACACCACGCGCTGTGCGAGACTGCCACAAGCGCTAGGACGACCTCCGCCAGAGGGTCCGTAACCTCCTCTCTGCACAGAGGAGACAGGGCATGGCCAGAGGTGGCAGAAGCTCCTCACCAATACGCCTGATGCCAAGGGAGGAGAGGTGCAGCAGTGTGCTGCACTCAGAGTCAATAGAAGGGGTCGGCCCTGCGAAGGCCAGAGCTGGGATACCCGAAGATGCCTGTGAGTACACGTAACCCCAATGTAATGATCAACCTCCCTGGGCATCCCCCCAAAGCACCCTGCATGCACACAACCCCCCACAAGAACCAACATCCAGGGTGCATACATGGACATACGCCCTGACCCCCTAACAATGACCCATGCCGAAATACATATTGAACACCGCAACACCACCCTGTACTGCCAAGTGTCCAAGCATCCGCCCCCACAGAGAGACACATCAGGCTGCCACAGTATACTGCATGTGCGCTCGCCGTGTTTCAACTGGCACCAGAATGCAGCAGTGCTGACGCCCATCTCCACCCACACATGACCATCCTCGCACTCAATGGCAATGACATGTGTCTTCCACATCCCAGCCAGCCTAATCTCTGATCTCATATGCACATACTGGCACTGCAACTGGGTCAGGCAGCAAGCACATGCTTGCCTCATCCATAGCATACCCATCCCCATCCCAACATCCCACAACGGGACCGGCCACCCCCCCTAACACCGACCCAGCAAAAGACAGTACTCCACAACAGTATCCCCAGTGCAGTAGTCTACCATGTCCAAACATCACACATCCTGCAGCTCAGTACGCATAAAACAAGCATGTTTGCACCATGCCATGTACCACGCCATGTCTCCAACACAGCACGGCCACGACCAACATAATGCATGTATTCTTGCTTCCTGAATTCACGCTGGTCACTAACTACATGCCTTCCTGACTCCCTCAGGATCATCATCTGACAGTGAAGTGGGCCAAGCAAGCACCTCAAGGGGCACCGGACGCCACTGCCGCAGGACAGCGCAGACCACCACCACCCAGGACACTGCCACGACCACTGACACAACTGCCCCACCCATCCAGGCAGCCCCACCTGCCATTGTGACCACTGCTGCACCCATCCAGGCAGCCCGACCTGCCATTGTGACCATTGCTGTGCCCATCCAGGCAGCCCCACCTGCTATTGGCACCTCTGCTGCACCCATCCAGGCAGCTCCACATGCTGTTGTCACACCACCACCATCAGACCAGCCATATGCACGTGGACAGGAATCAAGTGCTGAGGACATCAGCTGACAATGCTGGAGACAAGGCAGGGGAGACCAGCGACCACACGAGCTATGAGCCTGCAGAATTCAGCCTAATCAACCTCATGAGCCCACACCGCCCGCCCTTGCCCAGTATCAGGGAAATGGATGTCTGATCACACTGTATTGAGGAACGGGAGGATGTCTTAACTACCCTAATGCAGCAGCACCTCGAGGAGGCACAGTTGATGAGGGAATGTGTACAGGCCAGTGGCCAGCGCAATGCACGTGCCCTTGGACGTTGCACAACTGCCATCGTCCTGATGGCCAGGAGGGTACGCAAGGGTAATAGCGTAATGTCCTCCATTGCTGAGACCATGGCAATTTCTCTTCAGGCATCCCTGGATAGACGGCCGCTGAGCAGACACACACGCCATCCACAAGCTCCGCACCCACAAGTTCAGTGCACAGCAGCCCAAGGAGTAGGTTGATGCACCTGTCATCCACTCCACACAGTGGCACGCCAGATGGCAAGCAGCCATGCACATAGGTCGACAACAAACTTATGCCCTGGATGTGTCTTTGGCAGGGACTACATGAACAACTTGACACAAGTTGTGGAGGGATAGTTGGGGAGGGGTGTGGGGAGGGATAGTTGGGGAGGGGCAGTGGGGAGGGATAGTTGGGGTGGTGGGTGTAGTTACATATTTGTCTTGCATTGAATTCATTACGTTACAGGTGGTGTTGCATAGAAGTCGTGACTGGACGTCCATTTTTAGTGTGTTTAATTTCCTGTACAGTGCAGAGTGCGTTAGCTGGCCTAGGCCATGCACTTATATGATGTGCTCAGAAATAGTGGTTAAACAGTGCATCAGGTGCATTACGGCCAGCCATGGCATCCCTGCGATGTGGCAATGCCAGTTCGTCATCACTGTCATTCTCATCCTCCGCCTCAGCTGGGTGCATGTCCATGTCCGGGGGAAGTGGGATGTTGCGCCTGATACACATGTTGTGCAACATGGCACAGGCCAGGACTATCTTGCCGACCTTCACAGGGCTGTACATCAGTGCACCCCCCGAACTGCTCAGGCAGCAGAACCTTGCCTTTAACAAGCCAAATGTCTGCTTGATTGTGCACTGTGTCCTTATGTGAGTACAGTTGTATCCCTGCTCGTGCTGGTTCTGTGGTTGCCTGACGGGGGTCATCAGCCATGACATCAAGGGATACCCAGTATCACCTGCACAAGAGGGACAGAAAGGGGGCGCAATCTTTGTGGTGCCAGTATCATGTTAGTACAGTCTTTATGTTGGTCATTTACACATGCGGGTTATGACACGCGATTGGCACAAGACGCAGCATATGTCACAGGTGACTAATATCCTGCGCATTGTCAATGGCAATTGCTGTTTCTAAATTGTACTGACGGTTAGGCATTGAATCAGTGATCTGCCGGCTTTCTGTCGGCCTTCATCAATGTCAATGGAATGAAATGGTCGAACTGGTAATTTTGCTTGTCTGGATCAAAGTGTGCCGGTGGCCTTACCAGGAGCCTTGTTTCCTGGCCAGCAAAATACAAATCTGCCTGCCACAGCCAGTGTGCCTGACAAGTCTGACCCTGCTGGGCGCTGCAGACCTGGTAGTCAGACTTGTCACAGGAGTTAACGTTTGTTAACATGCACACATTTCATTTGCCTTTATTTAGGGAGTGACTACATGCATGCAGTTATTCTTGCATTTTACATTTCATGATATGCTGCACGGGAGTGGTTGATGATCATTTATGAGTCATGCAAACTGATCAATGTGGATGTATACACAGAAAGGTACCATAAATGTATTTGATATAATTGAGAAGGAGATGGCAGGATAAAAATTGCCATGCAGCCAATAGCCTTGGTCCCTATGCGAGGTGGAAGGGTGGTTTGCTGTCACTTTCCCATTGCCCATTCACACCCACCTTGCCCTATAACCCTATGCCTAAGCCACCTTCAATTTTGACAAATGCGTGTGCGAATTTGGGGTCCATTCGCATGTCGTTTGATGTTCATATCACCCATCCATTCATGTGTCCTACTATTCTGTTGCCATTCATATCACATGCACATGGGTATGTGCACTTGTAACAGGCAGGTGAACTGGCTGCATGCTGTGGGGCACACTAGTGGTGGGGAGGTGGGATGGTGGCCTGCATTTGTATGACTTGTCTGTGGTGTAGGCTGTGGGGGTTGTGCTCTGTGTGTTTTTTCGCTGGGGTATTTACCATTGGTGTGATGCATTCTGGTACCTTTGGTGCATTTTATGTGCTAGTCCTGCCTTGCTGTTATACTTGTGCATGCTGCTTCTGGCTATTTAACATGACCATGCCCTTCAACTCATGCATGAAATTTGTGTGTATGATATTGCATAACACACATGCACTGGTGACCGCTATCGCCCCCCCAATTCCTCAGTGCACATGCATTGGTAATTACACTCACCCAGGAGCCAGTTCCGCTCTCCGCTGTGATGTGCCATATACCTTGGCAGCATGGAGTACCTCAGCACCAAAGAATCGTGTGCTGATCCTGGAACTCTTGCACAGCAATGGGTGATGAGGCGGTGTGCATCACACACCATCTGCACATTGAGGGAGTGGTACAGTTTACTGTTCCTGTACACTGTCTCAATGGCATGCCTGGCCACAAGCTCCACATGCGTGCAGTCCAACACACCAATCACATTGGGCAACCGGCGAGAGCATGGAATGCAACTTTGGTGGCATTAACTTGGTCAAGTGTTCTGGGTAGGGCTATGTGATCAGACACTTGCCGCAGGAGGGCATCCAGAACCTGGAAAAGGGCCCTCGAAAAACATGGCTGGGATAGCCCATGCAGTTCACCCACAGTGTGTTGGTAGGGGCTGGTTGCAAGGAAATGTAGCACAGCCACTACCTTGAGCAAGGGGGGGGGGTGGCAGTATGGATCTGGATGAGGCTGACAAGGTCATCATGGATCATGGCCCACTATTGAGGTGATGGTGTCCCTGTCTAGCCGGTACAGGGTGTGTATCTGTGTTTGGCTGAAGATGAAGGGTGCAGCCCTTATGCAGGCTATGGGTGGCTGCCTGCGGGGTGCTACCTGCTGGCCATTGTTATTTTGCATGGTCACGATGATCCTCCTTCTCCTCCTGTGTCTCCTCTGTCTCTCTGCCTTTTCCAGTTGTATCCCTGCATGCAGGGCCTCCAGCTCCATTACTGCTACTGCTGCTGTAAACATGTTTGTGTTGGAAGGTGTGTGGGGTGTGGGAGTGGTCTTTTTGTGCTTTTACAGTGCTCATGGTGTGCACCTGGGCTGATTATGGCCACCTATGGCCACCTGTTCCTACACACCTGAGACTGTTTAACGCCTGGTCCGCCATGCTGGTGTTTCCGGCACGGTCATCACAGTGCCACTGCCACTTCTATGCTGCTGTTTCTGTTAAGTCAGTAATCGGAATGTGCCCATACTACTGCCGTACAGGTGTTTCAGGCATGGCTGACGTGTCATTCCGCAGATTCCGTTCACGTTGCTGCCGGATATGGTAGGTCATTGTGGTGACAGAGTTTGCGGCATTGCGATTCAGAGTATGAATAAGGTGCTGGTACGCCGCGACCGGTACTGCTATTTCCGGACCGGCATACTTGCAATGGCCTTAATGGACAATTAAAAGGAAGGAAAGAATGGTCTGTTTACATTTTGAGCACTTGGAAAAAGAAATGCAAGTTTCTAATAAGACAGCCATGCTCCCCAATAGGAAGGCTAAACAGTCTTTATTGCTCCAGATTGTGGGTGGGAGATAAATCATGTTGTATCACACCTGTCCCCCCATTTCCTACGCCCATGCTCAACATCCGGGACATGCAGGTGCAACCTACTGCTCCCATATTTGCCTGCTTGATGAATGGGAAAATCTCCTCTAGGTGTTAAGCCAAGAAGTAGCTGTTTGCTGGCCATACCCACAGGCAGGTGGTATAATCCAACTCAACCTTATCAATTTGATCAACCTTAGAAGGTTGAAATGCTTTGCCAGGATACACATTTGCAAAATTCTGTTTCCACACAGATCACTGCAGCAGGCGCATAAACCCCACAGAGTTACCTTACAAATGATATTCAAATATCTATTCTGGAGGTCTATCTACTTAAGCACAGGTGAAAAAACGCAAGTTTTGTTACTTGGGAAATGTCATTCTGTTGGGGAAAGGAGAGCAACATTATAGAGTAACGAAATGGTGTAGGGCTATCCCTGCTATTTTGGTAGCCTCTCTATGCTACAGAAGTGATGACATCAAGGATAGGAATTATTCATAACCACTATCATTGCTCTATAAAGCGTTAAATACCATAAAGTTTAAGTCTGTGGGCACCATTACAGAAGGTGACCATCAACTCACCAATCAGTGTTGGTCTTGCCAATAAAAAGGGCAGTCCAGTCCGACCTGGTTGGCCACATGCCCTCTAATACAGCAACATGAGCAATTTCAGCCATGTTTTGACCTTGTGGTTTAGCAGTTGGGTCAGAATGCCATATGTGACAGTATGGACGACTATTCAGAGCGATGTCAGTGGTTATGAGTAATACAAATCCATCACTTTTGGGTTTTTGGTCTGTCTCAGTAAGCATTGGCTCCCTTACTTGCTATTCCCAGGGAACCAAACTGCACCTCAGTGAGTAGGTCCAACAAGGACGCAACATGCACAACATATCTGGTTCTGCTTGTGTTGTTTGAATGCAGAGGGGACATGGCCTAGCAGTTCTGAATGGATTGTACCGTGGCGCAGTAAAAATAACGATTACATGGCATTGGTGGAGTTGCTTGCGAATTGCTGGTGCCCGTAAGTAATGCATACTTGCCAACCCTACCGATTTAGGCAGTAGGATACTGCTTTTTAAGCAGTCCTACCGCCTACCGATTTAGTGGCAACAAATACCGATTTAAAAAAAACATTTTTTTGTTTTTTGTTTTTTGGGCCTGGCTACCTGAGGCCCTACAGACCGGGGCATGGAATGTGCTCAGCTAAGAAAGATTTATCTTTTATCTGTTCTTTCATTCTGCACCTAGGCTATAGCTGTGTTGTGATTTGCAGAAGAAAGATTGCCCCTTCAACCTAGCCCTCCCAACCCAAATGGTTAGGAAAAGTTTCCCCTCTTCTTAACAATGTGTCTTCCAGTGACAATTGTCTGTGAAATCTCTGTGGCAAACTGTGGAATATCAGTTTTGCAACAGATTGCCCCACAGGCAGCCACCCATAGCCTGCATAAGGGCTGCACCCTTCAACTTCAGCCAAACACAGATACACACCCTGTACCGGCTAGACAGGGACACCATCACCTCAATAGTGGGCCATGATCCATGATGACCTTGTCAGCCTCATCCAGATCCGTACTGCCATCCCCCCCTTGCTCAAGGTAGTGGCTGTGCTACATTTCCTTGCAACCAGCCCCTACCAACACACTGTGGGTGAACTGCATGGGCTATCCCAGCCATGTTTTTCGAGGGCCCTTTTCCAGGTTCTGGATGCCCTCCTGCGGCAAGTGTCTGATCACATAGCCCTACCCAGAACACTTGACCAAGTTAATGCCACCAAAGTTGCATTCCATGCTCTGGCCGGTTGCCCAATGTGATTGGTGTGTTGGACTGCACGCATGTGGAGCTTGTGGCCAGGCATGCCATTGAGGCAGTGTACAGGAACAGTAAACTGTACCACTCCCTCAATGTGCAGATGGTGTGTGATGCACACCACCTCATCACCCATTGCTGTGCAAGAGTTCCAGGATCAGCACACGATTCTTTGGTGCTGAGGTACTCCATGCTGCCAAGGTATATGGCACATCACAGCGGAGAGCGGAACTGGCTCCTGGGTGAGTGTAATTACCAATGCATGTGCACTGTGGAATTGGGGGGGGCCATAGCGGTCACCAGTGCATGTGTGTTATGCAATATCATACACACAAATTGCATGCATGAGTTGAAGGGCATGGTCATGTTAAATAGCCAGACGCAGCATGCACAAGTATAACAGCAAGGCAGGACTAGCACATAAAATGCACCAAAGGTACCAGAATGCATCACACCAATGGTAAATACCCCAGCGAAAACACACAGAGCACAACCCCCACAGCCTACACCACAGACAAGTCATACCAATGCAGGCCACCATCCCACCTCCCCACCACTAGTGTGCCCCACAGCATGCAGCTAGTTCACCTGCCTGTTACAAGTGCACATACCCATGTGCATGTGATATGAATGGCAACAGAATAGTAGGACACATGAATGGATGGGTGATATGAACATCAAACGACATGCGAATGGACCCCAAATTCGCACACGCATTTGTCAAAATTGAAGGTGGCTTAGGCATAGGGTTATAGGGCAAGGTGGGTGTGAATGGGCAATGGGAAAGTGACAGCAAACCACCCTTCCACCTCGCATAGGGACCAAGGCTATTGGCTGCATGGCAATTTTTATCCTGCCATCTCCTTCTCAATTATATCAAATACATTTATGGTACCTTTCTGTGTATACATCCACATTGATCAGTTTGCATGACTCATAAATGATCATCAACCACTCCCGTGCAGCATATCATGAAATGTAAAATGCAAGAATAACTGCATGCATGTAGTCACTCCCTAAATAAAGGCAAATGAAATGTGTGCATGTTAACAAACGTTAACTCCTGTGACAAGTCTGACTACCAGGTCTGCAGCGCCCAGCAGGGTCAGACTTGTCAGGCACACTGGCTGTGGCAGGCAGATTTGTATTTTGCTGGCCAGGAAACAAGGCTCCTGGTAAGGCCACCGGCACACTTTGATCCAGACAAGCAAAATTACCAGTTCGACCATTTCATTCCATTGACATTGATGAAGGCCGACAGAAAGCCGGCAGATCACTGATTCAATGCCTAACCGTCAGTACAATTTAGAAACAGCAATTGCCATTGACAATGCGCAGGATATTAGTCACCTGTGACATATGCTGCGTCTTGTGCCAATCGCGTGTCATAACCCGCATGTGTAAATGACCAACATAAAGACTGTACTAACATGATACTGGCACCACAAAGATTGCGCCCCCTTTCTGTCCCTCTTGTGCAGGTGATACTGGGTATCCCTTGATGTCATGGCTGATGACCCCCGTCAGGCAACCACAGAACCAGCACGAGCAGGGATACAACCGTACTCACATAAGGACACAGTGCACAATCAAGCAGACATTTGGCTTGTTAAAGGCAAGGTTCTGCTGCCTGAGCAGTTCGGGGGGGTGCACTGATGTACAGCCCTGTGAAGGTCGGCAAGATAGTCCTGGCCTGTGCCATGTTGCACAACATGTGTATCAGGCGCAACATCCCACTTCCCCCGGACATGGACATGCACCCAGCTGAGGCGGAGGATGAGAATGACAGTGATGACGAACTGGCATTGCCACATCGCAGGGATGCCATGGCTGGCCGTAATGCACGTGATGCACTGTTTAAGCACTATTTCTGAGCACATCATATAAGCGCATGGCCTAGGCCAGCTAACGCACTCTGCACTGTACAGGAAATTAAACACACTAAAAATGGACGTCCAGTCATGACTTCTATGCAACACCACCTGTAACGTAATGAATTCAATGCAAGACAAATATGTAACTACACCCACCACCCCAACTATCCCTCCCCACTGCCCCTCCCCAACTATCCCTCCCCACACCTCTCCCCAACTATCCCTCCACAACTTGTGTCACGTTGTTCATGTAGTCCCTGCCAAAGACACATCCAGGGCATAAGTTTGTTGTCGACCTATGTGCATGGCTGCTTGCCATCTGGCATGCCACTGTGTGGAGTGGATGACAGGCGCATCAACCTACTCCTTGGGCTGCTGTGCACTGAACTTGTGGGTGTGGAGCTTGTGGATGGCGTGTGTGTCTGCTCAGCGGCCGTCTATCCAGGGATGCCTGAAGAGAAATTGCCATGGTCTCAGCAATGGAGGACATTACGCTATTACCCTTGCGTACCCTCCTGGCCATCAGGACGATGGCAGTTGTGCAACGTCCAAGGGCACGTGCATTGCGCTGGCCACTGGCCTGTACACATTCCCTCATCAACTGTGCCTCCTCGAGGTGCTGCTGCAGTAGGGTAGTTAAGACATCCTCCCGTTCCTCAATACAGTGTGATCAGACATCCATTTCCCTGATACTGGGCAAGGGCGGGCGGTGTGGGCTCATGAGGTTGATTAGGCTGAATTCTGCAGGCTCATAGCTTGTGTGGTCGCTGGTCTCCCTGTCTTGTCTCCAGCATTGTCAGCTGATGTCCTCAGCACTTGATTCCTGTCCACATGCATATGGTTGGTCTGATGGTGGTGGTGTGACAACAGCATGTGGAGCTGCCTGGACGGGTGCAGCAGAGGTGCCAATAGCAGGTGGGGCTGCCTGGATGGGCACAGCAATGGTCACAATGGCAGGTTGGGCTGCCTGGATGGGTGCAGCAGTGGTCACAATGGCAGGTGGGGCTGCCTGGATGGGTGGGGCAGTTGTGTCAGTGGTCGTGGCAGTGTCCTGGGTGGTGGTGGTCTGCGCTGTCCTGCGGCAGTGGAGTCCGGTGCCCCTTGAGGTGCTTGCTTGGCCCACTTCACTGTCAGATGATGTTCCTGAGGGAGTCAGGAAGGCATGTAGTTAGTGACCAGCGTGAATTCAGGAAGCAAGAATACATGCATTATGTTGGTTGTGGCCGTGCTGTGTTGGAGACATGGCGTGGTACATGGCATGGTGCAAACATGCTTGTTTTATGCGTACTGAGCTGCAGGATGTGTGATGTTTGGACATGGTAGACTACTGCACTGGGGATACTGTTGTGGAGTACTGTCTTTTGCTGGGTCGGTGTTAGGGGGGGTGGCCGGTCCCGTTGTGGGATGTTGGGGTAGGGATGGGTATGCTATGGATGAGGCAAGCATGTGCTTGCTGCCTGACCCAGTTGCAGTGCCAGTATGTGCATATGGGATCAGAGATTAGGCTGGCTGGGATGTGGAAGACACATGTCATTGCCATTGTGTGCGAGGATGGTCATGTGTGGGTGGAGATGGGCGTCAGCACTGCTGCATTCTGGTGCCAGTTGAAACACGGCGAGCGCACATGCAGTATACTGTGGCAGCCTGATGTGTCTCTCTGTGGGGGCGGATGCTTGGACACTTGGCAGTACAGGGTGGTGTTGCGGTGTTCAATATGTATTTCGGCATGGGTCATTGTTAGGGGGTCAGGGTGTATGTCCATGTATGCACCCTGGATGTTGGTTCTTGTGGGGGGTTGTGTGCATGCAGGGTGCTTTGGGGGGATGCCCAGGGATGTTGATCATTACATTGGGGTTACGTGTACTCACAGGCATCTTCGGGTGTCCCAGCTCCGGCCTTCGCAGGGCCGACCCCTTCTATTGACTCTGAGTGCAGCACACTGCTGCACCTCTCCACCCTTGGCATCAGGCGTATTGGTGAGGAGCTTCCGCCACCTCTGGCCATGCCCTGTCTCCTCTCTGCAGAGAGGAGGTTACGGACCCTCTGGCGGAGGTCGTCCTAGCGCTTGTGGCAGTCTCGCACAGCACGTGGTGTCGTCACCACTGCCGACACCTTCTGTGCCACCTCCTCCCAAATGATCTTCTTGCGCAGCTGTGTTTGGCGGCACTGGTCATTGCTGAATAGCTCACCTGCATGCTGGACAATGGTGTCTGCAAGCATGTTGAGCGTTGGCTCCGAGAAGGCTGGTTTATGCTTGCGGGTCTCACAAACTCAAGATGACATGATCCTAGTGATATTTATTTGGTCTGGAGGGTTGGATGTCGCCTGTGAGTTGCCGATTGCAATGGATTGTGTTTTTGTGATGGCCGCTGGCCAGTCTCTTTTTCTGGCAATCACTTTGTTTCCAGTCATAGTAATAGCAGCACCGCAGTTTGTGGTGCCACTGGCTGCGGCATTGAAATGCTGGATTCGGGGGCACGGGCACCAAAGACAACAGTGTTGTCACTTTTGGCGAGTTTTCATTGAGTTTCCGTGATGCCGGTGCCGCCGTTTCCGGCATGCTGGAATGCATGTGCCCGACAAACCGTAATCATTTGTTGATTCGGGAACCACGGGTTGCCGGAAATGGTGGCACCGGCATGCCAGAAACTAGGAAAACTTACTGGCAATCTCGTAATGAGTCCCATTGTCCTGGTAGAATAGGGGATGAGTGGGTGCACTGATGTATGCCATCACACCACCTCCCTCTTCCCTTTCAGAGTCTGGAGGGCAAATCTGAGGAATGAAAGACAATCTGCAGAGTATCTTTTCAAAGATAGTGAAAAGATTTGAGCCTTAAGCCCACAAACTCACTAAGTAAAATGTTCTTCATATGTTTCAGATTTGAAAGGTATTATTATATAAATACAATGGCTTTAATTTTGTAATGCATTAAAAGCAAATAAAAGCCTTTTAACCCCTCATCACCCCCCACATAAACTCATCTTTGACAAAGGCACAGTCAGGGGCATCTTTGGAATGCCAAACAATTTAAGATTTACCAGCCTAACATTTACCTTTAATTTGCTTTATTTGCATTTAGCAAGGTTAGAATAGCTCTTCTGCTGGCCATTGTTATTTTGCATGGTCACGATGATCCTCCTTCTCCTGCTGTGTCTCCTCTGTCTCCTCTGTCTCTCTGCCTTTTCCAGTTGTATCCCTGCATGCAGGGCCTCCAGCTCCATTACTGCTACTGCTGCTGCAAACATGGTTGTGTTGGAAGGTGTGTGGGGTGTGGGAGTGGTCTTTTTGTGCTTTTACTGTGCTCATGGTGTGCACCTGGGCTGATTATGGCCACCTATGGCCACCTGTTCCTACACACCTGAGACTGTTTAACGCCTGGTCCGCCATGCTGGTGTTTCCGCCACGGTCATCACAGTGCCACTGCCACTTCTATGCTGCTGTTTCCGTTAAGTCAGTAATCGGAATGTGCCCATACTACTGCCGTACAGGTGTTTCAGGCATTGCTGACGCGTCATTCCGCAGATTCCGTTCACGTTGCTGCCGGATATGGTAGGTCATTGTGGTGACAGAGTTTGCGGCATTGTGATTCAGAGTATGAATAAGGTGCTGGTACGCCACGACCGGCACTGCTATTTCCGGACCGGCATACTTGCAATGGCCTTAATGGACAATTAAAAGGAAGGAAAGAATGGTCTGTTTACATTTTGAGCACTTGGAAAAAGAAATGCAAGTTTCTAAAAAGACAGCCATGCTCCCCAAGAGGAAGGATAAACAGTCTTTATTGCTCCAGATTGTGGGTGGGAGATAAATCATGTTGTATCACACCTGTCCCCCCATTTCCTACGCCCATGCTCAACATCCGGGACATGCAGGTGCAACCTACTGCTCCCATATTTGCCTGCTTGATGAATGGGAAAATCTCCTCTAGGTGTTAAGCCAAGAAGTAGCTGTTTGCTGGCCATACCCACAGGCAGGTGGTATAATCCAACTCAACCTTATCAATTTGATCAACCTTAGAAGGTTGAAATGCTTTGCCAGGATACACATTTGCAAAATTCTGTTTCCACACAGATCACTGCAGCAGGTGCATAAACCGCACAGAGTTACCTTACAAATGATATTCAAATATCTATTCTGGAGGTCTATCTACTTAAGGACAGGTGTTACTTGGGAAATGTCATTCTGTTGGGGAAAGGAGAGCAACATTATAGAGTAACGAAATGGTGTAGGGCTATCCCTGCTATTTTGGTAGCCTCTCTATGCTACAGAAGTGATGACATCAAGGATAGGAATTATTCATAACCACTATCATTGCTCTATAAAGCGTTAAATACCATAAGGTTTAAGTCTGTGGGCACCATTACAGAAGGTGACCATCAACTCACCAATCAGTGTTGGTCTTGCCAATAAAAAGGGCAGTCCAGTCCGACCTGGTTGGCCACATGCCCTCTAATACAGCAACATGAGCAATCTCAGCCATGTTTTGACCTTGTGGTTTAGCAGTTGGGTCAGAATGCCATATGTGACAGAATGGACGACTATTCAGAGCGATGTCAGTGGTTATGAGTAATACAAATCCATCACTTTTGGGTTTTTGGTCTGTCTCAGTAAGCATTGGCTCCCTTACTTGCTATTCCCAGGGAACCAAACTGCACCTCACTGAGTGGGTCCAACAAGGACGCAACATGCACAACATATCTGGTTCTGCTTGTGTTGTTTGAATGCAGAGGGGACATGGCCTAGCAGTTCTGAATGGATTGTACCGTGGCGCAGTAAAAATAACGATTACATGGCATTGGTGGAGTTGCTTGCGAATTGCTGGTGCCCGTAATTGCTGGTGCCCGTAAGTAATGCATACTTGCCAACCCTACCGATTTAGGCAGTAGGATACTGCTTTTTAAGCAGTCCTACCGCCTACCGATTTAGTGGCAACAAATACCGATTTAAATAAAACATTTTTTTGTTTTTTATTTTTTGGGCCTGGCTACCTGAGGCCCTACAGACTGGGGCATGGAATGTGTTCAGTTTAGCAAAAACAAGGCATCTCTAAGATGAAACCGTCATTCTTGACAAAAGTGGTAACAGAGTTCCACTAATCCCATAAAATGAATCTACCAGTCTTCTTTCCGCCTCCTCACCCTTTGAGGCAGAGGATCCATGAGGGTGATCAAATTGTATCCATTGAGAATGAAGCATACAGCCACCCCAAACACTCTGTAACAAGTCAGAGCACACACAGAGAAAGCAACTTCCTGGAATTCCCCCTCAATCACATACATGGGGCTAGGACCAAAATGTCACATTCTTCAATCTCATGTAATGGGACCCTACTCGCCATGGACTAAGGGGCACACACACTCAAACATTCCAGCATGCACCACCACCAATTCAACAGCCAGACACTGAAACTCTAGGCCTGCCACACGTGGGAACTATCTCACTGCTTTCCATCTGGTCTGGCCATTCCCACGGACCTTCACCATGCTTCCACCTGACAATGACACTTCCAGATAGGAAGGGAACCAAATGTTGACCTGCCCCATTGGAAAACACAAGGATACTTTTATTGCACATCTGATCATGAGCATACCCAAAGCCACCAACCAGACCATGCAATCAAACAATCACCAATATTTTCTTCCAGCAGCAGCAGAACTCCGAAACCTTAACAGCAGGGTCCATCGTGTCAAAGATGAAAGGAGGGCAGGAGACACTGAGGGGAACTGTTAAAAAGAAAAGCAGCGATTAAGGGAGCCCCCCCCCCTCAGCAACTGCCCCAGGTTGCCATTTAGCTGTCTCATAACCTGACAATATATTTGGCTCTATATTACTTTTGTTCAGATGGGGCTTGCCTTACAAGCTGTATTTGTGGGAGCCGTTGCGGCTGTTACTTCCGTTGGGGCGAGGCAGGTTTAATTAGTAACTTTTTGAAAGATTTGATGTGTCAAGGGCATGAATGGCATCAGGGCCTTTCAACCTTTTAGTTGAAAGTGGCCATGAGCCTGAGTGAGGCCCCCAGCAACTGCCCCATGTTGCCATTTAGCTGTCTCATAACCTGACAATATATTTTTCTCTATATTACTTTTGTTCTGGGGCTTGCCTTACAAGCTGCATTTGCGGGAGTCCTTGCGGCCGTCACTTTCCTTCGGGTATACAGAAGTGTTATCACCTTGTTGTCTTTTCACACCGGATCCTCCACAGCAGGCACTTGTTCAAATAGAAGGATGTATAGCTTTTCAGTGGGTATTTTGTGTTTCAGCTCTCTGCTGGCTGGCCATCTCATGATTATCAGCGGGTATGTTTGAAGAGGAAAATATGTGTTAATGAGGAAGAAGCTGGTCACACTGCTCACAGCTCACTTATTTGGTACATTTCTTTCTAATGATGGGTCAGAGGATTTTTGGATAGTCTACACCAGGCAGTCTTTTCCTGTGATCTCTTCAAGGCCATTTGTCACTTCAGGTCATTTTCTGTGGTGACTGAAGGCCAAAGTTCATGTGACATCATTTCATGGGATATCATCATTGTGCTAGTGACTATTTTTGAAACTTTAGGATTCCTACAGATTTTTGGTCACAGAAGGTTAGCATGTATGGTAATGGTGCAGACAGGCTAACATAATTATGGTATGAAATCTTCGCCATAACATGCAAGTAGTTATGATCAATTTTAAACCTTCCATGTATCAGTTTTTAGTCTTGGTGGAAAATGGACATTCATTAAAAAAAATAAAAAATAAAAGCCAAGCCGTCGTTTTCCATGACTCCTGGGTGAAAGATTGCTGCAGATGGTTTGCCTACCCTCACATCCCAAAAAATGTAAAAGTCCAGAATCGATTAAATGATTAAAAGGATTGGACTGGCAATATACATTTCCACCCTTAGCTTAAATGAGTACTTACTTATATGCTTCATTTCGGCATTTAGCCATAAAGGTTTTCCAAACACATGAAACATTACAATTTTGAAATACAGGTGACAAGAGCAAATCCGTAAGAAAGAAAGAATCACATTACACGCCCTATCCCATCAGGCAGCAAATATAAGTTAATCAGTCATAATGATTGTGGTGCTCACACATGGGATCCTAGGGTAGATTGGAATACAGTTAGCAGTGCCAGCACGAAAGATGCTTTTCAAGAATGATATATAATATTGCTTGCAAGCATAATCAAGTATCTTGAAATCGCCATTGTTGTTATGACTTCTCTAATTATGGGGTAATGTTTACACATCTTTCTCTTCCCTTCCAAACCTAACCAAATAGTCAGAATGCAAAAGTGATGTCCTTTGCACCTGCTCTTTTGCAAAAATGTTCTGCTACATTTAATAAAACAATGGGCCTCATTACAAGCATGGAGGTCCGGGAACTACGGTACCGGTAAGCATGCAGATACCGTAGTTCCCGGACCGCCATAGCACGTGCTCTGCTCGCGGGTGCCGTTTCACCCGCCAGGTTTTTCCAGAGCACGTCGGATGCACCGGCACAACTCTGTATGTGCCGGTGCATCCGACCTCCCCATCCCCGTTCAGCCCTATGGGGCAGAATGGGGATCGGGAGGCCCTTGATTCCGGCACCCGCAAATGGGCAATTACTGGGTCCGCCAAACTCTGCATGACCCGGTTCTTGCCCATTCGCGGGTGCCGGAAAAAATGCAACTCCGGAGGCAGCCGTGCTCTTAATAAGGGCACGGCTACCACCAGAGTTTTAATAAGGCCCAATGGGTCTCTTAACGAGGTCCCAGGTCTAGTAAAAATGCAAGAAATGCTGGAATCACCTGCACAGGTACTACTAGCGCCGGTCATTTCGGCAATCCCATCCCATGGAGTCCTTTGGGACTGCATGGAATGGGAAATTACCTCTGTCTCTGCCAGGCGGTGGAGATGGTAGGTGTAGTTTCCCGGTATCCCGCCGGAATTACAGGGTGATACCCGGTAACCTGTCATGAGCCCCAATGACTTTATTGCTAAGCAATTTTTTTAATTTCTTTGCCTAATGTCAGCATACAAGAGACATCGAAAAAGAACGGGGTGTAGAGACTCTCTTGTATCAGGGCAGAAGGGGTCTGAGTCTAAGGACCTGTTTCATGGTACTCATCCCTTTTCTAAAGCCAGCCTGGAGCTGATTTAACACATCGGACTCCGTTACCCAGGATTCTAGTTTAGGTTGGAGGATTTTACTAAAGAATTTTACTACTGTTATCTAGTAAAGAGATCGGCCTATAATTCCCGGTTTCACAGGGGTCCCCTTTTTTTTTTATAAAATAGGGACGATTTTCACCACTTGCCAAAATGGAGGTTTCTGGCCGCTTTGAGAATGGTGTTAAATAATAGCCAAAGATATGGTACCCCTACAGCTGGCTCCCTTACATAAAGGTCTGCCGGGACAAGATCAGGACCTGGCGCTTTTCTGCTCCATTGTTTGCCGATGGCTGCAAAAACCATCTCCAGAGTCACTTCTAAGGGTAAGAAACCAGGACCAGTCACCACAAGATGAATTAATTCATTTCGGTGAATACGGACGTCAGATCTTACTTCATGATAAAGGCCTGAAAAATGATCAAATGAAGTGCTTTCGGTAATGGCTGCATGGATAGCATTTCGACTAGCACGAGCTCACACCGACGCAATTCTCCAAAACTCTTTAGCATTGTTCCCTATTACTGCATGTTTAAGGGGTTCGCACCTTTTCCTTGCCTTGGCTTTTTTTTCACTTGGCCACAGATTAATATTCCTTTCGATACGATTTAGCTATCACTTCCTCCCTTCTACCCTTATGTTTGAGTCCCCACCCAGAGACGTTTTTATGGGAGGGCAAAAGGGGCACTTACCCAGGGCCCCCACCTTGGAGGGGTGCCCACAAGGCTGCCTGATCTAAAGAAGTAAGATTCCTTGGTTCACCATACTTAAATAGCACACATATTTTATGGCATGGTGCTGAGACTCTAAACCTATTGCCAGTCTGTTTTGGCAAGTACTGCCACGACCAATTCACCATGTATTGCTTTCTGTGTTCACTGTGGTATATATAGTTGTGTGTTCCTTGCGGAACAACTCCTGTAGCATTCTTTTCTTCCTGTGTGAATGATGTTGATCATGTGCAATAGCCACATTTGAAATGAATATTTGTAAATTGAGTGCCACAATGGTTCAGAAGTTAGCTCAGTGTGTTAAGCACTCATGGCAGATATATGTGTTCCTATGCAAGATTAGAATAGCACAATCCTGTAAGGCTGGCGGAGCCTTTCCCATGCCTAAGTTTATAAACCTGCCTGCATATGTACATGGTCTTGCAGCACAACAGGTGCTATTATCAGCAATGTACCTGCACCAGATATGGGTTGCAATAAAAACAAACATGTCATCCTTATGGTGAAGGTCTAGAAATCGGTTTGTTCAGTTGAGGTAAAACCTAGGCCATCACCTCCAATGAGGAGCATAAACTGTTAGTCCAAGAGATGAATACGTATCCAAATTTGGAACCAAAGCATTCATGCATGTATCCTGGCTTTGCCAGCAGACAATACAGTGATCCTGGTCAAATCAACTAATATCTCGTACATTACTGTACTGTCTTCTGTGAAGTTCGCCTCCTTGCATGCTGGTGGCATCGTTTAGCCCATTACTTTATTTTTCTTCTTATGTAGGCCATTTAAGTGGAAGGGGTGGGAGACAGAAGGGAGCGGACCAGATGGTGAAGGACTCGGGAAAGCATATTTTAAAGTCTACTCGTTTGACACAAAAAAACACTTTGCATTTTTGTAAAAGTCAAAGGTTTTTCTGCATGTTTATCAATGACAATTTCACAAGCCAGTATTCTGGAATTATGTAAAGCTTTAACATACAGAAGACAACCCCAGATTAAATCTGTTAAATCACACTTATTGGTATGCTGGTACTTATATACTTCTCTTGATGATGGAAAGAATGAAGCTAGAATAATTCTGTGTTACACCCTTCTATAATATTTTGTTTTAAAAAATGGTCATGTTTGGTAATGTGATTGGTGTACTTTCCAAGTCAGTTTTATAAAATGTGATTATTTTAGTTCATGGTAAGAACTGGTAATGAAAGTGTTCAAATACAGAATTTGCAGAGTTGCCACAAATCCCAGCTTCACCCCATAACCAGTGTGTGTAATATTGGGCATCTAATTTAATATTGTATTGCCCAACCTCTCAACGTTGGCAGTCCCTAAACCTATCAAAATTGTCAGCTCTTTAGAGTGATTTCCTTCTCAGGGTATGATCTTCAGAACAGCCTCACTCCTGGTGTCACTGGCTATAATGTTGCTTCCACTATAATAGTGAGCATTGATATATTGCACACCACAGGCACTTATTCCTTTGATCTCTAATGGCAACACTATTTGAAAACATGCCCCACTTATAATTACAGGCACGTTCCTGGTAGCTTCTAATCTGCATACACTATCCATGCTATGGTATGTGTAGCTTCCTCCTTCCTCCCAATCGGTCTGCTCTATCCATGCTTGAGCACGTTTGCGTTCTGTGAGGCAGAAAATGTGAGTGCTCCGTCTACTCAGGGTTACATGTACCATTTACATACAGTCCTGCATTAATACTACAGGCTGCATACCTTCCTGGATGCTATTGATAAAAAGTCTCCTGTATCTATGCTAGAACAGAACTAACCTCTTTGTAGACTGATAATGTTGGCCTTCAAATGGTACTTGTTTATCATTCTGATTAGAGCAAGAATGAAGAGGGCAAGGGGACTTAAAGGGAGTAAACATGCTTATTTTTAATGCTGTGAGGCAGCATATCCATCTATGGGTTGTGATTGTGGCGGGAGTTGGCGGGCAGATATTCTTGATCACTTAATTCCTTTGGTTTAGTGGAAGGGGGCCCCAAAGAGGTCCGTGCCCAGGGCCCCAAAAGTGCTTAAGATGGCCCTGTCCACACCAGCCTAGTTTTGGCTGTCCTACACTCTTTATCATAACAGCCACCTCTAGCCGTTTGAAGCCCTGCCCCCGCCTTTGATGGTTTAGAGAAATAGGGAGCAATGGCAGCTGGGATTGTTATGGCTGGTGTAAGTATAGAGCAGTCATTAGTCTCTGTAGAATTCCGCAAACGTTCTAAAATTGGTAGGAATTCCTAGTATGCCGATGGCAAGTTGTATTTTACATCTGGATCCTCTCATTTGAGCCCTCTTCTATTATTCGTGGGGGGTTGAACCTGGGTGCATTTTGGGCCTATTTGTGGCATCGAATCAATAGCAATGGTCAGGGAAATGAGTTTATGATCTCTCTCACCCCTCCTATGAATTTCCAAAGATTTGGCACTTTTCCAAATTGCCAAATCCACCAAAATGTAGCCGATAGGACTACTTTTACCACTGCTAGGAGAGGTTGGGTATGGGGGGGCATTGAGCTGTAGATGTCCATTGCATTCACGCAGGTGCAGTTTGAAAAAAAGTTATGTAACCTGTTGTGCGTATTTGTAATATTTATTCTTTGGCGGCCCTGTTCAGTGTGGGATATCCTATCGGGTATCTATCTCTTCTTCCAGGAATTCATATAACATGAGGTTCATGTCCCCCAGAATTATCACCAATGGTTTAGAATTACTTACACGTTCCCCTTCCTCAATTAGCCATTCTAACCTATTAAGAATGTACATGCTGTGAGCAACCAAAGGGTTTCTCACTTGCTAGTCCCCGGGGATCTCTCTCTCAGGTGGCCTGGGCACAGCCATCGCCTTTGGATCCAGACACTGGGGGTGGACTAGTGCGGGAGAATCACCTGGGTGAGGGATCTTTGGGGAGTTGGGGTGAGACAGCCGATGGTGAGACGCGGTATCCCCCCCTTTCCCGTGCCCATACCCCATCCTATTTTATAGGATTCTCTGACATCCCAACTCCCCCCCACTTTCTACATAAACACTGGGCCAAGGAGGAGGAGGACTGAGAGAAAAGAGGCTAACCCATATCCCATTGGACATGTCCCGTCAATAAGGTCAGGCAAAGTCAGCTCTTGACCTTAATCACATACATCTGATAACCATTAACTCCCCCCACACGGATAAAAGGCAGAACATAGAGGCACACATGGGTGTAATTATAGGGAGGGACAGGGGTTTTTGTCCCCGCCCAACTTCTGTGGCATGCCTGTTTGTCCCCCCATCTTTTGGAGGGAGGGCAGGTGGGCTGCAATCATCAATTATGTAATTGGAGAGGGCGAGCCTTGCGCTGCCTCATTACTTAATGCAGAGATGCCTGGCAGCCGCGCTACAACACATTCATGGCTGGGATGCCCTGCGCGGCTCAGTCCCTCACCCTGGCTGACCTGACTCAAAGTCAGCAGCCAGGGTGCTGAACTGGGTGCTGCAGGCCCTGGCGCGTGTGTTGTCACGCTAGCAGCAGCACTTCAGGGGGCTAGCGGCAAAGAGCATCGCTTTACGACTTCGTGTTCCTGTGACACACAGACAGGAACTAGGAAGCTCATTCAGTTTCCTGGTTTCTGTCTGGAGGCGCGTTAGTGCGAAGAGGTTAGGTCGGTGTAACATGAGACGTGGCCCGGGCGGCATTTTAAAAGCAGAGCAGAGGTACTTTAAAAAAAATAAAAAGGGTTTTATTGTGTTTATGTATGTTTGTTGGGGAGTCCAAGCCCTCTGAGGCAAAATACATGCAGACTTCCTAATTAGCAAATGGATTGCATCAACAGAAGTGACTTCACAGAAAAGGACATTGCAAGGCGCATCATCAGTCTTTGATACTTGGAGCCACCATGGAAGTGACTTTAGAATACGTTGCCATAAATAAGCCAAGTGACATATAACTTTGTGGTGCAAAATACCTAAATTGCACTATTGTGATAAGTCTTGCAACTCTATAGTCATTAGGCTTTTCCATTATAATAGCATGATACATCAACATACGCTTTTAAGTGAATCAGAATCACTTACAGAGCTGCATATAAGGCAAAATGTGATTAAATCATTTGCTCAGGATCACACACTTGGTTAAATGGTGAAACTGGGATGTGGTCAATATAAGCGACCATGCACATCTTTCCAGGCTTAGTTGATATATATATTTATTATGGTTTTGCTTTACATTTCATGTGCTTTTTGTTTATATACTACATATAACATATAATTATGTATAGCAATGCATGGGAAGCAAACTACATTACATAATAAACTAGCCTTCATAGTAAACTAGCCATACACTATATACATTGTCATAGAAATGTGTTGAGCAATGGGAGTATGGCTTTAGTTTCATGCTCCCCATTCTGCATGCAAAGTCACAATAGCATCATGCAGATTAATGTGATCCTAACAAATCCTCCTTGGGTTTTAAAGCTATGGTCATTATTTCATAAATCATGCAACATTATGCACCCTTCTCACTTCTGATCACTCCTTCCCATTCCCATTTCTAAAGGGACAAAAGTCCCTGCTAATAGTATCCCCCTTCCTCCCGTCAGTGCCTAATGGCTCACATTGTAATACTCTGTTGATACAGAGCAACCCGAGGACCCTCTGCTGCCCGGAGCACCTTGGGACATTGTCCTGGCAGTGGGACACCTCTACCCTTCGGAACGGGTAAGGTGTTCTGCTGCCTAGACAATGAGCGTGATGAGCAGGAATTGCTCAGCACACATTGTCCTGCCAGTGGGACACTTTTTCCGTTGGGCACCCTCTTTGAGGTGCCGAATGGGAGAGGTGTCCCAGTTACAAATGTGCCAGTCTGGCTCTTAAAAGAGCTACGGGGGCATCTTGACCACCCCCTTGCGACTTTCCCGACCGGTACTCCACTGCTTGGGGCCCTTTGCACACAGGAAAACATACCTTGATTTTAATCAGTCAGAATCTTGTAGAAACAATCTATCAGCCTGTAGAACCCAAGCTTGGAGATATATATATCATTCAAAAATCTATGCCAATTATACTTGGTCACCCACTGCACTGCACTGCATTAACCAATGGTTTCTGCCTTTGAATGAAATGAAAAATCAGGCAAATTGTTGATATTCCAGTGAATCTGGTCCTTCTTTTGGCCATGGCTGTATAGTTCAGCTAGGTCAAGTCAAAGTAGCCCAAAATGTCAGGTATTAGGGGGTGATAAAGTCTGGTCTGCTCAATGGACGTTGCACCACTGTTTCCATGTGTTATTGTAAATGTACATATAAATGTTGTGTGCATGCAGTGTATGTCAGTGGAGGTGCTGGGTGCATTTGTGTGTGAGTGAGAGTGTGTTCTGAATGAATTATAAATAATGCATTGTTTGTGTGTTCTAGTGGAATTAAGTTTGTGAATGTTATGTTGTCACTGGGTGCATGGCAGGCCGACTGAAGATGTGTGGGGGCCCAATCTAATTTTAATGATACACCACCAGTCTTATGAAAGTTATAACGGAGCGTCAGCAATGGATTCTTCTGATGTAGTAGTTTAGTGTTATCCCTCAGGGATTTAGGTTGTCTGACCGACGTACAAAATCACTGCGGAATTAACCGTAGTCATTTTCGCTGTGAATATGTTTTTACCTCGGTACAAAAAACCAAGCCCATGTCCCCTCAAACCGCCAGTACACCGCTAAGCCCCCCCACTTACCTTTTCTCCATCCGCTGCCTCTCCTGTAACCTGCAGCGTCAAATCCATCCCTTTAACTTAGGTCGGATCTGATGCTGCAACGTCCCTTTTCTTCTTTTATTTTGTTGGGTCACCTGCCACCAATGCTGAGGAAGTGGGGGACACCCCCGCAACTGCCGAAGCCATAAATACTGAATATGGGCTGAGGGAGCCACCCCTGCAACCACTGCTCTTCATGTTCGGTATCTTCGGCTTCGAACTAATGGTGGTGACCGAATTCGGTCAAATCTACCATTCAACCAAATAATTTTTAACAATTTGGCTGAAAAGATCCCTCAGAGCCACCATTCGCCCTCCCTTCACCCTACCCCTTTCATTCAGTTGTCATGTCCCCCCCAACATTTTCAGCAAAGTTACTCCACTGGAGACATACTCTGCGCAAGGTGGAACACGAGAAGGAGCAGATCTTTCGGGGCAAAGGCGAACCCATTGGAACAGGACGACCGATCGAGGGACCAGAGTGAGGGGCTGGGAAACTCTGAACAAATCTGCGGGAGGTCGTTGCCTCTGGGAAACTGTGAGAGATACGCAGAGAAAGCCAAAAACCAGACAAGAATTAACCTGCATTGTGTTTCAAGGACACCAGTGGCCCTCCCGGGTCAACAGCAGAGTTGGGGAGGCGAGATCAAGCCTGTGGTATTAACCTTGACTCGAGAATCAAAGCAGCAGAGAACAGAAAACAATGCGCACAGCCGGTGAGTTAGCGAAAGACATGAAAAGCATGCGTCAAGGAAAGAATGGAGCCGCAACAGGGTATCTCCCGAATGGAGGTTGCGTTTGTGCTGAAGAGATGCGAAAGAAAGCAAACCTGTAGTGAACTGTAAACTCACTGGTAACTGTGAAGCCAGTGATACAGAGCAGCGGAGTGGTCCTGCGAAAGGAAACAGCCCACTAGAGAGTCTCTGTAAAATGTTTGATGTTTGTTATAAAGCAACAAAGGGAATGAACCTTAAAATATGCGATAGTCAAGAATAACCCTGACGAAATGGGAAGTTAAAAGGTGATTGTGTTAAGAGAAAGACCTCTTTGAACTTTTTGGATTACCTAGACCAAGAGACACTGGAGCAAATAGTATAAGTGAAAGTTGAAGTGGTCCTGTGGAGGTTTGTTAGAAAAGCCTCGCACATTTGAAAGTCTTCGACAACAGTGAAAGGTCCGAACCCGACTGAGGGGAAATAAGTTAGGGGAAGGGACCCACCTAACAAATGTCAATAAAGCTTGGGGAAGGGAACCCCTGCAAGTGCTGTAATTACGAGGTCTGAGCCCGGCTGAGGGAGATCAGCGTTGAATCAGGTACTTTTGTTGAGAGGTGCGAGCCCGAACAGAGTGGGATTTATGTGAACTAGATTTGCCTTGAGAGGTATGAGCCCGATAGAGGGAGACCTAAGTGAATTTTGTTGAATCGTAAAATAATTTTTTGTGAACTTAAGTGACTTCAACACGGAGGGCCAAGCAGGCCTCAACCCACTTTTTGAACTGCCTTTTTTTTAATAACCTGAGCCAGAGTGTGTCATCCTGTCTCCGGGGGCTGCCTTACTCCATGATGTCCAAAGTGGGGAAGAGAGCCGACTCAGCCATCTTGATTCTTTATGTTATACCACTGACTTTCCTTTGCATGCGCATTCCCATTTACACACTTTTTGTATAAGAGATAGGGTAGCCATTAGGTTTTTTTTGTATAGATCATTTTGATTTGACATAGACTAACCAGGGCTGTCTTTTCTTTATTATTTATTTGTTGGTAGAGACTACTCTTGTCATAGCTATAAGGCAAAGTAGGATTGTTTCTAAACACCAAGAACTGAATAAAGGTTTTAAAACTCCTATCTCTTGTGTCAGTGTCATACTTGTGATTCCATGCCTCCCTTACAATGACATTTGCTCTATAGAGTCTATTGTAGATATTGCAAACCAGGGCTGTAGTACCATTCAGTATTTTGATAAGAAGACATTGGAGATCAGGGCAATTTGGATCAAAAAATATGATCTGGGCATGATTACTGTCAGGTTCTCTTTGCACAGGAATCTCACAGGAAAAGTGCCTTAGTCACACCCATGGGTCTCTTCAAGTTCACTGTTCCATACATCAGGATACACAGGGCTGCTGCTACCTTTCAGCATGTGATGGATACCATACCACTGCCTCACAAAGCTTTTCCAGGAACTTATGTTGATGACATTATGGCATATAGTCACAACTGGGCAGATTACATCAAACACTGTACCTGGCTGTACAAAGTCCTGGGAAGGCTGGACTGGTAAAACTGCACTTGTCACTATCTTCAGTCAAGTAGCTAGGTTTACAGGTCAGGAAAGGGAAGGGATGGTTCAACCACAAGAAACCACAGTCTGTCAGTCTAGAAATACGCATACCTCTACTTTGAGACCGCAAACGCATTGTGGTGGCCGTGGGCCAACCGTCTCATGCACGATATGACAAAATATAGGTTTTCGAGTTTGCCAATGAACGGCCATTTTGATGTAACAAGAATCGTCATTTTGTTTTCTAACCATTGCTCATTGCTTTCTGTTCCTATTGCTTTGCAGTATATTTTCCGCTTACACTGCTCGACTGTGAAACATTGTTGTCTGTATGTGAAAAGGACAAGGCCGCAGGGCCGTGAGGATAACAAGAGTTCGCTGAAACACAAACGTAGGCAGCGCCAGGAAGAATGCCCGGCTCCCTCCCGAATGTAGCCTTGAAGCAGAGCTGCACAGCATCTAATCATTGCACATCTGCCAGCCAGTCTCGTTATATGGTAGAATATGTTAGAAAAATACCGCTAAAGGCTTGAATTATGCTTTTCTTACGGCCCCTCTTTGCTGAGCCCGCTAGAGCATGTCGGCTCCCCGGACGCGAATAGCACCTGATAGATAGCAAGGTCCGGAATGCAACCCCACCGTATGTGGTTCGCTTCCAAGAACAGAAGCGCCGTGTTTTATTCAACAACTGAAAGATGCCTTGGCACTCACAAATTGCAAATTGTTACTAGAATAGATGTTTGAAGGTGTCATAGTGGTCGGAGATGTCCATCATCACACCAAGTTCAAAGAAACCCAATAAAGGGGGGTGTTAAACATGTCATAGCTGATTGTTTGATATGCTTTTTGTATATATGTAACTGATGTACGTAATTCATGGCTCTTGCGTCCCTCGAGGTCTAGAGATACACGTCGCGGGGCGTGAGACCGAGTTGGCCAACTGAGACTTTTGCTTTGCAATAAAACCCTAGCTTTGGGAATACAACCTCGTGTCTGGCGTATCTATTGTGTGTGGTGACTCGCCTTGTTTCCATAGACGTCAGGGTCCCCTAGGGGCCCCTTTCAAGTCTGGAGTATCAAGAACATTCTGACTTCCACAACAAAGAAACAGTTGCAAGCCTTGTTGGGTATCACCAGCATTATGTTCCAAATTGTATAACCACTGCAGGACCTCTGATGAGCTGAAAGTATACAAATGTGATCTTATCCAATGGACCGAGAGTACAGAAAAGGATTTTAAGAAGATGTAGCACTCCATTTGTCATTGCTCCTTCCAATAATGCCCAACTTTAATGATCTGTTAAATTTGCAGATAGACTCCTCCAGTAGCTTTGGGGAGAGTGCTTTCTCAAGTCAGGATTGCTTAGAACAGCCTAGGCTCTAACAGTTTGAATCTTAAACCCCACAGATTAATTATGCAATGATTAAACTTGAGTGACTGGCCTTTAGGTGGGTCAGTGAGGTCCTCAAATTCTACCAGACTGTCTAAAAATGTATTTCTAGCCATGAACCATGCCCCTCTTATTTGGTTGTCCTGGGTAAAGGATACCACCCCCAGAGGCATAAAGTGGTTCTTAACTTTACAACACTAGTCCTTTCTAGTATTACATAGGAAAGTCTGGCTCTGTGTTATTCTGAACTACATAAGTATATATCCTATAGTAGAGACCCAGAGGAGTAAGAGTAAACAGTCGGAGATACGTTATTAAGTCCTGTGCCTAGCCCTGTGACTATCTAGTGGGATAACAAAGGGAGTGGGGGCCTCCCACAGCTAGTGGATGATGGACCCAGGGAGAGCCATGTGGCACATTTCCTGGTCCCCCTCAATCCAAGTCATCAGGCAGTAGACTGTTCCATGTGGCACATAAGCACTGGCCCCATTAAGCTCCAGAGCCTTGTATACCTTCACAATGGCAAACCTAGAAGGAGTCCCCTCAATACCCAGATGTCATATTATCATTGCAAATATGCTTATTACCTTCCCTGCTAGTTCACAGAGACACAGCTTTGCTGCAGCTGTTGACATGCATGCACAGACATGTGCTCATAGCAAATCAAAGCCAGAGTACACCTGCCTCTCTGCAAACATAAACTTCAATCAGACACACTTGGTTTAGGAACCAATCATGGTGAACAATCCTGCTTCCCCACCAATCATACAACCAAACAACGGTGTGAACACTCACACAAATAACAACACAGGGAAGGACACAGAGCATATAAAATGACCAGCCTAACGTAGAGTACTGTGGGTTTGTAGAGACCGTGGGCGTAGCAAAAGTTGAAAACTAATTAGAAGCGCAGAAAAGAGATTGCGAAGGGAGCTTGGAGGTCAGGAAGCTGCAAGCGAGAGGTGGGACAAGGAACATCAGGAAGATTGTGTTGAGAATCAGGAGAAAGTGGTGAAGACCATTATGAATAGGATGTAGTGGAACAATACGATGTGGTGCAGGTGGTAGCTAGCCAGAGCAGGAAGATCACAAGGGCACTTCTGGCCCAAGGCAGAGGGTGGGGTTGAGGCCCTGATGTGAAGGGGTTGAGCACACAGGAGGAGAAACAAGTGCACGGTGTTGAGGAGGAGCAGGAATGGAGTAGGAGTGGAGAGACTGTTCAGAGGGGAGAAATCAGGACTCTTAAGACCAGCAGGTGCTGAGGTCCTCTTGCTGTCGCCTGTTGAAACCTGGGAGGACAAACTGAGTTGGCACATCTCAAAGTTGACGAGAAGGTGTAGATATAGCAACAATACATACTGGATACATAGCAATAGCTTCAGTAGTTAGAGGGGGATCTGCCGGTGGATGCTCCCCACGATCAAGGAGAGACAAGCAAAGGGATCTGAGACACTGTCCAAAGATTGAGTAGTGGGGTTGAACCCCCAAAACCTTGTGAACTTTAGGAGGGGACCCAAGAATTGTGAGAACATTGAGAAAAAGACTGTCCTCATGGGTTACATTTGTGTTTGTTTTATATGGAGAGGGCAGCTTTTGTTTTACATTTTTAAAAGTCTTTGACCGAAAAGAGTGTTCTGCCTCTTGGTGGTTCCTATTCAGTTATATGAAAGAGATTCAATATCAAGGAGAGATTGATGCAAGAAGGCTTCTGCATCAGCCCGAATCCCTGGCCAGAGTCAAAAAACTAAAAGTAGACTACTGAATGGTATGGCCAGGACATTGCTGAGTGCGTGTTGAGGCAGCAACCAGAGATTGACAGAGCATTGCAATCTGCTGGGTGGAGACCTGGTGGGAATTGGAGACTTGAAACGCACATTGAAGACTTGAATAGGCTAACTCTTAGGAGGGAAACCATAAGTTGGTGGGTGAGAACTAGTCTGAAAGGCACCCAGATGTGGGATTCCTACTGTTAAAGGCATCCCCTAGGCCAAAGGAGAGAATCAGAGGGTCTTGCCCAAGTCAATGAGTGCTGAATCTGTGACTACAGAGCCCAGGAGGGCCACTAATCTTTCAGAGCAACTGTCAAGGTCAAGAAAGAAGTGTGCTGTGACACATTTAATACCATGTGATTGAGTGAACTGAAGGACGCTTCCAGGATGCAGCAACCCTGTGATGATCCAGTTAGAGTTAGGTCCTGCGCATCAGAGTAGACCATTAGGTCCTGTAAGAATAGACTCTTCCACTAAGTTTTGTTACTCCACCATCCTGACACTGCTAGTCAAAGATTCTCCCCACTCTCCTCCCTCTTGTTTTAGGTGTCTGCCTCATCGCTCTTATAGCTCCTACAGAAATTCATCCAGGCTTCTCTTCAAGGAGAAAGAAAGTTGTTAAATTGTTCCTTCAGTTGCCTGTTGCATTGCTGCGACACCGTGACATTTAGTCCTTCTGGCAATCTTACTCTGGAGGACATTTGGTCGTCAAACCTGAGTTTGGATCTCTTGTGGTGTGGTCCTTCATCCACACCAGCCTGAAGGTTGCTTTGTCTGCAGCTCCACCTGGACTCAAGTAATATTTACTTACTGTTTACCCATAAAAGAGAGCTGCATACTGCCTGGCTCATTTTTTCCACTGTGGTGAACTTACTAGAAGTACTTGAATATTTTGTCAACTTGTATAATTGTGCCGAATGCGAGATTGTAGTTTGTGGCAATTTACTGGTGTCTGCATTCTTTGCAATTTTAAAGTTGTTACCTCTATTGCACTGCTTTTCAGATGAACAAACCTATTAAAAAGGTACATTTTCAGTAATACTTGGTGTGGACCTTCCTTTATTGTGTGAAAATGTGCATAAACTGTACCTTTGGACCATCCTTCTCCTAGGACTGGGGCGAGACTGCTCTGCCAGTGCTGCCACTGAAAGAGACAGGTATAACTTAAAGGAAACGTTGCAAAACACTACAGGCTGGCCTTCTTAAGGACTCACCAGTAGATCTGCAGAACCCTTTCTTAACAGGACCAAACACATTTCAAACAAATATTATCCATAAATGTGTTTGCACACAGCTCAAATAAAATATTGTGGGTCCTGCTGTGCTCCTTTGCAGGGAATTTCCCCTCACAATTGAGGACACCAGGGTTGATAAGGGTGGGAGTTAAGCCATGCTCAAGGGAACACTTCATGCTAAGTCTCCAATGATTTCCGAGGACTTTGGCCACAATACATATCAGGAGAAATGTTTGATATCATACTTGCAGTCCTTGGTAGACTTTGTGGAGGGAGGCTTGATCCTCTTGGTTGACCTTAATCTGATTTTTGATACTAAACACGATGGTGTCTGATAGGGACAGGAAGCAAGGCATCTTCCTAGGCTCTAAAAAATATGCTCATAGGCAGAAAGTTACAAGTCATCTGGAGGTTTCTGGACCCAGGTGATAAGGACTTCACATTCTCCTCACATGTGCAACATACATACACAAGGACCATCTGCCTTTTATAGATGATTCTCTCATTGGGGAAGTAGGGTGAGCAGACATGGGCTAGAGTAAGTAGATTTATGGCTCATAACCATGTGCGACTAAATGAAGCTGTATTGGAGTGAACCACGATGCTATAAGAAGGCACTGCAATGCAGCGATTTTCAAAGACACTGGGCCTCATTACGTTAAGGAGACCGGTGCCGGTAATCCCTTACCGCCCTACTACGAGTTCCCTTAGCGGGTCCCTCCTTCAAAAATCCGCTAAGGGACTTCAGAGCTAATAACGGTACTGCAAATTGCGGTACCGTTATTAACTACTTCCCCATTCCCATTTGAACCCTATGTGGGTAAGTCCCCATTGAACGAGACCGGTGCCGGTACCGTTATTTGATTCAGTCATGCCGCAAATAGCGCCATGACTACCTCCAATCTCGGAATGAGGCCCACTGTTTCTAAAAAGGACATGCACCAACACATTGAGGACTATTTCACTCTCAATAACGAGTCAGGATCCTATGGAGGCGTGGTCTGACATACATCAAGGGGTGTCCAGTCATTTGATCGATTACAAAGGATCGAATGACAAAAAGTTCACGTCAAAAGGATCGATGTTTTTTTTTTTTTAATTTAATATAGTTAAAAAAATGTTTTTTTTAAGAAAACGGAGGATTTGGGGAGAACCCACCCATAAATAAAATGCATTCGACCCTTTTTTTCCGGTCCTTTTGACTCGAAAAAATGCCATTCGATCCTTTGTTTTTCGATCCTTTAACCTATAACCACATCTAGGCGGTTATTATTGGAAACATTCAGTCTCTCCGTCCAATTTACATAAAACTTGGCAGCTCACTGGGTATACACATACGCTAGAGCTAAAAGCAACTGACGGGTGGTGTATCCATCTCAAAGGCACCTTCCACCTAAGCAGTGGAGTGCAAGGGCTTGACCTATATTGTACTGTGTCGTTCTGAAATAGATAAATCGAGGTGTGATGATTCAGACTTTAAAGATTCCCTGCAACATATCAGGAGGTATACTTCAGAGATGCAGAGATTATGTGTCAGTCCTGTGGCAACTAAACATGAAGGGTAATGCATGTCAGCCTCCACCAATGCAGTTAAATAATGAAATTACAAATATAATGGTTGAGAGAGGGGAAAAGGGGAGCTCTTTCGACCTGGCCACCAAATGAGACATAAGAGACATACTGGCAGAAATATGGACAATGGGATTGTAAGTGCAACAAGAATTGGAGAATTGAAAGGCAGGGCAGAGAAAATAGAGAATCATCTGGGGGCATGGGGAGTAACCCACTGTCCACCAACATACTGGAGATGAAATATGAGTCACGTCTAGTAGAGCCGGGTAAACACATTTGGGAGAGTGAGCTTAAATTGGATGACGTGGAAAACAGGGAGCAAAAGTCTAACCTTAGCATGTTCAGCATTTCAGAGATGGCGGGAGAAGGACCAGAGCAAATAGAGGTTCTGATCCAGGAGGTAGTGAAGGTGCTGCACCACGATGATCTAGGAACCTCATTGAAAATTGAAAGGGTGCATAGAGGAGGCCAAGTCAAGAAAGGCACAAGGCTGATTGTACTCAGATGTCTACAGAGGCATAGAAATAATTTTTCAAGAGACTTCCCCAATCAGGCACTAGAGAAAAGTATGAGTTGCATAATAAAAGGATTGTTGCTAATAGGGGGACACTTTAATTTAGTATGGAATGAAACATGAGATTGATTACCAGGGGCAACCCCAAAAGTGAGTGCCGAGCAGAATAAGTTCTCGATGCTTGGGGAGCAGGTAACAAATTATGAATTGGTTGACATTTGGAAAGTTTTGAACCCCCAGAAAAGATTGTCCACCTTTTTCTCAATCCCGCAGGGAACATACCCGAGATTAGATTATGGCCCTCATTATAAGTGTGGCGGTTCGGAATCAACGTGCCAGTAATTCCCATTACCGGCACACATCCCGGACCGCTGCACTGCTAAAGGGGATGCAGGCAACAGCGCTGCTGTTAACAGCGTACACCATGCTACCTTTGCCGGTAGCACAGGTAACGTAAACTGCTGCACCCCCTGAACCCGTGCCAGAAACACTGGAACCATGGAAATAAGGCAGCATTACAACATCAGACTTCCCCGAAACACTGCCACAAAAATGCTGGTTCCATTGGGAAAACCGTGCCGGAAACACCGGTACCACAGAGCAGGTGATATTCAGGCCCAGGTGTGCAGGAACAGGCCACAGGTGCACCCAATTGACTCAGCTGCACACAATGAGCTCAGGGACTGCTGAAAAGGACCACACCCACACAACACACATGCTGCCACTCGTAGCAACAGTCATGGACATGGAAGCACTGCATGCAGGAATGCAGCTCTATGAGAAGGAGGTGCAAAAGTGGCAATAGGCTGACAGGCAGAGGAGGAGGGGGAGGATGCAGAGGAACAATGGGCAGCAAGTAGTGCCCCAGAGACGTGTACCAATACCCCAAACAAGGGCCACACACTGGTCCCTGACTGACAGGCAGATCCACACACTTTGTCGCCTGAACAGGGAGACAGTCGTTGCAATAGTGGACTTCATCAAGGACAACATCCAGAGCATCATTGGCATACGGACTGCCATACCCACCCTGTTAAAGGTGGTGTCTGTGCTGCATTTCCTTGCCACAGGCACATCCAGCACACAGTCGGGGAGCTGCATGGCATCTCGCAGCCAGGAATTTCAAAAGTGCTTGTGCAGGTCCTGGATCCGCTTCCATGCCCTTGCAGGCATGCCAAATCTATTGAGTGCACTGGACTGCACACACATTGAGCTAGTGGCCTGCCATGTGTAAGGAAGCCCTGGCATCAAACAGTATGACAGACACAAGTGACCACAGTTCAGAGGTGTTTATTGAACTTCAATTGGGTTTGAAAAACGCCTATCTAATCCTAAATCTAAAGATGGGAGCAAGGTACGACCATCAAATAATAATAACACCGTCCTAGTTGTGTCTTGTCAAAATAAAATGGCCTATACTAATAAGCCTATTGCCAATCCTTACCTCTAAATACAAATAGTGTGGGAAACAATGTTATGCCAAAGAAAATTGTTCAAGAAATGATATGTCAGATATTCAAGCCATTGGCTTCCCTTCCCCACGTTTTCAGCACGGGATAAGGCAGCACACTCGAGCTTAGCACAGTCTCTCGCTTCTCTAGCATGAGGACGCAGTTCAAATTTCAGTATCAGGGCTGTCTGTACCAAAGTCTCTTTGCCATTTAAAGTTTCCTACTTCAGAGGGCCTGATATGACAAACAAACATTCAAAGGTTTGTATCTCTTCAGGATTCTCATGTACAACTTCTTGGGTGATTTTCGATTCACCCCGGGTCCCCCTCTGCCAGGCTCAGACCCACTTTAATACAAAACCTTCTTGGGTGATTCACTGTTCACCCTGGATCTCCCTCTGCCGGGCCCAGACCCACTGTAACACAAAATCTTCAATTGGTCTCCCTCTGCCGGGGTATTTTCCCAAACTTTCTTTATTTCATCAAAATCGAAGACTTTCGACTGTGCAGGATTTTGCTTGACCAGTGATAGGACACCTTTGATTCACATTTATTTGTTCACTTTCAAATCATCTCACTCCGAAGGGGTTGGATCAAATGTTTCTACTTTCGTTAATCCTCAGCTGGATACCTTACACAGACTTTTGATTGAGCACCCACGCGGTGCCGGGCCACTCTGTCAAAGGTGTTGTAGCTTGCGTTAAAGTTCGATCACTCTTCAGGAGTTTAACTTCACTCACGTCTCTTATCATACACGTTTTAACAATGTTCGTTCCAGCGCTCGCCATACAATGTTGCTGCTTGGAACCTTGGCTTCAACACAGACTGATCTCATATCGGTCTCCCCAACTCACCGGCTGTGTTGTTTTCACTGTAGCAGCTTTGTTGTTGGAGCCAAGGACAGAACCACGGTGGCTGGTAATTCTCCCAGCCTTGATTCTTGATGCGGGAGGGCCCCGGGTATCTCCGACACACAATGCAGGATTATTCAGCCTGTTTTCCTGGTCTTATGTTTTCCAATCTCGAGGACTCATGAAAGCAATGGTTCCTTGTTGAAAAGGACAAGGGTACTTCTCTCCTCATGGTCCCTTTCTGTCTCACCGTCTTTCTTCTCTCGTTAAACTGCCATCTTGGAACTGCTGTTTCCTCATGTGTTTTGCCTTGCTCAGAGTGTGCTCTTGTGCTCCGCCTTTTATCCGCATGGGAAAGTTTAATGGAAGTCAGGTGTGAGTAATTGTCGATAATTGCCTGACCTCTCATGACCATAGTATTGGGACATGTCAGGTACACGGCTCGGGTGTTGCTGTCATGACCCTTGCCCCTGGCCCTCACTGGAAAGTCAGCCTTCCAGTTAGGGCCAGGTCAAAGGCCTTAAAACCTCATACAAGACTCTCTTGGAGTCAGTCCTGGCGCCTTTGGCATCAGGCTCATAACCATCATGAAGACCAACATTAGAATGGGACTATTTACTTGGGACTATTTAACCTGGGGGTTTCGGCCAACATGGAGGCACACACATAGCTCAGTTAGAAGGAACTGAGCTATGCGGTCTAGTCTTTTGGGTATGCCAGGCCTGGGACTACTTTACCTGGACTACTTTGGGTGTGGCAGGCCTGGGACTATTTTACCTGAACTACTTTACCTGAGACTATTTAAACCGCAACCAAAACAGCATAACCTGCTTTGTGTTATTCTGCTGTGGGCAGTGTAACGCTCACCGTGTCCAGTTCTTTGATGCCAGCTTACCTGAAACCAAGGACCTGCAGAGAGAGAAAGGACACTACGAAACTTACCTGCAACAGTATCCTGTCTTCAATCCATCGCTGACTTCAGTTCCACTCACCTGAATGTACGAACTCCATCATCCGGCACCGCATGCATCCTGGAATACCGTAACCTGGAAAGAGGAGAAAGAAAGACAGCATTAGTAAGTGTTTACTCACGTTTCCTCCCGAATGAAGAAAGCCACACAATTCTTACCTGGGTAGTCATCTCCTGGTCAGTATCATTGCGGGAACATTATGGCGCTAGGCGAGGAACATCACAACCTGCAAGGAGAGAAAAGACACAGGTTAGCAATATAAAAGGCGAAACAGCGCTGCGCATCGCGCATTACTCACCGGACAGCATCGTACACACCGCGCTTTCGCCTACCGGCCCATGCTCATCTTCAAACTGCATGACAACACCAAAATACCTTTCCATACCTAAAAGGAAAGAAGCAAGACATTATTATTCGAACTAAGAGGAACATAAGAACTGCATATAAAGACTGTAAAGCAGCAAACCTACAGAGTCGCAGCAGGCCTGGATTCCCACAGGGGGGCTTGCACCAGTGAATTAACTTGGTCGCTGCTCGCCCCCCACATCTACGCGCCCCAGCTACGAGGAGCAGGACGCAGAATCCACCTTTTACAATATTAAGACCCATCTTTAACCAGAGGCCTTACCAAGGGACCGGGAGAGGGTTTGAGAGTGCAAATCATCCAACCAGGGTTGGGTGGCGTCCACGTGGATACCAAGTGAGCGTAAACGTTAGTCTGCTTTCCCTTAGAGCGGGATGTCAGTGAGAAGGTGTTCATGTTGTAAAAGTGGGGCGGGGAGTAGAGTGCCTAAATATCCTACTGGGTAGGATGGGGTAAAAGTGTAACAAGGAAGGGGATACCGCATCTCACCATCCAGTTCACCACTCCCCAAAGACCCCTCACCCAGGTGATCCTCCCACACTGGTCCCCCCCAGGAACTGGATTCAAAAGTGATGGCCGTGTCCTGGCCACCTGGATGACAGATGCCCGGGGACTAGTGGGTCAGACACCTTTTGGTTTCTCACACATGCCACAGAGGAGGTGTATCAGAACAAGAATTTGTACCACTCAATGAATGTGCAGGTCGTCTGTGATGCGGACATCGCGATCACACACTGCTGCACACGCTTTCCGGGATCAACATATGACACCATGGTCCTGTGCGATAGCACACTGCCTGGGTACATGGTGCGTTACGGTGGACAGCACACCTGGCTAATGGGTGAGTCAAAGGATGTACACACACACCACATTACATGTGCACTGGGCCATAGGGAGGGATGTCCACTGTCAGCAGTGCATTGCCCACAGGCACCAAGCAAATGGAAGCACACAATCTGAACGCAAAGTGGGTGCCCATGACTGGCATGCACCACATGAGTATACAGAAGGACACACCAGCACTATCTGGGCACGGATGGACAGACACATGTAATGCACCACATGTACCAGAATGCACAGGCCAGTGAAAGCGGGCAAGATAGTCCTGGCCTGTGCCATGTTTCACAATATGTGCATCAGACACAACATTCCCCTGCCCCGGACCTGGACATGCCTCCGGCCGACAATGAAGATGACAGCGGATGCAGCTGCAGGCATTGGACAATGCCACAACAGGGATGTAAGGAAGGCACGGCATCAAAGTAAGACAGACACATGTGATCACAGTTCAAGAATGTTTATTAAACTGTAAAATGGGTGAGATAAACGCCTAATCTAAACCTAAATCTAAGATGGGAGCGAGCTACGACCATCAAATCATAATAACACAGTCCTAGTGGAGACTAGTCAAATAAAAAAGGGCCTATACTAAAAAAAACTATTGCCAATATTTACCGCTTTGTTACAAAAGAGTGTGGGATAATGTTCACAAGAAAGAAAGAAGTGTTCATAAAATGATAAGTCAGGATGTTATGGCCGCGGTCTGCCATCCCCATGTTTTTATCACAGGACAAGACTGAACTCTATAGCCCGCACACTCCTGGGCTTCTTTGGCGCAAGCTTACAGTTCCTTTTCTCAGTATCAGGGCCTTCTGTGCCCAAGTCTCTTCTCCTGCAAAGTATCTTGCTTCAGAGGGCCTTATACGCCAAAACAACAAACGTTCCTTCTGTTAGTCTTTACGTCGGGTGATTACCCTTCACCCTTAGGTCCCCTCAGTCAGGCTCCAATTCTTCTGCAGGGCGATCTCGTCTCACTGGGTCCGTCTGTTAGCCTATGGGAAGCGCGGGCTTCATACCTTCACAGATGGCACGACAAACGCATTTTTGACAATGTCAAAGGTTCTGCAATGTGTCAAGGACTTTCAATTGTTCAAGGGATTTGGCTTGACCCTTGTACGACCACCTTAACACCTTATACTGGCCTTCCCCATGGCCTCTTAGTACTTGCAGTTTTCTTTAGATAAGTCACAATGTTCGCCACAGTTTCTTTGCTCGGGATAGGGGTACCAGCCAGAGACCTTCAACTGAGCGCCCATTTGGTGCTGGACCACACTGATTCTGGTACCAAGTTTGATCACAAAAGACCTCTTGTCTATCTATCTTCTTAATGTTGCCACTGCAACCTTGTGCTTGACACAGTTCGTATGATTAGCAGGTTCTTCCGACTCACATGCTGTGCTGAACTCGTTGGCGGTTCCTTTGCCGCTAGAGTCAAGGACGGTATCATGAAGGCAATCACGTCTCCCCTCCCAGACTATCAGTGCAGAAGGGTGGCATGTACCGCTGACATCCGTTACACCATTTGCCGGTCTAATGTTGCTTTCATCGGAGGCTTCGCAGGTCTGGGTTGATAAGGGCAAGGACAGCTCTCTCCTTGACGTCCTTTCTAGTCTTGCCTCCTTTCTCCTCCATTTAAACTGTTTTCTTGGAATGGCTCCTTCCTCGTGTGTTCGGTCTTGCTCGGAGTGTGCACTTGTGCTCCGCCATTTATCCCTATGGGGAAGGGAAAGTGTAGTCAGGTGTGTGTAGTTGTCGGTAATTGCCTGACTCTGCCTGACCCTTGTGTTCAGACATGTCAGGTAAACGGCTCGGGTATAAATCCGTTGTTGTTCACGCTGTGGGAAAGTGTTTGTGTTGGAAAGTGGAGGTGGGTAGAGTTTCTAAGTCTCCTACTGGGCTGGATGGGGAAAAGGTGTCACAAGGAAGGGGATACAACGTCTCATCCTTCGGTGTCCCACTTCCACTCCCCAAAGATCCTCCCGCACTGGTCCACCCCCAGGAACTGGATCCAATAGCGATGGCCGTGTCCTGGTTACCTGGATGACAGATCCCCGGGGACTAGCGGGTGAGACACCTTCACGTTTCTCACAGGGATGACATGGATGGGCGTGCAGCCCACCAGGAAGTCATACAGAACTACTTCGGAGGGTTTGCAGTGATAAAATCGTGGCAAAAATGTCACCTGAACAAAAAATCACTGCAAAAATGCAGTGGTTTGACCCGTTAAAGGTGTACCCCATTACACCATTTATGGGGAGCAGGGATTGCGGGGGGCGTCCCCCGTTCCCCTTAATTGGTATAATGGTTCTGGGGATTGCGGGGGTGTCCCCCGCATACTTTACATGGATTGCGGCGGCAAAACCACAGCCTTTTTGCCGCAATATTTTGTGTCCACAGCCATTTTTGCCGCTATTTTAACACATGGAACCCTTCTGAGCACACAACACCTGCACACGACCCATGGCACACACTACTTCTGTGTCTGCACACAAATAAAGCACTCAACCACACAAATTGAATGTCCGAACCTGAATTCATATGCAGAACCATATGTATTTGTGCATTAACAATCAACAATAAATGTGTGGCCCACCACCCCCACCCATCTCACTATCCCACCTCACTATCTCCCCACTATCCCCCGCTGTCCCTCCACTATCCCGCCACCTCCCCAACTGACCCTCCCGTACACAAAATCCCCGAAACACCATCCCACCAGCACCCCCTAGTAAGCAACAGTGTCACTTGATGTCTGTGCCTGGCTCACTTCCGTGGCTTCATTGCACATGACCTGCCCTTTTGTGGAGAGCCTGACGGGTGCATGGACCGGAGCATCAGGCTGCTCTGTTGTGAGCTGGCAGGTGTGGATTGATGATGGAGGGTTTGAACCTGCCATGTCCCTGTACTCTAGTGCCACCTGCAGGGAAAGGCAGAGGGTCTCAGCCAGTGCCGAGATGGCCTTGTTCTCCTATCGCACTTTCTGTGCGAGCAAGACTGTTGCGCATGACGGCCGGCCCAGGGCACATCAACAGTGTTGGCCGGTGGCCTGCACGCTCTTCCAGATCAATCCTGTCTCCACCTGCATCAACCTGGACTCCTCCAGACGCTGGCTCATGAGTCCCACCATCTGGTCATGCCATTCCTCGATGCGACCTAGGTGGGCATCCATATTTCTGATGCTGGGGATGGGTGGTGGAGGTGGGCTGTGGATGCCGGAGTGGCTGAATGAGGGACAGTTGTGGGGGGTGTGCTCCAATGTCCCCTTGGTCGTGTCCCCAGCCTCCTGATCGGATGCGTCATCCGTGGATCCTTCCATGTACATGGGGGGCTGGTGGAAGGGAATGGACATCCTGGTGGAAACTGTGTAGGGGCAGCAGGAGTAGCTGCAGGGCCTGCAGACTAAGACTCTGTAAGGGCAACAGGAGTAGCTGCAGGGCGTGCAGGCTGAGCCTCTGTATGGGCAGGCTGCAGGGGCAGGGCTGCAGACTCACTGGGTCTGTGAGTTGCATCGCCGGAGATGGTGTTGGCTTGGCAGCAGTGTGGCGTGGCGTCACTCTCCTCCTCTGTGTGGCTGTCCGTGAGGTGCTTGAGCCACCTGTTCACTGTCAAATGACATGCCTGTGGGTGCGAGATGGGCATGCCGTTAGTCACCTCTTGTTAGGCAGAATCATATGCAGTACCCTTTGGGGACACTACACACAATTAAAACTACAAGTGTCAGTACAATTTCACCTTTGGTACAAGCCTGTACTACACAGTAATGTGGTAGCAGTGGCTGAGCAGCCAGACTTATCTCAAGAGTAAATGAGCAGTACAACATGTTACACAAAGGACTAGCAAATACAGTGATTCAAACAAACACTTACTCAAGGTTTCTTGGTAAAAGAATAGACATAATCGGGAAAGGTTCACAAACTTTCACTGCGGCTGAACGGAGTTCTGCACCGCACTTGCACAGTACCTTGTAAGTGAAGTAAAGCTGTAGCTGAGGCAGTTGTTCTTGGCAGTTCCTGCAGATCTTGCTGTTCCTGAGCTTCAGTCGTGGGGACTTGAAGGAGACTGTCAGGAGGCTCCTGCAATGCCCAGGGAAGAGGCCACAAGCTTGGCAAAACGTTGGTTTATGGTGTGAGTGCCTTAAAGTCCACAAGCTGGTTTCCTTCCCCCTGGCTATCTGGTTTTCAACAGCACTCTGAAGAAAATCGACCAGGTTGGGGACGGTGTCCAGGTGGCTTGCGAGTTGGTTGTTCCCATAACTCAAGGGAAGAAGTTAACCTTGAAGGGCTTCTCTGTCGATGGAGCTTCAGGCAATTCGCACCTGCAGCAGGGCTTCACTGGTGGACCAGGAGTTGCAGCAGTCGTCTTCCTTCAGCTCGTCTTCAGTTCCTTCGTTCCAGTGGTCGACTCTGCTTTCCAAGTCCCAGAGACCTGCTTTTAAACAGTTTTCCCCCATTCATTCCAGCCTGGCTGTCACTCACACAGTGACAGCCAGCCGGCCAATCACGCCAGAGTGCATTCAGGTCTCCTAGGAGACTAAGCACAGGGAGTTTCGGGCCCCTCCCTCACATCCTGTCCACCCCAGACACTCAGGTGCCAGAGGAGGGCTTCAGCACTGAAGCCCGCCAAAGTCCAACGTACAAAGGGACCAAACCTGGATTGGCGAGCAGAGACAAACACAAGAAGGACCTTTCCAAAAAGAAATGGCGAAAAAAGTTGATCAGAGTCTGTTTTTACAGATAGGTCTTGGGCGCCATGTTGGAAAACATGGCTGACCAGATTTTTAGCTACTGGTGTCCGCAGTCGGGAAAAATCATGGTTGTTTGTTTAAAATCACTGCCACCAACCATTTCAAGCGGGAAAGGCTAACATTTGACTATTACATGAGTGTTTAGACTCAGGGGAAGCTAGGCAACCCCTCTAGCACTCTATAGTAAGATAGTGTGTGCTGGGTCTGTAAATTTAAAAAGACTAGTAAAGTCAGTATAACTTACATGCTCAGGGAGACAGTAGTCAGTCCCAGAGAAGGTATTTAAACCTTGGGGAGTCTGAAAGACACCCCTGTGCCACTGCACTGAGGGTGCTCTGTGACACACAGAAAAAGATGATGCCTATGGAGTTGTTTTAAAACTCCATGGGCCTCATTACAACCCTGGCGGAACGTGTTAAACAGCGCCGTAAAAGGTGACGGCGCCGTTCAACCCGTTCCGCCACATTACGAGGTCCCCTCGCGGGACACGTTAAGCACGCCTGGGAAAACCAGGCGTGCTTACCGGGTTCCGCGAGGGGAAGAGGGAGCAAACAACAGGCCATCTCGTTATGGCCCGTTGTTTGCTCCCTCTCCCATTCCCATTCAGCCCTATGGAGGCTGAAATGGGAATGGGGAAGGACCGTGTCCGGGTCCTTGAGGGAGGAATTACCGGGCCATCCGAACTCGGAATGGCCCGGTAAGTCCTCATTCCGAGGACCCGGACACAGATGCGATTTCGGCGGCAGCCATGCCGCGAATAGCGGCATGGCTACCGGCCGAACTCGTAATGAGGGCCCATATCCAAAGAACTACATGGAAGAGTGGGAAAAAAGGCTCACACTCTTCCCAGGTAAAAAATCAAATCCTAGAAATCCAGCAAAGTTGCTGGGGGTCTCAAAGGGTAAGGGAAATTAGCACATTCTTGAGAATTCTCCTCTGTGCTTTCCTATGGCCTTGCTACATGCAGTACAAACAGTGTGTGACATGATGCCTGTGCATGGTGTCTACAGTTCATGCATTGATGAATACTGTGGCGCATGTACATAAGTGTCTTCAGGTGCCAAAAGCAAGAGGATGATGGATATGGGAGGGCAAATCAGGAGATACAGCTAGAACTGGGTCTTGTGTCATTGTTACTGTGCAAGTGCAGGGCACAATGTTGTTCAAGGGAGAGGGGTGTGAGGGTACCAGGATGGGAGGGGGCATAGTGCAGGGGGTGGGAGCCACAGGGGCAGGTGCAAGGGGTCAAAGGGGGGGGAGTGCAGTACAGTGAGAAGGAGGGGCTGGCCGAATTTCGGTCTAGTCCAGGAAGGGGCGGCCATAGGCAGGTGCCTGTGAGGCATGCTGGGCATGACTAGTCGTGGACGTGCTGGCAGCAGTGTGACATATGGTGGGAACAGGCACCAGACGGTCTTGTATATGGGGAAGGGGGTCTTTGTATTGTACCTTGTGGTCAGAGGGAGCCAGTGGAGGGATTCATGGGCTGGAAGGTAGCGGTCCCAAGGCTTGAGGCCAGCGGCACTATTCTGTATTCGGATGAGTGGGCAAAGGGAGGCCATAGAGGTACAATGAGGCAGAGCTGTTGCTGTTGTCATGCCCAGTGTGAACCAGTGATCTCGAGACATTGGGCTCCTGGCGGTATGTGAGGTACGGGAGGGTACCTCTGAGGTGGTGGTGCAGTGTGTCAGTCCTCTTGCCATGGTTTGTGATGTGCAGATGCGAGGTGTTGGATGGGTCAAAGGTGTCAACAGGGTCTGTGGCCACTCAGGGGGCATGGGGAGGCATCCCATGGAGGGTGCTCAGGGAGTGGGTGGGTGTCAGGGCATAGCCGTCAATGGTAGGGGCTTCTCAGTCTTGCTGGTGTTGGGACAGGGATCATCAGCAGGCCACGTTGCACGACTGGCAGTCATGCACTCATGTTTGAAAGGGGATGGAGAGGCAGTACAGGATGGGAGTCTGTTGGTAGGCAGTGTGTCATCAGCATAACACTGGGAGTGGGGTGCAATGGTGTTGATCGAGTGGGCCAGAGGTGCGAGGTAAATGTTGAAGAGCCATGGGGTTTGAATGGTGTCCCGAGGGACGCAACAAGTGGGGGAGTGAGGTGGATGGGTGGAAAGGGCACTGTTTCACTTGAGGGTGTTGGTCGGACAGGTTGCCAGTGAACCATGCCAGTGTCAGGTACATCAGGGTGCTTTGGATACATGCATGCATGTGAGTGTGTCACGGGGGCAGATTGCTTGTGGTGCATGCATGCTACCTTGGAGGGTGTGTGCCTCGTGTATGTGTTGATTCTCATGTTGTCAGTGTCTACACATGACCCATACTCATGTGGGCATCCATGTGTTTGGAAGGGGGGAAGGTTTGTGTACCCTTGGCCAACAGCCATGTTTCATTCACCACTGTATGGGTTGGATCTGGTCTGTTGTCATGCAGTTGGACATGTGTCTGTGTGTTGTGCCCTACATTTGCAGGCCCACAGTCATTTTTTTGGTGCTGCACGTTGTACTCACCGCCCTCAGGATATGTCCCTGCACCGGCGCCCGCCGCTCCAACTCCCTTGATGCCTTTGAGATGCAGCGCAGTGCTGCATGTCTCCTCGCAGGCCATCAACTTGATCGGGGAGCCCATCCTGTCTCCAGTTGTCATTCTTTCCCTCCTGTGGGCCGGGAGCAGGTTGCAGACTCTCAGGCGGAGGTCGTCTCACTGCTTGTGGGAATCTTTTGGGGTACGGGGCTCACAGCCCACAGCCGACACCTTCTGTGCCACCTCCTCCCATATTGCAGTTGTGTGCATTTGGCTTACCCGCCTGTGGTCTGTAGCAAATAGCTCCCCTGCACTGGCCACAATTGTGTCTGTTATCATTGACAGTTCTTGCTCTGTGAAGAGTGGTTTCCTCTGGTGGACATCTGGGACACGTGACTTCGATGCTGCAGACATGATGCTAGTGTTACAGTGAGCAGATGGCAACAGGAAGTGGGTGATTTTATATGGATTGTGTTTTTCTAGATGGCCGCTGGCGAAGTTCCAGTTCCTGCGAGAACGTTTCCGGTCACAGTGTTTCCGTTGCCGTTGTTTCCGTAGTATATAAGTCGTTAACGGTGACAATGGCATTTTCGGTGGCAGAAACTCCGGCAAAAGTATGCAACGACAGTGTTTCTGTCATGCCAGTGGCACCGTTTCCGGCATGCCCGAATGCGCACGCCTGTGATGTTGTGATGTGCCGGTGATTCCATGGTTACGGCTGACGGAACGGTGCCACCGGGACAACAGAATCAGTCACAGTATACTGGAAAACTTCTATCTATTTAATTAAAGCTTCAGAGATTAGTCCTGTAAAATGGACTGATCACGGCTTAGTGGTAGTTCAACTTGACCTACCAGCACTGGTGATAGGGACAAAGAGATGACAGTGTAACAACCACCTGTTTTAATCTTTAACCTCTTAAGTGCCAAGGACGAGCTATCTCATCCTTGACATTACATTTGCAGTGCCAAGGACGAGATAGCTCGTCCTTTTTGCCACGTCAAAAAATTGAAATCCAACCACCAGGCTATGTGTGGAGGAGTTCCTCTTCACAGCCGGGGGTTGGATTTCTGTCAGTTTCACATCACCACGCGTAACGCGTGCTAACGTGAAACTGCAAATAAAAGGTGAGTTTCCACTCTCCTTTCCAACTACACCTTTTTTGAAGCATTGCTGGGTGCGGATCAGGTGCAAAGCTGTAAAACAGGCCAGCCAGAACTCCAGGATAGTGGAGGGGATGTCCCCGGCATTGGACATCCATTTACCATGTGGGTGTACCTTCCCCAAGCACAGCGGCAGCTCCAGGCAGCCCCGGCAGGGCCCTCTTCCCTCCCCCGAGGGAAATTCTGTAACACAGCCCAACCAGCGCTCCAGGATTGTCATGGTGATGTCCATAGCCTTGGACGGCTGTCTCCCATGTGGTTTGACCATCCCCAAGCCCAGCAGCGGGTCCAGGAAGCCTCGGCAGGGCCCCAGTCCTTTCCCAGAGGGAGAAGCTGTAACGCAACCCTGCCAGAGCACCAGGGTGGTAGGGGGAAATGTCCCTGGCCTTGGACGGCTGTCTCCCATGTGGGTTGACCATCCCCAAGTGCAGCGGGAGTTCCATGGAGCCCCGGAAGGGTCCCAACCTTTCCCGGAGGGAGAAGCTGCAGAGCAGGTCAGCCAGAGCTCCAGGAAATTTGCTGTTAATGTCCCTGACCTTGGGCACCCATCTCCCATGTGGGTCTTTGCCAGGGCTTGTGGGTAATACATTCTGGGGTGATTCGCGCAAGTTAGACCTCTGTGGATTCCCACGGGTGTCTTCTTTTCGGAAATGCATGGGGTTCCATGTTTTCCTTAGTGGCTATGACACCCCAGGCCCAAATCTGTAGGTTGGCTCCCCAAACCTTTTGGGGGATAGCAGTGGTTTAGCCTTTTCCCTTTGCGCCCAGGTAGGTGTACCCACACATGTGAGGTACCATTTTCGTCAGGACACCTGTGGAAACATGGGAAGGTAGGACATGTGGTGTTGGCGGCGTGTTTCAGTGGGTGGGCAGAGGGAGATGTCTGAACATTTTTTTTTCACCAAATCTTGGACTTTGCTGGGGATTGTGGGTAATAAATTCTGGGGCGATTCGCGCAAGTCAGAACTCTGTGGATTCCCACGTGTGTCTTCTTTTCGGAAATGCATGGGGTTCACTGTTTTCCTTGGTGGCTGCAACACCCCAGGCCCAAATCTGTAGGTTGTCCACAAGAGCAAAATTCCTCAAAATCTGCTATGCGGAAAGACTTGGGGTTACCAGTGGTTTAGACTTTTTCCTTTGCGCCCAGGTAGGTGCACCCACACATGTGAGGTACCTTTTTCGTCGGAACACCTGTGGAAACGCGGGAAGGTAGGACATGTGTTGTTGGTGGTGTGTTTCGGTGGTTGGGCAGAGGGAAATATCAGAAAATTGTGTTTTTTTGGTCAAATGTCAGAATTTGCTGTGGATTTTGGGTAATACATTCTGGGGTGATTTGCGCAAGTCAGACCTCTGTGGATTCCCACGGGTGTCTTCTTTTTGGAAATGCATGGGGTTTACTGTTTTCCTTGGAGGCTGCGACACCCCAGGGGCAAATCTGTAGGTTGGCTCCCCAAACCATTTGGGGGATAGCAGTGGTTTAGCCTTTTCCCTTTGCGCCCAGGTAGGTACACCCACACATGTGAGGTACCGTTTTCATTGCGACACCTGTGGAAATGCAGGAAGGTAGGACATGTGGTGTTGGCGGTGTGTTTTGGTGAGTGGGCAGAGGGAAATGTCTGAAAATTGTGTTTTTTTCACCAAATTTCGGACTATGCCGGGGATTGTGTGTAATAAATTCTGGGGCCATTCGCGCAAGTCAGACCTCTGTGGATTCCCACGGGTGTCTTCTTTTTGGAAATGCATGGGGGTTCCTTGTTTCTTAGTGGCTGTGACACCCCAGGCCCAAATCATTTCAGATTAAAATGTATTGACAAATAATAAGTAACTAGCTGATATACCCGGCGTTGCCTGGGTTATTACTATGTCAGAAGAACATGGAGATTCCTGAGCAGCATGATGGGTGACATGATGGCGATGGTGCAAACAACTACAGCCCTAAAGTTCAATATTACTAAAGTACATGTTCATTGTAACACATGTTTAGAAACAACATATTTTTTTTCTCTTCCCAGAGAACATGGCTTAAGGCTTCGTCGGCAGGCACCATCTCACAGAAATCCTCTGGAAAAGTGATTTCACCTGATGCAGCAACATTTCTTGTTTCCCTTCCCGGTGAACATGGTTTACAGCTTTGTCGGCAGGCACCATCTTGGAAAATTCTTTTGGAAAAGTAATTTTTATCTAAAGCGGCAAAAATTTGGAAACTTCTGGAATGCTACCTGCCTTCACTGTGAACATGGTGTGTGGCTTCGTCGGCAGGCCACAAACAAATGTTGACTTTTGCTGAAATCCGGGGAAAGGAGTGGGGTGTCTAAATGTCATATAGCTAGTAATGTCCAGAGGGACCTAACAGGTAACTATGCAAAATTTGGTGCAGATTGGTGAAATCGTGTGGAATTTTATAAAGAACTACGCTTCGCCAAGCCACAAACCCACAAATTTTGACTTTCGCTGAAATCCAGGAAACAGGCTGGGTGTCCAAATGTCATGTAGCCTATAATATCCAGAGGGTCTTAATAGATAACTATGCAAAATGTGGTGCAGATTGGTGAAACGGTGTGGAAATGTATAAAGAACAATGCTTTGCAAAGCCACAAACCCAGACACTTTTGCTGAAATCCGGGGAAAAGGGTGTGGTGTTCAAATGTCATTGAGCCAGTAATGTCCGGAGGGTTCTAACAGGTGACTGTGCAAAGTTTGTTGCAGATTGGTGAAACCGTGTGGAATTGTATGGGAAACATACGCAAAGTCACAAACCCACACCCAAATTTTAACTTTTGCTGAAATCCGGGGAAAGCGGTGGGGTGTCCAGATGTCACATAGCCAGTAACGTCTGGAGGGTCCTAACAGGTGACTGCACACAATTTGGTGCAGACTGGTGTCATGGTGTGGAATTGTATAGGGAATATACAAATCCACACATTTTCACTTTATGTATATAGATCGATATATTTTTTCAGGGCCACGATTGCACTTTTCCCACAAGGAGAGAAAACATTGTTGGAAATACTACTTGAGATTTTAGCAAGATCTTTCTCCACTGCTTTTAGCCACGGAATCTTAAGGGCCTGGTCATTGGCACAAACATTGCTTTAATGTATTTAGATAGCAGTGCTTTTGGGTTATTACATATTGATAAACATAACATAACAAACTTGGCGCACAAACCAAGGCATCCCGACAAATGGCAAACTTCAATTCGCTATAAGCTGTATAATTAGGAGCAGACGGGGGGGAGAACTAATAGTCTTTTACAAAATAGGTTTCTATCTCTTCTGGATCTTTACTGTTGCCAAGCCTCGAAACAGTTGCTAACATACACAGTGCTCCAGATACGATTTTGAGTTGGGAGTATTTTACTCCCTATCTTTAAACTTTGAGAGTAAATGGGATTTTAAGAGAGTAAAAATTACTTTTCTCCTTTGCAAGAGAGTACAATGTATGGGACATCCAGCCGATGTGTGCAAAAACTGTATGGAAATCATTACTATGCTGCAGCTTTCTGCATTGTGACAGAATACACCTTTCATTATTTCTCAAAGGTCTGGCGATTTCATCTCTCCTGCATATATTTAAATGTTCAAATCACAAAAACCAAGACAATTACATGGTAAAGCAAACATGAATTGTATTGTGTGTTTTGATGTTTAATGAAAGTCCACATTTCCTTGAGCAATTACTACCTAATGGTATGTCAATGTTTTGAAACAACAGTGCAGGGAGGCAAGGACTCCATGCTAAATTCTATATCTAATTTAATGGTCAAATGGTTATTTATATAGCGCTTTTGGCAAAGCGCTGTACATCGAACATATTTCTCACAATTATAGCCAAACCAAAGTCGGCACTCCTTTATCAACCTCAAAAGGATTAAAGGCTGAGTTGGCTTTGCCAGGATTCAAACCTGCAACCTACAGATTACGCACAGATTGCAGCATTGAGTGCTCAACCGGATGAGCTATCTTATTGGCTAACATTCTTCAGAGGTCGGTTAACTGAGTGAGGTTGGTTAACTGAGTATCGACTGACATATCATAATCACAATACCTAGATGTTGGACGAACCATTTATGAAGCGCTACATAAAGTTAAATACCTATCTGGATTATCACAGGGACAGGTTTTGCTGAGTTTCTATTTCAATTACCAATGTAACTTTCATTTGTTTGTTTTTGACCAGTGCTTGCACTTCCTGGGGACTCAGGTTTTTGATGTTTTAATTATAGTCTTGATGATTTGAGAGGCTAGAACACCTGTAATTAGTGTAATGACAATCACTCAGCCTTGAGCAAAGACTCTGCTGCCACTGACCATTTATAGTAATGTATCCCGTAGGCTGCAAGGTTGAAAGGATGTAAACTAGACTGTGCAAAGTCATCATTTGACACACTGTTTTTTTATAATTAGAGTGTAAATTAAATTATAAGTGTAAAAATGATGTGCCTCTGCATGATTCTGCACACAGCACCGGAACTCTGAAAAATACAATTGTGCAATATTGGTTTACTTTCACTGGGGAAAAAAAACATAATTTGTTACAAAATATTAATTCTCAATTGCAACTTAGTTTTCCATCTTATTAATTATAAAGTCCACAGTCCTAAAATTCTAGGAAAATAAATATGCACAGTGCTTCTGTTTGCTCGATGAGCATCAACACAGCAGAAGCTGAATGGAAAGAAACCATTCCTTTTTATCACAATGTGCAGTTTCTTTTTTTGAAAGGCTTCAGAGAAATACATTCTGTTTTGAGAGGTAGCTTGCAATTACATCCATGTAGATAAAAATATAAAGACGCCTTTGGGTTTCTCTTAAGTAACCTGACCTTTGCAATGCCCTCTGCTTTAAACCTGTGTGTAAATGTGCACAGGAAAATAATAAAGCTGTCATATTTACAAGATTTTCATGTGTAAAAAGGCCTAGTACGCACTTTATCTGAAGACCTGATCATACAGCGCAATGATCAAATTATGAGATTGACGGAAACAACATTTTATTTGTTTAACCGTACATAGTTTATGAAAAAATCAATAAAGAATTTTAAAAAGATCAGGAATTCCACTAATGTAGCAGAAACAAGTAAGGCTGGGATGGCTTTGCAGCAACTGAAGCAACTCAACTATAAGAGGAGAAATAAGCGCACTAATTTACTAGCTCATAGACACAAAGCCGAGATCAATTGAAGTCTAGCCAGAAAATGCAAGAGGTCAATGATGGGCACATCAGCTCAGAAAGAGGGAAATAAAGGATTCCAGTCTCTCTATCAGAAGTTATACCAGGTGGGAGAAGATGAATAAGTGGAACAGAGTGCATGGTTTTTCCTACGAAAATTAACTGATTTACAAAAAGAATATCCAAATGCCATAAGTACTAAGAAAGTGGTTGCTCTTGCCATAATAGGGCGCAATCCAAATAAAGCATGTGGACCACATTCTCCAGCATTGGATCTTTCATGGATTCACATGCTTAGAATATTCCCCGTCTTCAGGCTGGGAATCCCCGGTACATTATATATAGACCCTTTCCCGTAGGAAAACTTTTTCGACGCTTATGCGTCCTATCCACCTTGTTTTGTATCATGCGTGCCCGCACCGTCAGGACGTCATGATATAAATACAGGACCCGCCCCCGCGCTCCCTCAGATTTCAACCGTCTTTCAAAGTAGTGGGATCCTCGTGATTACTGCTAGTGGAAACTAGGTTGTTTTTTCTGTTTCGCTTCGGCGACGTTCAAATTCTGGAGAATATGTCTGGAAAAGCGTTATTTCGCCCTTGTGCGACATGTGGCCTCAAAAAAGTTTATGAAGGAGATGCCCACATGGATTGTATCTACTGTCTACACCCGCACCACACGGCGGATACATGTGAGATATGCCAGGGTTTCTCCCAAAAAACCCTTAAGGACCGTAAAAGAAGGCTGGTCGACTGGCTTAATGACGGGGCGGGTGCCTACCCGGCTTCGGAAGTTGGCTCCACGGCCTCCAGGTGCAAGTCGGAACCTCCATCGAAAAAGGTACGGCCAGCAGAAAACCGCGATGAGGACAAGCATAAGGGGAAGCATGCTGGGTCCTCCTCATCACATAAAAAGCCCTCCTCCTCCTCCTCATCTAAGACGGAGAGGCGAGCGCTGTCAAAATCCTCCTCAGGGGACCGTCCCAGGTCTTCCGTGAGTCGAGATGTTTCAGCCGGGAAGTCGGCATCGAAATCGGCGACGAAGTCTAAGGGCTCGACGACGACAACTTGCTCGTCGACCTCGGTGTCATTGACGATGCCTATTACCGTTCAGGCAGCAGCGGTTGGGATTCCTTCGTCGACGGAGACTCAGTCTATGGCTTGGCTGCCAGAAGTCTATGACCCGATCCCCCCTGAGGTCTTACTGCAGCCAGACACGGCCTGCTCGGTGGAAGGAGAAGGTGGCACGGTTCTGCAGCCATCGGATTTAGGCTTACGGCCTTCCACGTCGGCGACGACGACGAGTGCGAGTGGGGGTATGGTACCTATATCATCAACGTTATTGAACCCCCAGGCAGTTTTGTCTCTGGATGTGCTTAATACTCTTCAGAAGCTCCTGCAGCGGCTGGATACGCAGATCCCTCAACCTGGGACTTCGTCGTCACCTTTTTCTGTACCTCCTGTCGACGAGCAAACTTGTGCGGCTCGCTCGACGACTAAAAACCCATCGACTCCTCAGCCAGTAAAAGATCGTCCTCGAGCGCAGGAGGAGGGTGAGTTGTCGGAGTCCGATTCTATACTGGGTGACTCAGGGTCAGACATCTCCCTGTCACCTTCGAGGGACCCAACATGGAATTCGGATGTAGAGGTAGAGTCTACGAGGAGCCAGTCACAGCCATCTCCTCCGGATGATGTGGGAGCCTTCCATGCAATGATGGGAAAAGCTTGTTCTGAGTTCGGCTTGATTCCTGAGGAGCAGAAGAAAGACTGTTTCCTTTTTGACCATATGGGTCAAAGGAGGAAATCGGTATTTGCCATCCCAATTCTGGACCACGTGTGGCAGGAAGGTCTCAAGACGATGCGCCATCCGTTCTCGGAGCCAGCTATAAAGGGGCGGATTGAGAAAAAGTTTAAAGCTCCGGAGTCCACTCCAAAATGTCTAACATCACAACCTCTGTCTGAATCGGTGGTGTCGGCGGCAGCGGCTAGGAAGGCCAGGGTACAGCAAAAATGTTCAACTCCACCAGAAAGCGAGGCTAGGAGGCAAGACGCCTTTGGAAAAAAGGTGCTCTCGGTCGGTGCGACGACGGTAAGAGCAGCCAATTCCTTAGCGATCGTGTCACGATACGACAGAGAAATGTGGCACAAACTAGCCCCTATCCTAGAACACCTGCCAGACGAACACCGGAAAGCAGCCATGTTACTGTTGCGGGAGGGCGAAGAGGCCTCGAACCACGCAATTAATATTGCAGTTGACCTAGCAGAGTCTGGATTCAAACAAATCAACCATGGTGTAGTACTTCGTCGACAAGCGTGGCTCAAATGTACTACTTTCCGTCCTGAAGTCCAGTACAAAGTCCTTGACATGCCATGTGAAGGGGAACACCTATTTGGCGAAAAGGTTGACGAAGCGTTGAAGGGGATGAAGGAAGACACGGATACTGCTAGGTCCCTCGGCGCCCTCCAAACGGGTAGAAACTTTCGCTCTTTTCGCCCCTTTAGGGGTGCTTCTGGAAACTCCCGCTTTGGAGCCTCGAGGGACCGTGGATTTAACAGGCCCTCGTACTCTTCACAAGGGTTCAGACGAGCGTCCCAATCGGCACGTAGAAGCAGAGACTATCAAGCTTCCAGGCGGCGAGGCTCGGGTCCCTCGTCGACGAAGAACAAGCAAACCAGCAACCAATGACGGCCTTCGGAACGTCCTGGGGGGACGAGTCTCTCATCACTTCGACCAATGGAAATGCATCACCACAGATCGATGGGTTCTAGACACGATTCGCATGGGTCATGCGCTTCAATTCAAAGACAAGCCTCCACTTCTTCCGCCTGTATTTTCGAACCAGCCCCACCTCCGAATCCTACGACAAGAGGCGGAGCTTATGTTGCGAAAAGGAGCGGTAGAGAGAGTTCCTGTGGCACAGGAAGGACACGGAGTTTATTCCCGGTTCTTCGTTGTCAAGAATCCAAATGGAAAATGGAGGCCCATTCTCGACCTGAGGGTACTCAACAAATGGCTAAAGAGCCTAAAGTTCAAAATGCTAAAGCTCCAGGAGGTTATCTGGTCGGTGCAACCCATGGATTATCTGTCGTCACTAGACCTTCAAGACGCCTATTTTCACATCCCAATACGCCCACGACACAGGAGATATTTAAGGTTCGTCGTCGGGCGAAAGCATTTTCAGTTCAAGGTCCTCCCGTTCGGTCTCAAGTCCTCCCCCAGGACCTTCACCAAGTGCTTGGCCCCCATAGCGACCCATTTAAGGAAGGACGGTCACCATGTCTATCCCTATCTAGACGACTGGCTGGTCAGAGGTTCGTCCATGGAACAAACACGAAAAAGTCTGGGGGCCACGATGTCCCTCTTACAGGAACTGGGCTTCGCGATAAACTTCAGCAAGTCCTCCGTAGAGCCTTCGAGGACGTTGGTCTTTCTAGGAGCGGAGTTTCATACGCACACAAGTCTGGTAAGACCATCCAGCGAAAGAATACAGAAGCTACAAAGCAAGGCGTCGGAATGGAGATGTGGTACCAGGGTGTCGGTTCGCAAATACATGTCTCTGCTAGGGACCATGTCATCCTGCATTCCGTTGATAAACAACTGCCGTCTGTTTATGAGGCCTTGCCAGGAATTTCTAGCGGACCGTTGGGCGCAGAGCCAAGGTCGCCGGTCCGACAGACTGATCATCGACGAACAACTGGTACAAGCACTCTGTTGGTGGAGAGTTTCTACTCATCTAACGAAAGGAATGCCTCTGGTGGAACCGGAGTTCCAGAAGACGGTGGTGACGGATGCATCTCTGAGCGGATGGGGAGCTCATCTGGATACGTTACAGGTACAAGGCCAGTGGTCGTTGCAGGAGTCCTCCCTGCATATCAACCTGCTAGAACTGAGAGCAGTGAGATGGGCTCTGAAATCTTTTCTTCCTCAACTGAGGGACTCGGTGGTGCGTGTCATGACGGACAACACCACTACGATGTTCTACTTGAGGAAACAAGGAGGGACACGTTCCAGGTCCCTATCGACGAAGGCACAGAAAATCTGGCATTGGGCCCTACAACACAACATGCAAATCTTGGCGTTCCAACTACCAGGCGTGAGAAATGTGGAAGCCGATGCCCTCAGCAGAGAAATGAACGAAGTTCACGAATGGGTGCTGAACGACCAACAACTACAGCAAGTATTCAAGAAATGGGGACATCCTTCCATAGATTTGTTTGCGACGAAGAACAACAGGAAATGCCATCAGTACGCAAGCAGATGGCCTCAGCAGGGCTCACTGGGGGATGCGTTCTCCTTCCCATGGTCGAACAAATTCCTGTACGCATTCCCTCCATTTCCCCTTGTCCGGAGGACGTTGCAATGGATCCACAGGTACCCATGTCGAGTAATTCTGGTGGCCCCGTACTGGGCCAGACAAGTGTGCTTTTCAGACCTGCTACACTTAGCTGTGGCGGAACCGATGAGATTCCAGAAGACCCCCGACCTTCTGTCTCGACAGGAGGGTGTAGTTTGGCATCACGACCCGGACAGCCTCAAGTTGACGGCCTGGCTCCTGACTTCGCCGAATTCGGTCGGCTAACGATTCCGGAGGACTGTCGGCGTATCCTGCAAACGGCAAGAGCGCCTTCTACAAACGCCTCATACACGTACAAATGGAGAAGTTTCTGTCAGTGGTGTGAGGATCAACCAGGGTTGGCCCCGCAATCGATTAAGCCGGAACAGCTCCTGCCATACTTGCTGTTCTTAGCTCAAAAGGGCCTATCGGTATCGTCAATAAAAGTACACCTGGCCGCCATTTCCAGGTTTACTCGTCGACGGCATTCGACACCATTGTTCAGCGACCGCCTGATTAAGCACTTCCTTAAAGGCCTCTTTCGGAGTTTCCCTCCAGAGAAGAAATTTCCACCGGAGTGGAGCCTCAATCTGGTCTTAACGTCTCTTATGAAGCCTCCTTTTGAGCCAATGTCATCATCGTCTCTAAAGTTTTTTTCGTGGAAATTGGCCTTCCTGGTGGCCATCACTTCAGCCCGACGTATTTCAGAAGTTCAGGCTCTAATGGTAGACCCACCATACTTACGATTTTTCAAGAACAAGGTAGCCCTTGCCACTAACCCACAGTTCATACCGAAAGCTCCTTCGGTGTTCCATAAACACTCCTCTATCGTGTTGCCTACGTTCTTTCCGGAGCCATGCTCGGTAGCGGAGCGCACGTTACACACATTGGATGTAAAAAGGGCTCTCAAGTTTTATCTTCATCGTACGCAACCATTCAGAGAAACAAGACAACTGTTCGTGGCCTATTGTTTGGGTTCTAGAGGAAAAGCCATTTCTAAGCAAGGACTGTCAAGATGGGTGTCATCTACCATTTCGTACTGCCATTCCAGGGCAGGGAAGCCTCTTCTACGACGGCCAAGAGCTCATTCAACTAGAGCAGCGGCATCGTCGACGGCACTGTGGGCCGGAGTCCGTCTGGGGGACATCTGCATGGCGGCTACCTGGGCGGCTACACACACCTTTACCCGCCATTACTGCCTGTCGCAGCAACATGCCGAAGATACCAGGATGGGACAGGCGGTGCTCCGACACCTATTCCAATAAGGTAAGCCCCGACTGAGGGGTTGCATCCTGTGGAATTTGTGACTGTATGTGGTTCGTTTTCCTATGTTAACGATTACTAATGTATACATGATCATAGGGAACGGGCTTTGCGAAGAAAGTATATGGGTTTGCATGCACGCCTCCTCTCTTGGGGGTTTACTGCTATGTAATCTATTCTAAGCATGTGAATCCATGAAAGATCCAATGCTGGAGAAGGGAATAGTTTCTTACCTGTAACTCCATTTCTCCAGCATTGGTATCTTTCATGGATTCACATGCGCCCACCTGCCTCCCCCTGAACATGCAAACCGGTTCCCCCACTACTTTGGGGGCCGAAATCTGAGGGAGCGCGGGGGCGGGTCCTGTATTTATATCATGACGTCCTGACGGTGCGGGCACGCATGATACAAAACAAGGTGGATAGGACGCATAAGCGTCGAAAAAGTTTTCCTACGGGAAAGGGTCTATATATAATGTACCGGGGATTCCCAGCCTGACGACGGGGAATATTCTAAGCATGTGAATCCATGAAAGATACCAATGCTGGAGAAATGGAGTTACAGGTAAGAAACTATTCCCTTTCTTTTCATAAAACATTTACAGATGCTCTTTTACGCCCAGATATTTTCAATTTGTTCTGAGATTATAGCAGGGTAATTTCTTTAATGTCTGAGCCATGCATTTCTTTAATAGTTGAACCAGGTAAAGGTGCAAATTCCTGTCCCTCATGCTACCCCATTGCATTAATTATTCCAGATTCCAAATTATTCACTCATATTTTAGCAACCACAAAATAAAACATACTTCCCACTAATACATCCAGACCAGTAGGGTTTCCCTGAAGGATGCCCGACCCATCACAGCCAAAAAAGAAAATGCATGTAACTGAAAGACCCATTAAAAGAGAATGCAATCTGTATGATATGATATCATATGGCATTTATAACGCACCTATACACAAGTGTTTCAAGGAGCGATATGGCCCTTGAAACTGAAAAAGCATTCAACTGGGTAGGTGGTCAAAGGTCCTGATCAAAATGTTTCTTCAGGATGTGGTACATGACATGAGTTATAGTCAACTATCAGTCACCAACACAGTCCCACCCCACACTTTTCTCCTTCCCCCTTCTCCTGCACTTGTGCGATCTGAATGACACTTGGCCTAGTAGGATCGTTGTCTCTGTCTTCCCTCTGTTCCCCCTCCCTTGCCTCGTCGCCTTGAAACACTTGTGTATAGGCATGTTATAAATGCCATATCATATCATATCATAACAGAAAAGATAGCCTCAATGCCTACCAATCGATGAAAGACTTCCCAACAAAGGGGAACAAGGAAGGGGTTTCACCTAACCCAGCTACTCTTTGTACTTCATATGAAACCTCTGGTGGAGAAGCTTAGGCTTTGCAGAAGCATTAGAGAAATAACGTTCGCTGGAACAAGGGGGAAAGGGATATGATATGATATGTTAGGTTATTTATAACGCGCTTAATACCCATAGGTTTCCAAGTGCGGACCAAAGGATCGAACCTGTATCACTCCGTGTCGTCTTGCTTCCAAGGTGAGCATGTTGCCACTGAGCTATCCTCCCAGGACATTATGTTCACATCCTTGTCACCATAGGGATACTATGCTGCTTATGACAATCTGTTGCAGGAACTAAAGGATTATGGGAAGATGTCAGGATTCAAAATTAACATGACCACATCAAAGGTTCTTATTCTCTCCTTAGACCTTAGACACAGACAGGGTACACAACCTGTAAATTGAAGCACCAATGAAATCTAAAACTAAGAGTATTGCATATTTAAAGATCTACTTAACTAATCCTGTGCAATTATGGGTAATACATCTTCAAATCTATTATCAGAAATCACTGCAGACCTAACAAAATGGCGTAATATGCAATTTCCTGCTTCAGGAAGGTAGCAGCCATAAGTAAACAATGTTTTGTCTCACCTCTTGTATATGCTCCTAGCACTAGCCCTGTCTATTGACCACTCTTTTTTCATATTTCTAAATAATGCAATCTCTAGATGCATTTGGCAAGGGAAAAAGTACAGGGTGAAAGTCAAATTGCTGAGTTTGATTTCAAGTGAGAGCAGTATAGGTTCCCCTCGACTTCTCAAGAGGTTGGTGTATGTTGTGGGGTGGAGGCTGCGTCTCGATGAGGCCCTCCACCCTTAATAATAAGACACACAGACAACCTTGTCTGGATTCGGGTCTCCGTCTGCACTGCCCCTCATGCTCCAGATGTCCCCCTTTTATTAACTTTGCCTCGTGACTTGACACGCCACAAGGATCTTAACGGAACACACCACACTCCTCCGTTTTCATAACCAAACCAAACACTTTTCACAACAGTAACAACAGGTGACAACATAGGGTCTCTGAGGCAGCTTCATTCACAGCGGCCAATACTGTCACAAAGTCACGTGTAACCTCAAGGGAGATCAACTTCAAAGTCTTTGAAGTAGGCTGGTTGCTGCTTTTTCTTGCCGGGCACCTTCTGTTTCTCCTGGGACCTTGTTGCCTCAGATTTGTACCCCCTCCTTGGTCTATGGGTTCTCCTTCTCCATTGCTGGACTCTGGGCCTCCCATGTTGGACTCATCACTCTTGAGGCCTGGCCACTCTCTCTGGTAGGGCAATCGCTGCCACCTAGTCCGGTTCAGTCATCTACCTTGCAAAAGAAACTAGAGTTCCTTGTCACTGCCATTCGGCCATCCGAGGCCATAACCATCGTACCCTTGGTCATTACCACATCCATGGGTGTAGGTTCATGAGGTAGAGAACTGTTTCCTTTTGGGTATCTGGATCGTACCAGCACTTTGTCACCCACTTCCAAGTGCTGCTCTCGTAATCCTCTCCTCACATTTTCCCTTTTGTTTGCCTTTCTCCTTCGCTCAAGCACCAGGTCTTCATCGATCACTCCCGGACTGCAGGTTGAGTGATCCAGCAACAGTCCTCTTGGGCACCGCTGGAAAAGGGCCTCAGCTGGTGGTAGCCAAGTCGAGCAGTGTGGGGTGGACCGGTATTCCGACAAGAACTAGTATAGGGCTCGTTGCTCACACTCTCCTTGTTCATGAGCAATGCAGACCACTTTATTAAGGGTTCTCATCATCCTCTCCACCTCCCGTTTGGCCATACCGGGGTCATCTTGTGATGCTGGATCCCTAGGCATTGAGGTACTTGGAGAATCCGCTGCTCTGAAAGGGTGGGCCATTATCTGTGCACACTTCATCGGGGAGCCCACGGGTAGCAAATATCTTTTCGAGACCTGGTATCACATCTTCAAGTGAGGTGGACTCTACAAACTCCACCTCCAGGTACTGCGACCACTGGTCTACAAGCACCATGAAATTATTGTCCCGTCGGGTGGATCCAAAGTCCATATGCACCAGTAGTCGAAGTGAGTGGGAGTGGTTTGGAACAGTGCTCCTCTACTTTTTTAATTAACTTTACTATTCCTATACTTTTATTTCAAAAAGGATCCATTCCGGAATGGTTTCATTTTAAAACAAAAGTTTAGGAAGAAGTTGAAACTTGCACTTTCAGTGCACTACAGTGAAGATTCCCTTAAACAGCAGGTGAATTTGTTTGGGGGTGTATATTATGTGTGGGAGGGAGGGTGCGAGGGGGTTTGTGGGGGGTGTGGGCAGGCCAGTAGGGAACATAGTTCCACAACTTCTTTTCGAACACTTCGACCACTGATATGCAGGGTACCCCAGGGAATGTTGCTCCGGTCCATGGATTCAATGTAGGGTTTTCTTTTGCGTAGTAATGCCGCCTAACACCACAAACAGGCTGGGACAAACTCTTCCATCTTTTCTTCAAGGCCTGGAAACCAGACCTTCATCCAAAGCCGGGCTTTGGTCTTGGCGGCTTTCTGTTGTCCTTTGTGTGACAGCACCCGCAGCACCAGATTGGAGGTTATAACCATTTTTGAACCCCTGAGAATCGCCCCATCGTCCATGAATGTCAGTTCAGATTGCACCCGCCACATTTGCTTCAGGGTTCTCCTTGCATCATGCTTGTGCTTCTTCAGCTTATCCAGGACACGTTTCCACTGCCCTGCGTTCCCGCTGACCTGAGCAGTTGGAAGCAGTCGTCATTCACTGATGCCTTTTGTATCTCTTCGGGGGACTTCGACAGGGGCGTAGACGCTGATAGCAGTTCTCCCTTTCTTCAATGTCCTTCCCCGCTTCCTTTGCTTCTGCCGGGTGCTGGGAGAGGAAATTGGCAGCATTGGCGTTCCTGGGGTGATACACCAGTTCCAGGTCATACTATTGCAGGGCAAGCAACCACCACTCAATCCGAGCAGGGGGTTTGGAAGACGAGCCAACCATGATCGGGAGAAGTGGCTTGTGCTCAGTGACCACCGTCACTGACTTGTTGTACATGTATAAGTGAAAGTGTTTGCAGCCCCAGAGCACGGCTAGAGTCTCATGTTCTATATGTGAATAACTCTGCTCCGTAGCCGACAGGGATAGGCTCGCAAATGCCACCTGACGGGCGTTGCCCTGATCGTCAGGCTGTGTGAACACCGCCCCCAGGCCAAATGGGCTTGCATCCACAATGATCTCCGCCTTCTTGTTGGGGTCAAAGAATGCCATTGTATCTTCTGCCATAAGCATGCTTTTGATCTTCTCAAATGCGCTTTGCTTGAGGGTGGTCCAACTCCAGACATAATCCTTCTTCGTAAGCTTGCGGTGGAGCGGTTCCGACAAAGTGGCTAGGTTCTGTATGAATCTCCTGCAGTATGTGACCATACCAAGAAAGCTACATACTTCTAAGGCATTGGAAGGGGGGCCTGTCACCTGGATGTCCCGTACTTTTGCCGGGTCTGGGTAAATCCTGTCTTCTTGGAAAATTAATCTAGAGAGTTTGATCTTCCTTTGCATGAACACGCATTTGTATTCATGCAGCGTAAGCCCCAGCTGCTGAATGTGGGCCAGGACATGCCCTAGCCTGTCCAAGTGTTCTCATTCTGAGCTGGAGTAGACCATAATGTCGTCACTGAGCCTTTCCCAAAGCTCCGCCCACCTATGCTGCAACTCGAGTACAAGTTCCGCGTCCCCTCCTGCCCTGTTGCTTTCGCGCTCCAGTTTCTCTTCCGCTTCCTCTAGTTCTGTTAGGACCCCACCCTGTAGGCCTTTTGACTTAGCAATAGCAGCACCCCGCAACACCACCTTAAAGGCCTCCCAGAGTGTGCACGCTGAATCTACGCTGCCTGTGTTTACCTCAAAGTACTGTGAGATCGCATCCCTGATATCTTCCCTGAAGACTGGGTCTCTGAGCGCCTCCGCCCGGAGGTGCCACGTCGGTATCCGCGCCCTGGGGCGGCAGTGCTGCCAGGTCAGCACCAGAGGCGAGTGGTCCGACAGGACCCTCGCTCTATATTCTATTTGGGTGGTCTCTATCATCACATCTGGCGTGGCAAAAAAAATAATCCAGCCTCGTGTGCAGGTGCTGCGGAGCTGAGTAGCGCGAGTACTGTGTTTCATTAGGGTGTTTCAGTCTCCAAACATCCGCCAGCCCAAAGTCATCTAGTAATGTCTGTAATACCCTGGCCGCTGGGGTGGGCCTATCAATCATCCCATCAGATCTATCTGCCTTTGGGTCGAGCACACAGTTAAAGTCCCCTCCCCAGATAACCGCTCCCCCCACACACGCGCCCAGATGAGTACATAGGGTTCTAAAATACGTAGCAGTGTTTTGGTTGGGGGTATATGTATTTATAATGCACACCTCTTTATTCTCTACCAAGGCCTTTAATATGACCAACCTACCCTCCGTGTCCACCACCTCTTGTGTAAGTTGGAGCGGGACGTGCGGTGCCACCCAGACCAGCACCCCCATAGCGTAGGCAGAGTACGGAGAGCCCACTACAGTACCTCTCCACTTCTTCCCCACCAGTTCCAATTATTGCTGGGTCAGATGTGTTTCCTGCAACAGCGCAATATCAATCCTCTGTCTTTTTAAGTACATCATGACTTTGTTTCTTTTTAAGTAGCTAAGTCCCCTGACATTCCATGTTACGATCTTAAGGTCTCCCATGGCTCATGAGTGTCTTCTTGCCTCCCATGTAGCGACTCCCCTTTGCCCACGTGATACAGATACAGCCCTCCATTTTTGCTTGTAGCTTCTCGTACCAGCTCAAAAGCCCCATAACTATGTACACGATAAATCCCCAACTTCCCTCCCCTCCCCCCACCCGTCCCTTCCCCAACATCACACACCCTAACTGCTGCCCAGCTCCATTCTCGGAGCTCAGGCACCCCCACATCTAGCCCTGCAAGCACCAAACGATGCATAGAGCTCAGTAGGGTGAAGTCGCTCTAATGGCCACTTAACTAAAACTGTTGTGGGGTAGAGAGAATCACTCCGTAAGGCTCCCGTTAATTCAACATTAACCACAGTGCTTATGACATATAGTGCAATAGTCTGACCTTCTCTACTGAAGGCTGCGCAAGCGACTATATTCAAGTCCCACGTGCCGCGCCATCTTGCGGCACCTTCTTCGTGCATCACTTATCTCTTCCGAGCTCTTTCTCCGTCTGAACTTCTGACTCCTGGGGACATCCTTGCGCATCGAGCCATCCCATGGCATCCTCCGGGGTCTCAAAAAACAAAGTTTTATGTTTATGAATGACTTTCAATTTTTGCCGGATACAGTAACATATATTTGTGGCCCGCCTCTCTCAATCTCCGCTTTACCGTCCCAAAGTTCATGCGGCTACGCTGCACAGACAGGGTGTAGTCCGGGTAAGCCGTGATGTTTGCCGCTCCTCGTGTGATCGTTCCTCCCTTACGAAAGTGTTCCAATATCCTCTCCCAGTAACGGTAATTAAGAATTTTGGCTATCACCGGCCTAGACGGGTTCCCCGGTGGCGGCCTCCTTGTTAGGGCTCTATGTGCCCTTTCCACTGCAAATCCTTGGGATAGGGCTCCTCCGGGTATCTCTTGCAGTAGCATGGATTGAATGAATTCCGTGGGATCGTGGCCCTCCAATCCCTCCGGCAGACCCACGATGCGGATGTTGTTTCGTCTGGCTCGTCCTTCGCCTCCTCCGCTCTGCTCTCCAAGTTGCCCACTCTTTGTATCCTTTGTATCAGGGCATGCAATTCGGCTTTATGGGAGGCGCAATCCGCAGTATTCGGGCTAACTTCCTTCTCAAGGGACTTCGTGCGCTCCGCCAAGGCCCTGACATCCTGACGGAGTAGGTTAACGTCCTCCTGCACCTCTCCGACCTTGGGGTCCAGTGCCGTTTTTAGTTCAGTGACAGCTAGTTCGAGTTTAGATTCCCAGGCCGCCCTTAGGTCCGCAATCGCAGCCAGGATTTCTTGGTTGGCGCCCGAAGTCGTCATGCCGCTTGCAGGCAGCTTGTCCCTGCTCTTGGTAATGTCTTGACCCTGGGACGTTTTAGCGAAGTCGTCTAAGGTGGGCTGTTTCGCCTTCGGCCTCACCGTTCTATTCGACATGACCCAGAGGACCTGTATTTTGCACAAGTGACAAATGTGCACTCAGTACGCCCCTTTCGCTAGGTCACCGTGCGGCCTGCTTCTTCTTTTGTTCTGGACATTGGTCGGCCATTTTGTGTCGTCTTTCGTCTCCGGTGCTCCTTATCTCTTCCGCACTGATCTCTGTCGCAGTTCCTCCTGCACCCTCCAGAAGTTCACCACTCGTAGCCCAATCATTCACACACCGGCATGTGTATTTTCAGCAGTCGACGGCCCGTCATCACGCACTTTTTTGCCCGGATCGTTGCAGGATCTCGGGAGCTCCTCCAGATCGCGTCCTCCTACATGGCCCTCGTAGCCACGCCCCCACCTGAATGTAATAATTGCTGTATATTTGGCACTTAGCTGTGGGACCCCCATTCTCTTGTTCAGAGGCTTCTCTGATACTAGTATGTGTTCAATAGGCAGGTCATTGCACCAGCCCTTCAAAATTGAGTTGCTGACTTGAAGACACTTTCTTCCAATGACTGCCACTGTCTAAATTAAGTCGGATTGTATGTATGTCTTGGAGGGTGGGGGAGACTGGATTAACATCACAGGTTACAGATGGACTAGGGGAACCCGTTGGATCGTCCATCTACAACCGCCGAACCACCAACGGCTGTTCCTCTTCCTACCTCTTCCCACCTTGTGTGCTGGGCTCTGCTTAAAGGCGCAGTAGCTTGCAAAACCACCCCCAGACATGTGTTCGAAGGTCTGACTCAGCATTCTTCTACTAGTCGCGTTGGCCATCTGCAGACGCTCTGGGGCGGCGTTCTCCTCCCTCAGCTCCTCCGCCGTCGCTGTATCTGGGGGCAGCCATGGGTCGTCATGCAGTTCTGCCAACTCTGGTTCTTGGTCCACGTTTAACTTTTGATGAAAAGTTTAAACTTCGAGGCATTCCTTGTTATTTCTTGTCTTGCGTTCTGCGCTGTCACCATGGTCCCTTTGAGGGCCACCACTGTAAGGAGTCTCAATGAGAATCTTGTGTCTGTTTTCCTGTTCATCGGCTGTTTTACTAGGACTTCCTAGCTGACTGCAAATTCTTTGGGCACTGCCTTTCGTCGGTTGTCTGTGTCTTGTTTGGTCCTCCCTTTCCTCCCTGAGTCCCTGGTTGCTATGTCCTCATTCTGTTCCTCTTGGTCATCTGGGTTTCTCACCAGTCTTCTCTGTACTTGATACTGCATCATGATTTCGGCCGGCCTTTTTCTGGTTGCTTCATGAGGGGTGTTCTGGTAGTCCCTGAGCATCCTGCACAATGCCTGGTGGGGGTTTACGTCTTCGATGTGAGCTCTTTGAATGGTCTTTCTGATGAACGCCATGAATTGTTCGGCCATGCCATTCGCCTGGGGCCATCTGGGTGTGATCATTTGGTGGTTGAACCCCATCATTTTTGCAAATGGCTGTTGAATGGGGGTCCGTTGTTCGATTTGATTGTGCAGGATATGCCCCACTCGCTCAGTGGAAGATGGCGGCGCCCTATGGGTATGGCGTCGTGATCATCCTCTTGATGATGGGGAATCGTGAATATTCATCAATGAATACTAATAGGTATTCACCTGTGTCCATTGGACCATAGGAATCAACCACCACGCGGTCCCAGTGCCTGTCTGGGATTTGTGTAGGTTGTAGCGGTATTGGAGCCTCTGCTCTTGCAGTGCATTGGCAGGGCAGGCAGTTCTTTATCCATTCTTCCACACGGGTGTCCATGAATGGGAACCAGACGTGGCACCTTGGTTGCTTTTTTGTGTTGTCAGCCCCTCTGTGTCCTTCGTGGCCCGCCTTTATGACTTCTGCTCTGAGTGCGGAGGGGATGACTAGCTTGCATCCCTGCAGTAGTATTGACTGGTTCTTGACTGCTAGCTCCCTGTGTATTTTGGCCAGCCTTTCGATTTCTTGTTTGTTTGACTCTGGGTGGCTTGCGAGCTGTCAGTGATAGTCCCTCCGTTTGTTGTTGGTGATTAATGATATGGCCAGAGCCATGGATGCATCGGTCGCAGAGGTGGAGGCGACAGTCTCTACTGAGAGTGCAGGTGGTAGTGCGTTCGCTGTGACGTAGTTGAGATATTGGCCTTCCTTGTCATTTGGCCTCCCCTGGGGGGACGTGAGATGTAATCCGCAGGATTCTGGTCTCCTCGGGTCTGTGGATGATAATGTAATCATATTCTTGGAGGCGGATGTCCCACCTCTCAATCCTCTGTGGCATTTTGGTTCAGGGGCTCCCGAATAGGGAGACAAGGGCCTGGTGGTCAGTGATCATGGTGAATTTCGTCCCTATAATGAAGTTCTGGAAATGTTCACATGCCCAGACTGCTACCAGATTTTATTTTTTGGCCTGCGAGTGTGCTGTTTCTGTGGGCCCTGCTCACATATGCCACAATGTGTCTGCGGTGTGTGTCTGCCCTACTTGTTTGGGCGAGGATGGCCCCGAGCCTGACTGGACTGGCGTCCACAATGATCTCTGTGTGCCAGGTGGGGTCAAAGTAGGTGAGGCGTTTGGCTGCAGTTAGTGTCTGCTTGACGTTGTCGAACGCTGTCTGGCATTCATCGGTCCATTGGAACGGTGTGTCCTTCTGCAGGAGTCGGTGCAGGGGTTTTGTGCAGGTTGCATAGTGTGGAATGTGTTATGTCCTGGCCTGTGGACACCCAGGCCAGGCGGGCCAGGGCTGGGAGCACCCAGCCAACATGCTTATGGGGTCTCATGCATGGCCTGGGGGCACCCAGGCCTCTTCAAGTGGATAACGCTGGCATTGACTGGCAGGGGCACCAGCTTTCAGGGATGGAGTTGCCCAGCAGGGGCTCCATGGATGTAGCGGACACTGTCATGTTGGAGGGCCTGGCAGGGCAGGCCCTCAGCCAACTAGGCAGCACCAGCATGGTGCTGCTGAATAACGACGCGGCACACCATCGTTTCCGTTACTCTCTAGACTGCCGAGCGGGAAGCCGCTCATCACTTTTTATTGAGACTTGTCACGTGGCTACTGCTCCTGGGAGATACCATGCTCCCAGTAGGGCTGACCCATTACACTCCTCCTTTTCCATAGGGAACAAACAAATGACAAATATTCAGGACATCACTGCCATTTACATTGATTCTTTGACAGGTACACGCTTACTGGGGTGACAGTGTAGTGATACGTTTGGGGTTTCCTCACATTACCAAAGGACCCTTTATTAACCTGGGTATGTGAGATCTAATCCCACTGAAAACACCAATGAGAGTACGGCACCACTTAAAGCATATCCAGACCTACTGATGTCCACAACTTTACATTACCCTTGACTGGGCCATTTAAAGCAAGTCCAGGTTTGCAGGCTCCCAGCCTTCATGGGAATGTCTATGGTGCCCATCTTGCGCACTAGTGGAGTTGCGGGAAACCAGTTATGCTTCTCACCAATGGGAGTTCAGGGCAGTCACACCACAGTTCAATGGCCGGCAAAGCCGCACCTGGGGAGGCCCAGGGGCCACATCAGCCCAAGTCCACCAAGTCCACAGCCTTTAGGGCCACTCGTTGCACTTCTCTTTCCACCTGAGAGCGGCTGGCCGGCAGACACTGGTGGCAGGGTGTCTGGCCGACCGACGTAGGGGGGGCACACAAGCACTTGTGAGAGCTGCAACCCCATGTGTCAGTCCAGTTCTTCTTTGTTTCCAATAACCAGTGTGGAAGGATGATAGGCCACACCTTCCCCACCTCTTTCCACATTTTAACCTCCCCCGCCCCCCAGTTAGGACCGTTAGAACAAAAACCGGTGCGCAGCGGCCTGGGTTACACCCTGTGTTTTTGCCCCCTAGTCTGGAGCCCTCCATTATTCACTGCTGGGGGCCCGGGTTCTTTGAGGCCCATCTGCACATCGTGCTTTCTATTTTCCAATTGCAGGTGGTGTGCGCCGCATCTCTTCCCAGTGGAGAGAGTGCCAGGAGTGAATGCAGCATCGGCCATGCCTCCCTTTCCCTTTTTTTTCCCGCGGCTCTGATCGCGGAGCCCAGAACACCCACCGCCCATGGGCCCAGGTCTCAGGAGGGCCGGAGGGCAGCGCATGCTACGATTTCCTTATCAGGCAGCCGGGATCTTTCTTTCTTCGCTCCGGTATGGAGTGTTTTCTCTCTCTTCCTGCCACATGGCAGGGGCTCTGCGGCGCAGTTCTATTCATGTGCCGCATGCCTGCCTCCTTCTCCTTGCAGCGGAGGCCACTGGGCAGCTTCACTCTCATGGTGGGGGGAGCAGCTCACCTCCCCATCCGGATCCAGAACTCTCCTCCATGCGGCGGATGCCCCCGCTCCCTATTCTGTGGCCGACGCAATCTCTTCCTTGATGGTGGCCACTATGCCACAGAACACTGCAGGGCAATGGGGGCCCTCCCTCGCTCGTTGCCAATGTTATGTCCTGGCCTGGGGGCACCCAGGTCAGGCGGACCAGGGCTGGGGACACCCAGCCGACATGCAGGGGGCACGCAACAGACCATGGGCTGCGGTCACGTAGCGGGATTTCAGACAGGGATCACCCTGCATATGTTGGGAGCACCTGACACAACATCCAGGCTGGGGACACCCAGCAGACAGCTCGGGACTGGGTGCACTCAGACAGCCCGTGAGCACACAGGCTCATGCATGGCCTGGGGGCACCCAGGTCCCTTCAAGGGGCACCGGCATTTAGGGATGGAGTTGCCCAGCAGGGGCTCCATGGATGTGGCGGACAGCCATGTGTGACAGCATTGCCCGGCAGGGGCACTGTCACGTTAGAGGGCCCTCAGCCAACTACGCATCACCAGCATGGTTCTGCTGAATAACGACGCGGCACACCATGTTTTCCATTACTTTCTTGACTGCTGAGCGGGAAATCACTCATTACTTTTTATTGAGACTCGTCACATGGCTACTGCCACGTGCTCCTGGGAAATACCATGCTCCCAGGAGAGGTGACCCATTACAGAATGCACTTGGCTCAGTAGCCTGCCATGCCAAGGAAGGATCGTACATCGGCCACCTGGTGTGGTGACTGGAGGTTTGTGATGTTACTGACTTTGTCCAGGTCTGGTGTCATCCCTGCATCAGAGAAAATATGTCCAAAGAATTTGAGTATCCTTTTGTTCAATCTTCATTTCTCCAGGTTTAGTGTGAGGCCTGCATCTTGCAAAGCGATGCATTTTTGCAGCTGTGTGGTGTCATGTTCTTCCTGTGTTGCCCGAATACCAGGATGTCGTAGCTGTAGTTCAGCACGGATTTGACTGGGCGGATGACTTGTCTGATGGCCTATTTCCACTGCCGAGGAGATGCCGAAGTTCAGGTGCCGGTATCGGAAAAGGCCCTTGTGTGTCAAGAATGTGGTAATGACCCTTGACTCTGGATGTAGTTTCAACTGGGGGTACCCTTGGACTAGGTCGAGTTTTGAGAATGTTATTCCCTGTTCACCTGCACACTCATGTCCTCGCTGCATGGGCTTGGGTGATGTTCCTGTTGAATGGCGGTATTGGCAACCCTCATATCAATGCATAGTTGTATGTGCCTCCCTTGTTTGGGGATGATTACTAGTGGAGAGACCCATGGGGTGGGTACGGTGGTTGGTTTGATGATGTCATTTAGTAACAGTTGGTTCCGTTCCTGTGATACTGCCTGTTGGAGGTGGAATCCTACCCTGTGGGGTGCTGGGGAACAGGTGGTATTGTCTTGTCAACGTGTAGCTTGATCAACACGTCTTTCAGTTTCCCAAGACCTTTGCAAAAATCCAGATATTTAGTGTGGATGCCCTCTCTTGAGATCGGGATGCCTCTGTGTTAGTATTGTCCATCGTGCACACTATTTATGGGTTGTCTGTTGGTGTCTCGGTCGGTTGAATCACTTTGCAGTTTTGGAACTTAATGTTGGTAAGTCCCAGGAGGCTTGCAGTGTGGTAGCTAAGCAAACAGCGACCTTTGGTGGGGCTGTGGATCACATGAATGGTGGTGTTGACCACCTCACTGTTGTGCACTAGCGTGCACCAAAACTGTCCTACGGAATGTAGTGGTTGTTCAGCTGCCCATTGAAAGATTCTCGAAGAGGTCTTTGTGAGGGTTGGTCTCTCGGGCATCAGCAGGAACTCCTGTTCACCGATCATGTATACTGTTGCGCCTGAGTCGATTAAGAAGCAATACTGTTTGTTTCCTAGGTTGACGGTGATTCTGGGGGCCTCCTTTGCTTCTTGGTCATCCTGGATGAGATTGATGTACTCGTCCGCTTGGGGGCGGTCGTAGTCGCTTGTGTAGTCATATGGGTTGACTGGTTGCTTTTTTTGTTCCCTGTAGTATTGGTATAAGTGTGGGGGTTCATTTCCAAATCGTGTGCTGGCATCGTATTGGTCATAGCTCTGTTCTGGGTCTTGATATGGCATCTCGTCCATCGTCCTCACAAACCGTTGTTGTCCCTGGAAGTGTGCCAACTGGGGTCATGGGGCGTAGTGTGCTTGTGGAAACTCCCTGTTGTATTGTCTCCCTTGGGCTGGAGGGTTCATTCTGGGTGTGGGGAATGGCCTCCCTTCATGACAGACAGATTGGAAATGACCCTCTCTCCTGCAGTTTGAGCATTTTTGGGTGTGGGACGGCAAATTCCTGAATGTGGAAAACTCATCCTGCATCGATAACACTGTCTTTGGGTCCGTTTGAACAATTGGCTACTCAGTATTCTTGTGGGCACAGCTGCGATTGACTCACTCCGCTCCCCTTTTCGCTCCTGGGACATTCTCAATGAATGCTGCCTGTGTGTCAACCCTCTCAAATATCCTGACGAGCTCACTCACTTCATCAGTGGTTAGTGGTTTCTTGACAAGTTGCTTCCTAAAAATGGGTGAGATGCATCCTTGAATGACGCAAAGCCTTATTGCCTTCTCTACTGAAAATTTGTGAAATCGGCAGTGGGTACTCTTCAGGCATTTGTTGAATTCATCTATGGTTTCATCCAGCCTTTGTGAGCATTGGTTGAAGACGTATCGCTCGTAGTCGCGGTTGGGTTCAATAACGAGTATTTCGTTGAGTGCTGTGATGAGTGATGCATAACTGTCCTTCTCGTTTGGGGGAATGGTCTTGATAATGGATTTGATTTGTCCGCCAACCAGGTTGATGAACATGTCCCACAGTGTCAGTGATTGTTCCTCTCCTGCTGCTTTGACAAAATAGCTAAAGTCCTCAACCCACTCAACCCATCTGGGCACCTTGTCGCTCTGCAGTACTAGTGTGAATGGGAGTGGCTTACTTAGTTGTGGGCTTGGCCACTCATGATGTTTGATCTGTAGGGTGTGCGCTCTTCCTCGCTCTCCTCTGGTCAATTGGCATAACCCTGGTGGGATCTTGGTTACCGCCTCAAAGCCTGGAGCTCCCCAGGTGTTCTGAAGGCCTCTCTCTATTTTTTTTCCTCCCTTATGGTGTTCAGATGGGCCTCTATAGTTCTCCCTTATCGCCCGGGGCGGTGTTTTACACATGCTTTGTTGTTCTGCCAGCTGGTGCTGAGCTGGTCACTTGTCTGGCTCTTGGTGTGCCTGCTTCTGTGAGGATATTGTGCTGTGGATAGTAGGGCCTGCGGTGCGCAGGTCTTACCTTGTCACTGAAATGCTTACACGCTGTGGTGTGGGTCAGCGGGAGTATTCTGGATGAGTTGTCCCCTGTTGCGCCCGGCAGGGTTGCTACGTCAGGATGGTGAGTTGCTTAAGAGGAGGTTTCTGGCGGGATCGCCGCTTTGGATAGGGGGGTGAGCGGTGGACTGCCGTGGAATCACTGCAGGTCGGCAGATTGCTTCAGCTGCTGGAACGGCAGACTGCCGTGAGGGACAGGACACGGCCGGATCACTGCATGTCGATGTGCTGGTGGGATCGCCAGCTGTCAATCGGTCGCGCAGCTGCTGGAATGGCAGACTGCCATGAGGGACAGGACACGTGGGATCACCGCGTGCAGATGTGCTGGCAAGATCGCCAGCTGCAACCCGGGTGTGCGGTGGGAGAAATCCTTGTCGCCAGTTGTTGTACTCTGCTCTAAATTAATGGACGCGACTCCCGAGTATGAGGAACTCCTTCCTTTTATTACCTCCTTCTCCTTTCACCAAACTACCAACTGCTGTTACCAGGCTCTGCCCCTTCCTCTTCCTCCCTCTTCCCAACTTGTGTGCCAGGCTCTGCTTAAAGGCACAGTAGCTTACAACAATGACTATTTGCCAGACTCTATTCTGCCGCTGTTGGTCCACCTCTGCATCTGGTATTCTCCCCACCCCTCGCAACTGCAAAGCATTTGACAGAAGAGTTACCCATCAGTAAGCAGCCTCACGTCTCCCAAAACCTATTGGGGCTTCAAGATAGCTAGCCCACAAACAAATGATATTCTACCTAAAGGTTTTATGCTACACATTTCCAGCAAGCTTAAATATCAAAGAACTCAAAGAAGGTGAAGAGTTGCGAGATATTCAATAGATGCAGATCATGACCTTTGAATTCATGCTATAAGTTACCATGTATATTTTTGTATCGAAATTGGGCGATTTAGTCCTAGCATAAACATTTTAATCACTTTGCAAGTCAATGAAGCTTCTTACTATCTTTCACCACCATCAGCAATAGAAGGCCTAGCTTGAGTTGAGGCAGTTGGAGGGCCTCTATTATTAAAAAGACCAATTAGGTACCTGTATAGCAGTTTATAAAACCAACATTGTTCTTCCCTAGAACAGTACCATGAGTTTCTCTTTGCACGTATTGCCTTACCTCCTCTTCTAAGGCCCAAACATTTAGGAACATACACCTTTAAAAAGAATGGGGAAGGAAACATCACAGCGTTTCCAGCCAGGGTATTCCTTTGCCTCACAACCCCGGAGCAAGCCGACATTTCTTTCATGCAAGTGCTGTGATGTTGGGAGTAGTTTGGTTAGGGTGGGTGTCATACTAATGCCACAATTACGCATAATACACAATCCAGAAATTGTGCTGAGAGCACCCAGCCTCTGTAGCTTCGAGTGAACATTCTTGCAAAACACAGCCAATTTAAGCTGAGTCACTTTGGCTAAGGAGGGGGTGCCTGAGGCAAAGTTTTATTTTTATTTTTTTACTATTTGAGAGGCCCTTCCTTTGACAAACCCCAAATGCATACATTCTTGACAAATAAGATTATTAGCAATGCCATAATATATGGTTAGGTACTGTACTTTTTTTTAAAATTAAGGAATGTAACTTCTGGGAACGCGTGAAAAATCATTTTTTACCAAAGCACCCCATTGTGAAGACATTATGGGGATTCTAATTATATTGCATGGGCGGAGTCACAGACTGAATACAATGTCAACAGTAATGCATTTCAAAAGGCAGGACCAGCTCAAGTGGTTTCTCAAAAATGCTCTTGGTGGGGACAGTGTTGTACTTGGCCACTGTAATCTTCATGAGCGATACAGGAGAACAAAAGTGCGCCTTTCCAGCACACTTGTTATGCACACAAGATCATTGTGTCCTTATGAAAATGGCAGCATATTGGGAAAATGGTTGTGGAAGCAGCAGTATTGCGAGGAAGGTGTGTGCACCAAGAAACACAATGAAGATCAGCCCTTGGTTGGTACAAGGGAACACGTGCCAGTGCCACTGGCTGTCACCAAGATATAGGAGCAGCAGGACGAAAGGTTATTGGTTCAGTTGCGAGGATCCTTCTTAGACAATGATCTGTAGCATCATACCTTCGACACCAAGAAGGGCCAATGGAACTGCCAAGAACATCTTTCTTTATAAGCCACCATGTAGACACTATGGAACCAAAAGCATTCCCACCCAAACCAATGTCAGGCAACAGTTTCTCGTGGTAGGTCACACGTGTACCCTTTAATTAGCATAAAGAGCCACCTCTTGATGGGGATTTCGTCTTGCCCTGTATTTGATGATCAATGACATTTTTAAAATATTCTGAAAGCTTTTAGGAGATGTGAAGTTCACATTTTGGATTTGTGTCAAGCAGAACATATGCCTTAGTTGTGATCTGCAACCACAAATTGGTTGCATAGAAAAGAGTAATGCTCTCAACATCACAAATAATCGTCCTCCCTTAGCTTAGCGCAATTCTCACCACTTAGGATTTTCCAGGCCATAGAAAGGAACTAAATTGGAGATGCAAAGTATTGGATGTATACATCACTCCACAACCCATGAGAGCCATACTGTTTTTGGCAGCCTTTGGCTCTCCTGCCAGCTTCCACATTTCGGCAAAAGTGGACCCAGATTCTGAATGAAAAGTCTAGTCATAATGCGGATTAGTGCCTAGGATCTGTTTTATCCTCCAGTCTAGGGAGTGATTGTTAACATGGACTATTGGGCATTTGGACAAGACTAGAGTCCCAGAGTCCCCAATACCCATTTCTACCAGTTTGTAGAAATAACCATTGATGTAGGAACATACTGTAGTGTAGAACACGTAGCTAAGGCTTTGGGGAATAATACTGATAACTCTGTACTTAGATATGCGAAGAGGCAGTGGAGAACATGTTGACTATGTGGTTCTTCCACGCGTGTTCCATAATCCCTAGCAGTCTTCTAGGAAAGGAAAATGAGGAAATCACGCCAAAAGACTCCGCCAACACTCTCATCTAAAGAACCAAGCGTAGATGCAAATCAGCAGTATGAAAAGGCTCTAGAAAAACATTGTAATTCAGCAGCTCCTTTCACTCACTTAGCCACCTAACAGGCATCTGCACTATATATAATCAGGCACCTGATGAAGAATGGATACATCCCAGAGTTTCAGGGGGAGTACTAATGAAGCAACTGCTTCATATGAGCCACGGAGTAAGAAAGGATTTGCAGTTATCAGGGACCCTCAATTCATAGTATATCCTATACTATTTTACGGTTCCCACCTTCTTTATACAAAACCTAAACGTCGCTGGACATGTAAACAACTCAACACCAGCAGATGAGGGCCTGGACTCATGTAGCAGACCGCTTTTCTCTCAGTAACATAGCCCAGCTACAACCCTACAAACATTTTAGGGATTTAAATGTCATCCTAAGTCTCAATCCTAGGCAATGTAGTGTTGAGATCTAATAAGCGTGCAAACTGCGCAAGTTACCATCATAGTGCTCTCTCAGGGCTAGAACTTGCTTAGCGGTTGCACCGTGCTGGGGGGAGAAGAAAGTGGAAGCAGAGCAGAGATTGGGGCTCATAGTGAAAATGGCAGTACTAGGCGCAGAGGGTTATGATATGATAGGTTATTTATAACGCACTTAATTTAAGAGCAGACCCACAAATCGAACCTCTGTTGCTCCGTGTCGTCTTGCTTCCAAGGCGAGCACGTTGCCGCTGAGCTATCCTTCTGAGACGGTTAGGAAAGACAGGGGAACATTTTAACCACTAGTGCTCAGCGCTACCATAGAAGAGGTTATATCCCATGCTGCAATGCTCAGGGTCTGTATGGCAGTGAGCCAGGAACTTCCCACACCCTTCCAAGTCATTTAAAGAACTAGGTTACACTGTTCAAATGTAGCTTTCTTGGACATTTTCTTATGTCCGTGCAAAATATTGCCAATGTTGAATTGGTACCCACCCCACCCCAAAGAATATTTACCCACGAGGAATGGTGCCCTACGTGGAGCCTGCCATGGAACAAACACAGTGGAGGGGTATAGTAAATGCCACCAAATTAGAAGGAATGTGCCCATCTAGGCTTATTTTCAGCTAGCAGCAGTTACACATCTGTCAAACCATAGGATCAGCAGACTTATCAGGGAGACCCTGACACAAATGACCATTTTTCTACTTTCACCACCAAATATATATTCTTCAACTTGCACTGAAATGCAGGATTTGGCAAGTAGGTTCACGTTCCTCATGAAAAGTCTCTTATTGACGTTGGAATTTTAAGGCGTTATTTCTTTCTATAAGATTGCACAACACACGAAGCCTTCACTATGATCATCCCCGCTCTTCTCTGCCAGTGACCTTTGCCATGGTATTAAAATTTGAAAGTAAAAGCTCAGAATATTGCCCCAATGTCGAGTTGAATGGGTATTTGAGAAAGACTCTTAGACGGTCTACAGTCACAGATACATACACTCCTGTTTACAAGTGAGTGGGATGATCGCTGTAAGAGTAACAAAGATTTAAACATTTAAAAATCAATGTAATCTGTTATGGTGAACTACTTTTCATTTGAGCTTGATAGACTACGCCTCAAACCCTCCACTGGCTTTGTTGTATGGTCGATGGTTAAACATGTAAGGGATGGGGAGCACACAATCTTTCAGACAACTCTCTTCATCAGAGGAAGGATTAACATAGAAACAATGAAGGTCTTTAGCCTAGCAGGGGGATATGATATGATGTGGCATTTATAACACGCCTGTACACAAGTGTTTCTAGGCGCGACAAGACAAGGAAGGGGAAACAAAGAGAGGACAAAATAACGATCTTACTAGGCCTTGTGTCATTCAGATCGCGCAAGTGCGCCTAAGAGGGACGGGGAGAAGTGCCAGGGGGGGAAAAAGGGGAAGTGCAGTTAACTCACAAGTGCAGCCAATGGGTGGATCACAAGTGCAGAGAGAAGGGACTGTAGGATTGCAGATACAGACCCTTAAGTGCTGGGGAACCCGGAGGCAGTGCAAGGGCAACTGGACATGCAGGATCCTGGACCCGAGTTCAGAGGGTGACCAGTGCAAGGAGCAGCCAGGTGCATCCGCAGGGGAGAGGAAGGGAGAAAGCCGAAGCGAAAAGAAAGGTCTTGAGTTGCTTCCGGAACCGGAGGTGGTTCTGCTCAAGTTTGAGAGAGGCAGGGAGGCTGTTCCAGAGGGAGGCCCCAGCCGAGGAGATAGATATGCCCCCCGCTCTCTGTTTGGAGAAGCGTCTGACCCTCAGAGAGTTGCAGGTGGATGAGCGGAGTGCTCAAGAAGAAAGATGTTTTGGAAGAGAAAGTTTCAGATAGAGCGGTGCCAGGCCCCAGAAAGCCTTGTGGATGATGCAGAGGGTCTTGAACTTGATCCTTGCAGCCACAGAGAGAAAGTAAATAGATTTCAGGGCTAAAGAGATACGATACCTGAGCTTGAGGCCAAGGATAATTCTTGCAGTCCTGTTCTGGATAAGTTGTAAAGGTCAAAGAGTAAAGGCAGGAAGATTTGGAAAGAGGCTGTTGTAATAGTCCAGCCTATAGAGGACCAGAGCTCTGGAGACAGTGAGGTTCTGGTGGAAAGTCAGAAAAGGGAAAATACCTCTGAGGAGGTGCAGCTGATAGTTTGGCTTCTTAGAGACACCAGAGATGTGAGGAGGGAAGGAGAGGGTGGACTCGAAGATGACACCAAGGTTCTTAGCCTCAAAGAAAGGAGCAGGAGGAGGGCCCAGAGTGGGCAGCCAGAGAGCGAGGGGGAGGAAAGGAGAGAGCGGGTGTCCCAATGAGGAGCATCTCAGTCTTATTGGCATTAAGGCAGAGATCATTGGCAGCACACCATTTCTGAATTGCGGCCAGCCAGTCTATATGAGAGAAGAAGCAGAGGTGGCTGAGGGGAGCCTGAAAGAGAGCTGAGTGTCATCCACATAACATTGAAATTTGGAGCAGAAAGTAGTGATATAGTGGGCAACAGGTGCCAGGTAGTGGTTGAAGAGCCAGGCAGAGAGGTTAGACCCCTGAGGGTTGGTCGGTGAGAAAGGAGGTCAACCAGGTCAGGACCTGATCAGTAATACCAAGGTTGTTGCGAAGGGGACTGAGCAGGCTGGCATGGTTGGCCATGTCAAAAGCAGAGGATAGACCGAGGAGAATGTGGCACAAGGGAGATTAGAGCCAACATTGGAGAGCAAGTCTTCACAGGTGTTCAGGAGAGCAGTTTCCGTGCTTCTGGCAGCTCTGAAGCCAGACTGGTGGTAATGGAGGCAACCAACAGATTCAATATGTATATTAAGCTGGGAGATGGCCAGCTTTTCCAAGAGCTTGCCCAGGAAAGGAGTGATGAGATTGGGCAATTGTTAGATGGATAGGAAGGATCAGCCGAGGACTTCTTTAGAAGGGGGTGCACAAGGATGCGGAAGGTCAAGGGACTTCGCAACACTGCTGCATAAGGACTGCCATGCTGAGTTCAGAGCTGCCTTGGAATGACAGCCGGGTGCCTCTTATTTGAATAAATAGCTTTGGTGGGAAAAACCAATACACAATATTTTAGATTGACAACTATGAACTTCACAACTTGCCTTGCACATTTACATGAAAATCACAATTTCAAAACGTATTTGTTGTACCATTTGGTCTGCTGCAGCAATTCGTGGAGTAGGTGTTCCTTAAAGCCTCCAAATAATACATATAAACCTGGCTTAAAGCATTAATTACAATCTATTGACATGTTCAAACTCTACCTCCATGCTCCGTTAGGTGGTCAACTTGCTTCGGTTCAGGAAAAGTCCCTTTGTCTGTCGTTGGGGCAAGTCATCAATGTTCCCTCTCAGTACAAACAGGTTGAATAAATAAAAGGTGACTGGCGACCTAATTGCGAGAAAGCAGAGGAATGATTGAGTCCCACAACCCTTTGAGCATCAAGCTGGGCTGCGAGTAGGTGCACAGGCCTAGGCTGGTTTTCGGTCACTTCTCAAACAGTTTTTCAGTTCTCAGAGGGAGGCAATGTTTTATGAAGCACGGTCGGGTGCTGCGTATGCTGTAAGTGTTTCATGAATGGAGACATTTCTTCCCATCTTCCATTATCGGAAGACACATACGGCGATGTACATAGGACCTTCCCTCTAGGTCTGCAGCACTCCTCGTCGCTTCGCTCATCTCCTTGGCGTGCGTCCTTCATTTTCTCCAGAGGCCCCAAGGCCTCAACAACTGGCGACGAGGCTGTTCCTCACACGCTGAGGTCCTCCTCCACTTAACACGCTGGAGATCCCGCTGCACCACGTCTCCTGCTGCGGCTGCTTTCAGGCCCACACTGGATCAATTCAGGTTCCCCTTACTGGGCCCTACTTTCCCTGTCTCCTCGTGAGGGCCCCGCTGCACCATGGGCAGGCGCAAGTAGATTGTCACCCGCATGTAGACTGTCACCAGGGACTTGTGTGCTGCCCAGTGGTGCCTAGACGGGGGTGCCTCGCACTTGGCACAGCCAGGACTGCCTCCATAGCAGCACAAACATCACCTGTTCCCCGCCGCCATCATGAGCTTGCCCCCTGGTCAGGTAGGACAGCCTCAGGCAGTGCAAGTCCCTCCAGGGCGGTACACTGCCACTGCATGGTGGATGCCACCACAATTTTCAATGACACCACAAGTTGATAAAGTCCCGAGGTGGGTAGAATGGTTGGAGGATTTTAACAACTTAATTGCAGCAGAGAGAGAGGAGAGGAGAATTCCCGGAAACTACATAGCATGTTCCTCAACATAGCTGGCACCGAAGTAAAGACACTCATTAAGACCATCCCGACAGCCGAACATCCTGATTTTGCTACCCTGCTCAAGAGAATTGTTATGGAGCCCAACAGAGACTACGAAAGGTAAATGTTCAATTAGTGTGCCCAGAAGGCTGATGAGACAGGAGATGATTTCATCACTCGCCTGTGAGTCAAAAGAGATCACTGCCAGTTCCACGCCTTTTGGTTGGATGAGGCCATTCGCCTGCGGGCGATTGAGGGTTGGATATCACAGACGCTCAAGAAGGAACTGCTCAAGAAACTGCTCACCATTGATGAGGTCATTAAACTGCCCAGGATCTTCAAAAGAGTTGATATACAGGCCACCCAGATGTCGGGTAGTACCGCGCCCAAGCACGACATAGGTGAACTGATCGCGGCAATACATGCAAGTAATGCAAGAACAGGGGACAAGGGCACGGGACCAGGATATCCGATGACTCCAAGGATGCAGCGACAGTGCTACTGGTGCGGGATGGCTTTTCCCCGCTCAGGGGCGTGCCCCGCACCCACCCAGAGATGCGGAAAATGTGGCAGAGAAGGCCACTTCCAGTGCATCTGCAGGGAGGAGGGCAGGCCCTTCCCCACACAGCACATGTCGCCGTCGCCACAATAAATGACATACAACCGGACCCCGCAGAACCAGACATACCAAATGTGCCTGTATCAGCAGGGCTCGAGAAGGTATGTGAGGGTTATGGAAGACCTCTACCCTGGAGAAGATACCCAAAAACTCGAGACCCAGGACCAGAATCCATGATTTCGAGACAAATATGATGGTCCGCCACCACATCATCAAGGATACTACATGATGGCACCTCAAGTGGTGGACCACGAGGGCGACCAGTGAGATCAGTACAACCAATATGAATATGTGAACCTTATCATGGATGAGAAAGAAGCCAGAGAAGCACCCAGGATACCAGTGGAGATTTTGTGGCAAACACTTCTGCTTTCTGGTCGACTCAGGGGCCACTGTCAATATCATGGGTGAGAAAGAATTTAACCAGCTCGCCAACATACCTACGCTGGCCTACGCGGTTTCCAAGATTTTTCAATGGGGAGCTGATGTCGCTCTACACTCTATCAGATCTTTCAAGTGCCAGCTCATACACGGCGACAGGTCAACGAAAACAGTCATCCACGTGATCCGGAGTCCGACCAAGGGAAGATGCCTTCTGAGCTACCGGACAGCATCCTGTTTGGGCCTAATTGACATTCATGTACAAGAAGGCGACACCATTCGCTCTACAGCCCCCACAAATGAAAAAAAAAGGTCAAAATCTGCAGCAACTGGAACAGTCAGTTACCCGAGAACACCATCACGAGAGACACTATTGTTTACAAATTTCCGCTCTTGTGCAAAGGACTAGGCAAGATGAAAGGTCCCCATGTCAAATTGGACATAGACGTAGCAGTTCAGCCCGTCCCCCAACACCCAAGGAGAGTTGGGTTTCATCTGCAGGCTGCAGTGTCAAAGGAACTTAACCAACTCCTGGAGGATGGAATTATCGAGCCTGCCAAAAGGTCTAACCCCATGGGTCTCGCCACTGTTGATTGTGCCAAAGGAAGTGGGTCGCTTGAGACTCTGTGTAGACATGAGGATGGCTCACACCGCCATTCAGAGAGAGCGACAACCCGGACCGTGGATAGAGGACATGATCGTCCAACTCAATTAAGCCGTCCTCTTCTCCAAGCTTGACCTCAACCAGGGGTACCATCAGATGGAGCTTCATCCAGAGTCGAGAGGCATTACCACCTTTGCTACCCACGATGGCCTCTTCCTCTACAAGCGCCCAAACTTTGGCATCTTGTCGGCGGCCGAGATTTTACACAAGGCCATTAGGCAGGTCATCAGACCCGTCTGAGGGGTGCTAAACTACAGTGACAATATCCTAGTGTTTGGAAAGTCTCGTGAGGAGCATGACACGCCCTGGTGTGCAACCTGTGCTGCAGTCCAAGGAGCGGGGCTGACTCTGAATGTCGACTAATGCTGGTTCAGCAAAACTAAATTGAAATTCTTTGGACACATTTTCTCAGCTGAAGGCATGACACCAGACCCAGACAAGGTGTCCACCATATTCAACCTTCAAGAGCCGGGTCAAGCAGCTGATGTGAGATCTTTTCTGGGAATGGCAGGCTATTGTGCCAGATATATCCCACACTACACCACCATCACGGAGCCGCTACAGCGTTTGTTGCAGAAGGACGTTCCATTTGTGTGGTCTGCTGACTGCTAGGCAGCATTTGACTCCATTAAGCAGGCTCTGGCCAAAGCCAGGAGGCTGGCCTACTTTGATCCGGACTGGCACACGGAAATCATTCTGGATGCTAGCCCAGTGGGGCTGGGCACCATACTGACGCAGACTAATGGGGTTGATGCCCATCTGAGACTCATCGTGGCATATGCCAGAAGGGCGTTGGCCCCACCGGAGTTTGCCTACTCGCTGGCTGAGAAAGAGAGTCTGGCAGCCGTGTGGGTGTGCAAACACTTCCACAACTTTATGGAAGGGAAGAGGTTCACCCTGATTACAGATCACCAAGCCCTGTTGTTGCTCTTTGGGAACCCAAGGACAAAGATGCCCCCCAGGATTGAGCGGTGGGGCATCAGGCTCCAGGTGTATGATTTTGAGATAATCCATCGTCCGGGGGGTGCGAGCAACCCAGTTGATTACCTGTCAAGACACCCCACTGGCAAGCCCGTGCCTAGAGCCAGTGACACCAAATACATCAGCTATGTGACTTTAAATGCCCTTTTCTCTGCTGTCTCGCTCAAAATTGTCGCCGCTGCCTCAGCGGCGGACCCCTCCATGGCGTTGCCGATTAGCCTCACGGAGAACAACAGATGGAAGGACTACCGCCGAGCTGTATTGGCTCACTCAGGTGCTTGCAGAGATGAGTTGGAGAGGTTAGCCAAGGTACACGCCGAGCTGGCCGTTAAGGACAAAACGATTCTCTTGAAGGGGTGCAAGCTTGTCACCCCGGTGACCCTCCAGGCCGATGTCATTAGGACAGCCCATGAAGGACACCGGGGCACAGACAACACCAAGAGACAGCTCAGGTGCCATGTGTGGTTCCCCTTCTTGGATGCAATGGTAGACCGGTGGGTGAGAAATTCTGTAGCATGCCAGTGTACGGCCAGAGCTGAGGCTCTGATACCGCTACAACCTACACAGATCTCGGAACACCCCTGGGAGAAGGTTGCCGTGGACTACTATGGCCCCCTTGAATCGGGAGAGTATTTATTACTCTTCATTGATGAACATTCAAGATTCCCGATCGTGAAGAAGATAACGTCCACAGCATTCGCACAAGTGGCAGCCATCTTTCATGAAGTCATAAGTGAATAGGGAATTCCAGAGACCATCAAGTCAGACAATGGCCCACCGTTCAGCGGCCATGAGTTTACGGCCTTTGCAAAACACATGGGGTTTACCAATCAAAAGATAACTCCTCGCTGGCTGCAAGACAATGAAATGACAGAGAGGTTCATGGCCTCCATAAGGAAAACTATGCAGAGGGCCCGCAGTGAAGGCGCTGACCCCATCAAGCACTCTGTCGGCTGCTATGGGACTACTGCAACACACCCATGAGGTGACAAATAAGACCCCTGCGGAGCTGATGATGAAGTACCAAGTCCGCACTCACATCATCGGGCACCCTATGGGCCAACCAGAAGCAGATCAGGGAGTTATAAGGAGAGACACCGAACGGAAAGAAGGGGTTCGTGGAGAGACTGATGAAAGAAGAGGAGCCCACCCAAAAGAATTCCATGTCAGGGATGAATTGATGGTACAGGAAGCCGACATCAGAAAAACGGACTCCCGGTTTGCCCCGATGCCCTTACAGGTCACTGTCATCAAAGGAACGATGGTGACTGTTGTGAAAACGGAAAAAGATAACTCGGAACAGTTCACTATTTAAGCATGTTGCAAAGAAAGTGGATGAGAGACCTCCGCCTCCTGATCCGGACCCAGAGCCTCGCGAGACAAAAGATGATCTGTGGATACATCCCATGTCTCTGTCACAACGCATGGCAGAAGGGGCTGACAGTTCTGAGGCGGGTCCAAGTGCAGGTTCCAGTGGTCGCCCACAAAGGAGCATCAGGAAGCCCCTAAGACTTGTTGAAGAATGTTGAGCCGAAGCAAGGACATTTGTCCGGGGGTGTTGTTAACGGGTTCATGTCTCTTTAAGATACATACATGCCCATGTGGGTTGGGTCACGTGGGCCATGACGTGGGAGGTGGCTTGAGGGGAGTATCAGTATGTTGTAAGTCACAGAATAAAGAAGACATTCCCTTATCTCCTTGGCGTGAGTCCTTCATTTTCTCCAGAGGCCACAAGGCCTCAACACCCACCCTTCTGGTGGGGTTCTGCCTAAGCTTGCTTCCCCGGTGTCTCCCGTACTTACCTGGACCCTTACCTGGAGATTGGACTATTTTGCGTCCTCATGCCTTCGGGCCCGGATCCCTCGACACACCTGGATGACTGTAGATACTGCGTCGTCTTACTTAGGTTATTACCTGGATATTGTATTCCTTGTGACCTCGTGCCATCCGGCCTGGATTACATTTAACTCTGGGCTTGCTTCCTGAAACTGGACCTGTAGAAAGCAACACACGTGTACATGTTAGTACATATACACATCCGCTTAATATACTACTTATACATATACGTTTAGTCTCTCTCGCTCTCTCTCTCCCATCTATGGTTTCTGGGAATTGTTGCGTCCAGAAGGTACTTCCTTTCCAGGGGTCACCTGCACTGTTCTGGGTTTATATTCGATCTCTGCAGCTGGTTTTTTGGAGCACTGTGCATCGGTGAGGGTCACACAGTAAGATGATCCTGACACAAGGCAAGAGCAGAGTGGAGTGCAGCTTCCTCACAAATACTACAGGCCTGTCAAAAAGGAACAGAATGCAATAAAGATTCAGATTCAGACAGAAAAAAAGTTGCAACTAATTAAGCAAGCTTCAAGAATCTTCATGCTCTACTCCATGGAGGGATTTCTCAGCAGTATGCTTAGGACAGTCTTGGAAGAGTTCTAATAAAGAGAACATTAAACATCTAGAATTTACTTGGATGTGGTAATAGATTTCCAACACAGGTTTTAAGGATATTCATAACCGCTGGGATATTATATATATATTTAACCCTATTTAAATAAAAATTAAAAATAAAATGGAGACCACCAGGGGACGCAGGCGAAATGGAAGCCTGTTCTATCATCTCCCTTGCCTGGAAAGACAGAAAGGTATCAAACAACATATACTTTTTTTTATTATTTCACACAAAAACGATGTGACAGTCAGGGGAAGGTGTAGAGAGGTTCCCAGTCGAACAACAAGAACTTTGGTGAGCGGAACGAGGATAAACACGTGAAAAACGTAATCGGGCCAGAGCAGCTGAGAGTAGTAGCAGTGGCAGTGAGCTCCGTAGGGAGGAGGAGCCACGCAGAGTGGAGCAGTGCCCGGGAGGATACTGCTGAAGTGGCGTTTACGTGTGTGTCCTGGCATATTGTGCTGCCCCAGATTGGGGAACAGAGGAAAACTCGCAGCCGACCACGGCAAGAACCCAGCCATATCTGCATTGAGGGCTGAACCAGACAAAAAGCAAGGTGGCGCTGTGACTAAACTGGCCGGCCAGAAGGTTTGAGAACTGCCTAAAGACTACAGGAAAACACGAATCAGTGCAGAGCGGATCGAAGGCTCTACAGAAGACCAGTGTGAGAAGTGAGTGAAACACGAAAGCCATAAGCACAGCATGACAGTAAGGCTGGCAGGGAGCGATCATGGGAGGGAGCTTTTTGACCAATCACTCTGGTAATACCGAGAGCTTCTCTTTTATACAGCCCATCCCCACGGCCCTAAACAGTCAGGGTATCCCAACACACAGTGACATTGGCACATTGATACCTGGGGAGCACTCGCGATATTGAGGAGTAGCTGGGCCCCCAAATGATGAGGGGGTGAACCCACCTCAAGCGGGGATAGTACCACAGGGGTCCCTGCAACAACAAGAGCCAGATAATTGGAATCATAGAGTGCAGTTAGGCACCCTACTACGTTTGCTGCCTGTTGGACATCTGTAACATTGCCTTTGTTGGGAAGAAATGAACTGAGCGAGGAATGTGTGGGTCAGCATGATCGGGATCCTCCCCCTTTACCAGACCCCAAGTTTCACAGGTGCTCGTCATAATAATAGAGTAGCATTGTCTTGCAATAGTAACTTATGAGGTACATGACCTTCATTCCCTGCAGAGATGAGCCCAGCTGACTCCACGTTATGGAAAACAGATGGACAGGGCTGGTGCCAATCGCAGCCTGGCATCCCCTATGGAGCATGCCCATGGATAGGGTCTCACCAACCACCCACGCGGGTTTTGACTGTATGTATAATGACCATGTGTTGCCTTATAACCTTCTGCTTGTACCATTTTTTGGCAGAGCGTTCTCGAGCAGCAGAGTTCTGTGCTTGCATCCTCATTTTTGTGCTATTAAAACTTGTTTTCCTTGCAAGAAATCTCTTGTTTTTTTTCCCCTAGCAGGTTTTGTTTTTTCTGGCATGAGCGTTCAGGGGCGTGCCTTCATTTGGTGACCCTGACGTGATCCCAGCACAATCCAGGCAGCCTCTCTGGAAGGGTCGCGCCCACCTACAGCGACCAGACCCAAAAATGCGTACTTCCCAGTGGCCGTACGGGAGCCGTTGTTGCAGATCCTATCTGCTCTTTGGAGTGATGCGGCCCCAAGGAGAAGTGCAGGCTGGTGTTGTTGGAACCCTGTGACGGAGGAGTTCGGGTGAACAAGCGCATGTGAGTATAGCCTTGCAAGGGATAACAAGTCGGGGACAGATGTACGGGAACGTATGGGAACGTTTGAACACACAGAGACTGAAATTTGGAGTGTGGCATGTCTGTGGCTTATTTTGTTTTTTGTTTTTACTAACTTTTTAAGGAGAATAAGAAGGAAAGGAAAGCGGAAGTGTAGGGAGCCTCCCTGAATGAGGGGAGAAGGTGGCGCCACTCATATTGTTTAATGAAGAAGAAAAGAGGAAATATAGATGAGCCTGTATAATTAGAGGACTCGGGAATAGTAGTGATTGTTATTTTAGCTTGTTATTTTAGTTTGTTTTATTTGTGCATTTTATTGTGTAGGGATGAGGCCCAGGAAGGGCGTTGTGTGGTTTGGAGTGTGTGTTAAGAGTGTGGTTTGTGTGAGTAAGGAGACCGAAAGAAAAAGAAAGGGGGTGTGGGGAAAAAAAGAAAATGTTTTGAAGTTTTTGTTGATGAAAAGAGGGGTGGAAATTGAATGTGTTTTTGACAATATATACAACTGTATAGCGCACTAGCACAGGCGTAGCATCCGCGAGAGCACAACCAGCGTGGATATGGGAGGGAAAACGCCCATAGAATACATGTGGAAGGTCCTGCTGCTGTACTGTGACAGGATCAAGAAATATCACAACCAGTGGTTGACTGATACTAGGGGAGGGGGATGCCCCGCATGTGGCCAGAGCAGGGTTCCTATGACATAAGTATTCTGGAACACATGTCCATCTTTTTGACAGGAAAGTACAAGTGGAAACAATTACAGAACAGAAGGGAAACATTGAACCTCTGGAAAATGTTAGAGGATATAGAGGAGCACGAAGGAAAAGGAGGGGTGCGAAGCGACAGCAAGCACGCAGGCCTACGAGAAGATGGGAAGATGTCAGCGGTATATGAGGGAATGTATCCTCTAGCAGCCGTTGCCGCTGTGGGATACACAAACCCAACAACACCGGCGACAGCCTCAACGCCCCATATGCCTCCCCTCCAGATGTCACAGAGCATACAGATGTTAATCCGAGAGACTTAGAGATAACACTGGTGTCGACGCACACAGAACTCGCCAGACAGCGGGCGGCATGCGATGTGAATAAGGCAGACACACCAGTACAGCAGGGGACGGAGGAGTGGAAGTCAGTAGATTTTTATTCAGGATAGACAACACGTCCATAAGAACTATACACGTAGTGCGTGATGGTAAAACAGACAGCTTGGATTACAAGAATGTTGGTTCCCGTAGGAGAGAGGAAGATGAGTACAGCACATTTGATGATGTTGAGGACGATGAGGATGAGGAGGCAGAGCAAACGCCTCAACACACCACTGGAGTAGAGAGCTTATGGAAGGGCAGGTTGAGAAAGAGGTTTGGCCGGATGGCAGTAGCAATAAAAAAGGGAACTGCGAAGAGGGGCAGGAGAAGTAAACTAAAAATGCAAATGCCCCAAATACACAAGGGTATGGGGAGACCACACTATGTGCTATGGGCAGAGATGGACAAAAACAACCTAATAAAGGCGCTTCCAGCCCTTATGACGTGTGCAGGGAAATTGATATATGCGTTGGAAAAGCAAACAGCAGGGTTGCCCCTAGCAATAGGAGACATGAAAAGCTTATTGGTGGCTGCTATCGGAGATCAGGCTGCCAATGTGTGGGTGAAGACCGGGTACCCGGGAGTAAGCAATAATGCACATGATGGCGTATTCCTTCAATAAAATTAAACCAAAAGTATGGTATGCGCTGCATCAAGCGTTCCCAGACACACCCGATTTGCAGTCCATTATGCAGTGTACCATGGGTGATAATGAGGATGCCACTCAGTTTATTCTTAAAATCCAACAGATGTGGAGGGCAGAAACGGGTAATGCTTGGGACCAGTCAATACCCTTTTTCTATTTTATTGTCAAACAAGGCCTACCCAAAGGGGTACAAAAGGCACAAGACAAAATTGTGGGGGTTGAGGCCAAGGGGTGGCCAGAAATTCAGAGTAGAATAGTGCACCATTGTAGAAGGATAAAGGAGCATGAGAAGGAAACGATTCAGAGGCGACAGGCAGAGGAAGCAAAACGGGTACAAAATAAATTGGCTAAAGTAGCGGTGGAGGTGCCAGTATCGACACCAGCACAGATAGGAGTGGCAGGGTACACTCCTGACTTCACAAACGCCAGAATAGCCACGGTGTGGGCAGAAGGTGGACAAGGGTAGTACGGCAGAAACCCGCAATACCCTGGGCGGCAGTGGCAAGGAGGGCAGCATCAAGGAAGATGTAAGGATGCACCAGAGGCAGTTACAGGCCCCAGCCACGGCCCATTTTATTTATTATGTTTGTCAGATCCGTGTCTTGTGCCTGACTCCCACGTGAAATGTCCAATTTCGGTACTGCAAAATTCAGGGAAAACCTTTGTATTGATTCTTGGAGTTTACATGTGCACATTTTAACGTGTTGATTTTATGGAAGGTGAATGCCTTTTGTCCTATGCAATTTGGGTGGTTGTGAAAAGCCAATTTAGTGAAATATGCATATTTCAATTTGAACTGCAAATTTCTGATGTCACATCACATTGCAACAGAGTTTACCTTTTTGATATGTGGGTGGAGCCATGTGCAAATGGGCAAAGTCTTGTGGGACTGTGGGCGGGGCATACATCTCAGGGTTTTTGATTTTCAAATGTAGGTAGGTATGCCTTGAAGGGGGCACCAGAAGCAGTTACAGGCCTCAGCCACGGCTTGGTTTATTTATTTATTTGGGCACTGTTTGTCGTGTCTATGCACCCGATTAATTTATTTATTTCTGCAATGTTGGTCGGATACAGGTACCCGACCAACATTGCAGAAATAAATAAATTAACCTGGTCGTGGCAGAGGAGCGGGACGTGAGGAGGACTGTTACTGCCTCTGGTGACTCCCGCAAGGGGGCACCAGAGGCAGTTACAGGCCCCATCCACGGCCCGTTTTATTTATTTATTTTGGCAATGTTTGTCGGGCCCGTGTCTTATGCCTGTGCCTGACTCCCACGTGTCGGCTGCGAGGAGCCATTGTGAACCATACACTATGCCTGGTTTGCCACTCCGCGTTACATGGGTAGAGGAAGGAGATAACCTGTTGTGGTTTGGCCGACTGGAAGTCTGACTGCAGGTAAACATCCCAAGAGGAAACATTGCGAACACGGTTTGCTGCAAACTTACCCATGCCCTTTCCTGGCCACGTGGAGGCTGGGCATGGGGACCCTGGCTCTAAATGTTGTCGGGTAAGCAGAGGCTGGCCATACCTCTTACGGGGCATGTGGCCGTTGGCCAGCCGTGTGGACTCCTGCATTAGTGGGTGCTGGCCACATCTTCTAGAGTTGGGAAATGTGGAGGATCCACAGTTGCCTCAGCCCGGTTTTACCTTCAGACCTTTTCGCCCTTTCACCAGCACTACAGGCCCAGTGTGCCACGAAGAGCAGGCTTCAGCAATTCTGTTCAGCCCATGTCCCTCTGGGGAGGCCCAACCGATTCATTGATTTCTGCAATGTTGGTCGGATACAGGCACCAAACCAACATTGCAGAAATAAATACATTAACAGGGTTGTGGCAGCAGTGGCGTCACCATTAACACAGAAGTAATGAATGTGTATTACAGAGATAAGCTGGCATATGTATTGGGCACACTGCACATGGTCAAGCAGCATCAATCATGCTTTGTACAGGAAAATGCTGGCCTAAATTGGGAACAGCCAGCATAGACATATTGGGCCTCATTACGACCCAGGCGGTAAGGGGTTTACGGCAGCGTTAACAGCGCCGACCCTTACCGCCTGAGTACGAGGTCCCTTAGCGCCATGGTGCTTTTAACACCTGCTTTTAGCAGGTGTTAAAATCCATGGCGCTAAGGGACCATGGAGTTAATTACGCCACCGTAATTTACGGTGGCGTAATTAACGCCTTCCCCACTCCCATTATGCCCTATGGGGCAAAAATGGGAATGGGGAAGGGTAAATGGGGATTGGGGACTTACCGCCCCGCCAAGGTCGGAATGGGGCGGTAAGTCCGCCAACCACCATGGCGTAAACGTAGTTTACGCCATGGTGGTAAAGTCACGGCCCAGGCGGTAACTTACCGCCTGGGTCGTAATGAGGCCCATTGTTACAGAGGCATATTTTGGGCACAACCAGCATGCCAATGTGTTACATCAGTGACAGCGCTGTCTTACACTGTGGACACAGTGATCATTAAAATGTGTTGTGTTCTAAAATGTTCTTGTCTGCTGTTGTTGACATGGAATGTGCATGTTCCCCTTTATAACTGATTGTAAACTTATGGCTTTTTGGTCACCTTTCCTGCTGTAAAATGCACCATTTTTAGCCGCATATTTGGAAAAAAAATCTTGGGGGGGGGGCAGTTTTTCAGAAAAATATCAATACATACACGCTGGAAAAAAATCACAAAAAACTAACCTTTGATCACTGCCCCGGACACCAAAAGCTATCTTTGGGACTGCATGGCTATCACTGCCTGTGATGCTATTGTGTCAAAGGTCACACACACCATTGCTTTTTATTATACAGCTTTGGGTGTGGTTGTTGACTTTTGGCTCACCGGCCCACCGGGTGACAAAAAATGTATGCTTCGGCCCCTCATTCAAAAAGGTTGGAGAAGCCTGGTTTAGGGGATAAATGGGAGAGGGTTCTGAGTAATGGGACCCCAAGGGGGAGGAATGGGGCAATGTCAGAACTGTGGGAAGTGGGGGCACTTGTCAAGGGAGTGAAGGTGCAGGCAAGGAATGCGATACAGTTATGGCCAACAGAACTACAGCGCACCAACTCAATGGGCACCTCAAGGGCCGACTCCCCGAATTACATCCATACTGTATGAGATACACTAAGCCGACACACAGTTGCCCCCGCAGATGGCCAAGGCCTCCCTCACAGTGACACCCCCAGCAGGTGATGCAACAATATCCGCTTCACAACGACTTCAAGCAGGCAGGAAACGTGAACCCCATTAACAGGGTACCCAGTGGTGCAGTGGCCCCATTCCAAGGTGTTACAGTGGTGGGTGGAAGCCCCTTCTCATTCCCGGGGACAAATACTTATCCTGACTAGGGACCCTCAACTCAGAAGAGGAACCATTGGTGGGGGGCAGAGATAGGAAACACACAATTCATCTTTATAGTGGATTTGGGTGCTAAGAAATCATGCATCAGTGAAGGTGACTTCCCGTTATCTGGCAGAACTCTCGACACGCAGGGATTCTCTGGGGCAATTTGCATGGTTCCATATACAAAAGATCTAGATGTAAAGTTGGGAAGAAGAGTAGTTTGTGCTCCCCTACTCTATTACGAGAGCTTTTCAGTCAACTTGCTCAGCAGGGATCTGCTGAGCAAGTTGAACATGACAATCTCATTTCACGGACAACAGCATTTTCACACCAGGGATGAGCACAATTATGTGATGCTCATAATACACGCCATGACACGTGACATTGTGGTGCGATTAATTCCTGTTGATCCAGATATGTTCATCTATGGCATAACAGTGCTTGTGCAAGCAGTGCCACAAATTACCAAATCCTGCTGCAGAGTACCAACTGATTTCATTTTCCACCCTATGATCTCCCCACAATCGGTAGCAGGCAACATACTATCCCTAGACCTAAAAGGGTTGTTGGTATCTGCTAAAAGAGTAGTTGTTCTCAGAACAGACAGCTAAGGGTAGGGTGCCAGTGGTGAACTGTACTGTGCATTGATCCCACCAAACCCCTCAAGGAAGTTTCAGATAGAGAAATCTTCGATGACAATGACAGGGAGATAATATTTGAAATATGCATCCCCTGTGATATCATGGTGCAGCACAGAAGAGAGCAGAGCCCCCTAATGCCCATTGTTGCACCACCTCCCTTTATCCAGGCCGACTTACAGGTTGTTCGATGCAATTATGGACAACAAACCCACATGACGTAGGGCTACTTAAGGAAGTGACCCCAGTACAGATCACATTAAAACCTGGAGCGGTATTAACTTGGGTGAAACAGTACCCCTTATCAAGGGACGCAGAAGAGAAGGACACAATACATATATAGGTATCATAGTGCCCTCTACCTCACCTTGTAGTACTGCCATATATCCTGTCAAAAAAGCAACAGGGGGTAATTGGAGAATGATCCAGGATCTCCGCCCACTTAATGACGTAGTACCAAAAGAATTTCCTTTAGCTCCCAACCCAGCCACCATTTTGTGCAGCATCTCCAAAGAAGCAAGGCACTTCGCAATAACTGACTTAAAGAACACCTTCTTTTCAATACCCTTGCACCCTGAATGCAGTACCTCACAGCATTCACACATGGTGGAAAGCACTACAAGCACACTCGTTTGGCCCAAGGGTATTGCGGGAGCCCAGGCATATTCAACAGAATATTACACGAAGACTTAGGCAACATCCATGTGCCCAGCACAGTCATCCAGCACGTGGACGACTTATTAGTTTGCAGTGACAGCGAGCAGAACGGTCGTAAAGATTCCATTACCCTGCTGCAACTATTGGCCCACAGGGGGTACAAGCTCGACAAGGCCAAACTCCAGTATTGCCAGCTTGAGGTTCTTTACTTAGGACAGTTAATCTCAGAAGACAGCAAAAGGATAATACCAGACAGAGCAGCCACTGTGCGCACCACTCGCAAACCTGTGACAGTAAAAGACATGCAGAAATTCCTGTGCTTATGTAATTACTGCAGGGCATGGATTCTGGACTATGCAGCATATATGTGATCACTCTTACAGGGTCTCAAAGAGGCACAAAAAGGCAACCATAAATTAGAATGGACAGCAGACATGGTACAGAATGTTAATTATTTGAAAGAAGTGATTTCCACAGACCCAGTTCACGCCACCCCAGATTACACACAAGAATTCTATACCTTTTCACATTCAAATGGCACACTAATAACCACTGTGCTAACACAGAGAAGCTCAATGGGCCACAAGCCATTGGCCTACAACAGCGGTACACTGGATTCAGTTATGCAAGGGCAGGTCGCATGCGAACAAGCTCTCGCTGCGGCTGCCTTCGCCATTGAGAAAAGCTCCTCAATTGTAATGGGATGCTCAGTAACATTGTATGTGGAGCACTCAGTATTTGCGATCTTGGAAAGATCAAAGTCCACCCTGACCACCCAGAGAGCATCGGCCTACGAGATTATCATCTCTAGCCCAAACATTCATGTAGTGTGATGCAAGACAATAAATCCTGTCACGTTCCTAACGGAAGTGTGCACTGACGAAGACGTGAAATGACACGACTGCTCTACATATGAAGGCAAAGAAGATGACATCCCCAAAGCAAAAGACAGTCCACTAGAGGAGGGTGAAGTACTCTTTGTTGACGGGTAAGCAACAATTGACGAGGACAAATGCCAAAGACATATGGGTGCAGAAGTAGTGCACCTTCGAAGGAGGAGACTACAAAACATTAGTAATGAAGAGATTACCAAAGCACTATTCAGCATAAGCAGCGGAGCTCATAGCACTCATCAAGGTGCTACATGCCTCACAAGGGTGCCACGGGACCATTTATTGAGACTTGGCATACGTCACTACAACAGTGCATTCCAGGCTGTCACGATGGAAAAGGTGGGTTTCCGCAGAGCAGAAGCTTCCCCAGTACAACACGCTGCACTTCTAGACACACACATTTCCACACTATCACAACCTTCTGTCGTAGCTGTCGTCAAGTGCGCCACACACACTGGTGGCTCTCTTGGCTTTTTCTCCCTAACAGGGTTGTATTTTTTTTGGCGTGAGCGTTCAGCGGCATGCCTTCATCTTCATTGAGACGAGCTATATTTATAACTTGTATTGGACACCTTTTCCGAAAATAATTGGAACGTTACTTGGCCACGCCCCCTTACTGCCAAATTTCCTTAGAAGGTGTGTCACGCGCACATAAGCACATGCACATCACAGGAGTGCATCGGGGAGTGCAGTTAGGCACCCTGCTACGTTTGCTGCCTGTTGGACCTCTGGAACATTGCCTTCATTGAGACGAGGTATGCTGGAAGGGGCATCTACAACATGGTGTTGCATGGATTTCCTACCCTTTGTATTGGAATAACTTACCATGTCTAATTTATTTACTTTCAGCTGTATTTATAGCTTATATTGGACACCTTTTTGAATTTATTTCAGGACATTACTTGGCCATGCTCCCTTACTGCCAAATTTCCTTAAAAGCGGGCTCCCACATGCCTCAGCGTGCGCACATCAAAGGAGTGAAGAGGCAGTAGAGCTGGTGGCGTAGCTGCTGTGATATTGTGAATTCTTACATTTAAATTTTTTTAGTTTTCTTCCTTTTTTATTTATTGTGGCATTGTTTATATTTTATGTTTTTTTCATTTGGTTTTTGTCTTTTCTAAGTAGTGTCCTAATAATTGTTTTTAGGTTGCATTATACCTTGTGTCTTCGGCGATTGCGATGACCAATGCTTATAGGTTGAAAACAGCTATGCCTAAAAATGTTTGCTTGTAAAAACCCATAGAAACCTCAAAGGTAGTGGCAGTCCTTAAATAAATGAAGGGGTTACTCAACAGAAAGCGATTATGCTGTATCATAAGCATGCCAATTCCCCAACGTCGGATATTAGAGGATTTTGGACTAAATTACATTTAGCGGGAGAGGGGGCTACGGATGAATCTGCAGTGCCCGCTGCCCCATCCCCTTTTTCTTCTGATGCTTTAACTAGGGTACAGGATCTACTTATTGATTTTTCAGGGATCCCAGATTCTGCTATTGTGGCGGCACTCCCACAAATTGAGCAAGGATTGAGTTTGCGAGGAACTGGCCATAAATTGTCTACGCAATCTGGTTTAAAAAATAATTTGGACAATACATTGGCTGTTATTCTAAAAAATAAATAGGCCGCACAGGTTATTTCTGCTCGGATTCATAGAGGTGAGGATGTTTCCATAAAAACACCTAGTACCCTGTTTGACGTTAATATGGGGACACCCTTTTTGTTACCTGCAATACGGGGAAAATCGGCTGATTTTACTAACAGAGCCAGGAAGGTCTTGGGCTGCCGCAAGCTGTTAAAAAGTGTGGTGGTAGAAAAGGTTCCTGTGGTGGAAACCCAGCCCCGGTACTATTGAGTCCTCCCCCTCTGAATTTGTCGCATTCACCGATATTATATCCTGAGTCTGTAAATACAACGTCAAGTTCCTCAATCTCTTTCGTTAACCCCACTCCACATAGATCTATGGGGATGACGCAGGGGACCACTCCTATTTTTGAGATTACCTTGTCCGCCATGAATACTGCCCCAAGCGTTTTAGCCAACAAAATGGCAGACCAAGTTGGCTTGTTAGCCACTTTGACCACTAAAATAACTGTGAGGGAAGCAGACACCCTCAGGGGTAAGCTAACCTTACCAGATGACGTAACTACCTCCAAGTTGATGAACATGATTTCAGAAACAACTATGGTAGTAATCAATCAGACTTTGCAGGGCTCTTGTCTACAAACTGTTAATAGAGATATTGTCTACTTGGGGGAAATAACAGGCACATAGGAAATTGATGCCAAAGACCATCTAGGGGAGACTGTTGAGATTCCTCAGTCATCTCCGGACGTCTTTAAAATGTTCTCCAAGAAGAAAATCCCGCCCAAAACTGTTACAATGGGGAAAAAACTACAAATCAAAGATCCTTGTTGACATCTACCCTATGGGCCTCATTACGACCCAGGCGGTAAGTTACCGCCTGGGCCGTGACTTTACCACCATGGCGTAAACTACGTTTACGCCATGGTGGTTGGCGGACTTACCGCCCCATTCCGACCTTGGCCATTCCGACTGTTGGCCATAACTGTATCGCATTCCTTGCCTGCACCTTCACTCCCTTGACAAGTGCCCCCACTTCCCACAGTTCTGACATTGCCCCATTCCTCCCCCTTGGGGTCCCATTACTCAGAACCCTCTCCCATTTATCCCCTAAACCAGGCTTCTCCAACCTTTTTGAATGAGGGGCCGAAGCATACATTTTTTGTCACCCGGTGGGCCGGTGAGCCAAAAGTCAACAACCACACCCAAAGCTGTATAATAAAAAGCAATGGTGTGTGTGACCTTTGACACAATAGCATCACAGGCAGTGATAGCCATGCAGTCCCAAAGATAGCTTTTGGTGTCCGGGGCAGTGATCAAAGGTTAGTTTTTTATGATTTTTTTCCAGCGTGTATGTATTGATATTTTTCTGAAAAACTGCCCCCCCCCAAGATTTTTTTTCCAAATATGCGGCTAAAAATGGTGCATTTTACAGCAGGAAAGGTGACCAAAAAGCCATAAGTTTACAATCAGTTATAAAGGGGAACATGTACATTCCATGTCAACAACAGCAGACAAGAACATTTTAGAACACAACACATTTTAATGATCACTGTGTCCACAGTGTAAGACAGCGCTGTCACTGATGTAACACATTGGCATGCTGGTTGTGCCCAAAATATGCCTCTGTAACAATGGGCCTCATTACGACCCAGGCGGTAAGTTACCGCCTGGGCCGTGACTTTACCACCATGGCGTAAACTACGTTTACGCCATGGTGGTTGGCGGACTTACCGCCCCATTCCGACCTTGGCGGGGCGGTAAATCCCCAATCCCCATTTACCCTTCCCCATTCCCACTTTTGCCCCATAGGGCATAATGGGAGTGTGGAAGGCGTTAATTACGCCACCGTAAATTACGGTGGCGTAATTAACTCCATGGTCCCTTAGCGCCATGGATTTTAACACCTGCTAAAAGCAGGTGTTAAAACCTCCATGGCGCTAAGGGACCTCGTAATCAGGCGGTAAGGGTCGGCGCTGTTTACGCTGCCGTAAACCCCTTACCGCCTGGGTCGTAATGAGGCCCTATTTGTCTCAAGAAAATGTATGAGTGGCTTAACGACCACTCCGAAAGAAAGCTGTCAATTAAATGAGATGGAAAAAAAAAGATAAACCGTTAAACAGAAAGAAAAAGTTGAAAACTGTTACGATAGCAAAAGACATCCTGCCTAACCAGCCCCCCCCCCCCCGAGGAATTGGAACCAATGGACGAATTGCTACGAGAGGCTGACCTGTTAAATCTTACCATTTACAGAGAGGGAGATGAGTCGGTACCGCAAGATGCAGATATGGCCCACAAGCAATCCCTGATAAACGGAGGCTATAAAAGGTTGCACTGTAAATTGGATGATTCGGCTAATTCTAATCATTCTTTTTTGGGGGCCAAGTTCCTTACTCTTGAGCAGAGAAGATATTAGCTTTTAAAAAATACGAAATCATCTAACAGTTTTGGACTTGCTCAAATTACACACACTAAAGATCAACAACAACACCCTAGATCTTGTGCACACTTTGAACAAAATGATGCTTGGAATGAGCGAGAGGGAAAGGGAACAAGGCACCACCTAACCTTTGCTGTAAACCAGAATAGGAATCCCAAGCCTACTTCTCATGTGGGCTACGGGTCAAATAATTACTATAGTCTGATATTAAAGTGCAGAGGTGGAACCTATGACGAATACATGCGAAATAGAGCAAGTATATTGAATCTCTTGTCTGGCATTCCAGCCCTGGAAGAGATGCAATCCTCTGATATAGCTCAAGTTGAATTCCTTAGCGACTATGCCCTGATGCCCTGGGCAAGGTGAGACTGTTGGCCCGGTCTTTGATGGTCACAAAGGCACTTTTGAGGGCTAAAACCGACTTCTATCAGCTGGATTTTATTTTAAAGCAAGAGAACAATTTTCACCTATTGAAAGATAGTAGAGACGGTCATATGCCGCTACACCCTAGAAAGAAGAAGGATTTTGGATTCCCTTTGAGAATTTCTTGCTCGCAGGGGGTATCCAAAACTCCTCAACAAGTTGAGTTTTTATAGGAAAATTATTCTAAATATTCAAAGTTGCCAGCTGCTTCATTTCGGAAAAAGTGATTTTTGCAGAATTAACAGCAAGATAAAACCGAACTGATAACTTTGAAATTAGCTTCCTGGAATACTAGTGGTTTCAAGCAACTTTTGGTTGAAAAAGATAATTTGCTTCTAAACATGGATATAATCATGCTTCAAGAAACATGGCTTTTAAAAATCCCGGTCTGGGAAGGCTATGCTTTGCTTTTGTTGCCGGCGATAAAACCCAACCAAGGAAGGCCCTCAGTCGGTTTAGTGACGGCATGTAAAAAAACTATTGGATTCACTTTAGAGCAATGGGCTTCTCCCAATGTGTTTACTCAACTTGTCAAACTTATCTTCTCTAAGGGTCAGTTTAACCTTTTAACTTTATATTGGAGCCATGCAGAAATTTCAGACAACTTATTTTTGGACGGGGTAGAACAAATACTGGATTTGAATATTATCTCGACAATAATAGGGGGCAATTTAACTATTCAATGTTTAGACATAAAGCCAGGGACATTGACAAATTCATCAAAGCGAAGGCTAGCCTTAATGACTAATAGGCAGTTTGTTATGTTAAACAATGCTTTAAATGGTGATATACTGCCCAAGTCGACTTGGAGGCGGGCTAATCAACGCTCTATTATTGATTATATTTTCATGCAAAGAAACATTTTTTTGGCTGTGTAGGATTTTCAAGTCAGCTCGCAATCCCAGATTCACCATGAATTATTATGTCTAACCTGGAATTGGAAGATGACCGGTTCTCAGATGGATTCTATGACAAGACCGGAGGCGAGCATTATGCTTTATCTTCTTTAATTACTGCTAACCACAGCTTTTTAAATCTTTCTTTGTTTTCATATATAACACTTTTTTTTATTTTTTTATAACTCGTATAAACAGAGAAAAGAAAAAATGAAAACATCATCGTCTTAACATGACAAACTACATTTCCCATAAGGCTTCTCTGCCCGGTAGTCCCACAGCCTCTCTTTCACTGTCCAATCCGGCAATCCTTCCTGCTATAAGTCCCCGTTTCCCTGGGTCCCTTCCTCTTCTTTTTTGCTGCAGCCACAGATAAGTGACGTTTATTATGGATAGTGCTTGATTATACTATCTTTGTCTGTTGAAACGTTTCAAGAATGGACTTTACTTATTCTTAATTGTGCGCGCGTGTAACTAACAAGCGGCAAAGCGTTCGCGCGAAGCTTTATATGCGCTGACCTCGCGAGTAGCATAGCGTATTTCAGAGCGGCCGCCTGCCGAGCCCGCGAGTGATCTGACACTCGCTTTAGGGCTCAGGCAGCCGGCCGCACGACAATGCATCCAACGTTGATGGAGCTCGCGTAATACGCGGAGTAAGCCCAAACGACCTTAGAAACAAGGTGAAGCGCGCGCACGCGCATCAACTTACAATCTCCTCAGTGGAACGTTTTCTTGCTCGGAGAAAATGTACGGCCAGTCCTTCGCCCTTATTTCGTTCCTAGGAGCGCGAATTTCGCCATTTTCTTAGCGGTTCGCCCTAGCACAGCAGAGGTATCCCAGATTCAAAAAATAAAAATAAAAAAAAATTTTTAAAAAAAGGTAATAATAATAATAAATTATTTCAGTGACCATTGTAGAGGAGCTACGTCTTCAACCCACTAGTTTCCTCTGTACGGCACATACAATTACCATGGCATACAGCATGGGAAATGAGGCTTGGAGTGAAGGGAGCGAAGGAGGACTGGACCAGGAAGCAGAATGCATGGAGGAAGATATAGACCTCTCCCAAAGCTTCAAGAGAGTGCTAGGCGACTCATTAGTTCAAGCCGTAGCACTAGGAGTTAAGCCTCTACAAGACAGGCTATTAGTCCTGGAAGAGATGCTGGGCAGAAAAGCTGGCACGCTTGATGATCCCGGAGAAGGAACCTCCACACAAAATCCTCTGCAAAAAGGTGAGAAGGGGAAGAAAGTGGCCCGGAAGAGTAAACACTCTTCTACTCCCCCGGGCGAAAGTACAGGGAAGGATAAATCCCTAGAGGTGGCTGATGCATTCAACAGGCTTAAAAGTGCCTTCCTGACGAAGACAGCCCTGCCCAACCTCGTACCTCGTACCCCCTACCCCAGGGGCGAAAAATATAGGGGATGCCTATTCATCATCCTCGGAGCACTCAGATCAAGAACAGCCAGAGGAGGATGTTCAAAGCATAAGCAAAGTAAGCGTAGTCTCGCAAAAGAGTGCAGGCGAGCCTAAAGACAGCAGTGTGGAGGCCGTTCTGGATGAAGAGGACATATCAGACATGTTCGACCCGGACACCATAAGGCACCCCAGATCGACAGACTGGACGCCTTCTCCAAGAGTAGCCCTTTACATGGCCCAAAAAATGAAGAAGCCTATGGAAAAAGACATTAGATTCAGACTCAAAGCTGAGTGTCCGAGGCCAGAGCTGACTGGGAAAGTTGCAGATACACCCGAACTCGACGCAAAGATGCTAACCTTCATTACAAAGGCAGGGAAAGACACCAGGAAAGGTATGGATAGGGCATGGAAAACATGCCAAGACAAGCTGCTAGACATAGCCCTCCCTATAGCAAAGATAATGGACCTGGCTGAAAGGGCCAGCGATACAGGGGAGCCAGTTGACCCCTCCATCCTAGCAAGCTGGGCGCAGAGGGCAGTCTGCATGCTAGGCAATGCAAACTGTGCCATATCTTCGGAACGACGCAGATCAGCCCTATTGAAAATTGATAACAAACTTGGGGACTTAGCATCCTATGAAGCCGGGGAAAGCGGCCAAGGTCTCCTGTTCGGTGATACATTTGTTAAGGAGATGAACAGGTTCGTCGGTACATATACAGCGCTGGAGAAGGCACAGGCCTCCATCAGGAAGGTGTTTCCGGGAAGAGTTTCTTCAGGGGCTGGTCGATATAGAGGCCGCTCGACGGCCGCTTCAATAACAGAAGAGCGCAAGGCCCCAGAGCCCAATATTGGGAGATCCGACAACAAGACGCCTTCTTCCCGAACAGAGGACGAGGCTCGCGGGGACGTCGGGGACGCGGATATTACCGACACAAGAACAACAATACAGGTGAGAGAACGCGCAGCGACCTATCCTCCTGTGGGGGGCAGGACAACGCTCTATTTGCACAACTGGCGCGAGTTATCGTCAGATGCGTGGGTCCTTCAGACCGTACAAGGCTTTATGCTAGAGTTCATAGATCATCCAGTGCAGAATCGGCCTCCTCACAGAATTCAAATGACGCAAACAGAAGAAGCGCTATTAGGAGCAGAGATCCAAGCTTTAGCGCAGAAAAATGCGATAGAGAGGGCGACCGACAGCGCCCATTCCTTCCTGAGCAATATTTTCCTAGTACATCGCAAGGACAAAGTTCGTCCAGTGATCAATCTGAAGGAGCTCAACAGCTGGTTAGTGTACAAACACTTCAAGATGGAAGGGATCCATCTACTAGGAGACTTGCTCAGGAAGGGAGATTGGCTAGCGCGCCTGGACCTGAAAGACGCATATCTCACTGTGCCCATAGCAGCGCCTTTCCGACACTTCCTAAGATTCAGATGGGGAACGAGCTCTGGCAATTCAAATGCCTGCCGTTCGGTCTAGCATCCGCACCATGGGCGTTCACCAAGCTCATGAGGCCCGTTGCGACAGCACTTCGAGAACAAGGATGTCGGATGATCGTCTACTTAGACGTCATCCTTTTCATGGCTGAAGACAAAGACTGCTTACAAAAACAGGTCCACTGGGCGATAGAGCTGATCTCCAATCTGGGATTCCTGGTGAACAGAGACAAATCAGAGCTAGCGCCAACCAGGCGACTAGAATTCTTAGGCTTCACCATAGATACAAAGAAAGCTACATTGGAGTTGCCAACTCAGAAAATGAAGGCTATCAAGAAAGATCTGAGGACAGCGCTCAAGAAGCCGCTGATCTCTCTTCGTTATCTAGCCAGGATAGTAGGGCTTTTGGCAGCATCCATACAAGCAGTATTTCCCGGGCCGTTACATTATCGAGCTCTTCAGAGGCTGAAGATCAAATACCTAAGGAAAGGCTGGAGATACCATCGACTAGTGCCCTTAGACGAAGAAAGCAAGTCCGAGCTCATCTGGTGGCTCCACAATATGGATGCCTGGAATGGCCGCGACATTTTCGGCGACGTACCAGAGTTGGTTATAGAGTCAGATGCCAGCAGGTCCGGCTGGGGGGCGCGATGTGGCGAGATAGAGACAGGAGGAAGATGGTCAAAAGAAGAATTAGAACTTCATATCAATTGTCTAGAGTTACTAGCGGGATCTTTCACAGTGAAAGCATTTACCAGGGACAAAGCACACTGCAGCATACTTCTCAGGATGGACAATATATCTGCAGTAAGATATATCAACAAACTGGGAGGCACCAGGTCCAAGATGTTAGCGGAATTAGCAAAAGATTTCTGGCACGACTGCCTACAGAGACAGATCACAGTGAAGGCAGAGTATCTCCCAGGGGCCCTGAATTCAGTGGCGGACTGGAACTCCGGACACCGAGTGGATTACTGCGACTGGAAACTACACAGGGACATATTTGAGAGACTGGAAGCGAAATGGGGTCCCCTGCACACAGACCTGTTCGCCTCGAGACTGAACACTCAACGGGCGAACTACTTCAGCTGGAGGCTAGACCCGGAAGCCCAAGGCACCGACGCGTTCATGCATCATTGGGGTCGCAGAAGCACTACGCTTTTCCCCCCTTCGCGATGCTGGCGAGGGTACTAGCAAAAGTGCGCAGAGACAAGGCGCAAATAGTGATAGTGACGCCAGAGTGGAAGTCGCAAGCTTGGTTTCCAGTTCTGATGGAACTTTCTACGGATTTTCCACAGAAGATTGCACACAGCCCAGACTTGCTGGTCGATCCAGCAGGAGTTCCACATCCTCTGATAGAGAATCAATCCTTGCCACTGATAGCGTGCAGAATTTCAGGCATAGATGGCGATTGCCAGGCCTTTCAGAAGACGCTACAAGACTTATCAATCTATCATGGGCCCCATCTACGATCCGGAGCTATAATTCCGCATGGCAAGCCTGGGACCTATGGTGCAGGAGGAGGAGTATATCTCCCATTTCACCACCTGTAGTGCAAGTAGTGAATTTCCTAGCCAGCCTCCCTTCAGCAGGTAGAGCTTTCAGGACCGTAGGGGTATATAGGTCAGCAATCTCCACGGGGCACGAGTTAGTGGACGGGGCACCAATAGGGGAACACCCGGCGGTGTCCCGATTGCTGAAAGGTGTGAAGATGAGCAAACCTCCCTGACCCAATTACTCATCACTGTGGGATGTCCAAAAAATTACACATCTGTTCGAGCAATGGCCCAGTAACAACTCTCTATCAGGAAAGCAACTTTCAGGCAAATTAGCTATACTCCTTTGCCTAGTGTCTTTCAGACGTTAAAGCACTTGAAATAGACAGAAAGATGTATTACCCAGAAGGGATAGCCTTTACCATAGCGCAGCGTACAAAGACCAATTCTAAAGTGATCTCATACCCATATTGGCCGAATAATGAGAAATTGTGTGTGGCAAATTGCATAAAGTGTTATGAAGCAGCGACAGCAGCGGTTAGGCCACAAGGAGTGAAACAATTGCTTATAGCGCGTATAAAACCATACAAAGCAGTCACATCAGCTACTATAGCTAGATGGGTGAAGGAAATAATAGAATTAGCAGGTATAGACACGTCTAAATTTGGGGCTTATTCTACCAGGGGAGCAATGGCTTCACGGGCTTTTGCAGTAGGAGTTCCGCTGCAAGAGATCATGAAAGCAGCAGACTGGTCGAGCGACTCAGTCTTTAAGACTTTTTATTTCAAACCAGTATCCAATATAGCAGCTGCTGTGGTAGAAAGCTTTGAACAAGCATAATGCTCGCCTCCTGTCTTGTCATAGAATAAAGATTGCCCATGCGACTAGCGCAGGAAGTCTTGATTCTATTAAAGACACGGAGGCGAGCATTATCCCACCCTATGGAATACAGCGATGGGTGTTATGTTATGATCTGTAACGGTTTCAAAGTTGTGCACGTAAAGACTTGATTATGATATGTGACGAACTGTATTCCCCTTCCCTAACATGCGCACTTCTCTTTTTGCGTAGGGGAGGATCAAAAGAGTTACAGAGATTAGTGTATGGAAGGCAGCAGTCCTGCGAATTTAGAGCACAGCAAAGCTATCGAGGATAGAAAAGACAATTTCTGTTTGGAGTTACGATAATTCAGTTGGATTTTAGACTTTGTTCAGTTAATCGGTGTGCTGCAAAAGAAGAGGAAGGGACCCAGGGAAACGGGGACTTAGAGCAGGAAGGATTGCCGGATTGGACAGTGAAAGAGAGGCTGTGGGACTACCGGGCAGAGAAGCCTCATGGGAAATGTAGTTTGTCATGTTAAGACGATGATGTTTTCATTTTTTCTTTTCTCTGTTTATACGAGTTATAAAAAAAAATTTAAAAAAAGTGTTATATATGAAAACAAAGAAAGATTTAAAAAGCTGTGGTTAGCAGTAATTAAAGAAGATAAAGCATAATGCTCGCCTCCGTGTCTTTAATAGAATCAAGACTTCCTGCGCTAGTCGCATGGGCAATCTTTATTATTATTCTGGTAGTTTTGAGATGACAGGGGAAAGAGGGAATACTGCCTCTTTGGATAAATTAACCTTATCTATATATACTGATGGGGCAAGGTTGAACCCGGATTTAATACATTTGGAGGGCTGATATGAGTTTATTTGCGCAACCCACAGTGGTTGGTCAGAAACCGTGTTTTAAACATAAACATGTTTTTGATGCTAGGGTTGTTTTTGAAGCTAGGGTTAGTGCAACCAAGACCCAGTTATGAAAGGATCTGAGGGCAACCTCTTAAGCTACCTATTGTTAAGGATTTCAATCAGACGACACACACCTTGTTCTCGGCCTAATACGTAGCGCACAACTGAGATGCTTTTCTCCTTATTTTATACAGATTCAATTTGAGATGGTACACAACTTGTATCACACCTCCTTTTTCAAATACCCTGGGTTACAATGGACCGTGAACCAGGCTGGTTGGTAGAATGTAATATTTATTTATTTATTATAAAATTCTAATGAAATCATACAATTTTTAATATAGGGCGCAATCACCGATGGGTTGAAAATTACAATGAGGATGTAAACAATAGATTTGGTTTAACCTACTAGTGGAACCTATGCAAAACACCAGGGAACAGGAGCACTTTTTGATGTAGGAAAGATAGCACCCAAGTTAGGATTTCCCCCTGCAATGTTCCCTCAACCCACAAATAATCAATTCTGAATGGATAGAACGACACAGCAGGTAATCAGGAATAATATGCAGAAAAAAGGATCCAAATCCAACATTCCCTCACCAAATAAGAGTGGAAAACGGATTTTAAACCAATTGCAATGTTCTGAAATGACCCTTCGAAAATACACAAATAATTAATTAATGTGCGGTTAAAACTTTAAGATAAATACAATTTCTCACTAAAGCAACAATGCATAGACACTAACAATCACAACCAATGGATTACCAAGAGCATACAATTGAAAACTAAGTGAAAGTCTTTTTAAAACGAGTTTATTTTAAAGCAAGGCAGGACAGATTTCAAGTAACATTACATGGCAACTTTGCATGTCATTAATAGTTCCTTCAAGTCCATACTCTCCTCCCCCTTTCCACTTTCCCAACCTCGAACCCCATTCCCCCTCCTCCAGTTCTCCCAAGCCACATCGCAGCCCGCCGCTCCCGCCTCTCAAGTGGCCTCCCGATCTCTCGGAGCCCATCGGGTGTTAATCGGTTTGAATGTCAAGGCGGGGAATCGCTGGTCATAGTCCAGTACTGGGGCCCAGATGTTCTGAAAGCGGTGCAGGACCCCTTCTCTCGCCACAGTGACCTTTTCTGCGATCAGAATGTCCCAAAGTTTACCCCACCAATGAGCCATGCAGGGACCGTCCGGGGACTTCCGGAAATGGGCCAGCACAGTTTTGCCTGCTAAGAGGCATTGCGTTAGGAGTTTTGCTCTATTTCCGGAGCGGGGTAGATCTCAGGGGTCGGGACACTCAGTAGGATGGTTTCAGGATCCAGTGGGAGAGCGGTCCTGGTAATCTGTTTGATGGTCGACAGGCACCTAACCCAGAATTGCTGAATCTTGGGGCAGGTCCACCACATGTGAAACAAGGAGCCAGGCTGGGCGCAGCCCCACCAGCAGGAGGGGTCCACTCGTGGGTTCATATGGTGTAATGTGAGCGGGGGGTAGTACCATTGGCGCATTCCTTGTTGGTGACACAAGAGGATGAGGTGTGGGTGCGTGTCCAGATGTCCACCCAAGTTTGATCATCAATCGAGTGACCCAAGTCTGCCTCCCACTGGGCCATGCATCGAGTCTTTGCCACTAGGAAGTCCCCTAGGAAGCGTCTGTATAGGGTCGAGGTTCTGCCGCTGGCTGGTAGGTCCTTAAGTGTTAGCTCAACGGATGTCAGAGGGTGAGTGGCCGCCTGGAGGGTCTGGGGGTGGGAGCACCAGTGGCGGAGCTGGCAGTAGGTGAATCTATCTCCCTCCTGGAGTTGAAACACCTCTTTGCATTGTTCGAAGGTGCAGGGTTTGGTCCCAAAGTATAGCTGTTCCAGGGTTTCGAGGCCCCCATCTATCCAATTTTGGAAGTTACGGGGCTGAGCCCCCGGCGAGAAGTTCGGGTTATGAAAGATGGGTGAGACAGGACTTTGGCCTCTCGGGATTCCCTTCCGTTTCAGGGCCCAGTCCCAGGTGCTTAGGGTGTGTTTGGTCGTCCGCAAAATGTTCCTCCAGCACTCTCTGAGGGGGGGCTGGATATGTGGGAGGAATCGCAGGGGGAGCGGGAGTTGAGCTTGTTCCAATTCCATCCATCTGGGGCGGGCTGCGCTTATCTGCCAGGCGTGAATGTGTGCTAGCTGCGTTGCTGCCCTATATGCCTGGAGGTCGGGGACCCCCAGGCCCCCGAGCCTGGTGATACCAACCAGGGTCTTGTGGCGGATCCTGGCCTTCTTGCCTCTCCATATAAACTTTAACATTTTCCTTTGTAGATCCTGAAGGGCTGGTGTCAGGATGGCCACTGCGAGGAAGAAGCAGGCATAGAGGAATCTCGGGAGTAAGTTAATTTTGGTGGCCGTTATCCCTCCCATTAGTGAGATTTCTTGCATGGTCCAGCGCTTCAGGTCCCCCTCTAGTTCTCGAAATAGTCTGGGAAAGTTTGCCTGATAGGTGTCTTTCGGGTTTGCAGAGATGTGAACTCCCAGATAGGGGATGGACCGTTCCCGCCACCTGATTGGGCGCAACCTGGTTAGAGTGTCCCGTTCCTTCTGCCGGAGGCCGACGCCCAAGGCCACTGATTTGGAGAAGTTGATAGTGAAGCCGGTGACCTCCCCGAAATTCTTTATTTCTGCCAAGGCGTGCCTCGCTGACGTGCTAACCTCTGAGAGCATCAGCAGTACGTCGTCAGCATACAGTGCAATTTTGTGTTGAGATGGCCCCCCCTGCGGGCCCTTGATGAGTTTGTTCTGCCTGATCCTCTGGGCAAAGGGTTCCATTGTGAGGGCGAAGAGAAGGAGAGACAGCGGACAGCCCTGTCTTGTCCCGCAGGATATGGGGATCGGGGATGAAAGGGCGCCATTGATCCTCAGGATGGTTTTAGGTGCTTTGTAGTCGGCCAGAACCATGGGCCGGAATGCTGGGCCAAAACCAAAAGCTTGCAGGGTGCACTCCATGAATGACCAGTCTACCCTGTCGAAAGCTTTGGTGGCATCTAGGGCCATCAAGGCGAGGCTTTGGGAGTTTCGGTGGGCAATGTCTATCAGGTTCAGGGTTCTCCGGATATTATCTCCCGTTGTTCTATGCAAGACGAAGCCCCTCTAGTCGGGGTAGATTATGTCTGGAAGCATGTGTGACAGCCGGTTAGCCAGGATCTTAGAGTTGAGGTTGGCGTCTATGTTCAGTAGGGCGATAGGTCTGTACAAGGCTGGGTCTCTCGGGTCCTTCCCTGGTTTAGGAAGGAGGGCAGTTGTGGACTCTTGCATTGAGGGGGTCACTGAGCCTGTCCCCTTGAATGAGTTGAAAAGTGTCACCATGTGGGGGATCAGTTGGGGTTTGAATATTTTATAGAATCTGGAGGAGAACCCGTCTGGACCCAGGGGCCCATGATTTAAGGGCTTTGATAGCCTCATTGACCTCTTTGTCTGTTATTGGAGCCTTCAGCTTCTCTCTCGCAGAATCGGGAAGGCGTGGGACGGCGGCCCTCCGCAGGTATTCCCTTTGTTTGGATCGATCTCGTGGAGGTGCCATCCTGACATGGGTTAGGTGGTCCACTGCTAGTTGTTGTTCCATTGTCTCAGAATAGTGAATCACCCCCTTGTGGGTCTCGGAGCCCTGCAATGGTATTGGTGCATCTCGTTTTGGCCAGCTTGGCTACCAGTAGCTTGTTAGCCTTGTTGTTCTTGGCATAATAAAATTGTTTGGTCTTGGCCAGTAATTGCGCAGTATGCTCTGCGTAGTGGGCCTCCAGCTTCTTTCTGGCTGAGCGGAGGGCTCGTTGATATCTGGGGGACCACCTGTTCTTCTTTTGGGTTTCTTCTGCTGTTTGCAGTTCTTCTTCCAGGGCTTGACGGATTTGCCTCCGGTCCCAGTGGCATCCCAGTTGTTAGCAGGGGAGGTGTCTCCTCGAAGAAGTTCCTAATGGTGGTTGCAATTTTGTCCCTAGTTAGCATGTCATTGGGGATCAGGTCATAGAGCGACCATCTTCGTGGGGTGTTAGCTTTGGGGTCTTGGATGCGAAGTTCCATTTTTAAAGGAGCATGATCTGATAGGATCCTTGGGCCGATGGATACCTCGTTGGTGAAGGCGAGGGTTTGGGGCGAAGATAGGAGGAGGTCAATTCTAGAGAAGGTTCGATGAACCTGGGAGAAAAAGTAATTATCTTTCTCGGTGGGGTGGAGCACCCGCCATGAGTCCACTACATCCAGGGTCCTGAAAAGGCGCAGGAGGTTGAGGGCCTGCGTGAAATCACCCAGGGTAGGGGGGTGAGATTTATCTTTAGTGGGGTCTGGTACGCCATTGAAGTCTCCTCCTGTTATTGTTTGGCCTTCCACAAAGCCCGAGAGGGAGGAGCCCAGCGAGTCATAAAAGGTTGCCTGCCCCGAATTGGGGGTGTATTCTGATACAAAGGTATAAAGGTCCCCCAGCAGAAGGCATTTGACAGCCACGAAGCAGCCCTCTGGGCAGGTTATAGAGTCCAATATCTGGGGATTTAGGTCTTTTCTAAACAGGATCGCCGTGCCCCCCTTCTTAGAGTCTCCCAAGGCAAAGAACTGGTGTGGGTAGATACGGGATCGAAGGCGACCAAAGTCCGCCGGAAGGAGGTGAGTTTCTTGGAGCAACGCAACCCCGGCTTCCTCGTCCTGTAGTTTCTGTAAGATTGACTTGCGTTTGGGGGGGCGTTAATCCCGTTAACGTTCAATGAAATGCATCTCAGCGTCTGATGCTCCTGGGTCAGGGCCTCAGTTACCCCCTGCTCCGCGAGGGAGAGTTGGTAGATCGCCCATTAGTTGCCGTCATAGGGGTGATTTGGAGTCGTGCTGTCCTGCTCTTGGGATTTTAACACAGGCCCCCAACGGGAGGCCAACTTTTTAACTGGCAGGGTGGGCAACTTTGTGAGTGCAGCCCAACCCCTGGCCAACAGGGCCAATTGAGACATTAGGAATAACATGTGTTTCCAAGGACTTTAAGATGGAACGAACCTTGGAATGGGCATAAACCGTGGGCGAAGCCCGCCGCAATGAGTGACCGTAAATTTGTGCAGGGCCGGAACTGATACTTTGGGTTAGCAAAGGGGGGCTCGGGTACCTAGGCAGGTAGTGTAGTAACGGGTCTTTTAGCATAATTCAAGGCCTGATTACCTCCTCCTATTATTTCTGGATGCTCTCGACCATAAGGACCGCCTAGGTTGCGGGGCAGGGGCCGACTCAGGGCTCCCTGTTGCCTCCGGGCTCGGCGAGGCGGCCCCTTTGGGGGAGGACGGGTGCATGATCTTGGCGGCATCTTCCAAGTGACTGACTCTCCGGAGAGAGCCATTAAATGAAAATTGGAGTGCCGTAGGGAAAAGCCATCTGTACCGGACTTGTCGTTCCTGAAGGAAGAGGGCCAGGGGTCGGAGCGCCCTTCTTCTTTGAAGAGTTAGAAGCGAAAGGTCTTGATAGATCTGTATAGGCAAGCCCTGGAAGGAGAGATCATCACGAGAGCGGCTGATAGCAGAGATGGCTTCTTTCGTGGAGAAGTAGTGGACTCTAGTGATGACATCTGGAGGGAGGTCCGAGTCCACCCCCGGCACGGGCACAGTCTGTGGGTGCGATCCAGCAGTAATTGGGATTTGTCCAGTTGCGGGAGGAGGGCCTGGAAGAAGTCTCCTATATATTTTGGCAGATTTTTGTCTGGGCTCTGAGGATGGGACTCCCCGGATCCGAAGATTGTTGTGGCAGGCTCTGTTCTCCAAGTCCTCCTGCTTGAATTCGAGGATTTCACATTTGTCTTGGAGCGCTTTTACTGCCTGTTGGATGTCCCCCAGTGTGGTTGCCTGGTCCTGGGAGCGGTCCTCGACCTCACCTAGCCTTTGCTCCACCTCGGTTACCCTGTGGTCAGTTTGCTCCAATTTGGTGATAAGTTCCGACATGCAGGACCGAAACTTGGCTTTAATGTCTGCCATAAAAGCCAGTAGATTGCCCCTGGTGGCCGGGGTATCACCCCCTTCCTGGGAAGGTTGTGGGGTGGGCTTGGCAAGGTCTGTTTTTTTCCCCTTGTCTGGAGCGGTAAGCATGGTGGCAACGTCTGCCTTTTTGGGTGTTTTCGTTTGTTTGGACATAGTGCCGGGTCGTGGGGTGGAGGAGATATTTGGAGAGGCTGACTTTGCGTCCAGCCACCAAGGCGCCCGTTATGGCTCGGGGGTGCTGGTTCCGAGGTCAGCCGATGTGAGGCACCCCAGTGAGGAGGATCAGGCTCGACAGTTCTGAGGGATTTGGGTGAAGGAAAAGTCCCCTCTGTCTGGTGGGGGGAGGAGGTAAGATACTCCGCCGCAGAGAGGCGAGAAGACTATTAGGTCCCCACTGGAATCTAGTTGGTGGAAGGAGCGTGAGTGGAGTAGTGGGCCGGGGCGCCCCAGGAAGTGGGTAGCTGGAGTGTGCCGCTTCTGAGGATGCTGTGGGGTTAGAGCCTCACAAAAAAAGGGGATGGGAGGGGCCGAAGCAGGGCAACCAATTATGGGGTACAGACCTTCTGTACCCGGGACCAAGAGCACTACCACCGGGCCGGGGCACCAGGTGGGTGGCGTCGCTGCCTGGCGGGTCCGCTTACCTCCAGTGAGTGGTAACAGAGGTTCCAGGGCTTGGGGCTGTAGGGTGGGTGGGCAGTAGAGCTGGAAACCGAAGATTGTGGACCCCCAGCGTTGGCAGAGTGGGGTCTGTTGTGCGCACAGGATCCCAACTTTATCTCAGCAGCTGGAGGAGAGGGAGAAGAGGAGGCGCCGCCTCCCACACCAGAGGAGAGGCACAGTGTGTAGACATGGGCCGGGGTGCCCCAGGAATCAAGAGTGCGGGGTCCGGGCCAGATGTGGACTCTCCCCCAGGCGTTAATTAGGCGCCGAGAGAAGGCTGGAGCAAGTTCCAGGGGCTGCCGGGGGGCAGGGGGGATCTGGCTCTCTGTGTCACAGTGGAGCGTGCACTGCAAGCTCCTCTGGCGGGGGCCCAGGAAGGGTGTGAAGAGGGCCCCCAACTCCGCCCTCATCCCCCAGCAGCCCCTACCTGATGGGGCACCGATTGTGCCGTTGTTCCCTCCTCCCTGCCGGAGCCGAAAGGTGGGCCGCGGGGTGTCAGGGACCTCGTGTGCAGCCCGCTGCGGGCCGCTTGCTTTAGGGTGGTTGCGGGAGGAGGATCCGGGGGACCACCTGATCGGCACCTCACAGTAGAGCTAAGATCCAAGGCGAGACGCGCGGATGCCGAGGGCAGTCTCGGGCGCCATCAGCCACCTCTCCAGAGATCACGAATAGGCGCGGCCGCCATCTTGGATCCTCCGACACCGATACGAGCCCAGTGGTTCTGGGCGGATAACTTCGTTCGGCATGAGCGTTGCACTCCCTTCTTCAGCCCAGAGGTGCCCCAGGCGTTCCGACGCCCTGGGTGTTAATTGGGCTCCTGCTGGGCTACATGGAACCACATCGATTTCGTTATTGCGGCGGGCTTCACACGGCTGGCCTCAAGGGAGCAGCCACACCGATGGCGCTCCAAGCCACACCCCCGACTAAGTGGAAAGTTTAAAACATGTTGCAGCAGAAGACACGTGTAAAAGTTGCATTTCCTTTCGATTTCCGTGTAAATGCACCCAAACGATTTTTAATAAAAACGGGTGAAATACTCTGATTTGGAGTGCGGTTCCTGGGGTGGGCGATAGGTATATATCACAGGTACAACATAGAGGTGAAAATAGGTCTCTAGCTGGTGAATTGAGAGAGATTTGGAAGGTAGAGTGAGGTTCGTTTTTAGGAAAATATAGCAGTGAAAAGGAGAAATCGGTTTTTAAAAGTGAAAGGCAAAGTTTACTTAAACTAGATTTAATGGCTAAGAAAAGAGGAACACCACCCGTGAATATAAAAGTTATGCTCCAGTTGTAACGTTTCCCGCAGTGTACCCCTTCTCTTGAGGAAAAATTAATTAATTTAATCCAAATATCGCTAATAACTTTATGATCTATGCAAGACAGGAATGCAGAGAAAAATGGTGCTAACGCTTGGAGATCCAGGGCAAGAATACAGAGAATTCTGACAGTTTTAACAAGTTACCAGGATAAGGATAGGATGGCTGAGAGAGTGGGATAAGGACAAATGCAAATCAAGACAGACTATGGATTTCTATGGGGTAGGGATTATATTTACAATCCACTTTTAGTTTTGGGATTTTTGGACCGTCAACAGGTTCTGGTCATGACACGGCAGCGTGCCTGGCCAAGGACAGCTGGGCAAAAGACAGCTGGCAGGTCGGGTCACCGGATGGTTATTCTGGTCACTGGATGGCATAGGTACCTCTGGATGCAGTTAGTGGGCAAGCAGTTAGTGGGCTGCAAGCCAGGCTGGTTCAGGATGGTTCCCAAAGAATACCACAGCGTTCCCCTTTTTAATGGGAGATTAGTGGGTTGATTCTGGATCAAGGGCCTTGCTGGGAATAGGATCAGCACTGATTGGTTTTTGCAGTGGGCTCTGGAGTAAGGTCAGCAATGATTTGGCCTTGTAGTTGGAATCTGGACTCAGCAGGATGAATGAAAAAGGAACGCCGGCGGAGGAAAATCAGGAAGAGTGTGTGTCTAGAGTCTTGTCAAGGAAGCTTATTTATAATGCACAGTGACATCATCCAAGTAGATGGCTGGGCAGGCTTAGCTAAGCACACCTCTAACTGACGGGATTGGCCAGGGGTGCTAGTCTCCACCTCGCTCTCAACTGGTTGGATTTCAAAGCATGAGGGCAGATTTATGGTGTGAGTTTTACAATGTTCAAAAACCTCCAACAGTTATTTTAGCCAAAATCCGATTTTGCCACAAACGGTATATTTATTCAGTTGAAATCTCTTAGCAAATTATATACAGAGGTTACATATTTTGTGTAGAGCATAGCACTCCAACTCTGCAATCCGTGAAACATTGTTTCGCCCTTCTAAGACTTTTTGGTAATTTTGAATATGAATGCTTCGGCCTAAAATTCCAAAACACATGTGTGGATTAACATGCATTGGCATCGTGGATACTTTTCTTGTAATCCCTGATTCTTTGCCATTTCCATTCCCAAAGGGTCAGTGAATTCTACCATGTCTTAAATGAAAGCCCAAAAAAAATCACTTTTAAACTGCAAAATTTTACATTTTTACAAAGTCTTGCTGCAGAGATAAAAGTCTTTACATTTTTATTCATAAATACTCTTTGGAAGCAAATGGCAATCCTTTGTCTGTCACTGGGCCATTTTTTCTTTCTTCAGCTGCCACTAACTGTCATTTCCCCCAGAGAAAGGTGGGGTTTTCCCATCTGGATTGAAGGTTTACTGCCCCTACCCCACTTCACACTTCCTTATTCCTGGAGGTCCCATTGTCAGTGGGTTCAGCCTAGACTAGATTCTGTCCAACCTAATAATTATCACTGGGGTATTAGTGTCTGCTGAGAAAGGCTCTTCTGTGGGTAGCATCCCCTGCAAGCAGAAACCTGTTTTTCTTTTGGAACTTGTAAAAACCAGCCAATATGGTTTAACAGTTTTATTTTCTTATATTTGGTCCCGAATTAAACAAGCCAGTTGAATAAAATAGCCCATGTGTGTATTTGTTATGACCCAAAAGCTCAGTATAGTAGTGGTGGCTTGACACGTTGTGATGCAATTTAGGCTTTCTGACAATATACCCCTCAAGAGTACAAAAGGACAGATTGAGGTGAGTATTGCCCGAAAATATGGTACACCCTGGTACTCCCAACAGCTGGCTGCAAGAAAAAATAACCAGATATTAACATGTGGTTTAAGGCAATGGACTCTCCAAAGCAAGATACTGAACTGATACTCACAAACAAGAATATCAGACTGGGACTGAATAGTTCCAAGTTAGACTGGTGAGTACCTTGAAAACGAGGAAAAGCACTGTTACCAGGAATACAGAAATAACAAGAAAGTAAGAAACAAATAGTCTTGTGCTTACCAAATGAGTGCCCTGGATAGGTGTTGCAGGAGAGTTGGAAATGGAGTGACAGTCTGGGAAACACAATGTTTTGTTTTCCTATACCCGCTGGCACAAGGACGCCTAAAAAATTAATTGATCCAGGCGCCGTTGCGCTGGTGTCCTTTGATCCTTGCGCTGATGCGCCAATGTCCTTTGGTCCTTGCGCCGATGTGCGACAGTCCTGAATGTTCCAAAACTGTCTTTGACAGTTCCAGAAAGAAGATATGACACAGGTGAGATTCACGAGATGAGATGTATGCAGTCCGTAGGTTTTCCGATTGTAACGACGAGCAAGTAAGACTTGTGAAATGAGATAACTGCAATTCGTGGACGTTCTGGTTCTGGTATGAACAGGTAAGACTTGAGAGATTAGACAAATGCAGTCCGTGGCAGTTCCGGGCCTGGTAAGAGCAGGTAAGACTTGAGGGATTAGATGATTGCAGTCCATGGACGTTCTGGGTCTGTTATGAACAGGTAAGACTTGAGGGGTTAGACGATTGCAGTCCGTGGACGTTCCGGGTCTGGTATGAGCAGGTAAGACTTGAGGGATTAGACAATTGCAGTCCGTGGACGTTCCGGGTCTGGTATGAGCAGGTAAAACTTGAGGGATTAGACAAGAGCAGTCCGTGGACGTTACGTGTCAGGTTTGAGCAGGTAAGAATTGAGAGCAATGACAAGAAGGAAGCAAGGAAGGTCACAAGGCGGACCGGGGATTCAAGGAGCCAGGAAGGCAAGGTACAAGGTACGTAGCTTTGAAAACAGACAAAATTCAGAAGCACTGCCGTGCGCGGGGGGCGTGGCTTAATTACTGGTCACCTGACCGTACGCACAGGACGGCGCCGTAGGCCTGAGTCCCTACGCGAATACCATGGCCACCAGCGTTTCCATGGCAACCCATATCGTTCTGTAAAAGGAAGCACCAGAAACGATGCAGCACGGTTCTGAGGCTTAGCAGACCACCTCCATTTGGAACCAAAACGTTTGCTCCCCATTTTGCATGTGTGGTGAAAAGCTGGCATTTCTTTTTAAATCCGATTGTGCATCTCCCTCTGGATTCCCACACTGTCTTGCAGATATAGTTGTTTCCTGGTATGTAGGAGTTTTGTTTGAAGCAGAGATGCATTGAAATTGACATGGCTCAGATAGCTGGAGTTTCTTTGAACTACTGATCTTTGATACATTGTAAAGAAAATGAACGCATTTTCCTGTGTGGGAAAAGTGAAGCTCTTTGTTGATTTTTCTCAGAGTTGATTTGACAGGGCCTGTCATTCAGAAATCATGCCTGTTTTTGCTGAAGCACAATGAGAGATACTGGGCATGGCAGGGCCTTATTAATCACAGTGGTTTCAGGAAAAACAGATGGAAATAGCGTCAGAGCAGCATTTTTTAAAGGTGAAAAGTTTCCTTTTCAATTGGGATTTTCGGCCTTCAGCAAAGCAGTGCTGCCTTTTCACTTTATTCCATCTGTATATGTCAGAACACACTGGCACGCTCCCTCAGTGTGTCTCCTTGTTCCATCCTGCCCAATGCATGCTTGGCTAGCCGGTGCAGGCATCTTTTTGTTGCTGCAAAATGCAGTTTTAAGGCCATGGTGCTCACAGGAGCCAGGGCAACCATTTTGCTGTTTCTGCACAAATGCAGATTGGTTTTGGCAAAATTCTGTTCAGTGGGTCAATGTAGCCCACAGATCCCCCCCCCAACTCTTCTGAGATCCTTGTCGAGGGAGAGTAGGGCAAGGTGGGCTTCATCAGTCAGGAGTCATTCTTCCATCAGAGAGCAGAATGCCCCGATCCTCTCGCTGTCTCTCGTTGGAGCATGGATCGGCACCCCCAGCTTTCTCTTGGATCTTCCTTTATAGTGTTGAGCGACACTCCCAGATTTTCTCTGATTTCTCCCTTCCAGGTCACCGGGAAGGCCCTCCTTGGTCTTGGAATAGGTGCACCCAGCACAAATCTATTAAATAAATCAGAACTGGTTACTTAATTTTCCCACTAACTGCCTTCCAATAAGGTTGACAGCAGTGGGACACGCATGCATTCAATACTGACAATGGATATTGAAGAAAAATACTCCCTGTTACATCATTATATTTATAAATCCCTCGTTACCTTCTGATTCTTCTTTTTCTTATTCTCATGCTCCTCTATCTGATTTGCTCATGGCTCCTCAATTTGTTGCAAAGTGTGCCTAGGGTGACAACCCTTTAGCTGATTAATATGGACCCATTTCTCTTCTGTCAATTCGCCTTTGGGGATGCGGATTCTGTAAGCGACAGAAAATCTGCGCTCTTTGGTCTGGTTCCTTTGGAAATTGTACAAGCTTAACCGGTTCCCTACTTGGTATTCCTTTTTGGTTGTTTTTAGATCATATTGAGTCTTCATACCCTCTGCAGATCTTTCTAGATTCCGCAGAGGGTACGTAAAAGCATGTTAAAGGTGTTTTCTTAGATTCTCAGCATACTCATGAGTTGTGGAGGTGTTTATCAGTGTCTGCTCCTGTGTTCTATAGAGCAAATGCTGAGGTAGCACCATCCTTCGTCCAGTCATCAGCCCAAATGGAGACATCTTGGTTGCAGAAGAAGGTGTAGATCAGAGGGACATCAGGACAAGCGGTAGTCAGATGTCTTCCACAAACTTTTTTAGAATGCTCACAATGGTTTTATTGTACTTCTCAACTCCACCACCAGAGGACTGGCGGCATGCAATATGGGAAATATTCCCGTTTACAGTCCTCGAAGGTTTTTACTTGCTGATTACAAAACAGGTCCCTAATGACCCTACATCCCCCTTCCTCCCACTGCTGGAAAGCCCCCTTTTCCAACCCTGGAGTAAAATCCCCATTATTAAAGAGGGGGGTGAATGGTGACGGGAACGTGGTAATCCCCAATTTCCTCACAGCTCCATCCCATATCTCCACCAGGCCCTTTGTGATACTACTCATATAGATATGCGCTGGTCTAAGCCTACACGGAAGCCACAGTACCTCACCTAGATGGTGCCGAGCCACCGCTCTATCCATCTTAACCCAGTGCTTAATATAATCTGCTGAGAACCACTCCCTAATTACCCGCAGCTGTGCCGCCTCATAATAGCGGCGGAAATCTGGCAAAGCCAGTCCTCCCCACCCTCTTGATGCAGTCAACAGTCGCTTAGCCACGCGCGTTTTTTTGCCGTCCCAGATAAATGCACTAGCTGCCCTGTTCAGTTCCCTAAAGAAGTTAGTCGGAATAGCCAATGGAATAGCTTGGAACAGATAGAGCAGCTGCGGGGGGATCAAAATTTTCAGCGCCGCGCCCCGGCCAAGCCACGATAATCTTAGATAACTCCACTTCCTGAGATCCTTTTTAATTGTGGTCGAAAGGGGAGGATAGTTTGCCCCAAACCATCCTGATAATTGAGGAGTAACCTTGAACCCTAGATACCGTATCCCTCCCGGGCTCCACTTAAAAGGTGAAGACTCCCTCAGGGCTGTGGCCTCCAATCCCTCCAACGAAAGATTTAACACTTCAGATTTCTGAAGATTAATCTTTAGGCCTGAAACCTCCCCAAATTTGGTTAAGAGCGCCATACAAGCCCCAATGGACTTTCTTGGGTCCGTCAATGAGAGTAACATGTCATCCGCGAATGCGGCCACCTTATGCTGCTGCCCCCCAAAGGGGACACGCCGGATATCCACAACCTCCCTCATTGCCACCAAAAGTGGTTCCAAATACATTGCGTACAACAGCGGCGAGAGGGGGCACCCCTGCCGCGTACCCCGGCCCAGCTTAAAGGAGCGCGATACCATGCCATTCACCACCAAAAGCACCACGGGAGCCTGATAATTCGCTTGCACCATACGTATGAACTTCTCCCCCAACCCCATTTTTGCCATTGTCAGAAACAGAAAGGACCACTCCACCCGGTCGAAAGCCTTCTCAGCGTCCAGCGCCAAGAGGATCGCTGGAGTGGAGGTCTTCTGCGACTTCTCGACCAGATGGGCCACCTGCCGTTTGTCGGCCCTGACTGAACCCCGACTGGTCCTGATGGATTAGCGTAGGCAGGAATACCTCCAAGCACTTAGCCAAAATCTTAGTATAGATTTTCGCATCCAAATTAATGAGTGCTATGGGTCGGTAGGAGGTACAATCCTCCGCGTCTTTGCCTGCCTTGTGGATTAAAGAAATTATTGCCTCTTCCATGGATGGGGTAGTGCCACCCAAAGTACGAAATGAATTGAATAATTGTGCTAAATAAGGGGATAAGATGCTGGAGAAAGCTTTATAAAAGGAGGCCGGGAATCCGTCGGGACCCGGCGCTTTGTTGTTGGGGAGAGATGCAATAACAGCACGCACCTCATCCTCCGAAATAACCTGACCCAACAGCATCCTCCCTAGAAAGACACGGAAGGGACAAGGTTCCCAGAAAATCCCGCTGAGACTGAGAAGATGGGTCCTGCGGAGTGTACAGGGCTTCATAAAATCTAACTAAGCGCTCCGCGATGTCTTCCGAACGGGAAAGTCTCCCCCCCTTTTCATCTTTTATGGCCGTGATTGCATTTCGTTCCCCGTTCCCCCTTAATAACCGTGCCATCAGAGAGTCTGCCTTATTCGCCTTCACATAATACGTATGCCTTACCCTCAACATCGCCTCTTTGGCCTTTTTAGTCCTTAAAACCCTCAATTGCCCCTCGGTTAGCCTATATTCCCTATAGGCATTCCTGGAGGGGGCCTCCCGCAGCCTCACTCTTGCCGCCTCCACCTCTCCCTCCAGTTGAGCCTCCAACAAGCGCAGCTGTCTATTCCTTTCTGCCTTTAGAGCGATGAGGGCTCCTCTCAGGGTGGCCTTAAAAGCATCCCACCGTATACTGAGGCTCGTATCTGTATCGTTATTCCGTTCAAAAAAGGATCTAATGCAGGTGGTTAGCTCCTCCCTAATCACCTGGTCTCTCAGAAATTCCCCTGGAATACGCCAACTCCAGATCTCCGGTCTTCGCCTACCCAATCGCAATTTCATCTGCACCACTTTGTGATCCGCAATACATATCGGGCCTGTCTCAACCTCTTCAACCCCTCCCACCAAACTAGCGGATACTCAAATGTAATCAATTCTCGATTGGGATCTGTGTACATCCGACAAGAACGTGTGACCTTCTTCCTCTCCCCTCAACACCCTCCACACATCTTTCAACCCTGCTCCCTCGAACCGTTCCCTCAGTTGAGGAGAAGCCACCACTCCCCCTCCTCCGCCTGCGTGTTGTGTCCGGTCCTGCCGTCTATCCCATGCCAGATTAAAATCTCCCATTAGGACAATCTGCCCTCTCGCAAATCCGTCAAAGGCCACTAGAACCTCCCTCAAGAACCGCTCCTGTCCCGCATTCGGAGCATAGACCGAAGGCTCCCTTACACTCCCCCCTCACCATGAGGTATCTCCCATTTTTGTCTCTAAGGACATCTTGAACTTTGAAATCCGCCCCTCTACCAAACGCCAGAGCCACCCCCCCCTTCTTGGTCGGACCTGAGGCAAAAAGGATCTGCGGAAAGCCTTTCAAACGCAGGCGTCTCTGATCAGCCCGCAACAAATGTGTCTCTTGCAGTGCCACAAGATCCAGGGGATGCGTTTTAACAAAACGTTCTAATTTTGCCCTCTTGAGGGGGGAATTCAAACCCCTCATGTTATGCGTCACCCACCTGAGAGCAAAATGACGACCTGTCCCTCTTCCGTTAGCCCCCCTCCCTGCCCAACTTCCCCATCACCCCCTGCCCCCGGCTCTGCTCTCCCAGACCTCACTGTTTCATTCCCCCAACCCCCTCCCCCACTAAACTCCCCCCAGCCCAAAATCCCCAATTTAGGACTGGCCGATCCCCAAACCCTCCCACCCCTCTCCCACCCTCCCACCCCTCGCCCACCACTCACCGGACGACCTCGTCCTTTCTTGTTCCAACATGTTTTACTCCTCTCCACCAGGCACTATTTACACCCCATGAGTCCACCACCCCCCAACTGCTGCCTCAAAGTCCCTAGGGAGCCCCTGACCTTCCTCCATTGCCACCAGTCTTGTTCTCCACATTTCAAGCTAACATCTTCCCCGTGGAGCCTAGCCCTGCCCCCTTATTTTTGCCTCGCTCTCCCACCGTTCACCATTCCCAAGGCCTACCCTTCTCTCTTTGGCCCCTCTGGGGAGCGGAATCTCCAATAGCCTGGTCTCCTCCTCCATCATCTAGATCCAGGCTGAGAACGCTGGCCGCCTCCTGAAGCGTAGTCACTCGCTTCTGACTCCCCTCCCACGTAAATACCAAACCAAAAGGGAAGGACCACGTATATTTAATCCCCCTCCTTGCCAGCTCCCTGAGCACCGGGCCCATATGCCTTCTTTTCAGCAACGTGCTTGCAGACAGGTCTTGAAACAACTGAATCTCTTGACCCTTATAGAGAACTGGCTCCCTCTGTCTGGCCACCCGTAACACTGCTTCTTTCTGTCCATACCTAGCAAAGGCCACCACCACCTCCCGCGGTTTAGGGTTTGCTCCCCCCAACATTCGACCAACCCTGTGGGTCCGATCCAGGACTATCGAGCGTGGGTCATCCTCGCACACAAGCTCGGCAAAGATCTTTTGGCACTCTTCCTTCAGTTGATGATCCGCCACAGCTTCAGGCAGCAGTTTAATACGAACATTGACCCGTCGATACCTATTCTCTAGATCCTCCAGCATCACCTCCATATTCCTTGTCGCGGAGTCCAGCCGGTCTATAGCTTCAGCATTAGCCATTATCTCTCGCTCATTCTCCTGTAGTCCCCTCTCCAGTAAATCCGTCCTTTCTCCTAATTGAGTGACTTCCTGACGTATGTCGCCTAGGGCAGCTTTTAGGTCGGCCCGCATGAGTTGAAACTGCTCCTGGAAAGACTGGGCCAGCGACTCTCTCAGAGTCAGCATTTCCCCTCTGATATCCGGCCTTGTCATTTGCGTCGACTCTGCCACGACTTCACTACCCCCTCTCTCCTGCGGAGCGGCTCCGCCAGGTTGATGCACCTCCCTTGTGTCAGTGGCAGGCCACAGTGTAGGTAAAGTTCCAAGCGAAGCACCGCCAGAGTGGCCCCCCCTCCAGTCTTTCCTTTGGATCTGGAGGACATCTGTGCCAAGTCCAAGCCACTCCAGGCATCCCAGAGCAGCCCTGCAGGTAAGGAATACCCCTCAGCCGGCCGCCACCACAATTTATTTAAAAAAAAAGAATAATAATGTTTTCCTCCTCCTGTAAGGGGATTGGGTGGGCGACCCCCTGTGCAGAGTCCCGGCTCCCTAACAGTTGCCACCAGCCAATCCTCTCCGTTGAGCAAGAGACTGCAGCGCTCCACTGATGTTCCTCCTGCAAAAACATATTTCAACCCTTCCTATAGTGATGGCCCAGACCAGGTGTGGAGCCAGAGTGCAGGAGCACAACTTTCCGCCTACTGCGCCTCTACTGTGTGTCCTCTGTGGAGAAGATCTATCCACTGTGTCTCTCAGCTCTTCTCCCCATGCAGTTCACAGCACCAAGCATAGGCCAGGGGTGGAGAGGGGGCACGGCACACCCTTGCCCCCACTTCGCACCTGCCATGGCGAGGGGGTCCCACAAAAGTCTCCCCGCCAGCCCCTCGCCAGCAGTCGAATAGCCCCCACACTCAACTCTCGCGTCCCAGAGGCACCATATCTCTCACTTGTCCACTGGCCAAAGGGCTCTCCACGCCGCCTCGTGTAATGTCACCAAGACTCCTGAGGCCAATCAAGTAGGAGCGGCCCGCGGTCACCACTCTATCTCTCCGCGAGCCGCTCCCCAACCAACGTCGCAGCACTGCGCTGAAGCGTGGCTCGCCCGCCTGCTCACAGTCCAGGGGGGGCGACGGCACCACTCCTCCCTCTCTCCTCACCTTCAAAAATGCGGGGGCCCCACAAAGGCCGCCGCCCGGTCCCACGATGATTGCAGGAGCTTATATCTGCACAAAAGGGCGGCCCGGCCCCCACACTGCCTCCTCCCGCTTCAGGGCGCTGTGCTCCCTCTGCTCCCAATGCCTATGTGGGGCGGCCCCCCCAGCGCTATCTCCGTCTCCACCGGGGCACCGGGATCATCCAAGCGGGTAAACCCTGCGGTCTCTCCAGTCCCCACTCACCTGCTCTCCACGGGTTGTCCGATTCACAACGCCGCTCCGGCGCGGCACGTCCTCCCCGCCGGTGCTACACTTGCCAGCACTCCTCACTTCCGGGGGCCCCACAATTCTCCTCATTCACTGCCCCGACTGCGGCCAGCCTCCTCCGCCACCCCAAATGTCCGCCTGACAAGGAGGGGGTGGTGGAACCTCCAGAATTGGTTTTTGAGGATTGGGATCCCTCTTTTACTATTGGGTTTCCTGGATGCTCATTCTGGGGTTCAAGGATGGGCGATTCTGACCTACCCAGTCTTCATTGAGATCTCTTGAGACCCATTTTTCTTAGAGAGGAGTCCCCCCGTTCCTGAAGGAGAAGATCTTTTCCCCAGAATCTTCTAAGGATTCTTCCCCTTCAAATTGGAGGACACTAACCTCCTCCACAAAATGGGCCTTTTTGAGGTCTTTATTTCTCCTACCCACCCTCTGTTCCTTGGGTTGCAGATTTTCTGGAACAGGAGATTTTTGTTCCGGTTCCTGGGTGTCCAGGGGCTTTTCACGAGTAAGGAAGGAAGCTTCCCCTGGGGCTCTGCACCTCCCTTCCCCCGTGCCTCCTCCTCTGGAACTGGTGAGTTGTCAGTGTTCTCGCCCCGTCATTGTTCTGTGGTACCAGACCCTTTGTTTGTGGGGTTCTGAGCCACCATGCTCATCTGAGGGTTCTGTTGAACCCTTCACATGCGACCCACATCCTGTGCTAGGTTCTGGACCTGGCGCTCCAGTTGGGACACCCGCTCCGGCTGGTACGGGGGTCTCTGGTCAAATCGAGGTAGATAGTACCCTAGATATTGTGAATGTTGGTAACCCTCCACCCTTGGCCTCCCCTCTCCCGGATTGGGTTGTCTGTGCTCCTGAAAGCAGGGAATGAAAGGAGGGTTGTCCTGCAGGTTGGGGTTTTGTGAGTATCGGGGGAAGAAACTTAACCCAGCATTTGGGGAATTACTGCCCTCCTGGAGTAAGTTAGGAGGGAAGTTTCCCGGGGTAGTACTTACCTGATTGGATCCCCCCCTTGGGCTGGGGGAGTCCATACGTACCCCAAGATTGGTCAGTTGCCCTTGTATCAGGGACTGATATAATCAGGGGAATTAGGGGTCCCATTATTGGGATTACTTCCCTGACTGCCACCTGTTTGAGATTGCCCTGAAGGCCGTCTGGGTTTCTGATTTTGCTGATTTTGTGTAGGTACATTTTTAGGCCCCCCCATCTCTAGGTCTAAAATGGGGGCAACCTTCACCTCCGCCACCTTAGCAGCAGCAGGGGTGTTGGCTGGTTTGGGGTTCTTGGCCAGATTTTTATTTTCTGCAGGTTTTTGGACCTCATAAATGCAGGTTGCCTGCTCTATGACCCAGTCCAGAGATCTTTTGTCATGGAAATCCCTCACCAGCTGGGTCATAATATACTTTGGGAGTGCATGAAAGAAGGTGGTTACAAACTCCCTGCTATCCGTGCGCACCCTCCTAGTGGTTTGTGCGAAGGCGCGTTTGAGCTCCTGCACAAATTCTCGTGGGGCCTGATCTTCCCCGCACTGCAGATTGTAGGCCGCTTTGCGAGCCTCTTGTCGGTTTCTGTAGGCAGAAAAGTGTTTCAAGATGGCCGCCCTGTAGGTGGACCATCTTGAATGGTTCTGGTCCTCCAGTCCAGCAAAGAAGCTGGAGTACTCAGGGGAGAAGGTCCATTTTACATACTCTATGCAGTTCTGGTTGTCTTTCAGATGGAAAGTGTCCATCACTTGCTCAAGGTCCAGGTGTTCCCAAACAGAATATTTTGCGTTTTTATGGTATGGGGTTATGACACTCCTAATGCCTAATGGGGTCTTTTGTCATAGCTCTCTTGAATTTATTTGCCTTCTTTGGCTTAGGGCCTCATTACACGGTAGGCGGAGAACCATGGCGCTAATAGCGCCATGGTTCATGCCGGTAAAATACCGGCACCGCCTTGGTGGAAAGGGGAATTACCGCCACATTCCAAGGTTGGCAGGGAGGTAATTCCCCCTTCCACCATTGCCCTTCCCCATTCCCATTTTTGCCCCATAGGGCATAATGGGAATGGGTAAGGCGCTAATTACGGCACCGCAAATTGCGGTACCGTAATTAGCTCCGTGGGTCCCTTTGCGGGTTGGTTTTTAATGCCTGCACACAGCAGGCGTTAAATTCCCCAACCCGCAAAGGGACCTCGTAGTAAGGCGGTAAGGATTTACCGGTAAAATACCGGTACCGGTAAACCCTTAGCACCTACCGTGTAATGAGGCCCTTAGTCACCCGAGTCCACTTGCCCTCAGAGGCGCTACTACTTGAGGTCCCCTCAAGATCATCTAGGCACTCCCTAATTCTATGAGCTTGAGAGGGGCTCGCAGAATGGAGGGGCCTAGTTTCTCTGTTCCTGTGGTGCTCAGGAAAGTAGTCTTCTGACTCTTCCCTGCTCCCAGGGTAGGCAGAGTGCCCCCGCCCCCCCCCCACTGCCCTAATTGGGTAGAGGACTTCACGATGTCTTTTTGGCCTAGTTTCATTTGGTTTTTCATCAAATTGAACCAACTGGCCCCTTGGAAAGTAGTATTTCTGTGGATCTAATCCCTGACTCTCCCATCATAGGAGACTTCCTTGTCAGAGACATCAGCCTTAATGTTTGGGTATCTATACAGGGATGCCCGTCCATCATTTTCTGGGGGGAGCTGACCTGTCACTTCCATCAAGCTTGGTCTATTAAATTCTGATGGCCTCATGGTTTCCGGCTCATGGGAACCGGCAGCCATGAAGTCAGCAGTGTAAAAAGTGTTAAATGGGTTTGAGTCCCTTAGTACAGAAGTGCTTATGCTATGGTCAGGGGTTACCCTGTCCCTCTCTACCTGTTCAGGGTCCCTCCAGTTAGGATTAAATCTAGCACCCTCTTTCTCCAAACTTGCTAGCTTCTCCTTCTAAGCCCCTACTTCTTGATAATAAGCAAATATCTTAGCCTTTTGCTCAGCTATCAAGGCTTTACTGGCCTCTATGGCCCGCTCCAGCGTTGCCACTTGTTTGTGGAGCCCATCATTCTTGTTACAGAGGGCCTCATTATCTCTCCGCGCTTCCTGTATGGTTTGAAAATAATGAGACAATTTCTGTTGCAGGAGACTCACCTCCTGAGTTTGTGCATCTTTGGTTTGGGTGTTCTCTCCCAGAGCACGTTCTACCGGTCTGGTGTGCTCCAGTAGATTCTCATACTCTGTTTTGAGTTCATTTAGTTTTTGGAGGACTAACTCACTTCCCTGTAACTCTGTTTTTAACTTGCTTATTTCCTGGCCTATGGCGTCTTTCTCCTGATTTAGGGTGCCCCTCTGTTCAGCCAGTTCATCCCTTTGTTTCTTGATGGTATTGGATTTCTGGCGCTCTTGATCAAATTCTGCTTGGGAGTGGAGGTCTCTCATAATTAATTTATTATTTTCCTCTTTCAATTTATCTATCTGATCTTGTAGGGTAACTATCTGCTCCTATTATAATTTATTTGTTGATTTAACTTCTGTTGACTCTCTTCCAGAGAGTCAACCTTTTCCCTACAGTCTTCTTTCAATGCCTCTAATTGGGTCTCTTGATCTGCATGATTTTGCTGTTGGAGAGCCAAATCTTCTTTTAATTTTATGACACAATTCCAGATTCTACCTCCAACTCTTGGCTCTTCTGTAATGTTTGTTCTGCTAAATTCAGATCAGTCTGGATTTTGGTTAATAGTTCAACTTGATTCCACGCAAGAGTCGTGTTTTCCTCATGCCTTTCCTGCATCACTCCCATGTGGAGATACATGTAGGCCGTGATTCTGGCAATTTTGATTTGCTCCTCTTAAATTTTTGGGGTCATATATAATTCACTCAGAGCTTGGTGTAATAGGCCACCGTCCAACCACGTGTCCAGGTTCATGGCGGTGACCTGTTGTGTTATTTCTTGTAGCCAGACTTTTTCATCCTGTTCTGGCCACTCAACTCTGACAAATAGCTTATGCAGAAGGTGCTCCCTAGCCATATTGATTTCTACTATGGTCATTTTGGACATGTTCTTTCTTTATTAATTTATTTGTTTGTGTATGGGTAACCTGTATTCTATTGATTTTCTGTGTATTTTGGGGTTGATTTTAGTTTTAGTTTTCTAGATACAGGCCTGGTACTTAGAGTATGTGTGTGTGGGGGCGGGTGGAGAGGGGGGGCGAGGCGCTTGTACAGTGTAACCCAGTAATCCAACCACAAAGTATCACTACCATGCAGGTTAGTCTGCTGTTTTAGACTGTCACAGGTGGCAACCAACTCAATCCCCAGCACAAGCCCCCAGATTTGTTAAGGATTTCAATCCAAGGCCTAGTATGTAGCGCACAACTGAGATGCTTTTCTCCTTATTTTATACAAATTCAATTTGAGATGGTACACAACTCGTATCACACCCCCTTTTCAAATACTCTGGGTCACAATGGACCATGAACCAGGCTGGTTGGTAAAATGCAATGTTTATTTATTTATTTTAAAATTCAAAAGAAATCATACAATGTTTAATATGGGGCAGCAATCACCAATGGGGTGATAATTACAATGAGGATGTAAACAATACACTTGGTGTAACCTTCTAGTGGAACCTATACAAAACACCAGGGAACAGGAGCACTTTTTGATTTAGGAAAGATAACACCCAAGATTTCCCAGTGCAATGTTCCCTCAACCCACAAATAATCAATTCTGAATGGATAGAAAGACACAGCAGGTAATCAGGAATAAGATGCAGAAAGCAGAATCCAAAACAACCTTCCCTCACCAAATAAGAGTGGAAAACGGATTTTAAACCCCTTGCAATGTTATGAAATGACACTCGAAAATTGACAAATAATTAATTAATGTGCGGTTAAAACTTTAAGGTAAATACAATTTCTCACTAAAGCAACAATGCATAGACACTAACAATAACAAGCAATGGATTACCAAGAGCATACTATTGAAAACTGAGTGGAAAGAGCATACTATTGAAAACTGAGTGGAAAGTTTAAAACATGTTGCAGAAGAATGACACGTGTAAAAGTTACATTTCCTTTAGATTTCCGTATAAATGCACCCAAACGATTTGTAATAAAAATGGGTGAAATACTCTGATTTGGAGTGCGACTTTTGGCCTGGGGAATAGGTATATATCACAGGTACAACATAGAGGTGAAAATAGGTCTGTAGCTGGTGAATTGAGAAAAATTTGGAAGGTAGAGTGAGGTTTGTTTTTAGGAAAATATAGCAGTGAAAAAGAGAAATCGGTTTTTAAAAGTGAAAGGCAAAGTTTACTTAAACTAGAGTTAATGGCTAAGACAAGAGGAACGCCAGCCGTGAATATAAAAGTTACGCTGCAGTTGTAACCCTTCACGCAGTGTACCCCTTCTCTTGAGGGAAAATTAATTTATTTAATCCAAATATCGTTAATGACTTTATGATCTATGCAAGACAGGAATGAAGAGAAAAGTGGTGCTAACGCTTGGAGATCCAGGGCAAGAATACAGAGAATTCTGACAGTTTTAACAAGTTACCAGGATAAGGATAGGATGGCTGAGAGAGTGGGATAAGGACAAATGCAAGACAAGACAGACTATGGATTTCTATGGGGTAGGGATTATACTTACAATCCACTTTTAGTTTTGGGATTTTTGGACCGTCAACTGTTTCTGGTCATGACACGGCAGCGCGCCTGGCCAAGGACAGATGGGAAAAAGACAGCTGGCCAGGTCGGGTCACCGGATGGTAATTCTGGTCACTGGATGGCACAGGTATCTCTGGATGCAGTTAGTGGGTTGCAAGCCAGGGTGGTTCAGGATGCTTCCCAAAGAATACCACAGCTTTCCCCTTTTTAATGGGAGATTACTGGGTTGATTCAAGAGCAAGGGCATTGCTGGGAATAGGATCAGCACTGCTTGGGTTTTGCAGTGGGCCCTGGAGAAGGATCAGAAATGCTTTGGCCTTGTGGTTGGAATCTGGACTCAGCAGGATGAATGAAACAGGAACGCTGGCGCAGGAAAATCAGGAAGAGTGTGTGTGTCTAGAGTCTTGTCAGGGACTCTTATTTATAATGCACAGTGACATCATCCAAGTATATGGCTGGGCAGGCTTAGCTAAGCACACCTCTAACTGACGGGATTGGCCAGGGGTGCTACTCTCTGCCTCGCTCTCAACAGGTTGGATTTCAAAGCAAGAGGGCAGATTTATGGTGTGAGTTTTACAATGTTCAAAAACCTCCCATAGTTATTTTAGCCAAAATCCTATTTTGCCACAAACGGTATATTTATACAGTTGAAATCTCTTAGTAAATTATATACACAGGTTACATATTTTGTGTAGAGCAAAGCACTCCAACTCTGCAACCCATGAGACATTGTTTCGCCCTTCTAAGACATTTTGGTAATTTTGAGTATGAACGCTTTGGCCTAAAATTCCAAAACTTGCATGGCATCATGGATACTTTCCTTGTAATCCCTGATTCTTTGCCATTTCCATTCCGAAAGAGTCAGTGAATTCTACCATGTCTTAAATGAAAGCCCAAAAAAATCACTTTTAAACTGCAAAATTTTACATTTTTACAAAGCCTTGATGCAGAGATAAAAGTCTTTACATTTTTATCCATAAATAGTCTTTGGAAGCAAATGGCAGTCCTTTGTCTGTCACTTGGCCATTTCTTTCTTTCTTCAACTGCCACCAACTGTCATTTCCTCCATAGCAAGGTGGGGTTTTCCCATCTTGATTGAAGGTTTACTGCCCCTACCCCACTTCACACTTCCTTGTTCCTGGAGGTCCGATTGTCAGTGGGTTCAGCCTAGACTAGATTCTGTCCAACCTAATAATTATCACTGGGGTGTTAGTATCTGCTGGTAGAGGCACTTCTGTGGGTAGCATCCCCCACAAGCAGAAACCTGTTTTTCTTTTGGAACTTGCAAAAACCAGCCAATATGGTTTAACAGTTTTACTTTCTTATATTTGGTCCTGAATTAAACAAGCCAGTTGAATAAAATAACCCATGTGTGTATTTTCCCCAGCAACAATGCCCTCCACATTGCTAGATAATGGCAGGCTTTTCTTCAACAGTTTACTTTTAAAACGGGCCTTTCTCTCTGAGTTTGCAAAGCCCATTTGACATGTTTGGTGAAAAGCTGGCATTTCTTTTTAAATTAGATTTTGCATCTTCCTCTGGATTCCCACACTGTCTTGCAGCTACAGTTGTTTCCTGGTATGTAGGAGTTTTGTTTGAAGCAGAGATGCATTGAAATTGACATGGCTCAGATAGATGGAGTTTCGTTGAACTACTGAGCTTTGATATATTGTAAAGAAAATTAACGTGTTTTCCCGTGTGAGAAAAGTGAAGCTCTTTGTTGATTTTTCTCAGTATTGATTTGACAGGACCTGCCATTCAGAAATCATGCCTGGTTTTGCTGAAGCACAATGAGAGATACTGGGCATGGCAGGGCCTTATTAATCACAGTTGTTTCAGGAAAAACGTATGGAGATAGTGGGCCTCATTACACGGAAGGCGGTAAGGGTTAACGGTCACCGTTAATGGTACCGGTGACCGTTAACCCTTACCGCCTTACTACGAGGTCCCTTTGCGGGTTGGTACTTTAGCGTCTGCTTTTTAGCAGGCGTTAAAAACCAACCCGCAAAGGGACCAGGGTGCTAATTATGGTACCGCAATTTGCGGTACCGTAATTAGCACCTTCCCCATTCCCATTATGCCCTATGGGGCAAAAATGGGAATGGGGAAGGGCAATGGGGGAAGGGGGATTTACCGCCCCGCCAACCTTGGAATAGGGCGGTAATTCCCCTTTCCTCCAAGTCGGTGCCGGTATTTTACCGGCATGGACCAAGTTGCTAACAGCACCTTGGTCCACCACCTACCGTGTAATGAGGCCCAGTGTCACAGCAGGATTTTTTAAAGGTGAAAAGTTTCCTTTTTAATGGGGATTTTGGGCCTTCAGCAAATCAGTGCTGCCTTCTCACTTTATTCCATCTATATATGTCAGAACACACTGACACGCTCCCTCAGTGAGTCCCCTTGTACCATCCTGCCCAATGTATGCTTGGCTAGACGGTGCAGGCATCTTTCTGTTGCTTCAAAATGCAGTTTTAAGGCCATGGTGCTCACAGGAGCCAGCACAACCATTTTGCTGTTTCTGGGCAAATGCAGCTTGGTTTTGGTGAGATTCTGTTCAGTGGGTCAATGTAGCCCACACTATGAGAGTGACTAACATTCAAAAATTGAAAATGGACTATAAGAATTGGTTGAATTCGCATCATGCCTCTATATTGCAACAAGATGGGGAACTTATGTTGACTACATTGGTGTAAGTAATAATATTATGCTATCATGCCAAATAAATCCAATTCAAGAGGCTAGATGGGTCCAATACTTTCAACAATGTTATGCTGTTCACCATCCTGTGCAGGGTAAGGTGCACTACTCTTGATCTACCCAAGACACGATCATCTTTGATAAAGATGATATTTTAAATCAGATACAAAGGTTGAGTACGTCGAGAGCTCTGGCCCCTGGTGGCCTTACGAACTATATGTTAAAGGCCCATCCCAAGATCTGATCAAGAGTCCTTTTGACATTTTTACCCAGGTACTGCACTCTAAGCAAATTCCGCAATCCTGGAAAAAATCAGTGATAATTTGCATATTAAGAAGGGTGATCGAGACTCCCTTCAAAATTATCAATCAATTGCCTTCTTAGATGTTCTGGGTAAGACATTTGTCTGCTTACTTTTGAGAGATTTCAACCATTGTATTCTACGTGAATCCCTGCAGGATACCCTATAGTCAGTCTTTGTTCCTAGTTTAGGGACCTCAATACATTTGTTGGCCCTGTCTTTGGTTAAAAATAGAGTTATTCAATCAGGGCAACCTATTTACATGGCCTATATAGGTTTTAAAATGGCCTTCAATTCTATCCCACGGGATCTCCTGTTGTTAAAGATGGAAGAGGCAGCATGTCCGACTTTTTGCTAGAAAGTCAAATCGTGCTGTTTTTGCTTTTTGCTAGAAAGTCAAATCTTGCTGTTTTTGCTTTTTGTTAGAAAGTCACATCTTGCTGTTTTTGCTTTTGGCTAGAAAGTCAAATCTTGCTGTTTTTAATAAATTCTTTGTATTTGGCTTGTATACTATTGCTTTTCTGTAACTTGCCAGCCCAGGGACCTCACCACTCTCTTTTGTCCCACACCTACCTGGCTAAGCCCCCCCAGTTTCTCCATCCTCTCCTCGCTTCCACCGCCATGGTGCTTTCCGTTTCTCCTATCTTTTCCAACTGCTTCTCCATTGACTATCCTTCCCTTCTCACTAAGTTTGGTAGGAAGAAGTTCAAAAAGGATATCTTGACCTCTAACCCTGGTCTTCCTATCGCCGACAGCTACTCCAATACTTACTCCAGGCAGACCCTCACCGACATCCTCTTTGTCGTTCCTTCGCCAGATCTATGGACTCTTCATATGATCTCTGTGCTCTGTCTTATCTCCTCCTCTCCCATTAATGGTGGCACTCACTGGGAGGTTCTCATGGCTTCCTTTGACTCCTCTAAAGTCATCATGAATGTCTACCTTAATGGCACTGTCATGGTCCAAGGCCCTCAGGCCAATCTCCTCCTCTTTGATAGGCGCTTCCCTCACCTCATCAATTTCCACTCATCTCCTGCTGTCCCCTCGTCTCCCCCCTTGGCTACCTTGCCCTCTCTCTCCTCCTCCTCTGCCCCTCCTTGGGCTCTTTCTCCTCCGCACGGAGTACCTGTGATCTGTACCCCTCCCCGGAAGGTCTTTCAGGTTGGCAACCTTCTGCATATTGCCCCTCTCAACTCTCGCTCTGCTTTCAAACACTCCTCTGACATCTGCCACCTATTTGAAGAACTAGACCTTGACGTCCTTGGTTTTACTCAGACATGGTTCAAGTCCAGCTCTGTCACGAGCTTTGACACTCTCCTCCCTGATGGCTACAAGATCCTCTCCGCACCCAGATCCTCAAAGTCCGGTGGGGGGGGGGTAGCCCTGATCTTTCCTGAGAGGATTCCTGCCTCTATCATTCCCACTCAGACCGACTCCTCTTCAGAATGCCTCGTCTGTAGGCTCACTCTCTCTCCTACCCTTTCTCTTACTGTGGCTACCATCTACCATCCTCCTGGTCAAATCACCTCATTTCTCTCTGAGTGGTCGGATCTCTCTTCCTCCCTCCTGGCCTCTACCACTCAACTCCTCCTCCTCGGTGACCTCAATATCCATTTAGACTCTCCTTATTCCTCCTCTGTACTATTCCGTGATGTCTGTGACTCTCTCACTGTCCATCCTCCCCTCTGGCCTGACTCACTCTGCAGGGCACACACTCGATGTCTTGATCTCCTCTGACCTCCCCCTCTCCATCCCTCTCACCACTCCTCTCTCCTGGAGCAATCACTCCCTCCTTTCCTCTCATCTCTCCCTCTCTTCCCCCCAAGCCGAGCCTACCTCAACACTGCCACCTACCTTCTGGGACATCCGGCTCATGAAGCGTGTGTCAGTTGAGGCTTTTGCTGCCACCTTCCCCCCCCCACCACTTCTGGCTGTCTCACAGAGCCCTGTCTCTGCTCTACTCTTCAATTTCTGATACTCTTGATGCTCTTGCCCCTGTCATGAGGATTCGTTTGAAGTCCAAAGCCAAGTGCAATTCCTGGTATGACTCCGACCTAGCTACACTTAAACGTAAGTGTAGGGCGGCTGAGAGGAAATGGGGGGCTTCTTGCTCAACCTCTGACAAACTGGCCTGTCACCTGCTCCAAAGGCAAAACCGACTCTCTGTCCTCACCAAGAAGAGAGTCCACATTCAAGCTCGTGTCTCTGTGGCATCTAATAACTCTGCCGAACTCTTTAAAATCTGCAAGGAGCTGGCCTACTCTGCTGCAGTCTCTACCCCTCCTGTTGCCTCCCAGGCTCTTTGCAATGCCCTTGCCTCTCACTTTATCTCAAAAACCCAGGACAGCCTGTCCACCCTGTCCACCCCTCCCCCTCCTCTCCCCTCTCTGTCTGTGCTTGCTGACCCTCCTTCAGCCACCGCTCCACCCTCCTTCTCGTCCTTTCCTCTTTTCTCCCCTGATGAGGTCGCTAGACAAGTCCAGTTTATGAAAGCCTTGTCAAAACAGGTTCATCCCTGTTCCTCTAAAACCACCAAGGACCACATTGACACCCTCGCTCCGGCCCTTGCTGATTTTTTGCAACCACTCCTTTGCCTCAGGATCCTTCCCCTCGCCTCTGAAGCACTTCCTTGTGTATCCTCTTCTCAAGAAACCCACAGCTGATCCTTCTTGTCCGGCTAACTATCACCCAATTTCCATTACTCCCTTTCTGGGCAAACTGCTGGAAAAGTTGGCCATCTCTCAGCTTAACCTTCATTCCAATTCTGTTGGCTGTCTCCATGACTACCAGTCCGGGTTCAGAGCTGCCAGAAGCACAGAAACTGCTCTCCTGAACATCCATGAAGATTAGCGCTCCAACCTTGATCTTAACATTCCCTCTGTCCTCATCCTCCTCGATCTCTCTTCTGCCTTTGACCCGGTCAACCATAGCATCCTGCTCAACCTTCTCTGTGATAACCGGGGTATCACTGATCAGGCTCGGGCCTGGCTGACCTCTTTCCTCTCTGATCGACCCTCCTAGGTCCAACTTGGGTCCTTCCTATCATCTATCTTCCTCTCTACCTGTGGTGTTCCCCAGGGGTCTAACCTCTTGCCCTGGCTTTTCAACCAATACCTGCAATTCTCGCCACTGCATTGCCATTTTCTGCTCAAATTTTCAGTGCTACGCTGACGACACTCAACTCATTTTCAGGCTGCCCTCAGCCACCTCCTCTCTCTCTCTCATTGTGATTGCCTAACTGCCATTCAAGATTGGTGTGCCGCCAATGATCTTTGTCCGAATGCCAGCAAGACAGAGATCCTTCTCATTGGCACACCTTCACCATTCTTTCCCCTCACTCTCTGGCCGGCCTCCCTTGGCCCTCCTCCTACCCCCACCTGCGAGGCTATGAACCTCAGGGTTAACTTTGACTCCACACTTTCCTTCTCCGCCCACATCTCTGATATCTCTAAAAAGTGAAACTTCCTACTGCACCGCCTCAGAGGTACTCTGCCTTTCCTCTCCTTCCCCTAGAAGCTCATGGTATCCCAAGCTCTGGTTCTCTTTAGGTTGGACTATTGTAACAGCCTCTTTCTAAATCTACCTGCCTCTACTCTCCGCCCTCTGCAACTAATCCAGAACAGGACTGCGAGACATGTCTTTGGCCTCAAGCCCTGGGATCGTATCTCTTCAGCTCTGAAATATCTCCATTGGCTCCCAGTGGATGCAAGGATTAAATTCAAAACCCTCTGCATTGTCCACAAGGCTTTTCTGGGAAATACCTTCAGCTATCCCTCACCTCTCGAGCTCTTTGCTCCTCTACCTCTAACTCTAACTCCCTCACGGTCAGTCGTTTTTCAAAGAAACAAGCTGGGGATAGATCCCTGTCTTCAGCTGGGGCCTCCCTCACGAACAGCCTCCCTGCCACTCTAAAACTTGAGGAGAACCATCTCCGGTTCCGGAAGCACTTCAAGACCTTCCTCTTTGCTTTTGCCTTCGCTCCCCCTCTCCCCTGCTGATCTGTTCTCTCTTGGCACCCTGCACCTGGCCACGCTCTTTCCTCTGGGCCCAGGTACCTGCTCACCCTGCCACCCTCCTGCACTGCCTCTGGGCCACCCCTTACACTGGGGTCTGTATCTGTACCCATAAAGCCCCCCCTTTTTCTTCCTGCACTTATCAGACCTACCCTGTCTGCTGCCTTAAACCCAGCACTTGCCAATTGCTGGCTGCACTACCACTGTTTGTTGCCTTTATTATTTATTTATTTATTATTATTTATCTGTTTCTCCTTTGCTCCGCACTTTCCACTTCTTCCACCTTCCATGCACTTTTCCGCTCCCCCTCTCCCATGCACTTGCGCGTTCTCAAGCATGATAGAAAACAAATATCAATATCAATACATTCTGGCCTTGGTTTCGCAATTTTATACGTCGATCCAAATTGGCTAAATCAAGATGGTATGCTAACTCAATCAATCAATCCCAACATTCAGAGGTTTAAAACAGGGATGTATTTTAGCACCTGCCCTTTTTAACTTTTTTATAGCTGACATTGACCACCACTTGAATAGCGTTGTTTCCTATTTACCAAAATTGGGAATTATCCTGTCCCTTGGCTCTTGTATGCATATGATTTAGTGCTCTTAGATAAAACCCCAATGGGCCTACAAAATTCCCTAACGCCCTCAGAGCTTTAGACAAACAAGAACCATTTAGGTATTAATCTGGACAAAACTAACATTCTTTTTTTAGTACAAATACTCAAAAAAGGAGATGCTCTTACAATGGTTTTTGGTTTTTGTATAAAAGGCTATTGATTACACTAAATGAATATCGCTATTTGGGAGTCAATACACATAATAGTAAACAAGAGTTACCTTACCTATCGGATTTGAAACGGAAGGTTCTAACTGCAGTTTCTCAGGCTGAAATAATACATAAGAAGTATGGGAAATTTACCTGTGAACCGTTACTCACCTTCTACAAACATAAAGTCGTACCCATTTTGATTTATGGAGCCGAAACCAAGATGCTTGATACTGTGCTGCTCTGGAACAGGCTGCAGGGCTTATTCTGGAAAAAAGTGCTGTCTCTTCCATCAAGCCTGCCAATGCAAATGATACGTTATGGGCTGGGTCAATTGTCATTAAATGTCATGTTTATATGAAGAATTCTTACCTTGTTTAGAAAATGTATTATGACTTCTACCTCGGGTACAATATTGTCGTCTGTAGCTCTATTATTGGACTAGGGCATAGATAAGCCTCTAAAAATTTGGAAAAGAAAGTCCATAGACTTTATTTTGGAAGCCGATATTTCGACAGAGTTATTGGTATCAAACCCTGACCGAGCGTAGAGGAAATTGTGGTTTTATGATTGGAGGCGGACTTGGGAGCAATGCAGGAAATACAAACATTTAAAAAATGGTTATTTTAAGTTGAAATCTTTTAACCAACCTGCATCTTATTTGATCAAGTTTCCATCACCAAAGTTTAGAAACATGTTTTTAAGATTTATGACCGACCAAGGAAGTCTTGGATACTGGATCAAAAGCCTTAGAGGCGGACAGAACTTGTCGATATTGCCAAAACTAAACTCAGCTGGAAACCTTGAAGCGCTTGGTGATCCAGTACTTTCTCAACGAAAATTGTAATTGCTAAATCTTTTTAAGGATTACGGTATTTTAACGTTTGATACCTTATGGACGATGATTTTTTGTGGCAAACGTATATAGGCAATTTTGCCAGCAATTACATTTCTAGAGTCATTACATTTTTAAGGAATTGAGCTTTGATGTGATTATGATGTGATTCCCTTTCTCCTTTTTCTCTGTTATGCTTTGTTTTTGTTTTGAAAGATGTCATTGATTGTATAGTATTGTACTGACATTTTTTTTTGACCATATCAATAAAAAGGAAAAAAAACAACAACAAAAAACCAGAATGGGACCCAGCCAAGAACAAAGCCAACAGGTCCTAATAAATCCACGGAGCGGCTAGGCCTTGCATAGGGTAAAGAGAGATACCCACTACTGCAGGAATCATAAGGACTCTCCATTAAGTAACTGAACATAAACTAGGACCCACATTAAATAATGCTCAGAATCATAGAGATTGAGTGTTCAGTGTACAATTGTATTTCAACTCTGTCAGTTCTCACCATTTCCTTGTACGTGTGTAAGAGTAAAATTGTCAAATCAGAGCCTGAGTCTGCCATCACTCTTGTCCCCATACCGTTCACCGTGATCATGCAATGGGGCTTCTCCTTTCTGGCTCTTGAACTGTTCACCATCAACACCGTGGGTCTCCCTTCTTCTTCTGAAGAGGTTTCTGCTTCTACATGGTGTTCTGTATTCATAGTGCTGGGCTGCATCTTGTCAAGCAGCCCAGCTCATGTAAAGACTTTGGGTCATCCAACCTTGTGCTGCCGTCTGCCACAAGAAGCATCACCAGAGAGCGCAGAGAGAGAGAGAGAAAGGGAGCAACATGGAGAGAGATCAGCAGCCAGAGACCTTGAGAAAGCCCTCGCCAGGTAGTCTTGGAAGTAGGGTTCTAGATATTGGGCCTCATCACGAGTTGGGCTGTATTCCCGCCTGTAATACCGCCGACTGTAATAGCCCTAGCACCGACCGGCACAGTGGTATTACCACTGGATCAAGGGTTGGGCCTTAACGGTAAATCCCCATTCCTGATTGGGTCCATTGGATCCAATGGGGAATTTTCAGTGCTAATACTGCGGGCTAATACAGCCGGCTGTAATACCACGGTAAACATGGATTTTCTCCTCCAGAAAAAAGCTGGCAGTAAAACATCCCGTTTAGCGCCTAACCCGTGATAGGGCCAGCACTTAAATGCAGCTGTAATACTGTTACCGCCGGATTTAAGGGCTACAGCCCAACTCTTGATGAGGCCCATAGTTTTTAATACAGTGCACCTTATAGACTTTGTACCTTTTTTTTTAAAGACTATTTTTTATATTTGTAATATTTAAAGGACTCTTTTATATGTTTGTGTTGACTTTTTAGATGAACAGCTGCTTGGAGTAATTTAAGTTGTATATAGTATCTTGTGTTTGCCCCTTTCATACAAAAACTCACAAAACCCAGCTGGTGTACCAGAAAAGTATAAAAGTGAACATATAACTACTAAATAACTGTACATCAGCATTCCTTTGTCCCCTTTGTGTGCTATTTATTATATAAACGTGTGTCTTTTTCCCTTAGGGAAATTTAGAGATCCTGCCCTAACCTCCTGAACTTCCCTTCCCTCACTACCTTCATGGCGAGGCTCACCAGGGTGATCTTGAAACCAGTAGAGTGGGGTTTGGAAACAGGCAAGAGGCGGGTCAGGTTAAAAGTTAAGGTATAAGCTATAAACTGTGTGCCCACCTTCAACTGTCTCCCAATAAGGTGCATAAAACCACCCCACTACATTATTTGGAGGCACTGTTGTGATCACCTTTGGGGTGCCTATTGTAAGGAACTCATGGTGGCAGCAGTAAAGACAGACACAAGTGATCACGAATCAAGGGGGTTTATTTAAACAATGTGCAGGTTGGAAAAACGCCTAACCTAAACCTAAATCTAAGATGGGAGCAAGCTTCGACCATCAAATAGAAAATAAGGCAGTCCTTGTGGCGTCTTGTCAAAGTAAAAGGCCTATACTAAAAAAAAACTATAGCCAAATCCTTTACAACTAATTAAGGAAAGAGTGTGGGATAGGGGTTTCAATAAAGAAAGAAGTGTTCACAAATAATAAGTCAGGATGTGATTTCCAGGGGTATCTCTTCCCCACGTTTTTAGCACGGGCAAGGCGGGTCTCCTGAGCACAGCACACACTCGAGCTTTCCCAGCACGAACTGACAATTCCGTTCCAGCTATCAGGTTCTTCTATGGTTAAGACTAATTTCAATAAAAAATCTCTTGCCTTCGAGGGCCTAATATTTTCAACAAACAAACAAACAAACACAAAGTTCTGTTCCACATACGGCTTTGTGTGACGGCTTCACCCCTGGGCCCCCCTTTTCTGGGCGCAGACCCCTCACAGTCTTACTCGACAACTCAGTTAAACAGTTTACTTTTCCACAAATTTTGGCGTGTTGCCTTTCCACCCTGGATCTCCCTCTTTCGGGTTCAGACCCCTGTTTAATTTCCAGCCTCCCTCCTTCAGGTTCACAACGGTTTGTCTTTCAGGTTCTCCTTCTGCCAGGCTCAGATCTCAATGCCAAGGGGGGCAATCCACTTCCTTTCCACCCCTGTCCTTACAATACAATAAATTGATTCACAAAAAACTAAATGTCTCTTTAAACAATTCTTTTAGACTTTGCCTTTTTTTGTTGCCCTCCCTCTGCCGGGTTCGCTCTTGTCAACTTTTGTAAAACAGATGATTGTGGACATCCCTCCGCCGGGTTCACTCTTGTCAACACACTGTTTATGGAACTTTAGACTCTTATACTCACAAGTCTTAATGTCTTTTCAAACAATTCACTGTTCATTTCAAATAATTCACTGTGGACTTCCCTCCACTGGGTTCACTCTTGCCAACCTTTCAATATACTGTTTGTGTACTTTTCATATCATGCAGGTTTTGTTTCCCTTAGTTTTCCAATCATCTGCCAGTCAAAGACATTCGACTGTATGGAGGATTTGACAAGACCCCCGTATGACCACTTTGACCCTGTTCTGCCTTTTCCTAAGGCCTTCTGGTTACTGTAGTTCAATAGCAGGGTAATCGCCTAGCGTTTCTCCAGTGAACACCCAAGTGGTGTTTGATTCTGTTATGCTGGCTTTCCCCTTTTCCAATAAGCAATCAGTTCTTTGTTTATTCAAAGTACAATTAGCGGCTTGCTACTTTTCTTCAACACAGCTTGGTTTGTTTATCGGCTCTTCCTGCGACGCACCGAATGTGATGAACTGCATTGCTTTCTTGTCTGTAGAGTCAAGGCCTGTGCCATTGAACCATGTGTCTCTCCAGGGCTTGGCTATCAGCGGAGGAGGTGCCCGAGTAGGTCTCTGTCGATAAGGACAAGGCCCCTTCTCCCCTTGGCATTGTCGCGACTCGCGCCATCTTTCTCCCTCTCTTGAACTGCCGTGCTGAGTTAGCTCTCATGTCGTGCGGTTTCCCTTGCTTGTCCTGTGCTATCGTGCTCTACCTTTTATCCCCGTGGGGAAGGGGAAGGGCCGTCAGGTGTGTGTAATGCTGGTCATTTGCCTGACCCTTGTATTGGGACATGTCAGGTAAACGGCTCTGGTGTTAGTCCGTTGTCTTTCATGTTGTGCGAAGGTGTTCATGTCAGAAAAGGAGGGGTGCAGTATTTTGGAATATCATATGGGATAGGATGGGGAAAAGGTGTTAAAAGAAGGGGGGATACCGCCTCTCACCCACCGGTGTCCCACTCCCACTCCCCAAAGACCCCCCATCCAGGTGATCCTCCCGCACTGGTCCACCCCCAGGAACTGGATCCAAAAGCGATGGCCGTGTCCCGGTCACCTGGATGACAGATGCCTAGGGGCTAAATAGGGAGACACCTTCAGGTTTCTTACACTATAGCCTCCCTATCCTACCTACTTACCTTATATCTACCTTTTGTTCTTCCTGGGCTAGTGTACAGTTTGCTATTGTAAATTCCAGTTTTGGATATGGATTTGTAAATAGTATTTTAATCCTTGTGTTTAATTTTGTTGGATTTGCCCCCTATCTGACGGGCAGGTACTTTCCTCATGGCTCGGCTTCAGGTAGCCAGCTGGGCTGAGGATGAGGGCATTAAGCCGGAGCATTGCTTTATCATAGGTGAGGTCCCTTGGAGCACACCTCCACCAGGTGCTCACGTCGACAAAGTCCCTAGAGTCCATCAGTGGCCGGGTTAAATACCTGGGTAAAGCCCCTGGCCTGGAAAGTAGGGAACTAGTTGCACACCATAAGGTTGGTAATTTAGTGAAGGAATAAGTTAAGAGACAGCATAGCTGGTTTCAAGGCACAGAGGTGCACCGGAGGAGATAAAGCCTTGGCACAATGGCTTGATATACACATGTAGGAGAAGAAAAGGAACCTAGTATGGGTCCCTCCCGTCCCATGCACACTAACATATATCCATCTAGAAAGGTAGCAATAAAGGATAGTTAGATAGAGAAACACTCTAGGTATTCTTTTGATAAAGAAGGTATGACTTATACACCAAATTTGTAAAAGCGCACAGTCAAGTTTTTAATTTTGTTTAACATTCACAAAGCGCAATGATCAAAACACAAGTATATTCCGAACACAATTATCTGCATTACGCGTTTCGAGGATTCAACCTCTTCATCAGAAGCCGGTGGTGCATTTTGCTGGTAGTTGAGAAGATTTATTCATGTAACGGGAGGAATAATAATAAAGAAAATGTAAACAATAAGTAAAGGAAAACAGTACCTTTGATTAAATCATCAAACAAACAAATAATTTGTGAAGAACCAAGCATTTTCCTATAGTTTGCATAACTATTACAGAGGGTCTAGTAAGTCAATCAGTCTTATCCGGGTGATTTAGTCCAATCAAGACACCTTTCACATTTGGTCAATAAATATGATGATTTTGAAGTATACACTTCTTAACATAGTGTCACATTTCAAGGTCATTAATGTGACCAATAGGACCATATGTGTACCAGGATGCACCATCATTGCAAAGTTAGACCTGACTGTATCTGTAGCCCCAGCGAGTGTTGCCACCATCTCATACAAGACGGTGTTGGATCCAAAGACCTTGGACTTCCCGATCTCAGAGAGGGACAAGGACCATTTAAGGGAGCAGGTTGCCATGCGCAACGAGGCATTCTCAACAAGCCCCTGGGGCATCAGCAAGGCCCACAGAGTGGTACACTTGCCTGGTATCCACGGGGATGCCCTTATGCCCTGGTTGCCGGATTCACCCTACCCGATTCCGGATGGTGCCTTCTATGGAGGTCGGGCCTGAAAACACAGGAGGACTGGACTTAGGAACAGATTTCGTTTCCTCCCACCTGCCCCCCCTGGACTCGATCTGATGGCCCACTCCTCACCTTGTTGTGATGTCTGGCGTGCTCTCCATCCTGCCTTTTGTGCAGGAGCGCGTAGTTTTCTGCGGGTTAGAGCGGCCGAGTTAACTTCACTGGTGCTAACCCATTCAAGTGTCTTTAAGGAGGTAAGTCTGGTTATAGCAGTCTTAAAATGTCCTTGCTTTCCTTCCTTGCGATTAATGTCTTTTCTTTATTTATTCCCCCTTAGGTGCACGGAGGTTCGGTGGATGCGCTGCTTGGATCGGGCTCCTATCTGGATGAAGGACGCAAGAGCGTATGATGGATGGTGGGTTAAGCGTGAAGTGCGGCGTGGTAATGTCTTCTTTTGCTAACCTGTATTCTTTTTTCCTTTTCAGGTCGCGATGGTCTTTATGGGCGTGTTAAGATTTCCGGAGCGGAAACGGCCAAGAAATGCCCAGCCAGGTGAGGTTCTCGTGATTACTGCCGTAAATGCTGTGAGTAACCTGTTTTAACATTGTCCTTCTTTCCCTCTCCCTCCAGGTGCTTCGTTCCGGTGCGTGTGTGGTGTCCCGATGATGCTGCCGACTGGATGGAAGACCGCGAGCAGCAGGAAGACGGATAATCAACGGATGGAAAGTTGCAGGTAAGCAGAGACTGCTAATGATGTTCTTTTGTCTCCTCTGCAGGTCCGCTGTTCAAGGATCGCCGGGTTCCGGTCTCTGGATGCCATGGGCTATACGCTGCTGGCTGCAGCATAACGCAAAGCACGTTCTGCAACTTGGGTGTGGTTTATACAGTCCTCTAGTAGAGTAGTCCAGGTAAAGTTGTCCGGGCTACCACACCCAAAACACTGCACCGCACAGTTTGGTTCTAGGAACTAGGCTGTGTGGATGCCTCCATGGTGGCTACAGGCCTCCAATGAAAAAGTAGTCCCTTCAAGACGGTGTTCCAATCTGAACATGAGCCTGGCGCCAAAGGCTCCAGGACTGACTCCAGGAGAGTCCATGAGGATAGTAAAAGGCCCTTAGGGCCCCAAGTGAACCTTGAGTCTTAACCCTACCTGGCATGTGACCATGCCAGTGGGGTTTTGGGTCACGGGTCGTGACACAGAGTTGAACACCAGATCCAGGATCTGATGACACTCCCTTCATGGAGTGGTCACAACATCTGGCCCCAGGAGACTTGAAGGATGTATGCCGCCATCTGGATGATCTTCTGCAGGCAAGGATTATCCAAGAGTCCAAGAGCCCCTTCGCATCTCCAATCATTGTCGCCCGGAAGAAAAACAGGGATGTCTGGATGTGCATCGACTAACATCAACTTAACACCTGCACTATTCTGGACCAGTATACCACACTCTGGGTAGGCGAGGCATTGGACTGCCTGACTGGGAGTAATAGGTTATCGGTCCTGGACTTGAGAAGACGGCTTTAATCTGTCTGTTGGGTTTTTACGAGTTTCTCAGGATGCTTCAGGGGATCTCCGGTAGTCAGCGACTTTCCAGCACCTCATGGAGAAGAACCTCGTGGAGGTACTGGTTTACCTGGATGACATCATTGCATTTGGCAGGATCCTACAGGAGCCTCATGAAGTTGCTGGATCACCTATGGGAGCATGGGCTAAAGGTCACTATGGACAAGTGGCAGTTTTGCCAAACAAGTGTCGAGTACAACGGACACATTGTCTCCATGGATGACATCACCATAGATCCAGCAAAGATGGACGCCCTCCTCACCCAGCCAATACTTCAAACCCTCAAGGAGTTACAGAGTTTCTTGGGATTCTGTAACTACTGCTGAAGGTTGCGGGATACGCCAACATCGCCCAACCACTTGTGGACCTCACCAAAGGATATACTAATACCTAGAGGAGATAGAAGAACACAGCCAACTCTGCAGACCATCTATAGCATCCACGGGAGCCCTTTAGTGAACGGTGGACTGACCAATGCCAGCAGGCCTTCGAGGAGCTCAACCGGACCCTCACCATAGCACCAGTTCGGCCTACACAGATCCACAGTTACCTTACATCCTGCATATTGACATGAGTCTGGAGGGATTGGGAGCTGTTCTCTACTAGGAGGCCAACAGTGAGATGAGCCTGGTCGTTTTTGCCAGCCAAGGACTGCACGCGGTGGTGAAGAACTACCCAGTCCACAAGTTGGAATTTTTGCCATTGAAATTACAGAGAAATTCCAGGATTACCTCCACCACACCACTTTCATGGTGAGGATGGACAACCGCCCCCTTACGTAAGTGTTGAAGTTGGCAAAGCTGGATGCTAAGGGACACTGATGGCTCGCTGCACTGTCCACATACAACTTCAGTCTACAATACTGACATGGGAACAGTAATATCAATGCTGATGCCCTCTCTTTGAGCTCATGCTCAGCTGGAAGATACAGCTGGATATACCTCATGGAAGGAGTTGTGTACAGCAGGCGTCAGAGCTATCTGCCAGACTGCAATTCAGCAGGAGCCAGACAGAGCCAGGAGTGTGGATTGCTTGGGATCCTCAGCTGAGGCGGTACCCGCCATCTACTGCAACATCACCAGTCTGGAGACATCTGAGCTACCACATCTGACCCAAGATGAGATCTGTATGTCACAGCTAGCAGATCCTCACACCACTCTGTTCCTGAAAGCTAAAACCATGGGAGCAGATGGGTCCAGAGACGTCCTTCATGACCCCGAGCAACCTGTGAAGATGAAGGAGTGAAAGACACTTTTGCAGAAAGGTAGCATCTTGTACAAGGAAAACAAAGTTGGAGACCGGCTAGTACATCGCTTTGTTTTGCCACAGAGATTCCACCGAGTTGTATTGCATGCACTCGAAGACCAGCACTGACATCTTGGCAGCGACAGAACCTTCGAGTTGGTCTGCTCAAGGTTTCTCTGGCACAGCCTAGCGGCAGATGTCGAGTATTATTACTAGCACTGTGGCAGGTGTGTCACCAGTAAGACTGTGGCTCATCCTGTAGCCTATCTTCATCCTCTGCAGAGTTCCAGGCCCATGGACCTGGAACTCTGCATTGACTTCCTCAAGCTGGAGATGGACAGGCGAGGAGTGCAGGACATCCTGCTGGTGACAGACCACTGCACTTCTCATCAGCCTGTATAGACAAATGTATAGACAGGTACGCTGGCGTTTCCCACCAAAGATCAGCGTGCCACCACCGTTGCCCTTGTGTTGTGGGAAAACTACTTCATGCACTACAGCTGAATGACCGAGATTCATTCCGACCAGGGACCGGAATTCGATTTGACACACATCAAGCAGATGCTGGACATGGTTGGTATCAAGAAGACCCGTACAACCACATTTCACGCTTAGGGGGCTGTCCAAGTAGAGAGGCTTAATCTGACCCTGTTGGCAATGCTGGGCACCCTGAGGCCAGAGGAGAAGAACTGATGGAATCAGCATTTGGCCACCCAGACCCATGTGTACAACCATATGAAGAATGATGCCACCGGGTTTACACCATGTTTCTTGATGTTTGGAAGGGATGATCGGCTGCCTGTACACCTGTGTTTTGGAATGTTTGGAGACAGAACTGGCAGGGAGAACTATGCCAGATATGTAAAATAGATCAAGCGGCAACTGGAGCAATCCTATAGAGTCACCCAGGCTGCCGTGGAGAGGCCCGCAGAGGGGAACAAGACGCTGCTATGACACCATGGTCAGGTTTCATGCAATGGCCAAGGAATACCAAGACCTTGCACCGGAACCACCTGCTCCCAGTCGGGGATGAAGTTGAGCTGAGCTGACACTGGAGGTGACAGAGGATGAACCGGCCAAAGGGCCTGTAACAAGACAGCAGCGACTCCACGCTGAAAGGCACCAAGAGAATCCTTTGCCGGCTCAATCCCCGGAATCTTCTCCAGTTACAGAGGCAGACAGTCCATCAGTAGGTCAGCCAGTGAAGACACAGAGGGTGATCAGATGGCCGTCTACTCAGACCAAGGGTTAGATCAGACACTTGTGGGGATCCCTACACCCACAGAGCCAGATCCCATGCCTAGTGAACCTGAACCCCATCCTGAGAGTATTCCTTTAGATGTTGTCCCCAAACCTGTTCCAATTACCCCTACTACGCTGGACGTGGTAGAGGAACCCTTACTCATTCCTCCACTGAAAGATAGGGTCCCTGACTTAGTGCAGAGTACTCCGCCAAGTCTGGGTGCAACCTACATGAATCCTGGCTGCTCTCCATCATACCACCAGCAGACCTGTTATGAAGTTAACATATGATACACTAAGGGTCCAGTATGAGATTCCAGTCCATTGCGCTCAGTCATCCAACCCTCCTTCTCTAGAGCAGGTTCCTGGATTTCAGGGGTACTGTGGGAGGTAACTGAAATTCAGGGTAATCGGGTGGCAACTGGTGGACAGTCCAAAATCACGGCTGGATGCATTTATAGACCATGCCAAGGCTATCCCCAGGGCCGAGGATAGTTCAAAGGGGGAAGCATGTAACCCCTGTGTCGGGGGATTAAGGAAAGGATCCCCGGTGTGTGAAGCCGCGCCAGGGACCAGGAAATAAAATGAAGGGCTAGAGTAAGGGACCCTCCCACGTGGCAATGCAAGAGACCCTTTATTCTAAATGAAAAAAAACATTGGTGATGCAAGCGCAGCCCCTGACAATGATTTTAACTCTTCGAGAGTGTTGGAGGTGCTCCGCTCCACAATGCTCCGTTCACCGCCGCAGCCCGGGCCTCATGGAAGGCCCTCCCCTGCCTGACAGAGGAGTACCTAACTACATCTTTTCCACCCCCCAGATCCCTGTGTGGGCATTATTCACCACCAGGTCAAGGGCACATTAAATCACTGACGCTCCCCACAGCAGGGGAGCGCCCAATGTTTGTATCCCTCCTGGGGCTGAATATAAAGTTAGGGACCACCCCCTGTCAGGTGGCCCACCAGGACTCTCTGGGCCACTCCTGGCAGACGTGGCCCAGGCGGAGTGAGTTGCGTGGGGCCCCCTCACGCTGCATCTAATGGCTGGACTGCATCTTGTCAAGCATCCCAGCCCATGTAAAGACTTTGGGACATCTACCCTTTCAGCTGCTGCCGTCTGCCACAAGAAGCATCACCAGAGAGCGCAGAGAGAGAGAGGAACATTGAGAGAACAGCAGCCAGACACTTTGAGAAATCCCTGGCTCGGTTGTCCTGGAAGTAAGGTTCTATATATAGTTTTTAATAGAGTGCACTGTACCTGTTTTTTAAAGCCTGTTTTTTTAATATTTGCAATATTTAAAGGACCCATAATATTAGTGTGTTTAGTTTTTACATACGTAGCAACTAGGAGTTATTTAAGTTGTATATAGTGTATGTGTTTGCCCCTTTTGTACAAAAAGGAAGAGGGTGCGCACCAGCATTTGTTTTTACCGATTTTCCAAAATGATGGTGTGGACAAACAACACAAAGCTCATAATATTGCTGCGCTATAGCAGGAAATAATGGGATATAACAATTTCTTTTGACAGCAGCCACCGCCCTCCTTTTGATACACATGCCACTCCGGATGCACACATGCAAAATAAGTTATTAGCATCTTTAGTGCAACCAAGCGGCCATCTGGAGAGCAACAAAGGTGATCAGGAAGTAGAAAGCACCCTGCAGGATTCCATGTTCGTTTCACTACCTCTGGTGCATAGTCCTGCATTATAGCCAGGTCCTCTAGGGATGCAAATGGAGGTGCTGTATTTAGTCAGCTTGTGGCAACACAGGTGCAGCCTGGGAGCAGGAAAGAGCCTCTTCTTTAGGTTGCAAGGTATTTCCTCCTGTAACCTCATTAACATAGTCCTCCTGAGGACAGGGCCATGATTCAGTAACCTATGTTTACTTCCCCACAGAAACTGTTGTGACTTCTTCCACTGTAATGGTACTCTTACTTGTCTTGTACTTGCCCTTGACTTTGTTTGCATTGATCCCATTGTTACCTATGTCTGTCCGCTACTGTGCCCCGATGCCTACGGGTTTGGTGTGCTATACAAATGCACAAGTTTTGTGAGTCATACATTTTGCACAGCAATTTACACAACACAGCACAACATTGGAATCATATTTAATAATTCTGAGTTGTAGGCGAGTTGAGTCATAAATACAGTGGGAGGCAGCTGGACACATCAGTGGGGTAACTGTTCAAGGCTGACTGGGTGGTTGTAACGAGAAAGAGTGCGGTCAGGTAGAGCCTCGCTGCAGGATACGTGTGTGGCGAGGAGGAACACGGTGAATTGAAAGAGTTTCTACCCCACTTGCCTTGCAGCTTCCGCTGTATGCTTAGCCTAACCTGTCTGATATACACATGACGCAGCCTGTAGCCCTGCGCAGTCTCTGCAACCTTCCTACTGTGACCAGTCAGCATCTTGCTGTTCATCCCACAGGACTGCCCTTTGCAGCATATGTAACATGTCAGACCCAGTCCACGACCACTATGGTCACTAGTCTGCAACCCACCTTACTCACCCATTTTACTATGAGGAGTGGTTTAGTCAGATTGCTACCGTAGCTATTATTTCTGTCGCTCACGTCTGCTGACATGTAGCACCCCACACCCCGCAACATGGGGTGAGGCTTTGCCAGGTCGTGTAATCACACCTATATTGTCTATTACGCCTCTTTGAGCCCTCCCCCGCACCATGAGGTGATGCGCGACACAGTGTGCTTGTACCACCTACCATTGCTGTAATCCACATGTCTATTCATGTACTCTATGCACTTTTTGTAATTAGCGCCCTGAGGCCGGAGGGTTTGGTGTGCTGAAGTAAATGCATAAATAAATAAATAAATAAATAGATGATCAACAGAGATTAATTCATCTGATTTCCACATCTTGCTACTTTTGGGTCCCACTTTTCTTTGGCCTTCCGCCCTTTGATTTCCATGACTTCTTAGGCTGCACTTATATTTGTTCCATTAAATCAGTAGAAACACATTCATGGAATACCATATAATTTGTTATTTGTTTGGTGTCATTTGTATGTTGACTTTGATATTTCTTCGTTTTATTTACTTCTCCTGCACACTTGTACAGGCTCAGCAAGTTTGTACCTTATTATTTTATATTAATCGTCAGTGGTGTCATCAATGACATTTGTAATGGCATCCTTCATGTTCTTGGGGATAGTGGTAGCAGTGCAAGGTGCTAAAGGCAGGAGTGGGTGCTTAGCCTACCATAACTGGTGAATGTCAGGGGTTTTTAGGTTGTAATTTGAACTGTAATGGCAGGCTGGAAAGGTTTTTTTAGTGAAGTGCACAGGTTTTTGGTAGGTCAACTTAACCATAACGTCCCCTTAACAAAGTTTTTTTTGTAGTGAATTTTACATGTTTTTAGTAGGGCAACATAACCATAACTTCCCTTTAACAAAGTTTTTTTCACTGAATTCCATAGGTTTTTAGTAGTGTAATTGAATCATAACATTACGTTAACAAAATGTTTCTACTACATTTATCAGGGTTCAAATAGTAACACATAAGCATAGTACAGTAAAGGAACATTTGTAGTAACTGCCCACCTTCCGAAGAATTCCACATTATCATATGCTGGCGCACAGCATAGGGGCATGCTCGAAAACTACACACTTCACAATAACATGTGTGACTGGTTGATAGTGCGGAAGTACACTGTATATTCTTGTAGGAACTTCTAACTGCAACATTTCCGGCGCAGAACTGCACAGGGCAAGTTTGCAGTACAATAGAAGCAAGAGTGCATACCGACGTCTCTGGATCATTAACCCCCATCCCTCCCCAAAAAATAGGGGAGGAATGCCATTAGCAATCGAGATTTTACAGCAGTAACCCGTGGTACCAAAAAAGATGTTTTTTTGTCTTCAACCGGAACGCCTCCGGCGTTCCCGGCTGAAAAAAACTAATAATCTTCCAAGATGGCCACCATAGAAAGGGAAGACGGGTGTTGGATAGAAACCCTTCTTCGCTTTCCAGTACAGCCTGCAGAAAGCAAAAATGAAACTGTGTGACAGTAATGGCAGCACCAAATTTTTGTTCCTTGAGAAATGTGTCGCTATGAGCAAGAGCTTTACCAGAAAGCCAGTCCCTGGTGGACATGGCGACTTCAATGCAATGTTTTGTCCCTTCCAGTAATGGGCAGTACCCACATTCCCGACATTGTAGCCACAAACCATACATAGAGCTTACCCCTCAGAGACGGAAGCTGTACCGTTGATTTGTTATGTACATGAGTACACTTGTTAAATATCAAAACACTGCCACATGCACAACACAAAGCTTTTCGGTTGTTGTCAATGACCTTTACATACATGTGTTGTACATGCAGTAATTATTTTCTGTAAAAATGTACGTACAAAACGCAAAGGAGTAGTCTTCTTACGTCTGCACAAAATCCCAAGAAACTCTGTGATGGCAAGCGCAATCACGTCAGAAATACTGCAAGCAACACCATTACCACTCACCTTTCGGCACATAATTTTGTAAGTGGCACAGGTCGAAAGGTGTGAAGATATGTGTATTGGGAGGGTGTAATCACATACTTGCCAACGCTACCGATTTAGGCGGTAGGATACCGCTTTTTAAGCATTCCTACCGCCTACCGATTTTTTGACACCAAATACCGATTTTTTTTGTAAAAAAAAAAATATATATATTTTATGCCAGCTCGGGGGAGTCTTTCAAGGGCTCCCCCGAGCTGGCGTACCGGGAGAATGCGCGGCATGCAGGCTTTTAATGTCAAAGGCACCCACGGCGGTGGGCTAAAGCGCCCCTCCGCCGCGGGTGCCTTTGACAAAAGGCGCCATAAGCCCCCCACCACGACAACTCGGGGGAGTCTTTCAAGGACTTCCCCGAGCTGGCATAGCAGGAGAAGGCGCAGCATGCAGGCTTTTAATGTCAAAGGCACCCACGGCGGTGGGCTAAAAGCGCCCCTCCACCGCGGGTGCCTTTGGCCAAAGGCGCCATTAGCCCCCCACCATGCCAGCTCGGGGGAGTCTTTCAAGGACTTCGTTGGGGCATCTGGGTGACAGAAATTGGCCTAACGGTGACAGAAATTGCCCTAACGGCACTAAAGCATATGAGATGGGACTGACCCTCCCGTAGCCAAAGCAAGTGGTATGCAATACCTTTCTCCATAATGTTCCTTGCCAGCGTAAACAAATTAGTCCATAAGGACTTATGTGCCGTAATGCATCACCTACAAAAGAACACATCACGATCTGCAACGTAGCACGCCACATTTTGAAATAGGAGAGTACATTTTTAAAAAAACACTAACATTTAAGAATTAGTAAAGTAGTTTTATTTCACAATAAACTGAGCGAAATCATCGCCCTATTCAATTAGTAAAGTAGGTTTGTTTCACAACAAACTGTGCGAAGTGATCGCCCTATTGAGATTTCCATAGAAGTAGTAAGTTTGTCTCTTTGGTCGACAATGAAAATGTTAATGGTAATGGCCACGTTATTGTTTTCCCACACAAAAAGTAAGCATTGCCGGCACAGTAGTCGTTTTCCTAGCACATTGATTTGCAAGACGACGTCCATCGCTGTGATCTACACCACCAGAAAGGATGGAATGTTACTCCTTATGGCGACAGCAGCGTAAGGACATAGAGGTCCAACACGGTCATCCCACTGAATTATGACACACAGACAACCGGTAACAAACAGTTGCATTTGACGGTTAAAAAAGCTGTCACTCGGCAGCTGCAATCCGTGACAATCACAAAAGGGAAGTAAGTAGCAGAAGGGGAAAGGGTAAATAAAACATGTATCAATACGCAACCTTTGGAGAAACCAAAGTTGTAATACATAACATTTTTAGTATAAAATAATTCAATAGGAGGAAATGTTGTGGGACCCTATGGATGGCGACAATGTGCAATCTCCATAATGAGAAAAAAATGTCAACGGCACAGAAAGCTGGAACGTCTTCATTTATAATAACATTTTTGTTTGGAAGTAGCTGAGTGGTGAAAGGGGAAATAAAACGTGTATCAAAATGCAACCTCTGCACAAAACAAAGTTGTAGCACATACCATTTTTACTAAATACTAATTTAATGTGGGGAAATGTAGTGGCACCCTACAAAAGGCGACAATGTGCAATATCCGTAATGGGAAAAAAAAATGTCAACGGCACAGAAAACTTGTAAATCATTAGCAAAGCAAAAATACATTTTTTCTTTTCGAAATTAAACATTTAATGCCATGTCGGTATACAGGCGTCAAAAATAAACTTACATGATGTGGAAGCCTCCATCGCGTTCAATTCAGTCAGACAGTAGTGTATTTGAAAGAGTGTCTCTTTGGGAACTGATATTTCATGTTCGTCACAAATGTTTTTGAAACATAACCTTATCAAACAATATGTTTTTCAAACTGTTACTCCCTGCATTCTTTCTGCTTTTTCCCTGTAGCTCAAGGTTAAAAAACAAGTGACCCTTATGGGTGTCGACAAATATGTGGCCGTACTGAGCTCGTATTGAAAAGAGAACATCAGGTGACCTTCACTCCGAATGGAAATACATTCTCATTTTGCAACAACATATCAGCAGTTATTCATGAGAACCGCTACTCCCTTACACGTGCAGAAGTGCTGTGTGTACGAAATAGTGCAGGTGGCTGGCTTACATTTCAAACTGTAGTACGCCAGTCTGACCGCTGTAATGTTGTTTATGTATTGTAACATGGACGCAGTAAGTTCATTTCGTACAATGAGTAGCAAGTCCCACTGTACCGTATGACAGTGCTAACAAGAATACACCAATGTTTGACTTTCTACTGGCACATCTCATTAACGCTCACCTTTCAAAACAGTGTTCCATAAGTGTAACAAGTGCATTGGTGTCTTCTTCATTCATGTATGTTGGCGGCGATGTCCGCGTACAACAGAAAACGAAGTAAACATGGTGGACGTATCGAAAGATTATGACGCACTTCATGCTGTGGCACAACCAATCGGTGAAAGCGCAACATGGTCGCGGGCAGCACGCCACGAATAGCCAATTGAAATCTTCTCCACGGAGCAAACAGGGAAGTGTGACTGCGGAGCGGACATAGATATCACTAATTTTTAGAGACATACTTTTTGATCTTTTTTAAGGAAACTACTGGACGGATTGTCACCGAATTTACAAAAACACGCTTTTGTGACCAAGCCCCTGCCCCTGCCGCAAATTTGGGGCAAATCCGTCCAGCGGTTTGGCCTGTAGTCGTGCGCAAAGTTTTCCCCCATTCAGTCTATGGCAAAAAAAGACGCTTTTGGACCCCCCTATAACTTTGCCCTCCCTGGACCAAACATCACCAAACATTGCAAAGAATTTCAGAGCGGGACATATGCTTTTTTTTGCAAAGTTTGGTGAGGATTCGTCCAATGGGAGCGGAGTTATAAACTGCCCAAAAAGTGCTCTTCCTATGGAAACAGCAACTTAACCATAACTACACAGCCACTACCGTGGCTGTGTAATATATATATATATATATATATATATATATATATATATATATATATATATATATATATATATATATATATATATATATATATGAAATGTGTCCCAATCCGAGTGTGCATTAGGTATGTATTGCTTCAGTCATACAACTCTCACAGACATTTATGACAGATATAAAGCTCTTTTGGCATTCATATGTTCCCAAAATGCTCTTTAATATGCAAAATAGCCAGAACCTCGTTGTTTTTATTGGTGCAACTCCCCATTATCATTGGAGTTCTTTCAAATCAAAACACACATACACTGTGTTCAGCAATTACTTTCATGTTCAAACAAACATAGCATGTATTTTTTAAACCTTTGCAAAAATTAGGGGTTTCCCTCCAGAAAAATAAAGGTTAAAATTGATACATCATTTTACAGTATTAAAAGCATGCCTTTCCTTGAGTTATGCACAGAGTTCTCACAGATGGGAACTAAAATGATGTTCAGGAGAAAGCACTATTTTTCCTCCCCAACCCACATTTCGGAGGTCTGTAGCTCCCCAAAAGGTATGAGCATAAAGAGATCCTACAGAAGTTAAAATGGCGAAGAATAAACCTAAATGCACATGTGCTTCAAGAAACCCGTGAAAAGGATACCCAAAGCAGAAGGAGAGAGAGATCAGAAACTCTGTGCCAAAGGTACACATTGTTTCACAGCTGTAAAGAAGAAAGGTCTGTGGTGTTCAGTAAAGATATCCGTTCAGCCTTCTTTGCAGAAGCTGCCCAGTGCTAAGCAGGCAAATGGCATCCTTCTCGGTTTATCATGTGTCTTTGATGACATTCCGCTGCGCGCTCAGTACTACCAGGAGAAACAACTGCAAAGTATGCCACAGAATGCATAACAGTTACGTTTATAAGTAACCTTCACATGGATTAGATTTTAAATACAATGTATTATGCAGAACAACCCGCTCTAAGAAGCTAACAAACATTGGAAATTACCATACATGCAAGCTGGCAGGACCCATAGCTTAACCACACCTTTAAAGGTAATGTTGTGCTAACACCTGACCCAATACTCAGTTGTATTCTTGGAGTGTTGGAAATGGCACAAACAGCAATGATGTAAGAAGCATGTACTATTTCATTTGTTAAAAATGGTGCCTGCTCTGTGCAGCTGTGATGAATGTTGTTTCTTCCCACCCAATTTTCAGAGTAGCCCTTATCCACCGCTCAGCTGGAGAAGTTTCTTGAAACCTTTGGCTGTGTATTCTCGCAGTTGTCTTTACTCTACTGAGGTGTTTATTCCAAGGCAGAGTTTCAAAATGTCACCCGTAATTCTTTTTATTTTGCACTGGCTGTCTCCATACCAGGAGAACGGTACCAGATATTTATCATTTTATTTTTTGTTAATATTTTAACATTTTCAATCCAGCAAGCAGTGTTGACAAAATATAACAAGTAAAAAACAAAGAAAGGGTGACGTGAGTAATCCAATGAGAGATCTTGCAAAAGCAGATACAGCAAACAAATTAAAACATCTCATATTGTTGTAATAATACAGAATATCTCAATCCCACTTTACACACTTGTCCCCGAACCAAACAATACGCAAACACATAACACAAGAAAAGACAGGACAAACAACATGAGCACACAATAGGTTCAAAAAGGGATGAGGGTTAGCCAAATCAGCAGATCATTATTCATACACACATTATAAGATTACCGTAACAGTAATATTTTAAGCATGTAAGTAATTGAAAATACCCCAAATTAATTGATAGTCTGCAGTCTTTTAATGGAGTCCCAACCAAAGGGATTGAAGGTACATAGGCTACAGCAGATGGCAACGTTCCTTATTTCCATTTTGTCCCCCTGCTAACACCAGAGCGGTAACCACGAGAAGGAGGTTTAGATCTATTTATTCAACATTTGTATATGATGCACCTGTATCACCTACATGTATTTCATGTGTAAACTTTAACATTTGATAAGACTGCATGACTGCATGTAGAAATGTACTTATATTGCCCGAAACATTCATATTACAGACAAAGGTGCTTATTGTTGGGTGTTAGCAGAGCAGGTGCCTCACAAGACCAGGATATTAGCATTGAAACCAATATTCCTATTTCCAAGCTTCCCTCAATTATGCCAGTTGGCAGACAGTTAATGTTGTGATTGCTTTATCTAAAAGATTGTTTTCTGGCCTAACGGAAAGTAGACAATTGACCCCAACAATTACCTCAAGTGCACTTAGCTGTAGAACGCACCACCTTCTCAAAATCCTGGGCAGCAGAGGTCTGAAAACAGTCTTTTAACTAAGATAAAATAGAAGATAACAGGCTTGAATTAATAGAGTGGAAACAATAACAATAACAATAACTTTCTCATCCCTGCTGGCTTAAACAAGTCCTTATGTTGTTGTGGAAACAAAATGGGGATGAAGAGGAAAAGTTCGGCCAAGGCGGACAGAGTATGTTGAATGGTCAGAACCTTCTGAACGTGCAGAGTCTGGCAATGGTGGAGTAAAGTTGGGGAGGGGCGTGTACACTTAGTTACGACTGGGGTAGAAGAAACCCTAAATGCGCCACTGCTGATAGTACAACTTAACCAAAGATGTTTACTCAGAGGGAGCAGGAATATACTCGTCTTTAAAAGGGTCGGCTTGACTTAAAACAAGAATATAAGTGCTATATGATAAACAAGACCCATCTAAGTGACCAACGTGTGTGTATTAATGAACTGTTCCGATTAAAAACGTGTTGTATAGATGTTTCATGTACTGAAGTATGTTGTACAGAGTTTAGTATGTTTACATTTTTACTCTGAGCAAAAGAGCTACTCTTATTGTAAATTGATAAACTCAAACAAAGCTCGCTTTCAAGTCAAACCCCTGTGTCACGTTATTTCCTTGATCCTCATTTTCCAATCCATGTATTGTTGGCATTAAAACAGAAAGATGGACCGTGAAAGGCAGTTCAACATCTTTATGGAGGGTAGCAAAAAATATGCTATTCTAACGTAGTATACCTTCAGATTATATATATTTTAATTGCTTTCAGGTAATGTGAGACTAATATAATCTGAAGGCAATAGATATTAATATAATGTGAATGTATATTATGGTATTAAATAGTAAAACTAATTTCAGATCATTGACTTGATGGATGGTGCTCCTTAAGTATAATGAGAATGTATATCTCATATGATTATGGGAAGATACGGGCAAATTAGCACATCAATTATGATTTTCATGGTATTTGCAGTACACCATTAACATGTTTAATTGCAGCCTATATGATATCATGAATAGTTCTGAGGCGCAGGAAATTCGATAGAGGGTATTGCAGTTTTCATTACGCCTCCAGCCAACAGTTTATGGGGCAGCCATCAACCAAAGTTTGCTAAAATGTAAAGGAAAATAATAAACGCTACTGTAAAATGAGTAGCCTCAGAGGAACTACATGAATGGATAGTGGGAGGGTTAGGCACTAAGGGGAATGAAGGGATCACTACTGCAATAATAGATCTCAGATCCTGGACAAAACAGTTGGTAGACTTCCAAGCTTTTTCACAGGCAATATCGAGGTGTTGCATGGGCTACTAAGTGGGATAATAATTCCTTAACTCAAAAGTGATTCATTAGGAGGAGTAATACTGGATTCGGCTTTAGGTTTGAGGGGATACAGAGGAATACAGGGTAATCTCTTAAATGGGTCTACTTTGATCTTGACAGGTTCACCTGTGATGATGTATCCAATCTCATTATCATGCATAGCCTTTCTGCTACCCTAGGCCCAACTAAGTGCATGCGCCTCCCCCCACAGCTTTACTCCACCTTTGCCAGAATCTGCACCTTCAGCAGATTCTGACCCTTCTACAGATTCTATCCGCCTTGGCCAAACTACTCCTCTTCACCCCCATTTTGTCTCCAGAACAACATAAGGACATTTTTAAGACTTCAAGGGTGAGAAAGTTATTGCTGCCACTCTATTAATTCAAGCCTGTTATCTTCTATGTTATGTTATTTGAAAGAGTGTTTTCAGACCTCTGCTGCCCAAGATTTTGAGAATGCAATGTGTTCTACAGCTGACTGCACTTTAGGTACTTGCTGAGGCCAATTGTCTACTTTCGGTTAGGTCAGAAAACAATCTTTTAGAGGAAGCGATCAGAACATTAGCTGTCTACCAACTGCCATGAGTGAAGGAAGGTTGGAAAGAGGGATTTTGGTTTAAATGCTAATATCTGGTTTCTCACAAGGTGCCTGCTGTCACCCCACGGTTAGCACCTAAACTGTCTGTAATAGGCGTATTTCAGGCAAAATAAGTACATTTCTACATCCGTCGAATGTTGAAGCTTACACATTAAATATATCGAAGTGGTACAGGTGCATTTTATACAAATGTTGAATAAATGGAACTCAACCTCCTTCACATGGTTACAGCTCCGTTGTTAGCAGGAGGCAAAATGGAAATAACTCATGTTGCTATCTGATGCAGCCTATGTACCTCCAATCTCTTTGGTTAGAACTCCATTAAAAAATTGCAAAATTACAAGTGACATTTTTAATCTCTGCCTTGACATAAACACCTCAGTAGAGTAAAGACAGTTGGAGAAGTTTCTTGGAACATGTGTCTGTGTATTCTCACAGTTAAGTAATGGATAAGGGCTACCCTGAACATTGGGTGGGAAGAAAAAACATTCGTCATAGCTGTGCAGAGCAGGAAGCCTATTTAACAAAAGAAGTGGTACATACTGCTTACATCATTTTCTGTTTGTGCCGTTGCCCAAAATACCCAACACTCCAAGAGTAAAACCAAGTATTGGGTCAGGCGTTCCAGCACAACATTGCCTTTGCAGGTGTGGTTAAGCTATGGGTCTTGCCAGCTTGCATTTATAGTAATTTGAAATGTTTATTTTTTATTTTTTATTTCTCATCTTTATTTGGTTTAACACAAAATAAATACATTTTAAAAAGCAGAACAATCCCAGACCATAACAAACATTGCATCACCACCCTCATGCTGATCTGGGGTCCATCCCTCACCCCAACATACCCCCAAACCCTTTGAAACTTCCCCACCCCCAAAACTCCCTCCCCTGGTTGCCCACACATTTTACCCTACCTCCCTGACCCCCCTCCTATGACATGGCCACCACTCTTCATTGTATGCCCTCTCCCCTGGTCAACTATCCTGGTCTCTCTGTATCCATTTCCCCCCACACCTTGTCATGGTTTTGCGGACAGCCCCTGTTCTTGTACACCAACTTCTCCAGTCCCATACTCCTCTGCATCCAGCCTTCCCACATCCCCAGAGAGGGCCCTTCCTCTCCTCCCCACCTCATTGCGATGCACCTCTTCACCAATGCCAATCCCAGCCGCACTAGCCACCTCTCATTTGCTGTTAATGCTCTGTCACCCCATACCTCCAACACACACAACTTGGGATCTAAATCCAACTCCTCGTCCACCACCGTATTCAACACATCTATCACCTCACTCCACACACCCTCTATTACCGGACATGACCAAATCTTCTGTATAAATGTCTCCACCTCTGCCTTACACTTTGGGCACAACTGTGTCTCTCGCCTGCCCATCTTAAATAGCCTTTGGGGATCGTAGTACATCCTATGAAGGATCTTGTAGTGTACGGATTGCAGCTTGAGTGAAGCCTATCGTTGCTGTGAGTGCACTTTCCCAGTCCCCAACCTCCAATTATCCCAAGTTCCTTTCCCATGACGGCCTTAATTTCATCAGGGGTTTAGACGTGGCGCTGGTGAGCCACTTATACATCGGTCTTCTTTTGAATTTTTCCACCGTCACCCATGTCAATAATGGAGAATCCTGCAGCAGTTCTGCCTCACTCCATACGCGCGCTACCAAATGCATGTTGGATCTGCACATAGTGGTAGAGAATACTGGGTGCAACCCTGTGTCCCATCCTCAGGTCCGCGAACAATTTCACTGCCCCATCCTGCAACACATCGCCCACCAACCTTAACCCGTACTCCCCCATCTAATCCTACCCTGCACCTCCTTCATCTCGGGGAGCAGACTGTTTCCCCACAGTGGTTGGTCTAGTGCCAGTTTGTTACCATCTTGCGTTTTCCCATTAGAGAGCGCCATACTGTGGCCACCCGTATTCCATGCTGCGGGAAGTCCCTGGTAAATTTCCCCTGTATACAACCTGATCAAACTCCCACTCCCCCTGAGCCCCCCTCTCCACCGCTGGGTCCCCCTCCTCCAGGAAGAACCAATCGCTGGCAGCCACCAACTGGATCGCCCATAAGTATTTCTCTAGGTTGGGGGTTCACACCCCCCTCCCACAGTTATGTAGTGTATCCAGCGCTACCCTCGGGGTCCCTGAGCCCCACAGCAGATGCCTCAGTCCTTTATTCACCCTGTCAAATTCACCTTTTGGAACCTCGTATGGTGAGGCCTGAAGTATATAAAGTCATTTTGGGAAGGGTATCATCATGGATAGCTTTACTCTGCCCAACAGGGAGAGCAGAAGATTTGCCCACCTCTCAATGTCCTTCAGGAAGACTTTCACCACCGGCTCCCAATTCAGCTGGAAGAAGTCCCTGCTGGATCGAGTTACAACCACCCCAAGATATTTTAACGGTTGCGCGGATGGCCGGAGCTCCCTCCATGGCTCGTACTCCTCCACTTCCCCCTAAAGAATGAAATATGTCGACTTCCCCCAATAAAACTTCAGTCCATTAATGTCCCCAAACCCTTGAATCAAATTGCCCACCCTTGGCACTGTCACTTCATGGTCACCGACATACAGCAATATATCGTTGGCATAGAGTTAGATCCTGTCTTCCTGACCCTCTGGTCCCTCTATGCCCTTGAACACTCCATTGGTACGCACCGGCTCTATCAATGGCTCTATCACCAGCGTAAACAAATATGGGGAGAGGGGGCATCCCTGTCATGTGCCCCACCCTAGGGCAAAGGGGGCCGAATGCCGACCATTCACCATTACCCTTGTCACCAGGGGAACTGCACATCAGCTTGACCCAGGAGATGAAGCGTGGCCCAAATCCCAGTCTTCTCAAAACCGCCCATAGGAAACCCTACTCCACTGTATCAAAGGCCTTGTAGGAATCCAGTGACAGTTTTGCCTCCATTGCTCTCCCCCACCTTCCCGCCGAGGTGACTTTTTTACACAGCCGCCACAGGTTGAGCCACGTCACCCTTCCCGGCATGAAGCTGTTCTGGTCCCGACGTACCAGCTGTGGAAGTACCCCTAACAGCCTGTTCACCAATTCCTTAGCCAATTGGGTGATATGAGTCGCACCGTTCCCTCTACATCCCACTCTTGTGAATTACTGTGATTGTGGAGGCCTGCAAATCCATGGGCAGCTGACCCACCACTCTACTCTCTTGGAGCATATTGAGCATGTGACCGCTCACTTTTTCCAGTAGAGCTTTCCTCTATGGGCAGACCGTTAGGCACCAGGGTTTTCCCTGTTTGCAACTGCACTATTCCCCTTTCTATCTTTGCAGTTGACAACTCCTCGTCCAGGGCCTCAATGGGATAGCCTCCAAATAGCGTGTCACCTCCTCCCCCTCGAGTCCCCAGCGGTTCTGTGCAAAGCGCAGCATAATACTCTGCAAAGGCATCCGCAATCTATTGGTCCTGCACCCTGAGGACCCCCTGCCCATCCCTTACTGCAGCTAACCCACCTATCCTGTTCTTTTTGCCTAGCTATCCATGCTAGCATTGTACCATTTTTATCCCCCTACTCATACACTCTGCCCCTCGTCAGCCAACTTGCATGCTTTGCCTCGTCCAAGGCCAGAGTCTGTAACCTGTCCTGTGCCCTCCGCAGCTCCCCACTCCATCCCTTTGTATCCACCTTCCTGAGTCTCTGCTCAAGTTCACTAACCTTGTCCTCCGCTACCACCACCGCTATCGCTCTCTCCCATCTCCTAACCTCTGCCAAAGCCTTGCCTTGAAATTACTGCCTTGTACGCCTCCCAGAGAGTCATTGTGCTCTCCACCAAACCCTCATTATGCGCAAACTATTGCTCCGTGCCCTCACCCAGGGTGACCACCAGCCCGGCTCCAGCCGATAATAGGCATTCAGCCGCCACACTCCTACCTGCCTTTCATTACCCATTTTCAACTCCATTAGTCGAGTGGTCGGAAAGCCCCCCCTGCAGGTACTCCACCGTTGTGACCCTACAAACCCTTTACCCTACATAAAGAAATAGCCAATGCATGACAGAGATCCATGGGCCCATGAATGGAAGGAAAATCTCCTACCCCCCATCCCCCTGGTGTTTGTCCCGCCAGACGTCCCTGAGCCCAGTACTCCAGCCCATTCCTGCATCTTGCTGGACCTGCCACTGCGCCCTGTCGCCCTGGTGTGACGGTACTCCTCATTACACATTGTGTCATTAAAGTCGCCCCCTATCACCAGCACCCCGGCCTCTGTCTCCACAATCTCCTCCTTACTTTTTTCATTAAATCCTCCTTCCCCGTAGGGAACGCATACACATTGACCAGGGTGACCAGGCCCTCTCTGTACATATCTTACCCGCAACACATAAATACCACGCCCATCGTCTGCCACCACCATTGTGGTTTCTTATCTGACCGTCTTCTTAATCAGGATTGCCACTTCTCTCGAACCCCACCGATAGCCTGCATGGAAGACCCTAGGGTATAGACTCTCCCCAAAAAACTGCAGTTGTTTCTTTGTAAGTGCGTTTCTTGCAGCATTACCACCCCCAGGCTGTGCCTCTTTAAAAACTGAAACACTGCCCCCTTTTTTTTAATCTTAACCACCAGCCAATTCACACTCCAGGATATGTATTTCATTACTTTTTTTTTTTTTGAAAATTTATTTTCAGTTCATAACACAAAAAACATCACCATACAATACAGGAACATATTTACAAAAAAAATATATATATATATATATACAAAGTCATACCATGGACAGCCGTGTGATACGGGAAGGTGGAGATCATTCTCAGGTCCGTGAAGGTCGCAGGGAGTGGCAATTTTGATCAGGAGGAATTCTACATTGAAGGTTGTACTCGAAGTGTCAGATGGTGAGGGCAGGCTGGTGGCTCTGCTGGTCAATATCCAGGGTTATCTGGTGACGATTTGTAATGTTTATGCCCCTTCAGTGGATGATGGTTCGTTCTTTAGGAAGGTGGCTCAAACGCTTCAGGATTTGGGTTCGGATAACATCATTCTTGGTGGTGACTTTAATACTGTCTTGGACAAGGATTTGGATAGGAGTGTGCCGGGTAATTATAGACATAGTGATCGCCATTATGCATCACTCACCAAATTGTTGGAGGAACATGCTTTACGGGACTGTTGGAGGTTGCAGCATCCGAGTGCAAGAGAATATAGTTTTTACTCAGGTGCGCACTCGGTTTATTCTAGACTGGACATGATGTTAACAGCCGGACTTATGACTAATAATTTTAAATCCAGTGAAATTGTTGCAATTTTGTTGACGGATCATGCACATGTGGTGATGTGTATCGACTTGGGAGGTCCTGCTCAGAGACAGTATACGTGGAGAATGGATGGTACATATTTGAAAATGGAAAAGGAGGTAGATAAATTGAGGGAGGAAATGGATTTCTTTGTTTCGGTAAATCACAATGGTGATTTGAGACCGGAGGTAGTTTGGGAAGCCTTTAAGTGTACTATGAGGGGTTACCTGATTAATTTGACGTGCGGATTGAAAAAAAAAGATGCTGTTAGGATGAAAGAACTTGAAATTAGGATTGATGATTTGTCCAAGATGGTCATGGCTGATCCGATTAATAGGGATGGTGATGTTGAATTGAGGAAACTAAAGAAAGAACTTCGTGATATGATTGAGGAAAAGACGGATAGAAAATACTATGGCCTGAAATGTGAATACTTTGAGAAAGGTGAGACGTGTGATAAATGGCTGGCATATAGGTTGAAATTGAGGGAATCTGAACGGTCGATTGCATCGGTTCAAGATATGGATGGACGAATCACATTTAAGCCGAATGAAATTAACAGTGTTTTTCGGGATTACTACAAGCATTTATATGCAAGTGAAATTGATATGTCAATTGGGAGTGTTGACTTTCTTGAGGATGCGAACCTCGCTAGAATTCCGGATTGTGACTCAAGATTACTGGAGAGGGATCTGACTTTAGATGAGATTAAGAAATCTATTGGCAAATTAAGTGTTGGGAAATCGCATGGGCCTGACGGCTTTCCGGTAGAATTCTACAAGATATTGCCAGTTCCGGTTCTGAATCTACTTAAGGACATGTATGTGTCCTCTTTGGCTAATGGGTTGTTACCGGCTTCGACTAGACATGCCATGATATCTGTTTTTCCGAAAAAGGGAAAGGATGAGACGCTCCCTGGCAGTTATCGACTGATTAGTCTCATTAACACAGACAACAAAATTTTGGCCAAGGTCTTGGCTGGTCGACTTGAGGATCTTCTGCCGAAATTGATCGATGTAAATCAGTCGGGTTTTGTGAAAGGGAGGAAAACATCCAGCAACATCAGAAGTTTATACCATACTATTAATAAGGCTAATGATGGATCAGAGGATGCAGCAGTTTTTTCATTAGACGCGGAAAAGGCTTTTGACCGGGTGGAATGGGATTTCTTATTTATGGTCCTCGAGAAATTTGGATTTGGAGTGAATTTTAGGTCATGGATTAAGCTCTTATATTCGGAACCTACAGCTGATGTTAACACCAATGGGATTCGTTCTGTGCCTTTTAGACTGGAGAGAGGAACGCGACAAGGTTGCCCCCTCTCGCCTTTGTTATTTGTGCTGGTGATTGAGCCTCTAGCGGCTATCATATGCAACAATTTGGACATAGTGGGTGTCTCGTGTTGGGGTTTGCAACAGAAGATTTGGTTGTTTGCAGATGATATACTTTTGGTCCTGCGGGACTTGAATCGGTCATTACCGGCTTTAATGGAGGTCTTAACTTCATTCCAGGGGATTTCTGGTTATAGAGTGAATTGGGACAAATCGGAAGTGATGCCGCTGGTCCCCGAGTGTAGCAAAAGATATGTCACTGATCTAGGGTTTCGTTGGTGTCCGGATAAGATGTTATATTTGGGAATTTGAATCACTCCGAGGATTTGTGACTTGGCAAGGGTGAACATGAATGTGATTGTTGGGGCTCTTAACACTGATTTGGAACGATGGGGGCTACTAAAACTCTCCCTCTGGGGGAAGGTCAATGCGTTGAAAATGATGTCGGCCCCTAAAATCAATTATGTTTTAAGTATGGTCCCATTGAAAATTGAAACATCTTATTGGAAAGAATTGGACCGGCTTATACAAGGGTTCTTGTGGGACAGAAAACCCGCGAGATTGAGCTTGTGGAAGCTCCAATTACCTTTGGATAAAGGTGGTTTGGGTGTACCGAATTTCAGGGCCTATCATTTGGCCTTCAGTTGTGCTTTCATGGTTGATTTCTTGGGAACACATCCTGGTGTATGGGAGGTGGCCGAGGCTAGTGCTAATGGTCCGTTGTCGCCTAGGGCATTGTTGACCACAGTATCGAAAGGGGTGAAGGATGTATTGACAACGTCGTTGAGAGATTCTTGGAAGAATTTGAATGCCTTGTTAGGTACGGATGCGTGCAGAGATCCCAATGCATCGCTATGGATGAACCCATCTGTTAAATTGAATGGCAAAACATTCTTCTGGCCTGATTGGTTTTTAGGTGGTATCAACTGGATTGGTGACCTCTTCTCTGGGGGTGAATGGAAAAGTGCTGGAGATCTACAAAGGGAATTTTGCATTGATGGTTTCGGATTATCAGATTACAGGAAACTGAAGTTGGCTGTCGGTGTGATTGATTTTCAAAGTAGTCTGAATCTGGAATTTCTGACTAGGAAAACACTGGTAGGTGGAGGTGGCTTGGCAAGCCGGGTGTATAGGCAGGTTCTTTTTGAATATAAGGGGAATGATTTGTTAAGAGCTGAGTGGGGGAGGAGAATTGGAACAGACATTACAGTGGAAAGCTGGACCAATATGTGTGAGAATGTCAGATTATGCTCATTGGGTTTGACTGAGCGGACTAGACAAATAAAGATCCTAAATAGGGTCTATTGGACCCCAGAAAAAATGTGGAGGAGAGGTTTGAAGGACGGTCCAGAATGTTGGGCGTGTGTTCAGGAGGATGGTACTATGGAACATATGATGTGGGATTGTGTGAAGGTTCGAGGGTTTTGGTGCGAGGTTGGTGAAATTTGTGAGGGTGTCCTGGATATGATGATTGATTTTAATTTTGAGACAATAATTCTGGGGAACGATTACAACTTGGATGATCTATCTCAATGCCAAAAGAAATGGTTGTTTAGAGGGGCGGCAATAGGTAAAATAATTATCCTTCGAAATTGGAAATCGGCTGCTGCCTTGAATAAAGAAATGTGGCTAAGCGAAATGCGAGATTTGGCAGCTATGGAGGAACGTTTGTATAAGAAACAGGGCAAGATGGGTCTGTTTGCAAAGATATGGGGGAAATTTGTGGAACTATATTGATCTTGATTTTATAAGGTCCTGAGATGTGAACAAGGGGTGGGGTGGGTTTGGTTTCTTTGATATCTAGATTTTTTGTGACTATGTATTTCATTACTGTTTCCCCAATCCCACCTTCCTTGCATACTTAAATCCCCTGTAGACCACAAAGGCGTAGCCAGGAGTGTCTAGCACGTGGGGCCTGAAGCTAATGTAGTTGGGCCCACCGCAGTGACATTAACATCTGTAAATGCCCACACAGCACTGCTGAGTGGGCATTTACAGATTTTGGGTGTGCCTTGTCCCTCAGGCCTACCCTGTCTACGCCTCTGCTCAACCACCAGAAAACCCCCTTGACCGGTTCTCCTCCCCCTATCTTCCCCTTCCTGAATTCTCTTACTGTGCTCGACATGATCCAGAGTGCTTCCCCGTTCCCTTCATTCTGTCCCTCCTAAAACCTCCCTCCTTCCCCCCACCTCACACTTCCTATCCTAGGAAGCATCTGTCATGCCCTTCCCTACTGCTCTGTCCAACGCAGTGTGTGATTGCCAAGTCCAGCTTGCAGCTCAGGGATCCAGAGACGGCAGTGTGCTGATCTCAGTGCCCCTGATGCTTCCAGCATGCACTTGCCACTGAAAATGCTGCCTCCCAATAGCTCTGCTTACCTCCTGCCCCCTGTGCCCCCAGAGGAAGGGGGGGTCCGCTCGACTGTGCGTGGCCCGGGCTCACCCTGCACACCCTTGACTCCGGGCAGGCCTCCGTTCTGTGCCTGCAGTCTGTAGTGGCCATGGTGTAAAGTTGCTTCTCCGCCTTGCCCGCTATCGCAGGCACAGTGCCACTGGCTTCAGACCACCTCTGGTGGCTCCACAACCTGTGTCTGCCTCTAGCTGTGCAGCAGTGGGACTCCGCTCTCTCCCGCACTCCTGGGCCTGGGTTTGTGCACCTCCAAAATGATGGGTGCGACCCCGGGGAAACACGTTTGCAACAGTCTCTCCCTCCAGGCATGCCTCCCGGCCCGCTCACTGCCGGATGTTCTCCACCAGGGTGGTGGGGTGTCACCAACTTTAGACAACCTCCGGTGTTCTGTGGGGAACTTCCAGGATGTAAGTAATGGATAGTAACCAGATTTAGGCTGGGGCTATGGCAGAGCTCACAAGTTTACATCCATGCCACTCGCCGTCAGCTACGCCCCGGTAATTTGAAATGTTTGATAACTCAGAGTGGGTTGTACTGTATAATACATAAGCACGTTTTGAGATTTGTGAGTTATACATATAGATTTTCTGATGTCGTTTTACAGTATGTTTGTTTGTTTGTTTATTTATTTATAGCGCGCGCCAGACCCGAGGGTATCCGGGCGCGTGTTCAAGGATACTTTAAGCTTACATGTTACAGTTACACATTTCAGGAAGATTACAGGGTGCATTAACAGTAAATGATGACAGCATACGTGATACAGTTACACATTTCAGGAAGGTTACAGGGTGTATCAACAGTGAGTGATGTTAGTATGCGTGGTTACATGCGCAGGTGAATGTGCACAGGGGTGTGTGCACAGTATGCATTGAGTGTCGGGAGCAAGGTGAGTTAAACAGGTGATGAGCGAGGTATGCGTTCGGCTGCAGATTAACAGGTGGGTCAGACGTGAGTAGTCCTAGCATAGTCGGTTAAAGGTCATTTTCTTTTAGCCATTTAATGCAATTAAGTCTGAAGCGTGGATAAGATTGGTCAGAGCTTAAGGATGATGGGAGGGAGTTCCATAGCTGGGCCGCTTTGACGGGGAAGTTGGTGCCTCTGGCTGTGCTCAGCTTAAATGGGGGCACGGCTAGTTGGTTGGTGTATGCTTCTCTGGTAGGTCTGTTAGAAATTCTCCTTTTGAATCTTTCTGTTAGGTATTTGGGGGCTAGGTCATTAATACTTTTGAAAGTCAGTGATGCTGTTTTGAGTTTAATTTTGTCAGCTGTGGATAGCCAGTTAGATTGTCTTCTGACGTCTGAGATGTGCTCTCTTCTTGAGATTCCTAGGGCGGCTCGAAGGGCGTTGTTTTGCAGGGGTGGATTTTTTGCAGTGTGTGTTTATTGGACCCTATGTATAGTGCATTGCAGTAGTCCAATTTGGATAATACTAGGGCTCTTGATAGGGTGAGACAGCTGGCGGTGGATAGATATGGTTTAGCTGCTCTAATCAGCTTAGAGGTGTAAGCGGTGCTAGAGGCCATCGCATTCTCCTGCTTTGTTAGGGAGAGGCAAGAGTCGAGGTAAAAACCTAGTGTTTTTACTTCTTTCGCTACTTTAATGGTGTTGCCATCTATGACAAATGATGAGTAGTCATCGTTCAGTCTTTTGATATTTTGTGAGTTCCCCAGTATGATGAGTTCCGTTTTGTCATCATTCAGGCATAGACCATGACGGGCCATCCATGCCTGGATGATGAGGTATATTCTGTTCACCAAGTCCAAATCCTGTTCATAATCCCCCGAAAGTGGGATGAGGATCTGAGTGTCATCTGCATAGTTTGTGTAGGTGACACCCAGAAGGTCCAGATCATCGAAAAGGGGCTTCGTGAAGATGTTATACATAGTCGGAGATACACAGGATCCCTGGGGGACGCCACATGTGATAGGTACTGGGTCAGCCGCTGCGGAGGTGGAGAAAACCCTCATGGTTCTGCCGCTTAGGAACGATCTGATCCATGCAATGGCATGTGTGGAGAAGTGGGCCGCGGTTTCCAAGTGGGTACAGAGCACATCATGATCCACCAGGTCAAATGCTGCTGAGAGGTCCAGCAGGAGGAGTACGGCAGTTTTTCCAAGATCTCTCAGCTCATCGACCTGGGTTTTGAGATCGATAAGTGCAGTTTCGGTGCCATGTTGAGGCCTGAAGCCTGACTGTCTGTTACCTAATAGTTGGTGCAACTCCAGATATTTTTGGATCTGTAGGTAGGCCACTCTGTCTAGGATTTTTAGCAGAAATGGTACCGTGGTGATTGGCCTGTTGTTAGTCGGGATGGCGGGGTCCAGGGTTTGCTTTTTAAGGAGCGGGAGGACCCATGATTGTTTAAGATTGTCTGGTATAGTGCCTGATGCAAAGGAAGCATTAATAAGTTTGGAGATAAATGGGGAAAGGTCTCTGGCCGCATCTTTTATCAGTTGGGCTGGGCATATGTCGCCTTGACAGTTAGTTGGTTTGAGCGAGAGTATTATTTTTTCAATCTCCAGGATTGTTACTTTGGTGAAGTTGAATTTATGTTCTGGCTTGGTAGAGGTAGGTGGTTTACCACTTGGGTTGGTTGAGGTGGGTATATTTTGTTTCTTTTTCTCAATTTTGGTTTGGAGTGTGGCAATTTTGTTGTTTAGAGCTTTTTGGATGTTAGAGCACCATGTTTTATTTTTATCGCAGTTGTCTGGAGTAGGGATGGGGTTTTCCAGTTACTTTAGTATAAGAAATAGTTCTTTGGTTCCGGATTTAGCCTGTAGTATTCTGTTGTTAAAGTTTTCTTTTTTGGCCTTCCTTATTTCATTTTTGTAGATCTTGGAGGCACTGATGAGAGCTATTTTATTAGTCTCTGATGGAGTTAGTCGCCAGGCGGATTCACATTTGCGTTTTTCAATTCTTGGGGATTTGAGGTGAGGGGTGAACCAAGTGTTTAAGTGTGCTCTGGGCTTGCTTTTTCTCATTTTCAACGGGGCGATAGTGTCCAAGGCTGTGGCCATGGTTGAGTTGAATTAGTTCACTAGGGCTGTTGGGTTTAGCGATTCAGATAAGGAATTTAGAGTTGGGAGGATAAGTGGTAGCAGTTTGGCTGCAGTTATGTTTTTTTTGTTTCTGGTCGGTAGGGGGGGGCTAATACAATTTCCTTGGGTTGGGTGGTGTTTTCATTTATGAGGAAGGTTATTAGTGCATGGTCTGTCCAGATCTGTGGGCTGACATCGGTGATTGTTACATTACAGTTGTGGTTGGCTACCCAGTCGAGTGTTCAACCTTTTTCGTGGGTAGGTTGTGAGATTCTTTGGGTAAATCCCAGTTCTGTGATGACATTGGCGAGGTTAGTCGCTTGCAAGTCTTTGTGGTCATTGAAACCTAGGTTCATGTCTCCCAGGAGGATGGCTTGTGAAGAGTTCTTTAGATTGTTTGAAAGGATCATAGAGATGTCCTCCTCAAAGGTTCCAATGGGACCTGGAGGCCTATAGATGAGGTGTATGTTGATAGATTGAGAGGGTGATGTTGAGAGTTTGGCGGTTAAGGATTCACAAGATTTGGTGATTGAGGGCATTTCTATTGTTATGGCGAGGTTGTTTTTAGCGATGATGGCTAGGCCGCCTCCTCGAGAGTTGGTTCTGTCCTCTCTGAGAATGTTGTAGTTAGGGGGCAGGGCGAGCATCAAAGCGGGTCCTGCTGCTTGGTGAAGCCAGGTTTCCGTTATGGCTAGAAGGTCATAATCGCCTATTTGGATGAGATCGGCAATTTCGGTGGCATGTGCTATCAATGATCTAGCATTGATGAGGGCACCCTTCAGCGGTATGTTTGGTTTGGGTGTCGCAGGGGTGACATGGCTTTTCTTTTTGGTGGGTCTGATGCTTGATTTGCGGTGGTTGTTAATGGGGCTGTCAGCGTGGGAATCTCTTTTGGTGGGGGAGGTGTCTAGTGTGGGGGCATTGTGTTGGTGGTTTCTTGTATTGCTAGGTTTGGTGGCTAGTCTGGCTAGGGGTTCATAGATTTCGGGTAGTCTTGATCGTAGTTTTGCATTTCTACTTAAGGTATCGCATGGGATATTTGTTATGGGGTGGTGGGTTTTAGGTATCTTTATCTTTATAGTTTCTGAGTTAGTGTCTGGGATGCTGGTCGGTCGGGGCTCGTCATCAGAGTTTGATGTTGCAGTAGGCATAGACTGCGGTGGGTGGTTTGCTGCTGTCATTGTATAGCAAAGGGTGATCAGGAGGAAGATGATGGGGATCATTCTATAGAGCATACAGTGGCTGTCAACACGGTGGCTAAGTATGGGCAGTGGTAACACAATGGCTAGGTATGGGCAGCACACTGGCAAGGTGTGGGCAACACGGTGGCTAGATGTGGGCTGCACAATGGCTGGGTAAGGCAACACGGCGGCTGCGCGATTGAATCTAGATACGCAGGGTTCACCCAGATTCAGAAATCAGGGTAAGACTAAAGTGTGTGTGCAGACAGGGTTCATCTAAATTCAGGGGTTCAAAAGTGGGGCTAAGATGCATGTGCAAGCAAGGTTTACTTAAATTCGGGAATCAGAGGTAGGGCCTGGGTGGCAGATACCTATGCGGCACCTAGATTAGCAGTACAGTGGGCTAAAGCACAAGGCAGCAGTACAGTAGGCTAAAGCACATGCAGGGCATCATCTAGATTTGAGACAGCACAGTGGGCTAAAATGCAGCACTTTGATTAGCAGTACAGTGGGCTAAAACACAAGGCAGCAGTACAGTAGGCTAAAGCACAGGCAGCAGTATAGTAGGCTAAAGCACAGGGCAGGGCATCACCTAGATTTGAGACAGCGCAGTGGGCTAAAATGCAGCACTTAGATTAGCAGTACAGTGGGCTAAAACACAAGGCAGCAGTACAGTAGGCTAGAGCACAGGAAGCAGTATAGTAGGCTAAAGCACGGGGCAGGGCATCACCTAGATTTGAGACAGCACAGTGGGCTAAAATGCAGCACCTAGATTAGCAGTACAGTGGGATAAAACAGTAGGCTAAAGCACAAGGCAGCAGTACAGTGGGCTAAAGCACAAGGCAGCAGTACAGTAGGCTAAAGCACAAGGCAGCAGTACAGTGGGCTAAAGCACAAGGCAGCAGTACAGTAGGCTAAAGCACAAGGCAGTAGTACAGTAGGCTAAAGCGCAAGGCAGGGAATCACCTAGATTTGAGACAGCGCAGTGGGTTGAGATGCAGCACCTAGATTAGCAGTGCAGTAGGTTAAAAAGACCAGGTGACTAGGCGTGGCAGGACTCGGGTCAGAATAGTTCCAAGGGTCTGATGTCCCGCCTGACCGCGGGAGGTATTGGCAATATCTTTCATGTGGAGAAGTATGCAGTGGCAGGCAGTAGTGAATTAGCATTAGACGTTATAGTTGCTAGCAGGCCAGAGAGCAATGGTGGCAGTGGGATATAGAGTGGGGCAAACAAGAGACGCTGATTGCTATAGCAGGGACAAGGTAGTAACTGGCAATCTATGACAGACAATCATGGAGAGCTTGGCAGATGTATGGCTCTGTAGAAGGGCTCAACAGTAGTCATAGGCACATGTGAGCAGGTTAAACCAGACAATGTGGCCGGGCTCTGTGAGAGGGCCCAGAAATGCAATAGGCATAAATACACGTGGAGCGGTTGCGAACAGGCTGAATAAAGCAATACGGCAGGGCGTGAAACGCATGAGGAGGCTTATACAAGAGCCATATGACCAGATGTGTGGGCTTAGAGACAGATGGCTAGCAGTGCGCGCAGTGCGCAGGCAAGGCTAATCCGTGTGAGGACATGACGTTTGCGCCGCAGGGTGGGATAATTGCAGTTCGTGGCGTGAGGCAATGTTTTGCAGGAGTGCAGTTTAGGATACAGTGATTGCGCTCTCACAATAGGGCTAAGTAAAGTCGTGCAGTGCAAGCTACTGACAAATGCAACGTTAAGCACTGATATACATATAGCTGGTGCTGTGTTCCGAAATCGAGGAGCGTTTGAACATGGTAAACAGATACGTAGGTGTAATGCAATGCGCGAGAAGTTCAACGAACATGCAAAGTCTTACAGTTTTGAGGGCAGCAGGTCGTTGTCGGCCGGTCCGTACCTCAGATGCATAGGGCTTGGCAGTAGAACAGTAAGACAGACAGGGTGGCTGGCAGACGGCAACCCCGGCAAAACAGGCTCAAAACAGGAGCTAGCCTTGCCTCCCGTGGGCCTTGGAGGGAGTGGGCCGGCTTCACCTGCCGACGGCCAATCGGGAGCAACATGGACCTGGTAGCCAATCAGCTGGCATCCAGGGGGCCTGGTTAGGAGGAAAAGGTTGTAGGCAGCAGGCGGTCGGCCATCTTAGAAGAACTAGGTACCTCGTGTACCGCAATGGCGGCGGCGGCTCTAAATGGCTTTTTGGGAAAATAAAAGCGTTTATTTCCGTTTCTAGGATCCGGATTCAGGACGATTCAGAGCGTGCTCAGCTCGGGTAAAAAAGGAGCGCTGTGCACCCAGTTTTCATAAGGTTGTGCTAAGGGCATCAACGCTTACCATAATTCGTGGAAAGCAGGGCTGGGCAACTGGTGTCCTCCGTGGGTCCACTGCTCCTGCAGGGACATGACCTGGAGCTCCTGCTCCTCAGGTGGGTGGTAGGGACTGCAGTAAAAGTCCAACCTTCTATTTAAAATCAAATTCTTGTAAAGGTTACTTATAAACATAACAGTTATGCATTGTGTGACATACTTTGCAGTTGGTTCTCCTGGGAGTACTGAGTGCGCAGCTGAATACCATCAAAGACACATGATAAACTCAACTAGCACTGGGCAGATTCTGTAAAGAACGGATATCTTGATTGGACACCACAGACCTTTCTTCTTTACAGCTGTGAAATAGTGTGTACCTTTGGCACTTGGCACTGTTGTTCTCTCTCTCCCTTGTATTGCTTTGGGTATCCTTTCACATGTTTCTTGATGCACTCGCGCATTTAGATTTACTCTTTGCCATTTTAACTTCCTTTTGAGCAGCTACAGACCTCTGAAATGTGGCTTGGGATGGAAAATAGCGCTTGCCTCCGAACATCATGTTAGTGCTCACCTGTGGGTACTCTGTGCATGACTTAAGCATAGGCATGCGTTTAATATTATAAAATAATAAATCAATTTTAGCCTTTACTTTTCTGGAGGGAAAACCCTAATTTTTGCAAAGGTTTAAAAAATACATGTTATGTTTATTTGAACATAAAAGTGATTGCTGAACACAGTGTATGTGTGTTTTGATTAGAAAGAACTGATAATGGGAAATTGCACCAATAAAAACAAGGTTCTGGCTGTTTTGCATATTAAAGAGCATTTTGGGAGCATACGAATAACAAAAGAGCTTTATATCTGTCATATAATGTCTGTGACATTTGCGTGATTGAATCAATAAATACCTAATGCACGCTGGGTTTGGTACGCATTTCCTTTTTTTATATACATAAACAGAAGTCACTCTAAAAATAACGTTTTGAAACTATCAAGCATATATACAAGTTTGGCTAGAGAAGACTTTAACCGTCAGAGTGGAATAATTGCTAACAGCACAAAATCTTGTGGCTGAACTAGGCTCCATTAAGCAAAACATACTTATATATAAAAAATTACAAAAAGTAAATAAACTCCCATAAAATGCCACTCTTGTGGCAAGCTGCTACCCAAAGCCAGGGCCTAATGCGCCACTGCAGACAATAAAGAAACAAGTATAAAATCAATCAATGCTTTCAGATCATCTGGCCATTCACTGTTCTCTGTTTTCTCTACCTGTATGGTAGCAAAAACTGCCTTGGTGTTCACAGAGGGCACACTGCAAAACACCCCATTAGTAGTGCAATATACTGTACTTCCAGTGACTGCCCACTGTGTGTGAGGTGGTTGGCCTCTCACCTGAGTGGCAGGCAGCACAGTCCCCTATGTGCTTTATTTGCACAAGGGACTGTGCTGCCTGCCTCCAAGTAGGGGCGCAATGCCTGCTATTACATTTCGGTTTGGATGTATGCGGCGCACTTTGGGCTTCGCAATAAACATAGTTAAAAATAATGAGAGGTGGGTTACAGGGCATTGGAAGCCTGTCCCCGCCACCTCTCATTATTGCACTAACAGCGAAGACACACAGAGATGAGTCCTCTCAAGTCAGTCGGTGTGTCCAAGTTACGGAAACACAGAGATTCGCAATGTAAACTTGCTGACTGACAAGGAAGGACTTCTCCCTTTTCAGTCAGCGTGCCTACAGGGGAAGGCTATCCGGTTCTCCAAGATGGCGTGGCACATGTGGAGGTTGCATGCAGGTAAGGTAAGGTAAGTGTTTTTTTTAATGTAATGTGTATGTATGCATATAGGTATGTATGTTGGTGTGTTTATTTTTATGAATGAGTGCATGCAGGTAGTTGTATGAATGGTGTGAAATGTGCAGGTGAAAGTGTAGTTTGTGTGTGTGTGTGTGTAAGCCCCCATCCCTAAATTTAAAGGCTCAGCTCAGAAGTACTCCTGCATTTCGGGGTATGGCTGGGGGGGCCATAGCGTTCTTTTTTTTATTTACTCTTGATACACAGTTCTGTGCATCAAGGGTAAAGCAAGCATGATACGTGAATTGTTATTACATGGCTAGTCTGGCCTACATTAAATGTAGATCAGTCTACCCACGTAATAACATTTAGGTTTGCTTTTCCCTTGATAAAAGCGAACATGATAAGTGGTACTATGTGGCTAGACTGTCCTAAACTGAATGTAGGCTAGTCTAGCCATGCAATAACACTTATGTTTGCTTTACACTTGATGCACAGTTACGCATGGGGCGACACAAGTAGCACTTTTCAATATCTTGCCAATGCCTGCCACATATAAATTAAAAAGGCAGGGTGTCAAAACACACCCCTGCTGTAGCCCTGAGCCTGTCAATAATGGTCCTATCCTAGAAATACCCCCTTCATTATTCAATCTAACCTGTATAGTGCCCCCCCGTGCATATAAACAAGAATACTGAAAAGCCCATGAGGCAGTCCCCATTTGTCTAATTTAGACCACAGCCGGTTACTATCTACAAGGTCAAACGTTGTAGTGAGATCTATAGAGGCTGCGCATGTTGGCATCACATCCTTTGCCCAAGCCATTTTCTGGAGGCAATACACTAAGAACCCGTTATAGTCTATCCCCATATACCTTCTGAAACCAGTTTGGAATTTACTTAAAATATCATGCTCTTTCACCCAATCCTCCAGTTTTTTCAGGACAATAGCGGCAAAGATCTTACTGTCTGCATCAAATTAGCGGACTATAACTACTTGGCAGACTTTTCTTTCTTGAAGATTGGAATTACATATGCAGTCTGCCAAGAGGAAATGTCCAATAAGACCGCATGAAAAAGTCAGAATGGGAGATTTGGCAGAATTTTGACAGTTCGAAATTTCCAAATGGCCAAAAAGTTTGGTCAAATCTCCCATTTGGTTGTACGGGTTGCCCCCCGCAACTTTGTTCACTATACAGTGAATGGGGGATACAGGGATGTCCCCCGCAGCCAACCCCGTACAAAGTTTAAAAAAAAAAGGAAACAACCCTGCGGTGATGGTTCCCGATCACAGAATGAAAGGGAACAGGCGTTGTAGGGGCACAGCGAGTTGGCGGCACACAGCGAAGTGTGCCGCCGTAAGGTAAGTAGGGGGTGGGGGTGTGGGTGGGGGCCAAGACGGAAATGTTCAGGGGAGAAAAGACTGAAGGTTATTTTTGGAAAAATAATCAGCTACTATCGCGCCTTATTATTCTTTCAACGTTATCCCCTCCCCCCGCCCCCGAGAAATTCAGCTGCCAATAGGTCTTGGCTTTGGACACCCATTGTCCTTGCAACACTCCACTTCTCCCATACAACTTATTAAAATGCTGCACGCAAACTTCCTAAGTAGTTGGATTCGTCTGTGCCTCCTCCTATCTTACTTCTATATTGTTCACATTAGTCCAAAAATGGGCTTCTCTCTTTCTAAAGATAATGGCCAGCATTGCTTCCCCGTCCTGCTACATAAGTCAACACCTATAATCTTTTAGCCAGTTTCTTAACCTCTGTTTTTCTTTCTTTATAGAGTTTCTCATACAGGTGCCGTCCAAGGCACTCTGTAGGATATCTGTAATAGTTTTCCTGCTCTTCTTTTTCTGATCTTGTACCACCATGTCAAACCTATGCATACTCTAAAGTGTATGACCTACACCGAGGAAGGGACAAAAAGAGCCCCTGCATGGCATAATTCATATCCTTTACAGTAAATGTCTGCAGTTTCTGGGCCAAAGTTTCAATAAAAGAATACTCTATATGGCTATTAAGACACTGGACGTTTTTATCACTCCACTTTATCCTATCACCACCGCAGTTAAGCACAAGATTCCGAGGCGCCCCCAAAAAGCCAGGCCTCACAGCACATGAGAATTTACCAATAAGCATGTTGTAATCGCTTAGATTCCTTGATAAAGAAATCTTGGCAAATATCAAGCATGCCCTTGCTAACAAACATCAAATCAATGATGGAGGAAGAAGAACCACTATGTCACATAGGGAGTCTATCGCAATCCCCCTCAAGTTGATCATTTAAAATAAAAAAGACCCCAATCTTCGGGTAACTTCCTCCACATTTGAGCATGCATTATTTTAACCACTCCATCTTGATACACCTCGCCACATTTCATATCAGCTACAAAACCAGCCTCCTCTCCACAATTTGAATTATAATCACCAGCCATTAAAACTAAATCGCCCGGAAAGGTAGTGTACCACTCTTCCAGTAGAAGGGATAAAGTTTCCAGGAATGTATCTAAATTACTGTGAAAACGCTGCCAATAAATGTTAACCACCAAAGGATGAACAACCTTTCCCTCAAATTCCCCCTTCAGTATTACCGCAAGTAAACCTCTTCCCGCATCCAGCTGTTTTGTAATGGAAGGCCCAGAATCATTATGGCCATCGATCACAAGACCGTCCGAGGGGCGTCCTGTCCTTCCCTTCAAAGCAGATTGCAGCAAAATCGGAAAGCCATCCAAGGTGGGACTTGAGACCCACCACGCTTCTTGAAGTAACATAATAGTGTGTGTTCTCAGGAATGAGCATTGTTCTATGTTTGTTGTCAGTTCCCTATCACCATGCACATTCCATGATAGACACTTAACACCTTCCTGGCCACTAAAGACGCAACTTTAGAACCTTCAATTTGGCGATGGACTCTTTAAGTGTTAAGGCTAGCCATCTCCATTCATTCATATTAAAGGATTTAGCCTCTTCTGCGTTTAAGCCTTCCCCCTGCTTTGCAGCTGGTAAAGAGCCGGCTTCTTTTTTACCTTTGACATTGGATGCCAACTCCTTAGTTGACTGCCTATCCTCATTCAACTCGACCTCGTAGACTTTCTCTTTGAATACAAACAAGCAGATGCCATAACCCACCTGATGCAAGGAGCTAGCCTCTTTTAACAGAGCTTCCTGAATAATCATCAACGGGATAGTTAAGATGACTCGATCATCCCGTTCAGTATAAAAACAATCCACCAGGTTGATATATCTTTGGCTGAAATCAATCGAAGGCTCAGGATCTCAAAAAGAAGGGCCAACACTCTGGACCTATTGGGGATTCCTGGACCACTGGTCTCAAAAAGATATTTAAGCAGCAAATACGGTGTAAAAAGATACCCTCTATTCACCACCTCCCGCTTAGATTTTTGCTCGGCCCCTCTAACCAACTGGTTCAGAGGCATTTATATTAGTCGGTTCTCGGAGTGTGGTCAATTTGAGGGACTCACGGGTGGAGAAGAAGGCTGGTTCTCCAAATGTGGTAGATTTGTGCGCACACCATCAGTCTGACATGCCAGGCTCTTAATGATGGTGGTCCTAATTGTCATTATCCCTTTTGAACATGTCGTTAGGCTAAATGCCACTCCACAGTCCCACCTTAAAATCGCATATATTCCTAGCAGGACCACCCTTTTTTTGGTGCATTGCAGTCTTTAACCAGTGTTGATGTTATCAGCCCACAATCCTTTCTGAATTTGTTGGAGCAAGTCTCACCCACATTTAGAATAGAAATGTTTTCTTCTTTATTGGGAGCGTCACTCTCTTCCTCCGGAAGGGGTTCTACAAGTGTAGTATCCTTTATCTAATTTTGGGTCAAATTGCATCTATTGTTTTTTTTCATGTACTACTGTGTGGTATTTTACCAATTTGTTCACAGAAAGTTCTGTAAAATGCACAATTTGACCCATTACTTTAAAAATGTTCTCTGGAGGAGAACCACTTAAGCCCTCTTTGTTTGGTTCTGGATCCCTCGCTATGCTCGGATGCTTCCACATATTAGGCACATACATTTACACCCTTCCAGTTAAAAATAATCACCAGCCGCCACTAGGTACACCTAAGCCTACAAAGAAGATACCTATCTAGTAAATTTACGGGCACAGGAGGATTTAGGAGAATTCATGTTGTTCGTTAATGAATCCCAGTGTATTGGTGAGGGTCTCAGTAACTGTAGTGTATAATATGAATGTTTGAAATACCGACAGCTTCAACCATTTCTCTGGACACAGGAACCCCATGAAAGGTGTTCATCCACAGGGCTGATTTGTTAGGTATGTAAAAGCTGGAGGGGGGTGTCTGTACTACTACCCACTATATGGTTGGGATAGAGGCAGAGGCATCCCAGCCAAGGCTCTCAATTGGCAGCAATGGATTAGCAGCCAAGGGAGGTGATGCAGGCTGGTTCTTAGGTACAGTGAATCCCCAAGCCCACTCACTATATTATGTGCTAACACAGTTCTTTTATTGAAGGATAAAAAAGTCAGGTGGTTATACACAAATAAATAAGGCTCACTTTGTACTCAGAATTCAAATCAAATAGTTAACTCAATATATACAGTCCTATATGGTACCACAGTTACCCTTAGATTCGATTATAATGCACCAACTGCTGACTGTTATTACAAAGCAATAAAAGGATTATGCACTGTTTAACCCCATAGACATTAATGTAGAAATTCATGTAATAGCTAGAACATTGGCTGAATGCTTTCTTGGAGAATACAATGCAATACTTTGTGAGGATTTCCCCACCTGGGCAACCTGTAAGAAAAAGATAAGTTATACTTTGCTTTTAAAACAATGCCCAGTACTTAAATGTTTTCAGTAATTGTCTGCTTTCATTTCTACAGATCCCACCACCCCAATGTACCTGGGAAGCCACAGGAGAACGGGATTGAAGATCAATCTGGGACACTTGGATGATCCCTGTGGGTGGAAGACGCTCTTCCTAGTCACAGTATCTTGGGTGCCTTGGGAGCAAAGTGGTGTAGGTTCTCAGTTTTACTCAACAATGGCCATCGAGGATGGACCCTCTCTGGAAGAAGGAGTTGCTGGGACACCGGTGTCGAGCAGGAGCAGGGAACCAAGCAGCGCTAGAAAGGCAGCAGTGAAGGTCTATCACGGTGGTCTTCTTTGTCTTCTTGGTCGGGTTGCTACACTGGCTGTGGATGTCCCACAAATCTGAACTCACTGTAGACCTAAATAAGGCTTGGGGGGGTGAGGAAGGGTCCTTTGTTTTTTATCAATGACCTTCGGTGGCAACGGCAGTGACAGAAGTAGGTGTTGGGTTTTTAGTATTTTGCGGTTGGCCGCCGTTCGGTTCTTCAGTGCACAGATAACAGGATGGCGTCAGGCAACTTGGACTCAAGCATTGGACTTCACTGTGGGCCACCACCAAGTTTGGACCCTCAGGACTTGATCTTCTGTTCGGAATAGTGGGAAACCCACCTGCAGGCACTTCTCTGTAGGCAGCGAAACTGGACTTCCTCAGCTAGGGAAAAGTGGACAGATGTTGTGGTTGCAGTGTCCCTTGAAGATTTATTGAGTTGGTTGGAACTTGGAAAGCTCCAGGCATCAGGCAGCACTAGGCCAGAGTACCCCGTCTTCTCGGTGATGCACAGCAGTCCAGCTTCCCAGCGATCACAAACAGCTTCTGGAACCTGGACAACACTGCTCGACTTCTTGGGCTCAAGATGTCCCGGCACTCCTATTGAGACCCACCAAGATACCTCTGCAATACGGCAGGCACACAGGACTGGGCACAGGACTGGCTTCCAGGACACTTTGGGTGAAGAGCAGCAGTTGTTCATTCCCCATCATAGCTACAGGAAGAGGTCGCCTGTCCAGGTCCTCTCTGGTTCAGTCCTTGAATCAGCAAAGCAGCCTTTGGATTTGTTGAAGAGTTGCAGCCCCATTCAAGATAAAAGATTCAAGAATACTCCAGGTTTCTTCTTCTGGCTTCTGACTTCAGATTTTGACACTAAGTGAGGGGTCACTTGTTATACACAAACGTCCCCATTCACTCAGGCTGAGCTAGGCTCAGCCAGTCAATTCCACACTAGTGCATTCATCAGGCGGCATCCAATCAGGCTCACAGGTATTCAGGCCATTCACCGAAACAGTGAATGTGTATTGCAGGCAAATCTCAGCCTTTCAGAGCACACACTGCATTCATTCCAGTTTCAGTCAGGGCTGGCTAAGGCAGACCACAGGCATTGTGACATACAACCAAAATCAAACACCCACAAAACAGAATGTGATTTGACTTCTCTCTCCGTTCATTCAGGTCCTACCCTTTGGGTGTATCCCAAACAAGCAGTCCCTATGCTTTGTTTAGCTGTTGACCCCTCCTTGAACTGTAATCCTGGGACCAATGGAATGGTGTCTATAGTTGCAGGGAGAGACATAAAATGGACAGTACCCTTACCCGGTGTCGAGGAGCCAATGCGGATTGAGTCGACCTCTGGGAACGAGCCAGTTAGAGAGGGGCCAATTAGAAAAGAAGCCAACGCTACAACGCAGAGGCGACGCACCCTGGAAGCTGGATCACAACACATTTGTGGTGGGTGGAGAGCCTGTGGAATGCTAACAAGCCCAGGAGCATTGGAAGTCCCAAGCTCCCAGGTCTCTGGAGAAGAGAGACCAAACCGTGACCGACGCAGAAGACCAGTGAGCCCGAACTGCAGCCACCAGAGAAAGGAGAAGGGAAACGACCCATGAAGCCCGGTTCCACTGTGATGGATCAGCCGCCTACCCCAACGAAGGCCATAGCGGGAATGCGGGTACGCGGTTCTCAGCAAGGAGAGAGAGAATAAGGCAGTTAATCTCCACGACGCTCTGACAGAGTGACTACAGGCTTCCATTCCACATGACACTGGACATATGGTCCATCTTGAGCCACTTGGAATAAGGGAGTTTCCAGGATCCCCCCACCCCCTCTCATGACAGTCACAAAGGATCTTGGTCAATCAATATTGTATTTTGTCCAGGGACAATAGGGTTGACATTAAGGTTGGGGAAAGCAACTGGGGCTTCTTGCAAAACCTCTCGACTAAGGGCCTCCCCCCTGACAGGGGAGCTTGGATGTCCCCATGTCCTATATTCCCCTGTGGATATGGTCTCTGTGGTCTGTATGGACACACGCTCTTCCAATGTCCTGTCTGTTTGCAATAACTACAAGCTAAAGGGCCTGGCGGGGGTCCCCTGCCTAGGTGCTGGGTTGGCAGCCCCCAGGTATCTATTGATCTGCTGCCTCCCTCAGCCTCTGTTGATCTGACGGGCCCTAATATCTCTGCTGGTCCGGTCTTCGCTGTATCGCTTGTCCCGGGCAACTACCCATCTTGCCCAGTGTACACTGTGGCCAGTGGGAGCCCCCCTTTGGGAGAGTGTCTGGGCATTCTGCATCTGTCCCTGCACCTGTCCCTCTAGGCTCTGCATCTGTAGGATCCATTTGTTCTCAAATGCCTGGACCAGTGATTCCCCTATTTCCAGGTCTAAAGTTGGCCAAGCGGCACTTTCTACAAGCCTTTGCCTCACTTCAGGTGGCATGATTATCCACATGAGCTGATTCATATCTGCCCAAGAGGGGCTATAACATTAGAGGGCCATCTGCAGCGCCTCCATAAAACGCTAATGGGCCTCATTACAACCCTGGGGTTAAGGGGTTAACGGCGCCGTAAAAGGCTGCTGTGCCGTTAAACCCTTAACGCCTGATTCACACTTTAACGGCTGCTTTTTGCAGGCATTAAAGTCCAACCCGCTAAGGGACCTTGGTGCTAATTACAGCACCGTAATTTACGGTGCCGTAATTAGCGCCTTCCCCATTCCCATTGAGCCCTATGGGCCAAAAATGGGAATGGGGAAGAGGCCATGGTGAATGGGGATTTACCGCCCGGCCAACCTTGGAATGGGGCGGTAAATCCACCATCCACCATGGCGGAATCCGGCATGGACCATGGTGCTAATAGCACCATGGTCCAACGCCAGGGTTGTAATGAGGCCCAATGTCTGAGAATTCCTTTGCCAGGTTCTGTGAGCCCCTTGGCGTCCATGGAACATATGCCATAACTGGCTTCAGTTGTTATTACCCTTCTACTTCGTGACCTGCCAGCATGTGTCTAAGGGGTGATTGAAAGAACCAAGGGTCTCTTTCATAAACCATGCCTCCCCTTATCATCAACGGAGTTTAGGAGGGAGGTGTGCCAGTTAACATATTTTCCCTGCAGCTCCCTGATTGCTCGTGCCCGGCAATTCGGGTACAGAGGGTTGGATTGGTAGAAGAACCTGAGTTCTTTACCAGTTTGCAAGTGGCAGTGAGAGCCTGACAATGACTGCCCCAGCAGGGGGTGCAGGACTCAGGGATGTCCTTCTTCTCATTCTCTTGCCCCTTCTTCTTCTCTTCTGCTATTTGGGGGCATATGTGTATTTCTTTGCCAACTTTCAATCTCAAATACTGTGTCTGCCCTCGCAATCTATCATTAACTTCCCTTAACCCTCCAATCTTGCAGTCGTACCTTTGTGCTGTTGCTTCGTGTAAACCAAGCCGCAAATGCCCGCTGTTTTGCAATCACCTTCCCTGTCTGTTCCATCAATGCCCGTATAAAGGCTGCCAATATATCTAAATTAAAAGTCCATTGAATTGAAAACTGAGTGTGCTTGTTCCCTCGTATCAAATAATGCTAAGAGTCCAGAAAATCACACGTAGCGCTGTGGAAATGGGTAAACATAGTGGGCATGCAACCACTTTGGGGGCGGGGTTCCTCCGCCTGCCGCGACTGTTCTTTGCACATCTCTCTCCCTATCACGTATCACTCTCTCAGCCTTTGCTTGCCACGTTACCCAGGTGCCCAAGTACCATTCACTCTTTGACTCCACTCTTTTGGATTCCTTGCTGTGTGCCAATTTGGCCATCATCAACTCTAACCGCTTCGGAAAGTTCTTCCCTATTTGTCACCCCATCTTCGGGCCCCTGTCTTGGCCTCATTGGCTTTTGGTACCCTGGATTACTGCAATTCTCTTTTTCTTGGCGCAACCAGCCTACCGTATCCAGTGCCTTGAGGTTCTGCAGGATCTGGACGCTAGAGTAGCTACGCAATCCCCATATGGAGTTCATGTAACCCTCCTTCTCTGCTCACTGCATCAGCTCCTGGAAGCCAAGCGGATTCATTTGAAGGCTCTTTGCATAGTCCATCGAGCTTTTTATGGCGTGGGTGCAGAATATCTTTCGTTGAAGTTCCGCCCCTACGTTCCTCTCCAGGCTCTTGCTCTCAAGGTGCGTGTCTCATTCAGATTCCACGTTTTCAATACTTTCTCATTGGGGCTCGCACCTTTTCTGTGGCTGTGGCCATGGGTGTAATTTAAGCGGGGGGGGGGGGGCAGGGGTGTTTGTCCCCCCCCCCCGACCTTCATGGCACACCTTTGTGTCCCCATTCATTTGGCTGGGACACCTTTTCATCAGATGTCCCGCCCCCCCAACAATGTCAGCAAAGTTACTCCGCTGGCTGCGGCTAGGTTGTGGAACCAACTCCTCTGCCCGCTCTGGGCCACTGAGATTCACCTTCTTTCCAGACGCACACTGAAAAGACTTCTGTTCTAGGTGAGTCAAGATTCTCTTGATGATAGCTGTCCTGTTTGGGGTTTACTAGCGCCAAGGGGCCTCCTGGTGTACACTGCGCTTTAGAAATAAATATAACATAACATAACTTAGAAGTGAGGGGACTGATAATCAGAGACATGGAGGAAGTGGTCCTGACAGAGATATGGGCATTCATCTGTACCAGGCTTCAATATCTCAATTTTCCTACTTTCCCTTTATTATTATTCTCGTTCTAGACCAGTGACAGAAGTACTGATAATATAGAGAGGTTTCCTACAGATACCTTCTCTCCCTCAGGACCTGAATGCCTTCCGTCAGCTACAAAACATGCGTTAAGACCAGCCTACCCCATTATCTAGACTCAGTATTTTACCAGATTTATTTCAGGACAGAAGAAACAATTATTAAAACCACCACAATAAAAGGGAAAAGCCCACAACCAATAGAATGTATCCAAGGTAGAACCTCCATACCATTTCGGCATAACCCTTAAATAAATCCCGGCTTTGCCTGTCCATCCCCATGCCTATTAAAAGACTCTCGACTGTCCATGCAGCTCTGCAAGCCTGCTCACCAGCCCTGGGATCCTTCTTGCAACAGCCCCCTGAATGAGTTTTTAACAATGACTACTAACTTCCCTTTGAGCAGGCGTGGTAGGGGGGCTGCGGCAAGAGGCAGCTCAGGGCCTTATGGTGTGCCAGCATTGTGTAGCAGGCACCAGTCGCGAGCAGCATCTATGATTGTAATAGGAAACCACCCAGATTAATTTCCAATGACTGAACAGGCAAAGGTTTATTGCCTTCATTGTCTTGTGAGAAAACAAATAGCATCCCATCCTAATCTCGCACAGCATGCTAACCAGCTCCCCCTTCAAGTTACCTGCCCTTATACCCCTCAAGACACTGGACCCCATATCTCCATAGGCCTTCTGGCGCAATATTCCCACTTACCTGAAACAATAGGAAACCTTGTGTCTCCACTGAAGTCTGTCCTCTACCTTTGTAGCTTTCAACCATCATATGATGTAGTCTTTCCCGGTCAACTCGGTCACTGTGTCAACATCCGGTCCAGTTGTCCTCAGGCGAGCGGTATAGGTCTACGGCCCCATGAAGAATGTCCTGTCTCAATCAAAGTCCTATTGTTAAGGCCAGAAAGGATGAAAGCATGGCAGCTGGGTGTCCTTCATCCATTTACCTTGAGTCTCCCAAACCTGCTAAGGTCAGCACCTTTCATGCCGCATGCCTGTTGGGGGTTTGTCCTTTGCCCCATGTGGTCCCGTAAGCCCCCAACCTGGAAAGACCACACCTGACACATGTCTTTCCAGTTCGGGCTTCACGGTCGCTCTAACGCGGCCGGGAATGCCCCGTTTATTTATGCGGCACGCGGCGACGGGCAACGTCACGCCGCCGCGTGCGCGTCCCATCACGGGGCAGCGCCACAATGCCCAGTTTACGCCCATTATATAGCAATTCCTCCAGCCAATAGTTCACGGGGCAAACCTCAACCAAAGTCTGCTAGGATTTAAAGGAAAATAATGATTACTAGGGCTAGTGACACATATATGTGGCAAAGGCATCCATTGGGGAAAGTGCCGTGTATAACCTTACACATTCTCCCATCATGTTAATTTGCCCACCTCACACCTATCGGATGACCATGGTGAGATTACTTCATTTTATTAAACCAGAAGCGGAGGGTGTCAAGGTTGACAGCTCCCTCTTGGTCCAACAGGGTCCGAAAGCACACTCGTTTCCTCCTAATGATTAAGCAAACGCAGGCTACAACCACAGTTGGCTCCAGTTCAAGTTCATGTACAGTGATCATATTATACTAATCATAAGTGAAGACACGACACTAAGTGAACATGATTTTCACTGCACTTACAGTTCTTAAGAGATTTTGTGACGCATTTGTGATTTCTTCTTTATAAATAGAAAAACACATTTTTAAAAAAAATTGTGATGAAAAGCATACATAACACAAAGAGAAGTGCCCTAATCTAGCTCTCGCTTAATGTATCAAGGGTTCTGTGGCAGCAGAGCTGTTTTGCTGCCGCATCTTTATTTGGTGGAAATAAAACCTTGTTCTCCTTACAAGACGTGTGTTGGGCATTTTCCCCTAGTGGGTTGTATTTTTTCTGGTGCGAGCGTTGAGGGATTTCTCTACACAAAATTCACAAATATATTCTGCAACATGAGACAGTGACTAAGGGTGACCGGATGGAGCCACTTCAACAGGGTCAGCTCAGTAAGAAATGGCTTCTACTTGGCTTTTTCAGCTTTGCAAACTGGGTGGGGTCCGAAACCATCCAGCACTGACCACTGGCATAACAGGGGCCCCCACAGGCCCCGCGGTGCGGGGGGCCCTGCCAGCACATGTCCTGGGAGGGGCCCCTACTTGTAGAAAAAGAAGATTTTTTTTTTTTCTTTTTGAATTCCCTCTGCATTTATAAAGAAAGTATTTCTGTAACATAAATAATTTCTTTATGAAGTCAGAGTGACTTCAAAAAGAAACGATGGGCCTCATTACGGGTTTGGCGGCAACCGTGCTATTGCTACCAGCAGGTTGCCACCAGACCCGTAATGATTTACTGGTGCCCGACTTCCCGGTAACACCGGAGGATTACAACCCCAGCAGTCTGGGAAGTCAGGCGCCGGCAAATGGTAAGTCCCCATTTCCATAAAGTCCTATCGAACTCTATGGGAATGGGGACCATAGAAGCACCGGCACCGTTAATAACGGTGCCGGTGCTTCTGTGAAAACTGTGCGGGGGGGTGCCGTTCTGCCCAGCAGGTCTGACCTGCCGGGCAGGACGGCAACCGCCCGCAGAGCTGTAATATGCCGGCCCGGAAACAACAGTGCTGGTGAGCTTACCAGCACCATTGTTTACCTTCCGGCATAGTTGTAATGAAGCCCAATTTCTTTTTTAAGTGTTAGGGCTCCCCTCAACCCCATGATGTGTGCATGTGTGAGTGTATGTTGAAAGGGTTCACACTTAAATGTATAGGTGGCTGCCTGTGTGAGTGTATGGTGAAAGGATGCGCACTTAAATGTATGGGTGGGTGCCTGGGTGTGTGTGCCTGTATGGTGAATGAGTGCACACGTTATTTTATGGGTGGCTGCCTGGGTGTGCCTGTATGGTGAAAGGGTGCACACTTAAATGTATGGATGACTGCCTGGGTGTGCCAGTATGGTGAAAGAATGCACACGTGTGTGTATATGGTGAATGGTGTGTGCTTGTGTTCAGGGGCGCAACCAAACCTACATTTCGGGGGCTAACCCTTCAAATGTTGGGAGGGGTGCCAACTTCATGGGCAGTGGGGGAGGGGCAAACATATTTGTTCGGGCCATCTAATTTCTTTATGCATTTTTATGAGACTATTCTAGTGCAGCTTCAATGTTACAAGCAGTTAACTCTCTCCTTTAAGGTTTAAAGCACCCACTTATGGACTGCTGTGAGAATGAGTGGTCTCCTGTTCCCTCTCTACCCTTCCAATCACTCCCCTGGCATGCAAGTATTAAACCCACATCACGATTTCAATTGCCTAGAAAATGTGGCATTTGAATGCAGGTACTAACAGTGAATTGCTTTATTTTAGTAATTGGTGGGTTCTTGTTAACAGAGAAACCCAGATGCCGTTTAACATCTGTGTCCTTTTCTGTCTGGCAACTGCTCTGAAGGTCAGCCAGGTCTGGTCAACATAGCCAAACCTTTCAGGTGGGGGGGGGGTGCAGAATCCCAGTCAACTCAATGGTGTTGCACCAATACTTGTGTTTAATGCCTGGATTACTTATCGGTTATCTTCATTACTCCTAGCCCTATTCCTCCTCGTCCCAGTGTGTATGAGACAGTACTTGTGTATAAGGCACTCTGCCTCATACACAAGTACTGGGATGAGGTAGAGGTACATGGAAGTAATGCTTGATTTAGCTACCTGTAATCTTCATTACTCCTAGTCCCACTCTTCCTCATCCCAGTACTTACCTATGAGGCAAGGAGCCTCAACCGTAAGCTCTGGGGCAAGGAAGAGGGACGTGGAGGTAATTCTGGGCCAAGGAGCTGATTTTGGAGGTTGGGGTGAGAGGGAGGGGGGATGTGTGGAGGGGGCAGGATTATACGACAAATTATAATGGCTGTCCATGTCCAGGCTAAGCAGGCATGATATGTGGTATTAGTGGCTAGAGAGGCATTTTGGTGCAGCCAGTCTAGTCATTCCTCAGTTTGGTATGACTTTTTTTTAATGGGGCATTTATGATAAAGCAGTCCTGCTAAGTGAATTACCTTGCTGGACTGCCATTTGGGTGCTGCCAGTCAGCCGTTTCTTACTGCAGCATTGTATATTTTTCTGGGGATCTGTGATCAAATTATATGATATAAGTCATTTATAACGCACCTGCACACAAGTGTTTCTAGGCGTGACAAGACAAGGGATGGAAGATAGTGGGGGGACAAGACAAACGATCTTACTAGGCCTTGTGTCATTCAGATCGTGCAAGTGCGAAAACGAGAAGCGCAAGGGGAAAGGGATGGGGGAAGTGCAAGGGAGAGGGGAGGGGGAAAACAGGGCAGCAATGCTCTGAGTAAGTGCTGTCAGGGCAGCACAGCTCTGGGTAGTGCAAGGAGAACACGGGACTGTAGGGTTACAGTTACAGCCCCTAAGTGCATGGTAGGACCAGAGGCAGTGCAAGGGTGACTGATCAAGAAAGAGTCTCGACTCAGTGAGACTCTGAGGGTAGCCAAGCAACCAGTCGGTACAGCAGACAGGTAGGTCAGGTAGGCCAGCAGGGGAGGGAGAGAGAGAAACCCAGAGGATAAGAGGAAAGTTTTGAGCTGCTTCCAGAACTTCAGGTGTTCTGCTAAAGCTTGAGAGGGGCAGGGAGGCCATTACACGGGAAGGCACCTGTAGAGGAGAGAGATCTACCCCCCACTCTCTTCCTGGAGAAGCGTCTAACCCTTAGAGAGTTGTAGGTAGCTGAGCGAAGGGCTTGAGAATGAAGATATTTTGGAAGAGAGCGTTGGATGTAGTGCGAGCCCCGGGCCCAGAAAGCCTTGTGGACAATGCAAAGGGTCTTGAACTTGATACTTGCAGCAACTGGAAGCCAGTGGAGAGATTTCAGGGCTGGAGAGATATGATCCCTGTGCTTGAGGCCAAGGATAAGTCTTGCAGTCCTTTTCTGGATTAGTTGCAGGGGCTGGATAGTAGAGGAAGGCAGATTGAGAAAGAGGCTGTTGCAGTAGTCCAGCCTAGAGAGAACCAGGGCTCTGCAGACAGTGAGCTTCTAAGGGGAAAGTGAGAAAGGGAAGAGTCCCTTTGAGGAGGAGCAGCTGATAGTGGGACTTCTTGGCAACGTCTGAGATGTGAGGAGAGAAAGAGAGTGGAGTCAAAGATGACACCATTGTTGTTTGCCTCACAGGAAGGCGAAGGAATAGGGCCCAAGGCGGGCGGCCAGAGTGAGAGAGGGAAAGCAGGGGCAGGAGTCCAAATGAGAAGGATCTCCATCTTACTGACATTAAGGCAGAGATAGTTGGAGGCACACCAATCCTGGATCACGGATAGATAGTAGGGAATGAGCGAGAGATAAGAGGAGTCTGAGGGGAGCCTGAAGGAAAGCGGAGTGTCATCCGCATAACACTGAAAGTTAGAGGAGAATGTAGAGATCAGGTGGGTCAAAGGGGCCACATAGAGGTTGAAAAACCAGAGTGAGAGGATGGAGCGGGGAGAAAGGGACCAAGTTGGACCTGGGAGGGGCAGTCCAAGAGGAAGGAGGTCAGCCACTCAAGGGCCTGATCCGTGATGCCCAGGTTCTCATTGAGTCGATTGATCAGGATTGATCAGGATGGCATGGTTGACCGTGTCGAAAGCACAGGAAAGATCAAGGAGGATGAGGACAGAAGGAATGATGGAATCAAGGTGAGAGAGCAGAACTTCACAGGTGTTCAGGACAGCAGTTTCCGTGTCTCTGGCACTGAAGCCAGACTGATGGTCATGGAGACAACCAACAGATTCTGTGTGGAGAGTAAGCTGGGAGATGGCCAGCTTTTTCAACAGTTTGCCCAGGAAAGGGCTGCTGGAGATTGGGCGATAGGTTGCCGGGCAGGCTGGATCGGCAGAAAGCTTCTTGAGGAGTAGTGCATAAGGGAGTGCTTAACGGGAGAGGGGAAAGAGTGATTACAGAAATCGGTCAAGGCTGGAGCGAGGGTGTCAATATGGTTCTTGATGGTTCTGGTGGAGCAGGAGAGCACCTGTTTGGATGACACTTTCATAGATCGGACATGTCTAGAAACCTCGTCAGGTGTTGTCAGAGAGAAAGAGGAGAAAGGAGGAAGAGAGGTAGAGATGGCCAAAGGGGGGCCGAGAGAGGGAGGGGAAGAGGAGATGGAGGACAGGATGTCCTGAGTTTTTTAGCGTAGAAGTGAGATGACAGAGCCATACAGAGGACCTGGGAGGGAACAGGAGATGTAAAGACCTCAAAAGGATTGACCAGTTCTTTTCAGATTTTAAAGAGTTTGGCCGTGTTGTTAGAGGCCACAGAGACACAGGCTTGAATGTGTGTTCTATTCTTGATGAGTGTTATTTCTTCGACTGTAATTTTGGTGCAACCAGTCTAGATATGTCTAAATGTGGCCTGGCAAGCTTTACTATATTGTTATTACATGTCGACACTGGTCTACCATGTGCAGCCAGTTGGACATGTTTTCATTGTGGCATGGCATTTTTAATAGCAAAGCTTTAATGTTCCTGTGCTCTGTTGGTGACTTGCATCTATTGGATTGGTGTTACCCTACAAAACAATTGCAAACACTCTGGCTTTTTAGCCAATTTTTCTCAGACAGTGTGCTGTATGTTATATTAAAACACATATGTATATCTTTCTCCTAGTGCAGTGTGCGGCATATCCGTTCAGCAGCACGTTTGTCCATATTGCGCAAGTGTGATAATCTAGGCTGGCCCAGAGTGTGGCGCGACCCTTGATTTGTTGCTGAGTTGGGGGGCCCCCTCAGCATGGCTCGCAGGGGGGCCCCCACATCTTGTGTTACGCCACTGGCACTGACCAGACAGCCGGCAAAATAGTCAAAATAGGAACATATTTTCAGATTTCTGACCAATCACACGGCAGGCGCACGTTTAAAAACTGCACATTCAAATAAATGTAAATAACAAAGATAAAATGCACAGCACATATTGCAATATATCTTGTATTTTCCCCCATGCGTACAGATTGTCAGTATTTTCTCCTTAGCTGGTTTTTGAGAGCACGAGATGGTTCCTGAATGGGAGCGCCTGTGTTTACAGTGGGCGAGGCCCAATGCACACTGTCAGCAGCAAAATAACAAATGTTCTCTCTGTTCCAAGTGCTTCTGAGAGAAAACAATAGGTGTCAGGCAACATTCAGCTCTCTTTGGGAAACAGCTGCCACCAGGAAACAAGGAATAATGCATTTACTTAAGCCCAGCTCATGTTTCTGCCCAAAGTAAATATCAGATGGGCCCTGGTCCTTTCAGCTACAGCCCACAAGCCTTGGGTGTAACCAGCGCTGCTCTGATTACATACAGGTAATCTTCATTATTCGTAGTCCTAGTATTCCTTGTCACAGTAGTTACTTATGACAGTGATCCGCTAGGTTTCCATGCATTTCTCTGCACATAATAATGTGATTTTGAGTTGGTTGTGGAGGAATGAGTGGACTGTGGTGATGGGCATACCTCTACGTGATGCCACAGAGATCAACACACACACATATATACTGTACGAAGTTGCCCAATTTATTTGAATGTTAAAAGTTTGGTATTGCACTTGTTTTGCCAAACTCAAAAAGCTCATGGCACATTGTCCCTAATATGTGACACAATCCCACTGTAGTGACAATATGGCATATATTTATCTGTTATGGTAAATAGAAAAGCCCGTTTTAGCTGCAGTCGCAAAGCTGGTTAAGAAAGGTGTCTGGCGTGCCTATCTCTCTATCAAATTACATGAATTCTTTCCCTGCCCCCAGCATCTGCCCCGACTCCCTGTACTTCTTTGCACCCACACCCTGAGCCCCTTTCTAACACCCAACCCCAGACCCAACCCCTGGAAAACAGTTGAGGGAGGTGGGGGAACTAAGAAAAGATAAGGGGGACTCATGGTGAGCGCCGTGAGGGCAGAGAATGTTTCACTTTTAATCTTTTTTTTGCCTTATCGCAGGAATCTGCACACCGCCACTTTAACGTGAAAATCAGAAGTAATTTCTGGGAAATTATCACGGGAATAGGGAGTGCAAACTTTTTTTATACCTTTTAGGCAGGTGGCAATGGGGTCTTTGCATGGCCAAAGGCCATGGCTAGTGGGCCCCAAAGAAGCGATGGTATAACAAAACCCTTGAAACTTTAGTGAAGAGACAGTTAAGGTGATCAGATTTAACGCAACAAATCCCTTGGAATTCAGCGGATGTGGGAAGTAATGACCATCTTAACTAGGCGCTGCAAAGCGCATGAGCAAATACATAATATAACAGAAGGAATTTACAATGACATACAAAATTACATCATGGGGAACATCTTTGGGGGGATACCTAGTCATCACTTCCCACATCTGCTGAATTTCAAGGGTCAACTTAACAGTCCCTTAACTAAAGTTTTTTCACTGATGCATTTTTTAGCCCCTCCCTACCCCAGTCCAGGGTATAAAGCACCTGACCTGTCCTATAATCCTCCTGTGTGTACCAACTAAAAGAACCAGTACGATCTTACCAATTGGGTGGGAGAGGAGGGTATCAGTACTGTGACGAGGAAGAATAGGGCTAGGAGTAATGAAGATTAGTTGTAACTAAGCATTACCTCTATGTCCTGGTTCCTCGCACGATACCTATTTATGATGAATTCCAAAGATTCTAAGATCAGACTGGCACATACTTCCACCAAAAATGAATGACATCCCCCAACACAGCGGGAGCTTGGACCATCCTATGGGGAAACCCCCTCAAGGAGAGAAAGGGGACTGTGAAAGTTATCCCTCATAGGGACTTACTATGCAGGGTCAAAAAATCCAGGTGCTATTGATAGACACGCATTCAGACCACTGAACCAGACTGCTTCAGGCAAGCCCATGGCGCTTGTCCGGGGGCTGCCCAGTGAACCACAGTAGCCTTAGGCAAACAACAGGGAAGAAGGCATTCCCATGCCAACTTTAAACTCGAGGAGTCCCAAGGAACAAAACCAAGCAGGCCAGAGACCCAGCACTCGCTTCAACAGAAAAGTGCAACAACCACAACTCTAATCCCACAGTCAGAGGATAAGAAGAGCACTCCAGAAAAGACCCCCATCTGAGATTACCCCCACCAATCACTGGTCCGCAGTAGTCGAAGCGTGGGCCAGTCCACCTTGCGAAAGGGGAATGAAAAGAGAATTAAAAAGGCTGCCATGTTCCTGGGTTGTCGAATGAACAAACAGTGACTGGAAAATGAGCCTGGGTCTCCTAAGACTCTGACACCTACAAGGAGAAAAATGGTAATCTGGCAGAGCAAACTACCTTGACATGCGTGGTGCACGGAAGACCTCCTACCCAGCGACTGGTGCCTCATAAATAACTAACAAGCAATCCTGCCCTCCAGCTACAGCCCCTAGAAACACAATCAGGTGGACTGAAGAAGCAGATACCTAAAGCGGGAGGAATCACATGACAAAAGTGCTCAGATTCAGACCCACATTCACATCTGCGAACATGTTGCCTAAGCCGACCTTATTCGCTACCACAAACCCCAAATGACATGAGGTTTGAAGGGAAAGGAGGACATAGGCTAAATCAGAACAGGTACTCTGTGAGAAACCTGAAGGTGTCTCACCCGCTAGTCCTTGGGGATCTGTCATCCAGGTGGCCAGGACACGACCATCGCTTTACGATCCAGTTCATGGGGTGGATCAGTGCAGGAGGATCACCTGGGCGAGGGGTCTTCGGGGAGTGGGACACCAGATGGCGAGACACGGTATCCCCTTCCCTGTAACACCTTTACCCCATCCTACCAGGTAGGATACTTAGGAACTCAACCCGCCACCCTTTACAACACAAACACTTTCTCACGGACAGCTTGCTATGATAGAAAATGGACTAACACCCAAGCCGTATACCTGACATGTCCCAATACAATGGTCAGGCAGGGTTGGGCAATTACTGACCATCACACACACCTGACTTCCATTACACTTCCCCACACGGATAAAAGGTGGAGCACGAGAGCACACTCTGAGCAAGGCAAAGTAGACGAGGAAGCAGCAGTTCCAAGATGGCAGTTGAACACAACGAGAAAGATGGCAAAACAGAAGAGGCTCGCAAGGAGGGAAGTGCCCTTGACCTTTTTGATGAGCAACCATTACTTTCATGAACCCTCGAGAATAGAAAGTGTAAGACCAGGAAACCAGGCTGAAGAATCCTGCGTTGCGTATCGGAAGTACCCGGTGCCCTCCTGCGTCAATAATCAAGGCTGGGGAATCACTTGCTTCCGTGGTACTGTCCTTAGCTCCAACAACAAAGCAGTGCCAGTGAAATCAACTCAGCCGGTGAGTTGGGGAGACTGATACCAGACAGGTCTGTGTTGAAGCCAAGGTTGCAAGCGGCAACATTGTATGTGAGTGCTGAAGTGAACAGTGTATGAAACGCATGTGATAGCCAACGCGAGTACAAATTGAACAACAGATGAGTGATTGAACTTTTAATCCAAGATACGATACCCTTGATAGAGTGTTCTGGCACCGCGTGTGTGCTCATTCGAAGGTCTCTGTAAGGTATCCAACATAGAGTTCAGAAAGTTTAAAGAGTGGCAAAGAACTGTACATTGAAGGGGTCCTGCGACGGGTCAAGCTAAATCCTGTGCACAATCAAAAGTCTTCGATGTTGATACTGCCAAGCAAGTCGATGACAAAAAAGAGAAAGTTGGTCCGAGCCCGAACGAGGGAGATCAATTGAATAAGTGGATGACAAAACAGAGAAAGTTGGTCCGAGCCCGAAGGAGAGAGATCAATTGAAAGATTTTGCGAAAAAGCAAGTTTGTTTTAAAGTAAATTGAATTGGTCCAAGGGCGGCAGAGGGAGACTGATTCAACATTGTGTTAAAACCAATCTGAGACCGGCTCAGGGTGATCCTGGGGGAATAGAGAATCACCCGAGAAATTGGACACCTGAAAATCCTACGAAGTTTGTATTAAAAGAGATCTGAGCCCACCTGAGATATTGAGTATGTGTGAAATTCTGAGAGGAAAATAACTTATTGTTTGTTTGTCGCATCAGGCCATTTGCAAGAAGAAACTTTGGAAGGCAAAGAGACTTGGGCACAAAGGGCCCTGATGCTAATGTTTGAACTGCACCCTTCTGCTAGAAAAGCCACAGACTGTGCTAAGCCCGAGTGTCCCGCCTTGTCCCGTGCTGAAAACGTGGGGAAGGGAGGCCAACAGCCTGAACATCCTGACATATCATTTCTCAAACACTTCTTTCTTTTACATAACATTGTTTCCCACTGCATTTGTATTTAGATTTAAGGATTGGCAATTGGTTTATTACTTTAGGCCCTTTTATTTTGACAAGACACCGCTAGGACTGCATTATACTTATTTCATGGTCGTAGTGTACCCTTTTTGAAGTTCAATAAACACCCTTGAGCTGTGGCCACTTGTGTCTGTCTTAGTGTTGATAGAATGCCTTCCTTACAACCCCTAGTCCTCTGAAACAATGATGGACACATTAATTGAGTATTGTATCTTCCACAACCACCACAAACTATGAGAAACCAGAAGGTGTCTCACCCGCTGGTCCCCAGGGATCTGTCATCCAGGTGGCCAGGACACGGCCATCGCTATTGGATCCAGTTTCTGGTGGTGGACCAGTGCCGGAGGATCACATGGATGGGGATTCCTCGGTGAGTGAAAGTGGGACACTGACAGGTGAGATGCGGTACCCCCTTCCCTATAACTCCTTTTCCCCATTCTACCCCGTAGGATATTCAGAGGTTCTACCCCTGCCCCTTTTCCGACACGAACACTTTCTTACACCATGAAAGACAAAAGACTAAGACAAGGGCCGTTTACCTCACATGTCCCAACACAAGGGTCAGGCTGAGTCAGGCAATTGACAATAACTATGGAGAAAAAGAGACCGAGGCAATTGTGCCTTCGGTGTGGGCCGCACACCCTTAATTCCCACTAAGGGTTCATCAATTTCTTTTGTGCTCGTTATTCAGTTAATAAAGTCCAACTTCAATCGTAATTCAGAGATATGTAGATTTTTTAATTTTTCAATTATTGTGTTTATAAAGTTCATAAAAGATTGTGCTTAATTGGTTAAACTTCACCAAAAAAGCTAATTATCTCAGTTGAGGCAAAACAGAAAACCCACCCGACTAATGCATTTCGGATTGTATCCTTCATCAGAGCCAGGTTAGTACTACACACGTTATAATGCATTATAGATGGATTTAGAAGGTTTACAATGTTTAAGTTCATAATTAATCCGTACATCATGTACAACAACCAGATATTCAAGAATTAAGAACCAAAATAATCATAATTAACGAACAGGACGCCCACAGGGACAGACAAATATTTAACATAAAAGTGAAATGGGAAAAAAAAGAAAAAACAAACAAGTAGGCATACATCATTACAAATCAGAAAATCCAGCTTTTACAAAGATAATGATTTTACTCTATAGTTCAAAATGGTTAATGGAACTGGTCAACTACATACTAAAATGGCAACGTGATCCCTTGTGATGATTATGGTGCTTAAAGGTCAAACTAGCGGCGTGTGCTTACTGTGCCAAGATGTTAATTGTCGTACTATATTGTGTGAGAATGCCTGTGGTTAATTTAGCATGTCACTAACCTGTGTGCCTGTTTGCAACCCACGCGTACTGTCCGCGTGTGGTGTTTCTCTATGAAGCACGGCCTGGTATGGAGAGAACAAACGTGTTATCTCCTCCGTGTTATTTACTGCTGTCAGTCTATACGCGATCTGACTTCGCATTGCATTCTACAAAGATATTGCTTACCTGGAGCGTTGTGAGCAGCGTCTTGCTCAATCAACTCCCAACACGGTGGCACATGATAGTGGGCTGCACCCCATTAACATATCTATTCACAAAATAACAATCTATTTGAAACGAAATATACTATTAAGAAAACAAGCTGTGCACTCTCGCCCTTCTCTTTTTTCATTATTTTCACTTCCGTGTAATTTTTTGAGAGGAAGCACGCGATTATGTCCTATGAAGAAATTAAAAAACTAACGGACACTAACGGACACGAGAGCGACAACTTTAGGTTTCTCAACAGAAGAGGCAAACGCAATCCTAGGCCTAATCAAGGAAACCAGCAGCACACTAAAGGATGCAGAGAATTGGACTTAAACCGACTTTGTGTAAAGAAAGCAAGAAAGCAAGGAATTTGTGTACAAGTGGGAGCAGATCCTTAATAAATGCTCTTTGGACTTAATTCTACTTACGATTAAGGAGCTCTCTACGAACATACAGAATCTAGAACAAGACATACAGATCTTATCTGCAGAAATTACTGATCTTACAAGTAAAGATTCATTGGATGAAATACTTGCAGATATCAACACAAGACTAGAGGGATACAAAACTGATTTGGAAGTAAGAAAAATAAGGAAGTTCAGGCGTGACACATTTGATTATTTGAGAGACGAAGTTTACACGTGGGCGGACAAATTCCAAAATCAACCTCAGAGGCCACACAATCCCAACCGGAACTCAGAAAACAGCAGTTCAGATACAGATTCTAACAGAGACGAACAGACTGCACAACCTCAACAACAAAGAGCGGAAGGAGATAGTGGCCATAACAGAGCCATCCCAATTATCAGTGCATCATCATCACGACAAACGTCTTTTTTAGACAACCAACAAGGAAGAAACGAACGAGGAGGGGCAAGAGGAAAGGGCACCGGAGTTCAAACAAGATTTCAAGCACGAGCAACTTAGTGGTTAATATTTCAAACAGAACACTAACTAAACAAGAAGAAGAGGTGTTGCAGAAAGGTCTGAAATTCGTACCGACTTATAATACCAATGTATTCAACACTAAGGTAGAGCTGCATAAATTGACTAGAAAGCTCAAACTTAAAGTTTTCTTTGCGGAAATGGAAAATACTAACTCTTCACCAGAACCACCAGAATTAGTAGAATTCAAACCAAAAAGCACCTTTTCTCCTCCAATTAATGTACCAGCAATTGACATTTTTGAAAAAATGGTTATAACAGATCTTAAAAAGATCAAATATGGAACAACAAAGAACAGAAACCTCAGCAGAGGGGAAATGTCAATTGTCCAGAACCTATACTCTGATGAAAAAATAACCATTAGACCAGCAGATAAAGGGGGTGCATTGGTATTATTAAACACCTCAGATTACGAAAATGAATGCAAAAGACAACTGGACAATCATAATGTTTACGCCAAAATAGATCACGACCCGACCATGGAAATATTAAAAGATCTAGATGAACTTCTTACAAAAGCAGAAGAAAGCGAAATGATAACACATAAGACAAAGGCTTTTCTATTGAACTTAAAACCAAACATTACTCACTTTTACTTGCTGCCTAAAATCCATAAAAGTCTTAACAATCCACCTGGAAGACCGATAGTAGCAGCCACAGGAGGGATTTTACAACCACTAGGAACATACATAGATTTTTTCTTGAACCCTTTAATACAGAAGACATCTACGTATGTGAAAGACAGCACACACTTTCTGAACATCATAGAAGGAGTCCAACTTACAGAGAATGACATACTTTTCACCATTGATGTGGTAAACCTCTATACAAGCATTCCACATGACTTGGGACAGGAAGCCGTAGAGTGGCTCCTGTTACAGGAAAACGATATTGGAGCAGTGAAAGAATTCATCTTATCACTACTCTCTTTCATTGAAATGAATTCATATTTTGAATATAAGAATGAATGTTACATTCAAACCTCCGGAACAGCCATGGGAGCAACAATGGCACCAGCTTACGCAAATGCGTTTATGTATCAATTCGAGACAACTCATATCTTGCAAAAACCTGAATGGCAGAATAAATTGAAAACATGGGTGCGTTATATAGATGATATAATCGGCATCTGGCAAGGCACAAGAGAAGAACTCAATGAGTTTATAAGTTACATCAACAATATAGACCCGCGGATTCAGTTTACCTCGGAAATTGGCAATCCTGGAATCCATTATCTGGATATCCTGGTGAATGTAAACAATCAACAAATCACTACCTCTTTGTTCACAAAACCTACAGATAGGAACAATCTATTACACCGTATGAGTTTCCATCCACAAAATACTCTGAAGAATTTACCTTATGGACAAATGTTGCGATTAAAAAGAATTATCAGTGATGATAGAGAGTACGAACAAGAACTAGAAAAACTAAGCAAAAAACTTAAAGATAGGGGATACCCGAACGAAGATCTACAGTCAGCAAAAGAAAAGGTACAAACAATAACAAGAACCAGCACTCTAGTACCAAAGGATAAAAAACAATCCCCATCACTTGTATATGTGTCTAAATATTCATCCCAAAGTATGCAGATCAAATGATGTATAAATAAACATTGGACAATACTTAAAAATGACGAAAGAACTAAGAATCTCTTCTTAGAGACCCCAACGTTTGCTTATCAAAGATCCAGTAACCTTAGGGATTATCTAGTTAACACTAGAGACACCAGAACCAAAAGGATCAAACCAAAAAAGACAGGAACATTTCCATGTTTAAATTGCAGTAATTGCAATAACATCATCAAAGGAGGACTGGTTCCGCATCCATACACGGGAGAAAAAATCATAATAAAAAGCTATGGTACTTGCAATACTGAAAACTGTATTTACTGCATACGTTGCCCATGTGGACTTTACTATGTAGGTGAAACAGGTCGTAAACTGAGAATTCGGATGAATGAACATAAGTCATGCATACGCAATAAAAACACTAATTCGGCGGTAGCAAGACACTTTAATGCAAAGCAGCACAACATCTCTCAAGTTAAGTTCCAAATTTTGGAAACCCTAGAAATGACAAACGCATATGCTGATTTGAAAAAAAGAAGGCAACAAAGAGAAGCCTATTGGATAGATCGGCTCGATTCTTTGGCACCACGAGGACTCCACGAGGAATTTGATCTCAACTGCTTCCTGTAATAATGTCACCATTTGTTCACCGTGCAATGTCAATAATGAACATGCCAAATTGTTACATGCTCATGTAAAAAGTATAAATCACCATCCGATTTGAAAACACTGTTTTCTCTAGCTAAACTGTCTTCAGATAGTTTTTGTAATATTTATTATTTATTATTTATTTTGTATTATTATTTATTCATTTTGTTTATGTATGTTAGATAGTACATCTATATGCAACATGAATTCACATTAACGGCCAATTAGACACCCCAAGTCATGAGGCACACAATGGATCTACATAAACTATCAGAACATACACGTGCTAGCTGCACAACATACGACACGCAGATATCATGAGGCTTACAATCCTTTACATGTGCAATCAACATCTTCATATTTACATTTTTTACATTTACTAACTAAAATTCACACTCTATGCCATTAATGTCCTAGTATTGCCTCTACCAATATGGCCGACTTGGCATTACACGAACGGCCATCTTGTTTACATAACGTTGCCCAGGGCAACGACACGAACCGCGAGTCCCAAACGCTGTTCGGAGTTGATTGAGCAAGACGCTGCTCACAACGCTCCAGGTAAGCAATATCTTTGTAGAATGCAACGCGAAGTCAGATCGCGTATAGACTGACAGCAGTAAATAACACGGAGGAGATAACACGTTTGTTCTCTCCATACCAGGCAGTGCTTCATAGAGAAACACCACACGCGGACAGTACGCGTGGGTTGCAAACTGGCACACAGGTTAGTGACATGCTAAATGAACCACAGGCATTCTCACACAATATAGTACGACAATTAACATCTTGGCACAGTAAGCACACGCCGCTAGTTTGACCTTTAAGCACCATAATCATCACAAGGGATCACGTTGCCATTTTAGTATGTAGTTGACCAGTTCCATTAACCATTTTGAACTATAGAGTAAAATCATTATCTTTGTAAAAGCTGCATTTTCTGATTTGTAATGATGTATGCCTACTTGATTGTTTTTTCTCTTTTTTCCCATTTCACTTTTATGTTAAATATTTGTCTGTCCCTGTGGGCGCCCTGTTCGTTAATTATGATTATTTTGGTTGTTAATTCTTGAATATCTGGTTGTTTTACATGATGTACGGATTAATTATGAACTTAAACATTGTAAACCTTCTAAATCCATCTATAATGCATTATAACCTGTGTAGTACTAACCTGGCTCTGATGAAGGATACAATCCAAAATGCATTAGCCGGATGGGTTTTCTGTTTTGCCTCAACTGAGATAATTAGCTTTTTTGGTGAAGTTTAACCAATTAAGCACAATCTTTTATGAACTTTATAAACACAATAATTGAAAAATTAAAAAATCTACATATCTCTGAATTCTGATTGAAGTTGGACTTTATTAACTGAATAACGAGCACAAAAGAAATTGATTAACCCTTAGTGGGAATTAAGGGTGTGCGGCCCACACCGAAGGCACAATTGCCTCGGTCTCTTTTTCTCCATGTTCATTTTCTGTGCCCAACACGGTGGCACATGATAGTGGGCTGCACCCCAGTAACATATCTATTCACAAAATAACAATCTATTCGAAACGAAATATACTATTAAGAAAAGAAGCTGTGCACTCTCGCCCTTCTCTTTTTTCATTATTTTCACTTCCGTGTAATTTTTTGAGAGGAAGCACACGATTATGTCCTATGAAGAAATTGAAAAACTAACGGACACGAGAGCGACAACTTTAGGTTTCTCAACAGAAGAGGCAAACGCAATCCTAGGCCTAATCAAGGAAACCAGCAGCACACTAAAGGATGCAGATCCCAATAGAAGGATAAAACAACTTGAGTACACCATCCGAAAAACAATTAACCGGAAATTGCATGCAGTGACACTAGGCCGTTATTACAAGGCACAAAGGATCCCAAGAGGCTTAGGAATTGGACTTAAACCGACTTTGTGTAAAGAAAGCAAGGAATTTGTGTACAAGTGGGAGCAGATCCTTAATAAATGCTCTTTGGACTTAATTTTACTTATGATTAAGGAGCTCTCTACGAACATACAGAATCTAGAACAAGAGATACAGATCTTATCTGCAGAAATTACTGATCTTACAAGTAAAGATTCATTGGATGAAATACTTGCAGATATCAACACAAGACTAGAGGGATACAAAACTGATTTGGAAGCAAGAAAAATAAGGAAGTTCAGGCGTGACACATTTGATTATTTGAGAGACGAAGTTTACACGTGGGCGGACAAATTCCAAAATCAACCTCAGAGGCCACACAATCCCAACCGGAACTCAGAAAACAGCAGTTCAGATACAGATTCTAACAGAGACGAACAGACTGCACAAGCTCAACAACAAAGAGCGGAAGGAGATAGTGGCCATAACAGAGCCATCCCAATTATCAGTGCATCATCATCACGACAAACGTCTTTTTTAGAAAACCAACAAGGAAGAAACGAACGAGGAGGGGCAAGAGGAAAGGGCACCGGAGTTCAAACAAGATTTCAAGCACGAGCAACTTAGTGGTTAATATTTCAAACAGAACACTAACTAAACAAGAAGAAGAGGTGTTGCAGAAAGGTCTGAAATTCGTACCGACTTATAATACCAATTTATTCAACACTAAGGTAGAGCTGCATAAATTGACTAGAAAGCTCAAACTTAAAGTTTTCTTTGCGGAAATGGAAAATACTAACTCTTCACCAGAACCACCAGAATTAGTAGAATTCAAACCAAAAAGCACCTTTTCTCCTCCAATTAATGTACCAGCAATTGACATTTTTGAAAAAATGGTTATAACAGATCTTAAAAAGATCAAATATGGAACAACAAAGAACAGAAACCTCAGCAGAGGGGAAATGTCAATTGTCCAGAACCTATACTCTGATGAAAAAATAACCATTAGACCAGCAGATAAAGGGGGTGCATTGGTATTATTAAACACCTCAGATTACGAAAATGAATGCAAAAGACAACTGGACAATCATAATGTTTACGGAAAAATAGATCACGACCCGACCATGGAAATATTAAAAGATCTAGATGAACTTCTTACAAAAGCAGAAGAAAGAGAAATGATAACACATAAGACAAAGGCTTTTCTATTGAACTTAAAACCAAACATTCCTCACTTTTACTTGCTGCCTAAAATCCATAAAAGTCTTAACAATCCACCTGGAAGACCGATAGTAGCAGCCACAGGAGGGATTTTACAACAACTAGGAACATACATAGATTTTTTCTTGAACCCTTTAATACAGAAGACATCTACGTATGTGAAAGACAGCACACACTTTCTGAACATCATAGAAGGAGTCCAACTTACAGAGAATGACATACTTTTCACCATTGATGTGGTAAACCTCTATACAAGCATTCCACATGACTTGGGACAGGAAGCCGTAGAGTGGCTCCTGTTACAGGAAAACGATATTGGAGCAGTGAAAGAATTCATCTTATCACTACTCTCTTTCATTGAAATGAATTCATATTTTGAATATAAGAATGAATGTTACATTCAAACCTCCGGAACAGCCATGGGAGCAACAATGGCACCAGTTTACGCAAATGCGTTTATGTATCAATTCGAGACGACTCATATCTTGCAAAAACCTGAATGGCAGAATAAATTGAAAACATGGGTGCGTTATATAGATGATATAATCGGCATCTGGCAAGGCACAAGAGAAGAACTCAATGAGTTTATAAGTTACATCAACAATATAGACCCGCAGATTCAGTTTACCTCGGAAATTGGCAATCCTGGAATCCATTATCTGGATATCCTGGTGAATGTAAACAATCAACAAATCACTACCTCTTTGTTCACAAAACCTACAGATAGGAACAATCTATTACACCGTATGAGTTTCCATCCACAAAATACTCTGAAGAATTTACCTTATGGACAAATGTTGCGATTAAAAAGAATTATCAGTGATGATAGAGAGTACGAACAAGAACTAGAAAAACTAAGCAAAAAACTTAAAGATAGGGGATACCCGAACGAAGATCTACAGTCAGCAAAAGAAAAGGTACAAACAATAACAAGAACCAGCACTCTAGTACCAAAGGATAAAAAACAATCCCCATCACTTGTATATGTGTCTAAATATTCATCCCAAAGTATGCAGATCAAAAGATGTATAAATAAACATTGGACAATACTTAAAAATGACGAAAGAACTAAGAATCTCTTCTTAGAGACCCCAACGTTTGCTTATCAAAGATCCAGTAACCTTAGGGATTATCTAGTTAACACTAGAGACACCAGAACCAAAAGGATCAAACCAAAAAAGACAAGAACATTTCCATGTTTAAATTGCAGTAATTGCAATAACATCATCAAAGGAGGACTGGTTCCGCATCCATACACGGGAGAAAAAATCATGATAAAAAGCTATGGTACTTGCAATACTGAAAACTGTATTTACTGCATACGTTGCCCATGTGGACTTTACTATGTAGGTGAAACAGGTCGTAAACTGAGAATTCGGATGAATGAACATAAGTCATGCATACGCAATAAAAACACTAATTCGGCGGTAGCAAGACACTTTAATGCAAAGCAGCACAACATCTCTCAAGTTAAGTTCCAAATTTTGGAAACCCTAGAAATGACAAACGCATATGCTGATTTGAAAAAAAGAAGGCAACAAAGAGAAGCCTATTGGATAGATCGGCTCGATTCTTTGGCACCACGAGGACTCCACGAGGAATTTGATCTCAACTGCTTCCTGTAATAATGTCACCATTTGTTCACCGTGCAATGTCAATAATGAACATGCCAAATTGTTACATGCTCATGTAAAAAGTATAAACCACCATCCGATTTGAAAACACTGTTTTCTCTAGCTAAACTGTCTTCAGATAGTTTTTGTAATATTTATTATTTATTATTTATTTTGTATTATTATTTATTCATTTTGTTTATGTATGTTAGATAGTACATCTATAAGCAACATGAATTCACATTAATGGCCAATTAGACACCCCAAGTCATGAGGCACACAATGGATCTACATAAACTATCAGAACATACACGTGCTAGCTGCACAACATACGACACGCAGATATCATGAGGCTTACAATCCTTTACATGTGCAATCAACATCTTTATATTTACATTTTTTACATTTACTAACTAAAATTCACACTCTATGCCATTAATGTCCTAGTATTGCCTCTACCAATATGGCCGACTTGGCATTACACGAACGGCCATTTTGTTTACATAACGTTGCCCAGGGCAACGACCCGAACCGCGAGTCCCAGACGCTGTTCGGAGTTGATTGAGCAAGACGCTGCTCACAACGTTCCAGGTAAGCAATATCTTTGTAGAATGCAACGCGAAGTCAGATCGCGTATAGACTGACAGCAGTAAATAACACGGAGGAGATAACACGTTTGTTCTCTCCATACCAGGCAGTGCTTCATAGAGAAACACCACACGCGGACAGTACGCGTGGGTTGCAAACTGGCACACAGGTTAGTGACATGCTAAATTAACCACAGGCATTCTCACACAATATAGTACGACAATTAACATCTTGGCACAGTAAGCACACGCCGCTAGTTTGACCTTTAAGCACCATAATCATCACAAGGGATCACGTTGCCATTTTAGTATGTAGTTGACCAGTTCCATTAACCATTTTGAACTATAGAGTAAAATCATTATCTTTGTAAAAGCTGCATTTTCTGATTTGTAATGATGTATGCCTACTTGTTTGTTTTTTCTCTTTTTTCCCATTTCACTTTTATGTTAAATATTTGTCTGTCCCTGTGGGCGCCCTGTTCGTTAATTATGATTATTTTGGTTCTTAATTCTTGAATATCTGGTTGTTTTACATGATGTACGGATTAATTATGAACTTAAACATTGTAAACCTTCTAAATCCATCTATAATGCATTATAACGTGTCTAGTACTAACCTGGCTCTGATGAAGGATACAATCCGAAATGCATTAGCCGGATGGGTTTTCTGTTTTGCCTCAACTGAGATAATTAGCTTTTTTGGTGAAGTTTAACCAATTAAGCACAATCTTTTATGAACTTTATAAACACAATAATTGAAAAATTAAAAAATCTACATATCTCTGAATTACGATTGAAGTTGGACTTTATTAACTGAATAACGAGCACAAAAGAAATTGATTAACCCTTAGTGGGACTTAAGGGTGTGCGGCCCACACCGAAGGCACAATTGCCTCGGTCTCTTTTTCTCCATGTTCATTTTCTGTGCCCAACACGGTGGCACATGATAGTGGGCTGCACCCCAGTAACATATCTATTCACAAAATAACAATCTATTCGAAACGAAATATACTATTAAGAAAAGAAGCTGTGCACTCTCGCCCTTCTCTTTTTTCATTATTTTCACTTCCGTGTAATTTTTTGAGAGGAAGCACGCGATTATGTCCTATGAAGAAATTGAAAAACTAACGGACACGAGAGCGACAACTTTAGGTTTCTCAACAGAAGAGGCAAACGCAATCCTAGGCCTAATCAAGGAAACCAGCAGCACACTAAAGGATGCAGATCCCAATAGAAGGATAAAACAACTTGAGTACACCATCCGAAAAACAATTAACCGGAAATTGCATGCAGTGACACTAGGCCGTTATTACAAGGCACAAAGGATCCCAAGAGGCTTACGAATTGGACTTAAACCGACTTTGTGTAAAGAAAGCAAGGAATTTGTGTACAAGTGGGAGCAGATCCTTAATAAATGCTCTTTGGACTTAATTCTACTTACGATTAAGGAGCTCTCTACGAACATACAGAATCTAGAACAAGAGATACAGATCTTATCTGCAGAAATTACTGATCTTACAAGTAAAGATTCATTGGATGAAATACTTGCAGATATCAACACAAGACTAGAGGGATACAAAACTGATTTGGAAGCAAGAAAAATAAGGAAGTTCAGGCGTGACACGTTTGATTATTTGAGAGACGAAGTTTACACGTGGGCGGACAAATTCCAAAATCAACCTCAGAGGCCACACAATCCCAACCGGAACTCAGAAAACAGCAGTTCAGATACAGATTCTAACAGAGACGAACAGACTGCACAACCTCAACAACAAAGAGCGGAAGGAGATAGTGGCCATAACAGAGCCACCCCAAGTATCAGTGCATCATCATCACGACAAACGTCTTTTTTAGACAACCAACAAGGAAGAAACGAACGAGGACGGGCAAGAGAAAAGGGCACCGGAGTTCAAACAAGATTTCAAGCACGAGCAACTTAGTGGTTAATATTTCAAACAGAACACTAACTAAACAAGAAGAAGAGGTGTTGCAGAAAGGTCTGAAATTTGTACCGACTTATAATGCCAATTTATTCAACACTAAGGTAGAGCTGCAGAAATTGAGTAGAAAGCTCAAACTTAAAGTTTTCTTTGCGGAAATGGAAAATACTAACTCTTCACCAGAACCACCAGAATTAGTAGAATTCAAACCAAAAAACACCTTTTCTCCTCCAATTAATGTACCAGCAATTGACATTTTTGAAAAAAATGGTTATAACAGATCTTAAAAAGATCAAATATGGAACAACAAAGAACAGAAACCTCAGCAGAGGGGAAATGTCAATTGTCCAGAACCTATACTCTGATGAAAAAATAACCATTAGACCAGCAGATAAAGGGGGTGCATTGGTATTATTAAACACCTCCGATTACGAAAATGAATGCAAAAGACAACTGGACAATCATAATGTTTACGCCAAAATAGATCACGACCCGACCATGGAAATATTAAAAGATCTAGATGAACTTCTTACAAAAGCAGAAGAAAGAGAAATGATAACACATAAGACAGAGGCTTTTCTATTGAACTTAAAACCAAACATTCCTCACTTTTACTTGCTGCCTAAAATCCATAAAAGTCTTAACAATCCACCTGGAAGACCGATAGTAGCAGCCACAGGTGGGATTTTACAACCACTAGGAACATACATAGATTTTTTCTTGAACCCTTTAATACAGAAGACATCTACGTATGTGAAAGACAGCACACACTTTCTGAACATCATAGAAGGAGTCCAATTTACAGAGAATGACATACCTTTCACCATGGATGTGGTAAACCTCTATACAAGCATTCCACATGACTTGGGACAGGAAGCCGTAGAGTGGCTTCTGTTACAGGAAAACGATATTGGAGCAGTGAAAGAATTCATCTTATCACGACTCTCTTTCATTGCAATGAATTCATATTTTGAATATAAGAATGTATTTTACATTCAAACCTCCTGAACAGCCATGGGAGCAACAATGGCACCAGCTTACGCAAATGCGTTTATGTACCAATTCGAGACGACTCATATCTTGCAAAAACCTGAATGGCAGAATAAATTGAAAACATGGGTGCGTTATATAGATGATATATTCGGCATCTGGCAAGGCACAAGAGAAGAACTCAATGAGTTTATAAGTTACATCAACAATATAGACCCGCGGATTCAGTTTACCTCGGAAATTGGCAATCCTGGAATCCATTATCTGGATATCCTGGTGAATGTAAACAATCAACAAATCACTACCTCTTTGTTCACAAAACCTACAGATAGGAACAATCTATTACACCGTCTGAGTTTCCACCCACAAAATACTCTGAAGAATTTACCTTATGGACAAATGTTGCGATTAAAAAGAATTATCAGTGATGATAGAGAGTACGAACAAGAACTAGAAAAACTAAGCAAAAAACTTAAAGATAGGGGATACCCGAACGAAGATCTACAGTCAGCAAAAGAAAAGGTACAAACAATAACAAGAACCAGCACTCTAGTACCAAAGGATAAAAAACAATCCCCATCACTTGTATATGTGTCTAAATATTCATCCCAAAGTATGCAGATCAAAAGATGTATAAATAAACATTGGACAATACTTAAAAATGACGAAAGAACTAAGAATCTCTTCTTAGAGACCCCAACGTTTGCTTATCAAAGATCCAGTAACCTTAGGGATTATCTAGTTAACACTAGAGACACCAGAACCAAAAGGATCAAACCAAAAAAGACAGGAACATTTCCATGTTTAAATTGCAGTAATTGCAATAACATCATCAAAGGAGGACTGGTTCCGCATCCATACACGGGAGAAAAAATCATAATACAAAGCTATGGTACTTGCAATACTGAAAACTGTATTTACTGCATACGTTGCCCATGTGGACTTTACTATGTAGGTGAAACAGGTCGTAAACTGAGAATTCGGATGAATGAACATAAGTCATGCATACGCAATAAAAACACTAATTCGGCGGTAGCAAGACACTTTAATGCAAAGCAGCACAACATCTCTCAAGTTAAGTTCCAAATTTTGGAAACCCTAGAAATGACAAACGCATATGCTGATTTGAAAAAAAGAAGGCAACAAAGAGAATCCTATTGGATAGATCGGCTCGATTCTTTGGCACCACGAGGACTCAACAAGGAATTTGATCTCAACTGCTTCCTGTAATAATGTCCCCATTTGTTCATCGTGCAATGTCAATAATGAACATGCCAAATTGTTACATGCTCATTTAAAAAGTATAAATCACCATCCGATTTGAAAACACTGTTTTCTCTAGCTAAACTGTCTTCAGTTAGTTTTTGTAATATTTATTATTTATTATTTATTTTGTATTATTATTTATTCATTTTGTTTATGTATGTTACATAGTACATCTATATGCAACATGAATTCACATTAATGGCCAATTAGACACCCCAAGTCATGAGGCACACAATGGATCTACATAAACTATCAGAACATACATGTGCTAGCTGCACAACATACGACACGCAGATATCATGAGGCTTACAATCCTTTACATGTGCAATCAACATCTTTATATTTACATTTTTTACATTTACTAACTAAAATTCACACTCTATGCCATTAATGTCCTAGTATTGCCTCTACCAATATGGCCGACTTGGCATTACACGAACGGCCATTTTGTTTACATAACGTTGCCCAGGGCAACGACACGAACCGCGAGTCCCAGACGCTGTTCGGAGTTGATTGAGCAAGACGCTGCTCACAAGGCTCCAGGTAAGCAATATCTTTGTAGAATGCAACGCGAAGTCAGATCGCGTATAGACTGACAGCAGTAAATAACACGGAGGAGATAACACGTTTGTTCTCTCCATACCAGGCAGTGCTTCATAGAGAAACACCACACGCGGACAGTACACGTGGGTTGCAAACTGGCACACAGGTTAGTGACATGCTAAATTAACCACAGGCATTCTCACACAATATAGTACGACAATTAACATCTTGGCACAGTAAGCACACGCCGCTAGTTTGACCTTTAAGCACCATAATCATCACAAGGGATCACATTGCCATTTTAGTATGTAGTTGACCAGTTCCATTAACCATTTTGAACTATAGAGTAAAATCATTATCTTTGTAAAAGCTGCATTTTCTGATTTGTAATGATGTATGCCTACTTGTTTGTTTTTTCTCTTTTTTCCCATTTCACTTTTATGTTAAATATTTGTCTGTCCCTGTGGGCGCCCTGTTCGTTAATTATGATTATTTTGGTTGTTAATTCTTGAATATCTGGTTGTTGTACATGATGTACGGATTAATTATGAACTTAAACATTGTAAACCTTCTAAATCCATCTATAATGCATTATAACGTGTGTAGTACTAACCTGGCTCTGATGAAGGATACAATCCGAAATGCATTAGCCGGATGGGTTTTCTGTTTTGCCTCAACTGAGATAATTAGCTTTTTTGGTGAAGTTTAACCAATTAAGCACAATCTTTTATGAACTTTATAAACACAATAATTGAAAAATTAAAAAATCTACATATCTCTGAATTACGATTGAAGTTGGACTTTATTAACTGAATAGCGAGCACAAAAGAAATTGATTAACCCTTAGTGGGAATTAAGGGTGTGCGGCCCACACCGAAGGCACAATTGCCTCGGTCTCTTTTTCTCCATGTTCATTTTCTGTGCCCAACACGGTGGCACATGATAGTGGGCTGCACCCCATTAACATATCTATTCACAAAATAACAATCTATTTGAAACGAAATATACTATTAAGAAAAGAAGCTGTGCACTCTCGCCCTTCTCTTTTTTTAATTGACAATAACTACACACACCTGATGGCCTTTTCCCAGGGACGTCATTTCACCAAAATGCCAGGGGTAGCAGAAGTGACATCACATGACCTTTGACCTCTGATGACATCACAGCACGTGATGTCATTTTACCCCCACCTCAAAGTCACATCACGAGAAGCAATGGAACACAACCTTTCACTCCTTGACAAAACAGGAAGGGACATCACATATTGTTCCTATGTGCGCTACGAGAAATATGGTTGCGATATCACTATAATGTTATATACATTTCATAGAAGAATGGATCATCATATGTATCGTTATTATCAGTGTGTACATGATCATATTACCAAATTACTTTGAATGCAAGCAGATGTTCAAGGCCAAATGATAATGATGTGTTATTATATAGCACTTGCGCTGAAGTACTTACACATGCAATATCACCCAACCTGTGTTGGTTCTCATTTATCGACCTCAGAAGGGTGAAAGGCTGAGTTGAGGTGTTTACGAACAGGCTAAATCAGTGACTCTCCACCTGAAGTGTTCGTGGAAATAAACCTTTCTGAGTCAGGCAATTATTGGATAGAATTCTAGAAAGACAAATTATGTTTTATTCCTATTCTTTTTTATTTAGCGTCACTGCTCAAAGTGATACACTTGTGGAACCCTGTTTTTTTTAGAGGTCTAAACAAGAAAGTCAGCCACTCCAAAAATAAAGAGCCAGATGGCACTGGCCACAGCCCAGGAACTTACATAAAAAAAATAAAAAGTTAAACAAAAAAAAGTTTCAAAAAAATGTATTCTTTTTTTTCTAGGGGTAGCAAGGGAGACCACAGGGGTAGCAAGGGAGACCTCAGGGGTCACAACTGTGACCCCTGGCAACCCCCAAATTACATCTCTAACCTTTCCCTTCCCCACAGGGATAAGAGGTGGAGCACAGGGGCACACATGGAGCAAGGCAAACCGCACGAGGAGGCAGCTATTCCAGGATGGCAGTTCAAAAGGAGGAGAAAGGGCACGAGAACCAAATGGACGACAAGGAAGGAAGTGCCCATGCCCTTTTCGACCCCAACGCGCAAAGCCTCTGTGAAAGGAATCATAAGGCCAGGTACAACAGCTAGCGTGTAGTGTAAGAGATATCAATGGTGCACGGGGCCCTCCTACACAGATAACCAAGGCAAGGCGAGACACTTGCTAACGTGATACCGTCCTTGACTCCAGAGATAAGAAATGCCAAGAGGTTCATCACAGTCGGAGGGAAAAACAATAATAAACCAAACTTTGTTGAGCAAAGATTGTAAATGGCAACATGATGTGAATTGAAGAACAAAGACCTTGTGTGTTACAGAACTTTTAAAAGCAGATAGAGACTAGCCGCAGAGTGGTCTGGCACCACACAGGTGCTCATTCGAAAGACTCTGGCTTGGTCCCCCTTTTTTGTTAAAACTGCAGATACCAGGAGGCCCTAGGAGAGCCGATGAAAGAGGTCAAAGTGGTCATACAATGGTCGAGTAAAACCCCTTGTACAATCTAAAGTCTTTGACATGTAACCAAGAGGAAAGCTAAGGGAAGTGAATCCCACATTAGGATAGAGCAAAGTGAACTGTGTAGCTGGCAAATGTGAACCCGGCTTAGGGATGCCTGCAAAGCGGGGTGAAGCACGATAACCCTGTGAACATTGTGTTGACAAGAGTGAACCCGGCTGATGGATGTCCACAGTGGAAGCTTGTTAAAAAAGACATTGAGACTCGTGAAAATATTGCGAGTGAAAGGCCGAGGGCTAACATTCAAGAAGTGTCTGAGCCTGGAAGAGGGGGACCCAGCGGTGAAGAGGAATCACCCAATGTAAAAGAATACCAGAAGGAACTTTTGTTTTGTTATTTTGATACATCAGACCCTCGTAGGCAAGTGACTTTGTAGAAAAGAGACTTGACCACAGAAGGTCCTGATATCGCTGAAAGGAACTGTAGCCTAATGCTGGAGAAGCCCAGGAGTGTGCTATGCTCAGCAGTCCCACCTTGTCCCATGCTAAAAATGTGGGGAAAGGAGACCCCATAACTTCCTGACTTATCATTTGTGAACACTTCTTTCTTTTCTTGCGAACACTACCCCACACTGTTTTTGTAACTTAGTGGTAAGGATTGGCAATAGTTATTTTTAGTATAGGCCCTTTTATTTTACAAGACTTCACTAGGACTGCCTTATTATTATTTGATGGTCATAGCTTGCGGCCATCTTAGATTTAAGTTTAGGTTAGGCGTTTTTCTCAACCATTTACACAGTTTAATAATCACCCTTGAGCTGTGACCACTTGTCTCTGGGGGTAATTCATGTATTATTTGCACCGAAAAAAACGGGATTTGTGCGCCATTCTGCTCGCAAATCCCCATTTGTTAAACAGGGATTTGCGGGCAGATTGGCGCACAAATCCCGTTTTTTTCGCCGCAAATATTCCATGAATTACCCCCTCTGTCTTTACAGTTGCCACCATGAGCTCCTTACATATGGTGTCAGGACTGGGATGTGACTCAATTGAAACTAATTGGAGAACCGTACAATTTCAAAAACATAGTCTTCTAGCTTCTAACCCTTCCGTTGCTACCAAGGAATCGATAGGTTTTGATATCTGTAGCAGTAGGGAAGCTATTATTCCCCTAGGAAAAGAGGAATGATTCCTACAGACCTGGTTTTGATACCCTCACCGGGGAGCTATATAAGAATGGCCCCAAAATCTGGCCTAGCATGGAAGTTCTGGATAGACGTCTTTGCAGGCATCATTGATCCCGACTTTCAGGGAGATGTGAAGGTTCTCTTACTGAATCATGGTGATATCCCTTTTGAAGTACGTTGTGGAGATCCAATTTTTCAAGGAATTTTGGAAAGGGCTCTATTTCCATTTCCTCAGTTTAAAGAAAGTGAACCAGATAAAACAGAAATCGGTACCTTAGGCTTTGGGGAAGCTGATAAATCTCTTAACATTGAAGAAAGGAATGTTATGATATGTTATGCTAAAGGATATTTGTACCGTGCACTATAACCACTGTAGTCGTCCCCAGGCGCTCTGGCGTATCTGAGTAGGAAAGAAGGTGGGATGGGTTAGTAAGGTTGAGCGGGAAAAGAGCAAGAGAGCTTTGATGGGCTGTTGGCAGCCTCAGTTTGGTTAATACAGTTCGCTGAGCTTAGTTGCCCTTTTCAGTCGATAGCCGTCATGTGTTGTTGTGTGAGGCCATGTGTGTTATGTTTTGTTGTTGCAATGTACTGAAGTGTGTGCGGTATGTAGTGGTTTGGAGGTGTGGCTGTGTTTGTGTAGAGTGTGAGAGGTGTATGCAGAGGGGTGAGATTATTTAGTGGGGTTGGTTAGTGGCATCGCTATTTGGAAGTGACACATGTTAATCATCCCAAACCTGTCTCGATGTGGCGCAATGCTGATCTTTACAATTCTATCTAGATGTGATGCAAACTGACATTCACAATTCTGTTTAGATGTGATGCAAGCTAATCTTTACAATTCTATCTGGATGTGATGCAAGCTAGTATTACAATCCTGTCTAGTTGTGACGTAATGCCAATCTTCACGATTCTGTCTAGATGTGACGCAAGCTAGTATTACAATTCTGTCTGGATGTGCCGCAAGCTAGTATTACAATTCTGTCTAGATGTGAAGCAATTGCAGTCTTCACAAATTCTGTCTGGATGTGACTCGAGCCAATCTTCACAATTCCATCTCGATATGTTGCAAGCTAGTATTACAATTCTGTCTAGATGTGACGCAATTCTAATCTTCACAATTCTGTCTAGATGTGACACAAGTCACTCTTTCCAATTCTGTCTTGATGTGATGTAATGCTAACCTTCAGAATTCCATCTAGATGTGACGCAATGCTAATCTTCACAATTCTGTCTAGATCTGACGCAACGCTGATCTTTACAATTCTGTCTAGATTTGACGCAATGCTAGTCTTCACAATTCTGTTTAGGAGTGACACAAGCTATTATTACAATTCTCTCTAGATGCGACGGAGGCTAATCTTCACAATTTTGTCTGGATATGATGCAGGCTAGTATCACATTTCTGTCAAGATGCAACGAAAGCTAATCTTTACAATCATATCCAGGTGTGGTGCAAGTTGACATTCACAAATCTGTCTTGATGTGACTGACATTCATAAATCTGTCTAGATATGATGCAAGCTAGTATTACAGCTCTGTCTAGATATTGCACAAGCTAATTTTCACAATTCTGCTTGGTTATGACGCAGTCTAGTATTACAGTTCTGTTTAGATATGATGCAAGCTAATCTTCACAATTCTGTCTAGATATGACGCAAGCTAGTATTACAGTTCTGTCTAATTGTGGCGCTTGCTCATGTATTCAATTTTTTCTGGACTAGCTTGCACAAAGTATAGTCTACCTAGTTTTGAGATATTGCTCACTAATAGTTATCTTGAAGTGAGAGATCTGGCATAATCAGTCTATCTGGTACAATCAGGATGAATGTGAAATGCTGCTATTGGCACCATCAGGCTATCCGGCAGTCAGGTCATCTGGGGCAAACAGGCCCAATTTTATGTTATGCTATGTTAAAGGATATTTAAACTGTGCACTATCAATGCCGGAGGAGTCCATTGGCTCTCTGGCGGATCTGAAAGCTCAGAAGATAGGACAGGTTGGTGGGTGAGGCGGGATAAAGGTAGAGCGAGATTAGAGGTGTTCTGGTGGCAGCTTCAGTTCAGTTAGCACCGTTCGCTGAGCATGGGTGCGGTTTCTGGATCCGTGGACTCCCATGTGCTCTTGTACGGTACTGTGTGCGGTTTGTTTTGTAGTTGCATTGCAGTGAAGTGCTTATGGTTTGGGGTGCAGGAGAGTGGCTGTGTTTGTTTAGCATTTCAGAGGCGTGTGCCAAGGGTTGAGGTTTTAGAGGTTGGGTTAGTGGGTTATCTCATGCTTTCGGGCATCTGTCTTATCTTTCTTTCTATGGTCTTGCTGTCTGTTGGAGCATTCCACTGTGGTTCATTCACCCGTTTCTGCATGAGGCAATGTTCTATATCTGAGGCTGTCTAGTGCTTTGTGGGGGAGATAGGAGGTGAGATTATCATGTGTTTTTTGGTCATAAGAGTGCTCTGTCTAACATCGTCTCCCATTTGTTGTTAGGGGTTGGTCCCCTCCCTATGAGTTCTAAGCACTTCCTCTCCTGTCGGGTGTTACTTAGTACTCAATGCTCCTTTGTCTCTAGCAGCAGCCCTGTCCTTGGGTTTAGCCTAGTGTTACGCTCACCTGGCTCCCTTAGAGGCGTCGATCTGAACTGGACAGCTGCGGTCTCCACCAATGTGACGGGTAGGGCCGAGATGACGGACTGGACTGGCCCACCTAGCTTCGTTTGCTTGGCCCGTAGGAATATTCTTCTGCAAATGGAGAAAGGGAATTAACCACCCATGGAGTTGAGCGTAAATCCCCCCGACCCCCGCTGTTCTCCCCACAGATCACCTTTGACGTCCCCTCTTATAGTCTCACCTGATGGTTTGAAAAGATGAGCTCTCCATCCTGCATTGTGCGCAGGGGTGCGTTGATAACCAGTTGGTTCACTGGCTCGAAGGAATTGGTGAGTTCCAGAACAATATTGACTCCGAAAAGTATGTAGTTCGTAAGAGTTCACATGTCTGACTTTCACTCTTGTCCGATTCCTTGCAGTTTGCAGCTTGACCCTAGCGAAGAGTTCCTCGTGGTAGCTGACGAAGTTCAGGGAAGGATTTGTCTTATCCTACGCAGTTCAATAAAATAAGGCCAGACTGTAACCTGTTGCTTGCTCCCGTATTCAGGTGTGGAGAGAAAATATGAAGTTCGGGGAATAATGCCTCCGGCGGTAAAATTAGGTAAGTCTATTGTGGTGAGAAAAGTTCCCCTTGTTTATTCCTTCATCTCACCTTGTTGTCCTTTTGTTCCCCTTAGGGGCCGGGGTACGGCGAGGATGCAATGGAGATTGCGCCGACCTTTGAAGAGGAATAGTACCCCCGTCGGTAATCAGGTAAGTCTATGGGGGTAGTTACTATTGCCTCTGTTTATTCCCTTGGCTCACCTTTGCTGTTCTTGTGTTCCCCTTAGGTGCCAGAGTGCGGCGGGAACGTGCAGAAGGATGCGGTGGATCGTGAGGATGCTGCGAAGGCCGGTGAGTTCAGCGCGGCGCTGCAGCAGGCAAGGCGGCATGCGTAAAATACTTCTTTCTTCCAGCTCGAAGGCGCGGTGGATCTGGAATTCAGGTAAGGATCGAAGGTTTTGCTCTTATTCTAACCTTTTCTCCTTCTGTTCCTCCCTTTTTCTAGGAGCTGCAGACTCGAGGCGGGCGTGGCAGAAGACTGGATGCAGGCTTGCAGACACGGTGAGCGTTACGCTGCTGGATGCAGAATAACACGAAGCGTGTGCTGCTCTTCGGGCGTGGTCTAAATAGCCTCCAAAGTAGTCCCAGGTAAGTATTCCTCTCCAGCCCCACCCGAGTAAAAAATAGTCCCTAGGTAAAATAGTCCCTTCCAAGCGTCATTTGACTTGGAGCTCTGCAGCATGGTCTGCATCAGGTAAGCTTGCAGCATGGTCTGCATCAGGTAAGTTCTACTCTATGAGCCTGGCGCCTATGGCACCAGGAAAGACTCTCCATATGAGTCTGGCGCCATAGGCGCCAGGACCGCACCCAAACAGCCCCAGCAGGGGTTTTTGGGCTTGCTCAAAATAACTTGATGCCTGCTTCCGGGGTTGCTGGACCTGGTCTGGTTCCCCCGGGGTAGGCATCATGACACCTAGCGAGGGGGCTTGACTTTAGAGGTCCCGGATTAATTTTGGTTATGTGGCGAAGAGCCAGGTTTTGAGTAGTTTCCTGAATAATAGGTGGTCCTTTGTATTTCAGATGTCTTTCAGGAGGGTGTTCCAAGTTTTTGCTGCCAGGTGAGAGAAGGAAGATTCCCCCTAGCTTTTTCCTTGTGTAAGGTTTTGGTTCAAGGCAGATGTTGTTGCATGATCTGAGTGTTCTGGTCGGATGGTAAATCGTTCTTTTCTTTTTTTTAATTTCTTTTTATTATTTTAAACAAACAAAACCAACAAACAATACAGCTTTTCGGGACGTACATAATCAATATCAAACCGTCACATTATACAGTGTTATTCTCCGTCCTCTCCCCACCCACCCCATAAACTTGAGCCGGCTCATCCGTGTCATCTACCGGAGAGTTTTCGGGAATCACAGTGCTTGTAAACTCATCTGAGTCTTCTATTTCGTGGTTAACCTGGTGGGGGTTTACCATAGAGGTCACTAATTGTCGCCAGGCTATCAGGGGGCCCACTTCCTCCTCACCCCCCCTGGTAATGGCTTCAAACCATACTACTGATTCTGCTTCCGCCCATCTCAGGAGATCGGCCCACCATGTCTCCACCCTGGGTCTGTGGGCCGCCTTCCAGCCCATTGCGATCCTGCGCTTGGCCAGGATGTAAGCCAGGTCCTTCATCTTGCTTATGTAGTTTAGATTGCGTGGCCTGGGAAAAATCCCGAGCATGCATGCCCAAGCCGACCCCACATTCAGCACCACACCCCCACCGGCCATCTTAGTCTTTATTTCGTCCCAGAATCTGTGCACCTCGTGACAGGCCCAGAACATGTGTAGCAACCCCGCCTCCACCTCCCCACACCTGGGGCATTTCTGTGTGGCCGAGTCTCCAAACCTGGCTATTTTCCCGGGGGTCAGATAAGCCCTATGGGTGACATACAGCTGGATCTGTTGGAGTCTCGCATTTCGGGACACCTTTTCATGGTACCTTTGAGCTCTCTCCCATTGCCTCTCTGTCATGGGTCCTCCAACCTCCTCCTCCCAGTCCTGCCTCAGTTGAAGCAGTTCCTTCCCAGCCTTAGCTCTCAGGAGCTCGTATACCCTGGTTATTTCGTGCCCGCCCTCCGAAACATCGTACATCGTTTCCAGGGTGGCATCAGGTTCTTCCACCAACACCGTCTCAGGCCACCTCTCCCTCACCCGTTTCGTGAGTCTTGTGTAAGTTATATATTGGTCTCTATGCACCCCTGTCTCCTCCTGCAAACTCTGGAATTCCAATACCTCCCCCTCCTGCCATATATCCCCGAGGGTGGCCAAGCCCATCGGTTCCCAGTATCTACGGACTACTTCAAGCAATTGGGAGTCGTTTCCACACAGCGCCACCAGCGGAACCTACTGGGAGAGCAGATCCGGATCACCCACCGTTCTCCACGTCCTGCGCCAGACCTCCCAACCCAGCTCCAATAGTCTCCCTCTTCCCACCAGTGTACTCTTTTGTAGCCACACCATCTCTCTCAGAAAGTATGGAGCCAAGTCGCCCTGCAAGAGTCTAGCTTCTGCCAGGTCCTCTGACGACAACCACCTGGCCACAAACAACAGCTGCCCCGCCAGATAATAAAGCTCAAAGTTCGGCAAGTTTATGCCCCCCCTGTCACACGAGTTCTGTAGTTTCCACAGGGCCACTCTGTTCCTGGAGTTGCCCCATATGAAGCTCCTGCACATACCATGAAGTCTCTTGAAAAAACTTCTGGGAATCAGATACGGGACATTTACAAAAAAATTTAAGAGTCTGGGCAAAACCACCATTTTGAACAGAGCTGCTCTCCCCATCATAGATAGTGGTAATCTAGACCAGAACACCATACTATTCTTAACTCCCTCAATCGCTTTCTCTGTATTATGTTCGTGCTCTGTTTCCGTCCTGTGGTAAATGTTTACTCCCAGATACCTAAATGTCTCAGGTTTCCAGGGTATTCGCATGATAGGCAGCCTCTTCAATGGGACACTCTTATACCTTCCCAAGGGGAACAAACTAGACTTCCCGGGGTTCACCGATATGCCCGGGAGGGTGGCATAACGATCCATCACCTCCAGTACATATTGCAGGTTTTCCTCCGGGTAGCGCAAATAGAGGAGCATGTCATCTGCATACAGCGATATCATGTGCATGCCACTTATCGTACAAATCCCCACCTCCCCGTATTGTTGTCGCAGGCATATTGCCAGTGGCTCTAGTGCCAGTATGTATAACATGGGTGACCTGGGGCACCCCTGTCTGGTCTCTCTGCTGAGTTGCCATTTGTCTGAAATTGTGGATCCCGTTTTAACTCTCGCTACCGGGGTGCTATATAACATCAGGACCCACCTGATGTATCCAGGGCCCATTCCGTAACCTTTCAGGGTCGCTTTCAACCATGGCCAACGCACCAAGTCAAAGGCTTTGACCGCATCTAGCGACACGATAGCCAACTCACCCGTGTCTTCCCCGGTGTAATCAACGATATGGTGCAGCATCCTGTGGTTGTCTGTGATATTCCTACCAGGGACATAGCCCGTCTGATCCGGGTGTATCAACTTACTAATCACCCTCTTTAGCCTATTGGTTAGTACTGACGTGAGTAATTTACTGTCCTGATTGAGCATGGACAAGGTTCTATAGGACCCGCACTCCATGGCTGGCTTGCCTGGTTTCAGAAGTGGGATGATCACTGCCTCGCGGAGGGACGGTGGCAATTCCCCCGCTCGTAGGCTTCATTAAACATGTCAAGCAACGGCTAGAGTAGCTCCTGCTTGTATGTCCTATAAAACTCGCTAGGCAACCCATCTGACCCAGGCGCCTTACATGTGGGCAGATGTTGGATCAAAACTTCCAGCTCGTACGAGGTAACAGGGGCATCCAGATCTGCACATTCTAGGTCATCCAGGGTGGGCAGCCCTATATCCTCTATTGTTCCCAGTATGTCTGGGTTCATATCCTCCCCTGTGTCCTCATATAGTTGTCTATAATACTTGAGGAACTCCTCATTTACCCCCTCCTGGGTGTTACGGGTTCGGCCTTCCGCATTCCCTGATCTCTCTAATCACTGAGCGGGGGGTCTCGCTCTTATACAGCCAGGCCAGCAATCTACCCGGCTTATCCCCCCCTGCATGTAGTCTCTCCGTGTATTTCTTGTAATTTAATTTGCATAATCTATCCCAGAGTCCACTGCAGGTTAACTGTAAGTCTTTTATCTTGACACTGTTCTCCCGGGTTGACTCCTCATTTTGCATGAGACCCTCCAGCTTGCTTTCTGATTCTTGAAGTTCCCGTTCAATGCCCCCTTGGAGCCCTTTAGATTTCGATATAGCGATCCCCCGCACCACCACCTTAAACGCCTCCCATACTGTACCCACAGAGCGTACACTGCCCGTGTTAGTTTCAAAATATTCCTCGATGGCCTCCCTCAGGTCCTCTCGAAACCCCGCGTCTTGTAACGCCTCAGTTCTGAGTCTCCATGTCGGGATGTGCGCCCTGGGGGGTTGATATCGCCACTCTACGACCAGAGGCTAGCGATCGGATAATACCTGAGCCTTATATTCCGCTCCCATCATTTCTCCCAATATCTCGGACGCTGCAAACACATAGTCTAGCCTCGTGTGCAAGTCATGTGGTGCTGCGTAGTGCGAGTATTGTCTATCCCTACCCTACCCCAACAAATTCCCAGCTCCATCCCTGGATCTCAGGCCCACCTGCGTATGGTCCTATCTGGCGTCCGAGGACTAGGACCCCGCAGGGCGTCACCGATCTAACAGTGACCTAACTAGGTATACTACTAATGGGTTCAAGGGATGCCTCCTAGGTGCTCCCACTTATCTGTTTAGGGTTGTTGCGCCCAGCGGATCCCGCCAGCTTATCTTGCTGCACACTTCCCACAAGCTTAATTGAACTCTATATTCAAGTCCCAATGTCCTAGCCATGTCCCCGAGGAGGAAACAGCTGCGTGCTACTTATCTCCTGCAGCCTCCATCTGGATAACCGGTTCCTGAGGGTGGCCCTGCATATCCAGCCATTCCATCGCTTCCTTCGGCGTCTCAAAGAACAGGGATTTGTTCTTGTAGAACACTTTGAACTTGGCTGGGTAAAGCAACATATAACGATGGTCTGCTTCTTTTAATCTTCTTTTCACTGACCCAAAGTTCATCCTGCTTCGCTGCTACATGCAGCGTCTAGTCCGGATATGCCGTGATTTTTGCCGAATCCCTTTCGATCGTTCCTCCCTTCCGAAAAAATTCGAGTATCTTCTCCCGGTCTCGATAGTTCAGAATGTTTGCGATCAGCGGTCCCGGGGGGTATCCGGGGGGCGGTTTTCTTGTCAAGGCCCTGTGCGCCCTTTCAACCGCGAACCCCTGGGTCAGCGCCCTGCCAGTTATCTCCTGCAGGAGCATGGTTTCCACATATTCTGTTGGGTTGGGCCCCTCCATTCCTTCCGGCAAACCGATAATTCGTATGTTGTTACGTCTGGCCCGCCCTTCCGCCTCCTCCGCTCTGTCTTCCAGGTTGCCCACCCGCTGCACGAGAGCATGTAGCTCCGATCCGTGTGCAGCGCACGCCGCAGTATTCGGGGCCATCTCCTTCTCCAAGTTCCCGGTGCACTTCGCGATCGTCCGCACGTCCAGTCTCAGCAGGTTCACTTCCTCTTGGACCGCACCAATCTTGAGGTCCAGGCCCACCTTCAGTTCATTCATTGTCTGGCCCAGTTTAGTCTCCCAGGCCACTTTCAAGTCTGCAATTGCTGCTAGCACCTCCTGGATCGTGCCCGGTGCCTCCGCGTCTGTCGTGGGGGTCTCCTTGCTTTTGCCTCCCTCCGCACCTGGGGGCGTCTTGGTGTAGGCCTCTATTGCGCGCTGTTTGGTCCTGGGTCTGACAACTTTATTAGACATCCTGCCGTGTTGTCCGGGCATAAGCCAGCTGCACCTCCCCGTGCACAAAGGTCTGCGTGGCTCCAGGCCACTCTTGGCAGTATAGGGCTGTAGCGGCTATGCCCTTGTGTGTCTTGGACGCTCACCTCACCCTTAGAGTGGGCTGTGTCCACTCACGTACTTGCGCACTCTCGGTGTCGTGACCCCGGTCTCTGCCTTACTCCATGGGCACCTTCCAAGTTCAGTCTGGCTTCACTGCGGGCCCAGCATCACCCGCGAGTTTGCGGCGGGTCTCGTCAGTTACCATCTATGCGCATTCGGGCTCCGGGCGCACGCCTCTTCGGGCGTCTTGCTGTCTCGATCTTGTCTCTCGGCTTGCGAAGCATAAGTGCGGCCTGGGCAGTCCACCTTCTTTCCTCCGCTTCTCCACACCATGGCCCCTTCGGGTCTATTGCTTAAAACAGGATCCTGAAATCCATTACTGGTACCATCTGATCCTTCCATCAGCTATCGCTGCAGAGCGCCCATGACCCTCGATGATCCCTTTGTTCCCGCAGCCATTTTGTTTCCATTTATCGAGTCGGGGCCCGCAGTTATACAAATGGGTATAACTTTGAGTCCGTACATCCTATGTGCACCAAAAGTTGAGCGAGTACGGCCCCCACCTTCATAGTCACGGATGTTAATTTGCAGCGCTGGCAGGCATCCATTGTTTTGAATGTGATTCATTGTTTGACTGGAAACCAGTGTAACATTTTTAGCGCTTGGGTGCAGTCTCTTCATGGTAGAAAGAGTCTGGCTGTGGTGTTTCGGATACGTTGCAGTTTCTTCAGTAGGTGTTCTGGCATTCCGAGGTAGAGGCTGTTGGCTTAGTCCATTCTTGACATGGTGAGGGTGATGATTGTCAGTGTCTTATGGGTGAAGGACATGAATGGTAGGATTATTTTTACAGAGTGTAAGAGGAAAAAACATGTCTTGATTATTGCATTTACTTGTGGTTCTAATGTTAGCGCATTGTCCATTAGGATTCCCAGGTTTTTTACTGTTTTCAATGGTGTGGGTGCTGTTGCTAGTTCTGATTGTGCCAGACAGTCTGTTTGTGCCTTATAGCCTGATTGTGCCAGATATCCTGATTGTGCCAGATAGCCTATGTGTGCCAGATAGCAGCGTTCCACATCCAGCCTGATTGTGCCAGGTAACCTGATTATACCAGATAGCCTGTTTGTGCCAGATAGCAGCACTCCACATTTAGCCTGATTGTACTAGGTAACCTAATTGTACCAGATAGCCTTATTGTGCCAGATAACCTTATTGGGACATGGGACATGAGTGTTATTTTCCAGGTTTTTGGATATGACCATGATTTCTATGTTGCCTCTGTTGATTTTTAGGCTGTTTGTGTACATCCAGTTGTAGAGTTATTTGAGACATTCTCCCAGCATTGTGTTCTCTTCTTGTGTAGCTTCGATTCTGAAGATGATTTTGTGTCGTCTGTCAGCGTCCTGTGGAGCGGATTTGAAGGGTTTTATCCAGACAGTTTCCCTTCTATTTGTTAGGAAAGAATTTATCCAAATTAGGGCTAAGTCTGTTATTCCTATTTCTTCTATTCTTTCTTCTATTCTCTTGATGAGGATGTCGTGGTTGACTGTGTCGAAAGCTGCAGACAGGTCGAGTAGAATTAGGCCAGAGTTTGTGCCGGAGTCTGCATTTGTCTTTAGGTCAAACCAGATACATTGGAGTGCCGTTTCTGTTCCCCTCGTGGGTCTAAAGCCGACTAGCTCCTGGTCCAGCAGCTGGTATGTTTCTACGTCTTCCTGGGTTAGTTTGTAGATGTAGCTTTTCTAGTAATTTTGCTCGATAGGGAATGTTTGAAATCGGCCCGTAGTTGGAGAGGTCTTCCACATCTCCTCCTGTGTCCTTGAGTAGTGGTTTCATGTGAGCCGATTTGAATGATCGGAGTACTTTCCCTGTTGCGAGTGACAGGTTAAAAAGGTTTCTGTGGTGTTCCAGTGGTGCCCCCTATGTGAGAATAGCATTGTAAATGTCTGGGGGCAGGGGTCCATGGGGGATCCTGCTTTATTGCTATGTTTTACCATCTTGACGATTGTCTCTACTGATATTTGTGTGAAGCTTTGGAGTTTATACTGTGGTTCCTTGTTTGGCGGGATTGGTTGTGTGTTTATGGTTGACGGATCTGCTTTGTATGATTTGATGGATGTCGCAGATTTTTTTTTAAAGTGGTTTGCTTGGTCATTGCAAAGTTTCTGGGAAGGTACAGGGGTGTTGTTGCATCCCGGTGGTTTTCTCATTTCATTTATGATGTTGAACAGTTCTTTTTGGGTGTTTGCGGCTCTGGTGATTCTGCTGTCGTAGTGTTTCTTCTTGGTTTTTTTTATTTCTTTTTTGTAAAATTGGATCTGTCATTGGAATTGTGCTCTCTTCAATTGGTTGTATTCTTTCCTCCATTCCAGTTCGAGCTTCTGTTGTTCTTTTTCATGGTGCTGAGAATTTCTGGTAAACCATTTTTCCATTGCTCTCTTTCGCGATGGGGTGAAAGGTTTTTATGGGGAGATGCCGTCAATTGTTTCATCGATCCATTTATGAAGTAGCTATGTTTTTTTGTTGAGGTCAGCTTCATCCAAGTTAGTGGTAGTTGGTTTTGTGAGTTCAAGTTGGTCTAGTAAGTTGCTCGCTTTGACGGCTTTCCAGTTTCTTTTTCTGATAGTTGGGAGTTTGTAATCAAGCTACCAACTAAAGCAACCAGCAGCCTGACAAACGGGATGATGAGGTGGTTGATCCAGAGTATCTGTATTGACTGTGCGGTGACGATAAGATTTTTTAGGTTAAGTATTGGGTTCTTGTTTTCTTCAGGTTCCTCTTCTATATTTAGTTGTAGTTGAAGGAGGTGGCTTTGTGTTTTTGTGATAAATGGGGTGAGGGCGTCGATTTTGTTCATATTCCTTCTGGGTGTTTCTGTTCTTTTCCTGTGCGGTTCCGTTTTGTTGTTGGTACCGCTCACAACTTTGGTCGAATGGACTTGTTCCGGTGAGTTGTTGGTCGTGAGGTACGGTGTTAGGAATAGAGATTTTTCTCTTCTTTTGGTGTTTGTTCTGTTGTTGACCATGTTTCAACCTGCGGTTGTGATTATATGGTGTGGTTTCATTTGGTTCATTCCTATGCCTGGTTGTCCTTTGCGTGGTCCCGTTCGTTTTTTTTGTGGCATGTTGCGTTCCTTAGTGGAAGGTTGTTTTAGGCGTTTCTTTGAGTTTGTGTTGTCGTGTTGTGATATTTTTGGGTTGATCTCTGTCGGGTTTGTTTGCGTTTTGCTTTCTTTTTAGGTTGCAGGGCCTGCAGCCCACATGCAAAACTTTCCTGGTTGGATTGTGACAGTTCTTGGCTTCCTTATGTTTATGATTGTAGGTGTAATGATTTAGCGTCGAGTGGTCTTATTGCTTGGTATGTTGGGTGTTTGTGGGGCACGGTGGGAAGGCTGTCAGTGGGAGTAGCCCAGGGGTCCTTGCCTTGCCGTTGGATTTACTAGGGGAGGCCCGGGAGGTCCTAGGCTTGATGGGATTCAAGGTTTATTGTTGGGGTTTCTGGTTATCTCTAAAGGGCTTTGTCTAGTTTTTGATATAGGAATCAATGAGAAAGACCATTTTTTTCTGGACAGTGGGGAGAAGGCCCAAGTTTCAGAGCGCAGTAGTTATAGAGATAGTGACACTCCAAGATTCGAGTTTTCTCGGTAGTTGAACTAAGGCTATCAGGCACAGCCGGGCTATCCAGTACAGGTCAGGCTAAAGGCCAATTGTGGCTCTTTGGGTCAGTCAGGTGAAAATTTGAGGTAGGCCCTCTAGCACAATCAGGCTGAATTTGAGATGAGGCTATTTGGCACACTCAGGTTATCTGGCGCAATCAGGCTAGATGTGGAATGCTGCTATCTGGCACTAATAGGATACCTGGCACAATCAGGCTATCCGGCACAGTCAGGTTACCTGGCACATTTAGGCTATCTGGCACAATTAGGCTATCTGGCACAATAAGGCTATCTGGTACAATTAGGTGACCTAGCACAATCAAGCTAAATGTGGAGTGCTGCTATCTGGCACAAAAAGGCTATCTGGTACAATCAGGTTAAATGGCACAATCAGGCTGGATGTGGAATGCTGCTATCTGGCACAAATAGGCTATCTGGCACAATCAGGATATCTGGCACAACGCTATAAGGCACAAACAGACTATCTGGCACAATCAGGTTACCTGGCATAATCAGGCTAGATGTGGAACGCTGCTATCTGGCACAAATAGGCTATCTGTCAAAATCAGGCTATCTGGTACAATCAGGTTACCTGGATCAATCAGGTTAGATGTGGAATGCTGTTATCTGACACAATCAGGCTATCTGGTACAATCAGGCTATATGGCACAATCAGGTTACCTGGCACAATCAGGCTAGATTGTGGAATGCTGCTATCTGGCACAATCCAGCTATCTGACACAATCCGGCTATCTGGCACAATCAGGCTATCTGGCACAATCTGGCAAAATCAGGCTAGATGTGGAATGCTGTTATCTGGCCCAATCAGGCTATCTTGTACAATCAGGCTATCTGGCACAGCCAGGCTATCTGGCACATTTAGGCTTTCTGGCACAATCAGGCTATCTGGCTCAATAAGGCTGTATGGTACAATTTGGTTACCTGGCACAATCAGGCTAGATGTGGAGCGCTGCTATCTGACACAATTAGGCTATCTGGAACTATTAGGCCATCTGGTACAGTTAGGCTTTCTGGCACAATCGGGCTATCTGCATGATTGGACTATATGGCACAATCAGACTAGTGCTGCTATCTGGCACAAACAGACTATCTGGTACAATCAGGTTAAATGGCACAATCAGGCTGGATGTGGAATGCTGCTATCTGGCACAAATAGCCTATCTGGCACAATCAGGATATCTGGCACAACGCTATAAGGCATAAACAAACTATCTGGCACAATCAGGTTACTTGGCATAATCAGGCTAGATGTGGAACGCTGCTATCTGGCACAAATAGGCTATCTTGCAAAATCAGGCTATGTGGTACAATCAGGTTACCTGGATCAATCAGGTTAGATGTGGAATGCTGTTATCTGGCACAATCAGGCTATCTGGTACAATCAGGCTATCTGGCACAATCAGGTTACATGGCACAATCAGGCTAGATTGTGGAATGCTGTTATCTGACACAATCCAGCTATCTGACACAATCCGGCTATCTGGCACAATCAGGCTATCTGGCACAATCTGGCACAATCAGGCTAGATGTGGAATGCTGTTATCTGGCACAATCAGGCTATCTGGTACAATCAGGCTATCTGGCACAGCCAGGCTATCTGGCACATTTAGGCTTTCTGGCACAATCAGGCTATCTGGCTCAATAAGGCTGTATGGTACAATTCATTACCTGGCACAATCAGGCTAGATGTGGAGCGCTGCTATCTGACACAATTAGGCTATCTGGAACTATTAGGCTATCTGGCACAATTAGGCTTTCTGGCACAATCGGGCTATCTGGCATGATTGGACTATATGGCACAATCAGACTAGATGTGGAACACTGCTTTCTGGCACATGTAGGCTATCTGGCAAAATCAGGCTACCTGGCACAATCAGGTTACCTGGCACAATCAGGCTAGAGGTGGAATGCTGTCATCTGGCACAATCAGGCTATCTGGCACAATCAGGTTACCTGGCACCGCCAGGCTACATTGTGGAATGCTGTTATCTTGCACAATCAGGCTATATAGCACAATTAGGCTCCTGGCAGAATCTGGCACAATCAGGCTAGATGTGGAATGCTGTTATCTGGCACAATTAGGTTATCTGGCACAATCAGGTTACCTGGCACAATCAGGCTGGATGTGGAATGCTGCTATCTGGCACAAATAGGCTATCTGGCACAATCAGGCTAACTGGCACAAGCAGGCTATCTGGCACAAACAGGCTATCTGACAAAATCAGGTAACCTGGCACAATCAGGCTAGATGTGCAATGCTCTTATCTGGCACAATCAGGCTATCTGGCACAACCAGGTTAACTGGCACAGCCAGACTAGATTGTGGAATGCTGTTATCTGGCACAATCAGGCTATCTGGCACAACCTGGCACAATATGGGTAGATGTGTAATGCTGTTACCTGGCACAATCAGGTTATCTGGCACAATCATGTTACCTGCCACAATGAGGATGGATGTGGAATGCTGCTATCTGGCACAAGTAGTCTAGCTGGCACAATCAGGCTAACTGGCACAATCACGATATCTGGCACAATCACGCTATCTGGCACAGACAGGCTATCTGACACAATCAGGCTACCTGGCATAATCAGGCTAGATGTGGAATGCTGCTATCTGGCATAATTAGGCTATCTGGCACAATCAGGCTCGATGTGGGATGCTGCTATCTGGCACAAATAGGCAATCTGGCACAAATCAGACTATCTGGCACAATCAGGTTATTTGGCACAATCAGGCTATATGTGGAAATCTGCTATCTGGCACAATCATGCTATCTGGCACAATCAGGATACCTGACACATTCGCCAGCTTGTAAAATGCTGTTTTCTGGCACAATTAGGCTCTCTGGCACAATCTGGCACAATCAGGCTAGATGTGGAATACTGTTGGTAACGTCCTCTCTGCCCTTGTTATCTCTCCCAGGCAGAAGTGTGCTGTGGCTGCGGTCCAGGTCGCACCATCTGCGACCTCCCCCAAGCAGGAGAGATTTGGGGTGATGGGGGTCACAGGCGAGGCAGCGGTCCAGGTTGTGCCAACCCCTTGCTTCTCTCCTCTCACCCTGCAGCAGTGACACACAGGCCACAAAATATGCAGGCATATCTTTAACAAAGTGCGTCAAGCCAATACTCTCTCTTCTCCCCCAGGCAGGAGTGCCCTTAAGTTCATGCAAAGAGCCAGGCCACTCCTCTGACTTCAATCAAGGCGTTTTACTTCTATCATTGCGGCGGCAGCAGTGCACCACTTCCTTTTCTCCCTATGCGGCGGCAGCCCTTGCCGCACCACACCTCTCCCCCATGCAGAAGTTTAATTCTTTGATTTTCATTTTTTCCTCTATGTGGCGGCGACAGCAGGGGATGCGCTGCTGCCTCCCTCCCAGGCGGGTGAGTTATATACGTTAATGCGGTGGAGGTCTTCACTGCGCCGCTCCTCTCTTTGCCAGGCAGTGAGAGTGTGCCACTTTCTTATTCTCTCTATGCAGTGGCAGCTCACCAATTCCACTCTCCCATAGTCGGGAGACTTACTTATAACAATGCGACGACAGCCCTTGTAGCACGCACCTTTTTTTTTATAGAATAAAGGCGGCAGCTGAGGCCACGCTGCTTCTCCCCCAGGTGTTGGATATGGAAACCTGAGGACGCCCCGTCACACAAGCACGCACCTGTACTCACAAATACACAGATACGTGTCCCGGCGGCAACTGGAGCGCACGGATTCCCATTTATTCACTGCGCATACACGGCCCAGAACGAGGCTCGCGCATGCGCGTTACAATGTGCACCGTAACATTCCTACTTTTCTTTAACGAATAAAGAATAACAATCAGCATGATATCAGATGGCCCAACAGCGGCTGACACTGTGGTACATACACACTTGCAACAGACAGACCCAACGTGAGTCATTAACGTCATCCCTGAGGCTCAGGGATCCGTGTCCATTATAAAGTCTTGGAACCGTACCGGACACCTGCGCCCTTCCCTGCTCGGGTACCTCCGGCTGACACCCTGGGCTGGATGTCGAGAGCCCATGGTTGGTAGGTCCCCGGCGCCTTCGCCGTCATCGGCTGCTGAACTGGCCTCCGAGTTCCTTGGCCCATTGTCCATTTGGTCATCATCCGCCGAGCGATTCTCAATTTTCTTGAAGTATGACACGTTCCGTGGCACCGTCCCTCTTTCATCTGCGGCAGTCACCATGGACCCTTTTACGTGTGTTACACCCATGTGCCTTGGTTAATATGTGAGGGACAATTTCCCCTCTGGGTGACGGTTGCGCACCAGCACAGTGTCCCCCACTGAGATAGTGGGATGTCAGAGATTTCTCTGGGCACTCTCCCGCTCATTGCATAATTGTCGCTCCTCTCAGACTCTTTCGTTGTCTATGCTTCCTGGCTCTCTTCCCTCAACTTCGGGAATGAGGCCTCTGGGGCACCGCTTGAAATGTGCTTCAGCTCGTGCCACTCCGGTGGATTGATGTGGAGTCGCTCTGTACTCCCGGAGGAACTGAAACAGATTTCTTCATAGTTCTCCCCCTTCATTCAGCGATATCCTGAACACCTTATTCAAGGTTTGCATGAATCTTTCGGCCTCGCCATTTGCCCTTGGCCAGAGGGGGGTTACCTTGCGATGCTTTATCCCGCACTCCTCCATGTATTTTGTGAACTGTTGGCCTTGAAAAGGAGATCCGTGAGTGGCAAAGATTCTCTCCAGGGCCTGGATAGTGTGGTCACTGGCTGTAGACTCCACAAGCTCTGTTTCAGGATATCGGGACATTGTTCAATCATGGTCAAAAAGTACATGCCCCTCCCCGTGGACCCGAAATCCACGTGTACTGTGCCCCATGGTTGTTTACTCCTATCCATGGATTGGATGTGGGGTTCCTTTGCTGCTGGGCTGGCTGTTTGGCACGAAATGCATTGTCAAATGTATTTGTCTACTCTACGATCCACACCTTGGCTCGTAGGCGGGCCTTGGCTCTTGCCGTGCCTTGGTGGCCCTTGTGAGCCAACTCCAACACTTTCCCCTCCAGTGCTCGTGGTACCACAATTTGGCGCCCTTTCAACATTAGTCCTTCCTCTGAGATCGACAGTTCGTTTCGGGGCTCGCCACAGCGCTTGCAAGTCCTTTTGGGCTCCTCTCTCCCTCCGGGTGTTGTTGGCCAATATCCCTTTCCAGTCTCCACCCTCCATGGCAGCCTTAACGAGTTGGAGTACGTAATCTGCTCGGGATGCATCCGCCAGCTCCGGGATGGTCAGCACTATAGGCATGGCAGCCTCCACTGTGTGACGGACAACCTCCGTACAGTCATCTTCTGTTCTTACCTGCGTATTGCCGGAGACAGGGTGTCGGGATAAATAGTCTGCTGGGTTGTTTGTTCCTGGTCTATAGTGAAGTTTCACCCCATACTCTATCAGGGAGAGCATCCACCTCTCGATCCGTGGTGGAGGCTTTGGTGATCCACCGGCCATGATGGGGATCAATGGTTTGTGGTCCTTTTTTTACTGACACAGGCTTGCCCAAAATATACAAACGAAAATGCTTACAGCCCCATAAGATTGCGAGCGCCTCCGTCTCAATCTGAGAGTATCGCTTTTCAGTGTCAGTCAGGGCCTTGCTGGCGTAGGCTATCGGATGCATCTGGCCCTGTGCATCAGGCTGTAGCAGCACCACCCGTAGTCCCACGGGACTCGCCTCCACCACTAGCTCCGATTCCCTTTTGGGATCAAAATAGGCCATAGTATCGTCTCCCGTTAGGGCTGCTTTGATAGTGTCAGACGCCTTCGGTTCCTGGGTGGACCATTCCCACACAGCATCACTCCTTGTGAGAGCCCTTAAAGGCTCTGAGAGCGGTACTAGATCTCGGATGAATAGACCACAATAATTCACTATCCCCAGAAAACTTCTAATGTCTGAAGGAGATTCTGGGGGTGTTGCCTCTCTGATGTCACGTACCTTTTCTTGGTCCGGGGAAATGCCTCCTGCATGGAACACGAATCCAAAAAATTCTATTCTGTCTCTGAAGAATTTGCATTTCCCTTTGTGTAAAGTCAGGACTAACTCACGTAATCTGTCCAGGGTTCCCTCCAGCCTCTTCATATGCTCTGCTTCGGATGAAGTGAACCCTAAAATGTAATCGCTTAGATTTATCACCACTTTCAGCCCGGCGAGCGCCCCTCAGATCAAATTCTGAAAGACTTCAGCTGCCGACGATATACCAAAGCTTAACCTCTTGAATTGGTACAGGCCCTCATGCGTTGTGAAAGTTGTGATGTAAACAGCTGATGGTAACCAAAGCGGAGGTCAAGTTTGGAAAATACCTTGGCACCCTGAAGTTCTCATACTATGTCGTTCAGTGTCGATGTTAGGTGTCGCTCTCAACGGATCGCCATGTTGGACAGCCTCATATCTATGCAGATGAGCACTGCACCCGGTTGTTTGGGCTTGGCCACCACAGCGATTGGGGACACACAAGGAATGTGGCCCTCGACCCTCTCGATTATGTCCATGTCTATAAGCGCTTGAAGCTCATGCTCAACCTGCGCTCTCAGGTGGAAAGTAGTCCTCCGATGTTTCAATGCTGTGGGTCTCCCTGACCCGTCAATATGGAGGCGTAGTGGGTCACCCTTGAGTTTGCTCCTTGGAATATGTCTGCATACCACACGGTGATGTTCTGTATGTCCACTAGATACACAGATATGGCAAAATGCACAATGTTGAGAGCTTCTGATGTCGCACAGCTCGACAGAGAGTGCGGACTCACCTCTGTCACTAAAAATCTTGCCTTTATGGAGTGTTGTCCATGAGTGACTGGTGCTACAAATGCCCCTCACAACGGCAAGGGCGTGTCACCCCCAAATGTATACATTCTGGCTATAGTTCTCTCGAGCGCTGGTGGACCCGGTAGTGCTTCGTAGTGCCCTGCAGCCAGGACACACTCTGATGCTCTAGTGTCTATCAGCGCAGGTGTCTGTGTTTCCCCACATGTGGATTGACGTCTCTTCCGTGAACCAGCTGCAATGTTGGAGGTGAAGAACACTTCATTGTCATCTTCCTCTTCTTCGGCGATGTCAAGTTCTTGCATTCCCAGCTCAACTGTGGCAACACTCTTCAACTTTCTCAGGCCGCCGCTGCTGATTCTCGCTGGGCCCCTTGATGCAGCTACTGGCACGGCTGCCCTGCAAACCCTTGCATAGTGTCCTGACACCCCACAGCGACCACACACTCTCGCCTTCAGCGGATACTCACCAGCATGGGGAAGGTTGTATCCACAATACTGACAGGGGTGTGCCTGTTCAGGTTTTTGAAAACACTCCTGTCGTCTTGTAGTCCATCGTGGCTTTTGAGCTGCATTCATCGCTGAGCGTCCCACAGCAAAAGCTTCCTCACCCTTCCCGGAGCAAACTGCTGCGTCCATTTGGGCACCTCCACTTTCTGCCAGCTCATAGGCTCTCCCCATGTCTAAAATCTGTGCCAGCGTCAGGCCAGGTTCGCAAAGCACCTGCCGTGTCAGCTTTCCTGAGCTGCACCCTTGGAGGAGTTGGTTCCGCACCATGCCCTCTTCATTTTCCCACATGCACGTCTCAGATTCCCACAGAACTGATACAACGTCTCCTCCCCAGATTGGCTCTCTCTGCACACATGACAAACCTGTTGAATTCCTGGTTCGCCAGGGGTAGAAAATGTTCTTTGAGAGCATTCTTAACTTCAACATAAGTTGTTGCCTGTGAGTTTAGCGACTCAAAAATACAATGTACCTCAGAGCCTGCCAAATATAGCATGGTCGCCACCTTGGCATCATCTTCAGTCTCTCCGGTGGCCCTGAAGAACATCTCAAGTTTTTTACTCATAAGAGCCATTTGGGACCCAATTTGGACGGGGGTCCTGATAGGTAAAATGCTGGCATGGGTGCCAAAGTTCCCTGCTGTCTGCATGATGGTTTCACTGGGGCTACAGCCTCAGACAGCACAAGCACCTCACTTGGAAGTATGAGGCTGCAAGTCTGTCCCCCACCTGCTAAGTCCTGTGCATCAGTGCTGGATTAACAATGTCTGCGGATTGTGGATGGCATGTGGGAGCACACTAGGCCACTAGTGAGCTCATTACCAGGCTGTAGAGCACTTTGTACATCAGAATGCACCCTTTTGATACTTAGCCACAGCCATCTGGGATCAGACAGCTGTGGAATGTCCAAAAATTGTTCAAAGGCAAACGACTGGCGCACGAGCACCCGTGATGGCCGCAACCGTCGTATTCCTGAATAAAATGGCTGCATGTGCCGCGTAGGAACCGGCACCTAGCAGGCATTGTAGATGGAATATCCAGTGCTCCGGAATGCAGTTCCAGGATTCCATCCCCCACTCAGGGCCTTCCTTGTCGCCAATGTTGGATATGGAAACCCCAGGCCGCCCGTCACACAAGCACGCACCTGTACACACAAATACGCGGACACGTCTTGCTGTTCTGGGGTCCCGGCGGCAACAGGCGCGCACAGATTCCCATTTATTCACTGCGCATGCGCAGCCCGGAATGAGGCTCGGGCATGCGCCTTACAATGCGTAGTGCACCGTAACAGTAGGCGGGAGATTGTCACATCCTTGTGGCAGCAACGGATCCATACTAACGGCTGCAGGCAGTGCCACACAGCTACAAGGCTCCCCCAGGCAGGAGTTACCAGTTAGCTGTGCGGCAGTGGAGTCAGCCGTACCACTTCACTCGCCCAGTCGGGGGTTTATTGTATGCTGGAGGCAGCGGTCTGGGCCGTACCCCTTTTGCATGCTCCTCCTGGCAGGAGTGTGAACAGGCAGTGTGTCTGGGTCACCCCACATGCTCTCTCCCCAGGCGGAAGTCTGCCCCCTCAGTGTGGTGGAGGTCGGATGCCACGCCTTCTCTCCCCCAGTCTGGAGGTCTTATCAAATGAAGGTGGCTGTGGCATCAGCATCGGCCGGCCACGCCCAACTCCTCTTCCCCAGTCAGGAGGTTCTCTTTCCACTAGGAGCACCATCTTGCTCCATACCGGTGAGGGTGATGAAAAAGATGCATGCCGGCGGTTCCGGCGGCATCACACACATTGGGGAGGCTCACGGTGGAGTGGGCTTGCTGGCCTTGCTGTGCCGTGGTAATGTATTTTTTTTCTACTGGCCTAAAAGGGCTCTCCTCCCCCCTCACTGGAGTGCACTGCTCTTCTGGGGGTTCCGGGGATCACCTCGCCTCACTGGAGCAGACCCCAATTTTGGGGTTCAGTGGGCCTCGTCTCCGCCTCACTAGATAACACTCCTCTTCTGGGGTTCTGGAAGCTTCTCACCCCTTCACTGGAGCAGACCCCTCTTCTTGCGTTCAAGGGAATCCTCTCCACCTCACTAGAGCACACCCATCTACTGGCGTTCAGGGAGTTTCTTCCCCCCTCTCTGCAGCAGACCCCTCTACTGGGGTTCAGCAAAATCCTCTCCACCTCACTAGACCACACCCCTTTTCTGGCTCAAGGGGTTCCCCTGCTATGGCACTTTCTGGTTGCCTCAACCAACTCCTCTCCTCAGTTCCCAGCCCAAAAGACACTGGAGATCATGCTCCTCCTAGATGTAATTTGACATTGGGGGCCTGATACATTTGCACTCAGGCGTAGCCAGGTACATGCCACCAAATGTTCATAATTTGCACTGCGGGGTGCAAATGTAAAGGGTAAACGGCGGCGTACAAGCATGTATACTGCCTTTTGCCTTTCATACTCTGCAGTGCAAAGTGAGTAAATGTTGCCTGGCATACAAGCATTCCAGGCAGCGCTTACTTTTGATTGTGAGTGCCACTTGCCATGCTCTCATGGCAAGCGACACTCACAATTACGAGCCTGTCAGGGAGTGTTTAATTGTAATTGGACATGCTCCCTACCATGCTTGCATGGCAGGAAGCGAGTACAACAGATCCCTATGGGTCCTGCATGCTTAATGCCGCTGCATAAAGCTGGCGGATCCCATAGGGATCTCCAGCATTTGCACCGGCATGAAAACCCATGCCAGCACAAATGCTGGAGCATTTGAATGGCGGAGAAGAAGTGAGGCGATGGAAACGCAAGTTGTATTCCACTGCTCCTCTCTCCATATAAATGATTGAAAATGAGCCGTGGCGTGAATGGAAGGCATTAAAACCTTACTCAAGGCTTTTACACCTCCCATTCACGTTACGGCTCAGTGGAACATAAGCTCCACCATCTGTTTCTTAGCCTCTGTTACAAAGCCCAATCTTGTTCTACCATTGGATTAGGCAAACTCTTGGATTGACTGGATAATTACTTTCTATTACTAGCCAAAGGAAGAAAGTCTTTAAAAGGCTTTCTGCCATCTTGGATTTCGTTCAGTTGGTTTCCAAGTACTGGAGCTAGTGATTGTTAGCTACCCTGCTCACGCCATGCCTCCTTACTGTCCCCCTGGACAGAAGTTTGTTTTATGGGTTTCTCATGTAAAAAGGGCTATCAAAATGGACAGGCAAATCTCTAGTAAGTTCCCACCTGTGCAAAATCGTTTCTCATTTGAGGAGGGGGAAGGAAGTATTTCTCTCTTAAAATGCTGCAGCTGCATGAGAGGGAGAAAACCATTCTTCTTTGCAGGTGCTTCTTCTGGGGGGCCGGCTTAGATTAGGTTTTTTATCTTTGAGAATTTCCACCTGTTGAATAAGGAGTTCCCAGAATACCTGAGACATTCTGCTCTGGGTTTTGGATTTCTAAACCCGATGCAGCTTGGGAGATGTAGTCCTAAATACCTGGTTTCTTCGAGACCTGGTATTTTCTTATCAGTTGCTGTGTCAGTGGGTTTGGAAATAGTTCATGTCTGGTCCTGTCAGTCCTAATCTCGGGCGGATCTGAAACGGAATGTGAGGTTTGTACTGTGACAAAATCAAACACGCCACCTGAAAAATGACCAGCCTGAACAACTGGCTGATACCTTGCTAAAAGAGACTGAAAAGGGGTGGGGCTAAAAATAACTCTTTAAAGCCTCTCATCTGTGTTACGCAGCCCCTGGTGAAAAGGCAGGCGCAGACTGGTTATTAGATTCAGGTGAGCGCTGGAACCAAAGGAATTGGGGAGACTTAATCAGCAGAACCACATTATAAGAGGACAGAATGGGAGGCAGAGTGTGGGTGGCAGCAGTGAGGCCAAGATATCTGGGATCCAGAAGCCTGAGTAAGGGAGGTGGGATCTAATGGGAGATGGAGATAGGGTATCCCTTAGAGCAATGCCTGACCATTCTGAACTGATCACTGTTGAACCTTCTTTCGTTGTCTGGGAGCCACTGATGCCATATGTGACATCATCCGATCCCTTACCTGATGAGGAGCCCTGCAACAGCGACAAGCACCCGGTGAAACGGCTGAAATAAAAGAATGTAAAAACAAATCTGGGCCGTGTCCACAGGCTCCTCCTTTAGGGCAGGCAATAATGAGGACCATTGGACCCAACAACTCATTATACTACCAAAGCAGTGCCCGTGCATGCAATGTCCGACTCATTGCAACACTGGGACGAGAAAAAGTAAGACTCATTGTTACGAGATTACAAGTAAGGAATCTAGGCCTTACCTCTTTTTCTCTTCTCCACATCCTAGACCTTACCTCACTAGGGCTATTGCCCAAGTAATATATAGACACACATGTGGTGCACAAACTATGTCCATTTATTTGTGGAATTGGAGCGCAGACCTTCACACAAGAAAGGACAGTGGACCCAAAGTGTGGCCATGGGGGACAAACATTCAATGTTTGATAAAGGTGTCCTGAGATGACCAGGCGGCACTATGAAAATATACTTTATGGAACCCCCTTACAAGGGCCCAGGATGAGGGCATTGCATCAGGATCCGCTCTGGAGAGGGCACTCTGGCTGCCTGATAGGCAAGTGAAATGGTGGGCCTATTCCATTTACTTAGAGTGGCATTCATGGGTTTCTTGACCACATGCCAAAGGCCTAAAGTGACAAAGAGGGAGTACACCTGTTGTGAGGAGGCTCTAGGCTCCAAGCAGATTCTTAGCACCCTTGAGACACCCCGGGAATGTGGGTCACAGAGCCTCCAATTTCTGCTTCAGTTGACAAGGTGGACATTTTAAGCACTTCATGGGAGTTTATGTCTGTAACCATTTGAGAAAAGAAAGAAAGGAGAGGGGCATATGATGAGCTCCTCAGGGACAAAGCTTAAGAAGTGGGGGGTACACCTGGTTTCCAAAATCTTCCGCCAGACGTAATCGCAACCAAGAAAAGATACTTGTAGGTGAGGATACCTGTGGGAATGGAGTCATGTGACTCAAATATTGGTGATGACAATGCCTTGAGCACCAGAGTAAGATCTGAGGTCAGAAAAGGGGGATCTGATATGAGGGCAAGCAATCTCAAAATCGTACAGAAGGCGGGAGGCTAAGGACTCAATGGAGTCAAGGGGGTCACATGCAGATCTGAAGACACGGATAGCTGCAAGCAACCTGTGACCACACGGAACTGGTATGTAGACCAAAATAAAAGCCCTGGCCCAGGATGTCCAGTACTTGGATGGGAGCACAGGATGGTGGGTCTAGTTTAGATGCACCACACAATTTAGCAAAGTATTTCCAGTGTCAAGAATGAGAGGTGTTCTAAAGTTGACCAGGGCCAACAAAGATACCAAACACATTTCTTATCAGTTCACAAAGTCTCAGGACACCATGCCCATCACTCCCAGTTCATAAGGTTTTTTCTCTGAAACTCCTCCGGCTTGCCTCTGGTTAGAGGAGGCATACAACTCCTTCTGACCCTCCATGTAGGCCCCGTCGAAGTGTTGTGTCTCCACCACGAGATAAAACTGGAGCCACTCTTGGACTATGAGACAGAGCCAAAAGGGTAGGCCTGTCATAGTTTCCACAGGTAAGGTTAAGATGGCCTTTTCACTTCCCTCTCGTAGGGTCCTGACTATTGACTCCCTCTCCAGCCCCTCTCTGCTACCCCTCTGATCCCGAGGACCATACCATTTGACAGCAAGTATTCCAACACCCGTGGTCTCAATATTACTAGATCTGTAGTGGCCATAGTATGCAGCCTTTTTTTCCAAATATTCTCGTTTAAAGTTCCTGTATTTAAAATGTGGTTCATGTGGCTGACCCCTGCCACACTGCGGGTACTATGTGGAGGTCCCCAGAGGATCCTCTCCATACCTTCCCCTGGTCCATCATCCACTAGCTCAGGGTGGCTACTCACTGGATTGCCCCAGGGCATGACAGGGTGCTTTGTCAGAAAAGCCTCTTCTTTCAAGGTTCTCACCCAGAAATGCCATCTAGCCAATGTTCTGTCGACATTCCCTAGCACTGTAGCCCTGAGTATGTCATATGAGATATCAGGGCATGCCAATCCCCTTTTCTCGGATTTTAAGCATGTAAGAGCAATCTTCACCGGTGTCCAAATGAGATCAGAGTTTGAAAGTCCTTTGATAGGGAATGAGTGGTGTAGGTGGCTGCACTCAATGCAAAATTGGCAGCTCTGTGACAGCTTTTGAGGGCTCACTCCATCCTCTTGTCAACTGGATCGGTAGCTGCTGCGACCTCCGTGACCACTGGTTTATGACTTGAGAATCAGAGAAGCATCGAGTCAATCTTTGAGGTGTCATGAAATACTTCCTCAAATCCTTGAAGGGTTAGAGTTTTTTCCAACTCCTGGGTATGCATGCCTTCTCTGGTTCAACAGAGGTACACATCCCAGAAAGGCAAACTTGGGCTCATCTCAAACTATGGTACCTCAGTGGAGGTATATTTCTCCAGTAGTGATGGCTTGGCTCAGCTCAGCATGTGAGACCTCGGCAGAGGCATGTGCGTCCGGAAGACAAGCCTAGGTTCAGCTCAATCTCTGGCCATGAAATTCAAAATATGCATTAAAGGTTGAGTAACATAACATAGCATTAATAGCACATACCACTCTATAACATGACATTTCAAAAATCCCAAAGTAGCCTCTCACTGTCAGCAGAGTATCCCGGGGAGGAAGAACACCCTAAAAATGGGCTTCAGTCAATTTCCAAATTGCATTAAGAGCCGAGTAACATGACACAACACACCATACCATAAACAGCACGTAAAACTCTATTATATCCCATTTTAGAGGTCCAGAAGTAGGCCCTGTCTTTCCGCGGTGTATACCAATGATGAATGATACCTTGACTATGTGATGTGGTGAAGTGTGATATGTACATACTTAATGGGGAGGCAGTGTTACTTTCCATAAAATAGCAACTTCTTTTAAACAAAGGATGTTCTTACACAGAATTTCATGTCGAGCCCGAAAAAGGCAAACCATATTCACCTCAAATGGCAGGAGGTGAGGGGTGTAAATGATATGCATGCATGCAATAGCTTAGCTTATGAGCTTCCCGCTCATGCAGACCTTTTCTGTTCACTATTGCACAGTCTTATAGGTCCTAATGGGCTTTATTTTCGGGTTGAACTGTTGACCTAATTGGTCCATGCCCAGTTCCAAAGGATCACGCACTGCAGCTCTTAAGTTCACGTAATGCCCACGGGTGTCTTCTTTATGCGTTTCATGTGGATCATGGCTTATTTGTACTCTGGGCTCCATTGCAAGTCCTTGCCCTTGGATGCCTGTTACTACAGCATCCTTTATATGTGGCACATCTGCTTACATCAGGCATTTGGCCTATAGCTGGGGAGTTGGGCTTGCGCAGCATTGGTTAGATTACCCAGGGTTGTCCAACTCCAGGCCCGAGGGCTGGATCCATGTTGCATTTTTAGGATACTCCTCATTAATATTCATGAGATACATTTGCATACGATTATTCTAAATGTATGCAGATTTTGTCTCATGAATATTAATGAGGGATATCCTGAAAACAAGTCAGGTTTCTGGCCCTTGAGGCCTGGAGTTGGGCAACCCTGGATTACACCAATTCATCAGCTCCATATCTCCCACATCTTGCATTAGTGAATTCACACTCAGGAAGAGGCCTTGCACCCATGGCTCTGCTCTGGTTTTTTCTTCCTTCACCTTCCGTATTCCCTTTCTCCGATCTCAGTTTTACGCATGCACCTTTCAGCACAACCTAGCCGGGGTCCTGTCGCTTCTGAGACTTGCCTTGGCATTTGCATATTATATAACTAGGATTTGCTGCAGGTGCCTAGAAGCCGCAACCTGACAGTTCTGGCCTCAATACTTCACGAGCTCCCAGATCACATCCATGCTGGCATAAATCAAGTACTTCTTCCAGAAGCCGCCGTCACTGGAAAATGCTTGTGACCACACGTTTTCTTATTTTTCCTCTTTCTGAATCAGCATTCAACCTGATCCACCATCTACCATTGCACACACCCCTACTTATGCAATCATATCCCCTCTACCGGTTTCAGGTAATAACGTCCCCATACATAATGTCCTCATACCAGAACCCCATTGCATCCTCCCAGTGTGTTAGATCTTTGCGCTCCTATTCAATTCCGGCTTCTCTCTGCTCCCATCTTTTGCCCTTGTTTTCCTTCCGTCTTCTTTCACAGACTGCAGTGTGGGTACCCTGGGCGGGGGCACACTATTCTCTTTTCTCAGACAAGGTACGGCAGCCACGGCTGTGGTAATTGGCCCAGTATCAAAGCTTCATAATATACAACCCCCCCCCCCCCCCCCCCCCCGAGGAAGCACACGCCTGTGTTAGAGGTGGCTTGGCTCAGCCCCGTTTAGCCACACATCTCAGGGAGACAGAGGAAAGCCTGAGTGCAGCTTGTCCTCTAGTACTGGGTATATGATGCAGTGGTGTCGAGGTGTTGCTAGGTCTGGAAAAGATCCAGGGCTACGCGAATTCTGGGACTGTCAGGATTCGGGGCGAGCTATCCTTTGGTTGTAGCCCCTGAGCTTCTATCCGGGGCTACAACCAAAAGACCCAGTGCTATAGCCCCCTAAGCCCCCCCTCATCCCCCCCAGCAACGCCTCTGAACGTCTAAGTTGCCCAAACGTGCATAGCCAATGAGGAAGCCAATCCACAAATGCCATGCAAGATGCTCTTTCTTCTTTCTTCCTGTTCTGCCTCTCAAAGGTGGGGTGCCACTGTTTCTTGGTGCATGTTGGCATAGATTGCGGAAGCACCATGGATAAAAGGCCATGGCACTTCTTACGCATAGAATTGCCATGCGGCAGTGGTACATGGCACCGTGGGAGTCTTTCCTTGACCCTTTGTGTGTCCCATACATAAGGAGAAGGGGTTATGGAAAATGTATAATGGGAGTACTGCCCTGACAACTCACACAAGACATTGAGGTTATCAAGCAGTCCTCATCATGAGTATGGTGCAAAGATTTTAAATATCACTTAAAATAACCCCTAATTATGAGTTGGGATTCCTTGAGGGCATTTACTGCATGGGGTAAATAGGAAGGACTACATGGGTTAAATAGTGGGATTTACTGCATGCAGTACTTTCACTGTGCCCCATGCATTACATTTCCCATGAGATCCTAACTCATAATTAGGTGACATTTAAAAAAATAAGAGATATGTAAAATACCACCTGTTTTTACTGTTACCCCCCTACTGATAAGGATGCCCAGGCTCGACTGGTTCCTTTAGCTTCACAGCTTCCTTGTGCGGGCAGGTGGGGCGTGCCTTGGGATGATTCTATGTGTTGTGCGTTGCTGGTGAATAGCACCTAAACAGTGCCTCGTTGCCTTAAAAAGTGCTCTAACAAGACACAACGGTACCATCCCTCCACCAGGCTATAGCTCTCACAAGACACAACAGTACCATCCCTCCACCAAGCTATAGCTCTCACAAGACACAACAGTACCATCCCTCCACCAAGCTATAGCTCTCACAAGACACAACAGTACCATCCCTCCACCAGGCTATAGCTCTCACAAGACACAACAGTACCATCCCTCCACCAGGCTATAGCTCTCACAAGACACAACAGTACTATCCTTCCACCAGGATATAGCTCTCACAAGACACAACAGTTCATCCCTCCCCCAGGATATAGCTCTCAGAAGACACACCAGTACCATCCCTCCACCAGGCTATAGCTCTCACAAGACACAACAGTACCATCCCTCCACCAAGCTATAGCTCTCACAAGACACAACAGTACCATCCCTCCACCAGGATATAGCTCTCACAAGACACAACAGTACCATCCCTCCACCAGGATATAGCTCTCACAAGACACAACGGTATCACCCCCCCCCCCCCCAGGATATAGCTCTCAGAAGACACAACAATACCATCCCACTTCCAGGATATAGCTCTCAGAAGACACACCAGTACCATCCCTCCACCAGGCTATAGCTCTCACAAGACACAACAGTACCATCCCTCCACCAAACTATAGCTCTCACAAGACACAACGGTACCATCCCTCCACCAGGCTACACAACGGTACCATCCCTCCACCAGGCTATAGCTCTCACAAGACACAACAGTACCATCCCTCCACCAAGCTATAGCTCTCACAAGACACAACAGTACCATCCCTCCACCAGGCTATAGCTCTCACAAGACACAACAGTACCATCCCTCCACCAGGCTATAGCTCTCACAAGACACAACAGTACCATCCCTCCACCAGGATATAACTCTCACAAGACACAACAGTTCACCCCTCCCCCAGGATATAGCTCTCAGAAGACACAACAGTACCATCCCTCCACCAGGCTATAGCTCTCACAAGACACAACAGTACCATCCCTCCACCAGGCTAGAGCTCTCACAAGACACAACAGTACCATCCCTCCACCAGGATATAGCCCATCCCTCCACCAGGCTATAGCTCTCACAAGACACAACAGTACCATCCCTCCACCAGGATATAGCTCTCACAAGACACAACAGTACCATCCTTCCACCAGGCTATAGCTCTCACAAGACACAACAGTACCATCCCTCCACCAAGCTATAGCTCTCACAAATCACAACAGTACCATCCCTCCACTAGGCTATAGCTCTCACAAGACACAACAGTACCATCCCTCCACCAGGCTATAGCTCTCACAAGACACAACAGTATCATCCCTCCACCAAACTATAGCTCTCACAAGACACAACAGTACCATCCCTCCCCCAGGATATAGCTCTCACAAGACACAACAGTATCATCCCTCCCCCAGGATATAGCTCTCAGAAGACACAACAGTACCATCCCTCCACCAAGCTATAGCTCTTACAAGACACAACAGTACCATCCCTCCACCAGGCTATAGCTCTCACAAGACACAACAGTATCATCCCTCCACCAAGCTATAGCTCTCACAAGACACAACAGTACCACCCTCCACCAAGCTATAGCTCTCACAAGACACAACAGTACCATCCCTCCACCAGGATATAGCTCTCACAAGACACAACAGTACCATCCCTCCACCAGGAAATAGCTCTCACAAGACACAACGGTATCACCCCCCCCCCCCCCCCCCAGGATATAGCTCTCAGAAGACACAACAATACCATCCCACTTCCAGGATATAGCTCTCACAAGACACAACGGTATCATCCCTCCCCCAGGATATAGCTCTCACAAGACACAGTATCATCCTTCCATCAGGATATCCTTCACTGTTCGAAATTGGTATTTTGAATATCGAATACTGGCCTCTCACCTTCCCACCTTCACAACCCGGTTCGTGAAACTGTCACATTACATGAATCACTTTTTTGCGAAGTGTTATATGTGTAAACAGAATGTTCCCTTTCATAAATAGATACAACCACAAGACCAACATGAAGAAGAGCTGCTTAGAACTAACTTTTCCTTATTTCCGGGTACAGAGAGGTGAGGAAGCTTGTCTTGCTTCGTTTCCTGAATACTCCCCTCCCCTCCACGTGTCGCTTTTGTTGCCATTGGAGCGGACTTTGAGTTTGCTGGCAAGCTATTTGCTCAGAGGACAGTTGCCTTATCGCCCCTTCAGCAATGCATCAGCCGCATGTCATAATACTCGTGTGTAGGTCGAAAGTGCACTCTAACATCAACGGATAGCTTCCGCCTTGCGCAGGGTGTGGATGTCAGATGTGCTATGATTGATTGGTGGATGCTGTCCCTGTCCAACAGGATGCGGGGCTGGCTTACCACACGCACAACATGAATAGTTTCCACCTCGCAGTTTCAGAGTGTTCGAAAGAGGGGCATTCTTTTAAAGGGATTGAAATCAGTGAAATTAATTTCAAATGGGATTGGGTTGTACTGGGGCAGTACTTGCTTTTAGTTAATGGATAGGCATCCTACAAGCTGCCAAAAAATATGTGGGTAAAAACGGTCAATTCAAGCTCTCAAAAAACGCACAAGTATTCCCATATACATTCACTTGCCCGCCCTTCCTGCCCTCTTCCTTGATCATTATTTGGTGCCATCTTGGCCACTTCATTGATATTATTATTTGGTGCCATCTTGTCCGCTTCCATGATTCCCGTGGTAGCCTGTTCCTCCTCTGATCCCCCACACCCTCCTGTAGACATCTCTGTGTCCTAATACTTCCCGCGCAGAGTTTCCACCATTCAGCGCCCCCATATCCGTTCACTTCCTAATACACTCTCACATATGAGTCTTCTCCTATACCTGTGGCCCCTTCTCTTCTCTATTTAGTAACCATTGCATGCCTAGCCGCCACCTTGGTTCCAATTATTGCCACGCTATCCTTTCCCCACTTCCTCCTATTTGCACTCACCACAAGGTTCCTCCTAACTAGTATTACTTTAATGGAATCATAATATCCTGAATATCCTTTTGGTACTCTGAAGGGTTTCCTCACTCTCACACTGTCACCCTCACACATTGCTCTGCCACTCCACATGTCTCCTCGGATACCGCCGCCTTCCTACTTGCTCTAGTAACGTGTGATATCTTCCCTAATGCTTCTCTTCTCCTTCTAAGGACATAACCTTTCTGGCATCCATTGGATTCAAATGGTCTCCCTCTGATTCTCTCAAAAGGTGCTACTCCTGTCCATACATATGCTAACAACATGTCGCATACTGTCCTTCTCCAGTGAATGCCATTAGACTGTGCCAGTTGTATGCAATCGTTGATGGTGCAGTTTACTCGTTCCACCAGACCGTTTGCCCTTGGCTTATGCAACGCCGTCCTACAACTCCTTAGCCCATTTATAACCAAATATTCCTGCACCTCCTGTGACACAGGCTATATTCATTCTCTGACACTATAGTTTTCTTTGGGTACCCTTCTCTCAAAAATACCTAATTCAGAAACTGAAATACTCTTGGCGTCATTATATTGTCTAATAATCACACTTAGAAGCATTTGGACGTATAGTTCACCAAAACAACTGCAAACCAACTCTCCTTACCTGATATACTTATCAGTGTTAGGGAGAATTATCAAGAATGGCTAATTTCCCTTACCTACTGAGTCCCTCAGCAGCTTTGCTGGATTTCTAGGATTTATTTTTTTCACCTGGTAAGAGTGTGAGCCCCTTTTCCCACTCTTACATGTGTTTTGATGTGTGTGTTTTACATTTTTGTGTTCATAGACTGTGGAGCCTCACCTACTCCACAGGCATCATCTTTTTATTGTGTGTTACACAGAACCTTCAGTGCAGTGACACAGGGTTGTCTTTTGGACTTCCCAACTCAGACTCCATTTTCGGGGACTGACTACTGTCTCCCAGAACATGTAAAGTTGCCATTGACTTTATTAGTCTTTTAAAACCACAGACCCAGTACACACCATCTTCCATGGAGTACTGGAATGGGTTAATACGTATCCCTTTTTGTCTGTTTCTCTTGGAGCCTTGTTTCGCTCCCTTTTCATCAAGACTTGGCTGGTGGCAGTGGTAACTACCCTATTTTTCCTACCGCGGTTATCTTAAATAACCTTGGTATTGTTTTAGGCTACCTTGGTAGCCTCGAACTTAAACCCGCATGACCATATTGTTTTTAATATTGTTCCGGCTGGGTTCATTCGCCATTTCTTTTTGAAAATGTCTTTCTCGTGTTTTTTCTCCGCGCATCAAACCGGGTTTGGTTCCTTTGTTCACTGTCTTTTTGCAGGCTTCTACACAGAAGCCCTCCTTAGGCGCCTGTATGTCTTGGGGGGACAGGATGTGAGGCAGGGGTTTAGGTCTCCCTGCACAGGGTCTCCTTGGAGACCCATGTCGCACTCTGCCATGACTGGATGTGGCCACCCTGCTGTGTGTTTGACAGCCAGGCTGTGTGAATGGGGGAAAACTGCATAAAAGGAAGTCTCCGGGCCTGGAAAGGCAGAGTCGCCACTGGAACGAAAGAACTGATGAGAAGTTGATGGAAGAGGACCTCTAACATGACTGAACTGTCCGGTGAAGCCCTGCTGCAGGTCCGAATCCTCGAACTCCAACGGCAGAGAAGATCCGCCAGGAATCTTCTTCCCCTGAGCTGGTGGGACCAACCAGTTCGCCCAAACTGCAAGCCAGGACTCCCTCCTCTGGTCGAATTCGCTGTACAGGGCTACAGTGGGCCAGATAGCCAGGAAGGTCGGACCCTGCTTGGGTTTTAAGGGGTGCACCTTTTATTTGTTGCTTTGCTCTGCTGCTGGTTTCTTCCCTGGGTAGTGCAGGACCCTCAAGTCTTCCTACTTCGTGTCAGTCCGACAGTCACTTCAGGAACCGTGAGCCTGCAGGAACTACCAGGAACGTCTGCCTCAACTACAGCTTCTTCTCCATTGAAAGGTACTGTGCAAATCTAGTTGTTCGTTTCGTTCAGCCGCAGTGAAAGTGTGTGAAATCTTTCTCCAATCCGAGGGCTTGTCCTTCTCTACTCTTTAAACTAACTTTTCTACCGACCAACCTCGTCCGGAACTCTTGGCAAAGACTTAACTGCGAACTACCCTGAACTGTGTGATCTTGAGCAAAAGACTTTTGTCCTATTGACTTTGGCCCTAAGCCTATTTTGATTTGTTTCCAACACTGGAGTTCCTCTTTCTAAATTGCCCTGCTTACTTACCTGTTGGCGCTGCTCAATTTCTGCCTAAACTTTGACTTTCCCTCCTTTTTTAATTAACAGAGTGCCATTTTGCTCCCACTTCATTTTGTGAGCTTAACTTGTCTGGAAACTATTGGGAGTGGTGTGGTGTATTAAGAGTGTGATTTTTGAACTGCTTTACTTTAGTGAAATGTTATATAACTGATGTGTAAATAAATATATATTCTTTTACTCAGAAACCTTGAGTAAGTGTTTGCCTGAATCATAGTAATTGCTGTCCTTTGTGTAACTATTGATACTGCTCACTTGCTCTTGGGATATGTCTGGCTGCTTAGCCATTGCTACCACTTTTACTGTGTAGTACGGTCTTGTACCAAAGGTGAATTTGTGCTGCCACATGTAGTCCCAATTATGTGTGGCTTTCCAAAGGGTACTGCATATAATTCTGCCTAACAATCAGGCCCATAAAGTCAATAGCGACCTTCTCCCATACTCAATCTGGTATCTCCACCAGTATTACATCCAGTTTCTGAGTCTTCAACGACTTGTCACTAAATGCACATGGTACACACGCCCCAACCTCTTCCTCCACCATCATGTCCATTCCATGCCACCAGACGAATACCTGTCCACCCATATCTTGTGATTCAGCTCTCTTAAGTCTACACATAACCTGATACATCCATCCGGGCGCTGTGTAACCACAATTGTTGACAGCCACTCTCGGCTCTCAATTGGTTCAACAATTTCCGCTTTACACAACCCATTCAATTCCTCTTTCCCAATTTTTTCCGTACACTCAATGTCATCCGTCTTACTTTATGAACTGAGAGAATAGCCCCTGTCTTTAGCTTATTCTGATGGCAAAATCCGTTCAATTTCCCTGTGTCACTCTTTTAACAAGACCCTATCGTCGGTACTTATCTACAATCCTTATTTGTACCTCCGTCCCTGAATGTAGTTCAATGCCCAGATTCCCTGATGTTGCCACCCTAGGAAACAATTGCCTGATTTGACTACATATATTTTCCCCTCACCTCATCATTATATTCAATGGTATCTCTTATAAATCCTATGCCATCAATGCGTCCCCTGCATACACTCTGGGTCTTATATCACTTTTGTGCATCCTATGTGTTAGTTCTCCATAACCTTGCTCTTTGCCCAATGATTGTAAAGTACTCTGTTGCTTCCTGAAGCTAGGCCAGCGCTCAATAAATACGCCAGTAATATTAATAACAATAATAATAATAATAATAATTAGCTCTGGGCAAATCCTTCTATACCTCTTCTCCGATACTGTAGTATGTGGAGCGCCAGGGGACCACTCTGGTGGTGATAGTGCGTGGTACAAATGTCCTTTAACATTAACATTAACAGTGATCCTGACTCTGCCAACATTTTCACCAATGTACCTGCCAACTTTACTTCAACTTCTGGTGCTACATATTCCCCTTCATCCTCATCCTCTTACACCCCACTAGTACTCAAGACCTTGTTACACCAATCGACCCCACCTTCCGACAGGGACGTCATTTAGGGGTCGCCAGAGGTCGCAACTGCAACCTCTGAGGTCTCCCTTGCGACCTCTGTGGCCTCCCTTGCAACCTTTTCTTTTTTTGCAAGCTCCTGGGCTGTGGCCAGCACCATGTGGCTCTTTACTTCTGAGGAGTGGCCGGCTTTCTTGTTCAGGCCCCTAAGAAAAATAAGAACAGGAGTGCCACAAGTCGAACAATTTCAGCACTGACCCTAAATAAGAAAGAGTAGGAATACCAAATAATGTGTCTTTCTGGAATTCTATACAATAATTGCTAGACCCATTAAAGGTTTATATCAAGCACACTTCAGGTGGTGCGTCACTGATTTAGTCTGTTCTTAAACGCCTAAACTCAGCATTTCATCCTTCTGAGGTCGATAAATGAGTACCAACACAGGTTGGGTGATATTTGGTGTATATGTTTTCTATATAAAGCGCTTAAGCATAAGTGCTATATAATAACACATCATTATCATTTGGTCATGGACGTCTGCTTGCATTCACAGTAATTTGGTAATATGGGCCTATACACACTGATCTTAAAGATACATATGGCGATACATTCTTGTATGAAATGTACATCACATTATAGTGATATCGTAACCATATTTTTCGTAGTGTACAATGCTATGTGATGCCACTTCCGGTTTTATCAACGGGTAAACGGTTGTGTTCCATTGTTTCCTGCGATATCACTTCGGGTGGGGTCAAATGACATCACTTCCCGTGATGTCATCAGGGGTTCAAGGTCAAGGGTCGTGTGATGTCACTTCCGCTACCCCAGGCATTTTGGTGAAATGACGTCCCTGCCTTCCGAGACACACTTCACTGTTTTCCTCATCCTGCCCTTGCTTGTTTGTCTTGCATAACCTTGCACAATTCCCCTTCTTACCCCACTTCTGACACATTGCTTGCATTGCCAGGCATTCCTTTGTGTTGATGGCATGATATTCAAAACCACATCTTGTACATTGCCCCCCTACTCATTACTGTTTGTGCTGGTACACATTTCATTTTTTCTTCTTTCTTCTTAAGAACACACACTTCTTTTTCATCTGTCCCTAGTCCCTGCTCACTTAACAACTGTATATTCTCCCCATCCACTTTTGCATTCACATGCTTGAGACATTTATTAGTTAGCTCCATGCCCTTAGCTATAGCTAGAGCATCCTGCAATGAAGGATTCTGGGCTTCCCCCAACCATTCTTTGGCTTAGACATATGCACCATTAGCTGGTCTCTTATATATTCGTCTTCTACTCCAGTGAATTCACACGTCCATACCAACCCAGTCAAGTCTGCCAAAAATACATCAACTGGTTCTGCTGGTAATTGTTTTTCTGGTGTATAACTTTCTAACACAACATTTATTTGTTTTGCAAACTGAGCATCTAGCTTCCTCGTGGCTCTATTATATAGTGTGTTGCACCACCGCTTCTCTCTTCATCTTCTCCCAGTGTACATTTCCACTTCTGGTAATTTCTTTATGCTCCTTACTGCCTCTGCACCAAGACAGCACATCCATGTCGAAAACTTTCTTTCATTGGAGAATCTCTCTCCTCAAAATGAGCTCAGAAAAGTTATTTCCAGTCTTCTCAGGGTACAGCTGGCTCACCTGATGTTGTCAAAAATGTTGCTGCCCTCTTCCGGCTTCAAGACGCCCCTTACACAGACTGGCAGAACCAGAACAGCGATACTATAGTCACCGAGGTGGTCAAACCAGGCCGCTCCATTTGCTCTGGTATGGCAGCAATGGTGCCCATTCATCCTGGCACCACAGCTTCAGTTGCTATTTAGACATCTGATGGCACTGCCGGTGCCACAGCAACAGCTCCAACCTTGTTGGTCACCCAATGGCGGTGCACCCAGCTCCAGTCACCACTCCTGCACATTTAAGTTACTCTGCCAGGGTTACTCTTCACTTGCGCCATGTGCTATAACCATGAAGACCAATCCGCTTGTTAGCTTACTTCCTTTATTAATTAAGGTACAGTCCACTCAATCCCGGTCCTGCTTCCCTTCACCAACCACCACTTGCTTCGTACCAAGGCTGAGCTAGTTGGGGTGCAGCACGCATCCAATACATAAAATACAGCAATTCATTAATGCAGCTCTATACATTACATTTCAAGAAATCCAAATTCCTTCATCAATCTAAACAATTTAACACACACATAATGAACAGTGCTACATAAAGGAATCCAAAGTCATTGTAATTGTGTTTTACCCCATACCTTAAAAATAGCGATTTTAACATTAATCTCTGGGTATTACGAAGTACTGTACATATAAACAAAATATGAATAATATCCTGGACAGTGCATTTTCGGAGTGGACACATTCTTTCGCCATCATTTGGATTTTTCCAAGCCCCAGCCACTGCTTCATTACTCAACTGGCACACATTAAACTGTGAATAAAATCTCTGACCTGTGGGATCGTATATTCTGATCCGATATATTTTGGTAACACTGGGCTCTGCTGTACGGCAAAGATGTGCAAGTGCTAGAGTAAGAGGCATTTGATATAGAGCTAAGATCAATGCGCATTCGTTTTAAATAGCGTTTTAAAAGTGGGGCATGAGGCCAATAATTCTGGCTCTACTTCAGACACGTTTAAACTCTCAGAGAACCAAGTCTACATATTTAATATATCTGGATTAAACGTGTGTGATGTTTTTACGTTCTCATAGATTAGATGTTTCAGTGTACTGTACAAAAGGTTTCCTTGGGTGACTACTGCCTGTGGTGACCTATCAGAACTCACCATCCTTTTGTGTTGGATAAGCAAGCCAGTAGGGACTTTGGTGGCCCAGACACTTCCCGATGTGCTTCCCAGAGGATGGGTTAGGAGGGATCCCCCAGCTCACATCTCCTCATGAGATCTGGAAGACCCTCTCCTCACGAAGGCCCTCGGGTTAGAAAATGACTGAAGGTCAAATAATTCAATTTTTTGGCAAGGGGTTAGACCGGCTCTCAAAATGGAAGCAGTGAACCCTAATCGAGGGGGAGACCTGCAGAATTCTGCCGCTGGGGTTCATAAAACTGCGCTTCATTATGATAATTCCAGGGTGCTCCTACTACCGGTTCCAGAACTAGAACAGGTACACTGCGATGAAGCTCAAAACTCTCTGATGCAAAATGTGGAACCACAGAAGAGACCAATAGCGCTTATCATTTCAAAATCAAACCCCAGAACAATCTAAAGAACTGTGTCCTTGCGCAGTCCAGTCATGAGCAGTCCACTAGCGAGAGCCAATAGAACGTTGCAGAAGGTTTTCCTGCGAGAGGGCAAAATCCAAGATGCCGCCAAATGCCAATATCACCTTTAAAAGCAGTATCCAGAGATAATATTGCAGAAAATAATAACAACTGAATTTACAAAGATGAAAAAATATTGCTAGAATTAATAGAGTGGTTAAAAAATACTGACCAGCATAAAATATATTGAAATCAAGGCAAGAAAGTGTTGTGATGGGGGTGAGTTTTAGGAGTAGCAAAGGTAAGGGGGGTGAGAGGGTCAGGGGTTTCCCCCTCGAAAAAAGGTACAACGGCAAAGTAAAACACATGGCAATATTTTTTCTTGCATTATTTATTGCACTTTGCAATTGTACGTCACTGTTATTTCAGCAATAATATCACAGTAAACCCTTTAAAGCCTCGCAGTCCCAATGTACTCAACTGTTACCGTGTCAGGTACTTAGCCAATAAAATGCCTCAGCTACTGATAAGATCATGAAGGCAATTGAAAATTCAAACAAATTGACCAACTCGAGAAGGGAGGGAGACGGGCCATGAAAGTAACCAATCAAAGACTGGCTTACAAGCACCTTCCCAAACTCAGGTGTGTAAAAGTGTTTGGTGGCAGCAAGCAATTGAATCCCGATTCAGGCTCATGAAATTCACACTGCTGCCAGGATACAAGGGTAGACTGGAGGAGTGCTAGCCACCTGGGAGGAGGCAGAACATTTGAAGGACTGGAGGATTAATGGTCCCTGGAAAATGCCTTTAGCGAGCATGAAGACCAAGGAGGGGGCTTTGTTTAGAGGCACACTGGAGAGATTCCCAGACCCTAGGAGAACTGGTTAACCACACCTTAAGGCTTACCCCCAGAGATGCCTGGAAAACCTGACCTGTAGCAAGAGGGTGACAGAATATCTGCTGTCTGACAAGGTCCCTGAATGAGGTGGGGAGAAACATCAATTAATGTGAATTCTGAGAAAGCTAAGGTCCAGGAAGGATGTGGTGTGAATCCAGAGAACAGCAAAGGTTCACAAAGGACCTTTTTTGATTCCGGAGAATGCCAGGATTGAGGCAGGATCTTTCTTGAATCCTGAATAAAGAAGGATGTCCCTGAAAGTTACAAGAGTTGGGACCCAGGGCTTGAAGCAGCAATGGTGGTGTGGGGGGGTGGGACCCTGCCTGTGACAGGCCCTGGAATCCGTAGCTGAAGGCAGATATGATGGTGGACGAAGTGCAGACCGTGAGTGACTCCTGTAGGAGCCTTCCCAGGAACCACTGGGTTTTTTGTTCTGTTGAAGTAGGCAGAGACACACATTTAAGAATAGGTCTGGAGAACTCGTCTGCTGGCCAATTTTGGGATATTTGTTTTACTTGCGTAGGGTAGCCAGGAGGCTAAGGACTTATTAAGAGTTGGTTAATCTCTTCTGCTTGCCCCTTAGTTAAAAAAAGTTACTTTGTAAAATAGGATGTTCCAGCAGGGGCAAGGATTTGAGTTTCAGAACGTTTTAATGTATAATTTGGAACAACCAAGGTGGAGAACCCTGGGAGCCCCACTTTTCTTATTCCATCTTTGACTCTGTTTTTCTTAGAAGATCCCACAATATTTCTAGGGAACCCTGACAGTACCTATAGCCTTCAATGCAACCCATCTCTATAGATACCACCAACAAAACTGATCTTTGTAGCAAACATATTGAATGGTCTCACGCATCTTTGCTCAGTCTTACTGCATGCCACAGTCTGATAACTCTCGTCATCCCTATTTGAACTATACTTAATAAACCGAACTTCATTCTTATAGTTCAAATTGGAGTTGATGTACAAAGGCATAAAAAGGCTTCCAGGTTTTAATCTAAAGCTTTTCGATCATCATTATATATTTTTACAAAACACATTCAATGACATTTGGCCAACTTAAATTACCATGGAATACAACTTCAAAATATTTAAAATGCTATTCTAGATCGTTTTTTTTTCAAACACATTCTGAATTAGTTGTCTATTCCATTACTTTTTTTTAAATAAAAAAAACATGTATTTTCTTCTTTTGGGTGTTGACATGCATATGATTTTACGTTTTACAAGCAATACCTTCGATAGTTGACAAAGCTTGCTGTAACCCATTTGGCATTAAAAATAAAATAATTATGCTGTCATCGCACAGCAACACTTGTTTGTGGGTAGAGTATGATTTTTTGGGGGGACGGGACTAACTTTTAAGTTAATTTTTTATTTTTATTTATTGTGCATTTGTAAGGCACTTATACAACAAGAAATTATGTTTCAAAGCGCCCACAGGGCAAACAGGGAGGGAACATGGGTACAATAGGCATATAGAAATACAACTGATGAACAGGAAAGAGTCAGTCCTACTAGGCCTTGTGAGCATTCAGAACGTGCAAGTGCAGAAAGAGAGAGAGAGAGAGAGAGAGAGAGAGAGAGAGAGAGAGAGAGAGAGAAGGAAAGGGGGTAAGTGCTAGGAGATTCCCACAGAGGAGGACGTGCCAGGAAGTCCACCAGTTGCGGTCGACAGGTAAGTGCCTGGCAGAGATCACTTGGTAAGGAGTGGTTGCCTGCCAATAATAAGTGCAGGCCTCTGATGCAGCACAGGCCAGTGGGTGCCCAAATGCAAGTGCTGGGAGAGGGCAGAGACTGAAGCTGATTAGGCGGAAGCCAGGACCCAGAAGGACACATAAGGGCCCAGGCCACTAATCTCAGCGACTGTGGGGTTTAGCACGGGAGGGAGAGGGGGAAGGAGGAGGTAAAGAGGAAAGTCTTGAGGAGCTTCCGGAATTAGAGGAGATACGGCTCAAGACGGAGAGGAGGGGGGAGACTGTTCCAGAGAAGGGAACCAGCCGAGAAAAGAGAATGGCCACCAGTGCGCTGCTTAGAGAAATGCTTGACATGCAAAGAGTTGGAACTGTTCTTTTTACCCGGTATATGTCTGCTAAATATCATTTTAAAAGCTGTGGGATCAGAATGCAGCCTTGTCTCAAGCCTGTGATAGAGTCAGAGACCTATCCTTGTCAGTAGGAGATGAGCATCCCTCTCAATCTGGGGCGTAAGACCTACCAGGGTGTTTACCAGAGCCAATTCTGCACCCCGAAGTGGGTGTGGGAATTGGGAAGGCCCCAGTCTCTGTCCCTTCTAACTGTACCGGCTAAGTGCACAAAGCATCACCTTTTACTGCCCCATACCTGGTGTGCACAATGATGGCCAGTCTTTTTCAGTTTTTTCCATAAATTTACATGCCTAGGCCTAGGCCTGATAGTGAAGGAAATAGCAAATGACCCAATCGAGATGGATCCATCGAGGAATTACAATCCCGATGATCCAAATGACATAAACTATAACCTTGATTATACTTTCTGTAGGACACTGGCATGAGCCACATATCAGACCGGCACTCCAGATGCTCTGTGTAGTCCTGATATGAACCCTGGAATTGACTACACCCTAAATGAGCAGCCAATATCCAACACTGTGACAAATTGGATTCTGGCTCGCAGGAGTACAAGGGTGAGCAGGGACAAAATGGCTTGCTCTGCCCTCACACTTCTACAAACCAAAACACAAAGAAATTATTAAGGTAAAACAGGGACAGTTAACAGATATACCTCCTTCACCTTTTGTGGTAACGAGGGCCGGCTATACTCCTAAGAGCGGTATGAAAGTGAACCAGTAGTGACCCAAACAAAACAGTATCACAGTCGAAAATAAAGGGAATGTCCAATCAAGGTTCGGTAAAAATATAAACACTTTATTAAGACACACCATCTGCAAGTAGAACGAAAAGATATTACTGTACAAATACCCACCCCAGAGGAAAGACAGAGGAGATGCGACAGACTGGAGAAAATAGCAATTTGAGCTTAGTTGCAGCAGTTCTAGGTAAGGTGCTACCAAAGAGGATATCTTTCTGAAGACAGAGATGTTCGTGACCTCACCCTTCTCTAAGGGCCAAGGGAGGCAGTTCAGTGTCACACTACCTGAATTTGGTTCTTGGTGGGCTGATACATCAGACCTGGGTTGAATGTTGATGCAAGCTGATCAGGTTAGGTTGGGCACATAGGATCGCAGAGGCCGTCGAGCCTAGGTAAATGCGAATGCTCGGTGCGGTCGAAGGGTGGAGGTTGAAATGCTGCAGGTCATGGCGGTTCCAAGGACGTTTCAACAGTGGCTCGGATGAGTCAGGCTTCAGCCGCTGGCAGAGGTCAGTGAGTGACAGTCCAGTGGGTCGAGTCGGCAGGTAGCAATCATGAAGTCGTGAACAAGGGGGCATCGAGGTGCAAGCAATGAGGTGGCAGTTCTCGGGCTATCTGGGCTAGCCCGTGTGGTAACCTCTGGGTAGGATTGGCGAGTGCCCCTGCAGAGGTTTGGTTTGGTTTCCGGTGTTGGGCAGACACTTCAGGTTTGGCAGTTGACGGGCTCTGCTAGGGCGCAATTCTGTGTCGGACTGATGGAGATGCAGTGCAATCGTTTGGCTAGTTGGAGGAATGCAGATACCAGCACCAGTGCCTTCACTCTCATTCAGGATCCTGGGTACACGCAGCGACCGGTTTGGTGCTAGTGAACAGGGAGCTTTGGCTGGTCTGGCCCTCCAGTTGCTGTGAGGCCTTCCCAAAGGGCTTGAGGACAGGATATCCCACTTCAGGGTCTACTTTTCTGGCACAAAAAATCAGTTGCAGATTGGTTGGTCGGGTCCTGGTCCACAGCATTGGTCACTGCCGATAGTCCCTGGGAATGGTTAGGGGACAGACATTCCTTCAGTCTTGGACGGCTCCTTCTTCAACTCCGGTGGAGTGCTTTGGACAGTGCAACTGCCCCAAAGTAAGTCCAGATGAGAGTTCCAAGAATGTCTCTTCAGCCTTGACGGATCCTTGAGTAACTGAGGTATTCTGTTGAAGGGGTGTGAGACTCCGTCTTTTAAGGGCATAAATCCTCAGGTGATTGGTCTAAAGCAAGCCTGGTCTAGGGTACCAATCCGGGAGTGGACTTTGCCCTCTTGATCTTGCACCCAAAGTGCTTTGATCCACGGGAAGCGGGAGGGACAGGAAAGGGAAAGAGAGGCACCGAGTAACAAGATAGTGGAAGGCTTCTTCCATTGTCCAGAGCACTCCTGCCTATCCAACTCCTGCCCCTGTCACCTCCTACTGGCAGCAAAAGACCTTTAGACATGCAGCACCCTTGTGTGAGGCTACTCCTCCTGAATGGGTGTGTTCCTTTGATACATGGGCCCAGGGCCACTGCCTGCTGTGTGGCGCTATCAAGGTGTGCCCCCAATGACGCCTGCGTACCTGATGTTTTGCCTTTTTGGCGATACTGTTAGTTTTTAGCAAGTCCTGTATTGAGCGATGAAGGGAGGCAGCCCCGGAACCCGGGTCCATGGATGACAACAGCGGCCCAGGACAGAGAATCCCTTCCCAACACCACGAGGATGGACAACTACATATTAGCGTGGTGTCAGGCAGTGCAAGAACTGACGTTGAAGGCCCAACGAAGACAGAAGGAAAGGGAGATGAGAATACTGGAGCATGGAAAAAGGAAAGGAGAGGCAGACTGGGTACCCAGGAAACGAGGGAGCAGGAAGTATGCTGGAGACTGGCAGATGGTAAGACCAGCAACTCAGCAGCAACAAGGGTCCCTTCAGCAAAGGTTGTGATGCACTGAGGGCTCAGTCTGGGGCCTCTGTATAAACATGGGGGCTTGCGTCTGTGATCTGCATTGCCATGGGCAACTGCTAATGCTGCTTTCACTGCACATGCACAAAAATGGGCTGCTGGGAGGGTGTGCATGCACGAACAAACAAAGATGGCAGCCCCATGAACCAGGATAGCTGCATCGGGAGACGTCGCAGGAGCCCCCACTGCTGCCAGACACAGAGCCTCCAGGTGAGTTTCCAGGAAGGCACGAGTAGCATGAGTGGTGAGGCCACGCTATGACAGGTGCTGCCTGGGGTAGGGGGTTACCGGCCGTCACAAAGAGAATCAAAGAGAGGCTGGAACCTCTGGGTTTCTGTCCTGTTGGGTGGCAGGATCGTCCCATTTGACCGTAATACACATTCCCATCCACTGCAGAGCTAGCCCCAAGGAGCTGACACATGTGCAATATCAACTGGTATGTGGCGGCCATGATCATAAGTATTGTCATGCCCTATGCCTAAACTCAGGCATAGCTTTATCTTAGAGATTACCCTCCACCAGAATGGGGTACTCATGATTGTCATAGTTTGCATACATGGGGCATATCTTAAATGTCACCCCTGTGCTGCAGTGACTTTGCTGCCACCGCTGCAGTTGAGTGGGCATTTTGTGACCTTTGAATCTGCTCTGCTCTGTGAGCAGTGCAGGTGCTGGGCATCAGACTACTGATGCAGCAGGGTACAAGTGCACTATGCTTTTGGTATCTAGTTGTGATAAAGGGGGATATGGTTAGTAGATTACCCAATTGAAGATTGTATCTGAAAAAGTCAGTTTAATTACTTCCTACCCTCTAGGGCTTTCTCTAACATATAACCTCGGCCACTTATGTTGTGCTAAAAGGCCATCCTGTGTTATATGCAAATTAGACCAAAATAGTGCCTCTAATTTCTTTGGCTGTCCCCCTTTAAGTTGAATTGTAACTATATACACATTATTCTCCTCAGCCACTTCTTCTGTGGGAGCAATAATCTCTACTGTTTGATCAGTAGTTATATGATTTAAAATCTTCTTGAGACTTTCTTTGAATATGGAGACTTGTGTGCCAGGGTCCAGTTGTACCTGTACCACCAACCAATCCCTTGGATCTTTAGTCACTGGTATTATCCTATGATTTTGGTTTGAATTTCTACCATGTTTGCCATTGTCATTCTGAAAGATGCAGTTTGCTTCCTTTCTCCTTTTTTCTCCTTCCTCCTGACAGGTGTCTACTTTCCCTTGGGCGCCGAGCCCTGTTTCTTCTATTTCAGTGAAGGAGAAGAAGGATAGTCTTCATCTCTGTATCTTTGTGGCTGCCTATGCTGTACCTTATCTCTTACCTGACAGGTGCTTTTTTCACTACTTCTGCCCTTCAAGGGTCTTCTACCCCAACCAGCTTCTTGTATGGGACTGGTGCCATCTCTTTCTCCAGATATCGTTCTGCTACGTAAGGTGTTCATTTCTTCTTTGGCAGGGGCATACTGGAAGCCCTTGTCCTTCTCTTTCTGCCTCTAGCTGAGAAGGTATGTGAAGTGAAGGATGTCCACAGACTCGGGTAAGTTTTGGTAAGTATGCATTTCCATAAATAAAGGCCCTCCTGTCCAAGATGGATCTGATAATAGTACAGGTTGCTTCCTTATATACACACTGATGTGGAACCTTCAAAGGTTCTTTGTCTCCTAGGAAACCCAATAAAAGTTTGATCATAATTTGGCACATAAAAAGCAACAACGTAAACAAAACAGGTTTAAATGTGGCATGAGCCCATAACATGTTTATTTAAAAAAAAGGTAGCAGGCGCTCCTCTCCAGAAGGAACATGGCATGATAACCTGCTCTGAGATGAGAGTTTGCAGCACACGCTTTTTGCTCACTGTACCTTTCACAGATGGGAAATATTCATTTGCATATCAGTCTTTGTCCCGCCCACATGGGCAGTCCAGCACCGAAATGCTATGGCAATTCCTCTCTGAACAAGAGTACCAACAGCAACCCCATACACATGTTTCAGCCTTGTTGGGCCTCATCAGTGAGGTGAAGCCATGCCTCTCTGAGCACAGTGAGCAGGGAGTCCACGTCTGGTTGCCCCGAGGTAACTTAGGGTGACCAACCCCAAGTTCCTTGCAAATATTTCAAACAAAGGTAGCAGGCACTCCTCTCCAGAAAGAACATGGCATGATAACCTGCTCTGAGATGAGAGTTTGCAGCACACGCTTTTTGCTCACTGTACCTTTCACAGATGCTCTTCACTAGAGTGTTTTAATGCATCCTAGCTTGATAGTGGTTTAGAGGACTTGCTTGAAAGGTCACCCTGCTCTTCACCAGAGTGCTTTAAGCTTTGGTTTACACCATACTCTTCACTAGAGTGTATTTTATTCCTTGTATGGCCAGGCCTGTAGCAACCCCCAAGGGCCCTCATCAGTAACAGGTGGGGAGAGTATTATTAGGGTGCATGAAAGGTGAGCAAAGTCTCATCCGGGGTGCCAATGTGACATGATTTGTATCACCCCTACACCCAGAGCCAGCCTTCCCTCTACCCGCAAGTAAGTGTCCATGACTCCAGCAGAAGGGGCTGTGGTAGGGATAGAGGTAGGGAAAAGCATGTACCAATCACTGTGCAACAGTAAAGAGAGCCGGCAAACCCCCCTGCAGTTCATGTTAAAATACATATCACTCAGTAATGAACACTCAATGAATGCTTCTTACACTCATGTAAAAAATAAATATTTTAATTATGAGAAATCTTCCCTATACACAACACCCTTAAAAAGGCAAAAAAATAATTAATGGAAAAGCTGAACCATTTTCATCGCCTCTACCTCAAATCAAGACTGAGGGCCTCATTCCGAGATTGGAGGTAGCCATGGCGCTATTTACGCCATGGCTGCCTCCACTACCGGGTCCGTGTCCGGTCTGGTTGAATGGGGACTTACCGGGACATTCCGACCTGTGCGGACCCGGTAAGTCCCCATTCAACCAACCATTCCCCATTCCCATTTGAGCCCCCATAGGGCTCAATGGGAATGGGGAAGGCGCTAATTATGGGCCTGCAAATAGCAGGGACCTGTAAAGGACGTGTGGTCAGACCACACGTTCTTTGGGGTTCCCGCTAAGGGACTACGGAATTGGGTGGTAAGGGTTTACCGGCACCGGTCTCCTTACCGGTGCCTGGTATCCCTTACCGCTCAACTCAGAATGACCCCCTAAGACTGATTAACCTTCTCCAAGAAATCTGAGTCAGCTTGGAAACCAACTACCTGCCTCACCAGGTCATGATAGGCAACCGCACAGATCTTTACAGGCAATCTAGCACATGCCTTGCCAAATCATGATAGGCAATCTCATAGAGGCATCTGCCTCAATCAATACCTCAGTACCTTTCTCAAGGTGATATCAAATGAAGGTTTAAACACCTCTTCATACTCACTAACTGTAGAAGGTAGGGAGTTGAAGAGGGCTGGAACAGACTCAGTGCCTGAAATGATCCACAGCTGAAGGAAAAATGAAAAAATGAACAAATGGAAATATTTCAAAATAATTACAAAAGCAACATATTAATGCACCATCATCTTTGCATCAAAAAGTATCAAAACGGGGATAAAATGCTTCAAAAAAAGGTTAAATGTCCATTGGACTTACTGGTACCGGCATATAGCTGAGCAGCAGTGCCTTGGGGGGTGAAGCTGGGAAAGGATAATTCCCCAAGCAGCTCAAAAAGAATTCAAGCTCTGCTAAAAAAAAAATCAAAATAGCCAGAATCCAGCTTGGGGCATCAAAATCCAGAAAATGAATTAGTAGGTAGTTGATCCCTCCCATCAGGAAACCCTCACTGCTCTGCCTCTTCTTCCAGCCACCTGCCTCCTGATCTTCCTGCTATACCACTCTAAACAGCTGTGTATAGGGGAGGGACTGAGCTTACTCTATTTATACCTTTATTGGGGCATCCCTATTTTATACCTAAAATCACCAAAATGCATCCAACACTGAAAATTGTTTGAAACAAAAATATCAAGGACACAAGCGTAATTCGCCACTAGGCATAGTTCCAAGAAAAGTGTTCAGTTGACTGCACCTTTCGTGTGTAAATATTAGCCAAGGTCAGCATTCGTCATCCAGCACTAAGCATTTTACCAATAAAAGTGTCTGCGGATAAAAACTACAATTCGGATGGGGATCTGTAGTCATCCTGGAGAGCCGTTATCTGTTTGTTTTCTGTTTACTAGTACATTGGTGCTTGATCCAGAAAGAAGCCTACATAGCAGTGAACTGCATTGTTTACACAATAAGAGTGCGATGTACCCAACTCAAGGCTGGTTGCACGCAGCCCGGGCTATTGGAGAAAAAAAAAGGATTGTACTCTACATTAATGTCGCAACATGCAAAAGCAAATCTCATAGCTTGCATTTCACTATATATATAAAAAAGTGTCTTCATTGTTTTCATCGCACTGTGCATTTAGCAAGAAGGCCTGGTCTGGGGCTCAGGCCACATGCTGTGTACCACACAAAGTCCAGAAACATGCAATCGCAGTCAGATACTGGGCCACTTCTAAGCCATGGCACATTTGATTCGCACTCATTATTGGCTGGGGTAAGCTTCCTGGACCCTGTGACTCCAAGAGAAAGCAAAAGAAGGTGACAGGTAGGCCGCGACCCCATATGTAACAGGAAAGTAATAGTAATGGGAATTATGTTGACCCAATGCACAATACATATGTTTTGATGTGTGAAGGCTTTTGTTGAATATTTTCTCTGGCAAATATGTGAGTGTCAAACTGTTGTAGGAGGAGCTGTACAAATTAGAATAAGCAGCTTGCAATCTTGCCTTAGTCCCGACTGCTCAATATTGACAATCATTATGAAAAACAAACAAACACTGACATGCTTACTTCTCTGCAAGTGTGCACTTTGCAGCATGCCTGTTACAGTTTATGTATGATGCAGGGCTGGCATCTACAACCTAGCCATTAGCACCTCGTAACTCTCAATCAGTGCCTAGCTAAGGTGATTACTGACAAGAAAAGTAGAGTAATAAGAAGAAGGGCAAGTGTTATCTATTTGTCTACATCCAATGATACACCTGGGTACCCCACATAGAAGTTATCACACTTTTTTTTAAAGACTTAAGCACATCATGATAATGTATAGTGTGCTGATGAGGTATTACAACCAAGTTAAGATTAGATCAACTGAACCTATAAATGCCCAGTCTGTGCATTCCCTACAGCACAACCTTTGTAGCAGTTCCATCTTTCTTTGGGGAATATATTAATGAAATGCAATAATCAAAGTTGAAATGAATATTGATAAGCTTGGGTTCCGCCATGGTGAGGAAGATAGCTCAGTGTGTTAACCACTTGTTGTTGATATCTTTGTTTGTGTGCTGGGTTTCATATTTGTGTATATACGTGCTATTGATAGGAGCACCTACTATGCTAATAAACTACATGCTAAATATATACAACATATAAAAATAACTAGTTATGCAAACTAAAATAATGTCATTATGGTGCTGGGCTAGATAGTGGTGGTGCATGTCTTTCCTCACACCAATAGTTTTCATAGCAAGAACAGCAGTGCAATATAAATGATAGCTGCTACATTTCCCAGTGCCACCCATCTACTGATTTATGCAAAATGCGTGATGGGAAGTGATGTTAGCGTTTCTCAAAGCCCCCTTATAATTGCCCCCTTCAACTCTTCTTTACTTTAATTTTTGCTTTCTTTGAGATGTATTTATCATATTATGAGTCCCCTTTGATCAATGTCCTGCTTATTTCATTAATTCCTGAGCATAATAGAATGTGCACAGTGTGAATAATTGACATCTGGCAAGGTTGCAAAGCCCTGGCTTTTTTGATTTTTATTAATACATAAATATGATGCAGGTAATTCCATCTCTAAAAGTGTAATCTTCCAACTAGATTTCACTTTTTGTCAACTCCATGCCAAAAGCATAGTGTTCTTGTGCCAAGCATAGTGTTCTTGTGCCCTGCTGCATCAGTAGCCTGATCTGTAGCGCCTGCTCTGCTCGTGGCCTAGGGGAGACTCAAAGGTCACTAGATTCTCACTCGACAGCCACAGCAACAGTGTTACGCTCACCTGATATCCACAGGAACGGCACTCAGCCCTGGCTGGAAGATTAGTACTCTTGAACCCTCTCCCTTGATAGTGTGTTGGACGTGGATAGTGCCTGCAATACAGGAGAACTGGATAAAAGGCTTAAATGTCTCTCTTGGATTGATTCCCACCTCCCTCAGCCTCAAATTCCTCCCTTAAGTCTAATCTCTCTCCTTACCCCTAATATTAGATATGGTGTGCTCTCCGTCCTGCGTCTCTGTGCAGGGGCGCGTTGATGGTGTGGGCGTTCTGCGACCTAGTTGCTTCACTGGTGCGTTGCCCCGTGTTCGGGTCCAGGCCTGCTGTGACTCCGATTTGCTTGATGAGGTAGGTACTACTGTTTTACAGTGTTTTATCTTGCCCTTTTCCTCTTTTGCCTTTCTGTTGTTATTAATGTCTCTAGTTTCTTTCCCTCAGATGAGTTGAAGAGTTTTGGCGTTGCCGTGCTGTATAGGATGAGAATCCCAGCAAGGTAAAGAGAATGCGCGGTGCACAGCACTTTCATGCCTTTTCTTTTTGCTGAGATGTGCCTGCGTCACTTCCTTTGGAGGTCGTTATGATGTTCCGAGATCAAGGAGAGACTACACCTGGTAAGTGGTTTTCGTTGTCCTTGCATGGTCGTGAGCGAGCGCTCACTAATAATGTCTCTTTTTGTCTTTTCAGGTTTCTGCAGCGTTCCGAAGATGGATTCAGCGTCATGATGAAGAATCCCCGGATTGCGTGTATTAAGGTGAGCAGCTGGTGGTAGTTTGAAGATGGAAGATTCAAGACCAAAGCCAAGCTGCTACTTACAGGTAAGCGCTGAATAATGGTGTTCTTCCAGATACAGGATTCAGCACGTGGTAGGATGCAGGAAACACTGGAGATCAGAACTGGACACGGTGAGTGTTACGCTGCTAACTGCAGAATAATGCGATGCATGTGCTGCTGTTTGGGTGTGGCTTATATAGCCCAAGTAAAGTAGTTCCAGGTAAAGTAGTCCCAGGCCCAGCCACACTCGAAACACTAGACTGCATAGCTCAGTTCTTTGGAACTGAGCTATGTGAGTGGCTCCATATTAACTGAAGTCCCAATCCAAATATTGTCCTTCACATAACAGTATGAGCCTGGCACCCTGATGGTGTTTTGTGGCCCTTGAGGCCACAATGGAAGCCTGTAACCTGGCCCCAACCGAAAGGCTGGTTTGGCCATGATGACCAGGGGCATGAATTGTGACAGCAGCCATGTTTCTGCTGCACAGGGGCGGCATTTAAGATATGCTAGATATAAACTATGATGATCATGACTAACTCATACGGATGGCAGGATAAACACTAAATAAAGCTATGCCTGAGTGTAGGCATGGTGCATGGTACTACTTATGATCATGGCCGCGCACCCCATTTGATATTGCACATGTGCCAGCTCCCGTGAATTATCTCTGCTGTGGAAGGTGATGTGTATTCTGACCAGCCGGGCAGAGACTACCAAATGGCAGGATAGGAACCTGGAGGACCGGGTCTCTTCTTTGATCTCTTTGTGAGGGAAGGTAACACGCTCTGACAGAGATAGCTGTCCTGGGCCCGGGTATCAAAGGTGCACACCCATTCAAAAAGGGTAGGCTCACAACAGGCATCTCTAAAGGCCTTTGTTCTTAGGGAGGAGGCAAGGGGGGGGTTTGAGTAGGTAGGAGGCCCTAGTCAATGGAAGGAGACTTCCACCATCTTGTTTCTCTCGGTCTCTCTTTCTCTTTCTAGTCCCCTTAACTTCCTCGGGGAGCAAAACACTTTTGGTGTGACACCAGAAGGGCAGAGTCGACTCCGTTCAAGAACAGGGATTGACCCAATAAGTCAGGCTTGCTTTAGTCCAATCACCTTGGGACTTTTGTCTTTAAAAGAAGGGGTCTCCCACCCCCCTTTACATTTTCTCAGATCCTCTAGGATCCTCTAAAGAGACAGGGTTTCACCTGAGAAGAACTCACTTGACTTGCTTTGGGGTAATTGTACATTCCAAAGCCCTCAGCCTGAGGTGAAGAAGCCATTCAAGGCGGAAGTAAGGTCTGGCCCCTATGCAGTGCCAGGGCACATCAGGAGTGACCTTTGCTGTGGACCAGGACCTACCACTCTGCGTCAGAATCTCCTTAAACTGTGAGAGCAGACCCTGAATAGAACCATCTTGGCCTTGAGTCCCCCTGAGTGGGCTTCACAGCAGCCGGAGGGCCTGAGTAGCTGAAGCTCTCTGTTCTACAAAATCGGTTGCCCCGTGTTTATTGCATCACGAACAAAAAGGAAGGCGTGGGCTTTTGTGCTCCTTCACCAAGTCAAACTACTGCTTGCACTTCAAACCAGCTCGATGCTGCTTTGTGCACTAGTTAAGCCTTTTACCTGCTAGGCCCGAATCAACTGGTCAGTGCTGGGACTTGATTTGAATCACTGATGAGTCACACGCTGACTCTTACAAGGGGTTACAACCATGGCTCAGCCCAGCTACTCCTTGAATGGCCGCCTCATCGACCTGCACATAAACACCCCCAAAGTCACCACCTTGACGACCGTTGCCCACCACCTCAAACCTCTGGAGACTCACTCATCGAACCTTCCCAGCAGCTAAAGACTGACTCTGTCTGGCTCAACTGCGAAACAATCCAGGGACTGCCCTGGCCTGCAGCATTGAGAGCACACCTCCTGCTGCACAGATCGACCACATTCACCCCTACTCGGCACCCACCAAAAACGGAATCCTGATACTGTTGACACTGAACTGCCCCCTTAGTCCACTTGGGCCCGAGAGACTGATTATGTCACAATCACACCTGTTTTCTACATCAACATATCCTTTTTGTGGCTAGTAATTCACCTACCACCCATGGAACCACGCTCAGAGTGCTAATTTCTTCTTACCTCTTCTCTATTCTTCCTTCAGTGTTGGTTTTTTGTACATTATTTTCTATTTGTTCTATTGCTGGTGGTGTGTTTCATTAAAGTGTATTTATTTTTATAAATCCTTGATTGGGTATTTCTTTTATTTTGGAATGCGATCCTGTGTTGTTTGGGTCACCAGTGGTTCACCTTCACACCCCTCTTACGACTATAGCCTTCCCTCAACTGTCATGACTCCAACTCTGTGGAGGCTGTGTCGGCCCTGGGGACAACACCATTGACTGTTCCATTACTTTGCCACCAAACGTCTTGCATCAGTCTAGTCGTTTTCAACATGCTGCTGACTAAGGAATATCAGCGGATCATGGCAGTTGTGCTCTGTGTTGCAACCCTCTTTCTACCTCCTTGGTACAACGCTAGTTCTGCTTCTTTTCATTGCCTCTCCCGGAAACCTTTCTCTTACCAGGTTTCTGCCCGTACCCTTATCTGGCTCCTCCCGTCCCGCTATGTTTTTTCCTGTGGCTTACTCTCTAGCTGTATCTCCTTCTACAGTGCTCCACCAACTATTACAGTGTTTACCTTTCCCTGCTTTGAGGAGCTATTTATCTGCTCCTTGGATTCCTCCGGATTTAGCCTTTGAAATTGGATTTCAGATACCACTTTCATTCTACTCCACAAGATCTACCATTTCACAACAGATTGCCTTTACAGCCTGCAATAGATCCAGGGTCTTTTTGTGTCACATACCGACTTTTTCCCTTCATTGGCTGTTTTGGAGGGGTTACAGTGTCCCCTCCTGTTTATTAAGGAGGACATTGCAGCATCCTTCCAAAGCAGACCTTTCCTCTTTGAGGGTCAACAAACATAATGAACCTAAGACTTTACCAGCGATGTACCAGAGACTTCCTTCTGAAAACTCTAGCGAAGACTCCAGTGAGCAGAAGGAAGCTACCTTTGAGAGTTTGCAACGCCAAACAAAGATGGCCAGTGCGGAACAATTTCAGGAATTTGTGTCTGCTGCTCAGGGACTTACTTTGGAAGCCCAAGGACTGAAGGCAGAGAATGTTGTTCTTAAACAGTTGGTGGCTGCCCAGGAACCCCATTCCTCCGGCCTACTCCCATTGGGTTTAGCTCCAGGGAAATTTGACGGTTCCCCCAAAGAAGGTATGGGAATTTATCGATGCTTGCTTTGTGTATTTCACCTTCCGGACTACCACTTACGCATACGATTGGTCAAAGATCGGGTTTCCTGATCTCCAATATGATTGGTAATGGCCTGCCCTGGGCCACACCCCTAGTTACCTCGGCTAATCCTGTACTGCAGGATTGTTCTACTTTCATTGCTTTGCTGAGACAGACCTTCGAGAGACTGGAGATCGGTTATTCTGCTTGCAAGTCTCTTCTAGACATATGCCAAGGAACCTCAGACAGTTGCTCTGGTCCTTCAGATCGACTACAGACTGGCAGAACGCTGTTCAGAACACAACAAATTTAGGGGCTATGTCTCCTCACAACAACCCTCTCCCTTGCCCTCGGCCACCATGGAGAGCTCCTCCACGGAAGAACCAATGCAGGTTGGCACAGCTCGGGCCCTCTTACATCAACCGAGGAAAGAAGAAGAAGAGACCTGGGGCTCTGCCTTTATTGCAGCTCGAACAAGCACCTGCTTCGAGATTGTCCTGAGGTCCCAAGGAAGCAGGGAAACTAAAGCCTCTTGCCCTAGAAGGGATGTCTTACCGGGGTTCTCAAGATCTTCCTGTTGCAGCTTCTCAAACCTTTCCAAATGGCTTGGACTCCAAATTGATGGTGGTTAGAGACCAGCTCCTCATACAGGAAGGAAGGCGTATTGATGTTCTAGCTTTGCTCGATAGCAGGGCGGCAGGCATCTTCATGGATGTTCTATGGTCAGACCAAGAGGGAATTCCTAGACTAGAGAAGAAAGAATCACAGTCGGTGGAAGGGCTTGATGGGCAACCACTGAGTTTTGGACCCATCACTCATGTCTCTTTACCTATACCAGTTCTCAGTTCTAATCATCAGGAGACTTTAACCTTTGATCTGATACGAGCTGCCCATTTCCGGGTTATCCTGGGTATTCCAATGCTTCACTGCCATAATCCTCTCATCAAGTGGTCCATAAATACCCTCCCATTCACTTCCGAGCACTGTGCCTCCCATTGTCCGACTTCGAGGAAGAAGGAAGCACCGTCTACCAAGCTGTCTTTGGACAGTGCGTCCGCTGTCGGTATACACTGTATACCACTTTGGTGCAATGAATACGCAGATGTATTTTGTCAAGATTGGAGGCCTTATCCCCTTCCTCCTCACCTGAATCTTCTGTGGCGGATTCCCTTGGATTCGACTCCGTCTTCTTACGATCCTTCCTCCTTACAGGAGTCTTGTCCTTTGATGTCTTGGCTTTCTTGTCGTGTAAATAGGGTCGGGCCCCTCCGGAGGCCACCGTGGCAGAGATAGAACCCTGTCCGCAGGGACCCCCAGGGGGCCGGACCTAGATCAGGGAAAAAGCACGAAGGCAGAAAAAACCCTGTTTCCAGATGGGTACCAATAAGGAGTTGAGAAATGAAGTCTGGCTGCAGTTGAAGGCTAATGAAGTTGACCAACAACTCCAGTGGAGGGAGCCGTTAAGCTCTGTGCTGACATTAGGGCGAAACTCAGAGGAAAGGTACAGGAACCCAAATAACCAATAAGTAAATCTTTAAGGAAGACAGAACAGATAGAAATGTCCGTAAATAACAGTGCTAAGTATGAGATTATGTGCAGGTAACCATAAGCAGAAGGTAGAATTATACCCGCCAAGTGCGGTAATTCAGTAAACAAGAACCGAGAGTGCAGAGAAGACAAAAGGCAGAAAACGCCGAACAACTAAACTGAATACGCTTCTGCGGAAACCAAGAGGTGTAGTACAGAAGCTCACGCGAGGCGGAGCCGCAGAACAGACAAGGACAGGCAAAGAAAAACACTCGCAAAAAATGCCAGCTGAAGGAGACAGGTAACAAAGGGAAGAAAGTAAGTAGAGCACAGAAGGTAGGCACTAGGAAGGCAAAGGTAGCTGCAAGGATGGTCGGCAAGGAGGGATATCCAAGAACGAAGTTCCAAATGTACCGGAGCGATGTGTACAGATACAACGCACCGGTTTGGGGGAGGAGTCAGAATTTAAAGGTACGGACACCATATTGAATGAGGACTAGAGCGCTCGCAAGTCAATGCTTCCAGCGCTTCCAAACCTTCCATTCTCCGTTCCTGACAGTATACCCCCGTCTTCTCGGGGGACTCCCTGGTTTGCCCGGATGAAGGCGATGGAACCTCTGTACAAGGCGTTTGGCATGTATATGGCTCACAGGTTCCCATGTCCTCTCTTCAACTGGATAACCCTTCCAATGAACCAAATAGTGCAACCTTCCCTTGTGGTATCTGGAATCGACCAGACGAGACACCTCATATTCTTCTGGCGGAAGGCTCACCTGAGCACGCGTCTTGAACACAGGTCTCTTAAAAGGGTCCTCCTTATGTTCTTTGAGAAGGGAGACATGGAAGACAGGATGCACCTTTCTGAGATATTCTGGTAGCTTGATCTTATATGCTACAGGGTTGATCTGTTGAAGAATGGGAAATGGCCCAAGGAAACGAGAGGAGAACTTCCCCTTATGAACCCATCTGGGTAGAAATCTGGTGGACACCCAGACAAGCTGCCCTATCTTCCAGCTCGGATTGGCAGTACGACTCTTGTCAGCCCATTTCTTGTGTGTAAGTTGACTTGCTTGGTGCGCTTCTTTAGCGAGTCTGTGTATCTCCTGTAGGTCCTGTAAGACCCCATCCAACGCCAGAATTTTGGTAGAAGGAGGATTGAGCCAGGGTAAATGTTGAGGATGATATCCGTAGGTACAATAGAAAGGACTCATCTGGATCGAGGTATGGAGAGAGTTATTGTAGGCGAATTCTGCCTGTGGGAGGAAACGATACCATTCTTCTTGTTGCGGACTGCAAAAACACCTGAGGTACTGTTCTAGGCTGGCATTTAATCTTTCAGTTTGGCCATTGCTCTGTGGGTGATATCCAGAAGAGAGAGCCTTGTGAATCCCTAGAACCTGGCAGAGAGAAGCCCAGAATTTGGAGGTGAATTGAGGTCCTCTGTCTGACACTATGGTCCTGGGCAAACCATGTAGACGGACTATATCCTGCAGAAAGGTTGCGGCCATCTCAGAGGCTGAAGGAACTTGTTTAAAGGCCGAAAAATGCGCAAGTTTGCTGAATGAGTCAACTGTCACCATAATAGTAGTCATGCCATATGACGGAGGGAGGTCTACAATGAAATCAGTAGAGATGTGTTCCCATGGATATTCCGGTAAGGGTTCTTGCTGCAGTAGCCCCAGAGGTCTTCCCGTTCGGTGTTTGTTGGAAGCACAAACCGAACAAGTGGAAACGTACTGGCTTACGTCTCTTCTTAAGGTTGGCCACCAAAAGCCCCTCCGTAGCAAATCCAATGTCTTCCTGATTCCCGGATGTCCAGATAAAGGAGTATCATGACACCAGGAAAGTATCTGATTTTGTAGCTTCTTAGTGGGAACATAGAGAGCTCCTTCATGATAATACAATCCGTCCTTATCTTGAATTACAGTTGACGGAAGCTCAGTGCCCATCTGATACTGTGGAATTAGGTCTTGAAGAAATGAGACGGTCGAAGCCAATACTTTGAGATTAGGGAGAACCAATTCGTGTCCTATGTAGGAGCCAGAGGTATCCCCAAGACTTCTTGACAAGGCATCAGCCTTCATGTTCTCTGTACCAGGTAAGTATGTAATTAAAAAATCATATTGTAAAAAATAATATGCCCATCTGGCATGCCTGGCGTTGGAACATTCCAACTGTTGTAAAACCCGAAGGTTACGATGATCTGTTCTAATAGTAAACGGATGAGTAGCACCCTGTAAAAGATGTCTCCACTCCTGACAAGCCAGCTTGATAGCCAATAGCTCCTTTTCTATCACAGAGTAGTTGCGTTCACTACAAGTAAGTGTTTTGGAGTAATATGCTATTGGATGTTCATTGTCGTCATCTGACCTTTGAAGCAGAACTGCTCCCACCGCCCCTGTAGAAGCGTCTGTTTCCAGAATGTAGGGTCGATTCTGATCCGGTTGGACCAGAATGGGGGCTGTGGAAAAACATTCTTTTAGAAAACAGAAGGCTCTTTGGGGCCCTTCATCAAATGCGAACTTGACTCCTTTTTTCAATAGAGAGGTCAGTGGAAGTACCTTGTTAGAGAAGTTGGGAATGAACCTTCGATAAAAATTGGCCAATCCTAGGAAGCTTTGGAGTTCTTTAACATTGACAGGATTTCTCCATTCTCTGATAGCCTTCACCTTACTGGGGTCCATCTTGATCCCTTCTTTGGATAAGATATATCCTAGATAGGACACGGACGTAGCTTCAAATGAGCATTTCTCTGGTTTTACTAGTAGTTGATGGAATTGCAGACGCTGTAAGACTAGTCTGACCAGTGACTTGTGCTCCGATAGAGTCTTGGAAAAAATGAGGATGTCGTCCAGGTACACTACCACCGACACAAACAGCATGTCTGTGAAAATCTTGTCCATATACCTTTGGAAAATGGCCGGTGCATTCACAAGACCAAATGGCATCACTCGGTATTCGAAGAGACCAAAAGGGGTACGGAACGCTGTCTTCCACTCGTCCCCTTTCTTGATCCTCAAGAGGTGGTACGCCCCTCTCAAATCAAGCTTGGTAAAGAACACCGCTCCATGTACAGCCTCCAAGATGTCCCGGATCAAAGGCATAGGATACCTATCTCGAATGGTAACCTTGTTGAGCCCCCTGTAGTCTATACAAGGGCGTAGCTCTGCGGAGTCCTTTTTAGGAATGAAGAACAAGGAAGCCCCACAGGAGGATCTGGACTCTTGGATGAGTCCGTTTTGAAGATTTGCGTCGAGGTATTCTCTCAGAGCCTTCCTCTCTGGTAGAGACAACGGGTACATTCTTCCAAAGGGAACCACTGCCTCAGGTATCAGGTCGATACCGCAATCTTCTGTTCTATGAGGCGGGAGTTGACGGGGAACGGCATCCAGGAACACCTCTGAGAACTCTTGATAATGGATGGGAACTGATGCCACTGTGATTGGAACTGGTGTACTGTTTCGGTCATTTGCTAGAGTGTTGGACGTTGAGGACAAGCTCATGCAGTGTGTTTTACAGAATGTAGAATTGAAGACTACCTTGTTAGCCGTCCAATCAATTTGAGGGTTGTGCCTCCTCAACCAAGGAATGCCAATGACCAACGGAAAATGAGCTGCTCTGATCTGGTCAAAAACCAGAAACTCCTCATGATGGCCTAACCTCATTCTCAACGGAATGGTTTCCTTGGTAATAGGTCCCGAAGATAAGGGTCTTCCGTCCACCCCTTCCACCGGAATGGGAGTGGCCTTAGATATTGTGGAAACAAAATGTTCTGCCGCCCACTTGGAGTCGATGAAATTCCCTGCTGCTCCACAGTCAAGCATGGCGAGCACCTCTGTGGGACCTGCATCAGACAGCCATAAGTCAACTCGAAACACCATTAGACTGTTGTCATCCGGAATGGTTACTGCTCTTGTGTAGTTGCAAGGGTGCTTGTTACTTCCCCCGAAACTTCCCTTGCTGTAGATCGGGGGTTGAAGTTTCCCTGTCTTCGAGGTGGCACCTCAGGACAGTCTCTTAAAAAGTGCTTTGAGGAGCCACAATACATACACAGTCCAGCCTCTCTTCTTCTTCTCTTTTCTTCTTGAGTTAGAGGTCCTCGGGCTGCCCCTATCTGCATAGGTTCTTCAGGCGGATGGGTAGCTCTGGTGGGTGGAGGAACAGGAGAGGGAAGGCCGGTTGGCTGTGGAAAGCCTCCGGTTCGTCTTCTTTCTAATCGTCTCTCTTGTAGACGGGACTCAATCTGAAGAGATAAAGTAACCAGATCTTGAAAGGACGCAGGTCTCGCCACTCTGGCCAGCTCATCCTTGATTTCATCACGAAGGCCACGTCTGTAGATGGTTTGCTGAGCGGAATCAGGCCAATCTGCCTTGGCGGCCAGCCTCTGAAAACGAGACAGATAAGTTTGTACGTCCGTGTTTCCCTGGCTGACATCTAGGATAGCTTCTAGAGAGGAATAGAAGACTTCTGGTCGGTCGAAGCGTGCTTTAAACACCTCCGTAAAACGATCATAGTCACCCAAAATCGGGTCGTTTCCGGTGACAAACGGTGTAGCCCATGAGAGTGCATTACCCATTAGATTTGCAATGATAAATCCGACCTTAGCTCAAGCAGTCTCATAAGCATGGGGTCGAAAGGCAAAATACACTGTACATGCGTCAAGAAAGTCCTTCAGCCCTCCCGGGTGACCATCATATTTGCCAAAGGAGAGTGGCATTGTAGGCAGGTCTCCCCTGTCATCACGATGCAACACAACCTGTTGTCGGAGGGCTATGTTCTCTGTTCTCAACGCCTGGACCTCCATAGTAAGGTTCTGCATCGCTGCTACCAATTCTTGATATTGTTCTAACGATGCCATGGTAGATATTGGGCGTTGTATACTGTCAAGATTGGAGGCCTTATCCCCTTCCTCCTCACCTGAATCTTCTGTGGCGGATTCCCTTGGATTCGACTCCGTCTTCTTACGATCCTTCCTCCTTACAGGAGTTTTGTCCTTTGATGTCTTGGCTTTCTTTTCGTGTAAATAGGGTCGGGCCCCTCCGGAGGCCACCGTGGAAGAGATAGAACCCTGTCCGCAGGGACCCCCAGGGGGCCGGACCTAGATCAGGGAAAAAGCACGAAGGCAGAAAAAACCCTGTTTCCAGATGGGTACCAATAAGGAGTTGAGAAATGAAGTCTGGCTGCAGTTGAAGGCTAATGAAGTTGACCAACAACTCCGGTGGAGGGAGCCGTTAAGCTCTGTGCTGACATTAGGGCGAAACTCAGAGGAAAGGTACAGGAACCCAAATAACCAATAAGTAAATCTTTAAGGAAGACAGAACAGATAGAAATGTCCGTAAATAACAGTGCTAAGTATGAGATTATGTGCAGGTAACCATAAGCAGAAGGTAGAATTATACCTGCCAAGTGCGGTAATTCAGTAAACAAGAACCGAGAGTGCAGAGAAGACAAAAGGCAGAAAACGCCGAACAACTAAACTGAATACGCTTCGGCGGAAACCAAGAGGTGTAGTACAGAAGCTCACGCGAGGCGGAGCCGCAGAACAGACAAGGACAGGCAAAGAAAAACACTCGCAAAAAATGCAAGCTGAAGGAGACAGGTAACAAAGGGAAGAAAGTAAGTAGAGCACAGAAGGTAGGCACTAGGAAGGCAAAGGTAGCTGCAAGGATGGTCGGCAAGGAGGAATATCCAAGAACGAAGTTCCAAACGTACCGGAGCGATGTGTACAGATACAACGCACCGGTTTGGGGGAGGAGTCAGAATTTAAAGGTACGGACACCATATTGAATGAGGACTAGAGCGCTCGCAAGTCAATGCTTCCAGCGCTTCCAAACCTTCCATTCTCCGTTCCTGACATATTTGAGGAAAAGATCCCTAAGGCTTTGCCATCCCATTAAATGGAGGATCTTGCCATTAACCTACTTCCTGATTCTATGGTTCCATTCAGGTGTATGTTTCCCTTTTCTCTTCCCGAAAAGAAGGCTCTTAGGGAGTATCTGGACTGCAACTTACTGAACTGATGTATTAGGAGTCCAAGTCTCTGGGGTGCCTCATTGTTTTTTGTCCCTATGAATGATGCCCAGGAGCTCTGACCCTGTATTGATTACATACGATTGAACAGGGTGACTATCTGGGATAGGTACCCCATGCCCTTAATTAAGGACATTCTGGAAGCTGTCCAGGGGCTGTCGGCCTTTACTAAACTCGATCTACGCAGAGCCTACCAGCTACTTAGAATCTGCCGTGGGGACGAATGGAAGACTGCGTTCTGGACCCTTTTGGCCATTTCAAATATCGGGTCATGCCCTTTGGTCTGGTCAATGCCCCTGCAGCCTTCCAGTGCCTAATGGACAGGCTATTCTCAGACCTATTGTTCCATTGCTTAATCGTCTATTTAGACAACATACTTGTTTATCCTACAACCAAGGAACAACATCAGAAACATCTAAGGGAAGTTCTTGAACGACTGTGCCTCAATCAGCTGTTGGTGAAACCTGAAATATGTATGTTTGAAGTCGTGTTGGTTCCATATTTGGGGTTTGTTCTGTCCAACAAGGGCATACGGATGGATCCTAGAAAGACAGCAGCTATTCTGCAATGGCCCCTCCTTCTTCCGTTAAAGACATTCAACATTTCTGGGTCTGGACAATTTCTACCGTAAGTTCATAAAGAACTTCTCCACAATCACACTTCCAATTACTGCAGTGTTTTTCCTTGCTGTTTATTGAGGAGGACATTGTGGCATCCTTCTGTAGTAGACCTTTCTTCTTCGAGGGTCGGCGAACAGAACAAAAGTAGACTTCACCAGCGCTGCGCCAGAGCCATCCTTCTAGCGAAGACTCGGGTGGCAGGAGGAAGCTACCTTTGAGATCAACCCACGTTACCACAAAATGCAGAGTAGGTGCATCACTTAACTGTCCCTGTTGTACCTTAATGATTGAAGCCACATTGAATTATTTGGCTCTGTTAAGCATTGAGTCTGAAATGGTTCAAGAGATAGAATTTTCTGACATAAGAAATGATTTTGCAATATTCAAATCTAGAAGGAAATATTTTGTTTAATCTTGGCATTGTTTCAGGCAGATGAGCCTTGCGCAGTTGAAAGCATATACTCATTGGATACTTTTCGTTTCATTCTTTCTATGATTATCTGCTGTATGGGCATGAACTGAAATGCTAAGTGAATGTTGATGTTTGATACATGCATTTTTGTTTTCTCTGCTGCCTAGTAATGAAGTGTTTCTTTCAAGAGCATGTACTTAACTGTTAGGTTATCATTTTATTAAATAAATACTTGCTTAAAAATTATTTTCCTTTATTTTCTTTCAAACTGATTATATTATTCAAAAAATGTTACGCTCACCTGGCTCCCACAGGGGCGTCGATCTTAACTGGACAGCTGCGGTCTCCAACAATGTGACGCGTAGAGCCGAGATGACGGACTGGACTGGCCCACTTAGCTTCGTTTGCTTGGCCCGTAGAAATATTCTTCTGCAAATGGAGAAAGGGAATTAACCACCCGTGGAGTTGAGCGTTAACCCCCCCACTCCTGCTGTTCTCCCCACTGATCACCTTTGATGTCCCCTCTTATAGTCTCACCTGATGGTTTGAAAAGATGAGCTCTCCATCCTGCATTGAGGGCAGGGGCGCGTAGATAACCAGTTGCTTCACTGGCTCGAAGGAATTGGTGAGTTCCAGAACAATATTGACTCTGAGATTCCCGGCAAGACGCCGTAAGTATGTGGTTCGTAAGAGTTCAAATGTCTGACTTTCACTCGTGTCCAATTCCTTGCAGGTTGCAGCTTGACCCTAGCGAAGAGTTCCTCGTGGCAACCGGTTATATTCAGGTAAGGATTTGTATTATCCAACACAGTTCGATAAAAGAATGTCAATATGTAACCTGTTGCTTTCTCCCTTATTCAGGCGCTGAGAGAAAGTATGAAGTCTCTGGGAATAATGCCTCCGGCGGTAAAATCAGGTAAGTCTATTGTGGTGATGAGGTTTCCCCTTATTTGTCCCTTTGTTTCACCTTGCTGTCTTTTTGTTTCCCATTAGGGGCCGGGGTTCGGCGAGGATGCAGTGGAAGCTGCGCCGACCCGTGAAGAGGAATAGTACCCCTGGTGGTAAAATCAGGTAAGTCTAAGGGGGGTAACTAATATTGCCTCTGTGTATTCCTTTGGCTCACCTTGCTGTTCTTGTCTTCCCCTTAGGTGCTGGAGTGCAGCGGGAACATGCAGAAGGATGCGATGGAATGTGAAGATGCTGCGAAGGCCGGTGAGTTCAGCGCGGCGCTGCAGCAGGCGAGGCGACGCACATAAAATAACTTCTTTCTTCCAGCTCGAAGGCGCGATGGATCGGGAATTCAGGTAAGGATCAAAGGTATTTCTCTTGTTCTCACCTTTTCTCCTTCTTTCTCCCTTTTTCTAGGAGCTCCGGCCTCGAGGCGGGCGTGACAGAAGACTGGATGCAGACTTGCAGGCACGGTGAGCGTTACGCTGCTGGATGCAGAATAACGCGAAGCGTGTGCTGCTCTTCGGGCGTGGTTTAAATAGCCTCCAAAGTAGTCCCAGGTAAGAATTCCTCCCCAGCCCCACCCGAGTAAAAAATAGTCCCTAGGTAAAGTAGTCCCTTCCAAGCCTCTTTTGGCTTGGAGCTCTTTCAGCATGGTCTGCATCAGGTAAGTTTGCAGCATGGTCTGCATCAGGTAAGTTTTAATCTATGAGCCTGGCGCCTATGGTGCCAGGACTGACTCTCCATATGAGCCTGGCGCCATAGACGCCAGGACTGCACCCAAATAGCCCCTAGCAGGGGTTGTTGGGCTTGCTTCGAATAACTTGATGCCTGCTTCCGGGGTTGCTGGACTTGGTCTGGGTCCCCGGGGGTAGGCATCATGACAGCACTCCCCCACAAGGCCCCGCCTAAAGTCGTTCTTCCCTCTGGTTTCGGTTTGTCTGGGAAATTTCGGTGGAATTTTTTCACCAATCGCGGTGCATGAACGTGGTTACTAGGTTCCCATGACCTTTCCTGTGGTCCGTAACCTTTCCAGTCGATTAAATAAAAAAGTTTTGACTTTATCAGCTTGGAGTCCAGGATGTTCTTCACTTCAAATTCGGGTTCCCCGTCTACAAGGATGGGGTCTGGTGGCTTGGTTAGTCTTGTCCCTAGTTGCACTGGCTTCAAAAGTGACACATGGAAGACGGGGTGAATTCGCATATTAGCAGGTAAGTCCAACTTGACAGCCACCGGGTTGATAATAGCCTTAATAGAGTAAGGTCCCAAATATCTGGGGTTAAAGGTCCGTGTTCCCTTTCGAGGTATATGTTTTGTGGCTAACCATACTTGGTCCCCTATCTGGTATTGTGGAGTATCACTTCTATGCCGATCAGCATCTTTCTTGTATTTTTTTTTCGCCTGTTTTAAATGTGCAGTTGCTTCCTTAAAGGCTTGTGTAATCGTAGCGTGAAGATGGTCCACTGCGGGCATTTCTAAGTGTTGGGGTGAGTCAAGGTCTGAGGTTCGAGGATGGTGCCCATATGAGGAATAAAAGGGGCTTTGTCCAGTTCCAGAATGTACTGAATTATTGTAGGCATATTCGGCGATCCTAAGAATGTCTTTCCAATTACTCTCAGTCTGAGGTAACATACAACGCAGATATTGTTTGAGAGTCTGGTTGGTCCTCTCCGTTTGACCGTCAGTTTGGGGGTGGTGACTGGTCGATAACCTCACATCGATTTGCGCCAATTGACAACATTTTTTCCAAAAATGTGAAATGAATTGACTGCCCCGGTCAGAGACCAATACGGACGGAAATCCGTGTATGCGACAATGTTTTCGAGGAACTCCTTGGCCAGGATTGAAGCTGAACGTAATCCCTTTAAAGGAATAAAGTGGGCCATCTTGGAAAAAAGATCAACAATAACTAGAATGGTGTTAAATCCATTGCATGGGGGTAGATCAGTAATAAAGTCTAACAATAAGGTGTGCCATGGTGTAGGCGGAATGTCTAAAGGTTGTAAGTGTCCAGCTGGTTTTTTCTTTTGACTTTTGTTTTGGGCGCAAATGCCACAAGACATCACAAATGATTTAATATCCTTTCGCCAGGTGGGCCACCAGAATTGTCTCTTAATTTTAGCTTCAGTTTTTGCAATACCTGGGTGCCCCTCCATTAGGGTATCATGATAACGGGAAATGACTAGCTCTTGTAGTTCCTTGTGTGGCAGAAATAGCCGCCCTTGGTAATAAGGCAGGTCATTGGTGACAGAGTAGTCCGGGCCTTTCTTTACCCAGTCCTGCAGGGCTGTAGGATCAAAGAATTGCTGGATCTTTACCTGAATGTCCTCTAGTGTCTGTAGAGTAGTCATGCCAAGAATCACTGATTCGGAAATTATAGGTACTGGTTCTGGGTTTACTTCTGCCTCTCCCATTCCTATTCGGGATAAGGCGTCTGCTTTACCATTCTTACAACCTGGTCGATAGGTTATCATGAAATCGAACTCAGCAAAGAACAATGCCCATCAGAGTTGGCGTGACGATTGGGCCTTGGCTGTCTTTAAATACTATAAGTTCCGGTGATTGGTGATCAAAGTAATGGTATGCCTGGCACCGAGAAGATAGTGCCGCCAAGCCTTGAAGGTGGATTTAATGGCTAATAACTCCTTGTTGGTAACCACATAGTTTAACTAGGGTGCCGAGAACTTTCTGGACCAAAATGCTACTGGGTGAAGCTGGCCAGTTTCAGGGTCCTTTTGAGACAGGACAGCTCCCATGGCTAAACTAGATGCATCAGTTTCCACTATGTATGGAAGTTCAGGGCGCGGGTGCTTTAATACAGGTGCAGACGTGAATTTCGCTTTCAGCTCTTGGAAGGCATTTTCAGCTTCTTCAGTCAACATAAAGCGTTTATTTTTTCGCAAGAGTGCTGTGATGGGATGTACAGCATGTGAAAAATCTGGGATAAATCTGCGGTAGAAATTGGCAAAGCGGAGCATTTGTACTCCTTTAACTTAACTTGGTGATGGCCACTTAAGGATTGCATCCACCTTTCGTGAGTCCATTCGGACTCCTCTTGGGGTCAGGATAAACCCAAGGAATTCAACTTCTGTGGCATGAAAAACGCATTTTTCCAGTTTTGCATATAGTTTGTGCTGGCGCAATTTCTCAAGGCTGCTCGGACGTGCTTCACATGGTCGGATTCTGAAGAGGAGTATACTAGAATATCATCGATATGTACGACAACACAAATGTCAATGAGTTCACGAAGGAAGGACATCGTTCATGAAGTATTGCAAGGCTGCTGGTGCATTGCACAACCCGAAAGGCATCACCTGGTATTCGAATAACCCATACTTAGTGCGAAAAGCAGTCTTCCATTCGTCACCCTCTTTTACACGTACCAAATGGTATGCCCCCCGGAGATCCAACTTAGTGTAAATGCAAGTGTCCTTCACTTGGTCTAGTAGTTCAGGGATCAGAGGCAATAGGTATCGGTTCTTAACAATTATCTGGTTAAATGCGCGGTAGTTTATGCACGTTCTGAGGTCACCTTCCTTTTTGGGCACGAAGAACAAAGCTGAAGATGCAGGGCACTTGGATGGGCGAATGAAGCCATTAGTAAGGTACTGGTCTAAGTATTGTCATAGGTGAAGGTTCTCAGGTTCCGTAAGGGCGTAGATCCTGCTACAAGGGGGTTGTGCACCGGGTATGAGATCGATTTGACAATTGTACGATCTGTGAGGTGGTAAGGTGTTTGCCTGTTCTTTTTGGAAGACATCCTGGAATTCTTAGTATTCTGGAGGTAGTTGCACGGCTGCTGTGGTTAGTGTGGCCAGGCCTACGTTCAGATTTTTCTTAGGGTAACAGGTTTGTGCACAATCCGGGAAGGTTATTCTCTTCTCTCGCCAATCAATGCAAGGATTATGTGTTTCCAACCAAGGTATCCCCAGTATTATTTGGAACTGTGGGGCTTTGATTAGATCAAACACAATAGTCTCTCGATGCCCATCCTGACCCAATAGTGTCATCTCTGCGGTGGAATGAGTTACAGGCCCCGAGGCAATTTCAGTTCCATCGACTGTGGTGATGACATCTGAGGTGGTTTTTCGGCAGAGAGGCAGATTCATCCTGGAAGCCAATTCGTAGTCCACATAGTTTCCTATGGCCCCACTATCAATGTATGCCCTTACTGCGTGCGTACGCGATGGCTGCCTTGGATCTACGAGGACCATTGGTATGATGAAATGCGAGGTCTGAGTATCCTTCTTCAAGCTCGGCAAGCGGACCTCTACGCTTGTCGGGCGTGGTCATTTCCCGAGTCTGACTCCATATGGCTTTTATCAGCAGTTCCTACCACCTTCTTGGGTGGTTTTACAGGGCAATCCCGTAGAAAATGCCCAGAAGTTCCACAATATAGACACAATTGCATTTGCTGTCTCCTTTCTCTTTCCTTCTGGGTTAAGGGTCCTTTAACCCCTCCGATTTGCATGGGTTCTGAAGCATCTGCTCCTTTGGGCTTAGCGTGGGTTTTGACCAACACCCGATTCTCAAACTTGGCTCGATCAGCCTTTCTGTTCTGAAGTCTGTGATCTAACTGGACCACTAAGTCTATATATTCAGCGCAGTCTTGAGGTGGGTTCACGACTTGAGTTCTCCTCGAAGCCCTCGATGAAATAACGTGATTCGGTTTACCTCAGGCCATCCAGTTTCCACTATCAACCTATTAAAGGTTGCGATGTAGGATAGAAGGTCCTGGTTACCCTGTCGTAGGGACAAAAGTTTGTTATCCAGGGCCTGTCCTTGGGAGTGCCAGGCAAATAGTCTTTCCATGCTCATTTGAAAGCCCTGAAAATCCCGAAGAATTGGCTCATCCTGAGTGACTAGTGGAATTGACCAATCAGCTGCACTGCCGCTGAGATATGACAATACGAAGGCTACCTTGGCTTGATCGTTTGGGAAGGCTCCAGGTCTGCATAAAAAGTGCAAGTGGCATTGGTTCATAAACACGGCGAACCTTTTGGGATCTCTGGCAAAGCGTTAGGTCAGAGCTAATGGAATATTTCCTGGTAGGTTTATTTGCACAGGGTTACTTGATGAAACAAGAGCTGGATTTCCCCCGTGACCTGGTAGGGGTGCTTGTCCAGCCTGGCTTTGCAGTAGTTGCCTAGCAAGGTCATCAATTCGCTCTTTTGACAAAATCAGTTCTCTCCTAAGAGCATTGGTTTCTTGACGGGTGGAATGCACTTCAGCCCTCAGTTCCCCTAGTAATTGGGCCAATTGGTCAGTTTCTGAGGTATCCATAATGCCAGGGTGGAAATTTGTGGGTAGGCTTCGCGTTCTGTTACGCTCACCTGGCTCCCACAGGGGCGTCGATCTGAACTGGACAGCTGCGGTCTCCAACAATGTGATGCGTAGTGCCGAGATGACGGACTGGACTGGCCCACCTAGCTTCGTTTGCTTGGCCCGTAGAAATATTCTTCTGCAAATGGAGAAAGAGAATTAACCACCCGTGGAGTTAAGCGTTAACCCTCCCCCACTCCCGCTGTTCTCCCCACTGATCACCTTTGATGTCCCCTCTTATAGTCTCACCTAATTGTTTGAAAAGATGAGCTCTCCATCCTGCATTGAGGGCAGGGGGGCGTAGATAACCAGTTGCTTCACTGGCTCGAAGGAATTGGTGAGTTCCAGAACAATATTGACTCTGAGATTCCCAGCAAGACGCCGTAAGTATGTAGTTCGTAAGAGTTCAAATGTCTGACTTTCACTCGTGTCCAATTCCTTGCAGGTTGCAGCTTGACCCTAGCGAAGAGTTCCTCGTGGCAACCGGTAATATTCAGGTAAGGATTTGTATTATCCAACACAGTTCGATAAAAGAATGTCAATATGTAACCTGTTGCTTTCTCCCTTATTCAGGCGCTGAGAGAAAGTTTGAAGTCTCGGGGAATTATGCCTCTGGTGGTAAAATCAGGTAAGTCTATTGTGGTGATGAGGTTTCCCCTTGTTTGTCCCTTTGTTTCACCTTGCTGTCCTTTTGTTTCCCCTTAGGGACCGGGGTTCGGCGAGGATGCAGTGGAAGCTGCGCCGACCCGTGAAGAGGAATAGTACCCCCAGTGGTAAAATCAGGTAAGTCTAAGGGGGGTACCTAATATTGCCTCTGTGTATTCCCTTGGCTCACCTTGCTGTTCTTGACTCCCTCTTAGGTGCCGGAGTGCGGCGGGAACATGCAGAAGGATGCGGTGGAATGTGAAAATGCTGCGAAGGCCGGTGAGTTCAGCGCGGCGCTGCAGCAGGCGAGGCGACGCGCATACTCCTTTCTTCCAGCTCGAAGGCGCGATGGATCGGGAATTCAGTAAGGATCAAAGGTATTGCTCTTGTTCTAACCTTTTCACCTTCTTTCTCCCTTTTTCTAGGAGCTCCGGACTCGAGGTGGGCGTGGCAGAAGACTGGATGCAGACTTGCAGGCACGGTGAGCGTTACGCTGCTGGATGCAGAATAACGCGAAGCGTGTGCTGCTCTTCGGGCGTGGTTTAAGTAGCCTCCAAAGTAGTCCCAGGTAAGTATTCCTCCCCAGCCCCACCCGAGTAAAAAATAGTCCCTAGGTAAAGTAGTCCCTTCCAAGCCTCTTTTGGCTTGGAGCTCTTGCAGCATGGTCTGCATCAGGTAAGTTTGCAGCATGGTCTGCATCAGGTAAGTTTTAATCTATGAGCCTGGCGCCTATGGCTCCAGGAGTGACTCTCCATATGAGCCTGGCGCCATAGACGCCAGGACTGCACCCAAATAGCCCCTAGCAGGGGTTGTTGGGCTTGCTTGGAATAACTTGATGCCTGCTTCCGGGGTTGCTGTACTTGGTCCGGGTCCCCGGGGGTAGGCATCATGACAAAAAATAAAGTAAAAATGTCTTCAATATAGTATCCTTTGGGGAAACAGGTCATTGAGATGTCTAGTGTTTATATTTTATTAACAACTATATAGTTTAAAGTCTAGACAAGCTGTTGAATTTGATTCGAGGTATGTAATCCTGAAATGATGTATGATCCTTAGGCACACAGGTAAGGTTCCATCAAAATTCCATTATTACAGCATCTGTCAGTTACATTAAAATAGTACAGAGGTAACTACTGGCTCCCATCACCCAGGCAGGGGCTCTCCAACTGCCTGGCTGTAGGACCTTCTCACCACACATTCTCTTACTCCCACATAAACATTCTCACAGTCACACCCAACATCATATCTTGCATCATCAGCTTATGCATCCATCCCAAGCACTATATAACACCTCTCCCTTCCTTCCAGATCTCAAAACAAAACAACGAAGCACATCAAAGCACATCTCCCTTCTTCATATAAAGCTACATTCATCAAAAACACATCACACACTTACCTCTGCCAATGTCAGCCGCATGCTGGGTGAACATAGACCGTATGAGATATGATGGGACAGCACCAACTACTATACAAGAACAGAAAAGCACGTGGAAGCCATATGTCTTTACTCTCTTGGTGTATCTGTCCATTTGTCCAGTAAGTCTTTATTTGGCTCCCGGTACTGTTCTAAATTCTTGTACACCTTAGAGGCCAGGTGACCTTCTGATTTATATTCTCTTAACCAGCTGTGCAATCCTTTGCAATCCTCTGGGATTTTGTTTACCAGAACTTTCTTCAGCTTTCTATATTCCCCCAGAGTACAATCTTTGAGATCTTTTTCTAAAGTTAATCACTTAAAGAATTTGAGAATGAATAAGGTTCTTAAGTTGAGCAAAGACTATGGGGGTCTATATGAGTTTGGAGGTAGCCATGGTGCTATTAGCGCCATGGCTGCCTCCAAACCTGAGTCCGGGTCCGGTGTCACTGAATGGGGACTTACCGGGACATTCCGACCTATGCAGACCTGGTAAGTCCCCATTCAGTAAACCATTCCCCATTCCCATTTAAGCCCCCATAGGGCTCAATGGGAATGGGGAAGGTGCTAATAACGGGCCCGCAAATTACGGGCCCGTTATTAGCTCCAAGGTCCCTTAACGGTCCCGCAAAGAATGGCTGGTCAGACCAGCCGTTCCTGCTCGGACCCACTAAGGGACCTCAGAATATGGCGGTAGGCGCTTAACGGCACCGCCATTCTTAACGGTGCCGTTAAGCCCCTACCGCCATACTCGTAATGACCCCCTATGACTATGCAAGTATAATTCTGGGTGAGGAAGACTTGGTGGAAGATCTCTCTTTTTCACAACGGTGCTGGTTTTTCAGGGCGGTGAACTGCACAAAATCAATTATTCTGAGGAAGTGGAAATGTGAGGAAAGACCAGATGTTTCAGGAGGGCTGATTGACTTAAAACAGGTGTCGAGAAGATTATTCTTCACAGAGAAAAGAAATTGAATTTATTTGAACAAATCTGGGGCAGATTTTTGAAACTGTAAGATGGTTTTAATATGCTCCTGCACAAAAATCTGTTTTGTATGTTCGATTGTTTCCTGAAAGTAACTTCTTCTGCTGAAATCTGACGATATCTGTAATTGTGATTAACTTAGTTTTAGGTTATTTATTTCTTGTTATTTTTTTTTCTCTTATGTTAAATTGGATGTATGGATTATTTATGTTTTGTATGTAAATGTTAATAAACAGGTAAATAAAAAAATAAAAATAAAACACCCAACATGGCGGAGGTACAACCCCCTTTCTACTCTGGTCAGAGCTTAACACAGAACAACCACTCTCACAGATAACGCCACCCTGAAATGACAGAGGTTGAACCCCCTATCTACTCTGGTTAGATCTACACAAATGAACCACTCTCACAGGGCCGAGGTCAAATCCCCTACGTATTTTGGCTGACATAAATAGTGCAGCAACCACACACTTTTGTCGGAAGGTGTAAATACCCCCCTATCTACTCAGGATGTTATAAACCATGCAACAACCCTACTAATATCACTCTTTGGGCACACAAGTGAACTACATTGCTTAGCTGAAAGTCCATTGCTATAAATCCCTCACTCTCACTTTTTTTTCAGCTGGTTAAAATACTCACACTATGACAATATACATTTTATCATTGCCCTATAAGTCCATAGATGCTTACAGCTGCTAACCTGAACATTCTTCAAATGGTTAATCACCGGCACCTTCAGACTATGCACATATGCTGAATAAACTCTCAAGCATATGAAACCACTTAATTTCCTCAGATATCTTTATCTAAAGGTTCACAGCTCGTAACCTGCAATTCCTCAAACAGATTAGACCTAGCTCACTGTGCGTCACTGTCAATTCTACAGGGTTAAAACCCCTTGCTGTCTCCTCAGTCACCAGCAACATCCTCACTGTGGTTAACACAAATCTACCTGTAATACTGTAGATATGTAATGCTATATCCTGTTACAGGAAATACACTATGGCATGTACCTTGCTCTTTTAAGTTATCCCCAAAATCAGGGTGAGAGATCACATACAGATTCTCTGATGTACTCCTACATAGAGACAACATACAAATTAGGATTTCTTCAAGGTCAACAGAGTCTTTGACACTGAGTTATTTAATTTATACAAAAAATGTTATGCAAATGAGACAAAAAACACCCAAGGGCACTTACCTATTTACAATGTTATAAACAGTACAGGTGAGTGCAACCCAGTCAAATAAAATGGATTTTGATTAACAAAGAACATGTTTATCTTTTGTTGATCGACATAATTGGTTTTACAAATGACGTATGAAACACAGAACAATACATATTCTGGTGAACGGAAAACAGTGTAATGGGTGTTTTAAGGAGAGGTTGTCAACACTATTGTGTTTCGGCCAATATTGCATCCAAATATCGGTTATGGAAATGAACCTATATCGAGCTATGTTTTTTTACATTACTGTAATTGAAAAGAACAGTCAACCCTGTCCACTCAGGGCGATTGAAACATAATTTTTAGATAAGCAGATGTAAAAGCAATTTCAATGCATACAGTCACACCATTGTTAAATTCCACTTGTGTGTACACCTTGTGTAACAGAATTGGTCAATACATTTTTGGTCATCTCTGGTGTGTACTCCAGATGTTGCGTTGGCAGATGGGAGAAATATTTTATGCAAGTATGTTCTCATTCAACCGTATGTGTTCATGCGGAGCATGCCACAAATTCCTCGTCATATTGCAGAATCTGTTGCTCTTTGTATGGTGCGTGGACACAGGGGATGGCAAAGTGTGCCGAGACCCACTAGTTCCAAAATATTTTCCACTCAACGGTGATGTTCAGCCCGTTCCTGACTGTATGGAGTCTATGCATCCATCGTTGTTCTAGTTTGGTCAGTGACTTGTTGATGTCACCTCCTCTTTTCTGTGGGGTCAGTGGTTGTATGACTGTCCAGACCATGTCTTCGGTAGTGTCCCATTTGTGTATAGTCTTCGACCAGCGGTTTGTCTGGCGTTTGCTCTTTATGCAAGACCGGTATTCGGAGATGTGCTGTTTGATAGGTCTGATGATTTTTCCAACATAAATCAAATTGCAAGGGCACCTGATGACATATATAACATGCATGCTATTGCAATTAGTGTGGCTTTTGAGACCGACGAGATGTAATTCTACACATTGTCGTACCTCCATACCCATTTAAAGCATCAAAAGAGCATAAAGATAATTATGTACTTAACTACTCGAGATCACTTCACTTTCTAATCCACACATTCCCTGTCATTATTTTCTGACAGAGACCCTTCGGACACGGTTACACCATCTATTCCACGTCCTGATGAAGGCCAACTGAACACAAGCTCCAATAAGTAGCCTTACTTGGCCGAAACACAATAGTGTTGACGACTTCTCCTTAAAACTCAGTGTCCACCCGTTACACTGTTTTCCGTTCAACAGAATATGTATTGTTCTGTGTCATTTGTAAAACCAATTATATCGATCAACAAAAGATAAACATGTTCTTTGTTCATCAAAATCCATTTTATTTGACTGGGTTGTGCTCACCTGTACTGTATATAACCTTGTAAATAGCCAAGTGTCCTTGTGTGTTTTTGTCTCATTTGCATAACATTGTTTGTATAAATTAAATAGCTCAGGCTCAAAGACTCTGTTGACCTTGAAGAAATCCTATTTTGTATGTTGTCTCTGTGTAGGAGTACATGAGAGAATTTGTATGTGATCCCTCACCCTGATTTGGTTGATAACTTAAAAGTATATGCCCACCTGGGTTTATCAGGGTCTAGCCAGGTGCCCTTTTTCTGAATCTAATGAACCTTGCTCTTACACTTAAAATTGCCAAACTAACAAAGACAATTCCATCTTCCGTCGTGCATCACAAGGGTCTCTCACCCACCGCCATGCGCTGCTACTAGCATTGCTCCTGCTCATGCAGCCTTTTGCACGCGCTGACTTTACACTGTAGGCAGTCGACAAAATCCCTTCCTGCTCACCGCAGTACACCTCATGGAGAACTTCATTGAACCTCCACTTTTCGCTACACCGGCTAGCGTAGAAGTCACTTCCTCTGCACCTTCGTCTTCCTGCTTGCCGCACCCCACAATGACGTGACACAACAACGCCTCCAGGAACTCTCTGCGTCTCTGCTACAGAATGCTGTGCATACCGTGTGCCAGATGATCGCTATCTCCCCCCATCAATAAGGGCTACATCATCATTTGAAAACAGATGACAGACCCTAGAGAGCTCCCAGCTCCCACCAACGTTCCTGACAGGGACACAGCATCAGGTAGGAAGCAGCTGCACATTCATCCATAGCTGATCAATTTGCTATAGGCACCCAGGTGCCGCCATCTTAATTGTTGCGCTACTTAAACATACATTAGCACAATCAAACAGCAGTCATGAGTGCTCAGCCCTACTTCATAGGCTTCCTTCTTGACTTCTAAGACAGCACTACTAATGGCAGCATTCATCTTCCCCTGGGGCCCCTACCAGTCACATTGCCCCGCCTCTTGCACTGGGACTCGGGACACTTCTTTTTGCCCTGTCACCAGATGAATTGCAACTCCTGAGTCATCTACTGGGACACAGCACCCCTTTCGTCTGGGGCACGTACCCCTTCTTCTTCTGGTGCTCTGCTCCCTTATTTTTTACCCTGGGCCTTCTACTGAGCAGTGAATCTGCTCACTTCACCCTGGGTCATCTCCTGTTCATTGCACCTGCTTACTTCCCCCTGGGTATTTTCCTGGGCACTGCACCTGTATATTTCACCCTGGGTATTCTTCTGCCCTGGGTCATCTGCAGGACACTGGGTCTTGCACTGGGGACTTGTGCTTCTACAGCCCTGGGATTTCCTGCATCTCCCCCTCTTCTTTGCCCTGGGTGATGGGACTTACTTGTGGGGGCAGTGGTTCCTCTCTTTTCTTAACTGCACCCCCGCAGCAGACCAGTCACCTTAAACTTCTCTCTTTTACCACATAGGTCCAGTTTCTGTCTTCAAGAAGACCAACTCAACGCCGGTGAAGTGATGTAGGATCCTTTAGCACACAGGTAAGGTTCCATCATAGTTCCTTTATTACAACATCAGTCAGTTAAATAAAGATATTACAGAGGCAACTACTGGCTCCTATCACCCAGGCAGGGGCTCTCCAACTGCCTGGCTCTAGAACCTTATCACCATACATTCTCTTACTCACACATAAACATTCTCACAGTCACACCCAACAGTCCATTTTGCATCACCAGCTTCTGCATTCATCCCAAGTACTATATAACAAATCCCTTCATTTTTGCGGATTGGGAGGGGACATTTGTTTCGGGGGGGCTGACATGGGTTTCGGGGGGGGGTGGAGTAAGACATGGGTTTCAGGGCTAGGAGGCTAAGGCTGTCTGTGCCCTCTGCCCCAGAAACTGTTAGGATGACCCTGGTGATGGGTTGATGTCCTCGTTCTCCCTTATAGCTGCCTCCTCTCTAATGAGGTCGGCTTCTCCAAATCACATTGACCTTCTCTCAGTTTCTACTCACCTCTTGGGGTACTCGGGTGAGGGATTTTTCAAGGATCCCTTGTGCTGTAACCCCCCCCTCCTTAACTAGATAGGTTGTAGTACCATGATTATGGAGGATCACCTTCACGTCTCCCCTATAGTCGGGATCAACCATACCCACTGCAACCTCTAATGCATGGCGACAGGGAAGTCCAGACCTGGTTGCTAGTCAGATGTAGGTTCCTGGTGGAGGAGAAAGACTTAGGGCTATCAGTATCAATCGTCTTTCAAGGGGTGGGATGGATATAGTCTCTACACTATACACATCAAACCCAATGGACTGGGGATTTGCTAGCGTAGGGGATTTGACCTTCTAGTTTAGCTTTGTGAACAATAGGGGTCCCAGTTTATATCAGCTGCAAGCAATCCCACTACTGACACCATATGTGTTGAACCAGAAGAAGGACTCAGACATTCGTGTGCCATATCCAAGGGATTTTTTTTAAAGAAAAAGAAAAATGCCTTTCTCTCCCCATCCCTATGAGGGAAGTTCCCCACCTAATAAAATGGAGGGTGCTCTGCAATACACAAAAACAAATAGTCCTGACCTCAAATCCTAGAAGCTAACTGGCCCTACCACTTAGAAAAAAAACAACAAAAGGAAGCAGGCCAGAGTAATGGCCTCTGTCTTCGGCATTTGCCTGGCCCAATCACTTGGATCTCTTTTTCTTATGTACAAAGTTGTCACGGTGCCTGCCCCCAGACATCAGGAGCAGACCAGTCGGCCCAGAGTACTGGCACCCATGGTGGCCTTTAAGGCTCCAAAGGATTGCCTAAGGGCTTCCTGAGCTCAGTCCTGGCGCTGTTGGGACCAGGCTCATACTACCTTTTCAGGCAAGACAGGTTATCAAGTAACAGAACCATGTACAGCCCAGTCTGAGGTTGGTTGAAGGGACTACTTTATCTGGGGACTATTTGATAAGGTGTGGTGCAGGGACTACTTTACCTTGGAACTACTTCTGTGAAGCTATTTAAACCACGCCTGAAGAACAGAACACGCTTCGCGTTATTCTGCACTCCTGCAGCGTAACGCTCACCATGCCTGCAGCTCCAGTCCTGTCTTCAGCCACGCCCGTCCTGGTCATCGCGATCCGTGCCTGCAAAGGAAGGAGAGATCACAGATTAGAACAAGAGCTTACCCTGATACTCCATCGCCATCACTAGGCAGTCTCTGCATCTGCAGAAAAAGGAACATCAGTTAACCGCGCTACATCAGAACCAGCTTAAAGACAATTAGCATAGCGCAGCGTGATACTCACCTAAGCAATGTATGTGCATGCGTTCCAACGAGGCATTCTCACGCGATCGCCGTCCCGGTGCAGCTGCATCTGCAGAACAAGGAAAGAACACAACAGGTGAGCTGCGCTTCGCTAAAGGACATTCAAATCTCACATAGCATAATACTCACCAGAGGTAGTATTCCATTGCAGTTCCGTGAGTCACCATTACACAACCTTTGCTCCGACGGCGCCGTACCTGCAGAAACAAAAGGGGACAGCAAATTAGTAGCACGAAAGAACAATATCACTTGTTAGACATTTTTGAATCGTGCAAGTATTGAAACTTACCTTGGCATTAACTCATTTTATCCGGAAGGGAGTCGCCTTTCTTCGGGTGTACCTCCAAGGGAAATCTGCAAAGAAAGGTACAGGAGTGAACTTTAAGACAACCAGAACTCTAAAGCATTTCACACTATTTAGGATTTGCATAAAGTCTTACCTCAGAGTCATTGTTGTCTGGAACTCTGCCATAAGGCTACATGATCAGTGAAGTTAACTTGATTCCTGAATCTCGACGCACCCCTGCATACAGTCGCAGGATGGAGAGCCCACCCTTCATAACATTAAGGTGAGACACACTGAATGGACATTGGGAGATCACGGAAGTGGAAGTTGGCCCTTCTCCTTACGGCTAGTTAATTTATCACTTTCACCATTTTAGGCAAATCTTCCTTCGTGCCAGACAGACGAAACTAAAGAGGCAGGTGCAATCACTCATCACTTGGCTACGAGTCAGGCTGGTGGAGACTGCCGCAGTCCCGCTTCATTCAGCGACCCCTGTGGAAGCGTAACAAAAGTTCATCAATGTCCCTAAACACAGTTCATAACCTCTCTGTAGGTTTGATTGTCAAAAGTTAATGTCTTTCATACAGTTTCCCCAGATTTGACTCAGTGCTTGGAACCCTACAGGTTCTCTTTCTCTATACTTATTAAATGTCATGGTTCTCTGGCTCTTCAAAGTCCCCTGGTCCTCTAACAGGCTTATTTTCTCGTGGTCTCAGTGAGGCCTCAGACCATTCTGGTTTTCTCAGTTCCCGCAACCCTGCTGACTCTCCCAGCCTCAAAAGTTAGTTTATTTGTTTCTCAGAACTCCCCAAACTCCTCTGGTCTTCCACTAGTCTTGTTACAATCTGGTTTAAATAGAACGTTAGTCCATACAGGTTTACCAGGCTCCTGTAACCTTGCTGGCTTCCCCAGCCTTGACAGTCTCTTAGTTTTTCACGGCTCCCCAAAGCCTGATGGCCCTCTGTTAGGCTTGCTATCTTTTTGCTCGGGTTTGTCAGGCTCCCGTAACCGCATCAGCTTTCCCCACCTTGATTATCAAAGTTCATACCTCTTAATTGCGTTCTATGTTCGGGAGTGTTTGCTTCCCTTCTGTAGCTCATCTCAGTGGCAAAATGCACTTCTTGTGCAGAGCTCACAAATCCGGGCTCACCTCTACAGTGTGCTCTCTGTGTCGGTGACTGGGCCCCAGGACCACCACGGCTTCCTTGTGGCTGCACCATCAGATGAGATGGTCACTTTCACTTCTCTGTCGCACTTCCGACCATGGCTTCCAGGACGGTCAGGACACCAGCCTTTCATCATCCGGCTAGTGATTCTCTCGCTCTCCACACCACCGCTGGCTCCAGGGTCTAGCATGACTCTGCCATGCCAGGACATCTTCTCATCAGAGGCTCGCTGCGTAGGAGTTTCTCCCCGATTCAAAGTCCCTCATGTTTTTATATACGTCATCGCAAACAAAACAAACAAAAAGGGATGTCCGTCTTTGACTGCGCTGTTCAGATGAGCTCCAGCATTACCTGAAGTCAAAGAGTAGGAGAAATGTCACAGTGGTTTCAAAACAGAAGTAAGAACAGTCTTTCCAGTTCCCACATAGGCAGATAACAGATGTTGGACCAGAAGTACCTTAGCGGAATGGGAGTCCTCGTCCCCGGGAGGGGACTCACTCCTAGTGAGGTCCCACTTGCCCGGACACCTAGTTTTTTTATTTTCATATTTTTATTTCAGTATAGAGTTATAAACAGAAACATAAACAACAAGTGTCTTCACTGTGACAATGCATTTCCAAATACTTTTTCATATGGGCATTATATCCCTCTGCATTCTGCTCAATATTGCAACCTTCCCTTAATATAGTTTATGCGCATGCCTATTTTGCGTCCCCCTCCTTCTTTGGATAAGTGCCAAGCCTATTTCTAATTACTAGGTACCCTCTACAGTTGTCAAATCAGGATTTTCTATGTTCTCTGCAGTAAACATCCTCTGTGTCAGTTCGTTCCATGCTTCCACACCTTCACTGCCCTTGTGCCTCCCCTTTTGCAGCACTCTGTGGCACACTACCATCTCCGCCAATGACCAGCGTTTCAGGTCTGCCCACCAAGCCTCTATTCTGGGTCCATCAGCTGATTTCCAGGCCATTGCTATCCTGCACTTGGCCAGGATAAAGTCATTCATTTTAGATAGATGAGCTGCCCACCCCCCTCTCCTCGGGAACCTTCCCAGCAGACAAGACTCAGGGGGCCATGCTTGAATCAGGATCCCACTTCCTTTCACCCTTTCAGCTATGTTGTGCCAGAATCTGACTATTACCGGGCATGTCCAAAACATGTGCATCATGTCTGCGTTCCCCTGGGTGCATGTGGGGCAGACCTAGGCAGTGTCTCTATAGATGTTTGACATTCTATGTTGTGTTAGGTACGCCCTGTGTGTCACGTATGTCTGGGTGAGTTTGAATCTGGCGTTTCTGGAGATTCTTCGTATACAGCAGCACTCTTTGCCATTTAGTGTCTGTGAAAGCCCTCTCCATGTCTCGTTCCCACTGCCTGTGCACTTGCAGGTCTCCGGCTCCCATCCCTTCTATTAGTAGGTCATAAATCCTGGAGAACATGTGTCCCCCCTCTGATATGTCATGTAGGGTGTCCAGTGTTGAGTCGGCTCTTTCCCTGTGCCCGGCCATCTCTTACCTATCCTCTCTAAGTCCCTCACCCATAGTATTTCTTTCAGGTAGTGGTGTTTTAGCATTGGCTGCAGTAGCTGGGTGTCTAGGGTTGCCTCATTTCTGAGCCAGTTCGTTACAAACTGCAGTTGCCCGGCCAGATAGTACAGCTCAAAGTTGGGCACTCTAATTCCGCCATTGCTATAGTTCCTTTGCAGCATGCTTCGGGCTATTCTGTTTCTCCCCTTTCCCCATAGAATGGGTATGGCATAAGGCACGTTAGTGAAGTGGTACAGGACGTGCGGGAGTGCCACCATTTTCAACAATGCTGTTCTGCCTGGTACTCCAAAGGGTAGTTTCTCCCAGGACCTCATAGATCTTTCCACCCACTCAAAGGCTCTCTGTGTATTGTTCGTGTGTGTTGTGGCTACCCAGGTATCGAAAGGATTTCTCTATCCATCTCAGCCCCAGGTTTGGCAATTGGTCTATGGCTAGACCTCTCAGTCTCCCCAGCGGGAACAAGCTAGATTTTTCCCGGATTAATCGGATGCCTGAGTGCCTGGCAAACTGGTCTATTATGTCTAGTAAGTGTGGTAAGTTATCCTCAGGTTAGCTGACATACAGTAGCATGTCATCCACGTAGGGGGACACTGTGTGCACTACCCCGTCTATCTCTATTCCGGCTTCTGCGTATTATGTTCTCAGGAAGACTGCCAGCCGCTCCAAGGCCAAAATGTATAGCACTGGCGACAGCGGCCAACCCTGCTTTGTGCCTTTTCTTACGTCCCATGCCCCGGAGATATGTTTCCGTGTTTGCACTTTCACTCTGGGTGCAATGTACATTAGCCACACCCAATTCATAAAAGCATTGCCCATCCCAAATCTCTCCAAGGTCCCTAGTAACCATTCCCACCTGACCGAGTCAAAAGCCTTGACCGCATCCAGGGAGGCCACTGCGCATTCTCCACCCAGATGGTTTGTCCTATCCATCACATGATGCAGTCTCCGGAGGTTCCATGAGGTGTATCGCCCCGGGACATTCATACCCAGTTTGGTCTTCATGGATCAGGTTCCCTATCAATCTCTTGAGTCTGTTCACCAGTATTACTGCTAAGATTTTACTGTCCTGTTACATCATAGATAGTGGTCAGTATGATTGATTTCATAAGTTGTTCATTGTAAATAATAAAGCCTACGACCAAATAATTTCTCATCTAAGTTTGTCTTGGTGTAATAATGTAATAGTGTGGTTATTACCTTAAGCTTCTGCTCCTCTTAAGAGAGAGTGACAGTAGGTTTTTTTTATTTAAAAGCAATCAGCTTAAAACAAACCTTTTGCCAACATAATTTTCAAACGATATTAATATCCAGTTTCTCACTTCGAATCTTCATTTTGGAGTTGAACATTCCAGTAGCAGTCCAGACGTGGTTGTTTTTTTTCTTTTAGAAATTTTACAAGTGCTAAGCTCAATGATACTCTCTCCCCCTACATCAGGCTGACCCACCAGTGTTCTACAGATAGTGAAGGTTGTCGTTGAAAAATGTCCCCCGTATTTTCGTCCTCAGTTCTGTTAATGCCATACAGAGAAGTACCAGGTGCTGCAGGGTTTCTATGAAGTCTTTACTTCCACACAATCTGCATAGTTGTTCAGTTTTAGTCAGTCTCGCTAGTATTTCTTGCGTATGGTGTACGTTTAGATGAAAGCGCAAGAACTGCACTTGATAGTGACTGTTTCGATGTTTAGCAGATATTTAGGTATTGAGTTGTAGCTATGGGCTTCCGGAAGCACGTGTGCAAACAACCTAAATGATTGCCTTTGTTTTTGCATGTCTATCCAATCTTGCATCCACAGTTTCCGTTTAACCAAAAGTGGGTTTGCGATCAAGATGTCATCTGACGTCTGTAAACTGTATAGGATCGCATGGCAGGTGTCCCTCCACTACTTCAGTATCTGTTCTGATCCTGTAGTGATCGCTCCTTTTAACATTTTGAAACCTAGTGTAGGGTTTGGTAAAATACACTTCCGGTACAAAGCTAGAGTCTTCCATACCACTATTGCGTAATTGGATCGGCATGCCTTTAGATATATCGAGGACTTGTTTCCAAAACATGCCCTCTAGAACTGACCAGTCCTGTGCAGGCAGTGCAAAGAAGGACTCTGCACCGTAGGTCAAGATAGGCACCACCTTCATGCAGCAGAAGGAGATTAATGGCAATATTGAAAATCCACAATACCTTTTAAGTATAACTCTCCCTTGTGCTGCTACGTTTTTTGCCTTATTATGCAGATTTAATTCTCTATCTGCATCTCTCACACTTGCATTTAGGTACATCCCTAGGTACACCAGGGAGTTAACCTTCACTCGTTTTTTGGTGTTCAAGAACCGAACCATGAATGTTTACACAATTTGATGTTACTGGTAGGTTCTAACACCAACATTCTTGACTTTTCTGTGTTGATTTTCAGGCCGTTTGACTTGGCGTATTTGTGTAAAGCATTCAATTGCCTTTGTAGGCCATTTGGTGTTTGGTCTATTAGCCCCAAGTCATCTGCTTATAGCAATCGACTATCAGTATGCCAATTTTTGGGGGGAATCTCTAACCTTGCGCGTTGTGTTCTGAATATCCAATATGAATAAATTAAAGAGTGCCAGGGTGAGAGGACATCTTTGTGTTAGGCCCTTTTCAGTTAGTATGGGGTCCGAGAGTGATCCCCTCGTATCCAATCTTACTTGCATCGAAGTGCCAGAATACAAATCACTTATTGCCTCCCGGACATCTTTTGGGCAATCCCAGGACTTGAGCTTAGTTCATAATTTAGCCATTTATGGTGTCAAAAGCCTGTGCGAGGTCTATGAAGGAAAGGTAGATGTTCGTTTGTTTTTACCAGTCTTGTTCGAGCTTTCAATATTTTAATCAAGAACACATTTAGAGATGTTCCAACTCCTTTTACGAAGTCTGCCTGTTGTGTATCAAAATTGTTTGTTGCTGTACTCCAATTTGTTAGGGCCTTCAAGACCAGAGTAGTGAAACCATTTTCCTGCTACGTCTAGAAGGGCAATTGGTCTGTAATTCTTCGGGTCTGATCTGTTGTCCTTTTTGAAGATTGGGACCACCACAGATGTTTTCCATGATAGTGGCACCTTCTTGATCTCCTTTATATAGTCAAATAGTTCACATAGAAATGACGCCCACAAAGCAGGATCTTTTTTCAGCATTGTGTTTGTCATACCGTCTGGTCCCGGAGCTCGAGAACTACTTAGCTTATATATTAGATCCAGGATGTCTTCTTTGCTAGTTTCAAAACTCTATGGCTCTGAGCTCAGGGTTGTGTCCTCACCTTCTCTTTCAATTAGTTCTTCAATAGCAAATAATACAGCAAAGTGTTTTACCCAAACTTCCGCAGATACTGCGTTGACTGTAAGTTGCCATATTATTCACGTGTTTTTGGCTGCGATGTTTCCCAGCATTTGTTCAGAGTCTCACTGCACCACTAGTTACCTCTAAAATGTTGTTTTAGAGTTCTTCTAATACAAACTGCTTCTTGCGTCTGATTGTGTATTAGGTTTATGAGACTTTTTCTTAGGGAGCGTTTTTTGTTAACCACCTCTTTGTCAAAGGTGTGTAAAAAGGCTAATGAGCGTTTAGATCCGAATTTTCTAAATTCACTAAAGTCCATCAGGATTTTCGAGTTGTTCGGGGTCCCTCACGTGTGGTCCTTCTTTATCAACTCCACCTGTGTCTTGAATCGTTTTGTCAGCTGGTCAATTCTGGAGGGATAGATGATCAACCTGTTTCTTCCTGATGACACGTCTAATGATTGTGAATAATGCTGTGTTCGCCTTGAGGCTGAAATGCTCCAAGTAAATGTTAATATATTATGGTAACTTTGACTTGTTTGCAAAATTTCCAATGATTAAGTTCAAAGTATCATTTATTTATTTATCTATTTATAACGCACCGGTAGCCGCAGGCATCGGGGCCCACACAAGCACAGAACCACAGCAAAAGATGTGAAATGAAAAAAATGAAACAACAAGTGAGATCAGATGAGGGAGGGGTGTTGATTTATTTAGAAAATGTTGTTTTTAACATTTTCCTAAAACGCAAACGGTACATTTCCTGCCTTAGGTTCCCAGGGAGGGAGTTCCACAACTGGGCAGCGCGGACTGGAAAAGATCTGCCCAACCCCCTTGAGCATTTGAAAATGGGGTAGGAGGCCAGGGCCTGGTCTTCTGAGCACAGTTGTCTACCTGGGGAGTAGCGAGTTACCGCTGTTTTAAGGTAGGAGGGAGCGTTGCCATACAGGCAGCGATGAACAATGGTACATGATTTGAAGTTGATCCGGTCCTGTATGGACAGCCAGTGCAGGTCTTTCCTGTGTTTAGAGATGTGCTCCTTCCACGGAATACTTTTAATGATTTGCACGGCATCATTTTGGATCCGCTGTCATCTCTTTATACTGGAATTGCTGGCTCCAAGAAGTAGCACATTACACTAATCAAGCCTTGGTAAAATGACTGCACGGGCGATGGTAGCCACGTTAGCCTCTGCTAGGATTGCCTGATGCAAAAAAATATAATCTAGGATATTTGTTTCCCTCCCTCTTTTCCACGTTGCTTTGGGTGGAATATCTCCAAGGGTTTGTCCATTGAACGGGTTAATGTTTTTTGTGAACCCACAGGCCCTTTACAACGAGGTAACAGTATCTGAGATAGATGGGGATGCAGATCTTACTCATAACATCAATAATCAGACCGACTCAGGAAGTTTGGCAAAATCTCGGCTGTTTTAATAACATTTGTTAAAACAGGGAGTACAACAGGCATCAACAGATGCTGCACAGCACAATCTCAATACATTTCATAAAAGATTATACTTTTATAACAAAAACTCATCATATGTGACGTCATACTACGTGGCAAACTACAAAAACCTACGGGGGATTCTGGTTGGTTCAAGGGAACATCTAAGTATACTTTCTATAAGGGCGAGGATCGTGATTGGGTCTGTAAGGTCAGGTGGTCAACTAAGCCCACCCCAAGTGCAAGTCATCTTCCGTGTTAGACCAATACACGATGTACTATTGGTTTCTTAAACTATAGGGCTCCTTGCTACGTGGCCCTCTTCAATTGGTTGGCACGCTTGTACCCTTCTGGAATATTCCACTCGCTAGCAGCATGCAAGCTGGTACCCCAGGTGCTGGGGGGGTCGGTCTGGTCATGCCTCCCCACCCAATTAGCCCAACATCCATCATCACTCCTGCGATCTGCCATTCAATTACTATGTTTGAACTTGGCCTTGTAAAGGCTCTCTGTGCCTGAGAATAAAAGGGAGTAAATGCATGGTCCTATTTTCTGGTCTCGGTGTAGCTCACCCCAAAGTCTATTTTCATCTGACCATGTGACTAAAGACCACATTTTGAGCTCCTTCGTTGCATTTTATATAATTAAATGAAGAAAACCTGGCGCCTCTAGTATTTTTCCATTACAACTCTAACAGGAGCTCAGCTCGCCTCTCACGTTCATTATATCTTCTTGAGTAGATAACCAGGCTCTCCGTGGCCCTGACTCTTGACACTGGGCCACGCAAGCCTTCTCAAATCTTCCTTTGCATTCAGCTTCTTTTATTCTGCTGCGCCACACTTCCAGCCCTTTCATTCACGGGGTCCAAGTCTGCTAAAATGCATTGCGTAATATCCAGATACTATACATTCCTATACATATACATGGGTGGCACCGCCTGCAATATATTTACTACATAGCCAGCCTCATGATTACTTCGTCTATTTGCGTTACTGCATCTGTACAATTAGAAAATGGTTTTGAATTTTCCTCAGTGCTTCTCCGCACATGCAATCTTCATTTTGCTCCCGAAATGTTGCTTATATTCGCTACTTCGCCATCAGATTCTATAAGGTCTATATTCTCTCTTCATTGGCATCTCTTCTGTGTGCGTCATTTCTGCTTCATGTGACGTCACCAGTCTTCTCTTTCACTCATTTGCACACTTCTTCTGGAACTTACTTCAGAAAACCGTCATTTCTACGTGGATACATATAGGGTTTTCTCAATGGATACCTTGTTTCAAGAACTCTATGTTGTATAGGTACCATTATTGGCTTTGGGCATGTCGTAATTTCCGGCTGTCAGCATATAGGCAGAATGGGGTTGGGACGTCTGGTAGAGGCACTTGGCTCCTTCTCTATACTTGCATTTAGGGCTCCTCTCCAAGCGTGAACCCTTTGTTCTTCAGGTGTCGATATTTCGCTTCTATTCTTTAATAAGGTGTAGTTGTCATCAAAACAATGGCTGTTTAAGTCTCCGCACAGTATTAACGTTGGATCAGTCCACATAACGAGGGAGTTGTCCACTAGGTCCATTATGGTGTCTATGAAGTGTTTGGCTCCAACAGACACTCTATTCCAATATAGGCTGAATAAGACCATTATGTTCAAGCTTTTGGAATTGTCTCCCTCAATGTGTGTTGTTAAAATCTGAATATATGCACTAGGGTTCTGAATTAATAGTACCTTCATGTTAACTTCATGTTTTATTGCTATAAGTAGGCCTGACATTGGTCTACTTTTCAATCCTTTCACTGCCAGGTTTGAGTATACAGTGTGTCCGTCTAAGACAGGAGCTTTCCTCATCCAGGTTTCTTGAAGGCAGATGATATCGTAATGATCATAATCCAATTCTCCTTTTCCGAACAAGTGCCTGAACCTTCTCGTATTCCAGCTGCCCAGCACTAAGATGTTTGTAGTGCTGGGTTGGGACAGTTATAGGCCATGGTTATTAAGTGTCAGGGCATCAGCCAGCCAATTCCATTTTTCTTCCTCATTGTTATGTTCTGTATTCAATGTTCTCGACCGTCCTCCTTCTACCCCTCGGATGTCTTGCAGTGTGATTGTCAGTCTGGTTTCTTGCTTTGTACGGTTCCAATTCTCTAGAGAGTGGTCCAATGGTCTCCCCCTCTCCACGTGGTCCCCTACTTCATGCTAACTAGATTGCGTCTTTTGATTTCCCCTCTGGTCCTTATTGTCCTCAGGTACGGTGGAGATAACTTGCCTCCGGTCAAATCCCAGAGGTTGCAGTTGTGTAGCCTCATCCAGCAATAGCTTTTTCACCAAGTTGGACGCAAGGTAACTCATGACTTTGTCAAGCCTATCTTCTTCTGGGAAGTCTATTATTATTAGATCCTCGGTTGTTACCAATCTTAATTTTGGGCTGTGATGTAGTAACCTTAAGACGTTTGTTTGGTTCATGGTTAAACCATCGTCTGTGTGTAGGATCTGTTGTAACAGAAAAACTAGGTGTATTTGATGGTATTTTGTATTGTTTATTCTGTCTGACGTTTTGGATCGGATTAATTCTTGCTTTGTAACTTCTTTTAAATGTCTAGTTTTTTACCATCTTGATGTTGAATCCTGCCTTTTTTGTTCCAGAGTTCTGAAGGGTGAAATCGATCTTTTTCTCTGGACTGGTCCAGAGAGTGGATCAAAGTTTACGTTTGCCTTCACCCATTTCTTTTCACTTCTTTCACCTCAGTGTCTGGATACAACTTTGAATGGTTAGTAAATATTTCAATCTGTTGGTCCCCATCTGGTTTGTTGTTTATGAACTGTATTCCCAGGTCTGGTTTTCTGTTTGTGATCCATATTATCATCCGAGTGTCGAATGACGGGTCTGGCTAGAGTGGTTACCAGATTCAGATCCTGCGGTCTTACGTTGCGGGTCCTGTGTATTTAGGTCTGAATTTCTCTCCGAAATTGTGGTCAGATCCAGTAGTCTGTGGTTTGAATGGGTTTGATGCATCTCGTTGGTCAATACTTCTAGTTCTGCTCTTTTGCAAGCAGCATCCTGAGTAAGGGAAGCGCTTCCCTGAAGCCTTTCGTCAGGCAGGGGGTGCAAGATCATTATTGTTTGCTCCATTGTGCAAAAAGGTCTTAAGGTGCTGAAAACTCATTTGCTATGTCATTTGTTAGCTGAGATCGTAAAATTGAGTCGCTGGTGTATTTGGGTTGGTGCTTCTTGTTTTATACCCGCATTTGATATATTCAGCGGTAATTCAGTCTCTGGAGGTACATCATTTGCCACCCTTGTCAGGTTTCGTTCCTGATCTTCACTAGGGTGGAAAGCGTTCATGTTGGTTAATTGGTGTTCTTCATCCTTTCTTTCTGTGCACTCCCAATCTATACAGTGCTCGCCATCTGACATTTATGGAAATGTCTGACTGCCTTCTTTATTTATCCTTTGCTGCTTTGGTTCTATCACGTCCTTCTGAGAAATTAAGATGTTTTTTCTGGTCAGCTGAACATTTGCCAAGTCCTCTGAGAGTATGAGGTTTTTTATGAAGGAGCGGGATTCATTTGATCTGCCTGTTTTGCAATTTTATTTATTCTTTTTCTTCTTTTGCTTAGTTTTGACCTTCAAAGTCTTTCCTGTATGTTCTTCCATATCGCACTCTTTTTGCGAGTTGGTTTAGAGGAGGTGGCTGGGATCTTGTCTATTCCTTTTTTCTTTGTGAATACTATATACCGTTTCTGTGAATTTGTCTTCATGAGATTGTCTGGGTCGTAGTCTTTGTCCTGTGGGTCGATTTCTCCCCTCTCCACTTCTTTGTTGTGTGTGATGTTAATATCTTGCGCCTCACCACTATTAAGTAGGTCTATGACCAAGACCTTACCCCCACTTTATTCTAAAAGTGAGATTACATCAGCTCCCGTTGACACCTCTAGTGGCTGTCATGAGCCATCGGACACGCCCCTTCTGGACCTCCTGGTCCTTGACACATCGAGGCTTACACTCTGTGCTACTTCCAACATGGGCATTAAGCACCAAACGCTGCCTCCCAGCCTTTACGTCCGATGCTGCACGTCCTATAAAGTAGCCACGCCCCTGCGGGCCCGCATGTCTCACCGCTACGGATTGCTGTGGCAAGATGTGTGCTCCGTAAATTCGCTTTCACAGAACTCTGTTTATTCCTGGTTCCCGGTCCCTCCGTCTTCTCATATAATTCTCAACCCCCCTTTCCTGTCATCCTTCCGAACTCTGTGTACCCGCCTCCGAGTACACTTCTTGTTCCCTGGACTTCCTGAAAGTTTTCTCAATCCCAGACACTGAAGCTGAACGAACACTAAAAGCCGACGACGGCCGAGCGGGGTCATATAAAACCTGAACCGTAAAGAAGAAAACTCCTCCCAAAGATACCGGCAAGCAACGAAAACAGGTGAGAAAAGCGGAACCTGTGACAAATTGAGACGCCACCTAACTGAAGACAATACAGGTATGGAGGCGGCCATTCAAGATCTTATGCGCGACATGCAAGAACTAACGACCGAAGTACAAAACCTAAAGGCAGAAAATGCCTCGTTAAAGCAATTAGTCTTATCCCGCGACTCCGCCACGAAGGAAAGTGTACTATTGGGCAGCATTGTTGACAAATACGATGGGTCTGCAAAAGATCTTCGTGGATTCCTTGATTCCTGTCTGGTCCACTTTGCCTTTAAGCCTTATTATTTTTCTACTCCCAGGGCTAAGGTGGGCTTTATCATCTCCCACCTTTCCGGGAATGCATTAACCTGGGCCACACCTTTAGTTAATGCCAGAGATGCCCTCCTGGATGATTATGATGGGTTCATTCAAGCCCTTAAAACCATGTTTGACCGCCCAGAACAGGTTTATACCGCTCAGGAGCGTCTACTCGATTTCCAACAGGGCTCTCAGGACATGCTCACATATGTAACACGATTTAAGCAAATGGCTAAAGAAGCAGATTGGTCCTCAGAAGCCTGCTTCACTCTTTTTCGTAGAGGCCTAAATGAAGACATCAAGGATGAACTAGCCAGGGTTGCTCGCCCAAGTTCATTCCAATCCCTTATGGATCTCGCTCTACAGATTGACTTCCGCATCCAGGAAAGAAAAGCAGAGAAAAAGAAGAACAAGTTGCCCTTCCAGAAGAACCCTATGGAGACATCCTCGAAGTCCGAGCCTGTTCCTGTCCCTAGTAACGAACCCGAACCCATGCAACTAGGGGCCTTTCGTGGACCCATCTCCCCACAAGAGAGAATGCAAAGGATCCATACGGGCTTATGCATGTTTTGCGCCTCAGACAAACATTTAGTGAGAGAGTGTCCTGTAGCTCCTCCTCGGCGTTCGGAAAACGCCAGCTCCCGATCCTAGATGGACCACAGTTTCGGGAGAGTGATGTTTGCTCCACATCTATTCTATCCTTGACCTCTCCTGGACAAAACAATCTGGTGATTTTACAGACTTTTCTATCAGTATCCAAGAAGGAAACCTACCCCATTCTGGCACTGGTGGACTGTGGAGCTATGGAAATATTTATAGATCAAGAAGGGGTCTTTAAACACCATATTCCATACGAATCCCGGGATATCATGCAGCCTGTAGAAGCAATTGATGGAAGACCTCTCTTCAGGACCCAAACCCTTCAAACCAAGGAAATTGAGCTCGCAATAAACCACCATCGAGAGAAGATAAAGTTTGACATCATTAAGTCCACCCATTACCCAATGGTTTTGGGAATGCCCTGGCTACAGAGACACAACCCTTACATCAATTGGACAGCAGGATCCTTATTCCTGGGTTCCGAATATTGCATGTCTCATTGCTTATTCTCAGATCCCATCTTGACACCATCGGAAGGAGTTTCAGCAAATCATCAGGGGCTGCTCACGGTCTCAAATATCATCCAGGTTCCCGAAATCTATCAGGAATATGCTGATTTTTTCTCTTCTGCTATTGTTCAAGCCTTACCTCCTCATAGACCAGAAGAATGTGCTATTGATACTGAACCTTCAGCTGTGATCCCCTTTGGAAGGATGTTCATCCTATCCGAACCTGAAAAGAAGGCCCTCCGTGAGTGCCTACATACAAACCTTGAAAATGGCAACATACGACCATCCAAATCCCTAGCCGGAGCCTCACTGTTTTTTGTTCCAAAAAAGGACACCAATGAGCTCAGGCCTTGTCTTGATTATCGAGGTTTAAATCAGTGTAAACTCAAGGATCGCTATCCATTGCCCTTGATCTCAGATATCTTGGAAGCTGTAAGAGGAGCCGTAATCTTCACTAAGTTGGATCTCAGAGGTGCCTACCATCTGATCCGTATTAGAGAAGGAGACGAATGGAAGACAGCCTTTAGAACACCTTTTGGTCATTTTGCGTACATGGTCATGCCCTTCGGACTTGCAAATGCCCGGTCTTCCAACACTTCATGGATCAGGTATTTTCAGACATGCTATTCCTCTTCGTCATCGTGTATCTGGACGACATCTTGATATTCTCTAAGGACCATCTGAAGCATGAAGAGCATGTTAAGGCAGTGTTACAACGGCTACGCGAAAACAAACTCCTAGCAAAACCCGAGAAGTGTCTTTTTCATGTTTCTACTGTTCATTATCTAGGATTCGTCCTTAGTCCAGATGGTATTGGAATGGATCAAACCAAGGTAAAGGCCATACTATCTTAGCCGACTCTGATCACTGTGAAACAGATTCAATCCTTCCTGGGATTAGCCAACTTCTATCGGAAATTCATACCTTCCTTTTCCGAGATAGTTCAACCGATCATAGCCTTGTTGAAAAAAGCTGCTCCCTTTCATTGGACAACAGCCCAAGAAGAGGCATTCCAACAGCTAAAAATTGAGTTTACACAAGCTCCCATCCTGGCTCAACCTGACATCAACCAAACCTTCCTAATAGAGACAGACGCCTCTAACTACGCCATCAGAGCGGTTCTAAAACAGGAATTCGACGATGGCCTAGAACATCCTATTGCTTATCTTTCACGGACGTTAACTCCCAGTGAAACCCATTACTCTGTTTTAGAAAAAGAACTGCTAGCCATCCGTCAAGCCTTCACAGAGTGGCGTCATTTACTTCTAGGAGCAAAACATCCAGTCCAGGTACGCACAGACCACCGTAACCTTCAAGTATTACAGGCCTTGGAATGTAGGAATAGCCGATAAGCCTGTTGGGCCTTCTTCTTTGCCCAATATCAGTTCCAAATTCATCATGTCCCTGGAACACAGAATTTGATTGCTGATGCCTTATCCCGACGTCCCGACTATGAAACCCTTCAAGGCCGCTCGTTCCCTAAAATGTTCCCACACATGATATTCGAGGCTCAAGCAAACAGCCTCCTAGACGAGGTTCGAATACAAACACAGTCCTCTGAACTATGGGAAGAATATTCAGGAGAGAACCGATGGAATCTCAGAACTAAGGATGGATACTTTTTCAAGGATAAGAGTTTAGTCATCCCCACACAGAAACTACAGCAAAGGGTATTAAATCTCTGCCACGATACCCTTCACTCCGGACATCGTGCTATTACAAACACCCTCCATCTTCTACAAAGACAATTCTGGTGGCCGAGAATGAAGTCTGACGTACAACTGTACATTCAAGCCTGTCCAATCTGCAGTCAAAACAAGCATGACAACAAGAGACCGGCGGGCCTCCTACTTCAGCCCTCACTACCAACAAGTCCCTGGGAAATTATTGCTACAGACTTCATTGTGGAACTACCACCTTCCAGGGGGTATACAACTATCATGGTCACCATAGATCTATTCACTCATATGGCGCATTTTACACCCTTACATAAACTACCTTCTTCCTCGGAACTTGCTGGAATCTTTCTGGAACACATATTTAGACTCCATGGACTCCCTTCCAAGATTATATCAGACAGAGGGTCTCAATACATATCTCACTTTCGGGAACACCTCTGCCGAATACAGGGAATACAACGTGCCCTCTCTTCAGAGTAACATCCACAGACTAATGGGGCTACCGAACGTGTGAACCAAATCCTGGAACAATATCTCTGTTGTTTCACTACCAAGGTCCAGGACGATTGGTCACTTCTAATACCTCTGGCCGAATTCTCCTACAATAATTCAGACCACTCGGCTCTCAAGAACAGCCCTTTCTTCTGCAGTCAAGAGTTTCACCCTTCGGTGCTACCTTCCGTCCTCCCACACCCTACACCTGTCCCTACAGTTGATTCCTGGATTGAAACACTGATCAATGTACTAAAAGACGCCAAGGAGCAGTTAAAAAAGGCTTGGACTCATACCAAGTATTACGCAGATTCCAAAAGAAGACCAGGGCCCTCCTACGCAGTAGGAGATAAGGTATGGTTGTCCTTGAGACTACTGCCAAGACATCTACGACCAAATAAACTGGCCCCCCAGTATTATGGGCCCTTTTCCATTAAAGAAGCAATTAACCCAGTGGCTTTTCGACTCAAATTACCAGATTCATGGAGGAGAATTCACCCAGTTTTCCATACTTCTGTGATGAAACCATACATACGGACTTCCCAGACTAACCTCAGACCCAATCCTGTACTAGTCAATGACCAACTAGAATATGAAGTCTCCAGAATATGTGACTCTAGATATAAGCGTGGTCAGCTCCAATACTTGGTGGAATGGAAAGGATATCCTCCCAGTGAACGCACTTGGGAACCAATCTCAAACTTAAATACCCCCAGGTTGCTCAAGAGGTTCCATCTCATACACCCGGGCAAACCAGGCGGGACGAGTTTCGGAGGAGGCATGCTGTCATGAGCCATCAGACACGCCCCTTCTGGACATCCTGGTCCTTGACACATCGGCGCTTACACTGCGTGCTACTTCCAACATGGCCGTTAAGCACCAAACGCTGCCTCCCAGCCTTTACATCCGATGCAGCACGTCTTATAAAATAGCCATGCCCCCGCGGGCCTGCGCGTCTCAACGCTACTGATTGCTGTGGCAAAACGTGTGCTCCGTAAATTCGCTTTCGCAGAACTCTGTATATTCCTGGTTCCCGGTCCCTCCGTCTTCTCCTATAATTCTCAACCCCCCTTTCCTGTCATCCTTCCGGACTCCATGTACCTGCCTCCGAGTACACATCTTGTTCCCTGGACTTCCTGGACGTTTCCTCGATCCCGGACACTGAAGCTGAACGAACGCTGGAAGGTGACGACGGCCGAGCAGGGTTATATAAAACCCGAACCGTAAAGAAGAAAACTCCTCCCAGAGATACTGGCAAGCTGCGAAAACAGGTGAGAAAAGGGGAAACCTGTGACAGTGTATCCTTGTCTATGTGGATCGTTTCCTGATTTAGAGTGGTAATAGTATTGGTTGTCCTCGTTTCCACAGACTTTTCCTTCTGCAGCGTTGACATTTTGGTCAGTCTTTAGATGCATCTTTCATTTTTTTCCTTGATGATAGGATCCAATATGCTATGCAGAATACTTGGGATGCACTTTTATCTAAATTGTTTTGGATGGCTGTGATGAAACCTTCTACGAACAACATCTTTGAGTGTGTTGTTGCGTTCATGATAGTTTGGTCCTTTAGTTCATTGTTGATGTTTTCGTAGAACTTCATAAATGGGGCCATAGTGACCGACAAGGCTGCTACCATATTTACATCAATAGTTGCCTCAACGTGTGGAAGGACCTTTGAGTTATTAGTGTCAGGTGTCAGTTGGCACTTGTGTGGGATCGAAAGTGATTCTTTGGGAGATGGATTATCCCATTTTGATGTAAATGAGCCCCAGTCTTTCCTTGGGAGCCTTGCTCTTTTGTTAGTTTTTTTTTAAGTTGGCTCATTGGCCTGTCATTCTCTTCAACGGTTGAGTCCAAAATGTTGCAGTCTTCGACGCAGCTTTCTTTGTTGCAGTTCTCGTTCAGATTCACCAGACTAGGTATTTTGTGATTAGGGTTCATGTCAAGTTTTGTGCCATTCATTCTAAGTCGAGGCCCGCAGCCGTCATGCTGCGAACTATCAACTCTCTCTCCTCCTCGATGAATGTATTAGGGTTAAGCGGCATAAAGAAATCAATTTCAGGAGTGTTTCTCTGAACATTGCCTGTGTTAGAAGGAGTATCTCCCTGGTTTTGTGATCTGTTCTGGTTCTGTGTGTCCAGCACTATGTTTTTAGTGCCTTCCAGCAGGACATTATCTGGCACCTTATCCGTTTCTCCTTCCCCCTGGTGGGTTTCCGAAACAAAATTTCCAATTCCATTGTGCTTTCCTGTATAAGAAACTTTGGTTTTTAAATGGTTCACTAATTGTGAGACCCATCGGGAGCCATATGGATTTGTTAGTAAGTGAATGGCTGCCAGTTCCTTTTAACTTGCTAGTCGTTCCTTGAGCAGTCAACCTCTGAACGGGGTTGTGATCGATGGATCGTGGACTTTGGCAGCCTTTGCCAGGAACCCCACTCTACTGCTCTGGGCATTGGGCTGTGTGATTGGGCCATTCATTGCTGTCACTGAACTTACTTTAAGTATGTTTGAATGTTGCCCGCAGGAGTGCATTGATCCTGATCCTGATTTTGATCCTGGGTCAAGTGCATATGGCAGCAATGTTGTCTCCACCAGCAAGGGTTTGTTTTTCACATTCGTTTCCACATTCAGCAGTCGGTATCAAATCAGCCTTTTGTCCCTCAATAAACTGCGCTGTGTTTGCAGTTATCTCAAATAAAATGGCGAACGGAATGCAGGTCTGTTGCCTGGAAGAGCATCAAGCTGCTTCCGTCCGTGGATAGACTTGTTGGCCAACTGCAGTATGTTGTTTTCCGTATAGTTATCAGTGATAGTAATGGAGTCACTCACCTCTGCGTTTATCTGCGAGCCAAGTAGCTGGGCAGAACATGTGGAATCTGCATCCTTAAATTGCTCACGAGGCGCTGGTGGATGGTTAGTCGTTGTTCGATTTTCGTGCTGACGATCCAAAGGAGCACCTCTCCGTTCAACTTCAACTTTCATTGTTCGGGAGTAAATCAGTCCTCACAGCCTCCTCCGACTGCAACTGACAGCAGGGACTGCAAACCTCTGCAAACGCTCTGCCTTGGAGGTGGGGGTTTTGATGAGGAGCTCCTCCTTCAGTAAGCAACACGGTAAACAGACTGCAGTGACGGCAAATCTCTGCAAACCTCTGCAAATGCTCCGCGTTGGAGGTGGGGGTATGGATAAGAAGTTCCTCCTTCAGTAAGCAACATGGTAAACAGGCTGCAGTGACTGCAAATCTCTGCAAATGCTCCACGTTGGTGGGGTATGGATAATCAGCTCCTCCTTCAGTAAGCAACACGGTAAACAGACTGCAGTTGATGCAAATCTCTGCAAACCTCTGCGAATGCTCCGTGTTGGAGGTGGGAGTTTTGATAAGCAGCTCCTCCTTCAGTAAGCAACACGGTAAACAGGTTGCAGTGACTGCAAATCTCTGCAAACCTCTGCAAATGCTCCACGTTGGAGGTGGGGGTATGGATAAGCAGCTCCTCCTTCAGTAAGCAACACGGTAAACAGACTGCAGTTGATGCAAATCTCTGCAAACCTCTGCGAATGCTCCGTGTTGGAGGTGGGAGTTTTGATAAGCAGCTCCTCCTTCAGTAAGCAACACGGTAAACAGGTTGCAGTGACTGCAAATCTCTGCAAACCTCTGCAAATGCTCCACGTTGGAGGTGGGGGTATGGATAAGCAGCTCCTCCTTCAGTAAGCAACACGGTAAACAGACTGCAGTTGATGCAAATCTCTGCAAACCTCTGCGAATGCTCCGTGTTGGAGGTGGGGGCATGGATAAGAAGTTCCTCCTTCAGTAAGCAACATGGTAAACAGACTGCAGTGAATGCAAATCTCTGCAAATGCTCCACGTTGGTGGGGTATGGATAATCAGCTCCTCCTTCAGTAAGCAACACGGTAAACAGACTGCAGTTGATGCAAATCTCTGCAAACCTCTGCGAATGCTCCGTGTTGGAGGTGGGAGTTTTGATAAGCAGCTCCTCCTTCAGTAAGCAACACGGTAAACAGGTTGCAGTGACTGCAAATCTCTGCAAACCTCTGCAAATGCTCCACGTTGGAGGTGGGGTTATGGATAAGCAGCTCCTCCTTCAGTAAGCAACACGGTAAACAGACTGCAGTTGATGCAAATCTCTGCAAGCCTCTGCGAATGCTCCGTGTTGGAGGTGGGAGTTTTGATAAGCAGCTCCTCCTTCAGTAAGCAACACGGTAAACAGGTTGCAGTGACTGCAAATCTCTGCAAACCTCTGCAAATGCTCCACGTTGGAGGTGGGGGTATGGATAAGCAGCTCCTCCTTCAGTAAGCAACACGGTAAACAGACTGCAGTTGATGCAAATCTCTGCAAACCTCTGCGAATGCTCCGTGTTGGAGGTGGGAGTTTTGATAAGCAGCTCCTACTTCAGTAAGCAACACGGTAAACAGGTTGCAGTGACTGCAAATCTCTGCAAACCTCTGCAAATGCTCCACGTTGGAGGTGGGGGTATGGATAAGCAGCTCCTCCTTCAGTAAGCAACACAGTAAACAGATTGCAGTGACTGCAAATCTCTGCAAACCTCTGCAAATGCTCCACGTTGGAGGTGGGGGTGTGGTTAAGCAGCTCCTCCTTCAGTAAGCAACACGGTAAACAGACTGCAGTTGATGCAAATCTCTGCAAACCTCTGCGAATGCTCCGTGTTTGAGGTGGGAGTTTTGATAAGCAGCTCCTCCTTCAGTAAGCAACACGGTAAACAGGTTGCAGTGACTGCAAATCTCTGCAAACCTCTGCAAATGCTCCACGTTGGAGGTGGGGGTATGGACAAGCAGCTCCTCCTTCAGTAAGCAACACGGTAAACAGACTGCAGTTGCTGCAAATCTCTGCAAACCTCTGCGAATGCTTCGCGTTGGAGGTGGGGGTTTTGAAACGCAGCTCCTCCTTCAGTAAGCAACACGGTAAACAGATTGCAGTGACTGCAAATCTCTGCAAACCTCTGCGAATGCTCTGCGTTGGAGGTGGGGGTTTTGAAACGCAGCTCCTCCTTCAGTAAGCAACACGGTAAACAGATTGCAGTGACTGCAAATCTCTGCAAACCTCTGTAAATGCTCCACGTTGGAGGTGGGGGTTTTGAAACGCAGCTCCTCCTTCAGTAAGCAACACGGTAAACAGATTGCAGTGACTGCAAATCTCTGCAAACCTCTGCGAATGCTCTGCGTTGGAGGTGGGGGTTTTGAAACGCAGCTCCTCCTTCAGTAAGCAACACGGTAAACAGATTGCAGTGACTGCAAATCTCTGCAAACCTCTGCAAATGCTCCACGTTGGAGGTGGGGGTTTTGAAACGCAGCTCCTCCTTCAGTAAGCAACACGGTAAACAGATTGCAGTGACTGCAAATCTCTGCAAACCTCTGCAAATGCTCCACGTTGGAGGTGGGGGTTTTGAAACGCAGCTCCTCCTTCAGTAAGCAACACGGTAAACAGATTGCAGTGACTGCAAATCTCTGCAAACCTCTGCAAATGCTCCACGTTGGAGGTGGGGGTTTTGAAATGCAGCTCCTCCTTCAGTAAGCAACACGGTAAACAGATTGCAGTGACTGCAAATCTCTGCAAACCTCTGCAAACGCACCACATTGGAGGTGGGGGTTTTGAAACGCAGCTCCTCCTTCAGTAAGCAATATGGTAAACAGACTGTAATTCGGTGTTAGAAGTGTATCAAAAAAAGTAGTGGAACTGTGACCCCGGCGGGGGACAGAGTAGGCAGGAAGGGAGCAACATGTAACACATTTTTCATTGGTTGCAACCTTGTTTGTTGACAGTCAATCATGTTGAAACAGATTTCAGTTTAGCTTCAACAGCTCTTGGATGGTAAAGTAGAGAATTGTGATTTAACTTCACAAAAATAATTTCTGGAATGCTTAAAATGGTTACAAAAAGTACTGGAACTGTTAACAGTAAAAAATATAAGTAGTGGAACACTGTTCCCGACCGTTCCCGCTCACTTCGACCACTGCTGCAGTGACTGCAAATATCTGCAAACCTCCGGAATGACAGCAGAGAAAGGGAGAGGGGAGGGGGGGGCGCGGGGAGATAGGAACCCTCACTCTATTGTACCTCTACTCCATGCCTGTCCCACCATCTCAGGTCCTCCTCTCTCTGTTTACTTCGATTTTCCTCCCCATCTCCCTTGTCCCTCCCTCGCTATGGACTCTCTGTTTATGTGTTCCACTTTCTTATGAAAGCCCCCTCCCAAACACCATTACTCCTCATGTATATCAGACGCCCAACCCTACTGTGCTTTTCTCCCCTCGCCGCCCCATCCCTCCCCATATCTGTATACCTGTTTCTCGGTGCACCCTCCTCGGTGCACCCTCCCGGGCTCCTTCCCTCTTCTGCCCCTCCTTCTCGTCCTCCCCTGTCCGTCCCCCTTCCTCCTCCCTCTGGTTCGGCGAGGCTTCTGCAGCGCTTGCAGTCCAGCGGCGCTGCACTGGAGAACGCAGCCCAGCCCCGGAGCTTGGAGATGGAGCGCAGGTGCCCGGTGGGGGCCGAGGGCGGCCCGTGATGGCTAGCCATGGCCCGGGCCGGTGGCAGAGAGCGCGGCGGGCCCCAGGCGGTTCCCCCGCCGGGGCCCCAGCCCGAGCCCGGGGAGCTGTCCCTGGAGCAGGTGCTGAAGTGCTACGAGCAGCCGGTGAACGAAGAGCAGGCCTGGGCCCTGACATTCCAGAGCTGCCGGGGGATGCGCGGGCCTGGGGGGGCTCCGGCTGGTCGCCTCCCGGGGCCCTCCGGCCTTGTCCTGCATCGGGACGGCACGGTCACTGTCAGGGGTGAGTCGGTGGCGCTATGACGGCGTGGGGAATAGATTGCAGGCAAGTGCCTGGCTGTGGCTGGGGGCGAGGGGCGGCAGGGGGCGTGGCCGAGCCTTCCGCCCTGCCACGGCAGAAATTACAGATCGTTTGCCCCGAGGGGTTGGGGCTAGAGGGGGAAGTGCGTATACCTGTGGATAGGATATCCCTCCAGCGAGTAAAGTCACGGGGCCCCAGAAGGGGCAGGTGGGAATTGGGTGGAAGACGTGTTTCCAGAGAACTCTGGGGGTGAAGGGGAAAGAAAAAGTGAGCACACAGACCGAAAAAGTGAGCACACAGGTCTGTGGAGGAGAAAGAGGAGAGGAGAGGGGTATTCCTAGAAGGCTGCGGGTGGCAAAGGAGGGGTGGGGGTTTCCGTTCAGAGGACTCAGTGAGTAACTGGAGTTACCACTGGCCTCTCGGCGAATATAAGTGTGCCCGGATAGGTCAGGGAGGGGGGGGGGATGTGTCTAAAAGGCGTGGAGTGTAGGGGGGTGCAGAATACCCGCTAGGGCAAGGGGGCACGGAATGGGGTGAGTTGGTCCAGGGGGTAATGAGTGTTAAAAGGGGGCAGGAGGTGTAGCTGGAGGGCTTTGGAGAGGGCACAGAAGAGGTGCTCCCTGTGGCTGTGCAGAGGGGAGGGAAGGAGACTGCCTGGGGGTGTGGGAGATAAACGGGGTACAGAGCCTGGGGGCATGAGCAGATCTATGGCACATGTGCCAGAAGGCAAGCAGCAGGGCAAGGGTCCGTGTGGTGCGTTTATATTTAATTGTGCCGAATGAAATACGTAAAACTTGATTTTTAACCAATATGAATTGTGGTTTATGTGTGCTATTTGTAGAGAGTCATTACTTCGTCGCGGACTTCGGTTCATTTTAAATATTGTAAATAATTAAAACGGACGTGGTAAAGGTTGAAGGGCATGAGAAGAGCTGCCTGTGGGCCTGCAGTCGGGCACGCGTGGGATGCTGCAGCCTGTGACTGGCCTGTGCCCCTGGAGCCGTGGGTGGGCCTCCGTGCTGCGGTGCGCTCTAGGGTGAGGAGAGAGGAGACGGGGGCATGTGTCAGGAAAGAGCTGCTTTGCCAGCGCTCTGTACAGCAGAGGCACCCAAGGCCGTGGCTGTGTGGCCTGTTTTACGTGTGGTCTAAGTAGTTGCAAGGCAGGATTGCCGGAGTCTGTAATACAATCGTGGCGGCGAGGTGGAGAAGGGTTTACAAGTCAGTGTTAAGCGAACTGTGGTGGAGCGCAGAAGCGATGGACTGGCGTGGGTGCTGCTAATCTCCACTGAGGAGGCCTGGCTCTGTGGCCTTGCTAATGAATCAGGGGTGCAATATGGCCTCATAATGTGGGTCAGGGGATTAATGGTGTGAGCCCCCCATGGTCACAGAGTCCATTCTCAGCCGGTCTCTCTCGTGGGCACGTCAGTAAATATGATTGAGTTGGGTAACACCACGCGTGTGGCAAGACCAGCACTCTGCACATACACCTGTTCTGTTCCTTGCCACTCCTCGCACTGCACCCTATCACGCCCAGCACTGAGCCACCAGTCATATGATATGATAGGTTATTTATAACGCGCTTAATACCCAGTGGTTTCTAAGCGGGGACAAGGGATCGAACCTTTGGTGCTCCGTCGTCTTGCTTCCAAGGCGAGCACGTTGCCGCTGAGCTATCCTCACACTATGAATGAAACCTGCCTCAGCAATTTTCCAGCCATTATAGGGGAGTCTCGCGCGCATACCACCCACCGCTGTATCACATCCCACAGCCGCCGGTGTGTGCACATCTCGGCCAGGTCCCGTTTATTAGAGGAGCACAGGTTTAAACCCTGTCGTATTCACGCCACGGCGCAGCCCTCGGCGGCCAGGGAACGCGGGGCCTTGGGGCTCGGGGTGGGTGTGCGGAGCGGGGGCGCGTGGAGCGCGCGTGCTTGGCGTCCAGCCCCTTCCCGGCACTGCTGCATCCGTCAAGGGCCGGTCTTCTGCAGATGCCCGCGCTGGCAGCCCTGCCCCCCTCCCCGTCGCCCCTGTAATTGCTCGTTCGATTTGGTTTTATTGCGCGCTTGGCCTCGAGTTAACGTTTACGACGCTGTTTCCCCGCCTGGAAGTCTCGCAAACGTGCCAGGCCCTCACACGGCGCTTTATGGCCGCCGGGCCTTTGGTTTCCTTTCCTGAGGAGAACTGCAGGGCGCAGCGCCGTCAAAGAGCGGGCATTGTTTACATTCTGCTGCAGCAAACCCCAGAAAAGATAGCTCAGCAAAGGAGGCCGCGCCCCCTCCTGCTCCCCCGCCTCCCCCCGGCCCCTCTTCCTCGGTGTCACTTTCTCATTCCATGCCCCACCGCCGCCTTGAAGCCCGCTCCGCGCTCCGCACCATGCTGGCTTACAACCCTTCCGTGCCAGGCTCACAGCTGGTGCACCTACGTGCGTCACACTCTACAGCGCCAATGGGTATCATCCTTCACTTTAGAGTCCACGCATTTTATATGGAGCTCGCTGCGGTATCACACTGGCTGCATAGTACACTGTTTGCAGTACGCCGAATCACGCTCCTTATGCTCGCACTGCCTCAGAGTGTACAGTGCTTGCTCGTTACACACTCAGTTTATCTTGCCCATCTGTTATCAATCTAATGCTCCAGGGTCCGCTGTGCAAATAAGCATGCTATGCTATGTTACCTCTCTGTATGCATAGCATAGCATTTATGCAGCGCGAACGGAGATAGCAAGCAACCAAGCACTATACTGCGCAGACGAGAAGAATGCAGAGGGAAGGGGAAAGGGGAAGCCCGGGCAGGTGGTCGGGGTACAGGTCCTAGGACTGCGCCATCTGTTGGCAAGATGCCCCCGCAGAGCCAGTCCTGCAGTTCAGTTTCTGTAGCGCAGGAAGGGTTCACCAGGAAGTTATTTATTTCAGTGAACTGGTGTGTAGCAGGAGACGCCTGGTTTACCTTCTGTTCTACTTGAATCTTTTGGATTCTAGTCTAGTGATGTCATAGTTTCCGGTGCTCAGGATCATGCTCCCTCCATTGTGCTCACTTTGGTATCACACTCCCTCAGCTGTGGCTGGTGGCTAGCACACTCCTTAGACAGTGCTCACTGGCTATCACAGTCCTTTGATAGTGCCCACAATTAGACCCACCTTATAGTGCTACTTGGGGAGCATACGCCTAGATAATGGACAGGGACGAGGTCATGGCATTTCAACCTTTTCAAATGAAAGGGGCCTGGGGAGGGGATGGGGGAGCAGGTGGGCTGGGGAAGGAGTTCCCGCCAATGCTGCCATGTTGGCAGTCAGCAGTCTTATAACACAGCAATATATTCCTATCTTAATCAAATCAAAACAAATTTATTCAGATGTATAAAAACAACCATTAAACGACAAATCAACACATTATTGCACAAATCCAAAATACAAATTCTTAAAAGTACAATTCATAAAACTAAAGTCAATATACATTTCCACGGACAACATACAGATACAATTAATTATCAGATGGTTAACTTATCAAAGGCTATTAAAAAAAAAAAAAAAAAAATAGTTGAGTAAGGGATCATACAAAAAGCAATACAGGAACCTTTGTCCCATTACTGGTGCTATTAGGCTTTATTACAGACCTTCACCCCCTTGCAGTTTTAGAATACTGTTTCTGAAATACATTGCTCTTTTCAAGAACGTCAAAAGAGCCCATGCTGTGTATACAGTTTCGGCACTCAAAAAGAACACAAGAGCAGCCCTATGTGTGCGGATCAACGTCTTCTTAAGAGCTGGAATCAGTGTCAGTTTACGAATACCAACATACCCAGTACAGAAGAACAGCAAATGAGAGAGATCCTCTCTACAGTGTCCACAGACTGGGCAACCCGCTGTGTATGGAAAACCCTTCCAATTATGGGTGTTACCTTGCAGCCGAAGGCAATCATACCTTGCCCTCGTGATCAACCATCTGTCCTTTTTTAGCGTACTCCATAGCAGATATGGTTGAATTCCATTCAGACAGCTAATGCTGGTATGAAATTCACCCTTTCTGTGGCCATACTCTAGCAAAGTTCTTTTTCTTACTAAGGTTTCACCCAACATATCTTTGTAAACGGTCCCTTCACTCTTAGAAATGAGTGTATCAGGCGAAAAAAGGGCACCTAAGTTGGCTTCGCCCAAGGTTGAAAAGACATACGCTAGCCAGGGGATTTTTTTCCAGCCACATTTGCCCAGCACCGTGCGTAAAATGGTGTGACACAAGGAAGCATGCTCATTGGCCCACAGCCTGACCCAGAATAAAAGTGGAGCCAACGCCCACTGATCTTCCCAAAACTCCACACCCAACTCCCTGTGGATGGCTATTCCAGATGCGCTGGACGGGAGCCCGAGCAAGTTTTTGAAAAATTTGCTCTCCTTTCTCTGGATTTCCGCCACATTCTGGAAACCCCAGATGGCTGCACCGTACAGAGTGGAGGCCACAGTTTGGGTGCTATAAATCTTAAGGATCACATCCAAAGGCCGGCCCCTACACTTCGACATAAACGAAAAATACCACCTATCTGTTGACTCATCTTGAGGGATTGTTTGGCCACGTGGTCTTTACCATTTAACGCCTCCGAAAAGCGTATTCCAAGATAGTCAAAGGATTTAACTCTGGGGATGATCTCTCCTGCACAAAGCATGGGTTTCATGGGCACAGGACGTTTTCTTCCAACGCACGGCATTACTGCAGATTTCTGAGTATTTATTTTTAGGCCCAAATTGTCCATAAACGTTGAAAACGCATTGATCAATATCTGTAGGGCCCTGGGTGTTCTTGCAAGAAGGACAGTATCGTCCACATAGGCCAATACTGGAAACCCCCTTCCTCCCAAAACTAAAAAATCTGCCAAAATACCAATCGGGTCCTGTGAGAGGCCATTGATGTAGAGGCAGAAGCAGATGGGGGCCAATACACAACCCTGCCTCACACCACACCCCACCTGAAAGCAGGCCGTGCAGTGCCCCCTAGGACCACTGCGAACACAGGCCTCATTATCCATATGGAGATCAACCAGAGCCTGCAAAATTTCCCCTGGACACCCTAAGGACCCAAGCACTGCCCAGAGCTTAGCTCTATCAACTTTATCAAAGGCAGTGCTTGGGTCCATGAAAGCCAAATACACTGCCTCGCCCCAACAAAACACAGTTAGCCACCAACAAGTACAAGTTAAGGCTCTGTTCTATAGTGCCCACTCCAGGTCGAAACCCGAACTGGACATCTGATAAAACTGACTGTTCCCCAAGCCAATATTCAATTCGGGCCAGCAGTATTCTCCCAAAAATTTTAAACGAGGAGTCTAACAAAGAGATAGGCCTATATGCGCCGGGGCTGGACAGGTCTCCCGTTTTAAAAATAGGGAAGATTATCGCCCTCTTCCATGAGGGGGGATATTTCCTCGCTTTCAAACAAGCGTTAAACACCACGGTTAAAAGTGGGGCCCACAGATCAACTGGGTCCTGGAACAGATCGAGGGTATCGCAGACGAGAAGAATGCAGAGGGAAGGGGAAAGGGGAAGCCCGGGCAGATGGTCGGGGTACAGGTCCTAGGACTGCGCCATCTGTTGGCAAGATGCCCCCGCAGAGCCAGTCCTGCAGTTCAGTTTCTGTAGCGCAGGGAGGGTTCACCTGGAAGTTATTTATTTCAGTGACCTGGTGTGTAGCAGGAGACGCCTGGTTTACCTTCTGTTCTACTTGAATCTTTTGGATTCTAGTCTAGTGATGTCATAGTTTCCGGTGCTCAGGATCAGGCTCCCTCCATGGTGCTCACTTTGGTATCACACTCCCTCAGCTGTGGTTGGTGGCTAGCACACTCCTTAGACAGTGCTCACTGGCTATCACAGTCCTTTGATAGTGCCCACAATTAGACCCACCTTATAGTGCTACTTGGGGAGCATACGCTTAGATAATGGACAGGGACGAGGTCATGGCATTTCAACCTTTTCAAATGAAAGGGGCCTGGGGAGGGGATGGGGGGAGCAGGTGGGCTGGGGAAGGAGCTCTCCGCCAATGCTGCCATGTTGGCAGTCAGCAGTCTTATAACACAGCAATATATTCCTATCTATATTCTTTTCGTTCTGGGGCTTTAAATGTGTGCTTTGAAGCGCTCGCATTACAAGCTTCATTTGCTGGAGCCCCTGAGGCGTTACTTGGGAGTGACAACCCCAAGTGATTCAGCAAATCTGGTTTGTAACGTGAGTACTGCAAAGTGCACATTTAAAGCAAAGAAATACACCTGGGTGTTAATAGCCACCGAGATGGCCAGCCAGCAGGGAGCTGAAACACTAAATGCCCACTGAAAATCTATACATTCCTCTTTGGCAGCGAGGGGATGATGTGGTGTTAAAAGACAAAGAGGTGATAATCAGTGGGCATTTAGTGTTTCAGCTCGCTGCTGGCTAGCTGCCTCTTGATATCGACAGTTATTAACCCCTGGCTGTATTAGTCTCCATTAATGTATGCACCCCACGTGTGCCGCAGACTGTTTTCCGCTCTAAGCAAGCGGGGGCCCCAACCATCACATTGAAATGGGTCCCCGCACTTCTTATGCCGGGCTTGATGGTGGACATTATCACACTCTCTTTATATTGTTTGCGGCTATCAAACTCCTTTTTACAATGGTCACCGGCTATTACACTCTCTTTGCAGTGCTCGCTAGCTATCACACTCTCTTTGTATTGCCCGGTGGCTATCACATTCTGCATATATTTCTCACTGGCCATCCGACTCATTGTTTGGCCAGAATTCAATTTCTTTGGGTTCTGTTGCCTAACTCTATGGATCCCCAAAACATTTTGCTGGCCTTCATGTTTTTTCTGGACTTACGCTTTGTGACTAGAATGGCTTCAAGGGGAGCTTCCCTGTCACATCAGCCCTTCTGCTTAGTGGCTCATACGGCTATGATTGCACGAGTGCTTTTTAGGCACCACACTTTGGGCCTACAGAGATTCTATCACCCTGAAACAGTGGTCGAAGTGAGCGGGAACGATCGGGAATGGAGTTCCACTACTTATATATTTTTTACTGTTCACAGCTCCACTACTTTCTGCAACCATGTGTTCCATTCCGCAACTGTCCTTTGTGAAGTTAAAGCACCCTTCTCCACTTTACCACTGGATATCAGTTACAGCGAAAGTGAAATCTGTTTCAATTCAATTGGCTGTCGATCAGCATGACTGCCACCCTTGTGAAAAATGTGTTGCACGTTGCTCCCTTCCTTCTTACTCTGTCCCCCACCGGAGTCACAGTTCCACTACTTTTTTGGTACACTTCTTGGCCTAAAGGGTGCTAAGTCGCAGACTCGGTGGCAGCTGTCATTTAGTTGTAATTGTTATTAGTTATTTATAACGTGCTTAATACCCAGAGATTTCTAAGCGGGGACCGAACCTGTGTTGCTCCGCCGAGGCAAGCGCATTGCACCTGAGCTATCCGCCAGAGATAATTTTTGGCTCCACCAGTGTTGTAGACTTTTTTTTACCACGTTACTAGCCCAGTGCACCTATGTGGTACCCATTTGGCTGGTAGGACAGCTCAGGGGCCACATGCTCATCTTGGAAGGAAGACAGCGCTGAATAACAGCCCCGCGCTTAAAGAAGTTGGGCTTCTACAATAATCACGTTATAAAAAAACAAATTCATTGAATGTATTTTTTGGCATCCATGTCCCAGCCATTTTGTTTTGTGGCTTTTCCTTGAGTGGAGCATGAGGGAAGGCCAAAAGGGCCGTTTTGCTGATATAGGTTATCCCGAGCCCACAAAGACACCCTTGGTTTAGGATCAGACCAGTACAAACTGGGATAAAAGTCCCCCAGACACCCCATTCAGCATCATATAAGGAAGTGTCTGTATGTTGGGCAGTTTGTCTGTCCAGACCTGATTGGCTGGCCATCCATCCTCTGTGCAGTGCCTGGAGTGTGATTGGTGGACTAGCTTAGGGCAGCCCTGGATAGAATCTGTTTATCAGAGGGGGGGGGGGGCGTGCATTCCTCCACTCCATTCCCGGACTCACTTGAAGACTGCTGCTGAGATGGGTTGCTTCTGAGGGTCTGGGGGTTACCGCTGTGACTCTGCCCCTGGTCCTTTGTCCTTGCATCCCTGCTCTCCTGGGTGGGTAGAATCCCTTGATGGCCTCTTGGTTTACTTCTTACAGTCCCCCTTGCTTGTTGGATTGGTTGATCTGCTGGGCTCTTTCTCGACTGCATTTGCTGTGTCTCTGGCGACATCCCCTTGACCCAAGTGCCTAAAGGCTGGGGGTCTCTTCTTGCTATCCTGGAAATTCGAATGGCTGTTAGCCCATTCCGTCTCGGGACCATTGTGGGATGTCCTCGGCTGTCACCAGTCATTGTCTTCTAAATTGTGGGGGCGTTTTCTTGCTGGCTGAACCCTCCTACTATCTTGGGCTGTCCTTTGACACTTGTTGGGTTCGGCAGAGTGCTCCTTGTGCTGTTGTTGTGTTGCTCATCAATTCTGGTGCCTTCTTAGTTGTGGATGCCTCCTGCAAGTCCAGGATGGGTCCTCGTTTCGAGTCACTCCACCCTGAGAGGTTCACTGAAGTGGCTGGCCCTAATCCCAACTGGAAAATTCACCTTTGCACCCGGCTGCTCGAGCCATTTTTGCAGCAGACACCGGCTGAGTGAGTTCTCATCCCAGGTCTTGAGACTCTAATCCTGGAGTTGGCCCTGTTCTCCAGGATCCCCCTGGATCCGGGACCAGTGGATTGTGCAGCCGTTCCCCTTTCTACACCTGATTTCCATCCGAAGGAGTGGTCATTGAGCTGCCTCTGCAACCAGCTCTTCCTGTCCCACTGGGTTTTGCCCCTCAGCAGGGCTGTCAGAAGATGTGGTGAGGCCCGGGGCAAAACATTTGGTGAGGCCCCCTTACAGTTTTTTGCACTCGGCCAGCGGCGGCATATCCGCACACAGGAGACTTGAGAAATCTACCCTTGAGTTTGTGTGCAGGATCCCAAATATGGTTTAGTACTACTTTCTCTACTGAAGAAAGGTTCATGCCAGACTAACTTTTTTATCATATGAATAAATATATATAAGATGGCATGAGCTCTCCACTGCGCCACCTCCAATTCTCTGAGGGTCAATCACTTTTCCAAGCAAAGAGTTGAGGGCAGATCTCTTTCTTCGGCTGGGGCCTCCCTCTGGAAACAGCCTCCCTGCCTCGCTAAAAACGAGGAGCACCATCTCCGGTTCCGGAAGCACCCCAAGACCTGTTTATTTGCTTCTGCCTTCTTTCTTCCTCTCCCTTGCTGATCACCTGCCTGATCCATGCACTGGTCACCTGGTCAAGCTCTGAATTCGGGCCCAGGTCCCTGCCTGTTCGTCCTATTGCAATCCCGCACTGCCTCTTGGCTCCCCTGCACTTGTGGTCTGTATCTGTTGTATCTGTAACCCTACAGTCCCCGCTCTTGCTCGTATTGTCCACCCGTTGGCTACACTTATGAGTACTCACACTTGCCACCAGTTGGCTGCACTCTTGTTTCTACTTTGTTCCTGCACTTCTGCATCCTACCCCACCCTCGGCACTTCTCCACTCCCCATTCCCTGCTCTTGTACGATCTGAATGACCCAAGGCCTAGTAAGATCTGTGTTTTGTCCTACTCTTTTGTTTCTCCCTCCTTGCCTTGTCGCGCCTAGAAACACTTGCGTACAGGAACGTTATAAATGCCATATCATATAATTAAGGAGCACCCTGCCCCTGTTTGCGCATTAAAACACACATCATACACAGTGACAAATGATGTACAGTGGAGGCTGGTACATTTCTGAACTTAAGAGGCTTAAATGTTTGTTCCAATTAGTCAGGATCAACAGAGCACAGTGAGGGAGCCCAAACCAAAGGGTGGCTTGGGGGGGGGGGGGGGTTCTCACTCCCAAGAAAATGTTTGAAACATTGGGTTAAAAGTATGCATTTTATAGCACTTTCTTTGCAAAATTGGGTAGAAATCCACACAGTTTGCAATTGGTTTTGTATGGAAGCACATGGAAATTCCCAATAGTTGCAAATCACAAATTGTGCATAGGAACATTTTCCAATACATTTCATGCCGCCTTTCCACTCGAGATATGCTAGTATAAAAATATATTCATGCTGGTTGTTCTAATTATGTTGAAGCAGGCTGCATCAATATTTGCCATTATTACCATGTACGGATTCCCAACCAGTAAAAATGCCATGCCACAGAAAGTATATCCAGGCTGACTGTGTACCATAAGTGTTATTACTGGCTAGATTGGCCTACATTCAAAGTGGGCCAATTTAGCCAAGTAGTATGTTTGCTTTAACCATGATGCATAGTCCTGTGCATCAAGGGTAAAGCAAAAAGAGCACTGGCAATGCTAACAGTTTGGGCATTTGTGTAGGCATGGCAAAGGCACTTCTGTATTGGTATTAGCTGGCCATTGATAGTGCCAGTGCAAAATGGTTTGAGTACCTGAGCAGCTAATAGCAGTGCCTCGTAAATGCCTAATACTTATACATAAGCCAAAACTGTTGGCTTTGCCAATGCTTATTTTTAAAAGAATTTCAGCGAAAGACATGCAGGGTGTTTTTAAATTGAGTGGCCAAAGGCAGACCTGATTAAGACATTTTTATTACACCAGTTACGTGTTTACAACTCCAATGAAGTCATGAACTCTTAGAAGACTCCTTTGAGGAAACACTTGCAGGCACATTGAGGGCAAAGTTTGATGGCTAGCCATGTTTAAAGCTAGCCCAAAGAGTTCCAGTGAGGAGTTGTTTTGGGTGGGGAGGACAGGGACTGGGTGAGAATGCCATAGGGATAAGCATGGCCATGAGAAGTCATTTCACTGTTAGCACCTGCATTCATATCCATACACTTTTAGGTAATTGAAATTGTGATGTGGGGTTAGCACTTGCATGCTAGGGGAGTGATTAGAAGGGAAGTGGTGACATGAGACATCTTATTCTCACAGCAGTCCTTAAGTGTGATGTTTCAGAAATGAAGGCAAGAGGTAGCTGCTTGTAACATTGAAGCTTCACCAGAATAGTCTCATTCGAAAAGTGGAAAGATTTTAGGTGCCCCCACACAAGGAAGTTTGCCCCTTCCTCACAGCTACTGACGTTAGCACCTCTCCCAACATTTGAAGTATTAGTCCCCTTTCCCCCCTGACATTTTAGCCTAGGTGCACCTCTGATGCCATGAGCCCACCCCTTAATGAAGTGACCCCCAGGGTGACTACATTTAGGGGTGGTGCTGAACACACACTCACAAAAAACACTTTCACCCATGCATTCAACCACCAGTTACACAACTCCATACATGCATGTATACATAAAACCAAACACAGCATTGACACAAACATCAACATGCACGCATGCATTCATACATACTAATTTAATTTAAATACACATACACACTTTTAATTTAAAATAAAAAACACTTACCTTACCTCCATGCACCCTTAAAAAGCATCCACGCAGCCGACACGTAGACATGCTGCCTGACAAGAGAGAACTCCTCTCCCATCAGTCAGCGGGGTCACGCTGAGCAATGTGAACACACTGACTGACAATAGAGAACTCCTCTCCCATCAGGCAGCGTGGTCACGCTGAGCAACGTGAACACACTGACTGACAAGAGAGAACTCCTCTCCCATCAGTCAGCGTGGTCACGCTGAGCAACGTGAACACACTGATTGACAAGCGAGGAGTCCTCTCTAATCAAGATGAACACACTGACTGACAGGAGAACTCTCCTGTCAGTCAGCGTGGTCATGCTGAGCAACGTGAACACACTGACTGACAAGAGAGAACTCCTCTCCCATCAGTCAGTGTGGTCACACTGACAACATAACACACTGACTGACAAGAGAGAACTCCTCTCCTGTCAGTCAGCATGGTCATGCTGAGCAACGTGAACACTGACTGACGAGAGAGAACTCCTCTCCCATCAGTCAGCGTGGTCACACTGACAACATGAACACACTGACTGACAAGAGAAAACTCCTCTCCTGTCAGTCAGCGTGGTCATGCTGAGCAACTTGAACACACTGACTGACAAGAGAGAACTCCTCTCCTGTCAGTCAGCATGATCACGCTGACATGAACATACTGACTGACAGGAGAGGAGTCCTCTCCCATCAGTCAGTGTGGTCACACTGACAACATGAACACACTGACTGACAAGAGAGAACTCCTCTCCCATCAGTCAGCGTGGTCACACTGACAACATGAACATACTGACTGACAAGCGAGAACTCCTCTCCTGTCAGTCAGCAAGATCACGCTGACATGAACATACTGACTGACAGGAGAGGAGTCCTCTCCCATCAGTCAGCGTGGTCACACTGACAACATGAACACACTGACTGACAAGAGAGAATTCCTCTCCTGTCAGTCAGCGTGGTCATGCTGAGCAACGTGAACACACTGACTGACAAGAGAGAACTCCTCTCCCATCAGTCAGTGTGGTCACACTGACAACATAACACACTGACTGACAAGAGAGAACTCCTCTCCTGTCAGTCAGCATGATCACGCTGACATGAACATACTGACTGACAGGAGAGGAGTCCTCTCCCATCAGTCAGTGTGGTCACACTGACAACATGAACACACTGACTGACAAGAGAGAACTCCTCTCCCATCAGTCAGCGTGGTCACACTGACAACATGAACATACTGACTGACAAGAGAGAACTCCTCTCCTGTCAGTCAGCATGATCACGCTGACATGAACATACTGACTGACAGGAGAGGAGTCCTCTCCCATCAGTCAGTGTGGTCACACTGACAACATGAACACACTGGCTGACAAGAGAGAACTCATCTCCCATCAGTCAGCGTGGTCACACTGACAACATGAACATACTGACTGACAAGAGAGAACTCCTCTCCTGTCAGTCAGCATGATCAAGCTGACATGAACATACTGACTGACAGGAGAGGAGTCCTCTCCCATCAGTCAGCGTGGTCACACTGACAACATGAACACACTGACTGACAAGAGAGAATTCCTCTCCTGTCAGTCAGTGTGGTCACGCTGAGCAACCTGAACACACTGACTGACGAGAGAGAACTCCTCTCCCATCAGTCAGCGTGGTCACACTGACAACATGAACACACTGACTGATAAGAGAGAACTCCTCTCCTGTCAGTCAGCATGATCACGCTGACATGAACATACTGACTGACAGGAGAGGAGTCCTCTCCCATCAGTCAGCGTGGTCACACTGACAACATGAACACACTGACTGACAAGAGAGAATTCCTCTCCTGTCAGTCAGTGTGGTCACACTGAGCAACCTGAACACACTGACTGACGAGAGAGAACTCCTCTCCCATCAGTCAGCGTGGTCACACTGACAACATGAACACACTGACTGATAAGAGAGAACTCCTCTCCTGTCAGTCAGCATGATCACGCTGACATGAACATACTGACTGACAGGAGAGGAGTCCTCTCCCATCAGTCAGCGTGGTCACACTGACAACATGAACACACTGACTGACAAGAGAGAATTCCTCTCCTGTCAGTCAGTGTGGTCACGCTGAGCAACCTGAACACACTGACTGACGAGAGAGAACTCCTCTCCCATCAGTCAGCGTGGTCACACTGACAACATGAACACACTGACTTATAAGAGAGAACTCCTCTCCTGTCAGTCAGTGTGGTCACGCTGAGCAACGTGAACACACTGACTGACAGGAGAGGAGTCCTCTCTTGTCAGTCAGCGTGTCCACGTTTTCAGCTGAATGACGGGAGGCAGCAGAGCTCACTTCTGAGCCCTGCTGTCTCCCATTATTTTGCTGTTTGTTGCGGAGCCAAACGGCTTCACAAGAAACAGCAAAATCATTGCAGGGGCAGCACAGTCCCCCGTGTGAATAAAGGACACGGGAGACTGTGCTGCCTTCCACTTAGGAGAGGGGGCCGCGAGGCCCCCAGCAAGCGCGAGGCCCGGGGCAGTTTGCCCCCCCTGCACCCCCCTCGTGACGGCCCTGCCCCTCAGACAGGAACTATTCTTTTGGGGGTCCCTCGAGGTGCACATCTGGCTGGCTGCCTCTCCCGCTGCACCTGTAGAGTGACACAAAGACTTAACACTTCTCCTTATAACTGCAGCATGCGGTTTGGATGTCTCCCATTGATTCCTATGGAATCAACTTTTGTAAACTTTGTAAATTCCTTAAAAACAAAATTTAAAGGTGCTTGCCTGGACTTAGGCATTTTTCTCTGCCCCTCCTCCCGCCCCCTGAGGTCCTGGAGTTTATAGAACACTATGCACATTTTTGATATATATATATATATATATATGTTCAAAAGGCTGCCATTTCATGCAGAAGATTCGAGCTGCACTCTCCACAGCAGTTAAAAGGCAAAATCAATCCCAATTAGGACAAATACTGCCGGGTCCACACCTTGTTTGCCACAAGTTTCCTTCCTTTATTTATTTTTCAGGGAAAATTGTAAAAATACAAAAACATGGAAATCCATTTAAAATTTGAAAAGCGACCAAAATACACGGGTCCTCACAAGTGCAGCAATCAGTTTGCTGAGACGTACACGCGTTCCGCGGCCAACTCGCCGCTTGTTCACACGTATATATGTATATCCCTCCAGTTTACTCTTCCAAATAGGAAATAACAGTGTTACTATAACAGACTGTATACATATGTGAAAGTTGTCTTCTGGGGTATACTGGGATGAGCTGGGATCTATTTAGGCCCAGAAATGTTATTCTCATTGTACTTGGTGTTTGTTGGCCTTTTGGGCCTGTTTCTTAAATGGTTTAATCCCACCCTCCGCAATCCCCCTCTGCATCCCCTCTCCACCACCTTCTTGCAACCATATAGACCTATTGGAGTCCTTCCTTTTTAGGGTGGCCCTCTGCTCTATAATAATATTTCATGGAGGAAGATGGAATGAATGGCTAACCGATTAGTGTGTTCTTCTTATAAAATTGCTATGTTGGTGTGTTTTCTATGCACTTATCTGAGAGTCTTTTTAACCCTAATGCAATAATAAAGCCTTGGGGCCTGATTCACAAAGTCTTTTTCAGTGGGTGTTGCCCATTGAAAAAGGCTTTGTGAATCTGGCCCTTGTGTCTATATATTGTCAGTGTACATTAGGGGCTCATACCAGTTTGGCGGTGTGGTAAAAAAGTGGGGGTAGTCCCGTTGCCGTCACTTTTTAGGCAGTAATAGAATTACCGCTGTTTTTACTGCACCGCCGAATTCAGAGTTTGGAGAAAAAGTGGAGGATTTTGCTGCTGGAGGTAAATCCTTCACGTTTCCTCCAAAAATAGCAGATTGACCACTCTCAGTAATTCTGCCATAATCCCTATGGAGTCCTACGGACTCCAAAAAAAGGGCATTTACACCGCCTTACCACCACTTGTAATCCTGCAGTAAATCCGCGGGACCAAATGTCGGTAACAGTAACTGATTTTGGTGGTATTTTGGCAGATTTACTGCCAAACTACCACCAAACACGAAATGAGGCTCATTATGTGTGGTGCATTTTATCGCATATGAGTCTGGGTTTAACTGTACTTCTATGCCAGCTGATAACCACTCCTGAGAGGGAAGCCTTCCTACTCTGGCAATTTAGAGAGTTTGGACTCACACTGTTTCGACGCGACTGTGTTGGTCTTGAAAAGTCTACCTAGATGGCATTAAACCGAGCATGCTGGCGGTTACACTCCCTGTAAAGTGCAGGCTGGATAGCTCTCTCATTTTATAGTGCTTGCTAGCGAGTATAAAACTTCCTTTATAGTGCTAGCCCGGTATTCCAACCTTTGCGTAGTCTGTTGTCTCTTTTTCTGTCTGTATCACACTCTCTGTGTTATGCTACCTACGTATAGTCCATGGGCCTTCACAGAGCATTTTCCAATCGGATTGCACCATTATAAAACACTTGTGTGATTCTGGCCCACTGTCTCTTAATCATACTTGCTGTGAACATATGTTTTCTGCTTAGTATTCTCTATGTATTGTATTTTGACTCCATGCACTCGTCAATTTTCATTAAAAAAATGTTTTTGTAATGTGCATGGTACAGCCTAATAGACTTTTCATACAATCATAAAACCAGCACAAATCATCAATACAGAACAGTCCAATAAAACATTGCACCTAAAATAACGAAACTGATGCCTTACATCCAGTAACATTTTCCAACCATTAGTGAAGTAACGAAAACATGTCGGACGCTTTTCTTCATAATGTAAGCACCTGATGAATGAAGTAAACAACATTAGCCCTGATAAAAACACGGCGTGACGTTTCAGACGTTATACTCTCCATATTCTCACCGATTGCCAAATCCAGTTGGCGATACCAAACACACAGTGCTTTACGCGCTGTCAACGGGTGTTTAAAGGTTTCCAGGACTTGCGTCTCGCAAGGTCTGTTTGAAGTAAAACTAGCCTCATTCCAAAGACCCGGTGCATAAGGTAACACAGCAGGTGAAGCACTAGGAAAACATTGGAAGGGAGGGGATCTGAGCAAACATGAGACCTTGCAGCTGGACCCTGACAGTGCGAAATTCATTGCAAATCCCAACCTGCTGCCTTTTCCACTTCCGGTCGCACTCTGGCGTGAACGGAGAGCAGTCCTGACTTCCTGCACTGCAGAGGTTACAATGTTGCAGTGTTGGGTGTCGAGCATTGGGTTTGGTTACAGCTTCACGCTCAGAAGAGCTACGTCTGTAGCAGTGAGACCTCTGGTTTGCAAGTGGGACTGCAGGTAGGCCTAGAACGCTGCAGAGCAGGAGGTCTTGGCAAGGTTTATGGTCATTGCATCGAATTCCTTGCATCTATATGCATTTGCATCAAATTTTTTCCATCTAAGAAATTTGCATCGAATGTATTTTTATTTTTTATTTTTACCCTTTAAAATCATCCTGAACAAAAATGAACCCTTTACCCCCCAAAAACATGCACTCGATGCATTTTTTAGATGGAAAAAATTTGATGGAATGGCATTAGATGCAATGACTAAATACCATCATGCGAGATGGCTGCCGAAGAGAGAGACCCCTCTCAGCATGAGAGCAGTGGGGTAATGCACTTGTCGCAGATTCCTAGTAAACACCAGAGGAAGGTTTACATGTTTGGGGATTTCTCATATACTTGATATGTCGACACAAAGGTTTTGACTTATGATTTCAGGTATCGGGTCATAATAATAATCATTGTTCCCTTATAACGCGCTTAATAGTAGGAGTGGTTTCTAAGCGCGGGATCAGGATTCAAAGCTGTGCTGCGCTGCGTTGTCTTGCTGGGCTATCCTTCCTCCTGAGACAGCACGCATATTCAGACTGCGGTCAAAGAGGACACTGAGATTGCTCACCTAGGTCACGGGACGGGGCGCATGTCCTTAATTAATGGCGGCCTGCACTCCATGTGACCCAATTCATGTTTATTTTGTTTATAGTAGACCACACCTAACATTGGCCACCGAGTGCTGTGCATTGTTATAAAAGAACACTGCTCATGTGATTAGTAGCAACAATACCAAATGAAAACACAGTATGAACTGCAAATACACAAGCACAGTAAAAGTACGCATCCTAACACCCTCTTTTGTTATGTTGCCAGTATTGTCCAGTTCGCACCTTGCCTTGGTATGATGTTGTCGTGTACTTGGTTGACCAGAATTCGTTTTTTTACTCACGGCTCGGGGTCTTCACGCAGATCGGACTCTGGGTGGAGGTGGTCTGCAGTTGTATTTGTGGAGTGAGTTTCTTATTGAGGATGAGTCAGATGGATTCCGATATCCAGGAGTGATCCTCAATGGAAGATTTGCCATGTAGCCTTCTATCTGTGTGTAATAGAAGGCCAATGGACGTGCAAGGAGTGGGGGGGCACTCTGTGTGGCCCTACCTTGCATACTCTAGGTTGCCACAGTACCATGGTGCCATATGTGGAATCGACTGATTTCATGTACTTTGATGCCCGTGGCTTCCCATTGCCTGGTAAAGGTGATTTTATGACTATTGTGTGGGACAAGGTCCTCTGCCTGACCCCTAAAGTGTGCGTGTTGTTGACTTAGGGAGCCATGCTGTATGATGTGGGGCCTGCGGGTGGCATGGGGTGGATAATCTGGTCCCCTCCTCAGCACAGGGATAGGTTGGCAGGGGATAGCCATATTAGCCTCACAGCCCCTTTAAGAGGGTTCCTGAGAAATGTGCTTGCCAATTCTGCGGGTCCTTTCCACATTGATCAGTGGGGCTCTATGTCATTGTATCAAAAAGAATGTATCGATTTAAACTTTTTTTACTGATCGATTTTGCCGCAATTATATGGAGGGGGAGACCCCCCGCAGCCTCCCCCCTAAACCCAACCCTACATTTTCTATTCACCTAAACCCACCCCATATATATTTGGTGTAAAATTAGATCTAAAGAAATTGATGAATTCCCTTTTGAGGAAGTCTACTGTGGTAAAAAACTGCTGTGGCAGTAATGTTATCCTGCAGACTTTGAAAAATATACCATGAAAGGAATGACCCCAAAAATGCTCGTAGAGTGTAGTCCATGCAGCTGAGCCGATGTGGAACATCACAAAGACCTGCCGGCTCTGCTGCCTATTCCTAATGTGCACACCAAAGTGTGCATGTGTGGGAATCCAGAATCCTGGATGTTTACGGAATCTGGAAAATACGGAAAAATCCCTCATACACACCTGAATTTGTTACCAACTCACCCACCCGCTAACCCTCAGACAGCACTGATTCCTTCCCAGGTGCCACACAGTAGGGTTAAACCTGGCAGAGGGAGATCAAACAGGCACATTTATAAATTGGGGACGGGAGCAGTGAGTGGTAAAAAGGCAGACACAGAGAAGGAGTAATGGTGTGTTAGGGGGTGGAGGTGTAGAGGGTGTTAAAAGTGCAGTAGAATGTGTAGTGTAGGTGTAGGATGAGGTGCTAGAAGCACAGGGTAATGTGAAGGTGCAGAAGGAATTGAAGGTGCAGAGAGAGCGTAAACTGCAGGACGAGGTGCTGATCATGGCACTGGAAGTAAAGGAAAAGGAAGTGGGGAGAGACCCGATGAATCTTGAGGAGGTGGGCATATATGAGAGTGCAGAAGAAGATGGATGAGGTGAACATTAAGGAGAAGGAAAGAGACAGCAGGAGAGTTTAGAGGAGGTGAACAACACAATGGAGGAGAGAGGATATAAGAGATTGGAGGAGGTGAAGAATGACAATGAGGGGAGATAGGAGAAGAGGAGGTGAGGAAGCAGAGGAAAGGTGAGAAAGGCAAAACCTATGAAGAGAGAAAGTTAGAGAAGTTGCCAGAATGAAGGAACAGTAGGTAGAGGAGAGAAATAGTAGAACCAGTGGAAGGTGGGCAGTGGAAAGTCCCCTGGAGATGTATGAGCAGTGTTAGTAAAAGTAAAAGACAAGACAAATCTATCCATTGTCTGAGAGAAGTGAGAGGAGGAACAAGCAAGTGGTGGAACATTGGGAACGTTAGACCACAGCCAGGTCAAGGACTAACAGCAAGGCTCAGCAACTGGCCCGCAGGCATTAGTGAGCATCACCTCGGCTAGAATGAAAGGAAAAGGGGTTTAAGTAAAGGACCCTAAAACAGGAAGGTGAGCCGAAACCCCAACTCACACCTGAAAGCCCACAAGACAGTCCAACTTGAGGAGACTCACTCATTGGAACCTGCTTACAAAGAGCCTCAAACTCACTAATGAGAGCATAAGATACCTCTTTGGGGTTCAATGGCAGTCCCAGGATCAAATGAACTGAAAGGCCATGTTAGGGCCAACATGTGCAGGAATACCTTCTTGCCATGGGAAGGCGCACGGGCAGACTGAAAAACCAGCATCAAAAATGTCAACACTGCCAATGGTGCCTAGTGAATTCAAATGTATGTACTTCTGCATTTGACGCAAGGAACATGTGAAACATGAAACCAGGTTGCAGAAGGGAATTGGAAAGGCAGATTGTGAGCTGACAGACAAAAAGGCAGCATTTCGTTTTCAACTGCCACATCAAAAATGCTGTTTTCAAAGAAAGAGAAACACACTTATTAAGTGTGCCTTGCATGCAAAATTCAAAGCCATGAAAGTACCTTTCATTACATCTAAGTGAGGCCTACTTTCCAATAAAAATGGCCGACGCCTAATTTGTAACTTTGAAAAGCATAAATTGTTATTATGGAAGTGAGTTCAATTTGCAGCCTAAAATAATGAGCACATGGAATCAAAATGTCCATTGCCAGGATAGTGCAAATGTATATCATGATGGAAAAAATGAACATTGATGACAAGATGCAATTATATTAAATAGAAATAGAAGGCTTCATTTATAATATAATGGTAACATGTGAACATCAGTTCTGTGCATGTTGAAAGGCCGGGTTCACCCACGAGAAATGTTCCCCTTCCCCATCAGGGGCTAAATGCTCTGCTTATCTCTTTATCTGAAAGTCAAATCTCCTTGAAGTTTCTGCAGAGCCAACTTGTGATGGGCTAAGGTTTTATGAGGTTAGCAAATGACCACATAGATAAACAGAAGACCCATTAATGGGAGTACAATATTTAAAAAATACATGTTTTTAAATTAATTTGAAGGTGTGGTCAAGACTTGAAAGACATGTTATAGGGCCTGCCCCATGATGTTGAGAGGGCAGAGGTTACACAATCTGGTCAGGAAGATAAAATCTCTTCTGCATACCTGACTTCGCAAGAGTGATTCATGGTTTTTTCACCAGGCCAGAGTCAACAATGGAAGCAGATGCCCAGAGTTAATGTTCAGTGGAGAAATGAAACCTAATGTACTTGAAGTCAAAATATGCATCTAATTACGAGGTGGCAACATGAGTGTATGCATAATCATACTTCATTGATTTGATCAGGAACTGTGACACGTACAGAAATGGGACATGTATCATGGTAGAGCTTAGCACAAGGCATTTCTGTTGTCATCAAAATTTGACTTTTGTAAACCAAGTTACAACCTAAAATGTGTTTCTAGCTGCCCAGAAAATGTCATGAAGCAGAGATTTGGGGAGGTGATAGTTTAATAAATTAGATATCTGGATGGAGAATCTCATATTCATAACTGTTAAAGTGTTTTGGATTAAAGCGCTATATAAACACAATAAATACAATACAATACAACAATTCTTTAATAAACCATGAAAACCCCTCACTCAAACCCACAACCTTGTGCCGATGGGGGACATAGTTCAATAAATGCAACATGAGAAGAACATAAATACATATATATATATAAAATCATTAGCTATAAATCACAAAGTTTCGCCATGTAGTGACTTTGTAAGTGGAACAATTAAAAGGCGGAGAAAAAGTAATTTTAAGTGGGAGGACTTGCCCCTCCCAATTTGTTCTTGGTAAACTGAAGGGACCAATCAAAGAAGGGGTGCTAACCCTTGAATAAGGGGATTGAGAATAGTTTAACCCTTGAATAAGGGGATTGAGAATAGTTGCCCAATGAAAATGAAAAACCAATAAGATGGCATATGATCATTTAGACATTTTTGTGGTTGTAGTAGCGGATTGATAAGGTCACGCCTGGATGCAACTATTGAAAAAATGCTGCAGACGTAACAGTGCCTGCGAGACAGCGATTGGGAAAGACTAAAGAGGCTGGAATCGTTCCAAAGAGAGCCAAATATAGGGATGAATGTTGATGGCTATCCATGACTGAAGTGCCTGGCCAGATCCCTGTGTTTCCTCAAGAGAGGGTCCTGAAATGCTGATGTCTTTCCTGAGCCCCAAACCGAGAAATCCAAATTAAATCTTTTGTCCATCAAGTGTGTAGGGGATCGGTTTGAGTGAATACCTTCCCCTTAATTAGTGGGTCAGGCGGTATGGAAGTAGACCCTTAGCATATTGAATTACATAATAATTTAATCAACTGCCATATAGCTATTGAACACAGGGGGGGTACGGGGAGTTCGAAACCTCTGCCCTCTTTTGTAACGCTAATTCAAGTTATAGTCATTTAAAAATAATTGAGTATTCCTATTCCTCATTGCCAACCCCAGAACTCCCAAAAGGGAAGGGGTGCCCTTGTCCAAAACGAAATCCCTCTAGTTCACCATTCCTCAGAACTTGCCTTTAAGCAGAGGGGTGCGGAATGAAAACTAAATGTCTGGGGCAGAAAAATGTTTGGCCTAAATCAAATAAAGTGAAGTCCCTAATTGAACAGCATACTCTCTACTGAGAGTGGCAAAGTGACTTGGATAGAAGAGCGATTCTGCATTGCATGGGGGTAAAGGGATAACTGTTCGACCCATATAAAAAGTGTTGTATTAAAAGGTTGTTTCTCAGATTGCTAGCACTGACATGCATGCAGGGAGATTATAAGTAAAGAGTACTGTGTGTATGAAATTGTTTTTGACAAATATGAAAAATGTTGCATTTTATTTAAACCTAATTTCATAACAGTGTAATGCCAAGCACGTGCTCTTGTCATTTTCCAATGTGCTGTATCATTGTTGGCATTAAGGGATTTTTGTGGGGGATGAGAAAATGTTCCAAAAATAAATGAAAAGTGTCGTTTCTGAAAAGTTTGTTGCACTATAAGACTGTCAGCTTTGCTAAGGGCGCAGAGCCATTCAAAATTTGTTTTACAGGTGATGCAGTCAAACAATACTGTAAGGACTTGCTAAGTGCACCTGGAGATAACCACGCAGATTGCTGCATGTGTGAAATAGTTTTTGCAAAGTAAAGTGTTGCAATTTATTTAAATTAAACTTTACATAAAGGGAAGCGTTAGTGCTGAGCTCATGATCCGGTCAGGTTTCAAGGTGCTCAATGTGATTAAAAGTGAAACTCATGCAAAGTCTATGGTGTAGTTAAAGTATCTGGTTATGTTTAAGGTGCTGCATCATTTCAGATCTTGTGTTACTGTTTATCCCCAAAGGGTAAATGACTTGTATTGAATCTTTGTTTTGGTGCCACAGAGAATGTGGTGTGCCATGTGAAGTAGAGTAAATATTACATTCTGCATAATAATGAATACAGATATATTCTTTCTATACACCGGCCGGGTCCTTCGCTCAAGATTGCTAAAGGGCGAGGCCTTCACTAGTTCTAGATGAATAACTGATACAGCCTGGGTAGAATATTCAGGTCAATTTGTGTGGGGCTGGTGTTTGGGGGGAAGAACTCACCATATTACCAGGGTTCCTATAAATATATCTCACACCTCTGTAAGCTACCTAATCAGTGGCCTACCAGGAGAGCCACTGACCCACTAGGACTTTCCTCATCAGTGAAGCCTTGCGCCCAGGAATGTGAGTGACGCGGGCAGGGACCAAGGTAGAGGTGTTTTGTTATCAGAAACATTACTCTGTGGAACAGGGGAAAGAACTACCGTTGTGAACTTGTCTTGTCTTTGTCTCTTATTTGAATCCCCCTTTCCATAAAACAACAGGCAAAAGAAAGGGTCCTAAGAGGTGAAGCTGTGCATTGAGGTTCCGGTCAGATGGGAGGTAGATATCAACCAAAAGCTTGCAGCAAAAGGACAATTTTCATACGTTTTCCGAGCGAGCTTGAGGTGGGCCCCCTTTTTGTTCTGGAACTGTAGGCGAAGTCAAGCTAACACAAAGTATACTCCTGACTTGACCACTCTTGGCTTCCAGGCTTGCCAGTCCTGGTATTGCTATTCTCCTGTTTGTTTAGTCAGAGAAAGTAAATTAATTCCCTGACATCGAAAGGCCTCCACGCTCCAAGGGGTTTTGCAAGTGCACATTTCGATTCAATCACACAGCCATACACTACAATTTATAATATGTATGCCTTTTTTTTTAATCTGACCCCAAAAAAATATTCCTTGATCTAAAGACAGCTATGAAGTTATCCTGTAAAGTTTCTGTGCCCCTGATCCATGTTCCCTTCTTACCTGGGGCAACAGGCATCCAAGCGATCATAAACATCTCTCCTCTCGCTAGTCTGTCTTGTATCCCTGTTTGCCTTTACTTTGGCCCTCTTTCGCCCAATGTCCACACCCTATCCTGTTTACCCTTCCCCTCAGGCCATCTTCCGGAGGCGCCTGGTGGAAGCACAGTGCGCCATCTTCTGGAGAAGCCTCTACGCTCTGAGACTACTAAGGTAGTGATTTAGAACAGTGCAAACGCGTCATATAACTCTGCTGCCGCAGGGTCGCTTGAAGGGACCTGTGAAAATGTAATTCTGTTTATCTTCTCCAAGAGTTCTCCTCAATTTGTTGCGAGTGGCGACTTTCTGGAGGTACCGAAACACTGCCATAGAAAGAGTTTTCTTGGCAGGCTCCCTCAGTTTGCTGAGTCTCCACTGGGTGCCATGATCTACTAGTCTCTTGGAGCTCTAGACACAATGTTATAGCAGTTCAGTTTGAAGTTAGGTACATTTTCTGGCTGATGGTGATGAGAGGGGGATGTTTCTCTTAGTCAGGGGTTTTGGTAATGGATTCCTTTTGTGTCTGTATAGATTTGGGGTTTAAATTGCATGTTCAAGTTGAATATAGCACCTGTGTTGCTTAATTTGTTTCCTGGTGTTTAGCCTTGGAAGGAAGAAAGGTGAAAGGGAGTTTCTTTCTTTAACCATATAGACCCAAGGAGCCTTCATGCATGCAATGGTGGATGATATTCAAGACAGCTTAAGGTGTTGCTGTTGTTTGTGCTAGAAAGGCGCCCTGATTCTTCGTTCATTCTCACGTGAACTTGATTATCCACTTGTATTTGCAAGTTTAGGTCATGGCACTCGATGTTATTGCTCAAAGCCCCTATGAATGTGTTGCACAGTGACAGCAGCGTGGAAAGGGCAGAGCCTTGGGGACACCACACATGTTTGCCATTTCACCAGATGATATCTTTTCCATCCGGGTTTGTTGGGTGCGATTAGAGCGGAAACACCACATTGTGGGTATTTGGACAGCAGTATGATGGGAACATTTGTATCAATCCAATAGGACCATAACTACACATGTGACATTATTGAGTGGGATTAGCGGGTCTTCCCTGGTATATGCCAGTGTTGATGCTGACCCTTTACTGGTCTTTAAAGAACTTGGCTAGCATGGAGTACGTTTTTGCTGTCAAGTTAGTTCTGGAGTTGATAGATTTCTTCGGTTTCTGTTATTTTTTTGGTGATGCGAAGGTTTTAGGTCTTTGCTAGTATTGAATGTGTGTGGATATTGGAGGAGCGACACCTACCAGGCTCTCACTGCTTTCAGATGGGTGGGCCTGATCTTTCAGTTAAGGAGCCACTGACTGGTGTATGCTTGGTGTACCATATAATGTGGTAACACGAGTATACCGCTTTGGGGAAATACAGGGTTACCACAAACATGCATTGGTCGGTCTGTAAAACATGGCCATCAGGGGGTCATGCACTAGGTCACCTATAACGAGGTAGTGGGTTCTTTTTGTTTGAGGAGGAACTCCAGTTACAACATGGGTTGCACAAATAGAATAATTTTTTTTGTCTGTTTTTATTGTTTACTTGTTAGAAATGATTTCAACCATAACAATGTAACAATTTGGCAGTACAATACAAACTATACACATATTTCCCACGTCTTATTCACTCCATGTAAATTCAAATACTTTAAAATACCTTCTACAACATCAATACATATTAAATATTTTGTTTTACACTTCACAATAAACTTCCATGATTTAAAACAGACACAGTAAAACGCAATTTAAAAAAGAAGGGGGTGGGGGAGGTAATCAGTTCACAATTATGCAGACCTTTTTTCAAAGGGCTTAAAAACAACCTTCCAATTAACCCTTATTTCAATTCAGCCAAGAAGTACCTTATTTATTTTCTAGATTTAAAGACCTAATGAATCGAACTACAGCGAGGGAGTCAGATGTCGTGCCCCCCCCCCCACTCGCCTACAGCCTTAACCACAAATGTTCACTCTGTATGAACAGCAGGGAATTAATACACTCCTTAAAATACATCACATGCAATAGTAACAATTTAGGGCAATAAATGATCAGATGTTTCATAGTTTCCAATTCGGTCTGATTCTTGCAAAGCGTCCAAAACCCAGAACCTTCCGGTAGCATCTTTTTTCTCATTAAAATGTCCCTTGTTGGAAGAATGTTCCATCTGATCTGTAACAATCAAGTGTACGAAAAAAGCTGTGTAACTTTTGTGTTGGTGGGGTAGAGGGTAGGCAGAAGCCTAGTGCAGCATGTAACAAGGTGTTGCGGCTGGGGCAATGCAATAGTCTAAGTGACTAGTAACTATGGCTCCTATTACAACTTTACAATTGCACAGGGACATGAATGGAGAAATCCTCTATATAGAATGGTGAATACGGCACAAAAAATAGAGCAATCATAACAGAAATGAATGAAAGTAGTGGAACACCGCTCCCGACTGTTCCCGATCACTTTGATTATTGAAAAGATCCCAACGAGCCACAGGACAGGGGAATGATCTGAGATAGGGGCCATCCATCCAAGTTGTTTATGTTCCAATCGTACCTATTGAAGGGAGTGATGATCATGGCACTCCTCCGCTGTTCCAGCCCAATTATGCCTACATAAGAGCAACTCCACCCGAACTGGACCAATCATCCGCTCTTCTGTAGTTAGGGCTAGTTCAACTACAGAGTTGATGCCTAATTCATACGTTATGGCTGCCAGCGGCATGGCATTCGGAATGCACCAAACCATACGCCATATAAAGCTCACCATCTTTTCCAAAATGTCCATTACCCACAGCTGTATTGATTCAACACTGTATATAATCTTAGGGATCACGCTCCCATCATAATGCTTTAGAGTAGTTTCAGATCAGCAGTTAAGGCCCACCAATGCTCAAAGTGTAACCTATCCAGGCTTACTGGGTGATGAAGGAACTCTAGGCCGGCGGGCTACTTCCGGATCTGATAACACGTTCTGAATGGGCACTCATTTGGAAATAGACTTCATTACTGTAAACATGGGCATCTGTCTTTGGAGAGTCCAATCGGCACAGCTCGAAGACAGCCTGGCGAGTGCATAGTGCAACCTACAAATTGGGATGTACACCTACATCATTATCAAGTTGTCTTTTAACTGTATTGCAAACCTCAGAAATGAAATAAGATTCATACTGAAGCACATGTTCCTTGCCCTGGATGTTTGCCGAAGGATGCAGATTCCTAGACTGGTAGGAGCACTATCATTATTTATTTATTTTTTTGTTTTTTAGTTTTAGCGGTTAAAATTCAATTCAACCTTTAACAAGAACGTGACAAAAACAACACTATACAGGAAAAAATAAGGAAAGAAAAATGAGAAGAAAGAAAAAGGAAAAAAACGGTTAAAACTAATCATGCAATGAATTCATCTTTCCATTTGCATATAATTGTAATATCTAGTGTTGTATCCGGGAAATGGAGGGCTGAATACAAATCTCCCACCATGGGAGTCATCGATGTAAGAAGAGTGTGTCTAGTTTTTCTGGAGGAGGTAGAATATGCCTTTGGTATTGGGTCAAGAGAAACCCAGCAAGACACATATGATTTCACTCTCCATTAATGGCAATGCGCTCCCGGAAGCCAAACCTAGAAAGCACATCCAAACCCTCGCACCATCACGCATGTGCACATTTCTGCCTCCCTTTTATGTAGCAAAGGAGGGGTGTGAATACAAACAATACCATGTTTATATACATGGTCAGTACATCTATACAAGGCATATGATTTATTTATTTTTATTTATTTATTTTGCATTTATCAAGCGCGCTTGCAGCCCATGAGGCATCGAGGTGCTGTTACAGATGATAAGCAGACTTGAGTTACAGGCGGGTGCCCAATGGGCTCATGGTTACACAGTAACAAACAAATATGCAGGGAATTGCTCAAACCAATTCGTGATAGATATTCTGTTTAGACAAAGAATCTAGTTTTGCTAGCCTTGCGGAAGGCTAGGTGTGATTCAATCAGTCTTAGGTGAGGTGGCAGTGCGTTCCAGTGCGTGGCTGCTTAGGTGGGGAAGCTGGAACCTCCAGCGCGCACCTTTCGTGAGGTAGGTGTGACAATCGTGTTGGCATAGCGTGATCTTAGGGGTCTGGTGGCTGTGTGCCTGATGATTCTGTCGGTCAGGTAGGGCGGGACGATCTCGTGGAGGCCTTTGTGGGTGAGGGCAAGCGTTTTAAAGACAATGCTCTCTTTGACAGGGAGCCAGTGGGCTTGCCTTCTGATTTCAGAGATGTGATCTCTTCTGGCGGTACCTGTGGCTGCCCTGAGCGCATTGTTTTGAGCTAGCTGCAATTTTGCCACGTTTTTGCTGGAGGTCCCAACGAGGAGGGCATTGCAATAGTCTATCCTTGATCCGATAATTGCCCTGGCAATGGTGAAGCAATTGTGGCGGGCCAGGAAGGGCCTAGCAGCATTGAGGATTTTACAGTAATAGGCTGAAGAAGTGGCGATAGCATTGACCTGTCTGTCCATGGAAAGGTCAGAGTCAAGGTAGATTCCGAGGGTCTTAACACGATCGATCACAATCAGCCCATAAGTGCACGTGAAAATCATTGCTCAGCCAATTTTATTAGCATTATCTACACCTACACCTAAATATTTTGAAAATGTCTCTTGCTATGTAATGATTAAGAAGCAACTCCTTTACAATTGGTGTTCGATTGGCCTTCTATTTGGCCCCAATCAATGGCAGCACCATAATGAAAGCTTTCTTTTTCAAGACATGGTTATGGCCTGCTGTGGCGTTAACCACCCATTCCAAGGGCTAGAATGTGGCAATAAAACCTGAGGCGGGTAATACCCCGGGGGCCTTAATTACGGGGGATGAAGGCTAAGGGAAGGAGCGGATGCGGCAACCGCCACCGCCGAAATAAGGTAAATAGGGGGGTGGGTCGATAGAAAAAGAAATGTTTAAAATGGGGTGCGGGAAGATGGCGGTGGGGGAGCCGGCCATCAGGTAGCTTGGAATGCAGGCTTGTACCGACGGTTCAAGCCTGCGTTACTAGCTATCTGATTGGCTGGCTCCCTCTGCCCAGGTGCTAATGCGTGGTCACAGCCCAGGGCCCAAGTTAAAGGTCCAAGCAAAGCAAGGGCTTTTAATGAAGGCCCCAGGATGGTACTACCCGTTCCAACCCTTGAAACGGCTAGTTAACGCTATTAGCACCTGTCCCATGGGCTGGGACGGGGCTAATTCAAAGTATTTTCTTTCCATGAACGGGTCACCTCGCGGCGCCCAGAAAGAACAGACTGTTCAAAGATGGCCGTCATGGAATGGGAAGGCGGGGCTCCATACAGAGCCCCTCTTCCCTTTCTGTGGTGGCCATCCAGGGCATAGCGGCAGCAGCACTTGCCGCTGCTGCAATGAGGTAAGTAGGGAATAGGGGAATTGTACAAAATAAGGGAATAGAGGGTGGGGGGCAGATGGCGGGCAATTCGGCCATCAGGCGGCTTGGAACGTGGGCTTAGATCGCCGGTTCAGCCCGCATTCCTAGCCTCCTGACTGGTTGGCTCGCCACCACAGGGTGCTAATTGATGATATGTGCATCCTGACACTGATTATAGACTACTAAAAGAAAACGGTCTGCCTGCGCTTCCTCCATCTGCATTTAGCATCCGCTACCAAAGCCTGCTCTGCTCTTGGAAGGTGATTTCCTCCAGCCGCTGATGCTGCCCTTCCAACCTTGTCATTAATGGGGCTGATTATCAGAGCTCTTTCAAGGGGCCGGCACAGGACACAGCTGGAGGAAGGGGCACAGCAGTGACAGGAGATGCATTTGTTTCTGTGACCGATGATGAGTTAAACTGAGAGTTCACTGACCAAGGATTTTTAGAGTTCAAAAGACTACCATACTATAAATGGGCCAGCACCCCCCATCCCCCACCCCGCCCCACCATCACCTACAGTTAAAGCTGTACTGGTTCATCGTTTTGGGAGAATTTAACTACTCACTTAAACAAGTGAGGACTGGCTTCCTTAAAATACAATGGGGGTCATTACGAGGTTGGAGGTAACCATGCCGCAATTTGTGGCATTGGTTACCTCCTTAACGGGTACCGGGTACGGGTTCCTCAAATGAGGACTTACCGGGCCACTCCAACCTTGGAGGACCCGGTAATTCCTCATTCGAGGAACCCGGACCCGGTACATCCCCCTTCCAATTCGAGCCCCCATAGGGCTCAATGGGAATGGGGAGGGAGCTAACAACGGCCCGTTAATAACGGTGCCCGTTGTTAGCGGCCTGGTCTGCTAGTGGGACCCGCTAAAGGGCACCTGGTTTTACCAAGCGCCCTTTGCGGGTCCCGCGAGCAGCCTCGTAATAGGGCGGTAAGGGGTTAACGGCGCCGGCACCATTACCGGCGCCGTTAACCCCTTACCGCCCAGCTCGTAATTACCCCCAATGTAGTGGTCCATGATGCAGGTGCCTCAGCCCACGGTCTAGTGGCCCCACACCACCATTCAAATTATATATTTGAACTTTTTAAAATACATACAAAATAAAAAACAGAGTTATCACTAATTTCAGATTGTTTAACAGGGCTATTTATTTTGAATGGAAGCAAAATGGACAGAGAACAGGGACAAGAGAACGCCCCACTTTCTACATGCGCGCTGGAGAACTATTGGGGGCTCCGCAGACCAGTACCTTGTGATAAATGCTTGACTGCACTTATGGGACTCTCCCCGTCTGCACACTTGAAGTTTAGGAAGAGATATGTTGCCACACATGTCTGCCTCCAAGGGCCAGACCAGGCACCACGTGTGTATATGGTAAAGCAGCACAGCCACCAGCCAAGTGTTTTAAGGCTGAAGGTCCATAAAGTGCATAAGTAGGTCTGCTATTTGCTTTACATACTTTTTACGGTCACGTACTACATCACAAAGATCGAAAGTATATATTGTGGTTTATATATAGCCCCTAACACTAGGGGCACTGCAGTGCAGTACTGCAAGTTGAACCTCCTCAAACAGCAAGGCATAAGGGTAAGGCCGTGTTTTTTAAATTGCACTTAGTTCTTATAGTGGTTACAGTTTTATAAACTCCCAACCAGGGGTGTTGCTAGGTCTGGAAAGGATCCGGGTCTACGCTAATGTCGGGACTGTCAGGACGCGGGGCTAGCTGGCCTTTTGGTTGTAGCCCATGAGCTTCTATTCAGGGCTACAACCAAAATACCCGGGGCTATAGCCCCCTCAGACGCCCCCCACCCCCAGCAACGCCTCTGCTCCCAACTATTATTATTATTATTATTACTATTATTATTGTCAGGTAAGGGGACTGAGAGAAGGTGCTTTGCCCAAGTCACACAACTTTTGTCATGTGGGGAAGCTGGGATTGTAATCAGGTCACCTCTTAGCACATTGTAGATCTAATCTTACAACGGTCTGACACAGAAATAAATGTCAGGAGCAAGTAATCGCAATACATTATCTATAAATTCTAATTCATAGAAACATTTTGCATTGTAACACAACGGTTCTCACAATGGTTCTTATCTCCACTTATGTCGACTTCTTGCTAAAATGTATAAGAAGCCATGACAATTCATATGGCATGGGATCCTCACCTTCTTTTGGCAAAGAAAGAAAATGGCGCAGCCCTGGTTTCGCTGGGTTGAAGGATCACGCTCCACAATAATTTGCCCGGGGAGTCTCGGCATTGTTTGATCAACACAGAGTTGTGCCTGTACAGAGAGATGTGTGCCAACCAGAGTGCCCATGCTCTGTGGTCTGAGATTTGCACATTGTGTGCCCCTGGCATACAAGCTCCTCCACTCGCTGCAGTCACTGCAAAGGCCAGACACAGCTTCTATATTGCTGCAAGTTCAGGCCGATGACTGGCAGGCATCTTTACAGTAGAGGCCTGCTTCGCAACTCAACAACCCAATCACCCCTTCAGCCCTTCTTACTCATCTCACAGCACCTCCCATAAGTGAGGAATGCATCTTTTGTTGGTAGATTTCCTTCATGAGGCTTAGCTAGGCCTGCATTCCTTTTCAAAGGGCCATAGAAGAGAGCAAAAAAGGTGAAGGCATAATAGAGCGGGAAGTAGGTGAAAGACGAGGGGTCAGGGAGGATGGCAGTAAAAGAAACAGGGCCTGGCAGAGAGTTAGAAGTTAGGGAACACAACAATGAGCGAAGGACAAGGAAAGATGTCTCAGGCATGCAGCTCTCTGAGTCTTCCCCACTGTGCCTGCAGAAAGAGACACCCTATTCATAGCTCTCTCCCGATTGGATACATTTGCCTGGAGAGCCCTGAACTAATGTCACTTAGAGAGAGGATAAACAGAGGGCAGCTGAGCAGGCACACCCCTTCATTTTCCTATGCTCCCTGGTGGCTCCTGGGAGGAAAAAGGCATCAGTATTCCAGCAAGATCATCTTCACCTAGGCCACCGCCGCTAAGGTTTATAAAGCAGGCTGTGACACTTTCTGGGGCCGAGGTGGCCAGGCCTACGTGGAGGAGCACAGACCCTATCCCTAAGCTGTGTGGGTGGCTGCACCAGAGGGGCTGTATTGGACATAGGGCTGTGTCCGTAAGGGCTGTGGTCGCGTTTGAGAGCATTAGGGTCCTCTGCCCGTTTCCCTCCAGGATTAGGCCCTGGTTGTCAGTGGTGGAGCCAGCCACTCCATAATTGAGGAAGTTGAAGGCAAAAAGCATCCCTCTCAACCCCAGGGCAAGGAGTGGGACAGGATCGCTACATCAAGAGTCTTTCAAATCTTTCACTTTTGAGAACAGAGTGTTTACATTTAAAAATCATGAGCAAGCAGCAATAAGAAAGTATACAGTAGCAGAGGACAGAAGACTGCCCTGCGCATATCAGTACACCCCAATGACAAAGTCAAAGATTTAACTGACCTGCTTAGCTATTAGTGGCCGACACCTCACAATGATTATCATCTCTCCGTGAAACAAAACATCCTCTGAATTGGGGTGAAAGATAGATCTAATGTGCCAAAGGAAGGCAACATGGAAATTCAGTTTCTGCTCTCAGAGGAAGGAGGATGGACCGCCCAATGGGTTAATACACCTACTGCAGCCTCCTATGTGTAGCCTGCAGGCAACACATTCAGATGCTGGTTAGATGCTGATACAGGTTTGCTTGCTATGCAGGGGCCGGTGGTCACCTCACAGCACCTCGAGAAGGTGTCCTGTTTGAGTCCCAGTGCAATTATCTTATAAACCATGACCCATAGATTACACCTTTTCCCTTCATTTGTTTCCAGTCAGTTGGGGCTAGAGAGCTTTTGTATGGGTGTATGGGTGTTACCAAAGCCAGAGTGCACAAAACAAAGGCACAACCGTTAGTAGGAATGCAGATATTGAAGGGGTATTAGCTGATGGCTGGGCAATGCATCCCCATTTGCAATAAAAAACATTTTTAAAAAAATATGCTGGAGATACCAAACATTGGATTAGAACTCAGGTCGCTAGCATTCCAAGACCAAGTACTTACCAGTTGAGCCACTGGAGGCTGTGCTTCTAAGACTAGCTTTTGGGCGTATATATATCTTTCTCCAGCATGCCCCTGTGAGCATACCTATTTGCATTGTGAAACATGTTCACTGAAGCCAACAAGGATAGAACATCTGCCCCCCCAACACCCACCCGCTCCACCAAATACCAGCTAACTGCAGTGGCCAAAGGTTCAGTGCTTGTGTTACAGTGCTGGGGGCCTGAGTTTGAGTCCTGCTTTTGGTACATAAATGGAATAGTTGTAAGCGAGCCTTAAACTAAAGTGGGGCATGCAGAAGAAAGATGAATACGCCCATAAACAACTCTCAGAAACACAGCCACCAGTGGCTCAAGTGGTAAGTGCTTTGTCTTGGAATGCTGGAGACCTGAGATCTCATCCAATGTCCGAAATCTCCTGTTCATATTTTTCTTTTTATTGAAAATGGGGATGCATTGCCCTGCACGATCAGCCAACAGCTAATGCCCCTTCGTTACCTGCAGTCTTACTAACACTTGTGCCTTTGTTTTCTGCTCTCTGGCCTTGGTAACACACCCATACAAAAGCTTGTCTCTCTGGCCCCAACTGACCGGAAAAAACGAGGGGAAAAAGTGTAATCTACAGGTCATGTTTGTGAAGATAATTGCACTGGGACTCAAACAGGACACCTTCTCGAGGTGCTGCAAGGTGACCACCGGCCCCTGCATAGCAAGTAAACCTGTATCAGCATCTCACCAGCAACTGAATGTGTCGCCTGCAGGCTACACATAGGAAGCTGCAGTAGGTGCATTTACCCATTGGGCTGTCGGTCCTCCTTCCTCTGAGATCAGGAAACTGAATATCTATGTTGCCTTCCTTTGGAACATTAGATCTATCTTTCACCCCAATTCAGAGGATGTTTTGTTTCACGGAGAGATGATAATCATTGTGAGGTGTCAGCCACTAATAGCTAAGCAGGTCAGTTAAATCTTTGACTTTGTCATTGGGGTGTACTGGTATGCGCAGGGCAGTCTTCAGTCCTCTGCTACTGTATGCTTTCTTATTGCTGCTTGTTCATGATTTGTAAATGCAAACACTCTGCTCTAAAAAGTGAACTATTTGAAAGACTCTTGATGTAGCAAGCCTTTCCCACTCTTTGCCCTGGGGGTGAGAGCAGAGGCGTAGGCAGGGTAGGGCCTGAGGGACAAGGCCCACACAAAATCTGTAAATGCCCAATCAGCAGCGCTGTGTGGGCATTTACAGATATTTTTGTCAGTGCAGTGGGCCCAACTACATTAGCTTCAGGCCCCATTTGCTAGACAATCCAGGCTACGCCTCTGGGCCTGGATGGCCTTGTAGCAAGTCCTCTGTGGTTCCTAGTAACAGGCGGGCTAGGGGTCATTCATTTTTTAAATATATGTAAACACCAGCACTGCTGGCCCAGGGAGCAATACCCTGTGGGCCAATCAGGATCGGCCAGCCTGCCGTAAAAAATATATTTTTAAAATCCTTCATTCATACCACATACACTCTCTGAGTCAAACACAGAAGAAAGAAAATGTCAATTGAATGTAGATCAACAACAATTGTAATACAAATCATAAAATCAGTTAATATATCGCAAAAGTATTAAAAACAAGAACATTTTTACATTTGACCTATCATTCGGTACCAAAGGAAAAACAGGTAATCATTCACATCAAGCAACAGCTCATACATATCACAGGTAAAAAGTAATTCATACAAAAACTAAAGGCAATCCACAGGAAAACTACAAAAAGCTATTTACAGCCACACACAAGGAACTGTGTTAGATACAAAAGTGGGTACATAAAACTTGTCAATTTGAATGCAATTCTAAAGAGTCTTAATTTATAAAAGACCAACATGTTTCGATGTATAGTGCTTTAATTATAATCTTCTTCAGGGTCTGAACTTAATCTTGGTTACTTACAATGATATGCTGACAATATGTCATGTAACACAGCATTCCCGCATTTTTTTTTATACATTACTCCTCAATACAGGTGACTGCTCACTCTATTTTTGAAACATGACCAAATATTGAAAGTGAACGGACAACACAGCTAGAACTTCATCTGTCTATTGCCTGTGGAGGGAAACATGTATTTATTTAATTCAAAATCTACATTCCAGATGAGACAAATCTAAGGATGGCTCTGCAGAATAGAATAGTAAATCCCATCACTCGCCGTGTAGAATTAAATACTAACCTGTTTTACTATGAAAATCCCTCCCATTCTTCAAATCTCGTGAGGTTGAAAAGAAACATATATTTACATTCCATAATCCTTTATGTCTAAATATTCCTAGAGAGGGGAGGTTCCATTGTATGGGATACTTTATCCGCTGAGTTCCCTATACAGTTTTATCTGCTGAGTTCCCTATATAACTTTGTCCGCTGAGTTCCCTATATAGTTTTATCTGCTGAGTTCCCTATATAGTTTTATCCACTGAGTCCCCTACCACATGGGGTTACATCGAGAGTACGGTATGGGGTAAATAACCCAGATTTACCCCATGCAGTACTTCCACAGTGAACCCCACCTGTAATTAGGTGACATTTTAAATTCGCCCTTTGAAGCACCACTTGTTTTTTTTACCATTGCCTTCAAACCTGTAATGAGGGCAGTCTCTCCCTTTACCAGTGGCTTGGCAAATGTTTATGCGGCTTAAAACCTGATAGGTCGCCATCCGCGTTATGGTAAGAAATGTATTGCCACGAGAAGACGCATATCTTTTCCCCCATTGCTGTATTGCTCATATGCTTTGCAGATGAAGAGTCAGCTGTTCTTAGGGCCAATACTGCTTGTGCTTTTTTATGGAGCAGCTTTGTTTTCATGTTATTTTTCTTACTGTAGCCTTTTATATCAAAACCTCTTCCTCCGCGTGCATGGCATATGCATGCACACACACCATAACTATCTGCATGTGCTCAGCTATGAGAGCCAATGCGGCCCATGTGTGAAGCACGGGCAGCGAACGCATAGGAACAGAGTCCTGGTGCTGGGGAAGTCACCACAGGCTCTTGCTCTACAATTCTTGCATCTGTCAAAGCTTGGAGCTTCCTAGTGGTTAATACAGAGGGCGAATCTGCCTCTAGTGTCACTTATCGCATTACTCACCAATGGCGGAATAACTCTTGGTAAATCCGCATTGCGTGTGGCATATGCCGAGGCCTCGTACTAGGACAGCGGTGGGTGTGCAACCTCTGTCTCCAGATGCTGTGGCCTACAGTTCCCATGATCCCTCTCCATTGACTATGCTGCCTAGGGTTGGTGGAATTTGTAGTCCAAAATAACTGCATTCGGGAAATGCCTCAGCACTGCGGGCATATGCTGCTGCAAACGCTGGGGGCAAGATGGAGGGTCGGTGGCAGTCATCTCGAGGTCAGAGAGACACAGGGTGTGCTCACTGCAAGCCAGTGTGAAGGTGATGGTGTACTGGCAGAGCTGTGGGTATCACTCTGTAAGAGTCTGGAACCTTTGGCTCATCAGATGTTTTGGACTACAAAGCCCATCAGCCCTAGCTGGCATAGTCAATGGGGAGGGATCATGGGAGTCATAGTCCAAAACATCAGGTGAATCATGGGTTGCATTAGTGTGGATGCTGCAGTTCATGACTGAGGTGACTCGACAGAATACTGTATGAGCAGTACTGAAATATTTGGTGGGGTGATGCAGGAAAATATTGGGTTGATTGGAGAGGGGAGTGCTTTGCTCCCACTACTGCAGCAGCAGGAGAGCTGCAGGGTTGATCAAAGTGCATGCTTGGGTCCCAGCGGTGGAGTTCAGAACGGAATTGGAAGAGCTTCTAGGGGGTGTTGAAGGAAAAAGTTGGGGTACTGCACTTACTTTTGCTAGCAGTGAGCCTGTAGTGACCGACCAACCGACTGCTTCCCAGCTCAGAGCCTCCCTGCAGCATTGAGAAAGATTTCACCCAAGGATCAATTCTCAAACGGAAGGGAGGGCTTCTCACATGTTCATGGAGAAGAAACAACCTTGCAGTACTCCTGTGATTTGAGGTGAAAGCTCTGAGTATCAGTGCCACTAGTGCCTGAAGCATGCCCAATATCACAAACAGGCCGAAACGTGTTGGGGATTGTCTGCGATCTCCGTTAGTTGGCTGTTGTTAGCTGGCAAAGACATGTTTAAAGACTTTAAACGATGGCTTTATTCTGTTCATTAGAGGGATGGCGATGGGGAGTAGGTGGGGTGTGGCTGCCTCTGACACCCTCTCATCCAATCGGGTTGAAACGATCCACAGATTCAATCACTCATAATTAACTGAGGCTTGAAATAACTTTCAGACAGGGCAAAGATGACACGAAGCCGTATCATGTATTTTAAATAGGGTCCAGCTGACATTATTTTAAAAATATTACTAGTAAATCCAGATTGGTACCGAAACATCCCTGAAGTCTTTCTCACTTGTGGGTACACCTGCTAAAAGAAGGTACATCATTCCATACATTGGGATAAGGGGTCTGCCGTACGTAGGGCACTATGCGCACATCCAGCGTGCTCCAACATGCGCAATTGTATTTATTTATTTATTTATAACATTTGTGTAACGCCCAGACTCAAGGTTATCACTGCGTTTTGTACCTGCAGACATAGGGAACACAGTAGAGTGGTAGGAATTGCAGAAATGAGGGACAGTTACGGCAGACATAAATAGCCAGGTTTTGACCAGTTTCTTGAAAAGGGAGTAAGACGGTTCGTTACTGATAGAAGGTTGGAGAGAGTCCCAAAGTGTGGAGGCAGTGACTGCGAAGCTGACACCCCCAGCTCTGGATTTCTTTAATCCCGGAATGGAGAGCAATGCACTGTGAGATGAGCCGGGCATGCGTGCAATGTGCCCCTCCCGGGTTAAGATCCATCTGTGTTGTCCGGCTTGGAACACCAAGCCGCCATTTCTCCTCGGTTGGTATTTGTCGCCCACAGCAGACTTCTTCTTGTCAGAGACTGCCCACTTGGCTGACATTACCAAACAGCAATGCACCCCCATTTTAGGAGAGGTGCAACGCTTTCTGCTCAACGTCTGCTTCTCTGCAGAGTTCTGCTTCCGTATGCTGAGGGGCAAAACATACAGTATTGTTCCTTATTGAGCTGGTACTAGACTTTTCCTTCTAGCGGAACAGCTGAAGAGGGAGATACATTGATTTCAACAAGATCACACAATGTGTCCAAGTGGGGCAGCTGATCTAGGTTCTGGACCCCCACGTTCTCCAGTCTAGGCCGCATCCAGCTATTAAACCTGCAGCTTGCAAGCGATTAGGCGCTGCAGAGCCTTTCCTACCAGTGTTCCGGATCCGCCTTAGCCCCCGCCTGCAGTGCCTCGGATGGGCCACTAACCCATCCATCATCCCAACTGTGGATCCACGGCGCTCTATTGGTAATTATTTCCGGGAGGAGACCTGTCATGATACATCTCCTACCAGGCGTGCTAATGAAATTGCCTGGACGAGCTCTCATCCGCAGACGGCTGCGCTTGTCAATCAACACCCCGCGCGCGGGCCTTGTGCAAAACTGCGATTCCACCCAATGGCAAGGTTGATCTGATGTTGCCCGATTCCCTCCTCGTCACCACTGATACATAGGCTGCGCTAGTCAAACTCGCGAAGGGTTTGAAGGTGAAGGGCAAATTCTCAAGAATAGCTTTATTTCTATCAGAAGCGATCTCACCTTTGCCACGGTAGATGCCTTATTTCTCTATAATGCCAACATACATCTAGTTCATAGGACCTTTTAGTCCTGGTTGTGACATCACAACTGTTTGGTTATACGCTGATGCAGTAGTTGAACCATCAGATCCATATGGTTGCATGAGAAACGTTCACAGAAAGAAGATGTAGATGCAGTGGGGCCCTTGAGGGGCCTCCTTAAGCCTGAGGGCCACACCCAGCATGCCGTGGTGCTGCAGAAAGAGCAGGAGACGTGCCAAAAAGAAAGGGCCGCCGCCCTAAATGCTGCAACATTTCCCTAACAGCCCAGCCACCTAATGGCTCCTGTGGAAGGAGGCCTCCCCGTATTCGAGTGGTATTCCAGGACATAATGCACCCCCAGGAAGTGCACGGTAAGGATCTTGTGAAAGCCGGGTTCTGGGCCGGTATATGGAGCTCCGCCTGCCACTCCGGGTTTTCTATTGCACAGACGTCCTTGGTGATAATGTCCTTTCAGTGTTGAGCTGTATATTGATTGAGGTATTTTATAGAGTGCCAGCCAGCGTTCTACCTTTCAGCTGCTGCCAGGGCACTGGGGCACTGCAGACGTACAGCAATACACCAGCAATAGAGAGAGAAGTGAATGCCGCAGAGGCCCCACTGATCCCTCCCCCGCGGCCCAGGGGGACACTACCAGGTCGGTCCCCGTGGCCATCTGCCCTCTCCCCAGACATACATGATTGTACACGAATGTATACATTCAAGCATCTAGGGCTCTGCGGCGGGCTCCTTATATACCCACATGGGTGATGTCGTCGTCTTCCTGGCTGCGAGCAGGCCGGCGTGTCCCTTGTTGCACAGCCCGTTACTGGAAGGCCCCTGGGGACAGGATTGTATCGCTAGGTGCCGCTTCCTCCGAACAGCGCCCGCCTTCCCCGATGCAAACAAACACGCATCACGGTGTTACTTTCACGCACCCCCGACGTGCCTGCATGCATTGAAAACAATGACGGGTACAGCTCATGGGCCGGTGTCTGTGCGTGCCATCGCCTGCTGCAGCGCCAGGCATGTGAACTAACTGTGAAAGTGCAGCTCTGCAAGCAGGGTCGCCGTGAGGTGCAGTGCTTCCCGGTAGGAGTGGGTGTGTGTTGGAACCAGGAAAGGGTTTTGCAGAAGCTGAGGGGGGGGGGGGGGGGGGGGGGGGGGGAGGCACCTGGCACATTGGAGCGGGGCTTCAGTGCGGATTGTCCAAGGAAGGCCCGTTCCAGCAGCTGGGGCCCTTGGGCTGCAGTCAGAACATCTGCCTTCCTTTGTGCTGCAGCCTCATCGGGGATATATATATCTGCTTCCTGGGAACCCTTGCGCTTGGGTCTGTATCTGCACCCCTACAGTCCCTTTCCTGCACTTATTAGACACCCGTTGGATGCGCCTTATTCTTGCACTTGTCACCCAATGGCCGCACTACCTGTTGCTGTTGATCACATGTTCAGCACTTTTCCACTCCTCCCCTGCAGCTTGCACTTTCCACTCCTCCCCTGCAGCTTGCACGTTCCACTCCTCCCCTGCAGCTTGCACTTTCCACTCCTCCCCTGCAGCTTGCACTTTCCCCCCTCCCTTGCACTTGCACATTCTCAAAGTCACTGGGCCTAGCGAGATCGTTGTTTTGTTCCTCCCTTGTACCCTGGCCTCGGCGCGCCCTGAAACACGTGTGTATGGGCGCGATATCAATAATATATCACATCAGATTAGTGGAGGAAGAGATCAAGGTGGCTGTTAGTTTTGGCATCCTAGTTGCACATCCGCCAATTGCCAATTGTGGGACCGGATGGACTAAGTATTGCGCTCAAAACATTCCATGTTGTGTGTATCCTTCAGCATGTAAAGTAGTGTGTTTCAAAGAGATACACACAGTATGAAATGCTGTTGAGTGCATGTTCCCTGGTGCAGGCGCAGGGAAACTTGGGTCCGTACAGGATAAACGGAGGCAATCTGCTGCAGCTGTTGTGGAATTTTCTTTATGCCTCAGCTCCCAATACCTGGCCAGTGAAGTACTTCAGCATATGGTGGCAATAGCTAGCCACTGGCTGATGCCTATATAATGCCTATTCAAAAGCCAAAACTACTGGCTTTGTCAATGCTCGTGTTGCACTTTGTCATTGAGGTATTTAGTGTCCTTTCAATGGATACCATATCGAGTGAAACAGAGGGTCTGGAAGGCGATTGTGGTTACTGACAGGCAACCATTGCAATGGTTTCAAGATAAAGAAATGGAGTCAAAGGGCTTCTTAGCAGCAAGAAGTCCTACTTAGTCTCTGGCTTTATCCTCACTGGCAGAACTCGCATTGCCTTTTGGAAATTATAGGCTGTAGAATGCTGGGTCTTTGTTGACACCACTTGTGCACAGAGTGCGTGATCACACACCATGCCGAGTACGCACCAGCCAGCGGGTGCAAGCAGGTTTTCCAAGCTCTGCATGTTGTGTGGACAGCGTGATTCTATCTCTGACTCTGAAAGCCTGATCTCTGCCGTTGTCTCAGCTGGTGGGATGGGACTGTTGTAATAACCGCTGCACAGGGGAGCCAACAACTAAGGCCTAGAAGATGCAGGAGAGCATAATGGCCCCTTGAGTGCAAGAGTATGTTAGTGATATGTTGCTCCCACCGTTTGACTTGCACTGGTTGCTGGTGAGCGCTACCCTCTTGTAAATAGCCCATGTCCCATGAGATATTCCAATAGTCCCATGTCAGGTGGGAGCAGTTCATCCAGTCCTGTTTTCTTTTTCTTTGTACTTTCCACTTGTAGTCTTGGATATATAGTGGACAATATCACCTTCCAGGAGTCATAGAATCCCAGTGATAAACGATGGCACTAGGGCTGTGCCCACCTTGCATGGGAACCCAACCAGAGACATCAGCTGTGATAGAAAACCTAGGACAACTCATGGAAAACGGACTATGACTAGAACCACAAGTCAATGCAATAGCGAAGAAATGCGTCTACCTCCTGCTACTAATTAGAGGGATACTCCTACCCAGTGGAGAAACTTTGCTGAAAATGTTGGGGGGGACATGACCTCTGAAGAAAATGTGCCCCATTCAAATGAATGGGGACAAAATAGTGTGCCATGAAAGTTGGGGGAGATAAACACCCCCACCCCCCCCTAAAATTACGCCCATGCTCCTACCTCACCTTCCCACTCAGGGCTCTTGCAATCGTCTCCCTGGTATTATCGAGAATAGACTACGCAAACAGCCTCTACCTTGGAATGTCAAAACGCCTAAGAAAAAAACTCCAACGTTTTCAAACTACTGCAGCAATATTACCCCTCAGATTAAACAGAAGAGATCACATCACACCTGCAGTGAGAAGCCTACACCAGCTTTGAGTAAAAAATAAGGCATTAACTTCAAAGCCCACTGCATCGCACACAAAGCACTACATGGACAAGGAGCCAAATTTCTCCAAGCCAAAATCAACCATTGCCAACCGGCAGGAAGAAACCTAAGATCGAGCAACGAGGTCCAAATCAAAACTAAAAACTACGAGAAAAGGAAATTCGGAGGCACCACATTCTCCCTTCTGATAGCCAAACTATGGAACTTGTTACCGAAGGACAAAAACAACGAAAGACGATCACCTAACCTTCAGAAAATGACTGAAAGCCTGGCTATTTAATCCACCAAGACAAGCATACAAACGGACACTCCATAACCCACACCCGGAGCTAAGTCAATCATGGGACAGCATAGACCCAGGAACCGACAACAAAACAACCACTAATTACTAACCAGCCCCTCCCCCTCTAACGCATACCTCCCACGTACGTACCACACACACCCCAAGGGATAGTCAACATTTAACCCACAACACACAAGCCACACCTCCGTCACAAACACAAACAACAAACAACTCAATCACTGGTCGTTACCCCTCCAGCCACAACCAGCCTAGTGCACAGGACCCAAGCACACTCAGAAAGCCGACCTGCACATACGCTAGTTTCTCCTGGTTCTGCAAACATCAATAGAGAAGCACAGCCTCTATCCTGTCCCTCTCTAACCCACCCCACCCACTTTCTTACAGAGCCACATGAGCACTTGGAGACCATGCAAATGGTAGCGGTGCGCGTTATAAATTAACATAACATTACAAGTCTGAGATATGTAATTGCAGTTTTAAAGATTGTGCTCCTCCCTGTTTGGCTCCTCAACTGGATTGGGTATCAGGTAATAAAATCGCGGCAAAAATGTTGCCGGTAAAAAAATCGCGGCAAAAATGCTGTGGTTTGACCCAGTAAAGGTGTACCCCATTATGCCATTTAAGGGGTGCGGGCATTGCAAGGGTGTCCCCCGCTCCCCTTAAATGGTATAATGGGTCCAGGGGTTGCCGGGGTGTCCCCCGCATCCTTTACATGATTTTTGCGGCAAAACCACTACATTTTTGCCACAATATTTTGTATTTGCAGCATTTTTGCCACGATTTTAAGTCATGGAACCCTGGATTGGTGGGTCGTTTATTATGTTCGACTATTCTGTTCAAAATCTGGGGCTTGTGTGCAAAAAAAACGTTATTCACCATGTAGTCTTGACACACCGACCCTGCCTTCAGAGGTCTCGGTGCTCCATGTAATATCCCACTGGGAATCTTTGCACCTGCTCTGATCTTTCTAATGCAAGGGAATTCTGTAAGTAATCAGGTTGGAGGCCTAATGCTTGGTTCGATCTGATTCGTGGTTATGTTTAAAGAGGCGTGTTGCAATTCAAAATAATCCTCACGCAAGAGAAAGGTACAGGTGGGAGAAGCAATAGAGCAGAGGTCCAAACTAAACAAAAGAAGGCATATTCACAAAGCAAGAAGAATAGTTTACAAGTACACAGAAAATAACACAATTGAAGGACCCAATGACAACAAGAAACCTTTACGAAGAAACAAATTAAGTAAATAGTTGGGATTCCAGAAGGAGGAGAAATTGAGTACATGGGTGTCCTGCACCAGTCTACTGCAACCAGCAGAGGAGAATGCAGCTTTAAACTGGCTAAAATCTGTACCTTCATGAAGGTCACTGTTTCCATTCAGTCATGGCTGTCATTTATAGTGCTTCAAAGCCCCTGCATGTTTGGGGCAGTGAACACAGTAGTGAAAAGCTATTATTACCAGTAATACGCAAACAGAAAATAGGAATGCAAACAGTCAGTACTATTAATAGGGCAGATTTAAGTCAGGAAATAGGGAAAAACAAAACGGATACGAGGAAATGCAACAAAAAGAAATACATTAACACACAAATGGCTTTTACACAGTGGCTAAGCAATAGTCTTATAAAGGGCTCTTAACAGAAGCGAGGATGCTTGTATTACTCGTCACAGTCCTTACATCTGTGAAGGACATCAGACCACACCAGTGCTTTTCCACACGTGCTTTCTCTCCCCGCCCCTCCCACAGGAGTATAAAGTAGGCTGTAGTCCCACAAACCGCCTGTCCCCTAAGAAAGACCATGGACAATGGTCCCTCCAGAGCGGGAGAGGCAGGATGTCAGCACTGTGACGAGGAAGAGGAGGACTATGTGTAATACAGACTAAGTAATCTTACATCTATGAAGATTCCCCAAGACCAGACCGATTATCCATCCGTACAGAAACAGGCAGCGCTTGTAGTACTGCAAACTCATTGTACCTTTAATCACAAACAGTCTGAAAAGAACCAGAATCAATGAACAGTGGACCGTAACGCTGCTGATGCAAGCCCTGATCAGCTCGTCCCGGAATACTCACACGATAACGATGGGCACAAGTATTAGGAGAGAGCCATGTGGCTGCCCGCATATGTCCATTAAATAGGCTCCTTTGACTTCTGCCCAGGAAGTAGCCACACTCCCAGCTGACCGGCCCATCACATCACACGGAAGAGGAGTCCCAGCAAGACTGTAGGCAAACACAATTTTATCCTTAATCCATCTATTAATGGAAAGCGAGGAAGCCTTGCGCCCCTTGTGAGAGCCCCAAAACGTCACAAAGTGTTTGAAGCCGTAAAGGAGGAGGTTCTGTCCACATGCAATAACAGTACCTCCCTCACATCTAAAGACTCCAGCTGTGGCCGAGCATCCAGAAACATGCACTCGGGAAGTTTGGGATTTAGAATTTCCTAGGACAGAGATGTAGTGTGGGCACTTCTTTTGGTGGTAGATAGGGTTGCACGTCAAGATAATTGCCTCTGGGGATTGAGAGAAAAAAGGAGGAGAGCACAGAAGTGCCCCCCAATTCCCCAATTCGTTGAGCTGAAACAATTGCTGTTAAAAAGACAACTTTCATGGTAAAGAATTTCAACTCAGCTGATTGCAAAATCTCAAATGAAGGTCCATGTAGATCCCACAGCACTAGAGGTAAGTCCGAAGGAGGGGACACAGATGTTACTCTTGGTGTAGACAAGGCAAACGTGTGCAATAACTTGGCATTGCATGTGCTGATTCAGGTGTAATCCCTCACGCAGCCCTGACCAACTGGATTGCAGCCCATTGAGCCCTGAAAGGGGAGATACCAAGGCCCAGATGAAATACCTCCCGTAAAAACCTCACCATGTCACAGGAACCACAGTTTCTACAGCAGTGGTCTTCAAACTGTGGGGCTAGCCCCCCTGGAGGGCCCAAAGGGTGTCCGGATTGGGGGGGGGGGTTAGGCTCTTTCAAAATTGAGTACTGTGACTGATTTTAATAGAAAATATAGGAAGCAATGACATGTAGGGGGGCCCAACAGCAATATTTTTACTAAAGGGGGGGCTCAGCAACAACATTTTTACTCAAGGGGGCTCTGCATAAAAAAGTTTGAATAGCACTGCTCTAGAGGAAGACATGCATTCCCATCACACCAGCCCAAAAATGCACCCAAGTGCCTATCATACGTTTTAAGACTCCTCGACTGCCAAAGAAACAGCAGATACAAACCTTGACATTTTAAACCCTCTCTTTAAGAACCAAATCGCCCAAAGCAAACTGTTTTTTTTTGTTTTTTTATTGTGCATATTAGCCAACATTTCTACTTTTTACACAAAAATAAGAAAACCTATTACAAAATGTTTTCAATAAAAACATCTAAAACAGATAGCACAGACCAAGAGATACAGACAAAAGAAAGGGATAAAAAAAAAAATCCAAAATATTTCATCCTCCAGATCTTCTAAATGCACCCACCTACTCAAATGTCACCACAATCTTTTGCCCAATAGCTTTAGTTCTATTAACACAGCTTCCACTTCCGCTGTAAGGAAGGATTCCTGCCCCTGACACAACCTTTGCCAGAACATTTTTGAATGTAACATTCTGGTGTCATGAACAAATCTCTTTAACCTTTTCTGTCTAGTCATCCAAGTCCCTGGCCAATTTGATAATAAATGGGCCACAGTTTGTTTGACCCCCTCCTCACATTGATCACATACATTAGATGGAAAAGCAATTGGGTCTCTAATATGCAGAATTTCCCGGGTACAAACCAAGTTCAACCGATATCTCAAGAACTCTGATCTAATCCTTGGGTGAATACCTTTTTGCAAATAGGCTAGAATATTTGCTCTAGGCTTATTCAGCTCCGACCAAGAGGAGGATACTTTTGAGACTCTCATCTTTGATAACGTCCTGATCCAGTCCATTCTTTTTAATAGATCTTTAGCTTTAACTGGATTTTGGATCAGAGTCTCCAATGAGCAATCAGCTTGCTCTACGATTTTCCTACATTTATCAGAGAGAGTCGTCAAGAACAGATTGTTGTTCCATTTCATTTGCACCGTTACCTCTTCGTATAGTGACTTCTTAGGAGGCCCCAAAACAAGCCTAAATTGACTAAGCCATTTCCACTCCACTGTTGCTAACAGTGAACCCAGGCCTAGCTCATATCGAACACTTACAATGGGGATTGAGGAAGGAAGGACCAATACATCCTTCCAAAGTTTACCTTCCAATCTATCCCAGTTAACATTGAAAGACTGTAAGTGTGTTCCTAGGCCATACGTAACACTAGGCACCACCGTTCCCACACAGTACTTTATTAGTGGCAGCATTGAGAACCGGCAGTGTTTAGAATAAATTCTCTTCATATGTGCACCCAGTTTTCTAAGCCTGGACTCAAACATATGTAAAAAGTGTGTCTGGGTAGAAAAGGCCACTATCTGGGAGCCCAGACACGTCACTTCCTTTACAACCAGAATTGTCATATTATTCAGTGACCATACATATGGTTTAATTCGTATTAGTGGGTGTTTGAAAATCACAATAAACGATTTATTTGGGTTAATTAACAGATCATTCAAAACTGCAAAGTCCGCAAGTGCACTTAGTAATCTCTGCAAGCCGACCTGAGAGTGGTCCATGACCACAATATCATCGGCATAAGCCAACCACTTAACTTTTTTACCTCCTAGTTTTGGGGCTACCAAACCCTTACCTTCCAACCACTCGCCCAAGTCTGCCATAAACAGAATAAAAAGGAATGGAGCCAATAGGCACCCCTGACGGACTCCCTTCACAGAGGCAATTGTTCTAGAAAGTAGGCCCTGATTTCCGCAGCCTTACTCTTAACGTTGTGCCTTGATGTAAATGGATCAGCATATTTAGGAGGCTATCTGGGAGACCCCACTTCTTTAATTTACTCCACAATTTATTCCTATATATAGTGTCAAACTCACGTGATAGGTCCACCCAGGCGCAAAAGAGGGGAGATCCATCTTTTACGCGAGAGTAGCAGTCATACAGCCCAAGGTCAAAAGATTTAGAATCGTGGAAATTCCTTTTCTAAAACCTGTGTGTTCCTTCGGTAGAATATCCCTCTGAATGGCCCAGGCCTCCAACTTCCCCAAGGCGAACTGTTGTGAGGCATCTGGTCTGCTATGAAAACTGACGGGCGGATGGCCTGGAAGAAAAAATGGCATGCCACTGCTAGCTGTAACAGGCGGGGAAATTAAGACCTGCACATCCAATGTAGAGCCATTGGAAGAACCTGGAGTGCTTGGTCTTCCTCAAGACTCTGTACAGAAGTGGGATTGGTGAAACAAAAACAGAGGATCTGCAGGCCAAGGAATTGATAAAGCATCCACAGCCCAGGCCCCCTCTTCCACCCTCTTAGAACAGAATTTGAGGAGTCTATGATTGCGTCTGGAGACAAACGTTTTGCTATTGAGAAGGCCAAACTGGGACACCATCGGGTTTAAGGCCTCAGGACTTATAGCCAGCTCCTGAGATGAGGGAACCTCCTGCTGAGAGTGTCCACACGCATTTTGGGGATCCCCTTGATGTGGGCTGCCTTCAAGGATACCAAGTTCTTCTCTGCCCAATTCCCCAAAGAAGGTTGCTCTGCTTCAACCACCACTGCAGGTCTCTTATCACCCTGGGAGATACAGAAATCCTTTTTTATGAAGTCTTGAGTGATTGGTCCTGATGGGGAGTGCAAGTGCTATAGCAGGGGGCGGTGATGTAGTCGTGCAAATGGACTCACAAAAACTGCAGCTGCCAACAGTCCCTGAACCTTCAGCCAACATCCAGCTGAGGCTGTCTTCAGCTGACACAAACATGCCACTTCCTGCTCAATTCTGAGTTGCACTGACTCTAGAATAGATGCCCATAACAACCTGGTCTGAAAGTGAACCATGATGTAGTTCTGATCATTGTTTAAGAACCCATGACTGGTGAGCTCTGATGAGACCCTGTCCGTTGACTTCTTCACTTCCAGAGCTCAGGACGCTGAAGTAAAAGATCGTACAAGTATAGATCCACCCTCGCCCTTTCTGCACGAAGGATCCCCATGACAGGGTTCAACATTTCAGTGAAGACACAGGGTGCTGACTGCAGTCCGAACACGAGCACCTGAAATTGGAAATTAAGACCTCCGACTGCAAACCTCAAGAACCGGTAATTGTTGCGATGGATAGGCAAATGGAGGAAGGCATCACTGAGGTCCAATAAAGTCAACTGGCCCCATGCTGAGATGAGAGGCAGAGTCTTTTTCATGGTCTCCATTTTAAATGTTATATCTGAACAAAGGTGTTGACTGCTTTCAGGTTCAGAACCAATGTGGCCCCCAACTCCTTCTGCACCAGGAATAGTCTGGGGGAGCAGGAATAGTCTGAAGTGGTAGCATCTGTTCCCTCAAGAGGCCTGAGGTTCTGGGAAACTCCCTTTCTTCTGTAGTAGCGACGCAAGCTCCTTACTTGAAGGAGGCACTCTTTTACGGATCCCTGAGCCATGCTAGCTCCACCACTCCCCGTCTCTGGTGGTCATTTCGAAAATTCTATGCATTAACCCTCTCGCAATATACTCAGAACCCATCGATCATTAACGAGGTGAGCCAGGTTCCTTTGAAGAGAGCGGGAAGTCTTGGTGAAAACTATGTTCTAAACGTTTGCCCAGGAGCTGCCGTTTTTAAGGAAACCTGGAAGACTTGTGCCCATAGAATGGGGGAACCTGGATTGTCCTGACTTGGAGGTGTTATGTCTGGAAGAATGCAGCCTTTGCTTCTTCATCCCTCAGGGTGCTCGAGTGTTCGCCCTCTTTGTGGACTCGAAGCACCTTTGAACGGCAGCCCAAGACCCATGTTTTTCTTGTGAGTTTTCGGTTTGCCATTCCTTGACATGAATATGCCGTCTGGCCGACACTGTGGTCGCCATGGCTATCAGGGATCAAGTCCTAAAAGAAAAGTGGAGTGAATCGTTAACATACCAATTGAATGTGGATTCACCAGAAATTAGCAAATCAAGGTACCCTCTGAAAAAAGTGGGGGGACACCGTTCACCCATGTGTTCCCTCGACTCGAGCCCTGATGGAGGCTGCCTGCACCCCTTTGTATGCCAGGTCTGAAAGGAACTCAACATGATGGTGCAAAGTATCCAAAAGCCATCCAATAATACCTGAGTGATGTAAGAGTCATAGGTGTGCACGCTAAAGGCCAGAGGAGCCACAGCATGCCTTCTCCTCAGGGTCGAGTTCACTTTTGTGTCAGTTGGATTGCACACTGCAGCTTCCTCGGGCTATGTGAGGGTCTGTTGAAGTGGTGGGCTGGAAAGTGCTGCACCATAGCAACTTAATTGTAACACGGATACAAAACTATAAGAAATATGCTGGTGAAGTCCTCAATGCAGAGTTCAAAATGGCATTGGGTTCTAGACCTGAGTACTGAGTGCCTAAAGGCAGAGGGTGGTGGGTGCTACCTGGAGACCTGTGTTCCTACTCTAGCATTCCCACTCAGCATAATGGTTTAATGCTTGACACATCACCCAGTATCCCTGCAGGTTCTGGGGTACGTTATAAAAGACTCAGTCACACTGCATTGCATTTACCAAAGTTGAATATCCCTAAAAACAGACATGACAGAACAAGATGTTGAACACACAGTGACTTTATTGAACCTAACGGAAACTGAAGATATCCATACAACAGACACATTTGCGCAAGAGCAAGAGATAACACTGAGACTCTCACAGGAATCCGAACTCAAACCCAAATCAAAATTCACACCGATACTAGGAACTGACAACACAGCGGGCCTGAGGAAATTCTATCTTAAGGACACAAAACCAAAAATCAGACAAAACTTGACAATATCTCAAAAGAAAGCATTGACAAAACTTCATGAAAACTACAAGATCACTGTCAAAATTGCAGATAAATGGGGCAATATTGTCCTACTAAAAACGACGGACTATATGACAATAGCAAAGAAACATCTAGAAAACACTACATGTTACCAATAAAAACGAACACAAAATCCAATTAAACAATTGTAACAAGACTGGAGTTTCATGAGCTCACATTGGCCTAATCAAGGCCTCCTAACGGAGGAGGAACACCTTTACATGAGTGTATCACATCCAATAATACCATCTACGTATTTTGTTCCCAAAATTCATAAGGCTTTCAAAGATTTACCCCAATGCAGACCTATCATCAATAGCATTGTGTCACTTACAGAGAGGATATCAGAATACATAGATCTCTACTTACAACCCCTGGCAGCTGGGCTAACATCGTGTATCAAGGATACTACACATACAATACAACACATGGAAAACACATTCTGGGGAAACAACTTTCTGGTTTGTAACCTTAGATGTTACAGCACTTTACACTAGCATCCTTCATGACAAAGGAATTGGTACAACTCATCACTTTTTGAAAACCAAGTCAATGGGCCTCATTACGAGATTGGTGGTAGTCATGGCGCTATTTGCACCATGACTGCCACCAATAACATGTCCGGCACCGCCCTTAACACCCCACTCGGAATGAGGCCCAATATCTTTTCAAGAACAAAATCTAATGATCCTGGAAATGTTGAATTTTACCCTCAATAATGACATTTTCTGCTTTGGAGACAAGATCTTTAGACAAACACAAGGGACGGCTATGGGAGCTAAATTCGCCCCATTCTATGTGAACTTGTATATGGGACACTTTGAGACACAGCATGCATGGCAACACACACATTTCACAACCAACAATAAAGTAACCTTCTGGGGAAGGTACACTGATGACATTATCTTGATATGGAACGGAACAGAGCAAGAACTTTTGGAATACCATAGATTTCTCAATAACAATGATTATAACCTGACCCTAACAATCAACTACAGCAAAACAGAAATAGATTTCATGCATCTCCACCTATATATGAGTAATCCCTGTGTGCAAACCACCTTGTACAAAAAAAACCTACTGCTGTCAGCAGCATACTACACTCAACCAGCAACCATCCTCACCATATTACACAAAACATCCCATATGGTGAACTAATAAGAATCAAACGTAACTGCACTACAAACAAACATGCATACTAAACAGTCAACAGAGTGCAAGCGCAGATAGGCTGATCCTTCAAAAATAAACCCTAAAATAACACGCATGCCAACCTTGCCTTAGGCGATCCTGAGCGTCTGCACATTTAGCTTCAGATTTCACAGCCAAGCGCTTCATTTTTGGCCCAAATTGTTTTCCAGACTAGGAAAGGGACCCCTTTACGGTTATTTGAAAATGTGAAATGTGGCAGGGGTTTTTCTAGGTCTGGGAAAGATCCGGGGCTACCTAATGTCGGGACTCAGGGCTAGCTAGCCTTTTGGTTATTGCCCCTATCAGGGGCACCGACTTCATGTTTCCCTGGGCCTGCCGGCGCCCGTAAAAATAAAAAGTCCCATTTAAAGTATACAGACTTTTACGAAGATGGCATTTCCCGGGGGGTGCCTGAGCCCCGGAGCACCTGCGTACTCAGCACCCCTGGCCCCTATGCTTCTATCCGGAACTACAACTAAAAGATCTGGGGCTATAGCCCCTCCAGTTCCCACTAGCAACACCTCTGCAGGGGGGTATTAACCTGTTTCAGTAGGTTGTAAGCTGTGTTTGGGCGGTGCCCTGGATCACATGCACATTCTTGGCCCATGCGCGAGGGGCACGTTTAGCCGTGCTACTCCATCAGAGACGTTGTGTTTGTGTTCTGTTACAGGTCAGGAAACCTCCCTAGAGTCGCTTTCAACAAACAAACTCTGCAGCCTTTCCCAAAGGGAGCCAACGTTACTTCATAGTTAAAAAAATTAACTTGTCATCCTGCCGTGGGTAACAGCGCGATTCACACGCTTACTGAAACACTGTGCCTTAATCAGGGGGGCCTCTGAATCTGGTCCTGGGTAGCACCAGACCTCGCCAGCTTTTCAGTGACTAAGTATAATAGTGGCATTCAGATTAACTGTATTCAAATATAGTTTGTGTGGATATCCTACAAACATGAAGTCAGTGGCTCAACACAATTGAGCTGACCGGGCTCGACCTGGCTGACCTACAGAGCTGTGGTCGGACAGAACAGGACACGGATGTTAAATGGCGCCTGGGCTTCTGGCTTCACTGTTAGCAAAGGCCCTGCAATTATTAACGTACTATTAGCACCTGCATTCATAGGCATACATTTTTAGGCAATTGAAATCATAATCTAGGGTTAGTACTTGCATGCCAGGGGAAGGGTAGAGATTGGACTCACGGTAGTCCTTCAGTAGGTGCTTTCAGACTTAAAGGAGAACGTTAATTGCTTTTAACATTGAAGGTACCCTAGAATAGTCTCATTAGAATTTTGTATTCTTGTATTTGTTTATTATTTGTATCACGCTCCGAACCCTGCGGTAACTGGGCACTAGAAAACTTGAGTGTTTCAGGCATAAATAGAACATTGACAAACAGTTAGGAAGACCCATGGTTACAGTTGGGCCTGAGGACAGAAGTTACGGTGAGTGTTACAGGCATAAATGCATTGGCAATAGTTAGGCAGAGCAGTGGTTACAGTTCGGTCTGATAACGAGCATTCCAAGTGAAAGCATACAAATCCTGAGAAGAGGACCTAAGGGAGCAGCAGCAAAAAGATAGAGGACAAAAACCTCATCGGATAGGCTTGTCACTAAGCCAGCTTTTTACTCTGGTTGCTTGGACTGGGAAGCTGTCACCTCCCGCAGTTTTGAGGTTGAACCTTGGTATTCAGAGGCGATGGGAATGGGCAGATCTGGTGCACAACGAAGATGCCGCCCACACAAATAAGTGTGCCCCTCCCCCACTGTGTATGATGTTAGCACCTCTCCCATTTGAAGAGTTAGCAGCACCCACCCCGTAAACCGCCCCACAAAATGTAGGTTTCGTTGCGCCCGTGCACGAAGTGCAATTCAGTTTTGTATCCTTTGCTTTGCAAAAGGGCACCCAAATCTCCCTGCATTGCGTTTTCCGGTTTAGAAAACATTCTTCCAACTAACAAATGGCTCTCTTTGGCCTGATCACTTCTCGAGTTCTGAGCTTTCACTTGTCAAACTGTACTTAGTGTGCAGTCTTCCTCAACTTCAAATTATCCATTTGGACTGAAGCAGCTGGCAGCTACCACTGATCTGTATAAGGGAAGAACTGGGCAGCCACAGTCACCTGGCCACCTCACCAGACACCCTGAGAATGCTCCCCCAAGCTTTACTGATTTGTCGACAGACCTCGGAGAGCAGTTCAGATTTAGGGCCAGTTTACGACCCACTGACATAAGATTATATAGCGTCTCGTGCGGAATTCCGCCCCCTTCTAACCGCCGTTATTATGGTCCGATTAATTAGTGCTAACTGTATCTTCGTGGGGTTGGAAGGAGGACCGGATCTCTCGATCCTGACGCCATTCCCAAGTACAGGCTGGCCCCAGAACAGTGGGGAAAGTTTCCCTCAGTGAGCTTTCCGCAAAGTGGTTCACAACTGGGAAGCAACTTGCGGCCCTGGCGTTCTCATACCTGCACGCCTCATATCGCGGACGGCGCATGGGGCAATACGTGCGCGGTAATCATAAAATCGAATTGCATGTCCCGTGCCTTCGGGCGAAGTTCACGTGTCGACCGTTGGGAGATTAAACAGGGAGGAGGCTGGAGGCCCGCTGCAAATCTACACTAGTACTGTGGTTCCGCCTATCTCCGTAAGCAGGTGTCGGGTTCGTGAAACAGAGGTCCCCCTCTGTGCACCCAAAAGGCTTGTATACTAGAGGTGGGCGGTGATGTTCGGGGCATGTGTAGAAAGAGGGACAGGTGTGATCCGCTCCCCTCCCCCAGACCCGGCACTGATCCGTCTGTGACATTCATTGCAGCGCCAGCAACGTGTCTTCTTGGCAGGGCGGGTAGGCCACAGTAGTTGTCTACCCGCCCACTACCCCTCGCATCCTTGGCCTTGCTCCTTCCGGTGCTGGCGAGGCACTTCCGTGAGGTGGCAGAAGTGTCTGGCCAGCGTAGCAAAACGACGTTTGCTCATTTCGACACAGTGCTTTATCGTGGATGGACTTAGTTCATAGCTCAAGCTGCACATACCGTTGGCGGGCCTTGGCCCATATTAGAACATGACAATATCTCCACTGCAATACGGACTACGCGTTTTCAACTACATGCATCCACCGTGCCAAAATACAGACACACCCAACTCACTGTCTGTTGTGGGAACACTAGGTAACCATTATTCAAAGGCATGAGGTGGTAATTTACCAGATATTGAAAAGAACAAAAGGCGTAGGAATATAACATTACCAGCAGTTAGCATCAGCTGAGGGTGGAAAGGTTTTGATTGATTGATATTTTATTTCTATTGCGCTCATACATAAGTGTTTCAGAGCACAACAAGGCAAGGGAAAGGGAACAGGGGAGAACAAAAACAACAATCTTACTAGGCCCAGTGACATTGAGAACTTGCAAGTGCAGGGTAGAGGGAGAAGGGGGAGAAGTGCATGGAAGGGGGAACAGAAGGAGAGTGTGGAGCAAGAAGGAAAAAACAAAAATAAATAATAAAATATTAAATAAAAAGGCAACAAACAATGGGAGTGCAGCCAGCAAGTGGCAAGGGCTGGGTTTATGGCAGCAGGCCGTGTAGGTCTGAAAGTGCAGGAAGAAAAGGGGAGGGCTGTATGGGTACAGATACAGGCCCCAGTGCAGGGGGTGGCCCGGAGGCGGTGCGTGAGGGTGGCAAGATGAGCAGGTACCTGGGCCCAGAGGACAGAGGGTGGCCAGGTGCATGGTGCTGAGGGAGAGTAGAATCAACAGGGGAGAGGGGAGGAGAAGGCAGAAGCAAAGAGGAAGGTCTTGAGGTGCTTCCTGACCCAGAGATGGTTCTCCTCAAGTTTTCGAGTGGCAGGGAGGCTGTTACAGAGGGAGGCCCCAGCCGAAGACAGAGATCTACCCCCAGCTCGTTTCTTTGAGAAACGACTGACCCTGAGGGAGTTAGAGGTAGAGGAGCCGTGTGCTCGAGATGGGAGGTATTTGCAGAGGGATAGCTGAAGGTATGTTGGACCCAGGCCCCAGAAAGCCTTGTGGATAATGCAGAGGGTTTTGAATGTAATCCTTGCATCCACTGGGAGCCAATGGAGAGATTTCAGAGCTGGAGAGATACGATCCCAGGGCTTGAGGCCAAGGACAAGTCTCGCAGTCCTGTTCTGGATAAGTTGTAAAGGGCAGATAGTAGAGGCAGGTAGATTAAGAAAGAGGCTGTTGCAATAGTCCATCTTAGAGAGAACCAGAGCTTGGGAGACAGTGAGCTTCTGGAGGAATGAGAGGAAATGAAGAATACCTCTGAGGAGGTGCAGTACGAGGTTTGACTTTTTTGATACATCAGCGATGTGGGCAGAGAAGGAGAGTGTGGAATCAAAGGTGACACCAAGGTTCTTGGCCTCGCAGGTGGGGATAGGAGGAGGGCCAAGGGAGGCCAGACAGCGAGTGAGGGGAAAGGAAGGTGATGGTGCGCCAATGAGGAGGATCTCTGTCTTGCTGGAATTAAGACAAAGATCGTTGGCGGCACACCAATCTTGGATGGCAGTTAGGCAATCAGTGATGAGAGAGGTGGAGGAGGTGGCTGAGGGCAGCCTGAAAATGAGTTGAGTGTCGTCTGCATAGCACTGGAAGTTTGAGCAGAAAATGGCAATACAGCGGACGAGAGTTGCCAGGTATTGGTTGAAAAGTCAGGGCGAGAGGTTAGACCCCTGGGGAACACCACAGATGGAGAGGAAGACAGATGATAGGAAGGACCCAAGTTGGACCTGGGAGGGTCGATCAGAGAGGAAAGAAGTCAGCCAGGCCAGAGCCTGATCGGTGATGCCCAAGTTATCCCGGAGACAGTTGAGCAGGATGGTATGGTTGACCATGTCGAAGGCAGAGGAGAGATCAAGTAGGATGAGAACAGAGGGAATGCTAGAGTCAAGGTTGGAAAGCAGATCTTCACGGATGTTCAGGAGAGCAGTTTCCGTGCTTCTGCCAGATCTGAAGCCAGACTGATGGTCATGGAGACAGTCAACAGAATCAGAATTAAGGTTTAGCTGAGAGAGGGCCAGCTTTTCAAGGAGTTTGCCTAAGAAGGGGGTAATGGAAATTGGGCGATAGTTGGCCGGACAAGAGGGATCCGCTGTGGGTTTCTTGAGGAGAGGATGCACAAGGGAGTGCTTAAGAGGGGAGGGGAAGGGTCCTGAGGCAAAGGAATGGTTGCAGAAGTCGGCAAGGGCCGGAGCGAGGGTATCAATGTGGTCCTTGAGAGTTTTAGAGGAACAGGGATGAACCTGTTTTGACAAGGCTTTCCTAGATCGGACTTGTCTAGTGACCCCATCAGGGGAGAAGAGAGGAAAGGAAGAGAAGGAGGATGGGGGGGTGGCTGGAGGAGGGTCAGTGAGTACCGATGGAGAGGGGAGAGGGGGTGGAGGAGAGTGTGGACAGGATGTCCTGGGTTATTGAGATAAAGTGTGAGGCCAGGGCATTGCAAAGAGCCTGAGAAGCAAGGGGAGGGGTAGAGACTGCAGCAGGGTTGAAAGAAATAAAATGCGCTCATATTCAGGGAAGGCGTCGGGGCCTTTCACATTTTCCAAATGAAAGGGGCCTGAGCCTCAGGGGTGGCCCAGTAACAGGCTGCCCCCATGTAGCCAGTCAACACGGCAATATATTAATTTCTCTATTTTTGTTCGCAGGCTTAAATTGAGCGGTTGCAGCTCTCACGTTACAAACTGCGTTCCCACGGGATATGCAGAAGTGTTATCACCTTATTGCCTTCTAACACGGGATCCTCCACGTCATCCATTTGGTGACAAAGAAGGGGCTGAAGCTCTTCAGTGGGCATTTAGTGTTTAAGCTCCCTGGTAGCTGGTCATCTCCGGATAATCGGCGGCTATTAACCTCATTGTTGTTGTTATTATTTATTTATTGTTATTTATCTGTTTCTCCTCTGCTTCGCACTTTCCACTTCTCCCCCCTTCCATGCACTTTTCCCCTCCCCCTCTCCCATGCACTTGCGCGTTCTCAATGTCAGTGGGCCTAGTAAGATCGCTGTTTTGTTCTCCCCTGTTCCCCTCCCTTGCCTTGTTGCGCTCGGAAACACTTGTGTACGAGCGCGATAGAAATAAAATATCAATATCAATATCAATTGTAATCTATGCACCACAGGGTGTGTCTCAGACTGTGTCAGCTCCAAGCAGGGGGACCCCAACTACCATGTTGAAATGGGCCCCCAACACATCTTCAGCTGGGCCTGCTCATGTTGCTGGCCCTGGCTTGGAAATGTGCAAAGGCCTCGCCACCCCAGAATGTAAACTGGTATGTTTTAGCCGTCTGACAGACTCACGCGTTGATAAATGCTCTTTCAGTGCAGCGTCACCATTAAGGCTGAAAGGGTGAGGCATCTGGAACCAGAGGCTTTTTTCCTAAAGAATGAAACTCCCGCGAATGCGCAGGAGCTTCAGGATTTAGAAAACATTATGGGTGAAAGGCATTTTTTTCTGTTGCCTGAAGCTCTCACACACAAGTGCGTGGCTTGCACTGGAATCGTAGAGGACCAGCGTGCACTGAAAGAGCATTTAGCAACCTGTGAGTCTGTCAGACGGCTAAAATATACCAGTTTACATTCTGAGGTGGCAAGGCCTTTGCACATTTCCAAACCAGGCCTAGCAACATGAGCACGCCCAGCTGAAGATGTGTGGGGGTCCCATTTCAACATGGTGTTTGGCCACGGCCAGTTTAAAGCCCTAACTATCGCCTTAGAGCAGCCAAAGGCTCTGCCCATCACTGACACTAGAAGCCACGAGATACTGTAGTGACTGAGCGGGCATCGAAAGCCCAGTGTTCCGATGACACAGAAGAACACACAATGCAAATGCACTGCACTTTAATCAGTAGTCCAAAGGGGCTGCAATGGGCAGTGGTGGAGGATGGAGCAGGGAGAGGGCTGCAGGAGGCTGTGGAGGAGTGGGAAACAAAAAAGATTAGAAAGTTTAGAGGAGACACATATGACTACATTAACAATGAGGTATACACCTGGATGGACAAATATGACCACCAATAAGGAAACCTAGACAAAATACCTCAAGCAACACATCTAGCTCTGAGTCAGCGACAACACCAGAAGTTCCAGCCGAAACGGACACACGAACGTCAGAAACATCAGGACCATCACAAGCTAGGGCAAGCACTTCAGCAGTGTCTTTTTTAGGAAGAGGACAAAAAGAACCAGAAGGGGGAAAAGAAAAAGGGCGGGACGGTCCTTAGATGAGGTACCAACAGAGGAAAACTTAGTCGTAAATCTATCGTCAAGAATTTTAACAACAACCGAGACAAATACTCTCCAAAGAGGATTAAGCTTTGTACCGACACACGATAGTTCCCTGTTTGATACCAAAGTCGAAGTACTGAAGCTGGTAAGGAAGATGAAGCTGAAAATCTTCTTTGACGAGACAGAAGAACAGAAGAGTAATATCGACTCTATCTATAAGGAATTTAAAACCAAGAGCTCCTTCGTACCACCTTGTAACATCCCTGCGGTGGAAATCCTTGAAAAACAAGTGTTGAAAGACTTAAGTAAAATCATATTCTCCAACACTAAGTTTAAAAATCTGAAACCACACGAGTTAACACTCCTTAAAAACTTGTACAGGGACGAGTCCATAACCATCAGACCGGCCGATAAAAGAGGGGCACTTGTCATAAAAGACTCCACAGATTATGAAAAAGAATGTCTAAGACAACTAGCAGATACTAACACATATAAAAAACTGGATAACGATCCCACAACAAGAATTCTGCACGATCTGGAGATAATACTTGATGAAGTGGAGGAAAATGCATGGATCAATCATCACACACACAGATACCTATTGAACACAAACCCACGGATCCCGAACTTTTACACCCTACCTAAAATCCATAAGAACTCACAAGTACCACCTGGAAGACCAATAGTGGCAGGGATCAATAGTGTACTTCAACAGATTGGGAAATATATTGATTTCTTCCTTCAACCACTAATCCAAAAAACCTCCACCTTCATAAAAGATACAACTCATTTTCTACAACAACTGAGGGAAACACCATATGCATCCACACATATTTTATTCACCTTGAATGTTAGAAATTTGTACACCTCAATTCCACATGATCTAGGTATACAGGCAGTTCAATGGTTATTGTTTAATACTGCCGAAATGGAGGCCAACAAAGAATTTCTGATTCTCCTACTAGAATTTATCTCTAAGAACTCATACTTTAAATTCCAAAAACAATTTTTCTTGCGGATTGCCGGAACATCAATGGGTGCCACTATGGCACCTACGTATGCTAACACCTTTATGTATAACTTCGAGACAGATCATATTCTCAATCACCCTACATGGAAATCACATTTGCAAATTTGGATGTTACATTGATGATATCTTTGGTATATGGACCCACAGTGAAGAGAGCTTACTCACCTTTTTCAAAGACCTTAATACCATTGATGAAAGGATACAATTCACCCACGAGTATTCTAGAGAAAGCTTACACTTTCTAGATGTAGAAATCAGATCCACAGGAGATGGGTCCAAAACCAACATTTACAACAAACCCACTGACCGCAATAATCTACTCCACAGATTGAGCTTTCACCAACCAAGCCTCATAAAGAATCCACCATACAGCCAAATGTTACACGTCAAACGGATACTCAGTGACCCATCAGATTATATGGCTGAACTACAGAAAATGGGAGATAAATTCATAAAGAGAGGATATAAAGAAGAGGAAAATGAGGAAGCGAAAATGAGAATAGAATCCACCAGCAGAGAGGATCTAATAACTAAACCCAGGAGAGCCAAAACAGATCCACCACTTCTATTTGTATCTAGGTATTCAACGCAGAGTAACAGAATCAAATCAATTATTAAAAAGCACTGGCAAATACTATCATGCGACCACAAAATTGAACATTTATTCAAAGAAACACCAACCTTTGCCTATCAGCGAAGCAAAAACTTCAGAGATTGCCTAGTACAGACACACCCAACGCAAAAAAGAATGGAGACTAAACAGAAAGGGGCTTTTCCATGCTTGCAATGTAGCAATTGCAGCTACATACAGAAAGGATGAAGTATTAATCACCCACTCACTGGCGAAAAACTGCTTATGAAAAACTATGCGACATGTGAGACTGCAAACATAATCTATGGAAATAAATGCCCATGTGGTCTGCACTACGTGGGACAATCCAAGAGGAAAGCCAAGTTATGTTGGAATGAGCATCGCCCATGTATACGTAACAGAAATACGACCTCATCAGTGGCGAAACATTGGGTTGAGAAAGGACACAACATAGCACAGATACGATTCTTGATACTGGAAGTCATCCATAAACATGAGCCTCATGAGAATCTACAACAGAGACTTGACAGAAGGGAATGCTTTTGGATAGATCGATTGGGGACCCTTGCTCCTAAAGAATTGAATGAAGAAATCAATTGGGCCTGCTTTTTTTAGGCTTTCGGTTATTATCTTTGTCCAGGAATGTTCTATATTGGTTTGTCCTAAACAGTTATCTATAATGTGTAATTATATGGTGCTACACGTGGTCTAACAAGATATTGCACGAACTGCAGATGATACACGATTTACCATCTCATAATTGCCTTTTGACCCAACATAGTCTATAATAATACTCATATAGTGTCCAGGAATGCTCTATATTGTTCTGTCCTATATAGTCACCTGTAAATATATGGTGCTATACGTGATCTAAAAAGACACTGTACATTGCATATTGTCCAGGAATGTTCTATACTGTTCTGTCCTATACAGTTACTTGTAATATGGAAACATATGGTGCTATACGTGATCTCACAAGACATTGCACGAACTGCAGAGGATACGCGACTCCAGGCACAAAATGAGGAGTAGAGCATTTATTTCTATGTAACGTTTTGCAATGCACTTTGCTTGTTTACAACATACTATTGTCATAATGTAATTATATATGCTTCTTTTTTCACCATCTCAAAATTGCCTTTTGACTCACCACAGGCTGTAAAAATACATATATACAACTATTGATCTTTTGGTCTGCGTTGCCATTGCAACCACCAACCATGCCTATATAGAGACGCACAGCATACTTATGTTACATTGATTTTTTTAACATACCGCACGGTATAGATCACACACTACAAATGATTATTGTTCTTATCTATTGAGCTAGGTGCAGCGAACATCTTGCCATCTTCGTGTTCGTTTACACAGTAATCCTGCGTCACATAACTAAACACTCGGTTTCACTATACAGCTTTCACAAATGTTAATTTCAATATGCCTGGTTATTCCCCATTCCCGTTCCCCGTTGCCTTGGGGATGCGGGACGCGAGGCGTCTCGACAACGGCACGTTTGCCAACGTTCGATGACGCTGCGCGAGGGACACCATGGCAACCATTTAAAACAAGGAAACAGACACCAACCTTGTTTGGCGTTCTACGAGGCATTCTAAGTACGCTACGAACGTGTGCAGGTAAGAGTCTTTATAACACGGACCACAGTGGTTCTCAAGTACTTATTCTAAGAACCCGAATTACATTTTAATTATTCCGGTTCCTTTCTTTATTTAGATTACACACAAGGAGTCTTAACTCCTAGCGAATCAAATACAAGGAGTTTCTTTTGCTCCAATACAACATCTGCAAACCAGGTAATTACTTGTCCTATTACTATAGCACTTACCCGCAGAACGTAGTTGAATTTAAGCACACGCGTTAACTGCTGTTGTGCAGTCTCTTTGTATTTCAGATATTCCAATGATTGACTGTCAGGTACAGTTTATGAATTTAATTTACCGTTTTGATATGAGATTCTAGTCACAATTTAACTATGAGATCAACTAAGTAGGCATTTGAACTTACAATACGTTTTTTAATGTCTTTTCTGTATGTATTTACTTAATTGTTGTTGTTATTTGATCATTATTGAACTATTATACACTTGTTCTTATCATTTACAATGTTTGGTCAAAAACTAAAATTACCTAACAGAATGTGGTTTAGGCCCTGAAGAAGGAGCTTGTCTCCGAAATGCATTGGCTTACATGACCACAACCCAATTCAGTTAACTAAGATGGTTCCTCTTTGTACACATCTATGTGTTTATTTATGGTGCAGATGAATATATGAATGGAATAACTCCACGCGTGGATTTTTAAAGAGCAATACATTGTGAAGTAACAATTTATCACAAGAGTCTAGATGGATTATGATTATTACTATTTAAGTAGTCCTCTTGAATATATAAGTAATTACGTTAAGACAGGAATACTCAGATCTCTGAGCTAAAGTGAGAGCATCGGTCTTAGCGGGATTGTTCATCCAGCTTCTTTTCGCGACTAGAGTGTGAAGGGTTGCCATCTGTGCTTTTTGCATTACTAAACCCTGAAAGAACATTTGAAGTAGAATGCAGTGACACAAGTGGGGGAAGTCTACTAGTGCACCATGCAGTAATCTCAATGAAGGGAGTTTTTTTTCTATCCGAGAAATTCTAGGAGGAATCAACTGAACTTTTAGTTTTGGCTCTCAGGTTGCGCTTGCACCTCCTAAACTGTGTAAGCAAGGCTGTATGTTGGTTCACACAAATTTGTGGGGTTGTACAGTACTGTGGTTCAACGCCAAGTAGTGCTCCATCTTTCCTTGAATTGATCCTCCCATTGTATCGTATGTATTTATTTATTTATATAGCACACCGAGCCCTGAGGCAACTGGGCACATTTCATGGGTACATATGAAGATACATACATTATTTACAGTTACAGGCATATTCAATCAGTAGATTATACAATTACGCACATAAATTATACAGTTACAGACATGGTGTTTGTACGGTTTCTATGTGATACAGGATATTTACATAGTAGGATCGGAAATAATTTACATAGTAGGATTAGATGTAGGAGAGAGTAATCAGTAGAGAATGGGCAAAGCCCAAGGAGCAGCCAGACCTGGTTTTCATTCACGGTGAGCCAGGTTATAGCATCGTTCCTGAATTTATGGAATGAAGGTTCTAGTCTGATGTTGGGTGGTAGGGCATACAACATACAACAGCATCTTCCTGTCTCAGCCAAGAGGGATGTTCTGGGAAAACCACCTTCCGGTAATGCTTCCTCTAATGCACCTGTGAATTCTGCCACCATAGAGACCGCTTCATTCCACCCTTTGTTTATGCCTTCTGATGGAAAGCATAAGCTATCAATTGCTTGAAAGCAGCGCCAATATTCTTGAGTCGTAAAGCCCACTTGCCACCAGGACTCTACCACCCTCAATTTTGGCATACCTTTTCACCAGATCCACAACCGCAGTGAAAAGTAGTATGGGCCATTGCCTTTGGTGCCTGCACTATAAACAATATAACTAATCAATCTCTTATAAGGTGTCTAATACCGGAGACCGGGACTGAAACCTCCCAGTGATCACCTTTCCATTACATCTGTTCTTTTTTTGATACCCTAGCAGTGATCCATTCTAATCGCGAAGCAGTCGACCCACATTCGCCCATACCTGGCCGGTACAACGCGTCTTACAGCCGGGAGAGTTGAGGCTTGATTTCGGGTTCCGTTCTGCAGGATAAGTAGCTACTAACAATTCCAGAATGTACACGGTCCGTTGACATTATGTCCTTGACACAGAGGGAGCAGCAGCAGCAGCACTGATCCTACCCTTTGAGGGATTTAAGGTTAGTGACTTACTGCATTACATTCCCTGTCATTAGGGATGTGTGCAGAGCATGCCCTTCATATGTAAACAGACTAAGTGAGTCTAGTCATTACCTTTTCGGTGTCTGTCAGAATTCATTTCAACTAATGAATATTTCAGAACTTTGAGCTCCCATGCCCTGAAGATGGATTCTTAAATCGAAAACGCGTTGGCAATTGTGATTCTAAGTTGGAGCTTATTGGATGATTATATCTGTTCCATTTATATATTATTTTCAGTAGAATTCTTTTGAGGTTCAACACAATCTATTTGACTGGCTGTTTAAATTGTTTTATATACATCTGTCAAATGTGCATAATATCACACTGTATGAGCATTGATATCTCGATATACGGAGGTATATATGTATTGTTACCTTTGGATTTGTACATTTTTATAAATGAACAAGAGTATGAGTAGAATACTACTTTAACATGACTATGATTTTGGAGCATAATGATGTCTGATGGTATTCTTTATAGGACAACATCGAATCACTCATTGTTCACCAACTTTTGAGCTTCTGTATTTGAATGTTTGTCTATAGAGTTCAATGACAATTGTTTGAGCTATAATGATGTGCTGTGTTATGTCCATCCCTTTGGACACCACTCACCAGCACCCATAAATTACCTTGGGACTTTTAGTCCCCTAAAGAGAGCACATAGGGTTACCACCGGTTGGCAACAACAGCTGCTGTGTGAGCCTCTCGTGGGATTTGGTCATCTACATGGAGTAGTGAAAGGAAAGGCTTGCGCGGAAGCGATGCATGTGGCATCAGCCTTTGTTTGTGGGGAGATTGTCCCACAGTGCCTCTCTGAAGCTGAGAAATGCTATAGGAAAGCGATTGACTTTGCCCTTTTGTTGACACATCTCTACCATGAATAGGTGTGGGATGTTTTTGAACACCAGCGTGGTGAGTGTCAGGTGAATGCTTTCCTGGCAGATTTGTCACAAGGATGTGAATGAATGCTCTCCTGAACATCAGTGAAGATCTGCTCTCCAACCTTGATTCCAACACCCCCTGTGCCCTAATCTTACTTGATCTCTCTTCTGCCTTTGACACGGTCAATCATACCATCCTGCTCAACTGACTCTGTGATAACCTGGGCCTCACTGATAAGGCCCTAGCTTGGCTGACTTCTTTCCTCTCTGATGATCGACCCTCCCAGGTCCAACTTGGGTCCTCCCTCTCCTCTATCTTTATCTCTACCTGTGGTGTACCCCAGGGGTCTAACCTCTCTCCCTGGCTATCCAACCAATACTTGGCACTTCTTGCCCACCGTATTGCAGCTCTCTTCCCAACTTTCAGTGCTATGCGGATGACACTCAGATCATTTTCAGGCTACCTTCAGCCACCTCTTCTCCTTCTCTCATCTCTGACTGTCTGTCTGCTATCCAGGAGTGGTGTGCCACCAATGACCTTTGCCTTAATGCCAGTAAGACTGAGATTCTTCTAATAGGCACACTCGCTCCCTCCTTTCCTGTCACTCTCTGGCCGGCCTCTCTTGGCCCTTTTCCTGCTCCCACCTGCAAGGCTGAAAACCTTGGGGTCATCTTCGACTCTACACTCTCCTTCTCTCCTCACATCTCCGACGTCTCTAAGAAGTCACACTACCAGCTGCACCTTCTGTGAGGTATTCTTCCTTTCCTCTCCTTCCCCCAGAAGCTCAGTGTCTCCAGAGCTCTGGTTGTCTCTAGGTTGGACTATTGGAACAGCCTCTTCCTAAATCTGCCTGCTTCTACTCTCTGGCCTTTGCAACTCATCCAGTACAGGACTGCAAGACTTGTTCTTGGCCTCAAGCCCAGGGATCGTATCTCGCCAGGCCTGAAATCCCTGCATTGGCTCCCAGTGGCTGCGAGGATTAAGTTCAAAACCCTCTGCATTGTCCACAAGGCCTTCTGGGGCCTGGGGCCGCAATACCTTCAACTCTTTCTTCCTAAATATCTTCCTTCTCAAGCTCTTTCCTCATCTGCCTCCAACTCCCTCAGGGTCTATCACTTCTCCAAGCAACGGGTTGGTGGTAGATCTCTTTCTTCGGTTGGGGCCTTTAGAACAGCCTCCCTGCCTCCCTGAAACTTGAGGAGAGCCATCTCCGGTTCCAGAAGCACCTGAAAACCTTCCTCTTTGCTTCTGCTTTCTCTCCTCCTCTCCCCTGCTGAACCTCTGGCTGAAACTGCACGTAACTGCACTGGTTACCTGGCCACCCTCTGATCTTGGGCCCAGGTACCCTCCCCCACCAGTTGCACACCTGCACTGCCTCCCTGGCAACCCCCGCACTCAGAAACTGTTTTCTGTATCCCTACAGTCCCCTACCAGCACTCGACACCTGATCTCTGCACTTACCCTTGCACTTGTCACCAGCTGGCTGCACTTTTACTCATTGCTTTATTTATTCTATTTATTGTTTTTATTTACACTATTTATCCCATGTACTGCACTGTCCCCTCCCCCTCGCACTGTTCCCCTTGCCCCTCTCCCCTGCACTTGTGCGATCTGAATGACACCTGGTCTAGTATGATCGTTGTCTCCGTCTACCCTCTGGTCCCCCTCCCTTGCCTGGTCGTGCCTTGAAACACTTGTGTATAGGCGCGTTATAAATGCCTTATCTGATCAAATCATATCATTAAGTGGACGCTAATCCGTGTCTGGGAGACACAAACTGGCACATTTCAGTGTGATTGGGCACAATGGAATGCATCGCGCGATATTCGTAATCAGGATGCGGGAGTTAATTGGGGAATCAGGGAGACTTGACTTGTGCTATCCAAGACTAATGCTTTCAGCCCACGCCACATCCAGCGTCCACTGCCGCAGGGCACTGCTCTTGGGCGTAAGATAGCCTCCCTGGCATGGACCAAGATTGCTGTGGCTCTATTTTCCGTATCCAAGAGTTCTATGATCATGCCCTTTTCCGTCTTTTTCCGTCTACCCAGAGTAGTGATAGTGACTCGTGAGTAAGTCTACACCACCACTTCTCACCAGCCTCTAAAAAAAGTGCTTGCTTAGTATTTAAGCGCCACTCTTTTTAATTAGTCTGAGGCAAACAAATGTCTTCTCGCACCGAATCCCCAGGGCAGATGTTCCCAAGCACCACACACCACCACACACCACTCCAATGAAAGCACTTCTTCTGTAAGAGAGGGTGTTTTTATTCTGGGGGTGGGGGCCAGTGCACGATAAGGGCATAAGCCATGGAACTCTGTAACTCTACTAGCTATTGGTTACCGTTTCCATTAATCAAGAGGCGGCAAAAATTAATGATTTGTACTCGCGCTCTGGCACACTTGTGTAGGAGCGCGCGCGATACAAATAAAATATCATATATCATATATCATATCACCATGAAGGCACATTTCTGTTGTTGGTGCTTTGGTGGCACAAGCCACCTAATCCCCGTATACCATTCTACTGGAAATGCAAAAAAAAAAGGGAGCAACAGGAGTTTGGAAGCAGTGTATTGCGTTGCCATGGCAACTTGCAGTGCCTGGAGATAAAATGGCCGAAGCACCATTTGGGCCTTCACCCTGTCGCTCACTGCTGTCCATAGCGGACCATTCTCAATACATTAGGAAGAATTGCGTTGTTCACGATGCAGTAAAGGTTTGCACCGTTTACGTGTGCCATATGAACATGTCTACCAGGTTAGTTTTAGAATGAAGTCCACTGTTCATCAACTACATGTATTAACTGCATTCAAAATCAACCTACTGGGATGTGAAAGTGGAGTGCGTATTGGGTATGAATGAACGGGAAGCTAATGTAAACTCGTATGTCGTGCTTCATGCTGCCTAGAGGGGGCACTGCTCCTGGAAATCAATGCAGAGGCCGTGGCGTGCCCTTGCGCTCCACTGTGTGTGGTGGCAGCGGTGTTCCTGGGCACACATACATTATGTAGGGTGCTCCCATCCAGCACTGCACAGTGCACCCAGAAGGCATTCCACCTGCGTATTTACTGAAAAGGGGCCTGGGTGGAGGTGAGGTGCTCACGTGGCGATCCTGGCTATGCAAAGGCATGAAGGCAAAGGTAGGCTTGTGTTCTGCGTGTGCATGAACGGGATGGCTGACCCCTGTCTGCTGGGCTACTAATGGCACACAGATAAGATATTGCCATGTCCCTGGACACTCTGGCTTTCTAGGACGTAATACTCGTGTCCCCCGGAATAGGCGGTGTTGGGCGATTCTGGTGGGGGGGGGGGGTGCTGATCTGACGTTTTGGGTTTCTACTCCCCGAGTGCTCTCTGGTGCACATGTTTTGTTTGACAGTTCTCATCCTGGGGAGCTTCTCATGTTGTCTACTCCCTTAATTATAAAGGCCACATTTACCCCCGAGCTGCTGCTCGCCCTTAGATGGCGTATGGCTTTTTTTGGGCTGTTTTCCATAACGTGCAGATTCTGCCGCTTTTTTGCTCGGAGTCTCATCAGCTGGTTTAAGCACTGTAGCCATGAAACCGATGTGTAACCCTGCTTGCATCACACCCAAGTTGTGGGATGGTGGTTAAACACGACAGTATTGCACACAGGAACGGGCGACTGATCTGTGGGCTTGTACTGGCCTCGCACACAACCCATGCTAAACACATGATGATCCCTGGTACTTAATATCCCTGTAAAACAAGATGATGAGGCTGGCCTTCACGTGTGCATATAACCCACAGGTTTTGTCAATTCTGTGCCCTGTGTGCTGCCCTCGCTCTTCCCCCACTCGCTACCCTCCACTCTCTTTACTCCCACTCTCTCTACCGCACCCAAACCTTGTCCAATCTCTCTACCACCACTCACCCAACTCTCTCAACAACCCACTTACCCACCTCGCCACCACTCTCTACCCTGCCATGCTTCCTTTCTTATTCTCCCACTCTCAACCTTTCTCCTATTTCTTCTTGCTCGCCAGGGTCGGACTGGGGAAAGAAATAGGCCCGGTCACCCAAAAAAAAGTGGCCCACTCCTCGCCTCAAAAAAGTGGCCCGCCCCTCGCCTCATGTCCCTTGACCTCTGATGACATCACCAGAAGTGATGTCATTTGACCCCACCCCAAAGTGACATCCCGGGAAGCGATGAAACACGACCTTTCACCCCTTGACAAAACAGGAAGTGGCATCAAATAGCATTGTACCCAAGTACACTAAATTACAGTGAATCCAAGCTGACGTCCAAGGCCAAATGATAATATGTTATTGTATAGCACTTACGCTTAAGCTCTTTTTTATAGAACAAATATGCATACAATATCACCCAACCTGTGTTGATACTCATTTATCGACCTAAGAAGGATAAAAGCTTTTTGAAAAATAAAATGTGAAAAAAAAGTATCCATTTTTTTTTCTTCCAAACTGGCCCAGGCATGGCTAGAAACCAGCCCCCACTCCCCAGGGACGATTTCGGCCCGGCCAAGGACCGAAAGCCCGGGGGGCCAATCCGACCCTGTTGCTCGTCATCAATAGCACTTGCTAAATCATTTCAACCCTTACTGTATTCTCTTTCCTTCTCATTCTCTTGCACACCCGTGTCCCTTATCACATCCTCCTTTGAAACTTTGCTGCACCCTGGTACCTATACATGCAAAATGCAAATAACATCAGTAAATGTCAAAACTATTGGCATTGGCAATGCTTGTTTTACATTACCTGTACTTTACTGACGGCTCATAAACAAGCGCTAAATGTTGCCAAGTGACAACTAAACTGGGGTCCACAGTGGTCAAGGATTTTGCCCAAGGTCACACATTGGGGCCGAGTGGGAAAGCCAGAGCTAGCATATTAGCTCGCTTGTTAGATGTTTCTCTGGTGCAAACAGAGAGTTTCTGTGCTGCCAGCATGTGGAGCAGTGCTATTAAGTATGACAGGAACTATGAGAAGCCGGCCTATAATAATATGCAAATGTGCACCAGAGTAGAGCAAATGTACATGTGTAACATGGAGCAACCCTAGTTCTGCTAGTTATAGCTTATACTGCCATGTCGCTAGTTCCCGAGTTGCTAGGACAGAAATTCAACTTTGGGCCTATTCTTTTTCGTTCTGGCACTGCCCTAGACTTGTTGCTGTCCTGACGTCTTGTTGCTGACCGGGATGCCTTTTAAAAAGTCCCCCTGAAAGCTGCATCTCCATTTTGATGTGCGTCCCAAAGTGGCCCATACTGCTAACGGGGTAGGGGTAGTGAAAATGTCCCATTTCGTCCCTCTGCGAGTTTCCTTGCCCAGATATTGTGTTCGGGCCATCGGGTGGTAGGAGCTATTTACTTGATGTTAGGCTATGCCACTCTGTAACCTTTGTAATGTGGTGGTAGTCACCTGCAGCCCGAGCCGAAGCCACATGACTGGCAAGGCATGTTTCAGTCCTGTGACCTGGCCATTTTCTTTTTAGCCCTGCTTTGTGTGGTTTTCCCAAGGGGAATTGCCATTTCAGCCATTCAGCCTCTGTGAGCCCTGACCAGAGCTCACAAAGGCTCCTACGTGTGAATGGGATCCAGTTCGAACGGGGTGGGGGTCTTTCCGACATCTCAATCAATGTACTTCTGTGTGGGCCTGCGGGAGTGGAGTGTGATTGGCATCCCTCAATGGATGGCTGTCAAAACTATGAATAGTGCATTGGCGGTGATTGGAGCCCTGGGGTAAGCCCCAGCCTTCTGTTTGTTTGTTTATTTATAATCCGCACCAGACCCGAGGGTATCAGGTGTGTGTGTGTATGTATGTATATATAGGAGTGGAAACCCCGAGGCATTCCTCATATTCTTCCATATGGACATTTTTTCTGCTCTTTTTTTCAGGGAAGAATGTTTCATTTTGAAATGTTCACCCTCTTATTAATATTTATTTATGTACTTGTATTGCGCCTTAGGCCCTGGGGCAAACGGGTGCTGAAACACGCAATACAGACAAAGATAACATACAAAGGTCAAAACCTAACCACAAAAACAGAATAGGAAATGTCTCATGAAGCTTAAGCAATTCTCAACCTGGAATCATGACCCGCAGAAAACCTGATAGTCCAACTCACCGCTGCACCCTTGAACTGTGTGCTGGTTCTTCAGTGGCCAAATGTATTTTCCACATCCTTGGGTTCACTGGCACTCAATTCCCTGGCTGGCTGGTTTGGATCGTCCATGCCTAGTTTTGGCTGCAGTCATTTTTCCTCGGCACCTAAGCTACAACTTAGACTGCAGTCTGAATTCTTCCTTCAGATGGACGATGTTCCTCCCGGAGGCCTTTTGCTGTGCGACCTGGGTCTGGATCTCCTCTGCTGGATCTTCCATCGCTGCTAGCCGGAAGGTTCTTTTGTCTGCATTTCCGCTGGAGCTCAGGTAACAATTACCTGAATTGTCTCTATAACTAGGAGCTGCCTATCTGCTTTATCACATTAAAGTGTATGGACACACCCTTCACACCCTGTACACTAAACACAAATGCCTGCATGGTTTCCACAACTGTACAATTGAAAGGAACTCCTGTTTAGAGGTAGGCGTGGGATTTTCGGGGCCACTACTGCTTTTAAATGATTGTATGCTTTTAAAGGGTATCTGTGTTGTGGTGATTCTCAGATTCATGACAGTATACACACACAGGTATATTTCAAGCAATATACTGCATACAGCTTCCTGTATTGTAAGCTGTGCTTTATGATCAGCCTCCCCCCTCCCGAGGAGCAACGCCAGACTGCTGGGCTGACTATAGAAGCGCGAGACTCAGGTCAAACTTAAGGGGAGCCCTACCTCACGTTGCAGGTTGCTGTTCTTTAATCCAGGCCAGGGGACCTATAGCAGCAGACCTTTCTAACTTCAAAAAATGTCTTTTTAATGTGTTTAGCTCACAAATAACTTTTCACATATATCAACATAAAACATATTCAAATATATACAATGAATACAATCAACTGATGTGTAGCTTCGGTTAATCATAATTCTAAAACATCATTGCAAAATATTTACTTAGAACTCCTCAGTTCAGGAAATGGATCCAAAAATGTTCACTCTTAATTTCATTATAATCGCCCACAAATACACACCAAATTACACATATACACATTTTTTGAGTTTTTTGCATCTTGTCACCACATGTCTAGGTGTCTCTAATATGTGGGACAGTTTACAAATCCTGAAAAATCTATCTGTGGGCAGTAAACCCTGCCCGGGGCCAATGATTGCAAGGACCGGAAGCTGATTGGTGCGCAGTCTTAATAGTAACCTTCTAATTTTCCGACCAGGGCACTCCATTGAGTATTTTTGAGGGGACAGGAATCTGTATGACATCCGCTCCACCATCTGATAGGAAGTTAGTTTCTCTAGATGGCAGAAATTAAGGTTCCAGTCCCACAGCAAGATTCTATAGTTAAAGGAATGTTTAAACTTGTAATAGTCCTCCCGTTCCTCGCTATTGCAAGTAGCCGCGGTCCAGTTTATTGGTTCAAAAGGCATTTGTTTACTGAAGTAAAATGTACCCCTTTTATTGTAGGGTCCTGTACGCTGGTCAAGTGGCACAGCGAGTAGAGCGCGCTTTGACATCCGTGCAGAATCCCGGCAGGGCCAAACTCTGCCTTTCATCCTTCCGAGATCGATAAATGAGCACCACACACCGTGGGTAATAATAAGCAGCGCTCAGATACCTGAGGGTTTGTAGCACTATATAAGTGCCAAATTATTATTATTATTATAATAACCTGCCAAAGTGCCCAAGACAGGACAATTAGGGAAGCTTACCGACTCCAGGTGTGACTCGCCTCTAGGCCACAAGGCCATAGTCTTCAGAGATGTCAAACCAAGTTCCAACCTCAATGTTTCCATACGAACCGCCTGTGGAAGATTCAACATACGCTTCCAGAAGAGGCCCTCCAGAACATTGAGCCAGTCATAGGAAGTGCTAGTGCCGGGCAGAAGCATTGTACATAAATTTTCCTAATTCCGGCCAAACTATAGCCCGCCGTCTGCCCTGCAAAGCTGGAGAATGGACCTGCCAGCTGCCCCGCCTTCCTAGGCTTCATAAATAGCACGTCCCTGTAGCGGCGGGCGCATCCTAATTCCAATCCCAGGTAGGTGTAAATTCTCGCAAATTCTATGACTTGCTGGTCTAACACCATGGTAAGCGTGCATATTTTACGGGAAGAATACAGCATTGCTTTTGTTTTAGTATAGTTGATCTCAATATAGTCTTCACTGGCATACACACCCAGCGCTTTAAGAGATCTTAGCATACCTGTGAATGTATGGTCAAACATGACCAAACCATTAGCGTACATAAGAGAGGATACCTGAACCTTGCTCAGCTTGGGGAGACAGTGGGCTGTGGCTCTCAATCATTGGGGAGATCGGCCATGTACAAATTAAACGAGAGGGGCGCTAAAAGGCATCCTTGTTTTACCCTGCGGGTGGTCGGGTCCAATCTGTATGAAGGAGTCTGATGATTTGTAGAAGATAGGCGGGACATCCCAAATAACTTGTGCCAGAGCCGAGCCTGATGAACTTGATCAAAGATGGCACGGATGTCTATGCAACTAGCATTGAGACCTGCACCTCCTCCAACATCGACTCTTCTTTATTAAACAATCAACTAGCCGCAGGTTATATGAGGAGGGCGAACCCAGTTTGGGAATCGTCTAGGATATGGAAAGTGGCTGGGATCAATTTATGGGATTAATCATCAGCGCGTCCATCTGGCCATTAGCAGCCCCAAGGACCTGCCATATAGAACTCGTAGTGCCAGTCCTCAGGATCCTAAACAAACGTTGCCATTGTATATTCTTTTCGGAGCAATTCCACCACGTCACCCAGTTTCTAGATTTCAGCTTGATCTTGTTAATAGTTTTGGCCAACTGAATCTTATCATAGTCATTACAAACGGCCTTACAGAGTTCACTCAGTTTCCATCTCTTGGCGCCAATGTAAAAACTTTGCCCATAGCATTTGCATCACGGGCTATGTAAAAGCCTGCGATCTAACCAATTTTGTCAGATAGTAGTTTAAGCCAATTCTCTAATTCATCACCTGTAAGTACAATTCAGAGGCCAAATCAATCTGGGTTTTTTCTCCAGTAATTAGTAAACTTGACCAAGTTGTCCCCAGACCAGGACACCCGGTTGCCCGTGTTATTAATGTCAAGGTCTCCCATTTTTACTGTGGCCATCAACTTGATGAGCTGGGAGATAGTAAAGGAAACCCTTCCATGATCACTCCATTCAATGGCACTCACAGAAAGTGTCTTAGTTTTATTCAACATAGATTCAGAGGTGAACCAATAGTCCAAGGTGGCACAGGTTTTACCATTGGACCATGTTGTCCCCCCTCGCCCGCACGCCCCTGGAATGTCTCCCACAGTTCTGCCATTCAACATCGACATCTCCCAGTCCTTGCAAAATTCCAACCAGTGGGTGCCCTGGAAGTTTGAGGTTTTGTAGGGCATTACACATTTGGTAACAACTTCAGGATAGGGGGCGATAGCTCTTCTATCCGTACATTTGGCGTTGAAATCACTCTGCATCAAAACCCAGCCACTAGCATTACCCTCATGCCATTCAATTAACAAGTTAGAAAGCTGGCCAAAAATAGTCTCTGTGTGAATAGCACCAGGAGGATAATATATGTTTATAATAAGGGCACGTTTAATGGGATTGATGGATAGCAGGACGTTCACGGCCAGGATAAATGTGTTTTTAATCATCTCAATTTGTCTAGCCGACCAGGAGTTCTAGATTCCTGTTAATAGACCTCCATATGGCCGTCCCTTAAGCCCCCTTTTTGCCAGGATCTGATATACTTTGTAGCCGTAAGCAAGAAATTGAGCCATCAACCAGGTTTCTTGTCAGGTGTCAGTCATTGTATGTGCAGTCGAGCTGAAGCTCGGTATGTCAGGCCAGTCCCTTTACAAGATCAGTGGTAGCACAATCATCAACATATCAGGCTTGTGCCTCTAGAAGTCTGAAAGAGGGGATATACAGCCAGTTCATGTGTTAGGCCTGTGACCTGTGTCACAGGCCTAACACATAAGTATATGTCTCTGGAGGTTTGTGACATTGTGCAGCACCTGGCAGTTTTACACGATTAGCCCATACAGCTAATGAGCTGGGCTAAAACAATAATTATAACCCTGATAGGTTTACACAAAACAAACTTAGTTCTAACTTTGTGCTGCTTCGGTGCCATCATCTTCTTTTCTTAAATTTGTTATGTATTTCCATAGGTCTTGCATAACAGCACAACACAAAAGCAGGAGGCCACGGTGTTGCACACCCACAAATGATACTGCATATTTTCTAACAATTGGGAGCTCATTGTCCGGGGTGGGCCCCCGATGGGCTACAGGCTATGACATTTTCCGCACTATTATGCTCCTAAAATACAGTACCTGGAATAAACTGGTATATGTCAAACATTCAACAGATCACCTACACTTCTCTGTTCTTAGGCAGTTAAGAGGCTTCACTCTACTTTTCAGAAATTAACTCGGTTCAACACAGTCCTGGCAGGCCAATATATTCCAGATTTAACGAGGTGCACATGTCCCTCTTCTGCTACACCCATCCTCAAGCAACCACTCTATCCCGCCAGGGCCATAGGAGGCATTATAAAGTCTATCCCAATAAGGCATACCTCTCCCGCCATCTTCTCCGTATCACTCCAACCATTGAGGTCCAAAGGCGGTACCCGCGGTGCAACAGCCACCTCCCAAGCCAAGATTCCTTTGTACCACCTTGCATCTGTGGGTCACCCCTGTCCCCTCCCAACAATTGCTGTTGCATTATATCCAACCTTCTCTCAATAATAAATCCACTCAAACACTTTGCAATAAGTGTCCATGCTATAACAGATCAAGGAAAAACGTGTAATGGAAATAGAGATATTGCAATATGTCCTCACACCCAACCTCAATCAACCTTGGCCGGCGGTCGAGGGCATCGGGTCTTGTCCCCATCTCTCGGCCCCTCTCTGGGGATCGATTTCAAGAAGTCTTCGGCTCTCTCAGCATCCCAAAAGATGTATTCCTTTTCCTTCCAATTGACTCTCATTTAAGCGACCTCAGCAGATCTGCCTTCACCCCACGGTCCAAGAACGACTTTTTTAGAACATTTAACCCCTTTCTTCATTTCTCTGTTACAGCTACCGATCCGGGAAAATGTGAATCATGTCTTGCTCGTATTGCAGACTTCCCTTAGCCTTTGCCCCTGATAGAATTCTCTCTTGATCTCGCTACTCTCAGAGTTTCACAATAAGCGTTGCTTCTGCTGTCGATTCCCTCCTTCCAAGGGCCGAGGGCATTTTAATGCGAAAGCAGTTGTCAACATATATAGCGTCCTCTTCCATTTCCAAGTCAAGGCACTGAGGAATCTAACTATTGACAAAGGCCACCGCATCGTCCACCTCTACCCCAAGGGGTGCCCTATAATCCTGATCTGTTTTGCACAAATTACATTTTCCAAGTACTCGAGTCTACTTTCCATGACCCTTTTAGCTTTGACTGCAGCCTCCACGTCCTTTCCCAGGTGTTGCACTGCTGGAAACGATTGTGTGTACCGCTGATCTATTTCAACAACCCTCTGCTCAAGCGTGGATGTCCGAGATTCTAGTTGGGCTACCTTCTCGGCCATTTTGTCAAATTTGCCCTCAGATCACGCCATCGACTGCTCAATTCACCCCAGTGCTGCAATCACTCGATCTCGTGTAGGGGAGGAAGTCTGAGATCTTTCTTGATGTTGCTGTCTACTGGTGGCATTGCGGGTGTAAAAGAGTTGGAGTCTGTAGATTTATCCTTCTTTTTGGCTTTCCCCCCTTTTGCCATTGTTGTTGCCTCCCCCACCCCTCTAATTCAGTTCAGATTATGAAATGCTGACTAGTGTCTGCAGGATTCACTCCCCTCTCTTCCTTAGAGATCACATGTTACGTTCACAGTCCTCGGTGCCTGCTCGTCAGATGTTTTCCATGACCTGCACATCAGCTGTGAGTACGGGTTTAGTCCCTACAGTGCACACATGGAAACTGATACTGTGGGGGGCACTTGCGCTGTCCGAACCATTCCTAAACCATCCCCATTGTTGAAAGCGGAATGCCGCTCGTTTGCTCTGCAACCCAGGTCTGGCTCCGCCAAGCATCGGAAAAGCTTCAGCTTCCACAAAGGCCTCCCAGTGTGCCATGGAGTACAGAACTCTGCCCACCTTAAAGATGGCAGACGCCATTAGTACTGGGATGTGAACACAGCTGCATGTCACCCTCAGGTCTATCCCTGCTTCCAGAATCATGGATGGTATGGCAGAGGATGAGCACCGATCTCCCGCTATTTATCCCTAAGCATCCCGCTCAGTCACTCACCGGGGCCCTGAGCACAGAACGCCATGTTTGTCAATTCCCCTGGGCAGCCCCGCCTCGCAGCTGCCGAGGACTGCACACGCTGGCCACTGCCACCACCACCATGCTATGGAACCGCTGCCCCTCTGTTGGTTGAGCTTGTGGTGCAGAACGGCCAGCAGGAGCCGTCGCACCCTGTCCCTCGGTCGCAGAGCTCTGGATAGACGTTCCAACATCGCCGCCATCTTGGCCACCCCTATTCTTTCATGTTTAATAGTTATGCCCTGGAATTTTTGCCCATTTTGAAATGCTTCAGAATCTTGGCAGATAAAGGAACATGTTTACGTAAAAAGATCAATGCAGGGTCGTAACACTAGATAAGAAGTAAAACCAAGATCACAGTCACCAAGTCCCTTGATGCCATCTACTCCTGAGCAGAGGAATCACGATGCCCTGTGTTTAAATGTATTTTTTACGCACTTAATCTGCGTGTGCAGACTATTATCGTCTCAGAATTTAAAGGGCTCTGAGCGACTGCTTGTTTTTTCCCTAAACACATACACACACACCAACTTCCCTTAAAACAAAAAATAAATGCAATAGGTCCCTCTTCCTCCCTCTCCAGCACCAGATCCCAGGTGACTCCTCACACAGTTCTCTCTGCTTCAATGAACTGAAATATGCAGCCGACCTTCCAAGTAAATGCAGCTTGGCAGCACAGTAACAGCCAAGTCCCCTAGGCGTCTTTCGCTCTGCGTTGTCCAAGTGCAGACCCCATAGATACAATTACCAGCAAAACCCTGACCACGGATTCATATTGTGTCTGGCAGAGACTGGCTGGTAAATCAAGGTGGTCTATTGTCTACATGTGAAAGGGGTGAGTGAAAAGGAAATGGTGATTGAGCAATGTGTGCAAGGCAAGGGGGTGCGTGCAAGAGAAGAGGATTGGGTTAAGGGATGGAGCAAAAGGGTAACATGGGTCTAAATGTAATGGTAAAGAAAGGGGAGAGTGTGCGGTGCAAAGGAATGACACAGTAGGGTAAGGAAAATAGGGTAAATGAGACGCGAATCTCGAAAAGCTATTCAGCAGATTGAGTGACTGCACCCGATTGTGGGAAGTTCTTGACCACTTTCTTTATCTGATGAAGTGATGCATACTTTCTTTATGAACATATGTTTCAATAAGACTTCTCTTATATCTTGTCAGCTTGATTTATCATGTGACTTGGTGCTTTGAAAGACAGATGTATTGAACAGTTTACTAATTGTGCCTTTGTATAACAAACTTTGCAGAAAGTGTTTTGTTGGATCTTGAATTAAAGATGGAGTAAAAGAAGATGGAAGTCTTCGCTGCTATCTATATTAGAAATTGTGGAACCAGGAAGCCAGGGATCACATCCCTGCCTTTAACATTATGTGTTTCAGAGCTCATCACTTTTCATCACTGTGCCGTATTTCCCTTAACTATCTATAGGGGAGGTCTCACTCACAAAGGTTTATAATTTATAGTGTTACCCCATTAATAAATATAATATGAACCATTTATATAATACGTACTTGTGGGGAGGCAGAATGGCAAGTGAGGGTCTTATGTTGTGGGGGGTGGATAAACAGGGTGCCAGTTATGGGTTTTCTGATGTGGGGAGGTGGCAAGCCAGGCATGTGCCTTTGCCGTGCCAGTTCGTGCTTGACTGTTAGAGCAAAACCAGGCCCATAGCTCAGCTGTGTCTTGGCCCGACCAATGAATTTTCTAACTTCGCCATCTCTTTACATTGGCCTAAAACTAAAGATGGGGTTGGATAGGATGAAAGGAGGTGTGGGCTGCTGCCAAATTGGCAAATTGCAAACTGGGACAAAAGGACACCTGGGCTCAATTCCCAGCATTCCTGTTTCACCAAATTATATTATCCTAGTGAAAATATGTTACTATGTTTGGTGTATAGGGCAGGTTCCCTGGAGCCCGGGTCTTTAAGATACCACACACATAACTGAAACATATGTTTCATAAATGGAAAGTAATGCCAATCCTGTCTACTTCTTGAGAATGTGTGGGTAGAAGACAGGTTGGTATTGAGTTCAGATGTTCTGGAAGTTAGGGCAGCTGCATTGTGGGCCCAAAAATGCTACTTGGTACCAGGCCAAAAGTGTCCAGTCTTCCCTGCACACAGGCTTGCTGACTTACATGGAATGTAATATATTTCCTAACACAATGGCTCTTCTGACAGACCTGTATGATCGAGGTAGGGCCAGCCTAATGCCTATCATGCTGCTGTGTGCCAAGAAGCCAAGACCAATACTTCAAGAGGAGGACTCAATTGGAGGATCCAGCCACCTTGCTTGAAAAGCAAGAGGCGCTGAGGTTGCCACTTTTCGAGCCAGGCAGTCCAAGCCTGCAATGATATCCCACTCTTAATTTTCGGGGCATAAGATCACTACAGTTCCTTATGCACCTGAAAACACTGCTCATTGCCATTTAAGGCTTGACCATCTGCTCCACATGAAAAGACTTAGACCAGCGTAGGGTTCTTAGGCCAGCGTAGGGATCTTTATCTGCCAACCCGATCATGGACACCTGTACAAACAACAGCAGCTCAGCTGACCAAACACTCAAGGGTCCCAGGACCCTACCCTTCACAGAAATACATGACTAAATTGATAAGCCATGACTATGCATGAATTGAGTCCCAGTAATTGAAGAGTTGGCCAAGTGGGTGGATCACAATGCGTACTATCAATACAGTCTCCCGAAGGCTTAGAACAGCGTTTCTGAAGTCTAGGGACCCTCCCCGGACACTGGTCGTGCTTCTGGAGTTAAGGAGGAAGTACCTATAAAACATAAAGGGGGCTGAGGGTGCATGAATATTTCCTCTTACCAAGGTAGTTCGTACCCTTCTACACGATTGCAGGACAATGGGTTTAATATCACTTCGACTGAGAAGGTTGAGAGTGGGCTCACTGTACTGTCGAATTAAGAAACAAAACTAGCAGACCATACTCAGAAAAACAGGATTACCCATGTCCCTTAGACCCCAATTCCTTGTGGGAGGGGACTGAAGTAGGAGGCACAATGGTGAAGGTTCTCCAAGTAAAAGTGTGAGTCAGGGAGTGAAGTTGCTGAAGCACAGCCAGGTGTTTTAAAGTGTACCCTTTGCTCTGTATCCCATGGGTGAAGGAGTGGATGGCATCACTTACTGTGGCAGGCACCTTGTATACAGAAGATAGGAGTTGGTTGCCACAGAGTGGTAATAATTGAGTCTCTTTTTTTAAATGCCCTTTGATTGGGAGATGTTCGGCATTATAAAGTAGCCATGAGAAAACCTGTGGAGTATGAGGAAGGGATGACTGTGGACCACAGAAGAGACTGCTAGGAAGGGGGTTGTGTGTTGAAATCTGACACCAGAAAACCCACGTTTGGAAAATGTGAGTCGGCCATGCAACCTATTTATGTACACCATGCACAAATGAGTCCTCAGAACCAAGACATCTTGCAAATAACAAACGTTGGTCTTGGCAGATACCTTGTGCGGTGGGTCTGAAGAAGGACAAAGACTCTGATCTTCCATTTACACTTGTTCTTTTATTAAAAGAATTTTGAAAATGCCTTACTTTACCTAAACTAAGGGGTTTCCCAACCTAACCAAACTAACTAGGGTGGTCGTCAGTTGTCATTGAGTCCAAAAGAAAGATCTGTCCTCCGTCCAAAACTTATCTAAGCTGACCCTACCACTATCAAAATAACAAAGGTACAGGAGAATGACTCCCTTCTCCTGTGGGCTGCTTTCTTAGCAAGTTCGGTTTACTGAAGTGTTTGTAGGTAGTTCTTTTAACTACTTTTACTAAATCATCAAATTCAGATATTGGCCTTTTCTACTTCTCTCTGTTTCTCTTGATGTGCTCTCTTAAATAAAATAAATAAATATGACCTTATTGGTTTGGTTTTCTTCTCTCTCCTGGAGCACGTATGCCCCTCTCTTGTTATACAAACTTGAAACTTTCTCTTGACTTAATGTCCAATACTTTTCTTGATTTAGGACAAACAATACTGTTTCAATTACAATGTTCACACTTCTAATGTGTTTCCAGCACTTTCTCTTTGCTGGCACAAGTATGAGTGCCTCAGTAATAATTCACTGTATTGTCCAAGATTTGTTCTTTACTGGGACAAGTAGGAATGTTCCAGCAATGATTCTCACTCTTCTCTAAGACTTCTTCCTCACTGGGACGATTATGAATATTCTAGTACAAATGATCACTCTTCTTCCATACTTGTTCCTCACTGGGACGACTATGGGTAGCCCAGTAATGGTTCTCACTCTTCTTCCATACTTGTTCCTCACAGGGACGAGTATGAGTAGCCCAGTAATGGTTCTCACTCTTCTTCCATACGTGTTCCTCACTGGGATGAGTATGACTAGCCCAGTAATGGTTCTCACTCTTCTTCCACACATGTTCCTCACTGGGGCAAGTATGAGTAGCCCTGTAATGGTTCTCACTCTTCTTTCACACTTGTTCCTCATTGGGATGAGTATGAACATTCCCATTCTCGCTGGTACCTTTATTCCTCAGGGGTATCGTCACTGGGTCATCTTCACATGGGAGACCCTCTCGTTCCACTGTCAGAAGGGCTCTCCTTTCCCTGTGTGAGTTTTCACAGCGGTTCTCTCCTACTTCCTTTGATGTCGCGGTTGGCCACTCCTTTGGCCAAATGGTATCAGCGTTGTTTATGGACTGCCTAGTCCACAACTTGCTCGAGGTCACGTCACTGTTACTTCTTCCCTTCGGGTAGGAATGCCTTGTGTGCCTCAACTTGCTTGCTTCCTCCTTCTCACTCTCTCTGTGTCGATACAGTACTCTCTGGGTTCCCATTTCCTTCAGGACGCAAAATCTTCCTTCACTGAGCCTCCACAGGCCTGTTTGAAACTCCCAGGCAACTTTCTCTCTCTTTCTCTGGGTCAGTACGGTTCTCTCTGGGCTCCCGTTCCATTCGGGCCACGGATCGCCCAACCCTCCTTCACGGAACCTCCGCAGGCCCGTGTCAAACTCCCAGGCAACCTTCTCCTTTCGTGTCTCTCCGCCTTCTAATTTTTATTATGCTCTTATAGGGCTTCCCCAGCTTAACGTATGAGTCCTTTCTTGCTGTTTGTTTCATACTTGTTATACTTTCACTGAGTTACTTGGTCTCAGTACATTTCAGGCGCCTATTCATTATGTTCACAATGATTTACTTCATCTCTGTGCATGGTAAGTTTTCATTCCTAGTTACCTGAGGGTTCGGTGCGTGGTACAAATAAAGAAACTAAACTAAACTAAACTCGGTAACAACACAGTATTTGGTTGACAACAACAAACTCAGAGAACTTTCTCCTCTTCTTCTTCACAGAGTAGCTTAGAGGGACGGTGGTAGGGATGTGGCTTGGGGAGTTCTTAGCCAGATAGAGCTTTTGTTCCCAAGCGGAGAGTCTCTCCCGGTGAGCTCCCGCCTGCCTCTACTCCCAGGGAGGGTATCGCGCATTGGACTCCCCAGCCTCACAAGGAAAGACTCCTCTCTGGGGCGAAGTGACGAAATCCAGCGATTCGTCACACTGGTGACATAAAAATGACAAATGGCTACATAGTGTCAATATTGGGTTCGGTAGGAGGTTACAAACCTTTCTGGAGGGGAGAAGTAGGGGGTTACAAACCTTTCTGGAGGGGAGAAGGTGACTGGTATGTTAGTGTGCTAAGCCGCGACATGGAGCAGGCCTACATCTAGAGAGAAATATCTTGCAATTCGGCTTGGCCAATCTTGCATCTGAAGATAGATTAATGGAATGTGAGCCTGACCAATTCTGCACGTACAAAGGGAAAATATGGGCGTGTCCAAGCACATAATTGGTAGCTAGAAAACATTGCACTATTTAGTAAATATGGGAACTGCACTCATCTCACTTATTCATAACACCCTTCATATAGGTGCAAGATGTTTACGCTAAATAAGGATAGGACCTACCCCTCACACTCTTCCAAGGAAGCACAATACCCAATAGACTTTGGGAGGGCACTCTACACTGAAGTATCATAGGCCAACCATAGGAGCACTTGAATATTCTGGAGACATGGGAACAGCATCCACCCCTCTCACTTACCACAGAGACAAGAGCAACACAATATTCAGTACACGCAGGGACGGCACTCCCCACAGATATATCATAGATCCCTACTGGCAGCAGACAATGGGGCTATTTCCACCAAACTTTTATACCAAAATTGGTGCCTGCTTTTGCGTTAAATCAGCCAAATTGCAAGTTGGGCAGAAGCAGTGTTATTCCCAATTATGGTGACCCATTGGACTTCTTGGGATTTGGAGGAGTTGAATGTCTTTTTCACATGTATTATTTTAAGCGCGGCTTGGGGATTCAAACTGTGGTAGCCAGGTTAGACAATTCACCACTGTTCCATATAGCTCTTGAAAAATAGCTAACAACTAAAGATGAAACTTCACATTTCGGGAGTGCCCTCGCCAGGGAAACATCGGCATTGAGTCATGGGGTTTAAAACGTGCACACTTTTAAACATTTTCAAACACTGCTAGAAGAAAATATACTCCCTTGGTTTTTTGTTTGTGTCAATTTTATGAAAGGCAAATGTTCATTCGTCCTGTGCAATTTGGGCGGTTATGCAAAGCCAATTAAATGCAATGAGCATATTTCACCTTGATATGCTAATTCCTGTCAACGTCAACTCCATTGCGTATGTTAATGTCTCCTTTTTTGGTAGTGATCCAATGTAGTGATCATGGTCTCACTGGGCACGAGGATTGGCGAGATAGAAGGCTGACGTCGATTAAGAACGGCTGCGGAGACTGGCTGCCTGCTCTTTAGGTCAAGGCCAGAAGCCGGGGTTTGAATTGGAAGAAAGGTGGTTTCCAACACTTGGGATCGGCTATAATCGACACTAAGGACCGGTGCGTGTGGGAAGCTTGCACGGCCTCAGTGTCAAGTCGCTCAACAAACAGAGGCCTTCTGTATCCAAGCCGCAGCGTGTAGCAGCAGTCCCTTTCCCTTTGACAAGAACGGGATGTAAACAGACGGGAGCCGTCCACAATCAGCCGCCTGCCAGCAGTAATCCTTCCGTGATCGATTTCCAGGGGTTGTCTCGGCTACCTCATGCTGCGTCATTTCGACAGATCTAAAAACAGTGCGCGCATTTCGTGTGGGCTTTGAAAGGAAAGCGCATGAGTAATGCCTAGGCGTTTACACGCCTGCTGGTTGCATAGCATTTTGGTGGCGTTCTGTTTGTGTATCTCAGTGCGGCCTGGTGGTGATGTCATGCCGCAGCCCGTGATTTCTGTGCTGTTTCTATTTCTTGCGTTAGTTAAGCGGCCATGGTTTAGGGATTGCCCCATGGCCGCCTGCATGGACCCTTCACTTCTTTAACACTACTAGGAGGGCAGGGGCGTAGCGACACTACCCTTTATGGGGACAGGGACAGGAAAGCCATTGGACGTTGCTATTTATTTATTTATTTATTCGCATTTGTTGAGCGCACAGCAGGCTGAAGACATTGTGGCGCTAGTTACAGTGTTGCTTATACTTAGCTACTTAGTTACTTAAGTGGTGAGAATGGTGGGTGATTGGAAAGGGGAGAGTGTGCACAAACCCATTGACACAACCCACCCAAATTCCCACAGATATTAGTAGTGGTCGAAGTGGAAATAAAAAGTAGTTCCCATCTGCACCGCCCCATCCGCTGCCTCCACTTAGACCCCATACTCACCCTCACCTCCGCAACTCAAACCCCATACCCCAGGTCCTGCCTTTCCTCCACTCCACCCTACAAAGCTGTGTTTTACAACAGTTCTATCTAGAATGAAGAAAACACACATTGAAATAAAAAGAATTACATTTTTTTTTTATTTACTTTTTTTTAATCTAAATTAAAATACTTTAATACTGTTGTGACTACAATATATGCCAGCCTTCCCTCTTTAAATTGCTTTGATGATACAGAATCCACAATATAGGCTGCTATATCCACTCTAAATCAATTTCATTATGCTGTTTCCACAATATATCCCATTATTGCCACTGTAAATCACATTCACCTTTCACAATCTTACACCTACAATATATGGCAACATTTCAACTATACACCACTTTAATGATGTCACAATCACAATATATGCCAGCATTCCCACTGTAAACCTCTTTCATAATGCTGTGCCCACAGTGTATACTGGCATTGCCAGCGTAAGTCACTTACATGATGCTGCCACCACAATATATACACACATCTATCTATAAATCACTTTGATAATGTCATATCCACAATATATTAGTGTCAGACATTGCCCCCATAGCATGCAGGTTTGTGCACACTCTCCCCCTTCCAATCACCCACCATTCTCACCACTTAAGGGATATGCTCAGGACTATACCTACACACACACACCTCCCATTAGCTGCACAGCCCCCCTGTATCTGCAGCAATTGAGGAGTAATTGCAGGAGACAAAGGAAGATCACTGCCAAGCAGGGCATTTTGCCAGGCGATTGGGAAATGTCTCAAATGGTCTATTCATTAAAATAAGCGTGACCCATACCATGCAAGTTCAGGGCTGTCACAAGGTGTAGTGAGGCCCGGGCAAAAAATCTGGCGAGGCCCCCTTATGATTGTTTGCACTGGGCCAGCGGCGGCACCGCCGCAAATAGGAAACATAAGAAATATCCCCTTGAGTTTTTGTTTGAAGGAACCGAAATATGGCTTATTCCTACAACTGCAAATCAACTACAGCAAAGTTAGGTTTCTCTACTGAAGAAAGGTTTATGTCAGACTAACCTTTGTATCATATGCATAAATATGTATAGGATGGCAGGCCGACGTGTGGTGCAAGGCGCCAGGATTAAGGATGGTCCAGCCCCTGTATGCGTATTACCACAGAAGAAATTCAAGTAATTAGAGCTGGGGAGTCCTTTTTTTTAGGGGGCTGTGTGGCCGAGGAACAGATTCAAACATATATATAGAAAAATGCCACTGAAAAACAGCTACCCACCTACACACGAAGTAGGTGTGTCTAGTTGCAATAAATGCTATCAATCATGTCAGGCAATGTATCAAGACAGGAGAAATAGAGATAAACATATTTTAATTAAGAAATGTAAAAACACTCCAAAAAATGTGTTTGTATAAAAAAGAGAACAATGCATTTTGTTTACACGAAACATCACATAAAAAGCATTTTATGAGAGTCAATATTTTCAACAAATCTAAACAAACACAATCCCCATCTTTAAACGATGTTGTGAGGTTAGTAAGGGTGTGCAATGGACATGTTGCTATTTCATATGTCCTTGATTTATCATTAACTTGTCCTTGGCTCTGTCGACACAGAGAAATGTGTTTCTGGGTACTAGCAGCAGTTTTTGAAAAAGCAAAACACTCTATAGCTGACTTAAACTGCTATTAGATGTGCGTTGGACCCGTCTTCAGGATGTTAAATGGTAACACCAGGAATTGATGTTGGAAAAAAGTTCGCTGGTTGACCCTTCACATTATGGCAATCTAAAAACCAAAACAAAAAAGGTGTGTTGGTGACGTGATTAAAACCCAAATGGGAGTGTCATTTCTCTATGAGTGTGCACATGCAACCGTTGACACTAACCTCATTGCCGTGTGTGGCATCGAATTGGGTGAACATGTAGACCAAATTCAATTGTTTGGGCTGTGGAGTCTCACAGTTGTTAAAACTAGAAGGAAAATTTGAGATGAGCCTTAAATACTCATATTTAAACATTACTTTTATTTTTTATTTTTTTATTTTTAACACAATTTAGTGCGTAGTAAATACATGGCAAAAGAGAACTTTTTGTTTAATGTAAGGAAAGAGCCCAAAATGGACTCCTGCAATTCGTATTTCCATGCAATAAAGGATGTTGCCCTAAATTTCATTGCTGGCTATATGGCTGTTGTTTTTGTTTTTGTTTTTATTTTAAGCCTGCTTTGCTTTTTCAATTGCATGCAAGATATAGTGCTGAAGTGACAGATTTAACTTCAACTGCAATGGAAATGATTCCTCCAGGGGCCTCAGTGACAGCGGTTTTCGCATTTTGTGCCCAACATTTAGAAAAACTGCCAAGAGTCCGGTCTCTAGGTGTAAATGCTCAGAGTTAATGACTCAGAGCATTTTCGACCTGTTTAAATATTTGTTGCACGGCGCGAACATTCATGCGCTTACCTCTTGTAAATATCCTTGCTGTTAGCTTTCTGGCTGCCACACTGTCAATTCCTCGCGGCGGCTTCTGATTATACTCGCCGGATGTAGCTGCGTGAGTGTGCTAGAAACTAGACTGTGGCTGAAAAAGCCATGTGGTGCAATGTGTGCGCCATCTTGAAGTGAAAAATGGCGGGTATAACTGATGAATCATGTGCTGAAATCGTACAAAGGCCCAATGGAGCTTGGTTTATAAAACCATTGTGTTCTTTGCTATTATGTTTTAGAACATGTACATGTCTTGTATATTGATATGGGCATATCAATAATAATAGCGACATAAATGAATGTTGGACTATTTTTACCGACGAACAGAATCGAATCAATTGAGCAAATGTGTGGAAAAATCAAATGAAAACCAATGTGGCATGATGGCTCGAGAGTATATGCAAACAATTACGCTGAGGTAGTGCATAGCGAGCGCGCAAATGACGACAGCTTTTTTCTGACAACGCATTTCTCTGTGTCGACAGAGCCAAGGACAAGTTAATGATAAATCAAGGACATATGAAATAGCAGCATGTCCATTGCACACCCTTACTAACCTCACAACATCGTTTAAAGATGGGGATTGTGTTTGTTTAGATTTGTTGAAAATATTGACTCTCATAAAATGTTTTTTATGTGATGTTTCGTGTAAACAAAATGCATTGTTGTCTTTTTTATACACATTTTTTTTTCGAGTGTTTTTACATTTACTAATCAAAATATGTTTATCTCTATTTCTCCTGTCTTGATACATTGCCTGACATGATTAATAGCACTTATTGCAACTAGACACACCTAGTACGTGTGTAGGTGGGTAGCTGTTTGTCAGTGGCATTTTTCTATATATATGCGTATTACAACACACATGATACCAAGTGACAGGTACAGTGGAGGCTGGTGAGGGAGCCCAAACCAAACAAGGGGTGCTTGAGAGGGCTTCTCCCTCCCGAGAAAATGTTTGAAACATTGGATTAAAATTATGCATTTTACATTACTTTCTTGAAAAAAATTGGGTAGAAAGCCATACAGTTTGCAATTGGTGTTGTATGGTAGCACATGGGAAAACCAATAGTTGCAAGTCACCAACCATGCACAGGAACATTTTCAAATGCATTTCATGCCGCCTTTGCCCAATACATAGATCAGTATAAAAATATGTTAATGCTGGCTGTTCCCATGCATGTCCATGCAGGCTGCACTGATATATGCCAGTATTATCCTATAAGGACTCCTAGAATGTATATCCAGGCTGGCTGCACATCATTGTTATTACTGGCTAGACTGGCCTGCATTCAATGGTCCAGATTAGCTATGTAGTAACATTTAAATTTTCTCTACCCTTGATGCATGGTCCTGTGCATCAGGGGGAAAGCAAAACAAGCATTTGCAATGGCAACAGTTCGGGCTTTCGTGTGGGCATGGGAAAGGTACTCCTATATTGGAATTAACTGACCATCAATGGCAGCAGGTGCAAAGTGGTTCGAGAACCTTCCCAACTAATAGCAGTTCCTGGAAAATGCCTAATACTTGTGCACACGCCAAAACTGTTGGCTTTGCCAGTGCTTGTTTTTAACAGGACTTCAGTAAAGGATATGCATGGCACTTTTAAATAAAGTGGCTGAAGACAGACCTGGTCAAGAAATGTTTATTACACCAGTGGTGTGTTTACAGTGCCCATTAAGTCATTCACTCTAAGAAGACTCTCGAGAAAACACTGGCAGGCACTTCGAGTGTAAAGTTTGACAATAAGGCTTGATTAAAGCTAGCTGAATGTGCTGCCATGAGGCAGTGTTTTTTTTGGTGGGGGGTCAGGGACTGGGTGGGAATTGCCATAGGTATTAGCATGGCCATATGCAGTCAATGGGGGGTAGAGGGAGGTATCCAGACAACACCTACAAGCTTTGTGCCATTTCCCCCATCGGTACTCTAATGCAATAGTTTTGACTTATAAGTGGCGCACCTAATAGCTAAAACTAAAAAGGATGTCAAAGTCTATCACTTGGATGATTAATATTGAGGATGTTTATGTCTGCATTCTTGAGAGCTGCCTTCCTTGGATTAAAAAAAGCTGTGTATCAAAAAGCTCTGCTCTTTAAGAAAAAAGACAAGTGTCTTAGACTTAAAGTCAAAAGCACTTTGCAGTCTGAACTTAAATTTGTGCTGTTCATGTGGGTATTTTAAGTTAGATGTATGCAGCTGTGTTAGTTAAAAAGTACAGCTATGTGTAAATGTCGCACATGAGCATAGGCTGTTGCGACAGGACATGTTCAAGGCGGGCTTAATTACTAGCCCTATGGTGCCCTTGCAGTGTTTTAATTTCATTAAAACAAAACTTGCTGCTGGTTGCAGTGGATACTCACTTTTATTTTTTGTCAGAATAAACATAATCGGACTGGTCAGGCGGAAGGAGGATTTATGGTCAACAATCACTGTTACCAAACTTCGCAGCTGGAAATTCTGGAAACGCGAGAAACTCACACAACAACCTTGATGAGGCTGAAGATGTTTCTGTGCTTCTGGCAGCTACGAGGCCCGGGGCAGTTTGCCCCTCCTACACCCCCCTCGTGACAGCCCTGTGCGAGATAGCGCAGTGAGGTGTGACATTGGATTGCTACCTGCACATGTAACAAAAAAGAAAATGTGCAGGTATGGAACATTGCCCCGTGTGACCCGAAGTAAGGGAATGAGAGTGGGTACCCCTTAGTTCCCACCCACTTCGACCTCTGGTACCGTAGCATAGAGGCCCTCACCACCATGTAAAATGATAGATTTCTTTAAAATAACACGTCGGGGAGTCTGGGAGGAGGCCATTGAACAGAAAATGCTAATTGCATACCATTTCGACTTTTGCAAAACAGAATGCAAAGGTTCAGGGGAAACCATGCAAGCTCACTCACATTCCCTCTTTAATTTTACTACCAGTGTTTTGATTGTGTAAATGCTGCCTGCAAAAATCGCTTTGCACAAAGCACTTACAATGGATTCCTTGACGGAATCCACTTGTTTTAGCAGGTGCTAAAGGCAGTTAGATTCCAGTGGAATCCATTTGCTCTCACCTTACGGCTGAACACCTGTCAGGGCTGCTTGTGGTACCTGCACATACACATCACTCGCATTTAAAAGGAATGCCTTGGACTTTAATACCACCTTGGTTCTGCGGTGGCTAGTTGAATTGTTTAATTGGAGTGACGTAAATATTTCCCCTAAATATGCAGGAGTGACCAAGCTTAGCGAGGGAGCCTGAACCAAGCAAGAGTGTTTCTGGGGTTTCTCCCTGCAAGGACATTTTTTTAATAATGCATTAAAATCTTGCATTTTCAGCATAGTTTCTGTGAAAAATTGGGTCAAAAGCAATGGGTTTTGTAGGTTAAGACATGAACAAATCCAATAGATGACAGTCATGAACACTGCACAGGAGCATTTCCCAGCTCATGTTCATGATGCCATCGCACACAATATATGCAAGTATAAAAAACATGTTCATGTTGTCTGTGCTCGTACATGTCCATGGAGGTTGTACCCATGTATGCCAGCATTGCCATGTAAGAACACATTCCTCTTGGCTTTAGCAGTAACAACGGACATGCCACAGTAAGAAAATGTGGGCCAGTAACAGGTAGGAACACTCATCCTGCTGCCTTCCCCATTGATGCCCAGAGAACGTGCCATGCTACAGGGAAGTGTTGTCCAGACCGGAGTCACCAATTTGGGACAGTTCCACAAAGGAACACTCATGCTGCATTCACTCATGATGACCAGTAAAAAATGCCATCCCATAGTAAAGAAATATGCACAGACTGGAGCCACCAATGTGGGCCAGTATCACGTAGGAACACGCATTATGCTACCTTCATCCTTGATATCCAGAAAAAATGCCATGCCATAATAAAGCAATATGTCCAAACTGGACCCACCAATGTGGGCCAGTACAAATAGGAACTCTCATTATGCCGCTTTCCCCTTTATTGTCCAGTAAAGGCATGCCATGCCACTGTGAATATTTGTCCAAATTGGACACCAATTTGGTGTGTCCAGTTTGGATAAATATTCACGTCACCAATAAAAAAAAAGTGCTACCCTCCTCCTCTCCCTCACCCCAATAAGAGGCCACACACGCATTCACATTCATCAATAATCATTCATACAGTATGCATTCTTCTTTCACTCTCACATTCACACACATTCATCAGCATTCATACAGCATCATTCATTCTTCATTCCCTCTCACATTCACACATGCATCAGCATCCATACAGCATCATTCATTCTTCTTTCACTCTCACATTCACACACATTCATCAGCATTCATACAGCATCATTCATTCTTCATTCCCTCTCACATTCACACATGCATCAGCATTCATACAGCATCACTCATTCTTCATTCCCTCTCACATTCACACATGCATCAGCATCCATACAGCATCATTCATTCTTCATTCCCTCTCACATTCACACATGCATCAGCATCCATACAGCATCATTCATTCTTCATTCCCTCTCACATTCACACATGCATCAGCATTCATACAGCATCATTCATTCTTCATTCCCTCTCACATTCACACATGCATCAGCATCCATACAGCATCATTCATTCTTCATTCCCTCTCACATTCACACACATGCATCAGCATCCATACAGCATCATTCATTCTTCATTCCCTCTCACATTCACACATGCATCAGCATTCATACAGCATCATTCATTCTTCATTCCCTCTCACATTCACACATGCATTAGCATCCATACAGCATAATTCATTCTTCATTCCCTCTCACATTCACACATGCATCAGCATTCATACAGCATCATTCATTCTTCATTCCCTCTCACATTCACACATGCATCAGCATCCATACAGCATCATTCATTCTTCATTACCTCTCACATTCACACACATGCATCAGCAACCATACATCATCATTCATTCTTCATTCCCTCTCACATTCACACACATGCATCAGCATCCATACAGCATCATTAATTCTTCATTCCCTCTCACATTCACACATGCATCAGCATCCATACAGCATCATTCATTCTTCATTCCCTCTCACATTCACACATGCATCAGCATCCATACAGCATCATTCATTCTTCATTCCCTCTCACATTCACACACATGCATCAGCATCCATCAGCATCATTCCTTCTTCATTCCCTCTCACATTCACACATGCATCAGCATTCATACAGCATCATTCATTCTTCATTCCCTCTCACATTCACACATGCATCAGCATCCATACAGCATTATTCATTCTTCATTCCCTCTCACATTCACACACATGCATCAGCATCCATACAGCATCATTCATTCTTCATTCCCTCTCACATTCACACATGCATCAGCATTCATACAGCATCATTCATTCTTCATTCCCTCTCACATTCACACATGCATCAGCATCCATACAGCATAATTCATTCTTCATTCCCTCTCACATTCACACACATGCATCAGCATCCATACAGCATCATTCATTCTTCATTCCCTCTCACATTCACACATGCATCAGCATTCATACAGCATCATTCATTCTTCATTCCCTCTCACATTCACACATGCATCAGTATCCATACAGCATCATTCATTCTTCATTCCCTCTCACATTCACACACATGCATCAGCATCCATACAGCATCATTCATTCTTCATTCCCTCTCACATTCACACATGCATCAGCATTCATACAGCATCATTCATTCTTCTTTCAATCTCACATTCACACACATGCATCAGCATTCATACAGCACCATTCATTCTTCATTGACTCACATTCACGCACATGCATAGCATTCAAACAGCATCATTCATTCGTCATTCCCTCTCACATTCACACATGCATCAGCATTCATACAGCACCATTCATTTCTTCATTCCCTCTCACATTCATGCACATGCATAACATTCCTACAGCATCATTCCTTATTCACTCACTCTCCATTCACACACATCAGCATTCATACTTCATTCATTCTTCATTCACTTTTCATTCACAAACGTGCATCAGCCTTCATAGAGCATCATTCATTCCTCATTCACTCTCACATTACCTCCACGTCCCTCTTCCTTGTCCCAGTACTTACTTGTGCGATAACCTTACCTCACCGGTAAGTACTGGGAGGAGGAAGAGGGCAGTGTACCAAAATGTCGCCCTCATTTGTGCGCCCACGCAGTCACTGCGACTTTGGAGGCGCAAAAAATGAGGGCGATGTTTTCTGCACCCAAGCAGAGCAGGGGTTGCATGGGTGTCCCACGCTCTACTTGGGTGCAATAACGGGGGTCGGGTGTTTCTGGGGTGCCACCCGCTTACAATTTCGGAAAGCGGGGGACATGTAAAAACAAAAGAAAAGCACCCTGCAGCGTCAGCTCCAACCCACGTTAGTGGGAGGAGCTGATGCCGCAGGGATTGCAGAGTGCAGGCGGCACACGCAGAAGTGTGCCGGCCTAAAGGTAAGTGGGGTGGGGGGGTTGGGAGGGGTAATGCAGGCTGAGGGAATTGGGCACAGTGATTGATATGATCACTGCGCCGCGCCGTAACTGGCATCAGCATTTTCGGCCGTCGCAGTTACGGGCGATGCAGTGATCACATAGATCTGAGGAAGAGTATGCCTAGGAGTAATGAAGATTAGTGATAAGTAATCCCAGCATTCAAACACAGGTATCGGCATTCATACAGCATAATTTATTCGCTCTCACATTCACACACAAACATGCACACACACACATCAGCGGTCCTATAGCATCATTCATTGTTCATTCATTCTCTCATTCACACACATGCATCGCATCAGCATTCATACAATCTGATTCATTCTTCATTCACTCTCACATTACCACCACGTCCCTCTTCCACATCCCAGTACTTACTTGTGAGATATCCTTACCTCACAGGAAAGTACCGGGACAAGGAAGAGTATGAGTAGGGGTAATTAAGATTACCACTAAGTAATCCCAGCATTACCTACACATCCCTCTTCCTTGTCCTAGTACTTAACCTGTGAGGTAAACTTACCTCACTAGTAAGTACGAGGACGAGAAAGAGTAAGTCTATGACTAATGAAGATTACCAGTAAATTATCCCAGCATTCTCACACACGCATAATCATTCATATGGCATCATCATTCACTCTTTATTCACTCTCGCATTCACGCATGCATGAGTATCCAACCAGTATCATTCATTCTTCATTCACCCTTGCACCCATGCAGCATTCATACGCACTCACATAACCACGAGCACACAAACAACATACACTCTAAATTACGCACCCACTAACGAACTCGAACACTTGCATACATGAACATACAAATACATTTTTTTAAAAAATGTTCTTACCTGTAGCCCAGCTCCAGGTTCCGGTCCTCTCGGCCTCGCGATGAAGGCCATCCAGGTACCGCGCAGCATACACCAGGAAGCAGAGGAAGCAACCTTCCTGGCCCCGGCTTCATATGCGCAGTGGAGTGTTTTCTCTAGCAACCGCAGCCATTTTGTGCCTGCAAGGCAGGGGAAGGAGAGGATGAGTGTGATGTGTGTGATGTGTTTTCTGCGACCTACTATTAAGCATTTGCCATCACTGCAGCATAGAGGGAGAGACCATAAGAGGCTGTCTGATTGAGCTGATCCAGAGGCAAGTGGAGTGGTCTTCAGATCTAGCTTTACGTCATATAAGGCGGGCCTTGCTCTCTGCTGGATCCTTAAACCTGAGTCGCAGGAATCTGTGGACTAGGCACTGGAAGGGCACGCTGTCCCAGAGATCTTGCCTTATTAGACTACCCTTCTTTGGCAGAAACCTTTTCGGAGAGATGGTGGATATGGTTATGAAGCCAGCCTGAGAAGCAAGACATAGGTGCCGCAACCTTCCAGGCGAAGCCCAAACCACTGGTGTCCAAGATCCAGTCCTCCCAGCGAAGCTTCTGAGGGCCCTTGGAGCAGTTTAACAAGCCCTATTATCATCCAAAGGGAGCTCAGCCCTGGTCTTTGAATAATCCTGCTACAGCCAAAGCAGCAGTCTCCTCCACGCCTACTCAAGGACTATCCATAAGTGCCTGACACTCCAGTGAAAAAGCGTCTCTCACTTTTCCATTCCATCGGGGAGTCAAAAATCGCAGATGCATGGGCAGTCTCAATTGGCAGTTTAACCAATCTAGTTCGCTTCTACCTCCCCAACTTCAAGGTTGTGAGAGATGCCACTACCCAGACACCCAGGAAAATGGAGGCCACATTGAGGAAGTTACACCAGCAATCAGGAGACATGTTTCTTCTCCATTCTCTTTTAAGTTCAAAAACATATGGGAGTGGTTTCCTTTTCTGGATTGTAAGGGCTGCAACACATGTCGTACAAGTATGAGTTTCAAGATAACTACGTTACAGGACATCACCCCAATGGAAAGCAGAGAAGACTGTCTTTGTTCCATCGATGTGCGGGATGCAAATCTTAGCATCCTGAACTGTCCGAAACATCTCCCCTTCGTGTGCTTCACTGTTTATGGAATGATCTTCCAGTTTTCCCTCCTTCCCATGGGTCTCAGATCTCTCCCTAGGTGTTAACAACAACTCTAACCCGTGGTAGCTTTGAATTATGCCAGTGGCTTTCTCCATCATTCTTTCCTGGGTGACTGCATGGTGGACGCCCCAATCTAACATGAAAGCAGCCAACAACACACAGCAACCTGTGACCGCCCAGCAGAAGTTCAGGATCCTGCTGTACTGGAAATATCCTCTCTCATGCCATCAGAAGATCTCCAGTTTGTAGGGTCCAGATACCGGTCAGACCTGGGGATAGTTTGCTTGCCAGAGGACAGGATCTGCAAGCTTTACAGCCATCTCCTCGAGTTACTGGAACACCCGCAGGCATCAGCAACGCTTCACTGAGGAGCCAGGCTGAAACATGGATGCTTCCACCTGTGTGGGCCCTAGGGCCTGTCTGCATCTAAGCTCACATTTTCTAAGTGGGGGTGCACATCATCCAGTTCCTGCGGTGTATCAATAACACATATAGAGATTTAACAGAGCTTCTAGTGCAAATGGGTGTCTCCCTTGGTCCAAAGGAAAACACATCATAAAGTAAGTAATATCAGCAAGACTCGTTAAATAAACTAGTTACCCAAATGCATTCTAGGGGAGGAATATATCCCCTTCAAACCACTTATAGAATTCAGACGATTCTAACATAATGTTACCCAGATATAAGACAAAGGGGCTATTAGCACCTTGGTCCATGCCGGTAAAATACCGGCATCGCCTTGGAGGAAAGGGGAATTACCGCGCTATTCCAAGGTTGGCGGGGCGGTAATTCCCCCATCCCCCATTGCCCTTCCCCATTCCCATTTTTGCCCCATAGGGCATAATGGGAATGAGGAAGGTGCTAATTACGGCACCACAAATTGCGGTGCCGTAATTAGCTCCCTGGTCCCTTTGCGGGTTGGTTTTTAACGCTTGCAAAAAGCAGGCGTTAAATTCTCCAACCCGCAAAGGGACCTCGTAGTAAGGCGGTAAGGGTTTACCGGTACCGGTAAAATACCGGTACCGGTAAACCCTTACCGCCTACCGTGTAATGAGGCCCAAAATGTAACTGCCCCTTGAATTTAAATACATCAAAGTAAGAAAACAAATATCGCATCACTAAAGATTAAATTCAAAGGGTATTTTGTTTAAGACCAAGACGAAAAGTATTTTAGATACAGAAAAATAAATGGATATAATTTAGCAATACAAGAGTGTTTTTCTCAACCCATTTGTTCCACCACAATAGCATGAATTAATGGTAATGGTCCATTAACATTTTTTGCTGAAAAACACCTGACTCGTTTCGGATAATTATATATCCTTTTTCAATGGATCAATGTAATTGTATTCAAGGAAATCACACGACATTCTCTAAAATGGAAGTAAAGCACACTTTACAAATTCCCCAATGGGTTACCACAGTAATTCATCAAATGGCCGCAGGTCTAGTCATGGATTATATATAAATAATAATAATTCAAAGACCACTCACCAATAATATTCACCTTTTCAGGGCACATAAGGTCTGGAGAAAGGATCCCTATTCAGTTTCACAAAGTGTCAATCTACAAAAAATTACCTCAGTTAACACAAACAGAATATTCCTCAACTCGTTTTTTCAATCAAAATAGCCTGCACCTAAATAGACAGTACCATGTATCTCATCTGTATAAATATGAACGGGGATGATGCACATTTCTGGCAAACCAGTCGGATGCCCCGTCCTTGTTCGATTTAAAGACCGCCGTGCTAATGCCACCTGACAGGGAAAGTGGTTCCCTGTTCTACAGTGGCTGGTCGCAGCAGCGGCCATCTCAATGTGGTTTTCCAATGCTAGCAAAGCAAGGAACAGTCCCTTCATATCAAGAATACATCTATTATCACAGAATGAATAATGGCTATAAATCATCTGCGGGATACCCCGCCTCTAAGCTTCACCTCCCTATCGTGTAATCTGTTGGGACGCTCGGCCGATCGTCCCAGGCTTTCAAGAGGTTCAGGGTGAGGCAGAGGCCTCGGAGTGTGCTGTAGATGGTTGGGGAGAGTAAAGTGGGGACGTGGGTGTCGCTAAAAAAGTGGAAAAAGGCATATGCACGCGGGAATGGGTTGTAACATGGGCAACATTGAGATAGGCCAGAGCTGCAGAGATCCATAAACCTTTCATTGTCTCATGCTGCCAGCATTCGTATCCCGGGAGGAATGTGGCCTGCAAGGCCATGAGGGGGCTGAGAGTTCCCTGCAAAAAGTTATCCCACGAGAAGGAGGGCAGGAGCCTCCAACCTTTTCCAGTCCCAGCGTTAAGATATAGTGCTCAGATGCCCCTGCCCCAAGACCCAAGCATTCCAAGGTATCATCCAGTTCCAGACCACCAACCATAAAACTGTTAGATCCCCAGTTGATCAAAAAAGATCAGAAAGCGGGGACGGCTGCCCCCACTACTAAGTCATGTGATTTGTGCTGGGAGGTGCCAGGAGCGGCAAAGCAACAAACATAAAAACCAGGGTGGAAAGCTTTGGAAGGGCTCCAAAGCGTCTGGGATCGAGCTTAGGTTTGTAACTTAAAGTGACCTTAACGCCCATGTCTGCAGAACCAGGTGCTTATTGGGTTAGAGATAGAGAATGCATTGTTTTCTTGTTCCTAATTGGCAATCAAATGTAGCTTCACATCTGATGACGCACCAGAAGGAGCCCATGTAGAAGAAGATGGGCAGAAGGTGCTGGGACCAATGGCCTGGCATCCCTTATGGAGCAGGAAGCCTATGTAGAGTGTCGCACCATCAAGCCATTCGGATTCGTAACCTATGTAACTTACGTCACTGATGACGCTATGTGCCCTTTCAACGTGTTGCTTGTCCTGATTTTACAAGAGCGCTCCGTGACAGCAGAGTTCTTTGCTGATGCGTCTTTATCTTTTGTGGAAATAAAACGTGTTCTCCTTGCAAGAGGTGTGCCAGGCCTTTTTCCCTAGTGGGTTGCATTTTTTCTGTTGTGAGCATTGAGGGGTTTCTGGATAAATCCTATCACCCGCCTCGATCGAAAATAAAAAGCCTTATCCAGCGATATAAGTGTATATCACAATGGGTGTCAAAATCTACAGAGGATTTAAATCCTGAGAGGTTAATCTAACGTTACTCACAAGTTGTAACCACAGCTTTAGGCGTAGCATCAGCGTCTGACATGGAAGTAAATACTACTAGGAACAGGTTATAAAAGCCACCATATTTAAATGTACCAATTTGTCTGGTGGACGTATGATTCATCACTTTCTCTGCCAGCTCCAATGACTTTCACAAGAAACCCTCATTAATTAATTATGCTATCTGTTGTTTGTTGAAAATGTCATTCCCAACCTTCATCATATACTAATCCTGTCAGAATCATATATTCCGCTCACAATCTAGTCATAACATCAATTGATGCAAAACAGAGATTATACATCCAAATGTTAAATAAGCATGTGAATACACTGATTGGCTTTCAAGGAATTCAGGCAAATCTGTAAGAATAATAGATTCTGCTCACAGTCTAATTTAGTCATTTTTGTTCCTGCTTGAATAAAGTGTTGAACATATCATAGCATATTCCCAAACGTTTTCCTCTGGTGACAACTGTAACAATCTTAGGTTTCTAGTAGATGTGAATAAAGCATATGTAGGAAAGGAGAAAATAACAAGTCCCTTATTCACCTTATAGATTCCATTCAATAGTCATCTCTCTTGGAGTCATTGAATTGACATACTCTACCCAGAATGGCTCTCTTTGTAGTAGTCTGTCAGTGACATCACCAGCCCGTCTGGATGGAACAATCTGTTCGAGGATAACGAATCGCATTTGTGCTACATTATGTCTTGTCTTGGCGAAATGTACAGCCACAGGAGATTTTAGATTTGTAAGTCTTGGACTTGTGCTCCACCCATCGCGCTTTTGGCTTTCTCCTAGTCATTCCTACATAAAATAAGCCACATGGGCACTTGAGACCATATGTGATATTTTTGGAAGCACAAGTGCATGAGTGTCTTAGAATGATTGGACCTCATTACGAGCATGGCGGTAGCCGTGCCTGTATGGCAGGCACGGCTATTTTCATGCTCGCTACCGGCACCGCCTCGCGGGATTGGGCAATAACCGGCCCAATACGAGATGGGTGGGCTGGTAATTGCCCATTCACGGGAGGCAGTAATGCCGGGCTCCCGATCCCCATTCGGCCCCATAGGGCAGAATGGGGGTGGGGAGCATGGTGCCGGTGCAATCACGAGTTCTGCTCGCGGGTGCCGCACAGCCCGCCAGGTATCACCTGGCGGGCTGTCAGGAACCCGTGAGCAGAACTCGTAATGCGGCGGCCCGATATGAAAGTTGCCGGTGCCTTACCAGCACCGTTCATACTGCAGCCGCTAGCCTTATAATGAGGCCCATTCATTATCTTGCCTGAGTATGGATGAGAAATGTGTTCTAGGTGAAAAGATCTTTTTTAAAAGATATTGTTCACCCAAAAAACTATTTAGAAAGACCTCTCTGTGACCGCACAATCTCACACAGAAGAAATGCTGCATTTTACAACTTAAGATAGTGTTAGTTTGTGACAAATTAATTATACTATGTGTTTATCGGAACAGTAACACTTAAGCCCCCTTCTCCTCCAACCGCTACTGAAGTGTAGTGCTGTGACAGACACTTTCAAGAGTCAGTCTTTTATGTTAGTTGCCCTGTCCCGGTTTTTTACTTTTTAAATCGGGTCACCCTAGGCTAGAGCCATTCTCTTAGCTGATATTTGCAGAGTTGCCGCTTGGGCTTCTCCTCACACTTTCATTATTATAGGATAGGTGGAGACTGTGAGCCATCCTTCGAGGAATGGGTATTGTCAGAAGCCGTTTGATCTGGCTGCTATGATTTGAATACTTGCATCTGGTATTTCTTTAAAAATAAATTGTGTTACTTTTGCAGCAATAACTGGGTTGGTCTCTTTTTCTTGTTTGGGGCTCGTGGTTATGAATTCATGTAAGCGAGGAGGAGGAAGGTGGGGGTAATGCCCTGATTTTATGGGGTAACTCTCATTGCTTTGTGTCCATCTCGTCCTCGTCACTTTCATCACCCGCCCCCCCTCCTTGGTAAATTGGTAAAGTGCCAAGTGAGCCGCTAAGGTGGTTTGGATACCGACAGGCAAAGAAGAACTCGCAGGTGCTTTGTGATGACCGGACTAGTTAGGAGAGGAGAAGGGAGAGGAGCCAGTAGGTCCAGTGGTGTTGCTAGGGTAGGACAGGGGGGCCCGCCCCTCTGAAATCCCGGTCACTTCCCCCAACCCCCCACCTGGGCTACTCTCTGCACTGTCTGCAGTGCTGGCTGGGACCGCCCTCAAGGCTCACACACACACACACGTCCGTAATGCTGCTGCACAACAAAGAAAACCAGTTAACTTCACCCAGCAGCCCTCCCATCTGCTTGTAGTGCAGGGAACCGCGAATTATGGGTCATTAGTGACTTAATGGTGTTGTGCCTACATTCTGATGGGAGGGGAGGTGCAATGGGGTGTGGTAGTTGGTGTGCACAAAAGCTTCTCTGCAGGAGTGTTTTTGACGTCACACATTCCCTTTTATAGGCGGCCCTTTGTCTGTGCCCCCCTCTGTGCCCCTCCACCTCCCAATTTGATTCCTGGTGATGCCTACTTTTCCCCCAGATCCTTCCCTCAGAAAAAATTACTGGGGAGCCCTACTGCTCCTAGCATTTTTTTCTGAGCGAAGGCTCTGGGAGAAAGTAGGCAGTGTTTGACAAAGGATGCTGACATCATGCAAGTGACAAAGAAGAATTGGACTCGAAGTAATGAAGATGACCCCAAGTAATCACGTCCTGGACCCCTCTCTGCCTTGCATATCTCTGCATCTCAACAGCCCCTGACTCTGCCTTGCATATCTCTGCATCTCAACAGCCCCTGACTCTGCCTTGCATGTCTCTGCATCTCAACAGCCCCTGCAGCAGCCTCGAAGATGGCCTTGGTTCTGCAAAATCGTGATCTCGCGTCGCACGTTAGAGTTTGCGTAAGTGATGAGAGCATTACAGGGTAATCCTGTTCTGACGCGTGCAGCGTCAGCGTGCATGATGTCATTAACGCAATGATGTGATCACGCAAGCAAACTAAAAGGAGAGTCACGCGTGCGAGGTGTTGTCCGCATAGAAACTGCTTTATTTCGTTTTTTCTCTTTCGGCGGGGTTAAGTTAAATGACAAGCTCCCAAAAATGAATTTGTGTAATTTATGTACTCTTGGCGCTATTAGCCACGCGTGTTTCTCTGAAATAGTACTTCTCAGTGCTACGTTATATTCTTTATAACAGGTGTATAATTTAAAGCAGAATCCAAGTAATTCTGGTATCCGAATGTCCGGTAGTGTTGGGTTAGCTCCTACTTGTGTAATTGGGGCAGGGGCCTTTGCTTTCTTTGCCAACTACAGAGGATTGTCCCTTTGTCTGCGACATGCCTGGGACTCCGTCACATGCCCCCTCAGCTAGACCATGGAGCCACTGTTCAGCTGAAGGGACGAGGGAGCCTGCCAGAGGAGATGTAACCCGAGACCGCGCCGGGCTGAAAGCCCCCAGCCACGAGGCATGAAGGGAAGGAGCGTGGGACCTGAAAAACGCGGTAACTTTAGTAGAACGTGGAGGCCCTGTGAGGCAGCAGAGCACCAGAGGTGCAGAAGGATGGACATGGGAAAACTGAGAAGGACCGAATAATGGAGAGCTGGAGAAGATCCTGCACGTGAGAGCGTGAGCGTGTGAGCAGGGCGGGCCAAGTCATTCAGTGAAAGAGGCAAGTGTCCACCAGGAAGCAAGTGGGTGGAAATATGAGTGTAGAGCTCAGGAGAGGGCTGGCAACTTTTGGCCATGGCGGGCAAGTACAATTTTCTGCCCTAGGGTGCGGTAGCGCTGGCCAACAAGACAGCGACTCCTACTTCCAAAACAACTAAACTTAGTACCAACCTACCCACTCACCTTTATTGTCTTATTTATTTACTGTTATCCTATGTACAGCACTGCCCCGCCCACCCCTCTCCCCTTCCATGCACAATCTCAATGTCACCTGGCATAGTAGGATCACTGCCTGTCTTCCCTCTGTTTCTCCTCCCTTGCCTCGTTGCGCCTTGAAACACTTGTGTATAGGCGCATTACAAATGACATATCACATATCATATCGACACATTCTCTAGTATATATAGTTGGCAATATTTTCTTTGTATGGAAAATATCTTTCAGTTATGTTTCTTTTAAAAAAAAAACAATTATTAGGTGTCTGTGGTCAAAATTTGACCTCAGTTGTGTTTCGGGTTTCTTAGGGACCGGAGCCCTAGGGAACCTCAGCCAAGTACCAAACGTAGTAAAATGATTTCCCCAGGATAATATAATTTGGTTAAATTGCGAAGCTGTGATTGGGGCCCAGGTTCCCTCGTGTCCCAGTTTACAGTTTGACAGCAGGCTGCGTTTCCTCCTGTCGAGATGTGTAAAACGTTACACCCTGAAATAAGGCACAGACGCGGAGCCTTCGTTCAACACATCCTTTATTTCCTCACACGGTCCCCGAAGTGGTTATCCCACGTCATATCCCGTCCCTCCCCTTCCTGTTGCCCCGTGTTCCTTCACACGTGACTAGGGAGTCATGTGACGACATCACACCCCCCCGATACTAAACATTAAGTTCATTATCAGGGCATCTCCTCAATGAGACGCGGTGGTCGACGTCGAGATCTCTGAGGTCTCCAGTTATTTCTTTCGCTCGATTCCTGAGGTGGCCAATGGGGCTCATCAGTGTCGGAATCTTCTTGGTCTCCTTCATAGGGTGCATCCCGCATCAGAGTGTCCCTTGGCATGTAATGTTCGACTAGGGGTATGATCCCTGGCATTTTCTTGAAGTGAGAGCTGTTTCTTGTCATCGTGTGCGTTGTTCCCTCAGCCGTGATGAGAGAGCCTTTCCTCTGTGTGATGGTGAGGGGCTCTTCATTGAACGATGCCATGTTTTTGCAATGTTGTGGCTGTCGCGCAACGACGATGTCTCCCAGCTCCAAACTATTCTCCTCGGCCCTCCTTTTCTTATCTGCCATGGTTTTCATGTTCATTTTCTGGGCCGCGTCTTGTTGTCTCATTTCAGTGTCTCCTTTGTATCGTTCTTCCTCCAGTTCTATGTGCGGTAGTCTAGTTCGCACATTTCTGCCAAACATGACTTCTGACGGTGACTTGCCAGTGGTACTGTGTGGGGTATTGCGGTAGTCTCTCATTAACTTGCACAGTAATTTTTCCAGTGGCTCTCCAGTCAGGCGAGCTATCTGCGTGGTGCGTTTAATAGTTCCCATGAACCGTTCAACTGTGCCGTTCGCTTGAGGCCACAACGGTGTTACTTTTCTGTGGTGGAAACCCATGTATTCTGCGAAGGTTTTGAAATCTTGTCCGTTGAATGGGGGTCCATTATCTGATTTCACTACTTTTGGAATTCCGTATGTGGCAAACATTCTGTCCAGTGCGGGAATAGTGTGATATGCTGCTGTTGACGGTACAATTTGTGTATCTGGGAATCTCGAGTACTCATCGATGGCCACTAAGACATATTCACCCCCTTCCAGAGGACCATAATGATCGATGGCAATTTCTTCCCAGGTTCCGTTTGGCAATTCAGTCATTTTGAGGGGTTCAGGTCTAGTTTGAGGGTTAAGAACCACACACGTGGGACAGTTTTTTAGTAATTCTTCCACTTGTGTGTCCATTTGGGGAAACCATACCCTTTGTCGTAACATCCTTTTTGTGGACATTATTCCCCGGTGTCCTTCATGTGCAAGCTCAAGGACCCTTTTTCTTAATGAGCGAGGAATCACTAGTTTTGTCCCTTTCAGTAAGAGTCCTTCTGTTTCCGCAAGTTCATCCTTTACTGTGAGCAGACAGGTGATGTCTTGCTTGGTTTCTTCTTCTGCACCTTCTTTGAGTTGCTTTGCCTGTTTCCAGTGCCCTGTTTCAAGACATCTCATAATGACCTGCATTGCAGGGTCCAAGTTGGTTTCTCTGGCTATTTGTTCCATGTCCAAACCTTGTGGTGTACTTTCATGGACCACATACATGATGTATTGATCTGCAATGGATGGATCGGAGTGGCAGTCTTGACTGGGATGGCGCGAAAGGAAGTCTGCAGGATTTTGTTCCTTTCCGGGTCGATGAATGATGTTGAATTGATAGTCTTGTAGCCTTAAGGCCCATCGAGCTATTCTGGGAGGCATCTTGGCCTGAGCATTTCCATAGATGAATAATAGTGCCTGGTGGTCGGTGACTATGGTGAAAGGCTTCCCATATAGGAAAAGATGAAAATGTTCGCATGCCCACACGACCGCCAAACCTTCCCTCTCCGCTTGTGAATATGCTTGTTCAGTTTTTGAGAGGCTGCGACTGGCATATGATACTATGTGTATGGCCTGGCCATCTTTGTGATCTAGTTGAGTTAGAATGGCTCCTAGGCCAACTGGACTAGCATCCACTATTAATTCTGTGTGTTTCTGTGGGTCAAAGTATGCCATGTTTTTGGCATCAACGATGCGATCCTTGATGATTTGGAACGCCTGTGTCAGGCTGAGAGGTCCTGTATCCGCGGAAGCTGCTGAACCCCCGACAATCCCCCTGAGATGTATTTCCCAGAACTAGTTTTCAATACAGCTCTGTAAACTACACCCCAAAGGGAAAGGGGGAATGGGACAACAAAACAACACCAGGCAGACTGCGTCAAGGCTAATCAGTGCTGAACCTGCAGAGGATAAAGAATAACATATACACTTTCTTAATTCACTTACTTAACCTTATGAATGGGAAGTAATTAATCCTTAACTAATAATTGAGAATCCTACCTGGTTCTTCTCTTGAAATTTCTTAGAGAAGCGGATAAGAAGCTGAAAATCTCTCTTACTTGCGATACTAGAAATTCCCAGCAACTTCTTACATTAGGCAAAACTGGAAGTTTTAGTTCTTTGTTTGTCTTTTTTCCAACTTGCACTGGTAGTTCAATTAGATTGTCTTTAAAATGTTCTTTCTTGTAATATCAAAACTTTTCAAACTATTTATAATTATCTTGAGTCTTTGAATCCTTGAAGAAAGAGGAAAAAACGTGCTAACTGCACACGCAGGTTATTTCCATTAATCGTTGAACTTCACATAGAAATCTTCCTGGTTGAAGAACACGCGCAAACGGATGAAGACGCGCGATCCAAGTAATCCACACGCGCAAAAATCCACACGCGCAACAATTCACACGCGCAATGGTCCACACGCGCAATAATATTCTCCTGCGAGACACGCGAAATAAGAACACCCGCGCTATTGAGTTCAAAAGCAACGAAGTGATTGTCACGCGCAAAATTACTCGCGATGGAAAAAAAAACACACGCGCACTCACAAGGCACGCGACGAACAGATTCTCGCGCTTAAAATCACACGCGCTTTGTATTTCATACGCGCTTTGTACACACGCGATAAAAATCACACGCGCTTTATATTTCACACGCGAATTGTATTTCACACGCGCTTTGTATACTCGCGCTAAAAATCACACGCGCATTGTATTTCACACGCGCTTTATACTTCACACGCGCTTTGTATACTTGCGCTAAAAATCACACGCGCATTGTATTTCACACGCGCTTTATATTTCACACGCGCTTTGTATTTCACACGCGCTTTGTAGTTTTCACGCTGCGTATAGCTTTTGGCGAAAAGGATCTCTCGCGCAATAAAACACACGCGCTTTTAAAAATGGCACGAGACCAACCTCTGCTCGCGCTCGGAATACAAACGCTAGAAAGCACGCGCTCACTGGAATACGCACGTTACAGTCAAAATCTCGCGCTAAGGAACACCGCACTGGAAACACAAGCGCACACCGATAGTTCAATTGTTTTAGTTGAAACACTACTTTTAACGAATTTTCAAGGAGACTGTATTTAAGATGAACAGATTTACAGTAGAAATAAAGTCACTTATCTCCTTAGCGAATTCACAAAGATTTCCTGCTTTTCCTATCTTCCAAAACGAATTCCTGCCAGCTGAAGACTTCTCCTGAACCCCCAAGTAAGTAGCCGCTCAACTGCTGAGATCTGAAGGATAAAATCCACCAGGCCTAATACTAAAGCAGGAGCAGCCACTGAACACGTCCTCTCAGATGGGGTTTTGATGATGAAAGGCACAGAGTGACAGTTTAGAATGTTCATTGTTGTTCAGCATTGTCTTCTAGCCAATCAGAGCTGTCACTGTGAGGCTCCATCTTGCCTTGGGTCAGAACCAGGATTCTGAATCATCTAGTTAAGGCCTAACCAACTATAATGGAAAACTTCCCACCCACACAAAGCTAATCTGAAAAGGATAAATAATGAAAAGGAAACTTGAATAAGAGAAGGAAACCTGACAGTACCCCCCTCCTAATGCCCAGTCTCTGGGCCTATCTTGTGTGGGTATTTAGCGTGAAACTTAGCAACTAAACGGGGGGCATGTACATCAACTGAATCTTCCCAAGATCGTTCCTCCGGTCCATATCCCTCCCAATCAATCAAATACTGCAATCTTCCCCTCACTTTCCTAGAATCCAAAATTTGTTTAACCACAAATTCCTCAGATGAATCCTCCAAAATCACAGGGGAAGGTGGTGTTCTGAATCTAGCTCCTGAACAAACTGGTTTTAAAAGACTAACATGAAAGGTAGGATGTACCTTCAACTGCTTGGGTAATTTCAATCGTACTGCCACAGGGTTGATGATTTTCTCTACCTCAAAAGGGCCTACAAATCTTGGACTGAACTTATTCTTCCCCTTAATTTTCAGGTATCGGGTAGAAAGCCAAACTAAGTCTCCCACCTTATATTCAGGACCAGTTTTTCTTCTCAAATCGGCATATCTCTTATATTTCAACTTATTTTCTCCCAGAACCTTTTTTGCTCTATCCAAGTTATTTTTCATTATCAACAAGCGATCTTCCACTCTAGGATTCCCTGAATCCTCCTCCAACACCTCAAAACTCAGAAAGCGAGGATGAAACCCACGACCCAACAAGAAAGGGGACATAGAAGTAGCATCTTTTCCACAATTATTGTAAGAGAATTCTGCCAACCACACCAAATCCACCCATTCCTCTCTAGCTTGTAAATAACACCTTAAAAACTTCTCCAATTCTTGATTTACTCTCTCCACTTGTCCATTACTTTCCGGATGATACCCAGAAGTCAAACTAACTTCCACTCCAAGTTTCTTACAGAAGGCCCTCCAGAATTTTGAAATAAATTGAGATCCCCTGTCAGAGATAACTTGACTTGGGAGTCCATGTAGTCGAACTACACCTTGCAAAAAACTATGAGCCAGTTTTTCCGCGGTAACCTCTCCCTCTATTGGTAAAAAATGTGCTTCTTTAGTAAGAAGATCGACCACAACAAGAATGGTAGTACAACCCTTATCTTGAGGGAGATCTACTATGAAATCCATAGAAATTGTGTGCCAAGGACGAGGAGGAACAGGTAACGGCTCCAATAAACCATGCGGCTTCCCAACTTGACTTTTCGCTTGTGCACAGACTACACAAGTTTTAACAAAATTCAATGTGTCTTGGCGAATTTTTTCCCACCAAAAATTTCTTCGAACCAGTTCCAGAGTTTTTCTGAACCCAGGATGTCCTGCTAAAATGGATTCATGACAATTTCTCAAAACCTTTTCTCTCAACTCATCAGTAGGTACATAAAGCTTATTATCAAAAAAAGGAAGATTGTCTTTCAACTTTCTAGCTGGATCCAGTCTCACCCACTCCTCCATCTTCTGCAAGGACATATTTTGACGAACTTCATTCAAAAAATCCATTTCTTTAATGGCTCCAGCTAACAAAAAACGTTCTGGAGCAATTATAGGTTCTGGTTCTATAATCTCTTTGTCTTCACTTCCAGGAAATTGGCGAGATAACGCATCAGCTTTTTTGTTCTGACTTCCAGGTTTAAAAGTCACAATGAAATCATAATCTGCAAAGAACAAAGACCAACGAAGTTGTCGTGGAGACAAAGTTCTTGCAGATTTTAAAAACAATAAATTTCTGTGATCAGTAAGGACCGTTACTGTATGTCTTGCTCCTTTAAGAAAATGTCTCCATTCTTCAAAAGCGGACTTTATTGCTAACAGTTCCCGATCAGCAATTGTGTAGTTCACTTCAGCAGCAGAAAACTTTCTAGAAAAGAATGCAACTGGATGTATTTGACCAGTAGTTTCATTCCTTTGAGAAAGCACCGCCCCCAACGCTAAATTTGAAGCATCCGCCTCCACAAAAAAAGGTTTAGAAAGATCTGGATGAATTAGAATTGGACTAGAAGTAAATCTTTGTTTTAACTCTTGAAAAGCCTTTTCTGCTTCAAGGTCCCAGTCAAATTTCACTCCTTTTTTCAAAAGTCTCGTTATAGGAGCAACCAGTCGAGAAAAACCTTCTATAAATCTCCTATAAAAATTGGCAAACCCTAAGAAACTTTGTATTTCCTTAACCTTAGTAGGAGGGGGCCATTCAAGAACGGCTTGCACCTTTTTAGGATTCATTTCTAAACCCTTAGGTGAAATTATAAAACCTAAAAACTCCACAGAATCGGTATGGAATTGACTTTTTTCCAATTTGGCAAACAAATGATTTTCTCGCAATTTTTGTAACACCAAGCGCACATGTTTCTGATGTTGATCTAGGTCAGAAGAGAAAATCAAAATATCATCGATATAAACGACAACAAAAATATCCAAGAATTCTCTAAAAACCTCATCAATGAAAAATTGGAAAGCCGCTGGAGCATTACATAGACCGAATGGCATAACTTGATATTCAAACAGCCCAAATCTGGTCTTAAACGCTGTCTTCCATTCGTCCCCTTCCTGCACACGTACAAGATGGTAAGCTCCTCTCAGATCTAATTTAGAGAAAATATTTGCTCCTTGTATTTGATTAAGCATTTCTGAGATGAGAGGAAGAGGATACCGGTTCTTAATAGTGACTTTATTAACTGCTCGATAATCTATGCAAGTTCTAAGCGAGCCATCCGGTTTTGGTACAAAAAATAAAGGAGAGGCCGCAGGTGACTTAGAATGACGAATAAATCCTTTGGCCAAATTTTCCGACAAATATTCTTTTAAATAATCATTCTCTTTCTCAGTAAGAGCATATACCCTACTACTAGGCAAAATTGTTCCTGGCTCCAGTTCAATTTTACAATCAAAGGATCTATGGGGTGGTAATTCTCCTGCCACTTTCTCATCAAATACGTCCCAGAAATCTTTGTAACACTGGGGAAGTTGACCCACTACAGCTCCCACATCATGACCTCCAATTCCAGTCTCAGCCAGAAAACTAGATACAGAATTACTTTGTTTTACCTCTTCCTCTAAGAGACTTCCTGAAAAGCAATTCTCTTTACAAAAATCGGATTGCATGTCAATTGTCCTAGCACTCCAATCAATTAGGGGATTATGAAGAGTAAGCCAAGGCATGCCTAAGATAATCTTCAACAAAGGGGCATCAATTAACTCAAATGAAATTATCTCTCTGTGACCTCCTGATAACTCCAAAGTTAAAGAACCAGTTCTATGAGTAATAGGACCAGAAGATAAACATGTACCATCAACAGCCCTAGCCTGCTCTACAACCTCCTTCAGAATAATTGGAATTCCCAACGATTTGGCCAGACCCCAATCCATGAAATTCCCAGTCGCACCAGAGTCAATCATTACAGGACCATTTCCCTTACACTCCAAATCAAAAAATAAGGATACATTTATGGTTATATGAGGAACCGCTGTCTGCACCGTATTGGCGATCTGTTGTACCTTGACTGCTGAGGAAGAAGTCTTCTTGGGAGTGTAAGGACAGTTTCCTAAAAAATGCCCACCTCTTCCACAGTATAAACACAAATTATTATCTCTCCTCCTAGTCTTTTCCTCCACTGTTAACGGGCCTCTGATTCTTGGAGATGAATTATTCCCTTTGGGTCTACTCTCTATTTTGGGTCTATCTACTCTAAGTATAGACTTTACATCACTCTGACCATGACGTCTCTCTGCCTTCCTTTCACTCAAACGGAAATCCAATTGAATAACCAAATCAATCAGACCTTCACAAGTAGGAGGGCGTTCAACTACTCCAGACAAGGCATCCTTTAACTCATCTCTAAGGCCCCGATAAAACAACGAGGCTTGTTTAGCCTCGGGCCACTTGCTTTCTAACACAAGGGACTTAAATTGTGTTATATAAGCAATCAAGTCTCTATTACCTTGTTTTAATTCTAAAAGTTCACCATCCACTTCCAGAGATAGCTGTCTTCTATCAAACATTTTTCGGAATATCTCTAAAAAGTTGGTATAATTTTCTAAAACCGCACTCTTTTGACTCACCAACAACCCAGCCCAAGCAGATGCTTCCCCAGAAAGATATGACAACATAAATATTATCTTAGAAGCATCCGATGGAAATAATTCTGGTCTACTCATAAAATGTAATTCACATTGTGTTAAAAACACCCTAAATCTCTTGGAATCCCCATGATAACGTTCTGGGGACGCCAAAGGCACTGGCATAATTATACTCCTTACCCCTTCTGCCACTGTAGGCGCCCGTTGTATGTGTGGTAACTGATCTTCTCTTTCTAACTCTGGTGGAGAACCTGCGCCCCCTGAAACCTCATCCTCTCTCCTTTCTCCCCTCTGTTGAATTTGTGTAACTTTAACACTTAAGTCATCCACCTTTTGACTAAGTAAAGCATTCTCATCCCGAGAAATTTTCAACTCCTCCCGTAACTCCCTAATCAAAGATCCTAACATCTCCATGGATTCGTCGGGGTTCATGACAGCTCGGGCGGACTAAATTATTGGCCTTTCATTCTGTCAGGCTGAGAGGTCCTGTATCCGCGGAAGCTGCTGAACCCCCGACAATCCCCCTGAGATGTATTTCCCAGAACTAGTTTTCAATACAGCTCTGTAAACTACACCCCAAAGGGAAAGGGGGAATGGGACAACAAAACAACACCAGGCAGACTGCGTCAAGGCTAATCAGTGCTGAACCTGCAGAGGATAAAGAATAACATATACACTTTCTTAATTCACTTACTTAACCTTATGAATGGGAAGTAATTAATCCTTAACTAATAATTGAGAATCCTACCTGGTTCTTCTCTTGAAATTTCTTAGAGAAGCGGATAAGAAGCTGAAAATCTCTCTTACTTGCGATACTAGAAATTCCCAGCAACTTCTTACATTAGGCAAAACTGGAAGTTTTAGTTCTTTGTTTGTCTTTTTTCCAACTTGCACTGGTAGTTCAATTAGATTGTCTTTAAAATGTTCTTTCTTGTAATATCAAAACTTTTCAAACTATTTATAATTATCTTGAGTCTTTGAATCCTTGAAGAAAGAGGAAAAAACGTGCTAACTGCACACGCAGGTTATTTCCATTAATCGTTGAACTTCACATAGAAATCTTCCTGGTTGAAGAACACGCGCAAACGGATGAAGACGCGCGATCCAAGTAATCCACACGCGCAAAAATCCACACGCGCAACAATTCACACGCGCAATGGTCCACACGCGCAATAATATTCTCCTGCGAGACACGCGAAATAAGAACACCCGCGCTATTGAGTTCAAAAGCAACGAAGTGATTGTCACGCGCAAAATTACTCGCGATGGAAAAAAAAACACACGCGCACTCACAAGGCACGCGACGAACAGATTCTCGCGCTTAAAATCACACGCGCTTTGTATTTCATACGCGCTTTGTACACACGCGATAAAAATCACACGCGCTTTATATTTCACACGCGAATTGTATTTCACACGCGCTTTGTATACTCGCGCTAAAAATCACACGCGCATTGTATTTCACACGCGCTTTATACTTCACACGCGCTTTGTATACTTGCGCTAAAAATCACACGCGCATTGTATTTCACACGCGCTTTATATTTCACACGCGCTTTGTATTTCACACGCGCTTTGTAGTTTTCACGCTGCGTATAGCTTTTGGCGAAAAGGATCTCTCGCGCAATAAAACACACGCGCTTTTAAAAATGGCACGAGACCAACCTCTGCTCGCGCTCGGAATACAAACGCTAGAAAGCACGCGCTCACTGGAATACGCACGTTACAGTCAAAATCTCGCGCTAAGGAACACCGCACTGGAAACACAAGCGCACACCGATAGTTCAATTGTTTTAGTTGAAACACTACTTTTAACGAATTTTCAAGGAGACTGTATTTAAGATGAACAGATTTACAGTAGAAATAAAGTCACTTATCTCCTTAGCGAATTCACAAAGATTTCCTGCTTTTCCTATCTTCCAAAACGAATTCCTGCCAGCTGAAGACTTCTCCTGAACCCCCAAGTAAGTAGCCGCTCAACTGCTGAGATCTGAAGGATAAAATCCACCAGGCCTAATACTAAAGCAGGAGCAGCCACTGAACACGTCCTCTCAGATGGGGTTTTGATGATGAAAGGCACAGAGTGACAGTTTAGAATGTTCATTGTTGTTCAGCATTGTCTTCTAGCCAATCAGAGCTGTCACTGTGAGGCTCCATCTTGCCTTGGGTCAGAACCAGGATTCTGAATCATCTAGTTAAGGCCTAACCAACTATAATGGAAAACTTCCCACCCACACAAAGCTAATCTGAAAAGGATAAATAATGAAAAGGAAACTTGAATAAGAGAAGGAAACCTGACAGCCTGTTGGCATTCATCCGTCCATCGGAAATCGGCGTTAAGTTTGGTGAGGGCTCTCAAGGGTGCACTGACGGATGCAAAGTCCTTAATGTATCTCGTGCAATAGCTTGCCAGACCAAGAAACGATCGCAGATCGGTGACGGAGGTCGGTGGTGTTGTGTTTGTGAGTGCTCTGACCTTCTCAGGATCCGGAGTCATTCCATTTTTGGAGAAGATGTGGCCGAAGAATCGCAGGGTTGGCTTTCTAAATTCACATTTGTCCTTGTTCAAGGTGAGGTGTGCTTCCTCCAGTGCCATGCACACACGCATAAGGGTGTCATCGTGCTGTTCTTGATTTTGTCCAAACACTAGGATGTCGTCACTATAGTTTAAGCAATTTGGCACATGTTTTATTACGTTATGAATTTCCGACTGAAATATTTCGGCCGCTGAAGAAACTCCAAAATTGAGCCGCTTGTATCTGTAGAGGCCCAGGTGAGTGGCAAAAGTGGTGATGTATCTGGACTTTTTGTGAAGTTCTAGTTGATGGTACCCCTTATTGAGGTCCAGTTTTGAAAACACTGTGGCTCCATTGAGTAGATGCACCATGTCCGTTATCCTAGGAGACTGGTGACGTTCTCTCAAGATTGCTTCATTTGGTCTTCGCATGTCTACGCAAATGCGAATGTCAGCGGAGTCTTTTTTCGGGACTGGCACGATGGGGGATACCCACGGAGTGGGGCCTTCAGCAGGTTCAATTATGTCTGCTTCTAAGAGTTTCATTAATTCGGTTTCCACTTGTTTTTGTATATTGATGGGAATGCCGCGGTAATGCTGCGCTACCGGAGGAATGTTGTTGTCTATATGTAGTTCAATTTGTCTGTCCTTCAATTTTCCGAGTCCTTTGAACAGTGCAGGGAAAATTTTGTCAATGTTGGCGGTGGGATCCAGGTGTTTGTGCATCATGAGTCTATATATAACATGAATTAGGCCCATGTCGACCGCAGATTTGTAGCTGAGAATACATCCACTGTCAGTGGCAGCTTCAAGAACATGCATGGGTATTTCCTTCACGTGATCTTTGTATCGACATGACGCCGTGAAAAAGCCTTTGCATGGTAGTGGCGTCTTGGAGCCATATGGAAAAATGAGTGCTCTCGCGGGTTGCAAACGTGGGGCATTTGGCATGTTGTTGTACACTTCCTCACTCACCACGTTTACTGTGGCTCCAGTGTCCACCAGAAATTCGGCAGCCACTTGGTTGACATTTATGATGAGAGTAGGGCTATTTTCTTTTGCTGTGGGGTTTCCAAGGGCATATAGGTAACCTTTTGTCCGTGTTTCTCCTCTATGTGGATTTGATTCCTTCTTGGGTTTGTCCTCTGAGGAGGTGCTAGAGATGCTGTCAGAATGTGATTGTTCTACCAGACACCTGACATATCTCCGGGGACGTCTTTTCCGTCCGGAGGATGAAGATTTGTTGTTACGCCATTCATGTGTGGTCTTTGTTTGTCTTCTATCGGATGTTTCTTCTCGTTGTCGGCGGCGTGTTGTGTCATTATGGTAGTGTGACTCACGACTGGGACTCATACGCCTCACTTCTCTTTCTGGAGTGGAGCGTCTATGTCTTCCACTTCCTCGCACTTTGCTGCGATAGATGAAACACACAGCCTTGTAGTGATTTTCTCCCCCGCAGGCAGAACAAATTTGACCCATGGCAGGACAGGTGCCTTCATGAGGATACTCATGTCCACAACGATAGCAAAATGGATCTGTGTTCCCTCTGGTGGTGCTTTCAAGTTTGTGTAGATTTTCATGCTTCCCGTGAATGATGGTGATGCCCTCAAGACTTTCCACCTGTGCTGTTAGCGCCGCCTCGGATCGAGCCAGGCGTAGAATCTCTTCCAGGTTTCGAGGCTTTTGTAGGAGTCGTTTTCTGAAGTCACTGCTTTCACACCCTACAATTATCTGTGAGCGAAGGGCTTCCTCATTAGAGTAGTTGTTAAAATCGCAGTGTTTCATCTTTATTCTTAATCTCATCACAAATGCATCCATTGTTTCACCTTTCAGTTGTTTAGTGGTGTGAAAAATGTGACGCTCATAGTCCACGTTTGTGTGTGGCGTGAAGTAATTGGTTAGGGTTGTCTTTAATTTGGTGTAAGTGTCTATGTCATCTTCAGGAATTTCATCTAGAATGTCTCTCACATTTGATCCTATGGCATGTGTGAGCAAACTGTGCTTCCTTTCACCCTCCAAAGGCCCTACCGCCTTGAGACATACTTCGAAATCCCTCACCCACTTTTTCCACCTTGGTCCCAGTGTACTGGTGTCGCTCAGGTCAAAATTGGGGGGCAGTTGTGATATCAGGCCGTCCGTCATGCTTGTGCGTGTTGTTTTGGCGGGAGTTACTTGTACTGTTAGTGATTCCTCAGACGAGTCATCCAGCATGACAGACAAAGTATAATTGCGCACTCAATAAGTGTAGTGGATGACAGATTAATACGTTTTACTTGAGAGCCTGATGATGGTGGATGTTCCGTGTGGTGTTTGTATACGGAGCCGATGTGCTCCACTTGCGTGCTCTTTAATTTGATCGTACCTGTGTGAGCGTGGGGAGCTGACGCGCTCCACCCACTGATGTTGCTGCCTTTCCTTTTTTTTGCGGGAAACGCTGTGAGGAGCCGATGCGCTCCACTCACACGCTTCAGCGCGAGGAGCCGACTGCGCTCCACTCGCGGGCCAAATCCTTTCCACGGACAAGAGCCGTCGCGGGGAGCCGACGCGCTCCACCCACTGAGGTTGCTGCCTTTCCTTTTTGGCGGGAAGCGCTGTGAGGAGCCGACGCGCTCCACTCACACGCTTCAGCGTGAGGAGCCGACTGCGCTCCACTCGCGGGCCAAATCCTTTCCCAGAAAGGAGCCGTCGCGGGGAGCCGACGCGCTCCACCCGCGGAATTCCTACACGTTGCTGGTGAGGGAAAACGCTGTGAGGAGCCGACCCGCTCCACTCACGTGCCTCTGTGTGAGGAACCTGCGCGCTCAACTCACGGATGATTCTGCCACTCTGGAGTGGTCGCGAGGAGCCGACTGCGCTCCACTCGCGCACCACGTGTGACAATCGCGGGGAGCCGACGCGCTCCACCCGCTGACCAACCTGTCGCCGTTGACAGATGCTTACGAGACCTCGCTCGGACTTCTAGGAGAGTCTCAGCTGGCGGGGAGTGTATATTTTCTTCCACCCGCCGTACGCTTCCGTGTGTTCGCTGCGTGAGTTCCTCGTCGCCAGTGTCGAGATGTGTAAAACGTTACACCCTGAAATAAGGCACAGACGCGGAGCCTTCGTTCAACACATCCTTTATTTCCTCACACGGTCCCCGAAGTGGTTATCCCACGTCATATCCCGTCCCTCCCCTTCCTGTTGCCCCGTGTTCCTTCACACGTGACTAGGGAGTCATGTGACGACATCACACCTCCCATCTCATTCCATCCCATCTTTAGTTTTAGACCAATGTGAAGAGGTGGAGAAGCGGGAGAACTCATTGCTATAGCCGAGTCAGCAGGTCTGGCTTTGTTCTATGAGCCAAACACCAGCGGACACGACAAACAACACATACCTAACTTCCTGCCCTCCCACTGCACAACACAAAAGCCATACCTGGCACCCTCTATACCCTGCACTCCCTCCACTGCAGCATAAGAGTGTCACTTGGCGTACTGCCTGTCCACCAGTATGCATTATATAAAAGGTCGATATTTATTTGTGAGTAACACTTTGTAAACCCTTATGAGTGACACTTTCCCTGCAGACAGTAAGGGAAAACAATGCACAGTGATGAAACGTGATTTGCTTAGGGTCACATAATGTGTTGATTGTGGAAGGAGGCCATTTAAGCCCTAGCTTCCTGGTTCTACAATTTCAAATGTATGCAACACAGGAGACATCTCATATTCCATCTTGAGTAGTAGAAACAACAAAACACTTTCTGCAAAGTTGCTAATCAAGTGCTAAACTAGAACACTTAAAACAAAATCTGTCTTTTAAAGTACAAAGTCACACGATAAAGCAACCTGACAAAATATAATCAAAGTCTTTGTTGAAACCTATGTGTGTCTTTTGTTGTACAGATCAAAGTGTTTGACAAGGCAAAAATTGAACAACTTAGGGGGTCATTCAGAGTTGGGTGGTAATGCTAAAATCCACAGCATTTGTTTGGCAAATACCGCAAATTTTACTGTCCACCTAATTCAGTGTTTCATGAAATACCAGCAGTAGAATTCCATGGGAGTACTTGCAGCAGTATTTTACGCAGAGTTTCTGATGAAAATCTGCCTGTATTTACTTCCGCTTAAGAGTTAGAGTTAGGAAAGCCAAATTGGCCTCAATTTATTCATAACTGTGTTCATTATATTGGAAGGAAGCGCCTGTACAGTAAAACAAAGTGTTTACAAAGGGCCGTGATAAGGGGAGGGCATCTCTAAGGCACTCTCCTAACCAGCTTACCCATGCAATGCATGCACATTGTCAGAATGGATCCTATTGTGCATATAAAAATGTACAGTAGTGGTATGAGGCATGAGGCACTACTGTAGTGGTATGGGGCACTACTGTACATGATCCATTTCCACAAGGTGCAAATGGTTGACATTTGTTTAAAAAAAAACACCTTTTTTGTTGCCACCAACAGGTGTGGTAATTCTAACATACCCCCAGAGCTTTTCCAAAAATACCAATCCCCGCCCAGTGTTAAACTCTGGAATTGCACAGATTTTCAGAAATACCACTAATGGAGGTAGTCACTTTCTCCTGTGATATTTCATTTAAAAAAATCTGCCCAGATCTAAATGACTCGTTTAGTTTGTAGTCTGCTAACAATGGTCTCATCATCATGTGTTGTGTGGTATCCCGGCACTAATTGCGCCGGTATACGCCCAACGGAATTAGCGTTGCTGCAACTTGGTCCAGCGAAATTTGCGCTGGATACCGAGTTGCGGGAGAAGAGGGGCCGGTAAGTCCTCATTCCCATTGGGTGCATTGGACCCAATGTGGTTGGGGGCCGCTATTACCACTGGCGGTAATAGCACCGGCGGTAATAGCGCTGAAATGGCCTTGAAGCCGGCACATTCACCTCCAGCTCAGAGCTGGAGGTAAATGCCCGGGAACACAGGATTGGGCGGAGCGGTAAATGCAGCAGTAATAGCATTACTACTGCATTTTACCCCTCCGCCCAACTCGCGATGAGGCCCAATACCTGAATATTAGATCTTGCTGTGCATGTTTTTGAACTGTGCCCAAAAGTGAGTACCACAAACAACCCAATAGTTATTTCTATAAGCACTCTATAGTACCATACCGTGGGTGCTATTCAGGGTGCTATATTACACTTTTTGCAGTGAACTCACCAGTAATGAAGACATTCGCCAGAGCATACAGGAAGCTGTCCTTTAGAATGAAACTGAGGAGAAATTCTAATACGATATGGACCTTTACTTCCTTGGCAAGGAGGAGATGTGGTAGGCTGCTGTGGATTGTAGCAGACCAATGGCGTATGGGCCTCAATGGTGCCAACATTACCATCCATGGTCACAGAAACTGTTATTTAAATGTGTACTTTGCCGCAGAGCGGTATGAACATGCCACTGTGCCTAGGCTCCTCACCTGCTCACTGCCCAGGCACATCGCGAGATTGCTGAAATCACGAGTGCCTTACCCCATCTACACAGAAGGCGAACAGGCCTTGCAGTACTGTTCCTTTAAGGCAGGCTAAATTCTGGAGGATTTGACCTTTTTTCAATATTTTATTTTTTTACATTTTGTAGCTCTAGCCCAGGGAACAACAGCCCAGCCAGCCTGGGAGGCAATTACCCCTTGCCTCCCTTACACCCCAAACCCCTCGCCCCGGTAGAGGTGTACGAGTGAGCGTGGCCACACGCTGGGTTGGACCTTATGGCATCATTTTGCATCCTCCGAAAAATTTAAATTATGCAGGAAATAATATAGAAAAAAACTCTGCTTGTATTTCCACATCCATGGAATTTGGGAACGGATTTCCGGGTATAGAGCAGGATGTAGGGTGGGAAATCTGCACGTGCTTTTGCCCGCTGCATGCAGGGAATCAGCCTATGTAGGGGAGGCAGGGAACCATGCTGATTCTGCCTGTTCTTTTTCATAGTTTGAGCAGATGGAGGCCATAGAAATCCTTGGTAATGGTGGATCATATTTTTCATGGGGGCGGCTATTACTGTTCACTACCATGCGAACATGGGCACACGGCGGTGATCAGTGCAAATTCTCTGCATGATGTAAATAACTAATTTCCCTCGGAAAGAGCCTGGACCGCGGAAACAGTCACAGACCGCTGTTTCCGAAGATTAAGCAGCCGCTTCTAAAATTCGCCTGTTAACAGTAGAGATGGCAACACTTGGAAACACGGAGGAAAGTCAACGCAAAGTGTGGCGATGTTCCCGCTTGCAGCCCAGTTTGGTTGAAAACAATCCTTGTGTGGCCACTGATGTGGACTGGGTTGTCTGAGGCAGGAAGGGCTCTAGAGTAAGACACTAAAAGTCAATTTGCAGTGGCACCATATTGACCCTAACAATACGATATATGTATCCATTGCAAGCCAGAGGTTGCAAAAATGACACTATACTATCCCAGTGGTGGCATGAAATCCCGCACCTGCCTTTTTCTAAGGCGGATGACCGTGCATATGATCTTGGTGAATCAACCCACAAGCTACATCACTTCCTGGTCCTAAACATATTGGATATTTGGTGGTGGTTCCATGGGATTTTATCATTCTGAATTCCACCGTTGGCAAGACTGGCCCATTCAGGTAACAGCAGTGTGGGAACTTTCGAGGGAAATGCTAAAGCCCTCCAGGTGGTCTGAAGTAAGACCCACACGATCCCTCACCTTTGGCTTTGCTGGCTAGGACTGATGGGAGTTGTGGTCCAAACTTCTCGCCAGCCAAAGTCTGCAGACTGCTGCTGCATAGCATTACATGGATGGTGAAGGCCTTTGAAGAGTTGCAAGGTTGGCATTGCAGGGGCACCTTCTAGTTATGGAGGCGTGTAGCTCCTACACAGACTTGAAAGAGGATGGTGTCACAGATGTGTGTACTAATTTGTGCTGCACTTTGAGAAGTGGTTTAGGAAGGAAATAAATGCTGTTTTAGCGCACATTCTTGACACAATTTCCGGGCCCCAAAATGATGCTATAGTGAAACAGGTTGTTCGCTAACGATGGGTTTGATAACATGCACATTTTAATAAAGCAACAGCATATTTGTGGAACCAGATTCTGACGCATTCGTGTAGGTAAAAAAAAAACGCAGTGCTACAGACAAGCTTTGCTTTCCCTCTGAGCGTAGAACTGACACTACAATGTATCAGAGCATTGCTCACTGAGGGCGAGAGTGGTGTGTGTGGTTGCAAAACAGTAAACAAAAAGAAAGGACACAAGGGAATTGCGGAAGAAGAGAAGCATATAGGCAGGAATGCAGCCATGAATTGGCTGCTGGTTCCACGTGTAGCAGCTAACCTGGGCTACATTGAGAATAGCAGCAGCTCTACAGCCTCAGGCAATCTAGGTAAATTCACTAATGGAAAGGATGTTCGTTCAAAACAAGTTACACCAAACGGTTTGGAGTGTATGGAGCCACTCCATTTAACTCAATGGATATTAATGGGCTCATTTGGAGTGCTAGGTAGAACAGAAAATATAAGCCGGATGTAAGGTTACTAGCTGACTCCATGTCATCTGGGACACCATGCTCCACTCCCGGGCTTTCAATTCTGTCAACTGCATTCTGGGGCTGCATTCTGGGGCTTGTAGTCTTGGGTCAACTGACTTGAATACACGGGACCTCAGTAAAACTAAAGTAAAAACAGGACTCAAATACTGTGCCCCTGCACCCACCGGTGGTCTGTGTATGTCTTCTTGGTAACCTGTTTGCCCTTTACTCTCTTCTCAAGCACATTTACCACGTATGTGTTCAAACTGAAAGTGTATCCTTTGACTTGCACCCAGCTTGGATATAGGTCCGTGCAAGGTAGGTGACCTCGCACCAGCTCGAAAGGTGTCACTTCTGTGGCGCTTTGTGGCGCGATAAAATAAAAGAACACACACGTTTGGAGTTCCCTCTTAAATTCCTAACTGTTCTGTCTACACACCTGCACTTACTCCTTGAGTTTCTGATTAAATCACTCCACCAACCCACTGGATTGGGAATGGTACACTGAGGTACATTGGTGTTTGGCACTGTGGAACTCTAGGAACACACACATCTCCTGCGAGGTGAACTGCACTGTCTGACACCACAAACCTCAGATATTCCTTCACTCACAAACACCTTCTCCAGGAACCCTATGACTACAGCCTTGTTCATCTTTACTGGCAAGATATGGAAGGTTTTTCAAATGGAGTCAACGGGCATACCTGTGGCGTTGCAGGCTTATCACTCATTTAGCTGGGTCCCCAGGAATGAACCCCTTTCTCCACTTCAGCGGCCATACCCGGCCACCAAAATTCTGCTCTTAACTTCCCCTGGGTGCTCTTAGTACTCAGGCGACATAGGTGAGCTCTGATTGGAAAAACGGTGCAATGAACTCACTAAGCATCAGGTAATCCTCCCTCAAGCTCATATGATAGGTTATTAATACCCAGAAGTTTCTAAGCGCGGACCTGGGGATCGAACCTGTGGTGCTCCGTGTTGCTTTGCTTCCAAGGCGAGCACGTTGCCCCCGAGCTATCCCCCCAAGACCTATGTTTGTAGCTATGTTACAATAGGTGATGAAGTCACTTAAATTCAGGTGGCCAGCCTTAGAGACAACATTGCTTCACTCTGTTCTCAACAGTAGGGTGCCCCAGACTAGGTTATGTCTAACGTAATCCACATTTAAAATGTACTTGGTAAAAGCAAAGCCTCTCTCACCCTAATAAGTTAAAACAAAATGTCCTGTTGAGTTCCCTGGAAAATTGTAACAAATCCACCCCAAAAAGTGGAACACCACTTATTTAATTCAGCGCACAACCACAAATTGAATCCCGGCTGATACATTTTCACTGCACTTCTCTCAAGTTAGTCACCTGTGCCACCACTCCTGTAGATCCCGTTGCCATTGGTTGAAACGTGCAAGCTAAACTACTCTTATGAGAGTTTGCGCCAGCTCGGCTACACACGTTGCAAATCTCCATCCCAATTTACCTCTTCTGAGGGAAGCAGGCTTTGTGCCTAGTGGAATAGACCCTAAGGGAAGCCTGGCTGTGCCTCAGTCACTCACGCCCTCCAAAGGCAGAGCCGAGATGGCATCAAATGGAACTGGGGATTGTTTAAAGGGGGGGCAGAGGTGCCTGCCCCCCCACCTCAACTTTGGTGGCATGTTAGATTGATCCTCCACCACAATATGTAGCTTAGCTGCCACCTGAACCTGGACTTTACAACAATGCGTCAGAAAACACGCAAGCAGGGCGACATGCTGAGGACAAAGGACACCACATTACTAAAGTATTGATTCTTTAAAACGCAAGGTCAGCCACTCTTCAGCAAACAATGCCTTTAATGTGCTTGCTTCTATGAACACAGGGCTTTGACCTCCTAGGCCCCCATCTCCTGGGTGGCTTGCAGCCCCAACTCGCCTCCAAACCACGAGTAGGAGGCTGCTGTGTGCCTAGTGGCACTCTCTCAAACCTGGCATTTGGGCCATGTGAATTCCTTAACTTTTCTGCACATTTGGAAGAGCAGCTCTTTGCCAGCTTTGAACGGCAACCAGTCCTCTAATGAAACATAAACTGTTGAGTGAGTAGGGCCTTTTGTTTGAGAAAGCCCCCACACATATTCTACCTTTAATCTGCATCTTCGCTCAAGACATTTAAATGGAGCCACAACATCACCCCTGCCCCATCTTTTAAACCTTTTCATTTCCATGACATCATGGACACAAACAAGTTGTGTTTTCCTTTTTTGGAACTTCCCATTTTCTTTGCATTGTGCATAATCACAAGCTGCAAATGGCAACAAATCGGGGAATGATTAGTCATACATTACTTAGCAGTCAGTTACTGGTATACTTCCATTCCGAGTGAGGGAATGTAAAAAGCATCAATAATACACCCTTTGCTTAATGTATTTCGACGAGGATTCATATATTTATTTGATTTTATTACAAGCCAGAGCAAAAAAGAGATGAGGTCCGCCAAGGCTCCACATTTTAGACTGGGCTCAAATCCCAGCTTGTTCACATAATTAAACTGTGCGAAATCGTAAATCGTTTCCCCTTTACTGAACCTTATCTGTCAAAACTGTTAGTTCATAGAATTCATTCAGTTTGTAGTCTACGCTTTCTGAAAAAAAGCCTCTGTTATAGTTTAATAGACTATAAATGTTGCTCCATTTATATTATTAGCGACCAACCATACACACTTCACAAAGTTGTTATTGCTGACGGGTCCTATTTCCATAAGATCTGTATAATTTTAGCATTCCTTCAATTGACATCCATTTTGTTGTTGATCTGCTTTGAACATTTTAACTACGTGTAACGAAAACAGTGTTTGTGTCTGTGTGTTCTACGAGGAACTGCAAATTCCAGTGTTAGCTCCTAATGCTGCACTGCAGCTCCTCACACTGCCCCACCACCAGCAGATCCTCACACTGCCCCACCACCAGCAGATCCTCACACTGCCCCACCACCAGCAGATCCTCACACTGCCCCACCACCACCAGATCTTAACACTGCCCCACCACCAGCAGATCCTCACACTGCCCAACCACCAGAAGATCCTCACACTGCCCCACCACCAGCAGATCCTCACACTGTCAAACCACCAGAAGATCCTCACACTGCCCCACCACCAGCAGATCCTCACACTGCCCAACCACCAGAAGATCCTCACACTGCCCCACCACCAGCAGCTCCTCACACTGCCCCACCACCAGCAGATCCTCACATTGCCCCACCACCAGCAGATCCTCACATTGCCCCACCACCACCAGATCTTAACACTGCCCCACCACCTGCAGATCCTCACACTGCCCCACCACCAGCAGATCCTCACATTGCCCCACCACCAGCAGATCCTCACACCGCCCCACCACCACCAGATCTTAACACTGCCCCACCACCAGCAGATCCTCACACTGCCCCACCACCACCAGAACTTAACACTGCCCCACCACCAGCAGATCCTCACATTGCCCCACCACCAGCAGATCCTCACACTGCCCACCACCACCAGATCTTAACACTGCCCCACCACCTGCAGATCCTCACACTGCCCCACCACCAGCAGATCCTCACATTGCCCCACCACCACCAGAACTTAACACTGCCCCACCACCAGCAGATCCTCACATTGCCCCACCACCAGCAGATCCTCACATTGCCCCACCACCACCAGATCTTAACACTGCCCCACCACCTGCAGATCCTCACACTGCCCCACCACCAGCAGATCCTCACATTGCCCCACCACCAGCAGATCCTCACACCGCCCCACCACCACCAGATCTTAACACTGCCCCACCACCAGCAGATCCTCACACTGCCCCACCACCACCAGAACTTAACACTGCCCCACCACCAGCAGATCCTCACATTGCCCCACCACCAGCAGATCCTCACACTGCCCCACCACCACCAGATCTTCACACTGCCCCACCACCTGCAGATCCTCACACTGCCCCACCACCAGCAGATCCTCACATTGCCCCACCACCACCAGAACTTAACACTGCCCCACCACCAGCAGATCCTCACATTGCCCCACCACCAGCAGATCCTCACACCGCCCCACCACCACCACATCTTAACACTGCCCCGCCACCTTCAGATCCTCACATTGCCCCACAACCAGCAGATCCTCACATTGCCCCACCACCAGCAGATCCTCACACTGCCCCACCACCACCAGATCTTAACACTGCCCCACCACCTGCAGATCCTCACATTGCCCCACCACCAGCAGATCCCCACACCGCCCCACCACCACCAGATCTTAACACTGCCCCACCAGCAGCAGATCCTCATACTGCCCCACCACCAGCAGATCCTCACATTGCCCCACCACCAGCAGATCCTCACACCGCCCCACTACCACCAGATCTTAACACTGCCCCACCACCAGCAGATCCTCACACTGCCCCACCACCACCAGAACTTAACACTGCCCCACCACCAGCAGATCCTCACATTGCCCCACCACCAGCAGATCCTCACACCGCCCCACCACCACCAGATTTTAACACGGCCCCACCACGAGCAGATCCTCACACTGCACCACCACCAGCAGATCCTCAAACTGCGCCACCACCAGCAGATTCTCACACTGCCCCAACACCAACAGATCCTCACATTGCCCCACCACCAATAGATCCTCACATTGCCCCACCACCAGCAGATCCTCAGACTGCCCCACCACCACCAGATCTTCACACTGCCCCACCCCAGCAGATCCTCACATTGCCCCACCACTAGCAGATCCTCACATTGCCCCACCACCAGCAGATCCTCACACTGCCCCACCACCAGCAGATCCTCACACTGCCCCACCACCAGCAGATCCTCACACTGCCCCACCACCACCAGATCCTCACACTGGCCCACCACCAGCAGATCCTCAAATTGCCCCACCACCAGCAGATCCTCACACTGCCCAATCACCAGAAGATCCTCACACTGCCCCACCACCAGCAGATCATCACACTGCCCCAACACCAACAGATCCTCACATTGCCCCACCAACAGCAGATCCTCACACTGCCCCCCACTAGCAGATCCTCACACTGTCCCACCACCAGCAGATCCTCAAACTGTGCCACCACCAGCAGATCCTCACACTGCCCCACCACCAAGAGATCCTCACATTGCCCCACCACCAGCAGATCCTCACACTGCCCCACCACCACCAGATCGTCACACTGCCCCACCCCAGCAGATCCTCACATTGCCCCACCACTAGCAGATCCTCACATTGCCCCACCACCAGCAGATCCTCACACTGCCCCACCACCAGCAGATCCTCACACTGCCCCACCACCACCAGATCCTCACACTGCCCCACCACCAGCAGATCCTCAAATTACCCCACCACCAGCAGATCCTCACACTGCCCAACCACCAGAAGATCCTCACACTGCCCCACCACCAGCAGATCATCACACTGCCCCAACACCAACAGATCCTCACATTGCCCCACCACCAGCAGATCCTCACATTGCCCCACCACCAGCAGATCCTCACACTGCCCCCCACCAGCAGATCCTCACACTGTCCCACCACTAGCAGATCCTCGCATTGCCCCACCACCAGCAGATCCTCACATCCTCACACTGCCCCACCACCAGCAGATCCTCACACTGCCCCACCACCAGCAGATCCTCACATTGCCCCACCACCAGCAGATCCTCATGTTACCCCACCACCAGCAGATCCTCATATTGCCCCACCACCAACAGATCCTCACATTGCCCCACCACCAGCAGATCCTCACACTGCCCCACCATCAGCAGATCCTCACAGTGCCCCACCACCAGCAGATACTCACATTGCCCAACCACCAGCAGATCCCCACATTGCCCACTGGTGCAGACACCACACGGTGCCCACCAGTGCCAGCTCCTTACACCATCTATCAGTGCCGCAGTGCCGGTTCCTCATACTGCCCACCCTTGGCAGACCCTCACACTGTCTGGGGCTGAAGCCCATTACCGTGCCTACATGTTAATCACAGGTGGTCAACACGCTGAGCTCTCTTATGCCAAAGATCATTGGAGGTCTAATACAACCATGGCACCACAGAGGCCTTGACTGGAAAACACTCTACTTTAACCACTTTATTCCAAAATGTCCTGTGCAAAATACCCCTTCTTCTGCATTACCCCTGTCTTTCTTTCACGCTGCCCAATGTTCACCTGTCTCACAACTTTCCTTCAGCTATCGGGTCCACCCAACCTTTTCAGCAAAATGTCTCTTCTGGTTGCGCTGATGCAAGAAATGCTCAGTTACAGCGTACAAAGTCAGCTCCAAATGAGTAAATGTACAGATGTGCATTTGTATATGTGCGCTTTATGGATTTATTCGGAAATAAACAAGATATAAAACATACATGTGCTATGAGCTCTCAGATCCTCATCGCCAACTACCATCTGCTGAATGAATGAGATGCTTTAGTTAAGCGAGAAAGGGTCTCGGTGAACCTTAACTGTAGGTGATCATAACATCCAGGAAGTGGATATTAGGCTCTATATTAGGCTCTCCTATTTCAAGAGTAAACTTGATATGCTCATGGCATTGATTAAGATAGGCACTGATTAAGATATTCGAAGAACAATTTGAAGTCAGTTGTTGTGCCTCTCCAGATGCCAAAGACATCATCTATGTATCTTCTACAGAAGAGAATCTTGGGAGACCAGGCGTTTCTAGAGTATGCGTTTTGTCAAAATGAAACAGGAACATATTTGCGTGTGTTGATGCTACAGATGAGCCCTATGAAGAGCCTGCTATTTGCAGGTTGAATTTGCCATCACACTTAAAAATATATGAGTTCCATCGCGAAAATCTTATGAATTACGACACTGTCCTGTTGTAACAGTAACCCCTCCATTGCCTCTATCCCCTCACCATGAGGGATAGAGGTGTAGAGGCTGTTTACGTCCAATGTGAAGAAGATAAGGCCTGGTTCCATAAAATGTAGTTCACTCAATAGTTGTAGAAAGTGAGAGCTGCCCCTAAGGTATGTGGATGTCCGTTGCACTAGTGGCTGTAGTGTTGTATCTGGGTAAATGGCCAGAGGATCAAAGATGCTCTCTGTGCCGGCCACTATGGGTCGAAATGGTGGGTTTGTTGGATATTTGTGAATCTTTGGGAGTGAATAAAAAATGGAATGATGGGATGCTCCTGAACCACAAACTCAGCGTTCTTTGTGGATATCCACTCGGATTCATTGGCCTTCAAGATTGGTTCCTCAATTATTTTATTAATCATGCCCGTGGTATCCTGGTCTAATATTCGATATGTCCTGGAGCAGTCCAAGACATCCCTGAAGGTAAAGCTGGGTGTCCATAATGACCAGAGCACCCCTTTGTCTGCTGGTTTCATTGTGAGTGATATATCCTCTGCCAGTTCTTTGAGGAGGCGTACTTGATGTTTCCTGAGTTGCCTCTAAGGTGGGGACTGTTGTTGATTTTCTTGAGCTCCCTTGTAGTCTTCAATTTGAACATATCTATAACAGGGTGCTTAACTTGTGGATGGAATGAACTTTTAGGTTTCATCTCGAGATAACCAAAGGTGGACGATCTTTTCCTGAAGGTCTGGCAGTGTCTCAAAAAATACCTTGAGTTCCATCTTCCTTATAAGTTTGAAGAGATTGATTTCCTCTTCAAAATTTGAACTATTGTTTACGGGTATAAATGACAAACCCAGTTTAAGTCTATCAATCTGTGTTTGGCTCAGACGTTTAAATGAAATGTTCCTGACAATGGAATCCGTCACTTGTTTCTTGTTCTCTGTTTTCTTCTGCCCTATTCTGGTATTCCTTTGTCTAAAAAAGGAGTCAGCATCAAATTAGTAGCTGTGGAACTACTACTTGCTTGTGTCAATGGTGTTCCTTCAACCTAGGCTACAGTGGTATCAGTTGTCCTGGCAGTGTTGTCTCCTTCCCCACTTGTAACGTCACTGCTCTCAGTATTACCGGTTTTTGTGGGTGTTTGTCTGGGTTGTCTATTTGGAGTTGGAGTCAGTCTATTTGTGTTATAGAATGGGCCTCATTACGAGGTTGCAGGAATAATCTGCCAGTCGGCAGGGGGTTACCGGCGACCCTGTAACACCATTACCAGTGCTACCAGGATATTACATGCAGCCGCTGGAACTCCATGGGAATGGGAAACCTGAAGCACTGCCACCATTGTTAACAGTGACACTGCTTTAGTGAAAAACATGCCGGTAGGGGCCTAAACTCCCGGCAGGACAAGCCTGCCGCTAGTTCAGTGCCCCCACCGGCATACTTATAGTTTGGCAGTCCGGAAAGGGTGTCAGTGCGTTGCTACCAGCACCTTTATCCGTGGACCGCCAAACTCCCAATGAGGGCCATATCTGGCTTAATTGAAAGTGTCTCTGCAAAATTTCCTAATCTTACGTTGCTCAATTTATTTACACTAAGAGTCTAATTTCCGGTTGGTGTCCTCCAAGACTTTATTTAGATCTACCCTTGATTGTAAGGTCACTAATTGTTCTTTTATTTCATCTATCTCTTGATGTATGCTAGTCAGAGATTTGGAGAGCTCCTCTATCGTTAGTAATATGAGGTCTAATGAACATTTGTTCAAGATTTACTCCAACCTCTTCACAAATTCTTTATTTTCCTTACAAAGGTTTGGTTGAAGGTATACTCTAAGTCCTTGTGGGATCCTCTGTGCTCTATGGTATTGGGCCAATGTCGCTCACTGGACACCATGGTTAAAGCAAACATGACATCATTGATGGCCAGTAAAAAATGTGTGAGGGCCTTTAATCTGGGGGTGGAGGAGAAGACGCTGCCCCCCAAATCAGAGGTCTGCTCATCAGAACAGAGAGCAGCGCTCACCGTGCTGGTGACCAGGCCACTTGATTCATTCAGAAATCAAAGGAGCCCTCACCAGCACGGTGAGTGGTGATCACCGTGCTGCTGAGTGAGCCGCTTCATTCATTCCCATATCAAAGGGCTGCACACCGTGCTGGTGAGGGGACCTCTGATTTGGGGACACTTCTTCACCTGCAACCTCAAATCAGAGGTGGTTTCTGATTTGGGGGACCTAGGTGGGGGGAGGGGTCCATCTTTCACACGCATACACATTCACTCTCACACCCACACCACATGCACTCTTTCATTCATGCGAACTCTAGAATCCAGACCCAGTCCTACCCTTGAGCTGGAGAGTAGAAGCATTACTGTCCCCCCCTTGTGCCAGTACATATCTCTGCAGACCCTTAGCTCCAGCCATGCCTCGTTACCAAAATGCTTGCCAGTGTTGCTCTTGAAACCTACCAAGCAACTGTAAAACATCTGATATCCAGAGTGGGAGAAGCCAGCCGCCCGTGAGACTTAAAGCCTCCAGGGACCCCACACTGCTATAGACCTCAGAAGGGGAGCAGGCTGGAGAGAGCGAGCCACAGGAGAAAGCTGCAAATCTACGTGTCAATCTGAAAACTCCGGGGGCATACAGCGCATAAAGAACGACCCACTAAACCACAATAGAATGAAAGAGGAACAAAGCCTCCTCTTGAATAAACATTTTACCTCACTGCAGAAAGCCAGCAATAAGAACTGAAGAACTGCTACCTTAATCCTCGTCCGCCACCATGGACAGTACATGGCGAGTCCGCACAGAGACAGTGGGCGGGGCATAGACCCCTCTTTAGAGATTTTCTATGCACATATACACAGCGGGGTGGGAAGACCAGTCCAGAAACGGAAAGTGACCAATTCCTAAAGAAGAAGGGGTACTTCAGGGAGGAACTGGAAGCAGAAAGTGTAGGTTTACCCAGTGAAGTCAGAGCTAGAGAAGAGATTGTTGTAGCAGGTAAGGTATTGATTTAGGAGTGAGTGTGGTTCTGCAGTTTGAGTGTGCGTGTTTGGGTGACATGTGAGTAGAGGACGTTAGTATAAGGAGTGAATGGGAAGTGACTGACACTGGGTGAAAGGTGTGTGTGAGTGTGTGTGTGTGTAGTAAGGAGGGAGGAACGTAGTAGTGGGAGGAGGAGTGCAGTAGCGGGAGGAGGAGTAGAATACTTGGAGCCGTGGTGTAATAGTGTGGGAGTACAGTAGTGACAGAGAGGTGGAATAGTGAAGTGGATTGGGAGGAGCAGTAACATCACAGGGTGGCTGCAAGGACAGCGGTGGAATAGCCTATAGGAATTCTGGAGATTTCCCGATAGGCCTCTGCGCCCTGGGCATCTTTTGTGTGGTACTCTATTTTATTTCCAAATTTTCTCAAAGGAAACGGGTTGGGCTTGCTGAAAATATGTAATATGGGACTACTTTGAAAGTTATTTCCAGGGAATCTTTTTGCTCCCAGTCCACCCATGGGCAAGGAGCAGGAGGAGTGAAACACTGGAGGGGCAAAGAACTGATGGGAGGAGTAAATTGGTGAGAGTGGTAGTAAGAATAGAGGTGAAGAGGCGAGCGGGCGTGACTGATCTAGTCATAATACCAATGAGCAAGTGCAAGACACAACCCAAACTCCCATTAGAATATTAGCCTGTTGCTAGAGTAGGGACAGTTAGTAAGTCCCTGTAGGAGTTGGGAAAAGGAGTTGGGTAGTCTGCGGATAGGGAGACCATTGGTAGGCAAAGAGAAGCTCATAGACAGCAGAGGCACCAATCAGTAGGACTAACCACGGGTTACAGAGGAGGTTCGAGGGCAGACAAGAGAGAGGAACAGCCACAGATATGAAAACAAACCCGTGAAGTGTCTGAAAGACTCTGAGTATTTTCTGAAAGCAGTCAGGGTTCGGTCAGGAGGAGAATAAAAGGATAAAGGAGCAAGGGAATTCACTGCCCTATTTCCCTTGGCATATTTAAAATATCTTAAATTGTTTTTTATGAGCTATATTCACCCTTCCTGGTAGTTACTCCTAAAGTTAAACAACAAATATTCAGTGTGAGAGATCTATTTATGCTAACACATGCACACTCGTATATCATCTGTCAGGCCTGTTTGCAAGAGAAGGCCCTGACACTCACCAATGCCAGTGAATTAAGACCACATCATGCCCCCCTACATGCCATGGGATTAGCATCCACCCTAGAGTACCTCATACACGACTTCCCCAAACCACGTATAAGCAGCTCAGCCAACGTGCTTGCATTGGAAGCAAGACCACACAAAGCAACACAGGTTCGATCCCTGGGTCTGCGCTTAGAAACCTCTGGGTATGTAAGCGCGTTATAAATACGCAACTAAGACAAAAAACTATTACTAAAAAAGCAAAAAATTCCTGTAACAGCGCCTCAATGTCCGCGGGCTGTGTGGGTGCTTTAAAAATGTCCCTATATTATAGAGTTACCCTACCTAACAAAACTAGCTAAGGTGCTTGTCAGTGAGAATCTAAACAGAATCTGTCCACCGCCAGAACTAACCTGTTCTGACCCCAGCACTATTATCTTAACTAAAGATAGGAGAATGACTCCTGTTTCCTGAAGGCTTCTTTTTCACAAATTTCAGTTCAGTAAACTATCCTCGAATAGTTCCTGGTGACAGTTTTTATCAATTCATACAGTACATTTACAGGGTTATTTAACTTCTGAGTCTTGTCTGTTTGCTGACTATTCTGTTTCTTTCTTGTTCTTCTCCTGAATTGTTTTACTTATAGTTATCCTTCTCTTTTCCTATGGTAGGGTTATCCAATGCTTATACCTCTCCCCTCGGACTCTCTGTTCTTTGATATATAGTTCACAGTCTTTGGTTTCTCTTTGGTCTTTACTCTTATTATTTGTTTCAGCCTTATCTTCAGGATTTCTTTTCTATAATGTCTCTCCTCTTTAATTAGACCTTCCTTTTCTGGCCTAACACCAATAAGAATATTCCAGTCTTGAGGCGTATTCCCTCTCTTACTTTGTAGTGTGTTAAGGTTTTCTCCTTCTCTGGGATGAGTATGTGTACTCCAACAATGATTCTCATTCACTTCTCTGTAAGTCAATATTTTCTCTTGACTGGGGCGAGTAGGAGTATCCGAATAATGATTCTCATTAACTTCTTTAAATGTCAATATTTTATCTTGACTGGGATCCAATAATGATACTTCGTCACCCTCCCGGCCTTCCGTTTTCCATGTTACCTGCAGTTTTTAGGGATAAAGTCACCAGGTGTATTATTCAGGTGAGATCTTCTCTCAGGTTTGTTGGGTTGGCGTCTAATGATTCCTCTGCTGCTTTTTCTTTGTGTTGCTGCATAAGCAGGCTCCTCGGTACACCGTGTACCGATATGTTCCAAGTTAGTTCTAGCGGCATGGTATCAACGTTGTTCATGGGACCTCTGGCCGACTGCGAGTCTTTTGTGGTCATGCCACCACTCTGCTCGTGCTCTATCTCTGGGTTGGGATGCCACATGTTTGACTTGGCTTCTCTCTTCTCTCTGGTTTACCGACACTGTGCGTCTACTTATGTAGTTTGGTTCCTCATGGTCACAGGAGGACGCGCGTCCAGCCTCTCCTCTGTGTAAACTAGCAAGCCAATTGTAACTCGCTTGCTTCTTCTCTCCTTCTCCAGCTTCCTCTCCTCTCATATATTACAAAGCCGTGGGACTTCCGCAGCACAGTTCCAAATTCCTTTCCCTCTGTTTGTTTTGTCTTCTCTCTTCCTCCACAGGTCCTCCTCCGCATCCCAGTAAATGGTGATTTTTTCTTTTAAAGGACTAATCACAGTTTCCTTATGACAATAGTACATACTGGTATTTTCTTCATACATTTCTTTACTGGATGTGTTTAAAGAGGTACTGTTTGACAGTTCCTTAGGGAGTTCCTCACAGGAATGGGAGTCTTTGTCCCCACCGGGAGACAATGGGCTGCTAAGATTGTATCACTTGTGGTTAAACGCATGGACAGAAACCTGCAAACTAGCAACATTGTACCTAGCACTGGCTTCAGGGGTTGATTTAACTTCTGACTACTACAGATTCACTGGAAACAGTAGCAGGATAAAAAGTGCGATTATCGTGTAGATTAAATTGATGATTTGTGGAGTGAAGCAATTGTTTTCTCTGTATGGGATTTTGGTCTGATCAGAGATGGCTACAGGCTCTCACAGTTGGGGGAGAGGGGACACACCATAGGGTACTGTGATTGTCCCCTACAGACCACGGGCAGAAAGGGAGAGTGACCAGGGGATCCCCCATACAGCTCCCGGCCCATCATCCACTGGCTAGGGGAGTCACTCAGCCTTCCTAGTCATACCTTTGGCCAACCTCTAGGCCAGGCTGGGGACTTTGTCACAATACCTACTGTGATAATGTTTTATATTTGCCTCATCCTCAATGCATTCTTCTTCACAACCCTTTAATAACAGATGATAATGTTATTAAATTAAACAGTACTCATTTTGTTTACCACAGAGGAATGCGGAATTGGCTCTCCCCGAAATTCCAACTTGTGATTACAGTACTGGCCCCATTTTGAGTTTGGCACTATTTCCAGTGAAAATGTTGCCAAACACATTTACTCTGCACCCAGTTGTTCTGGTGGTACATCTGCCAGATTACAGGCGATATAATTGTGGTGTAAGTCCCCAATTCAAGATATAATTATAAAGTGGAGGAAGAACCACCAGCCAAGTATTGGGGTATTTTCCTTCACTTTACATCCAAACCCGCAATCCAGCAGTACGGTAACATTGACATAAATCAGTAACTGCTACTTTAAAGCCATTATTTCCCTCTACGCTGGGCTTGTAATGAGAACTCATGGGTTTGAAGGGGGTGGGGGGGCAGACTTGGATTTCTGCCCCATTTGTTCCCTTAGTGCCCATCATACGGTCCACTGACTGTGCACCTATGATTTTCTTCAATGGTCATTTTTGCAATAGGGTGTTTGATGGGAGATCAGCTTGACAACAATGATGAGTGTTGGGTTATTCTTGGCCAATTGATTGTAAGGCTGCATCTAAAATGTTTTGTTTTGAAGTGAAAGCATTGTGAACAATACCCAGTAGCCTGTTACCATGGCTTCACATTTGGAAGGCCATTGGTGGGCATACGTTGCCTGGAGACAGAGCCCTTTCTGATCTCTTGGAAAGCACATTTCATTTAATAACTCGCTTTTCGTATAGTGATTGCTGTCATCGTCTTGAAGATTTGAAGCATTCCTAGTAATGCCTTCATGCACAATGAAGACACCCATCCAGCCTTCGGAAGAACTCATCTTTTGTGATCCTCCTCTCACACCCACTAGTCCTACCGGAAAGTGCATTGAGGTGATTCAGTTCATTGAGCTGTGCTCTATATTCTTTATTAGCATATGGAGATCATTAGTGGCATCCTTTCAGCAATGAGAATGATCTGAGTGCAGTCAATAACTTCTGGTATTGACTGTATTCCGACTTCAAAAGCAGACAGAGAAACAACAATGCATTTTCCAGGCAAGATTTATTTTAACAAAACACTTTCCTGCTGGGAGGATGTTATTTTCCTTACAACATTTAATTTAACACACCAAAGAGAAAGATACAACATGGTAAAATGCATTCAATTTCTAGTGAAACTGTTTATGGTTGCATCACACTTAATGCATGGTCATGTTACAATTGTTCCAGTTCAACCAAGTTGCAATTAAAATACTTAACGTATGAAAACAACCTTGTTATTTAAATACTACAAAATATAACCACATTTACTTTACTAACGAAACGTCAAATTATGTATTTCTATTGCCAATAGTCTTAAAGACTTCAGGAGGGGTCATTATTGTTTAGGTGAAGACCCTGCTTCAACTTCGCCTCATGTTGTAACTTGGGGATGGTTATTATCCCATAATAATGTCTCTTCCCATGGTCTATAAGGCTATATTACAAAACTATGGCCCCGATGTTTCTAAGGCAAGCACCCCCGTAACAACATGGATTACGTGAAAAACTACTACTACTGCTACTACATCTGATGGGTGTTATCCACAACTATTAAGAGCAAAATATGTTCAGCATTGGGAATCAAAGTTACATTGCTGGAGTGAGAGAGGAGGTTAGGAAAAGAGAGTGGGGCACTCAGCCTTCATCACATGTTCACCTTTCACAAGTGATGTCAGGTTTAGTCATTAAAGCCTGGCCAATGAGGAAACTTGCAGGAAGGCAGAAGTGTGGTTAAACCCCTCACAGAGGCTGCCTTCCTCAAGCAAAGCAATACAAAATGATAGGGTTCCAGAGCACAAAAGGGCATGAAACACAATCAGACACATAATGAAAAAGGAAATCCCTTACAACTTTTTTACCCATTAATGTCCTTTAGCTTCTCCCCATATATGATATGATATTTTATTTATATCGTGCTCATACACAAGTGTTTCAGAATGTGACCAAGCAAAGGGAGGGGAACAGAGGAGAACAAAATAGCAATCTTACTAGGCCCAGTGACATTAAGAACGTGTAAGTGCAAGAAAAAGGGAAAGGGGGAAAGTGTGTGGGGGGGAGTGGAAAGTGCGGACATAGGAGAGAAAAGAATAAATAGGAAGTGAAATAAATAAATAAATGTAGTGAGGAAGGTAGTGTAGCCAGCAACTGGCAAGTGCATGGTTAGTCATATTGGGTATATCTGATAAGTGCAGAAGAAGAGTGGGTGACTGTATGGGTACAGATACAGATCCCAGTTCCAGGGTTGGCCTGGAGGCAGTGCGGGAGGGAGGGAGTGTGAGCAGGTACCTGGGCCTGAGGGATGGAGGTTGGCCAGGTGCACGGTGCGCGAGAGAGAAGCAGATCAGCAGGGGAGAAGAGGGGTAAGGGCAGAAGCGAAGAGGACGGTTTTGAGGTGTTTCCGGAACCGGAGATGGTTCTCCTTAAGTTTCAAGGTGGCCAGGAGGCTGTTCCAAAGGGAGGCCCCAGCCGAAGACAGAGATCTGCCCACAGCTTGTTTCTTTGAGTGAGTTAGAAGTAGAAGAGCGAAGGGCTCGAGAGGGGAGGTGTTTACGGAGGGATAGTTGGAGGTATTTTGGACCCAGGCCCCAGAAAGCCTTGTGGACAATGCAGAGGGTTTCAAATGTAACCCTTGCATCCACTGGGAGCCAATGGAGGGATTTCAAAGCTGGCGAGATACGATCCCAGGGCTTGAGGCCAAGGACAAGTCTCGCAGTTGTGTTCTGGATTAGTTGTAGAGGGCAGAGAGTGGAGGCAGGTAGATTTAGAAAGACGCTGTTACAGTAGTCCAACCTAGAGAGAGCCAGAGCTTGGGAGACAGAAAGCTTCTGAGGAAAGGAGAGGAAAGCTAGAGTACCTCTAAGGAGGTGCAGTAGGAAGTTTGACTTTGTAGAAACATCAGAGATGTGTGCGGAGAAGGAAAGTGCGGGGTCAAAGATGACCCCGAGATTCTTAGCCTTGCAGGTAGGGGGAGGAGGAGGGAAAAGGTAGTCCGGCCAGAAAGTGAGGGGAAAGGATGGTGGAGGTGTAACAATGAGGAGAATCTCAGTCTTGTTGGCATTTAGACAAAGATAGTTGGTGGCACACCAATTATGAATGGCGATTCGGCTGTCGGAGATGAGGGAAGGAGATGAGGTGCCTGAGGGAAGGCTGAAAATTAGTTGGGTATCATCAGCATAGCACTGGAAGGTTGAGCAGAAAAAGGAAATGCAATAGGCGAGAGTAGCCAAGTATTGGTTGAAAAGCCAGGGCGAGAGCTTAGACCCCTGGGAAACACCACAGGTAGACTGGGAGATAGATGATAGGAAGGACCCAAGTGTAACCTGGGAGGGTTGATCTGAAAGGAAAAAGGTCAGCCAGGCTAGAGCCTGATCGGTGATACCCGGGTTGTCACAGAGACGATTGAGCAGGATGGTATGGTTGACCGTGTCGAAAGCAGAGGAGATATCAAGTAGGATGAGGACGGAGGGAATGTTGAAGTCAAGGTTAGAGAGCAGGTCTTCACAGATGTTCAGGAGAGCTGTTTCCGTGCTTCTGGCAACTCTGTATCCAGATTATTGGTCATGGAGAGAGCCAAGAGCATCAGAAAGAAGGTTAAGCTGGGAGATGGCCAGCTTTCCCAGGAGCTTCCTCAAAAAGGGAGTAATGGAAATTGGCCGGTAGTTAGCAGAACAGGAGGGATCCTCTGTGGGCTTCTTGAGGAGAGGATGCAAAAGGGAGTGCTGCAGGGCTGTAGAGAAACATCCAGAGGCAAAAGAATGGTTGCAGAAATCGGCAAGGGCCGGAGCAAGGGTATCAATGTGGTCCTTAATGGTTTTAGAGGAAGAGGGATGGACCTGTTTTGATGAGAATTTCATAGATCGGGCTTGTCTAGCAACCTCATCCAGAGAGAAAAGAGGAAAGGAGGAGAAAGAGGGGGGCTTGGGGGTGGCTGAAGGAGGGTTAGCAAGCCGGGAACGCAGAGGGAAGAGGTGCGGGGGCGGAGGAGAGGGTAGACAAGATTGGATTTTGGAATTAAAGTGAGATGCAAGGGCATTGCAAAGCACCTGTGAGTCGAGAGGAGGGGTGGAGACTGCAGCAGGGTTGGTCAGCTCCTTGCAGATTTTAATGAGTTCGGCCAAGTTGGTAGATAAAATTGATAAAAATAGTAAAATAAGAAAAAACACACATTACAGGTAATATTATAAAAAAGGGTCTTGAACCAAGATCGTTCTTGCACCAATTACATTCCTTTCATGAATTAAAATCTAGAGGAGATGCAATATTTGGGCCAAGAGGTCTTTTCCAATTGGCACACATCTTTGGAAATAACGAAGGAGTGGTAATTCTAGATGTAAGTGCCTTGCATGCATATTCGAACGCTCTTTCACATATCTTAGTTGTTTGAAAAGCCCCTGCATATATTATCTCCCAGGCACTGGGCAGTGGACTGGTAAAACATTGCTAAAGTTTTCACACATTTTTATAATTTCTCTCTACCCCACGTAAGCATAGCAACTAATCATTTCTGAAGTAGACCCTGTGAACATGTGAGAAATTGGTAAAGTTATGTTTCGCTGGATGATAATACTGGAAGGTCAAGTACACCATCCCATCTTGGAGTTTCAAGAGGACCACCTGAGAGAGCAATGTTAGGATTCGATCTCTCTTTATTTGACTCATGGATGTGTTAAAACCCATGTTAATCAGCTCCCCACTTGCAGAGCCTGATATAATAGGGAACAGATCATGGGAGAAGCTACCTTGACAGTGAGTAGGGGTTCAAACTAAGAAAACTACGATCCCTCAAAAGTACCTTTATTCGTGAATAGTGTTAAAGATGTTAAAGTATTTTTAATGAGGCATAACGCTAGAGAGATTAGGAAGAAATAGGTATAATCCCTACCTGTTACATGAGCAAGGGCAGAACCACAAATGGATAGTGTCTCAAAGACTTTTTTGGCAGGCGAAAAATACGGGAGATTAGCTGGAGTGTTACTGCAACAGAGCATTGCTTGCTGAATGTTAGGCTACTTTATTACAGAAGGGGAAAATGTCGATACATATTTAGCCCACAAGATAAGAGTTTATCACATTAAGAATCACATAGCAAAATTATAGCAGTGGAGGGTCGGGTTTCTCACGCTGGATGAGATAAACGAAAGCTTTTATAATCTTTACTCTGAAGGTAAAGATCCCATCTTCCAAGTGACATACCTGAAAAATGTCACGTTACCCGGGCTCATTGAGGCAGAAAACCCCTAATCTACTAAAGACATAACCGCCGAGAGTCAATTTAGGTGATTAAAGATCTTTCATGGAATGTAATTTCTGGATATTACTCGTTTGCAATGTCCTTTTATAAAATGTTTAGAGAAGACATTGCCCTCATATGGTTACATTCTAACAATGATTTAACACCATGTGTCTATGTTCCTGAAGCCTAAATAATGTCCAACATGATGCCCTATATTTAGTCAATTTCCTTGTTGAACTTTGACATTCTGCCTCATCACGAGTTTGGCGGTAACCTTTAAATGTGGCAGTAACGCTATTACCGCTGCATTTAAGGATCCGCCAAATCACAGGTTTGGCAGGATTCACCCCCAACTCTGAGTTGGGAGCAAATCCGCCGCTATTTTGCTGATTTTTGGTGCTATTACCGCAGCGCTAATACCGCTAGCGGTATTAGCGCTGAAAATTTCCCAATGGGCCCAATGGAGAATGGGGAATTCCCGAATGTGCCCAATGGGGAATGGGGATTTACCGTTCTGCCAAACCAGTGATCCGGTGCTAATAGCACCGGGGGTTTGGCGATAACGCTAATAGCCCCGGCGGTATAATACAGCCCAACTCGTGATGAGGCCCATTATGTTTTACACTAAGATCTTGACCCAGAGACTGGAATCTATTATGAAAAAATCCATACACCCAAATAAATCTGCCTTTTACTTGCAGTGGCAAGCACAGGATAACACTAGATGCATCATTTCACATCAGAAAGCATCCCAGTATCAGCTCAGTTGCTAAATGCAGAGACACCATTTTAGAGATTTCACTGCCATTTCTCTGCCCTTATTCTACAAAAGGTAGAATTTGATTGTACATTCCTCAAATTCATATTTCCAAATGTTCAGTCCCCATCTATGCACACCCACATTAAAGCCTTCCTCTCATGGCAATCATCAGGGTTCCTCACTTTGTCCACTGATAGTCACTATAACAATCGAGCTGGTGCCCGAAAAGATAACTGACAATGATAACATTGAGCTGATGGCAATAGGGGATGGGGATCACAGGATATCCCAATTTGTAGATGATATGTTATGCTGTGGGGTTCCTGTGGGGTTCCTCCATGTCACATGTAATGGATAAAATGGATGCATCTTGTAGGGTGTTAGTGTTAAAGGTTAAATACATAGAAGGGTTGCAGTTTGAAGTATCAGAGAAGCCAGAAGCAGCAGCCAATCTCAAAGTAAGTTTTGGGTTCAAATGTGAAGGAATTATCCTAAAGTACTTAGGTGTATACCTGACACTCCAATATGCTAAATAAATACATTATTCAAAAAGTGTTATCAGTAATTTGGAAAGTACTGACAAGATGGGAACATTTGGAAAACCGTGGGCGGGCTGGATGAACTGTGTTAAGGATGTGTTGCCTCCCCAAATTGATATACCTTGGTCAGAGCCTCCTCTTAAGAGGTCATAGATATAATCATATGTCTATGTAAGTCCCAACAAAACAGTCAAATGGGAGAAGCATATAGAGTAATGCATTTGGTGCCCAACTGTGGGTGACCAATGACTGCTGCATTGGTGAACATTTGTAGCATTCATTCATCGTTGAGTACTTGAATGTCCTTCTTGCTAAACTATTGCCGATACCGATGAGATATCTTAAACATTTGGAGCAATTTTCCCCATCTATCAAAACTACTGTATAGTACTAGGTAGCACTGTTAGAAAGTTTCATATCAACATGTTTCCTTCCCCTATGACTCCAGTGATGCAAAATCCAGGATTCTCACCAGGCATTACCACTTTGCCATTTAGTGCCTGGGGTGAGGAGTGCTTACACAACTATGCCAACTTTATCTAGATGGAAGCCAATGGGATGCTAAGTTTTTAAAGACATGATTTTGAATACCAGAAAAGGAAAGATATCAATAAATCCTGCTAAGATACTGTATCCCCACATCAAGGGGCACATTGGCCAGCACATGGCAGTTTACAGATTTTGAGTCTCTTATTCAACAGTTGGGAGAAAGACAATCGGTTTCCAAAATCTATAATGCACTAGTAGTGATCTTCAAGGTCAAACGTTGAGATACATGATCCCAGACAAGTTTTGGTACTATACTTGGCACTGGGAAATGCATTTGAATATCTTTTAGGTAAGATTTAGGAATATCTTTTCATGATCAAAAGCCATTAAGGATCTATCCAGAGCCACAGAGAATATGCTGGAGGTTAAATAAGCCAGGTGATGATATATAAGCTGCTTATCTGGTAATAATGTAACTTGATTTAGCAATATTGGAGAATATTGTTGCTACATCACAGGTTATCCCCTTTAGGAGATTTTGATGACAATGACATATACACTCTTAGACTGACCACCAGTCAATCAATCACATATTTTCTACTAGCAACTCATTTATCAATAGCTAAAAAATGTGAAATTGATATATCGTCCTACCATGAATTTATGGCAAGTGTAAACCTGCCATATACTGACAAGGGAAAACATAACATTTACAAATATAACATAATATAACATAACATTCAACTTGAGTAGATAGGAAGCCAAGTGTAGTCATTGTTGGGCAAGAGATTATCACTCTTGTGAAAGGGTCAGGGACCTGGCTGTGTCAAGAGGGTATGGGGACACCTCTCAACATTGAGTGGGAGGCCTAAGGTTTCTGGAGCGAGTCCTGCCCCAGAGACAGGGTGTGGGAGTTAGGAGGGCCTCAGTCCCTGTCCCTTCTACTTGTGCCTGCTTGCATGAAAGGAGTACCACCCTTTCTTGCCCCATGCCTCTATATCACAATGCTGGCCAGTTTCTTTCTTGCCCCATAGAACTACAACATCCAACATGCCTAGCGATGAAAGAACAAGCAAGCAACCGGATGGGGTGAGAGACTGCGGAGAGCTGCTGTGCTGGGATTAAACATGATACACAAAACAGACCAGAATAACCTCACCAAGCATGCAGAGTGGTTCACTCAGCGTTCCAGCAATCTTTGCGCACTATGCACAACTAAGAGACAATCCGCTTATCTGCGACAGGGATGCAGAGCAGTCACCCTGACAAACCAACATAATCAACACCCTGAAAAACCCTAACACAAACTGGGACATTGACTGTGATTGCAGCGGGCCGCCCAAAGAGCCAGCTGACCCACATATGTCTGTGCTCACCTGTATCACCTCCCCTAGGGAAAAGAAAGCCAGTGTTTGGCCCCGCGACCCAGATGAGGGCGAGAGGCAATGGAGAGGGAAGGGGGAAGATAAAATGGAGCACGGGAAACAAGATAGTGTGGGTTATTTGGGCGAGGGCAAGGGAGGAGAAGGAGGACCATGCGGAGGAAAGACGGCACAGAGGAGCATGGAAGAGGATTGCTGGAGGAGTGTGCAAGGTGAGGTATTGGTTGGTGATAGAAAGTGATAGTTGGGTTTGAGTATGCAAGCAAGGTGTGTGAGTAGGGCTAATAAGGGAGAGTAGGGAGTGATTGAGAAGGTGACTGGGGAACTGGAAGGATAGGGACTGTGGGAGAAGTTGTGGGTGGGGTGTAGTATAGTGGAGAGTAGTAGTGTAGAGGGGGGAGTATAGTAGTAGTGTGGAGAGGGGAGTGTACTAGTGTGGAGAGGGAAGTATAGTAGTGAGGATTAGTAGTTTTGCTGAGAGGGGAGAGTAGTGGTAGAGGGAGCTGGGGAGTAGAGAGATAGCACTTCAGAGGGAGGGTGTAACGCTCACCTGGTTCCCCCGGAGGCGCCGGTCTTGATCTGGCGTGGATACTGTCTTCAGTGTTAGGCGCAGGGTTCGTTTTGCTCCCGGACTGGGCCCCCTTCCCACCGACAGTTTAAGCTGAAGAGTGAGATGTCTGCAAGGGTAAACCAAGGTATTAGTGTTTGGAAGATTCGGAAAGTTCCTAGCCCCTCTCGCCCTTTCTTTCCCCGTGGAACTGGGTTGATATTGCGCTTACCTTATATAGGTAAATGCCGGGCTCTCCATCCTGCGTCTTGTGCAGGGGCGCTGGATCCAGTTGCTTCACTGGATGCGAGCTCTGCCTCTTGATAGCAGAGGATTTGCTGAGAGCGAAGACGCCGTTAATGCACGAGCGTGCCTTGTAAGTATTAAAGTTCCTTTTGCATTATTCTCTTCTCCTTCAAAAGTCTTAAGTCTGTAAAGTCTATGTCTTTCCTTTTTCAGATGCTGTGACGATGAAGATTATCCTTCTAATGGCACGTAAGTAGAAAGACTGCACTAGCGCTGGAGAATGCTCCGTAATGTCTCTTTTGTCTTTGCAGGTGCTGATGTGCAGCGCGAACAGATTGAAAGCGACGGGTAAGAAGTCTTGTAACTAAGCGTTACTAACCGATGTATCTTGCCTTGCAGGTGCCGGAATGCAGCGCGAGCTGAGTTGGAACAGGCGTAACACAGGTAAGCAGAACTTGTAGTTGAATATTACTGACCGATGTTCTTTCTCTTTGCAGATGTCGGATGCCGGAAGAGAAAGGCAGAAAAAGGCGCCTTGGATGCTGCCGTTGGATTAGGTAAGTAGATTTGCTGCCTTTACTTTAGCCTAACCTGTGCCTTTGTTTTGCAGGAGCTGCAGAAGACTGAAGAAGACTGAAGATTGGATTCCAGCAGGTTATTTCGTGTTCACAGGATCTGGAGCTGGAGGTTTCCTGGAGCTGACACGGTGAGCGTCCTGCTTCAGATGCAGAATAACGCGAAGCACGTGAAACCAATCGGGTGTGGTTTAAATAGCCTTCTGTAGTGCTTAGGCGTCTCCTTCCACGGCCCCACCCAGGTAAGAAAAGAGTTCCAGATTTCTAGAAGAGTTCCTGTGTTCTGCTTCCAGGGAGTGGCTCTTGCTCCACCCAGACACAAAAAGTAGTTCCAGGCAGAGAAGGATCAGGAGACCAGTTAGCTGGTAAGTAAGCAGCATGGTCTGCTACAGGTAGGTCCACCAAGCACTCTTATCTAATATGAGCCCGGCGCTTCCTGTGCCGGGACCAGTCACCATCATGAGCCTGGCGCCACCGGCGCCAGGACAAGGTCCAGAGGGTCCCTATAGGGACTGGCTGGTTCCTGGGATCAGAGTCATGGGCCTGCTTCCAAGGTCGTGGGGCAAGTCCTGACCCCTTGGAAGCAGGGATCATGACAGCACCCCCCCTCAAGGCCCCTCCCAAGGTTGACATCTCCGGAGGTCTTGGTCCGTTAGGAAATGTCCGATGAAATTTCTTGATTAGTCGGGGTGCGTGTACATGTTCTGCAGGTTCCCAAGATCTTTCTTGGGGGCCGTAGCCTTTCCAGTCAATCAGGTAGTGTAGTTTTGATCTGGAGATCTTGGAATCCAGGATATTTTTGATTTCAAACTCAAGTTCTCCGTCAACTAGGATAGGTTCAGGAGATTTAGTCAATCGGGTTTCCGGTTGAACTGGTTTTAGTAGTGAAACATGGAAGACTGGGTGCATTTTCATGCGAGGGGGTAAATCCAACTTGACCGCTACTGGATTTATTATGGCAGTAACAGAGTAGGGTCCCAGGTATCTTGGGTTAAAGGTGCGTGGTCCCTTTAGGGGTAAATATTTGGTAGATAACCAGACTTGATCTCCAATTTGGTATTGAGGGGCTTCCTTTCGATGTTGATCTGCCCCTTTCTTGTATTGTTCCTTGGCCCTTTGAAGGTGGCTAGTAGCTTCCTTGAAGGCTTGGGTGATGGTTGAATGTAGGTGGTCAACTGCTGGTGTTCCAAGATCCTGAGGTGGATCCAGGTTAGAGGTTCGAGGATGATTACCATACAAAAGAAAAAACGGGGTCTTTCCGGTTCCAGAGTGGACTGAGTTATTGTAAGCGTACTCGGCTATCCAAAGGATGTCCTTCCAAGTTCCTCCTGTCTGTTGCAGCATGCAGCGTAGGTACTGTTCCAAAGTCTGATTGGTCCTTTCGGTCTGACCATCTGTTTGTGGGTGGTGACTGGTGGAAAGCCTCACATCAATTTGAGCTAACCGACAGCAACTCCGCCAGAAGTGGGAGATGAATTGACTTCCTCTGTCTGAGATTAAAACTGAAGGAAAGCCGTGCAACCGAACAATGTTTTCAAGAAATTCTCGAGCCAGGATTGCTGCCGACGGTAACCCCTTTAGTGGGATGAAATGTGCCATTTTTGAAAATAAGTCTACGATTACCAGGATTGTATTGTATCCGGAACAGGGAGGTAAATCGGTGATAAAGTCCATGGAAAGGGTATGCCAGGGATGAGGTGGGATTTCAAGTGGTTGTAAGAGGCCTGCTGGTTTTTCCTTAGGACTCTTGTTCTGGGCGCACACTCCACAGGACATGACAAAGTTTCTGATGTCTTTTCTCCAAGATGGCCACCAAAAGTGACGCTTGACCTTTTCCGAGGTCTTGGCCATACCCGGGTGTCCTTCCATTAAGGAGTCGTGATAACAAGAGATGACTTGATTTTGTAAGCTGGTACAGGGTAGATAAAGTCGTTCCTTGAAGTATAATAAGTCGTTCTTTACTGTGAAGTCTTCCCCCCGAAGCTGCCATTTTTGTATGTCCGTTGGAGTTACAAGTTGTTTAACCTGGTTTTCAATTTCTTCAATGGATTGCATGCTGATCAAACCCAGGATTCTTTGTTCAGGAATAATAGGTACGAGCTCAGGGTTAACCATGTGTTCCTCTACTCCGATTCGAGAGAGGGCATCCGCTTTACCATTCTTATTGCCTGGTCGGTAGGTGATTATAAAATCAAATTCGGCAAAAAATAATGCCCAGCGAAGTTGTCTGGAGGATTGAGCTTTGGCTGATTTAAGATACTGTAGATTACGATGGTCAGTAATGACAGTGACTGTGTGTCGGGCTCCTAAGAGATAATGCCGCCAGGCCTTAAAGGCGGACTTAATAGCCAACAGTTCCTTGTCGGTAATGGTGTAATTGATTTCTGGGGCTGATAATTTACGAGACCAAAACGCCACGGGGTGCAACTGGTTGGTTTCTGGATCTCTTTGTGAAAGCACTGCTCCCATAGCAAGGCTGGAGGCATCGGTCTCGACGATGTAAGGTAGTTCCGGGCGGGGATGTTTTAAAATCGGGGCTGAGGTAAATTTAGTCTTTAGCTCCTGAAAGGCTTGTTCTGCCTCGGTAGACCATTCAAAACGTTTGTTTTTTCTGAGGAGAGCTGTAATGGGTTGGACTACCCGAGAAAAGTCTGGAATAAACCTGCGATAGAAGTTGGCGAAGCCCAACATACTTTGAACCCCTTTTACAGATGATGGTGAGGGCCACTTGATTATTGCATCTACTTTCCTCGAGTCCATGTGAACTCCGTTAGGTGACAAAATAAATCCCAGAAATTCGACCTCCGTAACATGAAAGACGCACTTCTCTAATTTTGCAAAAAGTTTGTGTTTGCGGAGCCTCTCCAGTACTGCGGTTACATGTTTTGAGTGTTCTGCCTCAGAGGACGAATAAACCAGAATGTCGTCAATGTATACAACTACACACACATCAATGAGTTCACGGAGCACGTCATTCATAAAGAACTGGAATGCGGCCGGTGCGTTACACAACCCGAAGGGCATCACTTGATACTCGAACAGTCCATACTTGGTACGAAAGGCCGTCTTCCATTCATCGCCCTCCTTTATTCGCACCAAATGGTAGGCTCCACTGAGGTCTAACTTAGTATATATGCAGGCGTTTTTGACTTGGTCAAGTAGTTCTGGGATCAATGGCAATGGATACCTGTTCTTAATTGTAATCTGGTTCAGGGCACGGTAGTCTATACACGTTCTTAAGTCTCCCTCCTTTTTTGGCACGAAGAACAGAGCTGAGGAGGCCGGGGACTTCGAAGGACGGATGAATCCGTTAGCCAGGTACTGGTCCAAATATTGCCTTAGGTGGAGATTTTCAGGTTCAGTAAGGGCATAAATCCGACTGCACGGAGGAGTGGATCCGGGAATCAGGTCTATCTGACAGTCGTATGATCTGTGAGGAGGCAAAGAATTAGCTTGGTCTTTCCGAAAGACATCTTGGAATTCCTGGTATTCAGGAGGCAGTTGCGGACTCTCAGAAACAGTTGCAGCTAGTTTGGTGGAGAGCTGAGGGTAGCAGGTAGAAGCGCATTCTGGAAACCGTATTGTCTTTGCTCGCCAATCAATTTGAGGATTGTGTTTCTCCAACCAAGGAACTCCCAAGATGACTTGAAACTGAGGGGCCTTGATCACATCAAACACGATCTTCTCTTGATGCCCATCTTGGCTTACTAACGTTACTTCCATGGTGGTGTGAGTTACGGGTCCGGAAGCTATTTCCGTCCCATCCACGGTGGTAATGACGTCTTTCACCGTCTTTGGACAAAGAGACAGATTCATCCTGGCGGCCAGCTCACAGTCCAAGTAATTCCCGATTGCGCCACTGTCAATGTATGCTTTAATGGCATGCATACGATTAGGTTGTTCAGGACTCACGAGGACCATGGGCATGATGAAATGCGAGGTCAAAGAACTGGTTTTAACGCTCGGCAAGCGGACCTCTACACTTGCCGGGCGAGGTCGTTTCCCGGCTCAGAATTCTCGGTACCTTTATCAGACGCCCCTACTATCTTCTTCTTGGGCTTCACTGGACAATCTCGAAGAAAGTGCCCTGAGTTTCCGCAATAGAGGCATAATTGCAGTTGTCTCCTCCTTTCCCTCTCCTTTTGGGTTAAAGGTCCTTTTATACCCCCTATTTGCATGGGTTCCACGGAATCAGTTCCTTTCGTAGAACTTTGTGGCCTTGAAAAAAGTCGGGTTTCAAATCTGGATTGATCGGCTTTCCGATTCTGAAGTCGATGATCCAATTGCACTACCAGATCGATATATTCGGAACAGTCTTGTGGAGGATTTACCACTTGAGCCAGAACGTCTTTTAATTCCCCACGCAGACCTCTGTAAAACAGTGTGATCCTCTTATCCTCCGGCCATCTGGTTTCCACCACTAGTCTGTTAAATGATGCAATATAAGTCAGAAGATCTTGATTGCCCTGTCGTAGCGAAAGAAGTTCATTGTCCAAGGCCTGTCCCTGATAGTGCCTTGTGAACAGTTTCTCCATACTGGCTTGGAAGTCCTGGAAGTTATGGAGAATGGGGTCATCTTGAGACACTAAAGGAACAGACCAATCTGCGGCACTGCCACTGAGATAAGAGAGCACGAAGGCCACTTTAGCCTGGTCCGTTGGAAAAGCGGCGGGTCTGCACAAAAAGTGCAAGCGACATTGATTGAAGAACACAGCAAACCTTTTTGAATCACCTGAAAAGCGTTCGGGCGGAGCCAAAGGTATATTTCCTGGTAGATTGATTTGTACTGGATTCGAGGAAGCTGGAGGAGCGTGGCCCCCACTTGGGGTTGGTAGAGGAATTTGTCCTGCTTGGGCTTGCAGCAATTGTCTAGCCAAATCGTCTGTTCGCTCTTTGGAGACCACTAACTCCCTCCTTAGGGCATTTGTTTCCTGACGTGCAGCGTGTACTTCCGCCCTCAACTCCCCGAGTAATTGGGCCAACTGGTCTGTGTCTGAGGTTTCCATTGCGCCTGGGCGGGAATTTTGTGGTAAGGCTTCGCGTTCTGTAACGCTCACCTGGTTCCCCCGGAGGCACCGGTCTTGATCTGGCGTGGATACTGTCTTCAGTGTTAGGCGCAGGGTTCGTTTTGCTCCCGGACTGGGCCCCCTTCCCACCGACAGTTTAAGCTGAAGAGTGAGATGTCTGCAAGGGTAAACCAAGGTATTAGTGTTTGGAAGATTCGGAAAGTTCCTAGCCCCTCTCGCCCTTTCTTTCCCCGTGGAACTGGGTTGATATTGCGCTTACCTTATATAGGTAAATGCCGGGCTCTCCATCCTGCGTCTTGTGCAGGGGCGCTGGATCCAGTTGCTTCACTGGATGCGAGCTATGCCTCTTGATAGCAGAGGATTTGCTGAGAGCGAAGACGCCGTTAATGCACGAGCGTGCCTTGTAAGTATTAAAGTTCCTTTTGCATTGTTCTCTTCTCCTTCAAAAGTCTTAAGTCTGTAAAGTCTATGTCTTTCCTTTTTCAGATGCTGTGACGATGAAGATTATCCTTCTAATGGCACGTAAGTAGAAAGACTGCACTAGCGCTGGAGAATGCTCCGTAATGTCTCTTTTGTCTTTGCAGGTGCTGATGTGCAGCGCGAACAGATTGAAAGCGACGGGTAAGAAGTCTTGTAACTAAGCGTTACTAACCGATGTATCTTGCCTTGCAGGTGCCGGAATGCAGCGCGAGCTGAGTTGGAACAGGCGTAACACAGGTAAGCAGAACTTGTAGTTGAATATTACTGACCGATGTTCTTTCTCTTTGCAGATGTCGGATGCCGGAAGAGAAAGGCAGAAAAAGGCGCCTTGGATGCTGCCGTTGGATTAGGTAAGTAGATTTGCTGCCTTTACTTTAGCCTAACCTGTGCCTTTGTTTTGCAGGAGCTGCAGAAGACTGAAGAAGACTGAAGATTGGATTCCAGCAGGTTATTTCGTGTTCACAGGATCTGGAGCTGGAGGTTTCCTGGAGCTGACACGGTGAGCGTCCTGCTGCAGATGCAGAATAACGCGAAGCACGTGAAACCAATCGGGTGTGGTTTAAATAGCCTTCTGTAGTGCTTAGGCGTCTCCTTCCACGGCCCCACCCAGGTAAGAAAAGAGTTCCAGATTTCTAGAAGAGTTCCTGTGTTCTGCTTCCAGGGAGTGGCTCTTGCTCCATCCAGACAGAAAAAGTAGTTCCAGGCAGAGAAGGATCAGGAGACCAGTTAGCTGGTAAGTAAGCAGCATGGTCTGCTACAGGTAGGTCCACCAAGCACTCTTATCTAATATGAGCCCGGCGCTTCCTGTGCCGGGACCAGTCACCATCATGAGCCTGGCGCCACCGGCGCCAGGACAAGGTCCAAAGGGTCCCTATAGGGACTGGCTGGTTCCTGGGATCAGAGTCATGGGCCTGCTTCCAAGGTCGTGGGGCAAGTCCTGACCCCTTGGAAGCAGGGATCATGACAGAGGGAAGGGAAGATGGTGAGACAAAGGAGAGTGGGAGGAAGAAGAGAAGGGGAGTAGAAGAAAGGGGAAAGCAGAATAGAACATCAGGGCAAGGAGTACAAGGGCGTGAAAGGGAAGAACCATGTGAGGGACTAAGTGCCTGCACCTATCCTTACATTTCATTCCATTGGGGACATAGGTTAGGAACCACCTAAATTGTTTCCACTGGTAGATAGTTAAAAAGGGTGTTTGTCCTTAGGCAATTACAATCACGCCGACAGAATTTTAGACAGGGTTACCGATCTGGAAAGACCATCCACCTGTTGGGGGGCGCTTGCACTAGAGCCGGAACGGCCCGCACCAGATGTGAGAGAGAGGGACGGCCCTTAGTGAGCCCCTTTATGATTCTTCTAATAAAAATCCTTGGACTGTATTCAAGAGGTGGCGTGTTCTTGAGGCCGCCTGTGACATTCTACACCAGTGGTATTCAAACCTTTATATACAGAGCCCCCCTTGAGTAAACTTATTGTTTCTGGACAACCTCACAAGCTATAACTGCTTATATTTTCTATTAAAAACAGTCACTGTAATCCCATTTTAAAGAGCCTTGCCTCCATCATTCCCTGTGCTCGAGGTGCAGCAAGTGGAACATGCAGACTTAGTTCTGCGTGATGTGACTAAGTGACCAAGAGTATAAGTGCTTCGACCACTGATATTAGAACGGTGTTGTATATTTTCACATATTCAGGTGTTGTAAGGGAGTTATTTCCTATACTTCATGCCTTGGGATACCATAGGGCTCTTCTGGAACTGTGAGTCAGTAAGTGTATGCACTTCTCATATTGGAGCAGCTCGCTCACATCTTTGCAGAGACAGTGATACTGCGAGAGAGTAAGTAGGTATACTTCTTGTACTTGAACAAACACTTGCAAATCTCTGCAGGCATGCCAGATAGAGAGTACTCATACTTCCTATTTTGGGATAGTATAGTCATAACTCTGCATTGTGTGGTGTGTGACAGTAGGCATGTAAATGTACTGCTTATATCTGGAAAGCATGGGCCCATCCATTCAGGGGTGCAGGTGCTAAGAGACAGGGAGCAGCTATGCTTATTGTGACACTGCTATTGACAGTGTTCTGTAGAGCTACCGTTGCTATGAGACAGCGAGCCTCTGCACTTCTTGTAACGTGACAGCACTGTCAAACATTTGCACTGCCACTGGTGCTGGGAGACCATAGGGAATCCTATTTCTTCATCCCACTCTACCTGGCCAAGAAACTCACCATCTCCAGAGGCCTGTGCACAGTGCTTAATTTGTAACAACAAGTGGCAGGGCCCAAATATTTTCTAGCACTCCTGTGACACTGCGGGTGGGCAGTTCCCCACCACTGCTGCCACCACCCATAGCTGCTCCCCACAGAGTAGACATATTTGAGGTTACACTACAGCTCGCACCTGCTCATTGTAGTTGATGGATGCAGCTGAAACCAGAGGTCAAAAAGCCAAATAGTCCTCTAACTGGTATTTGCCAAAAAAGAGATAACACAGAGTGATTGTGGTGTGCCAAATGCAAGGTAACCATTGCAATAGACTGGGGAAAAAGCAAGATAAAAGCCAAGCTCTCATTCCAACATTCTCCAATGTTTGAACAGAAGTACAAATGAGTCATTGTGATGTCACAGTTATGAAAACCTATCGCTCCTGGTAATTGGCTCCCTCTACTAAGCTATATATGGAATCCTATATGCGTACAACTACGGATTAGAGAATCATTATCTAAAATCCTACCCATGGACCTTCCCAAAAACGTGCTACCTCATCATATCAGGAAATTAATTGATAGGCCCTAAATTACTTCTGCAGTGAAAAAAGACATATGCTTCATCGGGTACATTGAGGTCACACTATCCATGAACTGGCTGCATAATGACACATTTATGTAGGTGAGAGAGTGGGAGAGACAAGTGTATTACCTTATTTTAATTAAATCAAATAGCCCATGTTACCTCCCATGCCATGAGTCGCCAAGGCTCAAGGCCTTATTCGCAATCTGTGATCGCCATCCTGTTCTTGACATATTATGAATAATAATTTTGTGAGTCATACTGCTCTTGCCCTAAGATTTCATCACAGCATTTAGTTGTTTTTTCTTTAGCCGCTTCTTGCATCTTCCTGTCACGCCTAGCTGACTGTAGAATACATTAATCTGCCAACTCCTTCTGAATTCCTAGGATGCCCAGGTCGTCTCATAAACTTGAAACGGTTTGCCGTGTCTTTGCAACATGATTTATCTGACAGCTGACCATTCGCAATAATATCTTATTCCGCCATGCACACTCTCTGCAAAGGCTTGGCCTTGACATTCGTTTGGGTAGCCACCATCTAGCCGGCTATAGCATTTTCCCATATGTGTTAAAGCATGCTTAACTGGACTTGCTGCAACCTCATTCCTACCTATAGAAATGCTGCCCTACTAGTGTCGTGAGGCCCTCATCCTTTGTACACGCTTACCTGCCTCCTAGTCTATTATATTTAAAAAGACACACTAATTGTGCAAGCAGTTCCTCCTCTGTCCCTAATTGTGTAAAAAAAACTAACTATTCTTTGTGGCAGCTGCATTTCCAGGAGATTTTAAAGTGCAGTTTCAAATGTATTCTTTCTGATTTTGTAATTCTGTGTTTTCTGGGGAAGGCGAGGGGGTGGGGAGAGCACCTGCTCTCTAGCCAACAATTGCTCCACTACATTCCCGCTCTGGTCGGGTCATCGACCACACCTTCATTCTTTCTTATCATATTATAGCCAACCATGGGCAGCCACACTCTGGTGACCACCCTCAGTTACCTCCTTGTGCTACGTATTCTGCTGGACTGCATGTCATAAGCCTGCACTCGCCATTGTCGTCACATTTCATCCAGTGCTCATTGTAGTTATGGATATCTTTTGGGCATGTAAACAATGCTCCAGGTTGTCTAGTTGGCAGCCCCACTGGGTACATGGGACAGTAAACCTCATCAGTTTGAGTGTACTGATGCACGGTGTAACCATTACTGTCATTTGGAGTGCTTTCTTGCCCGTCGTTTTACATTGGCTTATTGCTATTCTCAAGATGCAAAAAGCCATCAGGACCAGTACCAAAATTGCCAACAGAAATTCAAATGCATCTGTCAGCCTGTAAGCACCCAGGAGAACAGATAACTGAACCAGCTATCACCCTCAATGTCATTTACTTACTCCTCCATTTTATCATGCAGCTCCTTCAAGGAGTATATAGCCTCTGCCAAGGTCCCATTCTCCTCATCATTTGCAGGTACATATGCCACCCCAGTTAGGTGGACGCTGCATGTAGGCTCTTGAACCGCAGGCCCAGTAATGGCCCATTAGTATACTGTGCCAGCTTTTATACATGGCAAATCCGTAATGCGTTTGCACCCTTCATTGTCACCAAGCTTTACTGAACCCTTATTTCTAAAGCATAATGTTGGTGCTTGTAGTTTGGTTATGGGTAGTGGTCCTGCTTCATCTTCCACCCATGTTAAATATTTTGCAGTATCTTTACATTCTTCACGGCACACTCTGTCCATGTTTTTATCACTTCTATTGGTGCAGTCTATATTGCCTCTGCTTTGCATCCCATTATTTCATCAACTCATCCTCCTGTGGAATATACTTTCCCATTTATTTGCAATTGTGGTCTGTCAGCACAATGAGGTATCAAATCAAACTGGGCTTCTGCACACCTTAATATTTGGTGATCCACTACCTCAACATCTCCTCCTTTTTGACCCGATAGTATGTATTTGAGTACCTTACTTTTCATTCTAATATTCTCCATCATGTGTGCTTCTTTTACATAGTTGTCTACAAATGGGAATTCTGATCCTGTGACATACTTTATCATGGCCCATTGTCCCTGGAATTGTCCTCTGGCCTGGAATACTGCGATATGTACCAAGCAGTGTTCCCTGTACTCAGGTACTTCTTGAGGTATAAATACTCGAGAGGCTGTCATGGCATAGGGGATAAGTGAACAAACAAAACTTCTTTCCCTTGATCTCTCTCTCTCTTCCCACCTTCTCCATTGACCTACAGCCTGAGTTTCATTCAATATTTATGGAATTATCAAAATACCTTCCCATGAAATACTCATCTGTAATAATTCTCCTAGCCCTCCACAACTGGGCGGAATACCATTTCCTGCTCTAACTGGAAATCTACTTGTTTTCTAACTTCTTCACTAACATTATGCCAGAGGGAAACATTTATCTTATCAGTTGAATGTAATGTGAGCCAAAATAAAAAATAAAACAACAAAAGAGAAGGGAAAACAGAAGTACTGCACCAGCCATGATGTCAATTTTTTGTAGAGGTGTCCTGCAGCCTATTGATCGGGGTGTTATGAAGAGATCGGGAACATAAGGATATGAAAACATTCGTACAGTGTGCTTAGTACGGGGCAATAGTGAATTGGTATTTTTGCAAGTGTGAGGTGAGCTGTATATATCCCTTTTTTTTCAACCACATAAAATAACAATTATAAAAAACTTCATTGATGCTTTTCAATTCACTTTCACTATTATGTTGTTCATTGAAAAATATAAAAATAGTGCTGATAAAAACATAAAAATATAACAAATTTGGAAAATAGAAATAGTCCCAATAAAAAATGTGAAGATAAAAAAAGTAGGAACAACAGTCCATTGTAGATGTATGCTTTTGTGTAAAATAGTATAAAAAAAATAGTCCCAATAAAATGTAGAGATAGGAAAGTAGAGAAAATAGTCTGTAAAAGATGATTGTCCTTGTGAAAAATAGTGTATAAAAAGTCCTCAGCATACTGTAATTTAAGTCTGCACCTAAATATGGCTTTTCCGCTTTGTTCCTTTGGGATATGCGTGTTAGAAAATTTTAATCGATTTTAATCAAGTAAAGTCAACTCACCACCTCCTTTCTTTTTGTTCCAGTGAACGTGCATCCTCAAAGTTCAGCATCAGGGTTCCTCAAGTGGTGCAATGTCATTTATATCTCCTTTACTCTCAAGTTACTTATTCCTTTTATCTTTTTTCTCAGCATGCACTTGTGCTCTTGTCCTGGGTCTGGTTTCATTCTCTTCTCCCTCGGGATCCTGGTAGCTGGGCAGGGAGGCGGGACTCTTTTATCGTCTATGTTGGCTATGTTAACCCACAGGAAAAATGAAAAATTTTGACAACTGCAGTTGTATTTAGTTCTATTTAGTCTTTTTCTGTGCCTTTTGCGATACCTCCCTGCAGTTCCTTTCCTGACAAGAACCGAAAAAGAGAGGTATTTAGTCATGGACATCAAATAGTCCTTTAACACATTTACAAATACAGGTGTAGAGCTTTTTGGGCATCTGTCTGCGCGCGCATGGGCGAAGTAATGGGCACATGCATCCTACAACCTGTCACCAACTCATACGGAGTCATCTGCAATCTTGCTAATTTCGCTAACCCGTGATGCCCGAGACTTTTGTGCTTTTTATAAGTGTAAAATAAATACATAAATACATACATAAATAAGTAAATCGCCACGACTTTCCCTGAGATTGTTTCACTATATATGTACAGCAGTATTGCAAGGAGGTTCTGATGGCACTATCATTCCCTGCTTAATGAGCAAATGTATTGTTTCATAAAAAACCCTCATCTGTTTCTTTGGACATTTGGGTACTGCTTTAGTGAGGTGAAATTGCTAGTTTTTTAAATGGAATTTTTACTGCTTCAATTCCTTTTAATAACCCCACAGCAAATGGACTGGTCATCCATAGTGTGCCGGGTACCCATGGCAAATCTTTTTCCATAAATGATGGTACCTTTTTAGCTAACATTATTTGTTGTGGCACTTCTGTATACTCTATTTTCAATTTAAGGCTTGTATGTATTCTTTTATTGTATAGAAATATATGCCTGGTGTAGAGCATGTTATGCTGTCCTTTGTTAACGATATTGACATATTAAGTTTGGCCATAACCTCTCTTCCCAATATGTTAACAGGTGTCTTCCGGGAATATAGGAATTGGATAGCTACCGTCTACTCTCCAACTGTCACAGGATGTTGCTGTCCCAGTGTCAACCAAGAAAGAAAGTGTCTGGTCACCTATAGAGACCTCCACCCTCTGTTCCTGTTCCGTGTCTGTGGTTGCTGATAGTATAGGGCACATCAAGCTATTCTGTGAGCTGTCCTATTGGGGATACATGTTCAATACTGTCCCTGTAAAAGTGGTCTCCCCCGACCGCTGTCCCTCCTCCTATCTGTGGTGTCTGTGGCAGAATATTGTATCCCACTGTGTCACTGCTTGCTATGATTGCACTGCACTCTGTGGTTGCTGGGTCAATGTCTGCTTTGGTTTTTGTGGCACTATCTGTGCTTGTATTTGATCTGGTGAATATTGTGTGTAGTCATAGTACTCATAGTTCTGCTGTGGTGCGCCATATGGTGAGGATATGCCACCCCCCCTCTTGGACCCATACTGCCTTGCACCTTGCTGCATTGCTCCTCTACTTCTACACACTCGTGAAATGTGCCCTATTTTCCCACATGTCCAACATACTGCTCCCGTTACCCGAGGGCCTCCTGTCATGCGTCTGGGTACCTGGAGGCTGTGGAATAGATATCGATGGGGCGGCCATTGAATGTTCCATCACATATTCTTTTAACGGTGTGGTGACGGTCTAGTCTTTACTTCTGTCTGATGCACGGCAAGCCTAGGAGGTACATTACCTCTTTCCTCCCGGCTACCCGTGGTTTGCAACCTCGGAATTACGCTTCCGATTTCCTTGTGTGTTTGCGTTTCAGCACTCTGTGCTTTACCTACCTTCTCTGTGGTCCTTCCGCCTTTCATTCAATCCCCCCCTTTTCCTCCTCACACTCTGCAGTTACGGCAGCGCTTTGTTGTTGGTCTTCCCCGATACTACTTTCACTTTCTGTCAACCGCCTACCCTTGCTGCTGCAACCTTCCTCTTTCGAAGTGGCAGTGTTTCTACCAGCCATCACCTTGTCATCTGAAGCAGTCATCAGCTTCTTCGCCTTTCCTGGATTGCGACTGTATTGGATTTACATCTTTCTCACGCTACAAGTTATACAGAAGAATACGGTCTACAAATACATCTGGCAACAGAGTTTTTTCTGCTTCTGGCTTTTTCCCCAAACTTTTCGCCTGTCTCGGTGGAGGAGCCATAGAGCTACATCTTACCGGTGGTCACTGTGGCTTCCTATCGAGGCAGGTTTACACCACCACAACTTCTTCACGGATGCCAGTACCGAGACACCCCAGTCCACTATAGATCGGATTCCAGTACATCAGGTGAGGAGAAGGAGGAGGGCAGTGGTTCAGAAGAAACTGAATTGATTTGTGACAGTTTGCAACGCCACCAAGACATGACAACCCAAGAACAAATACAAGAGCTTCTGGGCGCTGTCCAAACACTCTCTCAAGAAGTCCAGACTTTGAAAACAGAGAATCTGGTGCTACAACAGGTCTCTCATGAAGTCCAGAATTTAAAGGCAGAAAACCTGGTGCTAAAACAGATGGTCATTCAAAGGGAGCCCCCACCTACACCAGAGTTACCCCCGATGCCACTATCATCGGGTAAATTCGATGGTACCTCTAAAAAGGTGAAAGAATTCCTGGATGTATTTAAGGTTTACTTTACTTTCAGACCTATTTTGTATGCAACTAACTAGGCCAAAGTGGGTTTCCTTATTTCCAAAATGACCAGTAACGCTTTAGCGTGGGCTATTCCCCTGGTCACCGGGGATAACCCCATTTTACAAGATTACGAGGGTTTTCGGGTGCTCCTAAGGCAAACAATTGAAAGACCGGAGATCACTTTCTCTATGTGTGAAGACCTGTTAGACACCCATCAAGGAACTATGGATGTGTTGTCTTAGATTTCAGTATTCAAAACCTTCTCATCCCAGGCGGGGTGGCCAGAACAAGCCCAATATGCGATATTCCGACGCGGGCTCAAGGAAGAGATCAAGGACGAATTAGCAAGATCGCCCAGACCTTCCACTTTTGCTGATTTGTTATCATCAGTGCTCCAGATTGAACATCGCATTGCGGAAAGAAGAAATTAACGAAGAAGACACAGAAGCCGACCTTCGTTTAGCGGACCCGTGTCCTACTCACCTGCACCCACTTTGCCCGTTCCTCGGGAAGAAGCTATGCAGATAGGAACCGCTCGAGGTCCACTTTCTGCTCAAGAAAGAAGACTTTGCAGAGAGAACGGATTGTGCGCCTATTTTGGTTCAGAAACACACACAATCCAGAACTGTAATGAGCTGCATTCTCTCAAGTCGCGAAACGACAGCCCTCGGTGCTAAAAGGGACAAGCATCCGAGAGGTTAGACCTGCTTCCCTTCCCTATGTCTCTTTGTCTGTCTCATCCTCTGAACAAACAGAGGATTCCCGTCTTTTGGTGATCATGGTACATGTCAAATGCAAACTAGACTGGATAGAAGCTTTAGCCCTACTGGACTGTGGGGCTGCAGGCAACTTTGTGAACACCCATTGGGCAGCCAAGATGGGAATTTCTAGGCTCGAAAGACTCGAAGATCAGAAAGTAGAAGGCGTAGATGGCACTCCTTTGTCCTCAGGACCCATCACCCATACTACCGAAGATCTCCAGCTTAAGATTTTCCAACATACAGAATCTATAACGTTTGATATTATCCGAGCTGCACATTTTCCCATTATTCTGGGTATTACCTGGCTCAGAAAACATAAACCTCACATAGACTGGACCCGGAACCAGTTGGCCTTTGTGTCTGAATACTGCAAGGAGCACTGCCTTTCTCAACCATCTGTCGCCAAAGTGCAGGCGACGATCACTGAACAAACCCGAATCATTGGAATTCATTCCTTCCCCTTAGACTACGCTCAGTTTAAACAGGTTTTTACGGATCAGGTACCTCTGGAGCTTCCTCCTCATAGGCCAGAGGACTGCGCCATAGACCTGATTCCCGATGCAATTGTGCCTTTTGGACGCAAGTTCTCTCTATCTCAGTCTGAAAAGAAAGCACTTAGAGAATACCACGACAACAATTTACAGAATGGCCTTATACAGCCTTCTAAGTCCCCTGCCGGGCTTCACTGTTTTATATCCCCAAGCGGGACTCCACAGAACTAGGACTCTGCATAGACTTTTGTGGCCTCAACCGAGTCACCATAAGGGACAGATATCCGATGCCTCTAATAACCGACATCCTGGAGGCAGTACAGGGGGCAAAAATGTTTACCAAACTGGACCTTCGTAGTGCCTACGACTTGCTCCCCATCCGAAAAGGAGATGAATGGAAAACAACGTTCCGCACCCCATTCGGTCTATATGAATATCGGGTGATGCCTTTTGGCCTTGTAAACACACCTGGCATCTTCCAGAGGTTTATGGACAGAATTTTTTCAGATCTCATGTTTCTATCTGCCTTGACTATATTCTGATTTTTTCGATGGATCCAACAAAACACTGTCAACAAGTCCTGGAGGTCCTCATATGCCTCCACGAAAACCATCTTTTAGCCAAGTTGGAGAAATGTGTTTTTGGGGTCACTTCAATACCATATTTAGGTTTTATCCTATCCGAGAACGGTATCGCCATGGACAAGAAGGAGATCTCTGCAATATTAGAATGGCAGTCACCGACGTCTGTTAAGGAAATCCAGAAGTTCTTAGGATTAGCGAACTTCTATCGCAGGTTTTTTCCTAACTTTTCGGAGGAAGTGCTACCCATCACTACTCTCCTAAAGAAAAGTGCCAGCCACTTTCAGTGGACTGAAACCGCTGCGAGGAGTTTCCAGCATCTCAAAGAACTATTCTGTTCGGCTCCCATCCTTAAGCAACCCTATCAATCTAAGCCCTTTATTGTTGAAACAGATGCCTCAGCAGCAGCTATTGGCGCTGGTTTACTCCAGGAGGAAGATGGATCTGAACATCCAATTGCTTACCTCTCAAAAACTCTTACACCTAGCCAAAAGGATTATTCTGTCCTGGAAAAAGAATTACTGGCAATTAAACAAGCCTGCGAGGAATGGCGGGATCTCCTACAGGCAACCCTTTACCATCTGAACAGACCATCGCAATCGTAAAGTACTGGAAACCATGGAACGTGTTAACTCTTGTCGGGCCTGGTGGGCTCACTTTTTTGCTCAATACGACTTGCGCATTACTTAGCTTCCCGCCAGTTTGAACATGTTAGCAGACGCTCTATCACGTAAGAAACCAATTGAAAGCCAGCCTTCATTCCCACCAGAACGAATGTTCCCTAGAAACAGACTGATTGCATTGGTGAACACATTCTGTTACGCTCACCTGGTATCCACGGGGACGCCACTCAGCCCTGGTTGGATGATTTGCACTCTCGAATCCTCTCCCGGGCCCTTGGTAAGGCCTCTGGCTAAAGATGGGTCTGCAATATAGGAGAGCTGGATTCAATACCAGATTGTCTTTATGTTTTCCCACCTCCCTTGGCCTCAACTCTTTCCTCCCCCTTGGGCCTTCTCCTCACCTTAATATTGTAAAAGGTGGATTCCCTGTCGTGCTCCTCCTGGCAGGGGCATGTAGATGTGGGGGGCGAGCAGCGACCAAGTTGTTACTTTACTGGTGCAAGCCCCCTGTGGGGATCCAGGCCTGCTGCGACTCCGTAGGTTTGCTGCTTTACAGTCTTTATATGCAGTTCTTATGTTCCTCTTAGTTCGAATAATAATGTCTTGCTTCTTTCCTTTTAGGTATGGAAAGGTATTTTGGTGTTGTCCTGCAGTTTGAAGATGAGCATGGGCCGGTAGGCGAAAGCACGGTGTGCGCGATGCTGTCTGGTGAGTAATGCGCGATGCGAGGCGCTGTTTCGCCTTTTATATTGTTAACCTGTGTCTTTTCTCTCCTTGCAGGTTGCGATGTTCCTCGATGAGCGCCGTAATGTTCCAGCGAAGATACTGACCAGGAGATGACTACCCAGGTAAGAATTGTGTGGCTTTCTTCATTCGGGAGGAAACATGAGTAAACGCTTACTAATGCTGTCTTTCTTTCTCCTCTTTCCAGGTTATGGTATTCCAGGATGCATGCAGTGCCGGATGATGGAGTTCGTACCTTCAGGTGAGTGGAACTGAAGTCAGTGATGGAAGACAGAATACTGTTCCAGGTAAGTTTCGTAGTGTTCTTTCTCTCTCTGCAGGTCTTTGGTTTCAGGTAAGCTGGCATCAAAGAACTGGACACGGTGAGCGTTACGCTGCCCACAGCAGAATAACTCGAAGCGTGTTCTGCTGTTTGGGTGCGGTTTAAATAGTCTCAGGTAAAGTAGTCCAGGTAAAATAGTCCCAGGCCTGCCACACCCAAAAGACTAGACCGCATAGCTCAGTTCCTTGTAACTGAGCTATGTGTGTGCCGCCATGTTGGCTGAACCCCCCAAGTTAAATAGTCCCAAGTAAATAGTCCCATTCTAATGTTGGTCTTCATGATGGTTATGAGCCTGGTGCCAAAGATTCCAGGACTGACTCCAAGAGAGTCTTGGATGAGGTTTTAAGGCCTTTGATCTGGCCCTAACTGGAAGGCTGACTTGCCAGTGAGGGCCAGGGCCAAGGGTCATGACACCTTCCTACAACAAGTCAAACATGCTACAGCCCAAGAACGAGGAAGCAATCCGTCCTTCCCTAAAGGCATAACTGAAGAAGATGGGTTTTGGTTTAAGAACGACCTTTTATACATACCTACAGAAGATCTTCAAAAGAAGGTACTGTACTGGTGCCATGATCATCCAGTCTCTGGTCATCGGGGACAGTCAGGGACGATAGATCTGGTCCAGCGTTCCTATTATTGGCCAAACCTCAGACAGGAGGTGACCGATTATATCCACAGATGTCCGGTCTGCGCAAAGAACAAATATCTGTAAACCCATTGGCCTTCTGGAACAAGCTCCCCTTCCTACACGACCATGGGGAACAATCTCTACAGATTTCATAGTAGATCTACCAGAATCCAATTCTTTCACCTGTATTATGGTTACCATTGACACTTATACCAAGATGGCACATTTTCCTCCACTTCCCAAAGTACCATCTGCTGAGGAGATGGCTATGGTGTTCCTACGAGATATCTTCCAGCTCCACGGCTTACCTGACAAGATCATATCGGATAGAGGAACGCAATAGACGTCACGCTTCTGGAAGGCTGTTTGTCAACATTTGGGAATAGAAAGAGCCCTTTCTTCCGGGTATCACCCACAGTCGAACAGACAGACAGACAGATAGAGTCAATGCTACTCTGGAACAGTATATTCGTTGCTTTTGCAACCAACAACAAGATAACTGGATGCCATTACTATCTACCACAGAATATTCTAACAACAACTTGAAACACACTGCAATCAACATGTCCCCATTCTATTGTAATTATGGTTTCCATCCCCGAAGCATCAATCCGGTAGCCAAAAGCCAAACCAATCTACCGGTGGTAGAGGCAACCCTCGACAGTATCACGGAGGCCCAATCAAGCCTCAAATCCACGGTTCAAACGTACAAACAACAAGCATATAAACATCACCAGAAAGGTCCCGATTGGAAAGTAGGCTACAAAGTATTGCTCTCTACTAAGTTTCTACCTCGCTGGACTCATCCGCCTAAACTATCTCCTCGGTTTTTGGGTCTTTTCTCTATTCTTACTAAAATCAACCCTGTAGCTTATAAACTCAAGCTACCACTGAATCTTAAGCGGATTCATCCTGTCTTTCATTCTTCATTGCTTACATTTTTCATTCCACATTCAACTGGTCGCTCTGCTCCTAACTACAAACACCTTCAGGGTGACTCAGAGGCAGAGTACGAGGTGTCCCACATATTTGACTCCAGATACCACAGAGGTCGTTTAGAATATCTGATTGGCTGGAAGGGCTATCCCTGATCGGAAGCCCACATTCCATAGGATCCATCTGGTGAAACCGGGTGGTACCAGCCTTAAAAGGGGGCATACTGTCATGCGTCTGGGTACCTGGAGACTGTGGAATAGATATCGATGGGGTAGCCATTGAATGTTCCATCACGTCTTCTTTTAATGGTATGGTGACGGTCTAGTCTTTACTTCTGTCTGACGCAAAGCAAGCCTGGGTGGTACATTACCTACCTTCTCTGCAGTCCTTCCGCCTTTCATTCAATCGCCCCCCTTTTCCTCCTCACACTCTGCAGTTACGGCGGCGCTTTGTTGTTGGTCTTCCTCGATACTTCTTTCACCTTCTGTCAACCGCCTACCCTTGCTGCCATGACCTTCCTCTTTCGAAGTGGCAGTGTTTCTACCAGCCGTCAACTTGTCATCTGAAGCAGTCATCAGCTTCTTCGCCTTTCCTGGATTGCGACCGTATTGGATTTACATCTTTCTCATGCAATAAGTTATACAGAAGAATACGGTCTACAAATACATCTGGCAACAGGTTTTTTCTGCCTCCGGCTTTTTCCCCAAACTTTTCGCCTGTCACGGTGGAGGAGCCACAGTGCTACAGCTTACCGGTGGCCACTGTGGCTTCCTATCGAGGCAGGTTTACACCACCACAACTTCTTCACGGACGCCAGTACCGAGACAGCCCAGTCCACTATAGATCGGATTCCAGTACATCAGATGAGGAGATGGAGGATGGCAATGGGTCAGAAGAAACTGAATTGATTTGTGACACCTCCAAAGCAGGGCTGTCCTCCCACCAAACCCAAAACCTCCCCCTTTGTGAACAAATCCTCTTCCTTTTCTGGGGTAAAACCTACTACCCCCTCTTCCTGCAAAATAAGCACCCATGCCCTGCTGTGGCATGATAACTCCCTGTCCATTATTCCTGTCTTCTGTATTTATCAATACCACTCCTTCTACCGCCTTTTTGGATAATTCTTTCTGTACCAATTGTGCCTCTTCCTTTTGTTTTTCCTCTACTTTCTTTTGATCCTTCTCCTGCTTTAACCTAACGTGATGTACAATAGTTAATTGTATTGCTGGCCATGGTCTCATTTCAATCCCCACAATCTTTTTTTAACTGTCTCTGTACTTCTTCAGGTAGGCCCTGGCACAGAATATGATAAAACACTGGTATATTTTTATCCCAATGATCTTTAGTTTTCAAATGCCAACGTTCTTTAATGTCTTGAATGTAGGCAATGGGTCCTCAGTAGGCCCCATCTTTCTAGTCATTATGGCACTCACGTCAGATTGATCTGGAAATAGCTCCCTCAGTGCCTTCCATACATTAGCTCTGTAATTATTAAAGGGTGACCCGTCATATTTAGTGGTGTCATGTTCTTTTACTGCAGCTAATGCTATCCCAGTTGTCTCTCGCTTTAGCTTGTAGATCCAACGGCCCTTCCCTGCTGTCAGTGATGGCAGCATATCCATCAAGTTATTTTTGTATGTCTGATTCCACGGAGTATAGTGGGGTTTCCCTAATCCCGTGGAGCAGTGGGAATTGTGTTACCCCTTTCTTGCGCAAAGGTGATGCTGTGCGAGTTTTCCTTTTCAATGTCTCAGCTACACAGTGTCGCTGGTGGTTTGGCAAGTTTCTTAAGAAATATGGTGATTTATGATCTTCATTTATGGGCAGTACTGATGTGAGGGGTGAATACATGCTTAAGTTTGGCCCCAGTAAATCTGCTATCTCTCCCGTGCCTGGTCCTGTGGTATCCATTTGTGGGTCTTGCGCTGCCTCTTCTCCCCCCTCTTCACCATCCATGTCTATCCAATCTGTCTCCCTGTTACTCTCTTCACTCTCGTCATCCTCAAGTATTAGATCAAAACTCACTCTCTTAACAGGATCTGTTACATATGTTCCACTCATTATCTCTGGCAACACATCTCTGCCCCTGGTCTATGGGGTTGTTGTCCCATTCCCTCTCCCCACATATCTGGCATCATACCTCTGCTCATCTTTTGGCTCATCTCCTTCCTGATTTTTTCAATGTCTTCCTTTTCTCTTGTCATTCTCCTGTTCTTCTTATTTAGCCTCATTACATACTCATCCCTTTCTTCTACCTTACTTTTCCTTATTTGCCTTTCCTGTTCTTCTCTCTGCATCTTCTCTGCTGCTTCTCTCTGTTCCCTCTCTTTCTCCCTTTGTGCATTTGTGCATTTTGCTCTATCTCTTCCTGTATCTCCCTCCTGATTTCCTCCCTGGCTGCTTCCTTCATTTCTTCATACTTTACTACCTTCACATAACTATTGAAATGCCTTTCCCATCAAGTTTTAACAATATTTTTCCTCTTACCCATTTCTCTGGTTTCATCATGGTCTCTCCACTATCCCATTACCTATGGGTACGCTTCCTACCCTGTGGCTACCTCTGCATGTCTTTCACTCTCCGGAGCTCTTCCTTGGCTGCTCTTAGCTGCTTTCCTACGCAATGTAGCCCTCTATATTGTTCCTTACCCCTTAACTGTGTCTCTGAGCTGTGCAATGCTTCATTCTTCATTTATACTAATAGAGCCTTTCTTTTTGCCACTTTCACCCTTTTCCTATTTTCATTACTTTCCTCATCAGGGGATTCATACCTGTGATTACTATACCCTACAGCTGCTGCCTGCACCGGGTATATTCCTGGGATGGTCGAGCCTGGTGTGCTCTGCTCATATGGAGGTAGTACTGTGAATTGTGTGTGGCTGCCTGCCTCAGTTGGTGGTGGTGGAGCTGTGGCTGTGTGTAAGCACTTTCCTCAGAGGGAGCAGGAGGCGTTGCTATGGACTGCACATGCTCCCCCTGACACATATTACGATTCCATTCCTTCCTAGGCCCCTCTGTCTCTTCCTCAAAGGCCTTCCAGAGTTCTAACAGCCTTAGCCTGTTCTTGAGTTTCCTACCCTTGTGTGTGGCATGTAAGTATGTGCGCATGTGTTGGAGTACATTCTTTCAGTGAGTGCCCTCTTGTGATCACGACAGGTACATCTTTCCAGCAGTCCCTTTCACTCTCTCAGCTTGAAACGTATTGATTTTGGCACTATATCTAGGGAATGCTTTAAATAGGTGAGTTATTGGGGTATCTGCCATGGTGACAAATTTTCAGCAGCACGCAGCTTGGCACTTACACGCAATAAACAATGCAAAATAGTGGCTAGCTTACCGAAAATGTAGAAGCAGAAACAGTTTTTGACAATTTTCTCACACCCCAAAATTCAAATACTAATTCTGGATCACAACAACAAAATCCAGACAAAATCTAAATGTTCATACTTACCCCATCAACCTCTACCAAACAATACTATTTGCTACTCTCACAACACACAAAAGAAAAATCACTTCTAAAGGACCTGCCTCACAACACAACACAATGCCGGCAAACAACAATTTAATCAACAAAACCACAATATAACACAATAAAATACAGCTGTATTCTGGTGTCATGATCTCTGCTTCCAAAAGATCAGGACTTGCCCGACTCCCTGCGAAGCAGACCCATAACCCTGGTTCCAAGTCCCAGCCAGTCCCAATTGGGACCTTTTGGACCCTGTCCTGGCGCCAGTGGCACCAGGCTCATTAAGATGCCCAGTCCCAGCGCTGGAAGCGCCGGGCTCATAATGCGTGGGTGGACTTACCTGCAGCAGACCATGCTGCTTACTTACCTGCCAGTTGAACCCCTGATCCTCTTCTGTTTGGGACTACTTTTCCTGTTGGGTGGGGCAGGAGCCACTCCCTAGGTTCAGAACACTGGAACTCTTCTGGAAAGCAGGAACTCTTTTCTTACCTAGGCGTGGCTGTGGAAGGAGACACCTAAGCACTACAGGAGGCTATTTAAACCACACCCGATGGATGAATCTTGCTTTGCGTTATTCTGCATTCTCTGCAGCAGAACGCTCATCGTGTCTTCTGCTTCTGATCCTGGGCCTAAGGGAACAAAGGCTTACCATCCTGGAATCCAGTCTTCAGCAGCACCTGTAAAGACAAAGAAAGAACAGGTTAGCACTACGGTCTTCAGTGGCAGCGCATCTCTTACCTGGTCCATCGGCTGTCACCAACGCCAAACGCTGCATTCCGGCATCTGAAAGACAAAGGCTTACCTACTCTTCGCATGCTCCGGAGGTCTTCGCACTGCATTCCGGCATCTGAAAGACAAAAGCTTACCAGCTCTTTGCACGCTCCGGAGGCCTTCGGCGCTGCATCCCGCATCTGAAAGACAAAAGAAGGTGCGTTTAAAGACATTGGGCAACTTTATTACTCACGTGCCATTACTCCCTCCCACGCCGAATCCAGTGGGTATTCCAGCACCCTTCAGCTTCTCTAAAGTTCCGAACTTGTACCTGCAAGATAAAAGGGACAGTTAGTGCGCATCGTGAAGCAGGCTACAAGCGCTTACTTACGTGCTTCCAGGCGCTTCTATTCCTCACGCGGGTTCGATCCTCAACTCTCATCAGCCCGCCATCCGCCATCGCCGGAACCCTGCAAAACAAGAGATATCATTACAAAAGACTTTTAAGACATTTGAAGTGCCCAGAACTTACCGTTCGTGCAGTAAACGACGGACAGCAGTCCTCTGAGGTCAAGAGGCCTGCACCCTTATCCAGTGAAGAAACTGGGTACGGCACCCTGCCCCGAGGCAGATGGAGAGCTCGGCGTTCACTTACCTAAGGTGAGGGCGTTAACCTTTGGGGTTCTACAGGAGAAGAGAAAGGGAAGAGGAGAGAGGCACCCAATAAACCCAGTTAATTAATCCCATATTTTCTATCTGCAGACATCTTACTCTTCGAGTCAGACATACAGTGCACAGAGGTCCAGCCCAAAGAGCCAACCGTGTGTTACACATCACCTTTGAAGATACGGCATTCACCCAGTCAAGACCGGCGCCTCTGCGGGAATCAGGTGAGCGTTACAGAACGCAAAGCCTACCGCAAAACTCCCACCCAGGCGCTATGGAAACCTCGGATACCGACCAGCTAGCCCAGTTACTTGGGGAACTAAGAGCAGAAGTGCATGCAGCCTGTCAGGAAACGAATGCTCTAAGAAGGGAACTGATTATTTCCAAGGAGCGAACAGACGATCTCGCTAGACAATTGCTACAGTCACAAGCCGGACAAACTCCGTTACCCGCATCAGGGGCAAATCTTCCTTCAACATCCTCTATGAACCCAGTGCAGATCAACCTACCTGGGAATGTACCTCTGGCTCGGCCCGAACGATTTTCTGGTGACCCAAAGAGGTTTGCAGTATTTATTAATCAGTGCCGGCTGCACTTCTTATGCCGGCCAGCAGCCTTTCCAACTGATCAAGCTAAGGTAGCTTTCGTGCTTTCGTACCTTATGGCAATGCAGCAGACTGGTCGATCCCTCTAGTTAATCAAGATGATCCGGTTCTCCATGATTTTCAAGCTTTTCAGCTCAGTATGGAAAAACTGTTTGCAAGACATTCACAGGGGCAGGCCTTGGACAATGAGCTCCTTTCATTGCGACAGGGTATTCAAGACCTTTTGGCTTATATTGCGTCTTTCAACAGACTGATAGTGGAAACTTGATGGCCTGAGGACAAAAGGATTACGCTGTTTTATAGAGGTCTACGTGGAGAGCTCAAAGATATGTTAGCCCAAGTAGTGAATCCCCCGCAAGACTGTTCAGATTATATTGACTTAGTCGTTCAAATTGACCACAGACTGCAGAACAGGAAGGCCGATCGTTCCAAGTTTGATGTTCGAGTATTTTCCAAACCACCAACTCCTACCAAAGGAGTAGACTCCGGGGAACCCATGCAAATAGGGGGCCTGAAAGGACCACTAACACAAAAGGAGCGGGAAAGGAGAAAACAGCTGCAATTATGCCTCTATTGCGGAAACTCGGGGCACTTTCTTCAAGACTGTCCGGTGAAACCAGCCAAGAAGGCAGTAGGAGCTGCAGTTACCAGGGTCACAAACTCTGAGCAGGGAAACGACCTCGCCCGACAAGAATAGAGGTCCTCTTGCCGAGCGTTAAAACCAGTTCCGTGACCTTGCATTTCGTGATACCTATGGTCCTCATTAGCCCTGAACATCCGGATCGATTACATGCGATTGAAGCTTACGTCGACAGCGGTGCCATCGGCAATTATGTGGATCATGAAATGGTTTTGAGGATGAATCTGACTCTTTGTCCAAAGGCTGTAAAGGACGTCATTACTACGGTGGATGGTCATCAGCTTTACCGTTTTTTGTACCAGGTCGATAGGTAATTATGAAGTCAAACTCGGCAAAGAATAGTGCCCAACGGAGTTGCCTAGAGGATTGAGCTTTTGCGGTTTTCAAATATTGCAGGTTTCGGTGATCTGTAATCACAGTAACGGTGTGTCGGGCCCCCAGAAGATAATGCCGCCAAGCCTTAAAGGCGGACTTGATAGCTAGAAGTTCCTTATCAGTAATAGTGTAATTGATTTCAGGAGGCGAGAATTTGCAGGACCAAAATGCCACGGGATGCAACTGATTGGTTACTGGGTCCTTTTGTGATAAAACTGCCCCCATGGCAAGGCTCGAAGCATCAGTTTCAACGATGTAGGGGAGTTCTGGGCGAGGATGTTTTAAGATCGGTGCAGAGATAAATCTAGTCTTCAAATTCTGGAAAGCTTGTTCCGCCTCGGTAGACCATTCAAAACGTTTGTTTTTCTTTAACAAGGCGGTGATGGGCTGGACTATTCGAGAGAATTCAGGGATAAACCTGCGGTAAAAGTTAGCGAAGCCTAACATGCTTTGAACACCTTTTACGGAGGATGGCGATGGCCATTTGAGAATTGCATCGACCTTCTTTGAATCCATACGCACTCCGCTAGGTGATAATATGAATCCCAAGAATTCAACTTCAGTCACGTTGAAAACACATTTTTCCAATTTAGCGAAAAGTTTGTGTTGACGCAATCTCTCGAGGACCATTTTCACGTGTTTCCGATGTTCAGTTTCCGATGAAGAATAAACGAGGATGTCGTCAATGTAAACAACAACACACACATCTATGAGCTCTCTGAGGACATCGTTCATAAAATATTGAAAGGCGGCCGGGGCATTGCAAAGTCCGAAGGGCATGACCTGATATTCAAATAGCCCATACTATCTCTGCACCGATCTTAAAACATCCTCGCCCAGAACTCCCCTACATCGTTGAAACTGATGCTTCGAGCCTTGCCATGGGGGCAGTTCTATCACAAAAGGACCCAGTAACCAATCAGTTGCATCCCGTGGCATTTTGGTCCCGCAAATTCTCGCCTCCTGAAATCAATTACACTATTACTGATAAGGAACTTCTAGCTATCAAGTCCGCCTTTAAGGCTTGGCGGCATTATCTTCTGGGGGCCCGACACACCGTTACTGTGATTACAGATCACCGAAACCTGCAATATTTGAAAACCGCAAAAGCTCAATCCTCTAGGCAACTCCGTTGGGCACTATTCTTTGCCGAGTTTGACTTCATAATTACCTATCGACCTGGTACAAAAAACGGTAAAGCTGATGCCCTTTCTCGGATGGGAGTGGAAGAACATTTGATCAATCCTAAACCTGTACCTATCATTCCAGAACAAAGAATTCTAGGTGTAATCGCCACATAATCCATAGAGGAAGTTAAGGATAAAGCCAGGCTACTGGTAACTCCAGCAGACATACAGAATTGGCATCTGCAGGGAAAGGACTTTATGGTGAAGGACAACCTATTATATTTCCAAGAACGGTTATACCTGCCCAGCACAGATTTACAGAAAAAGGTAATCTCTTGTTATCACGATTCTTTAATGGAAGGACATCTCGGTATGACCAAGATCTCGGAAAAGATCAAGCGCTACTTCTGGTGGCCGTCTTGGAAAAAAGATATCAGAGACTTTATAATGTCCTATGGAGTATGTGCCCAAAACAAGAGTCAAAAGGAAAAACCAGCCGGCCTATTACACCCTATTGACATCCTGCCTCGCCCTTGGCATACACTTTCTATGGACTTCATCACCGATCTACCTCCATGCTCCGGATACAATACGATCCTAGTAATCGTGGACCTATTCTCCAAGATGGCGCATTTCATTCCACTCAAAGGCTTACCAACAGCAGCAACTCTGGCCCGAGAATTGCTCGAAAACATCATCCGACTGCACGGTTTTCCTTCAGTTCTAATTTCGGATCGAGTTAGTCAATTTATTTCTCATTTTTGGCGAAGTTGCTGTCGGTCGGCTCAAATTGATGTGAGACTTTCGACCAGCCACCACCCTCAAACCGACGGACAAACCGAGAGGACCAATCAAACTCTGGAACAGTATTTGCGCTGCATGCTACAACAAACTGAAAAAACTTGGAAAGATATCCTTTGGATAGCCGAATATGCCTACAATAACTCTGTCCACTCGGGAACTGGGAAGACCCCGTTTTTTCTTTTATACGGTAGTCACCCTCGAACCTCGGAGTTGGATCCACTCCAAGATCTTGGAACACCAGCAGTAGACCAGATGGTCTTTCTACAATCACCCAAGCCTTTAAGGAAGCCGTTTCTCACCTTCAAAGGGCTAAAGAACAATACAAGAAAGGAGCAGACCAACATCGGAAGGAAGCCCCCCAATATCAAGTAGGAGATCAAGTCTGGTTATCCACCAAATATCTACCTCTAAAAGGACCACGCACATTCAACCCAAGATACCTTGGTCCCTATTCCATCACTACCATAGTAAATCCAGTAGCGGTCAAGTTGGACTTTCCCCCTCACATGAAGATACATCCAGTCTTCCACGTCTCTCTATTAAAACCCGTGCAACCTCAAACCCGGCTAACTACATCTCCAAAACCTATTCTAGTTGATGGAGAACTCGAGTTTGAAGTCAAAAGCATCCTGGATTCCAAGATCGCCAAATCTAAACTATTTTACCTGATTGACTGGAAAGGCTACGGTCCCCAAGAAAGATCCTGGGAACCTGCAGAATATGTCCACGCGCCTCGTCTAATCAAAAGATTTCATCGAACATTTCCTAACAAGCCCAAACCCCCGGAGGAGCCCGGTTTGGGAGGGGCCTTGAGGGGGGGTGCTGTCATGATCTCTGCTTCCAAAAGATCAGGACTTGCCCGACTCCCTTGGAAGCAGACCCATAACCCCGGTTCCGAGTGCCAGCCACTCCCAATTGGGACCTTTTGGACCCTGTCCTGGCGCCAGTGGCACCAGGCTCATAAAGATGCCCAGTCCCAGCGCTGGAAGCGCCGGGCTCATAATGCTTGGGTGGACTTACCTGCAGCAGACCATGCTGCTTACTTACCTGCCAGTTGAACCCCTGATCCTCTTCTGTTTGGGACTACTTTTCCTGTTGGGTGGGGCAGGAGCCACTCCCTAGGTTCAGAACACTGGAACTCTTCTGGAAAGCAGGAACTCTTTTCTTAACTAGGCGTGGCTGTGGAAGGAGACACCTAAGCACTACAGGAGGCTATTTAAACCACACCCGATGGATGAATCTTGCTTTGCGTTATTCTGCATTCTCTGCAGCAGAACGCTCATCGTGTCTTCTGCTTCTGATCCTGGGCCTAAGGGAACAAAGGCTTACCAACCTGGAATCCAGTCTTCAGCAGCACCTGTAAAGACAAAGAAAGAACAGGTTAGCACTACGGTCTTCAGTGGCAGCGCATCTCTTACCTGGTCCATCGGCTGTCACCCACGCCTCGCGCTGCATTCCGGCATCTGAAAGACAAAGGCTTACCTACTCTTCGCATGCTCCGGAGGTCTTTGCACTGCATTCCAGCATCTGAAAGACAAAAGCTTACCAGCTCTTCGCACGCTCCGGAGGCCTTCGGCGCTGCATCCCGCATCTGAAAGACAAAAGAAGGTGCGTTTAAAGACATTGGGCAACTTTATTACTCACGTGCCATTACTCCTTCCCACGCCGAATCCAGTGGGTATTCCAGCATCCTTCAGCTTCTCTAAAGCTCCGAACTTGTACCTGCAAGATAAAAGGGACAGTTAGTGCGCATCGTGAAGCAGGCTACAAGCGCTTACTTACGTGCTTCCAGGCGCTTCTATTCCTCACGCGGGTTCGATCCTCAACTCTCATCAGCCCGCCATCCGCCATCGCCGGAACCCTGCAAAACAAGAGATATCATTACAAAAGACTTTTAAGACATTTTAAGTGCCCAGAACTTACCGTTCGTGCAGTAAACGACGGACAGCAGTCCTCTGAGGTCAAGAGGCCTGCACCCTTATCCAGTGAAGAAACCGGTTACGGCACCCTGCCCCGAGGCAGATGGAGAGCTTGGCGTTCACTTACCTAAGGTGAGGGCGTTAACCTTTGGGGTTCTACAGGAGAAGAGAAAGGGAAGAGGAGAGAGGCACCCAATAAACCCAGTTCATTGATCCCATATTTTCTATCTGCAGACATCTTACTCTTCGAGTCAGACATACAGTGCACAGAGGTCCAGCCCAAAGAGCCAACCGTGTGTTACACATCACCTTTGAAGATACGGCATTCACCCAGTCAAGACCGGCGCCTCTGTGGGAATCACGTGAGCGTTACATCTGGTTCCCCTGAGATATCCTTACCTCTCTGTCTCTTTAATTCTACCCTCAAAAGACAGTTGAGCCCTCAGTGGCCCTACTGCGCAGTCTCCCAAGACCTTGTCTTGAGCTATCCTTAATCAACTTCAGTTTCTTAAATATCATACAATAAAACCCCTCAATCGTTACCATGCACATAGTACACGCATGTTTTTCAGTGGACCTCTGAGGGTTGTGGGCTTCCAGGGTACCTGTTAAGACGGATTTCTGAACTCTGACCTGATGGGCAGAGGTTCGGAAGGCCAGCCTAGTTCCATGGAACAGGGTAACCTTCTGGACAAGCCAGACCAATCAAGGTAGCTATGGCGGCGGTCAAGACTAGGTCTCAGGAGGGGTGAGGGTGACAGAAAGACCTAAATGAGCACACAGAGTAAAGGACACTTACAAATCACTCCCGGTCTGGTGTATATATATCAACAATACAAATACATTTATTCCAAAGCCTTTGCAATTCAAGAAAATCACAGAAATACTATTACACCAATACAATCCTATCTATACACATATATACAAGACCAAAGGGGTCTAAAGGGTGAATGCACCAAATTGGTCCACAACCTGAACAGGGAAGGAAGCAGGCAGTGCAAATCGTCTTTAAGCCCTTCTGCATCAAACACAGTCCTAACTGAAAGGCACTCCAATCCCTAAAATGAGGGGAGCCTAATGCGCAAATGTAGTTGCGAAGCTGTCACACGCGGTAGTTCAAATGGGCGAAACAGGGTCTTTTGTAGGGGCTATAGCAGCTCAGAAAGGTAGGTGAGGTGATGCAGAATAGGTTCCCACTATTCGTGGAGGGCCTCCACTTGATGGCAGAGTCGATTCCAAGAATTGGGAATAGTTTGCTAGTTCACACTAACAGTGGAAAGGAGAGGGGCGCTCAGGGGCCACTCGTGTCTAAAAATGGATGGATGCGCTAGGGGCCACATGTTAGGGTTGCAATTACTCACCGACCCCCAGCTCACTCCGGACCAAACTTCGGCAGTCGAGTCCACTTCGGTTGCAGGTTCAAATGCAGCAATTTTCGTGGCTCTGCAGCTTTCAGCAATGATTCCCAAATGGGATAGTGGTGATTTCTTCGCTCCTGGTGGATGGATCAGGCCAGTTCTGCTGTAGTACATTTCAGGGCACAGAGGACCACAGCTGCAGTGAACTTGCAAAGTTCATCACCACGGCTGGGCGACACAGTAACAGCGTATACTCCGGTTCGGGTGCACTCACTTTACTCCAGACCTGGGAAAGCCAAGTGTACGAAATTCGGTGTGGGAGTGCTGTGAACACAGAGCTTGAGATGTACCAAGTTTCAAGGGCCTCCTCAAAACGGTGGCAGTGACAGAGCAAATCTCCTGCGCAAGCTGGTCAGCCCACTGGTTGGCCCAGGGACGCTTCCGATGTGGGTTACTTGCAGGTTTTGATGAAGGTGCCGAGAATAGTTGGTCCCACTATTCCAATGGGTCAAAGCGTCTTCGCAGACCTTCTAAGATTACCAGATGCAGAGGGGTTTCGCGGGATGAAAGCGGGCTCAGGGTGCCAAACCTTCCAGCGGGTCACCAGAAGTTCCTCGACTTGGCTTCTTAGTTTCAGGATACTTGAATCCTATCCTTCGTTCAGTGAGAACTCCAGAGATCGACAATTTATGGGTGCTTGGAGCCTTCTCTTATCTAAAATCTCTTTCGCGCCAAAACGTAGAGGACCCAATGGGAGATATGCTCACATACAGGCATACCATACATGGATCAATCATGGAACACGGTGGTCCCAGGCATTCACAGCACACCATACTGTCTGGCACCCAGGATGTGTATTGGAACGACAGTCCATCCTACATCCTGGGGGCGCGCACACAAGGCATGCAGAAGCCGGTGAAAGCTTGGCGCTTCGCGGGAAAATGCATGCCCAAATAAGGACTGACCCAGGTCGGCTCGACCTGGGAAAGGTGAAGGGGCAAGATGGCCAAAGGACAGGACAAAAAACCTTGTTGCATGGCCATTTTGGAGCCAGGCCACCTAACCATGCCAAACGCGGTAATCGCGGTTTACCTGGCAAGAAAGGGTGAAAAAGGAATGAAACGATAAACTGCCACCAGCCCAGTCCAAGGCACATCTGCGCTTCTCCTAAAAAATCCTTCGAGAGCATCTAGGGCCTTTCGAAATGACAGGAAGACCCAAGTGCACTATACTGTAAAGTACTTTGTGCACTTGCAACATGTTGCAGGAAAGTTGCAACATTGACAAGGACTAAGGGAAACAAAGTCTCCCAGTACTGACTGTCTTTAAGGGCATGTCAGTTTCCCCATAAAAAGTGAGCGAAAAGCCCAGAGGAGTGTAGCAGAAGGCTGTGCTCCTCTGGTAAAGTCAGACTATGATGTTTAAACAAAGCAAAACGTTGAGGGGTATACAACGAGAGGGAAAATTACACATGAAATGGAAATCTTTCCTAACAGTACCCTCAATGGCCAGCTCCTCCTGTTGCTTCCAGCGGGCGGTGGAAGACCAGGTAGAGTTCCACTCCAAAGTCAGCCCTGCTGTGCTTCCTGTTGAGTTGTGCACAAAAGAAAATCTGCTCCCATGACCGATCTGCTACTCAAAAGGAGTGTGGTAGGGCACCCCAAAAAAATCCAGGCTCTGCTACCAAATGAAACCAGAGGTCAAAAAGCCAAATGGCCCTCTAGCTGGTATTTGTCAAAAAAGAGATAACACATAGTGATTGTGGTGTGGCAAATGCAAGGTAACCCGTTTTTTGCAATAGAGTGGGGAAAAAGCAAGATAAAAGCCAAGCTCTCACTCCAACATTCTCCAATGTTTGAACAGAAAACAGGATTTTATATAGTACAAATGAGTCATTGTGATGTCACAGTTACGAAAACTTATCGCTCCTGGTAATTGGCTCCCTCTACTAAGCTACATATGGAATCCTGTATGTGTACAACTACAGATTGGACAGTCGTTATCTAAAATCCCACCCATGGACCTTCCCCTTGAAAGTGCTACCTCATCATATCTGGAAATTAATTGGTAGTCCCTAATACTTCTGCAGTGAAAAAAGACATGTGCTTCATCAGGTACAATGCGGTCACACTATCCATGAACTGGCTGCATGATGACACAATTATGTAGGTGAGTGAGCGAGGGAGACATGCGCATTGCCTTACTTTAATTAAATCAAATAGCCCATGTTACCTCCCATGCCATGAGTTGCTGAGGCTCAAGGCCTTTTTCGCAATCTGTGATCGCCATCCTGTTATTGACATATTATGAATAATTATTTTCTGAGTCATCCTGTTCTTACCCTGCTAAGATTTCATCACAGCATTTAGTTGTTTTTTCTTTAGCCGCTTCTTGCGTCTTCCCGTCATGCCTAGCCGACTGCCGAAGACGTTAATCTGCCAACTCCTTCTGATTTCCTGGGATGCCCAGGTCGTCCCATAAACTTAAAATGGTTTGCTGTGTCTTTGCAACTTGATTTATCTGACAGCTGACCCTTCACAATAATATCCTATTCCACCATGCACACTCTCGGCAAAGGCTTGACCTTGACTTTCCTTTGGGTAGCCACCATCTAGCCATCTACAGCATTTTCCCTGATTTGTTCAAGCGTGCTTAGCTGGGCTTTTCTTAACGCAGCAGCGCTCAATTCTCTGCTGCTGGTGCAATTTAAAATGGCAACTTCTGTTCCTCTGCAGGACAGATTTGTTCTGCATTTATTTGCTGCCTACTGCGCCTGGTGCATGCCTGGCACATAACATTTCTACATATGGGTACGCTGCAACCTCATTCCTACCTATAGAAATGCTGCCCTACTAGTGTTTTGAGTCTCTCATCCTTGGTACACGCTTACCTGCCACTCAGTGTATTCCATTTAAAAAGAACACTAATTGTGCAAGCTAATGCCTCCTCTGTCCCTACTTGTGCAGCGGAACTAACTATTCTTTGTGCCAGCTGCATTTCCAGGAGATTTTAAAGTTCAGTTTCAAATATGTTCTTTCTGATTTCGTAATTCCGTGTTTTCTGGGGAAGGCAGGGGGAGGGGCACCTGCTGTCTAGCCAACAATTGCCCCACTACACACTGACTACTACTTTCACACATAATTAACGTGAGTTTGAGACAATAAGTGCTGCGGGCAAAAAATAAGTGCCAGGGCTGAGCCCTGGCAAACACCCCCACAAATTAAGCACTGCCTTTTGTACCACTAGAAGCCATAGCATGACCAGGCTGCAAAAAAAAATAACTGCAAAAGAGAAAGAATACAGCAAACAAGCCATTTCCTGCTGCACTCCCTATTGCTAGAATAATTTACCAATGCAGATAAGGCTGGCTCCTTCCCTGTAAAATACATTGCGCTGGTCGTCATTATCCATGTCTTGTAGGCTACATATGAGGGCAACTTCTCATGATCTGGAGTCCTCTGAGGCAATCTGCTTCAACATGCTAAGGGTGGTTCATCTAGCATTGGGAGCTCAGACTTTCTGAAGGGCAGCTCTGGCGATGTGGAATGCGTGCCAGCTGCTCGAAGACGCACTAAGACATAGGGCCTCATTACAAGTATGGAGGCAGCCATGCCCCTATAGGGCTCAATGGGAATGGGGAGGGAGCTAATAACGGGCCGTTAATAACGGGCCCGTTATTAGCTCCCTGGACCCTTGCGGAACCCGCTAAGGATGTCTGGTCTGACCAGACGTTCTGAAGGGGTCCCGCAAGGGGACCTCGTAATAGGGCATCCCGTAATGAAGGGTGCCGGTCCCGTACCGGCACCCTTCATTAGGGGAGCGCCAGGGTCGTAATGAGGCCCATTGTTCCTGATTTCGGTCTGTTGTAAGATCCCTTTTTTCTGTTTGGATTTTTTGCCTTGCTGTTGGCAATATGCTATGCCTCTGTGTTTATTTTTTTTATTGGGGCTCTACTATCCCCTTAATTGGAAGCGTAGCTTACTTCAATTAATAATTTGACAAGTCACCAGTATTTGCCATTCTTGTGATGTGACAATCTTGGCACAGCTCTAACGGGGCATGGGTGTTTTTTTTGTATATTGCATTTTTAGGGGTATTACTGAACATTGTTCACAAAAGCCTTACAGTACTTGAGGGATTGTGTAATAAAATAGGAATGTTTCTGAATAACCCCATTTCCCCTTGCTTTCTGAAGGGCAGGTGATGGTATATTTTGCAAATTTAACATGGTAGATTGTGATGTAAGGACCTGTGCTGCCTTTGATGTAACGATACTGACTCTACAATAATCTCCATCACCATCTCTGTTCCGTTGTCCCACTGCGCTGCATGGCAACATGTGTTTTGAGTCCCCAAGTACCGGATCTGTGTGATTTGGCTGTAGTTTGCGGCGGAATTGACCGTAGTCAACTTTGCTGCGAATGCAATTTTACTGTGGCCAAACCCCGCAAATCTCTATCGCCCCCGCCTCTCAATACATCCTCCCTTCACCCCCCGCTTACCTTTTCCTCAGCCGCTGCTACTCTTAACCCTGCAGCATCAGTTCTGTCCCTGCAACGTGGGTCGGATCCGATGCCGCAGGGTCCCGTTTTCTTTTTTCTTTGTCCCCCGCCTCCAATCCTCAGGAAGCGGGGGATACCCCTGCAATCCCCGAAGACCAAAAATGCTGAACTTGGGGAGCGGGGGATGCCCCCACAACCCCCAACTCCCCAAGTTTGGCATTTATTACCAAATTTGATCTAATTTTACTGATCGAAAGGTACTGGCCAAATTCGGTCAGATGTACGATTCGATCAGTAAAATTCGATCAAATTGGGTAATACCCCGTTACCTACCAGTCTTGCAACTGAATTTAACTGGAGAGATGCTCTGAGGCGAGAGGACTGGGGTTCTTGAAATGGGACATGACTGGTAGATATTTGCTCGTTCTGGCAGACAGCGGGTGCCAGCATTTCTTTTTGATATTTTATTAATGATAACTTTGTAATTATGCAGTACCGGACAGCCTGTGTGCATGTACCGTAATCTAAGACAGTGTCTGCCAGGGCTTTATGTCCTGTTTCACGCCATGTTCTTTTTGACCTGGGGTCCATCCCCACTCTATCCTGACCCCTTCCAAGGTTATCCATCCGGAACATGACAACAAGCAGCCCGGGCAGGGCTGTCGATTGGGGTTGCCACTAGCCCAGATTTTGACCTGCCCCTATTTCACAGTATTTTTCTAGGTCTGTCCCGTAGTCCAGTTTAGCTGCAATACATCTGGATTTTATGTGTCTCCTGGGACAGCAGCAGTCTGAGTTTCAAGACTCAGAAGCCAGGGAAGTTGCAGCAGGGGCGGCCTCTGGCCTTTGAAGGTGTGTGTCAGCCATTGCTGAATGATTTACAGCTCTGTTGTCAGAAAAGGGCTCGCCAGCAGGCAGCAATTAATCGGAACTCGGTCATGGGGGCAAGTACACGTCCAGCAACCGTTTCACATGCTAAGTACCAACTCTGGATGCAAAGAGCTAATGTTGGGGCTGTTCATTTTGATGGCCCCTATGCATTTTCAAGGCAAGACCAGACAACAGGTCTCACAAGCTATTTGTGAATGAATATGTCAATTGTATATTTATACAAAATTTACAAGCCTGCCTGCTTATTTAAAACCCAAATAAACACACATTTTATTTACACTTTTTCAAAACTATATGCTGGATGCCTATTTTCAAAAATGCAATAAGCAAGAAACCTTTATTAATAATACAACCAACCCACAGCAGACCTCAGACACCTCCTTGTTGCCGTGTCATGCATGAATAGGGCACTCAGACATGCCTCCTTTTTTGCATTCTGTCACTTAAAGCTCTGCAATGATAAATGAGAAGTTAAACTACAAACACAAGAATGTCCAGAAACACTCAGCACAGAATGCACTACTTGCACCTGACCTACATGGTGCAACGAAATATGCATCTCTGCTTCACAACCACCATATAGAGTATGGAGGCAGCAGTGGTGGGAAAGAAGCTGACTAGTGATCAATGTTTGCTTTTTAGCCAATGTCAATCTGCATTCACTTTGCGGTACACACATTTGGGAAAAGCTGAACTACAAGTCCCAGAATGCAAACCACTATTGAATGAACGGGTATGGCTGGATGAGAGGTACCAGGCATATTACGGGACCACTTCACAATGCTTAAAGCTTTATTGTAATGTAGTCCCTTCTCTGTAGACTTAACAAGCTAACCAATTTCTAGTGAGAGTTACACCATTCATGGATTCCCGGCCCACATCAACTTTCAAGCATGCTTCTTGTAGATCTGCATTCCATTTGGGAACATTAAACGTCACTATTGTGTAAGGGAGCAAGGTGGCTATTATACTAATGTATGATATGCGTACCAAGTACAACAACAAAGATTAAATGGGGAGATTCAATAACAGGCAAGTTTCTGTAAAAAACAGGAGGAATGGGGAAAGTCAGTGTACCCCGGCACAGCCTCTTATCTCCTCTCACAAAAAGAATACGAATCGGGTGAAAAATATTATCTGGCAGGATTAAATAAGTTTATCCTTCTGTGCCTTATCTGTTGTACATCTAATGTGAACTACAAAAGCCCTATTTTTCCATCAAATAAAGAAAGATTTAAGGGCCTAATTCATAGAACATTTTCCAATGAGGTTTTGCCATTATAAAATGCTTCTGTGAATTAGGCCCTATATATATATATATATATATATATATATATATATATATATATATATATATATATATATATATATATATATTTGCTCAGATGAAATTAATTAAAAAGTGAAGATTATAAATTGCAATTGTAAAAAAATGTCTACATAGTTAAAAATGTTGGCATGAGTGTGTGTGTGTGCATGCTATTATACCTACTTTTGTTACCATGAGATATGACAATGGCAGAATGTTTAATAAATAGTAGTGGTGTCAGGCGCGAGTCGTAAATATTGGAGCATTTGATTTCAACTGTAGGCAACTCTGGCTTGACATCAGTGGATCCATGTTTGTCAGAACCAGCTCAGCTTCTCCTCATTCCAAGGTAAACAAATGTATGGTATATAATCAGGGTCCTTTCTCCCCTATAAATGTCCAACTAGCTAGTCCCTCATCCTCTTCTAAAGCTGCGAGAGGAAAGCAGACACAGAAACCACACTCCACACCAGAAACTCCATCCATCCGGACATGGAATCCCACCAGGACCTCTGAACCTTTTGACACCGCTCCATAGACCATCCGCTGTCTTTGTCCTCAAATGGCTGCTGAGGAGGAGAAACGTAGTATAAATCAGAGGGAGGCAGGGAGGGATAATACTTGCCTCTGTGTTTCTTAATAGAATCCAAACCCCCACTCACGTTAGTGCAGGGGTTAACCATTCTATGTCGAGACCGGAGGCTTCCTATTATGCAAGTTCAAAGCTCTTGCAACACTACATTAGCTACTTGCTGAACCTTTCTGTGGTAAAAAGACTTAAACGTGGATTCTTTAGACCAGTCAGCTGCTCGCAGAATATCCTCCAACCTGCCTCCCAGCAATGCTGATTTAGAAGCCATGGCTCCCCTAACAGAATGAGCGCCAAAGATAAACATATCAATGCCAGCTTCTCTCATAACCCAACGCACCTAGCGAGCTAAGGTGGCTGAGGAAACTGCAGCAAAAGGCTTTCTGAAGGAGACAAGCAGCTGAGAGGTGAAAGGAGCCCACAACTCCCTAGTAACTTTGATATATGTTTGTAAAGAATAAACCACACACAGTTTCTGATCCTCCGGAAAAGAAGGATAAGAAATTGAGGTAAACACTTTGTTCTGCGTGAAATAAAGAAAGTCACTCCTTCTGGAGAAAAAATCTTGTTATCCACATCCAATGCTTTAACATCCAAAACCCTTGTAATGGAAACCAGGCATAACAGCACAGATAATTTTGCAGATAATTGCTGAAGCGAAAGATTATCATTATTTGGCCATGATGGGAACAACGAAAGACCACATTTAGATTCCAGAAAACAGAATACTTAGCCTTAGGCAGGATCTTAATCCTGATGGACCGCAACGCTCTTTTCACTAGAAAATGTCGACCCACCGGTTTTCCTTTAACCAATATGTGCCCTGCTGAGATGGCCGAACGAAAGTTATTGATTGTCCTATACGCCTTCCCCTCCTTAAAGAGGGACACCAGGAAGTTAACTATCTCCACTGGTGCGGCAGAAATGGAATCGAGACCCCTTTCCACACACAAGTCCACCCAGCATGCTCATAGAGATGAATAGGAAACCTGAGTGGATCTAGCCCAAGAGTCTCTGATGACCTCACAAGCATCTCCCGAAAGGCCTGGGAGAACCCAGGACTCGCAGAAATCTTCCAAGCCATGAACTGCAGCTGCCCCTGCAAAACCAACTCGTAACAGCCACCCCCCACCCTTCCCGGATGTGAGATTATGATCGGGAAGGACGGAAGGAGCCTGGGGATATCTGCCGTAAGTTCCAGAAGGTTTGGAAACCATATCTGAGTTGGGAAAAACAGGGTCAAGAGGACCAACAATGCTGCTTGCCTGAGTACTTGGAGTAAAACTCTTGAAATTAGGGAGAACGGAGAGAATGCATACCCTTGAAGGTAACCCCAGTCTTGAAGAAAAACATTTACTGCCACTGTGTCCGGATCCGGATGCCAACTGAAGAAATAAGGGACCTGACGAGGTGGACAGATACATAAGAAACAGACCCAAACCTGCGACAAGATCGCAAACACTTCGCTGTTCAGCTTCCAATCGCTGCTGTACCTGGAGTTCCAGTCTGCCACTGTATTGTTGAGGTCTGACAGATACTCTGCTTGTAGCACGATCCTTCGATTGAGGCAAAAGGGCTAAAAAGGGCCAAAAATCCCTTGCCATGTCTGCTAATCCCTTGTATCGCGTGCCCCCCAACTTGTTGATGAAGAGAACCGCTGATACGTTGCCCATGCTCAAGAAGATGCAACAATTTGCTATGTCCTTGTCTTCACTGCAAAGGACCCTGCTAGGAATTCGAGACAATTGATGTGGAGGGACTGCTCTAGAGTGGACCACTTTCCCCCTGTAGAAACCTCTTTCTTTCACACTCCCCAACTTTGCATGTGTTGCAGCCACCAGTGAAGCTCTGCTGTTGCGTCTTGAGACAGATGCACCACCTGAGAATAGGGCGCCTCTGACTGAAGATGCAGAGTCTTCAGCCTCTGAAGATCCCTGTAATGAAGAGGGGCTGGAAAAATAGCCTGAATGGATGCTGACAGCATACTTATAATCCTGGCAAGCAGCCAAAGAGACAACACTCCTTTCTTCAGTACAGACTTGATCTGGGCTCAAATCCCCTACATCCTCTTCTGGGGTAACACAGCTGAGAATCTATAACGAAAGCCCAGAAACTGCACACATTGAGTAGGCACGAGGTAAAACCTTTCCTGATTGATTACAAACCCCAGATTCGTAAGAAGGGACACTGCCAACCGAAGCTGGGTGAGAAGACACACCTCCTGCGCTAAGACAAGCATGTCGTCTAGATAAATGATTATCCTTATCCCAATGGACCGCAGGAAAGCCATCACTGGCCACAGCAGCTTGGTGAAGCACCAAGGGGCTGAGGGAGAGACCGAACAGGAGACGCAAACTGCCAAAACTGATCCTGCCACTGAAACTGCAGATACTGCTCATGAGGGGAAAAACCGGAACCACCAAATACACATCCTTCAGGTCGATCTTGCGCATCCAATCCCATTGTAGGTGAGAATCCCTCAACAGATTAATCCTTTCCACAGAAGAACTGTGGGCCTTGAGGTTGATAACTGCCCCGAACCCCCCCATCTGGTTTGGGCAGCAAAAAGATTAAACGGGTAATCCGCCATCACCGTGTGCACCACCTCCCCTTTTTGAATGAGTGTCACGGCCACAGGCAACTGGCGAGTCTGGCGGAGGTGGAAACCCAGACGCCATTAGACTGTTCCGCCACGTTTCTTTGGAAACACCTTTCGCGGTCTAGTCTTTCTTCCAACATGGCCGCTAGTTGAGTATTTCACCATTCGAATCGCGGCAGCTCAGCGGGTTGCAACTGTGCTTCTCTGTGTTGCTAGCGCTCATTTACTGTGTTTCCCTTCTGCGGTCATTTGCCCGCTCCTTTTCCTTCCCGAAACCCTTTCCCCCCTCTCTTTTTTCTCTTCCCCGTTTTTCCCTTGTTCCTTCGTTTTTCCCATTTTGGTCCTTCCTCCTGGACTGTTTTGCTTCCTGTATCCTTGTCAATCCTCCTCCAGCAACGTTTATTTATGTTGCGGTTGTTTCCCGCTATACTCGTCCGACTTTTGAAGTACTCCTCTGGTGAATCTCTGCAAGTTTTCACCATTGCGGACCAGCCAATCGACAGTCCTCTTCTATACATTGAGGGTTTTTTTGTGCCCTTGTGGCCTTTTCCCCATATACCTATCTGGCTGTCGCAGAGAGGAGTCATCGTGAATTTCTCTACATAAGAGTCACGGTGGCTTCCTTTCGAGGCAGACCCTATCTGCTCACAAAAAAGAAGTCTCAAGCGCGACACCCCCGAAGGAAGAAGCTGAGCTACTCCACTTCATCAGGTGAGGAGGAGGAAGGTATCTTGGGGGAGCTCTGTAATTCAAGTGAAGGGGAGGACATTACAGACCCCGCGGCCAATCCAGTAGGACAGTCTGCTAGTCCTGACAGATTGCAACGCCCAAGTGAAGACATGGCCACGCCATAGCAAGAGCTGGTGGCAGCGGTCCAGAACCTCAACGCAGAGGTCCAGACACTCAAGACCGACAACGCGGCGCTTCAGCAGAGAGTAGTCGCTAGAGAACAAAAGACTACGGTGTACCCCCTTTACCCCTGGTGTCAGGGAAGTTTGATTGCTGTGAAAGAAAGGTAAAGGAATTTCTGGAAGCCTGTAACATTCACTTCACATTCAGGCAAAATGCCTTTTCCACGGACCATGCTAAGGTGGGGTTCATGATAACGCATTTGACTGGGAATGCCTTGGCATGGGCAACCCCGTTGGTATCCCAGTCAGACCCAGTCCTACAAGATTACGCTGCATTAAAAAATCTCCTGAAACAGACCTTTCTTCAGACAGAATGTGCCCATATCGCCAGCGAGGACTTACTGGATGTGCGTCAAGGAAACTCCGACCTACTCTCCTACATTTCCACCTTCAAGAAATTGGCAGCTAAGGCTGGTTGGCAAGAGCAGGCCCATTACACGATTTTCCGCAGAGGATTGCGGGAAGAACTAAAGGATGAGCTTGCCGGGATTCCTCGTCCAGAATCCTTCTCGGATCTGCTAGCGGCGGTTCTAAGGATTGATTCCCGCTTAACTGAACGGAAGAACGAAAAGAAGAAGAATTGTAGCTCTACCCCATTCCCGGACACTCACACTCCAGCCTCCTCACCTGCTACCCGGAATGCCTGAGACGAACCCATGCACATAGGTACCAACAGACCTCCATTGACCGCCAAAGAGAAGAAAAGGAGACGTGAAGAGAGTCTTTGCATGTATTGCGGTTCAGCCACTCACCTATTGAGGGATTGCCCGGATGTGCCCCCCAGAAGGTCGGGAAACGAACGCCCTTGGTAGTTGGTAGGACAGACTACCGAGGGACTCTTCCTTGTTCCTACACTGCACTCTCGGTAACCTCTGCCAAGACATCTGAAGACCGGCGCCTGATGGTAATAGGCATCAGACTTTGTTTCAGAGATAAAGAGGTTGACACTGACACTCAGGCGTTATTGGATTGCAGAGCCGCTGGAAACTTTCTGGATACCTTGTGGGCAGATAAGGTGGGTCTACTCAGAATTGCCAAAAAAGAAGATCAGAAGGTTGAAGGGGTAGACGGTACTCCCCTATGTTCCGGACTCATAACACATACCACAGAGGCAGTACAAATCTCCATACAGCAACACAAAGTGTTGATACAGTTCGACATAATCCGTGCTGCTCATTTCCAAGTCATTTTGGGAATCGGTTGGCTCCGGAAGCACAACCCAACAGTGGATTGGACAAATAAACTACTGAGCTTCCACTCCAAGTACTGTCAGAAAGAGTGTTTACCGGAACCTTTATACGAAACCGTAAAAACGGTGTGCGCTACAGAAAGGAGTTCCATTCATTGTATCCCAGGTTGTTTTTCAGAGTACTCAGAAGTATTCCAGGAACAGGTACCCATTGAACTCCCTCCGCATAGACCTGAGGACTGTGGTATCGACCTGGTCCCTCAGGCCTTGGTTCCTTTCGGAAGGATGTATCCCCTCTCTTTGTCAGAAAAGGCTGTACTCAGGCGCTACAACGGACTTATCCGCTCTTCCAAATCCCCCGCAGGTGCCTCTTTGTTTTTCATCCCCAAGCGAGACAGCAAAGAGTTGAGACCGTGCATCGACTACAGGGGACTAAACAAAGTGACCATCAAGGATCGCTACCCGATGCCCATCATCTCTGAAATTTTGGAAGCTGTCCAGGGCTCAGTAGTGTTCACCAAGCTCGACCTACGGAATGCCTACCGTTTGCTCTGGATTAGATCAGGGGCTGAATGGAAGACGGCTTTTTGCACTCCCTAGGGTCTGTATGAATACCAGGTGATGCCATTTGGCCTGGTCAATGCACCCTCGATTTTCCAAAGGTTCATGCACCGTTTGTTTTCCGATCTATTGGGTCAAAACACAGTGGTCTACTTGGATGATATCCTGGTGTATTCCCGCAAACAGGAGGACCATATTCCCCAAGTAAAGGAGGTTCTACGCAGATTACAACAACACCATCTTCTGGTAAAACCGGAGAAATGTACCTTTAACCAGTCCTCCTTGTCCTATCTGGGATTCATCCTATCCGAGCAAGGAATAACCATGGACCCCAAGAAGGTCGAAGCTATCCTAGGCTGGCCGTCACCCACCTCCATCAAAGAGATTCAATGATTCTTGGGACTATCAAATTTTTATCGGAAGTTTATCCCAGAATTTTTTCAGCTTACTCTTCCCATAACTTCCTTGTTAAAGAAGTCTTCCAGGCCTTTTGTTTGGTCAGAAGAGGCTGAAGCAGAGTTTCTGTACAGCATCCATTTTAAAGCAGCCAAATCAATTAAGACCTTTTATCCTGGAGACTGATGAGTTAGCGGCGGCCGTGGGTGCAGTTCTCCTTCAATCGGACCAAGGCCGGGAACATCCAGTGGCTTATTATTCCAAGACTTTGACCACAAGCCAATGGAATTATTCTGTCATAGAACGGGAACTTCTTGCCATGAAGTTGGCTTGCCTTGAGTGGAGACATATACTCCAAGGGAGTCTTCATCCTTTCCAAATACGTACAGACCATAACAACTTACAAATCCTCAAGCAACAAGAATGCTACAACACCAGACAAGCCAGGTGGGCTCACTTCTTTGCTCAATTCCATTTTTCCATAACCTACACACCTGGTACCCAAAACCAAATCACGGATGCATTGTCCTGCAGAGACGACACGAACCAAACCTACCAGAAGAATTTGATGTTCCCCCATACCCGAATAATCACTCTGGTAACCTCCTTTTTGCAGGAAGTGAGAGAAGCTTCTACGGATGTGTCAACTATAGGTACTAGTAAACTGCCAGTCAACACTAAAGATGGTCTATGCTTCGTCCACGGAAGACTGTTCTTACCCACACTAAGACATCGTCAACAGGTCCTTCGATGGTGTCATGACTCCAAAGCCGCCGGACATCGAGGGATACGTGGAACATTGGAATTGCTCAAACGATTGTTCCATTGGCCCAACATGAAGGCTGATACTCAGACCTACGTACAGTCGTGTCTAGTGTGTCAGCAGAACAAGCATTCCACCCAAAGACCTTTGGGGTTGTTACACCAAGAACTGATCCCTTCGGGTCCCTGGAAGTCCCTCTCTACCAACTTCATCGTTGACCTGCCTAGTTCCCAGGGTTGTACATGTATCATGGTCACAGTTGGCTCATACTCCAAACTTGCTAATTTCTCCCCTCTGTCCAAGCTACCTGCAGCCTCCATCATGGCAGAAGTCTTTCTAAAAGATATCTTTCGCCTACACGGCCTACCCCAGAAGACCGTGTCAGATCGAGGTAACCAATATACCTCCAGATTCTGGGAGGCCTTGTGTAAACTTTTGGGTATGGAGAGGGCTCTTTCTTCAGGATTCCACCCCCAAACAAATGGCCAGACTGAAAGACTCAACGGAACACTGGAACAGTATCTGAGATGCTTTGTCAATCAACAACAAGACAACTGGGTAGCCCTGCTTCCCACCGCTGAGTTTGCGTACAATAATGCGGTGCATTCCGCCACGGGTATCAGCCCCTTTTATTGTACGTATGGATTCCATCCTCAATCCATCATACCTACCGTCTGGAAAGAAACCAACATCCCGTCTTTAGAGACTAGACTCAAACAGCTTAAGGAAGCTCATGACACGGCAAGACAGAGCTTACAGAAGGCCAGCCGACGGTATAAGGAGCAAGAAGTATAAGGAGCTGAAGCCGGAACATCCTCCCCTAGGTGCAGACAGCTTGGGGCGGGAAGAGCCCTTGAACTGACGACCAGAGGAGCGGGCTCTGCCTCTTCCGACCTTGGCAAAAACACCCAGGTGAGGGCTTTTTTGATGTTGCTCGGTGCCTTATCGAAGGGTGTGAAAGTGTGCACAAAGATAGAGAGCTCCTTGGCAAATCTCTCACCAAAAAGCAACCCCTCGGCCTTGGGCACTGCCTCTGCAGAGCCATGTCCACTAGCTTAGGCTCTAAGCGCATCAATAAGGCTTTATGTTGCTCTAAGGTACAGGTGAATTGGCGTTGCCGAGCAGGCACACTGAATGCTGGACCCAGCCCCTGAGTACATTGATGTCTAGCTGGGTGTCATATAACACGCTCTCCTCCAGCATATCTAAAACTTGAGCAAGGGGCCCAACATATCCAAAGGCTTATCCAGGTAAGACCTCAGGGCTTTATCTATTTCCTTCTGAGGGTGTTGACCCTTTTTTGATAGAAAAACCACCATAGAACGGTCAATCTCAGGGGCTGCTGCCACATTATCAGGGAGAGAAGGGCGAGAACACTCAGCCCATAGCTTATTATGCGCTTTCTTCTCCATGGGTTTCCTTACCCAATGCTGCATGAAGGAGGTCAGAGCCTCCGTTGGCATGCACTTAGCCGAGCAAGGGTGCTGAATATCAGCGGGATCAAAAGAATGGCTCCCCCAAAATGTCACAGAACACTTTCTTCCCTTACTGGGATACCTCCTTCTTTATCTTCTTCCTCTTAGGGGGGGAATCTGAATCCTCATAAGACAAGGATTTGGGGAAGAAATCACAGGGGAAGCCCTGTGTCTGCTCCTATGCCTGTTCCTGGGCTGAGACCCCCCTCTCTATATGCTGAGACTTTTCTGTACACTTACGAGGTCTATGCACCTCTACTGGGGCTTTCGAAGGGCCAGCAGGTTCCTTACCATGAAAGTGAGCTATGCCCTTTATCAGGCGGTCAAAAGCAGAAGCTAAAGTATTGTTGAGGTCCCACATTGCGTCATTAATTGACTCCTGGGCCACCCTACACAGGTGACCAACCACCCCTTTCCAACCTGTGTCCTGCAGTCCCTTGCTTTTCTGGGACCCCATTCCCATCTGAGGAACTACCCTGACTAACAAGATGCCCCCTTCATTTAACCCTGCCTCAAGCTCTCCCCCTCTTGGAACTGACATGGTTTCTTTTAAAGCTAAATTCCCAGATATTTGCAAAAAAAAGAAAAGGGGGGATATATGGGCACAATATATGGACAATATAAACAGGTAGCCCCACCTCGATCAGAGGTCATTCTCCCCCCAGACCCTTGCCAGGCACCACACAGGTGAGAGCAGAAGAAGGCCAAGCAGGCCATCACTAGAATTCCTCTAGAGAGCTTGACATATGCTCCCAAGTCGAGCAGGCTTCTTTCCGACCAATTTGGAGTAAAAAGGGGTGTGTGTCACAGCAATAAACACCTCCTCACAAGCTGGAGCTCGAAAAAAACACGGTTGTTGTAACTATACAGTGCATCCACAAGATGGCGCCCCTGCGCCGACGAACGTGCTCCAAGCGCGAGCACCTCCCATGGGTGCTGTTGGCATTCTCCGGCCCCCACCAGAGATCCTGTGAGCCCCCGCCCCTCCACAGACTCACACACACACAGCTGCTTCAGGTTCGGTGTCCCCGGTCGCATTGACGCGGCCAGGAACGCCCTGTTTATTTATACCGCATGCAGCAGAGTGGAACGTCACTCCGCCGCGTGTGCGCGCCCTTAAGGGAGCAGCACCAAAGGTGCTCGCGCCCCAACAAGTGAAGGGATACAAACTAACCTTGTATGCCTGCGGGCATGCGAGGGAAGAAAGAGGGCAAACGGGCCCAAAATTAACCCTGCATGCCTACTGGCACACAAAGGAGAACAAACGATACGGAAAGTTACATGCAGCGCGGGGGGCTCAGAAGCCTCCTGGGCTTCAGCTGACACAAGCGAACGCTCGAACAATGTAACGTTGCAAAGTAAACACAAGCACACTGCTCATACAAAGATGCTTGTTTAAGCAAATCCACAGCGAAGTGCAAGCCGTTACCAACCATGATATAAAACATGTAAACTCTTTTAACATACACAAGCAAATAGATATTAGCATACATACAGCTCGAAAAGTCGAAAGAATACTCATCTGCTAGTCGAGCATCAAAGAAGAGGATGAAGGACTAGCTACTTGCAAATTAACAAGGGGGGTCCTGGGAGTCCCTCTGCCAGACATTAGTCCTGGTTACGAGAGACTGACCCAGAGTCTTTAGCTCACTATCTTTCACGGAGAAGAAATATCCCAAACATATCAGTCTTTGTCCTGCCCTGGGGCAGTCCAGCACCGAAATGCTAGGCAATTCTCCTCTGAACAAGAGTACCAACAGAAACCCCAGACATGTGTTTCGGTCTGGTTGGACCTCATCAATAGGGTGAATCTGTGCCTCTCTAAGAATAGTGAGCAAGGGGTCCACGTCTGGATTCCCCTAGTAACTAAGGGTGAGACCCAAAGTCACTTAAATATGCAAATTAACAAGGGGGGTCCTGGGAGTCCCTCTGCCAGACATTAGACCTGGTTACGAGAGACTTACCCAGAGTCTTTAGCTCACTATCTTTCACGGAGAAGAAATATCCCAAACATATCAGTCTTTGTCCTGCCCTGGGGCAGTCCAGCACCGAAATGCTAGGCAATTCTCCTCTGAACAAGAGTACCAACAGAAACCCCAGACACGTGTTTCGGTCTGGTTGGACCTCATCAGTAGGGTGGATCTGTGCCTCTCTAAGAATAGTGAGCAAGGGGTCACCTCTGGATTCCCCTAGTAACTAAGGGTGAGACCCAAAGTCACTTAAATATACAAATTAACAAGGGGGTCCTGGGAGTCCCTCTGCCAGACATTAGTCCTGGTTACGAGAGACTTACCCAGAGTCTTTAGCTCACTATCTTTCACGGAGAAGAAATATCCCAAACATATCAGTCTTTGTCCTGCCCTGGGTCAGTCCAGCACCGAAATGCTAGGCAATTCTCCTCTGAACAAGAGTACCAACAGAAACCCCCCCGGTCTGGTTGGACCTCATCAGTAGGGTGGATCTGTGCCTCTCTAAGAATAGTGAGCAAGGGGTCCACGTCTGGATTCCCCTAGTAACTAAGGGTGAGACCCAAAGTCACTTAAATATGCAAATTAACAAGGGGGGTCATGGGAGTCCCTCTGCCAGACATTAGTCCTGGTTACGAGAGACTTACACAGAGTCTTTAGCTCACTATCTTTCACAGAGAAGAAATATCCCAAACATATCAGTCTTTGTCCTGCCTGGGGTAGTCCAGCACCAAAATGCTAGGCAATTCTCCTCTGAACAAGAGTACCAACAGAAACCCCAGACACGTGTTTCGGTCTGGTTGGACCTCATCAGTAGGGCGGATCTGTGCTTCTCTAAGAATAGTGAGCAAGGGGTCCACGTCTGGATTCCCCTAGTAACTAAGGGTGAGACCCAAAGTCACTTAAATATGCAAATTAACAAGGGGGGTCCTGGGAGTCCCTCTGCCAGACATTAGTCCTAGTTACGAGAGACTTACTCTTTCACAGAGAAGAAATATCCCAAACATATCAGTCTTTGTCCTGCCCTGGGGCAGTCCAGCACCGAAATGCTAGGCAATTCTCCTCTGAACAATAGTACCAACAGAAACCCCAGACACGTGTTTCGGTCTGGTTGGACCTCATCAGTAGGGTGGATCTGTGCCTCTCTAAGAATAGTGAGCAAGGGGTCCACGTCTGGATTCCCCTAGTAACTAAGGGTGAGACCCAAAGTCACTTACATATGCAAATTAACAAGGGGGGTCATGGGAGTCCCTCTGCCAGACATTAGTCCTGGTTACGAGAGACTTACCCAGAGTCTTTAGCTCACTATCTTTCACGGAGAAGAAATATCCCAAACATATCAGTCTTTGTCCTGCCTGGGGCAGTCCAGCACCAAAATGCTAGGCAATTCTCCTCTGAACAAGAGTACCAACAGAAACCCCAGACACGTGTTTCGGTCTGGTTGGCCCTCATCAGTAGGGTGGATCTGTGCCTCTCTAAGAATAGTGAGCAAGGGGTCCACGTCTGGATTCCCCTAGTAACTAAGGGTGAGACCCCAAAGTCACTTAAATATGCAAATTAACAAGGGGGGTCCTGGGAGTCCCTCTGCCAGACATTAGTCCTGGTTACGAGAGACTTACCCAGAGTCTTTAGCTCACTATCTTTCACGGAGAAGAAATATCCCAAACATATCAGTCTTTGTCCTGCCCTGGGGCAGTCCAGCACCGAAATGCTAGGCAATTCTCCTCTGAACAAGAGTACCAACAGAAACTCCAGACACGTGTTTCGGTCTGGTTGGACCTCATCAGTAGGGTGGATCTGTGCCTCTCTAAGAATAGTGAGCAAGGGGTCCACGTCTGGATTCCCCTAGTAACTAAGGGTGAGACCCAGAGTCACTTAAATATGCAAATTAACAAGGGGAGTCCTGGGAGTCCCTCTGCCAGACATTAGTCCTGGTTACGAGAGACTTACCCAGGTTTTGGACATTTAATGGGAGAGGAAGGATTGGCTGTCATGCTAGGGCTGCCATCTTGGATTGAGGTCCTTAGGTTTTCTCTCTTGTGTTATGTATTGTTTTTAAAATGATTCAGTGTTTATTACTTTTTTTTAATTTAATGTGCTACACTCAATATAAAACATATCCATATACCTAGATAAAATAAAATACAATAAAACAATCATCTTTTTAAAAATCATATAGATACTATTAATAAAAACCAAATCTTACATTTTCAAATCTTTGCTGCTGGTTGACAGTAAAGCAATGATGCATAATAGGAAGCCTGAGGTCTCGACCTAGAATTTTGTGAAATGTCATTTTAGCCATACATAATTATTTTGTATTATAATGCAGATTGCTTTTCAAAAAACGAACGTAAGTCAATTAAACACATACTGCTATCATGATTTCTTTTTTCTCCTTGCAGTTTCCGAATCTGAAAGTGGTGTGTCAAGGAGTGGAGGCCTCTAAAATGCAGGTGTGGTTAAAAGTCCGGTTTTTGCTTCAAACAAAGATGGCAACCCTAATGTCAATATAAACCTCTACGTCTGGCTCGCCATGGTTGCGGTTGTTGTTGTACTCAGTGGTGGCGTCTGTCGCGTCCCACAACAAAGGGCTGGTGTTATGTACATACTGCGGCCTTTTTGTCAATACTGTGCAGGTGGTGTGCGTTCGCGTGGATCACGCTATTGTTCACGGTAAACACGCCCGGGCAGGTGGAACTTTTCATGAGCTTCAGGCAGCCGAACGCCGTGGTGCTTTTCAAATAGCAGTGCAGCTGTGTGCAATAACGGACAATGACATCAGACGCATGCGTGCTCTCAGAGTTAAGCCGCGTGAATGATTCCCAGGGCAACAACGTTTTATCCGACCAAAGCCTTGCAGTTTCATCTCACCTGACTGGCGCCTAGGAATCAGGCTGGCATCATGTGGCATGGCATAACAACACATGTAATGACTCCAGCAAAATCGCAGTTTACTAAAAGCAATACATTATAAGAGGCATGCAGAGGACTTCATGATAGGTTTCCCCTTGTCCACACTCTTCCCCACGAGTCATGCTTTGGTCCTGCCACAGAAGTAGCACTGACTTCATTTGGGCCTTAATTCCAGTTTCCAACGTGGGCCTTACATCCCAGGTAAATAAAAGGGATGCAAGCAGACCTTCATCAGAAAAGGATATTCGTTTACACAACACTGCAGTGGAAGCAAGCAGCCCAACAAGGGGTGAGGCAAACATCCAATTAAAGCGTTTGCCAACTTGACCATGGGCTTTGGAACAACAGATGCTTCTACTGGCCATGGGAATACAACTCAAGAACTTCCATTTAGGTCGGATCAATGATGGGCTCATGCGGTTTTTGGGAACTGGAATCACATTGTCCCTGTTGCGTAGCAAATACAGCCATGTACCTCGCGCATGCGCGGAAGTTATTAAAGGCGGTCGTCCGGCAGTTCGCGCCGGCGACCGGAGCAGACACACGTCTCCGGCGTCGTATCTGTGGATGCCTGCCCACATGTGTGAGTGTGTATGCGTGTGAGGCCCTGACACGCCCTGAGGCCCGTAACACTGGCGACGAGGGCGGACACGGAGCCGTCCTCCGCTCCGAAGGCATCGGAGAGAAAGAACGTTGCTTCGTGTGCATCGATCGTATGCATACAGACCCGCACGCACGGCTGGCGGACATTTTCTTGATCTACTTCCGCACGCAGATTGCAGTGGTTGCGGCCCGAGAGGGTGCTCGTGCGCCCTCTGCCTTCTGCACTGCTCCAGAGCAATTTTTGGAACCACCACAGCCCAGATACCACAGGGTTGTGGTAAAGACAAGGAAGACAGTGTGAAAGCCCTCTGAAGTTGACTGGTCACCTCGACATCTACTGGACAAGGATCACTGTGAGTACATCTCATCATCATGGGTGAAGAAAGAGAGGAAGAAGAAAATGCTGTGGCCCCAATACCACGCAGAATGCACAGTACTCTAGCCCCCATGCCTGAATTTGATACCACAGGCCCCCCCATCTAAACTAGGACCGAAGTGGATCACATGGGTCAAAAAGCTGGAAATGTTTTTTAGGGCCTCGGGAGAAACGGATGATGAGGCGAAGATTGCCATCATGGTCTATTCTGCAGATACTGAAGGTCAACGCATATATGACTCTCTCAACATTCCAGCAGCTACTTATGATGCGGTCAAGCAAGCACTCCGTGACCACTTCCTTCCTATGGCGAACATTGGTATTGACAGGTTTGTCATGGGCACTGAGAAACAATTGGAAGAGGAGTCATTAGACCAGTTTTGTGCTCGTTTGAGACACCTAGCGAGTTCCTGTAGATGGGTGAGGAAGAAATGGTTCGCAACCAGCTGCTTCAAGGTTGCTGCTCAGGGAAACTGAGGAGACAAGTCCTAAGAGAACCTGGACTGACTCTGCAGCAAATTCTGGACATGGGGAGAGAGTACGAACTGGCGGAGGCAAGAGGGGCGAAAATGGACGCTGCTACACGCTCCAGGAAAGAGGAAGAAGCATATGCAATAGGACGTTCTGCCACAGGGAAGGCCAGATGGACACCAAGGAGAGGTGACGGGCCCACAACGCAAGGGAATGTCTCATCGTGTTCATACTGTGGATACGATTTGCCGCATGCGGGAGAGTGCCCAGCAAAGTCGAAGAACCTGTGGTCGATGCGGCACATCGGGACACTATGCGAGGATGTGCAGGGCAACGGCACCCGTAACAGTTTCAAGAGGACCAGAGAGAAGTGGTAGGAGTGTCACTGGGAGAGTAAGGGGCTTATCGTCTGTCGAACAAGGAATGCAAGATCTCAATATCGCAGAAGAGGAGGAGGAGGATGAAGAAATCTTTTTCATCTCAAGCATTGCGCAAGGCCCTGGAGACCGGCGACAACCCACATGCACCGTCAACATTAGCGAGATGCCAACTCCAGTCCTCATAGATACTGGGGTGTCTGTCTGCGTACTTCCAACCGAACATTACAATGCTCTTCCTGGTCCACCAAGGCTGACGGATTCCACAGCGCGAATCTACGCATTCAGAGGAAATACACCTCTCCCCATCCAAGGAGTATTCGTGGCCCCAGTCTCTCATGGTCAAAACAAAATAAAAGCAAGGTTTTTTGTCACCAGCGTAAGCCCACACTCCCTCCTAAGCTGTGCCGCGTCAGAAGCGCTAAACATTGTACACTTCACTTTTGCTGTATACCTCACTGATCTGGACCGCCTATTACAGCGCTTTGAGAAGATTTTCACTGGTATTGGAAAACTCAAGGCTGAACCCATACGGCTGCACATAGATGGGTCAGTGAGACCGACAGCGCTTAAACATCGCCGCATCCCTTTTCATCTAAGGGAACAAGTTGAGAAAGAGCTACAGTCACTGGTGGACAAAGACATTATCGAAAGGGTAGATGGACCCACTCCCTGGGTCTCTCCAATTGTGGTGGCCCCAAAGCCGAAACAACCAGGGGCAGTACGCATCTGCGTAGATATGAGGCTGCCCAATGTGGCGATCAAAAGAGAACGCCATCTCACACCTACCCTCGATGACATCGTCGGAGAGCTCCAGGGAGCAAGGGTTTTCTCGAAGCTAGACTTAAGATCAGGTTACCACCAGTTGGAGCTCCACCCCGAGTCTAGATACATTACTACCTTTACGACTCATGAGGGGTTGTATCAATACAAAAGACTTAGTTTCGGGATCTCGTCCGCAGCGGAGGGCTTCCAGAATGCCATCAGGGGGGCACTGTCAGGGGTCATCAACATGTCGGATGACATCCTAGTTTTTGCCAAGTCAGAAGCTGAACATTTGAAGCGCCTCGAGAACACCCTTGAGAGACTGTGCAGTGACGGTTTAACCTTACATAAAGAAAAATGCGAATTTGAAGGACAGGCTTGTATTTTTCGGATTTGTATTTCATGCTGGAGGAATTTCCCCTGATCCGGAGAAGGTAAAAGACATCCGAGATGCATCCCCACCAGCGTCCCCAGCCGAAGTAAGAAGCTTCCTAGGGATGGTCAACTATTGTGGCCGCTTTATCCGAGATCTAGCCTCTCTATCAGAACCACTGAGGTCCCTCACCAGAAATGATGTGGTGTGGTCATGGACAGGGAAGGAACAAAGGGCGTTCACCGCCATCAAAAATGCCCTATCGGAGCAAGAAACAATGGCTTATTTTCACCCCGGTCGCGATTCTGAAATCGTAGTTGATGCTAGCCCAGTGGGATTGGGAGCAGTCCTCATGCAAGCAGACCAGCAATAGACCATGAGGCCCATTGCCTATGCCGGCAAAGCCCTGACCGACACAGAGAGGCGTTACTCCCAAATAGAGCGAGAAGCCTTGGCCATACTATGGGGGTGTAAACATTTCAAAATATATATTCTAGGGAAGCCAGTCGTTGTGGTGACTGACCACAAACCCCTCATCCCGATATTGTCAGGAACTTCGTCCAAACCGCCTCCGCGCATAGAAAGGTGGATGTTGGCACTCATGGAATATGGGGTCAAACTACTATATCGACCAGGGACACACAACCCGGCGGACTACCTATCGCGCCATCCGGGCAATGGGAGGCCCAGGGACTCACTATAGGTGGCGGACTGTGTGGAAGCCATACATCTGGTAGTTGAGGCAGCACTGCCTGTTGCCCTGGCACGTCAGGAAATCGCGGCTGAATCCAATAGCGATGAAGCATTCTGAAAGATAAAAAGTGCGGTGGACACAGGAGAATGGCGGGAGGTCCTCCTAGACAACTCCAGAAGGACTGCAGAGGCACAAAGGGATCTACAGGCACTCTGGAAGACACGCCATGAACTATCGGTGGCGGACGATGGAATACTGCTAAGAGGGCACCAGATCGTGATACCAGGGGCGTTAGTTGTGAAAGTCCTACAGCTGGCCCACAAGGGACATCAAGGAATGGCCAAGATGAAAGCTCGTCTCAGATTGAAAGTCTGGTTTCCTGTTCTGGAAGGCAGGGTGGAGAAATTTGTGAAGGCCTGCATCCCATGTCAAGCCGCAAGCCCTGTGGAGGAGGGGCCACCCATTTAGGGCATGGAAAGAAGTGACCGCCCATGGGGGACAGTGCACGCGGATTTCGGATCCACGGGCCGAGGTTTATACTTTCTGGTGGTGACCGACCAGTGGTCACGATACCCAGAGGTGGAGTTGGTCGAATCCACATCCAGTGACCACACCATTCTAGCTATGGACAAAATGTTCGCCACACATAGTTTCCCTCTGGAGATTTGCTCGGACAATGGGTCACCATTTCAAGGCCAGCGTTTTGTTCAATATTGTGAGGACAGGGGAATCAAACATCGCAAAATCACCCCACTATGGCCGAGAGCAAATGGCGAGGTAGAGCGGTTCATGCGAACGCTCAACAAAGTGTTCCGCATATCGGTGAATGGGGGAGAAGATCTCCGGCGCAATCTGGTCGACTTTCTCAGAGAGTATCGCACGACCCCACATCAGTCCACCGGGGTCGCCCCCGCAGAAGCCCTTTTCAAACGAATACCAAGAGGTCTACTACCCGAAGTAGAACGAAGACTACCAGGAGAGATCGACAACCGCAACATGCGCACAGAGAGGGCCATTCTGAATGAGAAAGAGACTATACGGCGACAACTACCTGAGAGGGTGATCGCAGTAGGTGACACCTTGCTGGTGCGCAACAGAAAGCCAGAAGGGAAGTTAGTGCTGCCGTACGAACCACAACCATTGGGGGTGACCCACGTCAAAGGGTCGATGGTCACGGCTGCCAACGCAAGAGGGACTGTTACCAGAAACATTTCGTTCTTCAAGCGCATACAAACTGCGAACCCTGAGGCAACCGTCAGAGATGACCCTGATCAGAATACTTGAGTGCCGTTGGAAAACGATGGGCCGCCAGAGACATCCGTGGCACCCGAGGACCCCGACGCAGGGGCACCCAGGTACCCGAGCCGGGCGGGGCGCAAGCCGCCGCAGAGGTTCCAAGACTTTATTATGGACCCTACCTCGTAACTAAGGGCACACTTATAGTGAAAGTTATGGGGGACCCTATTGGTTCCTATGTTTGCTAATGTTATTTTGTTTTGGGAGAAAAGGAGGGATGTTGCGTAGCAAATACAGCCATGTACGCATGCGCGAGCAGCATCGAGGCTCACGCATGCGCAGAAGTTATTAAAGGCGGTCGCCCGGCAGTTCGCGCCGGCGACCGGAGCAGACACACGTCTCTGGCGTCGTATCTGTGGATGCCTGCCCGCATGTGTGAGTGTGTATGCGTGTGAGGCCCAGACACGCCCTGAGGCCCGTAACAGTCCCCCCTCCCCTCAGTGGTGCATATACTGGGGATATAGGGAGAGGAATGAACCTTACGATGCAACCTTGGATCCATGTGTTGGCATGAGAAGTGACATAACAGGAAGTGACATCACAGGCACGAGACTACTGGTTTAGCCTTCTTTTGTTTAATGACAGTCTGCTTTCCATCAAAACTTAAAAGTGAACGGTAGAAGGTTTAAATGAATCATAACAACAAGCATCGATTCATCTCAGGAGGATAGCTCAGTGGCAACGTGCTGGCCTTGGAAACAAGACGACACGAAGCAACACAGGTTTAAGCACGTTATAAATACACAACTAAGAGAAACATGTTCCTGTAACAGCGCCTCGATGCCCGCGGGCTGTGAGCGCTTTAAAAATGCAAATAAAATAAAAAGAAATAAATATGAGCCAATGGGCGCCAAGTCCAAGACTGGTTTGCGGCTGGTTGCTCCTCTGTACTGGTTTAGACAGACTGAAGGGTAATAGCATGAAAGGCTGCCCAGAGTAGTGATAGGGCTCAGGAATAATGCCAAGCCTGATATCCATCACGTTTGTACTCCAAATGGAAGATATTGCTCCACACAAAACCCAATAACAATGCTTTACTTTTTGATTTCATTCTTCACGCTGTACCCTCCAGAAATACATCTCTCATATATCACCCCGCTTTTTTACCTATCATCAAGAGGATAAACCCTACAGAAGAAATACACTGAATATAATTTGCAAGGTACCTCAGTTAGTTTATGCACCTGCTATAGCGATCTCTGTTCAAGCTACGGATCACAAGTTTGCATGCCAGCAAATTATTTAATCCTTCTGAAGCTGATACAATGGGTATCAATTAAGGGGCTCCTGCCCTCCGGTCTGGGCAGGGATGAGTGATCAGCAAAGATGGCTGAGAATGGGTGTTAGTCTTAGAGGAACTTTTCCTGGACACCCAGCAGGCAAAAGTGGGATCATCAAGTCACATGTCCTCCATGGTGGGATAGAAGAGAGAAAAAAACGAAGGCAATGTGGGGCGGGTTAGCAGGGACGTCATTTCACCAAAATACCCGGAGTAGCAGAAGTGACATCACACGACCCTTGACCACTGATGACATCACATGAAGTGATGTCATTTGACCGAACCCCGAAGTGATATCACAGAAGCGATGGAACACGACCTTTCACCCCTTGACAAAACAGGAAGGGGCATCACATAGCATTGTTCCTAAGTACACTATGAAAAATATGGTTACGATATTACTATGTCATATACATTTCATACAAAAACGGGTCACCATATGTATCGTTAATATCATTGTATATATAGACCCATATTACCAAATTGCTATGAATAGAAGCAGACGTCCAAGGCCAAATGATAATTATGTGTTTTATTAAGCACTTACACTTAAGCGCTTTATATAGACCAAATATACATACACTATCACCCAACCTGTGCTGGTACTCATCAACCTCAGAAGGATGAAAGGCTGAGTTGAGGTGTTTAAGAACTGCCTAAATCAGTGACTCCCCCCCTGAAGGGTGCCTGAAATAAACCTTTAATGAGCCTAGCAATTATTGTATAGAATACCAGAAAGACTAATTATTTGTTATTCCTATTCTTTCTTATTCAGGGTCACTGCTCAAAGTGTTACACTTGGGGCAACTCCGTTTTATTTTTTCAAGAGGCCTGAACAAGAAAGCCAGCGACTCCAGAAACAAAGTGCCACATGGTCCTGGCCACAGCCTAGGAGCTAACATTTACAAAAAAAGAAAACATTTTTTCTTTAGCTTTTTTTTAGGGATTGCAAGAAAGACCACAGGGGCAGCAAGGGAGACCTCAAGTTGCGACCCCCAAATGACATCCCTGGCGGTTAGCAATCTCAGGATTAGGCAAGATCCCCCAGGCCTAAAATGAGTTTCTTTTCCCACACCTCACTCACAAACTGTTCAGCAGATTTATTTATTTATTTATGCTTACAAAGTGCATGTCACAGGCCCAGGGGCATAATAGCGCTAGCAGTACGCACAACATCCAATCATAACAGATATACAACAGAGACTGTGCCTGGGAAGAAGGACATCCCTTAGGTCAAGCCTGGCCCGAGAGCTGAGGTTACACTAGGATTCATCCAAACAGCCTGGTTTTCTAGTCCTTCTTGAAAGTAGAGAACGATTGGCACAACCTCAAATCGAGAGGCAGCGCATTGCAGTACTTGGGGGCTGCATAGACAAATGACCCCTGGTTGACCCATACCAGTTTGGACCATGGTGTACTGAGTAGGCCCACATTGTTTGATCTTAATGTCCTCCTAGCTGCCACCCATGAAAGTCGATTAGAGAGGTAAGCTGGGCTTCCATAAAGGCATTTGTGTGTAATACACAGTAAGCAGAAAGTCAATCTGCTGGCTATAGGTAGCCACTGGAGTTCTCTCCTAGCTTCTGAGACATGTTTGCGCTTCTTCAGCCCTTTTACAGTTCTGGTAGCGTTATTTTGGATCACCTGGAGACGCATGATTTCTCCTTTCCCTATGCCCTGCAGCAGACTGGCGCCATAATCCAATTTGGCACCGTTAATGGTCATAGCAATTGAGGCACAGTTATCCAGTGACAGAAAGGGTCTCAGCTGTGCAAGCAGTTTAAGGTAATAAGAGGTGGATGATACCAGAAAGCTCACATGAGCCTTCATGTCCAGCTCCTGATCAATCACCATCCCTGATGTATTTACTTTCAAGAGTGGAGATATGGTACATCCTGTGATGACCATCTCCTTGTAGACTGGGGATAGTTTCCACAGTCAAGAGGATGTCCCTATTATCATTACTTCCGTCTTTGCATCACTTAGCGCAAGATTGTTCTCCAACATCCAAGATTGAATCAAAGAGTAAACCCTATTGATGGATTCAGTGTCCCTGCTGTAATCCCCTGACAGGGCGATGAGATACTGAGTATCATCTGCATAGTTGGCATACAGTACCCCATTATCGTCCAAGTGTTGAAACAGTGGAAGTCTGAATAGATTAAACAGGATCAGGGACAGACAAGATCCCTGCAGCACCCCACAGCTTACCAGGAAGTCATCTGCCCTACCATTGTCAGCAAAGACCCTTGCTGTTCGCTCAGTCAGAAAGGATTCTATCCATTTGGCTGCTGCTGGAGAAAAGCTTGCAGAATGCACCAGTCTGTTGACCAGTAGGGCGTGATCCACCAAGTCGAATGCGGCGGAAAGATCGATCAACATGAGGAGGGCAGTGGATTCCCTTGTCTACAGTGTTCATCATGTTAGCGCAAGTTCTGTACTATGGGTCCTGCCAAAGCCCAACTGTCTCTGCCTAAGATGTGTAATTTTTCCACATGTCCCTGCACCTGAATATATGCCACCTGATCCAATATTTTCAGCAAGAAGGGTGAGTTTGAAATGGGTCTATGGTTCGTCGGGATCTCTGGGTCCAGAGACGGTTTGTTCAGTAATGGTGAGATCCATGTTTGCTTAAGGCAAGATGGCACTGAGCATTCCTTAAAGGAGGTGTTAACCAGCTTTGAGAGCAAAGGAGTCAGTTGAGTGGCACATAATTTGACCACTTTAGAGGGGCAAATATCTCCTTTACAGGATGTAGGTTTGAGGCGATTCAGCTCACGGGCCAAATCGCTCTCCGTGATTGAAGCAAAGTCGATGAGTGGATGTTGTTTATTTTGTACTTTGTGGGGGGATTTTGTCTGGGAATAGCTTGTCTGTAAATTCTTTTTTATGCTGATATCCGCCTGGATTTTCCTGACTTTATTATTTAAGGCGTCTTGAATAGCCGCACACCATTTTTTGTCTTTAACCATCGTAGACATCCATGGCACTGGGACTCAAGTTCCTTAAGTATTTTAAACACTTCTTTTGAGTCAGATTTAGCTTGTAATATCCTTTGATTGTATTTCTCTTTCTTAGCTTTAATAATAGCTTCTTTGTGTTCTTTGGCTACCTTTGCATAAGCATCCTTTACTTTACTTTATTTAACTTCTACCGTGCTCCAGGGTACCCGAGGGCTTACGGGTGCACAAATAACGATAACAAGACAGACAAACGGTAAGTACAGGGGGTCTTTCTTAGAAATCACGAGTAGTCATGAATTCTATTGGTAATTTCTGGGTATCTAGTAAAATAAATATGTTTTTAGCTTCTTTTTTAATGTGTATCTGTGGACTCTGTCTCTCTTAGATACAGGGGAATAGCATTCCATGCCATAGGGGCTGCCATGCTAAAAGCTCCCTTAAGGGTTCTGCCTGTCTTCCATCGCTGTGTTTTTAATAAGTGGGCATTGTTGGATCTCAATGTCCTTTGGTTCTGTTTCTCCACCACTCCTTCCATTAGATAGGTTGGCATGCGGCCCACCCGACATTTGTGTACAATCAGAATCGGTCTAAACTGGATTCTTGCTTTCACTGCCAACCAGTGCAGGTCGCACCTGTCATCGGACACATGGTCTCGACATTTCAAGCCTTTCACAATACTAACTGTGTTGTTCTGAATTACTTGCAGCCAATTGATTTCTGCTTGTGTAACCCCGGAGTAAACTGCAGCAATAGTTGATCTTAGCGCCAATTATGACTCTATCAATTGCTTCTGTGTTGTTTTGTGATATTAATGGCCGCAGATGAGCCAGTAATTTGAGGTAGTAGGTAGAAGATGAGATCAAGCTGCTCAATTGAGGCTTCATGGTTCAATTCTGATCTAGAATTAGGCCCAGGGTTTTAACTTTCCTTAGGGTTTCAATCTGACAATCTGCTATGATGAAGCTATTAAAAGATGGTCCTAGTTTCTCCAATGTCTTCTTTGTTGCCACCACCATGAGTTCAGTTTTTTCGTTGTTTAATGCTAGACCGTTAAGTACCATCCATATCTGGATGATATCATATATCTTATTCATTTCAATTTTGTCTGTATTGTGTTCCCCTGTGAGTGGTATAACACACTGTGTGTCGTCTGCATAATTGGAGAAAATTATGCCTTTATGTTCCAACACCAGAAGATGTTGTGCAGACAAGGGTATACACATGCACCCTGTGGGAGACCATAGGGTAAGGCCATTGGTTCAGACTCTGCCTCCCCACTAGCTACACTGCCCTGCCGATTACTTAGAAAGGATGTAACCCATTGATCTGCTTGCTCTGAGAAGAATGCTGTGTCCCTCAACCTGGTGGCCAAGATGGAGTGGTCCACCAGGTCAAAACCTGTTGAGACATCGAGGATCATCAACAGCGAGATGTGTCCTACTTCCATTGCTTCCAATAGTTTTGATTTCAGGTTGAGAAGGACTGTCTCCGTTCCATGATATTGTCGAAATCCCGACTGATGTTTATGCAAAATCTGATGGTTATGCATTGAGATTTGGTTGTAGGCAACCAAATCTCAATGCATTTTTTATTTTGCCACTGGAAAACACTTGACTACAAGTACCAGAAGGCTGTCCGAATTGGTACATCAAGTCCTAATAGTGTTTCTTAAACACTGACAAATGTATTCAAAAAACCACCCAAGAAAACCACCAAATAAAAAACGAATTGCTTCGTACCTACCAGAGTGTTGGAACTAATCATTGCAGCAAATCCAAGCAAGATATCCAGGAGTAAAAACTCTTTACCTACCTACCAAACTGGGGTCCAGGCTAAACCCCACAACCACTCCTGTGATCTTGCGATACTCCCAAACCTTAAATCAAATGGAGCTTAGCACAGGCAGGTTCCATCCTAGGGCCGAACTTCACCGTACAAGTACCAGAAAGCAGACTTATGGGAGCCTTAAAGCCAGGACTCTCAGAGCATCCTGTGAGACGGCCCAACTTGAGGTATCTTTCATACTATTGTGTGGCAACATCATCTGCTCTTAGTATTTCAAACAGACATGCGTCTTATTGATGTTATCTCATTGTTTCAACGAATAAATTACTTTAAAGTAATTTACTTCGAAGACATTACTTCAAAATACTTCGAATTATATATGAGGTTGTGGTTTAAGAGTTAAAAGGGGGTGGGGAGGGGCATGGGGTAGGGCTGGTAGTGAAGGGGTAGAGGCATGGTGGGATCCCCCCCCAAAAGAACATTCTGAGTAACATTTTGCAGTATTTGACTTCGAAGTACATTACTGCAAAGTGATTTATTTTGGCGAATTAACATGGAAACTTTATTGATATGGATGAAGTGAATACAAGTTGCATTCTCTGAAGAAAAAAACCAAAGTATAATGTTGTTATATCAATTGGTGGTTTTCTATTTTAGAAAATGGTTTAGAAAAGTTGGAACACTGTGTTTCATGCCAAAAAATGCTCTTTAGGGATTACCTTTCCCCCTTGAGGTAATAGCATGTGACAGCAGGTGGGAACGTCACCCTGACATGTTCATTACACCCTTTATGGGATGGCCCTGCTTAGTTTTCCAGCAGATGTGAGGGACCAGAGCAAAGAAAGAGAAGTTTAAGGAGAATTGGCTGGTGCTCCTCAGCTTCTGTAATCAATGGTCCGCATGTTGCCGTCTCCGGAGGGGGGTTACCCCCCTGAATGTTCCCAGTGAAAAGGAAGGGAGAGGTAAGGGGGTGCTGAAAACCTCCAACCCCTGCCCCCTAAAACCCTCCCAGCCTCCCACCCGCCAGTAGTCAGTGCCACCCACCGTACCCCCGCAGTTCTGGAAAGTGCACACCAACGCTGTGCTTCGTCTGAGCGTCTTATTAGACCCTTTGTTTCCATTTGGCCTTTCCTGCATTACTCTGCTTTAAGGATATTATTTATGTATTTTTAGGTGTTTTAATTTCTATAGTATTTTGTTACCCCCTTAGGTTTTTACATTTTAACGAATCTTGATAATGAGGGTCACAATAAAATATGAACTAGAAATAAAAACATAATTTCCATCCAGGCTGTCTTAATAAACCAGTAGCTTTTATGAACCGACTGTTTCTTAGTGGGCAACGATATGGGGTCTAATTTGATGTATCAGCCGACATGGGTGGAGAAATAATTGTATCCACCCTTTAACGCTGCAGCCCCAATTATTGAATGACACAATCCTTCACTGAACTGTCAGAATAATGCAGACATGCTAATTGTTTGCTGAGGAACTGGAGATGACGTATGCCAGGACACAACATCTGGCAGATCCCACCAGACACCTTGTGAACTCTAGTGGCAACCGGTTTCTGGGAGGAGCTACCGGATTCTGTATTCCACTCTGTCACTATCGAGTGCAAAAAAGTTCCGGAGTGGACTAAATAACAGTATCTAATGTTAGAAGTGAATCGAGCTTCAGTGGTGATCACACGTTACCTGTATTTTGTTTTTCCACTGGCATAATGCAGAAATCATCTTTGGCTCAGCCTTGCCCAGTTACCCAGTCAAGACATATAGCTGGACTGTGGTCCCATTGGTGTGTTGCCAGAACTGTATTAAGTCAGCTTTTTTGTATCCCTGTATTAACAGAGGTCTCTTTAGCAAACTCTAAAATACTATCATTGCAAGTACCTTAAATGGGCTCACTGGCTATTAGAGCAACAGTCCCAGCTCCCTCCCCCCAACCCCCGCCCTCAATCCCCCAGTCCCATCACTCTGTACTGAGAAACTATCTTGAGATTTTGGTTATTGTATTATAATTAAACAATGCTTTCAGTATTCTTCAATTTCTGTCTGACGATCACTGTATCACACGGTTCTTGGCATCAGTTATTATGACCAATACCAATTTCCTTTGATCGTGGATGGAGGTTACCTCAAAGTCTGCCGCTTGTTTGGGGTGCATACTCAGCCCAGGCAACCGTCATCAGAAGTGTTTGTTTTGCGGAAGTCAAGGAAACAGCAAAAGTCCTGAATGACATGAGAAGTAAGACTCTGGAAATTCCAATCACCAGGATACATGAATCCTGAGGTCAGAGCTAATACTCTAAAATCAAGGCAATCTAGGGTAGATAATACTAGAAATCCGGATTTAAGCAAAACCCTCCGGGCTGCATGATACCAGAAGGTAGAGTACATGAACACAAATCCAGCTGCAGTATACAGGGAGCCAGGTCTGATAACACATAACATTAAGGCCCCATTATAAGTATGATAAACATATGTTGGGAGCCCCAAACATCATATGGTAGATGGGTCATGTGAACTAGCAAAAACAAAAAGTGCTACCACTGGTTAACGTGCACAGATCGTGATTCAGATCTGATTCTATAAGGCAGGGGGGGGATTTTAAGTTAACTATCCCACTTACCACCACTTTGTCCAAGCACTTCACAAATAATATTTATTCACATCATATTGTTTGTTTCAATACATGTATACAAATTGAACCAGATTCGATGAAAGTTTACAAAGATGTATTATAAACACAGGCAAATACTCAAAAAGTAAAGTTAGACCAAGGGACAGGGCCTCGGATCTGTGTAGATTAGAAAGACACAGATAAGACACGGTGAGAGAGCCTGATAGTGGCGGTACAATGATAACGGCACCGTTATCACTGTACCGCCACATTATGAGTTCTGCTCGCTGGTGCCGCTCTGCACGCCTGGTCAGACCAGGCGTGCAGAGTGGCACCCGCGAGCAAAACCGGATGGTAGCAACAGTACCGTTATGAACGGTTCCGCTGCTACCATCCTCCCCATTCCCATTGAGCCCTATGGGGGCTCAAATGGGAATGGGGACGTACCGGCTCTGGGTCCCGCGTAAGGGAAATTAAGGGCATGGCTCCCTCTAAACTTATAATGAGGCCCAGTGTGTTGTACCCTTTTCCCGTATTTCTCAATAGAGATCCAAACTTTGGAGGAGTTAGGGCAGAGAAACATAATTAGAGAAACATGAAAACAATAAAGGGAAATCCCATCTGAGAAATCTATAGAACGAAATCACATTTGAAAAACGGTTCAATGGTTTTTTGATCTCCTAGTGTTACTCCTAAATTTTACACCATGTGAATTTTATTATTTTCATGGCATGATGATGCTCACAATCTGACATTTGTGGGGTAAACCACTTTCCCCACTAGTTTCAACTCTTTGCACGCATCCCCTTGGATGCACTGAGAACCGCTAGTTTAACCAGTTCGTCATTCATCTGATTGTTCGTTGATCAAAGAGAATTTTAGGTAGCTTTTTAGGGTCTGCCAACGCGTGATATGGTTTTGTAGTAGTGACTGGGAAGGTTGCGTGTGGGCGTAATGTTCCCAGTATATTCACGTTTTCGGCAGAGCTGGTGATATGATAGGTTATTTATAACACGCTTAATACACAGGGGTTTCTAAGCGGGGATCAAACCTGTGTTGCTCTGTGTTGTCTTGCTTCCAAGGCGAGCACCTTGCCGCCGGTGGTGAAATCGCCTTCCTCAGTGCATGAGTTAAAGGCATTGAAACTACATACATAAGTATGAGGAGTGTCTGGACAGGTGGTGGTGAACTGCAATTAAAAAGCCTCTAAACGTCTGAGGGCAAAACCTATCCTTGGGTTATGACTCCATATCTTCTCCTATGTGGGGGTCAACTGTAAACAGCAAACGGCACATGCATTAGTCAATTAGGGTGGGCTGGTCTTCCCATGTGTATTGTGCGAGAAGGAGGGGAGGTTCCTCATACACAGCTTGCTGGACCTGGGATGAAAGAAGGAAGAGCACGCCCTGGCTGAAGTAGGGTGCATAATGGAAACATTGTGTCCCTATTGCATTTAAGGGAGGGGCTGGTGGTGGAACTACTGTGGGTCCTGCACACAGAGAGGGGAGGAAATGAGGTGGGTGCCCATGTGAGGTATCCACTCTACATGCAATGTGGTCACCAGTTGGAATGTTGAGCCCGCTCTTGTTGTACATGCTTGGCTCTGAACGGAGTAGGACCCTGGCCTGCTCTGTGGCGTCGCCTGTCTTCAGGTGACAAGTGAGAGCAGGGTTGAAATCAATCATGCTGCATGCATTTGAGATCGTGGGGTGCAGATGAGTCGGCCTCAGTAGCCTGTGATCTTATACGTGGGGTTGTGTGCTGTAATGCAGCAGGTACAGGTTTTACCTGAAAATGGTTTATCGCCTTTTGTGTATGTGTGTATGTGCAGATCGGTGGAGTGGCAGGTGCTGTAGAAGAGCTCCTGTTCTGTTTCCGCTGTGTCGGATCATAAAAGGGAGATATAGAATGTAAGAATGGTAACGGGCGGACACGCTGTCCCACTGCTTTCTTTGGGGTAAACTTACCCTTTAAATTATGTGCGTGTTGCATGAAAGTAAAGCTAGCAGGTTATTCTCAGCATCTGTTCCCCAACCGTTAGAGTGCCGTAGTGGACACTGTAGTCATGGTAATCATCCAAAGCTTATACAACAAGTTCCAACGTGATGACATCAGGTCGTACAGATGCCGTCATCCTGGAAACCCGCCTAACCATGTGGGTGTAGGAGTGGCAGCCTGCCGATCCTGACATGGATCCTGGGGACCTCCGGCCAGAGCAATGCGATCCTGCATAAATGGTCGCTCATGTGTAACACAATGTCTCATGTGACATCCTCTTTGCTCTGCAAGAGCGCTTGACCACCCGTGTGGAACATCTGGTTGGTAGGTGTTTGTGATTGATGTGTGTCCTCTCTGTGTTATTGGTGCACGAGTTGCCAGGAGTGGGAAATCACTGTCCTCTGTCACGGTTGGACCGTGACTTGTATCATCAACTATCACATGTGCTGGATAGGTGTGATGGGAACGTGGGCCTGGCAATTTAATGTTCAGATTCCTGTATAAGTGTCACACTTAGTCAATGCTGCGCTGGTCGGACGTGAGGTGGAGGCATGTGGCTTCAGATAGAAGGTAGGCATACGTGAACTTCTAAATCAAAGGGTCAAATTGTTCATCGCGACCTAGATTGTATGTATCCAGTCTATGAATCCAGCAAGATTCTTTCTCCAGAAGACTTCTTTGGACATTAGGTCCCCCTCTCAGTGTTTCTAGTACCAACCAGAGCAAGTCATCTGGAGAGTGTCTTGACTCAATTAGTGATCCACAAGTGGTGCCTTTGTGTTTTTACAGCATATTCTGGATCTGTGTTCTGAAATCCTAATTTTGACTGATCTTATTGTTTGTCCTATGTATCTCAGGCCGCAGGGGCACTCTATGCAATACACCACTTGATTTGTTTAGCTGTTCATCATGCCCTGTAGCGTCCATTGTTTGGTTCCTATTTGGAATGTTTTCATCTTCTTAGTGAATTTGAAAGCTGCACAGTTCTCACATGCGAAGTGGCCTGTCACTGTATGAAGGTTCCACAGAACTATTCTGGGTGTCTCTTTCCTATATAGGGAGTCAACCAAATGCTCCCCGATGTTTTTGGCTCATTTAAATGCGAAATGTGGTTGAGGTTCTTCTGGTAAGTTCAAGGATGGCACAGGCCAGTATTTCTATATTATTTTCTTCACCTGAAAGGTGCGTGGACCGTGTGTGATCACACATGTAAGCCATTCATTCTTGTCCTCTTGTATTTGGTTCTTGTATTAATAGGGCCTCCCTGTTTGTGAATCTGGCCCGTTTCTTAGAAATACTGAGAATTCTTTTAGGGTAGCCATGTGCCCGTAATCTTTGGGCCAGTTGCTCTGCATGTCTATGGAATTCGTCAGGAAATGTGCAATTACTCTGTTTCCTTAGGAATTTACCATATGGTAAGTTCTCCTTTGTGTGTGTGTGGGGAGGTTGCTGGTAAAGTGTAATAGTGTGTTCCCATCACTAGGTTTTCAAAATAGACTACATTCCAACTTGCCTTGCTGGTGTTTGATAACCAAATCTAGGAAGTGTATTTCCAAATTGCTAAACTCCATGGTGAATTGTATGTTATTGTCCTATGTGTTCATCCAGGTGAGCAAAAGTCTCAATTCTGCTACAGATCCATCCCAGATAAAAAATAACATTGTCAACGTATCTTTGCCAGCATTTCAAATGTTGTCTCCAAGGATTATCATTCGGGAGGACATGGCCTTTGTCATATTTGGCCGCGAACAGTATTGCCAGACTCAGGGTAAAGGCTGCCCCCATCGCTGTTCCCTTAGTTTGGAGGTAGAATTCTTTGTTGAAAACAAAGACTTTTTACCGAGTGCTATATTCATTAGTTTGATTATAAAGTTACTAGCACTCTGGTTTGTAGGTTGTTGCTGGTCAGACATTCCCTGATGCACTTGATTGCTGAGTCCTGTGGTACACTCGTATATAGAGATGTCATGTCCATCATGAGCAATAGTTGGGTCTCTGGGTTGAATTCTTCCTTTTCAAATATTTGAATTGTTTGTGTGTAGTGTCCCACAGGTAAGTATCCGTTAAAATGCTCAAGAGTCCACAAATTTGCAAATGGGTTCCCATTATTAGAATGGTCCTGGCTAAAACATGTGGTATTTTAAATTACACTCGTTTTCAAAAAGACCAAGTAATTATGAATTGAGATTGCATGCAATGTGGACCCCAATGCAGTAAATATATCCATGTTATCTGAACTCATAATTAACAGATATTTTAACATTAAGGACTATTTAACACACCACATATATTTACCGTCACCACCATACTTGTCACAAGGTCCTAATGGTATCTAGAGGGGAAACATCAACTGCAACATCTGCTGCAAATGGGCACTAAGGAATACAACTAGACTGACATCTCCTAATTGTGGAGTTAAGGATGAGAACATCAGGCACAGTTTTATGGAGATGGTGGCAAAGTGACCCACCATCAGTGACCGGTTCTCCTACTCGTGGAGGCTCGGGCTAGGATGTGTGGCCTAGGGGAGACACATCCAGCTCACATGTCATAGGCAGCAATGATCAGGGAACAAATATTAAGGTTGCCTGTGTAAGGGTGCAGAAGGAGAGAGACGAGACACATGTAGCATATTTGTGTTTGGTTAAAAACTTGTATTTATCTTATTGAAAGGAAAAAGGGTTGGGGAAAGGCCTAACTGTCCCTTACCACTAAGAGGGATTGCCCTGCCTTAACAAAAGAATGCTATGGACCCAGGCAGGATGTCCGTCAAACAAAAATGTCTACTGTCCTGTGTCTAAACCTATTTTTGCCCTTCACACTCTCAATCAAAATAAAGGATAAGTGTGTGTCTTCTTAATTCCAGAAGGAGGCCTCTCCCGTTCTGGATGCTAACACCAATGCACAGTTCTTCTGCAAAAAAATGCATATATTTCAATGTTCACTGTTCACAAGTTCATCCAACTTAAAGATAACCCAGTTCCCCAATCTCCTGGGGGGAACCTCTTCCTGGGTTTCTGGGTCCACTTCTTTTAAAAAATAAAGTTCCTTAAAAATCCTCTGGGGAAATCCTCTCCTCCAGTCTGTAGCACGCAAATGATCCTTCCCAGTCGCTTGTCAGGTCAGGTTCACTAACCTGCCAGACCTCACCATAGACTTTTCCAATAGTGTATCAAGTCTGGTTTACTCGCCTGGCAGACTTCATTTCCACAATCATTAGTTTAAAAAGATCCTTGTGTTTTGGGCTCCAGCCCACTGGGTATAATTCTTCTTGTATTGTGGTGTGTCTTATGCTTTCCACTTGTGGGCTTTTCCCACTTTTATCTGGGTCCCAGAACCTTTGGCTTGGCAGGATCCTTGTCCCTTGGTTACCTAGTGTCCACTTGGACAGACATAGTATACTCCCATGCCAGGCCCTTTTTCACCTAGGTGCACCGTCAATGTTTGTATCAGATTGTCCTATTTCCTTATGTCCCTCAGGACGTGTTTATCTGCTACATACAGTTTTTGTTATATTGGAGATTCTCTTTCTCACCCCCTTGTGCTCTTCGGGATGTTCTTATTGGGTTTATAAAGTTTGTATCTATTTGTATGCTTCCTTTTTCATCCCCTTGTAATCTTTGGGGTGGTTTTATAAAGTTTACAAAGTTTGTATTATATTGCACAGGATCTCTTTCACTCCCTTGGGCTTTTTGGGAAGTTCTTATGAGATTCCTCAGCTCCCTCAATGCCCCCTGACTGATCTGGCCCTTTCCCTACTTTTGGGAACTCTCTGGGTGGTCCTTGCTCCCTTCGGGAATTGGAGCGAAGTTTCTCTGCCGCACTTGGTGTTCTCCTTCTCACGGCTTTCCAGCTTCAGTGTCTGTCTCTCATCTTCGGCTGCTTGCGTCTCTGTTCCTGGTCGGTTTTCGCTGGTCTTGCTTCATGTATCTCTGCCACCGATCAGGTCTGCCTCCCTAAGACCTTTCAGGTACCTGTGGCAGTCCACATCCCAGCCTTCAGGTTCCTCTGTACAGGACCAGCGTCTACTTCCCTACTCCTCCGGGGCTGGCTGCTTGACCCTGTAATGAGTCCTTTGTCTCTTTTTACCATCAGCCTTGTGTTGGTTTCACAGTGAACTTTCGTCCTTTTGCTTCATCTTCCTCATCACAGTGATATTTTATATCAGGCTTGGGGGAGTCTCCCTCTTCCTCGTCCCAGTCCTTTTAAGAGTGTCCTCTGCTAAACCATAACAAATAGTGGTGTGGGGGACCTGAGGGACTTGAGTGGGGGTTAAGGAAGGTGGGAACACCAAAGGGGTGACTAAATACTGCATTCTTCCAGGGCCATTGTCACCATTCCCATGAAGTATTCCCCCTCCCATGAGTGCACCCACTGAGTACCACGCCTAGAGGAACTATCGGGTAGAGGCCTCACCTCCCTAGCCTCATGGAAAGGGGCCTCCCCATGGAAGATGTGACAATAGCCTGGGATTTGACACATTACTGTGCCACTGGCTGTGTGTGTGGGGGCTAGGTGTGTGGAGTGAGAACACCCTCTGAAGAAAGGATCTCAGTAAATTTGCAGGCCACCATACTTGCATCGCACATGCTTGCAATTCGCAGCATTAGCAAATTCACCCTTTTCCACTTGGCTCTCACAGGCTCCTTGGCTCATCCAGGCAAGATGTGATTCTCTCTCATTGACTCATAGCACTGGCTTTAGTATCCACTTGTTTTCCTCCTCAGTTACTGTTTTTTCAAAATGGACTCTTTTGACACCTCAGTAACTCTCACTTCCTTAGCATAACCATGAGGTCTTTAGGGTTGGCCTAGAGAATACTTGAGAAGTCAGGAGGCCTAGAAACTGCTGATACGGTATCTCATTCCCCATCGTGTCATATGAGATTGTGCGTCTTTTTTATTATTTAAAACCCAATGCCATCATACACTTTAATACCTTCATGTCCCAAGTGCCTATTGTGTTTGTTACCATACATCACCATCTTCAAACATAGGGCTGACCCACCCTGACAGATTTGACTGAATCCTTGTTTTCATTTGCCTAAATCAGGGATCTGCCACCTTGGGCCCTCCTTTAGGACTAAAGCTCCCATCAGCCCCAGCTAGCATGTTCAATGGTGAGGCATTATGGGAGTTACAGTCCAAAGCATTTGGAGAGGAACGGATTGCAGACCACTGGCCTAAATGAAATCATCTTGCTAGGACAGATTGTAATATACAGGGCCTGATCACGACTTTGGCGGTAACACCAGCGGTGTTACCACCAGCGTTATTAGCCCTACCGCCGAACTCCCCAGCGCTAATAGTGCCGGATCACGTGTTCGGCGGTAATGTAATTCCCCATTCCCCATTGAGCCCATTTGGGAATGCCCCATTCCCCATTGGGTTCAATGGGGAAAATTAGCGCTCTTACCGCCGGTCGGATTTCCTGCCGGCGGTAATAGCGCGAATTTTCGGCGGATTTCCCCCCAGCCAAGAGCTGGGGTGAAATCCGCCAAAGTCCTGATTTGGCGGACCCTTAAATCCGGCGGTAATAGCATGACCGCCGGATTTAAGGGTTACCGCCAAAGTCGTGATGAGGCCCACAGTTATCCTGTGTAGCAAAGCTTCTGCATTTTAGCAGTCTCTTTGCTCTAAATCCTGTAACAGAGTAGGTGGGAAAGTAATAGGAGTGAGAGAGGCAAGATGTGAAACCTGAAGTGTTGATGAGTGAATACCAGAGGAACTCATTTTATATGTTTTGTCATGTTTCTAGGTGAGTTGCGTACAGGGCAATTGGGGGTCCCTGTATTCAGAAGGCATCCCCGGGTGAAGGCATGGTGGTCATTTTGCTACCAACAAAGTCTTCCCTGGGAGCGAGGATGGGTCGAGGGTTGCTTGAGGGCTGTGTGTTATAAGCTGGTGGGAAACGTGTCGAGTTTGGATGGTGCTAGCATAATCAGCTGAGTGATGAGGTACTAGATGGTGTTTACTTGCAGCATGTGAGTGGCTTGCGGTGTGTGTGTATGATAAGGTGTAGGAAACTGAACTACAAATGTTGTGATAGCTGGTGGTTTTGGAGGTGGCATGCAAGCTAATGAACTTTGTGCTTTCTCTCTGTTTACAGACCCTGAGCAGAGAGATCCAGTGCCAATGTCTGTTGCGGTGGAAAACCAGGTGAAGTAAATTAGGTATTTTAAAATGGTGGTGGGGATGGGGTTCATTGTTTAAATCAGTCGTATTATCGTTCAATAGACATACATAATAACTAAATTAGGTGCATCTTCCAGAGATCTCAAAAAGGTTGATTTCCAAAGTGTATCTTAATTAACTGGATCCTCAGTAATGTGCCTCTGAAGTCCTCTGCTGCTTTCAATACATTACAAGATCACAACTACTCTCTATTAGATGTTAGGAAAACATGGGTGTAGTTGGCTGCAGTGCTTCCCCTTACATTACTTATTTCAGGTAATTATTATATTAAATTTGTTTTCGGCTCTCTTTGCGTTCTTATCAAGGTCATACATCGACACACAAAATCTAAGCTGATGACACTAACTTTATTATGAAAGTTAATCTTAATTCCATCTCACATTACAGTTCTCTAAATCCATTTTTTTTACTGCTGGTGACTGGATAAAGGGAAACTGGTTAAGCTTAAGTAGTGAGAAAAAGGGTTGCTTATGCTCATAGGCCCATAATAGACAAATTACAAATTATTTAAAAGTCAATATACACTTCTTCTTGGCGGTAATCCCTATTCCAATCACATCATCTCTTAACACATTAGCTTGATTTTTTGATGTTTATTTTAACCACTTGATTGCTCTTAGGTTTGGCCCTGTATATAGGGTCTTGTAAAGTGGGACTTTTTGCCCTTAGGATGTATATATACATCTTAACTCAGGTGTGTGGGTGTGGGCAGGGGACATTTTTATGTTCTGTTCCCATCATGTCCAGTGAGCTCTGAGCAAGCCTGTACTTAAAGGGAAAGTGCGCTCAAAAATGTTATTGTCTTAAAATATGAGCAATAATCAACATTAGTAACGGAGAGCAGAGAAGTGCTTTTATAAATACAACGTTTTTTGTTTTTATGATTGCCGTGGTTAGAAAACCATGGAAATCATAAATACAACAACATTGTATTTATAATTGCTATGGTTTTCTTTTTAAGTCCGTGAAAATGAAAAATAAATCCACAGCAATTATAAATACAATGCGGTTGTATTTATGATTGTGGTTGCTCTCGCTTTCAGTCTTCTGGGTTCCCTTTATAAATGCTGTGGTTTTCTTTTTAAGTTTCCTGGGCTCTCCCGGACCAGAGGAGCCTGGGAAACCTAGAGAGAAAACCACAGCAATTATTTTTGTATGAAAAACACTGCATTTATAAATACAACAAAGTTGTATTTATAAATGGTGGTACTTTCACTTAGAGTCTCCCGGGAATCCCCGGCTCGGGGGAGCCCGGGAGAACCAAAGCGAAAGCTGCTGTAGTCATAAATACAATGGAGTTGTATTTATAATTGCTGTGGTTTTCTTTTTAGGTTTCCCGAGCTTCCCTGAAGCCCGGGAAACTTAGAAAGAAAACCACGGCAATCATAAATACAACACGGTTTTATTTATAAATGCTGAGGTTTTCATACAAAAATGAAAATAAACACTTACCGCAGCAGCCTTCCTCCCAGCCTGAATTCTCTGCTCTCCGGCACTAATGAAGCAAAGGCCGCTGTAATAAAAGCTACCAGCAGGTGGCTTTTGCTTCATTAGTGCCGCAAGGGCAGAGATTAACACAAGCACAGGAGGCTCATCCACTTCACAAAATGGATGCCTCCTAGTGCTTGAAATTAAAGGGGTTTAAACATTATTTGTGCAGAACTTTAAATAGGAACTTTCTTTAAAAAGATGTTTAATATATGTTTTTGATTATTGCCCATATTTTAAGACAATAACCTTTTTGAGCACACTTTCCCTTTAAGTCCGACCTCTGCAAATGTATACGCCAGGTCCACTGGAAACTAAAGGGTTAACTTGGAGCATACATTTTTTTTAGTTCATTAATGGCGAATACTATTTCTGTAGGTGCCAATAGCAAAGCTGTTGATCCTTACGTTGTGATCTGCATCTTCTCGTTGATATGGAAAACCTCACAGCCATTGGATTCAAAGGTCAATACACACCGTCCATTGAATCCTATTCCTGTTTGTAAGGAGGCACTGTACTAGTGGGGGAAGGCGATGCACAAGCTTCTTTGTGTCCTGGGCATGCATGTAGAGGTATGTAAGCAGTGTGGGGTTGATGGTGTAGAGGAAGTGTGTAACAATTAGTATTTGAATACTAGTACATGAAGCAGACCCAGTAAAAAGAAATCTGCTTCTCATGGTCAACAGATAACTTTTTACTTGATCAATCATTTACGTAATACTGTGCAAATCCAAGCATGTACATGTTTTTTAGTATTCAAAGGTATTTACTTCATATATGAGCATTATTTAAGTACTCCGTTTCAAATTAGATAGTTTTTGGATGGTGATGTCACCATCTCAGAAAATGCTGCAGTTTGACAAAGAGTACTTGGTGTCCATATGCCTAATAAATACCTTTGAGTGCTGTGGTGGGACGGAAAAAGGAGTCGAACACATTGAGGACATTGTAACTTACCTTTAATGAACTCATAAGAAGAAGGCCTATTTTTCCCTACTGCTAAACGGGTTTCCCTGCCTATGTAAAGAAATTAAAGGAGCTAGTCTATCGTCAGGAAGTCTCAAATAAAGAAATATCCTGAGTCCAAACTTAATTCTTCCTGACCCAACCACTAAAATAATCAACTTAAAAACTTAAACGAGGCCAGAGGAATGACTTAATTCCCCTGGTATTCTGTTATCTTCTGGTAGTCTCTTGATATCAATGTCTCTCTTTCTGGTGCTGGTTCCCAAACACAATCTTCTATAATAGTCTCAGGATAGCGCCTTGATTAATTATTGTAGCTCATCCACAATATTATTGGGTCTTGTACTCTCTTTGGTGATGTGTCTGTAAAAACGTTCCATGTGATACTTTCTCCCGTTCATGATTAAACTTGTAGACCTCTCATATTCTGATAATCCAGGCTTTCTTAGCTTGGATGTGGTTTGATCCAATTTGGTGTTTGCTCCCCTCCTGGGTTCTCGCTCTGTAACTATCTTGTTTGCTTGATTGTCTTATATCCTCTCCGTTATTACAGGATTTTAGCCCATACTTTCTCCACTCTCACCTTTGAACTGCTGAACAATCCACGGCCAAGGAGCAGAATTCCTACAAAAGAAAATCACCATTTACCAGCCGATCAGAAAACTCAGACCGAGCAACGACATCCGCCTGGAACCGAAACCGTACAAAAGGAAAAGACTTGGTGGATCAGCATTCTCTTGCCTAGCTGCTCAAATATGGACCTTCCTCCCGAGAGAAATACAAAACATGAATGATCATCTAAAATTCAGAAAACTCCTAAAAACCTGGCTCTTCCACTCAGACCCAGACGAAAATGAATGAGCAACATCTACACCCCTCGGAATGAACACACATATCGCAAGATGGAGGACTAAAGCGTACCACGACAAGTGCAGGGAGCTGGAGAGACCTCCGAGTGGGAGGGAGACCTGGGTTCCTATGGAGGGCCTTAACAGAAGCTTACAAGAGAGATGGGAGTGTCCTAGGTTGAACCACAGAAAGAAGTCATATGACTTGAAGAGGAACGAGTGATGACCGAACAGATAAACCACAGGGACCATGTAATTCAAGGGCACAGGGAAGAGGTCCCACCCCCACCTCAAGGGGTCCAGGAAGGCGATGGCAGATGCACACCAGGTTATGCCAGAGGACTGAGCAGTGTAGAAATCCATTATTCGCGACACCACTAGATAGCCCTGCAGATCACCCTCAACCATGCACAGAAAATATGAGGTAGACCCCCTTAGTGCACCCCAAAACGCAACACTAGCAGTGACGCATACCACAGGCGGCCAAAGCGGAGGAGGTACGATGGAGCACCACCACTAACCAACCTACTAAAAATCTCATCCCTATGCTTACACCTCTCAAATTCTAAACATAACACAACCATGCCCATATTGCACAACAAACCGCACTCACTTCACTACACCACAACAATGAAACAAACCACACATAGCCCCGCACAACAGCACATGACAACTACTGACCGAAAAATCACAACTATGCTCAGTGAAAGGTGTAAACTGAACTGAAGCTGCCAACAGCACATCACAGCACTCTTGCGCTTTCTCCCACTCAGTCCTACCAACTTTCCCTACCCTCTTGCCTTCCAGATCTGCCAGTGGACCACTTCGGTGGTGATAGTGTGTGGTATTAATATCCTTTAACATAACATAACTCATAGGGTAATTTTTCTTCTTTTACTGGTCTTTTTTCGCTGTCTTTATCTAATTGCCATTTAGGCTAAATCGTTCTTCCCTTTATCTGCTTTGCACACTTCCAGTTAAACAGTTTTTTATTCAATATCTCGTTGTTATTACTGGGACAGTTTCTCTCTGTGTATAATGTTGTCTCGGTTGCCTCCCTCTTGTCCCGTTCTCCCTATTATCTCTCTGTATGCAGGGGAATGCTGAAGGGCATGGGCTTCACTCGGGTATTCCTCTTCAGCGTTTGCCTTCTCGTTCCTCGGTTTTGCCAGTCTCACCAGCACCTGTTACCGGAATCTGTTCTCCTGCTTCGCCACAGCTTCACCTTTGTTGGATGCGCCAGCCTCCAGTATGTCAGACTGATGTTCTGTGCCTCCCTCAAAGTCGCTGGCTCCTTAACTCATCTCATGTCCACTTCTCCAAGGCGTGAGCACATCAAGTGGCTCCCCCTGTGTATGATACTTTGGTCTCCTCTTTGGTACTCCACCCATCTCAGTTAAGTATACATCTCTTCTTAAAGAGACATCTTCTTTTTCAGGTTGGTTTATTTCAGCATTGCTTTCAGACAAAGATGCAGAGGGTACATTATTCTTCATATCAGATAGTCCCATAAATGCTACTATGGTATGTGGTTTATGGAGTTCCTCATAGGAACGGGAGTCCTTGTCCCCTAAGGGGGGGTCTCTCCCAGTGAGGTCCCACTTGCCCAGACGTCTAGAGAGGGTCTTGCAGAGCGGGCTCACCTCCCTAGCCCTAAAGGGGGAGGCTCCCCCTTGGGAAGAAGGGAAGAATACCCTTCATTTGGCATAGTGCTTGAGAAGCTAGGCCAGAGCAAAAAGGGGATGGTAGCGTATGTAGCCAAGTTCAACCAGCTTGCAGCTGAGACGTCTTCTTTACCCTAGTAGCTACCTCAGCTTACTGTGTTTGGGTATTGCAGTTAGATGCCTGAAAGACAGTTGAGCACAGATCTATTGGCCCTTGGAACTCATTCATAACTGCAACCTCCTTCCTCTTATCCTTCACCAGAACTAATGCAATTAAAGGAATAGTGCGCTCAGAAATATTATTGTCCCGATGTCACGCGCCGATCATTGTGGCGCGTTTGGCCTTTAAGGCGATGGTATTGCCATTAGAATGCTCCGCCACGTCTCCTACATTTCTTTACCTTCCTTTGGTGGTGCGGGTCTAGTCTTTCTTTATGTTTCCTTCCTTCGCTACTTGGCTCCTCCCTTTCCGCCCTAGCGTTGCATTGATACTCACTGCTTTCAGTTTCATGAGAATCGATGCTAGTGCTTTCTATCCGTGCCCTACTTGCTTGCCTCGTTTATCCCTCCTTGCTTTCATTTCCCGGTTCGCTCTTCTGTGCGTACCGCCTTCCTCTTCTGTCCCGCTCCTCCGTTACGCTGGAATCCTTCTTCTGAGTCTTTTCCCGCTCTGGGCTCTTTTTCTTTCTTTCCGCTTACCTTGGTTTCCAGGACGCCCCTCTCATCTGGCAGTTCCCGCTGGGCTGGTGTTCCTTCCGGAGAGATTTCCTGTACACTGTTAACCCCTTCCATAGGGTTTATCATTCCTGTCTTCTGCTACTCGTACTAGTTGCGGTTGAGGTGAACTTACAACCGCTTGTGCTTGGTTACCCGGACAACCCGTGTATTTCCAGTCCTCACTACTGCAGATACTACGAACTACCAAAGAGGTTTTTTCTGCCTTCAGGCCTTTTCCTCATTTGGACGCCATCGGGAAGGAGCCCCTACTGTTTGCCATTGATTGAAGGGCAGCAGGGTGTCTTCGAACCGAGGGTGGCCCTACCTCTACGAGAAGAAACACAAGGGAAAGAAAAAGGAGAAGAAAGGTGTCAAGACCGCCTCTAAGGACACAGGTGAGGAGGAGGACGAAGGGGATTTTGTGCTCAGTAATGACTCAGAAGTGTGTGGGTATATCAAACCAGGGGTTAATAGTGACAGATTGCAATGCCAAGAAAGAGAATACACCATGGCCACAGCAGAACAGCTACAAGAGGTAGTGAACGCTGTGCAAGGCTTAACCCAAGAGGTTCAGGCTTTGAAAACAGAAAATGCAAAGTTACGGTAAACAGCCGCCCTTCGAGAACAACAACGCACTGAGTTACCCTCAATGCCACTCTTTTCCGGGAAATTCGATGGATCTCCTCGAAAGTTTAAAGACTTCATGGAAGTCTGTATTATTCACTTCACCTTTCACCCACAAACCTACGCTAGTGATCAAGCCCGCATAGGTTTCCTCATATCAAACCTTACGGGCAATGCCCTGGCCTGGGCTACCCCTTTGGTCACTGGAGCCAGCCCTTTACTTCAGGACTATAGTGCCTTTACCGCACAATTCAAGACCACCTTTGAAAGACAAGAAACCGCCCATATAGCCAGCGAAGAATTGCTGGATATAAAACAGGGGTCAGCAGATCTACTTACCTACATTTCACATTTCAAGTGAGTTGCAGTAGAGACTGGTTGGCCGGACAAATATAAAGACCAGTACACACAAAGGTTGTACTTGCGTTTCATTGCAACATGCCACACAGAACAAACGAGTATAATGTAACCCAGCAATAATGGTCAGCTAATGAGAAGTTGATGCTCGTTCGGGTATAAAATCATCGAAAGTCAAACTTACATTATATTCGGCATTTCCATTCTCTTGGCGTAACGCAGTCCGGAGCGCAGACTCCGTTCACATCAACGATTTTTCATAAACTGAACTTACATGTTCCTTAGTCCAGTTTTGGAATGGAGAAACGTATCATATTTTACATGGTCCCTTTCTCTCAAGGTCAAAAAACAATTGAACCTTATACTGTGTGTGCGATGCGTGGGCTTCCTCAGCTCGCAAGCAAAAATTCAAAGCTGGTGACCTTCACTCAAAATGAAGATGCAACATCTTGGCTCACCGCATCCATGAGAACTGGAATTGTGATGCACAGGAGGAAAAATGTGGGGCTGTCCTTGCTCGATGTTCATGGCGCTGCTGAGGGGTAGGGGAAACTTGGCAATGACAGAATGCGTCCTACTCCAAAATTGGAGTCGAGGGTACACAAAATGGAGTCAAAGTGTGTCTAGCAATAGCCCCACCTCTGCTTATATCACGGCCTCCTTCCATTATGTAGCCTAGGTCTCATCCCTTTTGTGGGACGAGCAGTTAGTCAGCTATTTGGGCAACTGTATGGTAAGGCAACTTCCGAACCGCAAAGTTTCTTTCACACTATTATCCATCTGGCCTACCCACGATCAGTGAAGGTCCCCCAGTAGCTCGACGAAACTGTGAACTGTGAAAGTACAGCATTACATTGTAAGGCAATTGTAAAAACTGCACTAGTTGAACAAAATAAATTAACAAAGAGGATACATTTTAACAGACAAATTGGATGCTTTATTTGGACACTTCATAAAAACATTGTTGATCAAAAAAACAGATGGTAATCATTTGTACCTGGATTTGAACTGTTCCACGAGCTCTGCTTTAGTTGGACAGGGCATGTTGGCAATGTTTTGTGGCAATGTATATGTACTCGGAACAAAATCGCACGCAATTCCATGATTATGCATCTCCAAAACATTAATAATAAGATCTTTCACAAAATCAAATTCCATTTCCTCATATACTGGCTTGACCACCCTTTTTTTGCTTCTTTTTGTAAAGGCCACAGTGTAGTGAAACATCCCAAGGTTTCCCATAGTCCTCGATTGTTCACGGCCTACATTCTCGTTATATGCTAATACCGCTAGTAATGTCCTATATTTCATCCCTTGAATGCCGAAATGCAATCTCTTTGGCCTGTACTGTAGGCACATATTGTGAAACACCTCCTAATCTCCCGTGTGACAGAATGCTGTGAGTCCCTTCAGATTTCTTGATAGAGTTTTATCAAACACAATCTTCTCAAGGGCTTTGTTTGGAGGCGAAGATGGAATCAACCACTTCTTCTTCCGTTCCTGCTCTGGCGACAAAGGGCCATGTTCACATTGGTGGAAATGTTGGTTTTCTGTCCAAGAGTGATGCATCAGTGGTGCATCAGTGACCGCCATTTTTCTAGTAGAATTTCCACAGACCCATCACAAGTTTTGGAGCTCCAGCAAAGCTGGTTGCTGAAACACTGGGACCACTGTGAAATACTTTCAGAACCTTTTTTTTCCCTGCAGCTGAGATTTATTTATTGATGGATTTGGCAACGTGCCATACATCAAATTGATGGTGAATATCTGGAAACTGTGCTCTCATTGTCTTGGCTATTAAAACATGTCTCCCTCGATTGTAGATCTTCCAGTGATTTTAGAAAACCAAGTTTATCCATGGCCACTGAGGATTTACATTTGGACACCTACACGACCACCAAACTCACAATTTTGTTTACTTTCCATGTCCTGAAAGTGGTATGTGCAGTACTTTGCTGAAAATCCGGGGCTGTCACACTGTCCATCGCCAGCTAGCCTGAACTGTTCTTCGGAGAATGTACTTTGAATAGACAATTGTTCAATTTTCCAAGCTTCACTAATGGCAGGGAATAGATATTGACGTTGATATTTGTAGTACTGCATTTTAGGAATGAAATGGAGTCCCACAAATTGACAGAAACTGGACAACTTAATGAAACTAGAGCCACTGAAAAGTAAAGCTGCTGCACACAGAAGATTGCCAGCTGGCAGTTTCCCCAGCATTGGTTGAGCGGACCATGAACATTTTTTGTGGAACATTTCACAGGTGGCATGTATTTTGAGGTTACTGCCTTGTGATACATGAGTCACATTCACCAATGGCTTCCCACATATTTCCCCTCTCATTGAATGCACACATTTCAGCATCTTTATAATCTCCATCAAGCTGCTGTCGAATACTATGTATTTGGCCTCCTTTATTAGACTTTCATCCTGCATTAATGTTGTTTCTGACTGAACTGTGGTTGACATATCAGCCAAACTGGACATACTGTAGTCGAGATCTTTGTCTAGTTCCTCGGTCAATTGTATTGATGCATCAGTCTCTGTCATTTCAGCGTCTGTTACTTGAACCTGAATCAGAGAAAACATCAATGTCGACTGGTTTTTGGGTGGCCCTTTTTTGGCGGGTGTGGATTGTGTCAAGTGGTCTGCGACTAATTCAAAAGCATCTTCAATACATTCAGTTTCATCTTCATCTAGTGGAGCAGACACATTGTAGCAATGGTCCAAAAACACTTTGCTGGCTTCGCCGGTCACATTAAATTAATTTTCTGGCCATTGGGTAAATGCATCTCGAGTCTGAACATGCCGCACCTCAATTAATAGTTGCTCCATGATGAAAACAGTTTGGCAAGCAACATCTCTCATTTGTGTCGCTGTCTGTGTCTGCATAGTCTGTACACCATCGGGCAACTAGAAGACAGGTTGGAAAAAGATGTTCAATGTAAATCCAACATACAGTATTGGACAGTTTACATTTAAAAAAAAAGCATATTATGAAGGCCCCAGCACAAAATACTGATTAAAAATTGAAATTGTTTATAAATTACCTTATTTTTCTTGCTTTTCGTTGAAACCTTCTTTACTGTAACGTCAGCAACAGCAAGCTAGTCCACTGACTCGGATCCACGTGCCTCCTCTTCTATATCTGGATCTTGTATACATCCTTAGAAAAGAGTATCCATTTAAAATAAGTCATTTGTTAAATTATTTGTATTCGAAATCAAATTATTCCTTCGCACACCTGGCTTACACAGATAAACCCGTACATCGTGTAAGTCATTTAGTCAAAATATACATTTGGGATTTCACCTGATTGATGCCTAGTTTACTCGATCAAATTTGACTGTCCAAAGCACACTCTTCGAAATGTTGCACTCAATCAATTTGCAAAAACTGTGTGTTTCAAATACTGTCACTGTCTAATAGTATCAGATCTAGGACCGACTTCTATCATTCGAGGGAAATGTCAGTATGCATACCTCTGGCTTAGGATCAACTACAAGGGATGATGTAATTGTAGTCGAAGCTTCATCACCTACCTGTAACACAGTACTTGTATTAGTATTAGTATGGTTGAAAAAATGTGAAATTTAACACACACAGTGTGACAGAGACAATGATACATATGTATAAAAAAAACCACAAATGAAACATTGTGTAAACGCACGACACGATATGTAATTATGATGAGATTATCTCATTCGATGGAACTGTCAGTACACATACATTTGGCTTTGGATCAATTACAAGGGATGATGTAACTGTAGTCGAAGCTTCAGCATCTCCCTGAAACACAGTACTTGTATTAGTATGGATGAAACAATTGAAATTGAACACGCACATTGTGACGCAGACATTGGTACATATCAATAGCAATCCACGAATGAAACATTGTATAAACAAATGACACAGTACGTAAATATGATCAGATTATCACAAATTCCATGCATAAAACAATTCCGGAACTGAATAGCCAAGTAAGACTACCTGATACGCGGTTGTTGACTCCAGGCAAAACATGGATGCTGAATCTTGCTCCTTCATATTCAGTGCATAGTCATGGAGTTGTAAAGGGAAAATATTATTTGATTTAGAAATGCTAATCTTAAAAATTGGCATGTAAGTAGACAGATTACGAAAACATTATGCTTAGTTCAAAGGACACCATAACATAGTTATCTGTGCCCATAAATCAATTTTCTATGAGGCTTCTAAAACCAAGGACAGATGTTTAGCAAAATGGTCTTTATTTAAAAAGCAATACAATCTTACTAAAATGAAAAGTATTATAAGGGACAAAAACACCTTAAACACTAATCCGTCCATTTAGTTACCTGTTCACTACCCCAAGGGCTACAGCTAAATCTGGAACCGTGACTCATCTGAGGCGGCATGTGAACGAATAGAGTTGATATTGCATTTGGGAGACATTTTTGAGTTGTTCTGAGTTGATTCTTCTTTGTGTACATGGATGGGTCGTACATATTCTGGGTAAAGTGCAGGCTGCAGATGCGGAATCCATCACCCCTCTTGTCCTCCAAGACATCTTTGACTCTACTTTCAAGCTCTTCCAGCGCATATCCGCAATATTTGACCCAGTCTCTTATTCAATCTACAGTCTTTGGGAATACATGCATTGTAGTGCCTTCAGATTTCTCATGGGTCTTAGAAGGGCAACCGAAAATCGCACATGCAAGCACTGTAATTTCTGCAACAAAAAAAGGTCACATTATTCGAAAATTACCTTGCATAAAAACATGAGAAAGAAGGATAATACCATACATTCTTCTATGCAAGGTATGTTTTGGTCACCACACAAAAACCAGTGTAGCGTGTGCGGCTGTATTATAGGATAACTTTCATAAACAATTCTTTGATGTGATGAAAATCAGACATGTTACTCATTCCTTGAATGTACTATCGTGCATCAAAAGGAAACATGCTTATAATATTGACACGGTCCGCTAAGGATGCAATTTGATGCCAATTGACACTGATGACAATTGATATATTGATAACATAACAAATGAAACTCAAGTCAATGGCAATGAGACAAATGAACATAACACTACTGGGTACGTTCGCTCGAAATAGATAGAACGAGATCAAGGAGATATGATTAGGAGACATGCCCTTACCTTGCCCAAAAAACAGTTAGATTCAGTAAGCAGGGTAGTTAGTGGCAGGAGAACAGGGAGATGTTCACAGGTAGCACGACGACGAGCAGATTCGCAGTGGTCACAGAAGTTCTCAGGTAGCACGACAACGAGCAGATTCGCAGTGGTCACCGAGGTTGTCAGGTAGCATGTTCACAAATTGATTTGCAGTGCTCAAAGATGCTCTCAAGTTAAATATCAAGTGGTTTATAAAGAATTAGAAAAGAGGGTGTGTATGTGAATGAATGACGTGTATATGTCGTGGTATTATGTGGATTGCTGCTTCATGGGATCCTGCCTGGAGACACAGGGTCTGTATAGGCCATGTGTAGAATGGGCCCTGTGTGGAAGATACCTTTGAAGAGTACGTGGTGTTTGGCACCTTGGCCGTTCCCACCCCTGCTTGCCCCCGTTGGCAGCACACATCCACTGGTGCAAACTGCCTTTGATAATGGAGGCGGATGGATGGGACTGAGGCGTGCAGACAAGGGCCGGAACACTGCTGAATGGAGCCACACTTGATTCACTGAAAAACTGAAACAACCATTGATAAAAGTTCTGTTGTGCTTTATTTTGTTTATTAATTTTATGGCACAAATGTACTGCACATTATAAAGTTCAGGTTGCAGCATAGTGAGGGAAAATCCCCTGTATTGACCGCTGTCACTGGGGAATGTGTCTCTAATGGCACCAACGGCACAGGCGGGTATTACTCGTCGAACGCGGTGTCCAAGCCTCCGTGAAGCCACCATGTGCATGAACGATAGGCCACCAGCCTGTACCACCTGTGAAAGAGAAAGATACAAACTGTTTTTAAATGACCAAGATAAGTGTATTAAACCTTAGTTGCCAATGACAATTCTTGTATCCAATGGCATTGTTGCCAGTGCAAATGCTACCTAGACACTGTACAATATTGAACAACTATTATACGAATATTACTAGAGAATTGCAAGACTAAATTGGTTTGACAACGATATATTGAAGTTACGACAATATAGGAGAGAACCTTGAAATAGTAGTGGCCTAAGTGACATCACAACCAGAGTAAACTTGCTCGTTATTTGGATTCCGAGGCCGAACTGTTGCGCGAAGTTCGTGCATAAGCACCATCAAAATCCTCAACACGGAGCGTGTGAGGCAGGCTGCCCTGAAGTCTGGCAGCTCTGTAACGCATTGCGGCCATGGCTCGCCTTGCAATATGTAGGACAAGCATCCAGAGTTTTCCCGGCAGCAGCAGTTCTCCTCCTCGGTTGGCATTAGCGCGCACCGATTGCAGGTACACCAGATGGAAACGCTGTCTATGCGACTAGGACCAGGCTCTTCATCTGTTGAATCGTCCTCCCAACTGTTGTCCGAAGCCCCATCATTTCCGCATCTTTCTCTTTCGAGTAATTCCGCCTCGGAATACTCCGGCTCGTACTGGTAGGGCTGTATTGTTGCCATTGTGGGGGAAACAAACGAAAATAATTTATAGTAATGGTACTGGTATATGTTTGCACGGGCTACAAGCAATAAAGGTAGCTGACTAGAGCACAGACACGAGGCACAGAATACTCAAAAAAATACAGTGAAAGGAATGGAAAAGAAAATCTGATGTTGTCTGCTGTGAAGCGATCTGTTTATACTTATTGAGGAAAGAGGCGTCCTGCCATTTCCATGGCGACACATCTTTAGCTGTGGCGCAGAGAATGTTGACACGAGACGTGCTTTGGCGTTGTGAAATGGGCAGTATGCATCTAGTGATGTCAGGCTCAGGGGTGGGGGATATGATTTAGTGCCGCCAGGGCAGTCCACCTGGGCGATGCAGCAACTGATCAGATTATCACAAGATGGCCACACCCTGCTGCCTGATTTTCCATGTGTAGAAAAGAGGAAAACTACGGTAAGGTGCATTGGAAATGTTTGTGCGATCGATCAACGTATGCTTAAAAACACATGCCCGAACCCTCGGGACAATAATATTTCTGAGCGCACAATTCCTTTAAGGGGCATTAGGAGGCCCCTTAACACATGAGGAATGTGAAACACGTACGATGTACACATGTATTCATGTATTCCATGGAAGAAGGCCATTTTATTAGGGTGTGTCCCAAAAACACAATAAGGCTGGAAAACCAAAACTCAATAATAAAAGGCGCCTGTCAGTTGGTTGACATTGATCAACACATAAATGGCCTGACTCAAAGATGCGCTTAACAAAAGCTTTATTGGATCTCTGTAAAATTGGTTCTATATGATATTTTCGCATATTGAAGGCTGAACCAAAAAACATTTATTTCGGTTGATTTTGTGCATCCATCAGTATGTGCAAATACGACACTAAATGACCCCCCCAACCTCTCCTGCCCCTGAATGAGAACTCCCTCCCACCCCAACCCTCCCGCGCTGGCAGGATTCCATGATAATCGGGGGTTTAATCTCCAAACCCTTTTTTGTCCCCGTCACCTCCCTTCCCCATCCAAAGCCTTCCTCCTGTACCCACACTCACCACAGACACACTAACAGTTATACAAGCATGCACACACTCACATGTACCCATTCTCCAACCCCTCTATTCCCCACCACCAACAGCACTTACACACAGATACACAGACAGACAAACACACAAACAAAGAAACAAACACAACAAACTCACTTACCTGGTCTGCCAGTGACTTCTCTCTTCCAATCCGGCCACGCCTGTGAGCCTCTGTGTTTACTCACGTGCGCTGCAGGGGCTGACAGTTTTATTTAGAAAAACCACTTAGAGCAGTCTCCAAGGGGTCTTTCTAAAATGGTCATTCAATAAAACAATATTTAAAACTCATTTTATTCACTTATTATCATGAAATTTAGTAGCAAATTAACATCCAGAGAAGCTTTTGAGTAAACCAAAGTTGTGAGGATGGTGATTCTCCAGGGTGTGGCAAGGCTTCACAACAACTTAAAAATAAGGGGTTCTCAGGGAAGTTAAAGCATGTCCAAATTAAAAGTTCTCCCGTTTTCCATAATTCTGGGGCTGGGTCTCTGCCAGCAAGTTAACGCAATAACCATTATGCTGATAATTGTATGTTTAACAGGTGCTCCCACACTTCCACTCTGATCTTCTCGCGGTCTCTTCTCTTTGGCTCTCGTCCCCAGGTTTAAGGGGTTCATGAACCCATCTTCTATGGTCTTCATATGGTGTCTCTTGGCTTGGATCTCAGTCTTGGGTTTAAGGGGTCATCCTTATCCTCCTTCTCTGGTCGTGTTGGTATCTATTCTCCTTGGTTCTCAGACCCAGATTTACGTGGTTCCCTCACCCTTCTTCAGGCTTTCACGAGGGAAAGCCTCTTCACGAGTCAGCTTCAGACTGGAGTCAGTTGGCGAGTTCAGTAGGCGATGCCGCTTTGGAGATGGCCTTCATCTAAGTCCGATAGCGGCATAGAGACTGGAAGCTGCCCTAATGTCTAATCAGGGAACTCCCCCTTAGCGTATAGGTTCTCCAGCTACCTAGTATAGTGTCTTTCCTCAAGTCTTGCTGCTACAGAGTCCTGCCATGGACTCTCCGCTCTTTCACTCTTCATTCTGAGCTTCTCCTGCCCTGCCTGGATGCCTCACCATGAGCTCATATCTCCAACCCCTCTATGTTTGCACTTTGGTGTCTTAGGGTTCACCACCTTCTCCTCCTCAGTACTATTTGTCTGCATCTCTGTTCATGTAATGTCTCCCTCCCCTTCTTCAGCAATATTCCATTCCTTCGATACACTTCTTTCTGTCCCTTCCACCTTGACCTCTTTGATGTTCCTCGAACTCTCTTCTTCACCACCTCTTCCTTCACCTCCCTGTTGATTCACCACTCCTCCTCATCACATCCCTATACTAGCTTCTCCTTCCAGATGTTTGTGCACTCCGTCACCTCGTTTCACCAACTCCTTAAAGCTTTCCTTTTCACCTCTTACAGTCCAAAAACCTTTCTCAAACCCTGGATCTCTCTTTTCCCAGCCCTCTGGGTCTTTCTTCTTCTAGTCCTCTGGGCCTTTCTCTTCCCAGCCCTTTGGATATTTCTTCTCCCAGTCCTCTGGGACTTACACATCTCAGACTTCTGAATGTGTCTGCTCACGGACCACTGGGTTACTCTCCTCCCAACCTCCAGGGCCTTTCTCTCTCCACCCGCAGGGGCATTTCTTGTCTCAGCTTTCTGGCTCTCTTAATTCTTCACCGCCAGGTTCAGTCATTTACGAGCCCCCTGGACCTCCCCTGCACCCTCCTGTCTCCTCACATACCAAAGCTCCAGGGATCTCCTCCAGTCTCCTGTCTCCTGCTCCAGCTCCTTCTATTCACCTCTCCCGCCATCTCTAAATGAGCTCTTCCTCCTAACTCTCACTGATCTCTGCCACAGACCATGCCTTTTATGGGGTTGCTGCACCACCTTTCTTCCTCATTGTGGTGTAAGGGAGCTCAGTTGTATTTCTTTTGGTAGTTGAGATGGGGATTATTTTCCAGGCCCACGATTTGGCTTACAGTTCTGATGTGCGACCTGGGGCGCTGGTCACCCCTTCCCTTGGGTGGCCCTCTCTCTGCCTTCCACGCCCTAGGCCTGTCCTCGGGGTGGACTCCCTTAGACTAAATGGTTTTATCTGCATGAGTGTGAGTCCTTTGGGAGGTGACTGATGGATTGCTTGCATTCTACCTCCTAGATCATATCTCACTTCTCCCCCTGTAGTTTAATATCATATGTCTGTATCTTCACGGGGGAAGGAGGCCACAGGCTTAGCAAAAAGGCATGGCTGACACTGCAGGATCGGAACTCCTTAATGCCCTGAAAGGAGGAAAAAGGCAGGAGTGTCTGTGGTGGCAACCTGACAAGCCCCAGCCACCCATGTATGGCATGGTGGGGGTAGCCAGGGGATCTGCACATATCTCCCCATGCCCAGCATCACATGGCTTGTGGCAACACATATCCTCCTTGCCAGCCCCACCATCAACTAGCAAGGTCATTCAGGGGATTCGTCATGGGCCACCACGATGAGTTCAGTAACTATTAGGCCCCACTCCTCTGCTACCCAAATCCTTGCGCATCTATACATGTATGTAATTCTACAAGTACCAGTCACTCTCCTTTTATGGCTTCAGTGCTCTTAGACTTGGGTGTGACAGGAAATGACATCTTTCCTTTGCTCAGCAAATGGGACTCTGAATTGTGCAAAAAGGCCATTCCGGGCTGTCGACAGCTCAGCATTAGTCTCAGGCCCCATTGTGGAGACAGCTGCTGAGATGGGTTTGCAAAGAAAGCAACACCATAATGAGTCGAGTGTATTCAATCTCTTTGCAGCTACCTATGTTGGTACTATTATATTAGGCCTATCATTGTTTACCAAATGTAAGCCTTATACAGACTGGGCAGAAAGACTATTGGTCTCATGATGAGTTCAGTGGTGTGCCACAATTCCGGCTGTAATTCTATTACCTCCACTTTTTTTGTGGCAACTGAATTGCCACAATTGTTGCCAAATAGCCGTACTATGATTTAGGAAGTGAAGCAGAGAATTTAACTCGCCTCGAGGTAAATCCTCCACTTTACTTTCAAAATGTGTCAGATTTACTGCATCTGAACTACTGCTTTCTCTCACCAACCAATACCTCAGCTTCAACCCTCTCTGTGCTGGTCTCCTCCACGCTCTGCTCTACTGTCCGTTTATCACCTGGTCTCTTGCCCTTTGACCTCACCTCAACACCCGACACTCACCCCTTTCACCTTCTCCCTTTTATACTGCTCGTTTCTTCCTGTAGCCATCTCCTGCTCCATCCATTGGTTGGAGCACTCACTTGTCCCTCTGGCCCAATCAATTCAGTTGAAGAGGCTTTATTTCGACAAAGTCATAAAAGCATACACCAATATAAATCACATAATACATACAATTGGCATCAATCACATTTCAGTATAATTGCACATTTATATGCCTGTAAATGTATTAGACATTCGCCAGCAGCTTCTTTGATCTTATTCTCCATGACCACTTAAGATATTTGCAGGTGGCAAACACCACTGGAGTGTCTGTTGCATTTAAACAAATTGCCATGGCATCCCCAATAGACCTACAGCCACAAATACAAAAAGTGGATTTAGGAAACACTTCCTTAGCGGCAATGTAACCGGGCACAACATAAAAAAGTGGTTTAGATCCTCAGTTGCACCATTGCATAGTGGGCACACAGGAGAGACATCATTATGCCACTTGTGTTTCAGAGATGCTGTTGGCAATGTGCCAAACCGAAACTTGGTGTACAATGACCTTTCAAATTTGGGATTTACGTAATCAAGGTAACCCTCATATCCTTCCTGGGTTTTAGTCGTGACGTGCCAGTTGCATCGAACCAAAGGTTCTCACAGAAATGTTGTACTGGGCTTTAATAAGAGCAGCCCCTTTTACCACGCCTTTTCAACGCAAAGAAATAATGCTCATGTTACTCCAATAATCCCCAAGATCCAGGTCCCCCAATCATCTCTTCACATGTACAGCCCACCTTAAAGAGGTGTCCCCTGGCTGTACTAGGACATCCACCAATGCATCTCTATATTTGACAAGGTTTTCATTGGACCACAGTCGGACCCAAAACAACACCGGGCTAAGCTTACAGATGGACTCTATTCCCTCCATGCTAGCCTCTAATAACACTGGCAGATCAGGCGTGCTGGAACGTAGCCCCAGTATGTTCGTTAAATATTTGCTTTTGACTGTCGCCAATGAGTGGGTGTCCACCTGCCCCCATAGCTCTGCCCCATAAATGGCAGCCTTCCTTGCCGGGGTTTATAGGCTTCCAGCGACACACGCACTGCCCCATTACCATGTTCGGCTGTGAACCGTACCAGAGCACCACTGTATCTGCCCGGGGTAACCCAAGCTTTTTCCAATCTCTACCTGGCTTTCCTCCTTGGGCCAGATTACACAAGTGCAACAGCATAAAGAATCTTTTAAGCCCTACTCCCTTTTCCAGCGTGGCTCTGCTGGTGCCCGTTCATTACCGGTCTCTCCTTTCCTGGTATGCCATGACGATGCGCTGGTGCCACAGGTGAGCAACAGCTGTTTGTTGCTTTGTTCTTTCCTTTGTGGCAGCTTCCCTTTGCGTAGGTCGAATCGTTCCCCGTTTGATACTGGAAAGTATGGTAGCTGGAGTCACAGCGGTTCGCTTTCTTGTGGCTTAAATTATTGTTCATGCACCATAGGTGTTCCTGCAAGGTAAAAGAGTGAACAATGGCCATCACTTTGAACAGTAGCTATGGGGTAGTCTGCATTTTCAACCAGGCACAGGTGGGGGGGGACAGAGACTGGGGCCCTCACAACTCTCTTGCCACACTATGGGAGGGATCCCACATCCCCTTTTAAGGGTCAAATCTCTTACCCTGTCACAACTCCCAGAGGGCTTAGTCATCTGTGTGTGTACACCGTCTGACTACGCCCACTGACCTATGTGCCTGGGCTTGATTCCAGATGGAGGAATGATTGTCACTGAATGCAGACCTCTAGGGCGGCTATTTATACAATAGTTGCATCTGCCAACAGCAGCAAATACAACAAACAACCTGCATTTACGCCATTATGTCAAGTAAGCAGGTTATCTGGGTCAACAGAAAACATCGTCACTATTGAAACAGAGGTGATGATGGCCACACGTGTAGAGGGATATCATAAATGATAAAGCTTCTTGTTCAGTGTGGGCTGATTGTAACATTTCTAGGCTAAAATCCTTTTGCCTCATGCAACAAATTCCAGTTCCCCAGATGCAATCAATGATACATTCACACTGCGCATATGTCCAAAGCTCTTGTTCAATGCTTGATTGAAGCGATTAAGTTCAATTCTGAATCAGCCTGACACGTGTTTCGAGCAACTGCTCTTCTTCTGAGGCTTATTTGCTCTTGTAAGCAACCACAAATCTATTGGTATTCGAGGTAGGTATATATATCGTTGCCCTTCTTGTATCTATAAATCCTCGCAATTGCGGTAGAGTGAATATCTGAGGACCAGCCTTTCGTCAAAGCACAAAGAAATCCGGATTTCTTTGTGCTTTGCCGAACGGCTGGTTTATAGATACAAAAAGGCAACAGTATATACCTACCTCTAATACCAATAAATTTTTGGTTGGTTACAAGAGCAAATAAGCCTCAGAAGAAGCTTATTTAAGCATTAAACAAGAGCTTTGGACATATGCGCAGTGTGAATGTATCATTGATTACATTGGTTCCATAATGTCGGTGGTTTGAGCAGTTAACCCCGCAAATCAATACACTCACCTGCTGCAGCTTGCCCCCGGACTATATATACACCCAATTTGGGACATTATCTTGATGTATGAGCGCTAGGGTTTCCAGTCTCTTACTGCTCATTCGTCCTCCCAGTTCCCCAGATGCCCTGGTTTATGGCCACTGCACCGGGTACATGGGGAATTTACCATTATTAACTATAGAATGTATTGTTGACCTACCTGAAAACCACAGAAAGGACACTGTATCAGTCACTGGAGATTATTTCTCTAAGATGGAACACTTTGTTGCTTGTGATGGCGTTCCTTCCGACCTGATTCTAGCCATGCTTTTCTGTCATAACTTGTTTAGTGCCCACTTCCTACTCGGTGCCGTGATCACAGACAGGGAGTTCCAGGTTATGTCCCGTTTTTTGCGGGTCCTCCTTATTTAGGGTTCGATACTGAGTCATCCTCACCCTACCACCCTAAGGCAGATGGCCAAAAGGAGTGCCTGAATCAGTTGTTGGATTTGTATGTCTGCTGTTTTTACCTCAGAACCAGGAAGAGTGAGTATTCCTTCTTAGAACATTCAAGCTTGTGTATGTATGACAGACTGCCTCACAGCACAAAAGGAATGCCACTTTTATGTGCTTTTTGGACCTCATCCACGAATGTTACTCATAGATCTACTTATTCCCCTGCAGCCCCTGCAGCTAATGATTGCCTCTTGCACCTCAAGATGTCCATGCACAGAAGGTTGTACAGTTGCAAGCTGCTCAATCTAGAATGACAGTCTTCACTGACGTACAATATCAGGTGGTCCCTGAGTATCATGAGGGCAGGATGATGTGTGTGGCTTTCCATACAGCATTTATGAAAGTAGAATTAGCCATTTGGGCCAAGCCACACATACCAGAGCACCACCCAGTAGCCATCACTGGAATCTAACCTGCAGTTCAGAGCCACATGAGCAAAGCATTTTGAGTTTGCAAATCAACCCAAATGCAAGTCTTTAACTCCAGTAAATTGTCTAGGGCTCTCATTATGAGTTGGTTGTACGGAATTAATACTGTATACCAGCACGGTTCCGCACCAGCCAACTACAAGTTTGCCTGTGAGGTGCCTGATTTACCTACAACTAAGAATTTACCTCCACCTAATCTGTTTTCTTATGTGCCGTGACTTTTGCTCTCATTGAGTGACCAACTTCAGTTCTTGGCTCGGCTTATTGGATAACCCATGGTTGGCCACCTCTGCCTCCTGGCTTGAATCTTTATTCCATCTGCTCCTTCCTTGACCACTGTGTACCAGACACCACTCCATCACTTCTGGACTGACTTGGATCACGATTGGGCAAGATGCTCCTGCACTGCTGCTCCTGAAAACCGGCTTTTCTTCCCGGGGCTTGGACTCTTGCAGAAGTTTTTTCCTTATTTGCAGCCGGTACTATTGCCCTTTTTCCCATAGACGCTTAGAATGCCATCAGGTGGGTCCATTCAGACTATTGGGTATTCCTTTTCCTGTGGCACTACAGAGAGGCAGGACAATCCGGTCGGAGACTCTGCCAACTCTTATAAGGGAGTTGAATATCAGTAGGTTCTGAGGCTTGTGGGAATCACCCTAAAGTACTTCCTATTTCTTGTTTGCATGACTGAGTGTCCATCTTTCTCTGTGTATTAACTCACGCCCTGCCTTGTTATGAGCCATGGAGGTGAGCTGTGTATTTTTCTCCCTGACCTTCTGGGTGACTCATGGTTCCAAGGTTTCCCCGGTGAGTTGGTGGGGTGAATTTCAAAGGGCTTTCGGCGGGGGCTCTCTAAAGTCTAAAGCAGCCTCCCCCAGTACTCCGGATACCTAAGGAAAGCGCAGGGGAAGTCCACTAATATAGGCTGCACAATGTGATCCTGCGCTCCCAGTGCAGGACCAGCAATTCTGACAGTCAGGGCTCAATTTAGGGTACAAGCCGGTGGACAGCGTCCCCCCACTTCTTTCAGAGGGCACCTTGATATGCTCATTTCTGGTGACTCCACATTCAATTGGTATGTTAATGTGTCCCCCCACTCTTTTTTAGTTCTTGACTTGACCCCTGTCAGAGTGGTGGCTCACGCCATGAAAGGCTACTCTGCCCTCATCAGCATCGGAGCCATGGCTTCAACAAACTGTTTTTACGGCTCCCACTCTCTCAGGGAGCTGCGCCGGAAGGGGGAGCAGAGAGGGAAGTAAAGGTGGGTGCCTGGCAGGACTCCAGGTACTCTTCTATTTTACTTCATGGGCGTGTGGTTGCATACCTGAAACTAAGGGATGTGGGGTACGGTGGCAGAATGCCAGGTATATTTGATTCCTGCAAGGTGCTGGGGAGGGTGAGGGATGCACACAGGGGAGGTGCGGCAGAGTGCAGGATACTAGCTAGGGCCTCATTACAAGTTTGGCAGTGCAGGAAAACAGAAACCGCCAAATCATAGTTTTGGGCGTATTTAATACCGGTGAAATTACTGCATGGTAAATCTTCTGATTTTTGGAAAAGAAAATTGTTTAGTGCCCATTCACCTCTAGTTTGTTGCTGGAGTGAAATCCTCCACTTTGCCTCCACAAATTGGTAGATTTACTGGGCGCTAATTCCACCGCCGGTAAATTCACCAAAAATTACCATGGAGTCCTGTGGACTCCAAAAATTGGAAATCACCACTACTTGGAAACCTGTGGTAACTCCGCGGGACCAAGCGGCGGTAACGGTAATTGAATTTGGCAGTAATTTCAATGGATTTACCTCTGGAATACCACCAAACTCATAATGAAGCCCATCATATTTTATTTCCCTGTTTGAGTTGGGAAGGGACATTGTTATGTTCTTTAGAGTTGCCTCCTGCCTCCCCTCTATCAATGCTGGGCCACGGCGACAGAGGAGGAGGGTGGAAGGGGATGTATGGCGAGCCAAGCACAATATCAAGTGACAGATAGATGTCAGTGTTCCGAGTAACATAATAGAGAGCCCGCGCTTCCGTCTCGTTGTCTATAGATTGACACTTGGAACCCCTCTGTGTCATATATCCCTTTGATCGATAGCCTCACATCTATGACCTGTAGTTGTACTTATTGATTCGTATTGCGTTTTCGCGAACGCGCCATACACAAATAGAACGGTACAATATCATGGAAGATAAATGTAAAACCAAAAAAAGGAGGCGAAATGCAGTTATGAGGAAATTAAATGAGTTTTAAGAGTGAAACAGAAAAAGGACAAAGTGGGACCAGAGGCGGTAGTAAGAGATAAAGAGTTCCAGAGTTCGGGGGCCGGTAAGGAAAGCAAGCGGAAATGTAATCGTGAAGAAGGAGGCGTCAACCCTGTTAAGAGAAACAGCAATTGAGAGCATAGTGCCCATGCAGGGACATAGAAAGAAACAAGAGGGGAAGTAGTGGGAGGGGCAAGACCATGCATGCATTTAAAGACAATGGGCCCCATCACAAGTTTGGCAGTATTTCAGTAAATCCGCTGAAATACCGCCAAGTGGATTTACCATGACCACCACTTGGTCCAGTGGATTTACAAGTGGTGGTAGGAGGCACGAGTCCCCCTTTTTTGGAGTCCATAGGATTCTGATGGAATTACTGCACGGTAAATCTACCCATTTTCAGAGGAAAAGTGGCAGATTCACCTCCAGGTTGTTGTTTGTGGTACATCCTCCACGTTACCTCCACAAATTGGTTGATTTACCGTGCAGTAATACTGGCGGCTGTAAATCTGGCAAGAAACCCCACGGAGTCCACAGGACAAAGTAGAGGTACTGATAATTGAAATTGGTTGTATTTTTGTAGATTCACCACCGGCATACCGCCAAACTCGTAATGAGGCCCTATAAATTTTATTTCCCAGTTTGGGTTGGGCAGGGAAATCTGTATGTTATTTAGAGCCCCCTCCTGCCTCCTCCCTAACAATGCTGGGCCATGGGGACAGAGAAGGAGGGTCAAAAGGAGATGCAGGGGGAGCCACGAACAATATAACATTACAGATGGTTGGCTATCAACTCTGAGACATATCCCACCTCAGGGCTTCGAGTAACATAGCAGACAACTCTAGCTTCCATCTCGTTGTCTATAGAGTGTCCCTCGGATCCCCTCTGTGTCATATATCCCTTTTATTGATAGCTACCCATCGCTACCCAAGTGCCATACACAAATAGAATGGTACAATAGCATGGCAAATAAATGTAAAATCAAAAAAGGAGGAGAAATACAGTTATGAGGAAAGTAAATGATTTTTAAGAGTAGGACGAAAATGGCCAAAGTGGGAGAAGAGGGGATAGTAAGAGATAAAGGATTGCAGTGTTTGGGGCCAGTAAGGAAAATGAGCAGAAAAGTGATAGTGAACAAGGAGGCTTCGGAACTGGTAAGAGAAAGAGAGATTCAGAGCATAGCGAACGAGCAGGGACATAGAAAGATACAAGAGAGGAAGCTTAAAGGGGGGCAAGACTATGGGCCTCATTATGAGTTGGGCAGTAATCTGGCGGTAAATCTGCTGGCATACTGGCCGACACAATTACGACTTTGGCGGTAGCCATGCCGCTATTGGCGGCATGGCTGCCGCCAAAATCGGGTCCGGGTCTGGGTTCCCCGAATAGCGAATTACCGGGCCATTCCGAGTTCGAGGAACCCAGGCCCGGTCCTTCCCCATTCCCATTTGAGCCCCCATAGGGCACAATGGGAATTGGAGAGGGAGCAAACAACGGGCCGATTACGAGCAGCCCGTTGTTTGCTCCCTCTTCCCCTCGCGGGACCCGGTAAGGACGCCTGGTTTGACCAGGCGTTCCTTACCGGGTCACGCGAGGGGAGCTTGTAATGAGGCGGAACGGGTTTAACGGGTCCACCTCTTTTCGCGGAGCCCGTTAACCCATTCCGCCTCAGTTGTAATGAGGCCCTTGGTCTTGCAGTATTAGCACCAAATTACAAGTGGCGGTGATGGTCCCCATTTTGTTTAAGTCCATAGGACTCAATGGGGCATTTTCACCGGTATTACTGTGGTGGTAATTGTGCCAGAAATGGTTGGAAAGTCAGCGGATTTAACTACAGCTCATAGTAACGGTATTACCACCACATTTTTACTGCACCGCCCAACTCTTAATGAGGCCCGTATGCATTTAAAGACAATGGGCCTCATTACAAGTTTAGAAGTATTTCGGTAGTAAATCCACCAAAATCCCACCCAACGGATTAACTGTTACCACCACTTGGTCTTGTGTATTTACCTCAGGATTACATGCAGTGGTAGTTTGCGTAAGTCCGCATTTTTTGGAGTCCATACGACTCCTTGGGGATTTTGGTGGAATTACCGCTGGTGGTAATTCTGCCAGTGGTAATTAAACCGATTTTGCTGATGTTAGGCGTTAAGCTGGCAGATCTCACTGCAGCTTTTTGCTGGAGGAAAATCCTCTACCTCACTGCCAACCCTGTAGTACGGTGGTGCAGCAATGCAGGAGTAATGGAATTACTGTCTTGTTACCACTGTTTTTAACTGCACCGCAGTACTTGTAATTAGGCCCAATGCACAATAAGTTAAAAAGGAGGCGAGATTCGAAGGGGAGCCAATAAATAGACAAAGGAGTAGTAGAGATGAGGAGTGCAAGCTAATAGAAGAAAAAGAGAACGGATAGAAGAGTTGAAAATAGAAAGTTAAGGCGCAAATTGGTAGGCAGGAAAGCCAATCAGAAGAGCAGAGCAAAGCAGCAGTCAGATTGAGAGAGAACCAAAGTAGAAGTAAGGAGTTTGGTGGCTTGGAAAGAGAGAAAGGGGCGGGCTCCCATATACTGAAGTTGACAGGAATTTGTTGTGATGAAGATGTGGATGGGAAAAGAAAGTGAGGACTGAAAGATAACGCCATGGTTGCGAGCATGTTGGGATATAGGAATAAGAGGAAGGGAGATAGTTCAGGGGGAGGCGAGGAGATATAATAAAAGAGGGAAAGAATAGAATGTCTGTTTTAGAGGGGACTAGATGGAGAAAACGAGGATGCATTCAAGACAGGATAGGGAGAAAGCAGACGGTAATCTTTGCGTGACTAGCGCCTGAGAAAGAAGCGAATGACAGGATATATAATTCTCTGTATAATTACATTACCAGTCATAGGCTGCGATAAGAAAATAGATGTACAGGTTGATAAAAAGGTCTTCCATGTTTTGCTAACTAACTGTAATAATAACACATTGACGGTAATAACTCCTTACAGTTGAGTTGTGACATTACCATGCTGCTGCCCGAAACGCCCCAGAGCGAAATTCCAGCTACCACCAAGTGCATTGGTTTAAAGGGCTGCCCAGCTTTTGATTTGAGCCATGTGCCATGGAACTGTGAGAAATCTAGCATGTTTTGTCCTGATCTATTGCTTTGTTATGTCAAGTTTAGTTCATTGTACTGCACGCCACTGCCACTTCCATGGTCTCCAGGCGCTCTTGTGGCTCTGTAAGGTAGTGTGCGGTGGGTTGATGAGGGAGGGAGAGGGTTAAGACAGATGTTGTGCTCATCTGTTGATGAGTGTAGAACTAGGAGTAATGAGCTTTCTGGGTGTGCTTTGTTTTGTACACTGGGTGGCGATTGTTTCTGAATGGGCGGCGTCCAGAGTTTGTGCTGTTTGGTGTAGGAAGTTATTGATTTTGAGAGTGATGTGCAGTGTGGGTTTTTTAGCAGGGTGATCCGTTAGCCCATCTGGGCGTCTACGGTAACTGAGAGGTGGAGGAGTGTGGTAGAGAAAAGGGAAATGATTGGTCGGTTTTGGGGTGGTTTTGGGGTGTTGTGCAGCTATGCTACAGTTTCTTATTGTAGGGCATTTATCTTGCGATTCCTTTTTTCCGGGTCAGCGTTTCAATGCGTTTGTGGACGGGGTTTGGGCATTGTATACAGTTGAAGTCGTCTGCTCGTGAGGATGGCTGTTTTTATTGGATTGAACTGGCTTACCCTGTGGCAGTAAAATATCCAGAAAACTGTACCTGCCACATTGACACCTGATAAACTGCGACCTCTCAGCCCCCGATTGAAGGAATGAAAGGTTGGGGAGGTAGAGCTCTAGTTGTGACGAAAAAACAAATATTCAAGGTTTGGAGGATTAGAAGGAATCCTCCTGCAGAAGACTGGACTTTTGAGCTGCAGGCTCTGTTCAAATACAAGATGGGCAATGCATGAAAGTATTGCTAGGAAAAGTCCGTATGTGGACATGCAGTCCTCTTTCAATGACCTTTGTGAGCAAGAGCGTGTACCCGTTGTGGCGTCACTATGGACAGCAGGCCTTGGGATGGCTGCTTGCCTTGTTTGTCCTTTGTCTAGTCCATGTCTGTTGTTTTATCTCCTTTGCAATCCTGTGGTTGTCTGCATTGCTTTTCAATGTTTGCACGTGCGAAGGAAAGAGAAAACATCTTTTGCACCGAAGGTCATATGTTAATTCAATGATGTATTGTTTTTAGGTGATGGAGGGGGTTGGCAGTGATTGTTGTGTCTTGCTATTGAAAATATTTTCTTGACCTCCACGATATCCATAATATTTTAATGAACACGCGTATTGAATTACCGTACACTCATACTATTGTTGTCTTACTGTACAATAAAGATAATAGAATTGTAAAAAAAAAAAAAAGGTTCTTGCTTCTAACGTGTCTGCCATACGCCCCACTGTTAGCTGATAAGCAGGCATCTATGGTAATATGCACATTTTGTGCACTGCTGGAGTTCAATACAGGAGAGCTGTCAAGACGTGTAACATGATAGAATTATAATGTACAGTTTGGAATGCTAGGCATGTCAGCACCACTAGTCCATTCCTAAAATGTGCAGCTCTCAACACGCTTTGCATTACCACTCCCAGTAGCCCTCGCCAATGACTGTACTGGTTAGGGCTCCTTGCAGTCGAAAACGTCTGAAGAGCCAATGGTTGTAGACCCCATTGTTAACGCTCACCACAACTCAACAGCATTTGAAGTGTTGGCAGAGGCGTTGCTGGGGAGTGGTGGGGGGGCGGGGAGTGCTGAGGGGGCTATAGCCCCAGGTATTTGGGTTGTAGCCCGTATAGAAGTTCAGGCGTTACAACCAAAAAGGTTAGCTAGTCCCCAGTCCCAAAATTAGCCTAGCCCCGGATCTTTTACAGACCTAGCAACACCCCTGAGTGTTCATAACCTTCCTTTTTGAATGACTCTTGACAAGTTCGGGCTCAACTAAACCGTAACTTCCGGGGGGGGGAGGGACATGGTAGGGGAGTGGCTACCTTCAGAGACTCTGTGTGGGCTTGGCAAATTTACTGCCCCATTCCCATTTCCCCAAAGGAAGCACAGCAGTGTGCTTTCAGCAGTTTAAAAAAGACAGGGGGTCCTTGTATGTCACCTGTATGCATTATTTTGTCATTTGCACTATGCAGTTGAAAACAAGAGTGTAAATGCAGACGTAATTGCCTGCATGCCTTAGTTTGTTCACTATGGTAGTGCAAATTAAGTAAATGCCAATTGCCATTTATGCATGGCAGGCGACTTTTGCAATGGGTTCCTTTGGAATCTGCCTGCTTTTAGCTCAAGTAAAAAGCACTCGGATGACATAAGAATCCAAAGGATTTGGGCTAGCAAATAAATGTCATGCTGGCGTAAATGCCTGTACCTTTTTATGACGGAGAGGATGGAGGTCGCGGAAAAGGAAATATTTACACATACATGCTTTTTATGCTTTGTGGTCATACACACAGTGCTGGAAATTAACTATTTTTTTACTGGGTGATCCCACCCAGCAGGGAGGAAGTAGGGATGTGGGGGGAATGTGGCGGGAGAGGGAAGGCTGAGGGTGGTGTATTTTACTCACCCCCCCATAAATATTTACATCTTAGTCCCTCAGAAAATTAATCATGAACACCTTGGAAAAAACTTAGTTTCTAATGTTGCCAGCTACGTATAAAATGTGCACCCCTTTTAAAGCTAGACAAAATGCACCTTAGTATATCCTGTAGAGGGCAGTATTGACAATAACAAGGTATTTCACAGCCTCCTGCTAAGACCCTCAAGTGGTCTTGTTGGGAAGTGTCTCGCCTCTGCAACCACGGTTCAAATCCTGGTCCGCAGCAAAGTAAAAGCAGTGCGCCAAAGCATTCTAATATAAACCTGCACATGGAGTTCCCTGGACTGGCGAGTCAGATCACAGACCCAGGTGTTATGTATGACCCTCCCATGTGTATTGCCCCTTTAAGGGGATGTGTCCCTCCCACGTGTATTGCCCCTTTAAAATGGGCCATGACTTTGCCATGGCCCAAGCTAATAAAAGGGAGCCCCTGCCGGCACGTGCAGCAGAACGGCTGCAGGCTCCAACCATGGAATATCTCTGTCTGTCTCTCATTGTGGGCCCGCAGGCCTACACTGTGTGATCACGGTCCGGCGGCCCTGGCCTGCAGGCCGCATGCTGTGTGACCACAGCCCTGCAGGTCCTTGCTGGTCTGGGCCCACCAGACCAGCCTGGTGCCCAGGGTCCTGCCCAGGCACCCACCACCCTGGATGCTCCAGGCATCCATGGTGCTCCGGCACCCAGGAAGTTCCCCACAGCCTCTCAGGGCCCTGCCCTGCACCACCTCTGTAAGACCGGGTGACCCTGGCAAACCAGCATGGTGCTGTGCCCCCCACTACCAATGAGGCCGGCCGCGTGACTGCCTCCGGTCCCACAACACCAGGGAGATATTGTTTGCCAGATCCCGGATCCTGGAAGATCCAGGAAAACTCTCAGCATTGCATACACATGCCCACGGCTCTAAAAGAAATTGTGTAAAAAGGCCACCTGGCATTTGTCATGAACTTCCAGCTAGTGTAGGCTTTAATGCATAATGTTAAGAGCATTTCCTATCCACATAAGCAGCCCCTTTTTTGCATGTCGTGGGTATAAACTAATCTTAAAAAGGCTTTTCTGTTTTACACTCATTTGCATTTCCCATTGAAAAACACACTTGTAAATCAGGCCCTTTGTCCTGGAAGCAGACAAAGAATTGCTCGTTTTTTGGAGTTGGAAATGCAAGACTGCAGTGCATGTTGCCTAACAATTCACGTCTAAGAACAACACTGCTGAAAACAAAAGGAAAGTCATTACGCACACCCGGAATCAGCTGCATTTCGTCCTGCTCATGGTGCCTCTAAAGGTCAGAAGGTCCCATAATTTCTGGAGGAGGGGCTTGAGCCCAAATAACATAGTGGTATCTGCTTTGAGGCATTAGCAGGTCGGAGTACTAGACGCAGAGGATAGTGTTGACAAGACGCCTGACTTCAGGTAGTTGCAAGCGACAGGAATGCAGCACGCAGAGGTGATACCTTGGGCAAAGCTTCTGTATTCACCAAACAAGATGTAGCTGGGCACACGAAAGTGGCAAATGAAGGGAACTGGCAGAGTACAAGACAACAAATGGCCTCCTTAGTGAGCGAACAGCCCTTCCAGGGAAGGGAATTGGCCGACCCATTTATCCCGGTGTATCCAGAGGTTCAAAATCATAAATCCTCCTCAAACCGCCACTGAGGAGGGACTGGGAGGCCCGAGTGCCCCGCTGAAGATCTGTGGCCAGACCTCTCGGAATCTGGACGGCATACCTGCGCCCTGGCCCTTGCCACCCTCACAGCAATGAACATGCATCCAACTTTACAAAATGGAATTGTAGGACATTTTAGACGCAGAGGACTTCAGACGCGGAAGTGCCTCGGAATCAGTCTGTGTTGCGCTTGGATATGGTTCCATACACCGTCATTTGTGTCCCTGTTTTCCTTCCCCATATTAACTTTTTTGTTACCATTAGTGACAAATGGCATTCTAAGACGCACAGCAAAAAAGAACATTATATGGAAAAAACTCTCCAAACCCAGCAAAATGATATTCTGCCAAGCACTTGTTTGTGAAAGTATCGTGTACTTAGGAAATGACCCTTCTCTGTTTCTCAAGTTAGTAAAGAAAGATTCCTTCATTTGTAAAAATCTAAATTGATTAAATACAAATAATAAAAATTTTTTTAAAAAATTAAAAAAAATTACATTGTAAGACAGTTATTCTTTCAAGGCACTGATCCGTTAGAATTCTCCCTGTGCCTGTCCTGGATTTCCAAGGCGCATGTGGTGCAAAAGACATACGCATACCCTAGTTTGCATATGTACTGTCATCAAAAGAAATGATATCTGTGGGAAGGACATTGCAAGAAGTGTCACCAGCCTCTAGTACTAGAGGGACACATGGCTAGTGCTATTAAAAGAAGTTGGCAAGAGTAAGCCAATAGAGAAATAATGTGGTGTGTAGTGTAGAAGATATCTATGGGGCAACCATTAATGCAGGTTGCCTCCCCGCCCCCCAATCAAAAGCGCCACACCAATATACCTCTTTATATTATCCAATCAGAAACACTGCACCAGTGCAAGTGCAATTAGCACTGTGGCAAAAATTGCCACTGGGTAAAAAAACACATATATTTCAAAGCATTTTCCCATCATGGCAATATTTCCCCAAATGGTAGTCCTTGGCTCTGGTAGAAACATACTTTGAAAGAATGTTTTTTGCAATAGAGCAATGTTTGCCATAGTTCTAATTGTACTTGCACTGCCGCAAACCTTCTGCAATACTGCTAAAAGTGTGCAGTTGACTGTAAGGTCTAACTAAGTAATAACAGCTCATTTGAAGTCTCGCCCGCCTGTACCTTTTACCTCTGTTAGCTTTTAGAGGGAGAAAACATAGTGTAGCCCTGGTCATTCCTGCGTTCCTACTGAATGCTGTGCCTAGATACGGCTCTTCCGAACCTAACAACATTCTCTTGAAATAGCTTTGTACTAGTGATCGATGTGAGCCGGAACGGTCGGGGGCGGTGTTGCACTACTTTCATTTTTTTCTGTTTACAATTCCTCTATATTTTACGACCATATTCATCATTCTATACAGATGATTTATCCATTCATGTCCCTGTGCAAGTGTAAAGTTGTAATAGCAATTGTCAAGTATACAGTAAAGGGAAGAGGTGTCTTTGAGGTAGTTGACGGAGTTGACGGAGCATGTCATTCGCATAGTTTGTATAAGATATACCGATAGAGTCCAGGAGGGCAAATAGAGGCATCATGAATATGTTATACAAAGTAGGTGACACACAGGACCTTTGAGGTACCCTGCAGATGATAGATGCTGGGGGGGGCACTGGCGTTCCCTCCAGATACTCTAAAGGATCGATCTCCTTAGAAGGAGGCGAAACAGGCTGAGGCCTCGGGAGAGAAGTTTGCTGAGGAGGATAGGTGCTGACCTAGGATTTCGTGGTCCACTAGGTCGAACGCCACTGATAGGTCGAGGAGAAGCAACAGGGCAAGCTTGCCTTCATCCCTGATTTCATCAATCTGGATCTTCAGTTGGAGTAGCGCAGACTCCGTCACATGGCCTGGGCGACACCCTGACTGGCACATACCCAGGATAGGATTGGATTCATGATATCTTTGGATTTGGAGATAGGCTGCTCAATGCAGAATTTTTAGCAAGAAGGGGACAGTTGTGATGGGGCTCATGTCACTTTGTGTCTGTTGTTCCTGCCTTGTTCTTGTTGCATCCACTATTTCCGTCCTGCCTCCTTCTATGACTGCATTTTTTGTGCATGGAATTCCCTTGTTGTCGTGTTTTGTATTACAATCTCCTCCTTTCTCTTTTGGTTTCTCCTTTTCTTTTGTCTTTCTTGTTGTTGCCTGTCACTTCCAGTGTGTTTTCTATGTTTGCTGTTCTTTTCTTGTTTTTTTGTGTGTACGCATCTCCTTTTTGCGTCTTCTGCTTTTTTTCTTGCTTCTTTTTGTGCATTCTGCTTCTTTCTTGGCTCCTTTCGGGTATAGCAATGAGTCCTGGTCTCTTGTGTCTGAGAATTTGATTCCATTTCCCTATCACTGTTTTCATGGCCTTTTCTGAATGTTGCCATTGATTTGTATTGTGCTGTTATGGTCTGTTCTCTAACTGCACCTAGGTTTCTGGGAAATGTTCTCTCCAACTCATTGCCTCTCTCCTTTTTTTTAAACATGTCTTTTGCAGATGGTGCAGTCGCTAGGATTTGCCATCTACCGGGCTCTGGACTGGGGTCTGGAGGACAACGAGGAGCGGGAGCTGAGTCCCCAGCTGGAGCAGCTCATTGACCTCATGGCCAACAGTGACTCTGAAAGTACCAGCGGCAGCGCCATGGATGAAGGCTACGGGGGGCAGGAGGATGAGGAGGAGGCAGATGGGACCCCTAAAGCTCTCCGCCCATTTCAGCAAGTGATGATGGTGTGTGCATCCCGACTGACCGACCCTAAGGAGGCGGAGTCTCATTACCAGGCTGTGTGCCGAGCCCTGTTCATGGAGACCGTGGAGCTGCAGGCCTTCCTGTCGAAGATCCGAGAATCCAAAGAGGTGGGTGCGCCTCCTAGTAGCAGGAGTGTGAGGAGGACAGGAGCAGGTAACCCATGCGCTATCAGGCCATTTGCTACAGTCACGCAGGTATCGGAAGCATGACAAACACAACACATACAATAACATACTCTCATTCGGTAACAAAAGGCTGTATGGAGTTTATATGTATTTGGTTAGGGTTGACTAATCTATTGGTTTGCAAAAAGAAAATGATACTCTGAGGTGAAAAAATGTATTATGTCAATGTTCTGGTCAATGAATGCTGCCCAATAGGGTCAGACCACATTTTAAGTTATGCAAAGAAACAAGCTGTGTCCATGTTCAGCAAGGAGGGGACATGGAGAAGATAATAAAGAAGAATTACTTTAATTGGAAACACATGGATAGACAAGTTATCAACATAACGCATAAACGATTATGCAAATATCACCAATGTGACTGTTGTATACTAGCACCAAATCAAAACAGAAATTTGAAAAGTACAGATACAAACAAATTGTATACAATCTCTGAATATTAAATATAGATGTACGTCAATGTCCAGGCTTTTAAAACAAAAGTCCTAATACAGAAAAACACCAACTAGTTTCGGCGACACTTAAAGATGTGCTCCGCCTTCCTCAGGATAGCATTTTAGAGTACCTAAACAAAATATCTAGTTATTCAACTAGACTCACTACACTATCCAACAACTCTCACAAGTACGGTTCAGGTTTGGCAGCCCCAAATGCTCAGGATGTTAAGTTCTAAAGGAGTTGCCAGGTGCGTGTGCCTCAGTGTGCAGTTCCCTTCAGTGACTTCACTTCGAATTGCATATGGTTTGTAAAATTATTAACATACTGAACAAATCATTGTTTGTTCTTAAATGGACAATCTTAAATAATGGGGCTGTTTTTCTCTGTGTGGTTCTGGAGCCTTTGGCAGCAAGGGAAAGAAACTCCAATGCTAGAATATTTGGGGAAAGTGTTTGATTTTACTGAGGGTGCATATTTAGGAAAATGTCGCCCCCCGGCAGTATCTTCCTTGTCGGGATGCTCACTAGATACCACCCAGACGTGTCAATACAAGCAAAGAAACAACATACAAGACAATAGCCTGATCCCAAACACCAATTTGTGCCCCACCCACCATGAATCCTGACACGTTAAGTATTGTGCCAATGAGCAGACGTGCCAGTGGAACACTGACAGCCGTTTCTGTCAATTCACCAAACAGTGTCATCAGGGCATGTGCTGCGTGCTACTATGATTAACCTGGTGCACAGCACTTCCTCAACCACCTTGTTAAATTGCTCAAAAGCTTTCTTAACCTTCCTCAATCCCCACTACCCTTCATCAATCCCACCAGCTCCTTACTTTACTAATCACTCTTTATGAAACATCTCCACCAGTTGTGTACATTTACCATTACCTGATTCACTCTCAAGCACTCTCACCTATCCCTTCTCCATTTCCACACTTCCTCTACTCACCAGCATCTTCAACTGCCTCCACCCTCTTATTTTGCAGCTCCTTCTAAACCTTCATGATGATAAGTGATTTATAACGCACTTATTACCCAGAGGTTCCTAAGTGGGGACCCAGGGATCGAACCTGTGGCGCTTCGTGTCATCTTGCTTCCAAGGCGAGCACAGTGCCGCTGAGCTATCCTCCCGAGACATGAACCTACTTATTCTCCTCTGCTCAACTCTTTCATACATTTCTATTTTTACCTCTTCCACATCCTCCCTTGGAACATTCATTGCACACTTCCACCCCTGTCACCTATCTCCATCTCCTCCTTTTCCCAGCTTCCCACACTTGCTCCACCACCTCTTGTTTTTTTACACCTCCCTTCCTTAACTATCTGCTTCATTCCAAAAGCCCCTCTGCCATCATATGTACTCAACTACTTCTGTCTACTTTTCTAAACCCCAGCTTCTACAGCCAACACTTTCCTCATTGCTTTCATCTCCTCCCGTTGTCACCTTTTACTCCACATTCCCTTACCTGCTGCACATCTGCAGCAGCCTGCACTTGCTCATTTCACGCATTATCCACCACTTCCCCTAGCACCTCAACGTCTATATTTACTGAGCTGGCTCTACCTCCTTCCACCTAGAAAGACTTCCAGCTCTTCCACTTCTGCTTCCAATTCCCCCCTTCATCCATTGCTCTTCTTCCCTTAGCACCAATGTCTGACTTTCTCAGTAACTTCCATTTCCTCCTTCCTCGTCTGCTTACACCTCTTCTTTTCTTCAGTTCCCGTCTCTTCCCCACTTCTTCCACAGACTCTGGTTTTGTCTAACGTGGGACTTTGGAGGCTTGAAGAATTTAAGCTTTTCAGAATTATTCACATCTCGTCCGATTAATTTCGCTGAAAGGTTTTGTAAAATTGGCAACTGCTAATGGAGAGCCACTTGTTTGAAGGGCCTAGAATGATACAAATGAACAGCAAGACTACAGTAAAAACTCTTCTGTGGAATAAATATGCCGTGCAATGTGAGCAGAAAGATATCTTTAAGAATATCAATCACACTCATGCATTTTTCATTAGTGCACCTTCACCCTCTGGTTATTGGAGTGGGTGTAGAACACCTGAACCGTTTGCCAATTGAAATGGTGATCGGTTAATGGAAGGGTCATTGTATCTCAGAATGCTTTTAACCATTTATTTGCAACTTGATTGAGATACCAATACATTTTTATTGTTTTGCAATTTTTCTCAAACTCTCTGAGGCAAAAAATAAAATAAAATTTCTAGAAATAAATTCAATTTTCAGCATTGCTGACCCGCATTTCTCTAGCTGATTATGGCTAAAGATCGACTAACTTCTTGGGTTTTAAACTGTTACCATAGTATAGCAATGAAAACTAGTCAGAGAAATGTATTATTTCCTTGCATTTTATATGATTATTTTAATGTTGGGAACATCTTTTGGATAGGAGATCTGATTGATTGTATCTGCTAGATAGTTCTGTTTGTTTTTGTACTTTTCATAGAAAAAGTGTTTTTCACATCAGGTTTTATAATGTTGATGAGTCACAAGAATGGAAATACCTCAATTTCAATAGGACGTTTTCTGTGTTCACATGTCACAAAGCCTGTTATAGGGAGAACGTCCCTGGGTGCAAGGAAAGCTGCATGGAGGAAAACACTGTACTAACATTTTTTATTTGGAAAATAATTCCATACTTAAGAAATAAAATTAGCTTCCCTGCAACAGGAGATAGACAGTGAGTTGGGAAAAAGCAACAGATATGGATTGCCGTGTGGCAAACATTCTGGGAGCCCTGGACTATTTGGCTCAGAAATCAAGGCCAAATTCGCTTTGCTCTAGAGGACTTTGGGCTGTCATTTTTGTTCTGTTCTTGTTTAGAATTTTTTATCACTAAAAGAAATAGACATAGTTTGAAATCATCATTTTACGAAAAATATGTGTTCCTGAGTCTGACCGTTTGAATCTGAGGAAGGTACCCCACAGCGGCAGACTGGCAAGTGGGGCAATGGTGCAAATGCCCCCCACGCTAGCTAGGCTGTTGCCCCGTGGGCCAGAGCTCCAAAATGTAAACAAAATAATCAAAAAAGATGAAATCCTTCAGAATCTAGCCTGCCACAATGGAACCGAGTGCTGCAAAGACTGCTCAGATTTTTGGGGTCATCACGAGTTGGGCGGTAGCCCTTAAATGCGGTTCCGCCCAATCACGAGTCTGGCAGCATTTTCCCCCAGCTCCAAGTTGGGGGTAAATGCGCCGGACAAATTCCCATTTTCGGGCGCTAATTGCACTGAAAATTCCCCACAATGAGGAATTACAGTTAGAAGTTACCGGCCAACCGTAGATCCGGCTCTAATAGCGCTGGATCAGTTTGTGGTAATGCTATTAGCACGGGTGGTAACGCCAGTGGTAATACTACTGGGTTACTGCCCAACTCGTGATGAGGCCCTCTGTCTAAATGGTGCATCTTGATTTCATCAATGTCCTAAAGGTGTGTGGGTGGCTCCCACACATGGTCCTCCACAGTGAGTGAGAGGGAGAGGAGTCTAGGCTGCTGAGACATGTTCATACCGCCTAGTGGCAATGCATGTATTTACTTGCCAAGGAAGTAAGGGTCCATATCTCATTAGAGTTTGTCCTTGGTTTGATTGTGTACAAATGCTTTCACTGTGTTCTGGTGAATTTCCTGATCACCAGTGTGTATACAAAAAGAGTTTAATAGCACCATGAATAGCACCCATGGATATTACTTATATTTTGGTTATAGGCCGTTGGACTGTTTGTGGTACTTATTTTTGGACACAGTTCGAAAACACAGATAGAAAGATGTCATATTCAGATATTAATTATTAGAAGACTACATATTGCAAACTAAGGGGGTCGCTGAAGAAAGTAACCAGTTCTGACCATGGTATTTCTGAAAAGTTTATCACCAGCAGAGGTGGCATATCTGGAATACCCTGAGTGCTATTTCAGAAATACCACCTCTGATGGCGGCACAAGGGCACAGTTCAAAAATTCAACATCATGGCCTTCTGTGCCAAAGTCTCTTTGCCATTCAAAGTCTCTTCTTCCAGATACAACAAACAAACAATAAAGTTCCTTTCCTTTTTGTTTTTCACAGTTCACAATTTTCTTAGGTGATTTATTATTCACCTCAGATCCCCCTACGCTGGACTCAGATCCACTTTAACACAATACTCTCAGGGTTTTCATGTATCCAATTTCTCGGGTGATTCACGGTTCACTCGGATCCCCCTCCGCCGGGTTCAGATCCGCTTTGACACAAAATCTTTAATCAGTCTCCCTCTGCCGGGCTCAGATCAATTTATCTATTGTAACACAAAGCTTGCTTTAACCCAAAGCTTTCAATAGATCTCCCTCTGCCGGGCCCAGACTAACTTTATCTACTGTGTTATAAACTTTCTTTACTTTATCAACATCAAAGACTTTCGATTGTGTGCAGGATTTTGTTTGACCTGTTCCAGGACCACTTCGATTCACAATCCTTTGCGACTCTTTCACTTTGGTCAACTCTCAGCTGGATACCATACAGAGACCTTCGATTGAGCACACATGCAGTGCCCGACCACTCTGTCAAAGGTATCATATCTTGGTTTCAAAGTTCAATCACTCATCTGCAGTTCAACTTTACTCGTGCTGGTTATCACACGCGTCTCATACAATGTTCTTTCCAGCGCTCGCCATACAATGTTGCTGTTTGCATCCTTGGCTTCAACACAGACCGGTCTTGTATCGGTCTCCCAACTCACCGGTTGTGTTGATTTCACTGATGCTGCTTTGTTGTTGGACCCAAGCACAGTACCACGGCAGCTGGCGATTCTCCCCACCTTGATTATCGATGTAGGAGGGCCCCGGGTACAACCGACACACAATGCAGGATTCCTAAGCCTGGTTCCTGGTCTTACACTTTCTATTCTCAGGTCTTTTTGAAAGTAACGGTTCCTCATCGAAAAGTTCAAGGGAACTTCATTGCCATTCCCTTCTGTTTCGCTGTCTTTCTCCTCTTGTTAAACTGCCATCTCAGAACTGCTGTTTCCTTGTGTGCTTTGCCTCGCTCAAAGTGTGCCCTTGTGCTCCACCTTTTATCCGTGTGGGGAAGTATAATGGGAGTCAGGTGTGTGTGATGGTCAATAATTGCCTGATCTTGCCTGACCATTGTATTGGGACACGTCAGGCATACGACTCGGGTGTTAGTCCTTTTCTCTAACAGCGGGCTGTCTGTGAGAAAGTGTTTGTGTTGTAAAAGGGGGGGGTGGAGTTCCAAAATATCTTACCTGGTAGGATGGGCTAATAGTGTTACAGGGAAGGGGATACTGCGTCTCACCGTCCAATCTCCCACTCCCTGAAGACCCCTCACCCAGGTGATCCTCCCACACTGGTCCACCCCCAGGAACTGTATTCAAGAGCGATGGCTGTGTCCTGGACACCTGGATGACAAATCCCTGGGGACTAGTGGGTGAGACACCTTCTAGTTTCTCACAGTACACATCTGTAGCGTTAGGTCAGCAAGTTGAATGTTGCTGAGATCTATGTCTGGCCTGCATACTACTTCACTCGATTGTGGGACTGGCTTGGCCTCCTTTCTTTTTACTGACTAAGTGATGCATCCTTGCTTTGCGAACATATGTTTCGATTACTAGTTCTCTTATATTTTTTCAGATTGCTTTATCATTTAACTTGGTGCTTTGAAAGTAAACACAGTTGTACAGACTAATATAATTATAGTAAGTTTTCATCATAATTATAATCTTAGTCTGTTTCTCACGTGTATTTGCCTCAGGATATAGACGATTAATAGGCTTCCACATTGGTGCTTTGAAAGCCATATTTATCGAACAGTATACTAGTTTAACCCTTGAATAACAACTTTGCAGAAAGCATTTTTATGTTTAAAATATTGAAGATGGAATAGGATAAGATGAAGTCTTTCCTGCTTTCTGAATAGGAAACCGTGGAACCAGGAAGGCAGGGCTCAAATCCTCACCTTCCACACTTCATTCATTATGTGATCCTGATTAAAACACTTTTCATCGCTGTGCCTTATTTTATTTAACTATCTGTAGAGAAAGCTTCACTCATAAAGGTTACTCTATAAATAATTTAACAATTGTAACACTTTATGTTAAGGATATTAGTGACGAAAAAGGATGACAAGTGTGGGTATTCGTTTTTGGAGGGGATGGGGGTGGGCAAAGGGTTTTGTGTTTTGAGCTGGGGAGGCAGGAAGCCAGGCATGGGCCTTTTGCCATCCCAGCTCATGATTGACTCTGAGAGCAAACAAAGAACACCTGGTTCAGCAACAGCTCTGCTCTACCAATGAATAATGTAGCTCCGCTAGCTCTTTACTTTGTTCTAAAACTAGATGAGATGGGATGGGGGGAGATGTAGCCTGCTGTCAAATTACCAACTGTAACACATTTAAATCCCAACTATTTCACCAATTATATTATCCTGGCAAAATAACGTAATACTTGTAATATAATATGTTTGGTAAGTAGTAGAATTTCCAGGCGTCCGGGTCCCTAAGAAACTGCAAACATACCTGAAAAATATGTTGCATAAAAGCAAAGTAATGTCAATAATATCTACTATATATATATACTTGAGAATGTGTGGGTGGGGGGTGGTATTGAGATTACTTGTTCTTGAAGTTGGGGCTGCTACTCTGTGGGCTTTGGCCAATGCACTATGGGCCAGAAAAGTAAACTTTCCCCCCAGGTCAATTGTTGCCCGTCCTCCCCTGGTACCCCGGCAGAAAAGATAATGTTATAGGTACATACGTTTTCCTGTCTCATTGGAATTCCATTACTGAGCTTTTTCCTATGCCACAGAGGACTGGCCTTAATAGTTCCTCTCATGTCCCTCAAAGGTACCATCATCAGCCATGACTTTAGAACTTTGGTTATCGGCACGCCATCTGCAAGTGCATCTTTTACCTCTGCCTTTCAGACAGGACTTTGAAGAGTCAGTTGCACCAATGCAAGATATTTTCATAGTTTCTACTCCCAGAGTATTTCAGGACTTAGATGAGAAGAATGAGAAGGTGAAAATTTACTGTGACGAATCCAGGGAATTCGTCCCCACTCCTCAAGACTGAGCCACCCCCTTCAGGACTAGTGAGGTGAGCCCAATAAGCTTAACACACCCTAGTGGACAGGGTAAGCGGGATCCCAGTGGGGGGGTCGCTTAGAGGACAGGCAATCCCTAAGTAGGGATATGTCCCGGGAGGATAGCTCAGCGGCAACGTGCGTGCCTTGGAAGCAAGACGACACGAAAAAACACAGGTTCGATCCCCGGGTCCGCCACACGTTATAAATACGCAACTAAGACAAAAACAGCGCCTCGATGCTTGCGGGCTGTGTGAGCGCTTTAAAAATGTAAATTAAATAAATATGTGCTAGGTATGATGTCCTTTCATCGCGGGATGACATTTTGCAGGGTTTTTTGCAGTGATTTTATAACGAAAATCTCATTGACTTTTTTAGGGGGGGTAGAAAAATATATACATGGGGTCTGGGTGTTCGGGAATTGATACAAAATTAAAAGGGATCGGGGGCTGGGGAGGGGGGAACCCCCTCAAAAATAAAAAAAAATAAAATTCAATGAGTTTTTTCATTTTAATATCCGCAGAAAAAACCCGTGAAATGTCATCCCGCAATGAAATGACATGGAACCATGTGTTATCCTCCTGTGTCTCAGGAATCCATTGAGTTTGTTGGTTATATGGGAATTGACATATATAACTACTTACCACTTTGCATACCAATGGCCGGTATGGTTTCTGACCCTATTCAAACACCGGCCTCAATGTTGCCTGAAGAATGGGAGCCATTCCTTACTCTGCATGGAAGTCCTTGGGGGAAGGAAAGAGAGAAGCCTGCAGAGCTACACGGGTGGATCCTCCTCTTCGTACGTGCCATAGAGAGCTGAGCCTGCACCCAGCATGTGTCTCCAACACCTTGTGGAGCCCGCAGAACACTTGGCAAACAAGCTGAAGCACAGAGCTGAGAAATCCAGCGCAGGAAACTCAGTGGAGGAAGCCAGATCCACCAAGCCGCAGTAAGACACAGAACTGTCACCACCACCCCTGCTAGAGGCCAGGGGGCAGGGAGCTACTACTTCAGCCGTTGCGAAGGAAACTGACGGAAGGACACTTTGCCACCTTCCCAACACGCCCGATCAGTGAAGCACCACTGGAAAGCACGAGGTACAAGGTCGCTCAGGGCAGTTGGGAGGTGGGTGGAAAGGCCAAGACAGACCCCAAAGAGGGTTGACAACAAAATAACCCCAAGACGGCGTAAGAATGGAATGACCAAACCCGGAGAAAGAGTGAGCAAGCGTTAATGTGGGCTGAAGAGAGACAAACCCCAAGACTGGGTGGGAGACCCGAGACCCCAGGCTGAGGAGTGAACCAATCTACCCCAAGGCAGAGTGGGAATGAACTGACCCCAGGTGTGATCGAAAGAACCAACCCCAAGACTAAGTGAGAAGAGGCTTCCCCCAAATTGGGGTAAGAGTGATCAAGCCCAAAGGTGGGCTGAAGAGAGACAAAATCCAATACTTGGTGGGAAACTCAAGATTCGCGGGAGGTGCAGCTAACTAGAAACAACAGAGTGGAGAAGCATTCCCAAGGGTGGCAGATGCCCAGGATTGAGACCAAGTACCCGGTGAAGCAAATAGATAGAGAGGGAAAGTAACTGGTTCAAAGACTCATACACAACCGCAAGGAGGGGAAGGTGGAAAAGATATTTCGCTGCCTGATTACTTGAACTGTGCAGCGAGCCAGGAACCCCTTTCTTTTTTACACAGTACTGTATTGTCCTGTCCCCTTTCCTTGGGGACTTAGTTCATAGATATTTTGGGCTTTCAAAAAAAACATGGCAATATTGCGAGCAGCCATGAGAAATAGCACAAGGTGCCAGCATACAAGCAAATGGCCACGCTTCTGCCACAGGTGTTTCTATTAACGCCACTTTTTTGGCAGCAATGGAATTACTGCCGTTATTCCCACACCGACGAATATTACATTTGGAGGTAAAGTGGCCTCCAGCAACAAGCTGGAGGTAAATCCGACTTTACTTGCAAAAATCGATGTATTTATCGCACAGTAAATCCACCAACGGTAAATCAACCAAAAATACCCATGGAATCCTATGGAATTACACCACCCTATCACCACTTGTAATCCTGTGATAAACCCACAGGACCAAGTGGCGATAATGGTAATCAAGTTTGCTGGTAATTCAGCTAATTTACCCATGAATTACCACCAAACTCATAATGAGGCACAATGGGCCTCATTACGAGTCAGCCGGTCTGGAAATAACGGTGGCGGTAAACCCGCCACCACCGTTGTTTCCGGACCGGCTGATCTCGAGTTCTGCAGGCGGGAGCTGTTCATGGTGCCGGTGTTTCCACTTCCCCCATTCCCATGGAGTCCTATAGGACTCCATGGGAATGGGGATTTACCGGGGATTTACCGAATTCCCGCTCCGGAATTACCGAGTCACCAGGGTTGGAATGCCCCGGTGATTCCGGGAATCACAGAGGCGGAATGGTAATACGAGTCCGGTGGTAAACTGCCGTTTTTTCCGGCTCGGTTACCGCCGGACTCGTAATGAGGCCCAATGTCTTTTAGATGCTCTAGTACTTGAACTGCATTTCGCAGGATGTAGCATTACGTTCCAGTCTGGCACTCGCAACTCCAGGGTGTTTTGTCCCCTTTAGTTGCTCCACATTTTCCTTCTTAGGCCCTCATGTGTACCACCAACATAGTAGCCACTCTGGCTTCTCTCAGCACACTGCTCTGCTCTCCAGATGTTTGCCATGTCCCTCCACCTCTCAACGTACTTCCCATAGTATTCTTTACAGTTTCCCCATTGTCCCTTCCTCCCTGTCGAACGCTCCCATCTAGGCTCCCTACCAATATCCCTGCATGAGCCCAAGGCCTAAGAACCTCTCCAACAATCTGGGTTCTCCTGTGAAGTCCTCCACTTGGTTCCAACCCCAGCAAAGCCAGATAATTCAAATATACCTGTGGGCCAGTTCTCCATCACTCTTCTGTAACTTCTGTCTTGTCTCATCCAAGTCACTAGAGATTCTGCCTCTGTGCTGTGCCACTTTTCCATCTCATGCTTCCTGTCTTTCCTCCAATGGGGGCCCTTTGTCATAGTATGAGAAATACAAATAGGAGGAAGTACGTTTTTCACTGTTTCCAGTGATCTGTTATTTCCAAACAAACAAGCAGCTGGATCAGAGTAGGGTTAGAGTAGTTAATTAGGAAAAAGGATATGGAGGGGTTGTGAGTGACTGGGACACTAGTCAAAAGGTTCGATTTAGGGTTGGTTTTGCTTATGCAGCACATTTGATGCATTCAGTGATTTGAAGTGGGTGAACAACACAAGGGCCACCTAGTGAGAATTCAGGAATGGATTCCCTCAGAAGGAGAGGAGTTTGGCTGTCTGTGAGAGACACATGCAGATGACTCATGATTTCCGTGAGAGCAACTTGATGGACAATTACGCTCTCTGATTTTAGTTTGAGGGACAGCTGGGATTTAAGGAGGAGGGTTAAACACCAGTCAGTGTCTGTCTCTTGAAGTGAGTGGGCAAGACATGTGACATGGGGTGTGTAAGGAAGGCATGGTATCAAACAGTGAAGACAGACACAAGAGATCACAGTTCAAGGGTGTTTATTGAACTTTCAAAATGGGTTGGAAAAAAGCCTATCTAATCCTAAATCTAAAAATGGGAGCAAGCTTCGACAATCAAATAATAATAATGTAGTCCTAGTAGAGTCTTGTCAAAATAAAAGGGTCTATACTAATAAATCTATTGCCAATCCTTACTCCTAAATAAAAATGGTGTGAGAAACAATGTTATGCAAATGAAAAGTGTTCAAGAAATGATATGTCAGGATAGTTGAGCTGTTGGCTTCCCTTCCCCACATTTTGAGCATGGGACAAGGCGGCCCACTCAAGCTTAGCACACACTCGGGCTTCTCTAGCACGAGGATGCAGTTCAAATCCTCAGCATCAGGACCTTCTGTGCCAAAGTCTCTTTGCCATTCAAAGTCTCTCATTAAAGAGGGCCTGGTGCGAGAAAGAAACATTAACGTTCTTTTCTTCTCAGAATTTCCACATGTATGATTTCTCGGGTGATTCACTGTTCAGACCAACTTTAACAATTCCTTTCTTCTCAATTGGCCTCGCTTGATCAGGCTCGCACCACTTTATCTCACTTTCCAATCTTTCCTTTGTGTATCAAAAATCGAAGACTTCCGACTGTGCGCAGGATTTTGCTTGACCCGTCGCAGGACCACTTCGATTCACAAACTCTTTCTACTTACAATTCTTTAACTTTCACTTCTGCCACTTCTCGGCTGGATACCTTACAGAGACCTTCGATTGAGCATGCACTCGGTGCCAGACCACTCTGTCAACGGTATTTTAACTTTCCTTTCAAGTTCAAGCATTCATCAGCAGCCTAACTTTACTTGCGTCTTTCACCAGACGCGGTTTAACAATGTTCATTCCAGCGCATGTTATACAGTGTTGCTGCTTGCAACCTTGGCTTCAACACAGACTGGTCTGGTATCGGTCTCTCCAACTCACTGTCTGTGTTTATTTCTTTGTCACAACTTTGTTCTTGGAGCCAAGGACGGTACCACAGCTGCTGCTTCTTCTCCCCGACTCGATTAGTCATGTAAGAGGAGCGCGGGTACCCGGGTACCTCCGACACACAATGAAGGATTCTTCGGTCTGGTTTCATGACCTTAAGCTGTCCAATCTCAAGGCCTAATGATAGTAAAGGTTTCTTGTTAGAAAGGTTAAGGGAATTGCCCTCCTTGCAAACCCCTCGTACTTCACCGTCTTTCGTCCCTCGTTCAGCTGCCGTCTTGAAGCTGCTATTAACTTGTGTGTTTTGCATGGGTCATAGTCTGTTTTTGTGCCGCACCTTTAATCCGTGTGGGGAAGTTTAATGGAAGTCAGGCGTGTGCGATGGTCAGTAACTGCCTGACCCTGCATGACCATTGTACTGGGACACGTCAGGTATACTGCTCGGGTGTTAGTCTGTTATCTCTCATAGCGGGCTGTCCGTGTGAAAGTGTTTGTGTAGGAAAAGGGGAGGAGGTGGGGTCCCTATGTATCCTACCTGGTAGGATGGGGTAACAGTGTTACAGGGAAGGGGATACTACTTCTCGCCATCCGGTGTCCCACTCCCACTCTCCAAAGACCCCTCACCCAGGTGATCCTCCCGCACTGGTCCACCCCCAGGAACTGGATCCAAACGTGATGGCCGTGTCCTGGCCACCTGGATGATGGATCCCCGGGAACTAGTGGGTGGGACACCTTCTGGTTTCTCACAGGTGACGCCTGAGAGGAGGAGCAGGAAGGAGGAGTTGGAATTCCCTGAGCACAGCTTTTGGGAGATTAACACTTGCCTGGTTTTTGGTTCGGGGAGCAGCAGGGATCTGGGTGAAATAGTGATATACCAATCAATGTCAGTCTTTAAGTGAGTGGATGAGACATGTGTCATCAGGTGATACCAGGGAGGAAAAGCAGGAAGAGCCAGGAATCTCTTAGGGCAGCTTGTGGTAGACTCATGCTCACCTGAATTTGGTGGGAGCAGCAGGGAGTTAGTGAGGTGTGTGACAAACCAGGTAGGGTCTATTTCTTCAAGTGAATGGATGAGACACATTCTATCACGCAAAACCTGGGAGGAGGTAAGGAAGGAGTCAGAAATGCTTAAGGTCAGTTGGCCATTATTGTTCTAGGCAAATTATGGTGTACACCTGAACTTGTAAAATATAAGGATATGATTATCAATCTACGGAATGTCCCTGGGTTCACTCCCATGGTACAGGCATATCTATAAAGGTATTGTGGATTTAGAGTTGCCAGCACTCTGGTCAAGTCCAGAGGGTCTACCCCATGGGGTAAAGAAGATGGTCAAAATAATGTGCTGCAATGTTATAATTAGAAATATGAAAAGTGCATGTGCCGTTTTGAAAACAGGAGTGCCTTTCCTACTATTGAAACAAGGAGAGGGCTTTGAGCCCTATCTAGAAAGTGTGGCTCCTGGGTATGCCCAAGCCTTGTTTCTCCAGCTCTTCACTAACACCCTCAAGGTGGCTACCTTCACTGCAAAATGGTTCGGTTTCTCTGACACACAATGCAAAATTTGCGGCAACCCGACTGAGACGCAAACACACTTCCTTCTTTTTTGCCCCTGTTATCAGGCGCTATTTGGTTCCCCTTTTTAGATTGAAGGGAGTTCTGCACACAGAAGCTGTTCTTGCTTATTGTAAAAGAACCACCAATCTGAATGAGGTTTATTTTATTGTAAAACTTCTCCATAGGGCATGGTTGAGGAGAATGAAGTAATGTTAGGTTGTGCAGCTAACTCTTTTTTTGTTGGGATTGGTTGTATTTATCTGTTAATATTGTTTAAATCTTTATATTTTTAGTTTATTGCTAGTATGTGATATTTATTGATATGTGTTTTTATGAATTGTGTTTTAAAATTGCACAATTTGTAACTGTATTGATGCTTTTATGGTTTTTAATGCTAAATTACGCTTATTTTGAACATAAGGGCAGTGTGTGGGAGAGTCATGCGTGCCTGAATTTGGTCAGAGAGAGCAGCAGAGATTTAGGCAGGTGGGGGACGCATCCGTCAGTGTCTGTCTATTGGAGTGATGGGATAAGACTTGTGCCTTCAGGTGACACTTGGGAAGAGAAGGAGGAGGAGTCAGATATCACTGCGAGAGAGTCAAGTTCACCTGATTTTGGTATAAGTGGTTAGGAGGGATTTGGGCAGGCGAGTGATAGACCAGGCCGTGATTGAACACCATATTTGGAACAACATGTCAGCACCCAAATGAGCCAGAGACAGGAGGAGACATGCTGCATGTGTTATTTTCACTTTTGCAGCTGCATTTGCTGTGTGCAATGGGGATGCAAGAAAACCGCTTGGTCAACTAAAGTTATTGTCAATCACACGTTCTAGATCCCTTGCCACAAGGGGGTCTGTGGTACATTCATGAGTACAAGTAAATGCAAGGGCACTGCACCATAAAGATCAGCGTTCACTGAGACAACAAAGGAGGTTGCTTTTTGAGTTCCGCCCACTATCGTAACTGTAGAAGGCATAGGTGTAACAACACACAGTGTAGTTGAACAGCAGGAGGAGATTGAAAATCCCAGATCTCTGTCCCTGCCACCAAAATCACTGATAATGATAATGATGTTGATGATCAAGACAAAGATTATGATCCATCTGAATCCAATCGAGAACAAGTATGGCCATTGGAAAGCAGAGATACAGAAGAGAATGATGAGATTGACACCGGAGAAACAGAAGCTGTATTATTAATATTGGTTGCCCACCACCTGTGTACAGTCTGTTGGAGAAATTGCCATCTTTCCATAGTTTAGAAAGCACATCACGTCATTACGCGGTGCCTAGAACACCATCAGCACCACTACCACCAGCACCATCAGGATGTATGTGATTATTTCGAATACGAGCATTACGAAGACGATAATCTTGCATTCTAAATATTCATATTTGAAATAAGCACCCCACTACTACATGGCCTTTCTACACCCCGCTCCCCCATCCCCTTGCTTACCTTTTGGCGGCACACTTCACTGTGTGTCGCCGAGTCCTGCAACGCCAGTTCCCTTCACTTCCATGATGGGAACCGGCACTGCAGGGTAATTTTCTTTTTTTTCTCCAAAACTTTGTTGTGGATGCGGGGGACACCCCCACAACCCCTACTTCCCTTGTTCACTATAATGAAAACCGAATGGTTAAAATGTTCAGCATTTTTGGCTCTGCGTAATTTTGGTACAGCCAAAATCCAATCATTTCAACCATTTGGTTTTTTATATACAGTATTTTCGTGTGATACTGCACCATAACGCTCAGATGAGCCCAGCCTCTGTGTTGTTAGCCCACAATGTAAGTATAAAGTGTGGCAAGGGGGCGTGTCCAAGATGGCGACCTGATTGGACGTGGGTCCATAACCTGCTCCTAGAACTATCGAAATGATGCCAGGCGGGAATACCCCAGACCATCGAAAAGCCGCCTGGTGGTAAGCTACAGAGAGGGCAGGTGCTGAGAGCCCGCAGCAATCCAAAGGGAGTCCCATGCGGTTGGTGAGGAACCCACAGGACCATTCTCCGCTGACTGTGGTGAGGGCAGCCGGCCAGCCTATTGAGGGCGGTCTTCCTTCACCAAGCCATCTGTCCCCGGTACGCACCACAGGAGGAAGAGGAGGAGGTTGGTAGCAGACCACAAACAGCAGAACGGAGGGATAAACTGAGAACCCGACAGCAGTCACGCACCAGGCAGGCGCCGCAAATTGCAGAGGTTGCAGTGGGAGAAGGCGGTGGGAGGAGTCAGATTGGAGGTTCCCGAGCTGGAGGGAAAGGTCTGGCGTGAGGATGAAGTGGCAGAGGTGATGAGAGAGCCCGCTGGCCACCTTAGATGCAGGGAGACACTGAGGAGGCCCCGGACGCTGCATAAGTTCAGGTGACGAAGAGAGTGGAGCGAGAGGAGGAAGGGGAACCTTGTTGTTAAGAAAGAGGCCAGCCCACACCAGTGAAGCCTAGGGCACCCGTTGGGAGTAGGGCAGTAATGGTGACCCAGGACACTAACAAAATAATTAAAAGACTGCTGCAGTGCCTACTAAACAACACTTCATAGCTGTCTTGCTCCAGATAGCTGACAAGCCTTGTGGTAGAGGAATTTCCAGTAAGTTGCCCCAGAAGGTGGAGGACCCCGCCAGTGATTACTAGGAATCAGGTCAGAGCCGGACCACCCTGTACCCAACAGGGAGCTAGGTGGCTATGCCCAAACCCCCAAAACCCTCATGCCAGCCAAAGGATTTAAATATTCAGGCATTCCTGAAAACCACGACGAAGCAGACCACCATGCCGGGGGTGGGGAGGAGCAGGGAGGCGGATGAGCTGGAAAAACCCTCCAAAGCCCCTCCTCTTACAACTGACTTTCTGATGAGATCCTTGGACGTGTTAAAGCAGGACTTAAAAAGCTCACTGCATTCAGAGATGGCGGATTTAACGCAAGAGCTGCTGGCCTCTATCCGCGAAAACAGGAAGGATATAGCCTCTCTGGGGGAGTGAGTAGATCATAATGAAAGAACGCTGGCAGACATAGAGTCAAAGATGGCGGCGGCTGGGGAAGCAATGTCAATGCTGAAGGAGGCCAATGAATATCTGCGATCCAAATGTGACGACCTCGAAAATAGGGCCAGTAGAGATAATCTCCGGGTTCACTTCTTGAGAGAAGCAGCCGAGAAGAAACCTTTGAGGCCTGTATACAACAGTTATTCGGACAAATGATGACACAACACCCCCAGGTTGTGCATAGAGTGGGCGCAATTAGGGCTGATAAGGATCGACCCCCAGGAGATATTGTGGTGAAACTAAAGGACTTCAAGGTGAAGGAAAGTATACTGGGAGAAGCAAGAAAAGCAGGCCATATCGAATTCCGGAGCTCCAGAGTACAAATATTTCATACATCTCCAAGCCCACATTAAAGGAGGGACGAGCTAGGAGGCCAGTCATAGACGAGCCGAGGAAAAGGAGTGACAAATACAAATGGACACATTGGATTGCAATTTCAACTGAAGGGGACATTTCACACTCTCTTCACACCTAAAGCCAGGGGTAAGCTATTGAAGATCCCTGCAGAGAATGGAAATGGGGCGGGAGTGCTGACTACAAGTGGGAAAGGGGAAAGGCCCGAGAAGGGAGCTTTGGTCAGAGGTCCGGGCAGAGAGGAAGAGATCAGAGTGTTGAGACGGGAAGAGGTGAACATCGGGGCTTTGAATATTGGCCTGAAGGAAAGGGCATCCAGAGGATAAGGACGAGATAAAGAAGAGACAAGGCAGTGTCTGTATATAGGCTGGTTATGGGATCAGAAGGGGGCGGTTGTTTGTGTTTAAATCCAGGTGCGGTACAGCGTTACAACAATGTCCAAGGGGGGGAGACCCTCCATTTTCTGTTTGTGTACAATGTTGGAAGGTAGCAGTTTGTTACACTTCCAGCTCAAGGGATTATACCGAGTGGAAGACACAAGAGGGATATTAGGGGACTCAGAGTTCAAAGAAATGTTACATGCACAGGACAATCAACAAAGAGCGTTGTAACGGAACGTACAAATCGCTCACTCATTCAATTCTGCAGGGGGGGGGGCAGTCCAACACACAGGAAGACAGAGAAGTGTTTTAGAAACTATGGTAGAGAACAAAGTTGAGCCGGACATGACATGGCGCTGAAACTAGGAACCCTAAATATCAGGGGGCTAAATACCCCCAACAAAAGACACCAGCTGTTCAGAGACCTCAATCGATTGAACATACACGTAATGGCTATTCAAGAGACGCACCGCACCTATTGGTGGCGGACAAATGCTGACTGCGTAATAAGAAGTACCCCAGACAGCTTTTCTCCTAGGCGAATGCCAAGAAAGCACGGCTAGCTCTATTGTTAGGGTGAGGGGGGGTGCCACTTATTAAGGTAGTGAGCAAAAGGCATGTGGAGTGTGATAAAAATTGAATAATAATAAAGGGACTCTGAGAGGTGAGATGTAATGATGAGAGGGGAGTTAAAAGGGTGGAAAGTTATGATAGTCTCTTTTTATGACCCCAACGCGGCTCAAGAAAAGTTTATGTTAACTCTGTTTCAAGGGTTGAACACCTGGGTGGTGGGAGACCTGTAATTGATGGGGAATATGAACTTGCTCGTGGTCAGTGAGAAGGACAGGTCGGCTAGGAATATGTACTCAGGGATAGGGGCGGCGTCAGGCTGGATTAAGACGCGGTTGACGGACCTCGCTTTGGTAGACGGTTGGCGCACCTTGCACCCATCATTATTGGGTTTCACATACATCTCTCATGTCCATAACTCTGTTTCTCTTATTGACTATATTTGTGTCCCCTTTTCCAGTATGTAACAGGTTGGAGCAGCTTATATAGAGCATATGACACTATCTGATCATGGTGACATTGACATTAGAGGGCTGGGGTCACTGCAAAAGCCCTAATCTCTGGTGCACACCGGCAGAGGCACTTCAGGACGGGCCTACTTTGGAAGACCTTAAGCAAACTTTGCATGATTACTTGGAGACCAATTCTCTGGGTGATAGGTCAGTTGGTTTGCTGAAGCTCAGCTGTTAGAGGAGGTGAAAGAGGGAAAAAACGATATAGCACGACACCCCACGCAGTGCACTCCAAGACAGCTGACCATGGCCCAAAGCCAATTGAGACTACTCTGAAACCAAATGACCAAATGCGTATTAGTGAGGCTGAAGAGTAACTACTATGCAGGGGCAAATGTCCCGGAGAAGGTGTTAGCAAGGATGTTGAAACAACAAGAGGATAAAGCCTAAATACAAACGATCCCGGACGACCACGGAAGGGGATGGGGAGAGGAGGGCAAAAAGAGGTAATTGTTCTGGAACTTTTACTCCGTCCTATACGCGGCTGAGGACTCAGACCCAGGCCTTCTTAAAAGGTACCTAAAGAGCCGGTCAGCCCGGCTCAGTGCTAGATCGGCAGGCTAAAGTTCATTGTTGATGTTTATGACTAATGGCCAATTAGAACACACAATGCATTCAGGCATCACAATTCTAGGTACAGGCTGACAGCCTGGGGTTAAACTAAGTATGTCTAGCCTGCCTTATTCAGTTACAGGGAAAGCGCCCACTACCAAATTTCCCACAGAGATGGCTATCAGTGAATAAAAGGTATATGGACCCCCACAAGGTACAAACTCACTACAGAATAAAGCTGAGTTGACCTAGGGATGTGGAGGCCATGTGATTATATAAAATAGGCAACATTCAAGAGAGCATGTCTAGTTGCTTAAGATTGCAATACAACTCGAATTACCCAAAGGATTTACACTTATTGTAGCCAGTTTAGGAGATTGAGCGGCTGAATTGCCCCAAGTATTTGAGCTTGTTACCTGCAGATTATACTGTGCAGCAAATGCATAAATCCACAGAGCTATCATACAAACTGGAATCTGTCAAATTACCTTATGGGTCCAGAGCTGTGGGAAGGAGCAAGGGCCCACCACCCCACCCTATTCACTCACCATTCCTTGGCTCCCAGCGACCAGCAAGACAAGACCCTGGGTCCGAACACTCAGGGAGGATGCTCATTGACAGGTGGAATGTTTGCGTGGGTCTGTAGGTTGGGTTTGGCTTTGGTCAGGACCACACTACTCTGCAGAGCACGCATGCGTCCCAGACCTCTGCGGGACATGGTGGTAGGGTAGCAGTTTGCATCTTTCTCCACGCACATTGCTGAACAACCAGTCTTAACTTCATTTTCCAATTCCCACACACGTACCGCGGCAGGCTGTGACCACAGTCCAGTGTCACAAGGATCCCTGTGGACGCTACGTGTTTCAGCTACCTGCTAGGTGGCTGTCTCGTTATAATCTGTTTCTTTGTCTCCATTATAATGTAAAGCCTGAACCCACACTTCAGACTGTTTTACTCTGCTCTGAGCAGGGAGGGACCCAAACTTAGTCTTGAAATAGTCTCCCACAAACCAATAAACATCTCCAGCCGGTCCGGGTCCCGGATCTTGTAAGGGGTCCCCAGCAGGGCCTTTGCTCACTTTCAGCCGGCCCTGTTTCTAGTGCTCAAAGTCCCGCATTTACAACAGGGAACGTGAAACTACAAGCACCAGAAGAACTTGACAGCAGGTGAGCTAAAAGACAAGAACTGGCTGAAAATGTCACACTTGCAGTGATTCGCTACAGGATAACTTGAGATCCCGGCTGCATCTGGTCTTCCATAACTTGAAGCACTTCCTCCTATGTGTCTGTTGCCGACTTTGTGCAGAAGATGGCCGCCACCACTGCCAGTGTGCTTTGGTACCACTTAACTTAACGCTTTCTCGGTGTGACCATGTGAACAGTCAATTCCTCTTTTATCTTTCTATTGGGGAGAATTGAAAGAGAAATCACTGATTCTGCCTATGAGGGGCGTGGGAGGGGCAGAAGGGTGACTTCACCTCCTACTCCCACCACGTTCCCACTGCAACTTGGATCCACCAGTGGGCCCTTTAATGTTAATGCTGCATGATTGATGCCTGCGAAAACAAAGCCCTCGACAGAAAAATGGCCGCCAAGACTGCACATTGATTCCCACCCCGAACAAGAGGCTCGAGACATCCTGGGAGATTGATGGGGCTAACCCTTCCTGTAAATCCAGTGGCACAAAGCTGAGGTCTGGGAGTGGTGGAGAGCCCCTGAAAGCAGAGTTCAGAGGCACGCGAGCTGTGCTCTTCAAAGGAATTATTATTTTAAATCAGTGCCATTTGAGCAGTACTCGCTCTGGGATACACATTAAACATTAGAGTCTAGACCTTTTAGTGCAAAGAACTGCAAATGTCCAGCGTGGGATGTGTAGTCTATTTGCACATGAACAGAATGGGTCTGTAAATAAGTGATAAAAGCATGTAACTTGCTAACTATAGAATAAATGGAAAAGCGCTCCCTCCAGTCCTGGCGCTGGCTTACTCACGTGCCCAAACTGTGTGATACCGGGCAAGTCACTTTATGTCTGTCCCCCATGCCCTTTCTCTTATCTGCCAACATTGACAGTACTTATTAGAAACAGACCAAGTGGCTGCCTGACCACCAGTGTGGCACCATACAGTAAGCTAGGTACTTGTAAATGGCTGCAACAGCAAATCATGCTAGCTTCAGTTCAGTGCACTAGTCATATCAAATGCATAATGGGCTAGGGAAAATGTTTTGCACGATGCACTCCTTCCCACTGTTCCCGGTGCACGTCCTTGTCCACTTCCCACAAGGATTGCGTTAGGTATTAACTCACCATTACAAAAAAACACTGAACACATCCACTAGGCCCCGGCCGTCACAAAGATCTGTGCACGCGTTCCACTCCACTGCCACTAGAATTGGGATCCACCACGTCCAAATCCACAGTGCCCAAAGATCTGTGCATTTCCAAAGGATCTCTATGTGTACACCTCTCTGAAGCCTTAAAGGTTAGCAAAAGCATGCAAACGTCCCTCATGCCACGAAGAACGCGGCACAGGCAGAACAAGAGGAAATAATTACAATAGATTGTGTTTACAGCTTTCTAAAAATGGAAACATGACGAAACCCTGTCCACACAGAAACATTTACCCACAGACATGCCCACACCAAATAAATCCACAACGTCCATCAATTCCCTACATTATACCAGTAAATCAATGATAGGTTAAGCGCGTGTACCTTTTACATCAGAAAGAAGCAACAAACCAGTCAGATGGAAAAAAAGACTTGGCGGTGCGCACCTGCCTGAATTTGCAGACTGTGTGCCGAGGCCACCCGTGCGCACCAGCCAGGCGCCAGGGTGTGGTCAGAGTCTCACGGAATCTGCGCCTCCTGCCTGGCTGCCACGCACAGGTTGGGTGCACCGACACAACACACGGGCGGGGTTAGGTGACCCGGCCGTGACCTGATCTAAAGGCTGCAGTGCACTCAGCACCTCAGCACTGAAAGCCAGGCAAAAAAATCAAATAATAAAATAAGCAACTGAGCATGCGCACTGCCGTGCGCAGGCAGCAGGCTAGCAGCAGCAGAGTTTGGAATGGGTGCATGAGACCGGGGTGTCCTCTATCCCCCCTCCTGTTTCCTCTGGCCATGGAGCCGCTGGCTATCCAAATATGTGACAACATTGATATTTCAGACATTGCCTTCAGAGTCCTTCAGCGTAAAATTAACTTATTTGCGGATGCTACTATTTTGTCGATGACCAACCCCCTAACAATATTGCCTGCTCTAGAGAAAGAGCTCAATGCTTTTGTACAGCTGTCGGGTTTTAAGATTAATGAAAGTAAATGTGAGATTCCGGGCCTCAATATCCCGCGCCACCTTAAAAAGGAACTGGAGCAAAAATACCCATATACTTGAACCACTAAGTCAATAAAATACTTCGGGGTAAGGATCCCATCAAAATTGTCCAATATTTTGGCGGTTAACTATCCCCCCCTTATAAGAAACATTAAGAGAGACCTGCACAGATGGAGTCAATTGCATATATCATGGTTTGGGAACATTTCTATAATCAAAATGAACGCCCTGCCAAGGTTTTTATATCTTTTCCAGACCGTCTGCATCCCCAACCTCAAAATGGTCATGGAAGTATGGGACAATTTGCTCATAAACGTTGTGTGGACGGTGTGGGGGGTGCCAAGAATTACCCGGCGCACACATTACGCCCCAAGGAAGCGGGTCGGCTGGCATTCCCCAACAGCTGGAATTATTAAAGGGCCGCTCAGATACGACCACTAATAGAATGGATTCAGGTAGATTCTAACAAAAAATGGGTACAAATGGAGCAAGCAGTGGCTAGTTGCCACTTGTGGACACAATTATGGTTGCCTCGCGGGATGAGAGCCCAAAGTCTTTATCTCAACCCACAAACCAAGGCTTCCCTAGATCTATGGGACGGTTTGATAAGAAATCATAGCACTACAACCTTTCTCTCTCCTTTCACGCCACTCGTTTATATTGCAGACTTTACACTGGGGAAAGTGGACAAGGCTTTCATGGGGTGGGCTTCGAGGGTGTTAAGCAAGTTGGAGCATATGCTCCTTAGCGGCAAGATTCGTACATTTGAGGAGTGTAGGGCTTGTAGAAAGAGATAGATTCTGCTATTTCCAGGCCAGACACTGGCCGCTATACCTGTTGAACGCTGCGGCGGCCACACGCAGATGAACACCTTTAGAAATAATTGTTCAACTTCCAGTGGACTCAAAGGGCCTCATCTCCAGATAGTATAACCTCACCACACCAGAGCACAGAACATATAGCGATGGTTCAGACAGGGAACTGGGGAACAGCTTGTCATTAGAGGCTTGGGAAGAAATACATAGGTCATGGAGAGTGTTGATGACTGCACAGGTAGCGGAAACCCAGGCAAAGATCCTAATAAGATGGTACAAGACGCCGACCTGGCTACACGTGAGAACCCCCAGAATATCTAAAGAGTGCTTGAGGGAGTGAGGAGAGAAGGGGACCTTACTACACTTATTGAAGGGATGTCCCAAAATACAGGGATTGTGGCTGGAAACTCACTCAAGGTTAAAGGTTATTCTGGGATGGGAGGTGGAAAATTATCCCAGAGTGTGTTTATTTGGGATGAGAGATCATTCTGAGGAAGGACACCCGGACAGGGACTCCAAACTGGTATAGGTGTTGCTGATAACCGCAAAATTATGTATTTTAAGGATGTGGAAATGGGCAGAATCCCGACAATTGAACAATGGCTGGACAATATGTGGACAATCATGGCTCTGGAAAAGCTAACAGTGGACATGAGAGGTTCCACATCCATCTCCCTGTCAACCTGGTCCCGATTTCTGGGGTATATGTCGAACGACTTTAACGCATTGACCTGCCCAATTAGACTTTGTGCGCTTAATCTTCTAGACTTACCCTGAACTGCACCTATGTTTCTAGTAATAGTGATCAATTTAGAATGTGTGGCGTTCTCAAAGTGCATGTGAGGGTGGGAGTGGGGACGGGGGATGGGAGGGATTGAAATGATTTAAGCGAGATAGGATTGTTGCTAGGTCTATGACTTAATAGACTGGAAGTTTGTTATATGTACATAATTAATCAAATATATTGTTTAAAAGAAAAGTGAGGCAGTACTTCACACAGAATCAACAGCAACTGAATCTGGCAACATGCACACTCTGACGGAAAGCTCGATGCCAAGGGACTGCATGGACCAATGTAGGCACAGCATCTGTATGGTTCCATATGCAGTGGTACCATGGACAGCCATTGGAAGAAATAAAAAGATTTGAAGTGCACCTCTCCGCTTACAATAAATAGGACAAGCAGCATACCACCACCAGTCTGCACAATTACCACTGAAAATAATCCAAATATGCCTTGCAGTGGGACACGAAGCTCTACACCTCACACCCAGTGATACATAGCAGCAGCAATCCCCCAATGTGTCAAACCAGTATTGTGGAAGCATTCCAACATTACCAAAAATATCACACGTCACATTAGTGACAGCGCTTCCTGTACGCTTCCCTGGATAAAATGGTAAAAGACCTCTTGTCCTTCTCTTTTCTGGAAACCCTTGCGTTCGAGCAGCTTATAGCAAATGTTGATCACCACTTGGAAGTGTGATAGGATTCTCAATCAGTCACATGACAAAAGTAGATTTTCCACTTTTATTATAACAATTTGTGCAAAGGTAGCCACAGAGGTTGAAGGGGGCGCCCGCCTCCCTAGCCCTGGCTCCCTACTCCAACCAATCTGGTGATAGTACATATTTCTCTCCATAGCTAAGTGAACCTTACTGTCTAGACTAATCCTACCGATAGGGAGGTCTGAAGACCATATCCGTCTCCGTAACTCCTTCAGGGACTTTCTGAGTGATGTAGAGGAGTAGTCGGATTGCCTTGGTGTCCTCCTTCCTCAGTGACTGTCTCTCCACTTTTTCCTCATTTTCACGATCTTCTCTCTTTCTCTCTCTACCCTCTGTCTCCTGGTCTTCCTTCGCTCCTTTTCCCTCCTGTTTCTATTCTCTACCTCCCTCCTGATCTTACCTGCTTCCCTCCTCATCTCACTTCTCCCCACACTACAGTTGACTCTATTCTCCCCACTTTCCTGCCTCTACTATCCTTCACACTCTATCCTCTTGCTTCTTTCTGAACTCTCCTATCTTTCTTTTTCTATCTCTTACTCACTCCTACTCTCAAGCGCCCTCCTGCTCTCTCTACAAAAATAACTTCAATCACTCTCTCACTCACTCCAGACATATAACATAAAATTGGTACCACTCCTTCAATCCCATTACCTTACCCACACTCTCTCTAAACACACAAACAGTCTCCTCCACCTACTGCACACTCCTTGCTGGTCTCTTGGTTTTCCTCTAACCTCACCTAAACACCTCTAATTGCAGACCAGCTCTGCTGGCTTTTTATAGCCCTGCCCTTCCTGTCTAGAAAGTTCCTTCTGCTACCATTTGATGGACAAGTAGCTGCTTCCCTAGGCCAATCTCCAACAAAACTACTTCCAACTCCTCCCATCTGCTCTCCTTGTGGGATGGAATTTTCCCTGGAGGTCTTCATAAGGATCCTTAGCTCTGCCCCCCTTGCAGCCTCTATTTCCTTTCAGCTTGCCAAAGGGCAGGGCTCAAGTCGAGGGTACACGCAGGTGGACAGAGTCCACCCTCTTTTTTCAGAGGGTGGACGCCGTCCCACTGGGTATTTTAGAGGGTGCGTGCAAAACAAGAACATTTGACTGCCTTCCTGGGTATTCAAACCGGCTTTTCACCACTGCACCATCTAACCTGATGAAAAATAACATACCTAGGCCATCAGCCCTAGTACGATATTCGCTTGTTTTGTTCCTCTCCTCCTCCCTCCTCCCCTCGCCCCGCACCTCTTGTCAGTCTCCGGCTCTACCAGAAATGTCGCCAGGCCTAGTATGATAGTCGCTTGTTTGTTCTCTTCTCCTATCCCCTCCTCCTCCCCTCCTTATCTACATGGTCGGACTGGGACAAGAAATAGGCCCGGTCACCCCAAAAAAAGTGACCTACCCCTCGCCTCAAAAAAAGTGGCCCTCAAACCATCATCCATGAATCACGTCAATTCACGACTTTCCAGAAAATGCTACTTATGGGGGGTTCATGTGTCTGTTACATTACAACACAAGTAAAATAACATAACTTTGCATACAGTTCTGTGACAGGGTCCACAGCTCAGAGGCGCAGGAGTGGCATGAACCAACCACCCCCACTGTGATTTTGGGACCTACTGCAAGTCGATGCTTATACTGGGCTCCGCAACACCAGCAGGGAAGGAGGGTTAGGGTGACGATGGTTGGATAAACAACCAAAAAGAAGTGCGGTAAACAGGTGGTCTTTGGCTTATTATTTTTTAATTATTGAAAGTAAAATGGGCAGGATTTGCCAATTAAGACAGCCGAAAGATAACTAGCTAGATTTAGTGCCATGGGTTTTACCAGCTGCCATTTTACAAATCCCTCTCCAGAACCCTGGCCAAGAGCACAACAGCTGCCTGGCACTGTATGAAACAGGCTGTTGCGTCTGTGCTGCAAAGTCCAAACCAGCTAACCGCTGCATTGATCAACCTCGCATTTTGTAACACTATTCACAGTCTGCATATTGGTATTCTGCACAGTGGCACTATACACAGTGACAGTATGCACAGAGACAGGCTACACAGTGACAATCTGCACAGTGAGAAGCTACACGTTGACAGCCTGTATGTACAGTGGCAGTCTGCATTTTGGTATTCTGCGCAGTGACAGGCTACACACTGGCAGTATGTATAGTGGCAGACTGCATATGTGTATGCTGTACAATGGCAGTATGCACAGTGACAGGTTACACATTGTCAGTCTGTCCAGTGGTAATCTGCTCTGCATATTGGTATTCTGCATAGTGGCAGTCTGTAGCTTGATAGTTGGCACAGTGACAATCTGAACATTCACAAATGGGGACTGCACTCATTAGTTAGAGAACTATACACCTTTAAATACATATTCAATACATACACAGTTGTTCACGGATGTGCTGGTAGTCAGGAAGTGGTTGGCTCCCTACTCCTATGTCGAAAATACCAATGTGAATGTCTGTACCTAAACAGTATAGAACCCTACCTGCACGCCCACACCTAGTGTGAATACAAGATTATACTAGTTTTACCCATCCGATTTCAAAATGTGTCTGGACACGAAAAAGCGTTTCAAGTCAAAATGTAATCTAAACATGCCCTTATGCAACTAAATGACTAATCATTTACATTGCAAGCATTTCACACAAAAGAGTTAACACAACGTAATCACAAAATTGGATGGCGCTCTACTAGAGTGACTATCCACCCAGTTCCAATTAAACAACGCGATATGCAGTGTTTCACAGCAAAAGACGTAAACACGAAACACTTATCTCATTGGGCCTCATTATGACCCTGGCGGTAGGGGGTTAACGGCGCCGGTAGAGCTGCAGGCGCCGTTAGCCCCCTACCGCCTCATTACGAGGTCCGCTCGCGGGACCCGCTAAGGACGCCTGGTTTTACCAGACGTCCTTAGCGGGTCCCGCGAGCTGGCCAGCATGCTAACAACAGGCCCGTCATTAACGGGCCCATTGTTAGCATGCTCCCCATTACCATTGAGCCCTATGGAGGCTCAAATGGGAATGGGGATGGACCGGGTCCGGGTTCCTTGAATGGGGAAATACCGGGCCCTCCAAGGTCGGAATTAATAATAATATTAAGGGTATGGCTACCTCCACACTCGTAATGAGGCCCATTATCTTTTATTCATCTTTAGGATTATATAGACATATAATACAGGTTCCAAAAATGTGTGATACTATTGACGTACATCCTACGCACAGTGACAAGCTACCCAGTGACAGTCTGGACAGTGGCAATCTGCATACTTGTATGCTGCACAGTGACAGGCTACAAACTGGCAGAATGTACAGTGGCAGTCTTCATATTTGTATGGTGCACAGCACAGTGGCAGTATACACACAGGCTACACACTGGCAGAGTGAACAGTGGCAATCTGCATATAGGTATGCTGCACAGTGACAGGCTACACACTGGCTGAATGTACAGTGGCAGTCTTCATATGGTGCATAGCACAGTGGCAGTATGCACACAGGATACACATTGGCACAGTGCACAGTGGCAGTCTGTGTTTCTAGGCAGGTACCTGCAGAGCTCCTCGAACAGATGGAAATTCAGTTTTCTTTTCTTCTTCTCGTTCAGGCAGAAGCCGATCGGCCGCCGCCTCCTGCAAGTGAGCATCGCGGAAGACCCTGCACCCCCTTTCTTCCCTTAGGAAGGAGATCCCTGGGAGACAAGGAACCCTTATCCCCCTAATCCGGAGAGAGACCCCTTAAGCAGAATGGAGCCCGAGAACAGAGACTCCTGGGACAGGACAGTGGCCCTTAAACAAAGTATTCTATTCCATACTTCCTTTTGTACACGTTATACCCTCTCACAAGAGCCCTGAGTATCTCTGAGCGAGTCCTTGGACCTGCCCTGGCCCTGTGCCCCTCTGTCTCCCTCACCTGGGACTCCTTCTCAACTCAAGGGCTGCCACATGGCTGGAACATCCCGTAGTGTGTCTTGTGTGGCGCGCTTAGAAATTCCCCTGCCCTGCCCCCCGGGCCGGCGCAAAAGCAAATGCGCACCTCCACGGCCACATAATTGAATTCACTGGGAGTGGGCCGGGCTGAGGCTGCTCCCAGTGTTTTGTAGATAAACCCTGCTGGTGCCGCCGTGCCATGGTGTCACGGCAGTCGGTTCAGCCAGGGTGACTGCAGCACTGAGCACGGTTGCAAAGGAAATCAATGTAACCTACGTTACTTAAAGTAACGTACGTTACATTTATTAAAAAAACGGCCCCAGGCGTGGGCAAAAACCGGCCCATACTTGGGGTTATGATTTCGGCCCAGTCACAACGTCCCAATCGGACCCTGCTTATCTATGTCATAGCTCTTGCACTATCCGAAATGTCGCCAGGCCTAGTACGATAGTTAATTTCACATTCTTAATGTCTCAAGGCCTTGTACGAATGTCGTCGTATTTTCCCTTGCTGCGTCCCTTGCCTTGAAGCACTTTGAAACACATTGGGCCTGATTACAACCCTGGCGATAGCCATGCCTGTAAAACAGGCACGGCTGCTGCCGAAGTTGCATTTTTTCTGGCGCCCAGAAATTGACAATTACCGGGTCATTACGGCCTTGCCAGACACGGTATTTGCCCATTCCTGGGCACCGGATTAAATTCTTCCCCATTCGAGCCTCATAGGGCTCAATGGGAATGGGGAAGCCGGATGCAGAGGCACTGTTATCAATGGTGCCTGTGTATCTGTAATGCTGTGCTCGCGGGTGCCTTTCATTCCGCCAGGTCAGACCTGGCGGAATGAAAGGCCCCCGCAAGCGCAACTCGGAGTTTGCTGGTCCGGATACAGCGATACGGGCAAGCTTACTGGTACCGTTGTATCCAGACTGGCAAACTCGTAATGAGGCCCATTGTTTATAGGCGCTATACAAATAAACTATCAATCAATCAATCATACAACTAAAGCTGAAATGACATATTTCAGGACTGCATGTTCCAGGACAAACATTGGTATTGATTCTTGGAGTTTAAAACACATACAACTTTTAACATTTTCAAACGCTATTAAAAGAAAATATCCTCTCTTCGTTTTTGGAGTGTATTGATTTTACAAAAGGAAAATGCCATTCATCCTGTGAAATTTGGATGGTTATCGAAAGCCAATTGAAGGAAATTTGCATATTTCACCTTCATATGTTAATTTTTGGTGACGTCACATCCCAATGCGTATGTTAAAGAGTCCCCCCACTGTTATTTTTTAGGACTTGACACCTGCCAGTTGGTCTCCTGCATTATTATCTCTCTGTTTCCCTTTGTGAATTAAGTAAGTCAATGGCCATACAAGTTTTGGGGAGTGTCACATGGTTTTCCCTAGGGCTGTGTCATTCCAGGTTGATTCCTGTTGGTATGCCTGGGCAGTCTGTAGCAGGGTTTTGGGCTCCTGAATGAGAAAGTCTATCACATTCCCATTTGGAAAACCCGTCCATTCTTCCTGTTCCAGGCCGGGTCTTGTCCTTTGGGCCCAGGAGCATCGTGGTATTTGTAGTCACAGTTTCCCACTGGAAAGGGACACCTGTCCAGGACAGAGGCTGATAGGCAGTGGGTCCAAGACAGAGGCACCATTGTAAATAGACGGCTTCATGTATGCCGGGATTCAGGGACTGGAGCACCCCTCATATTCCCCACACTGGGCCTCATTAGGTGTATGGCGGTAAGGCAACAACGGCACTGTTGTTACCATCCCGCCATGCTACGAGTTCTGCTCGAGGGTGCCCTTGCAGGGCGTACCGGCACCCGCGAACAGATCTCGTGATTGCACCGGCACCGTTATCAACGGTGCCGGTGCAACCCTGCTCCCCACCCCCATTCAGCCCTGTAGGGCAGAATGGGGATCGGGAGCCCGACAATACTGCCACCCGCGAATGGGCAATTACCGGCCCATTCAACTTGTGGGTGGCGGTGCCAGTAGCGAGTTTGGCAGTAGCCGTGCCTGTAAAACAGGCACGGCTACTGCCAAACTCGTAATGAGGCCCACTGCCTCTGGAGTTTCGCTGGTAGGCTGCCTACCCCATCTTTAGAGGGGTTCTCGGCCTTTCCTTGACAGGACCATACCCATGATCCTGTCAGAGAAGTTCCTGGCCTGGTATTTTTTATCTCATAAGGTAGTACCTGAATTGTACACTGAGGTTATCCTACCAGTGGGGCAGGTACTACAGCAGTCCATGGGACAACAAATCCACTTCATCATGGATCTGTGGACCAGTGGTCAGAACATTGACTATATGACCATTGCAGCATGCTGGGTAGCCTTTTCTTCATCTACAAGCTAAAAGGCATCACAGAGTAATGCAACTGGGCAGCATGTTTATGCAGTTCAGCAAAAGACAAAATTGTGCCTGCAAGGGTTTCAGCGCAGAATCCCCAATGGAGTTGACATCTTGGAGAAGGTGGAGGCACATTTGCGAAGGCCTCGTAATTTGCATTTGGGATTTGTTGCAGCAGACAATGGATCAAATGTTGCTGTTCCCTAACAAATGGGCAAAGCAATACACATCCCCTGCTTAGCATATGCTTTATCAGCAGTTGTGAACTCGTCAAAGAAATCAGATTGCATTTCAGCTGTCCTAATCGCGCCAAAATAACACTGCACCAACTGCAGGTGTAGCACAATGATCAGGCCAATGCGATCAGAGATCACTTCAGCCCTCATGGCAGAACACTAGATGGGGCATATATAACACTGTGTCAGTGATAGGTGCTGTCTAATATCTGCTCCTTGCTACGAACTATCAAGGAATCCACCAAGTGGGTAAGTCACCACAATATGTACATGAGTATGATTCTCCCTCTGCTCTGCCTGCTTGAGCTCAACTTGACCCACATTGCAGGGGCCTGTACCTTTGCAGGAGAGGTGGACGCAGCACAGTTTGTAAGGGAACTGCTTTCAAGCGTGCACAGTGATCCACAGGTACTTGGATTTAAAGGGTACATTGAATACCAATTGGCTTGCATGGTGGACAGCTCAATGTTTACTAGCTGCATTAGGAATGTCAATCTCAAGAAGATTTGTATCATTGACAGGCAGCCCTTCTTAACATCTGTTGAAAGCTTTGTGAGCAGTGCAGGCCCAGCTCATGGGGAGGAGAATCTGCTCCTCAGTGACATGGGCACCATGAATACACATGGGTCATCAACAGAAACAAAGAACAGACCATCAGACGCACACATTTTTGGAGCCTATATGCTGGACATTTCACCTGTGCGAAGGTTTGTTGTCCCAGTACAGGATTAGGTGCAGCAATTGCTCCCTCTGGCCAGCGGCACTTGTGTGTGTTGCTTTGGAATTGCTTAGGTGGCCCCCATCAGTGTGCAGTCCAAGAGAGATTTTAGTGCTGTTCATGCCGTTGCCTGTGACATGTTGTACAATTGGCAGTTATACAAAGTGAATAGTCACTTAATTGCAGAAGACTATGGAATGACAACAACCGACAGCCAACGCACCAGCTTGGATGATGATGATGATTATTTGTTACCTAGTACCTTTCTGACACTGAAAAGTGAAGTTGTTATGTGTTTGGGAAATGGATAGCTCTAGAAGTGGCTAGGATGTCTTGCCCAGTTGCTCACTCACATTGCCTGTTCTACTAGTAATGTGTTTTAATCCTGGTATTGTTTCACAAGCACCACTTGTCAAATGTTCTAGGGCTCTACCACAGGGCACAGCCATCCACTAAAGTTCGTGGGTTCTCACACAGAGCGCATTCACCCGTTGATGTTCTCGGGTTCACTAACAGGGCGCAATCACCCCTTTCGTTTCTCGGGTTCTCTCAACGAGTGCAGCTACCCATTAAGGTTCCTGGGTTCTCTCACAAGGCGCAGCAACCTACAAACGTTCTCAGTCTCTTTCACAGGTTGCAGCCTCTGACTAAAGTTCTCAGGCTCTCCAATAGGGTTTCCTAAGGTTCTACATCCCCCCCACAGATCGCTGACACTCATGTGGAGATCCTCTCACTGAGGTCAGTCCCTCTACGTGTCTGTTTCATTCCTACCTCCTTGTACTATGATCTACGACACCACTACTGCAGCTCCCCCGCTAACAGGCTGCTTACAATGAATGCAATACATCCCTGCATGGCTAATTATGAGTTCCGGTAATGTATGTAAATATGTCCTATGTAAAGTGCTTTAGATTAAAGTGCTATTTAAAAAACGAATTATTATTATTATTATCATTCCTGTCCAAACTGCCTGTTGTGGTGGCACCCGCAACAGTAGCTACAGTTGCCAGTGCCCTTAGCACCAATTGGGCTGTTTGATTGGGTGCAGAAATGTTTGGCACAGCATGCACAATGGCATTGCTGAAGTGCACCCTAGCAGAGGAAAGCACTAGGACCTTATCCCTGCTTCCACTGTTGGAGGGGGTGATGGTAATTGATGAGGGTTCGGTTGACTGCGCTAGGTGTGGCTGAGCTGAGTGGGAGGACTTTGCTGGGAGGTGACGGGGTGAGAGGCAGGAGGAGGAGCAGTGTGATGTTGGATTTTGTGAGGCAGACGGGGCGGTGGGAGGAGTTGTGAGTTTATGTAAGCTAAGTAATGATTGGTGGGTCTGGTGCACATCATCCTTTAGGATGGGGAAGCGCCTGCGTGGGTCCGCCCACGCCTCCGATAATTGAAAGAAAGAGAAAGAAAGAGGGGGTGGTGGTGGCAGCCAGGTTGCTAGCAGGTTTTTCACTTCAGAGTCGGGGGACACATTCCCCTGTAAATGCATTTTTGCCACTAATGAATGTGGCACCTCATGGCCATCATCTCAAGAGCACAGCCCTTGCTCCTTCCTTTATATTCCTACTTCCACCTCTTCCCACATCACTTCACCATGCAGAGGACCACTGACATCTCCTCCCTGACGGTATTCCCTGGTGGCATGCCAAATAGTCCAACACTCCAGGGTTTCCTCCAATGCTTGGCCTTCTCCCACCAAAAAGGCAGGCACAGAAAGAGGATCTTCCTCCAATGCTGCCTCATCCTCCTCCTCTACCACCTCCTCTTCTCCCTCACTGGGTCCCCCACCCTCTGCTGTACCTCCACAGGCTGGTGATCATTCCTTTGAGCCTCGTCTTGACAGTCCTCCCCCTAGTCCTCGGCAGCCGCACCCTGCTGGGGAGAGATCACTTCCTCCTCAGTGCCTCTCACACAGACAGGAGCTGTCCCGTAATGGGTCTCTAGGGTGCTTGCTACCCCCGCCCACATGAAGAATATGCCCCCCTGCATGAGAAGCCAAACAAAATGGAACTAAGGATTCTGCAGATCCAGAGAGGTGTAGAATCCTACCAGAGAGAGAGAGAGAGAGTGGTGTGGGATGGTAGGGATGCAGGCACCATCTGATCTAAATGCAGGGCTTTGTGTGCACACATCACCGTGCATGCATAGGAATGACAAATCCAATATGGCAGGTATGCCTTTTTAAGGCTCAGTCCACCCGGCGAGCAGGAGCAATCAAGCAATCCTGTTAAAACTTGTGAGTGCAGAGCAGCATTGGCCCAACCAATCCCAAGAGCAGGGAGAATATTATTGAAAGCAACTGCTCATTAGGGGGAAGACCGCCCAGGTGGAGGACTATAAAACTGTTGTGGGAAAGAGAAAGATAAGGGCATTTGAAATAATTATAATTGTTCTTTTATAACGTGCTTAATATGAATGAGTTGTTTGTAAGCGCGCATTGCGATTCGCACCTGTGTTGCTCTGCGTTGTTTTGCTTCCAAGACAAACACGTTGTCCCTGAGCTATCCTTCATCACCAAATAGCTTTGCAGTAGAGAAATGGAGGTGTTGAAGGAACTGAAGGTGCAGGATTAGGAGCAGAAGGAGTTGTAGGTAGAGGAGGGGTCGCAGTGGGGTCGGAGGTACAGGATGTTAAGGGAGTGCAGAGTCCCAGGAGGAGGTACAGAAAGAGTTAAACACAGAAGAGGGGGTGCAGAGAGAACCAAAGCGTTTGGGGGAGAGTTTAAGGGGGAGGGGTGAGAACAGAAGTGATTGGAGAAGCTAAAAAGTGGAGAGTGGAACCATTGAGGAGGTGAAGATGAATAAGTGGCAAGGGGGAGAGACAATCAGGTGGAGGAGTGGAGAACCAGTGGAAAGTAAGAGAATAGGAAGGTGGCAGACATATTGGAAGATTAGGGATAATACTAGCCAGACAGGAAAACAACACTGGCCAACCTCTTGTTTGGGAGATGTGGGAGGAGAAACGAGAATCTGTTTAGACGTTGAGGAGGTTAGTCGTCAGTCAGCAGGACAGCTAGTGGCTGGACACAATAGCCAGTCACCAGGCACAAGTGAACATCCGCCCAGTGACAAAGCAGGAGAGATGGGGTTTTACAGTAGGGTGAGGTCCCTAAGGCAGGGAGGTGGACCAGACCCCTGCCAGGCACCTCAAACCTATTGTGCGTTTCCCTGAGAAGTTACAATACCTGTGGAACCATCCACTACAGTGACCAATACAGCCCATGGTGGAGCAACCTTTGTATCTAAAACTTTGAGTGACACCAAGGAAAGTGTCACTTGTGTCAGATCTCACCTGTGGTTCGGTGTCGCTTCCACTAGTCGAGGCTTCTGACACAGAGATTTCTGTGGATTCCTCGAAGGTTCCCTTCTTCTTTTTGAAGAGGTAGGGCCTGTTCCAAGGATTCGCCACTGTCGGTTGATTACGGCACAATCACAAGAAGAATGGCGTTTCCCCAGTGCAGCTCTGGAATGGGAAAAAAGCCACTGGCAGAAAAAAACCCTGCATGTGAGTTGAAACTTGAGTCTGGTCAGATGGAAAGCTGTAGAGTCCAAACAAAGTAACAGGAGCAGGATGTAGTGTTGTCACCGTAGAATTCCAAACTAGTAACTGGAGCAGTGTGATGTGGAGCCACGAAGAATCCAAAAAGTGATGAAGCGCAAGCACTAGGGGAAGAAAGGTATCTCTAGATAAGGACAATAAGAAAGGACTGGCAAAGAAAGAAAAGTAGGCTAGAAGGAATGTGAGCTCCTGGCAGCTCGAGGTAAGAAAAGCAACACAGGGCTTGCTGTGCCAGAGAGGCTTGCAGAAAATAGAAACAGATAGAAGAAAGGGGAGAGAGGCAGAGGAAGGTGAGAGAAAGAGTGCCAGGGCCAACAGCCCTCGTAGGTAAGGAACACTGCACAGAGCCGGCGGACCGGAAGGCTGGCAGAAGACAGGCAAGCAAAAAGGGAAAGTCGGAGATGGAAAATAAAGGAAGAAAGGGCAAGTGCCTGGCAGCGCTAGAAGGTAGGTGGTCCCTACTGTGCTGGGGCGCCTCGCAAAGGAAGATCAGGTAAGTGAAAGGGAAGATGGAAGGTAAACAGAAACGAAGGAAGTAAAGCAGAGGCGAGCGCCATAGCACAAAGGAAAACCGAGGAACGTGCAATGCAAAAGAGGAAGACCACCGGCAGCAGCCGTGGAGGGCTGAAGAGGGAACAGGGGAGATACAAAGGAAGAAAGAGAAGTAAACCGCTGAGGACAAGGAACGAGCAAACGTGAGCAAATTCAGCAGTGAAGGTTAAAGTTGCAACATGCTGGGGTCAGGGGCAGGGGGAAGATAAGGAAGCGGGAGCCAAAAGACTAGCCCGCCCTCAGAAAATCGTGGTGGAACAATCAATGGTGGCTTTTCCATCGGCTGCACAGTTTCCATACACGACCACCTATGAGAGAAAAGGTGCCAGGGCCAACGGCCCTCGTAGGTAAGGAACGCTGCACAGAGCTGGCGGACTGGACGGCTGACGGAAGACAGGCAAGCTAAAAGGGAAAGTGGGAGACAGAAAATAAAGGAAGAAACAGCGAGTGCCCAGCAGAGCTGGAAGGTAGGAGGTCCCTACCGAGCCGGGGTGCCTTGCAAAGGAAGATCAGGTAAGTGAAAGGGAAGATGGAAGGTAAACAGAAACAAAGGAAGCAAGGCAGCAGCAAGTGCCATAGCACAAAGGAAAACGGAGGAATGATCAATGCGAAAGAGGAAAACCCCAGGCAGCAGCCATGGAGGGCTGAAGAGGGAACAGGGGAGATACAAAGGAAGAAAGAGAAGTAAACCGCTGAGGACAAGGAACGAGCAAACGCAAGCAAATTCAGCAATGAAGGCTAAAGTTGCAACGCGCTGGGGGGCGGCGTCATGGGGAAGAATAGGAAGCAGGAGCCAAAAGACTAGACCGCACTCGGAAAGGCATGGTGGAACAATCAATGGTGGCTTTTCCATTGGCTACACAGTTTCCATACATGGCCACCTATGACAGAAAGACCCAGAGAGAATTTGTGATAAAACGACTTTGAGTTAAGAAGACTTTTGTGTTTTGCCATTCTGACTCATTTTAAGTTGCCCAACATTGTGTAAAGTCCCAAGCAAACCTTTCTGAAGTATGCATATGAGTTGTGTCCTCTATAGAGTACACTTGACTCTGTAACATGACACTGTTATGGGCTTCATACTATTTTACCAGAGCCTATAAATGACATTTTGCAAGCACTTTGTCAGTGGCATCCGAAAGGCATATTTGTCCGTAACAGCTTGGGTACTGCGGTGGCCCAGAAGTAGGACTTGGACTGTGGGTAATCATGTTCATGGATTTTTATTATATTCCTTTACAATTAGACTAACCTCTTTGCCAGCGTCAAAGAAAATAACAAACTAAAATAATGAAAATTAACAGGAAGTGCTAAGTTTCCCATTCTAAAATTCAAATATTCAAGGAAAAGATATTCTTGTCAGGATGAATCAAAACAAAGTCCCAAGTCCAAATCCTAAACTAGCCTACCACATTTATAGCAACTAACACACATAAATCTAAAGGGTTTAACAACTAAAAGATGCTTGACTGCTGTTTCTGTTTCATGTTGTCTCTCCTGGATACAAAGTTTCTCACGTGCCGCTGTACTGGTTAAATGTTCCAAATGTAGTTCCAAATAAAATCTTACTTGCAGTATTTCAGTCTCTCTCTCTCGTCTGACACCTCTGGGTAACAATTTCACTTGTTTACCCCACTCCAGAATCTTTATGTTCCCCTCCAGGGCTTCACGCACTCTTTCACTCCACTCAGGGTATTTCTCTTTCATCCCTGTTCCAGGTTGTCTTCACTCTTTCCCTCTCTTCTGGGGTCTCTTGATTCTTGTTCTCGTCTCTTGTGGTATCTTCATTTTCTCTCCTTCTATTGACTCTCTTCCTCTTCTCTTGGGGTACCTTCACACTGAGCAAGGGGTTGAGTCTCACACGTGACTCTTTCGAACTGGGCTCACCCCTTCTTGCCTCTTTCCCTCTCCTCTTAAGGTCTCTTGGCTCTCATCCCCATCTCTCAGGGTATCCCCACTCTCAGACCCTTTCTTAGCGTATCTTCACTCTTGCCCCCTCTCTTGGGGTAATTGCACTGTTTTAGGTTAACAAAGGGGATGAGTCTCTTGCAGGACTCCTTTGTGCTGGGATTCCCCCTTCTCACCTCTTGCCCTCTGGGAGGAGTCGGGCTGCCCATAGTCCCTGCTTCACTGAGGAACTTTAGGTTGCCTAACCCCTTCCACAGGCTATCACGTCCTGCCTTTCTTCAAGCTCCTCTGGGCTTCTGGATCAGATGGGTGTGGGACCCATCTCCCCCTCTGGGTTCAGATGGGCTCTCCCAGGTTTCCCTCTTCAGCATAGCAGGGTAGCTACCAGGTACAAGGCGGTCTTCCTTCCACTACACGGCTTTACCTCAACCAGGAGACAGGGAGACAATCTCTAGCTGAGACAACTTGCAACTGAACAGGCTCTATTTTTATTCAGTCCTTCCTCCCCTTAGCCGACTACTGATTGGTTAAACTGTCCGGCTTCACCAATTGGCAGGTGGAGTTGGAGCACAGAGCAGACTTAACATGCGCTAAATCCAAATACAGGGCAAGCAACCACACAATCTGTGTGAGCTAACACTCTTGATGGCATTGTATAAGATAACTTGAAGACAATACACAAGAGGATAAGAAATACCACCTGAAATGTCAGCAAAGATCACATACCCTGTTGATCAAACAGAGACTCAGAAAGGCTACGTTTACTGAATTTTGAATGTGAATTTATTGAAATTTATATAGCGCTTTAAGCCAAAGAGCTTTACAATATAACAACAGGTACAAGAGTAAGAGAAGCATATTACAACATGAGTCAAGTCATTAGAACAACATGTAGAACAATTTACAAGGAGGAGGGGGAGAGTGGGGGAAGGTGAAGGGGTTTCCAGAGTTTGTATTGTGGTCTGGGAGTGGGAGGAAGGGGGAGGGGGGGAAGGGAGGGGGAGTGGTCTGGTGACCTTATAGTTCAAGCAAATCAGTGGCGAATTTGAGGTCCTGAGGGAGGGGAAGGAGGGGGGAGGAAGAGTTAGAAGGGGAGAGGGGTAGAAACGGGGAGTCGGGGGGGAGTGAAGAAGAAGGGCTTTTAGGGAGGAACCAAAAGATGAGTAGGTGGGGGAGGAGCCGATGGGGAGGGGGAGGGAGTTCCAGTGTTGGGGGGCCAAGAGTTGGAAGGAGCGGAAGCACGAGGAGGCACATGGGGCTGGGGGTACAGAGAGGAGGTAGAGGTCTGCAGAGCAGAGAGAGCGGGAGGGTGACTATAACAGGAGGCTATAACAGCCAAGGGAGGATAACTTAATACATCAGACGCCTGACAAGGGACAAGTAGGAATAGTGATTACAGAATAGTGAGGAAAACATAGGCATTCAAACAGGAGCTGGCTACAGCAGCACACCGCACCTAACAATCAATTGGGAACAATGAGAGAAGTGCAAGGGAAAACCTGGAACAGGCTCCAAGAGAAAGTAAAGGAACAGGAGCAAGGGAAACGAAATTACAAAGGCAAAACCTCCCCCGTTCCCACCCAGGGAAGGAAAGGCAAACTGGACAAAATACTAAATCTATAAATGAGGAGTGACTAAAGGTTCAAGATTTCGCTGCTGAATAGGGCAAAGACACAGGAATAAAGAACACAGACAAACTGGGCTGCACAGAAAAAGCAAACCACTGGGAAGGGCTGACTGCAGAACAGAGGAAGACAAAAAGGGAACCCAGGAAGCAGAAATTACTAACATGCACGCTAAATTTGAAATTCAGTGAAAAGTGAACAAGAAATTAGAAACTAGGAACTAGACTCTAAGCTAAGAACCAGGAACAAGGGACCAGTCACAAAAAGGAACACTGCATCCCCCATCTATCCTCTTCATCTACCACCAACCTTCTGCGAGTGAGCCAGTTCTCCAAGCAGAGATTTGCAGGGAGATCCTTATCCTCATCAGGTGCCTCCCTCTGGAATAGCCTCCCTGCCGCCCTCCATCTTGAACCTGATCTTAAGTTCCGGAAACTCCTCAATACTTCCTCTTCTCCTCTTCCTTCTCTCTCTCTCTACCCCATTAACCTAGTTCCCTTCTCTTCCTCACATCTTGCTGACTGGCCGCCTGGTGTACCGCAGAGTCTCACAGGTCCCTGGCACCCCCTGCCAGTCCTCTCTCACACTTAGATCAGGGCCCTACACCCCACCCACACTCACTGCACTTGAGAAATAACCCAAGAGAGTGGCTCTCTCTGCACTTACCTCAGTCTCCACCGACCGGGCACACTTGGACCTCCCTGCGACCATCTGTGGACTTGCACGATCCGTACGCCTTTGCCTGAAGATTGTCTGTCTGTTCTCCCTTGTCTTCACCGCTTTTTTGCACTGGCATACACTGCAGAATCACTGTCAGGCCTATTTGATGTATCTCAAATTGTTAAATGCATTCTATGCACTTACTCTGCCTGTGCAGACTATTATCGTCTGAGAATTTCAAGGGCTCTGAAACGGTTGTTTTTTTCCCCATGTTCCCACCCTCCTTGAGCGCTTTGAAACACTTGCCTGTGTATAGGCGCTTTATAAATAAATAATACAATACAATACATCAATGACCAGTGCTGGACTGAAGCAAACTGATGCTTTTAAAGCTGGCTTTCGAGCACACGCCTCAGGTGCGCTACTTGCTGCACCTGCCAGCCGCAGGTGCTGCTTATCCTCCACCCAACCTTGTCCTGAAAGGGTGGAGATGAAGCAGTCGGCCAGGCATTCTGGGAATCATAGTCTTTTGATTAAAGCAGCATGCCGGCTGCCAAAAACCGGGAATGGTTCCGGAGGGGAAGTAACATGGAAAATAAGGATTTAGTGCTCCCAATTCACTGCAGCACTGTTAGGTCCAGAAGGAAAGTCCAGTAAGGAATAAACCCCAAATCAGGCCCCCAAGTGGCAGGAATGGGAGTGAAGGTAGCGAATCGTGAAAACTAGCTCTCATAGTGTGTCCATGATTTAGGCACACTCGCTGTACTTGCTACCTTTTTCTGGCTTCTTTTTGTAACTCCAACATTCCCGGGGAAAAATTCTGTTTCTTTGGCAGTTTTTCCCCTAAACCTTCAGAGTTTCTGTGGTGTGACTTCTTGACTATGGCGAACATTGCCAGGTAGTTGTTTGCAGGGGCGCCAGAGCCATAAACTCTCCAGCCAGTACGTCCTCTGCATACACCCCTAGTACTAGACACTTACTGGTTGATGCTGACTGCTAACCTATGTTCCTTTCTCCTAACAGCCTACGTCTGACCTTCCCTTGTTTTCTCTTCCATTGGCAGTGGAAGTCCGAGTTCTGGCATTCACTTAGGATTTCTAGGGTCAAAGGAAGTGAAGGGGCTGGTTTCTGGGTCTCCAAACACTATCTACTATTCACTACCTTCCCCTTTCACTATCCTCTTTTGTAGTCTATTTAAGGTAAAACAAAAGAAGCTGGCTTTTTAGAGAGCGATAAACCTAGAAATATTCATTGTAAACCTGTGATGTGAGCATCTTACATAAATTACAGATTCAGAGAGGTTTTTCCCACTATAATCACTAAGGAAGTTAACCAGTTTCCACATGGTAGAGGCCAATAAGCTCTGCATTATATTAATGGGGTTGTAACTTTTAACTATTCTTTCAGTTGACAACAGCAGCTCGACTGTGACATGATGATGACTCTACTGTCTCCCTCTGACAAATCCCTGCTAAGTGCCTGGATCAGTAAGGCCTCTAGTTCATCTCAGGAACTAACTCCACCATTAGACACTTCTGGTTCAGCTCCTAAGCACTGTATCCCATCTGCTTCAAGCTCCCAAGCACTGTATTCCCTCTGCTTCATTCCCAGCCTGAAGTGGGTCTTCTCAAAATGGCTTTAGGACCCCTCTTCCTAGAGTGCTCCTTTCTCTCTTTTGTTGGAATCGGTCTGCTTCCATATGAGATCTCTGGCATTTTTTCTGGACGCTCTGACTTTCTGCTGTGGGCATTTCCAAGAGTTTTCTTCCTCTTTTCTCCCTCGGGCCATAGATCACCACACACCGTATGAGACATTTGTAACAAAATTCTTTTTTTTATTGGTTCTCTCTAAAGATTTGGTGGTCAGATTATATGTTGCTTCAAAAAATAAACCCTTACCCTCTTATTTGCTACAAGCATCAGAATCATTTTGAATGGTTTTATCTTTTTCCAATTTGTACCTATACTAGAGAAAATATCACACGTTCCATTGCGTCCATTGTCGTAAATCTCCCCCTGTCTGACCTGGGATCGCTTCTTGCTCTGTTCCGCGGGAGGATTCCTCTTGTGGATGGATCGGGTCTGGTATAGGCTCGCTTGAGTCTCGTCCGGCTGCAGAGCGCGTTCAGAGTTCCGGGAAGGTCGCAGTACCAGGATGTCCAGGAAAAAAGGTAGCGGTCGCTAGGGATGAGGATTCCGGGAGCAGAATTAGAGGGAAGGGGTAGTGGATTCGCCGAACAGCACACACGTCAAGTCACTACCTAATTATAGCGTTGAGACACGCGGGGCCGTGGCCAATTTATAGAACGTGCCGTGTGCGACGTGAAGGCTGGTGCGAGGCAAGTCACTTGGCATGGCTATGTTGGGAGTAACAAGGAATACAACCCCCGTCGCGATAAGGACCAGGAAGTCCAGAAGGGGCACGTTCTATGGGTTATGACAGCATGCCTCCTCCGAAGACCTGTTTTACCAGGTTTGCCCGGGTGTATGAGATGGAATCTTCTAAGCAATCGAGGGGTATTTAAGTTAGAAACTGGTTCCCAGGTTCTCTCGCTAGGAGGATATCCCTTCCATTCAACCAGGTATTGAAGTCGACCCCATTTATACCTGGAATCGCATATTCTGGACACTTCGTATTCCAGCTGATCGTCCACAACAACAGGACTGGATCTGCAGGATTTTCGGATGGATTGGATGTAGGGTTTCAATAGGGAAGTGTGAAAGACTGGGTGTATTTTCTTCCAGGAGTCAGGTAGCTTGAGTCGGAATGAGACAGGATTGATGATTTCCTTTATGGAAAATGGTCCATACTACCGAGGAGCTAATTTGTTTGGCCATAGATGTCGCAGTAATAGTTTCGAGGACAACCAGACTTGATCACCAACAGAATATGAAGGCGCTGGTCTTCTTTTGGAGTCTGCATAACGCTTAGTGCGTGTCTGGGCCTCTTTCAATTGTTCCTTGGCTTCCTTGTGTATGTTGATGAGAGTCTGAATCCATGAGTCGAGAGTAGGTACTGGAGTGGGATGTGGAAGAACAAAAGGTAAAACGGACGGGTGAAAACCTTGACTGCAATAGAAAGGGCTGACCTTGAGTGCTGAGTGATCGGAATCGTTGTAGGCAAACTCGGCCAGGGGTATGAGGAGAGACCAGTCATCCTGAACCTTGGTGGCAAAACAACGAAGATATTGCTCCAGAGTTTGATTTACACGTTCCGTGGCTCCGCTGGTTTGTGGGTGATAACCTGATGAGAGAGCGCGTTGGATCCCTAGAATACGACACAGATGTTTCCAGAATTGTGAGACGTATTGAGGTCCTCGGTCCGATATGATCTTGTAAGGAAGTCCATGAAGACGGAAAATGTGTTCCAGGAAGATTCAAGCAAGTTCTGAGGAGGATGGTAGTTTATACAAAGGTGTAAAATGAGCCATATGTGTGAACAAGTCTATGGTTACCATGATGGTCGTGTATCCTCGGGAAGGTGGTAATTCCACAATGAAGTCTGTAGCAATAATTTCCCATGGTCTTGTTGGCAGCGATGGTTGCAGTAGAAGACCCGCCGGTCTCTTGTTATCTTGTTTGTTTTGACCGCAGATAGCACAAGCCTTGATGTACTGTTGTACGTCGGTCTTCATTCCAGGCCACCAAAACTGTCTTTGTATAAGACGGAGGGTGTTAGTTATACCACGATGACCGGAGTGAAGGGTATCATGGCAGAGGTTTAATTTCCTTTGAATTTCCTTTGTTGTAATTTCTGCATAGGAATGACCAGTGCATTGTCCTTGAATAAATATCCTTCCTTAACTCTTAGATTCCATGGATTCTTCCTTGAAATATCCTTCCAGAGGTCAGAGGACTGGGTTTGCACTCGGATTTCTTCCAGGAGGTTGACTGCTTGAGCTACAAAGATAGTGTGGGGAAACATCTTAGGATAGGCCTGGTCTTCAGTGGCTACGTAGTCAGGACGTCGAGATAAGGCGTCAGCAATCATGTTTTGTGATCCGGGAACATCAGTGATTTGGAATTGGTACTGGGCAAAGAAGTAGGCCCAACCCGCCTGACGACTGTTCCTGCACTCCAACGACTGTAGAATTTGGAGATTCCGATGGTCTGTGCGGACCTGAACTGGATATTTAGCACCCAGAAGTAGGTGTCGCCATTCAGTGAAGGCTTGGCGGATGGCCAATAGTTCCTTCTCCAGGACGGAATAATGTGTCTCGCTGGGAGTCAGGGTTCGTGAAAGGTAAGCAATGGGGTGTTCCAGTTTATCCTCAAGTTCCTGTTTCAAGACCGCTCCTATGGCGTAGTTAGAGGCCTCCGTTTCCATTACAAATGGGCGATTTATGTCGGGTTGGGCCAGGATGGGGGCTTGCGTGAACTCTGTCTTCAATCGTTGGAATGCTTTATCTTGCGGTGTAGACCAGATAAAGGGGGTGTCTTTCTTCAAGAGAGCAACGATCGGCTGTACGATCTCGGAAAAGGTAGAAATAAACATCCGTTAAAAGTTGGCGAGCCCCAGCAAGGATTGAACCTGTTTCACAGATGTGGGAGCGGGCCAAGCCAGTATGGCCTTTACCCTTGAAGGGTCCATACCAATTCCTTCTGGGCTAAGGATGAATCCTAGGTAGTGAAGAGAAGTAACGTGAAACAAGCATTTTTCGGGTTTGGCTAAAAGTTTGTGTTCACGAAGTCATTGTAGTACTGCCTTTACATGTTCTTTATGCTTTAGAGGATCCTTGGAAAAAATCAATATGTCATCCAGATAGACAATGATGAAGAGGAACAACATGTCAGAGAACACCCTATCCATAAAACGCTGAAAGACTGCGGGAGCATTAGCTAGTCCAAAGAGCATGACTAGATATTCATAGTGACCAAAGGGTGTTCTAAAGGCTGTTTTCCATTCATCTCCTTCCCGGACACGGTGTCATGCATGCTGGACGTGGTCCTACCTCCTACGCTCGTAGAACAGCTAGACCGTTCTATTCCAAATGGCGGTTGTTCGATACGCTGCCGGGAAAACGACGTTTGCACTTTTCACGTCGCTAACTCCACGTGTATTCTGCTTCGTCACGTGAACTACGGCATTACGTATTTAAGCAGCGTGGAAACTGCACTCGCTGCTTCTGATCGAATCATTTGGCGTTGTGTAGCTGAACCTCCGGTCTGCATCCTTGCAGGTCACTATAGCTACTTATTGGGCCTTCTATAGCGTGTTTTCCGTCACACGCTGATTCCTGGAGCTGTTTGGTCGCGTGTAAATCCACACGCGCACGCTATCTTCAAGCGCTGCTGGTCTGGACTGCGTGAATCCTGCTTGCGTGTAAATCCACACGCGCACGCTATCTTCAAGCGCTACTGGACTGGACTGCGTGAATCCTGCTCGCGTGTAAATCCACACGCGCACGCTATCTTCAAGCGCTACTGGACTGGACTGCGTGAATCCTGTTCGCGTGTAAATCCACACGCGCACGCTATCTTCAAGCGCTGCTGGTCTGGACTGCGTGAATCCTGCTCGCGTGTAAATCCACAAGCGCACGCTATCTTCAAAACGCTGCTGGCCTGGACTGCGTGAATCCTGCTCGCGTGTAAAATCCACACGCATATATTGTCTTCGAGCGCTGCTGGCCTGGACTGCGTGAATCCTTCTTGCGTGTAAAATCCACACGCATATATTGTCTTCGAGTGCTGCTGGTCTGGACTGCGTGAACCCTGCTCGCGTGTAAAATCCACACGCATATATTGTCTTCGAGCGCTGCTGGCCTGGACTGCGTGAATCCTGCTCGCGTGTAAAATCCACACGCATATATTGTCTTCGAGCGCTGCTGGCCTGGACTGCGTGAATCCTGCTCGCGTGTAAAATCCACACGCATATATTGTCTTCGAGTGCTGCTGGTCTGGACTGCGTGAATCCTGCTCGCGTGTAAAATCCACACGCATATATTGTCTTCGAGCGCTGCTGGCCTGGACTGCGTGAATCCTAATCGCGTGTAAATCCACACGCGCACGCTATCTTCAAGCGCTGTTGGCCTGGACTGCGTGAATCCTAATCGCGTGTAAATCCACACGCGCACGCTATCTTCAAGCGCTGCTGGCCTGGACTGCGTGAATCCTAATCGCGTGTAAATCCACACGCACGCGCTCTTTTCTTCGCGGCTGTACAGAACCGCATGAACTTTGTTTATACCTTAAAAGGAGCGCTATTTCCAACTCCTGCACCTGTGATATTAACAGGGGGATTGATTCATTTCTATACTTTACTCTACGTGGGAAGGAAGCTTTTCAAATTGGAAGGTGAAAGTGAACAGTACTTTGGACGCTATCCTGTGGTGCATCAACCCGGTATCTAGCGTGAGCCTCGTTCCGTTCGGGATAAGTCTCCCTTACTAATCTTCCCTTCCTTGTCGTTTGTTCTACCTTGGATTCCTCAAGAGACTCTGCTGGATTCGTTCTGCCCTAGACTCAAGGTCAGTGTGTGTATTCATGACATTTTCTATTCCATCATACCCAGGTTGGGGGCAGTTATTCATGATACTTTATTTTGTTCTAGGGTGACTTCCTATACCTTACCCACGCCCTTTCCAGTGATCCATCGCTCTGCCTGTTTTACCGGTCAGAGAGTTGTATCATTTGGAAGGTCTTAACTTGACTTCACAACTATCAAAACGCGTGAACAGGGATCCGGAAGACCCTACCATCTGTATCCTTTTGAGTACCGTATCCTTTTCAGTTAACACTTTGGTGCTTTCTGACACACGGATTAAGTGGTAGGCACCCCGGAGATCCAACTGTGTGAATATTACGGCGCCTCTCACAGCTTCCAGGATATCCAAGATCAGGGGCAGTGGGTACCAATCTTTGAGGGTGCATTGATTTAAGCCTCCATAGTCGAGGCAAGGTCTGGGTTCCTTGGTATCCTTCTTGGGAACGAAGAACAACGAAGCACCCGCTGGAGATTTCAAGGGTCTTATGGTGCCGTTTTCAAGATTGGTGTCTAGGTATTCCCAAAGGGCCTTTTTCTCAGGTTCGGAAAGAATGAACATTCTGCCGAAGGGAATTACTGCTGAGGGAGCTTTATCTATGGCACAGTCTTCGGGCCTGTGAGGGGGTAAGGCTTGGACTATGGCAGTAGAAAATACATCAGCATATCCCTGATGGGCCTCTGGAACTTGTATGATATTGGAAACCATGAGTGGTGTTTTTAGGTCTCTTGATGGTTCTTTAGGAGGTGTCGAGGAGGGATCCAGGGAAAGACAGTGGGACATACAGAACTTTGAGCCCAGGAATAATGATGCTTCTGTCCAATTGATATACGGATTGTGCTTTTATAACTAGGGCATACCCAAAACCATGGGGTAATGAGCTGACCTAATGATGTTGAATCTAATCCGCTCTTGATGATGGTTTATGGAAAGTCGGGTCTCTTTAGTCTGCAGGCTTATGGGTCCTGAAGAGAGGGGTCTTCTGTCAATTGCTTCCATTCCGGCTACATGGTGTTTCGTGTCTCGTACGGAATATGATGACTAGCAACCCAGTCTTGATCAATGAAATTACCATAGCTCCGCTGTCCACCAAGGCCAGAATGGGATAGGTCTTGTTCTTGGAGGGGGACAGGAAGGCCTGTAGTATCACCAAATTGTTTTGTCCAGGAGAGTTCAAGGATGGAATTGATGTGGAGCAAACATCTCTCTCCCGACACCTCGCTCCATCTAGGATCGGGAGCTGGCGTTTCCTGAACACCGAGGAGAGGCTAGAGGGCATTCTCTAACAAGGTGTTTATCCGAGGCACAATACATGCACAGGCCTGTGTGGATCCTTCTCATCCTTTCTTGTGTGGAAATAGGCCCACGGAAGGTTCCTATTTGCATGGGTTCCGGATCTATGTCAGGGGTTGGGGCAGGATTGGCCTTTACAGAAGTCTCAAGGGAATTCTTTTGAAAGGGTATCGGTCTTTCTTCTTTCAGCCTTTCTTTCCTGGATTCGGAAGTCTATTTGCATGGCTACATCCATAAGAGCCTGGAATGAGCTAGGACGAGCCACCCTGGCTAATTCGTCCTTAATATCTTTGTTTAGACCCCTGCGAAATAGAGTGAAACTTGCTTCTGAGGAACAATTCGCTTCCTTGGCCAGTTGTTTGAATCTAGTAACGTACGTTAGCATATCCTGAGATCCCTGTCGGAAATCAAGTAACCATTCCTGAGCACTAAAATCCTGTTCTGGGCGGTCGAACATAGCTTTCAGTGCCTGAATGAATCCATCATAATCATCCAGGAGGGCATCTCCTGAGTTGACTAAGGGAGTGGCCCAGGTTAACGAGTTCCCTGTGAGATGCGAGATTATGAAGCCCACCTTCGCCCTGGAAGTTGAAAAATAATAGGGCTTAAAAGTAAAATGCACCAAGCAGGAATCCAGGAATCCACGTAAGGATTTTGCCAAGCATCATATTTGTCTACCACTCCACCCAGTAACACGCAGTCCTTGTTAGCGTGGTCGCAGCGTTGTTTTAACGCAGCATTCTCAGCTTTTAAGTTCTGTACTTCAGTTCTGAGTTCTTGCATGCCACGCATAAGGTCCTGGACTGCTTTCTCCATAGCAGTATAAGTGTCGGTCGTTTGGCTGCTCAAACTATCGTAAATCTCCCCCCGTCTCACCTGGGATCACTTCTTGCTCTGTTCCGCGGGAGGATTCCTCTTGTGGACGGATTGGGTCTTGTATAGGCTCGCTCGAGTCTCGTCCGGCTGCAGAGCGCGTTCAGAGTTCTGGGAAGGTCGCAGTTCCAGGATGTCCAGTAAAAAAGGTAGCGGTCGCTAGGGATGAGGATTCCGGGAGCAGAATTAGACGGAAGGGGTAAAAGGAAGGAAGAAGCAACCAGGAAACTAGGAATAGTGGATTCGCCGAACAGCACACACACGTAAAGTCACTACCTAATGATAGCGTTGAGACGCGCAGGGCCGCGGGGGCGTGGCCAATTTACAGAACGTGCCGTGTGCGATGTGAAGGCTGGTGCGAGGCAAGTCACTTGGCACGGCCATTTTGGGAGTAACAAGGAATACAACCCCCGTCGCGATAAGGACCAGGAAGTCCAGAAGGGGCAAGTTCTATGGGTCATTACATCCATCCCCTAAGTAAGATGACATTGTAAAGGAGACAATTTCATAAAATAAATATAAATGTACTAAATAGACATTTCTAAACATGTCCTACTTTGAACAATAACAGAATACAAGTCTATTTCTGTGAATATAAGAGGCATTTATTATCCTGGTAATAAAAGTATATCTGCTCTATGTTATAACATTAGCAGAAGCAGATAACACACTTCCCAAGGCTTCAGAATCTACAATGAAATATTTCTGAAGCTTTAGAATGTATTTCTACACAGTTCCCAGGGTCAAACAGGAAGGCATGCACAAACAGCATGTGCTCTTTTGTAGTTTCAAACCAAGATATTGCACACTTCTCTCCCTTCCTCATGGTCTGTCAGGCTGCAAATATTGTGGAGTCATACTACACAACAAGAGACCAGACTACCTTCAAAGGACTCTAGAATGTTTTAATAAAATGCATGTGGGCCTGGCCGATTACCAACAACTGTTTTGTTTCTGAGGAAAAAAAATGTCTTGAATTGGCGGCCCGGTCTGATGATTCAAGAAGAAACATAACACGGTTTATTATTGTTTGCAAACACAGAGTTTAACCCTTCACAAAGGACCTTTTTTCATAGAAAAATAATAATGATAGAGTTCAAACATCAGAGCATAATTAAAAGGGTTCTTTAACTGGATTGCTTGTGAGGAAATAAAAACATTGTAAAGTTAATGTAACAATAGTGATTGTTAATCATCAACTCTGGTGATTGTTAACAGCATTTTTCTGGTAAGAAAAGTGACTGATGAATTCTATTATTATTAATCAAGGCATTATATTTGGTTTGTGAAGCATATTACACCCTACATCCCCAGGCAAATAGAAATTGTACCCCTTCTCCAAAATTCACACCAGAGGAACCTATCTTGTGTCCTTCCACTTTCTTTAATCCAAAGGTCATTCAACAATGTTATCTTCATGGAGACTTGGATCTACCTGCCTGCAAAGAGTCCTTTGAGGGTTCTGACTGCTCTCTACATTACCCCCTGGAAGTAGGGAGTAAATGGGAGAATGCACCTGGAATGCACTATAAGCACCAGGCAGAGTCAAGACCTTTATATTACTTTCTGCACTGCAGGCCCTGGGTGGAAGCAAACCAATGTGACGCTGAGCAGGTGGATTAGAATGATCATTAACATGGATTTTGAAGCAGGTTCTCTACCTTCCCCTGGTGCAGTACAGTGCACATGAAGTAGAGTTATGCCATCTTCCTGGCTGATGTTGTGGGGTATTCCCTTGGGAGACATTTGTAGGGCCACCACTTGGGTGAATCCTGAGACTTTCATTAACCATTAGAAGCTGCATGTTTGGCTGCCGATGTAGTCATTCAAGTCAGCGGTTCTGTCATGCATAAATTCTCTAAATATTAAAGGTGTGCGTTATCTGCACCGCATTTCATTGTGTAGACTATGATCGTGGTGCAATACCCTGTATACTGCTTTTCATATATTCACACATTAAAAACTGGGACGAGGAAGAATGAAGGGGATGTAACATCAATATTATCTGCCCTTCTCTTCCTTGTCCCAGTCATAGGTTCTTCACCTCCACCCCATGGAGGACATTGTTGATGGCTTTTATGGCTAAGGTATAGAAACTGTCACAGATGGCACAATAATCAATCTAAGCCGCAGAGATGGTTCAAGAGTTTTTATTTCCCTTTTTGTGGGGCTTAAGGCCATCTCTCTTTCTTGTCTTGTTATGACCGCCCCTCCTTAACCCAGGTGCCATTGACCCCCAGGTTAGTTGTACCAAAAGTTGACCCCTACCGTGTAAAATTCCCTTGTGTTAGAGATGATGATCAAAATGCTGAGGGGCTTCCCAACTGCCTCTACTCTAACCAGTTGTTAGTTATCTAATGGGATTGGGATGTTGGCCTTATAAACACTCTGGTTAATTCAGGCTTTGTCTAATGCACACTCTCACCTATCCGTTTACTACTCTTTCCTCTATTTCACTCTGCCTCACTCCTCCTGCCACTCTTCTGTCCGTTTTATGTTCTCACTCATTCTAGGTCTTGCCTCCAACCTTTAATGTTTATCCTCCTTCCACTATACCTGCTACCTCCTTCTCTGCTCTACTCCCTCCTCCACACTATTATCCCCCTCAGAACTACTGCTCCTCTCTCCAAACCACAACTCCTTCCTTCACACCACTACTCCTCCCTCCAAACCGCTACTCTGCCCTTGAAAGCATTACTCCTCCATCCACTACAACACCCTACTTTCACTCAGTAACAGTCACGTCACAGTCAATCCTTACACTAACTTATCTACCCACTTGCCACACAACTACGCACACTCACATTGCAGAACCACTTTGTCGGGAACTGTATCCCACGACGTATCCCCTGACGTCCGAAAACGTCAGGGGGCTCCTTCAGGGAGAGACTTTCGCCCCGAGAGCGCGTTCTGCAGGATAGAAACAACCTGTCTGACCAGGGGCTCAGGTGAAAAGGCCGGGAAGCAACAGAGCTAAAAGGGGAGAAAACACATAGGCACACTGGTCATGTTATGGAATAACAGACAATAACACCCCACCCACAACACACTCCCCAACGCTTACCTGTGGTCCATAAAATGCTGGTCAGGAACCTACGTATGCTGCGTTTGGCCTTTGGATGGAGTACAAGACACGCCAGGTGTAGTGATGGATCCTTCTGAGAGAGGTGTGCTGATGATGATGACCTGGCCCGGGCGGAACGAGGGCGTAAACTAGAAAAACCAAAGTCAATGTCAGTTCACAACAATCCCAAGTGAAGCATAGAAAGTTCCCAGTCCAATCCGTATGAAATGGAAAAAGTCACAGAATCCAATTAATCCAAAGTGAAGAATCCACGAAGAACTCCTGAATGAACAGTCTGTGCAGACGAATCCGGTGCGCTGATGAATAGGAGATGACTTTGCTGGAAGCAAGGGTGAAATGACAAGGCAGAAAGGGATGAAGCGTGAAGAGTGGCGTGCATACAAAGAATAAAGTGTCAACAGGCTTAACGTTGTGAGGGTGTTCACAAACAGAACACACGGGGAGCCCCAGGTATGATAATGGTGGGGAACACCAGAGCCACGTGTGAGTCCACAAATGCAAGTGATTCCGCCCGGATCCGTGTACAGAGGCAGGGAACGGAAGGTAAAACGTTAGGCAAGTAGGCAGTCCGTTATGAGAAGCAGATTGTCAGGAACTGGAAGAGCAAATAGAATGGGGAGGGATCCAGGTGTCGAGGCAAAAAAGGGCAGGAAGCAATCAGCAAATCCTAGGAACAAAACAGGGTCGAGAAATCCAGGAAATCAATGGGCGCGATGAAAGTAATGACAGAAACACAGCAACCTTGCCGGGTGAACGCGGCGGTTAAGGAGTGTCGCCCGGCAACATCAAGGACGCTTTGAACTGCTGCTTCCGTATTGCGTGCGAGACACAATGACGTTGTCTGCAGGTACGGCTACTGGGAGATGTAGTGCATGCTGATAACTGTCAAACGCCATGGCACCTGCCATCGTCTCTGCGCTACCGGGAGGCGTCTCCTTTCAAGGAAAGCACTGCGTTTCTGGACACACTTTCACTGCTTAGCCAATACCTCCCATGCTCCACAAGCTGCCTCTACACTCCATTGCTCCTTCTTACCTCCTGCTGGTCTCTTGATCATCCTCGACCCCTGACCTCACCTAAAAAACACACACTTCCTGCTTTCTGTTCCATGCTTATTGTCTCCCCTGTCTGCCATGATTGGATCTCTTTCCCTGGCCAATCTGGCCCCATATTCCCCAACTGGGGCGTGTGTATATAATGAAAACTCTTAAGTAGGGGTCTAAGCCCTGCCCATTATCTCCATGCTTATTTGTCATGTAACAAAGATGCCCCCCCCCAATGGCCATTGTTCATGTTCCAGGACCTTATTCAGTGGGGGTCTCGTGGTAAGTCTGTTTGGGGAGTGTGTGTCAGTCCCTGTTGTTCTTGAGTGGCTTTGGGCTTTTGTGTGGGCTTATGTACTGTTTACATATCGGAGGGGGTTCTCTCTCCCTGCTACAACTTGCTGAAGCACATATGCCATGTAGTTGGCTTTTCACTTCTGGGAAAATCTCTCTTGCTCTGTCGTTGTATATCCGGCTCAGCTCGCTGGTCTTCTTGTTCTCATGTGATGTGTCTGCAAAAGACAAGAGATGAATGGCCAGCAATTTGTCGATGCGTGGTATGTGTATATAGCGGTCTGTACAGAAATATTTTGGCACATGGCCGTGGGTGGTACAGGAATCAGGGCCATCTCTGCTGCCACGGTCCACCTCAGAGGTATGACTGGCTCTGGATTTCTCCCTGGTAGGCCTCCCACCCCCGGCAGAGAGGAGTTCCCGTTCTCTCTTGACATGCCAAATTACTGGCTTTGTCACACAAGATAGAATGCTGGGTAAGTGGGGATCTTCCATCCTCCCTGCCCCACAGGAAGGAAAAGTGGTCATAAAGTTTCTTTCTTTAGAGCAAGGGATTCTTTGTCTCGTGAGGCATACGCCTCACACGTTAAGGACTTAGGAAAGAAGGACTCAGAGTAATGGAATTACCAGGAGGTAATCTTGACATTAATCAAAATGCTAACATATTCTTTCCACATCAAGCCTGTAGTAATCTACTCTGCTCTTGAAATACTAGTATCCACAGTCCCTGCTGAGATTTGCATTCGCTGTGCGATTCTGGGAAGTTGTGAAGTTTATTTGGAATTATTTTTCATGTTTTACAGATGCTGCAAAAGCTCAGGGCCCGTGAAGAAACATCACAAGAAACCTCCTATGCAGACCTGGATAACCTGCGTAACACAGATTGGGTAATGTAGCCGTCAATTGCCCTAATAGGTTAGGCTTCCAAGTAGCAGGGGATGATGGCTGGATCGGAAGGCATTGCAGATCATATTTGTGTTTGTAGTTGTGCTGAAACAGTCAGCTCTAAAGTAACTGGAGATTGAGCCTCAATACAAGTCTGGCAGCCCGGAAATAAGGGTGCCAGTAGCAATGTACTGGCACCCTTTGCGGACCACCAGACATGAGAATGCCTGCAGGGGCCGGTGCTCCTGGCAGGTCACGCCTGGCAGGAGCACCGGCTCCGGCAGGCATGGTTTCCACTGAAGCACCGTTAGCAATGGTGCCAGTGCCAGTGCTCCCATGTCCCCATACCCATGGAGTCCGACGGACTCCACGGGAATGGGGACTTACAGTTCCTGCACCTGACATCCTGGGCCGCCGGGACTTGTAATTGTTTGGTGGCACCGGGATATCAGCTGGAAGAAACGGTGTTATGAGGTCCACAGCAACGCGCCAGTAGCACCGGCGGGTTACCGCTGACCTTGTAATGAGGCCCAATGTCTTTAAGCTGCTTCCAATCAATAATAGTACAAAGCTCCTTCCCAAAGATAATTCTTCTAGTCACTATCTCTACTTCTCCTTAGTCTTCCTGCAGGATCTCCGTTTGACATGGGCTAATATGACCACTCCACATATTTAGAAAATAGACACAGCCACAGCTATGATTTTCCCCGACAGCCATTAGTTCCCCTCAGTCATGTGACACTGAGGACCCGGAGAAGGAGAATTGTAGACACGCCTTATGGTCATAGATTTGTGGATCTCAGCCTGTGACTGGTAGTTGCTGGCTTTATTGTATTTATTCGTCTAGGGCTTTAGACCTCAAACATTTAATCAACACACCATTGAGAACCTCTATCTAATATTAGACCATTAGTTATATGAGCACATTTGGCTTGCCCAGCATTATTTATTGGCTTCTCTGTCCATTTTGTAGTGAACATATTTTTCTTTGTGTCCAGGTTGCATGTTCCTTCATAATTATTTGACTATCAAAGCTCTCGTCCTTAGTTTTCCTATGATATTCTGCCATCTAGTCATCACATGGTTTAGACAGACTTTTGACTCTTCCCCACTATTGGAAACACATTTTCCGTGGCACATTTCAGTCGCAAACAATGGATCATGACACAAAGTGGATGTTTTCAGAAGGGTCAGTGGATCTGCAGGTAGAGACTGAAAACCAAAGGCATAAGCTAGCCCTGAGACTATGACATACAAGGAAAGAAAACAATTAGACGTTAACAGAAGCAGTATGTAAATGGAAACTTTCAATGTGTCAATATTAATAAAAAATAACCTAACCAATAGAAACATGATAAATGTTGTTTTAGACAATTGCAGAAAGAGAAAATATTAATTGTAGCTAGTACAGACAAATATATATATAATTAACGCCTCTATATGACACCAGAGGAAAATTGTCTTGACAATTTTCATAACAGCCCAGAAGCTCCTGATACAAGAGTCAGTCTACGCTGGCCTAGTCCTAATAAGTCATTCAGTGCACCGGCCTACCATGAAATCTCACATATTTATGTTGGCCAGTTCAGCTTGGGAAAACACCAATAATCTAATCTGGAATGCATGACTACATCTACTTTGCCTGGCATTTCTGCTATCACATTAGGTAAAGAGCTCATGTACATTGGACTGGGATACCTTTCCATTCCATATCAGTGATAGGGCCCTGAGGATAGCTCAGGGGCAACACGTTTGCCTTGGAAGCAAGACAACGCAGAGCAACAACAAACTTATAGAGTGGTCTCTGATATTAGATCAGATTCAAGAGAAATTGGAAAATTAGATGGAGATATCTAAGTCATCTTCCTCAAGTTCATGAATCCTTTTATACACACCAAACATTTATTTTTATTTTCACTGCTCGCCTCCCCAATACTCATTTCCCATTACAGTGAAATGTCAGCAGTTCATGGTCAGGATTTGTACTCACTTTGTAACCTCTTCATGAAAAGAGCTTGTTCAGCCTGGTGGCCTTGCGCCTATAAGAGAATGTTTAAATGATCTTCTTCAGCTTTCCTCCCATCTTGAGCTGGCCTCAGTCTGCCTTGGAAATCATGGTCTATGTGTAGTGCATGCTGACATGATTAGGTGACTCTACTGATATTTTATGTGTCTTTATAGGCCCGGCTGTGGGTACAGCTGATGCGCGACCTGCGCCAAGGCGTGAAGCTGAAGAAGGTCCAGGAAATGCAGTTCAATCCCCTGCCCACAGAGTACCAGCTCACTCCATTTGAGATGTTGATGCAGGACATCCGAGCACGCAATTACAAACTGCGTACTGTCATGGTGAGTGATGATGGCACTAACTTCTCGCTGTAAGAGATGCCAGAACCAATTATGGGCTGGCTTCAAACCCAGCAAATCAATTCTGAGACAGCAGTGCCGAACCTAAACCTTGATTGGTCAGTTACAGTCCAGCCAGATGAGCAGTAATATTTGGGTTCACTTGATAGGTTGACATTTAATACTTCACAGCCTCCCATCAAGGTCATTCCTCAGAGCTAGGAACCAAAGCCACGCTGGAACACAACTTGTTTCCATCGTCGTTATACTGGAAGCTTCCTCGTAATTAAAACAAGCAAAAGGTGAATCAAATCTGGGAAATGGAAGCTCTCTTAGCAGATGCTGTATCTATAGCCTTGCCATTTTGAAGAAATTGTGTGATGCAAACTAGGAAGTGAACATTACCATTGTGGTTCCAAGGTGTCCTGCTTTGATCCCAAACACTGTATGAAGTCACATATCCCAGACCCCCTTGTATTGGTTCCCAACAGAGATATGTAGCAGGATGCAGGTCTCCCCTTGACCTCTCATTATCATGTGGACACAATACTACACCAATGAAGTCACAAGAAGTAGCTTGGAAAATCTATTGTATGGAAGTTACTATATTTAACCAATATTGCTGGGCTGTTGGCAATATAGCTTCTTATGAGCCTGCAAGCCCAACTTATGGTTCTTAGTGAAGCAAATTGTAACGCTCACCTGGTTCCCACGGGGGCGCTGGTCTAGTCTGGATTGCTGTGGCCTCTTCTAGCGTGATGCGCAGGACCCGGAACACCGATTGGACAGGACCTCCGAATCGTGCTTGCCTGGCCCGTAGGAATATCCTTCTGCAGATGAGAAAGGGGATTAACAGTCTGCAGAATAGTGTGCTAGCTCCCCCCTTTCCCCCTTCCCCCTTCGTTCCTCTCTAACTTCCTCCAAACCCCGGTTTAAGCTCACCTTATGGTTTGGAAGGATGAAGTCTCCATCCTGCTTCTGGTGCAGGGGCGCGTGTTCGTCCAGTTACTTCACTGGTTTTCAGAATGGCGCTGGCAAAATCCACTTGACTTTCCTGAGCGATGCGCCGTAAGTATGAAAGTCCAAAGTTCAAGTGAGAGCCCCTTTATGTTGTCTTTCTAACCTGTGATCAGTCCTTTATTTCAGGTGCAGAATGAAGGCGATGCGTCGAGGGGTTAAACTGCCGAGGTGAGTAGTGATGAGGGCGATCCCTCTAAATGTCCTTATCATTCCCCAGAAATGTCTCTTGTCCTTTCCCCATAGGGGCCGGGGTACGGTACCTGCCAACGGTGCGGCGCCGACCCGAAATGTGGAAGAAAAGCCGGTAAGTATTATGGCTGTTAATCAGGCTTTCCTTCTGTGTTCCTTCTGCTCACCTTTTGTTTCTTCCTCTCTCCCCTAGGTGCAGAGATGTGGCGTCCGATGCTGACAGCCGCGATGGAGCCGGGAGATGTCTCGAGGACAGGTGAGTGAAGCGTGGCGCTGCAGCGAGCAACGCGATGCTTTTAAATGGAAGTCTTTCTTCAGGGATGCTGGCGAGAAGATTCCGGATGCAGGTAAGAAGTTTGAAATAGTCCTTGGTTTTCACCTTTCTCTTCCCTTCCTTCCTTGCAGGTCTTCCAGGTTCGAGGCGAGCGTGGCTGGAGTCCAGGAGCAGGAGCAGACACGGTGAGCGTTAAGCTGCAGGAAGCAGAACAACGCGAAGCATGAGCTGCTGTCTGGGCGTGGCTTAAATAGCCTCCAAAGAAGTCCCAGGTATGTATCCTTCCCCAACTAGGTATGTAACCTTCCCTGGCCACGCCCGAGTGAAAAAATAGTCCCTATGAAAAAATAGTCCCTTTCAGGTCTCAGGGAGGCCTTAAGCGTGCAGCATGGTCTGCATCAGGTAAGTGCACAAAACACCTCCCTTTATGAGCCTGGCACCTATGGCGCCAGGACTGATGTCCAACGTGAGCCTGGCGCCAAAGGCGCCAGGACTGAGTCCAAAGAGCCCCTATAAGGGGCCGCTGGGCTTTTACCCGAGGGCATGATGCCTGCTTCCGGGGGTGCTGGGCCTGGCCTGGTGCTCCGGGGGTAGGCATCATGACAGCACTCCCCCCCAAGGCCCCTCCCAAGGTCGTTCCTTCTGGAGGTTTCGGTTTGTTTGGGAAATTCCGATGGAACCTTTTTACCAGCCGAGGTGCATGTACGTGATCACTGGGTTCCCAAGACCTTTCCTGAGGCCCGTACCCTTTCCAATCAATTAGATCCAAAATGTTCTTCACCTCGAATTCAGGCTCCCCATCTATCTGAATCGGTTCTGGTGGCTTTGTTAATCTGGTTCCTGGGTGCACTGGTTTCAAAAGTGACACATGAAAAACGGGGTGAATCCGCATGTTAGCTGGTAGATCGAGCTTGACTGCCACTGGGTTGATTATAGCTTTGATCGAGTAAGGGCCTAAATACCTTGGATTAAAAGTTCGAGGCCCCTTGAGTGATAGGTGTTTGGTAGCCAACCATACTTGATCCCCTATTTGGTATGGAGGCGCCTCTCTTCGATGCAGATCCGCATTCTTTTTGTATTTCCCTTTCGCATGTTGCAAATGTGCAGTTGCATCCTTGAAGGCTTGAGTAATCGTAGAATGCAAATGGTCCACTGCGGGCATTTCAAGGCTCATAGGTGAGTCCAAGTCTGAAGTACGAGGGTGATGTCCATGTAGGGTATAAAAGGGGCTCTGACCAGTTCCAGAGTGTATCGAGTTATTGTATGCATATTCTGCCACCCATAAAATGTCCTTCCAATTACCCTCCGATTGGTGCAACATACATCGTAGATATTGTTCAACGGTCTGGTTCGTTCTCTCCGTCTGACCATCGGTCTGTGGGGGGTGGCTGGTCGAGAGTCTTACGTCGATTTGTGCCAGTTGACAACACTTTTTCCAAAAATGAGAAATAAACTGGCTTCCCCGATCGGAGACTAGTATGGACGGGAATCCATGCAAACGGATGATATTTTCGAGGAATTCTTTGGCAAGAACAAAGGCTGAAGGTAATCCTTTCAACGGAATAAAGTGGGCCATTTTGGAAAATAAATCCACCATGACCAGAATAGTATTGTAACCATTACAAGAAGGCAGGTCCGTGATAAAATCTAGTGACAGGGTGTGCCAAGGTGCTGGTGGAATGTCTAAGGGCTGAAGAAGACCGGCGGGTCTTGTCTTTTGACCTTTGTTTTGGGCACAAACTCCACAGGACATCACGAAAGATTTAATATCCTTTCGCCAGATAGGCCACCAGAATTGTCGTTTAACCTTTTCCTCTGTTTTGGCAATGCCAGGATGTCCTTCCATCAGGGTGTCATGATGACGGGAAATAATCAGTTCTTGCAATTCCTTTTCTGGCAAAAATAAGCGTCCTTGGAAGTAAGGTAAGCCATCCTTGACTGAAAAGTTAGACCCCCTTTTGATCCAATCCTGCAAGGCTGAAGAGTCCAGGAATTGTTTCACTCGTGCTTGAATGTCTTCAAGGGTTTGTAAAGTGGTTATCCCCAAAATTCTTTGTTCGGGAATTATCGGCACAGGTTCTGAGTTTGTGTCTATTTCTTCCATTCCAATTCGGGATAGAGCGTCCGCCTTACCATTCTTATAGCCGGGGCGGTAGGTGATTACAAAATCGAACTCAGCAAAGAACAAAGCCCATCGGAGCTGTCGAGACGATTGAGCCTTGGCAGTTTTTAAATATTGTAAATTTCGGTGATCAGTGATCACGGTTATGGTATGCCGGGCGCCGAGGAGATAATGCCGCCAAGCCTTGAAGGCGGACTTAATGGCTAATAGTTCCTTATCAGTGATCGCATAATTTATCTCCGGCGGCGAGAACTTTCTGGACCAAAATGCTACGGGGTGCAGTTGGTTGGTTTCAGGGTCTCTCTGAGACAGGACAGCTCCCATGGCTAAGCTAGACGCGTCGGTTTCGACTATATATGGGAGATTGGGATGCGGGTGCTTCAAAATAGGTGCGGACGTGAACTTAGCGTTCAACTCCTGAAAGGCCTGTTCGGCTTCCTCAGTCCATTCAAAACGTTTATTTTTTCGCAAGAGTGCAGTGATGGGTGGCACCATACGTGAAAACTCCGGGATAAACCTGCGATAAAAGTTGGCAAAACCAAGCATGCTTTGGACACCTTTCACCGAACTAGGTGATGGCCATTTGAGGATGGCATCCACTTTCCGTGAATCCATTCGAACCCCTTTAGTTGTCAGGATGAATCCGAGAAACTCAACCTCGGTGGTATGGAAAACACATTTTTCCAGCTTGGCAAACAGTTTGTGCTGGCGCAGTTTCTCTAGGACGAACCTGACATGCTTTCTGTGATCAGATTCCGAAGAGGAGTACACAAGAATGTCATCGATATACACGACAACACAGACATCGATGAGTTCCCGAAGGACATCGTTCATGAAGAATTGGAAGGCTGCAGGCGCGTTGCACAACCCGAAAGGCATCACCTGATATTCGAATAGTCCATATTTTGTACGGAAGGCCGTTTTCCATTCGTCGCCTTCTTTTACTCGTACCAGATGATAAGCCCCCCGGAGATCTAACTTGGTGTATACGCAAGCGTCCTTCACCTGGTCAAGGAGTTCAGGGATCAGAGGCAGAGGGTAACGATTTTTAACAGTTATCTGGTTCAATGCGCGGTAATCGATACAAGTTCTAAGGTCGCCTTCTTTTTTAGGCACGAAGAACAAAGCTGAGGATGCCGGGGACTTTGACGGGCGAATGAAACCATTGGCGAGGTATTGATCTAAATATTGTCTCAAATGCAGATTCTCTGGTTCAGTAAGGGCGTAAATCCTGCTACAAGGGGGTTGTGCACCGGGCACCAGATCGATTTGGCAATCGTACGATCTGTGGGGAGGTAACGTGTTGGCCTGTTCCTTTTGGAAGACGTCCTGAAAGTCTTGGTACTCTGGAGGTAGTTGCACGGGGACAGAGGTTACTGATGCTAGATTAATCTTTGGATTTTCTGGGTAGCAGGTTTGTGCACAATCTGGGAAGGTTATTCTCTTTGCTCGCCAATCAATTCGAGGATTATGTGTCTCTAACCAAGGGATTCCGAGAATAAGCTGAAACTGTGGAGCCTTGATTACATCAAACACAACTGCCTCCCGATGGCCATCCGGACCTACAAGTGTCACCTCAGCTGTGGAATGTGTTACCGGTCCAGAGGCAATTTCGGTTCCATCTACTGTGGTGATGACATCTTTGTTGGTTTTAGGACGCAGAGGGAGGTTTATCCTAGAGACCAATTCTCGATCCACATAGTTTCCTATAGCCCCGCTATCGATGTAGGCCTTTATAGCATGCAACCGTTTAGGCTGTTCTGGATCTACGAGGACCATTGGCACAATGAAATGCGAGTTCTGAGAGTTCGTTTTCAAGCTCGGCAAGTGGACCCCTACGCTTGCCGGGCGTGGTCGTTTCCCGATACAGAGTTTCCATGGATTTTATCAGCGGCTCCTACCACCTTCTTGGGCGGCTTAACCGGGCAATCTCATAGAAAGTGTCCAGAGGACCCACAATAAAGGCATAATTGCATCTGTTGTCTTCTTTCCCGTTCTTTTTGAGTTAGGGGTCCTTTAACACCTCCGATTTGCATAGGCTCCGAGGCATCAGCCCCCTTGGGGTTAGCGTAGGTCTTGGCCAACACCCGGGTTTCAAACTTGGACCGATCTGCTTTTCTGTTTTGCAGCCTGTGATCCAATTGGACCACTAAGTCTATATATTCAGTGCATTCATTGGCGGATTCACAACTTGTGCCAGGACATCTTTAAGTTCTCCGCGTAGACCTCGATAGAATAACGTGATTCTTTTATCCTCTGGCCAACCATTTTCCACAATTAGTCTATTGAAGGTTGCAATGTAGGATAGAAGGTCTTGATTGCCCTGTCGCAGAGATAGAAGTTCGTCATCCAGAGCCTGTCCCTAGGAGTGTTGAGCAAATAACCTTTCCATGCTTGTTTGAAATCCTTGAAAATCACGAAGAATCGGGTCATCTTGAGTTACCAGTGGGACTGACCAATCGGCAGCACAGCCGCTGAGATATGACAACACAAAGGCTACCTTGGTCTGATCATTAGGGAAGGCCCCAGGTCTGCATAGGAAGTGCAAACGACACTGATTCATGAATACGGCGAATCGTTTGGGGTCCCCAGCAAAGCGTTCAGGTGGGGCCAGCGGCATGTTTCCAAGTAGATTAATCTGCACCGGGTTACTGGAAACCACAGGAGCGGGGTTCCCCCCGGAACCGGGTAAAGGAGTTTGCCCAGCTTGACCTTGCAAAAGCTGTCTAGCCAGGTCATCAGCTCTATCCTTTATTACAATCACTTCCCTCCTGAGGGCACTAGTCTCTTGATGAGCGGCGTGTACTTCGGCCCGTAATTCCCCCAGTAATTGGGCCAACTGGTCAGTTTCGGAAGTTTCCATAGCGCCTGGGTGGGAATTTGTAGGAAGGCTTTGCGTTCTGTAACGCTCACCTGGTTCCCACGGGGGCGCTGGTCTAGTCTGGATTGCTGTGGCCTCTTCTAGCATGATGCGCAGGACCCGGAACACCGATTGGACAGGACCCTCCGAATCGTGCTTGCCTGGCCCGTAGGAATATCCTTCTGCAGATGAGAAAGGGGATTAACAGTCTGCAGAATAGTGTGCTAGCTCCCCCATTTCCCCCTTCCCCCTTCGTTCCTCTCTAACTTCCTCCAAACCCCGGTTTAAGCTCACCTTATGGTTTGGAAGGATGAACTCTCTATCCTGCTTCTGGTGCAGGGGCGCGTGTTCGTCCAGTTACTTCACTGGTTTTCAGAATGGCGCTGGCAAAATCCACTTGACTTTCCTGAGCGATGCGCCGTAAGTATGAAAGTCCAAAGTTCAAGTGAGGCCCCCTTTATGTTGTCTTTCTAACCTGTGATCTGTCCTTTATTTCAGGTGCAGAATGAAGGCAATGCGTCGAGGGGTTAAACTGCCGAGGTGAGTACTGATGAGGGCGATCCCTCTAAATGTCCTTATCATTCCCCAGAAATGTCTCTTGTCCTTTCCCCATAGGGGCCGGGGTACGGTACCTGCCAACGGTGCGGCGCCGACCCGAAATGTGGAAGAAAAGCCGGTAAGTATTATGGCTGTTAATCAGGCTTTCCTTCTGTGTTCCTTCTGCTCACCTTTTGTTTCTTCCTCTCTCCCCTAGGTGCAGAGATGTGGCGTCCGATGCTGACAGCCGCGATGGAGCCGGGAGATGTCTCGAGGACAGGTGAGTGAAGCGTGGCGCTGCAGCGAGCAACGCGATGCTTTTAAATGGAAGTCTTTCTTCAGGGATGCTGGCGAGAAGATTCCGGATGCAGGTAAGAAGTTTGAAATAGTCCTTGGTTTTCACCTTTCTCTTCTCTTCCTTCCTTGCAGGTCTTCCAGGTTCGAGGCGAGCGTGGCTGGAGTCCAGGAGCAGGAGCAGACACGGTGAGCGTTAAGCTGCAGGAAGCAGAACAACGCGAAGCATGAGCTGCTGTCTGAGCGTGGCTTAAATAGCTTCCAAAGAAGTCCCAGGTATGTATCCTTCCCCAACTAGGTATGTATCCTTCCCTGGCCACGCCCGAGTGAAAAAATAGTCCCTATGAAAAAATAGTCCCTTTCAGGTCTCAGGGAGGCCTTAAGCGTGCAGCATGGTCTGCATCAGGTAAGTGCACAAAACACCTCCCTTTATGAGCCTGGCACCTATGGCGCCAGGACTGATGTCCAACGTGAGCCTGGCGCCAAAGGCGCCAGGACTGAGTCCAAAGAGCCCCTATAAGGGGCCGCTGGGCTTTTACCCGAGGGCATGATGCCTGCTTCCGGGGGTGCTGGGCCTGGCCTGGTGCTCCGGGGGTAGGCATCATGACAGCACTCCCCCCCAAGGCCCCTCCCAAGGTCGTTCCTTCTGGAGGTTTCGGTTTGTTTGGGAAATTCCGATGGAACCTTTTTACCAGCCGAGGTGCATGTACGTGATCACTGGGTTCCCAAGACCTTTCCTGAGGCCCGTACCCTTTCCAATCAATTAGATCCAAAATGTTCTTCACCTCGAATTCAGGCTCCCCATCTATCTGAATCGGTTCTGGTGGCTTTGTTAATCTGGTTCCTGGGTGCACTGGTTTCAAAAGTGACACATGAAAAACGGGGTGAATCCGCATGTTAGCTGGTAGATCGAGCTTGACTGCCACTGGGTTGATTATAGCTTTGATCGAGTAAGGGCCTAAATACCTTGGATTAAAAGTTCGAGGCCCCTTGAGTGATAGGTGTTTGGTAGCCAACCATACTTGATCCCCTATTTGGTATGGAGGCGCCTCTCTTCGATGCAGATCCGCATTCTTTTTGTATTTCCCTTTCGCATGTTGCAAATGTGCAGTTGCATCCTTGAAGGCTTGAGTAATCGTAGAATGCAAATGGTCCACTGCGGGCATTTCAAGGCTCATAGGTGAGTCCAAGTCTGAAGTACGAGGGTGATGTCCATGTAGGGTATAAAAGGGGCTCTGACCAGTTCCAGAGTGTATCGAGTTATTGTATGCATATTCTGCCACCCATAAAATGTCCTTCCAATTACCCTCCGATTGGTGCAACATACATCGTAGATATTGTTCAACGGTCTGGTTCGTTCTCTCCGTCTGACCATCGGTCTGTGGGGGGTGGCTGGTCGAGAGTCTTACGTCGATTTGTGCCAGTTGACAACACTTTTTCCAAAAATGAGAAATAAACTGGCTTCCCCGATCGGAGACTAGTATGGACGGGAATCCATGCAAACGGATGATATTTTCGAGGAATTCTTTGGCAAGAACAAAGGCTGAAGGTAATCCTTTCAACGGAATAAAGTGGGCCATTTTGGAAAATAAATCCACCATGACCAGAATAGTATTGTAACCATTACAAGAAGGCAGGTCCGTGATAAAATCTAGTGACAGGGTGTGCCAAGGTGCTGGTGGAATGTCTAAGGGCTGAAGAAGACCGGCGGGTCTTGTCTTTTGACCTTTGTTTTGGGCACAAACTCCACAGGACATCACGAAAGATTTAATATCCTTTCGCCAGATAGGCCACCAGAATTGTCGTTTAACCTTTTCCTCTGTTTTGGCAATGCCAGGATGTCCTTCCATCAGGGTGTCATGATGACGGGAAATAATCAGTTCTTGCAATTCCTTTTCTGGCAAAAATAAGCGTCCTTGGAAGTAAGGTAAGCCATCCTTGACTGAAAAGTTAGACCCCCTTTTGATCCAATCCTGCAAGGCTGAAGAGTCCAGGAATTGTTTCACTCGTGCTTGAATGTCTTCAAGGGTTTGTAAAGTGGTTATCCCCAAAATTCTTTGTTCGGGAATTATCGGCACAGGTTCTGAGTTTGTGTCTATTTCTTCCATTCCAATTCGGGATAGAGCGTCCGCCTTACCATTCTTATAGCCGGGGCGGTAGGTGATTACAAAATCGAACTCAGCAAAGAACAAAGCCCATCGGAGCTGTCGAGACGATTGAGCCTTGGCAGTTTTTAAATATTGTAAATTTCGGTGATCAGTGATCACGGTTATGGTATGCCGGGCGCCGAGGAGATAATGCCGCCAAGCCTTGAAGGCGGACTTAATGGCTAATAGTTCCTTATCAGTGATCGCATAATTTATCTCCGGCGGCGAGAACTTTCTGGACCAAAATGCTACGGGGTGCAGTTGGTTGGTTTCAGGGTCTCTCTGAGACAGGACAGCTCCCATGGCTAAGCTAGACGCGTCGGTTTCGACTATATATGGGAGATTGGGATGCGGGTGCTTCAAAATAGGTGCGGACGTGAACTTAGCGTTCAACTCCTGAAAGGCCTGTTCGGCTTCCTCAGTCCATTCAAAACGTTTATTTTTTCGCAAGAGTGCAGTGATGGGTGGCACCATACGTGAAAACTCCGGGATAAACCTGCGATAAAAGTTGGCAAAACCAAGCATGCTTTGGACACCTTTCACCGAACTAGGTGATGGCCATTTGAGGATGGCATCCACTTTCCGTGAATCCATTCGAACCCCTTTAGTTGTCAGGATGAATCCGAGAAACTCAACCTCGGTGGTATGGAAAACACATTTTTCCAGCTTGGCAAACAGTTTGTGCTGGCGCAGTTTCTCTAGGACGAACCTGACATGCTTTCTGTGATCAGATTCCGAAGAGGAGTACACAAGAATGTCATCGATATACACGACAACACAGACATCGATGAGTTCCCGAAGGACATCGTTCATGAAGAATTGGAAGGCTGCAGGCGCGTTGCACAACCCGAAAGGCATCACCTGATATTCGAATAGTCCATATTTTGTACGGAAGGCCGTTTTCCATTCGTCGCCTTCTTTTACTCGTACCAGATGATAAGCCCCCCGGAGATCTAACTTGGTGTATACGCAAGCGTCCTTCACCTGGTCAAGGAGTTCAGGGATCAGAGGCAGAGGGTAACGATTTTTAACAGTTATCTGGTTCAATGCGCGGTAATCGATACAAGTTCTAAGGTCGCCTTCTTTTTTAGGCACGAAGAACAAAGCTGAGGATGCCGGGGACTTTGACGGGCGAATGAAACCATTGGCGAGGTATTGATCTAAATATTGTCTCAAATGCAGATTCTCTGGTTCAGTAAGGGCGTAAATCCTGCTACAAGGGGGTTGTGCACCGGGCACCAGATCGATTTGGCAATCGTACGATCTGTGGGGAGGTAACGTGTTGGCCTGTTCCTTTTGGAAGACGTCCTGAAAGTCTTGGTACTCTGGAGGTAGTTGCACGGGGACAGAGGTTACTGATGCTAGATTAATCTTTGGATTTTCTGGGTAGCAGGTTTGTGCACAATCTGGGAAGGTTATTCTCTTTGCTCGCCAATCAATTCGAGGATTATGTGTCTCTAACCAAGGGATTCCGAGAATAAGCTGAAACTGTGGAGCCTTGATTACATCAAACACAACTGCCTCCCGATGGCCATCCGGACCTACAAGTGTCACCTCAGCTGTGGAATGTGTTACCGGTCCAGAGGCAATTTCGGTTCCATCTACTGTGGTGATGACATCTTTGTTGGTTTTAGGACGCAGAGGGAGGTTTATCCTAGAGACCAATTCTCGATCCACATAGTTTCCTATAGCCCCGCTATCGATGTAGGCCTTTATAGCATGCAACCGTTTAGGCTGTTCTGGATCTACGAGGACCATTGGCACAATGAAATGCGAGTTCTGAGAGTTCGTTTTCAAGCTCGGCAAGTGGACCCCTACGCTTGCCGGGCGTGGTCGTTTCCCGATACAGAGTTTCCATGGATTTTATCAGCGGCTCCTACCACCTTCTTGGGCGGCTTAACCGGGCAATCTCATAGAAAGTGTCCAGAGGACCCACAATAAAGGCATAATTGCATCTGTTGTCTTCTTTCCCGTTCTTTTTGAGTTAGGGGTCCTTTAACACCTCCGATTTGCATAGGCTCCGAGGCATCAGCCCCCTTGGGGTTAGCGTAGGTCTTGGCCAACACCCGGGTTTCAAACTTGGACCGATCTGCTTTTCTGTTTTGCAGCCTGTGATCCAATTGGACCACTAAGTCTATATATTCAGTGCATTCATTGGCGGATTCACAACTTGTGCCAGGACATCTTTAAGTTCTCCGCGTAGACCTCGATAGAATAACGTGATTCTTTTATCCTCTGGCCAACCATTTTCCACAATTAGTCTATTGAAGGTTGCAATGTAGGATAGAAGGTCTTGATTGCCCTGTCGCAGAGATAGAAGTTCGTCATCCAGAGCCTGTCCCTAGGAGTGTTGAGCAAATAACCTTTCCATGCTTGTTTGAAATCCTTGAAAATCACGAAGAATCGGGTCATCTTGAGTTACCAGTGGGACTGACCAATCGGCAGCACAGCCGCTGAGATATGACAACACAAAGGCTACCTTGGTCTGATCATTAGGGAAGGCCCCAGGTCTGCATAGGAAGTGCAAACGACACTGATTCATGAATACGGCGAATCGTTTGGGGTCCCCAGCAAAGCGTTCAGGTGGGGCCAGCGGCATGTTTCCAAGTAGATTAATCTGCACCGGGTTACTGGAAACCACAGGAGCGGGGTTCCCCCCGGAACCGGGTAAAGGAGTTTGCCCAGCTTGACCTTGCAAAAGCTGTCTAGCCAGGTCATCAGCTCTATCCTTTATTACAATCACTTCCCTCCTGAGGGCACTAGTCTCTTGATGAGCGGCGTGTACTTCGGCCCGTAATTCCCCCAGTAATTGGGCCAACTGGTCAGTTTCGGAAGTTTCCATAGCGCCTGGGTGGGAATTTGTAGGAAGGCTTTGCGTTCTGTAACGCTCACCTGGTTCCCACGGGGGCGCTGGTCTAGTCTGGATTGCTGTGGCCTCTTCTAGCATGATGCGCAGGACCCGGAACACCGATTGGACAGGACCCTCCGAATCGTGCTTGCCTGGCCCGTAGGAATATCCTTCTGCAGATGAGAAAGGGGATTAACAGTCTGCAGAATAGTGTGCTAGCTCCCCCATTTCCCCCTTCCCCCTTCGTTCCTCTCTAACTTCCTCCAAACCCCGGTTTAAGCTCACCTTATGGTTTGGAAGGATGAACTCTCTATCCTGCTTCTGGTGCAGGGGCGCGTGTTCGTCCAGTTACTTCACTGGTTTTCAGAATGGCGCTGGCAAAATCCACTTGACTTTCCTGAGCGATGCGCCGTAAGTATGAAAGTCCAAAGTTCAAGTGAGGCCCCCTTTATGTTGTCTTTCTAACCTGTGATCTGTCCTTTATTTCAGGTGCAGAATGAAGGCAATGCGTCGAGGGGTTAAACTGCCGAGGTGAGTACTGATGAGGGCGATCCCTCTAAATGTCCTTATCATTCCCCAGAAATGTCTCTTGTCCTTTCCCCATAGGGGCCGGGGTACGGTACCTGCCAACGGGGCGGCGCCGACCCGAAATGTGGAAGAAAAGCCGGTAAGTATTATGGCTGTTAATCAGGCTTTCCTTCTGTGTTCCTTCTGCTCACCTTTTGTTTCTTCCTCTCTCCCCTAGGTGCAGAGATGTGGCGTCCGATGCTGACAGCCGCGATGGAGCCGGGAGATGTCTCGAGGACAGGTGAGTGAAGCGTGGCGCTGCAGCGAGCAACGCGATGCTTTTAAATGGAAGTCTTTCTTCAGGGATGCTGGCGAGAAGATTCCGGATGCAGGTAAGAAGTTTGAAATAGTCCTTGGTTTTCACCTTTCTCTTCTCTTCCTTCCTTGCAGGTCTTCCAGGTTCGAGGCGAGCGTGGCTGGAGTCCAGGAGCAGGAGCAGACACGGTGAGCGTTAAGCTGCAGGAAGCAGAACAACGCGAAGCATGAGCTGCTGTCTGAGCGTGGCTTAAATAGCTTCCAAAGAAGTCCCAGGTATGTATCCTTCCCCAACTAGGTATGTATCCTTCCCTGGCCACGCCCGAGTGAAAAAATAGTCCCTATGAAAAAATAGTCCCTTTCAGGTCTCAGGGAGGCCTGAAGCGTGCAGCATGGTCTGCATTAGGTAAGTGCACAAAACACCTCCCTTTATGAGCCTGGCGCCTATGGCGCCAGGACTGATGTCCAACACGAGCCTGGCGCCAAAGGCGCCAGGACTGAGTCCAAAGAGCCCCTATAAGGGGCCGCTGGGCTTTTACCCGAGGGCATGATGCCTGCTTCCGGGGGTGCTGGGCCTGGCCTGGTGCTCCGGGGGTAGGCATCATGACACAAATGCACGTAAGAAGGGCTATGGTCTCATAAGAATACATATTGCCTAGCAGTTCCAAGCAACGGGCTATTAGCACCTGGTCACTGGTCTGGGTGCCAGGCAGCAAAGTGTGGAGCCCACCACCTGCCTGCTTTCTCCCAGCTCACCCAGCTACCGCCTCCCTCCTTTGTGTGGATAGGAAGATCAGACCTCAATTCCTTGGCTGGAAACCATAATTGTGTGGTGGGCTAGAGAGTGAAGCATGTTCTTCCTTTCTGCGGCATGGAGGCTGTGCCCCCAGGGAGCTGGAGGGAAGTCTGAGGGACAGCAGGAGCCAAGGGAGGAAGGAGCAGATGATGGAGCCAGCAAACGTGAGCTTAGGGAGGGACAGGTGAAAGCGGACTGGCCCCAGAGAGAAAGATGGATTCCTCTGGGCCATCCGGAGTGTTGCCATACCGAAGAGAAGTTCCTTACTGGCCGAGAGGAATCCAATGTTCCACTCTGGGTATTGATGGTAGTTAGAACAGAAAAAGGAACACAGAACAAGCTCTCATTTTCATTGTAGCATTTTCTAAGATGGGCGCAGTTAGAGGGTGGGTGGGCGCAAGCGGAGGGTGTAACACATGTGAAAACATTTACTAATGACCATAAAGAAGACGTATCCCATGGGGCAGGTGCACACTGTATGGAGATAGACTTGTGAAGGTATGCAGAGAATTGAGTGACACCTGCATGTGTTTGAATGCGGGCCAAGCTTTCACCCTTCCGAGATTTATGATAAAAGTAAAATGGATTTGAGTGGTAGCAATGACTGCTCAGTGCACCACTATTGAACAGGCAAAACTGCAATGGCAAGTGGTATCTAAAAATAAAAGTTATGATTTGTTTTATTGTGTATATAGTTTATTCAAACTTTCACACATATTTTACAAAGAGAAGGAAATTCAGTATTCTTCAGAAAAAAGATCAAACTGATAATCACCAACCATATGTTACAACATTAAGAATTATTAAAATGTTCTCCCAATGCAACATGAAAGGAAGCGCGACATTGCACCAATGCTAAAACTAGAGATTTTTGGTGGCCATTCAATAATATTATCCAAAACTCATTGCGAGATAAACACTACTTTGAATGAACAAATCTACAAAGAAATCTACTACATGCATTAATAGTTGCTCTGCAGCCAATCAGTACATGTTTTAACGTTTCCAATGAAAGCATATCTTTACCTAGTTTAAAGTGTTCTGCATCCAGGCATCCAGGCAAATTTTTATCTGAATCTCATAAATATGGTTTGAAAAGAGGGGCAAGGAAATCTAATTAAATAACTTGGCAGTACATTAAATTCACTATGTGCTAGACTAAAATCATGGAATAATTTGTATTTGGAAAGGTTATCTTGGTCCGTACTGTAAGGAACTCATGGTGGCAACAGTAAAGACAGACACAAGTGATCACAGCTCAAGGGTGTTTATTAAATTGTATAATGGGTGAGAAAAACACCTATTCTAAACCTAAATCTAATATGGGAGCAAACTACGACCATTAAATAATACGGCAGTCCTAGTGGTGTCTTGTCAAATAAAAAGGGCCTATACTGAAAAAAACTATCGCCAATTCTGCCGGGCCTAGAGACCCAAGCTACTCCTCACTGATGACGCCCAACAAGGCTGAAACATGTCTGGGGATGCTTGTGGTCTTGTGCAGAAGGAATGTGACCTAGCAGTTTGGGCAGGACTGCCCCTTTTGGGGTAGGACCAGGCCTGATTTGCATATGGTTTTTCCCCTTCTGTAATGCCTTGGCAGGCTTAAAAACGATGGTCTGGAGGGTTGCCCAGAGCTGTGCCCGTGGTTATGATTAATTCATAACCTTCCTGCCATCCCCTTTTTGTTTTGCATCTTTAACACAGTTCATGAATTTCTAACACAGTTCATGTTTTGCTTCATCTCATCGGACAGCGTGGTTTCCCTTCTCCTAGCTTTCTCTTGGCAATTGGTCAGAGACTTTCGATTGTACAAGGGATGTGACGTGACCCTTGCAGGACCACTCTGACACCTCACGCCGCCCTTTCCTAGGGCATTCTGGTACTTGTAGTTTCAACACAAAACAAAAGGGGCCAGCAAGAGTCCTTCGAAAGAGCACTCCTCCGGGGCCTGAACACTCTGCAGCTGGCCCTTCTCTGGGCTGTCCCAAAACCTCAAACACACACAAGTTCTTTGTTCACAAGTTCCTTGCGTTCATATAATGTTGCCGATAGCAACTTTGGGCTCAACACAGTTCGGTTTGCTATCAGCTCTCTCCGACTCACCGGCTGTGCTGAACCCGTTGGCTTGTCTTGCTTCTGGAGTCAAGGACGGTACCACAGTAGCCAGCGTGCCCTCCCGTCTGTGCTATCAATGCGGGAGGCCTCCATGCACCATTGGCATCTGTTACGCCACACGTCAGCTGCAAATCCAAGTCTTATGTTTCCTTTTTCAGAGGCTTCACGGGTCTGAGTTATAAAGGGCAAGGGCACTTCCCTCCTTGTCGTTCTTTGAGCGCCTTTCTTCTCTTTTTGAACTGCCATGGCGTAAGGTAAAGGGCTGTCAGGTGTGTGTGTGGCTATTGTCAATTGCCTGACTCTGCCTGGCCGTTCCGTTTGGACATTTCGGGTAAGCGGCTGTGGTGCGTCTCAACTTTCAGTGTCCCAGTTCCACTCCCCGAAGGCCCCTCATCCAAGTGATCCTCCCCACAGGTCCACCCCCAGGAACTGAATCCAATAGCAATGGCCGTGTCCTGGCCACCTGGATGACAGATCTCTGGGAACTAGCGGGTGAGACACCTTCAGGTTGCTCACACTACACCATTCAATTAACCTCATCTTTTTCTTTAATGTGCCTGGATTCTCAATAAAAGCATTTTTTTGTAAATGCAGATCAATTAAAATGTGTTCACAGTCAATAAATAAATTATTAAAAACAATAGATGGTTTAGATTTCATTCAAATATTTAGATCTAAAAAAAAGAGTCTGATGGAGTGACCAGAACTTTTCCAAATAATTTCAACTTATTCTATAAAACATGCATTTGCCATGATTGTAAGTGCACTTCATGTTTATTTATAATGCAAGGCAGAGAAATTGGTAAACCTAATAATCTTTTCCAACATTTTCCCTCCAGAACAAACAACTTTTTTAGTTCAATTCAAACATCTCTAAACCATGAAGGGGTAATTCCTTACCATAATAATAATAATAATAATAATAATTCTTTAAATGTATCAGGGAAAATGTACAAAACTTGAAATAGATCTTTCTCATCTGGGCTAATACGGGTGCAACCTTTGTCCTGATTCTAGAAATAAGTTTGATGGACCACTTTTTGTGGTAATAAGGTATGCCAGGTAAGTAATACTATCTACCACATTTATTACCATCTATGAACCAATGAAAATGTCAATTTCTTTTAACCCTAGAAGACGTGATAACTAAGACCGTCAATTTCGATGTATTCAATTTCAAATGATTTTCCTTTAAATAAAGATTAAAACCGTTAAGTAGATGAGCCAAGGCAATTTGAGTATTATCAAATAAAATAATATCATCAGCAAATAATAAAACCGGAAAATGTACATGACCCAGTTTCGAGGAGGATGAACTTTGACAAAATATGAGGAAGGTTGGGCAAATAAAGATTTCACAGACTAAGGTTGAGCACACAGCCTTGCCTCAAGCCTTCAAACGTTGTAATACTTGAGCCGATAGTTCCTAGACCGTTCCATCACACCTGGATGGTCGTTTTTGGGTGAAGGAGAATCAACATTCTGAATAACCCACTGGTAATCCCCCACTCGTATAGCTTATTTCACAACCTTATTTGGTCCACACATTCAAGGTAAAGGAGAGGTCCACAGATGCCATACATAGAGGTGGCTGGTTTTTGGCCCTGCATGATTCCGTAACAAATTGATGATGAGGCCATTCAAAGATGTACCATAGTTTTTACAAAAGTCTGTTTGAAATTTCAAAGGGCGACCCATAGACTTAGCCCAGATTAGTAAATCATCTAAAAGCAGACATGCTAAAATCTAAGACGTTATAACCAGGTAGGCAATTGGTCGGTAATTAGTCAGGTCTGTGCGATCCCCCTTTTTGTATATTTGCACTATATAAAACGCATGCCAGGACAATGGCAATTCATAATCGAGTGAAATGTTATAGAAAAGATCATCGAAGATATTAGATGACAATACAGGATTTCCTTTTAAAGCTATATTTGGAATTCCATCCAGACCCATAGCATTGGGCTGTCTACATTTCTTAATTTTATCCTCAATATCCCACCTGGAAAAAGAGCCATACCATGTACCCAGTGACTTTAAAATCGTACATTGGCTGCACCCTTTTGGATGACCAAATTTACCTACTAAATAATCTTTCCATGTTCAGCCCGAAATAACATTATCCAAGGCTGATGTTTAATGGATGTTGCTCATAATTATAGAATTAACATTTTTGCAAAATTCTTGCGAATTGAAATTTCTAACAATAGTCAACATAAATTGGCTATCCCAAATATCTGAGTTAATTTGACACCACTTCACCCAATTCATGTACTATTGTTTCAGAAGCCTCGAATTAGAATATTTCTCAAAAGTAGTCAAAAGCTGATCTAATTTGATTGCCCTTAACTTAATATGCAGACGTCTCTTAATGTGAGTAATATCTCTGTCAAACCTATGGTGACAAATACATCTTTTACAGGTCGCCTTTGGTAACCTGGACATTATTAACTGGCTTACCGAGTTGGTAAGATTCATGAAATGTTGGAAATTCATGATGCTAGCCTCTATGTTTCCAGCAGTTCTATAGGTTTTGGTGAATAATGTATCATTCAATTTAGCAACAGTCCTACTAGACCAGAATATCCGTTTTCTTTTAAAATGTGTATTATGTTATTATTATTATTGTTATTATTATTACCGTCTAAATAGTAGGCTAAGGGAAGGAATTAGGGATGGAAGCCAAAGGAGAAGAAATGAGAGTAGCAGGTTGCGGTTGCACAGGGCAAACGTGATAGAGGGAATATGATAGAGTAGCAAGATCTGGTTCTAAAATGAGTGATGGGGTAAAGGCTACCCAAAATGAAAAAACGCTGTGCCTTATTATGAGTTTGGCAGTGTAGTAAAAAAAAGTGATAGTAATTCAGTTATTGCCACTTTTTTGGTGGTAGCAGAATTATCACCACTTTTACTGCGCTGCTGAATTCTGAGTTGGATGTAAAGTTGGGGATTCGCCTGCAGCAAAATGTTGGAGGTAAATCCTACACTTTATCTTCAAAAATGGCTGAATTTACCACACAGTATTATTGCTCATAGTAAATCCCGCAGAAATCCCCATGGAGTCATTATGGACTACAGAAATGGGGATTTGCACCGCCATACCACCACTCTGAATCGCGTAGCACTGCCACGGCACTGAGTAGAAGTAAAGGTAAACGAGTTTGGCAATAAATTGCCAGATTAATCACTGATATACCACGAAACACATCATGGGGCCCTCTGTCTCATTAATTAGGAGCTACCCTGCAGCAGGATCTAAGAGTCTGTGGGCAGGCATTCACATGCTCACACCTCACTACATATATGTGAACTGTGCATCCTCAGAGGGGACACCATGGCAACTTACGCTCTGCTAGTTGGTTGGTGGCCTCCTCTATGTTACTCTACTCCAGGCGTGCATGCAAACATCTAAAAATATATAAGACCGCCACCAGGTATTGCACTTCAGCGATTTCTTGAGGGTCATTTGCATATTTGTAGCACATATGTTGGGAAGCTCTAGTGTTAATCGGTAAAGATTATGTTGAATACTTTGCTCTCCAGGGTTGTTTTCCATGTGTCCTGATTTCTGAAGGGTCTGCCAACAAATGTATTCATCTTTGGGGAGAATGTTTACTACTTTGGCCGGTCGGTTCTTGATCACTCCTCCCTCTGAGAGTTCCTAAACGAAAAATTGATTTCTTCTAAAGTTCAATAAAGGGAGCCCATTTAGTAAAACGGACAGGCAAACATGCCTTGTCTTAATCTCATGTTTCCTCCTTTGAAATCACGTATGCCACTTCCCTTAATGCCATTGGGCATTTCTTACGCAATGAGTTCCCCAGCTCATTTTTTAGGACTTCTAACCTAATTAATTAACAGTGAAACACATCAGACATACTATTAACAATCCACACTCAAAGTAAAAACCATACAAGGATACAGAGATGTATCCCAGGTGGGATCGAATGGTATTTTACTAACACAAATGCTGCAATCATTTACCTGGAGTGGTAAACACGTATGATTTTTCTGGTTTACCGTGGATGAGGTTTTGTCCATTCCATGCTTAAAGATTGTGCCAGAACACAGACATTTGAGCAGGAAAAATACAGCATGCAAAATGCCAGATGCCACCAGCTGCGGCTCGTAGCATAAAGTGCGCATAAGGCGTTACACCAGTGCTGGTCATTGGGCCGGCTCTCGGCAGATCCGAGATCCGGCACCAGAAATGGAGCCGGATCTCGGGATCTGGCCAAAGTAAGCTGCCCAAGACCATGAACCGCGCTGGAATACTTTATAAAAAAAAAATGCCCGCAACGGCAGCATCGCCTTTTACCGCGGCTTTGGCACTGGTGTGTAATGCACAATGCTCACTACACATGTACAACTGATTCCCTTCACGCTGTGGGCGTTTTTTTATTATTTATTTTTACGTATTCCAACATTGCTGGATGCACACTACGAGCCACACCCCCTCAGGCCACGCCCCATTGTGCAGCGCCCCCGCCCCCAAACTCCTCCCCCACCCCAGCCCTTGTGTTATGGGATCCCCCACCAAATTTCTTCCATTTCCACCACTGCGTTACACCTTGTTTCCTCAGAAGTGAAGCAGAATAAAGATGTAGAGACAAAAAGAGCAAGGCGCCCGGATTGAGGTGGCAACTGGAATCCGGGAGAGACACAATGAAACATGGAGAGGAGGAGAGAGCTGGGGCACCGGGAGTGAGACAAGCCATTGAGGGAATAAGGCGATAAGGCACCTGGATGAGTGAAAGGAGGAATGTTTTATAATTCTGTTTTCCACTGAAGTCACTGACGCAGAGTTATTTGCCTAGATTACGGTATCTCTGTTGCAGCTCTCACGCGACCCTCGTTCTCTCACATCATGCGCATACGCAACTGCTGAGTATTTTATTTGATGGAGTTTACATATCAATCGTGGATGAACATAACACACCTTGTTAACCATAATTTCATCTCCCCGTTTCTCCCCCTTTCTTTGTTTCTCCTCCTGCCATGGCCACTCCCCATCATGCCCACAATCTCTTTGCTCTTTCTTAACTCCATGCCATCCCTTTCTTCTGCAACGCCCTATTCTTGTTCTCTATATATGAACCCACATCCTCTTCGCACTTCGACATTCTGCTTCCTTTTCCCTCCTTCTCCATCTGGGGATTTCTGTCTGTTTCCTCTCGCTTTTCCCCTCCATCCCTTGCTGTACTTGCTGTCTCGCCTCTTGCTCCCCTCTACACTCTCGCTTCACAGGTGGATGGTGACATCCCGCCAAAAGTGAAGAAAGATGCTCATGAACTCATTTTGGATTTCATAAGGTCTCGGCCACCACTTAAACCGGTAGGTGCCATAAAGTTAATTATATTGCATGTTTACTGTGACTCGCTAGTAGGTAGCGTGGGTGGGGTTGATAGGAATGGGTGGAGAAAGTTCTCCCTTCACGTTTCTGTTTAATCCTTCATGTTGATTTTGTATTGCTGGCATGTCCTGTTTCCCCTTCTCTAGACCCCTCAGATATGCGCCACGCCTCCATTCTCCAGCCCCAACTCAGCTTGGACCGATGAGTAAAGCTGGTGTCCACTTCAAATGTGTTTCAATTTAAATTGTTTTTTGAGGGGTTTTGTCTTGCTCCTATGTCTATAGTCCACACACAAAAGGTTGCAATTACACAGGTGCAACCTTTTGTGCGCGGCACCCTCCGTCCCCTTCCCACTGCTCCCACCCCCACTTACCTCCTCAGAGCTCTGGCCTCCAACTACCGAGTTCCTGGTTCCTTCTGTGCTCTGCAGAGCATTTACCCGGAAGCCCAGCACACAGCACGGCATGCTTTTGTGTGGGACCTTTTGTGACCCAGGCATCCTAGTACACGCTGTGCAGACTGCAAGCGTATGGGGACTCTTTTTTCCCTCCGGGCCACTGGCTTTCTCGCTAGTCATTTTTAGCTCTTTGTGTCTCAGCAGTTCTACTGTAAGTAATACTGAAGCGGTCCTTGACCCAGATAATTGATGTCTGCAGTACCTCAGACCCTGACGTCATTGGTCAGGTTTTGCCCTCTGTGATTCTATTTTAGTTTAGACTCTCAGGAACAGGTCTTAATGTAACACGAGGGCACCATTGCTCTTCAAGGCAATAGTAGCTAACAAAGAGAAGGTGAGTAATTCTATTTTCTTCTGTTCACGTTGTCCCCAGTAGTTTTTTGCTTATGGACATTTCTTCCATGCTGGTCATTCTGGCTGCATTCCTAAGTAGTGTCCACCACAGAGCTTTCTCTAAGGTACCTTCAACGTTACTCCAGTGGTTCCTCGGATACCACAGCTGGAATTTAGTCTTCGAAAGGCTCTCTGAGACCTATTGAAGATTTTTCTCAGAGACTTCTCCTGACAGCCTAGTAGGAGATTCTACCACTAATTCTTCCAAGGCTGGATAAGGACTTGTAGTTCAGACTCAATTCAAGGCCACTGCTGTGGGCGTTCGAGGGTCTCATCCCAGGCTTAATACTGTGGTCTGGCAGGGCTTTTCTACTCGTCTAGACATTTGTACTGCCTGAGAAGAGTGCATCAGAGCACAGTTCTGACTCTGCAGTTAAGGGATCCAACACATTTTGTGGGGAGAAGACTACAGCTTTATAGCATTGACGGCATATGAGAAAAACAACCGTTTTTGGTCATATTGTCTAAAACACTTACAGTAGCCTTTCCTCTAGTTCTCTGTGGATAGAGTACGGGACAACTGCATTCTAACTATCGCAGAGGCATGATGAGAACCAGAGGCTTCTCTGAGGTTCTCAGATAGATATCCTCTTGAGCACTCTTGGCCATTTAGGGCTGATGACCTCGATTCCCATTCCCCATAACTGATGGATGGGACACCCCATCAACTCTGCCATTGGTGGGAACCTGGCAGTACCTATGCCTTGTGCCGCAGTTTCAGACTATTTATGACAGCACGCAACAATAAAAATTCCATTGCGAGTGATGTGATGGAAGCCTCACTGTTTCTTGAGACTGGTGATTTTCTCTTTAAGGCCTACTCACAGGGGCCAGGACATCAGAAAAAATCAGGGATTATTTTAGGATATGCATTCAGGAAGTTGTTCTAGTAACAAAACAACATAACATTCGTGCCAATGGAAAGATTGGCCTGAAATTCCCTCTCTATCTAACACTGTCCAAGTGTGCTATGTTTTAGAATATGTATAATGCACCCAATTAACATTGTAGTAATTTCACAACTCAGAGGCTTGTTCGGTGGCCTTTATATTGTGCATACAGCAGGGGGAGGGGTATCCAGACCTCATCTGTGGAGGAAATGGAGAGGTGAAAAGGAGGTTAGAGAGGGACAAAGTGGGTAATGGTTTAGAGAAGAGTTTTGAAACCTTTGCTCTCCAGATGTTTTGGACTACAACTGCCATCTGCCCTAGTCAGCATAGTAAATGGGGAGGGTGCATAGGAGTCGTAGACCAAAACATCTGGAGAACTGCAGGTTGCAGACCTATGGCTTATATGACCCGTGTTTTGGAGAGACACATGAAGGGATCAGGGTACTGGTAATGTTTGTGGGGTTTCTGAAGCATTTTGTGTTGGTAGGATATGGGCAGCAATATCCTACAAAGGCTGAGGGAGGGTAAGATAAGTCACCGTTAGAAAATGGGGGATACCATGTCTTACTCTCGGGCACCCTCTACCCAATCTCCAAGGACCCTTTGCCCAAGTGATCCTTCCTCGCTAGTCCACCCCCAGGGTTGGGATCCAAAAGTGATGGCCCTTCCATGGCTACCTGAACAGAAGATCCCTGGGGAGTAGATGTGAGAGTACCTTCAGGTTTCTCACACCTGGGAGAAAAGATAGGCGTGTTTTATGGTGTTGCTACTCACTTTAGGTTAAGGAAAGTATAGATCCCCCTCACCCCCCAGCAAAGAACTGGAGGCTTTGTAATGGAATTGGGGCATGAGAAGAACCACACAAGTTCATCAACATCGAAATTCTGCAAGAACAAAAGATCCATGCACTGCTCCCCTTCCCTCTGCTGGATAAGAGAGCTAGCATTAGCTTCAAGCAAGGACCAGCAGGAAGACACCCACAGACCTACCAGAGTGGCACTGAAGAGCAGAATGCTGGGAACCGTGACAGTAAGCGAGGATAGCAACCTGCCAAATTCATAAAAACGCAGCTTGTGCTGGAATTTTCAGTTGAAATTGCTATAGGAAAAGGAACGATTACCTTGTTGTGGAAACACTGCTTGCTGGGATACTGAGTACAAGAGCGAACTGAATGAATCCTGTGTTGTAATAATATCTCATTATGTGTTCAAATTCCCATCATGAACTCTTTGTTTTGAAGATGCTGCAACCTGAGAGATAGTGTATAGAATCCCCTGATCCCGCTGAGAAAGCTCATCCTTACTACAATGGTTTGTTAATACCCAGTCAGAATTCAGAAAGCCAAACCTGAGAACCTCTAAGCTTACTTCATAAAATATTTGTTAACTTTATTCTTGGAGTCTGTCATTCATTTATCTCGTGTGTGTCGACACTAGGCAAGAGATTCATAGGCAGAGGAGCCTCCTTCTCTGCTAGAAAAAGACTGACTCCCCCCTGTGATCTGTAAAGACCTCCCCTTGATGAGGCATGGATGCCACTTTGAACCTACTGGCCTGGTGGAGCATTACTCAGGATACGGGGACCTATCAATAATAGCCAACAAGAATAGAGTCCCTCTCAATTCTTTCCCTCCTTCATCTACCCTCATATACCAAGTGATGCGTGCAGAGCTTGATGGCAGCGATCCTCATTTCTGCAACACAAAAAGATCCTATCTACACTCCTTTTTAAGTGGTACGCAACCCTACAATTTCTTTCACGAATCCAACCTCGGCGGGCTCAACCAGTGCATTCCAGAGAAGCTCTCCAAGATGGTCACCATGCAGCAGATCCCTTTTCCTCTTTATTAAGGGAACTGTTGTACACCATAAATTGAAACACGCTTATCGGCATATCCCTCTGTGGTCCCCATACAAGTTATTCCTAAGATCTCTTAAGGGGTACATGATTTGTACTATCTGCTTCCATTTCTGGTGGTCCACTCCTGGATCCCCTTCAGGTTCACAACCTGAGGTTACAACATGATAGGCCACCGCACATCAATATTCCTTAGTTTATGGCAATCTTCTAATCCCTAAAATCATTGCTTCCATTAATTAAGTGCAAGAACGTTCTGATTTTCACAGGAACTGCAGTGTTCTACGAAAGCAACCAAAGTTAAAGCAATTCCCCACAAATATGTTCACTCTCAATGGAACTGTGTACTAAGCCATGGGATGTCCATTACAGGATAAAACCTTGCAGGTATTGAAACTGCAAAGCAGATTGATTTGTGCCTCGAACTTGTGGCGGCTCCACGACCAAGTTGTGGATTCTATCTTCAGAAGATCGGGAATACTTTTGATAGACCTCTTTGCGACATATGAACACTATAAATGCAGCCTTTACTCTTGACGGATGGCCAAAAGCCCGTATTGAGGTTGAGATGCCTTTCTATGGAAATGGTTAGGGATAGTCGCTTATGCTTTTCCTTCTCACCCCCTGTTCCACTAAGTCATACAGAAATTCGGGAAGAAGCAATACTTTGGTTAGCAGTCATAACATGAATGTGGTCGAACAGAATTTGTTACTCAGTTCTGCTTCACATGTCTATAGTCATCACATCTGCTACCACAGAGGCAGTATCTACAGTCTCATCAGCGGAGTCAAGTTCTGCATCGCATCCTCTTTCTTTCCCTGGGGTCAGTTTGGCACTTGAGAAACCAGTTAATTGACACCTAGGTTGGAGAGACTATACCCTAAATTAGTATTTTAAAAGTGACTGTAAGTAATTGACAAGACTGTGATGTCAAAGTAAATTGCTGAGATGTTGCCATTGGTCAATGTAGCTTGATTGCAACCCACTGTCATAATCCTTGTCCTCTCTCTCACTTGCCACATGGTGGACGCAAGAACACGGATAGAGTCATGCAAGTCCAAATTGGTAACATGAGTTGATTCTAGGCACTTCTGGAAAAAGAGTGTTTCTATTTGAAAAACCTTATGATCATATGGTGTTTTGACTGACTGCTGATGCTGTCACATCCCGTGGGAATACTTCACCTTTCCAGAGTCTTAAATGGTGTGCTGGCAGTAGTGGAACACATGCCCCCTGAGCCTGTTGCCACTTGAGATGTAAAGCTACTGACATGGAATACAGTATTGTTGGTTGCAATCACATTGGCAAGAACAATAAGCAAACTCGACACCCTTTTGACTAGGTATGACTATATTGTCTTTCACTGAAGCAATGTGGTAAACTATCCTTTCTGCAGAAAAATGGCAAATGATGTGGTTTTGCACCTGCATATCGACGTCAAATGTGTGACGTGTTGTTCCATCCTATAGGGGATTTTGACTTCTAGTGGTTTATGTAGTACTCTAAGCTCTACCATTTACAATTCATAAATGCTAGAGTGTTTGAGCATGATTAATTATTAGATGACCATGAGAAATGAATTGTTGGATACATATCCGGATAGTGGGTGACCTAGATACTACATCCTCATACAGTTCATTGAAATACGGTTGCACTTTATCTTTTGCCCTTTCATGCATTATGCACTTTATGGTATCTTGCAGCACTTTAATGCATTTTGCACTGAGATGAATTGTTCAAGTTTTGTACTGGTTTTCTATTTATTTAAAATGTGTATTTATAATAAAAATTGTTTGAATAGATCATGGTGAGATTTTATGTATAATGTTTGAGAGATTTGTAGAACCCATTTTTATAAGAAAGAGAGTGCTGATGGGATTTGTTCCTGACAAAAAGTAATTTACAGACTCTAGGTGTCCTTTTGAGGTTTCACAAGGGCTGGGCTACATACTCTAACGTGCGGTATATTGTAGATGATGTGGTATTCTAGCTTTCCAAATATGTTCTCTGAAGCGGTGGGGACTCTGCATTTTCTCGAAGTAAGAAAGGCTTACCTTTTATATATAATGAGGTTAGAATGTTAGAGCCTTCAAAACACTGTTAATTATGGCATCCCATGTTGCGGGAAGCAGGCTTCCATGGCTGCATTGAGCTCCTGGATATTCTTCTGTATTCTGGAAGCATGCCATATTCAGAGGACCCCTCCATTGGTGGGCCTTCATGCACATGCTGTGGGAGCAAAGCAGTGCCAATGGCGTTCTGACAACATGCCCCTCTAGATGCATAGGTGCCACCAAGGGTTGGCCAAGGGGGGCCACGACCACCCTTACAAAAACGCTACCCCCCCCCCCCCTCGCCCCCTGCTGGTTGTGTTTGTTTTGCTGTGCCACCCCCAAGATTCCCATCAAGCCACCCCTATGAAAAATGTCTGGGGGCGCCACTGTCTAGATGAAATCTGCAGAGCTGCAACTTGGGCTATGCTTCATGCTTTTTTTAAGCATTCCTCCATGGACTCTAGCTCCGTGCGGATTATTTTATTGGACATGCTTTGCATGCAAACATGCCTGGCTATTTGGAGTAATGCTTCTGACGTATTCCCTAAAATTGTGGTCTGAGTGAGTATCCCAGGAGTCTGGGGGAAGGACCCTCCTATTTACAGGAGACCGGACATTCATTCCTAGCACCTGACAATGGTGATTTGGGTTAATTAGTTCCTAATGGGTTTAAAAAAATAAATGTTTACTTTCAGTCTGCTACTAAAGGAAAGTCTTTGAGCTATACAATCATACACTCTAATAAATGAGAGTGTATCAAATTATGACTAACAAAAACACTGGATACAGATATAATACGATAAATAAGTAAAACAGAAGGTGGTGTTCATATTAGTAAACAGAAACCTTAAAATTACCAAACGAAACATTTAGGAAAACCAAAAGGAAAGAGAGGGGGGGAGGGGTGGTATGAGGTTTCCTGTTGGAGAAGGAGAGACAGCAACACGATAAGATGGGAACAAGGAGACGTGACTGGAGGCATAAGACACAAAAGCTCTTCCATTTTACATATGCCAGCAGACAGCTGCACACCTTACCAAAATGGTAACAGATTATTCTCAACGTATGTAGTTTTCTATTATGCACAGATCTCGTTAGTGGGGCCAAATTGCTGTCATCTCCCACACCAGTGATGTTTACTTCTGTTAATAAAATATTGTTTACTCAACTAACCCTATACATGTATTCCCTTGTAATTCAGGCAAATCTGGAATGATGTACTATGTAGAGGGATCTGCAGAGTCTGGAATCTAGGCCTAGGCCAACGCCACAAAAGAAAACGAGGGGAAAGAAAGTAGCACATTGATGCTGCAGCTAGTTGTGGGAGCTAGGTTTTTCCTTAGGCTTCCATAAGTATATACTGTTCGACCCCAGCAGTGCTCTCGAGCATCAGCAAAATGCTGAGATGTTCAGTAGAGTCCGTCATGAATTAAAAATTATAGCAATGGTGATTCTTTATCTTCAGGTCCGTTATCCACTCACTGACTTCTTTGCAGTATGTGAGCACCCCCTCACCTTTAATCGCTGGCATGGCCTTTGCTTTGTCACCTGGCGAACACATTCTATTATCTCTCATGCCCCATTGTCTCATTTCTATAAAGGTACACTGTTAGCAGAATACAATTATGTTCATCATAAAGTTTTCAAAAAAGGTAGCAGGCGCCCCTCTCCAAAAAGAACATGGCATGATAACCTGTTCTGTGGTTTTTTCACACTGAGAGTTCGCAGCCATCACCTTTTGCTCACTGTACCTTTCACAGATGGGAAATTACCATTTGCATATCAGTCTTTGTCCGGCCCACATGGGCAGTCCAGCACTGAAATGCTATGGCAGTTCCCTTCTGTACAAGAGTACCAACAGCAACCCCATGCACATGTTTCAGCCTTGTTGGGCCTCATCAGTGAGGTGGAGCTGTGCCTCTCTAAGCACAGTGAGCAGGGAGTCCACGTCTGGGTTCCCCCAGGTAACTGAGGGTGACCAACCCCAAGTTCCTTGCAAATATTTTTCAAAAAAGGTAGCATTAGCCCCTCTCCAGAAAGAACATGGCATGATAACCTGTTCTGTATTTTTTTTTCCCACTTTGAGAGTTCGCAGCCATCGCTTTTCATCATACAGTCTGATATAAAAGTGCAGGGAGCCCAAAAGCTGTTATTAATAACAAGGGGTGCATATCAGAGTTTGGCACCAGCCAACTGATGTGTAACGCCAGCAACTGGGATTTACTTTACCCACTTCAGACACCAGGTGATTCATTACATGAGTCTTTATTGGAGGAGTGGGAAAGCCGCCAATGTAAAAGCAAGAGGTCTGTTGAGGGGGAAATCCCCATGCCCAAGAAAAAGCAAAGCCCTGAAATATGACAAAACCACTGCTTTATTAACAAGATCTTGTAAAATCAGGGACGGTAATGGACATCTCAGGATATCCAATGCTCTTGACTGGTTACAGGCTTTTCAACAGTTTATAAAGGGTTATGACGTCAAAAATGACAAGTTATTCCATAAAACCTAAGGTAGACTGGGGTTGGTTAGTGGGATAAACAACATATAACATCCATATGGGGTTAGTGTTCTGATTGGTTCCACATTATCTACTGGCTCCACCTGCGACCACCTCCTAAATGACCAGTTATAATGCACTAACCTGACATACCTCTGCAGGTCAGGTTAGTGCATTATAACTGGTTGATGCAACAAAGTGTGAACTGGCACGGGAGGCGAAAAGAGATTGGTCAGTGAGGATCTTCTCAGCCTTGGTGCCTTGGAAGATTTCCAGCCCATGAGCAAGAATTCAAGGTGATGAGAACAGCCCCAAAGGTCTATATCAATAAGGTTACCATCTCTGATCCTCCGTCCTCCCAGCAATATTTGTTTCTTTACTAATTTAAAAAAACTGTTTCTTATGTCTGCCCTTGTCTGTACCTTTGGGTGCCAATGTGAAACACTCCCTCCCTTAATAGCCTTGGCAAAAATATGCACACCGGCTGCATGAGCAGTCTGCTCTATGTTTCCCTGCTAAATCAGCAAGTCATGTCTCTCCCTGCATCCTCAAGCTTTCCCAGTGCTTTCCATCCACTTCAATGTGGCTGCGTCTTCCATCTTGATTTTTATGGCTACTTATGTTAACTGCGCTCTGCATTGTGCAAGCCTCATGTTTAATTCCAGCATAGCAAAAGAGTATGTGTCCTCTATCATAGTGGGTCAACGCATGTTCTTCATGTCTACGTGCAATGAGACCTGTTGTCCGTGCACCTTCTTGATGGATGATTATATGCTTTGTGTCTAATGCATCTACATCTTGGTCCTAGCCGTGATGCCAATGAGGCTGAAACATGTCTCGGGATGCTTGTGGTCTCGTGCAGAAGGGATATGGTCTATCAATTCTGGCTGGACAACCCCTTTTGGGGTGGGACCAATCCTGATTTGCGTATGGATTTTCCCCTTCTGTAAAGGCATGGCAAGCTAAAGCCCGATGAAGACCGATTGTTTGGAGGGTTGCCCAGAGCTGCGCCAGAGGTTGTAATTAATTTAAAACCTTCCAGCCATCAGCTTTTGTTTTGCTTTAGTCATCCCGAGTGGGACGGGTATGCCCAGACGTGGTCTCATGCACCGCCCTTGGAAGTGCTGGCAGAGGTGGAGGTTCACCTAAGAGGGCTGCCCATTGTGCCACTGTGAAGGTCTAGTTCTTTCCAAGATGGCCATTGGTCCCATAATACTGTGCTTTGTTTGTGATTTCTTGCGTTGTATCCGTCTTCTGGTGAAGCGCTGCCGGTGCCTGTCTCATCAGCTTTCCAGCAATTCCCCCGTTTCATCTCGCTTGATACTTTCCTTGTACTTTTCTTCGTTCCTTGGTGCCTTCCAACACGCTTGGGTGTTTATTCTTCTCCAGGTATTTGTTCGCGGGATTTATACTACGATTACTTTATATCCTGTATTCTTTTCTAGACTTTCTTTTCAGCGTTTCCTCAACTATCTATTTTTCACATGTTATTTTCTTGGATCTCAGCTTTAGCAACCTTCGCTAGTTTCTTTTCTTCCGTGCTCCTCCTCTCTAGTACGGCTTCTGCTCTACTCTGTATTGCTTTCTGTTCGCATCTCTTACTTTTACTTTCTACTACTTTTCTTGTTAGTTCTGAGGTATTTTCCGATCTTCCCCTAAGGGTTTCACTATTCGTTTCTATAGCGGAACCTCTTTCTCTTTTACCTCCAATTCTATCCACCCGCTTACCATATTGAGCAAGCCCTCTTGCTGTTTTGTTTACGGCGCTACTTTCTTCGGCTGTATCCAGTATCCTTCCGGAAGCAGCTGCCTGGTACTCAAGTACTTACAAACATGGAACCTACATCTACATCTGTTGGTTCACTCACCCTTCTGGATTGATTGTGTTTCTTGGAAAGAGACTACCTGTCTAAGAAGACAGACTACTTTCTGTTCACCAGTTCCTACTCTGCAAATACTCTTGGAAAGAGATTACTTGTCTAGGAAGACAGACTACTATTTGTTCACAAGTTCCTCCTCGGCAAACACTCTATTTGAACCAGCTACAGCCCAGGGTTCTTTGTGCCTAAAGGCTTTTTCCTGGATTGGGGGCTTGATCCTCTGGGGCCCCCTGGACCTGGTTATTATACCTGTCAAGGTGGCCTCCGATGGAGCTCGTCCCCACCTACACAAAAAGAAAGAAGGGAAGACAAGGGAATCAGGAAGACCACGTCAGAAGAAGGATTCCGATACCCAAGACAGCTCAATCGAAGACCCAGGTGAGGAGGAGGTGAGGAGGAGTGTCGGGAATTATCCCCCGGGGTTGACACGTGGGTCCCGAGCCTGCTGGGCCTAGAGACCCAAGCTACTCCTCACTGATGACGCCCAATGGGGCGAAACATGTCTGGGGATGCTTGTGGCCTTGTGCAGAAGGGATGTGACCTAGCAGTTCAGGATGGACTGCCCCTTTTGAGGTGGGACCAAGCCTGATTTGCATATGGTTTCCTCCCCTTCTGTAATGGCTTGGCAGACTAAAGCACGATGGTTTGGAGCGTTGCCCGGAGCTGCACCAGATGTTGTGATTAATTCAAAACCTTCCAGCCATCACCTTTTGTTTTGCTTTAGTCACCCCGAGTGGGACGGGTATGCCCAGACGTGGGTCCCGATCCTGCTGGGCATAGAGACCCAAGCTACTCCTCACTGATGATGCCCAATGAGGCTGAAACATGTCTGGGGATCCTTGTGGTCCCGTGCAGAAGGGATGTGACCCAGCGGATGTGACCTAGCTGGACTGCCCCTTTTGGGGTGGGACCAAGCCTGATTTGCTTATGGTTTTTCCCCTTCTGTAATGGCTTAGCAGGCTAAAGAACAATGGTTTGGAGGGTTGCCCAAACCTGTGCCAGAGGTTGTGATTAATTCAAAACCTTCCAGCCATCACCTTTTGTTTTGCTTTAGTCACCCCAAGTGGGACGGGTATGCCCAGACATGGGTCCCGAGCCTGCGAGCCTGCTGGGCCTAGAGACCCAAGCCACTCCTCACTGATGACACCCAATGAGGCTGAAACATGTCTGGGGATGCTTGTGGTCTCGTGCAGAAGGGATGTGACCTAGCAGTTTGGGCTGAACTGACCCTTTTGGGGTGGGACCGAGCCTGATTTGCATATGGTTTTTCCCCTTCTGTAATGGCCTGACAGGCTAAAGAACGATTGGAGTGTTGCCCAGAGCTGCGCCAGAGGTTGTGATTAATTCCAAACCTTCCAGCCATCACCTTTTGTTTTGCATCAGCGAGTCAGGCCTCTCCCTGCCTCCTTCCATCCACTTCAATGTGGCTGCATCTTTCATCTTGATTTTCATGGCTACTTATGTTAACTGCGCTCTGCATTGTGCAAGCCTCATGTTTATTCTCGTGTGTCTTGAGTTCCAGCATAGCAAAAGAGTATATGTCCTATATCATAGTGGGTCAATGCACGTTCATGTCTATGTGCAATGTGGCCTATTGTTCGTGCAACTTCATGATGGATGAGTATATCCTTTGTGTCAAATACATCTACGTCTTGGTCCTAGCTGTGACTACATTGGCTCCCTGCACAGCCACAGTCAGTCCAATTGCTCCATCGTCTGCAAGTTTATCTCCTCTACGATGTCATCAGGGTAGGGTCTGTATAGCAGTCTGAGTGAATAACGTTTCTCGCATCTGAGGTACAGTGGTTATGGGAAGGGGGGACCAGGAATGCTTTCATTCCCATAACGTCGAGGTGAGGGAGTGACCGGCACAATGAGGGCCACATTCATCTGCCTCTCTTCAATCCCCTCATCTGGTTGAGATTTCAACCACACCTCTGTGAATGTCCTCCCTGCTGAAGTATAGCTTTGGGGTCCAAACCTTCGCCACCCCCCTCAGGTTGTCGTGGTATTTAACGTGTTCATCCACAACAGCACTCTCATATAACAGCACCCTCCATCAGATTTGCACCACACCCAACATCCCACATAGTCGCAGGGATCTGGGGATAAGAGAATGTCATGCCAAAAAGGGAACTGTGCTTCAGATAGGACTGCAACACTTCAATGGTTTGTGTTTGCTTGTCTGTTTTTGTTTCCACATCTAGTAATATTTTCATCCCAATTATCTTCTTGGTAGTCTTCTTGCACTGTGCTGTAGCTATTCCAATAACACAGAATGCAAATAGTACTAGTACAAGGGCAGCTATGAGTACTTTCATTCCGTTGGCCATCCATGACGGGTGCCAGGAAAGTTATACACCAGCCAATCGTCATCTTCTCCCACTGAATTCGTTATTTGTTCCATTTTTCCATGCAGGTCTGACCGCTGCAATATATCCTCTGTAAGGGTCCCATTATCTTCATTGTGGGCAGGTTAGTAAGTGCAACAGGATGGCCCGATCTTTGTGCAAACGCCGCCCTCCATAGCTGTGATGAGGTCTAAGACTTATCTATTTTGAAGAGCCATGAGTCTCACAGCTCCTTTATAGCGTTGAACCCTTTAACCATTGAATGGACTGTCTGTAACAGCTCCCATCTAGTTATCTACTCATCTAATTATCTGGAGCCACTTGGCGTTCACATTGGTTTGGATCCCGTGAACAACTGAAGTGAAGAACATCTCAGTCCTACTGAACAGCCTGTGGTATTGCATTGAGGGTTTCTTCCATCTTGCTCGAAACATAATTTCCTCTGTTCACTCTGGTCAATTCCACTGATCTTCTCTTCCTCTTGTGTGTATCCATCTTGGGGAATCTGTCTATTTGTATGTCTTTCTGGGGAACTACCAAGGCTGGTGTATTTAGCTGTATCAGAGAACATATCCCTCCCCAGTCTGGCGGCAGTTGCATGTATGCCTTGGAACTACAAACTACAGGCCCAATAGTTGTCCATTAGTACTGCTGTGCCGACCTTCTTGCCAGGTAATTTCGATGTTTGCTTGCATCCTTTGTTCGTCCCAAGCTTTACTGGAGCATCATTCTGGAAACAAAGTGTTGCATTCTCGAGTGGTATTATTAGCAGAGGGCCTGCCTCATTTTCGACCCATGTGAGTAGTCTAGCACTCGCTGCCCATTCCTTAAGAGATTTGTTGTTCTCTTTCTGTACCACTTCCACTGGAACCGCCAGGAGCACCTGTACTTTACATCCCATCAGCCCTTCTACCCATTCTTTTTCTATGAATACTTGGCTGTACACCAACAGTTGTGGTCTCTCCCAGCACCCCAACATTCTCCCTACTTCCCATTTCCCTGTTTTCAGGCACTGCAACTCTGTTTGTGTTACTACTTTAGCTTCCCCTCAGTTTGGGCTGTATATATTGTATCATTTCATCTGAGCTCCAATAGTCTTCTATCATTGTTTGAGTCTTTATATAGCTGTCCTCATAGAGGAACATCTTTTGTATCATATATTGTATCATTTTATCTGAGCTCCAGTAGTTTTCTATCATTGTTTGAGTCTTTATATAGCTGTCCTAATAGGGGAACGTCTTTTGTGACATCCACCATAGTGTGGCCCATTTTCCTTGAAACTGGCCCCTTGTGGTGCAGAGCGCTAAGCTCATAAGGCATTGTGCTCTGGGGCTGGAATTTCTGTTGCTACAAATGATCTGGAGGTGCTCCTGGCATAGGGGTTGAGAGAGCACATGTAATAGCTCTGACCGGAGGTCTCTCTCCCCACTTTGGTCATGTGCTGATACCACATGCTATTGATGATGTGGGCCGAATTGCTCATATATGTATTTACATGTTTGAAATTGGTGTTAACGCTTTGCTTGAGCTTTTTTACTTCTTGGGCACCACAGTGACAAGCACAGTCATAGCCTTGGTCACTGATGGAACAGGTGTTATGTTGACATATGATTGGATGTGTGTAAAATATAATGCAGCTCTCTGTTGTGCTAAGAGGGTAAATAGGTAGAGACAGCAGAATGCAAAGAACGTCAAACAATAGCTCTCGAAGCGGTGTCCATGTGCTGCATGTATGTAAGCCCTTGGCGATGTTCATGAGCTCGGAATTGGTGCTTACCAAAGTTCACAACCCTTGGTACGATCATCGTTATAAGTGGCCAGCTTTTCTAATAAAAGAATTGTACTAATATGGCAACAAAGAGTCTCTCAAAAGTGAACTGAAATTTAGGGTTAATAAGCAAGGCGAGATGATCACCTCATATACAGATGCTCTCTGTGTGGTCAGTGTGCTTTTGGGGTTCTCAAGAATGGGAAAAAGCACATGCCCCACGTAGAGTGTTGTACTACAGCCCATTGTGATAATTGCTGATTTCTCAACTGTAAATGCATCTGCAGCCAATGCTTGTTCACAAGGATAATGGCCTCTCATCACTGGATCCAGAAGCCCACTGTTGTGGGCTACCAGTTTGTGCCCCCCATGGTAGTTTTCTGTGTGAGCACTGCTGTCATCACTACTACATTTGAGTGTGAAAATAAGTACAATTCTGCACTGTAATCAGGGATTCCCCAAACTGGGGCCTTGCATATTGCCCTTTTCAATTCATCAATTGCTTCTGTCATTTCACCTGTCCAGATTAGTTTGCTGTCATCCCATTGTGCTTCCTTGAGTTTGTTTAAAAGGGGTCTAAATGTATGCGCTGTAGTCAAACACCCAGGCCCTACAATAATTGCACAAACCCAGAAATTGCTGCATCTCCCTCATAGTCTTTGGCTGCAGTGTTTTTATAATCGCCTCTGTTCTTTCAGGGGTTACCTTGCCTGTGATATTAACTGCTCAATGTATAGTACCTCTTCCTGGCAGCATTGTAATTTTGCCTTGTCCACCTTGCATTCCTTCTCTGCCAAGACTGTCATCAAAAGTATTGAGTACTTTCAACGCTGCTTCTCTGTCCTACTACATACTAGGATATCGTCCATGTATCGGACCACTGTACTGTTTAAATGTACATTCCCCAGGTCCATTTGAAGGACCCTATTCAATATGGAAGGAGATTCAAAATACCCCTGTGGTAACCTTATACGTTTCCACTTTTTGTTTCTACATAGAAACAAGGTTAAGTCTTGTGATTCCTCATGAAGGGGGATTAAGAAGAACACATTCTTCAAGTCAATCACTTTGAATGTGTGGCTTCTGGTGGAATGTTACATAATATTGTCGCTGGATCAAGGACTAAAGGAAACTCTGCTACAACAATATTATTTAGGGGGGGGGGGGCGTAGGTCCTGAATGAAACGCCACAACTGCTCCCTTGGTTTCTTTACAGGGTATAAAAAGGTAGCAGGCGCCCCTCTCTAGAAAGAACATGGCATGATAACCTGCTCAGTGATTATTACCCACTTTGAGAGTCCGCAGCCATTGCTTTTTGCTCACTGTACTTTTCACAAAGGAGGAATAACTATTTGCATATCAGTCTTTGTCCTGCCCACAAGGGCAGTCCAGCACCAAAATGCCAGACAAAGCTCCTTTGAACAAGAGTACCAACAGCAACCCCAGACACGTGTTTCAGCCTTGTTGGGCCTCATCAGTGAGGTGGAGCTGTGCGTCTCTGAGCACAGTGAGCAAGGGGTTCATGTCTGGTTCCCCCAGGTAACTTAGGGTGACCAACCCCAAATTCCTTGAAAAAATACAAAAAAGGTGTATTCTTGTGCGTCTTGCGTTCCAGCATAGAAAAAGAGTATATGTCCTCTATCCTAGTGGGTCAATGCATGTTATTTGTATCTATGTGCAATGTGGCCTATTGTCCACGTACCTTTGTGATGAATGAGTATATGCTTTGTGTCTAATGTGTCAGGGGAATATTGCCCTCGTAGTGTAGCCGAAGAATTCTTCTGACTATTATACCCCGCTGGCTGAAAGTGAACAACCAGTGCGATCTAGTAGCCAAAAGATATGATGCCAAACGAAGACCAGGATGGCTGCAGTACTCAGGATAAGGTGCGCCGACACAGGAGTATAGGTAGACTGGAAGCGACTGGAAGGAAAGTGACGTAAGTTATCCACAATCCGTAACAGTGTGAACAACGAATAACGGAACACTGACTTTTGAGTTAAACACTGTCAAACCCAAAGAAATGAACCAGCCAATCTACCAGTTTACCCCTGTGGATAAGAAAATGAAACAATAAATGCTAGCTACTGGAATTGACAGGCTAATGATTACAAAAAGGGAAACTCAAAAGACACCCTTACCGTGAAGGAAGCTGTACTGGAGCAGTTGAGGCAATGATGATTCGAGGGTCCGTAGAGGAATGCAGAGAATCCAAACAGAAACTACCCCAACGGAACGAGGACACCTAAGCAGGACTCACTGGCAGTCTTAAGTTCAAAGTACACACAAAGTTTCAAATCCAAAAGGAAGATCCAGAACCAAAATCCAAAGTATCTGTAAACCAAGGCAGTTCAAAGGCAGTCCGTAGCAATCCAGAAGGCAAACAAACGTAGGCTAGTTTGAAATCCGTGGACGTTCCGAGGTCAGAGCAGTACAATCAATAGATCAAACAAAGTTCAAACACCAAGGAGGCAGGAGACAGGCAATATGCAGGGACAGTCCGAAATCCGATAAACAGGAAGGCAGTTCCAAGATGGGCAGGGAAAGGGAGGGAAGGTACACAAGATTCAATGATACAAAGTAACGCCACTGGAAACCAGGAAGTTCAGAAGCACCGAGTGAATCCCGGCGGTGCTATTTAAACAATCACGTGGGCGCATAGTGATCACGTGAACACGCTAGCAGCACGCCGGAGGCGGGGCAATGAAGAAATGACAGGACGCCAGCGTTGCCAAGCCAACTTCCATGCGCCTGGTAATCCTCGTCTTAAAGGGCCAGAACCTGTCGCAGCACGGCTTCTCTTGCGAACAACAAAGGGGGCCACAAATCTTGAGCCTGAAGCTTTATTCATGACATAATGCATCTACGTCTTGGTCCTAGCCATGACGTCATTGGCTCCATGCACGGTCACAGTCAGTCCAATTGCTCCATCGTCTGCAAGTTTATCTCCTCTGCGAAATCATCAGGGTAGCGTCTTTATGGTTGTCTGAGGCAATAGCGTTTCTCGTATCTGGGATACAGTGGTGATGGGGAGGGGGCCAGGAACGGTGTACATCTTTCATTCCCATAACGTTAAGACGAGGGAGGGTCCAGCACAACAAGTGCCACATTCATCTACCTCACTTCAAATCTTTCTGAGCATAATGAGAAACCGGCAAATAATTCAGTACTTAGTCCTTTGTGAACTCATTGTCTATCAACTTGTATTTGTAATTTAAAAATCAAAAAGTGGCTGCGCATCCATGGTCCATCCTTGCTTTTGACTTATTTCCGGCCCCTTTTCCCCCCAAGAGGAGAACGGGGGCTGATTGGCCAAAGGCTTGCTAGTCCCAGGGAGTAAATGAACTTTAGTACGCTGTTTATTGTTCTGCCAAGGTACGTAACCCACTCCATAAATGCCTTGTGAAAACTGGTTTTTATTTTTAAAGTGATACTCTTGGTGACACACATATTAATGGTTTCTCTGCAGTATTCCCAAACAAAATGGCATGCTGCCTTTTTTATTTATATAAAAAAAAGGTAAAGCAAATTTGCTGGCAAGTGCTTTGCTCAGCCACCACGGGATATCTATTTCTACAACAACAAAAAACATGCTTTTTAGGGAAGGTTTCTGATATAGTGCTTTTTGTCCTAGCCATGTAATTGGGATATCCCTTACAGCTAAGAAAGGAAACAACATTCAGTTGAAACTCCAAGATAATAGAACCATCTTCCAGATGTGTGTGGCACATAAATATAATGAGTTGACTGATTATTCCTGGCTGTCTACCATGTAATTAGAATACCTATTAAGAAATGAACTCTCAAATAATTCTAACATATAAACCATGATCCTGTTTAAACCAGGAACTGCCAGACAAACCTGTCATAAATTTAAATTCATACCAGCAAATTGAACAAATCAGAATATGTCTAAGCCCTCTGAGAAAGTACTAAGCATTTTGAATTCTAACATAGCTTATTCCAATTAGCTTGGGAAACAACCTGAATTTTAACCAAATAATTTAAATGTTTGCTTATAGTAAAATCTAACTAAAAGCTAGTAAAACCGGAAACCTTTATGATTGGATTTTGCTGATCTCTAAACATAGTAACACAGAGAATTCACAAACGTTTGCAATTAGTCCAAAAACACTGCAAGTAAAATACAACTCTAGGGGTTTCTGCATATTAATGCAAATGAATATGAGAGAAAGTCTTAACATGTTTTAATATCTATGTAGTAAAACCATGCAACTATAAGAACTCATTATAGCAGACTCAATAAAGCAACACCGGGATCATCCATGAACTTATTTCCCTGTTTCTTCCATGATTGACGCAGGCAACAGATAGGAATCTTAGACCGATGCCCATGAAGCAGAGGAGCCTGCACGAGAAGATCCTGGAGGAAATCAAACAGGAACGGAAACTTCGCCCTGTGGAGCCACAACACAAGAGCGGAAAAGGTAAGACATTTTCCAAGAAATACTGAAGAACATATGCTTTTGTTCAGATGACTCATGTAATGAACACAGAGTATGCACATTTGATGGTACAACGTTGATTCAGTGCCAGGGTTTTTTGGGAGTTTTTGTTTACACCAATCTGATAAGATGGGGGGTAAAGGGATATAAGGGGTATGGTGTGGGTGGGGGGGAATAAGTATTTAACAAACTAGGAAGGGAGATTGGGGGAACCCTCCCTCACCCAATTTAAACAAAAGAAAAGTTCAATTCGTTTTTTTTTGCCCAAAAATCAGCTGCAAAATACTGTGGAAAAAACCCTCCCAATGGAATGACATAGAACCCATTTGAAAGGATGGGAATTTTTTCTAAGACATCAATTGTACTGAAATTGAGAGTGGTCTTTATGATATTGCAAATGTATGCACAGAGTAGTCTTTCTTCGGATGCAGAGATCTCTGTGGATAGAAAAGTAGTGCATTACCACCACTTGTGGGGTCAAATGACAGGAATAGTACGCAGAGGTATCACAGATCAGGGCTGTTCTTTTGTCAAGATATGTACTTTTACTGTGCTCTTCACAAGTATCGTAACCTCTATGTGCATAAAAAAGACAAACCATAGCTGAAAAACACTGCCCCTTAGCAGAGCAAAAGAATGCAACAATCAAGGAGGGCTTAAGGCCTTCCTGGAAGGTATGTGCATGGAGGCTAGGAATGGCTAGTGGCAGTTCATTTCAGAAGTTGTGTGTTCCAACAGAAGCATCCCCATCCCCTTAACCCATGGATCTAGGCAATAGGTGCCAAGGGTAGACAAAAGGCAGCGGATATGGCAAGGGAAAATAGGGATCAAACAACATATACCCACGAAACCAAGATACATGCATGCTAATACCCAGGTTGTGCAAGTAGAAGGTGATACAGATATATGAAAAGAGACTGGAGTAAGCAGTGTGAAACTCCTCATGGTGACAGGAACAATCAGAAAGCTCCTCACCCACAAGAGTTGTAAAGTAATATCACTGCGTAGTCCACATATAGGACGAGCAATTACAGGACCTGTGAGTTAGCACCCTTGATGGGATTATGCAAGGCAATTTAAAGACAATACTCACAAGGACAGGAAACACCACCTAGGAGGCCAGCAGTGCCCACAAACCCTGCCAATCAAACAGGGACACCGAAAGGCTACATCACATCAGCAAAGGGAGGATCATTTAATAAATAAGATGTTTGGCCAGGGACAAGTTGGAGCAGTGCTTACAGGATTAAGAGGAAAACATAGGCATTCACACAGATGCAGGAAATAAACAGTTAACCACAGATGACATCAATATAGAACCAAGGGAGAATTGCAGAGAAAAATCAGGAACTGACTCCCAGGGGAAGTCAAGGAACAGGAGCAGGGTAAACCCAAGGATAACTCTAAAATCTCCCCCCTCGCCACGCAGCAAAGGAAAAAAGAATGGTATTTCTCTCAAGAAGAGGAGCCCCATCATTCAAGTTTACACTGCAGAACACAGTAAGTTCAAACAACTATAGAACACAGGAAAATTGGGCAAATTGAAACACTTGTGTATAGGCGCGTTATAAATGCATTATCATATCAAATCATATTCAGGAACAGGAAAGCACTAAAGAGGGCTGTCTCAAAACAGAGGAAAGTTAGAAAGGAAATCCAGGAAGCAGAAACCCCTAATAAGGAAACAAAAATCTAAATCCAAGGATTCAGAAACAAGGAATACAAAAGAGGAAACAGGGACCAGACACAAACAGGAACACTGCAAAAATGGCAAGTGCAGGACTGGAGCAAGCTGAGTTTTTTTTTTAAAGCTGACTAATGATCTCACGCCTCAGCTGTAATTAGTACTAGCACCTGCCAGCCAAAAGATGTTACTTAACCTTCACTCAACCTTGTCCTGCGAGGGTGGAGATTAAGCAGTGGGGCAAGGCATTCTGCAAAGTGTAGTCTTTAGGGTAAAAAACCGGTACGACATCCTTTCATCGCGGGATGTTTTTTCGCTGGGTTTTTTACTGTGATTTTTTTTGCCAAAAAAACTCATCCCATTTTTTGGAGGGGCTTAGGAAAATATATAAATTGGGTGTGGGTGTACGGGATTATAAAAAAAATTAAAGGAGATGGGAGTTTTGATGAGTTTTTTCATAAAGAAAATCAGCGGTAAAAAACCCTGCAAAAAACATCCTGCGATGAAATGACATGGAACCAAAAAAGCATACTGGCTGCCAAAAAACACAAATGTTTCAGATGGTATGCAAAATAGAATTTATGGTCTCGGAGCTCCCAAATCACCACATTAATGTGTCAGAGTTTGGAAGGAAAGTCCAATATTGAACAGACTCCAATCAAGTCCCGAAAGTGGCAGAAACGACAGTGAAGCGAGCAAATCGTTACACTGGGGTTTTAAAGAAAGCATGGTAAGCAGAAAGAACAGCTCGTCAAAAAACATACATAACAATTTAGTTAAGCAAATAAATTGGAAATCACACAGACAATCATTTCCAGGTTAAAAAAAATGGTATCCAAGTCAATTGTGATCCTCATTGGAAGCCAGATCAAATTTCTCACAAAAATACATTGAAACCCATTTTCTTTAAAGACAGCGAAATGTAAGTCGTCCCATGAGACATTACAGGGAACAAAATACCTCTGCATGTATTTCAAAAGAAATATCTGATGCAGAATTGTTTACAGCGGTTGACGCTGTCAGCAAGACCTACCGGTCACCTGGCACACTGGGCTATTTATTCCCAGGTCATTGTCTAATTATCATTAGAAGATTTGACAGATGGCGCCCATACGAAGGTGTGTTCCAAAATAATTAAAGGATAGTTCCGGGACTTTTTTTTTATTGTCCCTACGGTTCGGCCATGTGTTTTTAAGCATAACTCGGTAGATCGTAGAAAACTTTCCTATGGACCTTACCCGACTTTTCATCCATTAACGCACTCGAAATCAGCCGCCATTTTCTGATAATCCTATCGTTTCCCCCCATCGACCTGGCTCACCTGCTTTTGCGGCACTAAATGAAATCCCCCGCCCCTGAAACAGACTTTATCAAAACATTCATATTCCCCGCCTCTATCCGTGACGTGACTGTGCTGCGTAGGCAAACGCGCCCAGGCGTCTTCTACGCGACTCCACACAGAACCCGGAAATCAACACAGATCAGCTCACAACACAGCGCGCCACAATTGGGAATATGAAACTGTATTTTTAAATCAAACCGCAAGATTGTAAATTTGGTAAAGTACATTTATTTGACATCAAATGTTTAGAGAATATTCAGCGATTTTCATTTTTATTTGCTCACGTTCCAAAAAGTTTGTTTTGAGGCACGTGATGTTCCTTTGCTGTACACAGGGTCTTAGATCATCTCACAATACAGCGCCACAATTCGGAATATGAAACTGTGGTTTAAAAGCAAACGGCAAGATTGTACATTTGGCAAAGTAGATTTATTGGACATCAAATGTTTAGAGAATATTCAGCGATTTGCATTTTTCTTTGCTCTCGATCCAAAATAGTTCGTCTTGAGGCAAGCGATGTTCGTGTGCAGTACACAGGGTGTTGGTTTACGATAAAATAAGCTCTTCGGTCGCACTGATAATCGCATGGCTGTTCCAACAACGAGGCACTAGGCCACCACAACGGTCTGTATGTTGCATCTAGCCGTTAGTACCGCGTAAGGGCATACTTGTACTTGGCGATCGTCCCATAAAATGGTCAGGGTGGTAACGTTGTTCACGCGGAGAAGCAACTGCCGGTTGAAAAAGCCATCCGCCGGTGTCTGGTACTCGTGACACATACAATAATGAAGGATGTACCTGTTTTAAAAACATAAAAAATGAAATTAGTCTCACCATCAGATCTTTATTAAAATTATTCATTTTATATATTAGGTCCGGAAATTATTTCATAGCTAGGACAGTGCAACTGGGTATTATACGTCATTTCCAGTAACCCAACCCCTCTCCTCCGCCTTTTTCAGAGCCGCCTGAGCGCCAGTGGACCACTTCGTCACTGATATGATATAATATGGCATTTGCAACGCGCCTATACACAAGTGTTTCAAGGCGTGGCGAGGCAGGGAGGGGGGGGGACAAGGAGAAGACAGACAACGATCCTACAAGGCCAGGTGTCATTCAGATCGCGCAAGTGCAGGGGTAGGGGGAAGGTAAAAGTGCAAGGGGAAGGGGAGGGGGGAAGTGGAGTACAAGGTAAGTAGCATAAAATAATAAATACATAGGGCCAGCTGGTGGCGAGTGCAAGGTAAGTGCAGAACAAGTGCTGGGAAGGGGGGGCTGTAGGATACTGAGACAGTCCCCCAGTGCAGGGGTTGACAGGGAGGCAGTGCAGGTGGAGAGTGGAAGGGCCCAGGACTGAGGTCGCAGACACTGGACCAGTTGTAGCAGGGGAGAGGGAGAGAGAAAGCAGAAGCAAAGAGTAAGGTTTTGAGGTGCTTCCGTAAAAGGAGATTGTTCTCCTCAAGATAGTGCGCGGTACAAAACAATATGCCACATTGAACGAACAAGTACAACTTAACCCGTCTTTAAAGCTACTGTATAGTAATTAAATTGCGGTATAAACTCATCTAAAGAGTTACTTACATTATATTTGCATTTTCCATTGTGTCTGTGCGTAGGGCAGCCCCGAAATACCACTCCTTCTATGCCGACGTTATTTCTTCTAATGAACGAACATTAAATGGCTTTCGTTTCTGAAATTATATTCATTATCGTTTCTTACGTTATTGCCCCACACCCCCAAAAAGAAGTCTTTCGGGATGGTCCCGGCCTGTCAAGGTCAAATAACAATAGAACCTTATACTGAGTCGTGGGCCATTCCGGCACCCGAGCAAAAAATCAAAGCAGCTGACCTTCACTTTGAACGAGCACACATTCCTAGTTAGCTACATTCAGTGTAAGGCCATCTCACAGGACTTGAAATTTACACTCCATCTTTGCATTTTGTCTGCGTGCATTTGCAGCCCCAGCGAACCATAAATACGGAGACATTCTATATTTTTTGAAAAATGATTTATATTACTGTTTGGTTTAATTTAATGCGCAAATGAACAAGGGTGGAGAGACACATTGCATGTACACTGAGCAATCACTTTTATTTACACAATACATAGCTACACATATTCAATGGGCCTGCGACATGAGGAGACTCGAGAGCAAAGTCACAGGTGACACCCGGGTGGTTTGCACTACTGCACGGTGAAGGGAGGGGCAAGGGTGGAGAGACACATTGCATGTACACTGAGAAATCACTTTTATTTACACATTACATAGATACACATATTCAATGGGCCTGCAACATGAGGAGACTCGAGAGCAAAGTCACAGGTGACACCCGGGTGGTTTGCACTACTGCACGGTGAAGGGAGGGGCAAGGGTGGAGAGACACATTGCATGTACACTGAGCAATTACTTTTATTTACACATTACATAGATACACATATTCAATGGGCCTGCAACATGAGGAGACTCGAGAGAACAGACAATCAAATTACAATCATTTAAACCGTGATGTGTATTTCTCAATGAGCTCTGCTTTAGGTGGACATGGAACAGAGGCATTGTTGGGTGGCAATGCAGTTGTCCCCTGCACAGGTTCGTTCACAACTCCATGTATGTGCCTATCTAGGACATCAACAATAAGTCTCTCAATAAACTCATATTGCATATCCTCAAACACTGGTTTGATCACCCATTGTTTACTTCTTTTAGTGAAGGCCTTATTGTAGCGAAGCGTCCCTAAAGTTCCGGTCGTCCTACTTTGTTGACGGCCAACATTATGGTTATGTGCCAAGACCGCTAGAAGAGTCCGATTTATCATGCCCTCCATGCCAAAATGCAATCGTTTTGGCCTGTACTTTAGGCACATATTGTGGAACACCTCCAAATCTCCTGTGTGGCAGAATTCCGTGAGTCCCCTCAAATCTCTTGTTATAGTTTTATCAAATACAATCTTTTCAATGGCTTTGTGAGTGGGTGATGAAGGAATCAACCACTTCTTCTTCCGTGCCTCCTCTGTGGACAAATGGCCATGTTCACAATTGTGGAAATGTTGGTTTGTGTTCCAGCGGTGAACGTTGCTACAGTGTAGCATTACTGACCGCCATTTTTCCAGTAGAATTTCCAACGACCCTCCACATGTTTTTGAGCTCCACCAAAGATGGTTGCTGATTGACTTGGACCACTGTGAAATACCTTGCATATCTTTTTTTTTACCTGCAGCCGACATTTTTTTATTGATTGTTTTTGCAAGATGCCAAACGTCAAATTGGTGATTTATATTTTTGTACTCTTCTCTCATTGTCTTGGCAATTGAAACGTGTCTGTCCGTGGCTATCAGGTCGATCACCATTCCCCGCGATTGTAGTTCTTGCAATGATGCTACAAAGCCAACTTTCTACATGGCCACTGAGGATGTACTTTGTGACACCTGCACGACCACCGAACTCACAATTTTCTTACTTTCCATGTCCTGAAAGTGGTAGGTGCAGTACTTGGCTGAAAATCCTGGGCTGTCGCACTGTCCATCACCGGCTAGCCTGAACCGTTTGCCCGCGAATGTACTATCAATAGACATTTTTTCCATTCTCCAAGCTTCGCTAATGGCTGGAAATAGATAATCGGTTTGGTATTTGTAGAACTGAGTTTTCGCAATGAAATGGATTCCCACAAACTGAAAGAAAGACTCTAACTTTTTAAAACTTGAACCACTAAAAAGTGCAGCCGCTGCACAAAGTAGATTGCCTGCTGGCAGTTGCCCCAGCATGGGTTGTGCAGACCATGAGAAAGGATGATATTTTGTACAGGTGGCATGTATTTTAAGGTTAGTGCCTCGAATTGCACGAGTCACATTAATCAATGGCTCCCCACATACTTCCCCACCAACCGAATGCCCACATTTCATCCGAATAATAATATCAATCAAACTATCGAATACAATGAATTTGGCCTCTTTCCTTATACTGTCACTCTGCATCCCAGCTGGTTCGGCCTGTAACGTTGAGGACATGTCACTCACATGAAAGGTAGAATCTCTGATATCGTCTTCCGCTATGTTCAGTGATATTGATGGTGTTTCATTGTCGTCCACTTCATTCTCTTCCATTGCATCATCTGTTCCTTCTCCGGCGATGGGTGAATAAAACAATTTCTTCAACTTTCTCGCGGTCTTAGTTTTTGCGGGTGTGGATTCTGTGAATTGATCTCCGACTGCATCCGAACTACCAGGAGGACATTCACTATCAATGGCTTGTGGTGGTATAGCTCCGTTGTCAATCACTTCATATTCTTCCCATTGGCACGATGCATCTCCAGTCTCAAGTCCCTGCCAAAAGGTTTGACAAGCAACATCTCTCGTTCGCTTCACTGTCTGTGTAGATCTAGTTCGTACACCCACTCGCAACTAGAGGACAGATTTGAAAAGGGTTGTTCAGTTTAAACACAACTTACAGTATAGAACTATTAACAGTGAAAAACAACATAATATAGTGACCAGGACACTAACCTTCTTTTGCTTTCTTTTCTTTGAAACTTTCTTGCCTCGAACTTCAACATCCGGACGCTGTTGCTCCGACTCGTGTGTGCATGTCTCCACTTCCTCTTGCGCTGCAACGACTATATTTTCATGATAAGCACATCCATCACGCACTGACGCTCCATCGACTCCCTGAAACATAGAACTTTCATTAGTATGTATAATAATATTGAAAACACAAAAATGTACTTGGGGACCAATACCCACGTACATCTCAATAGCAAAACACGAATGAACGCTTTGTGTAGAACATTCAAACGACAATTATTCACGCATTGTTGATCTAGTTAGATGGAACTGTCAAGATCCATACCTCGGGCTCCTGATAGACTTCCATTGATGATATTATTGAAGATGATGCTTCAGTAACTCCCTGAAACACAGTAATTGCATTAGTATGGTTTTCTATTTTGTTAAAAAGAACATAAACTTTGTGCAGGCGTCAACGGCTCATCTAAATAGACCTGCACAAACGATCAGTTGTCTAAAATAAATAATGGATATGTAAATATGATTCGATTTGCTCGATCGTTGGAAGTGTCACCACACAGAGATCTGCATCAACTACTAGGGGTGATGTTCTTGTAGAAGAAGCTCCGTCATCTCCCTGAAACATAGTACTTGCGTTAATAAAGAAGGAAGTATAGCGGATGTAATCACGTCATATGATTTCGCTTGATCGAACTGTCAGTATCTATACCTCGAAATGCATAAGAACATCAAGGGACGATGTAACTGCGGTGCACACTTCTGCAAGCTGTTGCGCCGACCCGTAACTGCATGCTCCCCCTTCTTCTTGGACTAATGCTCCATCGACACCCTGAAACATAGGACTTTCATTAGTAATGAACACAATATTGAAAAAAGAAGACACATAGGAGGGCGACGACAGAAGGACATATCAATGGCTAAAAACGAAAGAAACATTGTGTGTAACAATCACGCTACAAGAATGCAAGATCTGATGATCTCCATCGATGGAACTGTCCGGAAACGTACCTCGAGCATCTGAGTGACATCAACGGTTGTCGTCAATACGTTGGACTCCTCAGCATCTCCCTGAAAGACAGTACTTGCATTATTTTGGATAACAATAATTATAACTGAAAACAAAGACTAGAGGACGAGTACAAGGGTGTACCATTAGGTAAAATAATTACACGATAAATTAAAACTATTGATTTACATGCCTAAAACAAGTCAGTGGCAGAATAGCCAAGTAAGATTACCCGATAGGCGCTTGAAGTGGCTGATGACTGCAATAACGACACGGATGGAGAATCTTCCGCCTTCATATTGAGTGGATACATAAATGGGGAAATTATTGTTAGCTAATGCTACACACTACCGCAAGGCCGAGAGATAAATACATAAACTTGACTCACCAGTGGAGGGATGTGGACGAATAGAGTGGGAATAGCGGTTGAGAGCAATTTTCGCCTCGCTCGCGGTGTGTTCTTCTTTATTAGCAATGATGTGGAGTACATGTCTGAGCTAAAGTGCCTGCTGCAGATGCGGTATCGATCACCCCTCTTGTCCGCAAAGACTTCTAGGACTCTACTTTCAAACTCAGACGGTGGATATCCGCAATATCGGACCCATTCTCTTATCTGATCTATTGTCTTAGGGAAAACATGCATTATAATACCTTCAGATTTATTATGGGTCTTCGAAGGGCAACTGCCAATGGAACAGGCAGGCATTGTGGAAAGTTCTGAAAAGTAAAGATCAACAATTCTCTATGAATACCAATGTGTTAAAAAATTAAATGACACATAAAAGGTTCAATGCAAGGTTCTTTTTGGTTCTTGGAACTATACACGTTATTCACATGCGGATAAGTATTTGAATAACTTTAAAAAATAGAAAAATAATTTCACTAAACTCAGAACATGTGACTAGTTCCTTGCATGTACTGTCTTGAACGAAAAGAAATTGGACGCAAAATGATTATGGTACATGGCCTTACCTTGACGAACAAACAGTTAGATGCAGGGATCAGAGTAGTTTCTTGTCGTAGAACAGGGAGCAGTTCACAGGTTGCAAACTGACGAGTTTCCTCGAAGTGGTCACGGAAGTTCACAGAGACGAAGAGCAGATAACCAGCACCTTCACGGGTTAACTAGCAAAGCGCAAAGAAGTTCTCATTAGAAATATGAAGTGGGTTATAAAGAATTCGAAACAGGGGTGTGTTTGTGAATGAATGACGTGTATATGTCGTGGCATTATGCGGTTTGCAGGGGGCCGTCCATCGTGAGGGGGGATGCTTGGCAGGAGACACGGGGTCTGGAGGTAGACATGGGAACAACAACCCATGCTCTATAGACCACTTTGAAGTGTACATGGTCTTTGGCACCTCTTGGCCTTTATCGCTCCCTGACAGCTCCACTTGCCAGCGCAAGTACCCCGGTGCGAACTGCCTTTGATAGGGCGGGGGGTGGATTGGGGCGGTGGTCGTGCAGACAAGACACAGGAAGACTCGTGAATGGAGACACACTTATGTGGATTGCAGGGGGCCGTCCAGCGTGAGGGGGGATGCTTGGCAGGAGACACAGGGTCTGGAGGTAGACATGGGAACAACAACCCATGCTCTATAGTCCACTTTGAAGTGTACATGGTCTTTGGCACCTCTTGGCCTTTATCGCTCCCTGACAGCTCCACTTGCCAGCGCAAGTACCCCGGTGCGAACTGCCTTTGATAGGGCGGGGGGGTGGATTGGGGCGGTGGTCGTGCAGACAAGACTCGTTTGCCGCAGGGCCTCACCAAGGAGAGGCCATCTAACTGCTTGTAAGAGGCAGGCTGCAGGATCTAGTACATGGAAGGCAGGGGGGTGAGTTTATAAATACCTCACCCTCCCAGGAGAATATATGGGTGCAGTTCACCCTGGAGACCCTGGATGCCTAGGCAGTTAGTCAGCAGCAGGCTGGCCTGTGGTGGCAAGGCGGCACGGGCCAGAGGGGGTCATCTCTGTACCCGGTGCCCAAAAGGATGATTTATTATGATCAACCATATTGATTATTTACCTATAACCATGTTTTGTATCAATAAAATCCAACGGCCTTTTATTGCCAACGATTGAACAAAGTGGTGTGGTAAGTATTTTTGGGGGAGGAGGCAAGGCCGGGAGGCTTGATGCCAACCCGCAAAATAACATATGTATGTCTGCTGCATATAGGTTCAACGGTTATGTGGATTGAAGGTGGGCGGCCAGCGTGAGGGAGGATGCTGGCCGGAGACATGTGGTGTGACAAGACAAGGCACAGGAAGACTATTCAATGGAGACACACTAGATTCATTTAAAAAATCAAAACAAGCATTGTTAAAATATATGTTGGGTTTTATTTTAGATCTTAATTTCAATTGAACATAAATAATAAACATTACACATTGTAAAGTTCCGGTTGTAGCACATCTAGGGAAAATCCGCGGTATTGTCCACTGTCGCTGGGGAAATGTTGTCTAGTGGCAAGTACCGCACAGGCAGGTATTACTCTCCGAACGCGGTGTCCGAGCCTCCCGTGAAGCCACCAAGTGAAGCAACGATAGGCCACCAGCCTGTACCACCTGTGAAAATGAAAGATGCAAACTGTATTAAAATGACAAAACTTTCTTATCACTGTCGATTCAGGTAAAAAAATGTCATTCTGCTTTGAAAAAAATTCTATCTAGAAAATGCACAATATGGAGCCAATTTACATGCATTCGAATGATATGTAGATGTAATTTTATATGTGGGAGACGACCATGAAATAGTAGTGGCATCACTGACATCACAACCAGAGTATACTTACTCGTTACTCGGATTACGCGGACGAACAGTGCCGCGAAGTTCGTGCATAAGCACCATCATCATCCTCAACACAGTCCGTGAGAGGCAGGCTTCCCTGAACTCTGGCAGCTCGGTGATGCATTGCGGACTTGGCTCGCCTTCCGAAATGTAGGCCAAGCACCCGGAATTTTCACGGCAGCAGCAGTTCTCCTCCTCAGTTGGCATTAGCTCGCACCGATTGCACGTGCACCAGGTGGAGACGCCGTCCATGCGACATGGTCCAGGCTCTTCATCCGTTGACTGGTCCTCCCAACTGCCGACCGAATCCCCATCGTTTTCGCGTGCTTGCCTTTCCAGTAGTTCTTCCTCGGTGTACTCGGGCTCGTACATATACGGCATTATTGTAGCCATTGTGTGGTAAAGAAAGTAAAATAATTTACAGAGATGGTACAGGTGTTCACAAGGCCTAGAAGCGGCGAATGTAGCTGACCAGAGCACAGAAACGAGTCACAGAATACTCAAAGTAACACAGAGAGAGGAATGGAATCGAAAATCTGCTGCTGTGTGTTGTGAAACGGTGTGTTTATACTTATTGAGGAAAGAGGCGTCCTGCCATTTCCATGGCGACACTTCATTAGCTGAGGCGCAGCGATTGTTGACACGAAACGTGCTTTGGCGTTGGGAAATGGGCGGTACGCGTCTGCTGATGTCAGGCTCAGGGGCGGGGGATTTGATTTAGTGCCGCAAAAGCAGGTGAGCCAGGTCGATGGGGGGAAATGATAGGATTATCAGAAAATGGCGGCTGATTTCGAGTGCGTTAATGGACGAAAAGTCGGGTAAGGTCCATAGGAAAGTTTTCTACGATCTACCGAGTTATGCTTAAAAACACATGGCCGAACCGTAGGGACAATAAAAAAAAGTCCCGGAACTATCCTTTAAATTGCAGGGACCGAATCGCACTCTTTAGAAACTGTAACATGCCTGTAACCACTCCTCAATCTTAGCACAAAAGTGTTTGTGTCTACTTCTCCCCTTCTATTCTCGAGCAAGGTACGTACGACGCCACAGGCAGCTGTTTCGAGCAGTGACACACAGATATGTATGCATATCATCTGCTTGTGAACAAAAGTACAGACCAAGGACACTAAACATGCATGCAAGTAAGAGCCTACTGTACACGTTAAAGTTCAATAGATATTTGTGTGAGACTTGTAACCTTCAGACAGCCACGCTATAGCACAGACACATTTTCTAAGTCGGCATAGTGTGCCCTGTGAGAAATATAAGACCTAAAGCGCTGACGGGTAGTGCCCGAAAACCTGGATGTTAGGGGTCTAGCAGGACCATGTATAAGAAGGATTAGATGACGGGCAGTGAATGTGCCAGACGGGCAGTGAATGTGCCAGAGTGGCAGTAGGTGGCATGCACTACGAATGACCCTTAACAAAACATAACGGGATGCTGAGAGGCCTTAGGGACAAAAAAGCTGATCAGTCACCCTACTACACAGACAAGGGCCTTCTGCTGGACATATTCTACTCACTGGAAGAACCCTTTCAGATGATGTTGAACCCTTAAACGTCTACTAAATTTCTGCAACGGAAAAAAAACGACATGGGTTAGACTGCTAAAGCAATGCATAGATAAAACAGTATCACCCAAGAGACTACCTGTAGTTTTAGTTAGCTGCGTTTAATTTAAGCCCACTGGATCGTTGGATATGGATGTCTGGCAGCTGCCAGTCAAATACGCCCCTTGTTTAACTGTCCCTTATACAAAAACGTAACTTAAGACTTTCCAAAATGGATTTAGCTTCTCTCAGAATAGCATGTGACGTCAGTAATTACAGTGCAACACTCAGCACGGCATCTCTGGGACAGGTGATGATCCACCACTGGGTGCGCTGACCCTCTCAAGATTCCGGAACTGAAATTGGTGTTGTAGCTTGACACCGGCACGCGCTCATGAAACCGCGCTCAGAATCAGCGCAGCAATAAACAGTGTCATGTTAATGCCAAGTAGAGTGGTTGTGTGTCTTGTCTGTTCAGCGCGACTTAGAATAGCATTCTATGTCCACTACAACCTCACGGGCGACGCCCATGGTATAGGAGGAAAACGTGAGGGAGTTGGGCACACTCACATTATTGTGCTGTAAGTAGGGGAAGCCGCTAAATAACTGTAAAACAGGGGGATGTTTCATGTCGTTACATCGTTGCCCAGCAACAAGTGCTAAAAGAAAGCATGCAAATAGATTGCTATCATGACCACCTTTTACAATGATGGAGTGATAGGGTGTGTATAGCTGCCCGCATGGGAGATAGCGGCTGTCTCTCTGTGACAGGGGAAATAATCCCTGCAGGTGCAGAAGCAGTTTCAGAGCTAGGAGCTGAAGTGCTTAGGCTTCGGAATCCAGACAGCAGTCTCAACCTATCCCTGGGATTCCCCTTCAAGACAGTATCATTTCTCTGCAATCAGCACAGGATCCCTCCCCCCTTCACCTGATGCTCGAGACATAGGAAGAATGTAATCACGTGGTTCCAGACGCTGGGACTAAAGCACAGCAGAAGGAGAGTTAGTCCAGAAGGGTAATATGTAGGCCCTGACTCCAGGGGCACATATATTACTTAAGCAATATGCCCCTCGCGGCGGGGGCATTACCGACTCAGGTAATGCCCCGGGGCCATAGTTATAGGCCCTGAGCGAAGCGAGGGCCTTAACGAAGGCCCCGGAGCATTACCTGAGTCGGTAATGCCCCCGCCGCGAGGGGCACATAGCTATTAGTACCCCGGCCCGCAAAAACTGCGTGACCAGGGCACTAAAAGCTTTTTTTTGTCCCGAAACGCTGCAGCGTTTCAGGAGAAAAAAAAAATGACAAAGAAAATGGCCGCCGCCATGGAAAGGGAAAGCAGAGTCAGTTTTCCCTTTCCATGGCGGCCATCGGGAGCGGACGCGCAGGGAACACAAGTGTTCCCAGCGCGGCTGCTCCCGAAAAAGTATCAAAAAGAAGGTAAGTGGGGTTGGGAGGGCTGGAGAGGGATGGGGGAAGAAAAAACATTTTTTTTAAAAAGTACCTGCGCCCCCGGCGAGGGACGAGGGAAGCCTCCAGCCGCGTGGAGGCGCAGAGTGGGGATGGCCCTGCTCCGAGTCTCCACACGGCTGGAGGCTTCCCTCGTCCCCTGCCGGGGACACAGGAACAAGAAGGTAAGTTGGGGGGGGGCGGGTGGGAGGGAGGGAAGGGAATTAAAAAAAAAAGACTTACCCGGGTCCCCGGCGGGGGGCGAAGGCAGCCTCTCAGCCGCGGGGAAGCTCGGAGCGGGGATGGCCCCGCTTCGAGCCTCCTCATTGGCTGAGGGGCTGCCACGCCCCTCGCCGGGGACAAAGGCCGTGGAATCCCGACGGAGGGATTCCCAGCCTGGTATTGACTCGGCGAGGGCCAATCAGAATGGCTCTTTCATTCTGATTGCGCCCTTGCCAGGTACTAATAAAGAAAAGGGACCTGAGATCCTGGCACATGTTTATTCAAACTTGGAAGTTCCTGATTTACCAGTCCGCGTATACGTGGCACCTCCTTTTCATACGTACCCTCTGTAAAGTGGACGTGTGGCTGCCAGTCTTTCTTCCACAATTGGCAAGGCATCATAGGACACCTATGGTAAATCATATTTTACAGGAGTGGGATCCACAGAGTAAACTACGAGCAGCTGCGGTATACCTACCGCAGGCAGTAAGGTGATGGAGGATCCTGGGCAGCAGTGGAGCCAGAATTTCCTGACAAGGCATGCCTGCACAGGGTAACATGGACCTAGAGCAGAGGTCCATGCAACTAAAGATGTATTTATTTAACTAGTGTATAGGCCCTGTGCATAGGCCAAAGTGCACGTTTTCATTGACACAGTAGGACCACTGTATATCTGAAGCCAACAGCTCCCTCTAGTGGTGACAACAGGCGAAGCTATGCAAATTGCCATTGTCTCTATACATCCTAAGGCAACAGCTCCTTCTAGCAGTGACAACAGGTGAAGCTAGGACTGCTTCAGACAAGCATACATCTGGCCTGTTATTATATTGTTAGATTATATTATATTGGGGCATTTCCTTTAACCTGACCAGGTGGACCAGGCCAAGCTTCAGACTATTTTAGGCTATAATATACTTTTAACCAAGATTTTCACTCACCACTAGCCATTAATGAGTGATAATTGACTCTTGGCAATTAAGACACGTTATGCTGTCTTGCAGACAACTGAGGCGTAGAGTGGCTTTTTATGCCTCGCTAGTAGCTTGCACCTTGCCAGTGTTACCCCTGCGTTTAACTAAGTAGCTAAAATACACTGGGCCTCATTAAAAGTCCGGCAGTCGCCATGCCGGTGAAACCGTCAGGCTGCTGCCGGACTTGCACGTTTTCCCGCCGCCTGGCTTCACGGAAACACCGGAGCATTACAGCCCCGGCGGTCCGCAAAGTCAGGCTCCGGAAAATGTAAATCCCCATTCCCATTTGAGTCCCACAGGACTCAAATGGGAATGGAGAGCACGGAAGCACCGGAACCATGTGCAACAGTGCCGGTGCTTCTGTGTAAGTCAGACTCGTATTGTGCCGGTCCAGTAACAACGGTGCAGGTAGGCTTACCGGCACTGTTGTTACCGGACCGGCACACTTGTAATGAGGCCCACTGTTCAAGCAAATGCACCCTTCCATTGGCTCATAACACAAATTAATGTGGGCCCAAATACATATTGCACTTTACTACTGTATTTTCAAGACACACAATAAAATATACCTGTGCTAAAGGCACCTGCTTGTAATCATCGTTTACAAGGGCATGCTGCATACTGTTTTGTGTGATGTGACAAAAGATCTGAAATGCAGCAAAGAAAGCAAAGTGGTTTTGCATGTCTAGCAAGCACACATTATGAAAATAAACCAAGCAGTATGAAAAAGAAAGGGGTGTTATTTTGATTCAATTTGTTTTCTTGAAATGTTAGATGGCTAACAGAAGTGTGGAGGAGCTCCGTTCATGGCTAGAGGTGTGATGTGACCCTATATTTAGAGGTTTTCACTTGAGGGATCTGGAGGATCTTTGAGTGGTTTTTCTGCAAAGTCAATGGTGGAACCATTCTTCGGTCCCTCCGCTATCCCTGATACGTGAACATTACCAAGCCAAGAATGGTTCTCCTGCTTAGAGATTTATTTTGACTGGCATGAGACAGTTGGAGAAGCAGATTAGATCTGTTGAGCCATTGCAGCCTTAGAGTTTTTCCCTTAGGACTACTCTGTTCTCAAGCTCAGAAGTGTGCAGGTTCAATCCTCCCACAGTGGATTGTATTTCGTAGTTGGTCCGTCTAATTTTCTTGGGGTCTTATGACGTTTATTTTATATGAGACATGGAGCAACTGTAGTTTTGCCATGGGTGACTGAAAGGTGAATCTCTGGTGCTGACAGTTCTAGAATTATTTTTCTTTAGTCTCTGCTTCCTTTCACGATATACTCTTAAGATGAACCTGTTTCCCCTTTAATCTCTTGCATGTCTGCTCCCCTTTCATCTTTTTATCTCCTCCTCATCAGTTTGTTGTGCATGCCATTTTCCTCTATACCCTCGCCTGCCTTCTCATTGACACCCATCATTCCACTGACCACCCAGCCAAACCTTTGGGACACGTAAAGAATATTCATTTTTCCTTCCGACAAAACCCTCCTCCCCCAAAAACAAAACTTAGCTTTCTGTAGTGGTTTGTGTACAAAACCTTTATTTCGCTCAGATTTCCGAGAACCCAACCTGACCTACACAACAATCCCAGAGAAGGGCCCAGACTCCCATTACTAACCCTACTAAAAATGTTCCAATATTCTACATACTCATCCTCAAACACCTAACAAAATACACACACCTCTACTGCAGCAGAAGCCTAAAACCACCACAAACTGCACACACTCTGCAACACCTAGCCAAACCCACACAGAAACTACACCAATTATATAAAAACCATCCCTTACCCACTCATACACGAAGACCACCTAACTCTCATTAAAAAAACAATCCCTGCACACAGTGTCCATTTCTTCCGAACTGAAGCCATCAATGGCACATCAAAGCTCTCTTGAGCTTCCCCTCACAATCCCACTAACTAAACCCTCACTAGCCCTCCTTCCTTTTCAGATCCGCCAGAGCACCTGGAGACAATGAAAATGGCAGCGGTGCGCAGTACAAATCACAATAACATAACCTAACTCCATTAATGGAACGCTGTCTCTCATGATGTACCCTCTTTAGCACCTTTTGCAAACAGCCGTCAAGCTTAGCCTCCTTCAATTATATCCCTAAAGGTTGCCTAATTCTACACAGAACACCCTCCATGGATTTTAGTGTGGTGTGTTTGCTGTTGCTTATGATAATTGACTGGAGTTTTCAGACTGCCTAACCCTTAGCTTTCATGTGCCAACTCAAAGATGCTTGTTTTGCTGCACATGAGATTCAATGTATCGATGAGAGACAGAGAGAGCGAGAGAGAGAGAGTTAGAGAGAGAGAGAGAGAGAGAGACAGAGAGAGACAGAGACAGAGAGAGAGAGAGAGAGAGAGAGAGAGAGAGAGAGAGAGAAATTGATTGGCAGGTGCAGTGTAAGCTGGTGAAATGGTACCTCTTTGCTAACGGCCAGTGGTGGGAGTGTAGGGTTGCAGGTGGTTTTGCCTTGACTGCATGTTATTCAGTGTGCATGTCTTCTGCATGTTACGTATAGCAGAGCCCTCAACTGTAGACAGTTGCCCTAGCGGTTACTAGACTATTTAAAAAACCCATTACCCCTCTCTGCAACCCATAGAATGCAGCTGAGTCCCATGAAAAGTTCAGTCAGCTGTCACATAGTCACTGACACGGCAGCCATCTCTGCCCCTGAACACAATGCTGTGCATGATTTTTATAATGTTTCAAACGGTTATATGTGATCTTATCGACAACAATTATAGAGTGGTAAATTTAATTGCAGACACAACACTGACAAACAGATTTTTAAATTTTATTTGGGGCCTTTTTTCACCCTTTTAAATCCACCCCAACCCTATCACGACCCATTTTAACCCCTTACCACACTACCCTTTATATATTTATTTAATCTTTTCTGTCTTTTCCTGTGTTTTTGTCTGCTCTGTTATGTACCACTCTGTTTTGTTTGCAATACAATGACTGGATACCGTTTTAAACTAGTCATCTCTGCTAGCAATTGAATAGTCACCTAATTCTATTTACTATTCACATGCAATGTAATGCTCTTTTGATTTCTATGCTTGAACAGACTGCAGCTTTGCGTAGGGCATTCCATCCCACAACGTTTTAAAGTTTCTTTCTAACTTTGCAGCATTCGAAATATGTTGGTATGTTGGTGTGTTCATTTTGCCACAAATCTAAACCACCTAATTTGTATAGAAAATAATTGGCAGCTGGACATGAAAGCTGAAAACTGGGCAACCTTGAGCCAATTCTGGCCTTTCAACCAACCAACACTGCATTCTGGGACTTCTAATCTGGTTGCCCTTTTTGTACATGGTATGCACCTACAGTGGGATAACACATCTACTTTAAAGATCTGTGTGCAACCGAAGGTTGCACCTCTGATTGTATCTAGTGCGGTGGTTTGAAACCTTTGGCTCTGTAGATGTTTTGGACTACTTGTACCACCAGCCCTAACCAGCAAAGTCAATGTTAAGGGAATATAGGAGTCATAGTCCAAAACATCTGAGGAGCAGCAGGATGCAGACCCACTGGTCTAATGCATGCAAAAGTTGGATATAGTGAATTTGATTCACTTGATTAATAGCGTCTTATGCACAATTAGTGTACATAAAATCCCAATCTGTGGGAGAAAACAATGTGTGCAGGTAGCCCAATGTTGGGCTTTATCCTGGCACTTACCTCCTGTTCAAAATAAGCAATGGCATGGCCAGCAGTTTCGGCTCTAAAATAAGCTTAAGGTAGACATTTTCCAGGCATTGCCATCATATACCAAGGTACTCACACCATTTGCCAGCTGTTGCCATCTTGTGGCCAGGTATTGCCATTATGGCAGTGTCTGGCAAATACTGATCCCATGTCTATAAAAAAAAATCCAGAACTGTTGGCATTGCCCCTGCTTGTTCATGTACGCCTATGACACTGTTCCTATGACTAGATGATAACCTCAACAACTGCATGTCAACAGGCTGAAATTCAACCCACCAAAAGTAATATTGCATTCAGCACCGGCCAAACACCATGGGACTGACAAATGTGGTCAGAGTATCTTGGCCCATGTCCCACCTCAGTACAGCAAGCCTAGAACCTTGGCGTCACTATGAAATCCAACCTAACCTCCAATATTCAAATGAGCTTAATAGTCAAGAACTGTCTCTTCTAAAATAATGTGCTGCATTCTCGACGTGATCAGAAAATCAGCATCATCAATACATTCTTCTCATAATGCTTTGATTACTGTACTGTGATGTATTTGGGCCCTAGCATGCCCCAATCTGCAGGTTCCAGCTCATCGAAAACACATTTGCCCACCTTAGCTTAAGGAAAAATGCAAAGACCATCTCTGGGACTTTAAGGACCACCTAAGGGAGGAGAAACTTCAGATTTGGGCCTTTTTCTATTTGTTGTATCTTTGCTGATGTATATTTTCAATATTGGAATGAATTTTAAAGATAACGATTGTACAAATATAATTAAGAAATGTTAAGTAAAAAAGACCATTTCTGAACAGCAGTCAGAGTCCTCCAAAGGCTTCTAGTTCAAAAGAGGCAACAAATCAAAGCCTTGAACATCGTCCAGAAGACATATCACAGCAAAGGTCCCAGATTCCTATCTTAAACAATTCATGAAATGCATACGAACTGAGCAGCAAACACAAGACTAATGGTATTACCTCAATTCCATAGGCGTACATATATTCCACCAAAAAGGGAAAGGCGGTCAGTCTTTTACATTCCAGGCATGTACTCTTTAGAACCTCCTCACAAAGCACATCCACACCACCGACCATCCCCAAGAATCCAAAAGGCAGCAAAACCTGGCTGCTCCAAACATCCGACTAAACCCCCAGTACTATTCCGGCACCAGGATCCCCTGGGGTGTAAGATGCTCTTTAGAAATACTCAAATTATTGCTCACAGGGTTTATCCACAGCCACGTAAATTCTACCAGGAGGAACGTGTTTTGGCCTGAAAACAGATCCCTTTTGCAGTCACGAATGTTATTGAACAACCAGATCATGATTCGAACGATACAGCTCCTTCCAGCATCCATCTGGCCTCACATTTGTTCATGGCCTGCATAGGCATCATTTATTCATTAGCTTTATATATCTTGCTCTGAGCTACGCTGCTGGTGGCACAATACTGGACTGCAGATTATTGCAGTACCTGCTGAGTTCAGTGAAAAGGAAGTCATGAGTAATCCAGACAGGGACGTGTAAGTGCCGCATTAAACTCTAGCAGAAAAAGAGGCAGCATAATATTTCTAGACCCGGGAGCTGCATTCATGAGTATTTCAGGGGTTTTCTCTCTTTTCTTGCGTTATAGTTATAAATTAACTTTTCACACTAATCACATTAATATACGATGTAAGACAATAAAATGTAAATTTATCAAATATCACCAAAATCTTCATGGAGTACTATGGACTCCAAAAATTGAGATTTACACCACCCTTCCATCAGTCGTAGTCCAGTGGTAAGCCAGTTGAACGGGTTTGGCGGTAATTTGGTGGATTTATTTCCAAATTACCGGCACACTTGTAATGAGGTCCTTTATGTTTTCAAATCTAAATTCTGATTATAGCCTTATAATCCAAGATAGTTGTCATAATCAGGGGATACTACTCGCCTTCACCTCAGGGCCCAAGTGGGAGAGAGGTCATTAACCCAAGTGATAATGCCCCCCCTTCAGTTCTGTAAGGCAATTGGCACATAGTGGTATTAGCAATATTGTTTTTTTGAGTTGCAGCTGTGAAGTATACCTCATTAAAATGTGAGTGAAGTAAAGAGACAAAACGGGTTAGAAAACTGTAGTATTTAAATAACAAGTTCGCCTTTAGAAGGTAAGCATTCTAATTGTAAACTTATTTGAACAGCAACTGTTTAAACGTGAGAATGCATTAGGTGTAATGGAAAAGTCAAAGGTGGCTCTATCCATGTTTTAGCATTTGTGTGTTGAATTGGATGTTGCTTGTCATTTTGAAGGTGCAGTATAAAAAGATCCTCCCAAGATCTTGAAACAAATCTTTCTGGGAAATTGCATATTCTTTTTCTGAATGAAGAGACATGCTGTCTGCTTCTGAAGCCAGAATGTTTGAAATGCAGTCAATAGCATTAGTTATTGACTACATTCCAAGCACTCTAGTTTAGGAGGTCAATAATGGCATCCATGTGACAATATAAGGTAACAAAGGATCTTGTGCCATCTTCTTGTTTTTAATTTGAAAATATAGGGTTAATCAAGAAAGCAACACATGGGACGGTCATGGAAAATATGAGTGAAGTAAGGTAGTACAGGGAAGATAGAGAGATACAACCTATTGGGAGTCAAAGTCGTCCCCAATTTCCAACAAACACATTAATTGTGCCTGTGTGCATGCCTGTGTGCACTGGAAGTACCGTGTTAATTATGTGCCCTTGAACTATTGCACATTGGTTTATATGAATCGATTGGTCTATTTTGAATTATTAATAATGCATCAGGCTGGGAGCAGCTCTCTAACATAAGGCACCCTGCCAAATGCCATACAATGCGAAAATATAGAGATTATATGCGATAGTGCTGCGATAGTGCTTCCTGTGTTAAAATGTAAAATACCCTACAAGCATTCCATTGAAACAATTACAAAGTCATATATTTAAAACACTGAAGGTAAACCATATGCGTGGAAAGTCATAGTTTAAATTGAAATGTCCAGAAAGTAACATGAACCTTGTTTTGATAATGCAGTTATAAGGTACAAACTAATTCAAATGATAGCCAATTTCGAGTTTGTAAAAAAATTAAATGAATGAGATCTCTTTTGCCCAGGTTTGGGGTTGTGCAGTAACACCAGTTGAGAGAATGACTCTGCCACTCCATTCAGGTTGCTGAATATCTATATTTCATCTGAAGAATTTCCTTGCCAACATGTGTTTTGACCTGCGGCCTTCCTCAAGGCATAAATTAAGGCATATACTGACTTGTAATATTAAACTAAAATCACGGTTCTATTGTGGTTGATACCAATTGCCTTCTTAAATGCCGAAAATCACTGAAAATAAATGGCTATTTTGTTAGAACTGTGGGTGTCAAAAGGTAAGTGTGCTGTGTACTGTGATATGAACAGAATATTGGATAGATCATCATTACCCATGTAAGAAAACGGTGACAAGGTCACATTTGAATTATTATTTTTTATTGCACTTATAGAGCCTGATTCACAGAGCGTTTTCCAATGGGATTTCATCATTGTAATATTCTTCTGTGAATCAGGCCAACAGACTTATAAAAGACCTTACACAAAATAGTAACATCCATATCTAGCTTTACATAAAACAAAATACAAATTACTCATATTTTTCAATAAATGCCTACTAAACACCAATATCATTAGAAATCTTAAAGACATATGCACAAAAACACACCATGTAATACATCAAATTAAAATCATTGTCATTCAAAAATGTACCCCACAAATCCTGAGGATTGCAATTACCAATTACATTAGTATATTGTATTAAATCGATATCGTAGTTTAGCTATAGACAGACAGTCCATGGCGAAATGTTTAATGGTAGCGTTTCTTCCATTCTTTGATAACCCACGATTTCTAAAGTGTTTACACAGTTGAACTTTATTGCCATATACCTTCTTACTCTAGAACAGAGCGGGTAAACTTTAATGTAAGTCGGATTACCACTACGTTTTATAGGAACACATTACTATTATTCACCAATGTAGTGAGGTTGACAAAGTTCTGCTCCTTCTCATGGGATCTTCTGGTGCGTTTGACAACCGATGTATACATATTACATGTCAAATGAGCCGTGCTTAGACCGCTTTGTTCATATACATCATTCAGGCCATCGAAACAACATTCATACCTTTGCCCATCAAGCCCATTATATGCAGAGAATTACCCCCACTTTTTTCTCGCATTGCCAAACATGTAATGAGGCCCACAGCTTTCAGCAGGGCTTATATGGAAGCTGTCTGCATTGAGTTCACTTGTCAAGCACAGCTGCATGCTTTTGAAATGAATCCCTATTTGCATGACTTGCTAGGGGGAATCGGGCTACAATCTAGGCTGCTTGACATGCAGCTGACTCTGCCCGGACCATAGGACGCTTTTCAGTGCAAGCCTGGTATATGAATGACTACTCTGCCCCACGTTGCAAAAGTGGACTTGGCAAGCGAAATTGCCTTTCCCGGGCAATGCTTTTCTCCGATGACCGGCTTCTTTGCACAACTAAAAACAAACAAAAGAAGTCACGGTTACAGGGTCACTATTGTAGAAAGTAGATACGTTATATGCCAACTCCAGGCAGGTGAGAAGGGCATTCCACTAAACACATGAAGTTATATCTGGACAGTGGGAGTGGTCGAGAACAATTTGCAACCACCGAATATTATCCACCATATTTCAAATCTGCAGATAAGATAGGATGAGATCATGGAAGTTAACAGGTGAGGGATTTCATTTTTCAAAGAGCCCCCTCCCACATGCTTTGGAAATTGATACTTATTTTTATTTCGTGCTAGGGGATAATATGGCACCATTGAGCCTAATTGGTGTGCAGGGGACTCTTCCCTCACCATACTAAGCCTGATAAGTGACTGACTGCCCCACGTTTCAGAAATAATCTTTGCATGTGAAATTGCCTTTCCAAGGCAATGCGTTTCTCCTCTTGACAGGCTTCGTTGCACACGTAAAAACAAACAAAAGCAGTCAACTCTCGGTTGCTGACAGCACAGGTTAAATTGACAACTTTTGTAGACAGTAGATCATTTAAATGCTAACTCCAGGTAAGTAGAAGGGCACATGAAGTCATATCTGGACAGTGGGAGTGGTCGAGGAACAAGGCGCAGAAAGAAGATTTCAGTTACGAGTCCGCATGACAGACCCTGAGCCTCATCACACGCAAAAGCTCATCCCAGTTACGGGAGTTTCCAGATTCCCCAGACTTTCCTCCCACACCACACCTCCCTCCGCCCGAGCCCCTACATGAGAGACACTAACTCCATCAATCCCGACAACAGCAAGGAAGTTAAGGGCGCCCTTATCAACGCACGATTCCTATGTGAACATACCATTCGCATATATATATATATATATGACCTCATAAATTATCACCACCTCGATCTCCTTGCGGTCACTGAATCTTGGCTCCATAGTGCTGCAGTCCCGGCCCTCTCACTTGCCATCCCACCAGGTTATTGCATCCTCACAGCTGACCGACTGGACAAACCAGGCTGCGGCATCACCCTCATCGCTAAATCATCGCTAGTTATTAGGGGGATCCCCCACACCTCACTGGCAGGGTTCGAACTACTTTTGTCAAAATGATCACTTAACCCACAAACCACCATCAACATCCTACTCATCTACCGCCAACCCAACCCGCAAATGAGCTAGACATCCTTCTACTTAACTTGCCCATTCTCAATCCAGCCACCATGCTCGTATTAATAGGTGCCTTTAACCTACGTTTCAGTGTCGCCTCTGACTTCAGAGAAACCGATCTCACCAATACACTTAAAGAGATTAACTTCTTCCAACACATTTCCTGTCCTACCCATATCAAAACACGCACTTTGGACTGGCTGCTTACGCTGAACAACACAGCCACTGTTACTGACATCTGCCCCATGCCCAGGACCGACCACTCTCTTATTGAGTTCCTATTATCTCACACCCGCCCCTCGGCCAAGCCCGCCTCACCACCCTCCCCCATCCTTAGCCGCAACACTCGCAATCTTACTAAAGAAGTCCTGGCCCAACCATTTTAAACGACCTCCACCACAATTTACCCTTCCCTCAAGATCTGCAGGCTCTTGCGTCCTAGCTCCACCAGACCCTCACTATTGACCAACATGCCCTCCTCATATCCAAAACAACCAAACCTAGCAGACACGCTGACACATGGTTATCTGAAGACTTGATCACACTCTGACGACTCAAACGTGCATGAGAACACACCTGGAGAAAACATCCCACACCAGCAAACCTTGAAACCTTTAACAGTACTGCTAAAGCCTATAAAAGTTCACTTATTTCTACCAAAGCTAATTCCTTCAACAATAGGATCTCCAAGTACAGCTCCAACACTAAAGAGCGTTATGCCATCCTTAAGGAGCTAGAAAGCCCCCTCCCCACCACTTCCCTGATGCACATCGACAAATCCTGGTGTTCAATCATCCAGACCGCCCTCGCAAATAAAATCAACATCCTTTGTGATAAAATCAAGCTAAAAAACTCCAACTTGCTGCCAAACCACCCATCTGACCACCCTCTCACCCCACACTGATCCACCCCTCCTCCTCAGCTCAACGTCTCCACAGTCACCCCAGATGAAGTCCTTGCAACCATCCAACACCTGAAACCCTCAAATTGTAGAGGAGACGCTTGCCCAGCCCACATAGTCAAGCTTTGTTCAGCCACCCCCGCACTGTGCATTTCTGAGTTCATCCATGCCTCCTTTGTCACAACACCATCCCTTCCTGCCTTAAAGCAGCCTGGGTGTCCCCTCTCATTAAGAAACCCTCCCTGGACCCTCCCTACCAACTACCGGCACCGTACCTTTTCTTTTAAAATCCTGGACCGCATTGCCTACTCTCAGATCCAAACCCCCCTCGAACAACATCAACTACTGGGCTCCAGACAATCAGGCTTTCGACTTAAGCATAGCACTTCAACTGCCCTCCTAGATTAAAAAATGCAATTAGATAGCTTTCGCGATTCAGGTAACATCGCCATCCTACTCCGTCTTGACCTCTCTGCGGCTTTCGACCTTGGTGATCACGACATCCTTTGCCAACACCTTTCTTCCAACTTTCTCTTCTCCCACAAAGCTGCATTTTGGATCAAATCCTTCCTGAGTGAACGCACCTCCAGAGTCTTCAGTGGGGACGCCATTGTAAATCCCATCCCTGTCCCGTTTGGGCCCCTCAAGAGTCCTGCATCTCCCGCGCCTTTATAACAGCTACACCAAGCCCCTCTTTGACCATCTCGATTCTATTGGCATCCCATACACCAACTTTGCTGATGACACCCAAATCTTGCTCCCTATCTCAGGAAATTATGCTCAGGACGCTGAAACTATCAAGCAGACTTACAGCATCATCCAGAACGGGATGGCCTCCCACAACCTATGCCTCAATGATGGGAAAACTGAACTTCTCATCGTGGGCTGCCCACTTTGTCTCGGATCCCTTGAGCCCTCCTACTCCTCCTTCTCCGTTGATGGCACCATTATCCAGGTATCTAAGAACGTCGAGACACTCTGTGTTTACATCGACACAGAACTCAACATGTGCAAGTATGTGAATGCTTCAGCTTCCTCTACAGCCTACACGGCCAAATGTATTGCGTGAGCAGAAAATTCCTTTCACCTACCAACTCCCTGACTGCCGCTCAAGCCATCATCTGCAGCAAACTGGACTATTGCAGCGTTCTTTTCATGGGCACTTCTGCCAAGAACGTATCCAGGGGGGCGTGGCCAACCGCCATGTAGTGCGGACACGACTTCGGTAAGCTCCGCATGACGATCCATCGATAAGCTGTTTTTCCTGCTTTTAAGCCGCCTCTAGCACCTGCAAACCACCCCGAGAGCTGCTGGCAGCGGCGGGAGCCTCCCGGACTCCCTACATCCGAGGGTGGAAGCCCGGACGCCGCGTCGGGAAGACCGCGTATCTACGATGCGAGTAGCCAAGATGGCGGCCTCCATTCGCTGAGCCCGGAGAGCCTAGTATCCCAGGAGAAGGCCGCCCTACGCTGCCGGGTGGAACGGGCGAGGGTGGTATCCTTGCTGGCCCCTCAGTGGCAACCCTTACGACAAGCCGGGGAGTGTTCCGGACGCGAGGACGGGAAGGCGACCGGCGAGGCCGAGGGTGCCTGCCTGCCCCGCTGCGGGGACCGAAAGCGATCGAGGACCAGCCGGACCCTCCCAGGGGATAGGAGTGCCGGAAGCGGGGCCTGGGGATCGCGCACCATATCGGGTGCGAGCGCCGGCCACCTCGCGCTGCCCCCGGTTGGCGCACCACGGGAGCTGCGTGCGCCATCCGCCCCGCCCGAATCACAGCCCCGACTCCCTGCGCCCTGGAAGTGGGTTGTGGCGGCAGGTAAACTCTCTTTACTGAGGACCGAGGGGAGCCGCAACCATAGGCTGAAGAACGGCCCCTGCCTGGCGGAGCGTGTGGGGGCCTAACTGCATAGCACGGCCCGTGATTGAGCGACCCCTGGGGTTGGACTCCCTGCGGACCACCACTCGGGGCCCACCAATTTGCACCCAGCGGGTCGTGCCTCTCTGCCATATTCTTAGACCTGTTGCACCTTGCGGAGCCCGGAGGCCCTAGGGGACCGGCGCCGGAGAGCTTGACACCCCGCTGGGGGGCCCGGAGCGCGGACTATAGTGTGCTGGGAGAACCGCAGGCGGGCTATTTCCACAGGGGCCACGACTAAAGTGCCCTGGCCGGGACACCCGATTGCAGCACTTGATACCCGCTGAGCTGGGAGGATGTCCAGCTTGGATAAGTCTACGGGGAGAGGGGCCAGGTCTAAGCAGCGGCAGACCACCCTGGACGCTTACACAGCCCCTGAGCCCCCCAGCCCTGAGTGCCCAACCATGGCAACCGCCGCCAGAGACATAAGCCCTACACTAGCGACGTCTGAACCCACCAACTCCCAACTCTTGGAGGCCATCACGTTAATCCAAACAACTATGGTGAATAAAATCGACGCTGTGGCCATAGATCTGGGACTCCTTCGCCAGGACGTCCGCTCCCTGGCTGGTAGAACTGACGCGCTTGAGACCCAAGTACGTGATAACACTGAAGCGAATACCCAGCTTCTGCACGACATGGAAGGCCTCCAGCAAACAGTCAAGAATCTGGAGGACAGGTTGGAGGAGGCCAAAGGAAGGGCCCGCTGGAACAACATCCGGCTGCTTGGATTGCCGGAAGGCATCGAAGGCTCGGACCCCACCAACTACGTGGAAAACCTCCTACTGCAGGAGATAGGCGTGGAGAAACTATCGCAGGGGTTCTCCATCGGAAGGGCTCATAGGTCACTTGCCAGGAGGCCCTCGCCAGGAGGCCCACCCAGGCCTATGATAGCAAAAGTATTAAACTACAGAGACCGCGAGGTGGTCCTGGCGTACTCTCGGTCAGGGGGCCAGATACTGAGAAATTCGGCCAAGATTGCAATTTACCCCGACTACACCTTTCGAGTGCAGATGAACAGAGCTCAGTTCAGTCACATCAAAGCCAGGTTGAAGGCCGCTGGTTTGAAATACATGCTCCTGTACCCGGCAAGGCTAAAAGTAATACACAAGAACAGAGCCCACCTATTCGACACGCCGGAACAAGCCCGGGACTGGATGGACGAGCAACAATTACCAGACATCGAAGACAAGAGGCGCAAACCGCACTAACAAGCCTACCAGAGACTGCTGTATCGTATCACACCATAAGAACATAGTAACCTAACCCCTAGAGCAGCTGAAAGGATCCTATCACGTGGAACACAGAAGTTTCAGCTCCCTCAACCCCCCAGGAGCTTGTTTTTTTTCCGTTTTTTCAGGGTACGTTTACCCGCCCGTAGGGCACCCGAAGACAATGCCTGGTCCTAAGGAGCGGAAACGGGACAGTCACGACGAGGAGTATCTTGTCAGACCAGTTATTAGTTGGGGAAGTTTTTTCTTAGGGAAAGGGGAGCCGGAAACCCGCACCCTAGTTGGGAACCCTAAAGTTGGAATACCGAGACCGCAGGACTCCCTCAATACCACAGCACCTCTAACGGGACCCCGACCAAAACCTGGGCGGGTGAGAGAACACCACCATGACTATGGCTGAGAGAATAAAAGTGATGACGTGGAACGTCAGAGGCATGAATAGCTATGTGAAACAACGAAGGATCCAGGCATACCTGCGACGATGCAAGGTAGGGATCGCCATGCTTCAGGAGACACACCTAACGGAGGCAAAACTGGCAGCGCTAGCCAAAACCTGGCGGGGGACCTTGGTGGGATCCGCCTACTCCTCATATGCTAGGGGGGTCCTGGTGTGGATTAATCCGACAGTCCCCTTTAAAGTCACGGACACCAAGACGGATGACGAGGGCAGGATGGCTCTAGTGCAGGGTACCATGGAGGGAAAAGACCTATGCCTGATTAGCACTTACGCACCTAACCATGACGCCACGACCTTCTTCCACTCCCTGTGCTCTAGACTGGGCCCCTACGCAAATAGCATTCTGATATGGGGTGGGGACCACAACTGCACCTTAGACCCCCTCAAAGATAGGTCTGACACCAAACACTCCCGCCCGTCCCCCCCAGCCAAGATACTATCCAAACTGATTTCGCAGTTGTCACTATGCGATCTGTGGAGGGAACTGAGTCCGGAGAAACGGGAGTATTCCTTCTTCTCCCCGCCACATAGCGTCCACACTAGGTTGGACTACATGCTGGTCAGTCAGGAGCAGCAAGCAACTTTCAGCGAGGCTCAATACTTACCCAGAGTATTATCAGACCACTCACCCCTGTCGGTCACTTGGGAGGTGTACCCGCCCAGACCCCCGGTTCCCACGTGGAGACTGCGAGCAGAGGCACTGCTGGACGGGGCCTTCAGGGATCACGTACAAGACAGCACAGATGAATACTGGCTTAACAACCTAGGCAGTGTAGAGTGCATCGGCACCGCATGGGAGGCGTATAAGGTGGTTATGAGAGGGGACATGCTAGCTGCAGTAGGGGGGGCTCAAAGAGCCATTACAAATGCTCTGGCGGAAGCTGAAAGAAAGCTGGGGGAGCTGGAGAACAAGGCAGATCCGACTCCTGAGCATGTACGGGAAATAATAACGCAGAGACAGGCCTGTCTGACGCACTGGGAGTCCCTGGGGAAATTAAGCTACGCCAAACACACTGAAAGGACACACGCCCTGGGAGACAAGCCCGGCAAACTCTTGGCCTGGCTGTACAAGAGGGAAACCCCTAGGACCCCCATCTGCCACATTCTTAGATCGGATGGCACTACGGTGCACACCCAGGCAGAAATTAATATCGTCTTCTCTGAGTACTACCAGAACCTGTACTCCAAAACCCCGCCCTCGCCGGACACCGGGATCGAGGACGCCCTAGATTGCATAGAGTTACCCAAGCTAGACCCACTGTTGGCCGTAGCTTTGGAAGACCCGATCACCCCAGACGAAGTTAAGGCAATCATTAGATCATTACCCTCTGGGAAAGCGCCAGGCATGGATGGCCTTCCTGGGGAATTCTATAAGACATATGAGGAGACCCTTGCCCCACTGCTGGCACAAGTATACAATGAGGCTTTTGAACGCGGCACACTCCCTGACTCCATGAGGGAAGCAACAATCATCCCCTTGCTGAAGCCCGGCAAAGATGGAACTGATTGTGGTTCATACAGACCGCTCTCTATGCTAAATGTCGACTGCAAAATACTGTCGGCACTCCTCGCCAATAGACTACGCAAAGTTATCCCCCTGCTAATACACCATGACCAAACTGGCTATGTACCAGGACGCTCCATAACCGAAAACTTATGGAGGTTGCACCACATCATATACCGCACTGAGCGAGACACCCAGAAATACGCGGTGGCATCACTTGATGCCACCAAGGCCTTTGATTCGGTTAATTGGGAATGGTTATACGCCACCATGGTCAGGATGGGCATTGGACCCGCTTTCCTTAAATGGACCCAATTGCTTTACACCCACCCCGTGGCCAGAGTGCGCACCAACAAGACATACTCTGGCAAATGGCCCCTCCACAGAGGCACACGACAGGGATGTCCCCTATCCCCCATGCTTTACATCATTGCTGCAGAGGCAGTGGCCGCATACATTCGGCAGGAATACGGTGGAGGAGGCATCATACTAGATGGAGTGACACACCTTATCTCCATGTACGCGGATGACACTCTTCTCTACCTACATAACCCTGAGCACCTCCTGCCCTACATCTTGGAGACACTAGAATGCTTCCAAAAACATACTGGCATCCAGATAAACAAAGACAAGTCGTGTCTCTACCCCCTCGCAGCACTATATAGCAATGAGTGCGGATCCCTGCCCCCACTAGCTCTCCAGTGGAAGGTGACATCCTTCAAATACTTGGGTATTACCATACACCGTAGCCCGGTCACTGAACATATCCTTAACACAGTCAGATCAAAGGATGCACTCACCAACTCCATGGCTTTCTGGGGGAAACTCCCTCTCTCTATGGCAGGAAGAGCAGGACTCCTCAAAATGGTAGCGCTCCCACGCCTATTGCACTGCTTTACCAATGTCCCCTACAACATCCCCTCAGCCTTTTTCAGAGACCTGAACAATCTCTGCAGAGGATTCCTGTGGCAGGGGGGCAGGCACAGGGTGGCGCTTGATATCCTTCAAAGGCCCTACGAGAAAGGTGGACTGAAAGTCCCTAATTTCGAATTATATTACCTGGCCAGCCAACTGAAGCACGTAACGCACTGGATGGCTGATGAAACCACCACTGACACCAGACTTCTCCAACCGGCTCTGCCGCGACTGCTACTCCGAGACTTGTTATGGGTCGAGAAAGGGGCTCCACAGCGTCACCCATACCTGGCCAAGCTGGGAATCCAACTCTGGAAGCGGGCCTGCAAAGCTGCGGGGCTGAGGGACCCATACTCCCCACAGATCCCCATTGCAGCAGTCATGGCGAAACCCTCTTGGGGGCACACTGAAACTCGCTCGGTGTGGGAGCCTTATGGGGTGGCAGTACTGGGCGACCTCATGCACGAACATGAACTTTTGACATTCCCCGACCTCTGCGAGTCGACGGGCCTGCCCACCGGGCAGTTCTTGCTCCACAGGGCGGTAACACTGGCCTTAAGGAAAAGATGGCCAGAGATGGACAATCAATTCACTGAGAACGAAACCATCGAAACACTGCTGGACACTGCCGAAGGAGGCCACGAAACCTCCAGAATATACGAAGCCCTATTACTGGCAACGACAACGAATGAACTAAAATGTAAAAGGAGATGGGAGAGCGAAATGGGCCTTGTATTTGAGGACAACACATGGGAGAAAATAACCCACTACCATAAAAAGACTTCCAGGAATGCTCGCCTCCAATTAATACAGCTATACATCACAAACAGAGCCTACCTTACACCCGACGTCATATCAAAGTTTAAAGGGGCCTCGCCACAGACATGTCCCAAGTGCCACGCCCCGCAGGCAGGAATGACCCATATGTTCTGGAGCTGTCCCGCGGTCCTAAGGTTTTGGGCCCGGGTGAAAGAAAGGGTGGCGCTGGCCGGGATTGAAGTGGTAACTCATGAACCTGCAGCTTGCATATTGGGGACATACAGGCGAAGCAGCAAGGATAAGCCCCTAAATAGACTCCTAGACTTGATTTACATAACAGCTAAAAGGCGCATAGCCATGGGCTGGAAAAGCGTACGGGGTCCCAGCGAGGCCCTTTGGTGGTATGATCTCAAGAGATGGATCGCCGCGGAGACGGCGGCTTGGGAAATGGCAATCCAGGTACAAAAACTAGACTCCAGTGCAGATCTTCTCCGCTGGGTGGAGCTGACAGAGCCACTTCTCCGTCCAGCGACACAGGACAGCACACCGAACAGTCCTGGCAGTCCCTGCTCGGCACGCGAGCCCATTGAGGACTGAGGCTTTAACTGCGGTCACGGGGGAAAGGGGGTGGAGTGGGCGGGAAGGGAATGTTAAGGTTGACGTTTTTGTTATTACACATACTACAATGCTCCGCCATTGCGCTGTTCGTTACATGTTTTGAAAAACCAATAAATTATTTTCAAAAAAAAAAAAAAAAAGAACGTATCCAAACTACAACGCTTAAAAAAAACAAGGCGTTGAGGGCAGTGTTGGGCCTCAAACACTTTGACCACACGATGCAAAGCTCACTGGCTTCCCATGAAAGCACAGATCGACGTAAAAACTCTTGCGATCGTGCACTGCTGTGTTCATAATGGAGTGAAGACTGCAGTGTGCCCCCTTCGCTCCTCCTCCAGCCTGGTTCTCCAAACCCCAGGTTTAAACTTAAACCAGCTGGAGGCTCCAGCTTTTGCGTCTCTGCGCCAACACTATGGAACTGACTCCCTGCCCACATCCGAAACAAACCCTCATATCTTGCCTTTAGAAAATCTATGAAAACCTGGCTGTTTTGCTGGGCTTAAGGGCTACTGTTTGCCAGCATTCTACGCAGCACTTTATAGAAGCACTTTGTAGTAAAAGTAAATAGAATTAGTGAAGGACATTTCAATTTACCTCCCTTGTGGCTGTTGCTAACAGGTGCTATCACCCTCTATGATGGCCCTTATTTCCCACCCTGTAAAAGATGAAAGCCTAGAAAATGGGATTTGTTGGAAGTGAAAAAACCTCAGACATTCTACTTTTGATGCCAAACATAAAAACAAAGTTGGAGACCAGTAGTGCATATGGTGGTGCAGCAGATAGAATAACGTTGCAGTAGACCATAAAGTCCACCTCTTGTGCTCTTGTGATTGTCATGAGTGGTGTCACCTCCACGTCATCTCTTTGGAACCATTTCCAATTCACTCACCCATGCTACGTAAGGCACACACCTGATAACTCATTGGCATGAATAGCTCTGTATGGGAGCATGATCATCTAAGGTATGCTGCAGCTCTAAGGAAGTACTGTAAACAACCCAGAAAGCAGTTTCAAGTACAATAATCTCATTAGAAAGCTTTGTTTGCTGTAGCCGAGAATGACTCAAAACGAAAACCAGGATGAACAAAAGTGTCTGTACAGTTGGCTAATGAGTGTTTATATATTTCTATCTCTGATCATGGGTGTGCCAAATGTACACCAAGAGTCATTTCTTGGTGCCGGAATAGTGGACGGCTACAAGTGCTGGTACTTTGAGGGTGCACGATCAGCTGTTCCCAGCAATTGTTCAGGTGCTAATTTGCAAGCCACGTTCATATTTTACTGTTTCTTTGGTTTGTATTTCAAGTACAAAGTAAAAAGAGGACGTCACACAGTCTGTCTAATATGTTTTAAATAGGTCTTCTTTGTCAGCAGAGCATTTTAAATGGGAAGACACAGCTGTGAGTAGGCAATTGGTCCCATAAGAAGTGTAAATATTGTGTGATCAGAAATTGTAGGAGTGAATAACAAACTGTATGCTTTGTAAAACAATGACTACAAGCAAGTGACTGTATACATTTTCTTTCACTGGTGACTTTACACCTCCATAGTACGGCTGTAAAACACATAGAAGATTATTTAGGCTCCCATTTACACACATCTGTACCTCGGAAGGTATGTGATCTAGTGCCTAAATTGTAGACTATGCTCATATCTCGGCTTCACCGCTTAAGTGTTTGATCCTGGGCAAATCATGTAATCTCACTGTGCCCAAACTACGAAAATAGGTAGTCCTAGCAGTCACAGTGTGTGGAAGTCAAATAAACCCTCATTCATGGTGCTCTAGGCTATTGCTACTGACAAAGCCAACAATTATGGTTATGGATAGTAAAAATTATTTCTTTGTTGCAACATTTTCATGATACAAAGAATTATGTGTGGGTCCCTTTGAACATCTTGGTTACAGGTGCTGTTGCTGATTGTGTAAAGACATTTTAGCAAAGTAAATTTGATAACAAATATATTTAAATTATACATTTAATTGAGAGCAAAATCATTGCACAAATAGATTAGACAACGGCAATAAAGGCTTTTGCAGCAGCAAGATCTAGGAGATTGTGGTTTAGACAGTGCCTCCTCTAAGATAGTCGTCAGAATCATTTCACAAGAACTCATAGATTTGATGGAGACCTACAACATCCTTCCCTAAAACAAGACAGTCTTCAATCTTGAAGTATCTGGTAGGGAAACCACTTGGGAAGCAGCTTTAGGGGCTGGTTGATGCTCAGTGAGTAGTTGTACATTGGTTGTAATCCGTTTTTGGCCTGTTTCATGTACTCTAGTGGAGCGGTTTGAGTGTTTTTTCAATCGTTTTTCTGACCAATTTGTGCTATTGTGATGGGTTTCTCTTGTGTTTCTGTAGCTTCTGACCCTGTTTTTCTGTGCTGGCCTGCATGTAGAGTGTGCAGTCCGTGGGCTGTAGTCCTTTGTTTGTGTCTGGCTTTCTCCCAGTCCCGCCCTCCCCTTCCCACCTCCCCTGATTGGTACGTCCACCTGGTCATAACTGACCTTCCCAGGGCAGCCCTCTGCCCATGAAGCCGCCGCAGCTAAGGGTCCAAGGCAAAGGGCGGCTCCCACAGAGGCGGCTCCAGATTGTGTCTGTAGGTGTCATCAGGGGAGGCCAGCGGCCAGCCTTCAACCAGCAGCAATCGTTAAGGTAGGTGTGGCCTGGGTTGGGTGGAAAGTAGAGCAATCATTCTACTCCAGAAGCCCTGCCACTCTACCTGCCCTGGACCATAGCAGACCAGGACATTAACACTAACCTGCTTAACAACTAGATAGAATTGTGAATGTGAGCACATGCCACACTTAGATAGAATTATGAACATTAGCCTGCGTCGCATCTAGATAGAATTGTGAATGTTAGCAAGAACCAGAGTTAGATAAAATTATGAACATTAGCCTGTGCCGGACCCAGACAGAATTGTGAATGATAGCAAGTACCATTTAGTTAGAATTGTGAACATTAGCCTGTGTCGCATCTAGATAGGATTGTGAAGGTTAGCAAGTGCCACACTTAGATAGAATTGTGAATGTTAGCCTGCGTCCCATCTAAACAGAATTATGAATGTCGGCCAGTGCCACATCTAGACTGCATTGGGATATTACCAATGCCACATTTAGATATAATTGTGAATGCTGGCTTTCTTTGCATCTAGATAGGATTTTGAAGGTGGGCCAGTGCCACATCTGGATATAATTATGAATAATGGCATGTGTCATATAGAGAAGGATTGTGAATATTAGCCACTGCCAGATCTAGATAGAAATGCAGAGATATTCAAGTGCCACATCTAGAAAGAATGTGGACATTTAGCACATATCACTTCTAGATAGCAAGGCGAATAACCAACCCACTAACAATTTCACCCCTCTGCATACACCTCTCAAACTCTAACCAAACACAACCACAACCCTAAAGCACAACAAACCGCAAAAACCTCATTACACTGCAACAACAAAACAAACCACACATAGTTTCGCACAACAGCTGCCGACCGGAAAGCACCCCCAAGCTCAGCGAACGGTGTTAACCAAACTGAAGCTGCCAACAGCACATCACTGCTCTCCTGCACTTATCCTGATAGTTCCCACTAACTTCACCCCCACCCCCTTTCCTTTTCGGATCTTCCAGAGTGCCAGGGGACCACTCCGATAGTGATAGTGCGTGGTACAAATATCCTTTAACATGAACATTAACATTCCAAAAGGGCTAATCCACCGACTAATATACTAGCTGTGATTATGAGTATAAAAGAAGCATATGCCCCCTATATTCGCTTCAGTGTAGCGGTGCTCTGGAATCGGCTGTGGAAAAAACTGCAGAGGTGGGCAATACCGATGGGACTACTTAATATGAATATGCTATGGCATAAAAATACCACGTAACCAATTCCTTCTCTAGGTGCATCAGACTTAAGTAAGGCTGTGTATTGGTCTCGACCCGTTTTAAACTGCATCATGCGGATTTACCATTGAGTCTGAACTCATATGAAGTATTTCCACCTAAATTAGGAGATGATAAAACTCAGTGGATTGGCTATGATGATGATTTGATCATTCTTGATGCCACTCCTGTGGGCCTACAGAGGCAAATAGCATCTCCAAGCCACTTACACTAGGGAAAATAATGTCAAGATCAATACCAGCAAAACCAAGATCATGGTGTTGAAAGACAGCCATATTGGTAAAAAAAGACCCTATATAAATGGAGGATTGATGAGCAGTCAGTGGATGTAGTCACACCTTATAGCTACCTGGGGGTAGATATAGATCAAAAGTTCAATTGGAATTGTCAACGCGTGCATGCTTGGCGTATTGCCTGGTTTTATGTTGCTACCCTCAGGAAGTTTGTGACACAGAGCTCTGGTTATTATCTGCAGGCATTTATATATATGTATATATATATATATATATATATATATATATATATAGAGAGAGAGAGAGAGAGAGAGAGAGAGAGAGAGAGAGAGAGAGAGAGAGAGAGAGAGAGAGAGAGAGAGAGAGAGAGAGAGAGAGAGAGAGAGAGAGAGAGAGAGCATAAGATGGATTACAATGAACTGTCGAGTAAATATCTGCAGGGAAATGACACGACCTGATTCTGGGATGATATTGAGGCCCTCTTCCATGCACTATAATGTAATTGCAGTGTATTCCTTTGATTTTATCATGGTGTTTCCGATTTAAATGTTTTATTTGGCATAAACATCTATAGAAATTTATAAAAAGACATAATGGTTGAGTTATACTAATAATAATAAAAGTTATTTTTTTGCAAGCAATATTGCTGCCTGTCGTCTTTGCTGTTTTTACTGATTACTTTTAAGTACATTCATTACAAGTTAATAAAACTAGCTTTTGTTCATATTGCAGTGATTTTATAATACTAGGTAGATGTTTCAGTATAGGGTTCCCACTATAGGGCCGCATTCAAGGTTTTTGCTCTGGGTACTATGTTGTCTGGAAACAGCCCTGGGGACACTCCTCCAGTAGGCCTGCCGACCGTTTTCCATGTTTTGGCGCAGTTGTGAACCACAGCTAAGCTAGAAGCTCGTTACAAGATTCCCTACTATGCCACGTTGAGGCATGTCTTGAACTAATTGTAATCTGCATTGCTTCAAAACTCATTTACTAACAATGTCACACAAACTAAATGGATGTAATTTTTATAACTGAAACCATAAAATGGCTGACCTTTTTAGTGAGAAAATATGTATGGCAGAGACAGACTTTCTTCTCCATAGCTCTTTTGGGAATGTGACAGCATAGGTATTGACTGCTACAGCCAGATGAATTGCATGAAAGCGGAGCATGATGCATGTTTCTAAGAAACATGCCTTTAAGTGTGCCGTCTGTCTCTAGTACCATCCCAGTTCGCATGAAAAGTACAAAAAGAGGAAAGTGTTCCTTTTAAATAGTTCTATTTGCCTTTTCAGATATGTGCTGTAAAGTTATGTGGTCTTGTGTTGCGCAATTTATGACATATTAAAAGCCTCTCTTGCACTTAAAGCATCACATTAAGAGAAAATACTCATTCTGTTTGCACCAAAGTTGAGTGCTACAGATCATGACAGCATACAACCCGCTCACAGTTGCATCAGTTCACAAAAAAATATCGAATGAACTGAACATGTTTCTAATAGCAGATAACTGCATTGGGATGCCTCACAAACATAAGTGCGACTGAAGGTAAAAAATTAAAAGCAAAGTTGTGAAATTCAACTGCATCAGGCCGGCCCTTTGTGATTAGGGGGGCCTCGTGCATGTGAACCTTTTCATGGATGGTTAATCCAGCCCTGTGCATAAACAGACTAAACATGAGCAGAAAGGAGCACAAGCAGAGTTAAGGATAAGCAGAGAGAAAAACAGGAGCTGAGGGAAACATATGATGAGGAAAGCATGAGCCAAGGGAAGTGTACGTTGGATAATGCACACGCTAAGAAAAGCATGAGCCTAACTAATCGAAAGGCGAGCATATGATGAACTGAATACAGTTTGATATAAATTGGGCATGAGCAGAGGAATATTAAAACATGGGTAAAGAATGGGCACAGAAAATCAAGAGCTGTGCCGAACAAATCCAGAGGAAAGCATGAGCTGAGTATGTATGCGCATCGCAAATTTAGTCTTAGACATTACAACAGATTGTTTAAAAATAATGTTTGAACCCTTGTACTGTCCGCCATACTCTAATGGCTCTATCAAGAGAATCATGGCGGCAAGGGGTTAGCTGTATTTACACCATCAAAATCAATTTGTGTCTAATCTGTACACTGGTGCAGCACAGGTTGGCATTTCTGGATTCCCAGAAGATGCTGCGAGTGAGGCGCTTTGGCAAAGGGGAGCGGGTTCCTGCTACCAGAGTTACACAGGTTGCTCCAGTACAGCGGAACTTGCTATTTAGAGAGGATCACAGCACCAAAGAACAGGTGGCCAACTCAGATTGAGGCCACACTAAGAGAAATACATTTTGGAATATTCTAAGAGTGGGAGAAGCAGAAGTCACTGTTTGGGCTTGTACGCCTCTGATACAAGAATAGTAGAAAGTGACAAAGGTCAGGGTGGATGTGGGTTGCTGTTTCCATACTTGAATGGTGAAGGCAGTGCTGGCCTGTTCTTAGTTGCTGTGACAGGGTAGTAAGTGCTTAAAATGGCGGGCAGAAAAGAGCCCCAGGAAGTTATGACTCTTGATTTGGACTCCACAGTTGAACGTTTTGAATCCCCGATTCCCTACTGACACTGTTGGAGGAACTACTCGTTCACCCTTGGACTGAGTTATTTCACCTGCTATTTATTAAAACTCAATAAGTGACTCTGTTGGCAGAAAGTCCTACTAAGATGGCTCGAGTGAATATTGTTCTGTAGTTGCCTGTGAATACTGACTTGAATGACATAGTTAGATAGTTATGGACTGCCAGACTATTCTTGTTCTCTTAGTGACTGCCTGGTTTTCTTCCACCAGGGTTCGCAGGGTTCGGCTCACTGCCTTGCATCGTGAATGCCTGCACCAGTGACATCAAGTCCACGTCTTGCATTAACCTTTCGCTGTCGGAGCCAAGTGGCCAGCGCCAGCGGCCGAGGGTTTTGCTCAAGGCACCTACATTGGCAGAGATGGAGGAGATGAACATTTCAGAAGTAAGACATCACGCCCTGTTTGTTAAATCCATTGGCACCGGAAAGCATTGGCAACACCCGTAGAGTTGCCCAGTGTCAGCAGCTGCACAAAATCTAAAGACCATGGAATGCCCTGGGGAAAATTACTATCTGTTTGGTTAATGTATAATACAGTTCTCTTAAACAGTAGCCAACCACAGAATTCTCCTTACACAATCATTTGGCTGCAAATTAAATTTCTGTTGTTAATGCTTCTGCATGATATTTATACTTTTAATAAAATGAGTATATTAAGGACAACTTAAAATGCCATGGGGTTCGTTTTGACTGCGGTCACAGGTGGATGTAAAAACAAACCGGGGTGTGTTAGGACAACGAACCTTGGTCCTTCCCTTTCTTTTCATTTTCAGAAAGTGCAACATCTTAGTGGACAACAGTCACTAACAGACTGGGGTTTTTCGTCGAAAGTCTTACAGGGTCTTCCTTGACTTAGTTGGTTTACTTCTTCAGGATGTTGCTTTGTCTTTCTCGGATTGGTGCAAAGATCTGCCACTCCCATGCATGGTGTGTGAATTAGTCTAGATGGCTGTATAGCGTCAGGCTCTTGAGTGGTAGGATTGTTTTCTCCTTCCCCTTGGAGTAAGACATGACTCAGCTGCTATCACCAGGAATTCCTCTGATGGACAACCTCTTTCTTCCACTAAATGATGTGTTGGGGACCAAGCATCCAGAGACCCTTTTCCACACTCTACACCAGCTTCTTTCTGGTATTTCCTTTCTTGGTCCTATCCTCCTCCTCTCTCTTGTCCCTCTGTTCTGCCCTCCACGTCTGTTGCCTCCTCATTGCCCGCCACCTGTCTCCTCCCTTTGCCTCACATCTCTTCACCTCTATTATTCCTCTCCATTCGTCTCCCAAGTGCTGATTCTCTCCTCTCCTCTGGTCTTGCTTCCATCCCTGCTCCACCTTTACCTTCCCCCTTACACTCTTGTCACCCCCTTTATCCATGCTTCCCTATCACTTCTTCCTTCTGCCTGCTCTCTCCATGATTCTCTATCTGATCCTCCTTCCCCCTCCTGTCTTCACCCACCTCACTCCAGTGCTCCTTCGGTCTCCTTTCTACAGTCTCTTCTCTCTACTGTTCCTTCCATCTCCTTTCTACATTGTGCCCTCTCTGCTCCTTTCTACCATCTGCAGAGGCGTAGCCAGGAATGTCTGAAAAGTGGGGACTGAAGCTAATGTAGTTGGGCCCACTGCAGTGACATTAACATCTGTAAATGCCCACACAATGCTGCTGAGTGGGCATTTACAGAATTTGGGTGGGCCTTGCCCGCTCAGGCCCTACCCTGTCTACACCCCTGCCTTTCTGCCTCCTTTCTCCACCTATCACTCTCAGCTGCCAACTCTGCTACTTGCCCACACCCCCTTGCATGCACACCCTCTCCACTCCCTTAGCTCTTACACTGTTCTCTTCCCAATAACTTTGTTTATTTTCCCTCAGTGCAGGTTGCAGCATCCCTAACGGGGTGAGGATCCACAGGTTCCTAGAACATGAAACTATGCCTGAGGATAGGCAAGTAGGTATTTGAACCTCAACTCTCTCAGCTGGGAGTCATGTGCCAGCAGTACACATAGCAGTTCTGCGACCCATGACTATTTAAGCATCATCCACCATCTTGGATTTAGACCATAGATTAAAGTCATTACCGCCAGCTGGTGGATCAGGCTTTGGCCTCACTATATGGCATGGTGTGATGTTGGCTTTCTCTTTGTCACACGGCCCCCAAACTGTACCACACAGGGATCACGTACAGTACCACGAGCAACACTTATATATTGGAGTCTTTGAACAAATCAACTATTTTTGCAGGCAGGACTTGCTCATCTGACACTCACATTTGCAGGCCTGCTGACCACCAGGAATATTTACGGACTTGTTATTATCCTGCTTGGTGCCTTTTGGGGTACTACAGGGGGTATGAAACAAGGCTAGGGATGGGCTGGGGTGTCTGCAAGATCCCACATCACTAGAGTGGGTGGTGATCCATAAACTGCATTGAGACCCCAGCCCATACTCTAACCTTAAGCATGGGACTTTGCCACACCAGGCCAATCCGAGTGACAGACAGACACAAAGGGACTAATTACAAGGTTCCCGCCAACCCCCGTAACACCGAATCTGGCGCCTGACTTCCCGGAACCACCGGGACATTACAAGTCCCGGTGGCGCGGGAAGTCAGGTGCTGGATTTTGTAACCCCCCCATTCCCATCAAGTCCCATAGGACTCGATGGGAGTGGGGAGACGGAAGCACCAGCACCGTTGCTAACGGTGCCTTTGATTCTGTGAAAAGTCTGCCTACTGGGGCCGCTGCACTCGTAATGAGGCCCAAAGTCCCCTTTCTGTCCTAATTGGAATAGAAAATAGTGAACAGATAGCATAGGCATACCAATGAACTATGGTACGGAGTGCTCCGGTGGAGGAGGCAAGGAAAGGTGCATGGGAGCCAGGTCGGAGAAGCACAGGATTACTGTTTGGAAGTGAGGTGAGCATGAGGAGACAGATGCAGTGAGAATACATAGTGAAGACTTTGGGGGAATGAATGAAACACTGATTGACAAAGCCAACAGCTTTGGCTATTGTATTGAATTATTTTTTCTGTTTGCACTTTGCTAGCACTTTTAAGAGCTGCCAACTTTTAGAGCTTACGGAAACAAATAGTGAGGCCCAACCTTGGTCCCATGGAGCAACATTAGCAACTTCACAGAAGGTGACATCAAAGGAAAGTATATCACAATCATGTACCTTTGGCAATGCACTGACTAGGCCTCATTTCTTGAATGGGAAACTGCTTTTGCCATCCAGAATTAAAGTTCAATGTACCATGCTAAATGTACAGGTGTTTTCTAGATGTGGACTTACTACTCAAAGGCCTTCAATCTGAAGTCCTGCTGCGCTCAAGAGGAACTTAAATGTCCCGAACATGACCAAGGCTCAATGACTTCACTTTCACTGCATCTTTCCGATCACTCTCCGGTTGCGCTTCCCTACAAGCCTACATAATATCATTTCAACTCACTTGACCTCGTCTTCCTCTCCCCATCCCTAAACACTCCTGCAGCCCCGATTTATCCCTCTCCATCGGACGACACCATCATTCAAATTGACTGTATCTGCTTCCCTCTTCACTCTAGCTCCTCTGCTCCCTCCTACAGATCAAAAGTGCATTCAAACCTGACTCCTTTGCACTATGTCCACACCCAAGTCAGGTATTGTCTTTAAGGTCTCCCTCCTTCTCTCATCACACCCCCCTAACAGGCCGTCCTACACTTCAGCTTGGAAATGGCTGCTCAGTTTGAATATCACTATCCATCTTGCTGTTTCACTCCACATTGACCTCACCCCACTCTTTCTCCTCCTCAGCTTGACCTACCAACACTCTTTAACCTACTGCTCGCCTTGGAGACCTTCCCAGCCTGCTACAAGTTGGTCACTGTTTTGCCCAGCTGGGCGCAATAGCCCTGCACACAATATACCCACCTCTCTACTCCCCCACTTCTCCAAGGTTCTTGAGCATTTTGTCTTGAACCACCTCGGATTATACAGAAGAGGGCTTCCAGTAATACTTTCACAGGTAGCAACTGGAACATTCTAGTATTCTTATACTTCTATACCTGTGTAAACATCTTCCTTCCTAACTTGAAGTTACATATCACTCTTTGTCGGAAGGTCATAGAATTATATCAAACCAGATCATTTCTTTATTAACAATATACATTTTTTTAAAAAACAGATTGCCCATTCGGGAGTGCATGGATTCTTACACTTATGAGGTTACAAATGACAAAACAAACCACAACAAAAACATTTTTTCAATATTTAATTTCCGACTTAATAACCCAAAACACCCTGGTGTGCTTCGTATCTACCCGAAAGCTATTATTTAATCCCAATCACCAGTTAGTACAACAAATACACATTTCCTTCTCAATTTTCTTAACACTGTATTTTATGGTGCATGTGATTTCTAATTTTCTTGAACACAAAGTTTTCTATGCTGTATGCAATTCCCAACATATGTATGTTTCAGGTCTGTAAAGGGGGTAGTTATAAGGAAAAGGAACGATCTCTCCTTTAGGTAGGTGGTATAACTACCCCCTAGTATGAACATAGAATAGGTATAAAGTTCCTTCCGCAATGAGAAGTGTAGATCGATACTTGACGTATTCATATATTTCATTGTAAATGTTGGGATATCACCAAAGTACCAGCAAAATAAATGCAAGTCTCATGGGAACCATAGCGCCCTCTATCCCCTCAAGACGGTCTAGCATTTGAGCACATTACAGACCGAAACATACATAGGTTGAGAATTACATAAACGTCAGTGTGCCGTAGGCAAACTATCTCAATTGCAAGTTGTCTCTCATGCACTGATGGTCTTCCTTGTCTATAGGTATGTGCTCCATTGCAAGCAATGTTGCATCCTTGTACAGTCATTGTATTTAATCTTCACAGTAGACATATGATCACCAATCATGGCCTTGTTTTCTCTCTTGTCACATACAGGCACTGACATACACAACCACCCTGCTCTAAACCTTCAGCCCACACAGACATACAAAGATGCCCCCACTCACTTGTTATGGGTCATCTCATGCCTCATATTGCCCTGTGATATCTATTGACAACTAACGTCCAGACACACTCACTTTCAATATTGTAATGACATAGGACACCTGCAAATGCACAAACCCATGTCAGCACTTCGCCATTAACGTGACTCCAACAATGTTAGGCCTCATCACAAGTCACAACTCTTGGCATATCCATAATGTGGTCATCACAATACTTGGACAGGCTATAATGAGACTTCCATAAAATACATAACTTGGAACATGATACCTTGGATCGCTGTGTTGCTTTGGATCACATCACTGTCCTGTGAGAGGCATGTTCCTTTAGATTCTGTCCTGAAAGGGGTGTGGGTCTACCTAACGTAAACCTCAACCTGCTCAAGATCCTGGGGCTTTGATGGTGTTTTGGTTTACTAAAATGTAACTACTATGATGCGTGTGATAAATACCCTCGGATTAAAAAAAATTATTAATCCATTTTATATAAATGATTTGATGATGGGGCTCTATAGAAATCTTGATTCTTATGATCCTTGATGTATACACATTGGGGCTTTTATGATACGTGTGATTTAGAAAATGTGACTTTCAACATTCTTGGGTCCAAGAAAAAGTAACTAACATGGTACTTAGAAATCAATTTATTTATAATATATCTAGTCTTCGATTTTATACAAAAACCCAGCCAGGTTTTTTTCAGAACGTCAAAGTAATATGGAAAAAGGTTCCACGAAAATGTTCTGTTCAGTGGAACATCAGCCATCATTTTGACTTGAGAGTCATGTGGCTTATTCAAATGTGACTCTCATAGTGCATCTGCGCGATGCACATTTCGGGATCTCTCAATGTGTCTCTTGAATTCCGCCCAGAGTGACTCTTTTTATATAACTAGTAAGTATGCTCATGGTTTTACAGGAAGAAGAGTCGCCCAGTGCCGAGATGAGGAGGGTCACCAGCTCTCCTCTGCCGTTAAAGCGCGACCGTTCCTTCTCAGAACATGACCTGGCACAGCTCCAGAGCGAGATGGCAGATAGCCTGCCCGAACAAGGACATCCAAGACCAGTAAGGACTGAAGCCCGACCCCGTTCAGGAAGCATGACAACCACTCCGATTTACAGCCTCAAGAGCAAGGGTGAGAAGTCCACATGAATCAATGCATGGGAGTTTCAAATGAACATTGATTTATTCCCTGCACGAAAGGGATTCATTTGCTATGCACTTATCAGTTTATGGAAAGGGTCTGAAACCTTTGGCTATCCAGATGTTTTGGACTAGAACTACCATCAGCTCTAGCTAGCATAGTCTATAGTGAGGGATTGTGGGAGCCATAGTCCAAAACATCTGTAGAGTCTCAGATTGCAGACCCCTTCTCTAAGAAATTGAAAAAAGCATAATATGGACATCATCTACTGAAAAGCGGGAAGGCCTGGGATAATGAATGGGTTGCCTAACACTGCCCCTAAGACTGCCATGTTTATTTCGGTAAGCTCTGGATCTGAAAAGTTGCCAATTGGACACTCATTCCTGAAGTCTCCTATCTATGAATATTCGTGAGCTCCAACATTGGAAATACACCAGTGGTATCCTTTTAAATGGGTAATTATTGGACAATTTAGAGTTATATGAGAAGGGCACATTTACATAGGTATATTTGTTCTACCAGCCCAATCAGCAATGGCTAGTGAGTGCTGTCGAGTTAACTGATTTAGTGGTCACCAGTGTGCTGGGATGTTTATTACCCGTACCAAGGGTGCTGCAGATCTGAGTCCTCCAGTCACTAGCAAGTGGATACAGCAAAACAAAAGAGGTGATGGCTGGAAGGTTTAGAATTAATCTTAAAATCTGACTTTGCTCTGGGCAACCCTCCAGACCATCACTCTTCACCTGCCAAGCCATTACAAAAGGGGAACGACCATATGCAAATCGGGCTTGGTCCCACCCCAAAAGGGGCAGTCCAGCCCAAACTGCTAGGTCACATCCCTTCTGCACGAGACCACAAGCATCGCCAGACATGTTTCGGCCTTGTTGGGCCTCATCAACGAGGAGAAGCTTGGGTCTCGAGCCCAGCAGGTACAGGCCTACATCTGGGCATACCCATCCCACTAGGGGTGACAAAGCAAACACAAAGAGGTGATGGCTGGAAGATTTAGAATGAATCTTAACCTCTGGCATTGCTCTGGGCAACCATGCAGACCACAGTTCTTACGCCTGCCAACTAATTACAGAAGGGTCAAAGACCATATGCAAATCAGGCTTGGTCCTACCCCAAAAGGTGCAGTCCAGCCCAAACTGCTTGGTCACAACCCTTCTGCACGAGACGACAAGCATCCCCAAACATGGACTAGCAAGTGGATAGCAGGACATTGGAGGAAGATTTTGGAAAGCTCCATTTGCCACAAAGCTGAGATGGTTTTGGCCTCATTCTTTAAATGAATAGCATGCCTCCTGTTCTGTTTTAAGGCAATGCAGTGACTTATAAACCAGCCTTCATTGTTTGAGAAAGTGTTGACTTGGTCTCAGAACAGACATTAAAAACCTAGCTAGACTTTCTCATATAGTCATCAATGGATGCAGGGGAGCACAGATTGTAATATTTATTTTCCCTACCTGTAGTGCCACACTCCCAGGACAGGGACTCTCTGATGAAGGGAAAATAGTTGAACTTGAGTCTACAGATTTCCCTTGTGGCTACCCGAGAGAGAATGCTGTGAACACTCCTGCTTTTATCTTATTTCAACTGTATTGTGCCATGCCTCGGCTCTCCTCTCCTGTGTTATGCATTGACTTGGTGCATAATGGATGGTCCCACGATTAGGATACACTCCAGATGGGATGGCCACAAAAAGCAAATCATGAGCCATCGTGAAATTAGCTCTTTAATTTCTAATACACGCATGTTAAAAAATATAATTGAAAATGAAGGTTTAGGCTGCTATTTAATGAAGGCCATTTTCTAGCAATAACTTAAATGCAAAGGTTTTGCAATATTTGTCTCAACTTTTACCTAGAAACCTTAATAAAGATATTAAAATGCAAGACTGAAGCTTATCGTGCCACTTATATCTCTACCATGTCTGCCACCCTCCCACGTGTCATCTGCGGCATTAGTAGCCAAATGAATTTACGAAGTCTGGGCCTGCAGTTTTGCTTTTCCCATTACAGGCATGCTCATCCAGAAGGCTTCGGTCGAATTGACAGGCCTGACTGAGGACGATTTTTATAGCATGAGGCCACTTGACAGGTATTGCTTTACTCGAGAAGCCCAGAGGATATCCCATATGATGTAGCCTTTCTGCAGACCTGCTGCAAGGACCACGCCTGGGTCTGGATGTTCAGTAATGCGCTCTCTTTCGCACATCAGGATTTGCACGGTTTTCAGCTATCAGTTGTGTGGGCAATTCATAAAAGTACCAATTCTGGCACTCGGGTCGTAAACCTATATTGCATTTTGATAGACTGTGTGATCATGGGGGCCTAGTAGATAAAACTGTGATTAACCAGTAGGTCACAGTTTCAAATTCCTGTGGTGTTAAATCGCTCTTACACCGTAGCCCAATTAAATGAATACTTTTCAGGTGAGTGACAGCAAAATCTGATTAACAAGACCCAGTCACAAATTGGACAAGCCAGGATTTGAATGCAAGCGAAGAACACGTTTTATTATTTTATTACAATGTTCACTATGAATACCTTTGTCTCGTGTAATTCTGACTGAAATGGCACGTCAATACGTCAGCATGCTGCTCCTAAACAACCCTTGACCTGGTTACGCATGGTTTGTTTTCTTACGGCAGATCTGCTGAGCTGACTCACTTTGGATGTTTGACATTGGATAAACATGCAAGAAGGGGTGTGCTCAGGGTGCGCGGTTAGATTAAGAGATACTGTCTAATCTCGTCAGGGCAAAGATATGCACTGCCATATCTCCCAGCCTCCACCCAAAGCCAGGTAATAAGATAGCTGGCTGACTAGCACAGCATTAATATCAAAGTCTGAGACCCATACCAGCAAAAGGTATACGTCATCAATTCACTTTGATTAGCTATACAATGCCACTGCATTGCAATAATAAATACATAACATACAACATACATGGTAAAAACATTTACAGTGCACAAATATTCAGATGATGTCCTTAAAATTTTTCTCTTTCTAGTAACCGATGGTCCAAAATAAAGTGGGCCAGAGTTTAATAGACCGGCACATTGCAAGTGCTGATTTCGTCTGTTAACTACAAGTTGCGTAAACATGGGCGAGTTGCGTGAACGTGGGTTCAACCATTTTTAGTTTTGGCTATTAGGTGGCATTTAAGCACCCCCTATAAGCCAAAACTATTGCATTGCAGTAAAGATAGGAAGATGAGCAGTGAGGAGGGATGCACAGCTTGTGGGTGTTATTTTGTTATTTACCCTCCAAATGACTTCCCATAGCCATAGCACTGTAGGCTTTCGCAGTGCTGGTTTTCTTAGATACTGCCAATGGTGCAAAATAATAAAAAGTACTATATGATTTCTTTCGACATGTTGTCACGAAAGCACAACCCATTAAGGTGCCAACCTGCTGTAAACATTGCCACTGGGAGAACCGCCATGTACAAGGTCCGAAGAAGGGAAGGTGACACGACAGCCAGATAGGGCTGCTGGAAAACTGTGGAAAATGTTGACAAATAACAGTCTCACAGTGAGCCGGGTCTAACAGTGTGCCAGGCCTCACGATTTCCAAGGCTCAACATAGCCTCTCATCGCTAAGTCCCCCACACGAGACCACAATATAACCTCTCTTTAATCCACTAGGGTGGGTCCGAAATTCATTTAGGCCTAGATTACAAAAAAAAAACAGTTTTAATATTGCTGGCTCAGTTAATCCTGGAATGATGGTTCAACGACAAAACGAATATGAGAGCAATGTTGAAAATCCAACCTAAGGATTGGGCAACAAACAAACCCAATACATAAGAGGCCCAAGAGCTGTTTGGTCAACTATAGCGGTAACACCTAGCTCACAACACAATGCAAACAGAGGGCATTGTAAGAAAGGCATGGTATCACCAGGAAGACAGACACAAGTGATCACAGTTCAAGGGTGTTTATTGAACTTAGAAAAGGGGTTGAAAACGCCTATCGAATCCTAAAGCTACAGATGGGAGCAAGCAAAAATAATAATAATGCAGTTATTTTGGTGTCTCATCACAATAAAAAAGCCTATACTAATAAACCTACTGCCAATCCTTACCTCTAATTACAAATAGTGTGGGAAACAATGTTACGAAAAAGAAAGAAGTGTTCACAAAATGATATGTCAGGATGTTCAGGCCGTTGGCCTCCCTTTGGGATAAGGCGGCAAGCTCCAGGTTAGCACAGTCTCTGGCTTCTCCAGCACGAGGGTGGAGTTCAAACAGTAGCATCAGGGCCTTCCGTGCCCAAGTCTCTTTGCCTTTCAAAGTTTCTTGATTCAGAGGGCCAGATGCAACAAACAAACAATAAGTTATTTTCCTCTTTTGGATTTCACAAGTACTCAATTTCTCAGGCGATTCACTATTCACCTCGGATCCCTCTCAGCCGGGCTCAGATGCCCTTTCGATACAATGTTCAACTTTTAGGGTGCATTCCTGTGCACCCCGGATCCCCCTGTGTCGGGATCAGATCCTTTTAACACAATGCTCGTAGGATTTTCCTGTATCCAACTTCTCTGGTGATTCACGACTCGCCCCGGATCCCCCTCAGCACGGCTCAGATCTCAGATCCCCCTCAGTCGGGCTCAGATCTCAGATCCCCCTCAGACTCAGATCCCTTTTTACACATTATTCAATTAGTCTTCCTGCGCCGGATACAGCCTAATTACAATTTCCAATACACCTTTTCATCAACTATCAAAGACTTTGAATGTGCACAGGGTTTTACTTGACCCGTTGCAGGACCACTTCAATTTCACAATTCTTCATCCCTCTTCAAATTTGCCACCTTTCAGCTGGATACCTAACAGAGACTTTCGAATGAGCACCAACGTGGTGCCAGACCACTCTGTCTACGGTATTGTATCTTGGCTTCAAAATTCAATCACCCATCTGATGTTTAATTGTATTTGTGTCGCTTGCCATATACACTTCATTAACTGTTCTCTCCAGTTTTCATTATACAGTGTTGCTGCTTGCAACCTTGGCTTCAACTTGCATTTAACTTGAAAGTCAAATTTGAGTGTATTTTGCATTTAACTTTTCCCATTGATTGTAACCTGCTAGCCCAGTGACTGTTCCATACAGCTGTACTTGCATACTCCTCCCTCTGCCTCCTCTCTCTTCCCACCCATGGCGCTTTCTGTTTCTCCCATCTATTCCAACTGCTTCTCTATCAACTATTCTTCCCTTCTCACTAAGTCTGGTAAGAAGGAGTTTAAAAAGGATATCTTGGCCTCTAACCCTGGTCTCCGTATCGCTGATACCTATTCCAGCACCTCTTCCAGACAGACCCTTACCGACATCCACTTTGTCGTTCCTTCGACTGATCTATGGACCCTGCATACAATCTTTGTGCTCTGTCCTGTCTCCTCATCTCCCATTAATGATGGCACTCAATGGGAAATCCTCATGGATTCCTTTGACTCCTCCAGAGTCATCCTTAATGTCTATCTTAATGGCACTGTGATGGTCCAGGGTCCTCAGGCCAATCTCCTCCTCTTCGATAGGGGTTTCCCTTGCCTCATCAACTTAATTTCCTCTCCGGCTGTCCCTTCCTCTCATTCCTTGGCTACCTTGTCCACTCCTCTCTCCTCCTCTGCCACACTTCAGGCTACCTCCACTCCTCCGCAGGTCATACCTCTGATGTGTACCCCTCCCCGGAAGGTCTTTAAAGCTGGCAACCTTCTGCATCTTGCCACTCTCAACTCTCGCTCTGCTGTCAAACACTCCTCTGACATCTGCCACCTCCTCAAAGAACTGGACCTTGATTTCCTCGGTCTTACTGAGACATGGTTCACGGCCAGCTCTGTCACAAGCTTTGACACTCTTCTCCCTGATGGCTACAAGATCCTCTCCACACCGAGATCCACCTGGCCCAGAGGTGGTGTAATCCTGAGTGGATTCCTGCCACTATCATTCCCACCCAGATCTACCCCTCTTTCGAATGTCTTGTCTGTAGGCTCTCAATCTCTCCTAGCCACTCTCTTACTGTTGCTACTCTCTATCGCCCCCCTGGTCAAATCACCTCTATTCTCTCCGAGTGGGCTGACCTCTCCTCCTCCCTCCTGGCCTCAACCACTCAACTACTCCTCCTTGGTGACCTCAACTTCCATCTCGATTCTCCCTGTCCCTCATCTTTGCTCTTTTGCGACCTCTGCAATTCTCTCTCTCTCTCTCTCTCTCTCTCTCTCTCTCTCTCTATCCTCCCCTCTGGCCCGACGCATTCTGCAGGTCACACACTTGATGTCTTGATCTCCTCTGGCCTCCCCCTCTCGTTCCCTCTGACCACTCCTCTCTCCTGGAGTGACCACTGCCTCCTCTCCTCTCCTCATTTCTCACTCTCTTGCCCCCAAGCCTACCCCAGCACTGCCACCTACCTTCTCGGAGATCCGGCCCATGAAGCACGTGTCAGTTGAGGCTTTCGCTGCCACCTTCTCCCCCCCCCTCCTCCTCTGGTTGACTCAAACCCTGACACAGTTGTAACTCTTCTCTAATCTTCTATTTCTGATACTCTTGATGCTCTTGCCCATGTCATGAGAATCCGCTTGAAGTCCAAAGCCAAGTGCAATTCCTGGTATGACTCTGACCTAGCTACACTTAAGCGTAAGCGGAGGGCGGCTGAGAGGAAATGGAGGGCTTCTTGTTCATCCTCTGACAAACTGGCCTGTCGCCTGCTTCAAAAGCAATGCCGACTATCTGTCCACACCAAGAAGAGAGTCCACATTCAAGCCTGTGTCTCGGCGGCATCTAACAACTCGCCCAAACTCTTTAAAATCTGCAAGGAGCTGGCCAACCCTGCTGCAATCTCTACCCCTACTGTTGCCTCGCAGGCTCTTTGCAATGCCCTTGCCTCTCACTTTATCTTAAAAACCTAGGACATCCTGTCCACCCTCTCCTCCCCTTCGGCTCCTCTCCCTTCTCCACCAGTGATCGCTGGCCCTCCCTCAGCCGCCCTCAGCACCCTTCTCATCGTGTCCTCTTTTCTCCCCTGATGAGGTCGCTAGACAAGTCCGATCTAAGAAAGCCTTGTCAAAATAGGTTCATCCCTGTTCCTTTAAAACCATCAAGGACCACATTAACACCCTCGCTCCGGCCCTTGACGATTTTTGCAACCACTCCTTTGCCTCAGGATCCTTCCCCTCCCCTCTGAAGCACTCCCTTGGGCATCCCCTTCTCAAGAAACCTACAGCTGATCCTTCTGGTCCGGCTAACTATCACCCAATTTCCATTACTCCTTTTCTGGGCCAACTCCTGGAAAAGCTGGCCATCTCCCAGTTTAACCTTCATTCCGATTCTGCTGGCTGTCTCCATGACCACTAGTCCGGCTTAAGAGCTACCAGAAGCACGGAAACTGCTCTCCTGAACATCCGCTCTCCAACCTTGACTCTACCATTCCCTCTGTCCTCTTCCTACTTGATCTTTCTTCTGCCTTTGACACAGTCAAGCATACAATCCTGCTGAACCGTCTCCGTGATAACCTGGGTATCACCGATCAGGCTCTGGCCTGGCTGACCTCTTTCCTCTCTGATCGACCCTCTCAGATCATACTGGGGTCCTTCCAATCATCTATCTCCTTCTCTACCTGCAGTGTTCTCCAGGGGTCTAACCTCTTGCTCTGGCTTTTTAACCAATACCTGGCAACTCTCGCCCACTGCATTGCCATTTTCTGCTCAAATTTCCAGTGATACGCTGACGACACTCAACTCATTTTCAGGCTGCCCTCGGCCAATTCCTCTCCCTCTGTCATCTCTGATTGCCTTACTGCCATTCAAGATTGGTGTTCCGCCAATGATCTTTGGATACCAGCAAGACTGAGATCCTCCTCATCAGCACACCTTCTCCATCCTTTCCCTTCACACTCTGGTGGGCCTCCCTTGGCCCTCCTCCTACCCCCACCTGCGGGGCTAAGAACCTTTGGGTCATCTTTGATTCCACACTTTCCTTCTCCGCCCACATCTCTGATGTCTCTAAAAAGTCAAACTTCCTACTGCACCTCCTCAGAGGTACTCTGCCTTTCCTCTCCTTCCCCCAGAAGCTCACTGTCTCCCAAGCTCTGGTTCTCTCTAGGTTGGACTATTGTAACAGCTTCTTTCTAAATCTACCTGCCTCTACTCTCCGCCGTCTGCAACTAAACCAGAACAGGACTGCAAGACTTGTCCTTGGCCTCAAGCCCTGGGATCGTATCTCTCCAGCTCTGAAATCTCGCCATTGGCTCCCAGTGGATGCAAGGATTAAATTCAAAACCTTCTGCATTGTCCACAAGGCTTTTTGTGACCTGGGTCCAAAATACCTTCAGCTATCCCGCCGCAAATACCTCCCCTCTCGAGCTCTTCGCTCCTCTACCTCTAACTCCCTCTGGGTCAGTCGTTTTTCAAAGAAACAAACTGGGGGTAGATCTCGGTCTTCGGCTGGGGCCTCCCTCTGGAACAGCCTCCCTGCCACTCTAAAACTTGAGGAGAACCATCTCCGGTCCCGGAAGCACCTCAAGACCTTCCTCTTTGCTTCTGCCTTGGCACCCCCTCCCCCCTGCTGATCTGTTCTCTCTTGGCACCTTGCACCTGGCCACCCTCTGTCCTCCTGGCCTTGGTTCCTGCTCACCCTCCCGCACTGCCTCTGGGCCACCCCTTGCACTGGGGTCTGTATCTGAACCCATAAAGTCTGCCCCCCTTTTTCTTCCTGCACTTATCTGACCTACCCTGTCTGCTGCCTTAAACTCAACACTTGCCGGCTGCACTACCAGTTTTGCTGCTTTTATTATTTAATAATTTATTTATTATTATTTCGCTTTTATTATTTATGTATTTATTTATTATTTATTTCTGTTCTCCTTTTGCTCTGCACTTTCCACTTCTCCCCCTTCCTTTCACTTTTCCCCTCTCCGTCCCCCATTCACTTGCGGGTTCTCAATGTCACTGGGCCTAGTAAGATCGTTGTTTTGTTGTCTCCTGTTCCCCTCCCTTGCCTTGTCGCGCTCTGAAACACTTGTGTATGAGCGCGATAGAAAAAAATATCAATTCAATTCAACGTAGACCGGTCTCCCCAACTCACCGGTTGTGCTGACTTCATTGGCTCTGCTTTGTTTTAGGAGCCAAGGACAGAACCACGGCTGCAAACGATTGTTCCCGCCTTGACTATCAATGCGGGAGAGCCCCAGGTACCTCCGACACACAATGCAGGTTTCACAAACAAATCACCTGCACTGGGTGTACAATAATAGAAATTAAATCACGTAGCACTTGCTGCACATGCCTAGGTGGGGGCCCACACCCTTAAGGCCCCAAGGAACTGTACCTAATACCCAAATACCCAAGCCAACTATGCACATGGAAGGGGTATGATAGATACAAAAATATGGTTTATTAAACCATAAAACATGAATGTTCCAATTGTTCTATTTTGAAGAGCATCAGGGCCATGCTAGCGTACAAAATTGAAGTGGCACATTTAACACAAAATAAAGGAAAATCGAACATTCTGGAGAAACAGCTAACATGTGTTTCGACCTAAAGAAGGGTCTTTTTCAAGGCAACAAGGGCGGCCTGTGTGGTACACCTCCAAGATAAATTGCTTCTCAGATGGACTGCAGGACAACTTATATATCAAAATAATGTATTCAGTTTTTCTAGGTTTTGATATCATGCTTTGCTCAGTAAGACATATGACAGGCATTACTGTGATAAATCCTCTGTATTAAACAGACCTGATAGAATATCAGAGACTGGCTCTGTCAATACTAGTTTAATCCGCTCCCTGAAGGGTTAAATTTCAATTTACAGCTGAAGGTTTTATGGACAGCTCTGGGAACCAATCATTGTCCTCCATGTCACTGAATACACCTCTTTTGTTTTCCTATGGTTGCTAGGAGACCGAGGGGCTGGAGCAGGCTGGTGACAGTTACAAATGGGCATATTAAGAAGTCTGTCAGAGAAGGAGCTGGAAAACGAAATATAAAGTTAACACAGGGCACCGTTGCGCTTTTTACTACAAGTTAAAAGTTTTAAGTAAGCGATCGATAGTCGCTAAGTTTTGGACTTTATAATTCCAAGTTATGTATTGAAGCAGAAGGTGTTAGTAGATGACAACGAAGGAGGGGCCGTTAGGTTTTGTCCGCGGCTGAAAGGCGGAGAGAGGAACAGCTGTTTTTGGACAGCCGCGACGGACTCCGAGCTACGCGAGCCGTCGCTGAAGGTGAGGGGGCCGAGACGCTGAAGCGAAGCCACTGACATTGGCTCTGCGATCGAACAGAGGCGGAGCTACGCTGCAGCTGATTTTGTTGACAACGAATGGCCGTCAGCTGTAAGAGAAGGAGAAGAGCCGGGGCTTTGTCGATGTGCAGAAGAGAGCGGATGCAGGCGATTAGAACTGACCTGATTCCGGATTAACTGGAACCTGAAACTGACAGCGAGCAGAAGGTATGTGTACCGAAAAGGAGAAAGAGGATGAATGTACAGAATGATCGAGGAAGTATAAAGTGAATTTCCCTGACAGTGTGAATGAAAGAAAGCATGGAAGACGAGAGCTGGAGCTTAAAGAGACAGTCTGCTAGTTGGTGAAAAAAAACAAATAGGAAAGTTGAGAGTACGCACTGAAAGAGTTTATGACTATAAATTGAGAAATGTATTTTAAAGGAAGTAAAGAGCAAGGAAAGAAAGTTTAACAGAACAGAGACTATTAAGAAAGACTTTAACAAGAATAAAGTTCAAGAAAACGGCTACTGGCAATTCGGCTGAAGAAAACTTATCCTTTTGCCTAAAAGAAAGAAAGAAAATTAGAGTTTTAATAAAAGTTGTTTCTGAAACAGATATAACTCCTACTTACAGGCTCAGTGTGATTATTTATTTTAAACCAATAAAGACTTCCCGTCGTTACAATTTGATTTAGAACACCATGGAGGAACTCATTAAAACACTGAGTGAAGGCCAACAACTTCTCCAACAAGCCTTGCAAATACAGAACCAACAAGCACAGGCTGACAGACAAGCTTTCCAACAAGCTATCCAACTTCAACAAGCTCAATTGGTGGAAGCTACTACTCTTCGGAGACACTCACAAGTGCCCGCCTCAGTGCTCCAAAAATATTCTACGGGAGAAGACCCCGCTCATTTTTCCGTAAACTTTGAAAGAGTGGCGAGGAATGCCCAATGGCCTAATGAAAGTCGGTGTCATTATATAGCCACACTCATGACTGGTGAGATGCAAAGTGCTTACCAGGCCGCCAATCCAACGAGAGAGACAAGTTATATGGATATGAAGAGAGTGATGCTGGAACGTTTGGGACACGATGAGGAGGCCTATAGATTAAAGTTCCGTGAGGTCAAGCTGCAAACCGAAGAGACACCTCGACAACTTTTCTATAGAGTTAAAGAACTAAGAGAGAAATGGTTACAGACTACCAACATCCCCATACCAGAAATAACCGAGAAAATTGTTATGGAGCAATTCATTGAAGCACTCCCCATCCCCATGCAACGCTGGGTTCGTCAACATCACCGACTTTTTTATAGAGGCAGTGAACATCGCCTCTGCATATCATAAAGCGGGACAGAATCGGGCTATAACGTATCTAACCAACTCAAGGTTTTCTAACAATCTGACTAATCCTACTCCTCCCGCCAAGAACCCAAACACCAACCGATGGCCTAACTCAATGCTACGGAAATCAGAGTGGGAGCCTGGCAGAACGAGACCTAACAGTGAAAGTCCAGCAGGGATCCGAGCTCCAGCACTAATACCTAATGGAATACAGTGTTTTGAGTGTGGGGACACTTGGCTAGATTGTGTCCACCACCATTAAGGTGGAACCAATGGATGTGGGGAATATGGAAGTACCAAAAGAAGGAGACGATCAGGAAGCAACAATAGTTACAAGGTCTCCTCATACCTAGACATATGAGGCTGAGGTGCCATGATAGACACCGGCAGTTTGCAGACGGTAGTAAGTACCAAACTTGTGGGCAAGGTGGGGAACTCGAGTAGGAAAATTCCTATACGTTGTGTTCACGGAGATGTGAAATCTTATCCTACCAAAGAGATCAATTTAAAGGTGGCGGGAGAACAAATGAAAGTCAGGGCTGCTGTGATGCCAGTATTGCCAGAGCCACTCCTTATTGGTTCAGATGTCCCTCATTTTGCAAAGATAGTAAAGAAAGTAGAAGAGAGTTGGTTAACAAATGCTCCTTTTTACCAACAGGAGATACCTGTAACATTACCTAAAGAGAAGAAAACAAGAGCGACAATAAGGAAATTGAAGAAAGAGTGGGGGGAAAGAAATGTGTGTCCTATAGCCGTTGATTTGAGAATTGATGAAAGTGGTGACAGCTTTCGCATGGCCCAAGAGTTAGATCCCATGCTGGCGAATGTCAGATAGAGTGTTAAAGACAGCATAACAGGAAAAGGAACTTATTTTACTAAGGAAAAAGGACTTTATCATCGAGTCAGCCAGGACAAGACCGGAACTACAGTAAAACAATTATTAGTTCGTAGCAAATATTATCAGACCGTTATGGAAGTGGCCCACGTACAATTGGGTGAACGACATTTGGGCACTGATAAAACCATACAGAAAATCTTGGGAAGATTTTATTGGCCGGGACTGTACGCTCAAATAACCAGATTTTGTCAGGCCTGTCCCGAATGTCAAAAGAAAAATAGAGTGAATGTTAAGAAAGCTCCTCTGCAACCAATGCCAATTGTCTTAGAACCTTTTAATAAGATAGGTTTAGTTATCATTGGGCCCCTAGATCCATCTTCTAGGGGTCACAAATACATTCTCGCAATCGTTGATTACGCAACCAGATATCCAGAAGCCTTTCCTCTTAAGTCTACTAGTGCTCAAAATATCTGTGATGTGTTAATACCCTTTATCAGCCGAGTAGGAATTCCAAAAGAAATTGTCACAAATCGGGGAACTAATTTTATGTCAGCTGTCATGGAGCAAGTCTATAAGATCTTGAAGATCCAACATTTGAAAACGGCTGTTTATCATCCCCAGACCGATGGACTCGTTGAGAGGTATAATCAGACTATAAAACAGATGTTGCGTAAGTCAATAAGTCCAGAAGACAGAAGTTGGGATCGGATCTTACCCTGGATATTACTCTCACTACGCAATACACCCCAGTCTTCAACTGGGTTTTCTCCGTTTGAACTAATGTTCGGTAGACCAGTGAGAACATTACTTGACATCTTAAAGGAGAGCTGGGAGGAAGATCCTGGACAAGAGATTTCCTTAACCGAATATGCTTACCAACTTCGTGAAAGGGTGGAAACCCTCCAGAAAATCCTAAAAGAAAACCTGTTACAAAGTCAGGTTAGACAAGAACATTATTACAACCGAAACTCTCAGTTGAGGTCATTTAAGGAGGGAGATTGGGTATTAGTTCTACTACCAACCTCAGAAAATAAAATGTTGGCAGCCTGGAGGGGACCATATGTCATTGAAGAAGTCCTGGGCCCTTTGACGTATAAGGTGAGGCAAAACAACCGGAGATTGCCAACTCAAACCCATGTGAATTTACTTAAAACATGGATAGAACCTATAACCAATGTAACAATGATAAATACTAATGATATAAGTATGGAACAGTTTCCCCGGTTAAAAGAAGAGGCAGGGTTGGAGGCCTTAAATCTAAATCCAGATTTGTCCAATGTTCAGAAAGCAGAAATCTTGAAAATGATCAGTAATTATTCAGAGATATTTTCTACACTACCAGGAAGAACAAATTTAACTTACCATCACGTTAAGACCCAACCTGGGGAAATTGTTAGGATTAGACCTTATAGAATACCAGAGACCAGAAGGGAAACAATTAATCAGGAGATAAAGGAGATGTTAGAGTTGGGCGTGATAGAACATTCCTGTAGTGAATGGTCATCTCCTATAGTGTTGGTTCCCAAACCAGATGGTACAGCTCGTTTCTGCCTAGATTTCAGAAAACTGAATGACATTTCAAAATTCGATGCCTATCCTATGCCCAGAATAGATGATTTACTGGACAAACTAGGTAAGGCCAGGTTTTTAACGACTATTGATTTAACAAAAGGTTATTGGCAAATACCCCTCTATCCTCCAGACAAGGAGAAAACAGCATTTGCCACACCTGCCGGTTTATTCCAATTCACCGTTTTGCCTTTTGGCTTACATGGGGCTCCGGCAACCTTTCAAAGATTTATGAATTACATCCTTAAAGGACATGAGAATTATGTAGGAGCCTACCTTGATGATATCATTGTATTTAGTCAGACTTGGAATGAACACTTGTTACATTTGGATTCTGTTTTTCAACTCTTACAAAAATCTGGGCTGCGTATAAATCCAAGAAAAACATTCCTGGCCAATTTTTATACTCGATATTTGGGGTATTTTGTCGGACAGGGCATTATTAAACCCCAGAAGGAAAATTTGGAAGCTATTGAGAAATTGCAATTTCTGGTAAATGCCAGACAAGTTAGAGCTTTCCTGGGTTTCGTAGGGTATTACAGGCGGTTTATACCACACTTTTTGACATTGGCTACCCCTTTAACCAACCTATTAAAGGTCTCTGCATCAAAAAAAAAAGGAGTGGTATACCCCGGAAACAGAGAAGGCTTTCAACAGTTTAAAGACTGCCCTTTCGGAGAAGACAATTCTTCATTGTCCCGACTTCTCAGCCCCATTTTTTTTACATACCGATGCATCCGGAACAGGACTTGGGGCTGTGTTGTTCCAGAATCAGGGGGAAGCTGAGAGGTCTATTGTTTTCATCAGGAGGAAGTTACTTCCTCACAAATTACATTATACCACCATTGAGAAGAAATGCTTGGCTGTAAAGTGGGCCATGGAAGCTTTGCGATATTATCTGTTAGGTAGAGAGTTCACTCTGGTAACTGACCATGCTCTGCTAGTGTGGTTAGCTAGAAACAAAGATACCAACCCTAGAGTTCTAAGATGGTTTCTTTCCCTTCAACCTTTCATGTTCAAGACAGTACATATACCTGGGAAGTTGATGGCGCAAGCCGATTTTTTGTCTTGCAACACCACCCTTCCCGAGCGTAAGGGCCTAGAAGGGGGTGTGTGTGATAAATCCTCTGTATTAAACAGACCTGATAGAATATCAGAGACTGGCTCTGTCAATACTAGTTTAATCCGCTCCCTGAAGGGTTACATTTCAACTTACAGCTGAAGGTTTTATGGACAGCTCTGGGAACCAATCATTGTCCTCCATGTCACTGAATACACCTCTTTTCTTTTCCTATGGTTGCTAGGAGACCGAGGGGCTGGAGCAGGCTGGTGCGGGTTACGAATGGGCATATTAAGAAGTCTGTCAGAGAAGGAGCTGAAAAAACGAAATATAAAATTAACACAGGGCGCCGTTGCGCTTTTTACTACAAGTTAACAGTTTTAAGTAAGCGATCGATAGTCGCTAAGTTTTGGACTTTATAATTCCGAGTTATGTATTGAAGCGGAAGGTGTTAGTAGATGACAACGAAGGAGGGGCCATTAGGTTTCGTCCGTGGCTGAAAGGCGGAGAGAGGAGCAGCTGATTGTGGACAGTCGCTGACAGACTCCGAGCTACGAAAGCCGTCGCTGAAGGTGAGGGGGCCGAGACGCTGAAGTGAAGCCACTGACATTGGCTCTGCGATCGAACAGAGATGGAGCTAAGCTGCAGCTGATTTTGTTGACAACGAACGGCTGTCAGCTGTAAGAGAGGGAAAAGAGCCGGGGCTTTGTCGATGTGCAGAAGAAAGCAGATGCAGGCGATTAGAACGGACCTGATTCTGGATTAACTGGAACCTGAAACTGACAGCGAGCAGAAGGTATGTGTACCGAAAAGGAGAAAGAGGATGAATGTACAGAATGATCGAGGAAGTATAAAGTGAATTTCCCTGACAGTGTGAATGAAAGAAAGCATGGAAGACGAGAGCTGGAGCTTAAAGAGACAGTCTGCTAGTTGGTGAAAAAAAACAAATAGGAAAGTTGAGAGTACACACTGAAAGAGTTTATGACTATTAATTGAGAAATGTATTTTAAAGGAAGTAAAGAGCAAGGAAAGAAAGTTTAACAGAACAGACTATTAAAAGAGACTTTAACAAGATTAAAGTTCAAGAAGAGATTTCAGTAAGAAAGATAACGAACTCTGAGAAATATATTTTAAAGGAAGTAAAGAGCAAGGAAAGAAAGTTTAACAGAACAGAGACTATTAAGAGAGACTTTAACAGGAAAAAAACTGAATAAAGACTTACCTGGAAGAGACAGTCCGGTGTGTGAAACGGCTACTGGCAATTCGGCTGAAGAAAACGTATCCTTTTGCCTAAAAGAAAGAAAGAAAATTAGAGTTTTAATAAAAGTTGTTTCTGAAACAGATATAACACCTACTTACAGGCTCAGTGTGATTATTTATTTTAAACCAATAAAGACTTCCCGTCGTTACAATTCTTACCGTAAAAGCATTTCTGATTATTGTATCTGCTTGGATTCTCATGCTGTGCATATAGTCCGACATCCAGTGGTCACCGCGCAGTATTGCATCTGGTCTTTCGAGAATCGAAAGGGGACGTCGACATGGGCGTGCCTGTAAACACTATACCTACGTGACGTGTAGTGTATCCAAAATCCCTCCCGCGTCGAGGTCCCTCAGATTGTATTTTTTCTGCCGTGAGGGAGCCTATGACTAACGTGAGTGAGTACAGAAAAGAGAGAAAGTAGTTATACGTCTACAAGAAAAATGGGGCTTATTTGGTTTGAAGTTGCTCCAGCAGGTGACTCCTTCCAATCCCTTATGTAAATTAATTATTGAAAAAGCATTAGTTAGGATATTGTTGTCATCCAAATAGTCGCAGATCACTGGATTTGGACGGATACTAAGCCCATACCGTCCACACAAATAACAGAAAAGATGAAAAAACTCCAGGACTCAGCGCCAGTGTAGAGTTGGATTGTTTAATGGCACAATCTGTTTGCACAATCTAATGTGCGAGCCCTCTACTCGATAACGCGTTTCGGCTCCCACGAGCCTTTATCAAATCAGGGCTACATTCATTATACAAACCCAAAAAACAATTTTGTTCATAAAACACACAATATAATAGGCACATGCATGATTCAATTGCACACATTGTATATACATTGATTTGTCACAAAACATATAGCACATTGTTATTCGACAGAGAAACAGGGGTTGGTGAAAGGGAGGATTGAGTGGGTTGAGAATATTCAAAAACAAAGTCATCATATCAACCATAGTCATATCGTGTTCAATTAATAATCAAAAGAAAAACAAAATACAATTGTTTCAAAAAACGAAAAAACGAAAAAAAGGGGGAAACGGAAAAAAGAAAAAGAAAAGCCCATTAGTTCCGGTTACTACAAAGACGAATCACTGAGTATAGTGCTGTAATTCAAATAAGGTACATGCCTGGGGCTTACCCAGTAGCAAAAAGGTCCATAGGAACATTGTCTGAAACAGTTATAGGGACAAATCCCAAAGTCGAAATTCTGTAAACACAAAAATTAAAAATGACCTGTATTAGTGGGATTGTGGGAAGGCCATTATAGGTTCTTACATAGCAACATCTAGTTGCGCTTTCACGAATTTTCCAACCTGCATTGCGCCTTTCTTTCACAACAAGAACCGACCTCGCCATTGTATGACTAACAAAGTATAAATTTACATTTCATGGTATACTCGTATCCTTTACCAAAAAATAGACCTCACCTTCACAGGTGTTAAAAATGTAAAATCACACTATGCCGTTATATCTAATTCATGCACAAACATATATTGAAGATGAATCTCGCCTTCGCGAGTATTTAATTACAATACGAACACGTGCCGCTTAGTCGCACTGCATTCTCACGAAGAAACCGTGCTCATTATAAAGCACTCCTCGCATACGCGAGTGTTTTAGAGTAAGATGAAACTCACTGTTCTGCTCTGTAGTCTCTCGCGTCGGCTGCTCGAATGTTAGATGCAGTCGGCGCCATCTTGAAAGATCTAAATAGTATTCAATAGTTATACGTCTATGTTTCTTCCATCCGAGCGGGGAGGAAGGGTGTAAGCATGTGAATCTAAGTAGATACACTCATCATAAATGCTTTTACGGTAAGTAATGCATGTCTTCTGATGCTTGTTAATCTGTTTACAATCACATTTTGCATAGACTAGCGAGCAGTACCCGAAGTTGGAGGTGGGTTATGAGAAGGAACAGTAGTGAAAAGATGTCTTAGTATTGCTGGTCCCACCTGAGAATCAGACCTAGAATGAGTGTCTAGGCAATAGTGTTTTGTAAAGGTGTGTACAGAGTGTGATGCATTTGACAATCCACCTTAAGATAGTATATTTGGAGACAGGGTCTCCTTCTCTAACTGCTGCCACTGAAACGAAATAATTATTTGTCTTTCTTAGTGGTCGAGTTCTTTCCATGTAAAACGTGACTGCTCTGCGTACATCCAGTGTGTGCAGGCTTCTTTCTCCCATGTTTGAGAGGTGAGAGGTTATGAAAGAACATTGGTAGTTTTATGGATTGGTTCACATGGAACTTTGAAATGAATTTAGGCGCAAACCTATGGTGAGTGCGCAGAACCACCTTATCTCTGTGAACTGTAACACAGGAGTCTAGAACTGAGAGCGCTTGTAGTTCACAGACTCTTCTAATGGAAGTAATGGATATTAAAAAGGCAGTTTTATAGGCGAGATCTTTGAGACTTGCTTTATGCATGGGCTTGAAGGGAGACCCCATAAGTCTAGTCAACACCATGTTTAGGTCCCATCCGGGAGCTGGGTTAGAAATGGGAGGGTGAATTCTTTTACTCCCTCCATGAAAGCCTTAATAACTGATATCTTCCACCACAACACCTTTTGTTGAGATGTAGTGTAGGCTGAAAGAGCAGATAAGTGAACTTTTAGAGAGTTAAAAACCAGGCCTGTATCAAGTAAATGAGTCAGGTACAGAATAATATGGGTGGGAGAGCAGTTAATGGGGTTGATGCTCTTAGAATTGCACCAGATGACAAAACGCTTCCACTTACTGGAATAGCAATATCATGTTTTAGGTTTCCTTGCCTCTCTGAGTATGTCCATACATCTCTGAGGGAGTTGCAGGTGCCGAACACTATGACCTCAGGAGCCAGGCTGCTAAATTCAGTGTTTGCGGGCATGGGTGAAGTGTCTCCCCTTTGTCTTGCGACAACATGTTGTATGGGCAAGGCAGTTTCATTGGAGGAGATAGAGATGTCCCTATCAGATGAGCGAACCAGGGTTTGCGGGCCCACATGGGGGCCACCAATATCATTGTGACTGGTTCCTGGTGCATCTTGTGCACTATCTTGTTGAGTAGGGGAGTCGGGGGGGGGGGAAAGCGTAAACAAATTTCCCTGACCATGCTATCCAGAGTCTGTTCCCCTTGGAACAGTTCTGGGGGTACCTTGAGGCGTAATCTTGGCATTGAGCATTCTCCAGAGTTGCGAACAGGTTGATCACTGGGAAACCCCATTCTGCGAAAACGTAGACAATGTCTACATGTAATCGCCATTCATACTCCAAGGGTAGTGGGAAATCTCTGCTGAGTACGTCTGCCAGAAGATTGAGTTCCCCTGGAACATGTTGCGACAACAGGAACATGTTGTGTTTGAGAGCCCACTTCCAGATGTTCTACAGACAGTTTGGACAGCCCTGGAGAGTGAGTGCCGCCTTGCTTGTTCAAATAGTACATGGCTGTGGTGCTGTCTGAGAGGATCAGGACCATCTTTCCCTGCAGTTGTGCCTGAAAAGCTTTTACTGCTTTGAATACTGCCCACAGTTCCAACAGGTTTATGTGGTTGGATGCTATGCCCGACGACCAAACTCTGTGCGCTGTCTGTTGAAGCAGGTGAGCTCCCCATCCTGTGAGAGATGTGTCTGTAGTTAGAGTGGCCTCCACTGCGGGGGTGGTGAAGCATTTCCCCTTCCAGAGATTCTTCCTCCACCACCGTAGCGAGAGAACGAAGGCTGGTGAGAAAACCACTAGGTCGTCCCATTGTCCGCTGGCCTGACACCACTGGCTGTTTAGCCACTCCTGCATTGGACGCATGCGCACGTGAGGAACCAAATAAATGCATGACGCCATCATTCCCAACAGTTGCATAGCTTTGCGTACTGTCACCTCCCGACTCGCTACATATTGAGGGATTTGAAACAGCATGTTTTGGACCCTCACGTTCGAGGGGAAGACCAGGCCGTCCTTTGTTCGAATTAGAGCCCATAGGAACTGCTTGACCAGACTGGGGTTTAGGCTGGATTTCTTCTAGTTGATGGAGAATCCCAGGCTTAATAAAAGATCTATTGTTCTTTGGGCATTTGACAGACATGTTTCGTAGGAGTCCCTTGTTATGAGCCAGTCGTCGAAGTAAGGATAAACCGGGATGGATCGCCTGCGCAGGTGTGCTGCTGCCACTGCCAGTACCTTTCTAAATACCCTTGGTACAGAGGCTATGCCGAAGGATAGTACTTCGAACTGATAGTGCTTGTCTTGTATCATGAATCTGATTTATTTTCTGTGCACCAGCAACATTGAAATATGAAAGTATGCATCTTTCATGTCCAATGTTGCCATATAATCCCCCTGAATCACCTCTTGCAGAGAGACCATACAAAACCTTTGGGCTTTACAACTTTGTTCGCTGGGCGCAAATCTAGTACAGGGTCCATGGTGAGATCCTTTTAGGGTACAAGGGAGTACACTGAATAAATACCCTTGTTCACCTGTAGAAGAGGTACATCTATGGCGCCCTTTTCCTGTAGGGTCTTCACTTCTTGTAGCAGGATGTGCAGATGTTCTGATGTAAGGCGTCTTGCTTGTGGCGGTCTGAACTGGGGGGTCCGGCACAATTCTATCCAGTACCCGTGGGCAACGGTCTTCAGCACCCACTGGTCTGTAGTTATTCCCTCCCATGCTTGAAGAAATGATGTTAGCTGGTCCGACCGGGGATGCATGGGAGGGGACCCAGAAATGTGGGTCATTTCTGGCCTGAGGCCCGGGAGCCTCGAGGGGTAGAATTCCAGCACCTTCCTTTACCACATCATTGCCCCCTTGTGGGATATGGGTTGGTGTAGCTGCTAGTTTCTTGGGGAGAGGACCAGTTATTTCCTGAGCCATATTGATTTTGAGGGAAACGTTGTCCACAAAAGGAACATCTAGTCCCGCCCCCCCTTCTCTGTGAAGGTCTCTGGGTGATCTGATCCAGAGTCTTAAGGGTGTCATGCTCCTTCTTTGCAGTTTCGAGGGCTTCATCCACTGCTTTTCCGGATAAATGAGCTTCCTCCACTGGTTTATTTATAAGAGAAGCTTGGGTCTCTGGTTTGAAACCAGCGTTCTTTAGCCATGCATGCCTCTTCAGCAGTGTACCCTGATACAAAGGACCTTCCGGTTGTCTCTGCTGCATCCAAAGTATTTTTGAGCATACTTTGGTTAACTTGCCTGCTCTCTGCCACTGTTGAGAGCAGATGGGCTTGCAGCGGTTCAGGGGCTTCTTGAAGGCCCTCCTCTAGCTTGGCCCCTTGTGCATCAGCATAGCTGGCCAACAAGGTTGTATTATTTGCGATGCGGGGGGGAATAAGCCGCAGCTGCACTTATCCTCTTCCCCAGAACGTTCAGTCTTTTAAACTCCTTGTCAGCGGTTGCCTCTCCAGTAGATGGGGGAACCCCTGCTCTTTTCCTGGTAGTTGGCACTACTAGTGAATCTGGAGTAGAATGACCCCTGATATAGAGAGGTTGAGAGGGGGAGGGTCGAAAATGTTTTTCTACCCTAGGATTCACTGCTCCATTAAGGGAAGGTGTTAATAAAGAAGGGGCCAATCGCTTCTTGATTGAATTTAATAGAGGAATAGCTTGGCTGGCAAGAGGTTTTTCTTTTAAAATGTCCTCCACAAAACCAGCTTCTGGAACGGCTTCCTGGGTAACAATATGGAAATGTTCCGCTGCTTTCCTCAATATGGCGTTGAAAGCCATTTGATCGTCGACGGGGAGGCCTGTCGACTGGGGGTGGTTGGAGGGGAGTCCAAGCACAAGGCGTCAGGTTCCGGTGTTGGATTAGGTGACTGCCAAGGGCGAGGATCAATGGGGTCTGGGTCTACTCCCCAACCCTCAGTGGGGACCAAATGAACCTCCTCGGAATCAGCAAAGGGATCTTCATCTTGAGCCTCCTCCTCAGTGAGGTCATAAATATATTCCTCTTCTTCCTCATCTTGAGTAGGTTGTGGACTTCTCAGAGAGTTCTACAAACCTCTCTAGCCTGTCCATGCATCCTTCAAATGTCTCTCTGGTCCAGACAGATGAACCAGAGCGGTCCAGGGGTGGAAAGGGCTCTTGTAGTGGATCTTCTGTCGCCAACCGTCGAGATTTCTCCTTTAATGCCGAAGAAATCCCTCCAGTGCCGTCCGAAAAGTCTTTTTGTGGTTCCGACGGTTGATGCGTGTCCTTCTGTTTGTGTGTGGGCCTTTCCTTAGGTTCCGGTAAATCCCTCGGCCTATCCTTGGATTTCAACGAATCCCTGTGTTTGTCCTTGGGTTTTGATGAATCCTTGGACTGTTGTTTCTGAGAATCAGCCGAAATGATCCTGGCGATGCTTTCGGTAATCACTTCAGAATCAGGAAGTTCTAAAGTTCGGGCCTCTGGTTGCACGACTACTTTCAGCGTAACCGGGGCCTTTTTACGGCCGTGGATGCTTTCTTTCAATGAGTCTCGAGGGATTCCTCAATATTGGGGGCAGCACTCTTTGATTTAGAGGGCCCAGTTGCAAGACGCTTTTGCGGTTGCAGGGAGGGCTGCCGATCCTGGCGGTCGGCGGACAGGGCCAAAGTTATCGGTGTGCCATTGGGGCTTTGGATATTTTTGACTGCTTCATTGAAGAGGTCCCTGGGGTTGTTTTTTTAGTGTGTAAAACGTGTGTGTCTTTGTCGCTGGGGTGTACATTTCCCATAACAGGACCACAGTCTTGCCTAGCGGGGCCGGGGACAGACGACGCATAGCGAGAATGCTTCGCCAAGAGGTCAATCGCCTCTGCTTTCGGAGGCTTGTTCGTCACTCAGCCCCTCGTCACAATCAGCTTTTGTGGCAGCGGGACAGCTAGACTCGGCCTGCAACATTCCGTGGGCCGCCCACCGCTTAACACAGCGCTCCTTCAGAGTTTTCAGGAGCAGGAGCTTACAAGCCGAACAAACCGCCTCGTCGTGATTAAGGCGCAAACACTGATTACATTTACGATGTTTATCCTTGCAAGGGAATTTGGCCTTACAAGAAGGACAAAACCTAAACGGAGTCCTTTCCATAGCTGAGGAAATAAGTAGTGATGGAAAGACCCAGAGAACAAAGAGAGAGGAAAGGGAAAGGCAGTCTCAGAAAAGGAAATGTCTACCCTGACCCCACTTGCCTACTGTGTAGGCATGCCAGAAGGCCCACGTGGTCGGCAGCGACGACCGGAACACTGTCTGCTGAATGTCTGTGGAACCGTCTTCGGCAAAGGGATGGTAGGATAATATTAAATAACTTTAATAATATATGACCAAAGGTCGAAGATTACAATAGCAATTTCTCAGGACAAACTCTCCATAAGGCCAACAGCATGCTGGGTGGAAAAAAACAATCTGAGGGACCTCAACGCGTGAGGGATTTTGGGTACACTACACGTCACGTAGGGATAGTGTTACAGGCAGGCCCATGTCGACGTCCCCTTTCGATTCTCAAAAGACAAGATGAAATACTCTGCAGTGACCACTAGATGTCAGACTATATGCACAGCATGTGATTCTAAGCAGATTAACAAGCATCAGAAGTAACTTTCTTATTATGACTACAATATATACTGAAAGTGATGTTTAGAAACTATCATTGCAACACTTTAAAGAGAGACAGTTTACAATGGTAGTACAATTACATTACTTTGTTTCTTTGTAGTTATTTTGCCAAGAATACACACCATTTTGTCTCTCTAAACGCCCTTCTTTCCTGGAAAGGGTCAAGCTCAGATTTAAACAACAAATCGGTTTCTTCTCTGCAGCACCAAGGCAATGTTTAAATGTGTGCGCTGACATCCGATTGTTATTTTCTATCGGCAATACTACCAACCAAACACAATTGCAGATCTGCAGACTGGTCCTCGTGTCTAATGCAATATTTGTCAGCACGTACCACAGCGTCTATCTGTGTCCCCTCAAGTCTCCCCTTATGGACAATGCACCCTCAGTGTGATAGCGACATTCCTGCAGGACACACGTGATGACAACGCACGTCTCCAAATCCCAGGCCAGTCACACTGCTCATGGGATAACTCTGTCGCTGCTGCTCTCGATCCTGTGTTAATCATTAAAAACAAAAACAAAATCACAGTACCCTACCCCTTTCAATATATTTGTGTTTTCCCTCTGGCCGCAGTGCTGTCGGCGATTGCTGGCAAATGGGCACTTGACAACACAACTCTCGCCGATGAAGAGAGATAACTAGATGACTATAATACGTAGGTTAGAGCTGACAGAAGCAGCTACTTTTGAACACAGTGCAAGCTGTCTTATTTCAGTCGTTTTAAAGCAATGTAAGAACGCACTTCTGCTTCCAAAGTCAGCCATACGTGTCTCAATGTCTTAATCAGGCTGAAGGGTTGAGCCGACTCACAGGAATCTGAATGTGCAGCTCTCAGGCAAAGCAGGCCACTTCAGCAGGAGCATGTTGAGGATAATGAGAAGGAGAGGCCACACAGAATGCTGTGGCAGAGCGTAGCTTTCTGGCTCTCGCCCATTCTGGATGATTGACTTGTCGGTCTGACTTTTCCGTCCATTCTAGGCCCGTCTTCTGTGGGTTACCCCCAGCCATCATATAGCTCCAGTGGGTTCCATCCAGATCGAAGTGACCTCGCGCTGGTGGAGGAAAGGGCTGAAACGGACTCACACTCTGCCATGGAGGGCCCTTCAAAGCATCTGTGGCTGGTGAGTACCGGTACTTCAAGGACTTACACTGCTGTCCCCCATGTATGATGGCTCTGGCAGAGAGAACATATGCATGCATGAGGTTTTGTTTTAGCTCGTTCGTAACTCACTGGGACCTTTTGAAGAAAAACGCAAGGAAGGGTCTAACATTTGTGCCTTGCTGCAAGAAACGCTGCTTTTGGGTGTGCGGCGCAAGATGTGTGATACTAATACAGTATTGATATGATGAGGGTTGGCTGGTGGAGAAAAGCAAATCAGTGCATTTCTTTGATGGGACACATTCCAGTTGTGAAATCCCACTGCAGAGGGTGTTGCAGATAGTGGCACGGTGGGGAGAGTAGTTGGGCGGAGGGAAAGGGTAGGCCTCCCCTCCACAGCTCCGTTAGGCTCCTCATGTGCCCTGCCACTACTCATGAAATAGTGTAATGGGATTTGCAAGTGCTCCACGAGGAGCACCAAAGCCTGCCTCTGCCACTGTCTATATGTACTCCATCTTTCCCACTGAAGAACTGCCACCTAACTTCAGAGCCTCACCCACATGCATCACCCACCTTGCTGCAACAGTAGTAAAATGCCCATAAGTAGCGGCAAGGCAACCTACGTCCAGTAGCATATTCTCCACTTCCCCGGCTGACAGATACAGAGGACTTTCTCCGTGGTACTAGTTAGAGGGGGATTGTTGTGTGCCAGTAGCTTGTTTTTACAATGTCCGCCCCTTGTCATTCTGCCCGCAGCAGGAGTTCAGTCACCCCGTGGAGAGCCTGGCCTTGACTGTGGAGGAGGTGATCAGTGTGCGCAAAGTGCTGGTGAAAGCGGAGATGGAGAAATTTCTCCAGTACAAAGACCTTTACAACAGTTTAAAGAAGGGGAAGGTAAGGACCGAGAGTCACTTGTGAGCATTAATCTGAATAATCTGAACAGTATCTCGCCCCCCAGAGCAGTGCGACAAAGAGACACGTTCAGGGAAAGCTAGCGTTCACCTGTGCGGACTGTGATCAATGAGACAAGATCTCCCTGGAACAGCATCTAGACCCCTTCTGCTTAAATTGGAGCCTGGGGAAGCCTGCGCTTATGTGTACTGCCTGTGGTGGTCCCTTTAAAAGGAGCGGTGTGGAAATTGAAAGCGTAAAATTGCTTTTACGCTTTCATGTTCGCTCCAACTCATTTTGGACCCATTCTAAGGCTCAGGAGAGTAGCAAACTACAGCCACCATCTTTGCTTTGCTTTCCTCCTCCATCTCAGGACAGCACTTCGTCTTGCGCAATATAAGTCTCACATTACCACTTGCCAATGAGCAGGTGGATTCCACTGAAATCCATCCTAAAACACTACCTGCAAAGAGTATTTGCAAGGGGGGGGGGGGTTCTTTCTCTCAAAGTGGAGAGTAAAAGTAAAGAGTAAAGGGGATTTCTCCTTGCTTTACTCATTGCTTTTACACTCCGCTTGGAGAGTGTTGAAAATTGCATGCAGGGGACCCAAAGTGTAAGCCTGGGTGGTCCCCTACATGCAATTGCCGTTTTTTTTCTCCAAAATGATACCCTGCGTGTTTTTCTTGGTCAACTGCAGCAGCGCATTCTTTTAGTGCTGCTAACTGTAGCGTGGGGGGTACAGGGCAGGGGGATGTAAGGATTGACAGGTGTTGGAACCAGTGAGACGTGAATCATGTTGGCACTTTTTTTTAATGGAAGGCTCTGTGCCACCTGTACATGCAAGATTTAAGAGAATCTACATGATTGCACACGTTTTTGCAATGACAGACCTGGCATATTTTAGAGGGGGTACCCCCTTTTTTATTCTTGCCCTACCTTCTGCCCACAACCTTTACCCCATTCCACTGCCTTTCTTTACTGAGCAGTAAACGGGAAAGCTGAAGCCATTGTTTTTTCAGATGGTATAAAAAAAAACACCATAAAAGCCCGGAACGGTTTAAGATGGGGCAGTAAGGGCAGAGGAAGTCTAGGTTCAACTGTGATCACTGCTCTAAAGAATGGCATAGCAAGAGCTGTGGACATCCGGCTACCAGGTATGACCACTTTGATAAAAGAAGGGCCAAGGGTGAGGAGGAACCATTTTTAGTTTTGGCTATTAGGTAGGGCTTTAGCCGAAGCTTTTGCATTAAGGAGTACAGCTAGGGAGAAATGGCACATGAGGAAGGACATAAAGTTGTAGGTGTTTGATTATTTACCCACCCATTGCGTGTCCGTGGCATCCTAATCTCTATAGCCATTACCGCCCAGTTCCAACCCCTCCCTACCCAAAATACATTCTCCTGGGATCTCTTTGCTCTAGCTTTTTCAAGGCTTACCATCAAACCTTGCGCTCAAAGTGCCAGCCAGTGTTTTTTCAAAACAGTCTTCTGCGAGTTAAGGACTTTAATTGAAGCTGTAAACACGCTACTGGTCTAATAAAAATGTCTTAACCAGGTCTTCCTTCAGCCATTCGATTTATAAGCCCTATGCATGTCCATCACTGACGTCCTGTTAAAAACAGGCATTGGTAAAGCCAATAGTTTTGGCTTGGGTATAAGTATCAGGCATTTCCCAGGCACTTCTATTATATATCCAGATGCTTGTACATTTTGCAGCTGCTACCATAAAGTGCCAGTTAATACCATTGTGGCAGTGCCTAGCAAATGCATTCCCCATGCCTACACAAAAGCCAGAACGGTTGGCATTGCCAATGCTTGGTTAACAGTGTGGCTTCCCACATGATCTGAATATGCTCAAGGACTCCTGCCTTCCAGCTGAATGCTCACCATTGCCTCCTTCCACCTTGGTATCCTTCCCAAATGAATATGCTTAGACTTAAAATAGTTCTCTTCAATGCAGTTGGGGTGAGCAAATAGGCAGGGTTGTGTTGAGAGTTCTCTCTGCCTGCCAGAAAAACGGGCAAGTCCAGAGAAGGCACACAACAGTCCAAGTAGCGCCCACCTCCAGAACAGACCATCGGCTGAGGAGTGTCATTCTAAGATATTAGGCCCCAGACCTTTATATAGATGACTCCCTGCAAAGGTGCAAAGAGGAAGTTGCTTAATTAATCCGAAACCATTAAAACACATAGGCCATATAAAATGACCAAGAGAGAGAAACAATACATATGCTTCAGCAAGCTGCCCAGAGCCTATCACGGGATTCAGTTGGTTGGCAGGTTCCAAAAAGGTAAACATGAAGGCATCGCTTCCAGCAGCTGTCCGAGCTTTAGTGTGGTAAGAATTCCCAAACTCCGAAAAGATGATAAGATGTTCTTCCACTACTCCTCTTAAAGGAGGTATTATTGCTATAATAGAATTACATGGGGTCAGGATCTCTCTGCACTGGTTAGCCTTAAAGTCTAGCCTGTGCCCTCCAACGAAATGAGTCAAGCCAGGGAGTGAGGTCTAAAAAGACCTCCTTCCCAAAAACCAAGTCAGGGTCACCAAATAGTTTGCAGATATGCTGGGGTTCCCGTTGAAGTGGATGCAAAGCGGAAAAAACAATACTAACGTGGGAGAGAGGCATGATACCACTACATCATGCAATTTCAAATATGGTGTGTTCCTGCACTCTTGATCTGCACAATAATCCATGGGCTTTAAATCTACCCACTCAAAAGAAGTCAGACTACACACGGGCACCCGTCCATACATGGCTAACCACTTGGCCCAACATTATCACCCTGCAAAAGACCAGACCTAAAGACTTCTGTCCACCAACAATATAGAGGGACGAGCATCTCTGGCTGCTTCCATAGTCTAATCCAGTGCATGATAAGGGGAGAGCATGTTTTTTAGAGTGAAAGTCTCAGGCTTTTAGAGGATGTGTTAAATTGCACGACTTCCCAGAGTACACTCCAGCAAAGCCAGAGGAATGAGAAGTTCAAGCAGCCAAACAGCAACCTGAGAACCTGAAAAAGGCACGCTTGCTCCATATGTCCGAATACCTCTTCTCTGGCTATGTGCAGTCCATTGGTGGGCTTACTCGTCTCTAGATCATTCATCTCTGGATCGTGTCCAATGACTGACAGGCTATTTATGAGCTTCTTCTGTTACATTCGGATGGCCTGTCCATGCCTTATAGAGCGATCTTCCGTTCCAACTAGTCATGAAAAGACATGCATGATTTTATCTCACATTGCATCTACATCTTAGAAGGCCACAGCAAGACAAGACTGTGTGCAAGTTAATTCCTCTTCTGGCATCTAAGCGAGAAATGTTCAACTTTCTAAGCACCAACCTTGTCCGCGGGCTCACCATTTTGGTCATCCCGGGGTCTCCTGCAGGTACTTGTGCAACCTGAGAGGGAGAGGGGGCTGGCATGGCAGAGTACAATGGGCCCCATAAGAATTCCAGTGCCAAGACATGTGCAGAGGGAAGAAAAGGCCAATGCCTTAGAAATCTTTATCATGGATGTCTAACTATTCCCCTTTGTATCCTTCAGATCTGCTGCTGCTGTCGGGTGAAGTTTCCATTGTTTTCCTGGCCAGCAACATGTCTCTTTTGTAAAAGGTAAGCAGAAATTCCACTGTCTTTGGGCAAGATCCATGAGGTCCAGGATTAAAGAGAGGATGGGGTCCTCCAAGTGTAAAAAAGGCCAACTGCAGTGACACACTGAGGATGTATACTTACCACGAAAAACAGGTTCAAGGTTTGAGGAAAAACGCAGACAATGTGAAGATAGGGTTCATGCTTATAGAACAAGACCCAACAGGAAATGCCAACCCCAACGCACACCTCCTTTGATGTGTCTACTTATGTGGAATCCTTGGAAGGATGACTAACATGCATACGTCATTGCGATGAGGCTGTGAGCGAGGACACAACGTATTTTCATTGTGAGAGCAGCCATGTACTGCGTTGTGGGTCTGTGTATAGTCTATGAGCAGTGGGTCCTTGAGGAATAATAATGCATGCTGCATGCGAGCAATGACTCACTGTGGGTGATTGATGTGTATGGTAGAAAGAATAGCCTTGGAAGATGTGTCAGCAATGAGTGAAGTAATACTGTGTGCAATTCCCTGCACTGGGCATATGACATTAGCTGCTATACATCATGTAAACTTGAAGTGTAGGACTGGTATTATCAAGATATTTATGTTACTCATTGATTTTCAGAAGATCGCGTCAGTTAAATACCCTGCTTTGTGTATCCAACTTCTGTTCCTCCCTCGGCTTCCTTGGTGTAAATGTTTTGTTCTCTTTCCCATCTTTGCGGCCCTCTCTCTATAGGTCAGTGTGCAGTGCTTGCGGTGTCAAGGTGAGTATTACTCAGAATGTCTTTTTTTGGAGATGTGACAAGGTCAGGCTGGTTACAGTGCTACAGAGATCCTACAGTTGTATTGTAAAGTCTTACCTCCTACCATAAGGCATGCCTTTGCATGCCATTGACATGCATGTGTATGAAAGAAGATAGGCTTCTCTAAATCCCAGCCTTGTGTTTACGACTGATGTGTATGCCACAAAACAGAATTCTCCAGTTCTCCAGTTCTCAATCGGGCACATACTATTGGTGTGTACACAATGAAGTAGACCTCCCTCAGTCCCTGCTGGCACATGGGATGAATGTGTATGTCTAGAGGAAGGCTATAAGCATAAGCCATCCAGGCACATACCATTGTGGTACGTGGGAGACCTTCAGTGTGCTAGCATGTCAAGCATGAAGGGGCATGCTAGTAGAAACCCCAGCCTGTTATGTGCTGCCTGTGTGTGTGCCTTAAAGTATGTTTTTTCTAGTGCCACTCTAGCAAGTAGTATTAAGGCATGTGCTATGACGCACACAATTGACATGGCCGGCAGTAAACTGTTGTGTTGGCACTTGGTCCTAAGTTCTACTGTGCATGATAAAATGGTGTACTCAAGACTATTGAATCTAAAGTGCTATTCACGTTGGAAAAACCTTCTTTTTCTCTTCCTTTTCTACAATTGCACAGATGAAGATTCCTTCCAAGAAGTTGGCACACATTCCTGTCTACACTGTGGGCTTTGAAGGCCTTCCGGGATCCGTGACCACATGGGGAAACCCACCCAGGAAGAGGGACGCCTTCCAGTGAGTTTTCCAGTTCTCTTCCCACTCCTATGGCGATCTGTGACATTTCTAAAGAATTTTTAACTCCCTTCGAAGGAGGCTCCCTCGTGTACTCATCCCCCCTGTGGGACTCTGACTGTGTGATAGAATCTACAGATGGCATCTGCAGAAAAAAAGCTCACTTGCCGTTTTTGATAGAAATTGTATAGTTGGTTATTTATAACGTGCTTAATACCCAGAGGATTCTAAGAAAGGATCCTGTGTTGCTCTGCTGCGTCTTGTTTCCAAGGGGAGCGCGTTGCCCATGAGCTATCCTTCCAGCGGATTCAGAGATTATGAGAAGAGGTTAGGTTTATTCACGTGGGAACAAGCAAAGGCGATGCACTAATGCATCTCATTACTTGTGCCAAATTATTTTTGTGAATTGGCCCCAGCGTGCTACCCATTTAAATGTATAGACTGCATAAGAAAAATTACAAACAGCAAACAAACCTAAACTAAGTCATAATCATTCTGCTTTTTTTAAGAATAAATAAAATAGGGAAACAAATTAATTTAAAATGATGTTTTAAATAGTGTGTAAGATGTATTTACAAACACATTATATTGTGTGGGCGGAGGGAGTTCTAAAGGTTTGATGGAAGACAGAAAGAAAGGCAAGTATTATTCATATTCATTACCCCACATCATATTTCCTTCTGAAGTAGTCAAGCGACCCCCTTGATTCTGAAGACTACGAGGGTAATTCATAGAATTTCGCAGAAAAGTGTCGCAAGCGGCTGGCGCAGAGTGTCCGCGTGCGATTGTCTGCGCCAGGCACGTGCGCTAAAACCGATTTCCGCGCACAGCGTATTCATGGATTTTAGGCTCCCAAACCAGCCGTGGCGCAGAGAATCGCAGCGACCCTGCAGCAGCGCCAGTAATACCCCCAACAACGCCCTTGCACAAGGAAAAGCCATCAAAATCGCTAAATCATCGCAAAGGGCTGCGCTAACCCTGGACCAGTTCACTGGGCTGGCAAACAGCAAACGCCAAGCGGGGAACGTGTATTTCAGGGTTGTGCGGGAAGTTCCACACGCGATTGGCCGCGTGCAAGCAGGGTACGTGTATCTCAGGGGTGCGCGGGAAGTTCAACACGCAATTTCATCAGGGTACGTGTATTTCAGGGGTGCGCTGGAAGTTCCACACGCGATTGTCCCAGTGCGAGCAGGGTACGTGTATTCCATGGGTGCGCGGGAAGTTCCACACGCGATTTCAGCAGGGTACGTGTATTTCAGGGGTGCGCGGGAAGTTTCACACACGAATGGGCCAGTGCGAGCAGGGTACGTGTATTCTATGGGTGCGCGGGAAGTTCCACATGCGATTTCATCAGGGTACGTGTATTTCAGGGGTGCGCAGGAAGTTCCACACGCGATTGTCCCAGTGCGAGCAGGGTACGTGTATTTCAGGGGTGCGTGGGTAGTTCCACACGCGATTGGCCCCGTGCAAGAAGGGTACGTGTATTTCAGGGGTGCGCAGGAAGATCCACACGCGATTGGCCCCGTGCAAGCAGGGTACGTGTATTTCAGGGGTGCGCGGGAAGTTCCACACGCGATTTCAGCAGGGTACGTGTATTCCAGGGGTGCGCGGGAAGTTCCACACGCGATTTCAGCAGGGTACGTGTATTCCAGGGGTGCGCAGGTAGTTCCACACGTGATTTCAGCAGGGTACGTGTATTTCAAGTGTGCGCGGGAAGTTCCACACGCAATTTCAGCAGGGTATTTGTATTTCAGGGGTTCTGGGGAGTACTACACGTGAATTGGCCGTGTGGGTCCTCCCAGGTGTACGCTCCTCAACCTCCACGGCCCCTGCAGGCAGCCCACACCACGGGGGACTACCCTGCACCCCTGCTCATGACCCGCAGGCAGCCCATCCACCATGGGCATGCCCCCCAGCCAACACACATGTCACCTTGCACTACTGATCAACAATGCATGTCTCCCACCACCCCCACCCCCCAGCAGTGCAGGGGCACCCTCCACCAGGCCCCCACTCATGTCTCCCACCCACCCCCACCCCCCAGCAGTGCAGGGGCACCCTCCACCAGGCCCCCACTCATGTCTCCCACCCACCCCCACCCCCCAACCACCATGGGCAGCCTCCACCAGGCCTCCACTCATGTCTCCCACCCCCCCACCCCCGAGCCACCATGGGCAGCCTCCACCAGGCCTCCACTCATGTCTCCCACCCACCCCCACCCCCCAGCATCCAGGGGCAGCCTCCACCAGGCCCCCACTCATGTCTCCCACCCACCCCCACCCCCCAGCAGTGCAGGGGCACCCTCCACCAGGCCCCCACCCATGTCTCCCACCCACCCCCACCCCCCAGCCACCATGGGCAGCCCCCACCAGGCCCCCACTCATGTCTCCCACCACCCCCAGCCACCATGGGCAGCCTCCACCAGGCCTCCACTCATGTCTCCCACCCACCCCCACCCCCCAGCCACCATGGGCAGCCCCCACCAGGCCCCCACTCATGTCTCCCACCACCCCCACCCCCCAGCCACCATGGGCAGCCTCCACCAGGCCTCCACTCATGTCTCCCACCCACCCCCACCCCCCAGCCACCATGGGCAGCCCCCACCAGGCCCCCACTCATGTCTCCCACCATCCCCACCCCCCAGCAGTGCAGGGGCACCCTCCACCAGGCCACCACCCATGTCTCCCACCACCCCCACCCCCCAGCAGTGCAGGGGCACCCTCCACCAGGCCCCCACCCATGTCTCCCACCACCCCCACCCCCCAGCAGTGCAGGGGCACCCTCCACCAGGCCCCCACCCATGTCTCCCACCACCCCCACCCCCCAGCAGTGCAGGGGCAGCCTCCACCAGGCCCCCACTCATGTCTCCCACCACCCCCACCCACCAGCCAGCAGGGGCAGCCTCCACCAGGCCACCGCTCATGTCTCCCACCACCCCCACCCCCCAGCCACCAGAGGCAGCCTCCACCAGGCCACCACCCATGTCCCCCATCACCACCACCCCCAGCAGTGCAGGGGCACCCTCCACCAGGCCCCCACTCATGTCTCCCACCACCCCCACCCCCCAGCCACCAGGGGCAGCCTCCACCAGGCCCCTACTCATGTCTCCCACCACCCCCACCCCCCAGCAGTGCAGGGGCACCCTCCACCAGGCCCCCACTCATGTCTCCAACCCACCCCCACCCCCCAGCCACCATGGGCACCCTCCACCAGGCCCCCACTCATGTCCCCCTGCACCCCCACCCCCCAGCAGTGCAGGGGCAGCACCACCAGGCCCCCACTCATGTCCCCCTGCGCCCCCACCCCCCAGCATCCAGGGGCAGCCTCCACCAGGCCCCCACTCATCTCCCCCTGCACCCCCACCCCCCAGCCACTAGGGGCAGCACCACCAGGCCCCCACTCATGTCTCCCTGCACCCCCACCCCCCAGCCACCATGGGCACCCTCCAGCAGGCCCCCACTCATGTCTTCCACCCCCCCACCCCCCAGCATCCAGGGGCAGCACCACCAGGCCCCCACTCATGTCTCCCACCCCCCGCACCCCCCAGCATCCAGGGGCAGCCTCCACCAGGCCCCCATTCATGTCCCCTATCACCACCACCCCCCAGCAGTGCAGGGGCACCCTCCACCAGGCCCCCACTCATGTCTCCCAGCCCCCCCACCCCCCAACATCCAGGGGCAGCCTCCACCAGGCCCCCACTCATGTCTCCCACCCCCCCAACCCCACAGCAGTGCAGGGGCTGCACCACCAGGCCCCCACTCATGTCCCCCTGCACCCCCACCCCCCAGCATCCAGGGGCAGCCTCCACCAGGCCCCCACTCATGTCTCCCACCCACCCCCACCCCCCAGCCACCATGGGCACCCTCCACCAGGCCTCCACTCATGTCTCCCACGCACCCACACCCCCCAGCCACCATGGGCAGCCCCCACCAGGCCCCCACTCATGTCTCCCACCCCCCCACCCCCCAGCATCCAGGGGCAGCCTCCACCAGGCCCCCACTCATGTATCCCACCCACCCCCACCCCCCAGCCACCATGGGCACCCTCCACCAGGCCTCCACTCATGTCTCCCACCCCCCCCACACCCCAGCATCCAGGGGCAGCCTCCACCAGGCCCCCACTCATGTCCCCTATCACCACCACCCCCCAGCAGTGCAGGGGCACCCTCCGCCAGGCCCCCACTCATGTCTGCCACCCACCCCCACCCCCCCAGCCACCATGGGCAGCCTCCACCAGGCCTCCACTCATGTCTCCCACCCCCCCACCCCCCAGCCACCATGGGCACCCTCCACCAGGCCCCCACTCATGTCTCCCACCACCCCCACCCCCCAGCAGTGCAGGGGCACCCTCCTCCAGGCCTCCACTCATGTCTCCCACGCACCCACACCCCCCAGCCACCATGGGCAGCCCCCACCAGGCCCCCACTCATGTCTCCCACCCCCCCACCCCCCAGCATCCAGGGGCAGCCTCCACCAGGCCCCCACTCATGTATCCCACCCACCCCCACCCCCAGCCACCATGGGCACCCTCCACCAGGCCTCCACTCATGTCTCCCACCCCCCCACACCCCAGCATCCAGGGGCAGCCTCCACCAGGCCCCCACTCATGTCCCCTATCACCACCACCCCCCAGCAGTGCAGGGGCACCCTCCACCAGGCCCCCACTCATGTCTGCCACCCACCCCCACCCCCAGCCACCATGGGCAGCCTCCACCAGGCCTCCACTCATGTCTCCCACCCCCCCACCCCCCAGCCACCATGGGCACCCTCCACCAGGCCCCCACTCATGTCTCCCACCACCCCCACCCCCCAGCAGTGCAGGGGCACCCTCCACCAGGCCCCCACTCATGTCTCCCACCACCCCCCCAGCAGTGCAGGGGCACCCTCCACCAGGCCCCCACCCATGTCCCCCACCCACCCCCACCCCCCAGCCACCATGGGCACCCTCCACCAGGCCCCCACTCATGTCCCCTGCACCCCCACCCCCCAGCAGTGCAGGGGCAGCACCACCAGGCCCCCACTCATGTCCCCCTGCACCCCCACCCCCCAGCCACCATGGGCACCCTCCACCAGGCCCCCACTCATGTCCCCTGCACCCCCACCCCCCAGCAGTGCAGGGGCAGCACCACCAGGCCCCCACTCATGTCCCCCTGCACCTCCACCCCCCAGCCACCATGGGCACCCTCCACCAGGCCCCCACTCATGTCTCCCACCCCCCCACCCCCCAGCATCCAGGGGCAGCACCACCAGGCCCCCACTCATGTCTCCCACCCCCCCACCCCCCAGCATCCAGGGGCAGCCTCCACCAGGCCCCCACTCATGTCTCCCACCCACCCCCACCCCCCAGGCAGTGCAGGGGCAGCACCACCAGGCCCCCACTCATGTCCCCCTGCACCCCCACCCCCCAGCCACCATGGGCACCCTCCACCAGGCCCCCACTCATGTCTCCCACCCCCCCACCCCCCAGCATCCAGGGGCAGCACCACCAGGCCCCCACTCATGTCTCCCACCCCCCCACCCCCCAGCATCCAGGGGCAGCCTCCACCAGGCCCCCACTCATGTCCCCTATCACCACCACCCCCCAGCAGTGCAGGGGCACCCTCCACCAGGCCCCCACTCATGTCTTCCACCCACCCCCACCCCCCAGCCACCATGGGCACCCTCCACCAGGCCCCCACTCATGTCCCCCTGCACCCCCACCCCCCAGCAGTGCAGGGGCACCCTCCACCAGGCCACCACCCATGTCTCCCACCACCCCCAGCCCCCAGCAGTGCAGGGGCACCCTCCACCAGGCCACCACCAATGTCTCCCACCACCCCCACCCCCCAGCAGTGCAGGGGCACCCTCCACCAGGACCCCACCCATGTCTCCCACCACCCCCACCCCCCAGCAATGCAGGGGCAGCCTCCACCAGGCCCCCACTCATGTCTCCCACCACCCCCACCCCCCAGCCAGCAGGGGCACCCTCCACCAGGGCCCCACCCATGTCTCCCACCACCCCCACCCCCCAGCAGTGCAGGGGCAGCCTCCACCAGACCACCACTCATGTCTCCCACCACCCCCACCCCCCAGCCACCAGGGGCAGCCTCCACCAGGCCACCACCCATGTCCCCTATCACCACCACCCCCCAGCAGTGCAGGGGCATCCTCCACCAGGCCCCCACTCATGTCTCCCACCACCCCCACCCCCCAGCCACCAGGGGCACCCACCACCAGGCCCCCACCCATGTCTCCCACCCCCCACCCCCGAGCAGTGCAGGGGCACCCTCCACCAGGCCACCACCCATGTCTCCCACCACCCCCACCCCCAGCAGTGCAGGGGCACCCTCCACCAGGCCCCCACCCATGTCTCCCACCACCCCCACCCCCCAGCAGTGCAGGGGCAGCCTCCACCGGACCCCCACTCATGTCTCCCACCACCCCCACCCCCCAGCCACCAGTGGCAGCCTCCACCAGGCCACCACCCATGTCCCCTATCACCACCACCCCCCAGCAGTGCAGGGGCACCCTCCACCAGGCCCCCACTCATGTCTCCGACCACCCCCACCCCCCAGCCACCATGGGCACCCTCCACCAGGCCCCCACTCATGTCCCCCTGCACCCCCACCCCCCAGCAGTGCAGGGGCAGCACCACCAGGCCCCCACTCATGTCTCCCACCCACCCCCACCCCCCAGCCACCATGGGCACCCTCCACCAGGCCCCCACTCATGTCCCCCTGCACCCCCACCCCCCAGCAGTGCAGGGGCAGCACCACCAGGCCCCCACTCATGTCTCCCACCCACCCCCACCCCCCAGCCACCATGGGCACCCTCCACCAGGCCCCCACTCATGTCCCCCTGCACCCCCACCCCCCAGCAGTGCAGGGGCAGCACCACCAGGCCCCCACTCATGTCCCACTGCACCCCCACCCCCCAGCATCCAGGGGCAGCCTCCACCAGGCCCCCACTCATGTCCCCCTGCACCCCCACCCCACAGCCACCAGGGGCAGCACCACCAGGCCCCCACTCATGTCCCCCTGCACCGCCACCCCCCAGCCACCATGGGCACCCTCCACCAGGCACCCACTCATGTCTCCCACCCCCCCACCCCCCAGCATCCAGGGGCAGCACCACCAGGCCCCCACTCATGTCTCACACCCCCCACCCCCCAGCATCCAGGGGCAGCCTCCACCAGGCCCCCACTCATGTCCCCTATAACCACCACCCCCCAGCAGTGCAGGGGCAGCCTCCACCAGGCCCCCACTCATGTCTCCCACCACCCCCACCCCCCAGCCAGCAGGGGCACCCTCCACCAGGCCCCCACCCATGTCTCCCACCACCCCCACTCCCCAGCAGTGCAGGGGCAGCCTCCACCAGGCCACCACTCATGTCCCCCATCACCCCCACCCGCAGCCACCAGGGGCAGCCTCCACCAGGCCACCACCCATGTCCCCTATCACCACCACCCCCCAGCAGCGCAGGGGCACCCTCCACCAGGCCCCCACTCATGTCTCCCACCACCCCCACCCCCCAGCCACCAGGTGCACCCACCACCAGGCCCCCACCCATGTCTCCCACCCCCCCACCCCCAGCAGTGCAGGGGCACCCTCCACCAGGCCACCACCCATGTCTCCCACCACCCCCACCCCCCAGCAGTGCAGGGGCACCCTCCACCAGGCCCCCACTCATGTCTACCACCACCCCCACCCCCCAGCCACCATGGGCAGCCCCCACCAGGTCCTCACAATCCCCAATCATGTGCGTTATGGTCAGCCTCCACAGCCAAAAAGCCCTACCAAGTAACCCATTCACCCACATGGAAATGGAAATTACATGTTACACCCCCAATGTTCATAAAGCTAATGAACCCATGTCCGTCACACACAATGGTTGCAATTGAATGGGAAAACACCCAACATGACATGCATGAAACCAATGAGATGATACCACACAGTGAAGTATGAAAACAAAATTGTATATTAAAAAAAAGAATGCAAAAGAAATGAAACAAACTACAATGGGAATGAAAAAAAGATAAGCTGCATGTCCGTTTAAAAAAATAAAACCACCAAATCCTAATCCAAAAAAATGTTGTCCAAAGTCAAATGAAAAATAAAATCAATCCAATGAACTATGTACAAAACATCCAAGGGTCCATGAGCCCAACTGAACAAAGGAAACCTACAAAAAACCCTAACTAAAATGCAACTATATACAAAAAGTGGAGCAGTGTCCGTCGACTCCAAATCATAAGAACAAACAAAGGAAACCTAAAACTAAAGAACTATATACAAAGGCGACGGGCAAGTCCAGCGGCTCACTCCGTGGTGTTCCGGGCCAGGGAATCATCGAACTCCTGTTCGATGTCCCGGAGGCGGTCCTGTTCCATGGCCCCGAGGGTCCGCAGGGACGACGCCATGTCCTCCTCCAACCCCCTGCGGATTGCCTCGAGGCACTCGGCCCGCCTCAGGGCCCTCCGCATGGAGTTCTCTGCCCTGACCATTGTGAGCCGCGCCTCTTCCGCCCGCCGCCGCTCCGCACCTATGGCGTGGGCCAACCGCTGCCACACGGAAGACACTCTCTGTCCTGGGTCCTCCTGCCCTCCGGCCGATGCCTGCCCCTCCGATGTCGAAGGCCCCGAGCCTTCATGGCTCCCACCATGTTGCTGCTGCTGCTCTGCCTCTGCCCGTGCACTGCCTCCTGCTGCCTGCACATCCTCCGCCGGCTGGGGTGCAGTCGTAGATGTGGCCACCCCTGCTGGACGTCCGACTCCCGACTGTGGCAGGGATGCCTCCTCCACCAGCCTGGCCGAACCGTCAGAGGCAGCACCACAGGGCACCCAGGTGACTGATGGGTGGGAAGATGGCACAGAGGACGACTGGCGCGTAGGGGGTCCAGTTGAGAGGGGGTCGGAGCAAGCCCCATCAGACGGAGGAATCTGGCCTGGGTGACCTGTCCCAGCAGGCTGACGTGGTCAACGAGCCATTCGAGATGACGTGCAGTCTCTCCATGAAAAGACTGCAGGTCACCTCGCATGGCCCGTTGACGCAACGCCACACCAGCCAGGACAGGCTCAACCCGGACCTGGATGGCCACGTCTGCAGGCAGAGGAAGGCCAGTTGACGTCAGCTCATCCCCTGCCTGAAAACGGGTCTGGACGTAGGCATCCCTGCTGGTGCAAGATGATGCAGGGACAGGATCGGGGACAGGATTGCACACAGGCACCTCCGCGGCGGCCTGTGCTGCCTCCTGTCCCTGGTCCTGCACTGCACCACTAGCACCAGTGGGATCCCCACCTCCAGACCCCGTCTCTGGTGCTTGCACGGCCTCCTCCTCCACCAAACCCCCCACCAACCTGGATGACTCCGTGCCATCTTCCCCTGTTGGGCCCTGTGGGGTCCCAGCTGCCCCTTCTGCTGCCGAGGAGTCCAACTCCAACCTCCGCCTCTTGGACCTCCCCCTGGCAGCTGCGGCCTGGGACGCGGCACCGGACTCCTCAATCCCCGACGAGATGACAACACGGGAGGGGAGCCGGGCCTTGCGTCTCCGGCTGGCGGTGGGATCCCCGCCGTGGTGCTCCACAGCACCTTCTCCACCCTCTTCATCAGTTGACGCTGCAGACAGGGAGAAACAAAACACAGGCATCAGGGCACTGTACAATGGACACATACACACATGACAGTTGCACATGAGTGGCATTGGCAAACCTCAGACATGTCATCACAATCCCCAACACACATGTCATTACAACTCGCACACATGAGCCATACCACAGCCATATCGCAACTGCCACCACCATCCCTACACATACAACTGCATGAGCAGCCAAAGGGGAGCCAGACATCACATGCAACACAGGAAGTGCACCACACATGTACACACACCACCACACTTGCATGCATGTGCAGACCTCTGCCAAGTGTCGCAGTGTTCAGACGGGCATCCATGTCACATCTGCCAATCAGGCTTCCACATACCGCTGTCACATGCATCCATGTTGCATCACTGTTGCACCCTTGTCAAATACAAGCACATGCACATGTACACAGTGCTCATACATGCAGCCGAAAACAACATACATGCGTGACATCACGGACATGTCTACTTACATACACATTCATCCAAACATGTGCGCACACACAACTGCATTTGGCATGCAAGCCTACACACACAAGCACCATCCATGTCTCACACATTACAGCCCTCGCATCTGTCAGCCCCACGGCCCTGTACACCCCCACCCATACTCGACCCCATACAAACAGATGTACAACCTGCACACTACCGAATAATCACCACATGCACTGCTCACAATCAGGATGCATGTACACTCACTGCTCGACTCCAGACGGGTCTGCTTCTCTAGGACCTGGACGTGGAGCGCTGGGGATATGCGTTCCAGGACCCTCATCTGTTCTTCCGACAAGTGGCCCCGGCGCCCCTTGGCATCCGCTGCCTTCAAGAGGCGCCGGGCCTTGTTCAGGGTCCTGGACCTGAAGTCCTCCCAGCGCTTCCTGACATGTTGTAAGTCCCGGACTGCCAACCCCTCCGCGTTGATGGCAGTCACGATGTCAGTCCAGATCCGAGTCCGTCCTTCCTTGTCGGCACGGGAACTTCCAAAGAGGGCATCATACTGCCCCAGGACTTGCTCCACCAGGACACCAACTTCGGTGGCACTGAAGCTGGTGCCCCTCTGCCTCTCTGGCCGGGGATTGTCAGTGGTCACAGATGGTGTTTGCCCCGACATGACAACCCCAGAGGCAGGAGTGGGTGGGCAACTGGGTCCTGGGGCTGGGCTGTGGAGCGATGGAATCCCAGTCGGGAGTCTTCAGTTCCAGCAGGGTTGGTCACAGCAACAGCACCCCTGGCTGATGTGCAGGCAGCAAATGGCAGTGCACGTGGGCAGCAGGCAGTCAGGCAGCACCAGATGGCAGGTGGGAGCGTGCTCGGGGCTCTGGGGGGCAGTAGTTCGGCCTTCTGGGCAGGAGCGTGGTCTTCCGTGTGTTTACGCGTGGCCAGCTTGATACGGAGTGATTTGGCACGTGAAAATCCTGCACGTCAGCGTGAAAATCGAGGAAAGGCCCTTAGCGCGTAAGCGCATCAGCACGCATACGCGATTCTATTGGACCAAAGGCACTCAGCGCGTAAACGCATCGGCAGCGTATGCGCGTCTATGAAGTCACGTGCACGTTGAATTGGGCACACGTTTGAAAATGTTGCGTGTGAAAAAAATGAAAGACACGTCCGAGTGTCAAAGCGTGTAATTGGTGGAAATGGCCCTACCCGCAGAAGTGACAAAGCGTGTAATTGGTGGAAATGGCCCTACACGCAGAAGTGACAAAGCGTGTAATTGGTTTAAATGGCCCTAGCGCGTACAAGCCGCGTAAGTGACGCTGGACGTGTGGGCCTGTATAAAAGGTACGTGTAGAACACCATTTCCTTGTACATGCTTTTCGTGGACAGCGAGTGGGTGAATTCTGTACTTCTTGTCGTTTCACACGCGATTTACTTCACGGCGTTTCAAGTTCGTATTCCCTGTTACCTCTGACAGCTTTTTCTCTTTTTTCTCTTTTACTGGTTTACCTGGGCCTGTTCCCTCAAACAGTGTTCCCTTCTACTGTTGTCCTGTCTCCTCAGACAGCGTACAAATCTTCTTTTGGCGGGGGTGTTGCCAACCAAACGCGCTCCTTTTTCACGCACTCGGTGAGTCACGCACGTATCTAACATCTGTGCTTGCCCCGTGTGTAGCCTACCCCTTCAGAGGTCATTCTAGGCTGCGTGTGACACGCATACGTTCATTCTTGTGTTACTGGGTGCCACAGCATAGTGCAGGTTTTTCTTTCTGCACACGTGGTCTAGGAGGGGTTGCGTGCACGTCATCTCCCTTTTTTGGGGCTCCTGTGCGTAGCGTGACCCGTCATCTTTCCCCAGGGGTTACATTCAGCCTTGCTAGAGCACTAGGGTACAATTACCATCTGGTACCCAACCCCTTTGACCCCCAATTGCCCAGGACAATAGTTTACAGCCACTCCCATACGCACATTAACATCAGTGCCATGGCTGGGAGGCGAGGATTCCGTAAGGGTGGCAAAGGTGGAAGAGCCACAAGTGGTGGCTGTGGTGGATCCGGTAGGGGACGTGGTCGTTACTTGCAGGGTGAGCCTGTCCCCCCATGTGTGGAGGACCAGTCAAGGGCACCCATAATCCCCCCCCCCGTTGAGGCTGATGTGGCTGACACATCCATGCTCAGCCCTTGTTGGACCAGCCCATTGTGGCACCAGACCTGGCTGACTCCATGGCTGACTTCCAGGTCAGCAGGCCTATGACACGTGCGCTGGTGCACGTTGATGTCATCATGCCACGTGCATCTGGGGCAGCAAGGTCATCTGCTGCCCCAAGTAGGCAGGGCGGAGAAGCTGCAGGGGCAGCTGCGGCTCCATCCACCCCAGCTCTCACACACCCAGCCAGGACAGTGTCGGTCCTAGTCCATCCTGCTGACATTCCCCCTGACACCATTACACTTGAGCCAATGCCTGCACCAACTCCCATGCTGAGTGTGCAATCCCACACTCCTGATACAGAGTCCACCAGGGCTCCTGCCCCTAGTGTCCAGAGCGGCGCAGAACACTCAGGATCACCACCACCTTCCAAGCGGAAGAGGAAGAGTGCTCGTCCGGCACAGGCTGATGCCCCAGACACGGCTACACAGTCCGGCCCGTCCAGGAAGCCCAGCTTCACGGATGACGAACTGAATGCACTTGTCGAGTATGTGTCCGCACATGATAACTAGATGGTCATTGTTGCAGGATCCAAGACCACACCTGCACAACGCCAGGCACACTGGCAGACCGTTACGGACATCGTAAGTGCCCTTGGAATCGTGAGGCGCACAGCCAATGATTGCTATAAGCGCTGGAATGACCTAAAGCGCAGGGCAAAGAGTAAGCTGGCCTCAAGTCATGCCGCAACTCTAGTGACTGGAGGCGGGTCTCCAGTAGTAGACATGGAATTCACTCCACATGAGTCAGTCGCTGGGACCTACGTCACGGAGGAACAGATCCAAGGCGTGGGAGATCTGCCTGATTACGAGGCATTGTCCGGTGAGTGCACATGCATGTGTGTGTCATCCATGTGCATGGTGTGTGTGTGAGGGCTTCTGTTTGTGTGCCAGGTGAGAATGTGTGCGCCTGAGTCGTATGGGTCAGCCATGTGCTTCATGCAATACATCCTGCGCAGCTGCATTAGGCCATAGCAGTATCCCTTCTGCCAACAGTAGACATCTAGCCCAACTGCACGCCAGTTGCCCTTGAAGTGTCACCTTGCCACAACATTGTTGCTTATTTTTCACTGTTCATTCAGGCAGATTTTTTGCATTCCACCACTTTTACTAGGCATTTCGCAGTCCTCTAGTCACATGTCTGACATGGCTATGGTAAAGTGGAGTGAAAAATCTGACCTGTTTGAATTAGAAAAGCTATTACATGCGGGAACTGGACTGAATGAATAGGTGCTGCCCTCCTCTCCATCTTCACTCAATTGCAATGGTACATGCCATCTGTGTGATGGCATGTGTGTTTCACCAGGCAATCACAGGCCAATGTGTGATGCCACTGCCAGGCAGCATGCAGAAAATGTGTTCATCTTCCATCTTGGTGTCATCAGTGTGTGCCATTTGCCTGCCCTTCATATGCAGTGAGGGTGCATGCATGGGAGGGTTTTAGTCATGTGGGACATGTGTCAATCAAGTACTGGTTCTCTTGCTTCTCAGCCCTCATTGTGTGCCATGGTGCTAATGCCTGTTTCCATTTCTTTGTTTTTATGTCTTTGCAGGAGAAGACGCACCTGATACTGCTGGGGTTGTGGAGATGGTGCAGACCCAGGAGGGGTCCGAGGGCCGACCAACCACCAGTGAGGGACGTGGTGTGGTGGTGGGTGAGAACCCACAAGTGCTGCAGGTCGTGCTCTCAAGGGGTGTCTCTGGCTGCACCTCCCCCGAGCTGTACTCAGCTGTTGATTCGGATGATGAGACCTACGTGCCGTCGCAGGTGAGTGTTCCAGGGAGGGATTCTGTTCTGTCCCACCCACCTGCACCAGGGTCAGAACCCTCAATGGGGATGTCAGTGTTGGCAGCTACGCCTTTGGTGGTTACGGATGCAGGGTCACACTCCGCGACATCTGATCCTGTTCCTGGGCCAGTAGATCAGAGGGGGAATGCAGTCCTGCAGCCTCAGGCAGTGCCGGCACAGCAAGGCGCACTTCGCCTTGCCCCAGACAGGTGTGGTGCCCGCCGACGTGGTGGCCGTACGCCACCTGGCAATACCGCATGGGAGCAATCCATTTACGGTATGGCAACCCAACAGGCAGCATCATCCGAAATGATGGCTCAGGCCATGGATAGGGTGGCCACTTCCATTGTCCCCCCTGAAAGGCTGATGGAGCGACTACAGCAGGCAACCGACTCCATCTGCCAGTCACACAGGGAGGACATGTTGGCGTCCAACAGGGACAGGCGGGCGGCACTGGCGACTCTGCAGGAGGCCATCTCCATAGAGTCCCAGGGCCACAGGGAAGCCCTGAGGCAGGAGCTCCTTCACCTCAGGACGACTCTTGTTGAGCTTGAGGCTTCAACACACCAAAGGACAGAACAGCAGCTGGAGCGTCTCACCCGTACGCTCTCAGCTGAGATGCAGGCAACGAGGGCGGAGGTCCGGGCATCCCGTGAGTTGTTGCATGGGGACCTCCGCACACTCATCCTCCAGAACCAGACCTACCACACCCGCATGCTTGCAGCCATGGAGGAGCAGACTAGGGCCTTGCGTGGGCTGCCTCCCATAGTGCAACCACCTCCTGATGCAGCTGCACAGGGTGACAATAGCGACAGCAGTGATACTCCCACAATAGGGTAGCCGTGTGGGCCATGAGCCCATGGAGGTGTTTTTTTTTCCCAGGATCCACACAGGTGGGTTTTGGTGTGCACCCTGTCCTCGGACCTCCTGGGTGGCATCCCAAACGCCCCCGGGCCCATCAATGGCCATTTTTTATTTTTTTTTTATTTTTTATTTTTTATTTTTATTTTTATTTTTAAATTTATTTTTCCCAATTTTCTTGCGACAATTTGTTGCCTTCCATGGTTCCTGTGGGCATACGCTGCATTGTGGCTGGGCACATGCAGGCTTGTCATGTATTTGGTTCAGATGCTTGGGTTTGAGTCACACACACCCCTCCTTCTTCCCGTTTCCATGGGCTTGCAAAGGGTGTGCCCAAGTGACATTGACGTACATGGTGACATTGGACTCCCACTACATGTGTGGGTAGTCTAGTCAATACTGTGTATACATTCCTAGTGCATATTGCTGTTGTGTTGTACACTGCATGTTGCATTGATGTGTAACTCATCATCTGTGTCTACCTCCCAATTTGCAGGTCCCTTCCTCATGTCTACACAAGGCCCTCTAGTTTGGAGATGGGGTCCATGTTGGCAGCAGTGCACCTACTACTCTACATGGCGCCAACACTGCACAGTTGGTAGTGGTGGGAGTGCAGGCATTTCCAGGTGGTGAGACTACTAATTTATTACATTTGTGATGTCATGTTAATGGTAGTACCTGCTCAAGTTTGTTGTTGGTCCTGCATTACTGTGAGCATTTCAGGTGTTGCAAGTTTAAATTAGGGACACTGTACATTGTGACACTAGTGTCATGTTGTGGGGATTACTTTGTTTACCTGCAAATGGCATGACATGGCAAGGTGTGTCGTGTGGCGGTGCTGGGGATGGGTTGGCTGACATGGCACTGTCCTCTTGTTGCATTTTGCAAGTGGGTATTCATTTTAGATGCTTGGATGTGTTTCTTCACAAAACTGCATTGGTGGTGTCTGTGTGGGTAGGGATGCACACATTGTAACACTTCCAGGTGAACAATCTCAGGCTGATATGGTTTTCACGGTTGATTCTCCAGACATTCAGGATCAGTGTCAGGTTGAGTCATCATGGATTGTTAGATGGAATGTGCCAGGGCAGTGTGCACTCCACAGGGGTGTGATTACTATGTGAAGTAATTAGCCACTAGCTGTGTACGGGCTGCCTCCCCCCGTGCCCTTTCCCCTCCCATGCGCAGCGGCTGTGCATGTGGTTGGGGATGTGGGACCACCACCATGTCCACGGGCAGGCCCCGGCGTGTTGCAACGTTGTGCAGGACACATGCTGCCGCTATGATCCTGCACACTACTGGGGGAGCGTACAACAGCTGCCCGCCAGAATGCTCAAGGGGGCGAAAGCGTGACTTTAGCACTCCGAATGTGCGCTCCACTATGCCCCGGGTTGTAATGTGGGCTGTGTTATATCTGACCTGGGGTGGCGTGGTGGGGTTCCGAATTGGCGTCATCATGTGGGGGCTGAGAGGGTAGGCACTGTCCCCTGTGAAGGTGGTGATTGGTATCATTGGTGGGGTTGTGACCTTGCTCAGTATCTGACATGCATGCATGTGCAGTGGCATTCATACTCACCAAGCAGCCATGTATCGCCATGCCGCCCAGCTTCTAGGTCCCGGCTTAGGGTGGACATTCGGTAAATGAAGCTGTCGTGGGTGGAGCCGGGATAGTTGGCATATACTGAGGTGATGATTCCCTTGGCATTACATACTACCTGCACGTTGATGGAATGCCAGTGCTTGCGGTTCCTATAGATGTGCTCTAATGCCCTGGGGGGACGTAGAGCCACATGGGTGCAGTTGATGGCACCTAGCACTTTGGGGAATCGTGCCACACCGTAAAAATCCAGGGCGGCAGCATGCCTTTCTGCAGGTGTTCTGGGCAGGTATATGTGCCTGCGGACTGATGGGCGTGCAGTGATGATGTTCAAGACCTGGTGTAGGCAGCGTGACTGGGTGGCCTGTGATACCCCACCCACTATAGCACTTGTCCGCTGAAATAATCCAGTGGCTAAGAAGTGCAGTACATTGAGGACCTTCTCCAGGGGGCTGAGTGCTTGGGAGCACAGGGTGGGTGATGTGAGGTCATCCTCCCACTCACTCACCAGGTCCAGTATTATGTGTGGTGGAAACCTGTACCTCCCATACACCTGGTCATCAGGCATCCCGAAAAGGCTGGTTCTGGGTGTGAATATTCTGGCCCTGACTATCCTCCTCCTCCTCCTTTGGTAGCCCACGCCCACTGCTGCTAGGAACGGTATGTTCATCCTGGGTCTGAGCTTGTTATTTTGTTAGCGCGCAAATTTATGTGTTGCGCGTGTTGTAGGCGAGCGTGTGACCCGCGCACCCCTGAAATCCAGTACCCAGTCCAATAGCGTGTGGAAATTCCCGCGCACCCCGGGATACAGGTGCGCTGACGTACTTGCGTGTGTAAGTGCCCGCGCACCCCTGATATACACGTACATAGGCCAATTGCGTGTACGCGCACTTTTGTCCAATTACACGTGATGACACTCTGACGTGCTGTCCAATTACACGCGATGACACTCTGACGTGCAGTCTTTCCACGTGTGCTCTGTCATCACGTGCTGTGTGGGAAACACCCATGTGGGTCACGTCACAGACGCGCATACGCTGCCGACGCGTTTACGCGCTGAGTGCCTTTGGTCCAATAGAATCGCGTATGCGTGCTGACGCGCTTACGCGCTAAGGGCCTTTCCTCGATTTTCACGCTGACGTGCAGGATTTTCACGTGCCAAATCACTCCGTATCAAGCTGGCCACGCGTAAACACACGGAAGACCACGCTCCTGCCCAGAAGGCCGAACTACTGCCCCCCAGAGCCCCGAGCACGCTCCCACCTGCCATCTGGTGCTGCCTGACTGCCTGCTGCCCACGTGCACTGCCATTTGCTGCCTGCACATCAGCCAGGGGTCCTGTTGCTGTGACCACCCCTGCTGGAACTGAAGACTCCCGACTGGGATTCCATCGCTCCACAGCCCAGCCCCAGGACCCAGTTGCCCACCCACTCCTGCCTCTGGGGTTGTCATGTCGGGGCAAACACCATCTGTGACCACTGACAACCCCCGGCCAGAGAGGCAGAGGGGCACCAGCTTCAGTGCCACCGAAGTTGGTGTCCTGGTGGAGCAAGTCCTGGGGCAGTATGATGCCCTCTTTGGAAGTTCCCGCGCCGACAAGGAAGGACGGACTCGGATCTGGACTGACATCGTGACTGCCATCAACGCGGAGGGGGTGGCAGTCCGGGACTTACAACATGTCAGGAAGCACTGGGAGGACTTCCGGTCCAGGACCTTGAACAAGGCCCGGCGCCTCTTGAAGGCAGCGGATGCCAAGGGGCGCCGGGGCCACTTGTCGGAAGAACAGATGAGGGTCCTGGAACGCATATCCCCAGGGCTCCACGTCCAGGTCCTAGAGAAGCAGACCCGTCTGGAGTCGAGCGGTGAGTGTACATGCATCCTGATTGTGAGCAGTGCGTGTGGTAATTATTCGGTAGTGTGCAGGTTGCACATCTGTTTGTATGGGGTCGAGTATGGGTGGGGGTGTACAGGGCCGTGGGGCTGACACATGCGAGGGCTGTAATGTGTGAGACATGGATGGTGCTTGTGTGTGTAGGCTTGCATGCCAAATGCAGTTGTGTGTGCACACATGTTTGGATGAATGTGTATGTAAGTAGACATGTCCGTGATGTCACGCATGTATGTTGTTTTCGGCTGCATGTATGAGCACTGTGTACATGTGCATGTGCTTGTATTTGACAAGGGTGCAACAGTGATGCAACATGGATGCATGTGACAGCGGTATGTGGAAGCCTGATTGGCAGATGTGACATGGATGCCCGTCTGAACACTGCGACACTTGGCAGAGGTGTACACATGCATGCAAGTGTGGTGGTGTGTGTACATGTGTGGTGCACTTCCTGTGTTGCATGTGATGTCTGGCTCCCCTTTGGCTGCTCATGCAGTTGTATGTGTAGGGATGGTGGTGGCAGTTGCGATATGGCTGTGGTATGGCTCATGTGTGCGAGTTGTAATGACATGTGTGTTGGGGATTGTGATGACATGTCTGAGGTTTGCCAATGCCACTCATGTGCAACTGTCATGTGTGTATGTGTCCATTGTACAGTGCCCTGATGCCTGTGTTTTGTTTCTCCCTGTCTGCAGCGTCAACTGATGAAGAGGGCGGAGAAGGTGCTGTGGAGCACCACGGCGGGGATCCCACCGCCAGCCGGAGACGCAAGGCCCGGCTCCCCTCCTGTGTTGTCATCTCGTCGGGGAGTGAGGAGTCCGGTGCCACGTCCCAGGCCGCAGCTGCCGGGAGCAGGTCCAAGAGGCGGAGGTTGGAGTTGGACTCCTCGGCAGCAGAAGGGGCAGCTGGGACCCCACAGGGCCCAACAGGGGAAGATGGCACAGAGTCATCCAGGTTGGTGGGGGGTTTGGTGGAGGAGGAGGCCGTGCAAGCACCAGAGACGGGGTCTGGAGGTGGGGATCCCACTGGTGCTAGTGGTGCAGTGCAGGACCAGGGACAGGAGGCAGCACAGGCCGCCGCGGAGGTGCCTGTGTGCAATCCTGTCCCCGATCCTGTCCCTGCATCATCTTGCACCAGCAGGGATGCCTACGTCCAGACCCGTTTTCAGGCAGGGGATGAGCTGACGTCAACTGGCCTTCCTCTGCCTGCGGACGTGGCCATCCAGGTCCGGGTTGAGCCTGTCCTGGCTGGTGTGGCTGGTGTGGCGTTGCGTCAACGGGCCATGCGAGGTGACCTGCAGTCTTTTCATGGAGAGACTGCACGTCATCTCGAATGGCTCGTTGACCACGTCAGCCTGCTGGGACAGGTCACCCAGGCCGGATTCCTCCGTCTGATGGGGCTTGCTCCGGCCCCCTCCTCAACTGGACCCCCTACGCGCCAGTCGTCCTCTGTGCCATCTTCCCACCCATCAGTCACCTGGGTGCCCTGTGGTGCTGCCTCTGACGGTGCGGCCAGGCTGGTGGAGGAGGCATCCCTGCCACAGTCGGGAGTCGGACGTCCAGCAGGGGTGGCCACATCTACGACTGCACCCCAGCCAGCGGAGGATGTGCAGGCAGCAGGAGGCAGTGCACGGGCAGAGGCAGAGCAGCAGCAGCAACATGGTGGGAGCCATGAAGGCTCAGGGCCTTCGACATCGGAGGGGCAGGCATCGGCCGGAGGGCAGGAGGACCCAGGACAGAGAGTGTCTTCCATGTGGCAGCGGTTGGGCCACGCCATAGGTGCGGAGCGGCGGCGGGCGGAAGAGGCGCGGCTCACAATGGTCAGGGCGGAGAACTCCATGCGGAGGGCCCTGAGGCGGGCCGAGTGCCTTGAGGCAATCCGCAGGGGGTTGGAGGAGGACACGGCGTCGTCCCTGCGGACCCTCGGGGCCATGGAACAGGACCGCCTCCGGGACATCGAACAGGAGTTCGATGATGCCCTAGCCCGGAACACCACGGAGTGAGCCGCTGGACTTGCCCGCCGCCTTTGTATATAGTTCTTTAGTTTTAGGTTTCCTTTGTTTGTTCTTATGATTTGGAGTCGACGGACACTGCTCCACTTTTTGTATATAGTTGCATTTTAGTTAGGGTTTTTTGTAGGTTTCCTTTGTTCAGTTGGGCTCATGGACCCTTGGATGTTTTGTACATAGTTCATTGGATTGATTTTATTTTTCATTTGACTTTCGACAACATTTTTTTGGATTAGGATTTGGTGGTTTTATTTTTTTAAACGGACATGCAGCTTATCTTTTTTTCATTCCCATTGTAGTTTGTTTCATTTCTTTTGCATTCTTTTTTTTAATATACAATTTTGTTTTCATACTTCACTGTGTGGTATCATCTCATTGGTTTCATGCATGTCATGTTGGGTGTTTTCCCATTCAATTGCAACCATTGTGTGTGACGGACATGGGTTCATTAGCTTTATGAACATTGGGGGTGTAACATGTAATTTCCATTTCCATGTGGGTGAATGGGTTACTTGGTAGGGCTTTTTGGCTGTGGAGGCTGACCATAACGCACATGATTGGGGATTGTGAGGACCTGGTGGGGGCTGCCCATGGTGGCTGGGGGGTGGTGGGGGACATGGGTGGTGGCCTGGTGGAGGGTGCCCCTGCACTGCTGGGGGGTGGGGGGTGGGAGACATGGGTGGGTGCCCCTGGTGGCTGGGGCGTGGGGGTGGTGGGAGACATGAGTGGGGGCCTGGTGGAGGGTGCCCCTGCACTGCTGGGGGGTGGTGGTGATAGGGGACATGGGTGGTGGCCTGGTGGAGGCTGCCCCTGGTGGCTGGGGGGTGGGGGTGGTGGGAGACATGAGTGGTGGCCTGGTGGAGGCTGCCCCTGCACTGCTGGGGGGTGGGGGTGGTGGGAGACATGGGTGGGGGCCTGGTGGAGGGTGCCCCTGCTGGCTGGGGGGTGGGGGTGGTGGGAGACATGAGTGGGGGGCTGGTGGAGGCTGCCCCTGCACTGCTGGGGGGTGGTGGTGATAGGGGACATGAGTGGGGGCCTGGTGGAGGCTGCCAATGGATGCTGGGGGGTGGGGGGGGGTGGGAGACATGAGTGGGGGCCTGGTGGTGCTGCCCCTGGATGCTGGGGGTGGGGGGGTGGGAGACATGAGTGGGGGCCTGGTGGAGGGTGCCCATGGTGGCTGGGGGTGCAGGGGGACATGAGTGGGGGCCTGGTGGTGCTGCCCCTGGTGGCTGGGGGGTGGGGGTGCAGGGGGACATGAGTGGGGGCCTGGTGGAGGCTGCCCCTGGATGCTGGGGGGTGGGGGTGCAGGGGGACATGAGTGGGGGCCTGGTGGTGCTGCCCCTGCACTGCTGGGGGGTGGGGGTGCAGGGGGACATGAGTGGGGGCCTGGTGGAGGATGCCCATGGTGGCTGGGGGGTGGGGGTGGGTGGGAGACATGAGTGGAGGCCTGGTGGTGCTGCCCCTGCACTGCTGGGGGGTGGGGGTGCAGGGGGAAATGAGTGGGGGCCTGGTGGAGGGTGCCCCTGCACTGCTGGGGTGGTGGTGATAGGGGACATGGGTGGTGGCCTGGTGGAGGCTGCCCCTGGTGGCTGGGGGGTGGGGGTGGTGGGAGACATGAGTGGTGGCCTGGTGGAGGCTGCCCCTGCACTGCTGGGGGCCTGGTGGAGGGTGCCCCTGCTGGCTGGGGGGTGGGGGTGGTGGGAGACATGAGTGGGGGCCTGATGGAGGCTGCCCCTGCACTGCTGGGGGGTGGGAGACATGGGTGGGGGCCTGGTGGAGGGTGCCCCTGCACTGCTGGGGGGTGGGGGTGGGGGTGGTGGGAGACATGGGTGGTGGCCTGGTGGAGGGTGCCCCTGCACTGCTGGGGGGTGGGGGTGGTGGGAGACATGGGTGGTGGCCTGGTGGAGGGTGCCCCTGCACTGCTGGGGGGTGGGGGTGCAGGGGGACATGAGTGGGGGCCTGGTGGAGGGTGCCCCTGCACTGCTGGGGGGTGGTGGTGATAGGGGACATGGGTGGTGGCCTGGTGGAGGCTGCCCCTGGTGGCTGGGGGGTGGGGGTGGTGGGAGACATGAGTGGGGGCCTGGTGGAGGGTGCCCCTGCACTGCTGGGGGGTGGTGGTGATAGGGGACATGGGTGGTGGCCTGGTGGAGGCTGCCCCTGGTGGCTGGGGGGGGGGGGTTGGGAGACATGAGTGGGGCCTGGTGGAGGGTGCCCATGGTGGCTGGGGGGTGGGGGTGCAGGGGGACATGAATGGGGGCCTGGTGGTGCTGCCCCTGCACTGCTGGGGGGTGGGGGTGGGTGGGAGACATGAGTGGGGGCCTGGTGGAGGCTGCCCCTGGATGCTGGGGGTGGGGGGGTGGGAGACATGAGTGGGGGCCTGGTGGAGGCTGCCCCTGGTGGCCGAGGGGTGGGGGTGGTGGGAGACATGAGTGGTGGCCTGGTGGAGGGTGCCCATGGTGGCTGGGGGGTGGGGGTGGTGGGAGACATGAGTGGTGGCCTGGTGGAGGCTGCCCCTGCTGGCTGGGGGGTGGGGGTGGTGGGAGACATGAGTGGGGGCCTGGTGGAGGCTGCCCCTGCACTGCTGGGGGGTGGGGGTGGTGGGAGACATGAGTGGGGGCCTGGTGGAGGCTGCCCCTGGATGCTGGGGGGTGGGGGGTGGGAGACATGAGTGGGGGCCTGGTGGAGGCTGCCCCTGGTGGCTGAGGGGTGGGGGTGGTGGGAGACATGAGTGGTGGCCTGGTGGAGGGTGCCCATGGTGGCTGGGGTGGGGGTGGTGGGAGACATGAGTGGTGGCCTGGAGGAGGCTGCCCCTGCTGGCTGGGGGGTGGGGGTGGTGGGAGACATGAGTGGGGGCCTGGTGAAGGCTGCCCCTGCACTGCTGGGGGGTGGGGGGGTGGGAGACATGGGTGGGGGCCTGGTGGAGGGTGCCCCTGCACTGCTGGGGGGTGGGGGTGGTGGGAGACATGGGAGGTGGCCTGGTGGAGGGTGCCCCTGCACTGCTGGGGGGTGGGGGGTGGGAGAGATGGGTGGGGGCCTGGTGGTGGGTGCCCCTGGTGGCTGGGGGATGGGGGTGGTGGGAGACATGAGTGGGGGCCTGGTGGAGGGTGCCCCTGCACTGCTGGGGGGTGGTGGTGATAGGGGACATGGGTGGTGGTCTGGTGGAGGCTGCCCCTGGTGGCTGGGGGGGGGGGGTGGTGGGAGACATGAGTGGGGGCCTGGTGGAGGGTGCCCCTGCACTGCTGGGGGGTGGTGGTGATAGGGGACATGGGTGGTGGCCTGGTGGAGGCTGCCCCTGGTGGCTGGGGGGTGAGGGGGGGTGGGAGACATGAGTGGGGGCCTGGTGGAGGCTGCTCCTGGTGGCTGGGGGGTGGGGTGGTGGGAGACATGAGTGGTGGCCTGGTGGAGGATGCCCATGGTGGCTGGGGGTGGGGGTGGTGGGAGACATGAGTGGTGGCCTGGTGGAGGCTGCCCCTGCTGGCTGGGGGGTGGGGGTGGTGGGAGACATGAGTGGGGGCCTGGTGGAGGCTGCCCCTGCACTGCTGGGGGGTGGGGGGTGGGAGACATGAGTGGGGGCCTGGTGGAGGCTGCCCCTGGATGCTGGGGGGTGGGGGGGGGTGTTAGACATGAGTGGTGGCCTGGTGGAGGCTGCCCCTGCTGGCTGGGGGGTGGGGGTGGTGGGAGACATGAGTGGGGGCCTGGTGGAGGCTGCCCCTGGTGGCTGGGGGGTGGGGGTGGTGGGAGACATGAGTGGTGGCCTGGTGGAGGGTGCCCATGGTGGCTGGGGGTGGGGGTGGTGGGAGACATGAGTGGTGGCCTGGTGGAGGCTGTCCCTGCTGGCTGGGGGGTGGGGGTGGTGGGAGACATGAGTGGGGGCCTGGTGGAGGCTGCCCCTGCACTGCTGGGGGGTGGTGGGAGACATGGGTGGGGGCCTGGTGGAGGGTGCCCCTGCACTGCTGGGGGTTGGGGTGGTGGGAGACATGGGTGGTGGCCTGGTGGAGGGTGCCCCTGCACTGCTGGGGGGTGGGAGACATGGGTGGGGGCCTGGTGGTGGGTGCCACTGGTGGCTGGGGGGTGGGGGTGGTGGGAGACATGAGTGGGGGCCTGGTGGAGGGTGCCCCTGCACTGCTGGGGGGTGGTGGTTATAGGGGACATGGGTGGTGGCCTGGTGGAGGCTGCCCCTGGTGGCTGGGGGGTGGGGGTGGTGGGAGACATGATTGGGGGGCCTGGTGGAGGGTGCCCCTGCACTGCTGGGGGGTGGTGGTGATAGGGGACATGGGTGGTGGCCTGGTGGAGGCTGCCCCTGTTGGCTGGGGGGTGGGGGTGGTGGGAGACATGAGTGGTGGCCTGGTGGAGGCTGCCCCTGCTGGCTGGGGGGTGGGGGTGGTGGGAGACATGAGTGGGGGCCTGGTGGAGGCTGCCCCTGCTGGCTGGGGGGTGGGGGTGGTGGGAGACATGAGTGGTGGCATGGTGGAGGCTGCCCCTGCTGGCTGGGGGGTGGGGGTGGTGGGAGACATGAGTGGGGGCCTGGTGGAGGCTGCCCCTGCTGGCTGGGGGGTGGGGGTGGTGGGAGACATGAGTGGGGGCCTGGTGGAGGGTGCCCCTGCACTGCTGGGGGGTGGTGGTGATAGGGGACATGGGTGGTGGCCTGGTGGAGGCTGCCCCTGGTGGCTGGGGGGTGGGGGTGGTGGGAGACATGAGTGGGGGCCTGGTGGAGGGTGCCCCTGCACTGCTGGGGTGTGGTGGTGATAGGGGACATGGGTGGTGGCCTGGTGGAGGCTGCCCCTGGTGGCTGGGGGGTGGGGGTGGTGGGAAACATGAGTGGTGGCCTGGTGGAGGCTGCCCCTGCTGGCTGGGGGGTGGGGGTGGTGGGAGACATGAGTGGGGGCCTGGTGGAGGCTGCCCCTGCTGGCTGGGGGTGGGGGTGGTGGGAGACATGAGTTGGGGCCTGGTGGAGGCTGCCCCTGGTGGCTGGGGGATGGGGGTGGTGGGAGACATGAGTGGTGGCCTGGTGGAGGGTGCCCATGGTGGCTGGGGGTGGGGGTGGTGGGAGACATGAGTGGTGGCCTGGTGGAGGCTGCCCCTGCTGGCTGGGGGGTGGGGTGGTGGGAGACGTAAGTGGGGGCCTGGTGGAGGCTGCCCCTGCACTGCTGGGGGTGGTGGGAGACATGGGTGGGGGCCTGGTGGAGGGTGCCCCTGCACTGCTGGGGGGTGGGGTGGTGGGAGACATGGGTGGTGGCCTGGTGGAGGGTGCCTCTGCACTGCTGGGGGTGGGAGACATGGGTGGGGGCCTGGTGGTGGGTGCCCCTGGTGGCTGGGGGGTGGGGGGGTGGGAGACATGAGTGGGGGACTGGTGGAGGGTGCCCCTGCACTGCTGGGGGGTGGTGGTGATAGGGGACATGGGTGGTGGCCTGGTGGAGGCTGCCCCTGGTGGCTGGGGGGTGGGGGTGGTGGGAGACATGAGTGGGGGCCTGGTGGAGGGTGCCCCTGCACTGCTGGGGGGTGGTGGTGATATGGGACATGGGTGGTGGCCTGGTGGAGGCTGCCCCTGGTGGCTGGGGGGTGGGGGTGGTGGGAGACATGAGTGGTGGCCTGGTGGAGGCTGCCCCTGCTGGCTGGGGGGTGGGGGTGGTGGGAGACATGAGTGGGGGCCTGGTGGAGGCTGCCCCTGCTGGCTGGGGAGTGGGGGTGGTGGGAGACATGGGTGGGGGCCTGGTGGAGGCTGCCCCTGGTGGCTGGGGGGTGGGGTGGTGGGAGACATGAGTGGGGGCCTGGTGGAGGGTGCCCCTGCACTGCTGGGGGGTGGTGGTGATAGGGGACATGGGTGGTGGCCTGGTGGAGGCTGCCCCTGGTGGCTGGGGGTGGGGGTGGTGGGAGACATGAGTGGGGGCCTGGTGGAGGCTGCCCCTGCTGGCTGGGGGGTGGGGGTGGTGGGAGACATGAGTGGGGGCCTGGTGGAGGGTGCCCCTGCTGGCTGGGGGGTGGGGGTGGTGGGAGACATGAGTGGGGGCCTGGTGGAGGCTGCCCCTGCTGGCTGGGGGGTGGGGGTGGTGGGAGACATGAGTGGGGGCCTGGTGGAGGGTGCCCCTGCACTGCTGGGGAGTGGTGGTGATAGGGGACATGGGTGGGGGCCTGGTGGAGGCTGCCCCTGCACTGCTGGGGGGGGTGGTGATAGGGGACATGGGTGGGGGCCTGGTGGAGGATGCCCCTGCACTGCTGGGGGGTGGTGGTGATAGGGGACATGGGTGGGGGCCTGGTGGAGGGTGCCCCTGCACTGCTGGGGGGTGGTGGTGATAGGGGACATGGGTGGGAGCCTGGTGGAGGCTGCCCCTGGTGGCTGGGGGGTGGGGGTGGTGGGAGACATGAGTGGTGGCCTGGTGGAGGCTGCCCCTGCTGGCTGGGGGGTGGGGTGGTGGGAGACATGAGTGGGGGCCTGGTGGAGGCTGCCCCTGCACTGCTGGGGGGTGGGGTGGTGGGAGACATGGGTGGGGGCCTGGTGGAGGGTGCCCCTGTACTGCTGGGGGGTGGGGGTGGTGGGAGACATGGGTGGTGGCCTGGTGGAGGGTGCCCCTGCACTGCTGGGGGGTTGGGGGTGGGAGACATGGGTGGGGGCCTGGTGGTGGGTGCCCCTGGTGGCTGGGGGGTGGGGGTGATGGGAGACATGAGTGGGGGCCTGGTGGAGGGAGGGTGCCCCTGCACTGCTGGGGAGTGGTGGTGATAGGGGACATGGGTGGTGGCCTGGTGGAGGCTGCCCCTGCTGGCTGTGGGGTGGGGGGGGTGGGAGACATGAGTGGGGGCCTGGTGGAGGCTGCCCCTGGTGGCTGGGGGGTGGGGGTGCTGGGTGACATGAGCAGGTGTGCAGGGTAGTCCCCTGTGGTGTGTGCTGCCTGCAGGGGCCGTGGAGGGTGTACAGGGAATACCTGGGAGCACACAGCCAAATCGCGTGTAGATTTTCCCGCGTACCCCTGTCATACACGTGCCCAGCCAAATCGCGTGTGGAACTTCCCGCGCACCCCTGAAATCCACGTACCCGGCCAAATCGCGTGTGGAACTTCCCGCGCACCCCTGTAATCCACGTACACGGCCAAATCGCGTGTGGAACTTCCCGCGCACCCCTGAAATCCACGTACCCGGCCAATTCGCGTGTGGAACTTCCCGCGCACCCCTGAAATCCGCGTACCCTGACAAATCGCGTGTGGAACTTCCTGCGCACCCCTGTAATCCACGTACACGGCCAAATCGCGTGTGGAACTTCCCCCGCACCCCTGTACTACACGTACACGGCCAAATCGCGTGTGGAACTTCCCGCGCACCCCTGTAATCCGCGTACCCTGACAAATCGCATGTGGAACTTCCCCCAAACCCCTGGAATTCACGTACCCTGACAAATCGCGTGTGGAAATTCCCGCGCACCCCTGAAATCCACATACCCGGCCAAATCGCGTGTGGAACTTCCCGCGCACCCCAGAAATCCACGTACCCGGCCAAATCGCGTGTGGACCTTCCCGCGCACCCCTGAAATCCACGTACCCGGCCAAATCGTGTGTGGAAATTCCCGCGCACCCCTGAAATCCACATACACGGCCAAATCGCGTGTGAGACTACCCGCGCACCCCGGTATACACGCACACGTATTTTTTGTCAGCGGGTGTCCGTGTTTGTGGGTACCCCTTTGCACGTCATTTGTCCTGGAGGGCCACAGTATAGGACATTCATCATGGCAGTATATAGGTGCTATTTGTTGGCGCACCTTTTGGCGCACATTTCTTACAGGCGCAGAGACGCTACCGCCTGCTTTCTTGTGGCGGTCGTGTTTGTGCCTGTGCGCTGGTTTGAGCGTGCGCTTTTTTCCCCTATTCTATTCCATGAATACGTGTTGTAGGCGAGCGTGTGGGCGTTCCGCGCACTTGTGCCCTGTACTTCCACCGTGACACCCACATTTTGGCAAGTTGTTCCCCATTCCGAGTGTTACGCCCCGTGTTCCGCCTACTTTTGTTGCGTGCGCCGCGCTATGTGCGATTTTTGCTGTGGCCTGTGCGATTTTCGCTGTGACCTGGCGCACGCAGTCAGATGGCCTGTGCGCCAACGTGCGCCGCGCACTTTTTTATCGCACATCCAAAGGTTTTCTCACGCACGGCCTTCCATGAATCGATGTGCGCTGCTTTTCGTGCGATTTTCGCACTTGCACTGCGATTTTCGCTATTCCACTGCGATTCGCACGTTTTTGGCCACTTGCGCCGCGCTAATTATTCCATGAATCGGCCTGTAAATGTCCACTGTGTCCTGTTGCTTTTTCAAAGACGGAAGACTGCTCCCTGGATTTGCTGACCTAACAACTTTACCTAAAGCAAGGTCCCTGAAAAGTATGCCAATACTTTAGAAAGAAAGAAATAAGAATCATACAAGACATCAATTACATACAATAGCTGAAGAAAAGAACTGCAATACAATATGTGAAAAATAATGTTGGCATGCTAGCAAAGTGTCCCCTACTATGATTCCACCATGCCACGTCAATAACAAAGCCTTCCTCTACAATCGCCTGCTAGGTTCCCTCGAATTCTTTTAAATTGTACATTAATGAATAGCAACGAAGTTATGGTGGGTTTAAAAAGGCTTGAAAAAACTCTTTCCCCTGAAATGTGAAAGTAGGATAATACATTTGAGAAAAGGCATACATGCCGCAACTCTACCTAGTAGCCGTCACAGGAAGTTCACCTCCAGATCAGAGCCACATCAGCAAGGCAGTGTGGGTATGCAAATGAGCCCATATGCAATCCTTTTGCTCCAGGAAATTGTCTTTGTCTTACAGGGCAGTGCTATGGTATACATAACTTTATAAACACAAGACATTTCTCAGGCCACTTTCCATGTATTAAACTGAAAACGTACATTCATCTCCTGTATTCATGAAAAACAAATAACTCTTTCTACTTATTTCCTTCACTGACTATCTGAAAGTTTCCCATGCCTTCTCTCTTGTGTCTTTATCTTCAAGGTCTCTGAGGGGAACCTCGTGGCGGAGTGTGGAAGAAGAGTTCCCCCACATCTATGCCCATGGCTGCATGCTGAAGGATGTATGCAGGGACTGTACCAGTTTTGTGGCGGATGTCATAACTTCGAGCCGCAAAAGCGTGGACATCTTGAACAACACTCCTAGCCGCAAAGCCAAGTCCTTACAGTACCACCCTGGCAGGTCGGCTCCGTGGAAGTGAGCTACTACCATCTCGCCACTTTCTGTTGTGGACAGGAAAGGACAGTGGGCAACTTCTGGAGTGGGTTTTTCCAATGACTCACCATTCCCCCAACCGCTGTAGAGCTCCATGCAAGTAACCTGGCCATAGGGCAGCTAATCATATCTTCCATTACCTCTTCTTTCCCCACTAACTGCATCATTTGAAATATACATGTATCCACCAACTTCCATGGAACTGTGCTTTCAAATCTAAGCACTCTCTAATTTCCACAGCCGCCCGCCGGCCTGCTGGATGGAGTGAAATGTCCAAATGATTTTACAATTCGCGCCAGATACTGCGCCAATGCACTTCTAAGATACCCACAAGCTCCTCCATGACACTGCTCCTAAAAGCAAGCCCTTGGAGGGCGTTTGGCAGGTGACTGTGGAGGGCCATCTGCTGAGGAAAACCTGCTTTCTGCTCTCCTAAAAATAAGGCTGAACTGCCCGATTGAAAGCCAGGCAAAGTGTGGCCTGCGGAGCTCAGAACTGTGCCCTCTGCACTGGGAAGGACCTCAACTGTGAAACGGCCATCACATCAGTTCCTGAAAAGACGATGATTATTTTATTTTTTACGATGATGGGGACATTGTTATAATTATTCTCAATTTTTGGAAGAAAATACTGAACGATTCCTCTCCCTCAATCTTTTGAAGAGTTATTGAGGGATCATCGCATGGATGATGTTGGGGCACTCTAGCTCACCTACAGACCGCATCGGTGCATTGAAGAAAAGTGTAAAGGAGCATAAACTGCAACCCATTGGTGTGTTCCAGTAGAGAGGTGTACATACACACGTCATCCACATGGCGAAGAGGAAACTGGCCATATTGGTATTTTGTAGCAATTGTGAAGATCATTGTATTGTACAGTTAGATGGACTATATCAGCACGTTAAAGGAAAAATGAGTATACAGACCGTATCGGTGCGTTGGAGAGGTATTCGGACCATATTGGTGCTTTGAAACTTGTCCTAACTTGCTAACCAGTTGCTTTTTTTTTCTGTACATCATCTGACCGTAAACTCGCTAGAGACAATGTGAAGGTGGAACTGCCATGCGCACGTGGGAAGAACTCTACCAGGCCAGGCTGTCTCGTAGGCATGCATGAAACATGTCTGTGCGGACCGGATATACCAACGGTTTGGGCAGGGTGCCACGGCAGTGGTGGTATGATACGTGTTAGCATGAAGATAGCACACGTTGAATATGTTCTGGGTGGCTTTTGAATGTGCAGCTAGACAGTGTTCCACTCGGGGTTCCTCTTCTCGGTTGAGGTTCTCCTGCTCTGTGCTAGACTGATACACCAGGTAAGCAGGTGCACACTGCGCTCCTAGGAACCACCTTGATGTCGCTGTGTTAGGTCGGGGGTCTCTTAACATGCAATGTGACTAGCCAAAGTAGACTGAATCCCGCTTGCAATGCAGCCATTCTGACTCCATCAGTGCATGTGGAGTGTCTTGTAGTATTTGGGGGTGGTGATGGCTTTCCATGTGAAACTCAAACAAGAACATGGCAGACATGCCCCGTTGCCCAATCAATACTATGTGTGTTTCAATATGTAGGCAGATATGTTACCCAATTGAGTTCCATCTTTTACACATATATCCCAGGCTGTCGTTGGGCACCATGAAAAATGCACATATCTCAGTGTCCCAAGTGCATATCGGATACCGTGAGACGGGTGGATGTAGTCATTGCTAGTGTATAGGGTTCCAATCATGATGCAGCTAACCATTTTTCCTAGTTAAATGTCGGGTTCCATGTTGACATCACGTTGCCCTGTTGTTTTGTTGTATTCTGTGTGCTATGAAACTGAGCTAATGTGTATTGCCTTGTAACATGTGCCCTAGGACATGCACATCTTTTTCCACACGGTATATCTTTCAGTTCTATGTACAAAGGTTCCTATGTTGTCATTGAGTCTTGTATACCATGCAGATATGCCAATACCCAGTTGTCTCACTTTGCCATGCAGAGTGCCCAGTGTCCCCGATTATGGCCTGCTCTGTTAGTCATTTAACGTTTGAAGTGTATCTGTCATGCAGGCTGGCCACTATCCAGGGTTCAGGCTCTCTTCTGTGTTTGGTTCAGGTGTCATGGCACCCGTTGCTCGGCTGAGTTCCAAGTGCCATGTAGACACTACAATGGACAAGTTATTGGCAGAGTTCTTTGGAGCAGGAGTGATCCCAGTGTTCCAGTTCCTGGTTGCACAGTATGTGCTGTTCATGGACACAATTTTCTAGCTGGTTTTTAATCAGAGCCATTCCACTGAGTCCAGTCGTCGCACTGTGTTGCGTGCAAGCCGTGCGGATTTCGCAAGGCTGTTTGTATCCGACTATGATCCAGTGAGCCAGGCAGGTATTACACGACCCAGAGCTACCCTGGATTCTGTGTCTGATGCAGATATCCAATGCCACCCAGTTCCACGTCCGATGGCCCCAAGTTGAAGGCTGCAAGATATTTTTACATCCAACAGTCCTTATTTTACTCTGGGCTTTTCTTTCTGTCTACTAATGTTTGCAGGAATAGTTTATAGACTTCAGAAGGGTACCGCCACAGTGATGTCAGAGGACACCCAATTTACGCTGGCGGCGAGTGCTATGCCAATATCCCGATGACTTCAATTTCGAGACGATTTCTTTAAGGACACAATGCCTATTTCCCAAGGAAGACTAATTCCATGTTTCTGTGGTAGTTAACGGTACCCCTACACTTAAAAGAAACTCCGGCCTGCTAGACCTATGCCTGTCTTATAAGTGGGGCCCACCTGTTCAATGCTGCTGTCCTGGGAGGATAGCTCAGCGGCAACGTGCTCGCCTTGGAAACAAGACAACCCGAAGCAACACAGGTTCGAACCCCGGGTCCACACTTAGAAACCTCCAGGTATTAAGCGCGTTATAAATAGCAACTAAGAGACATATTCTTGTAACAGCGCCTCGATGCCCACGGGCTGTGTGAGCGCTTTAAAAATATATGCTTGGATGGGCACTATCAGCGTGGCCCAAATTCGTGGTACGCAATGCCAATGTTATAAGCCCCCGGCTGACTCAAGGCGGGTATCTGTTTACATACCATGCCAATATAACACAGACCCCCAATGCACAACTTATGTCTGTACATATGAAATGAAATATATCAGGACCAGCAAATTCACAGTATTTGCCTGCTTGTACGCTATGCCAAAATTCACAGGGGCGTGAATTCACGGCTGCTGTCTATGTGCATGCCAAAGCCACTATCACAGGGGACTCCACACCCCATTCACAATTACTGTCTGTATGCATGCAAATCTTACACCATCCACACACTATTCGCAGCTTCTGTCTGTCTGTATGTATGTATGCTAAGCAAAATCACATATGCTCCATTTAACGGCTGATGTCTGTATTTATGCCATTCCAAAATTACAGGGCCCTCAGGTTCGCGACTGATTACTGCATGCCATGCTATCCCTGTATCAAAGTTCAAGTGAGTGCTTCGGGCTGCAGGCATGCCATGTAAATATCACAGAGACCCTATTTCCTGGCAGCTGCCTATATGTATGCCATGTCAGTATCAGAGGAGCCATCGGTTGACGGCTATTGCCCGTCTATAAGCTATGATCACCGGAGCTCCGCTATCTCTACACCCCTCCCTGTTTATGCCTACCATCTCTATGTGCACCATTGCAGAGGCACCCAATTCACAGCTGCTGTCTGGGTGCATGCCATGCTAATATTGACGGGAAACGCAAATCATGTCTTCTGACTGGATGCATGCCATGCCAATATCACATGGACCCTAATTGACATCTGCTGTTTGTGCATGATATCACAATATCAGAGGGACCGCCACTTCGCGGCTGCAGTCGGTCTCAAGTGGTTAATAACCACTGAACAGGTTATCATGTCTGTTCTTGCGAGAGAGGGGCGCCCGCTACCTTTGTAAAACGGTCTGTATGTCAGGCATGCATCTATCACAGAGACCCCCCATCTGATCTGCCCAATTGCAAGCTAGAATTGCAGGACTCTCCATGCATAGTTGGGTTTGGGCTGTTTTTAAAAGGTTATTTTTCATGTATGCTTTGTCAGTATCGCGAAAAACCCAAATCACGGATGTTTTTTTTTGTATGCATGCCAAGTCAATATCAAAAATGGGGGGGTGGCAGCTCTTTACTCAGCAATTCTGTTTCTCATTCATCTCTCAATATTCTTGGTTTCTCTACCTACTGTGGTGTGCATAACTACAAGAGCCCGGTTCCATGTGATGTTACCGAAATGTGTTTTTACCGAAAACTGTTTTACCGAGCCGATTTTACAGAAAAAATGTTCAGTATTTATTGTTTTTGAAGTTGAGGGGTCCCCCACCCTAACCCCCCCCGTTTTTTTCTAGTTGTAACCCCTACTACCCCTGCACCTCTTTTACCCCACCACCCAACTATTTTTTAAAAACACTAAAAAAAAAAGTCGGTCATATCTTTTCGACAAAACAGTCTTCAGTAAAGACATTTCGGTAACCACTGGACACCCAATAGCCCGTGTTAGATCCACCATGAAAGCTGCACAGCGGATTGAGCAGCAGTACGCATTTCTTTAACCTGTGATCTGAACTGCGGGAGTAGGCGGAGCCTACAATGATTTCTTATGGGAATTCAGAATTGACATAGACGCTCCTAGCACGTGTGGAAGAGGATCAGAGCACAATGCAATGTAAAAGCGGAAACTTGAAAGCATTGGTGTGCATGCATGCTTGCCCACACCTAGTCTGAGCCCTGCCAAGCATGCAGGATTCCTGACGCCAGTTGTCTTTCTCTCCTTTCATAGTTTAGTCATGCACCTAGAGACAGAAGGCCGTGACCGCAGATGCATTGTATTTAGGATAGGGGAGAGTGGGACAGTATGGGATGGACTACAAGAGTAACCACATTACGTAACTCATACTTACTATCCTTCATATTATTATTACGTTTAGCCTCTGATTCCATGCCATGCCCTATTCTAATCTTGGGCTTTGCTTTTTACTTTCGTTTTTACTTTAGTTCATTGTATTCAATGGAAATATGCCAAGACTACAACTCCCAGAAAGCAGGATATGAAAGCCCAGAAATGGGGTATGTGTCTGTGAGGACATGAAGGAAAGATTCAGAAACATTTAGCAACTCAGACGAGAGATGCTCCGAGGATCCCAGAGAGTCTTGTGAGAATGGCTTCATGGAACGCAATGTCAGGTTTTGATCTGACGTCCAGCACACAGTATTTGCCAAAGAGGCGAAGAGTATCCCTTGTGGATACTTTAGAGACCATGTCCAGCACAACATATTTCTGCATACCCACTGACGCTGCCTTGTCCGTGCTTGAACATGAGTTACACATACAGGAGAGGATCCAAGGGGCAATGGAAGCCTCCAGGGCTTGTTGGTCTGGGCCAGTGCCACCATACATAATGAATAATCTGTTGCAGACCAGAAAGATTATGATACAGATCTAGCCTGTAAACCTTTCAAATAGTCAGGTTGTGAAGCCTCCTTTTTACATCAGTGGATGGATTGGGGAAAAAATAAGAAAGAAAATGTCCTAATTCATGTGAAAATCCAGAAAGGGAAGATTGAGCGCTAAGAATGATCTTAACACCCTGAAAAACACTGAAAGACACGCAAGAGAAGCGTCTCTTTAGCTTACATATATTCCTAGTCGACATGCATGCCGCTAGTTCAATGCCATTTTGTGTCAAGGGTTCATAAGCAAAAGGAAACAACAGAATACAATTGTGAACAAGATGGGGGCCTCCGAACAAGGGGGTCAATATGATGCTGAACACTTTTCTACATAGAGAAAAATCCTGTATGGGCACCAATCGCTACCAAAGAGGACACAAAAGACTTATCCTAAATCCCCGAGTTAGCCAAGTGGGAAACTAAGGAGTGTGCATAACATACAATAAACCTATTTTAATCTTTTGAAGAGGCTCAGTGACACTTGCTCTTTTTCTGGCACAAATATCAGTGTTATCTTAAAAGAGCTTAAGATGTCTGTGGGCTAGCTCCTTATGCACAACAACTTTGGGCGGAAAAGTCTCACTAAACTCTGCTCAGCTCCAGGAGATCAGAGAACCTAAATCGGTTGGGCCACCTTGGAGCACCCAGGGTCATCAGCCGCTCCTAGCTTTTCCGTAATTTGTGACTAAAGTTATTAATAAGGGGGATCAGGTCAATGCCATAAAGAAAGACTAACCCCACACGATCAGCTGATCAAAAATGTTTTCTTATACAAGAAGTGAACAAAACCCTTTTGACTTTTCCCTTGACAGGAAATAAGTCCACTCGCTGCTTCTCAGACATGAGGATGAGAAGAGTCATCACTTTGCTGTGCAACGCCGATCAGCGGGTAGTACAGTACAGACCTCACAGAGTTGTACTGGCTGTTCTGGGCAGTCACTTAATGTGTGGCAGATAACCATTTATCTTTGGACAGAGCCCAAGTCTGCAATTCCTCTGCCAAGCTTCGTATCTAGATCGGGTGCCTCTTTGCTTGTTGATGTAAAATACTTCAGTGGTATTGTCGGTATTGGCAAGGCATCTATGTCTCTGCACTGGCAAAGAAAATCCTTCAATGTCAGACTGTCTAGGCAGAGTCAGACTACAGCATGTGGATCCACAGTAGTCCCAAAGTGGTGACACGCCCTTGCGCAAAAGATTGCAACTCTAGCAAGATCTCTGGGTATAGGAGATGGAATGGACTGTGACTTGAAGGTTGGACAACCGCCATCTCAAATCTAGCTTAACTTGTTCCAAGACAGGGATCAACTTAGGTTGTGTGTTGGTCTCCTGACTCAAGTATTAACTGTCACAGTGTTTCCTGGAACCAATAAGGACGCAAAGATCATAAGTTTGAGTTCAATGCCTTTATTTCAGCATTAATGAGAATTAGATGAGATTTTTTAAACAAAATAAGTCAGGATCGATTTGTCCTCCTTGGTTTTGCCATATCTCTTCACCCCTGGGAGAGCGCTGAAATGACCTGTATGATTCCCTGAGCTGTGAGGCCTGCCTGGATTCTTAAATGTCTGTTTCAGTCTAAACAGTTCCAAAAGGGATTTATTATCGCTTTACTTGGGAGTGCATGCTTCAGGGTATTCTGAACTCTTCTTCTTTTGCTGATATAACTGCAGGCTTTCCAGAGTTCCATACCCCAAGACACACTCAGGCAGATAGATTTGGCAGCATCTGGATCAGTGGTAGCAACCAGCAAGGCAAGTGAAAGCGGTGTCTCTGGAGACCGGGAGGATGCTCTGGGGCAACAAGTTTGTCTTGGAAGCAAGACAACGCAGAGCAACACAGGTTTGAATCCCGATCCAGTGCTTAGAGACGGTATTAAGCGTGTTACAAAACATTCAATAATTAATTACCATGGGTCCCTCTTGCTTCTCCCCCCTGTAACTCTGATCTCAATGCTACCTTTCTGATACCCACCGTCAGATCCTTCCTAGTGCCAGCTTGGCATGCCAGAACCTTCCTAGCCTGTCTGCATAAGGGATTGATCTCCACCTTCTCCTTAGTCTCACCTTCCCCATCTGCCAATACCGCCTCCTAACCGCCTTCTCTTCTTGGCACTGTATCCTCCATGCCACCACTGTGTTCCCTCAATGTCACACTGCCCACCTCCTCTGTACCTTCTTTGTCAGTAATTTTTCTCCTACTACATCCTCTGTATCACTAATGTTACCACCTCCTCTTTGTCCATTCCAGCCTCTGATGTTATCAACTCCTGTTCTCCCTTGGTTCTTACCAACTTTACCGGGGCACTTGATTTTCCACCTTCTCTTGCACCCCTGGTCTTACTACATCCTCCTGGTTGCCACTTGCTCCTACTGTTGATACCAACTCCTCCTTCCTCCCGGTTAACCTCACCACCACCTTCCATCTCTTAGCTCTTGCTGCTCTCTTCTACTGCTGCCTTGCCAACCTCGAGTCTCCACTTTCCACAAACCCTCTCCAGTCTCCAGTTACTGCCAATCTTAGGCCGCCTCCTCCTCCTCCATCCCACCCTGGCTGACTGGCCTCCCTGATTTTTATAGGGCTCTTCTTGGGCTGGGCTCTTTGTCGCTGCACTGTGTTTGATAACTGTAACCCCGTTGGAATTGGCTGTAGCTTCTGGGTGCACCTAGCCTCACTTTAGGCCTGGGGGACGGGGGGGGGCATGACCAGGCCTTTATTTGGCCTGTTCACCATCTTGAATCGCAAACCTCCCTCTCTGCTGTGCTCCATGGCTGCCAATACAGGGATCAGGTCTCCTATTCCTGCAGAGTGTGCTATGCAAGTTGGAGATCCTCTGGGTATGTCAAACTGTAGGAATTGCAGTAGATTTGTAACATTGTATCCTCGGTGGGGGGAATGCTCTGCTGAGCAACAGTAAGTGCATAACCGACTCCCGTATAGGTAAACCAGCCATCAGAGAATAGGAAACTTGCGCGTTGACTCTGGAGCTTGCAGAGCAACTCTAGAACTTGAAATATTTTATCAAGTGCAGGCCTCAGTCCAGAGCGATTCATTAGGGTTCTAAAATGTCTATTCGGCTCCTGTCGGGTAAAGAGAAACATATGAAACCAAACCTTATAACTGCTGGGTGCGTGAAAGTAGCCTGAAGAAAGTGCAGTTATTTGTTTTTCCTCCCCAGGGCCCTGTGTCGTTTAGAGAAATCTGTGGTATCACCCATCTGAATGCCCCATCGGAATGATGTTTCCCTGGCCTGTGATGTGGACCAAGGGAGGGTGACATGGGAATCATCTCAATACTACCCACCAGCTCGCGGTGCCACCCATCCCCCTGAGTCACCCACTTGGCAGTCCCCAGAACCAGGCTGGGGATTTCATCATACAACTGTTTCTGTGAGATGTCCAATCCCTGGTGCCCATTTGGAACCACCAAGACATTTGAGGCCACCCAGTACAAGGCCCTCTGAAACAAGCAATTTGTGATAAAAGAGCACTGAATTTGCAAAATATATTCATGCACACTTCCAGACCCTTTGGGAGTCGGAAGGCTTTCCCGACTTCCATGCATAAAGGTTCCACAGTAAAGGCTAGCGATTGGGCTGGAATCATGGTAGAGTTTACAAGGTTCATAAATAGACCCATGGAATGGATGTCACCTAAAACCGAGGGCAGTGTATCCCCTAAAAAGGGGCCCTTGCTGTCATTCAAGTATGCATATATGTAGTCATTGCAACACCTCAACGAATCTATGGCTGCCCTGAGTTCTGGCCGAAAGGCAGCACCCAGCATAGAGAGTGTAGCCCGCCAGCTACCCCCATGTGGAATGACACATCCTCTGGGTGTACATCACAAATACCTTCCCCAAATGTAGAAGCAGCAAGATCTCTGATGGGGTCATTATCTTCAAGGAATCATCGCAGAGGAAATGTTAAAAAAGCTGACGGTCCAGAATGGTGCGAAGACCTCTGCTCCTCTTGTCCATCATTACAAAGCCGAAATAGAAGACTTGGCTTTGCTTGTTGCGCCCGTGCTATGGCCCCGGCTCCAGAAGTTCCTGCACTGTGAGCAGAAGGTCAAGGAGAAGTGGATAAAGGCAGAAGAGGAAGCAAGGAGATGTAACCTAAATGCAGGCTGCCCACTGCCAGAACCGCAGTGTGGCCTCTAATATTCCTCATAGGAATGGCTAGTTAGTCTTGTTTAGTATTTTCTTTCAAGCCTGCTTGCTGCAGGCTGCAATGATTGGTAAAGACACGAACGGCATGACAGGCCCTGACGCTGGTGGCTTTAATAGTGCCTCCCAACACTGAGAATGCTTGAGAAAGGCGTCGTCTAAACAGATTTTGCTGTCACTTTCTCTTTTTTACATTGGGTAAGCACCTTTTGCCCGAGTGAAAAGAAGATGGTTTTCCCAGCAAAGGGAGAATCAAACAGCTTTGCAGTGCCTCAGATAAAGGGAAATGAGGCACACCTACCTGTGCACAGTCATATAAGGGTCCAGGCCCAGCATCACCTTTTACAAGGTCATAGAAGGTTCTTACAATAAATAGGCCATATTATTTATTTTGTGCCACTCTTCCTACCTATTCTTTTGCAGAGGAGACCAGGAGCTTCGTATTATGCAGTGCAGGCATAGAGAAGCCACTGGAGTCAATACCTCTAACCTTGTTGTCCTGATGTGCCAAGGATTACTAAGAGTGGGGGCTCCCTTGCTGAAGGCTGCCCAAAATACATTGGACTGAGCAGGTATGTGAATGGGGATTCACAAGCACTCATAACTAGATGCTTGGCATATGCCAAGCTTTAGGTTGCTTTCAAGCCATCCTTCTGAATAGAATTGGCCCAAAATGGTAAGAACTGGGTCAGAGCCCCCCCCCCTTCTTGGTAAGCGATGGGATGGCCAACTTGAGATCTAGGCAGATCATGGTGCCATCCAATATCCATGAATGCATATAAGAATGTAAACGGGGGAAGGAAGTTCTCCTCTATACTGCAGAAAGTCTGTTAATTGAAGGTGATCAAAATAGGGTGCTTCATTAACAGCCCACAAATCCCCAAAAGAGCCTAACAGCCAAGATGTCCAGTCTTGAGGCCGCAGAGTCTGACAGGGGTCTGAACAATTGTAGGGAAGGAACCAGGGGCCATCCGGATAATAAACTATAAACGACCTGGAGAATAGCAAGAGAACTACCACTAATCCACATTCATCCATCTTGCAGAGATGCAATATTCAGGAATCAAAAATGGGATTGCTTCAGAATCGCAGCTCCTGCAGCAGCCAAAACATAGTCATGGCCCCATATCCGCTCTGACTGTGCTTGTGGTTTCCTTCAGAACCAACCGGATTCAGTGTGGGACCGAGCACAAGTCATGGTCGCCTTCCCCTGTGGCAGTGGTATGCATTTCTGGAGAATGATTGTAAGCGAACGTCTGAAAGCCCAATCACTTCGGACTTTGAAGAAAAGCCTGAAAGGTCAAAGCAGTGTAATGGTCATGGATTTAAGCTGTAGGGCCTTCTCTGGGTGAATCCCTTTATTTGGCTATACTGGCGATACTGGCCAAATCCTTGCTTCATTCTGTATTAGTATCTCAGCATCAGCCAAGGCGCAAGGTCAGAAAACCACCTGCTGTGGGCAAACCCCATTTTTATGGCACGTGGTTATTTCTTGGTCAACCCCAGTGTTTGACCTGAAGAACACCCTTTGGGTGATACCCAATGTTAAGCCTAGGGTCTAACCAAGCATTTGCCTGGGAGAGCCACTGCTGACTGCTGCACCAGTAGCAGTTTTACCATTTGGTATGGTCTGTCTTGAGAGGATCCCATGTCGTTTCATTGACAGGGATTCCTCCGAAGTAATTTACCTTGAAGGAATTCTACTGAAAAAAAATCATTGACTTTTCCTTTTTTTTATTTGGGGGGCTCCCTCCCTCAATCTCCCTTTGTCTATACTGGTCCCCTTACCCAAAGCCCCTACCCACCCCTTTTAACCCCCTATCCCCACCCCACTATATCATGCAATGAGTTTTTTCAGAAGAATTCCTTCGAAGGAATTCCTGTTGGCAAACCAACGGGATACACTTGAGAGAATTAATCACATGTAATAGAAGGCAAAGCCAGCTTTTTCTTGTGTGTGAATAATACTTGAATTCTTGAGGACCTTGAATTCTGAAGATCAGCCCATTATACAGAATTCTTCATGGGGCTTGCTCAAAAAACATCACAGAAAGGATGCATGCATTGGCAAAGGTGATGCAGATTAACTTCTGAAAAATGAAATCTGCAGCACCCACTTCCTTGAAGCCATCATATCAAGGAAAGGATGCACAAGTAGAGGGCAAGCATGTGATGTGCAGTGAAGTCCAACCACCTTGAGCTTAGACAAAGGACTGATATCAGAGAAGCTGGTATGTTGGGGCGAGGGGCATCTGCATGGGATAGGCCATGAGATAAGAGCTTAGTCTTCTAAATGTAAACATTTTCTTTGTGCTGTGCAAAGTGTTAACATCCTATTAGAATTGAAGGAAGGGGCTGGAAGGGACCCACAATTACGAATCTATATCTATGCAAGTGCACATTTAATCACCCGTACATGAATGGCCTTTACTCCAACGACTTTGTATAATGTGCCATATTTAAGCACAAGTTCACGAAAGGGTCTTAAAAGTGACATTCTTGAACCTGCATCATGACAAGGCACTAGTGCATGACCTATCCTCAGCGTATCACATTACTCTCTAGGTGCCATGACCAGATACTGAATGTCAATTCCATGCATATGTTCCATGCTTAGGCACTGGTGCATGACCAGGCTAGGAAAGTCACTTCCTGCATATGTGCCATGTTTACTCGTCCATGCCGAGGTCCTGAACTTGATATTGCTCTATGTGTGCCCCATTAAATCCTCTTTTGTGACCATACCATGAACGCCACAGTGATGAATATATGCCACATTATTTCAAATACTCCACATTTACACACATTTGTATTGGCAGGGCCTGCAATTCATGTCCTTGTAGATGTGCCACATTGAATTATTGCATGTGACCATGCACTTAATGACATCTGCCCGCATAAGGGCCACATCAAAACAGCCTTTGATTTGTGACATATCGAGTATCACACTTTGCACTGCAGTCAATGGTCTTGGGAAGTTTGTTATCTAAAGATGTTCTCATGTTTGTTTGCTGGCGTACTTCCTCACTTTGAGGCAACTCGGCCCCCCCAAAGACAAATTATCTGTGGCTGTTATCCAAGCTGGTTCCCTCCCCCCACACTCAAGAACCTGGATACTGAGCATCCAGCCACGCCTCGGCTGCATCAAGCACCATGTCATGTAAACAGAGAAACGGGATTGCGTGAAAGTACCTGTTGCACACATCCAACAAATGCTGCTCGACGCACCTTGAGACGTGACGCACTACGCTTTACTTCAGTTACTGTATTTACAGAAATATTTGTGGTTATTTATTGTTCTGTTCTGTTTGTGTGTTTGGCACAAGAGTGCACGCTCACCAAAAATGGCGCTTCATGGATTATCTCACCACAGTAAAGATTGTTTCTTTGTTTTTCAGCTGTGTGATTTATTTCTTGTTCACTGTAATTTGAAAGCTACTATGGTTATACTGTTGACTATAGAGCTCCACCTAAGCCGCCCATACGAGGTTGTGGGGGGGCCTCAGCCATAACACCCGAAGTTCCCTGGGATATTTTGGGGTTTTATGTGGGGCCTTCTAGTCCCTTTGTGGCGCTGAACCTGCCTGATGGTGAAACAGTGATAGAGAAAAATGTTTCGAGGGCATGGTACAGTGGCCTCCATGAAGGTATGGTTCATGAAGACCACCTATTGAGCCAGGGTGGTGGCAATTGAGCAAAGCTGAAATTCTGCATGTGCACAGACATTCAGGAGGAGAGCAACTGGAACTGTTATGTAAAAAGGGCTGGGTAGAGGCAAAGAGCTGGACTGGAATACAAGGCTGGAATACCTGCAAGGTAAGAGAGGAGTAAAGCCAGAGCGCATAGTACAGGCAGAATCTGGTGCAGGTAGTACAAACGGATGCACATAGAAAAGATGTACTAGTCAGAGGGAGAGTATGATAAATAAACCACCAGTGAGTAAATGATAGTTTACTTCTTGGGTGTGACCGCCTGGAGTTTTTAAGGTGATTAGCATTCATTTTGCATTAGGGTACTCAAACCGAGTAACCCATCCACACTATGATGACAGAGTGAATCTTTCTTCCTGGAAGTTAACGAACTGCCACATTTTGTTTGGACTAACTGAAGGGCCTCGGAAAAGACTAACTGATACCTTAGGGTTGAACTAACTGGCACCCTTTGACTTGACTAGCGGAAAGCCCAAACAAACGAACAAAGGAAGACAGAAATACTCGAGAAGCAGAAAACAGTAGGAAAGAAAGTAATACAGTAACATGCTAAGGGGAAGGACTGGACTGGATTACTGAAATTAACCTAAGGCAGCAGGGTTAGTAGACGAGGACTAGTGACACATGGGCAAAGGAAAGCATGCCCGATAGAGGGTAGACCGGGAGAGACATCGGGGCAGTGTTGGAGCCAGTTTGTGCTGCCAGCGTGAGCGGGTGGTTCTTGAGGGTACATTGGCATTGTAAATGATTCACGATCAGTGGTAGGAGGTAAATATTGTTAGTGGAAAGGCCTTAACTAATGAATTGGAGTGCAAGAGCAGAGAGTATCCCTGTGACTCCTGCAAGGGGGCCCGACAAAATTTAGAAGGGGTCGGAGGGATTCTCACTGCAAAGAAATTGTGAAATAATGTGTTGAAATAGTGCGTTTTACAGTACAGTTGTTTGAGAAAAATTGGCTAGAAATCGATAGTTTGCAATTGGTTCTCAAGGATAACACATGACAAATCCAGTAGATGCAATGTCACCAACAGTACACAAGAGGATTTTACGAGATTTTCATGAAAATGCAGCCTCAAATTATCTATGGCAGTAATGGTCACTATGCATCACTGGCATGAAGCTGCAGCCACACTCTATGCCACTATTGGTCTCTGTAATTAATTTTCATGAAGCTGTGGCCACAATCCATGCCAGTAAGGGTCCTTGTAAATTAATTTCATGAAGCCTTGCCACAATGCATCTATGCCAGTGTAATCAAACTAAATAACTTTCATGAAACGGAGCCCACAATAGATTTAATTGCTGCTACATAGCATGCTCATGAGGCTGTGCCCACATTATATGCCACCATTGTCCCAGTATATAACTTTGATGATGTCCTGCACACAGTTTAGTGCGAATGTCATAGCATTGTCACTGTAAACAGCTTTCATGATGTGTCTGTTATGAAGACCCCGTGCTTGGCTCCTTGCCATTCAGCCCGTTTATCTGCCTCTCCGTTTTTGAAGCGCTAGCGGTTACCTTGTATACGCAGTGTCTCAGCCTCCAGGTTTCGCGCAGCTTATGTGACTGGTCAGCTGTTGCTACGGCGGGATAGGCTCTGCCCCACGCATGGAGGAACAGTTAAATGAAGCACACAAAGGGTAGGACGCTGCTTCTAATTAGCGTTACTATTACTATCCTTCCTAAACCTAAATTTGCATTTTTGACCCTGGAACGTCCCTTGACTCTTCTATTCACCTGGTCCCCATTGGATTTGCCAAAAGTTTAACTGTTCGGCAACAGTTCCGTCCATTCTGCTAAATGGCTAGATGCCATTCTGGTGGTTATCGAATACTTCACAAAATATGCGGTTTTCATTCCTTGTTCCGGTTTACCTTCTGCTCCGGTATTAGCAGATTTGGTGAGTTTGCACATCTTCCAACACTTCGGTCTGCCTTCTATCATTGTATTGGACAGGGGACCGCAATTCTCCACGCGCTTCTGGAGGGAGCTTACTTCTTCTATTCTTATTGATGACCGTTTCTCCTCTGCCTTCCACCCTTAAACGGATGGTCAAACGGAACGTCTCAATGCTACGATGGAGCAATACCTGAGATGTCTGTGTCTCCAGTTTCAGTTTACCTGGTTGTCTGCTCTACCATTGGCTCAATTTGCATACAACAATTGCATACTGCCACGGGTGTCTCTCCGTTCTTTGCCTTATTCGGATTTCACCCGCGTTATTTGCCATTGGATCCATCACTGCCCGTTGATAACCCGGCGGCCCTGGCAAGTGTGCGCGACATGGACCAATTACATCGGGATGTCCGCCTGCACCTCCTGTGTGCCTAGGTGAGCGCAAAGAAATTTGCTGATGCTCGTCGTTCTCCCGCTCCTGCCTATTGTCCTGGCATGAAGGTTTGGTTATCTACTCGTAATCTAAAGATACCTGGAAAGAAGTCCATACTACCCAGATTCGTAGGCCCCTGCAACATTGCGGCGGTTGCCAACTCTGTCGCTGTACGCCTTTCCCTGCCGGCAGCCTGGCGGATTCACCCTGTTTTTCATGTTTCCTTGATTAAACCTTGTCTCACGGGTACTCACCTATCTCGTCGCCTGGCTCTTGTCTTGGTGGACGGGGAGGAGGAGTTCAAAGTGTGTGCTATTCTGGACATCAAGCTATCTAGGGGGACCGTCTATTATTTGGTGGATTGGAAGGGCTACGGTCTGGAGGACCGCACTTGGGAACCCCTCTCGCACCTGCATTCGCCTTCCCTGTTGCGGGTCTTCCATGCTGCCAGGGGGTTGCAGTGGCCTTTGCGGGAGGATACTGTTATGAAGACCCCGTGCTTGGCTCCTTGCCATTCAACCCGTTTATCTGCCTCTCTGTTTTTGCAGCGCTGGCGGTTACTTTGGAGACGCAGTGTCTCAGCATCCAGCTTTCTCGCAGCTCATGTGGCAGGTGAGCTGTTGCTACGGCGCGGTAGGCTTCGCCCCACGCACGAAGGGACAGTTCAATGAAGCACACAAAGGGTAGGACGCTGCTTCTAATTAGCGTTACTATTACCATCCTTCCTAAACCAAAATTTGCATTTTTGACCTCGGAACGTACCTTGTCTCCTCTATTTGCCTGCTCCCTATTGGATTTGTCAAAAGTTTAACTGTTCGGCAGCGGTTCTGTCCGGCTGTCAAAATTCCCTACGACTCTCAGGGTTCCGCATGGGCTTTGATTGGAAGCTGTGGTTAATAGTCACGGACGCCGCAGTGTACCAACCAGCTACCAGCGTTCGGTGAACCGCTTCCCTTAATCACGGTATTCCAATCAGCCACCAACGTTCTGTGAGAAGCTCCCTCTCACTGCGGATGCTGCCTTTCTGCAACTTGGTTTCCAGTGTTCTGTGAAAAGATTAATGGGAACACTTTGGTTTCTGCGGAAAGAGTAAGACTTGGCTCTCTATTTCTTTTCTCCTTGAGATGAAATTTGTTTCTGTTTGGACTTCCTGACCTACCTCCTATTCAGCATTGCAAACTTGGACCCTTTATTCCACGGAAAAAGTTGTGCACACCAGAATGCTATCCCTCTACAGTGCACCACCCCAACCGTAGATGCGTCCCTCGTGCCATTCGGGGGAGTCTCCTATACTAACTACCTGTTTATTATTTTATCCTGTCGTCGTGGATCCGTTTTTCTCCCAGCCTGTCTCCTATTAGGGTAAGCACTTACCAACTCTGTGACATTTCGGGATCTAGATAGATATTCGGGGGAATAATCTACCTTTTCTCTAGTCATTTGGTTCTGTCGCCAATTCTTGCTGCCATTACAACTTCCACAAGGCCTTTCAGGTACTTCATTGTCTTTCAGAAAATGCATTTGTCATTTTACCTATCACCATAGCTTAATTGTGTTTCATTGGTTTCCCTACAGCCTTGGTGTATCGGTGTGGGTATCCCCGCTCTTTTGTGTAACCAACCCTTTTGATTGTGTGGTCAGAACAACAAAGGGGTGTGTTGCATAAAAGAGTTCCTCAGGTCGAGGAGGTCTAGTTCTGGAACGCTCCCCAGCAAGGAGCTACTCCAGCTTAGACTGAAGTATTACCAGAGCGGACCCCCTCCTCTGATGTCCTAAGGTCGAGCAACGCCCGACCTGTTCCACTGGGGGTGAGTAATAGTGTCCAGCTAGCATTCAGGAACATGTACATAATACATTTGCGTCGCACATGTCTACACAGACACCCATGTACTCCACACACACACACACACTCGGACACTAACATACATGTATGAACACACACGGACTCACTCAAAACGCTTGCACACACACACACACTTCATGCATTACATTCAAAAACCTGCACACACACACACTTCATGCATTACATTCAAAAACCTGCAACACTTTTTAAGACGTATTTTTAGGTCTTCTCGTCGGATGAGGAGGGAGCAGGAACACATTTGCAAGCAGACAGTCCCCCTGAAAGGACTTGAACATGCAGGGCGCTGGTTAATCTTAATGACAGCAAACTGCACCTCACACTCCGACACACTTTTCTTTTTTACAAATTAAGAGCTCTGTTTGAGCCAGCCTGGTGGGAGGCAGGGGTGGCGTACCCGGCAATGAGGAGGTACCCAGATGGGACAATCGCTTCTCATTAGGGGTATCCCTCACAAACAAAACAGAGGGCCTAATTCACAGGGCGTTGGAGGAAGGCAATGGACCTCGATAGGGAATGATGCGCACAATACAATGGAAAAAGGACACTTACACCACTCAAAACAAGCTACGAAATTGGGTGGAAAACGTGGAGCTGAATAAGATCAGGAGCAGACGGGTAGTGTACAGAAAACAAAGACAATGTGCTCAACATAGCTGGATGCAGGTAGAGTGTACAGAGGGACTGCTCACAAACGGAAGAGAAACGAAATGTGCAGAGGAGTTGCAGGCAGAAGCAAAACAGCAAATCCGGAAAATGCCAGAAAACATTGGAACATCTTGAAAAGGGTTCTGCATTTATTCCTCCCCTTGTACTTCCTCGTGTGCACTTTCTTCGTGCACTTTCCCTTGTTTTGATTTTGACTTAATTGTGTTTATTTAAATGAGAGCCCCCCAAACTCCCGCTCTAGCACACACCCACTACCCCCACACACGCATTAAGTGTACACAAGGAAATGCACCACGAGAAACAATACGGTGATAAGTTCTACATGGAAAAAAAACATCGAGAACCACTGGTTTTCAGGCTTAAGGGCTTACAAAGTCATGTCTCAAGATTCCGTGAGTTTGTTAATCAGAGCTCCATCTCCCAGGAGTTGCCTTTGCATGGTTTGAGAAAGAACATCAGTGGATTAAATGACCCGGGTGCTGTTAAACTGTACTCCACTGCCTAGGTGTAAAGTAGTCAGGGTTTGAGAAAGTAAAATACCACATGGACCAGAGTGCATTCATTGGGAGTGTAACATGAGATTTTGGCAGTGTGAGGATTGAAGCACGTACTTAAAATGGTGGCAAAGAGTTGTAAACGAGCACCAGGGTTCAGGGGAGAGCTAGGGTTTGGCTAGGGAATGAATACTGAAACCCGCAGGGACCTCAGGCATTATGGCTGGCTCGGCACAATGCCATACTAGTTCATCGTTGGAAACAAACACAGGTTTTGTTTGTCTGATAAATGGTCGAGTCCCTTGATTTCAAGGGGGTGGCCCCAACTGACGGCCTGAATGGGTTAGGAGAGGCAAGGGGACCCGGCTGCATCAGTGCTCTTATCCTTAAACAGGGCAAACCCAATAAAGGGTACTTTGGGAGCTAGGACCTGCTTTGGATGAGCTCTAGCAATTACGTTTTGATCAGTCTATCAGATTATGTGTGGTACAATGGGCACTAAGGACTAAGAGTACAGTAGTAACTACTGCAAGCACCCTGCACTGATTGACTGAAGGCAGGTGTGCTACCACCACCGTGGAAGGGGATGACGTCAGAAACTAACAACTAGACCCCAGTCAGCCTCATCTGTTTTGGGATCGTGTATTCAACCTGTTAAAGAAAATATTGCTTACCTCCTAAACAACCATGCACACAATTAGTATAAGCCCAATTTGTTACAGTATCATGTTGAACATTTGTGAGAGGAAGGCAACATGTGGCACTAGACAATAAGGTGGATATAAGGATGAAAATGTGCAGGCATTTGAACCAGTGTACCACAAAACATTATTTGTACATCAACTAGATCATCAGTAATTGAAATTCATGACTACAGGTTGAAAGGGAGACTCCATAGGATAATGCTAAACACACAAATTAAGTGGTAGGCTGTGGTCACGCAGGGACGTCATATAGGGGTCGTCAGAGGTCGCAACTGCGACCTCTGAGGTCTCCCTTGCGACCTCTAAAAAAAAAAAACTTTTTTTTTTTTAATGCAAGCTCCTGGGCTGTGGCCAGCACCATGTGGCTCCTTACTTCTGGAGTGGGAGGCTTTCTGGCTTTCTTGTTCAGGCCCTTTAAAAAAAAGAAGAAAAATAAGAACAGGAGTGCCACAAGTCTAACACTTTCAGCACTGAACCTAAATGAGAAAGAATAGGAATACCAAATAATGCGTCTTTGTGGAATTCTATACAATAATTGCTAGACTCATTAAGGTTTATTTCAGGCACACTTCTGGGGGTGAGTCACTGATTTAGTCTGTTCTTAAATGCCTCAACTCAGCCTTTCATCCTTCTGAAAAATGAGTACCAACACACGTTGGGTGATATTGGGTGTATATTTTTTCTATATAAAGCGCTTAAGCATAAGTGCTATATAATAACACATTATCATTTGGTCATGGACGTCTGCTTGCATTCACAGTAATTTTGAAATATGGACCTATACACACTGATCTTAACGATACATATGGCGATCCATTCTTGTATGAAATGTACATCACATTATAGTGATATCATAACCATATTTTTCGTAGTGTACAATGCTATGTGATGCCACTTCCTGTTTTGTCAACGGGTGAAAGGTTGTGTTCCATCGCTTCCCGCGATATCACTCCGGGGTGGGGTCAAATGACATCACTTCCTGTGATGCCATCAGGGGGTCAAGGGTCGTGTGATGTCACTTCCGCTACTCCTGGCATTTTGGTGAAATGACGTCCCTGTGGTCACGGTTGCTTAAATATGTTCATAAGAGATATAGAGGCAACGTTCACGTTCACTAAGGATATAAGTCTGAGTAGGACATGCAGGATGCACGATTATTGCAAAGTGATCTGATACCACAAGGTGTGTTTTTAAGAGAATGTATTCATGTCTCAAAAACAGGTGAAGTACAATGAAATGAAGCAAGCAAGCCAAAAAACTTCTTTGACAACAAACGGAACATGAGTACACAATGCCGTTATTTGGCGTTCACAGTAGGCCACATTTTGACTAGGTGTTAAAAGGGAATGGCCTGATTACTTACTGATAACCTTCATTACTTAGTGCCAGTTCTTACAAATGAAGGCCATCTGCCCTCCAGCACTCCAAAAAGGCCTATACCTTTAAAATGTAGCCACTCCCATGCCCTCTCCCAACAAAAGGAGCCTCTTACCCAACATCTACCAGGAAAATAACTAAGAGGACGAATCCAGATTCTACAGAAGGAGTAGCAGAAGTAAGTACTGGGACAAGGAAGAGTAGGTCTAGGAGTAATGAGGATTCGATGTAAGTAATCGGGCCATTACCTCCACTCTAACGTCCAGATTACACATCAAGTATACGAAAAACTCTTGATTCATGCAATTAACAAACCACACCACACTGAAATTCTGCAAACCCAGTAACCAATTGTATTACCTGAGTGACCAAATCAAAATGTTACTGGATACAGAACAGCATGAGCAAAACGTTGGTCAACTTGACCCAGCAAATGCGATGATATTGGTTAACAAAAGTCATAGGCATCACCTAAGTTGCTGCACAACAGATATCCAGAATAGATGCTCCTCCAGCCTCCACCCATGGTCCTGTCAAACCTTTATTGGATCCACCTGGACTCCAACGTGGACACCACCACAGCCGTAGGGTGTCAGATGCCATTACAATAGCATCTATTAAACACTGGCTGATAAGAGAGTGTAGGCTTTCCACCATCAACCTGATGCCCCAAAGGTGACAAACAAGTTTGTGAAGAATGCCAAGCTTTGGTCCACATACGTAAGCAGCACCTGCCAAACATTCAGACCTGTCAGAGCCATCGCATCCTCTTGACCCTGACCCACTGGCAAGGACGGGGTGACTATTTCCTGAGACAAATGGAAGGAAGACACAACCTTAGATCTAAAAGTTAGATCACATGTCAGAATAATCGCTTCCAGGGAGACCTCAACATGGTAGGGCACACCCAATAAACCCCTTAGTTCCCCAATATGTCGAGCTGACGTGATAGACACCAAATAAGCTGTTTTGAGTGTGAGGCACTTCAGATCGACTGTGACCAAGGGCTCAATGGGAAATCCCAGGTGGGCCTTTAATATCATGGGATGGTACTAATGCTCTGACTTGGTCTAGCCAATATAAACGTTTTTAGAAGCATTGCTAGCACTCGTTCAGCTCCAGCCACTCCACCCAGGGTCCCGGAAAGACTAAATGGCAGCCCACTGGGCCTAAGTGAAGAGTGAGCCACTGCCACAAGAAAACCTTCATGCAAGAACCATGGAATTCAGGTGTGAAACATTCCAATGGCAAGACCCTATTGTTGATGCACCCCTAAAACACCCCCAATGCCTAGTGTTAGAACGCAGCATCAAAGGTTTGCAGGAAGCCTATAGCACCCAAGAAAGCTCACCTGACAGACCCTCATTCAGGATCCCCTGTCTTTCAACATCCAAGCCATCCAGCTGCATCTGATGTCTGGCTGAGAGACCCCTGGTATGACCAATAGAGGAGGAACCCAAGGAAGAATCAGATAAGGTGTACTTTTCGGTAGATTCCGCCCCTTTACTTAGTTTGATTTTGGTAATGGTCCTATCCCTTTCCTCTTTTCTTAGGAGCCTAGCTAGCATCCTGTGGGTTTTGTTAGCTTTTATGTAGTATTTGTGTCTGAGTTGAAGTAGTGCCTGGTCTGCGTTCCTCGTCTGCAGCACTTCTAGTTGGCCCCTTATGACCCTATATTCCCTCCATTTCTCCCCGCTGGCCCAGGCCCCCATTTTAGACATTACCTGTTTCAATTCGCTTTCTAGCTCATCTTCCAGCTGCCTCTTTTCCCTGTCCCTCCTGGCCTTGGCTGCAATGAGCCTGCCCCCGATTGTTGCTTAAAGGCATCCCACCTTGAGTTTTGGCTTGTATCCCCTAGTTTGTTATGGAGAAAATATTTCTCTATATCTTTTCTTATCTCTTCCCTAATTGGGCCCTCTTTGACTATGTGGGACGGATACCTCGAGATCCCCTGATTTTGGACCCTCCTTTTTACTTGCATTTTAATGGGCGCGTGGTCTGAGATGGTTATTGCCCCTACGTTCATCTCGGTTACTGTGCCCAGCAAGCCCCGGCGATCTCCAAACGTAGTCGATCCTTGATGAGGACCTGTGAACATGGGAGAAGAATGTGTACCCCTTTGCACCACCCTTCTTTTCCCTCCATGCGTCTATCAGAGCTAGGCCGTCCAGTTCGTCTTTCATTTCTTTTGAGGGTTTGTTCTGGGAGCCCCCTCTCCCTGCGCTTCTATTCATTCCTGGGTCCCATGCCAAGTTAAGGTCCCCTGTTAGGATGATTGGGCCCTTAGCAAACCTTTCCAGCTTACCTAACCTATGCTGCATACATTTTTCCTGCCCAGTGTTGGGGGTGTAAATGGTTGCTATTGTATATGTCTCCCCACCTGTTTCCAGTATATCTGCTAGATACCTTCCACTAGCGTCCTTTTCCCAGTCAGTCGGACTCAGCTCTAGGGAGGACCTGATCGCCAGCGCCACCCCCCCTTTCTTCCTACCCTCGTTTGCTTGTAGAATTTTGTTATACCCCTGGATTTTAAGTTTATGTGCGTCCCCCGTTTGTATGTGTGTCTCTTGGAGTGTCAGGATGCTGGGTTTCTCCCTCTGTAGGAACCACTCGAGTTTCTTCATTTTCAATGGGGAGTTAAGGCCCCTAACGTTCAGTGACATTATATTCATTTTACTGGTTTTAGCCGACCCCATTGTTGGACCTTGGAATTGACCATTTGTCTCTTAGGTGATTGGATGGATCCCCATCCCAGACTCCCCCCCCCCACCTGCTTGTCCCCATGCCCCCTCTGAGTGGGCTCAATTGGCCTTTAGCTCCCCCCCCCGATGCGGCACATTGGGTATTGAGCTCATTTGTTCCCACAGGCTTGAACCTTTGCGGGCACGTCCCTGCCCAGACTGAGATCCCAGATCCCACCTTCCCCAACCCCCTCAGCTTCATATCTTGGTGCTTACCCTCCCCGTGCTTTCGCGTCTGTGTTTCCCCTACAGGGGTTGTTGCCCCTTTGGGCAGGGTGCTTCTAATCACCCGGTTGAGGGGAATTCGTATGTGCTCCTGGGCCTTCAGGCCCCCCTCCTACTTCTGGACAATCGCACTCTGCTGATCGTAATCCGTTCTGTTGAGTCCAAAATCTCCCCCACATGTGATGGGAGGGGGGAGCAGTATTTGTGGGGTAAGGGCTGCATGCGCCCCTCCACCTGGGTGGTCGTCTTCTCCGCCCCTGGGGTGGTCCCCTCTCATGCGGAGTTCCTTTTGCCCCCCCTGCCGCCTTCTTACCATTCTGAGGGCCCGGGCCCTCTGCTCTCACCCACCTCTATGGCCTCTGGATGCTTGGCGGCCTTCACCTTGCTCGCCCGCTGTTTCTTGTTCTCCCTGCCTAGGCGGGCTGGAATTGGGGAGGCTCTTCACTCTCTGGTTCTGCCAATCTGTCAGAGCCTTCTGCCTGGGGATCGCCGGCGTGCCTCAGCCTGGCAGTACTCTTCCTCTGCTCCCGTGGCATTACCTTCTCCTGCAGGGGTCTAGTTCTCCCCCTCGGCCGTCTTTGAAGCCCCAATGGCCCGGGGTTCAATGCAGTCCTCTTCTTCTCGGGTCCACTTGTGTTCGACAGCCACCTCCTGGTCAGTCCGTCGGCGCTTGCTCATCCCCCTCCATCGGGCCAAGGTGGGGGCGCACTCCACACTGGTGTTTGCGCCCTGTCAGAGCCGTCATCCTGGCCCTTCCTCCTGATTTGGCGACCCTTGGTTGTGGGCTGTCCTCCCTGCCTGCTGGGGGGGGTCATGCTCGTTTTCCCCAGCTGAGGCGTGCCTCCTCTCATCCCTGCAGCACTTTGCTGTTGCATGCGCCAACACCCTCCTCAGGGCCCTCTTCTTATCTGCTGCCTCCAGTGAGTTGCAGGTCCCAGTGGCCCGTGCCGCGTTCACTTGTCCTGGGGTGTGTGGGTCTCCCCTCCAGCCGCACCAGACTTACGAGAGGTCGCTGGCACTGGTGGGGTGACTCTGCCTCCCCCTCACCTCAGTACTCTCCGCCTGTGTCACCTGGCGTGCTCGGGTGGCTGTGGTTTGCCTCTGTGTACTGCCGAGCCTTAACGCGTGACCTCGCGTCTGAGCCCTCTTCTGGGCGCATGCTCCAGCTTTCTCCTTTATGGCCCCTTTTCCACTTGGTTTCCTCCCGATTCGAGGACCAGAATTCTTGGTGGCTGTTTCCCCTTGGACTAAGCGGTGCGGCCTGGCAGGGAATCGCACGGACTGCTTAATTGTTCACCTGGGAATCGGGAGAGCGTCTTTCAAGGTGCTCTCCCTTTGGCAGCCATCTTGGAATCCCGTAATCTCACTTTCTAAGCTTTTCTCTTTGTATCAAACATCGAAGACCTTCGATTGTACGATGGATTTTGCTTAAACTGTCGTTGCAGGACCACTTCAATTCACTTCACTTCACTTCCCATTCTCATATTTTACTTACGCTTCTGCCACTTCTTGGCTGGATACCTCACAGAGACCTTCGATTGAGCACACTCGCGTTGCTGGACCACTCTGTCACTGGTATTGTATCTTTTTCTGTTAAATTTCCAGCATCCATCAGCAATTAAGCGTTCCCCGTCTCTTTCATCACACTTGTTACCAATCTTCATTCTTGCGCTCCTTATACAATGTTGCTGTTGCAACCTTGACTTCAACAAAGACTGGTCTTGTGTCGGTCTCCCCAACTCAACGGCTGTGTTGATCTCTCTGGCACTGCTTTGATCGTGGAGCCAAGGACGGTATCATGGCGGCAGTTGCTCCTCCCGACTCAGTCAGCCATGCAGGAGGGCCCTGGGTATCTCTGACACCCAATACAGGATTCTTCAGTCTGGTTTCCTGGCCTTATGCTGTTTAATCTGAAGGATTCTGGAAAGTAATGGTTTTTCCCCGGAAAGGTCAAGGGTATCCCCCTCCTTGCGCACCTTTCTTGGTTTGCAGTCTTTCTCCCCTCGTTCAGCTGCCGTCTGGAAAACGATGTTCCTTTGTGTGCTTTACCTCGCTCAGAGTGTGCTTTCATGCTCAGCCTTTTATCTTTGTGGGGAAGCTTAATGGAAGTCAGTTGTGAGTGATTATCAGTAATTGCCTGACCTTGCCTGACCATAGTAGTGGGACATGTCAGGTACAATGCTTGGGTGCAAGTCTGTTTTCTCCTGTAGCGGGCTGTCCGTGAGAAACTGTTCATGAAGGCAAAGGAGGGTGTGGGGTAAAGTTCAAAAATCTCCTACTGGGTATGATGGGGTAAAGTGTCAAAGGGACGTGGATATCGTGTCTCACCGTCAGGTGTCCCACTCCCCAAAAACCCCTCACCCAGGTGATCATCCCGCACTGGCCCACCCCCAGGAACTGGATCCAAAAGCGATGGCCGTGTCCTGGCCACCTGGATGGCAGATCCCTGGGGACTAGCGGGTGATACACCTTTTGGTTTCTCACACCTCTTAATAGTAATGACAATATGGTGGGAGGAACAGAAATCTGGACTGGAGGCCCTTGGTCTAGGGAGTTGGTTTTCTCGATCAACAGGGCAATGGGGGCAACAGCCCACAGGCAAGCTGGAAGCCCTGCTGCTACTGGGTTCAGAGCTATGCTGTAGTAGGATACATGTTGGTGCTTATCACCATGTAACCGAGTCAACACACGTTGAGCAAACCCATTGCGCTCATCACAAAACAAGAAAAAGGGCTTGTTCCAGCAGACCTAAAGACAGGGCGAGCTCCGGCTTAATGGCGACAAAGGCATCTTCAGCTTCCTGGGACCATGACAGGGAATTGGGGGTCGAATCATGCATGAGGTTCTGAAGTGGGTTTAACGATGGCTACAAAGCTGGGACCCACTATCTACAGTAACTAACCATCCCGATGAACCCTCTCATCTGTTTCTTGGTCCGGGGATTAGGGACTTTCTGGATCATGGAAATTCGATCCTGGGACAAGTGTCTTTCTCCAGCAGAAATCTCATGGCCCAGGTATCGTACTCGGGGCAGACATATGTGATGCATCCAATGAGATCATCACTAGAAACCCGATATCAGCCTCCTCTCCTGTGGCCAGGGAAAGGCAGCCGCTGCCTAATCCTGACCCTGGGGGTGGTTTCATGTGGGAGGATCATTGAGGAAGGGACTCATGCCGGGGGACAGTGGGGATCTCCTTATCTCATAATTCCCCTAGAATTCCTGCATTGACAATGGCTTATTGTAAAATGGAGCAACTTAATGTTACACCCTCTTCTGTTGAATTCAGCTCCCATAATGCTGAAAGTACTGTGACGAAGAAGAAGAGCTCAGAAGCAATGGGGACTCAAAATGGTGAGTATTCAAAGGCGCAGTCTAGTTGTTGCCAATTGAAACCCCTGATCAGGATATTTAAAACCCAAGATGAGACCCAGCTGGAGGATGAAGGTGAAGCAGAGGAGGCGGGTCGAAGAGCAGTTAATGGCCGTGTGGTAGGCATAGCTGAGGAAGCTACAACTATCCAAGATGCAGAGGCAACCAGGGAGAGAAGCCCGCTAGCAGGAATCCCACTGAGAGGTGCTAGCCAGAAGAACTGCAGAGTATGTGCAGCGGATGGCAGTGTACTATGAAGAGGCCCAGCTGAGAAGGAGATGTGCTTCCAGAGCAGCTTGTGGCATACGGGTGAAGCCATGGAAGAGGCACTGAGCTGCCGTCTGTCCCGGAGATCGCCACGCAACAAACCTGAGGCCTGCAGAGGTGGGAGAAAAAGAAGAGTAATAGAGGAACACAGAAGCACCGCTGCAAAGCCTGACAGCCCGCAGGAAGCGCTGCAGAGAACTAGAAAGTTTGCAGAGAGTGAATGCTGACCCTGGTGCGCTCTGCACATGAAAGCTGTCACAAATCGATAGTTTTGAATGCCGAACAATTGACAAAGCAAAGCAGAACTTATTTAACGAATACCAAATAACCAACCTAAGTTAGGTGGCAAAGAAGAAAGTTCCCTCATACAGGACTACAAGAGGGGAATGTTTATAACTAGTATTAGCCACAGCCAAGAGGCTGTCAAAAGACTTTGGGCGAATTACCAATGGGTAAAACCTCTAAACAATGCTAACCACAGTCAAGAGGCAACAGGAAGTCCATATTAAGACAAACCCTGGGAAAAACTCACAGCCAGCATTACCATCAGCCAAGAGATTGTGAAACCATATTGGAAGACAGGTGTGGAGAATACTGGAATTAATATTGCCATCAGGTTTGAATTTAGTTGTAGGAGTTTTCTTCATGGCAGGAGGGTATACCGGGAAAGGGCTTATAGTGGTTAGTCCTGGCAGGCTGGTCAACCAGGAAATAAGATGATGGTTTGATAGCTTTGTGGCAAAAAGATATGTGGAAAGAACTTTTGTTGAATGAAGAGAATTCATGTACATTTGTTGACAAGCAGTATCATCACTGAAACAAGTTGATTTGTGTTAACCTAATAAAAGTGTTCTATTTCAATAAGTATTGAGAAAGAGTGACGACAAGAAGTCGTTCCTTTTGAAGTGTTGCATGGGGGCGCGGCGGGTTCTTCGGTCAGCCAATTTGCCAGTGCTTTAAGCACAGCAGACGTTTCTGGGTTAACATTGCCCACAGTAGATGGTTTAAGCCTTCTGTGACAAATCCCATGGTATTGTCACTGCTCCCATGAGGGGAGCCCCCTCCCATGGGGCCAGGAGGTGAGGCTGCTACCTGATAGTCCCCTAGGAGTTGTATTAAACGGGTGGATATCATAGGGAGGGAAGCCTTACCTGGGACCAGTGACTATAGCATTGGGAGAATGCAGTATTCATCCCCTCTATTACTGTCCACACCTGTCCTTGCACCCCACTCAGTCCCCTCAGTTCCCCACTACCTCTATATACTTCAGTAGAGTAGAAGACCTCATTAATCCTACTGGGACGAGGAAGAGTGAGGCTTACCCAGGTAGAATAAAAAACATCAGTGACATTAAGATCAGTTAAGGAAGCAAAAGCCCAAACCAATGTATGCGGTACAGCTTACTAGAGGCAAACTGAATGATAAAAAGGAAGGGCTGAAGGACTGCGTGCTTTGTCAAGCCAACCCCGCAGGAGCGACGAACCAGGCGCTGGTTCCGTGGCGAGGGACCCGAAGGAAAGGAGCAGATACGCGGTTGAGGAGGGACGAGTCTCTCCAGGAGGTCCAGGCAATAGGGACCTGGCCGTGGCAGGGAGAGAAACACCGGCGACGCCAAAGCGAGAAGGAGAAGGCACGCAGCCGAGCATGCGAAAGAGAGCCTAATGCAGCAGAGCCGCCGAAGACAGTACATCAAACGCAGTAGCATCACAGAAGCCCCACTCTGCTCCCAGGGTAGACCAGAGGCCCGAACAACACTTCCTGAAGGTAGGGAAAGGGTCAGGCTGGCTACTGAGTCACAGAAAAAGCTAAACAGATTAAAAAGGCTCACACTAATGTCCCAAGATGCAAAAAGGTATAACAGAAGAAGTATACAGTTTGAAACAAACTTTGCAAAATATCCTATGTGGAGCAGTACCTGGTAGAAGTGTACACCAAGTCTGTTCAATTGGACAGTGGGTTAAGCAGGGGCAGAGGTCCCACAGAAACAGGATACCAGGGTCTGGGACACACATGAAAACGGAGAAGCCCCGCTAACCCCACATACCAGGGTCTGGGTCCCATATGAAAACAGGCAAAGCTTGCAAAAGAAGTACACAAGGGTCAAGAAACACATAATCAACAGGCTGGGGCCAAAAATAAGTCAGGAAGTTCCCAAGAGAATATTGAGGGGTTTGGGATCCACAAAAAGGGGAGACCAATGGCATAACAAGTCGAGAAGATCCCGAAACAGCCCACAGGGACCTGGGGCCCAAGCAGAAGAGAAAGAAAGGGGCAAGAGCAAGAACCAGAAGAAGGGGTCGGGGACTCTTTGCCAAAGAGAGAAACACTTTTTGGAACTCTTAAGATTTACAAACAAGTCTAGCAGGATAGTGAACCAGACTTGATGCCACATTGGTGATCTGGGAATATTTGGAAATTGTGTTTTGTGAATAGGAGATCCACATTCAAGTCTGGAAGGATAGTGAGCCAGACTTCACGCTACATTGGTGAACTGGAGATATTTGGACATTGTGTTTTGTGAACAGAAAGTCTACAGTCATGTCTGGCAGCAGAATTGATGCTATGTTTATGAGCTGAAGAAAGATTAGGAAAAGTGGCTCCTCCCTGATATGATATGGCATATATCAAGGCGCAAACTACCTGGGAACTTTGTTTTGTAATCAAAAATATACAGTCAAGTCTGGTAGGATATTGAACCAGACTTGACACTTCATTTGTGAGCTGGAGAGATAGCAGGGGAAGAGACTCCCGCTAAGGACATGAGTTTTGTGGTCCATAGTGCAAGTATGGCAACATAGTAAACCAAATAGGGGACTATACTGGTGAACTTGAAGAAGAATAGGGGAAGAAACTCCCCTCCCCCCATTTTATGTTTGAAAACTGTTTTGCAGTGGTTGAAGTGTACAAAAGGAAGAGGTGGAACTATGTTCCCTACTGGCCTGCTCCCGCTCCTCACAAACCCCATCATCACATCCAATCCCATGCACAATACAAACCCCCAAAGACATGTGCCTGCTGTTTAAAGGAACGTTCAGTACAGTCCACTGAAAGTGCAAGTTTTAACTTCTTCCTACACTTTTATTTGAAAACAAACACATTCCTGAATGGTTTCTTTTTTTTTTTTTTAAAGTATCAGAACAGTAAAACTTAATTTAAAAAAGTAGAGAAATACTGCTCCCAACTGCTCCTGCCCACTTCGACCACTGTTGTTATGTTGTAAGAAGAGCCTACAGCCAAGTCTGGCAGGAGAGTAAACCAGACTTGATATTGAACTGGTGAAAGAAGAGGGGAGACAACTGTCCATTGAATCCTATTGTGTTTATATATATATATGCAGTGGAGCATCCAAGATCAAGAACTTAAGATAAATATTTGTACACAAGGTTTTCTTATCAAGAATTGAAAATTTGAGTCTGTATCCAGAACGAGAGGGACATCCTTCTGGATCAAGAAGACACCCAGTATTTCCTTAGCAGGCCTGCAAAATCCCCTCACCCGCTCGCATTGGGGGGGTACTTTTTTTTTGAAAGGTCATGTAACTTTTATTTTCTCCTAGACTGGGCAGGCGAGCATCTTAAGGAAATCTTTTTTTTCCAGCAAATGTATTGTTCCGCCCAGTAAGGCCACTAGATGGCAGCAGTGCACTGCACAAATCATTTTAATGTAGTACTAGGCGGTACACTCCATTTCGGCGCGGCCAGTTCAGCTTGTGCCGATCTTTGCCAGTTCGGCGCGACCGGTCCGGTGCGCAGAGGCGGATCTAACGGTCGCCAGGCAGACAAATGGCGACGGGGCCCCTGTCCCAGGCCCCACCCCTTCCTCACAGCAAAAGGCCCTTTCTGTTGTGATGTCACTCCAGTTCGAGTTGAGTTGTGTGTGCGTTTGTTCTACGCTTCTTTCAGTGTCAAAAGTTTAGCCTAAAATTGTGAAAGAAGAGCAGAACTGTTTAGGGTGTGCGTTTGTTATTTTGGGAATGGGGATCAGGCCACCAGATATGAGTTACATGTTGGCTGTGTTGGAGGCAGGGCACCAATTATGGGCCAAGTTTCTTGTCTTAGTCGCTAGCGCCGCGGTTTCCTTCCCTAGGCGCTACCCTACAGTCCGAAGCCGTAAAGGGGACTCAATTTCTTAGTGGGCTTTTCTTCTGAAAAAAAGCATGAGCTGGGGACAGTCATGAATGAGAAAGCCTCACTCCATCCCACTCCCCCATCACCACCTGCACCAGTGAAGGGAAATGCCTGCCTTTGGGTGGATGGAGTGAACACAGGCTGCGGCCCCATACAGTGCCGCCTACACTGATGTGCGCCCTGAAGTTGGGGGCTGCCCCAAAGGAAGCCCCAGGGCAGGGACCGTCCCTGGCCCGCTGAGGCAGAGACTCAGGGCCCGACTCAGAGGGGAATTCATGGACCTCAGCACTGCGTATAGCAGCTGCACGGCTCCCCTGCAGCACACAGGCTGCCCTCAGGGACCCACCTCGTTACCTCTGTGGCTCTCTAACTGAGTGTGTTTCGCTATCTTTCTTGTCCTGCCCGCCTTCTTCTCTCTTCCCCTCCATCGCCCTACCTCGTTTTTCATCTGTTTCTCTACCATTCTCTTACCTGTGTTCTTCTCTAACCCCATCGCCCTTCCCCCACGACTGCTTCTTCTATCCTATGTTCCATCTTTCTTTCTCTTTACTCACTTTATATAATATTTCTTACTACCTCTCCCAGCCTCCCTGTCTTTACTTATATTTCTTTTTCCTTCGTTCTCATCCCTTCATCTCACTTCTCCCTTGGCCCTCTCTGTCTCCCTCGCCCCTCTTTCTCATCGTCCTGCTCTTGTGACCACACTTAACTCCGCCCACCCAAAGCTCCGCCTCCATGACCCGCCCACCTAGGGCCCACACCAGGTGCTCCCCACGGGGCCCTTTGCCTTAAATCTGCCACTGCCGGTGCGGGGATCTTTTGACGCCAGCATGTTTTGGCGCGGCAGTACACAGCATCAGAAAAAAATATCAAAATGGTAAACATTAAAAAGGTATTGCTTCTAGTACTCTTCGAGACAAAAACTTTTAAGAAAGACCGGTTATATCCGTTTTAACTCCAAAATTCCGTTTGCATGGTTACTTTATACTGAACGTGCATTAGATACGTTTGATTCCGATCTTTTATTAAGTTTTACGTATTACTTTAGGAACTTGATTTTACCAAGACATGTGCCAAAGATAGATTTGCCTTGGGTTGCCCAATGCCATGCATGCACACAGGCTCATGTTTTTAGAGATATGATGCAGAACATGTTTTTGTTTAACGGAGAGAGAGCAGATGACTGGGTACAATTAAAGATATCGCCCGTGGTGTAAATAACACATTTCACGCAGTGCAGATAATATTTCTGGCAACCATAAAAAAGCCATATGTGAAGTTGCATCAGAAAATGGGGAAATGCAAACCTGTTTTCCTCAAACTTTTTCCCTCGTCGAAGAAAGCCGACACCTGGCATGCAACGGTTCAGGCCGGGATTATAATCTGCACACACATTGTGGGAAATAAACAGCAATATGGGCGGAAACTCTTGGGAATGTGGGAGGTTTGAGTGATGGAACAGTTCGTTTCAGTGAGAAATAGCGCTGAACCGGCAGCGCCAAACCTGCTCCCGCAGCGAACTGGCCGCGTCTAATCGGCCCGCGCCAAAATGTCCTGCTCCGGTACTAGGACTGGCGTGAATAGTCTATGTCAGGGCTGTACTACTTTGAACTCCCCTCCTAGCAGTAGCTCCCACTCCTGAAATTTGGCAATACTTTACAACGAGCCCCAATTATATTTCTCATGACCATCATTGGGCAGATAAACCAAATCAAATAGTTAAACGATATTCAGTTTCTCTCAAAGACCCCACCCTTTTCCCAAGGGGAGGCAAAGAAATGATGCTAGTATATTTTAGCCTGTGCTTTTCTTTGTGTAAAAAATGGTCTCCTAAAAGATACGTTGGTGGGCCGTTCTGGATACTCTTCCTCTTTGCTGGGCGATTAATCTCAGTACATTCAAGGAGTTCATTTCAAAATCTGCAATCCCATAATCGGGAAGAACTGTCACCGTAATAGCAAATGAAAGGTTTCTAAAAAGGATTTACCAGAGGTCAGTCATTTGTGCTGGGTTGGTCTGCAACATCTGTGGTTTAAATCGAGCTAAACCCTGTGTTAAAGGGGTCTTTGTGTCAGAGAGCATTTGATCCCATTGGTGAACTGTATCTCCTGCCTATGGGTGATGCCCCCTACCTCCCTTTTACTTAACAGAGTAAATGCAAAACACATTTGAGAACACATAACCAGTGGACCCATATGCCTTCAGGAAGGTAACATGTCCTGCGTGACACTGAGCCCGGTCCCTATGCTTATTTGCTGCCCCCCAAGTAGTACGCAAGACATTGGGTAGGTGTTGGCAATAGAAGGGCGTGGGATTTTATTGCACAGTTAAGGTCATAACAAACCAATCATAATTACAGTAACCATAACAGGTAGTACTTTTGGGCATCGGGTCCCGAGGTTACCCCCTCTGGTCCGTGCCGTCATTCTTGTCCCACGACAATGTGGTCACCGTACAGTGACCTGTCTTCTTTCTCCTTCTTCTCATCCTTTTTCTTAGGGTGGGAGGGTTCTGGGAAAAAGAAGAAGAGACTCTGAGTGAACAGAGTACTCTTTGGTTCGGGTCCCCGTGCAGGGTCCACAAACGGATTTGTCTTTGGCTGCAGCAGCCATTATATATGACCCAAGGTCTGTCCCTTGGGTCATTCTGTGTGGTGGGGGCTGTGGTGCCACCCCCTGGCCAGCATCTGCTGACAGCTAATTGCACCTTATGGTGCCTGAGCCTAGCTCCCCCGCCCACTTCCTGCCTTTGGTGGGCCCTGTTGTTTCGTCTCCCTGTGTGGGTGGGGCAGGGTGTTGATTAACACCCTGCCCCTCCCTCTGTGTTTCCTGGTGTGGCGACTGTGCTCGCCTTTGTAGTATTATGGAGGAGAGGGGGAAGTGCTGGCCCGTTTGTTGGGCTGCTGCTCCCCCTCTCCCCTGCCTAGCCAGCCATGGGGCACTGGTTACCCTGCCTCGCTTTGTGAGACCCTGTGCATTGCCCATAACCAGTGGACCCATATGCCTTCAGGAAGGTAACATGTCCTGGGTGACACTGAGCCCGGTCCCCATGCGTATTCACTGCCCCCCAAGTAGTATGCAAGACATTGGGTAGGTGTTGGCAATAAAAGGCCGTGGGATTTTATTGCACAGTTATGGTCATAACAAAACAATCATAATTACAGTAACCATAACATGTAGTACTTTTGGGCATCAGGTCCCGAGGTTACCCCCTCTGGTCCGTGCCACCACAACCTGGATGGGTTACCGGCTGTCCAGGTTCCCCCAAAAGTTGTTGGTTGTTTTTTCCCTGGCTGCATATTCTGTTCCCATATAAATTAGGCTATTTCTTTTGACGTGCCTGGTGCTGACCCCAATAGGGGTTTTTGGCTTGTGTGGGCCGGCATCGCATGCTGGCCTCTGGTTTCCCTTTGTAAGGCTACTATAAGTTTGTTTCTCTTTTTGGTGGAACAATCAAAGCTAGGTTCCCCTGTTGTCTAATGTTTGTTCATAGAATCTAACAGTTTAAATTAATCTGTAGTTTGGCTGCATTCTGGCCCCGGCCCTTGTGGCGTTGGCCTGATTGTTGATCTTATAACATTATTTAGTTATTTATACATTATAGAAAGCGCAGGCCCTGGCCCTTTGCGGGGTTGGCCTGCTCATCTGTGCTGTGTGATGTTTGTCCACCCAGGCACCTTTTCCCCCCCATTGCTTATTAATTTTTGTTGAACCTGTTTTCCGGTTCCGTGCTACATTGTAGCATACAGGCCCCCGCCCCGGGCGTTTGGCCTGTTGTACTGTGCAGTGTTTATTCCGCACTGCTTGTTAATTATGTTGAACTTGATAGCGGGTTCGGTGCTGTTTGTAACACCCCTGGCCCCGGCCTTCTGGTGTTGGCCTGTTGTGCTGAGCGGTGATTATTCTGCACTGCTTATTAAATATGTTGAACCTGTTTCAGGTTTGGTGCTGTTTGTAGCACCCTGGCCCCCCTCTTCCGGCGTTGGCCTGTTGTGCTATGTGCTGTTTGTACCCCACTGCATCTTAATTTTGTTGAATCTGTTTTCGGGTCGGTGCTGTTTGTAGCACCCTGGACCCGGCCTTCTGGCGTTGGCCTGTTGTGCTGTGGTATGTTTGTTCCCCACTGCATCTTAATTTTGTTGAACCTGGTTTCAGGTTCGGTTCTGTTTGTAGCACCCTGGCCCCGGCCTTCTGCCGTTGGTCTGTTGTGCTATGTGGTGTTTGTTCCCCACTGCATCTTAATTTTTTGTTGAACCTGGTTACCAGTCATTTCGTCGAAAAAAAATGGTTGAATAACAAACTGATCGAATGAAAATGATCGAAAACCAAATGGTCGACAACAGGTAGAAATTATGTAAACAGGTCAATAGGTCGAAAACAAATGATCGAAAGTGAAATGGTCGACAAACGAGTGACTAATGTGACAAGCGTATGCGCAAGATATAGATGGCCATTAACATAGAAAAGGGTCACAGGAAAAAACAAACACAAGAGTAAAGAACCTCAGATGACACCGGTGATCACAGATGACGGTTAAAAACAAACAGTCAGTACATCAGGAAAATGACAGAGAGCGCAGCTGATGAAAACATTCGCTGGTACAACGTATACGTACATAAAACAACGGTGAGTTACACACGTTAAATAAACAAATTACATAGTGGTTCACACAATTTCATATTACTAATGGGCTGGGGGTTCCCCCCGCAACCCCTCGTTTTTTTAATACATTTTTTTTATAGAAATACAAAGCTTCCGAACAATTGAATAAGTAATCACACATTTTTTTTCAGCACATATATATGTTCGATTTTGCATTTTTGACGTAACAAACCTATAAATACAAACTCATGTACCGAAAAAAGTGAATTATTTAGATTCATTTTATTATTTTGCTATTTCAGATACTACTTGAGAGAGAAAAATGGAATTCATAAAAATCACAAAGAGGCGCCGATCAGTTAACGTATGAAGGCTACATATACAATAAAGAAAGCACAAAGCAGGAAAGAAACTACTGGAAATGTAAAGAGTATACCAAAAATAAATGCAAAGGAAGGGCGATTACGGTTGTAATTATGTTCGCACGTTAAATGTAATTTAAACATACATTTAACGTGCGAACATAACCACATGCCGGACAATACGGAGGTTTTCATAAAGAAAACACTGAACATATTAAAGGAAAATGTCGAGAAAAATACGAATGAAGCATCGACTTCTCAGGTTAACAAGGCGTATGAAAGTTTACCACTACATATAACGGCACAGATGCCAAACACGACAACTGTAAAACGCAATATAAATCGCCAAAAGCAACAGAAAGAAAACTTACCCATGGCACCAGTAAACTATGAAAATATGGTTATACCAGAGGTATTACAGATAACTGAAAAGGGAGAGCATTTTCTATGGAAAACTTTGGAAATTAAAAAGGAAAAAATGTTAATTTTTACTACTTTTCAAAACTTAACACATTTAGGCAATTCGAAGACTTGGCATGGGGACGCTACATTCAAAACTTGCCCAACTCCATTTCAACAATTTTATAGCGTTCACGGCACAGTAAATGAAACCGTAACACCTCTAATCTACGTTTTAATGCCAGGAAAAACAGAAGAAATGTACAGCTGTTTATATAAATTAATACAAGAATCAATGCCTGAAAAGAACCCGGAAACTATGATCATGGACTATGAACAGGGACAAATGAACGCTTTTGCTAAAATATATCATGAGACACATATTCAAGGGTGCTTTTTTCATTTTAGTCAATCACTGTGGAAAAGAATTCAAAAATTAGGGTTAAGAACATTGTACATAGGTGATACCGAATTTCAGCACCAAATCAAACGATTATACGCATTAGCATTTGTAAGAGAGGACATGGTTACTACGTATTATGACACTTTGATTGCTTCTAGTTACTATACTAATCATGACGAACAGTTAAGCACATTACTAGACTACATGGAAAACACATGGATTGGGCAACTTACGAGACATGGAACAAGACGAAAAGGGAAATATGAAATTAAAAATTGGAATTGCTACACATCAGTCATTAAGAAAACCCCAAGAACGAACAACGTACAGGAGGGATGGCACAGCAGGATAAACAAAGAATTCAATTCACACAACCCAACATTATGGCACTTCCTTAAAAGTCTGAAAAAAGAACAAAATATACAAGAAATAAAGCTGTCCCCGACACTGTCACTCGAAAACCGACAAATGGCAAAAAGAAAATACAGAGACCATGAAGAGAGGATATCGAGCATAGTGCAGAATTTTGAAAAAACGGAGCCAATACAGTATCTTGAAGCAGTAGCATATCATCTAAAATGTTAAAGGAAAATAGAATGAACTCACCAAACAGAGAACTCCGGTTCCGTGCATGAAAACGAGCATCCAGAAAGCAAAAAACCCATGTAAAATCCACCGAATCCACTGATGTATCACTCCACCAAAAAAATTCCATGAAAAAGTGCAAGAAGAAAGCAAAAATCCAATGTAAAATCCATCAAGTCCTTTTGAACATCCATCCACGAAACAAAACGAAAAGATGCATCCAGAAAGTGAAAATCCAATTTAAAATCCAAAGAAAGACAGTGATCCAGAAGTTGCAAAAAAAAAACCTCCGTTGGTGAAAAAAGCAGATCCGTTAAAAAAACCCATAAAAAACACGATCCGACGCAATAAAATCCATCCAGAAGAAAAAAAAAACATTGAAAAATCCATAAAAAAAAAATACAGGGAAAAAAAATAATCCATAAGCAGGTCCGGAGCGCGAGCAACAGGCATCCTACAGGGAAGAAGGAACTTCAAAAATGGCGTCTACGTTGCGTACGTACGACGTCATGCGTTACAAAGTTTATTAAAGTTGGATTTACAATAGCATTAAAAAATAGTGAAATAGCACCATCTAGCGGTAAAAGTTGGAAACACAGTTATAACTTGTTCTGTTTAAAATTACATTGCAAATATTTATTTAATAAATAACTAAAGAATTGTATTATGAAATAAAAATAAATAAAAAACTTACACATACAAACTGTATTACTGTACAATGTTTAAATAACAAGTATTATTGTACAATGTTTAAATAACAAATACAAACTGTATTACTGTACAATGTTTAAAGCAATTACAAAAGCACAATACATATATATAATTACAAATGTAGTTTACTGCATTTCGACCAAAAAAAATACAAACGACCAAAATGCATTTCGAGATAATTGTAATTCGACCATATTTATTCGACCAAATTAATTTCGACCAGTTTTTATTCGACCATTTGTCTGGACACCGTTTGTAGCACCCTGACCCTGGCCTTCTGGCGTTGGCCTGTTTTGCTGTGTGGTGTTTGTTCCCCACTGCATCTTAATTTTTTGTTGTACCTGTTTTCATGTTCGGTGCTGTTTGTACCACCCTGGCCCCGGCCTTCTGGCGTTGGCCGGTTGTGTTGTGTGGTGTTTAAACCTCATTGTTTATTATTTTTGTAGAGCCCGTTTTGGGTTCAGTGCTACTTGCAGCCCCCGGCTTCAGTTGTTGGTTTTTTGTCTTCTTCTGATTCTTGCTTGTATTTTCCTCCACTTGTTTTTGCTGCCTGGTAGGCTGTGACCCAGTTCTCAAACATCTTGGTGTACTGTCGAACTGACTTGCCGTGTGTTAATGGCCTTTCTTTTACCAAATATACCATATTTATTGTATGTCCCGCTACCTCTCTTGATTTCCTTCTCTATTCTGTTCTGGACACATGTGCATCACGTTTTGTTTTTGTTACTAATGCGGCCCTACCAGACCCTTGGGTATCTGAGAGCTGCTACTTTCCCACGGTGTGTGGTGTTCTTTTATCAACCTGAGAAAAAGTTGAAAGGCTGAGTTTGGCCCTGCCGGGGTTCGCCCTGTTTCAGCAGGCCCAGCCCTGATGTCAGGGTGCACGCTCTACCTGTTGCGCTATCTGACTCGCTGACCGTGTTGGAGGGTGCGGTTATGTTTAGGGGATAGCTCTTCTATCTGTTACTGAGGCTGCTCTTAGCGGCAAACCTGGGGTTTTTATTCTGGCCCCTAATTTGTGTTTGTCTGATCTGTCACCTGTGTTGATGCTGCTCCGTTCCAATCTCGGCCACCTCAAACCACTGGCGAAACTGGTCATCCGCTTGGGTACTACCTGCATGTTGCGGAGGGTCTTGATGGTCTGGAACATTTCTCGCTTGTTGTTGCAGTGCTAATTGGGCCGGCTCTCCTTTTCTGTGGGGGTTTTCCATGTTAGCCCGTACATCTTTTGATGTTTGGGGTCTGTTGGGCTGTGTTTGGTATGAACTGGACTGAAACTCTGGGACCACCCTCTATGCGAGTTGTGGCTGTCAGGCGCTCGCCTTGCTGTGGTACCCGATTGTTAGGTTGTCTGACCTCTCCTAGCTGTTTGTTACAGTTCTTTGAACTGTTTGTAGGGCTGGCTCGACGTTCGTCTGCCTGCCTGTGTGTGACTTTCGGGGCCCTGGATGATTGTGCCATTGGAAGGTGTGTGGGATCTGTGTCATATGGTGCCCTGTGTGGGTGCTATCTTACTTACCTTGCCGTGTGGCTTTGGTGTCGTCGCCCCTTCTTCACCTGGCATCTCACCGCTGGCCCCCGATGTCCTGGATGCTTCCGTTTTCTTTTGTTGTATTGTCGTTGCCCCCTTCCGTGCCTGCTTTCTGGATCTGTTGCACTACTTCAGTAGTGTTGTTGCAACTCGGTCCCCTGAGTACAGGTTCTCCTTAGTTGTATGTTGTTTTGGACCCCGTTTCAGGGTTCTGTGTTTATTCTGCGTATACAGAAATATATGGCCAGCTCCATTTTTTGGATAGCCGTATTTAGTTGGAGATCCCTTTCATCGGGTTCTCTTTCTTGTGGCCTTTGTTTCAGGCTGCCCCGTTTCAGGGTTCTGTGTTTGTTCCGCGAATACGGAACTATTTGGCCAGCTGCATCTTTGGATAGCTGTATTTAGCTGGCGATCCCATTCAACGGGTTCTCCTTCTTGTGGCCTTTGTTTCAAGCTGACCTTCTTTCAGGGTTTCATGTTTATTCTATGTATACAGAAATATTTGGCTCGCTCCATTTTGGGTGGCTGTTTCTAGTTGGAGGAGAAACAGTTTTCTTTGTTGGGAATATGGTTTGTTGTGTGCTGTCCTTGGCCTGCCCCTGTTTTGGGTGGCATGTTCACGCCTTGTTGTACCCCGTATCCGGGTACTGAGTTCTTGTTACCCTTTGTCTCATGACTGGTTACCTGATATGGCATTTATATAGCGCTACAAACCTTCTGATATCCGAGCGCTGCTCATTATTACCCACGGTGTGTGGGTAGAATTGTTATGTTGTTGCCCGTTTTGGGCAACTGGTTCATTTTGTGTCTGGAGAGCTTCAGGGTCTCTGTTCTTTGTGCAGAGTGTTAAAATTGTCTTTACGTGGGCCTCATCTTTGTTACCCTGTAGCCTGGCAAGGTATGACTACTTTGTCAATTTTGTTTGCCCCTTGTTTCGCTCTGCCTAACGGGAAAAGAAAATGACCATTCAGTTTGGGCACCTTGGCTGTCCCGCATAACCCGGGATTTATATTTTTAATGCTTGCAATGTGTGGTTGTGGTATTTGGAAGCTATTGTTCCTGCGTTTGTCTTATTCCCAGTGGGGAGGGGGGGAGCTGGGTTTGGCCCTACCGGGGTTCGCACCTCCTTCAGCAGGCCCAGCTCCGGTTTCCCTGCCGGCGCTCTACTCACTGTGCTGTCAGCCCGGCTGGTGAGCTATCCGCACGGTTCTTTGTCGTCTCTAGCTTTTGACACTAAATTGTTGGTGCCTGGGCTCATGATACATGGCCTTGTGAAAATATGCTGCCCTCTGTTAATTGTTTATTAGTTTTATACGGACACTATTTAAATAAAGACCAGTCATGTCCGTAAAGTATGCTATCTGATGTAATTGTCGTTCCGTTTTGTGACGGCAGCTTCCAAAATAGACAGTGCACCATTTAGCTCCACTCAATAATAATTTGGCATTTATATAGCGCTACGAAACCTCGGGTATCTGAGCGCTGCTCATTATTACCCACAGTGTGTGGTGCTCACTTATTGACCTAGGAAGGATAAACTGCTAAGTTTGGCCCTGACGGAATTCGAGACTGCGTTAGCAAGTACTGTATGGATGTTAAGGTGAGCACTCTACTCGCTGTGCCACTTGGCCGGCTGCATTGACTTTAAAAGTGCTACTTTCGTTCCTCGTAGCTGGAAAAGCCGGAGCGGGTTCGGGGGCTACAGCTTATTGCTTTTGTGAGGCAGCCTTCGGGATGTTTAAGAAACCTTTCATTTACCTCGCAAGTGCGATGTATTTTGTTGATGCTTCATGTATAGCTTGCCTCTATGTTCTTTGCGCAGATGTTTGTTTATACTGTTTTGACTGTGTTTTTGCATGCTCATTAAAATACAGCTCGGTAATTTTAAAAAATGACGACAAAGTCTAAAATGTTACTTTATTTCCTTAAAAATGTTCTCAGCCTCTGATTGCCTGCTTTGCACGTGCGCTGAGGTATGCTTTTTATGTGGGAGAGTTTGCTTAAAGCATGCTAATATAATTGCGCTTTAGAGCAGGACGAGGGAAACGCTTAAAAACAAACAGGTCATTTCCATGCATGCATTTTACTTCGGCCGCCTTGCAAGAGTGCGCTTTGACAATGCAGGTCATATCAATTTATGCATGTATTTTTTTAAAATTGGTTTCACACTGTATGTTAACATAATGCCGATGGATATTTAAAATGAGCTTTAAGGTGCCTTTTACGAATCCTGAAAAACTGAAACGCGAGTTTGCTTTTCTGTCGCTCGCTCTTTGTCTTGGTCGGCTGCCGAAGTGATGTTTATTTAAAAACGCACTGGTCTAAAGCTTTTCTCTTTGCCTCGCAGCCCGACGCGGGAGCTCACTTACTTGATAAGGTGAAAACAGAAAAACGCCGCCACTTTGAATTCTACTGCTCGTAAGCCGTACCCACGGCTGCCCACTGGGGTGTCCTGAGTTCCTCTGAGACTCTCTTTGTTCGTCAATTTTGGCCGTTTCCCGGGACAGCTTGATTTTCGAACAGTACAATGCTCAAGGAAAGTTAGCAAAGGCTCTGCGGTTGCAGTGGACTTTGTTTTCAGAGTAAAGCAGAAGAAAAGAGTGGAGGACGCTGAGTGAACAGCGAGCCTCAAAAGAAGAAGAGACTCTGAGTGAACAGAGTACTCTTTGGTTCGGGTCCCCGTGCAGGGTCCACAAACTGATTTGTCTTTGGCTGCAGCAGCCATTATATAGGACCCAAGGGCTGTCCCTTGGGTCATTCTGTGTGGTGGGGGCTGTGGTGCCAGCCCCCCGGCCAGCACCTGCTGACAGCTAATGGCACCTTATAGTGCCTGAGTCTAGCTCCCCCGCCCACTTCCTGCCTTTGGTGGGCCCTGTTGTTTCATCTCCCTGTGTGGGTGGGGCAGGGTGTTGATTAACACCCTGCCCCTCCCTCTGTGTTTCCTGGTGCAGCGACTGTGCTCGCCTTTGTAGTATTATGTAGGAGAGGGGGAAGTGCTGGCCCATTTGTTGGGCTGCTGCTCCCCCTCTCCCCTGCCTAGCCAGCCATGGGGCACTGGTTACCCTGCCTCGCTTTGGGAGACCCTGCGCATTGCCCAAAACTATCCACTAGCAGTGAGTGCACTTGGAGCAAATGTTCCTAAAACGCCTTATTATACATATGGAAGGTCAAAATAGGGGCAATCTGCATGGTCTTTTATGGGGAACATGAGGTAAGCAGCCTGTGAATCGAAACCCAAAAGGAAACTTGACAGAACACAACTGGAGCAAAAGATTCTCTGTGTTAAAGTCTGCACTGCGGTGGACTGTCAACTGAAGGGCATCCGTTTCCTTCTTGCAGCTGCCCTGGCCAAAGTTGGGTCATGTTCATTCTTGTTGCGATGAATTCTGGACGAGAGCCTTTCTGTCCCATCTGGCCGAGGGGCCTGCAGTGGACGTTCAGAGATTTAAATGCCACCTTCAAAGTGGGTAATCTGTAACATTTCCCAGAGTGAATATCGCCTTGAATGGGTAACCCAGTGATACAGAATGTGGTTGGGATTGATGCAAGTGATTGTTTCATTAGGCATTGTTTCTGAGGGAGAGCAACGAGAACAGTAGGAGAGAAACACTGAAGTTCCATGGCAACGTGAGGCGAGGGAGTTGGACACGAGGAACGTGCAGGACGGGAGGGTGGATGATTAGCAGGCAGCTACAGTAAACACGATTCAACGTGAGAAGGGTTAGAAATCTTACCTAGAGCACAGAGAAGAAAAACCAGAAGCTCCAGCAGAAAATCAGTTTGACTAAAGATGTCACATCAAAGCTTTTATTTGTCATTATAACAGAAGCATGTAAGATGTGATGACAGATCTGTAAGGAAATCCTACTGCAAGTGCCCTCAATCCTCAAACATTCTGCCGCACATGAGACAAAACACACCTTCATCTTTTACAAATCGGACCTCAGCTGTAAACCGTCTATGAATTAGTACACCCGTGTTTTGGTTGAGATTTGTTCCCATCTGCCAGTGCTCTAACGTCTCTGAAGCGTGGGTGTGTGTGCACGTCTGTGCGTGCGTGCGTGTGTGTGTGCGTGTGTGTGTGTGTGTTTTATGCATGTTTGTATCAGTATGGTTTTGTTTATGTTTGTGGCATTGTGTGACTGGTATTTACTTGGCGTTTGTGTGTGGCCTTCTGTATGTGTGCGTGTGCATTTGTGTGTATGTGGTTTGACTGTTTATCTGTGCATGCATTTGTGTGTTCTGTGAGGAACACATGGTGACAAGAGTCAGACATCAAATTAATATAAGGCAGTGTCAAAATAAAAGGACCTATACTAAGAAACTTATTGCCAAACCTCACAACTAATACAAAAAGGGGGTTTGAGATAGTTCTCAAGAAAAGAAAGAAGTGTTCTCAAATAATATGTCAGGATGCAGTAGCCTGGGTCTCCCTTCCCCACATGTTGGACACAGGATAAGATGGGAGCTTGAAGCACAATACAATCTCGGGTTTCTACAGCATGAGATGACAGTTTCAATGGCAGCTCCCAGGACACACGTTCTTTCTTTTCTAGCACGAGATAATAGTTCAGCTTTTAACCTTCGAGCTTTCAGTTATCAGGGCCGTCGATATCCACTCCTCGTTTCATTTGAAAGTCTCTTGCCTTCGAGGACCTGACGTGTTCAAACAACAAAACAAAAGTTCCTTTAACAAATGAAAGTTCTTTCCAATGTTTGCTGGGTGATGGGTTCACCCCCGTGGGACCTCCTCTTCTGGGAATCAACCCTTCTCAGTCGCTTATCAGTTTCCTGCAGGGTGACGATTTGACTACTGGGTCCTCCTCTTCTGGGTGCTGACCCTTCTTGTAGCGTATTCCAAAATATACAACAGTTTCTTTATCAAACAACCTTTAGTGATCGCTTCACCCCTGGATCTCCCTCGCTAGGGCTCCGACCCCTCTTGCATTTTGCTGGATTTTCTCTCCCTTCATTTCTAAATGTCTTTTTCTTGGGTGATGGCTCCACCCCTGGATCTCCCTCGGTCGGGCTCGGACCCCTCTTCACTTCATTTTCACCTTTGTCCAATATAATTGGGATTCACATCCCTTTCTTTCACATTATTTGTAGATCAAAGTCTTTCGATTGTACAGGGATTTTTCTTGACCCTCTGTATGGCCACTTTGACTATTTCGCCATCCCTCCTATGGCCTTCTGGTATTTGTAGTTTCTCTCATATGGGGCTTGACCAGAGTCTCTCGAGTTAGCACCAATGTGGTGCCGCTTTTCCTCTGCAGCTGGTCTCCGCTTCTTCTTTTAACAGTTCATTCAAAGTTCATCAGCTTTGTTTAAAACTTGCCACTTTGCGATTCTCACTCATCACAGCCCGGTTCTTATCGGCTCTACTCCCAACTCACCGGTTGTGATGAACCGCTTGGCTGTTGGCATCTTTGGAGTCAAGGCCGGTACCACAGACTTGGGAGCTTCCTTCGCTCCTGCCTATCGCCATGGGCTTTCCTCTTGTACCGTTGACATCTGCTGCAGGATACTTGTGCTATTGTTCGCGGTCTTAGGCTCTCTTCCATGAAGGTTCCGCTGGCCTTTCTCCTTCTTTTGAACTGCTGCGTGGTAGCCGTTTCGTCGCGTTGTCGCTTTATTTTCCTTGCTCGTACTGCACTCTCTTGCTCTACCGTTTATCCCTGTGGGGAAAAGGAAAGGCTGTCGGGTATGTGTGATTTGAGTCAATTGCCTGACTTTGAATGACCCTCGAGTGGGGACACGTCAGGTACACAGACAGATTTAACATTAGTCCGTTGTCTATTGTGTGTGTGAAGGTGTTCGTGTCAGAAAAGGGTAAGGTTTGTGTGTCAGAGCATCCTACAGAGTAGGAAGGGAAAGATGTGTGATAAGGAATCGTATCCTCAGTATTTGGGTTTGGGGTGATCTCAGAAGGGTCGGTTTTGGAGGATTGGTTAAATTAATGAAAATGACTGGGATGAAGAGCATAACATAGGGGATGGTGGGATTTGCGGGGTAAACGGGAATAGCCGGAATTATGACATACACAAAAGGAATTGTGGGAATCAGAACGTTTTGTCTGGTCAGGTTGGGAAGGCGGAAAATGATAAGCAGAGGGATGGAAAGAAGAAGGATGGGGAGTATTTGAATGGAGACCGGTGAAACAAGGATTCTGGGAGTTATGGTTTTTGGGAGTAATGGAAGTTGGGATCCTAGAGGATTGGTTATATACAGAGGGGTCGGTGGATTTTGGTAAGAGAGTATCAACGGGAGTAAGGTTGGCAAATATATTATAGCCTACAAATGCCTCAGGTAGATTGTTCTCCTCTCCATCTTCCACGGTACAATACTGCGTCTCACTTGGGGCGATTCCCTGAGCATAACCCCGCGATCGCTTACTCAGGTGATCCTCCCTCACTCGTCCACCCCCAGGGTTGGGATCTGAGAGCGCTAGCCCTCCCCTGGCCACCTGAAAAGGGTTTACTGAGGTCTATTTGGGGGAATACCCTCATGTTTCTCACTGTTCTCTGTATACGGGTCCATGTGTGGGTGTATGTACGGTAAGGACTGCTTAGTTAGTTTAGAGGGTAAGGGACAGAAATAGGGTTGGATACAGGATGGTGGACATTTTTACTTTATGGACATCCTGACAGAGTCTTTAGTATTTCTGTTGATGTAGGGCAACTCTTCATAGTAATAGGGCAAGATAGTTTTTTTCAATTTCTATACTTTGATATAAATAAAAGTCTTTACCCACAAACATACTACCATTGTGTCAGATTTGTACTTCTGCACACTACACGTGTGGGGTGGTAACAGTTTATTATAATCATAATTGGTTATTTATAGCGTGCTTAATACCCAGAGGTTTCTAAGCACGGAAACGGGGATTGAACCTGTGTTGCTCTGCGTCGTCTTGCTTCCAAGGCGAGCGTGTTGCCCCTGAGCTATTCTCCCGAGGAACATTCCATGTGCCTGGAGCTCTTCCTGGAATTTGACAGGATCTTCTTGTTTCTTGGGGAATCTCTGGACCATGTTAATTAAGTCAGTGGCGCTCCAAAGGGCATGAACATGACTATGGTGTTACCTCCTCCTGGGAGCTGCCTGACTGGGAATACGTTAGTTCTGGAATTTAGGGTGGAGCCTGTGAAGCGTTCAAATGTGCCTAAGAATGATGAAAATAATCTAGAAAATGGAGTTCCCAATTCAGGGGTGAACGGTTGTCTGTGCGTTGATAGGTGGTAGGTAGTAAGTAGGTGGTTGTCAGAATTGGGGCTATCCGCTCGCTCATTTGGCGGGTTGCAGAAAATAACGGGGTTATGAAAATCCAGAATGTTTTAGGGGCTTTCATTTGTTGGGGCTCTCCTTGGAGGACTGGATATAATCGTTTGTACCCAGTTTTGTAGGTCGGGACCTGCAGGTTTGTGCATTTATTCTTCATGGATATGACTTGCTCCTGGAGCTTTATCTGTGAGTCTTTTAATGCCCTGATCTTGAATTCAGTCAGTTGTTTAGTGGTTTCGGTATACCCATCGAGGTAGCTGTCCAATTGGAGTTGGTGTAGACGTGAGCCTTTTTTCTCAAATGCTGATTGCACGTTTATTATTCGAACCAAACTGAATGTGCCTTCCAGAGGAAAGTAGCCAGGTGACTCGGTCTAAGAATATTACTGCCATTGTTCCAGGTACTTGCATGCGTTGGTGAGAAGTGAGAAAACATGAAGTTGACTGCACTCCCTTTAGGAGGGAGCGCTACTTGTCTAGATTAGATTACCCTGAACCCATCCATTCTCTCAGACCGTTAAGACAAGGTATGGCATACTATGGATCCAGGGCCGTTCCTAACACCCTCTGCACCGGGACGCCATTGAGACCCCTGGATGGCAGTGTGGGCACGGCTTATGAATTTAACCGCTCTGCCATGTTCATTCAGCAGCTCAGATATCACCTGGGACCCGTTCCTCCCCCGGTACAGAAACTTTAGAGACACCTGCAGCTGTTACATAGTTTATTTTCCCCCATTATTCTACTCACAATACAGAGCAGTAGTCAGTTCTTCAGTGGCATGGGTACATAGGGTCAACAGACAAGACACATAATTGGTATAAATATAGCCTGTTACAGCTCCTGTACTAGGATAGAGGAGAGTGTGAAATATAAAGCAGGGTCGCAACTAACGTTGCACATTGAGGGTTTCAAGTGACAAAATATGGGTTGAGACAAGACAATCATGAGGTTCTTATTCACGCATGCATACAGAACACATTCTTGCTCATCCCTATTCAGCCCTACAACACACTGACCGACACCGCAGTCTCCTGTCTTCTCTAAGTCAGTAGGGAGCATGGATGCGCTGCTTTTAAAACTATAGTGGCCAACCGCTTTACCCTTTTTACTTCAGATGACCAGTTTATTTTGTTAGGTAGGGTACCTTCCCTCCTATTACTCCAGACAGAGTCTCTACTTTAAATCCAACAACAGACATTTTGATCTGTTTCAGACGATACGCATATGACATCACAATACATTGATGCACTTACCTGTGTTCATCAACCGACCATTATCCGATCGGCTGTTGCTTCCACGTCTGCTCTGTCCGCCCCTCCTGGGGTCTCCGAGCACTCCAGCCAGTTCTCCCCTCCGACGAAATTGTCCTTGTTGGGCCCAGGGGATCAACAGGAAGTGCGCCCGGCAGCACTACCGCGAGGCTGCAGAGCAGCGGGTACCAGACTCTAGTGGAAAATAAAGACCACTTGATTCGGATGGATTGATGAACACGTTATTAGTCAAAGCATTAAACAAAACAAATGACCAACAGCAATGCGAGACTTCAGCGCAAGTGACCCCCCTGCCCCAAGCCGCCTCGGAACAAGCTATCTTATACTCCCAGGACTACCTGGGTACCAATAGAAGGGGGTGGTCTTAGTCTTGGTAAGGTCACACCTTTGCATTTTCTTGCTGTCTGAGACAAAGCCCTTCTTGTACAGTGTTTGAATGCCAGCTGCATTAGAAGCATGAACAGTGAAGGTGAGCATTCTTTTATAGTGGGTGATGCGCTTCTTGAGCATTGACATGCGCAGTGAAGTTCAATACAATCCGTTGTGTGGCTAGGAGCAGTGGTTCAACATGGCATGAGACAAGCAGAATATATTGTTATAGAATGGTGGAGTACTTATGTGGTCATGCTTCATTACATTTGTTTCCCGCAAAAAAAACGAAGGTGGCACATTTCTTGCCAGACTTCCCAACAATTATTGCTTGGCTCAGGTCAAATACAAAAGGGTTATTTAGAGTGCTTCCCCAATTATAAATACCAAATCAATGCAATAAAAAATGTGCTTTATTTCGGCTCAAGACCAGAAAAGCATGCAAATTCATAAAAACATATCGAAAACAATTATAACGCCATTACAGTTTCAACACATAAACAGACGTTAAAACCATTTCATACATCATTAGACCAGTTGATTACTGAAGTGCAATTCAACTACCCGTCAATCAGTCACTCAAGATTTATTTTGAGGACATGAGGCCACATAAAATCATTATAACAGTGTTTGTAATCACCTTGTTATGCACAACAATAAATAAATAGATCACAATTATAATACACTCAAAGAACGATGTTACATTTTTTTTTAAATGGCTTATAAACCATGATCGCAGTGCTCATGATGTATAGAAATTAATGTCAAACTACCTCGAACATGCACAATCCACCATAGGCAATTCTATTGTTTGAAAAGCATATCCATTATATAAACTTTCCTCATCTGAAAGATAAAGCTTTTTTCCAGAAATAGACACAGTTTATTGTGACAGGACAAATCTCCTTCTAGCCGAAGCTTGCTTTAGGAACTGTAACAACTTATCGATCTGCAAGACTAGATATTATATAGGAAATGACTGGTTACTTTTTGGGGGATATCTTAATGGGAATATATTGAGTAGAGGCTAACCCAATATGGATATCATAGAGGTGCCTTGTGAATGATTAGCAATATACAAATTTGTGAGACAATTCGATTTTCATTCAGGAAACAGATGTTTTTGTATTCAGACCTATCCCCAAAGAATGGTATTCACTTGATGTGGGACCATTTGGTGCAGAATGTCTAGACAATTCTTTCTTGGGTCAGACATAATAAACAGGGGTTAGGTATAGAGCCTCTTGAAGTGTTTATATCAATATCAAGATCGCCGAACCAAATACATTTTTATATAGGAAAGGAGGCGTTACTTATTTACTTCTACCCATAGGCGTACAATGCTCAAAGAGTGGTGCATGACAGTTTTCATAAAATATGTAGTTTGGTTCACGCTAAATCCGTCTGAATCTGAGTGATGTCTTGTCTGAGTAACAATAAACAATTGGTTAGCCAAATTTATTTTCAAGTAGAAAGGGTAGTTTATCATGCGCCAATCCTCAATATGCATGCATCGAATTGAAAATGGTACAGTTGGTGGCAACTTTCTTTCGAATTCTTGTTTTTGATATTGATATTTTATTTCTATTGCGCTCGTACACAAGTGTTTCAGAGTGCGACAAGGCAAGGGAGGGGAACAGGGGAGAACAAAACAGCGATCTTCCTAGGCCCATTGACATTGAAAACGCGCAAGTGCATGGGAGAGGGGGAGGGTAAAAGTGCATGGAAGGGGGGAGAAGTGGAAAGTGCAAAGCAGAGGAGAAACAGATAAATAACAATAAATACATAATAAAGGCAACAAACAGAGGTAGTTCAGCCAGCAATTTGCAAGTGCTAGGTTTAAGGCAGCAGACAGGGTAGGTCTAATAAGTGCAGGAAGAAAAAGGGGGGGCTGTATGGGTACAGATACAGACCCCAGTGCAAAGGGTGGCCCGGAGGCAGTGCAGGAGGGTGGCAGGGTGAGCAGGTACCTGGGCCCGGAGGACAAAGGGTGGCCAGGTGCACGGTACCAAGAGAGAACAGATCAGGAGGGGAGAGGGGGAGCGAAGGCAGAATAAAAGAGGAAGGTCTTGAGGTGCTTCCGGAACCAGAGATGGTTCTCCTCCAGTTTTAGAGTGGCAGGGAGGCTGTTCCAGAGGGAGGCCCCAGCTGAAGACAGATCTACCCCCAGCTCGTTTATTTGAAAAACAACTGACCCTGAGGGAGTTGGGGGTAGAGGAACGAAGAGCTCGAGAGGGGAGGTATTTGCGTTGGGATAGCTGAAGGTATTTTGGACCCATGCCCCAGAAAGCCTTGTGGACAACGCAGAGGGTTTTGAATTTAATCCTTGCATCCACTGGGAGCCAATGGAGAGATTTCAGAGCTGGAGAGATACAATCCCAGGGCTTGAGGCCAAGTCTCGCAGTCCTGTTCTGGATTAGTTGCAGAGGGCGGAGAGTAGAGGCACGTAGATTTAGAAAGAGGCTGTTACAATAGTCCAAGCTAGAGAGAACCAGAGCTTGGGATACCATGAGCTTCTGGGGGAAGGAGAGGAAAGGCAGGGTACCTCTGAGGAGGTGCAGTAGGAACTTTGACTTTTTAGAGACCTCAGAGATGTGGCCGGAGAAGGAAAGGCTGGAGTCAAAGATGACCCCGAGGTTCTTAGCCTCGCAGGCGGGGGTAGGAGGAGGGCCAAGGGAGGCCGGCCAGAGAGTGAGGGGAAAAGATGGTGAAGGTATGCCGATGAGGAGGATCTCCGTCTTGCTGGCATTCAGACAAAGATCATTGGCGGCACACCAATCTTGAATGGCAGTTAGGCAATCAGAGATGATTGTTTTGCTCACGCAAAATTAAAAGGTTATGTAGAGGTCTTCCTAATTTAAAAATATCAGCATCAAGCTCTGCAAGCCAAGATGATTTTCATATAGGAAAGAACTGATCACCTTTTTGGACATACCTTCATAGGAAAACATTGAGTAATAGGTGGCAAATGCAACATTTTATGAGATATCATTTTTGGCTCAGGGAACACCCACCTGAATATTGTAGAGCAATGCCTTGGGAATGAGAAACAATTTAAAAGAGGGTGAGCCAAATGGATTTTCATATGGGAAATATGTTTCCCATCTGCATATCACCTTCCAGAACTGTATTCACTTAATGTGGTTCGTTCAATTTGGAGCAAAATGTCTTGCCAATCCTTGCTTAACATGGGTGCAAATCAAAGGGCTATGTAGAGTGGTTTACATCGTATGGGTACCAATATCAAGGTTGTGAGCCAAATACATTTCCTTGTAGGAAAGGACTAGCTATTAATTCATCCATATCAACATTGTAACATTGAGTACAGGCTGGCACATGCCAAATGATTATTGTTTTTATTAAACTTTATTTGTTGTACTTGACATTACAACAAGAGAACAAGCAGCATACAGATAATTAACAAGTATATGAACAGCATACACAGATTGACGGGAGGTCATGGAGGACATCAGTTAGCCAGCTAGTGGCGCAGCAACCAGAATTCTACATATCACAGTGGTATTTAAGGTACATGAATGAAACAGTTATCAGAGCTGGGGAAGGTAGGTTGCCAGAATCATCGTCAGTGTCAACAGACAAAGAAGATATGTAGGAGCGAAATGGAGTCCAAATGTTTCTGGGTATAGACACTAGTGGCTGCTGGCCCGACCAGGTCTGCTCCGCATCCGAGGCCCAGGTGACAGCCCTAAGCCACTGAGTGTGTGTGGGGGCCCCAGGGCGTAGCCAGAACAGTAGAATACACTGGGTTGCTTGCATCATACATAACCCAGCTAGTTTCCTGGAATCACGCCCAAGCCAGGGGAGCTCATGAAAGAGACATGTCAATGGGGATGGGGTGATAGTGTAATCTAGGATTTCAGATATGGTAGAGCATACTACCTCCCAAAACCGAGAAAGGCGCGCACAGGACCATAGCATATGCATATAATGTGCATCATCTGAGCCACATCTAGGGCACATGGGGGGGGGTGGTCCTTCGACATACGATGTAGTCTGATCGGGGTATAGTGGAATCTGTGGAGTACCTTAAATTGGATCAGTTTGAATCGGGAATTAAACGAGATTTCGTGGATACGTGCACTCATGCGATCCCAGCGTTGGTCTGTAATTTCAGTACCCAGACCCCCCCCCAGGTGTGCCGAAGCCTGTCAAAAGTGGAGATGGCCTTGGTCTGGAGAAGGGTGTACAATCTGGAGACCTTCTCCTTAAAGGACATGGTGTTCAGGATTTTGGATAATATTACATCATCTGGAGGGATTGCAGGGAAGTCCGGGCACTTGTTTTTAAGAGATCTACAAAGACTGGCATATTGCAGCCACTGAGAGCACCTGTTTCGTAGGGACACCAGTAGATCTGGCCATTCGAGGAAGATACCCTGGTCAAAGACATCTCGGACAGTCTCGAGACCTGCTCTAGCCCAGAGACGTGCTGTGGCGGGGTCCACATAGGGAGAAAGTTCCAAAGGGGAAAATCTCCATGAAAAGGATGTGTGATATTAGACTGTTTCCACAGCTTATTTACGGCCAGTGTCGTAGAGCCGACAGGTTCAAGGGACTCAAATTTAACACAGTGAGAGGGGAGTACTAAAGAGCAGATATCACGGCCCTCCACAGCCAGGAGGTCGAGCTTAGTATGTAGTGGGGGGGTCTGTGGATATAAACCAGTGTGAAGCTTAGTGTGTTTGAGCAGCTATCCAATATTAGTTAGAGGCGCCGAAGCCACACCTTGACATTGGGGTGGATAGTGTTTCTAGTTTCAGGCAGACTGCACCGGAATACCACAGAAAGGTGTTAACGATTCAAATCAGTGTCTTAAAGAATTTGCGGCATGGCCATAGAGGGACATTCAGGAACCTGTATAGGCGTTGGGGCAAAACAATCCTTTTAAGGATGCTGATCTTGCCTGCCAAGAATATTGGTAATTTAGTCCAGCCTGTACATTTTCGGGGAAGGGTGGTCAGGTACTTCCCAAAGTTGGCAGGGTATAAAGGATTCTGTTGACATGTAACCACCACTCCAAGATAGGTGATCTCGGCTTGTGACCATGTGAAGCCCAGAATGTCTGGGGGGAGGGCTGTGGAGGAGTGCCCTCTGTTAGTCGAAAAAGTATAGATTTAGAGCAGTTCAAACGGAAATCTGATATCTCACCAAAGAGAATGACATCTTCTAAAACTGGGGCCAGGTTTTGTTCAGGGGAGAGAATGAAAAGGAGAGCATCGTCGGCATATAGGGAGATGATTTCGGGGGGAGGGGGGGGACAGTCTCAGGCCTCTATGTGCATGTATTTGGCCTATCCTGTCGGCCAAGAGCTTGATGGCTATAGCAAATATAAAGGGCGAGAAGGGGCATCCCTGCCTCGTGCCTCTGGCCATTTGGATAAGGGCCGAAAACTGGTCCTCGGTGCGGGCCCTAGTGACAGAAGAGTAGAGGAGTTTAACCCAGGACTGAAAATGGGGTCCAAAGTTGCTCCTTTCGAGGACCCGCCAGAAATAGCTCCAGGAGACAGAGTGGAATGCTTTCTGCATATCACGGGCGGACGGTACTGCCTGTCTGTTCGGGTCAAACAGGGCAAGAATGTTAAACAGGTGGCGCAGGTTAAGTGAGGTGGTGCGCCCCAGAACAAACCCTGACTGATCTGGGTGTATAATATATGACATATACGGAACCAGTCTTAAGGCCAGCACTTTGGCGTATATTTTGATGTCACATTTAATAAAAGAGAGGGGGCGGTAGAAGCCACATTGTGCGGGGGGACTTGCCTGGTTTGAGTAATACTGATATTATAGCTTCTTGAAGGGGGGGGGAGAACGCCCATCTCACAGGATTCCTCCCACAAGGCAGACATTTGGGGGACCAGGGCTTTGCAGCGCTTGTATAATTCGACAGGATCCAGGGGCCTTTCCAGAGGCCAGGGTGTCAATAGCCTTGGAAATTTCCTCGGGTGTAATTCGTTTGTCTAGGATATCCCTGGTCTCGGAGGAGAGAACGGAAAGCGGAAGACTATCCAAGTATGTCTCGACTTCAGCCGCGGGAACAGTGTCAGCATTGGAGTTGAGTGCTTCATAGAAAGAGTGGAATTCTGCATGAATATCTTGCGATGAGACGGGCCATGGTGCCATCATCTCTCTCGATAGCTGGAATATGGGGTGAGCCAGTCTCCTGATGGAGTAGCCTAGCCAAGACACGACCAGAGCGCTCGCCTTCCCCGTATCTGCAGGCCTATTGGGGGTCATCTAGGAACCTCCGTTCTCGTTCTGCATGGGAGCGGAATGTATCTAGTTCTGTGCCTGTGTCAGAAAGGATGTCGGACGACTGAGAGGAAGCATACTGGGTCTCGAGGGAGGAGAGTCTCTGTGATGTCCCCCCGGATCACCTTAGGAATCCCCGCCTCTTTGGAAATTCCAATGCCCCTGATGTAAACGTTGAATGACTCCCAGACGGTAGCCTGTGTTTTGACTAAATCAGTATTTAATGTAAAAAAGTCATCAATGGCGGTCCCCAGCTCTGTCACAAAGGCAATGTCTAGAAGAGAATGTGGTTTCAATCTCCATGAGCGAGCCCCCAGGTTGTCCGCACTGCACCTAAGGGAAATTGTCACCGGATAGTGGTCAGAAAATGTTCTGGGAAGGATCAGCATTTGTGTAATGGTTCTGATTAGTATATCCGAGACGAGCCATCTGTTAATTTGTGAGTGTGAATCATGTACTGAGGAGTAAAAGGAGTAAGACCAAGAGTCTGCGTGAATCAGCCTCCATGCATCCGGCACTGCTAGCTGGGCCTGCACCTCTATGATCGTTCTGGCTTCCCTGGAGAGTTGGTGGGGTCTGGAGCCTGATCTATCGAGGTCTACATCTACGATAGTGTTGAAGTCCCCTCCCCAAAGGATAGGGACAAGAGAGAACCTCGAAAGCAGGGATGAGAGATGTGTATAAAAGACAAGGTCATCTATGTTAGGACTATATATGTTAAGCAGCACAACCTGTCTGTCCAGTAGTGTCCCAAACTATAGGATACAGCATCCCAGGGGATCAACATGAGTCACTTTGTGCTGAAATTTAAGACTCTTATGTATCAACATCAAAACTCCACGGCTTTGGGTGGAATAGTCGGTGTAATAGCATTGGAGGCCCCATGCTTAAGCGAACCTCTCACATTCGCCAGCACAAGCATGTGCTTCTTGTAGAAAAAGCAATTTAACTTTGTGCCGTTCAATATACAACTGCAATTTACACATTTTGGCGTGATTACCCAGCCCCCTGACATTCCAGCTCATGCAAACAATGCTATCTTCACCCATTTGTGTAGGTAACTAGCAATGAAAGACGGAAGTATGAACCTAAAATTGGATTACAGGGATCAGTACAAATGTGTATGGGTCCCGGATCTATTGGTGTCGATCTGAACTTGTTTAGCTACTATAGTTCCAGTTCCCTGTCACATGTCAAGCCTTTTTTAACAAATCTCCCCTTCCAACCCACCCCCACCATCCCCCAATCAGAGAGGCGAAAACCTGAACAACCTCTAACATAACCAAGGGCAGCGGCAGCATCGCCTGGGGGGCTGTGTGCTGGCCGTGAGCGGCAACGCTTCCGAAGTGGGGAATGGACTAGGCATTATGTGATGCATAATGTAAGAACAATGCATAAAAGATGAAGTAGCCAAACTTGTAAGTCAAAACTAGACATTGGTTGTTCTGGTATAACCAGCAGACTGTATAGTCTACAAATGACAGAATTTAGTTCCACACTTGGTATTGTTGCACTAACATCAGAGGACAAATCGGTTTGACTACAGCATCTGAGTCGTGATTAAAGGAATGGTTCGGTCAAAAATGTTTATTGCCCCTATGGGTCGGCCATGTGTTTTTAAGCCTAAGTCGCTCGATTTTAGAAACATTTCCTATGGACCTTACCAGAGTTTTCGTCCATTAAACGCACGCGAAAACAGGCACCAGGGAGCTGCCATTTTGTGATAATCCTATCATTTCCCCCATCGCCCTGGCTGACCTGCTTTTGCAGCACTAAATCATATCCCCCGCCCCGGAGCCTGACATTATCAAAACATTCATATTCCCCGCCTCTCTCCGTGACGATACTGTGCTGCGTAGGCAAACGCGCCCAGTCGTCTTCTACGCGACTTCACACAGAACCCGGAAACCAACACAGATCAGCTCACAACACAGCGCGCCACAATTCGGAATATGAAACTGTACTTTAAAATCAAACAGCAACACAGTAAATTTGGTAAAGTACATTTATTTGACATTAAATGTTTATAGAATATTCTGCAATTGCCATATGAACTCCGAAAGTCATTTATTTTCTTTTATCTATATCCGCAAATCCTTAAAAGTTTATCATGAGTCACGCGCTGTTCCTTTATGGTACACAGGGTGTTGGTTTTCGTTCAAAGGGGCACTTTTGTCGCACATTGAACCGCAAGGCTGTTCCATCAAGTAGGCACTAGGCCAGCGTAAAGGTTGATATGTTGCTTCTAGCCGCTAGTACCGCGTAAGGGCATACGGGCCCTTGGCGATCGTCCCATAAGATCATCAGAATGGTGCAGTTGTTTACATTAAGCTGCAGCTGGCGGCTGAAGAAACCGTCTGCCGGTGTCTGAAACTGGTGGCAGGGGCAAAATGGGAGTATGTACCTATTTTGAAAACATAAAATGTATAATTAGTCTCGCCAGCCGATTTTTATTAATATTATTCATTCATTTTATTTATTACGGACGAGCTGAAACTATTTGCTTTCAAGTATAGTGCAATGGAGTATGTTCGGCTCTAAAATCAATGCGAAAACTAACTAAATAAATCGAGGTTGGTACACAATGAGAAACGACTTTTTGTCTACATGCGTGTGGAATGTGGGCCTGCATGCCCATGTGCCCGCTACAAGGACGATCCCACAAACCTTTCAAAGCTCTTCATTCATTCATTTATTCATGCATCCATTCATTAATTCTTCATTCCGGTATAAAAGCGTCTAAAGAGTTACTTACATTATATTTGCAATTTCCGTTGTGTCGCTGTAATGCAGTCCGTAAATCCCACTGTGCTCTTGACAACGATTTTTCGTATACTGAACTAACATGAAACTCAGTCTAGTTTCAGAATTTCCTGCCTTATCGTCTCAAACGTTAATGCGCTACCCAACCCCCCCTTCAAATGAAGTTCTTTCTGCATGGTCCCTGTCTCTCAAAGTTAAGAATTGAAACACAATGGATACAGGAGAATGATTCAAAGGTTCTCGTAAAAGGATACAGACTGGTAGCAATAAAGGATACACTCGAAGTCTTCTTCCAACGGAAGATGTCAGAGGTAAGGCGCAGTATATCAAAAAGAGAACCTTCTAACTAATGTCACTCTCTGACTAGTAAAACCCACAGTCAGATAGAGCTATTAGTGGGAAGGGCGTGAGTGGACCAAGATTCACCAGGCTGTTGATAAAGAGGAACCAATTTAGAATGATGATTGAAATGAAGGACAATAAGAACCTATGTTGAACACACTAACCTGGAGGTGTAGCCAAGGAAGTGTCAAGAAGTCCGAAGAATCCAAGGAAACAACGGCAAGGAAAGGGTAGTGAGGGATCTAACCCGAGCGGAATGAGGGCCGCACTAGAGACGGGTTGGTGCACACACAGGAAAGCGTCCAGAGTCCAGTGCACGTGTAGAAGGAGAGTAGGAGAATCTTGATCCAGGAAGTACAAGTCCTTAATACAGTAGAAGTTCGATGAGCGCAGGATCTTGGTAGATGGAGGCAGAGCAGGACTCTGCAGGGTGTTGGTGCTACCTGGTAAACAGCTGAAGTCTCTATACAACAATAGGAAGCTGCGGTTTGAAGCAGCAATGCGGCAAGCTTCCAATAGAAATAACAGGAAGATGCCGCGGGTAAATGGTGGGGCTCCGTTTGAACGAGGAGTGAAGAACCGCGTGCGAGCGCGGAAGAAACAGGCAATTCAAGGAAAGCTGGAAGTTGCCGGGAGATGCGTTGGAATGCAGGAAGGCAACCGTACCTTAGAAAGTAGAAAACGTCTGCGAAAAGCAGAAGTAAGCTCTGTAACGCGAAATGAGTAACAACGATCAGAAGCGCAGTTGCAAGGCTTCCGCTTTGTTAAATGGAGTCAGCTGACGTGCCTAGGAACACACGTGAACGTAAACGTCATTGCGTTGGTCATGTGATCCAAGCATTTGGATTTGCACCTCCCGGATAACTTCCATTGAGTGTAGAACGGTCTAGCCGTTCTCAAGTTCTGAGGAAGCCGGAAAACAGGGACGTTTGGGTTTCACAACAGAGCCGGGTGGAGAGGGCAGAGAGGTAGGCATGACACTCAAGGTCAAAAAACAATAGAACCTTATACTGCCAGTGCGAGTTGTGGGCCTCTTCAGGGCGCGAGCTGAAAATCAAAGCCGCTGACCTTCACTAGAAATTAGCATACAACCTTTCTTTGCAACATCCCGTAGTAAAGCCATCTGTGAGAACTTGAAGTTTCGAATCCATCTATGTAGTGCGCCTCAATGTGCAAATGCGAACTGGCTTCTCTCCCATCTGCAACGGCTCGCTTGGCGCGTTCTAAGGCCCCAATTTTGTCCTTGTTGTCTGCGAGCTTTGAAGCCCCAAAGAACCATAACTATTGAGACTTTACATTTTTTGGGGAAGGTCAGGTGAAAGTATAAAGTACCCGAGCAGTTGATTTGAAAGTGAGATTTATTGTTTGTTTTATTATTTGCAATACGGAAGCCTCCCTCGGTTAACAGTGCCCAGTATTTATAAGAGATTGCGAAAATTAGTTACATCAACAAAATATATACATACACATATAGACAAGGTCAGCAATATGACGTGAATAGAGAGAGAATTCAAAGATAACACAAGGTAGTTCGGCACCCAGGATGGTGAAGGTAGGGGTTAGGGTTAGATTACTTTGTATGCACACTGTACAATAAAATTTATTTACAAAAAGACAATCGTATTACAATTATTTAAACCGGGATTTGTACTTCACAACCAGCTCTCCTTTGGGTGGACATGGCACAGTGGCAATGTTGGGTGGCAATGGATCAGTGCTCTGCACAGAAACGTTCAAAATTCCATATCTGTGCTTCTCTAATACAACAACAATAAGGCTTTTGACAAAGTCGAACTCCATTTCCTCATAGACTGGTTTGATCACCCATTGCTTACTTCTTTTTGAAACGGCCTTAGTATAGCGAGGCATCCTTACATTACCCTTAGTCCTAGATTGTTCACGGCCGAGATTCTCGTTATGGGCCAAGACGGCAAGTAGAGTCCTATGTCTCATGCCCTGTATGCTGAAATGCAAGCACTTTGCCCTGTACTTTAGGCACATATTGTGGAACACCTCCAAACCTCCTGTGTGACAGAATTCTCTCAGTCCCCTCAAATCTCTTGATAGTTTTATCGAAAACAATCTTCTCAATGGCTTTGTGTGTCGCTGAAGATGGATTCAACCACTTCTTCTTCCGTGCCTCCACTGGGATAAAGGGCCATGTTCACATTGGTGGAAATGTAGGTTTTCTGACCAACGGTGCACGTTGGTACAGTGGTGCATCAGTGACCGCCATTTTTCAAGTAGTATTTCCACTGACCCTTCACAAGTTTTGGAGCTCCACCAAAGATGGTTGCTGATAGACTGGGACCACTCTGAAATACTTTCCAAACCTTTTTTTTTCCCTGCAGCCAAGATTTTTTTATTGATTGATTTAGCAAGATGCCATACGTCAAATTGATGTTTAATATGTGGGAACTGCTCTCTCATTGTCTTGGCAATTGAAACGTGTCTGTCCATGGCTATGAGGTCGATGTGCATTCCCCTCGATTGTAGATATTCCACTGATTTTATAAATCCTAGTTTCTCCATGGCCACTGAGGATGTACATTGTGTTACCTGCACGACCACCGAACTCACAATTTTCTTACTCTCCATGTCCTGAAAGTGGTAGGTGCAGTACTTGGCAGAAAATCCAGGGCTGTCGCAGTGTCCATCGCCAGCTAGCATGAATCGTTTGCCTTCGAATGTACTTGCTAGAGACAATTGTTCAATTTTCCAAGCATCACTAATGGCCGGAAACAGATAATCATGTTGGTATTTGTAGTAATGGAGTCCCACAAACTGAAAGAAAGACTCTAACTTTCTAAAACTGGAGCCACTAAAAAGTGATGCAGCTGCACACAGTAGATTGCCTGCTGGCAGTTTCCCCAGCATTGGTTGTGCAGACCATGAGAACGTATGATGTAATCTACAGGCGGCATGTATTGTGACGTTACTGCCTTGTTTTTGACGAGTCACATGAATCAATGGCTTCCCACATACTTTCCCTCTGACGGAATGCCCACATTTCAGAATACTTATAATATCCATCAAACAACTGTCGAATACTATGTATTTGCCCTCTTTCATTAGACTGTTATCCTGCGTCAAAGTTGATTCGGCCTGTGACGTTGAGGACATATCACCACATTTGAAAGAAATATCGCTGCTATCAAGTTCTGATGCGTTGGTGAATGCTGCTGCTGGTTCATTCTCTGTCATTTCAACATCTGTTACTTCAACATTGATGGGAGAACACAACAATGTCGACAGCTTTTTTGGTGGCAATTTTTTGGCGGGTGTAGATTGTGTGAATTGATCTGCGACTACTTCAGAGCTATCTTCAATACTTCCAGTATCATGTTGTTGCGGCGGTGCGGTCGTACTGTAGCAATGGTCCAATAAAACTTTGCTGGATTCTCCGGACACATTCATTTCATGTTCTGGCCATTGGACATGAGCATCCCGAGTCTCAACACGCCGCGTCTGAATTAATAGTTCCTCCATAGCCTCCATAGTGTAAATGGTCTGGCAAGCAACATCTCTCATTCGCTTCACTGTCTGTGTATGTATAGTTCGTAGACCCACGGGTAACTAGAGGACAGATTGGAAAAGGGATGTTCAGTTTAAACACAAGATAAGCTATAGTACAATTGACTGGAAAAAAACATAAAATAGTCCCCAGCACAAAAAAATGTCTAAAGTTATGAACTGTTTGTAACTAACCTTATTTTGGTTTCTTTTCTTTACAACTTTTTTGACTCGACCTTCATCATCTGCACGCTGTTGCTCTGATACGTATCCCCATGTCTCCCCTTCCTCTTGCGCTGCAACGACTATATTTTCTGTATCCGCATAGACAGCACTGAATGAGGCTCCATCAATTCCCTGAAACATAGTATTTTCATTACTGTGTATCAAAATATTGTAAGCGTAAACCGCACGTGAGGACGAACACACATGTACATCTCAATAGCCAAACACGATTTAAACATTGTGTGGAACAATCAAACGACAAGTATTCGAACTCTGATGACCTAGTTCGATGGAGATGTCAGTATACATACCTCTGGCTCTACATGGACTGCCACGAATGATTGTATTGAAGAGGAGGCATCAGCAACTCCCTGAAACACAGTACTTGCGTTAGTATGGTTTTCAATATCATAAACATAACACACACTTGGGGTCGACGGCACAGGTACATATAAAGAGATGACCACAAATGTTGCATTATCTAAAAGAATCAAGGAATATTTAAAAATGATCAGATTTAATCGACTTATTTCTCCGATTTCTTTACATCTGCATCATCTAAATGTGATCTTGTGATTGTAGTGGAAGCTCCATCATCTCCCTGAAACACAGTACTTGCGTTAATAGGGAAGAAAGTGTAGAAAATGGAATCACGTTATATGATCACGCTCGATGGAGCTGTCAGTATCCATACCTCTTGCTGCTGAAGAATATCTAGGGCTGTTGTCAATGTGGTGCGCACTTCTGAAAGCTGTTGCGCCGATTCGTATCCGCATTGTCCCGCTTCCACCGGAATTACTTGAATGTCAGTCTCCGCATCAAGTGCGTGGGTTGACAATTCAACAACAGCCTGAAACATAGTATTTGCATTAGTATGGATGACAATATTGAAAACACAACACACGCTTGGGGTCGACCGCACATGTACATATCAACGGCTAACAACAAATGAAACATGGTGTAGAACAATCAAACGACAAGTGTTCCAGTCCTGATGATCACGGTCAGTTGAGCTGTCAGTATCCATACCTCGGGCTGCTGAAGAACATCTAGGGCTGTTGTCAATGTGGTGGACGCTTCAGCAACTCCCTGAAAGACAGTACTTGCATTAGTATGGATAACACTAATTATAACTGAAAACAAACACCAGGGGACGACAACTAAGGTGTATATCAATTGGAAAGCACTAACCAAACAATTGGTAAAATAATCACACGATACATAAAAACTATTACTTGATATGCATAAAACAAGTCTGTAGCGGAATTGCCAAGTATGATTACCTGATACGCGCTAGAAGTGGTTGATAACTGAGAGCACGTGACGGAAGTAGAATGTTCTTGCTTCAGATTCATGGGATAGTAAAAAAGTTGTAAAGGTAAATTATTGTTTGATAATGAAATGCCAATATTTAAAATTGCCATGTAAGGAGACAGAATACTTGAGTAATGCGCAATATAGCACAGTTCCCTGTGCCCATATATAGATTTCATTTGTGGGTTATGAAATCTAAAAATAATATATTGATAAATGTCATTATTCAAAAAGCTATACACTCATATCAATGTCGAAAGTATTACAAATTGGAAACAACACCTAAAATATCAATGAATCCATTCGGCTACCTACACACTACTGCAAGGCCTAAAGCTAAAAACGGACACTTGACTCACGAGTGGCGGATTGTGGATGAATAGGGTGGGAATAGCGTTTGCGAGCAATTTTCGTGTTGATCGCCGTTTGTTCTTCTTTGTTACCCAAGATGTGGTGTACATGTTCGAGGGAAAGTGCCGGCTGCAGATGTGGTATCGATCACCCCTCTTGTCCTCAAAGACTTGTTGGACTCTACTTTCCAGCTCATCCAGTGGATATCCGAAATGTCTGGCCCATTCACTTATTCGATCAACAGTTTTCGGGAATACATGCATTGTAGTGCCTTCAGATTTAGCATGGGTCTTCGAAGGGCAACCGCTAATCGAACAGGCAGGCATTGTTGAAAATTCTGAAAAGTAAATATCAAGATTATTATAAAACCTTGATGAATAAAAATGTCATAAAAAAGTAAATGAACCATACCATTCTCAATGCAAGGTTTGTTTTGGTCGCCGGAATTATACCAGTTCATCATGTGCGGCTTAGTATTTGCATAAGTTACAGAAATTTCTGTTTTGTCTTGCACGAAAAGGAACCATGCTTACATTATAGACTGGACCCCCGAAGGATGCAATTCGATGACAATTGACACAGATGAAAATAAATAGATCTATTGATAGCATAACAATTGAAACTCAAGTCAATAGCAATGAGACCAATGACCATAGCTCTATTGGGTACTGTGATAGCAAAAAGATTGAAATATAAAAATGACCGAAATATGACTAGGATACATGGCCTTACCTTGACCAACAAACAGTTGGATTCAGCAGGCCGAGCAGTATGTTGCAGGAGAACAGGTAGATGGCCACAGGTAGCACACTGACGAGTTTGCTCGAAGCGGTCACAGGTAGCACGGCTACGAGCAGATTAGCATAGATCTCAGTGCTTCTCAGGTAGAAGGTTCAGGAGTTGACTTGCAAAGCACAAAGATGTTCTCATGAGACATATCAAGTGGTTTATAAAGTATTAAAAACAGGGGTGTGTTTGTGAATGAATGACGTGTGCATGTCGTGGTATTATGTTTAATGCAGGGGGGCGGCCTGCCTCAGGGGAGGCCTGCCTGGAGACACGGGTTCTGAGGAGGCCATGTGAGCGATGGCCCCTGGGCGTGGGATACCTTTTGAAGTGTACATGCTGTTTGGCACCTTGGCCGTTTGCGCCCGTCACAGCCCCCCATGCCAGCACTCATCCCCGGGTGCGAGCTGCCTTTGATAGAGGGGGTGAGATGGATGGGCCTGGGGCGTGCAGATAAGGCACAGGAAGACTGCTGAATGGAGACACACTTATGTGGATTGCAGGGGGGCGGCCTGCCTCAGGGGAGGCCTGCCTGGAGACACGGGGTCTGAGGAGGCCATGTGAGCGATGGCCCCTGGGCGTGGGATACCTTTTGAAGTGTACATGCTGTTTGGCACCTTGGCCGTTTGCGCCCATCCCTTGCCCTTATGTGAGGTTAAAGGACACGGGGCATCCATTTTTGTACCCCCTTTCCACTCCATTTTGGTGACCAGGCCTCACTGCGATAGTACAGCGCGCAGAGCACATGACCCATAGCCTCGTTCCCACTCTGACTGGAAAACTCCAGAGGTATTTGCAACAGCTAATAAATGTAAAACATCACTCTCTGAGATCACGGTCCTGCATGTGAACCGGCTTGAGCCATGCACATGGCTCGTTCATCTCCACAAACGTGTCCTTGCCCATGCACCCTCGCCAGTGGAAAGTAACTGCCATTCTGACCCTGTGTCCCTGCAAGGTATTCTCTTCATGTGCCAGACCACGCCATGATGCCCACCTAGCAGATCCCCAACTAACATTAGACCCCTACTGCAGTATATCGTTGCCTATAAATAATAAATGTCACATATCCGAGATTCTTGTGAGCACAGACCCACACTTCAAACACTGTATTATAGTGGTCAAGACCCTTGACCTAAGGCCTGTATAATCCAATGTTCATTGATAGTATTGATATATGTGTGACTTTTATAGAGACATAACCGACTGAAAGACTTTGAACAAGTGTTATTTAGTGCATGCATTATTGATAATATATTTGGTTAGCTTAGATAGTGACCACCCCGCTTCACAGCGACCTGAACTTCACCCATTCCAAGCACAGGTGTCTGACGTCCATCCTTGAATGGAGACACACTTGATTGATTTAAAAAATCGAAACAACCGTTGTTAAAATATATGTGTGTTTTATTTTGTAGCTTATTTTGATGACACAAAAATACAAAAGTTTACACATTGTAATCCCTTGTACTGACCGCTGTCACTCGGGAATGTTTCTCTTATGGCACGAACGGCACAGGCTTCACTCTTCGAACACGGTGACCAAGCCTCCCGTAAAGCCACCATGTAAAGGAACGATAGGCCACCAGCCTGTACCACTTGTGAAAAGGAATGAAACAAACTGTTTTTAAATGACCAAGATAATTTTAATAAACGTTTGTTGTCAATGACAATTCTTGTAACTAATGGCATTCTGCTTTGACAAATGCTATCTAGACACTGCACACTATTTAACGACTTTCATGCGTTACAATGATATGTATATGTAATTTTGGATATAGTAGAAGACCATGAAATAGTAGTGGCATCACAAGCAGAGTATACTTACTCGTTACTCGGATTACGAGGACGAACAGTTGCGCGAAGTTCGTGCATAAGCACCATAATTATCCTCAACACGGACCGTGTGAGTGTAGTAAAGCAATGTCCATACTTGGGTTAGGTTGCTTATAAGTAAGTTTACTTCCAGTTCTTCAGTTACATGTTACAGGACATAAAGACATAGATAGATACTAAGATAGATAGGTAGATCACCGGCACCCATCACCCGGGGAGGGAGGGACCAACTGACCCATAAACAGAACACTCGGCACAGCCTTCTCTCACTCATACATCAACATTCCACTTGGTACTTGCATGACATCACAGTACCAAGTGGCTAGCTCAGCTGGCTCAGGCAGTGCCTGAAGAGTGTGACATAACACATCTCCCTCCTTACCGAAACGTCTACACAAACAATAAGCACTTTACATGTAGGCAAGTCACATCACCATCCACCATACAGCTTCACAAGAAATCCCACAGCTATGCAATTCCAAACTTCACCTACATATCCAGGTCACCCTCAATACCAACACAAATCACCTTCTGTCTATCCCTGCCACGGATAAACTCTAGACTCTCACCCTAGACACATGCCAGTCTATACATCAGGCTAAAGCTACCCTACAAACCAAACACTCGCTAACATAACATATATCCTTCCGCCCGACCCTGCCACAGGCGAGCCTCCAGCCTGCCACCCTGAAGTATGGCTTATGATGCTGGCGCAGTACTAGACATCCAGGAAAACAACAGAATAACCATACCTATTGAGAGAATTCATAAAACCGCTAACCACTGCTGAAATATCACCACTATGCTTTCATCACAAATTTACAAACAAAAACAACAAAAGGACTAGGCCAGAAGAGCCCAACTCAACCACACCAAGATAAACAGATCCTACAACAACTCGAAGATACTGGCCAGGCATCTCCAAGACCACCAACAAAACAGTGGGTTGGACTAAACGCTCAACTCAATGGCAGCACTGACGAGTCCCATAATCCTGACCTTGGGGTGCCTTGGCCTGGATTTACATATAACACAAAAAGAAAACAACTACAAGGCAACTCTTCATCTTGGACAACATATTTCCGTTTAGCCAATGTTACCACCAGAGGGCGTCCCCGACCAGTACAACAGCTAATTCTAAGATAACCACTACCACATCTTCATCCAACAAAACCACCTGTCCATTTCAGATAAGAGTTGACTTCTTCTAACAGTGCACTACTACCATTCCTAAGATCTTCCTAAAATCACCCGACCACAACTCCCACTCACCTTAGTGCACTTCTCCACTTACTCACTCCTGCACCTGAAAGGGCGCTACCCCCAGGATTTACCTCACATGTCCCCATAACCAAAAGAGGACTTTACTCACCATGCTTAAGTAAACAAAGGTGCTACCTCCGTATACAATGTACCAAAATCCACAACTACTATGGATCCTACCTCCCAGCAACACTTAGTCATCTTAAAACAAGTGTCCCTTGCCAACCAATTGACACCTAAATGAGGCGCTACCTCAATACCGTCAATTTAAATAAAAGCGCTTCCTCCATCTCATGGGGCGCTACCTAATGCACATATTTAAGCAAAAGCCTACCCCATCTCAACACAGATGGACGGTAATCCTAGCTGTCCTAACCTACCAAACAGATTAATGACCCAAAGTCATTTGAACATGAACTAAGCTCACATCATTCATAACCAGATACATATCCATCAGGTTTACTTATTCACAGTCAACCTTATGTACAATGTATGAACCACAAATGACATTTCTTTAGGCTTGGTGATTTAACATAAACATTTCCTACATAGTTCTTTTGCTTATCCATGTTTTGCATTAATCCTAAATGAAAAACATTTACTACATAGTTCTTTTGCTCGTCCATGTCCTGCATTAATTCTAAATGTCTAAAAGTCCAAAAGTCTATAAAACTCTTTGAACTTAAAAATCCTCAATAAGTTACTCTAGCTCATTCACACACAAAGAGCTCCACACGGTATCACATTGCATTTAATTATGCACCTTTCAGTAAACTGTGTAAAAAGTCCATAAACCTGCAAATATTAAAGAAATGGTTAAATTCCAACTGCAGTGACTTAACCCATTCCATACACAGTCTCACCAGACCAGCATTTCTCATACAACAGTTTTCACCAAAGCTTACACTAATACTCAGTACAACAACCAACATTGCATTAATTAAGTTCTTAACTTAACTCGCCCAAAAACCAGTGTTTCACATACAGCGGTTTCCACTAAAGCTCACGATAATGCTCACAGTTGTAACACCAATGAAGCATTAACCAGCAATGCATTAGTTAAGTTCTTGTCCTAAATGCAAAACGAAATGAACTCCATCTCAACATGCATTTAAGCATTATACAATCTCATACAAGTGGCATTGTACAACAATTTTACCACCATGTTGGCCGCTGCATAGCGCCTCAGTAGTGAGGCGGAGTGGCGTTACCTGCACCCGACCTCATGAGCGAAGGATGCCTTCCATAGTACTTCGCCACGTCGCCCGCTACATCGTACCCCTCACGGGCAGAGGATGTTTGCTGCATACCGAGCAGTACAGCGTTCCTCCCCACACAGTAAAATTAGAGCGTGTTCCCGAAACGCGGGATTGCTTCTCCCTTCCTAGTCTCCGTTCCATCCAAATCCAATTTAAACTCCTGTGCTCCTCCTGTGCTCTCTAGCAGACCAACGGTCCGTTGAGCTCCTGTGCTTTCTGCTCTACGCGCTGTTTCTTCACGCACCACTGAAAAGAGATCCGCTCAAACTCCCCAAGCACTGATTATCCGTGCACTGAACAGTCTCAGGAAACATACTTGGCACATATATATTACGTCCATTGTCCTTCCATTATGAAGCACATAAAGAAGCAATTATCCTTTCTTTACTTCATTTCTGTTTATGGGACCCTTCACTGCATGCACACAAAGGAAAGGCTCCACTTCAAATTAAAAGGGACTCTTCCATCTTATTGGCGAGCCTTTCATCACTTCTGCAGTCCCTTTAAGTTCCTTATGGCTCCAGACACAGCACTCCCTTAGATAGCAGGCTGCTGGTCCGTCCAAATTAGTCCAGGAGCACTTTTAGTAAAGCGGATCAACGAATCTTCTTATTATTATATCCCAAAATCCAGCACTCTAGGGGCACCCTTCTCGTATAGACCCCTTTCACTTCTTATGCCCCAAGACCCAGCACTCCCACGGCTATGGGCTGCTGGTCCAATCTGCTATGGTCCTCCTCCTCCCTTCTCCACCCTGGGTGATGGGTATGCTTACTTGGGGGCGGTGATGTCTTCTTCTTTCCTGGGTCCTGATAGTTCCTGCACCCTACGCAGCAGGTCTCTGCAGTCACCTTCCTTTCCAGCTTTCCTTTCACAAGGGTTCTTCTTCCAGAGATCCCATCCCCGTCGCCATTGTAGTAAAGCAATGTCCATACTTGGGTTAGGTTGCTTATAAGTAAGTTTACTTCCAGTTCTTCAGTTACATGTTACAGGACATAAAGACATAAGGTATAAGACATAAGATAGATACTAAGATAGATAGGTAGATCACCGGCACCCATCACCCGGGGAGTGAGGGACCAACTGACCCATAAACAGAACACTCAGCACAGCCTTCTCTCACTCATACATCAACATTCCACTTGGTACTTGCATGACATCACAGTACCAAGGGGCTAGCTCAGCTGGCTCAGGCAGTGCCTGAAGAGTGTGACATAACAGTGAGGCAGGCTGCCCTGAAGTCTGGCAGCTCGGTGATGCATTGCGGTCGTGGCTCGCCTTCTGAAATGTAGGCCACGCATCCAGAGTTTTCACAGCAGCAGCAGTTCTCCTCCTCGGCCGGCATTAGCTCGCACCGATTGCATGTGCACCAGGTGGAAACACAGTCCATGCGACTAGGTCCAGTGTCTTCATCCGTTGATTCGTCCTGCCAACTGCTGTCCGAAGCCCCATCGTTATTGCGCGTTTCCCTTTCCAGTAGTTCCTCCTCGGTATACTCGGGCTCGTACATGTAGGGCATTATTGTATCCATTGTGTTGCACAAACTAAAATAATTGATAGCGGTGGTACTGGTATCTGTCCACACGGGCTACAAGCAACAAAGGTAGCTGACCAGAGCACAGAAACGAGTCACAGAATACTCAAAGTAACCTAGAGAGAGGAATGGAATCGAAAATCTGCTGCTGTGTGTTGTGAAACGGTCTGTTTATACTTATTGAGGAAAGAGGCGTCCTGCCATTTCCATGGCGACACGTCATTAGCTGAAGCGCAGCGAATGTTGACCCGAGACGTGCTTTGGTGTTGTGAAATGGGCGGTACGCGTCTGCTGATGACAGGCTCAGGGGCGGGGGATATGATTTAGTGCCGCAAAAGCAGGTCAGCCAGGGCGATGGGGGAAATGATAGGATTATCACAAAATGGCAGCTCCCTGGTGCCCGTTTTCGCGTGCGTTTAATGGACGAAAACTCGGGCAAGGTCCATAGGAAATTTTTCTAAAATTGAGCGACTTAGGCTTAAAAACACATGGCCGACCCGTAGGGGCAATAAAAAAATTTGACCGAACCATTCCTTTAATCAACCCGGGAAATACTCTTCGATAAGGTAGTATGTGGCACACAATGTTGTAACAATACATAAGAACTAAGTAATTAAATGTATGGGTCGCGGCTGGATGATAATCGATCGGACGAGTCTAGTGCTATGGAGCACATCAGTCATCCAGGCCTAAACCACTCTAGATAGGATGAAGTTAACATCAACAGACTGGAGGGAACACAGTAGAGAGGATAAATGTGGTTAGCCAGAAAAATGCTCATCAATGAATGTGGAAGCCTCCTCCGGGATGAAGACACAATTTGAGTTTTCAATCCGGAGTTTGGCTGGGAAAGCATTGAATATTTGACACCCAGTTCCCGCAGTCTTTTCTTGGTGGCAAGGAAGGATTTTCACTCTTGTTGGACGGCTACAGAGAAGTCTGGGTATAGGTGAATTCTAGCTGAGCCAAGGAAGAGGACGCCTTTGGCTCTTGCCGCCCGGAGAAGGGAACCTCCGTCTCAGTAATTCAGGACTCTCGTTATGATGGGGTTGGGAGGGGCGCCCGGCCTGGGCCTCGCCGCCCAGGACCGGTGGGCCCTCTCAATTGCAAACTGTGGGGAAAGTTTCGGAACTCAAGGAGTGAAAGTAGGATGAGCACTATATAGTCTTCCATGGGGCTATCAATCTTGTTCTCCCGGACCCAGATGATACGTAGATTATTGTGCCTGGAGCGGGATTCCAGGTCCTCATTTTTCATGCTAACATCATGAACCTGCCTGGACAAGGCGCTATCTTCAGCCCGAAGGGCGACAATGTCATCTTCAGCCACTCTGACCCTTGTCTACATCTCCGTTACCTGAGCATATGTCTTCTCCATTCCGTTACCTGAGCATATGTCTTCTCCATATGCACTTTGATGGAGCATTTGGTTCCACTCATGTCATCCAGTTTCGAATGTAGAGCTGTGAAGCCCTCCTGCATGTATTCCATCATTTTCTATGATTCAGTAGCTTCGGGGGGTACTGATATAGATACCTCCGGTTCCGATTGAGGTGCATTTGGTTTAGTTGTTGCTTTGGTATACATGTTGAAAGAGCTCTGTTTTCTGTTGGCTCCCTTGGTCATGATCCCGACCAAACACGTGGGAAATAGAGTAGTACAGCACCCAGGGAATCGACTGTGGCAGAGCTGGGCTGAGAGAATCTGCCTAGCAAGCTATGATGGATGACGAGGAAGCTCGAATTATCACTTTGCTGAGTGATAGTGCACAGGGTCGCGCATCGCAGAGCGTTGCAAGTAGAGTAGGTCTAGTGTGAGGGTGCAGCAACTGTGGGCCAGCGGGTCAAGAGGCCAATGTGGGGGTCAGTCAGCACCCCTGGGTGAGAGAGCACAGTCCCAGGAAAAACGCCTAATCTAAACCTAAATCCAAGATGGGAGCAAGCTTCGATCATCAAATAATAATAAGGCAGTCCTAGTGGTGTTGTGTCAAACAATAAAAGGGCCTATACTAAGAAAAACCTATTGCCAATCCTTATGCTAAATACAAAAGAAGTGTGGGTTAATGTTCTCAAGAAAGAAGGAAGTGTTCACAAATAATAAATCAGGATGTGGTACTCGCGGTCTCCCTTGCCCATGTTTTCAGCACGGGACAAGGTGGGACTTTGGAGCACAGCACACGCTCAAGCTCTCCCAGCACGAGCTAACAGTTCTGCTTTCAGCAATCAGGGCCTTCATTGTTTAAGTCTCTTTTCTACCAAAAGTTCTCTGGGCTCCATAGACCTGATGTATCAAAATAATAAACCAAGAGTTCCTTTTTCACATATACCTTGGGTGACCCTCCTCAATTGTTAGCCTCCCTCCGCCAGGTTCACTATAGCTTTCAACACAACCTTCTTTTGTTTCTTCACAAATCTTAATGTGTATTTAAACAGTTCACTGTGGACATCCCTCGGCCGGGTTCACTTGTCAACACACTGTATTTCGGAACTTTAGACTTTGCCCCCTTTTATCAGCATCCCTCTTTCGAGTTCACTCTTGCCAATCTTGTCAATCGTGTCTTTCTCATTCAATTCTTATGGTGCAGGATTCACTTCCCTTAACTTCACAATCATCTGTCGGTCAAAGACTTTCAGCTGTACAAAGGATTTTACAAGACCCCTATATGACCACTTTGACCCCCTTCTTGCCTTTCCCAAAGCCTTCTGGTTATCGAAGTTTCAACAATCGGGTGATCGCCCAGAGTTTCCTGGGTGAGCACCCACGTCATGCCGGACTCCTTTGTTGCTGGTTGTCCCCCTTTTTTCATCAATAGTTATTTTAAGTTTTCACAGTTCCAATAGACGTTTACTACTTTTCGTTCAACACAGTTTAGTTTCTTATCGACTCTCCACTCGACTCAAAGGCTGTGATGAACCGCTTGGCTTTCTTTCTCTTTGGAGTCAAGCGTCTCTCCCCAGCTTGGTTATCAACCGAGGAGGGTCTTGTGTACTGTTGACATCTGCCGCAACATACACTGGCTATTGTTTACGGTCTTACAGTTCCTTCTGCAGAGGTTTCACAGGCTTTGATCAGAAAAGGCAAGGTTGTTTCCCTCCTTATCACCCTCTTCCTGAACATGCGATCTACCTTGCTCATAGTCTGCTCTAGTGCTCCACCTTTTATCCCTGTAGGGAAGGGAAAGGGCTGTCAGGTGTGTGCGCTTCTGGTCAATTGCCTGACTTTGCCTGACCCTAGTGTTAAGACATTACAGGTAAATGGCTCGAGTATTTGTCGCCGTTGTCCTTTGTAATATGCGAAAGTGTTCACGTCAGAAAAGGAGGAGGAGAGTAAAGTGTTTGTGTAGCCTACGGGAAAGGTTGGGGAAAAGTTGTCATGAGAAGGGGGATACCGCGTCTCACCTGTCGGTGTCCCACTTCCACTCCCAGAGGTCCGCCCATCCAGGTGATCCTCTCTCACTGGTCCACCCCAGGAACTAGATCCAAAAGCGATGGCCATGTCCAGGCCACCTGGATGACAGACCCCTGTGGACTAGATAGGGAGACACCTTCAGGTTTCTCACACTGTATAACTTCAATGAACTGAGGGCACTACATTTGGTGTCTAATATCTTGACAATTCTTACTAGGGCTCAGGCAAATACTAAAGGTTTTATGATGAGGGCTTCATAACACATACATACCAGTAACATGTGGCACAGTCTGTTTTGTGGCATTGGTAGTATCCGGTTAAATACACCTGAATCTCATAAAGGGATACTTTGTGTGTGAGAAACTATAAAAGGATATGTGAGCCAAGCTGAATTCCTTATAAGAAATGATATTTCCTCATTCTGACATATCTCTGTAGAGCTGCATTGAAATGAGGGTGCCAGATTTGCTGCCAAATAGCTTTACAATTCTTGCTTGGCTCTGTATACCGTCATAGATAAATGATATAGTTAATAAGGTTTTTTAGTTTTTCTGGTATCTGTCAGAATTTAATTTGCGATACATAAAATAGTAGCAATAAACATTAATAATAAACAAAAATAATGAGCGCTGCGCGTTTCGGCATCCAAGTCTCTTCATCAAGAGCAGTAAATCTTAAATTCAAAACAATTTATCTTCATGCTTCATGCTTTATGTGTCTACAAAAAGTAAGTGAAATGGTGTTCTTTTAGTATTGCGATCTCTAGCTGGATCCATAATAGCATTTAAATTCAACAGATATTATTGATTGCAATACAACATCACCTTAACCATTGCTCTTCCTCCTCCAACTCTCTAGAGGGTGAGCTGTTTTTCCAAACAGAGATTTGGGGGTAGAGCTTTATCCCCCGGAGGTGCCTCCCTCTGGAAAAGCCTCCGTCTCTCTGTCTTGAGCCGAAACACCTTAAGTTCCGGAAACTCCTCAAGACCTTCCTCTACCCTGCTAACCTCCGCTCTGTTTTTCTGCTCTCCACCCGCCTTCCTCCTAACCTTCTGTTTTTTTGCTGACTGGCTGCCTGGCTCACCTCCAGAGCCTTACAGGTCCCAGGCTCCCCCTCCAGTCTTTGAACTTGTCTCCTGGCTGCTGCACTATGTTTCAGCATTACTGCACTTACAGTTTACACTCCATGAGAAGGCCAACCTCTCTGTACTTAACCCTTAGCGCTAGTGGACACGCAAGGTCCTCCACCCTATCCCCCCACCTCTGTTGTACGCATGCATGACCTGAATGTACTTATGACCACCCCCCCCCCACTTCTTTGTCCCCCCTCCCTAGCTTGGTTGGAACTGTAATACTTCACGCACTTTACTAGGAGAAACGCTGTCAGGCCTAGTATGCTCGTTTTTTTCTGTTAGATCATTCGGAAACCTCAAGGCCTAAGAATGATTACTGTTTTTCCCTTGCTCCCACTCCACCTGTGCATGAGCACTTTATAAATAAACAATCAAGGATCAATTCTTCATATAGAAGTGTTGTCTGAGGGTATTCTATGTAAATTGAGTAATGGTGCTCCACCTAGTGCGATATATATACCCAGGTTATCATGAGTGTTCATCATAATATTTATGAAAGTATTACATTAAAAGATCCCTACCTGTAGCAGTGCCTACCTTAAGCTTTAAGACACTTGGCCAGGAAGTAAAATATTGTGTGGTACCACAGGGGCATCTCAATCATCTGTGGGTTGTCACCTTTCAATTTCTGTAGATATATATGCACCTGGTTGTAAGATATTTATCTACATGCACTCAGAGAATTATCTACTGAGTAGGGTATCATAAACATAGTATAGAAGTGAGTAAGTACTCACATGAATGTTATATCCCACTTGGTGTAGCTGGGATAGAATTCAACACAAGGATTTGTGGTGGTAGAGCAAGGCATACATTCGTTTTCAAAAATTGATTAGCAGAATTTGCTAATAAAACCTTTCTTGATTAGCAAACAAACGTATTTGATAAGCAATTGTGTACCAATATTTTTACTGTCACCAGAAGTTATTTGTACCAAAGACCTACATGGATCACAATACATAATTTTTGTGTAGTGCTGAAGTAAGACATTAGTGAGATGAGTATCTGTAAAATGTAAAGATAAGCTGCATGAATGGACACAAATAAATAGATATAATAAACTGTTTTCAGTGCAAGGCTCTTTGCAGCTGGGTCCAGTCGGTGTTGGATAGGACAGTGTCCTGTATATTTTATGACTACATGCTTGACCTCTCATTTGCTCTGCAAGGAGAAGTTCAGATGTTTCATAAATGAAAAAGTTCACAATGTTAAAGTCATAGCCTGAGACTCAATACATAGGGCCTGATCACGACTTTGGCAGGTATTAGCCCTACCGCCGAACTCCCCGGCGCTAATAGCGCCGGATCACGAGTTTGGCGGTAATGTTAATCCCCATTCCCCATTGAGCCCATTCGGGAATGCCCCATTCCCCATTGGGCTCAATGGGGAATTTTCGCGCTCTTACCGCCGGTGGATTTCCCGCCAGCGGTAATAGCGCAAATTTTCGGCGGCTTTTCCTCCACCTCAGAGCTGGGACGAAATCCACCGAAGTCCTGATTTGGCGGACCCTTAAATCCGGCGGTAATAGCGCGACCGCCGCATTTAAGGGTTACCGCCAAAGTCGTGATGAGGCCCATAGTATGGTATTGCGGCAGGCAGGGTAATTGCCAACTTCAGGTGGACAAGATGGCTCTTGCCTGTCATTGATATGGTTTTCAATATAGCATTAAATGCCACTTTGGTTGAGGGCAGGGCCGCTAACGGTCCTCAGCCCTGTGCCAGTTAGACCCAAGCACATAATTCCAGCCCTGTATATCCATTAAAGTGTGTTTTATCACCATTAGGACTCAGAGCCAACCGCTGTGGCACAGATACCTTTTTTGGTCTTTGGCCCTTTTAAGAGTGGAGCAGTGGAGGAGATGATTACTTGCACTCTCTCTCCATTAGCGCTTTTGAACTTGCAGTGAACAGAGAAAAGCGGGAGAGACCCCTGAGGGCAAGAGAGGAATGCAGGTTGAGTTGTGATTTCATTGAACATGGTAATTTAAATAGCAAACTGTGCTACACAATTGTCAGTTTAATTAGCAAATCTACAGAATTGCATAGCAAAAGGCTATATACGACACTGCTTAATTTATCACTGAACTATCAGAAGGGCCTTGTAAGACTAGAAGCCTGTGAAGATGAAAAATGCTAAGTATGTCCACAAAGCGCTTTGATAAAATAAGGTTAAAAGGAGGAGGTACTACTAATTCTTACCAGCGTGTTCATGGACAATTTGTATGGAAGATCGTCACGTTGAAGATTACAAAATAGCCGCTATTTATTGTGCGACATGAAACGTCACAGCGTGCGTGATGACATCACGTGTGTGACATTTATTTATAAACGTTAGTCTGTGGCACTCGCTAACGTGCGCCTTAACTTTCTATTAAGTTAACAAGAACGAATAAATATTGTTCAAGGAAAAAAATAGATAAGGGCAACCCTTAAAGGGCAGTATGTCCACTGCCCACTGTTCTGAGCTTGCCTTTGAGACTGCCTGTTGGTAAACCTGCAAAGATTTTAGTCAACCTATTTATAGCCATTAGTACATTACAATGCATGTAGTAGAGTATATTGATACACTAAAATGCAAGAGATGCTTATCTTCAGGAGGTGGTTACTTATGGTTATAAAATTGGTGACAAGAAGTGCAGCACATTAAATAAGGTATTCTTTGGAAAAATTACATGAAAGAATATGTAGTGCCCAAAATATATAGACATTTCATCAATCAATTGTTGTACATGGTGTAATAGTTCGATTTACAAGGAAGGCAATTATACATTCAAATTCGGTCAGAACAAACAAGATCCCCAATATTGGGTATGCATCTAGTCACATTTGTAATTCACTCTAATATTGCAATCATTATCCTTGAAAGACAATATTGCATAGTTCTATAATGTATGTTCTGGTTACATATACAATTCCATATACAGTTCTATCATTCTTCACTGGACCTCATTGATATTAGGGGTCAGAGTAAGGGATCAGAAGTTTCACAGAGAATTGCTTAAAGCTTAAGCATGTCATTACATTTGTTCATGCTAGTCTATACATGTACTAGTCTTACTATGTTGAATAAAAGCATCATGACTAGTGTACATAAATTAACATTGTCTTAAAAGGTACTATGTAAAGAGGTGTGCGGTCACCTTGCAGGACATTCGGAAAACATGAGGGATGAAAGTATATTCCGAATTGGAATCTCAAATGAATTTATAGATTCTAGGTTGTAACAAGTATAGCTAGACTTGGAATTGGAATTAGCACATACTGTATTACATTAAAGGAATGGTGTTAAGCTGAATTCTTCATTCATTCCAAAGGGTTCAAGTGAATCCAACCGCTGGATCCAATACATTTCTCTTCGCATAAGTAGTTCATTGTGATTTCCTCCTCTTGTTGGCATTTTAACTACTTCAAGAATTACATATTTTAGTTGGGCTATAGAGTGTCTGTTAGCTGCAAAGTGTCTAGCAACTGGAGATTTCACATTGTTTGCTCTAATATTGGACTTGTGGTCAGTAAGTCTCTCTTTCATTTTTCTTGTGGTTTGACCCACATAGAACAGACCACATGGGCACACGAGACCATAAAGTGCGTATTTTGAATCAAACGTTATATAGTGTTTAAGGTTGATTTTCTGTCCAGTGCGTGGGTGTCTTACGTAATCGCCTTTTTGTACATTATTGCATTGACTGCAGTTAATACATGGGAAGGTACCATGTTTTGGTGTGTGCAGAAACAACTGCTTGGATGGTTCTGTTATCTCTGCCTTAACTAAATTGTCCCTTATGGTCCTTCCTCTCATGTAGGCTACCATGTGTGAGCATGGAAAAAGTTTACATAATTGTGCATCAAGTCTAGTGATTTTCCAGTTTTTTTATGAGTCTATTGATTTGGGCGCTGTGCCTAGAATATTTCATCAGTTGTCTAAGCGCAGGGTCATTTTTCTTGCCTTTAGGTGTCATGATTCCTGCCCCTCATGTCCCTAGCCCTCCAAGATGTCAGGCTGGAGCCAGGCCACGATCATCTACATGGCCCTCAAGGGCCTCTCCATCTCTCCAAAGACCCACTTGGAGTCAGACTTGGCGCTTGTGGCACCAGACTCACTCACTCCCATAGGATAACATTGGGGATTGGTCTTGTAGTGCATTGATGGGGACAAGATGGATGCCCCCACATATTTCGGTTCCCAGAACTGCATGTGCAGTCTAGTCTTTTGGGTGTGGTTCAGCCCAGAGACACTTGGGAAACCCAGAGACTATTTAAGCCACGCCCAGGCTGAGAAACATGCTTTGTGTTTTCTGCACCTGCAGCGTGACACTCACTGTGTTTGGATCGGTCTCCAGCAGGCCTGCATCTTTCTTCTGCGCTCAGCTCCTGCAAGAACAAGAACACTGTTAGGAACACCCTTACCTTGCGGCTCTCCTGCCCATCATTCATCGCTTCTTCTGTTCTGCTGGCTTCTTTGGCGTCGTCATTCCCATCCCGGCACACCGCTTCCTAAGGAAAAGGGAAAAGAACAGAAAAAAGGCATTAGTAAGCATTCAGCAAATCTTCGCTTATTTTTAAAGACTGTACGAGCTTCAAACGCTTACCTTAATCCCAGCCGCTCTGGGGGAACGCTGTCTCTGGGACTTCTCATCCATCTACAAGAGGGAAAAGACACTCCAGGTTAGCGTGGAAAGATCTAGAGGCGCTGCATACCGTGCTTACTCACCACATTTCTTCTTCATAACCGGCATCCACGCTGAAAACGTCGCGGCACCTAAAAGACACAGAAAAAGAACTCAGTTCAATACAAATACAAAAGGGGTGCATCACGCATCGTGCTCTCACTCACCTTCAGCGCTACTCATCTCAGCAGCACGCCGCCATCCCCGGACGCCGGTCATCATCTAAGGAAGGAAAGGAACGAAGTTAGAGAACTGTTCAAAAGACTCATTATACTTACCTGTCGGACTCTTGCCAGTGAAATAACTAGGCAGCAACGAGCCCGCATCAATCAACGTGCCCCTGCGCTAAAAGCAGGATGGAGAGCACACTTTCCAAGAAAACAAGGTGAGCTGTGGATCAAAGGGAAGGGTTTGACCCCGGGGAAGAAGGGGTTCAAGCACACAGAGACAATAGGGAGTTAAACTCTACCAATCCTGTGTTTCAGGCCCAGTCTCCAGTCGAGTAGACTCCAGGGAAGGGTTTGAGGTCGTAAGAGGTCAGAACAGGCTGAGTGACGTCCCCGTGGATACCAGGTGGCTTATGTTAAGACTGATTCAGGGTAACCTCTGGTTTTGAATCCATCGGTCAGAGTATTGGCTGCATCAGTGTAATCATTATCATTGAGATGATTCTTCTCACACTTAAGAATTGGCTAAGTAGCAGGTTATTTTTCAGGTGTTGGGATTGAAGACTTGTGTAATGTGATGTGCTGTTGACATCTGTTGGTTTGCGATAGATGGATGTATTCAGTTTGTTGAGTCCTGGAGTCACTTCAACATCAAGAAAATGAACACTTGGGCATCCCACTTCAAGTGTAAATTTTATTCTTGGATAGTGTTTGTTGAGGTATGTGAGAAAGGTCTCTAATTCATCTCGGGGCCTCGCTAGATCCCAAAGATGTCGTCGATATATCTTTTCCATAGGGCAATTTTACTAGCCCATATCTGATGTTCAAGGATGTGGTGTGTTTCGAAGGCAAACATAAAAATGTTTGCATAAGCTGGGGCCATAGCCGAGCCCATCGATGTTCCGGATATTTGGAGGTAGTATATTTTGTCGAACCTAAAGAAGTTGTTGTAGAGAATCATTTTCTCTGATTGTAATGTGAAGACCTTATCTGATTGAAAATATTCTTCTTGTAGTAACACCCATTCGAGGGCTTCAAGTCCCTCACTGTGTGGAATTGAAGTGTAAAGACTCTGTATGCCTAGGGTAAACAAAGTCCAGTCCGAGTCAAATACGGATAAATCTTCCAATGCGGTCAGATAATGAGTGGTTCCCAGAGATAGGTAGAAGATTTCAGGACTATTGGTTGTAATAGTTTTTCTAAGAACATAGCCATAGGGTCAAATATACTGTCAGTTGCTGCCACTATAGGTCGAAAAGGTGGTTGTGTTGAGTTTTTATGAATTTTCGCAAGGCCATAGAATACCGACATTATTGGAAATGTGTTTGTCAGGTAGTCTCTGGTCTTCTCAGTAATCTGTCTTCTGTTAGTGTGTTGGTCAATTTGCTCTCGGTCATCGGATTTATAGAGTCAGTTGGATCATGGTCATGTATCATGTAAGTATCCAAGTCTTCAAGAAGCACGAGGCAGCTTGTGGTGTAGAAATTAGTATCCATGAAAGCAACTCGGAGCACCCGTGGGGAGGAGCAGTAACCCCGCTCCCACACGACTTCTCCCTATATTAATGTACGAGCGGCACAAGAAGCGCAGAGCATAACGCAAACCCCTACAGCCCACCAGTAAAGTCAATTTAACACCCCCAGAGCGGGCACATGAGCTGGGAAAACACGCTGCACTGGGCTAAAGGCAAAACAGGAACGGCGCTGAAAGCCATAAAGTTGTAGCCCCTGCAAAAAATATCACCCTTTGGCCCAACTACTACAAACATAATCAAAGGGACAGCAGTGACGGTTTAAGCCTAATACTGTGCGCACAGCAGGCATAACGCTGGTGGAAGCAAACACGCAGCTTGAGGTCCCTTAGGAACTACAATCTGACCGGGGGAAACAATACAGACCTCCGGAAAACTGAACCACACCCAGGCAAAGGCAAGCTCAACCGGACACACCACAAGCCCAGTTGGTGCAATTCAGAAGGAGGTCCCAGATACACATAAGTCACCTCGAGAGGCACGAAGAGACAACCCCACCGCTCCCTAACACCTGAGGTGGGGATGGGTGGCGCGAAATAGCCTAACTCGCCCAGAACTGCTAATATAAACTGCGACCGGCAGGGGGGTCTTGCCTGGGGCACCCCGGTCATCCTGTATAAAGAGAGCTGGGACATTACAAGCTCAAATACAACAGCCACAATTGGGGCAGTGCCCAGTCGCCCAGAGAATTCTTGTAAACTCCACTCAGAGTGCGTCAGCCCAGCACAGGAGCGGGACCCAGGAACCCCTCATGACACAGACCTTGCCACCCACTTAGGGAGCGTAGGCGAGGTCACAGATGCCAGGGGTCAAATCTAGAAACACTCTGCTGAAGGCTAAAGGCGTAACCAAGACACATGGGGACCAATTAGAACACTGTTGGAGACAACATCGCCTGGAAGAACAGCAAAGCGAGGGCGCGGAAGAGAAAATAGATAACAGGAAAAGTCTGGAAGAAGAACCCAAGATGGCCCTGAACAAAGAAGAGTTACAGGAATGTCTAAAGACGATGGAATGAAGAATGATGGAATCCCTCCAAGACCAACTGGGGAAAATAAGAGAGGAACTGCGATCCTCCTTACAAGAGGTCAGGAAAGACATTACAGCCCTAGGGGACAGGGTAGACACTACAGAAGTGGGGCTTTCGAAAATGGCAGAAGAGACAAAACAGAGTAGCGTACTCCTCGAGTAGGTCGCCAGAGCGACACACAACCTGGAGCTCCAGGCAGAGGACCTCGAGAAGAGGTCTTGCAGATCCAACATAAGAGTTAAAGGCCTGGCAGAAACGATTGTGGACAAAGACTTTAAGGATACGATGCAACATTGCTTTAGCAGCCTCCTGCCGGGCACCCAACCAGAAGATATACTAATAGAGTGCACAGGTTAGGGCCAAGAAAAAGGACCTTGGGACCAAACCCAGAGATGTCCTCCTGGCTATGACATCTCACACCACGAAGGAAGAGATATTGCGGGCAGCGAGGAAGCAGCAAACAGTCTCCATCAACGGCACGCCGAACCAACTATACCAGGACCTAGCTCTGTCCACTTTGCACAAAAGAAGGCTGATGTAGCCGGTCACAAGGGCGCTAACAGCCAATGTACCAATGTCTGTACCCCTTTGGATTGCGGTTTACTTGGGAAGGTAGACAGCACCGAATCTCCAACTGCGAAGAAGGAATGTCCCTGCTACAGTTCGAGGAGGAAGATCTTCACCGGGACGAAACGCCAAGACCGAGCCAAACAGGAGAAAGCTTCAGACAATGGGATGGTCGTCTAACAAGGGCGCAAAGCATAATAAGAACTTTAACCCAACGGTCCCACGGCCGAAATGATCACCGGAGGCGGACACGCACGTAAAACAATGGCAAATAAATGTGCCCCATAGCACCCGGAGAGAAGGAGTTGACGAATTGAAAGGAAAGGGAGGGGAATCGGCCCACGCCCGGGCAGGGAGGGAAGAGGGGGCAATTATGGAACCCAATGCAGGATAAGGAATTGTCCTGGCAGGAGGGAAGATGGAAGTGATATGAGGTCCAATGTTCCAAGAGGGCCTCGGGGAAGGTCTGAAACGACCTTGGGCCAGCGGAAAGGGAACTGAGGGGGAGGAGGGAGGGAGGACAAATCCTTGGTCTCAGAAGAAAGGAGGGGCTTAGGGGGAGGGTGGGTGGGATGGGATGATACTCTTAGAGTTATTAATGTTGAAGTTTGGTTATGGGGGAAATGTTTGAGGTATGGTTCAGGACAAAGGAAGCGTGGCATTGCTGTGGGGGAAAACACGGCATACAATGAGGAAGAACTGATACCGAGACCGTGACTGAGTTGAATGTCATAACCATAAATGTGCAGGGGCTAAATTCACCAGGGAAGCGGCGTGCCATTCTAACGCGATTACTAGAGCGCCGAGCAGCAATTGTTTTCTTACAGGAAACTCACCTACTCCCGATAGACAAAAAAAGAATGGCCCACAGAGCGTTCCCCAGACAATACTTTGCTTCAGGGGGGAAGAAAACCAAAGGGGTGGCGATCTTACTATGCGCTAGTGTAGCATTTAAGAAACGGCTTTACACAGAGACATGGAGGGCAGATTCTTGCTCCTTAAGGGGACGCTAAATAAACAAACTTACACACTAAGCGCGATATACGCCCCAAATGAAAGGCATGACCTGTTCCTGGAAGAAATATTACAGAAACTGGGGAGTTGGTGCGAAGGACAAATCATATTCAGGGCAGACTTCAATTGTGTAATGGACCCAGTCTTAGACAAAACCCTCCCTCCCACCGCTGCTGACAGAAGAAATAGGCAGACTCTGGGTTAACTGTTTAGGGACCTAGAAGTTGTGGAAACGTGGAGATTTTTCCACAAGGAAGAAAGAGAATTTACCCACTACTCGGCAGACCATAGAGGGTACTCACAAATAGATACGATTCTGGTCTTGGCCACACTAATCCCACAAATAGACAAGGTACAAATAGGAGTCCAATATCTGTCTGATCACGCCCCAGTCCTTCTGCAAATAATCCCCATAAAAGAGAGACCCTGAGTCTGTAAAAACTGGAGGCTGAATGAAACGATGCTTAGAGACATTGCCCTTATAACGCACATGGAGAAAGTGCTGAATAACTATTTCCAAGACAATGATAAAGGGGAGACAAATTGGGGAGTAATTTGGGATGCAGGAAAGGTGGTCGCCCGGGGCGAATTTATATGGCAGGCCACAGAATACATACGAGGGAGGGGGGGCTCATCAAGCAGAAACTTGAGCTAGAACTACGGGAGGCAGAAGCGCAGCACAAAGCTAACCAAACACCTAAAACATTAAGAATCCTCTGTAAGGTCAGAGCTCAACTCGAAACTCATGTGGCGGACCGTAGCGCACAATCACTGTTACACACCAAGCAGACATATTAAGTTGCACGGGGGAAGCTAACAAATTCTTAGCAGCCAAATTAAATAAACAGAGGTCCCGTAATTACATAGTGCAGCTCAAAAACTCAAAAGGGGGAAACTTGCACATCAGAGGAAGAGAAGCCAGATATAATGGAGAAGTTTCCCCAGGGCCTTCTCAAAAGGGAGAACCTCTCTCCACAAGCACAAATAAGACTACATGTCGAAATTTGCCTTGCCCCAAATAACTAATGAAGACGACCTTAACTTGCAGGCCCCCATTACAGCACAGGAGATAAGTGACGCCATAACACACCTTCCTCCCAATAAGATACCGGGACCATATGGGTTGGGGAACGGATATTACAAAACATTCCGTAACCCGCTGTTAGGCCTACTAACAAAACTTTTCAACCACATAAGGGAAAGCGGAACAGTTACGCCTGAATTGGGAAACTCAACTACAGTCCTGATCCTTAAACCGGGGAAATATCCTACAGAATGCACAACCTACAGACCGATCTCATTGCTCAACAGCGATGACAAACTTTACCCAAAAGTTCTTGCAACCAGGCTGACAAAAGTACTACCCAAAATTATCCACGAGGACTAGGCAGGGTTCATCGTAGGAAGGCACACACAGGACAACTTTAGGCGAGCAGTGGATATCATAGACCTAGGGACTACGACAGGACAGAAATTCACTATAGCAGCCCTAGACGCACGGCAGGCATTTGACAGCCTAGACGGGGCATACCAAAACCTGGTCCTGGCGCAATATGGATGTGACCCCACTTTTGTTAAGATGGTGCTAGCGAACTTCCAGCTCCCCTCAACAACCTTTATGGTCAATGGAAGACCCACAAGAAGAATACAAATACGTAGGCGTACAGGACAGGGCTGCCCGCTATCCTCCCTGCTCTTTGCAATGGCAATGCAACCAGTAGCAGAAATTGTAAGACAGGATCCGGAAGTAAAGGGAGTGGTGGCTGGGGGGATAGCACATAAAATTGCATTATATGCCGATGATATCTTACTGTTCCTTAAATATTCCATTACCTCGCTCCCCAAAGCATTGGAGGGGTTACGGGACTTCGCCAAGATATCTGGGTTCACCATTAATTACACCAAATCAAAGGCCCTGAATGTAACAGAGGAAGAGGGGGTGGTCAAAGGAATAAAGATGCAATACCCATCAATCTGGGAACCCAAGGCCATAGAATACCTAGGCATCTTACTAACAAAAGAATACAAACATCTATATGGGTCAAACATAACGCCACTATGGAAACAGCTAAAAGAAGACTTACACAGATGAGACGCCCAGGAACTGTCTTGGTTTGCAAGCATTGCCGCACTCAAGATGACGGTGCTACCCAGTCCATTGTACGTGGTTAGTTCCCTTCCAGTTGAAATTCCCCCTAAGATGAGCAGGGCGCTGCAAAAAGAAGCGGCTGCCTTTGTGTGGCATGGGAAAAAATCTAGAATACCAAAAAGTTTCCTGACCAGACCACCTTTATTGGGAGGACTAGTCCTCCCAATAAAGGTGGATCAAATGTGGTGGTCCTGCCCCAAGGCTGTGATGTATTGGAAAGAAGTCTTGGGACATATAAAAGAAATAAAGAAATTAGAGGGAGACAACTCCCATGGGACCCAAAGGTAATCCTACTGGGAGCCGAAGTAGAAGGAATATATGCGGCGGCAGGAAATAACAATGCCCTCATCACACAATTATTAATGGCGGCTAGGATGACCCTGACCCAAAGCTGGAAAAACCCAGAGCGTCCAGTGATAGCATGCTGGTGGGTCCCTGATATCGAGAGATATATCCTGGTAGCCCAAATAGCACCAATGCTGAAACGGATGAGGGGGAACGCAATAAAAGGGTGGATGGGAATAGAGCAAGAAGTGACAAACGCCCCGCTAGGAACATTACATGCACTACGGACGGGTGCCAGGGGGGCAGGAGGACAGCTACTTGAAGCTACTCGAGTATCATTGAGGGGATGGGATAACGCACTCAAGAAACGTCAAAAAACGCCAGGCTTAGGACCCTTTACCCCAATGGCACACAACCTAGATTTTACCCCGGGCATGCGGGGCGGGTTCTGAGAAAACTGGGACAAACACGGACGATCCATTTGGGAGACTTCTTTCAGGAGGGAACCCCTTTAGTATTCGAAGACTGTAAGCAGAAATTCGCCATAGTAGAAAAAGAAAGATATGCATACTTACAAATAAGGCATTGGATCTCTCAGAAGGAGGTTAAAAGGGCGAAAATTGGGAGGGGGATTTGGGCACTCCCATTACGGAGGAGGAATGGGGACACATATGGAAGCAGGCACAAAAAACGCCCAAGTGCACTGCTGTCAAGGAGACAGCATACAAAATATGCACAGGGGGTACCTAACCCCACATAGGCTCCACAAAATGAATCCCTCATACAACCCCCACCCCGCCCCCAACTGCTGGAGGCAATGTGGAAACAGGGGAGACTTGGATCAAATGTGGTGGTCCTGCCCCAAGGCTGTGATGTATTGGAAAGAAGTCTTGGGACATATAAAAGAAATAAAGAAATTACAGGGAGACAACTCCCATGGGACCCAAAGGTAATCCTACTGGGAGCCGAAGTAGAAGGAATATATGCGGCGGCAGGAAATAACAATGCCCTCATCACACAATTATTAATGGCGGCTAGGATGACCCTGACCCAAAGCTGGAAAAACCCAGAGCGTCCAGTGATAGCATGCTGGTGGGTTAAAATACGGACCATATTAGCAATGGAAAAAGTGGGAGCCCTGAGAGAGGGAAAGCATCAGAAGTTTTGGGCAATATGGGGCCCATTTATAGACTTTGTCAAAGAAAGGGAAGCTTACTACTTCAGACCAAGGCTAATGAGAGCAATCCTGGACTGAAGCCTCTCAGATGGGCGAGGTGAAGAACAGCACTATTGACAAAGCCAAAGTAATCAGGTAATCTAAAGGACGAACAAACCACAGACAAGATCAACCATCGACGCTGATGTCAGAACCATCCCAGTGAAGGGGGAGGGCAGCAGGGGTGGTAAATTTTGTTAATGTTATCATTATGGTTGCATTCTAAGAATATATGCACAATCACAATCTCGGCCTATAACTTATGAGATAAGTTACAGAGAATTGAGCTTGTGATATTCCGAGGACATGTAACCCTGTTTGTTTGCGAAAATGAAAATAAAGTTTGGAGAAAAAAAAGAAATTAGTTCCATTATAAGGATAGCTCCCACAAAAAAGAAATTAGTATCCATTATAAGGATAGCTCCCACTTATGTGCTGGGACCAAGCTGGGAGAGGACAGGAGCTCAACCACCGAAGAGGAGAATTGGGAGGGGCCAGAGCCCGGTTGGGTCCACCAAGTGAGGGGGGTAAAGCAAGAAGGGGTTAAGGGGGGGGAGGGTTGAAGGGGATGGGAACAGGGAGGTTCCGGGTCCAGTCACGGAATGCAAACAATCCTCAGACACCAACAGAAAACCCTCAGACAATTGGCTAAGGAGACAATCATGCGAGTCCTTTCATTAAACATTAAAGGCCTGAACCCATAAATGCAGCACTTTGGTATAAAGCGCTATATAAGACTAATAAATACAAATACAAATAAAAAGAAAAACATGAAACCACTACCTGTTAAGAGAAAAGCCAGACCTGAAAGATGAGCATAAATCCCGAATTCATGGCTACAACCTAATCTAACAATCGAACAAGGTGAAAAAGAAAGGGGCGGGTCTTAATAGCAATAATGAATAATACGGACCACAAGATGCTAAATGTCGAGAAAGGCTCCAAAGGAAGGTACGTATCGATACACCTCGAGGGGAGGGATGAAACTTCCTTGGCTTCCATTTATGCCCCTAACTCGGGACAAGACCGATTCATACAAACACTCTAAGAAAACTGGAGGGGTTCGCAAAGGGAAGAATCATCCTCAATGGCGACTTTATTCTAGCGTGGGACCCAGAAAAGGACAGGAGTGCTAGAATCTCCTACTCCCAGAACAATCAAAAGAACTGCGGGACAAAAAGACAACCTAGCCCTTGTAGATGTCTGGAGGGAAAAAAAGAGGGCTATCAAAGGAATACACGTTCTATTTGCATGTTCATAGGTCAGCGTCAATAATTGATTACATTTGGATATCAAACTCCCTGCTGGGCCAAGTTGAGGATGTGGAGTTGGGAGCAGTTACGTTATCTGACAATGCCCCTATCATAATGACAATTAAAAGGAAACAATACCCCTCAGGGCTATGGAAATGGAAATACCCAGGCCACATTTTTAAAGACACTCTGTGAACGGGATGAACAGGAAGAAGGGGAGGAAGGCCGCCATGAGGAAAAGAAACTAATGCCGTGGAAACACCTCTGTGAGGGTGAAAGACAGATGGAAGACCCCTGAGAGTGGAAACAGCAATCGCACCTTCCCGGGCTGGACCCAGGGGCCGAGGAGACGGGCGAAAATAACCCAGCGGTTCCCGTTCCCTTAACACATGGAGCCGGACTTATGCCAGAAAAACACAGTGAGAGCAGGGCGGTCCCCGCTCCTTTCGTTCAAGGCTGGTCGGGCTACAAGATGAACGTAGATAACAGGGAACCGTCACAGGTGAATACAGAGAGTCGTCTAGAGGGTTACGGGTCCTTGCACGCTCCCGTCCCCCGTTCAGCCATGGGTCTCATGGCGTCCCCCACAACCATACAAACAACAGATGCCGCCACAGTAAACGGGTCCCGGTACCCGTTTTCCACGTGTCACTCACCAGCAGATTTGGGAAGCGAAACTCCAGAGGGCTTGGTTGTGTCTTCGTGCAGGGAAGCAGAAGGGCCCCGCAGGGTCCTGGTGTTGGCGGGTGAAGCTGGTGGAAGGACCGCGGGCAAAGAGGAAGGGTGCGGGGCTTGGAGGGATATTTATATAAAAAGGGCCCAAGGCAGCCCTGATTGGTTCAAACAACCCCAACCGCTATATAAGGCTGAAACTGAGGACGGACTGGGTGTGATTTTCGGATTCTCTTTCAGAGCATCGGGAGAGGAGGAGAAAGAACTGCACCTTAGACGCTCTGGGCCTACGAGGACTAGGCGACAACTCTTCGTTGGTCATCCTTATCACCAGAGAAGAAAGAAGGCTATTTGAGTACTTGAGCCATCCATTTCTTTTATTTTTTTTTAAATCCTGAATAAAGGCTAATTATTTTCTTCAATCCAGCTGCTGTCTGCATCATCCTTACACAATTTGGTGGCAGCGGTGGGATAAAGCAGCACGCCATGGAGGAAATTAAGACCCTGGCCGAAGGTCAACAGCAACTCCAGCAGATTATCCAGGCCCAGTCCCACCAGGCACAGACGGACCGTCAAACCTTACAACAAACACGCCAGCTGCAAGCCGCCAATCAAGATGCGCTGAAGAAAGTCACGGACGCCATGGCAACAAGCAGAGGGTCCCCCATGGCTCCTACGGCAGTGCTACAGAAATTCCAACCCGGAGAAGATCCATGCTATTTCTTCACCAACTTTGAACAAGTTGCTAGCAACGCCCAATGGCCCGTTGAAAAGTGGGGACACTATATAGCCCCCTTGCTGACTGTAAGCATACAAGGAGCATACCAAGCTGCCAATCCAGTTGGGGACACAGCGTATGCTGAAATAAAAAGGACCATACTGGAACGTATGGGTATGGATGAAGAAGCGTATCGGATCAGACTCAGAGACACAAATTGAGAACAGGGGAGACACCCAGACAGTTGTACTATCGCATCCAAGATCTGACTGAAAAATGGCTCAAACCATCCAGTAACAGTGTCCAGGACATAGTAGATAAAGTCAAGTTGGAACAGTTCACGGAGGCTCTCCCCTCTTCAATGCAACGTTGGGTAAGACAACACCACAGACCCACGCTGGCTTTCCAGAAGGCGGGATCAGTTCGTATGCCTCCATCAGACCTCCCATCTACAAGAAACTCCAACCACAAAACCCAAGGTATAGGGGAACAAAGAACACCAAGGATGGAGTCAAAGGCTACACCATGGCCAACCTTAAGCCGACTGCCGCAAAGTTTCGATTGTGGAGATTGGGGACATATAGCGAGGTTTTGCCCCAAGAAACCTAAACCTGCAGAACCAATGGAAATCGGATTTATCCAAGGAAGAGAGTACCAGAAAAGTCGAGACCCCTATTACCTGGATGTTCGGGTGGATGGTACTCCCCGACAGCGGAAGTGAACAAACGGCAGTCAGACCGGAAGTAAGTGGGGAAGGGCATGGGTTGGAAACTACCATTCCTATAAAGTGTGTTCATAGGGATACAAAGGCGTATCCGTCCAAAGAAGTCATCATAGAAGTAAAAGGGGTTGAGTCTAAGATGAGGGTCGCCATTATGCCTCACTTGCCAACACCGGTACTGCTAGGGACAGACCTGCCCTCCTTTCGGGACTGTGTAAAGGATGCAGAATGGTTGAAGACAGCTCCCTTTTCGCAAATAGAATTTGAACCTGCAGTTACCAGGTCCCCAAGGAAAAGTAGGAGAGAAGTGAGAAGGGGAAAAAGAGAATGGGCAGAAGAAAAGAAGTTTACGGGGCTCATAGACTGGTTACCAGATGAGAAAAAGCCTACTTTCCGAAGTGAGTTAAGTACCGATCCCACGTTAAGAGTTGCCTGGGAACAGGCCATTGTCCCACCCTAAAAAAGGTACCACATATCCTTGGTTTAAATCATCAAAGGGTCTACTGTATCAGGTAACCAAAGACAAAGGAAACCTTGAAATCGAACAGTTGTTAGTACCGATGGATTTTAGACCAACCGTAGTGAAACTGGCACATGATGATAGAACAGGGGGTCATTTAGCAAGAGACAAAACTCATGAAAAAAATCTTTAAAAGGTTCTATTGGCCAGGAATCTATCGGGGTGTGACCAAATTTTGCAACAAATGTGTAGTCTGCCAGAAAACCAATCCTCGAATACCTCCCAAGGCCCCTTTGCAACCTCTACCTCTAATATGGGAACTTTTCTTCCATATCGGAATGGATATAGTTGGACCCTTGGAGCCTAACAGCCATGGACACCAGTATATATTAGTCATTGTTGACTATGCCACAAGATACCCTAAGCCTTCCCCATGAGAGGTATAAGTGCAAAACAAGTCTGTAACCTGCTTGTTCCTTTCTTTGCCCGTGTGGGATTACCATCCGAAATTATTACCGACCAAGGAAGGAATTTTGTGTCTGGGGTGAAGCAAAAAGTATGTCAACAACTGAATGTCAGACAGATACATAACACGGTTTATCATCCACAGACAGATGGTCTGGTGGAACGATATAACAAGACAATTAAACAGATGCTAAAAAAAGTAACTGAACCTACAGGCACTAATTGGGATCAAGCACTACCATGGGTACTTATGGTTTTAAGAGACACCCCTCAGTCCTCCACCGGGTTCTCCCCGTTCGAATTATTGTTTGGACACAAGCCTCAAACAGTACTGGATGTAGCTAAATGCGAATGGGAAGATCAGGAGGAAGAAATCCAGCTTACTGACTATGTCATTAATCTTCAAGACAACCTAACCAAGTTAAGAGAATTGGCCAGGGAGAATCTAGGCCGCTCACAGAAATATCAGGAAAAATATTACAATCGCTCTACCCGGGTGCAAACTTTCCAAAAAGGAGACAAAGTACTTGTACTGTTACCCACTTCGTACCATAAAATGTTGGCCCAGTGGAGAGGCCCTTATACAGTGGTAGCTGTGCTTGGCCCTGTTAATTATCTAATAGAACAGCCAGACAGGAGAGAAAAGACCAAAAATTATCACGTCAACCTCCTGAAGGCATGGAAGGAACCCAGTAAATCATCAACAGGGATAAACGCACTGTCAAGGGATGGGCCATCCAGCAAGTCGGAACCAACAGCGCTTCAGGCCGTGCAGTGGGGTCCTAACTTAACAGAAGAGAAGAAGAAAGAATTAATGGAAGTTCTTAACCCTTTAAGTAATGTTTTCTCTTTCTACCCTGGAAGAACCTCCCTAGTAGAACATCGAATAGAGACTCTATCGAACCAAAATGTCAGAATAAGATCTTACCGGCTTCCGGAAACAAAAAGGGCAGTAGTACAAGCAGAAATTGAAGAGATGTTGAAATTGGGAGTCATTGAAAAATCCACTAGTCATTGGTCTTCCCCAATAGTGCTGGTTCGTAAACCGGACGGATCCACGCGGTTTTGCATCGATTATCGAAAACTCAATGACATTTCTACATACCAAGCATATCCCATGCCTCGCACAGATGAATTGTTGGAAAGGCTGGGAGCAGCTCAATATCTCACAACAATAGACCTTACCGAGGGTTATTGGCAGATACCTTTAAGAGAGGAAGACAAAGTCAAAACAGCTTTCTCCACACCATCGGGGTTGTACCAGTTTACGGTCTTGCCTTTTGGACTACATGGGGCACCATCCACGTTCCAGTCATTGTTGAACCAAGTGCTGAGGTCGCATAATGCCTGTTGTTCGGCATACTTAGATGACATTATAGTATTCTGCAATAATTGGAAGGAACATCTAGTACATCTAGAAAGTGTCATCAAGGAGTTAGACAGGGCAGGCTTAAAAATCAACCCGAGAAAAACGACAATAGGAGCCCAACAAACCCGGTATCTGGGATATCTAGTTGGGGGTGGAAAAATACGACCTCAACTAGACAAGGTGGAAGCAATACTAAAGTTACCCATGCCAAGCAACAGGAAGCAGATTAGGGCCTTCTTGGGGTTCGTGTGATACTATAGGAGATGTATTCCCCCGTTTTCCACCATAGCCGCACCCTTGACAGAAGCTTTGAAAAGTACCTACACCAAGTCCATACACACGGACCAAGAAGCCCTTGTGGCGTTTAACCAACTAAAGAAATCTATTTCGGTTCTCCCGGTGTTGTGTTGCCCCGATTTCAAGAAGGAGTTCTTCCTACAGACTGATGCCTCAGGTGTTGGCTTAGGTGCCGTTCTTTCACAGGGTGTGGAGGAAGATTTGTACCCAGTGGCATTTATAAGCCGAAAACTATTACCACATGAAGAGTCCTATTCCACTCTAGAAAAAGTGTGTTTAGCAATTAAATGGGCTATAGAAACCTTGAGATATTATCTATTGGGTCGTACATTTACTGTCTTTATAGACCATGCGCCACTACAATGGTTGGCGATACAAAAAGATTCAAACCAGCGGGTACTGAGGTGGTTCCTTACCCTACAAACCTTTTGCTTCAGGACTATACATAAACCGGCCTCATTCCAGGTGTTTCCGGATTATCTCTCCAGAAGCATGGATCGACCCGAACGGCTCGAATCTTCGGGGGTGGGGGGAGTTTGTGAACGGGATGAACAGGAAGAAGGGGAGGAAGGCCGCCATGAGGAAAAGAAACGAATGCCGTGGAAACACCTCCGTGAGGGGGAAAGACAGATGGAAGGCCCTGAGAGTGGAAACAGCAATCCCACCTTCCCGGGCTGGACCCAGCATCGATTGGGGCAGAGGAGACGGGCGAGAATAACCCAGCGGTTCCCGTTCCCTTAACACATGGAGCCGAATTTATGCCGGACAAACACAGTGAGAGCCGGGCGGTCCCCGCTCCTTTCGTTCAAGGCTGGTCGGGCTCCAAGATGAACGCAGATAACGAGGAACCGTCACGTGAGAGTCGTCCAGAGGGTTACGGGTCCTTGCACGCTCCCGTCCCCTGTTCAGCCATGGGTCTCATGGCGTCCCCCACAACCATACAAACAACAGATGCCGCCACAGTAAACAGGTCCCGGTACCCGTTTTCCACGTATCACTCACCTGCAGATTTGGGAAGCGAAACTCCAGAGGGCTTGGTTGTGTCTTCGTGCAGGGAAACAGAAGGGCCCCGCAGGGTCCTGGTGTTGGCGGGTGAAGCTGATGGAAGGACCGCAGGCAAAAAGGAAGGGGGCGGGGCTTGGAGGGATATTTATAGAAAAAGGGCCCAAGGCAGCCCTGATTGGTTCAAACAACCCCAACCCCTATATAAGGCTGAAACTGAGGACAGACTGGGTGTGATTTTCGGATTCTCTTTCAGAGCATCGGGAGAGAAGGAGAGAGAACTGCACCTGAGACGCTCTGGGCCTACGAGGACTAGGCGACAACTCTTCGTTGGCCATCCTTATCACCAGAGAAGAAAGAACGCTATTTGAGTACTTGAGCCATCCATTTCTTTTACTTATTTTTTATCCTGAATAAAGGCTAATTATTTTCTTCAATCCAGCTGCTGTCTGCATCATCCTTACAGACTCCCTGAAAGGTGAATTAAGGAAAGAAATCGATACATACTTTCAGACCAACGAGAACCAAGAGACACCACCCCACATAATCTGAGACACATTTAAAGCCACGATATGGGGGGGAAGATCATAGCAATCAATGCCAGAAGGGACAGGGAACGCAGACTAATAGAAGAAGGCCTGGAAGCCAAAATGAAAGACGTGATGCTTAAAATGGCAATGGGGGCAACAGGCGAGATAAGGAGGGAATACAGGACAATCAGGGGACAGCTAGAACTCCTACAAACAAGCAGAACACCCCCTGACATATCTCAGGCAACGATTCTACATGAAAGCAAACAAAGCAGACATGCTCCTCACGAAGATATTGAGAAAGGAGGAAAAAGATAGGACTATCCTAAAAATTAAGACACCAGAGAGGGCAGTATGAACTGATCAGGCATTTATAAAGAAGGAATTCACAAATTTCTACACTTCCCTATACAAGTCAGAAATGGAAGGGACTGAGTCCCAATTAGACTACCTGTCAAACTGCAGCATCCCAAAAATAACAACCCAGGTGAGGGAAGAACTAGAGAAAGACATAACCATAGAGGAGGTCTGCAAGACCATCACGTCCATCCCAACTAATAAAGCCCCAGGGTCGGACGGCTTTACGACAGAGTTCTATTGGGACTTCAGGGAATCCTTAACCCCCCCACTTAACCACCCTTTTCAACAAAATGGCACAGGGGGGTGGGATCATGCCATCAATGGATGAAGCGAAAGCCATACTACTGCCCAAACCAGGGAAGGACCCTACCTTGTGCAGCTCATATAGGCCAATAGCACTTTTTAATACGGGTGCCAAAATCTTCACCAAAACCCTAGCAAACCGTCTAGAACCCCTCCTCACCGAACTGTTAATCCCTGACCAGGCAGGCTTCATAAGGAACAGGCAGACGCACGTCAACACCCGGCAGAGAGCTCACATAGTTGAACAAATTGGTAAAACTCACACACCTGCACTGCTGGTAGCACTAGACGCCAAGAAAGTGTTTGACAGGGTAGAGTGGACATTCTTATTTCAAACCATGAACAAGAAGGGATTTGGGTAATCCTTCATGGCCAAAATAGCGGATATTTATTGCAACCCCTATGTCTACTTATCAACCGAGACATGTCGGACCCAATAAAGGTGACAAGAGGAACAAAGCAGGGCTGCCCAATGTCACCTCTCTATATGCCATTCACCTAGAACCCCTATTGAGCACAATAAGAGGCAACATAGACATTGAGGGAGTCCAATTTGCAGGGAGGGAACATAAAGTGGCAGCGTTTGCCGATGATTCGCTACTAATGATAACAAACCCGGAAAAATCGCTAAACGCAATGGAGGAGGAGGTGGCCCAATTTGGAAAGGTAGCTGGCCTAAAGATAAATAGTAGTAAATCAGAAATACTGAACCTGTCGGTGCCACCAGATAGGGAGAGTGACCCAAAATCCACCTACCCATACTTGTGGGCCCCTAATAGCATTAAATACCTGGGCATACACATCACTAAATCCCTTCCCCAGCTATTTGCCGCAAACTGCTCCCCCCTGTTGAACTCCATCAGAGATATGTTGCAAAGCTGGTCCCCTCTGTCTATTTCCTGGATGGGTAGGATCAATGTCCTGAAAATTATCTTATTACCGAAGCTGCTATACATCTGGCCCTCCCCATAAAAGTCCCTCAGTCGTACTTTCAAGCTATCCAGAAAATCACAAGAGCTTTCATCTGGGCCACAAAAACCAAGGGAGTCAAGCAAGGTAATTTCAATGCCAAGAGACAAACGGGGCATGGGGGAGCCAGACCTGAAAGCATACTACCATACAGCACAGATTAGAGTTGTCTTGGGAGGATAGCTCATGGGCAACGTGCTTGCCTTGAAAGCAAGACGACACAGAGCACCACAGGTTCTATCCCCAGGTGTGCGCTTAGAAACCTCTGTGTATTAAGCGTGTTATAAATAACCTATCATAACATATCAGGGATTGGTCTAAGGATGACCGAGAGAAAAAATTGAGAGACATGGACAGGGCAGTGGTGGGGACGAACCTGGAAGAGGTCCTCTGGGTCCCCAAGGACAATAGACCCCATAACACGTACTATAGCAAAATCTTATCCTTGGTGCCAAACTCATGGCAAGCAGTGGCAAAAAGCTCTAACATGACTACCTTCCCGTCACCCATAACATCGATATTTAGAAACCTGCATTTCACGCCAGGAATTACCAGAAAAGGTTTTGTTAGATGGCAGAAAGGAGGGTGCGGAAAGAAAAGGGATATGTTCGAAGGAGGAGAAATAAAATCCTTTCCCCAGTGCAAATTGGACTTTGAGGTCAGATAAGGCTAGAGATTTCACTACACACAACTGAGACATTGACTCTTGGATCCCAAAGTGAAAGAGGCAGCAATAAGGGAACTGACCCCATTCAAAAAATGTGTAACCACCAACGCAGGAGACAAACATTTAGCAGGGTCTATATATGCCCTATTCAAAAGAGGGGAAAAGGGAGGGGAAAGAAGTTTCATGTCCAAATGGGACAAGGAGGCGGACCGCATGATAGAAGAGGCCCATTGGTCAGAGCTATGGACAAACATCCCCAAAGTCGTGCAGAATCCAGGAAATATGGAGATGATGTATCAATGGCACCTAACTCCCACTAAACTAGCTATATTTTACCGGTCCACATTTAAACTCTGCTGGAGCCAGGGAATGCAGGAAACAAGGGAGCTGGAGGCATATCTGGTGGGAGGGCCCGAAATTCCGCCCATTCTGGGAGATGATAAAAGAAGCAGTTAAAGAAATTCTTGGGGTGGAAGAGAGGGGCAATATCGGGCTGTTCATAATGGGTCTGTGGGGGTGGACTGTTTAACCTCCCCACGAAAGCACAAAGTAAAGTCTATGGGATACTGGTCATGGAGGGGGCCGTGCTTCTGGCCCACAAATGGAAATCGAAACACACACCCACAGAACACAAATGGGTGGGGAAGGTATGGGAAGTTCTATCCATGGAATGGATGTTGCACTCCCTACGGTGAAATCACTACAAATTGCTTATGGATTGGGACCTGGTGATGAAATTCCTAAAGAAAGACTCTAAAAGCATGTGGTGTTCAAGAAGGATGAAAGTACTAGGAATCATATAATGGCCTTCCCCAGTTCGCAAATCCGGACACAGCAACAATCCATAGACGATTCAGAGAGAAGAACGAACAAGGGGAATAGAAGCGAAAGCGACCCACTAATCATAAGAAGGACAGGGGAAGAGGTAACACAGCATGAAAGGGGACATGGGGCAAAACAACACCAAAGGGAAGAAGAGGACTGGACTAACCAAGAACTGGGAGAGGGAGGGGGTATTTTGGGGGAAAGGTTATTAGTTCAAAGTTATTCTGTCTAAACAAAATGCCAATAAAAATGTATTTAGGAACACATCATTCTTGAAGCAGTTAAAATGCCAACAAGAGGAGGAAATCACAATGAACTTAGGCGAAGAGAAATGTATTGGATCTAGAGCTTGGATCTCTTGGACCCTCTGAAATGAATAAAGAATTCAGCTTAACACCATTCCTATAATTTAATACAGTATGTGCTAATTGCAATTCCAAGTCTAGCTATACTTGTTACAACCTAGAATCTATACATTAATTTGAGATTCCCAATCGGAATATACTATCATCCCTCATGTTTTCCGAACTTCCTGTAATGTGACTGCTTACCTCTTTACATATTATCTATGAATACCTTTTAAGACAATGCTAATTTACACTAGTCATGATGCTTTTATTCAACATACTAAGACTAGTACATGTATAGACTAGCACTAAAGACTTTAATGACATGCATATGCTTTAAGCAATTCTCTGTGATACTATCTGAACCTCACCCTGACCCTAATATCAATGAGGTCCAATGAAGAATGATGAGAATTGTATACGTAACCAGAACATATGTAATAGAACTATCCAATCTTATCTTTCAAGGATAAAGATTTCAATATTATACAAAGAATGAATTACGAATGTGACTAGATGTATACCCAAGTATTGGGGATCTTGTTTGTTTGGACCGAATTTGAATGTATAATTGCCTTCCTTGTAAATTGAACTGTTGCATCATGCATAAGTACAACAACTGATTGATGAAATGTCTAATTTTTTGGGCACTAAATATTCTTTCGCGTAATTTGTCCAAAAAATAGCTTATTTAATGTGCTGCATTTCTTGTTATCAATTTTATAACCATAAGTGACCGCCTCCTGAAAATAAACATCTCGTGCATTTTAGCGTATCAATATACTGCACTAGATGCATTCTAATGTACTAACAGCTATAAATAGGGTGACTAAAATCTTTGCAGTATTACTAACAGGCAGTCTCGTAGACAAGCTCAGAACAGGGGGCAGTGGACATACAGCCCTTTAAGAGTTGGCCATATCTATTTTTCCTTGAACAATATTTATTTGTCCTTGTAAACTTGTTCATTTGTCTCATTAGCAATTTTTGCTTTTTCAGCCGATCCCAGGTAATAGAAAGTTAATGCGCACGTTCGCAAACACCTCAGACTAATGTTTATAAATAAAATATTTTAAAAAAGATAATCATTCCCATTCCAAGCGACCCTGAGCTTGGCAGGTCGGAGCAGACTCGATTTAACACCACGCTCCACAAAAACTTTCATTTCTAAATTCAGGGACCTTCTTTTCTTTTTGGTGGCTGGTGAGAGATCCAGAAAAAGATGAATTCTGTGATTCTGAAATTCCTATATTGGGTCTTCTTCCACCTCAAGGTCAAGCAACTCCAGGAGCCAGGTAGAAACAAAGTTTATCGGGCCATCCTCCTCCGCTCCTGTTGGGAGCTCTGTTCCCTCTAAGCTGTGCGCATGTGCGCTTGCCAAGCTTCCCTCTGGTGCCGTTCAGAAGAGCATTAGCAGCACACACAGAGAATTTTCACCTAATAGAGCATTTATAAGGCACAGACCGCAGAAGTTACCTGCCATTTGCTTTCTCTGCGAAGCAAGCTAAATTATACATCTCGATATGTTGTTATAGCCCCATTTATATTACCCCCACTAGGCAAGGGTGACTTTACAAACCTAATTATTTTCCCTCGAAGGATTTTGTGTAGGCACATTTCATGCTCAGCCACTTTATCAGTGCTTACATTACCCTGTAAGGGAAGAGCAACATTACAATATCATTTGTTTGGCTTGCAAAAAATTATAGGCAGGGGATTATTCCAGGCACTACTTATGGATGACATTAGCGAAACAGATATTCTCTAAATCCACAATACTTTGCCCTTTCCAGAAAACCATTAGGCAAAGACTTTAATGAAGGATATGGTAAGTCTCTCCTATACATGAATGGTTTCACTGTGGACTTGTATAATCCTACACACCAATATCAGAGGGAGAGGATGTTGCAAACGTTTTTGTGTGCACTGCAAAATATTTGTATGAATGCAGGCTCATGATAAATTCTTAAACTGTCTAGAATATCATGGTGAGGCTTTATATTGTTTGCGTGCAAGGAATTGTGGGGATGCCAATATCCCAGAGTATTTATCTGTAACACTCCCAAGATGAGCCTTCCTATTTTTTTATGGAGCCCTGTTAAATAGTATTGGAGCACAGAAGCCAGGGAGACATGGGAACACATTCCTTGGCGGTGAATCACAAATGAGCCACTTTTGGAAAACCAAGTCAGATGCTTCATCAGTACAGTACAGTACAATGAAGGAAACATGCTGCTTGTTTGAGTTAAATGGCAAAAACCTTTTACGAACAGACTAGGAATCTGTACCTTCTGTTTCTTTTCTGTGTTCAGACGAAGAGGGCTTCTTAATAGAATCATGTACTCTGAGTTTAGAGCACCTGCTATCCCCATCATCTTGTTTAACTGATAACAGTTAATTGCAGAAGAAGGCACTCATCAGTTATACCTCTAGTGCTGCTAACCAACCTAGAAACAAGTGGAAGTAATTCCGTTACCTCCATTTTTCCCATACGACCAAATTATAAATTCAGCAGAATTACCACTGGTGGAATTATCTAGTGGTATTTATAGAGGTAAAGTGAAGAATTTACTGGAGGTCGATCCTCCACTTTTTCTTCAAAAATTGGCAAAATGATCACTAGGTAATTCCGCCAGTGATAATTCCACCGGAAATCCCCAATGGAGTTCTATGGGCTCCAGAAAATGGGAATGTACACAGCCTGCTACCACTTGAAATCCTGTGGTAAACCCATAGGACCAAGTGATGGTAAAGATCATTTTGTTTCATGGTATCTCTGAGGATTTAACACCAAAATACCACCAAACTCGAAATGAGGCCCCATGTGATTTATTTTAAAGGTGCTCCTTCAAGAACCAGAGTTAGACTTCCATTTGTCTAATTTTGTTTAGACTGGGCTGTGGGCAGGGTGTGTGTACAAAAGAGCTGTTGGTTAGATTATGTACCCAGTCGTTTAACTTTCTGTGACAGGGCTACAAACAGGGCTCGGATAAATATTTACAACCTGTTTTTTGAAAGTTTGCAGTTACACGGTTTCTGGGGGGTACAAAGTAATTTGCATTGCCAATGGAAATAATTTTTAGGCAAGTGGAAATCTATTTTAATTGTAGAACAGATCATTTTTATTCTAAGCTTCTTTCCATTAAAATGTTATTTCCCTCAAAGTTTCTCTTTAGATCAGACAGTAATATATTAGAGCTCCTATCTGTGCATCTGCTCTGCTGATACGACTGATCTGAAAATATCAGTGGAATTTTGTGGGTGGAAGCTGGAGGCGGGGTATGCACCTGTGTCTCTTTTTTTACTATTTTTTGTTGACCATATTTTTACTCATTGGGTGTTAAAAGTAGTGACCAGTTTTTGTGGAACAAACTTTGCATCTGTGCCTCTTATCGGTAGGGCTGGTTATAGGTTTGTGTTGTTTTTGGCCGTGTTCTGAGGGCAATGTAACAGTGATGGCAAGCAGTAGCACAGGAATTCAGATTATCATGCTCCGATGCACTTATACTCCTGATACAAATTATGAAAAGCATTTTCTTCTCGCCCTTGAAAGACTTAGTTCTAGTAGCACATGAACTCTCATTGGCATATTTTCTGGCACACTTTTTGGTTTTGGTTATTCTGTCTGGCAAATAACATGTCATGTCTAAATCTCTAAATTATTTCCATGCAAAATGAGTTATAAGCCATATTTTTTCTTTGTAGCACTCATGACTGTGGGAATGTCGTTATCCAGATTCGACGTGGGTCCTATTTATAAAACATACATAATGCAGTACTTGTAACAGGGTAACCAAAATCTCTAATGCAGGCTACAGCTCGTGTATGAAACATCTATAGATCAATGGACACAGAAGTACTTGTTATCTGTGGCATTGATGTGTTAAATCAAAAAAGCACTGACCTGTGGAAGCGTGCACAAAATGCTGCACAAACAAGGCATGAAAATTAAATCATCGACCAGGACTTAGTAATCAACAAAGTTCCCTGGTTATAAATATATCTGTGAGTCAGCTACCACTACGATAGATGAAAACTATTGTGTGGGTGTAAGCTGAGGCCATATGTTTCAGTGTGCATTTATCTTTAAGTTATGTGACAAGCAACCACATGTTGTCCCCCACAACCCATAGCCGACCAGAACATCTTAATGTCCTAGGCTTTGATAAATGACTCTTCTTCAATCTCTTTTATCAGGGTGAGGAGTGGGGAGGGAGGGCCGCACTTCTCTCAAGAGTGGGGCTCAATGCATCCACGTTGTTCAGAGCTCTATGTGCGAGACGTGACATTGAATGACCCCCCAAAGACCGGCCCATGAATGAAGCTTCCAGAAACCCCTTTCCAAGAAGGGGTTATGTGGGGAGGAATGGGTCACTCCATGGCTCTCTCACTTCTGAGACTCCCTAACCAGTGCTTACTTTTTTTAAATAGTGTTGAACCAGAGCAGGGTCCTGGTCAAGTTTGCAGCCCCACTCAACCATTCACATCACACTTCAATGCATTCAAGGTGAGCAGAGCCCAAGCAGTGGCGTAGCACAACATTTGGGGACCCCTCGCGTGCCCTGCCGGGGGGCCCCCCTCCCACAAGCTCTTTAACAAAGTACAGAGCATGCCACACCCGAACCGTCCTGGACCACCACGTGTGCGCAATGTCCATGAAGATTATGCTGCTGCAGGGGCATGCACTACTCCAAATGAAAGAAGAAAGAAGTAAATATGTTTTTTAATCAAAGCTTCAATGTTTCACCTAGCGTAGAAAGAAGGTGGTGGTGCCTGGTCCCAAATATACCAACCACCAGTGATGGCTGGTGAGTTGTTTTATTGGAGGGTGTAAATAGTTGCCACAAGTATGCGATTGCGACTGAGCATAGCGAGGGGGCCAGAACTAACGAAAACGGTTTTGGGAAACTGGGAAAATGTTTTGAATAATGGGTTAAAATGGTGCATTACACAGCACACTTTCTGTGAAATTTTGGTTAAAAGGCCAGACAGTTTGCAATTGGTTGTGTAGGGTAACTCATGTAAAAAGTACAATAGATGCAAGTCACCAAAAGTGCACAAGTGCATTTCCCAATGCATTGCCATGCTGGTCCCTTCAATATATGCCAGTTTAAAAAAAATGTCATGCTGGCTGTGCCCATACATTTCCATACTGGCTTCACAAACATATGCTAGTATTCCCATATAGGAACATACTAATTTTTGCTTTGAGATGTTTTTTATAGTATCACTACTGGCACTAGGCACAAAGTTGGCTCTGCAAACATATACCAGTAACCCTATGTAAGAAAATGCTCGTGTTGGTTTGGTCATTAAAAGTAATGTCACAATGCGAAAACCTGTCACAACTGGTTTCAATGTAAACCAGTCTAGACCCATAAGAACACTTATCATCCTTGCTTCATCATAGAAACTCAACAAAGGTCATGCTACAGTAAGAAATATACCAGCCGCTACACCAAAATATCAGCCTAGCGAGGTTATACTACTTATCATGCTTGCCTTATCAAAGATGCTGAGGAATAAATGTCATGCCACAGTAACCAGTGGCTAGACTGACTGTACCAAAATGCCAGTCTAGCCACAGAATGACACACATGAACTTGGCTTTGCCCGTAAATACCAGGACGACATGCAAAGTCAAAGGATGTGTTAAAAATGCTCTAGTGACTGCCAGGGCCAGACTCGCACACACACACACACACACACACACTTACTCCCCATGGGTTCTCTTCTCAGGAGGCCAGGAAAAGGCCATAGCTTTTGGATCCTGAGTCTGGGGGTGGAGAAGCGAGGGGAGGGAGATCACCTGGGTGAAGGGTCCTAGGGAATTGGGGAGAGGACATCCTTAAAGGAGACACTGCATTCTCCCTTCCCAGTTCATGATGAACCCGCAATCCCAGGCACGTTTATGGGCTATTGTTACCCCTTATTCTCTGGCGAGGGTAATATCAGACGATGATATCAATCTAGAAACTACCGAAAAAGGGTAAAAAGGAGGAGGATATCCACAGGCGAGATATGGTATCCACTTTCCCTTATGAAGACCAGCCCAACCCTCCCCCAGCCTTTGTGGGCTATTATAACACATAACCCCACATTTCCCATCATTCAACCCACTATGGTACTGGGATCAGGAATGGGCAACTAAGAGTGGTGAACACTAGTAAATCATTTCACCACTCTTGTACTGGGACGAGGAAGAGACTAGAGACCGACAGAGTATTGTAAAGGTCAGGCATGTCCCTTTAACCAGGCGTCCAGATAAGGTGCGTACCAGGCCTTTTTATGCATGAAAATCTTGTAAATACGACCGTTTTATTATTTTCCTGTGTACATTTACACACAAGTTTAGAGCAGAAGGCAGTGCAAAGGTCATGTTACTTGACAGAAACCAGAACGCTTCTTTTGATTTTTATCTACATGGATGTAATTGCAAGCCATGGATAAACACCTCTGAAATTATGTATTTCTCTGAAGCCTTTCAAAAAAAGAAACTGCACACTGTGATAAAATGAATTACAATTCAGCTTCTGCTGTGTTGCTGATCATGGAGCAAACAGAAGCACTGTGCATATTTATTTTCCTAGCATTTTAGAATTGTAAAATTAATAGGATGGAAAACTAAGGTGCCATTGAGAATTCAGATTTTGTAGCATTACGCTTTTTTTCCAGTGAAAGCAAACCAGTATTGCACAATTGTATTTTTCACAGTTCCTGTGCTGTGTGCATAAACATGCAGAGGCAAATTATTTTTACACTTCTAATTTAATTTACACTCTAATTATAAAAACAGTGTGTAAAATGATGACTATACACAGTCTAGTTTACATCCATTCAACCTTGTAGTCAATGGGGTACATTACTATAAATGGTCATTGGCAGCAGAGAATTCTTTGAATGGTGATTGTCATTTTACAATTCACAGGTGTTCTAGTCTCTCAAATCTTCAAGACTACAATTAAAACATCCAAAACCTGACTCTACAGGAAGTGCAGGCGCGGTTAAAAAAAAAAAAATAGAAACTCAGCAAAACCTGGCCCTGTGATAATCCAGATACCCATTTAACTTTATGCAGCCTTTCAACATGGTTCGTCCAACATCTAGGCACTGTGATTATTATACGTCAGTCGATACTCAGTTAACCGACCACTGAAGGATGTTAGCCAATAAGATAGCTCAGCCATTTGAGCACTCATTGCTGCGATCTGTGTGTGATCTGTAGGTTGCAGGTTCGAATTCCGGCATGGCCAACTCAGCCTTTCATTCTTTCGAGGTCGATAAAGTAGTACCAACTTGAGTTTGGTGATAATTGTGATAAATACGTTCTATGTACAGAGCTTTGCCAAAAGCGCTATATAAATAACCATTTGACCATGAGATTAGGTATAGAATTTAGCATGGATTCCTTGCCTCACTGCACTGTTGTATCATAACACTGGCATACCATTACGTAGTAATAGCTCCAGAAAATGAGGACTTCATTAATCAAAAGACAATTCTGCTATCGAAACTCAAAACACACAATACAATTCATGCTTGCTTTACTATGTAATTGGCTAGATTTTTGAGATTTCAACATTTAAATATATACACAGGAGCAATCAAATGGCCAGAGCTTAAAGACATAATGAAAGGAGTATTCTGCAACAATGCAAAAAAGCTGTGCATGGTAATGATTTTCATACAGTTTTTGCACACGTCGGCTGGATGTCACATACATTTTACTCTCTTGCAAAGGAGAAAAGTCATTTTTACTCTCTTAAAATCACATTTACTCTCAAAGTTTAAAAATAGGGGGTAAAATACTCCAACCTCAAAATCTTATCTAGAGCACTGCCTTTAACTATAGTCAGGCAATTTGACTAAATGACCACCACCTGTGGTCACTTAGTAATTCCAACGGATATAAAAATGCAGGCTGTTCACAAGAAGGGGACGCACACAAGCCTCGTGTGTGGAGCCAGCTGGAGCTGACGAACTGGAGTGACATGAGCGGGACACACAAGTGTGGGAAGCCGTTTCATCCGAGAACCAGAGATGCTGAGGAAGGCCCAGAGAAGTTCTGGAAGTCCTGCGCACCCTCTGGGTCGTGCGTAAGCGGAGCTCTGGGGCACAGAAGCTGTCTGGTCATCGCGTACCCGAGGGAGAGCGAGCAGCACTTACCTCGACCTCTGCGAGCGAAGACCAGAGACCATGAAAGTAGGAAAGGAACAGCAAAGAGGGGTACAAAGCTGATGGGAGCTGCCACCTGAAACTGGTGAGTGCAGATGGGAAACACTCGTACCATGGTGCTCCAAAAACCTGCAATAAGCGTTTCTTGAATGTTGAACGCTTTGTAAACTATGAGCACTTTTGAAGATGTAAGTGAGTGCTTATAATCTTCAACTGAATTGAACCCGATTTCTAATGAATTTTGAAGAGCGAACAAATTGAAAGCATTTATTGAATACTGTACAGAATTAAAACAACAAAGTATGAATGAATAAGCATTTCTGAATGGTGCACAGAGACGCAGCATATAATGAACATATTTTGAGTGCAACAAAAGTAACATGGTGCAGGTGGCAAACACCACAGAGTGAAATGATGGAATTAAAAGTGTTGGCAAAGCAAGTAAAATCCCAAGAAGGATGTGAGAAGAGAAATAAGTATTGACACAAGCCACAACAAAGTGTTGGAAGAAAATAATCCTGATACAAGGAATACTTTTCATTGTCAAGAGAAAGCAGTGGACAATTGTTGATAAAGCAGGTGGAAAAGGGATATCGGTTGAGGGACCTGTAAGGCGTGGACCGTCTGGTCTATCAACTGCGCCTAGACTGAGGGAACCCTTGAACGGAACAGTGTTAAAGAACAACAGCCGAGAATGGGGTATCGGTTGTGTGACCTGCAATAGGTGGACTGTGTGGTCCAACATAAGCACCTAGACTGAGTGCCCTGCATGAAAAGCAAATGAAATGAGGAGTCGAGAGTGGTAATATATCAAGAGGAGCACGTTAATAAAAATGTACATGGAAGGATCTGTGTTGTAACAGACGTGCGTTGGTGAACCAGGGAAATGTACCCATGATAAGAGGGTTGGAGGGGATACCAATCCTTTGAGAACGGTTTGATTTTTGAACTTTCTGTCTTGAACTTGAGGAAGGGAACTCCAAGACTTTGTGGAACTGTCTTGAACTTGGGGAAGGGAACCCAGAGAGTTTTGTGGAACTGATTTAGACTTGGGAATGGGAGCTGAAAAGTAAGCCAGGAGCTGGAAGAAGCTCAGAACTTTATTTGGAATACAATTTCTTTTAGTTGTGAGGGCAAGTATAGGGTTTGGATACAGACGGACATTTAAGTTGAATTTACTGACTTAGACTATCCTTAATCTCTTTAGGTAGGGAAATTCGACCTTAGGCCTTCAACCATCCTGACATTTATTTTGTTTGAACTTTGAATTTGTTGTCTGGGACTTGCTTCATGATGCCTTCACAACACACATTCACATTCCTGTCACTCAACCACCATTCACTCACCCATAAACCTCTCACATTCACTTGCACTGCATTCTCCACACAGGAACACACCCGCCCTTCCAGAACATTCAAACACACACTATCACGTTCCTACTCATTCACCCACCGCTCACTGACCCAAACCCCTTCTCTCGCATGCACTCAAATTGCATTCTCCACAGACACGTACCCATCCAGAACATTGAAACACACTATCACATTCATACTCATTTACCCACCAGTCACTCACTCAAATACCTTCTCTTACATCCACTCTCACTGCATTTGCTACACAGGCACAAACCCACACCCAGAACATTCAAAAACTCACACCATTACATTTCTTCTCATTCACCCATCACTCAATGACCCATAGCACATACATACGTCTGACACAAACTTCACACATGCTAAATACACATCACATTTTAAAAAAAGCCTTCTTACCTGTTTTTTCAGCATTTGATCTGTCACTTGAGGCCACCCTCTGCTCCTCCGTGCTGCTCACAAACAGGAACCAGGAAGCTGGGAGAGCTCCCTGCTTCCTGTGTATGAGCCACGAGGAACCAGAAGAAGGAGTTGGAGCTGAACATGGCATTTGACACGTACCAAATGTCACAGTCAGCTCCAACACCTACTGAACGCTTCCTTCTCAAGCTGCAAGCCCCGGTGCCGTCTTCACCCTGATGGGTGAGGACTGGGCCAGACCTGGTGTGGTGGGGCCCCCGCTACTCCCGTGCTCAAAAGATGCGGTTTAAAAAAATAAAATACAGGGGTAGCAAGGGAGACCACAGTGGTCACAGCTCTGACTTCTAGCCACCCGCAAATGATGTTCCTGAGGTGAGAAACCGAGAACCTAACCATGCACAGCAGTATGAATGTTGGTGAATATGCATCCATGTGCACCATCAGGGCTGGCTTCAGAGCCAGGGCACGACATTAGACCCCAATAGGTCCCCCTGCCACGGCAGCCCAGGGCAATCATTCAAGGGCTTCTGCAAACTTGCACGGCGGGTGAATGTGCCCTATTGAATGGAAATGTTCTGCGCTCTAATGCTGTCACTGGGCGTTCCAGCATGGCAGCAGGGCGCATGTCATTACAATAAGGTGGCGGCGCCAGACAAGCTGGTGTTGCAATAGCACCCTATTTAAGTGCTGAACTCCCAGCTCCAGCACAGGAACAGGGAGTCAAACATTGAGGCACACAGTCGTCCTTCCTCCCCCAGGGGGAGGCGCAAAATCACTGTTACTTCCCCCCGGGAGGCATCACAGCTATGTCTGGCCCTGGCAGCTCCCATGTGTGCTGAGAAAGGCCAAGTGCCATAGTGGACCCCTCCTCCCCGTCCCCAGCCCACCGGGGTGTACACCCTCAGCAGCCACTACACCCACCTTGCTGTGGTCATAGGCAATGGCCTACAAACGACCATGCACTACAATCCACATGTGTGGAATGTCCCTCAATCATGTATAGCATGTGTGACTAGCAAGCCAACGTACCAGTATGCATGTTGACTGACCGCATGTCATTGTTCACCCAACAAGGTTGCAGCCAACTCAGCAGGAGGAGGGGAAAAGGGCCATCAACCTCCCATGGCCGGGCCTCTAGGTCAACAACATCGGCCACCACCCAAGCACTAGCCAGGGACGGTGACACCAGTGTCCAGCTACACCACACTTGCCAGTGTGAGCCTAAACACTGCACCCATTGCCGGTGATGGGGGACATGGCCATAGGGACTGTACCCCTGGTATTTGTACAGTAGCGGTTATGGTGTATAGTTGTACTGCGCAAACAGACTTAAAATCTGTAACAGTCAATACTTTCTAAATAAGATTCCAAACCCATAACAAGGTCAAAAATATAAGCACAGAGCTGTCCAGTATGTGATAGGTGATTTATTCCCAACACACCCGACACGTGTTTCGACCAGAAGGTCGTCCTCAAGGCTATAATGTACTGGAGATTAATCCCTAATTGGTCTTGTGAGAAAACTTCTTGGATGAAGTGTATTGGTAGAGGAGATGCAGACTGTTGCCTCTTTTGTAAACCAGAGGAAAAAGCCTACTTGGTGCATGGCTCGATTGCCTTAAAGAGCTTTAAAATGAAGCGCGTTGGCCTGTTTTGTCAAAAAATCCCTATTAGAAAATCGAGGTTCCAATACCTGGAGATCTGTGGCAGGGGTAAATCCCAGCAGGGTGTATGCAAAATGTACCCTGCTGGGATTTACCCCTGCCACAGATCTCCAGTGTTTGGAATAAATCACCTATCACATACAGGACAGCTCTATGCTTATATTTTTGACCTTGTTATGGGTTTGGAATCTTATTTAGAAAGTATTGACTATTACGGATTATAAATTTGCGCAGTACAACTATACACCATAACGCTACTGTATATTACTATTTGGGGTACCAAGGGTAACCTCAAGTATACTTTCCGCTGCATTCTGACATGATTCAAGAAAGTTGAGCGCACTGCATTCAGTCACTCCCTTGCTTTAGTCACTTGCACCCCTGGTCTATGTGACTGCCCCCCAACAGCCGGCCAATGTGGACGTGGTGGTCGAGCCAGCTGCTGGCAGACGTGCCGGAGGCACAGTGCATCCCAACAACCAACAGACCCATGATTCCGACACCTGAGCAGGGCAGTCAGCATCATGGCCAGGAGTCAGAGGTCCCAACCCATTCCCCAGACCACACAGGATGAAGCAATTGTGCGTAGACTGGATGCGATGCATCCTCCACCTACAGGCCATCTGGGACTGCATCCAGCGTGCCACCCGCAGATTTGTGAGGGCTATGGACCGTGACTGCCACCTTCACTGTCTATGGACAGAGGGTGCACAAGCTAACAGAAGGTATCTCAGCCTTTGCCGAAGCCATGCAGGCCAACATGCAGTTGACCATTGTGGGGAGTCTGAAATGAAAGTCGGACACAGTTCTGCCATGTTTTTGGTTAAAGACTTTTATTCAAAGAAAAGGGGTTGGGTAAAGGCCTCCCTGACTCTGCTCTAAGAGGAATTTCCCTATCTAAACATAAAATGAAGGATCGTCTGTGTAAGGATGTCAAAACAAAACTGTCCTGTGTCAAAACATTCTATTCTGACCCTCACACTATCAACTATAGAAAAAGGTGAAAAGAGAAATGTGTTTAACCTGGGAAGGTTCATAAAAAGTGCTCATAAAGAATACATGATTCAAACAAAAGGTTCTTCAGCAAAGAAGGTTCTTGGTTCCAGAGGGTAATCCCCTTCCCCTGGATTTTGCTTTGCTTTTCTTCAGACAATAGTTATTTGGGCCTCACTAGGCAACTACCACATTTGTAGACAACCCCTGTTTGGTTTTACAATATTGGTTTCTTCTTTCTTGTTTAACACACTCCTTTCCAATTGCCTGGTATACTCTCCTGTCAGAACGTCTATTTTCACACACTTGAATGCCCTGGTTTATTCTACTGTCAGGATTTCCGTTTGCACACACTTGAATGGCCTGGTTTACTCTCCTGGCACAACTTCTGTTTGCACACACTTGAATGGCCTGGTTTAGTCTCCAACCAGGACTTCTGCTTACACACACTTGGTTGGCGTGGTGTACTCTCTGGCCAGGACTTGTCTTGCACGCATTGAGCCTCTATCCGCTTCCACAAGTCCTTACATATAAGCTAGAATAACATATTCCTGTTATAGGTTATCCTTTCACTGTTCTTCCAATTATTGCACTTGGCACATCCACACATTGGGAGAGGGTTCACTTGTAACTTAAATTCCCCCTTGTCAATATGTCTAATCTGTATTTTTGTAAATAGTGTTTCAGGTACTTGGACTCAGCGTGCTTGCTGATATGCTCCAGGGTTCTCTCTGCTTCTAGGTGGACTCACCAGTCTTCGTTGGTATTGATTCACTCTCTCGCAGTCTGCCAATGAAAGACATCAGCCTGCTTTCACCTTGTGGTTGCCTTCTCTTCATTTCCCAGTCCTCCCTCCACCGCTTTTGCTGGACACACCTGCTTTCCATTCGACTTTGGTAAGCGGTACACTGTTTGTCTCCATCTATCATGCTCTCTGGGTCGTCTTGGATTAAGGTCTGCAGCTCACCTATGGACTCCCAGTACAACTGGTATGGGATGAGAAGCTGGTTGTCAGTGAGGGTCCATGGGGAGGGCCTGACCCAGGGTATGGGTACTCGTCTTACATGGTGTCTCCTCCTCCGGCTTTCTTCACCCTGTGCTGGTTTTCCTGCCTGCGTAGGCCAACACGCAGCTTGAGCAGCTGAATGTCCCTGGTCGCAATGGCTATGTCATGACCCTTGCCCCTGGCTCTCACTGGCAAGTCAGCCTTCCAGTTAGGGCCAGGTCAAAGGCCTTAAAACCTCATCCAAGACTCTCTTGGAGTCGGTCTTTGGCGCCAGGCTCATAACCATCATGAAGACTAACATTAGAATGGCACTATTTACTTTGGATTATTTAACTTGGGGGGGGGGGGGTTCAGCCAACATGGAGGCACACATATAGCTCAGTTACAAGGAACTGAGCTATGCGGTCTAGTCTTTTGGGTGTGGCCGGCCTGGGACTACTTTACCTGGACTACTTTACCTGAGACTATTTAAACCACACCCAAACAGCAGAACATGCTTTGCGTTATTCTGCTATGGGCAGCGTAACGCTCACTGTGTCCAGTTCTTTGATGTCAGCTTACCTGAAACCAAACATCTGCAGAGAGAGAAAGAACACTACGAAACTTACCTGACTTCAATCCATCGCTGACTTCAGTTCCACTCACCTGAAGGTACGAACTCCATCATCCAGCACCGCCTGCATCCTGGAATACCATAACCTGGAAAGAGGAGAAAGAAAGACAGCATTAGTAAGTGTTTACTCACGTTTCCACCCGAATGAAGAAAGCCACACAATTCTTACCTCGATAGTCATCTCCTGGTCAGTATCATTGCTGGAACATTACGGCGCTCGGCGAGGAACATCGCAACCTGCAAGCAGAGAAAAGACACAGGTTAGCAATATAAAAGGCGAAACAGCGCAGCGCATCGCGCATTACTCACCGGACAGCATTGCGCACACCACGCTTTCGCCTACCGGCCCATGCTCATCTTCAAACTACATGACAACACCAAAATACCTTTCCATACCTAAAAGGAAAGAAGCAAGACATTATTATACGAACTAAGAGGAACATAAGAACTTCATATAAAGACTGTAAAGCAGCAAACCTACAGAGTCACTGCAGGCCTGGATTCCCACAGGGGGGGCTTGCACCAGTGAAGTAACTTGGTCGCTGCTCGCCCCCACATCTACGCGCCCCTGCCACGAGCAGCAGGACGGAGAATCCACCTTTTACAATATTAAGACCCATCTTTAACCAGAGGCATTACCAAGGGACCGGGAGAGGGTTCAAGAGTGCAAATGTTCCAACCAGGGCTGGGTGGTGTCCCCGTGGATACCAGGTGAGCGTAACAGAATGCAAAGACTCAATAATATTATCCACCTGGGCGTCATGGAGACTTCAGAGACTGACCAGTTAGTTCAGTTGTTGGGGCAATTACGCGCTGAAGTACATTCAGCCAGGCAAGAAACCAACGCTCTTAGGAGGGATTTGATTGTTACTAAGGATGGTACCAACAAAATAAGTAAACAATTGCTCCAATCAGAGGCAGGACAGACCCCATTGCCTAGTAACATTCCGCCAGCACCTGTACCAACTTCTTCCACCAATGCAGTACAAATAACCCTTCCTGCGGCAGTTCCTTTAGCTCCACCTGAACGATTTACAGGGGACCCCAAAAAGTATGCAAGGTTCAGGAACCAGTGTCGTCTTCATTTCCTTTGCAGACCTGGGGCTTTTCCTAATGACCAATCGCGGGTTGCTTTTGTCTTGTCATATCTGAGTGGCAGTGCAGCAGATTGGTCGGTACCATTGGTAAATTAGGATAACCCGTTGTTACATGACTTTGGGGGTTTCCAGATGGAAATGGAAAAACTCTTTGCTCGTCATACCCAAGGCCAAGCATTAGACAACAAACTTTTGTCACTCCATCAAGGAAGTCAAGACTTGCTTACATATATAGCAACATTTAACAGACTAGTCGGTGAAGCTGGGTGGCCGGAGGAAAAAAGGACCACACTATTGCATCGGGGTCTACTAGGGGAACTAAAGGATGTCCTGGCTCAAGTGGTTAACCCACCTAAAGACTGTGGAGAATTCATCAACCTTGTGGTGCAATTAGATCACAGATTACAAGACCGAAAAGCGGACCGGATAAGGTTAGACACTCGAGCTGTGTATGTCCGGTCAAAGGATAATGTTCCACGTTGTTAGGCAGAAACCTGTGCAGTTCCCTCTGGGACCACTGCAAAAGATTTAAGACTACAGGTGCTTGGCAGTAAACCCACTTGGTAGCAGTCTGTACCACACAGATTCACTTGGTAGCTGTGGCTGAGCACTCAGACTTCCCTCAAGAAGAGTTAGGCAGTATACAGAGTATTCACAATAGGTCAAAAGAACACAATGGAACAAGTAAACACTGACCAGGGCTTGGTGTAAAAGAGATATAATTATTTATTTAAAACCACATCTAGAAAAACACACAGGCACTAATAGTAAGCAATTCAAGAACACGGTCACTAAACGATATACACTCCCTTAAAAGAATATTAGACAAGTCTTAAGTAAAGTCCCACTTATTTTCAGACAGCGGTGAGCGCTTAACGCAGATGGCACTCTAATAATTCGTTTTAAAAGGGAGAGAAACGCAGAGAATAAATTGAAACAGATCCCAACACTTTTACAAGAACACAACAAGAGAGGAAGGCAAAGTAAAACCGTGAAGTTAGAGTTCAGTAGGCCGGATCCACTTTAAGAGGATCAAACGAAATGTGTCCACGGTCACACGGTTGCAGTGCACAAGAGTCTTGCAAAGGTTCAAAAAAAAGGGTTGGACCAAAAGAAAGGGACCAGTTAGAAGGTCAAGGCTGCCAGCCCAGTCCAGAAGGTTAAGGGGTTATTATTACCTTGTAGCAATCTTTAGAAAGGGAGGCCGGACAGACACAGTACCTTAAAGTGGTGAGAATACTCTAGCGGGGGCAGTTGTTCCTGGCAGCGGATGCAAGTCGGTGCTTCGTCCGGGGGAAGAGAGGATCTCGTCGGGGAGGAAGACAGGAGTCCGTTGCACTGCCAGGGAAGAAACCAGCCGCGGAGTTCTCAGGTAAAAGGAGCGGTCCTTTAGTTCGCGGTCCAGTGGTAAGTGGCTATCCAGTTGCCGGGGTGCTTCGCTGGGCAATTCGACCACAAGCCGGCCTGGGGTGCGAAGAGAAGAAGGTAAACTGGTTGTGCCCACCAGTCAGGGGAAGAAGCCTCTCCAGCCGGGAGATCTTCTCTGTCGTCGGGAAGTCGTGAGTCGGTTCCGCAGGGCTCCACCGGCGGTGTTGTCGTGGTAGGTCGGTTCAGCTTCTCCCTCGTCGGATTCTCAGGTCCTGTGGCGACTTCTGAAGTTCCAGTCCCCAAAGCCCTGCTTTTATGCAGCACAACCCCATTCACTCAGCCTAGCTGTCAATCAAACATGCTAAGTGGTTTGGGCCAATCACACAGGAGTGCGACTTGAGTTACCAAGGTAACTCAGTCCAGGGTGCCTAAACCCCCTCCCGCACCCGCTGTGGTAGTGGCACCACTTTTGGAGGCTTCTGTGGAGAAGCCCGCCAAAAAGTGGAACAAAGGGCTCGACTTGGGTTGGAGTCACAGAAGAGAACACAAACGCCATTTTAGAATCGAGTCCTGGCAAAAAATACCAACCGGCGAATTACTATTAATTAAATAAACCAGCAGTATGTTCGAGGCTATGAGAATTAAATAATTAAAGTTGGTAGCCTCGAACAATGGGAAAATCCCATAGGGATATATTCGCGGTCGAATATAAAAAGTAGTATCCACTGCCACCAGCCAAAACTCGATCAGGGGGGACGGAGACGTGCCCCCTCGACTAACAGACCCCGGGGCAATCGAATTGCTCCGATCAGTACGTCCACAATATGATGGTTTGTACTGGTTTCTGTTAATTTGAGACTAGTAAAGACAATGGTGACATTACATGCCCTGGGAGACAGTAGTCAGTCCCAGGGTATGGAGTCTATGGTGGGGTGTCACTATGACACCCCTGTGTTACTGCACGGAGGGTGCTGTGCAACACACAAAGTAAAAACACATGAGACCCTATGGAGTAAAGGACCCCATAGCCCATAAAACACATTAACAGTCAAAGGAACACCATAAATCATGTCCAAGAGTGGGAGAAAAAGAGTCTCACTCTTGGCAGGAGAAAAAAAAACTCCAGAAATCCAGCAAAGCTGCTGGGGGACTCACTAGGTTAGGAAATTCAGCCTAAAGAGAGAATTCTCCCTAACACACGTACATTGGAAAACACGGTAGAACCCATGCAAATCGGAGGTGTACGCCCCCTTTAACTAAAACTGAAAGAGACAAGAGAGGGCAACAGCAATTATGCTTATATTGCGGAAAATCAGGCCACTTCCTCAAAGAATGTCCAGTGAAACCACCAAGGAGAACTGTTAGACCCACAGAGAAGATAGATAATAACAAGGAGTCGGAAAACTACGAAGCCCGGCAAGCGTGGAGGTCCGCTTGTCGAGTGAGTAGCATGAGCCACAGACCTCACACTTTGCATTACCAGTAATTTTGATCAATCACCAACAACCGTCTCGGATACATGCTCTCGAAGCATACTGTCATGATGCCTACCCCCGGAGCACCAGGCCAGGCCCAGCACCCCCGGGAGCAGGCATCATGCCCCCGGGTAAAAGCCCAGCGGCCCCTTATAGATGCTCTTTGGACTCTGTCCTGGCGCCTTTGGCGCCAGGCTCATGTTGTCATAAAGGAAAGTGTTTGGTGCACTTACCTGATGCAGGCCATGCTGCATACTCACCTGATGCAGACCATGCTGCATGAAGACCCAAGCCAAATGAGGCTTAGGAGGGACTATTTTGTTACTTGGGTGGGGCTGTGGAAGAATACTTACCTAGGACTTCTTCCAAGGCTATTTAAGCCACGCCCGGACAGCCACACGTGCTTCGCGTTGTTCTGCATCCCAGCAGCTGAACGCTCACTGTGTCTGCTCCTGCACCTGAACTCCAGCCACGCCCGCCTCGAACCTGGAACACCTGTAAGGAAAGAAGAGAAGAGAAAGGTGAAAACCAAGAACTTATTTAAACTTCTTACCTGCATCCGGAATCTTCACGCCAGCATTCTTGAAGAAAGACTTCCATTTAAAAGCATTGCGTTGCTCGCTGCAGCGCCGCGCTTCACTCACCTGTCCTCGAGACATCTCCCGGCTCCATCGCGGCTGTCAGCACCGGTCGCCACATCTCTGCACCTAGGGGAGAGAAGAAGAGACAAAAGGTGAGCAGAGGGAACACAGGAGGAAAGGCAAATTTTCAGCCATAATACTTACCGGCTTTTCTTGGTGAACCATTCCACATTTTGGGTCGGCGCCGCTTCGTTGGCAGGTACCGCATCCCGGCCCCTATGGGGAAAGGACAAAAGACATTACTGGGGAATTATAAAGACATTTGGAGGGGTCGCCCTTATCACTAACTCACCTGATTTTACCATTGGCAATTTAACCCCTCAACGCATCGCCTTCGTTCTGCACCTGAAATAAAGGACAGATCACAGGTTAGGAAGACAACATAAAAAGAGGCTCACACTTGAACTTTTGAATCTTCATACTTACGGCGTATCGCTCAGAAAAGTCAAGTGGATTTTGCCAGCGCCATTCTGATAACCAGTGAAGTAACTGGACGAACGCGCGCCCCTGCACCAGAAGCAGGATGGAGAGTTCATCCTTCCAAACCATAAGGTGAGCTTAAACCGGGGGTTTCGGAGGAAGTCAGAGAAGAACGAAAGGGGGCAGGGGGGGATCAAGCATACTATTCTGCAGACAGTTAATCCCCTTTCTCATCTGCAGAAGGATATTCCTACGGGCCAGACAAGCAAGATTTGGGGGTCCTGTTCAATTGGTGGTCCGAGTTCTGTGCATCACGCTTGAAGAGGCCACAGCAACCCAGACTAGCCCAGCGCCTCCGTGGGAGCCAGGTGAGCGTTACACATACATAGACAGGGGAGCAGTTGGGAATTATGTAGACCAAGATCTGGCAGCAGAGATCGGGCTTCCCTTATGCTCTAAGTCAACTACTGAAAAAGTTACTATTGTTGATGGGACAGAAATAGCTTCCGGACCAGTAACCCAATGTACAGCAGCAGTAACCCTACTGTGCAAGGAAGGACACTGAGAATCTATTGCATTCGATCTCATCAAAGCTCCTCAGTTTCGACTAATCTTAGGGATGCCATGGTTGGTAGCTCACAACCCTCTAATAGATTGGCGTGCCAAAAAATTGGCCTTATCCGATGATTGTGCTCGCACGTGTTATTACCAAGAAAAGGGGAAAACAGACTTATGTACATCAGCTACTCCCAGTACGGCGGCGATTGTAATAGGTGTGACTAGTACTCTACCAAATGAATACCAAGATTTTCAAGACGTGTTCCAGAAAGAACAAGCCAATACTCTACCACCGCACAGGCCCTACGATTGTCAGATCGACCTCATACCTGGTGCGCAAATTCCTCGTGGTCAAATCTATGCACTTACTGAACCAGAAAACCTCCATTTGAAATCTTATCTTGATCAGTACCTGGCAAATGGGTTTATCCGCCCACCTAAAATCACCGGCAGCCGGTCCCTTATTCTTCGTACCAAAGAAGGAAGGAGATTTGAGGACTTGCATCGACTATCACGCATTAAACCAGATCATAGTAAAAAAACGTTATCCACTGCCCCTTATTCCCGAATTATTGGATCAAGTCAAAGACGCCCAAATCTATACCAAATTGGACCTTAGGGGGGCGTACCATCTTGTTCGAGCGAAGAAAGGAGACGAATGGAAAACCGCCTTTCGTACCAAATATGGCTTGTATGAATACCAGGTAATGCCTTTTGGACTTTGCAACGCTCCTACTGCATTCCAGTACTTTATGAATGATGTTTTGTGGGAGTTAATCAACGTTTGCTCCCTGGTTTACATTGATGACATCTTAGTGTATTCTGCTACAAAAGAAGACCATGTCAGGCATGTCCGCTCCGTCCTTACTAAACTCCTTTTATCCTCACACCGAAAGGTATCAGAATGGATAGGCACAAGGTAGATGCCATTCTTAACTGGCCGTCACCAACTCCATTTAAAGGAATTCAGAATATGTTGGGTTTTGCAAACTTTTACCGCCGATTCATCCCAGATTTTTCCCAAATAGTGCATCCATTTACATCACTATTGAGAAAAAACAATAAAAGTTCCATTGGACCGAAGAAGCAGAGAAGGCCTTTCAAGAACTTAAGAAAAAAATCACTTCTGACCCAGTTCTACGGCATCCTCGTCCAGACCTCCCTTATATAGTTGAAACAGATGCCTCTAGCATGGCTATGGGAGCTGTTCTCTCACAAAGGGACCCAGGAACTGGCCAGTTACACCCTGTGGCCTTCTGGTCATGAAAATTCTCACCTCCCATACTCAACTATGCTATCACAGACAAAGAACTCTTGGCTATAAAATCAGCTCTCAAGGCATGGCAACACTATCTCCTTGGTGCTAGACATACTGTCATGGTCATATCTGATCATCAAAACATGCAATACCTAAAAACAGCAAAGGCTCAATCATCCCGTCAACTGTGGTGAGCTCTTTTCTTCGCTGAATATGACTATGTGATCACCTACCAGCCAGGAGTCCGAAACGGAAAGGCTGACGCCTTGTCCCGCATGGGTGTTGATGAAAAGGTATACATAACTCCAGATCCAGTAGCCATGATTCCAGAAGACAAACTCCAGGGTTTTACGACAACGTTGACACAGGGTGAACTCCAAAACAAGATCCAACTCTTAATGGATCCCACTTTCTCACAAGAGTGGTGTACTCAAGGAGAACATTACACCATTAAAGACCAGTTACCATATTTTAGGAACCGTCTATACTTGCCAAGTAAAGATTTACAAGAGCAGGTTATTTCGGGTTATCACGACTCCCTGATTGAAGGTCATCCCGGAATTGCCAAAACTCTAGCTAAAGTAAAACAAAACTATAGGTGGCCCACATGGCATAAAGACATCATACAAGTTATTTAATCTTTTGGTGTGTGTGCACAAAACAATTCCCAAAAGCAGAAACCAGCTGGTCTTCTCCAACCATTGGAAATTCCACCCGCACCATGGCACACACTGTCCCTTGATTTCATTACAGATCTACCTCCCAGTAAAGGATTCAACACCATCTTAGTAGTTGTAGACTTGTTCTCTAAAATGGCACTTTATTCCTTTTAAGGGTTTTCCAAATGCATCGAATTTAGCAAAAGTATTCCTGGAGGAAATTGTACGGCTACATGGCTTTCCATCGGTCTTGATCTTAGATCGAGGTAGTCAGTTCGTATCCAACTTCTGGAGGAAACGCTGTTCAATGGCCCAAATTGACATTTGACTATCCACAAGTCAACATCCTCAAACAGAAGGCCAAACAGAAAGAACATACCAAACCCTCGAGCAATACTTACGTTGCATGTTACATCAAGTGGAAAGAAATTGGAAGGACTTATTATGGATAGCTGAATAGGCCTAGAATAATTCATTACACACCAGCACTGGACAAACCCCTTTCTACACTATATATGGTAGACATCCACGTACTTCAGAATTGGATCTCCCAACCCCTTTGGAAATTCCACCGGTAGAAACCCTACATACGACTATTTCCCAGGCCTTCAAAGAAGCAGCAGAACATTTACTCCAAGCCAAGAACAGACAAAAGAAATTTGCTGACCAACATCGTAGCAAAGCCCCCCGACTATCAAATTGGGAGACAAGGTCTGGTTAGCATCAAACTATGTGCCCATAAAAGGGTCTCTGACCTTTCGTCCCCGATATCTGGGATCTTATTCTATTGAATCCATAATAAATCCAGTGGCAGTTAAATTAGCCCCACCACCCACTATGCAGATTCATCCTGTGTTTCACGTATCACTCCTGAAACCGGTACAACCCGATACTCGGGTTACAATACCACCAAAATCAGTATTAGTTGACAGAGAACCAGAGTTTGAAGTAAAGGATATCCTAGACTCAAAATACACCAGATCCAAACTATACTACTTAGTTGATTGGAAGGGATACGGCCCTCAAGACTGATCATGGGAACCTTGTGAATACATTCATGCACCTCGCTTAATTAAAAAGTTCCATCAGAATTACCCAGCCAAACCAGGACCAGGCAGAAGTGCCATCGTGAGAGGGGCCTTGGGTGGGGGAGTGCTGTCATGACCCTTGCCCCTGGCCCTCACTGGAAAGTCAGCCTTCCAGTTAGGGCCAGGTCAAAGGCCTTAAAACCTCATCCAAGACTCTCTTGGAGTCAGTCCTGGCGCCTTTGGCGCCAGGCTCATAACCATCATGAAGACCAACATTAGAATTGGACTATTTACTTTGGACTATTTAACTTGGGGGGGGGGTTCAGCCAACATGGAGGCGCACACATAGCTCAGTTACAAGGAACTGAGCTATGCGGTCTAGTCTTTTGGGTGTGGCAGGCCTGGGACTACTTTACCTGGACTACTTTGGGTGTGGTAGGCCTGGGACTATTTTACCTGGACTATTTTGGGTGTGGCAGGCCTGGGACTATTTTATCTGGACTACTTTACCTGAGACTATTTAAACCACACCCAAACAGCAGAACATGCTTTGCGTTATTCTTCTGTGGGAATCGTAACGCTCACCATGTCCAGTTCTTTGATGCCAGCGTACTTGAAACCAAGGACCTGCAGAGAGTGAAATAACACTACGAAACTTACCTGGAACAGTATCCTGTCTTCAATTCATCGCTGACTTCAGTTCCACTCACCTGACGGTACGAACTCCATCATCCGGCCCCGCATGCATCCTTGAATACCATAACCTGGAAAGAGGAGAAAGAAAGACAGCATTAGTAAGAGTTTACTCACGTTTCCTCCCGAATGAAGAAAGCCACACAATTCTTACCTGGGTAGTCATCTCCTGGTCAGTATCATTGCTGGAACATTACGCCGCTCGGCGAGGAACATCGCAACCTGCTAGGAGAGAAAAGACACAGGTTAGCAATATAAAAGACGAAACAGTGCCGCGCATCGCGCATTACTCACCGGACAGCATCGCGCACACCGCGCTCTCGCCTACCGGCCCATGCTCAACTGCATGACAACAACAAAATACCTTTCCATACCTAAAAGGAAAGAAGGAAGACATTATTCGAACTAAGAGGAACATAAGAACTGCATACAAAAGACTGTAAAGCAGCAAACCTATGGAGTCGCAGCAAGCCGGGATTACCAAAGGGGGGCTTGCACCAGTGAAGTAACTTGGTCGCTGCTCGCCCCCACATCTACGCGCCCCTGCCACGAGGAGCAGGACGGAGAATCCACCTTTTACAATATTAAGACCCATCTTTAACCAGAGGCATTACCAAGGGACCGGGAGAGGGTTTGAGAGTGCAAATCATCCAACCAGGGCTGGGTGGCATCCCCGTGGATACCAGGTGAGCATAACAGGCTATTAGCAGCATGGTGTTTGAAAGTATGTTTGGGGAAGGTGTGTGCCTCATGTAGCCCTCTTGAATGGATTGGGTGCAAATGTGACTTCATTTGTGGCACCTCTCCGCATTTACCTCTACCTGAAAACTGGAGGTAATTGCGCTGTGTTTTGGCTGTATTACTGCCCAATTTCAGCAGTAATACTGCCATATCCCAAGTTTTAATATGGCGTTAAAACAGATTTGTGCTATCGGCGGTAATACCATAGACGGTAATTCCGATGATGGTATCAGTGTCAGCGGAATTACTGTTCACCGTATTACCACTGACTCATAAATCGGAAAGAACAGTAATTGTGGCTGTAATTCTGTTACCACCACTTTTACTGTATACTGCCCAATGGTCCCTCATCATGCCGGTCTAACCTTGCGGTCCAGAACTTCACCTTTCAGCTGCCATCATTGCGTGCACCCTCCCCCACCAGATGATATCATAATTGTGGTTGATTGAACCTCTCTTTGAAGACTCTGGGATATTATGCTAAAGAAAATGATCTTGGCATAAATTTTACAAAAATGAGAGTGATGCAGTTTGGATATAAGCCAGTCCCCAGCCCATCATTCCGCCTGTTGGGTCAAAATTTTGAATATGTGGACAATTATAGATATCTGGGAGTGACTATTAGATGGCAGTGGTTATTTATTTTAATTTTTTGCTTATTTATAATACGCCTATTGTTACGGCTCCGGCGTCCAGCCTTCATCGCCATAGTTTGCTGAAACGGAGAAGGCCTGCAGTCCCTCTCCGACGCTCCTGGCAGTTGCCATGGCGCCTCGGAGAGCATTGTGGCCTTAAGACGGCCCCACCCTCTTTTTCCCCTGCATTCTGCATCTGCTTCCATGGCTACGGGCTACGCGACTCAGGGGGAGGGAGTTAGGAAGGGCAAGTGCAGGTTTGAGGGGAGGGGGGATCAGGGCAGGGGTAGTCTGGTCGAGGAGGGCCTGGTACCCTGTAAGAATCTGAAGGAACCATGCAGCCAGTCAAAGATGCAGAGGGGGACAGTCCCTTATATTGGCCAGAAGAAAAAAGACATACTTACTTACTTACTTCTTTAATTGTCAAGTTTTCTAATCAGATATCAGGATACAATTTAGCTTGGATATCACAGCTGTATAGACAATGCTTTCGCTCTTCTGCATTATATGGTCTGGAGGCAGTTACAATTGCTGATTTAAAGTGGTTGGGTGTATTGGAGGGTACATTTTGGCAGAACTTCGTATCTCTTTCCCCTGGTGAATCAATGTCTGGAATAAGATTGGAGTTTGGATTGATGTCTGTGGAAGGCCAGGTTCTTGAAAGAAAAGGTTTAATGTACTTTAAAACACTGAAAGATCCTAAGTGCCCTATGATGAGAGTACTAAGCACACTTCTAGAGTGTTGTTTGAATCGGTTTGTTATAATGTTTGAGGCGATAGCACGGACACCAGATCAGTCCCTGGAATGGACACCAGATCAATCCCTGGAATATTCATCGTTATGCCACAAATGGAAAACTTAGTCACCTACTTGGGACTGGACTAACAATTAAGATAAATTCAGAACATTAAAATCATATGTTGGGGAGGCCACCGGGGGGTGCGCGGATGGAAGTCTCCCGACTGTGCTTCTCCGTCACCCAGGCCTCTATAAAGTAAGTGTGCCCCCACAGAGTTGATAAGGTGCCGAGGAGGACGGCTGATCCGACGGGCTTTATTTAGTGCGAAGTCCAGAGGTAATCAGTTCAGTGGAAGCAGAGAATCAGCCCTCTGGCGGAAAAGTGGGAAACTGAAAGTAAACTGGGAAGGCCCTGAGCAGTTGCCACCTGTGCTGGGACCGGCTCTGAGGCACCGGAGGAAGTGGTTTGTTGACCCAGCGCTCAGGTGGGTGTCTCAGCTCCCACCCCTCTTCTGGAATGGAGAGAGAGTAGAAGCTGAGAGGGAGGCCTGTGTGCCCCACTGACATACATGGTCGTTGGCAGTGCTCCGTCTCCCTGTGGCGCATCCGCACCGGAGAGACCCGGCCCGCTTGGGGGACTCTAAGAGGGGCATCAAGGAACATGTGTAGCCCTTGTGTGGCACCTGCACAGGAAGGAAACGCAGTCACGGCATGCCGGAGCCCCCTAGGTGGTGGGGCTGTGGTTTCCAGTGGGAGTTTAGTGTGGAGGCAGCTGTCATGCCCTGGGTTCCCCTACACGGACACCAGGGCAATCCCTACAGTTCTTGGAGGCTGCCCTGGCGCCTTTCCCAGCGTCGGTTTGGCCACGGGCGTAGACAGGCTTGGGACCATCTAGTCACGTGGCGCGTCCGCAACGTGCCCTCCGTACCTCCCAACGCCGTGGCTTTTAACACAGCTGACAGACGCGTTTCGGTGCTCCTTAACCATTGCTTTTTATGGCCCTGGAAAGTTGTGTCTCGTGTTTTGTTTCTGGTGTCCTGGATTTTTGTGGTCATTAAACTCAGGACTGTTTTCACAGACCCTGGTCCTGGCTTATTCTTTTTGGCTTCTGACTTTCGGTTCCCTCTGTCTGCCTTCCCCTGGCTACTCGACCTTTGGCAATGTCCCACGGATATTCTCCTGTCTGATCCTTCCATTCCCAGTTCCTGCATCTCCACTTTCATTCCCACTACAGTGCCAGCGTTACTTTCCAACGCTGGGCACTGCTCCGACAACCATGTCTGCTTTTCATATACTGAGAGCTTTTCTGCCTTTATCTTCCACACATCAGTGGTCTTGTTTAAGGACGCTTTCCTGCATATCCACACAGGTTCTCTCATCACAAGCACCAACGGATCTGAATACTGTTTTCTTTATGGACGCTCTGCTGCTTTTCACTCCCACTCTTAGTGACCTGTTGGACGCTCTGCGGTGATTGGACACAGGTTACTACTTTGAATTATTTGCTGGACTTTTCTGGAACGCTCTGCTGCCTTCTTGCTGCATGTACACTTTCTTCAGGATTCCCTTAGCTTGCGCCCTTGTGCCGTTCGGGTCAGGGTTCACTGTTACAGACACCCCTCTTGGGACTTGGTTCTTCTGGAACTATACTCCATCAACTGTGGTGAACTACCTTTTGGCTACAAGTAGGTTTCCGGCTTATCCACTCTATATAGCAGGTAAGAGTGGGGTTGCCGACGGTGGTGCGGCTGTACCTCTTTTTGACTATTGGTACTTATTGAATCCATTGTATCTTCTTTTTTACTTAGCTCTGTTGCTGCTCCTGCCTTTTCATTCAACCCCCTAGCCTGTCAGGTATTCTACTATCATGCAGGCTGCGCTCTTAGGGGGAAAGTATTTTTATCATCAGTGTTCCAGACCCCGGACACCCTCTGAGTGACCTGTCTCCCAGGGTCTGTGGCTCCTCCCCACAGCCCTCGGTACATAACAGCGGTAGAGTGCCAGGTCGCCTTGACTCCCCTTGGGCCCGGACTCCCGCTGGTGGACATCCTTTCATCGCGGGATGTTTTTTCGCTGGGTTTTTTACAGTGGATTCTTTTAAAAAAAACACATCACATTTTTTGTGGTGGTTAAAAAAAATATATAAATTGGGTGTGGGTGTACAGGAATATAAAAAATAAACCCACAAAAAAACATCCCGCGATGAAATGACATGGAACCGGTGGAAGTGGCCCGCGCAGAGGTTCAAGGTTGACCAACAAGCTCCGGGGAAGTGCGGATTGAGAAATGAGGGCCCCCAGGACTGGGGCGTGTGCCTGCCTTGCTGAACCTGGACACAGGGGTTGGAGGAATTAGGGGAGGCACTGTGAGGCTGCACTTTGTCCCTGTGCTGTTGGATTCATTAAAACCCTGGATGATCTGAAACTGCAGACTAATGGAGTTGGAATTTAGTGATCCCCCGGGCATGTGTGGTTGCCGCCAACTGGGTCCGCAATAGGTCAGGGTTGTAGGGGAGGTGTGTGGCCCCGAACTCGGGGCATGTGCCTGCCTGCCTGAGGCCCACTATATAAGCAGTAACGTCCCTGAGGAGAGGGTATGGTGGAGTCCATGGGGGGAAGGCACATACTTGTGGAGAATTGCCTAGCCCAGCAAACCAGAACGGGCCCTGGGGAACCCGACTGTGGGTACAATAGAGACTTGCCACCCTCAACTACTTGCTCTGAGGACTGCTCGCTGTGCTGCTTGGTATCTCACTGCCGGGACCTTCTCATTGACCCTTCCCCCGTGGGGGATTGAGTGCAGGGGGGCCTGCTCCAGGGTGGTGCCCCACCGTGGCACAGTGTTATATGGAGCCCAGATCTCGGTTTTCTGAATTTCATACCTGGGCAGGATGGAAGGCGCAGACAACAAAGGGAAGGCGATGGTGGCCGCAAAGAAGGATGTTGCCTCGCTAATGGAGGAAATCTGGGGCATGAGGGCCGACATTGGGGGTAAAGTTCACAAGATCAACGTCAGATTCGACAAAATGGAGGAGAGGCTACAAGAGGTGGAACATAACCAATCCTCCCTAGATACTTGGCGAATGGATGTAAGGATGGGCGAACTGGAGAGAAGGGAAGCCGAGACGGTGTTCAAATTTTTTGAGAATCGCGTGAGGAGAAACAACCTCCGGTTCTTTGGGGTGCCAGAAAAGGACGGGGAGACGGAAAGTGATCTCAGGAGAATGATGCATGAGATTACAAAACTCCTCTTTGAGGATCACTCGATTGTCTAAACAAAAATTCAGAGGGTCCATAAAGCCGGTGGTCCGTCCAGAGGACCGAGATCGGTTCTGGCTGGCTTCCACAAGTACCAAGATAGGCTCAGAATCTTAGACAAAGCAAAGGCCAGGGGGCTGGTGTTGCCAGGTACGGCTAGAATTGCTATCTTTCAGGACCTTGACCCTCATGAAGAGGCGGTTGTGTCTACCCTTGATAAAGTGGCTGAATGGGAAGGGTGTATGATATAGATGGGGACTCCCGTTCTTGATTTGCTTCGAGCTTGAGGGGCAGATGTGCCGGGTCGTGATGGAGGAAGAAATAAACAGGCTCACATTCTTGGAGGAAGAACTGCCCCCGGCTCCACAGGGGAGGGGGAGGGAGCGAAGGAGACAGAAGATGGCGTGTTAAGGGCCCAAATAGGAGAAAAATCCCATGCTCAAGGAAATTTAGGAAGCTGAACACGTCCCCTCCCAATACATCTTGAACACACTCCAAGAGGTGGCACAGAGGTGGCCTATGGGAACTCTATGTATAGTGTGGCCCTCTGGCGAATATCAGAGGGGCGGGCACAGTCTGTACTTTGTGGGGTGTAAATGTGTTCTAAGATTTGTTGAGGGGGTTTAAGAAATGCGGAAAGGCGTCTGGTTTGTAATGTGTTTGTTGAAGTTTGGGGGGCTGGGGTGGGGGCACCCAATACTGAGGTGCCTAGGGCTGAGACCTGGGTTCCGGGCTTGTTTGGTGGTTCGGACTTACCTAGTGATGGTTACTTGGAGGGGCACGGTGCTGCAGGGGGTTGGTTGGGAGGGGAAGGGGGTTTAGGTTAGACGTGATGGCTCTTGTTATGTTCACCTGTGGAATTGAGCTTTTTGCTGTGTGGGGGTTCGATTTTTCTGAGATTCACTTTGGGCATAGGATTTGGTCATGGCTGAGAGAATTGGAGACACGAGGGGTGACAGTTTGCGTGTATGTACATTGAATGTTAAGGGGTTCCACTCACCCCCAAGAGGTCTTTGGTTGCTAGAGAATTTAAGAGGTCTGGGATTGATGTCTTATTCCTCCAGGAAACCAGGTAATCAGAGGGGTGTTGAACAAAGGTCAGGGTTGTGGCCTTATTAGAGGTGAATACTGGGGGTCAGGAATAACTAGAAAGGCAGGGGTAGGGCTCTAGATATAAGTGACGGGCCTTAATCAAGAAAGTAAGGTTTACCTTTGCAACGTTATATGCTCCGAATCAGGGTCAGAATAGATTCCTGCAAAGAACCTTAGAGAAAGTAATGGGCGAGGGCTGGGGGCATCTTATACTTGGCGGTGATCTCAATGTTTGGATGGATGCGAGTCTGGATAGGCAGGCCAAACACGAGGGGGGAACGGAAACCTCAGAAACTAGAAGATGTGGAGCTCAGAACAGCCATGAACTGTACAGGCTTTAGGGACATATGGCGGTACTTCCACCCACAGGTGAGTGGATTCACTTTCTACTCTGCTCCACAAGGTACTCTCACAAGAATAGATTACGTGTATTTCTCAAGGGATCTATGGGAAGTAGCGAGGGATTCAGGGATTCGCCCCATTTCCTGATCAGACCATGACATGATGTCAGTAGTTAATTGGGGAGGTCTGTGCCTTAGAAACTCTAAATTGAGTTGCAATGAGCCGCTGTCGAAGGACCTGGTGTTCAAAGAACAAATGGAGAATAGAATTAAAGGATTCTTTGCCATCAATGACACAGGCGAGGTGAGAAAGGGGATGGTATGGACCTCGGTGGAAGGCCACATGGAGGGGTTTGTTGATTACAGAGGGGGCTGCAAGGAGAGGGAACATATGCTTGAAGAGAAAGGACTAAAGGAAAAATATAGGAGCCCTGGCAAGGCTCGCTCAGTCATCACCCACAGATAGTGAGGACCGCATTCTGGAGGCGAAGGGCCTGAGAGAGGAGTTTAAATGAGTTTAAATGGCTAGAAGAGGGGAAGATAGTCCGCACTCTATTCTGAAACAGACATTTTATGAGAAAGGTTATAAAGGTGGATGCTTCTGGCCACGAGGTTACAGGGACAACGGGCTGAGAGATAGGTCATGGAGGTGGAGGGAAGGGGGAGACAAGGGAGGGCACAGTGGAAGGGATCCAGGAAGCATTTGCCACATTCTACAAGGTTCTATACAGGAGTGAGGGGCAGACTGCCATGGGGGAAGGTTAATGAATATCTGGAAGGGGCCAGCTTCCCGTCCTTATCAGAGGTTGAATCGGGGGCCATGGATGCCCCAATTACTGCTGAAGAAATTCAGAACGCTATAGGGTGCCTCTGGCTTGGGAAGGCACCAGGAGAGAATGGTTCCACCCTAGGATTCTATTAAATATTCTTGTCAGTCCTGCTTCCCTTCTTGACACTATTCTTTTAACAATATTATGAAGACGGAAAGGGCTCGGGATCCAGTTGTCCAGGCCCTCATTACAGTGATACCCAAGGAGGGCAGGGACCCTAGGTCCTATGGCTCCTATCGCCCAATTTAACTCCTAAACATAGACGCCAAGATTTATGCTAGGGTCCTGGCGGCGAGGTTGGAGGTTCATTTACCGAAATTGGTTCATTCTGACCAAGTGGGGTTTGTAGGTGGGCCTAAGGGAGCAGACACTATGAGAAAGACACTGCACTTGATAAATGAGGCTCAGGGCATTTGGGGTGACCCCACTCTTCCCTCTGTGGGTTGAGTGGGATTTCCTAGAGGCGGTCCTTACTAAAGCAGGGCCGGGCAAAAGACGTCTTAGTGGTATCATGACGATTTACTCGTTCCTGAGCGCTTGGGTGGCGATGAATGGGGGATACTCAAGGTGTTTTAACCTGTGTAGGAGGACGAGGCAGGGTTGCCTGCTTTCCCCTGCCTGCTCTTTTTGTGCTCTCACTAGAACCCCTGGCCCATAGACTGAGACAGGACCCACAAGTGTAGGGGTTTTGTTGTGGGCGGGATGACTTACAAATTGGGCCTGTACACGGATGACATGCTGCTGCATGTGGTGAACCCCCTGACCATTGTGCCGGTTGCGGTAGGTGCGATTGAAGAATATGGTTGCAAGGCAGGGTTCAAAATAAACATGGGCAAATCGGTCCTTATCTGCCTTGAATAAAAGCAGGTACGGAGATGTGGCGCGATTCTCATCCCAGGGCATGAAAGTTAGTTTGGGGACATTGTGGTACCTGGGAATTAGCGTCACAACAGAGCTAAAGAGTCTCTATGAGGCAAATTTGCCCCCCCTGATGACTGGACCGGAGAAAGATCTAGTGAAATGGAATAAGCTGACCTTCTACTGGATGGGATGGTTGAACGCGATTAAAATAGTGGTACTCCTCAAGATTTTTTACCTGTTCCAGATGCTCCCAATACAGATCCCAGACTCCTACTTTGAAGTAACCAAGGGCACTCTCTCGTGATTCCTCTGGCAGGTGAAGAAACCTAGAGTCTCTAGTGTGGTACTGAGTCTTTCAAAGGACAGTGGGCAGAGGGGACTTTCGGACATACCATTGTACTATACAGCCCCACAGTTTAGAATTCTAATTCTGCATCTCAGACGGTGGGAAGATTTGCAATGGGTGGGTCTTGACAGATAACACTTATGGACGGCGACGGTTGGGGAATGGTTGTGGGTTCCTAGGTCAAAGCTACTTCGAAGGATAAGGGAACACCACATTGTGGGTACCATTTGGATCATTTGGCGACAAGGAGCGGGATTGGGTGTCGTTACAACGTGGCCGTCTCCACTGGGTCATCTCTGGGTACTGAGGAATAGGCACACCATTCCGAATCCGGAGAGGTTCCAAGCTTGGTATGAAGCGGTTTGGAAAGGGTTGGACAATTGTGGAGAGACGGCATGTTCATTACAATACTAGAGTTGGAAGAGGTACTGGGACTGGGCACGCTCTCTGTCTTCTCATAGCGATAGTTGAAGGGGGTGATTATGAGGGAGGCTTGTAAAGAGAAAATAGAGGGAGCTTACACCCTTCAAGAAGATCCTGGAAACTGCATCTGGTTCCAAGGGAGTGATTAGTGCATTATACAGGGCCCTAACAGAGACAAGAAGGGGATACTCAGACAGCAATGGGAGGGAGACCGGGAGATTAAACTTCCACCGTACATGGCAGAGGATGTGCCAGGAAGCCTCCCAGACATCACTTTCATGCCAGTACAAACGACATTCCATTACATTGTTGCACAGGTGGCAGTATGACCCGGTCAAGCTATGATATGATATGATATGATATGGTATTTGTAACGCGCCTATACACAAGTGTTTCAAGGCGCGACGAGGCAGGGAGGGAGGGAAACAAGGGGAAGACAGACAAACGATCCTACTAGGCCAGGTGTCATTCAGATCGCGCAAGTGCAGAGGTAAGGGGAAAAGGAGAAAGTGCAGGGGGAGGAGGTGGGGGGGAAAGTGCAGTACAAGGTAAGTAGCGTAATAAAATAATAAATAATAAATAAAAGGGCCAGCTGGTGGCAAGTGCGAGGTAAGTGCAGAGCAAGTGCTGGGAAGGGGGCTGTAGGGATACAGTGACAGTCCCACAGTGCAGGGGGAGCCAGGGAGGCAGTGCAAGTGGAGAGTGGCTGGGCCCTGGACCGAGGTCACTGAGAGTGGCCCAGATGCAGGTTTAGTGCAGAATTCAGTGGGGAGTTAAGCAGGTTTAGCAGGGGAGAGGGAGAGAGAAGGCAGAAGCGAAGAGGAAGGTTTTGAGGTGCTTCCGGAACCGGAGATGGTTCTCCTCGAGTTTCAGGGAGGCAGGAAGGCTGTTCCAGAGGGAGGACCCTGCTGCGGAGAGAGATCTACCCCCAGCTCGTTGCTTCGAGAAGCGGCTGACCATGAGGGAGTTGGAGACGGATGAGCGAAGGGCTCGTGAAGGAAGATATTTAGGAAGAGAGAGTTGAAGGTATTTAGGCCCCAAGCCCCAGAAGGCCTTGTGGACAATGCAGAGGGTTTTGAACTTAATCCTCGCAGCCACTGGGAGCCAGTGAAGAGATTTCAGTCCTGGAGAGATACGGTCCCTGGGCTTGAGGCCAAGGACAAGTCTCGCAGTTCTGTTCTGGATAAGTTGCAGAGGGCGGAGAGTGGAGGCAGGCAGATTAAGATAGAGGCTGTTACAGTAGTCCAGCCTTGAGAGAACCAGGGCTCGGGAGACAGTGAGCTTCTGGGGGAAGGAGAGGAAGGGAAGAATACCTCTGAGGAGGTGCAGCTGGTAGTGTGACTTCTTAGAGACGTCAGATATATGAGGAGAGAAGGAGAGTGTGGAGTCGAAGATGACCCCGAGGTTTTTAGCCTTGCAGGTAGGGGCAGGAAGGGGGCCAAGGGAGGCCGGCCAGAGAGCTGCAGGGAAGGAGGGAGTGGGTGTGCCGATGAGTAGAATCTCAGTCTTACTGGCGTTAAGGCAGAGGTCATTGGCGGCACACCATTCCTGGATAGCAGACAGGCAGTCGGAGATGAGGGAAGGAGAGGAGGAGGCCGAGGGTAGCCTGAAAATGAGCTGGGTATCGTCCGCATAGCACTGGAAGTGGGGGCAGAGAGCGGCGATGCGGTGGGCAAGGAGTGCCAGATACTGGTTGAAAAGCCAGGGAGAGAGGTTGGATCCCTGGGGGACACCACAGGTGGAGAAAAAGATGTCAGAGAGGAAGGAGCCCATTTGGACCTGGGAGGGTCGACCGGAAAGGAAAGAGGTCAGCCATGCCAGAGCCTGACCAGTGATACCCAGGTTATCACGGAGACGGTTGAGCAGGATGGCATGGTTGACAGTGTCAAAGGCAGAGGAGAGATCGAGCAGAATGAGAACACATGGAGTGTTGGAATCGAGGTTCAGGAGCAGGTCCTCACGGATGTTCAGGCTCTCCAGAATGTTCCAAAGTGGGAGCCCCATGTGCTGGCATGACTGTGGATCGAGGACCGATTACTGGCATATGTGGTGGGGATTTGATGTGGTCCAATCCTATTGGGATGAAGTCTTCAGGGGACCTGGACGGGATCACGAGAGGGAAAACACTGATGTTGCTACTGTTTGGTTTACAAGAGCATGAGGGACAATATATAAGGTTACCGAAAATGGCCCATAGATTGCTTCTGGCCCAGAGGGCATGTTTGGCTGCACATTGAAAAAGAAAGCTGCCTCCTGGAAAGAAAGGATCAACACGGCCCGGAACGTATACCTGATGCAACGCTTAACGGCAGCAATTCACGGTGTCTCTGTGTCTGTGGAAATAGAATGGTCGGATTTTTGTGAAAGATATACCCAATAGGAACAAGGAGTATTTGCCTCATCTTCTAGTGCGGGGAGAGTCTCGACACCTCGATTTTTCCAACCGCGAGTTTACCATACACAGACTGAAATTGACACTTGTCTACAGACCAATGATCCCTCAAGAAGTGTAACAAATGTGTAGGTGAACATGTTAGAGCTGTTCTTTTGTTACATTGATGGGGGGGTTAGGAGTGGGAGGGGGTGCAGGTTAAAAGACACATTTGCATGTTTTTGTTCTAATGTTGCTGAACCTGTTTTTTTCCGTATCCTATTGTTCCAAAACATAAATTGTCATTTTCATGAAAATGTAATAAAGCTGAAATTTAAATTAACAAAACATCATCTTTTGATGTGTTTGAGAAAACGCACAAATGTCGTGCTGCTCAAAGATATATAGTAATATGTCCTTCAACTAAAGTCTGAAGGGTTCATACTACTAATTTGTATTAATCAACTTCCTGCGTTGAGTTGAGTGGGTGCTAAAGATGGCTTAGCTCTGGAACAGAGACACTGTCGGCTATGTAATGTGTGTAGCAAACTAGACTCTCCCAGACATGTACTATACTGAATGTTTAAGTTCAGGGTCTTTTTATAGGACGGAGTTGAGTGAATTTGTTTACCAGTCTGACGAGATTAAGAGCTATAACTTGTGTAAATACTGCCTTAGTACAAAGAACATAGCGTTGCACAATGCACCTCATAGAGTATGGATCAACATTGCTGCTAAATTGAATATTGATAGATTTGTTTTTATGTATGGAAAAGATATTTTAACTGTAGTCTTACATATATAAACAGGAAGTCTATTAATAGAACGGTTGTAATTTGTATTGTGAAAGAAATGATATATATAGATGTTAAAGATGATATCGTTTAGTGTATGATTGTGTTTGGATAATTGTTTCCCTAAAAAGTAGCGTGTGCCCAGTAGAATTTTAAACCAAAATACAGATAACAATCCCAAAACCAAAAATGCTTGTTTCACAGCCAAAAAGTGCTCGGCCCACCCGATTCAGAGGATTGAAAAACAAATTATTCCATCCATTTTTCATTCAATAAAAATAATACAGGTTTCAATACGCGATGCTGCTCGAATAACAATCTGCGAAGAAGCTGGTCGAAAATGATCCTAACTTCAGCGTCTGCGTGAATAGTAGTAGAGTGTTAAACCCTGAGAACCTGATTAACGCTGAGATTGATTCCCAGACAATTACAAACTTCAACTGTTAGGCACAGTGAAACTGTAAGTAACGTTTATAGCTTCTACGACAGCCCAATTCTTGGTACCATCCACTGTCAGCATCGCTTTCATAAAGTCTCTTTCACTTTCACTCTTACTCTAATTCTAACCCTCCAGTGACATCATCAACGTGATCAGCGGAAAAACGCAGTACGTACAGCATACGGACTGCGTGTCATTACCATTCTGAAAACGAGCGCGCACTTGTTTTCAAGACCCAGGGCAGCGCGCGCACGAGGTCTAGCGTGTGCACAGATCGCGTGCACGGTAGGACTTCACGCACGCATGCGCAGTACAAGCTTCGGGGGGGCTCTTTAGAATTTGGTTGACATGTCTCGTAGAGCCCTGAGGAGGCTTAAAGGAGACCAAAGGGGCCAGGAGCCTTTGGGTCCTTTAGAAGTTCAGTCCGGGTCAGAGGAGGAAGAGGAAGTTAAAAGCCGTGCCTTGAGGAAGAACAAGAAGGGCAAGAAACTTCTATTAGAACGTGGAGTCTGCAACGTGTTCGAGTTGGTAAGAGAGCAGGGTGCATTCTTAGAATGGGGATGTGTGTAGACAGCTCACCGTTATCGACGGGGGCGGGCGTGGCAGTACAATCATATGGGGCACATCACCACACAAGAGGACTTAACTACAGGGGGACAGTGGAGCTAGTACACTTACAAAAGGGAATAGAACACCTAGAAAAGTACGCTCGCAGAGCACATCGAAGACCGGGCAGCGACGTCATCCTATGCATAGATAGCAACTTTTGACAATTGGCTTGAGGTTCATGTTAGCAGCAACATTGCACACTACTTGCCCAGCCCTCAATCGCCGTGCCTTGTCCCAACCGAAAGTACATCTTGCTTTGCTTTGATTACTTGCATAGCACCACACTCTTTTGATGCACGGATGCCATACATACCCAATGTCTGCGTCTTATCAACATCATGCCTTGTCACCTTGTGAGCGTATTCTACTGTCATTGTCTAAACTGGAGTAACAAAGAACAGTAGCCTTTTCCTACTCTTGTAGACTCAACACATCACAGGGCATTTCTATGTTCGCTGACCCTAATTTGATTTTTTTTACAGGTTGAAAGCTATCAAACAGTGTTAATAGCATGCAAATTGGCATTTTAAAGCAATTCGAAGTTTAATGTGGGATGTTTTGGTGTAGAAGACAGATCGATGCTTGTCTATTGAAATGCCTAAAAGAAACCCAAGAAGGGAATTGCGAAAGTAGCAGATTGAAATATATGCAAGTTAAATAATTCCCCGGACTTAAGCAACACCTATAAGGTAAAACGATTGCATAGAGTTCAGATGGGGAGAAATGGCATGTGAAGAGGAACACGCATCTTGTAGGTGTTGTTTGGTTATTTTCCCATTGACTTCTCATGCCATTCCCAACCAGTTCCTGCCGCCTCCCCCCCAAAAACACCTCCTCATGGTAACTCGTTGAGCTTGCTTAAATCAAGAGTTTTCATCTAACTTTGCGCTCAAATTGCGTGCCAGTGCTTTTTCAAAGCAGTCTTCTGGACAGTAATGGCTCAATTAGAGCTCTAAACCCACTACTCCTGTAAGAAAAATGTCTTAACCAGGTCAGCCTTCAGTCACTTTATTTTTTTAAGCACTATGCCTGCCCTTCACCGAAGTCTTGTTACATTTTTTTTCCTTTATTGTTATGGTTTATATAAACCTTTACAAAGTTTTAAAAAAAGAATTAGACAATACAAACAGCATGTTAAAAATGTTCAAATGCATCATCATTATTTGGAAACTTACAACCAAAATCACAAACATATGCACAACATGTTAATATTTTTCCTATACACCTTGGTTACTTTGAAACTTGCAACCAAATTCACATTCAATCAAATATTTCATCGAACATATTACAAGTACGTGTTATTCCAAGTTACATATATTCTTAAGCATTTACTCTCAATTTCATTACTACAGAATCGCCATGTAGCATTTCATACCACAATTGTTCTCTATAAACATTTGATCTATTGTTAACAAAATGTGCAAAGTATTCAATCCTTTTCGACATCAATTTTGGACAGAATAATAACAAATGCAATAGTGTCTCCTTTTCACCTTCAGTCTTACAGTGTTGACAATATTTATAATCCTCAGAAGTTGGATATCTGATATTACTTATCTCTTGTGTGTTTAAAACATTACATCTAAAACGTGTAGTGCAGTTCCTAAATGCACTCAAAGGATATTTTACAATGTAGGATTCCGGTTCAGGGTACCACTTCCAGAATGAAACAACTTGGAAATATAATTTAGAATCACAGCATTGTTTTCCACCCAATCGAAAGCTTTTACCAGCATCTTCACTTTGGATGGATTTTCAATAAGTATTCGTATAGAAATACCCAAATTCGTTAGTGTGGAATCAACTTAATTTTTTTACATACACATGAATATCCCTTTTTCATCTTCAGCTAGTTTGTGGTACATGGACTTTTTGTCCCTAACTATTTTCTAAATAAGGTTAACTTTTTCGAAGCAATCTAAATTCATATCGTATAATTTCCATAGGGATACATTTTGGCAGAAAGTACAACACTTTTCGCCATACAATTGGTTAAATGATTTTGAAGTAGGGGGATAGTACCTCGGGGGGAAAAAACTCTAAACCACAAGAAGTACAAGGGATAACTTTCATACTATAAAATTCCCTGCACGCATACTTCGAGTATCTTCTGAATTTTCTTTGGATGACTCTTTGCTTGGAAGCGTCAATAGCCTTCAACCGTCGACTATTTTTTAAAAAGTAATTTGACATAGCACTAGAAAATGAATAACCAGAATATCGCAGTGCATTTTGAGATTTGATCAATGTAACTTCACAAACCCATGTGGGTCTTGGGATTATTTTGTTATGCTGACCCAAATTGATAATTACAGTTTTTATCAGATTTATTTTCAATTTCAGCTCTGCTAGGAAGGTAGAAAATCTTATTAGTCTTTGCAAACCCATTTTTGTGCATTCGAAAAGTAAAAAGTCATCAGCATAGGCGACCCATTGTACTTTCAACTTGCCTAATTTGGGGGTGACTAGTCCACTGCTATCAAGTGATCTTCCAGCTGCAGATACGTACAGATATAGGATTGCAGCATGTGAGCAACCCTGTTTAAGGCTGTTGTGCGTCTTTATTTCATTTGACATGAGACCCTCGTTATTCAATCAGACTCTTATCACGGTTTCCGAATACAAGTATATCAACAATTCCAACAGGCCTTTGTCTATTTCTAATTCGGTTAGCCTTTGCCAAAGTGTCGATCTGTCGACCATGTCAAAGGCCATCGACAGGTCCATTGACGCAAGATAAAGCAGAGATTTGCCTTTAATTTATTTAACATTTATAAAGTGCTCACACAGCCCGCAGGCATCGAGGCACTGTTACAGGAATTGTTTGTTTTTCTTAGTTGCGTAATTGTGTTTTTTTGTTTTTTGTCTTAGTTACGTATTTATAACACGCCTAAACACCTAGAGGTTTCTAAGCGCGGACCCGGGGATCGAACCTGTTGTTGCTTCGTGTCGTCTTGCTTCCAAGATGCGCAGGCTGCCGCTGAGCTATCCTCCCGGGACAACTGAAGCATTTCTCTGTAGCTGTGTAACAAGCAGACCACCAACGTCAGTGTCCATTCCTTTTATAAATCCTACCTGTCTAAATTCTAGGATATCGTTTTTGTCTATCCAGGCTATTAATTTATCCAAAAATATCAAAGAAAAAAAATCTTTGCCTCAACATTCATCAAGGAAATTGGCCGATAATACATCGATTGCCTTTCTTGAAGATTAACATGACATAAGACATTTTCCAAGAACAGGGAATTCTCTTGATTGCAATGACATCAATGAACAGTAATTGCAGAATATGAGCCCACATTATTACCTTCTGTTTAAGCGTTAAAACGGACAAATTATTCGGTCCAGCAGTGTTAGAAGACTTGGATTTTCTAACATGTCTTTTTATGTTTTCTACTGATACGTCCAAATCCCAATCGGAGTTGAGGATTTGAGCCTCCAGCAGAACCTTGTCAGGGACTCTATACAATTTTTCGAAATACTCCATCCATACACTTCATTTATCGGGTTAGTGGTTAATTGCGTTTGAGTCACTTCAGTATTTTTATTAGTGACCAAAAATTCCTCGAGTTATGTATGCCCTTTCATGGCAGTAAACATGACTTCACTGTCTTTTTGTTGCATAGCAGAACAATAGTAATTATCACATTTTTATATTGTTGCCGACAATATTACATTTTATTTTTGCATGTTAAGTCGTCTTTTTGTTTTTTAACCATCAAATTTCTTTAATGCAGAATAAAATCTCCATATCAAACTTATGTTTGTGATTGAGTTTAACATTAGTTTGTTTTGAGTCCTTTATACCAATTCTTTGCAGTGCAAGCTCAAGGTGATCATTTATCAACAGAATATGTACAGAATTTTTTTCCGGAGTACTTGAATTGAAATTGTATAACAACATATTGTTGAATTGCACTGTTTTAAAAGGATTCCATTTTATACGAGTACCTCTAACATTAACATCAAAGTTTGCGCAATATAACTTTTGCGATGGGCCTTTTTTTTTGGCCATTCCAGGTTAATGGATAACATTGCATGATCACTAAATGCTGTGAATTGCACATTCATATTACCCAACGTGACAAAAATGGGCTCGCTTTCAAACATAGTCAATTATGGAGGACTCGCCACAAGCTTGCCATATTGGTTTACTATTGTGCATTAGCTATAGTCCCCAACTTCCTGCGACAACCATAAACTTCCTCTATACATTTTACTACCATTTTTGGGATTGGAATCGCCCAAGGTAGCTGTTGCCCATTCCATATCAGTACTAGACATATTACAGTCAGCGTCAGATCGCCAGCAAGATTTATCAATCCCCCAAAGTTTAAATCAAGTTAATCCTCGATCATTATATTTATTTTTTCAATCACTTTTCCCAATTGAATGTTAGTGTACTCAGCTGCATTCCAATATATATTTACCAACATTAAATGGACTAGTCGGTATTGGGTTCCTATCCGGAAAGACACTATCATGATTGAGTCGAAATTACAGCTTCAGAAACCATTTCGATATGAGTCATTACGATATGCAAGGGCTAGGCCACCCTTAGGACGACCCCCTAACTCCACATTTTGCTTGTAGAGACAATACCTCGAAACCTTCCCACATGAGTAGGCCTTTTGCCCATGATACTTGAATTAGAATAAAGTCAAACTTTGCCAATTCCTCACATACTTTGTTGCTCAGTATCAAGTGAGAGCATCCTCTCGAATTCCAAGATACTAAACTGTAGGAGAGTGCTTCGCTAAAGTGGTCTCCCGATTGTTTTTAGCTGGGCAGTCGACTCTCTTAGAGATATAGCTAGAAATCTCCATTCCTGCATATCTTTTTAAGAGTGATCTTTCATCGTCAATAGGCAAATTCCTGTTATTTTTTGCAGTTTCTGACATATCCTCTCTTGGTGTTGATTTACTTATAGGATTCGAGTTAATAATTTCTTGAAAGTTACATATGTCAAATCCTCGTTTCTGAAGCAAGCCAGCTTCCTTCAGAAGCAGAGCCCTCACAAGAGGTGATGGAATTATTAGGCAAACATAATCATATCTAAAGCTATGAATGTAGTCTATCAACTTTATATCAGCAGACGTTATCAGGCTAAGTTCTGGTATGTCTGCAAATGGACTCAAAATATAAGGTCTGTTCAGTGAGCACAGACCACGTCCTCAAACACATAGTATATTATTAAACTTGGTTCGGTAGGGTAAACCGGATGGTGCAAGCAGTTCAAGAGCTCTTTGGATTTTTTATAACATATCTATTCAAGTCAGGTACTGGACATGGCTCAATTGCATCTTTAGAGTTGGAAAGAGCAGACGCATAAGTCCCAACTGCCGGCTGATCTGGGTAAATATATGGTCCTAGGTTTTTCATGCCTCCATAATCGTTGTATTGCAGAGTGCTGGAATTAGCATATTGGCCTAAATTTACGGTCCTCGACTAGGCCATTCATTGGCTGTTGTTTACAGCCTTGGATTCCAGAATTTTTTTATTCAAAATATTTTCTATTTGTCCTCGGACTGATTCCTCAGACATGAAGTTATTACTTGATGCAGTATGGTTTCCTTCGTCTTGGTCCCTATTATTAATATTACTGCTAGCGGCAGAAATTATCTGTTTCGGGGGACCTTTATATTGTGACTCCTCAGCTTTCTGTTTATCACCGGCCTCTTTGCCTGTGAAGTCCACTCCAATGTTGGAGTCAGTTCTTACTTGCTGCTTCTGATACCTTTCCACTTCCCACCTCCCTTTTGCTAGTTTCATTAAAGGAGGTGCAGGATTTAACTCAATTGGAGCAGTTGTGCCAAAGTGTTCTGATACCTCTATGTTCGCTGGACCTACAGAGTAAGGGGTATTGGTACGTGAGATCACTGCAGAATTCTTGAAAATGTTGAATATATCAAGCACGCCCATATCAAGCATGTCCATCTCTATCGATTGTAAGTGTTTATCCTTGCTGAAGTCTTTGTTTTTGAGTGCCTCTGATAAACGGTACCAAGAGAATACTCACTTTGAGAAGATCTTGTTTGAAGGTTCGCTTTACCAACAGGTGACATTGGGATAATCCCATTTGGTGTTTGTTCGGCTGAGTCGGAAACAAGAATAACATCCATGTCCGACTGATTTCCCTTCAAGATCTCACGCAAGTCTCTATCCCGCAAAAAACGTACGAGAAGAGGTATTGGCTCCCTTCATGGCCTGTGCCTGCTTCCGCCTACTTTTTCTCTTTCGTTTTATCGAAATGTTTACTGTAAAGTCAGTAGTATCGTCATTTAGAATCCTGGAGTCAGTTTTGGAGGATTCTGAAGGAAGGACAACATCCTGACTCCGTAATGTGTCATGTTGTATCTATTATATATGCTTTATTTACAGCATTACTTGTCATTACTTCATCACTAATCTGTGTCAACTTCAATTTTGAAATCATTTTTGCCAACATCTCTGGCATTGCTGAAATAGCTGACATTATTTCGTTTAGGATCCACGTTTTCTTTTTTAGTTCCACTATTATCTTTGTATTACCATCAATTGGAGGTGAGTCGTCGGATATCTCCTTAATTGGGCTAAGTCTATGTGCATCTGAATCCTGTATTAAGGAATAGGGATGTAACGGTATTACGGTATACCGTTAAAGATACCGTGAACCACTTAATTGAACAATAATAACCGTCACATTGTTTATACCGGTATACCGTTCATACCGCTAAGTGTGCTTTTCAATCTGATTTGGAAAGGCTGCAGTAAGCAAGTGCTGCGCAGTCTTGGTCTTGCACTGTTGGATGTGCCGTCTGCCAAGTAGTTTCAGTTGGAGCAGTTTTTAATGCCATTCCATAAACCACACGTGCCTGACACAAAATCAATATGTTAGCAATAGGAAGAATAAATACAGTGCCAAGAAGGGAAAGGGTTTACTTTAGGTTGGCGGCTTTGGGGTTTATATATTTATAATGGATAATGTTAAACATATGACAATGGGGGATTTCCCTGGTTCCATCATTGAATTTACATATAATAAGTCACACTGCAAAATGTACTCATCTCTGTGGGAATTCCCTGCTGCCATACAAAAGGGTAACATGTCCGTGATTACTGAACACCTTTTGGCCCGCAAGTAAACTAAAGGCTGTAACGTAAAGAGAGAGTGCGTGTGCGTGTGTGTGTGTGTATATGCGCACAAGCGTATACTACCATCAGACTCCATTGATCTGTGGCATGCAGGTTATCAAGATGGCCACATGTTCATCTTCACCAGCAGCCAGTGGGGGAGCTAAAAGCCTAAATGACCACTCAAGAAAAGCTATTAAGTATGCTTTGCCAGTCGCAGCAGGGCTCTTTCCCCCCCACCCCCCTCCTCCTCTTCACACATGTGTGTGTGTGTGTTGTTTGGTGGCATTTCAGTGGAAAGTATGTTGAAAAGCCCAATTCTGGCCCTGGGTGCCTGGTTTTCTTTGTGATGATAAATCTGACAATTTAGTTCACTCCACCTGCTATACCGCGATAACCATGATATACCGTCATTTGGCAAGAAGGTTATTGTACCGTCATAAAACTAATACCGTGACACCCCTATTAAGGAATGAAGGTGCTGAGAAAGTCCCAATAATGAGGTTTCTCATGACATAAAAATCGGAGGTGTATTCATGAATAAATAACTAGAGTCATGTTCGTTGGTTGTAGTTTATTTATTTTTATTTTAGTATTGTTTATTGTGCAGTAGCCAAAAAATGAACAAAATTGACTTAACACATTTCATTAGTTGTATTAGGACATACAGAAGTCAAATTATTACTTTTGGAAGGATCAATGTATCGGTCTTCACCAAACAATGATTGCGATGTCTCAAGGTTATCAGCAATTTTAGAATCCAAATTTCTACACTCTGCACCAGCGCATATTATGGAACATTGTTGCGCACACTCGACTAGATCATCATCCGTATCGGATGAAGCAGGTAAAGGAATGGCCACCTCACGCAAAATGCTCATGCAGCGAGTTGTAGGTGCAGAGAGTGGGGCAGCAGCATCTGTTTTCATATTGGGCTGTTTTCGCTTCATTATTGCGTGTGCAAATAACTTCACCTTAGTTTAGTGAATACAGACCCAGAGTGAGCAGTTACCAAAACAAGTTAACACACGTTCACAGTAGCAACAACACCAGCCTCTAAAGGGCTGTTGCCGGGCTAAAACTACACGCTCTTGCAGCAGCAAGGACACAGTTGTAAACGATTACAGCCCTCCAATGGATATTTACCAAGGCAAAAACACAGTTAACAGCAATTAAAGCCGTCGAGTGCACAATTGTCAGAGCACATCGGCACGCTCTAACAGAAGGCGAAGCACAGTTATAAACAATTCCAGCCCTCATGTGGGCATTTACCAAGATGTGTCAACACTCTCTCACAGAGATCGAGACACAGTTGAAAACAATTGCTTGACTCGACAGAGACGGCTAAACACACTCACACAGTAGGCTGAACACATTAAGTGACTAATCAAAACAACAAGTGAGCAGATATAGAAGTGGATATTCACGCACTCACAAGACCAAGAGCGTAGTAAGTATGCTCAATTCTAGAAATACTTAGCTCATGTTTAATTTTTGCTCCTCCAGCCACCAGCCCCATGCCTAACATGCCACTTTGCATGGGTGCGCGCGCGTGCCTCTTTGAATGCTCACGGGAGCTGGGGGCGGTGCTGCTGAATAAATGGCAAAAATAAGACGTATAAGTATAGTGTGGTCACTCGTATTAACAACAATTGGTGATGTTGATATGTAGGTGGAGGATAAGAGTTCTTGCAGGCACAAAGTCGATAAAGAACGATGATTGTAAAAGTCTGTGTTCAGCGTTCCTCCAGGCGTAACAGGCCACTTCCTAAGGCCACTTCGCATGGGCGCAGGTGTGCCTCTTTGAATGCTCATGAGAGCTGGGGCGGGGCTTAGGCACAAAGTCGATAAAAGAACGATGATTGTAAAAGTCAGTGTTCAGCATTCCTCCAGGCGTAACAGGCCACTTCCTAAGGCCACATCACATGGGCGCGAAGTGTTAATATACTGGGCTTTAGCAATAGAGACACTGCCTCTCCATCACGGAGGTTCAGTCCTGTTAAATACAAGCATTGCCAAAGCCAACAGTTTTGGCTTGTATATAAGTTTTAGGCATTTGCCAGGCACTGCTGTTAGATGCACATATACCCGCAACATTTTGGACTTGCTATCATCAAGGGACAATACCATTACGGCAGTGCCTGACAAATGCCTTTCCGATGTCTACACAAACGCCCAAACTGTTGGCATTGCCAATGCTTGTTTTGAAATTGCTTTTCATCCTGCAACACAAAGCATGATTTGAGGCGGAGAATTTGGCAGCTATGAGGGACTCCTTTTCCGGCTCTTCCCCCATCATTGTATAGGGACGAATCTAACGATACTTCCAGCATGGTGCAATCTACACCATGATCTATCGAGTGAGAAGATTGTAACTCCTATCTGAAGAAATTTGACCAACAGGGAGAGGGGCAAGAGCGTTCTGTTTTACATGCCCTGAATTATGTCCTATCATCCTTTGTGAGCTTGTGCGAGAATATTAAGATGGAGGTGAAACTCGACACAGTCCTCTTGGAAACGGTGACTAAACAATTACAAACTATTACAAAAGTGGATGAATTCTGTGAGAGATGTAAGCTCCCCCCTGAGGATGACTAGAGAAGATGGGACGAACCCTATTTGTCCCATTGCCACTGGTGGTTGAACCGCATGTGCCAGTAATTACAACACAAGAGGCGCGCAAGGAGCAGGCAGTGGATAGTGGCTCAAAAGAAGAAACAGCTCTGGTGTTGATGCTGAAGGGGAACATGTCTATATTATTGGTGCCTAAAAGTTGAACCAATAACATCCCTGCCACCAAAGTTGTGGGTGTAAGACAAAAGAAGATTGGTGGCAAGCGGCAGGAAAGAAAGACTAAGAACATAAAATCGAAATGCAAAAATAGGTGTGGCTCTAGAAAATGTCTAAGAATCGTGCACCAACTAGTCCCTCCAACCCCGACACCCGTGCGGCAAAAAGGGGGCATATTACAATCTGCCCTAGTGATAAGGCCTGCATGTAGTGTTAAGGGTGGTAAGGGGGAGGTGAGGACTGGGAGTACAGAATTGTCTCCCCAGGAGGGCTATATTAGCTTACCTGGTAATAGTCCTACCTACTCTGAGGTAGTTAAAACGACTGCGACCAATACAAAAGATTTAGTTGATAATCTGGGGATAAAATTGCAGAATGATCTTGCATTCATTCTCCAGCACCAACATAAAGTGCAACAGGCGCTGCTGCAGTCCTTGTCACAAGCCTCCTTGGATCAGCATAAAATACAGGTTCCTAGTGATAATCCCGGTACAGTGGTACAGAGCCATTTGGGAAAGCCTTTGATAGACATCCCACTGACCAGGAGCGGCCTAATCGCTCGACCAAACAGGTCTACAGCATCCTAAATGGTGCAGTATCTTCAGATAATCAGTGCAGTAGGCCTGAGGTGGAGCCTAGAAAATCAGATGGAACATTTGGAAGAATTGAGCTAAGTACACTTACACTTCCCCCTGCCCCATCAGAGCGATTAGGCTGAAACTGGAAGTTAATTTTCAGGAGGCTCAGCCTATGGTGATGAAAAGGGAAATGTTCTTCTATTGTTTGCATAGATTGCAAATCTTAGAGCGATTTCCACCAAAGACATCTCAAGAGTTGAATTCATAGACGATGATGGAGTGGATTTAGTCCTTTGGACATGACATCCAAAATTGTCTTTGATGTAATATTGAAGGAATCAGCTCTGAGACCACTTGGCTAAGATGTAACCCCCAAATGCTCCACATAATAAATCTGACACTCGGTCATGGTTAAGGTTTGATATTCCTCACCCTAAAGAGATGTCAATTGCCTTGCATAACAGTCTACTATGTCTGCTGTGCAGGATTGGTCATGGGTCGTTCGAGCCTTGTGTGCAAGTGGTTCGGGGAAGGATCTAACAAGCCTAGTGTGCAAGTGGTTCGGGGAAGGATCTAATGACCAGGCCGTTTAACAAACAGTTGAAACTATTGTGCTGGAATTCTCGTTGGCATAACCACTTATGAGAATGTAGAGTTGGGTAAATTACTAAAGGAATATGACATCATTCTTCTGAAAGAGACGTGGTGGTTATCACAGCCGTTAATGGGCAGTTATTCAGTGGCAGTTCACTCTACCAGACCCAGGGGGTGGGTCGCCCCCCCAGGTGGTCTCCTTTCTGCAGTGAAGTTTGGTCTGGTGTTATCCATGAAAGTGCCTTATGATATGCAACCAGGATCCTTGGGTATTGAAGTGGAAATGGGTATAGATGGGAACCACCTGTTAACAATGATTGTCAACATCTACTGGCATAAAAGGGACTATATTGCTTTATAGAGACACTCCACATAATTTTGGAGGAATGGAGTTCACAGCACAGTAGGGGTTAAATACTTGTTGGAGGGGACCTCAAGTCTATCTGTGTATTCCCAGGCAGTCGGGAAGATGGTATAGACAGCATAAACTCACTTAATATCAACCTCAAAAATTGGTGAATAGGAGGCTATGGTCATCCTGTTTGTCCTCAATAGGGCTGTGCCGGTTTAATGGAAATATACAAGGTGATTGCAACATGGCACAATGGGAACTTGGCGTCTGTGATTTATTATGTCTATATTTCTTATTCCAGTATTGTAGGAGCATGACTAACATAGAATCTTCATTGAGTGATCATGATGTCATTCGTGTTTACTGTACTGAATGAAGGGTATCAATCCAGAGTTAATCGGGAAATGCCAGTAAATCCTTGGAGGAACAGGATAATATAAAGTAATCAGAAAATTAGTCCAGTGCAGAGTCTTTCAGTCTGCTTCAGCGTTTCGGTGGAGGAGCTGCAGCGACGTGACTTTTCATGTTTGAACTTTACTCTGAATGAGAGAAATACTGCTTTAAATCCAGGCTCCACCTGGTATAAAAGCAGGAGGCAGGCGCGGAGCGACGCAGAGTCCAGTGCAGAGTCTTTCAGTCTGCTTCATTCCGCTGTGGACGGGAGCATGGCGGCTGAAAACAGACCGCTAACACTAACCAAATCCCTGCTGCAGCACCGCTTACCTACGCCGAGGACAACACACAAACTTGCAATCAGAGCGAAAGAGGTAAGCGACGCAAATACTTTGACAAATAGTCAAACTGCTTTTGTCCCGTCTGATGGTTTGACGGTTTCCAGTAATGCAGGACTTCCAACGTTACCACTCGCGGGTGTGGCTATGAAGGCTAATGTGCAGCCCACCGTGAACACTGTGAACTTGCTGCCAAACGAAACAGCAAACCCTGATGGGGTGGGGGGAGGGTGGGATGGTCTCGCCGGTAGAACCTGACAACGCCTCAGTGGCAGCGCTTGGTGCGCATAATGTCACAAACAGCAAAACGGTGGAAATAAACACAGCGTTGTTCTCATCACCATTTGATGTTACTGATAGTGAGCTAATGAATATACGAATTCCACCACTACACATTGGACAAATATCTTGTATATGCCAAGGCCCTTCTGGGGAAACAGAGACCGTACAACAAATCAAATCTTGTTTGATTACTGGCATAGCTGCCGAATTGTTAATTGGATGAGAATCTGCGTCTTGGGTGAACAAGCAGAACAGCGATAACCTGGACCAGGACACATCAAGTCCCCAGAGGCATTTGATACAACGACAAGAAAGGAAAGTATTGTCTCTACGAAGGACGATCTAACAAGCCAGTTGGATAAACGTACTGATCAAAGTACCCTTGGTGTTTCTATCAACCATAGAATGTCGGACGTGAGTCTTACAACTCTGTGTCGTAAAAATGGTCCTTCCTTTTTTGACCTAGCAGCTCGGGAAGCACGCCTAACAGAACAATTAAAGGCAGACTTCCTAAATATCAAACGCAAACTAAATGCGAGTTTTCTAAATCCCACAAAGAAAATCATGAGTAAATACAAAACTGAGATGAATCTCGAACTGACAACAAATGGACGTCTGCCCAATACGAATGGTTACCATCAAAGTCCGACAAGCACACCACAGTTGATTCTCTCGCCGACGGCACAGAAAAGGATGAGTTCAATCTTTACTTTTCCATCACGTTGGAATCAAATATCAATGACTCCTCGGACGAGCAAAGTTCACGCTCATTAGCAAATAAGAAAAGACTATGCAGTAGAAATTTTAACTTGGAAACCGTCAAAACACTAGAACGGGTTCACAAGAAGTGTTTGTCTAATATGGCCAATATTGGTGACAAAACAAATCTGTCGTCTGCAGCTGCACTGCATATTCATAATAATGTACTTGCAGCATCCTCTTTGGCGCTCCTTCCATTTGTAAAACCTTACGAATCCTTGAATGAAACCGAGTACCAAGGTGCAATGTTAACAAACATCTCGACCAAACTTTTGAAGATTGAAAGCTGCAATGATACCCTACAACTACGACTCGATAGAGGAGAATTTGAACTCGCCTTAGGATGGCAACATAGATTAAGTGATATTGCCGTGAAGGAGCAATCCTCTAAAGAAGATCTAATGGAAGCCATAGTAGAATCGATGAAATGGTTGCGCCGCAATGAAAAGCAACAAATACGTCTACAGGAATGTATTTGCACGAGTCCTTTCAGTCAGAGAAACATACAAATGCCGGCTAAAACTTCAAAAGAACAATGCACACAAATTTCTAACTTAAGTAGTAAAAGTGCAGCGACGGCTTGAGAATCTGTGAAAATCGCGAATCAAAAGCACCCAAATTTTAATCAGCAGGTGGCTAATGTAACAGAAGATTCCATACTCCTGAATCAAATTTCTGGCGACTCAAATGAGACTGTACCAACAAACGCTTGTGGAGGGTGTAGGGACTTGCCAATCCATACGACTCCGACCGGAAATACTTCAGTGTTGACTAAGGATGTTGTCCCCACTGCAAAATTACTAAACATGCCTAGCGCGACAGGTGGTATTGCACCACCCACTGAAAATGGGTTGTCTTTATTTGGAATATTTTCCGGGCCACCAAAAACCCTGGTGATTGAAGAAAGAAATTTTGACTTAAAGAAAAACCAAAATACTATCAAAACAAAAATCCATAGAAAACAAAAACCACTGAAAAGCTCCACATCAAACACAAAGACATTTAGAAGAAATCTGTCTACTCCTCCAAAACAGGGATTGTTCATACGGAATCCAAGGAAGACGGCCTCTCAAAAAAACAAAGATAAAGCTACTCAAAGGGACATTGATAAGAACGTACCTCGGGTCGCACATAATCCTTCCAAACGACCACGATTGGAGTCAAATGAAGTTTCTTGCTGTGGATCCTCGCCGTCTATTGACTTGTACAAGTTCTCAACCTATTCCATCGAAGAGGATGAAGTCACTGACGATGAGAGAAATAAGATGGAGCCTCACAGACTGTCAAATCCAATTAAGGAATCACAATCTAAATCCATACCGGCGACAGTTCCACTGAGGCTCCTGTTCAGATACCAGTTCCGCAACTGGTAGCGAATATCAATGCAGAGCCAGTAAATCCATCAGCGATCAATGGACACCCTTCAGTACAACCGGATAGAGGCGTAAAATTGGCAAGATCGACATCTGCGTCATCTTTAAACCCCAAATTAACCTCTAAGCAACTGGAAATGCAAACCAAAGCAGTTTGAAAAGAGGCATGGAATATGAAAACCACTGTCTGTCTGAATAGAAATTGAGGTTGAGAACATACAATGTGATGATCATGAAGTAAATCTGAATCGCAGAAACATTATGAAACTATTTCATTGTGTTCCGACGCTCAGAACAATAACTCTAGATGACATTAAACTAGTTGAATTCATATCAGAACGATTTTCAGATAAAGGTCTGCTTCACATGAATTCAAAAGCAGTGAAAAAAACCTTACTGGATGCAAAAGAATAACTATTATTTTTTGGGTTTGACTTGGTTGAAGATGTAACCGGTAACACAAAGGATGACAACTATACGGGCAGCGGCAACTCTGGCTCACCAACAAATGAACAACGGCGGGCTACTTTGCAGTCTATGTTGAATAAAAACCAGTCAACCGCAAAATTTGCTGATCATTCAACATTGCAACACAAACAGGCCCGCTCCCAGCCGCAGAAGCAATAGCCATCTTGACCAGAGGTGGACACCCAATGTGGTCTAATCTGCTGGAACACGAGAGGCTTTAGCATTCTATTCAATGAATTCTCACCATGTTTAGAAGAAAACTTTGCCATCTGTCTACAAGAAACCTGGCTTCGTGAGGCACCGGTAAAAGATGGATACACAATACTGCTGAATCCAGCAGGGAAAAACAAATTGGGGCGCCCATACTCTGGACTTCTAACGATGGTAAAAATAAACAACTGGTGGGAAATAATTGAAAGCATGAATCCAAATATCTTTGTTCAAGGAACCTTGATGGAATCTCGGGAGACCGATCCTCTCCAACGTACGAAATTCCTTCTAATAAACACATATTGGAACCTGGTTATGATCTCTACAAGAAAATTCATAAATTCCGTAGCCGCATTGACTGATAAATGCCTACTATCAGCGCAAAACCTATTAATCATCATCTGCAGGGACATGAATTATCAAAAACAAAGAGGTGATGGCTGGAAGGTTTAGAATGAATCTTGACCACTGGCGTTGCTCTGTGAGGAGTAGCTTGGGTCTCTAGGCCCAGCAGGCACGGGACCCACGTCTGGGCATACCCGTCCCACTCGGGGTGACAAAGCAAAAACAAAGAGGTGATGGCTGGAAGGTTTAGAATGAATCGTAACCACTGGCGTTGCTCTGGGCAACCCTCCAGGCCATCGTTCTTCACCTGCCAAGCCATTACAGAAGGGGAAAGACCATATGCAAATCAGGCTTGGTCCCACCCCAAAAGGGGCAGTCCAGCCCGAACTGCTACGTCACATCCCTTCTGCACAAGACCACAAGCATCCCCAAACATGTTTCGGCCTAGTTGGGCCTCATCAGTGAGGAGTAGCTTGGGTCTCTAGGCCCAGCAGGCACGGGACCCACGTCTGGGCATACCCGTCCCACTCGGGGTGACAAAGCAAAAACAAAGAGGTGATGGCTGGAAGGTTTAGAATGAATCTTAACCACTGGCGTTGCTCTGGGCAACCCTCCAGACCATCGTTCTTCACCTTCCAAGCCATTACAGAAGGGGAAAGACCATATGCAAATCAGGCTTGGTCCCACCCCAAAAGGGGCAATCCAGCCCGAACTGCTACATCACATCCCTTCTGCACGAGACCACAAGCATCCCAAAACAGTGGTTAAGATTAAGTCTAAACTTTCCAGCCATCACCTCTTTGTTTTTGCTGGGACATGAATTATTCTTGGTTTGAGAAAGAAGTGTTTTTACACCAAAATCAAGCGTCCACGTCTCAATCGGATGTATTAGATCGAGGCCAGCAGTTCAAAAGTGCCGTGGAATGTAGGAACCGTACAATGATACATGGAAATATTAAAGGAGATCTAACGCCAAACTTCACTTGGCATCGTGAACAAAGTCACCGAACATTAGACTACATATGGACATTGAATAACCTATTTCCCAAAATCAAACAGATGGATGTATTACACATGTATACAAAACCTCTGATAATATCGCAAGAGCAATACCACAGCTAAAGAACTCACAAGCTGCAGGACCCGATTCCATTTCAAATATTAGGTTAAAGGAGAACAAAGACATTTGGGCAAATCCGCTGCAGGTCTTGTTTGGACAAATGTCCAACATAAAGGAAATCCCCCGTCCTGGCGAAAGGCGGTAATGGTACCCATCTATAAGAAGGGAAATCGGGCGTAGCCTTCCAACTACCGCCCGATTGCCATTCTGGATACGATTGGGAAGTTCTTCGCCTCCTTCTTGCAGATAAAATTGCCAATTTGGGTGGAGAGAGTCAAGATGACCGACTGCCGACAAACTGGTTTTACTAAGGGCGTAGGGACGGAGGTTAAGCTTGTAATATTGAACCTGTTAAATTTGCAGGCTCTAAAAAAAAAGCAGGAATCTATTTGTAGCATTCGTGGACATGCGTCAAGGCTTTGATTCCATCAACCGGGAGCTATTATGGAAGAAACAAATACAGTGGGGCTGCCCCCACGATATTCTCCATCCTCTGAGGGCTCTGCATGTCAACACATCCATTCGAGTACGTCTAAATAACAGCGGAGACCTGACAAATGAGATTGTGACACAGAAAGGCGTCAAGCAAGGGTGCCCTCTAGCGGGCCAACTATTTAAGCTTTACATCACTTATCTTCCTAGAGCTATGGCAGACGTTAAATGCTTTCCTGCGAAAGTCAATGGTCAACCCATAAGCTGGGCAACATATGCCGACGATCTGGTTGTGATGGACTCTACGCAGATCGGTCTACAGAGACTATTAACCACCCTCCAAATATACCTGGCCGAAAATGAACTTGAAATAAACACCGCCAAAACAAAAATAATGGCCATGGGCTCTCTGACTGGCTCGCGAAACAAAAACTTTAAATGGCACACCTCTGGCAAAGCTCTTGAATTGTCTCCATCAATTAGATACTTAGGAGAGTTATTTAACAAATCGATTCGAGAATGGCCATGGCGCCAAGTCCTAATACATCGAATGACTACTTTCACTTTACAAGGTGCAAAATAGCACAGAGAGTACAGGAAATTTACTCTAACTCCGATCTTGATATTTTATCATCAAAAAGTGATTCCATCTATAACTTCTGGTGCTGATGCAGCCTGGAATCTCGATGAAAAAATCTGGCCTTACTTGGAAAGTCTTTTCTGGTGTAAAGTCTTGCGCCTGCCAAGTTATAGCTCAATGACTGCATTACGCCTCAAATTGGGAATTGATGCACTTTATGGAGCAATGATATGGAAAGCAATGGCGCTATTAAGGAAAATGCTCCTAAAAAAAAAAAAAGAAAAGCCAGAGCCAGCTTATAATATTCTAGCACCATCTTCGCATTTCCCTCATACTGGTCTATTGAAAGCATGGCGTTCCAAATTAGAAGAGATCTTGGAAGCAGCAGACATAACAATGGAATCTTTAATGGAACATCCACAACTAGCAAAAATAAAGTTGAAAAGATGGAGTTGGATCAAAAACTCAGAGGAAAGAGCAAACATTAGTACGTCCTTATTCCTGGGTGTGGCAGAAACAGCCTTGACGGACAGCCGAAATACTTGATGAAATTTCCTTCTCACTATCATCGCGACCAGTTTTTAAGACTTCGTCTTAACACATTAAAACTAAAGAAATGCTATGAGTTGGACATAAAGACACCATGGACAACGTCTGTAGATTCTGCAAAACAGAAATAGATTCCTCAAAACATCTGACCGCGGAATGTACACAAACAGCCCCGCAGAGATCCTTCTTTTTGTGGAAATTTGCTCTGTTGAACAATAACCTGCAAGACCTGGTGGTTCTCGATACTATCTGGACAGAATGTCATGTTAACCTGTGCAGTAGTGACCTACTAAGATATGATCTTAGGTTAATTACACAACTAATAACAACATGAGTACATTTGGAAATAATTTGTAATAAAAGTTTATGTAAACTAAAGATTACAATAATTTAAAAAAATTACAACAATGACTTTTTTTAATGATCATCTTCCGGAAGTGCTATCTAATACCAGCTACGAATGGAAACAGCAAATATTTGCACCTGAATTGTTTCCCTCATTCTTTGAGGACACTTTGGTTAATCAGTTTTGCTCAAAGCAGGTTGTGAATCTTGATGGATGGAAGGCTAAATGGTTGTGTACATGTATTTGCTCAACAAATAAAGGATTGGAAAAACTGTATGAGAAAAGAAGTAAGATGTTTAGTTAAAACATTAATGGATGCCTTTGACCCTTAGAGTAGCCATAAAGAAAGTGACACAGAAGTCATAAATGGGTTAAAAACCATAGGTGTAATGTTATTCAATGAGATTGTGAACACATGTTGGGCATTATGGCAAAGGGCAGCTCCCGACTGGGCAGCTCCACTTTGTTTTTGCCTGTCTTCACCTGGTACGCTTGCCTCAGTCAACCCGCAGCGACAGGTAAGTGTGGTGTGGGCAGGGAGTACAGCCATTACTGTACTTCATTAAAAGCCCCACCACTCTTATTGCCTACTACAATATAGGCTATTTTGTTTGAAGTAGCCATATCTCGCATTTGGCCTAATTGTGTAAGGTCGCCACATTTAGCACCGAGCCTAATTATGTGGGGTAGCAATATTCTGCATTTACCAATTTCAAGGACTAGCCACGCATCACAATTAGATAGACTTGAGAAGTCTAACCATGCCTCACAGTTAGATTTGTTAACATTAGCCATGTGTCACACTTGGATAGATCTGTGAAGATTAGCCACGAGTCACAGTTAGATGACAAAATTAATCATGCATATCACTAGATAGGATTGTGAAGATTAGTCATGGGTCACATTATATAGAATTGTGTAGATTAGCCACCTAGAAGAATAGAGTAGCCAATGTACTTAATAGCCTGCTCTCTTTCAAAACACCACCTAAATGCCATAAACGCCCACTGGGCTAATCAAATTATACACAAACACACACCCAAGATAAGTATGACTTGCATACAGCAAAACATTCTTGTCACTGGACCATACCCATATGGATACAACAAACCAGTGCACACAACCACAACCTAAATACCAGCCAATCTACACATAAAACACACAGACACGCCCCAACATAACAAACATTCACATAGAGAAACAACCCAGGCATTGTGCCTTACCCATACGGATACAACAAAACAGTGCACACAATCGACCATCTGCAAGCCAACACACACAAAGACGCCAGTTTCTCCTGGTATTGGACCTATCCTTCACTCTACCCACAATAACCAGCGAGTCACAGATACAACAAAACAGTGCACACAATCGACCATCTGCAAGCCAACACACACAAAGACGCCAGTTTCTCCTGGTATTGGACCTATCCTTCACTCTACCCACAATAACCAGCCACGTCCTCTTTCTTGACCTTTCTTGAGGCCTGGAGACTGCCCTTGGGTGGTAGCGGTGCGCGGCATCAGCATACGCTAACATTATTAAGAAGAAGGATAATACCAGTTTTTGTCATATTATTAATAACATGGGGATCAGTCAAGCCACAGTGCTGGCCAATAGAATTTCAGAATCGGAATGGGCCTATTATTTCAAGGGTAAATGTGGTTCGATGAAGGCTGGTCTCACTGAAACAAAAGGGGAAAATTGGGTAAGGGTGCATGCAGTCTGGATGTTGACAGTACTGATATTTTGGTCTGAATTCAGTGGGCCAGTACGCCTCGAGCTATGGGCCCAACATGCTGTAAAATTCGATCTTTAAATCAGCTTCTGAAGTATGGGCAGTAGTTCTGGACCTGTTTTTTTTCCTTATTGAACTTTATTGGCATTTCAAAACAATAGAACCTCCCGACCCTCACCAAAGCAGCCATCAAGTAGCAACAATAAAATTGGTATCCAGTGAGTTACTGAATTCAAAATAACAAAGTTTTTAACCCGAAAAAAGATTATTTTTTAAAAAATATCCTGTTATTATTTGTTTAATTATTTAATTTATGTGGGTAGGGTAAGGGGTTAAAACGGTTGGGTGGGGTTATAGACAAAGGGAAATGGTGGGCTCGGGTGGCCCCCCAAATAAAATAAAACCTTCATTAAAAAACGTTTTCGTTATTTTTCCATTTGTTAATATTACATGGAACCATAAAATCATTTTCAGGGAATTGGTCCCCTCTCGATAGAGCAGTGTCAGTTTCCAGGTTGGGCACCTGGCCATTCTCCCCTATGCCCCTGTCTCCAGGCAGCACCTGGAATAGCAGGCCACAACCTCTTTTTCCCCTCGCAACATTTCCCCTCCACTCCATTGTATGTTACCCCCCCCCATCCCCAATGTTGCTCATCGGCCATACTTCTCAAAAAAGGGCACCCATAGGCCTTCGATATTGAACCTGGACTCATCTAAAAGGTGTGTTAGGAACTCCATGTCATAAATGGCTGTAACCTTCATCACCCATTCTTTCCTTTGGGACCTGCAGGCTCTTCCACCGCTGGGCTAGGCAACACCTAGCGGCCACCAACATAACCTGCACCATATGCCCATCCTCCACCGCGTTTTTCTCCTCTGCCTCCACCCCACAAAGGAGGCACCAGGGCGTCAACTGTCTGTCAATGCCGTTCACCCCATTAATCCACGCTAACACCTCACCCCAATAAATGTGCACGCTAGGGCATCCCTACCACATGTGGCTGTAGTCGCCCCTCACCCGATGACACTTCCAGAAGTGCGGATCATACCCCTTAACATTTTAGCTAGCACAGTGGGTGTGTAGTGCCAACGATGTAGCAACTTCAGGGCTTTGTCTGTATTGCAGGGACACCTTTGAACGCATTACTCTCCTGCACATGAGTGCCTACATGGTGTCATCAATATCTTTCCCCCACTCCTGTCCCCACTTGATCCTGGCTAAGAGTGGATCCCTAGGCTGCGCCAGCAACATAGCCTGATACATTCTAGCAATAAGCCCTTGTGTACCCGTCCTTGTGATAAGGATACGCTTGAAATCCGTCAACCCCCTGCACAGGTTTTCGTGCCACTGATCATCTAGCAGGGCTCCTTTTAACTGTAAGTAGCAGAATACTGATAGCCTTCTCACCTGCTGGTATTTATGTAACCTCAAGTGCCATGAAAGCCCGCTCCTCCCATATCTGTTAAGCCTTACTTAACCCCCCTTCATACCACGATTGAAACACCAACATCTCCTCAATCCCGTCCTGAAAAGGCAGGGCCCATATACAACTCAGGGAAGATGGCCACGTAGTGAGCCATCTATTCTCCCCCACCCCCTCCTTCCAAAGGGACCATTCCTACAACGAAACGGGAGTCAAAGCCGCACTAGCCAACCACACCCACTGCTTGACTTGTGAGTCGAGGTGATCCACCAAAACTCAAAACTGGGCTGCCCTGTAATATGCCAAGAGATCCAGAGCCCCACTCACCCCTCCTCCCTCAGTAGTATTACAACTCTGGTGTGGTGTGTGGTGGAGTATTCTGTGTTGCCTGGAGTCTTGTACCTGCAGTATTTTCTCCATGTGCATTGATTTCGGACGAGGCAGCTAAATCCTTTAAAATAGAGTCCCGGACGCGGGAGCGGCGCAGGAGTGCGGTGGCGTATTCTGTGTTCCATGCACCCGGAGCTGGGGGCGAGTCTCTGCCCAACCTCAGAATAACATGGACTTGTAAACTTGCCGCTTTCCTGCTTACAACACATTTAGCGTTGTGCTTTATTGCAGAGTGTCAACTGTGGGAAAGCCTTTGGACACGTTCATAGGGCTTTGCAAATATCGCTTGTTCTGGTCCCTTTGTTCTTTTTTTATTTTTGATACTTGCTCCCGCCGAATGCATATGCACCGGGAGTAAATCTTGTTGCGAGACCAGTTAAGAAGACAGGTTAGGACAGGATAGGATTACTATCCCCTGCAAGTTCCATATAAAACGAGCATGTCCTGCACTATTATAGTGCCATTGAGAATGGAACTGGAGCATAACCTGCACATATCCGCACATATGAATAAGGGAAGTGGTGGGAGACAGACTAAGGCGGTCCCTTTAATCCGATTGGGCTTTCCTCGCCTAATGCGAAAAGTCTCGCTATTGGAAAACCGATCGCAGATTTTAGATCTGATGAACTGTGTGTTGTGAAACGGTACAGAGGTGTAATTTTGATTCGCAGTGCCTGTTTACAGAGATCATGTGGTATCTCTTACTGACTCTTACTGACTCTTATCGACTAACGCTGATCAAGTGGCCACATTCTGTTTCTCCTCCTTTTCCTTGTTTTTATGGTAGCTATTAGATTTTATATGAGCTCACTTTTAATTACTTCAATCTTTTATAAAACATAAATTGGTTGAAGGTTCAAATTCAGTTTTTAGTATATCTCCATGATCCTGCAGTTTATCAAGTTTATTTGAAAAGTTCCTTACTAGTTTTTAGGTAACTAGTAGGAGAGTTTGTGTAAAGGACATTTTTAAAATTTGAATGTACTGTCCTATATTGGTTTTAGCCCATTTAGTTACCTTATTTTAACCCATTTTACCTATTACCCACTACCCATATGGGGAAAAGGAAAGCACGGGTTGAGGGTAGATCGGGGGGTGTTGGTAAAAGGTGTGAAAAAAACCCAAACAAGTGAAATTGGGTTGAAAACCCATAAAATGTAAATCTAGCCTTTTGCAATAGTCGCTGGATTCTTATTCGGATGTTGTGGTAAACAAAATAGTGAAATGTATCAATACCGCTGAAAAGGCCACCTGTGAGGGTGTGTCTGCCATCTATGGAATCCCCATAGCTGTTAATAGTGGTCAAATGGGCCGTTCAGTGGGTTTGGGGGCCACAGAATGTAGAGATTCCATGGCAACTATTCCCCAGGAGTGTATCGGGGGTCAGTTTACCGCAGGTCTTTTCACCTGGAAGAACGGGTGTTGAGGCTTTGGATTTGGAAGGGAAAAGGGAGGGGTTAGTAGTAGGGAGTAGAGAGAAGGAGGCTAATATGCCTCTTTATTTATTCAATGTGATTTAGTCAGAGAAAACTCAAACTTTATACATATTATAAAAAATATGCCTCTGGTGAGCAGCCACATGGGAGGGAGTTTTGTAAGAGAACCGAGCCAAGATCTCAATTCCTCCTCTGGGTGGTGGGTGGGGGGATGACCAGCTTTGGCTGGTATCCCTGCTGAATGCTAAGCTTAAGCCCCTTCAGACTGTTCTTGACTCATTACAGGTATTTAAGTCGGGGGTCATTAGCACATTAGCTATCTTGGACGATTCAATTAGAGCACTAACTAAAAAGTTGGCGGACCTGTGTACGGCTGGAGGGTATCAGGTATTAATATCGCCACATATATGGTCGCCGTAAATAATATCGCCGGGAAAATGTCGTCAGCGACATTATTACATGGAACCGGCTGGAGGAGGTGTAAGGGTCGGGGTTGTGTCCACGGGGAAGGTTGCTCTGGAGGGTGAGGTGAGTTATGTGAGTAGTGGTTCCGGGCATAGGAATTGGTGGGTTGGTTGTGCCCGCAAGCGAGAAGGAAATTACGCCTAATACAAATATAGCAATGGCCAGACCGAACACTATGATGGATGGACTGAGTTAAGCTCTAGGGCTCAGCCAGGGGCTTTTGGGGCGGACATGTCCATAGGTGTGTCGAATAAAACTAGTCTGAACTTACCGCCTGCAGATGCCCCCTTTGTGGGGATTTTTATGGGTGTACCCCGGCCTCGGAAGGGTGGATTTGAATTGACCATCTCTTTAGTAAACAAATCATCCCACTGGATAAATACCATTTGATTGGGCCCAATATTGAGCCAAGCCTCATCCTAATGGCAAGAAAGGTAGGCTGGGTCAGCCCGAAGCCCAGCAATATTGGAGGGGGACTGTGTAGTGGTGTCTTTTTTGGACTCAACAGTGGCTAGCTATTTGGTTAATTCCAGCCTCTCTAGAGGTTTAAAACCAAATGGATGTAGACTCTATAGTAGGCTGGTCTCTCTGGATTTTTTCTACTCCTGTGTAGAGAGGGTGGCTGATCCGGGGAAGAGACAATTAGAAGCCACAGGGAGTCGGGAAGGCCAGAGTGAAGTACAGATACAACAGTGAAGTACAGATACAGGGTCCTATGTACCCACTTTTTGCTAGTTTACTTTCTGGTAGACGGAGGATAAATCCAAATCGTGAAATGTTGAACCATTTGAGGGTCGGGGTGGCCACTACTGGGCTTGAGCTAGTTAACCGGTATGAGGTCCTTACCTCTTGTGAAGATCTGGATTGACACATGGGTGTTCAAGCCTGTGTATTTGTACAGGAGGGCCCTGAGGGAAGGGTGGAGTCCCGGGGTCCATAATCTAGTGGGGAATTGAGGGTACTCAACATGTCACCTATGGAGTCCTGTATTTTATCTTGGAATATAGCCGGGGCCAGGGGAAGTTTCACAGGGTGGATATTGTTGAGTTTTTAAAAGCCCACAAAGTCATTCTTCTGCAGGAGACTTGGGCCTTGGAGACCCTACTGCTAGACAGCTTCTTATCATATGGGATTCCTGCAAAAGAAATGTGGGGGGGAAGATGTTATGGGGGCTTGACAACACTTATCAAGACGTCTCTTAATTGCAGGGTCAGGGTAGTGGAGACTAACATGGACTTTCTACAAGTGTTTAGTATTTTTCCTGTTAATGGGGACCGTTATTAATTATAAACCTGTACAATATTACCCATAAAGCTGAGGCGGACAGGCTATCAAGGGTTAAGGTGTTCATTGATGAATTACTGTTAAATAGGATGAATTGAAATGAGCATTGTATATGGGGAGGTGATTTTAACCTTAAAATGGGTGTATGCTTGGCCAAGGATTTACTAGACCCGTGGGAGGATTATTTGTTAAGTATCCCCCAGCCCCTGATGAAAGATGAACGGGTCTGTGCTAAGGGCCTTCAAATGTATTTATGGCTTACAGAATGGGGAGGGGGGTTACAAATGGTTAATGGACGTTAAGCACCAGACATACCTGGCTATCTCACCTTTAACAACCACCAGGGTTCATCAACAATTGATTACTTTTGTATCTCTTTAGAACTGTGAGATAGGGTTGTGGGTTTTGAAGTATTACTAGATGTTAATGGTGATCATTACCAGATCCGCCTGAAATTAGTGAAGGCTATGCTAGGGGGGCTGGTCCCTGAGATTCTTCGGTGTGTCTGGAAGATGTGAATGCTCCCTTTACTAGGAGAATTAAATGGGTGTAAATTTGGGACTCTAAGCTGCACATACACACTCTGTCGGAGAACTTATCCTTAATCTATGGTATACTGGATAGCTCCGCAACCTCTGGGACGGTTGTGGAACAGTTAAGTTAAAGGTTTTACGGTTCAGAGTAAGAGGAACGGGAAGCCACCAAAAAGAGGGTGGTTTGATGAGGCCAGCAGTTGGGCTAAGAAAGCATTCCTGAAGGCCCTGCAAACTCTGCTTTGTAGCAGAGGTGAGATTGTTCAGGCTAGAGCTAATTTTCAGGGAGAGGTAAAGCAAAGGAAACTGGAAATTGAAAGGGAAGCTTGCGAGGGCTTTCTGAACGCCTCAAGGCGTAATGACCAGAAAGCTTTCTGGGAATACGTAAAGGGAGTGCAACCCCGTTCTCAATGGAAACAACTAGCGGGACATATGTGGAAGAATCAGCATGGGTGAGTATTTTGGTAACCTGTTTGGTGAAGGGATCCTAGTGGAAAGAACTGTGAGGAGTCACTCATGTTAGAAGATGTGTCCCGGGCTATTTCCCAGCAAGCCCGTAATCGTGCACCGGGCCAGATGCAATCTCTACTGACCTGTTTCCGGATCCTTTAGATTTGTGGGCCCGCTGTTGACAGCAGTGTTTAATACCTGTATCAAGACAGGCCTCTATCTACTATCGTGGAAAAGGGCCATCATCTTTCCCATTTGTAGCTCCATGGGGCATCCGGGGGGACATTCTGATGGTAGTAGAGGAACTACATAGGTAAAATGAGGGTTGTTCGTAGTTGCCCGGGGGGACACTGCACAGAATGTTTTAAGGCCAGATGTGGTGTCCGGCAGGGGTGCTGTCTTGGCACCAATCTGCTTTACAATGTATAGTAATGGGCTCCTAAAGGCCTTGGTGAAGATGAAGGCGGATTATCTGGTTATGGGGGGGGGGCAGGGCTTTTCCTGTACTGGATTGTACGGTTGATAACGTGCTGCTGGCCAGGACCCCAAGAGTACTCCAGACTGCCTTTATGGAAAATCTGGGGCTTAAGAGTAATACAAAGAAATTGACTCTAGTGGACTCTGTGGACAGAAAAGGGCCGGTGAAAATGCGCCCAATGTTTTGTAACGGGGATATTAGCCCCAGGGTCCCCTGACTATCTGGGGATTAGATTCTCAGAATCACTTAGAGGGATTGCACTTCTCAAAAAGCAGTCGGCCAAGCTAACCCAACAAGTGGGGGGATCTTGCGTTTTCTGTCCTGTTGCCAGGGACAACCCTTAGATATTGTCTGTAAAATCTATTCTGCCAGACGAAAGCTGTCACGTTGTATGGAGCACCGTTATGCGGTACCAGAAAGCACATGAAATTCAAGTGAAGGAAAACATTTTCTTCTGTAGGCTACTAGGACTCCCAGGCTCCTCTCCCTGTATCTCTATCCATAGGTAGCTGGGAATGGAATTCTGGGAGAATCAGTGGGCTCTGGTCCCAATAATATTCTGGTTTCGAATCTGGGCAAATGGACGTGCATCCCTTTGCCACTTTATAATCAGGGCATTAATGTCAAGGGATGGCTGGAGAAAAATACTGTTTCTTGATTATATTGACAAAGCTTTGTCCCAGGGTAACATCAGGGTTCTTTTCCCCCCCTGGACGCCTTGTTAACTAAAGCCCAGATAAATGTATCATGGGGGAGGTGTTTTTAATGAAAAGGACCTTTGTGGAGTTTGCAACCAACTCTGATAAAGAGCATGCAGTGATTAGACGGGTTAAAGAGATACAGCCCTGTTTAATATGGGGCTCTACTAGGAAAGATTGTTGGTTAATCACCCGTGCGAGATTAGATTGCCTCCAGTTGAGGGGTAATACAGCTAAATGGAGTGGGTACCCCGATTTGGTGCGATACCCAGTGTGTGGTGGCGAAAAAGAGGATTTGGTCCATTTGTTACTGTTCTGCCATGGATACAGCAGCATCAGGCAGTCAACCGTACTGCTGGTCTTACAGAAAGCTAACATCCACTCCTATAGGTCTGCAGTTTTGTTTCTTATGAATGCTGACTGAATAGCGAGCATGGGCATTATTGTCCTTTCCCAAAAGAGCCATGCATTTCAGGAAGAGGCTGTTCACCTAATGGATCTAGATGTATAGTAAGCTCATCACTCACTTTGATGCAGTATGGGGAATTCATCTTTTGCTGCTATTGTGAATGTTTTTGTCCTAGTAACTGTCCACCTTGTACACAGATTCATTCCCTTGGTATGGGATTGTATGAAATGGCTGAATTATGCTATTGTATATTGTTATGTAATGTGTTTTGATTGCTTTTATATCTAGGATTTTATGAGGGAATGGGATTTTATTAATATTGTGTTTTTGTATTCTGTATGTGTTTGATGGACCATGGGTCCAAATAAACAGATTGACTAACTGACTGATTAAAACCCTGGAGTTAATCCTGTGGTTAGCTTCCGGCCAGAGAAACTTCAATAACACCACCTTAACTTCCGCAAAAAACTCTCTCGGGACCACCACTGGGAGCATTTGGAACAAGAATTTGAGTAACGCCATAATTCTGATGCAATTTAGGCGAGCCATCCACGAGAGCCGCAACCTTGCCCACTTCTCCATATGATCCCGCACCCCCGACCACAGTGGCAGGTAATTCTTTGCAAAGAGTTCCCCATATTGGGGGGCACCTGAATCCCCAAGTATCAAAAGGAGTCCCTCTGCTCCCTAAGTGGCAACTCTTTGTACTCCTTTTTTGATGCCAACAACTCCCTGCCACGTGTGCTTCTGATTTCTCCAGATTAACCCTAAAGCCTGATAACTCCCCATAACGCTCATAACTCTCCACTAAACAGTGCACTGACTGCGCCGGCCTAGTAATACACAACAGGCCGACTATGCAAAGATGTTAACTTTGCAAATTTATCCCCCTATCGGAACCCCTCTTATTTCCTAGTCTTCCCTGTGTAAGAAACTCACAGTGGCAACAATAAAGACAGACACAAGTGATCACAGTTCAAGGGTGTTTATTAAACTGTAAATAGCTGGGTGGAAAAACGCGTAACCTAAATCTAAGATGGGAGAAAGCGTCGACCATCAAATGAAAATAAGACAGTTGTTGTGTCAAAATAAAAAGGCCTATACTAAAGAAACCAATTGCCAAATCCTTACAACTAATTATCGAAAGAGTGTGGGATGGGGTTTTCAATAGTGTTCACAAATAATAAGTACGGATGTGATTGCCTGGGTTCTCCCTTCCCCACAATTTAAGCACGGTACAAGGCGGGTCTCCTGAGCACAGCCCACACTCGAGCTTTCCAAGCACGTGCCGACAATTCTGTATCCGCTATCTGGTTTTTCGATGGTCAAGACTCCTTTAACAAAAGTCTCTTGCCTTCGTGGCCTGATGCTCTCGCAAACAAACACAAAGTCCTGTTCTACGAACACTTTGGGTTATGGCTTCACCCATGGGTCCCCCTCTTCTTGGCGCAGACCCCTCAGAAGTCGTATTCAACAAATTAACAAGACAGTTACTTAGTTACTTTGTCAGTGAACTTTGGGTGATAACATTCCACAGATGGATCTCCCTCGGCGGGGCTCAGACCCCAGATGACAAGGGGGACACTTTCCTTCCCCTTGTCTTGCAATGCTTCTTGCTTTCACAAATTGTAAATGTCTTTTTAAAAAGGCTTTCGGTTATTTCCCTTGGTTGTCGGCTTCCCTCTGCCGGGCTCACTCTTGCCAACCTTTACCAACAATTCCTCACAGGACTTTTAGACTTTGCCCCTTTTCATTAGCATACCTCTGCCAGGTTCACTCTTGACAATCTTTACAAAACACAGTTTATGTACTAATTTTCATCAGGTGGGATTCACTTCCCTTAAAGGAATGGTTCGGTCAACATTTTGTATTGCCCCTACGCGTCGGCCATGTGTTTTTAAGCCTGAATCGCTTGATTTTAGAAAAATTTCCTATGGACCTTACCTGAGTTTTCGTCCATTAAACGCACGCGAAAACCAGCATCAGGGAGCTGCCATTTTTTGATAATCCTATCATTTCCCCCATCGCCCTGGCTGACCTGCTTTTGCGGCACTAAATCATATCCCCCGCCCCTGAGCCTGACATTATCAAAACATTCATATTCCCCGCCTCTCTCCGTGACGTTTCTGTGCTGCGTAGGCAAACACGCGCAGTCGTCTTCTACGCGACTTCACACAGAACCCGGAAACCAACCAGATCAACTCACAACACAGCGTGCCACAATTCGGAATATGAAACTGTACTTTAAAATCAAACAGCAACACGGTACATTTGGTAAAGTACATTTATTTGACATTAAATGTTTATAGAATATTCAGCAATTGCCATATGAACTCCGAAAGCCATTTATTTTCTTTTATCTCTATCCGCAAATCCGTAAAAGTTTATTGTGAGTCACGCGCTGTTCCTTTATGGTACACAGGGTGTTGGTTTTCGTTAAAAGAAGCACTTTTGTCGCATGTTGAACCGCAAGGTTGTTCCATCAAGTAGGCACTAGGCCAGCGTAAAGGTTGATATGTTGCTTCTAGCCGCTAGTACCGCGTAAGGGCATATGGGCCCTTGGCGATCGTCCTATAAAATCATCCGGATTGTGCAGTTTACATTAAGCTGCAGCTGGCGGTTAAAAAAAAACATCTGCCGGTGTCTGAAACTGGTGGCAGTAGCAAAAGGGAAGGATATACCTGTTTTGAAAACATCAAATTTATAATTAGTCTTGCCAGCCGATCTTTATTAATATTATTCATTTTATTTATTAAGGCCGAGCTGAAACTATTTGCTTTCAAGAATAGTGCAATGGAGTATGTTGGGCTCTAAAATCAATGCGAAAAGTAACGAGATAAATCGAGGTTAGTACACAATGAGAAACGACTTTTTGTCTACATGCGTGTGGAATGTGGACCTGCATGCCCATGTGCCCGCTACAAGGACGATCCCACAAACGTTTTCCAAGCTCTTCATTCATGCATTTATTCATGCATCCATTCATTAATTCTTCATTCCGATATAAAAGTGTCTAAAGAGTTACTTACATTATATTTGCAATTTCCATTGTGTGTCTGCGTAAGGCAGTCCGTAAATCCCACTGTGCTCTTGACAACGATTTTTCGTATACTGAACTAACATGAAACTCGGTCTAGGTTCAGAATGTTCTGCCTTATTGTCCCTTAAGTTATTGCACCCCCCCCCCCCCCCCTTCGAATGAAGTTCTTTCGGCATGGTCCCTGTCTCTCAAGGTCAAAAAACAATAGAACCTTATACTGCCAGTGCGGGTTGTGGGCCTCTTCAGGGCGCGAGCTGAAAATCAAAGCCGCTGACCTTCACTAGAAATGAGCATACATTCTTTCTTTGCAACATCCCGTAGTAAAGCCATCTGTGAGAACTTGAAGTTTCGAATCCATCTATGTAGTGCGCCTCAATGTGCAAATGCGAACTGGCTTCTCTCCCATCTGCAACGGCTCGCTTGGCGCGTTCTAAGGCCACCAATTTTGTCCTCGTTGTCTGCGAGCTTTGAAGCCCCAAAGAACCATAACTATTGAGACTTTAAATTTTTTGGGGAAGGTCAGGGAAAGTATAAAGTACCAGAAGAGTTGAGTTGAAAGTGAGATTTATTGTTTGTTTTATTATTTGCAATACGCAAGCCTGCCCTCGGTTAACAGTGCGCAGCATGTACAAGAGATTGCGAAAATTAGTTACATCAACAAAAATATATACACACATATAGACAAGGTCAGCAATATGAGGTGAATAGAGAGAGAATTCAAAGATGACACCCAGGTTGTTCGGCACCCAGGATGGTGAAGGTAGGGGTTAGGGTTAGCGTACTTTGTATGCACACTGAACAATAACATTTATTTACAAAAAGACAATCGTATTACAATTATTTAAACCGGGATTTGTACTTCACAACCAGCTCTCCTTTGGGTGGACATGGCACAGTGGCAATGTTGGGTGGCAATGGATCAGTGCTCTGCACAGAAACGTTCAAAATTCCATATCTGTGCTTCTCTCATACAGCAACAATAAGGCTTTTGACAAAGTCGAACTCCATTTCCTCATAGACTGGTTTGATCACCCATTGCTTACTTCTTTTTGAAAAGGCCTTAGTGTAGCAAGGCATCCTTACGTTACCCTTAGTCCTAGATTGTTCACGGCCGAGATTCTCGTTATGGGCCAAGACGGCAAGTAGAGTCCTATGTCTCATGCCCTGTATGCTGAAATGCAAGCGATTTGGCCTGTACTTTAGGCTCATATTGTGGAACACCTCCAAACCTCCTGTGTGACAGAATTCTGTCAGTCCCCTCAAATCTCTGGATAGTTTTATCGAAAACAATCTTCTCAATGGCTTTGTGTGTCGGTGAAGATGGATTCAACCACTTCTTCTTCCGTGCCTCCACTGGGGACAAAGGGCCATGTTCACATTGGTGGAAATGTAGGTTTTCTGACCTGTGGTGCACGTTGGTACAGTGGTGCATCAGTGACTGCCATTTTTCAAGTAGTATTTCCAATGACCCTTCACAAGTTTTGGCGCTCCACCAAAGATGGTTGCTGATAGACTGGGACCACTCTGAAATACTTTCCAAACCTTTTTTTCCCCCTGCAGCCGAGATTTTCTTATTGATTGATTTAGCAAGATGCCATACGTCAAATTGATGTTTAATATGTGGGAACTTCTCTCTCATTATCTTGGCAATTGAAACATGTCTGTCCGTGGCTATGAGGTCGATGTGCATTCCCCTCGATTGCAGATATTCCACTGATTTTATAAATCCTAGTTTCTCCATGGCCACTGAGGATGTACATTGTGTTACCTGCACGACCACAGAATTCACAATTTTCTTACTATCCATGTCCTGAAAGTAGTAGGTGCAGTACTTGGCAGAAAATCCAGGGCTGTCGCACTGTCCATCGCCGGCTAGCCTGAATCGTTTGCCTTCGAATGTACTTGCTAGAGACAATTGTTCAATTTTCCAAGCATCACTAATGGCCGGAAACAGATAATCACGTTGGTATTTGTAGTACTGCGTTTTTTAAATGTAATGGAAACCCACAAACTGAAAGAAAGACCACACCATGATGCCCACCTAGCAGATCCCCAACTAACATTAGACCCGTACTGCAGTATATCGTTGCCTATCAATAACAAATGCCACATACCGGAGATTCTTGTGAGCACAGACCCACACTTCAAACAGTGTATTATAGTGGTCAAGACCCTTGACCTAAGGCCTGTATAATCCAATGTTAATTGATAGTATAGATATATGTGTGACTTTTATAGAGACATAACCGACTGAAAGACTTTGAACAAGTGTTATTTAGTGCATGCATTATTGATAATATATTATGTTAGCTTAGATAGTGACCACCCTGCTTCACAGCGACCTGACCTTCACCCATTCCGAGCATAGATGTCTGACGTCCATCCTTGAATGGAGATGAACTTGATTCATTTAAAAAATCAAAAACAACCGTTGTTAAAATATATGTGGTGTTTTATTTTGTATCTTATTTTGATGACACAAAAATACAAGACTTTAAACATTGTACAGGTCAGGTTGCAGCACAGCGAGAGAAAAACCCCTGTACTGACCGCTGTCACTCAGGAACGTTTCTCTTATGGCACGAACGGCACAGGCGGGTATCACTCTTAGAACGCGGTGTCCAAGCCTCCCGTGAAGCCACCATGTAAAGGAACGATAGGCCATCAGCCTGTACCACCTGTGAAAAGGAATGAAACAAACTGTTTTTAAATGACCAAGATAAGTTTAATAAACGTTTGTTGTCAATGACAATTCTTGTAACTAATGGCATTCTGCTCGGACAAATGCTATCTAGACACTGCCCACTATTGAACGACTTTCATGCGTTACAATGATATGTATATGTAATTTTGGATATAGTAGAAGACCGTGAAATAGGAGTGGCATGACAAGCAGAGTATACTTACTTGTTACTCGGATTACGAGGACGAACTGTTGCTTGAAGTTCGTGCATAAGCACCATCATTATCCTCAACACGGACCGTGTGAGGCAGGCTGCCCTGAAGTCTTGCAGCTCGGTGATGCATTGCGGTCGTGGCTCGCCTTCCGAAATGTAGGCCAGGCATCCCGAGTTTTCGCAGCAGCAGCAGTTCCCGTCCTCGGTTGGCATTAGCTTGCACCGATTGTATGTGCACCTGGTGGAAACACCGTCCATGCGACTAGGTCCAGGCTCTTCAGCTGTTGAATCGTTCTCCCAACTGGCGTCCGAAGACCCATCGTTTTCACGTGTTTCCCTTTCCAGTAGTTCCTCCTCGGTATACTCGGGCTCGTACATGTAGGCCATTATTGTAGCCATTGTGTGTTAAACAAACTAAAATAATTTATAGCGGTGGTACTGGTATCTGTTCACACGGGCTATAAGAAACGAAGGTAGCTGACCAGAGCACAGAAACGAGTCACAGAATACTCAAAGTAACACAGAGAGAGAAATGGAATCGAAAATCTGCTGCTGTGTGTTGTGAAACCGTCTGTTTATATTTATTGAGGAAAGAGGCGTCCTGCCATTTCCATGCTGACACGTCAAGCGCAGCGAATGTTGCCACGTGCTTTGGCGTTGTAAAATGGGCGGTACGCGTCTTCTGATGACAGACTCAGGGGCGGGGGATATGATTTAGTGCTGCAAAAGCAGGTCAGCCAGGGCGATGGGGGAAATGATAGGATTATCACAAAATGGCAGCTCCCTGATGCCTGTTTTCACGTGCGTTTAATGGACGAAAACTCGGGTAAGGTCCATAGGAAATTCTTCTAAAATCGAGCGACTTAGGCTTAAAAACACATGGCCGACCCATAGGGGCAATACAAAATTTTGACCGAACCATTCCTCCCACTTTCACAATTCTCTGTCAGTCAAAGACTCAACAGTACAGAGCATTTTCCAAGACCCCTTTATGACCACTTTGACTGTTCTTCACCTATTCCCATGGCCTTCTGGTTACGGTAGACTTTACCATTGGGTAGTCAGCCAGAGTTTCCTGCGCGAGCACCCACATGGTGCCGGACTCCTCTGTATTTAGTTTTCCACCTCCTTCGCTGATAGTATCAGCTTCTTTTCAAAGTTCAACTTAGCGTGCAGCTACTTTTCATTCAACAGTTTTGTTTCTTATCAACACCCTCCTCTGCTCACTGGCTGTGATGAACTTCTTGGCTTTCCTTTGCCTCAGAATCAAGGTTGGTACCACATAGTCAATCGCCACGGCCTTGGCAATCAGCGGAGGAGGGTCTTGTGTTCCCTTGACATCTGGTGCAATACACGCTGGCTATTGTTCGCAGACTTATCATTCCCTCTGTGGTGGATTCACAGACCTTGCTCTGAGCAAGAGAAAGGGCCGTCGGGTGTGTGTGAATCTGGTCAATTGCCTGACTTTGCCTGACCCTTGTATTGGGACATGTCTGGTGTTAGTCCATTGTCTTTCGTATTGTACGAAAGTGTTTGTGTAAGAAAGTGGGGGGGAGGCAGTGTTTTGGAGTATTCTTCATGGTAGGATGCGGCAAAAGGTGTTTAATTAAGGGGGATACTGCGTCTCACCCGTCGGTTTCTCACTCCACAAGGACCCCCCCATCCAGGTGATCCTCTGGCACTGGTCCACTCCCAGGAGCGGGATCCAAAAGAGATGGCTGTGTCCTAGCCACCTGGATGACAGATCCTGAGGCACTAGACAGGGAGACTCCTTCACGTTTCTCACACTTGACCCTCAAGCCCACGGTTCCATTTCCCTATAGGATCGAGGATGTCCTCCATGAAAGCCCAGCTCACCCGGTCGAAGGCTATCTCTGCATCTAGGGCCAGCAGTATGGTCCCTTCTCTTACTACCACCTGTGTATTAATAATGTGGAGCGTCTTCCGCATGTTGTCAGCCCTCTGTATATATGCGTGATGAAGCCTCTCTGATCGCCATGAATCAACCGGGGAAGAGTCTCCAGATGCCAGCACTCTGGCGAATGTTGTTGTGTCCACATTTAGTAGGGAAATAGGTTGATCCGCGGCGCAGTTAGGGTGGTCCTTGCCTGGTTTTGTAATTACTGATATTAAAGCCTGGAGGAACGTGGGCAGTATAGATGCCTCCCCCACAATGGAGTAATATAATTTATCCAGGGGTGCTGCCGACAATAGTTGCCACTGTCTGTAGAAGTCTGTGGTGAACCCATCTTCCCTAGGGGCCTTGCCTGCTTTTAACTTCTGAATTGCCCTCATCACCTCTTCCCTCGTCACCTCTGCCTCGAGTGCCTCCCCTTCGACTGCTAAAGGTTTAACAAGCGGTAGACCACCAAGGTAGGAACGAATCTGCTCACATGATGGCTCCACTTGCCTGGCGTAAAGCTGCTGATAAGCCGCGAACTGGCCCGGGATATCATCACCTCTATTCACCATTTCCCCATCGGCCTCATGCACCTTATCAACTTTACTCTCTGCCCTACACCCTTTCACCCTATTGTCATGGTCATGAAGTCAGGGGCACAGGCATGCAGGGGTCGCATGCATAGGAGACCTGGGTGGACACTGTCCTGGCGCCTTTGGCGCCAGGCTCATGAACAAAAGTATACAAGAACATCCATTTAACACCAAAAAGCTTTTATTATGGACATAGCACTTCAGATGCATTAACCTTGAACATTCCATCCATTAAGCAGCCGCAAGTGTATTCTTGGGTGTGGCTGCTAATGGAATGCCTTTGCACGTGCTCACTCTCTAGGAGTGGCAGGGTGTGCCTGGTAAACCGGCCCTAATGGGCGTGCCCACGATCTCAGCTATATAAGCTGCCCCGATCCTCAAGACAGATGCTTCTCGTTATTCTGCACTTGCAAGCAGCGTAACGCTCACCGTTGCCTGAGGTCAGACTTACCTTTGAAGATCCTGCTTCCTGGACATCCTGCCTCCTGCCAGCATACTTACCAACTGGGGGAAGCTGTTCTTACCTGTACATCTCTTTGGCGAACCAAGTATTCATCTTTACACTTTCGGAACATCGAAATCTTCATCTTGGCACCGCAGCATGACACGCTCCATCGTCGACAGCAGCGCCTGCAAGGAAAAACAAGATAAGGTTAGACATAGAAAAAACAGTCAGTTTAAGGTTGCGCTTCGCCATACTTCGCGCTTTTCCTTAAACCATCCTGCTGTCGAACATTGAGGTAGCATCCATCTTCCATCCGGCCACGTCTCGTGTCTCACAGCTGCATTGAGGCCGTGTTTCCATCCAAGGGAAGAACACAGAAGAGAGACATTGTTGTGGGCATAAATGGGAGCAAAATATAAAGACATTAAACAGAACAAACAGCATCACAAGAGCTCAAGAAAGACTTGCCAATCATACAGGGAATCGTAATCGGATCTGGACTGGACAAATCCTCATCAGGGATCAGTGAAGGAACTAGATCCCATTCGACGTGCCCCTGCCAGAAGTAGCAGGACGGATAGCTTAGCTTCCATAATTCACAGGTGAGCTTTATGGGCTGGCATATGCTCACAGAAACCGTACTTTGGGGTGAAGGGTTCGAGAGGTACAACAATCACAGATTGGCGCACTCACACACTCTTATCTCCACGCAGGAGCAGTATCACCACGTACCACCGCTCACAGCTTTTCTACTGAGGGAGTGGCCTGAAGGGGGTGATTAAAGTTCAGGGAGGGCTGCAACCGTGCTCCAACGCCTTCGCAGAGACCAGGTGAGCGTAACAGCAGGGTTCTGTCACCTCTAATCAGCAGGGTCCTGTGTACCAGTGTCTCAGTTGCAGTAAGCTTGGTCCACACAGTTGATCATTACAAATACGCTCTTGGGATGGGTAGGAAGCAAAGCCTGCCTCTGCCCTAGAGCCTTATGTCTTCACCACTATAATAATAATAATAATTTGACACTTATATAGCGCTACGAACCCTTGGGTATCTGAGCGCTGCTTATTATTACCCACGGTGTGTGGTGCTCATTTATTGACCTCGGAAGGATAAAAGGCTGAGTTTGGCCCCGCCGGGATTCGAACCTGCGTTAGCAGGCTCTGCACGGATGTCAAAGTGAGCGCTCTACTCGCTGTGCCACTTGACCCGCAAAGGACTTTGAAATAGACTATATTCACAACAGAGTTCTAGGTGAATCCTTTTTGTTTTGAAGTTCAAAGATTAAAAAGTAAGGACAGAATGTAATTCCCTCAAAAGCAAAATGCTACAACAGATTGTTCCTAAGTAAGCCTGGTCTTGGGGGTCCAATCTAGGCTTCTGTAACAAGTTCAGCTTGGCCTTCTCATGCCATACCCAAAGTTACCCAAAGTCCTTTTTCTGCAGAAAATGGTGAGGGGACAGAAAGTGTAGGGAGCCCTAGCAGAATCCAAGATTGTGGAACCCATCCCTTGGCCTAAACCTCTACTCTGGGATACTCTGGCCCCACCCCTTCCCATGTCTGCCTACTTTAAAAGGACTCCACAGAGCATAACCCTGGTATGAGTGTGTCCTTGTTATGCCAGAACTGTCTTTGAATCACTGGTTCTCAGGAGATCGGTTGGGGGGGGGGAGGGGATCCAGTATCCTGGAGAAGGTGTTGGTCTTCCTGATGGGGATCAAAGTGAGCACATTCCTGGCCTGGGTCTTGCATGGCTGTTGTGGAGACATTCAGGCCAGACCGCTAATACACACCAGCCCTGTCATGATTGAGCCTGCTCTCCTAACTGACACTAATTTGGCATCCAAAAGCTGTGGCTGTATCTTTGTGTAATCCCAGCCAGCAAGTCATAACCAGGCATGGCTTATATTTATAGTTTAATGTGCCCACAGGGTACACAATTCTTATTTTTTAATCTGAGGTGCACCTCTGCCTGTTGGAACTTTGTGTCCCTGCAGCTGTCAGGAATGCACATTTGACCCTGCCCTGCTATCACTGCAGGGCAGCCACTGCGGATGCCAGGTGACCTTCTCAACAAAGGCACATAATTGCACTATGATTTTTTTGGGTGGGCAGGAGTTTCTGATTAGCAGGCCTCCCTTTCAGAAACAACATTCCCAGCATAATTGTATTCCTTAAAATCAAAAAGCTTGGGCTACGTAACCCTCAAAGATGGCATTCAGTCACCCCTGGACCATGGCAAGTGGCTCTACATGGCTGATTAGGGTTTCGGTCTCCAGCTTTATCTTTGATTTCAGAGTCTGCTGCACTTTTCTGGGGTATATGTGGCATTCCCCTGGTAGGCTGGGAACTTGAATCATCTGAGCGGTTACGGCTTATTTCTTCAAGGGTGTGATGCCATGGCTGCTAAGCCTGGGACAGGTATGACTGCTCTCTCCTCAAGAGTTTGGTCTTGCTCTCTGGGCCGAGGACATTCTGGTGTATTTGTCTAAACCACCTTTGTCCATTCCAAGGCTCGTAGAGCTGGCTGGTGTTTTGGTGAGGTCTCTGGTGGTAGACTAACCAAAGAAAAGACCATACTGACTGTTGTAAATTGCCCTCAGTACTGAAGCAGCAACACCTCACTTCTCCCAAGCCTAAACTTTGAGCAAGTGTCTCAAGATAGCATAAGGATGCGTGATCAATGAAGTGCCTTCCAGTCTCAATTTTGGGTAGATGTAACTTTATTAAAATCATTTTTTTTAATAATGTGTGTCTGAAGAAGCTGCACTCTGTGCTATCAAATGTTAGCTGCAACAGTAAGAGGCAGAGGTACAGCATGTGTAAGCCTATAAGGAGATTGGAGGGACTATAATTGGCCCTCCCAAATGCCTTATGTTCTGCTGTGTGTACAGACATTTTACTCTAACTTGGGGATGTCACATGGTACTGAGATTAGTGACCCAAAAGTCGCAAAAAAGGTCTTAAAACACTGGGGAGATTTACTGGCAATTGTCATGAAATCTGGCATCAGCTGGATACTCCCTTAATAATTAACACGTATTTAACTGTTTTTTTTTTTATACAGCACCGATGACGCACATGTAGTAAAGCGCTTGTTTTAAGGGGCTTGTAGCATTAGATGTAGTATAAGATGTAGCAAAAAGAAGTATTTAACATTACACCTAGTGGAGAAACAAATTAGTCTTTTTGCTGCTTTTAAAAGCAATCGCATGGATCAGCTAGTATCAAAGTGAAAATGAAAGATCATTTCAAACAAATGAACCTTGAACTTACAGGGTTTTCCAACCTGCATATGTGCAATTGTATGATGAAACTATCAAGTGATACGTATGAACAGATCTCGGATTCCTATTCGGTTGGTGTCTGTTGATCTGCATGGAAAGATGGAGTTTGGTTTGCAATCAAGCTTTATGCATTAACGTCGTCACTTCGAACAAAATGCATGCCTGTGTAGGGAGCCAATGGAATTTACAAAGAATAGGCATTATAATGTAGGAGCATTAACTACTTTGCAGGAAGTCCTATGTTACAGGAATGTGTTTGAGAATTATTTTTATGTAGAGCCAAAATACAGCAGTACAGAATCTTGAAGCCAATGATAGCTCAGGCTATGTAGCCAAGATGTGCTTCTTCATGGTATAGACGAACTGTGGAGAAAAAGAGATGGTAATGTGATGTAGAACTGATTATAAAGTTGACCTGTGTGGTCGTATTCAAATGTTTATCAAAAATAATACCAATTGCCCGCTACGCAATATTTTTACTAGGGGATAGTTCATGCAGGATCTCGCTGGGAGTGACCCACAACCCCCCACCCCCTAACCCCCTCCTTAGGAGACACTGAATCCCCAAGCAGGATTTTTACTCATCCTTCCTCCAGTACAGAATACCATGTGTGGTTAATGGGGATTGAGCAGGGCAATGGCATAGAGGGCCCTTTAAAACTGGCGGGTGTGGTTTCTGACCCTTTATTGTTGTCATCCTTGTATGAACCACAGGACCAATGGGTTGACCGATCTCGTTTCAGGGAGCAAGATAAAGAGGCGGGAGTCCGACGCATCAGAGAAGTAGAATCTAAAGTGGGAGCGAAGCATACCTGCAGAGAAACCTAGAGGAGGCTGAGCCAGTGAGCAGCATCATGCAGTCTGCATGGAGAGCGGAGGAGCGTGAGAGCCCGCAGAACGCTCCAAGGACGACAGCCAGAGGAGCTCAGGCCCACAAACCAAAAAAAAATACAAACGCCCCAGAAGTGGTCGATCCGCGTCTGCGTTCACTGACACCGAATTCCTGTCATGTATCGACGGGAGGAACTGACGCAAGTAAATCGAGGAATAGGATTGGAGTGAAGCCGCAGTTGCGGTTCCATGCCGGTCAAAGACTGCCTTCTCAGACAAGCAACACGGCGGAGAGCAAGGCGCATGCTACAAACCTGCCACAAGGAGGTGAGAAAGCTAAGCAGCAAAAGGAAAAACTGAATTTGGAAACCCCATAGCCCGTTTTGGGCTGAGAATACAGTTGCATCATGAGGGGTGAAGATGGTCATTAGCAGGTCAGAGCAGACACGTAGACCATTCTGGGCTGAGAATCTGCATAACCCAGAGGCTAAGAAGGTGAGCAACCCAGGAGGGAGAAAGAGTGAAATTTGTTGATGTCGTAAATGGCAACCTATCCAGGTCAGGACAACATATACCAGGAGACAAGATAAATTAGTCACTGTTTGGACTACCTAATGAGGACATTGTTTTTGACTTAAAGGAAAAAACGGAGAGACATTTTTGTTATGGTAACTGCTATGAAGCCGAGGGCTGGAAGAGACCCTAAAACTCTTTGGTGAGATCAGAAAACCAACCACCACTAACTTACCTAGGGGGAGTAACCCTATGCTAAGCTAAAGCTAGATGCTATTTTCTTTCTTTTTATAGTCGTAGGGCAGATGGTAAGATAGAATAGATTTTGATGGAGGAATCTGTTTATTTGTGAGATGTCCTGACAAGCACCTGTTTGTTCTTTAGAGCAGGGAATCCATCATAGAATTAGGGTTTAGTGGAGGTTTTCATTAATAAACCAAAGTGTTCAAGGATGTCCCTTTGCCTGTCTCCCATGTTTGATTTACCACACCACCCTCTTGCCGATTTGGCTCGTATATTCTTTTTATGCCCCGTGCAACTTTCTAAGACTGAGTACAATCTGCCAAATTCTGTTTCAGCCTGAAGTGGACTGTTTGTTCTTTACTGTGCATGTGAGCTTTGAGGGATTGTCTGGTCATGGCTATAGGGTGACATTTTGTAAGGCCTTCATTTTAGCCTAAATTCCCTAAAGGACCCGGTGGGCCAGAAAGACCTTTCTTGCTATGAACCCCAGCCAATTGGTCAGTACTAAGTTCATTAAACACCCTTGAACTGTCAGATTGAGTCTATGTGGTTATTTGAGGCGGCAGACCCCGTCACGCTGAACAGTGGTTGTCTGAGTCAGCTCAAATGAGTCGAACCTTTGTCAATAGCTCATTTAGATTTGAGCTGCCACTGGTCACCAATGCTGACTTGTGATGTAAAATTACGATTTTCACTGAGTCACAGAGGCAAGTATTCTGCATCTTAACTCTCCTTGTTGCTAACAGAAGCAAAGACAAAAATGTTTGAAGAGCATGAGGTAAACATGTCAAATACGGAGTCACCTGGATGTCCTATCCAATCATTACCGTCTGGTAATACCAGACCCAGGCATTGCAGGTAATGATTTGCCATGGTAGCGTAGCCAGCCAAGCCCTTTTTCCTTGTTCAGTTTTCAGCGGTTTTATCCTTCCTATTTGCTGCTCATCAATCAAACCAGAAGAAAGAACCAAAACTCTGAACGTCGTTGGGGAGTTACATCTTGAATTGAAAAAAAACACATGTAAGCAGTAAAGCTACGGTATCTGTTACTCCCCTCTGTCGTTAAGAGAATTATGATTGTTACATAACAATCCTGATAGGAAAATTAGAATTTTATGGCAGAACAATAAGCTTAAAATCTGCTGATTTAAACCATCTTGTTCACTGACCTAGCAGGATGTGCCACCAATTTTAAATGAAATGCTTTGAAACTCCATTCATCAGACCAGTCTGCAGTCCTGAGGCTATGTTCCATCCGAGTCCCTGCTATGCAAGCTTTGGACACCATTGCACCTGTAATGAAATGGACCCCAAATATGGAAATCTCATTGAAGGCCAGGGACAGGAACCATCATACCCATCTAGCTAATGTGGCAGCGGAAGTAGGACCATGAGGCATTCAAAAAGGAGAGGCTTGCAATCTCAGTTTAGAATTTCGATGTTGGTATTCCGTAGAATATTGAGCTTTGTATCAAACATATTTAACTTAGGGTTCTGTATAGTGGCAAAATTACATTTAGTTCTGCCTGAAACTTGCAAACATGTTTTGATATCAAAAACATTTGGAAAAGACACTTGGCAAAGGGGCATTGTTAGTTTAGCAGAAATGCATTAAAAGTGAGCATTGCCCGGCCATCGCTTGAAAAAAAAAAAACAATCCCAAACTACATTCACGTCTGTGGAAGAAAATGCAACGTTTGCAAATGAATGGCAAAATAATGTTGAGGGGGCAATGTAATTGTAAGTAAACCTAAATGTAATTGGAAGTATACTTATTTGAGAAGGAATAGGCATCTATATTCCGTACAAGCCTCATGTGAGAGAGAGAGAGACACAGAGACACAGAGACACAGAGAGACAGAGAGAGAGAAAAAAAAAAAACAAACTTGGCAACTAATGTTGCATTTACAGACACATTTTGTATTTGCTGGCTTGTTGAAGTTATTTAGAAATATGTTTACGCTGTCAACAGTATACTCATGTCTCAAACGTTTTTTCAGAGGAATGATGATGATGATGAATAGTGCAAGTCTTAATTGGATTAAGGGTGCCCATTTGTGCAGGTTATCGCTTGAAGACTGTAGAAGTGACTTTGGGAGGGTAGGTTTGCATGATTTTACAATTGGGTGGTCTGAAATCCTCCATAGTGAAGTCCTTGAATTTTTCACTCGTTTTGAAGTCAATGTACTGAAAACCTATACAAGTCGATAAATCGGTGGTGAGGGTAGCACAACCTTGGATTGCTTCAGGATGGTGTGTCGTTTGTTTTTTGTGTTCACCCTACTGTGCTGCTATTAAAGATTTACTGAACTAAACTCATCCGGCATTAGAGTTCTGTATCTGTTTTCAGCGGCACATCACACAGTGGTGTATATTTGGGAACCAAATAAGACAATCTTTCGAGCCTCGCTTAAGATGTTTATTTAAGCAATATGACCCTTGCGGCGGGGGCATTACCGACTCAGGTAATGCTCCGGGGCCCATAAGTATAGGCCCGAGCAAAGCGAGGGCCTTGCCCCGGGGCATTACCTGTGTCGGTAATGCCCCCGCCGCGAGGGTCATATTGCTATTAGTACCCCGGCCCGCATTATGTGCGGGACCGGGGTACTAAAAGCATTTTTTTTCTGTCCCGAAACGCCGCCGCGTTTCGGGACAGAAAAAAAAAGAAACGACCAAGAAAATGGCCGCCATGGAAAGGGAAAACTGTGTCCGTTTTCCCTTTCCCTGGCAGCCATCGGGAGCGGAGGCGCTGGGAACACAAGTGTTCCCAGCGCCTCCGCTCCCGAAAAAAGGATAAAAAAGAGAAGGTAAGTGGGGTTGGGAGGGCGGGAGTGGGACAGGGTAAGAAAAAAAAATAAAAACGTACCTGCGTCCCCGGCGAGGGACGAGGGAAGCCTCCAGCCGCGTGGAGGCGCGGAGCGGTGATGGCCCCGCTCCGAGTCTCCACACGGCTGGAGGCTTTCCTCGTCCCCCGCCGGGGACGCAGGAACAAGAAGATAAGTTGGGGGGGGGGGCGGGTGGGAGGGTGGGAGGGAAGGGAATGAAAAAAAAAAGACTTGCCAGAGTCCCCGGCGGGGGGCGAAGGCAGCCTCTCAGCCGCGGGGAGGCTCAGAGCGGGGATGGCCCCCCTTCGAGCCTCCTCATTGGCTGAGGGGCTGCCACGCCCCCCCCCCTCCCGCCAGGGACAAAGGCCGTGGAATCCCGACAGAGGGATTTCCGGCCTGGTAATGACTCGGCGAGGGCCAATCAGAATGGCTCTTTCATTCTGATTGCGCCCTCGACGGGTACTAATATTAATTATGGACTCGTCCTCTGACATGGCTGACTGATAGATATTTACCATCATTTAGTGCTTACTTTCTCTTACCAAAGATGATTAGAATTTGTCAGCAATGATCACAGAGGAATGAGTGGGATCTAAACCCCATTGAACACACCAACTAGACAATCTAGTCTAAGTAGGTCTAAAATTATTTGTAGTGCCCAGGGCCCATGATTATCTGAGGATATGGCAACACCCTAAACTCCACTGAAAGGCCTGACTGGTCAAGAAGTTGTCCAAACTTAGGCTCACTGTCCGGTTCGGGAAGCAGTTGAGAACTGCAGGCTGTTGAAGGACTGATTCGTCAGAAGACGAGGGCATAGGGGAAGCTGAATAAGATAAGCCATGGAATGATCCAGAAGAGCAAAAATTCTATGTATTCAACTCTAAGTCATGTATCTTGGAGACATATTTGGTGCAATTGATTCTGCCTTATCAAAGATAACATTGCTGTTCTGTGTGGTGTCTCTCAGTAGACATGTGTATATAATTGTTTCAGAAGTACAATGAAAAATGTTTGGAACCAATGAAGGGGTCTGATCATTCTTTTAACCAGGGAAATTTGTTTAACCGATGTGCTTAAAAGTGGTGGGCGGTATAGTGTTCTTCTCTCCCGACCCATTGAATTGTGTCTGATACAATTTAGCCCTCCTGGGTAGAATAGGGTCTTGACCAGGAGCCCTCCTTTTGAACATACCAATATCAACCATTTGTATATATACAAGTGTACTAACATATTAAAATAGACCCAGTGCCCAGATAAGATTTTGAGCCGGGAGTATTTTACTCCCTGTTTTTAAACTTTGAGCGTAAATGTGATTTTAAGAGTAAAAATTACTTTTCTCCTATGCAAGAGAGTAAAATGTATGTGACATACAGCCGACGTGTGCAGAAACTGTATGGAAATCATTACTATGTGGCAGCTTTCTGCATTGTGAAGAATACACCTTTCATTATTTATCTAAAGTCTGGCCATTTGAACTCTCCCATATATGTTTAAATGTTGAAAACACAAAAACCCAGCCAATTACACAGTAAAGCAAGCATGAATTGTATTGTGTGTTTTGAGGTTCGATAGCAGAATTGTCTTTTGATGTTTAATGAAAGTCTCATTTCCTGGAGCTATTACTAACTAATGGTATTACAATGTTATGATACAACGGTGCAGAGAGGCAAGGACTCCATGCTAAATTCTATATCTCATCTCATGCTCAAATGGTCATTTATATAGAGCTTTTGGCAAAGCGCTGTACATAGAACATATTTATCACAATTATCACCAAATCGAAGTTGGTACTCCTTTATCGACTTTGAAAGGATTAAAGGCTGAGTTGGTCTTGCTAGGATTTCGAACCTGCAACCTACAGATCATGCACATATTGCAACAACGAGTGCTCAACCAGCTGAGCTATCTTATTGGCCAACATCCTTCAGCGGTCGGTTAAAAGAGTATCGACTGAGGTATAATAATCACATTGCCAAGATGTTGGACGAACCATGAATGAAGTGCTATATAAAGTTAAATGCCTATCTGGATTATCACAGGGACAGTTTTTGCTGAGTTTCTATTTCAATTACAAATGTAACTTTCATTTGTTTGTTTTTGAACAGCGGTTGCACTTCCTGGAGAAGTCAGGTTTTGGATGTTTTAATTGTAGCCTTGAGCAAAGACTCTGTTGCCACTGACCATTTATAGTAATGTACCCCATTGACTGTAAGGTTGAATGGATGTAAACTAGATCGTGGATAGTCATCATTTTACAAAGTTTTTATAATTGGAGCGTACATTAAATTATTAATGTACAAATTATCTGCCTTAGCATGATAACACACACAGCAAAGGAACTCTGAAAAATACAATTGTGTAATACTGGTTTGCTTTCACTGGGGAAAAAGCATAATTTGCTACAAAATATTAATTCTCAATTGCAACTTCGTTTTCCATTTTATTAATTTTACAATCCTAAAATGCTAGGAAAATATGCACAGTGCTTCTGTGTGCTCCATGAGCAGCAACACAGAAGAAGCTGAATGGAAACAAGCCATTCCTTTTATCACAGTGTGCATTTTCTTTTTTTAAAAGACTTCAGAGAAATACATTCTGTTTCAGAGGTTTTTATCCATGCCTTGCAATTACATCCATGTAGATAAAAATCAAAAGAAGCCTTCTGGTTTCTGTCAAGTAACTTGACCTTTACAATGCCCTCTGCTCTAAACTTGTGTGCAAATGTGCACAGGAAAATAATAAATCTGTCAGATTTACAAGATTTTCATGCGTAAAAAGGCCTGGTACGCATCTTATCTGGAGGGCTGAATAGACCTAAGACAAGCAATGCAAAACATATAAAAACAAAGAAAGGAAAATCTACTTTCACATTCACTTAAAAGAACAGAATACAATATTGCTTTTAAGTTTCAATCTGTACATTCTCATGGACATCAAGCTTCTAATTTTAAAAGGTGTATGAATTTCACAACTGCAATTTGTACTGTCGTTAGCTTAGTATGAAAGAGTCTCTTCCACATTTCTTCTGGTGTTAACATTTTACAATGTCCAAAATAAGGTTTAAATCGCATGTTCTGCTGATTAGCTAAGGTGGGACACTCGGTTAACAGAAGCTGGAAGGTTTCATGATGATCTTGGTTGCAGCAGAATCTACAGAAGTTCTCGTGCTCAGTGATTTGATGTCGCTGAGCTTGTATTTCTTTGGTTTTACATAATTTTAACCAATATCGTAATACAATGTTCCGAAATTTCGGATTCTGGAACTTATGCAGATAAGGTTCGATGGTTCGAAACCTCTTTTCTATGAATGGGTTTTATTTGAATGTTTGAATATTTCCCATTTATCTTCAAACAAAACGTGTCAGTACCAGCACCTCCACGATGCACTTGCTGCTCTAATCACTCCCAACCCATGTATTATTTGGCTATTAGATGGCGCTGAAAGTGCTACATATGAGCTGAAATTTTCATTAGACATGAAGATAAGACCTATGAAATCTGAGGAGGGTAAACAGCCTGCTCGTGTTATTTGAGTTATTTCCTACCCCTTGACACCAATGGCCAGAATTATGTCCATTCCCACCCACTACATGCTGTTGTGGAAAATCAACTGGACTGGTGAACATCTGTCACAAGTCAGCACAGCTAGCATTCACAGAACAACAGCAAGCCAACGGCAGAACCTGATTTGGCACAGCAACCCCCGTCTGTCTGGGCACAGAGCTTTTATACAGGAGAGAACACATTAATTTCAGTGGTTCAGACATGACATGAGAATGTCAAGCAACAATGTTCAGTCTCTGCATTAGGCAGAGGCTACATTCTCATGCTTGGAAAGGCACAATCTGGATGTCAGTGTAAGACCTTTTAAGATGCGTTTCAATTCCTGATGTGCAAGCTGCTTCTAAGATTCCCACACATTTCAGGGTACAACATTCTTATGTATACCAAAAGGGAAACACATGGCGGGAACTATGGAAGCGAGCACTGTTGGGTAATAAACGGTAAAGCCTTTGTGGTTAAGGTATGTGCATTAGAGCATGGGGAAAGCACTGCAATGGCAATAAGGCATAACAAGGCAGTTAGCATACACTCATAACTATTAAGGCAGCAGATTAGGAACCTAAGGGCAAGGAATGGCGGTACGTTGCCTGGGATGCCGCGTGAACACGCTGTTAGAATGAACAGCAGCGCGTGTGTGGCTTTCTAAGTTCGGCGGTTGCAGTTATCTGAAGGTCTGTACACCAATAGTTTTCAAAGTATCAACAAAGTTTAAGGCACTTGTGGTACTCTGTTGAACATTCAGTATCAGGTGTCAGTTTACAGTCATTTGTTGCTTCATTCACTCAATAACAAGAAATCAAACGTAACAGATTAAGGCACAAAGTTGATTACCATCAATCTTGGTAACTCTTTGGAGTGGGATCACCCAATAATTGGGAATCACCCAATGAAACTAGCTAGTATCTGTAGTAACTCTTAACAGAGTTTGTGCTCAAGTATCATGGAGATGAAGCTGGGTAGTATGCATCTTCAAGGTTCTTGTGTGGGGAAATTCTTTTCCACAAGTGAAATCCATTATTTAGAACCTATTTGAAATGCAGCTGTTTTGTCATTTATGTTTTCGAACAAAGTTTTAATTCTACTCACAAATTGAATAGTTGGCAGTCACTTTTAACTCTCTTGCGAAGGAGGAAAATAATTTTTACGCTCTTGAAATTGGATTTACACTCTTAATTCTAAAAATTGGGAGTAAAATACTCTCGCTCCAAAATCCTATCTGGAGCACTGTGTGGGGATAATGTTAGACTTAAAACTCCAGGGTCTCTTGCATCTAGATCAATAAAAAAATGAAGACTGCCCAGATTGCTGGTTCAATCCATTCTTTTGCGCATATGGGAGGAGGATACTCGGTAGGAGTCTTGACTAAGCTCTACCAAGTGAAAATCCTACCAACTATATTTTATGGGACAGAGACGTGGGTCTTTGGGAATATGCTGCAGGTAACCTAGTTGGAGTCTGTTATCCTCAGGAGACTACTGAGATTACCTTCCCACTCAGCCATGGAAATTGTGTACCTAAAATGGTGTACCACTCTACCGATATTGGTGAAATTTACTTTGAGTTGCTTGGTCACATATTGGAAGCTTGTTAATGGACTGGAGGATTCTCTGAATAAGGTGATGTATGTCTTATGCCAAACAGCTATATTGTACAGGTCAAGCTTATGGCCGACTGGTGGCTAGACTTGGCTCTGGAGAACATTCTCTCCATGTCTCTTTCTCATTATGGGAAAATCATTAAAGCTCTTTTACTTTCACAGGGCAAAGTGAAGCTGACTGTTAACTTAGCCACCAAAACTAATGCTGCTGTGTACATCGAATACTTCCAGGATCGGGAAGCGAACCCTAGCTATAGCCAACACTACCTGGGTAACTCGTTAGTTTGGGATTATATAAAACTAAAATTCCATTCTGTGATGTCCCTGGAAATTACTGGTGCGTGGTTAAACATTCTGAGGAATGAAAGACTATGCCGTCTGTGCAGGGAGGCACAGTTAGAGACTGCTAAACATCTTTTGACTGATTGGACCTCATTACGGAAGTTAAGGACAACAGCATTGAGATCTATTGGAATGGAGGAGGAATACATGGCTGATGCTGTCTAGAAAATCGTCATGACTGGCGACAACAAAGCTTGTGTAATTTACTTAACTAAACTTTGGAAAAGGTTTGCTACTATCATTGCATTATTGAATGACGTTAGATGGTCATTGCTGCCGTCCAATGCAGGGTAGGATGAAATTGTAGGTGTGGTTTTATTTGCCTGATGACTGTGGTTTTCTGGAAGTTGTTTTATAATAGTGAAGTATTAAAATAGTTGACAGTGTTAACTATATAATATTATAAACCAAATAAATTAATCTACATTATTTTTAAATAATTGTGTACCTCTACTTTATGCAAAACGTTTATCATATTCAACTATGTATATGATCAATTTCTTTCTGTATTTGTTAATTTTATGCACTTCTTGTATGGTTCCGTTTATTGTGAAATCATCATGTCGTTTTTGTGTAAGGCTTACTTGAAACCATCGCACAAATAATAATTTCCTTTTTTTTAAGATTCCTCTTTTTAAAAAATAACATGGACAAGCGAGGGTAGGAGCGAGTATGTATTTATTTTAATTTTTGTATCGTGCCACGCAACCGTAAGTCTCAGGGCACACAGAAAACATGAAAAGACGGACAATAATAGAATCAAGGAGCAGCGGAGAACAGTGTCAAAATTGTCGATTTTAGAGAATTTGATGAAAGAGATGGGTCTTGATCCTCTTTTTGAACTCACTCAGATTTTTGATCTTTCTCATATCAGGGGTAGAGTGTTCCAAGCTAGGGGAGCCTGGACATCCTACATGGTACCACCAAATTTTGACAGCTTGATTTTGGTTGACCAAGTCTTGCCTGATCATGCGACATGAGACGGCGACTAGGTTGGTACACCTTATTACGGTCAGTGAGATATACAGGCGCCTTGTGATTCTAAAACTTGTGGCTCAGGGTTAGGGCTCTGAGTAATGCAATGTTTCACAGGAAGCCAGTGGAGCTCCTTCCTGGCGTTGTTAATATGATCACGTCGTGTGAGGCCATGAATTGCATGCACCGCCCCATTCTAAGTCACCTGCAACAATGTGTTGTTTGCTTGGAAGGCACCAAGGAGCAAGCTGTTGCAGTAATCCAGACGTGAGTTCACCAGGGCAGAGGCCAACAGAGAGATTTTCATAGGTGAGATGAACGGGCAAATGTGGCCAAGTAGCTTTTTAATATAGCCACAAAAGGCCCTGATTTTTGTGACATGAAGCTTGATCGTTATCTCAGCATCCAACGAGACGCCAAGGGTCTTTACCCTCTTAGCCACAGTTATAGCAGTATCAGCAATGATCAAGCTTTGATAAGAAGTTCAGTCTTATCAGTATTCAGTGCAAGGGAGTTGGCTGGCATCCACGCCTGGATCGAGCCATAAATGGCATTGATGGCCGCCAAGTCCTGTGCGTAGATGCCTGAAAGCTCAAAGACCACCTGGCTGTCATCCGCATAGTTGGTGTATTGGAAAGCCAGGCCCTGCAAGGAGCATCAGGAATGGCAAACTGTAAATGGTAAAAAGGGTGTGCGAGATGCAGGACCCCTCTGTAACACTGCAGGAGATGGCCTCCAGACTGGATTCTGCAAACCTTGCGTTGCGAGGCCCCAGAAAGGATGCAATCCACTGGGAAGCAACTCCTGAACAGCCCACCAAGTCCCTTAACCTGACCACCAGAATAGTATAGTTGACCAGGTCAAAGGCCGCAGAGAGGTCGAGCAGCATCAAAAGTGCAGGGTGACCTTTATCCATAATATTGTATAGATTGGATTTTAAATCCAGCAAAGCTGTTTCGATGCCATGTCTGGTTCTAAAACCCGACTGTCGAGGACCAAGAATGTTATTGCTCTCAAATAATCTCTTTTCTTGGAGGCCACGCTATCAATAATCTTTAGCAGGAAAGGCACGTTGGTGATGGAGCGATAGTTCTTTGCCAAGAAAGGGTTGAGATTGTTCTTTTTCAGAAGGGGGGGAATCCATGCTTCTTTGAGGTGCTGAGGAACATGGCCTTCGGCGAAAGAGAGGTTCACTAATTTTGTCACCCATGGCACTAGGATGTCCAGACAGCACTTGAATATACTTTGAGGACCACTGTCACACCGGCACGTGGTGGGTTTCATGGTGGTTATGATCGTAAGCATTTCAGCTTCAGTACATGGGGCAAAGTTAAATTCTATCCTGTTTGGTACAGAAGTAGTCCTAAGGGGAGTCAAAGGAGTAGGGGGGGATTAGGAATTCGCTGGGGACATGTTCAAGAATGGATTGTTGATGTTTAGCAATTTTGTAGTTCAATTCATCATGGATCCTTTGACACCAGGCTGAGTCTTTTATTGGGTGTTGGCCCTAAAGAAGTCTTGCCTTCAACCCCCCCTAGGATCGTGAAGAGCTCTCTGGAACTGGATTTAGTCAGAGCAATCCTATTATTGAAACTACAGGACTTAGCCTCAATAGTCCTTCACCGTTTGTAGAGCAAGACTGGAGAAGGATATTTACGCCATTCTATCTTTTGGAGCTCTTTTGATGTGTCTAAGAGCAAGAATGGCATCACTAAACCAAGGATTCTTGTTAGATTCTGGTTAGTTAGATCTATTTTTAGATGGAGCTAAGGAGTCAATGGCTACATTAAGAGCTGTAGTAAGATGTATGGCTAGGTAGGTAGCATTGTTAAATTCATCCAGGCAATTCAGTCTCAATTTAAGGCCAGTAGATCGTTTATGTGGAGTAACATTTTTTTTTAGATTTCTTGACTTCTTCATGGGTTTAGGAACAGTATTGACTTTTTGAGGGGCAGCTACAGGGTGAACACAAGAGGTTATAAGATAGTGATCAGACCACAGGCAGGGAGAAACATATATATTAGATATAGATGAGCGCTGAGAGAGAGAATCCAATCAATATTGTGTCCACCCGTATGCGTAGGCTCGTTCACCTATTGGTAGTACCTTATAGAATCCAATGCCACCAGGAGAGATATGGCTGATTTATCAGTTGGATCATCAGCTCAAAAGTCAAGTATGACGACTTGAGAATTGGCTTTGGTGAGCTTGTTTAGAAGGCCGGGAAATTGCTCCTCAAAGAAGGGCATACGTTTAGGTGGTCTATAGATGACAACAATGGTTAAAGAGACTTTGTCAAGCTTAACTGCCAGACTTTCACAGTCGTCCAGTGACTCCTAGGGAGTCAGGTGGCATTTTAGGCGTTTGTTAAAGAAAAAGGGCAACCCTGCCACCTCTTTTGTCTTGGCAATCCGCACGAAGCATATGATAATTAGCTGTAACAGCCAAGGTGGCATCAGAGGGAATGGAATCATTCAGCCAAAATGTCTGGTGCAGAATCATTTAATAGATCCTCTATTTTGTGCCCATGTTGTAAAAGAGACCTGGTGTTCAACAAAGAGAAGCACAAAGGCGGATCCTGGAGGGAGACTTTATGCCTGATCTCCAGCGAGGCAGAAATGCACAAAGGTGTCACTAATTTAGTGTTTGGGGTGTTTGCCAGGTTTGCAGAAGAAGGAATCGAAACAGGTCAAAGGGAGTGAATAGACGGATGAGTCGCATAGTCTTGCAAAGTTATGACATGCGTGGTAGATTGCGTGTTAGTGGTCGCCGAGTCTCATCACACTGACGGACAACCCAAGGTTGAGGGGAGACACCAACGAGGGGTCGGGCAGTGGACACAGTGACCCCTAAACTGCTATATTTGGCCACGATTTCAGCGATTTATTTATTTATTTATTATTTTTACCCTGGAAGGAAGTGAACTGTTGATTGAGGTGTGCATTATTACGAGCACCGTCAACGTGACTTGAGGGGCTCTGTAAAGCCGGGTAATGTAGTTCTGAACGACTACACAATCATCGAGTGTCTAGGCTAGCAAGAACCTGCGGCAGCAGTGTTCAGAAGGCACGGTTTGCAAAGCGAACAGGGGACAAGACGGATCTATTAGCAAAATAAAATCTAGGTGGATTATAAAGGCAGCAAAGTCACTAATGTGAAAGGGAGCAGAAGCGCTGCGAGTGCAGTCCTTACTGTATGGAACAAGTGAATATAAAGCACACAATCGGGCGCACAAGGATCAGTTTCAAAGATATCAGACAATGTAAGATCAAAGGTACAGTTTTGCAAGTCAAAATAATGTTGCACTACAGTCACACAGGGAGAAACGAGAGAGGGTGAGAAAAATTAGGATTCTACCCAGTAGATCCCAATCTCAGGAATCCAGAGAGAACAATATTGTCAGCATCTACCCTTTCAACCTGCAGAGCAGCAGCTGCCCATGCATCCTCAGCTTAACTGCAAAGTAATGGTCAACTGCAGCTGAAATCGAGAAGCCACAGCAGCCCCCACAAACCAAGACGGCATTGCACTTAGCCACAAACACCTTTAGTTGAGCTTAAGCAACAGGGGAAGCTGCCCTTTGTGAGGCAAAGGAAATCTCAGTGGGGAAGAATGAGCAAGAAAGTATGGTAAAGGGAGGGATTCAAGTCTTGACAGTATGTTATTGATGGGCAAAGAGAGACTTTTGAAAAAAGGTTTTGAACATAATGTGAGGACCTGGTATGCCAGGGCAGAGGGCTCCACTAACTGCTACTGGAATCTTCAGACAATGGTTTTCTCTTCAGGTGATATAGCAGCAGGCCTCTGAACCCCCGTCACCCGAAGTTGGAGACGGCAAAGGATCTCCCAGTCAGCTCCACAGCAACATGACCGCCCACCTGTCCTGGGAATATCCTTTCCACGTGTGCAACATCTGCCATCCCTTGGTGTTTGATGTCAGGGGTCTCATTTCACAGGACAGTGGAGGTGCTAAAGTGCACACATGTGGAAAATCCATTTAGTAACTTGGAAGATCAACCTGAAGCATACAGAGTGAGGCATTGCCAAACATGACTCCTCACACTCTATTCCACATTTTATTACCCTGTTTCTTTCCCTTTTTAAGAAAATACAAAACCTCAAAATACAAACTATTCCTTTGGCTAGCTGCAGTGAGAAACGCGCATGATTTATTTTCTGAGGAATGAAAAAAATGAGTTGACTGGATTGAGAAACACAGGTCCGCTTCCTTTCGAGGTAGCAAAGCATTCAGTTAATTGACTTTAGTGGGAAATGCATACATGCATTTATTTCTGTTTGGGGTAGAAAATCCAGTGTGAAACACATTTTTCATCGCCCCCAAAAATAAGTGGATAGGTAGTCTGCCATAGAGCGGACTCGCTATGGCTATTCTTCCAACCTCCATGTTACAGATTCGCATCACAACAGGAGTTACTTGCCATTGAATTGAATGATAGTAACCTTTGTTATTTACAGTGATACAAACCGGCAAAGATTGTGACATCAAGCATTGTACAAAAACAAGTTTTATCATGTACTATTTTAAGGAAACATATTTGCAAGGGAATAGACTGCTGACAATGGTACATATAATTTACCCTGCACCCAAACAGCACTTGTACACCCTTCAATTCATAAGGTGGAATTGTCATACTTGAATATGGACAGTCAAAAAAACCCAATTCATCACCTCAAAATGTGATATGAAACTTACTTAAACAGATAGAAAAATGTACTTTTAAGGAGTTAATGTTATAGTCTCAGTTGACAGTAACAATGACCTCTAGTATACTAAATAACAATGATTTCACAAGCGTCTTAAAAAATCTTATGTGCATGAAATGCTGACTTTACTGTGCCAATGGCCAGTGAAGCTTTAAATACCCCCTCAAAAATGTGTCACAAACTGTGTAAAGTGTACCAAGACTAAAGCATTCAATTTCAACCTTATTTATTTGGGTATAGTAGACCGGATGGCCAAATTAAAATTAAACCGGATCACTGGAAAACAATAATTTGAGATCTTTTTCACAGTATTGGATAGTCCTCCCAGCCCATGAGTCTTGCAAGGTCACACCTGTAGTCCCGGGCCCTCTCCTAGTCCCAGAATGGGTTTCTTTACCCATTTGCAGTTCATAGCTCATCCTATGTTGCAAGCTTAATGGTTTCCAAATACTTCCTTCTCATGGGTATTTGTAGGCTTTCGGTGTCCTGTACACCTATGATATGATAGTTCTCCAACAAGGCGGGTAATCGGCAGGAGCCTATTTGGAGAGACACAGGTAGAGAAGGAGAGGAGTTTCTTCAGATCTGCCTTATCATGAAGCTTCCTGCACCACCCCATTTTCCTCTCAACTCCTGACATACTCTATCTCCCACACTCCTGTCCCACCTTGCACCTTCTGGGGCTTCCTGGGGGTTAACTGGCCAGCTTGAAACCTTCTAGACTGGCTAGCGAGGTTGCTAGAGATGGTCCACACCTCTTGCTGTTAAAGATTGTTCACCATTCCCTCCTTCTCCAGTTGTCTTCCACTATCCATCCATCCTCCTGTTCACAACCTCCAATTTCCTCTTTCTGAGGGGTTTCTCAGCGCTCTTTCAAGAGGTACTTTCACCAAGCACTTTTACCAGTCCACTTCTTCCTCACTGCCACCTCCTTAGTACCACACCACCCTCCTCGAGTTCTGCATCACCTTCACTACCTGTTATCACCTCCTTCGCAATATCGCCTTTAACTCTTGATGTTACCACCTTAGCCTTAATATCATTTCTACCTCCTAATGTTACCACCTCCCCTTTCATATCCCTTTTGTCTTCTGATGTTACCATCTCATCCTTAGTACCACTTCCTCCCTTGATATCTCCATCTTAATATCACCTTTACCTCCTGATGTCACTGCTGCTGCTCTAATGCCACGTCCGCTTCCTGATGTTATGGCCTCCTCTTTAATGCTGCTTCCATTGTCACCTCAACCTAATCCTTGCACCTTTTACTTAGTACCACTTCCAATCACCCTCTATGATGTCTCTCGTCCTAACTCTGTCTCTCCAGCTGTGTTCTCCCATTGCTCAAGCCACAGCCAAACTCCAACCTTCTGCTCCAACAACCAACACTGACTGAGTAGGATCTCTGGGTTTTATAGAGTGTTTTCCTGCCCCTCCCCTGAACTGGGTGTTCTTTGATGGTCTGCACCTGTGTCCTATAATCGGGGACTGGTTGGAATGTAATGCTTTTTCCAGGTACATTAGGGCTTACTCTGGCTTTAAACGGTCAGGCCAAGCCTTTATCTGGTCTGTCTGCCATCTTGTACAAATAGAGTGTTAGCTGTGTATAAGCTATTCCATTCCATTCCACTCTAGCCTTGCCTAAAGCGGTCAAGATGGTGGCTTTCGGATGTGCACAGTATTCTGCTTCTAACCTTTTGATTGTGTGCTTGTGTAATGCATGCCTCGTCCTGTCTTCCCTTTTCTTACGAGGGCCCCTTTCTATTATAAATCATCTGAGGACTGCCTTAGCTACATCCCATAAAGTGTGAGGGTGTGACATCCATTGTCCCATAAAGTGACATAAATCCTTGGCAAGCTACTTCAAGGACTCCTTATTTTCTCACTTATTAAATAGGGATGACATTTCCATGCTGGGGCTTTCCTTTCTGATCCTGTTGGTACTATTCCAATTGGGACTGGGGCGTGGTCTGACAGAATGCCTGCTAAAACACGCATTCTTATAACTTCTCCGAAATTCAATTATGATATAAAGATGGCGTCTAGCCCGAACATTTTTTTGTGATGTGGTTAGGTGACTGAAATGTGTAGTGTTTTGTGAGGAGGTTTGTGCGTCCCATATAATTCATAGATTGTTGATTTCTATGATTTGTTGAAACGCTTTTCTGGCTGGAGTCTGGAGTGTGCCCATTTTGCCTGAACGGTCTAGTGTCAGGTCAGTTACTTCATTCTAGTCCTTCATTCATTCCTATTATGAATCAGTGGTTTGGGTAATTGTCCAGTAGGTTATAGATGCACCTGAATAGGTTTAGCTCGTCGTTACTAGGACCATAGACTGACATTAGTATGATATGATAGTTTATTTATATAGCGCCTATACACAAGGTGTTTCAAAGCGCTTCAAGGCAAGGGAGGGAACAAGGGAAAATACAAATACATTCTTACAGGCTATGAACCGTAAGGATGTGAAATTAACTATCGTACTCGGCCTGACGACATTTCAGATAGTGCAAGAACTAAGACATAGGTAAGAAAGGGAGGGGGGAGAGTGGGAAGGAAATGGAAACAGACAGGCGACTACCGTACTAGGCCTGACGACATTTCTGGTAAAGCTGGAGAAAAACAAAAGGTGAGGGAGAGGGGTGCAGAAAGGGAGGGGAGGAACAAAACAAGCGACTATCGTACTAGGCTTGACAACATTTTAGATAGTTCTAGAGGAGGGCAAGTAAGAGGAGGGGGTAGAGACAGACAAGGTTGCTATCATGCTAGGTCCAGGGGCAATTCTGATAGAGTAAGTGCATAGAAGAAAGTAAGGGGAGGAGGGGAGGAGATGGGAAAAGGGAAAAAGGGGAAAAAGGGAGAGGAGGAGAGAACAGAGAGGAAGCAGTCAAAAAGAGTGGAGAAACAAGAGGAGAGATTAAATACAATTGCAGAAGTCAGTAGTAACACATAATGTTTCAAGCCAGGATACAAGATGAAGATGGGAACAGTATAATTCAGGGCCACCATGAGTACAAGATGCAAAGGAAGTCCAGCATGAGAGTTGAGAAAGGGTGACGCACCGTGAAACAATGAAGTCCATAAAAGTCAAATCCAGCATTGGCCACAAGACGGTGATGGTCAAACCAGAATGTATCAGGACAGACTCCTGCAGAAGTAGGCTGGAAGGGAGCGAGGGTTAGCAGAGTAGAAGAATCAAGCAAAACCGGCAACACCAAGGTGGGGGCACAAGGGAACATCACAGGGGGACCCGAGGGGGCAGGGCTGGCCTGTGGGTATAGCGGGAGTAAACACATGTTGGTGCATGCTTACCTGCTGTCTGAGCAGGGGGTCGGGCCCTGGGTCCAAACAGGTCCAAACAGGAATTGTGTATTTCTTAATCTGCTCTTCGCTTCGGACGCCCAGGCGAGAGACGCCCTTGATCTAAAAGTTAAGAGCAGGAAGGAAGAGGCAGGGCTCAGAAGGTGGGTGGGGTTTAGGCCAGGTGACCTATACCCACCAGGGTCCCCACACCCAGAACCCATATCCCTCCCGGCTTTGATTTCTCGTGTGTCAGTCTAAAGAGTGTGTTTACACTTATGATAGATACTATATTCTTCTTTTTAAGTGCTTGGGCATGGAACTCCTATGTCTTTCATCGTTTTGTTAGTTTCTGTGGTTCCTTGTCGTTCAGGTGAGTCTCTTGTAAGAGGACTGCTTCAGCATCTTTCTTCCAAAGATATAGGTTACATTTTAGTTCTGTTTGAGTTATTAACCCCGTTCACATTCCAAGATCTAATGTACCGACCAAGAATCTGAGGTTTATTTCACTGGTGCCTTACACTCTATTTTCTTTCTTTTTTTTTCTTTTTTTCGTGTGGGTTTAGGAGGGCCTTGTGTTTGTGTTTGGTGAACCTCTTTGGGATTTTCCTCATGTAGTCTGCTTGGATTTCTTCGGTTTCTCCTGAATGTGATCTGCTCCATGGCGCATTCTCTTGCTGTAGGTGGAGGACCGCAGAGGTGATCTGGCTGTGTAGTTCCAGCCTTTCTACTTGAATCTTAAGGACAGTGGGGGCGATTCCCCCGGTGTATCAAACCGTTCTTTTTGTGAGTTCCGTCTTTGCTTCTTTTCATCTTTTTCTTTATTGAAGCATTAATTGTGATAAGTCTTGAAAAAAGGTGATTTGATTTCCTTTCCAAATTGTTTGCTGTTTCTCTTTTGTGAGCTGCATTATTATTTCTTGTATTGAGAACCATAGAAACCTGATAATGTGGTGGTAAGGCTTGTCAGGGTATGGTCTGGGATGTAACACCCTTTGTGCTTTTTCTACTTCTGTCAGGTCTTCTGTAGTTATGCTGAGAGATCCAGATAATACTGGACACACAAAAGCATTCATATTTGGCCCGTCTCTTCCTTCCAGAACTCAGATTATCTTAATATTGTTATGTCCCTCTGTGGGGCTTCGATATGAAGAAGTTTCTTTTCCATAGCTGATCATTTCTAAAGAACGTGGCTGGGACAGTTTTTTTCTGAGCACGCAGGCCCCATCTTCCAGTTGTAAGAGCCTCGATTCAGCTTCATCCAATCTTATTGATGCTAGATAGGTGTACCTTCATTTCTTTAAGATCCAATTTATGTCTAACGCATCCATCTCCATGGTGCGCATCATGTTCACCATATCTTTGGGCATGGGCACTCGCTCCTCCAGTAAGGATTCCAGTTATTTATCTGAAAGTTCGTCATCCAAGTGTTTTGCTTTACTCTTAATTCCTATGGAACATTTCTGCTTTGTTGCTGTGTGAGCCGTTGTTAGGTGTTCGCCTTGACTTATGCTTTGTTGCTCTTTATCTCCTTATTGAGGGTTCTAAGCATCGGTGTGAATGATCAATTTCGAATCTCAAACCCTTGTTGCCTTTAGCTTTTTCATTTTTACAGTGTCCCACTTAAACCTGTTAGCTGTGCTGCGTATTACATCGGTGCTAATTTGTTAGTGCGGGTTCAGGCTGAGTGCATGTTTCTCCTCCCATGATCCACTCTCATATTAACCTCTCTTCTCTAATGCATGCTGCAACTAGGGTGCATTCACTGGCTTCCCTAATCACTGAGTGCAGCGCACTCTGCACTGCTGGCGTGTGCCGCTTTGGTGCTGGAGCTCTCTCAGTAGCCCTGGTTAAGATTTTTGATCACAGCATGTTCCTTCAACTCAGCAACATATTTCTACTCTGGATCCTCTGGAAATGTAGCTACAATTTTCCAATCACCAGAATCTGCTCCCTTAAGTCCTTATACTTCCTTGCTTGTGGCTGGATGTACTTTGCTTGGTTAATTTTCCAATTTTTTCTGTATTATTTGGTATTCTTTGCTCATTGGTGGACCCTATGAGGTTGCATGCATGGACACGTGGCAGTTGCATTCATTGAACGCTGCCTCTTAACTGTTTGGGTTGCCAGTGCTGACCCTGTCTGCCGTTTTGTAATCTGCTCTCCCCTTACTGTTACTACTTACTATACTACCTGGGAAAGACCAAGAGCTCCTGCTCGCCCAGGGTGTTCACTGCCAGCTGGCAAATATCTTTGTAGTTTCATTAAGCTTTGGAGTGTGCACACAATGCTGCCTAATATAAACTTTCAACTTTGTATCCTCTGGAGGGAACACTTTACCAGGAGACAATAGGATGCTAAATTTGTATTTTGTTTTTCATTTTTATTTATTGAGCATTTGTGTCGCACCTATACATCAAAAAGTGTTTCCAGGCGCCACAAGACAAAGGAGGGTCAGAGGAGAAAATAACAATAATGGTCCTACTAGGCCTTGTGACATTTGGATTGTGCAAGGGCAATGAACAGGAAGTGCCGGGCGAGGGGGAAGAGGGAGAAGTTCAGGGAAAGGGGGGGTAAGCAGCTGGGCAAGTTTCAAGTTCTAAGGAAGCCCCAGGAGGGCAAGTGCTCAGGGAAGAAGGGGAGGGGGGCAGCTAGTGCAAGGGGGGGGGGGGGACGAGATTCAGTAGGCTGTTGAGGGGAGGGTGCCTGAAGGCAAGTGCTGGTAAGGGGCGAGGGAAGACTTGTCAAAGCAGGCCTTGCCCCGGTAAGGCTCATGAGGGATCCAAGCAACCAGACATGGAGGCAGGTGGAACTAGCAGGGGAGTGTGAAGGAAGAGGTGAAAGGAAGGTCTTGAGATGTTTCAGGAATTTAACGAGATCTGACTCAAGACGGAGATGGTGTTACTCACCGAGCCGGAAGGTGTGCGTGACCCCAACCTGGATCGAGATGTAGGATGAGCCGTAGACGTCTCCGAAAACCCAGTTCCCCTGATTTCAAGAATCAGGCTTCCTCTTCGAGTGGGGCTCTTTTTCACGATGTACCACTCTGCTATTTATGTAAGAACAGACAGAGTAGTCTATAATGCAAAAGAGTGGGATTGAGCGCACCGCCAGACAAATGCTGCAAGAGATACAGAAAGGTTTTGAGTATTATGCCTAACTTGTTTCTTTTTAATTTATTCTATTAAACACAATAGAACTGCTGTTACCTGAGATAGTGTATGTGAGTAGACCTGAGAGGAAATCCTGGACCAGTTTCAATAAGGAATACAAAATCCAAATGGTTGATGAAAACAACAGGAAAAAATAATAAAATGGGAAAGTTAGTATAGGGAGGACAATGCCCCCGGGCAGTTGTGCGCTCTACAAACCCAAATAAATAAATAAATAAATAAATAAAAATAAACCCGAACGGCACGAGGGACGCAGTAGGGCCGGGTTGGTGCATGTCCTGGAAAGCATTCGTAAATGCACTTCAGTAGAAAAAACAGTCTCTCAGTATGCAAACACAGTTAGATAGTTGGAGCAAAGGCAGTCCTTGATAAGCAGCACCGGTAGGAATGGTCTTATATTCCAGATAGATGATTCAGATAGAACAGGAAGAAGCGTTGCGCTGAAACGGATCTCAGCAGATCTTGATCGTAGAGCCGGAACTCAGAGGGAAAGCAAAGGCGTTCGTGCAAGCGTAAGATGAATGAAAACTGGAGTTCAGTGTTGAGCGGAAGTGAAGACCCGCAGAGCCCGTAGAACTGAAGGTTGAGCGGGGAGGCTCCTGCGGTTTAACGGCAGTAAAGGAAAACTACCGTGGCAACAAGTCCTTAGGGTAATCCAGATAAGCAGAAACAGAGTACAAAGCCGAGGTCTGGTAACGAGAGTTCAGAGTCAAAGGTTCACGGAGGGTAATCCGAGGAAGGCAAACAGTGCCGTAGGCGGGCTACGAAAAGGCACGTAGTAACGTACAATTGGCAGCAACGAAGTTCCCGTGGCTGAAGGCTTAAAGGAACAAAGGGTAAGTGAAGCACGTCCGATCAGCTGACTAGCACGTTTACGTGACCTGAACAGTTTCCAAGGCAACCTGTAACGGTGCCAAAGCGGATTCCATGGTCGGGAAGTTCTTCGTAAGAAAGCTCTTTGCTGCCGTAGTGTAACAGATGGGCAGGGAGGCCGTTCCAGAGAGAGGCTTCAGCCAAATAAAGAGATCTACCCCCCACTCTCTACTTGGAGAAACGTCAGACCTGCAGAGAGTTAGAGCTAGAAGACCTAATCACTCTAGCAGGGAGGTATTTAGGGGCCGAGAGTTGGGTGTAGTGAGGTCTCTGGACCCAGAAAGCCTTGTGGATGATGCAGAGGGTTTTGAATTTGATCCTTGCAACCACAGGAGCCAGTGGAGAGATACAGTCCCATTCTGGGTAAGTTGAAGAGGGTGGAGGGAGGAAAGAGGCAGATTAAGGAAGACGTTTTTACAGTAAGCTAGCCTGGAGAGAAGCAGCGCTCTGGAGACATGAGTTTGTGGGGGAAGGCGAGGAAATGGAGAATGCCTCTGAGGAGGTGAAGCTGAAAGTGAGATTTCTTGACAAGGTCAGCAATATGGGGTGCAAAGGGTTTTGCCTCAAACTAGGGTGAGGGGAGGGGGACCAAGGAGGGTGTCCAGAGAGTAGGTGGGAAGGAGGGGGCAGGAGTCCCAATGAGAAGGATCTCAGTCTTACTGGCATCAAGACATATATCATTGAAAGCACACCATGCCTGAATAGCGGTCAGACAGTCGGGAATGAGAGAGGAAGGAGAGGAGGCAGAGGAGGGAAGCTTAAAGGAGAGCTGTGTGTCGTCAGCATAACATTGAAATTTGGAGCGAAGGTGGATAATAGGTGGGTGAGGGGGGCAAGTTCAATGTTGAAGATCCTCAGCGATAGGATAGAGCCCAGAGGGACGCTGTAGGTGGAAAGTGAGATAGAGGAGATAAACAGCCCAGTTGCACTTCGGAGGGCCTATTCCAGAGGAAGGAGGTCAACCAATCCACTACCCGGTTTGTGAGGTCTAGGGTATCACGTAGACAATTTATGAGGATGAATGATTGACAGTGTCAAAGACTGAGGACAGATCGAGGAGGATGAGAATGGAAGGAGAGTGGGAATCGAGGTTTGAGAGCAAATCGTCATGGGTGTTCAGGAGAGCAGTTTCCGTGCCTCTGGCTGCTCAGAAGCCAGACGGGTGGTCATGGAGACAGCCAACCGGTTCAGTGTGATGGATTAGTTGGCAGATGACCAACTTCTCTTAAGAGTCTGCCCAAGAAAGGGATTGGTGAGGTCAGTGGTATTGAAAAACCTTCAACTTGCAACATACAAGAATTTAAATAAGGATTTGTTGAGCAGGAGCTTAACGTAGCTCTCTGGTATATCTCCTTGGTATATGGCATCACCCAGTAAGCAAGAGATCTCTATGGAGAGTAAGGAGTTAATACAAAGTGAGTTGCAAATCCAGTTTCCACACAAAACAAACTATAACCTTTTCTCTATTTATATATGACCCACTATGGTTTAGATGTCTTGTTGATGTGTTGTAATGCTTGTTGCTACACCTTCCTAAACACCCAGAGTTAGTGTTGTTCACCACCCATTGCCCTTGAGAATTAAAAATAGATCCTAATACTTGTAAATATCAAGCTAACCATGCTCTTCAAGGCTACAAGGTGGAGCTAAATGGCTCCCAGTTCCTAGCAATTACGTATCCTGGCATGGTATCAAGTGAGGGTATTCCGAGCTGCCTGAGGTTCCACAATGACTCCTCGGTTACCTCAGAATGGTCTGCAACAGTAGGGTGATAAACCTTGAAAGTATCATGTTCATGAAACTGACTGTCACTGAATCAAAGTCCATCTTTTCTGTCTGGGATTATGGTTCTGGCCAGGGGGAACTTCGAGCTCTCTGTTTGGGAGGGGTCCATACAGATCTCTTCTTTGGCCATCTCCTGCCACTTGACAAAGACAATGAGAGGGTGGCCACAGGATCTTCCCCCTCACCACCACCAGGGCTGTCATCCACTGGCTCTGGGAGACACTTGAACCTCTGAGTCACACTCCTTTATGCACTTTGTTACAAATGTGTTGCTGCTGAGATCGCATCTGATGTTCCATTTAAATTTCAATTTTTGTGATTACCGGAAGCATCACGTAATCAAATATGGATCTTATCCTGAATAAGATGCATTATGCCGTTACATAACCAAATCGTAAGTGATATCACTAGTCCTATCAGTTATTGCTGGTGTGGGAGATTGACATTGCAGACTACATAGTCACATATGGAATGCCTTATGATGTTGCCTCAAGCAGATCTTCCTTGAAAACATCATGCTTGACTTTATAAATATCTTCACTGATCTCAGTTGCAAATCATTGCATCTTTGTTGGCCATCTGGCCTTTCATGAACATTGGGCAATCTCAATTTATCACTAGCTGTATATGGCAAGTAGATGTACTGTATATTCTTAAACATTGTGAGACTCCTAGACATGACCAATTTAGGATTTACTTCCTGAAGTATACATTGTAGCCTGCCAGATTATGTATTTAAATTAATAAACTAAATTATGGCACTTACACATATGTAGGTACTATTCCGAATATTCTGAATGGAATTCAACTGTCTTTAGGGAATGACGAGCTTAATGTTGAACTGTGCATGTTTATCCCTTTGCAGAATACCAGTTGTGCCTTATTTTGACAGAATCAAGATATGTAGTAAGCAATGTATAGTGTAGAAAAGGTGGAGGAAGGGAAGTGTTGGGGTAAAGGGTGGATAGGAGGGACCCCTCCCCATTTACAAAACAATCATTAACATTCTGTATGGCAGGGATTTTGTAGATTGAGGAACGCACACAGATGCTTTTATTTACCTCAGTTACGTTCTGAACCATCTTTAAGCACAGGTACAAAACATTCTTGAGAGCACAATCAAGGTTCCATCAGCACCTTAATATTACCATTTCATACGCACATAAGACTATAGTACTCTTGGAAAATGATGTTCTTTGTGATCATAGAGAACCTCATATTAACTCTTCTTTAAAAAAATACATCTTTCAATTAATATGATTATAGAAATGCTATTTGGATAGTATATGAGGATGTATACCCTTCGGTATATGTAAGCTGTGTTTTGACAGACCACACCAAAAGGCCTTATTGGATTTTGAGTTGTTGCATGAAAGTGGTGCGGAAATGGGCTTTGCAGTCATAAAGTAATCCTCTGTGTGGACGTGTTGCTTGTCTGTCAGTCTTTTCCTCTGTTTTCATCTCTGGGGTACGCCATTCTGAAAATCTAGTAATTTTCCTTCTAATGGATTATAGGCGGCAGGAAAGTTAAATGGTGGTTCTCTCAAGCTGCTCTGATGGTTCTGTTTTTGGCTTGCCCATGAAGGTTATGACAAATATTTTTAAGATGCTGGATGACCTCCACCTTGACCAGCTGTTGCCATACCTTCTCTGCAGATAACTGATGCTGATGGAGACCCAGAAGAACACCCAGCTTCCAATGGCACGGTTGCAGATTCCAGATTGTTGGAACAAGAAGAAACGAAGAGAAACCATGGCACTACATCAGAAGAGTTGGCTGGCGACCTACTCGGAGAAGGTGATGAGGAAGCAGGGGAGGAGGAAGAGGAGAAGGATCGCCAACTTCAGAAAACAGCTAGTTTGCAGGTAATTTGAGATGCTGTTGGCGGGGTTCAGATATCAGTGCCTAGTGATAAATATGCATTACCTGAACCTGTAGATAATGAATACATTTTTGGGCTATTTATTTGATGTGGGATATTTATAATGCATTAATATGCAGAGATGTTGAAACGCTACAGCATGATTTAAAGCATATAGGGCCTCACCACGAGTCTGGCCTGAGCCCTTAAATGTGGCGGTAACGGTATTACTTCTGCATTTAAGGGCTGGACAAATCACGAGTCAGGCGGAAAGTAGCTTTTTGTTGGAGGTAAAAATCACAATTTTCGGCCCGTTTTCGGCGTTATTACCGCCGGCAGTAATAGCGCCACCCAACCCCATTGGGTCAAATTTGTACCAAACTGAGTAGCAGTAACGCGATTTGCCTTGTATGGTATCCCGGCGGTATTACCGCGGGATACCGCACAACTCGATAGTGTAGATGGACTGAGAGGCATATTATCAGTGAATTTTGAAGAACAATCTTTTGAGGTATTTTTCATAAGTAAAAGAAATAATTTTGTTGTAGTCGTTGGGTAGCTGGGTAGTGGTAAAATCCAGTTAATGTCTGTTGTCAAGTAAGACATGGAATTGACAGAACCGACTCACAAAGTAACTTCAAGATATTTATTGGGGGTTGTTGTATGTTTGGGCAACTTCATAAACTGTCGAAGTGTCAGCCTGCTCAAGGTAAACGGAAAATCGCAGCTCAACTAAAAGTCCAGAATAACTTGCACATTCAGAATGGCTTCTCCTGGGTTTAGGCTTGGCTCTGAGGTACCTTGCCTCAGGTGAGCTTTGATGACAGTCCTGACCCAAAGTCCATGGCATCCTGTGAAAATCTGGGGTCCTGTCTGATATTTCCAAAGTTCACTTTAGTGTTCCTTGACCCCTTTTGTTGATTTGGATTTGGGGGAGTTTCCACAGAGTTCCTTCATATTGTGAGGATCCTTCACTTGTCGAGACCTGTCTGGGTATCTCAAATCTTTTTTTCTTCCCCTTGTGAGTCAGAGGCATCCGTCTCCCAACCGTGCCAGTTTTCAGGCAAATGGGCCAAAGGCAAGGGCAGATCTTTAGTGCCTCTGAAAGGTGTCTAGATATGGTGGGAGAATGATGGGTGGCAAACTAAACATAGACTACCTCTAACTAGGCTGAACCACGCCCCTAGGCCTTGCCTTTGGACCTTCTTATCCATATGACCTCTCTCACTCATCTCCCCCTGCAACTTCTCTAATTGGGGTCTGGATGAACCCACATCTCTCGTGTTTCCTGCTCATTCTATCTCCATCTTTAATCTACTGCTCCCAGCTCTCTTCCTACCCCTCTTTTTTTAAGCCGTTGGGCATCTCTAGTTTCATCCCTATGGCCACTTCTCTGCTCCCAGAATAGAGCACAGAATTATTGGTTCAATGCCCCCTTCTTTGTCCCTTTCAGCACCCCCTCCATTTCCCATCCTCCTAGCTCTAGGAGGCTGAGGTATAGGTCTTCCTGAGTATCTTCAGATTCTGGACTGTCAAGGTCTTCAAACTTCTGATATGCACCTGCTTACTCTGGCCCCCCCCTAATATTTGCCTGACCCCTTGTGAAGTTAACCATCTGCCTCTTTATAACCACTCCCTCTCAAGTTCTCATAACATATCTTGTCCTTCTCCTCCTGATCTTTTCCTGCCACTTCCTAATGTTTGTCTTCCTCATGATATTCTCATTTCATCTCCTGATGAAGACCTTCCGACTCCAGAAGAACATCACACTTTCTCAATATCTCAAAACCACCTCTGTCGTCCTGGTAGTCTGTGTCTTTGGCCACCACTCTCACCCTGCTTGCCAGTGGTTTTAGTTTGACTTGCTTCCTTCTCCACTCTTTTGGGTCTCTCCCTTAAGTCTCTGCTCCAGATCCCAAGCTTTTGGTTAAGGAGCACTTACTTCTGCAGCTTCTTCCAAAATCTTGCGCCAAACACACTCTTTGCTCCTTTATCCAAACTCCAACCTCCTGCGTCGCACACTGACTAACTGGGTTCTTGCGTTTTTTTTTGTAGGGCTTTGACCCTACCTTTTAGCCTCTCTGGCATAAGGGCACCTCGTATTAGTACTGGATGTTGGGGTCCTCCCCTAGGGATGTCTCACAGCCTTGGTGTGGCGCATGGCATTCACTCCTCCCTCTCCTTGGTTGATCCTTTCTTCCTTCCAGCTGTTCTATGGCATAAGCAAACTTGAGAGTGCAGGTTTGTTATAGGGAACCTGGGAGGGATAGTTCTCGGGGCTTTGGTGTGTCTCTGCTGTCTGCTGAACCACTGCTTCGAGAACCAACTCCCCCTTTTTTAAGTCACTTCTGTAGGGACTTGCTGACTGCCTCTCAGGTTTCTGGGTCTTGGTACATGGCTGGAATAATGAGCTGTCCCTGTTTTATCTTGAAAGGCTATTAAAGGACTGCTATGACCATCTGGCATTTTGTGACTATCCCCTGCCCTGGGAGGAAGGTGCTAAGCTTTGTTGGCCTGGAGAGCCTTCCCATACCGACCCAGGGCCCATCATCATGAACTGGCTCAGAGAGGTGCCCAACCCCATTGGTCATCCAAGCAGCTGTCTACTGGATCAGGCAGGGGACTTCTTCACTATATAATCAATGCACAGAAGTTTTAATATCATCACATGACCTATAGTTCATATAATTGCAAAATTGTATTGAGCACTTATGTTTAGTTTGAGGCTTCTGGTTTGCATTGCAAACTGAGTCTGTGTAAAGGGGTCCTGCAAATAGACAAATAGACTATTGCATTATCAGTGTCCATTAGAATTGTGAACTGAACATGTAAAACCTAAGTGAAAGCACTTAAAATCTTTTACTTTCAAGATATACCACCAAGTCTGTTTTTCTTATACTGTAACACATGTGAGAAGCCTGACGGTATTCTCTCTCCTACTCCCCTGGGATACTCTATGCAGGTGGCCAGGGAAAGGCCATCGATTTTGGATCCTGACCCCGGGGGTGGACAAGCGAGGGAGGATCACCTGGGTGGAGTGTCCTTGGGATTGAGAATGGGATGTCTTCTGGCGAGACATGGTATCCCCTTATCCTAATGTCAACCAATCTATTTGTGGGTTATTGTAGGTCAACTCCCCTTCTTTCCTCTCTTGGGATATATTCTCCCCACTCTGGTACTGAGACAAGGAAGAAGTAACTAAGAGTAATGAACACCACTCACTTTCACCACTTGGGTACTGGGACGAAGAAGATGCATGAAAGGTATGAAGGTCAGACAGGGTCTCTTGATATATGATATGATCTAGCATTTATAACGTGCCTATACACCAGTGTTTCAAGGCGCGAGACTCTTAATCAGAGTCAGTCAAAATTGACTGATGGAATACACCTGCAGCCCATTGAAGGACGACAGGTGTTTACAAGACCAAGACATGCAGGAGTAAAAGAGAATACTGGGAAACTTGGATCGAGATTACTTTGAACTGTGAAGAATAGTTGGAATTGAGTTCAAGAAAAAGCTTCATAATACTTTTTTTTGACATTGAACTTAAGGAAGAGAACCCTGAGACTTGATACCAAGAAACTGCATTGAGCTTGGAAAGGATATCCTGACAATTGAAAATGTGTGGAACTGTATAAACTTAAATCCCAGAGAAAGTGACTTGAACATTCGGGTGAACCTTTTGGTATTTAAGGAGAAGAAACTGAAGATTAAGCTTTAGCTAGAAATGGCTCCGAATTTTACTTTTGGGACACTGTTTGATTTATGGTTGACATCCCTACACATTGTTTTGATGGCAACTGTAAAGGTGTAAGGATGGGTTTTGGACACAGACAGACGTCTAAGTTGAACTAACGGGCACAGACTATCCTTAGTTTCGTTATGTTGGGAAATCCCACCTTAGCATAGGGCAAGTTAGGCCTTCGACCATCCTGACTTTTAAGTTAATAAAAAAAGTATTTTCGTTATATTGAACCTGTTGTCTGTGTCTCCTTCCATGATGCCAATCTCGCACAACCTCCCTGTTTTTTTAAGCTTTGACCCGCAAACATCTCCTTATTCACAATCATAATGCAAATCCAGGGTGTTTGAGAGCCTGTGACAGTGCCTTGTACTTCTTCTGTGTAGTTGTCCTCTCAATGGTTTAGGGTTTACAAAACCTTCACAGAGAGGTTTCCTCATAGCCAATCCCTTTTAGAAAATGTAAGTTTACAAATTACTATATATAATTTACAGAGCTTGCGATTGGTTCTTTTTAAAAAAACTTTTCTTTTAAATGTTGCTTAAATGTCAAGTTGTATAGTCTTGCCTGACATGCTAATAAGTTTCTTATTGGATGGTCCTCTTGCACCACCTTTAAGCCTGTTGTCTCTGACTATATACTGCATGTCAGATCAGCTGAGCTGCAATAAACATCTAATATTTATGTAAAGCTTTGGTTGGTTTAAAATTTGGGAACCTTACCTCACCTGTGGGCCCACTTGGCCTTACATTTGTTTGAATTGTTACATATCATATGTCTTTCAAGCAAGGAGAGATTTGTTGGGTGTTCTCTAAAATTCTCTGGCCTCCTTCGCATAATATGTTATGTTGGTGGGATTTAAATGGCACTCCATTTGCTTGGTTTCCGGGTGCTCTGGTGGATCTGATGGAGAGCGTGATGATTAGGTTGGTGGGGAGGGAAGGCAAATGAAAGATGGCTTATGCATGCATACCGGAAGTACCATGAGTTCTGTGTGCAGGTTTGTTAGTGTTCTTTGTCAATAGCATAGAGGCGTTTGTGTCCAGAGTGGGAGCCTCTTGGACCCCATGGTGCTAGGATGCATTGGCTGGGGCTGTGGAATATAGGTTGGTTGTAGATAGGTAGTGTTGTGATGTTTGATGTCTCTTGGCTGGGGAGTTCAATTTTCTTACGTCTGTGGTTTAGTTGGTATAATTATTGTGTGTTTGTGCTGTCATAGCCCGGTTTGGTCCACAAAGAGGCGCACCACAATCTTGGGTAAAAACAGGTTTTTTTACACAAGAAAAAACTTCTTTGGGGGTCAATTCAAACATAGTGTCCGCTCAATCTTTTTTGTCAATGGTTCCACCAGTTCAAGGGTCTCATTATCATGTTACCAAGATTTTGGGGTTCCTCCCAGTCACTCAGTTTCTAGGGTTCTTTCTCCAAAGGTCCTCTGGTTTGTCTGTTGGTGGTGATGTCTGCCCTTTCCAGCAAGTCCTGAAGATGTTGCTATTTCTCGTCTATGAGCCGCAGATACAGCTGGAGTTTCTCCTCCACTTGTAGACAGAGGCACCCATGTTTACCTACCTCATTTTCTACAGAAGAGCTCAAGAGGGCTTTATTGGCTCTTTCCGCAGTCCTTAGTACTTCCTCTGTGCAAGCTCTACTTCGAATGGATTGTGTTCTCCCAAGTATTCCTTATTTTTGATAATCTCCTTTTAGCGCCAGCTGCTTCGGAAATCTTTTTCTCTCTGGAGGACGCTGTGCGTCGTCGATGCAATGCCCCTCGATGGCCACTGTCCGCTCTTGAGCATGACATCACCAACAGTACATATAGCATGCACCGCGCGTGTTACTTCAGTTCCTTTTTCCCGCTGCAGTTTGCTTCGGATATGGCACGCTTGGGTCGTTTTCGGCATTTATTCTCGATAATGTCAACTCCAAAAACAGGATTCAAGAAATGCAGAGACTGTAGGGCCAAGAGGTCCATTACTGGCCCACACCACGTTTTTCTCTGGTGGCTTGGGCTCGAGCACGAGGCTGAGGACTGCAGTTCCTGTCAGTCCATGACAAGAAAGGCACTTAAAGAGAGGAAAGGGTAGGACATTCATCAGTGGCAAAATATGTGTGTCTTAGAATAACTTGCAGTAAATTCCAGCTCTTCCTGAGGATGCCTATGTGAATACAGACACAAATGTAATATACTCGAACAGTCTTATCGATAGACCTAGCACTTTATAACCTAACCGCATGGTTTTTTGCTATATAAATAAATAGTGTACCTAGGTGTTATTGCTGTATGCAATACTACCAATAACCTGCAACCATATGTGTTGCTCTAGCTGTCCTTCCTGTTCGGAGGAGTGTCAGCCCTTCTTCGTCTCCCTCACATAGGAAGGAAAACCGCGAGCTGTAAGACACACCCTGAGTGCTAGGTCTATCAATAAGACTGTTTGAGTATATTAAACATGTGTCTTTATTCACATAAGGAGCCTCAGGAAGAGCTGGAATTTACAGCAAGTTATTCCAAGATGCACACATTTTTTGCCCCTGATGAATGTCCGGCACAGTACAGCCAACAGGACGGAAACTTGTATAAGTAGGGCTGGAGAAGTATAGCGTGACAAATGTGCTGAATTGTTCAAACACTAGGATAACCAAGTCATAGTGCCCTGGTCGTTATCAACTGATGTTTAATGTATAAAATTGCCTAATTCTTTTTTTTAAAATTATTTTTGCATTGATTTCATGTATAGATTTTTTTTAACATTTTTTATTCTGGTATTGTGTGAATTTTTATTGTATGCAACTGTCAACACAGGGTTGGACCATTATTTGCTTAAGGCTCACCCTAGAGATTGATGAGGATTTCTATAGTGATACGTACCTATTGGACCTTTTTTTTGGTTTATGTAATAAATTAATCCCTCATATGCCAACAATATCATGTTTACATTCGCAACTGATCATGTTCTACCTCCAGAATTTTGTGCCGGTATATCGATGATACACCTTTGACGCAATCTTCAGCTCCTATGACATAGTCTCTATATCCAGTCGCAAGCCACTTATCTGGACAGACCACTTTGTCATCCCTTTCTCAATAAACACACCAGTGCCATTTCCTGCAGCTCCCTCTGCCCCCCCCCATGTCCACAAATGCTGGAACAAAGTCAAAGTACTTCCCGACTTAGCTGAAGCCCTGCTACTCCATCCCCCTCCAACGCTGTCCTGTGATAGACCCTTAACCATCGAATCCTGCGACTCCTGGCTTGAAGAATCAGTAACTCCAGTCACTCCCTAGTGTCCTGCAACCTCACGCAAATGGTTCACTCCCCTCTGGAGGACACTCAAAAACAAAATAACTCTCTTGAACGTAAATGGGGAGCATCTAAACCCAACCCCAGCATATCCCTGTTCACCCTCCACCACCGTAATTACAAATCCTAGATGCGTAAGGCCAATAAAGCCCATTACAATAAACAAATTCTGAACTTTGGCAACGGCAGCAAGGAGCTCCACAAGATCATCTCCGAATTTGTGAAACCTGCTTGCACCTCCGCCCAATCCACTCCCACACAATCACTCTGGGACTCCATCTTGCTACATCTCTACAACATCGCACTTCACCGAACGGCAACCGTTCACTCCAAATTGTCCTTGCTAAAACCCTACCCCACACTGCCCTCTCCTGATCCCATTGACCCGACGCCCACTCAACCAGCCCTCGACTCTTTCAAACATATCTCCAGAGACTAGTTCCTTGCCCTACTAACTGCCAGCAGAACGTCCGGATCACCCCTCGACCCTTGCCCCGCCTCTGTTCTGAAAAAAATATTCTCCTCTGCATGCGCAGGAGAACATGCAAGAGCTATACTAAATGACTCTCTCACCGCTGGCCTCTTCCAAGAAGCCTTTAAAATAACACAAATCAAGCCAAGTTCATAAAAGCCATCCCTCGATTCACTTGAACCCAAGAATTACAGACCGATCTCCAACACTACATATCTAGCTAAATTCATTGAACGGGCTGCTCCCAGCTCAATTGTTTTGTAGAATCAAACAATCTCTTTGAACCCGCACAATCAGGCTTTAGACCTCGACATGGAACAGAAAACTCTCTGATCTCTATCTGGGATGATCTCAAGGTCACGGCAGACTCAGAGGGACGCGCAGCACTGATGCTCCTCAATCTTTCTAGAGCTCTCGACACTGTTAACCACTCAATCCTTCTTGACCACCCCCACTCCCTAGGAATCCGTGGCTCTGCACTCAAATGGATTGCCTCCTTCCTCAGCAATAGGAAACAATAGGTCTTCCTTCCCCCATTTGCCTCAACTGCTCGCCCCGTCACCACTGAAGTACCCCAAGGTGCCTGCCTTCCAGCTCTCCTCTTCAACCTCTATCTGACCACTCTACCAGGAATCATTCGCGCGCACAACCTCTCTTGTTACAATTACGCTGACGATACGCAAATTATCCTAAGAATCACCAAGACTAGCACCAACCCACACCCTGACCTTGAGGCTTGTCTCCGTGATATTGACCAATGGATGACCTGTAACCACCTCCTTTTGAACCCTGATAAAACAGAAATCATGGTGTGCGGCAACACTGCCCTTCTCCCACAACCGCTCCTAGGGCCCCCCCCCAGCCTCGACCCACCTCCCCCCCTCTCCGATATAGTCAAAAACCTAGACTTCACTATGGACTCAGGCCTAACCCTATCCCATCAGATTTGTTTCAAAAGGCTGTCACGATCACCTAAGACGCATTTTTCCTTACCTCTCCTACTGCAACACACTCGCCGCTGTTATGTCCATAGTTATGTCGAGACGGGACTGTGCTAACTCCTTATACCTGGGAGCACCGGCATACCAACTCGAACTACAAAGAGCCCAAAACGCTGGCGCCAAACTCCTCTTCGCCCTGCGACACAGAGACCACATCTCTCCCGCTCTTTGAACCCTCCACTGGCTCCCAGTCGGACAAAGGGCCACCTTCAAGACCCTATGCATTAACCACCGAGCAGTTCACAAGACCGGCCCAACTTACCTACAAGAAAAGATAAAACCCTACCTCCCATCACACACGCTCAGATCAAGCACTACCTTCTTTCTAGCGATTCCAATCTCTAATTCTGCCAGGATCGGAGGATCTGCTTTTTCAATCTTGGCCCATACTCTGTGGAACTCTATCTCTGCCCATATTCGACACACCCACAACTACATGACCTTCAAAGTTCTAAAAACCTGGCTCTTTCCCTAAATACCGAATATGACCATCTAAGACTGCTGAAACCTTGCTACTGAAAATCCTGAGCAATAATGCCAATTATGGCGGCTAATTAAATTTCGAATGTCTACTCTGAATGCAGCAATTGCAAACGCGGACCTTAATTCCGGAACAGCAAGCTTGCTTCATCAAACCCTCCTCTCATAGACTCGTCTCTCATATTGCTACGCTCACTCTCTTCTCTACACCAACACACAATTGGAACGCAGCTACACCCCTCGAGCAATTTCGGCATAGCTGCTCACATACGAACAATAACTCATGAACACCTCAACACTCTGATATAACGCACGCACCTATACCCCTCGAATATGGCCTAGCTGCACACATAAGCATCCTAAACAGGCCTAACGCAGCCAGAACCCAGTTCTGGAGAATATCGCCTGACTGCACACATTCTACTGATATCAAATACTACCACACCTAATGCTAGGATGCAGCTAGCCCGGGCAATCGCTTTGGGTGCACATATAATCGGTGCACACTTGCACCCTAATCCAACTTATTCTCTCAACTGACCCAGACCTTGGTGCCCAAGGGTGTTCAACATACTAGTGCGTTGAGGTCATACTAATGATATATAGAGCACTTTATAAATGGCAAATAACATAACATAACATCTTTGGTGTTTAGAATGGCTCATTGGGATCTATTGAAGATTTCTTAGGGCACCTTAACCATATCAACCCTAGAATGCAGTTCACCGTGTGAATGGGCTCCCCACGTAATACACTTTTTAGATGTACTAGTGACACCTCAACTTGACTGTTTTCATACTACCATTTACAGGAAACCCACAGACCGAAACAGTCTGTTACAGGGTGAGTTTCCACCCACCCAACCTGATCAAAGATATATTGTAGGAGACCAACAGGGGGTGCAGGCAAGATGGCATTCTGATCGTTCTGCTCTGCCCCCTGCCCTGGAACTAAGGTGGATATTGGTGGAGTTGAGGAGCCCACAACCCCTGCAAGAGGGTCCCAGAGTAGGCAAATGTGCCCTTCTCCAGTGGGGAGAAGATAGAGTTGTGGAACCTCTGCAAAAGGTGGTGTGAAGGAAGACTTAGTCGAGGCCTGCATTGAGCTGAGAGAGGCAAGGCGGGAGAAGACCCGGGCTGCCTTCTTACAGTGCCAGACCCACGAAGAATGGGTGGCGGTCGGGTCGCAACATCAGTGAGGCCCTCCAGTCTGGGAGACGGGCTCTCCACCTATGGACCTGTAACGAGAGGGTGAGCCTCCAGTGGGGTCTCCCCTGAATCACGCGGCAAGCCTCAGATGCGAGGGGAGATGGAACACTGCATCATCAGCAAAGAACAGCGAGGTGGAGGAGAGGGTGGCAAGCCCAGCGTAGGCTGGCCCTGTGAAACCCGGTGCAGATTCAGCAGAGTCCGGAGTCCCCGGTACGGCAGGCCTCGGCTGGAAGAGGCGGGGCCTGCGGGTGGCCCACGCTGCCGGCCTAGGTCACATTGGGAAGTTGGGGCACAGGCTTTAAGCCCAGAAAGTGAATGAGCCTGCAGCACAGTACCCTCAAAGGGAAAGACAACTGAGTGGAGCGTTGAGTGACTGGTGTGAGAAACCTGAAGGTGTCTTCCTGACTAGTCCCCAGGGATCTATCATCCAGGTGGCCAGGACACAGCCATCGCTATTGCATCCAGTTCCTGGGGGTGGACCAGTGCGGGAGGATCACCTGGATGGGGGTCCTCAGGGAGTGCGGCACCAACGGGTGAGACTCTGTGTCCCTTTTCTTCTAATACCTTTTCCCCATCCTGCTACGTCGGATACTCAAACTCTACACCACCCTCCCCTTTTGCGACATGGACACTTACACCACGAACGACAATGGACTAACGCCAGAGCCGTTTACCTGACATGTCCCAACACAAAGGTCAGGCAGAGTCAGGCAATTATTAATAATTACACACACCCAACGGCACTTCCCCTTCCCCACAGGGATAAAAGGTGGCGCAGGAGAGCACACTACGAGCAAGGCAGACCGCACGACAAGACAGCTATTCCAGGGCAGCAGTTCAAGAGGAGGAGAAAGGCAGCGAGTACCGAAGGGACGATGAGGAGAGAAGCGGCTTTGCTTTTTTCAACCCAGACCCGTGAAGCCTCTGTGAAAGGAAACGTAAGACCGCAAACAATAGCCAGTGTGTGCTGTAGCAGATGTCAATGGTGCACAGAGCCCTCCTACACTGATAATGGCTAAAGAAGGAGAATCCAAGAAATGTTAACACTGAAAGGGACAAACCAGCTGCAGAGGGGTCCGGCGTCACGTGGGCGCTCACTCGAAAGACTCTGGCTGATTTCTCCCCAGCCCCTTTTTGTTGAAACTACTGGTACCAGAAGGCCCTAGGAGAGCCAGAAGGAAAAGGTCCAAGTGGTCATACAGGGGTCGAGTAAAACTCCCTGTACAGTCGAAAGTCTTTGACCCACAAATAATTGGAAAGATACGGGAAATAAATCCCTTATCGTGATAAAGCAGAAGGAACTGTATAACTGGCAAACGTGAACCTGGCTGAGGGATGCTTACAGAACAGGATGAAGCATGATACCCCTATTAACATTGTGTTGACATGAGAAAACCCGACGAAGGTAGGTCCACAGTGGATTGTTTAAAAGACATTGAAACTTGGAATGCAACAGGTGAAATCTTTGGAATAAAAGCCGTAGTGAACTCAACGGAGAGAGGCTAACATTCGAGAAGTCTGAGCCCGGAAGATGGGGATCCAGGTTTGAAAAGAAATCACCCAGTGTACATACGGAAAGGAACTTTTTGTTGTTTTGAACACATCATGTCCTCGGAGGCAAGAGTCTTTTTGTAGAAAAGAGACTTAACCACTGAAGATCCTGATACCGGAGAACGGAACTGTAGCCTCTTGCTGGGAAAGCCAGAGAGTGTGCTGTGCTCAGGACTTCCGCCTTGACCCGTGCTCAGAAAGTGGGGAAGGGAGACCCCTGGCTATAACATCCTGACTTATAATGTGTGAACACTTCTTTCTTTTCTTGTGAACACTATCCCATGCTCTTTTTTTTTGTACTTAGCTGTAAGGATTGGCAATGGTTTCTTTTTTTTTGTGTATGCCCTTTTATTTGACAATACGCCACTAGGACTACCTTATTATTATTTGATGGTTGTAGCTTGCTCCCTTCTTAGATTTAGGTTTAGATTAGGTGTTTTCCAACCCATTTATACAGTTCGATAAACACCCTTGAACTGTGATCACTTGTGTCTGTCTTTACTGTTGCGACCATGAGTTCCTTACACTGGGCACCATGGTACATACTTTCTTGGTGCAACTCGTTGCACTGCCTGAAACGGTAGAAGAGCGCAGACACAGGAATTTATGAACCACAGGGAGCAGGTGTTTGCAACCCAACAGGTGGATGACTTGAGGTCCTGCCAGAAGATCTGGAGCTCAAAGATTAGATATTTCAGGGCTCGAACAGCAACTCTGGTGGTCATCGCCTAGAGGCAGGTGACGACTCTGCACCCCCCATAGAAGCGGGCGGGGGGGGGGGGTCGGTGTGAAGACGGTGGGGTGAACTTTGACAAACAACTGCACAGCAGAGAGCAGGGGAGTCTGTAAATGTGTTTGCCATAGGAGGCCCTGTGAGGCGGCAAAAGGCAGGGTAGTTGTGGACAGCAGTGAAGCGCAGAGCGCTGCCCCCAACGGTAGTGTAGCAGAACTCCCCCCGCAAGGCAAAGTCTCTTTGGTGTGAACTGGACGACGGCAGGCACCTTGGGGCAGAAGGTGACCAAACGAGATCCCTTGGAGTGCCAACCCAGCATATGTGGGGGAAGGTTGAAAAGAATCCCTTGGATGGATATCCCTCCTCGGCATCTGAAGCCGGTGAGGTTGCTGAAAGGACTAACCAAGCCTAAGGGCAATCCAACGGACCAAAGCAAAGTATGTGTCACGGGTGGATGAACTGAAGAGAGATCCTTGAGCAGTATGGATATCAAGTCGGCTAGGACATGGCAAAGGCCAAGGGGATGGGGACCCCCCAGCGAAGGCCAAGGGGATGGGGGCCCCCCATCCTTGTTCAGATGAGATTTGCATGATCAAAACAGCCATTCTGGAGGAGATAAGAATGAGGGCTGACAGATGCAGGAAGATGGCAGACTTCTGCGAAAGTGAGTACCCTGGAGGAGAGAGTGGAGTGGGTGAAAGCCAATCAGGCCTCAACGGGGATCCTGGAGGCACAGACTTGGGTGCGCTTTCTGAAGGTTGAGTTGCGTGGCGTGAGGAGGAGTTGCGTCTCAAGGTGGACGACATCAAAAACTGAGAGAGGTGGAACTATCTCCGATTTTTCGGGCTATGAAAGGTGGAAGGGGAATACCTCTACAGCTTGGGACAGAGGATTCAGGATGGTGGTAGACCCCGTGAACAGGGTGCACCGCGCTGTAGGAGAGAATAGGGAACCATGCTCGGTCCTGGCGGGGTTGCACTACTACGGAAATAAGGTGAAGATCCTTGAGAAGGCACACTGTATGGGCGATATTGAGTATGGAGACTCCAGGGTGGCCATCTTTCAAGACCTCTCAGCCAACATGCTACTGAGGCGTAAAAAATGTGGGCCCCTCACCAGATGGCTTCAGGAGAAAGGGGTGAAGTACAGATGGGGCTTTCCATTTGCACAGATTTTTGAATGGGAGGGGGAAAGATACCATCTGGCCCCAGAGGCGGAGGGTGTGTGGATTGGAGCCTCGAGCAGGTGGAGGATGGGGGGGTTTGGGAGTGGAATTGATCCTCGTAGGGAACTGCGAGGCCCAAAGTCTGCCATGGGGAGGCACAGAGTCCAGGGGGCCAGGAAGTTCAACACCCCTTTCGCCCGGGAGGGATGGCACATGAAAGGAGCTTGGGAGACAAGCTGATTACTTGTTTGTTCCTTCTTACAATGTTTATAGTTAGCTCTTCCTCAGGTTGGCATTTTGTAGGGGAAGGAGAGGGGATAATACAGTGGGAGTTTGGGGGTTGGGGGGGTAGCTGGGGCGAGTGGGTTGGTAAAGTGGCCAGAGCAGGGGCGGAAACCCTGGTGGTCCGGGATGGATGGGACACTCAGTCAGATGTCTCATTTGGGATGGGAAAGGGTAGGGGGGCTCGAGGCAGGATGGGGAGATGAAGTGGGAGGGGGACCTTATGCAACAGTCAACTCAGGAGGGGAAACCGGTAGACCTCCTAATGCCACGGCTGCGGGTGGTGAAAAGTAAAGCAAGTCTATGGCTGAGATGGGGGTGGCCACGCAGAACGTAAAGGGGCTTAACTTGCAGAATAAGAGATCGCTCACCAGTAACCTGTTTCACAAACCGCATCTGGCGATCCTCTTCTTGCAGGAGACCCACAATAAGCAGGGGACTGAATCAGCAATAATGGGTAAGGACATCGGAAAGACCCATTGGGAATCCCATAAGGATCGTAAGAAGGAAGCGGTAGGCATTATAGTTGGGAAGGTCTTCCGGATGACAAGGGTGCAGATTGAGAGAGGGTATGGGGGACAGTTTCTTGGGATTAAGGGTTACTATGAGGGTAAGCGGGTTACGCTGGCCACACTGTATGCGCTCAACGTGGACAGGTGACATTTCTGCACCAGATCTTTGGGATGTTCGAGGGTTGGGCGGAAGGGTCAACGATCCTGGTGGGTGATTTTTAATTTAATGGCCGACCCGGCGTTGGATTGGTGGTCAGCAAAGGTCGAAACCCGGAGGGTGTTGGTAAAGGATAACACAGACTTTCAGAACATTTTACAAGTTTATTTCTGGATGGATGTTTGGCGTAGTCATTTTCCGGGGCCGGGGGTTACATTCTAGTCCCCCCCCCCACATCGGTTGTACTCTTGCACTCTAGAATAGACCTGCTAATGGTCATGCGAGAACAATCGGGAGATGTGAGATGCCCCAAGGTTGAGCTGATTACTTGGTCGAACCACGAGTTAGTGGTGGCAGAGTGGAAAGTGACAAGGTCTCCACGGCAGCCGCAGCAGGTGAAACGATACACTGACAAGAGTCAGGTGTTCCGAGACTTTCTGGAAAAGGAGATGAGGGCGTATTTTGAGACCAATGATAATGGCGAGGTATGCATGGCCACAGTGTGGGAGGCAGTCAAGGCCACCTTATGGGGACTGCTCATTGCGGAAGGGCTCAGAGGAAAAGGGAGAGGGGACTTGTCAAGGCCAGGCTCTGTGGGGAGCTGAAGGTTTTAAAGGCCCAACTGGGGCATAAAGGGGTGGGTAGGGAGAGGCTTCTGGAGGAGATGAGGGACAAGAGGCAGGAGCTCCAATCGGTGTCTAAAGTTGAGGTGGTAAAGAGAATAAGGTTCACGCGGAAAAAGTACTATGAAAGGGGAGACGTTGCTGAGCCATTTCTTGTGTATAGGGTGTAGGGCAGAGAGGAGGCTTGATGAGGTGCGTGGGGCCGATTGGGAAATGGTGAATAGAGGTGATATCCCAGCCCAGTTTGCGGTGTATTATTAGCAAATCTTTGCCAGGCCAGTGAAGTAATCGGGTGAGCGGTTGCGCGCCTACCTTGCCGATCTACTGCTTGTAAAACTTTTCATCGGTGGAAAGGGAGGCGCTCCAGGAGGAGATGATGAGGGCAGAGGTGATGAGGGTGATTCAGAAGTTAAAAGCAGGAAATGCCCCTGGGGAAGATGGGTTCACCACACACTTCTACGGACAGTACCAGCTATTGTTGGCGGCACCCCTGGCTAAATTATATAACTCCATTGTGGGGAAGGGGATCTATACCGCCCACGTTCCTCCAGGCTTTAATTGCGGTAATTCCATAACCACTAACTGTGACTCGTATCAGCCTATTTCCCTACGAAATGTGGATGTGAAAATATTTGCCAGAGTGCTAGCGTAACGTCTGGCGAATTATCCTCATTTATCTTCCCCGGTTGATTCATGGCGATCATACAGGCTTCATAATGCATAGACAGGGGGTTGACAACATGCGGAAGACGCTCCACATTATTAATACACCGGTGGAAGCAAGAAAAGGGGCCCTTCTCCTGGCCCTAGATGGAGAGAAGATGTTCGACTGGGTGAGCTGGGCTTTCATGGTGGAGGTCCTCTCGACCATAAGGTTGGATTAATGTATAAAGTTAGCCAATTCACGGATGATGTCCTGTTGTATTTTACTAGGCCAGCGCAGTCGGTGCTCTGTCTAGTGGAGAGTCTGGAGCATTATGGGGAATTAACAGGCTTTAAGGTTAACCTTGAGAAATCGGTAGCATACATGGCAGGGGCGTTGGCGGCAAAGAGTTGCCGTTTAGGGAGCAGAGGGACCCCTTTCGATACATAGGGATACAGGTGTCCCACAAATATGGGAATCTCTTCGCAAAGGATTACCTGCCGCTGTGTTCGGGGGTGCGGGAGGACATGGAGAAGTGGAAAAGGTTGCAGCTCTCGTGGATGGCATGCCTAAATTGCATCAAAAAAATGATGGCATTACCCAAATTCTTGTTCTTGTTCCAAATGCTCCCGGTGGTGGTACCGAGGGAGTTCTTTGAAGAGGTGGCGCTATTGAAGTTTCTCTGGGTGGGAGCTAAACAGGATTGTCTACAGGGTTTTAATCCTACCAAGGGAGCAGGGGGAGTAGGGCTCTCGGATCTCTTGACATATTACAGGGCAGCCCAGAGGAGGTTGATGGATTTCGAGCATATCCTTATCACAACGAGGAGCACACAGGGGCTTATTGCTAGTATGTATAAGGCTATGTTGTTGGCAGAGCCTAGGGATCTTAGCCAGGATCAAGTGGGAGCAGGACTTGGGGGAGAAGGGGGGGGGAGATATTGACAACGCCATGTGGGCAATCCACGTGCAGGAGAGGAATGCGTTTAACCTTGTCCCTGCAGTACAGACATCAAACCCTGACGTTGCTACACAGGTGGCACTAGCCACCCACTGTGCCAGCTAAAATCTGTAAGGGGTATGATCCGCACTTCTGGAAGTGTTATCAGGGGAGGGGTGACTATAGCCACATGTGGTGGGGATGCCCTAGTATGCACATTTATTTGGGGGAGGTGTTAGCATGGATTAAGGGGTGGACGTGAGTGACAGACATTTGATGCCCTGGTTTCTCCTTCTCGGGGTGGGGGCAGAAGAGGAAAAGGAGGTGGAGATGGGGTACATGGTGCAGGTTATGTTGGTGGCCGATAGGTGTTGCCTAGCTTAGCGGTTGAAGAGCCTGCACCTCCGAAAGGAAAGAGAATGGGTGGTGAAGGTTAGACATTTATGACATGGAATTCCTAACACACCTTCGATGAGTCCAGGTCCAATATTGAAGGCCTATGGATGCCCTTTTTTGAGAAGTATGGCTGATGAGCAACATTAAGGATGGGGGGGGTAAGAAACAATGGAGTGGAGGGGAAATGCTGTGAGTGGATCAAGAGGTTGTGGCCTACCATTCCAGGCGCCACCTGGAGACGGGGGGGCATATGGGAGAATGGCCAGGTGCTCACTAATTCGGCGGACATGGCTGCTGCGGGGGGGATGGGGGGTTAGTGCCACGAAGGGTTCTGTTGTACGGGGGTTAAAGGAGGGTTAGTTGTATTGTATTGTTTTGAAATGCCAATAAAGCTCAATTTAGAAAAATAAATGTTTACTGTATAGTTAGCTCCTTGGGGAAAGGAGTATTGTTAGTGATAAGCAATGTATTACTGAACTTGACCTAATGACAAACAAATGTATACATCGCGATATGAAGAAGTCGAGATTCTTCCTCTGAAAGAGAAAGTATATAACCACTTCCAGGGGTTCCGCGCTTGCTTAAGACACAGTAAATGTCAGAGTCCTGATTTGACCTACTTCTCTTCATCCTCGGTACAGGGTAATCGCATTAAAAGAATGTATTTGCAAACACTGGAGCCTAATCACGATAGACACGAGACTTGAAACTCTGTTTAATGGTCTATTTACATATGAAAGTAGCCACAACCATAGGAACATATTACTTGATACCAGGGCAATAATGTTTCCAAGCAAAGAGTGGGCAATAAAAATGGCACCTTTCTATGTTTACATAGTTTTAACTGCAATAAAGTGATCAAGGGGGATACTGTCTAATCATCCTGGGACAGGAGAAAGAATCAAAATGTATTGCTTTGCCACTTGTGATGCTGCATTATTTACACCATTAAATGTCCTTGTGAGATATATTTTGTGGGACAATCTAGATGCAGAGCGAGGGTTCGATGGAATGAGTATCAGTCCAATATACGAATAGACAACATCAACTCACCTGTCACAAGACATTTTCAGGAGCATTGACACCAACTAATAGGTTTCCAAATTCTGGAGGTCATTGCATGCAAATCCTACGAGGATATCCACAACAGACTGGATCGCAGAGAGGCGTTTTAGATACACTGATAGGGCTCTCTAGCATCTGCAGGGGATCAATGATGAATTCAATTTATCACAAGGAGATGATTATTTCTATGAGATGATTATTAGCATTGATATGGTTTCTGACCTGACTTGTTCTTTGTTATTATTATTGATGCACAGTATTTTGGGGCTCATTATGAGTTCGCCGGTAACACTGTCACGCCGGTATTACTGTCTCTGGCAAGGCGACTGCCGGAAATGCCGGCGCATTACAAGTCCTCAGGCGTACGCCGACCTCCCCTGATGAAAAGTGTAATACCGATGTGATGTGCTACTGGCATAAATCCACCGGTATTACCAGTAGAAATGTGCCGGTAATACCGATACCAGCACCCAAACTGCCGGAATTACCATCAAAGGAATTAGCGCCACCGCCGGAACGTGAAGCTCACTGGCAGCCATCTTTAAAACTCAATCCACTTTGAATGTCCCATTTCCTGCTGCCATCCACTATGACTAAAGCTTGAAATTGTCTGGGGGCAAAAGGCACGAATCCCTGATATCTGCATGTGGAAACCGAAGTGCTCGGAGGTGGAGCCGACTACACTGGTGGACACTATGGTGCACCATGATGAGACACTCTTTGGGGCTGGCCCCAGAAGGACCAGCCAGAAGAGGAAGATGGCCATCTGGAAGGAAGTGACGGGAAAGGGTCATGGCTGTGGGGACTGTCACCCCGACTAAGAGGGACTGCCATAAGCGGCGGGATGACCTGCGCCTCGGGGTCCACAACCTCATCTCGACACACAGGAGGGAATCTGCTGCCACAGGAGGAGGGACGGTGGCACACCTCATGCTCTGGAAGGAGAGGTGCAGCTCCATCCTGCAAATGGAGGGAATATTATAGGGAGTCTGGACAGCAGAGACATGAGCGGGAGCCCAAGGTGATGGTGGGAAGTAAAATAAACCCCATGTAAATGTAAATGTTTCACCAAATGGAATCGGCACAGAAGTGCGTGATGGTATGGTCGACATCACATGTGACCTGGACATTCAGGGAATGGAACTGTTTCTGGTACCTATAGACCTCCTCCGAGGAGTTAGGGGCTGGAGGGGGACACCAGCTCAACATGGGGTGCAGTCCGAAACTGTCACCATATTGGGCATGCCCGCAATTGCATAGAAGCAGGTCTTGGGGTTTTGAACTGCTCCTGGATGGTGAGGAGGGCGATGTGCTGGCCCACATGGCACAGGGCGGCTTCCTGCACCACCACTCTGGAGAAAACAGGCTGCAAAATGCCATGCAGCTGGCTCGGAGTGCTGGAACGTGGTACTGGCCAGAAGTGCAGGACAGACACCAGCCTTACCAGTGATGGTATGGCTGACCTGATGCCGGTCCTGCTCGCAATGTCCTCCTGTGGACGTAGGTCAGGAGGTCACATACAGTCTCCCTGTTTAGGCGGTACAGGGTTAGTATCTGCCTGCTCGTGAGGGTCCGAGGGATCGCTGCACGGCTTTGCCTCGACACCTACATCCCCATCATCCTCCTCCTTCTCTCCCTGGCTTCCTGTTGCTTCTGCTAGTACTCAGCCCCTGCAGCTGTAAATTGGCATGCAGCATCTCCAGCTACATATTTGCAGCAATGATTGGCAGCATGGTTGTGTTGGGAAGTGTTTTAGGGGAAGGTGTGGCCCTTTTGTACTCTTCCTGTGTGCACAGGGTGTACTTGTGTGGATTGGGTGCACCAGTGGCCGTATTCCCTTCACCTGTGTGCATTTACCGGCTGCTCTGAGGTGTTATCTCTACCTTGGTTTTGCCAGTATTACCTGTAAATATCTGCTGGTATCACTGTCAAATCCAATCTCGTAATATGCTGGTGATTACCGGCGCAGGTTTCCGGCTCATCTGGTATTTTCGTTGCTGGCATTATCGGCGCCGGTAATTACAGATGAGACGATAGTAGCACCGGTAATTCTAGGAACTGTGTTCCGGTAAACTTGTACTTGGCCGGACTGGTAAAAGTGCTGGTAAACGATATTACCAACACTTTTACTATATACCGGCAAACTCATAATGAGCCAGTTTGTGTCTGATTTGCTTTACTTTCTCATACACTCTGCATAGTAAAGTTTAGTCCTGCTTCCAATGTTCACAAGATTCATTGTACCATTCTGTGATGGCGATTCGTTTTCCCTTGCTATCCAGAACCAATCTAGTGCTGTTCCTCATGCCTCATTACCTTGACGTCTAAACGATGTCATATTTTGTTGTCAAACCCTATATATTTTTGGTTATCAAGACATCTGTTGTACGTCTATCAAGCAAGGAGAGATCACCACTGTTCTCTTTTAATATCATTATGCCTTGCTACATCTCAGTATCATATCTGTTCTAACAGGCCTTGTGACTCACTTGACTATTCTTGCTATCTTCGCTTTGTTACCCTCGATATTTTAGCTGTGTATTTTTCTCTTTGGCTTTTTCCTTCTTAATGCATTCTTTTTTGGGTTTAGATCTCTCTATCACTCCTTATCCCTATTTTTTCCACCTCCAGCCCTTCCATCTCTTGCAGGTCTTTCATACTTACCATTTTTTTTTTTGAACGTGTTTATTTTAAGAAGGCAGGTTATCACAACACATAACTTAAACATTCGTGACATGATGCACAGTACAATACAATACGATATCTCTCCCATTCCCTCCCCCAGTCTCAAGTTTCTTCCACCCGCTCCCGCTGGGGCTCCCCAGCTTGTATTGTTCTCCTGGCCAATTGGGGCTTACATGTCAAAGCCGGGAAATTTTGGTCATAGTCGAGGACCGGACCCCAGATGTTATGAAATCGATGTGGAAGGCCTGCCCTAGTGGCCGTCACCCTCTCAGCTATCAAGATGTCCCAGACTTTCACCCACCAGAATGGCATGAGGGGACCTTCCGCCGTCTTCCAGGTGCGGGCTCTCACGTTCCTGCCCGCCAATAAGCATTGGGATAATAGTTTGGCCCTGGGCCCTGACCCTGGGTAGATTCCAGGAATTGGGGCTCCAAGGAGAATAGGTTCAGGCTCTAGGGGCAGTTGCACCTGAGTAATGTCCGCAATCGTCTCCAGGCAATGTTTCCAGAAGGCTTGGGCCTTGGGGCAGGACCCCCAAAAATGGAAGAAGGAGCCTACTTGGCCACATTGTCTCCAGGGGGTCGAGATTTGTGATACATGATGAAGAGGCGTGGGCCCGGGACCAGATATCAACCCAGAGTTGGTCCTCAATAGGGTGGCCCAGGTCCGCTTCCCATTGGGCCATGTATCAGGGCTTGGAAATTAGGAAGTCCGGTTGGAGGCGTTTGTACAAAGTAGAGATTCTCCCTCGGGGTGGCAGCTCGGTAAGGGTCAGTTCAATGGCCGTTGGGGGGCGGGTGGCTGCCTGGCGAGTCTGTGGATGAGTGCACCCGTGGCATAGCTGGATGTATGTGAACCTATCCTGTTCCTGAATCTTGAAGAGTTCTTTGCATCGCTCGAAGGTGCAGGGTTGACCCCCTCAAAGAGTTGTCCCAGGGTCTCCAGGCCTCCTGCGATCCAGGGCCTAATGTTTCGAATTGACAGGCCAGGAGAGAAAGTCGGGTTCATGAACACTCGGGCGAGGAGGCTAAGTCCCACTGGAATCTTCTTTAGTCTAAGCGCTTTGTCCCAGACCGAGATGGTATGTTTAGTGGACGCCAAGAGTTCCCGCCGTCGTCGCCGCTCCGGAGGAGGGACGTGTGAGAGAAAGCGTAGAGGCAGGGGTAGCTGCGCCTGTTCGAGATCCACCCATCTGGGGCGGTTAGTAAGTATTTGCCATGATTGAATACAGGCCAGCTGGGCTGCCAACTGGTACTTTTGTAGATCTGGAACCCCGACACCGCTGAGCCTTGCGTTGCCCAGCATCGTGGATTTAGGGATCCTGGCTTTTTTCCCCCTCCAAATAAACTGCAACATTTTCTTCTGTAGGTTTTGGAGGGCTGGGGCCGGAATCAGGACCGGAAGAGAGAAGCAAGCGTAAAGGAACCTCCGTAGCAAGTTCATTTTACACGCCGTGATACGGCCCATCAGCGAGATCTCCTGTGCTGCCCACCGCTTGAGGTCTGCCTCCAAGGCTGTAAAAAAAGGGGGGAAATTAGCCCGGTAAACCTCGCTTGGGTTAGCTGGAATCTGGACCCCCAGGTAACTGATTTCACTGGTCCATTTTTCGTCCATTGTACTGGGCACAGCGAGATTAGGGCTTCTCGGTCTGTCGAGGATAGGCCCACCGCTAGGGCCGCTAACTTCCGAAAATTGATGGCAAAGCCCGTAACCCTTCCATAGCTTGCTATCTCTGCCAGGGCTTGAGGGAGGGAAGAGCGGGGCTCCGTAATGGTCAGAAGGACATCATCCGTGTAGAATGCCAGTTTATGATGCGCTGAGCCCGATTGGAAGCCTTTGATTGCAGGGTTCAGCCTGATCTGCTGGGCGAACGGCTCCATGATTAGTGCGAAAAGGAGCGGCGACAGCGGACATCCCTGTCTGGTTCTACAGGTTAAGACGATAGGGGAGGAGAGGGTGCCATTGACTCTGAGAAGGATTTTGGGTGCTTTATAGTTAGCCAGTGTCATAGTGCAGAGTTCTGGTCCGAAACCAAACGCTTCGAGGGTGAACCTCATGAAGGTCCAGTCTACTTTATCAAATGCCTTAATTGCGTCCAGGGCCAGCAGCACCAACTCCCAGGAGTCTCGGGAGGCCAGCTCCACCAGGTCTAAGGTCCTGCGGATGTTGTCGGCGGTGGAACGATGTTTGAGGAAGCCAGTTTGGTCGACGCTGATTATCTCCGGCAAGACCTGGGAGAGGCGTGTTGCTAGAATTTTGGAATATATGTTAGCGTCAATATTAAGTGGAGCGATAGGTCTATATGACGCGGGATTCCTCGGATCGCCTCCCGGTTTTGGCAGTAAAACAGTGATTGACTCCTGCATCGATGGGTTATTGTGCGTGTGGTTCTGAATGAGTTAAACAGCTCCACCAGAGGCGCTAACAATTGAGGTTTGAAAATCTTGTAGAAACTAGCCGTAAATCCATCCGGGCCTGGGGCCCAGGATTTAAGGGCTTTTATCGCCACGTCCACTTCCTCGTCGGTGATCGGCGCCTCCAAAGAGTCATAGGCTGTCTTCTTTAGCCGGGGCAGCGCTGCTTCCCGGAGGTATTCCTTTTGTTCTCCCATGTTTCGCACAGGAGCGGTCATCACCTGGGTCAGGTGGGCCATTGCAAGCCGAAGTTTGTCCTGGTCGGCTTATTGAATTTTGCCATGTTGATCCCGTAGACCCACAGTCGTGTTGTTCCTTCTTGTCTTGGCTAATTTGGCCACCAGTAGTCTATTTGCCTTGTTGTTCTTGGCATAGTAAAACTGCTTAGCCTTCGCCATTTGGTGGGCAGTATGTTCAGCATAGTGGGCCTCAATCTTCTTCTGCGTTGTCCGGATAGCCCACTGTGTTTCAGGGGTCCAGCCCTTCTCCTTATGGAGCCTTTCAGCTTTATCCAGTTCTTCCTCGAGGCTCTGACGAGTTTGTCGTCGATGTCTGTGCTAGACCACTCCTTGCGCAATCAGTTCCCCCCTCACCACTGCCTTCATTGCGTCCCAGTTGTTGGCGGGGGAGGTGTCTTCGCTGGGGTTCTCCTTGAAGAAATTGGTGATCGTGGTTGCAATTGTGTCTCTGAGAGGCATTTCGTACAGAATCGGGTCATATAACGTCCATCTACGCTGTTGGGGATTAAGTGGTTACTGCACTCGGATCTCCAGGGCCACCGGGGCGTGATCAGACAGGATTCTGGAGCCTATTATCACATCATCGGTGAATGTAAAGATTTGCAGGGATACCAAGAGAAGGTCTATCCTGGAGAACGTTCTGTGGACGTATGAGTAAAAAGAGAAGTCTGTTTCAGACGGATGGAGTACCCTCCACGAGTCCACCACCCCTAAAGTTCTGAACAATTGCAGGAGAGCCAAAGCTGTAGCGAAGTCCCCTGAAGAGGGCGGGTGCGACTTGTCCTTGATGGGGTCCGGGACCTCATTGAAATAACCCCCAATTACAATCTGGCCTTCCAGGGAGGGAAAGAGAGCTGTACTTAGCGACTCGTAGAAAAGCGCCTGGCCTGAGTTGGGCGCATACACTGAAACTATGGAGTACAATTGTCCCCGCATCAGACATTTTACCGCTATGTATCGCCCCTCAGGGCAGCTCATGGAATCTAGAATCTGAGGGTTTAGCCCCTTCGCAAACAGGATTGCTGTGGCGCTTCTCTTCGAATTCCCAGATGCGAAGAGTTGCTTTGGAAAGTTCCGGGAGCGTAAGCGACCGTGATCTGCCGGCAGTAGGTGAGTCTCCTTTAGCATCGCCACTGCCGCGTTGTCATTCTGGAGTTTCTACAGGATGGACTTGCTTTTTGGAGGTGAGTTCAATCCCCTGACATTCAGGGAGACAAAGCGCAGAGTCTGGTGTTCCGGGACCAGCTCTGGGGGCTCCGACAAGCACTGAGGGGGAGGGGGAGATGTAGAGGAATTAGCCATCACGTCGCGGAGTGTGGAGCCATAGGTAGTCTTGCCTTTGGGGTATTTTGCTCGGACCGCCAACGGGAGGACCGAGATTTAACTAGGGGAGGCAGACCGGTTGTGGGTCGGTGTCATAAATCACCAATGTATCAATTGAAAAGGATACAGTAACCAAAAAAGGATACAATTGGTAGGGCTCTTCCGGATCCTATTTTCACACGACTTGATTGTAGGTAGGTCAAATTAGACCTTCCAAATGATACAACTCTCTGACTGAATGAAACAGGCAGAGAGATGGATCACTGGAAAGGGCGTGGGAATTGTATAGGAAGTATGCCTAGGATAGATAAAGTAGCATAAGAAACTGTCCCAAACTCAAATTACTAAGATAACACAGTATTAGCATTAATTCAGATACTGACCTTATGGCAAAACTGAAGTAATCCACGAAAGTCTCTTGAAGAAAACCAGGAGTTAAACAAATGACAAAGGAAGGGAAGATTAGTAAAGGAGACTTATCCCGAACGGCACGAGGCTCTCGCTAGATACCGGGTTGGTGCACCACAGGATAGCGTCCAAAGTACTGTGCACAATTACCTTCCAATAGTTCATGAAAGACTTCCTTTCCCATGAAGAACAAAAATTAAAATTTCACCTGTTAACTGTCACAGGTACCAAAGGTTCCAAGTAGTTCAGAAAACCACGTGCAGGATTGCACGCGACAGCATACACGCAGCCAGGGCAGCCGCGCTTGGAGACAGCGTTTCCGCGTGGAGATTTAGCACGCGAACTGGTACACGCAGCCCAGGCCAGCTGCGCTTGAAAACACCGTCCGCGTGTGGAGATTTGGCACGCGAACAGCATACACGCAGCTCAGGACAGCAGGGCTTGTAGACAGTGTCCGCATGGAGATTTGGCACGCAAACAGGATACACGCAGCTCAGGACAGCCGCGCTTGCAGACAGTGTCCGCGTGGAGATTTGGCACGCGAACAGGATACACGCAGCTCAGGACAGCCGCGCTTGCAGACAACGTCCGCGTGGAGATTTGGCACGTGAACAAGATACACGCAGCTCAGGACAGCAGGGCTTGTAGACAGCGTCCGCGTGGATATTTGGCACGCAAACAGGATACACGCAGCTCAGGACGGCTGCGCTTGCAGATAGTGTCCGCGTGGAGATTTGGCACGCGAACAGGATACACGCAGCTCAGGACAGCCGCGCTTGCAGACAACGTCCGCGTGGAGATTTGGCACGCGAACAGGATACACGCAGCTCAGGACAGCCGCGCTTGCAGACAGCATCCGCGTGGAGTTTTGGCACGCGAACAAGATACACGCAGCTCAGGACAGCCGCACTTGCAGACAGCGTCCGCGTGGAGATTTGGCACGCGAACAAGATACACGCAGCTCAGGACAGCCGCACTTGCAGACAGCGTCCGCGTGGAGATTTGGCACGCGAACAGGATACACGCAGCTCAGGAATTAGCGTGTGGAGGAAAACACACTCCAAAAGGCCAAAAAAGTTGCTGAAGGGAATGCGAGGACGCAGGTCCGGAGTTCAGCAACAAAACGCCAACAAAGAATTAATCAGAGGCAGCGATCAGCGTTTCCACGCTGCTTATGTACGTACTGCCGTGATAATCGTGATGGAACTAAATCACGTGAATTTAATGACGTGAAGAATGCAGATGTCGTTTACCGGGCAATGCATCGAACAACCTCCATTTCGAATAGAATGGTCTGGCGGTTCTATGGGCGTAACTCATTTTGTATGGAGAGATCGTTCCTGGTCCAGAGATATGTCCAGCAGGCATGACAGTCAGAAGCCCCGCCTGGCCAACAGGGCCAAAGAATACTGAAAGGCCAACGTGGCCAAGATCATCAATAGTCTTAGTGGATCGCTCCAAGGACTCATTGGTGGAAAGTACCTTGGACCTGAGCATGAGCCGTGGAGTGGTGCCCGCTGCGTTAGGATTTGCGCTCATCTGTGTTCATGTGGGTGCTGCTCAGGTCCAGAATGTAAGGGCCGGCGTCCTCATCACGGGACCCTGCTAGGCTATTTCCTCTTCTGGAATCTCGGGACCTTCGACCAGGAGTTTTGTGTGGGAATAGGAGCCGCCACAGGGTCTGAGCCGGCTGACGCCTCTATGGGCGGTGAAGATGAGGGGCTGGAAGCGTCCTGGTTCAAGATGTTTTTAGCATCTTCCAAGTGGCTAATTCTCCTTACAGAGCCTTTGTAGGAGAATTGCAAAGCAGTGGGATGAAGCCATCTGTAGCAGACTTTTTGGGCTTGAAGGAAGGAGGTTAACGGGCGGAGGGCTCGCCTCCTCTGGAGCGTGAGAGGGGATAGATCTTGAAAAATCTGGAGAGGGGGTCCCCTGGAAGGTGATGTCATCCTTGGAACGGCTGATCGCCGAGATGGCTTCCTTCGTGGTGAAGAAGTGCACCCTGGTGATAACGTCAGGTGGGCCAGCCGATTCCACTCCGCAACGAGGGTTCAGCCTGTGAGTGCGGTCTAGGAGCAGCTGCGAGTCATCGAGGTCCGGGAGGAGGGTTTGGAAGAAGAGGCCCACGTATTCCACCAGCCCCTTGTCAGGGATCGAGGCAGGAACCCCTCGGATATGGAGGTTGTTGCTCCGGGCCCTATTTTCCAGGTCCTCCTGTTTGTATTCCAGAATGTCGCATTTGTCCTGCAGGAATCTGATTGAACGCTGGACCTCGGCTAAGGCGGAGGAATGATCCCGGGAGCGATCCTCAACCTCCTCCAATCTCTGTTCTGCCTCCGAGACCCTTTTGTCTGTACACTCGAGGTTGGCAGAAAGTTCTGTCATGCAGGACCTGAATTCTGCTTTGATATCAGCCATAAATTCCCGGATATCTTCTCTGGTCGCCAGTGGTCCCTGTTATCCAGAGATTCCCGCGAGGCAGAGGGGCAGGAGTCCAGTTTCTTCGTTTTTTCAGATGACATCAACATAGCTGCTATATCTGAGGACTTGGAGGATGACTGTGGTCTAGACATTGTGTTGCTTGTTGGCGGCGACTTAATGGCCGCCAAGAGCTCCGCAACCTCGCAAGAAGCCAAGGTGTGTCACTTAACTCGTGCAGATTATAGCCCTTTCCGCAGGGAATAAGGCCGTGGGCAGGGCCGCCCCAGGAAGAGTTCAGGAGGTTGGAGGGGGAGAAGAAGAGTCAAGGGACCCGCACGTGGGTCAAGCCCATCACCAGCGTGGGTCGGGGTCTCTTGGGGGTGGGGGGGGTGCAGAGTGTCCAGGTGGGCGCCGGGATGCCCACCCACAGAGGCCAAGGGGCACGATGAGGAATCCACCAGGGACGGGCCGCCGCAAAAGCTCTCAGGCGTCTCCCCGGATCCCTTACCAGGGAGTTGTGGCCCCTACCTCTTTCTGGCTGCAGGTGGGCTACCAGGCTTAGCTCCGGTGCGGGACCCTGATGCAGAGGTGGGCGGCGGAGGGACCTCAATCGACCGCCTCAATCGCCTCTGCCACGGCCTCCGGTGCCAGGGATCCCCCACTCAGATTCAGGCTCCGGCGCTTCAGGGGGGGAGGGACGGGCCACTCCCTGCAGATAGATGATGCCAGTCCGCTCGCCACGCTCGGGTGCTCAACTCCCCCAGCTTGTATGCTGTGACTGGGTTCGCCTCCATATCCCCGTGCCGTGTGCGCACAGCCGTGCGTCCACCATCTTGGTTTTCTCGGGCGGGGAGGGAGCCGGGATCTGGACTGCGATTTGGAGTGTAAAGCTCCGATATCAGCCCCTCATCTCAGGACAGCTTGTTCTCCAGCGGCTCCTAAGTCTGCGGCCGAAGTCGCTGGATCGATTAGGGCCCAGGAACCGCATAAATTCAGGCACGGCAGCGGGCAATCCACGGGCGGCTTCAGAGGAGCGACCTCATCGAGTCGGCTCCAGGCCACGCCCCCATACTTACCTTTTTAGTTTTTATGTATTTTCACTATCTCTATTATTTTATTCTTATTTATTCGATTCTTTTATATAGTGTGTTCTATTATTTTTTGTCTTTCTTATCGGGCAAAAATAATTTCTGTACGTGAGGATGCAGGTCCTCTTGTTTCATCTTCTGTCTTGTTTTAGAACGCAGCTACGTATGACGTCATTGTGGCTCTGCGATGATATCAGCACGCAGTCTGATGTTTACGGCATATAGACCATGGTTCATAATTGAAGGTAGCTGGGACCTATTTAGCTCCTGCTTGTGGCCTAGAAAAGCCTGGTTAGCTGGACACAACAGCTACCAGGAGCTTCTTTTGGCTGCCCAAACCAACTGATGCCGAAAAAATACACCAACGTGATTTTAATTCGTGCATTTGGGCCAATCTATATTAGGAGTTCATAAATAATGGACTAAAGGACATGTTTGCATCTTGTGTGGAAGTTAGATTTGTGTAACGCTATGTACTAGCTCTTCGTTCCCCATTGGTAGCTCCTGGTCACTGGTGAATGATGGATACCCAGGAGCTACATTTAGCTCCTGTTTATTATATGTACATTTCGGTCCCTGTAGATGCTTTATCACTCCACTTGTCTGTTAAGGTGTCCGGTCAAATGGTTGAAAATAAAAGATCGAATGACCATTTGATTGAAAGTCAATTGGTAGAAAAAAAAATGGTTGAATTTTTTTATTTATTTATATATTTTTTTAGTTTTGTTTGGTAAAAAAAAATAATATAGAAAAAGGGGGTTTGGGGGGAACCCCCACCCCCCCATAAAAAGAAAGTAATAATAAAATAAAAAAATCGACCATTTTTTCGACCATTTGACTCCCGATCAAATGGCATTTGATCATTTGGTTTTCGACCAAATGACCTGCAACCGTCTGTTAACTACAGTAGCTCATCTCCTATCTCTACTATTTACATCCCGTGATTTTGAAACCACTGATAAGCAACACTTCTGACCTGCAAGCTCACCTTCATTGCTTCTTAGACTGTTTGCTGATGGTCCTCATATTTCTTTTTTTTTTTTCCCTACTGGGACTTTCTAATTTTGTTTTTGAAGGCCTGGTGTATTCGTCAACAGGTACTAATATGCATGGGCACTTGAGATTTACTTATCCGGTTACACATAATTCCCAATGCATATGCTGTTGTCTATGTTCCCTGGAGACAGGTAACTCCATTGATTTCTGGGTTATCACCTTGCATTGGGTGTTTGCTGACAATATTCTTTTTGTTTTATTTCGTTTATTTACAGATTTGGATGTTTATCAATTTATGACGGGTACCTTGTTCTGCCACTCACTTCTTGGTTTTGATGGTATTTATTTTATTACATCATTCTTTGTTAAACCGTTTTTAAGGTTCTATCTCAGCGTGTTTAAGATTTGTTTTTTGTGGTTTTCATATGTGACTGTGCTTCTGTTTTCTATTTTCTTAGATGTGCACTGATCATGGTTGTTTTATTATCCGAAATGCATTGACCAAAACATCTGTGTTTATTGTTTGATGGTATTTTGTGATTTATTCAACAAATATTGACCTATTTAATGCTTGGTGGCGCTAGTGCACGTCTTTTGTGAGCACAAAGCATTATAGCTAGTATGCTATAATCTTCTTGAATTCACATTTTTACCTGCCACATTGCCTTTTGGGTTGCTGCAGTGCGCTCATATATTTATTTATATAACCTTTGTTCTAAACAAATTTTTGAATTAAAGTGGTGCTCACTCCCCTTTTCCTAGGTTTATTGCACGCACCTAGATCTCATTGGTGTCTTAAAATGTTTAAACTCAAGGTGGCCAATTTTGAGATATTTAAGTTTTAGCTATATCTCAAACTTTTACAAGATCTGTACGTGGTTGTGTACGAAATGAACATGACATATGTTTCATACATGCCATGATGAGTTTGATGCAAGTTTTTATATGTATAGGAGAAGTATACTATTATGTGTATGAAAAGGTAGGACTTTGATGTGAGTTTAAATATGTATATGATAGTATAGGAGATGTAAATTGTAGACATATATGAAATTAAACTCCTATAGGGCCTCACAAGTATAAAAACTCATATAAAAGTCAGCCATCACTTTAATGTGAGTTTTCATATATAAAGGAGGTGTATGGAACAAGTGCATTCCATATCCGTTTACATCAAACACCAATAACACTCCTGCGCTAACACTCATATGCTACTCTTACGCTTTACCCTCACATGGCAGACACTTGCATAGCAAACAATGATATGCCTGCTGCCACAGTCTCTTAGGTCACCTACTGTTATGCCACATGCTAACGCCATGTACACATATGGCACATGCTCTTACACCACTTGGACTTACGCCACACACACACTTAACACCATACGCACTTATGCCACGCACTTGTACGCCAGACACACAAACTTAAGCCACACGCTCTGAAGGTACGCACTTGTATGACATTCACATTTATGCCACACACACGTACGGCAAGTCAAGATTAACGAACCAGAGGGGATGAAGTAATAGAGGCAGGTGATGGGGGATAAAAGGAGCAACAGGAAACTGGAAGATTTAGGTAGTCCTGTTGATGCGAGAGGAAAAGGAGGAGACAGAAGACCAAGAGACCAGGAGGACAAAGTAATGTGAAAAGCAGTGTGGGGGCAGTTGAGAGCAAAGGTATTGGCTGTTGAAAGAACGTGTTACTGTGTTGTGAGGGGGTGTGTAAGGTGTGTTAGTGGAAGCATTAGTTAAAGAGCAACTAGTGAATAAAGAGTGACTTAAGGAGGGAAAGAGGGAGTGATTAAGTGTGTGTGGGTGAAGTAGTAGCAGTGTGGGGGCAGAGTAGTAATGGTATGTATTTGTAAGTAGCAGAATGCAGAGTAGTAGTGTGGGATGTCTTAACCCATTGGTCCAAGCCCTGCAACATCACTGTGCATTGCTGGCAGCAGAAACCTCAGAAATGGCCACTGGAAAGCATGCTGCTCGCTAGAAATCACCAGAAAGTGTGCAGTGAAAATCTGAAAAATAGGCTGCCATCCACTTTTGCCTGTGTCAGTGGTAACACAGGAGACCACTGCCAAAACCCTTCATTTGGCTGCCCACAAAGCAAAATCATTGCAAAAGAAACAGAGCTGTTTTCAAAAATCCGTTTTTATTTGTTGTCAAATTTGCAAAATCAGGGCTCACGAACCACCCAAAAAGATCCAACCTCCTTGTTGGGTGGTCAACCTCATTCTCCTTCAAGAATCTACATCAATATAAGGTCCACAGAAGTATGTGTTATCTGAACAAAGTCCACTTTTGAGGATTGCTTGCTGGAAGAAATCTGTCAAAAATGGGTGCAATACCGTTACTGTAACGCTCACCTGATTCCCACGGAGGGGCAGATCTTGACTGGGTTGTTACAGTGTCTTCAATTGTAAAGCGCAGGACTCGGCTGGTTCCCTGGGCTGGACCTCTTCTCACGGTATGCCTGACGTGAAGAGTGAGGTGTCTGCAGGCAGAAGAACAAGGGGTTAATGAACGGTGGTTGGACGGACTTCTCTTCCTCACTCTCTCTTTCCTTGAGGCCCAAAGGATAGGTGTGCTCACGTTAAGTAGGTGAATGCTGGGCTCTCCATCCTGCGACTGGTGCAGGGGCGCGGGTACCAGTTACTCCACTGGTGATATTGTAAACCTCTTACTTGCAGAGGACAACTTTGAGCGCGAGGCCGTCGTTAACTGCACGATCGGTTCCTTATATGTATCTGAACACCTTTAATGAAGTCCTTTTCTCTTACAGGCTTTGGATGCGGTAGGCGTTGTTTAATGGACGCCAAAGTACGTGCAAGCGCGTAAGTAGGTGGATGGCGCGCGTGAAGGCACGTAAGTTGAATGGCTGCTGATGGTTTTAAATGCACTCTTTAATGTCTCTTTTTCTCTTGCAGGTTTTGGATGCGGTAGGCGTTGGTTCATGGACGCCAAAGTTCGTGCAAGCGCGTAAGTAGGAAGATGGCACGCGTGAAGGCACGTAAGTAGAATGGCGGCTGATGGTTTTAAAAGCGCTCCTTACTGTCTTTCTTTATTTGCAGGTGCGGGTATGCAGCGCTTGTTGGAATCCGGAGCGTGCGTCGCACAGGTAAGCAGATCAAAATATGCAAAATGACTGATCAATGTTCTTTGCCTTTACAGGGATCGATGGACTGCCAAGGAATGCGGCGTGAGGATTGGAAGATGCCGATGGATCGGGTTAGTAAAAATGCTGGCTTTTGGCTTTAAGTTGGCTTTTGCTAACCTGTTGTTTTTTGTGCTGGCAGGTGCGGCTGAAGACGGGATCCCAGGAAGGTAAGACTTTGTTCCCACAGGTGCTGGAGCTGGAGTTTTCACTGGAAGACTGGAGCTGACTCGGTGAGCGTCCTGCTGCTGATGCAGAATAACGCGAAGCACGTTGCATCAATCGGGCATGGTTTAAATAGTGTGCAGGAGTGCTTAGGCGTCTTCTTCCACTGCCTCGCCTAGGTAAGGAAAGAGTTCCAGTTTCCAGAAGAGTCCCAGTGTTTCTGATCCAAGGAGTGGAGTCTGCCCCACCCAGGTAAGAAAGTAGTCCCTGTCAGAAGAGGATGTGGACGTCATCTTGTTGGTGAGTATGCAGCATGGTCTGCTGTAGGTAGGTCCACCCAAGCACTTTTACACATCTTATGAGCCCGACGCTTCCAGTGCCGGGACCAATGATCTTTATGAGCCTGGTGCCGCCGGCGCCAGGACAAGGTCCAAAAGGTCCCAATAGGGGCCGGCTGGTGCCCGGAATGAAGGTTATGAGCCTGCTTCCAAGGATGTTGGGCAGGTCCTGCATTCTTGGAAGTAGTGATCATGACAGTTACTCACCTCTATCAGAAGCCGGCGATTTTAAAACCATTTTGTGTAAAGTTGTACAGTGAACTCACACTATGCCAAAGAAAGACTTGCTATCAGAAGCCCAAGAGGTGGATACAATTTAAAACTATATTTTGAAAAGGCTTGAAGTAAGAAATTGTTTGATGTGTTTGTGAAAAATGTGAGTTATATTTTAAGATAAGATCATTTTTAGACATTGGGTTTAGGAGTTAAAGTTTCCCACACTGTGCTTCAAACAAATTACACACCTTCCCCCTGAACAAAGGAAACTTCCCCCTGCCCTTGGCTAAGAAATTGACAGGCTGTTGTGAAAAGGAACTAGGAGAGGCACCCTGGCCTGTTGCTCTGAGTGAAGACAATGGAGAGCTTGGGCTGAATAGAAATGCTAATTCGGGTGTGACTGACCACAAACTGCTGGCAGGAAGAAGGACATGTGACCCTCTGAGTCATCCCAGCTCTGGAGGCGGACCAGACTTAGGATGTGGATTTAACATTGGATTAAATATATGTTTTAGAAAAATGCATATAACAAATTGCACTGAACTGACAAAAATGTGAAACTTTGAGATTGTTAAAATGAAAAATGTGCTCACAGTTTAAGACTAAGCTGGAATCTGTGCGATGTTCTGAGACTGAACCCCGAATGTTTTTAATATTGTAGCTACTGTGTTTATGCCAGGAACGTGGAAAATTACAGAAATGTGCCCAGATGTGGTGTGCATGCATATATAAAAATTGGTGCAGAACTAATCTTGAGAAACCCACCAAAAGCGCGAAAAAGTGTAATTTCTGAACCGAAGCTCTTAGGAAAATGAGAGTTGAACAGAAATGTACCTTAGGCAATCTGTCATGTAATTTAGGTAGTATTAACAAGTTGTGCACCTTGTAAATATGTTTTTTTATGAAAAATAAGATATACTGTCCAGTGAAAAGGGGAGGGTCTTTCCCCTAAGCCATAAACATGACACATGATGACACAGGATGACACACTGCTCCTTTCTCCAGGGGACAGGGAATCCTCTGTCCCACCATATCCTTAGAGGGTTGGGCATAGAGAATCAGCCTCCCCACCCACTTTTGAAATACATAAATAGGGACTGCTGAGGACAGGCAGGACACACACTTTCCACTTCTTAACTGATTTCTTGGTGAAGCACCCTGCAAGAAGATCCAGACATAGATCCAGAAACCAGACTCCAGAACCAAGCTCTAGAACCAAACTCTAGAACCTTGAAGCAGAGAGGCCTAACCCACAAGCTGAACCTTTTTCAGAGGCCTTCAGAATCATTTGCAACCTGATTCTAACCCCTAAACTTCCAAGGGGCATCTCAGAATCCAACAGCCTGACTGGGCTCCTGTTTTGCTTCTGGCTAAGAACCCTGTGCTAGAACCCAGACCCAGAGAGCATAGCTGTATCCAGAACCAGTCAGATCCAGTCCAAGAGGCCGCACAGACCAGAGTGCCGTGCTGAAAGCAGAACCCGGTGCCTGAGACCTGTCCGGTGGCAAGCGAATCCCAGTCAAACCCTTGATCAGATCTTTGACGGGCCTATTCCATCCCAAAGCCTAGGAGTATTTAATCTAGAACTGTCCATATTCATCTCTTAGTATTAAGTAACCCAATCCAACAATTCCAACCTAATCATAACTACATTATTGAATCTCTGTTGTCCATCCTAAGTTCTTCTCTCCTCCACATAATCCTTGATAATTGTAGCATCAATCATCTATGCGCTGATATTTTTCTGAAGAGGGGCAAGTGTTTTGATGGACAGAAGTCAGAGCGGAGGCGCCGCTGTTCTGGTGGCTGCCCGTTGAGTGTCTTCATAGCTCCTTAGTATAAGCCTATCCTTGTTGGTAAATCTTTAAAGTGCATCTTTCATTTTGAAATCTTGACTCTGTTTCTGAAAAATCTACCTTCACAAAAACCTCTAACTTTTGAACCACACGTCCTAGAACCGAAATAGTTTTTCCGTAATCGCGTTTCACGCACGCAGAAAAGTTGCCGCGAATTGCAATTTAGCTCAATTTCACCACAATTGCTGAATTTCATTTTCAATCTGATAATCATTCATAAATCATTGCTAGTGTTGACCTGAACCAATCCAAAGTAACTCTCACTAATTCTGAATCCCATTTAGCGTATTAACGTCATTTTTAGCATTTTTCCCTTTCATTGCCAATCACATTCAAAAGCATTTTTGCCTGTTTTAAATCATACCTGTTCTCTCTAAGCTTGCTGGGGGAACTGGGATTGAACTGCATTATTGATTGTATTCCTTAAACCTGTGTGCCCTCATTTCCACCTCTTCATATTGCATAGTGGGGGGATTGAGTAGTCACAGGGGGAAGAGTGATTACATTGTTTTTGTGTGGAAATCATATCAAGTTTATTTCTGTGTTGCATTCTTTCCTATCTTGCATTTCCTTGAACTCATCCAAAGTATTCTCTGCTGCCTTATTTTCCTATTCCTACTCCTAAGTGATTAAAGAGATAGTTGATATTGTGATATAACCATTGCTGATCACTGTTCATCTTCATAAGTGTGCTATTCAGATATTATTCTATTCATAAAAGTGTGATATATATATATATTATATATATTGTTCAATTATTCAAATAAACCTTTTAATTTGCAAAACAAACCTACTTCTTGGCTCAGTGAGGCTGGGGGGATTCAAGAGAGGGGCGTTATATAAGGGTTCATCATCCAGATTTAAAGAACTTTGGACATAAAAATATATAAATAAGGGTTTCCATTGGGCATCCCATACTAGCCATTGACTTAGTTGGAGTGCTGGATTGAAGTCACTTACAGATGTAATGTGTAGGTGGCAGAAGTAGAAGCAGAGCAGTAGCTGTGTTGGTCGTAGGAGGCAGAGCAGTAGTAGTGGTGTGTAGGCGGTTGAGTACTGGAAGGTCAAGTATTGAGTGGAAGGGCGGGAGCAGTAGTAGTATAGGAGGGGAGCTTAGTAGTAGAGAGTAAGTTTGGAGGGTGGAAGCAGACGATGGGGAGGAAAGGAGAGAGGCATCATCGGAGGAACAGACTATAGGGAGGGTGAGTAGCAGAAGAGGGGTAGGAAAAGGAAGTTAGGAAGTAAGGATGGTAGTGAAGCAGGGAGAGCGAGAATAGAGCAGCAGGGAAATGAATAGAAGGCCATGGATGATCAGGTGAGTGCCCAGATTGACTGGAAGGCCCCATCAAACCAGAGTCCCGGTTAGGTGTTGCCTAGATTGTTCTCGGAGGATGTCTAGGTAGATAAAGGTGTTTGCCTTTATGCCCTCACATATAGATAGATGGTTGTAGATAGTAGGGGTTACCTATCACAAGCACCAATCTGGGGTTGAGGGAAGCCTGGGTTAGGGTGGGATTGCCGGCCCCTATATTTGAGAGGGGGACAGCCAATAGGCCCATTTGGAATTCAAAATAAAAACCCTTGAACCTCATCTGGGAGTTGGTGTGTTCTTGAGTCCATCTGTAACAACACACTCTTATTGCCCATGCTATTATACACTCAAAGTTCCCAAAAAGTTAAGGTTACTTTAGCAAAATGAATGTCTGCAAACAGTAAAAGTTACCCCAGTAAGGTACAGACACTCAATCCATACCACCATAAAGCCATCCTTAACACTCACTTCAGCTATGGCATTGATGCACACTGCTTAAAATGTAAAGTGAATGTTAAGGTTGGATGTCGACTGGTATGGAGTTAGTGTTTATCATTTCAGTTTCATGGATGAATTTGCAGTGCCGTTGAGTGAGTGTATGTATCTCAACATTGTTTGTACATTTTACTTTTTGTTAGAGTAACCTATTATTTTCAAATGTTTTACTATTTTATGTAAACCCCTAAGCAAAGTGGTGTAGGTTTTCCACAAGGTGTAAATATGTCCTAATTAGGTGCCAGAAATAAGCCCTGTACATTCTCACCCTCCCCCCTCTAGGTTCTAAGGAACCCCTGTGCAGAACTTGGTTTTGCTGCTAGTAATCTTGAGTCCCCAGGGTAGGAGGGATAAGAGCGGACACAAGGTTAATTTTAGAGGGAAATGGTATTCAGAAATTAAATGTGCTCACTGTAGTAGATTTATACTCATGCATTTTAAGATGTCTGTTAATATAAGGGATTTTAGCTGCAATTAAATTCAATTGTATGATGTTAAGCCAGTAAGAATGACTCACTGTGCCCTAACTCCACAACCTTTCTTGTTTTGCAGCCAAATTCAAGTAACAAACCAAAAAAGAAAAAGAAAAGAAAAAGTAAGAGGAACCTACCACCAGAGACTGCGGTATGTTAAGGGACAAATGCATTTGTATGGGAATATATTCTTTCCTCTTACCAAATGCTGACTATTATTACTCCACTTACCAAATTCAAACAGCTCTTTCTTCGGATTCCATCTGTGTTGTTTAAGTGCACAGTTAGCACAGTCATGTACTTTTAAGCTTTTGCTTACAGTAAAACGTAATTCTGAATATGGTATGTCTTCAATCTGAAATGGTACTGAACTAGAAGTTTTTTTTTTTTATTCAGAGCCAACTTAGAAAAATGTTAAACATTCAATTTTGGGAGGATTCAAAAGAGGCCTCTGTCTTCAGGAAAAGCTCTCTGGGGTTTGTACTCCTAAATTTAGGAATCCCTTTCAGGAATAGTTTTAGTTATTTCACTTACAGTTGGAATTGATTTAAAAGTCCCACACTTATTTCTTGGTCAAAGGTCTTTGCCTTCTATCCTCTGCTTCTTGTCCTGGATTCCAAGGAGATCGTTCTCCCCAACCTAGGTCTTGCGGCCTGCTTGTGCTTCCACATTTGCCCAGGATAATGGCAGAATCTATGGCTGGGTGGCAGCAGGGTAAGCACAAACTCTTCCATCATGGGGCTTGCCAGCCAAGTTTCCTTGCCGGTTGGAGCAGTTCTTGAAGATATGTCAGAAGGAAAACCTTCCACCCAGAGGCCAGCCAGCTAAACATTACCACAGGCTGGGTCAAGGAACCTTCTCCTACTCCCTGTCCTAGGGTCCTGGCCAGAGTCCCCAACACCCTGTCCTTGTCTACTGCTTTGATGAATGGCAATGGGCCATGCCTAAGGAGTTCTCCCCTCTATACCTCTCCCTCTATACCTCCTGTCCCCTTCTCTCTACTCTCTCCCTTCTTTGTCTCCTCTTGTGCATCCCCGACATATCACCATGCGCTTGTACCGCTGCACTTCTTTAACTCTAGGCATTCAGCTTTATAGTGTACTTGATCCTTCTCTTTACCTCGCTTTTCTCCAGGCCCCTCTTTGTGGTCTTATTCAGTCACCTCCACAATGCACACCTCCCCGCCCCTCCGGATATGTCCTCATAGAGCCTTCTCAATGTACTCTTCCTCTTGCCCCCTTGACATTGCCACCTTTTGGACTCCCTCCCTCTTGCTCAGCTCTTCCTGCAGCCCCAATCTCTTCCTGATATATCTCCTCCATTCCTCTTCTGTTTGCCGCCTCACTCCTCTTATTCTGCCCCCTTGTCACCTCTTGCCAGCCTCTGCTCTCCTGTTACATCACCTGCATGTTCTCCTTCTGCCTCTAATGCTCACCAGAATTCCATCTCCTTCCAAAATCACCCACCACTCTCTCTCAAAGCTCCTGTGTTTTATAGAAGGTATAATCTGATTGGTCCAACTTCTCCTGGATGCAGAGTTTCTACTTTGCTGTTCTCCCTGTCCCTGTGTTTGCAGAGATGTGGCTTGAGCTATGATCACAGCCGTCTGCAATCTTCGGTTTCCATTGTAGCTCATGTTAATCTTGCGTTTCTATTGTAGCCCATGTTTTAGGTGATGCTGCCATTGTGGAGCTCCATGGTCCATGTTTGTGTGTGGGGGACAGCAGTGCCTTTCTGTGGCCCAAAATGACTGGGATATACAACATTTTGTGCAGTGTGATGAGGTTATCTGTTTCTTGATCATAACTGGGGAACTCCAGGGCACAGGGGAAGCTACTGATCCAAAATGTAACCCCTGAAGGTATAAAGTAGAAGATCATTCAGAGTTCTCTTAACCTTTCCTTGTAGGGGTCCCAGTTGCCCGGAAGTGCACAATAGGGCAAGGGATCCCAGAAGAGGCATCTTTCACATAAAGTGCCATGTTAAGGTGTAATCAAAAGAGCCAATGCTTGTCACTCCAGGAGAAATCCTTGAAATAATATACCTCAAGAAGTTGGGTCTACCATTTGGAGCAGTTACATGTGTTTTTATATTAAGCGCAAAGACTCAAAGTAAACTCATGCTGTGTGCACAAGCTCGGGCATGGACTTGTGACAGGGGCTCTCTCAGCCACCAGAAGGAATTAATGGGGAAATTGCTTATGCTCCATGTGGCGCAGCCTGCAAAGTACTAATTTGCTTAATGAAGAACAAAGGCGCCCAGGAGCCATGTTTATGGGCTGTCTGATTAGAACATGAAAGCCAGGGTATTTATCATTTCGGCTGCATGGAGCGGAGCAGTTCTAATTAACCCATCATGCGTCACTGGCCATGAACATGGGCAGGAGGTGGAACTATTGTGCAATGATCAGTCATAGGGCAAGAAGCCAATAAAGTGAAGCCACCTAATCAGCCAGGAAATAAAAAAGACAATCTTGCTGTCAACGTGGTATATAGAACCTCATTCCTAGAGACAGAGGTGACAATAGCTATGAGCTAGGATAATGAGAGGAAAGCATGTTGTGGTTTGGCCAAGAGGCATAGATATCCTTTAGGCGTAAGGAAGTGGGGATAGGCTGTACTAGTTGAACCTAGACTGCAGGATAGCTAGAGAAGCATGTTGATCGCTACAAATCTCTGAACCCAGAAGTAACAATTAAGAGTACTGAAGTGAGAAGATGTTAATGCTAGCCGGGAGCTATAGTCCAGGCTATAATAGTAATAGCAGGCATACCAATGGATCTGTGAGCGAAAACCGCTCACAAAAGCTGCCATTGGGGATGGCCGCTTCCTGCTGCCCCCCTCTCCAAGACTGCTCTCTCTGACTCCGCCCTCCTCCTGAATGTTTTCGGGGGATCTCCCCCGAGCCCCCACACCCTCCTCTCCCAGCACCCTCAACCCATCTGTCTACGCTGACCTCTTTCTCTCTCTCTGCCACCCCAACCCACCAAACGACCGCTGTTTTGCCATGCCAATTACCTGTTTCCTTCTTGCCCGCCGCTGAGCATCTCCGCATTGCATTCCGGGGAAGCACGTCGCACTTTTGTGTGGCAGTCTTTTTCCAGTGCTTTTGTGAGCGTCACCCCCCTCCCCCCCCAACCTAGCAGCCTGCAGTCAACACAGTTTAGGAAACCTTGCCAGTGGTTCGAAAACCCGGTGAAAGTGTCCAAGAATCCCAAACAAATAGGTTTTCGTAATCAGTGGCGTAGCACAACATTTTGGGGCCCCCCTTGTCAACCATGCTGAGGATCCTCCTCCTGCCCGAAGATTGGCAACAAATAACGGGTCGCACCACAGTCCGGGCCTGTCTAGACTCCCACGCTTGCGCAAAACTCACGATCATGCTTCTGCAGGGGCACGCCAGACTATGATATAAAGATATAAATATGTGCTTTAATGCATTATACAGCACACCTTTTGAGACACATTGCAGGGTTTGAAATTGCAGGCAGGTATTTAGCTCCTGCTTGTGGCCTAAAAGAGCCTGGTTAGCTTGCCACCAAAGGCTACCAGGGGCTACGTGTGGCTCCCCAGGCCACCTGATGTAGAACAAACACACCTATGTGAATTTAACTCTGTGTATTTGGGGCAATCTATAAAAAGCATTAGGACAAATCTAAACAAAATGTAAAGCATAATGAGTCATAAATAATAGATATTTGCATACTATGTGGAAGCTAGATTTGAATGACGCTATGTACTTGCTCCTGGTACCTTCTTGGTAGCTCCTAGTCCCTGGTTAATGCTGGATACCCAGGAGCTGCTTTTAGCTCCTGCTCATCACATCTTAATTTCGATCCATGCAGATTGTTTAAAAAGCCAGAGCATTTGTCAGAGCATTTACAATTGTTTTGTAGGGTAACGTCAATCCAAAAATCCAATCCAGTACATGCAAGTCACTAACACTGCACAGGAGCGTGAATGCTTTAATGTATTGCTTTGCTATTAAAGATGCCATGCCACGCCACAATTAAAACATGTCTAACTTGCTGCACAATGTAGACCAGTATAGACAAGTAATAAACGTATTACAGTAAAGCATGCCATGCCACTCCACATTAAGACCTACCTATACTGGCTCTAGCAAAATGCCAGTTGAAGCAATAAGACTTATGTTTTTTTTGTATCACTAATGCCCAGAAAAATGTACAAGCCACTCCAGCCACTAATAACACATTATGCCTGCTTACCCTGGACATGGATGACCATTAGCACCCTGGAAGTGAGTGCTGACCAAGCATAGCCCTTGGAACAATGGCTGTGTTGTAAGGTACAAGCCTGAATTCCGAGCACCATGGTTAGCCAGTGCCTCTTCCCTTCCCAGCTCCCCCTTCCTCCTCACCTTAGCACCTGTGTAGTGCCCTACATGGCTGCTAATGGTGTTTTTTTTTTTTAACCATAGCTTTACGGCCCAGTGCCGCATAGTTTGGGTGTCCTAAAAGTCCGTTTTCAATGTTGATGATGCCACAGTCATCAACATTGAAAACGGCCTTCGAGCACACCAGTGCTGGATGGTGCTGGGCTGTGCCTTTTAAAGGTAAGTTTCTTTTTTTTATTTAAAAAAAGAGTAATGGCACCCATGTGGGAAACTGGGGAGCCGAGGGGAGTGGTGGGGGAAGGGTGTATTTGGGATGGCGGTGTGGGGAGCGGGTGGTTGGGGAGGGTGCTTGCACATTTCAGGATATAAATGGACTGATACGATTTGCTTGATTGGGCTACTTGATATTGTCCAAACTGGCTTCGTCAAAGGAACCGATACAAATGTGAATGGCTTCATACTTCATTTACTCGAGGCCGTGGAGAAGTCAAACCCTATTTTTATAGACTTCTCCATGGCTTTTGACAGTATTGATGGAAATCGGCTATGGTGCAAACCTTTGTCATGGGATGCTGCCTATGGTCCTGTTAAACATGATTAAGGCCTTGCATACCAATACTGTATAGTACGTGTTGATTGAATGGACAAGGCTACTTATCTGCCCCTATTCAAAGCAATCACGGCCTTAAACAAGGGTGCATATTTTAGCACCACTACTTCTTAGTTGGTTCATTTAAGATATTGCAATATTGCTTCTGCTTTTAGTTCTAGTTGTTTTCGTTCTTTTGGCATCCCAAATGATGAATTACCTCTTGTACGCCAACAGTATGCTGCTGATGGACTACATCCCTATTAGTCTTCATCACCAACGTTTGGCTTTGGAGCATTACACTATGATAAACAAGTTGAAAATGAATACTGGTAAAACAAGTGTTCTGCTTTCAGCCGGGTAGGAAAAAGATGTATCCCAATTGTAAACCGTTTTTCGAAGATACTGAATTAGAAACAGTCTCTAATTTTATATATTTGGGTTTTTATTTATAATAATAATAATAATAATATTTGTTGGTATTAATCTAAAAGAGTTTTTTAATTATAAATAAATCATATTATTTTACTTTCAGCAGTAGCTGCTAAAATTAATAGAAAATGTGGAAACTTCTCTTTCCTTCCGGTGATAGTTTTATAATAAATAGGGGGTTCCTGTGGCCATCTACGGTGTAGAGATGCTTTTATTAATGGTCAGTATGGACTAGCTCCATTTAGAAGACTCCTTCTGGAAGAAAATATGAAATTTTTCAAAGGGCATACCCTTATCAGCTATTAGATACGAATTTGGTTTACATTCCATTAACATCAGCGTAGTCTATAAAATCTGTGTTTTTTTAGCAAATAATGTGACGGCTGAAGAGTTTTCGATTTGGTGGCAGCTAAAACAGAATAAAGATAGAACGAACAGCATTCCTTTAACAATTGGGTAGCTAGATGCAGGGGTGAAGTCCTAAAAATGTAAGTGGGGGACTCATCAACAAACACAATGGGATGCAACATCGGCAGAAATGAGCATATGAAGGTGAAATATGCACATTTCATTAAATTGGCCTTTCATGAAATCAACACACACACAAAAAACCAAGAGAGGATACTTTCTTCTAATAGTGTTTTTGAAAACGTTAAAAGGTGTGCATGTTTTAAAATCCAAGAACCAATAAAATCTTTTCCCTGGAACCTTGCAGTACTTAAATGGGACATTTTACCCTTAGTTGTCAGTTATTTTTCATCAGGTTACACTGTTCAGTGGTGTCCGGCCAGCAAACCTTACAACTGCTGTTCGATACCCGAGGTTGGCTTAATTCATAAATTCAAAAAAGACATTCAATGATTCTCATTTTAGCTGGAGGGGACTGAGTCCACCCTCTGAAAAAAGTGGGTGCCCTCTGTCCTCCCGTGTGTTCCCTCTGCTTGAGCTCTGGCTAGATGTGAAGCATGTATGGTTCAGTATGACACATCTTAGGAAATGGTGATAAACTCGGCTAAAAAAAGGCTTTGGGATCTTGATTGAATCTTAACGATCGAAGAGGTTCGTAAGTATAGGTTATATTCATTGGATATCTTGCTGGATGTGAGGCCTGCAGGACATTTTCTGTATTACTTGCATAAGTGCCTGTCCAAGTGCTTTCTGGAGTACCCAGTTTTTACAGCTGTGCTTTAATCTCTTTCCGACTAGATAGTTATGGGGGTAGAGAAAAGACCAATAGTGAGTTGAGAATATGCCGATTTTGCAACAAACTGGCAAAAATTGAGACAATGTTTTCATTTCATGTTAGAATTCCATGCACTTCTGAATCGTCGTTTTTTTTTCTATTTGGTCACCTTATTGGTTATTTTAGTGTATTATCAAAAAGTTTCAGTATGTGGAGAGTTGTTTTAATCGAACCAGGAACCAAACCTATCTGACAAGTGTGTTTTTCCATGAGTATGTCTAATCCGGCCTTGCACCACACTTCACATGGTAGTTAGTTTATTCGTAACAGCTTGAACGTACGTCTATGCTCTGGGGATGGGAATTTCAATAGATATTTTTTGTGGCTTTCCCATGTTATAGGTCACCAATATTAACTCTTGGGTGTTTTTACCTGCTTCAATGACAGAAATATTCTGCCGAGAGTCCCAGAGAGCAGCCCCTCTGATTAGTTTCTTCTTTAACAGTTCAAAAGAGACTTCTCTAGTGAGTAGCCAGCAATATTTTGATATAATGCACAAGATCTCTAATCATTGGGCAAGTAGAAGTCTCCATAATCTCAGGCATAAAGTCATTTTATGTACCAGCATCTTTGTTTTTTAAACATAGTTTATTCACATCTAACCCGGGTACAATCACACTGCAAATCAGATGATCAATGTGACGTACTAGTGTACCATACCCAACAATACACATAAGAAAATCAACAGTGCATAATATTCCTTCACAGATGCACAGGGACACAATACAATAATTGCAACAATAACCATTCACATGCCTTCCCCACCATTCCCACCAGCAGCACAGTGTCTCACCTACCTTAAGCAGAAGACATTGCTGCAACCTCCCAAGGGGCTTGTGGCTCGCTCTCAAACCGTTGCTGGGCACTCCGAAAAAAGCAAAGGAGCCCCAAATTTGTCATCCATATGGCAGTATAGTGGGGTGGGTAGAGCTGGTCCATTTTAACAAAATACATTGTTGCGCCAGTATCATAGCTCTAGCTAGCAATTTCAGGCAACCCTTTGGTAGTAGTCCTGGAAGCCAACCAAAGAAGCAGCAAAGAATTTCACATGGGACCTTATGACTCAACATCCTCGTGAATATAGCCACTACCCCCTTCCAATGGTCATGAATGTAAGGACATTCCCATAAAATGTGAATGAAGTCCACTGACTCCGCACGACACTTGGGGCACTTATCATGATTGGTGGGATCACATAGTCTGAGATGTGCAGGGCACACCCAGTGCTCCAGATAAGATTTGCAAGTGGGAGGATTTTACTCCATCTTTTTTTAAAGTTGTGAGTAAAATGATATTTTAGGGAGAAAAAATGTAAGTCCAATTCCTAAGGGGAGTATTAGGAAAAATGTTTTTTTTATTTGGTTTTATTAAGGTTTTCAAAACATCTTACACAGTTCAAGAACATTGTTGAGAACACATTTACAAATACCAACTTTTCAATACAATCCCATCCCCAAACAACCCCTCGTTGCTCGATTTACAACCTCTCCCCTCTCCCTCCAGGAACGGAGTCTCTTCCAGCATACATTGTACTCATTAAACTGTTGGTCGCGGCATGCGTATAGTTTCCACATTCGTTGGCAGTTAATGGTTTTGGCGACCTGGTTGGGGTACAATATAATCTCTGTCGTGAGCCTCCTCCAGTACGACACCTCTATAGAGTATTTGAGACCTCCTTGGGCATGATCATAAAGTTGTCGAGGTTTGGGTCTTTAATATACTGTTCAATACATTCAAGTGTTAGGCATATATATGTTCAGGAATCCACCCCACAATATTTCGTATGGAGCCGATTTCCCATGAAGGGCTGCTGTAATCCTTTCCATCGTATAAATATGGGTGGCAACATTTACCCATTCTTTCCTTCCTGGTACCTTACCCCCTTTCCACCGCATCACCAGGCAGGCTGTGCCACCAGCAGGAGTGGGGCTGCCACGCCTTTCAACCTCTTAAGTTCTCCTTCACATTCTTCCAGACCGAATAAGGTGAGAAGGGCATCAGCATTGCGTTGTATACCATTCAGGTCCCTGATCCAGCCCAAGACCTGATCCCAAAACACCTTTGTACGGGGGTATCCCCACCACATATACCTATAATCCACCACTTTGCCGCATTGGTGCCAGCACGTGGGGCGCGTTGACTGGAACATTTTCGACAATCTGTGTGGGTCATATTGCCATCTGTGTAATATTTTGATAGTATGCTGTTTGTACTGGCACGCTACCGATATTTGCTAGGCCCCTTTGCATATTTTCGCCCACAGGTTAGGGTCTATGTCTGATCCGAGATCTCTCTCACATCTGCGATTCAGATTTTCATTTGACTCCCTTCCCGGCATCTGTCAGCGCTCTCTACATGGCTAAGATCAGGTCCTTGGATCCCCCCTCCTTTTATCCAGGAGCTCCTCAAAGGGGGTGAGAGCTCTCTGAATTTTCTCTTTCCATTTGTCCCTTAGAAAGATACCCTTGAGCTGAAGGAAGGGAAAGATCTGCAGGGGGCTTATCCCCAGGGACGTAGGAGACCCATAAAATCTGGGGTAGGGGACAAGGGACACCTTGGGGACTTTGCTTTTTTAAAGAACTCGACTTTTCACAAAATTAAAATAGCAGTATGTACTAAATTACATATATCATCACTGTATAAAACAAGAAAAGAAAACAACACTGAAGAAAATTAAGAAAAAGAAAAGCAGTTCAGAGTATAAAATCCTCCCAGCAATGGACATTTAGAGAGATCTTTTATAATACTCTCACCTGCGCTTTAAATGCAGATGCTTGATGGAGTGTCGCCAACCCATCCTATCCTATTCCACTTGAGCCCCTTTACAGCAGTCTATGGGCTGCAATCATACCTCGGCACCAGGGTATTTACTGGATTTACATGGATAGTGGAACAAGCGCTGTTTGAATCTCGAGTCTCTGCTTTATTTTGTTCTGGGTCACCAAGATGGCTTATGGTTGCCACTATTAAAACTTGTCTACAATGCATTAGTCAGCTGGTGGTGCGTAACAAACATGCAGTTTTAAAACGAGCATTGGCAACGCCAACCATTTGGGCTTTAATGTAGGCATGGAAAAGGCACTTGCCAAGCACTGCCATAGTGGCATTAGGTACCCACTGATGGTAGCAGCTGCAAAAATGGTGCAAGTACCTGGACATTTAATAGCAGTGCCTGGCAAATGCCCAATACGTATAGACAAGCAAACACTTGCCATTGCTGGTTTTTAGCAGGACTTCAGTGAAGGACATGCATAGTGCTAATAGGGTGGATGAAGGCATCCCTGGCTAAGACATTTGTATTACACTAGTAGTATGTTCCCAGCTCCAATTAAGTTATTAACTACACAGGGCTTCGTAGTAAACATCCCTAAATCAGTGGCTTTATCTAAACCAGAACTGGCGTTGCAAAGATAGCCCAAATAACATGATGCTGTTTCGCAAGGCAAGAGGCCACGCACCCTGGCACCAGCACCCACTACAGGACAGGTCAGAGGTGAATATATACCTCATTTAAGGTTAGTCCTGACTTTAGACCTAGGCTGCAGGTAGGAGTGAGTGAAAAGGGAGTTGATTCAGAAACAGCCTGCTATGACTGTCTCTTCCTGGAGAGGAACAAGACAGGAGCGCAGATGACACTGGGGCAGTGGGAGAGCGTCGAGCCTGTGCTCCCACGTTCCTTCTAATAAATCCTCCCCATGCCGGCCTGCACCTGGGAGAGGGGGGTCACTGTGTGTATGATCAGGCCCAATCAATGCACAGACAGCTATGGTGTAGTGTATATATCTGCAATTATTTCAACAAACAACTTCTAATCATCCTCGTGCAGGCCACGTGAGCATGGACACCAGCCGACACGTGCAATTTTAGAACAAAAGGATTTTTGGACTTGGGGATTTGACCCCGCTATTACTTACCTGACAACAGTCGTATGGATCTTTCACGTTATCCACGGCCCTGATTTGAAAAAGGCTCAGGCGAGCCGAAACACGTGTAATCAACCTAAAGAGGGCTAATAAACTGTTTTGTTTGATTGACCATTAAAATCAAGCATACATATACTTAATGGCGCTGAGTCCTGGAGTTTTCCCTTCTTGTACTACATCCCTATCTTTCATCTGCACTCCGTTCTTGTTCCCATCTCTCCCCTCCCTTGCCCCCCTCTTTTCTGTCCTCTGCACTCTTTCTACCCTTTTTCACTTTGCAGTCCCACACTCTACTGCAGCCCAGTCCCTCCCTTCCCATTCCCCCATGGCCAGCACCCCACAACTCTCATCTGTACACTTACTCAGCACTTTCTCCTCGGTCTTCAGAGCACCCGCACTTTCCTGGCTTACATTTCACAGGTTTTGCACGCCTTGCATGACCAACCACTCCATATAGCTTCTCAGAATAAGCTGGAACAGGCATGCCAGATCCATGACCTTTAAAGGGCCCATTGATATCTGCAAGCATTACCTCTTAAGAAATAGTCAGGAGCATGGATATTTGGAAGGGGGCACAGACAGAGAAGTCACTAAATCCCCCTACTGCCGAGGCTCTACCCCCAAAATCTGATTGCACTGCAACCACTCAAGTACGCTGACAGAAACAACCAGGCTGAATAAAACGGTGAAGCTTAGCCAAGACCTACAGAAGATTTGCTTTTGATTTCTTTTGAGAGATTTGAGAGACACGCAGGATGGGCACCAAGAAATTTATTTTGGGCAGGGACAGCATTCAGGCCTATGCTGGTAATAGTTTGTATTATGGAATATAATAACACTTTGGTCATAGTGCTTCATGCTAGATGCTTTCAGATTCTATGCAATGCAATAGCAGGTATTATTACCCTCATTTGAACGGTACTGAATTTATGAAAGGTTAAGTGGACCCAGCTGCTGCTGGGTTTGAACTAGAGAAATGCAGGTAGCCCTCATGTCGGAGACCAAGCTTTAGGTGTGGTACCATCCAAACTTCAAGCAGGTTTGAGTTGGTGGAAAGAGGTGGAGGGGTGTGCCTTAAGTGAGGCCTACTGATATTAATGCATACATCAAGTGTTTTCCCTTGCCTACCTTAGACATTACTATGGAAAAGAGGACACATCCCATGTAGCGGCCCTTCTTGAGATTGGCTCATCCTCATTTTACTTTATACGGTTTCATGAGGATTTTGTATGCTATGTCAGGCTGATATCTCAGGCAGTGTCTGCACTTTGCAAGCCAGGCCTGGGGTACAGGGACATCTTGGAGAAAATCCAGTCTTTCCCAGATTGTGTGATCCTGGGCGAATCGTGTGACCCCCCCCATTGTGCATTATTTTCTCTATAGGTTTACTTGGCATCATCTAGAAGTGACTCAGTTGGCAGTGTACACTATAACGGAATGCCTCAATCGTAAATGTTCTAACAGAGTTTCTTGTTGCTCCATGTATGCTAAGGATGTTGAATGAGTGCAAAGAGGGACAAAGTGTCACAGCAATAGATGTCATCTCCAGCTGGGGGACCGGGTCTCATTTTGGGACGCAGTTATAGATACATTCATAGAATTAGTAATTTGTTTTTCAGTGAAACGTGTCAGGTGCGAATAGCTTGATCCAACTCTAAGGAAATAAACTAGAAACAATCTCAAAGTAACCTGACGGTTTAGGGGCACTAGTGTAAGCAGTAAAAATAATCATCATGCCTTCTCCTTAAAAAAGGCAATACATAATATATTAAACAGTGTTGTGCCTGGCATTTGTATAGAAACTGCATGTACATGTCAATACCGGCTCCCATTGTGCAGTCTTGATCCTCCGCTGTGTCAGTGAATGGCCTCCGTGTTTTGTTTGTGCAGCCTTGCAAGCCCGTGTTGGCCAATGTTTGGAGCTTAAATGTGAGCCCTGGCTGCCCATCAGTAAGGAAGAGCCATTCCAATGTGATGTTCCTCTTTGGCAGGGGCACACTTTCATGAATTGAAAAACCTGAGGGTGGCATGGCCTCAGGTTTTTCAATTCATGAAAGTGTGCCAACGTTAGATGTACAGTTTCTAAACAAGCGCGACGCGTAGCACACTGATCAGGGCATCCTGGCCTCTTAATGTTTCATAATGAAACATTAAGAGGCCAGGATTCCTGATCAGTTTTGCAATGCACCACACGTGCTTAGAAACTGTATACCTGACATTGGCAATGGCACATTCCCTCTAATAAATCCTCCCCATGCCATCCTGCACCTGGGAGAGGGGGGGGGGGCACGCCACTTGACTTACCTTATGGTAGCTGAGGACTCAGGTGGAGGTCGAGTCGCAGTCGGACTAGGAGTCTGTCTCACTCTGTCTCCTTCAATAACACACGCTCTCACAGAGTCACTGGAACATGTGTCTGCCTGGCTTCTCCTTCATTCAGGAAAAACAAAGGCTGAAGCTGCGCAGCAGTGCACTGCGCAGGCAGGGCACGTGCAGTTTGTCCCCCGGCCTGGGCACGTTCATTATGCGCAGGCACGGGGCACCGCAGCAGAAGTGTGCAGACAGTCTACTTTAACTTTTTCAAGCTGACATCGTATTTTACACGCTGCAGATACTTGCCTGGTGTTCCAGGGACAGCTAAACCACCTGAACCTTTAAGATGGCCTAATTCAGATGTTGGTAGTGGTGATCCCATTAAAAGCAAATTAGATCACATATATTCTGGCGGTAATGAGGGATTACTAGTCCGCCCACCCTATTCTAGATTATGAAAAACCTGTGAGGGTGAAGCTGATCCCAAGGAGGGTGGCACCCCTCAAACGAGGTTGATGTGAGAGGTGTGGAGCTTACTTTTGGCACTTTGCGTAAACACATTTTGGAGAAATCTTTATTATATTTTGACCAGTTTGTCAGGGGCTCAATGAAGCCATTCTAGTCGGCACCATTTGAGAATGGCCTTAAGTACTACCTTGTAGGAAGCCTGCAGATGTTAATCTTCCCCATTTCAATGTATCTCATTTTACTGTTCTAAGCAAGATAAAGGGCTCCGTTGGGCACATGTGACATGTGATTGACTCCTCTTCTCTACTGGTCTTTAAAAGGGACCAGTGCTTAATAATGGCCACCTGGGTGCATCGCCTATGTACAGGGGCTTCTTTCCGCATAGGTTTACGCTTTATAAAACCCACGCATTCATACATTACACAATTCCGTGGCAGACATTTGAACGCCGTCAGAGGAACAGAAGGTTATGTAGGCACACCCAACCTGTAACTGCCCCAGCCCTACCACAGTCTCTGAAGTACCAGCATCTCTAATACTTCTGGAATATTATAAATCCTTTTTTCTTTTACTGCCCGCAGAAAGATACATAGACGCACCCGACCCACCTGACACGTGACTGCCTCTACTCCCCCAGCTGTGCCTTTCAACGACAGCATAAGATATGCACGCATTTCAATTTTATAAGACACCCCCTCCACCTACCAGCGCTGTGCTGGAGTTCCATTATCCCCTCGCCCCTTCTCTTTCCCGGCCATGTATCGCCCCAAGTTTGTACGAGGCAGCGTATGCTTGTTCTCCAAATATTGGACTGAGTATCGTATAGTGCCAGGAATATACAAAAGCGCTAAAATATCGCCACAAGGGGAATATTTCTTCTTTTGGGACTAGGCTCATCTTTCAAGGTGAATAATTTGTTATCAAAAAGCTTCCAAAAATATCTCACAGGAGGCAACAGTGTCGGCAATGGCGACTGATGTGGCAAAGAAGGGACAGCAACACTGACACAGCGGACTGGCAACAAAGTGCGTACCCTGGCATTGACCGGCCGAGGGAGTGAGGGCATCTGTGGCAATGGCACATGCAGCTCTCCATGCAGAGGCGATGGAGTGCCGGGGAGGGGCAAGGATTGCACCACTGCAGTGGAAGGGGGGTGGAGGGCCCACGAGTGCCCCTGTGACACTGCATGCAGCGGGAGCGGGGGGCGAGTCACCTTGTGTGGCAGTGCATACATTGGGGCCAAGGGGTGAAGGGAGGAGGCAGAGCCCGAAATGGGGCATTCGGGTGAAAGGAGTCAGAGGGGTGTGTGTTCTGGCATTACATGCGCTTGATGGGGGGGAGAGAAAGGGTGTGTCTTCATACAGTGCGTGTAGTGGGGTGCAGTGAAATAGATGGGCTGTGTTTCGTCACTGCATGCAAGTGTTATAGTGAGCTTGGGTGCGTCGGTTCTGGGAGTGCTTTCTTTAGGCGTTGCATGCATTATGTTGTGGAGTGTGGGTAATCTAACACTGCATGTGTTGGGGGAAGAACGTTATATGGTGTGTGTGCTGGCACTGTATGCATTGTGGAAAGAAAGATGGGTTTTGCTGGGGCACTGATTGCGGTGGTAAAAATATGGTGTCTGCCAATGCATGCGAGCAAGGAAGATAGAGCGAATGTGAATGGGGGGCAGTCAGCAATGCGCCCCCTTCCTCGCCACAGCCCTTGACCCAGGACTACAGCGACAAAGACACTGGAAGAAAAGGTGTGTGTGTTCTGGCACTGTGTGTACTGGACAGAAGGTAGAACACCCGGCGTGCTCTGTTACTGCGGGCAAAGGGCGAGGGCGTTCTGGTCCTGGACCCATTGAGGTGTTTTATGGCACCACAGGAATGAGACACACAAACGTGACATTGAGGTGAAGGCGCTATAGCAGGCTTCTTCAACCTTTACGTTAGCTAGAGCTACTTGTAGTGGAGGCCAACAGTGGAGAGCTACTAATGGGTGATAACGGGATGGAGATATTTATAAAGCTCCGAATTTTTACCCATATCGTTTTGGCCCGGTTATTTCTCCTCTATAAAAAGGTGGAATAACTTATGCCTTCACGATTATATTAAAAACTTCAAAAACTTCTTTGTTGCATTATTATTTATTAGTAGCTGTCTCAAAAAGACAGATATTTGTTCGACTACCACACAAATATCCTGTAATTTGTGTGCTCCTTCCTTTGCGTTTTATGCAGGATTTCTACATGCTAGGCACCCTATTGTTTTCCAAATGTGCATTTCACACTTCCATAAAAGAAACAAAAGTAATTTCCAAATTGAAAAATGCTGCTTGTGTTCACTAGTTTTCTTTGAAATGTTTTTTTTTGTCACACAACACATATACTGTTATTTTGTGTGCCCCTCTGTTTTTTAGCAGAGGTTATATTTATAAAGATGGTATATGCTTGTCAAACTGGTTAATCACAAATAAATGCTTCTGTTGTGCTGATAGCAGTTTTTAGGAAATTAAACAGTGGGTTCATGGGTGGCAACTTTACATTTTCACTACAGGGGCAGAAATATCCCCACCTTCGCCCTGAATATAAGCAAGCAACCAGCCCAACCCATACCCTGGCCAAACACATTCACACTTTTTTTTATGAGGCATTGCAAAAAGTCATACGATTAACAACCTGTAGTTTTGAATATATAACATCTCAGCATCGGTCTGTCAACCTGCTGAGCTACCCTGGCAGGCTTCTACTGTACAGTGTGTCTGTGGATCGCTTAATGTACTAAATGTGGGTGTACCTGCTCATGGAAGTGATTTAAAGTGGAAATGTACAGTGTGTAGTTTGGAAAGAAGCCACATGAAAGAAATTGCACCATTTTGTAAATATTATTTTGAACATTTCCAGGCGAGCGGCAGTGCTACTGTGATATTTTCATTGCGTGGCCACAATTATTCTGATCCTGCCCCAGCCCTTCCGACATCTCTGGCAAACAAGAGCAGCTTGCTTAAGCAAGACAGTGTCGTGGGGGCGCACAAGGCCGACTGTGGTACTACAGGCGGCCTGCAACTGATACTGACATCTGTCAGCATATTTACAAGCAGCTCCACATGGCAAGCTTCCCGCCCACAGTTGGAACAACCAGGGTTCGATCCTGAACATGGAAACTAGCCACAAAACACACTAGACTGTGTTTATTTTAAGGTACAAATTCTGGGGGGATAAAAGCTATTATATCCCCCCACTTAAAATTGTGTCCTACGCCCATGCCAATGCCTCCTCTAATTCTGAAATCGTAACAAAGTTTCCCTCCCTCCACAGTTGACCCACCCTCTCGAGACCCGCTTCAAAACAGGGTTGGAATCTCTTTTGATTGGGAAAGTCTTCTCTGACCCCCGGTGCCCATATATGACTCAGCGGAGACGGACACAAAGTGATCCCCCTTATGTCAGTCGCCTCCTTCCAGATCTCCCATATGGTGCCCAATATCAGATGGTCCCTTAGTCTGCGTATCGGCTTATTTCTCGGGACCCATAGTCATTCTGCGACCATGGCCGGGGCAAGGTTGTGGTTGGCTAGATCTATCCACTGGAGTCCTTTCTGACCTCTCAGATGGGGGACAAGGACCCTCAGTTTCAGCGCCTGGTAATATTTCTGTTGATCTGGCAGGCCCACGCCACCTTTATCTTTGGGCAACGTTAGAACATCGTATGCTACCCTGGCCTTCTTCCCCTGCCACAGGAATCGCAGGATTGCCCTTTTCACTTACACAAAAAAAGAGTTTTGGGAGTCGAATCAGGAGCATCTGGAATAGGTACATGAATCTAGACAGACACACCATCTTCACAGCGTGTAGCCTACCCAGCCAAGATATCGTGAGTTTTAGCCATTTTTCCAGGTCAGCTCGGAAGTTTGCAAGAAGAGAGGTAAAGTTAACATCATATAGGGTGTCTAAATCCCTTGTGAGATTTATTCCTAAGTATTGAAGAGTGTCCCCTCCAGTCGTTAGGTCAAGTGGGGCAAATCTATTTGTCTCACCCTGGTCAGGATTCTGCAATGGAAATAGAATTGACTTGGCCTTATTGATCTTGAAGCCAGGGAGCTCCCCATATTGTTCGATCACGTGGATGGCTCGAGGTATGGAAGTGAACGGGTTCTGTACGTGTAACAATAGATCGTCTGCATATAGGGCCACCTTATATTCCCTCCCACTCACCCTAAGACCTTCCACCTGGTGATTCCCCTCTGAGTCTTTGAGCTAGGGGCTCAATGGCGAAGGCAAACAATATCGCTGATGGTGGGCAACCCTGCCGCGTTCCACTGCCTAAGTTAAACTATTGGGAGTAATCGCCATTAATCACTGCCAATGCTTTGGGGAACGTATACACTGCCTTCACCCCTCTACGGAATCTAGCGCCCAGTCTCACTTTGTCCAGTACCGCCTCCAAAAAAAAAAACATTCGACCCTGTTGAATACTTTCTCTGCGTCAACCGAGAGGAGTACCAGGTCTGCAACCATGTTTCCCGACTCATGGATCAAATGTAGCGTCTTCCGCATTGTGTCTGTACCTTGCCTCCCCATTATAAATCCGACCTGATCTGGGTTTATCAGGCGAGGCATAAATATTTCTAATCTCGCTGTGAGCACCCTTGTGTAAATCTTGGTGTCAATGTTTAGTAGTGATATAGGGCGATAGGATCCACACTTTTTGGAGTCCCTACCCTCCTTGGCAATCACAGAAATGAGCACCCTCGAGAAAGAGTAAGGGGCCACGTCTGTCTCCAGAATCTCATTGAACACCTCCACCATGAAGGGGAGGAGCGGGGCAAGAAAGGATTTATAAAACCCTGCAGTGTAACCATCCTCCCCCCGGGGCCTTCCCTAGCGGTAGCCTCTTCACAGCCCGTTTGATTTCCTCTGCTGTGATTGCGGTGTTGAGCTTGTTGGCTTCACAGGAGAGTTTCGGTAACTCTACTTTGTCCAGGTATTCACCAATCCCCGAAGTTGTGTGGCCTGTCTCAGATTTATAAAGGGTCTCGTAAAATGAAGCAAACGCCTCCGGGATTCCAGAGGTCGAAGTGGGCGGGAGCTGTCTGGAACGGTGCTCCTATACTTCTTATTTTTCAGTTTCACTGTTCCTATGCTTTTATTTTAAAAAGAAACTGTTACGGAACAGTTTAGTTTTAAAATAAAAGTGTAGGAAGAAGTTGAAGCTTGGACTTCAGTGCACTGCACTGAACATTCCCTTAAATAATAGGTGTGTTTGTTTGGGTGTTTGGACTGTGTGTGGGAGGGGGAGCAGCGATGGGGTTTGTGGAGAGTGGGGCAGACCGGCAGGGAACATAGCTCCACTACTTCTTTTCATACACTTCGACCACTGCGGGATTCCCCCGGCCCTGAGTTCTGGGCACCGTCTTCCCTCTCTATGGTCGTCGCCGATCTTTCGGCGCGTCTCCCTCTTAGTCTGGCGGCCAGCAGTGCGTCCGCCTTATCCCACTTCTCATAGTATTTCTGCTTGAGCATCTGTAGCTTCCGAATTATCTGACCTTCTTCTAGTAATCAAAGCTCATCTCTTTTCTGTCTGGCCTCCAAGACCCTCTCCTCCCTTCCCTCTACTGCATCCCGTGCCACTCTGTCTAGACGGGCTATCTCCTTCCTCAATCTGCTTTCTATCAGGGCCCTGTCCATGATCAGGATCCCACACCATGTTGCTTTCCCTGCTTCCCACACCGTTGGATAACTCTCCTGTATCATTAGTTTTAAAGTACTCCCTTATTTCATCCTCCATCTCGTTTTGAAATACTTGGTCTTTCCACAGCGATTCATTACATTTCCACTTAGCTGCTTTATGTGGTAGGCCTGCCCAGTCCACCTCAACTGTGACCATGTCATGATCGGACCTGGTGATCGGTGAGATCTCTGCGCCCGTCGCTACCTCCCACAGACCACCCGTAACGTATAAATAGTCAATTCTGGTGAAGGTACCATGGGGTGTCGAGTAAAAGGTCTAGCCCTTCTCATTTAGATGGAAACCACGCCAAGCATCCTGTAGCCCATAGGCGTCTAGTATTTCCATATCCCTAGCCCTACCCCCATCTAATCGGTCGCGTGTGTCCGGGTTACGGCTTGCCTGTCTAACTTAATGTCTGCCCAGAGGTTAAAATCCTCACCTAAGATTACATGTCCAGAAGCCTTCCGGATTATTTTCGGAAACGTTCTCTGCAGGAATCGGGGATTTTCCTGCGTTAGGGGGAGTACACTGTTGCTAGTGTAAAGGTAACCTTCTGTGCTGTGCCCATGACCACGAGACCCCTCCCTTCTACATCTGCCCACACCTCAGACACTTAAAAATGTAATCCTCTTCTGATAAGAATCCCTACACCGGCTTTCCTCAATGTTCCGGAGCCCCAATGCTCAACTCCCATTTTCTGTTTCAGAACTCTACGTTCTTCCACGCGTGCATATTTGGTCTCCTGTAGAAACATCACGTCAAGACCTGCCCTTTGAAATTCCCTGGACACTAGGGACCTTTTCGTTGGTGAATTCAGCCCTTTAACATTTAGCGTACCGACCCTGAGGAGGCTACTTTTTTGAGAGCCTAGCACAGACACCATTTCTCTCCTCGTGTACCTATTGCCCTCATAATAAGTCCCGGCGGCCTATCCTGTAGCGCATCACATCTGACACAACCAGGTTCACATTTGAAGGAGATCCCGTTCCTATCCATTCTGCCCGCCCCCACCTTGCCCTCTACATAAAGGCATCCGACCCTTCCCGGTTAACATCACCAAGCCGAAATTGGACCACCAGTGGAGACCGGACATCTCACGGTCCTAATCTAAGATAACCACAGTAACTTTGAGCCCCCTGTAGCCCCCCTCCGAACTTCACATGAGTCTCACACACTGAACCTGCCTGAGTGATTCATACATCACCCTGGTCGCCGAGGTCTGTGACGCGCACCTGGCTGTACGTCTTAATCCTCAGATTACTCTAGGAGCAGCCTCATCAGACAATATCGGAAACACAAGATGTCCAGTGCCGATCTTTGGTTCAGCGTTCGATCAGACAACTGTCTGCGGGTCCCAGACCCAGGTAATCCAAGGCCACCAGCGGACATGACATTTTTAGGGTATGTTCAGGATAGACCACCCCTGATATTAACCACTTGAAACCAACACTTAGTTCTGCGTTGTCCACTTCCAACTTTCTGAAGCACCACATTCCCTTATGGCGCCGTCCTGTCAACTCCAGGATCTGTCAAGCGTCCGCCCCTGGAGAGGTGTTCATCCTTCTGTATTTTCTGGAGCCTGTAATGCGTCTCCGTCTTGGTCCTTCAATATGTCACTGTCTGTCATTGTCTCTCTTTCCATCAGGATTCTGTTCAACCTCCTGATTACCTAAAAGCTCGGCCATGCATTTTTTTATGTCCCTTTCTGTTCTCAACTTTCCTTTCGTTCTTCGAGTTCGAATGATAGAGAGAATGGATAGCCCCATCTATAGCGGACCCCTCGCTCATTCAGCCATTTTGTGAGGGGCATGCACATCCTTCTCAGGGCTAGAGTTAATGACGACAGGTCCTGGAAGATCATTACACTCGCTGCATCAAGGGAAACCGGGCCTCTGCATTTAGCTTTTTCCAGGATTCTAGTTTTGTCGTTATAGTTGTGAAAGCGGACAAGGACGGTCCTTGGGCCTCCTGTGGCTCCTCCTGCTCTATGTATCCTTTCGGTCTTTGGTTCATCGATGGAATCGTCTTCAAATAAAAGGTTCATGATCTCATGGAGGGTCCTTTGCAGGTCTTGTTGAGACTGCCCTTCTCTTTTCGGAATGCCAAAAAGCCTTAGGTTGTTCCACCTTTCACGATTTTCTAAATCGTCCATCTTAAAATGGAATTCCTCTTCACGAGACTCTGTTTTGGCAATTCTCTGGCCCATTTGCGTCTCATGCGTGCTCAAGGAGGATTGATTATTTTCGACTCCTCCAAGCCTCTCCTCCATCTTGTCGATCCTATGAGTAATTCTATCGACCTTCCCGGCAATGTCTGCTCTCATGTTTTTAATTTCTTCCAGAAGGGGCGGCCACATCTCCCTTTCTTGCTGTGACATCGGTCGCTGCGGTTGCCAGGGTGGGTTTCTGATGGCTCTCTGATTTACCCCGAAGCGGGGTGTTACCTATATGTCACCAATTTACTTCTTATTTCCATGCACTCCTATACTGCCACTCTCGCAGACTCCTAATAGCTGACTTCCCACCTGGTTACCACTTCTGTTTGAGGCCTACCTTTCTAGAGGTACTGTAGTGGGGGTGGAGGGTGCACGATTGTCCACAAGTGGGGTGCGACTCTGAGATCTTGAGTCTTTGACAGGCACTAGTCCAGAAGAGGGCACATGCCCCAGGGTTGGGGGCCCAACCCTCACGTTGCTCAGGTTTGCCACCTATTCGGGGGGGGCAGTCAGCACTCGCCAGTTTGCGTTTTGCCAGAGGCTCCTGCCTGCTGGCAGGGATATTTTAGTCTCAAATATGGGTCCTCAACCAATAGTGGGCACTTGTGGGCTGTGCAGTCCATCTGCATTTCTGGTGCAGAGAGTGCAGCTTTTTCAACCGTTCCCTGCTCCGATCAATGAGGGAAGGCACACGTCCCAAGACCAAGGATCCGGCTGTTTGTACCTTCTATTCTATTTGTGAAGGAGGGCACATGCCCCAAGCATGCAGGCCCAACCATTTGTTTCTTCTATTCAGTTCGTAGCGACTATGTTTGTCCACCCCCGCCGCCACAGGAAGAGTATATGGCCATCGGTAGGTTATGGTGCCAAGATTATGATCTCTGGAATGAGGTGTGCTCGTGTGAGTGAGGGCATGTCTTCCCTGAGCCTCTTCATTCAGGATGACATTTAGCCTGTACGTGCGGAGACGCCCCCCCCCTGCCTTAGGCGAGTGATAATACAGCCCACCCAATGCGCAGTTCTTCACTTGGGACGCAGAGTGTGTGGGTATCCAGGGTTGCCGTCTCTCTGTGATACAATGGGTTCTCCCTCTTGGCGGTAGTCGCCGTGGATGTTGGACCTGATGCTTGCCTATTCCTCTCAAAAAAGATCTGATTTCCCTGGTGCTGTATGGGGCTGCATTCGCTGCCGTGAGTTGAGGTGGATCTTAAGGGTGGGGGAGGGGATCATGGTGGTTTCTCATGCAAGGTCTGAATATCATATTCTCAGCTCATGTGGCCTCCTCCAAATAGTATATATGGCAGCGATTGCTCATTGTCAACTCCATGGGAGAGGGCCACCCACGTCACAAAGCGGCTCCTTCTGTACGGGCGCTAACAGTGCGGAATCCAATCCCCTTACCAGAGTGCCTTTTCCTGAATATGAGCAGGAGGGGTCAGTTAGTCCCCTTCCATAATTACGTCTATATTGGGTGTCAAAAAAGGAAAATGTGCCAAAACTATGCCCGTAACGTGGTTGGGGCACTCCTTCTCACCTTGTGACACGTAGAAGGGCAGACCTGTTCCCTGAGGCCCTCAGGTGGGGAGCCGCTCCTCTCTTCGTTCAGGCACGCTGTGATTTCCACCACAGGACCGTACCGGCCCCCACAGAGGGCCCCAGTGGCAGGAACCAAGGAGGTAACATTGGACCAGTCCGCGGGAGTACCCGCGGCTTGGGTCCGTTGCCTCGCTGACGTCGCCACGGGACACTTCTCCCTAGATCTACGAACTCCCGGAATGCAGTCACCGTCTCATCTCCTGGATCCCACGGATGAGAGGCTCCGTAGGATCCACCGGACCACTTGATGCACTTGCCCTCAGTTGTCACTTGGTGGGGGGAGGCTACGATCTTCCTATTGCCCCCGGACTAGTTCCACTGGACAGCGTGCCCTTGTCCTCAGCGAGGCTCGCTGTTCCGTCTCTCTGCACCACGCAGCCCTGTCGGAGGCAGGGCTCGCTTTCACTTTCAGCTAGGTCTGCGGCGGAGGTATCTACTGCATTCCAAGGTGGATTCTCTCCGCTGTTTCTTGCAGCTTGTGCTGGCGGTGTTCACACACCCTGTGGATTTACCGGTTCAGTGGGGGTGGGGGTCCCAAAGTGAGGGTTCAACTCCTCTTATAGGACCTCTGAGCCGAGAGCTCACGTGAAGGCGGGCTGCATCCACGTGCCTCCTGCTGGCCAGTCGAATTTATTTTTTACTGGAAAACGGAAATGTTTTTGTAATCGTTTCTTTGCACCTAGTTATTCATGCACATAAAAAGATACAGGTGTACCTTTTCCCATAAGTCTTGATAATACTTTGTTCCTGTGGTACTATGTGCACTACTGGTCCAAACATATCCATGTAGCTTTCTGGGTGAAAGCTTTTTTTTTGTTGGGAGTATTTTTACTCCCCATTTCTATTTGCCTATTTTTAGGGAGTAAAAGTGACCAATACACCCCTTATCTGTAGGGCTGTGGTCACCTATGGCCTATGTAAGGTCCTGAATTGAATACGCTTAAGTCTAGTGTTAATGACACCTGTGTGCATGCACTCAGACATTGTGGCCCATTGCTTATCAGAAAACATAGCCCCCACATCCTTCTCCCATTTTGCTTTACATCCCAATTCCGTCTTTGGGGTACTCTGCCCAATTGCCCTATAGATGGAAGAGACCACGTGCTTTGCATTAGCTGAGTTTATAAGATATTGTAACAATGGTACGGTTATCGGTTCCCTCAGAAAGGATGGGGGCTACGCCCTAAATGCAGCCCGCATACGATAATACTGAAATCTGCGACAGAATTCATGGCCCACCTTCTCAGCAAATAGATCCTGAGTTACAAAGGCACTCTCTGGATAGAGATCAAACAAATGTCTAATACCCACACCCTAGCTATTACTTTCTCGCAAGTCGGGTGCAAGGCCTCTATATTCCATATTCTAAAAGTCAGAGTATAAGGAATCTCTACTTGCAAAAGCTTAAGGGCTCTTATCCACGCATGGATGGTACAAGCAACCGGATCAAATTTACACCCGTCATTCACTTTCTTATGTATCTGCATCTTTAACAAAAAATAACTGCTTTTTAATCTTAGCCATGTTATTTAAAGAAATTATGCCGAATTCCAACCTTATGGCTTCTGTACGAACTCTGTTTTAGAGCCTTACATGAGAAAGCTGCATCCAGTCTATCCATGGCAGGTTAGAAATACGGGTACTCTCTGTCTCAAATAGCTAAGAAGGAATGAGGCTTTGTTTTATGTATAAATAACAGCCTGCTAAGGCTTAATTCCACATAATGAGTAATACCGTTTTGGATGCTACATGCCTTATTAAGAAACATTGTGCATCCTGTTTTCTTGTTCTCTCAAAGCCGCTTGTTGGTCTGCGATAGCCACCTCCATGGACAGATAGACACTTGCCTTGTCAAATTCAGAGCCCAGCAAAATCATTTTAATACAACCCTTCCCAAACACCATGTGTTGTTTTATTTGGTGGAGGCAGGGGATTTCTGGATAATCCATTGGCTTCGGAATGAAATAGAACTGCTTCCAATGCACATTGCATCCCTACCCTTGTAATGTCGTTGTCGTATTGCATCCAGAGGATATGCTGACCAGCGATCCTGGGAAGAAAGGTGTGAGGCTTAGATAGATCCTCTGGAATATCTGCTATATAGAGGTTGAAAAGCAGGGGTGCCAGAACACACACCTGCTTCAAACCAATGTTAATAACTATGGGTTTTGACAAGTTCCCAGAGTTGACCAGCCAAATCTGAACTGAGGTTTTGTTATAGAACACATGCACTAGTTTAAGTAAGCCCAAAGGGATAACCCATTCTACTAGTGTTCGCTATAGCCTTAACCTGTCAACTATGTCAAATGCTAGGCTATAGCCCACACATTTTATGTATAGGGATAGGCCAGCCCCTGTGAGATTCCCATTTATCAGGGATTTCAGTATGTATATATTGTGGCTAGTAGAACAACCCTGGTGGAAACCTGTCTTCAGAAAATTCAGGCAATTATTGCTGCTTGCCAAGTTGTAAAGTATTTAGTGTACCATGGAAGCCATCGATTTGCTCAGGCATCCAACTTCGCTAGCAGCCAATTAGTTACCTAGCTCCAGGTTATCCCCCTTTTTATGTATAGGGATAAGGATTGATTTATTCCAAGAGGTGGGCACCACTCCATCTACTTTTACTTTAGTGAACATTAGTTGTAGTATAGGCACCCAGATCTCTTTTTTTAGCCTTTAAAACTTCATTAGATAACCCGTCTGGGCTGGGAGCCCGGGAATATTTTTAACTTAATCATGCATCGGCCAATATTGAGATCGGAAAGATCAAGGCCCAAAGCCTTCACTGAGTCCTGCCCAAATTCCAATTGATTACCATTGTCACAAAAAAAGGACCGTTGATTAAAAATCAGTCCTGTTTATTCATCAATGGGATTCAGTTGGCTTTTATAACGAGCATTATTAAACCTACCGATCAAATGGCAAAATGTATGGCTATCATTGCGGGCCAAGATGTTAATCATAATTTGCCATTTGGCATTAGTAATTGAGGAGCAATGTTTCTTAAGGCAATTTCTATAGGTCGTTTTGAAGTTCCTAATTTTTGCTGTTGTCTCACATGTGTCCTCCACTCCCTACTTAATCAACAACGTAATGTTGCATCTCAGAGCTCGATTTGACCTTGGAATGATAGCATAATATGCTTTCTCACTACCCACTGAGAGCTACTGAACGGTTCTGTGAGAGCCCAGGGGCCCGAAATGCTTATTCCTAGAGTAAATCCAATACATCCTGTAATAAACAATCGGTAACCATCCTGTTCCCTCGTATAACCACTCGGCTACATGTTGATTCAAAGCTAAAATATTTCTGTTTCCAATGTAATCTGTTTATCCTCTGGTTAGCTAAAGTAGTGCCTGATTTTGAGGGGAGGTATTCAGGCTTCTGACCGCGTATCTGCAGACTCAATATAGCATGATCACTTAGTGAAGTCTTCACTATATTAAATGATGCAGTGTTAGTAAAATCATTGAGTGATGCAAAAACATAATCAATTGGAGAGGTGGGTGTCAATATCTCACTTGTAATGAAGTGATTGCGTATAATTAATAAGAGGCCAGCCCTGTTGGCCGCACGTCTGCCTAGAATACATAATAAAACCATCAACGTGCAAAAGATTTACTAGCCATGGTTCTTAAATCATTACCACATCAGAAGTAGTAAAGATATCAAGACACTCTGTATTAACAAAGAGATGACTATGACATTTTGAATTCCATGATGCTATACTGAGAGTACCATTACTTTTACTAGGGATGGGCTGAGGGTTTGCCTTGTAATGCCAAGGGTAACCTGCGACAATCGTACTCTTCCATTTCCATTGCCAGATTCACCCTCGGTTTGGTATATGCCACTCTTCTGCCTCTATCAAAGCAGGTTATCTGCATTTTTTGACACGAGTAGTGGTGACTCAAAGGGTTTGTGTGTTCTTTGTTTAACTAGGGAAGACTGGGTCAAAGGAGTGGATGCTAAACTCCTTCCCCAAGCCTAAGAAGAAAGAAGATTATGTGTATCTGGATGTTTGATGCTGCATGTTGCTTTCCTCTAACCTCATCCACACTGGGCAAGGCAGAGGTGCTGGGCTGAGCTCAATGGACGTTTTGGGCTTCGTGAGTAGTGGTGCTGTCATGGCCAGCGAGTGCAGTGTACCCATGCCAAATCGGCTCTATGCTGTAGTGAGTTGCATTTCAGCCCCAGATCTTGGAGACAGATTGAAGGATTTTTGTATGGACCGACATGTTTTATTTTTTCCTTTATTCATACTTTAACTATGTTTCTCCCGATGAGACATTTTTAAGAAAGGGTTGTGATGAGAGGGCGCAGTTATTGCAGCCTGGGCATGTGCTGCTTTATTATTTCCCCCATGGACTACCTTTTGAAGTGAGCCCGCTGTATGATGTGCGCCTTTAAAATCATTTATGTCGGAAATTAAGGCCGAATTTAGGAATTGGATGGTGGAGTTCTCTGGGAAGAAGGACCTCCTGGATGGCCAAATGACTGAAGCGGAGCAGAGGCTAGGGAAAGTCAAAGATCAAACTTCGGAGCAGGCGAAGATGATCGCGGACCTGCAGAGCCGAATCCTGTCACTAGAAGGGGAGAGTAAGGCCATGGCAGTGAAACAGGAAGACCTGGAAAACCAGGTATGGAGAAATAATCTCTGAATCAAAGTGGTGCCAGCTTCAATCTCAGACCAGGCCTTGGGAATATATGTTGGCAAGGTCTTCCAGAGACTCCTACCGCACCATGAAAAAGCCACACTGCTGTTGGACCGCACCCGTATACTGCGAGGGAGAGGGAGGTGCTGATCTGCCTCCCCACCCTCTAGGTGATCAAGCAAGTGCACATTTTCATGACCTAACAGGACAGCATTTCAAAAAGAGGGCCCACATCCAGGCTCGTATCTCTGGAGCTTCCAACAACACAGCTGCACTGGCTGAACTCTTCAAAATCTGCAAGGAACTAGCCTATACATCTACCGTCTCCACCTCACCTCTTCCTTCTCAGGCCCTCTGTACTGCACTGGCCACCCACTTTACCTCTAAAACTCGGGACATTCTGACCTCTCTTCTTCCCCTTCCTCCACTTCTGTCCCTGGCCCCTCCCTCCCTTGGCCTCTCTTCCGCCCCCACCAGTTCTCTCCTCCTTCTCACCTATCATAATCGAACGGATGAGATCTCTAGAGTAGTCCGCTCCATGAAGGTCTCATCCCCACAGGTTTCACTCTGTTCTTCCAGAACCATTAAGGACAACATCTCCTCCCTCGCTATGGCTCTTGCTGAATTCTGCAACCACTCCCTAACATCTGGTTCTTTCCCTTCATTCCTCAAGCACTCCTTTGTGCACCCCCTTCTAAAAAAACACCTTCAGCCGTCCCCTTGTGTCCGGCCAACTACTTCCCTATCTCTACTACACTCTTCCTTGGGAAACCGCTGGAGAAGTTGGTCTTCTCCCAACTAACCAAACACACTAAGCTTGTTGGTGGTATACATGACCATAAATCTGGATTCCGAGCATCCAGAGGCACAAACTGCTCTCCTGAACACCCGTGAAGAATTGTTCGCAAATCTTAACTCTAACTCTCCTGCTGTTCTCATTCTCCTTGACCTCTCCTCCGCCTTTGATATGGTTAACCGTTCTATCCTCAAAAAGCAGCTCCAAGATACTCTTGGTATCCCAGACCGTGCACTGGATTGGTTGACCACCTTCCTCACTGACCGCCTTTCCCGGGTAATTTTGGGTTCCTTCTCCTTCACCACCACTCTCTCTACATGTGGTGTTCCCCAGGGCTCTCGCCTATTGCCTTGGCTTTTCAACATCTACCTTGCGCCTCTTGCTCAACTGATCTCTGCCTTCTCTCCTCAATTCCAGGATTACGCAGATGACGCATAACTCTTCTTAAAGCTCCCCTCTTCCCCTTCCTCCTCTACTGTCCCTGACTGCCTGTCTGCTATTCAGTCTTGGTGACCCTCCAATGATCTGTGTCTTTATGCCAGTAAGACCGAGATTCTTCCTATTGGGACACCTGCTCCCCGTCTCCCTCCTGCACTCTGACCGCCCTCTATGGGATCACCTACCTCTCCTTCCACTGAGGCCAAAAATCTTGGGGTCATCTTCGACTCTTATCTCTCCCCTTTACTCTGCACATCTTGGACCTTGCCAAGAAGGCCCACTTCCAACTTCACCTCTCTAGAGGCATTCTCCCTTTCCCCACGAAGCTCAACGTCACTAGAACTCTGGTCCTCACCAGGCTGGATTACTGTAAAAGACTCTTCCTCAACTTGCCTCTGTCTTCACTCTGTCCTCTTCAACTAACCCAGAATAGGGCTGCAAGACTTTTCCTTGGCATCAAGCCCTGGGACCGTGTATCTCAAGCTCTAAAATTTCTCCACTGGCTCCCAGTTGCTGCAAGGATCAAATTCAAGACACTTCGCATCATCCTATTTATTGCTGGCCTTTTGCACAATCGTCACCATCATCGCCTCCCCTCCCTTACTACACTCTGGGCCCACACCTGCCTTTGGGTGGATTGCACTTATGTTGGGTGGTTGACTTCCCTCTTCACCTGGGGCGTCTCTGCCCATGCACTTACCTGCTGCCCCCCTCAACAGACACCTCTTGCAATTCCCCCCTGGGGCCCTAATAGCACATAACTCCCCCGACCCCCCCCCCTTTTTCTCTCTTGCTGCACTTGCATGCTCCAAATGTCACAAGGTTTAGCAGGACCGCTGTTTGCTTTATTATGTATTCATTCTTTTCCATTGTTTATTCACTCCCTTGTTCCCTTCCCTTTTGCCTTGTGTCGCTTTGAACCACTGTCTTGTTGTAGAAGCGCCTTATAAATAACCAATAAATAAAAATAAATGGCGGCTGCTCAAGCGCAACCTGAAATACAGTTCCAAGAGTCATCCCTCCAAATTTACCAAGACCTGGCAGTTGCGATGATACAGAAGTAGAGAGCCCTCCAGCCGCTGATCACCATCCTACAGGTAAGACAATCCGCTACAGGTGGATCTTCCCCACACTCTCCAATTTACAATGGAGGGCACTACGCAAACAATTAGCTTGCTGGAAGAGGCTGAAGATTTATGCAACGCGTTGTGCCGTGGTGCAAGCAAGGCAGCCCCCCACCCGCGTGCCGTTCCCCCACGGCCACAGGGGTAAGAACATAAGCCTCAACGGACCCCATGGTGAACGACAGAAAAGGTGAGAAGACAATTTGGCCCTGAGCGTACGCTGCCCGGAAAGCATCCACAAGCTGACCGACCTTGGATAGAGGTAGCTGACAAGCGACCCGGGCCCCGCATGGCCTTACCTGGACCATGAGAGTGAATTGGTCACTCGGGTGGACAGCCCCCTTTAGTTACAACGCTGTTATTTTGGTTAAATTTTGGTTTCTTGTTGGCAAAGACTGGTTGCACCAGTGGTACAAGGAATACTTGAAGCTCAGTGGGGGCTGACCCTCCCACTTCAGAGGATGACTTGTTGCCACACTCAATGCCCCTCCCTGACCAAATGTAAAAGGCTTGAATTGCCAAGCGGAAATCAATCCTGCAATGACTAAGAGATCTCTGGCATTTCTACAGGAGACTATTAGAATACAGAAAAAAGCATTTCCCGAAGCAATTTATGGCATCCACCGGCTCGAAGAAGGGAGAAACTGCCTTCCTCCTGGCGCAAGGCATCCCATTCACTGAACTAGAAGCCTGGCAAGGCCTGGGAGACTAATATGTTGGGGTAAAAGGTATGTTATATGGTCAACTGTACACCCTCATATTGATATACGCCCGAATGAAAAACAGGAGACATTCTTGCTGGAACTGGTGACCGAGCTGGCTCCCTTTGTAGAGGGGCAAATGGTCATAGGAGGAGACTTAATGGTGTACTGGACCCGAGTGTAGATAAATCACATCTGCCAATGCTGAGGGACTTCAAGATCGCGGTGGGGATACTGTACCGGTTTAAAGATCTAGGGGTTGTTGACATGTGGAGGTTGTTACAAACAGAGGAACAGGACTACACATTTTTCGCCTGTGCTCTGCACCTCATCCCACATTGACTTGATTCTTGCTTCCTCCCAGTTGTTGCCCTATGTGGACAACATAGCCATATGAGCGAGATTCCTGACTGATCGCGCACCAGTCCTGCTCACAATCCGAATTCACGACCGAGCCCCCCACGACCCTTATGGCGGTTATACGGCCCAATCATTAACGATATGGCCCTCCGGGATGACATTGCACAGACCGTCAGGAACTACTTCCAGGAGAGTGTTGGTCACCACAGTGTGAGAGGCAATTAAGGCGATCATTGGGGGGAACTGATAGCCCATAGGGCAGCCTACCATAGGTGGCACATGGGTATTAAGACCCAATTGGAAATGTTACGTTTTCTAATCGGGCGTCACACACCAGACCAGAACTCTTCTCGCTCGATACTGACGTGTGCCCCCTATAAAGCTGGCACACAAAGACTAGCCCCACAGCGACCCCGTTGGCACCTGCTATCTGTCCATGAACAACTTCACCCCCTTTCGTTGAGTATTCTCCATGCCGATCAGGTACGTAAGGGCTGGTGCATGGATTTACACACTCTTTTGGCCCCCCTCATCTTTGCAAAGGAGCGAGCTTTGCATTCCGGTGCCCTCTTGTGACCTCCTTCCTAGTGGCACCTTAGACAATAGCTCGCTCCTTCGTTGCTGTAGAGTGGGGTCATGATTTACTGACTGCTTCAAGCAACTAAAACTGCCTGTTATGGAGCAAGTATTCAGTTGTCATGTTTGCGGGAGGGATCCCCGTAGGGCCGCTTTGCTGTAGTCTGTGTGCCTCCTCACTTTACTCATCCTTCAGGAACTTGATGTCCTCCCCGGGTGCTGGCACTGATGTGCCAAAGGGAAGATGACTAAACAGAATCTAGCTACTCGATTAACACATGTCTTGTTTTCTTGTTGGAAACAAATAGAACATGAATGCAAGTGACTGACAAAAAAAAGTGTCCACATGTAAATGCCCATGAAACTGAAGCTAGCGCCAGAACACGACAAAACATCTCTGGGTGGACCAGTGTTTTTTTCCCCTTTGCTTTTGTTCCGTGCTTCTTCTGAGCCGAAGGCTTATATACAAACTTCGTCCTGCCTCGCGATGTATGGTCTTTTTCTCAAATCCCAAGGGCTGCAGTGCTCGGTCTACCATCCCACCTGCAAAGGTAGGTTGCTCACTGGTGTTTGCTGTCAGCGCTCTGCTTCCGCTCCACTGGATCAAATGCAGTTTGAAAAAACAGCAAACAGCACATCTGTCAATTTAAAAACTCAATTCGATTAGATTTTGGTGCACTGAAAATCCCTTAACCGTCTAATTTAATAACTTGTTTTTTTTTACTTAACCAAAGGGTGCACTTGTACGAAGGAGCTGAGCGCATAATGTTTTCTCCTCATGTTCGCGTCCAACCCAAAACCTTTTACAGTTAAGGCACCTTGCGTGCTGCAGCGGTTGTAATGCAACAAAGGAGAGTGGGTTTTTTGGCGGCTAGTGGTATCTGGGTATCCATGAAAGCGCCACGCAGGTACAGAACAAATCTAGGCTTAGTGGAAGGAAGCAAACCATGCCCTGGAAAGAGCGCAGTGGTTTGAATAGAAGTGACACTGGGGGAAGGAAAGCCTAAGCTCTGGTAAGTGATCCACAGTACACTTCACTGAATATCTCGAAGCTTTGTGGCGGCCATTTTGTTAATCCTTTTTAGCCTGCTTTTTTCAAGTGGATCACATAGGAGCAAAGTTGGTGAACATTATGCACAATAAACTTAAACTGATGTGACAATCGGGTTGAACCATCTGGAAAACAGTAACGATGACAATGAATAATTTTCCACACTATTTAACAATCTAAAAAGAAGTATGGACACAAAACACTAGTAAACTGCTCCTTGAACGTGGCTGTTGTGTTCTTGGTGGTCACTTCCCGTTCTGAGCTGTTTAGACTCAGAACTTTAAATTTCACTTCAAATAATATGTTAGATGTTAATGTTAAAGGTATTTGTACTACGCAGCGTCACCACCGGAGAGGTCCCAGGCACTCTGGTGGATTTCTAAAAGGGAGGGGCTTGCGGGGTTAGTAGGGTGTAGTGGTAACAGGAAAGTTAGAGTTTTGATGTCCTGTTGGCAGCTTCAGCTCAGTTTGCACCGTTCACTGAGTTTAAGTGCGATTTTCAGGTTGGTGGGACTTCCCCGTGTACTGTTGCGGCGAGTTATGTGTTTCTGTTGTTGCAATGTGGTGAATGCTTGCGGATTGCCACGGGACAACTTAGAATACACGGAACAGATCCTAGTACATGGACCAGATTAGAGTGCATGGAATGAATTCGAGAGCATGGAACGGGTTGGAGTGCGTGAAACGGATTGGAGTGCGTGGAACGGATTGGAGTGCATGGAACAGATTGGAGCGCATAGAATTACGCGACATAAAAGGAATGGTTTGGAGTGCATAGAACGTTTGAAAGAGCATGTAAACCATCATATCACATCACCACGCTTACTCTCTTCTTTACACCACCATTCAACTAGAACACAGAGATACTATGACACCATTCGGTATAGCTGTTCTCATACCAACATCCGCCTCATACTCCCCATCCCTCTAACTAAACACTGCTGGTTACACACCCTCCAACCAGGCGTTCTCCTCAGGCCTAACACAGCAAGAATCGGTCTGGATAAAACCTGCCAGAACGAACACATACCCGTGATCTCTCAACCACCACACCTAACGCTAAGAAGCAGCTATTACACGAATGCCACACCAGCTGCACACATATACGGTGCTCACACGCACCTTTGACTCTCTCTACTGACTTGAACTTCGGTTCCCGAGGGCGTTCAACCCACCAGCGCCTTGAGACTATACCAATGGTACATAAGGCGCTATATAAATGCAAAGTAACATAACATAACTATCCTAAGATGCAGCGCACAATTTAAACACGTTTACTTAATTTCCTAGAATTCAGATTGAGCTGGCACCCAACCCATCTCCCACCTCCTTTTACAAATACCACAGGTCTCAATGGACCATCAACCAGGCCGGTGGGTGGTAATACAATATTTATTTATTTTAAATTCAAAGAAAATCACACAAATTTAATATTGGGCAGCAATCACCAATGGGGTGATAATTACAAAGTAAATTGATGAAATGCACTTAGTTTGACCTTCTACTATAACATATCCAAAGCACAAATGAATGGGATCAATTTTACTGTTTGGGTAGATAGCACCCGAGTTAAGATTTCAAATGCATTGCTCCCTCAAACCCCTATTAATCGAATTTTGAGTGAATACAAAGGAGCATCAAGGAGTCTGGTATCCTAGGCAGCAAACAGAATTAAAATCCGACTTTAAAACCTTTGCAATTGCATAAAATAGCACTCGGAATTACTAAATATTTATTTTAAATGTGCGGTTGAATGAATGAGGTAAATATGAGTTATAACAGTATCAGGGATGTAAGAACACTAGCAATTACAAGGCAAGGTACCAACGATGGGCATACAGTTCAAAAATAAACTTTGGAGTGACAACACAGTTGAGCCAAATCACACATATAGAAATTGCATTTGCTAATTTACACAGGTTTAAATGTCAAAACGGTTTGAAAAACGGGTGAAATAGACCGATTCGGAATGCAGTTTTTATGCTGAATGACAGATGCACATCACAGGGATAATATGCAAGTGAAAGAGTGAAATTAATGACAGGATGAGATTCTCAATGGGAAAGGAAATTCGGTTTTAAAAATAAAGGCAGTGGACAGGGAAAAATCAGTTTAAAAAGGAAAGGACAAGTTTTACAGAAACTATATTTTAGTGGCTAGAAAAGAGAGACGCCGCCCGCGAAACAGGTTACTTTGCAAGTGTAACCCCTTTGTGCCGTGTGGCTCTTTATGTGGGAATTAATTAGTTTAATAAAAATAGTACTAAGGACTTACACAAGACAGAAATGAGTGGAAGAATGTCGCTAACACTTGGAGATCACGGACAGGATGCACAGAGGATTCTGATTTAAGGATTTCTGCCAAGGCAGTTATGCGATTTCTATGGGGTGGAACCTAATACAAGGTACAGAGCAAAGGATACAGTTTGTGGATGTTGGGGGAAGGGAAATACTCACAACAAGCACTTGAATGGGGTATTTTGGACAGTGCACCGTGTTTCTGGACAGCAAGGCAATATCCGGTCACTGGTCACAGCAGCAAGCTCTCCCAGAAGAAAACCGCTCGGCAAAGGTCTGGTCATGGCACAGCAGCACCTCAGCTGGATAGAGCGTATAGACGGGCAAGCAGACAGCACTGGATAATCCCACTTAGCAATGGTCCTGCCTGGATTGGGTCAGCTGTGCTCTGGCAGTGGAATCTGGAATCTTGCAGAATGAATATGGAATGTCTGGATATACAGGAGCTGGAAAATTCAGAAGAGCGAGAGTCCTTTGTCTCTGTGAGACACTACCTTATATAAGGTGGATGACATCACAGGATTATACTATGGGGCCGCCTTTGGCTGGACATACCTCTAACAACTGGTTAAGTCAGCCTATGTATGTCGCCTCCTCCCTAGAATCAGATTGGACTGAAGGAGGGAACTCAGTTTTATGGAGTGTGTTTTTATGAGGTACAGAGCCATCCCACAGTCACTTTTGCCAAAATCCGTTATGACACAAAAATGCACCTTTTTACACTTGTGGCACTTTTGAAAATCCCATAGACAGATTACATATTCCACACAGAGCATGGCATTGCAACTCCCAAGTTTATACAGTATCTTGCAATTTTTGGTGGGAAATATTTCACTTAAAATTCTACAATTTTATATGTGTGTACCTATTATCACAGAGCATGTTTGCATGAAATTTCTGTTTGCGTCTCCTACATGCTAGAGAAAGCCACAATATTTTGTTTTAATGCCACACAAATTACATTTAAACTGTTAAATGTTTGCATTCCTGCGTTCTCTGGTTTACAGAAATAAAGTGCAGAAATAAAGTCTTAAAGTTTATTAATTCAGAACAGATTTTTGCCCCAAATGGGCAGCATTGTCTTAGAAATAAGGTCATGTTTTTAAACCCATCGCCAACTGTCGCGCACTAGCCCTGTGTGCCATGGATTTGTCTTTGAAGCTCCCCAATTTAAGGTGGTGGGGGGGGGGGTGCTGCTAAAAAAGTTACACCTATGTGTCCCAGAAATCCATTGTACCCAGCTGGAGCACTGCCACAGAGTCTGATGAGGGTGTGAGACGCATCACCCTTGCCTATTCATATGCCCCAGATGCTGGTATGCTTGGGGGAAGGTAGATCCTGTAGTCAGTCCTTTGAAGCCAGGGCCTAAAAAAACTGTACTGCTGGTTTCACGTAACTTTATTTATTTTTCTTTCCTGAACCAGAAAGCAAGACTGTTGGGATGAAACATCCTATATATGTTTTAAAACAAACCCCCATCACGTTTCTATGCAAGGACAGGGTCTTAATTCAACAATAAACTTTTAAACAGACATTTACTTGTTTGTAAAAAAATAAATAAATCCCAATTTACATGTGGTTCATTTTCCTTGGCTGTCACTTTCAAATGCAGCTTTTCTTGGTGTCTTTATTCTGAGCCTTTCCATGGCCATAGTCAATTTCTACACACAGGAATCTGTTCAAAGCAAGGGTTCAATGAAACCGACATGAGCAAAGAGAGAGAAAGCTTCTTATGAAGGGTTTATCTGTGTCATTTTGTTGCAAAAAGGAAAGCGTTTTGTGTACAGCCTGAAGTGAAGTTTCTTTGTTATTTCACAGATCTTGCCTGACGCAGCCTGTCATTCAATGCGAAATGCCTCCTTTTTGCTGGAGCACAACCTGAATATGGAGGGACCTAGCTGGGTCTCACTGGATCAGAACTGTGTACTGTTGAACAGATTAAAAAGAGCATCAGGGCGCAGTCATTTTAAAAGGCAGAACATTTTCTTTCTCAGTGAAAACGTTTTGAGCTGGCAGCATAGCAGTGCTGCCTTTGAATTCTTTTCTTTTTGGTGCAAATTAACTTTTCTCTGGAGCCACTGAAGAAAATACTGGCAACAATTCTTGGGGTATTTGGTGTTTCATCCCGCCCTATGTTTGACTGGTAAGACAGCGCAGCCATTATTTTGGTGACTGCAAAACGCAGTTTTAAGGCAAGGCGATAGTGCTCAACAGCGCCAGTGCAGCCATTCTGCTGGTGACTGCTGAGATGTGGTTTGGTGGTGTAGGGGAGTTCTGCTGGGCGTTAGATGTATCTCACAGAAAGGGAGGTTGCGGAGGCGGAACACAAACGGGGATGGTCCCTGAAAGCACACAGAACACTGCTGATCGCCTGTAATAAGCTGGAAGCACACCTCACGATAGAAACAACCCAGGCCCTAATTACAAAAAGGTATTCTGCCAAAGGGACTAAAGCTAATACATTTCTAGTCCGAAAGCTTGCGAAAACAAGACAGTGAAATGATACAAGCTCTCAGGGGGCAGTACAATATGCATCGGACACCAAGCTGCGGTTGGCGGAATCTCACCTACGGGAAACTGTCAGCCGTGCCCCGCTACATAGCAGACAAAAGGCATTGCATCACAGGAGCGGCCCTCCCCCACCTTACAGATAATGAGTCTCTCCTTGGAGCTGCCCATTACATTGGAGGAGGTAGACTCAGTGATTTGATCTCTAAAAACAAGGACTCCTGGCCCGGATGGCTTTATTCCTTACTTTTACAAAACCTTTTGGGCGCAACTGCTGAAGTCCCCGACTAACCTTTTCAACACCTTCATCGGACTGCACAGGTGACTGGATCCATGCAGTCCTCCACTATCCTCCTACTAAAACCTGGGAAAGACCCTTGAACTGTGCCTCCTACAGGCCAATCTCACTACTAAACATTGACACGAACATTTACTCAAATGTCCTGGCCAATAGGTTGGCAGCGATTCTGCCTAAGGCGATCGAGGCAGATCAGAGCGGTTTTATCGCGGGTAGAACCCCAGTGGATAATATCCGCCGGGCCGTGAACCATGTGCAATCGTAACAATGGATCGCTGTAAAATGGCGCTCCTGCCTTTAGATGCCACTACAGCATTTGATAAGATGGACTGGGCCTTTATGAAGCAAACCCTTCAGGCGTTCCGTTTTTGGCCAAATTTCCAGAAGGTGGGTTTGGCCAACTATCACTCCCCCAAAATATCCCTGCCGGTAAACCAAAGTCAATTAGGTGGAATACAGCTTACGTATGGTATAAAGCACTGGTGTCCCCTCTCCCTGTTAATTTTTGCTGTGGTAATGGGACAATTTGCTAAGAAGGTCACTGATAACCCAGCTATTGAAGGAGTAATGGTGGGCCAAAAAATTTACAAGCTGTCGTTATATGCGGATGATGTGATGTTGTGCCTCACGAACATCCAAACCTCCCTGCGTCAGGCATTGACTGAACTGGATTCTTTCAAAAGCACTGCCGGCATTGCGATTAACTACTGCAAGTCTAGCGCAATGGGGGTGGGTATAACTGAAGAGGATGTAAAAGCGCTCCAACCTGGTTGCCCAATTGAGTGGGTAAATAATGCGTTTGGCTATCTAGGGGTTTGGATCGCGGCATGTCCAAAGGAACTGTAGAAGTGTAACTTCCCAGTGCTATTTAGGGACCTAGGGGCAGATCTAGAAAGGTGGAAAACACAGGAAATCTCACTAATAGGTCGCATTACAGCCATCAAAGTGAACCTGTTGGCGAGGTCCTTGTATCAATGTGCGGCACTCCTGGTGGAAGTACCGGGGAAACCCTTAATGAGGCTTGAGCAATAGGGTAAAGGCCTAGAATTTGCAAAGCAGTGATGATGGGTGATGCGTGTCCAGGATGGATGGGAGTTCTGCAATTGGCTCACGTAGTCGCCTGGAATACACCCACGGATCGCCCCCAAATGGGTGGACCTAGAGCAAGCCAAACTCCCACTGCCCCTCTGTTCCCTGCCACACACCGCCCGAGCAGTGCAGGAACACTGACCCCAACTCCTGTGCTCCATGAAAACAATACTAAGGGTTTGGAACTGGCGAGGAACCAGGCGGGTATCCCATCAGGGTTGAGCCCACACACCCTCATCTTTCACAATCCAGATTTCACCACAGGCCTCCTGCCCTCAGACTTTCACTGTGGATTGCAGGGTGTCCTACACCGTATTTCACAACTATTTGAGAACGCGTCTTTCCGAACCTTTGTAGACTGCAAAAAACAAGAGTTGCCTTAATGGAGGTCAATTGCTATAGGTATGCACGGATGAGACATTGGATAGTTCATCCCTTGATTCAGCGGGACGGGAACTACGGGCCATTGAACACACTGATTGGGGGGGCTCACAGGGTGGCTGCACATCTAAAATCTATAAGCTGCTACGGACAGATATGTGAGCGCTTCGACCCAGTTACATAATTATAATAATTATAATTGTTCTTTTATAACGCGCTTACACAAGATCAAAAGTTCACTAGAACCATCCTGCTGGAGAAAATGCAGAGCAAACTGGACTTTCGATTTGGATTGTGTTCTCCAACATATTCCTCATCTTTGACAGCTTCGGCTGCTTCGGAAATTCTTTCTCGGCGCGCACCCAAGCGAAGTACCCGCTTGGACGCACTCTCTGCTTCTACCTTCACGGATTTGAACTATTCATCTCCGACAACCCCTCGTTCCATATTCGAGAAATGCAAGGAGTGCAGCTCCAAGAGGTCCATCACGGATCTGCACCGTTCTTCTCTGTGGGTGAAGGCCATGACACAGATTTCTGTTCAAAATGTCAAGCTATGACAGGAAAGGCCTTGTGAGAACAAAAGGGGAAGTTGCAGGTGGGGAAAATATCTAATCCCCGTAAGATTCAACCTGATTGGTCTTCGACCGCCGATTCGAGAGACTGCTCTCCTCGGCATAAGAAGGATAAAAAATGATCAAGGTCCCGTAGTGGCTCACGTCATTCTTCGTCCTCGATGAAGTGATCGAGGAGGAGGCACCATCAGTCGCCTTCCTCTTCGACCTCGTCAGGCGGCTCCCCTGAGAGGGTAAGATGCCCCACCAAACAGTCGACGCCTGCAGAATGGGAAAGCATTCCGGGTAGAAATGCTCAACATTTTTGAGGGACAGGGTAAGGCTCCGTCCGCGCCTTCTGTTGAAACCGGCATGGAGCGGTCTGGACCCGAAACTCGCATGCCCTCGAGCCCGGGTGCATGGCGTGATTCGCATCGAGAGCCCTCGAGGCCTCGATTGCATAAGAGTCACTCGCGACATGGCGAGTGTTCGAGATCGACGCCTTCGAAGCCTGTAGAATCCTCTGCACCAAGGCCGTCGAAGGGGACCGTCGACTTCGTCTAAACCTTCAGCGCCGTTGTCCACGTCGATTCCAAATCCGGCGACGCCAAAGCGGTCAATGCCAAAAGCACCGGTTGCGTCAGTTCAGCCCCAGGGCCTGAGGAAACTCATAAAACTAAATCTACACTGATGCCTTCAAATCCTGTGAGTGCTCCAGAAAACATTTTCACTCCACTGCCTAAGAAGGATTTTTTCAAATCCCTCTCTTCCATCTTTGAGGAGGAAGAAAGATCAGATTGGGAGGATGCCCCTTTTGGGCTTCAGTATGGAACCCCCAATGTGCCGGAGTGCCTCATATCAGAGGAGAGCAAGATGGAAAATCTTTGCAACACCTTACCTAATACCAGTGGCATTGATACTTCTCTTGAGTTGGAGTTTGGCAGGCCAGAACCTGGGGAGCATGCCGACTCCTGATACCTGCAACTAATGGCCAAAGTGGTGTAGTACCTAGGCTCAAGATGATCTGACTGATATTCTAGAACGAGGTCCACCTACAGATCCTATATTACCATTCCATGTGGCTCTGCAAAAAAGGGTGGCCGGGGGGGTGTGGCTTGGAGTCATGGCTGTCGGATCGGCGCCGTGAGAGCACTCGACTGGTGCCACGCATCCAACGAGAATGCGCCAGTGAAACTACGTTCCTGAAGCAAAAAAGCAATGTGAGCAGTAGCCCACGACCCGAGGCACATACTGCCTGACTCCTGCCTTCTTACGGCCCCCGGTGCAGGGAGAACCCCCAATCTGCACACCGGTGGGCGGCAAAGAATCACTCCGCAAAATGGCGTCCATAGCCTCGCGCTGAACCTGCTAGAGGCTCTGTATGCAGTTGTGCACTCGAGCCTCCGGAGCGTACATCAACAAACTCACTCCACTCTGTCTCTGAGTGTCCTGCTCCCGCTTCCCAGCGAAAATCGTTTTGCCCATCAACGTATGCCCGCTCAGCTAACTGGCTGAGCGGTACCCTCCGCTTAACCCCAGCTGCCGAGAGACGATTTGCTGTATCGTGAGCCCCAGGGACAACACGCACACTGCAAGCATAGCCGCAGCCGGCCTGAGGGAACACCTATACCCCTGCCCCACCATCATCACATAGAGCTGGGCACAAACGGGGTCAGGAATCGATTTGCTGTCCCCTTTCCTGCCCACCCTGGACCTCTGGCACAGCTCAGCACCTAAGCGGACCAGAGACAGCGGCAAGGCAGCCGCGCAGAGGATCTCCGCTGCACCCCTATCTGCTTTTTCGGTTGCCAGGAACACCACTACTGGCCCAACTGACCCCCGACTGGAGCGGATCGAGACCAACCGCAATAGGGACCTCACTGCCTGCACCTGCCGGGACCTCAGCAACTCTGACCCTTTGCGGCGATCCGGCGCTATTGTAGCCCCCGCTCCAGAGACCCACCTTTCCTACAAGCCTTGGAGGCCTTCCTGTGCTCCCAGGGGCCCAGGACTTGGCGTGCCTCCGGGCCGTCTCTGCGCACTCATCCGCGGCCCGGGGGGCCAGCTGGAGCCACCTCCCATCCTTCTACAGCTGCCCCTCCACAGCAGTCTCCAACTCACGCCTGACGATCTCCCCTGAGCACCCTGCCGGAAGTAAGGCGGCACTTGCCGTGTGGGCCTGCGTTCCCTCCTGACACACCGCACCACTGTAAATAGCCTGGAGGGCACTACCATAGGGGATCCCAACCCCCCAGGGATGCTTTACAGCTGTGGGTGGTTTGCCGCCTTTGGCTGCAGCTCTCCCCTATGCAACCTTGTGGTACCTCAACTACAGCCCGACCTGGGGCCCAACAGCCATGTTAGCCTGAGGCCACAGATGGGAGATACTAAAAACTTGAGCAAATACGTTCTGGTTGTGAGCTCAGCAATCTGCTTCTCCCGCCCTGCCCCGGTCCCCCTCAGCTCATGCTCTACAACTGAACCCCTGCCTCTAAGGGCTCCGGCAACATACCTAAGGGCCAGTTGGCCTGACCCGCAAACAGCCCACACGTAAAGCCTGCACCACCAATCCTCTGCACCACGAAGGCGCAGACTGCACATAAACAGAACCAGTCTCTCCTAAGGGGCATATGGCCCTCTCGGCAACAGTACCCTCTACACAGGGGCTCAGGTGAAAGACACAGATTATCAAGGGGACACACGGGTGAAGGTCTGGCAACCCCACCCCAGACACCCGATAGCCCACCTCTGAGACCCGTCTCACAGGACCGGCCCGGGTCCCTATCATACAGAGGGCCCCTGATTCGCCTAAGAAGATCGCGAGTGTCTCGCTCACAATGGCCAAGCACCTGAAAACAACAAAACAAACAGACATTGTTGAGCTGCTATCAACCCCTGCCACGGAAAGACCCAAAAAGATGGACCACAATGAAGCCTCCGAAGCTATAGCTACAGAAACTCGCACTGGAACGGACCCTAAATCCTCGACGCAGGCGGTCACAAAATCTAATCTCCAAGAACTAGTATCAGCTATCACAAAGGGAGGAGGTCATGAGTAAGATTACAGTCGTGGACAAGCGAGTTGGGGAGATGGATGTGAGAACGGCGTAAGTGGAAACAACACTCTGCAAACACAGCTACGAGATCGACATGGGCTCGGACAGACTTACAGCACTAGAAGCCATATGCAAAGCCCTCAAACTCCAGCAGGAGCACGCTGAAAATTTGCTCTGGGCGCAACAACATCCGCCTGAGAGGGATTCCTACAACAGTACTAGACGCAGACCTGGAGTAATATGTTAATGACCTCTTCCACTTCATCCTGACGTTACCACACTAACACCCCCCACGACCCCTCACCCGGTGCTCGATAAAGTGCATAGAACAAGAACAATATCGAACACGTCCACCCCGCCCGACGTCCTAGCAAGGATACACTACTACAAAGTGAAAGAAGAAATAATGCAAGAAGCTAGGAGCTCCCCCACCCCGCATACTCTTCAGAGACGCCTCCATTTCCCTACATCGGGACCTTGCTGCCATCTTGCTAATGAAAAGGAAGGCCCTAAGACCGGTCACGGAGTGGCTCAGGGAAAAGAAGATTCCTTATCGCTGGGGATACCCTACGTCCCTGACCTTCATCTGGGAAGGCAACCCCTGCCACATACGCAACTTAAAAGAAGCTGCTGAACCCAGAGGAAGGGAAGGTGGACCCCGACAGAGACTTTCCCTCCAGATAAGACACATCACAGGATTCCAAACATTCCTGGACCCGAGTGGAGAGACGCTGCAGGATTAGAGGCCCCTCATCCAAGAGCAAGCGGTACGACAAAGATTGACAGTACGGAACCGAATCCATATGCTCAGCCAACATTCCACAAGGCCCTTCAGCTCGAGACCCGCAATACACGTCTCGGATCTAGTAAGAGATCAAAGCAATGGGACTCCCGCTCACCAGATATCCATATTTCACCGATCAGCAGAAGAAGCACACCTGCCTCAACTTAAATTGGTTGCGTCAATCCAGCCGGATGCCCCGTTGGTTATAGGCTCGTCCATACAACTTGCTTTTGTTTTAAAAGGGGGGGGCAGGGAGGAGGATGGGAAGGGAATCGGGCAATTTCTGCTAGGAGCATACCGACCAACAATCACACTGGATTTCCAGCAGCATACTGGAAAGGGCAACCAAAGGAATATACAAACATAGCCTGCCCAAATGACGGACAATGTCAAGGAACTTACCATGATCACATGGAATGTCCAAGGGCTGAATTCACCAAGAAAACCTAAATCGGTCGAACACTGACAGGCCCAACTCGCAGCGGATATTGTGTGCCTGCAAGAGACATATCTGTTAACCTCAGATGAGAAACGGATCTGCTTCCAACGCTACCCCAGGCGGTTCTTCGCCTCCTCAGGCCAGAAGAAACGCGGAGTCTCCATGCTATTCAGCCACGAGGTTCCCCTAACGAATGTTACGATCAAACGTGACCCAGTGGGAAGATATCTTCTGCTCAAAGGACTACTGATGGAACTCCCAATTACTAATGCAATAATATACTCCCCGAACGATGCCCAGGATCGCTTCTTACGCACAGTCCTCTCAACGATGACAACCTTTGCTGAGGGTCGACTGTTGATTGGAGACGACTTCAATCTCACCCCGGATCCCAGTATCGACAAAACCCTACCGCCTACTAGGTCTGACTTTTGCAGAGTCTTGAGGATGGCAGAGTTCTTGAGGGAAACCGGAACAATGCATGATAAAGGGAGTGTGAAACACCAGAGGATGTTCCACAACCTAGTCCCCTGGGATCCGGTACTTAGGTGGTCATGGAAAGGCCATTGCTTTTGTTTCTGGACCCTGGGGGTGGACAAGCGAGGGAGGATCCCCTAGGTACGGAGTGCTCAGGGAGTGGGGGAGAAACACCCAATGGTGAGACATGGTAACCCCCTTTTTCCACATCCCATCTAACCCCTATCCCTGTTTATTTTATGGGAAACTACAACTCCCATAATTCCTCCCCACTTTGTCTTGACAAAAGTAATGTACCAAAGAAGAGGAGGAATGAGGTCAGAAGGATTACCTTCCCTGACTTGCATTGGCGCTGTCCCTGTAATGACGCAAGGCAGAGTCGGGCACGTAGCTCTAATTATGTACACTTGCCATTTATTAAGACTCCCTTTGAAAATAAAAAGTGGCGCGCACAGGCACACTTCGAGCGAGGCTGGGTCCGAGAAGGAACAGCTCTTTCTAGGCTGATACAAACCATGCTGTGGGAGTTGAAAGGCCAACGGGCTGATCAACAGTTGAGGGGTTTGAAAGAAAGCCGGGCAAGATTTCCAAGCTTTTGGGACGCTGTGATTGTTCTAACAGCAAGAAACTTTGAAGTTGCCAGGAAATGGCCTGCAACCCCTCTCCTGCCCCCCTCACCCCTGGTCCTTGGCAGAGTTAGGCAGGAGCAGAGGAGGTGTTGGTAACGGCCTTGAGCTGTGGGGAAGGGATTATAGAAATTGATTGAACACAACTGGTGAGTTATTGAGGGCAACAAAAGTCTGGTTGATGTTAAAGGGAAAGTGACTGTGATTTGAAAGTTGAGGGTTGCGCGTGTGCCGATAAAACGCGAGTGAGGAGAACAATAGTTAAAAAAAAAGGATATAAAGTAACAGATTTGTTCTGCGAGATGATATCGCACATTTGAAAGTCTCTGTGAAATGTTATGAACTTTTGAAAGATATTACAAGCGGAGGTCAAAGGAAAGAAAGTTGAATAATAGAAAAATGAACTGTGAATTAGGAAATATGCCAAGAGGGCAAAAGTAAAATCTAAGAACTACAAGTACCAAGGAACATTGGTGGGAAAGAAATACCAAGAAGTATTGGTATTAAATATGAATTTTGGAAAAGACAAAAGAGAATAAGTAATGTAAGTAACAAGATGCATTAGGCGGAAAAGAAATACCAAGAGATATTGGTGTTAGATACAAACTTTTGAACAGGCCAAGATGGCAGTTTAAAGAGAGTGAGAATTAGAAGTACCACAGAGTATTGGTGTCACAGTATTGATTGCGAATTGAAGGAATATTGCAAGAGGGGTTGAAGTGGTCATGCAGAGGTCTATGTAAATTCCTTGCTGTCTCGAAAGTCTTCGACAGTGAGAGATATCTTAGATGAAACGTGGGGGTGGGGACCCCCACAAAGAACAAGACGGCCTCGAGCCCGGCAGCGGTAAACCTGTGCCGAACTGTGAGAAATTGAGAACATATGGACTGAGTATTGATGGCAAGGCGGAGGAAGCCTAAAGATTGAACTGTTAAACTGTACCAGTAAGCCAAAGTGTGCAAGACTGATAGAACTGTGCCATGCACCTATTTCAGTTGTTTATTAAGAGACTCTTTAGACCCTGTGGGGTTGAACCTGGGGAAGGGAGTTGGTGCTGAAGCCATTCTGACATTTATTTTTGAGACACTATTTTCCTTTTTGTATTCCCTTAACACATTTGTTATCTTGAGAAGGAGGGCAAGGTTTGATTTTCTTAGTATAGGCGTTTTTGTTTTGACCAGACTGATTAGGACGTATTTGTTGTTGTTTAGAGTTGGGACCAGTTAGGAATTCTACCATCCCAATCAAATTAGTAAATAAAAGTTTTGAAAAATTGTATCCATTTTGTCTGTCTGCTGCTTGATAACGTGCCTTCCTCAGGGAGGAATACACAGGAAAAAAATAATACAAGTAGGTGGGGCAGTGCAGAGGAGAGCTGGGGCAAAGGGGGTGGATGTATGGTTGGTAGAAATCCCATTAATGGAATAAAATGGTCCGAAAACAATTAAATGTTACTCTTTTTCAAGGGGTTAAGCAAAAGTCACAAAACTGACATACAAAACTAGGAATGTGCCTGGGAATGTCAATCCGGGCGCTTACTTCGAGTGCCCTGCCCCCCACCCACTGTGGCATGATGGATCATGATATGACATATTGTATAATGATTTGCCAGATTATGGCATTTGATTTATCATGACCTGAATTATCATGACAGACATATGTGCATGTGTGTTTGGACTGGTGCACTAACCAGATTAGTGCTGAGTTTAGTTCCTGTTTTCACAGTGCCTTTGGACCAGGGTTAAGACCAGCCATGGTATATTAGGCTAGAATTAACAATGCTGGGGCAGTGATGCAATTTCGGCTGTCTTCGTGCTGGCTCCAAGACGGAATTTTTGCTAGCCCTTTCACCAGTGCATATTTAATACTGCACCAGCACAAATGTGGTCGCTGCTCATTCACTAAGATGAGTGCAGAGTGATTCATTGCTACGATGAAACAGCAAGTGGTGTATGTACGTATGCCATAAGGATGTTTCTAGAAGGAAATGCTGTCAGTGGCCCTTCCTAAACCAGTCAGCTTGCAGATTAGCTGCGGTGGGCTTGGTATCTGCATTCTTCCCAACAATCCTGCAAGACAATAGCAAACCGTGCCTAGGTGGCCCCGTTTTTACTCCTGCATCCAACAATGGTTGCAACCATGTTGCCTTCAAGTTCCAAGGGGAGCATTGGCCTTGTTTCTTTGCTGCACTGACTACTGAAGGTAAACCTGCCGGGAGCAGGCAATTAAAGCAGGAGAATGATGGGTCAAGTGAACATGATGGAAACCAGCTATGATGTGGGCTCTAACAAACTAGAATTTGTTTCAAAAGTGGGAATAATTTAAACTAGCCATGATATTCTAGGAGTATATGTTGGAAGTCAGCCGTTATGTGCTCATTGGACATAATGAAACCAGACACTAAAATGCTAAGTAGGCATAAAATGATTTAAGGAATGGGCATGTGTGGAGCATATTACAAGCAAAAAAAGTGTTGTTTTCTTCAGCCTGAGAATGATGTGCTAACTAGGCATAATGTGAAGTTAATGAAACTGGGCTGAGTATTGATGGGGCTTAAGATTATTGGTGAATATAATATGAAGGTGATGCTTGTATCTCTTGAAGATAGGGACATTGACAATAGCGTGTGTGTGTGTGTGTGTGTGTGTGTAATGAAGCCCCCCTGGGTGGTGGGGGTCACCACAGTGTCTGTATCCTGCAACAAACAATGTGATGCTAGGTTGGGGGATGTGAGAAACCAAAGGGTGTCTCAACTGTGAGTCCCTGGGATTTCTCAGGTGGCCAGGGCATGACCATCGCCTTTGGATCCAGACCCTTGGGGTGGACTAGTGGAGAAGGATCTCCTGGCTGAGGGGTCTTCGGGGAGAGGGTGTGAGGTTACCGATGTTGAGACGCAGTATTCCCAGTTTCCCGTAAACCTGGCCCATCCTATTTTATGGGATTCTCTGATGTCCCAACTCCCTCCCACACCCCCTTTCTAAACAAACACTGGGCTGAGGAAGAGGGCGACTGAGAATAAAGAGGCTAACCCTTACATTTCTCATTGGACATGTCCCGCTAATCAGGTCAGGCAACGTCCGGCATTTGACTTCAAGTGTATACAACTGATACCAATTAGCTCTCCTCACACGGATAGAAGGCAGAGCAAGGTGGAACATGAGTGAGAACAGAACTTCCGGGCGAAGGCGAACCTACTGGAGCAGAGCGATGGACAGAGGGACGACAAAAAGGGTAGAGAATCCCAGAAGTTCCCTTCAGGCGGTCGTTGCCTCCAAAAGGCAGAGAAAGACACGTGGAGAAGGCAAATCCCAGACAAGAAGAATGCATTGTGTTTCAAGGATGGTAGCGACCCTTCCGGGTGAACGGCAGAGTTGGGGAGGCGAGGCCAAGCTTGTGGTATTAGCCTTGACTTGTAAACTAAGAACTGCAAAAGACAAAGAAACGCACACAGCCGGTGAGTTGGCAAGCGACATGAAAGACTGTTGTGTGGTAAAGAAAGATTGAAGTGGCAACGGTATATCGCACAATTGAAGGCTGCACGCGTGTGGATGAGATGCTAAGAAAGGCAGCCCTGGAATGAACTTTGAATTTCTGATAGCTGTAAAACCAGCGATACTGAGCAGCGGAGTGGTCCGGTGAAAGGATGTAGCCGACTCGAAAGCCTCCTTGAAAGGCGAAAGGTTTTTGTTTGATAAAGTGAATGAACTATAAAAAGCAAAGTGATCAAAAGTAACGCTGGAAAAATGGGTTGGAGGGGGGTAAAAAGGTGATTTTGTGTTTGACATCGAACTACCCAGAACAAGAGACATTGGGGCAAATAACACAAGAGTGTGGAGGGAAAGTCGAAGTGGTCCTGCAGAGGTCTATGGTAAAAGCCATGCACATTCGAAAGTCTTTGATATCAGTAAAAGGTCAGAGTTCGACTGAGGTAACCTACGTGAACTTTGAAGTGTAATAAGTTAGGGGAAGGGAACCCCTAAAGGATGTGAATTAAGCTTGGGGAAGGGAATCACTTCAAGTGTTGTGTTTGAAAGATCAGAGCACGACTGAGGGAGACCAGCGTGAACTTTTTGCTTTGAAAGGACCGAGGCCGACCGAGGGAGACCAACGTGAATGTTTGGCTGCACTGTGTTTTGAAAGCTGGAAAGAAAGACCGTAACATGGCCAGGCGTGCTTCGATCCACGTTTTGAACTGCTTTTGTTTTGAGAACCTGAGCCAGAGTGTGTCATCCTGTCTACGGGACGACCTTACTCCATGCTGTCTAACGTGGGGAGGAGAGCTACTCAGCCACACTTGTTCTTTATATTCTAACACTGATTTTCCTTTTCATACAAATTCTCCTTTACACATGTTTTGTACAAGAGATGGGGCAGGCATTAGGTTTTGTTAGAATAGGCCATTTTGATTTGACCGATGCCACTAGGACCGTTTTATTTATCATTTGATGGTAGAGACTACTCGCATCCTAGCTATAGGGCAAAGCAGGAGTTTTTCCAACCCCAGAGCACACAAGAGATGGGACAAGCTGCTTCCAAGTCCCACATCAGAGCTATAAGCCATCCCCAGGGGGCAGAGCCCGACGGCCCATCCCCAAGCCAGTTAACACAACTGTGCACCAGAGAGAGGCTTCAAGGTGAAGTCAAAGTGCTTATAAAAACTCCAAGGGCTCAGTGAGTTGTGGTGGCGTTTTGGAGGCAGAGTTTATTCAGAGCTGGAGAAGAAGCTGCAAGTCCCTGCCTTCAAGCCGCTGACACTGGGTATAGGACAGACCTTGGATGTGGCAAATTCTCACTTTCCTCTTTCATTTGACGGTTACTGGGATGAATGTGAAGGTTCCATTAATGGTTCTCACTTTTCTCCACCTCTTTGGTTTTACTGGGATGAGTATGAAGATACCAGTAATGATTCTCTTGGTACTTCTCTCCTTATTGGTACGAGTATCAAAGTTCAAATAATAACTCTTAGTGCTCTCCATTATTTTGTCTTTACTGGGACTAGTATGAGTGTTCCAGTAATGATGACCACTCTTCAATATTTGACTATTACTGGGAGGAGTATGATTCCTAAACTCATTATATTCTGTATCCCTCCTGGGTCTCCCACCTTCCCTTTTGCCCCTTTCTCTTGGGGTTAGCGTCACTGGGCCTGGGATCGGATCCTTTCTTGGATTCATCAGATAGGCTTGTTCGCTTTTCATCTCGTCTTCAATCTGCCTGCTGCGCGGGGCTCCCAGATAAGTGGTCCGTTCATTCTTAATGGACTCCCTAGTCCACCCACTTTTCTCTCATGGCCCGCTCCGTGGCCCTTCTGTCCTTCACTCAATTTCCCTTGTTTCTCATATTCTCAAGGGTGTATTCCCAGCTTCCTATCTGAAGCTGTGTCTCTGTCTTGTTCTCTGTAGAGGGAGAGTATTTGGTAAAAGAGTGTTTTAGAAAGTGCGGGCCCCGGCCATAGAAAGTGTGGATTATGCAGAGGGTCTTGAACTTGATCCTTGCAGCCACGGGGAGCCAGTGGAGGTATTTCAGTGCCAGAGAGATGCGGTCCCAGGGCTTGAGGCCAAGGATAAGTCTTGCGGTTTTGTTCTGGATGCGTTGTAGAGGACAGAGAGTAGAAGTAGGAAGATTGAGAAAGAGGCTGTTGTAATAGTCCAGCTTAGAGAGAACCAGGGCTCTCGAGGTGATGAGCTTCTGGGGGAGAGTGAGAAAAGGTAGAATACCTCGAAGAGGTGCAGTTGGTAGTTGGACTTTTTGGAGGTGTCTGAGATGTGAGAAGAGAAGATGAGAGTGGAATCGAAGATGACCCCAAGATTTTTCGCCTCATTGATAGGTGAGGGCGCAGTGCCAAGGAGGGCGGATCAGTGGGAAAGCGAGAGCTGGGCGGCCAATGAGGTCAAGTTCTGTCTTACTGGCATTCCGACATAGATAGTTATCCGCACACCAAGCCTGAATTGCGGATAGACGGTCAGGGATGAGGGAGGAGGAGGAGGCTGAGGGTAGCCAGAAAGAGTGCTGTGTGTCATCCGCATGCACTGAAAGTTGGAGGTATAGGTAAAGATGGAGATCGTGTGGGCCAAGGGGGCCATGTAGATATTGAAGAACCAGGGAGAAGATGTGAAAAAGAGGTCAATGAGAGGTGAAAAGTACAGGAAATGGAGGAGGTGGAAGAGTTCTTGAAAGATGTGCAGGAGCGGAGAAACATTGAGACGAGTAAGTAGCAGATGATAAAAAATGCTTTCCCTTTCACTTCTTTTTAACATGAAGGAGTTGAAGGAGTACTTGGTAGGAGAAACAGAAGAGAGGAAATGGAGGAACATCAAAGTACTGCTGGAGGAGGTGATAGATGGTGGAATATTTTTAAGGAAATGGAAAAACTCACATTGGAAAAAAGGTGGCGATCAGGATTGAAGAAGAGGAAGGTAGTGAGTCCGAAGATGCATAGGGGTACACTTAGGAAGGGTGGAGGAACAATACATGGAAGAGGGTGAGAGAAAGTGGGATAAGTGGCTGGAGAGCTAAAAAAGGGGCATAGTACAAACCTGGTCTAGACTTTAGGGCAGCCTCCTGACAACCTATGGCTCCAATCCTTGCTGGAAGGCCCACCACTATCAATCCTACTTGGAGTCCACCCACAGGTTCGAATTCCGGAGCAGTAATCCAGGACAGACAACCAAGGAGATGAGACCCTGAGAAGGGTGGGAAAGGGGTTTAGGGACAAAACTGATTAGTAGAACCCAATAGAAACCTGCAACTCGATAGACTAGAAGGCGGCCTTGGGGTGGGGGGCGCCTTGAGCACAATACTATCTGCTTACTCGTGGTGGTGGTAAGTGGCATAGAGAGAAAAACACAGTTCTAGCCTTAAGACATTTTCGTTGTTCACTTTATTCCCTATGAAACATTCCTTTGGTTAAGGTGTTTTAGAGCACTACACAAAACTGGAGAAAAAAACATCCTGGCAACTTTTAGTTTAACAAATTAAATCAGAGTGTTGGAACCCCTCTACTGAGGACAAACATGGCTCAAATAACCTTTTATATGGAATTCCGTCCACTCTGAAGGGTCTACAACCATGTTTTAGCTCAGTGCACCCTTCACAGAGGAGAATGATCTATTTACACATCAGTCTGGTCCTCCCACCACAAGGGTAGTCCAGCACCAAAATGCAAGCCAATTCTCCTCTCAACAAGAGTACCATCAGCAATCCCAGACACACGCTTCAACCTTGTTGGGCCTCCTCAGAAAGATGTAGCTGAGCCTCTCTAAGGCACAGTGAGCAAGGGGTATATGTCTGGCTTACCCTTGGTTACTTGGTGTGCAGCCCCAAGTTTGACAAATTAAAAGGGATTGTGAGAGCCCCTCTACTGAGGACGAGCATGGTTTAGATAACCTGTTTTGTGGAATTTCTTCCAGTCAGTAGTGTCTAGAACCACGTTTCACCGACAGTAATACAAAAGACTGATGGTAATCCTTTGAGCGCCTCTTTTTTGCTTTTCAGATCCAAGAAATTGATGGTTACCCTAAGAGAGACTGTGCTTCATTCTAATGCTGAAAATTCCCTGACAAATGCAGCAAAGTTTTATTTTTGGAAATAAAGAACCCAAAGCATATTCTATGCTGGTTAAGTTCAAGTTCTTGACTGTGATTCTTCACAGTGGACCAGTGCAGAATAAACATAAGGTTCAACTCTTTTGGAAACAAAAACGACAGTTTTCAGACATGCTTCTACCACACTTATAATTTCATCTTCGGTTCCCAGGTGTTACTTTTATATGCATTACAAAGGCAGCAAAGGGAATCCTTCTATAATGTGCATCAGAAAAGAGGAGATGAAACATTGTCAGGTGATATGCTTCAACCTGTATTTCAGCCTGAAAATGTTTTTTTTTTTTTAAGTATAAGCTGGATCTTTTAACAGATACTGCTAAAATGTTACTTATGGGAGTTCATTCATTTTAAGGAGACAGCTTTCATTGATATTATGTTCTAGAATAAGCTTTACATTGAAATGTTATTATGAGTATTGTTTTATTTTATAGCAGCTATTGTGCATTTGTTTTGTCAAATGAGACATTAGGCCTGTCGGCTAAACTCCTTGTGTTGCCCATTGTTTAACGTCTGGCATGGCCGATAGCATTTGATGCTTCCGAAGGTAATTATATCTATTATTGCGGCACAAAGAATATATTCAGTTTGTGATGTGCTCTAGATAAATGATCATTATTGTTCTTATTGTCCTATATGTTCTTTTAATGTGAAATTTGAGTAGCAGTTTGAGGAACAGACATTTATTTTATGGTAGGGCCCATTTGAAAGCTTGTAGTGTTTATCTTAATAACATAATCAAATAGTTATCAATGGATTTGGAAATTTAAGATTGTGGCTTCAAATCAGATTGGATTGTTTTATTTATGCCTCAAATGAAAATCTAGAATTCACTGACCGCACAGAAGGACAGATGGGGCCAGGAGTCGGTTTCCCTGCCTTACTGTGTGTGCATCATTGTGTTTATTGTGTGTCTGTGTGAGTATAAAAAGTATGTATATATGAATATGTGACCTTTTATCTGTATGTATATGTACGTACATACATGCATCACCACAATTACACGTCTACAATTTTACCCTTGCTGTTCTGTTTGGATGGGAGGAGGCTTGGTGCTTTGATTACCTTTTCGTTACCCGTTCCATGAAAATCTTGATGAAGTGAATTTGTCATCATCTGAAAATTGTTGCCAGAAAACTGTGTGTGTTTCATTTAGGAGCTTGGATGTTTGGATCTGGAAAACATAGATAACATCATAGAACATATTGAAAATGGTCACGGACCCTCACACCAAAGCCAAAGCGGGACATGCACTGATAATCGACCTCTACTTTATGTTGAGCACAGGTACGTCACATATGCTGGCTATCTTCTTTGCAGGTCAGTGATACAGCAGAAGTCATTCATCTTTCACTTTTATCATGTTCGTCTCGAATGTATTTAAATGTAAACATTGCTGCCTGCCTTGGAGTTGAATTCATCTTGATGACATTAAACTTGCCATAGGATGCAATTGTTCTCGCATCCCACCATATCCAGTGCAGCATGCCACAGATTCAATGGCTCTCAGAGATATGGTTCCATGTAGGAAGGACAGATAAGCAAATATAAGGGTGTTTCTCTGGCCTTGTTTGTAAGGAAATGCTGGGATCTCAAACTCTCTCTAAATATGAGGAAACATAGGTCAATCATGTTAAATCCCAGGCTTACCAAACAGCCAAGGTTAACTGCTATAGTTGAAGGCTGTGCACTTGAGCAGGTCTAGTTCTATGATTATTTGGGGATTAGGTTCCACGAGAACGGGTTCTGGACCTCTGAAGTTGGCAAAGCATGTACTAACCTGGGAAAATGCAGTGGTTGGGTGTTGAGCTTCTACAAACGACATGGTAGAAGAGCTATGTCCCCTGCAATAGAATTATACAGGAAACAGCCACTTACGATTCCTTCTTATGAGGTGGAAATTTGGGGTTATGCCAGGGTCTGTGATTTAGACAAAGTAGAAAACACATTTTTGAAGAGGATGTTCTTGTTAACTCATGGGTGACCTAACGCACCTATACATATGGCGGCTGACCTGTGTTCTATGCTAGAAAGCTTTCAATGAAACCAGTATTATACTGGCTAAGATTATGGTGCATGCCTGGTTTGGAACTATATTGTGATGCACTTGTGTACCTGTGTAACTAGGATGGGGGGATGGGCCTGCCATGAGTTAAGCATGCAAGGAAAATTCTGATTGAATTGATTGAACAGGATTTATGGTCGCACCCTGTGAGCATTAACAAACCTGCTATTAGCTGAGTAAAAAAGCCATCATATCTCACAACAGGAAAAACATGATAGCACATTGTCAACAACTGAAGCTGGGTCTGAAAATAAACTTGAATTCGGCTTCAAGGGGTATTGGATTATGTGCTTTATATTTTGACTTTCGTATGGGCACCTTGGGATTGGCGTCGTTTACAAAATCCGGGAGCAAGGAAGGAATGGATACATGCCCTCTATGTAGCTCCAGTATGGAAACTGTCAGATCATGCCGGTCAAATAGCACAGCGAGCTGAGTGCTTGTTTCTGACATCTGTGCGCAGCCTGCAGATGCAGGTTCGAATCCCGGCATTTCATCCTTGCAAGGTCGATAAATTGAGTACCCCGCAATACCACGCTGTGGGATAATAATATCAACTGTTATCTCAGCGCTCCGATGCCTGCGTGCTTATGGCACTACATAAAACTAGATATGTGTGCCATTTCTTTTTTTGTCCAAGTCTTCGTGCTTTAAGATCCTTTTATCTGAAGCCTGTTTTGAGCGTGGCCGGAGTATTGACAATTTCAGAGGCAATTACCTGTTCCTGTGTCGCACATTTATATGCAGAAAGCAGAAAGGACTCTTGAAGCTGATGAGTACAAATAGAAGTAGATTTTATTAAGTCACAGAGATTAAAGAGGAAGGGAAGGGGGGAGCTATGGCAGATGCATCTTTCCAGTTTACAACTCCCATCCTCTGTCCAACCGTATTCCTGGACCCCACGGGTGGCATGGGGTTCTACAAAGCTAACATTCCATGGTTTGCATAAAAACACATTATGCAAGTGCCATACAACAGGCTAGCAGTGCATTCGGGTTGGTTTGGACCTGCATGCCTGGGAGCACCAGGGCCAAATGTTGTCCCACTGAAATCCGGATCAGTTTGTCGCTTGGATGCACGGTCCTCATCTTTGGGACAAATATGGCAGTAAGGTCTGGAAGTGCAGCTCGTTTAAGGATGGGGCCTGTTGGCAATTGTGGGTGAAATTAGGACTACTAAAAATCAGGTGTCATGAATGGGTTAAAGGAAAGGATCTCAAAAGGCTAACTACAGCAATATTGGTCTTCCCCCCCAAGATTCCTTGACCTTAGGGTCTTAATAGTCTCCCTTTCATTGTTATAGTGCCATTTGATTTATTTTATTAGAAATGTTTTTATAGTGCACACATGGCTGGCTATGTACTTAGTGTATATGGGTTTTGTAAAGTGCTATAATGCTCTAAAGTGGCAACCACATAGAAATTCAAAAAATACAATACAACTATCCTAAAATAATCCTATAGCCTGGAATTTGGTTAAACATTCTAAATAAAACATTTATCTGACGGATCAAAAAATCATAAAGGTAGCAGTTCATAAACGTTTATAACCACAAGCCTGCAAATCTATGCAAATCTAAAAGGCCTGTCCCCAGCAACATGCTTTTACTTTCTTCCTAAACTTGAGATAATTTCCATTCAGTTGAATAACTTTGGCAAGAGAGTTCCAAAGTTTAAATGGCCACCACTGAGAAAGATATTTTCTGAGTGAAATCCAGTTCCAATTCTGGAACCTCCAATTGCAAACACTCCTTGCTCCGTAACCCTCATAGGCCCACCAGAGATTTTGTTTTCACATCAAATACTCTGGCGATCGAGCATAAAGTGCTTTGTGCTCAATACATAAGTTATGTTAGAATCAAAGGAAGCCAGTGCAATTTAATTAGAATGGGGGGAAATGGGAACGCATTCTCGAGACTGACAGATTAACTGGGCGGCTGCAAAATTGACTTTAATGAAAGCAGGGTCTTTTTTAGGAGTACTCTTAACAAAGAGTTGCCAGTGTCGATCTGAGAAATGACCTCTGACTGGACTAAGGTATGGAAATGGTACGGAAATGAGACTCTGGGATGAAAGGCTATACTGCTCTTCATGAAAATAGATGAACATTGGCTGATTTAACTATAGCATTGATGTGCGTACTTAAATGAGAGATGTGTATTCAGATAAAAACCTAAGTATTTAACTGTGTGAGAAACTTAAGGGTATTCTCACTCCTCTTTGATCCTCTATGCAGGTGGCCAGGGAAAGGCCATTGCTTTTGGATCCTGACCCTGGGGGTGGAGAAGCGAGGGAGGATCACCTGGGTGGAAGGTCCTTGAGGATTGGGAGTGGGATGCCCCTAGGCGAGACATGGTATCCCCATTTTCCTAGTAACAGTCAACCTAACCCTCCCTCAACCTTTATAGGCTGTTACAAGCCAATTCCCCTCATGATTCCACACACAACATCTGACAGGACTGAAACGAAGAAGAGGCAACTGAGAGTAATGAAGATTACTCCTCTTCACCACTTAGGTACTATGAGAAACCTGAAGGTGTCTCAGCAGCTAGTGACGCCAGTTCCACCAGTGCGGGAGAATCACCTGCATGAGGGGTCCTCGGGGAGTGCAAGTGGGACACCGGAAGGTGAGACGCAGTATCTCCTTCCTTGTAACACCTTTTCCGCATCCTACCAGGTAGGATACCTAGAAACTCAACCCCACCCCTTTCCCGACACAAACACTTTTTCACAGACAGCTCACTGTGAGAGAAAATGGATTAACACCCGAGCCGTATACCTGACATGCCCCAACACAAGGGTCAGGCAGAGTCAGGCAATTGCTGATAATGACACACACACCTGACTTACATTACACTTCCCCACACGGATAAAAGGCAGAGCACAAAAGCACACTCTGAGCAAGGCAAAACACACAAGGCAGCAGCAGTTCCGAGATGGCAGTTTGACACGAGGAGAAAGATGGCAAGACCAGGAAGGGTTGCATGGGGTGATTTGCCCTTGGCCTTTTCAGAGGAAGAAAACTGCTCCTTTCACCAGCCCTCGAGAAGAAAAAACATAAGACCAGGAATTAAAGCTGAAGAAAGGTGCATTGTGTGTCAAAGGTACACTGTGCTCTCCCGCATCAACAGCCGAGGTGGGGAGGAGCCATTGCTGCTGTGGTACTGTCCTTGAATCCTACACCAAAGCCGCTCCAGTAAAGTCAGCACAGCTGGTGAGTCGGGGAGACTGATAGCAGACCGGGCTGTTAGACCCAAGGTTGTAAGCGGCAACATTGTATGAAGAAATCTGCAAAGAACAGAGAATAAGGCGAATGTGATGAGTGGCACGAATATAATTGAACTGTGATTACTAAGGCAAATGTGAACCCAATGTAGGTATGCCGAGAGAAAGCTAGGGGAAGGAAACCCCTGCTTTCTAATGCCTGTAAAATTGTGAACGGTGACATCGAAGTGGTCCTGCAACGGGTCAAGCCAAACCCTATGCACATTTGAAAGTCTTCGATAGCTAATAAGAACTGTAATTGGTCCGAGCCCGGCTGAGGGAGACTAATTGTGGAAAAGGGATCTGAGCCCGACTGAGGGGGATCCAGGGTGAACCATGAGTCACCCGAGAAAAGATTGCGATAAAAAAGAGATCTGAGCCCGGCTGAGGGGGATTCAGGGTGAAGAGTGCATCGCCCTACTTGAATACTTTTTTTAACAATGTTATTGATTTTACCATAAACAAACACAAAACAAAACCTTACATGCGTGTCATATTTTACATATATCATCTTATCCCTTTCCCACCCCCCAACTCGAGCCTACTCCGCTTCACGATCCGCATCTACTTCTTCTAGGGGGGGGGGGGTTCCCTTTTCTATGTCTTCAACTGAGTCCTGGTCACTTGACCAGTCTTGGGGGGGACCATGTAATGTGGCCACTAGGTGTTTCCAAGCCGTCGGGGTTTCCGCCTCTTCCTCGCCACCTTTATTACCCGCTTCCTGCCACACTGCTGTTTCAGCTTCAGTCCATTTCTGAAGATCTCTCCGCCAGGTTTCTACCCTTGGTCTGTTACATGCTTTCCATCCCATGGTAATTCTTCGCTTGGTGAGTATATATGACAAGTCTTTTAATTTACTCACGTGTTTTAATTGGTGTGGTCTAGGGAACCATCCTAACATACATGCCCATGCTGATTCAATATTTTTCTTGTTCCCTTTATCATCTACCAGGCAAGCTATTTCTTCCCAGAACTTACCAATCTCTGGGCATGCCCAAAACGTATGTGTCATCCCTGCCTTTTCTTCACCGCATTTGGGGCATGTTTGTCGTTCTGCGCTCTTAAATCTGGCTATCCTCTGGGGAGTCATATATGCTCTGTGGGTTACATATAGTTGTATTTGCTGCAACCTTGCGTTCCTAGATACTTTCTTGTGGTATCCTTGGGCCCTCTCCCACATCCGTCACTCATGGGTTCACCGACATCTTCTTCCCAGTCCCTTCTCAATCGGGTCACTTCCTTCCCCACTCTGGACATCATTAGCTCATATAGTCTCAAAATCTCATGCCCTCCTTCTGCTATTTTATATATCGTTTCTATGACTGTCAGGCTGCTCTCCTAGTGTTATTTCCGACCATGTCTCCTTGATCCGCCATACCGTTCTACTATATGTAATGTGCTGTCCCACATGTAACCCTGTTTCTTCCACCAACGCCCCAAATTCTTTTATCTCCCCCTCTTGCCATATGTCTCCCATTGTTGCGATCCCCACCGGTTCCCAGTATCTTCGAATCGTTTTCATTAATTGCTCTTCTCGTCCTGCCAGTGCCACTAACGGCACTTGCAGAGAACACGGGGTCGGGTTTTCCAAGACCTGACAGGCTTTGCGCCATAGCTTCCATCCCAGCACCATCATTTTTGGGCATTCTCTCAGCTCAAATTTGGGCAGCCATGTCACTTCTTTCAGGAAAAATGGGGCACACTCCTGTCCCAACAATCTCGATTCTGAGGTTGGGTCCTCTGATAACCACTTGGCTACATATTGTAGTTGACTAGCTAGGTAATAAATCTCATAATTTGGCAGATTTATACCCCCTTTATCTTGTGCATTCTGCAGCTTCCAAAGGGCAGTTCTTTTCCTAGTCCTGTGCCAAAGGAATTCCCTGCATATGCTCTGAAGCTTGATGAAGAATCGCCTTGGTATCAAATATGGTATGTTCCCGAAATAATGTAATAACCTCAGCAACACCACCATCTTCAACAGCGCCCCTCTTCCCATCATTGCCAAAGGGAGCTTGCTCCAGACCCTCATGCTAATTTCAATGTTTCTGACCGCTTTCTCAGTATTATGCTGGTGTTCTGCCTCCAACGTGTGATAAATGTCTATACCCAGGTATCTGAACGTGTTTATTTCCCATGGTATCTGTAGGACCGATAGCTGATCCTGTGGGACCCCTACATACTTCCCCAACGGGAATATGCTTGATTTTTTGGGATTCACTGCTATGCCCGACAGCGACGCAAATCGCTCCACCTCCAGGATATATTGGAGGCTTTCCTCAGGGTATCGTACGTACAGCAACATGTCATCTGCATATAGCGAAACCAGATGCGGTTCCACTTTTATACTTATCCCTATTACTTCATACTGCTGTCTCAAGTATATTGCCAGGGGCTCTAGTGCTAGAATATACAACATCGGAGACCACGGGCATCCCTGTCTCGTGCCCCTACTAAGTTGCCAACTCTCCGAAATGACCGCTCCTGTCTTGACTCTGGCTAGCGGTGCACTGTACAGTATTTTGACCCAGTTTAGGTACCCCAGCCCCATCCCATAGCTAGTCAGGGCTGCACTCGACCAGGGACATTTGACAGAGTCAAAAGCTTTTATCGCATCAAGCGCTACAATCGCAATCTCACCTGAGTCTCCTTTGGTGTGTTCTATAACCCGGTGAAGTCGCCTAAGATTGTCGGATATGTTCCTATACGGGACATATCCGGTCTGATCAGGATGTATTAGTTTACTTATGACTCATTTCATTCTATTTGCCAACAACGCCGTGAGCATTTTGCGATTTTGGTTCAGCATCGATAGCGGTCTATACGATCCGCAATCACTGCCTGGCTTATTGGGTTTGGGGAGTGGGATGATGGTCGCTTCACTCAAAGATTCTGGTAGCCTCTCTTTTTCAAATGCCTCATTTAACATTTCCAGCAATGGGGGAAGCACCTCTTTCCTATACGATTTGTAAAACTCACTAGGGAGTCCATCAGCCCCCGACGTCTTGCTGGTGGGTAGCTGTGTTACCACCTCTTCTAGTTCTTCTAGCGTGATTGGGGCATCTAACTCATCTCGCTCCTCCGTGGTAATTTGTGGGATGCCCATGTCATCCAATGTGTCCATTATCTCCCTGCTGTTGCTCCCTCCTTTATCCCCCCCCATACAATTTTTTATAATATTCAAGGAACTCTCGGTTTACGCCCTCTTGAGTATCCACTGGTTGCCCATTCTCCCCGGTTATTACTCTGATCGGTGTTCTGGTGGTCTCACTTTTGTACAACCATGCCAGAATCCTCTCCGGTTTATCTCCATATTCATGCTGCCTCTCTACATATTTTTTATTGTTCAAATTACATAGTCTCTCCCAGTGTACTGCACACTCCTGTTGCAGTTGGCTTATAGTTTCGGCTTCCTCTTTGGTATAGTTTCAGCTTCCTCTTTGGTGCTGCCTCCTTGCTCAACTCTGTCTCCAGCTTAGCTCTGCCTTCTGCAGTTCTCTTAATATGCCTCCTTGTAGCCCTTTAGACTTGGCTATAGCTATCCCTCTCACCGCCACTTTGAAAGCTTCTCACATTGTGCCAGCCGACTCAACACTCCCAGTGTTATCTTCAAAATAGTTTACAATTTCTTCTCTCAGATCCTCCCTAAACATTGTATCTTTCAGTGCCTCCACTCTGTCGCCACGTTGGGATCTTGACCCTTTGGGTTCGGTATTGCCACATCATAACCAATGGCAAGTGGTCCGATAGGACCCTCGCCTTGTATTCCGTCTGTCCCATCTCCGCTATCATCTCCTGTATGGATAACATGAAGTCTAGCCTAGTGTGCAAGTTCTGTGGGGCGGAGTAATGTGAATACTGTCTAGCTTGTGGGTGGTGTACCCTCCATATTTCCTCTAGCCGGAAGTCTGTCAACAAAGTCTGTAGGGCCCTAGCAGCAGGGGCAGCTCTCTCCAGCTTCTTATCTGACCTATCTACCTTTGGGTCTAATGTACATTTGAAATCCCCACCCCAGATCACCGCCCCCCACCCCAGGGTGAGGGCTTATTTTGTTGTATAGGGTCTTGAAGTATGCCAGAGTATCCTGATTCGGGGCGTATGTGTTTATAATACATATTTCTTTATTTTCCACAAGCCCACGTATTGCCACCATCCTACCATCCGCTTCGACTGTGGACTGAAGTAATTGGAATGGGACATGTGGTGCTATCCAGGTGACCACCCCTCTGGCATAAGCCGAATATGTTGCACCAATGAAAGTCCCCTTCCACTTTTTCTGGATCACCTCTAGCTTCTCTTTTGTAAGTTGAGTCTCCTGTATTAGGGCAATATCCATTTTCTGCCTTCCTAGATACATCATGACCTTGTTCCTTTTAAGGTAGTTGTTGAGCCCCCTGACGTTCCAAGAAATGATCTTAAGGTCCCCCATTTTCAAGCCTAGTCCCTCCCCCTTTGTATGTCTCCATCCTCAGCCTGTAGCGCCAGCGCTCGCATATGTAAGCTTGTTCCCCAATCAAAAATAGCCCTAACTAATAACACTGCAACTCTTCCAACTCCCTTCCCTCCCCCCTCCCTTCCCAGCCCCAACTCAATACCCAAATCTGCATATTCCACCACCCCTCCCAACTGATGCCCAGCTCCATCCCTGGATCTCGGGCACCCCGACATCTAGCCCTTTTCTTGGCTTCCAGCCAGTACTCGGGACACAGCAGGGAAATGTCACCCTTCCGGCGCTTCAACTATTCTAACTTCTGGGGTTAGGTTGCATACATCCTGTGTCTCCTGTATTGAACCACAGACCGCTGCACGCACATAGCTCATATCTAGCTTGTACATGTCTATATTCAAGTCCAACAAGTCCACCTGGTGAATATATAAGCAACAAGTATCTGCCCTTTTTCTGACGTTCTCTTTACACTCTCTTTAGGTATCCATGCTATGGTTTCACCCATCCCCAACAATACCAAGGATGGCGCTGTCACTTATCCCGTCCATCCCGCTCCTGACTGTCTTCAGCCTCTGGGCAGCACTGGGCGTCCAGCCAGCGTGTCGCCTCCTCCGGAGATTCAAAGAAATGCACGTTGCCTTTGTGTAGCACCTTGAGTTTCGCGGGGGTACAAAAGCATATATTTAAATCCGGCTGTTGGCAATCTTCTTTTCACTGCCACATAGCTGTAGCGTTGTCTTCGCACCAACATGGTGTAATCCGGGTAAGCAGTGATTGTGGCAGATGCCTGAGTTATTGTTCCCCCTTTCTGAAAAAATTCTAGGATCTTTTCCCTGTCTCTGTAGTTCAATATCTTTGCTATTATTGCGCGGGGGGGAGCCCCGGGTTGAGGCCTCCTCGTCTGGGCCCTGTGCGCCCGTTCAATCGCAAACCCCTGGGAGAGCTTGCTAGCTCCTATTTCCTGGATTATCATATTCTCCACGTAGTCCGTAGTATCAGAGCCTTCTTCCCCCTCCGGTAGGCCCACCACACGTATATTACTGCATCTTGCCTGCCCTTCTGCCTCCTCCGCTCGGTTTTCCAGGTTGGACACTTGTTGCTTCACTATGTGGACCTCTTTGGTGTTGGCAGTGCTTACGTCCATGTTAGTTTTCACCGCTTTCTCTAGACCACTCGTACGTTCTGCCAACGCTCTCACATGTTGTCGCAGTAGGTTGACATCTACCCCTACTGCATCTTTCTTAGTTTCCAGTGCTGCCTTCAGATCTGCCATTGCAGTTTCCCACGAAGATTTTAGTTCCGTGATGGCCGCGAGTATTGGGTGGTCATCCCTTGGCGTGGTCATGTCCTCCGGTGTAGCGGCCATGGCTTGTGCGGTCGTTTTTGGGGACTGCTGCGGTTTAGTGAAGATGTCCATTGATGGCTGCTGTCTTTTAACTTTGCCACCCTTGAGGGCCATTGCTCTGGACATCGCTGGCACCTCTTGTCTGTTGCACGGGGTGTGTGACACCGGCAATATGTGAGTTCCGCTGGCGGTCTGCAGCCCTAACCTCACCGAAGCGGGGCCCTCAGTGGCACCGCCCCCAGTTTACTCATGCTTCTTAGTGTGCGGGTCCACAGCGTGTAGGCTCTGCCTCTCTAACCCACTGTCCTTTCAGGCCTGCACAGTCATGATTCCCCAGTGGGGGCCCCTGCCCTTCAGTAGTCCAGTGCACATACCCTGGCACCACCCCCACAGATCGCGGCTCCTTCTTGTTCTGTGTGCCACCACTTCCTGGGCAGCGGTGTGCGCTACCATTTAGTGCGTACCCCTTCCTCTCTCTAGTATTAGGGGACTAGCTCGCCAGTGTAGGGCGTGTCCGACATTAGCTCTGCTGGGAAGGAACTTTTTGTTTGATACATCAGGCCCTCTGAGTTAAGAGACTTATGATAACTTAAGAGACTTGGGCATAGAAGGTCCTGATGCTTGTAATAGAACTGTGTCCTCATGCCGAAGAAGCCCAAGAGTGTGCTATGCTCAAGTGAACCACCTTGTCCTGGGTCTGAAAACGTGGGGAAGGGAGGTCAGCGGCCTGAACATCCTGACTTTTCATTTTGTGAACACTTCGTTCTTTTTCATGAACATTTCCCCACACTATTTGTAAGTTAGTGGTAAGGATTGGCAATAGTTATCTTTTAGTATAGGCCCTTTTTCTTTTGACGAGACTCCACTAGGACTGCATTATTGTTATTTGATGGTCGTAACTTGCTCCCATCTTGGATTTAGATGGGCGTTTATCACACCCTTGAATTGTGGTCACTTGTGTCTGTCTTACTTTGATACCACGCCTTCCTTACAGTACTGAGATGAGGAAGCTACATCCCAAACACTGGGAAGGTCAGGCATGTCTGCCTAACTACGGTCAGGCAGGTTTAATTAACCTAACACACCTGCAGCCTGTTAGAGGGCTGCAGGTACATAAAATGAGTGACCAACGAGTAGAGAGAGCCTGCAAGGAGAACCAGCAAAGAGAGACATGAGGGAGAAGCAGAGAGGCCAGCAGGGGATCCACTCTTCGTGGGACAACCCTGGTCGAACATGACGCCAAACCGACGCCTGCAGACCCAGGCCTCAAAGAACACTGACTGAGTTTGCAAGAAGCAGCAAGGCAAGCAGGACTCGCATTGTAGGTGTTCCCCACTCTAGATGCGGACCCCACAGTACAAGCTTTCAGAAGCAGGAGCAGGCCACTGGTGAGAGTCAGAGGGACACACAAACGCCAATGAGTTCCAGGACGACCCATAGGCAACAGGAGCAAGACCGCATCTGAGTGTCGGAGAGATACACAGACACCAGGGACCTCCGAACAAGAGCACAGGTAAGTGCCTGTCCACATATTGAATGTTGAACTATATGAAAACGTGATCTTGCAAGAAACCAAGGTAAACCGAATACTGCACTACATGCAACTTTAATATTGCATGAAAACAATATATACTGAATGCTGAACTACACGAAACCTTAACATTGTAAGAAACCAAGATATGCTGAATACCGAACTATATGAAAGCTTAACATTACAAGGAAATGCAGATATTCTGAATATCGACCTATATTAGACTTTGGGCCTCATTACACGTTGTGCGGTAAAAATCCACAATTACCGTCATGGCGCTCTTAACGTGTCCGCCCTCGCAAGAGGGCGCTAATAGCGCACCATTACGAGTACGCGGACATGAGCATAGCGCCATGCCGGTAATGACCCAACCGCCATGCCGCTAAAGACCCCAAAAAGTCACTTACCGCCCTCGACGAAGGTGCAGATAGCCCTCCGCCCACACGATGCATGCAAATAGCGGTCACCGCTATTAGCGGTGACCGTTAAATTGCGGAACCGGAAATAGCGTCATCACACAGGAACGGGAAAGTGCACGGCGGCCATCTTTAAAAACACAATCCATTGCCATCCTCTGCCCCCTGGACCCGTTTGTGGTACTTTGCTGTCTGAGATTTACTGGAATACCCTTACCATGCCCAAGGCACTGAAAAAAATAACTGACCGCCAGAGGAAAGAAAAGTTCTCTAATGAGGAGTTACTCACGCTGACCCAAACCTTAGCAGACAATGCTGCAGTGGTCTTCGCTAACGACATGCGGCGGGAGACCCTCCTTAAGAAAAAGGCTATCTGGGCCGAAGTGGCAATGAAAGTAAGTGCCGTGGGCACCAGCACCCGCAATGTACGTGAGTGCAGGAAAAGATGGGATGACCTGAGACTCCGGGTCAGAATGATACTGGCAGAGAATCATAACACTGCCACCGCTGGCGGATCTGGGTCGCCAATCAAGCTAAAGGAATGGGAGGAGACATGCGCCAACCTGATTGGAGTCGAATGTATCGAGGGAGTCGGGAGGATGGAGCATGGCGTGGCAGACACGTCGGATGGAGGTAAGTGTACTGATGAAAGCATGCAATGTGTATCTACAGGTCCCCACAAATGTCAGCCCAGGCTCACCTCATGGATGGCCATACATCCATCCACACATGCATCCCACCCTGCCCATGTCAGTGCCAGACCCAAACACACACACACATGCACACATCAACAGAGCCAAGTGCCACACACAACACTGCATGGATGAGCCACTGAACTGGCACATCACCTGCACCCTTCACAATGAATTGCAAATGCCCACAACTGCATTGATGATGTATCCTGCATTAAGTACATCGAACCCTAACCAATACCATCCCCCTTCTTGTCCCCGACAGGGTTACATACAGACAGTGAGGATGCATCCCAGGCACCCCCTGCGCAGAAGAAGAAAAGGCCACAGCCCACCGAGGACACCCCCACGACATCAAGGGGAAAAGGCGCAAGGCTCCATTTGCAGAGTTCCAAACATCGTTCAAGCGCCACTGCCAAGGCCACACCAGACCCAACAGCCCCACCTCAGGAGGTTCACTCACCACCACCACTCACAGCCACTGAGGGACCACCCTCAGCCACTGCTAGTTCGGCAGGAGAGGCGGCAGCCACCGCACCATTAACTGATGTGGAGGACCCAACTGAATTCGAGCTGGGCATGCACACCCCAAGCCCACCCAGAACCCCAGAGCCATCACCCCATCACACACCTGGCTCCAACATCACTGGTGACGAGGCCGTGGGATCATTCAGTAGCCCCCCGGTGCCTCCATCTGTACACCTGCCTGAATCACAATGCACAGTAGCCACACCGCCAGAGGCTGACACTGCCCTTGACCTGGCCAGCATCATCCAGCGGCAACAGGGTCTCACTGTGCTGGTTGGCCAGTATGTGGCGGAGGCTGCCCGTCTCAGGGCGGAGATTGGGGAGACATCCAGGCACTCCAGGAAGAGTATGGAGACCTGCACAGACAGGCTTTGTAGGGAGCTTATCAGAGTTCGTGAGGTCCTCACACGCATTGCGGATAAAATGGACCGTCAATTTCCACCAGCACCAGGACAGTCTGCCACTTCTTCGTCCGCCAGTTCGCGGCAGACAAGCCCACTCCGACGCTCCGCACGCACCACCAGGCGCTCCTCCCGGCAGCCTCCAAATGCTGGATTAGGCAATGACCAATAGGGAGTGAATATCCATGCTTCCGCGTGCATGCCTGGATGCAAAAATTGTGGAAGACACATGAGGGACAGTTGTGGGGGGCGGGGGGTAGGGTGTGATGGGACGGGGGTGGGGGGTGGGGGGTAGGGTGTGATGGGACAGTTGTGGGGGATAGGGTGGTGGGATGTTTGGGTACATGCACATATTCCTGTTTGAGTTAATAAATATACTGGTGTTAGAGCAAAACACAGGCCTGGACTTCTTCATTGTGTATGTTTGATTTATTGACGCCAGGGTCCATTGTGAGCTAACAAACAGACACCAGTGCACCACTAGCCATATCCATGTGATAGTACGAGAACTTGTTACTCAGAATATTTGGTTGATCAGATGCTGCCTCACAGCACGTCCCTCCTGGCCATCCCCTCTTGCATAACCTGCATCCCCTTCACCTCCATCCTCATGACCATCATCACCCTCATCAGGTGATTATTTCAACGTCAGGGGGCAGTGGCACATTCAATCTGATACACATATTGCGCAGCATGACACATGCCATGGTGATCTTGGCCACCTTCTCATGGCCATACAAGAGAGCGCCACCAGACCTGCTAATGCACATAAACTGTGACTTCAATAGGCCAAAAGTCTGCTCGATTACGATGCGGGTACGGGTATGTGCATGATTGTATTCCTCTTCGTGCCTGTTCTGTGGGTTCCATAGAGGTGTGAGGAGCCACCTCTTCAGGGGATAGCCGGCGTCACCTATATGGGGGAAGGAATGGGGTCCTGTTACTGTTCACCTCAAGTGTGGCCTGTTCATTTCATTGGCTTACATCTGTATGTGCATTTGGATGATGGACTACAGGCTACATCCAGTTGGAGTATCTATCTCTCCCCGCCCATGCACACCCAGTTGGAGTATCTATCTCTCCCCCCCCACGCACACCCAGTTGGAGTATCTATCTCTTCCCCCCCACGCACACTGCCATGTGCTTGGCCTGCTACTCACCAAGTAGCCACGAACGCTGTCCCGTTTGTCGCTCCATGTAGCATGGGATAGTTGAGTTCCGCAGGACCATGGAATCATAGGTAGATCTGGGAAATCTGGCACAGCAATGTGTGATTATCTTGTTGGCGTCACATACCATTTGGACATTGATGGAGTGGAATTGCTTCCTGTTTTGGTACACTACTTCATTGTGATGTGGGACGACCAATTCCACATGTGTACAGTCGATGGCCCCGATGCAACTTGGGATGCCTGCCAGTGAATAGAAACCGACTTTGGTGTTTGCAATCTCCTGGGCAGTGCGTGGCATGTATGTGTTCGGGTGCATGCTTCAGGAGGGCATCGAGTACCTGGTTCAGTGTGCGGAAGAATACTGGTTGGGAGATGCCATGCATCTGCCTCACTGTATGCTGGTAGGTGCCTGTGGCCAGGAAGTGGAGCACAGTCACCACCTTCAGTAGAGGGGGGATGGCATTTCTGATGTCTATGAGGCTCACAATGTCGTGGTGTATCATGTCCACGATGCTGGTGATGGTATCCCGGTCCAGACGGTACAGGGTGTGTATCTGCTCAGGTGTTAGGTTAAATGGACTGGCTCTGAACCTGGGAATTGGTGGGTGCCTCTGTGGTATGATTAGGTGCCGTGGTGGTGCTTGCTGTGCCTGTCTTGCGTCTCCTCTGTGCTGCCTGTTGTTGTTGCAGCTGTGCTGCTATCAGGTCCTCCAGGCCATGTAATGCTGCTAGTATTGGAACCATCTTGGTGTGGGAAGGGGTGTGGGAAGAGGTGTGGTGTGCTCCTTTTGAGCAGCCACAGTCTCCATTGCCTCCACCTGTGCCGATTGTGGCCACCTGTGGCAGGTGGTAACACTGCACAGTTATTTTAATGGGTGGTTCGTGATGGCGGTATTTGCGCCATGCCGGTAAGGGGTTTTGGGGGCTTTACCATGCCGCTATTGGCATGTCCGCTCGCCTTGTGATGGTGTGCTATTAGCGGCATGGCGTTATTTACGGGATGGAGGGTCACGCGCCCGCGGACTGTCCGCTATTAGTGGCACCGTACTTAGCGGTGCCGCTAATAGCGGTGAGCCGGGTCGTAATTTGCATGGGGATTTAACGTTACCGGTATCCCATTACCGGTAACGTTAAATCCCTACCGCCTACCATGTAATGAGGCCCTTTGACTTTTGAACATCGCAGTATAGGGAAACCTCCCATTGAAATAAACAAACGCATTGTATTGTGAACTTTAAAACGCCTGTACCTTGAAACAATACAGGTGTGCCTTCAAACTTGAATTTGATTAAGAAACAAGAATGCTATTGTACTCTGAATTGAACCTCAAATCAGAGTAAAGCCATTGTTGCACAGTGAATTACATCTAACCTTACAATTGACTACAGTAAAGATTACAGAAAGCCTGAACAATGAACTTTAATGAATGGTGGCAGTGTGGCAAGACAACTACTTGGCGATGGGTGTGTGATACATGGTGGCAGGGCCATGAGGCAATCCAGGAAAAGCCAAAGGATATAAGATTGCACCCTAAAAGCCAAGAAACCAGCACAGCAGAGTCAAGTAAGGGTGACTTGGTGCACAGGTGCAAGTGTCAAGGAACTTGTATGTTGGGCTGAGACGTCCAGAGACCCTGGTTGCGCAACCTGTGATGGGTCAGACAGTGTGGTCTGACAACTCCACGTAGACCTGAGGACCCTGAATGATGAAAGCTAAGGACACCCCTGAACCATCCCAATGAGAGTGCAGGGATCCTGGTTGCGTGACCTCTGATGGGTGGACCGTACGGTCTGACAACTGCACCTAGACCAGAGAATCCTAATTGGTAAGAACTAAAGACACAAAGAAACGCGCTCAAAAAATCTCCTGCAACACTTTTGAACTATACTTGTTATCTTGGAAACAGAATCCTGAGACCCTTTTTGTTCTAGATTGTGCTATTTAAATTTACTTTATTTATAACGCGCAACTAATGGGCCAGAGGCTTACGGGCGCACATAAAAACAAGACATTTCAAGCAAACATTGATCATAAAAATCAAACATCAGAAGGGAAAAAGCAGAAATTAGTTGCAGGAATCGGTAAATAACAATTCTAAGACATGTGGTAGAAGCCAGCTTTGCTCATGAATTACAGCAAATCTCAGATCTTGGGTTCTAATAGCACTTTTTTTCCGAAGGGCCTCTCTCGGTTTGGTACCCATTACATTGTTTACATTCATATTGACCATATTTCTTTTGTGTGCAACCAACCCTTTTAGATGTAGATTAATAATCTCGGGCATAGAAGCTTCTCTCAAACAAATTTCTTTACTCAGTGAGAAGCAGGTAGGATTGTTCACTGGACAAATAGGTACTGGTGGCTGTGAGCAATTTGTCGTCGCCTTGTAAACCGAGGGAGTGAGACCAGATGAGGTGATTACTCTGCCATCAAGGCCATGTGTGATCGTGTGACTTACAGCGGATTCAACAATCACAGACAGAGTTGCTAGATCCCACTCAGTTTTTGGCAGCTTATCTCTGCCTTGTTGACAGTTATTGGGACAATCGATTTGTCTTTTTGGCACTCTTTGTCCATCCTACCTAGCTGAGGAGTTATCGAATCAAGATTCAATCCTGGCTTGGAAGTCCATAACCGCCTTACACTTATCAAGGTCACGAATAATCCTCTCTTTAAAAGACTGCCAAGTAGTGGCCAAGTTCGATCCCTTCTTATCCTGATTTATATTAGCAAGGGCTTCAGAGATGACAGTATCCATACCATTAAAGGGACATTCCATGGATTTGCTCACTGCTAGATTCAGACCTTTTACCTTTTTGCGATACACAGGTGACTTGCTCCTGTTGATCCCGATAGACTTGTAGAGGGGTTTTAGGAGGTGAGTCAGGAGTCAAATCTATGATGATATTGCCTTGCACTGCATTTATGTCAGGAATCAACTCTATGGTATTATTGCCTTGCATTGCTTCTGTCATATTACTTTCATGTCCCACTACTGTGGAAGGGACATTCATTAACTCCTGATTTATGGCAGAAGAATCTAAAAAATGACAAACTTCATGATTCCTCAGTTTACTTTTTCTTTTATTCAGACGCTGTCTGCGCCGACTACTTCTTGCCAAAACATCCAAGAGACAGCGATCACCTGGAGACAAGGAGCACCAGCTTGCCCGGGTGAGGACTGAGGAGAATCCGATGCAACTTGAAGTGCCTGTGCTCTTGTGCCAGGCATTATACAAGCTTTAGGCCAAACAATCGCATAAAGACGCTTCCAAACCAAAAATTACATAACTAAAATATGCAGGAAACTTACAAGCTGTCGCATGGCCAAGCCGCCCCTCGCCGAGCCCAGGAAAAAAACTCCTGTGTGAGCTGTTCCTTCTCACCCTTCACTCCACAGACAGAACCGGGATACCAAGGACATCAGAGGCATGACAGCGGCCGCTTTCAGGCAAAGTCCCGTAGCTTGGTAAAGGCTGGAACTCATCGCATTTAAACATCGAACCACCCTCTTCCCGTTCAGAGGAAGGAACCTTGCTTCGTAACCAGCTGTCAAGCCGCACTGCAGAGGCAGCTGCCTCCGAAGATGCTGTACACCATTTAGCATGGAGGGACGGAATGAGGAGGAAGAGAACCCCAAGGATTGGTCTTGAACTATATTGCCTTGAACTGAAGAAGGTAACCTTTGAGACTTTTCTTTCTTGAAACTTTCTTTTACTTGGGGATGGGGAGCTGAAGAGAAAGCTTTGAGCTGGAAGAAGCTCGGAATTTTGCGTTAACTCTGTTTCTTTTGAGTTTGGAATCCCTATACGCTGGTTTAGTATGATTGTGAGGGCAAGGAGAGGTTTTGGACACAAACAGACTTTTAAGTTGAACTCTTTGACACAGACTTTCCTTAGTTTTAGTCTGGTAGGGAAATCCCATATTAGCATAGGGCAAGTTAGGCCTTCAACCATCCTGGCATTTCAGTTAAATAAATATCTTTTGTTTAAACCTGTTGTCTGTGTTCTACTTCATGATGCCTTCACAACTGCCATTACAAACTGGGAAGGGGCACCTAAAATGTTTGCTTCCTGAAACCTTTTAATAAAAGTGGGGTCTGGCTTTGCATTTGAAAGTAGATGAGAGCCATGCTATGCTTGCTTCTTGACAATCTCCTTGCAGAAAGTATGTCTTCTACTCTCATCCTAGGCTTCAAGAATATAGTGACTCTTAACTCCTGTCAAGTCCCTTTCCTTTCGCTTTGAGAAATAGAGAGGGAGCTATGGTGGCTGGGTGCTGACGCCCACTAAGCAATGCTGGGTCAGGGGGTGGAGCAGGGACTCGCCACAGCAAGCAAGAAAATAGAATTTTATTGGATCTTTCGAGGTTGTATCTGGCTTGGATAGATCCCTTGAAATACCAGCATTGCTTCAGTGCCCTCTGCCCAGAAGATGCCCCAGAAGTGATGGGTGGGAGCCCCATCTATTGAGGTAGGTTCTGGGAGGAGGTTCATTACTCTTGGCATGACAAACTAATGTGGCTGTGTTAGGTGCGGTTGGTAGGTCCTACCTGCAAAGATAGTGAGATTTCAAAAACTTTAGAAACAGAGTAACACATAGCCAGCAGTCAAACCACATGCATGGGCAACTTCACTGTATAGAACTTTTAGATTTCAAAACCACGTATGCATGGTAGAACAACACTGTGCCTGTTCCCAGAGCCCAGCTGCAGCAATCCAGACTACTGATTGTGCAAAAGTATATTCCAAAATGGCAGCTGGTTGCACTCAAGCCTTGGACTGGTGTTCCATGCAGGAGGGGTCAGGGCTTCTAAAGGGTTGTAAAGCTGCAAACAAATAAAGTTTTATTTGACACGGGGACAAATACACACTCTTTATTTTGCACACATTTATCAGGAGGCCAGTTTTTTTCTCACCATGTTCTCCTTGATATTTCCATATTACTATCCCTCCCATAGCTGGGCAGCCTACCTCTGTAGGCCAGGCTTCCCTTATGCCCAAGGCCCAGTAGTGGCGTTCAACAGCTACTGCCGTGGATCCCCTACTGTCTCCCCTAAACCCTCAATAGAAGGGAGGCCAAAAGGTCATAACCATATCAATCTCCCACCGGTAATTCCTAAGGTACTGACAGCAAGTATGTTTCCTTGTCTCTTATAGTTGAGGATCCCCCTCCTGACGTCCTGCCTTGTCACCTCTCTCCAAATCATCTCTTTCTCATTACTTCATCACTCTTTCTCTCTTTCTGGGATCTCTAGGTTTCTCTGAAGCACTCCCTTGTGCACCCTCTTCTTAAGAAACCCTCTGCTGACTCCTCCTTCCCGGCTAACTACCGCATAATCTCCATCACTCCCTTCCTGGGCAAGCTCCTGGAGAAACTGGCCATCTCCCAGCTTAATCTACACACTGAATCTGTTAGTTGCCTTCATGACCATCAGTCTGGCTTCAGAGCTGCCAAAAGCACGGAAACTGCTCTCCTGAACATCAGTGAAGACCTGCTCTCCAACCTTGACTCTGCGTCCTCATCTTGCTTGATCTCTCTTCTACCTTTGACACTGTCAACCATGCCATCCTGCTCATCCGTCTCAGTGATAACCTAGGTATCACTGGTCCGGCTCTGGCGTGGCTGACTTCTTTCGTCTCCGACCGACCCTCCCAGGTCCAACTTGGGTCCTTCCTCTCTGCTATCTTTTTCTCTACCTGTGGTGTCCCCCAGGGGTCTAACCACTCTCCCTGGCTGTTCAACCAATACCGGGCACTCCTTTCCCACCGCATCGCCGCTCTCTGCCCCAACTTTCAGAGTTATGCAGATGACACCCAGCTCATTTTCAGGCTACCCTCTGCATCCTCCTCTCCTTCCCTCATCTCTGACTGTCTGTCTGCCATCCAGGAGTGGTGTGCCGCCAATGACCTCTGCCTTAATGCCAGTAAGACTGAGATTCTCCTCATCGGCACACCTGCTCCCTCCTTCCCTGTAGCTCTCTGGCCGGCTTCTCTTGGCCCTCTTCCTGCTCCCACCTGCAAGGCTAAAAACCTCGGGGTCATCTTCAACTCCACTCTCTCCTTCTCTCCTTACATCTCAAACATCTCTAAGAAGTCACACTACCAGCTGCACCTCCTCAGAGGTATTCTTCCTTTCCTCTCCTTCCCCCAGAAGCTCACTGTCTCCAGAGCCCTGGTTCTCTCTAGGCTGGACTATTGTAACAGCCTCTATCTAAATCTGCCTGCTTCTACTCTCCGCCCTCTGCAACTTATCCAGAACAGGACTGCAAAACTTGTCCTTGGCCTCAAGCCCAGGTATCGTATCTCTCCAGGACTTAAATCTCAGCACTGGCTCCCAGTGGCTGCGAGGATTAAGTCCAAAACCCTCTGCATCCTTCACAAGGCCTTCTGGGGCCTCAATACCTTCAACTCTCTCTTCCTAAATATCTTCCTTCTCGAGCTCTTCGCTCATCCGCCTCCAACTCCCTCAGGATCAGTCGGGTTGGTGGTAGATCTCTTTCCTCGGCTGGAACCTCCCTCTGGAACAGCCTCCCTGCCTCCCTTAAACTTGAGGAGAACCATCTCTGGTTCCAGAAGCCCTTCAAAATCTTTCTCTTTGCTTCTGCTTTTTCTCCTCATCTTCTCTGCTGACCTCCTGGCTGTAACCGAAGCGGCACTGGCTACCTGGACACCCTCTGATCTCGGCTCAGGTCCTTCCCCCGCCAGCATCACACACCTGCACTGCCCACCTGGCAACCCCTTCACTTGGGGACTGTTTATGTATCCCTACAGTACCCCTACCAGCCCTTTGACTCCTGATGGCCGCACTTACCCATGCACTTGCCACATGCTGGCCGTTTACTTACTTATTATCATCTTTTCCCATGTGCTGCACTGTCCCAGCCCCCTTCCCACGCACTTGCGCAATCTGAATGAAACCTGGCCTAGTAGTATCGTTGTCCGCCCTCCCTTTCTTCCCCTCCCTTGCTCGTCGCGCCGTGAAACACTTGTGTATAGGCGCGTTATAAATGCCATATCATATCATATGATTTCTAGTCATTCCATTGACAGCCAAAGCATCTAATGCCATACCATCTAAAAAAAAAGCATCTAATGCATTTATTTTCCATTTTTGTTTTTAATGGGGTGGGGGGTCCCATCAACCCCCCTTTTTTTAACATTTAAACACATTTTTATTGAACTAAACCCTTTAACATCTACAAAAATGCATTAGATGCTTTTCTTTTTTTTTAGATGCTTTTTTTTAGATGGTATGGCTGTCGATGCTTTGGTTGCCGATGCAATGACCGGATACCTATCATATCATATCTCTCTAACTTCCTTTCCTCCCTGCTTTCTGTCTTTCTCTCTCTCCTGCTAGTAGTTACATGTTTGTCTCTCTCTTCCTCTCTCTGGTCTCCCTCTCTCTCCTTTCCTCCGCTCTCTGGTATCATTATATGCCTCTTTCTCTGTGCCGGTCTCTTGCCTTTCCCTTTCCTGTCTGTCTGCCCTCTCCTACTCTCACTCCAGTTTCTGCACCTCTTTCTCTCCTCTGCACACCACACCCCCTCATCAACTCACTCCTCTCTTTCACCTGTTTGCACCCTCACTGCACTCCCTCAGTCGCTTTCGTCACACCTACACCTGTTCACACACACAACACACCGACTCACAAACAAACTTTAGTTGGTGTGCCGTCCTTCACACTAACACTGTAACTTAACTCTCTTCCATGCACTCAAATCTTCACCTCCACAATCTCCTCTGGTCTCTTGGTCCTATCACCATATATCCAAGCTCCCCAGAGCAACTATGACACCTGTCTCCTCATTACACTTGCCTAGGTGTATCTGCCTTTCCGTGCACAAGGGGCCTAACTGCGTCCTCCGGCTTGGTTGCTGATATTCAGCCTTTCCGGATCTGGTGAGTTGTCTGCCCTTGGCTTTTTCGCCACACCAGTGACAGTAATTGGAGTCCTCATACTTTGCTACAGGATCCAGTTGTATCATTCGTTCATCTTGTGAGGCATTATGAGTTTTGTATTCCTTGTAATTCTTCTCTTATTCTTCAGTGCTGAAAGATAAAGCAAGAGGGAGAGCAGGGCTGCAGCAAGGTAAAAGAAAGAGGAACAGTTATTGTGATGGGGAAATTGATACCATGTAGACAGCACACACACTCTGTATCAGGGGTCCTGTGACTGTGCCCCCCCCCAAAAAAGCAAACATACCACCACTTGGCTAAGTCTGGCTTTGGTAATGCCCTAGAAGGCTGCCTATCCTTGGTTAGAGGGGTCCTATGGGCTACACAGGGCTCAGTTGTAGCCCTGTCACATAGCTCGATTTCCCCTTTGAGGCAAGTTACCCTGAACACTCAGTAGGAATTAAGCATGGGCAGTCCCTATGGGCAAGCTGATATATATATGATACTGGCTTTTGCCACTAGTGCAGGTGTTTAGAAATGGTGAACGACTGGAGAGTGACGGTGGCAAATGTAGGAAGAGCTGGAGGCTAAACTACAGCAAGATGAAGGAGGCTGGAGAGGGGAGGTCAGACAACAGGCCATGAGGTTAGAAGTAGTGTAAAGTAAGGAGAACAAGTAGCATAAACATGTGGTAAAGATCAAGGAAAAAGTAGAGCATAAAGAGGCAGCGAAGAAGAGGTGAGCAGAAAAGAATGGCAAGAAAATCAAAGATGGTCAGTATGGGCTGGAAGAGTGATCCGAGGAAAGGAGGAAGAAAGAACCATAGAGGTGGTTGGAGGTAACAGTAAAAGAGAGAGCTTGCAGTCTGGAGGAGGCAGGGAAATACCTCAGGGGAGGAGAAGTGGACAGTTGTAAGCTGGTGAGGAGGAGGCGAGGTTGAAGGAATTAGGGTGAAGGAGCAGGCTCAGAACACGCTGACGGCTGGGAGTGGCAGAGGGGTGGAGGTGCCAGCACATGGCAGTGTGTCTAGGAAGTGCAAGACTATTAGTGGAAAAGAGAGCACAAGTCTACTTAGGCACAAGACTGACCTGTATCATTGCAGAGATGGACATACAGGGGGTGAAGGGAACCATAGACAGGACACTAAGGTGGGAAAGAGGAATAGGTTGCCTGACTCAGATTGGTTATGCCGAGCCCGATCTTCTACAGCTGCTTAGGCCTAACATACAGCTGGACATGGGACCGAGACTCGGGCAAAGGGGTTTCCAAGGAGTTCAGGACAAGAAGCAAAAGTACAAACCAGGAGCCAGGAAATGAATGTCGGGAACACTTAAACCTGAAGACTGTGAGTGGCTGAGAAGTCAAGATGTTTACCAGGAAGGGATCTCCAGATTGAGGATTGTTAATCCCAGAGTGTCATGATTCGCCGTTTTTGCCCCTTTTGGACTTCATGGTCCATTGTGCACCGCAACGTTGTATCTGCTATCCTACCAACATGGCTGACGCACAGAAACGCTGCAGTCTAGTGTTTACGCAAGACTTGTTGCTTCGTAGAAAACAGACACGACCCGAGGCTCTGCGCATCTCAACGCTACCCTTCCGAGTTCTCGGATAGTGTGTTCCTAACTTCCTCCCTTTTTTCCGTGCTGCTTGTCCGATATTCATCGGCTCCAGTTTCCTTCCTGGTGTGCTATTGTTTTGTCCTTGTGCTCCCGCATGTGGGCCGCTCGTCCCTCTCCCTTCCCGGGCCCTTGTCCAATCCTCCCGTGCTCACTCTGTCCCCTGTTCTCTGCGAGCATTGCGACTCCTTCCTGGTTCCTAGATCCATCCCGGACATTGACCGCTGCTTCTCTTACCTTCCTGGAATTCTGAACGCCTACCATCACTCCTGGTCTGGTGTTCGGTCTTCACACTGGAGGCAGAGGATACCCGTCCTTACCTGTACAAGTCTCGAACGTCCAGGAACAAAGACCTCCAAAAAAGAAGACGACAAAGGACAAAAAGGTGAGACAAGGGGCAGAGTGTGAGACAGAGGCTTTTGTTGTTTGAATTCTCCCCAAAGTGGATGCATCCCGTTTTTGAATTGTGTTTTGCTTACTTTGATTTTTAAATCCTACTTCTGTGTCTGCCCCATATTGATCCACCTCAACTTCGTGACACTGCAAATGTCTGTATTTATATAGTTTGGCCTTTTCCTGGGTCTGCGGTACAGCTCTCAGCAAGCCTTGGGGCTCTCTTCTGGAGTATTTGTTTCCCATAGCCTCCCGTTATTATTATCTAAGTAATATAGAATCCTGCTTGCTGTCGTCTAATTTTATGTGGTTCTCACCAGCTTGCCTTCTACAGTTTTAATCCTTTGCTTTCCAGCAATCTTCTAGGCTTGGTCCATTGTATTTATAAACCTCCTCGTTATTCCTAATTATCTCTGGTGTCTACCATTTGGTGGGCCGAGCCTTCAGAGAGGCAGTTGGCCAAGTTAAAATCAGGCAGGACATTCTTGCATGTCCAATGCCCAGTGTTTGCTTGTCTGTGTACTCCGTGCCACTGCACTTCTTACTGCAAAGTCATGCCTGTGGCTTCACACCTTACCCTTTCTGTTCCCGCCAGTGAGTGTATTTGGGACGTGTTCCCTCTTGGTTATAGTTTTACTCACTACTTTGAAAAACCTAACATGCCTGGGTGTGCTTCTACCAAGAACACCCAGAGTCCTTCCTGGATACCCATGTTCATCATACAGCAGGTTATTCTGAGATTCCCAGGGTCCCAAAGGAGGAATATCCAATTTCACATTACGACATCACAGTGCAGTGTAGATAAATTTCAAAAGACAGTTTATAGGCTTGCACTCTAATTCATCTCATATACAGAGTATATACAGAGTACCATACTTCTCTAAACCAGAGGTAATCAAGCAAGGGCCAACACAAAGTCCAGCTAGCCAGATCATGTTGCAACCATTTTAATTATTCAATACAATTTTAGAAATGCTACTAAAAGGACATAATATGTTACTGCTTACTCACTGGCAACTATTAGGTAGGCGGACAAAGCAGTACACATTTTGTATCGCCCAACTATAGCCCGATGTGGTGTGCAGTCAAAATATCGAATCAATAATATCGAAAGTCATAATCTCGAAAACAATGTCGAAATTTTATTTTTATTTTTTTATTTATATATTTTTTTTGGGGTCCGGGAATAAAAAAAAGGGTAAAAAAGGGGGGGGAGCGTTTGGGGGGAACCCCCCCATTTCGAATAAAAAACGTCCTAAAAAACTATTCGACTTTTTTTTCGACATTTTTTTTCGAGATTCATTTTTGTTTTCGATATCACTATAAACCGCCTGATGCCGCTCAAAATGAAGTTCACACCACAGAATTTCCTATGCAACAGATGTATTTAGGCACAGAGCCCAACATGCCCTCTGCATTGCTAAGTATGCACCTGGCATTAGAACAAAAAAAGCCGCAAAAAGGTGAACCCTTAATTGTTACTTGAATGAGCCTTTTTAGAAACTAGCATTCTCAAGAATTTACTGAGGTGTCACAGGGTTCAAAATTGAGATTCGATGAGCAGGAGCTAAAACCAGCTCCTAGGTGTCGGGCATCACCCTGTAGGTAAGAGCTACTGCAGCAGAACCAGGAGCTATCAGAGATGCTCCTTTAACTTTTTGTCCGTTTTCTCTTAACCATTGTGTTTAAATGTGTATTAGATGTGTTCCAATTATTGTTTATTAACATTCTCAAATACTGAGTTATTGTCACATTTACATGTTTGGAAGGCACACGTTGGCATTAGGAGCTAAAAGTAGCTCCTGATAGCTGTTGGTTTCCAGCTAAGCATTATATGGGTTTTTAGGTAAATTGAGAAATATTTGGTACTCAATTTTTTTTATACTTGCTGTTTGTGTCCCTTGGTAGTGTAACAGTCATTTTTATATCCCCTTTTTAGGAACTTGAACCCTGAGACTGAACTCAAGAAATACTTTGGTGCCCGGGCTGTTCTTGGAGATCAAAGGTGAGGGGCCAAGTCTTACATTGTTGTAATTTCTGGAGCTCAAATCTTACAGGGTTCCCAGTTTAAATGTGTCTGCTGCTGGAAAGTGCTTTTCAAATACTTGTGCTGTTTAGGATTTCTGAAATAATTATAAGCTTTAGTGATAATATGGCCTTCATGCCCTGCAGGAGGGCGAACATGGCCTTTTAATGGTCTGCCAGCCTGAGCTAAAGCAGGCCCGAGCTAAGAGAAGGCCTCGCTCCAGCTGTGGGCAGTTAAAGGCCATGTCTACCCAACTGGCAGGGCATGAGTCATTCGCAACCCGGGATCATCCGGGTTCCGAATGGCTTTCAGAATTTTTCATCGGTAGATCTGCGTTGCTAGAGTAGCTGATCTCCCGATGAAAAATGACCGAGTCCATTTTCCATGTCTATGGGGGCGGCCAGATGGGAGGAGCTCCGGGACCCGAGCGCAATGCTCTGGTCGTGCAGATAAGTGGAGGGGATGGGGAGGCCACAGAGAGGCTGGCTCCCTCTTGCCTCCGTGCAATGAAAAAAAGGAGAATAAAAAAAAGCGCCACCTGGGGAAGGGCCTCGTGTGGCTGGGACAGCAGGCGGGTATTGTGTAGTCTCGCCCGCTGTTGCAGCCACCCATTTGCTGAGCACCCTTCCCCTGGGTGCGAATAGTGCTTTTAGAATGAGCTTCAGTAGTCTGTGGAACAGGAGGTCAAAGGAAGAACCATTGTAGACCAATGTTATGGTGCTTTATTTTGACATGTTTGATTCAAAGGTGTATGAAGTGCTATGATGTATATGTATATTATGTAGTCAAAAGACATCTAATGCTTGTTCAGGAATGGAATTTAAGATTTGATGAGCTTGAGCTAAAAGCAGCTCCTGGGTACCAGACATCACAGAGTAAGTAGGAGCTACATTTGGAGAATGAGTGAATAGTACATGGCATGACACAAGTCTAACTTCCACATGTGTTGCAAACTAGAACTTTTTGTCAATTATAGCATGATACATTATGCTTTAAATGTCTTGTAAATATGTCGTAGTTAAACATCTTTGCCTTTTTTCTTTGGTCAGTACAGGCAATTATGTGCCCTCAAACCTGATTTAGGGGTATATAAGGAGGGCTCATGGTACATAAGTACTTGTATTCCCCTGCTGGAATGTGTAGAGAAGCCCCTCAATGCTCAAACCAGAAAAGGTACAATCCACTAGGGAAAAAAGCCCAGCACACCTCTTGCATGGAAAACAACGTTTTATTTCTGCACAAATAGAAATGCGCCAGCAAAGGACTCTGCTGCCACAGAACATTCTGCTGAAATCAGTACGAACAACACTTTATGAAGGTACACAGCGTCCTCAGTGATGTCAATTACATAATGTACAAACCCACGTGGCTGGTGGTCGAGACCCTATACATAGGCTATCTGTTCCATAAGGAGTACCACGCCATTGGTTCCAGCCCCTTATGTCCATCTTCTTCCACGTGGGTTCCTCCTTTCACGTCGTCCGGCGTGAAGCTACCACTGATTGAAATTACGTGAAGAAAAACCATATAGAGGCTCCATCTCTAACCTGATGTGCACCTGTTACTGCAGACCGAGGCTAAGCGGATACTTCGAGGCCATCGCTTCTAACAAACTACAGCTTGATTCCAGACACATTGGCGCCCAACCAAAATTCCCTGCCCTCGTATTAGCTATGTTGTTTTATTCCTCCTGGCACCTTGCAGCACAAATTAATCAACTTATGGTGAAGGCAACTAATCCCAGTTTCCATATCTTTTCTGATCGATTGGGGGGTCTAACAGTTTTATGGTTGGTGGTCTGGTTTGGCTGATATCTAGGAATGCTTGGGGGTTTTAGACTGGGTCTTTCGGGTGCTATTAATTATAGCTGGGGCAGGAAAGGTCAGAGGTTCGTGCTCTCCTTCTTATGGGATCGTTTTCACAGTGCGCTCTCAACCCTCTCATGGCCTTGCAGGGCGCATTCCTTCTGGGATACAAAATGTTGGCATCATGAGACAATGAAGGGTCTATGAGTCTTTCTGGCCTTTCTCACCGTTGCCCAAGCTACAACCTAGTCCCATCTGCATAGACTTTTATTTTGTTTGTTTGTATGTCAGCGCAAAACTAGGCCTCGGGCTGCTACTATCCAAGATGGTGTTTGATCCCCTATACTAGTGCAAAAACGTACACCACCATCCCCGCACTATGGCCCCTAGTGCCCCCCCCTGTATCCTCCCCTATCACCTACTGCACGTTCCCAGGCCTCTTGTTTCATCCGAAAGCGCTGGGTGGGAGGGGGGGGGGGTCTTGGACGATTGTACCTCCTTCCCAACATTCCCCCCTTTCGTTAATTCTACATTAAAGAACTCCCATTTTCAGCCCCTCGTTCTTTTCACCCCTTATTTCCCTTTCCAATCTTTCAGCTTCCAAATATGGAGGTGACCCCTTTCTTCGATACCCATGCCTTACATACGGACCGTGATCTCCTGCTTGTGCATATTGCTCTGGGGTACATGATATATATTTTACTTTTTAAAAACTATTTATTGCATTTCTTCAACAGAAAAAACATTACAAAAAATCACAACGAAACAGATGGATATGTGCCACCATAGCTGAGGTAGAGGAAGCAAATGATCACATCTTATACAGTGTGTGTTCTTAAGGATCTAACATTCTCATATTGCTATCTGTGTCTCACCCATTGTGTATCCGAGTCTCTAGCCCTTGCATCTAGCATTCTCCTGCCAGTCTGCTCATGGTTGTCCCCTGGCGCTCAGCCCAACCAGGGCTTGATGGCCCAACAAAGATAAGCATGCTTTACCCATCCCACCCTCCCACCTCCCCACTCAACACGTTAGATCTTCCTGCTGCTGTGGTCCAGCTGTCTCCCCGCTCCGTGCCCACTGGGCTCTCTACATAGGCTTCACAGCGGTTTATCGACCGAAGGTGCAAACGTTGTTTGAACCAGTGCATTCCATGCTGTGATATTATCGAGAACTTCCCTTTGTCCCCTGTACACCGCCCTGTGCCACACCACTGTGGCTGGCTCTGCCCATCTTTGGGGGTCTCCCCACCTTGATTCTATGTGGGGGCCACCTGTAGAGTTCCAGGCCAGTGATATCCTGTCCTTAGCCAAGATGCAGATAAGATCTTTCATCTTCGCAATCTAGGGTTCCGCACAACGTCTCAGGAACAACCCCACCAGACATGCCTCTGGCGTCCACTCACGTATATCTATCCCACCATTCAAGGCTCTATTCGCAATTCCATGCCACAATTCTCGGATTTCTGGGCATGACCGAAACATGTGCAGCATATCTGTTGACCCCTTTGCACACCTTGGGCAGCCTGTTCTCCCGGGAACTGTGAAATAGCATGCAGGGTCGTGTAGGCCCTATGTGTGATTAACGGCTGAGTGTGGCGTTCCTAGAGACGTTACGTGTGTACACCATCCCCCTGACCACTCTCCCTCTTCAAAGGCCTGGCCTACTTCCTTCTCCCACTTGGCCCGCACTTAGAGTTCTGGTTTGCCCAGCGAGTCCAGGATCAGGTCATAGGGGCTATAAGGAACTCATGGTGGCAACAGTAAAGACAGACACAGTTCAAGGGTGTTTATTAAACTATATATGCGGGTTGGAAAAACGCCTAATCTAAACCTAAATCTAAGATGGGAGCAGGCTACAACTATCAAATAAGAAGGCAGTCCTATAGTCGTCTTGTCAAAATAAAAGGGCCTGTACTAAGAAAAAAATACTGATTGCCAATCCTTACGCTTAATACGAAGGAGTGTGGGCTAAGGTTCAGAAGAATGAAAGAAGTGTTCACAAATAGTAAGTCAGGATGTGGTAGTCAGGGAGTGCCGGGGGAGTCCCCTTTCCCACATTTTGAGCATGGGACAAGGCGGGACTCCTCAGCACAGCACACACTCGAGCTTTCCCAGCACGAGCCAACAGTTCCGTTCTCAGCTATCAGAGCCTTCGGTGGTTAAGTCTCTTTTCTACAAAAAGTCTCTTGCCTCCGAGGACCTGATATACTCCAAAAATAATAAACAAAAGTTCCTTTCTGCTTGCACTTTGTGCTTGCACTTTGGGTGATGCCTTTTCACTCCTGGATCTCTCTCTTCTAGGTTTAGATCCACAAAAGTTCCCAGCAATATCAGGGCCTTCGGTATTTAAGTTTCTTGCTTCCGAGGGCCTGATGGGTTCAAAATAATAAACAAAAGTTCCTTCCTGATTGTATTTGGAGTGATTCTTCACTCCGGGATCCCATTCTTCAGGGCTCAGACCCTTCTCAAATGCTTGCTTTCCCTCCGTCGTGTTCACAATGGCCTTTTCAACACTATTTCATCTGTGATATTCACAAATCTTAATATTTTTATGCAGTTCACTGTGGACATTCCTCCGTCGGGTTCCCTCTTGCCACCCTTTATCAGTCACACAGTTTCTTGAACAGTTCATACGATGCAGGATTCACATCCCTTGGCTTCACAAAATGATCTATCGGTCAAATACTTTCGACTGCTGGCATGGATTCACATGCACATGAATATTCCACGTCATCGGGCTGGGAATCCTCGGTAAAGAAAAAATCAGTTTGTTTCGTTTCTGAACTGTCTTTCTACTAATAACCATACACTGGTCTCTGGGTCATACTGCCCCCAGCCAATCACTGCCCTCTACCTAAGCCCCTCCTCTGGCAGCCATCTTCAGATTTTTACTGCACGTTCAAGTGTTGGGAGTCCTCGTGCTTAGCTCTCGAGCTTTTCCTGCTTGTTGTGTTTTTTTCAAAGAGTTTACTCTCATTTTTCGGTCAATTCGAGCCTCAAGCTCCACCGATTCATTTTCCGATTAACGGGGGACACGTTTCGGAAATTTCTACGCCCCTCAAGGGCGATTTTTCATCAAATTCCACTTCTTGGAGGATTCCGGAAGATCTTTGAGGCCTACCCCGCGTGGTCATGGCTGAAGACAAAGGAGACTCGACGCCCGTTGGATCCAAGCTGTTTAGTATCTGCCCAAGATGTGGACTACATAACATCTTCAAGGAAGATGAGCACTCCCCGTGTCTCTACTGCCTGCACTCCAAGTCGCACGTGGAGGAGGACTGTGCGTTCTGCAAGAACATGTAATCCGGACCAAGAAGGACCGCCGTAAACGACTCGCTGATTGGCTGGAGGCGAAGAGCACGGCAGCAGGTGAGAAGAAGTCTGAGCGGTCTTCTAAGACCTTTGAGGGCGCTACGGCGACGGGGGCCCAACAAAAGGCAAAGCACTGCGAGTCCGCCGGCACCGTGAGCGCCATTGGTTCGCCCTCCTCGGCTGCCAGGCTGGGCGCAATGTCACAGACGCCTTCAACCATGAGCCAGTGGTCCGGCTCAGTGAAAAAGAAGTCGAAGAACCCGGGTAAGCTTCGGGAGAAGCCCCGGACGATCCCGACGGAGAAAGACAAGGGGGAGCAAGGCGGTGACTCTCCCCTCACAGTGAAGGCCTCCGACGCGCCTAAGGTTGTGAAGGCCCAGATTCACCCGCCTAAGGCATCGATTGAGGGAGTCGTTGCGTCCCGATCGAAGCCCGCAGAGGCTACCCCAGTAGAGACGGCCTCCAGGCCTAGAGTTTCCCTGCCATCCCGGAGGGAATCATCTTTCCAACCGATCGAAAAGACCCCTGTGAAGCCCCAGGCCCAGAAGGAGGGGGGACGCAGTAGTCCTAGCGGACTCAGACACCTCCTCCGAGGACGAGCTGTCTGTCATCAAGGCAGTCCTGGACAAGTGGTTCGACCAGGTCAGGGCCTGCGGGAAGGATCCTGACGAGGCGGACGTGGAGAGCGAGGGTGGAGCCGACGAAGAATGGCAGGTTGACGAGGAACCGGAGGAGCCTCTGCCGACGCTCCCGTCGCAACCGATGCCATCACCGGCAGACAGGTCGGAAGACATCTTGCTGGCACTGCACACCCTGTGCACATAGATAAGGACAAAGTTGCCAGCGGCGAGCCCTCCAGCCAAGCGGAGGTGAGTCCATCCACCCCCACCTTTCCATCCTTCACCTGCATCCCCTCCTCCGAGGGATGAGACGGAGACAGACGGCGACGATGGGGACAGACAACAGTGGAGACGACGGAACAGATCTCCCATCACCCCCTCCCCGGGCTTCCCCTCCCGACGAAATTGGCTCGTTTCACACCATGATCGTCAGGGCCTCTGAGCTTTTCCAGCTATGCCCCGAAGAGCAGAAGGAGGGATTCCTTTATCAACGACGGGAGGCCAAGAGGGAGACCGTACTCTCAGTCCCTCTGTTGGACAACATTTGAGACGAAGGACTGTCCCTTCTGAAGAACCCGTCCACGGCCCCTGCGAAGAGCGACTGGTACGAGAAGAAGTACCGGGTCCCAGACTCTGTTCCTATGTGCCTCAGGGCGCAACCGTCCCCAGACTCAGTGGTCTCTGTGGCAGCTAAGAAGAAAGCAGCAGGGACGACGGCATCAACTTCCACTTCCCCGCCGGACGGTGAGGGGAATAAGCTGGACGCCAAGGGACGTCAAGTCATCACGTCGGCAGCGACGAACATCAAGGCGGCCAACGCTCTCGCTATAGTGGCCCGCTACGATAGGGAGCTGTGGTTTAAAATCGCCCCCCTTCTGGACTTGCTTCCGGTCGACAAGAGGGCGCAAGCCCTTGAAATCCTACAAGAGGGTGAGGTGGCTTCGGACCATGCCATCACGGTAGCCACGGACATCGGCAACACCGGGTTTCACGAAATGGGCAATGGCGCTTGCCTTCGTTGGCGTGGTTGGCTCAGGGCCACCGACTTCCGTCAGGACGTACAGACCAGGGTACTGGACATGCCCTTTGACGGGAACAACCTGTTCGGTAAGGCGGTGGATGAGTCACTGCAGGCCATCAAGGCAGACACCGAGACAGTCTGTGCCTTGGGCACGCTTCATCAGCGACGGCTGTCCTTTCGGACCTACGGAGGCAAGTCTCAAGGTGCCTCCAAAGGATCCGGCGGCAGGTCTTCATCATACCGTGAAATGGCCCGCTCTTCATCGCAGGAAGCCTGCAGAGGCCGCAGCAAGGCCGGTGGACTTCATCGTTGTCGCCAAGGGGCCCAAGGTGGCAAGGCCTCAGTGAAGCAGGATTGAACCGGCCGTGACGTCGGGCCCCCACCCGAGCACCCCGGTGGGAGGCCGGCAGGCGAACTTTGTCAGCGTGTGGAAATCTTTCTCCACCGACCGTTGGGTGCTGGATGCCCTGGACCACGGGCACTCTCTGGAGTTCCAAAGGAAGGGCCCACACTTTCCACCGGTGGTCAGGAAAGAAAACCACATCCCACAGCTACTTCTGGAGGTACGAGCAGTGCTAAAAAAAAGGGCGCGATAGAGCTCGTCCCGAAGAGACCCTGGGGCTCCGGAATGTACTCGCGGTACTTCCTCGTCCGAAAGAAGACTGGCGGCTGCTGGCCTATCCTGGACCTCTGCCGCCTCAACAAATACATAAGATCCTAAAAATTCTGGATGATCACCCTTCAGCACGTGCTGGGACAACTGGAAGAAGGGGACTTCCTGTCGTTGCTGGACCTGGAGGATGCATACTTCCACATCCCCCAACACAAAGGACCTTGACATTTCTACGCTTTGTGGTCCAGGGCGGCACTATCAGTTCAAGGCACTTGTCTTCGGTTTGAAGTCGGCACCAAGGCTCTTCACCAAGTTCCTGGCACCGGTGGTGGCGCGGCAGCGCTTGCAGGGGAGCCACGTCTGCCCCTATTTGGACGATTGGCTCATCCGAGCGAAGTCAAGGAAACTCAGCGAGGACCGTCCACCTGCTCGGGGAACTGGGGTTCTCGATAAACTTTGCGAAGTCCTGCTTGGTGCCATCGCAGGACGCCCTGTTCCTGGGAGCCAGGCTCAACACGGTGACGCGGCTGGATTCACCGTCAGAGGAGAGGATAAAGGCCATCGGGGGCAAGGTGCAATGGCTGTTGACCATGGAAGTAGCCAGTGTGAGGTCCATCAAGTCCCTGCTTGGTATGATGTCTTCATGCATCTACCTTGTGCGACTGTGCAGGTTGCGGATGCGGCCGCTGCGGGAGTTCTTCGACGCCCGGTGGACACAAGTGGCGGGAAGCTTCGAAGACAAGATCTCCCTCAACTTGACTTTCCGTCAAGCGATCCAGTGGTGGGGCACCCAAGGGCATCTCACGGCGGGCATGGACTTCCAGACCCCAGCGCATCAGGAGACCGTGACAACGGATGCCTCCCTGGAGGGATGGGGCGCTCACAGCGGGGATCTCCACGCAAGAGGCCTTTGGCTCCCGGTGGAGAGGTCACTGCACATCAACGTCCTGGAGCTACGGTCTGTGTTCTGGGCCCTCAGGTCTTTCCTTACGTCCCTCAAGGGCAAAGTGGTTCACCGACAACACCATCACAATGTTCTACATCTGGAAGCAGGGGGGCACCAGATCTCCAGCTCTCTCCAAGGAAGCACAGGGGATGTTCCTGGTACCCTTTCACCTGGCAGGAGTAAAGAACACTGTCGCCGACTCACTCAGCAGGGAGCTGCACTCCTGCCACAAATGGGACAATTCCGCTCGTTCCCGACGGTGAAGGCTACGGCCCAGGCATGGGAGCTCAATGTGGTGCTGACCAGGCTCATGGGGTCGCCATTTGAGCTTTTGCATTCGGCGCCGCTGAAATTCCTATCGTGGAAGACGGCGTTTCTTGTGGCCATCACTTCCGTACAACGAGTGGGAGAGATCCAGGCCCTCTCCTGTAAGCCGCCATACCTGACATTCCACCAGACGAGGGTAGTGCTGAGGACGCACCCCTCCTTCATGCCCAAGGTGCCGTCGGACTTCCATCCAAACGAGCCCTTGGTGTTGCCTGTTTTCTTCCCGTCGCCTTCATCGCCGGCTGAGAGGACTTTGCACTCGCTGGATGTGGTTAGAGCGCTTAAGTTCTGCGTGGACCGCACAAAGAGTTTTCAGAAGACATCACAGCTGCTTGTGAACTTTGGCTCTGTGAACCAAGGGAAGGCCCTCTTCAAGGCTTCCATTTCCAGATGTCTCTCCGGCTGCATCATGCACTGTCACCGGTTGGCAAACTGACCGTTGCCCGGCCGTCCGAGAGCCCATTCGACCAGAGCGACTGCTGCTACTACGGCGTTCCTGTCTGGTGTGCCCCTGCTGGACATCTGCAGGGCAGCTACTTGGAGTTCGACGCACACCTTCACGAAATTCTACTGCGTCGACCGGGATTCCAGGGAGGAGTCCAGAGTCGGCCAAGCACTTGAGTCTGGTGAGGAGGTAAGGGAGTCTTAATGTTGAGTTGTTGAAATGCTTTTTTTAATTGTTTTCAAATAATTTTTATTATTTGAACAATAACACTCAACAAAACATCCAACAGTGCATATCAAGATTATCCAGCATGAAACATATTTTCAAAAGATAGTCACTGTATTCCCTTTAGCCTCCCCCCTTAACTCAAGCTTACTTCCCTGCACTTTCCTCTTCTGTTCCGGTGGAACCATGCAATGTGTCTAATGGGTGTCTCCAAGCCATTAGAGTTTCTGTCTCTTCCTCCCCTCCTCTGTTAGCCGCCTCATACCATAACACCATTTCAGCATCTGCCCATTTCAGGAGACCATGCCACCATACCTCATTGGCTCGCTTTGCAGCCCATAGCAATTCTGTGCTTAGCCAGTATATAGGCCAGGTCCTTCAGTTTGCTCACATGTCTCAGTTGCAGGGTCTTACAAAGCCCCCCACCATACATGCCCATACGGATTCCACATCCAGCCGTATCCCTTTCTCAGTTAGCCGGTGGGTGACTTCGCCCCAGAATTTCCCAATCTCTGGGCATGCCCAGAACATATGTACCATCCCAGCGTTCACCTCCCCGCACTTAAGACATGCTTGTGTTCCTGTGCTCTTAAATCTGGCGACCTTCTGGTGGGTCATGTACGCCTTGTGGGTTATATATAGTTGGATCTGCTGCAGCCTCGCATTTCTGGACACCTTTTTATGATATCTCTGGGCCCTTTCCCAAAGCCCATCGTGCATTATTGCCCCCACTTCCTCCTCCCAATCCCGTCTCGACTGGGTCACCTCTTTTCCCACCCTAGACATCAATAGTTCATAGATTCGGGAGACTTCATGTCCTCCCTCCGAAATTTCATAGAATGTTTCTACAGTTTCATCCGGTTGATCTGTAAGCACTGATTCAGGCCATGTCTCTCTCATCGTCCGTGCCATTCTGGTATAGGTAATATATTGTCGCGGGTGTAGTCCGGTTTCCCTTACTAGCTCTTCAAATTCCATTACTTCCCATAGGTCTCCCAATTTTGCTATGCCCACCGGTTCCCAGTGTCTAGGGATCGTCTTCCTTAGTTGCTCATCCACACCGCCCAATGCCACTAGCGGCATCTGCGTGGAGCATGGGGTTGGATTCTCCACAACCCGGCAGGCTTTACGCCATACCTCCCATCCCAGTTCCAGCAGCCTTGATCGCCCCCTCAATTCTGGTTTGGGCACCCATATCACCTCTTTCAAAAAGAACGGGGTGCATTCGGATCTTAACAATCTGGACTCCGCTGTGGGGTTTTCCGACAGCCATTTCGCCACATACTGTAGCTGACTGGTCAAGTGGTAGATCTCGAAGTTGGGAGTTTTATACCCCCCCCCTTATCATGCATGTTTTGCAATTTCCATAAAGCTATCCTATTTCTGGTGTTGTGCCAGATAAAGCCTCTACATAGGCTTTGTAATTTACCAAAGAAACGCTTGGGTATCATAAAGGGGATGTTCACAAAGAAATGCAACAGCCTGGACAATGCGACCATCTTCAGCAGCGCCACCCTCCCCACCATGGCCAGGGGGAGCTTAGCCCAGAATCTCATACTATTCTCCAAGTTTGCTACTGCCCTCTCCGTATTATGCGTATGCTCGTCTTCCGCTTTGTGATATATGCCTACTCCCAAGTACCTAAAAGTTCTAGTCTCCCAGGGTATCTTTAATACTGGTAGGTTCTCCTGCAGGATCCCCGTATATCTACCCAGAGGTAACAGACTCGCTTTTGTGGGATTAACTGTAATCCCCGAGAGCGACACAAATCGCTCCATTGCTTCCAGGATATATTGCAGATTCTCCTCTGTATATCTCAGGTATAACAGTATATCGCCGGTGTACAGTGATATATGTTGTCCACCATTCGTGTCAATTCCCACCGTTTCGTATTGGTGTCTCAAATATATCGTTAGGGGTTTTAGAGCGAGGATGTACAAAATCAGGGACCAGGGGCAACCCTGTCTGGTGCCCCTATTTAGCTGCCATTTATCCAAGATAGTCGACCCCGTCTTAACCCTGGCTATTGGGGAGCTGTACAGCAATTTAACCCATTTCAAATACCCTGGCCCTATTCCGTATTCCTTCAAGGCTGCCATCAGCCAAGGCCATCTGACCGAGTCAAAGGCCTTCACCGCATCTAGCGAGGCAATTGCGATTTCCTGCGCATTCACTTCTGATTGTTCCATGACTCGGTGAAGTCTTCTAAGATTATCAGATATGCTCCTATGTGGGACATATCCAGTCTGGTCCGGATGTATGAGCTTATCTATGACCCGTCTCAATCTGCTTGCCAGCACTGCCGTAAGGATCTTGCTATCTTGGTTTAGCATGGATAGCGGTGTGTATGTCCTCTAGTGTTGCCACTATGTCACTCAGTTCCCCTCCTTCCACGTCTCCATACAATTGCTGGTAGAATTCAAGGAACCCGTTATTCACTCCCTCTTGGGTGTCTAGTATTTGACCATTCTTCCCGTTTATTGCTCTGATAGCTACTCTGGGCGACTCCTTTTTGTATAACCATTCCAGCAGCCTTCCTGGCTTATCCCCGCCCGCATGTTGCCTTTCCGTATACTTCTTATAGCTTAAGTTACACAGCCTCTCCCAGTGCCCCTTGCACGCCTGCTGTAATTTATGTATAGCTTCGGCGGCCTCCGGGGAGTTATCCCCCTTGTTCATGATCGTTTCTAGTTCCACCTCAGTTTTTTGTAGTTCCTGGATTATTCCGCCCTGGAGCCCTTTGGATTTTGCTATAGCTGATCCCCTTACCACCACCTTAAAAGCTTCCCACAGTTTGCCCGCCGAGTCCACACTTCCGGTATTCTTTTCAAAATATTCCATGATGTCCTCCCTCAGGTCTTCTCTGAACATTGTGTCTTTCAGCGCCTCAGCTCTGAGCCGCCACGTGGGGATCTTCGCTCTGGTGGGCAGATGTTGCCATGTTATGATCAATGGGGAGTGGTCCGAGAAGACCCTAGCTTTATATTCTGCCTGCACGATCTCTCCAGTCACATCAGAGGAAACAAACATGTAATCTAGCCTCGTGTACAAGTTTTGTGGGGCCGCATAGTGCAAATAATGCCTGTCTTGCGGGTGGCTCAATCTCCATATATCTTCTAGTGGAAGTTCACCCACCAGGTTCCTCAAAGTTTTGGTAGCTGGAGTGGGTTTGTTCCGTTTCCCATCAGACCTTTCCATTTCGGTGTCCAGCGTACAGTTAAAGTCCCCCCCCCCCCCATATGACTGATCCTCCCAGGTACGGGCAGACTTTGCCATACAGGGTCTTGGTTGGCGGGCATATGAGTTGATGATGCACACGTCCTTATTTTCGATCAATCCCCTAATTACCACCATCCTCCCGTCTGAGTCTGCTTTGGTCTGTATTAGCTGAAAAGGCATATGCAGGGTGATCCGAGTAGTTACCCCCTAGCGTATGCCGAATATGTTGCCCCAATTGTGGTCCCCTTCCATTTACCCCATATAACCTCCAGTTTGTCCTTCGTGGGGTTGGTTTCTTGTAACAGAGCTATATCTACCTTCTGCCTCTTCAGGTACATCATAATCTTGTTCCTCTTTAAATAACTATTGAGCCCTCTAACATTCCAGTTCATTATCTTGAGGTCTCCCATTTTCAGCCATACCCTATCCCCCCTCTATCCCTTCTCCTCTTTTTTTGTTGTGCGCAGTAGAGCACGGGTGTAAGCTCATTCCCCAACTAATTCTACTGCAAACTCCCCAACTCCCCTCCCTCCCGCCTCCCATCCCGTCCCCAACTGTTTCCCAGCTCCATCCCTGGATCTCAGGCATCCCCGCATTTGGCCTGGCTATTCCGGTGCTAGGAGCCTAGCAGGGGGTTACCGCACTATCGGTAACCCGACTAACCTATCTAATTGGGTATGAGTTTGGGTTCCCTTTCTCTCCCGCTTTCTGCTAAAACAACTCTGCCTGTCACTACTTTGCATCCTATATCTATAATCAAGTCACAGTTTATACAGCACCTCAGCCTCTGCAACCATTTTCTCGTTACTCCATACTGCTCTCCTTTTGATCATCTGCTCCAGTCGGACAGTTTCGTGCATCCAGCCACTCCGTCGCTTCTTCTGGGGTCTCAAAGAAAATTGCTTGGTTCTTAAACCACCTTAAGCTTTGCCGGATACATCAACATGTATTTGTAGCCCGCCTCTCGCAGTCTCCTCTTCACTGTTCCAAAGTTCAGTCACTGTCTCTGCACCTGCAGCGTGTAGTCCGGTTACGCGGTGGTAGACGCGGAAGCCCTTTGTATTGTACCCCCTTTGTGGAAGTGTTCCAGAATCTTTTCTCTGTCGTGATAGTTTAGTATTTTGGCAATGATCGGTCTTGGGGGGGGTGAGGGGAGGGGAGGTACCAGGGGGGTCCTTCTTGTCAGAGCCCTATGCGCTCTTTCCACCGCAAATCCTTGGGTGAGTGCCCCTCCTTCTATTTCTTGCAACAGCATGGTCTCAATATACTCGGTGGGGTTCAGTCCCTCCTGTCCCTCCGGGAGCCCCACAATAGGTATATTGTTTCTCCTTGGGCGTCCTTCGGCTTCCTCAGCTCTGTTCTCCAGGTTGTTCACTTGTTGTTGCAATGTGTGGATCTCCGAGGCATGCGATGCGCAGGTAGTTGTGTTTGATTTCACTTCTTTCTCCAGCTCACTTGTTTGTTCCGCAATTTTCTTTACATTCTGTCTTAGTAGGTTAACGTCCACTTGTACTGCTTCAATTTTAAATTCTAGAGACTCTTTTAGTGTGGTCATTGCGGCCTCCAGTTTCGTTTCCCTTGTCTTTTTCAGATCTGCGATGGCCTCTAGTATCTGCTGATCGCCGCGCGCTGGGGATGTTTCCGCCTGAGCGCTCCTATCTTTGTTCCTGGACCCCTCCATTGTTTGTGGAGCTCTAGTAAAGTCGTCAATTGTGGGTTGCTTCCCCTTTGTCTTGGGCACCTTGGATGCCATCGCGCTGCAGTTCGAAGTGGTCGGGGCCAAGGTGCCCGATGTTTGCTTTTATGCTCCCTTGCTCAGTGCTAGGTTCCGTTTGGGGGCCATTCACTTTATTTTCTCGGTTCCGGGGCTCTTCCCCAGGTTTAGGGTACTCGAGTGCTCCGTGCGGCCTCCAAAGTCTTATGCCTACTCCAGCCCCTCCTTAAATCACTCCACTGCGGCTACGCTCCATGGGTCCATGTTTGGTCCGTGCTATCTGATCCTCCCGGGGAGGTGTATGTCTCTGTCCGTATAGTTGGTTGCCCGCGCGTGGTTTGGAGGACATTGCACTATGCAGCCTCCAGAAGTGTCCTCACAGCTCACTCCCCAGTGTCACATATGTTTCAGCCGTTTATTCTCCTAAGTGTGGGGTTCTGGCAATGTTTATCTTGGTGTTTCTTGCCTCCACAAGCCTCCAGGTAGATGCACTCCTTGATCAGTGGTCACATATCATTGCCTGGATTGTGTGTTTATGGATTATGGAGTGGGGCCGTCTCTGTGTGTTTCTGGGATGCCCACCTTTTAATATTCGGCCTATCTTCTGCCCCTGGCCGTTCACTACTAGGTACCCACGTGGTCTCTGATGAATGCTCCTTGTTACAACTCGCTTGGCCACGTACCATCTGCCTCGGAGTGCTAATGCGTATTGTGACCTCCCACTCCTTATAGCACCCTCAGTATGTCGGAGGCTAGCAACTTTAGACACTGGGTAGTTAGCTTGCAGTCTATCTGGATGTGCCTGTTTTCCATCACGGTCTCGTAGTAGCATGCACACCCCGGCAGGAGGTGGCTTGCATGTACCCCTGTTCCTACTCGCCTGGGTGTCCCACACTCATCACAGAGCTTGTTGGCAGTGTCCTGCGCGCAGACTCTGCTGAGTTATCCTCTGCGCGTATTCTGCAATAATGTGGCTTGAGGCCTTATGCATGTGAATATCATCCACTTCTTCCGTTCAGGCCCCGCCCCAGTCAAAATATTATGGTCTGCCAGTTGCTTCCTGCGCACTGCATTTGGTCTTCTTATTGCAGCATGTTTCATGCCCGGCTTGGGCGCTGCCTATGTCCTAGGGTAATTTGTCATGCAATGCTTATAACACTTAGATCTGTTTTCTGGGACATAACCAGCGTTGCATATTCCATTCATACACCACAGTCTCCTGTTTAACGTACGGTAACGAATATCCGAACTGCCAGCTTTTCTCTCAGGCAGGTTCCATCCATCCTGCCACTGAATCCACCTTGTTCATTGCTTCAACTTCATGCGCCTCCACGATCCCGCCTAGGCTTTATCTGGACTGCCGTCACCTCTGATCGCTCCTCGAACATTTGTAGCGTACCAGAGTGTCCTGCACTTTCACAGGCTATCGCTTCCACGGCTACCCCCACATTGCGCGCCTCCTTCCATCTGGTTCCGGATTTTGGCTGATCTTGAATGATTGTTGCAATGCTGTCTGTTACGCTTGTGTGTCCAGCCGTAACCACGGTGTACATCTGTGCAGTGCTACAATATTGGGCACTCATACACTTTTCAGCCTCAATGTATTTCCAGCTTCCAGATGTATCACGGAGCCTTATGCTATGTTATGTGAGGCTCCGTTAGCAGGGGCGCAGCTCCTGTTGCCTGTGCACTGTTCCATCGTTGTCCTCCAAGTGGTATACGGTAGTGGGGGCATGAGCCACTACCTCCTCGCGTAGTGAGTTGCCAGTGCAGGCACCCAGCAAGCTTTACGATCCGCGGCTCTCCGACCTCTGCGTTGATCCAGTGCGGGCTCCCACTGGGTTGTTGCCTCGCTGGTTCGTCTTACACTGAGGCAATCTCTTGTCGTGGTGCTTCCCTTCTCCAGCCCACCATCATCGCTGCACCGCCATCTTGTTTCTTCCTCCACGCCGGGTCTCAGACTTCGGTCAGCCCGTTCGTCATTGTTTTGTCATTTTAGGTGCTCCTTCAGTGCCTGGTGGTGCTCGGCTTCTTTATATACACGGTGCTGCAACTATAGGTGCTGATGCTCACGTTAACCTCCGTTTCAGGGCAGGATCGGTGACGGATCAAGGGGAATCACGTCCTACAGCATGGCTGCTTAGCCACGCCCCCGTCGAGTTGTTGAAATGCTTAATGTTGAGCCTTGCCACCTCCCGTGGTTGTGCATGCGTGTACTGCTATGTATTCTTGTATTCATGAGCATGTGAATCCATGCCAGACCCCGAGCTGGAGAAGGAACAAGTTACTTACCTGTAACTGTTGTTCTCCAGCATGGGTCTGGCATGGATTCACGTGCAAACCCTCCCTCAAACCCCTGTGCGGCTCTTCCCTTGGTCCTAATGCCACTTTATGTGCTACCAAATCTGAAGATGGCTGCTATAGGAGGGACTTAGGTAGAGGGCAGTCATTGGCTGGGGGTAGTATGACCCAGAGACCAGTGATTGGTTATTAGTAGAAAGACAGTTCAGAAATTAAACTGATTTTTTTATTTACCGAGGATTCCCAGCCTGATGACGGGGAATATTCATGAGCATGTGAATCCATGCCACACCCATGCTGGAGAACAACAGTTACAGGTAAGTAACTTGTTCCTTTCAACAATAGGGTAGCCCAGAGTTTCCCAAGTGAACACCCATGTGGTGCCTAACTCTTCTGTAGCTGGTATTCCCCATCTCGTATTAACAGTTCTTTGTACTTTCTTCAATTAGCCGTTTGCTACTTTTGTTCAACACAGTTTGGTTTCTTATCGGCTCTCGCCTCGATTCACTGGCTGTGATGAACCACTTGGCTCTTCTTGTCTCTTGAGTCAAGGCCGGTACCACGGTGAAAAGCGTCTCTCCCCGGCTTGATTATCAGCATAGGTGGGCCTTGTGAACCGTTGACATCTGCTGCAACACACGCTGGCGATTGTTGGCGGTCTTACGATTCCTTCCGCAAAGGTTTCACAGGCCTTGGTCGGAAGGGCAAGGTCGCTTCCCTCCTTGTTACCCTTTCGGTTTGCACCGTCTTTCTCCTCCTCTTGAACAGCCATGCTGAGTTAGCTCTCTCGTCGTGCTGTCTGCCTTGCTTGTCTTGTGCTCCACCTTTTATCCCTGTGGGGAAAGGAAAGAGCCGTCGGGTATGTGCGGTTCCGGTCAATTGCCTGAGTTTGCCTGACCCTTAGGTTGGGACATGTCAGGTGAATGTCTTTAGTGTTAGTGGTGTCGGAACAGGGGCTGGGGTAGAGTTTCTAAGAATCCTACGTGGTAGGATGGGGAAAAGGTGTTCTAAGATGGAGGAATTATATTCTTTGTCCTGGGGTGGGGGTAGGTGAATTCAGAAGAGTGAGTTTGGTAGGGTTTGTGAAACAAATGGGAATGACGGGGATTATTATGAAATGAACAGGGGGGATTGTGGGAACTGTAGTGTTTTGTCTGAGCAGATTGGGAGTGTGGAAATAATAATCAAGAGGGATGGGAAGGGAAATGACTGGGAGTATTCTGGTAGAATAAAGGAAAACGGGGATTCTGAGAGAGGTAGTTTCTGAATGCAGTGGGATTGTTGGATTTTGTCAAGAGAGATGTGATGTGAGGAATGGAGGCAGGTGAGGTGCAGCCTACAAACGCCTCAGGGACTCCGTCGTCCCCACCTTCTTCTTCGGTATAATACTGCGTCTCAGCTGGGGCATTCCTCCGAACATATCCCTGGGTTCCCTTACCCAGGTGGTCCTCCCTCTTCCGTCTACCCCTAGGGTTGGGATTTGAGAGAGCCGGTTCTTCCCTGGCCACTTGAATAAGGGATTCCTGGAATCTATTTGGGAGAATACCCTTCGGTTTCTCACAGAGCCTAGACACTTCATGGCTCTCTCTGCTACATCATAGAGGGAGTCCAACATCGCTTCCCCTGCAAATCTCTCCTTTTATGTCTGGTCCTCTATTAGTGACAAATCTGATCACCCTATGGTATGTCAAGAACTGTCCACTCGATATATCATGGGACTACATCAGTTCAATTAAACTCAACTGTGTCCCCTCCTGGTACAGGTCCCTCAGAGTTATGACTCCTTTCAGTTCCCACTGAAGTCTAATGCAATGCGCCACCTCCGAGCTCCCCCACAGATTGCCACCAGTGATAAATTGGGTCTCGTTTGCCCACCATCCGCCACAGTCTATTCCTCAGTCTTTGTCCCAAGTCCACCAGGGCAGACTTCGCGGCTAGGCCTGTTCCCACCGCCCAGAGCACTTCCTTCAAGTAAAACGGGGTGACTTCGTCCAGCAGCAATTATGAATCTAGGGAGATCTAGTCGGTCAACCAGGCCACAGTAAATTGCAATTGGCCAGCAAGTTAGTATGCCTCAAAATGCAGCTGCCTGATCCCTCCGTCCCTGTAGTCCCTTCGTAGTGTGTCCAGCGAGATACACCAGCCCTCCCCCCCCGCACACCCTGGGTGAATTCCCTCACCATTGAGTTGAGATTCTGAAAAAAAAGCTCATGGAATCTCATAGGGTAGGTTCATAAAGTGGTACAACAGGCACAACAGCACCACCACTTTAAGTAGTACGATGCTGCCCATCATTGATATCAGAATACTCTGCCAGAATTCCATGGATCTCTCTACTCCCCGGAGCGCCCTCATCATGTTTGCCTCGTGCTCCGTCCTATGGTCGTGGTAAATGTCAATCCCCAAATCCCAAAAAGTATGCCCCTCCCATTGTATGCCCAGAATCGGTAGGTTCTGCTGCCCCAACTCCCCCAGGCCGGACAGTGGGAACAGTCTCGACTTTGCTTTGCCTATGGTTATACCAGACAGCTTCGCAAAGCTGTCCAGTACTATAAGGTAGATTTGATTCTGAGTCTGCATGTAGAGAAGCATGTCATCTGCATACAATGAGATCACGCGCCTGTTCGCCCCAATTGGTATACCGGCTTCCTTGAAGTCTGCTCTAAAGAAGGCTGCCAGCGGCTCTAGTGCCATAATAAACAACATAGTGGAAAGTGGGCACCCTTGCCTAGTTCCCTTGCCCAGTTCCCACGCCTCCGAAATATGTCTCCCGGTCTTGACCCGAGCCTTCAGCTTCTCATACAATAAGTGTACCCATCTCGCAAAACACAGCCCCGCTGCAAAACGCTGCATGCAGGCGGTCCCACCTCCGAGTCAAATGCCTTTGTTGCGTCCAGTGACACCACTGCATATTCTGCTTATTCCCCTTTTGTTTTGTCTATTATATGGTGCAACCTGCGTAGGTTCCAGGACATGTTTCTACTTGGGACATAGCCTGTTTGATCGGGATGCATCAAGGTGCCAATAACACCCTTCAGTCTGTTCGCCAGCATTGCTGCAAGGATTTCGCAATCTTGAATTATCATTGAGCGGTCTGTATGATCCGCACTCAAGTGGTGGCTTGCCCGATTTTAGTTTCTGCACTATGATGGATTCTCAAAGGCTTGCCGGCAGTAGGCCCACCTCGTACGCCTCTGGGGCGTCGAGCATCTCCACCTGCTCCTGCTTTAGACGGAGCAGGTCGATCTCCATCGAGATGTCCTCTAGATCTCTGGCGTATCCTTCCTTGCCCGCATTATATAAGCACCGATCGAACCGGTTAAAGACTGCAATGATCTCGCTCTGGGCTCTGCATTCCCCCCCACATTCGTCCCTGATAGTTTATTATGCTGCTCCTCGCCTCCGCGCGGCACAGACATGCAAGCAATCTCCTGGGCTTGTCCCCCGTTTTATGGAGTCTCTCAGTGTATTTACTGTAGCCATACCTACCCCAGCGCTCCCAGGCTGTGATGCAGGCCTGCTTGAGCTCCACCAACCTCTTCTCACACCCCACTGAGTGGTTCCTTCCCCTGTCAGTGCTTCCATTTGTGCTTCTATGCTAGAGATGACCTGTAGCAAGTCCTTTTGTATGCCTCTCATGTTCCCTATTGCCTCCCCTCTCGTTACCACCTTGAAGGATTCCCACAAGGTCCCCGCGCAGTCGACACTTGCCTCGTTAAGATGAAAGAATTCCTCAATCTTGTCCCGCATATGGGCCCGGAACGTATCATCAAGCAATGCCTCAGCTCGTAGCTTCTGTGTCGGAATTGGGGGTGTATCTGCCATCTTCTGCCATGTCACCACGAAAAGTGCATGGTCTGAAAGTACTCTCGCCTTGTAGTCAGCTGCGATAAATTCACCCACGGTTTCGATGGCCCTGAGCATATAATCTATGCTTGTGTGCACCCCATGCAGGCTTGAGTACTCTCCAGCATGGGGTCTGGCATGGATTCACATGCTCATGAATATTCCGTCGTCAGGCTGGGAATCCTCGGTAAAGAAAAATCAGTATCAGTTTTGTTTCTGATCTGTCTTTCGTAGTAGTAACCAATCACTGATCTCTGCGTCATACTGACCACAGCCAATGACTGCCATCTCCCTAAGCCCCGCCTCTGGCAGCCATCTTCAGATTTGGTAGCACGTGAAGTGGCAGTATGACCAAGTGAAGAGCCGCAGAGGGGTAGGCGGGAAGGTTCGCATGTGAATCCATGCCAGACCCATGCTGGAGAACAACAGTTACAGGTAAGTAACTTGTTCCTTCTCCAGCATGGGGTCTGGCATGGATTCACATGCTCATGAGTAAAAGAATACATAGCAGTACACACATGTACAACCACGGGAGGTGGCAAAGGCTCAACATTAAGCATTACATCCAAAACTCAACATTAAGCAATTCTTACCTCCTCACCAGGCTCACCTTAGGCGAACAGGTTGCGCAGCACTGCTTGGCCGACCCTGGACTCCTCCCTGGAATCCCGATCGACGCAGTAGAATTTCGTGAAGGTGTGCGTCGACCTCCACGTAGCAGCCCTGCAGATGTCCAGCAAGGGCACACCAGATAGGAACGCCGTGGTAGCTGCGATCGCTCTGGTGGAATGGGCTCTCGGACGGCCAGGCAGCGGTCGGTTTGCCAACCGATGACAGTACATGATACAGCCGGAGAGCCATCTGGAAATGGAAGCCTTCGACAGAGCCTTCCCCTGATTGACAGGTCCAAAGTTCACAAAAAGTTGTGACGTCTTCCGAAAACTCTTCGTGCGGTCCACGTAGAACTTCAGCGCTCTAGCCACATCCAGCGAGTGCAAAGTCCTTTCAGCCGGCGACGAAGGCGACGGGAAGAAAACAGGCAACACCAAGGGTTCGTTGAGGTGGAAGTCCGACGGCACCTTGGGCATGAAGGAGGGGTGCGTCCTGAGCACTACCCTTGTGTCGTGAAAAGTCAAGTACGGGGGCTTGTAGGAAAGGGCCTGGATCTCTCCCACCCGTCGTGCGGAGGTGATGGCCACAAGAAACGCTGTTTTCCACGACAAGAACTTCAACGGAGCTGAGTGCAGAGGCTCGAACGGAGGTCCCATGAGCTTGGTCAGCACCACGTTGAGCTCCCACGCCGGGGCCGGGGCCTTCACCGGCGGGAACGTTCTGAACAGTCCCTTCATGAATTCTTTCACCAGACAATGAGACCACAAAGACGTCCCTCCCGTGGTTCTGGTGTATCGGGAGATCGCAGCAAGATGAATCTTGATGGAAGTGTGCGCCAGCCCAGCCTTGGCCAGCGTCAGCAGGTACGGCAGTACTTGAGGAGCCGTAATGAGGGTTAATCTTCTGTGCGTGGCACCAGACAGAGAACCTCTTCCATTTGTGTCCGTGGCATTTAAGAGTTGAGGACGCCCTGGCCTTTGCAAGAACCTCTCTGCAGTCGGCCGGTATGTCGTAACAGCCAAACTCTAACAGATCAGAAACCAAACTGATACTGATTTTTCTTTACCGAGGATTCCCAGCCTGACGACGGGGAATATTCATGAGCATGTGAATCCATGCCAGACCCATGCTGGAGAACAACAGTTACAGGTAAGTAACTTGTTCCATATGAGTAGTCCCTCCTGTCCCTGTGTAGCTGCCTCCAAATGTCTCCCCTTCCAAATCCTGCAGTAAAGTCCACAGCGCTTTTGCTCGTGGTGCCTGCTTCCTACATTTGTCGTCTGTCCCGTCTAGCGCTGGGTCTAGAGTACAATTGTAGCCCCCCCACCCAGAGCCATAGGGCCCCTCTGTACAGTGCCAACCGAGAGCCTAGTGATCTGAAAAAACGAGTAGCGTCATGATTAGGAACGTACATGTGGATTATGCAAATCGTGCTCTGTCCAGAAACCCCTATACAATAGTCAGCCTGCCCTCATTGTCACATTTACATTCCAACAGCTTGAACAGCACCGAGGGAGCTATCCACACCAATGTGCCCCGGCATACGCGAGTACGGTGATCCCTGTACAGCCCTCCCCACTTATTCACAATTATGGCTTGCTTGGCTGCCAGAAGGTGCGTCTCCTGCAGTAAGGCCACATGTTACCCCTTTGCTGATCAAGTAAGTGTGCACCTTGTTGCATTTGATATAGGTATTGAGCCCACACACGTTCCAAGAGACGACCCTGATGTCACTCATTCTGCCGATCAGTTCTCTCTGCCACCACCTCCATACCTCCCCCTCATTATCCATCCTAGTCCATCGGAGGTGCACCCAGCGCCTACAACGGTAGGCAGGTCGCAGGACTGGTTAGCATGAAATTGAGCTCAACATATAACAGTCCCAAAACCCCAACAAGTGCCCAGCAGCGCCCAAGCCGTTCAGGCTCAGCTGCTTCTCACACTTAACCATTATCGCACCCTTCCTTAGGCCGATCTCATGTGCAGCAGCAGGGTGCTGCTACATAACACCCAAAAGATTAATGGCGGGGGGTAGAGGCGCCCGACCATGGACTGCCTCCCAGCAGTCAAAGAGTCAGTAACCTATTTTCCACGTATCTTGTGGGGTCCCTGCCCTCAGGCCCCTCCAGCAGGCCCAGTATCCTCATACTGTTCCGCCGTGCTCTTCCCTCTGCGTCTTCCACTCTGCTCTCCAGCGCAGCCACTTTCTGTCTCCGCTTCTGCACTTCAGACCTGGTCCCAGCTATGTTTTGCCTGTTTTCGTCAGCCTGTGTCTCCACCGTCTGTACTCTGTCGGCCAATGCCCGGACATCTTGCCGCAGCAACCCCACATCTATCTGGACCTCATCTATTCCCCTTTCCAGGATGGACTGCAGTGTTGCAATGGCTTTCTGGATCTGGTTCTCATCTGCTTTCGCCTCCTGTGGCATGGCGCCGCTTCCCGTCGGAGCCTCACTGCTTCCTTTCTCTTTTCGTGCAAATGCATCCATCCTGCTGTTTATCCGGCATACGTTCAAGATTTCCTTCTTGTGGCACTATGGCAGACGGTAATCCTGCACCCAGTTCTGTTGGCGGGGGAAGAGTATCCCTGTGTGGGCCTGTTCTGTGCAGATTATAGCCCAGTGCATCCTGGCGTCTCCGATCCGTCTGCTCCGGGTGATCTCCCAGCAGTGCCCAAGGCTGTTTACCCTCAGCTGTGTGCAGCGTGCCTGTTGTCCAGCTGCACACTTTAGGGGATTATGGCTCGTCACTGCTTTAGGTGCTATTGCGCCCCAGCGCCACAATCTCAGCTGCTTGTGTTGCACTGTGCGTTACCGGACTCGCCAGTGCTGCCAGTACGGGTTTGCTCCGCAGGGAGTCGGTCTCCCCCACGCTGAGGCTGCCGGTTTCTTATCCATTTCAAGATGCAGGCTTTGCAGTCCAGCTGCCTGCACAGTTATATCTGGCTAGGCTTGCCCCATTCGTGGTTCAATGCTGTCCCTGTCTAGCATGCCAACCTCGATCCACTGCACCACAATCTCCTGTCTTTATTGCGCATTAAGTTCAGTGTGTTCTATCTCAGTTTTTGGCGTGTGTCAACCCCTGCGGGGTGACTTCCGTGCCCCACCTAGTTGATGGAATGCGAATCAGTGCCAATTATTCTTCCTGCACGTTGGGTGTTTGGATTAAGCTGTTAGGTAGACCAAACAGGGTTGTCTCGGTGTCAGAGGCAGTAAAGGGACCAGTCAATTTGCGCTGTCCCCAGGAGCGTGCATGCTTCATTGTCCCAAGCGGAGCCCTAAACAGGCCTTAAAATCTTCCAGGGCCACCTTTCTGAATGTTCTTTCCACCCCTCTGTTTAGTACGCACAGGGAAGGCAGAGTCCCTCTCGCCCCAGCTCACCTGCTCCTCCTCTGCTTGTTCCGAGTGTTTGCGTCAGTCGTCCACAGCAGGGCCCCCCTCCCGCGGGCTGCTGCACCATGTTGCTCCGCAGGCCCCCCTCTCTCTTAATGCTCTGCAGTATGGTTGCCGGCCCGCTCTTGTGCGCCTCTGTTTCTGCAAGCCTCCGCAGCTCCTCCAACTGGACAATCAGTACCCCGGGGGCCACCTCTCCTTCTCCCCGCATTAGCTCCGGTTCTGATGCCATGGAGCACCCAAAGCCACTTCGCAGCTTGCGCCATCTTCCTTTGCCAACCCTTACGGCGAGTCACGTCTTCTTCACAGCCCACATGGTGCTCGCTCTCTCACTGGTGTTCCCCGTGTGCTAGGGCTTGCAGCTCCTAGATTTTCTGCAGTTTTGGGTAGTTTAAGAGCAGTAGGGCTAATCAGTTAGTCTGATCAGGCAGGCAGAAGCTTACGGGTTGAGCGTCCTCAATGCATGGATGCTGGCCACGCCTCCTGGGTACATGTCATATATATCCATCCTCCATCCCCTGCTATATCTACCCAGTGTTTTGTGTAGTTCTCTGGGTCGGGGCAACTGTGGTGGTACCTGGGGGATGAAGACATTGCTCTATCACAACCATGTGTCACTTGTTTGGATAGTCTGTCTGAACCGCGCTATCTTTTGTGCCACGAGGTGCCTCCTGTATCCCAATTGAAACCATCATCATTGCGCTGCTAGACATTGCATTGGCACAACACTTAAGTCCCAGCTGGCAGGTGCAGAATGTTGCTAATACGCGCACGACGACGGGAACCAACATCTTCACGATCGCCCCATCTAGGATGGTGCCCAAGAAAAAAGTTTGTTAAACCAGTCAGTCTCTTGTATGCCCACTTCTATTTTATATTGGTATGGGACCCGTTTTCCGTGGCGTTGGGTGGTACGTAGGCACATCATGAATCACCAATTTTCCTGCCGACCACTCCCTCCATGGCAGTGAGCAGGTCCAGCACGTATCTATTCTGTAGTGTCATTAGCCTGATTGCGTGCATTTCCATCTTGATTGCGTTGAAACCTTGCTCTGTGTCATTAGCCAGTCTGATCAATTCCCACTGCATGATCTGGAGCCACTTGGCATTCACGGTGGTCTGCACCCCCTGGTAGGAACAGCGATGCAAAAAATGATTCTTCTTTGCTGTAGAGCCGGTGTTAATCTGGTATTTTTCTTTTACTAATTGTGAGGAATCTTGCGATAGATAATTCGATCTTCTTGTAAACAAATGTTCTCTTTTTTATTTATCTGGTAGGATGCGAAAGGTGTGCCTAACCGACAAACGTCCTAATCCCACTAATATTTTTCTTCATGGATCACCAGGTGCGCTGAGTGCAACAAGGCCAGTGTGCAGGTGCCCCTCCATGATGGCGGGAGGTGCAAAAACGCCTGCAGGCCACACACCCAGTAGTTATCGATGATGGTAGCAGTCCCTTTTTTGAGATCTGGTCTGTTTAATGTTGTATTGCACCCACTATTGACCCCCAAAGGGACGATCCCATCGTTGTAAAAACACAGTTGGTATACTTCCTGCTTTTGCACTTTGACTGGTTTTTCCATTGCCTCGATCCATGGGTGTATTGCCACCTGTCCATTCCAGTATCTGCCGCTCGCACTGTTTACTTTATCACTTTTTCTCCAAACCCTACTAGTCCTCCTGCAGCTCATTGGACTTTCTTGCCATCTGTTCGCCATGAACGTGGCACCTACCAGTTCCAGATACGGCCTTTGCAAGTATTGCACCGTCTTGGAGTATTGGGCACATTGCAGTTGTTCAGGGTCTGCCACTTCTAGTTGTATACTTCATGCCTGGAAAGTGCTTCGCAGCCTGCACAATCTCGGATGCAGTCAGCATTGAGCCTCCACAATTGAAATTTCCTATGACATTAACACTTTGGTGTCTCCCGATGCTTGTGGAATCAAGGAGCACACGTAACAGCTTTTATTAACTTTCGTTTTCCCCACTTAGCTCATGTCTGCGTACCAACTATTACTTAACTCTGGATGATGCACATCTTCTATTGTATCTAACCCAAGTGGTATTGATCGTATTTAATCCCTCTATTTTGTATTTTAAGACGTTTTGTGAAAGTGAAATACCAGAAAAGCCAGCGTCATTTACAATTATGTTAGAGAACACATTTGATAACATGAGCGGATTTGCAACGCGCCCCAAACATTGCTGGGTGACAAGAGTATCATTTAGAAATATATTAACCTATTTATCATGGACTGTGGTCACAGTATTATTTTTGTCAGTTGTATTTGTAATTGCATATGCATTATTGTCATGTGTTAAAGATCCCATAGAGCCATTAGTAACCGATCTGTTAATACTAGTTGCATTTCCTATACCCCCTTTTTATATCGTTACTCCATATTAAACTACATGTTATGGTATGTTATAGTTTTTTGTATCAAGGTACAGCACAACTGACACCAATGAGGCAACCTAGCGCTAGTAACTGAGCAAAAAGGCCGCAATCAAGCAACAAGATTTAGAAAAGCAAGGTTTTTAAAGCCTTTCTGAATTGCAAATGACCAGCCGTGGAGCGAAGTGCAATCGGCAGAGCGTTCCACAGCTGAGCGGCCCTCTCCGAAAATGAACGGCCACCAATGTGTGCACAGTGAAATCTGGGCACAGACACAAAAAAGTGGTCCTTAGAGCGTAGCAATCGGCCAGGAACATAAGGCTGAAACTTTGACCGCAGATAGTCTGGCCCAGCCACATGAAAGGCCCTGTTGGCAAGACAGAGCCTTAAAATGCACACGTTTGACCACTGCCAGCCAATTTAAGGCAGACAGAACAGGTGAGATGTGCGCCCGGTAAGAGGCCCCAGTAACCAGCCGGGCAGCTGAATTCTGAAAGATTTGAAGGCGTTTCAGCAGATAGTCGGATTGTGCAAGATAAAATTGCAATAATCAATCCAGCTAAGGACCAAGTCTGCAACCACCGGAGCACGAAGATGATCAGGAATAAACTGTAGAATTTTCATCAGGATCCTGAGCTGGAAATGGCCAGCCTGACATGATCTACATACAGAACTGATCTGAGAGGACATGGAAAGGGAGGTGGAGATTTTTACACCAAGATTCTTGACAACAGGTGAAACTGTAGGAAAAGAGCCAAAAGAGGGCCGCCACAGTGAAGGAATCCAGGAAGTGGTGACCGACTCAGAGCCCACAACCAAAACCTCAGACTACTCCCCCTTCAACTTGAGCCAGTTGTCGCTCATCCAACCACCCACATCCTGCAGACATTCTCTCAGCTGAGTAGCCTGGGCAGAGTGGAGAAGGTCCAGGCGAACTAGGATCTGAGTATCATCAGCGTAAGAGTAGCATCTGAAGCCGTGGGAGCGGATTGGAGCAGCAAGCGGCTGGATGTAAATGTTGAACAGTGTAGGGGAAAGGGCAGAACCCTGAGGAACCCCACACACCAAAGCCAAGCTGGCAGAGAGAAACAGCTGCACAGAAAACAGCTGAGAACGATCAGACAACAAGGACTGGAACCAAGCGAGAACAGGACCAGTGACCCCAGCAGCAGCCAGACAACTGATCAGGATGGGGTGGTCGACAGTATGAAAAGCAGCTGAAAGATCCAGCAAGATCAATGTCGCTACTCCACCCTGATCAGAAATCAGCCTAAGATCATCCACCACCGGGTTCAAAACGTGTTAAATCCTAAATATATTCCTACTCCAAACAGAAATAGCAAATATACTAGCTAACCAATGTATCACACATATGTACATTGGAGAAAACAGTTACAAGAGGATATTGATGAAAATGAAAACGTTGCTTTTTATAAATGGAGTTGTTGTACCCCTGCGAGACCCATGTACATCCATTGCAAGGTAAATGCATGGAAATGAGACAATAGAGATGAAAAAATTAGAAAGAGAGAAAGAGAGCTCTCAATGCAAAGAATACATAGCAGCGTTTTTATTTATTGTAGAGGTATGCTCCTTGTAGGACCCCCCCCCCTTTTTTTCAGTAAGCTTAAAAATAGATTGGGGAGACACCAGCAGTCAATCTGCAGTAAACCGTTGTTGTATAGGATTTTTGATTTTTACCTGCAGAAGAGGTATTGTTTGGCAGGCACTCAATGTGTACGGTTTCAGTATTTTATTGAGTTTGGGCAGGGAGTGCGCCCTGGGGTTCTTTGCGAACATCAGATGAATGCACCCAGTACCGTACTTCACAACCCTTTACCGCAAGAGGAATAGAATAAACAACCTCAAAGGGGCGGCTCCTGCCACCAGCGGACAAAGTTTTTTTGTAAAGACGATTTTGGTGGAGTATCATATGCAGCTCTGGTTGTTCTTCAGTCCTTGGCAGTCAGATCTGTTCGTTAGGGCACACAAGTAGCTACAAAATCTGTCCCCTAGAATGGACGCAGCCCTGTGAGCTTCAGATGTTCATGCTCTCCTGATTGGAGATGGAGACGTGTGCTTGCGGCACCATGTTACCTCCTCGTGGCGCGATAAATGAGGATCCTTACAGGGCTGCTTGCGAATGCTGAACAAAGCAAGAGGTAAGCAGTGCACCCAATTCTTTTTTTGGGTGGTGCAAAACTTACAAAGTTTATTCTTGAGAAGACCATTGATCCTCTCGACAAATCTGTTGGTCTGGGGGTGGTAAATTGTACACATCCTATGCTTGATGGCTATAAATGCAGTAACTTCATTAAAAAGCTCATTGGCAAAGTTTGTGCCGTTATTGGATCTTTAAACCTCACACACTCTCATCGATGAAAGACCTCTCGCACTAAAATCTTGGCTGCACTTTTTGCATCAGGGTGTGCACAAGGACCAGCCTCCACTGACCGTGAGAAAGGACACACAACCACTATCCGGTAGCAGGATCCATTACACCTTTCATCCATGTCCAGGTAATCAATGTGTAACTTGCGGAATGGCCCAGTAGGTCGGGGCAGAGCACTTTGGATAGTTCTTAAAGTGAGACCAGTATTGTAACTTTGACACGTGGTACAGTTGATAGCCATGTTAGTTATTGCCTCCTGCAGATTGGGGACCAACTAGTCCTCCTGTACGTCTGTGGCGATTTGTTGCTTAGATACATGGGAAGGGTGATGCAGCTGGTTGAACGTGACGAGCAACCACACGTACGGCATAACTGTTTTGCCCGTTTCTTGTCATCACAGTAAATCTGTAGAGATTGCTTACATCCTCTTTAACCACAATTCTTTCTCTTCCTGTGGGGCTCGTCCCTGCAATTTTATTAGTCGGGCAATCTGTAAGGAATTGTAGGAGTCTGGCAATTGTTCCCTGCTCTATGCTACCACTGGGTACTGAGAAACACTCTGCACCGGTAAAAATGAAGCTTGCTTGGCCTCCGCAGCAGCATTATAGATTGAGACCTCATCTGTATCGTTAGTATGGGCGGTGCATTTCACCACTGCTATCGTCAAAGATGGTTGGGATAATGCATCAATTCGTTTTTCTAACAGTGCTGCATGTTGTGCTGGGGACCCATCAGTTCTCTTAAATCCCGCCCTCTTCCACTGTGCCAGGCCTACGTGCACTGTGGTGGTGACATAAGCCAAATCAGTGTAGATGGTGACATGGCACCGTTGAGACGCTACACGTGCCTCAATGAGCGCTATAGGTTCTGATGAGTGGGCCAAATAGTGCGTAGGTAATCTCTTCTGCACAATACCTAGTATATTCTGTCCACCAAGCGTACCTGCTGCCCCAGTATGCCTCAAACCTGAACTCTGGTCAATAGTTGCTGACCCATCAAGGAAAAGCACCCCCCCGGCCCCTTAAAGGGAACTATCTCTTGCCTACCGGATATCATCCCTCTGCCCCTGAAATGACACACAATTGTGTGTTACCACGTCTTCCTCGGTGCACGGCTCAGTTGCAAAGGTGGCAGGATTTACAGTTGTAGAACTCGCTATATGAATGTTAGGACTGGTCATGATGATTTCATAAGCGAACGCCCGTTACGTGGTCAGAGTTAATTTGGAGTGCTCCAAAATGGCAAACACTGTGTGCTTGACATGCAGTGTCACAAACACCCTATAACAATTGTGGAGCTCTTCTTAATCGCAAATGCAGTTGCAGCAAGTGCCTGTTTGTGTGGGAACTGGCCCTGCGTTACAGAATCGAGCAGTCCGCTGTAGTAGGCCAAAACATGTGGCCCATTGTGCTCTTTTGTGTAATTACTGCAGTCATCAATTAGCCATTTGATTGGGAAAAGAGAGAATTCTTGCATGTAATCAGGCGGACCAGCACTGGGGCCGGGAAGATCACTTCTTTCAGAGCGTTAAAATTGGTGAGCATGTCCTCCGTCCATGCAATTTTCTGGTAATTCTTTTGGGCCTCTTTAAGGCGCTGTAGCACGGGTTTGTGTACTCCAGATACTCTAGAATCCATGCCCTACAGTAATTACACAACCCTAAAAAAATGTGCATCTCTTTGACAGTTTTGGGCTGTAGGGTGCTGCGCACAGACAGCGCGATCGGGTATAATTTTCTTCCCGTGGACAGATATCAATCAGCTGGAGTAAATGGAGCACTTCTTGAAGACAATATTGTAGCTTCACCTTATCTACCTTCTACGCCAGTAGCTGCAGGAGGGTGGTGGAATCCTTCCTGCACTGCTGTTCACTGTTGCTACACACCAGCAAATCATCAACATACTGAATGATGGTACTGGGCACTTGGATATTTCCTAAGTCAGCATGTAAGGTCCTTTTGCAGATGCTGGGGGGACTCACAGTACCCATGAGGCAATCTTCTGGGCTCATTTCCCCATGCGTAAACGCGATGCGGTACTGTGAATCGGGGTGCAGGTGTATAGGGAAGGCAGCGTTTTTAAGATCTACCACGATGAAGTGGTAGATACCCTAGGGATTCTGCATAGTATTGTTGCAGGGTTTGGAACTACAGGAAATTCTGCATGGACAATGTCGGTCAGAGGACGAAGGCCCTGGATCATCCTCCAACTCCCGCCTTTTGCCTTTTTTCTCAGATCGCTGTGTTATATGGGAGGTAGAGAACACTATGATTCAGAAGTGCCACAATTGTATCATGTATTCCCTCCTAAGCTTCTGTGGACAGCATGTACTGTTTAACCCAGGGCAGCACTTCTCCTGGCTTCAGTATTATACTAACCGGCGCCACTCCCTGCAAAAGCCCTAAATCGTGGGCACTAGTTGTCCATAACCTTTCTGGTACTTGCTCTAAGTCACTCCCTGTAAATGGGGGCGGGTTGACAAGGGCCATCAAGGAACATTGTTCCTTCCGGTATTGTACCACAGTGTCACAAGGGATACACATTGCCAACACAATTTCTCCATCCCTGTCCTCAAACTACTCTGCATCTGTCACTTCCTTGAGGGGCACAGTTGGGTCAATGCACAGCACTGCCCGCCATTCGCACCCATGAGCATCTGTCCCAACCGATAAAATCCTTTTGGCCAACACAACCAGGCCCTTCAAATCTAGGCACAATATCGTGCCTGCCACAAGCTCTGGGGTTACCACTGGTCGGAAAATGAAATGTGATGGTACCCGCTAAAACGCCTTACCAATCTACGCCACTGCATCAAGCAAAACTGTTATTCCATAGAAAAACATATCTGGGTCTACTGAGATGCTGCAGACCACCACTTCTCCTCCTCCAGCCTGAATGATGGCCATTGCCTTTAAAACACATACCTAGGGTGGCGCATGGAAATAGTCATGTTCAGCTTGCTCAACAAATCCTGTGCCAACAGATTTATGGGGGACGCCTCTGAGTATAGTAAGGGTGCACGCACAACTTTCCCTCCTATTTTGATAGCTACCTCTTCTGTGGTGACTGCCCCAGAGAATCCATGCGTGTCGAGAGTTTCACCTGATAGCTGAAAGTTTCCTTCACTGATCCATGATTTAGTGGCACTTGTATCGACCATAAAGATGAATTGCTTATTACCTATCTAAGCACCCACCAAAGGTTCCCCATCAGGGTGGGTAGTCATGGACAGGACTGGGTACGCATGCGCTTTCTGTGGGCTGTCCTAATCAGGATAAGTACTAGTACCCGGGAACATGAAGGGGTTTCCTCCCATGACACTAACCCCTCGTTAAGGTGCTACTGTTCCATTCGGCACTACATCAGGTGTGGACATCTGGCCTCTGTACAAGGTGTTCTGATGGGCCGCTTGTGATTGCACACTAGGAAGCACTTCTGCTTGCATATGTGGGTGGTGGAGGCAACTGGGTGTAAGCCTGATTTATTTCATAAAGTATGGTGGTGATCCTCAGTGGCTTTGGTAGTGTTGTGGTAGGTTGATTGTATGCATTATACCACCACTCCCTGCCTGCTTCTGCATTCTCTTGCAAAATGTCCCCATTTCCCACATCTCCAACACTGAGACGGCCCCATACCACCTCTGGGTCCCATCCCACTGAACCCCCCTCTGTTCCCTTGAAACCGTCCTCTCCCCCGCTGCTGACCTCCTTGGTGCCACTCAGGATACTGATGGGGGCTCTGCCACCCCAATGCACCGTCCTCTACCTGGCCAAAATGCTGCCATCCTTAAATCTCCGCAGGCTGCAGCTTGCTCTGCTGGATTTGCCTCAGTGTTCGCCTTCACCGCCCCTTCCACTGCTATTTTAGCTAACTTCTTCTGCACTAGTTTCGCTTCCTCCACCTGCAACCTTTGAGCGGTTCCTTTTCTCGTTCTTTAATCCTTTTGCAATGGTGTGTTTATTATAGTCTGAATCTCAGCCCACCCTTTCGCTTCTATGCCCACTATTTTGTCACGCGCTTTCTGATCCCCTTTTAGTAACCAAATAAAAAAGAGGAACTGATCAGTCCTGCTGGTCACCAGTCTCCGCTTGCCACATCTCATGCACTTTTAAACTTTATTGAAAATGTGGCTAGCAGTACTAACCTAGACTTGTGAGGAGGAATATGTGAACTCATTACCCCTACCTTCCCGCCCCAAAAATATATGGTCTGAATTCCTAACGTTTTTGTCCAGCCTTTCTACAGATTGAACTCTGAGCATTCCAATCATTTACTATGGTTTGTTAACCTTGTAAGAATGTATTGTTTACTAAATATGTTGTTCCTATACAGACCAGTACAGTAGAGATGTAACTCAGATGTCTGTATCTATACTAAGAAATCAACATGTAACCTCTTGTGCTCTGATATGTTTGCCAATAAATAAAAGGTTAAAATAAATGAAGGAAAAGAATGGTATTGAGCTGCATCTTCATCGTCCCCCATAGTGTACTGCATTATGGACTGTAAATCAGGTGTATCGGGGTACGCCCATCACAGTATGTCCCACACTTGTGCCCTATTATTGAAAGTTTCCCCATCCTGTGCATAATCATCTACTCCGGGGTACCCCGCCTTGACCCACAGGTCCCCGGCCTGATCCTCCACAATTGCAACAAGTAAGCTTTTCATGTCTCCTACCGCCAAAGGAACCCCAGCTGTCTCAAAGACGTATAGCCGCTTCCTACCCCCGGCAGTAAGGGAAAGGAGCGCTTTGATCAAATTGTTTTTATCCATCTGCGCCTATGGCACATAATTCGCCCTCCCATGTTCCTTGTGTATTAACAACATTTGCTTGCCTAATCCCCGCTCGCCGCTTCCCTTTTTCCTTGGCACCGCTACCCGCTGAATACAGAAGGCCAATCGCTCGCCCCCCACAAACTTTCTACCTCTGGCTTAATTTCTGGAGCCCTTCCTGTACCTCTTGGTGCACCTTCCTGTCCGACCTCACTGTCCTATAACCTGCACTTTCTGCCCCTCGATCTCTACTCCCGTGCTTCTCGACATGCACAACCTTAATAGCGGTGCTATCCCATCTAAACAAAATGTCCCCAGCCCTCCACTCATCCAACCCACACCCTGGTTTGCTCACCCCTTCTTTCACTGCCCTGATCCTGGCCATCTCTGCTTGCATTGCCTCTAATGCATCCACTAATTCTTTCTTTGATTTGGCCTTCCACTGTGTAATGCTGTTTGGGTGTTGGGCCATATGGGGGTGGAGCGATGGCAGGTGGGGGCACATATGTTGGGTTGGTGTATCCTGTGGCCGGATGGGCGGTGAGTGGATGGACCCTTTCTCTAGGTGCGGGTTGAGGCGCTTCCTCGGGCGCCTTTGTGATTCCAACATTTGATGGGGCACTATCTTCACGTTGGGGCATACACCCTGCGGTATCCTCTATATCCTGCACTGTTTTCCACAGGTCTAAAATGTATTTTAGCTTCTACAGTTGTCTACCCTTATACTTAGCGGTTAGAAACGTGCTCATGTGTTCTAATATCTCAGAACCTTGCTCTGGCCAGGTGTGGGGCATTCCCCCTTGTGTCTTTACTAACCACTGCTTGTGGTACTTCTCTATCTTGTCCTTGTACAATGGCAACTGTGAGAAACCTGAGGGTATTCTCACAGTAAGACCTCAAGACTCCCTTATTCAGGTGGTCAGGACACGGCCATCGCTGTTGGATCCAGTACCTGGGAGTGGACTAGTGGTAGAGGATCACCTGGGTAAGGGAACCCAGGGTTATGCTAGGGGGAATACCCAAGGTGAGACACGGTATGTCCCAGGAGAAGACAAGGAGGCTGAGATCCCTGAGACCTTTATGGGCTGTGTCTCATCTGGCCCCCTCTCTCCCATAAAATCTCCTCCTGTATCAAAACCTATCAACTCTCCTCCATCTGGTAAATCACCTAGGAACACGAAACCTATTGAACTGGAAAAATACTGCTCCCAGAAACCATACCTTAATTCTGATTTCTATCTGTCATGCCTTTCCCAATACACGATTACGGAGACGGCTTACCCCTCCTCTGAAAGCTCTCTGCCGACTTCATGCTCATGATGCCCCCGCCGTGCCTCGCACCACGGCCACTCACCGTGAGGCGCTCGCCGCACCGCCACAGAGACCCTGTCAATTGCAGTTTATACTGCGGCCCCAATGACGGTTGCCTTGGCAACTGCAGGACACGCAGAAGGTGTCTGCAGCCGCTCGCGTAAAACAGAAGGGGCTCCCATGACTAACTGCCATGACAACCAGCTTAAATACAGCCGCAACGCTTCACACGCCACTTCTCAGCTGTGTCCGTGGGCCGGCTTGCGTGGCGTTTGTTTTGCTTCTTCGTTTTTTGCTGCTTCCTGGATTTTCTGGCTTTCTGATCCCTGGCTTTGTCTTCATTGGACTGCTCGCCTGGATACTGCCTGGATTACGTTCGCTACAGCTTTCTTTCTGCGCTGGAAGTGACTGTTTTGCTCAACCTCGGCCTGCTCAAGGATTGCTTTTGGACTGCCCTTATCTGCACCACGCACTCGGGCTGCCTACAGTGCGCTCCTTTGGGAAACCATTGCCTGGTACCACGCAAGTGAACTGCCCCTTGCATTTCTTTGGAACCCTTTCCCCATTTTTGCTGGGGACTTGTTTCTGCATCCAGTCACACCTAGGGTTCTCTTTTGCTGCTGGAACCTGTTACCCTCTCAGCACCTCGGGTGGGGAAACGTCTCCTGTCACACGGGAGCCTGTACACCTTCCCCGCTTCCACGCCTGTTACAGTCTTCACCTAGGTAGGTTAAAGAATTGGATACCTTGTTTCCTATTGTCATTAGCCCTATATATGTACACGCCTGCTTCAATTTTTCCTTTTCAGCCAACTGGAGACCCGGTGCTATTGTTCCAGCCACCTGTGGCATCAATGACTGGCGAGTGAGTGAGCCTGCTCTCCCTGGCTGGTACTTTGGGACAGAGGTATTTTATATCCACATGACAGTTGCTTCTTGACACTATCCACCAACTCTTGACCATCCTTTTCCACACCCTTTGATTGTTATTTTCCAGACACTCAGCTTATCTTGGCAAAACACTACCGGTCTCAGAATCCTCTGCGTCCATATCACAAATCCTAACAATCCCATTCCCCTGATTATTTTCCGACTTCTCTGTCAAAAGTAACCTACCCTGCCGAGAACCCCACTAACCCGAATACAAAGGGCTTTCTTCCACGTAACACTTCTTACCCTTCCAACTCGGCAAGACACCTGGAAACTCTACCATTTTCTTTTTCCCGACAGAATACTAGAACTATTTACCTGACATGTCAGGAAATTGATTATAATTACTCACACCTGACAGCCCTTTCCTTTCCCCATAGGAATAAAAAGTGGAGCAGGCGAGCACAGGAGAAGCAAGGCGAGAAAGGAGAGCATAGCAGACATTGCGACGAGATGGCTACCAAGCGGCAATTCAATAGAAGGAGAAAGGCGGCGGGAAGCGAGACGGTGGTGAGGAGAGCCAATGACCTTGCCCTCTTTGTCCCAGACCCGCAGAACCTTCATCGAGGAGAATCTAAGACCGTGGACAGTAGCCCCAGTGTCAGGCTGCAGGTGTCAACGGTACGCAGGGCCAGCCTATGTTGATAAGGAGGAGTAAAGGAGGCTCCTCCGCCCGTGGTACCGGCTTTGACCCCAAAGAAACCTAAAGCCATGTGGATAAGCACAGCCAGTGAGACGAGGGGAGAATCGATAAAAGCCGGGATGTGTTGAGTGTAAATCGCAGAGTGGCAAGGTTGAACATATTTAATTGAACTGTGATTGAACTCTAAAAGGTGGTTAAGGGGAGACCAGCTGAAGATGGAAACCGGCACCACGTGGGTGCTAACTCGAGAAGCGCTGGTGACCCCCCGATAGAAAAGAACGACCGAAACCAGAATGCCAAAGAAAGGCAGCCAAAGGAATCCAAAGCGGTCATACGTGGGGGTCAAGCAAAAGTCCCGTACATTAGAAAAACTTTGATTTGTGAATTGGCATGAAAGCAATGGAACTGAATCCTGTATAGTAAATGAGGAAAAGGGACATGATTCCCGCAAATATTTGAAACCAGTAGAATGCAGGGAGAAGGGTTTGAGCCCGACTGAGGGAGGTCCAGGGGTGAAGCCTTCACCCAACGGCTGGCAGTTAAGAGAGGTCCGAGCCCGAATGAGGGTGATCCAAGGAGTTGAGCTATCACCCAAAGTTTAATGAGAAAAGAATAAGAGACACAAAGAAATACTATTGAGAAAGAGGGAGTTATCACCCAAGGACTAGCATTCAAGCAAGATATGAGCCCGACAGAGGGAGATCCAGGGGTGAAATCGTCACCAGAGTACCGTCAGTCAAGAGGGGTCCGAGCCCGACCGAGGGAGATCCAGGGGCAAAGCACTCATCCAACCTTTATGTGAAAAATGATACGTGACAGGTCAGCTCAGAAGAGGGAGACTCAGGTGTGCAGTCATCACCCTATTTGAACTTTGGAATACAATTGAGAAGGGTCAGCCCGGAGAGGTGGACCCAGGGGTGAACCGTTATCACTGTAGCAAACTTTCATTTGTTAAGGGAACTTTTGTTCTGTTGAAACACATCAGGCCCTGAAGGCAAGATACTTTCAGAGGAAACAAGACTTGGCCATTGACGGCCCTGAGAACTGCCATTGGAACTTTTGGCTTGTGCTGTAGAAGCCCAAGACCATACTGTGCTACAAGCTCCAAGCTCCAACCTTAGACCGTGCTCAAACCGTGGGGAAGGGAGACCCAAGCCACCGCATCCTGATGTATTATTTGAGAACACTTCTTCCTTTTCTTCAGAACTATCCCGCACCCTTTTCTGTATTAATCATAAGGTTTGGCACTATGACCCCTAGCGGTACCCCCTGCCCCTGTAACCTCTCCTAGCCCCTACTGCACATTTCCAGACCTCTGTTTGATCCAAAAGCGCTGGGGGTGCCTGGGATGATTGTTCCTCCTTCCCAACAAATGGGCAAATCTTCTATTAGCACCTGGCCCCACAGCTAAGCCTAATAAAATGAAATATGTTTTAGGGCCTTTGGTCCCCTTCCTGCAGAGGCCAATACTGTTTGGTTCTCCTCGGTTGTTGCATCGTTGCTGAGAGTAGTGACTCAGCAGACCTACTGCCAGACAAATGTGGTTGCGCTTGTGATAGTAACTGTCCCTGTCTCGTGGGGTTAGGGACATCTCTCAGCCTGGTGTGGGAGGCTTAATGGGTTTAATGTTAGAGCCAGGACTTTCCCAGATGCGGACTGTGGGAGTTGGGAGGGCCCCAGTTTCTACCCCTTCCCCTTGTTTCAGGTTGCACAAACGCAGTACCACTGTCTTATCATCCCATGCCTCCTCAGAACCATTCTGCCCAATGTCTTTGTTTTCCTTGCAGCATCTGTAATACCAACAATAGTAATTAACTTGTCAGTGAGTGCTCGGAGTGAAATCCAGATGAACAGAGAAGAGGCAGAACGAACAGTGCAGCAGCATGGACAAAGTACGTCGGTTCATGACCCACTTCAGTGGAAATAACACAGTGAACATGAACGCGAGGTGCTCCCCTCAAATCCACCCACCAGGAGAGAACCAGAGCTGGCAGAAAGACAGCACAAGCCTGAATGCAGCACAGCCAGCAAGACTAGTGCTGACTCGAACAATAGGCTTACCTGCAGGAGGGGGCAGCAGGGCAAAACTTAGTTTACACATGTACCGCCAGAAGACCCTCACATAAACTGAGACATTCATTGTTGCAGGCCACCATTGTTTGAGACGGGCGATCCCACAGATGAAAAAGCAACGGGATCCTGACCCCTTTTGAATCTTTGCCTGTTTCTAACACCTGCCCTGGGGAAGAACAGCCACCGCCTGGCCCGTTGCACTAGCTGTGGGATAGAGACAATGGAGGGGCAAGAGGGTGGATAAAAGGGAGGTCAGGAAGCAGGAAGGTGTGGGTTATTCGTGTGAGACCCAGTAGGACCAAGAGACTCGCTGGAGGAAGAACAGCGCACAGAAGTGTGGATGAGATTTATTGAAGGAGTGTGCCATGGTGCAGTATTGGCTGGTGGGAAAGAGTGGTACTGAAGTTAGAGTGTGCGTGAAAAGCAATAATAGTGGTATAGTACAAAGTGAAAGGAGAGTGACTGAAGGGGACGTGAGGGGGAGGTGTGGGTGGAGTAGTAGTGGTGTGGAGAGGGGAGTAGTAGTAGTAGCAGTTTGGTGAGATGGTTACTGTGGAGAGAGTAGTAGTGGTGTAGAGAGTAGTTGTAATTGTGATGTGGAGGGAGGGGATTAGAAGAGAAAGAGAGGGAATAAAATAGTAGCAGGGAGCAAGATCGGAGGGTGGAGATGAACAGTAGAGAGAGGAATATTGGGGGGGTTAGAAGAAACGTGTCAGGGAGAGAGAGATTGTGGGTGAAGTAGGACGGAGGAGAGTAGGAATATAAAGGCAGAGTGACAGGACCTAGGAGGAGGAGTAGTCGTCTATGTAAGGGTAAGAGCAAGGTAGGCTGGAATGTCTTAAAAGCACCAAAATCCAACTTAAGTCCTCTCTCATCTCACGGATTTTAGAGCAGGCACCACTTAGATTGTTCCCTGAGGGAGCCTTAGATAGACAATGCATTTGCCTTTCGGACCATCACATATAGTAAGACAGGCTTTAGACAGTAAGAGTTCTCCAGCATGGGGTCTAGCATGGATTCGCATGCTCATGAATATTCCCCGTCGTCAGGCCGGGAAACCTTGGTAAAAAGAAAAACTGTTTCTCTTACAAACTGTATTACAATCGCTGTCCTCTGGGTCATACTGCCCCCAGCCAATGACAGTCCTCTCCCTAAGCCCCTCCTCTGGCAGCCATCTTCAGATTTTTACCGCACGTTTCAATGTTGGGAGTCCTCGAGTTTTTCTCTGTGAGCTACATCTAAATTTGTTACGCTTTTCGACAGAAAAAGTTTCTATTTTTGTCAAAAAAGAGCCTGTGTGCTCTTCTCGCCATCTGCCGACAGCGGGGATCCGTTTGTCGGTGAACTTCAGCGCCCCTCAAGGGCAAGGATCGTCAAGGTTTCTTCAAAGTTTCCACAAGGCCAACGGGCCTACTCCGCACCTCTGGCCATGACGGAGGAGTAGGAGGAAGAAAGGTCCCTTTTCAGGCCATGCACCAGATGCGTTCTACGAAACGTGTTTGTAGAGGACAAACATCTCCAATTACTTCTACTGTCTTCACCTGGAAGGAGAGTGCGAGATCAGCCTCGGCTTCTCCAAGAAAACAATGAAGGATCGACACTGTACAATGGTGGTGTGGCTAAACACCAAGGCCTCTGCCCTGTCCCCCGAACAGGGTCATGCCTCACCCAGGACCGGCCAGTCGGAGGAGCTGGCTTCTAAGTCCTTTGCGGGCCTCCCATCCGTGAGGGCCCAAGACGAGGCCAAGAACTGCAAGTCTTGTTCCTTCGTGGTAGCTGCGCAAGCGGGTGCCGTTATGGGCAGGGCGCGATCAACATCAGCATGGTGCCTCCATTGCCAGTCAGCAATGAAGCTCCTCCTCAAAAAGGAAATCATCCAACCGGGCTAAGCTGCGGGAGAAGCCTGAGAAGCCAAGGACGGAGGAAAAGGTGGCCGACCTGCCCAAGAAGGCCCAGGCGGCGCAGGAGAAGTCTTCGTCAATGATTGAGCTAGTGGCCACTGCTCTCTCGAAGATCGAAAGGGGCTGACCCAGTGAAGGTAATTCATTGTGCCCAGGGTGTTCCTGCCTCCACTGTGACTATAGCAAGGCCTGCTGGCACGCCGGATAATAGGATGCTGTCTCTGAGCCCGTCCCGACCCCTCAGGATGCAAAAAGGGGGGAGGGGGAGAAGTCCAAGGCCAGCCCCAGGCTGTGCCTCAGGCCATGGAAATTTCGTCCACAAACGACTAGGACCTGGATATCCTGCACACGGTCCACAGGAACGGGGAGAATGATGACGCGGTGGCAGCGCAGGGCCCCGATCATGCCAGTGCAGCCAAAGGATGTATCCCTGGACCTCCTATCGACCCTACACACTTTGGTGTCAGAAATCCGGAAAAGAATGCTGAGGCCCTGGTCCCTTTGGCCCACGATCAGCCTCCGGCTAAGAAGTGGAAGGATCACCCGATGTCTCTGTTTCAGCCGCCACATCTGCGTAGGGCCCGCCCACCCCCAGTGGACCCGGACATGGGGACGGCCAGGGTGACAATGATATTGTCACGGCGGGTAGATCTCTGCAGCCGAGGGAGTCCCCGCTGGATGAGGTGGAGTTGTTTCATTCCATGGTCACCAAACCTTCCAAGCTTTTCCAGCTTACGGCTGAGGAGACCAAGAAGAAGGGTTTCCTGTACCAGAGGCCAAAAGGAAGACCATCATGGCGGTACACCTTCTGGACGACGTGTGGAAGGAGGACCTGCTCCTCTTGAAGAACCCTTACACGGCCCCGGCCAAGCCAGATAGGCTGGAGAAAAAGTACTGGGTGCAGGAGTCTGCATCCAGGTGCTTACGGTCGCAACTGTCGGACTCGTTGGTTTCGGCGACTGCAAGGGAAAGGTCTTCGAACCCCTCCTCGTCGTCCTCGGTCCCTCCAGAGAGCGAGGGCAAGAAGTTGGATGCCATGGGAAGGAAGGGTATTTCCACTGCAGCATCAACCATCAAGGCGGCCAACGCACTGGCGATCCTGGCCAGGGTGCTGTGGTACAAGCCGGGCCCGATTCTTGAGTTCCTCCCCGATGACGAGAACATATAGGCGATTGCCTTCTTGAAGGAGGGAGTGGTGGCTTTGGACCATGCCATTACGGTGGCGCTGAACATCGCAAACACTGGTTTCTGGCAGATGGGGAACAGTGTCTGCCTCCGCCGTCACGGCTGGCTGAAGGACATGAATTTCCGCTTTTAGGTCCAGGCGAGGACACTGGACATGCTGTTCGGAGATGACCTTTTTTGGAAGGCCGTCGACGAGTCCCTGCAAGCCATCAAGGTGGTTACAGAGACGGCCCCTGCCCTGGGCACTCTCCAGCAACACTGCTGTTCCTTTCGCTCCCCCAGAGGGAAGACAGGCAGATCAACAAATGTTTTCTCTTCTGCGTACCGCCAGCCCTCCAGGTCCACAATCCAGGAGGCCTACAGAGGCCGTTCCAAAGCCTTCGTTGGAGGTGCCACGCCCTCAAGGCAGGACGCTGGTGCCGAAGCAGGACCAAACCAGCCAGGATGTCGGGCACCCACCCATGCACCCCGGTGGGATGCCGGCTGACCGTATTCGTCAGCGAGTGGAAGAAGATCTCCACCGACGAATGGGTGCTAGACCCTCTTGCCCAATGACATACCCTTGAGTTTCAGCACAGGTGTTCATGGATCCCTCCAGTGGCCCGGCAGGAGCAGCACATCCTTCAAACTTGGAGGAGGTACGTGCCATGCTACGAAAAGGGGCAATAGAGCTGGTTCTGGCTTTAGTCCAAAAGAAAACCGTAGGATGGAGGCCCATTTCAGACCTGCGGCGTCTCAACAAGTACCTCTAGTCCCAAAGATTCAGGATGGTCACGTCGCAGCACGTGCTCGGCCAACTGGAGGCAGGAAACTTCTTGACGTCGCTCGACCTGGAGGACACCTTCTTCCACGTCCCCATTCACAAGAAGCACTGAATGTTCCTGCGCTTCATAGTGCAGGGACGGCACTACCAGTTCAAGGCCCTCCACTTCGGCCTGAAGTCGGCCCCCAGGGTGTACACGAAGTGCCTGGCACCAATGGTGGCCAATCTGCGTCTACAGGGGATACACATGTACCTGTACCTTGACGATTGGCTCATCAGGACCAGTTTGCGAGAATTAGCCGTCGGACACATGGAGTCAACCGTCCAGCTGCTGACGGACCTGGGATTCTCATCAACTATGCAAAGTCCTGCTTGATACCATCACAGAATGCTCTGTTCCTAGGAGCCAGACTCAACAGTCTCCTGCCTAGCGTTGCCCTCGGAGGACTGAGTAGCAGTCATGCTGAGGAAAGTGCAACGGTTGTTGGCACTGAATCTACATTATTCACCTCTACAGGTTACGGATGCAACCTCTTCAGGAGTTCCTGGACGCTCGCTGGATACAGGTGTCCGGAAGCTTCGCGGACAAGATCCTGTTCGATGAGGAGTTCCGTCAAGCGGTAAGGTGGTGGGCCGTTCACTCCAACATTGCCCAGGGCACAGGGTTTCAAAACCTTCCATACCAGGAAACAGTCACCACAGACACTTTGCTGGGTGTCTGGGGAGCCCACACCGGACATCTGCATGCCAGAGGCCTGTGGTTGCCGGAGGAGAAGGATCTACACATCAATATCCTGGAGCTATGGGCAGTGTTGTGGGCCCTCAGGTCATTCCTTCTGTCTCTGAAGTGCAAGATGGTGAGGATGTTCACAGACAACACCACCATGATGTTCTACATCAGGAAGCAGGGAAGCAGGGGAGCACTCGATCCCCAGCGCTCTCCAAAAGGGCGCAGGATTTGTGGCACTGGGCTCTGTGGCAAAAGATGTTCCTCGTCCCTTTTCACCATCGCCGACTCCCTCAGTAGGGCGTTGCGCTCCTGCCACAAGTGGGAACTTCGGCAGGACTAAGTGTACTGCATCTTCATCGATCTGTTTTCAACAGCAGCAAACTTCAAATGTAAGATGTTTGCCAGCAGGTTCCACCAACCAAGGAGCATGGTGGTCGCTTTCTCCTTCCCGTGGGAAGGCCTGTTTCTGTACGCGTTCCTGCCGTTGCCTCTCCTAATACAGTCACCAACACACTCAAACCTTGCCGATGCAGGATGATGCTCATCGCGCCGGCGTGGCCAAGGCAGATTTGGTACCCGGGCCTTTTCAGCCTGTCAGCGTCGCCTCCGGTCAAACTACTAGTATTCCCGGATCTTCTCACCAGAGAAGGTGGCACAGTCCTGCATCACGACCTAGGATCGCTGAACCTGAGGGCTTGGCTCCGGCAGCGTTAGAGTTTGGAGGATACGAGTTGCCAGCGGACTGCAGGGAGGTCCTTGCCAAGTCCAAAGCTTCATAGACTTTGAAGTGTTATGGTCACAAATGGAAGCGTTTCGGTACGTGGTGCCAGTCGCAGAAGATCACCCCTCTGAGGGTCACGGCCCTGCAGATTCTTCCATATTTGTTATCATTGGCAAGGGCTGGACTGGCGCACGCCTCTCTCAAGGTGCATCTGGCAGCGATCTCCCGTTACTCCAGGTCTCCAGGAAGATCTTCACTTTGGTCTGACCATCTCGTCAAGGAGTTCCTCAAAGGACTATTTCGATCTTTCCCACCTGTGAAGGCTCCTGTCCCGGCGTGGGACCTCAACGTGGTGCTGACAAGGCTCATGGGGGGGCCCCTTCAAGTCTATGCATCAGGTCCCTCAAGGTCCTCTCATGGAAAATGACTTTTCTTGTGGCCATCCGAGAGCCCACTCCACCAGAGCTATCGCTGCACTGACAGTGTTCCTGGCTGGTGTGCCCCTGTTGGACATCTGCAGGGCTGCTATGTGGAGGTCCACGCACACCTTCATGAAGTTCTACTGTGTCAACAGAGATTCTAGAGAGGAGTCCAGAGTCGGCCAAGCAGTGCTACGCAACCTGTTCGCTTGAGTTGAGTCTGTTCCACAGGTAAGAGTATTTGCTTCTGTTGAGCTTTGCCACCTCCCGTGGTTGTGTAATGTTGTACTGCTATGTATACATTGTTCATGAGCATGTGGATCCTTGCCAGACCCCATTCTGGAGAAGGAACAAGTTTCTTACCTGTAACTATTGGACAACAATAGTTACAGGTAAATAACTTGTTCCTTATTCAGATTCTCAACAGATTTGCAATGGTGCTTTGACTCTGTTCTCACTCAATGGAACCAGATATTTTCTCCTAAATTCCTTATAGACCTGGACAAAAAATCAGGAAATTAACCAGATTTTAATTTTCATCATCCCAAATTGGGATTTTTTTGTTCTGGTTTTTATCCCTGTTTGCAGTAAAAGACCTCAGCGGCAAAGTGCCCAAGCGAAACCTGATGTCCAGTGCCTGAATGAAAGATGGAACTATGGCATTGTAATAGTCCTCATATCCTGGCAATGGTTTGTAGCTCATATACTCCACTAGCCAGCGCTGAATTACTTAGTATGACTTTGTTTCATCTGTATCTTTTAAAGACCAGCTTTACCATTAACTCGACATTCAGGGGCCTAGTTTGTGGATTTTCCCAAAATGTACTTAAGCCTATCACTGAAAGCCATAAATTTACGTGGCGCATCCACAGCCCTTTGTAGGAGCCTCTCAAAGACATCACGTGGGCAAGAGCATCTTGATACTTGGCCAGTCCCAGATTTTCCCATGCTCTCACCCAGTAAAAAACAGGTCTAATTTCTGCTTCATCATCTATAGGACCTATATCACATTCCATCCTTACTGCTGCTGTTGACATGCTTTGTGGAACAAATAAAATGTTCTTAAGAAATTTGTTCTCGACCACTTTTAAGGGGGGCAGAGTTTACAAATCCCCAGACCTCGGACCCAAAAATGTTGGAAGGTTTAGTTTGTGCTGGGTACACTGCTGTAACTGGCTTGATTGCTCCTCCACCGTGCCTGAATTCAAGGCCCCACTATTTTTTTCCAACGTAACCTTGCCATTCGTGAGCTGTGCCAGCCACCCGCCTCCTGACTAGAAACGAGTGCCCAGGTAATCCTACCATTGCACCTGTTCCAATACCGTGCCCCCTCTGTCACATTCAGACCCCTGGTTTTGGGGTTGCTTGGGCCGAAGACCATCGATTTGGTCTTAACGTTCATCTCCAGCCCAAGGTCACCACAGCTACTTTCAAAGCAGTCCATCGTCTGCTGTAGCCCCATCAGAGACATAGACAGCAATATGCGTTGTCCACGATAAAAAGTGCAGGCATTCTAGCACCCCGGAACTTGGGTGGATACAAATTGGCTGCCAGGAGACCATCAATGACTGAATCTATATAAATACAAAATAGCAGAGGGGGGCAGGACACATCCTTGACGCACACCCCTGTCATCTCCCAAGATCTTAGTTACATTCCCCTCTAGGCTCCATCGAAAGACTGCAGTGTTAGATTACAATCGTCATATGGGCATCAAAATGTTTTCTGGGATGCTCCTGGTCCGAAGTGCCTCCTACAGATGTCCCTTAGGGATGCTGTTGAAGGCCATCTTCAGGTCCACGAACACTGCATACAAGCTGATCTTAGTAATTGATAAATGTTTTTGAATAATCAAAAGGAGCCTAAAACTCTGATCCACCAACCTGATGCCCGTCTGGAAGCCTGCTTGGAGATGGTGTAGTGGTGATGTTCCATCCACCCATGCCTTGAGGTGCTTCAAAATGATTTTGGCAAAAATGTTGCCTGCCGCATCAAGAAGGGAGATAGGCCGCTAATTTAATGGTACAGCCCTATCCCCCTTCTCATATATTGGGACAATTACTGCACCATTCCATGTATCTGGCATCACACCAGTGGCCAGGACCGAGTTGAAGACCTTGGTCAATATTGGCTCCAGATTACAGGCTCACTTTTAAGAGGTCTATCTGGATATTGTTGGGGCCAGGGGCCTTTCCGCTGAGCTGAGACCTCAATGCCTATTCTACCTTCCCCAGATTTAGTAACAAATTGGTAGACCCCTGTCGATAATCTATGGTTGGGGACGCCCACTCACCACTATTGCTTGCACATCACGCTCTGAAACACTTGTGTATGAGCGCGATAGAAATAAAATATGAATTCAATTCACATGGGGAGTGATAAAGAGCCTCAAGTGTTTGTGCCATGCATCGTGGGCAACACAAGCCTGCACAGTTCCATCGCCCTTTAAGTCCCGTCTGTTACAGATGACCAACATTTTTTGTTTCCCCAGCCTTAGCATATTCCAACATCAGGGCCCATTACTCCTTCATATATGCCCATTTCTTACTTTTCAGTAGAGTTTCATACTCACTTTGTAGCATACGAAGATGCACCCCATCGAGTTCTTTAATCTTCTTATAGGCCAACAATTTATTTTTAGCATTTCTGCAAGCCAAGTCGAACCATGGTTCCCCTCTTGTTCCTGGGGTTTACTGATAATTAATGGTATTGACAGGCTGGAGTTTTTCTTTTACATTTACCCAAATTCACAAAGGATATCATTGTCCTCACAATCCCCAGAGCACAGCTCAATATTCCTCATTATTGAACAATAAATCCTTACAACAAGATTCTTTTGTAGCAGGATTGGCCATTTCACAGCACACCGTGCATGTCCAGTGGTCACGACTTCAGCAAGAGTGATAGATCGCCTGATTTCCCCCCTTATTAAACTCCTCAGGGAGAAGGCCAGTGGCCTATTACCACTCTCCAAACGCCCAACCATCTCAAGCCCCGAAACATTTCACCAATCTTGGGTGAGAACCAAAACGTAATCGATTCTTGAACTCCCATTCGGGCCATAAGTATCTTTGGCGGGCTGGTCTGATGGAAACCGGTCATTAGATGCTCTCAGTCCCAGGTTATATAAAATATGCAAAGACTCCATTGCGTGTTTTTGGGTTCTAACCCGTAAGTTTGCAACTATTTGGGGAATGTCTAATGCAGCAGCCTGATCTCCCCAGGATCCCTCAAGTTATTTTATGGGCTCCAGTTGCATGTTGAAATCCCCCATGACAATGATCTTGTGATGATGTCCATCATTCTGTTCCCAGCCTGACACACATTCTTCAAACTTTACAATGACGTTTGGTTGTAATCTCTCTTTTGGCCTGTTGTAGAGGTTAAACCATAACATTCTGCGGTTCTCAGGCGTGCTGATTGCCAGCTGTTGCAAATGCGAGGAGCCCAAGCACTTTCTCTAAGATGTGTAACAGCCCCCGCAATATTCCAAAGTATCATGTTAATGACAGTGCAACATGGGCAAATCATCCTGTCTGTTTCCGTGGGCAGTCAGTGTCATCCAAGCCCTCATGTATGAACGGAGGGCAGACAAGAACTTTGCCTACACTTGGACCAATGACAGTTCCTCGAGTCCCAACATCTTGACCACCCGTCATAATTCGGGTCAGAAATGGTTCTATGGGGACACCTGTCACCTCTGTTGCAGTCAGTTTGAGAACAATGTTGATACCTGGGGGGATAAGATTCAATCAACAAGAGCCCTTGTACCAGTTGAACATCCCTCAAGGCGATCTCAATGTAATCCACCCTGCTGTTAGATTGACTAAATCTTCTACTAGCCACACTGTCTTCCCGGATAACGGAACCGCAACCCCTGTTGTGGCAGATCCAATGTGTAACTTTGACAAATGCCTCTTTGTTTTCAAATGACTCCTTTGAAAACATTAGTCCTAAATATTGATGTAACTCTGTTGCACATTAGAGCCTTTCTTGTTAAATTATATGCCCTTTGTCCTCTCATAATGTCAGGTGTACATTATGGCCATGCTTTGCCGCGGATACTACTTGGGGTAGTGAGGAGGGCCCAGTGCGTGACAGTGCAATTGGATCAATGGGACCTCCCTCAGCTTGCCTCCCTATAAACTCAATAAGGCGGCCTGCCCATGTGGGACATCTATCAGCTGTTGAGCTAAGACGCACTCCCTTGGTGTTTGATTGGTGGGTCTTGGAAATACTCCATTCGTCCACTATTGTGTACACAGGGGCTTTCTACGGCGTGGGAGATGGGGGTCCCACAGAGTGGGTCACCCTTTATGTATCACTGCAATCTCTAATGGTCTGTTTGATGAACCTTGCCTTTAACTCCCACACTTCCTCCAAAATCTAACTCATAATCGCCTTGATGTTTGCCATATCTGCCATAAATTGTCCCATAATACACTCAATGGACTTACCATGGGGTCTGGGGTCACCCACCCTCACGTTGTTTGGCTTTGTTGTTTTGTTTACACTCCATTGTATAGCCCTTGGCACCTTTGCTAGATGGATTTTTTTACCCTGGCTTTGACCTTCGCTTCATGCATTTTGCTACCCGGTCACGGGACTCATCCAAGCTAGATGCAGACTCCTGCCCCAGGATCAAAAACCTGTTAGAAGTTGAAACTGCAATTTCAACCACCTCATATTGTCCATCAGTATCAACAATCACCTTGGGTACTTCAGGGATCAGTACCGGATCTATAGGTGATGGTAGAAGCAATAATTCATCATGATGACTGGGGCGGATAGACTCAATTATACACTGGGGCACCTGCCCGTCCACAGTTGTCTTAACCACAGGGAGGATGTAATTTGTTCCACCCTCTTGCCCTACGTTGAGGCTAGCTTCAAAACCACATAGGGTTTCATTTCACATTCTCCCCGATGTTCCTATTGTAGGGTCGTTGGGTACACTAGGCACTATTGGGTACCATAGTTATTGACTGTGGACTGCAAGTCCTCAGCATCCCCCTCTTGCTACACAATTTGATTTTGCTCCCCTCTTCCCACCACCCTCAGTACTTCCTTCCATATCACTGAGCAAGCCCTTTATTTCCGTAATCAATACATTTACTTTATTTATAGGTTCAAACATGTTAAACAGCTTGCTATGTCTTCACCCAGACGAAGTATCTGATGTTGCTTTTCTTTTAGACATTTTTTATTAGTGCCTAGTGCACACCACTATGTAATCTGTTGTAGGTGGGCCAAAGAATGTATTAGGCACAGGACCCTGCAGTATCATTTGGATCGATTATTCCACAAATGGATGTTCGTTCACAGGTAGCACTCCAGGCTTAAACCACAACTAATTCTTCTGAGCTAAAATCACAACTAGCACAATTATTAAACTGCATTGTTATTCCATGGCCTTACCCTTGGTTGAGTATAATTGAAATTCTAAAAACCTTCCAATATTAATCCCAGTAATTAAAAAAGAAATACAATTGTTTACACAGTCCTGCCACCAAATTTCTTGGGGCCAAATCACTGTTAGCCTTGTTACAAGGTGCTCCTAAAGGCTCATTCACTAAGGAAAAGATATGGCCCACAATGGTGTAGAATTTGCTAAAAACAATAGCAATGATCATTACAGTTGTACCCTCTCATGAAATCGGTGTTAAAAAAAAGTGATTGTGTTCAAGTCTTGGTTCAATTCAAGTACAGAGCAGAGAGAGCAAGAAATAGTCATGCTTGTCCGAGGAATACTCGACGACTCGTGGGGCACCCCTAGTCCGACTCCCCACCCTCAGCACAGTTGGTTAATAGATCCAGTGCTCGATGGTGGATCCCAAAATGTCATGCAGTGTGTCTTGCAGCATAGGAAGTCCTGTCTCCAAAGTCCCCAAACAATAATCACAATGTTAGAGACAAACCAATAGAACATTATTTCGACAGCCGCTTAGAAAAGAAGTTAAAGGTTTGTTAATATTTCAACCTAATTGGTCAGCTGATTCTAGGCGCTCCGTTGCAAAGGGAAACAAGCTTTGCTTTGAAAATAAGGTTAGTGGAGAAATGCAAGCAAATCACCCAGCACAATGTCACTTTTGAAAATAGCTGTTGTTTTTCACAATCACACCGGCCCCAAGGACCTCAGTTACTTTGTTGCAACATTGTTGCCAGTATCTTTGGATCTGGGGACATTCCGACAAGATGTGAAAGAAAGTGCCCTCTTCTTGGAGACATCGAAGGCAATTGGGGTCAGTGGATTGGTTCCAGCAGTACAGTGCAACTCAGGGATAGTATACTCTGTGTAAGATTTTGGACTGTATAGTATTGAGGAGATCACGGTTTCTCACAGATATATCAGTGCCATCAACCAGTCCTCAGACTGTATTGGTCCAACATCTGTTTCCCACTTTGATTTGAGCCTAGTGAGTACTTGTGTGGCAAAAGAAGTTATAACATTGTATATTATGGATGTAGTTCTACAGGGTATTTGTTCCAGGACGATATTTCTTACTAGTGGTGTACATTCTGGCATATCCGCAAGCATAGGGAGATGTGCATGTAGTCCGTGTGCCAGTTGACGGTAGTGTTCAGTGGCGGGGAGACCCTATCTGTCAGTTAGTTTCTTGAAGTGTGTCAGGCCACCTCCTGTGAGCATGTCCCTGACCTTAACTATTCCAGCCAATATCCATCCCAGCCATGTCAGTAGTTTATTCAGCTCAGGTAGGTTACTGTTTCTCCATAGTGGTTGCATTGAAGTCGCTTTCTTCCCCCAGCCAATGTGTATGTGTGCTTCTCGCCATATCAGTGTGATGTGGGTTGTCATTGTGCAGAGGGGGGGTTTGGCCAGTGTCTGACAGAGTCATGAGTGGGGATCTATCCTGCATCATGTTGAGTTCTGCTCTAATATGAGGTAAGTCCAGTGGTCGAAGTGAGTGGGAGCGGTTGGGAGCGGTGCTCCCCTACTTTTTTAAATTAAGTTTTACTTTTCCTATACTTTTATTTTAAAAAGAAATCGTTCTGGAATGGTTTCGTTTTAAAATAAAAGTGTAGGAAGAAGTTTAAACTTGCACTTTCAGTGCACTACACTGAACGTTCCCTTAAACAGCAAGTGCATGTGTTTGGGGGTTTGTAATGTGTGTGGGATAGGGCATGGTGATGGGGTTAAGGGGGAGTGGGTGCGTGCCTCCAGGGAACATAGTTCCCCTACTTCTTTTCATACACTGTGACCACTGGGTAAGTCTCTGTCCCATGTAGGATGTCATTGACCACTGCCAACTGGCTTGCCCAGTAGTAGGATTGGAGGTGCAGTAGTCCTATTCCACCGTCCCTGACAGATGTTTGCAGTGTTCGTAGTGCAATAAGTGGGTGTCCTCCTCCCCGTATCAGCGGTCTATGGGCACTTTCCACTTTTTGGAATTCTAATTCTGGTATATGGAGTGGGCCATTTTGAAGTATGTATAAGAAGTGAGGTAGCGCCAGCATCTTGAAAAGAGCAGCTCTACCCACTAGGGTCAACGGAAGCAAACGTCAACAGCTAATAATGCTAGGGGTTCCTGGAGGGCCGGCGCTCTCTCCAGCATCACATGTAGTCTGCAAATGTTCATGCGTGTTGTTCTTTGCGCAATGAATCCACACTGATCCGGGTGTACCATGGAGGATTTCACTTTCTGCAATCTATTTGGGAGTACTTTTGCCAGGATTTTTGTTTTGCTGTAATTAATGAAATTGGTCTGTATGAGCTGCATAGTGTTACGCTCACCTGGCTCCCACAGAGTAGTCGATCTGGACTGGACTGCTGCGGTCTCCACCAATGTGACGCGTAGGGCCGAGACGACGGACTGGACTGGCCCACCTAGCTTCGTTTGCTTGGCCCGTAGGAATATTCTTCTGCAAGTGGAGAAAGGGAATTAACCACCCGTGGAGTTGAGCGTAAATCCCCCTACCCCGTTGTTCTCCCCACTGATCACCTTGGATGTCCCCTCTTATAGTCTCACCTGATGATTTGAAAATATGAGCTCTCCATCCTACATTGAGCGCAGGGGCACGTAGATAACCATTGCTTCACTGGCTCGAAGGAATTGTTGAGTTCCAGGACAATATTGACTCCGATATTTCCGGCAAGACGCCATAAGTATGTAGTTCATAAGAGTTCAAATGCCCGACTTTCACTCTTGTCCGATTCCTTGCAGGTTGCAGCTTGACCCTACTGAAGAGTTCCTCGTGGCAACCGGTAATATTCTGGTAAGGATTTGTATTATCCAACACAGTTCGATAAAATAATGTCCATATGTAACCTGTTGCTTTCTCCCTTATTCAGGCGCTGGGAGAAATTATGAAGTCTCGGGGAATAATGCCTCCGGCGGTAAAATCAGGTAAGTCTTTTGTGGTGAGGAGGGTTCCCCTTGTTAGTCCCTTTGTTTCACCTTGCTGTCCTTTTGTTTCCACTTAGGGGCCGGGGTTCGGCTAGGATGCAGTGGAAGCTGCGCCGACCCGTGAAGAGGAATAGTACCCCCGGTGGTAAGATCATGTAAGTCTATGGTGGGGTATTCCTCTGTGTATTCCCTTGGCTCACCTTGCTGTTCTTGTCTTCTCCTTAGATGCCGGAGTGCGGCAGGAACATGCAGGAGGATGCGGTGAAATGTGAAGATGCTGCGAAGGCCGGTGAGTTCAGCGCGGCGCTGCAGCAGGCGAGGCGATGCGCATAAAATAACTTCTTTCTTCCAGCTCGGAGGCGCGATGGATCGGGAATTCAGGTAAGGATCAAAGGTATTGCTCTTGTTCTAACCTTTTCTCCTTCTTTCTCCCTTTCTCTAGGAGCTCCAAACTCGAGGCGGGCGTGGCAGAAGACTGGATGCAGACTTGCAGGCACGGTGAGCGTTACGCTGCTGGATGCAGAATAACGCGAAGCGTGTGCTGCTCTTCGGGCGTGGTTTAAATAGCCTCCAAAGTAGTTCCAGGTAAGTATTCCTCCCCAGCCCCACTCGAGTAAAAAATAGTCCCTAGGTAAAATAGTCCCTTCCAAGCCTCTTTTGGTTTGGAGCTCTTGCAGCATGGTCTGCATCAGGTAAGTTTGCAGCATGGTCTGCATCATGTAAGTTTTAATCTATGAGCCTGGCGCCTATGGCGCCAGGACTGACTCTCCATATGAGCCTGGCGCCATAGGCGCCAAGACTGCATCCAAATAGCCCCTAGCAGGGGTTGTTGGGCTTGCTTGGGGTAACGTGATGCCTGCTTCCGGGGTTGCTGGACTTGGTCTGGGTCCCCGGGGGTAGGCATCATGACACATAGTTCCGGGGGCTTTCCTTGCTTTGTATGACAACAATACTGGCTTTGCATAAATCCAGGGGTAGGATCCCTTGCTGTTTACAGTGAAGAAACATTTTGTGCATGTGAGGGGTAATTTCATTCTCTCCTAATGTTTTCCATGTCTCAACCGGGAACCCATTAGGTCCCAGTGTTTTCCCCGATTGTAGTTGTGAGATAGCAGTTGCAATCTCTGTCTCTGTGATATCTTCTTCTAAATAGGTTTGTTGAGTCGCAACCAAACACGGGACCATAATGTCATCTAAAATGGTTATGTTATGTTTACTGATTCCGTAGGGGATTTGTAAAGAGTTTCATAGTAGTCCGCAAAGCACTCGGCTATGTCACAATCTCAGGTCGTGCGGTTTTGAGTTCCCTGACCTGTCGGTGACCAGCATCCCTTCTTTCCAGCCAAGCCAATATTTTGCCAGCTTTGTCCCCAGTCTCATACAGCCGTGTGCGCATCTCTAAGTGTGCTCGTTTGGCATTATCTAGGGTGATATTGCGGAGGCGTTCCATGGCTACCAGGAGGGATCGGTGCGTCTCGGGCAATCCCCTAGTTATTTGTTCAGTCTCTTGCTGCATTACATCTTGCACTGCCTCCACTACTCTTTGCTGGTACGATTTTATTTGTATTAATTTTTTTTATGTGCCGATGTCCAGGAGAGGATCTCTCCTCGGAGAACCGGTTTGTATGCCTCCCATAGAGTTTCTGGACTGTCTACCGTTCCGTTGTTAATCTCGAAATAAGTGGCTGTTTTGTCATGAATATGATCTATGAATTCCGGGAAGCCGAGGTAATAACTATTTAATCGCCTGGGTGGGTGGGGAGCGGTCCATCGGTCTTTAGTTCTATCATCAGGGGTGAGTGGTTGGAGATTCCTCGGGGGAGCAAGGATGCACTAATTGCCCTTTGGGCGTCTATTGTTGGGAGAAAGAAATAGTCTAGCCTTGAGAGAGAGGCATGGACTCCAAAATGATACGAGTACCCTTTCTCTGTAGGGTGTAGATGTTGCCAGAAATCACTTAGACCTAGTGCCGAAGTGAAGGCAGCCAGTTTAGTGCATTCATTGGGGTTTGTATTTCGGAAATGTGTGCGGTCCAGCGTTACTTTCATGACATCATTAAAATCTCTGCCCAGAACCCAAAGGTCTGACATGTGGGTTGTGATCATGAATGTGATGTCACAAATTAGTTCAGTCATGAGTGCCGGGGGGGCCGACATATACTGCAAGAACTGCAAGTGTATCATTCCATAAAAAGCCCTGTAACAGTACAAATCTGCCACTGGGATCTTGTATCACCTTGGAGAGTATAAAAAGGAAGTCTCTTGTGTAGCAAAACTAAGACCCCCCTGGAACCTGTGGAGAAGCCTTTATGCAATGCTGTCCGGTAGTTTGAACGTCTAAAGAGATTGCACGTTGTACCGACCAGGTGTGTTTCAGTGAGTAGGGCGACATCCGGGGAGTGCCTATCAAGGAATTGTGTGAATAGTCATTGTTTTATCCCGGTACCGAGGCCATCGACATTCCATGTAAGGAGTTTCGGGGATTTCAAACTATTTTTGGTCATTACTGTGTCGGTTCTCTGACGTGTATCTATGCATCAGGAAACATGGGGAAAGTGCCTTGTTTATGTGCATCGTGGTGTGGTTTGGTGATCACCTGGATAGGGGATAGGTCTAAATGGTGTATTTGAGAACAAAAACAAACTTTAAAAAATTCTGTTTCCCCCTCTGTATACTCCATCCCAACCTAAAGCATCTATTACCCGAACTTATTGATCGACAAAACAGTTGGCTATCAAACCATCAAACAAAAACCATACAAACTGCGTCGCCAATCACGATAAAACAGATGACTTCAGAGATGCAGGTAACACGCGAGTTGGGGGGTGGTGCCGGGTCGCACAGCCATGAATCCAATCGTGGTCATTGTTGTTGCACCCTGGTTTGGGTTTAGAAGCTTGTCCTTCCACGGGCGCATCTTTGGTGAGCAGAACTGTCATTTTGTTCTTACTGATTTGTTTACTCATAGTCGACCCTGGGCGGTGGTGGGTCAGGTTCCTGCTTGCGTACTGGCTGATTTGGTGGGTTTCGATTGGGCTGAGCTCAGGATCTGTTGTTTTTGTTTCTTTTCCGGTCTTCAATCCCCTTCGATGTGTTGTTCCGCCCATCTCCATGCATCTCTAGGATCTGTAAAGTGCACTGTTGTGCCTTTGTGATATATCTTGAGTTGTGCCGGGAACAAGAGGTTGTGTTTAACATTCAGGGATTGCAAACTTTTTTTCAGCTGGTCGAAAGATTGCCTGGCACGTTTTACTTCTCTGGTGTAGTCTGGGAAGAAAGCAATTCGAGACCTGTTGTATTCTATTGTTCCTTTAGCGTGGGCCATTTGTAGTAGTGTGTCGTGGTCTCTGTAGTTCAACAATTTGGCAATCATTGTGCGTGGTGGTGCGCCAGCAGTTGGTCGTCCGTTCAGCACACAGTGAGCTTGTTCAATCTAAAAGAAATTGGAGAATGTTTTAGGTGCGAAAATGTCTACCAGCCATTGTTCTAAAAAAAATTCCATGTTTGGTCCCTCCGACTTCTCAGGCAGGCCCAGGATACGGACATTGTTAGTTGGGATCTACTTTCCCCTTCTTCCACCCGGTCTTCCATCGTTTTCAGGCGTGCCATTACTCTGGCCATTTGCTGTTCCCTGCTGCAGAGCCCATCTTGTGCCCCAGATATACGGTTTTCCGCTTCCCCTGTGCAGGACGTTAGTTTTTGCAGGTCATGTCGGAGGAGGGTATCGGGTAATTAAATTGCGGCAAAAATGTTGCTGGTAAAAATAATTGCGGCAAAAATGCCATGGTTTGACCCGGTAAATGTGTACCCCATTATACCATTTAGGGGGAGCAGGGGTGTTCTCCACTCCCCTTAAATGGTATAATGGGTCCAGGGGTTGTGGGGGTGTCCCCCGGATCCTTTACTTGATTGTGGCGCAAAAAACCATGGCATTTTTGCCACAATATTTTGTATTCCCGGCCATTTTTGCCGCGATTTTAAGACCTGGAATCCAGAGGAGGGACACGTCTGCTCTAATACCATCCATCTTTTTTTCCATAGACTCAATTGAGTTGGCGATGGCGTTCATGACGTCTTTCAAGGAGATGGTGTCTTCCATTTCTACCGTGCTATCCAATTGTTCTTGGTTAGCGGGGGAAACCGTTGCAGGCGTAGCGTACTGGTCCATTTTACTTTGGGTGGACACTTTCTAAGCTTGTCTTTGACCATGTTGGGGTGGGACCAGAGGTGGGCCGTCACGCAGATCAGGATGAGAAGTAAGTAACTGTGGAGGCACCTCTGGTGTCACTCCAGTGGCCACATCAGTCTATTTAGATACTTGGGTGTCAACGTTCACCTGCTTGCGGCGTTAGTGTAGGCCGGTGTCTATGTAGGCTTGGGTATTCTAGGTTTAATGGCTGTTTGGTGGATAGCCAAAGGTTCTGTAGCCTGGCTGTTCCTGTCTCCCCTTCACTAGTGGCGCGTCACATGGGTCCGGTTTTAGCAGAGCTGCTTCACTCTCTGTGGAAGGGTCCTGGAGTGGTTGACCCTGCAAGGCCGACAGCTTCTTTCTCGGGTGGTGCTCCTCGATCCTTTAACTAGGTCCTGTTGCTTCTGTGTCCTCCTTTCTGTGGGGGGAGACTCCGTACTGCCAGGGTTCCACTGCTGTATAGGCCACCGGTTATTATTGAGTGTCCTTTCCCTCTGTCGTGCTGTGTTCCTGGTAAGAGATGGTGTTGCTTTCAACTGCCACATTATATTGTTAAATTTAGCCACGCAACAGGCAAAGATTGCAGGCCGTAATCATCTCTGTTCTTCTGGGCAAGGTTGGATTCGTTATCGGGTGTCAAGAGCATAAGCTTTGAGGGGATATGTTTGCAGCTTCGCCCACGATTGCGAGGGAGCGTTCCCCTAAATGTTGGCAATGTGGTGCTGTTGTGGTAGTGCTTAGGCAGGACCATCCAGGGTTGGAAGGGCATCCATTACCCAGCGTTTAATAGCTGTGTAGCACTACCTGGTCAGACATCTGTAGATATGCATTTAGTGCAATGGCTGCTATTGCCGGTTTATGGTGGTTCATCAGCTGCTGCAGGAGGAGCGTCAGTGGCCACTAGTGGGCTGTCCCTATGTACTAGTGGCACTGCGTCGCTCTTTCCTCCCCCAGATTTGCATTCTGGTGTGCCTCCCTGGGTGACTTATTTTATTATATTAGCGTTTGAGTGGGTGAGACTTGCGCATTTCCAGCAGTGGCCGTTGCTTTAAATACATGTGCGCTCATGTCAGATCCCTATGTCCCTGGCCGTGCCTCGCCGCAACACAATAACTACATGGGTATGCAGCGCGCAGTCAATCTATCAACAAGCCACAGTCGTGGGGCAGGTACCGCCATCAACTCACCGGTTGCACAGATCGGGAACAGTATTCTCTATCGTCCCCTCAGTTATTCATCTCGCTGCGGTGGCATGGGGAGGGTTATGCTTGCGCAGTGGGGGATCAGTCCGGTGTTGATTCAAATCTCTGAGGCATCCCATAGAACAGGAAAGACGCCAGAGGTTATGCTAGTGCTTGTGCCTCTGGGTATTGGCGCCAGAGGTCAGTTCAGTACTTCTTTCCCTGGGTTATCTTCAGGGGATTTCAGTCGGGAATCACGTCTCCTAGTCTTGCAGTTCTCGAAGTTGGCATTGGTTATAGTTACCTCTCCGTCTTCCCGTCACCACGGGGTCGCGCTCCATCGCCGTTCTCAGTACCCTCAGTGCAGTCGTGGAGGCGGCACCTCCACAGCTAATTGTGTGCACTCGGTAGGGTGGATGTCAAACTTATAAGGGAATAGGGGTCTGAATCCCCTCTTCCGAACCACAGAAGCCAAATAGATTGACCCCTCCCACCGTGGTTGGCACGGGTGCCTGAAAACTGATATCACAGGAAGCCACGTGGCAGCCAATGGGGGGAAGATGGAGTTAGGGAAAAGGGGATGGAGTGACAAAGGAAAGGCGGGGAACATACACAAGCAAATACATACAATACAGCGATATTCCTGAACCTGTACCTCTATTTCCTGAACACCTAGCCTGACCTCCTATACCTGTAGTGACCTTGCTACATACGAACCATAGGAGCTCTCTAAACTCCACTTTGCACCTCACAGAACATAAGCGGATAACCTAGAACTGGACTTTGAACATAACATAGGGCTTGAACATAACATAGGAGTTGGACAGTCATTTCTTGAACACACATAGATTGGCTTACAAGCTAAATGGCACAAACAAAGGGGTGCCCCTTTTTATGAAGACACGAGACACATGGCCCGTCGGGCACAATGAAGCCACAAACAATGATTTAGGAAAAAAGACACACACGAACATGCCCTTGTACTGTGTGGACCCATACGTGTGCTTTAAATAGTCTCTATATCTTTCCCAGTTATCCGTTCAGAGCTTTATAGCATGTTTTCTCCACATGGCGTGTCTAATGCATGGCATGTATCTTAGGGCGTGTTACATCACACACCCACTGCCGTGTTGAAGTAATCAATTAATAAACAAAGTAAGCATATAGCAACTCCAGAATATGAACACTGGGGTCAAAAACACTTAACTGATGGTCCGGATGCCTCACAAGGACATCCGGACCCTGAAGAGCGATGCCCGAAGCTTTTGGGAGCCCGCTTCACCGCCGCGGCCCGTGTTTATTCAGCTGTTCGTCACCGTCGCGGCCCGGGGAAGCTCCATCAGTCCTTCGGCGTCTGAGAATTTCCGCATGCCTGCTCCTAAGCTGCCGCCGCCTGTGCTGACAATCATTAATTACCTGCACCGAGGCACGGGCGGCGGCGGGTTTTAACAGTTGCTGCTAATGAGCAGCTGTTGTAGCACACGATAGGAGAACTACACACTTCCCAACGCCTCATGGGAAATGTAGTTTATCGCCTCTTGCAAAGCAAGAAGCGCCGACCTGTGCCTTTCCTCAGATTCCTGACAGTATCTCCTCTCTCAGGGCCCCTTCCAAGTTTTGCCTTCTCTGGATGTTGCAGATGAAATTGTCACACCAATCTGGGTGCATGAACCGCACTAGCCGGTTCCCATGATCAATCCTCAGGTCCATATCCTACCCACTGGATGAGATACCATAAACGATTCTGTCTCCATCTTGAGTCCAGTATGTTCTTTACTTCATATTCTGCCTGTGCATCCTTGATAATTGCTGGGGGTCTCTGTACTTGCGTTTCCGGAGCTGCGGGTTTAAGCAAAGACACATTGAACACTGGATGTATCTTTAACGTGTGAGGCAACTTTAATTTGCATGCCCCCGTAGATATACATTTCACAATTTCATAGGGTCCAATAAACCTGGGGGCAAATTTACGGGGTCCCTTTAAAGGCAAATTGTGTGTTGAAAGCCAGACCTTATCCCCCACTTTATACTGAGGAGCAACTCTCCTATTTCGGTCTGCATATTTTTTATATTGTTCCTTAGCCTGGTCTAAATTGGCTCGTGCTTTCTGTCTGAGGTGTAGTAGTACCTTTTTTCTATCCTGAAGCATAGGAATATTCTCCATATCAGGTAGATGTTCTGGTAACATATTTTGTGTTTGACCATACAAACACACATTTGGAGACATACCCAAGGAAGCGTGTTCAGTGTTATTATAAGTAAACTCAGCCAATCATAAAGACTGTACCCAAGATTCACGACCCTCACTTAAATAACACCGTAAATATTGTTCCAGCGTCTGATTGACTCTCTCTGTTTGTCCATCCGTCTGTGGGTGATAACTGGTGGACAACGCACACTCCATGCCTAACATTTTACAAAAAGCACGCCAAAATTTGGAAGTAAATTGAGGGCCTCTATCAGATACAATACTATGAGGTAGACCATGTAATCTGACCACATGTTGTAAAAACAATTCTGCCAATCTCCCTGCTCCCGGGATACCTTTACAAGGTATGAAATGGGCTTGTTTAGATAGATAATCCACCACCACCCAGATTGTGTCATAGTGATCATCCGGAGGCAAATCAGTAATGAAATCCATGGATATATGTTTCCAAATCTTCTCCGGGGTGGGTAGTGGCTGGAGTAACCCTGCTTTTTTTTTATGGTCTGACTTACTGCGTACACATGTTTCACACTCTTGAATGTACTTCATAGAATCTTGTCTTAACCCTGGCCACCAGAAATATTTCTCCAACAACCCTTGGGTCTTTTTGCTTCCTGAATGTCCTGCTAAAGGTGAATTATGACACCAATGCATCGCCTTCCTCTGCAAGGCGAGCGTCGGTAAAAACAATTTCCCTGCATAATAGGGGAGCCCATTGTGGAATGTTTCTGCAGGACTTTTTCCCCATTTCAATTGGATCTTTCCTTTCATTTCTTGTTTTACTTGTCTCAGTAATTGAGTCATTACTGCTCCTACTACCTTTTCCGCAGGAATGATAGTCTTCACTTCGGTTACACTGCTTTCCATATTTTGCTGCCTAGATAAAGCGTCCGCCTTACCATTTTTTCTCCCTGGTCTAAAAGTGACTACAAAATTAAACTCATTAAAGGACTGTGACCATCTTAACTGCCTTGGACTTAATGTATGAGCTGTCTTAAAGTATTGTAAGTTTTTATGATCAATGACCACTGTAACCTGATATTTGGCCCCCAACAAATAATGTTGCCACTCCAAAAATGCTGCTCTAATCGCCAATAACTCTTTATCAGTGATTGAATAATTTTGTTCGCAGCTAGTAAGCTTGCGAGAGTAGAAAGCTACTGGATGCCATACTCCTTCATCCTTTTGAGACATTACTCATCCTTCGTCATAGACGGTAACACTATCAAGGTGGCAAAAGTGGTAAAAACACTAGGGTTCTACCTTGATTCCCACCTCTCCCTAACCAAACAGGTGAGCGCAATGGCATCCAGCACCGCATATACCTGCAAGCTGATCAGAGCCGCAAAACCATACCTATCCACTGCCAACTGCCTAACCCTTGCCCGAGCATTAGTGCTGTCGAAATTGGACTATTGTAACGCTCTATATATAGGAGCCAACAAACACACGGTGCAAAAGATTCAAACACTACAAAACAATGCCCTTAGGGCTGCCTTAGGAATTCCAAAAAGGGAGCATATTTCAGAAGCTAGAAGACAATCTAATTGGCTCTCCACAGCGGACAAAATCAAACTTAAGACAGCTTCTCTAACCTTCAAAAGCATCAACTATCTAGCACCTAAATACATAGCCGCTAGATTCAACAGAAAAATCTCCACTAGACCCACCAGAGAAGCATACTCTAACCAGTTAATGATACCCCCATTCAAACTAAGTACGGCCGGAGGAAACAGCTTCCCGGTCAAAGCTGCCCAGCTTTGGAACTCCCTCCCGCCCGGCCTGAGATCCCCCCAATCCTACGCTCTCTTCAGATCCAACTGTATCAATTGGATCAAAGAAAATGACCGATAGTCCATTACCACTGTTCTACAAACGTACTATGTACATAATTATATATCCTCTTTCTCCCTACTGCATATTTCCTGCTTATATTATGTTACATGTATATACCATGGCCTGCATTATGTAATTTCTACTATGTATAATCACTATTTGTAATCATATGTAACCTGTAAAGTTTAAAGTATCCTTGAACAACGCGCCCGGTTACCCTCGGGTCTGGCGCGCGCTATAAATAATAAACTCAACTCAACTCAACTGCTCCAACAGCCTGTTAGAAGCATCCGTTTCCACTTGGAAAGGTTTTTCTGGGTTAGGGTGTCTCAATACAGGAGCTGATGTAAATGCTTTCTTGAAAAGCTACTTCTGCCTCAGTGTTCCAATCAAACTTAGTGGCTTTCCTCAATAATTTGGTAATGGGGGTAACGATTTGTGAAAAATTTGATATAAAGCGCCTATAAAAGTTTGCAATACCCAAAAAGGACTGGATATCCTTGATGCACTGAGGCGCTGGCCATTCCGTAACTGCTTGTACTTTTTTCTTGTCCATCACAATACCAGAGGGAGTCAAAATAAAACCAAGAAATTCCACTTGAGTGGTATGAAAGGCACATTTTTCCAGTTTTACATACAACTGATGGTCTTGTAATTTTGTTAACACTGTTCTCACATGCCCTATGTGTATCTTTTCAGAAGAGGAATAAATTAAAATGTCATCAATATAAACTATAACAAACTGATCTAGAAACTCACTCAACACCTCCTGCATAAAGTATTGAAATGCTGCCGGAGCATTACACAAACCAAAAGGCATCACAAGGTATTCAAACAAACCAAACTTAGTCCTGAAGGCTGTCTTCCACTCATCCCCCTCTTTCACACGGATCAAATGGTAAGCCCCTCTCAAATCTAATTTGGTATAAACCACTGCTGTTTTTACTTGATCCAATAATACTGAAATCAAAGGCAAGGGGTACCTGTTCTTCACTGTCACCTTATTCAATGCTCTATAATCAATACATGTCCTAAGTGTTCCCTCTTTCTTTGGGACAAAGAACAAAGGTGAAGACACAGGTGAGGTGGAATGTCTAATAAATCCCTTACTTAACATGTCATCCAGGTATTCACGTAAATGCTGGTTTTCTATTTCAGTCAAAGCGTAGATTCTGCTACAAGGTAATTTAGCCCCTGGTTCCAATTCAATCACGCAATCATAGGATCTATGGGGTGGTAACCTGTCTGCTCCCCCTTTGTCAAATACTTTAGCTAAATCTTGGTACTGATTTGGGATACTCACAGCCATTGCTCCCACCATTTGTGGTTCTGCCACCTGATCTGCCAAATATAATGCGGGTCTCACCTCCTCCTCCATGTGACCCTCACATTCCACTCCTGCAAATACCACCTCCCGCTTAATCCAATCAATCCTGGGATTGTGTTTAAGTAACCAAGGCATGCCCAGAATGAGCCCGAATTGAGGTGCCGCTATTAAATCAAATACAATTTCCTCTATATGTCCAGACTCACACCTCATTAGAATGGGTTTTGTTTGTTGAGATATGGGCCCTGAAACCAATGGTGATCCATCCACTGATTGCACCCTCTCAACCTGAGCTTTTTCCCTTAAAGGTAAACCCAATCTTTTCGCCAATCCAATGTCAATGAAATTACCGGTGGCGCCTGAGTCCACCATTGCAGACACTAGCTGCTTAGTACAGGCAAAAAGTAAAGTCACCAAAATGTACAAATGTGAATTTCTTTTTCCTGTCGTATTTGCACTCCAATTGGGGAACCTATTAATTTCTGGGCCTGTCGCCTGCGTTCCCCCTAAGGCCGGCCCAGTCCTTTTCCCATGCCAACCTTGCTTCTATCCACCCCTGCTCCTTTCTTGGGGGTATTCGGGCAAGTTCTAATAGTGTCCTGGTTGTCCACAATAAAGGCACAAGTTATTAGCCTTCCATTGCTCTTTTTCTGCAACAGACAAAGGCCCCCTTATTCCACCAATTTGCATAGGTTCTCCTTCTGTATTCCTGTTTCCCTTACCCCGATCCAACCTAGCAAAAGGCAAAACTTCTCGTCTTTTCTTCTCCCCCTTGCGTTCTCCAATACGATGATCCAATCTTAGGGCTAAGTCAATCATGGCGGTACATGTACTAGGCTGAGGTTCTACTTGAGCAATAGCAGCCTTCAATTCCTCTTTGAGCCCTTGATAAAACAACATAGTCTGTTTATTCTCAGGCCAATCAGTTTCAATCACCAACCTGTTAAATTGGGTAACATACGAAACCAAGTAGCGTGTTCCTTGTCTTAAAGCTAACAATTCTTTGTCTTGAGCCAAAGACACCTCTCAGCGATCAAATAACCTACCAAACTCCACTAGAAAACCATCCCAATTATATAATAATGGATCATCCTTTTGCACCAGAGGCATAGCCCATGCTGCCGCATCTCCAGTTAAATGGGAAATAACAAATGCTGTTCTAGCTTGTATTGTCTCAAACGCCTTAGGTTTACACAAAAAATGAAGTCTGCATTGTGTTAAAAAGGTCATGTATTTCTTAGGGTCTCCTGTGAATCTTTCTGGTGCGGCTAATGGCACACTACTAGGGGGCTGCACAATTACAGTAGGCGGGACTCCACCAGTTTGCCCTCCCGTAGAGGTTCCAGCCCCATCCAGCGGGGTGCCTTGTGCGATCAACCCCTGTACCTGGGCTTTCAATATACTAGACTCTTGTCTAGCTTGTACCAACTCTACTTGTATGTCTTGTAGTGCTTATAGCACATCTGCTAAAGGGGGAGGATTCGTATCCATTTGGCCTGGGTGGTTCAATTACCCCGAAATCGGGGGCAGGTAATTCTGTCAAACTTATAAGGGAATAGGGGTCTCAATCCCCTCTTCTGAACCACAGAAGCCAAATAGATTGACCCCTCCCACCGTGGTTGGTACGGGCGCCTGAAAACTGATATCACAGGAAGCCAGGTGGCAGCCAATGGGGGGAAGATGGAGTTAGGGAAAAAGGGATGGAGTGACAAAGGAAAGGAGGGGAACATACACAAGCAAATACATACAATATAGCGATATTCCTGAACCTATACCTCTATTTCCTGAACACCTAGCCTGACCTCCTATACCTGTAATGACCTTGCCACATACGAACCATAGGAGCTCTCTAAACTCCACTTTGCACCTCACAAACACAAGCGGATAACCTAGAACATGGACTTTGAACATACCATAGGGCTTGGACAGTCATTTCTTGAACACACATAGATTGGCTTACAAGCTAAATGGCACAAACAAAGGGGTGCCCCTTTTTATGAAGACACGAGACCCATGGCCCGTCGGGCACAATGAAGCCACAAACAATGATTTAGGAAAAAAGACACACACGAACATGCCCTTGTACTGTGTGGACCCATACGTGTGCTTTAAATAGTCTCTATATCTTTCCCAGTGCCCTGTTTTATCCGTTCAGAGCTTTATAGCATGTTTTCTCCACATGGCGTGTCTAATGCATGGCATGTATCTTAGGGCGTGTTACATCACACACCCACTGCCGCGTTGAAGTAATCAATTAATAAACAAGGTAAGCATATAGCAACTCCAGAATATGAACACTGGGGTCAAAAACACTTAACTGATGGTCCGGATGCCTCACAAGGACATCCGGACGCTGAAGAGCGATGCCCGAAGCTTTTGGGAGCCTGCTTCACCGCCACGGCCCGTGTTTATTCAGCTGTTCGTCACCGTCGCGGCCCGGGGAAGCTCCATCAGTCCTTCAGCATCTGAGAATTTCTGCATGCCTGCTCCTAAACTGCCGCCGCCCGTGCTGACAATCATTAATTACCTGCACCGAGGCACGGGCGGCGGCGTGTTTTAACAGTTGCTGCTAATGAGCAGCTGTTGTAGCGCGCGATAGGAGAACTACACACTTCCCAACGCCTCATGGGAAATGTAGTTTATTGCCTCTTGCAAAGCAAGAAGCGCCGACTTGTGCCGTTCCTCAGATTCCTGACAGTGGAGCACACTTATGCTCGAGTCGGCAAGTGTCGTGTGCGGGCTCCCAGTGCTGTTGTTTCTATTATTGGCAGCGTTTCGCTGTAGGTGGTGCACCTCCAAGCAGTCTGGTCTCTGTGGCCATTTTAATTAAAGCTGTTCGCACCGATGGGTCTCACCGCTCCACTCCAAATATCTCTGTTAGTAAGCAAATGTCGCGGACCGTGTTCCGTCCTGGTATTCCTCACATATTCATTTCCCAGCAGGTGTTTTCTTATTCTTTTCTCGCTATAAAATCAGGATATTTTCACAGGATACTGCTGGCGGCTGCGGGAGCTTCACAGGACTCACGTCTTCATTGCTCGCTATCTGGCCACACCATCAAAGGCAGGACAGATCTTCTTTGATGTGCACCATGTTAACCTTAACTGTTTCTGTAATGTCGCTCCTTATTTTAGTCAGTGTGCAGTCTAAATCTTCCTTCGTGAGCAGCATTTTTTCAGCTCCCCTCTTCCCCAGGGGTGTGAACTGGATTGTAGATTGTGTCATGGTACTTGTCTGTCCTTGCACAGCCTGGTCTTTGGACTTCCTAGTCTGCTCCACCAGTCCCCTCTTCTTTGGTCCCATTTATATGCTGCCTGCTCATCTGGTATTAAAGAGCTTTCGGGGCAAGATGACATAGGCCCATCTGCAGCTTTCAGTTACATCTTCCTACCACCTCGTAGCCTGTCTTCTCTCCTCCTTATCCAACTAGACCCAGTTGATGCCCGGGTTTGTTCTACCACCTTCAGTTCGACCACTTGAGGCTCCCAGGCATGCAATCAGGCAGCTGACCACCGGCCCCTTACTCCCCTTGACTCCCTTCCTCTGCCTCCAAGGTGGTCTTGTCCCCTCCTTTGCACCAGGCTTAAGAATCCCCATTGTCTGTATTCCATTGGGGGCCAGTCAGCCTCTGCTGGAAGCACGTTCCCATTCCCCCTCACTCCTGACCCCCAGGGGGGCCACCCCCTTCTGGGATCTTCAGCGCACTTCCCCCTCCAGCAATCCACAAGCATATCCCCTTACTCAGGAGCCTACCACAAGTGTGGGCAAGTCCCCCGCCTCTACCCCTGGCCTGCATAACATGAGCACCAGACCCTAGTGTCTTTTACTTTGGAGACCTGCGTCTCTCCTATGGCCGGCAGTCACGCTGCAGCATTCTTCCACAACCTTCACTGTGCGGGCTTGGTGAAGATCAGCGGTATGCAGCCTTCCCTCACGCCAAGGGTGCTCTGCACATGCTTTGTCGGAGCATTCCGCAGCCCCGTTCTCTCCTGCTCCTCCTCCGTTGCCAGGCGACTTTTTTGCTCCATCACTGCCGCCTGTGCCTGCTTGCAGCCGGCTCTTGCTCCACTTCTCACCTTGTCGCTGTCTGCATCCACCTACACTCGACTCCAGACCACGCTGTTCTGATTGGCCTCCCCGTCTCGCCTCATCTCCCCACGGGTTCAGGGCCTGAGGGTCACTACGGCCACCTTGTTGCCATTGGCGCCCCTCCGCTGACACCACTGCCACTTCACGATCCCGCTGCCGCTGGCAGCTTCTTCAGCCTGTCGACACTTCCAGCAGATCACTGCACCCAAATCTTATACAGCGATCCGCTCTCAGCGCATTTCAGAGGGGTTTGGGGGATTTAGCAGACCTTTATCGCTAGCCTTGGTGGGAGATCTCGTTGATCATGTCCACTCAGCCCACCATCCAGGTCACGCCCCAATTTCCAACTTTTTAATTAACTTATTGAGTAAAGAGACAAGTGGGGTCTTCAGAAGAGCAGTGGTCCCGGCTCCTTTATGCAAATTTGTAGTGGGTTCCCACTTCCCTAGCCCAGTCTTTCAATTCCACCCTGATTTTCTACAGCATTAGTTGACTACAGACAACACCTTAACTTCAGTCTCCCAAAGCCCTCAACAGCCTTCTCCAACACCTTCACCTTCCACAGCCTTCTTGTTCGTCTCTTGATCCACCTACTCTGCTCCTGACCTCACCCGTAAAACATTTAATTCCTTACTGAAACTGGTAGCTTTTTATAGCTAAGCCCTTGCTCTCTCTGGCTCCCTAAGCCAATAGCCTCCAAAATTCTGAGCTACTTCCCTGTGAGCCGGGATGTATGTTGGAAATCTTTAACAAACCTTCTCGTCCCACCCCATTTTCAGTCTCTATTCTCCTACCAGGAGCCATGTACTCAGACGGGTAGTTTGAGTATTTTCCCTTCCTGTGTGAATTGTTTTCCAAACTGGGTTTGGGAAGTGTTCTTTGGTTTTCCCTCTTCCCCTGCAGTTCCTTTCCAGTCTCAAGTCTTTTTGCTGATGCCCCACTGCTCACCTGTGGTCAGTCTAGGTTTCTTGATGTGGGTGTTTGGTGTCTCCTTTAGTTTTGGGAGATTCAGTCCATTCCATTTTGGTGCTTGACCCATTCCTCCGGTTCCAGGCGGGGTCTTGTCTGTTGCACCTAAGTGCATTCTGGTTGTGGTAGTTCAGATTTCACTTCCACATTTATTTCTTCTCTAGACTGTGATTTTAGTCAGGCTTCCCAGGGCTCAGGTGTGTGTTGCAGTTCATGTGCTCTGAAAGAGAATGAAAAGAAACCTTGCCAGAACCGAAGCTAATGGGTATAGGGGCAGGGACAGTGGCACAAAAAGCCCTGCATGTATCCAGACACTCTAGGGAGCTTGGGACTGGGGTACATCTCGACTTCCCCACACCACCACTGAGGTTGAACCAGCTCTGGCTGTAACCGCATAGGCTGCCTAGCCCAGGATGAGCGGGGCCTCCTCTAGCCCCTGACAGGGTCATATGTCATAGGTTCCTTTTCCCCTCCTTCCCCCTCCTCCAGCTCTGCTCACTTGTGCACCTTCTCTCCTATCACCCCAGCCTGCGTCTCCCGTCTCCTGTCCAAAACTCATTCTACTGCTGCCCCCTCTGATCCCATCCCCACTTCCCTCATCCCCAAAATGTACCCTTTCCTTATCCCCTACCTAACCATCTTCTTCAAAATCTGTCTCTCCTCTGCCACCTTTCCTTCAGCTTTCAAACACGCTACCTTAATCCCTATCCTGAAGAAACCTTCTGCTAGCCCTCTTCTTGCCTCCAACCTCAGACCAATCTCCCTTCTCCCCTTCATCTCAAAGCTCCTCGAGCGCCTAGCCTACTCTCAACTCTCTGCTTACGTCTCCTCCCACTCCCTCCTCCACACCTCTCAGTCTGGATTCTGCCCTAAACACTCCACTGAGACTGCTCTCACCTATATCCTCAACTCTCTCCTCACTGCTTGCTATGCTAAACAATCCTCAATTCTCATCCTTCTTGACCTTTCTGCAGCTTTTCACACCGTAGATCACCCCTTACTTCTTAGCACTCTGTCCTCCTTCAGCTTCAAAGGCTCTGTCCTCTCCTGGCTCTCCTTTTACCTCTCCAATCGATCCTTCACTGTCTCCTGGGGCGGCTGCACCTCCTCCAACCTCCCCCTGAACTATGGCGTCTACCAGGGATCCATACTTGGACCCTTTTTCTCTCTCTACACCTCCCTTCTCGCCCCAGTCATCTCTTCTTTTGGCATCTCCCACCACTTCTATGCTGATGACACCCAACTCTTTCTTTCCTTCTCTTCCTTCACTTCAGACCACCACCACCACACTTTCTTCCTGCCTTATGGCCATAAAAAACTAGCTGTCATCCCATTTTCTTTCTCTCAATACTTACAAGACTGAAGTGCTTTTCTTCCCTCCTAACACTCTCTCCCCTTTTCCCCCCTCCTTTCATCCACTTTCCACCTTCCAACCCCCCTATCTCAACCCATGCCCGCAATCGTGGACTCCATATCGACTCCTCTCTCTCCTTCTCCAACCACATCTCTCTAACCTCTCGTGCCCGTCAACACCACCTCTTCAACATCAGCAAGATACGCTCTTCTCTCACCTTCCATGCCTCTAAACTCCTAATCTCCTCCCTTATTTTCTCCCGCCTCTTCTACTGCTCCTCTCTCCTCTTTGGACTCCCTGTCTCTCACCTGACTCCCCTTAAATCCATCTACCGCTCCTCTATCTGTACTCTGTCTTCTTGGCCCTCAAGACTCTATTTCTACCTCTCTCCCTCAACTGGGCTGGCATCCCTTCCTCTCACAACTGAAATTTCAATTCCTCTGTCTTGTCTACAAATCTCTACATGAGCTGCCCCACCCTACCTCTCTTCTCTCCTCTCATTTTACTCCCCCTCCCGCTCTCTCCGCTCAGCACATCGCAACCTTCTGACTGTACCCCCTGCCCCATGTGCCTCCTCACGCTTCCACTCCTTCCAACTCTTGTCCCCCTCCACTGGAACTCCCTACCTCTCTCTATCCACTCCACCCCTACCTACTCATCCTTCCGCTCCTCTTTGAAAGCCCTTCTTCTTCATTCCCCCCGACTCTCCTTCCCTACCTCTCTCCCCCTCTAACGCCCTGTCACCCCCTTTCCCTCCCCCCTCCCCCTATGCCCTCAAATTGGACACTGAAAACACTCATGGGCGAGGGAGGTCACCAGAGGACTCCTCCCCCCGCCACCACTTCCCGTCCCCACTTCCCGTCCCCTCCCCTTTAACCCTTCCTCCCACTCCCCTTACCTCAAAACTGACATTGTAACTCCCATCACCTACCTCCTCTCCCCTCCCCTCCCCCTCCTTTAAGTATTGTTTCATGTTTGTAAATATGCTTCTCTCATTACTGTACCTGTTATACTGTAAAGCGCTTTGGCTTAAAGCGCTATATAAACTCAATAAACATAAACATATGGATGACACTATCGCACAGCATTCTTCCCAAATTTGGGGAGTAGTGTAGAAAGGGCTCTACACACACTGTGTTAGAAAAGTGATCAGGTTCTACCTCAGATGGATAGCAAAATGTGTACAACTGTTACAACTGGCACATTAACCTTTTATTCACATTGAAAGCTGTTATAGGTGTTTTGTGTGATTTAATCTGTTTATTGACATTTATACAACAAAACAATACACAGACACAACCGTAGAGGGTTCATTGTGTGATGAGAAGAAAGGGAAAAAACAAAGCACTAGCATAATAAAGATGTTATGTTATCAATGGCCTTCATACCCTCTGTCTCTGTTATAGGTGTTTTTAAAAGACTTTCATTTATGTGTGTGTGGGTGGGCGTTAGGAGGGTGGGGAAAGCGCATAGGTCGACCACCATAACAAAAAACATGGGTTGAATTCAGGTCGACCAAAAGTGTACAAACAAAATGCAGACTTTAAAATGAGTCTTTCAAAATACAGAAGCATTGAAAGCACACTCTACACTAAGCCCTGGGGCAACCTTCGCTTTCATTGTTAATGTCCCATTAGATACAATATGTAAAGCAGCAACACGGAGTTCCTTGACCACGTTCACACAATATTAATGTACTGACACACAGGCAAGAATGGACTTCCAGGTCAAAGAGCCTTTTATGAAGAATTTGTTTTCCCCTGTTCTATCTGTTCACCCTCCTACTTCTACAAGCATTGTTTGCTGCTCTATGCAAAGCATATGAAACTAACCATATTTGCAAGCCTGAGAAGACCAATATCATTTACACAGTAAATGTTTTTCTATGGCTTGTATCTGTTTAGAATCACATGCCCGCCTAACCTCCCCACTTGGGAGAAAACAAACGGAACAAAAGCACACCTACAGATGTGCAGTACTCTCACATCATGTCAGAAAAACAAATAATGTGAGGACATCGACACGTGGCAGATCATGGAACCCTGTACATTATATTAGAGATGGTGCGACAGGAACGCCCCTGTCAAAACACCCTTTTTTTTTAGGGAGAATTCTCTGTAAAGGCTAATTTACCAAACCTAGTGAGTCCCCCAGCAGCTTTGCTGGATTTTTGGGTTTTTTTTTTCTCCTGCTAAGAGTGAGACTCTTTTACTCACACTCTTAGACATGTGTTTTATGGGCTATGGGGTTTTTTACCCCATAGGGTTTCATGTGTTTTTGATGTGGGTTACACAGCACCCTCCGTGCCGTAACCCAGGGGGTGTCTTGGCGACCCCCCAACATAGACTCCATACCCTGGGACTGACTACTGTCTCCCAGGGCATGTAAAGTCACCATTGGCTTTGCTAGTCCCAAATTATGAACAGAAACCAGTACAAACCATCATATTGTGGACGTACTGGTCGGGGCAATTCGATTGCCCCGGGGTCTGTTGTTCGAGGGGGCACGTCTCCGTCCCCCCTGATTGAGTTTTGGCTGGTGGCAGTGGATACTACTTTTTATATTCGACCGCAAATATATCTCTATGGGATTTTCCCATTGTTCGAGGCTACCAACTTTCATTATTTAATTCCTATAGCCTCGAACATACCGCTGGTTTATTTATTTAATATTAATTCACCGGTTGGTATTTTTTGTCAGAACTCGATTCTAAAATGGCGTTTGTGTTCTCTTCTGTGACTTCAACCCAAGTCGAGCCCTTTGTTCCACTTTTTGGCAGGCTTCTACTCTGTCTGGGTACCACAGGGGGTGTGGGAGGGGGTTTAGGCACCCTGGACTGAGTTGCCTTGGCAACTCAAGTCGCACTCTTGTGTGATTGGCCCAAGTGGTGAGCCGGCCGGCTCACCACTTTCCATGTTTGATTGACAGCTAGGATGAATGAATGGGGGTTTGCTGCATAAAAGCAGGGCTTAGGGGACTGGAACTTCAGAAGTCGCCAGAGGACCTAAGAATCCGAGGAGGGAGAAGCTGAGCCGACCTGCAATGACGACACCACCGGTGGAGCCCTGCTGAACCGTCTCACCACTTTTCCCGACGACAGAGAAGATCTCCAGTCCGGAGAGTCTTCTTCCTTTGACTGGTGGGGATAACCAGTTTTGCCTTCTTTTCACCTTCCTGGAGCATCTCGTGGCCGCCTTGCCCGTGCCAAGCACCCCGGCAACTGGAATACCACGGTTTACCACTACCGCGAAGAGAAGGGTAGTACCTTTTAACCGAAGAACTCCACGGCTGGTTTCTTCCCTGGCAGTGCAACGACCTTCATCTTTCCTCCACGGCGAGACCTCCTCTTCCTCTGGACGAAACACTGACTTGCACCCGCTGCCAGGAACAACTGCCCCCGCTGGAGCTTCCTTCACACTTAAGGTACTGTGTCCCGTCTGGCCTCCCTTGTGACAGATCGTTCGGGGTGACACTAAAGCCTCGACTTTCTAACCTGGGCTGGCCTGGGACAACCTAGCTAACTTTTCCTGACTTTAATTTCATCCTTTTTGTGCGAACTATCTACAAGACTCTTTGGGCATAACCCCAATGTGTGAACCTGGACCCCTTCTGCTTGCTCTCTCCAAGAGCTGGGCCTTGCAATTGACTTCCTTGCTCTCCAGTAGAACTCTGCCTATCCTGCCTTACTGTGGTTCTTTTAAAAGTATTTGAAACTTGTGTGCTTCCATAACTCTGCCTTTTTCCCTCCCTTTTTTTTATAACTTATTAGAGTGACATTTTATATTAAGCACTCACCTCTGTCTGAAAATAAGTAATGTTTCTCACTAAGACTTGTCTAATAAGTAATTAGGGTTGCATATGTATGTATATATATATATATATAATAGTGACTGTGTGCTGAATTTACTTACCTCTTTTGTGCTAGTGTAATTTACAAGTGTGCCTTTAAATAAATAATTATATACTTTTACACCAAAGCTCTGGTCAGTGTTTGCTTGTGCTTCTCTCTCCCTGGCTTTTCAACCAGTATCTGGCACTCCTTGCCCACCGCTTCGCCGCTCTCTGCCCCAACTTTCAGTGCTATGCGGACGATACCCAGCTCATTTTCAGGCTACCCTCGGCCTCCTCCTCTCCTTCCCTCATCTCTGACTGTCTGTCTGCTATCCAGGAATGGTGTGCCACCAATGACCTCTGCCTTAATGCCAGTAAGACTGAGATTCTACTCATCGGCACACCCACTCCCTCCTTCCCTACAGCTCTCTGGCCAGCCTCTCTTGGCCCTCTTCCTGCTCCTACCTGCAAGGCAAAAAACCTCGGGGTCATCTTCGACTCCACACTCTCCTTCTCTCCTCATATATCTGACGTCTCTAAAAAGTCACACTACCAGCTGCACCTCCTCAGAGGTATTTTTCCCTTCCTCTCCTTCCCCCAGAAGCTCACTGTCTCCTGAGCCCTGGTTCTCTCGAAGCTGGACTACTGTAACAGCCTCTATCTTAATCTGCCTGCCTCCACTCTCTGCCCTCTGCAACTCATCCAGAACAGGACTGCGAGACTTGTCCTTGGCCTCAAGCCCAGGGACCGTATCTCTCCAGGACTGAAATCTCTACACTAGCTCCCAGTGGCTGCGAGGATTAAGTTAAAAAACCTCTGCATTGTCCACAAGGCCTTCTGGGGCCTAAATACCTTCAACTGTCTCTTCCTAAATATCTTCCTTCCCGAGCCCTTCGCTCATCCGTCTCCAACTCCCTCAGGGTCAGCCGCTTCTCGAAGCAACGAGCTGGGGGTAGATCTCTCTCCGCGGCAGGGGCCTCCATCTGGAACAGCCTTCCTGCCTCCCTGAAACTTGAGGAGAACCATCTCCGGTTCCGGAAGCACCTCAAAACCTTCCTCTTTGCTTCTGCTTTCTCTCTCCCTCTCCCCTGCTAAATTCTTCACTGAAACTGCACTGAATCTGCAACTGGGCCACTCTCTCCGACCTCGGTCCTTGGCCCAGCCACTCTCCACTTGCACTGCCTCCCTGGCAACCCCTGCACTGCGGGACTGTCTCTGTATCCCTACAGCCCCCCATCCCCAGCACTTGTCTGCACTTACATTGCACTTGCCACCAGCTGGCCCTATTATTTTTTTTTTTATTCTACTTACCCTGTACTGCACTTCCCCCCTCCCCTTCCCCTTGCACTTTTCCCTCCCCCCCTACCGCTGCACTTGCGCGATCTAAATGACACCTAGCCTAGTAGGATCGTTGTCTGTCTTCCCCCTTGTTTCCCCCTCCCTGCCTCGTCACGCCTTGAAACACTTGTGTATAGGCGCGTTACAAATGCCATATCATATCATATCATATACTGTATCTCTGTACCTATTGTGTATACTCTATATACTGCCTAACTCTTCTTGAGGGAAGTCTGACTGCTCAGCCACAGCTACCAAGTGAATCTGTGTGGTACAGACTGCTACCAAGTGGGTTTACTGCCAAACAGCTGTAGTCTTAAATCTTTTGCAGTGGTCCCTAAGGGAACTGCACAGGTTTCTGCCTAACATGAGCCAACCACTAAATGGATGCCTAAGAAAAGCATGTCATTCTTATTGCCGTTTAATCTTTTAAAATGTCTTAGATTGCTTTTCTGACATTGCTTTTCAAACGCAAACATGGCCAGTAAATTTTAGCATAAGTGGTGAAAATGAGAGATTCTGCATGATGAAAGATACCTTCTTGTCCTTAGGCCCAGGCAACGTCAGAGACAGTATCACAGAAGCACGTGGCTGACTTCTCCCAAGAGCACCTGGCCAAGGTTCAGCAAAACAGGTAATGACTGATAGATCGAGCAGAGGAAGGAGCAGTTATTCTTTTAAAAAGAAGCTTAAGAAATAGACAACATAATTACAGCAACATAATCTGCTATGAGGCTGCCCAGTAACAATCTAGCAGTATATAGCACTGTCATTTCTGCTACATGCCCAAAAAACAGTTATACAGTTGATATTTTATTTATGGTCAGTGCATGGATGCACATTGTACTGAATTTCTCTGCATAATGCATGTTTGATTTATTGTACCATACTAGATGAATGTGAAACCTAATTAGGCCTGCTAGCTTCATTGAGATACCAACCTTTCTCTCAGGATGCAGCGCAGAATGTACTGCATGAGCACTGGAAATTTTTTCATAATAGTCAGTCAACCTGCATGTCAAATTTAGATGAATACCTTACAGGTGATTGAATTAAAACATTAGACATTTTATCTGTGCTCAAGGCATCCAATTGTCTGGGCTATTAGATTGTGGAAAACGTTGTTAGGTTAAATACATTTACTTACTATTCTTAAATAATGTTATTTCATTTTTTCTTTTAATGCTTTTACTAAATGTTTTTTGCAGAACTTGTGAAAAAAATGCATTTGCTCCATCATGGGTTCCTCTTCATAAGAGTTCGGATAGTAACCGTTAGGGTAGTCCACGCATACATTTTCAAAACAAAACAATCAAACAACTTCTGTCTTTTTTCTCTTTGCTTTTTACAAACACCCCTGTAAGCAAAGTGTGATGTGAAACAGGCTCAGTTCCTCTATAAGGCTGCTAACCAGTCAGATCCCCATTGTGCTCAGCCGCAACCCCTCCCCCCCTTACATTTCCTCCAGCCCTATTGGAAGAAGGAACTCAGTGGAAACTCCATGTAGCATGTTCAACCCTCATCCATGTATAAACATACGGACAAAGCCCACAGATGTGTCTTGCCTCACCGTAAGTGACAAACTTTTGGAGGGATGGCGTGGACAAAGTTGAGTAGCAATGTTAAACTCACTGAGAGAAGGAGCAATGTACAAAGGAACTCCATGTCGGCTCATGCAGTAGGGTACCCATTGCCAACTGTGACGAATCCAAGAAGTGTGACCCCTCTCTCCAAAGGGGAAGCAACCCCCTTTGGTACTAGGAAGGTGAACTTGCTAAGCTTAACACCCTCTAGGGGACTCAGTAAATGGGATCCGACTGGTGGTGACTCCCTCCCCTTTGAGGACAGGAAAACCCCTAGAAGTGTTATCGGAAACCCTCTCTATTTGCAGATCCCAATAAATGTGTGTGTTCTATGGGAATTACTTTGTGTGATAACAGCTGCCTGTGAGGGTGGTTTGTGTGGCTTCTGAACCTCCACGTGCACAGCATTCACCTGGACTGAAGAAGCAAAGACCCAGCCCACCCCCCTGCAGAGAAGAATAAAGGACACATTGCACCTGGAGGAAGGAAGAGCAGCCCAGAAAGCCTGAAGGACCTCCTCCTGGGAGGTGTGGCCGGAAGGGGGCCTGACAATAGGGGAGGGCAAGTTCCGCAGGGGCCACAACGCCAGAAGGGAACCAAAAGAGAAAAGTCGGCGGGGATACGTTACCAGAGTCTCCCGTGGAGTATTGCTCATGCAACAGAGTTACGCTGTGGCTGAAGGAGGTAAGGAGAGGGAACGCCAACCTCCCAAGGCAGGCTAAGAGGGATCAGTCCCCCCTTGCCCCTCTAAGTGTGCTAGAACACCCGAGAGCTCACGGCAGGCAGAGTGAAGTTGAACCCTAAAGTAGGGTAAAAACACCAACAGCCCAAGGTGTGCTAAGTCGGATTGAACTTCAAGGCGGGGTAGAGCACCTGAAGGCCGATGGCAGGATACGAATAGGCGAATGTTAAGCAATGTGCCTCGCTGCTGCTGCATACCAGATTTTCCTGATGGTTGTGTGCTGTTGAAACCAAACTGTCTTGTGTTGTGAAGTTAGTGCAATCCGAGAAACCAACCCAGGACCCACCAGGGTGCGACTGGGGAGTCCTGATCCAGAATCAGCTTCCCACGCCACAGGACGACTCTTCCCAGATTTCTGTGGTGCAGGAACAGTGCAAGCACTGACTGGGAAGGCCAGGCTATATTCTTATGTCCAAGCTCTGTCTCTCAGAGGAATGTAGACTTATGTCAAGGACTTCTGGAGAATGTTGAGGTCCAAATAGGGTCTCAGAGGACAACGAAAGGAAACCAGCAAGGTCTTTTCAGATAAAAGAAATGAATAGCTGTCAAGGAACAGGCTAGAGCAGAAAAGGCTGAAGGAAGCAGGTAGGTGTAGAGAGAAACCAAGAAGGCGGTACAGAGAACTGTAGGAGGCAGGAGGGAGCAGGGCAGAAACACAGGGCAAGGAGACTAAGGGGCCCACAGCGAGGACTGGGAAGGAAGGCAGGGTCTCGAGGAACGCTAGGCAAGGAACACTTGATTCCTGGAGTGCAACACAGGGACATGGACCAACTGTGTTTAGACGTGAGGAACCGGGCATTGCCGGAAGTACTTACAGTGTCAGTGCCAAAACGAGGCTTGGACCGCAAGCCATCGTTGCCAAGTGCTTTGTACAGAGCAAAGCCGAGGAAAACACCAGCATGGGTAGTGGCGCCATATTCCAGCTAGGTAGCGAGGGCGCCAGAATGCCCAAGATGGAAGACCTCTCAAGGTAAGTGAAGCCAGGTGGGAGGCACCTCGCAGGGTGAGCGGTGTGACACTGAACCCTAGTGTGGGAGTAAAAGCAGCGAAAGCCCTAGTCCGGCAAAGAAAAACTGAGCCCCCAGGTGGGAAAGCAAAGCTGAATGGCTAGGGCAGGCTAAGAAATGAAAACGCAGAGGTCGAAAGCGGACCGAAGAAAGTCAGACCCCAGGTCGGGGTGAGAAACTGGAAACCTGAGAGAACGTTAAATGAAACATACTAGCTACAAGAGGAGCTGAACGACTGCCAAACCCTAGCCGGATAAAGGAATACCAAAACCCAAGGTGGGGTGGTTATCCGGAGAACCGGCCCAGAGCTCCACTAGTAAGAGACACTGAATCTGTTGAGGTGAACTTCAGTCTTCTAGACATTGAAAATGTAAGCATAAAGTGTGTAGCAGGGAAGAGGCCCTAGTAAACAGGCCTCACATAAGAGACATCGGAAGCCAACCACCATTCAGTTAAAAGGGCCAAGGCCCAACATAGATTGCTCCTAAATAGATTTTGGTTATGTTTTAGTGGTGGGGTCAGAGTCTAGGCATGTATCGGTTTTTGGACAGGAGACTAATTTGGTTGTGTTAGAGGAGACATCTTGACGTTAACCTCTTTTCACCTTTTTGTAGAATAGGGTCCGGATCCCAAGGCATGGGGTGTGGGGGAGATTGCATAGGTCTTGTTTTTGCTGAGATAATACATCTAAGGTGTGAGCACAATGCCTCCTTGTCCGTCTTCTAATTCTGATCTACCACACTACTAAAATGTAAAGCAGCATAAATGCAAGGTGGCAGTGCTCCCGCCATTGTTTGCAGTTCCTGCAGCAATCCTAAGAAATGTCTTCAAATGATGGTTCATTTGTATCCCCTAGGTATTGCAATGCGGCTGCTAGAAAGCAGAAGGGGAGTGCAGTCATTCACATTTGAACACAATAGAGAGTACCAGCAGGTGCAGTTCAAATTTTTCGATGCAGTGGAATCGATGGACCCCAACAATATTGTGGTATGGAACTAAGAGGATTTCTCAATCATTCTTTACATTTGCACTCTAGGGGAAAGTATTGTTATATGTTAATGGATGTATGACATTTAGCCCCTGGGGCAGTATTTATTGCTTTTAAATACACTCATTATATATAACCACCTATTCAAAATGTCTTTGGTATTTCAATTTATTTTTTCTTTTGACAGATTAACAATGGCTTGTATTATGCTTAGCTATTTTTATTGAATCTCTTTGTGATAGTAATGCTAAAGACAAGAATACTTGAGATGTGCAGGTATTAAATCATCTGTGTAAAATGTCCCTACTAGGCAATCATGAATAAATGCCAAGTAACATAACATGACTAATTCACTGTGGTTTAAAAAGTCAATTCTAGCCAGTAGATTGTTTGCATTGATCTCCCACAATGATGGGTGCAAATGGTCTGCTTCATATTACCAAACAGAGAAATTGTTGCCCAGTTTGGGAGTAGGGAGTCTGGGTTAGGGTGGTGAGAGCCTCCTTCAAGGTTGAGGGCAAGTGCAGACTATGAGCCCCTATTGCCCATGTATGTTGGATCTAAATAAAAACTGAAAATGTATTGACACTGTCGTCTGAGTTCTTCACAATCTTGTCACAGAGATTAGGTTATTGTCCTGCTGCATATCAGTGAGATGGTTCCTATATCACCTAAGTGTTGGGATGAATTTCTTTTAGGCTTGTCACATAGCAGACTATTCTAAAGTCAGAGATTTTACTAACACATATATTCAAGTGATGGCCGAAATGAGTAGGGTTTAAAATTAACCAAACGTTATCAGGATGATTATTCTCCATGATGGGGTAGTGCTCAGGCACCACCGGGCAAAAGTAAATGTCTATTGGGGAAGTGAAGAGTTGCAACAATATGTTTGTCCAGTTCTCAGTAAGTCAGGGTTCGGGTATCTTGTTGCAAATTCACACAATAACTAGTGAGCTTAAGGTCCCGGGTTTTAAGGGTTTCTCATGCCCTATTTCCCCACAGTTCTTGACATTTCTTTGCCTTAGTTAAGTCCCTGGTTTTAAGGGTTACAACAACGTTTGTCACAATTATCTGAGTCTTTTCTCCTTGTTCTCACTCCCAAGTATTAGTTGTGTGCTTGGAGCCAGTCGGTGGATTCTGTAAGTCAGCCATGAGGGGTGAGCCTTCTATGGTGAATTGAGGCTGACAGGAGGCTGCTCTAAAACTGGGACAGGGTTCTCAGTGTGTTCCTCCCTCTCTCTCTAGGTTTTGCTCCTCCAGCCATTTGCCTCAATACCTCTCTCCCCCCCCCCCCATCTTCCTTCCAGAAAGGTTCTCACTAGCTTCTGTGTATTTCTAGGTGTACCCATTTTGATCTAATGATGTGCTACCTTATCTTTAACAAAATTCGACTCTGTACCTCTGCTACATCCTCCTCTAGCCTTTGTTGGTCCTTGACTTGACATGTTTGTCTTTCTATTACCTCTCTTAGAAAGGAATTAGAGATCCTGAATTGTTCTTGCGAGGGGATTGGGTCCTCCGACGTATTCCATATCTATGACGGGTAATGTCCACAGCTGTGCTGCTTCGGAAAATCTTCGGCGTCTGCGTCCTGCGTCGATGACGTCGATGCACGGTCCCCGAGGACCTCCTCCGATGGCCGACATCACCCGATGTGATAAGTAGGACGCACGACGCCCATAGCCTCAGTTCCGTTTTTTCCGCGAACGTGTTCGCTTCGTGAATCTCGGTACGCCTCGACTCTTTGGAGTTTGCTGTTTTCTTCTCGGTTCGTTGAACCTGTTCGTTTTTTTTTGTGAAGACCTGTTTGTGGCGATGTCTACTTCGTCTTCAACCCCGCGTCCGGGCTTCAAGAAATGCAGGGACTGTGGGTCCAAGATGTCGGTCACTGACTCGCACAACGCCTGCCTCTGGTGCCTCGGGGAGGCCCACGATACGGACGACTGTGTCGACTGCCAGTCGCTCACGGCCAAGGCCTTGCGGGAACGCAAGAAGAAGCTGTCGGTAGGTCGGGTGTGGAAGTCGAGGTCTACGGGGCTTTCGACGGATGACTCGAGAGGCGACTCTCCGTGTCATCATCAGAAGTCCAGTGGGTCTCCTTCCAGGAGTCGGTCTCGCCACTCCTCCGCCTCTTCGAGGCATTCCCGGAAGCGCCGGCATCGGTCGCCTTCCCCGTCCTCTTCTGAGGACTCCGCCCGTCGACAGGTCGCTTATCCCACCATGCAAGCGACACCGGAGGAATGCGCTTCCTTCGAGAAGCAGATGCTAGCGATTCTTGAATGGCAAGGCACCGGTCCGTCTGCGCCTCCGAGTGGGGTCGGTCGGCACCGGTCGAGAGACACCGCTCGTACGCCTTCGGGCTCGGGTGGTCGTCACGGCTCGCGGGAGAGGTCCTGCTCGGACAAGGGCAGCCATTCTCACCATGCCCGTACCAGGTCCCGGTCCTCGACGCGCTCGAGACCGCGTGATCCTGTGCCTGCCTCCGAGGGGGTCGTCGACGCTGTCGGCACCTAGGTCGTCGACTGACACGCTCAGAGCTCTGGGCTTCGAGGCCTGTGTCGACGCCGTCGATGCTGGCAGCGCTGCAGCTGACGTCGACGCCGATTCGCTCGACGCCGATTCTCTCGTCGCCGACTCGTTCGGCGCCCTCGATGCCTTTCGAGGCGGTGGTGTCGGAGGGGCCCCGTGGCACGGGGTTAGCCCCTAGAAAGGCTCTGGCTAAGGTCAGGCACAGCTTTGGTCCCCAGATGTCTTCCTCTCACCGCCTGGAGTACATTTCAGAGGGTGTTGAAGGCTCTGATGAAGGCTTGGTTCCGGTTACGGTACCAGATGAGCTTATCTCGGGCAATAGCCAGTTTGATGGCCTGAGGCAGTCACTGCATGATGCCAGTGGACTGGACACCTCTCCGGAGGTGGAGTTTTGTAGGCCGGGGCCTGGCACTCATGCCAATTCTTCATATCGGCGCCTTATGTCTCGGGTCACCGAGTACTTTGGTTGGTCGGCTCCCCCAGGGGAGTTCTTCAGGATGATCTCACGGACATCCTTGATCTTGGTCCCCCCCACTGACCCGGTATTGCCGTTTCATATGGCTCTGCAGAGAAGGACGGCGGCGGCTTGGACTGCTCCGGAGAGTCTCCCGGCAGTGGGCAAGTCTTTGTCGCGAAAATACCGTCCAGCCAGTAGCGATCCCTGCTACTTGTCCAGGCAACCCACTCCGGAAAGTTTGGTGGTGCAGGCGGCTACGGCCCCGGCAAAGCAGGCGTTGTATCCAACCATCCCTCCGGATAGGGACGACAAACGTTTTGACGGCTGGGCGAAGAAAGTGTTTTGTTCAAGGGGTATGGCGCTTCAGGCGGCCAACTCCATATGTGCCTTGTTTCGTTTCACACACACTCTGTGGAACTGTGTTGCATTAGCGGCTGAACATATTCCCGAAGGGGACGAACGGGATGGTTTCCTTGCTATGGTTCAGGATGGTAAGGATGCCATGTGTGAGGCCGTTCAGTCGGGTTTGGACATGGCAGATTGTGTCAGCCGGTCCAGGGCGGCAAGCACCGTAATACGCAGGTTTGCGTGGTTGCGGAAGTCTGGGTTCGCTCCTGATGTGCAGTCCCGGCTCCTCAACATGCCCTTTGACGGTGAACATCTTTTTGGCAGCAAGGCTGACGAGAGCCTTGAGAGGTTGCAGACCTCCAAAGCTGCAGCGAAGTCGTTGGGCGCTGCAGTTTGGCAACCTCCGCCTTTTCGTCCTAGGGGAGAGCAATGGAGGGGAGGTTCCTTTCGCTATTACTCGTCCTTCAGTAAAGCGAGAGGAGCTAGAAGTCAATTTATTTTCAAATTTCTTTATTGGCATTTATATGATGAACAACTGCAGTATGGCACTGGGTGACAACTGCAACATAAATCAGAATTAGTCGAAATAAGCCATTCAGATATCAACAAATAAACTGAAATGATAAGAAACATAAGACGTGAACAATAACAACAAGTCTCCGGTTGGTTGATGAGTAGTTCCTCTTAGGAAGGTCAACAAGAGAGGGAAAAAAGGGAATGATTCAAGGAAGGGAGGGAGAGGAGCTAGAAGTCAGAGATCACCGTAAGAGTGCCAGAGGTGGAAACAAGGGTACTTGAGGTGCCAAGACCGTTCGGGCAGTTGCCTCTTTGCCCTCAGGCAACACCGCAGCCGCTACCACTCAGTCATGAGGCCAGGTCCCATGGTTCGCTAGTTGGGGGAAGGCTGGTACAGCATCTTGTAGAGTGGCGAGCCATTACTTCAGATGTGTGGGTTCTGGAGATCATAACCCACGGCTACTGTCTTCCCTTTCGGCAGAGGCCTCACGACAATCCACCTGGGAACCTCTCTTTGAAGAGTCTGGATCCGCTCCTTGCGCAGGAAATTCAAGCCCTCCTGGAGAAAGGCTCCATAGAACTGGTGCCTGTAGCGGAGAGGAACAAGGGATGGTATTCCCCTTATTTTTTGATTTCGGAGAAAGACGGGGGATTGAGACCCATCATGGACTTGCGCGGTTTGAACAAACTCCTCAGGAAGGACAAGTTCAATATGGTTATTCTCTCTCAAGTTCTCCAGGCCCTTCAACTTCAGGAATGGTTGGTGTCTCTCCACCTCAAGGACGCTTACTTCCATGTGCCGATCCATCCCAAGCACAAGAAGTACCGGAGGTTCGCGGTTGGCGACTCGCACTTTCAGTTTCGGTTCCTGCCGTTCGTATTGACCTCCGCCCCTTTTCACCAAGCTCATGGTGGTGGTGGCAGCGCATCTCAGGAAAGGGGGGGATTCATGTCTACCCCTACCTGGACGATTGGTTGATCAGGGGGAGCTCTCCCGAGCAAGTCCTGGATCATCTGTTCGTCACCTGCCGCTCTTTTCACAAGCTGGGCTTCTCCCTCAATTTAAAGAAGTCCCATTTGACACCAACACAGCGGCTCCAGTACATCAGAGCAGTGCTAGACACATCCCTGGGGCAGTGTTTTCCTCCCCAGGTGAGGGCTCTTCACATTCAGCAGATGGTGCACAAGTTTCAACTTGCCCAGTATCTCCCAGCGTCCGAGTTCTTGAGACTGCTCGGCCTCATGGCATCCTGCATTCTTCTGGTGCCAGAGGCTCGTCTGCGGATGAGATCTTTGCAGTGGGCTCTCAAGCTCCAGTGGTCTCAGTCCTCCGGCAGACTCTCGGACCCTGTTCAGGTGCCGCCCTCGGTCGCCCAGGACCTTCTGTGGTGGGCCGTCGAAGGCAATCTGCCCTGGCCGGAGGTGACGATCGTGACGGACGCATCCCTCACGGGATGGGGAGCTCATGCCAACGAGTTGACAGTCAGCGGTCGTTGGTCTCCGTCGGAGTCCAGACTCCATATCAATCTGTTGGAGCGGAGGGCCGTCAGGCTTGCCCTGAAGGCTTTTCTGCCGACTGTGCGAGGAAAGAGTGTCCTGATTCTAACGGACAACACAGTGGCCATGCACTACCTCAACAAAAAGGGGGGGGTAGGGTCACTTCCTCTGTGCAGGGAGGCGATGCAGCTCGAATTTTTGGCCATCCAGCAGGAAGTTTCGATCCCGGCTGTTCATCTGGCCGGAGACCACAATGAGACGGCGCACGCTCTGAGCAGGTAGAGCGCAATCTCTCACGAGTGGGAGCTGGCTCAGGAGATTCTCCTGAAGATCTTCGCCCTTTGGGGGGCCCCTCAAGTGGATCTCTTTGCCTCCAGTGTCAACCGGAAGTGCGAAAGGTTCTGCTCGCGGGAATTTCCTCCAAAAGGAGCCTTAGGAGACGCATTCGCGGTGGAGTGGTCATTCCCACTGCTGTACGCGTTTCCTCCAGTCCCCGTCATCCCGCACGTACTGCGGAGTTTACGGAGGTTCGGTTCCCGGATGATCCTCATTGCTCCGGCGTGGGCTGGGAGGACGTGGTAACCGGACCTTCTCGACTTGTCCATCTGCCCTCCACGTCGTCTTCCCTACCGAGACGATCTGCTCTCACAGGAGGGGGGTTAGGTTCTCCATCCAGAGGTCAGATCCCTCAACCTTCACGCTTGGCTTCTGAAAGGTTGAGGTATAAGGATTGGGACCTCCCTGAAGACGTGATGGAGGTGTTGCTCTCGGCCAGGCGGCCGGCAACAAAGTTTCTGTACCGTTGCCGTTGGAGAAAATTCTGCGACTGGTGCAGAGTTAAGAATGTGGATCCTTTGGAATGTGATATTCCCATGGTTCTGTCGTTTTTGCTTTCCTTGGCCCACAGGGGCTTGCAAGTGGGGACCATTAAAGGTTACCTGGCGGCGCTGTCTATATTTAAGTGCTCGTTTGAAGAATGTCCCTATTTTAAGATTCCTTTAATTTCTCAGTTTTTGAAAGAGCTCACTAATGTGTTCCCTACGTCCCCTTTTCTGGTGCCCGGTTGGGATTTGAACCTTGTTCTTAAGTTTCTTATGGGTGCTCCGTTTCAGCCTTTGCATTCTTCCCCTTTGAGACTGTTAACTCTGAAAACTGTGTTTTTGGTTGCGGTTACTTCCGCTCGCAGAGTGAGTGAGTTACAGGCACTTTCAGTTAAGCCACCATTCACTGTGTTTCATAAGGACAGGGTTGTCCTTAGAGTTCGTCCTTCTTTTCTTCCAAAGGTGGTTTCGGAATTTCATTTGAGCCAGAAGGTTGTTCTTCCGGCGTTCTATCCTCCTCCACATCCTGGTAAGGAAGAGGAGAGGCTCCATAGGCTTGATCCTAGGAGAGCGTTGAGCTTTTATATTTCGCGCATGTCCCGGGTCAGAGTGGACGATCAACATTTCATTGGTTACGCTGGAAAGCGTTTGGGACAAGCTGTGACGAAACAGACTTTGTCTCGGATTATTTTAGCTATCTCCAAGTGTTACCGCTTGGCGGGTAAGGACCCTCCGGCTGGCTTGCGGGCCCATTCTACCAGTGGAATGGCTGCCTCTACTGCCCTGCAGAGGGGTGTTCCTATTCGTCACATCTGTAATGCAGCCACCTGGGCTTCAGTACATACTTTTGTATGGCACTACTGCCTCGATTCCATCCGAGGGCAGGATCTGGCCTTTGGCAAGGCAGTCCTTTATTCCGCAATTTGATTGGGCATGCTAAATTTGTGTTCTAAATTCTTTTCCCATCTCCTTACTTGGTACTGCTTTGGGAGTCTGTCATACATATGGAATACGTCGGAGGACCCAATCCCCTCGAAGAACAAATTACTTTCTTAACTGGTAACGTTCTTTCGATGGGATGGTCCGACGACGTATTCCATATTGTTCCCTCCCTACTTTCCCCCCTGCAGAATTTCTTTTGCGATTGCAGCTTGCGTTCCACAAGGCCTTGTGTGTCTGACTGGCAGAAAACTGGTGGCACACGTTCTGGGGGAAAAAACTACAACTGAGGCTATGGGCGTCGTGCGTCCTACTTATCACATCGGGTGACGTTTGCCGTCAGAGGAGGTCCTGGGGGGCGGCGCATCAACGTCATCGACGCAGGACGCAGATGCCGAAGATTTTCCAAAGCAGCACAGTTGTGGACATTACCCGTCATAGATATGGAATACGTCGTCAGACCATCCCATCGAAAGAACGTTACCAGGTAAGAAAGTAACTTGTTCATCTTGCTTTCCTTCTTCACCCATTTGGGGGACCTTATTCACCCCTCTTCTGTCATAACAAGTAAGATTCCACAATTCACTTCAAACTCACCCCCTTCTTTATCCCTCTTGGTACCTTCTTCCTGTCGCTTCTCCTGTGCCTCTGGGTCAATCTCCTCCCACACTTGTTGACCTCTTGCTTCTCAGCCCTGTGGGTCTTGCTTCTTCCAGTCCACTGGGTCTCTTGATCTCCCACCTTCAGGGTCTGTCATTCCTCCGCCTACTGGGCCCTCCCTGCAGCCTCCTGTTCCCCTCTTACTGCAGTTTTCTGGGTCTCTCATACAGCTGCCTACCATCTGCTCTTTAGGTTGCTGCTATGGGTTCTGGCTGATGAGTTCCACAGCTGAAGATGACTTCTAGTTGTAAGTTGGCACTTTGTACCCTTGTGTTTGGGGGGTGGGGGGCTTCCTCTCTCTCTCACACAGTCTGACCCTGCCCTCTGGATGAACTTGTCCTTTTTAACTGGTCTTAACTGTATGTGCATTGAGGCCTTGTGTGAGGACTGGCTGGCTGCCCTGGAATTCCTCGGCCTAGCTCAGTCGCCCTCTTTCTTTGGTTAGATTTAAGAGTATAGTCAAAAATAGGGCCGACCAGGCTATGATGCGTTTGAGATTCTAATAGTGATATATTCCTGGAAGATTAGTCAATATGTTTAAGGGCTGCTGCATGTCCAAGTGCGGGGTAGGCTGTACCCAGGACCTACTTAATAATATTCCAGCAAAACATACACACTGAGAACTATGCGCATGCCCACCTAATATTTAGACAGAAGCAATTAGTAACAAAATGGTTTAATGAAAGCAAGATGGCAACAAAACAAATGTATGGCCTAGCAGGCAATGACAAAACAGATTTTTGCCCCGGCCCTAGCCAGCGGTCACCAAACAGACTCTTACCTTGGGGAACACATGTTTCAACCCTTCCAGGTCTTTAACAAGGTTTCACATTGTCAAGAGTATCCCATTTTTAACATTAGTTCACACCGTGCAATAAAGCAGTGTGACTAATCGCAGGGTATCACTGCTTCCATGGATGGGAAGCCCCTTCCTGTGAGGCCAGGAAGGTGAGGCCGCTACCTGATAGTCCCCTTCGGGGGTGGTACTAAGCGAGGGATCTCATTCGAGGGGAAGTCCTCTGTGGGACCAGTGATGACCATATTGAGGGAACACGGTATCCCCACCAAATACTTGAGCCTTGACCCCCTTCATATGACCTGAACCACGACCCCTTCCCTAAGAGGATCATGAGTTATAGTCACCCTAACATTTCCCTAAAAAGTACCAGGACTATGAAGAGCACAACCGACCCAAGGGAGATCAAGGGTAGAAATACTGAGATGAGGAAGAATAGATATGAATTGAAAGATAATCTATTGACAACCAGTGAGATGAAGATGCGTGGAGGAATGCACAGTGCCCTGCAGAACCAAAATCGGTGGTCTAGACAACTTGAAATAACTACTAGGACGAAGAGTAGGAGCGGAGGCATGAAGACTACTCCTAAGAACCGCAATGAGCAGTCTAGTTGCTGCCGGCTGCTCATTGGTCAATGTAGAATAGAAAAGGTGGAAATACTCAGGAAGCAGTTGTCTAGTCCTCCCAGGAAGAGCTGTATGAGCCAGCACACTGCAGTAAGGTGGAGGTAAGCAGACCAGGATGCTAACAGGGGAGCTGGAAGGGCCAGTAGAGAGTGGAAGGACCAGAAGGCGAGCTGGCAAAGAAACGCTCCTGGTGTGCCTGAAGCCTGGGAAGTGTGTGCAGGGAAGACCGCAGTGCTCAGAGGAAGATTGAGACTGCAGTGTTCCCGGGCAGACCAGAGCCCACTGCAATGCTCCCTAGAAGTAGGGGATCACCCGGGCTGGCTGGTGGGAAACTAGGAAGGTGCAGTCGGCATCTTCATAGTCACAGTACCTAGCAGGCAAGTGAACCAGGTCTTTTCCGCAACAAGAGAAACTTAAGTGTCTAGGACACAACAAGCGAAAGCAACACAAGTCCTCTTCCTTGAGGCGCCCCAAGTATTTGAAGGCAAAGAAGAGGGGGTGGGGTCTGGGACCCACCACTATGTGAGAACAACATGAGGCATCTTCCTTGTGGCGGTACTTGGGAGGAAAGGGCCCCAGGTATCCAAAGGCAAAGAAGAGGGGTCTGGGACCAACTACACGAGAACCACACAAGTCATCTTCCTTATGTGGTACTTGAGAGAAGAGGGATCCAAGTACCCGAACATTTAGAAGAGGGGTCTGAGACCGAATCTCCCATGAGAAGAAGCTAAACCACAGAGCAATTTACTAAGGACTGTGCTTGGCAGGCAAGTGAGCCAAGTTGTTCCAAGCAGAAAGAGAGAAACAGAGACCTTTACTAAGGGCCATACGTGGCAGCAAAGGGAACCAAGTTGGCCCAAGCAGAAAGAGAGTCCTCCAAGACCACGACCGACGTGATCCATTCCAGATGATCGACACGTGCTGCCTGACTCTCACAGATCGTGCAACCAGCAAATTATATGCACTTGGTGAGGCCAATCCACTTTTATCTAGCCCACTGGAGGCCAGCAGCAACTGCAAACTGTTTTTATCTGCCCCTATGTGCTTAAACAGTGCATTTGCACACTTTTGGCACCGCAGGTGCTCCATCTTGTTCCCATTTCCGGCCTGACCACAAAATGGCAGTAGCAACGGGGCATGTAAACGAGGCTGCCACTAGTTGATAAGCAACTAGCTTTAACTACAACCAATCCCCGACGCGGGAAGGCAGAAGCCGGCACTCGGAAGAAGGCCCGTGGAAAAAGGCCCTGTTCCACCCCTGTTCGCCCCGGGACGCTACAGCTAGGCGGGGCCACTATACCCGTCAGCTGTATCCAGAACTATCAACTCTACTACACCTGTACTCGTCACCCACCAGTCAGGTTTGCTTCCCATCGATACAGTACCATCCATACTTAATCAGTAATACCTATCCACCTTGTTCATCCCCTGCGCTGCCTGTGCATTGTGCTGCTCACTGCCTGTAACCTCTTAGCCCACAGTATTAGCTCCGATTTGCATCACATCCCTGTTGAACATATGTATGCTTGCCTAACCCTGATATGCTATCCTTTTGTCGTTCATGTGTGACTGCTAATTATGACACTACTATACTAGTATAACACTGCTCGCTGTTCATATGCATCTGTTAAGTCATACTATGTTAGTCTAACATTGATCTGTTGTGCATGCCAAACCACATCATGCTAGCACAACCTGTCATCTCACACCCCATGCAAACAGTTCCATAGTCGGCCATCCTGCTCACCCTGAACTTAGACCTATCAGTCCTAAACGCCTTTGTGTGTGATAGTTTACCTTGTCCATCAACAAATCTAGCTCTGCTCACCATTGTATGATATATCCTGCTACACCCACATATTTGCCCAATTGACCTATTATAATACAAGTTTTGCACTTGGGACCAGCCTTGACCAAATCCCCTGGGTCTACCTTCTTTGTGCCCAACTAGTGTGTTATCACCTTACCCATCATGCCCACCATTGGAGGACCCATGCCAATACCACCTCAGCCTAACCTCTGGAGGCCCTCCCCAAATCCTACACCGCCCACACCTATGGCCGCTTTTCACAGAGCTACCCTCATCATGGCCTCAATTCTCCCACTCATCCACTCCATTTCACCCACCAACTTCCTCCCACCACTCCAGGCCTTTAACAGCCTCACCACCACCACCACTAAATCTCAACAAAATAACATCACTGCTAATCTACTTAGCCCACAGGAATGGATCCACACCTCTGATCCCTTGCCCTGTTAACATTAGGAACTGGAGACTACGATCACGTTTCACCACCCATAAACATCCTTCAAGGCTGCTTCCCCATTCTGCTAAAGTCACCCCTAAATCCGGAGTGCACATTCCAGCCACCACCCACACAAGGACACTGTCAGGTGCCATTACTCCAAAAACACACAAGCCAAACACTGTAGCACAGACTCCCACCATCGGAGGAGCTCTGATCAATGCACGCTCACTAGTTGCCCATGCCACTAACATTGCAGACCTTAGCTTTGAAAACGACCTTGATTTCTTGTCCATCACAGAAACTTGGCTCCACCAGGCGGCAGGCCCCGCCCTTGCCTTAGCCCTCCCAGAAGGATACACGATTATCAGATCAGACAGAACCTCTGGCAGAGGAGGAGGCCTCGCCATTATAGCTAGAACCCCGCTGGGCCTTAGATACCACCAGCATTAGCCTACCTTCAGCTGACCTTCTCTCTGCTAAAATCCCACTAACAGCCAACAGTCCTACTTCATCTAGCCTACCGACCACCAAGCCCCATCTCTTCCTTTGAAGAAGATATCACAAGCCTCCTTTCCTCCAACACAAAACCAGGCTCCCGCATCATTTTCCTCAGGTTCCAAGATCCAAGCGATGCCAATGCACTCGACCTTGAAAAATCCTTCTCCCAACTCGACTTTAAGCAACAAATTTAGACTGGCTATCCAACTTGAACTCTCCATAAACATTCTTCAGAACGAACCCATTGCCTGGACAGACCACCACTACATATCCTTTACTATTCAGGGTTCTGCACCTCCTACCCCTGCTATCGCCCCCCCTTCACTATCCAGGAACACCTGTGATATTACACCACCCAATCTAACCCCACTAATCAACAACATTCTGGACGATACCAACTACAAAAATATAGATCCCACTGAATTGGTCGACCTGTATAATACAACACTGAATTCCGCCTTGGACATTATCGCCCCTCTTAAACAAAAAAAATCCAAAGCTGCTGCACACCGCAACAATTGGTTTACCCCAGAACTTAAATCATTGAGAAACCTAAAAAGAACTACATAAACTAATTGCTGCAAAGATCCCTCCACTCATAACAACGCTCTTTTCTCCAATGCAGCTACCACCTACAAATCGCCCATTATCTCTACCAAAAAGGAAATCTATAACACCAGAATACTCGACGCCAAATCCAAGACTAAGGAGTTTTTCAATATTCTAAAGGAACTAGAATCCCCAGCACCACCCTCTTCAAAATGCAATAAAGATGCTGCCTGGTGCTCAAAATTCAACAAGCCCTTGCAGACAAAATAGCCTCCCTCCAAACTGAAATAGAAGCGAAAAAGAACAGCCTTGCAAACAGCTCATCAGACAATGCCCCTGCTAAACTTCAACACCCTCAGTGCCCATCATTCTCATTCGCTATGGTCACACCCAGCGAAGTGGAAAACCTCATCAAAGGCCTTAAGCCATCAAGATGCCAAGGTGCCACTTGTCCTGCCCCTGTTATCAAGGACTGTGCCAAGGAATTATCTCCTTTCATCGCCACTATGATAAACGCCTCATTTAAGACTAATTATGTCCCAAAAAACCTCAAGGAGGCTTGGGTCATGCCTCTCCTAAAAAAGCCAAATCTAGACCCGAACACACCAACAAACTACAGACCAATCACCATCGTCCCCTTCCTCCTAAAAATTCTGGACCGAGTTGCGTACTTACAAATCCAGAAACATCTGGAGGACAACAACCTACTTGGTCTATGTCAATCAGGCTTTCGGCCCAGGTACGGCACTGAGGCCGCGCTCCTGGATCTGAAAATACAGATGGACGAGATGAGACAAAGGCAAGCTGGCCATGCTCCTCTTGCCAGACCTCTCCGCTGCATTTGATCTGGTCGAACACCAGATGCTCCCCGACCACTTAACCTCTGCTGCAGCCTTTTCCACTAACGCTTCCTCCTGGATCAAATCTTTCCTTTCCAACCGCACCACTAGAGTCTTCTCTCGCTTTGCTTTGGCAGATCCCATCCCATTCCTCTGTGGGGTTCCCCAGGGATCCTGTATATCCCCAACGCTATATAACATCTTTATGAAGCTCCTTTTCGACTGCCTTAACGATATGGGTGTCATCTACACAAACTACGCAGATGACACCCAGGTCTTCATCACTTGTCAGGTCACTACGCCAACAACACTAAACTAATTAACAACATCTATTTGGAAATCCAGGCGTGGATGGCAACACATAGCCTGTGCCTTAATGACGAAAGAACCGTGCTCCTGATCATAGGCAGCCAAGCTCGTCTGAACAAACTTGACCCTCAGTACTCGTCCTTCATCGTTGATGGTAATATAATCAAAGTTGCAAAAGAAATAAAGACTCCACCTTATCTCTAAAACAAAAGTGAGCGCCATCGCCTCCTCAACTGCTTACACTAACAAACTAATCAATGCCTGGAAGTCCTACCTTTCCCTTACCAGCTGCTTGACATTAGCCAGAGCCCTAGCTCTTTCCAGAATAGATTACTGCAACACTCCCTTCTCAGGCACTTCTGAAATTAATCTCAATAGACCCCAGGTCTTACAAAATAACTCCTTAAGATCCACCCTAAACATCCCTAGATCCAACCACATCTCCATCCACAGACCAAATGCTAACTGGCTCCCAGTGCGCGACAGAAACTCACTCCGCACCCTGGCAATCACCCACAAATGTATATTGCACACCGCTCCTAAATACCTCTCGGACAAGTTCTCCCTACTTCACGCCACCCGCCTTACCAGATCATCCCACACTCACCGCTTCTCAGTCCCCAAATTCAACCTCAAAACTGCAGGAGGAGCCAGCTTCCCTGTTCAAGCGGCTAATCTCTGGAACTCGCTACCCCCTTCCATCAGACTAGAACCATCCTTCAATGCCTTCAAGACTAACCTCAAACTCTGGCTTACTGACACGCCTACCATCTACTGAGCCCAAATGATCTAGCTCACAGGGATCTTACATCACAACCCTTGCTTGACCTAAGTTTTCCGCTGCTCCATCTCACCCGTTCCCGCCTTATCGGGTCAGACTAATATGTAACCTAGTCGACCTTGTCGTTATGTCGGTATACGTACCTGCCTTATATGGTCACACTAATATGTAACCTAGTCGACCTATCGCCATGACTGTATATATCTGTACTTACCTTGAAGGTCTGACCAACATGTAAATTGTAACCTAGGTCGACCCTTCTGCCATTACTGTACCTATCCGCCATGTAAACATGTATTTACCTTGTTTTTTTGCCAGTAACATATACCATGTAAGTTTTCCAGCGCCCAGTTACCTCAGGGTTAGGTGCGCAATACAAATAATAAACAAATTACAAAATTACAAAGTATATGTCTGGCACCTATGAGAGTATTTACAAGTAAACAAAGAAGATTCAAAGGTAGAATCCTCTCGTCCCCTGCACACTCTTTAATACTGTAAACACAGTCAAACTTCAATAAATTTTAGAAGCAATTTTTGAATGAGTAAGTACACAGTTTAAAGAAAAAAGAGAGTAAATAATATTTCAACAAGAACAACAGGTTTAATAACATAAAATTTACAAAAAAAATAATGCAGTCCGCGGATAGCCGACATGTTTCGAGGAGAAAACCCCTTCTTCATGAGCATAATGGACTGAAAAGGAAAATGACGCATAAAGCCAAATCAATCTTGTGTACTCTCTCTGGATAATTAAGAAATCAACACATAGATCACTCTCTAATTAGACAAAAAGGTCTTTTTACAATGTATAGAGTCAGACCATCAATCCCCTCGAGCCAACTGGAAGTGCTCCCACATCAACGTGAATATAATGTCTTTTATAGTATCACCCAAAAAGTGGTTATTAAAATCCTGTGTGCTGAAAGTCTCTCATACATGAGTAGTCTCTAGGTTAACCCGTTAGCTCAGAGCCAAGAGGAGCTTACCGGGGGCTCCAAACCTGGAGTGCACTGGGTAAAAATTGGAGTAGAGCGAGGAACCAATTCCTACAATATAAAGGGAACCCATGAACCAACATGAATCACAAGTAATAGCCACGTCACCGTTATTAGTGACTGAAATTGATCTAATCTGGTGTTATACCTCAGTACGTCACCACCAATCCACTTCAAAATAATATGTATTCGGTGCCTTTAGATTATACACAGGATAGTCCGCTTAAGATGTGCATATGTACATGAACAGAGAAAAGTCTCCTGTAACCAAAGAAGAAATGCCCAATGAGAAACGTGGTGTTACTACATGTTATATGTAAACATACAAGACGTATGTTTTCATTGCCAAGATGCCACAACTAGCAGTAAATCTCTAAGACAAATAACTTACCCCATCCGGGGATCACAACTGCTTTCCTTTAAATCAGTGTGTACAGCAACAAAATCATCCATCTCCTATGGCAACTGGGTCAACTTCTGCAGAAGTTGATGATGCGGCTAATCAGAAGTTAACACTGCAGAGAACCGAAAGCAGGCACTTTAGTAGTGAGCCCATTCCCTCTCATAACGTGAGTGCAGCTCTCAATAAATCAAAGCATCTTATCATCTAAACTATAATCGCTTACCCTGTGAAGCAAGTCACTGTTAAGTTCGGTAGTAGCAAGTGTATATGGCTTTGGTCTACATCACCATGAAAACCATACTCGTGAAGATCTAACCTGGTGCACCATCTTGAATCGACCGGTTAAATCTAGCCCCATTAAGCACAAAGAAAGGACTGGTTACTAACGCTTCTATCTAAGCGCATCCATCTTGAAAAGTAGACGAACTACATAAAGACCATTCAAATAAGCAAAGGATGTCTATAACCAAACAATACATCCCTCACTTACATCCACTGTTAAAACTAGGAAGTAAGTAAAACGATTAATATAAAGAAAGTGTCAAAAGTAAACAAGCCCATTTTCTTGTGTATGATGGTGGACAAATTGACAGGAATAAAGAGGGGTCAGCCTCCAGATGGCTCACCAGAGTGTTGCATGGGAACCCTAAATATACAACACAAGTACATGGTATGCTAATCATATTAATTAAACATGATGTCGTGATCAGCTGATCATCTCACTTTAGCACATAGAATTCTTATCGCCTGCAATATGAACTGGCTCTATTCACATCTCTTATCAATGTTACAACTATAACTGCTCTAATATAGCCAAAGTTCTATTGGGTTAGAAATCACATCTTATGTATACATATCATTTGTGATATTTAGATCGTATAACAATAGTGTCTGTTTTCTCGAACAACAACATATCCATTGTGCTAGTGGTACTTCTAACAGTCAAAATCTTGGACATTGACATTCACAGCACTACGTGACCAAGAATAAAGATGAATTACACGGTCTTCCATGGTGGTAATGAATCATTAATCATTAGTTCAACCCAAGTCATCTACATCACCTACAGCTATATCTGACATGTCTTGCTGAAGAGTGACAAATAAATTATGAAGGTCTAAATAAACTCTATACCTATATGGAGCAGAGTATTTGAGGGTCCAGTAACAAAGCACTATACAAAACAATTCAAGGAACAATCTCCATTGAGACCCTTAGGTTGTACAGTGTCCAGTAGGTTTACCCAGTACATTTTTCTCCGAAGGAGGAGGGACTGGTAGTTGCCCCCTCTTTCTGAGCGTTTGACAACTTCTAGTACCTGGAATTTATGTTGAGCTATAGTGTGATGATGATCATAGAAGTGCCGAGCTACTAGAGATCTAGGGTTGTTACAACTAATGTTCGACTTATGTTCTGTCCAACGTTCTTTAACAGGTCTCATGGTCTCACCAATGTAGAGCTGCTCACATGGGCATTTAATCACATAAATCACTCCTGGTGAGAGACAAGTTGCGTAGTCCCTCAATTTGATTTTTTACTTGTTTGTGGATGTGCAATTGTGTCCCCTTTCACAATGTTATTACAGTGACTGCAGCCCAGGCAGGGGAAGGCCCCTTTCTTTTTGGTTTTCAAAAACAACTGTCTATCCTTGAGCGGTTTTTCAGCTCTCACTAATTTATCTCTAAGGTTTCTTCCTCTTTTGAAAGCCATCATGGGTGCTTTTGGAAACAATTTGCAGAGGATCGGGTCATTGTGTAGCATGCTCCAATGTTTTTTGATGTTGCTTATCTGGAAGCTTTGTCTTGAAAATTTGGAGATAAATAGAAGGGGAACTTCTTTTGACTTTTCCTGTGTGGTAAGTAGCTGTTCTTTCGATACCTCACTGGATCTTGATTGTGTCTCATCTAGCACCTCCATAGGGTAGCCCCTCTTCTTGAACTTATCAACCAGTGTGGAACATTCCATATCTAAGCCAGCCGGGAAAAGTATAATATGCTGATGAACCTTCTTTTAACCAATTTGTGAGCCATAATTCAATATCCCCATTGAAGCCAATTTACCTGTCTATTACTTATGCAGCACAGTACTAATAAATTGAGTAATCACTGTATCCGTTACTTACAAAACTATGAAACTGCAAACCACACAGGACAAAGTGTTGTACAAAGCAAGTTGGGAATTATTATTAAAATCAACATGCCTTAAATCTACTGCATTAGTCTCACCCAGTGCTAAAGTAGGCCATCGAATTAAAATAACATTATTTTGTTTTGATGTTGGCAAGAAAGCCTTTTGATTTGCCAGTTTCCTTAAGGTAATTTGCAAGGTATGAAAAAGGGTGAAATTCTTTGCATGGCTCTTATCAATTGACTATATCATAAACTTCGCTACCTTCTTGATAGTATTGTAGAGTGCCCCGTTTGTTCATTTTTATTATTGCTAGACTTAATTCCATGTTGTTCTTCTCTTTAGCAATATGCTCCTTTTTACTGTATTCCGGATTTGCTATTTTAATATGTTTACATCTAAAGTTACTAAGTATGTTTTTCCAAATGCGTAAATTAAATGGTGGGTTTTTTTCTCAGTTACTCTTACAGATGAACCCCTATCATATTGACTCCCTCCTGCAGCTGAGTGATGTGTGTCGCATTCAGGAGGACCAAGAAATGGCCAGGGATTTCATAGGTGAGAAGCAAGTTTTATGGGTTAATCACTTTCATCAGCTGAATCTCTTTATTGTTGGATTGGTGTTAACCACAGCTTTTCTGATTCTTAGCCAGATTCATTTTCTCATGCTAAAGAGCACAGTGGTTGTTAGCAACTGTGGAATGCTCATTTGCTGTAAATGGGGAGGTAATAGAATGACCTTCTGTTCTGGGATTAGAGTTTTAAAGTCCTTGTAGCCTACATATGTTGGCCCAGATCCATGTTACAGTTGGAATAGAAGGCTAAATGTTTCCCTAATTAGCAAAACACTATGGGCCTCGTTATGAGTTTGGTGATATCCTGGTGGTAAATCTGCCGAGATACCACCAAACGGAATTACTGTTGCTTGGTCCTGTGGAATTACTGACTGATAACATGTGGTGGTAAGGCGGTGTTAGTTGCCATTAATTGGTGTCCACGGGACTCCATGGGAATTGCGTCATAATTACTGCTGACGGTAATTCCACAGTTTTTTAGTGGTAAATTGATGGAATTCCGTCCAGCTTTGTGCTGGAGGTTTCACTTCACTGCCCAACTCGTGGCACGGCAGTGTGGTAATGTGGCACTAACGGAGCAGTAATTCAGTTACCGCTGATTTTTACCACACCGCCATGATTCTAATGAGGCTGTATGCCTTTTTTCTTCATAGCTGGTTCGATTTTCAGAAATAATAGTGGCACTCGTGACCTTTTAATGCATACAACACTGTAGTCACCTTGAGCTAACTGGGATGTGTGACAAATCCAAAGAATGTAGCCCTTCTCTTCATGGGGGAGCCACCCCCTTTAGGACTAGGGGGGTGAGCCTGCTACACAAAACCCTCCATAGGGCACTAGGCAGGTTGGATACCACTGGGGGTGTCTTCCCCTCATTCCCCACCTTGGAAGAAGGTATACCCAAATGACAATTCCAAACCCACCCCCCCCATCCTTCCATGACCTAACCCCAATGTTTGTTGGTTATATGGGAATTGAAACTATCAATAATACACAGAGCTGGGTTTATTTTTTTATTTTTATTTTAATTTTTGGTTTGTCGAATAACCTTTACAATTTTAACATTTTAACATTTCACATTTTACATCACTAATACATACTTAGAATTCCAAATACAATCACATTGACTTGAGATTCTACAGAACAATTTGAATTAAAAATGTAGTATCAAAAGCCCTTGAGATAATGGATTTCAGCTCGGTATATAAATTAATAACATAGAGTTCATAATCAACCTAAATCCACTATGAACGTAAACAATAAGTCATCCTTAAAAAGAAACCAATTGCTAACTATAAATACCCTTTGTGATTCAAATTCATATTCTCAATCCCACATGCTTACATTCCATATTTCCTTTATATACCAACTTGTAGCAATTGCACATTTGGTACTTCAAGAATTTTGGTCAACCTGATAACCAAACCAGTACTCTTTCCCCACATACATCTGTTCCACAATAACATTCTAGAGTTATATGCTTCTGCGTACCAATACTTTCCGAATTCATAGATTCTTAGTACTTCAAATTTTGGACAGAATATTACTAGATGTTTTAGAGTCTCTAGCATATTTTCCATACCACAGAACCGACAATGAGTTCCTTTGACCGAAAATGTTGCTTTATATACAGACCAATATTGCACACGTTCAAGGGTAGGAAATTGATTCAACCTAATTCGTAAATACAGGTTCCTTTCTGTTGGACTTGGAAAATTCAAAATATAGCTTGGTAAGTCACCCAATTTTCTTCTATATAAGGCATATATATAGTAAGCTTTATAGTTCCCAATCCTGTCAGAGTGCATACACCAATACAAAAGTTGGAATTTCCTTTTGTTGGCCGGTAGGCATGCTATGAGATCCTCTTTAGTAACATTAATTAGTTCCAGGATCATCTCCATTTTCTTTACAAATTAATTTAGCGCAATGGAAGAACCTGCGGCAATCATAAGTTCTAAATCCTCATACAGTGAGCTCGGTTTATGACCTGTACTTACCAGCTTCAAGTAAGAGCAATGACCCATGGCATCTTTCTGTTCATCCCAGACCGGAGCATAAAGTTGACCGGAAACCAGCCAAAAGAGAGAGCATTCCCTGGAGAGCTAGCAACGCAGCTGCTCTGAGGCAAACACAGTTTCAGTTTGACGCTCTGTTGGCTGGAGTTATGAAGCAGCGTACAGAGCGCTGTAGCTGTGACAAAGTCAGAGTCCCCGACAACAGGGAGACAGCTGAGACAGAAAGCAACTCCACCCAGGGTGAGAGGAACTGGTGTTCCGACACACCCCCTATGAGGTTCCCAAAAGGGGAAAGCAACTCACATCGACCCAAAGTGAGTCTAGGATGCCGAACTGCAAAGGCCTTGCTGGCTCACCAAAGCCATACCCCATGCTAGGGTAAACGCAACCAGAGAACTGCAGGGGCTAGGGAAGTGCACAAGGGGCATAGCGGAGTAAATACTCCACTAAAAGGGGAGGAAGAGTGCCCGGGAAGCCCACAAAGTGCTCACCAAAGCAGTATCACACAATGTGGTGAATAGCAACCAAGAACAGCAAAGGCCAACAAAGCTCACAGGGGGCTCACTGGAGCAGGATACCCAGCAGAGATGAATGGAAACTGAGAATGGACAAGGTCAAAGGAGCCCGTAGTACACAAGGGGCTGACCGAAGCCGAATTGCACAACGGGTGGTTAGAGACTGTGAACCTAACTGGACCAAAGACACCCAAAGCCCACCCAGGGCTGAGAAGTGGAACACCAGCAAACTCTGAGAGAGAGCCTAGGAGGGCCTAAGCATGAACACTACAGGACATGTGAATATCGACCTTCCTAGGTCGGAGCGACGTTCCAGGAGACGGGATAAAAATCCAGGTATCTAAGGGGAACATTGTTTATGGCCATAAGAAACTTTGAGACATTTTGAAAGACTTTCTCTTTTCTGTTTAGGTGAAACCAGTTTTCTGTTTGTTTCGAATTACAAGATGCTTGAAATATGGGATGAGGGGTAAGAAACCAGTCACAGTCCAACCGGGGTGAAATAACCCAGACTAAGCACAAGCTTAGGGTTCTTTCCTTTCTTCTTTCTTTTCAAACTAGTTAGGGTAGTGCTATGTTAGCATAGGTTTTGGACCAAGGACTGGACATGTTTGTGTGAGACATCCTGGCGAGCGCCCATTTGTTTCATAGCAGGGAAACTGAAACCCTCATAGTGATAGGGAGTAGAGTAGGTTTCTTTCTATGTATACGAATAGAGAGTTGTTCGATTAAGTCTTCATGTCCATCTCCTATTTCTGATTTACCACAGATGTTAATTCACCGAAATGTGAGCCTGGTGGAAGAAACATCACTTTCCAGATGTCACTTCCTGTGATGTGATCACATGGCCTTTGACCCTGGCAGTGATGTCACATAGCTTTTACAATACACACTTAAGTCAATAAAATGCTTATGCTATTTTTACCATAGGCCATTTCTTGATAGCCTGCTTTTGCTTAGTGGTGGCATATAGGGGGAGGAGACAGAAGGGGAGCGGGTGGCTCAAATGGTGTTTTGCTGCAGCAGGAAAGCCAGGCCCGGAAAGACAGTCTCCAACAAACCTGGTCTACGACCAGACACCATGGATCTGGCTAAAACACTATTTCAGTTTCCAAACAATTAACTAACTAGAGTTCTGCCTCGATACGTAATAGGTCATGATATGCCAGAGACATACCCAGCACATGCATCATAATCCAGAAGCACTGGTTTTACAGCCTTATCTGGTCAGTTACTGACATCTGCCTCACATGCCAGGGATAGTTATAACATAGTAAATACAGACTCAGGTTGCCATAATATACTAAGTGCAACTTCATATACTTGAGTAGTGCAATCTCATGTCAGGTTAAGTCTTGTTTGCAAGCTACAGCCTCACACGCCCAAATGATGTGATCATATGCTAATTGCAGCCTCATTCACTCAAGTACTGTCATCTTATGCTAACTAAAGCCAGCTAGATGAATGACTCGTCAAGATTGTTTTATTTACAGTGCAAACTGTACTGAATCACTTCGGCATGATCTCAATTTGAGAAGTTGAGGAAAATTAGGCCACCAAAGGAAAAGCGATTTGCCCAAGAGCACACACGTTGGCCAAGTGTAGAAGCCGGGATGTGACCTGCTTCATAGTTTCCAATTTACCCAGTATACCACTTATCCTACAATCCCACCTTAATTTTTTGTTTTACACAAACATTTTAAGAATTCTGCATTGTTACATCACAAGCTCAACCAGTTGTTTGTGTTTAAAGCACATGTGGGAGCCAGCAAACCACATTCTGAATAAACCTGAAAATATGAAATATCTTCATTGAATCGTATTGGGTAAAATAAGTATTTTGTGTTGGAATGCACGAGGAATGCAGTTATTAGCAGAAAGTACTTAATTCACTAAGCTGTTGTCACTCCTTTCTACGTTATTGTGACAGAGCCAGGGATCTTACCATGGCAAGAGGGAATGGGGACCCCTCTCACCCTATGTTAGGAGGCCTATCAGGTTGTTTAGCAGGGTTAGTCCTGCCCCAGAGGCTGGTTGTGGGAGTTGGGAGGGCCCCAGTCTCTGTCCCTTCTACCTGTGCCCAGCTGAGCAAAAGGAATGCCACCTTTTCTTGCCTCACACCTGTTATGCATAATGCTGGCCAGTTTCTTTCTCTTCGTCCTGTATGCCTACAAAACGCAGAAGGTTTGGCAGTAGAGTGAGAGAGCCAGCGAAGGACTGCAGGACTGGGCAGCAATCCAAACATCGAACCGGCACTTCTAATGTTCTATGCGACAGACTGTGACATTGATTCTACCTTTAGCAGGGCTGCAGAGCGGTTCACATATCAAGCCGGGACTCCAGACGCTCTGTGCAACACGAGCACAGAGAGGAATGAGAGTGAGCGGGAAGGTGACTGGGACAGTGGAAGCAGGATTGCTGGGAGGTGTTGTGGGTTGAGAGTAGAGTAGTAGAGGAGTTTAGTGCAAGAAGGCAAAGGAGAGTATTGATACAGAGGAGAATGGTGTGGGTCTATTTGACCTAAAACACATTTGAACACATTTATTTGACCTTTTATTCAGTCTAAAATGTGGGGGGAGGCCCCCCCGCAGTCCTCCTCACCACTTCCCCTCAACCTAATCTATACCCTTACCCACCCTATATATAATTAAATTTGACCGAAAAAAGGTAAAAAAAAAAAAAATCAAAGGTTTTAGGTGAAATGTTTTTAGGTAATTTATGCTAATACTGAGGAGAACATCAGAGAGGCAGTGAAAGGGGAGAGATTAGGGAAGTGTTAGGAAGAGATGTGAGAATGTAGGAGACTGGGAAAGGCAGGATAGAACACCAGGGCGAGGATTAGAAGAGTGTGCAAAGAAAGGACCACGTCAGACCTGGGAGAGTGAAAGGCACCTCTTCTTGATAACATTTTTATCGTGGGACCTAGGTTAGGATTCATGTAGCTTGTTCCCAAGGTATTTGCCTTTAAGCCATAATGACCAGTCAGTCAGCTAAATAGAAAGTAGGGTCCTACCAATCGCTAATAACAATTTGGGGGAATAGAGATTCCTGGGTTAGGGAGGAAACCACCTGGGGTAGTGGGAGAGGGAAAGTGAGAGGGAGAGGTGAGCCCCTCTTAGTCGTTTCAATAAAAACTCTTGATCTGTCTGCGAGAGTTGGTGTGTTCTTAAGGCCATCTGTAACATTATGCATAAAAAACATATTTCTTAAATGTACAAAAGTATATAGCAATTAAGTGCTTGCACAGTTTACAGTTAAGTGTCAGAGATGTCATGGCACGCACATGCACAATGTAATACGGCCCTCTAGCCAATCAAATCGATTACTCCTCCTTTCCCCTCTAGTGGTGGAAGTTTGTCGCTGGGGGGAAAGGACTGGAGGTGTTGTGCACTGCAAAACAAACATACTCTTTAAGTTTGACGCACACTAGGAATTGCTTGGGTTTACCCGCTACGATGAATCCTTCAAATACCCTTCTTATGTGGCCAGGGCGGTGAGGCCACAGTCCAAGCCTCCTGCTGCGTGAGTACACAGAGGGGGATCACCTGGGGAAAGACTCCCCCTGTGGGATTAGGGACGACTGTCAGGAGAGAACGCAGTATTTTTCCCTACTGTGAAGGCATCATGAAGAAGGACACAGACAACAGATTCCAGATTCAAAAACAGTCTGTTTTATTAACTTAAATGTTAGGGTGGAAAAAGGCCTAACTTGCCCTACGCCAAGGTGGGATTTCCCTACCTATATAAAACTAAGGAAAGTCTGTGTCAAAGAGTTCAACTTAGGAATCTGTCTGTGTCCAAACCCTATACTTGCCCTCATAACTATAACTATACAATGCGTAGGGGTATTGGCAACCAAAAAGAAAACTGTTTAACACAAAGTCCTGCGCTTCTTCCAGCTCACAGCTTTCTTTCAGGACTGCATTCCCCTCACCCAAGTATGAAACAGTTCCAAAAAGCAAAGCACCCTTCTAAAGCTCCAGCGAAGAGGGTCCGCCTGGAGAAGAAGTACAGTGTGCCGGACTCTGCACCCAAGTGCTTGCGAGCCCAACCGTCGCTGGAATCCATGGTTTCTGCAGCGACCAGGAAGAAGTTGTCAGACTCGAAGTCTTCGGCGGCATCCACCCCTCCTGATAACGAGGGGAAGAAGTTGGACACAATGGGCAAGCAACGACCATTAAGGCCGCTAACGCCGTCGCTCTCGGCACGCGCACTGACCAGGAGCTGTGGTTCAAACTCGCACCTCTGCTGGATCTCCTCCACGACAATAAGAGGTCAGAGGTGTTGGAGACTCTTCAGGAGGGCGAAGTGCTGGTTTAAGGTCACCAACTTTCGCCAGGAGGTCCAGACCAGGGCTTTGGACATGCCTTTTGACAGTAACAACCTTTTCGGCAAAGCTGTAGATGAGTCCCTTCAGGCCATCAAGGCAGACACAGAGATGGCATATGCCCTGGGCATGCTACATCAGCGGAGACCGTCCTTCCGGTCCTCAGGAAGCAGGTCTACCCGCTCCTCGAGGGACCTCAGCGAGGGCACCTCTTCTTACCTCCAACCCTTCCGTTCCTCGGCCCAAGGAACCAACAGAGGCCACTTTAAGGCCTGCAGAGGAGGACACTGTCATCGTCAGGGACTGCAAGGCGGTCATCGACCTCATACCAGGTTTGAACCGGCCAGGATGTCGGGCCCCCACCCATGCACCCCGGTGGGAGGCCGGCTGGTGAACTTCATCAGCGCGTGGAAGTCCATCTCGGCCGGCGGCTGGGTGCTGGACACTCTCGCCCACGGGCACACCCTAGAGTTCCATCGAAAGTGTCCTCAAATACCACCGGAGGCCTATCAGGAAAACCACATCCACCAGCTGTTGCTAGAGGTGTGGTCCATGTTAAAGAAGGGGGCGATAGAGCTGGTTCTGAAGCGGCTCCAGGGCTCCTGTGTATACTCGAGGTACTTCCTCGTACGAAAGAAGACCGGGGGCTGGAGACTCATTCTCAACCTGCGGGGACTGAACAAATACATAAAGTCCCAGAAGTTCGAATGGTCACTCTTCAACACATGCTCGGACAGCTAGAAGAGGGAGACTTTGTGTCATCGCTGGACCTAGAGGATATGTACTTCCACATCCCCATTCGAAAGGGACACCGAAAGTTTCTGTGCTTTGTCGTTCAGGGGAAGTTTTGCCCATTCAAATCCCTTTCCTTCGGGCTGAAGTCGGCGCCTAGAGTCTTCACCAAGTGCTTGGCTCCAGTGTTGGCCCTTCTGCGACTGCAAGGGATTCAAGTCTACCCTTACTTGAAGGACTGGCTCATCCGGGCCAGCTCAAGAGAAGTCTCCGTCGACGACACTGCGAGGACTGTTCACCTTCTGACGGATCTGGGGTTCTCAGTGAATTATGTGAAGTTCTGCTTGACGCCATCGCAGGACGCGATGTTCCTGGGATCCTGACTCAACACAGTGACCAAGGAAGATAGAGAGATAAAATGAGAGCCACTAAAGTGGCAAACATGTGGCAGCAAGAGACACTTTGCAAATGAAAGGCAATGTCCAGCTAGAGGCAAGGAGTGTGCTAACTGTAAGAAGGTAGGGCATTATGCCACACTGTGTGTCGATGGATAAGAAGGAAAGTGACGACAGTGGAACTAAGGTATGAAAGAGCAGAGGAAGAATCGTCAGAAGAATAACCCACAGTAATAATGGTAAATAACTGAAGAAGCAGGAAATAAAACCCCCATTTCATTCTAATGGTATATGTTAAAGTGACTAAACTAAGGCCTGGCTCCGGGTCAGAACTAACTATACTTCCCACACACACATACAAGGAAACTATGGGAAGACAAGAGGTGGAAGTGCTATCTTCAACAGCCTGGCATCACAGTCAGAGGAGAGGATAGCGGCCATCCTGGGCAAGGTGCAACGGCTGTTCGCACTGAAGATCACCATGGTGAGGGCCATCAATTCTCTGCTCGGCATGATGTTGTGCATTTATCTCATCCGACTGTGCAGGTTGCAGATGCGACCACTGCCGGAGTTCCTCGACGCCCGTTGGATCCAAGTGTCAGGAAGTTTCCAGGACAGGATTACGCTCCGTCGTGCGATAAGGTGGTGGAGCGTGCGCTCGCATCAATCCGGAGGCACAGATTTTCAGACCCCACCGCACCAGGAGACGGTCACGACGGACGCCTCCCTGGAAGGATGTGGAGCTCACACCGGAAGTCTTCACGCCAGAGGCCTGTAGCTACCAGAGGATAAGACGTTGCACATCAACGTTCTGGAGCTGCGGGCAGTGTTTTGGGCCTTCAAGTCGTTCCTTCCATCCCTCAAGGGCAAGGTGATGCAGGTCCTCACAGACAATACCACCACAATGTTTTACATCCGGAAGCAGAGGAGCACCAGATCCCCAGCGCTCTTCAAAGAGGCGCAGGATCTATGGCACTGAGCCATTGCCCAGGGGATGTTCCTTATTCCGTTTCATCTGGCAAGAGTGAAGAACACTGCCGACTCCCTAAGCAGGGAGCTACGCTCTTGCTATGAGTGGGAGCTCTGGCAGGACCAGGTGGACCATCTGTTCTGCAGATGGGGCGATTCCCCAAATCGATCCATTTGCGACGGCGACGAACACCAAGTGCCGGAGGTTCGCCAGCAGGTTTCCTCAGCCGCGGAACATGGGGGACGCATTCTCATTCCCCTGGGATGGCCGGTTTCTGTATAGATTCCCTCTGTTGCCGTTGCTTCTTCGAGTCATCAATCAGCTCAGACGGTCCCAGTGCAGGATGATCTTCGTTGCACCAGTGTGGCCGAGGCAGATCTGGTACCCGGACCTTCTCTGCATATCAGCGTCCTCTCCAGTCAAGCTTCCAGTGGTCGCGGATCTTCTCGCCAGGGAAGGCGGTGCAATACTTTACCACAACCCAAGATCGCTGAACCTGAAGGCCTGGCTCCTGCAGCTTTAGAGTTTGGGGGGTACGATCTCCCGGCGGACTGCAAGGAGGTGCTTGCCAAGGCCAGGGCATCAACTACCTTAAAATGCTATGAACACAAATGGAAGAGGTTTGCAATTAGGTGCCAGCCACAGAAGATCGATCCTCTGAGAGTCACGGCTCCGCAGGTACTAACATATTTGCTGTCGTTGGCCAAAGCGGGACTGGCTCATGCCTCCATCAACCGTCTGATTAAGGAATTCATCAAGGGACTGTTCCATTCGTTCCCGACAGTGAAGGCTCTGGCCCCGGCGTGAGAACTCAATGTGGTGCCGACTAGGCTCATGAGCCCTCCTTTCGAGCTTATGCAGACAGTTCCGCTAAAGTTTCCTCATGGCCATCACCTCTGCACAACTGGTGGGCGAGATCCAGGCCTTGTCCTGTAAGCCACCTTACTTAACTTTCCACAAGACAAGGGTGGTGCTGCAGACGCACCCGTCCTTCATGCCCAAGGTGCCGCTGGACTTTCACCTAAACAAACTCTTGGTGTTACCTGGGTTTTTCCCAACACCTTCGTCGCCGGCTGAAAGGACTTTGCACTCGCTGGATGTGGCTAAAGCGCTGAGGTTTTATGTGACCTGCAAGCAGAGTTTTTGGAAAAACGTCTCAGCTCTTTTTGAACTTTGGTCCTGTGAACCGTGGGAAAGGCCCTGTCCGAGGCTTCCATTTCTAGGTGGCACTCTGGCTGTATCACCCATTGTCACCGGTTGGCAAACTGACCGTTGCCTGGCCGTCCTAGAGCCCATTCTACTAGAGCGATCACTGCCACGGCGGCGTTGATGTCTTGTGTGCCACTGCTGGACATCGGCATGGCTGCTACGTGGAGGTCGACGCACACCTTCACGAGATTCTACTGCGCCCACAGGGATTCTAGGAAGGAGTCCAGAGTCAGCCAAGCAGTACTGCGCAACCTGTTTGCTTGGAGATAAGAGATGCTTATGTTGAGCCTTGCCAACTCTTGTGTTTGTGCATGCGTGTACGGCTATGTATTCTATATTCACAAGCATGTGGATCCATGCCAGCTCACATGCTGGAGAAGGAAAAAGTTACTTACCTGTAACTGTTTTCCAGCATGGGTCTGGCATGGATTCACATGCGAACCCTCCCGCCTGCCCCTCTGCAGCTCTTCTCTTGGTCCTACTGACACTTTACGTGTTACCAAATCTGAAGATAGCTGCCAGAGGAGGGGCTTAGGTAGGTTTTTTCTGTTAACGAGGATTCCCAGCCTGACAACAGGGAATATTCATGAGCATGTGAATCCATGCCAGACCCATGCTGGAGAACAACCATTACAGGTAAGTAACGTGTTCTATATGCCATTTTATTCTTAAATGAAATGTGTTCAAAATGCCTCACTCTCCCCACTATGCTGACGATGTCCCTGCCTAACCAAAGCTAAGTGGAAACACTTTAACATGGGATTACTGGCCCTCACACTTAGAAAAATATATGGCAATACAACATAACATGAACAACATTCAAAGTCTCTGAATAACCTTCTAATGTCCTGGGTGATTTTGACTTCTGAGTGCTATTGCTTCCACTTCAACAACTTCACTTTTACTTAATTCACTATGAGAACAGCCAGTTTTGTCTCACAGTACTCCACTTTGTTTAGACTACTACAATGCTGCAACTACTGACATCCAGATATGCCGCCACAGCTTCAGTGATTTGTACTTCTAGATAGGCGTCCACCAGATGCACTTCAAAGTACTTCAACATCTTTTAGTAGGCAAGGCACTGTTCCTCTGAATAACTCTCTTCAAATGGGGCAGCCTCTTTGCCTCTCGTCTGTCTGCCACAATAGCAACTTGGTGTTGCCATTAAGACTCACTTCTCTCTGTCTTCCACAGTCTCTTGCACTACAGGTTGTGTCAACTCCAGAATAGTCTTTACAAGCAGCCAGTTTACCTTTCCCAATTTTATCTGCACCTGTCTGCTAATTTGGTCCTACTCTCTTAGCTTCCGGTAATACTTGCACACTTGTAGGTCAATTAAGCTGTTATCAACTTCACCGTAAAATTAGGTTGCTTTTGAACTCTGAGAAAGGCTGGTTTCAGTTTTAATATGGGGAGATGCTGGCATGAGCAATGCTTGTTTTCTTCTTCAATAGAAAATACACTTTAACTCCTTATAAATGAAAGGTATGCCCCGTTAAAGTGAAGAATAAGGAACCACATTTAGGCACACGCGACCACTCTTTGATGTAGTTTTTAAAGATTAAAGATTGGTATGAAATTGTATTCCTTTAAAAGTGAAGGATAGAGTTCAGTCCTCCTTTTAGGAATCACAATTAGACACAAAGGATCACTTCTTAATGTAGTTTTCACCGTTTAATTATTTTAACAATGGTTTTTATCAAGGTTAGGTATTCGGTAATGGTCTTTTTAACGTTCACTGCTCTTAATTAGTGTCACGCGACTACTCCTTTAGGCGGTAACAGTCTTTTAAAGATTGAACAATGAGTTTAAGCAGTGTTGGTTTCTCATGCGGGCAAACTTATTTTCACGTTATTCGCAAGTGCAACATTTTCATTGTTCGGGTATTTCAGCTTCAACTAACAATTTCTACTCGCTTTACATCTTACGCAAGTAAACAGGGAACTGGATACTGTTGCCGGCAATGCTCGTGCAAGGTGTTAGAACCCTAAGCTTCACTCCCCGGCTTCTTTGACACTTGCTCTGCGGTCGCACTGCTTCCACGCCTTCTGCCACAACTTCTACTGCTTCTGGCTTCTTAGGGACCCACTTCCTTCCTCTGTGAAGGTGTCTCCGGCCACATGTTTTTGGAGCTCCCGAGACTCATGGCTTGACAACTGCTCCTCGTCTCGTTCTCCAGCGTTTTCTCTGCTTGTCAACCATGTCAGTCTGGCTCACGTCGGGAAATGCAGCTCTCCTGCACGCCTTTTGACCCCCTACGAACAAGCAGGTGAAATGTGCTGTATCCACGTTCCGGCATCCTTCTTATTATCCCACTTCTGCTTGGTTTGCCAGCCTTGTGCCTTCTTCCTTTTGCTACTACTCCTACAACTCGCATGCCAGTCACAGTTCCAGCTCCCTCCACTTGCCTGCACCTAAGGGACCTTTTATGCCTCCCAAGTTCCTTCAGGTGTGGGCTGTTAGGCTTAATTGCCTGACTACTGCTACAGCTTGCCTTTTCAGCCCTCTTCCTCGTCCCAGTACTTATGGGATTATAGGACTTGTTGTTCCCTTCAGCAAAGTTAGCTCTTTTAACAATCGAGTTACTTTTAATGGTAGATTTATTTCCCTTGTACTCATTTAAATTGACTGTTAGAATTGGTTGTTACAGAGGAAGTTATTTAATTTAATGCATTTTCTCTAGATCCTTTTACATAATATCTTTGGGAGTAAGGAAGGTATTTATTCTGAAATATCCTGGAGGCTCTTTCTGTTAATAAGGATTGCTCAGCTTTAACAGACTTGTACCACTGGTATAGATCTTATATGGGGTCAGTGACATGATGACAATATGTAATTATTCCTGTTGGCGACCCAGAAAGGCACTTCCTTTCAGAGGACAAATACTACGTCTCATCCCACAGGATCTCCTCACCATCCTGGGCCCTATCTCCTCCCCGGTGATCCTCCCGCAGTACACCACCCTCAAGGTCAGGAAGCGTCTGCCTTTCCCTGCCCACCTGGGTGGAGACTTTAGGAAGGGTTTCAGTGACGGATCTTTAGGATTGTTCACATAGAGGATAGTGTTAAATTAATAGGGAAGGTGAGTTTAGGGGCGTAAAAAAAATAAATTGCCAAAAAACAAATAAAATGACTGTTGATAAATTCACATAGAACCCTTTTTCACCATACAATTGGCTGAAACGCTTTTAAAAGAGTAGAGGACACAGAGGTCCGGAGAGCTGCTAATGATGCCTGGAACAACCCGAATGCTACTGGAGTCTGGTGAGGAAATCCCGTTGCCCGGAAGACTTGAACCGAACGCATAAGGTACGCAGGCAAATTTGAAGGGGCACAAGGTCTGGTCAAGGCGGGAGAAGCTGAGAGAGAACAGATTGAGAGGGTCGGGGTGTCTGAAATCCAGAGAATAAGATGAGCTGGCACTCCGAGTAAGAGACGGCGGGTCTGGGACACTACCAACAAGAGAACCTATGAAGAGCGAAATCCTAGCTTGGCAGGAGAGTGAACCAAGCTTTCAAGGGACTGTTCTGCGAGTCTGGGACCCACACCCATATTTGAAACCGGAGAATAAGAGGGTCTGACACTCTGAAAGGGAGGGAAATATAGAAGAAATACAGGCTTGGCAGGAGAGTGAACCAAGCTGTCAAGGAACTGTACTGCAAGTCTGGGACTCGCACCCACATTTGAAACAGAGGGGACCCTGAAAGAAAGAGAAGGAAATACTGTAACGCTCACCTTGTTGGTCCACAGGGGCGCCTCTCGAATAGCTGGAATGCTCTCGGGAACCCTTCGCCTGTCCTGGGACCTGGATAATCGAGGGACGGCTCTGGAAGACAGGAGGGGGAGATGAGCTTTCGGTCCTTTCCTTGCAACCCTCCTCCCGGGATCCCCTCGCAGTTCCCCAGGGAATGTCTCTCACATGGTTTTCTATAAAGGTGCGCTCTCCGTCCTGCCGTGCTGGGCAGGGGCGCGTCGAAAGGTGGCACCATTTTGCCGAGTTTCTTCACTGGCGAGGGCCGGAGTTCAGACCGTCTGCAACTCCTTCTTTCAGGTAAGTCTTTCTGGCGAAAGCAATGTCTTTTAGATTCAAGCAAGTCCTTAGTTGAATTTGCAATATTGTCTTTCTCGCTTCTTGTTGCAAGTGGCAAGCGCTGCGGTAGAAGTTGACGCCCGGTTAAGACAGGTAAGAAGAACGCCAAGCAGCGCTGGGAGCGTCCTAGCAAGTGGCTAACCTGTGATTTTGTTCTGTAGGTCGCGAGGACCTGGAGAAGGATGTTTCCCAAGAGTCCAACGAGATGAAGATGTCTTGAAGATGTTGGCCTTCTGGGCGACCAGTGGAGCTGGTAAGGATGGCGATGAATCTTGTCTCGGATGCTGTTGAACTCGATGAGTGCTGCTAAGCAGGTAAGGATGGCGATGGTTCTTGCCTTGGATAGGTTCAGAGCCGATGGAAGCTGCAGAGCAGGTAAGGATGGCGATGGTTCTTGCCTTGGATAAGTTCAGAGCCGATGGAAGCTGCAGAGCAGGTAAGGATGACGATGGTTCTTGCCTTGGAAGAGTTCGAAACCGATGGTTGCTGCAGAGCAGGTAAGGGCAGGATCAGATGAGCGTCACGCTGCTAGGCAGAATAACGCAAAGCGCATGCCCTTGATCGGGCGTGGTTTAAATAGCAAGGCAGTATCCCAGGTGTCTTTGGGGTGGGCCTCGGGCCCCACCCTGAAGGCTAGACTGCAGAATGCAGTTCTCCAGTATTCCGCATGGGGGCGGCCATGCTTGTCCTCTGCTCATAGAAACCCCATCCCAGCAAGTGTCTCCTATGCCAACAGCGCCAGGACTGGCTACAAGGCATCCGAATAAGGTCCTTAGGGCCCCGTGAGCCCTTGGTGGGGGAGAAGGTTGTGACAGCACTCCCCGCCCCCTCTTAAATCCCCCCTTCAAGGTGGTTCTCCGGCCGGGTCCTGGCTTGGAGGGAAACGTCCGATGGAAACGCTGGAGCAAGCGAGGGGCATGAACATACTCACTAGGTTCCCACGTCCTTTCCTGAGGTCCATATCCTTTCCAATCTACTAGGTAGTAGAGTCTCGATCTCACCCACTTGGAGTCCAGAATGTCCTTTACCTCGTACTCCGGTTCCCCCTGAATGACAACTGGTTTAGGGGGAGCAGTAACATGTGTCCCCGGCCTTAATGGTTTCAGGAGAGATCCATGGAACACTGGGTGTATCCTCATATGGTCTGGTAGAGTCAGTTTCACGGCTGCTGGATTAATGATGGCCTCCACCGGGTATGGTCCCAAGAACCGGGGACGAAATGTTCGTGTTCCTTTGATTGGTACATGCTTGGAAGCAAGTCACACTAAATCTCCCACTTGATAAGTAGGGGCTTCGGAGCGACGATGATCCGTGCATCTTTTCTGGTGTGCCTTAGCATGTCGTAGGTTCTCCTGAGCTTTCGCAAAGGCTTGAGTGATGGTGGTGTGTAGAGTCTCGACTGCAGGCATTTCCAGGGTTGTAGGGATGTCGACTTCGGAAGTGCGCGGATGTCATCCATAGATCGTGAAGAATGGCATTTTCCCTGTGCTGCTATGTAGAGAATTATTATACGCGTACTCGGCGATCCATAGAAGTTCCTTCCAGTCCCCTTCACCCTGGTGCAGCATGCAGCGTAAGTATTGTTCGAGAGTTTGATTTGTTCTCTCCGTTTGGCCGTCGGTCTGTGGGTGATGGCTAGTGGACAGCTGGATGTCTATCTGGGCCAAAGAGCAGCATTTCCTCCAGAAGCTAGACACAAACTGGGACCCCCGATCTGATAGTACGCCTTCACGGATTCCCGTCAGTGGTAATATGTGTTCCAGGAAGACTTTGGCGAGGCCAGAAGCAGTCGGAAGACCCTTGAAGGGGAAGAAATGGGCCATCTTAGAAAATAAGTCCACAATCACCAGGATGGTATTGAAGCCCTGACATGGAGGGAGGTCGGTGATGAAATCAAGTGATAACATGTGCCATGGGGCTGGGGGAATGTCCAACGGCTGGAGGAGCCCGGCAGGGCTCTGCTTGCTAGACTTGTTTTGGGCACAGACACCACATGAAGACACAAACTCAGTTACATCCTTGCGCCAAGTTGCCCACCAGTAGTTCCGTTGTATCTTTGCTAAGGTTTTGGCGATTCCTGGATGGCCCTCCATGAGGGAGTCATGGTGCTCGGAGATGACCTGTCCTTGTAGTTCCTTCACGGGAATGAATAGCCGATTTCGGTAGTACGGCAGTTGATTCTTCACACTATAGTGCTCTCCCCTGGAGGCCCACTCTTGTAGCTGCTCCTGGGTGAAGACCTGTTGAATTTCGTATAATAGTTCACTCTGGGTCATGGTGGTAGTAATACCTAGTACTCTATTCTCCGGTATGATGGCCACCGGGTCCGGTGGCGTGTGTGCCATATCATCTGTACCCATGCGGGAAAGAGCGTCAGCCTTGCGTTTTTGGCCCCTGGTCAGTACGTGATCACAAAGTCATATTCTACGAAGAAAAGGGCCCAGCGTAGCTGCCGAGATGGTTGTGCCTTCGCTCCTTTCAGGTACTGGAGGTTCCTGTGGTCAGTTATTACCGTGACGGTGTGCATGGCCACCAGCAGATAGTGTCGCCAGGCTTTAAAGGCTGCCTTAATGGCCAATAACTCCTCATCGGTGATGCCGTAGTTGAGCTCAGCAGGCGTGAACTTCCGTGACCAAAAGTACACCGGGTGCAATTGGCCTGTGACAGGGTCTTTTTGGGACAAAAACGCTCCCATGGCCAGGCTGGATGCATCGGTTTCCACAATGTAGGGAAGGTCTGGACGCGGATGTCGCAAAATGGGGCCGGAGGTGAACCTGGTCTTGAGTTCTTGAAAGGCTTTTTCCGCTTCTTTGGTCCAGTTAAAGGTCTTGTTGCATTTTCTGAGCAACAAAGTAATTGGGTGCACAATTTGGGAGAAGCCCGGGATGAAGCGGCGGTAGAAATTCGCAAACCCCAACATGCTTTTGACTCCCTTAATCGAAGTGGGGGCTGGCCAATTGAGGACTGCGTCTACCTTGTGAGCGTCCATTCGTATGCCTTGGGGGGGGGGGGGAAAGAACAAAACCCACCTCAGTAACATGGAACAAGCATTTCTCGAGTTTCGCGCACAGATGGTGTTCGCGAGGTTTAGCCAGGACCGCCCGCACACGCTTAATGATTTCTTGTTCAGACGTAGAGTACACCAGAATGTCGTCGATGTATACAAGAGCACAGACGTCGATAAGTTCTCGGAGGACGTCGTTCATAAAGTACTGGAACGCCGAAGGGGCGTTGCATAGGCCGAACGGCATTACTTGATACTCAAACAGGCCGTATTTGGTACGGAAGGACGTCTTCAACTCGTCCCCTTCTTTGATGCGCAGGTGGTACGCCCCTCTCAGGTCCAGTTCGGTGTAGATGTTGGCCTCCTTGACCTGGTCCAGTAACTCCGGAATCAAGGGTAGAGGATAGCGGTTTTTGATGGTCACCTGGTTTAAAGCTCGATAGTCTATGCACGTTCTTAAGTCACCTTCTTTTTTCGGAACGAAGAATAACGGCACCGCGGCCGATGACTTGGACGGACGGATGAACCCATTGGCCAGGTACTGCTTCAGGTACGCCTTCAGGAGCTGATTTTCAGGCTCAGTGAGCGCGTAAATGCATCCACATGGAATCTGGGCTCCAGGTAGCAGATCGATTTGACAGTCATAAAGTCTGTGGGGAGGCAACGTGTTTGCCTGCTCCTTCTGGAAAACGTCTTGGAAATCTTGGTAGTGAACTGGCAGGGTTGCTACCCCTCCGAGGGCATGGGCCAATCCCTCCCGCACCGGGGAACTTGCAAGCTTTGTTTTCCGCCCTTTCGTGTAACAAGTATGCGTACAGCTGTGGGCAAAAACCAGTTTGCGCGTTCGCCAGTTGATTCGAGGGTTATGGGCAACCAGCCATGGCATTCCCAGGATCAGCTGGAACTGGGGAGCTTTGATCAGGTCAAATACTATAGTTTCGGGATTCCCATCTTCGCACAGGAGGGTAAGTTCAGTGGTGCACTCTGACACAGGACCCGAAGCGATTTCGGTACCATCAACTGTGGTTACGGTTTCTGCGGTTGGCTTGGAGCACAGGACTAGGCCCATCTTTGCTGCAAGGTCTTGATCGATATAGTTCCCCACCGCTCCGCTGTCGAGGTAGGCTGCCAATGAATGCATATTCGACGACTGTTGGTGTGGAATTAAAATCACTGGTAGCTTCAAAATGGGAGGTCTGAAGCTGGATTTCTTCGCTCGACAATTGGACCCTTACAATTGCCTGGCTCGGTCGTTTCCCGATTCCTCTTCAGGGTTTTCCTTGTCCGTGGCACCGACGGTTCTTCTGGGGGGCTTGACCGGGCATTCCTTTAAGAAATGGCCTGCTTTCCCACAATACAGGCACAATTGCATCTCCCTCCTTTTTTCCCGTTCGGCTTTGGTTAACAGGGGCCTGACCCCTCCTATCTGCATGGGTTCACTGGTTCCGTCGGAGCCCCGAGGAGCGTGATCCTTGGGGCGTACGAATAGGGGGCGCGAGTCCGATTTACTCCGGTCACTCTTCCTATCTTGTAGTCGATGATCCAACTGGACTACCAAACCAATGAACTCGACACAATCCCGGGCTGGGTCCACCACTTGGGCTAAGAAGTCCTTTAACTCCCCACAAAGACCCCGGTGGAATAACGTAGTCCGTTTATCCTCAGGCCAATCTGCCTCAACCACCAGTCGATTGAACGTCGCTATGTAGGTCAGCAGATCCTGGTTCCCTTGACGAAGAGACAAGAGTTTGTTATCTAGGGCCTGCCCATGGTGGCGTCGGGCAAAACGTTTTTCCAGCTCCCGCTGAAATCCATCAAAGTCTTGAAGCAGAGGGTCACTCCGGCTAATGAATGGGACTGACCAGTCAGCTGCACTCCCGCTAAGGTAGGATAACGCAAAAGCCACACATGCCTGATCTGTAGGGAAGGCCCTAGGCCTGCACAGAAAGTGGAGGCGACATTGGTTCATGAAGGTGGCGTATCGCCGAGGATCTCCCGCAAACTGTTCCGGAGGAGCCAGTGGCAAAGCCCCTGGGAGGTTAATCTGAACCGTATTGCTTGCGGTAGCCGGGGTGGACTGGCCAACTTCAGGCAACGGGGCTTGTCCTGCTTGTGACTGAAGAAGTTGCCTCCCGAGATCCTCCATCCTCTCCTTGGCAACAATCGGCTCCCTTCGTAACGCGTTGGTTTCCTGCCGCGCAGAATGAACCTCCGCACGCAACTGCCCCAACAACTGGGCTAACTGGTCTGTTTCCGAAGTTTCCATGGTAGACGCCCAGGTGGAGGATTTAGTTAGGGCTTCGCGTTCTGTAACGCTCACCTTGTTGGTCCACGGGGGCGCCTCTCGAATAGCTGGAATGCTCTCAGGAACCCTTTGCCTGTCCTGGGACCTGGATAATCAAGGGACGATTCTGGAAGACAGGAGGGGGAGATAAGCTTTGGTCCTTTCCTTGCAACCCTCCTCCCGGGATCCCCTCGCAGTTCCCCAGGGAATGTCTCTCACCTGTTTCTCTATAAAGGTGCGCTCTCCATCCTGCTGTGCTTGACAGCACAACAAAGGACAGAGGGAGCCACATGGCACCAGCATTAAGAGCAAGCAATGCGGATAATAAACAGTACATATTGAGTACAGTGACACGTATTGATAAAAGGCAACATCTATGGGCAGCCTCCCGGAGAAGTAGGGGGAGAAGTTGATGGTGAGGCCATGGCAGACCTATAGTCTCGGAATCTCGGCCAGATGTCCCTTGTCCTAGAGTGTGAATGCTGTATCGCGTTCCAGGACTGCTCCGTGTCATGAGCCCATGTGACCGATCTGAACCATTGTGTATAGGTAGACGCTCTAGGGCGGAGCCAGCAAAGCAATATGCAGCGGACTGCCAATAGCATGCGGAGACCTGCCAGTTTCTTAGAATCGCGGGGTAGCTGAGGAAGGTATTGGAACAAGCAGTGCAGTGGGTTGGGGGTAATCGAGTGTTCCAGAATATCAGACAGTGTGGAGTAAACGTCTAGCCAAAATTGGGTCAGCCGGGGACAGAGCCACAACATGTGTATATAGGAGGCTTGATCCGCGCCACACCTGGGGCAGGAGGGAGGGGTGGCGCAGAACATGCAATGGAGTCTCATAGGTGTACGATGATAACTGTGTAGGATTTTTGAACTGGATGAGTTTAAATTTGGTGTTGTAGGACAAATCGTGGGTACGAGAACACATCCGAGACCACCTCTCATTGGTGAACTCAGTACCAAGGTCCTCCTCCCATCTGCGCCTGAGCTCGGTGAAGTGGGGGGCCGCTCTAGTCTGTAATAAGGAGTAGAGTCTCGACACCTTGACTGTGAAGGAGAGAAAGGAGCAGAGCTCCTCCACTATAGGTTCGTCAGGGGGCAAGGCGGGGAAGTCTGGATATCTGGACTTGAGATGTTCGCGGAGTGAAGAGTATGGTAGCCACACAACGAGGGTCGGCGCCTGAGTGAAGGAGGGATATCAGACCATTCGATAAAGCTCCCTTGTTCAAAGGCATCGCGTAGTGTCAGAAAGCCAGCATCGGCCCAGTGAGTGACCACTGAATGTGGAATGTGTGGGACATCAGGAAAGAAGTTCCACAATGGCAGATCCCTGTGAAATGGGTGGGGTGTGCCGACCATGGTCCAGAGTTTGGTCAAATCCAGGGATGTACTGGCTACAGGGTTCGCAGAGTTTGAGTCAGGGGGGATTGGTTTGAGGACCAGGGATCCGATCACTCGGTCACAGACCATTAGTTTCTCGAGGCGAATATGTCGGGGGGGATCAATGGTGTTGAACCAGTATGCAGCAAACTGTGATTGGGCCACCACGCAGTATATGATGAAATCAGGTGCGCTGAATCCGCCCAACGCCTTAGGAGTGGTCAGTGTGGATAATTTGAGGCGGACGGCCCCAGAGTGCCAGAGGAAGGTGTTACATATGCCACGCAGTGTCGTGAAAAAAGTATCCCCGGGCCACAGAGGCAGATTGGTGAATCGGTACAGTAATTGGGGTAATACAATCATTTTCAGTATTCCGATTCTGCCTGCTAGTGAGAGGGGAAGTTCAGTCCAGCTGGAGGTTTTGGCCTCCAGGTTAGTTAAGTAACTCTGGTAGTTGTCATCACGTAGCTGCGACGTGTGTCGGGAGACCACCGTCCCCAGGTAGGTGAAGCTAGACTGAGACCAGTTGAACCCATGTAAATCGGCGGGGGGTTGTGTCGAGTCTGTGAGTGGAAACAATGTAGACTTGGAACAGTTACCTTCAGACCGGATATGTCCCCAAAATGGGCCACATCTGCCAGTATAGGGGCAAGATTGATTTCAGGGGAGCGAACATACAGCAGGGCATCGTCAGCGTAGAGGGAGACTATATCGGTTTGGCCGGTTGTGCGCAAACTCCTGTGCGAGTGTGATTGCCGAATCATATCAGCGAAGGGCTCCATGGCTATGGCAAAAATGAGTGGGGAGAAGGGGCATCCTTTGCGTGTACCTCTAGATATCTGGAAGGGGGAAGAGCATCTGTCTTCCGTGCGGACTTTGGCCGATGGAGCGGTATAAAGGAGCTTTATCCAGGTACGGAAGTTGGGGCCAAATTTGCATTTCTCGAACACGCCACAGGTATTTCCACGAGACCGAATCAAATGCCTTCTGCATATCCAATGTAGCTGCAACTGCCTGCATGGCTGGGTCGATTCTACTGACTACATTGAAGAGCCTCCTTAAATTTAAGGAAGTGGACCTACCGGGGACGAAACCGGCCTGGTCTGGGTGGATAATGTGGGACATGTACGGGGCTAAGCAGTTGGCTAGCAGTTTGGCAAATATTTTAATATTGCTATTAATCAGCGAGAGTGGTCGGTATGAACTGCACTGCGTAGGGGGTTTACCAGGTTTAAGGAGCACTGTAATCAGTGCCTCGCAGAGGGACGGTGGAACTATGCCCTTGTCGCACGATTCCTCCCATAGGGTCAGTAGGTGTGGCGCTAGTTGGGACTTCTATAGTTTATAGAAGTCCATCGGGAGCCCATCTGGGCCGGGAGCCTTCCCGGATGCCAGTGACTCGATGGCCTCCACAATTTCCTCTAGGGTGAAGGGCCTCTCGAGGAAGCCGCTAGCGTTGGCTGACAGGATTGATAGAGGAAGTAGGAGTCGATTTCGGGAATCTGGGATCCGTCAACTTCCGAATATAGGGAGGTGTAGAACGTGAGGAACTCAGAATTGATGTCTTGAGTGGAGGTGCCGAGTGTGCCATCTGGTCTAGTTATGGCCGGTATATTGGGGGCACTGAATTCACGGCGCAGCAGTCTGGCCAGCATCCGGCCGGGCCGTTCTCCTTTGCCGTATTCCCTCGCCGATCGAGGGGAGTCCAGGAACTTAACCTCGCGCTCGGCAAGGCCACGGAACCTGTCCAGCTCAGATCCCAGCGCCGCTAGGGTGGCCGGGGAGTGATCTACAGCGTATTGGTATTCATAGACGGCCACGGCTGATTCGCTGGTAGAAATGTCGGCACAGATGCCCCTCAGGATGCCACTGCTCTTGGAGATGGCGACCCCTCTTGTGTGTGCTTTGAAGGATTCCCAGAGTACAGCTTGTGTTGAGACAGAATTTGTGTTAATCTCAAAATATTCCTCGATGGAGGATTCGAGCTCAGAAGCAAAAACCTGGTCAAGAAGCGCATGGGGACTCATCCCCCACTGTCTGGTTTTATTGGTGACTAATCCCCAGTTTAAGGAGATAAGTACCGGTGAATGGTCCGATAGTGTCCTGGGGAGAATGGCCAAGTGAGATATACATCTGACCAGTATGTCTGTGATAAGCCATCTATCTATTCTAGAGTGGGAATCGTGCACTGAGGAATAAAAGGAGTATGTACGGCCTTCGGGGTACATCAGACGCCAGGCATCCACCAGTGCCAGCCGGGGGAGCGAGGTCAGGATAGTATATGCTGCCCTAGACAGTTGGCGAGGCCGAGAACCGGACCTATCCAGGGTGACATCTAGTATTGCATTGAAGTCCCCGCCCCATAAGATTGGAATCAGGGGGTAGCTCTCTAGTAGAGTGGTCAGGTGGAGGTAGAAGTCAGGGTCGTCGACTTTGGGACCAATTATGTTCAGGATGACTATATCCTGATGTTGTAGTACACCAGTGATCAACACAAACCTTCCAAGTGGATCTATGTGGGAGTGGTGACACGTGAACTTCAGACTTTTATGTATTAGGGTGAGGGTGCCACGGCTCTGAGTGGATTAGTTAGTGTAATACCTCTGGGTACCCCATTGCTTAGCGAACCGTTCACATTGCTCCGAGCGAGCGTGGGTTTCCTGTAAGCATAGGATCGTTACCCCATGGCGTTCGGCGTGGAGCTGGATCTGTCGCATCTTTTTGTAATTGCCTAATCCCCTGATGTTCCAGCTGATAAAGGTCAGGGTGGTATCAGCCATATTTGAGGGGGTAATGGTGAAATAAGTAAAAGTGGATTTCCGGAAAATGAAAGATGTATACTCTGGATGTCTGCGATCGCATGTCTACATGTACAAAGTGTTTTGGCGCGGTGCATGCGGCGCCTCGGAGGCTGTCAAGACTTTTTTAAACCATAATGTCCCCTCCCCACCCCCACCCACATCCCTCCCCCAATCAGAGGGACGGAACCCGAACAAAACCAAAACAACCATAAACCTTTAGGCATCAGCGCCTGGGGGTCTGTTAGCAGCCGGGCGATGGCACGCCGGACTGAGAAGAGCGTTAGGAGAGTTATGCTGCATAGTAGGATAAAGTAGGGTGTTTAGAGTGGGTGCGGGTTACAGCGGGGCCCAGGTCTAAAAACAGAGGACCAATGGAAGCATGGGGGTGTAGCCACGTGCCTCGACCCGGCAACGCAAGAGTTGGGTGTGGTCCCAGCCTGGGCGAGTCAGGGTCCCGGGGTATAATCACAGAAGCAGCTGGGTTGTAGTGCCGGGTAGCACCAAGCTGGGGGCCCAACAAGAGATGGATATTACTGCATAGAATGCAACTGCGTGGGGTGGGGGTCACTTACGCAGAGAAGTAATGGAGCAAAATTATCAAAATCAACAACAAATAAACTACGGTGGGAAAGTGGCCATCGTGGGGGGGAGCGCCACGGCAGTCCCACACGTGGCACAGGTACGGTAACAACCATTGAAACACATGAGTTATATTAGCAATGTTTAGATCAACCAGGGATGTGTTTGTCTATAAATTTCATAGCCTCTTCTGGGATGGTGAAAAAGTATGTTTGATTGGAGTGTTCAATCCTCAGTTTAGCAGGGAAGAGCATGGAGTATTTGACTCCTAAATCCCGGAGTCTCTTTTTGACCGCAAGGAAAGTCTTACGCTCTTGTTGCACAGCCACAGAGTAATCCGGGTACAGGTGTATCCTCGGATGCAGAATGCAGTTCTCCAGTATTCCGCATGGGGGTGGCCATGCTTGTCCTGTGCTCATAGAAACCCCGTCCCAGCAAGCGTCTCCTATGCCAACAGCGCCAAGGACTGGCTCCAAGGCATCAGAGCGGATCTGAATAAGATCCTTAGGGCCCCGTGAGCCCTTGGTGGGGATAAGGTCGTGACAATACTGAAGAAATGTCATGCAACGGTGTACCCTCTCGAGCCTCCTCCTCACCTGGATCTTCTGAAGAACTGTCACTGGTCTCTATCTGTTTCTTCTTTCTTATTCGCCTGGATTCCGGGGTCGTCTTTTCTTTAGGCTTTTTCTCCTTCTTATCGTGTCGGTAGGGTCGGGCTCCCTTGGAGGCCACCCTGACTGGTACATGCTCCAAGTCACGGGGAACCCCAAGGAGCTAGCCCCTAATTCCAGGGAAAAAGCCAGTGGGCACCAAAAAACCCTGGGAGGTGTTGCAGAACTTGCTCAGAGAATATCCAGGAGATGTAACAGTCCTGTCTTGTGGAGTTCAACGGAACCTTCTAAATCCGCTCCTGCGGTCTGAGAGAGTTGTTGAACCCCTTGTGTAGTAGGAGCGTCTTGAAGTCTCTTTGCCTGAAGACGTGGGTACACAGTGTATAAGGCAAGAAAGAACTGGACTGTCTGCCACCTGAAGGTATTCCCCACAATACGGAAGACAGAAAGCAGCCAAGAGTCCTTATGGAGTGACACAAACTCTCCGGATACAAGGGAGGAAGTTGAAGGTCCCTTATACAAAAGGAGACTGTTCGAATTGCAGCAATACAAAAGGAGGTTCGGGAAGAAGAATGATGACCAGGACAGAGCGAGAAGGCCGTTTAGAAAAAAGCGGTACGGACCTAGGAGCGGGCGAGAAACAAAGAACGGAACAGGTGGAGCAAGGACAGAGGGAGTGCGAGATACACAGAGCAGCCAAAGCAGAGATAAGGTCAGAGAAGGACAGAACGAAGCCCACGGTAATAAGCCTGTGTTAAGGTAGAGCGGTAAGGACAGCGGGAGTGAGAGGGAGTACAAAGAATACTGCAAGGGCGCGGAGACCACAGTAGAATCCCGCGGAACGCGGAGACAGAAAGAAAGATCAAACGAGAAGGACACACAAAAACAAGGAAAAGTGAGAGAGCAGGGAAGCAAGGCAGAAGGGCTGGGAAAAACAAAAGCTCTGGACGAAGGTTTTGGGAGTAACTGGAGAGGAAAAACTGTGAGGAAATACAGCAGCGAAGTTCCAAAGGAAGTGACGGATATAACGCACCGTTCCTAGGGAACAACGCGTTGATCAACAGAAAGCGGCCATGTTGATATCAATATTCTTTCTGTTTTTTAATTTGTAAAGTTTTGACTGTAAATCAAGATTGAGAATCTTTTGTTTTTCTTATCTTTTAAAGTTACATTCACCATCCCCGTTCACGCCTATCTTTAATAATGGGGACTTTTCGCCGGGTCTGGAGAGAGGAGCATTCCGAACTTGGGAGGGAGGGGGTTGTAGAACACTGAGGGATATGTTTTATAACCAAAAAGTGAAGACCTTCGAGGAATGTAAGCTGTAATTTGGAGTTGGTGAGGGGGAAAGGCTTAGATACTTACAAATTAGACACTGGGTTATGTCGGAGAAAGTCAAGAGGGCAACTATGCGCGATCTGACACAATTTGGACGGTTCTTCCTTACCCATGATGGTTCCAGGGGGTCTCATTTCGGATATATATAAACTTCTGGAGAGTATGGCCCTGAAGGTCACCTGGCTGTACATGAAGGAATGGGAGCAACAGTTGGGGGCGGGAATGGAAAGGGAAGACTGGGAGGGGCTTTGGAGGTTAATCCCAAGAGTGGCCAGGGCTCCCCAACTACAGGAAGCATGGTACAAGTATCTATATGGGTGGCACTACATCCCGGCTCGGCTGCATGTAATGTATCCAACGACTTCAGGTGCCTGCTGGAGGGGCTGCGGGGAGGTGGGCACAGCTGTTCATATATGGTGGGACTGCCCGCGTATTAGGTCTTTTTGGCGTGATGTTGCAAGTGCCCAATCCACAGCCCTGGGGATGGGGGGTAGCCAGGATCCTCGGGAGATTTTGTTGGGGAAGATCATAGCAGGAGGGGAAGAGAGGAGTCGGTGGAGGCACAAGGTGAGGGTGGTTTTTACCGTAGCGGCGATGGGACTGATCGCTCAAAAATGGAAGAGCCCAATGGTTCCCTCGGAGCAGGAATGGCTGAGGAGAGTGTGGGACATTGTTTCTTTGGAATGGGCCACGTACGCAGCAGAGGGGAAATTGGAAAGCTTTGCTGCTGATTGGGGTGAGACATTGAGCTATTTGAAGGGGGAGTTCAGGGAGCAATGGTGTCCCCAAAGACTGAAGCTGCTGGACTTCCACCGTTGAGGAGTTGGATGTTTTTTTTTGTCAGTACTATAGGTCCCACTCTATGACTGGGGTTAGAGGGGGGAGGTGGGAGGGAAAGGGTGTTATTCGTTTTATTTTTTCCTTTTTTGTTTCTGAATTTGTTATGTTTACTTGCTGTAATCAATAAAAAGATGTTTAAAAAAAAAAGTTACATTCACTTCAGAACTCGCCATACTGTGGTTTGCCATTTCTTTAAAGTTATAGCCATTTAAAAACTCAGCATACTGTGGTTTGCTTATTTTTGAGGTTCTGTTCCATTTTTGGATTCATAATGTCTTAATTCTGTTTGTTAGCAAAGTTTTGATTGAATTCTGTATTCAATAATTATGAGTTTTGCTTGTGGCATATTTTCCTTTATCTGTTGTTCAATATTCGTTCATTTTGCTTTAATTGAATTGCCTGCTGTTCGGAGACCTTCGAAAACGGGTTTCTTGACACACACGACCACTCTGATACTAAGTATTCTCAGTAGTTCGTTAATTGACAACGAAAGGAGCGGAGACATTCAAAAACGTTGCTCGTTTGAGACACACGACCACTCTGTTGCAAAGAATTCCTGAATAACAGAGTTTACACACTCACGCACCAGGTTTCACATTCATTGGAAACTCATCGGCTGCTTTAACAGTTCGGGCTGCAGCGCAGATCACACAGCCTTCTGTATTTGGTGTCAGGGTTCCAGCTCCTGCCCCTAAGACACTCCTGTGTTGATCCTTCAACACAGGGGAACAAGCATTTCAAGCATAAGGGAAATAGACAGCCTTCCCACACGCCTCTCTTCTCCCCCTTCAGTCTGCTCCGTTGAGTCCACCTCTCTGAAGTTCTTAGCATCAATACGATTCCTTGCTGCTTGCACCGGCCTCCTTGCTGCTTCTCCCGTCACCTTCTGCCCTGCTGGTCTCCTTTTGTGCACCTGCAGCCACTTGACGGGATGCAGGTGTGACTGTTTAATTAGTTCTGCCTGACCACAATCAAAGGGGCATGCCTGACCTTCACAATTCCTAGCCGGCATCTTCCTTGTCCCAGTACCAGAGTGGTAAGAGATTCTCATCTTCATTGCTCTTAGTTTCTTCTTCTTCGTCCCAGTACTGTCAAGTGTAATTTGTGGAGTAATGAGGGGAACTGGCTTATAATAGCCCATGAAGGTTGGGTTGGTTGTCTATAGGGAAAGGGGGATATAATGTCTAGCCCAAGGGCACCCCACTCCCAGTCCCCAAGGACCTTCCAACCAAGTGATCCTCCCCCCTATTTGCAGCTACAGCAATATGCATCCCTACAGTATCAACTTCCACTTAGCAGTCTCACGTGGCTCAGGAAGATAGGTTTTTTGTGTTTTTTTTTATTTACAGATTCCAAACTCTAGTGAGGCTTAAGTGCAAGCCAGATTATTTCAAAGGCCTTATCCTTGAGCTCATTAAACAAACTCCTTGTACTCCTTGTCCTCCAGTGCCACCTACAGTTCCTGCAGCTATAAAAACACCCTGTACGGCCCCTTTGTTCCCTGGCTCTCAAACTCAGGCCTCCCAGTGAGCTCCTGTTATCCTCCCCCGGTTCCTCAGCCGATTGAAGTTCCGTCACAGACTCCTCCGGTCCTAGATCCTCTCTCAGCTGCTCCATTCAGTAAGACAGAAGACAATATACCTCTCTTGGCAAATGCTTTCCATGGCTGGATGCTTGGCCTCGCAGTGTTTTTGGGAGTTCCCACTCTGAAGGAACCACAACAGGAGTCAGTAGTTCTCTTACTTCGCTTTCTGGACATTAGGTAGGTTTGGCCTACTCATATAGAAATATGTTCTGACAGAAGCAAACAAGATATGCTAAAAACCTCCTTCTTTGCAGCCTATCAACGGGAGAATGTATGCCCGCTAAGGGCTCTTCTTTCGGCAAAAACATGCTTAACATCTGACCCTTGTTAGGAAAGGTCCCAATGAGAAAGAGGGGTTCACGTTGTGTGCGCCATATTGGTGACTACGGGAGCAGCGAAGTTGGCGCAATGTTGCAATTTTACATGCATTGAGCGTAATGAGAAGGGAATATGTTACATTTAGTTTTACTTGGTGTTTAAGTTGATACCTTGAAAGTTGCACCCGTGTAGCAAGATAAATGTCAAAACTGCTGCCGACCTACAAATGCAATATACGTATGATGTGCCACAAAGCGCCCAGAACCTGGTGTGAGGAAGAGATGGTATCAAAGTAAGACAGACACAAGTGATCACAGTTCAAGGGTGTTTATTAAACTGTAAAATGGGTGATCGCCTAATCTAAATCTAAGATGGGAGCAAGCTACGACCATCAAATAATAATAATACCGTCCTAATGGAGTCTAGTCAAATAAAAAGGGTCTATACTAAAAACAACGATATCCTTACCGCTATGATACAAAATAGTGTGGGATAATGTTCACAAGAAAAAAGTGTTCACAAAATGATAAGTCGGGATGTTATGGCCGGTGTCTCCCTTCCTCATGGTTTAGCATGAATAAGGCGGAACTCCTGAGCACAGCACATTCCTGGGCTTCTTTGGCACAAATTCAGTTCCTTTTCTCTATATCCTATATCGCGGCCTTCTGTGCCCAAGTTTCTTCTCATGCATCTTGCTTCAGAGGGCCTGATATACCCAAACAACTAAATGGAAGTTCCTTCTGTTAACCTTCATGTTGGGTGATTACCCTTCACACTTGGATCCCCCTCAGTCGGGTTCCAATCCTTCTTTCATCGTTATCCTCCCAAAACACTTGCCAATTTAAACAGAGACTTCCGAAGGGCGATCTCGTCTCGCTGGGTCACTCTGTTAGCCTATGGCAAGTGCGTGCTTCACAAAATCGCAGTTCGTACAGCGTTCCTCTCAGCTGGGCGCTAGTACTTTGTTCAGAATTCCATCAGTCGAGTTCACAATTTCACAATCGTCAAAACCTCTGCAACATGTCAAGGGCTTTCGATTGTACAAGGTTTTGGCTTGACCCTTGTAGGACCACCTTAACACCTTATGCCGGCCTTCCCTATGGCCTCTTGGTACTTGTAGTTTAAAATATTCTTTTAGTTTAACACATTCTCTTCGTTCAGGAGAGGGGTACCAGCTAGAGACCTTCGAATGGGCGACCAGGTGGCGCTGGACCATTGTATCGCTACTACCAAGTTAATTCACCAAAAACTATGTATATTAATCTTCTTAATGTTGCAACTGCACCCTTGAGCCTAACAGAGGCTAGCCCACTATCAGGTTCTTCCGACTCACTGGCTGTGCTGAACTCTTAGGTGTTTGTTTGGCCGTTGGAGTCAAGGGTGGTACCACGATGGCAACCGCATCTCCCCGCCTTGGCTATCAGTGCGGGAGGGTTCCATGTACCGCTGACATCCATCACACCACTTGCCAGCTGCGATTCCCAGTCTTACGTTTCTTTTGTTGGAAACTTTGCAGGTCTGGGTTGAAAAGGGCAAGGGCAACTCCGTCCTTGATGTCCTTTCAGGTCTCGCTGCCTTTTTTCTCAGTTTAAACTGCCGCCCTGGAATAGCTGCTTCCTCATGCGTTCAGGTGTGTGTGTGTGTGTGTGTGTGTAGTTGTCAGCAACTGCCTGACTCTACCTGACCCTTGTGTTGGGACTTGTCAGGTAAACAGCTCTGGTATTAGTCTGTTGTCACTCACAGTGTGAGAAAGCGTTTGTGTTCGAAAAAGGAGGGGTAGAGTTTTTAAATATCCTACGGGGTAGGATGGGGAAAAGGTGTCATAAGGAAGGGGATACCGAGTCTCACCCTTCGGTGTCCCACTTCAACTCCCCGAAGACCCCCCCAATCAGGAGATCTTCCTGCACTGGTCCACCCTCAGGAACTGGAGCCAATAGCGATGGCTGCGTCCTGTCCACCCGGATGACAGATCCCGGGGACTAGCAAGGGAGTCCCCTTCAGGTTTCTCACACTGGACAATGAGGAGCTTCATAATGTGCATGCAGGAAAGGAGATTTGTCATGAAGGAACCGCTGTGAAGAGGGTGCAGTAGTTTTAAAAGATGCATGCACCGACATAGATACATGGGGGTCTCAAGGGATATATGTTGAGGACAGTTTGGGGTATATGGGGAATTTAGAAAACTGTATACCGTGTCGACCTGCTTTTCATAGTTTGGCCAAGCCCAATAGTCAGGGTTTTGCAAGGTGAACTCTGTGTTACTGGGAAAACAGTTTTTTTCAAGATTGGAGGCCGAGGGCAGGCATTGAGTAGCCACAACAATATCAGATGGTTAGTTACAGCCAGGTTGGGTTTTTATAACTTGGCATTCTTGCAGGAAGAAGATGAAATCTTTTGAAGTACATGAGAGCCTGTTATTCATTGTTCAAATAGGTCCGACCATCTGTACGTTGCTGAGCAATAAACCTAGGGTGAAGAGACACCTAAGGGCACTGTTGACTGATACTTTATGGGTTTCGATTATTTTCACAGGTTTTGCTTGGCGGTCATGCGTCTTGAATTGGTAGTCGTTTAGATTAAAATGAAACAAGGATGCCAGCAAGTCTGTGTGGGTCAGATAGTTATCACCAGTTCAAAGGAATCTTATTTATTCTCCCTTTGCCCTGCACATTTAAAAAAAATCTCCTTAGGCCTGCAGGGCACAGCACTTAGTTTACATACTGGACCTAAGAGAAATGCACTTGCCCCATACTGATGGGTGACATTATTACCAGTGTTTTCTGTAACATGTCACCATAAGCACCCTTAGTATTTGGTGCAATGCTGCCACCCAAAGGCCAGCCACGAAGAGTGGCAATTTTATTTGCCAGCTACAGCAAACAAAGTTGGTTTGCAGTAAATGTCAAATAAAAGTTTCAAACAACCCCATACACTCTAGCAAGGACGAGTCCCATGCAAATGGTACCCGCCCTTCATAAAATCTAATCACCAATGTGAGTGGGTTAATAGATTTTGCCAGCCCTCCTCCCCCCCCTCCTCATATTGTTTGAAGTGTCCTTGCAAACCGTGGTATGTGCGCTGCCACAAAGATTCAAATCAGATTGATAACAAATATCATGAATGTCAATCACGTGTTTAATCACAATGCATCAATTAAACCACTGGGAAATGATCTGTCTTTGCCTATGCCGACACGTGTTTCGACCACTGTGGGTCTTCTTCAAGGCACGGCTAAATGCTCAACAACTAAATTCAAAATCAGTAAATGTTAACAATTCATGAACATGTGAAAAACAAAGCGAAATCTGTCAGGGTTATTAGCCATAAACATACATGTTGAATTGGAGGTGGAGGGAAGGATCAGATATCATCAAAAATGCAATCAATGTATTACACGCCAATAGTACAAACGTAAAAATCAAATGAAGACAGGTGTAAAATATAAACAAAACAAAAGAACAAGAGAAACAAGAAAAGAAAATAGCAAATTAATGAACTATTACATGTGCACTCTAATTTGGCATGAATATTACTGATTCATGATACAATATGATTTAAAGGTGGCCATGCCATGCGACTTGAGGCCCATCAAAAGAGAACAAAGTAACCCATTGAATGAATGCAAAAATGCCAATGCTCATGGTATACCAAATCACTACAGTCAACTTTGCAAAAATCAGTCGGAGGAGCTTGTAAAATGAAAATATCCAACACATTTAGGTGTAATAATATAGGGACATGTGTGAAAACCATGACACTATTTGCTAACCAGGGCAAGTAATGGTCTCCAGTGTAAAAAGTACCCTTGTAATATTATAAAATAATTTCGCGGCCTTTGTTAGTGAGCATGCTGTTATTGATAAGTCAGGAAATGGTCAACAGGTCTGGCAAAGATCCTATTATGTGTCAAAAACACTTAATGCTAAGAGAAGATGGTTATTGATCACCATTTTGCATGTAAATATAAGACAACAAATTAATTTTTTCAAAAAATAATAACCATTGCAGTATTGTTGATAATCACCTTTCCAATTCGAAGCACAGATTCAATGTCAGGTCCTGAGATGACAGTTGCCACAACGTAATCAAAGTAGATGTGCCATAAACCAAATAGTTCCTATGAGCGGAAAGGGAGAGGAAAAAAGTGGTAGAAAATGGGCACTATTATTGTTATGGTGAGCACATTGAATAGTGTTGATGACTCCTGCGAAACCGTCACCAATAGTTACCTCAGTCAAAGGTAAAAAATGTCAGTGAAATTTCAAACCGGTCACTGGAGAGGCAAGTACTCCAGCTATCAAATCATGAAGCAACAAATCCTGGTAATATATAAACAATTGGTCCACTCAGCCTTAGGGGATTGTCACTGGAAGTGATAGAGGAACAGTTATCACTGTTGTGTGAATTACCATTAAGTATTGCTAATTGTGTCAAGATCTCCAATGCTGCTTATGCGTTGGTAGCTTGTCAATCATATATGCATCCCCTCAAATGTTTAGTTGATGATCGTTTCACATGAAAGATCTGATATACTGTGTATCTGTATGGGGAAAAGAAAGGGTGCGAATGCCATATTGAGTCTCCCAAGTGTATCTAAAAAGACCCCACTGGGAATGATAATACACACTTCCCATTGGTATATAATGATACACATGGTCTAATAACGTATTATAGCAAGATGCTTACCCATTGTGAGAAGGGGTTATGTCTTGGTCTGTGTCGCAGCTTCGTATGAAACGTTAAGTGTATGTTCTCGCATTTCCGCTCGCTATGAGGTCCTCGTGGAATGCAATGTGTCCTACTGAGTAAAGCTAGGTTGAGTCACATGTTCCATTTTCGTCACGTGGCTCAGCAAGTAAACATAACAATAATCTACTTGCGTCAGCACTCAATATGGAGGGAGTGAAGAAGATTGACATTGCAAAATATAACAAACCGCAATATAGTCTTAAATAATGTATTTTTGTATGACGAATTCAAAAACATTAAGTCATGTGACCAATTCCGGTCACGTGAATCATGAAGAATAAATGCTGGTTAAATTAAGCTGCTAAATCACACATGAACTTGAACAGTGCAAACACCTTCTAACCCTACTCCTGACGCTAGCCAAACATTGTTCTTGATTAGGATGTTGCTCTCAAAGCCCGTCTCACACCTGTTCACACCTAAGCCAGCGACGAACATAAGCATATAATGGGTTATCAGGAGTCTCCTGATAACTGCAGTAGCATACAACATGGAAATGACAAAAGCACAAAAACAGCAGACATGTATCGTGCAACAGCATGGTACCCCACTGGTCAATCAAAGTCTCCTGCTGTACCACCTGGCGGAAGCTACTTTCAAAGGAATGCTTATTAAGCGAGCGACTTGCAGCAAGGATTGGGACAAGAGCAAGCAGCCACAAACAACATAAGCGTCCCTCGCGTTTCTCACTAACAATGCAAGAAACGTCCCAATATTCAGAACGCTAAGATTCTGCTTTCCACGGTTTGCTCAGCATGAGTTCCTGAACATTTTTGCTGTGGAACACACGTGTGACACTCAATCACACGTGTAGTAACTCTTCGCAGCTTGCTGGTAGGTAGCGTATGTGGAAACCACACTGTGCGAGCCGCACCAAGTAATGGCTGGTAACACCCTCCAAAACACTCCCACACTCCCGCTTGCACTTAACTGAGGCCTGGGGGGGGCTCGCTGGCACCTCCCCAGGTAATTAATTCTCCCACGTTGGATGGTAACATCGCCGTGATCTTCTAGTTCCCTCAATGAGGGACAGTGTCTTCCCGGAACGTGCCAGCTCACCGCATGGGCCCGGGTCTATAGAGCCTGAGACACGCTTCTCCTCACCGCCTGCCCGGGTCCATTCAAACGCTGAACACCTGCTATCCTCCGGTCTGTGCCTGCCACACCAACAATCACCACCAGGCAGCATGGGCCGAGGAGGATATTAAATAGCGTGCGCAAGCCTGCGCATGCGCTGACCCACTGAAAATCCATAGAATCATGAGAAATGTAGTCCTCAGGCTGCTTTAGGCTGTTAATACAATCCTTGGGCCGCTTTGTAGCCCTTTTTCCTTACATTACCCCCACCTCTAGGGCCCTTCCCAGAACCTGGCTTACCCGGATGTGACCAGTGAAATAGTCTTACCAGATGGTCTGCATACACTGCCTCCGCAGGTTCCCAAGAATCGGCCTCAGGACCACAACCCATCCATGAAATTAAATACCAAATTTCTTGCCACGCCACTTGGAGTCCAAGACGTGCTGCACCTCAAATTCTTCTTGACCATCCTTCATCACATCCGGAGCCTTCCTTGTCAACACACCAGGTGCTGCGGGTTTAACCAAAGAAATGTGAAAAGCAGCCCAAGGATTGTATTCACAGCATAAAGCGGCCTGAGGTTCCTTGGGAGTGGCCAATGGCTGCAACAACCCAGCCTTCTTCAAAGTATCTGCCTTAGACTGCACACAGGTCTCACAGCCTGCCACATATTCCTGTACCTGGGAGGCCCACTCCTCCCACCGGAAATATCGTTGCACCATGTCCTCAGTTTTCCTGACACCCGCATGAGCTGCCTTGGGAGAATTATGGCACCAAAACAAGGCCTTTTTTCTCAATGACTCAGTGCGGAGAAATAACTTCCCCTCTTGATAAGGTAGACCTCCCCGGATGACTCTAGCCATTGCCCTCTTCACCCACTCTGTCCACCCCTTCTTTGGAAAGTTTTGACATACTTCCTGAAGCACCTTCTGAGTCACTGCACCCACAATATTCTCCACTGGGATACTTCGTTCCACTTGGCACTGCCCTCCCAGATTCTCCTGCCTGGACAGTGCATCTGCCTTTCTCTTGCTCCTACCTAGCCAATATGTTACCACAAAGTCAAATTCCTCAAAAAATTGGGCCCATTTTAATTGGCGGGAACTGAAGGTCCTTGCCGATTTTAAGTACTGCAAATTCTTGTGATCTGTGGTAACTCGTACTGGATGCTGGGCTCCCATTAAGTAGTGACACCATTTAAGAAAGGCTTCCCTAACTGCCAGGAGCTCTTTATGCATGATGGCATAGTCGGTTCCATGTAATAATGTCACCACAAAAATCTCGCCATGCAAAAATATCGCCGAAAAATGGCCGTTTTTTGTGGCGACATTATTGCATGGAACATGCGGGGGACACCCCCGCAACCCCTAATTTTTTTTTTACTTTTATTTAAATTTTTTTTTTTTTGCCCCTGTCCCCATATATATGGTCACCCATATAATATCGCCACAACCTTTTCCCGGCGATATTATTTACGGCGACCATATATATGGGGATAATATTACCCGATACCGCATAGACTTGTTAGTTTGCAGGAGAAATAGTCCACTAGATGTAAAATGCCCCCCCCCCCATCTGCCTGCGACAAGATTACCCTATGGTCAGATTGGAGGCATCAGTCTCCACCTGAAACTGTTTCTCGAGATCAGGGTGACCTAAAATTGGGGCCTCATTGAATGCTTCCTTTAACCTCCCAAATGTTTCATCAGCCTCCTGATCCCAATAGAACTTGGTAGCCTTCTTTAACAATCGTGTAATGGGTGGAATAATGGCAGAGAAATTGTTTATAAATCTATGGTAGAAATGGGCAAATCCCAGAAATGACATTGTCCTTCATACACTGGGGAGATGCCCATTTAGTGACTGGCTGTACCTTCTTGTCGTCCATAACTACTTCTGATGGTGTCAAAATGAAACCCAAAAATTCTACTCTGGTAGCATGAAATTCACATTGCTCTAACTTCGCAAACAAATGATACTCCTGTATTCTGGCTAGAACTGCCTTAACATGTTGTACGTGTTGTTCAATAGACAGGGAAAAAATCAAAATAGCAACAATATACACAATTGCAAATGAATCCAGACATTCTCGCAACACCTCCTGCGTGAAATGCTGAAAAGCTGCAGACACATTGCACAAACCAAAAGGCATCACCAAATGCTCAAATAAACCAAACTTTGTATGGAAGGCCGTCTTCCACTTGTCACCCTCCTGCACCCTGATGAGATGATACGCCCACCTTAGATACAACTTGCCCATCCTTACCGAATCCAACAATACCAGAATGAATGGCAATGGGAACCGGTTCTTGATGGTCACCTTATTTAGAGACCTATAGTCAATGCAAGTCCTTAAGGTACCCTACTTCTTTGGCACGAAAAACAATGGAGACAAAACGGGGGATTTGGAGTGTTGAATGAACCCACATCCCAACATCTCATCTAAATATTCCCTCAAGTGTTGTCTCTTTTTCTGACAAGGCATACACCTGACTGCAAGGTAACCTAGCATTAGTTTCCAATTCGATCACAGTCAAATGGCCTATGGGGTCGTAACTGGGACGTACCTCCCTTGCCAAAAACACCAGCAAACTCTTGGTATTCCACCGGCAAGATGGTGACCACTGCTCCAATCTTGGCCTGATGATTCACTCCTTCCACCAAAAAGGTTGTGAGACCCCCCAATGCCAGTTTACTCACATACGGACTGCTCATTTCCAAAGGCAATGTCCTTCCTCTCCAGTCTGTGCTTGGGCTATGTGCCACCAACCATGGCATTCCCAAAATCACCCCAAATTGGGGAGCCGTAATCAAATCGAACATAATAACCTCCTCATGACCCTCACCACACCACATCCTCACCTCCTGGGTTTGGTTGGTAATAGGACCCGATGTCAAACATGACCCATCTACGGCCTGCACCAACTCCCTCTCCTCCTTGATTCTCGTAGGGAGTCCTAACTTGGTTGCCAATGCAATATCCATGAAATTTCCAGTAGCCCCAGAATCCACCATGGCAGATACTATTTCCTTACTATTGGCAAAAATCAAAGTCAGCAATAAATAGATATGGGGAGCCTTAACCTGCATGGTATTGGCCACTGCCGACGGAAACTCTGCCTCCCGCAGGCTCGGTATAGTCGTTCCCCCACTTACTGGGTCCCCTCTTTTCCCGCCTCCACCTTTCTCCTTTCCACATCTCGTGCGGGTGTATTGGGACAGTTCTGAATGTAATGCTGCGACTTCACACAATACAGACACAAGTTATTAGTTTTTCTTTTTTCCTTCTCTTCCACTGACAAAGGTCCCAGTACACTTCCAATCTGGATTGGCTCCTCCTGCTCCCCTCCAGCACGGCCCCCTACCACTCTACTTCTGTTGAGACGTACAAATGAGACCCCATCATTCCTCCTTCTCTCTCCCCTGCGCTCACCCAATCTATGATCCAACCCCAGAGCCAAATCAATGAATGCACTACATGATTCTGTTTGTGGTTTCACATGAGCTATTGCATCCTTTAACTTGGCTCTCAATCCCTGGTAAAATAAAACTACTTGCTTACGTTCCGGCCACGCCGTCTCTACCACTAAGCGATTAAATTGCGTCACATAAGTCACCAAAGCCTTAGTACCCTGCCTCAGCGCTAATAATTCCTTATCCCGGGCCAAAGATACATTACCACAGTCAATCGTGCCAATTCCACTGAAAATCCTACCCAATCATATAAAATAGGATCATCCTTTTGTACTAAAGAAATTTCCCAGGCTGCAGCATCCCCTGTCAAATAAGAAATAACAAATGCTGTCCGGGTAGACTCAAATGCTGTAGGTTTGCATAGAAATTGTAATTTGCATTGTGTCAAAAAGGTTGAAAACTTCCTAGGATCCCATGCAAATCTCCCTGGGGCTGCCAACTGAAACTCCAGGAGGGGTGTCGGTTCCTGGTCATCTGAATTGAAAAAATGATCTCATTACAGCTACCAGAATCCTTAGAGACTGAAAGAGCAGCTACATTGGTAACACCTGATAAGAAACACAGCCTCCCTGATGATTGTTTGTGACAAGAAAGCGCTTGGAGGAGAAGAACTAAAGAATTGAATTGCAGCACTTGGGATTTAACCCTGTTAATACTTGCAACTGAACTGCAGCACTTGGGATTCAACGCTGTTAATACTTGGACATTCTTGGGATTTAACCCAGTTACTTTTTGCATCAGGTATATTTTGACTGGGAACAGTGCGCGCCTCGCCTTCCTCACTTTTTCACATACTTTTATAGGAATCCTTATTAAGCGAGCGACTTGCAGCAACACATGGATTGGGACAAGAGCAAGCAGCCACAAGCAACATAAACGTCCCTCGCGTTTCTCATTAACAATGCAAGAAACGTCCCAATGTTCAGAACGCTAAGATTCTGCAATTTGCCCAGCATGAGTTCCTGTGAAATGTAGCCGTGCAACACACGTGTGACACTAAATTACATATCTAGTAACTCTTCGCAGTGAGCTGGTAAGTAGCGTATGTGGAAACAAACACACTGTGCAAGCTACACCAAGTACTGGCTGGTAACACCCTCCAGAACACTCCCACACTCCCCGCCCTCACTTAACTGAGGCCTGCAGCGACTCGCTGGTACCTCCCCAGGCAAAGACTTCTCCTGAGTTAGACGGTCACACCACTGTGATCTGCTTCATACCCTCAATGAGGGACAGTCTTCCCGGAGCGCACCACCTCATTGCATGGGCCCGGGTCCATAGAGCCTGAGAGACGCTTCTCCTCACTGCCTACTCATGTCCATTCAAACACTGATCACCTGCTCTCTTCCGGCCTGTGCCTGCCACGCCAACAATCACCAACAGGCAGCACAGGCCGAAGAGGATCCTAAATAGCGTGCGTGAGCCTGCGCATGTGCCGGCCCACTGAAAATCCATAGAATCATGGGAAATGTAGTCCTCAGGCCGCTTTAGCTTGTAAATGCCACCCTTCGGCCACTTTTCTGCCCTTTTTCCTTACAGTGGTTCAGGGAGATTCGGGCTAGTTTGACTCTACAGCATCACCTAGCTCTTCCCGGGTGATTGTACAATAAAGTTGCTTTACGTACAATTGTGCACTCGCTTCTTAAGTGGTGGGCCTGCTTTGGGTTAAGGTGAATAGAGGTCCATCTGTACAGCCTCTTCCGCACTCCGCAGTGGTGGCTTCAGCTTCTCCCTATACCAAGCTGGCTGTTTCTAATGTGTCTTACTTCTCTGCGTCACTGCTTAACAAGTTCATGCAGGAGGTGCTGGATAAGATTTTAGGTATGCCTTTCGATGTACAGGCCCTTTTCCATTCCTCTACAGATGAGGAACTTAACAATTGAAAGACCTCTACACATATCTGGCTGTTTTAACCAAGCCAGTTCCTAAATCCTTTCATCAGTCTTCTTACATGAGGGTCTCGAGACAGAGATAATTTGGTAGAGTTCAAGGCTACTAGGGCAGAACATCCAAGAACCCAGATCAATCCCCTAGTACCTGTAGAAGAAAGCACAGAAGAACTTCCTTGAAGGGCTACTTTGAAGTACCCGCCTCCTCGGCTGCCCCAGATTGTAAAGAAAAGCAATGGTAGAGAGAGTTGGTTTCACCCACTAACTGCAGACTCCCTTACTACCTATGTCAGTGCAAGTCCTCTGTCATCCATGGATCCGTTTACTCATCTTCAAAGGGTATCTCCTCTGTATTCCCTCTTCCTCCTGCTGCACCTCTTTCATGTGAGATGTACTGACTTCAGGGAAAGATAACAATCTTTTGATGATGAAAGCAATAGAACAAGTTCTGCCAGATCTATGCAAGACTCTGTCAGAACCAAGTGCCTAACGGGCATGGGGTACTCTTGAACTTGTAGTGAAGAAATGAGTTCTTCCCACCAATGCAATACTTAGTTGTACTTAAGAACAGTGCTGAGCGTTTAATTGGTTGAAAGAGTAATTGACGATAGCTGGACACGCTGGACCCCAAATGGCTCCAAAGAAAACCCTGGGTTAGCAACTGGTATATGGACGGTACTTAGTAACATAAATGACAATTGGTAACCCACCTGACTATAACCAAGAGGACTCCTGGGATAGCAGGTACGAAATGGCCAGCACTGGAGTCAGATAGCGAATCTATAGTAAACACAACACACCACAGGTAAGCCTAGGACTGGAAATAGAATCGGATAGAAATAACCAGGCACTAGTACCCTTTGCTTACCTATGTGTCCAAAAGCAGAACCTCTTTTGTAGCACCAGCACAGCAAGACGTAAACTTGAAAAGCTAATAGTTCCAAAATGAAGCAAGAACTCCACCTGTACCGCCGACGAGGACGCCTAGGTTTCACAAGTGCTGCAGGAAGTCTCTAGTCCAGCACAGATATAAACACCCTATTCCCGCCGGCACGAGTACGCCTAGGAGATGGTATTTCCAGCACAGCTCCTTGTAAAGGTGTTTAAACAATGTCCATAAAGCAAGGCATTCCGTAAGCAGTGCAGGTCCTCAATCCACAAGCAACAAGAAGTGAAATCACGAGACAAAAGCACAGCCAGTTACACAGTCCGGGTCGTAGCAGTTCAAGAAGGCTTAGACAGGAGGGCAAGACAAACGAAGTCCAAAAAACAAGCAAGGGTCAGAAACCAGAAGTTCAGTAGTACATAAGCGGTGCTGTTCAAGTCTGAAGAGAAAGCAATCAGAAGCGCCGGGGGAAGGAGGGGGCGTGACTATATCGGCGTTGCTGCGGCGTGGGAGTCACGTGAGCGGAAAGCAGACGGGAACGTGACTGCAGCCGTGTCAAGTGCCAGCGTCGCATGGCAACCCCCAATGCCTTCGAAATAGTCCATTGTGCAATCGCCTGCCCGTATGTGAGATTGTTCGTTTAATATCACCAGGTGAGCGAGGGGAACGTGCCGGCAATTGCAACCTGACAGTACCCTCCCCCAAAGGCGCCTCCAGACCCCGGGAGGCAAGAAAGCGGGACAATAAGACGGGAGCATGAATGTTGGACTCAGGCTCCCAGGTGCGATCCTCAGGACCGTAACCTTTCCAATCCACCAAGAACAAACGCACTCCACGAGAGAGTTTGGTGTCGAGGATTGCGCGGACCTCATACTCCTCGACCCCTTGTACTAATAAAGGTGGAGGACGGAGTGGCAGTCTGGTTTGCTCAGTACATGGCTTGACCAAGGAAATATGAAAAACTGGATGTACTTTCCACGTCTGAGGCAACTCCAATTTGACCACAAGAGGACTAAGTACCTCCTTAATAACATAGGGACCTACAAAGCGAGGCAAGAGGCTCCTACGCCCAGGGATAGGGAGATGCTTGGCTGAAAGCCAGACACGCTGTCAAATTCACCACATGGGAGGAAAGTATCGACACTCTCCCCCGAACCTCAGAAGCCAAATGAAGTCGACCCTCCACCCGTGGTTGGCACAGATACCTGATATTCAAAACACAGGAAACCATGTGGCAGCCAATGGAGGGGGGGAAGAGGGTTAGGGAGAGGTTGTGGACGGGCAGGGGAAGTTTAGGAAAACCGAATAGAGGGTTAGGAAACACCTAAAATGGATAGGATATGGGGAAGAACAGGGAAAAACCCTACACTGTTTAATGCGTAGATAATGTACCATGAAACATAACACACACATAGATCTCAACATATGACCCCCTTAATACAGGCCAAACTAGTATCTAGCTAGTGTAGTTGTGCTCTCTAATAGCACCTTGATACGGGCACATGCAGTAATTACCAGGACATAGAAGACATGTATGCAAGCACCAATGAAACAAACTCATGGGATATGATTCCCAATATGAAGAACATGACACATGGCCCTTTGGGCAAGCGTAAGCAACATAAAACACTCATAGAACATGTAGGACCAAAGGTGTGAATTCGACTCCACAGAGAATGGATTCCACCAAACATATACACTGTAATACTAAGCTGTAGGTTGCACTGCATGCCCCTTTAGTGCCTCCTTAGAAATGGATTAATCATAGTGTTCTGCCCAAAAGACATGCTCTTGAAGTCTCTCAAAAAGATAATAATGCAAACATAGCCCCACGTTAACTCACAAGAGCAAACAAACTCATAAAGCACTTATCCGTGCACCTGGGAGACTCGCAAGCTGTCCCAGACGAAGAATGATGATGCCTTGAGATGAAGCCCCGTTCACAGTGCCAGCGCCGGTAGAGGAGCGGAGCTTGAACGAGGCGGCAGCCCCTTTCACAGTATCAGCACCGGGATGAGAGAAGAGCTGAAACGAGGTGGCGCCCGTCCTCCTTACACTTCCTGGGCTCTGCCGCTCGTTCCGCGTAGTTCTCCGTGTGCTGCTGCCGCCACATACCCTGAATCTTGATTAGAGCGTGCTCGAGACCGCACGAACCTCCGGCATGGCTTCGCCTTATGAAAACAATAAGCCACACCTGCCGTGCGCCGTTGGCCCTTGATAAACTGTTACTAATTCAGAACAGCTGGCCATACGCGCGCATGGCAAGGGCTACAAAACACCAAAGGGCTGCTGGGAAATGTAGTTTTTCCTACGCTCTGTTTAGATTTAGACACCTTTTTCGCCTCCACCACCCCAGATTCCTGACACTTGGGGGGTGTGTTGCTGATACATTGGTACTCCATGTTCTCCAGCATTAGATCTTTCATGGATTATCATGCTGTGAATATTTCCCGCCGGCAGGCTAGGAAACCTCAGTAACTTTAACCTAGCATTTTCCTATGGAAAACTTCGACACCTTAGTGTCCTATCGACATCCTTTTTGGGTGCCTTAGGCTACCCAATAGGACGTTTGGTATAAATAGCCCCGCCCCTGCGGCTTCACTTCAGATTTCAACCGTCTCCAAACAGTTGATATCACCTTGTGTCTACTCTTCATGTTCTACACGTGTGTTTCGTACTACCGGCCATTATGTCATCTGTTGGCCAGAAGAATGTTATTTAGGCCCAGTGCTACCTGCGGCCTAAAGAAGGTCTTCTAGGGGGACGGCCATGCAGATTGCCTGTATTGCCTTTACCCCAATCATTCAGCGGATGCCTATGAGATCTGTCGTGGGTTTTCTGAGAAAACACAAAGACCGCAACCACCGTCTGAATAGTTGGCTCAACGAGGGCACATACCCAGGTTCAGAGGTTTCGTCCAGGGGAAGCAAGCCCTCGCCTCTGGCGGAGGGCGGTGTCCGTGGAACCCCTTGCCAAAAAACAGCGCACGGAGGTGTCGGCCTCGGATGTGGGGAAAGCTGGTTGCTCTGCATCCAAGTCGCATCGGTCCAAGGGTGCGAGTAGCTTGTTGCTCTCCAGGTCGGAGACCCCGGACAAGTCCAAGGGGTCGAGTGATGGGCCTGAGCAGTTGGTGCAGAAGTCTGCGTCGATGGAGAAAGAGCCGAGACTCGTCCAAGCACCATTCCAGCACTTCAACCACGCGGCCGGAGTCGCTGGAGAAGACCAGGCCTGTGGAGGCCTTAGTGTCGTCGACGAGGTCGTCGACGGAGGTTCCGCCGTCGACTATTGTGGTTCAAGCCTCACTTCCTTCGTTGACGGGGTTGTCATCGGCTCCGTCTACGGCAGTGTCTGTCAGTGGCCCGCAATTGCTGTTGATGGTGCAGCTAGAGGCGGATGGTGGTTTGTTGCCGATGGGTGATCCATGGCAGTCTGGGGCCGGCTTCGGGCCGTTGCTCCTGGTGGACATTCTCCAACAGGATCCGGCTTCGTATTCAGTCTCCTCGGGTCTGGAGGAGGAGCATGAACCAGGTTTCCATCCGTCGGCGTTAGGTCTGCGAGAGGCAGGTATGTCTACGGCTAGTGGGGTTGAGGCTGGGACGCCCCTGTACCCGTTGGTGAACCCACACTTCCTGCTGCACATGCAGGTGTTGAGTATGCTGGGACAATTGGATGCAAGACTTCCTGCGGCTCCGAGCCCGGTAGCTCCAGTGGTCCGTAGTGTGCCTGTTAAGGCCCCTCGCCCAAGTCTCCCTAGGGATCTGCTGCGGCTGCCGTTGCCGTCACCAGTGGGGTTGGGCCTTCCACATAGTCATCCAGTGGAAGGTGAGCTGGTCGATTCGGATCAGGAGAGCAGGCCTCAGGACACGTTGTCGACGGTGTCCTCGTCGCCCAGGAGAGATGGTATGTGGGATACGGACCCAAAGGTGGAACCGCCTAGTAGCCCAGCTCAGCCATCTCCGCCAGATGATATTGGGGCGTTTCACGCTATGATGGCGAAGGCGTGCCAGGAATTTGGACTGGCTCCTGAGGAGCAATGAAAAGACTGTTTTCTTTTTCGATCATATGTCGAAGTGACGGAAGGCAGTTTTCTCGGTCCACATTTTGGACCATGTGTGGCAGGAGGGCCTGCGCACGATGCACCATCCTTTTTTGGAACCAGCCGTGAAAGGATGTCTGGAGAAGAAATTTAAGATGCATGATTCGACCCCCAAGTGCCTCGAGTCTCAGCCCACGCCGGAGTCGGTGGTTTCGGCGGCAGCTAGCCGGAAGGCAAGGAGTGTGTTACGCCACCAGACAGTGAGGCCAGAAAACAAGATTCTTTCGGGAAGAAAGTCCTCACGGTGGGCACTACAACAGTGAAGGCGACGAATTCCTTGGCCATTATGGCCAGGTATGACAGGGAGATGTGGCACCGGTTGGCCCCGCTCTTGGAACATCTCCTGGAAAAAATCCCAAGGAAGCTATGCTGCTGGTTCAAGACTGGGAGGAGGCCTCCAACCACAGCATCAACATTGCAGTGGACTTGGCAGAGTCGGGATTTAAGCAAATAAATAACGGGGATGTTCTCCGAAGGCAGGGGTGGTTGCGCTGCACTGTCTTCCGTCTGGAAGTCCAGCATAAAGTCGTGGATATGCCCTGTGAGGGGGAACAGCTCTTTGGCGAGAAGATCGATGAGGCGCTTAAGGGCATGAAGGAAGACACTGAGATGGCAAAGTCCCTGGGGGCTCTGCAAATGGGCCGTTCCTTTCACCTCTTTCGGGCGTTTCGTGGGGCCTCTGGTAGGTAATGCCATATTTGCCTCTTCCCACGACCGAGGTTATGGTCACCCTGGTTACTCTTCCCAAGGTTTCAGGCGCTTGTTCCAAGCGGTACAGAAATGCAAAGACTACCAGGTGCAGTGTAACAAGGGTCCGGCTTCCTCAGCTGCTAAGGGACAGCAGTCTAAGTCTCACCAATGACTGCCATGCGGGCAGTGAACTCGGGGGCAGAGTGTCGCGGCACGTTCATGAGTGGAATCTTACTACAGACTGCTGGGTACTGGATACGATACATCTTGGCCACTTGTTGGGGTTTCTGCACCCTCAACTCCGTATTCCGTCTGTGCACGTGGTGCAGCCGCACCTGCCTGTCTTGTGGCAGGAGGTCGAACTCATGTTGAAATGAAATGAAATTATATTTTATTTATATCACGCTCGTACACGAGTGTTTCAGAGCGTGACCAGGCAAAAAGGGAGGGGAACAAGGGAGAAAAACCCCCCAGAAAAATAGCGATCTTACTAGGCCCAGTGACATTTAAGAAAGCACAAGTGCATGGGAAAGGAAAATGGGGGAAAAGTGCAAGGAAAAGGGGGGAGTGGAAAGTGCGAAGCCGAGGAGAGAAAACATCAATAAATATTCAATAGAATAAATAATAAGTGCTTTACACCATGGTAGTTCAGCCGGCAAGTGGCAGGTGAAAGTTAGTCAGAAAGGTATATCTGATAAGTGCAGAAGAAACGTGGGAGGGGGACTGTATGGGTACAGATACAGAACCCTAGTGCAGATGGTGGCCTGGAGGCAGTGCAGGAGGGCGGCAGGATGGGCAGATACCTGGGCCCGAAAGAACAGAGGGTGGCCAGGTGCACAATGCCTTGAGAAGAAACAGATCAGCAGGGAGAAGGGGGTCAAAGGCAGATGCAAAGAGGAAGGTCTTGAGAAGTTTCCGGAACTGAAGATGTTTTTCCTCAAGTTTTAAGGTGGCCGGGAGGCTGTTCCAAAGGGAGGCACCAGCCAAAGACCAGGATCTACCCCCAGGCGATAGAACCAGTCCCGGTGTCGGAACGGGGGCATGGGGTGTACTCCAGGTATTTTGTCATCCTAAAGCTCAATGGAAAATGGAGACCTATATTAGATCTTCAGCCGTTGAACAAGAATCTGCAACACCTGAAGTTCAAGATGCTGATGCTGCAGGATGTGATCCGGGCAGTGCAGCCGGGGGAGTTCCTGGCGTCGTTAGATTTGGAGGACACTTACTTCCACCTCCCGATGCGGCTGAACCATCACAAGGTCTTGCGCTTTCTGGTCAGTGACGACCATTACCAGTTCCATGTCCTCCCGTTTGGGCTAAAGTCGGCGCCCAGAACGTTCACAAAATGTCTGGCTCCGATGGCGGACTTCCTCCGCAGGGAGGGGCATCATGTGTATCTATATCTGGACGACTGGTTGGTGCAGGGGCTGTTGCCAGAAAGGGCAACAGTGGGAGTCTCTCCAGGCGTCCAAGAACCTGCTACAACGTCTGGGCTTCGCAGTAAACTTTGCAAAATCCTTTCTGACGCCATCCAGGGAGTTGTTTTTTTGCGGTGCCCAGTTTATCACACAGGACAATCTGGTGAAGCCGTTGAAGGAAAGTGTGGTGAAGCTGCAGTCCAGAGCGGCTGAATGGGGCCGTGGAATGGTGGTCTTGGTGCACAGTTACATGTCACTGCTGGGTCCATGGCGTCCTGCATCCCGCTTATCCCGTTCTGTGGCTTGTTCATGCAACCGGTACAAGAATTTCTCACGGACAGAGGGTCGCAGAGTCAAGGGTTATGGTCGGACAAGGTGGTCATCTCCAAGGGACTGGTGGAAGTCCTGCGATGGTGGGCATGCACAGACAATCTGGTATGGGGCATGCCCAGACAATCGGGTTTGGGGCATGCCCTTGCTGAAGTCAGATTTTCAGTTAACGATAGTGGAAGATGCCTCCCAGGTGGGTTGGCGGTCGCACTTCGACCAGTCGCAGGTCCAGGGCCTGTGGTCCAGGAAGGAGGCAGGATTGCACATCAACGTACTGGAGTTGCGAGCGGTGCACTGGGCCCTGAAATCCTTCCTCCCTCGCATCCACGGTGCGGTGGTTCGAGTGTTGACAGACAATACCACCACAATATTCTATTTAAGGAAGCAGGGGGGCAGGCATTCTCGGCTCCTGTCCAGAGAGGCTCAGGAGGTGTGGCATTGCGCCATTGCTCGGGGAATTCAAATTACGGCTTACCATTTGCCGGGGATCCAGAATGTGCGAGGCAGATACTCTCAGCAGAGACAGGGGGCAAGTGTACGAGTGGATGCTGAAGAAGGAGAAGGTGACTAAGATCTTCAGGAAGTTGTCAGAATTCAGTCAGCTACAACACGTGTCAGGCGTATAAGACGCCCTTACATACCAGTGCAGGGACATACTCTGGCTCACATGCCTACTTCGTCCCGTTCATATGGGGCTGCAAGGAAAGGAAAGTTACGGCATGTGAAAGGCGGTCCTGGCATACTCCTAAGGCGTAATGGGTCTTTGAGGGTGGCATGGCGACGTTGGGTTCCCGTGCATTCGTCAACACGGATGTGGCTGACCCGTGCGCTGATCAGGTGATTCAATAAAGCACCGCCTGGTCCAGGGAACAGGGCTTCTGAATTTTGTATCTTGCTCAGTGGCTACCTTGCGTATTACTCTCTTGTATTTTCGTTAACAAACTTGCCAGTTTACACTGAACTGCTTTGCCTGACCCTCTGTATCTTTGTCATTGCTGGATTTTTGACGCGGACTATTTGTTCTCGAACATCCTTGCCCTTCGTTCTGCCTTTGTCTTCGTCAGCTACCTCATTGACCCGGACTGTCCACGGACTCCTCTCCGCTTCAGATTTTGTCATTGGTGCTATTTTGAACTTTGGAACTTCGAACTGGTGCACAGACTTGTGAGCACCTCGTTTGGGACTTTGAAGGCGTCCTCGTGCCGTCGGGTGTAGGGGATTGCCTTGTTTGGGACTTTGAAGGCGTCCTCGTGCCATTGGGTATAGGGGGATGCTGTTTGGCTCTACTTTGACTTCAAGCATTCTAGTCTACGCATTTCAACACCAAGGGGACGTTTGTCAACATGAAGAGATACTGGTAAGAAGTGTTTGGTTCTATGTTTTCTGCCCCTTGGTTAAGTAGCATATCGACTTCCTGCTCTAGGTTTCCTAATCGTATCGTCACTATTTCAGGGAATTCCAGTTCACTGGTTGGACGAATATATTACAGTACCACACATTCCTCCTGAAATCTCTGCCTTGGACACAGGTTGGCAGTCATATGTATATTGTTGCACAGCTAATTCCTGTTACTTGTTGTTGGTTCTAATTAGTATGGTTCCTTTGCACTCACCTGTCTCAGGTGGGTGTCCAACCAATCTTTCAGTCAATTGATCCCTCAGATAGTCTGTTAGCACTCCTGAGAGATCATTGGCAGGAAGAACTCGTCTTCACAACGTGTTCAACTGCCGGTGCAGGCGCCTCACTCCTGATTTTTGGGGTGTCTTCTGACAGAAGTGGGTGTTTCCCCCTCACGACTTATTTGCCACGTCGAAGAACCAGCAGTGCCTATTGTTTGCCAGCAGAGTGGCTCATCCAGGGTCGAAAGGGAATGAACGGGCCTCTTTGGGTATGCGTTCGCTCCGTTTCCGCTTATTCGGCGGACGATACAGTGGGTGCGCAGATACCAGTGCAGAATAATCCTAGTCGCCCCATTCTGGCCCAGACAGTGTGGTTCTCAGATCTCCTTCATCTGGCTGTGGAAGAACCGCTTCATCTGGGGGTGGAGGAGGATCTAATATCACAGGACGAAGGGAGAGTGTGGCATCACGATCCAGCATATTTGAGCCTGGCTCCTAACCACTCTGCGTTGGGTCATTTAGGTATTTCGCAGGAGTGCCGTCGGATTCTGAAGGCGGCAAGGGCACCTTCCACTAATGTCTCTTACAGTAGAAATTGGCTGAGATTCTGTGCCTGGTGTGAACAGCAGCCGGGAGTACGCCATTGGAGGTTACTCCGGGCCAGGTTCTGCCATACCTTTTGCATCTGGTGCAGGGGGGCCTGGCGTTATCTACAGTCCGGATGCATTTAGCAGCCATTTCCAGATTCCCCAGATGGCGTAATGCTACTTCTCTGTTTAGTGACAGACTGGTTAAGCATTTTAAGAAAGGTCATTTGCTGATATTTCCCCCGGAGAAAAGGTTTACTACGGTATGGCGTCTCAATGTAGTTCTCGCTAATCTCATGAAGCTGTCATTTGAGCCCATGTCGACAGCATCCTTGAAGTTCCTCTCGTTGAAAGTCGCGTTTCTAGTGGTAATCACATCTGCCAGGAGGATTTCAGAGTTTCAGACACTAGTCATTGACCCACCCACCGTACCTGCGATGCATGAGGGACAAGGTTCGCCCGTCTACTAATCCACACTTCATACCGAAAGTGCCTTTCGGTGTTTCACAAACACGCTGCTATTGCCTTGCCTTTGTTCTTCGCTAAGGCGATCACGCCCCTTGACGTCAAGAGGGCGCTGAAGTTTTATCTGGCATGTACCCAGGACTTCAGGCAGTTGAAACAGCTGCTTGTGGCGTTTGGTCCCTCCTGCAGGGGACAATCCATTTCCAAGCAAGGACTTTCCCATTGGGTCTCGTCCACAGTTTCATTTTGTCACGAAAAGGCTGGCAAGCCCTTGAGGGGCAATCCGAAAGCACATTCTACAAGTTCCACGGTGGTGGCGCTCTGGGCTGGCATCCCACTCATTGACATTTGCCAGGCGGCTTCTTGGGCGGTGCCGCATACCTTCAGTAGACATTATTGTCTGGCCCAGCAACATGTGGAAGATGTACAGGTGGGAAGGGCGGTCCTTCAACGCCTGTTTCAATAAGGTAAATCCAGCAGCTTCTGGGGTTCGTGTTTTACTCGATCACTTGCCGATTTCTGTTATCATGTATGTTGTTGGATGTTATTTGTTGTTTGTGGTTATGCAAGGGGGCATGGTGTTGGTTTGCCTGTCATGCACCTCCAAAGGTTATTCATACTGCTATATAATCTATTCACAGCATGTGAATCCATGAAAGATCCAATGCTGGAGAAGGGAGTAGTTTCTTAACCTGTAACTCCATTTCTCCAGCGTTGGTATCTTTCATGGATTCACATGCGCCCGCCGGCCTCACCCTGCAGGAAAACCATGATTCAGGTTTCCTCTACTTTGGAGGTTAAAATCTGAAGGGACGCCGTAGGGGCAGGGCTATTTATACCGAACGTCCTATTGGGTAGCCTAAAGCACCCAAAAAGGACGTAGATAGGACACTAAGGTTTCAAAGTTTTCCATAGGAAAACGCTACGTAAAGTTACCGAGGTTTCCCAGCCTGACAACGGGAAATATTCACAGCATGTGAATCCATGAAATATACCAAGGCTGGATAAATGGAGTTACAGGTAAGAAACTACTCCCTTCCTCTGTGCATTCACTGGTTCCTCTACTTCCCAGCTTCCTGACAAAGTTTGCCTGCCTCAGAAATTCAACGCTTATCTTAATAGCTCCGATATGGCCAGCACGATTCTGGTTCTCCGACCTCCTAAAGGCCTACAGAGAGGGCACCGTTCCTTTCCCAGATCCCCACAACCTCCTTCAGAAGCAATAAGGCAATGTTATCCATCCCTCCCCTTGATTGATGAACTTAGCAGTGGGGTTCCTGAAGAGTTAAACCATGGACATCTGGGCATATCTGCTGATAACATGAAAGCTAATCTGGTGGATAGAAAGGATTCTACTTGAATCCCAATACAGGAGCAAATTGGTCAAATGTTGTCACTAGTCCCTAGATAGCCACATCAACCGTCTGACTTGCTCACTCAGTGAAATACTATCTTTTGTGTCCCATTTGGCGTCCTCCCATATCTCTGGGGAATCCTGCCACTCCTTCTTAGCAGCTATTGGAGCCTACTGCAAAATGCACGATGCCTCTCTATCCTCCTTAAACCCTGTTGTTGGTAGGCATTTGGAAGGACTGTTGACCTTTGGGCAGCGTCCCGCAGCTGCCAGGAGTTCTCTGTGTTCCCCAGCTCCAGCTGGGCACACATAACACCGGCAAGTGATCCTCTCTCGGCCCGCTCGGGTCGTGGCACCTCCTTCCTCCCCAGGGAACACACAGCGTCCACTTTGCCCGTCCTGCTCCAGCCTGCCCTTCTCTGCCACTTTATCCTCCTATTAAAAGGTCTCACCTCGTAGAAGAACTTAACATTGTCCTTGCTGCCCTGGCACAGAAACCCTTTGAGCTATTGGCTTCTATATAGTTAGTTTCTTTCTTGGAAGGTTGCCCTTTTGGTGCCCCTTACATTGGCTTGGCGAGTTAGCGAAATACAGGTCTTTTTCTTTTGATTCTATATACTATCTTTCAAAAAGATAAAACAGTTCTAAGAACTGTGAAGGCATCATGAAGCAAGACACAGACAGCAGGTTCAATTTCTGAACAAAAGGATTTTGATTTTATATGTCGGGATGGATTAAAGCCTATCTTGCCCTATGCTAAGGTGAGATTTGCATACCTAAAGAAACTAAGGGTCATCTGTGTCTGTGAGTTTAACTTAAGTCTGTGTCCAAAACCTATACTTGCCCTCACACTGAAACATACAATGTGTAGGGATGGCAACACCAAAATAAACAGTGTTAAAAAATAAAGTTCTGAGTTTCTTCCAGCTCTGGTTTGGGTCAGCTTCCCCTTCCCCAAGTTTAAGATAGATACACAAATAAAACAGGACTGGGCTCGGGGTGGGGGTCCCTTTCCCAAGTGTAACACAATTCCAAAATTGTCTTATGGTTTTATTCCCTAAGTTCAGCACAGTTCCAGAATATCTCAGGGGTCCCTTCCCCAAGATCAACACAGTTCCAGAATATCTGAGGGCTCTCTTCCCCAAGATCAACACAGTTACAAGTGGTGCAGTCTCTTGGTGTTTGCAGCATTATCAATTTCCACGGGTACTCCTTACAACTTGTACCAAACAAAAATGCTCTTTTCCACTTCAGCAAGTATATCACAAAACCTTTGTCTTCAGGTTTTTCTTGGCTCTTCCTAGGTTGGGGCTGCTCGGTTAAGGTGCAGTTGTCGGACGACATGTTCCACCCATTACAGGTCACACAACCGATAAAACCTTTGGCACTTTGATGCTCTTTAGGCCTTCTTGATTAACACTGGTTTTCCACCAAATACCAGTGTTGGCACTCAGCATCTATTGTCTTTGCTCTTTCTGGCAATTTAGGGCTTCATCGCTATTTGTAAATTGGCAGTCTTTTTGGCTTTGCCACCTCTTGCATTCAACTTGATTGATGGTGCATATTTCCTTCCATCACCTTGCATTCACTTTGCCCTTTTCAAGTTCTACAACTTGCCTTTTACATGTGCTTCTCATTCAGCTCATCATTGCTCATAACATCTCTCGCTTTGTTCCTAATTGCTTGCAACACATGTCAACTCCTTGTCACACAGCAGATATTTGTCTTCCAGCTGTGCCACACATTTACATGCTTTTCATAACTTTTCTGTAGTTCGGTATTCAATATTGGCCGTAGTATCTTCCTCAATACGTGGCACCTTTTCCATATTTCATTCTATTTTTTTTTTTAAATCACTTGGTATATTTATTCACAGTTCCTTTTTATTCACAGTTCCTTCTGTCTTCCCCCGGGTTCCAAACCCTTTTATTATGCGCCTTTTGCCTGCGCGGCAACAAAATATCTCACATGTGCCCCAGAGTACTCCAGTACAAGTATTTTCTCTCTCGTACTCACTGGAGCTGCTCCGCTTCGTCGGGCGGCTCGTACGGCTCTTCATTTACCTCTCTTCTCCCGGATAGGCGTCGGGAGTTGTAGCAAGCAGCGCTCGCTGCCCAAGAAACTACGGGCAGCGTACCGTGGCCTCCAGGAATGCTCTGTTTCCCAGCTCCAGCTGGGAACACATATCGCCAGCAAGTGTTGTGGTTTTGGTCCTCTAAGGCACGCTCGGCTCATGGCACCTCCTTCCTCACCTGGTAGCACACAGCAACCTCTTTGCCCGTCTTGCTCCAGCCTGCTCCTCGCCGCTTGTCTGTCACCTTCTCTCCAGGCAGGTTCTCACTGAACTGTTGCTTGTGCCTACCTTTAAACACTTGTAGCCTCACTATAGGTTGCAGGTGTGAGTAGTTGGCATGACCCTCATTACAACAATTAGCAGAACATGCCTGACCCTTCCCAGGCATCTTCCTCGTCTCAGTACTATAGTCGCCTCTTCCTTGTCCCGGTCTTAAAGGAGCCTGAATGGGGATAGATGTCAGTGGGGGAAGAGTCACAATAACCTATAGAGGTTGGAGGAGAGTGGGATTTCTTTGGACAAGGGAAAGAGCGGGTACCATGTCTCGCCTGTGGGCGTCCTCTCCCCAATGCCTAAGGACCCTCCGCTCAGTTGATCCTCCCTCACATCTCCACCCCCAGGGTCAGGATCCAAAAGCGATGGCCTTTCCATGGCCCCTTGAGAAGAGGATGGGGAGCAGGTGTGAGGATACCCTCAGATTTCTCACAGAACCCCCCCAGCATTTCTTGGTTTCCTCTTTTCATATTAGCGCGTAGAACTGACAAATGACTGATAGGCGAGGCCATTGAGAAGAGTCAGCATGGGCGGGCATGGACTTTGGCGCTTCAAACCTAAAAAGGAAGTTAGTTTTGCAGTGCAAAAAGGTTACATTCCTGTCCTCATGGGACAGACCCCCATCAGTATGGAGGAACGGGCATAATGAACTAGGAGTACAGAAGTCACTACAGTGAGTAACTGTTTCTAAAGATGCCATGGCATGTGGTAATCTGGATAACATTTAGTTTACTTATGTCATTGGATAATGCTTGCACACTTGATGCTGGAGCCAATGTCATTTCTTTATTTAGATCTCTTTGACATGTAAGTGTAAGGGCCAATTGACTAGTGGGGCCATTTTTTCTTATGTTTTTACTCTTGATGGATCATGAACAAATTTACCAAAAATGTCCAGACGTTGGGTTACCAATGCCTGACACTTCAATAATAGATGTTTCAGTGTTTCAGATGTTTCATTACAGTGACAAAAACGACAGGGGATTCTCTGTGTAGCACCAGAGCGAATTTCTAAAATTTCCCCTGTCAGCAGAAACGTTGAAACGAAATCTCATATATGCAGCCCTCTTTTTAGGGTCCGGGAATTGAATTAAGTATGACTCTGGAATACCCATTTTATTTCCATCATAGATGATCTGTTTATAGATCCTGGAGGCCACCACCCTTTCCATGGATTGCACCCGGTCCAGAGATTGAAGTTTTTCCTTAACTCTCATAGGGTTAAGTATCAGGGTTTCCAATGTTAAACAAACAGAATCAAGACAATTCAAGCAATCTATCTGAAGGTTCAACAACCACTTTGATGTCGAGGAACCAGTTCAGTCTGAAACCCATCAGTGCATATAAGGTATTGTCTTTGGCAATAATAAGATTCCGGTACAGGATTAGTCTTTTCCACCTGATTTTATTTGTCTAGTGAGAGAAGACCCAGCTCAAAACGTATAGCTGACATTGGAACACCCCTCGGTAGACAATAGAGTATTTTCCGCCAAATTTTAGACTCCAATTTTGAAAGGGAAGAATTTCAAAACCATATAGAAGTTTAGGTAGAACTTTAAGGTTATAAAACCTGATTACCGGTGTCACTGAGTACTTACAGTATTTAGTAGCTACCTTTTGCATTTGGTAAATCAGTTTATCAGTTTTATCAAAATAGTCATTCCTGTACATATGGATCGTAGCGCCACTGAAGATTGGGAAACCCAAATAACAGAGTGATCTAACTTTAAGCAGTAAACATCCCTCTATCTTCCATTTGAAGTTGGGGAGTTTTCTCCGATTTGTTAGGGAAATTACAATGGATTTCTTCCCATTAATAATCAAACCATTATTGTCTACATATTTTGAAAGGGCCACCAATTTCCGCTGGAGACCCACATGGGTTGTATCGATCAGAAGGATGTCATTGGCATAGGCTGTCCAAGATATTTTCCCACCCTCGATCCTTGGTGAAACAAGCGATGCTGCTGTCAAGGGACCATCAACATCCCTTAAATATAGGTTGAAATGGGTGGGTCCAAACAAGCACCCCTGTCTCAGACCATTACCTCTTTGTATAAGCTGTGACAAATCCCCTGATAGATTTAATCGTACTTGAATGGCAGAATCTTCATGTAAATGAATGAGAATGGTCAGAAGTCCCGATTGGAATACCCATTAAAGCCAGCTTAGTCCATAGTCTTACCCGATCCACCTTGTTGAAGGCAAGGGTAAGATCGATTGAGGCTAGATATATGGGGGCGGCAGCTTTCTTACACGCCTTCTCCAAAAAGAGAGTAAAAATGAGGCCCCCTATTTCAGTGCCCATCCCTTTTCGAAAACTAAATTGTTGCATGTTGAGTATCCGATTTGCTTCTGCCCATTCCTCAATTTTCCTAAGGTCTAATCCTGTAAATATTTTAGAATCCGCGTCCATGAAAGATATCGGACGGTAATTATATGGGCACCTTCTGCCCTATATGGGAACAATATAGGAGATCCTCCAGGAGGAAGGAATAGAATGGGTCAGTATCATGTCTGAGAATAGTATATAGAGAGCCTTAGCCCATAATTCTGGGTTTCTCTTCAATGTACTGTTAGTAAGCCCATTTGGGCCAGCAGCTCGAGAGGTATTAGCAGCCATGATCTGTTTTTCTATATCATCAACATCAAAGTTACATAGAGAGTTTCCCATTTTGATTGTTTCTAAGCTATTTGTCATAGCAAACTTTCCTTCATATAAAGTAGAGAAGTGAGTAGCCCAGACGTCCTCTTGTACACATACAGTTTGTAACATTACTTGTGTTTTTTCCAACGAATTTATTAGCGTCCAAAATTGGCGGGCAGATGAATTTTTTAATGCCGTTAGCATTGCTGTATTATCTTTCTCCAGCATATACATCCTACGGGTTTTCAGCCAATTCTTTTTTGCTTGCTTGATAAAATGGATTGCCTTAACTTTTATATCCTGATGTTGGTTAGATTTTTGGATTGCTCTGATCTGACGATTTGTTTCATTTTTTTTCGTCCTTACCATAGGATCATAAATGTGCACATGTTGGGACCTTGTGTTTCCAATTTTTTACATTTTTACAGATCTGTCAATTAGACATTTAACATATTCACAGAAAAAGGAGACTGTAAACAGTGTTAGTCTTACGGACAGTGGCGTACAATGATGTTCATAAAGAAAGGTGGCATTTAATTGATCTATGTTGCCATCATGCCATCCAATTCGATACCCCCTGCATGACGCTCTCATAGTCGTTGGAAGGGAATCCTGAATCTGTTTAGAGCAATTCCAATTCAATTTAGCCTCTAAAGTTCTATGATCGCTCGAGTAAGATTCCCCCACACTGAAGTCAACACAGCGAGCTGCGATTGTCTGAGAGGAACATATGATCTATAGCCGATTTTTGTGTGCCATTCGACCATGTATGCTCATCAGCAGAGTTATCGAAAAACAGGATTCATGTGGGTGAGTCTCCAAGAATGGAAAAGTTTAGACCAGAGGTGCGCCTGCATAGTTTTACGAGAGGTGGAATAGGGTGCCCCATCTATTGGTCCCGAGTTACCCATAGATCTAATAGAGATGGAACCCATCCTCTTGTGCATTCCTGCACCATATATAATTTCCGAATTAAGGTCACCCAATATAATAATATCAAGACCTCTGTATTTGAGCAACATGTTCAAAAGGCAAGTATTTATGGACGGAACAATATTGTCCATTGCATTTTTTTTTGGGTTATAGTAAATGTTCATTGCTAACATAAGACTCAAACAATATGAATTCCCATATTCTATACAATTACCAAAACACCACTCGTGATACTAAGATTCCATTATTCGCGTACCATTTGCTATTTTGACTGCTGTTAAGAGACCCCCAGATGATCTACCACGGGGCCCTATCGTAGCAAATTGGTATCTACATTCAAAACCGTCCAAATGAAGCAGGACTCTCAACCAAGTTTCTTGAATACAAATTACATCCATAGATTTAAGTTTAGTACCTACCACATTGGAGGTCATCAAGGTTGAATGGCCCCTAGAATTCCATGAAAGGATTTGCCAAAATTGCATAAGATCTGTACAACTAAAGTTTCTTTTGCATGGTTTGGATTTGAGATATAGATTATCTCAAAGATAACGCTAACCATCTCCATTCTTGATCATCACCACCCATCGTAGAAGTATTGACATCCTTGTTCATACGACCCTCCTCCCGCAGTGATGGCGCGTTGGGTTTCTGGTCTTTAGAATCCCTATCGCTATCCCAACCATAGCTGAAAACAAGAATGTCGTACCCCATCTTATTAAAGTGCTCCGTCTCCTGTGTTATGAGGTCAAAGATGTTTTGAGACCTTGGGACTATTCTCACGTGATCAAGCCACGAAGGGTGAATAAAGTCCACCAATCTAATGTCCGCCGAGGAGATCAATCTCAATTTTGGAATCTCATTAGACAGTGAAAGGACACATGATCTGTTTAGGGAAGGCGGACCACCAATATCACATAGGTTATATAGCAAAATACTAGGGTAATCTGGGAGGGCCTGTTGCCGCCAAGTCATATTGCACAAATCACTATCTTTAATGTGAATTGGTGTTGTTGAGTGTTGGCTAGACCTATCATCAGCATCCTGATTATGTTTAGTTTGAGTGATTCTGGGGTTAAAAGGCTGTTCCAGTAAATTCCCTTGGACCCTTTTCCCCCATGCTTGGCGGGGTTATCCGAGTATGGTGTTTCAGAAGCTGCTTGCCATGCATGTTAATATTTGTGGGGGTCTCCTCATGGTCCTGATGGAAATTTCTATTTCCTTCCTCTAGACTTTCCCATTGGTCCTGATTTTTTAGTCTAGATGCCTCTGGTAATAAATCCAATAGAATTTTCTTAATGATCATTGGAAGGTCATTGTTGTGTTTCCCGGTTTCTTCTATTAGTTATTGTGGAGCAGTTTTTAACCCTGGTAATACATGGTAAATATCATCCCTTTTCTTGGTGTCTGCCTATTGCATTTTTGAAGTGGGCGCCTTATCCGGCAAAAGCCAGGAGACCACTTCCCTTGTAAGTAAGGGATCCCGATTACCAACCAATGGTTGTTAGGTGAAGCCCAATCTATTAAATTCCAGTGATGTCATCGGGGCTTCCTCCTTCTGATTTAGGATCTCTTGCGGTAAGATTTGGCTTGAGGTTGATTTTTCTAGTACTTTATAAAAATTGGATCTGTTTTACTTCTTTGGTATCCTCCGCCTTCAAACTGAGTGAGGGAAATCTGTTCTCCGGTCCTAGAATTGTATTTCCACCAGCGGCGGTCTTCTCCCCCCTTGTTCTGTCTTTATATTTTTTGTTTTTTGTGATTTTGTTTTATTTATTTTTTATTTTTGAAGACTGGGCAGGAAGGATTTAAATCAGGGATGACATTTTGTACCTGCAGAGCCGCTCAGCTTTCTTCTTTCATCTGTATCGGGTCTGACAGTGCAACCTCATTTGTCCGGACTTTGCATTCTTTAGTTTTTGTTTGAACCTTGTCCTGTATCTGGTTTTTCTTTACCTGCCTTTTTTTTGCTTTCAATGCCAAACGTTTTTGGCGTCTTGAGAGAGAATAACCCTCACATTCTTGCATTGATACATCGTCTGTGTTTTGAGAGCCCACAACTGAATTGTTTACATTTTTGGACTTTTCCAAGAGATCTGTCGAGGCTGACGGACTATCTGGAGGATCTGGGGGGGATTTTGTTATCACCATGGTCGTTTCACCCTCCCCTCTAGTTGTTTTAAGGGAAGAAGACAAGATCAGAGTTGACACTCCCTGTTCTACTTTAGTCATTTTTTGGTGTAGTAATTTCATTACCGTAGGAATTTGTTTATCCCCTTCATCAAGTATTTTTGGAGTAATATTCGGAAGGGCAAAATCAGTCATTGTCGATTTGCTTACTGTAATTACAGCGAGAAACTTGGACGATTGTTTAGATGTTCGCTAGTCTGAGAGCCCTGGGATTTAGCAGACACATGGAAGGGTAAAGTTGTCTTTCCTGCTCCTGAGATGTCGGTACTGATTTTACCCATTAGGAATCCTTCCACCCTATTAAGTTTGGATTGTGTATCTAATACAATCCGTTTCAGGTCTCTGATTTCCCAATGAGTCAACTCATGTCCCTTACCGAGGAGATTTAATATCCTAGAAATTAATAGCAATGATTCCTCAAAGTGCTCGTCGTTCTCAGGATTTGGGGAACTGGTCAAAGAGCCCCTAGGGGGCGGTGAATGAACTCCGGACTCCGAAGTCAACATTTTATTATGCACTCTTGGACCCATTCCACCCTCATGCAAAGGCAAGTCCATATTTTCCTCCAGTGCCCATTTTTGTCGCCCTGCCTCAGAAAAAATAGAGGCTGACAGGAGAGGAAATTTCGCATTTGCAGAGAATATTCTATGTGGTAAAGTCTGCGTTCGGGGAAGAGTATTAAAGAGGTGAACCTTGTCAACACCATTACGTGCTGCGTTGACAGGGGTAGAGGGTCCTCTTGAGAGCATTACACGTTTGCTCAGTTCTAATTTCACAGTTTGTGACATCATCGAAACATCCAGTTTTGTATCCTCCGACTCCACAAGTTGCTCCACCGACTGTTGTGCAGGCAAAATCTCTCGAATACTCAAGAAACTAGTCTGAATGGGAACCTGTGAGTCAAACGATAAACCCACTGGAGTAAATTTGTCATCCTCATCCTCATCCTCTGACATATTTCCCCTTTCTCTTGCATGTACCTGGGCAATCATGAGATAATTCCACTTCCTGTATATCAGTTTTTTTTGTGATTTTTATCATTTGCTGCCGTATTCATCAAAAGATCATTGTCCACCACCACCTCCCGATTTATGTACACAAAGCTCTCTTTTTGCTCATTTGTTTCTCCCCCTAACGGCAGGTTCTCTGAGTTAGCCTTGAGTACAGCTATATCCCTTTCATTATTTAATACCGGGGAGCATTGGCCCTCATTTGAGGGATCGACATTTGGGTTTTGGGGTCGGGAGACATATTTTCCCATTTCTTAATACTGTAGCAATCTTGAAAAAATACTCTTAGTTGCCTAAAGCAGATTCAATAAATGATGCCTTAATAGCAAATGCAGAGACCAGAGATGTGGAAGGAAACTTTTCCTTTTTCCCTATGGAGTGCCCTACCTCACCTCTACACCGCCAGACCGGCCAACTGCCACACTTCCGGTTGCACTTTGGATGCACGCGCGAAATGTGCGTGCCCACAGTGTTTATCAGGAAGAGACTGTGGCTGGGGGCGGGCGCAAAAGGGGAGATCAAGAATGCAAAAGATAATAAGAACACACTTTAACAAATATTACGTGCTACACGGAATGTAGGGAAACATACGTCAACTGCAATTCGAAAAATAAACCATTAATGACTGTGTTTGTTAAGAGTAAATGGCACACTCACCACACCTCACCCGCCCACCCGAACAGCCAAACAGCACACTTGGCAACACTTGGATGCGCGTGCATGCAAGTTTTTGTGGGAATTCTGGGAGTGGCTGGAGGTGGTGGGTGTGTCTATGACACGCAGTGCATCTAGGGGAAGAGAAAAGAAAAAAAGATGTGTCGGAAAGTAGGTGCTTGAACACGAACGAGCTTGCGGGCGTGATTTTAACACCAGGGAGGAGTCACCAGCCCAGTCCAGCCCAGCCTCGCTACGTACGCACTGGTAACCAACCCAGCCCACAGACACGTATCCGCACAGGTTTTGTGATTAGTTACATATATAATTACTCTTGTAATGGTAGTCCTTGAGAGCGGGTCCAGGTAGCAGGTTTTGCCTTAGAAAAACAAACGAGGCTTGCTCTTGCGCATACAGCCTCTTCCAGACAAAGGCAAACACAAGTCCAAACAGATAAAGTAGGTCACAGGCAGAGTCCCATCCAAACGCCAAACAGCACACTTGGCAACACTTGGATGTTTTTTTATGTGGGGAGGCAACAGGGAGCCTCTCCCTCTGCATTTACGTGCAGGACCAGAGCTTTACGTCCGGTCTGGTGCACATCTTGCTCCGATAGCCACAATGAAAATGGAAAACGGACTTAATCCCTTTTCTCTAATGCTGCAGCCATCTTGGTTTATTTTTTTGTATCTTTATTTTTTTCTTTGGAGATTGGCGTTGCTTGCAGCAGCCAATCTCCAGAGGAAAAAAAGAAAGTCAGTTGCACCCCGGCAGAACTCTGGTGTGTGAATGGCTTTCACGCCGCAGTGGATTTTGGTGGGGTGGTCAGTCTTAGCTGGTGATGGCCCACAATCCTTGCCACGGCTCGGTTGGCGGGCCGTTACTGGACATGTCTGAGAACGCCCCCTCTCCGCCATGGCATGAAAGCCATATTCCCTCTCACAGCTAAGCAAGGTAAAGGTAACACTAAGGCAAGCTTGACCACTTGTGTTAATTTGAGGAAAAACAAGAGGCTAACATCTGAGGGAACTTGTATAAGAATGTCAAAACTGGAAAACTTAACGTGGTTTGAGCAATAGGAGTTCAAAAGTATAAATTATTAACAGCATTTCTCATGAGAGCACTTTCTGTCATTTGACACTACCTTTTTCATATAAAGCGATTCAGGCCTCCACCCAGCCATCATGTGTGGTTTTCCTTTAGATTTTCTTACTTTCAGTCTTTCTTGTTGTTAGTTTTAAGTATCTTAAAAATGCCATGCAGACAAAAAAGAGGGATCTTGGGATGACGAGTTCAATAATCCATTCCATTTGTGATCCCACTTCCTTTCTTCCTTCCCCAGCCCCCGGAGCACAGAAAGGTACTCACACCCAAAACATATGTGAATTTCAGCCCATATGTTTTTTACCAGCAGAGCGTGGACTGTAACAATTTACATTGGAACATTTTGGCTACGATTAGCAGATAAGATACAAAACAAATTTCTGGTCAAATCAGAGATTTTAAGTATCTTCATGTTGACCATATTCAAAGAAGCTACATATGCTTTCCTGCAAGTGACAGGTGAAGTTTAATCTCCTAACCTGGTTTAAGGTGAAAGAAGAAATCTCTGCATGATTATGATAGTATCTTGTATAGTGAAGAAGCAAAAAGGTGCATTTTCCGGTTCATGGCGAACAGCGTAGCCATGTTGCATAGCATTACTTGCAAGAAATCTTAAGACATTTCACTAATCACAAAGACATTTATCAGTGTATCAAAAAGTGAAGCAAGTTTGCAATGGAATGTTTGGAAACCAAAGAAAATCCAAGTCTTGATAGCTTTTTATTATTCAACTAACTATAAATGTGTGCTGAGATGGTACAATGCATTAGCTTTGGAAGTCCCATATGTGATGCTGGAAATGCATCAGATGTACAGTGCCTCCGAATCCTTGTCCTTTATTGCTTTTTAGCATGTGTTCTGACTTGTTTTCCACACTGGAGTTCACGTGGGACTCCTGGCGGTGCGGCTCTTCCTGTATTTGGTTTGGTGAACAGACCCTTGGGATACCAATTACGGCACCCATGGGTGGAAATACGACCCTGTACTCGTAGTGTATGTTTTTGGGCACCTGTGTGTGGCCCACAGCTCTGTGCTGAATTGACAGGTGCATTGAGCGTCCTCCATTTTGGGATGCCCAGGCCCTGTCATTGGAATCGGTGGATTCCTGATGGAGACAAGATGGCCCCCGTGGCCTCTTGCTTTCCATCGTCTGTTACCTTCGATTCCCGAAGTCCCGGGAATCCCTGACTCTGTCCCTTCCCCCCGACTGGCTGTTGGGTGGAAGTTCTATATATGATTGTGTGGGGGGGAAGTGCAGACCAGACTGGCTGGAGCCTTCCGAATGAATGAATGTATGTTGTGGGTACGCCCCTGTGGTGGGACCTGGGTGAGGGTGAATGGAGTGTGTGACGAATACGCATTCCATGTTATTGGTCTCGAGTATCTGGTCCTTGACACAATGGGCCTCATTACAACTTTGGAGGCAGCCATGGTGTTGTTAGCATCATGGCTGCCTCCAAAGTCGTGTCCGGGTTCTCAGAATAGGGACTTACCGGGTCATTCCAACCTTGGAGGACCCGGTAAGTCCCCATTCTGAAAACCATTCCCCATTCCCATTCGAGCACCCATAAGGCTCAATGGGAATGGGGAAGGAGCTAATAACGGGCCCGCAGATAGCGGGCCCATTATTAGTTCCCTGGTACCTTAGCGGCTCTCACTAAGGGACCTCAGAATGCGGCGGTAAAGGGTTAACGGCACCGGCATCCTTACCGGTGCCGTTAACCCCTTACCGCCGGCCTCATAATGAAGCCCAATGACTTAGACAGCCCTGCCTGAAACTGGTATGAATGCAGTGTGGAGTGTTGAATGGCGCGATACTTGTCCAAATCCACATTCTTTGTTGTGAGTGTCTGGATGGAGAAGAATGGCCTGAATGCACTGTGCGCCTGATTGGCAGCCTGACTGCCTGAATGCCCTTATGAGGATTGGTTGCCTGAGTGTGACCCATCAGAGTGAATGGGTGATCAATTAGTATATCTGGGCGCCTCTCACTGCTAGAAATCGTTCAGAAGCTGAAGTTGATACTTCATGCTTATTCTCAAAGCCGGAAAAGAAGGCTTCCCTTCATTGTAATCTGAAAGCAAAGCTGCTGTGCGTTCAAGAACTGATCCAAGAGTACCAGGCTAGAAGACCTCTTCCCGAGCTACGAGGGACCCTCGTGCACCAGCTGATTTTTGCCAAAGCTCCCTGGTGGACAGACCTACGAAAGGCTGCCGACTGGAGACGGGGACCGCCGAGGAGAACTAAGAGAAGCACTGGACAGCCGTCCACTGTTGCCGACCGGAGCCGCATTGCTCCCTTTGCCTAAGAACATTTGATCCAAGGACTCCCTGTTCATCACCGTGGACCGCTTTCATCCTGCCGGAGAAAGTCAAGGCTGCCGACCACCGAGGAGAATCTGCTGGTGGGTTTCCCCCCACCCGAAGACCTCAGAGACGCTGACAAAGCTACTGAAGCCAGCCATGGTAACGTCCCGTTCACAGACACCAGACGACAACGACCCGACACCCTTGCTGGGCCAAAGTTCGTCATTGACTCTTTCCTGCAACGAGCACTCGTCGTCGAGGTGTGCTGCACGCCTCAGTTTGCAGGATGTTTTTGACTGATTATTAACGAGCACCACAAGAACCGAAGCTGCTGCCGCAACAACAGTGTTCACCCTTTTCTTCGACGACCCGTGGCTCCTACTTGAAAGGGAGCGCACTCAAGAAGGGCCCATCGACGACTCATCGAAGAACTCTACGTAACCATGTACTTTGGGTTTGTGGAACCTTTTAGAAGGACTCAAGACTATATTGAGCATAATTGGACTGGGTTGTCAATACGCTTTATTTACAGGTTGCCCAGGTGGGGGGGATCCTCGCACAGAACTGTCTCTAGGCAACGGGAGTCAGTATTCTGCCATTTCTCGACATAACTTGCATTCTTCCTGTGTCTATCGTAGATTCATCTTACAATCTGATTCGTATATTATTTGGGGCAGTTAGCCATGGTCGCATTTTATAGGAATCGATAGAAAGAGTGGTACCACATAGTCCTGTATATATTTGCCATTATAGTATTGCCAGAGTACAAAGTGTGTTATTGTGATTGTGTATATAACGTGAACCTGATTTATATAAAGAGCTGTGTTTTCACTAACATAGTGTGCGGACATTCCTTTGTGGTTGCTTAGGGACTACACTGTACTCATGGACCAGCCCGCATCACCTCCCGAGAGCTTAAGCATTGATTGCTCGTCCATTGCTACCAACAATAGAGAATCTTGGCTGGGGTGCTCAGTGCTTCGACTCTGCCATATAGAGAGCAGGAGTTCAGACACCCCCCTCCGGTCTGTACACTATACTCTTCATCAGATGGTGGTCACAGTATGAAAAAAGCAAGACCTGTGTAACTGGGAAGCTGACTTGGTTACTGTTATTCCTTTAGGGAAAAACAAGTGGCTAAATACTTACCTCAATGTATAATAACTGTTTTTTCATTCTTTGATCGTCATCTTACGAAGAATGAGATTTTGGCAGCTGATGCATTGTACCATCTCAGCATTATATTTTTGTTATAACCAATAAGGTTTTCAAAACGTGGATATTGCGAGGTTTTACAACTGGACTAACACAACGTCAAACCTTTCTTTGCACATTAAATCAAAGGAAAGGACATATCACGCTCCTTATTTTTATGATGTCTGCTGTGCCCTAAATGCAGTCTGCCTATGCATCCAGGCCTGGATGTCCATGCACCGTGTGTGTCTTAACGATAAAACCGAAATCCTTCTTGTGGGATCACCATCCATACTAAAAATCCTTTACTCTTGTTATGCCTCGTTTACTATTGATGGCTTTATTATCCCAGTCCCACCATTAGTAAAAACACTGGGAGTATATCTGGACGCCTCGCTCTCACTCAATCACCAAGTCAACGCAAGGAAGCGCACATCTTGGATGCGAGAAGAAATGCCCACTGGCTACCCATAAGAGACTGGATCACCTTCAAAACACTAACAACAAGTCACAAGTGCCTCACAAGATTTCCAAAGCCCAGCCAGTGCGACCGATCAGAGCTGCGCACACCGTCTGCCCACACCGTCTGCCCACCCAGAAAACTCAAACTTGCCAAAGCTGGGGGTTACTGAGCTTTGGAATGCCCTCCCGCACAACATAAGGGTGGACAAATCTTAGGGGGCCTTCTGCAAATGCCTGAAAACTTGGCTCTTCATGGAAGGCAATCTTTGAGCTGCTCTTACACTTTCTTATTTGAATACACTTTTGAATTTTTCAATGTACACAACTTTGTCTATGTAATCGGAACTTGAACTGTACCTGCATCTGTGTCACCTTAACCTAAGCTGTAAGAGCGCCTTGATGCCCTTGGGTTTAGCATGCTATACAAATGTAAAAATAAATAAATGTATGTTGCTGGATTGCTAGCTATACAAGTGATAATTCTCCCACGTTTATGATGTTGTCCTTATATTCTTTGATATTATGTAAAACTACCACAAGTGGTAGATGTTTACAATTCACCCTGTCCATGGTGAGCAGACAATCCAAATAAATAATAGATACAGAAAGCCTCTCAATTTTGACCCTGACCTCTAATGGCCAGGAGGGTCTAAATCATTCCAAGTGAAAGCATGCAAAGAACATGGTGAGAAGATCCTTTGAAAATTAAGAATGTTAGTAACACCTGTAAAGGACCAAGTGATTACACTTTGCCATATCCTTCCATTGGAATGATTTCAACAAGAACCCCATTTGATGTTTCTAATTTCTTAGAAACAAGATGGGCTTCTTAGCTCATGTACCACCTTTATCTGACTGATCTTAATAAAGAGGACTGTGATTATGAGCCTCCCTAAAGTTGAAGTCTAAATATTCTGTTATGGAAATGTAGGCAGTGCTTGAGGGGAATGTGGACGTTGGGGATTAGTAAACCCTTGCAGCAGGTTTCACCTTCAGTCTTCTCTGCTCCCTCAGATTTTCTTTTGAATTATTTGAATGCTTTTTCTAATACATATTTTAAAAGGATCCTACAGAAGAAAACCAATTAAGATTGTGTATTGAAACTGTTTACAGCTTGCTTGTTATATTACTTTGTGTACTGCCATTGTGATAAATTGTTAAGCCTGATGTAATGATGACTGTAAATTTATATTAACACAGTTACATGTCTTTTACCCATCATTGTGCATCTATGTAAAGGCATCACTGCTAGGGCAATTGCATTTAGTGCTCAAATGTTGAGAGCCTAATGTGACCGCTTCCCTCCTTTCTTTGTTGCTTTTAAAAAAAAACTCTACCCCTTGCCTCTCGATCATCTATTTAGTATCTGCAGCTTTTCACATAAGATGGCGGGGCACCTTTGTATTTGCATTGATGCAAATGCATACAAATGTAATTCTCCAGCATGGGGTCTGGCATGGATTCACATGCTCATGAATATTCCCCGTCGTCAGGCTGGGAATCCTTGGTAAAGAAAAAATCTGTTGCAGTTTCGTTTCTGAACTGTCTTTCTTAGTAGTAACCATCACTGGTCTCTGGGTCATACTTTCCCCAGCCAATGACTGCCCTCTCACTAAGCCCCTCCCCTGGCAGCCATCCTCAGATTTTTACCGCAGGTTCAAGTGTTGGGAGTCCTCGTGCTATAGCTCTCGAGCTTTCACTGTGTTTTGCGATTTTTCAAAGAGTTTGATCTCATTTCTTTCGGTCAATCGAGCCTCAAGCTCCACCGTTTCTACTTCCGATCAACGGGGACCCGTTTCGGAATTTTCTACCCCCCTCAAGGGCGAAGTTCTCGTCGAGTTACGCTTTTGGAGGATTCCAGAAGACCTCGAGGCCTACCCCGTGGACATGGCCCAGGACAAAGAAAACTCGACGCCCGGATCCAAGCTGTTCAGGAACTGCCCTGGATGCGGATTGCAGAATGTCTTCAAGGAGGACGAGCATTCTAGGTGCCTCTACTGCCTGCACGAAGACAAAACGCACGTGGAGAAGGACTGTGCGTTTTGCAAGAACTTGTCGGAACGGACCATGAAGGATCGGCGTATCCGCCTCACAAACTGGCTGGAAGGAGGTGAGAAGAAGAAGAGGTCAGAGCGGTCTTCTAAGTTCTTTGAGGGCACTCCGGCGACGGGGGCCCAACAAAAGGCTAAGCACCACGAGTCTGCGGGCACCGGGAGAGCCGAATGGTCGGGCTCCTCGGCTGGCAGGCAGGGCGCGCTTTCACCGGCGCCATCAACCACGAGCCAACGCTCTGGCTCGGGAAAGAGGAAGTCGGAGAACCCGGGTAAGCTTCTGGAGAAGCCCTGGTCGATCCCGACGGAAAATGCCACGGGGGAGCGAGGCGGTGACCCTCCCCCCAAGGTGAAGGCCTCTAGCGTGCCTAAAGTCGTGAAGGCCTTGATTCACCCGGCTAAGGCCTCTATCGAGGGAGTCGTAGCAGCTCAGGCGAAGCCTGTGGAGGCTACCCCAGTGGAGGCGACCTCGGGGCCCAGAGTTTCCCTGCCAGCCCGGAGGGAATCCTCTTTTCAGCCCATCGATAAGACCCCCGTGAGAACCCCGGTGGAAAAAGAGGGGGGAGGGGCAGTGGCTATCACGGACACCGATTCAGCCTCTGTGGAAGAGCTGGCTGGGGTCGTGAAGGTCCTCAACAAGAAGTTCGAGGAAGTCCGGTCCCACGGGGGGGATCCCGATGAGGTGGACGAAGAGAGCGACAGTGGTGCCGATGAGGTTCCCGTGGAGACAGAGAATTCCACTCCCCAACCGGCGCGTCCGTCGCAGCCGGTAACCTAGCCTCAGGACAACTCGGGAGCCATCTTAATGGCGATCCAGGCCTTATGTACGTAGATAAAGACCAGGTTGCTCTTACCCCCAACGGACGATCCAGCGGAACCTGGAGCCCTCCAAGCAAGCAGAGAAGAGTTCATCTCCCCCACCCGTCCAGCCTGCGCGGCCCTCGCAGCCCTCCTCTCCTTCCCCTGATCCTAGGGAGGACACGGGAACGGAGACGGCCACGACTGGGACGGATGATGGCGGTGGTGACTAAGGGATGGACCTTCCATCACCACCACCTCCTCGGGCCTCCCCGCCTGACGAAATTAGCTCCTTCCACGCCATGATTGCCAGGGCATCCAAGCTCTTCTCACTCTGCCCCGAAGAACAGAAGAAGGAAGGTTTCCTCTATCAACGTTTCGTCTATCAACAGCGTGAGGCCAAAAGGAAGATGGTCCTCTCGGTCCCGTTACTAGACGACATCTGGGACAAGGGGCTTTTGCTCCTGAAGAACCCGTCCACGACTCCTGCCAAGAGAGACCGGTATGAGAAGAAGTACCGGGTCCCTGATTCCGCCCCTCTGTGCCTTAGGGCTCAGCCGACCCCTGATTTGGTCGTCTCGGCGGCGGCCAAGAAGAAGGCGGCAGGGGCTACGGCTTCGTCTTCCGCCTCCCCCCGGATGGCGAGGGGAAGAAACTGGACGCCTTGGGGTGACGGGTCAGCTCGTCGGCGGTGACGACAATTAAAGCGGGCAACGCCTTAGCGATTGTCTTAGCGATTGTGGCCCATTACGACAGGTGCTTTGGTTTGAGATAACTCCTCTGCTGGACTTCCTCGTGGACGACAAGAGGGCGGAGGCGCTAGAGATCCTGCAGGAGGGCGAGGTGGCGTCAGACCACGCCATAACGGTGGCCACGGACATTGCTGACACCGGCTTCTGCCAGTTGGGCAACAGTGTTTGTCTTCAACGGCGTGGTTGGCTCAAGGTGACTGATTTCCGCCAGGATGTGCAAACCAGAGTTTTGGACATGCCCTTCGACGGGAATAACCTATTTGGCAAGACAGTAAGACAGTGGACGAATCGCTGCAGGCCATCAAGACCGACACGGAGATGGCCCGGGCCTTGGGGGTTTTGCAGCAACGACGGCCGCCCTTTTGGAACTCCGAAGGCAAGCAAGGTGCCTCCAAAGGATTCAGCAGCAGCTCCTCGACGTACCGCCAGGCAGCCCGCTCCTTGTCGCAGGAGGCCTACAGAGGACGCAGCAAGTCAGGAGGATCTCGTCATCGCCAAGGAAGCCAAGGCGGCAAGGCCGCTGCCAAGCAGGACTGAACCGGCCGTAGCGTCGGGCCCCCACCTGAGCACCCCGGTGGGAGGCCGGCTGGCGAAGTTCGTTAGCTTGTGGGAGTCCATCTCCAAAGACCGATGGGTGCTGGATGCCCTGGCCCGCGGGCACACTCAAGTTTCTGAAGAATTACCTTCGCATTCCACCCGTGGCCAGGAAGGAAAACCATGTCCCCCAACTGCTGCTGAAAGTAAGGGCGATGCTGAAGAAAGGAGCCATCGAGCTCATCCCAAAGAAGCTCCGGGCCTCCGGAGTGTACTCACGGTACTTCCTCGTAAGAAAGAAGACTGGCGGTTGGCGACCCATCCTGGACCTTCGTCGTTTAAACAAGTACATCAAGGCCCAGAAGATCCGGATGGTTACCCTCAAGCACGTGCTGGGGCAGCTGGATGATGGTGACTATCTATCGTCGCTGGACTTGGAGGATGCCTACTTTCACATCCCCATTCTAAAAGGATATTGAAAGTTTCTCAGATTCTTAGTCCAGGGACGGCACTACCAATTCAAGGCCCTTCCCTTCAGATTGAAGTTGGTGCCCAGTGTATTCACCAAGTGCCTAGCACCGGTGGCAGGGCGGCTGCGCCTGCAGGGGATACACGTCTACCCCTACCTGGACGATTGGCTCATCCAAGCAAAGACAAGAGACCTCGCCGTCGCACCAAAGCGAAGACAATCAAACTGCTCACAGACCTGGGTTTCTCCATCAACTTCACCAAATCCCATCTGGTTCCGTCGCAGGTCGCACTGTTTCTGGGAGCCAAGTTCGACACATTGGCGCGACTGGCCTCCCCGTCGGAGGAAAGGACCAAGGCCATTATGGGCAAGGTGCAGCGGCTGTTGGCCATGGATGTGGCCAGGGTGAGGTCCATCAAGTCCCTTCTCGGCATGATGTCCTCATGCATTTACCTAGTGCGCCTGTGCAGACTGCGGATGCGACCACTGCAAGAGTTCCTCGACACCCGGTGGATGCAAGCGGCGGGCAGCTTCGAAGTCAACAAGGCCTTCTGCCAGGCGATCTGGTGATGGGGCGGCCGAGCGCATCGGACGGCGGGTGCAGACTTCCAGACCCCGGCGCATCAGGAGACAGTGACGACGGATGCCTCCCTGGAGGGGTGCGCACACCCGAGATCTCCACGGAAGAGGCTTTTGGCTCCCAGAGGAGAGGTCACTGCATATCAACATCCTGGAGCTCTGAGCCGTGTTGTGAGCTCTCAGATCATTCCTCCCGTCCCTGAAGGGCTAGGTGGTGAGGATCTTCACCGACAACACCACCACGATGTGCTACATCCGGAAGCAGGGAGGCACCAGATCCCCAGCCGTATCCAAGGAGGCCCAGGATCTGTGGCACTGGGCCGTCGCCCAGGGGATGTTTCTGGTACCCTTCCACCTGCAGGAATAAAGAACACCATCGCCGACTCACTCAGCAGGGAGCTGCGCTCGTGCCACAAGTGAGAACTGCATCAGGATCAAGTAGATCTACTCTTCCAGCGAAGGGGCAATCCCCAGATCGACCTACTGGTGTCGGAGGCAAACACCAAGTGCCAGAGGTTTGCAAGCAGGTTTCCCCAGCCGGGGAGTATGGGCGATGCCTTCTCATTCTCCTTGGACGGCCTGTTCCTGTACGCGTTCCCGCCGTTGCTGCTGCGACTCATCAACCAACTCAAGAGGTCCCGTTGCAGAATGATCCTCATTGCACCGGCGTGGCCGAGACAGATCTGGTTCCCGGACCTTCTGGACTTATCAGCGTCCCCCCCAGTCAAGCTGTCGACGGACGCGGATCTCCTTGCCAGAGAAGGAGGCGCCATCCTCCATCACGACCCAGGGTCGCTGAACTTGCAGGCCTGGCTCCTGCAGCACTAGAGTTTGGAGGGTACATTATCCCGACGGACTGCAAGGAGGTGCTTGCCAAGGACAGGGCGTCCTCAACTCTTAAGTGCTATGGACATAAGTGGAAGAGGTTCTCTGGTGCGACGCACAGAAGATTAACCCTCTGCGGATTACGGCCCCTCAAGTGCTGGCGTACTTATTGTCGTTGGCCAGGGCGGGGCTGGACCATGCCTCCATCAAAATCCATCTGGCGGCTATTTCCCGCTACACCAGAACTCCGGGGCGCTCATCTCTGTGGTCCCATCGCCTGGTGAAGGAGTTCATGAAGGGACTGTTCTGATCGTTCCCGCCAGTGAAGGCTCTGGCCCCGGCGTGGGAGCTCAACGTGGTGCTGACCAGGCTCATGGGGCAGCCATTCGAGCCTCTGCATTCTGCACCGTTGAAGTTCCTGTCGTGGAAAACAGCGTTTCTTGTGGCCATCACCTCCGCACAACGAGTGGGAGAGATCCAGGCCCTCTTATAAACCTCCATACCTGACTTTCCACGAGACGAGGGTGGTGCTGAGGACGCACCCCTCCTTCATGCCCAAGGTGCTGTCGGACTTCCATCTCAACGAGCCCTTGGTGATACCTGTTTTCTTCCCGTCGCCTTCGTCGTCGGCCGAGAGGACTTTGCACTCGCTGGATGTAGCTAGAGCGCTGAAGTTCTACGTGGACTGCACGAAGAGTTTTCAGAAGACATCACAGCTGTTTGTGAACTTTGGACCTGTGAACCAAGGGAAGGCCCTCTCGAAGGCTTCCATTTCCAGATTGCTCTCCGGCTGCATCATCCACTGCCACCGGTTGGCAAATCGACCGCTGCCCAGCCGTCCTAGAGCCCATTCTACCAGAGCGATCGCTGCTACCACAGCGTTCCTATCTGGTGTGCCCCTGCTGGACATCTGCAGGGCTGCTACGTGGAGGTCGCCGCACACCTTCACAAGATTCTACTGCATCGACCGGGATTCCAGGGAGGAGTCCAGAGTCGGCCAAGCAGTGCTGCGCAACCTGTTCGCCTGAAGGTGGGCCTGGTGAGGAGATAAGAGATGCTTAATATTGAGTTGATTAAATTGGTTAATGTTGAGCCTTGCCACCTCCCGTGGTTGTGCATGTGTGTACTGCTATGTATTCTTGTATTCATGAGCATGTGAATCCATGCCAGACCCCATGCGGAAGAAGGTACAAGTTACTTATCTGTAACTGTTGTTCTCCAGCATGGATCTGGCATGGATTCACATACGAACCCTCCCTCGTACCCCTCTGCGGCTCTTCACTTGGTCCTACTGCCACTTTACGTGCTACCAAATCTGAGGATGGCTGCCAGGGGAGGGGCTTAGGGAGAGGGCAGTCATTGGCTGGGGGCAGTATGACCCAGAGACCAGTGATTGGTTACTACTAAGAAAGACAGTTCAGAAACGAAACTGCAACTGATTTTTTCTTTACCGAGGATTCCCAGCCTGACGACGGGGAAAATTCATGCGCATGTGAATCCATGCCAGACCCATGCTGGAGAACAACAGTTACAGGTAAGTAACTTGTTCCATGTCTCACACTCCGAATTATCCTCCCTCTGACTCTCCTCAGCTGGATCTTCAGTCGAGCTGTCTTGGATCTCAGTCTTCTTCCTTCTTCGGCCCTTCTTTATCTCCTCTTCCTTCTTTTCTTTCTTCTCCCTCTGTTCGTAGAGAGGGCGGGCTCCCCCAGAGGCCACCTTGACTTAGTGTAAATACCACAGACAAGAGGGGACTCAGCTGAGCCAGCCCCGAACAGGGAAAAAGCCAACAGGCAGAAAAAACCCTGTGCTGTTGTGGAAGGTATAGCAGGTTTTGCATGTATTACTTGGTGTTCTTGAAGGTGCTTGAATCGACAGGGAGATGGACTGCCTGGGCAGCCACATGGGTAGGTAATGCAGAAGGAGAGTGAGAGAAACCAGTTTAGAAGCAACTTTAAGGGCTGGTTGATTGTGAGTGAGTAGTTTCACAATGATTGTAATCCATTGTTGGCCTGCTTTATGCACTATTTTGGAGTGGTGTGTTATTTTGCAATTTTATTTTGTTGTAAATTTTTATTATTTATTTATTTACTTAATCATTTATGTATTTAATTTTTTTGGTAAGCAATGTGTGCTAATCTGATGTCTGTCTAGTGTTTCTTTTGGCTTCTGAGCCTGTTTTTCTGTGCTGGGCTGCATCCAGAGGGTGCAGTCTGTGGGGTGTAGTTCTTTGTTTGTGTCTGGCATTTTCCCAGTGCCACCCTCCCCCCTCCAACAACCTGCCACCTCCCCTGATTGGTACATTCACCTGGTCATAACTGACCTTCCCAGGGCAGCCCTCTGCCCGGCAGCCCCTGCGGCTAAGGACCCCAAGGCAAAGGGCGGCTCCTACATTGGCAGCTCCAAGACGTGTCAGGAGGTGTCCGCAGGAGAAGCCAATGAAGCCAGCAGTCAACAGACCCAACAAAAACTAAGTGTGGCATGGGTGGGGTATAGAGCAATTACTCTACTCCAGAAGGCCCCCACCACTCTACCTTACCTTTCCATAACGTGGACTGCCATAGACTTACACCATGCATACTTAGAGAGATTTTTGACCACCAGCTTAAATCTATTCATGGCTGGACTGTAAAGTTTGCATTGCATTACACACTAACTTACTTGCCAATGTTAGCTAGTGCCACACCCAGAGAGAACTGTGAAGATTGGCCTGTGTCGCATCTAGATAGAAATATGAATGTTAGCATGCGCCACACTTAAATGAAACTGTGAATCGTTATCACTAGCCTGCCTCACATCTAGATATGATATTGAAGATTAGCAAGTGCCACACTCCGATGGAATGGTGAATGATAGCAAGAATCACACCTACACATAATTGCAAAGACAGCAATGCCAATTAACCGATCCACTAACAGTTTCAACCCTCTGCATACACCTCTCACACTCTAAACAAACACAACCACAAGCCTACAACACAACAATCCGCACAAACTTCACTACACTGCAACAACTAAACAAACCACACATAGGGCCTCATTACATGGATGGAGGTAAGGGTTTACCGGTACCGGTAAGGGTACCAGTGCCGGTAAACCCTTACCGCCTTACTACGAGGTCCCTTTGTGGGTCCCTACCTTAACTGCTGGTTTTACCAGCCGTTAAGGACGGGACCAGCAAAGGGACCTTGGAGGCAATTACGGTACCGCAATTTGCGGTACCGTAATTACTGCCTTCCCCATTCCCATTGAGCCCTATGGGGGTGAAAATGGGAATGGGGAAGAGCCATGGTGAATGGGGAATTACCGCCCGCACACACCTTGGAATAGGGCGGTAATACCGCCATTCACCATGGCGGACTCGGTAAAATACCGGCGGCATGGTTACCGCCGTCCGTGTAATGAGGCCCACAGACTCGCACAACAGCACACAACGACTACCGACCGTAAAACACCCAGTCAACGGACCCACCGGGCTGAGGTTGCCAACAGCACATCACTGCTCTCTTGCACTTTTCCAGCTTATTCCCACTAACTCACCCCCCTTCCCTTTTTCCGAGCCGCCAGGGAACCACTCCTGTGGTGATAGTGCGCGGTGCAAATGTCCTTAACATTAACATAACCTTACCCCAGAAATGTGAATGATGGCATGTCCCATAAAGTTCAATTTAGAAGTTATTCCCAACATCACTGAATGTCCCCTAATAGCGTCTCTGTGTTAAAGTTCAACCTAGAAAGTGTGCCAAATATCATCAGTGTGCTAAAGTTGGATCTAACATTTTTTCCTAATAGCGTAACTGAGGTATTGTTGAATTTAGAAAATGTGCCTAATAGTGTCACTGTTCTAAAGTTGAATCTAGAAAATGTGCCTAATAGCGTCACTGTGCTAAAGTTGAATCCAGAAAGTGTGCCTGATAGCGTAACTGGTATAGTTGAATTTAGAAAATGTGCCCAATAGCGTCTCTGTAGTATAGTCACTGTGGTAAAGTTGAATCTAGAAAGTGTCTAATAGCGTCACTGTGCTAAAGTTGAATCTAGAACATGTTCCTAATAGCCTAATAGCCTAATAGCCTAACTGTGGTATTGATGAACTTAGAAATTGTCTAAATGTACGCCCCCTGTCCTGCTCTCATGCTTGATCACAGGCGTTTTACTGATAATCACCATTTCAAACTACTACGCTTAATCTCCCCTATACACCATCATTAAACTAGAACACAGCTGTACTATGACACATTCGGTCTAATTACCATGACCCCACGAACTCCACATCATCCTAATAAAACACAGCTAGCTGAGCACATTCCGGCTATCTTAAGCGTCTCTTCAGGCCTAATGCACCCAGAACTGGGTGTCCACCCTCCAGACTGAACACATCCAACTGATTTCCTCAGCACCACACCTACCGCTATGAAGCAGCTTTCATGCAACAACCACACCAGCTAAACACATATCCAGTGCACCCACGCACCATGCCTCTCTCTCTCTCTCTCTCTCTCTCTCTCTCTCTCTCTCTCTCTCTCTCTCTCTCTCTCTCTCTCTCTCTCTCTCTCTCTCTCTCTCTCTCTCTCTCTCTCTCTCCTGACTGAACTGCGGTTCCCGAGGGCTGTCAACCTACCAGCGCTTTGAGATCATACAAATTATACATAAGGCGCTATATAATGCCAAGTAACATAATAAAACTACTGGGAAGTATGGGAGAACCAGAGAAAAGGGTGACTAGAGAGGGAAAGTGTCGCAGAGCTGTGGCGGAGTGGGAGGCTAATGGAAAAGAGAGAGGCAGGCCCCACCGCAGCCGCTACAAGGAGCAACACAGAGACACGCAGACTCAGCTGACTCTGCTGGGCAAGTTGAGCGGGCGTGAGTCAGACCGGAGTCCACGGAAGGGAGACTACCAGAGAGGAATGCTGAAGGCGTTGCAAGCTCTGCAGAGGTAAGTAGGCTAAGGCGCAAGCTGTGCAAACGGCATAGGGAGAAGTCCAGGGAGTGGTGTTGCCGATGTAGCTGACCCCGCGGAAAGACCACAGAGATGAGCGCAAGCCAAGCCACTGACGGCGAGAGAGAAACGAAAGGAAAGATAGACCTTGAAGAACCAGCTCCGCAGCTGAAGGGAAGCATAAAGGCGTGAGCCGGGGGAAACACACCCAGAGGGCGAGAAAGAACACAAAGAGAGCAGCGTTCCGGTGAGCTGGACCCAGCAGGAGGAACAAAGGGGGGCAAAGTGGAAACACAAGCGGAGAGGAATAGCAAAAACTACGAGCATTCTGACAACAAAGTTGCAACGCTCGGAGCAAGGGGTATGGCCTAAACATATAGTGCAGGAACATAAAGAGGACTAGACTGCTGCTACGGGAGAACGTGACTGCTCAATCAATGGAGACTCCAATGCTGCCATACCTTACAGGGGCAGAGCGTGACAAAATGCACCAACATCATTATTAACATTAGGGTATTTACTGAGCTTGAGGAAGTAATGGAGTGCTTTCCAACTCATGGGGGGGGGGAGTACACTGTTAGGAAAGCATATTGCAAGGGATTAGTACAAGGCTGCATGAAGCTAGGGGGAGAGGATGGGCAACTTGGCAGCAAAAGATACACAAGCAACTATGGAAGGAATCGGGGGCCGGGGGGTGCAGATCACCCATTCTGAGGTTAATTGGGTAGCGGCAGAGGTGTGGACCTGCTACTGTGAACACATATCCAACTATACCAGTGTTATTATTTTAGGGCAAAACAAGGAGCTACATGACTAAATATATAAATATATTTCTGAGGCTTGTGGATCTGCTTAGAATCACATGTTTTGCATAGGCTGACATCTCGTGGTTGGTGCAGAGTATTGCATGATTTGTTTTTTTAATTTCGAAAAGGGATGTGGACAGGTCGTGTCTGTAATACTATCCCTAGTGTGACGTACACTGTACCCATGATCCTTCACATGTCGAAGTCCTCAGATTGTTTTTTTCCACCATCCTAGTTGGTCGCATTTCGCAGAGTGGTTAGCTAATAGCTAGTGTGATATAGAAGCCTACTTCTAAGCGTGGTAGAAGCCTACTTCTGCAGGAGTCTGTCCTGGTACATTCTGGTGTCACCGTCACCGTCTTGTGGCCAATGCTGGATCTGACTTTTATGGACTTCATTGATTCACAGTGCGTCACCCTTTCTCAGCTCTCATGCTGGACATCCTCTGCATCTTGTACTCATGGTGGCCCTGAATCATGCAACATTATGTGTTACTACTGACTTCTGCTATTGTATTCACTCTCCCCTCTTGTTTCTCCACTCTTTTTGACTGCTAAGTCTCTATTCTCGCCTCCTTTCCTTATCCCTTTTCCTATCTCCTCCCCTTACTTTCTTCTATGCACTTACTATATCAGAATTGTCCCTGGACCTAGTATGATGGCAACCTCATCTGTCTCCTCCTCCCTCCCCTTACTGTTTTTTTTCCTCCGCACCGCCCCTCCAGCACTATATGAAATGTCGTCAGGCATAGTATGATAGTCGCTTCTTTTGTTCCTCCCCTACCTTTCTGCACCCCTCTCCCTCTCTTGTTTTTCTCTGGCTCTACCAGAAATGTTGTCAGGCCTAGTACGGTAGTCGTCTGTCTGTTTCCATTTCCTTCCCACTCTCCCCCTCCCTTCCTTATCTATGTCTTAGCTATTGCACTATCTGAAATGTTGTCAGGCCAAGTACGATAGTTAATTTCACGTCCTTACTGTTCATGGCCTGTAAGAATCTCATTGTATTTTCCCTTGTTCCCTCCCTTGCCTTGAAGCGCTTTGAAACACATTGTGTATAGGCACTATATAAATAAACTATCATATATTAATATTTACAATCATTATTCTATTTAATTGCTACCGCTACTCGACGCGCCTCATCGACACTCAACAGTCTTTGGTGATAAGACTACACATCTGCCAAGGGCTTGCGGATCTAACTCCTGGTCGGTCCTTGTGGCCTACATAGAGCTTTGGCCCTCACAGTAGGGAGAGTGTGGGGTGGACATATTCTTATACATTTAGAGAATCTTACTTTTTCATCCATTTTTACATCCATTACCAAGCTGCCTTTATTAATAGTCATGGAAAATGCTCCCTTTAAATTCCACCCTAAGTGCAACCGTATATTTCTATGGAAGGACACACATTCTATGTGCAATCATTGTCTTTCACAAGACCATTTGGAAACACGCTGTGTAGCTTGTAAACTTTTCCACCCCAAAACACTAGAAGATCGTCAGACAAAGCACTGAGCGGCCTACTGTCATGCCTCAGAGTCCTACCCATGTCACCCGATTACACCTCACGCAGCAGCGTTCTCGCTGCAGGCAGTAGAACCTCATTCCCTGTCAGTCCTGCGGTGCCCCGATCACATAGAATGCAGTGCATTGTGCGTTCCACGCCTGACCCAGAAATGTCTATTTACTGCTCGCATGGAAGAGTGACAGCGCTCCTTGACTGTTGCTTTCCTTTGTGCGGCACAAGTTGCACTCTTTCATCCTGATTCCTTCGATACCTGACTTCTCGGATTACGGCCCTTGGATATTCATCCCGGATTTGGCTCTAGTACGCGCCCTCCTTACTTCCGATGTCTGCACCCTGTGGATTGATCTCCCGGCTCCCCCCACAACACGGCTAACGCACACCGACTGTTCTTGCTTCTGGCCCTCTGTCAGTGATACCAGCTGCCCTTCTCAGCGGGAGCTCACAGCTGACTACGCTCACGCATTTCTGTTGTGTCTTCCGCTTCATTTCCCCAGCATATAATCACCCCTTTTTCAGGACGCTACGCTGCTCATCTCCCTGTTTCCATTTCCCCAGCAGATAAACCATCATCATCATCATCATCATCAAGTTTATTCGGAGAAAGATCCATAAACCGAATTACAAACAATACACAGAATTATTACAAAGTATGACAGTGATCAAAATAGTTAAAAGCAATACATGTCACAAAAAGTTCATACAAATAAATATAGGAAGTGTTAAAGTAACAGGATAAAAGAAAGTGCATGTGCTATCTTATCTTACAAACAATGTGTTCCACCTGTACCACGCTTTTCTTAGAAATTCTAAACAACCCCACGCTATGGGGTAGTTTCGGCTCACAACAAAAGAATCAAGGCAGGTGTAGCCTGGCTAAAAACTGCATTTTTAAGCAGAGGTACAATAGTTCTTATTCTTATGTCCTGATAAGATGGAAAAGAACATAATAAAGTGTAAACTGTCTTCCTCTGGCCAATCACAGCATGGACAAGATATGGACTGTGCCATGCTCATCCATCTTTGTTCTCATCTTAAGACATAGGGCCTCATTACACGGTATGCGGTAACCATGGCGCTATTAGCGCCATGGTTGCCGCCGGTATTTTACTGTGTCCGCCTTGGTGGATGGTGGAATGACCGCCCTACTCCAAGGTGAGCGGGGGCGGTAATTCCCCATTCACCAAGGCACTTCCCCATTCCCATTTTTGCCCCCATAGGGCTCAATGGGAATGGGGAAGGAGCTAATTACGGTACCGCAAATTGCGGTCCCGTAATTAGCACCATGGTCCCTTTGCGGGCCCGTTCCTTAACGGCTGCTAAAACCAGCCTTTGAGGTCGGGTCCGGCAAAGGGATCTCGTAGTAAGGCGGTAAGGATTTACCGGTACCGGTGCCCTTACCGGCACCGGTAAACCCTTACCGCATTCCGTGTAATGAGGCCCATAGAGTATTAAAACGTGCCCTGGTCAGTACCCAACGGTCAGAGGGCTTGTGGCTATGCAAAAGATATGATTGGATGCCCTCTGTGCCGGAGATAAGCATGTGCTTTCTGTTAGACTCACCCCTGAACCCAGAGGTTTCTCTATTTGATACAATGATCGAGTGAAACAGTTGCTTATTGACTGGAGACGGTAGCAAAAAAGCAGAAGGACATTGCAAGTTCTGAGCATTCAACTGCAAAATGCATTTGTATATGTAAGATAGCCTGGGTATTTTAGATTTTAGCGGGCTAATAGTCAGAGCTCTGATGATCATGTGTGTTAGGGTGACTTTTGGATTCAACCACACCACCAAACCAATGTGACATCTGCCACTCATTGCCAATGCGGGAAGCTCAGAGTTCGATGTGTGTAGCAAAATTGGGCGATGAACTCGGTAAGCCAAGCTGTTTTTTTCAAAAAATGTTTTCACTAGTTTCAATTGTGGTGATCTTCTCCATGCCCCACAAGGCTGCTCCATAGTTGGTAGCCGCCTTCGTTTCAGCTGTGTATACCTCAAGAATCAGTTTGATCGGTTGCCCAAGAGCTTGCCTCATTTTCAGACACTGCTTTTCTATGTGACAGGACTCCCGCCAGTTTTCATTAAAGGTGACTCCAAGATAATCGAATCTGTCTACTCTGGGGATTAGTTCATCACTACTACACATTTTACGTATCTTTAGTGATCTACCCCCTCCGCCCGAACAGGCCATTATTGCAGATTTCTTGAGTTCACTGTTAGCTTAAGATTTGACATAAACAGTGTGTAGGCATCAATTAGATGTTGTCAAGCTATGGGGGTCTGTGTGATCAAAACCATGTTGTCCGCATAGCCTAACACTGGGAGCGGAAATCCACCCACCCTAAGAAATTCATCGTTGGTTTCCACCAGTGCTCGGAAGAGTCAGTTGATGTAAAGAGCAAATAGCACTGGGGCCACCACACACCCCTGACGCACTCCCAGGGCCACATCAAAGAAGCCTGTGCATTAACCTTGTTCCCCAAATCTTACACAGGCTGAGGTATTTTCGTGAATTATCTGCAGCAAGTTTACCAACTCCTCTGGATAGCCCATGGACCTGAGAACATCCCACAACAAGGCTCTATCCACCTTGTCGAATGCCATGCTCAGGTCCATGAACGCCAGATAGAGAGGTTCAGCCCTAACAAAAATACACGTTGCTCCCGCCAAGTACACATTTAGGACTTGGTCTCGGGTGCCCAAACCTGTGCGGAAACCATACTAGATGTTTGCAAGGATCTCGATATCAGAGATTCACTGTTCTAGGTGCACCAGGACTGCCCAGCCAAAGATCTTGAATGAGGTGTCTAATATGGAAATTGGGCTATATGATAATGGGCTACCCCGGTCACCTTTTTTGAAAATGGGGTGAATTATTGCTTGGCGCCGAGGATGGCAAGTTCAAGATAGGTGTTAAAACATCTAATTAACAGCGGGCCTACAAATCTGGTTCTTCCCTAAAAAGGGCTGCTGGAATTGCATCCAGGCCCGGCGCTCAGTTATGCAGTTGCTTATTCACTGCCACCTTCACTTCCTTCACAGTTATACGAAGTGAGGTACCACACACCCTGTCAAATTTATTGGAAGCCTCTGCTTTATATAGGGAACCAAAATGGGCAGACCAAGCCTTTGCGCTGACGTTATTCTCTCTATGTGTTCTAACTCTTTTATAAGCCGGGCCATAGGCCACGAATTCCCCAACATGTTTAGAGTCACCTGCCGTAACTGCCTGGAGAAGTTCTTCCCATGCCTGTTCTTCTAGACTGCTTTTTCTGTCGGCCACTACAGTTTTGTAGTGTGCATGTGTGCTAATTATCTCTACTGTAGTGCTGTCCCTTGCACGCAGAAGCCCCCTCAAGTTGTTCTGAGCTGCATGGCAGGGTTCATCAAACCACCATTGAGTGTTGGTGTTCCTGGTCTTTAAATCCTGTTGGAAAAGATCTGTTAGGGACTTCCACATTTTTTGTGAGGCCAGAGTTATTTCCCTTGGCTACGCAGCCTGAGACATGATAGAGGCAATTTGCTCCCTATTAGCATGGACTGCCTTGGTCTGAGTGGCGATTGGATCCATTTTGGTCCATTTCACTCTGTGCTTGCAGAGGGAATTGATTTCACAGTAGTCCAGGTGTGGGAAATTAACGTATAAACGTGTGTCACTGCAGAGTGACCAACCCTCAATACCATCCTCAGGGAGTAATGATAACTGTATCGTTTTTCCAGCACCTGGAACTCCATTATTAAAGGCCAATCTTTTGTATGAATACAGAAGTAGTCTATAGTTGAAGACCCTTGCGTGCATTGAAATGTAGGCTTCCCCGGTCGATACAAGACGGCTCGTCCGTTTAGGGGCCGAATGCCACAGTCCAAGAACCAAATATTAAACTGAAGGCCCCTGGCACACGTTCTTTAATCTAACAGTTGGGGCAGTGCTAAGCAAGGTGTTCGGCTAGGTCCAAAAATGCACTAGTAATCCCCCTGCCCAATTTTGCATTAAAGTCCCTGCCCAGTATCAGGATCGAATTTTGGCTCCTTGTCGGGGTATACTCTAGTTCAATAAAGTCCTTCAATGCCTCTGGGCATCCTTTGTTAAGGGTATGTGGACTGTTATAGAAATTCACTAGGATCAATTCTCGACCCTGCTCAGGCTGAGCTCTGATGCACTGTAGACTTGATAGCATTTGCTATTATTATGCTGTGCTAAGCAACCCCATGGGGGCCCTACCACACCCTGGCCCCCTGCCTTTAAGGCAGTGGGTCAATCCAGCTCCTCAATATCAAGTAGTGGCTCAAAGCGGTTTACCATACCTGTGACACCCATTTGTTCACTTGCTATGACCTCCTTCTTCCTGTCAGAACATTAGGCCGTCCTCGTGCACTGGGGGTTCTTGGACTCATACTGTGCAATGAAAGTGACTGGTTGGAATGGATAAAGGCAGCTAGCGGAAAAAAAACTATTTTGGGAAGAGGATTTGCGAGACCACCTGTCTGGATTTAAGGAGGATACCAAATAATCCAACATGGCCGGGGCAGTCATAGAGACTACCACATAGTCCCCCTCTGCCCATTTTGATTCCTTCCCTACCCAAGGTACCCTTCTTGCCTTTCGGATGCCTCTCGGGTTAATCTTCATCCTGCCAGTCGTGTATTTATCCATTGGGATGTTTTGTTTATAAAACAGATTGTGGATTCTGTGGTGCCCTTGTCTAAAAGAGGCAAACCTGTGATCACTCCCACCAAAGGTGCTGCCCACTTCCCACTGCGGAAGCCACTCTTAAGCCACTACTTCCCACTTGAGCGTGTCCCTCTATGGGGGGTGCCTTGTGATGGATATGGACAGAAGCTGGTGGGGGCGGTGGCTTTAATTCAACTTGCCTGTTGCCTGCGAGAGGATTATTAACAGTAATTGGCAGCAAAGTGGCTGGCCTTATTGCCACTGGCCTTATGTCCACAGGACTAATTCTTACTGCCACCAAACCCTTAAGTTCCAGGATTTCATTTTTAAGCCCCCTGATTAAGTTGTCTGTAATACAGAGTGACATACTCAGTTTTTGTGGGACGTAATTCTAATGAGAACAGGTGCCAGTTTTTTGTTCAGTACCTCATCCAGTATTTTAAAGGCACTAGAGGCTGAGTCCAGTGAGTCATTAACAGAAATAGAATCTGGTGGATTCAGCTCTGTTCCCCGCACATCCCCTAGGGGCGGGTCTCCCTCCTTCCAAAATAGGTTCCAGGCCCAAAGAACCGTGCCCTACATCAGAGTCCCTTACTGCATCACTGGGACTGAAACTGCCATCAAGGCATTTTGATAAGCTCAGTGGGCTGATATTTGGTTAGGGAAGGGGGAGCATTATATTTTTGCGGTCACTAGAGTGAAGAATGGCAACCTCAATTTCACTTTCAGTATGCTGGATGCGTTCTTCTAGTTTGCCCGCCATTTGTTTCAAATAATTATTTAGGGGTGATTGGTTTAAGGACAACTGACTATCTTTATCCTTCTTTTGTTTAGTTGTGGTTGGATTGCCACTGAGTCCGCCGGGGCCAGGCACTTGGCTGGACTTATTTTTTTTTAGTTTTATTAGCCACCAGAGGTGGATCCTTAGCTTTACACTTGGAGCACCATATCTATCGACCATGATGCTAGATAAAGTGCAATATAGTGCTATATGATGCCCCAAAGTGCAAGCGCAAATACAAAGTGCAGAAATGCAAGGAACAGCCAATCAGTAATATACACTAGCAGACCATAATGAGCTAAAAAGTGCTAAGACAACTAAAGAATAAGAAGCACATACAAGTTAAAAACCAAATGGGCACTATTAAAAACTAGCATAAATGGAAAAAGAAAAAATTATCTAAGGATTAAAGAACAAAATGTATTAAGCAGTGGCAGTGAAAATAACAATGCAGGAGAAAGACTGCCGGAAATACGGCATGTAAAATCGCTGCACACTGTAGTAAGCCCTTAGACCAGATAATGGGTGCGGCTGGGGGAGCCTTGCAGCACCTCAGTCTAGTTAGAGGGCAAATAGTCAGTCTTCAAAAAGCTACTGCTAAAGTGCAGAGTGATTCAGGCTTCACAGACAGCAAGCAATAAGATGATGTGGACGGAGAGGCTGAATGAGGCTAAACTGAACTGAGTTATGACTGCAGGGTTTTCCACCAATCAGTAGTTTTGTGGTTCAATGGTTCATCGATGACTCTCGCACTGGCCGGGGGCCGTGCTGAGAAAAAGAGAGTTTACAGAGTTTATAGCAGGGAGCCAGGCAAGGCTAGGCAGATATTGTGGAAACAGTGATGACCCTTACTGACTGTTGCCACTGGGGCTCGCTATGGGCTGGCTGCCACAGATGGTCCCCACAGTCCATGCCCAAGCATTCAGTTGGTCCAGTCTGAGCCGATCAGAATGGCCAAGCTGGGGCGAACTGGAGACAAGCTCAGAGCCCCCTGCTATGGATTTCAAGAGCGCAGTATAGGATGATGGCTAAGGAGTGCGCTAGAGTGCGGGCTACACTGCGTTACATGCGGACTGCGCAGGGACTCCGCCACGCTCCGCTGTGAGCGCGGGTGTTGGTGAATAGGCTTCGCCTCCTCCAGCTACCAACACCGACACAATAAAAAGACTCACAGGGGCTGGGACTGCGCTGACTGCAGATAAACTCCTCTCTTCCAGGACACTATGCTGCACATTAAGGAAGCCGCTTTTTTCTCATTTGGAACTTCAGCGTCTCTGACTTCTGTTGATTGTTGTTGGGACGCTTTCCTGCACATCACTCCCTGAACTGCTCTCGCCATTGACCGTCTGCTACTCCTCTGGAACTCAGTGACTCTTGGTGTTGCCGCCTTAGTTGCACCCTTGTGCTGTCTGGGTCAAGATCTCCCCCCTTGGACTCTTTCCTGGAACTTGTTTCTTCTTTCGGTTTCTCCAGAAACCACCCAGCCTCGGCTGCTTGCTGTTCCGCAAGTAGGTTTCTTGGTTCATCTCAGTCCAACAGGTAAGAGTGGGTGCTCTGGGGGGGTTACGGCAAGAAGTTAGTCTTCCCCCACATGGTATTCATTGTTCATGTCTGTTCTTTTTCACTGTTGCTCCTGCCTTTTCACTCAAGCACCTGGCCTGACAGGTATTATAGCTATCCTGCAGGCTGCGTTCTTGGGGGGAAAAGTCTTTCTCTATATCTGTGGCGAGAGGCCTCGATTGACTTTCAAGAACTGAGGCCCTACACCCATCGTTGACTCTTTAACTCTCAGTCCACGACACGTGACAGATTTAGGAGAGAACCTTATGCCTGTCTGTGATGGATACTGGGGCAGATCCCGTGGCCGCAGTATTACAGGCCCTTTCGACTCTTCGTACAGACATGGCGTCCTCCCCATGCTGCTTTACATCAGTGCATGGACATTCTGCAGAGCTTGGTGCATCCCCTACCTCCTGATGAGGAGTTAGGAGACGGGGCAGCACCCCCAGTTCCACGTGCTTAGCCACCCGGTATCGTTCGGCCTGGACCCTTTCCTTTGTCCCCTCCCGAATGGTTTACCGGAGACCCCAAGACAAGCAGGACTTTCATTAATCAGTGTCGTTTGCACTTTGTCGTCCTCTGGCATTCCCCAATTCTACTTCAAAGGCAGCTTTTGTATTGTCTCATTTGGGTGTTAAAGCCGCTGCATGGGCAAATTCTTTACTAGAGTCCAACAACCCAGCCTTGTACGACTTTGACACTCTGTTACATGCCTTGAACGCAGTATTTGACGCACGTTACAAAGCACAGGCCTCTGACCTGGCATTCTTGGCCCTGGTACAAGGGAAGCAGGACCTCCTGTCGTAACTTGCCCGCTTCAATCAACTAGTGGCCGAAACTACATGGCCAAAGCAGAAAAAGGTGGCAGTATTTTATAAAGGCCTCTCTGAGGAGCTAACAGACACTCTCTGTGGTTCTGTCTATCCCCTCGGGGTTCCCGGAACTTCTTGATTTAGTGTTGCAAGTGGATGTCCGACTCCGACAGAGACGCAGGGAACTCTGGATCCCCGAAGTACATCCGATCAAGACCCAACTGGTTGCTCAGCCCACACTCGGGAAGTCCGAACCAAGTCGGATCGGAGTGACACAAGGTACACTAACAAAAGCAGAACGTGACAGACGTACGGCCAACAACCTCGGTCTTTACTGCGATGAATCTGGTCATTTCATCCGAGTGTGTCCCAACAGACCTATCAAAAGCTCGGGAAACACCAGGACTCGTCCTTCGATCGAGCCCCAAGGACGAGTCGGTTGTCAAACGGCTCGGATAACGTACCTGCTTCATCACACATTTATCTTTCCATGTCCTTTTTGGTGCCTGAAGCTGTGGCTTTTGTCAGCCCGGTCATGATGGATTCCGGTGCCACTGGCGATTATATTGATACCCAGTTGGCAAAGAAACATGGCCTACCAGTTGTTCCCAAGACCAATCCGGAAGAGATATGTGCTGTGGATGGCTCGTGCTTGGTCTCTGGACAAGTAACGGACCAAAGCTGTCCGTTGTTAATGATTACCCGTGAAGGTCATTCAGAATGGATCACCTTTGACCTCATAACGACACCCCAGTTCGGGATTATTTTAGGGCTTCCTTGGCTACAAGAGTATAATCCCACCATTGATTGGGTCAAGAAGACGGTACGTTTTTCCTCTCCCTCCTATGTCAGTAAGTGTCTTGCACCCCATGATGGAGTGATTTTGTCTCTGTGTCTGGCTATGCTCTCCAGCACACCCTCAATCAGTGCTACCACACAACTACCCCCACCCAAGTTACCTCTGGTGTACCAGGACTATTCCGATGTCTTCGACAAGGGGCTTTCTGAACAGTTAGCTCCGCACCTAAGATACGATTGCCCTATAGATTTGGTGCCTGGGGCAACAATACCCCATGGTTGCATCTATTCCTCACTCAACAGGAGGAGAACAAACTGAAGGACTATGTGGACAAAGCATTACGCTTGGGACATATCCGACATCATGGTTACCCGCGGCCTCTCCCATATTCTTTGTGCCGAAGAAAGGGGAGAATTGCGCCCATGTGTGGATTCTAGGGCACTGAACAGCATTACCATAAAAAAGCAATATCCTCTGCCCCTCATCTCGGAATTGCTTGATCAGTTGTCTGCATCAAACATCTTTACAAAACTTGATCTGAGTGGGGCCTACAACCTTGTGAGAATGCAACTAGGTGATGAATGGAAAACCGCGTTCAAAACGAAATATTGGCTCTTCGAATATTGTGTCATGCCCTTTGGGCTATGTAACGCCCCTGCCACTTTCCATCATTTCATTAACGCTGTCTTTCGGTACCTGTTGGATTGCTTCGTGGTTGTATTCCTAGATGATATCCTTATTTTCCCTGAGACCAAAGAACCACACATCCACCATATCCGCACTGTCCTGCAATGCCTACAAGAACACACCCTCTACGCAAAGTTGGAGAAATGTGTTTTTCACGCCTCGTCAGTGCAGTTTTTAGGGTTCCAAATATCTGTACAAGACGTACATATGAGCAACTCCAGGGCGCAAGCGGTGTTGGACTGGCCTGTTCCCACTACGTTGAAGGCCTTACAATTCTTTTTGGGATTTGCCAATTTGTATAGGCGCTTCATCGCTTCCTTTTCGGCTATCCTGGCACCTCTCACCCGCCTCACTAGCCCTTCTGTTCCTTTCCTTTGGAATAATGAAGCACAGTTGGCGTTCCAAGCCCTGAAAGAGGCATTTACCTCTGCTCCCGTGTTGCTGCACCCAAATCCTTCCCTTCCATTTGTTGTGGAGGCGGATGCATCTGCTGTAGCAGTGGATGCTATACTCACAGGCCTGCCCTTCTATGCAATGTCTGCACCCTGTGGCAATAGTATTCCAGAACGCTGTCTCCATCTGAACGTAATTACACTATCATGGAGAGGGAGCTTCTAGCCATAGGAGCTGCCTTCAAGGAGTGGAGGCACCAACTCTTGGGGGCGAAACACCCAATTACAGTATACACCGACCACCATAACCTGCAGGCCTTGTCCCATGTCAAATGTACTAACGCCCACCAAATATGTTGGCATCTGTTCTTTGCGTTCATTTCACGGTCACATACCGTCTGGGGCCCTTGCATGGGAGGGGTAATGCTTTGTCTCGCATCAGGGGTGATTACAACAACCCTAAATCCATTACACCGATTCTACCCGAGGGGTCGGTGATCTGCGTATGCTCAGTCTCTTCTTCTTTGTTGGATGGCATCCGGCATTGGGCACAGGAGCCCCTCTGATCTTGGTGCACTGGAAGGCCGGCCTGTTTCCGGGTAACCATGCGTTTGTTGGTTACTGTGCATCCCTGATACCCAATCTCGACTACAAGCTCTTGAATGGTTGCATGACACCCGACTCGCAGTCCATCCAGGGCAGGCAAAGACTTACGATATGCTCCACAGGTGGTGTGGGTGGCCTCGCATGAAACAGGACGTTGCAAGCTACATCGCAAGGTGTTCTATCTGTACCCAGTACAAAACACATCCCAGTAAACCTATGGGTCGTCTGCAAAACATCCCCATCCCACATCACCCCTGGTATATGGTTTCTCTGGACTTTGTGATGGAACTACCGCCCACTAAGGGCATGTCCGCGATTCTTGTGCTGGTTGACGCGTTCACTAAAATGTCTCCTTTTGTCCCTTGCCTGGGGGTGCCATCTGCTTCTCTACTGTTCACCCTGTTTTTTGACCAGATGGTTTGCTTCTTCGGCCTACCTACCATATTCATCTCCGGCCGTGGTTCACAGATAACCTCCCGCTATTGGTTGTCTCTAACTAGGTCTCTGGGCATCGATGCTTGCCTATCATCTTCTTATCACCCGCAGACCGACGGTCAAACGGAACCTGTTAACGCTACCATGGAGCAGTATCTGCGCTGTCTATGCCTCCAGTTCCAATCTGACTGGCTGTCGGTCCTGGGGCCGGCCAAGTTTGCGTTCAGCAACTCCCGTCATTCATCAGTGGGCTGCTCACAGTTCTACGCTTTGTACGGACAACACCCCAGGGTTCTACCTCCTGTCATGCCCTCCTCAAGACGAGTCCCAGCAGCCAACACGGCAAGACAAGCCCTTGCTTCTATACGCACGGCGTCGCTCAGTATCTACTCTCCGCCCACTAAGATGCAGGCCGATGAGCACCGTTCCCCGGCCCCTGATTACCAGCCCGGTGACCGGGATTGGTTGTCTAACAGACATCTGTGTATCCCAGGAAAACGCAAATTCCTTCCCCGTTATGTGGGCCCCTATCGTATCACCAAGCATCTCAATCCTGCCCCTTTCCGTTCAAAGGTACAGCTGCAATGGAGAATACATCCTGTTCAAGTAAAGTACCCCTGAAGCTCAAGAAATCCTTGTTCCACAATTGATGAAGCCCAATATGAACCCATCACCTTTCAATCAGTTTCTCAACTTCCTTAACCCATTAAATTCATAGAACAGGTTGCGTCCCATCGTAGAGACAAAATGAGGCACTCCGTTTTTTCTATTTACAGAGAAATATATATTAGAGACATTTATCTACATATATCGTTCACAACTTACAATAATAAAACAACACAATTACAGAGCAACATAAACGTGTTGTACTTCACTAACGGAAATATTTCATGAGGTTGGCACTGTTCTGCTTCGTATTTTAGACCATTTATGACAGGGGCTGATGGGAGTCTGGCAACCCTCATCCTATTTGGTTTATCTGCCACCTTTGCACCGTCAACCACCAGCTGCTTCTCTCTCATCTTTCAGACTTGGGTGTTGGTGAGCTGCCCCTTGAATGTATTTGGTCTTTTCTTTCTGATCATACTGAATCTGTTTTTCTGTCTCCTTTTTCTTTAGTATGGTATTCTACGATCTGTGGCATACCACAGGGATCTTCAGTGCTGTCTCCTCTCTTATTCAATATGTTACCCTGTTGGCTTTACTGGTTGAATCATTTGGATTTCATTTTTGTTATGTATGATGATAACACCCAGGTTGTACTGTCTGGATGCTGGTTTGCATGCTACTAAATCTCAAGGATGTCTCCAGACAGTTCATTCTTTGATGTGCCACTTCGCATCAGATTGAATGTCTCCAAAATGGAGATCCTACTCCTTTGTTCAATCTACCGCCTGGTGTCCATCGTTCTGGCCTTCATGTTTGGCCCGTCCACTCCCCGGTTCCAGTTGTCAAGAATTTGAGTAAAGTTTTATGCTTCTTTAACTCTGCCTTTACATATGACTTAGTTTTCATCTTTTTTTTACATGATATCCTTCACTTTCTCTCTTTTTCTGCTAGCGTGACATTTATCAATAGCTTCTTTTTTAGTTGCCTTGATTAACTCTTTATTGTTAGGTTTTACAGAAAGTTATGTTCTCTATCTTCAGTGTGTGCAGACATCAACCGCTTGCACCATAATGTGACTACCACAAAAAGTATGGGCTGTGTACTTGATCTAGAGGAAGCTCTTCTCGCATTAACGCAAGAGGAACATGTTGCCTTGTATCCATAATTTGAATGAAACAATACCTTGTTTCTTACACATGAGTTTCAACCCAATGAAATATTTGTTAGCGAATAATACTAAGTTTATATTTCTGTTATTGTTAGGGAGAATTCTCTGTTTAGGCTGAATTTCCTAACCTAGTGAGTCCCCCAGCAGCTTTGGATTTTTGGGGTTTATTTTTTTCTCCTGCCAAGAGTGAGACTCTTTTACCCTCACTCTTGGGCATGATTTGAGTGTGTTTCTTTGAATCTAAATGTGTTTAATGGGCTATGGGGTCTTTTACTCCACAGGGCTTCATGTGTTTTTGTGATGTGTGTTACAAAGCACCCTCCGTGCAGTAACACAGGGGTGTCATAGTGACCCCCCAGTATAGACTCCATACCCTGGGACTGACTACTGTCTCCCAGGGCATGTAAAGTCACCATTGACTTTACTAGTCTTACATTCTGAACAGAACCAGTACAAACCATCATATTGTGGACGTACTGGCAGGGGCAATTCAATTGCCCCGGGGTCTGTTAGTCGAGGGGGCACGTCTCCGTCCCCCCTGATCGAGTTTTGGCTGGTGGCAGTGGATACTACTTTTCATATTCAACCGCGAATATTTTCCTATGGGATTTCCCATTGTTTTAGGCTACTACCTTTATTTAATTTTTTACGGAAGCTTCGTACATACCACCGGTTTATTTAATTAATATTAATTCTCCGGTTGGTATTTTTTGCCAAAATTTGATTCTAAAATGGCGTTTGTGTTCTCTTCTGTGACTCCAACCCAAGTCGAGCCCTTTGTTCCACTTTTTGGCGGGCTTCTCCACAGAAGCCCTCCCAAAGTGGTGCCACTCTGTCTGGGGTACTTAGGAGGGGTGGAGGGAAATTTAGGCTCCCTGGACTGAGTTGCCTAGGCAACTCAAGTCGCACTCCATCCTGATTGGCCCAAGTGGTGAGCCGGCCGGCTCACCACTTAGCATGTTTGAGTGACAGCTAGGCTGAGTGAATGGGGGTTTGCTGCATAAAAGCAGGGCTTTGGGGACTGGAACTTCAGAAGTCGCCACAAGACCTAAGAATCTGACGAGGGAGAAGCTGAGCCGACCTGCCACAACACCACTACCGGTGGAGCCCTGCTGGACTGCCTCACCACTTTTCCCAACGACAGAGATCTCCCGCCGGAGAGTCTTCTTCCTTTGACTGGTGGGGATAACCACTTTCACCGTCTTTTCGCTTTCCCGACGTACCTCGTGGCCACCTTGCCCGTGCCAAGCACCCCGGCAACCGGGATACCACGTTTTACCACAACCGCGAAACAAAGGTACCACCTTTAACCGGAAAACTCCGCGGCTGGTTTCTGCCCTGGTAGTGCAACGACCTTCATCTTTCCTCCAAGTCGAGATCTTCTCTTCCCCTGGACGACGATGCAACTTGCACCCACTACCAGGAACAACTGCCACCGCTGGAGGATCCTTCCTACTTAAGGTACCGTGTCCCGCCTGGCTTCCCTTGCTACCGACTGTACGGGGTAGATTTAGCCCCCGGCTTTCGAACCTGGGTTAGCCTGGGACACCCTGGCTAAACTTTCCTAAGCCTTTCTAAACTCTTTTTGAACCCTCTGCAACACTTTCTAAGCCTAGTGTAACTGTGTGACCTTGGGCGCATTTGTGCTCTGCTCTCTCTAAGAGTGGGCCCAGCCTTTGGACTTTGGCTCACCAGTGACTTTTGCTCTTCTGCCTTGCTTGTAGTGTTCCTGAACCTTAGAGTGGTGTACCTTTCCATATTCTGTCTTTCTCCCTCCCTTTCTCACAAACTTATTGGAGTGCAATCTAGTTAAGCGGTCACCTCTGTATGAAAATAAGTGGTGTTTTACTGTGACTTATCCGATAAGGAAAAAGGGGTGTATATATTACAATAGTAACTGTGTTTAGAATATTTTACAATAAGAGTGCTGGAGTGTTTCAAACTGTGTGTTTTTAAATAAATAATTATATACTTTGATACCAAAGCTGTGGTCAGTGTTTGCTTGTATTGTTGTATCTGAGTGCCTATTGTGTATACTTTGCATACTGCCTAACTCTTCTTGAGGGAAGTCTGACTGCTCAGCCACAGCTACCAGGTAAATCTGGGTGGTACAGACTGCTACCAAGTGGGTTTACTGCCAACACCTGTGGTCTTAAATCTTTTGCAGTGGTCCCTAAGGGAACTGCACAGGTATTTTCCTAACAGTTATGTATTGTGTTGTTAGTATAATAATTGTAAGTGGTGACTAATATATTCAGAAAAATGTCCATCTTTCATATATTTTTCTGCATGTCGAAAAAACTGAACTTCTGAATTGGTCTGTATAAACGTACATATAATTGTTTCCCAACTCAAATACCATTTTCCTACCTACACATGTTTCATGCAATCACGCTTTTATAAGGGGAATACAGCAGTTCAATAAGCTTCATCTAACTAACATTGAGTTACGACTCTTTGGTGCGTCCATATCTATTCATATTTGAATGCTTGGCTGATATAAGGTTCAATTCCTTTGGAAGCACAAGAGCTCTACAGACTTTTTCTGTCGTCTGTTCCATTCGGATCTGTCCATCAATTAGAAATGTTCATTCCATTGATGCAGGCGGACCTTCATACGATTTTCTAGTGTTTTTCTGGCTCCAGTCAGGATGCAGAACCTTCATTCAGTAACTCTTAATTTAATGCTACACAGTCATGAATACACTGAGGTTTCAACACCTGAAAGGTCTTATTGTCTCATGTGTCTTCGCTGTGCCTCTTAATGAGTCACAGATGTCCGTAATAATCCACGGACGAAGAAGTCCTGTATATAATTTTATTTTAATGTCCTAGAAACTGGGACTAGTGAGACTAAGAGTTTCCTATGGCTATCGCAACCTCCACATTGACTTCCTCCTGCCTAGCCCAGGTGTTCTAGCCTTCACAACATTCCAGGGGTAAATCAAGGTAACCCCTACTGTTTTTGACTTCTTTATACTGGGAGGGAAGCCTAAAGGCTGTGGCATTCTCTGTCTGACTCCCTGGGGGAATTTCTAAATGATCCTCTCCCTTTAGTCAGTAGATGTTCAATTAAAGTTGTTTCAAATATTCTTTCAGATACTTTGCAGCTTTAACACAGGTTGGAATTTTCTCTGTAAATCAGGCTTCAGTATCTTTTGTTTGCATGTTCTTTAAAGTCACATTAGATTTCAGCATACTGCGATTTGTTTAGAGTAATATTCATTTTATCACTTCAACATATAATGCTTGGCTTGGATTTAAAGTATCTTTCCCCTTTTCGGGTACCAACAGTTTTAATTCTGTTTGGTATTCAACAATTGTAATTCTTACTTATGCTTCGGTTTCCCTTCATCTGTAGTTCAACATTTGTTAGTTTCACTTTAATTGGATGGCTCAATTTTCGGAGACCTTCGAAAACGCATTTCTTGATACATTCGACCAATCCAATACAAAGTATTCCCATCTGTTTGATAATTAACAATGAAAGGATCTGAGACTTAAAAAACGTGCTACTCCAAAGCACGCGACCACTCTGATACGAATGATTCATTCACTTGAAACTCACTGGTCCCTTTAAGAGGTGTGATGGAGCACAGATCACACTTCTGGTTGTAGTGTCGGGGCTCCAATTCCTGCCCCTCAGACACTCCTGTGGTGGTCCTCACCACAGGGGAACAAACACTTCGAGCAGAAAGGAAAGGGCAGTCTTCCTGCACGGCTCCCTTCTCCTTTTCCAATCTGCTCCAGGGAGGCCCAACTCCCAAACTGTGCTGTAGGGCTATCTGCTGCATGCACCGGCCTCCTGGTCATTCTGTTGCTGCCCTCTACCACTGAGCTGGGCTCCATTTATGCGCTTGCAGCCCCTGGACAGGATGCAGGTGTGTGTGACCAATCACCCTTGCCTGACCATATTTAGAGGGACATGCCTGACCTTCACTGCTCTTTGCAGGCATCTTCCTCGTCCCAGTACTAGAGGGGTAAAAGAGCATAGTCTTCATTGCTCTTAGTTGCCTTTTCCTCGCCCCAGTACTGTCAAGTGTCAATTGTGGAGAAATTATAGGAGCTAGCTTATAACATCCCATAAAGTTTGGGCAAGGGTTGGGTTGACTGTCAATAGGGAAAGGGGGATACCATGTCTCGCTCAAGGGCATCTCAGTCCCCAAGGACCCTCCACCCACCCAGGTGATTCTCCCTCGCTTCTCCGGCATCAAGGTCGGGATCCAATAACTATTGCCTTTCCCTGGCCACCTGCGCAGAAGATCCTAGGTGTTTAGGAGTGAGAATACCCTTCGGTGTCTCATATACCTTTCTCCAATGTGGGCTGGATCGAGGTGCTTTTAAAGGGAAATCGGGAGGGAAAATGTACATTACTTTGCTCTCGACCCTACCGGTGTTCCTCTGTGAAGCAATGGGTTTGAAGGTCCAAGAAACCCTGAATAACCCTTGGGTTGGAATCTCTTTGCTGGGATGTTGAGTTTATTCCTGTTGGATCGTGTACCCAGTTTACAGCCAACAAATTACTCATGTGCTTTTGGAAGACTTTTTTATTTTTTATTATTATTATTTTTTTTAGGCAGGTTAGGCAGCAATCCAATTTACAATACACGTGCCTGTTCTTCCTGGCAACAGCTCTGGTACTCTTGAAGTATGAGGAACGGGGCCCAAGAAGCCTCTCCAGTAGTGACGATATGAACTGTAATCCCAATCTCTTGAAGCAGGGTCTGTGATCCAAATTGGTTTGGGATGACGCCCGTTGTGGCAGAGTAACCAATTAGCAGTCCGGAAGAGAATTTAGCTATAAATACAGCTGAGGAAAGAATGCCGTGGAACCTCACAAGCTGTTTTGGTTGGATCAAAGCTGAACTGCCGAATTGGAACGGCAGCCAAAGGACCCTGGAAAGGGGAACTCAGTGCTGCCGGAGGAGGAAGCAGACATCGCAGGCAAAGGGAATTGTGGTCTACGTAGTTCCTATACAACGGCAGGCACTGAAGTAAAAGTGCTGTCATGCTGTAGTGGGTTGCGGCGATGGGAGGACTAGGGCAAACTGAAACCAGCTGAGCTGCTGGAACCGTGAGAGGCGGGACGCCTCGGCGTAAAAGCAGAGGCTTGGTAGCAAAGTTTGCTGTTGCGGCGAAATGGAAGGGAAGAGGGAAACTGAAAACAGCACACCTGTGTAGGAATGCCTCGGACAGAACGCGGCGGCACCGAAGCCAAGGGTGCTCCTGTACCGAGGACGGGAGAAACAGGGAAGAGAGGGAAGGGCAGCGGCGAGCAGTGGCCCGGAGGAAAATTGCACAGAAAATTAAGCCAAGGAAGGCGACGGCGCGTAGCAATTTAGACAAGTAGCAACGCACTCTCTTACCAAATCTGGCTTATATGCCTAATGAAAAGAGAGATGTCTGCCTGCACTCCCCTCTGGTGGAACAGATAGAATGATCAGAGTAGGTTAACATCTGAGGACCCATTTGCGGCCATCTTGCAGAGGTCTGAAACCAATAGTGAGGTCTTCTGTGCAAACGCTGCCAAATGGACCAGGATGAGAGGGAGTTCCTAACAATTCCCACAAGGTTAACATTCTCCTCCCCTTTAGCTCTCCTTTCAAATTTTGGAGGTACCATTCTTATTTGATGAAGAAGCCCAACTATTGGAGTCTTACATTTTACCCTGGCCACCTGTGAAACTCATTGATCAAATTGGGGTACATTACTTCCTAGGATTAATTGAGTTGGGAATTACAGCCAAACAAAGATAACATTTATTACCCAAGATGTTGACATGGATTTGTGCTTGTGGATAGTTTTCAATATGGCCACGCACACAGCCCACTTTTATTTCACCTATTTTCTTCCATTTCTGGGGAAGTAAGTCAGCTCGTAGTGCACACCTTTTACTCCCACTATCTAGGATCGGTCCAAAGGATTCACCCTTCTAAGGTGGCTAGTACGCTGTAAGTGTTTTTAACCCAAGTATTTAAAAAGGGTTGGTATCCTCTTCTGTTTTTTACTTTTCTTCCCCATTTTGTCAGGTTTCTTTTTCTCTTCTGTTAGCATATTGTGAGACTGGGTATATAAGATGTTGTTATACGATAATTTAACCTTTTCCTCCCTATCTAACCTATCCCAATTGGGGTTTTCTTTCAATGAGAAGGCAGTGGAATCCATTTGATTTAAGGGGCAATCTGATGTCGTAGGACCAACTTCCCTGTAAGAGTTACATGGGGGTTCTTCCTAATCTGATAAAAAACACTCTAGGGCTGTTGGCACTTCGTCCACGGAGGCTTCTAGTTTGCTTTCCAAAGATAATGGGGATTTAAAGGATGGCATCTCTCTGATGGCTTTCTCTTGTCTCCATTAACTCCCTGATATGGCCCCAATCACCACAGAATAAACTGCATTCTAAATCAGAGAGATCTGATTAAGGGGACAGTAGGAAGTTGAGGGAACAATTCTCTCGATGTCTGCTTCACCACGAAATCAGATGTTAAGTGGTCCAGTAAGGTCTCCTGATCTACTGTTGTCCTTTTGGGATTAAAGGGACAGCAACTGGTTCTCGTGAAAGAGGTGATAAATTAGAGGGTATTTTATTGGGGTCCCCTGGGGCTGAGATCTTTTCCTTGCACCTGACCTTGGCTCACAGTAATTTACATTTTTTACTTCTAGTGAGTTATTGATGGATGTTTCTGGGGGAGATGGATCTTGATCCCTATCTACCAAAGAGGAGTATCCCGGAGGGAATCCAAACTCCTCCCATGAGGGCTCTGGGTCCTCTGAGGGAGTAAGCGAATAGCTGGGTGGCATCTGTCCTTTCTCTCTTCTCTCCCTGAGACCATCAACCTCTTGGAGTTCCTTTGGGGACTTGCTAGATCCTTCTAATTCTTGAGTGTTCCTTGTTTTAGTATGTGTCTGGTGTGGTATCTAATTACCTTAATAGAAGACAATGAGGGTTTTGCAAGGATGGGACGTACAATCCCAGTATTGTTGTAGCCCAAATCCAGGTGAAATGGAGTAGACTGAATTTCGCCTTCAGGGTGAGGATTCTCAAGGATGGCTATTCTCGGCTTAATGGTTTCTTGTCCCATGTTTGCCTTTTCTATATTAGAGGATGTTAAGGAATTAAAAAGGTTGGTATTCTACCCTAAGGTGTGATTCTTAACCGGATCCTGCCTTCTCTCTACTTTTGGGATCCTATCAAATATTGTTGGGTCTTGCTGGTGAGGGTTTTCCCCAATGGCTTCCTATGCCAAACATCCTCTCAAGTCACCCCTTTTGATTTTAAAATTCAGTAATATAAACTCCAGTTTATTTCCAAACGATAGGAGAGGCAATATTTGTAAATGTGTCCCTCGGTTGGACATAACATTGTCTTGCTTTTTCTCGGCCACGTGTAGGGACCTCAGAATTATGCCTCGTAGACCCTGACAAGACAAGTTATTGGACTGAGATGGGCAAATGAAACACACATAAACCACTAATTATATGAATATAAAATGGCTCGCCACAGGCCCTTTATTCACTCTTTATACATACACACAACATATAGTCCATTATACATAAACATAGAAAACGAGCATGAATGTTAGAATGGTTGCAGAAGACACCTTTGTTCGGCCACCACAACACTGCTAAGTCGCGGAGCAGGTAGGCAGAGAGATCACTCGTACTAAAGGGGTCTGGAGCGTAGCGTCCTCCCTCTCAGCGAGACTGCATCACCCGGGTGTCCAGTTCTATCTGTCTTCACCAAGAGGAACATCTCTTCTCTTTATGGGGAAATCCCCGCCCTTTTAGGTTACCAAACTGCCCCCGGGCGAAGAGCAGACAATAAGCATGAGGAGCCAAGAGTGGGAAATTCAGCTAGAAGTGGAAAAACCCAGCTTCTTTTCGTTGCCTTCTTTCTCCGGCCCCTTATCACTGCACCTGCAGAATGCTCAGACTCCCTTTCTGGCTCGTCCTTCAGCGGATAATGGAAGTGAGTGTCCAAAATGTCAGCGCCTCGGCACCCTATTCTTTTTGCTTTCTTTTCACACACGCACTACAAATATACATGACCATATTAGAGGGGAGATCTACCCAGAGATCTAGGGAGACAATGGCCTTTTCTTTAGCGGGGACCACCCCTTCCTGGGGACAGAACAGACAGTAGCTGTTTCTTTCCACTGCTTCCCCTATAGGAAGAATGGCCTGGGGTATTAAAGGGTGAAAGAATATTCCCATCTTTGGGCTGAGGAGGGTTTGAGTTCCAGATTTTTTTAACCTTTCTTAGTCTGGTGGTCTTGACTCAGCGGACGTGGAGTGCTGGGTCTCTAACCTTTGGGAAAAAAGACTGATGGGAGAAACAATTTAGATTAGCTGTCTCATCTCTCTTAAAGTTCTTGTCAGGATTAGAGATTCCATTACCTAATTCCCCTGACGGAACCTCCCAGTTATTTGGGTTCATTTTAATGAGGTGTGGATCGAAGGCTTTAGTCAATTTGTCACATTTATGAGTTCCCCAAATTGTATTAGTTTTGACACCATTTGTGAAGGCATCATGAAGGACATAGACACCAGATTCAAAATTCAAAACAATTTATCAACTTCAATGTCAGGATGGAAAAAGGCCTAACTTGCCCTATGCTGAACTGGAATTCCCCTACCTAACATAACTAATGAAAGTCTGAGTCAAAGAGTTCAGTTTAGGAATCTGTCTGTGTCCAAACCCTCTACTTGCCCTCACAACTATGTATGTACAATCTGTAGGGATATAAGCAACAAAAAGAAAACAATGTTTAACACAAAGTTCTAAGCTTCTTCCAGCTCACAGCTGCCTTTCAGCTCCCTTTCCCAGGTATAAAACAGTTCCACAAAGAAAAGTTTCAAAATTGCCTTTCTTGGGTTTAGAATGCAATAGTCTTATTCGGGTCTTGGGATTTCCTCCCCCAATTTAGGACTCGGATTTCCCTTTGCCAAGTTCCAAGTCACACAGTTCAAACAATCTTGAGATAATCTTAAAATGAAATGCTCCTAGTCAGAACTCAGGGTTCCTTTGCAGAAGTTCCAAGTGACACAGTTAAAAAAAAGGATATGTGCAGCTTTCACACAGGTTGTAAATTTCACTCTAAATCAGGCTTCAGTATCTTTTGTTTGCATGTTCTTTAAATTCGCATCATATTTCAGTATACTGTGATTTATTTAGTTATTTTCATTCTATTTATTTAATTTATTTATTGGTCATTTATATAGTGCTTATAAACTTAACAAGGGTTTCAAAGCACTCCAACGCAGGGAGGGTGAAAAAAAATTAACATTCCTAATAGGCCCATCCTTAATATTCAAAATGGGCAAGTGCTGAGGTACAGCATAGCACCAAAGGAATACAAAGTGTTGCAACATAGAACAAAAAATATTGCACATGCCTGGTGGTTGTTAGAATAAGACAAGAGCTATACATGAAGAAAGGAGAGGGGGGGTGTAGGGTAAGACAAACAAAGCAAATAAGTGCAAGAGACACATAGAAGCAAAAGAAGGGGATGAGGGGGGCCAAGGAGGAGGCACACTATGCACAACCAAACAAAAAGTGGCAGTAGATGTAAACAACACCTACATACAATTTTTAAGCAAGGCACACTAAACTCAGCAACCCCATAGGTGGCAGTAGATGTAATGTCACAAGGTAACGATATAAGATGAGCTTCCTACTCACAATAAGTCTTCATTAGTGCTTTGAGTTGTTTTGTTTGTTGTGGGTCTGGCACAAGGTGTCAGTCAGCCTCCAAGTCCAGGTGAATTCAACAGGATGTGCAGAGGTGGAGATTGAAACCACAGGGGAGTGGTGGGGGCGGCATCCAGTCCAGCCAGGCCCGGACAGGCATAGAGAGCCTTAGGTGTGGGGCCTTGGAGAGGGGGGCCGGCATTCGCCTGCCGGCTTCAGGATTGGCCAGTAAGATGTAGACATTGGCCATTCATACTGCAGCATCAGGCTACTTTCAGGTAGGGCTACAGAGGGCAATCATCGGGCGGCCGTGTTGTAGAGATGTTGAGGCAGACAAAGGAATGGCCAATCATGGTGGAATCAATGCCCCCAAAGCATGCACACACTGATCACAGGATGGGGGAGATCAGGGTGCAATATGGCAGTAGGTGCTGCATTTAAAACCGACAAAAACACCCTGTGAGCATCGCGCTCCAGCAAGGCCTACCTGGTGCAAGAATGAAAGTTGCAGCTCCATGTAGAAAGCGGAGCCTCATGGTGATGAGGGAAGCTCTGTGAGGCCCAAGATCTTTCTGCGTCTTGCTTCTGTGCAAGGACAGGAGCACTACAACATAAAATGATTTGCTTGGATTTAAGGTTTCTTCCTCTTCTTGGGTTCCAAAGATTTTAATTATGTTTGGTAGCAAGTTTTAATTCAGTTCGGTATTCAATAATTGTATGTTTTGCTTATCGTTCAGTTTCACTTTATCTGTAGGTGAATATTTGTTTCACTTTAATTGAATGGCTCAAGACCTTCGAAAACGTGTTTCTTGATACACACAATCACTCTGATACAAAGTATTCCCATCTGTTTGATAATTAACAATGAAAGGATCAGAGACTTTCGAAAACGTGCTAAATCAAAGCATGCGACCACTCTGATACAAAGTATTCAGTAAATAATGAAGTTGGCACATGCGCACACTGAGTTTCTCAATCACTTGAAACTCACTGGTCGCTTTAAGCGTTTGTACTGCAGCGTGGATCACACAGCCTTCTGCTTGTAGTGTCAGGGCTCCAGTTCCTGCCCCTCAGACACTCCTGCTGTAGTCCTCTAACACTGGGGAACGAGCACTTCGAGCAGAAAGTAAAGGGGCAGTCTTCCTACCGGCTCCCATCACCTTTTCCAATATGCTCCAGGGAGTCCCAACTCCCACGCCACGCTTTAGAGTTCTCTGCTGCATGCACCGGCCTCCTGGTCCTTCTGCTGTCTCTCCCCTCTGCCGCTGGGCTCCATTTATACGCCTGCTGTCCCTTGACAGCATGCAGGTGTGGATGACCAATCAGCCTTGTCTGACCACAATTAAAGGGAGATGTCTGACCACAATTAAAGGGAGATGGCTGACCTTCACTGCTCTTAGCAGGCATCTTCCTTGACCTAGTACTAGAGTGGTAAAAGAGCATAGTCTCCCTTGCCCTTAGTTGCCTCTTCTTCGTCCCAGTACTGTGAAGTGTCAATTGTGGTGAAATCCAGGGAACTGTCTTATAAAAGCCCATAAAGGTTGGGGAAGGGTTGGGTTGACTGTCTTTAGGGAAAGCGGGTGATACCATGTCTCACCCAAGGACATCCCACTCCCAGACCCCAAGGACCCTCCACCCAGGTGATCCTCCCTCACTTCTCCGGCCCCAGGGTTGGGATCCAATAGCAATGGTCTTTCCCTGGCCACCTACTCCTAGGAGCCTAGGGGTTTAGGAGTGAGAATACCCTCAGGATCCCCCCACCGCCTCCCCCCGATAAATCAAAGTTGCTTTATCTCACTTTGAGCTGTTGCAAAACAATTGCAAACGTCTGAACATACAACCTTTCCGAAGCATTTTTGGGGGCCTTATTGAAGTAAGCAGAAGGGCTTTGCCATCAGTGATTTTGGTAAGGCTTGAACATGCAGATACTCACCATGACACTGTGGAAGACTCGATAGTCTGAGCAACGCAGAGCTAATGACATGCTTTGGGTCCTTAAGCACTCTGCCCAGAAGCACAAGCCTAGTGTTAGGTCAAGTAAAATAAATAAAATTAAAAATCTAAACGGGAGGGAGAGAGGGACCGGGGACCACACACCCCTGTTTTGACCCAACATCAGATGCCCTCTATTAACAGTACACAGTAACTGCAGCCCAGGGTGAGAAGGCTAGACTTAGTGACCATCCTCAGCCTAAGAGGATTTTTGCCTAACATATCAATATAAGCATTACTTTAAAGGCCCCAGCGTGACTCTGGCACCTCCAGGGAGGCTGAACTGTACTTCTGATCCCAAGGAAGCCATGGTTGAAATCCCATGTGCAGTTAAATGTGCCCATATTTTCTTCCAGCTTTCCCATATCTAGGACCTGGCCATTTGGGGTTTAGGGGGGTAAGCAGAGGGGGTTTACACGCTGGGTTTCCTTGAGCGTGGTTTTCTACATGCCTTCACTTACCATGACACTGTGGAAGGCTCACAGTGTGGCAATTCGTTTACAAGCATAGGGTTTGGGTAACCATGAGACAAATGAGGAAACCAAAAAATGTGAGGTTTGCTTGCTTGCTTTTCAAGGATCTCTTGCAAAATCGGATTTCTGACATACAACCCCTCCCAAATGTTGTTTGGGGCATAGGGTTGTAAGTATAAGGACTTTGCCACATGTTTTTTTTATTTTTTTGGGGCATGGCTTCATACAATGAGTAATTTCCGGACCTGCCCCCCCATGCACAAAGAACACTTCCACTTCAGCTATATCTCTTCTGGCGCTGCACCCCATAGATAACAGTTGTCCCATGATAAATATGGTCCAATTGTACACATTATCTCTACCTTTTCCTTCCCATGCCTGCCTGTGCATCTTATATATTCCCTCACTCTCATCCCAACTATTGACCCAGCTTTGCTTCTCCCTTACACTTCTGAATTTTTGATCATACTCCTCCTTTGCCTCTCTGACAGGAAAAGTGCTTTGACTCCATAAACTATGACAGGAGGCGCTATACAAATGCAAGATAAAATAACATAAGACACAACTGGTATCCTTCTCTCAGACTTTATCTGCGCTCTCACTGCCAGTCTCCTCAGCACTCCGCTGTAACGTTCGTCCTCCACCTGTTTTTTTTTTTTGTCCACCACCGCTCCTCTTGATCTCACCCACACACCTTATAATCGTCTTTGTGCTTGCTGTGCTTTTATAGCCCAGCCTTCCCCCTTCTAACACACCTAGCTCCCATTGGTCACTTGCTCCCCTTGGCCAATCTCTGGCTAAGCTATCCCTGCAAGGCTTCAAACAGTTTTTTAGATTAGTCCCCTGTTCAGTCTCCATTTGCAGGGTATCTGCCATGTGCTCGTTTACCTTGTGGCTTTCTTAATGAACTTGTGAGTTTTGCTTACATTCGGTTTGGGGAAGATTTCTGTGGCCTTCTCCCCTGTTGTCTCTTCTCAGTCCCAGTTAATTTTCTGTTGCCCCTTCATTCGCCTGGGGTACATCTGGGGTTTGTAGGTTGTGTGTCTCAACTCTATTGGGCAATACAAATCCCATTCCATTCCATTTCTGTCCTCAATTCCATTCCCCTGGTTCAGGTCTGGATTTTCTAGATTGTGCCCAGGCACATTCTGGGAGTTGCTGTCCTGAAAAAGCTGTTGTGGAAAGTACAGCGGTACCAGAAGACATAAACAATGCACACTTGCAGAGGGCAGGTACTGAACGTCCCCCCCCCTGCCGCAATTCCCTCACTCCACCGCTGGGGAGCACCGGCTCTGAGACACACCCTAGTAGGTTGCATGCTCAAGGTCGGGATTGGGCTCTGGTCTCCCCAACAGGGTCATGACCCTGTCACTTGAGGCTCAGGATGAGATGGATTCAAAATCATTTGTCAACTCATTGAAACAGAGCTTATCTTATGGAGTCGACCCCATCACCCAATCATTCAAGGGATCATAAGGTGGTCTCAAACAATTAACGTGTAGATGGGCTTTTCCTTTCCTGAGACAATTCCCTCAATTACAGTCACCCTTTATTTGCCACGGTTTGGTTGAGAGCTAGAACCTGAGAGCACTGTCTCTGGTCTGGATAAGACAGGAAGAAACCCATAGGATTTGGTGCCCAAGGCAATCTTTTTGCCATCAAAGGTTTTCTGCTGGCTATCAAAGGCAGGAATGTGTTGCTCCTGGCGGACAATACAATGGCAGGGTTTTTTCTGAACAAACAAAGCAGTACAAAATCTCCATCACTTTCAAAACTAGCTATGGATATTTATCCACGGGCAATTCAGCAGGAGGTGCACCTCTAGTTGAGCCACCCGTCAAGTGTTTTGAACAAGGGAACAAAGTCCATAAGCCGAAGAGCACAGAAAGATTGTGTCCTCCTTATGCATCTCCCATTTGTAACTTGATTGAGATAAGGCTGCCTCCATTTGAAACCTTTTGCTACACATGTGTATTCCAAGTCCCCCGTTCAGGCTTCTTTCGTGAGTCAGACAGCACAGTCTTTCCAGGTCTGTCTTGGTGAAAGTGTGCACATCTCGTCTCCCTCTGCTTGACAAGTGGCTGACAAGTTTAAGAAAGACAGGACTGTTAATTGCTTCCGACTCTGTCTTGTGCTCACTTTCACTTGCTTACTGTTTCTCTCGCTCCCTCTCTTGCTCTCAGTCGCACTCGTGCTCACTCTGTCTAGCAGATTGTTTTTTGTGTAGCTTGCCTCAGGGCATTTTGACCTCTTAGAAGAGAATTTGAATGTTATCCAGGCTGCTAGGAAAAAACCTGCAAGGTCCAAGTAGGCCAGCTAATGGATTTGGTTTTGTCATTGCTTTGTAGAATGACAAATTAATCAATTTACGTTTGTCTATAACGTCTGACCAGGCTAGGTAAGAGGTTTAGGTTGAATCATGCAGAAGGTACAAGGCACCACTGGAGTTTACAGCAACTGTGTGAGTTTGTTGCTTTTTCCAGCTCCAATCATGTGGCAAAGTCATCTTTAGTGGATCATCAGGTTGTATGCCCCCGTTAGGCCCTCTCATCGCATCTGGAATCTGAACATAGTTGTCAATGTTATAGCTCCAAATCTTTTCAGCTGATGGCTAATGTACATATATAGGTGGTTACCTGAATGACTGCCTTTTCAGTTGACATGATATCATCTTGTAAATGTTACTAGCTTCAGGCTTTATTTGATTCTGTACAAACAGAAAGACAAATGCTGCTATCACTACCAAGGGTTGACATCAGAAAAGGTATTATTATTGGATCAACCAGTAATTTGAACAGCGCTATTAATCAAGTCACTTGTTTGGGTGCCAGAAGAAACTCACAGACCAATAAAGAATTTTTTGAACAAATAATATTTTCTAGTTTTACTAATGATTTAAACCAAAAGCACAAGGTGACATAAAGTGAAAATAATGGTGGTACAAATCACAAAATAATAGTAACTGTCAAGTTTCAATGTCTGCATTATCAAACAAAATTGAGACATGTGTTTCCAAACAGAAGTAGAAAAAGGGAGGGGAAAAAGAAAACATCCTAGTGTTATTGACTAGTGAAAAGAAAACCAGTGGAGTGGTAAGTTTGTGAAGACGTATAGAGGCCCCAGTGGTTAAGGTGACTGCGAAGATCTGAGGGTCTCCACAAAAAGCAATAAAGAGAAAAGAGAAAGGAGGAAAGATGTTTCTCCAGCATGGGGTCTGGCATGGATTCACATGCTCATGAATATTAGAGTATATATTGTCAGCCCAGTCTTGGCTAGGAGTCCGGAGATTGCTTAAGGTTGGTGATTTGGCAAACTATTATGAAGTAGTCAGCTGTTTGAGGTTGAGCCCTGGTGATAGTAGATTGATAAAAGCATTTTGTTTTCTTGAGCATCAAGCTATTCATATATAATTTGGGGGATGGTGAATGAATGGTGATAGCTCAGAATCGCTTTAAAGAAATTGATGTATACCGTTTCCCTTCGCAAAAAAAGTGAACGTGTATGTGAAACAACTGTAGTGAAAAAGGAACAAGTTACTTACCTGTAACTGTTATTCTCCAGCATGGGTCTGGCATGGATTCACATGCTCATGAATATTCCCCGTCGTCAGGCTGGGAATCCTCTGTAAAGAAAAAATCAGTTCCAGTTTCGTTTCTGAACTGTCTTTCTACTAATAACCAATCACTGGTCTCTGGCTCATACGTCATACTGTCCCCAGCCAATGACTGCCCTCTACCTAAGCCCTCCTCTGGCAGCCATCTTCAGATTTTTACTGCATGTTCAAGTGTTGGGAGTCCTCTTGCTGCTTAGCTCTCGAGGAACCGGAGGACCCCACGCCACTGTCGGCGCTCCCGTCGCAGCCGATGCCACCGCCGACGGAAAGGTCAGAAGACATCTCGCTAGCACTACACACCCTGTGCACAGAGATAAGGACAAGGTTGCCCTTACCTCCGGCGGACGATCCAGCAGCGCCTGGACCATCAGGGAGTCCTCCAGCCAAGCGTAGGCGAAGCCATCCGCCCCCACCCTTCCATCCTTCACCTCCATCCCCTCCGCAGAGGGATGAGACAGAGACAATGGGGACGGACGATGGCAGAGACGACGGAACAGATCTCCCATCGCCCCCATCGCCCCCTCCCGACGAAATTGGCTCATTTCATGCCATGATTGCCAGGGCTTCAGAGCTTTTCCAGCTATGCCCCGAAGAGCAGAAAAAAGGAGGGATTCCTTTATCAACAACGAGATCCCAAGAGGAAGACTGTACTCTGTCCCTCTGTTGGACGACATCTGGGACGAATGTTAGGGAGAATTCTCTGTTTAGGCTGAATTTCCCTACCTAGTGAGTCCCCCAGCAGCTTTGCTGGATTTCTGGGGTTTCTTTTTTCTCCTGCCAAGAGTGAGACTCTTTTACCCTCACTCTTGGGCATGTTTGAAGTGTGTTTTCTTGGTTAAACCTTGTGTTGAATGGGCTATGGGGTCTTTTACTCCATAGGGCCTCATGTATTTTTGTGATGTGGGTTACACAGCACCCTCTGTGCAGTAACCCAGGGGTGTCCTAGGGACTCCCCAACATAGACTCCATACCCTGGGACTGACTACTGTCTCCCAGGGCATGTAAAGTCACCAAAGACTTTACTAGTCTTAAATCCTGAACAGAACCAGTACAAACCATCATATTGTGGACGTACTGGCTGGGGCAATTCGATTGCCCCAGGGTCTGTTAGTCGAAGGGGCACGTCTCCGTCCCCCCTGATCGAGTTTTGGCTGGTGGCAGTGGAAACTACTTTTTATATTCAACCGCGAATATTTTCCTATGGGATTTCCCATTGTTTTAGGCTAACACATTTAATTATTTATTTACGGTAGCCTCAAACATACCGCCGGTTTATATATTTATTATTATAACTCCGGTTGGGATTTTTTGCCAAAACTTGATTCTAAAATGGCGTTGGCGTTCGCCTCTGTAACTCTGACCCAAAGTGGAGCCCTTTGTTCCACTTTTGGCGGGCTTCTCCACAGAAGCCCTCCAAAGTGGTGCCACTCTGTCTGGGGTACTTAGGAGGGTTGGAGGGGGATTTAGGCACCCTGGACTGAGTTACCTTGGTAACTCAAGTCGCACTCCGTCCTGATTGGCCCAAGTGGTGAGCCGGCCGGCTCACCACTTAGCATGTTTGAGTGACAGCTAGGCTGGGTGAATGGGGGTTTGCTGCATAAAAGCAGGGCTTTGGGGACTGGAACTTCAGAAGTCGCCACAGGACCAAGAATCCGACGAGGGAAGAGCTGAGCCGACCTGCTACAACGACACCACCCGGTGGAGCCCTGCTGAACCGTCTCACCACTTTTCCCAACGACCGAGGAGAACTCTTAACGGAGTGGCTCCTTCCCTTGACTGGTGGGGACAACCAGTTTTCACCTTCTTTCCGCTTCTTCGAGGTATCTCGTGGCCGCCTTGCCCGTGCCAAGCACCCTGGCAACCGGAATACCACACTTTTACCACAACCGTGAAAGTCGGTACAACCCTTTAACCGGAGGACTCCGCGGCTGGTTTCTTCCCGGGCAGTGCAACGACCTTCTTCTTCTGCTCTTCAGCGAGAACTTCTTCTTCCCTGACCGACGTCGAGCCTTGCTGCCACTGCCTGGAACAACTGCCACCGCTGGAGGATCCTTCCCGTTTAAGGTACCGTGTTCCGCCTGGCTTCCCTTGCCACCGACTGTACGGGGTAGTTTTAGTCCCCGGCTTTCGAACCTGGGAGTGCCTGGGACACCCTGGCTAAACTTTCTAAGCCTCTCTAAACTCTTTCTGAACTCTTTTGCAAGACTCTGAATCCCTAATAACTGTGTGATCTTGGGCACATTTTCGCTCTGTCTGCTCTAAGAGTGGGCCCTGCCTAGTGACTTTTGCTCACCTGTGACTTTGTGCTTCTTTGAGCCTACTGAAAGTGTTCTTGACCTTAGAGTGGTGTGTTTATCCTAATTCTGCTCTTTTTCCCTCCCTTCTTTGAACCACTAGAGTGTCATCTAACGTTAAGCACTCACCTCTGTTTGAATTATGTGGTGTTAACCAAGAGTTGTCTAGTTAGGAATAAGGGTTGGGACTGCTTTCCATATAACTGTGTTTGAAGTGTTTTACGATATATTGCTAGAGTGTTTTCAACTTATGTGTTCTTAAAATAAATAACTATATACTTTTGAAACCAAGCTCTGGTCAGTGTTTGCTTGTACTATTGTGTTTGAGTACCTATTGTGTATACTTTGCATACTGCCTAACTCTTCTTGAGGGAAGTCGGACTGCTCAGCCACAGCTACCAGGTAAATCTGGGTGGTGCAGACTGCTACCAAGTGGGTTTACTGCTATACCTGTAGTCTTAAATCTTTTGCAGTGTTCCCTAAGGGAACTGCACAGGTTTCTGCCTAACAACGAAGGATTGTCCCTTCTGAAGAACCCATCCACGGCCCCTGCAAAGAGAGACCGGTACGAGAAGAAGTACCGGGTCCCAGACTCAGCACCTATGTGCCTCAGGGCGCAACCGTCCCCGGACTCAATGGTCTCTGCAGCGGCCAAGAAGAAATCGGCATGGGTGACGGCATCAACTTCCACTTCCCTGCCGGATGGCGAGGGGAAGAAGCTGGACGCCATGGGACGTCGGGTCATCTCGACGACCATCAAGGCGGCCAACGCTCTCGCTATCGTGGCCCGCTACGATAGGGAGCTGTGGTTTAAAATCGCCCCCCTCCTGGACTTTCTTCCAGACGACAAGATGGCGGAAGCCCTTGAAATCTTGCAAGAGGGCGAGGTGGCTTCGTACCATGCCATCACGTTAGCCACGGACATCGCCGACACCGGCTCTTGCCAGATGGCCAACAGCATTTGCCTTCACGGCGAGGTTGGCCTAGGGCCACCGACTTCCATCAGGACGTACAGACCAGGGTACTGGACATGCCCTTCGACGGGAACAACCTGTTCGGCAAGTCAGTGGACGAGTCACTGCAGGCCATCAAAGCAGACACCGAGACGGCATGTGCCTTGGGCACACCATCAGCGATGGCCGTCCTTTCAGACCTCCAGAGGCAATTCTCAAGGTGCCTCCAAAGGATTTGGTGGCAGCTCTTTGTCGTACTGTCAGGCGGCCCGTTCTTCATTGCAGGAACCCTACAGAGGCCGCAGCAAGGCCGGTGGACATCGTCGTTGCCGCCAAGGGGCCCAAGGCGGTAAGGCCTCGGCAAAGCAGGACTGAACCGGCCGTGATGTCGGGCCCCCACCCGAGCACCCTGGTCGGAGGCCGACTGGCGAACTTCGTCGGTGTGTGGAAATCCATCTCCACTGACCGTTGGGTGCTGGATGCCCTGGCCCACGGACACACTCTGGAGTTCCAAAGGAAGTGTCACTGTTTTCCACTTGTGGTCCGGAATGAAAACCACATTCCACAGCTACTTCTGGAGGTACGAGTGATGCTGGAAAAGGGTGCAATAGAGCTAGTCCCGAAGAGGCTGCGGGGCTCCGGAGTGTACTTGCGGTACTTCCTCGTCCGAAAGAAGACCGGCAGCTGGCTGCCCATCTTAGACCTCTGCTGCCTCAACAAATACATCAAATCCCAGAAATCTTGGATGGTCACTCTTCAGCACGTGCTGGGACAGCTGGAAGAAGGGGACTTCCTGTTGTCACTGGACCTAGAGGATGCATACTTCCACATCCCCATACACAAGGGACATCAAACGTTTCTGCGCTTCGTGGTCAAAGGGCGGCACTATCGGTTCAAGGCACTGCCCTTCAGTTTGAAGTCGGCACCAAGGGTCTTTACCAAGTGCCTGGCACCGGTGGTGGTGCGGCTGCGCCCGCAGGGGATCCACATCTACCCCTATCTGGATGATTGGCTCATCCGAGCGAAGTCAAGGGAACTCGCCGTTGATCACACAGCGAGGACCGTCCGCCTGCTCACGGAACTGGGGTTCTCGATAAACTATGCAAAGTCCTGCTTGGTGCCATCGCAGGACGCTTTGTTCCTGGGAGCCAGGCGCAACACAGTGACGCGGCTGGCTTCACTGTCGGAGGAAAAGATAAAAGCCATCCTGGGTAAGGTACAATGGCTGTTGACCATGGAAGTTGTCAGGGTGAGGTCCATCAAGTCCCTGCTCGGCATGATGTCGTCATGCATCTTAGTAATTCGGCTGTGCAGGTGCGGCCGCTGCAGGAGTTCCTTGATGCCCGTTGGATACAAGTGGCAGGAAGCTTCAAAGACAAGATTGCCCTCAACGAGACTTTCCGTCAAGCAATCTGGTGGTGGGGCACCTGCGCGCATCTCACGGCGGGCATGGACTTCCAGACTCCAGCGCATTAGGAAACGGTGATGACAGACGCCTCCTTGGAGGGATGGGGCACGCACACCGGAGATCTCCACGCAAGAGGCCTTTGGCTCCTGGAGGAGAGGTCGCTGCACATCAACGTCCTGGAGCTCCGGCCTGTTTTCTGGGCCCTCAGGTCCTTCCTTCCGTCCCTCAAGGGCAAGGTGGTACGGGTCTTCACCGACAACACCACCACAATGTTCTACAACCGGAAGCAGGGGTGCACCAGATCCACGGCTCTGTCCAAGGAAGCGCAGGATCTGTGGCACTGGGCCATCGCCCAAGGGATGTTCCTGGTACCCTTTCACCTGGCAGGAGTGAAGGAACACTGTCGCCGACTCGCTCAGAAGGGAGCTGCGCTCTTGCCACGAGTGGGAGCTTTGGCAGGATCACGTGGATCTACTATTCCGAAGATGGGGCAATCCCCAGATCAATCTTTTCACAACAGCGACAAACACCAAGTGCCGGAGGTTCGCCAGCAGGTTTCCTCAGCCGGGGAGCATGGGGGATGCATTCTCCTTCCCCTGGGACAGCCTGTTCCTCTATGGGTTCCCACCGTTGCGTTTGCTTCTGAGACTCCTCAGTCAACTCAGATGGTCCCGGTGCTGGATGATCCTCGTCGCACCGGCGTGGCCGAGGCAGATATGGTACCCGGACCTTCTGTACATGTCAGTGTGCCCTCCAGTCAAATTTCCGGCGGATGCGGATCTTCTCGCCAGGGATGGGGGCACGATCCTGCACCACGACCCAGGATCGCTGAACCTGCAGGCCTGGCTCCTGCAGCACTAGAGTTCGGAGACTACGATATCCCGGCGAACTGCAAGGAGGTACTTGCCAAGGCCAGGGCTTCCTCGACTCTTAAGTGCTATGGACATAAATGGAAGAGGTTCTCTGTCTGGTGCCGTGCACAGAAGATCAATCCTCTGCGGATTACGGTCCGTCACGTGCTGCCGTACTTGCTGTCGCTGGCCAAGGCGGGGCTGGCGCATGCCTCCATCAAAATTCATCTGGCGGCTATCTCCCGCTACACCAGAACTCTGGGGCGGTCGTCGCTGTGGTCTCACCGCCTGGTGAAGGAGTTCATGAAAGGACTGTTCCGCTTGTTCTTGCCGGTGAAGGCTCCAGCCCCGGCATGGGAGCGCAACATGGTGCTGACCAGGCACATGGGTCCACCATTCGAGCCTTTGCATTCGGCGCCGCTGAAATTCATGTCGTGGAAGATGGCGTTTCTTGTGGCCATCCCCTCCGCACGACGAGTGGGAGAGATCCAGGCCCTCTCCTGTAAGCCTCTGTAACTGACATTCCACCAGACAAGCGTAGTGCTGAGGACGCAGCCCTCCTTCATGCCCAAGGTGCCGTCGGACTTCCATCTCAACAAGCCCTTGGTGTTGCTTGTTTTCTTCCCGTCGCCTTCGTCGCCGGCTGAAAGGACTTTGCACTCGCTGGATGTGGCTAGAACGCTGAAGTTCAATGTGGACTGCACGATGAGTTTTCGGAAGACATCACAGCTGTTTGTGAACTTTGACCCTGTGAACCAAGGGAAGGCACTCTCCAAGGCTTCCATTTCCAGATGGCTTTCCGGCTGCATCATGCACTGTCACCGGTTGGCAAACCGACCGTTGCCCGGCTGTCCGAGAGCCCATTCGACCAGAGCGACCGCTGCTACTACGGCGTTCCTGTCTTGCGTGCCCCTGCTGGACATCTGCAGGGCAGCTACGTACAGGTCGACGCACACCTTCATGAAATTCTACTGCGTCAACCGGGATTCCAGGGAGGAGTGCAGAGTCGGCCAAGCAGTGCTGCGCAACCTGTTCGCTTGAAAGTGAGCCTGGTGAGGAGGTAAGAGATGCTTAATGTTGAGTTGTTGAAATGCTTAATGTTGAGCCTTGCCACCTCCCGTGGTTGTGCATGTGCGTACTGCTATGTATTCTTGTATTCACGAGCATGTGAATCCGTGCCAGACCCATGCTGGAGAAGGAACAAGTTACTTACCTGTAACTGTTGTTCTCCAGCATGGGTCTGGCATGGATTCACATGCGGACCCTCCCTCCAACCCCTCTGCGGCTCTTCTCTTGGTCCTACAGTCACTTTACGTGCTACCCAATCTGAAGATGGCTGCCAGAGGAGGGGCTTAGGTAGAGGGCAGTCATTGGCTGGGGGCACAATGACACAGAGACCAGTGATTGCTTATTAGTAGAAAGACAGTTCAGAAACGAAACTGAAACTGATTTTTTTCTTTACCGAGGATTCCCAGCCTGACGACGGGGAATATTCATGAGCATGTGAATCCATGCCAGACCCATGCTAGAGAACAACAATTACAGGTAAGTAACTTGTTCCTTTTTCACTAGTTGTTTCACATACACGTGCACTTTTTTTGCGAAGGGAAACGGTATACATCCATTTCTTTAAAGCGATTCTGAGCTATCACCATTCGATCACCATTCTCCCAATGATCTAGCTTGATGCTCAAGACAAAAAAAAATGCTTTTATCAATCTACTATCATCAAAGCTCAAACCCAAACAGCTGAATACTTCCTAATAGTTTGCCAAATCACCAACCTTTTGCAATCTCCGGACTCCTAGCCAAGACTGGGCTGACCATACATACTCAAACAAAGAAAATCCAGAGCACTATAGAACATTTAAACCTTACCCTTTCGACAACCCCACTGCTCAACCCGAGCATCAGTCCACCTGCATTCAAAGCCTTCACACCTACATAAGCATGGGAAATATGAAAGATAATAATGAACCTGAAGGCACTGTCCACTCAAGCCAACCCTGGCCCAGTCCCCATAATCAAAGAAAATAGACCCCTACTAGCCCCCACATAGCACAACTCTATCATGCCTCATTCTCAACTGGCTCGCATGCCACAGAGCTAAAAAAAAAAACAATATTTGGATCACTCCTGAAAAAAGAGCCCAGACAAATAGATCTCTAATCTACCATTCATAGCAAAAACTGGAGAAACTAGTATCCACCTCCTCCACAACAATCAATCTGGTTTCAGACCCCACAAAGGTGCTGAAAACAACACTTCTATACATGAGAGAACGCATCCTGCTTGTATGAGATAACAACCCTCCTGCCTATCTGATCCTTCTAGGCTTCTCTTACCATTTGACACTGTCCATCAACTGCACTTCTTCAACACCTGCATTTCCACATGGGCATAAATGACTCTGCCGTAAAATGGTTTGAGTCTTTTCTCCAAAACCACACCACTGCAGTAAAAGTCAGAGATTACTCTCAATCCCAAAGGAAGTTACTCAAGGAGTGCCTAAGGGATCCACCTTAACCACATTGCTCTTCAATGCCTATATGAAGCCCCTCACATATATTATAGAACAATTCACACCCATATTTCAAGAATACACAGACAACACAAAACTTGTCCTCTCCATTTCATCAAACATTGAATCCAACTCCATTAGTCAATGATTTACAGCTAGGCAAAAATAGATGTCCCAAAACAACTTCTACCTCAACTTCTACCTCAACCCGAGCAAGACAGAGTTCATGGTCCTTGGCACCCAGCACACTCACCTCCTCTCTTTTTATATTGCCCACTGAACTAGGAATGCCCCTTTGCGCACTTCAGAAGCACAGATCCTGGGAATCCTAATGAACACTGATCTATCCCTTAAACCACATATATGAAAGACCTCACCAAAAAATAAAACCTAAGCATTCTCAGAAAGATGCCCCCTTCTTGGATCTTAAGCAAAGGATCATCATCTACAATACCCTAATACTTTCCAAACTAGAATACTGTGATTCTCTCTATACAAGTCTGTGTTCAGAAAACCTAAAATTACTCAAACTTATCCAAAATAAAACTGCAAGATGCTTACTAAATCTCAAGCCTTATGACCATATCAACTAAAATAGAACTCAAAATCCTAAACACTACCCACAAAACCAATGATCCCTATGGTCATCCAATAAGAAGGCTAAACAAACACCTCTCAAATTCTGGTGCAAAAAAAAGGAGGCAAATCATTCTCTTCTCTAACCCCCACCCTATGGACCAAACAAGACTACATCTCACAAGAACCGACATTCAACACCTTAAAAACAAAACTACCCCACGATGGGTACACTGCCAACACACACCTAAACATACCACCTGCTTCAGCCTTCATGCACTTAACTCTTCAATAGATTGACTCCTCATTTTCAACTACATAAGCCCTGAGACGCATCAGCTGCCCCTTTCTACGCCCTCCTCCTTCCACCTTGGTTAAGACCTTCCCTACCACACCTTCCCTCCTTCCATCTCCTTTTTACCACAATAGCACTTACATAGTAATCACTTTCAGACCCCATAGCACATTTATCTCTACAGTATACTGCACTTACTTTCATTCCAATCCTAGCCTCCGTTCATTGTTACACTCCCTGCCCACCCATTTCCCCACTCCCCTCTCTTGCAATTCTGGAACATACTCTCTTTTGCCTTGATAGTATTTGCTTATACTAACCCTAATTAAATGTCAATGGTCTGTACATGCTTTTACATCCTGGCAGCAACCAGATTATGTTGGCGCCTTAAAGCACTTGTTCGGTCTGGCTCCTGTGTAAAAGACACCAATAAAATAAACATCAATACAAAGTTCTTCACAGGTACAAGTTTGTCCATTGCATTAACCCTTCATACGTTCTGAAGGTGCTCTCTGAACCCAGAAATATGTCTTCAAACCTTTTTTATGCAGAAAGGACCTTACACAATCTAGAGTGTCGCATGGCCCAAATGTTTTTTCTGAGTAGGACTAAAGTAGTGTTATTCTGATAAGATGTATGTAACATATGGATGCTGTAAGGAAGAAAGTCACCTTTTGCTCATTTTTGTAAATCCTCTCCACGTGTTGCTTGTTCTTTGGGATACACTTACCATTTATCCCAATGGAGCTCACTGGCTATGTGGCATATTTTTTGGTGGCCTTTTGTGGACACTCCTGGCCTTCAAAAGTAAAAGATGCATTTTAGTCGCTTTGGGGCAATATTCTGAACAAAGCACGGGTCCTGGTTGGTAGCAGTGAGCATGCAGTGTTGGCCAGCAAAAGAGGAACAATAGGACCTATTGAGATACTTAAAGCAGCACGTCACATAGGGTGACCTTTGCAGCTCTGTACATCTTAAAAACTGTTGAAGTGGCCATTTATTCAATTATCCGCAACCATGTTTCCTAAATGAATTACTTAGGTCTATTCTCTGTTCTCTTGTTGGTTCATTTGATAGGTTTTCTGTGTCTCCTTTTCTTTCTTAAGCTTGTATCATGTAGATTGTTCTGGGTGAGCCTTTTCCCATCTTTTCTTGGAGTACTACCACCATTTTGGGGAAATCTACATTGTTGTTAGTTGTTGCTCCTTTTGATGGCCGAAGATGGACCGTAATTCAAGGGGTGAGCATTGAACAGTAGAAATTCACATGCGTTGTTAGGCGTGATGGGGTAAGGAGGCTGACAAGATGGTATTATTTTGGCTATAGACTTTCATTCAAATAAAGAAAAGAACCAGTCTGTCGCTATTTCTAGAGGGGGTTTCCCTTCCTCAACACAGAATAACTTGGGTTCTCGTCAGGATGTAAGTCAAAAGAAACTGATATACCATCCCCTGTCCAAACCAACTACTCTATCCCTACCACTAACAAACCAAGAAAATGAACTTCTGATCCAAGCCACCACGAAAATGGCTTCCTTCTCCTGGTAAAAGAATCCAGTGTTAGTCTGAATTAATCACAGTCACTTGCAATATGATCCGATTTACCAAATTTGCTTAGAGCAGGAGAATGACTCACTTCTTCTGGTCTATCTGGAAGAGCTCTGGAGACTGTCCATTGATAGTCCTTATAGTCCTTTGGGCAAATCTTTAGAAGTCTCTTTACTTCCTCACAAGAGTTTGTGAACAACACAGTTAAGACTATCAACTCTTCTTATTGCTGGAGCTTTGTCAGGACTTTTTATATCTTGACTATTAGGGAGATTACTCCCTGACAGTTCTTGGTCCTTTTGGTATCTTTCACATAAGTTTGGTTTCCCACTGTGACTAGGAAGTTCACTCCCGAAACACTCTTGAGATGTATGGTTTCTTGTGTCACCACTGTGATGAGGGAGATCACTCCCAATGAATATTTTATTCTTTGGGCTCCCTAGACCCCACCTGGCTTTCCCGCAACTCCCATTACCTGTATCTTCACACGGGAGAGCTACCGGTTCTTGCGGGGGCCTCCGGTCGCTGTTGGTTCTGCCCGCGCTCAGCGTGTCTTCCTCTGCTGAGCTGTTGCTGCAGCGGTCTCTGCGTGTTTTTTTTCTCCAAATATGGTTAATTAGCAAAGTGGTTCTGTTACAACATATCAAGTCAGTATCAAGCATATTAATACACCAAATCACCCTGTAGGATTTTAAACATTTTAACCCTTACCCCCAACAATGAGAATTAACTCTCCTACCCCTTGCCACCCCCCCACACTGTTAGTCTTTTGTGGCTCGAGGACTACCACACCGAAAGTCTCTTGGGGCAAATGTTCATGTTGAGCCGGGAACATCCCATGAGTCACTGTTTCCAGCAACAGGTCCAAATCGGGGCACGTATATCCCCTTCTTCCCTCCTCACCCCGTCATTGGCATGGTTTTGCCAAAACCTCTTTGCAAACCGGGCGAGAGCTCCGTCGTTGCCACTCTCACCCTGTCCCCTCCGTCCCCTGCATCTCCATCCCCTTGCAGTCTCTCCGGATCATAGTAGCCAGAAACATGGCCCACTCTGTGGCACGTGTTGAGGTTTTGTCGTGCAACCGCTTGGTTAAGTCTTCCGTTCTGTATAGATCCAGTGCTTTATGTGCCCATTCTTTCTCGGACGGGAGATTCTCCCTCTTCCAACCTCCTGCCAGGCATGCTCTTGCTGCCAGGAGGAGATAGTGCGGCATGTGCGGGAGTTTTAGCCATTCTCCTTCCACTATTTGCATGCCGAACAGCGCCAGTACGGGCTCTACCTCCCTCTCGATGTCCTCCAGTCCCTTGATCCACCCCAGGACTTCCTTCCAATACTGTTGCGTCTTCCCACAGCTCCACCACATGTGCCAATAATCATCCGTCTGTCCACATTTCCTCCAACAGTGAGGATCTGCTCCTGGGAACATTTTGGGCAGCCTCGCAGGGTCCCACTGCCATATATATAACAGCTTCAAGCCGTGTTGCTTATACTGGCATGCCACTGACGTACGGTGGGCACTGATGCATAGTTTTTCCCATTGCGCAGATTGCATTTCTAACCCCAAATCTCTGTTCCATTTCTGCTTAGTCCCGCTAATATCATCCCCTTTCGCTTCTAACAGCGCCTGGTACAGCCTGGATATGACACCCCTGGTGCCCTTCTCTGAATGCAGCCGTTTTTCTGTCCGGGTTAGGTCTCTTTGTAGTTCCTTCTTCCAGTCTTCCAACATTAGTACCCCCTTGAGTTGTAGGTACTTAAAGACAGATATGTTCCCTATCCCCAGTGTTTCTTGTAAATCAGTTAACTTTATGAACCTGTCTTTCTTCAAAATCTGCCCCACTCTTTCGAGTCCTGCCTCGAACCAGTCCTGAAATCTCCCATGATCCGGGATACGTTCCTGTATCGGGGGGGGGCATATATGGCTCAAGGGTGATGGCCAGGTGGTGACACCAACCATTTCCCTCTTAACTCTCCAAACCTCCAGAGGGGACCCAGGATTTTATGTGTGTACGCCATTCGGAGCCGCAGACGCTGGTGCCCAGAGCCATTCTCCCAGAGTTACGGGCCTGAAAATGAAGTTTTCTATCCCCACCTATTGCCTGCCTCTTTCCACACGTAGGTGAGGTATAAGGGCTCTCAATTGGGACACTTTGTAGTAGGTTTGCATCTCAGGTAGTCCCACCCCATCTTTTTCTTTCAGCTGTACTATGATATGATATGATAAGGCATTTGTAACGCGCCTATACACAAGTGCAGTTTATACGCCACCCTTTGCTTTTTCCCGTGCCAGAGGAATCTCAGTATCCTTTTTTTAATCTCTGAGAAGTGTAATACCGGGAGTTCTATCGGGAGTGCCTGGTAGAGGTATAGCACTTTGAGGAGGAGCATCATTTTGATCGCGTTCACCCTTCCGAGCCAGGAGACTGTCAATTTCGACCAGGCCTCCAAGTCTCTGAACACTCGGTGTAGCAGTGGGGGGAAGTTGCATTTGTATAATTTATTCAAATTCCTCTGAATCCTCACCCCTATGTCGCTCCTCTCTTCAGGGATCTCTAGGTCAACCCACCTATCTAGGTAAATCCTCTGTGGCCCCATGGAGTGGGAGGAGGGTTGATTTATTGACGTTGACCTTGAAGCATGACACCTCCCCGTATTCCTCCAAGACCCTAAGCACCCTTTATATCAATTCCGTTGTGTCCAAGAGGTATAGCAATATGTCGTTGGCATACATGCTTAACTTGTGTGTCTGTGCTCCTACTTGTATCCCCTTTATCTGACCGTCATTTCATATCCTTTCCCCTAACGGATCCATCATCAGGGAAAACGGGGGTCAGAGAGAGTATCCCTGCCTAGTGGTCCTGCTGAGCTTGAACTCCCTGGAGTGTGCTCCATTCACCACCACACTCACCAATGGATAAGAGTAGATTGCTCCTAATGCCTGTCACATTCTTTCCCCCACTCCCAATTTATGTTGTATTGCGAAGAGGAAACCCCATTCCACCCCGTCGAAAGCCTTTTTCGGCATCCAGGCTAAGTAAGGCCTGATCCCCAGTGTTACACTCTGTGTGTTCTATGAGGTCAAGTGTCTTTCTAACTGCGTCCGGGCCTTGTCTCTGCATGTTTTATGGACCAAACGGTGCAGCTCTGAGAGGCCAAGCCACCGCTGGATTCTTGCTGCTTATGCAGCGAGCTGGGATCCTTCCGGCTCACGTAATTTCTTTCTCCATCTTCAGAGATCAGCTGTCTCTCGATGCTTCGGACAGCATGGGATTGAATTACCCGGACCTTGCAAGATGGACTCCAGCTTCTCTTGCTGCTTCTCCTGCTCCTGAACAGCCTTAGTCATTCCTTGGTCTTTACTTGATACTGCTGGCCAATCCTAGTGTAGCATCAATGTTTGTTGTCAAAACCTTAGAAGTTACTTTCATGCCTCCAGTTGGTCACTTCATCACAGTTCTTAGATAATCCTTTCTACTGTTGTGCTGTGTGTTTTTTTTGTTTCTTCTTTGTCTCAGCCCTAACTGGTCTTGCAGATGCAATAGTAGAGACTTCACAATAAGACCCAGTAGTAGTTTCAGGTTGTGAGGGATAAGGAGTCAACAGAACCATGGCTTTTGGGAACAAAGTGTAAAGCGTTTAGGGAGGTCTTTCACATGACGGCAGTCCTTATCCCCATGAAGGGAGTCTCTCCCTCTGATGTCCTCCCGCTTTTTACCATTCCCACAGGGACTATTGGGCAGCAGCGTCACCTCCTAAACCTCATAGGGCTCTCCTCTGGGGAGAAATGGCAAGATCCTCTGAATCGTCACAGTTGTTAGAAAAAGGCAGAGTAGGATGTGTTATCTTAAAACAAGGTTGTAATTGGTAAACTTTCCATTTGTTGTACAATTCTGTTCTCTGGACCAATGTTTATCATTTTAATACCAACTAAAATCAGGCTATTCAGCAAGTTCTGTATAGACCTCTATTTCATCCATCTCTTATTGAGAAAAATCACAACGCAAAGAGGCAGGTTATACGTAGATGAGAAAAGAGTGCGACAGAATGCCCTTCAACCACCCCTTTTAATAATGTTTCTGTTTTTTTGCAGAGAGAGCGCTCTTCAGTCTTGAGTGTGCGTTTCACCCTGTGTTCAGTCTCACCAGTGGAGCTTGCCGTTTGGATTATCGCAGGACGGAAAACAGGTTAGCTCCCAATTTAACTTTCATCCTAGCACTCTACCTGTATTTGCAAAATATTACTTTGAAATGTCTTCTCTGTGACTAAACCTACACTTACATAATGTTCTTTCTTAAACCTTTACACGGAAAACACATAAGTTGTATCTATACACCACTTTGTGCCATTTAAGTTAGAAAATGCACTTATTAGAGCAACACTATGAATATATGGAAATCTAACGGATTATGCACAAACAAAAAGAAATCATTGTAATTTTTTTCAGGACACCATATTTTTTGCTGTGAGCAATTGTTTTGGTACTGAGAAACTATTTTAAACAAATAAAAGTATCCAGTGAGTGAAGTAGTTAAGTAGCACCTGTTGCAGTAATTTTAGCCATTTGAGAAGGAAGAGAGTTTGGTAGCCCTTGCTGTGCTAAGAGGCAGGATTACTGAAAGAGAAAGTATGTAAGGAGTACATTAAAATTACATGTGACCTTTTGCTGCAGTTGTTGTTGGTCATGATTGAAGTGATTTCGCTACCTGAAATGTATAAAGTGAAAGCACAGCTTATAATGTGGGGCAGTCAAATGAGCCACCATTGTTTCCTTTTGGACTGAATTAGGGTTGACATTCAAGGAATTTGGGGTACTCGGGTTTTTTCAGTCATGGCAATGTGCGAAGATCGACAGGCTGTTGAATGAACACATTGTCACTTTCTTTCTGCTTTTTTTTATTAGCAGATTGTGAGCCACAGACTTCCAAAGTGAAGAGGAAACGGTCACAAGCACGTGTCTATTAACTAGTGAGCTTATGCCCAGTGTTTGTAACCATTATTACCCAGAAAGAAATCTCTAAACCAAATTCCTTTTACTGTAGTAATTAAAATAGTTCCATACATATAAAAAATTCATCAAAAAATATGATCATTAACAGAATATGTGCATTTGTGGCAAAAACTAGACCTCGAAAGCTGGAATTACTGGAGAGGAAATTTAGATCTGCAATAGAGGAAGGAATGTACATCGGTGTTTACATTTGACTAATGGTTTCCATTTCCTAAATTGTGAACTCCTACAGTCGATGAGGCATTCCAGGCCCACCCAATCTCCTAATTTCCTGTTGGCTTTGAACCACAGGGTGACAGTCTCTAGTGTCATAAAAAGGGGAGGAACAGAACACCATGAGATGAGAGTGTGAGGTTTACACAAGGTTTATCAATATCATTTATCACTCACGTTGGCTCTAGTTACATTTCTGATGATAACCTTTGCTAGTATTGAAAGGGTAATGGGTCTGGCTCAACTACAGGTGCAAGATGGCACCTAACAAGCATACATTATGTTTTCTTTTCTTTTATTATTTTCGTTGTATTGTTTTTTTTTGTGTTTTCTCGTGGGTAGCCCATTATCTAGAAATATTGCTACGTGATGCAAATGTTGCAAAGAAGCATTGAAATATCATGCTACTTTTAATGAAATTTGTCAGAATCGGGAATTGCCACCCCCTGTGGCTCCTCACCTGAATCCTTAGAGGAATCTTCCTGGGGGATGTCTTGCGTCTTCTCCTCCTGTCCTTCTTGGTCTCTTCTGGTTCTTTGTCTGTTTTAGATCCCTTTTTTCCCTTCTTGCGCTCGTAGAGATAAGGATGGTCTCCACTTGAGGCCACCTTGACTGTGGTGTGAACAGGCAGTCAGGGGAACCCAGGGGAGCCAGTCCCTTGTTCACAGGGAAAAAGCCGATTAAGGCAGAAACAACCCTGGTAGATCGTAGGTTTAGAAAGCTGAGAAATGCCAAATGTGGAGGAGGCTGATGAATAGTGAATACCTCTGAAGGCCGGTACACAAGTCGAAAGGAAAGGAGTCCAATGTGTCCTGGAGAACTGAGATGTATGAAGAAATCCTCGTAGATGTCAGTTGAAAGGATGAAAATAGCCTACAGTAGGGGAAAAGGAGGAGTGAATTGAGGAGCAGCCAACCAGAACAATACAGGTCAGGATGCCCTGGGAGGAATGATACTGGTAAGAGTAGGAAGTAAGTATAGAATGAGAGAGGGAGCGAAAGGGAGAGAGAGAATATAAGGGTAAGCACGAGGTAGAAGAACTGTGTGAGTGCGGACAAGCGAGAGAGATAGAACAGAGTTCTGGTAAGCGAGAGTGAGACTGGGCGATCGAGAGAAAGAGAGAGCGAGAGGTACAGGGTGAGCGAAGAGCGAAGCAGGGCGAGTGAGAGAGAGGGTGACAGCGAGAGCGAGAGGTACAAAGAGAGCGAAAGAACGAGACAGTGAGATACGAAGGATAAAAGGCAAAATAAACGAACCAGTGGTCCGCGAACTCAAGGGAACAAACTGAAAATGAAAGGGCAAGAAAGCAATAGAACGAGAGCGAAGCCGGTTCTGGGAAAACCGGAAGAGAGAGTGCGAGACAGGAGTGTAGGGATCCGGAGACAGAAGCACAGAAAACTGCAGCAGACAGGCTGAAAAACAACGAAGGAAAAGTCCAAAGGGACAGAACTCGAGGAGAGGGCACTGCAAACGGAGTAAGCGAAAGGCTGACTATGCAAGTTGCAATGCAAGGCATTGTGGGCGTGGCCTCCTTAAAAAGGAACAAGAACAAAAACAAAAAAGACTAGAGCGGTAAAGGAACCTGCGAGGTGTCTATGAAAGCCTCCATCTTTTCCACAGTGCTCAGGGTCGCGTTGTGACAAAATTTGATGATGTGAAGATTTTAATATGAGATAATGTAAAAGTACTTTGTGTACTAAACACATTTTTTAAAATAAAAATGTCAAAAAATTAAATAACAAAATTAGATGCTCACCGGGGGATAAATGGTCCAATACAAATGTAATGAGTCCTTAAAACCTTTGTTGTCCCTACCTTGTCCCGTCTGTAGGCAAATGGTTGGCCTGGATGCCCCGACAGTAAGGGAGATCCCCGAAACACGTTCTTCTGATGTCCCTTCTCTGCTCTTGTAGATTCAGAAACGAGCTGAGCAATACCCATGGCCACTTGAGATTTTCTGTAACAATAGGAGGTGGTAGCATTCTTCAATCAAGAGAAAAAGGTCGGGCTTGGTGAAATGATACAATGTATTCCTTGCTTTGGAAGGTCCTGAGTCTAAAGGTCTCGGCTGTAGTCTAGAAAGCAAGGTTCTTGGTTGATTCCCAGGACAATGTCCAGCGTAGTTACTCTGTCTCAATGGTCCAGTGCACGTCTTACCTTCCGTGGGTCCTGGAACCTGGTTATAGCTTTTTGTTGGTGCTGGGGCCTGTCACCTCCTGGGAAGTTGGGATGCTCCCGATGATCATTGGACCCTTCATGTAGTCTGAGGTTGGATGGGCTTTGCAGTGGTTGGGCAGGTGGGTAGTTCTCCCCCCTCTCTGAGGGGTCTCTGGTGCTTTGTTGTTCCACTTACGACTAGTTGTGTAGGTTTTACAGTCTCCCAGAGATGACTTGATTAGAATGTATATGCCCTCTACCTAGGTTGAAACTCTCTGAACTTGGTGAAAGAGCACCCCATCCGCTCTTCTCAATTTAAGGGATAAATATCACCCTTGACTCCCTTTGACCACTCTATAAATATCTTGTCTTGCATATGCCAGCTCCTTTGGCGGGTTTTCCGCAGGCTGATTTCTCTTACACAGAGTCCCAAACTGATTACTCTTTCAGGGTATGCACTGTAACCTGTCCTTTCTGAGAACTGGCTTTGTCCCAGGTAACTCTCCTGGTCTAAGTTCAACAGTTCTTTGCCTCTGGCACTTGCTCCTCTGTTTCCTCCTCTTTGCTCTTTGTCACCCTTTTTCTTCTGCTCTTACTCTTCTTGTTCCTTCTGTTCCTAGCTTACTCTCTCCTCAATTGAATCTCGTCTTCTCCCCACAAAGCTAGTATAGAGTTCCAGCTTCTTTTATATTGTGTCATACATTTACATTGTGAAGACAGTAATGGATGCGGTTAGAGATAGTATAGTGTTAGGTTTGGGGTCAAGGGTGAGAGGGGGAAGAATATGGGGTAGAAAAGAAGGGGGATTACAGGGTATCTCCCCCCGCAATGACAAAATAAATGTCTGCCGAAGTGAATGTAGACAAAGCAAAGACATACATCCGGCCCTCCCTCCCCCTGATACAGTTAGGGCAATTACACAAGAATATAATATGTAGATCAATAGCAGTCTCAATAGATCTATTTACTTTCCAGTAGGTTGAGGACTCCTAATCTTATAAAACAGGATAGGCTGTGAAAATCCAGTTTCATATAATGTAAGTTCTGGGTCCATACTCAAGTCATGTATTTGTTTCTCTCACACCAGCAATCATTTCTTTCATAGCTAAAATCTACCAAACCTTTTTCATCTACATATCAGTAGACCAAATTATGCTCTGTCTGGAGTGTGCCAGGATAGATAATTAGTCTGCCATAAGTAAATGTGCTAATAGACAGAGAAACCCCATCCCACTGGAACTCCAACTCTTATCTTTCAAATGTAGAATATAAAAGAATGGTTGAAGCGGTATATCAAGCCCAATTTTCTCCTGGAGTCTGGATCGTATCTCAAGCCAAAACCTTTTAAGGATAGGCAGTTCCAGACCAAATGGAGTCGGGTACCCCTGTGTAAGCACTCACCAGCACTAATCAAATATAGTGGAATCAAGAGCATGTCGTTTATCAGGTGTACATACTGTGAGGATCTTTGAATAGGTTCTGCTAATTGTGTGCAAAAATATGATTTTTCCAAATACTTGAAGATTTCTTCAAAGAGCATATATTCCAGTGCCTTGCTCAAGTCCTTTTCCTTGACTTTGCAGTAAGTTCTAGCCTCTATATTTACCCCATTTTTCATTAGCAAGTATAATCTGGATGCAAGTGCTTTGGTGGAAGTGGATGACTGAAACAAGACCTCCAGTGGTGTGACTGCTCTTGACAGTGCATCTTTAAATTGAAGGTTAAGGAGCCAGTGGCACACCTGATAATACCGGAACCGGTCTCCTTCTGTCAGGCCATAATCCCCATTGCAACTCTCAAAGTATTTATTCTTTCCTCCCGTCAAGAAATCGTTGGCTTTCCTGCAACCCTTTGATGGCCACTCCAAAGTAGAAAAATCGCTATTTGCTATAAAAGGTGTGTAGGCTGAGGGAAAAGTTTGCCGCCCACCCCTTCCATTTCCCACACAATCCCAGGTCTCCAGACTTGATTTGGTGACAAAGCTGCAACATAATCCTTGAGCTGTCGCCTTTTTTGTCAAGCAATGTTAAGCCCATATTTCTTTACACCCTACAGACTGTTTTGTAGAAAGCCACTTTTTTCAGTGCATCTTTGTACCCACTCTATCATTAGTCTATCTGAGCAGCCACAAAAAAGTGGAATAGCCGTAGCACAGCTAGGGTCTCCTCTCAACCTATGGGCATATTGGTGTATTATCCATGGCACAAAGTTAGCGAAGAAGCATGGTCTCCCATTCTTTAATCATGTGGTCACCGTTTGGATCTGGATGTTTTGAAAGCGATAAAGGATTCTTGGTAAAAGATTCATCTTAACTATTGACATCCTACTGACCCACAAAAGGCGTAGACGCAAGCCATCCAGTTGGCATTGAAGAGCTGGCTAAGATTAGTGGTAATGGCAACGGCCAAATACTGGATTTTCTCTTTTGCCCTCTCCAGTGATTATCAAAATTCAATTTCCCCTTTAACTTCAGTGGAAAAATTTATATTTATTATAACTAACTTGGTCTCATTTATTTTGAATCCTGATACAGAACAATATAATCATTATTTGTTTACAATAATGGACGAGAGTTGAGTTTGGGTTTCGATAATATCATGCTGTCAGCACACATGTTAATTTGGTGTGAAACCCCTCCCCCCAAACATAATGCCATAATCCTGGGATTTCCCCTTCTAGCTGCAAGGGGTTCCATGACAAGTGCAAAAGGATGGGGGACAGGCGCAGAGATCTGACACGGCGCCCCTTCCGTCTTTCCTATCTGCACATGCCTCCCCTGAGAGCCAAGTGGTCTAGCCTGCCACTCCAATTCTGAAAATGACATCCTTCCCTTCATTACCTCTCGAAAGTGAAAGTAACCAGCTTGATGCCTGGGGAAGATAGGTATTTGGCTCATGCAGCCTGGGTCTAGGAGCCAACAGTGCCTCCTATGCCATGGCCAGATTCTCCTTCAGCTTTTGGTGTGCTGTCTCAGGAGCTCCAAAATATCTCCCTGCGAGAGATGAGAGGAGGGCTTTGAGGCCCTACTGAAGAATGGCAAGGAGGCGTCCCGACAAATGCTTCAGTCAGGTCTGTATACGTCAGACTGCATGGCTGGCACAATGGCCACAGTGACGGTGTTGAGGAGGTGCTCCTGGCTAAGGACCCTGGCTTTCGACCCAGATGTCCAGGCTAAACCCCTGCAGAAGCATGGTGCCATTGCATGTTGATGTGGTGGCTTTCAGTTTACGATTTAGAGCCGCGGGTTGGGGAACAGTGCTGTCTTTTATTACATGCTGAGGGCGGTCTAATGTTTGCTATCCAATAGCAGCATCTCCTGTAAAAAGAAAACCAAAGAGTGTTTTTTATGTATAAGAAGGTGATCCACGTGTTCATTGCAGCAGTTTTTAACCTGCTCTGAAGAAGGACCTCGATGTCTGAAATGCATTGGCACATTGGCAATGGCCTTGACCATTGGTTGATTAAATACTTTGGTTTCTAAACTACAAATGAATTTTGTTTGACTCAGTGATTCTTGTTAAACATTAACGAATAGTTGCAAAAAATATGAACAAATGTTTTCTAGCTTTTTGGGCTAGACAAAGGGAGTGCAGCCCTCACCCGTTGGCTTTTGATCCTAGGTCCTGTTGTGTATATGCTAGCGCCCAATGCAGAGGCACTGTTGAGAGGGTGTGTACCCCATATGTGCTTGACTATAATACAAGGTAGTGAATAGAATAGTTCATATTGAGCTAAAGTGGTGCCCGCTCACTTTCTCTCTGTTAAACTACTGGAAATGCCATTTGGCACAACAATTTATTTGGGGCAAAAGTTGATGAGTCTCTGCAAAAATTAAAGTCCTCAAAGGCGACTGCTAAATCTCTGAGCCTAACAGCCCAACAAAAATAGCCAGTGGGCCTCAGGGGCAGGGGTTTTCGCCCCTTCATCTTCTATGCCCGCAGGGGTGTAGGGCAAGCCACCTGTAGCAAACTGATGGAGCATCACCCAACTAGGAGACTGGGAGTGGTGCTCCAATTGTAGGCTTGTCCGTTTCCACAGTGCCCTCCTCACCCCTGAGTGTGAAGCCCCTGTGAATCCAACTTCCACTGCTCTTCCCCTGTAGAAGGCAGAATTTCCCAGTTCGGCGAGTATGGAGTTCTTACCACATCTGACTCCTGGGTCTTGCGGGTCGTTCACCAAGGGTATTGTCTCCCCTTTGCTGTAAGCTCTCATAAACATCCCACAACCAATCAATGCCTGCCTCTGGACTCTGAGGTCCGTCAGCCTTTGGCGAAGGGCACCAAAGATCCTGCGCCCTGCTTGGAATGGGGCAAGAGTTGGTATTCAACCTATTTTCTGGTGCCGAAGAAAGTTTGGGGCTTACGGCTCATACTTTTTTTTTTTTTTTTTTTTATTGGAATACAAATTACATTTATTTTCAAAAGCAATTACTACATAATACCATTGTGATTTCTAATTAAATACTTTAGCTTACATTTCTTTTCTAGAAATGTATATATGTAGCTTAAGTATATAGCATAATTTTTTTTTTTTAATATATTTTTATTTTATTTTAAGTAAACCAAACAACAATACAACAGAACATAAATAAAACACACCAAACAACAAAAATGCAATCCCCAACCCTCCCCCCTATGAGCCTGTGTGGTGTCCGCCATCGGTATCCGCTCCGTGCGGTGGGGCCTCATCGCCCTCAGATCCAGCCGAGGCCGACCCTGTCCCAAACAGCTCGGCTATCAATGACTTCCATGCCGTGAGGGAGCCCGTTTCTTCCTCCTCCCCTGCCATACAGGCATCCCGCCACGCCGCTGTCTCAGCATCTGCCCATTTTTGGAGATCTCGCCACCAGACCTCAACTAGTGGCTTATGACATTCCTTCCACCCCATGGCAATCCTACGTTTGGCAAGCACATAAACCAGATCTTTAAGTTTCTCAACGTGTCGGAGCTTACGCGCTCTGGGATACCGCCCCAGCAGACAGGCCCAGGCTGAATCCACTTCGAGTATAATACCCCTTCCCGCCAGCCTCTGCGCCACTTCACCCCAATAACTTGCGATCACTGGGCACGCCCAGAACATGTGTATCATGTCCGCATTCTCTTTGTTACACTTGGGGCACGCCTGGCGCCCAGCATCCCGAAATCTGGATATTCTCAGGGGGGTCATATATGCCCTGTGCGTAATATAGAGCTGTATCTGCTTAAACCTGGCGTTCCTCGATACCAATTTGTGGTACCCCAAGGCGCGCTCCCACAACCCATCCGCCATCGGGGCCCCCATCTCTGCTTCCCATTCCAGTCGCAAGTGCCCCAAATCCTTCCCAACCTTTGTCATTAACATCTCATACAACCTGGAGACCTCATGCCCACCCTCCGATGTGTCGTATATTATCTCCAACGTAGCATCCGGTTCATCGGCCAAGGTAGCTTCAGGCCACATACTCCGGATCTCCCGCACCACCCTAAGATATGTTACGTATTGACCCATGTGCAGCCCTGACACCGCCTCTAGTTCCTCGAACTCCATTAGGGCCCCGTCCTGCCAGATGTCTCCCATGGTGACCAACCCCACTGATTCCCAGTATGTCTGAAGGATTGCTCTTAGCTGCCCGTCTCCCTTCGCCAGTGCAACCAGTGGTAACTGCGGCACACACGGCGAGGGGTCGCCCATCATCCGGCAGGCTCGCCGCCACATGTCCCTACCCAAGGCCAGCATTTTAGGACGCTCCCTCATACAGGCATTGGCCACCCAGATCACCTCCCGCAAATAAAAGGGGGAACAGTCCCTCCCAAGCAGCCTGTGTTCAGGGGTCTCGTCATCCGAGAGCCACCTGGCCACATATTGCAATTGCGCAGCCACATAATAGGCCTCGAAGTTGGGCAGTTTCACGCCACCCTTCTCGTAAAAGTTCTGCAGTTTCCAGAATGCAACTCTATTGCGTGTTCCGTGCCATAGGAAATCCCTACATACACTATGTAACCTCACAAAAAACTTCTTAGGTATCGTATAAGGGATGTTATTAAAGTAGTGCAAAAGCCTGGGCAGCACCACCATCTTGAGCATAGCTCCCCGGCCCATCATCGCTAAAGGCAATCTTTCCCAGAACCTCATGCACTTCTCAATCTTCCCCACAGCTAATTCGGTATTGTGCTTATGTTCCTCCTCGGTCGTGTGATACACGTCAATACCCAGGTACCGGAAGGAGCGCGTTGCCCACGGGATCTGCAGCACCGGCAATCTCTCCACGGGTGTCCCCACATAACCGCCCAGCGGAAATAGTATGGATTTCTGGGGGTTTACTGCTATGCCGGACAGCCAGGCGTACTTCTCCATTACCTCCAAGACATACTGCAAATTCTCTTCCGGGTATTTCAGGTATAGCAGCATATTGTCTGCATACAGGGATATAAGGTGACACTCCCCTCCCACCTCAATACCCACCGGGTCATACTGCTGCCGAAGGTAAATTGCTAAGGGTTCGAGGGCCAATATATACAACATTGGGGACCAAGGACACCCCTGCCTAGTGCCTCTGCCCAACTGCCATCTGTCTGACACCACTGCGCCCGTGCGGACCCTGGCCAGAGGTGCACTATATAACATCTCGGCCCACCTAATGTAGCCTGGTCCCAGTCCAAACCGTCCCAAAGCCGCCAGCAACCACGGCCATCGAACAGAGTCGAACGCTTTAACCGCGTCCAACGCCACTATCGCCATTTCGCTCTCGTCACTACATCCCCCCTCCACCACCCTGTGAAGGCGTCTATGATTGTGAGTGGTATTCCTGTTCGGGACATAGCCCGTTTGGTCAGGATGGATCAACTTGCCGATCACCCTCCGCATTCTGGCCACAAGGACAGCTGTTAGGATCTTGCTGTCTTGGTTCAGCATCGACAAGGGCCGATAGGAGCCGCAACCGTGTCCCGGCTTATTGGGCTTCGGGAGCGGTATTATAATCGCCTCCCTGAGCGATTCAGGCAGCCGCCCCACCTCGAACGCTTCATTAAGCATCTCCAGCATGGGGGGGAGCACCTCCTCTCCATACGCTTTATAAAATTCACTGGGGAACCCATCCGCCCCTGGGGCCTTGCAAGTGGGTAACTACCTCACAATCTCTTTCAACTCTTCCAGAGTGATCGGAGCATCCAACTCCTCTCGCTCTTCATCACTTATCCTGGGCAGACCTATGTCTTCGAGTACTTCATCTATCTCCTCCCGGCTCCCCCCCTCACGATCCTCGTATAATGCCTGATAATATTCCGCGAATGCCCCATTTACACCTTCTTGGGTATCCACCTCTTCACCCTTTTCAGTGATCACCGATCGGATCGGGGACCTCGGGGTCTCGCTCTTATAAAGCCAAGCTAGAAGCCTGCCCGTTTTGTCCCCCCCCGCATGTAGTCTCTCAATATACTTTCTGTAGTTTAGATTACAGAGCCTGTCCCAATGATCCGCACACCTCTGCTGCAGGGTAGAGACCGCCTCCGTATCGATTCCACCCTCCTCCAACTCTCTTTCCAACTCAATCTCGGCCATATGCAGATCGGCCAGGACTCCCCCCATCAACCCCTTGGACTTCGCAATGGCGACCCCCCGCATTACAACCTTAAAGGCCTCCCATAAAGTACCAGCCGACTTAACACTCCCTGTATTCACCTCAAAGTAAGCAGTTATCTCCTCCCTCATATCCTCTCGGAAGACTGGATCCTTGAGCGCTTCCGCCCTAAGGCACCATGTTGGAATGCGCGCTCGTGGGGGGTAAAGCTGCAATCGCAAGACCAGGGCCGAGTGGTCCGAGAGGACTCTCGCCCTGTAGTCTATCTGGTCGCACTCCGCGACAACGTCCGGAGTGACGAAGAAGTAATCCAGCCTCGTGTGCAGTTGATGCGGGGCCGAATAATGCGAGTATTGCCTCACGCCAGGGTGACTCGCTCTCCAAACATCTACCAGGCCAAAGTCCGCCAGCAACGTCTGCAATACTCTAGCCGCCGGGCTGGGCTTGACTATCTTGTCGTCCGACCTATCCTCCCTGGGGTTCAGAACACAATTGAAGTCCCCGCCCCAAATCACCATACCCCCCATCCCATCGCTAAGTCTCGTGCACAGCGTCCTAAAGTATGTCGCCGTGTTCTGGTTGGGAGCATAAGTGTTTATAATACACACTACTTTGTTCTCCACAAGCCCCCTTACCATGACCAGCCTCCCATCAGACTCCACAACCTCCCCAAGCAGCTTAAACGGGACATGTGGTGCCACCCAAACCAGCACACCTCTAGCATAGGCAGAATATGTAGATCCCACTACTGTCCCCTTCCACTTCCTTCCCACTAGTTCCAATTTTTCCCGTGTCAGATGCGTCTCCTGTAACAAGGCCACATCTATCTTTTGCCTCTTCAGGTACAACATGACCTTGTTTCGCTTTAGGTAGCTGTTAAGCCCTCTAACGTTCCACGTTAGCATACTAAGGTCCCCCATGGTCTATCAGTAGCTCCCACCTCCCTTCCAGGGATTCCCGCCTCCCCCCCACCTCGCAGACACCCATTCCCAGTTCCACCCCCAGGCTCATACAAAAACTAACACACCCCACACCCCTAACCCAACCAACTGCCCAGCTCCATCCCTGGATCTCAGGCATCCCCGTGTTCGGTTCTCTCTGGAACCCAAGCAGAGAACCCGACGGGGTGTCACCCCACTAGCAGTGACTAACCTAAACTCAAACTGGGGTACAAAGAACGGCCCCTGGAGGCTCCTCTCCCTCGCATTCGTATCCGTGCACGCGGACCATATTTCCAACACCTAACGCGTACACGTTCTTACACAAAGTCACAGACTATATTCCAGTCCCAATGTTCATAGCCCAACCGGGCCCGCAGCGTCACTTATCTCGTCCCGTTCCAGCAGCCGTCCGAACATCTGGCTCCTGAGGGCAGTTTTGCGCGTCCAGCCACTCCATGGCATCCTCCGGAGTGGCAAAAAACAGCATCTTGCCCTTAAAGAGAACCTTCAGTTTGGCCGGGTAGAGTAACATGTATTTATACCCAGCCTCCCGCAATCGCCTCTTAACCGCTCCAAAGTTCATGCGACTGCGCTGTACCTGCAGGGTATAATCGGGGTAAGCAGTTATGGTCGCCTCTCCTCGTCGTATAGTGCCCCCCTTGCGAAAGTATTCAAGGATCCTTTCCCGGTCCCGGTAATTGAGGATCTTGGCGATCACAGGCCTGGGCGGATTTCCCGGCGGTGGCCTCCTAGTCAAGGCCCTGTGCGCTCTCTCCACCGCAAACCCCTGCGACAGGGCGCCCCCCGTGATCTCCTGCAGCAACAAGTTTTCAATAAACTCCGTGGGACTTTGGCCCTCAGCCCCCTCCGGCAGGCCCACAATGCGGACGTTGTTTAGCCGGGCGCGTCCTTCCGCCTCCTCAGCCCTACTCTCCAAGTTACCCACACGTTGCACCAAGGCATGGAGATCACACTTGTGCGCGGCGCAGTCCGCCGCGGTAGGGCCCATCTCCTTCTCCAAGGTCTCCGTGCGCTCTGCCAGGGCTTGCACGTCGTGTCTTAGGAGGTTCACGTCCTCCTGCACCGCCCCAACCTGTAGTTCCATCGCGGTTTTCAGTTCGGCCACTGCGAGCTGGAGCTTGGTCTCCCACGTCGCTTTTACGGCTCATACTTGATCTGCGGATTCTGAACCTGTACCTTCACAAAGACAGGTTCACGATGGTACTCAAATCCTTCCAGCCCTCGATTAGCAGGACTGGTTTGTCTCACTAGATCTGCAGGATGCCTACTTCCATGTGCCTATTCACTGAACAGACAGGAAGTACTGGAGATTCATAGCAAGACATTGCCACTGCCAATTCAAGGTCCTGGCGTTCGGTCCAAATTACGCTCCCAGGGTTTTTACCAAGCTGCTGGCAGGGATTGTGGCTCACATCACAAGGCAAGGCATTCCTGCCTTCCCCTATCTGTCACATCTTAGCTCTCTCTCCTGACAAGGCGTCACAAATTTGTACAGAATGTACAGCCTGTTGACCGCTTGTTCTTCGCCTTGAACTTTAAGAAGCCTTGAGTATCGCCAACCCAGTCTCTCCATTTCATCATAGAGGTCTTGGAAACTCGACTGGGCAGTGCCTTGTTGCCCAAGGATCGAGTGGTGAACATCTCCAAGATGGTCATGTCCCCCAATCACAGAAGAACGTTCTAGCCTCAGCTTTTATGTGCTTGCTGGGTCTTATGGTCTCCTGCATTCTTGCAGGGCCAGAGGCCCGGCTGCACTTGAGGTTGCTACAGTGGCTTCAGTTGTCAGTGGTCCTGATTTCAGGGGCGCACCTCAAATCTTTTTCATGTTTTAGCGAAACTTTCCTGAGACCCTGGTATGGTGGTCCCAGAAAGACTACCTACTGAAAGGGATTTTTTGAACAATCCTTTCCCGAACTGACTGTGATCAAGGGTGTGTCCCTGAAAGGTTGGGGTTCTCACCTACAAGACTGACCTTAAGCGACGTGTGGTCTCCATCGGAATGCTGGGAACACATCAATTTGCTTGAGTTGAGAGCGATCAGGCCGGCCCTGGTTGCCTTCCTCCCTTCAGTGCAGGACAAGAATGTACTGGTTTTGATAGAGAACACAGTAGCCATGGACTACCTCAACAATTGGGCAGTCATGGGCTCCGTTCTTCTGTGCAGAGAAGCAATACAACAATGTTTCTGGGCTCTGCAGAACAATGTGTCTCTGACAGCAGCTCATTTAGCTGGCAGGGAGAACGTCATTGCGGATTCCTTGAGCAGACCGACTTCAGCCTCCTACGAATGGCAGCTCTGTCGGGAAGTTCAGGAGGAGATTTTCTTCCAGTGGTTGACTCCTCAAGTGGACCTCTTCACTTCCATTGTAAACAGTAAGTGCAGGTATTTCTGCTCCAGGGAATTTCGTTGCCCTGGAGCTATAATGTCCACACTGATGGTGAAGTGGGATTTTGACCTGCTTTATGCATTCTCGCCAATCCCCATCATAGCACTGCCTCTCGGAGGACAATGTTTGCTTCCTCGTGATGGTTCCTTCTCCCCTGCTGCCAGTTGCGAGTCTGTGCACACTGGTCCTTTTGAGTGGCCTCCTGTGGCACAGTATGAAACTCGCTGCTCGACTTAAGAGTACCAGGGGAGAACATCCTTGTCTCTTGGCAGACACTTAGTTATTCATATGTGCACAATGCCCGGATTCATAAAGTAATTCCACCACCGTTGGCTCCCGATGGGGTGCTTCTCAATGAGTATTTGCTATTTTCAAAGGTTTTTCCTCCTTCTCCCTCCAGAATGAGGATGCAGCCACCTCCAGGGTTTCCACCCTCTGCGAGTTGATCCAAAACAGGCAGCCTCCTCCACTGTGGGCACTGTGGTTTTTATTTTCACAAGCAAAGGCTAAGCCAGACGGGAAGGTCTAGCCATATCTCACTTTGGCACCTCTCTGGGTTTCTGTAACTTTCTGCAAAGCAATAACCACCTAAAGGTCACAGAAGAAGGGACCTTGAAGATTTGCAAGGCCTGGGCTTGATGGGCTACCGTATTCATTTCTTCAGCTTTTTTCAGAATCAGCTTCGTCATTTGAAATGAGTGAAATTTCATAACAAAGTCTTATGGGCCTGTCTCGGAGCTTGCCCTTGGAGGACCCACTTGGTGCTCTCTGTCTACCATAATCCCCTCTGCATGTGCCTCAAGACCAGATTGACAAAGAGCAGCTGGATCCATATCCCAGGTCGGGACATTCAGTACCCTCAGTCAGGTCCTTTAAGCACATACTCTCCCTTATATGCCTGTTTTCCATTTTTTCTTCTATTCTATTTAAGATGATTTTGTTCAGTGCCTTCAAATCATCAATGGTGCAGAGGTCAACACCCTGGATTGCCTTTTCATTGGCCTCCACTCTCTTTGTTGAAAGGAGATACCGCTTAATATCGGTAATAGATGTATTGATACTTTGGGCAGTAGCTTCTTCAAGAACTTATCGATGTCTTCCTTTAGGCTCGCCATACAGCTAAGCAGGCCCTGCTTCATGAGTGCCCCATTCTCCTTGCTCTGAGTAGGCGTCCCCTCCTGTTCCCGTGTTTTCTCTACTGTATCCCTCCCTGGTGTATGTTCATCCGCCAGGCCGCCTTAGACGTTTTTCAGGCCTTCTCCAAAATCCTTCTAGCGTGGAGTGTTCAGCTGGGCTTTTTTGGCCTGTTTGTTTCCTTTTTTTGCTTGAAATGAAACATCCGGGTCTCCTCACCAGGTCGGACCCTTTACTAGGAATGGTGTCCCCTGCTGTGAAGGAGGCCTAACTGGTCTCATGGCCTTCATTTGAGTCCTCCATTTATGGGGTTTATGCCCTTCTTTGAGAGGCCATAACAGTGTTTCCCAGCCATCGGGAACATCATTTAGCAGTTGTACCCTTTGCTTTTGTTCCCCCTTCTGTCAGCCAGTCACCCGTGCCAGGTGCCTGACCACCTTCTCACACCTCCAGTGGTCTTCATCACATATGGGGTGTAGGCAAGGCCTCCCCAGCCGGATCTCCTCAGTGGCCAGTAGCCACAAGAGCAATCAATCCTGCCCTTTGGATCCATGGCAGAAGGCCCCACCACAGGTGCCTGCACCTTCGTCTGATGCTTCAATGCTGAGGGGAGTGGGGGAGGCAGGGTGGAGTGGAGGGAAGAACTTGCTCCTGGGGCACAGCTCCTAACTGTTCAACAGTGCAGCTCCATGCCACGGGGTACCCAACCCCTTTCTGACCATTACCCCCTTTATCCCTCTGGCAAGTTTGCCAGTAGCAAGCGATCGCCAGCAGATCCACCATCTTGGGGGGTTAGGCAAGCCCTCATGGCTCACTGCTCTGCCAGCCTCGGCGCTGAGCACCACAGATGTCTGCAAAGGCTACCTCCACCTTCAAACTACGATTAAAGCACTCCTCTGCCTCTCCACCGTCGTGTGGCAAGATGGCTCACAGGATTTCTAGACTATGTGGCCATCTTGGACTGCGTCTGGCCACTGCCCAGGAAGAAAAGTGGTCTCAAGAAAAGGGTGTTGTGGACTGTTTCCATTCCATCTCTATTTGCCTTTTACCCAGCGTTAATCCCAACAACACAAATTTCATCCACAATATACTGTTCCTTTTAATAGGAAAAATGCCCAGCAGATATCCCTTAATTGATGCTGTGAGTGCCCATCTTGTGAAGTTCGCTAGAATTTCCACAACTGTGTGCAAAAACCTATATACTTGGGGACATTCCCACCACATGTATATGAAAGTTACCCTTGCACATGCACATTTGGGACTGTTCGTGCTGACATGGTCAAACATTTGCAGCATTATCGGTGATGTATGTATGTATGATAAAAACATTTATAATCAATTTAAAAATGATATTATGCGAAACATGTTTGGTATTACCACACACTGTCTTCCATTCTGCTTCTTCCAGTACCTGCCCCATGTCCTCTTTCCATTTCTCCCAGATATCTGATATGCGTGGGACAATCCTCCTCTCACATGCCATTGTCCTTATACCTCGGCCACCTTCCCTCAATGATAGAGTAGCCTGATTGATTGCATGTATTGTAGGCGTGCCAGGGAAGCTCTCACATGTTTTTCTGCTGCATGTAGCCAGTTTGGCATATGTTAGAAAACCAGCTTTCTCATATCTCAGCTGGCTTGGCACCGTTCAAACCCTGGAAAGCCATCATCCCCATATAGTTTGCTCAATTGTTTGATATCCCTTTCCTGTGTGCGCCCCTTGCCTGTGTCTAGCGAGTTGTAGGTTGCATTCCCCAAACTGGCAGCTGTGGCACATATATATATATTTCTGAGGCACATGGATCTGCTTAGAATCACATGCCATGCATAGGCCCAGGGGCAGCTCGTCCATAATGGGTGAGGGAGCTTCGACCGACCGGGTCTTGGCCACCTCTCACCCATTATGGAGGAGCCAGCCCAGTGAAATATAAGCACTTCCTCAGCTGTTTCTTTCAGCTAGGGGAGTGCTTTTAACTGACAGTTAAAGTTCCCTAGACGTGCAAGCTCAATGAGCCATGCAAGGCTGGGAGTGTTTTGCTTCACCAGCCTTGCATGGCTCATTGAAAATGCTGGCCATGGATTTGCATGTCTGTATGTAAAAGGGGGTGCTCCTGCACCTCCTTGCACATACAGACCAAGCAGGCTGGAGTGGGGCATCCCTGTCACCCATTCTCAGGCCCCTGCACGCATGTGCAGAAACCAGGAAGCTTCCCGATTCCTGTTCATGCTAGCAGTGTTCTGAGCGCTGGAGAGGAAGGTCCTGCGGCAGAAGGTAAGATTGTTTATGCTCATTTAAAAAAAAGAAATTAATTGTGTATGGATATAATAGGATATGGCATTTATAACGCTCCTGTACACAAGTGTTTCTAGGCGCGACAAGGAGGGGGAAGCAAGGGAGGACAAAATAGTGATTTTACTAGGCTTTGTGACATTTAGATTGCGCAGTGCGGGAAGGGGCGAAGTGCCAGGGGAAGGGGGAAATCCAGTTAACTCACAAGTGCAGCCAGCGGGTGGCTTATGAGTGCAGAGAGAAGGTACTGTAGGGTTGCAGATACAGACCCTTAAGTGCTGGGGAGCCTGAAAGCAGTGCGAGAGCAACTGGACATGCAGGAGCCTGGGCCCGAGTTCAGAGGGTGATCAGGTGACCAGTGTGTGGAGCAGTTAGGTGCATCAGCAGGGGAAAGGAAGAGAGAAAGTGGAAGCGAAAAGGAAGGTTGAGTTACTTTGAGAACCGGAGTTGGTTTTACTCAAGTTTGAGAGAGGCAGGGAGGCTGTTGCAGAGGGAGACCCCAGCCGAGGAGATAGAGCTATCCAAAATTCTCTGCTTGGAGAAGCGTCTGACCCTCAGAGAATTGGAGGTGGATGAGCGGATAACCCAAGAAGGCAAGAAGGAAGATGTTTTGGAAGCGAAAGTTGAAGGTAGAGCGGTCCCAGGCCCCAGAAAGACTTGTGGACGATGCAGAGGGTCTTGAATCTTATCCTTGCAGCCACTGGGAGCCAGTGAAGAGATTTCAGCGCTTAAGAGATATGATCCCTGGGCTTGAGGCCAAGGACAAGTCTTGTAGTCCTGTTCTGGATAAGTTGTAAAGGTTGAAGAGTAGAGGCAGGATGTTTTAGAAAGATGCTGTTGCAATATTCCAGCCTCAAGAGGGCCTGAGCTCTGGAGACGATGAGCTTCTGGGGGAATACCTGTGAGGAGGTACAGCTGATAGTTTGACTTCTTGAAGACGTCAGAGATGTGAGGAGAAAAGTAGAGGTTGGAGTCGAAGTTGACACCAAGGTTCCTCGCCTCACAGGAAGAAGCAGGAAGGGGGCCCAGAATGGGTGGCCAGAGAGAGGGAGGAAAGGAGGGAACGGGTGTCCCAGTGATGAGGATCTCAGTCTTACTGGCATTAAGGCAGAGATCATTGGCGGCGCACCATTCCTGAATTGCGGCCAGACAGACTGGTATGAGAGATAAGCAGAGGTGGCTGAGTGGAGCCTGAAAGAGAGCTGGGTGTCATCTGCATAACATTGAAAATTGGAGCAGAAACTAGTGATGCGGTGGGCAAGAGGTACCAGGTAGTGGTTGAAGAGCTAGTACCACAAGTAGAGAGATAGACGAGAGGAAAGACCACATTTGGACCTGAGAGGGTCGGTCAGTGAGAAAGGAGGTCAACCAGGCCTGAGCCTGAACAGTAATACCAAGGTTGTCATAGAGACGATGGGGCAGGGTGGCATGGTTGACTGTGTCAAAAGCAGAGGATAGAACGAGGAGAATGAGGACGGAAGGGAGATTAGAGTCAAGATTGGAGAGCAAATCTTCACAGGTGTTCAGGAGAGCAGTTTCTGTGCAGCTCTGAAGCCAGAGTGGTGGTCATGGAGGCAGCCAACAGATTCAGCATGTAGATTAAGCTGGGAGATGGCCAGCTTTTCCAAGAGTTTGCCCAGGAAAGGAGTGATGGAGATCGGGTAATAGTTAGCCAGAGAGGAAGGCTTCTTTAGAAGGGGGTGTGCAACAGAGTGCTTAAGGGGGAGGGGAAAGTTCCAGTGGCATAGGAGTGATTGCAGAAATCAGCTGGGGCAAGTGTGCCAATGTGTTCCTTGATGGTTCTGGATGCGCTGGGGAGAACCTGCTTTGATGAAACTTTCATAGATCGGACTTGTCTAGAAACATCGTCCGTCCGGAGTGAACCGGGGAAAGGAGGAGGAGAAACGGCCTCAGATGGCCAAGAGTGGTAGAGGAGGAAGAAGAGGAAGAGAGGGTGGACAGGATGTCCTGAGTTTTAGTAGTGAAATGAGAGGCCAAGGCCCCGCAGAGGGCCTGGGAGGGAACAGAGAGGCAGAGACTGCAGCAGGATTGGTCAGCTCCTTGCAGATTTTGAAAAGTTTGGTCGAGTTGTTATATGCCGCAGAGATGCGAGCTTGAATGTAGGCTCTCTTCTTAGAGAGGACAGAGTCTGTACTGCCTTTTGGAGCAGGCGGCAGGCCAGTTTGTCGGGGGGGGGGGTGCCCAATGCCCTCCACTTCCTCTCCGCCGCCGCCCTACACTTGCGTTTAAGGGGCACCGAGGTCGGAATCGTACCAAGAGTTGCACTTGGATTTAGGTTTCAAGCTGATCCTCATGACCTGGGCAAGGACATCCAGAGTGTTAGAGATAGAGAGATGAAGGTTAGAGAGAGGGCTGTGTCAGGGTGTGCGTCAGCCAAAGGTGCGGGAGCAGGAGAGAAAGTAGCAGCGAAAGCCTCATCTAAGACACGCTTGATGGGTCAGAAGGCCGAGAAGGTAGGTGGCAGTGCTGGAGTCGGCTTGACCTGCAGGGAAGAGAGAGCGAGGGAGAGGTGGGAAGAAAGGACACAGTGATCACTCCAAGAGAGAGGAGTGGTGGGAGGGTTAGAAAAGGGGAGGTCTGAGGAGGGTGTGCCCTACAGAGGGAAGAATATATATATATATAGAGAGAGAATCGCAGAGGTTTGCGAAAGAGTCCTGAGGGCTGGTAGCATCCAATTGGATGTTCAAGTCTCGTAGGAGAAGTTAAGAGGTAGATGCAACGAGCGAGGAGGAGAGATTAGCCCACTCAGGATGCGTGCATGCTTGTGTTTTTTTTTTTTTAAATTTATTTTACATTTATAAAGCGCTCACACAGCCCGAATTGTTTGTTTTTCTACTTGCGTAATTGTGTGTTTTTTTTTGTCTTGGTTACTATTTATAACGCGCTTAAACACCCAGAGGTTTCTAAGCGCGGACCCGGGAATCGAACCTGTTGTTGCTTTGTGTCGTCTTGCTTCCAAGACGCGCACGCTGCCGCTGAGCTATCCTCCCGGGACAGGTTAGGTTAATGTATGATGATGGATGCAGGTATGAATGAGAGCGTGGTTGCTGTGTGCATGTTGTGTAAATGTGTGTTTTTTATGTTTATTAATTTATTTATATGTGTATGGATGCATGCATGCTTGTGTTATGAGTGAGTGTGTGATGGGTGCTTGTGTGAATGAGACAATGAGTGCTTGCTGTGTTTATGTTGCATAAGTGTGTGCATGTTTTTGTTTGTGCTGGTCTGAGCAGATTTTGGTGAGTGTGGGTAGGAGGTTTGTACAACAAAGGCATTTCAAAAATGCCTTTGTTGCACAATCCGCCTCCCCACCGGCCAAAATCAGCTCTCTGTCTGAAGTGCTGCGGGGCCCAGGGAACAGGGATGCTATTTCTTTCTGGACATCTATGATCGATGTCTAATAAAAAATACCATCCCTGTCCCCCATCCCCCCAGCGCCTTGCATACAAACATAATTACTTTGATTGTGTGCGTGTGTTCGGTGCTTTGGGGCCCAGGGGACAGGCATGGTATTTTTTGTAATGGACATTTGATAGATGTCCAGTAAAAAAAAAAACATCCTCGCCCCTGAACCTCCAGTGTCTGGCATACACACATAACCACAGTGTGCTTGTGTGAGGAGCTTGGGATCCAGGGGACAGGAGTGGACCATTTTGTTTTTACTGGGCGTCCATAGATGTCTAGTAAAAAAAAATGCCTGACCCCAGTGCCCCATAGCACCTTGCATACACACAATCACATTCATCATGAACTTGTGAGGCACTGGGACCCAAGGGGCAGGCATGACATTTTTACTGGGTATGCCCAGTAAAGAATGCCAGCCCAGTTCACTGAGATTCTTAGTGCCTCACATGCGATCTCAAGCCTGACCCTTAAGCCCCCCTGCGCTGTGCATTTACACACAATTATTTGTGCCTGTGAGGCACTGGAGGGCAATGAGGGAAGGAATGCTATTAATTAATTGGAATCTGATAGATGCCCAGTAAAAAATACCATGACTGGGCCCCCCAGCACATTGCACGCACACAGTTAATGTGTGCCTGTGAGGTGCTTGCATCCTCTGGGGTGGGGGGGGGGGGCGGCACGGCAGTTTTTCCTTGGCAGCTATGCCCAATAAAAAATGCCATGGCTGTATCCTGGGACCCCAGCTCCTGACACACATCTGCCCCCTGGACACCCCAGCACCTCGCATTCACACATAATCACATTACTCATTTATGTGATTATGTCTGAGTGCAAGGCGCCATGGAGCAGGCATGGCATTTTTTAGTGAGCATGATTGATAAAACAAGCGTGATAAATGTTATTATGTAGCTAGACTTGCATTTTAATACAGGCAGTCTAGCCATTTCTTACTGTGGTATGACATTTTATATTGGGCAACTTTGATAATGTAAGCATGATCAGTGGTATTCTTTCTGTGGAATGAAATGTTGTATTGGGCATCTTTGATAAAGCATGCATTATAAGTGTTACGAAGCAAGTCTGGCATTTTTTATGCAATCGGTCTAGCCATTTCTTATTGAGGGATGACATTTTGTATCAGGCATCTTTGGTAAAACAAGTGTAAGTGTTATTATGTGGCTAGACATGAATTTCAATGCAGCCAGCCTAATCATTTCTTATTGTGGTATGACATTTTGTATTGGGCATCTTTGATAACACAAGTATGATAAGTGTTCTTATGTAGCTCAACTGGCATTTTAGTACAGCCAGTTTGGACATGTTTTCATACATTGGCATGCCTTTTTTAAAAAATAAATATTTTAGTATGTTTTAACGTGAGGATACTGCCATATATTCGCAGAACAAAACATGGGCATGTTTTCTTATAGTTTCATTACTGGCATTATGCGCAAAACCAACATGAGTATGTTCTTATTTGGGAATACTAGGGTATAATGGTGCAGTCAGCATGGAAATGTATGGGCACAGTCAGTGTGAAAATGTTTTATATTGGCACATAGTGTGCGAAAAGGCATCATGAAAATGTGTTGGAGAAATGCTCCTGTGCACTGTTGGTGACTATTGGATTTTTTTCATGAGTAATTCTACACAACCAATTGCAAGCTGTTTGGCAAAAAGGTGTGCTCTAAAATGCACCATTTTAACCTATTATTTTAAAATAATTCTCGGTGGGGGGGAGAACCCCCCAGTCCCACCTTTATTGGTGTGGGGTCCCTCGCTACGCTCGGTTGCTGTGGCATATCTCGGACCCATATTTACGCCTCTCCAGTAAAAACATTCACTAGCCGTCACTGCATAGGCCGACATCTAGTGGTAGTCGCAGAGTATTGCATGATTTGTTTTTGAAATTCCATGTGTCCTTTGTCCTCTGGGTCCTCAGTTTCGATCACTGCATGACAAAACTTCTAAACTGACGCCAAGTAAAACAAAAACTGACACTGCTCCTGAAAATATTTTCTTTTGCATGCGGAAAAGCAAGTGCTGAAAAATAAACACTCACTGCAAAGTTACAGTACAACAAAAATACAACAATTGTGCTTCAAACATGTCCCAAAACACTTTTAAAGTCAAACCTGTCAATCTATAGATATTTGGACCCCCATGGATATCACGTTAAAGGACAAACATCATACACCTTCCAATACAACTTTAACAGAGGCTTTACATCAAGGAAAACATGCCTCTTATCCAGATCCTTTACTTCTAGGCACAAATCCCTCAGAGCCCACAGATCCTTTTCCCAGATCCACTGTGTGGACTAGAGAACATTTTGAAAGAACTAGGAAACGTATTTCATGTTTTGTGTACTTCATGGACATTCACCCTGACCAATTATCAGACCCATACGGAGGTGGGGAAACCTGCTAAAACACAGAGGCTAGACCCATCAAACCCACCCCCTCCAAACACACCTTTCACTCATGCTGCACCAATTCGTGGGCAAGACACGTGATGATTTATACATCATTGATCCTCCTCAACAAGGTGATGAATATTCACAGGATGACAGTTCACCCAGGATCAATATTATGATGACGATGACCCAGACATTTATGTCTTACCATCTCCAGAGGACCATGGGCAATAGAATGAGCTACTAATTAAAGCAGCCCAACGTTTTACAATTGACATTCAAGAAGCCCTTCAGCACACAGATTTCATGGATGATATTTTAGGTGAGAAAAAGTCACTCTCACAGTTCACCCTTTCTTCAGTCAGTGCAAAGGCCTTTTCATACTTTGTTACTTACTCCGTCATTAACCAGGGCTGTTAATCCCAGGATTTAGAAAATGTTTAAACCTGCTCCAACAGATACCCTCTACATTAAGGGACAATTAAAACCAGACTTCTTTGTTGTAAACACCATAAGGAAGAGGGCAGGTACCGCACTAGCTTCTGCAGAAGCACCCCCTGACAAAGAAAGTAAACAATCACACTGGGCAGAGGGTAGTTACATCGGCAGCGTACCAAACACACATCGCCAGCAATACAACCCTATTAGCAAGTTATAATTGCCATCTATTAGACACCGTACAACAAGAAGTAGATGCGGAACTCAAACCCTTAAAGTCCCATATTTTAAAGTGTGTATCTGAGGGTAAGCAAGTTGCCAGCTGTATCCTCAAAATCAATGTGGATGCCGTAGACAATGCTGGCTGCATCATTGCAGAAAGGACACTTTTAAAACGCCACTCTTGGCTGCGTCAATCAGGTTTCAAGTTAGAAACACATGCTACCTTGTTCAATATGCCCATTGAGTCAAGTGTTCTTTTCAGTAAAGCCGTTGATGCACTAAAAAGTGCAAAAGAAGAACACAAAACCATAAAGTGTTTGGGTCAAATAATCAACAAACCCTATATACAATGGTGGGTGTTTAATATAAACTGTTCCTTTTCCTGGCAGGGATACCCACGTTCACAGGGCTACAATCAGGGACAATCCTCTTCTTGGAGCAATTCGCAAAGCTAATCCACCCCTTAACAATCACATTTTCAAAGGAGCTATAAAAGGGCTAAAGGTAGAGGTAGAGGAAGAGCCTCCACTACTAGAGGCGCCTCCGCCTCTAAGCACTGACATTCCAGTCTGAGTTCCCTCCCAGGCCACTCCAGTTGGAGCTTGCGTTTGTCAATTCACCCACGCATGGAAGGCAATTGCATCCGATCAGTGGGTATTATCTACAGTGGCAGGGGGGCACTCAATCAAGTTTTTAGAAAAACCCCAGCATCATCCACCAAAACACCAGAAGATGTCTCTGCAACATCAGAAGATACTACAAGAAAGAATAAAGTCTCTTCTTCAAAAAGGCACAATAGAGCTGGTTCCAGCTAGCCAGCTAAACAAGGGTATCACTTCCTTGTGACAAAGAAAGAAGGATTTAACTATGCGCTCTGTAATGGACCTGCGTCCAGCCAACTTTTATGGGAAACTGCAAAAGGTTTGCATTACAACACTACAAGAAGTAATCCCACTCTTAAAACAGCAGATTACATGGCAACATTGGATATGAAAGATGCATTCTTTCATATTTCAATGCTGCCTGGGCTTCCAACTATGGAATGTACACTACCAATTCAAGGTGCTTCTCTTAGACATTTCATCAGCGCCAAGGGTGTTCACCAAAGTACTAGCAGTGGTAGCAACACACCTGTGAAGGTAATCCATCCCGGTGTACCCATATCTGGACAACTGGCTCATAACAGGAGTAATGCCCCAAATGTGCTAAAGGAACACGCAAGCTACAATCAATCTGTTGTTCCAATTGGGGTTCTCAATCAGCGAGAAAAAGTCACGTCTCGTCCCCAGACAAGTAAAACAATTTCTGGTAGCAATCATAAAAACACAGGAAGGTTTGATTTTTCCCACAAATGAGAGAGTCCAAAGCACGCTGTTTCAGGTACCTCATTATGTGGCCGGTCATCAGATAACTGTGTTCAAGGCAATGCGACTGCTCTGGATGATGGCTTCTTGCATTTATCTTGTCCCACACGTGCGATTGTCCATGCGCCCAGTGCAAGAGTGACTAGCAAAAGAATGGCCTCAGGCAAGCAGTCAGTTGGACAATCTAGGGGTTGTTCCACAAACCTTAGTACAGGCTCTACGCTGGTGGACAAAGACAATGTTAAAAGAGAACCCCTTTTGCAACCCACCTCAACAGGCCACGCTCACAACAGACGCCTCACTCTCGGGATGGGGAGGGTATTACTTTCATCACTCTGCATGCAGTGTATGATTACAATAAACAGCAAAGAAACCACATGAACCTACTAGAATTGCTGGCAGCCATCAAAGCCCTACAAGCATTTCAACAACACTTAGCAGAACACACAGTTCTAGTCCTCACAGACCGTACCACTGCCATGTTCTATCTCAACAAATAGGGCGGGACACAAGTTAGCCTAGAAGATTTAGAAATTGTTGCTCAAACGCAACATTCACCTAGTCTCACAACACGTTCCAGGGGAACACAATTCACTACCAGACCCTCTAAGCAGAAGTCTACAGCTACCCGCAGTACACGAGTGGCAAATACACGCAGATATTTTACACAATATCTTCACCCAACGGGGCCACCCACTTCTAGACCTATTTGCAAGAAGGCAAAACGCACATACCCTATGGATGAGTTGGTCAGGGAAATGTGCTTACACTTTTCCACTGACACCACTCCTTAGCACAAGATGCACCAGGAACAAGTCACTCTAAACCTAATAGCACCAATGTGGGCTTGGCAACCATGGTTTTCACACCTACTCAAACTAGCAATGTGCAAACCAATCAAACGTCTGTGCTCATACAACATGCCGTGGCAGCACAAGGGGACAACATTGCATCCATACCTTCAAACTCTGAACTTGGCAGCCTGGCTCCTGAAGTCATAGAGATTGGACATTTAAACCTTCCACAAAGGTTATGGACATCCTAAAAGAAGCCCGGAAGCCTAATACAAGACTTTACTATTGTAACAAATGGAAAAGAATTTCCATTTGGTGTAATTCACGCAACATCAGTCCAATTGACTGTTGCCCTTTGCATAAAGTACACTACATGCTTTACCTTCGAGACTTAGGTCTAGTCTTCAATTCTCTCAGTGCATTTAGCAGCACTCTCTGCTTACACCACATCTCAAAACACTGTCATGGTGGAAAGTCCCAGTAATCAAAGTGTTTATGTAAGCAGTTAATAGACTCTATCCTCTAATTTCCTATTCATCACCTGGTTGGGACCGTAATGTTGTGCTCATGAAACTCATGGGTCCATCCTTTGAACCAATGCACAAAGCCAATCTTAAACATTTAACTTGCAAGACTGCTTTTCTTGTGGTTATCACTTCTATAAGACGAGTCGGTGAACTACAAACACTATCAGTCCAAGATCCCTTCATTATCAATAACAAAGACAATGTGGTTCTTAAACCCATCCGCAGTTTTCACCTAAATTCATATGCAATTTCCATGATAACCAATCTATTGAACTTCCAGCTTTTTTCCAACATCCAACTAATTCAGCAGAACAGAGTCTCCATACACTAAATTTAAAGCGAGCAGCAATGTACTACCCAAACGAAACGACTATGGAAAAACCGATCAACTGTTTTCATAGCAACTGGTGGAGAAGGAGATCATGTCTCAAAGAGCGCTTTCTCAAGATGGATAGTCAAATAGATTCAACTTTGATACTCACTAGTCCTTACCTTTCACACTGCGAGCCCACTTCACTTCAGACACAGGGGCTACTCTAGCATTCTTTGCAAGTGTTCCTTTTTGCAAAGCTGCTGCTTGGAGTTCTATGCACCCTTTTACACAGTATTACTGCTTGGACACAGACTCTCTAAAGCAGATTCACAGGTGGGCCAAGCAGTATTAAAACATCTATTTGTCACTGTACCTTCACACAACCCACCTCCTTCTCCAGTTACTGGTTGCTAATCTATGCATAGCATGTGATTTTAAGCAGATCCACAAGCCTCAGAAGGCATACATTTTTTACCGTAATTGTATTTCTGATGCATGTCCCTGCTTAGATATACATTCGCTCACCCTTCCTCCCCTCCTGGAGTTGAAGGTGCATAGATGTTTCTTCACCTTTTATCTTTCTACTTTATATTTCTTGTACTCACACAAACTTCATGCTCCCTCATGTCAGAAACAAAACAATCTGCAGGACCTCGACGTGTGAAGGACCATGGGTACAGTAGACTTCCCACAAGGGATAGTATTACAAACACTCCCAGTCGACGTCCCCTTCCGAATTTTGAAAACAATTCATGCAATACTCTGACTACCACTAAATGTCGGCCTATGCATAGCATGTGAATCTAATGATAAGAGCAGCACAAATTACTGCTCTCTTTAAAAGCTTTACAATAAAGCAAGGAGGTTACACCCTATGGGGATCTCGCCATTTATATATTCAAGTTCTTTCTCCTATGATGGTGTATGGGCTAGAAGCATTGATGCAAATGGATCTGAACTGGTTGCAAATTATAGAGGTCAAATATTGGAGGAAGATATTGGGACTCCCGACATGTATTCCAATGGCTCTCCTAAGACTTGAGCTTGGACATGTATCATTAAAAGCTCTGGTATTGAAAAATAGAGCAGTGCTTTACCTACAAATGATAAATGCAACCGGAAATGCTTTATTGGCGACAGTTGCTCTGGAAATTAATAAAGATAGCTCTACTTGCCAACTTCAAAATCAAATGGAATTGTTTTTTAAGGAGATATGTTGGTCGCTCCGAGCTGGGCCATACACAGAGGCAATGCAGGCTTTAATGGGTAGACGGGTAGTGCTATGGGACTGGCTTGAGAACTATGAACATCTTCACAAGTTAAAAAGGTATAATTTTGTGCAAACCAGGTTATTCTCATTTAAGAAACCACAACGATACTTGCTATTATGCCCGTCCCACAGGCTCCGTAGATTTATACTTCTCTTAAGGTTAGAACATCTTTCCATTAAGACAACTACGGGGGTGATAGACAAGATACCCAAAGAACAACGTTCTTGTCGACTCTGTAATAAACAGAAATTTCCTAAGACAGCCAAGCATGTCCTCACCAAATGTGAGGACATGGCTGATGTCATAAAGCTGCATTTGGGAAAATATGTACACAACTGGGAGACTATAGGGGAGCTGTCTTTTTGGAACCAGTGTGTTAATACCGAAAGCATGCATTTGTTAATGGCACTCTATAACATCTGGCAGAAAGTGGAAGCCAAATTGGGTATTTCATTATGAGGCATCTTGGATCCATCCTGACCTAGCTATTATAAGGAGAAAGTGATACTATGAGGGAAATCAATACTGAGATAAAATATATTATGATTAAGATATTAGGATGATCTGCATGTGGTGTTGAAGTTGATGCTGAGATAAACTAGTTGAATTGTTTTGTATCATATTTTATCTATGTATATATATATATATATATTGTATCTTTCTTTTATTTTTATTACTTGGGTATTATGATGTTATATATGTGTAAAGTTTATTATTTAAACTAAATCACATTAAAGATATTATTATAAGCAGATTCAAGCATCAGAAATATGATTACAGTAAGTGATGCATGATATATACACCCATGGCCTTCTATTTTTGGGTTTCTATTCTGCACCTTGTGTATCACCCATATATGTTGTGATAGTTGTGAGGGGTCAAGAATGCGAGACAGACACATGGGTATAGTTTTCTCACAAGTCGCCATTTTGTTAAATAAGGGGGTGAGACAAATGCCTACCTTTCCCTAGCCTAACAAGGATTTCCCTACCTAACAAACTAAGGGTGAAGGAAAATGACCTAGTGTCCAAAGGTAGCTGACCTTCACACTAATAATAACAAAATCATACCGGAATAATTTGGCTGTTTACAATTCATTAAAAAAATGCTCAAAAAGTTATCAACAGGAATCATTGTCACCAGGGTTGGATTCCCTTCCCCTGCATACATTCAGGATGTTTCAAACCGAGGTTCAATTTCAAGAAAGTTCTTTTTTATTAGCCAAGTTCCAACATATGTAGAATATAAAGTTATTTTCATTCAATATATCCTTCACTTGGCAAAAGTGATTATCTTTATTTCAAATAGTTTCTTATACTTAAAGACAATTGTTTGGCAGCAAGGCGGACGAGAGTCTAGTGAAGCTGCAGACCTCTAAGGCGGCGGCTAAGTCACTTAGCGCCTCTATACGTCAAACTCTGCAACACTCCAACTCAGTCTCATCTTCCTGGAGGGGTCGTCCTTTTCATTTTTATTCCTCATTTGGAAGGGGAAGACGACAGGCTAGTCAAAAAGGACAAAAAAGGACAAAAAAGATTCCCTCGTGGTGGACGAGGAAAGGGTGTTAGATCAGCCTCAGCAGCGGCAACTGTCCCCTCAGCCGCTGCTACAGCCGTCTCTAAGCTACTCTGAGGTCTTGACCCACAAGACCATGGTGGGAGGCAGAATCCCTCAGCATCTGAATGAATGGCGGGGCATTACTTCAGATGCTTGGGCACTGGAAACAGTAGCCCAGGGTTACTGCATTCCTTTTCAGAAAAGGCCTCCGGATCATCCACCGGGATACAACTCTGTGAAAATTCCAGATCCGCTACTTGTGCAGGAAAGTTTAACCCTGCTAGAGAAAGGTGCAATAGAACATGTACCTGCAGCGGAGAGGAACAAGGCTTGGTATTCCCCCTACTTTCTCATTCCCAAGAAGGACGGATGATTGAGACCCATCTTGGAAGAAATTTGAACAAATTCCTCAGGAAGGACAAGTTCAAGATGCTAAACCTCTCTCAGATCCTTCAGGCTCTCTCTCCAAGACTGGTTGGCATCATTGGACCTTCAGGATGCTTACTTTCATGTGCCAATCCATCTCAAACACAGAAAGTACCTGTGGTGCGCGGTTGGCAGTTCTCATTTTCAATTTGAGTTCTGCCATTCGGGCTGACATCTGCCCGAGGATTTTCACCAAACTGATGGCGGTAGCAGAGGGGGGGATTCACGTCTACCCCTACCTGGATGATTGGTTAATCAGGGCTCGTTCATCTGAACACGCCCAGGAGCATCTGAGGATTACCTGCCACTTCTTACACAGTTTGGGCTTCTCCCTCAATTACAAGAAGTCTCATATGATACCATTCCAAAGACTCCAATTCATCGGAGCAGTCCTTGATACTTCCTCGGGGAAAGCCTTGCCTCCCGATTTAAGCGATCAACACATTCTGCCGATGGTAACAAAGTTCCAGAATTCCCAGCATCTGCCGGCCTTCGATTTTCTGAGGTGGCTCGGCTTCATGGCATGTGTATTTTTCTGGTGCCAGAGGCCAGATTGAGGAGGAGATCCCTTCAATGGGCCCTCAAGACACAATTTCCAGGGAATATGTCAGATCTTCTCCAAGCAGAGTGGCTCAAGACCTTCTATGGTGGGCTTGCTAGGACAATATTCTCAAGGGAAAATCTTTTTGACAACCATGGCCGGAGATAACGGTAGTGACGGACGCCTCACAGGGTGGGGATACCACACCAGCGATCTGACAATCAGCGGTCGATGGTCTCCATCGGAGTCCAAACTACACATCAACCTTTTGGAGCTCAGGGCAATCAGACTAGCGCTGAAGGCCTATCTGCCCTCTGTACGGGGAACAAATGTCCTGATAATGACGGATAACACAGTAGCCATGTACTACCTCAACAAAAGAGGAGGTGCAGGGTCACTGCCACTGTGCAGAGAGGCAATGCAGCTCTGGTTCTGGGCAATACAAGAAGGAATCTCTCTATCGGCAGTTCACGTAGCCAGAGAGAAGAACACAGCGGCAGACGATCAGAGCAGGCAGAGCACAGTCTCCCACGAGTGAGAACTAGCTCAGGAAGTCCTTCAAGAGATCCTCACCCTCTGGGGTACCCCTCAAGTGGATCTGTTTGTGACTGAGGTGAATCGGAAGTAAGTGTGAACAGTATTTCTCAAGGGACTTTCCTCCTAGAGGAGCTCTAGGGGGCGCATTCATAGTGGACTGGGAATTTCTGTTCCTGTACGCATTTCCTCCAGTCCCCGTCATTCCTCACGTGATCAGGAGGTTGAGAATTTTCGGGAAATCCATGAACCTAATTGCTCCGGATTGGGCCAGGAGGATGTAGTACCTGAACCGTCTGGACATGTCCATCTGCCCTCCAATACGTTTTCCACAAAGAGAGGATCTGCTCTTGCAAGAGGAAGGTTGGGTTCTCCATTCAGAGGTCAAGACACTCAGCCTTCACACATAGTTTCTGAGAGGTTGAGATATAAGGATTGGGTCCTCCCGGATGACGTAATGGAGATTTTGCTTTGCCAGAAGGCCAGCAATGAAATCCTTGTACCGGTGTCGTTGGAATTAGTTCAGTAACTGGTGCGAGGATAAGAATGTGGATCCATCCCTATGTGCCACACCTATGGTGCTTTCTTTCCTATTACATTTAGCCAATCTGGGACTTCAGATTGGTACAATAAAAGGATACCTAGCAGCGCTTTCTATCTTTAAGCGTTCCTCTGAAGAAGTATCTTATTTCAAGATATCATTGATTGTACAATTTTTGAAGAGTCTCACTAACGTGTACCCCACAGTCCCATTCCATGTCCCTGTTAGGGATCTAAATTTAGTATTAACATTCCTTACATGTATTCCTTTCGAGCCTTTGCATTCTTGTCCTCTAAGGCTTCTCACATTGAAAACAGTTCTACTAGTGGTTATTACATCAGCCCGCAGGGTGAGTGAGTTACAGGCTCTGTCTTGTAAGCCTCCTCACACCATTTTCCATAAAGATAAAATAATACTCAAAGTCAAACCTTCATTCCTACCCTAGGTAGTCTCTGACCTTTCATTTGTCTCAAAAAACATATTGCCATCTTTCTATCCTCCCCTCATGCAGATTATGAAGAAGAAAGGCTTCACAGGCTGGACCCAAAAAGGGCTCTCAGCTTTTATATTTCTAGACTTGCAAAGTTCCGACAAAGTGACCAACTTTTCGTTGGATATACCGGCCACAAATTGGGCCTGGCAGTAACAAAACAGACTGTATCTAGGTGGATAATTATGGCAATTGGAGAATGGTACGAACTGGTGGGTCAAGAACCTCCAGATGGGCTAAGAGCTCACTCCACTAGGGGCATGGCAACTTCGGAAACTCTTCAAAGGGGTGTCCCGGGGCAAGATATTTGTGCAGCGGCCACCTGGTCGTCTATGCATACATTTGTGAAACATTATTGTTTAGATTCAACCTCGTCCCAAGAGGTCTTTTTGCTAAGGCGGTTCTTCATACGGTCCATGATTAGGGTTAATTGGTTCTCCCTCCTCCAAATTTTCACTGCTTTAGGAGTCTATCAAAGATGAGGAATACGTGGGAGGACACAATCCATTCGAAGAACAAGTTACTTACCAACTGGTAACGTTCTTTCGTTTGGATGTTCCTCCCACATAGTCCTCATCGACCCTCCCAGCCTTCCCCGCTGTACAATTTAAGTGAATTACACTCCGTGTTCCTTGAGAGCTTGGGGTCTAAGGGTACGCCTGGTCAACTCCTCAGTTGAGGATATCGAAAAAACAGAACTGAAGCCAAAGGGCAGGGCTCATGCTATTTATACTGTGGATGACGTTGACGCTCTACGGCAGCCTTCGAGGGACATCGACGCCATGACATCGAGCACAGCACCCTCTGGTGTAGACATTTTATTTTCCGAAGCAGCAAATCTGATGATACGAATATCAAAGATGAGGAATACGTGGGAGGAACATCCAATCAAAAGAACGTTACCAGTTGGTAAGTAACTTGTTCTTCTTTCATATTCCCTCTTTTATCTTCGGCAATTAGGGTTACAATATTCTCCTATTCGACATCTTTTTATAGGAGAGTTGCGCCCAGTTTTTTCAAATTCAAAAGTTTGGTATTCAGAATTATGCAGCGGTCTCCTTCGAAGCATCCCGGGGTGCACCTGCATCAGGCCAACTCAACAGTATTTCCTGGCATCTCCTTCTGACTCTTCGTTTGTCGGGACTCCTGCAACGTTTGACAGCTCCTGTCATCATGTCAATGCTCGTGCTGACCTCCAATGAAGCCTGCAATGCCCCGCACACTCACTGGTCATAAGCCTACACCGGAGCGGGCTGCAGGACGCAGATAGTTTTTCTTTCCCTCAGGGTTCCTGGGCTCAATACTGCTTCCTGCTATGCGTCCTGTGTATGTATCAGGAATCTCGACCTCCGTCACATTCTCTGTATGACGTCACACTGTCAGTACAGCAGCAACTCCAACCTCTGCTTCTTCCTGCTGCTTTTTTTACACCCGCACCTGCAAGGCCTTTAAATGTTTAGAGGTCCCACTCGGGTGTGGGTCATTACAGCAAGTAGACCGCTCATTGCAATTTGGTAACTCTTGATCCCTCTTCCTCATCTCAGTACTAAGAGCATTATGGGACTTGAATTCCTTAATGTTCTTAGTTGTTTTAAAATCATAATCATCAACTTTACAGTATGCCATTAAGACTGTTTGGTCATTAGGGAAATTGTTCAGAGGGTTTGCCCAGTCCCCCTGATCCGTGTTTCCTCCCACCTAATACCACCCCCACGGTCAGGATCATGTAGCGGCTGCCTTTCCCTGACCACCTGGGAAGGGGCCCAGGTCAAGTTTTTTGGGATGATTTGATTTGTTTATTTAAATAGCGCACTTAATCCTCATGTATCTAGGCGCATTATGTAAGGTTTACATAGTTACAAGGTTGCAGTTCAAGGTTTATACATTTAGTTGTATGCAAATACAACGGTAAACATACATAGATTATATACAAACATGAGGCAATCTAAAATTCGAAACAACATATATACAGGTGGTAATATATACATTATATGTACAGGTACATCAGGTGGTGAAATGGAAATTAAATGCAGATTAGCAAGAAGAAACGTACATTTATGAAGTCTCCTTGGAGAGAAGCCAGTTTTTAGCAAATTTCCTGAAGCAGGAGAATGACAGTTCTGCTCTTAATGTTACAGGTAGGGAGTTCCGCAATTCTGATGCTAAAACAGGGAAGCTACTGCCCCCTGATTTCTGTAGATTAAATCTAGGGACTCTAACACAGTGTAATTGCGAGGATCTGGTGGGTCGGACTGATTGGTTTTTAGTAAATTTACATGTCGGGCATTTAAGTACTAGGTTGGAAAGGCATTTATGGGTGAGTTAGTTTTGAACGTGATTCTATTCTTGACTGATAACCATTCTGAGTTGAGTCTAGCATCTGATATGTGATGAGATCTCGGTATGTTGAGGGCAGATCTGAGCACATTATTTTGAAGAATTAGCATTGATGATTCTATTGTTCTATGTGTCACTTTTAGTTTGGAGGATGGGCGACTTGTAGCAGTTAGAAGCTTTTAAGAAAGTTTCTTTTGGCAGAGTGTTAGTTTATATAATTCTACTAATCTAGAGAGGTCAGTATTAATGGTTGAGTGGTTAAGGATACGTTGTAAGAGAGGCAATAGATTCTCTACCGTAACATTCTTGTTGTTTCTGGTGAGTGCCTGCGGTGCCAGGGCATTGGGAAGGTTTGGTTGATTACTGGATTGTAGGGTAAAAGAGACAATGTGGTGGTCTGTCCATGCGCATGGAACATTAGAGAGTATGTTGGTCTCACAATTAAGGTCTACAATCCATTCTAGAATCCTCCCTTTATTGTGGTGATAAGATGAGAGAATCTTAGTTCTGTGATTGAGTTGACTACAGTGGTCGCATTGCCATCATTTGCGTCTTGGAAGCCTAAATTAAATTCACTGAGCAGCAGGATTTGTGATCCTGGTTTAGTATTGGCAGAGAGGAGTTGAGATATCTTCCCCGAAGGTAGATATTGGGCCAGGGGGTCTGTACACGAGTTGGATTTTTAGTGTATGTGAAGCTAAGAGTGGGAACTTCATGGATAGGAGTTCAAGCTGATCGGAAAGGAAGATTAGGCAGAGCTCTTAAGCTGAGGTGGGTCTTGGCAATTACAGCAACTCCGCCCCCTCTAGATGACTCTGTCTAGTCTGATGACCGTGTAGTTATGTGGAGTGGCTAGAGATAGTGTCAAGCCTGCTGCAGCGTGTAGCCATGTCTCTGTTATGGACAGGAAGTTTAGCTCATTAGAAGTAATAAGGTCCGCAATCTCGAAGGCATGTGCTGTCAAAGACCTTGCATTAATAAGTGCTCCCTTGATGGGTGTAGCAATGTTGTTAGGGCTACTTAGAGGTACTATAGTGTTAGTTAAAAGTATAGAGTCGTTTTTGGCAGTGTTATTGTATGGTTTCAGAATGTTTTCCTCATGGACGTGGACTTAGTGATGATTATAACTTTGCGGTTAGATGGTAGTAGTATGATCACCACGGATTCATCACATAGCTCCTTTATCTGTTTCCTGCATTTTTGTAGAACATTCAATAGTTTCTGCAGTCCAATTGCCACCGCTGATCCTCTTCACTTTCCCTGAACCATGGCACTATGTATTTCAGGGGCACATCCGCATAGTAGAACCTATAATCCGGGCCCCAATACCTCCCCTTCATATGGCAACCTTAATACATGTATCCCTATTCTGGGGCAATTTAACCACACCACTAGTTTGGTAAGCCTCCTAAAATCCCTTTCCATTATCTGCATTGCTACCCCCTGAAATATGTGGAGAAGCCTGGGGAGAAATATGATCTTTCAAACTGACACTCTACCCTGAATGTTAATTGCAATTTTAGCCAATATTTCACCAGCTTGCCAATCTTAATCAGGGATTGCATAACATTGGCTTCATACACTTCTTCCATGTTTTCACTAGCCATAGCACCGAAGTATCAAAAGGGTACGTGCGTCACTTAAATGACTAATCCTGGCAGGGGTGCAGAGTCCATCCTCGGTAATGGATCGATGAATGACTTTGCCCAATTGATTTGTAAACCACACACTATCCTAAACTTCTCGATTTGTTCCATCATATGCAGAAAATTTGCTTCGAATGGATTGTGTCCTCCAACGTATTCCTCTTCTTAGATGTATTCCATCCAGCGTCAGCTGCTTCGGAAAAATGTTTTCCCTTGGCAGAGGGTGCCGTGCGTCAATGTCGTCGAGGTCCCTCAGAGGCCTCAGTCGAGGGTGACTTCATCGGGTATACAAATAGCACGCGCAGCGCCCGTTGGCCTCAGTTCCGTTTTTCCGCAGTACGTGTTGCTTCGGAGACTCGGCGCGCCTCGAGTAGTTCTGTGACACAGTTACTGAAGATATTCGATATGTCCTCGTAGTCGACCTCAACTACGACTCCGTATTCGGGATTCAAAAAGTGTAAATCCTGTGGTTTGAAAATGTCCATCACGGACTCGCACCAAGAATGTCTGTGGTGCCTCGGTGAAAGCCACGACATGGAGGCCTGTACGAAGTGTCAGGCAACGACGGGGAAGGCCTTGCGAGAGAGGAAGGGAAACCGCAGGTAGGTTGAAAACCCGACCGAAAAGCCTCTAGCGTAGAGTCGAGGTCCCGTGAGGAGAAATCTCGATGCGAAAAGGCAAAAGCATCGGTCTAGGTCCCGAAGTGGTTCACACCACTCTTAGTCTTCGACGAAAAGTCCAGGAAAAGATGCCACCTGTCCCCTTCCACCTCGTCCTCGTACGAATCCCAAAAAGAATGTAATGCCCCACAAAACATTCTTCCTCCGAAGAATGGGAAGCATTTAGAATAAAAATGATGGAGGTGTTTGAAAAGGCTAAGCCTCGGTCCGCGCCTTCTTCGGAAGCCGGCCGGGAGCGTTACCTTCCGACACCTGCGCGCCCTCAAGCCCGGGTGATCGAAGGAGAAAGGATCGGGAACCCTCCAGGACGCCGAGCGAAAAAGACAGCTCGAGTCGAGTCAACCGTTCGAGGTCATCAACGCTGTCCGGAACCCGACACACCTCGAGCCAGTTCTGTCGACGACTACTATTTTGTCGGCACCATCAACGCTTTTTTCCACATCGACCCTGAAGCCCTCGGCGCCAAATATTCCAAAGGCTCCAACTCAGCCAGAAGCTGTCAAAATAACACCAAAAGAGAAGGCTGCAAAGGCTGTAAAGCCTTCAGGTTCCACTGATACACCTCTCCCAGAAAAGGTTTTTAAACCTCTTCCAAGGAAAGAATTTTAAAATCCTTAACTTCAGTTTTTGAAGAACAGGAGAGCTCTGATGAGGAGAATGTTCCTTTTGGACTGGAATATGGCACCCCAAATGTCCCAGAATGCGTGATTTCTGAGGAAAGCAGATTGAGGGATCTGGTGGAAACCTTGCATAATGCAAGTGGAATTGATGCTTCACCTGAAACAGATTTTGGCAGGCCAGAACCAGGGGAACATGCCAGTGCCTCATACAGACAACTAATGACAAAGGTTGTCGAATACTTAGGATGGGCTAGACCACCAGTTCATCCAGGATGATCTGACCGACATATTGGATCATGGCCCCACCGAAGATCTGATTTTTACCCTTCCATGTAGCCTTACAAAATAGGGTGGCCAAAAATTGAGAGACCCCGGACTCTATTCCTCCGGTGAATAAGTCCCTCACTTCAAAATACTGCGCTTCCAGTAGCGGCCCCGGCTATCTGTCTAAGCACCCTATTCCCGAGAGTCTGGTGGTCCAGGCAACCACAGCTTCAAGATATGTGGCGTACCCTTCTATCCCTCCGGATAGGGACGACGAGCGTGTGGATGGTTGGGCACGCAAGGTATTTTCAGCTGGAAGTATGGCGTTAAAATCGGCCAACTCCACATGTGCCTTGGCAAAATTTTCATACACTCTGTGGGAGTGCATTGCAATGGCAGCGGAGCACATACCAGAAGGGGATTAAAGGGAAGGATTCCTAGCCATTGTTAAAGATGGAAAGGAGGCCATGCAGGAATCCCTTCAGTCTGGATTGGACAATGCAGATAGTGTGAGCAGGTCCATGGGCACTAGCACGGTAATGCGCAGATTTGCGTGGTTGGGGAAGTCGGGTTTCGCACCAGACGTGTATAACCATCTTCTGAACATGCCCTTTGATGGGTGTCACCTTTTTGGCAAGAAGGCTGACGAGAGCCTTGAGAGGTTGCAGACCTCGAAAGCGCCTGCCAAGTCTTTAGGAGCTGCTATTAGGCAACCTCAGCCTTTTCGTGCATCAGGACAATCTTGGAGGGGATGATCAGTCTAAAGCCATTCTCCTTGGGGATGTCAACCTAGGGCTCCTGGATAGTAAGGACGTAGCAGCCAAATCCCTTGACTCAGCCCTCAAGGCTCTAGGCTACAAGAACACCATCCTTAGCTCAACTCACACCCAGGGCAGAAGGCTCAACTGGATCGCAAAGCACAACTGCCCACTCATCATCACAGGAAACACTCCCACGCCATGGTCCGACCACCACATCATCACCTTTAGCATCCTCACAACTAGCTCCCCTTCTGCCCCCTCACCTCAACCGCCCCCACCCTGCCTCGCCAGAAGCTCCCGCCAGCTCACTAAGGAAAGGCTACTGCCCTTTCTCCAAGGTCCAGCCTTCAGACCACCTTTTTCTTCAGACCCAGAAACACTTGCAACAACCTATGATGCTGCCATCAAAGCAGCAATCAACTCCATTGCCCCCATCAAACCTCACAAATCCAAACCCACTACCCACTCCAACTCTTGGTTCACCCCTGAGATCCTCGCACTCCGCAATGAAAAAAAAGCTGCACTCACACAGTGGCAAACGTCTCACTCTGACAAAGATAAGATGATCTTTAAAGCCCTACCCACCAAATACAAAAAGGTAATCACCCAAGCAAAGGCCAAATCTTTTGAATCCAGAATCTCGGAAGCCCAATCTAGCACAAAATAAATCTTTGCCATTTTCAGGGAGCTCGAGACACCCACTCCCGCCCCCGAGAATTTCATCAAAGACAAAGATTGGTGTGATGAAATACAAACAGCCATGCAAACCAAATTAAGCCTCCTCAAAAACAAAATACTAGCCACTAAACAAGCCCTACCTAATAAGCATATCCCTGTCCCACCACCTGCCCCGGACCCCCCCTTACCCTTCTCCTTCAAACCCATTCAGGAAAAATACATCATCAACATAATGAGGAACATCAAACCCTCTAATTGCAAAGGTGATGCATGCCCAGCCTCCATTATCAAAGACTGCAAGTAAGCGCTAGCTCCCTTCCTAACAGCCTTTGTTAATGCCTCCTTTACCACAGGGAAAGTCCCCGCCTCCCTCAAGGAAGCTTGGGTCCGCCCTCTTTTAAAAAAGCCAAATCTCGATCCTACCTCCCCCAACAACTACAGACTCATCACCACTGTCCCATTCCTCCTCAAAATATTGGACAACGCAGCCTACCTGCAGGTTCAGCACTTCATTGAAGAGAACAAACTCCTTGGACTCCGCCAATCTAGTTTCCACCCCAGACACGGGACCAAAACCGCCCTACTTGACCTGAAAAACCAGATGGACGATGCTAGAGACATGGGTAAAACAGCACTTCTCCTACTCCTTGACCTATCCGCGGCCTTTGACCTCGTTGATCATGGCGTCCTGTGCCACTACCTTTCCTCCACTGCAAAATTCTCCCCAGAGGCCACAGCATGGATCACCTCCTTCTTACAAGACAGAACCATGCAAGTATTCTCTGACCTAGCCGCTGCATCACCAACCATCATACTCTGTGGTGTGCCCTAAGGCTCCTGCCTCTCCCCCACCCTATACAACATCTTCACACGACTGCTCTTCCTCATCCTCGACGCTATGGGCATCTCCTACACCAACTACGCTGACGACACTCGGATCCTCCTCACCCTTACAGGTAACTATGACACTGACTCCCTGACCCTCAACAACCTCTACAACACCATCCAAACCTGGATGGCAGACAACAGACTATGCCTCAACTCTGACAAGATGGAACTCCTCCTGGTAGGTTTCCCCCGACACGCTAAAAAATCTAGATGCCCAATTCAGTCACTTCACCATTGACTCCATTAAAATTCCTGTCTCAGATTCTGTCAAAACTCTGGGAGTCTACCTGGATTTCAGCCTATCCATGGATAGACAAGTCAACACAATAGCCTCCGCAGCTGCATTTCATGCCAAACTTATCAACGCAGTCAGACCCTTTCTCTCCAAAGAGAACTGCACCAACATAGCCAGAGCCATCACCGGCTCTAGGCTAGACTACTGCAACGTACTCGTTCTACGAACCTCCAATAAAAACTGAGAGACTACAGGTAATACAGAACAATGCTCTCCGGGCAGCCCAAGGCATTGCTAAAAGAGAACACATTTCTGAGGCCAGAAAACTAGCCCACTGGCTCCCAATAAAGGAAAGGATCGTATTCAAATCCCTGACACTGACCCACAAGTGCATTCACCTCACTGCTCCTGCCTACCTCTCACAAAGGATCCACCTCGTCTCCACTGCCAGGCCAACCAAATCACCGTACACCAACATGCTCTCTGTGCCACTAGTAAAAACAGTCAGAGCGGGCGAATCCAGCTTCCCTTATCTCGCACCCACTCAATGGAATGTCCTACCTCCCACTATCCGAGGTGAGGCCTCCCTCACCACCTTCCGCAAAACTCTGAAAACTACCCTCTTCACATAAGGCCCGACACATCAGCACAAATACTTATCATATAAATTGTAATATATGACCAAATGCAAGATCTGTAACAAAAGTATGATGTTTTGTAGTATTCATAATGTGTCAACAACCGCTATCATGCCTGTACCCTGTAACTAAGTTATTGCAAGTAACAGCGCCTCAATGCCCTGGGCTGCTTGCGTGCTATATAAATATAAATATAGATCCTATCGTTACTACTCCTCATATGGAAAGGCGAGAGGAATGGCCAGTCAAAGAGGCCAGAAAAAGGCCACTTGTGGTGGACGAGGAAAACTTGCAAAGCCAGCCCCAGCTGCAGCCTCTTTACCATCAGCGACCACAGCAACCGCCACAAAACCACTTTGAGGACTTGCATCACAAGACACCTGTGGGAGGCAGGCTGTCACAGCATCTGCAAGAATGGTGAGCCATTACTTCAGATGTTTGGGCTGTAGAAATAATAGCCCATGGTTACTGCCTTCCTTTTCTAACGCAACCTCAAAGCAATCCACCAGGGAGACGCTCTTTGAAGTTTCCAGACCCGCTCCTACAGCAGGAAGTCTTAACCCTGCTGGAGAAAGGTGCTAAAGAACCAGTACCTGTAGTGGAGAGGAACAAGGGATGGTACTCCCCATATTTTCTGATTCCCAAAACGGATGGAGGAATGAGAACCATCTTGGATTTAAGAGGCTTGAACAAGCTCCTCAAGAAGGACAAGTTCAAGATGGTCACTCTTTCTCAGATCCTTCAGGCCCTTCAACTTCAGGTTTGGTTGGTGTCATTGGACCTCCAGGATGCCTATTTTCATGTGCCAATTCATCTCAAGCACAGAAAATACCTGAGGTTCGTAGTTGGCGACTCACACTATCAGTTTCGAGTCCTGCCATTCGGGTTGACCACCGCCCCAAGGGTCTTCACCAAATTAATGGTAGTGGTGGCAGCGCACCTCAGGAGAGGGGGGATTCACATATACCCCTACCTAGACGATTGGTTGATCAGGGCGCGTTCTGTTGAACAAGCCTTGGATCATCTGAAAGTCACCTGCCACTTCCTCCACAGACTGGGCTTCTCCCATAATTTCAAGAAGTCACAAATGACACCTTCCCAACAGCTCCAGTGCATAGGAGCTGTATTAGACACATCCCTGGGAAAGAACTCGCCTCCCAAGTCGAGGGCTCAAGACATTTTTCAGATGGGTTCCAAATTCCAAAATGCCCAAAATCTCCAGGCCTACAACTTCTTAAGATTGCTCTGTTAGGCAGAAACCTGTGCAGTTCCCTTAGGGACCACTGCAAAAGATTTAGGACTTCAGGTGGTTGGCAGTAAACCCAATTGGTAGCAGTCTGTACCACCCAGATTTACCTGGTAGCTGTGGCTGAGCAGTCAGACTTCTCTCAAGATGAGTTAGGCAGTATATAGAGTATACACAATAGGTATAGAGATACAGTAGCACACGCAAACACTGACCAGAGCTTTGGTGTAAAAGTATATAATTATTTATTTAAAGACACACTTGTAAATTACACTAGCACAAAAAGAGGTAAGTAAATTCAACACACAGTCACTATTATATATATACAACCCTGATTACTTATTAGACAAGTCTTAATGAGAAACACCACTTATTTTCAGACAGAGGTGAGCGCTTAACATAAGATGGCACTCTAATAAGTTATTTAAAAAGGGAGGGAAAAGGGCAGAGTTATGAAAGCACACAAATCTCAATACTTTTCAAAGAACCACAGTGAGGCAGGTTAGGCAAAGTCTACTAGAGAGCAAGGAAGTTCAAATGCCAGGCCCACTCTTAGAGAGAGCAAGCGAAATGTGTCCAGGATCACCCAGTGGGGTTATGCCCAAAGAGTCTTTGTAAATAGTTCACAAAAGATTGAGATCAAGTCAGGAAAAGTTAGTTAATAGGCCCCAGGCTAACCCAGGTTAGAAAGTCGAGGATTTACTGTCACCCCGAATGATCTGTCGCAAGGGAAGCCAGGCAGGACACAGTACCTGAAAGTGGGAAGAACGCTCCAGCTGGGGCAGTCGTTCCTGGCAGCGGGTGCAAGTCGGTGTTTTGTCCAGAGGAAGAGGAGGTCTCGACGTGGAGGAAAGCTGAAGGTCGTTGCACTGCCAGGGAAGAAACCAGCCGCGGAGTTTCCCGGTTACAAGGTACCACACTTTTCTTCGCGGTAGTGGTAAACCGTGGTATTCCGGTTGCCGGGGTGCTTGGCACCGGCAAGGCGGCCACAAGATGGTCCAGGAATGCGAAAAGACGGGCAAACTGGTTGTCCCCACCAGTCAAAGGAAGAAATCCGGGCTGGAGATCTCCTCTGTCGTCGGGAAAAGTGGTGAGACGGTTCAGCAGTGCTCCACCGGTGGTGTCGTCGTTGCAGGTCGGCTCGGCTTCTCCCTCCTCGAATTCTTTACGTCCTGTGGCGACTTCTGAAGTTCCAGTCCCCAAAGACCTGCTTTTATGCAGAAAACCCCCATTCATTCAGCCTAGCTGTCACTCAAACATGCTAAGTGGTGAGCCGGGCGGCTCACCACTTGGGCCAATCACACAAGACTGCGACTTGAGTTGCCGAGGCAACTCAGTCCAGGGTGCCTAACCCCCTCCGGCACCCCCTGTGGTACCCAGACAGAGTGGCACCACTTTTGGAGGCTTCTGTGGAGAAGCCCGCCAAAAGGTGGAACAAAGGGCTCGACTTGGGTTGGAGTCACAGAAGCGAACTCAAACGCCATTTTGGAACCAAGTTTCGGCAAAAAATACCAACCAGTGAATTTATATTAATTTAATAAACCGGCGGTATGTTCGAGGCTATTTTTAAAAAGTGGTAGCCTCGAACAATGGGAAAATCCCATAGGAATATATTCGTGGTCGAATATAAAAAGTAGTATCCACTGCCACCAGCCAAAACTCGGTCGGGGGGGACTCGACAGTGCCCCCTCGAACAGACCCTGGGGCAATCGAATTGCCCCAACCAGTACATCCACAATATGATGGTTTGTACTGGGTCTGTTCACAATTTGAGACTAGTAAAGCCAATGGTGACTTTACATGCCCTGGGAGACAGTAGTCCATCCCAGGGTATGGAGTCTATGTTTGGGGGTCGCTACGACACCCCTGGGTTACTGAACAGAGGGTGCTGTGTAACCCATATATCAAAAACACATGAAACCCTATGGGGAAAAGGACCCCATAGCCCATAGAACACATACAAAGTCAAAGGAACACCTCAAATCATGTCTAAGAGTGGGAGGAAAAGAGTCTCACTCTTAGCAGGAGAAAAAAATAAACCCCAAAAATCCAGCAAAGCTGCTGGGGGACTCACTAGGTTTGGGAAATTAGCCTTTACAGAGAATTCTCCCTAACATGCTCGGCCTCATGGCATCCTGCATCTTCCTAGTGCCAGAGGCACGCCTGAGGATGAGATCCCTTCAATGGGCTCTAAAGGCTCAATGGTCCCAGTTCTCGGGTCAAATGACGGATCTTCTTCAGATTCCGAACAAGGTTCGGCAGGATCTTCTGTGGTGGAGTTGCACAGAGAACATCCTAAAAGGAGAACATTTTTGGCAACCATGGCTGGAGATTACAGTAGTGACAGACGCCTCACTCATGGGGCGGAGAGCTCATGCCAACGATCTGACAATCCATCGGAGCCAAACTACACATCAATCATTTAGAGCTCAGAGCAATCAGACTATCGCTAAAGGCTTTTCTGGGCAATTCAAGAAGGAATCTCCTTAATGGCAGTTAATCTAGCCGGGGAGGAGAATATGACGGTGGACGCTCTGAGCAGGCACAGCATGGTGTCACATGAGTGGGAACTGGCTCAGGAAGTCCTTCAAGAGATCTTCGCCCTTTGGGGAATCCCTCAAGTAGACCTGTTTGCAACCGGAATTAACCGGAAGTGCGAAAAGTATTGCTCAATGGAATTTCCCCCGAGAGGAGCCCTATGGGACGTATTCGTGGTGGAGTGGAACTTCCCACTACTATACGCGTTCCCTCCGATTCCCTTCATTCCTCAGGTCATCAGAAGATTGAGATGGTTCGGAAACCGCATGATCCTAATTGCCCCGGATTGGGCCAGGAGAGCGTAGTACCTGGACCTTCTAGACATGTTCATCTGTTCTCCGTTACGTCTTCCTCAGAGAGAGGACCTTCACTCAGAAATGGAGGGCCAGGTTCTCCATCCAGAGGTCAAGACTCTCAATCTTCATGCTTGGTATCTGAAAGGCTGAGATACAAGGATTGGGACCTTCCAGATGATGTCATTGAGGTGTTGATTTCGGCAAGAAGGCCAGCAGCAAAATATACTGTTGCCGTTGGAAAAAGTTATGCAACTGGTGCAGAGAAAAGAATGTTGATCCTTTTCTATGTTCTATCCCGGAAGTCTTGTCCTTTCTCTTGTCCCTGGCACATAGAGTCCTAAATGTTAGGACCATTAAAGGTTATCTTGCAGCGCTTTCCATTTTCAAGCGCTCTTCAGAAGAATGTTCCTACTTTAAAATTCCTTTGATAACACAATTCTTAAAGGGACTCACTAATATGTTCCCTCCTTACCCTTTCCAAGTCCCAGTTTGGGACCTTAAATTGGTTTTAAAGTTTTTAATGTGTGTCCCTTTTGAACCTTTGCACACTTGTCCATTAAGGTTGTTAACATTGAAAACAGCTTTCATGATTGCTTTAACATCTGCAAGAATGGCCACCCTATACTGTGTTCCACAGGGATAGAGTGGTATTGAGGGTTAAACCCTAATTTTTGCCTAAAGTTGTGTCTGATTTCCATTTAAATCAGAAAATTATTCTGCCTGCATTCTACCCTCCACCTCATCCCAGTAAGGAGGAGGAAAGATTACATAGACTGGATCCGAGAAGAGCTCTAAGCTTTTACATTTCTAGGCTTTCCAAGCTTAGAGTGGATAATCAACTTTTCATTGGCTACACTGGAAGGAAATTGGGTCAATCGGTGTCAAAACAAACCATATCACGTTGGATTGTGCTTTGCATTTCAGAAAGCTACAGATTGGCGGGCAAAGACCCACCAGAAGGCTTAAGGGCCCATTCCATCAGAGGCATAGCCTCTTCCACAGCCCTTCAAAGAGGTGTTCCCATAAAATCTATTTGTGAAGCAGCCTTGGTCATCGCTGCACACGTTTTCTAAATTCTATAGTCTGGATGCTTTCCAGTCTAAAGAGCTTGCTTTCGGTAAAGCAGTGCTATATTCGGGCATATAATAATATTAAAAATCTACTCCCTCCTCCAGAGAGCTTTCTACACTGCTTTGGGAGTCTATCTAAGATGAGGAATACATAGGAGGACACAATCCATTCGAAGAAAAGTTACTTACCAACTGGTAACATTCTTTCGACTGGATGTTCCTCCAACGTATTCCTCATCGCCCCCCTATCCTACCCCTTTGTAGATTTTCCGGGTTTTTGCCACTTCAACTCAAGGCTGACACCTGGCTACTTACTCTATCCATACAACAAAGCAAGAGGAGGAAAAACAGAACTGAGGCGAACGGGCGCAGCACGTGCTACTTGTATACCCGATGACGTCGCCCTCGACGGAGGCCTCCGAGGGACCTCGACTCGACGACATCAACGCACGGCGCCCTCTGCCGAGGGCTTTTTTTTTTCCAAAGCAGCTGAAACTGGATGGAATACATCTAAGATGAGGAATACTTTGGAGGAACATCCATTTGAAAGAACGTTACCAGTTGGTAAGTAACTTGTTCTTCTTTGTCTTTTTTGTATAGCAATATGTCATTTGCATACAATATTATGTTGGTTGGTTCTGCAATGGTATATCCTGCCTCAATCAACTTCTTCATGAGGCTGGCCAGTGGCTCCATCAGCATGGCCAATAAAAGCGGAGACAACGGGCAATCTTGCCTGTTGCCCGTGTACACCCTCCAGCTTCCGAAGATAGTCTGGTTTGTTTTGATCCTGGCATACGGATCACTATAGAGCAGTTTAATCCAGCCAATAAAGGCTTCTTCTACCCCAAATTTCTTTAGTACATTGACCATAAAATGGCAATCCACACAGTCAAAAGCCTTATGTGTATTCAAACGGGCCACTACCCATTGTCTGCCCTCCCTTACCATGCCGTCCATTATTTGTATAAGGAAGGCATGGTATCGAAGTAAGACCGACACAAGTGACAACAGTTCAAGGGTTTCTATTGAACTTTCAAAGATGTGTGATAAAACGCCTATCTAGACCTAAATCTAAGATGGGAGCAAGCTACTAGCATCAACTATTAAAGAATGCAGTCCTAGTGGAGTTTTGTCAAAATAAAAGGGCCAATGCTAAAATAAAAGCTATTGCCAATCCTTACTGCTAATTTACAAATAGCGTGGGAAATGTTCATGAAGAAGAAAGAATTGTCCACAAAATGATAAGTACGTTCGGGCCGTTGGCCTCCCTTCTCCACGTTTTCATCACGGGGCAAGGCAGTTCACTCGAGCCAAGCACACACTCTGGATTTCTTGACACGAAGATACAGTTCCAAATCCAGTATCAAGGCTTTCTGGGCTCAGAAGTCTCTTGATTCGGACGGCCTGTTGTACGAAACAAAAATAGAAAGTTCCTTTCTTCGTATTATGATCTGGTTTGCGTGTCTCTCCCCGGATCCCCCTCAGCCGGGCTCAGATCTCTTTATTTTGCGATTTGAAATGTATTCCTTCTTGGTGACTCACAGTTCCCCCCGGATCCCCCTGACTTGGGCTCAGATCCCTTTATTCCTTCTCGGTTGACTCACGTTCACCCCGGATCCCACTCAGGCGGGCTCAGATTCCCTTCTTCACATTCAATTAGTCTCCCTCCGCCGGGCTCGGACCAATTGCAATTCAATTTATACTTATCGAAGACTTTTGAATGTGCACCGGGTTTTGCTCGACCCGTCGCAGGACCACTTAAATACAATGTTCCTTTTTTTTACAATGCAGTTGCCATTCAGTTAGATACCTTGCAGAGACCTTCGAATGAGCACCCACGTGGCGCTGGACCATTATGTACCCGGTATCTTATTTGGCTTTTTCAAAGTACATTCACTCATTTAGTTTCAATTTTTTCGCGCCTCTCATCACATGCGCCTCTCATCACGTGCGCTTTGAACACTGTCCTTGTGGAGTTCTTCATACAATGCTGTCGCTTGCAACCTTGGTTCAAAGACAAGCTGATTTCGTATTGGCTTCCCCGACTCACCGGCTGTGCTGCTTTTACTGGCATGGCTTTCTTGCCGGAGCCAAGGACAGTACCACAGCGGTAATCGCTCCTCCCGGCCTGAGTTATCAACACAGGAGCACCCTGGATACCTTTGATGCACAGTGTCGGATAGATCAGGCTCAGTTCCTGGTTTTAGGCTTCTCACTTTCCAAGGCTTGTGAAAGTAACAGTTTCTCGAAGTCAAGGGCACTTCACTTCTTCCAACCCTCTCCGGTCTCGCGGCCTTTCTCCTTGTGTTAAATCACCATCTTGGAACTGGTGGTTCCTCGTGTGCTTTTTCTGGCTCCGAGTGTGCTTTCGTGCTCCACCTTTTATCCGTGTGATGGGAGTTTTTGTCACCGGCCGCCCTGCATGGCGACTCTGGGAGAGATGGTGTCTGCAGCACCATTGATTCTTCTATCACGCTCGCCCCTATGTCCCGCAGCGGTCTAGTCTTTCCCTTTCAGCAGCAGCGGCTCCTACGTAATCGAGGCACAACTTTCCCGTGATGCATTGCAACCCGCTTTCTCCGCTTTGGGTAAGACACTGTTTCTGGGGTGTGCTCTATGTTCTCTCTCTGGTTGCTTAGACCTTGCTGTCCCTGGTCCTGCTGCCTTCTGGACTCCTGTTTTTCTTCCTTTTTCTTGGGGTTTTGTTTGCTTCCTACGGACTTCCCTTTTTTCTGCTGGGTCTTGCTGCTGCCTTTCCGTACCTTCGCTTGGGTGCGAACTTTCTCCTGATGCCTGCCTACCATTGAATTTCACTCAGAATCCCTCCCTTCTAATTGCTCCTGTCATCATCTAATGGAGTACCTGTTTAAGGATTACCTGCTACTACCTACATTCAGGGTTCAGTGGCCTGACACTAAGAAAACACGGCGCTTCAGAGCAGGGTTTTTTGTAAGCCTTTCCAGCTTTTTTTCCCTTTTAAAGGCTCTTTCAGACTGGAGTAATACAGGCATAATGGCTTCTTCCTGAGATCGGCCGTACCTCTTCGAGGACTGGAAGACCTCAAGGAAAAAAGTAACCCCACCACCTTGTGAAGAGACTACCGTGCAACTGAGTTCAGAAAAATCAGGTGAGGAGGGGGATGAGTCTGATACCTCTGACAGTTTTCAACACCAACCTCCTCCTAACGGTATGGCTTCGGCAGAACAGGTTGAGGAACTACTGTCTGCTGTTCAGGGGCTGGCTCTAGAAGTCCTGGGATTAAAAGCTGAAAATGCAGTACTCCGAAAGATCATTTCACCCAGAGATGACCGTTCTCCCGATATTCCCCAATCAGATCTAGCCTACAGGCAAGTTTGATAGGTCACCAAGGAAGGTGAAGAAATTCATTGATGCCTGCATGTTCCACTTTACCTTTTCGTCCTGCTACCTTTGCTACGGAACAAGCCAGGGTAGGCTTTATGGTAACCAATATGGTGAGCAATGCACTGGCCTGGGCTACCCCCTTGGTTACGTCAGCCAATCCCATCCTTCATGATTTAAATGCCTTTGTTACTCTCAAACGGAATTTTGAGAGACCTGAGGTGAAATACACAGCATGTGAAGATCTTCTGAATATCCGTCAAGGATCTTCTGATCTGCTTACCTACATCAGTAACTTTAAGACGACTGCAGCAGAAGCTGGATGGCCCGAGGAAGCACAGTTCCCCATCTTTAGGAGAGGCTTAAATGAAGATCTGAAAGACGAACAGGCACATACTGCGCGCCCCTCCTCTCTGGCTGATCTTATGTCCTTGTTCTCCAGATGGACATCCGCTTACAGGAAAGGTGATCTGACATAAAGAGACAAGGCAAGAACCAGGGATTCACTTTTCCTAGTCAGTCAACCTCCTCCTTTGTAGGAAAGCCCAAGGAAGAATCTATGCAAATTGGGGCTGCCCAATGACCTCTGTCGTCATCTGAATGGTGTAGAAGAAAGGACCTAGGCCTATGCATATATCGTGGATCTGACAAACCTCTACTGCGAGATTGCCCTGAGATCCCGCAGAGAAGGTCGGGAAATGAACGACCCTAGTTTGGGCCTCGGGTCAGAGTATGAAACACAGTCCTTTGAACTCTACCTTTACTACTGTAAACCCAACCTGATAAACACTTGATGGTTGTCCGGGTAGAGCTTCAGATAGCCAAGAGGTCCATCGAAGCTTTAGCCCTTATTGACAGTGGAGCTGCAGGAAACTTCATGGATGTTGTATGGGCTAAGAAGGAAATCATCCCCTACAATTACCCTCTGAGAACCAGGCTGTTGAGGGTGTTGATGGTACACCTCTCAGTTCTGGCCCCATAACCCACTCTTCAGTTTCAGTTGATCTCTCTTTATTCAACTACAAAGAAACCTTCTGTTTTTATCTAATAAGGGCAGCCCATTTCCCAGTGATCCTTGATATTCCTTGGTTGAGAACCCACAATCCTTGCATCGACTCGGCCGAAAACACGCTTCGATTTGATTCTGACTACTGTCTTAGAAGTTGTTTACAGCCTTCAGTCTAATCGTCTTCTGTCACCGTATGTTCAGAAGGTTGGTCCTCTGTTGCATGGTCCTCTGTGTTCCCACGCACTATCATAGATTTAAGAAAGTATTCGAAGACAGGATCCCTAAAGAATTCCCTCCACACCAGTCAGAGGATTGTGCCTTTGAAGTGGTACCTAACGCATTGGTACCCCTTGGCCCCATGTTTTCTCTGCCTATACCTGAAAAGAAGGCTCTGAAGTCATACCTGGATGAAAACCTCCAGATTGGATTCATAAGACTGTCTAAATCTCCTGCTGTGGCCTCGCTTTTTTATTTATCCCTAAGGATACACAGGATTTGCGACTGCATTGATTACAGAGGCCTTAACAAGGTTACTGTAAGAGATAGATACCCCATGCTCCTCATTAGAGATATCATCGAAGCAGTGCAAGGGTCTTTAGTATTTTCCAAACTCGACCTAAGAGGAGTGTATCACCTCCTGCGCATCCGGGCTGGCGTCAAATTGCTTTCCGGACCCCGTATGAAAACTTTGAATACCAAGTCATGCCCTTCGGCCTGGTCAACGCGCCTGCCGTGTTTCAAAGATTTATGGATCAGCTTTTCTCAGATCTGTTAATTAGAACAGTAATTGTATACTTGGATGACATTCTGCTATTTTCTATCCCAGGATCTCCATCAACAACATCTCACTGAAGTTCTGGACAGATTTCAGAAGAACCAACTATTGATAAAACCAGAAAAGTGCATTTTTGAAGAAACTAAGGTCCCCTACTTAGGATTCATCTTTTCAGATAAGGGCATCGCAATGGATGAATGCAAGACTTCCGCCATACTACAATGGCCTTCTCCCTCTTCTGTGAAGGAAGTCCAAAGATTCTTGGGTCTAGCTAACTTCTACAGAAGGTTAATTCCCAATTTCTCTGAAACCGTTCTTCCCATTACCAAACTGCTCAAGAAAAACACGCCTTTTTATGGAATGAGGCCACCAAACCCACCTTTTGTAAACTCAAGAGTCAGTATTGTTCGGCTCTCATCCTTTGTCAACCGGATCAAGGACTACCCTTTATCGTCGAGTCTGACGCATCTGCCAGTGCATTGGGTGCAGTGTTAAAACAAGAACATGGAGTGCAGGAGCATCCCACTGTATATCTCTCAAAAACCATCACCCAAAGCAAGCTAAACTATTTGGTTATTGAGAAGGAGCTTATGGCGAGGAAGCAGGCTTGTAGCCAGTGGAGATATCTTCTACAAGGAGCTGCCTGTCCTTTTACCATCAGGACCGACCATGGGAATCTCTGCGTTCTTCAGCAAATGGATTGCGTCAACGCTAGACAAGCGCATTGGTCTTATTTTTTTCACAATTCGACTTCACCATTTCTTACATTCCTGGTTCAGAAAACCTGATTGCTGATGGACTATCCCGGTGATGAAGCACAAAGATCTATTTCTAGAGAAAAAGATTCTGGGACATACTTCGTGGGTTCTCTAGCACAGGCATAGTGGCTTCTTCCCGAGATCGGTCGTACCTCTTCGAGGACCGGAAGACTTCAAGAAAAAAAGGAACCCCACCACCTTTGGAAGAGACTACTATGCAAATGAGTTCAGAAGAATCAGGTGAGGAGAGGTGAGGAGAGGATTGAGTCGGATACCTTTGACAGGTGTGTGTAATGATTAGTAATTGCCTGACCAGGGTGTTGGGACAGGTCAGGTGTACTGCTCTGGTGTTCATCTGTTGTCGCTCACAATGACCTATCCGTGAGAAAGAGTTCATGTCGGGAAAGACAGGGGAAGGGGTGGTTTGAGCTTCTAGGTATCCTACCTGGTTGGATTGTGAAAAGGTGTTAAGTTACAGGAAGGGGGATACTGCGTCTCACCCTTCAGTGTCCCACTTCCACTCCCTGAAGACCCCTCATCCAGGTGATCCTCCTGCACTTGTCAACCCTCAGGAACTGGATTCAGTAGCGATGGCCGTGTCCTGGCCACCTGGATGACAGATCGCCGGGGACTAGCAGGCTGCGATACCTTCAGGTTTCTCACATTAGGAACATTCTTCTGATATTCATCATGGTATTCCTCTGTGTAAAAAAAACCTGCTTGGTCGTCATGCACTATTTTGTGTATCACTTTAGCTAGTCTGTGAGCCATAATGTTGGCTAGAATCCTACTGTCCACATTTATGAATGAAACTGGCCTATACAGAGTCTCTTGGTTCTTTCCCATGCTTCAATAAAAGTATAATTTTTGCTTCACGCATACACAGCGGCAGCCTATCCTTTGTGTATGCCTCCGCATACAGCTCTAGCAATCTGGGTCCTAATAATTCTTTGTACGTTTTATAGAAGTCGATCGGGATCCCATCCCCACCTGGTGTTTTCACATTCCCTATGTCTTCTATTGCCCAGGGAGTTTCAGTTCTGCCTCCTCTAATGATTACAACACTTGAGCCACTTCAGTCCTGATTTACTTCACATACAAGTTTACATATAATTCTTTAAACGTCTCGTTAATATCCTCCTGCTCACATCTTACATTTCTGCGCCTGTCCAGTATTGCATTAATATTGCTATTGCCCCTTTCTCCTGTTCACAAGCCATGCCAAGGTTTTGCCAGGTTTATCAGCTTTATTATGCATTCTACACACAGTTCACATATTCATTTTCCACATGCGCTCTTACCCATCATGTAGTTGCCTCTTTTTCCGGCTATCTCTTTCTACCACCCTGCCACAAGCTACCTGCTTTTTCAACTCTCCTGCCCTATTTGCCTAGTGATTGCTTGTGAAGGCACGCCCCTAGCCACTCACACAAGAAAAAGTACAACCCGCTAGGGAAGAAGGCCCAAGAAACTCTTGCAAGGATTACAAATTTTATTTCTACAAAAAATAGGTGTGCTAGCAAAGAACTCTGGTGCCAAGGAACATTCTGGCAAAAAAGGGTACGAGCAGAGGCTTAAAATGAAGTACAGCGTCACAGGTGACATCACTACATATAGTGAAAACCTGTGCGGCTGGTTGGCACGACCCTCTACATGGGTGGCCTGCTCTATAGGGGATGCCAGGCCATTTGTCTCAGCCTAGTCAGTCGTTTTCCATCACGTGGGGTCTGCTGGACTCATCATTTCCAGGGAACCAAGGCCAAAGAAGCAATTAGTTATATTTGCAAATATTGCTACTCTAGCATTATACAGTGCACCTGGCATGCTTAAACGACTAGCACAGGGAGAGTCTCGAGGTCACACTAACCAACATTTTTCACTCAACCTGATCGTGTCTCTCGGCTTCCAAGGCTTCCACCCTCGCTTTTGAACCATAATGTATCCCTCCCTATACCTCACATTACAAATCATGCCTTGTGAAATAAAGGTGGGACAACCATACTCTTAGATCTTTTATGGTTGGTGGTCTGGGGTCAGCTAGTATCCAAATTCAGGTGTCTTTGGACTGGGGCAGAGGCAGTGGCTATAACTCGTGGTTGGCTGGGTGGGGGTTGGAGGCCTGCTTTGACCTGTTTGTGGTAACACGTACACCAAGGCGCCCGGCACTGCCTTGTGGCCTTGCAAGGCCCATTCTTTCTTAGAACAAACATATTGGAAAAAATGTTAGAACAAAGACTGTCATGTGGCAGTTAGCAGCAGCATGGTCCTATTCAGATTTCCTCATCAGGCTTGCGGCCTGTGTTTAACACACTAAACACTGCTTGGCCATGCAGACCATATACTTCGACCATGGCTACATAATGGCGTCTTATGATCGTGTGGGGACCTTTGGGACGCCCCCCTGGGCTATTAAAGATCTTCCAATGGAGTTTGCCTCACCCTAAAAGTGCCTAGGGGGATGGGATAGGTTTGCTCCCTTCCCAAACACCTGCTTAATTCCTCATGTGGTGGAGATACAAACCCCTCCCAAAGCGTTCCCATCTCACTTACAGAATGTGTGTTATAACTCCTCTATTGCCTACCTAATGTATGCCCATATGCTCCATCTAGGAGTTCCCTTGCTCTTAGCCTCCAGCTGGGTATTGGGGTTCTCCTCTGTGTCGAGTTTGTTGTGATCAACAAGGGTGTATGATTCAATAGCGATCTATCCAGGTATTCCGCTGATTTCAATGCCACCACAGACCCCTACCCACTTGTTCGAGTTTACTCCAGTCACAGCATCTGAAGTTAATAAAATCGTTAAAGGGCTGAGGCCGTCCAGATGCCAAGATGACAACTGCCCCGCCTTTATCGTTAAAGACTGCGCAACCGAGCTTGCCCCCTTCATCACCCACACTTATCAACTCATCCTTATCAACGCGATCCTCAAGAAACCTACGCTTGACCCCAACATACCCACAAACTACCACCCCATTATGACAGTACCTCTCCTCCTAAAAATACTTGACAGAGCAGCCTACCTGCAAATCCAAACTTCCCTGGAACTCCACAACCTCCTGGGCTTACGCCAATCTGGCTTCCGTCCAGGCCATGGTACAGAGTCTGCGCTATTGGACCTTAAAATCCAAATGGATGAGATAAGACAACGGTAAACCAGCCCTCCGCCTCCTCCTCCTCTTACTAGACCTCTGAGCCGCCTTTGATCTTCTGGATCATAAAATCCTCTGCTAAATCCTTTCCTCAGCGCCTTCTTCTCAACCAAAGCTATTACTTGAATCAAATCTTTCCTGTCCAACCGCGCCGGGTGGTCTTCTCCCCATGGCAGCAGCCCATTCAGCAGCAGTCGCTTGCCTAGTGCCCCAAAGCTCCTGAGTCTCCCGACACTATACATCTTTTTTTCATTTTTTTCCAACTTATTTTTATTATTTTCACAGTTGGAGCATCAAAACCAAATGTAAATTACTTGGCATTCGCTATAGCGATATACACCATACCAACGTAGCCAGTACCCCCACCAATCCCCTTAAGAGTCCAGCTGTCCTCATCACCCACTTCTTTATCGCCCTCGATTACCCCCATTCCTGTCCAAATAAAGTCTCACCAGATGTGGCTTAAGGGTCAGGGGCGGGAACGATTGATCGAATTCAAGTAGGGTATCCAGACTGCCTGCAATTCAAGCAATTTCCCCTCGTTTGCTGCTGATACTCTCTCAGCCACTAAAATGTCCCATACTTTAATCCACCAGCACCCCAAGTCTGGCCCCTCAACCATTTTCCAACATTGAGCCATAGTGATACGTGCTGCCAGCAACAAGGTTGGGTATATCCTATCACATGGAGCACCCTGCAACAAGGTTTTCGGATGCTGTGGTAAGCGGATACCCGTAATATCGTGAATCAATTGCACTATATTCTCCCAGTTAGACCTGCATCCGCGGACATTCCCACCACATATGAAAGTATGAGCCCTGGGCTCCACAGTTTCGTCAGTAGGTAGGGGGGGGGGAGACAGGGCCTGGAAATGGTGGATCTGTACTGGGGGGTAATGCCATTGGAACAGGAGTTTCAATGCTCACTCATTATTTGTCACACATTTAGAGGAGGCACAGGCTCTAGCCCATATCTCTAGACAGGCTGCATCATCCAGTTGCGTGCCCAAGTCTGTCTGCCAGCGGGACATCTATTCTGGGTGACACACTGTCAGGATTCGCCCCTGGAAGTTATGGAGTTCTTGGCGATTGTAACCGAGGCGGTCTAGTACTCACCCAAGATGGAGGCTCACACTTTAAATCGTGGCCACGCCCACAGCCCAGCGCGTTGTATATGTTTTCCAGTGCTTCCAATGCTGCTATGCTTCGGCTCAGTGTTTTCTACTCCTCGGATCTTCGTTGCCCTTCCAGCCCGTTTGCCCTCTCTGCCCTTCGTGTCTCTGCACTCTGTAGTGACCGTGTTGCTCCCTCGCTACTTTCCTTCTGGACCTTTGTTTCTTAGTGCCCTCCTTCTTTTCTTACCTATACTTCTTTCCGTTTCAACCGCCTTCGGTACTTTTCTACTTCTGCCTTCCTCCTGTTTTGCTTTATTTCTGAGCTGCACCCAGGGTGATTTCTAAGGTTTACTCAGCTTCCTTATTTTCTGTTTTCCACTTGCGGTCGCGGAGCCGCTTTCGTTTACTCCGTGTTAGCAGTTCGGCTTCCAACACACCGGGTGACATTTATTCTCAGGTAGGTAGCTTTTCTAGACACTGCCTTTCCGATTATACTTTCCTTCCGTTCCGAGATTCCACGCTTACCTTCTGAGTTCTTTAGATCCTTCTTCCCTGGCGCTGCGTATTGCACTTGTCTTTCTCTTCCTTTTCTTTAAACCTTCTTCGTACTTTGCTGAACTTGTTGCCAAAGACCCCTGCCTTCTACTGCCTTACCAACAGGGGAAACATTGATTGCTGTATCGAGGAACAATATTCAAGAAGGTGGACCTCCTTTCTTTCCGCATTCATTACTCAAGGACTAGATCCATTGGACAACCAGGGTTTTTTCTGCTAAGGCTTTTTCCCTGGAATTTGGGGTTTGGCTCCTCGGGGTTCCCCTTAGGCAGGTTTTTCCCTTCCTGCCAAGGTGGCCTCTGGGCAAGCCAGACCCTACTTACGCGAAAAGAAGAAGAAACCCATCAAAGAAAAGCCGACAACCGACCACAAGAAGGCTAAGAAGAAGCCTGCTGCAAATTCTCACAAGGACTTATCATCTGAAGGCTCAGGTGAGGAGGAGGTTGGGGAGGAGAGTGCCTTAACTGACACGCAGCAACCCTCTCGTAGCAGTCTGTAAAATTTCAATATCCCTCCCCTATCTATGTCTCCTCCTATAATAAGTTTGAGTTGGCCCAGTGGTCGTACGGCCTTCTCCCTAGTTTTGCAGTGTGTAATCCATTGACAGATTTGGGCATACGAGAACCTGTCCCTCTCTGTGAGTTGAAATTATTTTTTGCACTCCTCAAACGTGCATTGCTCGACCTCCATAAATAACTGACCCAGCGTAAGAAGCCCCCCTTCTTTCCAGCTTCTGAACGCTCCTGGCAGAATACCCGGGGCAAAGTTGGCGTTACCAAAGACTGGAGAGTGGACCCATTCCTCTAGGAATCTTCTTCCTCCACAGGACCCCATCCCATACCTTCAGCGTAAGGTTCATCGAAGAAAGGAGACTAGAATGGTCAGGAGATCAGCTGGGCATATTACGCAGATGATATCGTGTTGTTTGACCTGACCCAAATTGGTCTGCAACGACTCTTGAACAATTTAGTTGCATACTTTCAAGAAAATGAGCTTGCAATTAATACGAAGAAATCTAAAATCATGGCAATAACATCAGGAGCAAAAAAGAAAGTCAACCAGTTTAAGTGGTCTGTAGCAGGCGAGACAATTGAGACAGTATCAACAATCCGATATTTAGGCGTGCAAATAAACAGCTCGATCTGTGAATCAGTATGGGTAGCAGAATTGAAACATCGCATGTCCATATTGACAATACAAGGACAAAAGCTGCATTTTGAATATGGCAAATTTACCCTCCAACCACTACGGACCTTCTATGTACAAAAAGTAATTCCCATAATAACGTATGGGGCGGAAGCTGGTTGGAACATTGACCATCGAATTTGGGCCATCTTGGAAGGCAAATTTTGGAAAAAAATATTGCGACTTCCAAGCAGTACCCCGATTGTTGCAATAAGATATGAACTAGGCCTGGAACCATTACATGGAACAATTCAATGAAAATCAATTGCAGCTCTACGAAAGATGCAGCTATCAAAAATTGCTCCAGCGTACAAAATATTTGAATCGACTAAAAATCCACATGGAGGAATTCTCTTGTCTTGGGCAAATAAAATCAGGAATATCTTGAAAATAGCTGACATCTCATGGCAAATGGTAATAACAATGCCACAACTCGCAAAACAAAAGTACCGGGATGACTAGATTTGAGGTCTGTACGGATTCCTTCTTTTTGCTCGACAAGTGGACCCCCTACTCTTGCCGGACGTTGGAGTTTCCCGGATCTTGTTCCTTTTCCTCATCGTCTTTGTCCGTTGCAGCGACAAATTTCTTGGGTGGTTTCAAATGGCATTCTTGGAAGAAGTATCCTGCTTTACCGCAGTATAAGCAGAGCTGTTGTTGCCTCCTTTTCTCCCTTTCAGCTTTGGTGATAGAGCTCCTTAATCCACCGATCTGCATTGGTTCAGTCTGTTCTTGGCATTTGCGTGATGGTCACATGGTCGCACGTAGACCGACCTCCCTTCAGCTCTTGTTAGGTCAATTTTTTGATTCTGCAATTTGTGATCGAGCTCTTTTCCTTGAATTTTGTATTTTGGTAGCAGTTTTCTGATCAGCTGCTTTTGACATTTTGGATGGCACATCAGTTTGCTCTTGGTGTCTCATCTGTAAATTCTTCGTTTTATTACGGTTAAATAGCCCCAGTTTTTCAGGAGTAGGTAGGTTTCGTACAAATTGTTTGGTATTAGCTGATTTGCGTTTTGCACCTTTTCTTGCAGCCTTAGATGTTGATTGTACATCTTTAGGGGTATTTGAATCAAGACGCTTTTCCTCCAAATTCTTCGCGGAACCAGTAAAGATTCCAAAGAATGGCTGCTTTGATTCATTTGACGCGCTTTCTTTAGTTGACTGCTTACTCAGTTGGTTAGCGTCAGTTACCAAAACATCCCTTAATGTGTTAGTGCATTCATTTGGGAATGAAACATGACTCACCACGATAGCTGGAACATTTATAGTGGGAGTTTCAGTTTGCTTCTTCCCAGAAACAGCAGGACCTACTGCTCTATCAGAGTTTGGCACATTTGATATTTCACTCGTAGCGTTACATGACACAGTTTGTGATCCAGTACTTTTAGCAGAAGTTAGTGACCAAGAGGTAAGTTTAGTGGGATGTGTTCCAAGCTGCCCATTTTCCTTATTGTCTTTATGCCTCAGCCATTTCATGCATTCAAGAACAGCATTCATAAGGGTTGCATTATCGGTATGCGCACTTGATGCTAGATCACCTAGCCGGTAATGCCATTGCGATGAAATTTCAGCTTCTCTTTCGGTTCGAGACTGTAAGGTATTATTATTTTGTTCAAGTTTTTCCAATTTTAGCAGGATGGTAGACAGTTGTGTACCTTGTTCTTTTATAGTCATTTAAAGACTCATACAGTTTCGTAAAAGGGATTAGTGCTAGCGAAGTTGCTGCCAGCACATTATTATGTATTTGAATGCCTGCAGCCACTGATAGACTCGCTTTATTGTTCCGTTCCATGTCGTGATCATATGTTTGAACAGGGTCAATACTTGGTTGTGTTATGTTAGAGCTCATACTAGTGTCCAAGTGTGACTGAGAGACACTTTTTGTTGCCAAACCTATAGACGGTGCTTCTAGTAAGGTAACATTGCTCAATGCAGCTTGATTTTTTAAAATCAATCCCTTCGTCAGAGGTGTACTTGTCTGGGTTTGGGTCTTTGTTCGCAAATGTAAGATTGAATGCTGCAACTTTCACAGCTCCTCGTCACCAGTTGTAGGTTTCGACTGTGACTGATATTTTGTCTCTAATTTAGAACTGAAGCTGTTTATTAGCTTGTCTTTTATTTGTTGATAATCAGCTGTCAAACGTTCCGCTAAACGAGCTTTGCGAGCTGCTAAATCATGTCCTGATAGTTTATTCAAGTTTACTGGAACTGTTTGACAATCTACTGCTAATCGTTTCTGTACAGGAATGACATTCACAAGTTGCGAAGCAGTACTGGTCGGCTGACATATCGGACTATTACAATATTGACGAGCTTCAGTCCGCATAGCACTTTTGTGCACCAGAATGTGTTTCGTTTTGTTTTGCATATTTCTTTTAGCTTCCATTGTTTCATCAGAATGCTTTTTTGAAAGCTCTTCTCCTTTAGTTTGTCTTTTTCCAACTTAGACGAGGCAGCACATTTTTTTCTGAAAGCAGCATTAAAGGCTTTTTGCTTGTCCTTTCATTTTGCAAAACATGCAATTTCTGAGAGTAAATCACTTCATTTTGAAGAGCAGTGTTTCCGCATAGATTCTCGTGCGGGCATTGTAATGACATACATTCGTCTTCTACTAGAAGTGAAGGATTAAGTGGGGGGTTAAACACGAACGTGTTCAGCTTCGCTGAATCGGCGGATACATGAATTTGGAGAAGCTCGTGTTCTGTTACATCAAAAGGTGATAAAAATGAAGCCCTATTTACTTATATAGCTTTATCACCCATAGCCTCTTTTGGCTCAGAAACGCAAGTGAAATTGACATCCTTATCGGCAAGGTTTGCTTTCTACAGTGTTTCCATTTGAAGTCCCTGCTGCTAATGTTTTCTCATTTGCCGCTCGTAAGTTGGCTTCATAGCATGCAACTGGAGCAGCATCTATTAATGGAGCACCTTCTGTTGTTGCCACACAGCCATTGTTTATTTCTTCTACTACCGACTCAACTTGTGGCAGTGCTGATATATTTTGAGCACATTTCCATGCCGCCTGTATTCCATTACCGCTAACAATCATTTTTCCTAGGGATTTTAGCGAGGGAACACCCTCGGTTGAAGTCAGTTTCAAATCTTCCAAAGGCAAATGCAAATGTTTATTCATCACATTTCCGCTTACCTTGCTGCTAGTAACCGCGGCACTTTCATTGCTGCCTTCCATCATTCTGTCATTAGTCACGCGTCTTTCTAGCAGCGGGCGTTGACGAGTGAAAGGGCCAACCATATTCCAGACTCCTGGACGGTCTGGGAGCGGACTGGGGCAGACTGGGACTCTCCTCGGGACTCCGCGCCCGCCAAAACCTTTTAAGGTGGAGTCTAGGAGCCTCAGTCAAATGTTTAAAGGGGCCAACACAGTGAAAAGCACACAAAATAAACGCAGGTCGTTGCTGCAGCTCCTCTCTTGCAAAAGGACTGGGGCAGACTGGGACTCTCCTCGGGACTCCGCGCGGTGCTCCGCGCCCGCCAAAACCTTTTAAGGTGGAGTCTAGGAGCCTCAGTCAAATGTTTAAAGGGGCCAACACAGTGAAAAGCACACAAAATAAACGCAGGTCGTTGCTGCAGCTCCTCTCTTGCAAAAGGACTGGGGCAGACTGGGACTCTCCTCGGGACTCCGCGCGGCGCTCCGCGCCCGCCAAAACCTTTTAAGGTGGAGTCTAGGAGCCTCAGTCAAATGTTTAAAGGGGCCAACACAGTGAAAAGCACACAAAATAAACGCAGGTCGTTGCTGCAGCTCCTCTCTTGCAAAAGGACTGGGGCAGACTGGGACTCTCCTCGGGACTCCGCGCGGCGCTCCGCGCCCGCCAAAACCTTTTAAGGTGGAGTCTAGGAGCCTCAGTCAAATGTTTAAAGGGGCCAACACAGTGAAAAGCACACAAAATAAACGCAGGTCGTTGCTGCAGCTCCTCTCTTGCAAAAGGACTGGGGCAGACTGGGACTCTCCTCGGGACTCCGCGCGGCGCTCCGCGCCCGCCAAAACCTTTTAAGGTGGAGTCTAGGAGCCTCAGTCAAATGTTTAAAGGGGCCAACACAGTGAAAAGCACACAAAATAAACGCAGGTCGTTGCTGCAGCTCCTCTCTTGCAAAAGGACTGGGGCAGACTGGGACTCTCCTCGGGACTCCGCGCGGCGCTCCGCGCCCGCCAAAACCTTTTAAGGTGGAGTCTAGGAGCCTCAGTCAAATGTTTAAAGGGGCCAACACAGTGAAAAGCACACAAAATAAACGCAGGTCGTTGCTGCAGCTCCTCTCTTGCAAAAGGACTGGGGCAGACTGGGACTCTCCTCGGGACTCCGCGCGGCGCTCCGCGCCCGCCAAAACCTTTTAAGGTGGAGTCTAGGAGCCTCAGTCAAATGTTTAAAGGGGCCAACACAGTGAAAAGCACACAAAATAAACGCAGGTCGTTGCTGCAGCTCCTCTCTTGCAAAAGGACTGGGGCAGACTGGGACTCTCCTCGGGACTCCGCGCGGCGCTCCGCGCCCGCCAAAACCTTTTAAGGTGGAGTCTAGGAGCCTCAGTCAAATGTTTAAAGGGGTCAACACAGTGAAAAGCACACAAAATAAACGCAGGTCGTTGCTGCAGCTCCTCTCTTGCAAAAGGACTGGGGCAGACTGGGACTCTCCTCGGGACTCCGCGCCCGCCAAAACCTTTTAAGGTGGAGTCTAGGAGCCTCAGTCAAATGTTTAAAGGGGCCAACACAGTGAAAAGCACACAAAATAAACGCAGGTCGTTGCTGCAGCTCCTCTCTTGCAAAAGGACTGGGGCAGACTGGGACTCTCCTCGGGACTCCGCGCGGCGCTCCGCGCCCGCCAAAACCTTTTAAGGTGGAGTCTAGGAGCCTCAGTCAAATGTTTAAAGGGGCCAACACAGTGAAAAGCACACAAAATAAACGCAGGTCGTTGCTGCAGCTCCTCTCTTGCAAAAGGACTGGGGCAGACTGGGACTCTCCTCGGGACTCCGCGCGGCGCTCCGCGCCCGCCAACACCTTTTAAGGTGGAGTCTAGGAGCCTCAGTCAAATGTTTAAAGGGGCCAACACAGTGAAAAGCACACAAAATAAACGCAGGTCGTTGCTGCAGCTCCTCTCTTGCAAAAGGACTGGGGCAGACTGGGACTCTCCTCGGGACTCCGCGCGGCGCTCCGCGCCCGCCAACACCTTTTAAGGTGGAGTCTAGGAGCCTCAGTCAAATGTTTAAAGGGGCCAACACAGTGAAAAGCACACAAAATAAACGCAGGTCGTTGCTGCAGCTCCTCTCTTGCAAAAGGACTGGGGCAGACTGGGACTCTCCTCGGGACTCCGCGGCATGCATATTTGGTCATCCAAAGTATGTCCTTCCAGGATTCCTCAGTTTGTTGCAACATACACCTTAGATATTGCTCCAAGGTCTGCTTGGTCCCCTCCGTTTGGCCGTAGGTTTCAGGATGATGACTAGTGGATAACCGGAGGTCGATTTTTGCAGCATCTCCCCCAGAGTGCTGAGACAAACTGCGTTCCACGATCTGATATTAGTACTGATGGGAACCCGTGCAGTCCGATAATTTCCGATAATTTGTTCCAAAAACACGGTGGCGAATGCGGAAGCAGTGGGAAGTCCTTTTAATTGGACAAAATGGGCCATTTTGGAGCACAAATCCACGATGACTAAGATGGTGTTATATCCATTACAGGGAGGAAGATCTGTAAAGTCCATTGACAACGTATGCCACGGTGCTGGCGGTTCTGTCAATGGATGCAGTAAACCGGCCGGGTTTAGTTTTTGAGATTTGTGTTGTGCGCAGACACCACAGGTCGCGATAAAGTGGGCAATATCTTTTCTCCAAGTTGACCACCAATAGGTTTTTTGTATTTTAGCTTGAGTCTTGGCATCCCTGGATGTCCTTCCACTAGCGAATCATTATAGCTTGCTATTATTTGATCTTGTAGTTTCTTGTCCTGAATGTACAGTCTCCTTTGGAAGTATGGTAGATCATTTTCAATGGTGTATTATGTCTCCTCTAGATAGCCATTCCTGCTGTGTTGCTTGATTCATCTGAGATCGGAGATCGGTTTTCAAGTCGTCCAAACAGGTGGTTGCAGTGATTTTGTTCTGGATTCGTTCTGCAGGAATGATGGCCACGGGTTCAGATGTAGTAAAAGCTTCTTTGTCCTCACTACTGCGTGAAAGAGCATCTGCTTTCCCATTGCATACTCCGGGTCTGTAGGTGATGGTAAAATCGTATACCGCAAAGAAGAGAACCCAACGAAGTTGGCGTGAGGATTGGGAATTGGCGGTGTTCAAGTATTGCGGATTGCGGTAATCTGTGATGACAGTGACTGTATGTCTCACTCCAAGAAGGTAGTGTCTCCATGCTTTGAAGGCTGCTTTAATCGCTAGCAGCTCCTTGTCTGTGATCGCATAGTTCAACTCTGGTGCAGAAAATTTACGAGACCAGAATGCTATAGGATGTAATTGTCCTTAGGGTCCCTCTGTGACAATACTGCCCCCATGGCTACGTTGGAGGCATCTGTTTCGACCACGTATGGCAGGTCGGGTCGAGGGTGTTGAAGAACTGGTGCTGTGGTGAAGGCAAGTGTCAGCTCCTAGAAGGCCTTCTCTGCTTCTGGAGACCAAAGGAATTTCTTGTTTTTTCTCAACAGGAAGGTAATTGGATGGTACTATCTGCGAAAACCTTGGAATAAACGGACGATAAAAATTGGTGAACCCAAGCACACTTTGTACTCCTTTTGTGGATGTCAGTGATGGCCATTGGAGGATAGCATCCACCTTGTGTTTGTCCATGTGTACTCCTCGTGGTGTGAGCGTAAAGCCCAAAAATTCTGTTCCATGGAAGAAACACTTTTCTAACTTGGCAAACAGCCGATGTTGTCAAAGTTTTTCCAATACTGCTCATACATGGCCGACATGGTCCTCCTTGGAAGCAGAGTAAATTAGAATGTCATCAATGTAGACAGGTGCGCAAACGTCCAATAATTCATGAAGCACGTTGTTCATAAAAAATTGGAACGCCGCAGGGGCGTTAGATAACCCAAAGGGCATTACCTGGTATTCGAAGAGACCATATGATGTGCGGAAAGCTGTCTTCCACTCATCCCCCTTTTTAACTCTTACAAGATGATAGGCTCCCTTAGATCTATTTTTGTGTAAATTTGAGCATTCTTTACCTGATCCAAGAGGTCCGGGATAAGTGGCAGTGGATATCTCTTTTTTACAATGATCAGGTTAAGCGCTCTATAGTCAATACAAGTTCTTAAGTCGCCCTCCTTTTTAGATACAAAAAAAAGAGCTGAGGAGGCAGGGGACTTGGACGGGCAGCTAAAGCCGTTAGCTAGATACTGATCCAGGTAAGATTTTAAGTGCTGTTTTCCTGCTCCGTTAGGGCGTAAATCCGACTGCAGGGGATTTGGGCTCCAGGCACCAGATCAATTTTGCAATCGTAAGGCCTGTGTGGAGGCAGGATGTTCACTTACTCTTTCTGAAAAACATCCTCGTAATCCAGATATTCAAGTGTTAAGGAACTAGTGAGTCCCATAATGGTTCTTGTCTTTGGTTTTAGGTTGCCAACATTTTTATTGTAACAGGTGTTAGCACACTCTTGAGGAAAGGTCAGAACTCGTTTTCGCCAGTCGATCCTAGGGTTGTGGGTTTCCAGCCAAGGCATTCCTAATATCATCTGGAACTGAGGAGCACCGATGAGATCGCAGGTAATGTCTTCTTGATGACAGTCCTGACACATAAGCATGACTTTTTCTTTATACTGCGTCACTGGCCTGGACGTTAGTTGAGAAGCATCCACTGCTGTGATGTTTTCCGATTTCAGCTTTTGTCAGAGAGGAAGGCCTAATTGTGCAGCCAGATCTTGGCCAATATAATTTCCCACGGCTCTATCAATGGGCAGGTGTACATTAAGACACATCACTAATATATTTCCTGGCACTTACATACTTTTGGATCAGTATAAATCATGTGAATTCTTTCCATCTTTCTATTTTTCTATTCTTGAGTATACTTTCCTTGCTCTGCTAGTTTTGCAGTCTCTATATTTCAAGGCTTACGTCTTATGCACTGCATTTTTTTCTTACTTTTTCACTTTTCTGTAGACTTTGTTTTTTTTCAGCAGGTTCTTTAGGGATCATTATATCTCTGGATAGATTGCGGTAGTACTCTAATTTCTTACTATTTTCTGAGAAAATTAGTATCCCTCTTGACTGGGGTTTCAGTTCTAAACTTAACTTTGTTGCCTTATCGTTAGCATTAGATGCCCTAGGACAATTTTGCCTCTCTGCTACTATGTTTTACACTATTCTTGACATTAGTGTCCTCTTCACCCGAACTTTCTTCCAGATTGAACTGGCTCCTGTAATTAAATTCACATTGGAAAATTGGCACTACACGGCCGATCCCCAGCATTCACCTTTGAAGCAATATTCTGCAATATTCTTGCAACACCTGTTTGTGGTGGTAGAAATCATCTCACACCTCCATTCCTGTACAATCAGGTAACCTTTACTGTTTAAACCCTAATAAACCGCTTGGTTGGTATTCTGGTTGGTGTGTCATTGGATTCACGGGACCCCTACCCATCGAAGTTAAAATACCCCTTTGGGGCACCACAGAAGTGGTCATATTGGAAGGAAGAAAGGACCCATTGGTTCTTTTCAAATACATAAGTGTATTTATGTTTTACTTACTAAGCTCGATGTAAACATATTAGAAGTATTTCTGTCTATATTCTACAAACCAAAAAGTGTTTCAATTTTCTTTGAATTTTCTTTAAATTTTCTCTCGATGTATAAATTACTTAGCATTTATGGTTTAATGTACAAATAGAATTTGACAGCCTTTCTGTAATACATATATCTTTTTATAGTCTGTTTAGGCCTGTGAAGAAGAGGTATTTCTCCTCGAAACGCGTCGCCACTTGAAAACTGACTACTGTCAACATTTCTTCAATTTATCCCTTTTCTGTAAAAATATTGTCACTGTTTTTGTATGCAATTTGTACTTTACAAAAAGTATATATACACAAATGTGTTTTACAAAACTTGCTGTGGTTGAAAATCATTATTTACAATCGAAACTCTAAAATCATTTTCCTTAGATTATAGTAGTTGGTTTGCCCAACGCAAAATAGTGTGCAGGGGACGGGAGGATTCAAAGTTTGGATCTTCTCCTTCTCTTTTTCTGCTATCAATGTATGCCTTCAAGGCATGTATCTTTGACGATTGTTTGTGGTTAACCAAAAGTACCGGGATGACTAGATTTGAGGTCTGTACGGATTCCTTCTTTTTGCTCGACAAGTGGACTCCCTACTCTTGCCGGACGTTGGAGTTTCCCGGATCTTGTTCCTTTTCCTCATCGTCTTTGTCCGTTGCAGCGACAAATTTCTTGGGTGGTTTCAAATGGCATTCTTGGAAGAAGTATCCTGCTTTACCGCAGTATAAGCAGAGCTGTTGTTGCCTCCTTTTCTCCCTTTCAGCTTTGGTGATAGAGCTCCTTAATCCACCGATCTGCATTGGTTCAGTCTGTTCTTGGCATTTGCGTGATGGTCACATGGTCGCACGTAGACCGACCTCCCTTCAGCTCTTGTTAGGTCAATTTTTTGATTCTGCAATTTGTGATCGAGCTTCACAGTCAAGTTGATGTTTTCCGCACATCCCTCGGGGGGATTTACCACTTGAGCTAGAACATCTTTAAGTTCCCCACACAACCCTTGATAAAAGAGCGTAGTCCTCTTTTCTTCAGGCCAGTTTGTCTGTGCTACGAGACGATTGAAGGTTGCAATGTAGGTCAATAGGTCTTGGTTTCCCTGTCTGAGTGACAATAATTCATTGTCCAAAGCTTGTCCTTGAGTATGCCTCGCAAACAGTTTCTCTATCTTACGCTGAAATTCCCCAAAGTCTCGAAGCAGAGGATCATCATGGTTTACTAACTGTATTGACCAGTCTGCTGCGCTGCCTCCTAAATATGAGAGTACAAATGCGACTCTGGCTTGATCGTTAGGAAAAGCCCCAGGCCGGCACAGAAAATGAAGGCGACATTGGTTCATGAATATAGCATACTTATTGGGGTCGCCAGTAAAGCGTTCGGGCGGGGCCAGTGGCACTGCACCTGGAAGAACCACTTGAACTGGTGTTGAAGGCGGCGGCGTTGGAGGCTGGGCAAACCCAGGTAGTGGAACCTGACCCGCGTGGGCCTGAAGCATTGTCTTGCCAAGTCGTCAGTTTGCTCTCTAGCTACAATAAGATCCCTCCTTAAAGCATTGATTTCCTGTCTGGAGGCATGGACTTTAGCCCGTAATTCCCCCAATAGTTGGGCCAATTGGTCTGTTTCCGAAGTTTCCATAACGCCCAGGCAGAGATTCGTAGAGACTTTGCGTTCTGTTACGCTCACCTGGTCTCTGCAGGGACCTTGGGGCATGGTCGCAGCCCTCCCTGGAAATGGGTCACCCTTGTCAGGCTCCTTCCCCTGCACATGTGCTGTGGGCTGCAGCGATTGGTGACACTGCTCCTGCGTGGAGATGAGAGATTGTGAGAAAGCTGCTATGCGACTGTTCTCCCTCTCGAACCCTTCTTCCCAAAATGTGGTGAGCATGCACCGACCCATATAAACTCACCTGTTGATTAATGATGATTAGCTCTCCGTCCTGCTTCTCGCTGCAGGGGCGCTCTTGATGGACCGAGTTCCTTCACGGGCCCATTGTAGGTGGTAGCCCAATCTAGCTGTGGCTACGCCACTCCGGATGGTTAGTGTCTTAAGGCTTTAAAATATTATGATGTTGATTCCTGATGATTGTCTGTGTCTTTTAATGTTGTCTTTCTTCTGCTTTCTCCCCACAGGCGAAGTTGCGGCCCTGCGGTAGTTGGAAGATGGAAGAGAATGGAGCCCACGATGCTCCGACAGCAGGTGAGTGTTGGTTTAAGGTTAAGCACAAAGATTTGTCAAAAGTGCGACCTTAAACGCAATGTCTTTGTGAGTTCTAACCATGTCTTTATCTTTTCTCTCGCAGGGTTGCTCGCTGTGCCGCGATGTCGGAGTTTGAGTGCTACCTTCCGGAGGTCTGGAGATGACTGATGAATACCAGAGTCCCCGTTGATGCGTGCCGACGAAAGCAGGTTCCAAGGTAAGTGTTGAGGCTGGAAACGAAGGTAAGATGCTGATTGCTGGAAACAAAGGTAAGATACTGATGCTGGTAGCTGGAACACAAAGGTAAGATGCACTCAAGCGGCGGTGAGTGTTACGCTGCCATCAGTGCAGAATAACGCAAAGCGCTATCAAGAAGGCTGGGCGGGCTTATATAGTCTAGCTCTGGCCACGCCCATTAGCCTTGGCTCACCGGCCCCACCCTGCCACTCATAAGGATGCTACACTTGCAATCCAGTCTTCACCAGCAGCCACGCCCGAACAAATGCACGTAGAGATTCCTGCATGTAAAATAAAGCACTTTGCATCAAACCAAGTATGTCGGTTTATATTTGTTCATGAGCCTGGCGCCAAAGGTGCCAGAACTGAGTCCAGCTGGGTCCTTTATGCTGTATTGTCCCAAATGGACAATCTAAAGTTATGTTACCCCTTGTCCTTGTCCCCTGATGGTGCAGGGTCTGTGTTTCCGGGCCAGTGGCCATGACACTTAAGTGCTAGGTGCGGAATAAAAGGTAAGAAGCGCAGGGGCACAGGGCTGAATGCTTGCTCTATGTCTATCTACCTTGGGGTTGGAGGCTCAGCCCACCACTTAAGCATATGAGTCAACTGGGCTGCCTCCGCCTATCTCAAAATGTCAGGGTCCCCCAAAGCTCCTAGCCCAGAGCCCCCCGTCATCACCCACTTTGGGATCCTGGATTTTTTCCCCCACCATATAAAGCCTGACACTTTACGTTGTAGTTTTTCTAATAGAGATTTTGGGACCTCCACTGGGAGGGAAGAACAGTAATACAACAAGCGTGGAAGAAGGTTCATCTTGACAGCAGTAATTCGGGCCATTAGCAAAATTTCCTGGCCCACCCACCTTTCTAAATCTAATTCCAGTGACCTAATCAGGGGAGGGAAATTGGCCCTATAAAGGTCCTTCGGCACCACCGATAAGCAAACCCCTAAATAGGCTATTGAGGTTGTGTCCCAGTGAATCGGACAGATGGCCTGGATGGCCCCCAGTTCCTGCGTGGTGAGGTCCACCCCCATGGCCACTGATTTTCTAAAATTGATGTCAAACACTGCCACTTGACGAAACGCTCGGAGTTCCTGCAACGCCTCCTGTAGGGAGGGGATATTGTTGGTTATCATTAAGTGCATGTCATTGGCATATAGGGAGGTCTTATGGGGCGATTCATGCACCCTCGGGCCCTGTATGGACTCATTTCTCCGTATATGTTGTGCCAACGGCTCCATGATGAGAGCGAATAAGAGGGGTGAGAGCGGGCATCCCTGACGTGTCCCACATGGTATCCAGTTAAATCGTCGAATGCACATTTTCGAATGCCATTTTGTCGAAAACAAATTTGCCAGAAAAAAAAATTCCGAATGTGTTTTTGGTTTAGTTAGTAAAAGAAAAGTGTAAATAAAAAAAAAAACAGGGGGCTGGGGGGGAAACCGCCCCAAATAAAAAAATTAAATAAAAAAAAAACATTTAAAAACATTTTTTTCTGCATATCTCTGTCGAGAAAAAGGCATTCGAAAATGTGACATTCGAAAAAGTTACTATAAACCGTCCCACATGTGAGAGGGATTGGGGCGATCGCGCCCGGTTCATCTGGCGGGAGGTAGTCCGGGCATAGTAGTTGCCCGCTATCGCTCTCCTGAACTGGGGGCCAGAAGCAAAGACCTCCAGCGTCAGGTGCATAAAAGACCAATCCACCCTGTCAAACGCTTTTGTAGTATCTAAAGCGAGAAGTGCTTGTTTTTCACTGTTCCCAGGGACGTAATTTCACCAAAATGCCAGGGGTAGCGGAAGTGACATCACACAACCCTTGACTCCTGATGACATCACAGGAAGTGATGTCATTTGACCCCACGCCGAATTGATATTGCAGGAAGTGATGGAACACAACCTTTCACCCATTGACAAAACGGAAAGTGGCATCACATAGCATTGTACACTACGAAAAATATGGTTACGATATCACTATAATGTGATGTACATTTCATACAAGAATAGATCGCCATATGTATCGTTAAGATCAGTGTGTATAGGCCCACATTACCAAATTACTGTGAATGCAAGCAGACATCCAAGGCCAAATGATAATGATGTGTTATTATATAGTACTTACGCTTAACGCTTTATATAGAAAAAATATACACCTAATATCACCCAACCTGTGTTGGTACTCATTTATCGACCTCAGAAGGATTAAAGGCTGAGTTGAGGCCTTTAAGAACAGACTAAATCAGTGACTCAACTCCTGAAGTGTGCCTGAAATAAACATTTAATGAGGCTAGCAATTATTGTATAGACTTCCAGAAAGACACATTATTTGGTATTCCTATTCTTTCTTATTTAGGGTCAGTGCTGAAAGTGTTAGACTTGTGGCGCTCCTGTTCTTATTTTTCTTCTTTTTTTAAGGGGCCTGAACAAGAATGCCAGCCATTCCAGAAGTAAAGAGCCACATGGTGCTGACCACAGCCCAGGAGCTTGCATTACAAAAAAATAATAATAATTAAAAAAAAGTTTTTTTAATTTAAGAGGTCCCAAGGGAGTCCACAGAGGTCGTAAAGGAGCCTTCAGAGGTCTCAGTTGCGACCTCTGGCGACCTCTAAATTACATCCCTGACTGTTCGGCAAGGCCAGTTCTATCAGATTTAATGCCTTCCTGATGTTATCCATGGTTTTCCTACCTAAAATGATCAGGGGTCCGGGTTAATCAGTCGCGGGAAGAGGGGGGCTAGGCAATTCGTAGCGTCGATATTCATGAGGACGATGGGCCTTTATGAGGCACAATCCTTCAGATCCTTCCTGGGTTTCTGCGCCAGGATCGTAGCAGAGTTTTGCATTGTGGGGGTTACACTTCCCGTTTCTCGAAACATGTTCAACAGAGCTATTAAGGGCACCAGGAGGTGGGGGCTAAAGAGTCTGTAGAATCGTGACGTTAGACCATCCAGTCCCAGGGCACAAGTTTTCATAGATTTGACGACGGCTTCCACTTCTTCCTGTTGTATCGAAGCTTCTAAAGCTTCTCTGTCCTCCTGGGCCAGTTGAGGTAGCGAGGCCTCTGTGATGTATTGTCTCTGAGCCTTGTTTGTTTCTTCCTCCTGTGGTATGCTGCGGTGTGTTCTATCAGAACCCCTCTGATAACCGCCTTCATGGTGTCCCACGTTGTTCCCTGGGAGGTTAATTCTGTGGGGTTTTCTTGAAAATAGTTCCTGATCGCTTTCATCACCTCGTCTTGTAGTGCCACATCTTCCAAGACTGGATCGTAGAGGCGCCACTGTGGTCGAGAGGCCAGATATGGACTCCAGGATCTAATCTGCAAGATCACAGGAACATGATTTGTGAGCACCTTCAGGGCTATGGCTACCATGTTCGTAAAGGACAGGAGTTGGGGCAAAACCAGGAGCAAATCAATGCATGAGGAAGTGAGTTTGTCATGTGAAGAAAAAGTATAGTCGTTCTCCAAGCGTCCACCACTCCCAGGGTTCTAAACAAGGGGAGAATTCCCAGGGCTATTTTGTAATCCTTGTGGGAAGGAATATGATTTTTGTCCTTGTCTGGGTCAGACACCCCATTAAAGTCACCTCCGATGATGACCTGGCCTTCCAGGAATGGGAGCAGGACAGTTTCTAGGTCAGACAGAATGCGCTCTGGTCCTTCATTCCGGGCATAAACCAAGACCAGTGAGTGCAGCTGGCCCAGGAGCCTTCCCTTCACTGCTACATAGCGTTCCCCCGGGTCTATGATGGAGTCCAGTTCCTCGAATGGGGTGCCCTTAGACACCAAGATTGCTGTGCCTTCCTTTTTGGAACTCTGAGGCCAGGTACTGCTTCGGGAAATCCCTGCTTCGGAGACGGTCGTAATCCTCCGGGAGTAGATGAGTCTCCTGCAGGAAAATCACTGCTCCTTCTAGGTCTTTCAGATGCTTCAAGATGGATTTTCTCTTCCCCGGCGCATTGAGACCCTTGACATTCAGCATGACTAAATTCACATGTTGCAGAGGAGATTTCTGGGGGGCAGAGGCATGGGGGGAATTAAAGGGTCAGTAGATGCCATCCATCTCTTAGAAGGTCTTGTGAACGTGCTCCAACTAACTTATCCAAAATAACAACCAGGAACCTTGAACTGAGTCTGAACCATGGACTCCGCGACACACTCCTGCCATAAACATTCAGCAGGACTCTCCAAGGGTCTGCAGGTGACATCCCCCTTTGAGTTGGGCATCGACTGTGTGGAGCCCAGTCTTGCGCTTATTATTTTTTTTTTCCTTGTTTCTGCCTATATCCCTGACTCTGTCCTGGACTAGTGATTAGAATTGTGGGGACCCATCATCTCAAGTTGTAGCCCATTTGCACTCTTGACCAATCCACTCGTCTCGCTTCTGAGGGGAGTCCGGCGAAGAAGGATTCAGGATCATTTCTGCATCTTCTAAGTGTGCGATCGTTCGTGGGACCCCCTTGAAAGAGAATAGGACTGCCGTCGGGACAACCAGCGGTATCGGATCTTTTGGTCTCATAGAAATAGTGTCAGCGGCCAGAGGGCCCTAAGTTTCTGCATTGTCACTGCAGCTAGATCCTGATATAACTGTAGCTGGGCCCCTTGAAACGACAGTTCATCTTGGGAGCGGCCTATCTCCATTATTGCCTCCTTCATTGTTGTGAAAAAAGTGTACTATAGTGATCACATCAGGGGGGATTCAGTTTCCAGACCCCTCCGGGGGCGGAGTCTGTCGGTGCGATCCAGAAGCATTTGCAATTTTTCAAGATTTGGCAGGAGGGACTTGAACAAATCACTGATATATTCTGCCAGGGCATGTTCCGGAACCATAGAGGGGACTCCCCTGATGCGCAAGTTATTTCTTGGGGACCTGTTCTCCAAGTCTTCCTGCTTGTACTCTCGGGTTCCATTCCTATCAGTTAGGGCCAGGATCTAACGTTGTACCTCTAGTAGCGTCGCTTAGTGCTCTTGAGTCAGGTCTTTGACTTCTCCCAACCTCTACTCCGCCTCCGTTACCCGTTGGTCAGTGTACTCAAGTTTGGTGGTGAGTTCCAACATACAGGAGCGGAATTCGGTCTTGATGTCAAACATGAAGGCTTGGATATCTTCTTAGGTGGCCATCTGGTCCATTCTCTCTGAAGTAGCTCGTGTGGGTGATTTTTCTGGCTAAAGTCTCCCCCACACCCCCATCTCCAGTAAGCATCATAATTGAAATGTCCCCACTGATTGGGGTCTTCCGGTGATTCTCCTGTTTGCGTTTCCTTCGTGGATATAGGGATTAGGCACCACCTACTCCCAACATTCAATTGTGTCGACCACAGTCTATTTGCTCTCTTGACTCATGCCCCCCAAGCGCAGATGGCATCTGCTATTTAGTCTGCGCAAGGGCCGATACCGGGAGGGCTGCTTCAAGTGTTCCAGGTGGCGGGAGCTGTAGCGGGGAAGGGACGCTTTTTCCTGAGGCCTGAGGCAAATGTGGAAGGTCTGTTAACACTTTCTTCAGTAGGCCCCCTTTAGTGTTGAGCTGCCTGCGGCACTTGGCAAGTGACTGCTCTCCGGGGGCCTACAGCTCTGCTTTGGTGGCTTGCTAGTAATGTTTCCCCTTGGAGTCCCGCTCTTTCAGTCTCTGTAAGGCGTTTTATGGGGCCTCCAGGGACCTCTTCCCCTCAGAATCCCCAGCTGGGCCTCGCCTCTATCGCCGCTGAGCCTCCGCACCTCAGCTTTGTATGGGGTGGATGAGGAACTCACGCCACGGCTCTCTGTTGTCCCCAGAGGGATGCAGGAGAGCCAGTAGGGCTCTTGATGTAAAAGAAAGGTATGGCGGGTTCACTGTCTCAGTGTTTATGAATGCGGGGGGGTTATGTGGCCCGCAGTCCTGCTGCTTCTCGTCCCCACCCTGGGACTCGCTGGAGTCATGCGGGTAACATGAGTTTTTATCCCTCATGCGTCGTGGGCCGGCTCAGAGCGAACGTTGTGCCGCATGAAACCGCTGCACCCTTATGCTGGTTCTCAAGGGGGGCTGGCCGGTGCCGGGATGGGACTCCCAATCGGGTTGTCACTGCCGTTACGGGCTGAATCTGGCCATTTTCATGTGCTGGGTCCCTGTGGGGGAGGAGCCGGGTGCCTACCGCTCTCCTCCGGGTCTGCTCTTGTGTCCTCTCCACTCCCCCCAACATTGTATGAAGAAATTTGAAGAAAACAGTGTGTGAAGCATATATGATGAGCAATGCGGATATAATTGAACATCCATGGAGTGACTGAACTTTTGAAGCCAAGATAGATACCATATACAGAGTGGTCCGGCACCACATGGGTACTTATTCGAATGTCTCTGTTAGGTATCCAACTGAGAGGTGGTAAATGTAAATTGTGAATTGTGAAATCGAAGTGGTCCTGCAACGGGTCAAGCTAAACCCTGTGAACATTTCGAAGTCTTCGATAGCTAATACAAACTGCAATTGGTCCGAGCCCGTCTGAGGGAGACTAATTGTGTAAAACAAAGGATCTGAGCCCGGCTGAGCGGCGTCCTGGGTGAACTGTGAGTCAACCAAGAAAGAATATTCTCTGAACATTGGAGAAGGTCTGAGCCTGGAAGATGGGGATCCAAAGTGAATAAACTGAATTGAGTACTTATAAGAGGAAAATAACTTTGTGTTATTTTTTTTGATACATCAGGCCCTCTGAATCAAGAGACTTTGATAAGTGAAGAGACTTGGGCACAAAAGGCCCTGATGCTGGTAATGGAACTGTATCCTCCTGCTGAAGAAGCCCGAGAGTGTGCTATGCTCGAGTGAACCGCCTTGTCCTGTGCTGAAAACGTGGGAAATGGAGGCCAACGGCCTGAACATCCTGACATTTTTTGTGAACACTTCTTTCTTTTTCATGAACACTATCTCACACTATTTGCATTTAGAGGTAAGGATTGGCAACAGTTTTTTTTAAATTATAGGCCCTTTTATTTTGACAAAACGCCACTAGGACTGCATTATTATTATTTGATGGTCGTAGCTTGCTCCCATCTGTAGATTTAGGATTACATAGGCGTTTATCACACCATTGTTGAAGTTCAATAAACAACCCTTGAACTGTGGCCACTTGTGTCTGTCTTACTATTGATACCATGCCTTCCTTACAGCGCATAAGTGCAAATCAGTGCTGCACGCGTCCCGGCTAGTATGTCTACGGCTACTACATATCTGCCTGCATTGTCCTGCTCTAGCAATTCCATCTGCCAGGGAACATTGTTGCACACCCATATAAGGACTCCCCTTGCCGTCGATTTGAAGGACAACCCATACACACACCCCACTTCCTGCCCACCATCTCATGTTCCTCAACTGTAAGATGCTTCTCTTGCAACATTGCAATGTCGATTGCTCGTCTGCAAATATAGGACTGAATCCTGGCTCTCCATGTATACCTTTTAACAGTCCAAGCAACCAGTTTCAATTTACCATTTCTTGTGATGTCTCATGTAATCCCCACCATATGCATATCATGCACCCCATCCTGCGATGCCTCACATCGCCACTTTGGGACACGTTCCCCACAGTGATTAATAAACCTTGGTGCTTAATGTAACTGAACCCCACCCATGAATCCATTGCACCCCCAACTCTGGATGACCCAATATGAGCTCAGTTAAACCCATACTAACTTGACTTTGGCCCCAACCTTATTGTAAACATATCACCCATAATAGGTACAACAGTTTCTTTAAGGAGGTGCGCCACTCCAGTGGCTTCTCAACCATGTCACAGATCACGGGAGAAGGTTCTCTGGGGCTACACCCCTCTGAGCAGGATAACTCTGCTTTAGTGCTCTACCTCAGCACATTGCCCGCCTTACCATTCACATTATTCAATCTTTTTCTTTTGGTTTTGTTGGGCATCATGCCTTTTACATGTAATTACCCTGTGCCTTCCCTTCACATAACTGCAATGCCATTCAGTTTGTTTCTGTGTAATGCATGGCAGTCTTGGCATCTTCAAAGAATTGCCAATTCCATATGAACCTCACTGCGCAACTTTGTGGGTGGCAGTAGTGCATATGACATCTTTTTTTCTCTCAGAAGCTTCCTAACTTCAACTGTTTTACTCTGTGACGAATCCCAGGATGTCGTCCCTGCTTCCGTAGAGGGTGCCCCTTGCCATGAGGCCAGGGACGTGAAGCCGCTACCTGATAGTCCCCCTAGCGGTGGTATCGGCGGGTAGGTCTCAAGGGAGCGGAAACTCCCTATGGGACCAGTGAGGACCATATTGGGAGAACGCGGTATCCATGTAACACCCTCACCTCTCCTCCACCTCCTCCCTCTTCACCCCTTACCCTCTTATCCCATGTACTTCTGTAGTAAACCAGAAGTAGAGAACACTGAAATGAAGAAGTTCTCTAGTGAGTCACAACTTCATAACTTGATCAGTACTGTGATGAGGAGGAGGCACGGAGCAGTACAGAGTACCTTCCAGAACCACTTTGCCCATTCTAGTGGTTCTCGACAGCCGATTGGAAAGAACTAAGCTTAAAGCAAAGGAGGACTTGACAAAGCGTCAATACCGCCCTGGAAGAACTGTGAGCTGGAGTACGCTCAGGGAAGGAGAAAGAAAGAAGGTTGTAGCTGTCAAGCTGATCCAGTGTACAGGGGCAGGGCGGCGAGCAGCAAGGAAGACAATCCTGGTAACCCCCAAGGTTTGGACCCGTAGAGGAACGATCCCACGGCAACAAGGAAGAAGTAGGCAAAGTGGAGGAAGTACAGGAAGCTCCTCTGCAGACGGCGGGGACACAGGATAACCCGAGACCAACACAGACCATGAAACAAGGTAGGCTGATGAACCGGGAGGCGCCCGGGGCCCTGTAAAGTGGCAGAGACAACCCGATGGGGCAAGTAAGCCAAAGAAGTCACACAAATCGGTCTAGGACCCTGATTCAAGTCAAAAGACGTTCAGAAAGCTAAACCGAGAAACATTTGGCAGAACAGTGATACATGTTTAGAGGGATACTGGCAAAAACCAGCAGTGCGAGTCTGCAACCCGCACCCATATAAAATCAAGCATGTGTGTGAAATCCAGGAATCCCAAAGAGAACTGTGAGAGTGGTATACATATAGGTAGTACTTGGCAGGTGAGTAAACCAAGTCTGTATGTGACACCGCAGCTTGGAATTATATCCAAGCTATTCTTCGTTGCAGTACCTGGTAGGAGAAAACTAGGTCTGCCAACCAGCGTCAGGGACCAACCACTGTTTGGAAGTGTATTCGAGCTATTCTTCTTCATCACATTGTCTGGTAGGGAGAAAACATCTCTGCCCACCAAGGTCAAGGACCCACCACAGTTTGGAGATGCATCCAAACGCCTCTTCTTTGGAACTCTGCCTGGTGAAAAGGAATCAGGTCTGCCACTCGGTCGGGGACCCAGAGACCGAGATGAAGCATGAGAAGGGCTCGCTAGGGAACACAGTTTTCCCCAGCAATTGCTGCACTCAATTTGAAACCTGAAGATGGCCGGGGAAGGGAGAGATTCCCCAACGCTTGAGGAACTGAAGATTCCAGAACTGTCTTTTATCCAGGGGAAGGGAGTCACTCCCTTTGGGCTAAAAGTACCTTCATTTAGTTTAAACTTTTGAGTGTGAGGGACAGAGTTAGGATTCAGACATTGGACATTAGAACTTTTGCTTTTTGCTTTCCCTGCGCCCGTGCTAGTGATTTTATGTCATTTATTGAGCATCTGTTAGGTGCCTATACAACAACAGTGTTTGGAGGCACAACAAGACAAAGTGGGTAGGGAACATGGCAATAATAGTGATTACAAAAAATACAGTAAATATACAATTGTGATCCTACTAGGCCTTGTGACATTCGGAAGTGCATGTGCAATGAAGGGACGTGCGGGAAATGGGGGGGAGAGAGCAACTGATGAAGTGCTGGTGCGAGCCTGGGAGGGAAGTGCCGAGGGGTGCCAGGGGAGGAGGCTGCGGGCTAAGTGAAAGGGAAGAGCAATCACCAGGTAGGGGGCCGGCAGTGCTGGGGGTGTGCTGGTGTCAACTGGGCAGGGCACGGTACCTGTGCGATTCATGAAGGTCCAGGCCGACAGTCTCAGCGGCAGCGGGGGGATTAGCATGGAAGGGAAAGATGTGGAGAAAAGCAGAGTTTGAGAAGTTTCTGGCTCAAGTCTGAGAAGGGCAAGGAGGATGTTCCAGAGAGAGGCCTCCCCCCACTCTCTGCTTGGAGAAATGTTTGACAAGCAGAGTTGGAGGAGCAGAGGGCTCTAACAGGGAAATATTTAGGGATTGAAAGTTGGGGATCGGGTGGTGCCAGGCCCCAGAAGGCTTATGGTTGATGCAGAGGGTCTTGAATTTGATCCTCACGGCCACCGGGAGCCCGTGGAGAGATTTTAGGGCTCGAGGGATACGGTCCCTGGGCTTGAGGCCAAGGATTTATTTATTTTATTTATTTATTGGATATGTATAAGCAGCTCATACAACTAGACAGTGTTTCAAAGCACCACAAGGGAAGGGAACAAGGGAGCAAATAAACAAGGGAAATAACAATGAATAAATAGAAAGTAATAGCGGTCCTAATAGGCCTTGTGATATTCGGAACGTGCAAGTGCAGTGAGAAGAAATGGAAAAAAAGGGGGAAGGTGAGGGTAAGTGCTATGGAGTCCCCTGGGAGGAAGCGCCGGAGGTGCCCGTTGGAGATGCAACAGGTAAGTGCATGGGCGGAGACATCAGAGGCGAAAAGGGAGGTCTCCCACACAACAGATAAGTTTGAGCAGAGGCAAAAACACCCAATAAGCGGGTGTGGGCACAGAGTGCATTGCAGGGGGTGTGCTGGGGACGAGTGGGCAGAAGACCAGGGCCCTATTGGACTCTTGAGGGACCAGGCTGCCAATCTCAGCAACAGAGGGGATGGTTAGCATGGGATGGGGAAGGAGGGGGCAAAGAGGAAGGTCTTGAGTTGTTCGCGGAACTTGAGGTTGTGCGGTTTAAGACAGAGAACGGGAGACTGTTGCATAGGAGGGAGCCAGCTGAGAAGAGAGATCTGCCCCCAGCTCTCTGCTTGGAGAAGCTTCTGATCAGCCGTGAGTTGGAGCAAGAAGATTGATGGGGTCTGGAAGGAGAGTATTTAGTAAGAGAGCAGGTAGCGTGGTCCCAGGCCCCAGAGAGCCTGTGGGTGAGGCAGAGGGTCTTGAATGTGATCATTACAACCACCTGGAGCCAGTGGAGAGATTTTAGAGCTGGAGAGATATGGTCCCAGGGCTTAAGGCCAAGGGTAAGTCTTGCAGCCCTAGTCTTGACTAGTTGAAGAGGACCGAGCGAAGAAAGAGCAGGTTGAGGAATACTCTTTTACAGTAATCTAGCCTGGAGAGGACCAGAGCTCTAGAGACATTGAGCTTCTGGGGGAAGTGAGGAAAGGGAGAATGCCTCTAAGGAGGTTAAGTTGAAAGTGGGCCCTCTTGGCAAGGTCCAAGATGTGAGGAGTGAAAGAGAGCGAAAGGAGTCGAAGATTATCCTGAGGTTTCTGGCCCCAGTGGAAGGAGAGGGAGGTGAGCCCAAAGAGTGCGACCAGAGTACAGGAGGGAAACAGGGAGCAGGTGTCCCAATGGGCAGGATCCCAGTCTTACTGGCATTAAGACAGATATCATTGGAGGAGCACTAAAACTGAATGGCAGACAGGCAGTCAGGGGGGAGGAGGAGGAGGAGGAGGAGAGGGAAGCTTGAAGAGTTGTGCGTCATCTGCGTAACACTGGAAATGAGGAGAGAAGGCAGAGATCAAGTGAGCAAGAAATGCTAGGTAGATGTTGAAAAGCCAAGGCAAGAAAATAGAGCCCTGGGGAACGCCACAAGTAGAGGGAGTGGTTGTCTAGGAGCACCTGGGAAGGGTGATCAGCAAGAAATGAGGACAACTAATCCAGTGCCCGGTCTGAGATACCAAGTGTATCTTGGGGCCGCTTTATGAAGATTTAAGATAGAAGAAATAGTTGCATCTCTCCACGATTTGGGTTCCACACAAGAAGTTCAGGCCGATGACACCCGAGAGACTTCAACATTAAAATTTAGAAACATTTCCGAAGCCGAGCTCAGACTAATTTTGGTCAAACTCAAACCCTCTCTGTGTAAGGGAGATATCTTTCTTGCCACGGCAATTAAAGCCTACTCGGAATCTCTCATAAGCTTAATAACAAGAATGATTAACCCATCCCTAAAAGAAGGCTGTGTTCCTACTTGCCTGAAACGGGCTTGGGTGACACTGCTTTTAAAAAATCAACGTGTAAATCCTTTAATTCCTTATAATTACCAACCCATTACAAATGTCCCATTTCTCCTCAGAATTTTGGACAGAATAGCTTATGAACAATTATTAGAGCACCTTGAGAACAATAACATCCTGAATAACTATCAGTCCGGCTTTTGGCCGGGTTATAGTACTGAATCTGCATTAGATTTAAAGTCCAATATGATGAGAAGGATAAATGACGGACAACCCTTGCTGCTGATGGCTCTAGACCTGTCAGCAGCTTTTGATTAAGTGGATCACCCACTTCTCCTGGTTCCATGTAATAATGGCCCTGCAAAAATGTCCCCTGACAAAAAAGTTGCTGTTTTTTGCTGAGACATTATTACATTGAACATGCGGGGGACACCCCTGCAGCCCCCGAATGGTTTTCTTTTTTTTTTTACAAGGGGAGCAGAGGACATCCCTGCAACCCATCCCCATACATAATGCCATCATATATAATGTCGCCAATGGCTTTTCCCAGTGACATTATGTATGGGGACATTATTACTTGATACCCTTCTCCTTAAACTACAGGAAGTTGCCAACTTTAGTGATCAGGCATTGGCAAGGATGGAATCTTTTTTGGGTAAAAGATCCATAAGAGTCTGTAGCACCAAAGCTGAAGCAACACCAGTACCTCTGAATTATGGTGCCCCGCGGGCGCCTGTCTATCGCCAATCTTATACACCATCTTCACGATACCATTATTCACATTACTGGAGAAGAATCAGATCTGCTTCTCTAATTACGCATATGATAGCCAATGTCTGATCACTATAACATGAAATTATCCGGAAGATGTTAAAACAGTGAACAAGACTTAAAGCCTTATGGTCAGGCACTTAATCGTGAAAAAACAGAACTAATGGTCTTAGGTTTTAACTGCAGACTTAAAAATCTTAGCACAGACTATCGACAATTTTTAATTGGGGATTGTATATTTATGACTAAAGACAAACTAAAGACTCTAGGGGTCACATTTGATCAATCCCTTCCTATGAATGCCCAGGTGAGCAGTCTTGTTTCCTGCTCGGCCTATTGCATTAGATTATTGCGCTACATCCGCCCATACCTTTCTCAAAATAGTTGTGAAACAGTGGCAAGAGCTGTCATATGCTTTACGATTGATTATTGTAGGAGCCTATTGGTGGGGATTGGTAGGGGAGAAATATCCAGACTACAAATGATACAGAACAGTACAGTCAGAGCAATTCTGGGTCTTAAAAAAAATGTGATCATGTTTCCGATGCTTCATTGGCTACCGATAGAAGCTAGAACTGAATTGTGCCTTCTTACGATTACATTTAAATGCCTAGATGGACAATACCCTGCCTACGTGGCTGATAGTCTAAGCAAAAAGAGAATAACTAGGAATCGGCAATCTAATGACCTCAAACTTTTGGAAGTCCCCAGATCCAATCTAGCTCTTGTCAACAGAGGTGCCTTCTGGGTAGCTGCAACAAAGAGCTAGAATGCCCTGACCTTGGACCTCAGAAGTTGTGAGTCACTTGACATTTTCAAGAAAAAGCTTAAAACTCACATATTTTCGATAGAATGCCACCTAGCATCATAGATACTCGTAGGTCTGACTATTTTGTCCTTATCATCTTTGTCAGGACTCCAGTTCCAGGCACCCGTATGCCTCCAGGCCTTTTTGGCTGCGCTTGAACAAATTAGTAAAGTATGAGGATGGAATGGTTGACCGTGTCAAAGGCAGAAGAGCGGTCAAGGAGAATGAGAACAGCAGGAGAGTTAGAGTCAAAATTTGCAAGCAATTATTCACAAGTGTTCAGGAGAGCAGTTTCTGTGCCTCTGGATGCTCGGAATCCAGATTGATGGTCATGTAAACAACCAATGAGCACAGTGTGTTGGGTCAGTTGGGGGATGACCAATTTCTCCAGGAGTTGCCCGAGGAAGGGTGTAGTAGAGATAAGGGCGGTAGTTGGCCACACACCAGGGGTTGGCAGAAGGCTTTTTTTGGAAGGGGTGTACAAGGGAGTGCTTGAGAGAAGAAGGGAAAGTGCCAGATGCGAAGGAGTGGTTGCAGAAGTCAGCAATAGCCGGAGCGAGGGTGGAGATGTTGTCCTTAATGGTTCTGGAAGAGCAAGGGGACAGCTGCTTAGATGAGACCTTCATCCTCTAGAGATATCATCCATTGTGATAGGTTCAGAAGGAGAGAGTGGGTAGTGGTGGAAGAGAGGCCAAGGGCCAAGGAAGGCAAGGGGGCAAGGGTAGGAATGGAGGGAGGGGAGGAAGAGGGGAGAGGTCAAAATGTCCTGAGTTTTAGAGGAGAAATGGGTGGCCAGCACAGTACAGAGTGCCTGAGCAGGAAGAGGCGAGGTGGAGACTGCAGATGGATTGGCTAGTTCCTTTCAGATTTTGAATAGTTCAGCTCCGTTGTTCGAGGCTCCAGAGATACAGACCTGGATGTGAGCCCTCTTCTTGGAGCGGATAGAGAGACGGTATTGCCTTTGGAGTAGGCAACAGTCCAGTTGGTCAGGGGGTGAGCCTGAGGTCTGCAACTTCAGTTCAGCAACTCTGCACTTGTGTTTCAGAGCGGCTAGATCGGAGTGGTACCAGCTGTTATGCTTGGGGGGAGGTTTCAGGCGAATCCTTGTGGCGTCAAGAATGTCAAGAGTGTTAGGGATAGCAAGATGAAGATTGGCAAGGACAGAGTCATTGGGAGAGTCAAGAGGAGGGGAAGGAGGAGGGATGAAGGTGAGGCAAACCAAGCAGCTGACACCCGTTTCATCGGTCGGATGACTTTGAAGGAGTCTGGCAGTGCTGGTGGAGGCTCACTTAGGGAGCCGAGGGGTCCCAGATGAGAAAAAGAGGAGAGAGTGGTCAGACCAGGAGAGAGGGGTAGTGAGAGGGTTGGAGAGCAGGGGATCAGCAGAGATGAAGACATCAAGAGTGTGTCCGGCAGAGTGGGTAGAGCGGAAGGGGAGAATAGTGGGGAGAGAGAGGTACAAAGATCACGGAAGAGTGAGGAGGCAGGTTTAGTGGAGTCAAGGTATATGTTGAAATCTCCAAGGAGGATAAGTTTAGAGGTAGAGATCAGAAGAGAAGAGGGGAAGTCAGCCCATTCCGAGAGGAAGACAGACACAGGGCCAGGGGGCCTGTAGATCGTGGCAATGTGAGCAAGAGTCGGAGAAACGCCAAGCTTGCAGACAAGACGTTCAAAGAAGGAGTAGGGCTGGGTGGGTATGAGAGAGGTAGGGACCCACTCAGGGAAGATCAGGGCTACCCCACCACCAAGTCAGTTGGGCCGAGGTTTGGAGAGGATCTTGTAGCCGCTAGGGTTAAGGGTGAAGGGAGTCAAAAGCAGTGACTGAGCTGGCATTGAACCACGTCTCAGTGAGAGCGAGGACGTTGAGATCAAAGTCTTCAAGAAGGAGGCATATGTTGGAGGAATTTTTGAAAGCAGATCAAGCATTCAGAGTGGCTAAGTGTAGCCGGGCAACACCTTTGAAGGGTTTTCTGAGGAGGGGAACAGGGGTGTGGTACACTTGTCTGAGGTGGTGAAGGAGGTGCAGAGAGAGAGGAAGGAGGGGTAGTGGGAGACGGTAGGAAGTTGATGAGGGACAGTGGGCGCCGGTCAAAGAGAAAAAGACCCTGGGCCATGACAGTGCCAGTATGATCGATTTTAATGATGCACCTAGAGGATGAGAAGTGCACCAATAGTACTTCCCATCTAATACCACCATTAATGGGTGAGGAGGATAAAAGGAACAGTGTAGAGATCAGATGAGAGGTCTGGGGGTCGGGAGAAGGTACAGAGAAGGAGATATCGGTGATAGTCTGTCTAGAAGTAGCAATTAAATAGGTGTCAGCGATAGATAGGCCAGTATTAGAGGCCAAGAGATCTTTTAAAAACTTTTTTCTTCCAGACTTTGTGAGAGGAGGGATAGGTGATAGAGTAACAGTTAGAATATATTGGGCAGATGGAGAGTGCCATTGAGGTGGAGGAGGGGGGACAGAAGGAGAGGATGCACAATGCACAAGCAATTCACCAGGCAGCCTAGCAGCCGAGTGAGGCAGGAGGATGCACAGATGTAAAGCACATCTAGATTAGAATGATCCCAAAAGCACAACAATGCAGCACAAAATGGAGGATGCGCAGATGTAAAGCACACCTAGATGTGAATATTTTTTATTTATTTATTTATTTTTTTAACTTTGTGTGCTATCAAAATTAAATTGATTTTACAAAGGTTGTTAATTCGTAATTGTGTCCATTATTGTTTGTGGTTGTGTGTGGTTCCGTTTCTAATTTTCTTGGTTCTTTATACTTTATTACTTTCATTTGATAATTTCTTTCTTTATTTCTTTGTTACTTTACTTCTTTATTTTTTCCTGTATTCCGGTCGCTGTGTCTGCTTCTGTCCTTAAGATGTTGGATTTGTGTTTTTCAAGCATTTTTCCAAAGCAGCTTCTAGGATTTTAGTTGTTGCTATCGTCCAGCGGGTTTTTTTCCCACTTAGGAGGCGGCACCACCAAGTATCCTCCTCTCGGAGGACGAAGGATTCCAGGAGCGGGGTTAAGTATGCTTTCCTGAGATAGACGGTTTTCGGGCATGTCATCAAAAGATGTCTTATTGTTTCGATTTCAGCAGTATTCTTGCAAAGACGGCACTTGTTCGTGTTTGATAGCCCTCTTAAAGCTCTTATCTCGTTTGTATGCAAGAGGTTTAGCCTGGCCCTTAGGAAGATGTTTCTTCTTCATTTGTCCGGAAAGCATGTGAAGACTTGGTAGATTTCATTTTGTTTTTTGGATTGGATGGGTAAATGGCCAAGGAGCTTATTGGCAGCTGCTTTTTCCAATGTATCAATCCAGTCAAGCTCTTGGAGCTTCTTCTTCACCCGCATTGGATTTCGGGTTAGATCGTTCTCATCACATCCGATCTTTAACAGAGAGGCTTTCTGTTTGAGCACCCATTTTGCAAGGATTTCGCTTCTCCCTGTAGATGTTTCATCTTTAAGCATATTATATTGTGGAGCGGAGTCTGGCATAATGATTTTTCTAAAAAGGGCCATCTCATTCCAATCGACAGTTGCCTTCAGTGACAGCAGTCCCAGTTCCCTTCGAATTGCTGGTAGGGATGTCGATTTCGGAAGGTGTAGCAGTTCTCGCCAGAAATAGGCTTCCAATTGTGGCCAGATGTTTGGCGGAATAGTTGGCATACCTTCTCCTCCATATGTTATTGATGGAACGAATTTTCCTTTGTAATATTTTATTACAGTCAACAAAGAAAATCGGCCAAATTTTCTGTCTAGGGCCTTTGCCTGGGAGGATAATTTCCGTGTCTTTTCCCATAGGTTCGATTGCATACTTGTCTCTCTTTCGGAGGAGTGATTCATAACCCCCAAGTATTTAAAGTCCTTTACCTGGTCCACTTTTATGGAGTCTTATAGACCAGTGGTTAGGTTTTTGGTTTGGTTTAGTTGTTCTTTCAAGAACCAGGATTTTGGTTTTCTCTTTATTGATCAGCAAATTGTTCTTAGTTACATAAGTGTTCAAAGTATCCAACTCCCGTTGGAGACCGTTCGAGGTCTGATCTATCAGGATAATGTCATCAGCATAAAGCAGCCTCGGAATTTCTGTGCCCCCTAGTTTTGGTGGAAAAGTTCTGGGCTGGTCTTTGGAGTCTTTTAGGTCCCCGAGGAAGGCCGTGAAGAGGGCCGGAGCCAGAGGGCAACCCTGCTGATAGATGTTTTTGCATGTAGTGCAATAATAGGTTCAAGAATCTTGTCGGGGCACTTCCATCTTTTTAGCTTTGCCCATAATAGGTCTCGATCGATCATGTCAAATGCCTGAGTCAGGTCCACAAATGCCAGATAGATCTTTTTATCTTTTTTCCTTGCCAGATTTTTTAAAATGCTTATGAGCATGATGTTTATTGTTGTTCCAACGTTTTTTGTGAAACCTGCTTGCAACGGGTCATAACATGACAAATTATTGGCCCACTTTTGGAAACTTGTAAGCCGGTATGAGCCGTAGATTTTCCCTATTGTATCTAATAGGGCGATCGGTCGATAATTTGATGGATCGGATCTTTCTCCCTTCTTGAAAATTGTTACCACCGTTGCTGATGACCATGAGCTAGGAAACGATTTTGAACGACAGATTTCTTTGAAGAGTATGCTGATAAAAGATGCCCATGGTTCTTGGTTTGTTTTTAGATCGAAATTTGATATCCCATCAGGACCAGGCGCTCTTGAAGTGGTTAAAGTCTGTATTGCTTTTTCAATGTCCTCTTTGTCCGAGTAGTCTTCCCACAGTGTACTACTCCAGGTGTAGGTACACGTTTGAATCGAGTGAGTCAGAGGTTTCTTGAAAAGCGTAGTAAAATGTTGTATCCAGCGTTCTTCGCTTACTGCATTTGTTGTTGCTGCGATTGAAGGATTTCCTGCCCCCTTTACAAGGGTCTAAAACTCACAAGAATTTTTTCCATTAACCTTTTTTAACATTAGTTCGGCGTCTTGCTGATAGGTCAGCTCTGTGGAATTTTAACCATCCATTATATTTCTTGGTCTCCTCTTTAAATTGAATATTTCCAAAAGCACAACAATGCAGCACAAAAAGGAGGACGTGCAGATGTAAAGCACACCTAAAGTAGGATTCTAACAAGGCATTAAGAACAGCAAAGCATCCAGTTTGCGGTACAGCAAGAAACCTGCATCAACTGGCACAGAAATTAATATTTACAGTTAAGCTAGTGGGGAAAAGGAGGCATGCAGCAACCAAGTAGCCATTGGTAGAGGATACAAGGGAGGTGTCTAGGCCAGATCAATGCAAACCGGGTTGCTTACCGGTGCATTGCAGTAGCAGGTGTTTCATGGGCAGCCCATGTGGGGGGTCACTGAGTTAGATATCTTTTAGGAGCTTTGCCTGGAGGCAGGATGATGGAGTAGCGGCATGGAGAGGAGCCTCCCCCAGCTCTGGATAGGGCCAAACGGGGGCCTTAGTGTGTCCTGAAGGGGGCTGGCATTCGCCTGCCAGCTCCAGTGATTGGTTGAAGATGAAGGAAGGGAAGTCCAGTCACTGCAGAGGATGGTGAGGCAGTGCAGGCACTCCGGTGCATGCCTTAGGCGACAATTCAAAACTGCCACAGAACGAGTACCCCAACTGGGCTTTGCCAGAATAACACAGTCAAATATTCAAAATATGGCACTGTGGTGCTGCCACATTCAGTATTAGGCAGATCAGGATATTTTCAATCATGGAGAGCGCTTGCCGCTCTGGATGATAGCGGAAGCCCTTGTGAGCACACAATGCTCATCAGGGGTAACCTCGCAGTAGCAGATGTAGGCACTGCTCCTGCAGCCTAGTTTTGCTTTAGGAAGCTGCTGCTCTTTCCTCAGGGCTGGTGGCAGGCTGAATGGAAGGAGAGGCGGGCCAGGGGCCTAGTGTGGACTTTGGAGGGGTCTGGCGTTTTCCTGGATAAGGATACGTTTTGCAGCTCTATTCTGGATTAGCTGAAGGGGGCGTAGGAGGGAGAAGGGGAGATTGAGGAAGAGACTGTTGCAGTAGACGAGCCTAGAGAGGACCACAGGTCTGGAAACATTGAGCCTCTAGGAAAGGTGAGGGAGGGGAGAATGCCTCCGAGTAGGTGAAGCTGGAAGTGTGCCTTCTTGGCATGGTCCAGGACGTGAGGGGTGAAGGAAAGCGAAGAGTCGAAGATGAGTCCGAGGTTTTAGCCTTGTAAGTAGGTGAAGGTAGCAGGAAGGGTCTTCACGCAGCCTTTTTAGGGGAGGGGGCACACAGGAGTGCTTAATAGAAAGAGAGAAGGAGCCAGTGCCAAAGGAGTGGTAATAGAAATCGGCACAAGCTGGGGAGAGCGAGGAGATGTCCTTAATGGTTCTAGAACAGCAGGGGAGCACCTGTTTGGATGAGACCTTCATAGAGCATACCATTTTAGAGACTGTATCAGGTGCTATGGGCAGTAGAGAGGAGAGTGCAGGGGGTGGAGGGAGATCGTCAAGGGAGACAGGAGAGCAGGAGTGGGAGTGGAGGTGGGGGTGGAGGTGGGGGTGGTGGAGAGGGAGGACCAGATGTCCTGAGGTTTAGATTCTAAATGGGAGGCCAAAGCAGTGCAACAAGCATGGGAAGGCAGGAGGGCGGTGGAGACTGCAGTTGGATTTGGCGAGTTCCTTGCAGATTTTGAAAAGTTCAACTGTGTTGTTAGTGGCTCCAGAGGTGCGGCTTGGATGTGCGACCTCTTCTTGGAGCGGATAGAAACACAATATTGCCTTTGGAGCAGGCGACAGGCCAGTTTATCAGTTTAACACTAGGTCTGCCATTTCCGTTCAGCAACTCTGCATTTACGTTTCAGAGATGCTAGATTGGAGTCATACTAGCTGTTGCTCTTGGAGGCAGGCTTCAGACGGATCCTCATGACAGGGGTAAGGATGTTGAGAGTGTTGGAGAGGTGCAGGTTAGCGAGGACCGAGTCAGAGGGATAGTCAGAAGCAGGGGTTTTAGGGGGGGGGGTGAAAGTGGAAGCAAAGAAAGCAACTGACACTCTCTTCATTTGAATGATGGCGAAGGAGGCAGGCAGTGCAGGGGGAGGCTTAGGCAGAGAGCCAAGGGGCCCCACATAGGAGGAGAGTGGTCAGACCAGCAGAGGGGTTTGGTACCGAGTTATAAATGGGGATGTCTCCATAGATGAATTCATCCAAAGTGTGTCCGGCTGAGTGGGTCAGACCGGAAGGAAGAATAGTGAGATAGAGAGGGAGTCACAGAACTGTGAGGTGGTTGATTCAGGAGAGTCGAGGTGGATATTGAACTCACCAAGGAGGAGGAGTTTGGAAGAAGAGGACAAGAGGGAGGAGGTGAGGTCAGCCCATTCAGAGAGGAAGAGAGAGTGGGCACCAGGCAAACTGTAGATGGTAGCGAGGGTGGGTGAGAGAGTAATAGAGACCCCAAGCCTACAGACAAGGCATTCAAATGAGGGGTAGGATTGAGTAGGTATGATAGAAGCGGGAACCCACTCAGGGAAGATCAGGGAAACTCCACCTTGGGGCCGGTTGGGCCTGGGTTTGGAGAGGATTTTGTAGCCGTCAGGAAGGAGAGTGAAGAGCAGTGACAGGGCTGGCATTGAACCACGCCTCGGTAAGGGCGAGGATGCTGGGGTCAAAGTCTTCAAGAATGAGACGTATGTCAGAGGAGAGTTTGACAGCAGAACAAGCGTTCAGAGTTGCTAAGTTAAGCTCGTTACCACCTTCGAAAGTTTTCTGAGGGGGGTGCTATAGGGGCGTGATAATCCCGTCAGTGGTGGCGGAGAGGTTAGAGGAGTGGAGGGAGGAGGAGACGCAGGGGAAGGGAGGAAGTTAATGGCAGTGGCAGGCGCCGGTCAAAGAGGAGAAGAGTAGGTTGAGAACCTTGGGCCATGATAGCGCCATTGTGATAGCCATTAATGATGTACCTAGAGGATGAGAAGTATGCCAAGAGTACTTCCCATCTAGTGCCACCATTAATGGGTGAAGAGGAGAAAGGGGAGGGAGTGGAAACCAGGTGGGGAGTCCATAGGTCTGAGGATAGAACAGAAAAGAGGATGTCGTTAATAGTCTGTTTGGAAGTAGCATTGACGTGGTGTCAGCAATAGGTAGGCCTGGATTGAAGGCCAGGAGAGCTTTTTTAATCTTTTTTCTTACAGACTTCGTGAGAGAAATAGGGTAGGTGATAGAGTATCATTTAAAATAGATAGGGGAGCTAGAGAGTGCCATGTAGCAGCAGGGGGAGCTACACTGTGGACAAATAAACTCACCAGGCAGTTTAGCAGCTAAGCAGGCACAGTTGGAGGCGGTGCTTTGAACAAGATATACACAGGGAAGCAGAGTTTTAAATACCCAGACTGGGTGAGCGCTAAGGTGCAGCAGAAAACAATCAAAACCCAGGTTTAAAGCACAAGAAATTTGAGAATGCAGTTGAGGAACTATGTTGAGATATTCTCGGGATTTAAAGAGTTTTCCACAAATATGTAGAATGCAACAATACAGAAAAATCACAGCAGCTAGATTCGAATTTCCCCACAATGATGAAACATTCAACAATTTTAGACGGTGCACTTTTCCAGCATTCTCTTCTTTTCTAACCGTCTGTGTATTTGTTCTCTCCCTCTAAACTTGGTTGGTCACCTTATTTGCCCCTGTGGGCTGTGTCCAACTCTGAGCCTTCACTCCTTTCGCCCTTTCACTTCTCTCTAGATTTCTCCCACTATTATCTTCACCCCTTTGGTCACTACCTTCCCCACTATCTGAACCTCTCCCTGTTGGGGAATTTTACTAAAGTCCACCTAAGGTAGGACTGTGGAAGACTCACTCTTAGAAGTACAGGGCTCCAACTCTTCGGTTTGGTCTCAACTACGCAAAAGGTTTGGTGGCTAAAGTTGAGCAGCCAGGCTTAGTCTAGGAGGGAGAAGGGCTGTAGTTGAGTACAAAGACCTTTGAGCACACTCATAGTCCAGGAAACAGACACTTGAGTTATATGCACATTTGGTTATATATGTATATACTAGGACAATTTTAAAATCACTACAGTTCAGATAAGTAAAAATAGTGCACACAGAAAGAAATATATATTATATATTTGCTGTTGCAATACTCTGTTCAATAGTAAACCATTATATGATAAACAGGTAAGTATAGAGTAGCTTCAAGTTAACAAATCACTCATCAACCAACATTTACTTAAACAGTAATACTGGTAGGTAGGCAACTTTTAGGAAATCCTTACTTTAGAAGTGTAACCCTATCTGGGGAATGAGTGTCTCAAAAATTCAGATGGGTATACTGGGGTACCAGTGACCATTGGGCGGCAGAACAAAGGAAGGCACATGCTTTTAAAGTTGTCGAATATCAGAAGAAGCTTTTTCATAAGTAAGTAATGGAATTTGATTCAAAGGGTTCAAGGGGCTAGATAGGCCACCTGAAGGATGTCAGCCTCTAGGATGGATATCCTTAGGCCTGGGAGAACACAATTGTGTGTCAACCCCAATGCGACTCAGGAAGCTCAGGAGCAGCGAATAGTAATACAACAACGGCCCAGATAGGTACCCAGGAGTCAGACAGTACCTTGTGTGATGAACGACGACAATGTCACCTGGAGGTCCCTAGGGGAAGACAACAGTACCTCTGGTTCTGGTCTCTGCCCATGGTGGCTGGATGAGGAACTTTTGGCGGGAGCAGACAGTTGGACTCAGTCACAGGGATGCCCAGCAGCCAATCTTCGCAGCACTTAGTTGTGGAGGCTCGACACAGGCTTTGTAGCAGAGATGGTTATCACCCGGCATACTTTCTTCCTTCTCTCGGTCCTTGACTCTTCTAAGGGGACTTCTGCAACCAAGATGGAGTCTCTGTAGGTCTAGACAGATCACCACAAGTTTGCAGCCGGACACGCACTTGACAAGACGATGCACCGCAGCATTGCCAGAGGTCCCAGGGTATTTGGGTTTTGCAGGTCTGGAAGGGCGCAGCACTTTGTGAGAGGGGTCAAACTGCAGATGGTCTCGGGACTGGGTAGGCCCACTAGTCCAAGGGAGGATGTCGTCCAGTCTGGATTTTCCCTGTCACACAGGAGATAGGACTGAAGCAGCAGTTGTCACTCAGTCAGCTCTGGCGGTCACTGGAGGTAGCTGTAGATGTCCTCTTTTTTTTCTTCTTAGGAATGGTTCTTCCAGTGGTCGACTCTCTCTTCAGCATCAAGACTCTGCCGTTTTATGCAGGAACCCAGCCAATCAGTATGCATGCAACATTCAAACTTTGGGTGGTGGCTGTTTTAAGAAGACAGCCAGGAACCCAGTCAGAACGGCATCCAAGCAGGCATTCTGGAGGACAAAGACATGGGGAGTTTCGGTGTCCTCCCAGCTTCCTGTCCTCCCAGATACACTGGTGACTCTCAAAGGGAGTCCGTCGAAAACAAAAGAGTAAGCAGGACTCCTCCCACCACACCACCATCCAGGTTAGCAGAGGAAGGCTCAAGAACGGGAAAGCCACCGTGAGTTGGCAAAAAAAGAAGACAGGCACCATTTTTGGTCAACGGTAAAAATCACAAAGGTCGGTAGAAAATATCCACTGTCACCAGCCACTCAGCTAGACTTCCCACTGTAATTAGAAAGTTACAGGAGAAGTGAGAAAAGGGATTGTGAGAAACCTGAGGGTATCCTCACACATTCTTCCCTTAGATGCTCAGGTGTCCATGGAAAGGCCATCGCTTTTGGATCGGACCTTGGGGGTGGATATGCGAGGGGGGGGATCAGCTGGGTGGAGGGTCCTTGTGGATTGGGGAGAGGATGCCCACAGGCAAGACACGGTATTGCCCTTTTCCTGGAAGTAGTCAACCTTACCCTCCCCCAACCTTTATAGGCTGTTGTCACTGACTTCCCTTCATTTCCCCTCATTCATACCATTCTAGTACTGAGATTAGGAAGAGGTGACTAGGAGTGGTGCACACAAACATGTAATTTCACCACTCGGCTACTCGGACGAAGAAGAGGCCTGCAGACTGTTGTGAGGGTCAGGCATGTCCAGAAAACTCCACTAATTATGGTCAGGCAGTTGGGCTCGAGTACACACACCTGCAACCTGTTAAATGTTGGAAGGTATATAAAAGGTGGGGCAGAGAAAGAGACCAGCAGGGGAGAAACCGGGCTGAACCTTGCGGGCCTGAAGAGAGAGACAACCTGTGGAGACGGAGTCTGCTGAGGATGGTCCTGTCGGGAAGCCTGGATGCCGGCAAGTTCCCTGGAGAGACTGGCGCCAAGGCCCAGCTGTGCTGTGAGAGGGGCACAGTGGTGGGTGCCCCTCTGGTCAGGTGCTCGCTACAGGCCCTGCGAGGCACAGAAGAAATCTGGTTGCTGTAAACTACCAACAGCGTCCACAGGAAGCAAGCGGAGCTGCCGGGAACCCACAGAAAGACAGAGTGCGAGCTGGGCTTGCAATACCCTGAAGACATGTACGTGGAACAGAAGAGGAAAGCCTGGATGAGCCACCATGTACAAAAGGTAACACTTGTATCGGGGCGCTCCTGGGGCCTGACACAGTGCAAAGGTAATTGCTGAATGAAGGAAATGTGATGTGCAATATAAAGCAAACCCAAAGTAAAGGGGTTGTGGTGAACTATACGAACAAGATGAACTGTGAATTAAAAAAATACAAACTGAGAAATATTGAATACCGAACTAAAGGAAAGCTTTTTGGATAAAGCCTGTGAATGAAAGGCAAGCTTGTGTGAAGCACGTGGAATATGTATTGAAAAGCAAAGAATGAATCATATGAAATACAATGAAAAGCCAGTAATGAATATCCTAGAAGAGTGTGAAAGCATTGTGGTGAATGAAAACGAGCACCACAGAGTGACTGTATGAAAGACCACATTGTGGCAAAGCTAAAAGGCTGGTGAGAAGAAAGTCAAGTGAATGTGAATGAACACACAGGCCAAGAGAGCCTGTCGGGGGCAAGAAAGCCTAGAGTTACCATTTTGTGTGACCTGTACTGGGTGGACAGTGTGGTCCAACAACTGCACCTAGTCCGGGGGTACCCTATCTGTGAAAGTCAAGGAAATATGCCGAGAACAAATCCACATGTGTAATGGAGATTGTTGAAGTAATGCAGAATAAAACTATTTGCATAGCCTGACAAGGAATCAGAAGGAGTGTAAAGTTGAACTGGAATTGGTTTGGAATATTAAGAGACTGCAAGTTGACCAAGCTAACGTCTTGGGGAAAGAAACCCTGAGACTTTGTGGAACTAGTTTGAAGTTGGGGAAGGGGAGCTGGAAAGCAATACCAGAGCTGGAAGAAGCTCAGAACTTTAAATTAGAACACTATTTCTTTTGTTGCTGCCATACCTACACATTGTTTAGCTTTAGCTGTCAGGGCAAGTATAGGTTTTGGACACAGGCAGACTTTTAAATTGAACTTACTGACTCAGACTATCCTTAGTTTCTTTAGGTAGGTACATCCCACCTTAACATATAGGGTAAGATCGGTCTTCAACCATGCTGACATTTAAGTTAATAGAGCCATTTTGTTTGAACTTTGAATCGGTTGTCTGTGTCTTGCTTCACAGTGCCAGAGCATCAAACCCATCAGTAGCCACAAGGGGCTCAATTAAGTTTGATATTTGTAGCAGTAGTGAAGGGATTATTTCCCTAGGTCTAAGAAGACTGATACCTACTGACTTAATTATAATTCCAGCCCCTGATAGTTATATCAGACTAGCGCCCATGTTTGGGCTGGCATGGAGGCTTGGAATTGATGTATTAGCAGGAGTTATTGACCCAGACTTAAGAGCTGATGTTAAGGTGCTGTTACAAAATAACAAGAAGGATCCCTTCCAAATCCATCAAGGGGATAAAATTGCTCAAGTGGAACTTGAAAAAACTATGTTCCCTGTGGCTAAAGAGGAGTCTGGGAAAGAGGGAACAGATAGAGGTACTCGAGGTTTCGGGGAGGCAGATGAAACATCTGATGCCACTCCCAAACCCAGAAAAGGAAAAGAGGAAGAACCCCAAACACTTACAAATCTAGTCTTTGTCCAGGGGAACAACCCCTTATTGGCGGAAGCATTTTTATAAGTCCTACCTGAACCAGTTGGTCGTGAGAGAGGGGGACCCTTTTTCTTTTTGAAACATGGAATTTTATATTGAGGAGACACCACTTTGGTGAGCTTGGTAAAAACCATGTTGTTGGCCCTAAAAGTCATAAACAAATGGTCCTAGAGATAGCCCATTCACATCTGATGGGCGGCCATTTAGGGCAGTCCAATGCTCAGGCCCAAATAACTAATAAATGTTACTAGGCCGGAAAATATGCTGATATGAAAAATGTTATTCAGGCTTGTGAAATCTGCCAGAAGACTAGCACTCTTATACCACCGCCAGATCTCTTCATTCCATTACCAATAATTGAAATTCCATTCTCAAGGATTGGTATGGCCATTGTGGGACACCGAGAAACTTCCAAACTGGGGAATAAATACATTTTAGTAACTTTGGACTATGCAACACGATACCTATAGGCCTTTCCCCAGAGAGCAAATACCACCCAGTAAAAACTGAAGCACATGCACCCTTTCTTTTCCAGAATAATGTTTCCAAATTAAATATTAACCAACCAGAGGGGAGGTTAGACCAATGTCACATATCACCACACTACGAACATCAGTATATCATCCCCAGACAAATTGCCTTGTGGAAAGATTTCATAAAACTCTCAAAATCATACTGCCGAAGTTGATGGCACAGGAAGGTAGAAACTGGGATCAGGTGATTCCATGGGCTTTGTTTTCCGTTAGAAAGACCCCTCATGCGTCCACAGGATTTCCCCCATTTTAACTGATGTATGGCTGGGAACCCCCGGAATGTCTTATATATGTTGTGGGAAAATTGGGCAGAGAGAGAAGCCCCAATCCCATTCTCCCAAACTGCAACTAGGCTTAAAGAACATATGACGCTGTTAGTTCTTTGTTTCAGATTCGCATAAAATCCTCGTATGTCAAAATGGACTTGTTAAGGTCCTTTTCCATTGGGCAGAAAGTATTGGTGCTGTTGCCCACTTCTGAAAATAATCTTATATCTAAGTGGCATGGACCATATGTGGTGCTGGAACAAATAGGTCTGTGTTATTATAAGATTTCACAACCAGACAGCAGTCTAAAAACCCAAGTCTACCGTGTAAATCTGTTAACGGAATGGAGATAAAATCCTTCCGAATCCTAGGCCACCATATTATCCTGTCTGTTTCCAGAGTATACCAATATTATTGCATTAATTTCCGCTGATCTTAGTAATAACCAAACGCAAGAACTGTATGACCTTATAAAACAGTTTACTGACGTGTTTAGAGAGTAGCCTGGAAGAGTGAAGGATATTTATCATCACATCTGTATCTCGGAAGGCAAAGTGGTACATTTAAAACCTTAGCTATTACCAGAGTCTCGAAAGGATACCATAATTCAGGAAGTTAAGACCATGCTTGAGGCTCACTCATCAAACTTTCTAATAGCCCCTGGTCCTCCCCTATCGTGTTGGTGGCAGAATCCGGGGGAAGTTGGAGGTTTTGTATAGACTTTAGAAAGTTGAATGCCATCTCTGCTTTTGATGCTTACCCAATGACACATATTGATGATCTTATTGACTGGCTCAGTAATGCCATCTACCTTTCAACAATAGATCTCATGAAAAGGTATTGGCAGGTTCCGCTATATGGACCCGACAAAGCGAAAACTGCCTTTGCTACTCCCAATAGACTGTTTCAGTTTAAGGTTCTGCCGTTTGGTCTACATGACGCTCCCACAACATTTCAGAGAATGATGGATAAAATCTTACAACCATACTCAGAATTTTGCGAGCCTATATAGACGACACTATGATACATAGCAAGACATGCAACGATCATTTGTACTACCTTCACACACTCATGAGAGTGTGTCTCTACAGCCCCCCACCAGCGCTTATGTCTGCTCTTACCTTGCACTTGCCACCATCCGGCCGTTATTTATCTTAATATTCTACTATCCCATGTACTGCACTTTCCCCTCTCCCATGTATTGCACTTTCCCCACTCCTTTCCCCCTCGCACTTTTCCCCTTCCCGTTCCCATGCACTTGCGGGATCTGAAGGACACCTGGCCTAGTAAGATCGTTGTCTGTCTTCCCTCTGTTCCCCCTCCCTTGCCTCGTTGTGCCTCGAAACACTTGTGTGTAGGCGCGTTATAAATGCCATATATCATATATCAAGAAAGGCTGGGCTGACTGCTAACCCTAGAAAATGCAAATTAGCCCAATCTGCGGTTAAGTATTTCTTTTTTTTGTGGGTAATGGTGTTGTCCTACCACAACAGGAGAAACTTAGACCAGTTCTCGATACCCCCACTCCAAAAACCAAGAAAGATCTGAGGGCATTCTTGGGTTTAATCGGCAACTACTGCAGGTTCATTCCAAACTTTTCCAGTAAAACTTCACGATTAACTGACAAACTGAAAAACGCAGAGCCCCAAAAGATCAGATGGGATGAGGAAGATCAGATCTGTTACACAACCTTAAAACAAACCCTATGCCAGAGCCCCATTTCAAAATTATCAGACTTCTCTAAGGAGTTTATCCTCCACAATGATGCTTCCTTAATGGGACTGAGAGCCGTCTTGTCCCAACACCACAATGGATTGGAACACTCGGTATTGTATATCAGTCGCAAGTTGTTCCCCCGAGAGAAAAACTTCTCAATCTTTAAGTTAGAAGCTCTGGCAATCAAATGGGCAGTGATGCATCTTAAATACTACCTCTTGGGTCGTAGGGTTTGACTGATAACAGGCCACTCCCCTTTGGTGTGGATTAGTCAGAGGAAAGAATCCAATCCTGGGGTTATGCGGTGGTTCTTGGATCTTCAACCTTATTGCTTCACAGTGGAACACCGGAAGGGCCGAGAGCAAGGTAACATGGACTTTCTCTCCAGGTTTCCATGTTAAGCATCCCGTCCAACCCGCATAGGGGAAGGGTATGTGAGAAAACTGAGGGTATCCTCACACTTACCGCCCTTAGATCCTCTGCTCAGGTGGCCAGGAAAAGGCCATTGCTTTTGGATCCTGACCCTGGGAGGGTGGAGATGCGAGGGAGGATCACCTGGGTGGAGGGTCCTTGGGGATTGGGGCGAGGATGCCCACATGCGAGACTTGTATCCCCCTTTTACTGGAAGTAATTAGCCTTACCCTCCTCCTTTCTTTATAGGCTGTTGTCACTCACTCCCCTTCATTTCCTCTCATTCATACTATTATAGTACTGAAACAAGGGAGAGGTGACTACGAGTGGTGCACACTAACATGTCATTTCACCACTCTAGTACTAAAACGAAGATGATGCCTGTAGACTGTTGTGAGGGGCAGGCATGTCCAGAAAACTCATTTAATTATGGGCTGACAATTGGGCTGGAGGACTGTGAGAAACCTGACACTGTTCTCCCATCTACTCCCCCGCGATCCTCTTGTCAGGTGGCCAGGGAAGGGCCATCGCTTTTGGATCCCGACCCTGGGGTGGAGAAGCGAGGGAGGATCACCTAAGTGGAGTGTCACAGGGGATTTGGAGGAGAACATCCAAGGGCGCAACATGGTATTCCCCCTTTTCGCATTCCACCTCAAAACCCTTTTCCCCAACTTTCATACAGTAGTTCCAAACCCATAACATCACCCCCTCCCCATTTCCAACAAATACTGGAACGAGGAAGAGGCAACCAGGAGTAGTGAAGATTTCCCATAGGAATAACATGGGGAGGGTAAGGGAAACCGGCTGTAGAAAGAACTTAAGTTGTCCTATTGATAGTCAGGCAGAGTCAGGCATACACTAATTATCTCTCACATCTGACTCCACTTGACTGCTTTTCCAACTATTAAAGGTGTGGTTCTGCACGGCTGAATGAGTGAGCTGGGGACGTTGTTTGGACCAGAGAACCCAAGGAACAGAGCAGCAGGATCTATGGCTCAGAGGATAAAGGCTTGCCGAGACGCTGGCCCTGTGTTCTTGAGGGGCTGCAGCGGGGCTAGAAAGCTGTGTCTCCAGAGAGCCGGAGCGAAGTACCTTCTAGGCTGCTGTTGGCGGTTGGAACATTGTTCCCTTGGGACCTGTGCCAGCCCCAAGGGTGTCTGATGGGCAGGTGTTGAGAACCCTGTCCTCAGGCCCGCACAACCAGAAGGCACCGCTTGTCACTGCGCTGCTGCCCGGGTGAGTCTCGTGGAAGAGAGAGACAGACTCTGGAGCATGCGACTGATTGAAGCGTGCAGGCGAAAGGAAATTCATAAAGTAGCACGGAGCAGAAAAGAGGAAAGAAAAAGAAACTAGTAAAACAGAGTGAAAGAAGAGTGATGAGATTGAGAGAAAGTAAAGAGAAAGCCAAAGTAGAGCGCGCAAGGGACTCAAAGGAAACACATTTTATTAAAAAGGGCGTGAGCGACTGAGCAGAGCGGGAAAGCAAGAAGGAAGGTGCCATTGGGCATGGAAAGGTAAAGACAGTGCAAGTGTGCAGGAGAAGGAAAGAAAGGTGCAGTGTGCACGAAGAGCAGAGTGCAAGTGTGCAGGAGAAGGAAAGAAAGGTATCACTGGGCACAAAAAGAAAGTCAAGAAACCAGAGGGGAACAAGAAGGGGTGCAGGAAGCCCCTGAAGGAGAAAGTTTAAAGCAGGAAATAAAAGAAAGGGATTCAAGCTCAGAGTGGTTGCGCTTAGAAAGAGCAAACAAGTCTCTGATGCTAACCCTTTGAAAGAACTGTATATGAAGAAAAAGGTACATCCTGACAAAACTGAACTCCTGTTTTTCTTTTTAGCACAAGAGGGGCCTAAGCTTGGGGAAGGGAACCCTGGGAGGCCTAAGAGCTGAACTTGTGCTGGAACTTGAAAGAGGCCTGAACTTGGGGAAGGGAACCCTGAGAGGTCCAATGATGTTTTGTGTTTGAACTTTGAAGAGTCCTAAGCTTGGGGAAGAGAACCCCAAGAGGTCTATCATAGTGGAATCTTGCTTATATTGTGTTACTGAAGGAACTAAAGCTTGGGGAAGCGAAACTCTGGGCAGTAAAGACATTGGGCCTCATTATAAGGGTAGCGGCCACGGGATGAACAGTGCCGTTAAGGCACCGTTCATACCGGGCCGCCGTATTACGAGTTCTGCTTGCGGGTTCCTGGCAGCCCTCCAGGTCTTACCTGGCTGGATGTGCGGCACCTGCGAGCAGAACTCGTGATTGCACCGACACCGTTCTCAACGGTGCCGGTGCAACCATGCTCCCCAACCCCATTCTGCCCTAGGGCAGAATGGGGGTGGGGAGCATGGTTGCCCACCCGTGAATGGGCAATTACCGACCCATTCATCTCGTAATGGGCCGTTTATTGCCCGATCGTGTGAGGCAGTGCCGGTAGCGAGCATGGTGGTAGCCTTGCCTGCCATACAGGCACGGCTACCGCCATGCTCGTAATGAGGCCCATTGACATTGTTTGAACTATGGAAGGTTTGTATGAACAGTCCTTTTCAATTACTCATCCTTTCGTCGTATACCAACTTACATCTGGTGAAAAGACCACCTGAAACCAATCCTGGTTTCCTATTTTTGTTGAACCACCACTTTTTGCTTTTGAACGACTTCTTAACACATTTTTGTCAAAGAGTGAGGGCAAGCATAGGTTTAGACACCGACAGATTTTTATTTTGGACTTTTAGACTTCGACAGCCCTTAAAAACATCAGTTAAGGTAACCGTTGCTTTACTGTTGGGGCCAGTTAGGCATTACACCAACCCAGGAACTTAAGTAAATAAACGTTTTTGAACCAATCATCTTTGAGTCTGTCTCTCCATTGAAACCATGTCCGTCAGAGAGCATAACGAATACGGAAAGACTCATCAAACTCGACCCAGTAATTCTGACACAGGAAAAGGATATAGCTAATACCAAAGGACTCATCCTACTTGTGCCAGTAACTGTGACCGCAGCAGAGAATATACCGAATGCAGAGGGACTCCTAAAAAGAAAGAAGAAAGTCAAGACTTATCTCAGTGATTGGGAAGACCAAGACAAAAGCAGTGAAGAGAAGCAGAAGTACCCGCCTGTTGGTTCACATAACTGGAAGTGCTTAGAAGATAACAAAGTGGTAAAAGTGACCGTGGACACTGGTCTCTGTGGAATGAGAGACTGTGAAGCGAGTGAGAGAGATATTGATGCAAAAGAAATCCATAGGCGTAGAGGCCAAGACCCTGAATTAGGGAAACAAGGAACTGTAAATAAGTTAGGATAGGGGATACCTGAGAGAAGGTGGAAGAATCCCTTTGAGGAATTAAAGTAATTAAAGCAACTGATTAACTGTACCACAAGGAACTATTCCAAGATAGACATTTAGGCCAAGAAGGCCTGTCCAGGAGAAGGGAGTCATTCTCCTGGAACCCATTTTTTTGTTGGCTGATGCAATCCTTAATGGCAGGGACATTGTAGGGTAGTTTGTGGACGCAGGATGGACTGTTTTGATTGGGCCTGCTTCACTGACAACGAGCACCCTAGTCAGATTTATGTTAGGTAGGGGGGAAATACTTTTGTTAGGGTCAGCTCTGCCTTTTGTTTATTATTTGGATAAAATCACAGGTAGAATGCCACTTCTTTGTCCACCTTCTTCTTCTGACCCACCACAGAACACTCTAGTTTTGTCCTGCTAACTGGTGATGCTTGCAGCCTAGAGTAGTCATGTGCTCCGCTACAGAGGGATGCTATATTTCCTAATTCACCTCATGCTTTACTTCCTATGGGTACTATCCCTTCAACAAGATTTCGTATGCCGTCTAAGTTTTTTCAAAGATATGATATAACAGAAGTCGTACCAGATCCTCTTCCTCACCCTTTGAAGGTGCAAACTCGTCCCCTCCACTTCAGTCTCTACCAACAGTAACACCTTCATCTGAACCTCCACCAACGGAGCCCAAATCAAAGCTCTAAATATTACTGAACCCTCTTGAGATCAACTGACTCATCCTTTTACGCAAGGAGAAAGAAGAGATTTCTTCTTTTGGAGTCTTGAATGAATGATTACTACGTGGGATGTTTTAGTGGTACATTAGTAGTCCTTTCTTCTTAATTCGACGAGCAGGGAGACAGTTATGACTGGACGTTTCCAGAAGACCAGAGATATTTGTGAGGCCTCCAATCAGTCACAACATTGAACAAGAAGCTTGAGTAGTTTGAGAAGGAACACTTAAAATCCCCCTTTGCAAACAGCTTCACCTTCATTTTTTGAACCTCCACATCTACACATACCCTACCGCACCAATGTCAAACAACGCCACACAAATAAAAAATAAACATTTTGCCTGAGCACCCAGTAACCGTTTTTGCTGACCAATCCTTCTGCACAACAGGCATAACCAACACCAAACACCTATTCTTTAGCTCAAACACTAACTTAGACACATATTGCTCCGCACATACTATTACCCAAGTGATGAAGATACATAGAGGCCTAAAGCTAGTTAAAAACAACCGCAAGTATGCATCAACTGACTTCGGTATACATATCTAAGAAACAGGCATTAATCTGATGCCGACCAATAAGAAATCCCTAAAATATTTCCAATGGACCTAAGAAACACTAAAAACCTAAAGTGGGATATGAGCCAAGAAGGAGGGGAAATGCTACCAGGCACTGTGCCAGGGGTTCAATTCATGCAATAGATGGTCTACCCACTTCATCACAACAAAGCTACACGGTTTCTGACCAGCAATACGTGGGCAAATGCCTCAGTGACTAGTCCTTTTTAATTGTGCCAATCAGTGTAGGGCAATAATACAAGCATTTGGTAAATCACCAGACAACAATTGTCCTATTCCAGGCAACCACTTGTTCTCTATATCACCCAAGACGTCACACCCAGTCAGTAACGCTATTACCATAGTGCTAATATCTCAAAGCTCGAAGACAATATATTGCTGCAAGTCAAACCCCCTAGCCCTAGGATCCAGGCATAACAGTCGCCTAGCAGTCTGCATAGTGGGTGGGTGGGGTAATCATGGGGCCTCAGTACCAGCACCTGTTCTGCTATGCTATTTTGAACCTGTCAGCTGCAGAGTGGAGGATCTTTTGACCCCATCATGCCTGGCTGTTTGGCAGGGGCTTGTCATATTGCTTAGACACAGAGCCCTATCCTCTTTAAGGAGCCACAGCTTGAGTAAGGTCAACAACCTACATGAAACCCTGTGGCACCATTGCTCCTTAAGTCTACCCATAAAATGGCAATTGTACCGCCACCTTCCACTGGGTATTTTTGTATGGCACTTCTCAATCCGGATGTTATATTGTTAAGGTCACATGGGGAAGGGGGTTTATTATATCTAGACCACCAAAGGAATAATGCCCCAAGAATTCTAGAATGTAGAAACCAGGTGGTGCATGATGGAAAGTGTGCTCCCCTCCATAAAACTTCATATATGGGTGTCGACATACTAAGATAAATGTACTCTTATTAGATTTCACTTACAGCAGACAACAGCCATGCACAGACCTACAACCCAAACCTCAAAGCGAGCAGTCCTGCTCCAGACAGGCATGGAGTGCAATTCCAAGATAGCAGCCAGCCTTGATCTAGCTTCTGCCATACTTTTGTGAATTTAGGGGCTAGGTAGTCAGAGCGGCAGAAAGCTCTATAACTGTTGAGGGTTAAACCACTCAGATTTAAACATAATATTGACACACAACTGAGAACGATGGGCACTATAAACTGTGAGCTGAGCTTGGTGAGAAGTGTGTGGGTGTTTTGGGAAGATGAAGGAGGATTGGCTAGAGTTTGAGGTTGCCCGAGGAGTCTCAGGCAGGGAAGGAAGTGAGAGGCTAGAGTGAGGTAGCCTAAAAAGGGGAGGTACAGTGGGGCCGGGAAGAAGTGAGATGGAAAACGGGGAGGAGGTTTTGAAACAGGGAGACAGCTTTTATATCTTTTCCTACCACTCAGGACTGTGATTTCCCTCAATGTCCCTGTCTTACCCCAGTTGTATTTAACCTGTAGATCACCCCTTTCCATGTTCTGCTGACCAATCTAGGGGTGACCTTTCAAAACTGTGCTGATGATACGCAAATTGTTCTCAAACTCACAGGCACCCTTGATGAAAATCTGTCCATCATTCAGGAACTTTGTTACCATTGAAAATTAATCAAACTAAAACTGAATTTCTTTTACTGCATACTGAACACCTTAGACCAGTTGTCATTTCCACCTATTCCCTAATTCGCTTGTACCAGGAATGCATCATAACCACAGTCTAGGTTAAATACCTGGGTATGCTATTTGATACTGCCACTGCATGTAAATTCGAGCCTGAAATCATCATCATCATCATATTATCTGATGCTGCTTAGACAAGTACATTATCTATCGGAAGAAAGCTGCACAGCCATAGCACGTGCTAACATTGGTGCAAGACTGGACTATTTTACTATTTTCTATTTGGGGATAAAAAAAACAAGCCTTGATTAAAGTAAGCCTTATCACTGCAGCACCTACAGTGGCTAGCACCTAGACATCCCCACATCACTCGGAGTGTTATGAAGCTGCACTGGCTTCCTGTACTGGCCAGAGTCCAGTTTAAGGCAGTGACCTTGATCTACACAATTTTGCACGGACAAACACCTGCTTGCTTGAAGGAGATGATCATCTGTCACACTGCTTCCAGATCTCTGAGATCATCTCATCACCTTCTTGTTAAAGTCCTACGCTACTGATGCAAAACAGCCATCGGCTGTTCCTTGCAGGTACTGGCAGTGTCTCTCTCATATTCTCTGCATCTAGAGATTCATACTGCCAATGCCCTGCTATTGTTCAGAAGCAAACTTAAAACTTTCCTCTTTAAAAATGGATTGGATTTCCTTTTCATCTTTTCTTTTAGAGCCAGGCATTGTCGTTTTCACCTTACTCTTTCTCACACTTACCTCACCTATCTCTAGTTGAACCCTCTTCTTTTTTTATATATTCTGGGAACTTAGATACCTTGACAGGTTGTTAGTACAATAGAAATCACTGTAAAGAGAGGTCAGGGCGCCCCTCTGCAAGAAAGAACACGACATGATAACCTGTTCTGTAGGAATGTACCCACTCAGAGGCTGCAGCCACATGTTTTTTGCTCACTGTACCATTCACAAAGGAGGAATATCAATTTGCATATCAGTCTTTGTCCCGCCCACTTGAGCAGTCCTGCACCGAAATACTAGGCAATCCTCCTTTGAACAAGAGTACCAACAGCAACCCCAGACACGTGTTTCATCCTAGCCGGGTGGAGCACAGTGAGCAAGGGGACCACATCTGGATAACCCTAGGTAACTTGACTGAAGAATTTGAGCGGGTACATTTCCACAGAACAGGTTATCATGCTGTGTTTGTTGCAGAGGGGCGCCCTGACCGCTTTTAGATTATAAATCACTGTGTTTAACTTAATTGCATTTCATTTCAAAAGGAACATCAGGATGGCTGTCAGTTAAAGGAGCACATATAGAGGATTACACTGGAGAGGTGAATGAAGGAGATGCCCCAAGACGTATATTAAAGAGACAAAGGAAATACTAGAAGGGAAGAGGAGTACTCCATTAGGAGGGTTTTGGAGACATCAGGAGGAAAGAGATGAAGAGCATTGAGGATCCAGTTGGGTAGGACACACAGGAGAACACCAAATATATAATCGTTGTAGAGAAGATGATGTTAGTGGACAGGATAGAGTGTAAGCTGGAGGTGAGAAGGAGTAGGCACACTACAACCCCTAAAGAAAGTTAAAGAAAGGCAGAGGTAAGTACATGTGATGATATGTTGAGGAGGTGAAGGAGATAGATAGTGGAGAGGAAAGGACAGGAGGTGTGGAAGAGATCCCCATACATGTTAGACCATTGCAACTTGTCACGAAGTTGTGCAAGAACATGGTGTGGGAGGCTAGAGCCAGGACTTGAGAGCAGCAGAAGTAGTCTCACTGGCCAGACTTATCAAGAAGTTCAGCTTGCCTGCCCTTTGGTGCAAGCGTTGGGGTTTATTTTGGTGGCATCCAGTCCTTTCATCTGCCCGGTTTAGTTCACAGTCGCACATAGGGCCCAAGACTAAGCAAATGCATCTTCAAGGAGAGAAGGATAAGAAGCAGAGGACCCATGATGACTGAAAGGAGACCCAACAGAGCAGTGTAGGGACACGTTGTATCCCCAAGACTGTAAGTGACGGAGCAGTGATGAAAAGGGGCTCCTAGATTGAGAATTTCAAAGTCCAGAGATTTATCTTCTGATGTGTTCTGGTTTTCCTACTTTGCCCTCTTGTGCAATAAGTCTTAATGAATGTGCATGTTTTTTTCCCAAACTTCAGGATCGCGCTTCTATTGATCCTACTCTGCTCCATGACACAGGTCAACAGAATGTTGCAAACTACCTTCTAACAAACAAAATCTACAAACCATCTCGGGAGAAGTACATAATCTCACATCCTCAAAATCACCAGGCAGTGATATCCTCAAGATTGGCATGAATAATACCTTTTCAGCTTCTAAATATTCCTCAGCTTGCTAAATATATCTTAAGAGTAATCTAAAGGCGATTTGTTGTTTGTTTTGTATTAAGTGCCTCTGGTTACATTTTACACCAATAATACATTAATAACAAGTTAAATTAGAATCATAATGTTTAAAAAAGTCAAGCCACAGTTCATTGTATGTTAACATTAAATGAATAACAAAGAAAAACATAATTAAACAAACATTAAAATCATGCAGCACCTCAAGGCCTCTATTCAGAACCATTTAAATCTGAATTAAATCAATCCTGTTAACAGGGCGTCAACAACTATGGCCTATGTGGCCGGGTCAAGCTTTTCTTTATTGCCCTCTGCCAGTCAGGAAAGGCTGGTGCTACAGGTATCGGGGCATCAGCTCCTAAAATTGTAGCCGAGAATTGATCAAAAGTGTGCGAACAAATTTAATTATCTGCCTTGCTGTACTCTGGACTCAAAGCCCCACACTGAGTCAGTATGTGGCAAAGAGCCTATTTTGATTGGCTTAGTTATGTCAAGGTCGAATTCTTAATTCAGATCATACTAAATGAAGAATTTGACCTTGACATACTTAGCCAAACACACTTGGTTATCTGATTACTCCAAAGATATATTTAGCAAACTGCTTCCCACTGCAGAATCTACAAGATTAACCGGATATGCAGGAAATTCCACAGTGCTTTAAGTACCTCCTTTTGATAGGTGACAATGTGATGTTCATTCAGGCCACATTATTCCATTGCATTCACTAACATCGACTGAAAACCAGACTATGCTACAATATTCATAATTATTTTCCCAACCCGGTAATGGTACCACAAAATTGTCATTGCCGCAAACTTCAACCTATTGACTTATGACAAGGAATAAACACACTGGCAAAGTAAATGAGGATATGGAAGTTCTTGGCTTGGATGCAACATGTGGATGTTCCTAATCACAAACAAGCCAAACATTATACCATCTGTTCTCTTGTACCCTGAGCATCACCCACCTTCAAGTTGCCCCAAAATCATGGAGGTACCATCTACTAGTTTCAACTTAGTTTCAGTCTGAATGAATCCTTAATCATCAAATCTAATGAACGTCCGGTCTGGCTTGGCATAAGTTAGCTAAGCAAGTAAGTAGAGGACTTTGACAATATGTTGTGACATAGTCCACTGCCTTAGTCTGGGGATAGCTGTGAGGTAACTGAGAAGAGGAAATGGTTACCCACACTAAATTTGAGTCTTAAGGCAGAGCAGTCACATGTGGCCTTTAGGTATGGTGTCTCTTTAAGGGAGAGAGTTCCTGTACTTGGGATATCTTGATCCAGCCGACAACCCACACTTCAGAAGTGTCCCTTTAAGGTAGCAGAGCCCAGGTGCTTCAGAAAGTCATGCTTTGAAGGAGTACATTTTTCTCTCAATGGAATGAATTACCTTATTAAACATTGTAGAAAGCCTTGGAAAGTGTATGGCGTTTGCTCCTTGAGGGGTGCTGCAGCCTCATTTAGTTCAGCGATTGTCCCACATGCAGCACAAACGGCAGCACTACAGCCTTAACTTAAATTTCTTCTCCATCTATCCAAGGTAAGGCACCACTGTATCTATCCCCCTCTATCCAACTCTGCAAGCCTTCTCGTAATATCGCTCTGCCTCTTCGACTACCCTTGTGGCTCCTCACGCTCCCTGTGCTTCCTCACGCTTCTGCTCTGTCTCTTCTTGCACCACTTGAATGGAATACACTTCCCCCTGGACATCTGAGAAACAGTTCACACTGATTTGGTCAAGACCAAACTAAAAGCCTACCTCCTCCCCTCTGATTTACTCTTTTAATCTACCTCTCTGCCTGCTAGCTAACTTTTTTCCGTTGCCTCCAACCTGCCTGTGTCCCTCACTTACTCTGTCTCCACTCTAGCAATTCACTCATCATGGTCGCATCCTGATCACAGCTGACCATACCGCCTACCTGCACTTAAAAATGTCCAGTGTTGATTGTCCTTAATCTATGTATGTCCACTTATGTATTGTCCTCAGCGACTGTTACATTTACTGCTCTCCGCAACCTGGTCATAATGTCCCTCAAACGCACCACATTGTAAGAAACTCACTACTTCCAGTCAAATCGGCTTGATTTCAGATCTGTTGTACGTTCTTTTGTGATCAAAAGAGCATTGTTCCTCCCTGTCTATAAGTACATAAATAAAATGCATTTCTTCAGTAGTCTCACCACAAGCCTGTACAGTAAATATAAGGAAGACCATTTTAAAAACGTTTTTTTACTTGCTCCCAAAATTTGAAACCACTGTGGAGAGCAGACATAGGCCCCATAGTATTTGGCAGGGGAGGGAAAGTTGGAAACATCCCAGAGCTGGAGAGTTCACAGCACTAGTGGCCACATTAAAAACCAAGATTGCAGATCAGCCACCCACTACGTGATGTAGGGCCAGGGGACCTTATTGAGGGGATACTCTGGTTTGCCCCACACGTCTGTATTAACAACAAGTCAGGGTGTTGTCCCTTGGCACCACCAGTGACCACTACTTTTATAAGGGACTGGGAAAAAGATTTTTCTCGTCGCAAACTGAGAGGCTTTTCTGTTTCCACCTGAAGAGTTGCCATTGGGACCGTATTCTGCTCAACCGGATTTGCCTTCCAGTCTTTCAAAAGGTTAGTATGATATACCCCCGTATTCTGCTGTGTCTCAGGTTGGGAAACTAGGTAGCTCGGAAGACTCTTCTTGTCTAGTATTTTGTAAGGCCCATACTATTTGGATACCATCTTATTTTCAGATGTTTGCAGAAGGACCAAAACTGAATCTCCTTTTGAAAAAGATCTCATTACTGCCTATCGGTCATGAAGGGTTTTCTGGTGTTCTACTGCCCTTGAGAGATGTTGATGTAAGATTTCTCTGACAACCTTCTTATGGCCTTTTAACTTATGGGTGGCTTGGGCGATTGGTAATGCTGCCTCCATCTGCTCTTCTGATGTCTCTGTAACATATCCAACACAGCTCTAGGTTCTCTTCCATACAAGAGCTTGAAGGTAAATAGCCCTGGTAGGATTGGGGAGTCTTCCGTAGACAAAATAGAGTCTGGGGTATCATCAAATCCCAGTTACGACTGTCAGTTTCCACCGATTTCTGCAATATTCGTTTTGGCATCTGTTTAAAGTGTTCTACCAGAGCGTCGGTCTGGGGGTGACAAACTGAGGTCTTAAGGTCTTAATGTTCAGTATCTATATAACCTCTTGCATAAGACGGGACATGAAGGTGGTAGCCTGATCTGTAAATATCTCCTTCAGTAAACCCACCCACGAGAGAAAAGGGAGAAGATTTTAGGATTTGTTGACTATTGTTCCATAATGGAAAGGCCTTGGGATACCGGGTGGCGTAGTCGAGGTTAACCAAAATGTATTTATTACCCAAGTTGGAGGGCTTGCAAAGACCCACTATATCCAACGCTATATGTGAGAAGGGGACCTCAATGATGGGTAGTGGTTGTAGGGGGACTCTAGGTATTGGGGTAGCCAAGGTCTTCTGACATATTTCTGAATTGGCCACATAGGTTTTCACATCGGCGTATACGCCAGACCAGTAACATTTGTTTAAAACATGCCCTTACGATTTCGTCATCACTTGGTGACCGGCAATTAGGTGGGAGTGGGCTAATTCGATTAACTTCCTCCTCTGGGTCCTATGGATTACCAGTTTTGTTTTCCTTGTCCCATCCCAGTCGCTATGCCCTCAGTACAACAGGCCATTTTTTATAAAGAAAAAGGGCCCATTGTCATCCTGTCCCTGTTCTTGCTGTATAACCCTCCCGAAGGCTTCAACAAGATTTTGATCATTGTGCTGGGCCAAAGCAAGGTCCGGGAGAGTGGTGGTATCGCCACCTTCATTCTGCTAAATTGAGACCAGGTATTCATCAGCTTCTACAAATCCCAGAGTGCCTTGTGATGTCAGGGAAAGGGTATCTACCTCCAGGATCACAGGGTCTTTGGGTCTTTCTATAATCACTTAGGTTATGGGATCTTTTTCCCTGACAAGGTGATTCTGGCTGCCGGCATTGTACACCACTACCTTGATTTCTCCAAGGTAGTCTGTGTCCACGTTCTGGAAATGTCTCCAGGCTAGGCCAGATTTTTGGAGTTGGGTTGTAGTCGTCGTACTAGCTTTGGTCCCAATCCTGTGTCGGACTGTTTGTATCCCACTTCTCTGACACCACTTGTATTAAGTCAGATGGGAAGACATTTTAGGGTTTCGGTGTCACTTTATTAAAGGACAGAAATGCCTCTCATAGCCCTACTGCTAATGGTTGTGGTTTCCCGAGTCAAGAAAATAATAGAAGGTGCTAATCAGGATTTCTGAAAAACATGGTCCTCTGTCTGAAACCTACTCCATCCTATTGCCTGGCCTACCATGAATAATGAGAAAAAATAAATCAGCCTGCGGAAGTGTTATGCTTCACTCTTGGCTTAGGCTGGCTGGCGCATGACCTGTTTGTGTTGACAGGTGTATGTAGCCGACAGAGCTTTTCGTTATTCTTATTCCCTTGCTTCTTAACTGCCCTTGTGGTACTGGCCTTTGCGTGCTATATACTTATTATACTGGTTCCTAGTGATTCCACCGACAGCCAAACCATCGACAACCATACCATTGACAAATGGTCTTTTTACGATTTAAATTCAATTTATTGTATACTAAAGGAAGGACTGCGAATTGGGCTGTCCTGAAGACGGGCATTGAAAATAGGCATTGCAGATTTCCCCTGTGCACCGAACCTATAGAAACATTGAAACACTTGATTTTATATTGTCCATATTTTAACTCCCCAAGATCTCTCTTACTCATGGAATTCGTGAACATAAATTTCACTGATTGTTTACCGTTCCTTTGGGCTCGAATGATGCAAGGTAATCACAAACCTCTCATCTTTGCCTTAACCAAATTCTGTAAACTTATAGAAAAGGAATTGGACAAGCATGTTAACTATGATTCGACACATTGCATGGGGAACTTCACCAATTAATGAAAAGAGATATGTTCTTGATGTTATACTTTTCTTCTCTCCAATTTTGTCTTTTTTTTCTTTTAACTTGAATATGTTTGTTTCTATTGTAACAATTTTCATTGAACTTTGATTTTACACTGTTTTCCTTCATATAGGAAATGTTTTATGATGATGTTTTATTGAATTTTGATCTGTTATTTTGTATGAATTACATTGTAATGACCACTTGATACTTCACTTTTGCAAAGGTTCTGTTGCTTTGTAATAGAACCAAGACAAATAAAATAATTAAAAAAAATAATAAAGCATCGAAAATAAACATTGAATGCATTTTTTTAAATATTCTTTTAAATGAGGGTGGGGGTCCCCCCAACCCTCCTTTTTTAAAACATTAAAACATACTTTTACTAAAATAAACCCTTTACCATTTAAAAAAAATGCATTGGATGTTTTTTTTCTCAATGCATTTTTTTCAATGGTATGGTCTGTCGATGCTTTGGATCCGATGCAATAATACCATTATACTGGTTTCAACTCCTCCAGAGGTCCTGGTTCTCCCAGCTCTCCTGGGTTGTTTGGTCTTGTTGAGTGTATTGTAATGTCTGTTCCCTTCAGGGCTTCTGGTTTGTTCTGCCTCCCGTGGGTGGCTTGCCCTCACCGGCAAGATCTATATGGCAGTCCCATGAACCCCTTCCAGATTTCTGACTCGTTCGGTCTTCCATAGGCCGCTTGGCCTCATCAGCCGTATGTGTGTATATTTGTCTTAGCGTTGACTTATATAGTGCTATATGCCAAAGCACTTAAAAAATAGAACACACTGTACAAATCAAGTGAAAATAAATGAGAAAACCACATCAGCAAGTGAGCAAATGAGTTTTAAGGCGGGTATGGAAAAGAGGAAAAGAAGAGAGCGAACGAAGGGATAGAGGGAGAGGAAATGCATTCCAGCATTTGGGTTCCAATAGGGAGAAAAACAAAAACGAGATTTAGTACATGGGGTACGGGGACAGCAAGAAGTAAAAGATTGTCAACTAAGAGAGCGAGGTGAATAGAAAGAAATTGAAGAAGGAAGATAAGGGGGAGGGGCTAAGCCATGGAGACACTTAAACGAGGCCGAATAAATTTAAGAGAAGACGCGATTCAAAGGAGAGCCACTGGAGTGCGGGGGAACTAGTCACGAGAGGATAGAGAGAGACGAGAAGTCAAATTGAAGAGTTATAAATGAAGCAGAGAGGCACCAGATGAGTAGCAGGAAGGCCAAGAAGAAGGGAAGAACAATAGAATAGTCAAGAAAATATCAGAGGAGACAATTTTCATGGCGATAAAAAGAAATAGGAAAGGGTGCGCCTTCCAAATATTAAAAAGCTGAAGGCGACAAGAACTGGCAGTAATAGAGATATGAGAGGAAGAGGAAAATGTAAGAGAGGAGTTGAGAATAACTTCAATGTTCCGAGCAGATGAAGAAATATTAAGAAAGGTAGGAGGAAAAGCCTTGTTGGCCGTGTGTGTGCTGTGGTGTCTCTAACCCCTTTTGGGCTTCTGACTCTTTAAGCCTCTCCTGGGCATGTTTGGTCTCATTGGCTATAGGTGTGTGACAGTGTCTCGGACCCCATCTTGTGTTCCTCTGAGTCAAACTGCTTGCCTCCCCTTTCTGCTTGCTGTCTGCATACCTGTCTGGGTGTTGACAGCGTTGTTCAGAAAAGGTGGCAGTTTCTCAGGCACTTGTGGAGCTGCACCCTTACGTTTGTTGACTCTCCTGTGGCAGTTCCTCACCTCAGCGTCTGGGCTTGGGAGCATGGGTGCATCTGGTTTTTCCTGCGCTCATCTCCCCCTCTAGGAGACCCTTGGATCTTCGGGTGTCTTGCCTGCATGGGCTCGGCAGCGTTTCACAGGTTGCAGGATTCCTCTGCCCACCATGTATCAGATGTCCTGCCTCCAGGTTTGATCCGCCTAGCAGTTGCGGCAAAGGCGCTGCCTGTATGCTGGTTCCTTTAGGCTTCCTGTTTATTCACTCCAGATAACTTCTTGCTTCCTTTTGTCTTCCTCTATAATAGTGAGCTACTGAAGCAGATTGATTCCATGTTTCTTGAACAGAAGTCTACAGAGTGGGGTCATAAGCCAAGCCTGTCCCAATTAAAGGGCCCTTAGCCTCATCCTATGGTTTGCCTACCATATAACCCATAAACAATGGGCTTCTATTTCAAAGGAGCGTGTAATTACATCCTTGTTTACATCATCCTTGTCCTCTAAGAGGGAGTCATCCCCCAGTGAGATCCCTCTTGCCCTGTCTCCTAGAGAGTCTTGCTTAGCGGGCTACCCTGCCAAGTCGCAAAGGGGGTGACTCCCCCTTGGGGAGAAAGAACCAATGCCTTGGATTTGTCTCACCACTTTGGGGTTCTTTATTCTTTCCCCACTCTGTTGCTCTCCTCTTCTTACTACCCTCTCTGGGTTTTCTTTGGTCTCTCCCCAATATGGGGATGGTTTCTTTTGCTCTCTCCCCACTTTGGGGCATCTCTGTGCTCTCCCCACCTTGGGGCTTCTCTGTGCTCTCCCCACTTTGGGGCTTCTCTGTGATTTCCCCACTTTGGGGCTTCTTGGGCTTTCCCCATGTTGTAGCTTCTCTGTGCTCTCAGATTTGTGGGGTATCTCAGTGTTCTCCCATAATTTGGGCTTCTCTGTGTTCTTCCCCACCCTGGAATCCTTTCTCCTCTTCCTTGCTTTATTGCTCACCTCCTGGTTCCCTGGAGCCTTCTGCCATATGCAGGCTCCTTGGGAGGGGCGTTGAGTATCTGTGACATAGAGCAGCTTACGAGAGTTGTCATATGGGTTTCACGCCAGTTGCTGTCGCTTCTCATCTCCAGCGCTTGCTTTGCACTGGAATGTGACTCTTGCTTCCACTCAGGCCTGTGCCTTGGCGCTCTGAGGTTCCTCGTTCGCTTCCATTTCGCCAGGCCGGACCCTTCCGGCTCCTCGTCCACTATGCCTGGCTGCTGTAAAGAAGGCATGGTATCAATAGTAGACACAGACACAATGGCTACAAGTTTCGAATACCTTTGTTTAGTAAGTTGGTTGGGTTGGTAGAATTCTTAATTAAAGCTTCTTGTACCTGGGCCTGTAATTGGTGGGGATTGCGGGGTCTAGGGTTTGCTTCTTGAAGAGAGGCATAACCCATGATTCTTTGAGATTACTTGGTATGTTGTTGGAGGAGAAGGATGCGTTGATCAGTTTGGTTATAAAGGGAGCGAAGTCCCTGGCAGCATCCTTGAGTATCAGAGGTGGGCAGTTGTCACCTTTGCAATTGGATGGTTTAAGTGAGGCGATGACTCTTTCTGTTTCTGGGATGGAGTTTTTAGCGAATCTGAAAAAGTTCTGGTCAGGAGGATTGGTTGTTTTGGTATGATTGCTAGGAGATGATTCGTTAGTGGTTAGGGAGTCTTTTTTCAGTGCAATTTTAGTTTGGAGAGTTTTTATTTTGTTTGTTAGAGAGTTCTGGACGCTGGTACACCATGTGAGCCCTCTTCTTGGAGCGGATAGAGAGACGGTATTGCCTTTGGAGTAGGCAACTGTCCAGTTGGTCAGGGGGTGAGCCTGAGGTCTGCAACTTCAGTTCAGCAACTCTGCACTTGTGTTTCAGAGCGGCTAGATCGGAGTGGTACCAGCTGTTATGCTTGGGGGGAGGTTTCAGGCGAATCCTTGTGGCGTCAAGAATGTCAAGAGTGTTAGGGATAGCAAGATGAAGATTGGCAAGGACAGAGTCATTGGGAGAGTCAAGAGGAGGGGAAGGAGGAGGGATGAAGGTGAGGCAAACCAAGCAGCTGACACCCGTTTCATCGGTCGGATGACTTTGAAGGAGTCTGGCAGTGCTGGTGGAGGCTCACTTAGGGAGCCGAGGGGTCCCAGATGAGAAAAAGAGGAGAGAGTGGTCAGACCAGGAGAGAGGGGTAGTGAGAGGGTTGGAGAGCAGGGGATCAGCAGAGATGAAGACATCAAGAGTGTGTCCGGCAGAGTGGGTAGAGCGGAAGGGGAGAATAGTGGGGAGAGAGAGGTACAAAGATCACGGAAGAGTGAGGAGGCAGGTTTAGTGGAGTCAAGGTATATGTTGAAATCTCCAAGGAGGATAAGTTTAGAGGTAGAGATCAGAAGAGAAGAGGGGAAGTCAGCCCATTCCGAGAGGAAGACAGACACAGGGCCAGGGGGCCTGTAGATCGTGGCAATGTGAGCAAGAGTCGGAGAAACGCCAAGCTTGCAGACAAGACGTTCAAAGAAGGAGTAGGGCTGGGTGGGTATGAGAGAGGTAGGGACCCACTCAGGGAAGATCAGGGCTACCCCACCACCAAGTCAGTTGGGCCGAGGTTTGGAGAGGATCTTGTAGCCGCTAGGGTTAAGGGTGAAGGGAGTCAAAAGCAGTGACTGAGCTGGCATTGAACCACGTCTCAGTGAGAGCGAGGACGTTGAGATCAAAGTCTTCAAGAAGGAGGCATATGTTGGAGGAATTTTTGAAAGCAGATCAAGCATTCAGAGTGGCTAAGTGTAGCCGGGCAACACCTTTGAAGGGTTTTCTGAGGAGGGGAACAGGGGTGTGGTACACTTGTCTGAGGTGGTGAAGGAGGTGCAGAGAGAGAGGAAGGAGGGGTAGTGGGAGACGGTAGGAAGTTGATGAGGGACAGTGGGCGCCGGTCAAAGAGAAAAAGACCCTGGGCCATGACAGTGCCAGTATGATCGATTTTAATGATGCACCTAGAGGATGAGAAGTGCACCAATAGTACTTCCCATCTAATACCACCATTAATGGGTGAGGAGGATAAAAGGAACAGTGTAGAGATCAGATGAGAGGTCTGGGGGTCGGGAGAAGGTACAGAGAAGGAGATATCGGTGATAGTCTGTCTAGAAGTAGCAATTAAATAGGTGTCAGCGATAGATAGGCCAGTATTAGAGGCCAAGAGATCTTTTAAAAACTTTTTTCTTCCAGACTTTGTGAGAGGAGGGATAGGTGATAGAGTAACAGTTAGAATATATTGGGCAGATGGAGAGTGCCATTGAGGTGGAGGAGGGGGGACAGAAGGAGAGGATGCACAATGCACAAGCAATTCACCAGGCAGCCTAGCAGCCGAGTGAGGCAGGAGGATGCACAGATGTAAAGCACATCTAGATTAGAATGATCCCAAAAGCACAACAATGCAGCACAAAATGGAGGATGCGCAGATGTAAAGCACACCTAGATGTGAATATTTTTTATTTATTTATTTTTTTTTTTTTACTTTGTGTGCTATCAAAATTAAATTGATTTTACAAAGGTTGTTAATTCGTAATTGTGTCCATTATTGTTTGTGGTTGTGTGTGGTTCCGTTTCTAATTTTCTTGGTTCTTTATACTTTATTACTTTCATTTGATAATTTCTTTCTTTATTTCTTTGTTACTTTACTTCTTTATTTTTTCCTGTATTCCGGTCGCTGTGTCTGCTTCTGTCCTTAAGATGTTGGATTTGTGTTTTTCAAGCATTTTTCCAAAGCAGCTTCTAGGATTTTAGTTGTTGCTATCGTCCAGCGGGTTTTTTTCCCACTTAGGAGGCGGCACCACCAAGTATCCTCCTCTCGGAGGACGAAGGATTCCAGGAGCGGGGTTAAGTATGCTTTCCTGAGATAGACGGTTTTCGGGCATGTCATCAAAAGATGTCTTATTGTTTCGATTTCAGCAGTATTCTTGCAAAGACGGCACTTGTTCGTGTTTGATAGCCCTCTTAAAGCTCTTATCTCGTTTGTATGCAAGAGGTTTAGCCTGGCCCTTAGGAAGATGTTTCTTCTTCATTTGTCCGGAAAGCATGTGAAGACTTGGTAGATTTCATTTCGTTTTTTGGATTGGATGGGTAAATGGCCAAGGAGCTTATTGGCAGCTGCTTTTTCCAATGTATCAATCCAGTCAAGCTCTTGGAGCTTCTTCTTCACCCGCATTGGATTTCGGGTTAGATCGTTCTCATCACATCCGATCTTTAACAGAGAGGCTTTCTGTTTGAGCACCCATTTTGCAAGGATTTCGCTTCTCCCTGTAGATGTTTCATCTTTAAGCATATTATATTGTGGAGCGGAGTCTGGCATAATGATTTTTCTAAAAAGGGCCATCTCATTCCAATCGACAGTTGCCTTCAGTGACAGCAGTCCCAGTTCCCTTCGAATTGCTGGTAGGGATGTCGATTTCGGAAGGTGTAGCAGTTCTCGCCAGAAATAGGCTTCCAATTGTGGCCAGATGTTTGGCGGAATAGTTGGCATACCTTCTCCTCCATATGTTATTGATGGAACGAATTTTCCTTTGTAATATTTTATTACAGTCAACAAAGAAAATCGGCCAAATTTTCTGTTTAGGGCCTTTGCCTGGGAGGATAATTTCCGTGTCTTTTCCCATAGGTTCGATTGCATACTTGTCTCTCTTTCGGAGGAGTGATTCATAACCCCCCAAGTATTTAAAGTCCTTTACCTGGTCCACTTTTATGGAGTCTTATCGACCAGTGGTTAGGTTTTTGGTTTGGTTTAGTTGTTCTTTCAAGAACCAGGATTTTGGTTTTCTCTTTATTGATCAGCAAATTGTTCTTAGTTACATAAGTGTTCAAAGTATCCAACTCCCGTTGGAGACCGTTCGAGGTCTGATCTATCAGGATAATGTCATCAGCATAAAGCAGCCTCGGAATTTCTGTGCCCCCTAGTTTTGGTGGAAAAGTTCTGGGCTGGTCTTTGGAGTCTTTTAGGTCCCCGAGGAAGGCCGTGAAGAGGGCCGGAGCCAGAGGGCAACCCTGCTGATAGATGTTTTTGCATGTAGTGCAATAATAGGTTCAAGAATCTTGTCGGGGCACTTCCATCTTTTTAGCTTTGCCCATAATAGGTCTCGATCGATCATGTCAAATGCCTGAGTCAGGTCCACAAATGCCAGATAGATCTTTTTATCTTTTTTCCTTGCCAGATTTTTTAAAATGCTTATGAGCATGATGTTTATTGTTGTTCCAACGTTTTTTGTGAAACCTGCTTGCAACGGGTCATAACATGACAAATTATTGGCCCACTTTTGGAAACTTGTAAGCAGGTATGAGCCGTAGATTTTCCCTATTGTATCTAATAGGGCGATCGGTCGATAATTTGATGGATCGGATCTTTCTCCCTTCTTGAAAATTGTTACCACCGTTGCTGATGACCATGAGCTAGGAAACGATTTTGAACGACAGATTTCTTTGAAGAGTATGCTGATAAAAGATGCCCATGGTTCTTGGTTTGTTTTTAGATCGAAATTTGATATCCCATCAGGACCAGGCGCTCTTGAAGTGGTTAAAGTCTGTATTGCTTTTTCAATGTCCTCTTTGTCCGAGTAGTCTTCCCACAGTGTACTACTCCAGGTGTAGGTACAAGTTTGAATCGAGTGAGTCAGAGGTTTCTTGAAAAGCGTAGTAAAATGTTGTATCCAGCGTTCTTCGCTTACTGCATTTGTTGTTGCTGCGATTGAAGGATTTCCTGCCCCCTTTACAAGGGTCTAAAACTCACAAGAATTTTTTCCATTAACCTTTTTTAACATTAGTTCGGCGTCTTGCTGATAGGTCAGCTCTGTGGAATTTTAACCATCCATTATATTTCTTGGTCTCCTCTTTAAATTGAATATTCCCAAAAGCACAACAATGCAGCACAAAAAGGAGGACGTGCAGATGTAAAGCACACCTAAAGTAGGATTCTAACAAGGCATTAAGAACAGCAAAGCATCCAGTTTGCGGTACAGCAAGAAACCTGCATCAACTGGCACAGAAATTAATATTTACAGTTAAGCTAGTGGGGAAAAGGAGGCATGCAGCAACCAAGTAGCCATTGGTAGAGGATACAAGGGAGGTGTCTAGGCCAGATCAATGCAAACCGGGTTGCTTACCGGTGCATTGCAGTAGCAGGTGTTTCATGGGCAGCCCATGTGGGGGGTCACTGAGTTAGATTTCTTTTAGGAGCTTTGCCTGGAGGCAGGATGATGGAGTAGCGGCATGGAGAGGAGCCTCCCCCAGCTCTGGATAGGGCCAAACGGGGGCCTTAGTGTGTCCTGAAGGGGGCTGGCATTCGCCTGCCAGCTCCAGTGATTGGTTGAAGATGAAGGAAGGGAAGTCCAGTCACTGCAGAGGATGGTGAGGCAGTGCAGGCACTCCGGTGCATGCCTTAGGCGACAATTCAAAACTGCCACAGAACGAGTACCCCAACTGGGCTTTGCCAGAATAACACAGTCAAATATTCAAAATATGGCACTGTGGTGCTGCCACATTCAGTATTAGGCAGATCAGGATATTTTCAATCATGGAGAGCGCTTGCCGCTCTGGATGATAGCGGAAGCCCTTGTGAGCACACAATGCTCATCAGGGGTAACCTCGCAGTAGCAGATGTAGGCACTGCTCCTGCAGCCTAGTTTTGCTTTAGGAAGCTGCTGCTCTTTCCTCAGGGCTGGTGGCAGGCTGAATGGAAGGAGAGGCAGGCCAGGGGCCTAGTGTGGACTTTAGAGGGGTCTGGCGTTTTCCTGGATAAGGATACGTTTTGCAGCTCTATTCTGGATTAGCTGAAGGGGGCGTAGGAGGGAGAAGGGGAGATTGAGGAAGAGACTGTTGCAGTAGACGAGCCTAGAGAGGACCACAGGTCTGGAAACATTGAGCCTCTAGGAAAGGTGAGGGAGGGGAGAATGCCTCCGAGTAGGTGAAGCTGGAAGTGTGCCTTCTTGGCATGGTCCAGGACGTGAGGGGTGAAGGAAAGCGAAGAGTCGAAGATGAGTCCGAGGTTTTAGCCTTGTAAGTAGGTGAAGGTAGCAGGAAGGGTCTTCACGCAGCCTTTTTAGGGGAGGGGGCACACAGGAGTGCTTAATAGAAAGAGAGAAGGAGCCAGTGCCAAAGGAGTGGTAATAGAAATCGGCACAAGCTGGGGAGAGCGAGGAGATGTCCTTAATGGTTCTAGAACAGCAGGGGAGCACCTGTTTGGATGAGACCTTCATAGAGCATACAATTTTAGAGACTGTATCAGGTGCTATGGGCAGTAGAGAGGAGAGTGCAGGGGGTGGAGGGAGATCGTCAAGGGAGACAGGAGAGCAGGAGTGGGAGTGGAGGTGGGGGTGGAGGTGGGGGTGGTGGAGAGGGAGGACCAGATGTCCTGAGGTTTAGATTCTAAATGGGAGGCCAAAGCAGTGCAACAAGCATGGGAAGGCAGGAGGGCGGTGGAGACTGCAGTTGGATTTGGCGAGTTCCTTGCAGATTTTGAAAAGTTCAACTGTGTTGTTAGTGGCTCCAGAGGTGCGGCTTGGATGTGCGACCTCTTCTTGGAGCGGATAGAAACACAATATTGCCTTTGGAGCAGGCGACAGGCCAGTTTATCAGTTTAACACTAGGTCTGCCATTTCCGTTCAGCAACTCTGCATTTACGTGTCAGAGATGCTAGATTGGAGTCATACTAGCTGTTGCTCTTGGAGGCAGGCTTCAGACGGATCCTCATGACAGGGGTAAGGATGTTGAGAGTGTTGGAGAGGTGCAGGTTAGCGAGGACCGAGTCAGAGGGATAGTCAGAAGCAGGGGTTGTAGGGGGGGGGGGTGAAAGTGGAAGCAAAGAAAGCAACTGACACTCTCTTCATTTGAATGATGGCGAAGGAGGCAGGCAGTGCAGGGGGAGGCTTAGGCAGAGAGCCAAGGGGCCCCACATAGGAGGAGAGTGGTCAGACCAGCAGAGGGGTTTGGTACCGAGTTATAAATGGGGATGTCTCCATAGATGAATTCATCCAAAGTGTGTCCGGCTGAGTGGGTCAGACCGGAAGGAAGAATAGTGAGATAGAGAGGGAGTCACAGAACTGTGAGGTGGTTGATTCAGGAGAGTCGAGGTGGATATTGAACTCACCAAGGAGGAGGAGTTTGGAAGAAGAGGACAAGAGGGAGGAGGTGCGGTCAGCCCATTCAGAGAGGAAGAGAGAGTGGGCACCAGGCAAACTGTAGATGGTAGCGAGGGTGGGTGAGAGAGTAATAGAGACCCCAAGCCTACAGACAAGGCATTCAAATGAGGGGTAGGATTGAGTAGGTATGATAGAAGCGGGAACCCACTCAGGGAAGATCAGGGAAACTCCACCTTGGGGCCGGTTGGGCCTGGGTTTGGAGAGGATTTTGTAGCCGTCAGGAAGGAGAGTGAAGAGCAGTGACAGGGCTGGCATTGAACCACGCCTCGGTAAGGGCGAGGATGCTGGGGTCAAAGTCTTCAAGAATGAGACGTATGTCAGAGGAGAGTTTGACAGCAGAACAAGCGTTCAGAGTTGCTAAATTAAGCTCGTTACCACCTTCGAAAGTTTTCTGAGGGGGGTGCTATAGGGGCGTGATAATCCCGTCAGTGGTGGCGGAGAGGTTAGAGGAGTGGAGGGAGGAGGAGACGCAGGGGAAGGGAGGAAGTTAATGGCAGTGGCAGGCGCCGGTCAAAGAGGAGAAGAGTAGGTTGAGAACCTTGGGCCATGATAGCGCCATTGTGATAGCCATTAATGATGTACCTAGAGGATGAGAAGTATGCCAAGAGTACTTCCCATCTAGTGCCACCATTAATGGGTGAAGAGGAGAAAGGGGAGGGAGTGGAAACCAGGTGGGGAGTCCATAGGTCTGAGGATAGAACAGAAAAGAGGATGTCGTTAATAGTCTGTTTGGAAGTAGCATTGACGTGGTGTCAGCAATAGGTAGGCCTGGATTGAAGGCCAGGAGAGCTTTTTTAATCTTTTTTCTTACAGACTTCGTGAGAGAAATAGGGTAGGTGATAGAGTATCATTTAAAATAGATAGGGGAGCTAGAGAGTGCCATGTAGCAGCAGGGGGAGCTACACTGTGGACAAATAAACTCACCAGGCAGTTTAGCAGCTAAGCAGGCACAGATGGAGGCGGTGCTTTGAACAAGATATACACAGGGAAGCAGAGTTTTAAATACCCAGACTGGGTGAGCGCTAAGGTGCAGCAGAAAACAATCAAAACCCAGGTTTAAAGCACAAGAAATTTGAGAATGCAGTTGAGGAACTATGTTGAGATATTCTCGGGATTTAAAGAGTTTTCCACAAATATGTAGAATGCAACAATACAGAAAAATCACAGCAGCTAGATTCGAATTTCCCCACAATGATGAAACATTCAACAATTTTAGACGGTGCACTTTTCCAGCATTCTCTTCTTTTCTAACCGTCTGTGTATTTGTTCTCTCCCTCTAAACTTGGTTGGTCACCTTATTTGCCCCTGTGGGCTGTGTCCAACTCTGAGCCTTCACTCCTTTCGCCCTTTCACTTCTCTCTAGATTTCTCCCACTATTATCTTCACCCCTTTGGTCACTACCTTCCCCACTATCTGAACCTCTCCCTGTTGGGGAATTTTACTAAAGTCCACCTAAGGTAGGACTGTGGAAGACTCACTCTTAGAAGTACAGGGCTCCAACTCTTCGGTTTGGTCTCAACTACGCAAAAGGTTTGGTGGCTAAAGTTGAGCAGCCAGGCTTAGTCTAGGAGGGAGAAGGGCTGTAGTTGAGTACAAAGACCTTTGAGCACACTCATAGTCCAGGAAACAGACACTTGAGTTATATGCACATTTGGTTATATATGTATATACTAGGACAATTTTAAAATCACTACAGTTCAGATAAGTAAAAATAGTGCACACAGAAAGAAATATATATTATATATTTGCTGTTGCAATACTCTGTTCAATAGTAAACCATTATATGATAAACAGGTAAGTATAGAGTAGCTTCAAGTTAACAAATCACTCATCAACCAACATTTACTTAAACAGTAATACTGGTAGGTAGGCAACTTTTAGGAAATCCTTACTTTAGAAGTGTAACCCTATCTGGGGAATGAGTGTCTCAAAAATTCAGATGGGTATACTGGGGTACCAGTGACCATTGGGCGGCAGAACAAAGGAAGGCACATGCTGTTAAAGTTGTCGAATATCAGAAGAAGCTTTTTCATAAGTAAGTAATGGAATTTGATTCAAAGGGTTCAAGGGGCTAGATAGGCCACCTGAAGGATGTCAGCCTCTAGGATGGATATCCTTAGGCCTGGGAGAACACAATTGTGTGTCAACCCCAATGCGACTCAGGAAGCTCAGGAGCAGCGAATAGTAATACAACAACGGCCCAGATAGGTACCCAGGAGTCAGACAGTACCTTGTGTGATGAACGACGACAATGTCACCTGGAGGTCCCTAGGGGAAGACAACAGTACCTCTGGTTCTGGTCTCTGCCCATGGTGGCTGGATGAGGAACTTTTGGCGGGAGCAGACAGTTGGACTCAGTCACAGGGATGCCCAGCAGCCAATCTTCGCAGCACTTAGTTGTGGAGGCTCGACACAGGCTTTGTAGCAGAGATGGTTATCACCCGGCATACTTTCTTCCTTCTCTCGGTCCTTGACTCTTCTAAGGGGACTTCTGCAACCAAGATGGAGTCTCTGTAGGTCTAGACAGATCACCACAAGTTTGCAGCCGGACACGCACTTGACAAGACGATGTACCGCAGCATTGCCAGAGGTCCCAGGGTATTTGGGTTTTGCAGGTCTGGAAGGGCGCAGCACTTTGTGAGAGGGGTCAAACTGCAGATGGTCTCGGGACTGGGTAGGCCCACTAGTCCAAGGGAGGATGTCGTCCAGTCTGGATTTTCCCTGTCACACAGGAGATAGGACTGAAGCAGCAGTTGTCACTCAGTCAGCTCTGGCGGTCACTGGAGGTAGCTGTAGATGTCCTCTTTTTTTTCTTCTTAGGAATGGTTCTTCCAGTGGTCGACTCTCTCTTCAGCATCAAGACTCTGCCGTTTTATGCAGGAACCCAGCCAATCAGTATGCATGCAACATTCAAACTTTGGGTGGTGGCTGTTTTAAGAAGACAGCCAGGAACCCAGTCAGAACGGCATCCAAGCAGGCATTCTGGAGGACAAAGACATGGGGAGTTTCGGTGTCCTCCCAGCTTCCTGTCCTCCCAGATACACTGGTGACTCTCAAAGGGAGTCCGTCGAAAACAAAAGAGTAAGCAGGACTCCTCCCACCACACCACCATCCAGGTTAGCAGAGGAAGGCTCAAGAACGGGAAAGCCACCGTGAGTTGGCAAAAAAAGAAGACAGGCACCATTTTTGGTCAACGGTAAAAATCACAAAGGTCGGTAGAAAATATCCACTGTCACCAGCCACTCAGCTAGACTTACCACTGTAATTAGAAAGTTACAGGAGAAGTGAGAAAAGGGATTGTGAGAAACCTGAGGGTATCCTCACACATTCTTCCCTTAGATGCTCAGGTGTCCATGGAAAGGCCATCGCTTTTGGATCGGACCTTGGGGGTGGATATGCGAGGGGGGGGATCAGCTGGGTGGAGGGTCCTTGTGGATTGGGGAGAGGATGCCCACAGGCAAGACACGGTATTGCCCTTTTCCTGGAAGTAGTCAACCTTACCCTCCCCCAACCTTTATAGGCTGTTGTCACTGACTTCCCTTCATTTCCCCTCATTCATACCATTCTAGTACTGAGATTAGGAAGAGGTGACTAGGAGTGGTGCACACAAACATGTAATTTCACCACTCGGCTACTCGGACGAAGAAGAGGCCTGCAGACTGTTGTGAGGGTCAGGCATGTCCAGAAAACTCCACTAATTATGGTCAGGCAGTTGGGCTCGAGTACACACACCTGCAACCTGTTAAATGTTGGAAGGTATATAAAAGGTGGGGCAGAGAAAGAGACCAGCAGGGGAGAAACCGGGCTGAACCTTGCGGGCCTGAAGAGAGAGACAACCTGTGGAGACGGAGTCTGCTGAGGATGGTCCTGTCGGGAAGCCTGGATGCCGGCAAGTTCCCTGGAGAGACTGGCGCCAAGGCCCAGCTGTGCTGTGAGAGGGGCACAGTGGTGGGTGCCCCTCTGGTCAGGTGCTCGCTACAGGCCCTGCGAGGCACAGAAGAAATCTGGTTGCTGTAAACTACCAACAGCGTCCACAGGAAGCAAGCGGAGCTGCCGGGAACCCACAGAAAGACAGAGTGCGAGCTGGGCTTGCAATACCCTGAAGACATGTACGTGGAACAGAAGAGGAAAGCCTGGATGAGCCACCATGTACAAAAGGTAACACTTGTATCGGGGCGCTCCTGGGGCCTGACACAGTGCAAAGGTAATTGCTGAATGAAGGAAATGTGATGTGCAATATAAAGCAAACCCAAAGTAAAGGGGTTGTGGTGAACTATACGAACAAGATGAACTGTGAATTAAAAAAATACAAACTGAGAAATATTGAATACCGAACTAAAGGAAAGCTTTTTGGATAAAGCCTGTGAATGAAAGGCAAGCTTGTGTGAAGCACGTGGAATATGTATTGAAAAGCAAAGAATGAATCATATGAAATACAATGAAAAGCCAGTAATGAATATCCTAGAAGAGTGTGAAAGCATTGTGGTGAATGAAAACGAGCACCACAGAGTGACTGTATGAAAGACCACATTGTGGCAAAGCTAAAAGGCTGGTGAGAAGAAAGTCAAGTGAATGTGAATGAACACACAGGCCAAGAGAGCCTGTCGGGGGCAAGAAAGCCTAGAGTTACCATTTTGTGTGACCTGTACTGGGTGGACAGTGTGGTCCAACAACTGCACCTAGTCCGGGGGTACCCTATCTGTGAAAGTCAAGGAAATATGCCGAGAACAAATCCACATGTGTAATGGAGATTGTTGAAGTAATGCAGAATAAAACTATTTGCATAGCCTGACAAGGAATCAGAAGGAGTGTAAAGTTGAACTGGAATTGGTTTGGAATATTAAGAGACTGCAAGTTGACCAAGCTAACGTCTTGGGGAAAGAAACCCTGAGACTTTGTGGAACTAGTTTGAAGTTGGGGAAGGGGAGCTGGAAAGCAATACCAGAGCTGGAAGAAGCTCAGAACTTTAAATTAGAACACTATTTCTTTTGTTGCTGCCATACCTACACTTTGTTTAGCTTTAGCTGTCAGGGCAAGTATAGGTTTTGGACACAGGCAGACTTTTAAATTGAACTTACTGACTCAGACTATCCTTAGTTTCTTTAGGTAGGTACATCCCACCTTAACATATAGGGTAAGATCGGTCTTCAACCATGCTGACATTTAAGTTAATAGAGCCATTTTGTTTGAACTTTGAATCGGTTGTCTGTGTCTTGCTTCACAGTGCCAGAGCATCAAACCCATCAGTAGCCACAAGGGGCTCAATTAAGTTTGATATTTGTAGCAGTAGTGAAGGGATTATTTCCCTAGGTCTAAGAAGACTGATACCTACTGACTTAATTATAATTCCAGCCCCTGATAGTTATATCAGACTAGCGCCCATGTTTGGGCTGGCATGGAGGCTTGGAATTGATGTATTAGCAGGAGTTATTGACCCAGACTTAAGAGCTGATGTTAAGGTGCTGTTACAAAATAACAAGAAGGATCCCTTCCAAATCCATCAAGGGGATAAAATTGCTCAAGTGGAACTTGAAAAAACTATGTTCCCTGTGGCTAAAGAGGAGTCTGGGAAAGAGGGAACAGATAGAGGTACTCGAGGTTTCGGGGAGGCAGATGAAACATCTGATGCCACTCCCAAACCCCGAAAAGGAAAAGAGGAAGAACCCCAAACACTTACAAATCTAATCTTTGTCCAGGGGAACAACCCCTTATTGGCTGAAGCATTTTTATAAGTCCTACCTGAACCAGTTGGTCGTGAGAGAGGGGGACCCTTTTTCTTTTTGAAACATGGAATTTTATATTGAGGAGACACCACTTTGGTGAGCTTGGTAAAAACCATGTTGTTGGCCCTAAAAGTCATAAACAAATGGTCCTAGAGATAGCCCATTCACATCTGATGGGCGGCCATTTAGGGCAGTCCAATGCTCAGGCCCAAATAACTAATAAATGTTACTAGGCCGGAAAATATGCTGATATGAAAAATGTTATTCAGGCTTGTGAAATCTGCCAGAAGACTAGCACTCTTATACCACCGCCAGATCTCTTCATTCCATTACCAATAATTGAAATTCCATTCTCAAGGATTGGTATGGCCATTGTGGGACACCGAGAAACTTCCAAACTGGGGAATAAATACATTTTAGTAACTTTGGACTATGCAACACGATACCTATAGGCCTTTCCCCAGAGAGCAAATACCACCCAGTAAAAACTGAAGCACATGCACCCTTTCTTTTCCAGAATAATGTTTCCAAATTAAATATTAACCAACCAGAGGGGAGGTTAGACCAATGTCACATATCACCACACTACGAACATCAGTATATCATCCCCAGACAAATTGCCTTGTGGAAAGATTTCATAAAACTCTCAAAATCATACTGCCGAAGTTGATGGCACAGGAAGGTAGAAACTGGGATCAGGTGATTCCATGGGCTTTGTTTTCCGTTAGAAAGACCCCTCATGCGTCCACAGGATTTCCCCCATTTTAACTGATGTATGGCTGGGAACCCCCGGAATGTCTTATATATGTTGTGGGAAAATTGGGCAGAGAGAGAAGCCCCAATCCCATTCTCCCAAACTGCAACTAGGCTTAAAGAACATATGACGCTGTTAGTTCTTTGTTTCAGACTCGCATAAAATCCTCGTATGTCAAAATGGACTTGTTAAGGTCCTTTTCCATTGGGCAGAAAGTATTGGTGCTGTTGCCCACTTCTGAAAATAATCTTATATCTAAGTGGCATGGACCATATGTGGTGCTGGAACAAATAGGTCTGTGTTATTATAAGATTTCACAACCAGACAGCAGTCTAAAAACCTAAGTCTACTGTGTAAATCTGTTAACGGAATGGAGATAAAATCCTTCCGAATCCTAGGCCACCATATTATCCTGTCTGTTTCCAGAGTATACCAATATTATTGCATTAATTTCCGCTGATCTTAGTAATAACCAAACGCAAGAACTGTATGACCTTATAAAACAGTTTACTGACGTGTTTAGAGAGTAGCCTGGAAGAGTGAAGGATATTTATCATCACATCTGTATCTCGGAAGGCAAAGTGGTACATTTAAAACCTTAGCTATTACCAGAGTCTCGAAAGGATACCATAATTCAGGAAGTTAAGACCATGCTTGAGGCTCACTCATCAAACTTTCTAATAGCCCCTGGTCCTCCCCTATCGTGTTGGTGGCAGAATCCGGGGGAAGTTGGAGGTTTTGTATAGACTTTAGAAAGTTGAATGCCATCTCTGCTTTTGATGCTTACCCAATGACACATATTGATGATCTTATTGACTGGCTCAGTAATGCCATCTACCTTTCAACAATAGATCTCATGAAAAGGTATTGGCAGGTTCCGCTATATGGACCCGACAAAGCGAAAACTGCCTTTGCTACTCCCAATAGACTGTTTCAGTTTAAGGTTCTGCCGTTTGGTCTACATGACGCTCCCACAACATTTCAGAGAATGATGGATAAAATCTTACAACCATACTCAGAATTTTGCGAGCCTATATAGACGACACTATGATACATAGCAAGACATGCAACGATCATTTGTACTACCTTCACACACTCATGAGAGTGTGTCTCTACAGCCCCCCACCAGCGCTTATGTCTGCTCTTACCTTGCACTTGCCACCATCCGGCCGTTATTTATCTTAATATTCTACTATCCCATGTACTGCACTTTCCCCTCTCCCATGTATTGCACTTTCCCCACTCCTTTCCCCCTCGCACTTTTCCCCTTCCCGTTCCCATGCACTTGCGGGATCTGAAGGACACCTGGCCTAGTAAGATCGTTGTCTGTCTTCCCTCTGTTCCCCCTCCCTTGCCTCGTTGTGCCTCGAAACACTTGTGTGTAGGCGCGTTATAAATGCCATATATCATATATCAAGAAAGGCTGGGCTGACTGCTAACCCTAGAAAATGCAAATTAGCCCAATCTGCGGTTAAGTATTTCTTTTTTTTGTGGGTAATGGTGTTGTCCTACCACAATAGGAGAAACTTAGACCAGTTCTCGATACCCCCACTCCAAAAACCAAGAAAGATCTGAGGGCATTCTTGGGTTTAATCGGCAACTACTGCAGGTTCATTCCAAACTTTTCCAGTAAAACTTCACGATTAACTGACAAACTGAAAAACGCAGAGCCCCAAAAGATCAGATGGGATGAGGAAGATCAGATCTGTTACACAACCTTAAAACAAACCCTATGCCAGAGCCCCATTTCAAAATTATCAGACTTCTCTAAGGAGTTTATCCTCCACAATGATGCTTCCTTAATGGGACTGAGAGCCGTCTTGTCCCAACACCACAATGGATTGGAACACTCGGTATTGTATATCAGTCGCAAGTTGTTCCCCCGAGAGAAAAACTTCTCAATCTTTAAGTTAGAAGCTCTGGCAATCAAATGGGCAGTGATGCATCTTAAATACTACCTCTTGGGTCGTAGGGTTTGACTGATAACAGGCCACTCCCCTTTGGTGTGGATTAGTCAGAGGAAAGAATCCAATCCTGGGGTTATGCGGTGGTTCTTGGATCTTCAACCTTATTGCTTCACAGTGGAACACCGGAAGGGCCGAGAGCAAGGTAACATGGACTTTCTCTCCAGGTTTCCATGTTAAGCATCCCGTCCAACCCGCATAGGGGAAGGGTATGTGAGAAAACTGAGGGTATCCTCACACTTACCGCCCTTAGATCCTCTGCTCAGGTGGCCAGGAAAAGGCCATTGCTTTTGGATCCTGACCCTGGGAGGGTGGAGATGCGAGGGAGGATCACCTGGGTGGAGGGTCCTTGGGGATTGGGGCGAGGATGCCCACATGCGAGACTTGTATCCCCCTTTTACTGGAAGTAATTAGCCTTACCCTCCTCCTTTCTTTATAGGCTGTTGTCACTCACTTCCCTTCATTTCCTCTCATTCATACTATTATAGTACTGAAACAAGGGAGAGGTGACTACGAGTGGTGCACACTAACATGTCATTTCACCACTCTAGTACTAAAACGAAGATGATGCCTGTAGACTGTTGTGAGGGGCAGGCATGTCCAGAAAACTCATTTAATTATGGGCTGACAATTGGGCTGGAGGACTGTGAGAAACCTGACACTGTTCTCCCATCTACTCCCCCGCGATCCTCTTGTCAGGTGGCCAGGGAAGGGCCATCGCTTTTGGATCCCGACCCTGGGGTGGAGAAGCGAGGGAGGATCACCTAAGTGGAGTGTCACAGGGGATTTGGAGGAGAACATCCAAGGGCGCAACATGGTATTCCCCCTTTTCGCATTCCACCTCAAAACCCTTTTCCCCAACTTTCATACAGTAGTTCCAAACCCATAACATCACCCCCTCCCCATTTCCAACAAATACTGGAACGAGGAAGAGGCAACCAGGAGTAGTGAAGATTTCCCATAGGAATAACATGGGGAGGGTAAGGGAAACCGGCTGTAGAAAGAACTTAAGTTGTCCTATTGATAGTCAGGCAGAGTCAGGCATACACTAATTATCTCTCACATCTGACTCCACTTGACTGCTTTTCCAACTATTAAAGGTGTGGTTCTGCACGGCTGAATGAGTGAGCTGGGGACGTTGTTTGGACCAGAGAACCCAAGGAACAGAGCAGCAGGATCTATGGCTCAGAGGATAAAGGCTTGCCGAGACGCTGGCCCTGTGTTCTTGAGGGGCTGCAGCGGGGCTAGAAAGCTGTGTCTCCAGAGAGCCGGAGCGAAGTACCTTCTAGGCTGCTGTTGGCGGTTGGAACATTGTTCCCTTGGGACCTGTGCCAGCCCCAAGGGTGTCTGATGGGCAGGTGTTGAGAACCCTGTCCTCAGGCCCGCACAACCAGAAGGCACCGCTTGTCACTGCGCTGCTGCCCGGGTGAGTCTCGTGGAAGAGAGAGACAGACTCTGGAGCATGCGACTGATTGAAGCGTGCAGGCGAAAGGAAATTCATAAAGTAGCACGGAGCAGAAAAGAGGAAAGAAAAAGAAACTAGTAAAACAGAGTGAAAGAAGAGTGATGAGATTGAGAGAAAGTAAAGAGAAAGCCAAAGTAGAGCGCGCAAGGGACTCAAAGGAAACACATTTTATTAAAAAGGGCGTGAGCGACTGAGCAGAGCGGGAAAGCAAGAAGGAAGGTGCCATTGGGCATGGAAAGGTAAAGACAGTGCAAGTGTGCAGGAGAAGGAAAGAAAGGTGCAGTGTGCACGAAGAGCAGAGTGCAAGTGTGCAGGAGAAGGAAAGAAAGGTATCACTGGGCACAAAAAGAAAGTCAAGAAACCAGAGGGGAACAAGAAGGGGTGCAGGAAGCCCCTGAAGGAGAAAGTTTAAAGCAGGAAATAAAAGAAAGGGATTCAAGCTCAGAGTGGTTGCGCTTAGAAAGAGCAAACAAGTCTCTGATGCTAACCCTTTGAAAGAACTGTATATGAAGAAAAAGGTACATCCTGACAAAACTGAACTCCTGTTTTTCTTTTTAGCACAAGAGGGGCCTAAGCTTGGGGAAGGGAACCCTGGGAGGCCTAAGAGCTGAACTTGTGCTGGAACTTGAAAGAGGCCTGAACTTGGGGAAGGGAACCCTGAGAGGTCCAATGATGTTTTGTGTTTGAACTTTGAAGAGTCCTAAGCTTGGGGAAGAGAACCCCAAGAGGTCTATCATAGTGGAATCTTGCTTATATTGTGTTACTGAAGGAACTAAAGCTTGGGGAAGGGAAACTCTGGGCAGTAAAGACATTGGGCCTCATTATAAGGGTAGCGGCCACGGGATGAACAGTGCCGTTAAGGCACCGTTCATACCGGGCCGCCGTATTACGAGTTCTGCTTGCGGGTTCCTGGCAGCCCTCCAGGTCTTACCTGGCTGGATGTGCCGCACCTGCGAGCAGAACTCGTGATTGCACCGGCACCGTTCTCAACGGTGCCGGTGCAACCATGCTCCCCACCCCCATTCTGCCCTATGGCAGAATGGGGGTGGGGAGCATGGTTGCCCACCCGTGAATGGGCAATTACCGACCCATTCATCTCGTAATGGGCCGTTTATTGCCCGATCGTGTGAGGCAGTGCCGGTAGCGAGCATGGTGGTAGCCTTGCCTGCCATACAGACACGGCTACCGCCATGCTCGTAATGAGGCCCATTGACATTGTTTGAACTATGGAAGGTTTGTATGAACAGTCCTTTTCAATTACTCATCCTTTCGTCGTATACCAACTTACATCTGGTGAAAAGACCACCTGAAACCAATCCTGGTTTCCTATTTTTGTTGAACCACCACTTTTTGCTTTTGAACGACTTCTTAACACATTTTTGTCAAAGAGTGAGGGCAAGCATAGGTTTAGACACCGACAGATTTTTATTTTGGACTTTTAGACTTCGACAGCCCTTAAAAACATCAGTTAAGGTAACCGTTGCTTTACTGTTGGGGCCAGTTAGGCATTACACCAACCCAGGAACTTAAGTAAATAAACGTTTTTGAACCAATCATCTTTGAGTCTGTCTCTCCATTGAAACCATGTCCGTCTCACAGGACACACACATGCACCTTGTTAAATGGTTGCAGGTGTATAAAAGGTGGGGCCGAGAGAGAGACCAGCAGAGAGATCAGCAGGGGAGAAGCTGGGCTGACTGTTGCGGCCTGAAGGGAGAGAGAACCCTGTGGAGACAGAGGCTACTATGGAGGGTTCTGTCGGGAAAACGGGACGCTGACAAGTTCCCTGGAGAGACTGTGGCAATGGGAGAGGGGCACAGTGGTGGGAGCCTCCCTGGTCGGGTGCTCTCAGCAGGCTCTGCGAGGCACGGAAGAAATCTGGTTGCTGTAAACTACCCACAGCGTCCGCGGGAAATGAGCGGAGCTGACGGAAACCCACAGAAAGAAGACCAGAATGTGAATGGGACTCGCAATACCACGAAGATGTCTATGCGGAACAGAAGATGAGGAAAGCGGCCACTTGGAGGAGCATCGAGGGACCGGTGAGTGCACAAAAGGGAACACTCGTACCAGGGTGCTCCTGGGGGCTGTCACAGGGCAAAGATAATTGCTGAATGAGCAAAATGTGATGTGCAAGATAAAGCAAACCCAAAGTAAAGGGGTTTTGGTGAACTGTACGAACAAGATGAATGTGAATGAAAAGAATACCAACTGAGAAATATTGAATACCGTACTAAAGAAAAGCTTTTGGATAAAGCCTATGAATGAAAGTCAAGCTTGTGTGAAGCACATGGAATATGTATTGAAAGCAAAGAACGAATCATATGAAATACAATGAAAAGCCTGTAATAAATATCACAGAAGAAAACATTTTGGTGAAGGAAAGAGAGCACCACGGGGTGAACTGTATAAAAACACATTGTGACAAAGTCAAGAGACTGGCAAAGAGGAAAACACATTGTGGCAGAGCTGAAAGGCTGGCGAGGAGGTAGCCAAGTGAATGTGAATCAGCACACAGGCCCAATGGCAAGAGAGCCTTTGGGGTCAAAGCCTAGGGTTACCGGTTGCGTGATCTGTAATGGGTGGACAACTGTGCCTAGACCAGGGGTACCCTATCTGTGAAAGTCAAGGAAATATGCAGAGAACAAATCCACATGTGTAAGAGAGGTTGCTGAAGTAAAGCAGAAGAGAACTATTTGTATACACTGGCAAGGAATTAGCAGGAGTGTACCGTTGAACTGGAACTGGAATTGGTTTTGAATATTAATAGACTGCAAGTTGACCAAGCTAACGTCTTGGGGGAAAAGGAGCCATGAGACTTTGTGGAACTGTCTTGAATTTAGGGAATGGGAGCTAGAAAGCAATACCAGAGGTGGACGAAGCTTAGAACTTTAATTTAGAACACTATTTCTTTTGTTGCTGCCATCCCTACACATTGTTTAGCTTTAGCTGTGAGGGCAAGTATAGGTTTTGGACACGGACAGACCTTTAAGTTGAACTTACTGACTCAGACTATCCTTAGTTTCTTTAGGTAGGGAAACCCCGCCTTAGCATAGGGCGAGATAGGCATTCAACCATCCTCACATTAAAGATAATAAAGCCATTTTGTTTGAACTTTGAATCTTGTCAATGTTTGATTCATCATGCCTTCACAGGATACGTGTCCCCTCAGCACTCCACACAAGGTGGGGTATGCTAATCTCGCAAATGAAAAGCATATGTAGGGTAATAAATATACCCCTACCTGGTAACAGTATGTCATCACAGGCGTATAGATGAAAACCAAAGAGGGAAGCTCAAGGACACTCCCAGCAACACTGCACAGAAGATGTGCGATGCAATAGTAATATACAGATACCTCAAAAAGATGGAGGAAAGCAGACTCCATCAAAGATAACCAAAAAGGGTGCCCAGAGTCACAGAAAAATAATGAGTGAGGAAAGGCATTCCCACTCACTCAGGAGAATCAGATAAAAGTGCTGGGTGACTCACTAAGTGGGGAGAATTACATACACACAAGATGGCTATTCTACCTAACAATCCCCAATCGGCTTCTTCACCCCTTTTGAGTTTAACCCTTGCTCACTCTCTGGATATCTCCCACTACGGCCGTCTTCTCCTTTGGAAAGGACTGTCTCACCTTTCCAAATCCTTCCCTTAGGTACACACCTTTTTGGACACATCTTTCTCCACTCCAGATCTCTCCCACTGTCCTATGCTTCAACCCTCTGGGAAGATCGGTCTCCACTTTCACATCCTCTATCCCCCTCACCTCCACCCCTTTGGGCACAACATCCTTCCAAGTGCCCGTTACTATCTTTTGGCTAGCCACTCTCTCAATCTGTAGCAGCAGAAACATTTTTCTTGGCTCCCCCGTTTTTGTCTAATTGGTCTCCAGCTCCCAGGTTCCAGTGTGAACCCAGCCTTTTAAATCGCTTTTCCAGGCACTTGGGCTCTTCTCCTGCTCCAGGTCTGCCTGCTCTCTTCTCTAGCCTTCTTCATCACGGTCCCTGTCTTCTCTTTCCAGTTTCCAGTTTCCAGCTCCTATCTCGACCTCCTGGGATGACCTACAGCCCTGATGTGGGACTTGAGATTGGCTCGCCTGTACACATGGACTGTCCTCTCTCTGTCTGCCCAACACTGGCACAGTGTTCCCATCTCTCCCTGGAGAAGGGAATTCGGGTGTGTTTTTTCAGGCAGCTGATGTAGGGACTGGCTGGTAGGCTCCATTACAGAGGATCCTTCCAGCCCTGGTGTGGTGCTTGAGGCTGGATAGTCCTTCCTCTTGGGTTTTCGATTCCAATTCTTACGCCCTAACTATGCCCCCTGGGTTGGCTCCTTGAGCTAATTGGCTCTTAAATATGTGACCGTGGAAACCTTGTATGATGGATGACTATTTGATGGGCATGCTTCCCTTCCTAATACAGCCCTGCCCCTTGTTACCCTATGTGGGTGACATTCCTGCACATGGGGAGCAGAGCATGCAGGCTCTGCTGATCCACTATTCCTCAAATCGCTTAACTCGGGGGTCTGCAACCCTTGGGTCTTCAGATGGTTTTGACAACTACCATCAGTCCTAATCAATATAGTCAATGTAAGGGGTTGTGGGAGTTGTAGTTTAAACCATCATGACGGCCAAAGGTTGCACACTGTGTAGCTATGGCTTAAATGGCCATAGCTACACAGGCACCATCTTCAGTAGAAGCGAAAAGCACTGTGCTTTGTGGTTTGGGAGAGCCTTGTTTTCCTGATCCCTTTTTGGGTCTCTGCTTCTCAGGTGTAGAGCTGTGCCCCTTACATGGATCTTGTACATACTTTACACCATGTGACTGTCTCCAGCCCTAGATGGGGACTAAGTGAAGGTGGATAGGTAATCCTCTGCACACCTTGCATAGGCCCACCATTCGCTCGCTTCAGGAGGCACCGGGCCTCCGTTGTCATCACCCTGGAGGTCCCCAATGTGAGTCAGGGGACTTTGCCACATCCACAACAGTACTAGGAACAGAGCCAGTGAATGCGGTTCTGCTGCAGGATGGAGTGCTGGGGATTCGGGCGATATGCCTCATGTGATGGCATGCCCTGTCGGAGACCAGGAAGTGGGGATAGAGACACCCTGGAGGGTAGAGGAGAACACACGCCACATGGATTTGACTCAGACGGTGGTACATGGTGGATCACCCAAGGTCTCTCCCTTCTTTCTGGCCTTCACACTATTATTGAAGGGGCTCCCTCAAGGGAATCTGAGTAGCAGTCTGTTCCCATGGTTGGGCGAACATGCACACCAAATCGCTATCATTGCCCACGAACTTCACAAAAAAGAACCACTAAATGAATGCTGGCAAGCCAAGAGCCAGTGCTTACCCGACATTTGCAGAGACCAGTGCGGTGGCTTGACACACGAACAACTGGCAGCATTGCAATGGAAAAGACCCACAGAGAAGTAAGGGATCAATTTCCAAATCGGGCGACTGCTATGAAAGGGCCCCCTATTGCCAAGATACAGGTGCTTTCATTTATACACTCTGTGGCAAGATTCATCACTAAGAGGTTCCTTATCCAGGCCTCTGGGTTGGTGGCAGAAATCAATGAAATGGACCAATCCATGAGTTCACACAGTTGTACCCGATCGAAATATAAACAAGACTAATCTCAAATAGTCCAGCATTTAAAAGGGTGTGAATCTCGGATACTTGTGAGGGGGTTCGGAGGCGGATTGCGCAAACAAGGCAGAATAGAGAGCAGAGCAAGGACCAGGGAGAGGAACCACTAAAGCAGGGTGGGGGCAGGAGGAAGGAGAGAGAAAATTGAGGAGGAAGGCAAGGAGAGAAAGACCATCTACAGAAAGGAGGAAGGTATAAGCAGACAAAAGGTGTTTGAATGAGAGATCAGAAGGAAGGAAACCAGCTGAAGGGAGTAGGTTGGAAAAAAGCAAGTGCTGGACAGTGAGGTTCAGAAAGGTCCAACATTGGCCATGTTAAAATGGTCATAAATGGACGAGGAACCAGGAGGTATAAGGCAGAAAAACTAGAGACTGAATTGGAGGAGGGACAGAGTAACAGGGCTGAAGATGAGAGCCTTTTTGTGCAGTAGGACAATCATTGGTGTGCCTAAACATAACCACTCTGAACAAGAAAGCAGTTGAGGCTAGCTGGGTGCCATGGTTCGGGTCTGGGGGAACTGGCAAGGCAACAAACAATAGTAAAAAGCCCTTGCTGTCCTAGTAACACAGAAGAGACAGTGATGAGCGACTTCCCGTGATATAGGGTTATAATGAGAAGGGGCTGAAAATGTACCTGATACAGACTGGGAGGGAACCTGTGTTCTCCTGACAATAATCTGCATCATTCTTTGTTACCAGGCACCTCAAGTGCAGAGGAATACCCGAAGGAACTCTTGAGTGGCTGTGTAGACCAATTTCTGCAAACATTTGCTCCACTCTTAATTCAGATTGAGGACCCTGGCACAGACCTCCCCTTAGACCTTTGAATATAAGGGGACACACCCTACACTGATTTTTAGTGTTTGCTCCTACGCTGGTGTACATACAGCACAATAAGCCCATATCCTTTTGTGCACTATGGTCCTAGAGCCATTTGTTAATGATCTTCACCATAGCACACTTAGGCGGATTTTGGCCCGTATTCTGAGATTGCCTGTGCTGGGAGTATGTATCTGTATGTCAAAGAAGTAAGTTGCGGTTGTGCTCCCTGGGGGAAAGGGGTGACTCCCGATTGAAGCTGCATACAGCGATGTACAAAACACCAAAAATAAATAAACTGCAGGTCCATAGTAATTAACATGTTTGTATGACTTCAGTTAACACCCTTTGGTATTAAGAGTCATTTTTTTCCCTCCAATTATGCAGCCCCTTTTCTTCTGCATGCCATCAGACTGCACTCTTTTTGTATTTTGAGTTTGGTGGCTGCAGAGCTGTCATTTAAATCATTGGCGAGTACACTGGTCGTATACATTTTAGGCTAACATGTTATATGTGTTAATTTCCTTTCTTTCCAGGGCGTTCTACTTGGCCCTCTTCAAACACATGATCTTCCTGGAGAAGAGAGGTTGTCCACGAACGGCCCTTGAGTTCTGCAAACTTATCCTCAGGTGAGTAGTCTGTTTAAGGTTTTCCTAATTGTCTTACCTGAATCGAAATGTACTTGAGTCAAAAGGCAAGGGAACAAGCTCTTTCGATTAACTGAATAAAGACTGTTGTAATATATGTGTTCTTCTGAAAAAAAATCTGCCATACCTTACTGCATGCTACATTTGAATGGTTGATAACTGCAGCAAAAGAAACACTACAGTAATGTGACCGACCTATGCATAACTTTCATTTAGATCGACTTTGCCTTGAAATGTATAATATTGTGAAGTTCTTGCATGTTATGGTTCTGCAGGGCAAATTGTGCTTCATGTGAACATACCTGTGGTTACAAACAAATAATTGAATACTGTAAGCTACATAGCAAGATGTAAAGTGTGCGAGTTCTCCACTTAAAGAGACTGAAATAAGACCATATGTAAGAATAGTACGTGCCAAGGTTATTTATTTTTAATAGGAGCATTAATCATAATTCTGTTTTATACATGCCCTTGGATTTAGTAAGAGCCCATACCAGCAAAATGTTCTTGCAGTTTGAGTATGCACATTCCATTAAAAGAAACTCCATTCAGTAATTATACAGATAGTAGCTAAGCTATAAGCACTTCAAGTTGTTGTGCAGTGTTCCAGGCCTTGAAGAATTTGTTACATATTAAAGTACAACTAAGGGTTTTACGTGGGCCGGAGCTTGCCGGTCGAGGGGCGAGGAGGTGGGCGGGTGTAGTAGGTGAGTTACACATTTGAAAACGGGAAGAAGTCACTTACAACAGTGAAAGGAACACATTTAGGGCCGTCCGGAAACGTCAAAGGGCTACCCATTTACAAGCAGTGAAAGGAAAGTATTCAGGAAAACTAGTCATAGTCCTCTACTCAGGCGGGACAACCCAAGCCTCAGCTTTAACTTACTGAGGATGGCCCAACAAGGCTGAACCTCGTGTCTGGGGTTGCTGATGATACTCTTGTTCAGAGAAGAATTACCTAGCATTTGGGTGCTGGACTACACATGTTGGTGGGACAAAGACTGATATGCAAATATATATTTCTCCTCTGGGAAGGGTGCAGTGAGCTAAAAAGTGGTTGTAGACCTCTTGAGTGGAAGAAATTCCATAGAACATGGTATTTGACCATGTTCGTTCTCAGTAGAAGTGCTCCCACACTCCTTTTCAATATCCAAAGGAAAGTTCTTCTCATTATTGTCCAAAGAACATCTGACCACTGCTATGTCTCGGTCCAACCTCTGGCAACCCACACAGGATTTGAACCACTCAGTTTGGGTTGGTTTTCAGTCCCGTTTGCACTTCTTTGTCCCATAGAGAAGTTTGATGATTCACAGGATCTCCTCCATTCTCCCCAGAGGGGGGAGCCCTTCCCTTCGAAGCTCGGGATGTGAGCCCGCTACCCAACATTCCCCTAGTGGTTGCGGTAAGCGGGACATCACAGGGAGAGACTCCCCTCTTGGGCACAAGGACTCCCATTCCATGACGGAACTCCCTGCCTCTCTTTCCTATTAACCACTCAGACCATCACTGCCTCAGACAACACAACCTGAACAAACCACTGTTTGCTATTGTAATACAACTTCCAGTATTCAAACCCAACACAAATCAACTGAGAAGAAGAGTGGATGAGTAATGCTGATCACTCCTCCATGGCAAGAAGCGACCACTGTGAAGAGTGGGAACCACAGAGTAATAAAGAATACATCGGGGAAAGAGCAGGAGGGCATGATCCACTGCTGAGGAGGACCCAGCTCAGATACATAAAAAGCAAAGAAAGACTTGCATTAGAGATTCATGTTCTCCGAGCAGGAATACTCGGCAGAGCCACGGAGAGTGAAGCAGAGTAGGAAAGGAAGACACTGAAAGCATTTATCAACACATTGTGATCCTGACACCAAGCTAGATGTAGCTGAAATGGCGGGAGAGGTGGGAGGGGCCCCGGGCAGACGCTAAACAGCAGAGAGCATAACTAATACGGAAAGACTCATCAAACTCGACCCAGTAATTCTGACACAGGAAAAGGATATAGCTAATACCAAAGGACTCATCCTACTTGTGCCAGTAACTGTGACCGCAGCAGAGAATATACCGAATGCAGAGGGACTCCTAAAAAGAAAGAAGAAAGTCAAGACTTGTCTCAGTGATTGGGAAGACCAAGACAAAAGCAGTGAAGAGAAGCAGAAGTACCCGCCTGTTGGTTCACATAACTGGAAGTGCTTAGAAGATAACAAAGTGGTAAAAGTGACTGTGGACACTGGTCTCTGTGGAATGAGAGACTGTGAAGCGAGTGAGAGAGATATTGATGCAAAAGAAATCCATAGGCGTAGAGGCCAAGACCCTGAATTAGGGAAACAAGGAACTGTAAATAAGTTAGGATAGGGGATACCTGAGAGAAGGTGGAAGAATCCCTTTGAGGAATTAAAGTAATTAAAGCAACTGATTAACTATACCACAAGGAACTATTCCAAGATAGACATTTAGGCCAAGAAGGCCTGTCCAGGAGAAGGGAGTCATTCTCCTGGAACCCATTTTTTTGTTGGCTGATGCAATCCTTAATGGCAGGGACATTGTAGGGTAGTTTGTGGACGCAGGATGGACTGTTTGATTGGGCCTGCTTCACTGACAACGAGCACCCTAGTCAGATTTATGTTGGGTAGGGGGGAAATACTTTTGTTAGGGTCAGCTCTGCCTTTTGTTTATTATTTGGATAAAATCACAGGTAGAATGCCACTTCTTTGTCCACCTTCTTCTTCTGACCCACCACAGAACACTCTAGTTTTGTCCTGCTAACTGGTGATGCTTGCAGCCTAGAGTAGTCATGTGCTCCGCTACAGAGGGATGCTATATTTCCTAATTCACCTCATGCTTTACTTCCTATGGGTACTATCCCTTCAACAAGATTTCGTATGCCGTCTAAGTTTTTTCAAAGATATGATATAACAGAAGTCGTACCAGATCCTCTTCCTCACCCTTTGAAGGTGCAAACTCGTCCCCTCCACTTCAGTCTCTACCAACAGTAACACCTTCATCTGAACCTCCACCAACGGAGCCCAAATCAAAGCTCTAAATATTACTGAACCCTCTTGAGATCAACTGACTCATCCTTTTACGCAAGGAGAAAGAAGAGATTTCTTCTTTTGGAGTCTTGAATGAATGATTACTACGTGGGATGTTTTAGTGGTACATTAGTAGTCCTCTCTTCTTAATTCGACAAGCAGGGAGACAGTTATGACTGGACGTTTCCAGAAGACCAGAGATATTTGTGAGGCCTCCAATCAGTCACAACATTGAACAAGAAGCTTGAGTAGTTTGAGAAGGAACACTTAAAATCCCCCTTTGCAAACAGCTTCACCTTCATTTATTGAACATCCACATCTACACATACCCTACCGCACCAATGTCAAACAACGCCACACAAATAAAAAATAAACATCTTGCCTGAGCACCCAGTAACCGTTTTTGCTGACCAATCCTTCTGCACAACAGGCATAACCACCACCAAACACCTATTCTTTAGCTCAAACACTAACTTAGACACATATTGCTCCGCACATACTATTACCCAAGTGATGAAGATACATAGAGGCCTAAAGCTAGTTAAAAACAACCGCAAGTATGCATCAACTGACTTCGGTATACATATCTAAGAAACGGGCATTAATCTGATGCCGACCAATAAGAAATCCCTAAAATATTTCCAATGGACCTAAGAAACACTAAAAACCTAAAGTGGGATGTGAGCCAAGAAGGAGGGGAAATGCTACCAGGCACTGTGCCAAGGGTTCAATTCATGCAATAGATGGTCTACCCACTTCATCACAACAAAGCTACACGGTTTCTGACCAGCAATACGTGGGCAAATGCCTCAGTGACTAGTCCTTTTTAATTGTGCCAATCAGTGTAGGGCAATAATACAAACATTTGGTAAATCACCAGACAACAATTGTCCTATTCCAAGCAACCACTTGTTCTCTATATCACCCAAGACGTCACACCCAGTCAGTAACGCTATTACCATAGTGCTAATATCTCAAAGCTCGAAGACAATATATTGCTGCAAGTCAAACCCCCTAGCCCTAGGATCCAGGCATAACAAAGTCGCCTAGCAGTCTGCATAGTGGGTGGGTGGGGTAATCATGGGGCCCCAGTACCAGCACCTGTTCTGCTATGCTATTTTGAACCTGTCAGCTGCATAGTGGAGGATCTTTTGACCCCATCATGCCTGGCTGTTTGGCAGGGGCTTGTCATATTGCTTAGACACAGAGCCCTATCCTCTTTAAGGAGCCACAGCTTGAGTAAGGTCAACAACCTACATGAAACCCTGTGGCACCATTGCACCTTAAGTCTACCCATAAAATGGCAATTGTACCGCCACCTTCCGCTGGGTATTTTTGTACGGCACTTCTCAATCCGGATGTTATATTGTTAAGGTCACATGGGGAAGGGGGTTTATTATATCTAGACCGCCAAAGGAATAATGCCCCAAGAATTCTAGAATGTAGAAACCAGGTGGTGCATGATGGAAAGTGTGCTCCCCTCCATAAAACTTCATATATGGGTGTCGACATACTAAGATAAATGTACTCTTATTAGATTTCACTTACAGCAGACAACAGCCTTGCACAGACCTACAACCCAAACCTCAAAGCGAGAAGTCCTGCTCCAGACAGGCATGGAGTTCAATTCCAAGATAGCAGCCAGCCTTGATCTAGCTTCTGCCATACTTTTGTGAATTTAGGGGCTAGGTAGTCAGAGCGGCAGAAAGCTCTATAACTGTTGAGGGTTAAACCACTCAGATTTAAACATAATATTGACACACAACTGAGAACGATGGGCACTATAAACTGTGAGCTGAGCTTGGTGAGAAGTGTGTGGGTGTTTTGGGAAGATGAAGGAGGATTGGCTAGAGTTTGAGGTTGCCCGAGGAGTCTCAGGCAGGGAAGGAAGTGAGAGGCTAGAGTGAGGTAGCCTAAAAAGGGGAGGTACAGTGGGGCCGGGAAGAAGTGAGATGGAAAACGGGGAGGAGGTTTTAAAACAGGGAGACAGCTTTTATATCTTTTCCTACCATTCAGGACTGTGATGTCCCTCAATTTCCCTGTCTTACCCCAGTTGTATTTAACCTGTAGATCACCCCTTTCCATGTTCTGCTGACCAATCTAGGGGTGACCTTTCAAAACTGTGCTGATGATACGCAAATTGTTCTCAAACTCACAGGCACCCTTGATGAAAATCTGTCCATCATTCAGGAACTTTGTTACCATTGAAAATGAATCAAATCAAACTAAAACTGAATTTCTTTTACTGCATACTGAACACCTTAGACCAGTTGTCATTTCCACCTATTCCCTAATTCGCTTGTACCAGGAATGCATCATAACCACAGTCTAGGTTAAATACCTGGGTATGCTATTTGATACTGCCACTGCATGTAAATTCGAGCCTGAAATCATCATCATCATATTATCTGATGCTGCTTAGACAAGTACATTATCTATCGGAAGAAAGCTGCACAGCCATAGCACGTGCTAACATTGGTGCAAGACTGGACTATTTTACTATTTTCTATTTGGGGATAAAAAAAACAAGCCTTGATTAAAGTAAGCCTCATCACTGCAGCACCTACAGTGGCTAGCACCTAGACATCCTCACATCACTCGGAGTGTTATGAAGCTGCACTGGCTTCCTGTACTGGCCAGAGTCCAGTTTAAGGCAGTGACCTTGATCTACACAATTTTGCACGGACAAACACCTGCTTGCTTGAAGGAGATGATCATCTGTCACACTGCTTCCAGATCTCTGAGATCATCTCATCACCTTCTTGTTAAAGTCCTACGCTACTGATGCAAAACAGCCATCGGCTGTTCCTTGCAGGTACTGGCAGTGTCTCTCTCATATTCTCTGCATCTAGAGATTCATACTGCCAATGCCCTGCTATTGTTCAGAAGCAAACTTAAAACTTTCCTCTTTAAAAATGGATTGGATTTCCTTTTCATCTTTTCTTTTAGAGCCAGGCATTGTCGTTTTCACCTTACTCTTTCTCACACTTACCTCACCTATCTCTAGTTGAACCCTCTTCTTTTTTTATATATTCTGGGAACTTAGATACCTTGACGGGTTGTTAGTACAATATAAATCACTGTAAAGAGAGGTCAGGGCGCCCCTCTGCAAGAAAGAACACGGCATGATAACCTGTTCTGTAGGAATGTACCCACTCAGAGGCTGCAGCCACATGTTTTTTGCTCACTGTACCATTCACAAAGGAGGAATATCAATTTGCATATCAGTCTTTGTCCCGCCCACTTGAGCAGTCCTGCACCGAAATACTAGGCAATCCTCCTTTGAACAAGAGTACCAACAGCAACCCCAGACACGTGTTTCATCCTAGTCGGGTGGAGCACAGTGAGCAAGGGGACCACATCTGGATAACCCTAGGTAACTTGACTGAAGAATTTGAGCGGGTACATTTCCACAGAACAGGTTATCATGCTGTGTTTGTTGCAGAGGGGCGCCCTGACCGCTTTTAGATTATAAATCACTGTGTTTAACTTAATTGCATTTCATTTCAAAAGGAACATCAGGATGGCTGTCAGTTAAAGGAGCACATATAGAGGATTACACTGGAGAGGTGAATGAAGGAGATGCCCCAAGACGTATATTAAAGAGACAAAGGAAATACTAGAAGGGAAGAGGAGTACTCCATTAGGAGGGTTTTGGAGACATCAGGAGGAAAGAGATGAAGAGCATCGAGGATCCAGTTGGGTAGGACACACAGGAGAACACCAAATATATAATCGTTGTAGAGAAGATGATGTTAGTGGACAGGATAGAGTGTAAGCTGGAGGTGAGAAGGAGTAGGCACACTATAACCCCTAAAGAAAGTTAAAGAAAGGCAGAGGTAAGTACATGTGATGATATGTTGAGGAGGTGAAGGAGATAGATAGTGGAGAGGAAAGGACAGGAGGTGTGGAAGAGATCCCCATACATGTTAGACCATTGCAACTTGTCACGAAGTTGGGCAAGAACATGGTGTGGGAGGCTAGAGCCAGGACTTGAGAGCAGCAGAAGTAGTCCCACTGGCCAGACTTATCAAGAAGTTCAGCTTGCCTGCCCTTTGGTGCAAGCGTTGGGGTTTATTTTGGTGGCATCCAGTCCTTTCATCTGCCCGGTTTAGTTCACAGTCGCACATAGGGCCCAAGACTAAGCAAATGCATCTTCAAGGAGAGAAGGATAAGAAGCAGAGGACCCAGGATGACTGAAAGGAGACCCAACAGAGCAGTGTAGGGACACGTTGTATCCCCAAGACTGTAAGTGACGGAACAGTGATGAAAAGGGGCTCCTAGATTGAGAATTTCAAAGTCCAGAGATTTATCTTCTGATGTGTTCTGGTTTTCCTACTTTGCCCTCTTGTGCAATAAGTCTTAATGAATGTGCATGTTTTTTTCCCAAACTTCAGGATCGCGCTTCTATTGATCCTACTCTGCTCCATGACACAGGTCAACAGAATGTTGCAAACTACCTTCTAACAAAGAAAATCTACAAACAATCTCGGGAGAAGTACATAATCTCACATCCTCAAAATCACCAGGCAGTGATATCCTCAAGATTGGCATGAATAATACCTTTTCAGCTTCTAAATATTCCTCAGCTTGCTAAATATATCTTTAGAGTAATCTAAAGGCGATTTGTTGTTTGTTTTGTATTAAGTGCCTGTGGTTACATTTTACACCAATAATACATTAATAACAAGTTAAATTAGAATCATAATGTTTAAAAAAGTCAAGCCACAGTTCATTGTATGTTAACATTAAATGAATAACAAAGAAAACCATAATTAAACAAACATTAAAATCATGCAGTACCTCAAGGCCTCTATTCAGAACCATTTAAATCTGAATTAAATCAATCCTGTTAACAGGGCGTCAACCACTATGGCCTATGTGGCCGGGTCAAGCTTTTTATTGCCCTCTGCCAGTCAGGAAAGGCTGGTGCTACAGGTATCGGGGCATCAGCTCCTAAAATTGTAGCCGAGAATTGATCAAAAGTGTGCGAGCAAATTTAATTATCTGCCTTGCTGTACTCTGGACTCAAAGCCCCACACTGAGTCAGTATGTAGCAAATAGCCTATTTTGATTGGCTTAGTTATGTCAAGGTCGAATTCTTAATTTAGATCATACTAAATGAAGAATTTGACCTTGACATACTCAGCCAAACACACTTGGTTATCTGATTACTCCAAAGATATATTTAGCAAACTGCTTCCCACTGCAGAATCTACAAGATTAACCGGATATGCAGGAAATTCCACAGTGCTTTAAGTACCTCCTTTTGATAGGTGACAATGTGATGTTCATTCAGGCCACATTATTCCATTGCATTCACTAACATCGACTGAAAACCAGACTATGCTACAATATTCATAATTATTTTCCCAACCCGGTAATGGTACCACAAAATTGTCATTGCCGCAAACTTCAACCTATTGACTTATGACAAGGAATAAACACACTGGCAAAGTAAATGAGGATATGGAAGTTCTTGGCTTGGATGCAACATGTGGATGTTCCTATTCACAAACAAGCCAAACATTATACCATCTGTTCTCTTGTACCCTGAGCATCACCCACCTTCAAGTTGCCCCAAAATCATGGAGGTACCATCTACTAGTTTCAACTTAGTTTCGGTCTGAATGAATCCTTAATCATCAAATCTAATGAACGTCCGGTCTGGCTTGGCATGAGTTAGCTAAGCAAGTAAGTAGAGGACTTTGACAATATGTTGTGACATAGTCCACTGCCTTAGTCTGGGGATAGCTGTGAGGTAACTGAGAAGAGGAAATGGTTACCCACACTAAATTTGAGTCTTAAGGCAGAGCACTCACATGTGGCCTTTAGGTATGGTGTCTCTTTAAGGGAGAGAGTTCCTGCACTTGGGATATCTTGATCCAGCCGACAACCCACACTTCAGAAGTTTCCCTTTAAGGTAGCAGAGCCCAGGTGCTTCAGAAAGTCATGCTTTGAAGGAGTACATTCTTCTCTCAATTGAATGAATTACCTTATTAAACATTGTAGAAAGCCTTGGAAAGTGTATGGCGTTTGCTCCTTGAGGGGTGCTGCAGCCTCATTTAGTTCAGCGATTGTCCCACATGCAGCACAAACGGCAGCACTACAGCCTTAACTTAAATTTCTTCTCCATCTATCCAAGGTAAGGCACCACTGTATCTATCCCCCTCTATCCAACTCTGCAAGCCTTCTCGTAATATCGCTCTGCCTCTTCGACTACCCTTGTGGCTCCTCACGCTCCCTGTGCTTCCTCACGCTTCTGCTCTGTCTCTTCTTGCACCACTTGAATGGAATACACTTCCCCCTGGACATCCGAGAAACAGTTCACACTGATTTGGTCAAGACCAAACTAAAAGCCTACCTCCTCCCCTCTGATTTACTCTTTTAATCTACCTCTCTGCCTGCTAGCTAACTTTTTTCCGTTGCCTCCAACCTGCCTGTGTCCCTCACTTACTCTGCCTCCACTCTAGCAATTCACTCATCATGGTCGCATCCTGATCACAGCTGACCATACCGCCTAACTGCACTTAAAAATGTCCAGTGTTGGTTGTCCTTAATCTATGTATGTCCACTTATGTATTGTCCTCAGCGACTGTTACATTTACTGCTCTCCGCAACCTGGTCATAATGTCCCTCAAACGCACCACATTGTAAGAAACTCACTACTTCCAGTCAAATCGGCTTGATTTCAGATCTGTTGTATGTTCTTTTGTGATCAAAAGAGCATTGTTCCTCCCGGTCTATAAGTACATAAATAAAATGCATTTCTTCAGTAGTCTCACCACAAGCCTGTACGGTAAATATAAGGAAGACCATTTTAAAAACGTTTTTTTACTTGCTCCCAAAATTTGACACCACTGTGGAGAGCAGACATAGGCCCCATAGTATTTGGCAGGGGAGGGAGAGTTGGAAACATCCCAGAGCTGGAGAGTTCACAGCACTAGCGGCCATTTTAAAAACCAAGATTGCAGATCAGCCACCCACTACGTGATGTAGGGCCAGGGGACCTTATTGAGGGGATACTCTGGTCTGCCCCACACGTCTGTATTAACAACAAGTCAGGGTGTTGTCCCTTGGCACCACCAGTGACCACTACTTTTATAAGGGACTGGGAAAAAGATTTTTCTCGTCGCAAACTGAGAGGCTTTTCTGTTTCCACCTGAAGAGTCGCCATTGGGACCGTATTCTGCTCAACCGGATTTGCCTTCCAGTCTTTCAAAAGGTTAGTATGATATACCCCCGTATTCTGCTGTGTCTCAGGTTGGGAAACTATTTAGCTCGGAAGACTCTTCTTGTCTAGTATTTTGTAAGGCCCATACTATTTGGATACCATCTTATTTTCAGATGTTTGCAGAAGGACCAAAACTGAATCTCCTTTTGAAAAAGATCTCATTACTGCCTATCGGTCATGAAGGGTTTTCTGGTGTTCTACTGCCCTTGAGAGATGTTGATGTAAGATTTCTCTGACAACCTTCTTATGGCCTTTTAACTTATGGGTGGCTTGGGCGATTGGTAATGCTGCCTCCATCTGCTCTTCTGATGTCTCTGTAACATATCCAACACAGCTCTAGGTTCTCTTCCATACAAGAGCTTGAAGGTAAATAGCCCTGGTAGGATTGGGGAGTCTTCCGTAGACAAAATAGAGTCTGGGGTATCATCAAATCCCAGTTACGACTGTCAGTTTCCACCGATTTCTGCAATATTCGTTTTGGCATCTGTTTAAAGTGTTCTACCAGAGCGTCGGTCTGGGGGTGACAAACTGAGGTCTTAAGGTCTTAATGTTCAGTATCTATATAACCTCTTGCATAAGACGGGACATGAAGGTGGTAGCCTGATCTGTAAATATCTCCTTCAGTAAACCCACCCACGAGAGAAAAGGGAGAAGATTTTAGGATTTGTTGACTATTGTTCCATAATGGAAAGGCCTTGGGATACCGGGTGGCGTAGTCGAGGTTAACCAAAATGTATTTATTACCCAAGTTGGAGGGCTTGCAGAGACCCACTATATCCAACGCTATATGTGAGAAGGGGACCTCAATGATGGGTAGTGGTTGTAGGGGGACTCTAGGTATTGGGGTAGCCAAGGTCTTCTGACATATTTCTGAATTGGCCACATAGGTTTTCACATCGGCGTATACGCCAGATCAGTAACATTTGTTTAAAACATGCCCTTACGATTTCGTCATCACTTGGTGACCGGCAATTAGGTGGGAGTGGGCTAATTCGATTAACTTCCTCCTCTGGGTCCTATGGATTACCAGTTTTGTTTTCCTTGTCCCATCCCAGTCGCTATGCCCTCAGTACAACAGGCCATTTTTTATAAAGAAAAAGGGCCCATTGTCATCCTGTCCCTGTTCTTGCTGTATAACCCTCCCGAAGGCTTCAACAAGATTTTGATCATTGTGCTGGGCCAAAGCAAGGTCCGGGAGAGTGGTGGTATCGCCACCTTCATTCTGCTAAATTGAGACCAGGTATTCATCAGCTTCTACAAATCCCAGAGTGCCTTGTGATGTCAGGGAAAGGGTATCTACCTCCAGGATCACAGGGTCTGTGGGTCTTTCTATAATCACTTAGGTTATGGGATCTTTTTCCCTGACAAGGTGATTCTGGCTGCCGGCATTGTACACCACCATCTTGATTTCTCCACGGTAGTCTGTGTCCACGTTCTGGAAATGTCTCCAGGCTAGGCCAGATTTTTGGCGTTGGGTTGTAGTCGTCGTACTAGCTTGGGTCCCAATCCTGTGTCGGACTGTTTGTATCCCACTTCTCTGACACCACTTGTATTAAGTCAGATGGGAAGACATTTTAGGGTTTCAGTGTCACTTTATTAAAGGACAGAAATGCCTCTCATAGCCCTACTGCTAATGGTTGTGGTTTCCCGAGTCAAGAAAATAATAGAAGGTGCTAATCAGGATTTCTGAAAAACATGGTCCTCTGTCTGAAACCTACTCCATCCTATTGCCTGGCCTACCATGAATAATGAGAAAAAATAAATCAGCCTGCGGAAGTGTTATGCTTCACTCTTGGCTTAGGCTGGCTGGCGCATGACCTGTTTGTGTTGACAGGTGTATGTAGCCGACAGAGCTTTTCGTTATTCTTATTCCCTTGCTTCTTAACTGCCCTTGTGGTACTGGCCTTTGCCTGCTATATACTTATTATACTGGTTCCTAGTGATTCCACCGACAGCCAAACCATCGACAACCATACCATTGACAAATGGTCTTTATACGATTTAAATTCAATTTATTGTATACTAAAGAAAGGACTGCGAATTGGGCTGTCCTGAAGACGGGCATTGAAAATAGGCATTGCAGATTTCCCCTGTGCACCGAACCTATAGAAGCATTGAAACACTTGATTTTATATTGTCCATATTTTAACTCCCCAAGATCTCTCTTACTCATGGAATTCGTGAACATAAATTTCACTGATTGTTTACCGTTCCTTTGGGCTCGAATGATGCAAGGTAATCACAAACCTCTCATCTTTGCCTTAACCAAATTCTGTAAACTTATAGAAAAGGAATTGGACAAGCATGTTAACTGTGATTCGACACATTGCATGGGGAACTTCACCAATTAATGAAAAGAGATATGTTCTTGATGTTATACTTTTCTTCTCTCCAATTTTGTCTTTTTTTTTCTTTTAACTTGAATATGTTTGTTTCTATTGTAACAATTTTCATTGAACTTTGATTTTACACTGTTTTCCTTCATATAGGAAATGTTTTATGATGATGTTTTATTGAATTTTGATCTGATATTTTGTATGAATTACATTGTAATGACCACTTGATACTTCACTTTTGCAAAGGTTCTGTTGCTTTGTAATAGAACCAAGACAAATAAAATAATTTTTTAAAAAAATAAAGCATCGAAAATAAACATTGAATGCATTTTTTTAAATATTTTTTTAAATGAGGGTGGGGGTCCCCCCAACCCTCCTTTTTTAAAACATTAAAACACACTTTTACTAAAATAAACCCTTTACCATTTAAAAAAAATGCATTGGATGTTTTTTTTCTCAATGCATTTTTTTCAATGGTATGGTCTGTCGATGCTTTGGATCCGATGCAATAATACCATTATACTGGTTTCAACTCCTCCAGAGGTCCTGGTTCTCCCAGCTCTCCTGGGTTGTTTGGTCTTGTTGAGTGTATTGTAATGTCTGTTCCCTTCAGGGCTTCTGGTTTGTTCTGCCTCCCGTGGGTGGCTTGCCCTCACCGGCAAGATCTATATGGCAGTCCCATGAACCCCTTCCAGATTTCTGACTCGTTCGTTCTGCCATAGGCCGCTTGGCCTCATCAGCCGTATGTGTGTATATTTGTCTTAGAGTTGACTTATATAGTGCTATATGCCAAAGCACTTAAAAAATAGAACACACTGTACAAATCAAGTGAAAATAAATGCTAAAACCACATCAGCAAGTGAGCAAATGAGTTTTAAGGCGGGTATGGAAAAGAGGAAAAGAAGAGAGCGAACGAAGGGATAGAGTGAGAGGAAATGCATTCCAGCATTTGGGTTCCAATAGGGAGAAAAACAAAAACGAGATTTAGTACATGGGGTACGGGGACAGCAAGAAGTAAAAGATTGTCAACTAAGAGAGAGAGGTGAATAGAAAGAAATTGAAGAAGGAAGATAAGGGGGAGGGGCTAAGCCATGGAGACACTTAAACGAGGCCGAATAAATTTAAGAGAAGACGCGATTCAAAGGAGAGCCACTGGAGTGCGAGGGAACTAGTCACGAGAGGATAGAGAGAGACGAGAAGTCAAATTGAAAAATGAAGCAGAGAGGCACCAGATGAGTAGCAGGAAGGCCAAGAAGAAGGGAAGAACAATAGAATAGTCAAGAAAATATCAGAGGAGACAATTTTCATGGCGATAAAAAGAAATGGGAAAGGGTGCGCCTTCCAAATATTAAAAAGCTGAAGGCGACAAGAACTGGCAGTAATAGAGATATGAGAGGAAAATGTAAGAGAGGAGTTGAGAATAACTTCAATGTTCCGAGCAGATGAAGAAATATTAAGAAAGGTAGGAGGAAAAGCCTTGTTGGCCGTGTGTGTGCGGTGGTGTCTCTAACCCCTTTTGGGCTTCTGACTCTTTAAGCCTCTCCTGGGCATGTTTGGTCTCATTGGCTATAGGTGTGTGACAGTGTCTCGGACCCCTTCTTGTGTTCCTCTGAGTCAAACTGCTTGCCTCCCCTTTCTGCTTGCTGTCTGCATACCTGTCTGGGTGTTGACAGCGTTGTTCAGAAAAGGTGGCAGTTTCTCAGGCACTTGTGGAGCTGCACCCTCACGTTTGTTGACTCTCCTGTGGCAGTTCCTCACCTCAGCGTCTGGGCTTGGGAGCATGGGTGCATCTGGTTTTTCCTGCGCTCATCTCCCCCTCTAGGAGACCCTTGGATCTTCGGGTGTCTTGCCTGCATGGGCTCGGCAGCGTTTCACAGGTTGCAGGATTCCTCTGCCCACCATGTATCAGATGTCCTGCCTCCAGGTTTGATCCGCCTAGCAGTTGCGGCAAAGGCGCTGCCTGTATGCTGGTTCCTTTAGGCTTCCTGTTTATTCACTCCAGATAACTTCTTGCTTCCTTTTGTCTTCCTCTATAATAGTGAGCTACTGAAGCAGATTGATTCCATGTTTCCTGAACAGAAGTCTACAGAGTGGGGTCATAAGCCAAGCCTGTCCCAATTAAAGGGCCCTTAGCCTCATCCTATGGTTTGCCTACCATATAACCCATAAACAATGGGCTTCTATTTCAAAGGAGGGTGTAATTACATCCTTGTTTACATCATCCTTGTCCTCTAAGAGGGAGTCATCCCCCAGTGAGATCCCTCTTGCCCTGTCTCCTAGAGAGTCTTGCTTAGCAGGCTACCCTGCCAAGTCGCAAAGGGGGTGACTCCCCCTTGGGGAGAAAGAACCAATGCCTTGGATTTTTCTCACCACTTTGGGGTTCTTTCTTCTTTCCCCACTCTGTTGCTCTCCTCTTCTTACTACCCTCTCTGGGTTTTCTTTGGTCTCTCCCCAATATGGGGATGGTTTCTTTTGCTCTCTCCCCACTTTGGGGCTTCTCTGTGCTCTCCCCACCTTGGGGCTTCTCTGTGCTCTCCCCACTTTGGGGCTTCTCTGTGATTTCCCCACTTTGGGGCTTCTTGGGCTTTCCCCATGTTGTAGCTTCTCTGTGCTCTCAGATTTGTGGGGTATCTCAGTGTTCTCCCATAATTTGGGCTTCTCTGTGTTCTTCCCCACCCTGGAATCATTTCTCCTCTTCCTTGCTTTATTGCTCACCTCCTGGTTCCCTGGAGCCTTCTGCCATATGCAGGCTCCTTGGGAGGGGCGTTGAGTATCTGTGACATGGAGCAGCTTACGAGAGTTGTCATATGGGTTCCACGCCAGTTGCTGTCGCTTCTCATCTCCAGCGCTTGCTTTGCACTGGAATGTGACTCTTGCTTCCCCTCAGGCCTGTGCCTTGGCGCTCTGAGGTTCCTCGTTCGCTTCAATTTCGCCAGGCCGGACCCTTCCGGCTCCTCGTCCACTATGCCTGGCTGCTGTAAAGAAGGCATGGTATCAATAGTAGACACAGACACAATGGATACAAGTTTCGAATACCTTTGTTTAGTAAGTTGGTTGGGTTGGTAGAATTCTTAATTAAAGCTTCTTGTACCTGGGCCTGTAATTGGTGGGGATTGCGGGGTCTCGGGTTTGCTTCTTGAGGAGAGGCATAACCCATGATTCTTTGAGATTACTTGGTATGTTGTTGGAGGAGAAGGATGCGTTGATCAGTTTGGTTATAAAGGGAGCGAAGTCCCTGGCAGCATCCTTGAGTATCAGAGGTGGGCAGTTGTCACCTTTGCAATTGGATGGTTTAAGTGAGGCGATGACTCTTTCTGTTTCTGGGATGGAGTTTTTAGCGAATCTGAAAAAGTTCTGGTCAGGAGGATTGGTTGTTTTGGTATGATTGCTAGGAGATGATTTGTTAGTGGTTAGGGAGTCTTTTTTCAGTGCAATTTTAGTTTGGAGAGTTTTTATTTTGTTGGTTAGAGAGTTCTGGACGCTGGTACACCATTGTTTATCTTTAGTTATGTTATCTGGTGGGGGTATGGGGGATTCTAGTTCCCTTAGTATAGCAAATAGTTCCCTGGTATTGGAGCTGGATTTTTTGATTCTTTCATTGAATAGGTTCTTTTTTGTGAGCAAGATTTCTTTTTTGTAAGTATTAGCGGAGAGTTTAAGTTGTAGTTTATTCTCTTCTGTGGGGGTGTTGCGCCATTGGGTTTCTAGTTTCCTTTTGCGCATTCTAAGTTCTTTCAGATGGAGGGTGAACCAGGTGTTCAGGTGAGCTTGCTGTTTGCTTTTTTTCATAGGGGCAATGATGTCTAGTCCTTTTTTCATAGCCTTGTTGTAGCTTTCTACTAGGCCTTCTGGATTTAAGTTGTCGGGAGAGCATTGAGGGTTGGCAGTAGAAGTGGTAGGAGGTTTCCGAGAGTTATATATTTTTTTTGCTCTAGTGGGCAGTGGTGGTGCCAGGATCTTTTCTTTGCTGACTTCTTTATTGAGTGATAATGTGAAGTCAATGAGGTAGTGGTCTGTCCAGTGTTGAGGAGTGGTTTTGGTGATGGTGGTATCGCAGTTCAAGGCGGCGATCCAGTCGAAGGTCCTGCCTTTATTATGGGTGGGGGTAAGCACTTTTTGGGTTAGGCCGTGTTCATCTAGCATGTTGGCTATGGCTTGTGCTGGTTTGTCATCAGGGTCGTTCAGATCAAGATTCAGGTCGCCTAGTAATAGTATTTGAGAGGTGTCTTTTGTATTGTTGGCTAGGAGGCTGGACAGGTCTCCCTCGAATGAGCCAATGGGGCCAGGTACTTTTGATTGTACAAGGGGTTTTAACTCAACCCTTGAATGACCACTTTGACTTCTTACATCGTGCTGTCCTAGGGCCTGCTGATATTTGTAGTTTAAACAAAAGGGGACCAGCCAGAGTCTTTTGAATGCGTGCCCACGTGGCGCCGGACCACTCTACAGCTGGTCTTTCCCTGTGCTTTAAAAGTTCAGTAACACACACGTTCTTTGTTCATAAGTTCTTTCAATTCATATCATGTTGTCGTTTGCATCCTTTGCTCAACACAGTCTGGTTTACTCTAGGTACTCCCTCTGACTCACCGGCTGTACTGAACTCCTGGGCGTTTCAGGTCTCTGGAGTCAAGAACGGTACCACAGTAGCAAGCGCGTCCCCCTGCCTTGGTTATCAGTGCTGGAGGACCCTGTGCACCGTTGACATCTATTACACCACGCGCTAGCTGTAGCTCCTGATCTTATGATTCCTTTAACAGAGGCTTCACGGGTCTGCGTCAAAAAGAGCAAGGGCACTTCCCTCCTTGTCATCCTATCAGGTCACGCCGCCATTCGCTGCCGTTTCAACTGCTGTCCTGGAATAGCCACCTCCTTGTGCGTTTGGCCTTGCTCAATGTAGGTTTTCGTGTTCCTCCTTTTATCCCTATGGGGGAGAGAAATGAAGGTCAGTTGTGTGTTGTCAAGATGTAGTGCCTGACTCTGCCTGACCTAATTAGCGGGACAGGACCTTAGGGTGAAATTAGAAGTATTTTGTTCCTTCGGTTCAATGCTTACTGAGAAATATAATTTTTTAAATAAAGTTATACATCAGAAAATCACTACAAAACAGACAAGTGATCTAAAAGTAGCAAATAAACATGTAGAAACTCAAGTGGGAGCAGGCAGAGCCAAACCGCGTTGCAGGTGGTTGCTTCTTCCATTAGCTCCAAGCACCGCTGATCGAAAATGCCCTGAGCCACCCGGATTGGCTCGTTAGAACTCATGTACCAGTGATTGGTGAAATAAAGGAGTGCCGTTGTCAATTACTAGTGATGAGACTTTCTGTGCATACCGACTTTTGCCCCAGAGTGAGACTCTGGACAAGTGAATAATGAAGACTGTTGGAGGCTGTGATCTGTGTAGCATGAATACAGAGGTGGAGTACCCAGAGGAGAAGGGTGTGAGCCCTGTCCTTGAATTTCTGCTTGGAGCGGTAAGAGCAAAGGCGGGGGGGCAAACATTCAGAATCTCCCTTCTTGTCTCGTCCCTTGACCCGTAATACCCAAATACCTATTTGAAGAGTCGATGGCTGGACAATGGCCTTTGGGCTGATAACGTACTGAGCTTGTGAGAGACTGGTGATCCCTGAGTAGGAGTGAACTTGGTTCGGAGGAGTGCCTTTGTCGCTCTGCTGGTCTGGCCTCCATTTTGGACCAGAATGCTCAGGATGGCACAGAGCGGGAGAAAGCAAGATGAATATTGAGTCACCCGAGTGCCACGGGCAAAGAAATGAACCAAGAATGAGCGTGGGTCGGCCAGCAGGGGGTGCAGAGATGAAGTAACTTTGCTGTGCTGCTTCTCACCCACAGGGTCTTTGGGGACCTGAGCCCCCTCAGATAACCCCCGGGTGAGGAAGGATGTGCCCCCCATGGCTGGGCCATACCACAGTGCCTCGTTAGGGCCGACACCCGAGATCCAAGGCCCCTGCTGAGCTGAGATACGGCCGCCAACAGTTGACCTGGGGAGAGCCATGCTCCCGAGCTGGCTGCGTAAACCACAGAGACGCGACCCGAGTCCGGGGTTTGGAGAAGGCCCCGGGAGGAGCGCTGAGGTCCTCCCAGTCCCCCACAGAGGGGGTGAAACACCATTGCATCAAGGAGTGCAGAGGTGAGGCGCTAGTGCCTGTCAGGGAGTGACCCTGCCCGGAACGGAGCACCGCTGTGATGAGTCAGCGCTTGCCGCACCCGGGGAGAGAGGAGACCTGAGGAAGTCCCCCGACTGCCCCCACTTGAGAGGAGCCAGCCCTGGTAGCCTGCAGTAGAAGAGGCGCATCAAACCTCTGGGCCAAAGTAGAAACTCGAGAGAAATCTGCAGTTCCCCCTGCACTCCTTATTGCCCCAAGCTGAGTCTGCTGGGGAGGAAGACTGCTGCATCGGCGGGCCCCACTGGTTCGAGGTTCTGGGCCTATGCTCCCCCTCTTCTGCCCTTGAAGGAGACTAGGGGAAAAAAGAACATCCACTCGGTTACCTCCAGTCCGGGTGCGGTCCACGCCCGGCCTCCTCGTTCTTCTTTCTTGCACACATTGTTTGCTTCTACCCGCAGCCTCTCAGTCAACAAAAATCTAATTCCGGGATACACCCAGGCTGGGGACAGTGCCTTGCGAACGGTGACCCTCTTGGTGCCACTCACACAATAAGATCAGGCTTTATCTAGATTCCTTAATAGCCTGACCCCCCTGGCCTCCTCAGAGAGCATGCCAGCCCCCACAGTCACGCAGCTCCCTCGAACCTAGATCTGGTTTAACCGCCCACGAAGGTGGGTGATCAGCAGGCTAAGGAGACGTGGGAAGTCCGACACAAGACGCTGCCCTGAACTTGTCCTCTTCCCCAGGGGGGGGTCCAACACCAATGAGTTGGGCTTCCTCACTCCAGAAATACCAGTATGAAGCAGGACCCCAGCAACCCGAGGCGACTGCGCCCGCTCCAACAACTCCAGTCTTAGAGCACACCCAAGCTATGAGGAGGGACATGGTAGCGCTGCTGGAAGAAATAAAGGGCTTCAGGGTGGACATTGGCTTACGGCTTGATGGGCTAGGCAAGAAAGTTGACAGCATGGATGACAGGATCCAGGGTCGCGAGGCAAACCAATCCATTATCGTTTTGGAGACTCAAATGGACATGAGAATCTCAGAATTGGAAAGGAGGGAAGAGAAGTGTGTCTTGAAAATGGATGACTTTGAAAACCGAGATCGAACAAACAATCTGAGGTTTTTTGGGTTTCAAGAAAGAGACAGAGACACAAGGGGACATAACTAAAGCCATTAATTACATCATTAGAAAGATCTTCAGTTACGATAATACCTACCATCAATAGAGCCCATATAGCAGGAGGGCGGACCGCGGTCAGTGTTGGTAAAATTCCATTACTACACAGAGAGATCAAAGATACTGGACATGGTGAGAAAGAGGGGTCCGGTAGACTGGGGAGCCTCCCAAATCCCCATATTCCAGGACCAATCGGCCTTCACACTATCCCAAAGAAGACCTTGCACCCACCCCTAACTAAATGGCTTAGCTCCGAGGGGGTGCGCTACAGATGGGGCTTCCCCTTCTCACTCGCCTTTGAGGGGTTCAAATATAACCTTGTCACAGAAGACGACATCAGCAGAGTGACGCAGGAAAGGGGTCGCCATTGAGGGGCCAGATGAGGCGCAGAGTAAGGTATAAAAATGTAAAGGTGCCATGGACAGACACTGAGTTAAGGGGCTCTGTACATTTAAGAAACTGAATACGGCACTCCCCCCTCCCCCCTCCTCATTCGGGAGGGGATAAGGCAAACCTTGGCAGCTCTTGGAAGGGGACCGGATAAAGCTCCCCACTTTAGGAGACGAGCAAATACTCAACATTCCTTGAGGGGTCGTGAGGCTGTCTGGATCCCGAATGTTTGATGTTTTATTTGTTTTTCCACTTCGGCGGATTCTCCTCTGTACCTGGGATCCAGGTGCTGTGCTAACAGCGAGGGAAGGGGGCTATCTGGAGGGGGCTCAGAGGTGACAATGTGAAATTAGAGGTCCCATTGGGGGGAGCTAGCATTTGGTGGCCTGGCCCAACAATGTCCAGGATGCCGTTAAGAGTCCAGACGCCAGGTGACAGGGTGGGGGAGAGAGTTGGGGGGTGGGTTAGTTACAAGGGGGTTTGCAAGTTGTATAATTCAAGCAAGGAAGTTATATTGGGTGTCGGGGGTCCGTTTTCAAATTAGACAGCACTACTATGAGGAGGATTAATGACTCGTTTACAGTTTTGAATAGCTAATGTGGTTTATACAATGGCAGCTGGTTCATTGAATGTTAGAGGACTAAACTCCCTGAATAAGAGATCTCTAACGATATGTGAATTTAACCACCTTTTGGGATAAGAGAGGCCAGCCAGAGGCAGGCCAAGAAAAGATAACCACTTTTTTAAAACCTACGGCAGCATGTCATGAATTCACTCCTCTCACAATGGACACCCCACAGTGGATGAATCGCAGCCTTCATACCTTGCAGGTAATCAACATAAAATACACTAAAGGAAGGTGAGACAGTGTTTGCCACAAAGTCTTCTCATCAAGACCTGTGTTTGGTACCAATCATAATTTGGACCATTGAACAGGGCACAATCTTTTAGCATACAAAATCATTACACATAAAGAATGGATAAAACCATAATGTGATTCACAGATGTATCCAGAGATCATACAGTTTAAAACCACAATATATAATTACACTGAATTTCAACAACAAAGTTGTTTAAATCGCCACCTTGCTCATTGTACAAACAAAGCCCAAGTACAAGTTTCTGTCCTATGGGGGCAATTACTGCTGGACATTCATCAGGGGCACACATTTTCACTTGTGTGTGTTGTGTAAAGGCTGGAGATGAGTTTCAACCTTCTATTGCCCTGGTCTTCCTGCAGGACCATAATGGGATAAAGACACTGTTTTATTACACTAATTGGGTCTTGATTTAAGCCCCAAAAGTTCCCTCCCCTTCGGGTTTGAGATATAAAGTTAAGTGATATACCTGCACAGTCTCTAAGATTTTACTTCTATAGACCATCTGCAACTAATGTTGCTGTTGCTGGCTTCCTTATTCTGAATATACCAGGCAATCTTCCTCTTGCTATCCTAAAAAACAAAACAACCTATGAAATTGCAGGTTGTAGTATAACCTGTAGATGGTATTAACTTGAGAAACTCTATCTTCTTATCTCTCCAGTGGTGCCGGAGGGTCCTCTGATTGTAATCCAACCCTTTTGTAAATTGCATGGGCGGAGTATTCCAACTCGTACTCCATGTAAGAGGAAATCTGTATTGGGTGCAAAGACACAAAAACAGGAATCACTATGGTCTAGGTCTGGCTAGCTGGGATAAAAGTGCTGTTCAGTGATACACTTATTTGTTTGAGTGACAAGCTGATCAGTATCCACAGCCCAACTGGAACTCGTGCTTAGTATTCCTCAACATAATCTCTGCCATCCATTAGAGGCGGGCTGGATGTAATGCCAAAGCTGTCCATCAATAACTCTAATTAGCCCGAAACGCACTACTATTTGTAGAGGTAGTCACCAATTCTATTAACAATGTGAATCCTCAAACTTCAGTCAGTGTGGTCATTTTACTGGTCTAGGTCAATACCAGGGTTCACCCAGTGTGCACAACTATATAGCCCCAGTGACCGATATTGAGCCCCATAGCCACAGCAGTTTAAAATTGTACATCACTGCACCAATTTGCATCAGCATGCAACCAATCAAGACTTTATCCTACCTTGCAGGAATTTTCAGTAATCCAACTCCTCTGCCATATGATATATGATTGTTTATTTATATAGCGCCTATACACAATGTGTTTCAGTACTTGCGTGTACTGCAAAAACACATGCAATGATGTAATCATGTCACAAACATAAATGTTCGGCCCTTCGTCAACAAACTGATATGGGTTAATTAACCCTGTGGACGTAGAGCGACGCTACTATACATCCTTCCTTATTCAAAATTAAGATCCAAGCTGAAACACTTGATTAAAAAACAACTCCTCATAAGAAAGGCAGAAGCCAACACAGTTTCTGGTCCACCCCGCTCAATTCATCTTTTTGCAGTAGGAGAGCTAATACCTGCTAGGTGCTGTCCTAAGACCTAGGCTCAAATCTTTTTATATCTTGTGACAGTGCTGGGCCTAATAACTTGCCTACGGAAACCAGTGAATTCACACTTATGTTCCTATCAGGGCATGTGTGATAAAGGGTCTTTATAGATAATACGGAAGCTACTTAGGGCCATCCAATACACATCCTGGTTGAACAACGTTATATATTTAGCACTATAACAAAATGTGTACCTTCTTTTGACAAGTGACACCATGCATGTATCTCTCAGATGAGGTGATGTCTTCAGAATCCTAAAGCCAGCCAGTGACCTGAGTGTTAATACAATTGTATCATTTGACAAGCTTCCCTTTCATACATAGCGGAACCCCACTCCTAATAGGGCACTCGGACATCACAGTAGTATGTAATGCATCAGATTTTTTTACAGTTTCTTTTTTCACATGAGCATCATACAATTGTGTCTCTGATTCCTTTACCAGAGATTGAGGATCGAACATGATCAGCTGCTCTGCATTTTCATCTAGCTTTCTTTCATCAATGAATAATGTTCCAACACATGTCAATGTACATTCTGCCCCGTGGGGTTGACAGCATCCCCAACTTCACATAATTCCAGAAAAGTGCTCCACAAGAAAGATCAAAAACAGGAGACCCCTCAGGTCAATTTGTGACACTTACAACGTTCTCGTTCAAGCCCTTAATATGACTTTTAGTCATAAAAATGAGTTTTTGTTCTAAGTTGAGTAGTTTATTATTAATTTCTTCTTGAGAATGCCCTATGATTTATTTAAGGAGTGTCCGCCCAAACTCCATATATGTATATCCTTTATTAAAATTTTTTTTATATTTTTAATGCAGTTCCTGTGTTCTATCATTCGTGTTTTGCACTTTCTTTTAGTTTTGCCAATGTAAATAACCGGGCATGGACAGGTGATTAAATATATAACATACATTGTCCATGTTGATGTTAAATGTAAAACATTGTCCTTGTTGATGTTGGTACGCTCATTGATCACCCATCTTCGTGCTAGCCTCAGATCTACGACTTGAGTTTTTTTTGTCATGGGGCACATCACACAATTGCCGTAATTTATTTTTGTTTTTTAGCTTGTCATGAATTGGCATCTTTGACAGTGGAAGATCATATGCCTTCTGCTGTGCCTCTGCCTCCTACTGAAATGTCTGATCTAGAACCAATTGACAATAACTGTCTTCTGAACCTTTGTTTGTGTCTTGCAAATGAGAAAAATTCTGTTGGTCCTGAGAGTCTCACTTCGTCGATTCATTCCAACGACATGGCAAACAGTGTGCTGGCCACAAACCTAGCAAGATCACCTGATCTGGCTAAGATAGCTGTAAGTGTGTATGCTTCATGTCGGCCAACAATTCAAGGTTCTCAACTTCAGACTTTTCGATTGACGAAGAGTTGAAAGACTCAGAATGTTTGAGAATACTAAAAGCCCTGTTTTCCATTTGCAATGCGATGTATAATAATAAGACCAACACATTTTGAAAGAATGTCTGAAGAAATTAGTGGGTGTAGTGCTTTCTAATGATCCTGGAAAAACAGAACAAATAAACGACTTCCCAAAACTAGGAAAAACTAATCGAAGAATGACGTGGGGAGTTAAATCCAATTAAAGAATCCAGGAGACTACATTGTTTGGAGGGCTCCTTTTCTGCTGACAATCTAGATACTCATTCAGACATTGAGTCCATTGTTAGTTTGGAAAATGAGTCCCACATTGGAACCTAAAGGGAGCGAATGTAAATATAAAAAGAAACATTTGAATAAAAAGCAATTAAAAGGAGTTCAAAAGGTCACAAGCATTAACGTTGACCTCACAAGAACATGTGACCTGTTAACAAAACTCCAAACCACTTCTACTTGGTCATTAACTCTGTTACCAAACAGAAACAGCCTTACAGATCATAAGTTCTTAAAACCTGGTTTACTAATCCATCAAGGCCACCAAAGGTTCCACCCTGTCCAAATTGTGGTGTTGTAGTTAAAGATACTAAAATCATTTCTGTTATTGACTAGCTGGAGAGTTTAAACACGTTTGATTTACAGGTGCCTGTTCTTTCACCTCCTTCTCTCCAGACGGGGGTGCCTCAGGAGAGGGAAACAGTTTGCTTTATTCAAAACAAAAAAATGTTGGGCCCATATGCAACAGAAAACAGCCCATTGTTTATGTAAATATCCTAGAACTCATTAATCAGTCACCAAATTTGGATATGAGCTCATCTAATGACATAAAATTGGTTTAAATTCCAGCTTCGTCCATGGAAGAAATGTGGGCGGTCATTCATTTGGTATCGCCTATTATTTTGGAACTTATATCAGCATGCTCTGTGGACTTTCTACAAATGAGCTGCATAATTACTAGAGTTGAGGAGATTGAAAGAAAAAGTGCAAAATCCACCCAAGAAGTTAAGCAAAAGGAACTTGAAATTAAAAAGGATGACTTTGAAGTAATGGTTGTGTTCAAACCTCAATCTTGGGTAAGGAAGTCCCCCATGACGAGGCACTAAGTGATGTCTCTTGACTTAAAAATTGGACAAATGATAGGGTTAGATGCATAACATCTTTTTCTTTTAACCCTATTGGCCTTTCTTTTTTCTTAGAAGCTCACGTTTGCCATACAAGAGACTTGGCTAGTGCACACATTTTCGAGGGGATTGTGTCCTCTGACGTATTCTACATCTATGACAGATAATCACCACAGCTGTGCTGCTTCGGAAAGTTTTCCTGCGTCGATGACGTCGATACGCTGTCCTCGAGGGCCTCAGTCGAGCCGACGTCACCGGTTGTTATAAGTAGGACGCACAATGCCCGTAGCCTCAGTTCTGTTTTTTCCGCGAACATGTTCGTTTCGGAATCTCGGCGTGCCTCAGTTCTTCTACTGTTGGATCGGTTCTTCGAACTTGGTTAACTTGTGAAATATCATGTCTTCATCTTCTTCTACCCTGCGGTCTGGCTTCAAGAAGTGTCGGGACTGCGGTTCTAAGATGTTGCTTACGGACCTGCACGACGTCTGCCTCTGGTGCCTCGGTGAGGAAAACGCCACAGATGACTGTGACGATGGCCAGTCTTTGACGTCGAAGGCCTTGCGGGAGCGGAAGAAGAAGCTATCTGTAGGTAGGGGTTCCACACCCCGAAAGTCAAAATCCGCTGGGCTTTCGACCGACGATTCGAGGGGCGACTCTCTGTGTCGGCGTAAGTCCAGGGGTCTCGGTCCCGGTGTGGTTCCCACCATTCCTCTGCCTCTTCTAGGCATTCGCAGAAGCGCCGTCACCAGTCGCCAGACCGGCGGGTAGCTTGTCATAACAAGCATTCCTCTCCTGCGGAATGGGACGCATTTCAAAAGGAGATGATGGCGATTTTCGAATCGCAGGGCTCCGTTCCGTCCGCGCCTTCGAGAGAAGCCGGCAAGGAACGCGCTAGGGCCACCGCTCGCACACCTTCGGGCTTGGGCGGTCGGCGCGATCATCGGGAGCCGTCGAGGTCCCGATCGGACAAGGTAGATCGCTCTAGCCATGCCCGCTCCAGGTCCCGGTCCTCGACGCCCTCGAGACCGTCTGAGCCTGTGAGGTCTTCTAAGAAGACGTCAATGCCATTGGCACCATGTCTGTCGAGGGACTCTCTCGAGGCTCTGCCTCTGAGGAAGTTATCGACGCCATCGGCGCCAAGGCCGTCAAAAGACACCCTCGGGGCTCTGGCCTTGAGGCCGTTGTCGAAGCCGTCGGCGCCTCGCTCGACGCAGATTCCGTCGATGCCTTTTGAGGAGGCTTTATCGGAGGTAACCCGGAGACCGGTGGATACACAGAGGAAGGCCCGGAGTAAGTCAGTGAGGCCTGTGTTTGAGCTTTTTTCTGTGCCCTCATCCAGGGATTTGTTCCAGCCTCTGGATTACATCTCTGAGGTGGATGAAGGGTCGGATGTGAAAGGTTTGGTTCCTCAGGAGGTTCATGATGAACTGTTGTCTGGTCATAGCCAGTTGGAAGACCTGCATCAATCCTTGCATGACGCCAGTGGTCTGGACACCTCCCAGAAGGTTGAATTTGGCAGGCCTGAGCCTGGTACTCACGCCGAATCTTGATACAGGTGTCTCATGTCGAGGGTGACAGAGTATTTGGGGTGGTCTGCTCCACCTGTGGATTTTCTGCAGGATGACCTGACAGATATCTTGGACCAAGGTCCACCCACCCACTGACCCAGTGCTGCCATTTCATATGGCTTTACAAAGAAGGGTGGCGGCGGCTTGGACTGCTCCGGAGAGTCTTCCGGCAGTGAATAAGTCGTTGCCGAAAAAATACCGCCCAGCCAGTGGCGACCCCGGCTACTTGTCTTTGCACCCCACTCCAGAGAGTTTGGTGGTGCAGGCGGCTACGGCCCCAGCGAAGCAGGCGTCATACCCTACCATCCCTCCTGATATGGACGACAAGCGCTTCGACGGTTGGGCGAAGAAAGTGTTTTCATCTGGGGGTATGGCTTTAAAGGCAGCAAACTCCGTTTGTGCCTTGGCAAGATTCCCTCACACTCTGTGGAATTGTGTATCTTTGGCGGTTGAACATATTCCCGAAGGGGAGGAACGGGATGGTTTTCTTGCCCTTGTTCAGGATGGCGAGGATGCCATGTGTGAATCTGTTCAGTCGGGTCTGGACATAGCAGACTGTGTCAGCCTGTCCATGGCGGCGAGCACCGTGATGCACAGGTTTGCGTGGTTGCGGAAGTCGGGGTTTGCTAATGATGTACAGTCCCGGCTTCTCAACATGCCCTTTGATAGTGACCATCTTTTTGGCAGCAAGGCTGACAAGAGCCTTGAGAGGTTGCAGACCTCCAAAGCTGCAGCAAAGTCGTTGAGCGCTGCAGTTCGTCAACCTCCACCTTTTCGCCTTAGGAAACAGCAATGGAGGGGAGTTTCCTTTCGATACTACTCGACCTTTGGTAGATCGAGGGGAGCTGCCAGTCAAAGGGGTCAACGTAGAAATACCAGAGATGCAGTTGCCTCTTTGCCCTCAGGCACTGCCGCTTCAGCTCAGTCATGAGGCCATGTGCCATGGTTCGCCGGTTGGGGGAAGGCTGCATCTTGTAGAATGGCGTGCCATTACTTCAGATGTGTGGGTTCTGGAGATCATAGCTCACGGCTACTGTCTTCCTTTCTGGCAGAGGCCTCACGAAAATCCACCTGGGAAGCGCCCTTTGAAGAGTCCGGATCCGCTCCTTGCGCAGGAGATCATATCCCTGCTGGAGAAAGGCGCCATAGAACTGGTGCCTGTAGTGGAGAGGAACAAGGGATGGTATTCCCCATATTTTTTTATCCCAAAAAAAGACGGGGGATTGAGACCCATCATGGACTTGCGTGGTTTGAGCAAGCTCTTCAGGAAGGACAAGTTCAAGATGGTTATTCTCTCTCAAGTCCTCCAGGCCCTTCAACTTCAGGACTGGTTGGTGTCTCTCGACCTCAAGGATGCTTACTTTCATGTGTCGATTTATCCCAAGCACAAGAAGTACCTGAAGTTCACGGTTGGCGACTCGCATTTTCAGTTTCGGGTCCTGTCATTCGGATTGACCTCCGCCTCACGGGTCTTCACCAAGCTCATGGTGGTGGTGGCACCGTCTCTCAGGAAAGGGGGGATTCACGTCTACCCCTACCTGGACGATTGGTTGATCAGGGCGCGCTCTCCCGAGCAAGTCCTGGATCATCTGTCAGTCCCCTGCCACTCCCTTCACAAGCTGGGCTCCTCCCTCAACTTAAAGAAGTCCCACCTGACATCTACCCAGCGGCTCCAGTACATCGGAGCAGTGCTCGGCACAACTCTCGGGCAGTGTTCGCCTCCCCAGGTGAGGGCTCATCACATTCTGCAGATGGTGGACAAGTTTCAACCTGCCCAGAGTCTCCCGGCGTTCGAGTTCTTGAGGTTGCTCGGCCTCATAGCATCCTGCATTCTTCTGGTGCCGGAGGCCAGGCTGCGGATGAGATCTCTGCAATGGGTTCTCAAGATGCAGTGGTCGCAAGCCTCCGGCAGGATGTCGGATCCCATTCAGGTGCCACCCTCGGTCGCCCAGGATCTTCTGTGGCTCCATTTTGGCTACACTGGCTAGAGGTGACGATCGTGACGGACGCATCCCTCACGGGATGGGGAGCTCATGCCAACGAGTTGACAGTCAGCGGTTGTGGAGTCCAGACTCCATATCAATCTGTTGGAGCTGAGGGCCGTCAGGCTAGCCCTGAAGGCTTTTCTGCTGTCTGTGTGGGGGAAGAATGTCCTGATTCTGACAGACAATACAGTGGCCATGCACTACCTCAACAAAAAGGGGGGGGGGCAAGGACTCTCCTGTGCAGAGAGGCGATGCAGCTCTGGTTCTGGGCCATCCAGCAGGAAATTCCAATCTCAGCAGTTCATCTGGCCGGAAATGAAAATGAGGCGACCGACGCTCTGAGCAGGCAGAGCACGGTCTCTCACGAGTTGGAGCTGGCTCAGGAGGTTCTCCTGGAGATATTCACCCTTTGGGGGACCCCACAAGTGGATCTCTTTGCCACCAGTGTCAACCGGAAGTGCGAAAGATTCTGCTCGTGGGAATTTCCTCCAAGAGGAGCCTTAGGGGACACGTTCGTAGTGGAGTGGCCCATCCCACTGGTGTACACGTTTCCTCCAGTCCCCGTCATTCCGCAAGTGCTGCGGAGGTTACGGAGGTTCGGTTCCCGAATGATCCTCATTGCTCCGGCATGGGCCAGGAGAGCGTGGTACCCGGGCCTTCTCGACATGTCCATCTGCCCTCCGCGCCGTCTTCCCTGCCGAGATGATCTGCTCTCACGGGAGGGGGTCAGGTTCTCCATCCAGAGGTCAAGTCTCTCAACCTTCATGCTTGGTTTCTGAAAGGTTGAAGTACAAGGATTGGGACCTCCCTGAAGACGTGTTGGAGGTGTTGCTTTCGGCCAGAAGCCCCGCAACAAAGTCCCTGTACCGTTGCCGTTGGAGAAAGTTCTGCGACTGGTGCAAGGTTAAGAATGTGGATCCTTTTTAATGTGCCATTCGTGTGGTTCTGTCTTTTTTGCTTTCGTTAGCCCACAAGGGCCTGCAAGTGGGTACCATTAAGGGTTACCAGGCGGCGCTGTCCATATTTAAGCGCTCGTCTGAGGAGTGTTCTTATTTTAAGATTCCTTTGATTTCTCAGTTTCTGAAAGGGCTCACTAATGTGTTTCCACCATCACCTTTCCAGGTGCCCGGTTTGGATTTGAACTTAGTTCTGAAATTCCTAATGGGAGCTCTATTTGAGCCCTTATATTCTTGTCCTTTGAGACTGTTGACCTTTAAAACTGTATTTTTGGTTGCGGTTACTTCCGCTCGCAGAGTGAGTGAGTTGCAGGCACTATCCGCCAAGCCACCTTTCAAGGTGTTCCATAAGGACAGGGTTGTCCTTGGGGTTCGTCCTTCTTTTCTTCCGAAGGTTGTGTCGGACTTTCATTTGAGCCAGAAGGTCATTCTTCCGGCATTCTATCCTCCTCCGCATCCTGGTAAGGAAGAGGAGAGGCTCCATAGGTTGGATCCTAGGAGAGCTTTAAGTTTCTACATCTCACGCATGTCCTGGGTCAGAGTGGACGATTAGCTCTTTGTAGGATACGCTGAAAGGCGTTTGGGTCAAGCTGTTACTAAGCAGACCATGTCCAGATGGATTTACTTGACAATCTCTGAATGCTACCGTCTGGCGGGTAAGGACCCTCTGGTAGGTTTACGGGCCCATTCTACTAGGGGTGTGGCTGCCTCCACTGCTCTGCAGAGGGGTGTTCCCTTTCGTAACATCTGTGAAGCAGCCGCATCGGCCTCTGTCCATACTTTTGTAAAACACTACTCCCTGGATGCTATCCATGGCCAAGATTTGGCCTTTGGCAAGGTGGTCCTCTATTCTGTAATTTAATTGGGCATTGTAAAATTCTAAATTCTTTTCCCACCTCCATACGTTGGTACTGCTTTGGGAGTCTGTCATAGATGTGGAATACGTCTGAAGCACACAATCGCCTCGAAGAACAAGTTACTGTCTTACCTGGTAATGTTCTTTCGATGGGATGTGTCTCCGACGTATTCCACATTGCACCCTCCCAGCCTGCCCCTCAACAGAATTTCTTATGCGATTGCAGCTTACGTTTCCGAAAGGCTTTCTGTAGTCATACTGGCAGAAGATTGGTTCCACACGTTCTGGGAAAAAACTACAACTGAGGCTACGGGCGTCGTGTGTACTACTTATAACATCTGGTGACGTCGGCTCGACGGAGGCCCTTGAGGACAGCATATCGACGTCATCAACGCAGGCGCCGAAAAATGTTCTGAATCAGCACAGCTGTGGTGATCACCTGTAATAGATGTGGAATACGTCGGAGGAACATCCCATCGAAAGAACGTTACCAGGTAAGAAAGTAACTTGTTCTTCACTAAACAGGTTTCAAATAATAAAGAAGAGAGCTGCTATGCGCAACCTGAGAGGTGGTAGACCTTTTGTTGGCCTGATAGTGGGTGTTACCAATAAGTTAACAACAACTGAGTAAAATGTTTAAAAAAATGTATTCCTACCTTTTGCCTGTCTGGATTGCTTTTACAGTGATAGGTGTGCAAGAGCAGATTGCGGCGCTTTGAAACACAATTTTTCTATATAAAGCGCGTTACAAATGCACAATAACATAAAATTGAATTGGTTAATACTTACAATGCCCCTGGTGATACATTTACTGTACAGGGTATTAAAGAGCTGAAAAGAATCTTTCGGGAGTGGACCAAGGATAACCCCAAAGCGTTATACATAATAATGGGTGATCTTAATTATAAAAGATTAGATAATCTGGCAAAGTTGGAACAGAGTGACCTCACCATGGTAACCAATGGGCTTGGCGCTAGAGCCATTGATTACTTGGGTGACGATGTCATTCTAAATGAACCTTGGACGATGTTTATAAATACGTTTTTCCTATTAAAACTTTGTTGGAAAATTGAATCCTTTGTTCTGCTCCCTTTACTTGATCAAATGCTGTTGCTTCTTCATTGTTGGATTATGTATTATTTCCTGACGTGGTGTTTGAACTCATTGGTAAGTTCTGAATTGTTCCTTCACTTGTGAGTGACCATAAAGTATTGCAATTCACAATAAAAAATAATCAAGGGCAAAAATGTTAACTGGCTGGTAACATCAAGACTAATAACGCTTGTAATAAAATGTTCTGGTCGGAGAAGAATATAGAAAAAATTAATTCTCTTTATAAAAAAGAGTTATTGAAGAAGCATGGTACTAGGTCCCTTGATATAGGTACTTATGAAACTTCCCTTGCAGCAGTTAAATTACAGATGGAAATACTTCAAAAAAAATATGTCTTGAAAGCAAGAGTAATCTATAAGTTGACATAAACATTGCAAATATGAAGAAAAAAAAGTTGAAAGTTGATCTCCCAAAACAATCATGTAAAATGCTACAAGGGATATGATAATACAAGACAATGGTTCCTATTATACAATACACTTCGAAATTCAGATGCCCGTGTTTTTGGAATTTTTTATGAAATGCAATCACAGGTGAATTTAGGGCAAAAGAAGTAAATACCATCGCTGAATCAGTACGGTTGGAACACATATGCAAAATGTATAATAAAATTCAAGATCATCCCAGTGCCGAGGGGCGTTCCAATGTATCCCTTTGAGAAAAATATATCATCTGCTTCCTCTGAAGAATTAACTTGGATGATAGACAAAATAAAAGCATCTCCTGCCCCGGGATCTGATGGAATTTCTAATTTGATAATCAAAAAAGATATTGAGAATTGGCTCCTAGGCTGAATAAACTCTTCAGACCTTTAGAGAGACTGCCCAGGGATCAAATCGTTGGAAAGCATCCATATTAATTCACATATTTAAAGATTATTCTAGAGAGAATCCCCAGAATTTCCATCTAATGGCCATGCTGGATGATATATTTGCTCAACAACTGTTATCTGAAATAAATGCTTGAACAACCAAAAACAAATTATTGGGGAATCAACAATCCGGATTTGGGAAAGGATTGAGTACCCTTTCTAACCTCTGGTCTCTTTTCGATTGAATTCAGACTAGTTCATCTAACAAAGATGCTGCTTTGTTTATTCTATTTGTGGATTACGAAACGGCTTTTGACACAGTAGACTGGAAGTTGCTTTGGGGAAAACTAGAAAAATTGAACCTTAACCCAATGATTCTCCATTTTGTTAAAGCATTAAATTCAGATCCTGTAGTTCAGTTAAGATTATCTCAAGAAGGACTTCCGTTTTGTATGTTGCTGACGTTGGAACAGCATTGGAGGGCTGCTACAATTTTCCACCTCGCATAGGCCACCAAGCTATTGCTTGGTTGGCCTACGCGGATGACACCCTCCTACTATACAGAACTGAAATTGGTCTTCAACATAGTTTACAGGTGTAACGCTCACCTGGTATCCACGGGGACGTCACTCAGCCTGTTCTGACCTCTTATGACCTCGAACCCTTCCCTGGAGGTTATTCGACTGGAAACTGGGCCTGAAACACAGGATTGGTAGAGTTTAACTCCCTATTGTCTCTGTGTGCTTGAACCCCTTCTTCCCCGGGTCCAACCCTTCCCTTTAATCCACAGCTCACCTTGTTTTCTTGGATAGTGTGCTCTCCGTCCTGCTTTCAGCGCAGGGGCACGTTGATTGATGCGGGCTTGTTGCTGCCTGGTTACTTCACTGGCAAGAGTCCTACAGGTAAGTAGAGTCTTTTGAACAGTTCTCTAACTTCGTTCCTTTCCTTCCTTAGATGATGGCCGGCGTCCGGGGATGGCGGCGTGCTGCTGAGATGAGTAGCGCTGAAGGTGAGTGAGAGCGCGATGCACCCCTTTCCTATTTGTATTGAACTGAGTTCTTTTTCTGTGTCTTTTAGGTGCCGCGACGTTTTCAGCGTGGATGCCGGTTATGAAGAACAAATGCGGTGAGTAAGCGCGGTATACGGCGCTTCTAGATGTTTCCACGCTAACCTGGAGTGTCTTTTCCCTCTTGCAGATGGATGAGAAGTTCCGGAGACAGAGTTCCCCCAGAGCAGCTGGGATTCAGGTAAGCGTTTGAAGCTCGTACAGTATTTAAAAATAAGCGAAGATTTGCAGAATGCTTACTAATGCCTTTATTCTGTTCTTTTCCCTTCTGCTTAGGAAGCGGTGGGATGGGAATGACACCGCCGAAGATGCCCGCAGAACAGAAGGAGCGATGAATGATGGACAGAAGCACCGCAAGGTAAGGCTGTTCCTAACGGTGTTCTTGTTCTTGCAGGAGCTGAGCGCAGAAGAAAGATGCAGTCCTACTGGAGACCGATCCGAACACGGTGAGTGTCACGCTGCAGGTGCAGAAAACACAAAGCATATTTCTCAGCCTGGGCGTGGCTTAAATAGTCTCTGGGTATCCCAGGTGCCTCTGGGCTGAACCACACCCAAAAAGACTAGACTGCACATGCAGTTCTGGGAACCAAAATATGTGGGGGCATCCATCTTGTCCCCATCAATGCAGTACAAGTCCAATCCCCAATGTTATCCTATGGGAGTGAGTGAGTCTGGTGCCACAAGCGCCAAGTCTGACTCCAAGTGGGTCTTTGGAGGGATGGAGAGGCCCTTGAGGTCCCTGTAGGTGATCGTGGCCTGGCTCCAGCCTGACATCTTGGAGAGCTGAGGACATGAGGGGCAGGAATCATGACTACAGGCCTTGAGTAAATACTCCAAGAAAATTACCTGATTATATATGATAAAAAAACAAATTTTGGAAAATCAGTTATAAAAGAGGAAGCGTTTAAAATATATATCGAAGATGGAAATTCAGACCATTTAGAGTTTTAGTGCTTTGACTTATCTAGGGGTTTTAGTATCTGATTCATTAAGAACTAGTGCTCTAGAAAAATGTGTTTCACTGAAAATAAATTTCATGCGATTAGGAACTTCATCAGATCCAAAGGTGGCCTTGCAATTTAAGTTTTTCTCAAATTGGGCAATACAGTCTTGTTCCTAGTAGGTTGTATAAATTAGAAATGTTTACCAATCAGAAACCAAATTGGTTGAGAAAACTGGAAAGCAAATTGTGGTGTTGAACGCTTGGACTGGAGTACTCTGCTCCTATCGAGGTGATGAAATGTGAATTAGGTCTCACATCATTGGTTACCCTTTTGACTGGAATATGTTTTATGAACCTTTTACTCCTGCAATCTGATAACAGATATGTTGGCTAATTTTATTGAAATCTTATCACAACTTCCGAGACCTAAAGCTCTGGAAGAATGGAAAAAGATAATTATTTTTTGATGAAATTGGGTTTGACCGCTATAGAGCTTTGAATATGTCACTAGTAGAAAATAACATAAAGAAATTAGCCAAGATATGGTACCGAAATAATAATGTCACTATTTTTTCAATAACAAAAAAAAACATCTCTATGATGCAGAGCTCTGCGGTGGAAAAACCATGTTCTTATGCTAAAAATATATATAATACCAATGTGAGAAGATTTATTATCCAACTTGAATTAGAATTTCTTCCCCCATTGGCAAACATAGGGACATGGGGGGCGATCCTTTACCAGGCAAGACTTAGCCGCATTTGTAAAAAGAAAGTAGAGACTAAGAGGCACATACTTACTACTTGCATAGGACTACAGGCATTTTTTTGTTAAGGCTATTTTAATTTGAGAAATCAACTTGAAAATGTTAAATCTGACCAAATATGGGGCCTTTTATATTCTGGCAATAGCACAATGTTACATTTGACTTTGTACGATATTTGGTTCAAGATTTAAAAAATAAACTGGGAAAGTTAAATGACTAGGTTTGTTGAAAGGTGTAATGACTTTAAACTGGTTTCTTCTCTTAATTGTTTAGATGAATGAAATGCTTTTTATCTTTTGTAATTTAAATCTTTTTGGAGGTTTGTATAGTGAATATTGTGTTCAGAGATATTATGTATTAGGTTATGTTATTGTATTTTGAATTGTAGAGTTAAAAGGTTTAATTAACCATAAACCACTTTAGTAAAAAATAAAAATTCTCAACGGTATTAAATGTGAACATTCCATTATTAAATGTTCCAAAGTCTCCACATTTCCCTGGCAAAATCTACATATTCATTTAAATCTAGGAAACCTGGCTCTTACACCAACCACTTCCTTAGATCAAAATAAATTTGATCGAATCATTCTAAACTCACGAGACGGGTGTTTGGTTAAATGCATGGGCAAAATGTTAAAAGCTCTAATATCATAAATACATTCTTTGTATAATTGATAGTAACGTATCTTCTTGCAACTTACAATCTAATCCATTTCAAACAATTTTCTTTTAGCCTTAGTAAGGAAGCTCACTAGTTCCCCACATTTGTTTTGTTTTTCACTGTTTTAGTAGTTTTCCCTATCATTAGCACTTTACAAGAATTTAACCCCAATTGGATTTGAATTGTGCTAAAAAAGTGAATTGTGCAGGTTTTGGTATAAAGCTCTAGTTTTTGCCAAATAACATGTGTTTTTATTGAAATCAAACCCAATTCATGTTGAATAATGCTGGCTGGGACTCGCTGTGACAAAGCCAAGGTCTTCCTCCAATTTTGTCCCAGTCACCAATATACTCCAAAGTCTGAGCACCATGTATGAGTAAAAGCTTGAACGGTCTAAAAGATTTTTCACTATCAGTGAAGACTGCATACTGTTTAGTCTTGACGTTTGCAGTTTATATACCTCAATTCCTCATAGCGAGGGTATCGATTCTGTTGAATGGTTGCTCCTCAATAGATCAGGGGTTAAAGGTAACCCACAGTTTATTTTGAAACTATTAAACTTGATTTTATACAACAGCTACTTCAGACATCAGGGCAAATATTTCCAACAAACTTCTGGTACTTCGATGGGGATCATCGATGGCACCCGTTTATGCCAATACCTTTATGTTTCAATTCGAAATTCAGCATGTACTGGAACACCCCATATGGGCATCGTACATACTCACATGGAAAAGGTTAATTGATTACATTTTCTGTATCTGGTGTGGCACACGAGAAGACTTAAATCAGTTTTTTGAATATCTTAACCTTGTACACCCCAGAATTAGGTTTACCATTGAAATTGGTAACCCTTACCTATACTCTCTGGATGTTAATTTGAGTATTATTAACAATAAAATTGCCACTTCTGTGTATCACAAACCAACCGATGCCAACAACCTGCTTCATTATTCAAGTTTCCACCCAAGAACAATGCTTTGAAGTTTACCGTACAGTCAAATTTTACGACTAAAAAGGATCATTTCTGACCCAGAAGATCGAGACAAGGAATGTACAAACCTTGTCGACAAATTTCAGAATAGGGGCTACTCTCCAGAAACCCTAGAAGTAGCGAAAAACGGAGCCTCTGAGATTTCACGCACTGATTTATTAAGACCCAAATCAAATGTGAAAGATACCCCATTGCTATTTATATCGAAATTTTCAAGACAGAGTTTCCAGATTTCAAGAAGTATAAAAAAACACTGGAATATTCTTCATAACAATCAAACTCTTCTGAAATTGTTTCCTACCCCACCAATGACGTGCTTCAAAAGGGGTAAAAACATAAGAGACAAGTTGGTGAAGGCCGAAAAAATACCAAAGGAGAAACAACTTTTTCTAACTACCAAAAAATGGGGTACCTTCCCCTGCTTAGGGTGTACACATTGTAATAATGTAATTAAAGGTAATGTGGTCACTCACCCGAGAAATGGTCAAAAGATTAAACTTGGAGATTACTCTACTTGTCTATCATCGAGCGTCATCTACCTGTTGAAGTGTCCATGTGGAAAAGTATATGTAGGGCAGACGAAAAGGCCCATCAAGTCAAGAGTGACTGAACACAAGTCAAACATAAGATGTAACGACCAACACTCACCAGTGGCTCGCCACTTTAACTTGCATAAACATTCAATTGCACAATTAAAATTCCAGGTACTTGAAGTTGTCAAACAACCCACAAGAGGACGTGATTACCAATCACTCCTATTACAAAGAGAGGCATACTGGATTGACAAAATGGGTTCCCTGCAGCCTTGGCGCCTAAATGAGTATTTCACCTTGAACTGCTTTTTATGATCTTGATGTACTTAATATGGAATGTTTTTTTAAAGAACAACACAAATCTGATGGTTGTACCACAATGTTTGCTTCTGGTTGTAACGATAGGGAGAGCCCAATTTTTACCTTTAGAATGAAAACAATTCTGAAAATTGCACATTGATATGCGGTCTTGTCAATTGGATGAAATGATTGTACTCCCCCTGATGTTTATTCATTACATATTTTATCAAATGTACATATCCAATAGGAACTGTTGCACTATGTTATTAATTAGGTATGTAGGGTCTATGGTTATTCATACCTTACACTGAATCACAAGAATTATCACAGTATACTCATTTTAGACTGTGAGACCATATGCTGCCATTTTTTGCTTGACCATTAGCCTTGGCACTCTCCACCCTGAAGGCTTGACAACATTGACATTTTTCTGTCCCTATCTACTTGTTGACTCAACAGGCTTGAGCCTATTTAGTCATCATTGATGACTATGCCAAGCCCCCTGTGATTTTATTTTTCTATAGCCATTGACTTTTATCTTTCCTTCCTCTAAGCGTGAGCGGATTGATGTGAACATCATTTCACACGTTTGTTACGTAGTTTTCTTCAGACATTTATATGGTATGCCTCTCACGTCTCCATTTAGATTGCCCCAGGTCGGCGTTCGCATTACACCCCTATTCTCCCTTCATTTCATTGTTTCTTTTTTAGCTTACGCCTCTTCTGGCTCCCACTTTATAGTATATCTATATTTGGTTTATCACTCTAAAATGGCCGACTGCTTGGGTACTCACTCTTTAGTCCTTCTTCCACTTCATTCCTAGGACTTTTCCTTTATTAAGATTCCACTGGGCGCATGACGTTTCCATGGCTCCAGTGTAAGAAGCTTTTCTCGCGGAAACAGACCCTGTGTAGAGTTGTCCCCCAGCGCTTCAGGTAGGCGCGTGAGAGTCTATATTACCCCTCTTTAGGGACTTGCTAGAAAGTTCTCGTCTCTAAACTGTGCTCTCTTTACCTCTTACTTCACAGTTGATTTATTATAGAGACCGTCTTCCTGGCATTTTCATGTTCGATCGTGCAAGCATTATTGACTCCGACTTGAACTGGTGTCTTCAATCCCGTCATGAGCATAACCTCATTAAGGTATATTTCCTCACCTATTTCACCCTCTTTCACTCCGTAATGCCCTTATCATTATTTTTTGACTGCTGCTTACAGTTGGATCTGGTTTTGTTTTTCAATTAGTTTTCATTCGCATGCTGAAATTTCTAGTGCCGCCGCATATCAGATGTTTAAATCTGAGACAAGAGGTTTTCACTGATTGCTTGGGTTCCTTTTCACCCTACTTCCTACTATTATTCATACTTACGTTAGGTAAGTTACTTTGAATTTATTTTTACTAAACTTATTTTTACTAACTTTAATTGTCTGGATACACACAGCTAAGTGCCAACATTTTTTCTGCTTTCTTTGACTCCATAGAAACTTTAATCGCATACGCTCTGCATTGAGGAATGCTCCCCCAGGAATTCAGCGATGCGCTTACTATTCCTTTTCTACTTTCCGGTTCTACATTATTTGGATTTGTGCACTTAAGGGTAATTATTTATATCTGTATTACCTCTTGCTTACATACCAAAGTTAGAGATTTTGTGAATTAGTAGGAATCTTTCACTTCCAACGTCTGTAGCCTACTTGTGCCTTTTACTTGCCAATTATAGATATTGGCTATGTTTACTGAATACTTATACTGATGATCTAACATTACAGGATGGGGACCACTACGTGGCCCTGCATATCTTTAAACATAGTTTCTTGGGTTTATCAAAGAGTGTATTTTCAATGACAACACATATGAGAACATGTTGAATCTTTTCGCCTATATTGATGGGGCTGAGGACCGCCTTGGGCGCAACATGGGAGACTGATATTTAAGTTGAAAATGGAGAGTATGGTATATAAAAATTGTAATTTGTGTCTACATAAAAGTTTCTGAACCAATGTTTTCTCTTTATATTAAGAGTCCAACTTTGTCTTTATGAAGAAGAGGAGATCATCCTCGAAACGCGTCGCTAGTTGATTTGGACTTCACTTTTTTATTCAATTTTGGTGTCATCTATAGATACTGTCTTGTTTCTTTGTTCTGTAAATAACTTTGTTTTGAGAAAAAATAATTTTTGAAACAGCATTGATCTGATATAAATATTTTTTTGTCACACATTTCTGTGTTTGCTTACATTTGTCATACAGCTTTATTTAAATAATAGTATTGGTCTTGTCCAAACATTTGAAAGTGTGCAGGAGACGTGAGGATTCCTAGGTTGAATCCTCTTCCTTTTAACCATGTGAGTCTCAGAAAGATCTTTTGTTGATACGTTTGCAACAAAGATTTAAATTAAAATCTTTCAAAACGGCCATCTAATAAGCGTATTTGCGAGGATACCAATCTTTATTTTGATTTTATTGAGCATTTGTATTGCCCTTTATACAACAGGATTGTATTTCAAAGCGGCAACAAACAGTAAACTACAGTCATTGTCCTACTACGTCTTGTGGCATTCGGCCGTGCAAGTGCATTGAAGAGAAGTTCAGGGGATGGGGATGGAAGGAGGAGCTGGTGAGTGGACAAGTGATGGAAGGGAGCCCGGGACAGAGGTGCTAAGGGGAGCCAAGGAGGAGAACCTCAGTCTAAGTGCTAGAACAGGCGACTCTCAAGGGTGGTAACATTTCTCTAAATTACTTCTGCTTGGGCTCTAATTCCTTGAAATATCACCCCCCAAATATTTATACTGTTTGGCTGTTTCTAGTTTTTGAATTTTATGCTAAATACCTTAAATTGTAGCCTTTATTAATAGCTTGTTTATTGGGCTTCAATATCATTACCTTAGTTTTCTGAACATTAATTGATGCGTCCAAATCCTTTAAAAAACAATTGATGGCATCAAGTCCCTTTTAAAATCCAATAGAAGTGAGATCACATATGATTAGATCATCAGCATGCGCCATATATTGAAGACTAGCTGTTGCCCATGGCTTTGTTTGTGTGGATTTGGGGATTTGGTACAATAGTGGTTCTCCCATCAGGTGCCAGGATTATCAGAAAGTTAGCTGAGCTATGGAATAGGCCACGTAAAACTGCCTATGTGAGAAGCAGTCTTCCCTTATGTCAATACCGCTACCTTTAAAGTCTGCCCCTGTGATTTGTTGATGGTCATGGTGACACAAACCTTTAAGGGGAACTGAAGTCTTTTGAATTCAAATGGATATTCTGATGGTAATAAGAGGTATTCGTGGTATGAACACACTCTCCCTGGTTACCACTGTAGACTCAATCACATTTCTGTGGAGAACTTTCACTCGCAATCTGGTGCCGTCACAGAATTTAGGTGGGGTGAGGTTCTGCAATAACATCACACATGCTCCTACTTTGAGAAGAAGTTTGTGTTCGGGAAGACCGGGAGGATTTAAAGTGTTCAAGAACTCAACAGGGTTGTGGACTGCTTCATCACTTTGAACCACTGAGTTTACAGATTTGTACACCATTTAGACTGCTACGAAATAATTAATAAGTATCTTATTGATTACGGCAGCCATGCAACTCTTTGCCATTAAAGTGGTATGCTCACATAACCCTTCTGTAGATTTCTCCATTAGCTTTGTTATGTCCGGGTACATTTTGAATGTGAGGTCTGCTAGGGAATTGACGACTGTGCCTAGGTTGGGAGGGTTGACAATTTTGCTCTCAAATACAGGATATTCTCTGTTACCAATTTTAAGAAGCATTTAGGAAATGCACTTTATATTGAAGATTTAAAATGTGAATCTTTACTTTTCTAACATCTTCAGTTTGTGAGATGTGGGTATCCCTTCAAAAACAATTCATCCCTCTATTCCACCTTCCTTAACTGTATTTTCAGAAAATGGTAAAACACGTGTTTCTCTATTTTTGAAGAAGTCTAAATACCAATTTTCACATCAGTAACATCTTCCGTTTTTGAGATACAGGTATGCTCATAAAAAAAGAACAGCTGGTGTCCGAAATATGGGGCACTCCTGTCTCATGCACACCTTTTTGATAAAAGGATCCTCCGGAAGTGATATCATACATGTATATGCATACATTAAAACACAAAGAGTGTGATGAGATTCTTGGAAAAAATATGAGCAATGATGGTAGTGAGAAGGTTGAATTTTCAAGTCTTCCTTTATATAGAAATTAAAGCTGCACAACGCCTTTCAGGAAAACACTGCCTTCATCAGGTGCAAATTAACTACCTACAATATAATGAGATCTAATAACACTAAGTGCATTCGAGGATTAAATCATATATAAACATGTCTTAATGTACAATTCTTCATGAGGGAACATAAGATGGTAATTGATCAATATACTTTCTAACCTTATGCTATGAATTGCTAAGGGTTCAAATTAAATATTCAAATATTTTGATGGTGATATGGTATCAAGAATAAGTGTATTAGTAAACGTAGCCAATAAACCAAAAGAATTAAACATGCAGAGAATCAAGGACGCTTAACAGAATAGACTGCATGTGACGTGTCATGTATATCTGAAGAAAGAGTGTCTATAGCCTGAATATACAAATCCCAAGAAAAAGGTGAAATATGGTGTGTCTAAATAAAATCACCATGCCAGACGAGCCAGGTAGTAAGATATAAAGGGAACAGAAAGAATACCTCACAAATTCGTGAGCAGCCACTCGGTCACAAATAAAGCAAGTAGGCAACCTCCTCGGTCACAGAGAGATTGTGAGTGGCATCTCATGAGTTCTACTGGAGAAAAGAAGGAAATAACAAAGCCTTAACAAATGAACCCAACGTATTTATGGGTGAAATAGCCGAAAAATAATAATAAGAACCTATCCATCGAGTAATGGAAAATTGGCCAGACCGAAGTATCAGTAAAACTCCATCGCGGACTCAAGGTAAGTCGCCAGTAAAGCTGAAATGACACATTCATACATGTAACACGATCATTAATGAAAAATCCAATGTCTTAACACATAAGAGAACACTAAGTTTAACCTGTAGGTCTACCACCGTGGTTCACGAAGAGTGCCGTTGCAGAAGACGCGAATGGGATTGTTGGAGTAGAGGTAACCATAGAAACAGGAAAGTAAAGTAAATTAAATACTCAAGAAAAAAGGTAGTGGAAAAGGCCTTCGTAGTCATGGAAACCAGAAGTAAACAGAAAAAGAAGACTATGGGCCTCATTACAACCCTGGGTTTGGACCATGGTGCTATTAGCACCATGGTCCATGCCGGATTCCACCATGGCGGATGGCGGATTTACCGCCCCATTCCAAGGTTGGCGGGGCGGTAAATCCCCATTCACCATGGCCCCTTCCCCATTCCCATTTTTGGCCCATAGGGTTCAATGGGAATGGGGAAGGCGCTAATTACGGCACCGTAAATTACGGTGCCGTAATTAGCACCAAGGTCCCTTAGCGGGTTGGACTTTAACACCTGCAAAAAGCAGGCGTTAAAGTGTGAATCCGGCGTTAAGGGTTTAACGGCGCCGCAGCCTTTTACGGCGCCTTTAACCCCTTAATGACAGGGTTGTAATGAGGCCCTATAAAGAGGAGAACAATCATTGTGCCTTCTACCACGTAGATAAAGGGGTATATAAGACGTCTAAGCCGAAAATGACTTGAGTAAAAATATCGACGACTCCACGAGCGTCGAGTTCAACATTTCTGAAGCCTTCGATGCCCATCCCAGATAAGACTTATACTACTTTACCAAGGAAGGATTCTTTCAAATCACTAACCTCAATTTATGGGGAAAATGAGCCATCGCATAACGATGTGCCATTTGGCCTACAATATGGTACACCAAATGTGCCTGAGAGTTTTATTTCAGAGGAGTCGAGGTTAAACAATCTTTATGACAACTTGCAGCCAGCCAGTGGAGTGGACACTTCCCCAGAGCTTGAATTTGGTGAACCTGAAGCTGGTGAGCCTGCAGATGCATCATATAGACAGTTAAAGTGCAAGGTTATAGATTACTTGGGATGGAGTAGACCTACCCTTCCCTTCGAGCAGGATGATCTAGCAGACATCTTTGATAAGGGCCCACAAATGGATCCCATTTTACTATTCCACATTGTTCTTCACAAAAGGGTGACAGCAAATTGGGAAACGCCAGAGTCAAGTTGGGCAGTAAACAAAAACCTCACTAGAAAATTCTGCCCATCTAGTAGTGACCCCAACTACTTGACAAAACAGCACACCCCAGAAAGTCTGGTGGCACAGACAGATACAGCAACTTCAAAACAGGCAGCTACTGCAACTTCAGAACAGGCAGTTTACCCAACCATCCCTCCATATAGGGATGATAAGAGAGTAGATGCATGTGCAAGGAAAATATTTTCAGCAGGGAGCATAGCTCTTAAATCGGCCAACTCCACATGTGCCTTAGCAAAGTTCTCAGTCACTCTATGAGACTTTATTTCCAAGGCGGCTGAGCATATTCCCGAGGGGGAGGAAAGAGACGGATTCTTGGCTATTGTTAGAGACAGCAAAGAAGCCATGTGCAAGTCTCCTCAGTCAGGTCTGGATTCTACTGAAAACATGAGCAGAGCCATGGCAACAAGCACCGTAATTCGCAGATTTGCTTGGTTGAGGAAGTCTGGATTTGCGCCGGATGTGCAATCTAGACTCCTTAACATGCCTTTTGACGGGTCTCACCTTTTTGGCAGCAAGGCTGACGAAAGCCTTGAAGTTGCAGACCTCTAAGGCGGCAGCCATATCCTTAGGGGCCGCTTTTAGGCAGCCTCAGCCCTTTCACCCCAGTGGACAGCCTTGGAGGGGTAGATCTTTTTGCTACTACTCCTCAGTTGGAAGAGCGAGAGGAATGGCTTGTCAAAGAGGCCAAAGAAGATTCCCTTGTTGTGGACGAGGGAGAGGTGCAAAGCCTGCTTAAGTCGGGGCGTCCTTGCCAACAGCCACTGCTTCAGCCGCCTCAAAACCTCTCTGAGGTATTGAGTCACGAAACACTAGTGGGAGGCAGGCTGTCTCAGCATCTGAAAGAATGGCGAGGCATTACTTTGGATGCTTAGGCATTGGAAACCATAGCCCGAGGTTACTGCCTTCCTTTCATTCAAAGACCTCAGAACCATCCACCGGGGAGCCATTCTTTCAGGGTTGCAGATCTGCTCCTTGTGCAGGAAATGTTGACCCTGCTAGACAAAGGCGCTAGCGTAGAGGAACAAAGGATGGTACTCTCCATATTTTCTAATACCCAAGAAGGCCTGAGACCCATCTTGGACTTGAGATACTTGGAACAAGTTCTTCAGGAAGGACAAGTTCAAGATGGTCACACGTTCGCAGATCCTTCAGGCCCTCCAACTCCAGGATTCAATGGTGTCATTGGACCTTCAGGTTGCTTATTTTCTTGTGCCAATCCATCTCAAGCACAGGAAAGTACTCGAGGTTCGCCGTGGGCGGTTCTCATTATCAGTTTCAAGTTCTGCCTTTCGGGCTGACCTCCTCCCAAGGGTTTTCACCAGGTGATGGCAGTGGTGGCAGCAAGTATCAGGAGAGGGGGATTCACGTCTACCCCTACCTGGATGATTGGCTGATCAGGGCGCGTTCTCCCAAACAAGCACTGGATCGTCCTAACTTCACCTGTCACTCTTCACAGACTGGGCTTCTCCCTCAATTGCAAGAATTCCCACATGACACCATCTCAAAAACTCCATTTCATCGGGGCTGAACTGGATACTTCCTTGGGAAAGAGCTTGCCACTCGAGGTGAGGGCTCAAGACATTCTGCAGATGGTCACAAAATTTCAGAGTGCCCAGCGTCTGCCAGCCTTTGACTTTTTGAGGTTGCTCGGCCTCATGGCATCCTGCATTTTTCGGGTGCCAGAGGCTCACCTGAGAATGAGATCCCTTCAGTGGGCTCTCGGGACCCAATGGTCTCAGTTCTCGGGCACCATGTCAGACCTACTTTAGGTTCCAAGCAGGGTCTCACAGAATCACCCACAGGAGCCCACACCAACGAACTGACAATCACGGTCACTGGTCTCCATCGGAGTCTAAACTACACATCAATCTTTTGGGGCTCAGAGCAATCAGACTTGCCCTGAAGGCTTTTCTGCGCACTGTCTGTACGGGGAAAGAATGTCCTGATAATGACAGACCACACAGTGGCCATGTACTACCTCAACAAGAGAGGTGGTGTAGGGTCACTACCACTGTGCAGAGAGGCAATGCAGCACTGGTACTGGCCAATTCAAGAAGGAACCTCCCTATCGGCAGTACAACTAGCCCAGGAGGAGAACACGGCGGCGGGCGCTCTGAGCATGCAGAGCATTCTCCCACGAGTAGGAACTAGCTCAGGAAGTCCCTCAAGAGATCTTCACCCTTTGGGTAACCGCTCAAGAGGATCTGTTTGCGGCCAGTGTCCACCGGAAGTGTGACTGTTCTGCTCCATGGAATTTCCCCCAAAATAAGCTATAGGAGACACGTTCATGGTGGACTTGGAGTTTCCACTCCTATACTTGTTTCCTTCCGTCCATGTCATTCCTCACGTGATTAGGAGGTTGACAAAGTTCATGAAACACATGATCCTGATTGCCCCGGATTGGGCCAGGAGGACGTGGTACCCGGACCTTCTGGACATGCCCATCTACCCTCCAATTCGTCTTCCACAAAGAGAGGACCTTCTCTCACGAGAGGAGGGTCCGGTTCTCCATCCAGAGGTCAAGACTCTCAGCCTTCTTGCATGGTTTCTGAGAGGCTGAGATACAAGGATTTGGATCTCCCGGATGATGTAATGGAGATTTTGTTTTCAACCAGAAGGCCAGCAACACAGTACTTGTACCATTTCTTTTGGAACACATTCTGCAGCTGGTGCAAAGACAAGAATGTAGACCCTTCACTATGCAAAACACCAGACCTGTTATATTTTCTATTATACCTAGCCAATCTGGGGCTCCATGTTGGAACAATTAAGGGCTATTTAGTGGTGCTATCCATCTTTAAGCGCTCGTCTGAGGAATCCTCATATTTTAAGATCCTACTGGTAACACAATTTCTGAAGGGACTCACCAACGTGTTCCCCCCCGCCCCCCCATCTCCTTTCCAGGTTCCAGTTTGGGACCTTAATCTGGTATTAACATTTCTTATGTGTGCACCATTTGAACCTCTGCATTCATGGCCATTAAGGTTGCTAACCTTTAAAACCATTTTATTGGTAGCACTAACGTCAGCCTGTAGAGTGAGTGAATTGCAGGCACTATCATCTAAACCACCCTTTTACTATCTTCCACAAGGCCAAGGTTGTCCTGAGAGTTAAGCTTTCATTTTTACCTAACATCATTTCAGATTTTCATGAAGGACCGAAAATTGTATTGCACACTTCTATCCTCCACCTCATCCTGGCAAAGAGGAGGAGTGGTTACACAGATTGGCTCCACGTAGAGTTCTAAGCTTCTACATATCTAGATTAGCCAAACTTCGTATAGATGATATGCTTTTTATAGGCTATACAGGTCACAAACTGGGTCAGGCCGTGACAAAGCAGACCTTATCCAGATGAATCATTCTAGCAATTTCAGAATGCTATAGGTTGGCGGGTAAAGATCCTTTAGAAGGCTTAAGGGCCCATTCCACCAGGGGATGGATACCTCTATAGCTCTGCAAAGGGGTGTCCCGATCAAAAACATTTGTGAGGCGGCTACGTGGTCTACTATACACACGTTCACAAAGCATTACTGCCTTGATTCTTCCCTCGGTCAGGTTGGAAGCTTTGGAAAAGCTGTCCTCCATTTGGTTCGTGGAAACCAGTGAGCACATTCTTACTCCCTCCTCCAAAACAAACACTCCTTTGAGAGTCTGTCAAAGATTAGGAATATGTGGGAGGACACAGTCCATTCAAAGAACAAGTTACTTATCCCTGGTAACGTTATTTCGACTGGATGTTCCTCCCACATATTCGTCATCGCCCTCCCAGACTACCCCACAGTAGAATTTCCCATGCTATTACAGCTTTTGCTCCTTCAAAGCTTAATATGGTCAAACCCGTGGCTATGCGGGTAGTTTCTGCTGAAAGAAAGAACAGAACTGAATTCAACGGGTGCTGCGTGTGCTATATCTCTTGAATGACATCACCCTCGAGACGGAGGCCCTCGAGGGACATAGAGTAGACTGCATCGACCCCCCGAAGAAGATAGGACACAAAAGTGTTGGAGGTTTTCCTATGGTAAACGGCTTTATAAGTGTACCGAGGGTTCCCAGTCTGTCGACGGGGAATATTCTAAGCATGTGAATCCATGAAAGATACCAATGCTGGAGAAATGGAGTTACAGGTAAACTATTCCCTTATCTCACACTATTTTGTATTTAGAGGTAAGGAATGGCAATAGGTTTTTCTTAGTATAGGCCCTTTTTATTTGACTAGGCTCCACTAGGACTGTATTATTATTTGATGGTCGTAGCTTGCTCCTATCTTAGATTTAAGTTTAGATTAGGCGTTTATCTCGCCCATTTTTACAGTTTAATAAACACACTTGAACTGTGATCACTTGTGTCTGTCTTGCTTTGATGCCATGCCTGCCTTACACTTAAGCCCATGTGTCTCTGCTCTTCTAGATTGTGGGCCAATCTTCATGTTTAGAGCTTTCTCGTTCCCAGGAGAATACAATTTGTTCATTCATACATGCGTTCTGTACGAGTCAACTTCTGTTTGTTGGAGTGCCACTTTGTAACAGTGAGGCCTCCATGGGCCATGTGCGTGGGTCTTAATGCAAAATGGTTCCTGCCACATCCATGCCGAAGAAAAAAGTGTTTTTTATTACTTGTCAGGGACACAACACCAACAAGCAGGAGTTGACTCATACAGAACGCATGTATGAATATACAAATTGTATTCTCCCTGCAACTTAATGGATCTAAACATAAAAGCATCCCAAGGTATTTCTCAGCCTTTGGCCTTCTGGAGCTTCTTACTTCATGGGAAGGCATCTCTCTGGGAGTAGGGACATGCTTGTTTCCCTGTGGGGGTTACCGGTAAAGGTTGGAATTGTTAGGGGGTTTGAGGGTCGCTGTTACTACCTCGTCATGATGCTGCCCAGGGGAGCACAAGCTGGGGTACGGGAGTGAAGGCTTCTTTAACTACCCCCTTTGTTGGTGAATACCCTAGCTGATATCTTCTTGAGGTTGGATGCTTCAGTGACTATCTCCTTGGAATCTCTATCTTGACAGGAGAAGTGGAGGTTTATACAAGCTCTTTGCACTATACCCCATATGACTGTGGTCTTCTGTAGGAATAGGAAGGGTAGCCGAGTCCCTGTGACTGCCCCATGCCTTTGCGCAGGGACCAAGATGTGATAGTCTTGGGATCCTGGTGTACCACCTGTGGGTCCAGCATTCAGTAGCTTGGGCCCACCCCATCCCCTATTTGACACCTCACTGTCAGGTCCCAGAAGGGGACTACATCACACTACACAGTTTAACTTCTCACTATGCCTTTACCAGGAATATCAAGCTATATCATACTCTAATATTTTGCCAAACATGCCCCGTTGGCTGAAGCACAAGCCCATGTCACTTGGTTTACAGGACAACTGGTTTTGGAACAAACCTGACTCAGTAATGTGTATTCAATTAGATCACATCATGCTGATCAAAAAAGATGTTGAAATTGTCTTGTTCCTTTAAGTCTTAGACTTCCAATAAGGGGCTGCAATCTCACTTCCCAGTAATACTTCTGACAGAAGGACCAGATTTGATCAGTGCTACACCATTGGCTTCCTCTGCCGAGGTAGAACCCTTGTCTGTGCCCAAGATGGGCCTTGTTGGAGCTTCATGTGATGCAAGATTGGCACCAGGAATCTACCCCCTTTTGATTTCTGTCTCCAAGGAGGTAATTTATGACCTGAGATAGTGATAAGTAAAAGATATACTTCTGTTATGAGCATCTCTCCTCTTCCCTACAACATGTATATCCAAAAAAGACTGGTTCATCAGAGTCTACATGGCTTCCTACGATCCACAAAGAAAGTGTGCTAGTTTAGGCTCGATACAATCGACTTTCTCTATTTCAGAAAGCGGAATGGGTAGTGGTTTAAAAAGCATTGAAAAATCACATATGCTGTAATTAAAATATGCACTCACCTTCGGTTTCAGCTAGCGCAAATTTTTATGTTAAAACATGTAGGTGCAGTTTGCATGGTACAGTGGTTCATCATTTTAGTAAGAGCATGGTAAACGGGCAGCGGAGGTTAAAGCTATTGTTAAAATATTTAGCACAAAGGGTGCATCCAAGGTAGCAGTTCTTTAAGCCAAGTATTATGTTGAGTGCAGTAATAATAAATGTTCTGATTTTTTAGTGATCAGTACTGGTGTTGGGCTTTTTTTGCACTCCCTGTATTTGGCAGATAGTGGGACTGAGGCACTGGGGCAGAGTGATTTGTTCAATTAGATTGATCTTGGAAGACATTCCTGGCTCCACAGGCAGGAATCTAGACAGGAATTTAGCCCTTTGAACACAACCTCTCCCTTCCCAATAAGTACCCTTTTTAGTAAAATGCTACTCGTTTCCAACATGCTAAAAAACATTAATGTTAGAAACAACAGGCAAAGTAAAAATACCTCAATTTCCATTCATCTAATTGAATCAGTTCTTAAATGTATTCAACGTTGTTAAAATTACTTGCATCACTTGAGCCATGTGCAACATTTTTTTTCCGTTTTGTTACTATACGCGCTGTTTTGTATTAATTTAGAACAGATATTTTTTCTGTTTTTGTGTGTCTTATTCTGTGTTAATCAACTCCTATTATTTTGTTTTCTTCAAAGCCTAGATCCAGAAAATGACCCGTTGTGCTTGCTGCTGATTATAGATTTCCTGTCTCTTCGAGCCAGGGAGTATACGTTTCTTACACGGATGTTTCAAGATTGGGAGGTGAGTTTATAGCATGCTGATGTCAGTGAGGCAGGAACTCTTGTTGAAGTGGGCTTTTTCCACCCTTTTGATCCGTCTGCTTTTGGCGTGGGTTGCTCTAATGCGAAGCGTGAAGATTTGCTCGTTATTGTTTGCAGCGTTGGTTGTATAACATTTGTTCTATCATATTGTTCCCTGAAGAATGTTTGAAAAATCTTTCATTGTGGGTATAATGATACAGTGCAAATATTTTCTTAAACTACTGCATGCCTCATCTCTCTGTGCATACTGATTGAATGCTAGTTTGTGATGCTTTTAAACTGCTTGCATAGCCACCATTTGTTTCTCTGCTCTCTTTTCTTTTACTACTTGTTACTCTTACATCTGACTCCTGTATTGCCAACTCTTGGGAAGCCTGTGCCGCATTGTGATAAGACTATGACGTGTTGTCTGGGGAGTATACAGAGTATCTCTTCTACATGTTGCTGGTCCACCTGTATGCTCCATTTGTGTTCGCATCTCTTGGCTGCTTCTTTTATGCTTGTGTCCATTTAGTTCTTTTTGTAAAGTGCATGGTAAACAAAAGGTGGCTTTCTGGCACTACCTAGGCGAGAGACATACTAACAGCCGGGCTGAGTGAACAACAAAGTCTTAAGTTCATAGTGAAAAGTAGCAAAAGAAGAATAATGGTGGAAGCCAAGAGGTGCTGAATTTCAAAAAGGGAAGGAGTCTGAACCATAAAATAGCCATCACACGGAAACAGGAATTTAGGGGCCAATGGGAGTTTGTGATGAGGTGCAAATGGGGGAGGAGGGCATTCCTTTACAAAGCAAGAAGGGGGCTGTAACTGAGAGGCAGCAGAAGACAATTCAAAGCATTTTAAATTCAATCTGCTGTACATGGGTAGCCAATAGATTTTGGTGAGGTAGCTACAATACTCATACATCCCGTTCCTTTTCCTCCTTCCTAGTGGGCGTCTCCCAACATTGGGACGGTACCGAAACCTTTGGCAAAAAAAATTGAGCTTCCCCTTTAAATTCAGTCCAGCATTGCGGCAGCACTGCGTTGGTCATCGGAAACGCCCCTCAAGGCCCCACCCTCCAGCGGCTCAACTTAGTCCCCTTTTCTGCACGTACTCTCGGACCTGGCAGCTAGGGGCAGAGACTTTTTAACTTTCTGCTTGCTCCCCTTTGTTTTGTTTTCCAATCTTTGCCTCCCTTTGGTGCCTCCCCCGCCCCGGTGCATGCCGGCTGCCGGAGGATTCACGAGATGTGAATCCTGCAAACGCTTTTTCCTGACCTCGGAACCCCATGTACTCTGTCTTGAGTGCCTGGTGACAGACCACCACTGGGACACGTGCGTGGCTTGCAGCGCTCTCGGTCACCGGGCATTGAAGAATCGGTTGTCACTTTGGAGGAAAATCTTCCACGCTTCTCCTCCAGGTCATCTTAAAGAGTTTGTCTCCAGGACCCCACATTAAGACAAATAAAAGGGTGCAAGGGACTTTTTGAGGGATATCAACGTATGGGCCTCTGCGCCTTAGGGTCTCTTGTAGTACAAAAAAGGTGCTGTATGCATATGAAAATCAAAACCGAGAAATAAGTCCCTCCACTCCGTTTAACATAATGTGGTACATTGTTGCTTCATATTTAGTCATGCGCCACAAAAAGTAGAAATTTCACACAACTGTTTAGCTGAGATCCAACTCCAATTTTTATTGAGTGGTATTTTATATTGCAAAAGTGGCCCTTTGTGATAACACGCGTTTCGACGAACACAACGCCTTTCTCAAATCAGGGCTAGTTTCAAAAAAGTGAATGAATCAATTCTAATTAGTTTTCAAAAGAATGAATGCAACACAATGGTGAATGTAACCAGCAAAACACAAAACATTGGAAGTAATCCAAAAACCAAAAAAACATAAATCACAAACAGTATATTTCATTATTGTAGATTTGCCGTTGCACATGTATTTAGTATGATCAAATTTGCATTTGCACTATCAATTCGTATTTGTAGTTCATAATGGTCATATGGTTTCATATATTGCATTGTTCATTAAACCACAGACACAAAGTGTGGGGAAAGGGAGGGATGGTTAGGGAATGAATTTAGAGAGAATGCACACAAAAAAGAGGGAGAAATGAAATCTTATGAGCATTGGTAATGGATGCTTGCATAATAGAAAGTGTGTAAGTACACCTATTGCTAGGTGGAAAACCACATTTTACCTATATTTTGTATCACTTTTTAAAATGCTTGAGTATAAGGTATGTCATGGGTAAATCCCTCCTGGTGAGTAAAAGAATCTTTGTTAATTTTTGCTTTTTGTATGCTCAGTACAGCATTTTGCAATTATTGTACCCTAGCGCGTAATATTTATGTGTCCTGCTTGCTGAAATGTTAAGTACCTTGCCTTAGATAGGCACATATTTTAAGTTGTCTCTTGTTACAAAAAGTGTGCATGTCACATGTTGTTTGCCTATCCCACTCATAAAATTCGACCAGTGCTTATCTGTTTACACATAAACCGATCGCTTTTGAAATGCGCACGCGCTTTTTCTTTTTTATCATGGATTTCTAAATGGTTGTACGCAGATTAGTGCCCTGAATCACCACATCTAAACTTTCGTTTCTTTACTTGCCACATCTCAATTAAATATGCTCATCCTAAAGTCTATTAGTTATTGCCTCAATTTGTTTAAGGATTTACCTGAAAAGTCCTGTATTCCCAACGTCCGTGCGTCCGTGCCCACGTTCAACCGCGGGCTGAAGCCAATTGTATTTGTTTGCTGTACATTGCCATGGAAACAGAAGTAGTCTTACTTCTGTTTCTGTTACGGGTGCCATATTTTGGGTTGTATCTCTAACCTTTCAATGGGAGGAGTGTTATTCTACACAGAACTTTCTTTGCTCAACTTTTTGGCAATCCAAACACTTACGTGCCATTCGCAACATTCACTCATACATATTAGAAAAACAAGTCCTCTAACTAAACGTTGTTTTGTAATCTAATTGTTGGACTGTAAGTAACTAAAATAACCATAGTCTCCCTACGGCCCGATGTACTTGAGCCATAGATTATTACACTGAGACTGAATCACAAGTTCTAAAAGCTGAAACTCAAAATCCTTTTCTTATTTCTCCTGTACAACTGGTCTTTTTTTGAATTTTCAAGTATGGCAACTAGTACTTATTTGGGTAACTTATAAGCGTAATGGTATCATACCACCCAATTAAGAATTTTGCCCGCGGTGTCCTTCGGTCGTCCAAGCGTCCAAGCTTCCCTCAGAGCCAAAAGAACCATTGGCGTCAAGTCCCATTGGCTTTGAAAGCTGTTCCATCGGCAGTAAATTCCTTGGTGTCGACTGTTAGCGATGGTCCCTTCATACCGCTGTGAACGTCGGGGTTCTTCGACTTCATGCAATCAAGCTTTGGCGCCGATGACCAAGGGGATGTCGACCCCGTTATTACGGGAGCATCGATATTATTTTGACGATCAGGTCTATTTGTTAGCACTAGCTCAGGGTTTGCTAGACGCTAGTGGCCAAGATACATCCCCAGACCTTGAATTACAGCAAAGCCAGCCCTACAGGCATGCCAATACGAAATTACAGGCTTTGGTTGACCGGGTTGTAGACATCCACTAACACTATGGCTCCTCTACCTCCTCCTCCCTTTACCTCTCAGGCTCCTCTGCCACTTCCGATGGGTAGCTCTCTTCCCTGTACTCCTCCACGGAAGTCTTTCAAAAGTGGCAATCTGATCCACATAGCTACTCTCAACTCTTGCTCTGCTGTCAAACATTCCTCTGACATCTGCCACCTCCTTGAACTCCTGGACCTAGATGTTCTCGCTCTTACCGAGACCTGGTCTAAGGCCAGCTCTTTCATGAGTATTCACACTCCTCCCTGAGGGCTACACAATCCTCTCTGAGCCCAGGTCCAACTGGCCCAGAGGCGGAGTAGCCCTGATCTTACCTGAGTGGATTCCTGCCTCCATCATCCCCATTCGAACCTAATCCTCCTTTGAATGTCTGGTCTGCAGGCTCTCTATCTCTCCTGGCTTCTCTCTGACCTTGGCCACCTTCTACAGGGCACCTGGCCAGGTTACCTTCTTCCTCTCTGAATGGGCTGACCTCACTTCTCTCCTTTCCTCTAGCTCCCAGGTTCTCTTTGGGGATCTCAACATCCACCTGGACTCTCCAGACTCCTCTGGGCTTTTCCACAACCTTTGAGACTCTGTCCCTTAACATTCTATCCTCTGGTAAGACTCACTCTGCCGGGCACACTTTGGATGCTCCCTCTTCAGACATCCCCCTCTCTAATCCTCTCACTAATCCTCTCTCCTGGACAGCCCACTCTCTTCTTTGTTCTGACTTGAAGCTTCCTGTCCCCATGACAAAGGCCCACCCAAAACTGCCCTTTGCGGTCATTTGACCTAAGAAGCGAGTGTCAGTGTCTGCCTTTGCCTCCACTTTCTCTCCACCACCTATTCCTGCGGCTGACTCGAATCCTGATACAGCCCTTTCCAACCTTCACCTTTCTTTCTCTAACATTCTGGACATCCTTGCCCCTGTCATGTGGAACTGCATGAAGCCTGCCAAAAAGTTCAACTCTTGGTACAGCTCCGATCTGGCCGCTCTGAAATGCAAGTGCAGAGCAGCTGAACGGAAATGGGGACCTTCGGGTGCACCAGTCCGACAAACTGGCCTGCTGCCTACTCCAAAGGCAATACAGACTCCATCTTCTCTAAAAAGAGGGTCCATATTCAAGCCTGCATCTCTGCGGTTTCTAACAACACAGCCGAACTCTTCAAAATCTACAAGGAGCTGGCCAATCCTATTGCAGTATCTTCCTCTTATACGCCTACTCAGGCCCTCTCCATGGCCCTGGCCTCTCATTTCACCCCTAAAACCTAGGATATGTTGTCTGCACTCACCCTCTTCTGCCTTCTCGCCCCCTCTGCCTCTCTCAAGCCCTCCTTGGCTGCCTCTCCTTCTCTCCTCCCTCTCTTCTGTCACACCTGATAATGTTTCCAGACAAGTCCGGTATATGTAAGTCTCATCTAAACGGGTGACGCCCTGGCCCTCCAGAACCGTTATGGACAAAATTGGTTCTCTCACTCAAGCCTTGGCTGATTTCTGTAATCACTCTTTCGCCGCTGGAGTTTTCCTTTCTCCTCTCAAGCACTCCCTTGTGCAACCCCTTCTAAAAAAGCTTTCTAACGACCCCTCCATTTCGACAAACTATCACCCGGTCTCTATCACTCCTTTCCTGGGCAATCTCCTGGAGGAGTTGGCTATCTCCCAGCTAACCCTCCACACTGAAGCTTTTGGTTGTCTCCATGACCATCGGTCTGGCTTCAGAGACTGAAACTGCTCTCCTGAACACCTGTAAAGATCTGCTCTCTAACCTTGACTCTGGCTCTCCCTCTGTCCTCATTCTCCTTAACCTATCCTCAGCTTTTGACATGGTGGCGACAACATCCTGATAACTCGTCTCCGTGATACCCTGGGCATCCCAAATCAGGCTCTGGCATGGCTGTCCTCTTTACACTTGGACCGACCCTCCCAGGTTCACCTTTAGTCTTAACTCTCCACCACCTCTCTCTCCACATGTCTACCTGGACCCTTTGGCCCTCCTGATCTCTATCTTCTCCTCTAGCTTTCAGTGTTATGCGGATGACACGTGGCTCTCTTTCAGGCTATCCTCAGCCACCTCTTCCTTGCTCATCCCTGACTTTCTATATGCTATTCAAGCATGATGCACTTCTAAGTATCTCTGCCTTAATGCCAGTAAGACTGAGATCCTTCCTGACCCATGAGCCCTCTGCCCTCACCCGCTTGTGAGGCAAAAAACCTTGGGGTCATCTTCGACTCCAATCTCTCCTTCTCTCCACACATCACTGCCCTTGCCAGAAAGGCCCATTTCCAGCTGCACCTCCTTAGAGGTATTCTCCCTTTTCCCACCTGCCCTAGAAGCTCACTGTCTCCAAAGCTGTGGTTCTATCTAGGCTGGACTACTGCAACATCCTCTTTCTCAATCTGCCTAACTCTACTCTTCGCCCTCTACATTTCATTCAGAACAAGACTGCAAGACTTATTCTTGGCCTCAAGCCTAGGGAATGCATCTGAAATCCCTCCACTGGCTTCCGTTGGCTACAAGGAACAAGTTCAAGACCCTCTGTATCATCCACAAGGCTTTCTGGGGCTGGGGTCATTGCTATCTCCAACTCTCTCTTCCCAAGTACCTTCCTACTAAAGCCCTCTGCTCGTCTACTTTTGTGGGTGAGTCGTCTCTCCAAGCAGAGAGTGGGGGGGGTAGATCTCGCTCCTCTGCAGGTGTCTCCCTCTGGAACGGCCTCCCTGCCTCTCTTCGCTTTGAGCCAGATCTCTGTAAGTTCCAGAAGCTCCTCAAGACCTTCCTTTTTTTCCTCTTCTTTCGCTCTTCCTCTCCCCTGCTAACCTTCCCTCCCTCCTGCACCCTTCTGCTGAGTGGCTGCTTGGTGTTCCCCTGAGTCTTACAAGACACCAACTCCCCCTGCACCCCGTCCAGTCCCTCTGCACTTACCTACTGGCCTTCCTGTACTGCCGCCTGGGCTCCCATGCACTGCCGTGGTGTGATTTCCCCTTGGAGTACTAGCCTCTGCTGCTCTGGGTGCACTTCTCCCCATACCCTCTCTCCTGCACCTCTCGTCTGGGCATTTGCACAATCTAGATGATACTAGGCCTAGTAAGATAGTTTGTCTTGATCCCCCCAGCCCCCACCCCACCCCTTGCCTGGTTGCGCCTTGAAACACTTGTGTCTAGGCACATTATAAATAACATCAATCAACCAGAGTTGGTACTGATTTATCAACCTCGAAAGGATGAAAGGCTAAATTGGCCTTGCCGAGATTCGAACATGCGACCTGCAGATCACACACAGATGACAGCAGTGAGCACTTAACCCGCTGCGCTATCTTACCAGCTGATACGATCCTCCTCCTGTGGTTTGCAACTTGTCTTGATTATTCTGATTGTGTCATTGAGAATCCTCTTGACGATTCACAGATCATTGAAGTAATTGTCCTAGAGCATTCAATGGATCCTTCAAATGTTCAAGAGATGACTAAATCCCCTAAAACAAAGACGCACAGAGCTCTTAAATCCCAAATTAGGACAAAAAATGTGTAAAGCAAATTGGAATTCCCAACAGAGATCTTCAAGGAAATTTCAACTGAACCTTAGTGCCAAAGCCATAATCCCTAAGGAAAATATGGCCACTGTTCCTTGCGCTTGCACTCTCAGGGCATTGACTGGGTTGAATTTGTCGACGATAAACGAAGAGATCTTGTCTCCATGCATTTTAAATCTAGAATAACTGTTGCATTGCTTTCAGAAGAAACAAAATCACTTCTATCATTAGTGGGGATGACAAATCTGTGGATCAGTGTGGGCTCTGGTTGGCTGTATTAGTCCATAAGGTCACAGTTGTGCGAATGATTTATATTCATGGTCGAGTCAGGTATTTGTAGGTCCACTTGCTATCCTCTGTCTGCACATTTATAAACTTGTACAACGTTGAGACAAATTTCTTCGACCCTGAAATGGTTATGATGTACTGTTCAAAGGGAGTGAGGTCCCTCTCGGCCGCCCGTTTGATAGCAGGCAACACTAGCCAATGGCAAATCTGTTCATACTTGTATCTGTCTGAATCTTTCAACCCTAGAGGTCCAGCGCAGATCTCAAATGACTTGACCTCCCCATCCTGGTACATCGCACCAATCTTAGTCCACCATGCTTGTTCCCATTTCCCATAGGCCCCTTTCTCCATCCCCAGTGGGAAATCCGGATTCCCGAAAATAACCTGTCGTCATAACCCCTCTTCTCATTTGATCATCCCATGCTCCAGTGTGGCTCCCAGAACTTTGCTTATTCACAAGTTAGAATGTCTGCCCTGTGTGCCCTTCCATTGCAGGTCCCCTAGCTCGGTTCTCGCTACAGCTCTAGCTTGCTCAGCCCATTTTGTTTGCCCTTCTCCCCCCATCCATTCCCTTATGACCGATAACTGCCCCGCCTGGTAGTAACTGAAGAAATCTGGGAAAGCTAGGCATCCATCCTGATGAAATGCAGACAACACCCCCATTGCCACCCTGGGCGGTTTCCTCCTCCAGACAAAGGAGTGTTCTATTTTAGTGAGGTCTCGGAAGAAGGTCTTGGGGATCAATATTGGTAGAGCCTGAAAGAAATAAAGCAACTTGGGTAGAACCGATATCTTAACCGATACCATACGCCCCCACCATGAAATCATCATCGGATTCCAGCGTTCAAGCTCTCTTTTGAGTTTTGCCAGAAGACCCGTATAGTTTTGTTCATAGAGGGTCTCCACCGTGTCTGTAAGAGTTACCCCCAGGTATTTAATCCCCACATCTGCTACCTTAAAGTTTAGGGAAGACGCCACCCAGCTTATTTACACAACCTCCCCTAAAACCAGTACCTCCGAATTATTTCTATTAATTTTCAGCCCAGAGACCTCGCCAAACCTCTCCAATTCCTGACACACCACTGGTAGGGAGCGGGTCGGGTCCGTCAGGAGCACCAACATATCGTCCGCATATGCCATTACCTTATGCTGGGTGCACACCATGTCCATCCCTGCAATCATGGGGAGTTCTCTGATCCTGATGAGAAACGGCTCCAGGAAAACAGCATATAGCAATGGCGACAGTGGGCATCCCGGCTTGATACCTTACGTTAACTCCACCCTTTCCGTGATCTCCCCATTCAAAGCTATTCTAATTAAAGGGGTGTTATAGTCGGCTCTAACCATTTTCATAAATTGGTCTCCGAATCCCATACCCTCCATAGTCCTAAAAAGCATTGACCATTCCACCCGGTCAACCGCCTTCTCGGCATCCAACGCTAGGAGCACTGCCGGGGTTTGCTTGATCCCTATCTTTTCAATCGCCTAATATTGCCATGGGTTTTACAGCCTTGTATAAAGCCTGACTGGTCCTTATTAATCAATTTGGGGAGCACAAGAGCCAGCCGTGCCGCCAATACTTTCGTGTAGATTTTGGAGTCCAGATTTGTAAGGGCTATGGGTCAGTAAGAAGTTGGAAGCAGTGGGTCCTTGCCGGCCTTGTGAAAGACCAAAACCTTGGCCTCGTTCATTGACTGGGTTACTGAGCCTACTTCCCCAAATGTGTTAAATAGGGCCGCTAACAGGGGGGACAGTACAGCAGCGTATTTCTTATAGAAATCCGCCGTGAATCCGTCGGGGCCCGGTGCTTTATTAGGCCGGAGTTCTCTTATGGCCTTCCTAACTTCATCCTCCCTGATTTCTCCTTCCAGTGACTCTCTCTCTGCCTCCGAAAGCCGAGGCATGTTTATCTTGCATTTGTATTTGTATTTATTTTATTTGTATTGCGCGCCTTGCCCAGAGGCTTGCGGGCGCATGTTTGGGGGAAGTTACAGGTTACAGTAGGGGTAAAGCAGTATACAGTTACAGGTTATAGGAACATCAAAGTCAAGGTAACCGGTTACAGCAGAGGGTAAAAGCAGTATGCAGTTACAAGTTACAAGATATATTTACATCAAGGTCAATTTATATTACAGCAAGGTCGACAGGGTAGCGAACCTACGCACATTAAGCAAATATAAGTACAGGCGTGTTCAAGTCATAGAGAGTGCAGTCAGCCGCTCAAAACCAGCACTAGCAGCTAATGGATGCAGGGGTGGATGCGGAGGTATCTTGTTCAAGTAACCATAGTTTGGTTTTGGCTTTAAAGGCGTGGCAGTGCGGAATGTTCCTTAGGACATTGGGAAGGGAGTTCCAAAGCTTGGCGGCAAGGACAGGGAAACTCGACCCTCCAGCAGATCGTAACTTGAAGCTGGGGATGTCCAGTGTGTGAGCATGGGCGGATCTCAATGGTCTAGTGGCTGTGTGTTGCGTGAAGCGTGATGCTAGGTAGGCAGGAGCTACATTGTTCTGTGCCTTGTGGGTAAGCACAAGTTATTTGAGTGATATGTGGTGAGAGATAGGTAACCACTGAATGTTACGTCTAGTATTGGAGATGTGATTCCGTCTAGGTATTTTGAGTGCTGCCCTTATGGTGTTGTTTTGCGTGATCTGGAGTTTGTCCAGGTTTCTTTGGCTGGTCCCTAGGTAAAGGGCGTTACAATGGTCGATTTTAGACAGGATGAGGCTTCTAGCGAATATTCGGCAGTTGTCCGGTGTCAGAAGGGACTGCAGGCTGTAATCAATTTGCAGGTGTAAGATGATGCAGAGACAACTGCATTAGTTTGTCGAGTGACGGACAGGGTGGAGTCAAGGTATATTCCTAGAGTTTTGGTGACATTAGCAACTTTGATATCATTCCCGTCAATAGAGAAGGACTTGTAGTTGAAGTCGAGTTTCGTAAGTTTAGTTTGTGAGCCAAGGATGATTAACTCCGTTTTTTCGTCATTAAGGCAGAGCCCATGATTAGCCATCCAGGCCTGGATGACGGTGTAGTCTGTATTAAGAGATTTTGAGTCGGTTACGTAATCACCAGTGATAGGGATGAGTATCTGGGTGTCATCCACATAATTAGTGTATGAGACACCCAGATAGTCGAGGATATCAAAGAGTGGTTTAGTAAACACGTTATATAGTGTGGGAGATACACAGGATCCTTGAGGGACTCCACACGGGACGTGGGATGGATCGGCTGCCGCTAGTGGGGAGAAAACCCTCATGGTTCTGTTAGCAAGGAATGAGCTGATCCAGGATGTAGCTGCGTCAGAAAAGTGGGCGGCAATTTTGAGATGGTGACAGAGGATTTGGCGGTCAAACAAATCAAAGGCTGCTGAAAGATCAAGGAGGAGCAGGAGCGCCAGTTTGCCCTTGTCTTTCAGGTCCTCGATTTGGGTTTTTAGATCTAATAACGCTGTCTCAGTGCCATGCCTGGGACGGAAACCAGATTGTCTAAGCCCTAGTAGATTGTTGCGTTCAAGATACTCCTGGATTTGGAGATAGGCTGCGCGATCGAGGATTTTGAGCAGATATGGCACGGTGGTGATGGGCCTATAATTGGAAGGATTGCTGGGGTCCAGATTAGGTTTTTTAATTAAAGGTATGACCCACGCATTCTTGAGGTTGTCGGGCACAGTGCCTGATTCAAAGGATGCATTTATGAAAGTGGTAATAAATGGGGCGAGATCGGGTGCGGCCTCCTTAATGATGGCGGCAGGGCAGGCATCACCTTGACAGTTGGAGGGCTTGAGCTTAGGTATGATGTTTTCTACTTCCTTGATAGTAAGGGGTGAGAAACTGAATGGTTTAAGGTCGTGTTTAGGCGACTGGATTTTGTAGTTCGGGGTGGCGCTGGTTGAGTCTAAAATGTAGTTTTTACACTTGCTTAAGTAAGAGTATTGAGCCTCAGCATTAGGAGTATCCGAGGAATACAGCTTCTTATAATAGTCTCTAAAGACTTCCGCCATATCTTGCGTGCTGGTTACCGTCTTCCCCCTGCCCAGTTTTTAGTCTTTTAATCCTAAATTCCTGCTGTTTCGTTTTCAGCTGCCTAGCTAGGTATCTGTCGGCCTTATTCGCTTTCATGTAATAATAATGCAGAAGAAAGAGGAGGTTTCTCTCTGCTTTTTTTGTGCAGAGCGCATCGAGCTGGGTCTCTGTTTGTCTTCACTCTTATTTCAGGCGAAGAGTGGGCATACAGGCCAGTTCCACTCGAATGTCTGCCATTATTGCCTCCAGTTCTCTCTCCCATGCGTTACATTATAAGTTTTCCTTCCGGGAAGGGATGGGCTCCCTGCCAGGGCCCACTGGGACTGCCGCTGCACTTTGGGACGGTCAACCAACAAGGCAGACAGGCACCCAAGACCGGTGACATCACCCCAGCGGTCCTGTAGCTCTGGCCGTGCCACGTTACAGCCTTTCTCTCCAGGGAGGGATTGGCACACTGCTGGGGCTCCCTTGGATCACCGCTGGACTTGGGAACGGTCGACCCACATGGGAAACAGGCACCCACATCTGGGGACATCACCCTGACCTTCCTGGACCTCTGGCTGGCCTGTTCTAGAGTTTTTCTCTCCGGGAAGGGATGGGGACCCTGGCGGGGCTCATTGGGACCACCGCTGAACTTGGGGATGGTCGACCAAGAAAGGTGACAGGTGCCCAAGCCCAGAGGCAGCACCCCCAGCTGTCCTGGACCTCTGGCTGGCCTGCGCTAGAGTTTTTCTCTCTGGGAAGGGATGGGGACCCTGCCAGGGCTCCTTGTGACCGCAGCTGAACTTGGGGAGGGTCGACCAACAAGGGAGACAGGTGCCAAGGCCGCAGGCAGCACCCCTGGCCGTCCCAGAGCTCTGACTGGCATGCATTACAGCTTTTCCCTCTGGGAAGGGATGGGCACCCTGCTGGGGCTCACTTGGACCGCCGCTGGACTTGGGAATGGTCACCCAACATGGAGACAGGTGCACACAGCCAGGCCATCATCCCTGACATTCCTGGAGCTCTGGCTAGGCTGTCTTACAGCCCTTCCCTCCGAGGAGGAAAGGGGGCCCTGCTTGGGCTCCCTGTGACCGTCGCTGAAATTGGGGGCGGTCGACCAACAAGGGAGACAGGAGCCCTAAGCCGTGGCCATGACCCCGGAGCATCCCAGAGTTCTGGCTGGGCTGAATGATATCTTGTACCTCTGGGAATGGGACAGGGACCCTGCCGGGGTTCACTGAAACCGCTGCTGAATTTGGGGACGGTCGACCCACATGGGAGACAGGCGCCAAAGGCCAGGGACATCACCCCAACCATCCTGAGTTCTGGCTGGCCTGTGTTACAGGTTTTACCTCCAGGGGAGGGATGGGGACCCTGCCGGGGCTCCCTGGGACCGCCGCTAACCGTCCCCATGGCTGGGGACATCCCCCCCCCCCGGCAGTCCTGGAGCTCTGGCCGTGCCACCTTTAAATATTTTCTGTCCAGGGAGGGATTGGCACACTGCTGGGGCTCCCTGGCACCACCGCTGGATTTGGGGACGGTCGATCCACATGGGAAACATTTTCAGAAAATAAAAGTTATGTCCAAATGCCCCAACCAGTAAGAAAAAACCTATGAAATATGTCAAAAAAGAAGAAAAACACTTTTCATGGTTCTGTGGCAGGTCATTTTAATCTTCTTAGGGTTTTTACCACATTGTTTGCTCAAGTATCCTTAATTAGTTTCTGAAATTGTTTCATAACTCTCTCAACACGTGTTTCACCACTTCTTGCAGTGGCTCATCAGGAGAGATGTCCAGGACAGTCTTATTCCTTGTGGTGAGGTCCTTGGTTTTTGAATAATAACACCTTTTCAGTAATTTCTTCCTTATTATTTGGACATTCAGCATTATTTTCTTCTTTTTTTTGTTGGCCACAATGCGCCAGTCCAGTCCTGATGTCTCCCATTCGAACCCTTCTTTTCCGAAAATACTATTGCTATGAAGCAGTCACATTAGTGGGCATTACCGGTTTGCTAGACAACTGGAAGAGGATATTTTATAAAACTGTGTGGAATCGTTGTGGGATAGTTTTGTTTTGACTGCCTTTGCTCTTTTCAAAAAACCACATGGGAAACAGACGCCCATGGCCAGAGACATCACCCCGACCGTCCTGGACCTCTAGCTGGCCTGCGTTAAAGCTTTTCTCTCCGGGAAGGGATGGGCACCCTGTCAAGGCTCACTGGGACCGCCGCTGGACTTGGGGATGGTCACCCAACTTAGGAGACAGGCACCAAAGGCCAGGGACATTACCCCAACGATCCTGCAGTTCTGGCTGGCCTGCGTTACAGGTCTTCCCTCCAGGGAGGGTTGGGGACCCTTCCGGGGCTCCCTGGATCTGCCGCTGGGCTTAGGAATGATCTACCCACATGGGAGATGGGTGCCCAAAGACATCACCCCCGACCATCCTGGAGCTCTGGCTGGGCTGCGTTACAGAATTTCCCTCCGCAAATGGATGGGAACCCTGTCGGCCTCCCTGGGACTGCCGCTGAACTTGGGGACAGTCGACCAATAAGGGAGACAGGCGCTCAATCCCAGAGGCAGCACCCTGGCCGTCACAGAGCTCTGGTTGGCCTGCATTGCAGCTTTTCCCTCCAGGAATGGATGGGCTTCCTGCTGGGTCTAACTTGGACCGCCGATGGACTTGGGGATGGTCGCCCAACATGGGAGACGGGCACCAAAGGCCAGGGACATTACCCCCGACCGTCCTGGAGCTCTGGCTGGCCTGCGTTACAGGTTTTCCTTCCGGAAAGGGATGGGCACTCTGCCGGGGCTCACTGGGACTGCCGCTGGACATGGTCGCCCAACATGGGAGAAAGGCACCAAAGGCTGGGGACATCACCTCCGGCCATCCAGGATTCCTGGCTGGCCTGCGTTACAGGTTTCCCCTCCAGGGTGGGTTGGGGACCCTGCCGGTGCTCCCTGGGATCGCCGCTGAACTTGGGGACGGTCCACCAACAAGGGAGACAGGCGCCCAACCCCGGAGGCAACAGCCCTGACCGCCGTGAACTACTGGCTGGGCTGCATTAGAGCTTTTCTATACGGGGACGGATGGGGACAAAGCTGGGGCTCACTGGGACTTTGGGATTGAGGACCCACGTGGGAGACACGCGGCCAAGACTGGGACATCACCCCCAGCCGTCCTGGAGCTCTGCCTGGGCTGCATTCCAGCTTTTCCCTCTGGGAGATCCGGGGCTCCCTGGGACCACCGCTGGTTTTGGAGATGGTTGAGCCTCACGAGAGACAGGCGCCCAAGGCCGGAGACATCACCCCAACCATCCTGGAGCTCTGGCTGGCCTGTGTTACAGCTTTTCCCTCATTAAGGGATGGCCAGAGCTCTAAGACGGTCGGGGGTGATGTCCCGAGCATTGGGCGCCTGTTTCCCTTGTTGGCCGACAAGCCCCAAGTTCAGCAGCAGTCCCAGGGAGTCCTGTGAGGGCCCCCAGACTTCCTCTGAGGGAAAAGGTGGAAGAACCCTGCAGGCCATCAAGGCTGATACCGAAACCGCTTGTTTGTTGGGTACTCTGCAACAACAAATCAAGTCCTTTCACTCGGGGAAATCAAGATTTCCAAGGACTTCGAGTGAGTGTAGATCCTCATACCATTTGGCAGACGTCCTGCACCGGAAAAATACAAGGAAAGATCGCAAGCATATTGAGGAAACCAGTGACAACGCAGCATTTCTTCCAGAAGCCAAGTGCGGAAACAGGCCTGCTGGCCCCTGCCCCTTCAACACCTCAGTAGAGGGAAGGCTTGCCAACTTTGTTGCACAGTGGAAATCCATCACTTGACAAATGATTGTTATTCATCATTCATTACGCCCATACCCAGGAGTTCATTGGGCCCCCTCCGCTCCATTTCTCCTGTTCGAAAGGTGGAAAAACACCTGGTCCTATAAGAGGTACAGTCCCTCCTAACAAAAGGGGCAATCGAGATTGTACCAGCCCATCTGCGGGGCACCGGAGGGCACTCCAGATACTTTCTGGGGAAGAAAGTCAGGAGGTTGGAGACCCATACTAGACCCAAGAACGCTGATCAAATTCCTCAAGTCTCAAACTTTGCGCATAGTGACACTCTTGTACAAATTAGGCCAGCTGAGCAAAGGTCTTTTTCTCTACTCTAGACCTATAGGATGCGTATTTCCATATCCCCATTCACCGGTAGCACAGGTGTTTTGTCCGCTTCAAGGTAGCAGGAAAACATTACGCATTCAAGGCCTTGTCCTGTAGACTAAAATCAGCTTCAAGGGTGTTCACCAAATGTTTTGCTCCAGTCGTGGACCCACTCGGGCGTTCAAGAAATCACCTCTACCCATATCTGGATGGCTGGTTAGTGCGTGTGTGGGAGCCATTTTGTCAGCAACATTATGAAGAGAAGTGCAGCCATGTTAGCTCACTGCTAAAGCTGGAGAAATACTCTTGCGTTAGGAAATTTTTGCGCTGGGAGTGGAATTTCACATTTCAGATAACAAACCTTGAGTGACGTAAGCATGAGAAGCCGGCTGTGTATGACAACATCACCGCCGGCTATCCAGGATTTCTGGCTGGTCTGCGTTACAGGTTTCCCCTCCAGGGCGGGTTGGGGATCCTGCTGGGGCTCCCTGGGATCGCTGCTGAACTTGGGGACGGTCGACCAACAAGGGAGACTGGCGCCCAAGCCCGGAGGCAGCAGCCCTGACCGCTGTGAACCACTGGCTGGGCTGCATTACAGCTTTTCTATCCGGGGACGGATGGGGACAATGCTGGGGCTCCCTGGGACTTTGGGATTGAGGACCCACGTGGGAGACACGCGGCCAAGGACTGGGACATCACCCCCAGCCGCCCTGGAGCTCTGCCTGGGTTGCATTACAGCTTTTCCCTCTGGGAGATCTGGGGCTCCCTGGGACCGCCGCTGGACTTCGAGATGGTCGAGCCACACGAGAGACAGACACCCAAGGCCGGAGACATCGCCCCAACTATCCTGGAGCTCTGGCTGGCCTGTGTTACAGCTTTTCCCTACACAGGGGATGGCCAGAGCTCCAGGACGGACGAGGGTTGTTTTCCCGGGCATTGGGCACCTGTCTTCCTTGTTGGCTGACCAGCCCCAAGTTCAGCAGCGGTCCCAGGGAGCCCTGGGAGGGACCCCAGAATTCCTCTGAGAAAAAAGGTGGAAGAACCCTTCAGGCCATCAAGGCTGATACCGAAAATGCTTGTTTGTTGAGTACTCTGCAACAACAACGCAAGTTCTTTCGCTCAGGGGAATCAAGATTTCTTCCAGAAAGTTCTTCTTGCTGCTCCTTGCAAAGTCTTCAGATGATCTACCGAAAGAGGGGTTCAACCCTCTTTTAGAGCCATGTGGGACGCAGTGATTGGTGTAGGCTAAGCCTACCTTAATGAACCAATCATGGGTTCCCTACCAACAATCTCTTGTATGAATTAGGTCATAACCAGAGTGATTTGTAACAGAAAAATCAAGCGGTAAAAATGTGTGATACTAAGTTCCTCCCATCCTCCTGTCTGTTGTGGATCAAAGTCTATCTCTGGTTAATGGATCTCTCTGTGGTCCCTAATTAAAGCGGCAGGTATCTAAATAGAAGAAAATCAAAAAGGTTTATTGGTGATTTTGCAAGTGCGATACACATTTGTCAAGTATACATCCATCTTCATGCAATTCAACCAATATATTGAAATCAAGCGATACAAACAAATACCCATTGTTTATCAGTTAAGATCCTATGATGCTAGTCTTTGCCCAGTGCCATGGCTTGTCTTGTTTGGGCCAGGTGATCAATACACTTTTAACTTCTCAGCAGGAGGGGTCAAGCTCTCTGTATACATCCGATGTAGTAATAAGAAGGCAATGCTAGTCAAACAAATGTCTGGGGGGGGTAAGTTTACAGTGGTTTGTCATCTGAGGGGTAAGAGACAGAATTGACAAGTGCTTTCCAATCTTCATAATTAAGTACAGCATTTCCCCCATGCTTGTCCATGGTCCTGCCTCATGCAGTGGTCTTGGTGTCACACCAACACATGAATTCCCTGTGCCATACAACAAACTGTGGGCCCCTGCGTGATTATCAAGTCATTGCTATACATCTGTGAGCCAGTAACCATGCTAAGTCCATGAATTTGTTAGCATGTTTAGATTTACTCAATCTATGGTATATACCCAGTAGTCATTAAAGCGGGTTCCGTTGAAACCTTTTGATCCCAGCATCCTCACAGGTCTGTCTAATTCGGGACCAAAATCCCTGGATCATCATACACTCCCACAACATGTGCATTAAATGAGCATCATCGTGGTCACACCGGGGGAAATTGTGGGGGTGTTTTTGGGGACTTTGGCAACTCTAGAGGGGGTCTTGTACGTGCGATGGAGCATATTCACCTTTATGAGCCTAAATCTGGCATTGTGTGATACATTTTTAACAAAGCCCAGCGCCAGTGTCCACTGCTTGTCTGTAAGTTCCAGGCCCAAATCAACCTCCCAGCTTGTCTTCAGTTTGGCGAGCTTAATGCTGATGCCATACAAAAGACACCTTCCATTTCGTACATTAATGTCAAGAAGGTGTTTGGCTGTGGCTCAGTGGGCCACTCGGACCAATTGCGCTTAGCGATCCTTGTTATTTTCATATACCTCAGGATCTGCCCCCCTGGATTTGTCCTGTTTTTAGGATTAATGGGAAGGTGCCTTGAGTTAGGGAGCTGTTGATGATTTCCAGGTAGGGAAGGAGAGCTTCTGCAGGGAGGGTCTTGAGGATGGATGCTGGGAGGATGTTGTCTGTATACAATGTGGCTTTGAGGGCTGCCAGGGTTTCTACCAGGTCTACTGTCGAGATTGTCTTGAATGTTGTCCAGGTTGTGGAGATTTTGCAAGGAGGGACATGATGTGGGTCTGTGGATGCAGAGCTGGTGTCTATGTGCTGCCGAAACCTTGCTGATTTTGTCAATGAAGAAGGTGTTGATGGCGGTGGATTTTTTGATGGCGTGTGATATGGCAGGGTCAGATAACGTATTGATGCAGTGCTTGACCACTTTGAAGAGGGCTCTGCTTTTGTTGTCTGCTTCGGCTATAGTATTCTGATAGTAGGAGGCCTTGGCTGTGTTGTTTAGTTGTCAGCGGGTTGCTCAGAGTTCATTGAGTGCCAGGTTGCATGCGGTCCGGGAGCAGGGGCAGGTTTTCTCTTGTTTCCTGATTACTCTTTTGCTGAGGTTGAGTTCTTGCGTGTACCAGGGTGCTGACGTTTGCAGGTGCGTTGTTTCAGAGGTGCATGCCCGTCAATGGAGGCTGAGAGTGTGTTGCTGAGTGCTTCCAGTAGAGTCCCAGTTTGGTTTTCTGTGTTCGGTCTATGAAAGGTGTAGGTTGGCGAGGTCTACCGTGAGGGCTTCCATCAGGAATTTATTGAAGTACCTGAAGTTTTGTCTCATGGGTTTCTGCTGTGGGTGCTTCACGGGTTGGTGTGCAGGATGTTGAAAGGCACACAAGGTGGTCAGACCAGTCAAGCGGGAGAGGAGAGCTGTAGTGGAGGGAAGAAAGTCTGGTGATGATTAGGTTGAGGATGTTATCTTTCTCTGTGGTGGGTATTTCATGTGCTGTGTCATGCTGAGGATGTTGAGAAGGCAGAGGAAAGCTTCCTTCATTGGTTTGGTGGCCTTGTTGCCAGGGAGGTTGATGTCGCCTCAGAAGATGTTTGGTGTGCGTGAGGAACATGGTGGTGACCAGGTCAGTGAAGTCTCTGATGAAGGCACTGTAGGGTTTGGGTAGTCTGTAGATGAGATGGAAGGTGACTGTGTCTGCCGGGGAGAGCGGGAAGTAGCAGGAGAGGACTTTGAAGGAGCCAATTTTGTTGACATCAAGTCTGGTGCAGGGCCAGGAAGTCTTGTGGATGACTGCGAGGCCGAGGCCATACTCTGTGTTGGATGCTGTAGCCATTGGGGACATGGACATCTAGGATTTGGGTGGCAGTGTTTGTAAGCTAGGTCTCGATGATGAAGATGGCATCAAGGTCGTGTGTAGTGATGAGGTCGGCGATGTCTGCTGCATGGGTGATAGCTGAGCAGACGTTGGCGAGCATCCACTTCCGTGTTGTGGACGGTGAGGGGTTGCTGATGGGCTAGGGGCTGATATAGGTGAGGTTGCTGCTTTGCACAGTCCATGCCTTAGAGGAGGGGCGATGTCTTTGGCGTTGTTTGGTGATGGTAGGGATGGCCTGCGGAGAAGGAGGAAAAAAACACATGTTGGCACATGCTTACCTGTTGTCTGAGCAGGGGGTTCGAACCCTGGGTCCTCCCGGTCCAAACAGGAATTGCCCTTCACTTTGGAAGTCAAGGCGAGAGATGCTCTTGATCTAAGAGTTAAGAGCAGACAAGAAGAGGCAGCGCTAAGAAGGTGGGTGGGGCTTAGGCCACGTGACCTAGATCCACTTGCACCTGCTCATCAACGGCAAAGGAATAGAAGCTGAAGGGCTGCTTAAGTAGGGAAAAAAGCAGGCAAAACAGAAGGGTACCAACAGAGTAAAGTGATTGACAGGTGGCCGGGGCTTAGACCACGTGACCTAGTGTCAAACTCTGACTGTTAGGAATCGGTTTCAAAGGTTCCCTCCTCCTCCTCACCTGAACTGCAGAACTTGGAGTAGGCACCTTCTTTCCTCCTTGGATACTGTAGTCCTTCTTTTTTTAATGAAGGTATAGTCGACCTCGAAAGGAAGCCGCAGTGACCCGATAGGAGACTAACAGGTCTGTAACCTCGCTTCCAAAAATAGCCGAAAAAGGGGAAAAGGCCTCTTTGGGCATAAAAAACCCTGACTGCAAATGGCGTTGAGCAGCTTGATGTATTCCAAGTTAATGCAAGGAGGAGATTGTGCCACAGAAGACTCTTGAGGCAGGTTAGTTTCCAGGTCTGGCAAACGGAGGTAAGAGACCAGGGAAAAGGAGCCAACAATAAAGGGATACTCTGAGTATCCAGGATGGAGACCGAAGGAGAGAGGCGGGAGAATCTGCGCCGCAGCAGCAGCTAAAATGGTGCCAAAGGGGTACAGGAACCAGCAAGGAAGGTAAAGGAGCCCAGCGGGTGTCATGAACCATCGAACTCGACCCTTTCTGGGCCTCCTGGTCCCTGACACGTCAGGGTCTACACTCCATAATACTGCCAACATGGCGGCAAGCCCAGAACTCTGCTCACCAGTCTTCGCGTTCTACACAGCGTGCTCTATAAAGAGACAACTCCCCCGTGGCCCCGCGCGTCTCAACGCTGCTGCTAGCTGTGACCGGACGTGTGCTCCGTACTCTTCCTTGTACTATTCTGTTGTTTCCTGGTTCCAGGAAACCCTTCTTCCAATCTACCTTTCCTCCTTCTTATCCAGACTTCCCGGAATCCTTGCACCGCCTCCGCGTGCTTCTTATCCCTTTCTTGAGTCTCCTGGAGTTCCCCTTGATCCCGGGCATCGAAGCTGAACGAACACTGGAAGCCGAGGACGGCCGAGCGGGCTTATTTAAGCCCCGAACCATACAAAAGAACACTCCACCTAAAGAGGACGTCAGGCAACATAGACAGGCGAGAAGGGGGGAAACCTGTGACAGATTGAGACGACACCTGACCGAAGTCGATACAGACATGGAGGCGGCCATCCAGGATCTTATGCGCGGCATGCAGCTGAGAACGGCGCGTTAAAACAATTGGTACTATCCCGCGACTCTGCCACAAAGGACAGTGTGCTATTGGGTGGCATTGTCGACAAATATGGCTCTGCAAAAACCCTCTGTGGATTCCTGGATTCTTGTTTGGTCCACTTTACCTTTAAACCTTATTATTTTTCTACCCCAAGGGCTAAAGTGGGCTTTATTATTTCACACCTTTCCGGGAACGCATTAGCTTGGGCCACACCATTAGTTAATTCCGGAGATGCCCTTTTGGATGATTATGAGGGATTCATCCAAGCACTTAAATCCATGTTTGACCACCCAGAACAGGTCTTTAGTGCTCAAGAATGTTTACTCGATTTCCAGCAAGGCTCTCGGGACATCCTCACTTATGTGACGCGATTCAAGCAACTGGCTAAAGAAGCGGGTTGGTCTTCTGAAGCTTGCTTCACTCTCTTTCGAAGAGGGCTAAATGAAGATATCAAGGATGAATTAGCCAGGGTGGCACGTCCAAGTTCTTATCAGGCATTTATGGATCTTGTGCTACAGATTGATTTTCGCATCCAGGAAAGGAAGGCAGAGAAAAGGAAGACCAAGTCACCCTTCCAGAAGAACCCCTTAGAGACCTCTTCGAAATCCGAAGATCCTTCTGTCCCCACAAACGAACCCAAACCCATGCAACTAGGGGCCTTCCGTGGACCCATATCCCCCCCAAGAAAGGTTGCGAAGGATCCATACTGGCTTATGCATGTACTGTGCCTCGGACAAGCATTTAGTCAGGGAATGTCCAATAGCCCCTCCGCGGCGTTCGGGAAACACCAGCTCCCGATCCTAGGTGGAGCTCAGTTTCGGGAGAGAGATGTAGGCTCCACATCTATACCATCCTTGAACTCTCATGGACAAAACTCTCTGGTAATTTTACAGGCCTTTCTATCACCATCCAAGAAGGAAACCTACCCCATTCTGGCATTAGTGGACTGTGGGGCTATGGGAATATTCATAGATCAAGAATGGGTCCTTAACCATCATATTCCCTACGAATTCCTGACAATCTTGCAACCCATAGAAGCAATTGATGGCAGGCCTCTCTCTTCTGGACCTACAACCCTTCAGACCAAGGAAATTGAGCTTGCAATAAACCATCATCGAGAGAAGATAAAGTTTGACATCATACAATCTGCCCATTACCCAATGGTATTGGGAATGCCCTGGCTACAAAAACACAATCCATTCATCAAATGGACAGCAGGTTCCTTGTTCCTAGGTTCTGAATTTTGCATGTCTCATTGTCTACTTCAGCTGTGATTCCCTTTGGAAGGATGTTTATTCTGTTTGAACCCGAGAAAAGGGCCCTTTGTGAATACCTAGATACTAACCTAGAAAACGGAACCATACGCCCATCCAAATCTCCAGCCGGAGCATCACTATTTTTTGTTCCTAAGAAAGATGCCAAAGAGCTCAGACCTTGCCTTGATTATCGAGGTCTAAATCAGTGCACCCTTAAGGATCTTTATCCGTTACCCCTGATCTCAGACATCCTGGAAGCCATAAGTGGAGCCGTAATATTCACCAAATTGGATCTCAGGGGTGCCTACCATCTGATCCGTATTAGGGAAGGAGACGAATGGAAGACAGCCTTCAGAACACCCGTTAGTCACTATGAATACTTGGTCATGCCCTTTGGACTCGCTAATGCTCCGGCGATCTTCCAACGCTTTATGGATTGGGTGTTTTCGGATATGCTGTTTCTCTTCGTCATCGTCTACCTGGACGATATTCTGGTATTCTCTAAGGACCCTCTCAAGCATGAAGGACATGTTAAGGCAGTACTACAACGACTACGTGAGCACAAGCTTCTAGCAAAACTCGAAGTGCCTTTTTTTCATGTTTCCACCGTCTACTATCTAGGATTTGTCCTTAGCCCAGACGGCATAGGAATGGATCAATCTAAGGTTAAAGCCATACTATCCTGGCCAACTCCGACCACTGTAAAACAGATCCAGTCTTTCCTGGGCCTAGCTAATTTCTATCGAAAGTTCATACCATCCTTCTCCGAGATTGTTCACCCGATAATTGCCTTGTTGAAGAAAGATACATCCTTTCATTGGACATCTGCCCAGGAGAAGGCCTTCCAATGCTTGAAAACAGAGTTTACACAAGCCCCCATCCTGGCTCAACCTGATATAAATCGACTCTTCCTAGTGGAAACAGATGCCTCTAACTATGCCATCGGAGCTGTTCTGAAACAGGAACTCGATGACGGACTGGAACACCCTATTGCCTATCTTTCACAGACATTGACCCCCAGTGAAACTCATTACTCGGTTTTAGAAAAGGAACTGCTAGCCATCCGTCAAGCCTTCACCGAGTGGTGTCATTTACTTCAAGGAGCTAAACATCCTGTCTAGGTTCACACGGACCATCGAAATCTCCAAGTATTACAGGCCCTGGAATGCAGGAACAGCCGTCGGGCCCGGTGGGCCTACTTCTTTGCCCAATACCAGTTCCAGATTCACCATGTTCCTGGAACACAAAATATAATCGCTGACGCCCTGTCTCGGCGTCCTGACTATGAACCTCCTGAAGACCGAACATTTCCTAAGATGTTTCCCCAGAAAATATTTGTAGCTCAGGCAACCAGTCTCCTAGATGAAGTCTGCATGCAAACTCAATCCTCTGATTTCTGGAAGGACATCTCGGGCAAGAACCACTGGAATTTGAAGACAAAGCATGGATACATGTTCAAAGATAACGCCTTGGTTATTCCAACACAAAAACTACAACAAAGGATAATAAACCTCTGTCACGATACCCTTTACTCCGGACATCGTGGTATGAAACACTTGTGTATAGGTGCGTTACAAATGCCATATCATATCCTATCATTACCAATACCCTCCGTCTAATACAAAGGCAATTTTGGTGGCCCGGAATGAAAGCTGACGTACAACTGTACGGTCAGGCATGCTCTGTCTGTAATCAAAACAAACATGACAACAAAAGACCGACGGGTCTACTACAGCAACCTCCACTACCAACAAGGCCTTGGGAATTCATAGCAACAGACTTCATTGTGGAATTACCACCTTCCAGGGGATACACAACCATCATAGTCACCATTGACTTGTTTACTCATATGGCTCATTTTACATCCCTGTATAAATTGCCATCCTTGTCAGAACTTGCTGGAATTTTCCTAGAACACATATTCCGACTACATGGACTCCCTTCCAAGATCATATCGGACAGAGGGCTTCAATACATTTCTCAGTTCTGGAAACAACTTTGCCGGATACTAGGAATTCAACGTGCCCTCTCCTCAGGCTACCATCCCCAAACCAATGGAGCTACTGAGCGAGTAAACCAAACCCTGGAACAATATCTTCGTTGCTTCTCTACCAAGGTCCAGGACGATTGGTCCCTTTTAATACCAATGGTTGAATTAGCTTATAACAAGTCGGATCACTCGGCCGTTAAGACCAGCCCTTTTTTCTGTAGCCATGGATTCCACCCTTCGGTTCTACATACTGTCCTTCCATATCCTACACTAGTTCCAACAGTCGACTCCTGGATTGAAACAATCATTAATGTACAAAGAGAAGCCAAAGAACAATTAGAGAAGGCCAGGACCCAGACCAAGCTGTATGCGGACTCCAAAAGAAGGCCGAGCCCTTCCTACTCAATAGGGGATAAAGTATGGCTATCCTCAAAGCTGCTGCCACGGCATCTGCGACCAAATAAATTGGCTCCCCGGTATTATCCTTAATGAAGCCCTACGTCCAGACCTCTCGAACTAACCTCAGGCCTAATCCTGTACTCATCAATGACCAACTGGAGTATGAGGTCTCCAGAATTTGTGATTCCAGATATAGACGTGGCCAGCTCCAGTACCTGGTGGAATGGAAGGGATATCCTCCCAGTGAACGCACTTGGGAACCTATCTCAAACTTAAATACCCCCAGGTTACTCAGAAGGTTCCAGCTCATACACCCGGGCAAACCCGGCGGGACGGGTTTTCGGAGGAGGTATGCTGTCATGAACCATCGAACTCACCCTTTTTGGGCCTCCTGGTCCCTGACACGTCGGAGTCTACACTCCATAATACTACCGACATGGCGGCAGGCCCAGAACGCCACTCACCAGTCTTCGCATTCTACACAGTCTGCTCTATAAAGAGACCACTCCCACGCGGCCCTGCACGTCTCAACGCTGCTGCTAGCTTGACCGGACGTGTGCTCCGTACTCTTCATTGTACTATTCTGTTGTTTCCTGGTTCCAGGAAACCCTTCTTCCAATCTACCTTTCCTCCTTCTTATCCAGACTTCCCGGAATCCTTGCACCGCCTCCGCGTGCTTCTTATCCATTTCTTGAGTCTCCTGGAGTTTCCCCTTGATCCCGGGCATCGAAGCTGAACGAACACTGGAAGCCGAGGTAGGCCGAGCGGGCTTGTATAAGACCCAAACCATACGAAAGAAGACTCCTCCTAAAGAAGTCATCAGGCAAAGAAAACAGGTGAGAAAGGGGGAAACCTGTGACAGCGGGGGAAGCAAGCCGAGCGAGAGATATTCGCCGGAGCACCAGCGGGAGAGAGGGAGAAACAGCAGAAGAAAGGGGAGAGGAGCCGCGAACAGGGAAAGGGAGTCTTCCGCGAGAAAAGAGAGGAAGAGCCCAGAGAAGGCTGATAAAAAGCAAGAGGGAGCGGTGGAAAGCCGAAAGAGGAAAATGACAGTGTTTGTAAATCCAGACAGGAAAATACTATCTGGGTTGCACCGCGCTAGCCGCCAGGAGGTATGGGAATAAGAACCTCTCGGCGGCAGCCAAGTTGGAAAAAGACTAGACCGCGTGTGTGGATGCAAAGAAACCTGTGATGGCACAATCAATGGAGGCGAGTCCTCCATCGATTCCCCAAGCGCCAGTTGCCCAAGCGCATGACACCTAGATCCACTTGAACCTGCTCACCAACTGCACACAATGACTGATGTACCGCAAACCATGGGGCTGTGTCTAATCATGATTAAGGATCAAAAGCAAATGGAACATACAATGATCATAGGACATGATCCTGTGCATAACGTCATCTGGATTCTCTGTGAACTTTGCAAAGTCTAGCTTATGTCCTGGTCAGAACTCGCTGTTCTTGGACTCGCACCCCAACACTCTTGCGTGTGTCACCACGCCAATAGAGGACAGGGGGAATGCCATCCTGAACAAGGTGCAGCAGCTATCACGCCTGTCGATTACTTAAGTCCGCTCTCTCAAGTCCCTCCTGGGGAAGATGTCCTCCTGCATCTCATTGATTCCACACTGCAGACTCCATTGGAGACAACTTCTGGAGATCCTGGTTGCCCGTTGGCAACAAATCTCAGGATTTTGGGAGAACAAACTTCACCTCATGTAGTCCTTTAGAGACGGCCCTCGAATGGTGGAGTCGTCTCAACCTCACTTGGTGTGCTGCCTTTCGCCTTCCAGCTCATCAGATCACTGTCACCATGGATGACTCGCTGGGGGGTATTGGGGAGCTCACACTAACAAATTCCACACCAGAGGCCTGTGATTGCCCGAAGAAAGGGACGTGTTTATTTCGTTATCAATCATTTTGAATTGGCAAATCACGAATTTGAAAGGCCCGCAGCAAAATAATCACATACATGGGCCTGGTCTGCTATCCCCCAGCCTACACCCCACACCCTTAAAACTTAACTCGTGCTGCTCAATTACCTGCTCTTCCTCTGCATGGCTCCTTCCCTTAGACGCGAGTTCGGCCTTCTGCCGCGGGGTAAGTTTTATTATTATTATTTTTAAAATCTTTCTTTGTCCCCCGCTTTCCAATTAATCGAAGCGGGGGACAACCTCTGCAACCCCTGCTCTCATTGATCGACAAATATGGTTTAATGTTTTTTTCCCCAATGCCGAATTCGGCATTTTCGGCCGTTGGTTTTTGTTTCTGACATTTCCTGCGGCACCTGAAGAAAAGGCTCTACACATCAATGTTCTGGAACTGCGAGCAGTGTTCTGGGCACTGAAGTCCTTCAAGCCCCAGTTACAGAACAAGTGGTCTGTGTCTTCACAGACAACACCATTACCATGTTCTATATTCACAGGCAAGGGAGGGACCCGCTCGCCGATTCTGTCAGCAGAGGCCCAGGCGCTGTGGGCATGTGTGCTGGCACACAACATGTTTCTAATTCCCTTCCATCTGCCTGGGATTCGATATGATAGGTTATTTATAATGTGCTTAATACACAGCGGTTTTATAAGCGCGGACCCAGGGATCGAACTTGAGTTGCTCCGTGTCATCTTGCTTCCAAGGCGAGCACGTTGCCCCTGAACTATCCTCCCGAGCCCACAATACAGTGGCAGACTCCCTCAGCAGAGAACCCAGGTCCTGCCACAAATGGGAACTTCACCAAGGCCAGGTTCTCCATCTCATCTCTGATTGGGGACATCCAGAGATTGATCTGTTCTCAACGGCGACCAACAAGAAATGCACAATGTGTGCGAGCACGTTTCCCCAGAGGGAGAGCATAGGGGACAGATTATCATTCCCTTGGGAAGGACTGTTCTTCTGTGCTTTTCTCCTGATTCTGATTTTGCCCCGAGTTCTCAGTGCACTCAAGCAACATCACTGCACAATGATTTTAGCTGCAACAAATTTGGTACTCTGACCTGCTTCACCTGTCCGTGTCCCCTGCATCAGGTTGCCTCGCTCTCCGACCTCTCCACAGATAGTGGGCCCATCCTGCATCACGACCCAGCCTCCCTCGACTTGATGGCCTGGCTCCTGCAGCACTAGAATTCAGAAACCTATTGCGTCTTGGCCAGGGCACGAACGCCATCCTCACTGTCCTGCTACAGAAGCAAATGGAAATGCTTTGCTGCCTGGTGTGCAAATCAATGCCTGGAATCGTTAAAGGTTCCAGCAGCAGATGTCTTTCCATACCTCCTGTCTTTGGCAAATGCTGGTTAAGCACACTCTTTCTTCTAACAAGGTGCATTTAGCAACCATTTCACGCTACACGCATGCCCCGGATACTCCTTCCCTTTGGTCACACAAGTTGGTGAAAGAATTCCTCAAAGGACTCTTTCACGTCTTTCCCCTGTCCGAGCTCCTGCTCCAGCCTGGTAACCTAAGTGGTCCTCTCAAAGATAAATGACCCTCCTTTCGAGCCTCTGCACAGAGCCTCCTTGAGGTTTCTCTCCTGGAAGACTGCATTCCAAGTTGCCATTACATCGACCAGATGGGTGGGCGAACTGCAGGCCCTCTCCTTCATGCCTCCCCACTTAACTTTCCATTAGTCTAAGTTGGTCCTTTGAACAAACCCTTACGTAATCTTCGGCATCTGCAGGGCAGCTACATCGAGGTTTGGCCATACCTTCACAATGTTCTACTCGTCAATATGTATTGTATTCTAGGGAGGAGACCTGGGTCGGCCAGGCAGTGCTTCGCAACCTGTTCACTTGAGGTGAGTGTTCCAGAAGTGAGTGATTACTTCTGTTGAGCTATGCCTCCACCCGTTTTGGTTGTATGTAGGCACTAGTGTAATCTTATTCAAACAGCATGTGAATCTATGAAACATCCAATGCTGAAGAAGGAATAAGTTACTTACTTGTAACTCCTGTTCTCCACCATTGTTATCTTTCATAGATTTACATGCAACCCCTTTCTTGCTCTTCTTGGCTCATTCTGCCAGATTGTGTGGTGCCAAATCGGAAGATGGCCTTCAGGGGTGGTGCTAATGGGATCTGTCTAAGTGGCTGTGGGCAGTAGGACCCAAAATGACTCTAATAGAGCACTAAAGTTGCCAGCAGTTTTAACATTTAAAGCTAAACATCTTTAATGTTACAGAGAAGTCTCAGCCTGACAATAGGTAATATTCAAACTGCATGTGAAGCCATGAAAGATACCAGTTCTGGAGAACAGTAGTTACAGGTAAGTAACTTATTCCTTCTCCAGCATTGGATCTTTCTTAGATTCAGATGCTTGAATATTCCCCGTCGTCAGACTAGGAATCCTCAGTGATAAAAATTATTAAAATGTTTTAATATACATCTCTTCTCCCCTAGAGAAGGCATGTAGATACTCCATTGTGGCTTATGAGCCACTCCATTGTGTAGTCCCTCCACCTCACTTTGGTCCTTTATGGCCCCAACCAATGGGGTGGCAGGGTTTAAGCTCCGCCCCAGGCAGCCAACTTCAGATTTTTCACTGCAGTCTATCAGACAGAAGGAATCATCTAGCACACTGAGCTTTCAAAATTCTTTTTACCTTTGGTGTGTAGCATATATTTTCTAATATATTCTACTGTTTTCCTCTCCTTAGGGGCTTGCCATTCTGAGTCTTTGGACTCTGAGAAACGTTTTTGATGGTACTTTTTCGTCGAGTGAAAGTTCTCCTCAGCATGGCTGAGCTTCAGCCTGCCAAGAAGCCTTCCCTGTTCAGGGACTGCACGAGGTGCAGAAAGAAACTGGTCTACATGAAGGATCCACATGACCACTGTATTTACTGCTTATATCCACACAATATCAAAAAATGTGACATTTGCAGGACTCTCTCCACATAAACCATGCAGGACAGACACAGGAGACTTCTGTTACACCTAGAAGCCAAAGGTCTGTCCTCTGACGAGGAGTCTGCCAAAACATCTCCTGTATCGTCTACCAAGCCATATGAGAGTGTAACGCTCACCTGATTCTCGCAGAGGCGCCGGTCTTGACTGGGCGACTACCGTATCTTCAAAGGTGATGTGTAGCACCCGGTTGGCTCTTTGGGCTGGACCTCTGTGCACTGTATGCCTGACGTGTAGAGTAAGATGTCTGCAGATAGAAAATATGGGGTTAATGAACTGGGGTTATTGGGGTGTCCCTATCTCTTTCCTCTTCTCCTCTCCTGTAGACCCCCAAAGGTTAACGCTCTCACCTTAGGTAAGTGAATGCCGAGCTCTCCATCTGCCTCGGGGCAGGGTGCTGTATCCAGTTTCTTCACTGGATAGGTAGCACAGGCCTCTTGACTTCAGAGGACTGCTGTCCGTCGTTTACTGCACGAACGGTAAGTTTCGAGTCATTCAAATGTCTTTAAAGTCTTTAGTAATGATGTCTCTTGTTTTGCAGGGTTCCGGCGATGGCGGATGACAGGCGGAAGTGAGTTGAAGATGGAGCCCGTGTGATGAATAGAAGCGCCTGGAAGCACGTAAGTAAGCGCTTGTTGCCTGCTTCACGATGCGCTCTAACTGTCTTTTTATTTTGCAGGTAGGAGTTCGGAGCGGCTGCAGGGTGCCGGAATACCCACTGGATTAGATGTGGAAAGGAGTAATGGCACGTGAATATTAAAGTTCCCCAATGTCTTTAAACGCACCTTGTTTTGTCTTTCAGATGCGGGATGCAGCGCCGAAGGCCTCCGGAGCGTGCGAAGAGTTGGTAAGATTTTGCCTTTCAGATGCCGGAATGCTAACCTGTTCTTTCTTGTCTTTATAGGTGTTGCTGAAGACTGGATTCAGGATGGTAAGCCTTTGCCTTTCAGATGCCGGAATGCTAACCTGTTCTTTCTTGTCTTTATAGGTGTTGCTGAAGACTGGATTCAGGATGGTAAGCCTTTGCCTTTCAGATGCCAGAATGCTAACCTGTTCTTTCTTGTCTTTATAGGTGTTGCTGAAGACTGGATTCAGGATGGTAAGTCTTTTTCCTTAGGCCCAGGACCGGATGCAGAAGACACGATGAGCGTTCTGCTGCAGAGGTTGCAGAATAACGCAAAGCAAGATTCATCCACCGGGTGTGGTTTAAATAGCCTCCTGTAGTGCTTAGGTGTCTCCTTCCACAGCCACGCCTAAGTAAGAAAAGAGTTCTTGGTAAGAAAAGAGTTCCTGCCTTCCAGAAGAGTTCCAGTGTTCTGAATCTAGGGAGTGGCTCCAGCCCCACCCAACAGGAAAAGTAGTTCCAAACAGAAGAGGATCAGAGGCTCAACTGGCAGGCAAGTAAGCAGCATGGTCTGCTGAAGGTAAATCCACCCAAGCATTATGAGCCCGGCGCTTCCAGCGCTGGGACTGGGCATATTTATGAGCCTGGTGCCACTGGCGCCAGGACTGGGTCCAAAAGGTCCCAATTGGGACTGGTTGACACTCGGAACCTGGGTTATGGATCTGCTTCCAAGGGAGTTGGGAAAACCCTGACCTTTTGGAAGCAGAGATCATGACAGTACCCCCCCTCAAGGCCCCTCCCAAACCGGGCTTCTCCGGGGGTTTTGGCTTGTCAGGAAATGTTCGGTGAAATCTTTTGATTAGGCGAGGAGCGTGGACATATTCAGCAGGTTCCCAGGATCTCTCTTGGGGGCCGTAGCCTTTCCAGTCAATTAGGTAGAATAGTTTAGATTTGGAGATCTTGGAGTCCAGAATGCTTTTGACTTCAAACTCGAGTTCTCCATCCACTAGGATAGGTTTTGGAGATTTGGTTAGTCGGGTTTGAGGTTGCACGGGTTTTAATAGAGAGACGTGGAAGACCGGATGTATCTTCATGTGCGGGGGCAAGTCCAACTTGACCGCTACTGGGTTTACTATGGTAGTGATGGAATAGGGACCAAGGTATCTTGGGTTGAATGTGCGTGGCCCTTTTAGAGATAGATATTTGGTGGATAACCAGACTTGATCCCCTACTTGATAGTGAGGGGCTTCCTTCCGATGTTGATCTGCTCCTTTCTTGTATTGTTCTTTAGCCCTTTGAAGGTGAAAAACAGCTTCCTTAAAGGCTTGGGTGATTGTAGAATGCAGGTAGTCTACTGCTGGTGTTTCAAGATCTTGGAGGGGATCCAACTCCGAGGTTCGAGGGTGACTGCCGTACAAAAGAAAAAACGGGGTTTTCCCAGTTCCCGAATGGACAGAGTTATTGTAGGCATACTCGGCTATCCAAAGGATATCTTTCCAAGTTTTTTCAGTTTGTTAAGCATGCAGCGTAAATACTGTTCCAGAGTTTGATTGGTCCTCTCGGTTTGTCCGTCGGTCTGAGGGTGGTGACTGGTCGATAGTCTCACATCAATTTGAGCCGACCGACAGCAACTTCGCCAAAAATGAGAAATAAATTGACTACCTCGATCCGAAATTAGAACCGAAGGAAAACCGTGCAGTCGGACGATGTTTTCGAGAAATTCTCGGGCCAGAGTTGCTGCTGTTGGCAAGCCTTTGAGCGGAATGAAATGCGCCATCTTGGAGAATAAGTCCACGATTACTAGAATCGTATTGTATCCGGAGCATGGAGGTAGATCGGTGATGAAGTCCATAGAAAGCGTATGCCAAGGGCGAGGTGGGATGTCAATAGGGCGTAAGAGGCCTGCTGGTCTTTCCTTTTGACTCTTGCTTTGGGCGCATACTCCACAGGACATAATAAAGTCTCTGATATCTTTTTTCCAAGACGGCCACCAGAAGTAGCGCTTGATCTTTTCTGAGGTCTTGGCTATACCGGGATGACCTTCCATTAAAGAGTCGTGATAACAAGAGATTACTTTTTTCTGTAAATCTGTGCTGGGTAGGTATAATCGTTCTTGGAAATACAATAAGTTGTCCTTTACTGCAAAGTCCTTTCCCTGCAGATGCCAATTCTGTATGTCTGCTGGAGTTACAAGTTGCCTGGCTTTATCCTTAACTTCCTCTATGGATTCTGTGGCGATTACACCCAGAATTCTTTGTTCGGGAATGATTGGATAAGGTTTAGGGTTGACCAAGTGTTCTTCCACTCCCATCCGAGAAAGGGCATCGGCTTTACCGTTCTTTGTACCAGGTCGATAGGTAATTATGAAGTCAAACTCGGCAAAGAATAATGCCCAACGGAGTTGTCTAGAGGATTGGGCTTTTGCGGTCTTCAAATATTGCAGGTTTCGGTGATCCGTAATCACAGTAACGGTGTGTCGGGCCCCCAGCAGATAATGCCGCCAAGCCTTAAAGGCAGACTTGATAGCCAGAAGTTCCTTGTCAGTAATCGTGTAATTGATTTCAGGAGGCGAGAATTTGCGGGACCAAAATGCCACGGGATGCAACTGATTGGTTACCGGGTCCTTTTGTGATAGAACTGCCCCCATGGCAAGGCTTGAAGCATCAGTTTCCACGATGTAGGGGAGTTCGGGGCGAGGGTGTTTTAAGATTGGTGCAGAGATATATTTAGTCTTCAAATCCTGGAAAGCTTGTTCCGCCTCGGTAGACCATTCAAAACGTTTGTTTTTCTTTAACAAGGCAGTGATGGGCTGGACTATTCGAGAGAATTCGGGGATAAACCTGCGGTAAAAGTTAGCGAAGCCTAACATGCTTTGCACACCTTTTACGGAGGATGGTGATGGCCATTTGAGAACTGCATCGACCTTCTTTGAATCCATACGCACTCCGCCAGGTGATAATATGAATCCCAAGAATTCAACTTCAGTCACGTTGAAAACACATTTTTCCAACTTAGCGAAAAGTTTGTGTTGACGCAATCTTTCGAGGACCATTTTCACGTGTTTCCGATGTTCAGATTCCGATGAAGAATAAACGAGGATGTCGTCGATGTAAACAACAACACTTACATCTATGAGCTTTCTGAGGACATCGTTCATAAAATATTGAAAGGCGGCCGGGGCATTGCAAAGTCCGAAGGGCATGACCTGATATTCAAATAGCCCATACTTGGTGCGGAAGGCCGTCTTCCATTCATCGCCCTCTTTTACTCGTACCAAGTGGTAAGCTCCTCTAAGATCCAGCTTTGTATATATGCATGCTTTTCTGACTTGGTCCAGGAGTTCAGGGATCAAAGGTAACGGATATCTATTCTTAACGGTGATCTGGTTCAGGGAGCGATAATCGATACAAGTTCTAAGGTCTCCTTCCTTTTTTGGAACGAAGAACAAAGCTGAAGAAGCAGGGGACTTGGAAGGACGAATAAACCCATTTGCCAGGTATTGATCCAGGTATTGTCGAAGGTGAAGGTTCTCAGGCTCGGTGAGGGCATAAATTCTACTACAAGGAGGAGTAGATCCAGGTATCAGGTCTATCTGGCAGTCATAAGACCTATGAGGAGGTAGAGAGTTAGCCTGATCCTTCCGGAAAACATCTTGGTATTCTAGGTATTCGGGAGGTAACTGGGGAGTCTCTGAAGAAATTGCGGCCAGTGCAACACCAGGTGGAGGGTGACAAGTAGAGACACATTCTGGAAACTGGACCGTTCTTGCTCGCCAATCGATCAGAGGATTGTGTTTCTCTAACCAAGGTATTCCTAGAATAATCTGAAACTGAGGGGCCTTGATCACATCGAACACGATCTTCTCATGGTGTCCATCTTGACTTACTAGCGTCACCTCTTGAGTGGTATGCGTTACTGGCCCGGAGGCTATCTACGTACCATCCACCGTAGTAATGACGTCCTTTACAGCCTTGGGACAAAGAGTTAGATTCATCCTCAAAACCATTTCATGATCCACATAATTGCCGATGGCACCGCTGTCGACGTAAGCTTCAATTGCATGTAATCGATCCAGATTATCAGGGCTAATGAGGACCATAGGTATCACGAAATGCGAGGTCACGGAACTGGTTTTCACGCTCGGCAAGAGGACCTCTATTCTTGTCGGGCGAGGTCGTTTCCCTGCTCAGAGTTTGTAACTTTGGTAACTGCAGCTCCTACTGCCTTCTTGGCAGGTTTCACCGGACAGTCTCGAAGAAAGTGCCCTGAGTTTCCGCAATATAGGCATAATTGCAACTGTTTCCTCCTTTCCCACTCCCTTTGTGTTAGAGGACCTTTCAGACCCCCTATTTGCATGGGTTCCCCGGAGTCTACTCCTTTGGAAGGAGTTGGCAGTTTGGAAAATACTCGAGCATCAAACTTGGAACGATCGGCCTTCCTGTTCTGCAGCCTGTGATCTATTTGAACGACCAAGTCTATATAATCCGAACAGTCTTGTGGGGGATTCACTACTTGGGCTAAAACGTCTTTGAGCTCTCCACGTAGACCTCTATAAAACAGCGTAATCCTTTTGTCCTCAGGCCATTGAGTTTCCACTATTAGTCTATTGAAAGATCAATATAAGCCAAAAGGTCTTGATTACCCTGTATCAACGAAAGAAGCTCATTGTCCAAGGCCTGCCCCTGTGAATGTCTTGCGAACAGTTTTTCCATACTAAGCTGAAAGGCTTGAAAATCATGGAGAACCGGATCATCTTGATTAACTAGAGGGATCGACCAGTCTGCCGCATTGCCACTAAGGTACGAAAGTACAAAAGCTACTTTTGCTTGATCAGTTGGAAAGGCTGCTGGCCGGCATAAAAAGTGCAACCGGCACTGATTGATAAATACTGCAAACCTCTTTGGGTCACCAGAAAATCGTTCGGGCGGAGCCAGAGGTACATTCCCAGGTAGGTTGATCTGCACTGGATTCATAGAGGATGTTGAAGGAAGATTTGCCCCTGATGCGGGTAACGGGGTCTGTCCGGCTTGTGACTGTAGCACTTGTCTAGCAAGATGGTCTGTTCTCTCCTTGGAAATAATTAGTTCCCTTCTTAGAGCATTCGTTTCCTGACGAGCTGCATGCACTTCTGCCCTTAATTCCCCAAGTAACCGGGCTAGGGGGTCAGTATACGAGGTTTCCATAGCGCCTGGGCGAGAGTTTTGCGGTAGGCTTTGCGTTCTGTAACGCTCACCTGATTCTCGCAGAGGCGCCGGTCTTGACTGGGCGACTACCGTATCTTCAAAGGTGATGTGTAGCACCCGGTTGGCTCTTTGGGCTGGACCTCTGTGCACTGTATGCCTGACGTGTAGAGTAAGATGTCTGCAGATAGAAAATATGGGGTTAATGAACTGGGGTTATTGGGGTGTCCCTATCTCTTTCCTCTTCTCCTCTCCTGTAGACCCCCAAAGGTTAACGCTCTCACCTTAGGTAAGTGAATGCCGAGCTCTCCATCTGCCTCGGGCAGGGTGCTGTATCCAGTTTCTTCACTGGATAGGTAGCACAGGCCTCTTGACTTCAGAGGACTGCTGTCCGTCGTTTACTGCACGAACGGTAAGTTTCGAGTCATTCAAATGTCTTTAAAGTCTTTAGTAATGATGTCTCTTGTTTTGCAGGGTTCCGGCGATGGCGGATGACAGGCTGAAGTGAGTTGAAGATGGAGCCCGTGTGATGAATAGAAGCGCCTGGAAGCACGCAAGTAAGCGCTTGTTGCCTGCTTCACGATGCGCTCTAACTGTCTTTTTATTTTGCAGGTAGGAGTTCGGAGCGGCTGCAGGGTGCCGGAATACCCACTGGATTAGATGTGGAAAGGAGTAATGGCACGTGAATATTAAAGTTCCCCAATGTCTTTAAACGCACCTTGTTTTGTCTTTCAGATGCGGGATGCAGCGCCGAAGGCCTCCGGAGCGTGCGAAGAGTTGGTAAGATTTTGCCTTTCAGATGCCGGAATGCTAACCTGTTCTTTCTTGTCTTTATAGGTGTTGCTGAAGACTGGATTCAGGATGGTAAGCCTTTGCCTTTCAGATGCCGGAATGCTAACCTGTTCTTTCTTGTCTTTATAGGTGTTGCTGAAGACTGGATTCAGGATGGTAAGCCTTTGCCTTTCAGATGCCGGAATGCTAACCTGTTCTTTCTTGTCTTTATAGGTGTTGCTGAAGACTGGATTCAGGATGGTAAGCCTTTTTCCTTAGGCCCAGGACCGGATGCAGAAGACACGATGAGCGTTCTGCTGCAGAGGTTGCAGAATAACGCAAAGCAAGATTCATCCACCGGGTGTGGTTTAAATAGCCTCCTGTAGTGCTTAGGTGTCTCCTTCCACAGCCACGCCTAAGTAAGAAAAGAGTTCCTGGTAAGAAAAGAGTTCCTGCCTTCCAGAAGAGTTCCAGTGTTCTGAATCTAGGGAGTGGCTCCAGCCCCACCCAACAGAAAAAGTAGTTCCAAACAGAAGAGGATCAGAGGCTCAACTGGCAGGCAAGTAAGCAGCATGGTCTGCTGAAGGTAAATCCACCCAAGCATTATGAGCCCGGCGCTTCCAGCGCTGGGACTGGGCATATTTATGAGCCTGGTGCCACTGGCGCCAGGACTGGGTCCAAAAGGTCCCAATTGGGACTGGTTGGCACTCGGAACCTGGGTTATGGATCTGCTTCCAAGGGAGTTGGGAAAACCCTGACCTTTTGGAAGCAGAGATCATGACAGAGAGAAACACTTCTAAAAGAAGGGCCTCTTCAGTGGAAAGGAGTTCCTCCCTCTCATAAGGCCAAAAGAAAGTTGGAAGCCACTTCTTCTATGCCTCCCTTGGACCCAGGACACCACAAAACACGTCATCCTGAAGAAAAAATCACCTCGAAGTTTGGAGGCGTTTTCAAAAAAGCAGGGGGGGGGGCAGCCGTCCAAGGGGTAGCCATCCACGAGTGGCAGCAAGATCAGGGATGCGCCTTCAACCAAGCCATCGCCCAAGCCACCGTCAACGACAACACTCCAAACCTCATTGTCCACAACAAAGTCCTTGTCGACAAAGTAATCGTCCACGAAGCAGTCGTCGAAGGAAGCCAATCACTTGTCGAAACTCTCGTCCACAAAGCTCTTGTCCATGAAGCTCTCGTCGACGGGTCAACCGCCTTCAAAGTCTTCGTTCACGGAACCACCGTTGTCGACGAAGCCATCGTCTGCGAAAACACTGTTGACGAAAGTACTGTCCAAAAAATGTGGTGTCTTATGAAGAAATAGAACCCACAACACCATTCGCGGACATCGCTGATAAATCATCCAATGTGAGCAGTCTTCACAAGTCTTTGGGACCAGCGTCTCCAATTCCAGTTACACCTGAGCCAGTTGGAGCACAACTGTCCCCTTTAAAAGAGATGACAGAACTTCCTGACGTCATTCTTCAGGAAGAGTTCTCGGACACAGAAATGTCTGGTGCCGGACTCCGCACCCAAGTGCTTGAGGTCAGAATTGTCGCCGGGCTTGGTAGTGTCGGCTGCTGCAAGAAAACGTTCAGCCAACCCGGCCTCTGCATCAGTACCCCTGGTCAACGATGGGGAAAAAATGGACGCCATGGGAAAAGGAGTCATCTACACGGCAGCATCCACAATCGAAGCGGCCAACGCCCTGGCGATCATGGCCCGTTACGACAGGGAGCTCTGGTTTAAGCTGGCTCCCATATTGGACTTCCTGCCGGACGACAAGAGGTCCGAGGCCCTGGAAATACTGCAAGAGGGCGAGGTGGCGTCGGACCACGCCATAACGGTGGCAACCGATATTGCTGATACCGGGTTCCGCCAGCTGGGCAATGGTGTTTGCCTACGACGACGGGGTTGGCTCCGGGCGACCGACTTCCGCCAGGACATCAAGACCAGGGTGTTGGACATGCCGTTCGACGGCAGCAACTTGTTCCGGAAGGCGGTGGACGAATCCCTCCAAGCCATAAAAACGGACACGGAGACGGCCCACGCCCTAGGAGCCCTTCAGCAACGATGGCCCTTTCGGAGCTCCGGAGGCAGACAGGGTGCCTCCAAGGGATCCAGCGGTGGCTCGTCGTCCTACCGCCAGGCACCACGCTCCTCGTCTCAGGAGGCCTACAGGGGTCGCGGCAAGCAGGGAGCGCCTCACCGCCATCGGCAAGGTGGCCAGGGCGGCAAGGCCACCACCTCCAAGCAGGACTGAACCGGCCGTGGTCTTGGGCCCCCACCGAAGCACCCCGGTGGGAGGCCGGCTGCCGAACTTCATCGGCGTGTGGAAGTCCATCTCCACCGACGGTTGGGTGCTGGATACCCTGGCAAGAGGACACTCTATCGAATTCCTAAAGAAGTGCCCTCACGTTCCACCTGTGGCCAGGAAGGAAAATCACGTCCCGCAACTGCTTTTGGAAGTACGGCGATGCTCAGGAAAGGCGCCATCGAGCTTGTCCCAAAGAGGCTCCGGGGTATACTCAAGGTACTTCCTCGTCAGGAAGAAGACGGGCGGCTGGCGCCCCATCCTGGACCTTCGTCGTTTGAACAAAGACATCAGATCACAAAAGTTCAGGATGGTCACCCTCCAGCACGTACTGGGACAGCTGGAGGAAGGCGACTTTCTATCGTCGTTGGACCTGGAGGATGCGTACTTCCACGTTTCCATTCTCAAAAGTCACTGAAAGTTCCTCAGGTTCGTCGTCCAGGGACGCCACTACCAATTCAGAGCGCTGCCGTTCGGATTGAAGTCGGCCCCCAGGGTCTTTACCAAGTGCCTAGCACCAGTGGCGGCGCGGCTGCACCTGCAGGGGATTCACATCTACCCCTACCTGGACGACTGGCTCATCCGCTCAAGGACGAGGGAACTTGCCGTCGAACACACTGTGAGGACCGTCCAGCTATTCACAGACCTGGGATTCGCCATAAACTACCCAAAGTCCCACCTGGTGCCGTCGCAGGTGGCCCTGTTTCTGGTGCAGCGCCTGCTTGCCACGGACCTGGCCAGGGTGAGGTCCATCAAGCCCTCCTGGGGGTGATGTCCTCTTGCATCTACCTGGTGCGCCTCTGCAGACTACGGATCCGCCCTCTTCAAGAATTTCTCAACGCCCGTTGGAGGCAGGCGACGGTCACCTTCGAAGACAGGGTCCCCCTCAACAAGGTGTTCCGGCGGGCGATTCAGTGGTGGGGCGTTCGAGCGCACCTCACGGCGGGCAAGGACTTTCAGACGCCGGCGTACCAGGAGACGGTGACGACGGACGCCTCCCTGGAAGGCTGCGGCACCCACACCGGAGATCTCCACGCAAGAGGCCTCTGGCTCCCGGAGGAGAGGCTCCTGCACATCAACGTCCTGGAACTCCGAGCCGTGTTCTGGGCTCAAATCGTTCCTCCCGTCGCTCAAGGGCAAGGTGGTGCGGATCTTCACGGACAACACCACGACAATGTTTTACATACAGAAGCAGGGAGGCACCAGATCCCCAGCCCTATCCAAGGAGGCACAGGATCTGTGGCACTGGGCGGTCGCCCAGGGGATGTTCCTGGTTACCTTCCACCTGGCAGGAGAAAGAAACATCATTGCCGACTCGCTCAGCAGGGAGCTGCGCGCGTGTCACGAGTGGGAACTGCGCCAGGATCAGGTGGATCAACTCTTCCGACGATGGGGCAAACCCCAAATCGGCCTGTTCGCAACAGCGACGAACTCGAAGTGCAAGAGGTTCGCCAGCAGGTTTCCCCAGCCGAGAAGCATGGGCGATGCGTTCTCGTTCCCCTGGGACGGCCTATACCTGTATGCGTTCCCTCCGTTGCAGTTGCTGCTTCGACTCATCAGCCAGCTCAAGAGGTCCCGGTGCAGGATGATCCTCGTCGCACCGGCGTGGCTGAGGCAGATCTTTTTCCCGGACCTTCTGGACTTGTCAACGTCCCCTCCCATCAAGCTGTCGGCGGATGCGGACCTTCTCTCCAGAGAAGGAGGCGCCATCTTCCACCACGACCCGGCGTCACTGAACCTGCAGGCTTGGCTCCTGCAGCGCTAGAGTTTGGAGGCTACGAAATACCGGCCGATTGCAGAGAGGTTCTTGCAAAGGCCAGGGCGTCCTCGACTCTCAAATGCTACGGTCATAAGTGGAAGAGGTTCTCTATCTGGTGCCGAGCACAGAAGATCAACCCCCTACGGATTACGGTCCATCAAGTGCTGCCGTACCTGCTATCGCTGGCAAAGGCTGGGCTAGTCCATGCCTCCATTAAGATTCATCTGGCGGCGATCTCCAGATATACCAGAACCACAGGACGGACGTCCCTGTGGTCCCATCGACTGGTAAAAGAGTTTATGAAAGGACTGTTCCGGTCGTTCCCGCCGATGAAGGCTCCGGCCTCGGCGTGGGAACTTAACGTGGTGCTGACCAGGCTCATGGGGCCCCCATTCGAGCCGATGCACTCCACACCGATGAAGTTTGTGTCGTGGAAGACTGCGTTCCTGGTGGCCATTACCTCCGCACGACGAGTGGGAGAGATCCAGGCCCTATCCTGCAAAGCACCATACTTGACTTTCCATGCCTCACGGGTGGTGCTTAGGACGCACCCCTACTTTATGCCCAAGGTGCCGTCGGACTTCCATCTTAACGAGCCCTTGGTGTTACCTGTTTTCTTCCCGTCTCCTTCGTCTCCGGCCGAGAGGACTTTGCACTCGCTGGATGTGGCTAGAGCGCTGAAGTTCTACATGGACCGCACAAAGAGTTTCCGGAGGACATCACAGCTGTTCGTGAATTTTGGACCTGTGAATCAAGGGAAGGCTCTCTCAAAGTCTTCTATTTCCAGATGGCTCTCCGGCTGCATCATGCACTGTCACCGGTTGGCTAACCGACCGCTGTCAGGCCGTCCGAGAGCCCATTCGACCAGAGCGATCGCTGCTACTACGGCGTTCTTATCTGGTGTGCCCCTGCTGGACATCTGCAGGGCTGCTACGTGGAGGTCGACGCTCACCTTCACGAGATCCTACTGCGTCGATCGGGATTCCAGGGAGGAGTCCAGGGTTGGCCAAGCAGTGCTGCGCAACCTGTTCGCTTAAGGTGAGCCTGGTGAGGAGGTAAGAGATGCTTAATGTTGAGTTTTTTGTATTGCTTAATGTTGAGCCTTTTGCCACCCCCCGTGGTTGTGCATGTGTGTACTGCTATTTATTCTTATATTCATGAGCATGTGAATCCATGCCAGACCCCATGCTGGAGAAGGAACAAGTTACTTACCTGTAACTGTTGTTCTCCAGCATGGGTCTGGCATGGATTCACATGCGAACCCTCCCGCCTACCCCTCTGCGGCTCTTCACTTGGTCATACTGCCACTTCACGTGCTACCAAATCTGAAGATGGCTGCCAGAGGCGGGGCTTAGGTAGAGGGCAGTCATTGGCTGTGGTCAGTATGACGCAGAGATCAGTGATTGGTTACTACCACGAAAGACAGATCAGAAACGAAACTCATACTAATTTTTTCTTTACCGAGGATTCCCAGCCTGATGACGGGGAATATTCATGAGCATGTGAATCCATGCCAGACCCATGCTGGAGAACAACAGTTACAGGTAAGTAACTTGTTCCTTATATTGCAGTAATTTCTGCAAATCCCCAATAATATGAATGCCTAGATACTTAATCCCCCCTGGAGACCATTTACAATTCCACAAACTCAATTCTAAATTTGTAACTTAAATGTTTGACTGCAATGCCCCCACTGTAATCACAACATCCCCAAGCAAACCTGTAAGGTGACCGCTTTACAACAATAGATAATTCACATATGGTTAAGTGAGTTCCTGCACACTGATGGAATATTTGTGTCAAGACTCTATTTGTGGATGTGATTACAAACATAAGAATCTTTACAGTTTTGCTAAAATAAAAACCGTGCATGCTCCTTGTCCACCTGTGCAGTCCCACATATACTACGCTTCTTGCTTGTCCCTACACCTCCCCTGTCTTTTACAAGCTTCCATACCTCTAGCCCGTATTTGTATGATTTTAAGTTATTATTTATTTGTTTTAGATTACTAAGGTAACCACACGTTTTCACGAAGAGTAATGTTAGGGAAACACACCCTGGCAGTTTGTGAGCAAGCAGGCAGCCGAGTTGTGCGTGCCACATCTGATCAGCCACTTTTGTTCTTTTTAAATATCTCTCACTACCAATAATGCCCCATCACTGCCCTCCCCCATTGGCTTCCTTACCTTCTTTTGCATAGGACTTATTGGGTCATTGCATCTTCCTGGGGCACTTGCACTGGGCAACCCTTTATGCACAGTGCTTTGTGAATGGTCATAGTGATGTCGCGGCCCGCACCAAAGCCCAGCAGAGGGATTTGATGCCAATGTGTAGTATGCCCAATAGGTGTGTTTGGGTTCGTTTGTAAGAGGGCGCTGACGGGAGAGCTTTCTGCTGCTCATGGAGTGCAAGACAGCATTGCGCTTTGTCCCCTTCTACCTACACCCTCAGAGACAGAGCTCATGGGCCACTGGTAGGGACTCAAAAGGGCCTTCAGTTGCCTCTGGGAAATTGCCAAAATGCTGATGCCATTAGCTTTTTGTGAAGGAAAAGGGGAGGGTGGGAATGAGGGAGGACTTCAACACTGCTGCAAATTACCCTAGAGGTGGGAGAGGCAGAGCATTCTTGGGTAAATCCTGTCTGGCTCTAAGAGCCAAACATGGCCCAATCTAGCCAAAGAATGAAGGTGCACACAGGGGCACTGCTAGTGCAGCGTTGGCAGGGCCACAAGTCTGAGCAGTGAAGAGAGAGACATAAACATAGTCACAGTTGCATAGAAATTGTTTGCAGAGTTTATACCTCGTTTGTACTTGTCATAGCCAGTGACTGAGGTACCGACTTGGTGTGCAGGGTACTAGGAATTTCTCAACAATTTCACTGCGCTTACCACCCACAGTCGAGATGCGTAGTGGAACACTGCAATGGTGTTCTAAAGCTCGGTTGTCCAAATTGTGTCAAGAAACTGGCCTAAAATAGCCACAGGTGCTGCCCCTAGCACCATTTACTATATGTAGTAACCTGCTGTGCAAGCATGGTCTGTTTGCCAATGAGATCCTCACAGGATGCCCAATACAAATGGGAGCTGCTCCCCCAGCAACCCCACATGTCCTGAATCTGCATCTAGAAGATGAGACGGTTATTAATTATTGTTGCAAGTTTGTTCTCTGTATGCCCAGGTCAGAGCTGCCCTACCAGAGCCGGCGACTGCTCACTGCCATCCACGGATCTATGTGATTATGAAGAAAAAGAGAAATGTCGAATTTTCTTTTTATTGTTATAAAAAAATGCATTTTGCTGCAAATATATGCGAGGGAGACCCCCCACCAACCCACATATATATGCAGCGAAATGCACTCCGAGAAGGTACGCCCCGCGGTCCTGTAGAGGGCTGCTGCAGGGTCAGTGATCAAAGAAAGAAGTGCCACCAGGCAAACTAATTCCCCACTGTGGTAGTGCACTGGCAAATATTGGAAACTGCCTCAAACAATATGCCGGTAACTGCTTGATTTGGACCCTGTTTTATTATCTCTTGGTAATTCTTAGTCCTGATGACCCTGTGAGTTTCTTGCGCTGTTTTTATGGATAATTTTAGTTTGAACTCTATCAGTTGCTCTGCCACCGGCATGAACTCGTCTGAACGGCTTGAACATTTGCACAGCCAAGTGCCTGATCCTGGCTGAAATTCTTTGAACATTGGCATGTGTCCCATTGTTGAACTGCAGACAGTTGTGTCCTGAACTAAAAGGACTTGGTGGACTATTCCACGTGAACATAACTTCCCAATAGAAACAGAACTCGATTGCTCTTCCAAGAATTCTGATACCCCAGCATGAACAGGACTATGCCGAAGTCTGATGACCAGAATGAAGTCCAGAGGACACACCATGTATGGTTGCCTGAATACTGTTATTATTGTTGTTAGTTTACTGATTTGCCTCCAACTCACAGTGATTGCTGTTTTTAAAACCACATGTTATGAAAACGATGGTCCATCTGTATACCCTTGGGTTCACAGTGAGATCACTTACCATCACATTACCTGGTAGTATGCTTGCATATTGTCTCAGATTGTTGGGTCTGTGCACAATGTACCTCATGATTTGTCAAGTTCCCCTTAGTCCCTATTCCCTTTAACTGAGGGATTGCTTCCTGGATCTCAAGTTGGTTACCCGATCCCAAGGCCGCACACCCTGTCTCAATTCACATTCCCAGATGGGGTTTTCTGGTCCTCCACATTTCTCTACCCCAGATCAGGTATCCCGACAACCTGCAGCCTTTCATCTCAGGCTACTGGCCTTATTTGGCACGTCAACGGGGGTACACTATTCATGGGAAACGGCAAGTGTCGATATTACCTTTTGACCAATGTCAGTATTTTCATTAACAAAGTCACGTTTTCCTTAGATCCTGGTTTGACCTTTACGCAGAGTTGTTTGGTGTTCAGAGCAGCAGCTCTACTTCACTGCTATATTATCCGCATTCCTGCATGGAGCGCCACGTTTAGTGGTTTGATGAGTGGTCAGCAGTGGTCAGCCGTGGTCGGCAGGGAGCAGCTGGGGGGAGCGCTCCCCGGTATTTTGCACATTTCAAACACTGCACATCAAGCTGTCTTCATTGATATGGGAAGTCAAACTTTTTGAACTATTTTATTGACTATTTTGCATGACTACGCATTACAACTGGGAACCTTTTCAGGACCACACTGCAGGACCACAACAGAGGATAGCACAGGGGCAACGCAATGGTCTTGGAAGCAAGACCACACAAAGCAACCGAGGTTTGAATCCCAGATCCGAACTTAGAAACCGAACTGAGGTACGGGATTAGGCGCGTTAGAAAAAAACAATTCAAAAATGTAAACAAATAAAAATATATAGCAGGGCTATGACTGTAAAAAGTGTTATGTTTACAATGACTATGATGGATGACATCACACATAAAAGAAAACTGCCAAACCCCCACTGCCCCCTGCTTATGACCTCCGTAGTCGTGTGAAACGTCATGCTGCATGCTGCTATCACACACAGACAGAAAGCCTGGAAACCGGCAAAAGGGGCATCTATTCAGAAGGAAAGCACCGCACATGTGCAAACAGCCAATTTTGTTCCACCTCTACCTGATTGCACAGCCAAACACACACCATGCACCAATAATAAAGAGTTAACAGACATTACTAAAATTACCAGTTTCTTTTCGCCTGTGGCTTGGGCATGTGTCAAATCTGCTAATATTATCCATGCTCCAGCAACTAAAAGCTCACTGCTCTCCCTTATCAACATTTACAATAACAATTCCCTTCTGAACTTGTGCCTCAATTTCAGAAGAGAATCCTTAGGAGGCACACTACCAAGTACCAAACCGGTCTCACAGTGCATCATTCCTAACACAAACGTGTCGTCCAGCACCGACCTGGAAGGAATTGCTGAGGCCATGGAAACGGAACAGGACTCATATTGCATTGACTTCAGTGTTTCATTTGTGACCAACAGTCGTGCGCCCATTGACACCTCTTTCAACCCTAACCTGAATACAGTGTCAGTGACAGTATATGCCATCTTTAGCCTATGTTCATCATTGGCCAACGAACAGAGGGCCATTCAGCACATACTGGCTAGGTTAGTCGACATTATATTGACAAGTGCAAGGCCTGACCCTGCAGGGGCCCACTCAAGGTTGGATGAAATTACATACACCTGGGATGTAGATACAGCAAATGAATCCAGCATGATGAACTCCCCACCGTCTATATTGATACTGTCATATATCCTGGTGGGAACGAATGCCAATTTGCCTGCTGTAGCCTCTCCTGTTATACAACACTCCAATGGATCTGATTGCCCAACACTACAACTATCCCTGCGCAGACTGTGCTTAGTAAGAAATAACCGATCATATGCAGAAAATGAAAAATCAAGCTGAAGAAGGCACGGCATGATGACGTAAAATACATGAGGCCCTCAAGACCAGCGGCAAACGCAGGTGCATTGGCAGAGATATGCAACAATGATATCTTGGGCGCAGTGCTGGACACCTCAAGGATGGCCACAACAATGAAGGACAACATCAGAATCACAGCTCCGGGCCAATGATGGCCAAGACGTGCACCTGGGACAAGTGGCTGCAGGTACCAGAACATCAAGTTCCGACATCCACTTTTGATAAGGTGCAACTACCTGAGCCAAGTGGCTCGGGTGCCCCGACTAGTCCTACGACGCTTCCTCCCTCGAAACATAGTATTGGCAACCAGTGTGTTCCTTTACCTGAAGCCATCCCGGTGCGGCCAGGAACGAATACCACCTATACTTACATTGACCATCCCCATAAGGGGGTAAGTATTGTAGAAACATCACCTACTGACGACAGCCCTTTTGTCAATTGTGTAAACCTGTTGCAGCTGTTCCATCAGGTACCTGAACTGAGGATCATTACATCTAATGATATCGTAAGAGTGGAACTACCTGAGCTTTATAGCAACAGTAACTGGGCCATTGTCACATTTGTTTCATTGACAGATTGGCTTGTTTTGCTGAAACCCTTAGGATAATGGGATTTGAAATGCAGGCACAACAGCTTGCCGCAAGAAATGGACGTCCCTTCGTTCCACTATACACAATGAAGGAAAAACAGGACATTAACCCACAAAGGGAGTTTTTTCCTTCGAGTTAACATGCCTCTACAAAATCTGGCCATCAAGTAAAACTCTACTGCTCTACCGTGACTAGTTGGCAATCAGTATTGGATGGACCCCAAAACTGACACACTGGGGCAGCACCTTTTTGGAATGTACTTTTGTGGAACACTCACAGCTTTAAGTCTTTTACTGCTCACACAGACAGGCTTAATGCCATACGTACGGTGGACATATTTTTATTACAAGAGACATGGCTGACTTATTCCTTCATACTAGATTGCTACCAGATCTTTACCTGACTTGCCATGAAATAGAACAAGGGGCGCCCTAAGGGTGCCTTATATATCAGAGTGAAGTCTTGCTTGGAGGCATATCACTATGATATGGGAATAGACTGCTTGTATTGCCTAGGCATTGCTGTTAATAACTTTCCCATAGTAAATGCCTCTACATGAATCCTCAACCTTTATGAACCTCCTGATGGTAGGCGCCCTCTTGCATTGTGCTCTAAAATAAAAGAGGGCCTTCAGTGCTGGCAGCTAAAATCACCTGATGGGGCCATTCTGCCTGCTGGCGATTTCAACACTCACTGTATAAGCATCGTGGATGAGTGGGTACTTGAATCTGGGGAAAATTAGTCTTCAGGCTCTATGATCATGGGGAGTAAACACAGTCTTGCTTTGTTGAATAAGGGCCGAATGTGGTCAGAATTGTTATTGAATTTTGGCCTTGAACCGCTCCTCCCAAGTGACTGTGACACACTGCTCAATGTTATTACTTGACAAAGTGGGGGAAGCTCGACCTGTCTGGATAGTACATTTGTCACCCGAGGTTTATGTGTATGTAGGTATGAAGTTAAAAGCACCCCCTTGAGTGATCATGACATGCTTTATCTAACTTTTAGTGTCAATAAATAGACCAACAAAGGTGGTTCCCTGGCATTGGCCACTGGTAATTTGCTGCAGAACAGAATATTGTGGTCTGAATCTAATGTTGACAGAATCAACACTCTAGCGAGGATCAGCCGCTCTACACTGGTGAAACTGCTGCGGATTGCCAACAGGGACAGGTTTTATTTTATGTATGGTTTATTTACATAGCGCTTATACACAGGTGAAGTGTTTCAAAGCGCTTCAAGGCGGGAAGGAAACAAGGGAATACAATGATCATTCTTAGGCCTTGAAGATTCCGAATGATATAAACAAAAAACTTGCATACTTGGCCAGATGACATTGCTCCTAGTGCAAGAGCATGAAGTGGAACAGTTCAGACAAAGCTCAGAAGGGGGAGACGGGAAGAAAAAGAAAAAGATGGGGAGGTAGACAGACAAACTAACTGTTCCTAGTACATTTAGGTCATGCCTACATACAGACAGAGGTGTAGGGATGGTGGGCTGTGGGGGAACAACGAGTACGACCAGCAGGGCCCTGGGTTAAATGCAGAGAGGATGCCCCGCTCAAGGAGCGTAAACTGAAAGTGCAGTAATATTAAACAAAGTGCAAAAGACTGGTGGGAGAGCCTGGGACCTGTATTCTCTGGAGGTGAACCAGGCAACCAGTCAGCAAAACTGAACAGATTTAGGGAGGAGAAGGAGTGTGGAGAGAAAAGAAAGGGGGTTAGCTGGGGAGAGGGAGAGAGGAGGAGGAAGAAAAAAGGAAGGTCTTGAGAAGTTTCCGGAAATTAAGATGATCCAGCTCAAGACGGAGAGCGGCAGGGAGGCTGTTCCAGAGGGAAGCACCTGCAGAGTCTAAGGATCTACCCCCAAATCTCGCTTTGTGAAAGCAGCTCACCCGCAGAGAGTTGGAGGAGGAGCAAAGGACTCTAGAGGGAGAGTATTTAGGAAGAGAGCGTTGCAGATAGTGCGGGCCCTGGCCCCAGAAAGCCTTGTTGATTATACAGAGGGTCTTGAACTTGATCCTTTCAGCCACGGGGAGCCAGTGAAGGGATTTGATGCAGAGAGATGTGGTCCCAGGGCTTCAGGCCAAGGATAAGTCTCGCAGCTCTGTTCTGGATGAGTTGTACAGGACGGAGAGTAGAAGTAGGAAGATTGAGAAAGAGGCTGTTGCAATAATCCAGTCTAGAGAGAACCAGGGCTCTCGAGGTGATGGGCCTTTGTGGGGAAAGTGAAAAAAGGTAGAATACCTCTCAGGACGTGCAATTGATAGTTGGACTTTTTGGAGATGTCTGAGATGTGAGAAGAGGAGTGAGTGCAGTCAAAGATGACCCCAAGATGTTTTGCCTCATTGGTAGTTGCAGGGTGCAGGCCCAGTGGAGGCAGGGCCGTGCGAAAGTTGGAAAGCGGGAGCAGGTGTCCCAATGAGGACGATATCAGTCTTACTGGCATTCAGGCATAGATCGTTAGCAGCACACCAAGCCTGAATTACGGATAGACATTCAGGGGTGAGCGCAGAGGAAGAAGGTAGCCTGAAAGAGAGCTCCATGTCAGCAGAGGATGGCAGAGTGTAGAGAGCTGTGTGTCAGCAGAGTGTGGCAGAGTGTTCCATCATGGTCTGAAATCCTTGTGCAAACACTGGTTGCAGTCTACTGCGTGCTTGCAGTGTTTCTTCATGTTCGTTTGGTGAAGTGGGAGGAGCAACCTTAAAATCACTGGCCACCCCACGGAGCACAGTGTGGCAGTGTTCCGGCTTTCCGGCGCCCACCAATGGTATTCTCTCTCTGACTTAGCAATGGAGGACTTCGTTTTTAAATCTTCTCCCCAAGGACCCGACTCAGAGTCAGAAACAAGGTGAGTGGGAGGGGGGTGAATGTGCAAACCAAGAGCTTTATGAGAACCAAGTCCGAGCACTCGTGGGGCTGGAATCTACATTGAAGCCACCTTCCCCAGTTCATTTGGCTAATACCTGTGCCTGGCCCAATTCCGTGAATAATGGAACGCAATGCAAAGTGCTCACTTTAGCCTTGAAAAGGAAAATGGGGGAAACCACTACCAAAAGGGGACTAGCACCAGCTGCAAAGAAAGGTTTAATCAGTCCTATGGGAACGCTCCACCTTGATAGGGGGAGTCTTCCATGAGGGAAGAACGGCAACCAGCAAACACCCTTGAGCTAACGGACACCAAAATCTTGAAGGTAGTATGGGCCCCAGAAGGGAATGGAGGTAAATACAAGGAGAGACTAACAGCTTTCTCCGGGGCCCCACTAGATCTGATGATGCCAAGGCAGGAGGAGGCACATGCCCAGAAGATCTTGAGTGGCAAGTGGGCATCTTCAGTAGCCCAGGGCTTGGGAGGGGACGCATGTGGGGACTGTTTTCCTCCCTCTCTTAGTAAGCGGCCACTACCAAATGAAATGTTGCTGTTGGAGGAGGCCAGAAGCACGAGCGTGGACGTCAAGCTAGCTTCAGCAGGGGAGGGTGAATCTGGGGTAGAGGCCAGGGCCACAGAACTAAGCCCCATCAATGCCAACAATCCACCCCAACAGATGGATTTAGCCAGGGGGGCTGGAGACGCTGGGGTCTTTCCAGAGGCTAGAAGCAAGTACAACGTCTTTATTAACCTGAAATCCTTGAGCGAGGAGCAGCGAGAAATTCGGCCCAATTCGAAGCATGAGGTACCAATTGAAATCTCGTCCTCGGTCTCTTTATTGGAGGACCTGGTTTTCTCCCCAAGAACTTTGAAAGGCCCCACTTCAATCCTGAATTCCACAGCATTTAATACAGTCTTCTTTACTGGCTACATTAACAACATGTCTGTCGCCACTTCTGAAACTATACGACTCCTCAAATGGAAATTTGAAGGACCATTAAACTTTATTGGCCCTCGTCAACTCCAAGTTGATCTATATGGATAACTTTATTACCTCCCTGCAGTAGAGAGTTGACCAGTAAACGGAGTGCTCCAATCGACTCTCAAAGAGAAGAAACGCTTACTGGACTCCATTTTGAATTGCTCCAAGTAAAGGCATCCATTCAGGTCCAGAAGGCTAGAAGGGCATCTATGTGCCCTTTGGAACTTTCATCTACGTTACCATCAACCTGTAATAAACCTCCTATGCAAGAGCATCCGATTATTGGAGTGGATGAGACAGTGCCTAAACTAGGCCAGGAGCCAACTAAGGAATCCTCTATCGTGTTGGTAGTGAGTTATGAAGAATCCATGACTCGCCAGGTCCCAGCTCTGGATGGAGAGGGAGAGGGGCAATCAAAACTCAGAGACTACCACCACAGGGGGAATGGAGGTGGCGCTGACTAAATTGCTCGCTAAGGAACTGTCAGTCAAACATCAGCAGGGAGGAAATCTCTCCTTCCCGATCTTTCAAAAGATGAAAAAGTGTAAACGGCATGAAGTCCCTTTAAAAGGAGTTCCAAGAACAAGACAAGTGAAAGCTATGAAGCCGAAGATGAGATCAAACGGCTCGACTGCATTCTTAAGGAACGCACCACACCGCCCTCTAATTTCACCATGGGTAACAAAGTGGTTTTGCGTGAAGTTGCTGGACCGGTCTAAACCAACGGTGGAGCTTAGACATAGAGAAATTGCACCTGTTTCTCCACTCTTGATCGAAGATCCTTCAGGCTCTAAGGATGAGGCAGATCTTGATCTGTCCTTCTGGATGTCCACGATGACTACAACAATGAGGAGGATTTGAGCTCACCTGTGGAGTGCTTGAATTCCTTGAGGTTGAAGGGCTCTTAATCACTCTGTGTGGCCCTAAACAGTAATGGATCTGAAGGAGGCAAATGACTCTCAAAAGATCGATGCATTCTGCCTCACTCAATTTGACTTTGGAACATGCCTCGCACCAAGGAGAGAAAAATGTCAGAAGTGCAACCCATTATTTATTTTAAAGTTAAGGAAAAGGACTTACAGGTGAACGAGAGGATACGTGGTCCCTCTTAAAATTGAGACTAGACAGTCTGCTCTCTTCTGACGATGGTCTGATTCTTAATTGAGCCAATGTAATGAAGTTGTTCCTCCACATCCCTGATTTCCACTTTGTCCGTTCAGACAATATAAAAATTGTTGATGAGGACCGGATGGACGCAGTGATTCTCCATCTAAACTCATGGTCCATTAAAGCGTCTCTTATGAGACGTTCTCACCTATTGCTCCAATGGGGGCTTTGATCTGACAGAGCTTCCGGGACGAGAAAGCTCATTCAAGTCAGTTGTGCAACATCAAAATAAGCCTAAAAATAGTCCAGTAGACTCAACATTTGAATCTTGCAAATGGCCTAAGAGTGAGGCGGGGATGAGGCAGACAGAAAGTTCCAAGAGCTACTCGCCGAGCGCCCACATGGGAGGGCCCAATTAAGATAACGTTTGCAAGTCAGCACTTTGGAGAGCGAAAAGAGTCTCTTCTGAGAAAGGTCGAAAAATTGGAACTGAGAAAACCGCAAAAAGGAAAAGCAACAGACTTCGACCTGAACTAACAACGAGCACTGGGATTGAGCATTGGCTTTTGAAACACAAGAGGGTTCTCCCATTTGGCAAGGGACAAGGATGTTACCTTAGGAGAAATGGATATTCTCTGCATACAAGAAACAGGGTTAACAACCTCACCAGCCTATGATGGCTACAGTTAGCGTATTAATCCTGCCTTTGTGGGGCAGAAGAGTAGGCCTTTTGTAGGCCTCCTCACTCTGACGAAAAATGGAAGGGGCTTTTGTGTGGTCAATTCTAAATGTCCAAATAGATTTATCCAGGCTACTTGTATCAGAATGGGTGGGGCGCCCCAGGATAGGTATATGTCATGATCTCTGCTTCCAAAAGATCAGGACTTGCCCGACTCCCGTGGAAGCAGACCCATAACCCCGGTTCCGAGTGCCAGCCAGTCCCAATTGGGACCTTTTGGACCCTGTCCTGGCGCCAGTGGCACCAGGCTCATAAAGATGCCCAGTCCCAGCGCTGGAAGCGCCGGGCTCATAATGCTTGGGTGGACTTACCTGCAGCAGACCATGCTGCTTACTTACCTGCCAGTTGAACCCCTGATCCTCTTCTGTTTGGGACTACTTTTCCTGTTGGGTGGGGCAGGAGCCACTCCCTAGGTTCAGAACACTGGAACTCTTCTGGAAAGCAGGAACTCTTTTCTTACCTAGGCGTGGCTGTGGAAGGAGACACCTAAGCACTACAGGAGGCTATTTAAACCACACCTGATGGATGAATCTTGCTTTGCGTTATTCTGCATTCTCTGCAGCAGAACGCTCATCGTGTCTTCTGCTTTTGATCCTGGGCCTAAGGGAACAAAGGCTTACCATCCTGGAATCCAGTCTTCAGCAGCACCTGTAAAGACAGTCTTCAGCAGCACCTGTAAAGACAAAGAAAGAACAGGTTAGCACTACGGTCTTCAGTGGCAGCGCATCTCTTACCTGGTCCATCGGCTGTCACCAACGCCTCGCGCTGCATTCCGGCATCTGAAAGACAAAAGCTTACCAGCTCTTCGCACGCTCCGGAGGCCTTCGGCGCTGCATCCCGCATCTGAAAGACAAAAGAAGGTGCGTTTAAAGACATTGGGCAACTTTATTACTCACGTGCCATTACTCCTTCCCACGCCGAATCCAGTGGGTATTCCAGCACCCTTCAGCTTCTCTAAAGCTCCGAACTTGTACCTGCAAGATAAAAGGGACAGTTAGTGCGCATCGTGAAGCAGGCTACAAGCGCTTACTTACGCGCTTCCAGGCGCTTCTATTCCTCACGCGGGTTCGATCCTCAACTCTCATCAGCCCGCCATCCGCCATCGCCGGAACCCTGCAAAACAAGAGATATCATTACAAAAGACTTTTAAGACATTTGAAGTGCTCAGAACTTACCGTTCGTGCAGTTAACGACGGACAGCAGTCCTCTGAGGTCAAGAGGCCTGCACCCTTATCCAGTGAAGAAACTGGTTACGGCACCCTGTCCCGAGGCAGATGGAGAGCTCGGCGTTCACTTACCTAAGGTGAGGGTGTTAACCTTTGGGGTTCTACAGGAGAAGAGAAAGGGAAGAGGAGAGAGGCACCCAATAACCCCAGTTCATTAATCCCATATTTTCTATCTGCAGACATCTTACTCTTCGAGTCAGACATACAGTGCACAGAGGTCCAGCCCAAAGAGCCAACCGTGTGTTACACATCACCTTTGAAGATACAGCATTCACCCAGTCAAGACCGGCGCCTCTGCGGGAATCAGGTGAGCGTTACAGTATAGCTGGATGCTTATTATGAATATCTATTGGAATCCGAAGGGAATTGATTTGCCGAGGCTGTTAAAATCCGTTATTAAAGATCTTACTGATGAATTTCGTGGTAAATTTCAGATTGACTTAGTCGATGTAGGTGGTGATCTTAATGTGCCTTATCTGGTCCAAGGGGAGGGAGGTTGGAGGAAATGGCAGGTAATAAGGGAACTGGAATTAAGAGGGCAGTGGATTGGTTAGAGTTAATGGAAGCATTACACTTGAATATGGTCAAGGGCTTTGATGAAGGGGGTGGGGACCCGGCAGCAACCTGGACAAATGGGGTACATTCTTCTACGTTGGATTACATGTTTGTTTGCTCTAATCTGAATGAATGTGTTATCTCTTTAGGAATCCACCTAAAAAAAACATAGCGATCATTCCCTTCTGAAACTATCGATTCAAGAATTTGTGCCGGTGGCACGAAAGGACCTCTGGAAATTACCCCTGGAAGTCTCCAATGGACGCAACCGGTTGAGAATTAGGATGGAAGATGTTTGGGCCTTACAATTTAACTTTGAGAAATTGGGAAGGGGCCAGGAGGAAGTGAATTACATCCCCTTATAACACGAATTTAGAGTGATAAGCAACTTCTCGAAAAGTCGGGGAACAGCCCATGTCCACACTTACGATGCAGAAATGGCAAGGGAGAAGAGCACGTTGAGAAGAGACATTGGAGCCTTAAAACAAATGAAGGGGGCAGCACCAAACATAATGTTCAAAGCTAGAAAGCAAAAATTCTGAAACTGGGCAGCAACCCATAGAGCTAAGTTATTACAGGTAGATTCAAGGGGATACGCGAGCAACCTGGAATTTGCTTAATCGATTGGGAACAGGAAAATTGATGCCAGGGGACAAATGGTTAGCCCATTATGAAAAAACATTTGGCAAAAAAGAAGGGGCTATCCGCGGCTAAATGCAAACTGAAGGGTGGAGGCTGGTCCATAAATTTTGATGCGGGTGACTTGCTTACACTTAACAAGGCAAGCAGATCTAGGGCCCCAGGTCCAGACGGCATCACAAACATGATGATAAAAGATGTGGCCGAAGAATGGACGGCCTTCATATACCCCCTGTTTAAAAAAATCATGATGCTGGAGACCAGACCATTCCACAATCATGGAAATCCGCAGGGATCGTCCCGATCTACAAGGGAGGCGAAAGGTCGGATCTGGAAAAATACTGCACAATTGTGCTTCTTGATGTGGTGGGAAAGATGTTCGGTGGTATCCTGCTATCTCATTTGCAAAAATTGATAGTAACTGCTGGAGGAGTGGATCCCAGACAAACAGGGTTCATCAAGGGTGTGGGGACTGATTTGAATTTGTTCTTTCTAAATATCTTGAAGGGCAAAGTAATGGAAAAAGGAACGTGAGTATACATGGCCTTTGTGGATGTTAAAAAGGCGTTTGTCAGCGTAGACAGCGAAACGCTCTGGAAAAAATTGCAGGAGTGGAGATGCCCTGAGAACCTGTTAGCGGCTTTTGTCTGACCCAATTCCAGCGACGACAAGAGGGTTGGAACAGGGTTGCCCCAACCCTTTTTAACCTATTTTTGTCAGATCTATCTATCGATTAGGATGGGGCGAAGGCCTTCCCCTCAACCCCGTAATTAGGCACAAATAAGATAGCTAGATTACTTTTCGCCTCCGATCTGGTATATCTGTACCAGACTCCCATTGGGCTCCGGCGATCCTTGAACATACTGCTGGTGTACATGAGGAGGAATGGTCTAGGAATTAACCCAGCGAAAACTAGGATTCTGACATTTGGGTGCCACAGTAAGAAGGGAGGTTCAAGATACAAATGATTTTTGGAGGGGGTCCCTCACCTGGAAATTCAGTCACTGTCCTATTTGGGTACCTTGGTTAATAGGAAGAATGGTGGTCCAAGGTGTTTGGCGCTAAAAAAGAAAAATTCTATGATGTTATCTCAAGCTATATTGCGCCATAAGAGGTTTGGTAAACTCTCTGTGGAACCGGCTGTCACTTTTATTTTAAGCCAAATTTTCTCTGGTGCTGAATTCTGGGGCAGAAGTGTTCCTTTTTACGTTTTGCAAGCTGTGAGCTTCTCTGGAAAGAACATTTTGGAGAAATCTCCTAAAATTGTCAAAATTGGCAGCTACCTCAGTGATAAGGTACAAACTAGGCATTATTTCATTACATGCTAAAACAGCCTGGAAGGCGTTATCGCTATATCGCAAGTGTTTATTAGTACCTGTGGCACTCCCATTTGAAATTCTCGCTCACAAGTGGGTTGGAAGGAATCTGGTATACTGGTCCAATAGAAAGACCATTGTAGAGTCCTACTAGAGTCACTAGGCGTGAGTTCTGAACTTCTACTGACTAATCCCTTCTACTGACTAATCCAGGCAAAGTCAAAGGGAAATTATGGGCACAGGACTGGATAAAAACTATCAAGGAGAGAAATTTCCATAGGTGGCTCTCAGCGAAGAATCCAAGGTATTTGTTACAAGGCCCCGATATCTAAAGCTTTTTCCATCCCTGTGGTATAGAACACAGTTTGAGACTGAGGTACAATCTGCTCCCTACCAACGAAATAGTAAAGCGATATGGCAAATCAAACGAAGAAAGATGCAGATTTTGCCAACATGAAGGCCAGGTGGAAACATTGAGGCACATACTGGTTGACTGCCGGGGTCTGACTGAACTTAGAACTAAGTTTTTGGGCGAGTGCATTAAGCTAAGGCAATGCCTTGAGGCAGATGGCTTCTGGACACGGCTTTTGGGTGGCGAAGACTTGGGTTTAATTTTTGCCTAGATACAGTTTTTAAAAGAAGTCTCTAGATCTAAGAAGGGGAGGATTACATTGAAAAAGCAATGTGTGCTGATTAGGGTGTTTTTGTTTTGTTATGATATTGTTGCGATGAGTTTTAAAGGAATTGATACAGGTTTGTAAGAAACTATGTAATCAATAAAAAATAATACTGAAAGTTAGAGATAAAGAGTGTTCCTGTGGGCCAAGGGGCCCATGTAGGTATTGAAGAACCAGGGGAAGGGTTCGATCCCTGGGGGACACCACAAGTGTAGAGAGTGGTAGAGGAGAGAAAGGGCCGGAGTTCCACCTTGTAGGGCCGATCAGAGCAAAAGTGCACACTGTTGGCTTTCTTGTGGCCCACCACATTGCGTCAGAATGTTATGATCACACAACAAAAAAGCCCCTTACCCCTCTTTGATATTGCTATACACACGAAGAAAGTGGCACTATGACAGGCCCTACCTGCAATCAAGAGACTTACTTATAACACTATTCCTACCAAGAAATCTTAAATTGGTGTGTGTTCCACTACTACACCTGTAGCCGCAAATAAAGGACTTAAACAGGGGATGCATGCTCGCCCCCCCTTGTTTAATCTTATGTGGCAGACCTGGATGCCACCATGACTAAATGTAGTAATTTTTCACGTAGCATAGGCAGTGCCAGTACTTGTTGGATATCATACGTGGATGATGCAGTACTTCTGGGCCGGACTCCGCCGGGACTACAGCGCACAATTGATGCCCCTGTTTAAGTACGCTGCTGAGAATCGGCTCAGAATAAATCATAACAAGACAAAGGTCATGCAAATCCACGGGAGAAAGAGATGGGTCACCAAATACAGTTGGCACATGGAGGGTGAGGGGGGAAGCTTAACATTGTAGATCAATATTTGTACCTATGCCTTCTCTTTGTGAGTGTTCCTACTGCATCACGTTTTAGGACCTACCTTTTCCTAAAAGCCACTTGTAAGTAGCTAGTGATTAAAAGCTCTATTAATAATGTAGGAGGTGGTTCTATTGAAGGATATCTAGAGGTCTATAAAAATTCTATTCTTTATGGGTTAAAGATACTCACATGTAAACACATTATCTGGCTTACAACCATTGAAGTCAAGTTGTTGCTTTCTCTAATTGGCCTTCCCACTTCTGTCCCTGTTGAAGTCCTATGTAGAATTGGGGGTAACTTCCCTGTTGAGCCTTGGAAGAGGCCCTGCTCCAAACTGTTGGCAAAAATACTATTGGCCAGCGATACTCCGGGCTCCATGCTAGTATTGTTTGCAGAACATCCGCACCACAACACAGCTCACGTGGATTTGGTGAACACAGTGCAAAATCATCATGAGGCTATTGGCCTACAATATAGCGAAATGTCGGCTATGGGCAACTTTTATCACAAATTAAAAATCAAATACCTATCCTGAGATTGCATGTCCTCGAATGATAGCTTAACAACAAAGAAATGTTATGCCCATTACGATTTTTCCCCATGGAACCTTGCAGCTACTTAACAAAAAACTGCAGTAACGCTTTAAGGTGATTCATACTATCTCTGCTTAAATTTGCTACCGGTCTTGGAGTACACCGGGCATGGGCCAAAATTCCATGTGAGCAAAGTTTGTGCTGCTTCTGCTAGGTCTCAGTTGTGACCAGCTGACACATACTAACTGGCTGTATTTGCTTCAATTAATTGTATATAAAGGTTTATGGCAATTTCTGCTCCTCACCTGACAGAATATGTACTGATCAATTTTGGGCAATCTTTTCAGCAGAATCGCTGTTTATAGTGGCAGCTGGCTTACATGTATGGGAGCATAAGCTCCCTAAACCTACAGCCTTGCAGATATTTGAAGTAAGATTGCAAATTTTACTGTTTGCAAGCATTTTGCATGTTCTTTTTTTGTCATTTCGTTTGTATGTTGTATATGATGAGTAATGTTTGTTTTATTTGTACATAATTTTATTGTCACTTGTCATGTTTATATTTTACTACATGCAAAAGGCTAGATTTGGTAGCCATGTGGATTAATAATTTAAAAAAAAGATTCGACCTTTGGCCAGTCCAGGTGCGTCACTTAATGCAGGACATATCACCTGCAGAGATAAAGCTAACCCTGGGTTGCCCATTAATTGGGGAGGGAGTTGTTACATGGGGATGTCCTACCCACTGTTCGACATACCCACACCTTCCCGATGCATCCTCGCCTAAAACAAAGCACTGAATGAGAAGGGTTCATTGCTGGAATACGTCATACCAGCACTTAGGGTTAAACTGAACCAGGACCGCCTTACCCGGTTTTCACAACTGATTGAGCATTATTGTAAATGAAATTTCTCCCTCCCTGATTTTGCTGTCCCGTAAGCAGGTATCCATCCGAACGATGGTTCTCCAGGCCGGTATGGCCCTGGACAACCTCTTAGGCTCACAAGGAGGTGTATGCGCAATTGTGATGAGTGAATGCTGTACATTTATACCCAGTTACGCCAGTAACCTCACAGACATTGGCCCCTACATCCGCTGTACAATAAGTAATCTCCATGTCAGCTCTGAATTTTCGGGGACCTTCTGATCCTGGGTAGTGAATATTCTAGGATCTCTGAGTGCTTCTATTGGACATATCCTACGCATAGTACTGGTCCTGATCCTATGCCTATCATCTGTGGTGATGAGTTGCAAATGCCTTTATTTTCACTCATGTGCTCGATGCCCAGTGACTCTTAGGCAAATCAGGTATTTTACTTTAATACTACTGAAGAAGTGCATTGTTACAATCTGCCGAAATGTGATGTGTGTTCTCCCAAAGGTGTGGTGGTTGAGACTGGAGTTGAAGGTCTCATTGGAGGGAATTGTGTGGGAAAAACAAAGAACTTGGCATTTTTAATGAGCGCCTCAGATACATTACTGCCTTTATAATAACTGAGTCAATGCTAACTGCCATGTTTGACAGTGCCTTAATGTCTTTGCTGTGTAAGGTCTATGTTCTAATGCGCATGTCTTCACCACTAAGGCTTTACCGCTTACTGCCTTACAATGCACACTTCCTTTATTCTCGCCTCTGTTGTGTTTCCCGTTTGGCATGTATAAGTTTATTTAAGCAAGACGCCTTTCCGGGCAAGGCGACATTATCAAACTAAACTAGTCGCTAGTAAGCAAGCCAGTATGCCCCAAACCGTGCGAAACCGAAGTAGCTTGCAATGCAAGAATTGTATTGTATCCTAATGTCTTCTGCATACCGCCCATTTGTACCTTCCCAAGCATCAGAACATAGCCCCTTGTAATTGTTTATCTTTCCTGGCCTCCCTTTCCATTGAAATGAATGTGTGCTCTCCTGTATAAAAGTTCTGTGCCTTGGACGAGGGGGCAGACAGGGGGATTGCTGCGCCTAGTCTCGTTCTGGCCTTGTTGTCCTGTGTATTCTGGCTCTGCTGACTGCCATTAAAGATGTTCATCAATCAAATGGTTGATTTTCCACGACACTGGCGTAACGGAAAAGGTTCAGTCTACATTTATTACATTTGGGTATCTAGAAGGCTATTTGCACAATGTAAACACGGTTGTGTTACTCCGACAACATTGAGTGATAACCATTCACTCCAGGCTATTTTGAAGGTTAGCATTAGATTGCCAGCTACTAAATCAACACCTGGTATTTTCTTTTGTTTCCTCAAAGGGAAACAAAATTAAGTGGAACACAAAGAACACCGCTCTTTTCAATGTGACCATTCTGAATTATATTAACATGTATGAAGATCTTGAATGGTGCCCTTTTTTTTTTTACAATCCTGCGATCTTCCACAGATTCATAAGTGCAGTAAAACCTCCAGTTTCTGCCTTGAAGGGCCTTTCTCGGAAAAAAAGAAAATATTTACATTGCTATGATATTGCAATTGTAAGGAAGGATATCCCCCTTTAGGCAACTTTCCCTCCACAGTCTATGGACCCCGACACTTTTTGCTATTGTTTCTGACTTGTCCTGACTATTTACAAAGAAGTGAAGTCTTAAGCTTCAGTACCCTGGCTTTTTTGCTAATTTCTTATGGGAAAACTGACTAGCACTTCAGACTCTCAGACCTGGGAAACTGTTTCCCTTTTGTCTTTTGACATGTTACCTGTTTGGGCAACCCAGCAACTTCCCATGCAGTACAATGGGGTTATTTCTGTGTTGCCCTTGTCATGATGCCTACCTCTAAGGAGCCAGGCCGGGCCCAGCAACCCCAGAGGCAGACATCATTTTCCCCAGGGAAGTCTCAGCGGGCCCAAGTCGGGGCCCTTTGGACTCAGTCCTGGCGCCTTAGGCGCCAGGCTCATAGCGGACCCCAGTCCTGGCGCCTTAGGCGCCAGGCTCATAGAAGAGGATATGTGTTTAAGTGCTTGGGTGCACACTTACCTGATGCAGACCTTGCTGCTTCATCCAGGCCCTCTTGAGGCCTGAATGGGACTACTTAACCTGTAGGACTACTTCACCACCCGGGTGTGGTCGGGGAAGGATACATACCTGATTGGTGGAAGGATACATACCAGGAACTTCTTCCAAGGCTATTTAAACCCCACCCGAACAGCCACACATGCTTCGCGTTGGTCTGCACCTAGCAGCTGGACGCTCACCGTGTCAGCTCCTGCATCCTGACTTCAGCCACGCCTGCCAGCACCCTGGAACACCTGCAAGGGGAGAAAGGAAGAGAATAGGAGAAGAAAAGCCCTTACCTGCTATATCTGCATCCCGGAGTCATTTCTCCAACGGCCCTGAAAAGGAAGACATCATTTTAAAGGCATTTCGTTTCGATCGCTGCAGCGCTGCATTTTACTCACCTTTGCAAGGCGCTTCCATCTTCAGCAGCGATCTTCCGGATTCAGCTACGCCCCGGCACCTAGAGGAAAAAAGACAAGAACAAAGGTGAGAGGGAGAAAAGGAATAAGGAAAGCTCAGTTTCCTTTTAAGTCTTACCTGTTGGATTATTCCCACTGCATTTCGGGTCCTGCCGCTTCCTGGCATCTCTGGACCCCGGCCCCTATGGGGAAAAAAGACAAAGACATTGAATGAGCGAATGCAAAGACATTACCTGAGCGCTCATTCAGAACTGTTTCACTTCGGGTCGGCGCCATATCTCCGGCACTCCAAACCCCGGCCCCTAAGGGGAAAAAGACATAAGCATTAGCGCTTGCTGCAATTAGACAACGAACATTATTATTAAGCTTGAACTTTTGAACAGAACTTTTACAGCGCCTTACCTGAACAGTCAAGCTTACCTGAACTCCCATCAATCCTCAATCCAGTGAAGTAACTGGGTTTCAACGCGCCCCTGCATCAGAAGCAGGATGGAGAGCTCATCCTTCCAAACCCTAAGGTGAGGCTTCACGGGGAATCGTGGAGGAGGTATCGTGGAGGGTTGGAAGGGAGTGGGAGGCTTGAGCATTGTTCCACAGTTGGTAATACTCCCTTTTCACGCACAGGAAGGTATCCAACGAGCCAGGGAAGCCAGAATAGAGGGGCCCTTCCTGTCCATCTTCAGAGTTCTGCGCCTTTGACGCCGCGCCTCCGTGGGAACCAGGTGAGCGTTACAGCCCTAGACTCTTTGTTATGGGATTTTTAATTACTTTTAAATGTGCCTAGAGACAAGCTGGTGGCAGTAGATAACTCTTGACCACTTTTGCTATATTTCTAGTGGGCCCAAATGCATTTGCCAAGTTTGGCTACTAACAGTGGCTAGTGGCCAAAGATGGCCGTGCCACGAGATTATTTTCTTGTTCTTTGGCCATTTTGTTTGTTTGCCTTCTTCCTGCCTTCTCAGGTCAGGAATTCCCTTTTAGGGTCATGCAGTAGTGCCTTCCATTTGTATGTGGACCCAGAAGTGGGTTGGGACTGTCTGTTCCCGATACACAAACTGATGTCAGTATGTCTAGTTGCATGCATGAGCCAGGCCCACCGTGGTCCCTGATTGGATCACTGCTGGTGTGCACAAGTGGGGCAGATCCTTATATTGGAGGGCTGAGTTTGAGAAATCACCTGAATTTGGAGAAAAAAAGGAGTCCTGGAGCCATTCCAGCAGGTCAGAAGAGGAGCCGAGTATCCTGTGTAGCTGGGCAGCCGACTAAATAGCTGTGCAGCCGACTGAAGCCCCGTGGACAAATCCTGAAGAGGCCTGGCAACCTTTCCTGCTGCTGTCCTGGTGAAGCCCTGCTGGATTGCTGATCACAGAAGACTCATCAGTGCTTCGACCCTTTGCACTGGTGGGACCAACCAGCCTCAACGCCTTCTCACAATCCTGGAGCCTTTGGAAGTGTCCCTGGGCCACCCGGTGGACCAGCAAGCTCAGTTTTTGACTACTGTGCGAGAAGCATTGCCATTTCGCATTTTGGTTTGGAATTTCGGCCGTCTCCAGCTAGTCCTACCAGTCGCCTTCCTGTCAAGTTTCAGCGTCCCAGTATCGACGGGTACTTTTCTGGAATGCTCAGTTTATTCGCGAATGGTGAGATGCTCCTGTTGCCCGTGTGCGGTGACTGTCACTAGAATCTGCTTCCTTCCGTCTAGTAGAGTATCCTGAAGAGCCTTGCATCGGCGCCTGCTGCATTTCTTCTTTGGAAAGGGTTGCACTCCGCTCCTGTACCCGACCGGAATCTTTTCCTTTTGCCCCCAGCTCTTGGGCCTCCTCTACTGGATCCAACGACGGGAAAACCTACCTCCAGTGACCTCCACCTCCCTGCCCCCCATTCGATCTGCCAAGTCCTTTGGGAAAATCAGAGTAAGGGGCGGTGACTAGTCACAATACTAACTGGTGCCCCTATCTCTCCCATAATAAGGCTTGGGAAGAAATTTGATATATATATTCCATTCCATTGCTTTTGAACTGTTTACTTAAAAAGCCTGGATTGTAAATGTCCAAGTTTTCTTTAGGTTCCGACTGAACATTTTATTGTGTGCTGAAATAGTGAACCTTCAAGCTGGGTCAAGCGGCCTAACCAAATCATGTACGTTTTGCAATAATCCATCCTTTAGTTAAATCTACAGACTCTGTAATGACTGATTTGGTTCTGGCGTCGAATGTCCTCAGGGAATCTTACCTCATTGACTCTGGCCACTGCCAAATTAATCAAAATGATATTGGACAATGCTGTTTAGCACTGACACATGTATTGTTGCAAATCTATTATGGAATTGAACGGCTGTCTAAGACTAATGTAGCATTATGGCTTCAATACTTTAGCAATGATATGCTGTTGGAAGCACATCTTGTAGTAGGCAAAAAACACTTTACTTGTTTTTATGTATTGCTGTGAGAATTATTATCATGAGTTTGACTAATAGGAATTAACAGTGAATGTACTGTAGTTTTTTAATGTAGGAAGTTCGTTTTTTTCTCTATTGTGATTGGTGTGAATATGATTAAAGTTGAATTGTTTTAAAAATGTGAAAGGTTTAAATTGTAGACCAGATCACAATAAATAAAGAAAACTCTCTGTGCACAGCATCCAATTTTCATCTCCAGAAAATGGATATTTATTATACAGTGGAGAAAAGGGGGCTATGAGGATATAAAAGGCGCAATATGCTATTTAAGCAAATGGAAGCCAGAAATGCAAACCCTGAAAACACTACACTTCAGACAGAATGCATCCATAATTGTCAGTTGTCTGTCTCAGAAAAGGACAAGTGCAAGTCATGTGTTCAATTTGAATACTAGAATGTGTGAAAATATATCATAATTGCATTCATTTATTAATATGGTGCAAGCAAAATACCCAAGTTGGACACAAACCCGATACAAAATCGAGTAACTAGAGTAAGGCTGTACTATCATCAAATATGCAGAATTACACCTATTGAAACAGACAGGACTAGTCACATTAGAAAAGGCTGTTGTTGGTGCTTTGCAGTGAAACAATCTGTGTTTCAGAATGTGAATGTCCCTTGTCGATTGTCATACAAATTACTTTATTCTGGTTGTAATAATGCATGGTTATTGAGGACATATTTGTATTGATTTGTAACTAGTGTAGATCTAATGTTGGTAAGTTGATTGTACTTTGTTCAAATGTTAAATATTTGAGAAGGTAGTATAACTGTTCATGAGGGCTGTCTGCTTTTCTAATATTCAGTAATACATAATTCTGCAACTTTAGCACTGTCACTCACAAGTTCACCATTAGAAGGTATTCAACAAATAAATGCCCATCTAGCTGGCTGTGTGCAGGTTCTTTATGCGTTAAATTTTGTGCGGCCTAACATTAACTGCCCTAACTTGATTAAGCTGATACCTAGAGTTTATTAGAAATGTATTAATAAGTCAAATGTTATATAGTTTAATCTTATACAAGGGTTTCAGACATTAGCATTCCCAAAGATATACAGAATTAATTATTAATCCTCATTTGCTTTCATAAATACAAATCACTGTAAAATTGGACATCAAATCATAACATTCATCAAATACTAGAAAATATGAGAAGTTCTGTTATGTATCAAACATTAATATTCTCAGTTATGCCAAATGAATTAATAATTCTCAATTTCTTTCACAATTCTGCTACACTGTACAATTAGTCATCAAATCATTACTATCATCAAATAACACAAAATATGGGAACATCTGTTATGCCCACAACATGGAAATGACATCAACATGACATCTCTGTTGTCTCTAAAAAAAGTCAACCTTCATACTCCATCTCCTAGGAGGTATTATGACTTTTCTCTCCTTCAGCCAGAAGCTCACTGTCTCTCAGGTCCTGGTTCTCTCTAGGCTGGATTATTGCAACAGTCTATTTTTAAATCTTCCTGCTTCCACTCTCCGCAACCTGTCCAGAACAGGACTGCAAGACTTGTCCTTGGCCTCAAACCCTGGGATCGTATATCTCCAGCCCTGGGTCAAAAATACCTTCAGCTTTCGCTCTGTAAATACCTTCCCTCCCGACCACTTCGCTCCTCTACCTCCCAACTCCCTCAGGGTCAGTTGTTTCTCTACGAAACGAGCGGGGGGTAGATATCTTTTTTGGCCAGCGCCTCCCTTTGGAACAGCCTCCTCGCGACCCAGAGGAGAACCATCTCTGGTTCCAGAAGCACCTCAAGACCTTTGTCTTTGCTTCTGCCTTCACTCCTCCTCTCCACTGCTGCTCTGCTCTTGGCATCGTGCACCTAGCGTAACCTCTGACTCTCGGGCCCAGGTACCTGCTCACCCTGCCATCTACCCACACTGCCTCGTGGCAATACCTTGCACTAGGGGTCTGTATCTATAACCATTCAGTCCCGCCTTCTTCTCTGCACTTATCAGACACAACCTGTCTGTCGCCTCTTACTTAGCCCTTGCCATTTATTTATGCTGGCTGCACTGCTTTTGTTTGTTGCTTCTACTATTTATTTATTATTTATATGTATTATCTGTATTCTTTGCTCAGCACTTGCCACTTCGCCCCCTTCCCCTCTCGCATGTAGTTGCACGTTCTCAATGTCACTGGGCCTAGTAAGATCGTTGTTTTGTACTTCCTCGTTCCCCTCCCTTGCCTCGCCGCGCTTTGAAACACTTGTGTATGAGCGCGATATGAATAAAATATCAATGTGTTTCTCCCACTAGGCTTTTTCAAGACAAGCACTGAGTTAAAAGTATTTTTAGATAATTTACTGCTTTTGAGAGATACAAAGAAAAATTGGCAGGGGTATGAGCAGAGTTTTGCTTGTCCAGGTTGTGGTGCTGTGAAAGAAGATCTTGTACACTTTGTCTTGTTTTGCTCGTGTTATCTTGACATCAGGAAATTAACCATTATCCCACTCGTGAAAGAAGCTAATTTTACTCAGTGCCGTCTGAGCTTATGTTCTTGTTGCACACTGAACCCCTGATTATTGCCTGGGCCTGTCAGAATATTTGAGGAATGCATGGAATAGAACAAAATGCTTTGTGGACAATCTAACATAAATTGTTTCATATCAAATGTTAACCCTTTAAGGGGATTGGGTCCTCCGACGTATTCCATATCTATGACAGTAATCACCACAGCTGTGCTGCTTCGGAAAATCTTTCGGCGTCTGCGTCCTGCGTCAATGACGTCGATACGCTGTCCTCGAGGGCCTCCGTCGAGCCGACGTCACCGGATGTTATAAGTAGGACGCATGACACCCGTAGCCTCAGTTCTGTTTTTTTCCGCGAACGTGTTCGTTTCGGAGATCTCGGCGCATCTCGGCTCTTCTGAGTTCTGTTCTTTCGGTTCTTCGAACCTGTTCGTTTGTGAAAAATATGACATGATGTCTTAGTCTTCTTCTACCCCGGGGCTGGGTTTTAAGAAGTGTCGGGACTGCGGGTCCAAGATGTCGTTGACGGATTCGCACGTTGCTTGCCTCTGGTGCCTCGGTGAGGACCACAACACGGATGACTGTGTGGACTGCCAGTCGCTTACTTCGAAGGCCTTGCTGGAGCGTAAGAAGAAGCTTTCTGTAGGTAAGGTGACCAAGGCTCGTAAGCCCAGGTCCTCTGGGCTTTCGACGGACGATTCGAGGGGCGACTCTCCGCATTGTTGTCGTCGTCGGTCCGGGAGATCTCGGTCCCAGAGTAGGTCACGCCATTCCTCTGCCTCTTCGAGGCACTCACGGAAGCGCTGTCATTGGTCGCCTTCACGGTCCTCTTCTGAGGACGCCACCCGTCGGCGGGTTGCTTGTCCCACCAAGCATTCGACTCCTGGAATGGGCTTCCTTCCGTAAGGAGATGTTGGCGATTTTTGAATCGCAGGGCTCCGGTCCATCCGCGCCTCTAAGAGGGTCGGCCGTGACCGTACTAGAGACACTGCTCGTACGTCTTCAGGCTCGGGTGGTCGGCACGATTCGCGAGAGAGGTCCCGCTCGGACAAGGGGAATCGTTCTAGTCATGCCCGGTCCTCGACGCCCTCGAGACCGTCAGAGCCTGTGAAGTCTTCGAAGAAGAAGACATCGACGCCTTTGGTGCCGAGGTCGTCGAGGGACTCTCCCGAGGCTCCGCCTCCGAGGAAGCCGTCGACGCCATCGGCACCCAGGCTGTCGAATCACACGCTCGGGGCTCCGCCTTCGAGGACGGTGTCGATGCTGTCGGCGCCACGCTCCAACGCCTTTCGAGGCTGTTTTGTCAGAGGTACCCCGTGGCACGGTGGAACCCCCTAGAAAGGCTCTGGCCAAGGCAAAAAATGTCTTTATCCCTTATTCTGTGCCCACATTCCTGCCTCTGGATTATATTTCTGAGGTGGATGAGGGTTCTGAAGATAGGTTGGTTCCTGACACGGTACCAGACGAGATTATATCTGGTCATAGCCAGATTGAGGACCTGCGTCAGTCACTGCACGACGCCAGCGGTCTGGACACCTCTCTGGAGGTGGAGTTCTGTAGGCCTGAGCCTGGCACCCATGCCGAGTCCTCGTACCCGTGCCTTATGTCAAGGGTCACGGATTACTTGGGGTGGTCTGCGCCACCAGTGGATTTTTTGCAGGATGACCTGACGGATATCCTCGACCAAGGTCCACCGACTGACCCGGTACTGCCATTCCATATGGCCTTGCAAAGAACGGTGGCAGCGGCTTGGACTGCCCCGGAGAGTCTCCCAGCAGTGAGCAAGTCTTTGCCGCGAAAATACCGTCCAGCCAGTAGCGACCCCTGCTACTTAACCATGCACCCCACTCCGGAGAGTTTGGTGGTGCAGTCGGCTACGGCCCCAGCAAAGCAGGCGTGGTATCCTACCATCCCTCCTGATAGGGACGACAAGCGTTTTGATGGTTGGGCAAAGAAAGTGTTTTCTTCAGGGGGTATGGCTCTTCAGGCAGCCAACTCCGTATGTGCCTTGTCATGTTTCACGCACACTCTGTGGAACTGTATTTCCTTAGCGGCTTAACATATTCCGGAAGGGGAGGAACGGGATGGTTTTCTTGCTATTGTCCAGTATGGCAAGGATGCCATGTGTGATTCTGTTCAGTCGGGTCTGGACATGGCAGATTGTGTCAGCCGGTCCATGGCGGCGAGCACCGTAATACGCAGGTTTGCGTGGTTGCGGAAGTCGGGGTTTGCTCCTGATGTGCAAGCCCAGCTCCTCAACATGCCCTTTGATGATGAACATCTTTTTGGCAGCAAGGCTGACGAGAGCCTTGAGAGGTTGCAGACCTCCAAAGCTGCAGCGAAGTCGTTAAGCGCTGCAGTTCGCCAACCTACGCCTTTTCGTCCTAGGGGACAGCAATGGAGGGGAGCTTCCTTTCGTTATTACTCGTCCTTTAGTAAATCGAGAGGAGCTGCAAGTCAAAGGGGCCACAGTAGGAGTGCCAGAGGTGGAAAACAAGGTACTCGAGGTGCCAAGGCTGCTCGGGCAGTTGCCTCTTTGCCCTCCGGCACTGCCGCAGCCGCTTCAGCTCAGTCATGGTTCGCTGGTTGGGGGAAGGCTGGCGCAGCATCTTGTAGAATGGCGTGCCATTACTTCAGATGTGTGGGTTCTGGAGTAGCCCACGGCTACTGTCTTCCCTTTCGGCAGAGTCCTCACGACAATCCACCAGGGAATCTCTCTTTGAAGAGTCCAGATCTGCTCCTTCCGCAGGAAATACAAGCTCTGCTGGAGAAAGGCGCCATAGAACTGGTGCCTGTAGCAGAGAGGAACAAGGGATGGTATTCCCCTTATTTTTTGATCCCGAAAAAAGACTGGGGATTGAGACCCATCATGGACTTGCGCGGTTTGAACAAGCTCCTCAGGAAGATGGTTACTCTTTCTCAAGTCCTCCAGGCCCTTCAACTTCAGGACTGGTTGGTGTCTCTCGACCTCAAGGACGCTTACTTTCATGTGCCGATCCATCCCAAGCACAAGAAGTACCTGAGGTTCGCGGTTGGCGGCTCGCACTTTCAGTTTCGGGTCTTGCTGTTCGGATTGACCTCCGCCACCTCCGCCCCGAGGGTTTTCACCAAGCTCATGTGGTGGTGGCAGCGTATCTCAGGAAAGGGGGTAAGGACCGGTAGGCTTATGGCCCATTCTACTAGGGGTATGGCTGCCTCTACAGCCCTGCAGAGGGGTGTTCCTATTCGTAACATCTGTGATGTAGCCACCTGGGCTTCGGTCCATACTTTTTTACGTCACTACTCCTAGATTCTATCCATGGGCAGGATCTGGCTTTTGGCGAGGCGGTCCTTTACTCTGCAATTTGATTGGGCATTCTAAACTTGTATATTCTAAATTCTTTTCCCACCTCCTTACGTTGGTACTGCTTTGGGCGTCTGTCATAGATATGGAATATGTCGGAGGACCCAATCCCCTCGAAGAATAAGTTACTCTCTTACCTGATAATGTTCTTTCGATGGGATGGTCCGACGATGTATTCCATATCGCTCCCTCCCTGCCTACTCCGCTACAGAATTTCTTTTGCGTTTGCAGCTTACGTTTCCGCAAAGCTTTCTGTGGTCATACTGGTAGGAGATTGGTGCCACACATTCTGGGAAAAAACTACAACTGAGCCTACGGGCGTTGTGCGTCCTACTTCTAACATCCGGTGACGTCGGCTCGACAGAGGCCCTCGAGGACAGCGTATCGACGTCATCGACGCAGGACGCAGACGCCGAAAGATTTTCTGAAGCAGCACAGATGTGGTGATTACTGTCATAGATATGGAATATGTCGTCAGGCCATCCCATCGAAAGAACCTTAACAGGTAAGAGAGTAACTTGTTCTTCTCTTCCTGTCCCGATGCAAGGTTTTATATTGCTGCTTGTTTCATCATGTTTTCGTAAATTGTATGTTATTAGTCTGGACTGTGCATTTTTTACCCTGCTCCTATTAACTGTATTTTTATATTGAACTGTGTGTATTTGTATGGTTTGCGCTGGTTTATGGATTTTTATATTAATAAACGATTTCACGAGATTCTTTAAAGCATTTTCATGTATACTGATTCGATTACATATAAGGTAACACATGAGGTAAGAAAGGGATCACTAGTAAAATGAAGGTGTGCAGTGATATATTTGAGTCTCCATATTTGTTCATAGCTTAATAGCTCAACTGTATTCACTGAAATTCTAAACACTACACATTCCAAACCATATGCTTCCACTTCTATCCATTTTAAATTCCATTTTTCTTTGATTAGACTTGCATCCTCTGTCAAGAAAAGGTTGTATGTCCATAATACTAGAGTAAGAGACTCACCTACTTCTACTATTTCTTGCTTTCTTAAAACATTGTGTTCATTATATTTCAAAATATTTTCCTCATTGTTTCACCTTCGATTTCTAGAAAAAATATAACAGACTAAGATGAGTTGTAAGTTCAAGTGGCGAGTCCCCAGACCTATTTGTAACTTAGTATAGTTTCATAAATATATCTAAGCTGTCTATATCCAGCCGTAGTCCGCAAATAGTAGCAAATGCTGTCATACTGTGTGTTCGCACAGTTGCCATTTTGTTTAAGTTAGGTTCTTGTAGTATAAATAATGTCATCACGCAATGCGTGTGATGTCATATGGAAACAAATGAAAGAATGGTAACCCTGCATCAAATCGGGATAACAAATTATACCAGAGTAAGTTATTACCCCACAATCGAAGTATTCAAAATATTTAAGTATTCCTTTTTAATCTAAAACTAATTTGTAAACGTGTGATCTATAATTTAGCACAGTCTACTCTAAAGTAGCCATCTTAATCTTCAATCTTACATACCTATACTGATTTTGTTAATTGTATTAATAATATTTGATGAACCTAGTAAGTTCTATTTATATACTCATGAATAGGAATTTCTTACATAATTACAATATTCGACTGAAAGAATGCTATGTAAGATATTCTATCACACTAAATTGCCAGTTACAAACAAGTGAAATGCTATTTACAAGATTCTTCTCCATCATCAAGATAATCGAACAACTGAACATCCAATTCATTACTAATAAAAACAAAACTGGCTAAGTAAATCAACATATTGACAGATATTAACATTTAAGAACCACGTATATATGAAAAAAGGTCCAAATTGTGTAATCAAAATATACATAATTCATATTGCAGATTGTTGTTCCAATTTTGTCACTCAATGATTCAGGTAATGGGCTCATACTCATAGGTAGCCATTGCATCATCATAAATAATGTTATCCTTGTTCAAACTACCAATAGTTGTCTGCATTTTGGAAATATAGCTAGCCTCCAATGTTCTTATTTTCAGTTTTCTGTTACCTCCTCTTGGCGATTGTTTGACAATGTCTATGGCTAGAAATGTAATGTCCTTCTTATGGTCCATTTGATACATCTCGCTGAAATGTTGGCCCAATGGTAGCTTCGGTCCTGGTTACTAATCATGCTGAGATGTTCTTGTTTCCTCACGCGTAGTTCTTTAATAGAGCTGCCCATATATAACATTGTACATACACACACAATTCCATAAACCACAAATGTACTACGACAGATGATAGGTGTCTAACATTTACTATAAGATTATTCATATTAGTCAAAACCTTTATGAAGTGAATATTGGCATATATTGCAGTAGCCACATTTGAAAAAAACCTTGATTGGCTATCCTTGATCTAGCCAAGTAGCTGTGTGGTCTGGGGTCTAAATGAAACTGGGTCATAAGTTACTACGAAGGGTTGGTGCCTTACGGCACACAATGGGACTATCCTTAATGTATTGTCTTCATCCATGTTAAATAAATGGGTTATACATGCAGAATGTGACTTTTGCCATACACAGCAAGATGACAGAATGCACTTAAAAAAATAAATAATAGGACGGGAACCACCACGACTAGAAGCGATACGAGAATATATGTTTCAGGAGAATCAGCTACTACTTCTAAGCAAAATATGTGAATACGGACATGGTCTAATAATAATTTACCCAAGACTCTTTTCCAAGGACTAACTAAAAAGGAACGTATTCGTCGATCACTTTTAATGTGAATTTATCATGAGCTACTCAGTAATGCACATTGTGAATGTATCACCATATTAGATAATTGCCTTGACAAAGCCCATGGGCATGCAGTTGCTTGTTTTTAGACTTGCTTGTTAAAGACACAATATTGGATTGTTATAGATCTGTTTGTCAGAGATACTGCGAAAGTAATTTATATAATTAGGAAACAATACACTGCTGAATAAGCAGGGTGATTTTTTGGGAACAGTGTAACTGAACTGGCTTTGTGAATTAGCAGACCTAACCTTTTATCTGAGGATGAATCACTGTGAACTATTCGTGGATCATAATCGTGTCTTTGTGATGTAACAATGTATATTTAGTATATGTTACGATTATAGCAGTGGAATTTTAAACAAACACCAATTTGTGCAAATCAACTCTAAATTTCACTAACCTGGATAGCCAGCAGTGACCTGGATGGAAGTAGTTTTAAGGATGAATGTAAGAATTCCCCCACAAGCCCTGTCACCCTCTGTCTGGGTAGAATAACCAGGAGCAGAGGGGACAGTACTCACAGGGAAACCCTCTAGGGGGAAAAAACGCTGTGCAGCGACATGGAAATTCTGATGTATCTATTTCTTCAGGAGCGGGAATGCAGCCGGAGTTTGCCTTCAGTAGCAGATTTCCGAGTTCCGCTGGGAAGGCGCTCTGTAGACGAGAAAGGACAGGTAAGAAGGGTGTTTGGGAAAGCAAGCAGAACAGAACCCCAGAGAAAAACCACCCACCTAGGATCAACTCCAGGGGTCTTAACGTAGATTTATCAGACTTTCTTCCTTCTGTGGTACAGATAGCTGCGGAAAGAGGAAATGATTCCTAAACAAGGGAATTAGTCTAATATAGTCAGGAATAATCGCGGGGTATCGTAAACAAGGGAATACTTGGTACCGTAAGGATGGAATCGGGTAGATATCGAAGAATGGCCTTTGTGAGCCAGTCACAAGTGGAACAGTGGTACGAGCCGAAAACAGAGTTCTGAAGAGCAAAGTGAGAGAATCTCAAGGGGCCGAGCCAGAGAAGTTTCGGAGCTCGGAACAGTCGAACCTGAAGCCCATAAAGAAAGAGAGGTCAGACAGATGATCGGAGGTAGGAAACAACAGATATCCCTAGATGGCGATAACTTACGAAGCGTCTGGACTAGGAGTAGCAACGCACTGAGCCAATACTCTCGGGCCCATAAATGCCGTCACATGACCAACCGGCAACGTTGGGGATGAACGTGTAGAAACTGAACCGCTGCTCAAGGAATATCAAGACGGGCCTATGGTCATCTTGGAAGGTCTGATGAACACAGAACGGCAAAACCTACCGCAATGTCAAAAAGACCAACGTTTGTAACATGATGTGACAGTAAAATATCTACAAAGTCAACCTAGCAAACTTGTCATTTCAAAAAAGAAATCGTCCTAAGAGCGCTTGCCCTGGAACCATCTTGACTCTATTATGTTTAATAAATACTAGTGCTTGTTAAGTTTGTTAAATGGCTTATAACTCTCAGTACTGTTACATGTAATACATTTTACTTCTTTGTTTGCTAAATCTTTAGCCTTTTTCAGTGATTGATTAATGCAGATTAGGTCCTTTCTAGGTTTTCTTGGTCACTACACCAATGGTAACCCTACTGCAACCTCTATCTTTAAATCTATTTCGTACCCGAGTAATTTCTGTTTCTGCTATCTGTGATTCACTGCAATTCCTTCATGTCCTTATTATTTGACCCATGGGTATATTGTTTGTACTTCTTTGGTGACAGCTAGTCGCATGCAAATTGGAGTTGATCTCTGCTGGCTTGCGATACATTTGAGTATGTATCTCATTGTCTTTAATGTATATTGTGATGTCCTAGAAGGACATTCCAACCCTATTAATGTTGCCCCCTAGTTCCAGACCAAAATGGTTTATGTTTGGAAACATTGTATATTCATCAAATTCTGATTCTGTACTTTTGATTCATATAATTTTAGTCTGATACGTAATACATGTTTTTGGTTTTCCTAGAGCCACCGCAATCTGTCCCAGCTCCCTAACTTTGCCTTCTCAGTTGCGCTTGCATACTTTTTGATCAGTCAGGAAGAACTGGCGGAGGCTGAACTCGCAGATGCACATGCCAAAGCGGCTCACCTAATACAGAATGCACTCATCATGTTCCCTGGCGGTGAGTACTCTTTCTGTAAACATCTCCATTTAAAAATGAATAGTGTAAAAGAGGTGTTTCAGTAATGACAATATGACGACTTTTCTTGTGGGGTTTTTCCCAATATTTTCATCTTCTTACAAAGCCATGAAAGTCCTTGAAGGTATGCAAAGCACTGAAAAGTACATATTGGCATCATGTTTTCTGATCACATCTGTTGTTTATCATTGCTGAAGGTGTGATTCCTTCCTTGTGCAGAATACCCATGCTTATGATTAAAGTTGTCTTTGATAAATTCTGACAGTAATCATAGGGCTTTATAGATCTGTTGTTTTAGGGAGATGCTTTGTTTCAGGGAGGTACTTTGCTTTTTCTCTGAGACATATCACTTAATCTTTGTTTGGACTTGCTTTTGTCAGCCTCCTAAATCCAAAGCACTGGGTAATCTGGACAGCACTTATATTCCTCAAGGTGTGTGTAGTTATTCCCCATTATAGGCAAAACCTCTCCGCACTCAACTCAGTTCAGTTTTCTGTTGAATGCTGTTTAAACAAATGCTTTGAAATTTTCAGTCCGATAGGTTTTTTTCTTTGATCTGTGCATGCTTTGTGCGTGTTTAGCTGTAACATGTCACATCATACTTCTAAGTCTTCTCCCCTTTCTTCCATAACAATGGGATTCCATAACTGGGAATGGATGGATGGGACCCCGGAGGATGTTGTGCTGCAGAATTGAATTAAAAATGGTGCTCGGTGCATCTGTGACTGTGCCCCTCTGAATCCTCCAGAAGGGTAATTCCTACATGGATGCCCCTTGCGCCAGCTGCCAGTCTTTTAATTTCCTCTGTGTTTATTACTTGAGCATTGCATGGGCAGCTACACTTTTGCACCAAACATTTTTGTTTTCTCTAGGCTTGCTGTGTTTGTGTCCTTAGAGACCATGTTCAGATACTGCATTTCCCCTGGAGGGCTTTTTCCTCCTCTGACCCTTACTCCTTGAGGTTTGAATATATTGGACTGGATCACTCCTAGCACACTGTCAATCTTGTGATTCACTATTTCAGCATCCTCCAGACATGTGTCAAGCAGTGGGAAGACTTACATAGTATGTAAAACAGCAACTCCTTTTACAAACACATGTGACAAAATCGATTGTTGTAGGCTGGGGGATGGGATTGTGGAGATCTTAACAGCCAGCTCCCATCACCCAGTCCCTAATGCAGGCCGGAGGTCGTAAGCGATTAAGGCCACCATGGGACTCCCAGCTAATCTCTGGGCAAGACCCCCCAAGATTGTCAGGGTGGCAGAAACCCCAAAGCTGTGATCACCTTTTATGTCAGCTAAGGGTCTGGCGGAGGTATGCCACCTGAAACCCAAGGGAAAACTAGCAGCAATGGGCCCCTTTAGAGTGATTGCACCCCAGAATATACTTGCTGTAAGGTAAGGGAAAATGCATCATTCCCAAATTGCCTGCTACTGCTTCTTTGTGAGCGTTGAGACCACTGGCCGCGGTAATCACCAAGCTGCTGCAGAATTACTGCCAGAAAAGATGCATCATGGGCAAGCAACTGCAATTCCCTGCAGGTAAACATCTTATGCTGGTATGTTTTGTTTCCAATTAGGTTTGAGGAGGATTTCTGTGTCCCTCCTGCTCACCTGCAGTCCCTTCTCACTCAGTTGGTTGTCTGGTTACCCACCATTCCTATGTGGTCCATCTGGGGTTAGTAGGCCAGGTGTTGGGTCTCATCTCTGTTTGGTAGGAATAATCCCAGCCTGTTCTCAATTCCATTCCACTGGTTCCGGCCTGGGTTTTCTTGGTTGCACCCAGGTGCATTTTGGGAGTTGCGGTTATAAAAAAAGACAGGAATTGTTGAAGGAACAGCGGTACCAGCAGACCTTTATAATGCACACCCAGGAAGGTAGGGACTGACCGCCGCCCAACTCCCTCACCCTACACCTGAGGGTTCCACATTTCTCCCTGAGAGTCATGACCTGACGCACTATTCACTCTCTTCCAGCCTTCACCAAAACAGCTTCTGCACCTACTTTTCGTTCTTCAGCTCCTACCCCAAACACACAACTGGGGCTTTGTGCCCTTATGTTTTTTACAATTTTTCTCTGGTGAAAAGGGCTTCATGTGTGCTAGCTGGGAACACAAATTGGCTGTTTGGCTCCGCCCCTGCAACCCCCACCCCCTACAATGGCTTACTGCCCTGATATGGAACTGGGATTGGAACAGACTTTCCTTTGGGTGGACCTCGCTCTGCCTGTCCCACCCTGGCCCTTCTTTCCAACCTCTCTGGTGTAAGGGGGAACTCTGGTGCTTCTCCTTAGCAAGTTGGGCTTGGGTGTTGCTGATGGACTTCATCACAGAGGATGGATTCCAGTTCTAATGTGGGACTTGGGACTGGCTATTCCCTCCTTTTGGGTGGTCTTCTCTCTGGTTGTCACATCCTAACCATTCCCAAGGTGTAGATTCCCTTAGCCTATCTGTTCTGAAATGTACAGGAGAGGATGAATGAATGAATGGATGGATGTGAGTTTGCCTTTTTAATTCAGGACCCACTCTTTCCTTCTGTAGATTTAGACTAGATTTCTGTATCTTTGCAAAGGGAGGCAAGTGTGCAGGCACTGCTGGTTCTGCGTGAACACCATTCCTCGCATCCGTTAAAGGGGTAACTAGAGCTGCTTCATTTGAAGCAAAAATACTGTGCTTTGTTGTTAGGACGAGTCTGATCTCCCTGTTCCCATATGTGGTCTCTACTCCCCGATAGACCCCTTCCCCTAAAGGTGCCCTTTAGCCTGTCTATAGTTATTTATTTATTGGTCATTTGTATGGTGCCTATACATCAAAAGTGTTTCCAGGCGCCACAAGATAAAAAAGGAGGGGGGGCAGGGGAGAAAATAACAGTAACTGCCCTACGAGGCTATGTGACATTCAGATTGTGATTTGTGACATGTGACTACCCCTTGTCCCGGATTGGGGACGGAGTGCGGGGGTAGCCAGGTTAGTCTCCCAAAACCACCACCGGATGCATCATTCAATAGTTTGGTTTGGCATGCAGGCCACTTTTCACTCCACCAGAAGTGTCCAGTGCAAGATAGGGGACTTACTCGTAGTACACAAACCCTAGATCCACTATCCCATGCCATGTGCCATGAGAATTTAGAGAAATGTAAACTTCCAACACACACTGTAGGTTGGGGTCCGTTCTAATACACTTTGTGAAGGAAATATTCAATAAACATGTCAAGGGCATGGATTACAAGATATACAGTTTATTCAGCATTGAAACATAATTGATGGTTGTGACGGGGTCAGGAATATGACCCTGTCATGGGGACCCAATGCCCACCTCTTAAGCTGTGGTAGCTGTTCTATCAGGGCGATGCCATTGCCTGTCCTACCCCAGAGGTCGTTTGAGGAAGCTGTGATGGACACCCATCTCTGGTGCCTTGCTTTGCATGAGTCGTGTGTGTATTGGTACCAGTTTTCCTGTCCTCATGCCTTATCAGCCTCGGTCCTGGCCAGGTCTCTTTCTCTAACCGTTCATGTGGTTTCTCAGAGTGATGGCATTCAAAGCAACCTAGTGTTCCAATACGAGACCCAGAAACTACAACTACTGGCATGCGCCATCCACTTCATAACACTGAAATGGCTTTTGGATCCTAGAAAGCAGCACTGTAACGTGAACAAGGACTACAAGGACCGTAGTACTCCTGGGTCCAGCATCCAAAATGTGGCCCGGACCAGAAGGAAAGAAATGGATACCCTGTTAAAAATGGACTACCATCATCCAACCACGATCTAAATGGGAGACCCAGCACCCGCCATAGGGTCCTCATACTCGCTACAGTGGAGGAGCACAGCTGTAGCGTGTCTTGATTTTACTGGGCCACTTATAAGGACCTCAAAATTACATCCCCCTAGCCCCTAACAAAACAAGTTATTGGACTCAGATAGGCAACAAATCACACATAAACCACTGGTTAGATAAAATCCTACATACATACACACAATATATATAGTCAATTATATATAAACATAGAAAAAGAACATCACCATTAGAATGGTTGCAGAAGACCCCTTCATCTCGGCCAGCACAACACTGCTTAGTCCCAGAGCTGTTAGGCAGAGAGATTACTCGTAGGAACGGGGTCTGCATCACCCAGGAGATCCAGTTCTATCTGTCTTCACAAGAGGAATACCTCTTCTCTTTATGGGGGGAATTCCCGCCCCTCAATGATAACCATACTACCCTTGGCCGAAGAGCAGACAATCGGCATGAGAATCCAAGAGTGGAAAATTCCAGCTAGAAGTGGAAAAACCCAGCTTCTCTCCCTTGCCTTCTTTCCCAGTACCCCTTATCACTGCACCTGCAGAATGCTTCGACTCGCTTTCTTACTCGTCCTTCGACAGACAATACAACAACTATTATCCACAGTTAGTTCAGCTGACATTATGTGACCTTGCCTCTGCTGCAGAAATGCACGTTTACTTCCGGACCCCACAAAAACATAGGCTTTCATTGCGGTAATGGAAGTGAATGTCCAAAATGGCAGTGCATTGGCGCCATGTTGTTTTAGCTCAGTTTACTCACACACACTACATATGGAGACCAGGGAATGCTCCCTAAAATCCCTATGGGCAGTGACTTGCTAGATGCAAAGGGGGAACAGAGACCAAACAACATCATGACTGGCTGGAAGTATATGATGGCTGAAAAGTGGGAGGAACTAAAGTCCCTTATTAAGAATCCTAGGAAGAATTCCATCCCACAACGGGAGTAGATAGGAGGAGTTTGGGATAGACAAGCTAGAAAGGCCCAGGGAAACCGCTGACCCGAGTACCCAATTGGAGATTAGAGAATCTTCTTGACATGAAGGGGAGGGCTGTACAAGTCCAGGAGAGTTAGCCTTCAGCGAGACATGTTTGAGTGAGGTCAAAGGTGGTGCAGGAGGACCAATAGAACAGGGGACTGTGCAGCCAGGTGGAAGAGGAGTATGGAGACGTGTTCGGAGAGTGTGTATTTGTATTTTGTATTTATTTGAGACTTATAGAGCGCCTTAATCCAAAGCGATTTACATAACATAAAAACCGTAAAATGCTATGAAGCTATGACATGATTGCCTGTGATCAACCTTGCTGGATTAGGTGAGATTTCAGCAATGTACGAAACATAGAGTAGACAGTTATAGAGCGGAAGAGCGTTCCAGTGTCTGGGGTGGGCAAGATGAGAGAATGTGTGAAAACGTGTCTGTGTAATGGGGAGGGGGACGGGTGCTACAAGTTTAAACTGAGCGCTAGAACGAAGAGAACGGGAAGGGATATAGAATGATACAATCAAGGAGATATAGTCAGCAGCAAGGCCATAAAGTGCTTTAAAGGCAAGACATACACATTTAATTTGAGTTGTGCTTGGAAGGAGAGCCAGCCAAGGGTGAGAAGAGGAGAAGAAATAGAATCACGTGGATTCAAGCAGAAAAGTACATAAATAGGAGCATTGAACACTGATTTCAAAGGGGCGAGTCGGGAAATAGGAAGACCAACGAGTGTAGTAGAACAATAGAATAGGCGTGAGAAAATTAAGGAAGCTATTAATAACTTTGGTTGCATCAGACGTCAGAAAGGAACACACTTTTCGAATGTTAAATATATGATTGTGACAAGCGCGAGAGGAGATAGAGATGTGATGTTTAAAGGATAGAGCAAAATCAAAGGGAAGTCCCATATTACGGGCGGTAGATGAGATAGGCAGCTGAGAGAGAGGAAGTTAAATAGAAGAGGGAGGTAAAGGTGGGGGAATAGTAGTAGAAGAAAAAAAGAGTACTTCAGTTTTAGTGGCGTTAAGTGTAAGATAGTGAGAAAACATCAAGGATTTAATAGCCAGTAAACAAGAAGGTAGTTGATTGTGTATATCAGCTGAAAAGGAGGATAAGGAAAGGAAAAGCTAAGTATCATCAGCATAGAAATGATGGGATAGGCCATAAGATGGAATAGCTTTAGCTAAGGGGAAGGTGCAGATCGAGAATAGAAAAGGTCCAAGAACTGAACTGAGTAGATTGAGAGACTGCTACCAAATGGGGAGGGCGGGGGTGGGGTGGGGTGGGGGGGGGGGGTGTGTGTGTGTGTGTGTGTGTGTGTGTGTGTGTGAGAGAATGAAGGTGAGAAATTATAAGATAAGAATAGAGAGGAAAGATGGGAAGAGTGTGTTGGATAGGAGGGAGTAGGGGAGCAGAGGTTGGCGTGTGAGGGAGTAAGATCAGGAGGGAGTAGGAGCATATCGATGGGAGGTGTGAGAGGCGGAGGAAAGGGCGACAGTAGAGCTAGGCGGTGTGAGAGGTAGTGTAAGATTAGGAGGGAAGAGAGTATAATTAGGAAAGAGTGAGGTGAAGAGAAGGAGAAAGGCATTGAGGAAGAGTAGAAAGAAGAGTCAGAATAAGTTGCAAGGCCGTCGACCGAGAGGAAGGGAAAAGTGAGTTGTCGGGCTACTTCTGCTTAGTTCATTTAGAATGCCCCAGAGGAAGAGATGGGCCTCCACAACAGGGTAAACTTAGACAGTACGGTAACCCTGTCAATAGTGTACTAATTGTAATAAGTTTTTTTTGGAGCCTTGGTTAGGGAGGAGGGAGGCCTCCTCAACTTTGAGGGAAAATGTACAGGGATTGCCCCTAGAGCCCCCAATGCCTTTGTTCATATATTTGATTTTAACGAAAACTGGAAATTCATCAAAACTGTCACCAACATGGTCAACCTTGCCACTAACGGAAACATTACTGACAAGACACTTCAGCATATTAGACATGAGTTTTTAATACCAAAAGCCTTAAGTTTCTCTCACAACGGTTTGCACAGAGACACCTGGGAGGCCAGAATTATTTTTATGCCTCAGGGAAGGGTAACTGCATGCATATTCTTTGCTTGACAATATCATGGTCCCAAAGCGGAGTCTCGGGGAGTGCAAAAACAGACTTCTATTTAAACCATGGAATAAACACTGTACACTGAATCCTCTTTCTAGAAACTTCCCATAAGAGAAGTATTGCAAAGCATCCACCAAGGGCGCAACTACTCAAGTACCTTATCTCGATTATAGCAGCTTCTCTTGATTTTAAACGCACATATTCCTATAAAGCCCTGGAGCTAAGTATCTTCGGGAAAGGATGCCCCATAAGATCTGTGATTGAATTAGTGCCAGTGGGTAGTATGCTGCAAGTGGGAGACCTGATTGCTAAATTAGGGACAAACCTGGCCGCAAGGGTTGATGAGATATCGGTAGAAGATGTACTAGTCATCCCGAGAAGGAACCTAAAAAACCAAATGCATGATATTAGAGGCAAGGTCATTGCACAGCTGATGCATTCCTACCTGCTCGTCGAATTAAATGGCTGCTGCAATTGGGATATACCTCCAAAATGTACATTTGAATGTGGGGGAGGAAATCAATTATCGACTATGCTATCGTGGATGCCTTTTCCTTTAATAAGGTGAAGTCATTTGAAATCATAGAAAGGACAGAGTGTGATCACAATCTCATGGTGATCTGGTAAGAAAGAAACAATATAAAGGCGATATGCACACAGCAACAGCTAGGACTGGTTGCGATTGAAAGCATAGGGAAAGTGGGGAGAGATGAGCTGGATCTCCTTATGCAAGAACCTGAGGTGCAAAGGCTAAGAACAGTCCTGTGTAATGAGAATGATGAAAGAAGAATATTACATTATGAAGGCCTAAGAGTTTATTCGGGATAAACTAGTTATCTTAAGGAATATAGCGGGGGAAGAGGAAAGGCAAGGGATGCAGCATGCAAAATGGAGACTAAATCAGGCTGTAAGGGGAGTCCTTACTCAGACCACATCCCTTAATGAACAAAAATGCGCCTATAAAAAACTGCTAAAAGAAATATCAGTTTAGTGAAGAACACTGGGACTACTTACAAAGGGTTGTCCAAGAAAACATTGTTAAAGCCATCTGAAGACTGGTCACAAAGGGGTTTGGGGAAAATGAAAAAGGGGACATCAGCTTAATTCTGCCCAATAGCCGGATTACGCACTTTGAAGGAGTGTTAAATAATTAAAAGACAGATAAAATCGATGAGAGAAATGCAGTGCAGACCCTTGTTGAAAAATGTACTTTTACTGAGGGGGTAATCAGGGTGTATATTGCTCAACAAAAAATGGGTAAAGCTGGAGGCCCGGATGGGCTAAAACCATATATATTTGTATGGAGGGCAGAATGGTGGTTGCCTATCTTGACACAGGTTTTTAATTCAATAGTAGCTACATAGAAATGTCTACATTCGTGGAATAGGAGCTTATTAGTACCAATTTTTAAAAAGGGTAAAATAACAGATCCCCACTGCTATCGGCCAATATCCCTGCTTGATATATCCAATAAAATATTCACAGGATGTTCAGCGGCACTGTTACTGATGTAGGCAACAGAGAATGGGAAATTATCAGATAATAGAGCAGGATTTAGGAAAGGATTTTCTGCACTGGACCAATGCTTTGTCCTACAAACCATCATTTAAAAATATACAAAGGTTAGAGGGGCAAATGTCTACGTTGCATTCTTCGAATTGACAAAAGCGTTTGATTCAGTCGGCAGGAATCTTCTGTGGAGAAAGTTATCCAAACTAGGGAAACCAGCACGAGTGCTATAGATGATACAGCTGGTATATGGCGATACCTCAGTTACAATCTACAGGCCGATTCATGTAATTCCTCACAAAAGTGTTGCACGCGGCTGGCGCACAGCGTGCCCGTGCGAATGTCTGCGCCAGCCGCGTGCGATAAAATCAATTTCCGCGCACAGCGTATTCATGGATTCTCGCCTCCAAAAGCAGACGTGGCGCAGAGTGGCGCAGCGACCCTGCAGCAGCGCCAGTTACGCCCCCAAGAACGCCCTTGCGCAAGGAAAAGCCATCAAGATCGCAAAACCATCGCAAAGGGCTGCGCCAACCCTGTACCAGTTTACCGGACTGGCAAACAGCAAACGCAAAGCGGGAAACACGTATTACGGGTGTCGGGAACACGCGTGCGCGAGAGGTTTCACACGCGATCTGGCCTGGGGGAGCGTGTGCGTGTATTTCAGGGGTGCGCGAGAAGTATTACACGCGAATGGCCTGGGTGCGTGTATTTCAGGGGTGCGCGAGAAGTTCCACACGCGAATGGCCTGGGCGCGTGTATTTCAGGGGTGCGCGAGAAGTACTACACGCGATCGTGAAGTTCCACACGCGATCTGGCCTGGGGGAGCGTGTGCGTGTATTTCAGGGGTGCGCGAGAAGTCGCACAAGCGATCGGTCCTGGGTGAGCGTGTGCGTGTATTTCAGGGGTGCGCAAGAAGTTCTACACGCGAATGGCCTGGGTGCGTGTATTTCAGGGGTGCGCGAGAAGTTCCACACGCGATTGGCCTGGGCGCGTGTATTTCAGAGGTGCGCGAGAAGTTCCACATGCGATTGGCCTGGGCGCGTGTATTTCCGAGGTGCGCGAAAAGTTCCACACGCGATTGGCCTGGGGGAGCGTGTGCGTGTATATCAGAGGTGAGCGAGAAGTTCCACACGCGATTGGCCTGGGCGCGTGTATTTCAGAGGTGTGTGAGAAGTTCCACACGCAATTGGCCTGGGCGCGTGTATTTCAGAGGTGCGCGAGAAGTTCCACACGCGATTGCCCTGGGCGCGTGTATTTCAGAGGTGCGCGAGAAGTTCCACACGCGATTGCCCTGGGCGCGTGTATTTCAGGGGTGCGCGGGAAGTTCCACACGCGATTGGGCTGCGTGCGGGTATTTCAGGGGTGCGCGGGAAGTTTCACACGCGATTGGGCTGCGTGCGGGTATTTCAGGGGTGCGCGCGAAGTTTTACACGCGATCTGGCCTGGGGGAGCGTGTGCGTGTATTTCAGGGGTGCGTGTGAAGTTCCACACGCGATCTGGCCTGGGGGAGCGTGTGCGTGTATTCCAGGGGTGCGCGGAAAGTTTTACACGCGATTTCAGCAGGGTACGTGTATTTCAGGGGTGCCGGGGAGTCCTACATGTGATTTGGCAGTGTGGGTCCTCCCAGGTGTTCCCTGTACACCCTCCACGGCCCCTGCAGGCAGCCCACACCACAGGGGACTACCCTGCATCCCTGGTCATGTCCCGCAGGCAGCCCACCCAACATGGGCATGCCCCCCAGCAAAGGCACATGTCTCCTTGCACTAATGATCACCAACTCATGTCCCCTTGCACCCCCACCCCCAGCATTGCGGGGCACCTGCCAGCAGGCCCCCACTCATGTCCCACTCATGTCCCCACCACCCCCACCCCCCAGAACTGTGGGGCACCTGCCAGCAGGCCCCCACCCATGTCCAACTCATGTTCCCCACCACCCCCACCCCCCAGCATTGCGGGGCACCTGCCAGCAGGCCCCCACTCATGTCTCCCACCACCCCCACCCCCCAGCACTGTGGGGTACCTGCCAGCAGGCCCCCACCCATGTCCAACTCATGTCCCCAGCACCCCCACCCCCCAGCACTGTGGGGCACCTGCCAGCAGGCCCCCACCCATGTCCAACTCATGTTCCCCACCACCCCCACCCCCCAGCACTGTGGGGCACCTGCCAGCAGGCCCCCACCCATGTCCAACTCATGTTCCCCACCACCCCCACCCCCAGCACTGTGGGGCACCCTCCACCAGGCCCCCACCCATGTCTCCCACCACCCCCACCCCCCAGCAGTGCAGGGGCACCCTCCACCAGGCCCCCATCCATGTCTCCCACCACCCCCACCCCCCAGCAGTGCAGGGGCACCCTCCACCAGGCCCCCACCCTTGTCTCCCACCACCCCCACCCCCCAGCAGTGCAGGGGCACCCTCCACCAGGCCCCCACCCATGTCGCCCACCACCCCCACCCCCAGCAGTGCAGGGGTACCCTCCACCAGGCCCCCACCCATGTCTCCCACCACCCCCACCCCCCAGCACTGTGGGGCACCTGCCAGCAGGCCCCAACTCATGTTCTCTAGCCAACATGTCATCACAATCAAGATCCCTGGTCCCTGTGGCCAGCCTCCAAATGCAAAACACCCACCCGAGTATTGCATCCACCCACTCAGAAATGGCAATTACATGACAGAACACCAATTGCAAGTTTCGAAACAAACACATGTCCCTCACATAAACCCAATGGGTGTCAGTGAATCTCAAAACCCATATCATGATATGCATGAAACCAATGAGATGATACTACACATTGAAGTTCGATAAAAAAAATGTATTAAAGGAAACATAAATAGAATCAAAAATAAAGAAACAGAAATGGGAATGTACAAAAATGAAAAGAAGCATGTCCGTGAAAAAAAGCAAAAGCAAAAATCTTAATCCAAAGTAATGGTGTCCAAAGTCACTGTCCACAAAAGCAAATCCAATGGGAAATAATAATTGAAAGCCACTGCTCCATGGGTAAATTGTGAAAGAAAAATAAAATCCAACAGTGAACTATGTACAGACGAACAAGTCAGTGTCCATTATCCCAACAAAAGAAATGAAACCTATCTAACAACACTAACTAATGAAATGAACTATATACAAAAATGTGGCCAATGTCCAAAAGGTCCAAAATAAATAAAAAAAACAAAGGAAACCTAACACTACCTACATAACTATGTACAAGGGCAGCGGGCTAGTCTGACGGCTCACTTTTGGATGTCCCGGCCCAGGGCATCATGGAACTCCTGCTCAATGTCCCGGAGGCGGTCCTCCTCCATGGCCTCGAGGGTCCGCAGGGCCGTCGACGTGTCCACCTCCAACCCCCTGCGGATTGCCTCGAGGCACTCGGCCCGCCTCAGGGCCCTCAGCATGGAGTTCTCCGCCCTGACCATTGTGAGCCGTGCCTCTTCCGCCCGCTGCCGCTCCGCATCTATGGCGTGGCCCAACCGCTACCACACGGAAGACACTCTCTGTCCTGGGTCCTCCTGCCCTCTGGCCGATGCCTGCCCCTCCGATGTTGAAGACCCCGAGCCTTCATGGCTCCCACCACGTTGCTGCTGCTGCTGTGCCTCTGCCCGTGCACTGCCTCCTGCTGCCTGCACATCCTCCGCTGGCTGGGGTGCAGTCGTTGATGTGGCCACCCCTGCTTGACGTCCGACTCCCGACTGTGGCAGGGATGCCTCCTCCACCAGCCTGGCCGCACCGTCAGAGGCAGCTCCACAGGGCACCCAGGTGACTGATGGGTGGGAAGATGGCACGGAGGACGACTGGCGCGTAGGGGGTTCAGTTGAGGAGGGGGTCGTAGCAAGCCCCATCAAACGGAGGAATCCGGCCTGGGTGACCTGTCCCAGCAGGCTGACGTGGTCAACGAGCCATTCGAGATGACGTGCAGTCTCCTCATGAAAAGACTGCAGGTCACCTCGCATGGCCCATTGACGCAACGCCACACCAGTCAGGACAGGCTCAACCCGGACCCGGATAGCCACGTCCGCAGGCAGAGGAAGGCCAGTTGTCGTTTGCTCATCCCCTGCCTGAAAATGGGTCTGGACGTAGGCATCCCTACTGGTGCAAGATGATGCAGGGACAGGATTGCACACAGGCACCTCCGCGGCGGCCTGTGCTGCCTCCTGTCCCTGGTCCTGCACTGCACCACTAGCACCAGTGGGATCCCCACCTCCAGACCCCGTCTCTGTTGCTTGCACGGCCTCCTCCTCCACCAAACCCCCCACCAACCTGGATGACTCCGTGCCATCTTCCCCCGTTGGGCCCTGTGGGGTCCCAGCTGCCCCTTCTGCTGCCGAGGAGTCCAACTCCAACCTCCGCCTCTTGGACCTCCCCCCGGCAGCTGCGGCCTGGGACGTGGCACCAGACTCCTCACTCCCCGCCGAGATGACAACATGGGAGGGGAGCCGGGCCTTGCGTCTCCGGCTGGCGGTGGAATCCCCGCCGCTGTGCTCCACAGCACCTTCTCCGCCCTCTTCATCAGTTGGCGCTGCAGACAGGGAGAAATAAAACACAGGCATCAGGGCACTGTACAATGGACACATACACACATGACAGTTGTACATGAGTGGCATTGGCAAACCTCAGACATGCCATCACAATCCCCAACACACATGTCATTTCAACTCGCACACATGAGCCATACCACAGCCATATCGCAACTGCCAGCACCATCCATACCCATACAACAGCATGAGCAGGCAAAGCTGAGCCAGACATCACATGCAACACAGGAAGTGCACCACACATGTACACACACCACCACACTTGCATGCATGTGTACACCTCTGCCAAGTGTCGCAGTGTACAGATGGGCATCCATGTCACATCTGCCAATCAGGCTTCCACATCCCGCTGTCACATGCATCCATGTTGCATCACTGTTGCACCCTTGTCAAATACACACAAATGCACATGTACACAGTGCTGATACATGCAGCTGAAAACAACATACATGCGTGACATCACGGACATGTCTACTTACATACACATTCATCCAAACTTGTGTGCCCACACAACTGCATCTGGCATGCAAGCCTACACACACAAGCACCATCCATGTCTCACACATTACAGCCCTCGCATGTGTTAGCCCCACGGCCCTGTACACCTCCACCCATACTCGACCCCATACAAACAGATGTGCAACCTGCACACTACTGAAACATCACCATACGCACAGCTCACAATCAGGATGCATGTACACTTACCGCTCGACTCCAGACGGGTCTGCCTCTCAAGGACCTGGACGTGGAGCGCTGGGGATATGCGTTCCAGGACCCTCATCTGATCTTCTGACAAGTGGCCCCGGCGCTTCTTGGCATCCGCTGCCTTCAAGAGGCGCCGGGCCTTGTTCAGGGTCCTGGACCTGAAGTCCTCCCAGCGCTTCTTGACATGTTGGAAGTCGCGGACAGCCACCCCCTCCGCGTTGATGGCAGTCACGATGTCAGTCCAGATCCGAGTCCGTCCTTCCTTGTCGGCCCGGGAACTTCCGAAGAGGGCATCATACAGGCCCCCACCCATGTCCAACTCATGTTCCCCACCACCCCGACCCCCCAGCATTGCGGGGCACCTGCCAGCAGGCCCCCACTCATGTCCTACTCATGTCCCCACCACCCCCACCCTCCAGCAGTGCAGGGCACCCTCCACCATGCCCCCACCCATGTTCCCCACCAACCCCACCCCCCAGCACTGTGGGGCACCTGCCAGCAGGCCCCCACCCATGTCCAACTCATGTTCCCCACCACCCCCAGCACTGTAGGGCACCCTCCACCAGGCCCCCACCCATGTCTCCCACCACCCCCACCCCCCAGCAGTGCAGGGGCACCCTCCACCAGGCCCCCACCCATGTCTCCCACCACCCCCTTGACAATGGACACATACACACATGACAGTTGTACATGAGTGGCATTGGCAAACCTCAGACATGCCATCACAATCCCCAACACACGTCATTTCAACTCGCACACATGAGCCATACCACAGCCATATCGCAACTGCCAGCACCATCCATACCCATACAACAGCATGAGCAGGCAAAGCTGAGCCAGACATCACATGCAACACAGGAAGTGCACCACACATATACACACACCACCACACTTGCATGCATGTGTACACCTCTGCCAAGTGTCGCAGTGTACAGATGGGCATCCATGTCACATCTGCCAATCAGGCTTCCACATCCCGCTGTCACATGCATCCATGTTGCATCACTGTTGCACCCTTGTCAAATACACACAAATGCACATGTACACAGTGCTGATACATGCAGCTGAAAACAACATACATGCGTGACATCACGGACATGTCTACTTACATACACATTCATCCAAACATGTGTGCCCACACAACTGCATCTGGCATGCAAGCCTACACACACAAGCACCATCCATGTCTCACACATTACAGCCCTCGCATGTGTTAGCCCCACGGCCCTGTACACCCCCACCCATACTCGACCCCATACAAACAGATGTGCAACCTGCACACTACTGAAACATCACCACACGCACAGCTCACAATCAGGATGCATGTACACTTACCGCTCGACTCCAGACGGGTCTGCCTCTCAAGGACCTGGACGTGGAGCGCTGGGGATATGCGTTCCAGGACCCTCATCTGATCTTCTGACAAGTGGCCCCGGCGCCCCTTGGCATCCGCTGCCTTCAAGAGGCGCCGGGCCTTGTTCAGGGTCCTGGACCTGAAGTCCTCCCAGCGCTTCTTGACATGTTGGAAGTCGCGGACTGCCACCCCCTCCGCGTTGATGGCAGTCACGATGTCAGTCCAGATCCGAGTCCGACCTTCCTTGTCGGCGCGAGAACTTCCGAAGAGGGCATCATACTGCCCCAGGACTTGCTCCACCAGGACACCAACTTCGGTGGCACTGAAGCTGGTGCCCCTCTGCCTCTCTGGCCGGGGGTTGTCAGTGGTGCTAGATGTTGCAGTGCCCGACATGACAACCCCAGAGGCAGGAGTGGGTGGGGAACTGGGTCCTGGGGCTGGGCTGTAGAGCGATGGAATCCCAGTTGGGAGTCTTTGGTTCCAGCAGGGGTGGTCACTGCAACAGCACCCCTGGCTGATGTGCAGGCAGCAAATGGCAGGGCACGTGAGCAGCAGGCAGTCAGGCAGCAGCAGATGGCAGGTGGGAGCGTGCTCGGGGCTCTGGGGGGCAGTAGTTCGGCAGGGGGGCAGGAGCGTGGTCTTCCGTGTGCTTACGCGTGGCCAGCTTGATACGGAGTGATTTGGCACGTGAAAATTTTGCACATCAGCGTGTAATTCGAGGAAAGGCCCTTAGCGCGTAAGCGCGCATACGCGATTCCATTGGACCAAAGGCCCTTAGCGCGTATGTGCGTCTGTGACGTATCGCGCACGGGCGTTGCTTTTCGTGGGGTGCGGTGCGTGTGTTTTGCAGGCGTTGGGGTTCACACGCTATCACTTCACAGCGGGTGGGTGTTGGCTACGCGTTCTTCTACACGCAAGGCAGACGGTGAGTGGTACCCTGCTCCCCCAGTCCCGATCGCGTGTGAAACCACCCGCGAGCCACAGAAATACACGTACCCCGCTCCCCCAGGCCTGATTGCTTGTAAAACCACCCGCGAACCCCTGAAATACACGTGCCCAGGCCAATCGCGTGTGGAACTTCTCGCGCACCTCTGAAATACACGCACACGCTCCCCCAGGCCCAATCGCGTGTGGAACTTCTCGCACACCTCTGAAATACACGCGCCCAGGCCAATCGCGTGTGGAACTTCTTGCGCACCTCTGAAATACACGCACACGCTCCCCCAGGCCCAATCGCGTGTGGAACTTCTCGCGCACCTCTGAAATACACGCATACGCTCCCCCCGGCCCATTCGCGTGTGGAACTTCTTGCGCACCTCTGAAATACACGCGCCCAGGCCAATCGCGTGTGAAACTTCTTGCGCACCTCTGAAATACACGCGCCCAGGCCAATCGCGTGTGAAACTTCTCGTGCACCCCTGAAATACACGCGCCCAGGCCAATCGCGTGTGGAACTTCTCGCGCACCTCTGAAATACACGCACCCAGGCCAATCGCGTGTGGAACTTCTCGCGCACCCCTGAAATACACACGCCCAGGCCAATCGCGTGTGAAACTTCTCGCGCACCCCTGAAATACACGCGCCCAGGCCAATCGCGTGTGGAACTTCTCGCGCTCCTCTGAAATACACGCGCCCAGGCCAATCGCGTGTGGAACTTCTCGCGCACCCCTGAAATACACGCGCCCAGGCCAATCGCGTGTAAGAACCTTCTCGCGCACCTCTGGAATACACGCACACGCTCCCCCAGGCACGATTGCGTGTTGAACTTCTCCCACACCTCTGAAATACACGCACATGCTCCCCCAGGCCGGATCGCGTGTGAAACTTCTCGCGCACCTCTGAAATACACGCACACGCTTCCCCAGGCCCGATCGCTTGTGAAACTTCTCGCGCACCTCTGAAATACACGCACACGCTCCCCCAGGCCCGATCGCGTGTGGAACTTCTCGCGCACCTCTGAAATACACGCACACGCTCCCCCAGGCCCGATCGCGTGTGATACTTCTCGCGCACCTCTGAGATACACGCACACGCTCCCCCAGGCCCGATCGCGTGTGGGCCTTCTCGCGCGTGTAGAACTTTGGCGCACATTTTTTTCCTGCGCAGGGACGCTACCGCCTGCTCTCGTGTGGCGGACATGTATGGGCCTGTGCGCGTCTTTGCCCGTGCGCTGTTTTTCCCTATTCGATTCCATGAATACGTGTTGTAGGCGAGCGTGTGGGCGTTCTGCGCACTTGCCTCCTGTACTTCCCCCGTGACGCCCACATTTTCACGAGTTGTTCCCCATTCTGCGTGTGACGCCCCGTGTTACGCCTACTTTTGTTATGTGCGCCGCGCTATGTGCGAATTCGCTGTGGCATTATCGCACGGCGTTCGATGACCTGTGCGCCAGCGTGCGCCGCGCACTTTTTCAGCGCACATCCGACATTTTGCGCGTGCACGGACTTCCATGAATTGATCGATGTTTTCTGTGCGATAATCGCACCTGCACTGCGATTTTCGCTATTTCACTGCGAATCGCACATTTTCGCACGCGTGCGCCATTTTTTCGGCGCACATTAATTCCATGAATCGGCCTGCTAGTGTGCAGGGAGGTAGGGGGACAAGTATTCAAAGGATATTACTACAGAGATGTCAGACAGGGATACCCTTAGGTCTCTCTTGTATTCTGTTTTTTTATTTTGGTTTTAATCCACATGACTCTTATGCTAAAGTTATGCCGGCAAAATTAAATGAGGTCTATTTTTTTAAAGAATGTGAGGAACTCATGGTGACAACAAGTAAGATGGACACAAGTGATCAGAGTTCAAGGGTGTTTATTGAACAATGAATGCTGTATGCAGGTTGGAAGGTTGGAAAAACGCCTAATCTAAACCTGAATCTTAGATGGGAACAAGCGTCGACCATCAAATGAAAAATAAGGCAGTCCTAGTGGCGTTGTGTCAAAACAAAAAGGTCCTATACTAAGAAACCTATTGTCAAACCTCACAACTAATACAGAAAAGGGCATGGGATAGTTCTCAAGAAAAGAAATGTGTTTTCAAATAATATGTTAGGATGTGGTAGCCTGGGTTTTCCTTCCCTGCATTTTGTGCACGGGGTAAGATGGGAGCTTGGAGCACAGCACAGTCTCTGGCTTCTCCAGCACAAGACGACAGTTCCAAATGGCTGCTCTCAGGGCACACTCTCAGGGTTTTCTAGCACAAGATGATAGTTCAGCTTTTGACCCTCGAGCTTTCAGTAATCAGAGCCTTTGATGGCCAAGTCTCGTTACACTTGAAAGTCTCTTGCCTTCGAGGACCTGATGTGGTCAAACCACAAAACAAATGTTCCTTTAACAAATGAAAGTTCTTTTCCAATGTTCACTGGGTGACAATTCGCCCCTGTGTCCCCTCTTCTGGGCTAACCCTTTTTAAAGGTAATCCACAATTCAGATAGGTTGCTGGTTTCACCCCTCGGTCCCCATCTTCTGGGCTGACTCTTTTGGTATGTAATCCACAATTCAGATAGGGTGCTGGTTTCACCCCTGGGTCTCCCTCTTCTGGGCTGACCCTTCTCAATCGTATTCCTTAATTTTATATCAAATCTTCTCTTGAAGTTTGGATGATGGCTTCATCTCTGGATCTCTTTCTGCCGGGCTCGGACCTCTCTTGACTGTCAGTACTCAGTGATGGCTTCACCCCTGGATCGCCCTCTGCCGGGCTTGGACCCCTCTTGACTGCTAATACTTGGGCGATAGTTTCATCTCAGACATCCCTCCTTTGGATTCACCCTTACAGTTTCCTTAACTTCTGCCTATCACAGTTCCTTTATCAAACAACTTTGGGTGATGGCTTCACCCCTGCATCTCCCTCTGCCGGGCTTGGACCCCTCATGCCTTTTGCAGGATTTCTTTTCCCTTGGTTTCTCAATGTTCACTTTTACAGTGGGATTCACTTCCCTTTTCCTTACACTGCTTGTAGACCAAAGTCTTTCGATTGTACTGGGATTTTGCTTGACCCTCTGTATGACCACTTTGACCTATTTTGCCGGCCCTCCTATGGCCTTCTGGTACTTGTAGTTTCTCTCATATGGTGCTCTACCAGAATCTCTTGAATTAGCACCCACGTGGTGCCGCTTTCCCTCTGCAGCTGGTCTTCCCTTCACACTTTTAACAGTTCATACAAAGTCTGATAGCTTTGGTTCTAAACTTGCCACTTTGCGATTCTCACTCATCACAGCCTGGTTCTTATCGGGTCTCCCCTCGACTCACCGGTTGCGATGAACCTGTTGGCTTCTTTTGAGTCAAGGCCGGTATCAGAGACGCAGGAGCTTCCCTCGCTCCTGCCTATCGGCATAGACTTGCCCTGTGTACCGTACCGTTGACATCTGTTGCAGGACTCTTATGCTATTGTTTGCGGTTTTAGGCTCACTTCCATGAAGATTTTGCGGGTCTGGGACGAAAAGGGCAAGGTCACTTCTCTCCTCGCCACCCTCTCGATTTTAGACGCCTTGCCCCTTTCTTGTGAACTCCGCGTGGTAGCCGTCTCGTCATGCTGTCTGCCGTGCTTCCCTTTCTCGCCTTGTTCGTACTGTGCTCTCTGGCTCCACCTTTTATCCATGTTAGGAAAGGTCTGTCAGGTGTGTGTGATTCTGAACAATTGCCTGACTTTGCCTGATCTCTGTATTGGGACATGTCAGGTAAATGGCTTTGGTGTTAGTCCAATGTCCTTTGTGTTGTTCGAAAGCGTAGAGTTAGAAAAGGAGGGGCAGTGGTTTGGAATGTCCTAGGTGATGGGATGGGGAAAAGTTGTTAAAGGAAGGGGAATACTGAGTCTCACCCATCTGTCTCCCACTCCCAGAGGACCCCCTATCCAGGTGATCCTCCCTCACTGGTCCACCCCCAGGAACTGGATCCAATAGCGATGGCCATCTCCTGGCCACCCAAATGACAGATCCTCGAGGTTTAGACAGGGAGCCACCTTCAGGTTTCTCACAAAAAGCTAAAGCTGACACTGAACCTATCCAAAACAAAGATTGTAGTATTTGTTAGAGGTAAATTGCGGGTTAAGTGGTGCACTAACCAAGAAAGAATGGAAGTGGTGCCTTCATATAGATACCTTATGGTGGTGGTCGCAAAGGAAGGACGATGATTTGCCCATGTAAATCAGGCAGCTAAGCAGATGGAAATAAGCCTAAGAGGGCTTCAAAGGTTTTATCTGTGTGGGTGGAGGAGGGAGGGAGGCTGGTTAAGTGTTTAGAAGTGCTGAGCCACAAGACAAATTCAGCTTCACTGTATGGAAGTGAATTGTGGGGTTATTCCTGCTGTGCAAAACTTGACATGACACAGAACGTCTTCCTGAGAAAGCTGGTAGGACTTTCCCCAGCAAACCTGGGAGATCCGCTGCAACGCAAGCTGGGGATTCCTAGCATGTGAGGACTGGCTCGCAGCCGATTTGTCCAGTACTTTCTGAAAGTATATCTTTATGCTTCAACGAACCCTAATGTAAATAATGTTTTACTGGAAATATTAAACTGTACTGTAAAGAGCAAATATCACTGGCTCTCTGAGGGGGTGGCTCTGCTGGAATAATGGGGGCTGTGTAATACAGAGCTTTTAAGCACACTGTCGAAAGGGCAAATGAGAAGCTTGGTTTTAGAATGTGCCGATAAAGAAGAATAGGATCATACCCAGGGGCATATTCCAAGGCTCCCGACAATGAAAGTATATAGGGAGATTTGTGCTGTAAGAACCTCCCGAAATGTTATTATAAAAGTAAACTCTCATGAGTGCAGGAATGCCCTAGTCTCTAATGTACCTGTCCTAGAAGTGACCAATCCCGAGTTCCATCACTGAACAGGTTCACGCTGTGCCTCTTTTGAAGTCGGATGACCTAATCGCTACTGTTGATCCAATTCAGAATTCCTCAAGAGCAACGATATCAAATATGAATGACACACACCCTCCCAATTGCTCTTCTGAATTGACATCCTTTTGTTCTAAGACAGCACCCCCTTCATTCATGGAAGTTCCTGCCGAAATGAAGTTCATCCTTGGTTATTCGAGCGACCCATTAGCAAACCGGTCGGCACGTATCAATCGTTCATATCTCATGAATGTCTACCAAATCTCTTCATTACGCAATCTTGTCACAAATGACGTTGATTGGGTTAAACTTCCCAACCACAACAACAATCTAATGATTTGTAGATTGCAAACTCAAATAATTGCCAAATTGATATGGGATCATAGGTCGGACATCTCTCTTCTAGGATTGCATCTCCAGGTCTTCCAACTCATGGAAGATGCGTGGTCATTTCTCGAATTCGTTTCACATCCTCAGCAAGAGCGTGGACCTTCGGGACCAAATGGCTCACCTTCAACAGTTTCCAACAATGAAATCCTCTCACAATTAACATTTGCCAATGCTCTAAAAGGACTAGCATGGCTGGAACCTTTTAAAAAATCAGCCTCCAATGGGGGAGAAGTCTTTACAAAATCGTAATCCAGACCTCTTTCCATCTGTTTATGAAACTGTTGTGGTTCCAAAAACGTATTGTCTTGGTACAACTTGCTTTCCCAGCCAAAAGCACCCTCAATCATTTTCTTCAGGAAACAGTGTGCATGACAAATATCCATCTAAATGGATGTTCTTTGTTTTTTTGTCACGCCAAGCATGGCGCTTCGGGTCGACCATTTGGCGGGCTGGCAATTATGATTCATAACAGCCTGAGAATCACAGACAAATGTCTTCATTCCTTTGATCCTTTTCTCATTATTGATTTGAATCTTGAGGGTCTTTTATGTACTAGCTTTCTTCTTGTTTCACTTTACTGGAATCCTCAGGTGTTATCCCAAGACATGATCCTGACTAACCTAAACACAGCACTCGCTGATTCGTTTTCATATAACCTGGATTATGAAATTATCATTGTTGAGGATTTTAACTCCACCCTAGCTAAGATTGAGTTGATCCATCCTAAAACCACTCAGTCTTCCTATTCCGTTCACTCCCTTGCACGGGGAAAGAATTGGGTTCATTTCTTGAAGGAGTGGGACATTTACACCGTACCATCTGCCTCGCATTGTACTGATGCAACATGGCAAAGAGGCTCAGCCAGCTCTCTTATAGATTATATTGCAGTGTTTCGCCTCTTGTCGGGACATATTGACCCTGTTGTAATTACCAATCCCCATTTGGGCGATCACAGGATTTTAAGCTCTGAGCTCATCACACATTCAAAGGTTTCCAACCTTTACCTATTCTTTCACTGGCACAGATAGACAGATATGCACTTTCTGTTCATTGGAATCCTGGTCTTTTTGATGGGGCTGTATTAATGTAGAAGTGTAATTTTATAGTATGTATTGTTTTATAATGTATGTTAATGGCATACGCTGAGAGTTGTGTAGAGTTGTGTTGGAACTTTCCACCTTGAACCTTTCCCTTCCTCTCCAAAAGTTACCCCAGCGCTAAAGGCCGAGACATTGTGCACGGGAGACTGGATGTGCTCCCTGGATCTGAAGGATGCTTACCTACACGTCCCGATCTGGCAGCTCCATCGGTCCTTTCTGAGGTTCAGGATCATGGGCTTTCATTTCCAATACAAGGTTCTACACTTTGGTCTCAATTCGGCCCCCAGGGTCTTTACAAGACCAATGAACACGGTGGCAGCCCTACTCGGGGCCCAGGGTCACCACGTCTATCCATACCTAGACGACTGGCTCGTCAGGGCAAGGTCTCCGGAGGCAGTCCACCACACCACCTTCGCCCTCATGAATACACAACACGATTTTCCCTCGATCTCAAGAAGTCACAGCTGGAGCCCACACAGAGTCTAATGTTCCAGGGCCTCATCTGAGCTCCAAGAGAATTTTCCCCTCAGAGGACAAGATCACAGCCATCAAGGGGGCCACAGGACATTTTCTCAGCAGAACAGTGACCTCGGCATGGTGGTACCAACACCTCTTGGGCAGCATGTCTCCTGGCAGTGCCACACACAAGGCTCAAAATGTGGCAATTGAGGTTGCCCTTCGCAACCTCCTGGAGTCAGGAGAGAGGTTCCCAGGCAGAGCTGGTCAGCATTCCACCTCCTCTCCACCAGGACATAGTCCGGTGGAGCACGGACAGCAACCTGCGGATAGGCAGGCCCTTTCATCAGCCATCTCGGCAGGTTACCATCGCCACAGACTCATCCCTAGAGGGATGGAGAGCTACCTTGGAGAACTACAGTGTCCATGAGGTATGGTCCCGTCAGGGGCAGGCGTCCCACATCAACTGGCTCGAGTTGATGGCCATCTGGCTTGCTCTCAAGGCCTTCCTCCCGATGATCAACGACAAGTCGATCCTCATTCAAATGGACAGCTCCACCAGCATATATTACATCAACAAGCAGGGTGGCACCAGGTCTCCTTCCCTCTGTCCTCTAGCAGTCAACATTTGGAAGTGGGCTCTGGTGAACAACATGCACCTAGCAGCAATTCACCTCCCGGGGGAGTCCAAACTGGAAGTGGACAGGCTCAGCAGGTTGGGTACAGACAACCTACGAATGGCAGTTGGACCACCGGTCCTTCAGGGGATCTTCGACAGATGGGGTCATCCTCATGTGGACCTCTTCACCACCTGGTCCAACTGGAGGTGTCCCCAGTTTGCGCCCTGGCAGGGACAAAGCTGGGGCTCACTGGGCGACACAATGCAGATCAAGTGGCACAACATGAACGCGTATGCCTTCCCTCCCACTCCCCTGGTCCACACATAAGTGTGCAAGATCCGGGAGTCCCGGCACCTCTGTACCTTCTTAATCCGTGGTGGCCAGCAAGGCCATGGTTCTCGGAACTTCTCAGCCTGTCGGATCAGCCCCCGGTACACCTTCCGCTGGGCCCAGCTCACCTATTCTCACAGCAAAGAGGCACGGTCATCCACCCCGCCCCCCAGAAGTTAGCCCTTGTAGCGTGATTCCTGAACAGGTCACACTAAGGCATCTGCATCTGTCACAGGCTAACCTAGATATTATACAAGGTGCGAGGAGTGATGCTGCCAGGAGCCAGGACAAAAGAAAGTGGACTAGGTGTTGTCACTGGGCGGAATCAAAGGCGGTTCATCCATTGACCTGCACATGGGACGAAATGCTATCCTTCTCTGCACACCTTACCCACTCAGAGGTGCAGGTAGACACATGCCGCACCTACCTGGCAGCCATCGGAGCCTACCGGAACTCGGAGGAGGTATTTTCGTCCTCTGATCCAGTGGTTAAAAGGCACTTGGCGCACTTGAAAAGGCTCTACCCGCCTATCAAGAAGCCATACCCAGTGTGGGACCTCAACGTAGTCTTGGCCGCCCTTGCGCATAAACCATTCAAACCTATGGCATTTGCGGACATCAGGCTGGTCACCATTAAGACAGCCCTCCTGGTGGGCCTGACCTCTGCATGCAGGGTCAGTGAAATCCAGGCGCTGGTGGCTTCAGAGCCCTACACTACTTTTCATAAAGACAGGGTGGTGCTTAGAACTCATCCCGCATTCTTACCGAATGTGGTCTCCTTGTTTCACCTCAATGAGGAGATTCCGACGTCCCCTTCCATCCCCTTCTCCTTCAGCAGGGCCAGGCTTTTTACTCCCGCGCCTTCGCCATTCAAAAGAAGAACCAGGCATGCCTGCGAGTGGTGCTAGCTCTTTACTATCTCAATCTGTACCTACCTTTGCAGAAGTTCAAAATGGTGACACCAGCTGTTATAGCCAAGACGATGTGTGGGGGGACTGGACATGCTCCCTGGATCTGAGAGACGCATATCTACATGTCCCCATAGTGGAACCCCACCGGTCCTTCCTCAGGTTCCGGGTCCTGGGCCTGCATTTTCAATACAATGTACTGCCCTTTGGTCTGAATTTAGCTCCGAGGGTGGGCTTATCAATCAACTACCAGAAGTCGCAGCTCTGCCCCACGCAAACTCTGTTTTACTTGGGACTGCTATGAGATACGCAGAAGCAGAAGGTATTCCCTAACAGAGCAAAGGTTGCGGCTATCAAAGCTTCAGTCGCTCATTTTATCAGCAGAACAGTAACGACAGCGTGGTGGTACCAACAACTGCTGGCCATGCTAGTGACATGCCTCCTTGCCATCCCCTACACTAGGCTCCAAATGAGGCTGCAGCTGCATTTTGGAGCTTCCTGGGACCAGGAAACGAGTCATCAGGGGACTCTGGTCACCACTCCCTTTCACTTGCACTCCCTTTCACTTGGACCGCCTCCACTACAACATACAGTTACTACAGACAGGGGAAAGGGTGGGACAATTTTGGAGAGAGAGCACCTTCGTTACGATACAGGAGTTAGAAGAGGCATTGTAACTGGGATAGCTCTCTGTCTGCCTATATTTACAGTTGAAGGGAGTGATGATGAGGGAGGCCTGGAAAGAGAAATTACAAAGGGAACTTACACCTTTTGAGAAGATCTTAGACACTGGGTCTGGTTCCAGGGGATTAATCAGTGCATTATACAGGGCCTTAGTGGAGAAGAAAAGGATGTGCTCAGACAGGCGGAGACAGTGCTGGGAGGGGTAATTGGGGAGGGAACTCTCCCCCCGGACATAGCAGAAGATGTGCAAGGGGGCCTCACAGACATCTATTTCCTACCGCCAGTACAAACTACATGGTATCAAACGATTACACAGGTGGCAGTATGACCTGGTGAGACTTTCCAAGATGTACCAAGGAGCGAGCAGCATGTGTTGGCATGAGTGTGGGTCGAGAGCAGACTATTGGCATATGTGATGGGGATGTAAGGTGGTCCAGTCCTACTGGGACGAGGTCTTAAATTGGATTAAAGACCTGGATGGGGTTACGAGGAGGAAAGCACTGATGCTGATATTTGGCCTGCAAGAACAGGAAGGGGAATTCACTAGGTTGCTGAGGAGGATTCATAGTCTGCTTCTTGCTGAGAGGGCATGTCTGGCAACCTACTGGAAAAGAGAGCTTCCCCCGAGAAAGAGGAAATGGGTAATTGCAGCCCGGAACCTATACCTAATGGATCGTCTAACTGCGGCCATTCACGGATAAGCAGGGTCCGTGTAAATGGAATGTGCAGACTTCTGTGTAAAATATATTCAATAGATTGGGTTACCTGCCCAACATAACACTGAATGGGAGTTATGAAGCCTTGAATTTCCCATCTTAGAGGTTAACATACACAAAATGGGACTGTCCCTTGTTCAGAAGACTACAGATTCCCCCAGAGGCGTAATGAACCATTGGTGTACACAAAAGAGCCTTTTGTTTAAGTGGACTAGGCGGTGGTCCAAAGGACGCACCTGTACAGTTTTTCTTTTTACTGTTATATTGCTTTTGATCCGGCTAACGGATCCATTGTTACAGTGTGAAATGTGAACTCAATAAAAATAGCAATTTTTATTGAAAAAGGCATTTGGCAGGTCTGACCAGACTGTACCCTCTGGTCAAGCGTCCAAACCCGATCTGGGATCTTAACATCGTGCTCAGTGCCCCAGCGCACAAACCTTTCAAGCCCATGGCCACTGTGGATATTAGACTGATTACTCTAAAGACAGCGCTCCTAGTCAGAATCACTTCAGTGCGCAGGGTCAGCGAGATCCAGGCCATAGTGGCCGCGGATCCCTATACCAGGTTTAATCGGGAAAGAGTTGTTCTCTGTATGCACCCCAAGTTCCTTCTGCAGGTGGTTTCCTCTTTCCATATTAATTAGAAGATCGTGCTCCTGTCACGCCCCCGTTAGCGGCCCCGTGTTAGGGAGAATTCTCTCTTTAGGCTGGATTTCCTAACCTAGTGAGTCCCCCAGCAGCTTTGCTGGATTTCTGGAGTTTGTTTTTTCCTCCTGCCAAGAGTGAGACTCTTTTTCCTCCCACTCTTGGACATGATTTATGGTGTTCCTTTGACTGGTAATGTGTTTTATGGGCTATGGGGTCCTTTACTCCATAGGGTCTCATGTGTTTTTACTATGTGTGTTACACAGCACCCTCCGTGCAGTAACACAGGGGTGTCATAGTGACACCCCACCATAGACTCCATACCCTGGGACTGACTACTATCTCCCAGGGTATGTAAAGTCACCATTGGCTTTACTAGTCCCAAATTATTAACAGAAACCAGTGCAAACCATCATATTGTGGACGTACTGGTCGGGGCAATTCGATTGCCCCGGGGTCTGTTAGTCGAGGGGGCACGTCTCCGTCCCCCCTGATCGAGTTTTGGCTGGTGGCAGTGGAAACTACTTGTTATATTCGACCGCAAATATTTTCCTATGGGATTTTCCCATTGTTCGAGGCTACCAACTTTAATTATTTAATTCTCATAGCCTCGAACATGCCGCCGGTTTATTTAATTAATATTAATTCGCCGGTTGGTATTTTTTGCCAGGACTCGATTCTAAAATGGCGTTTGTGTTCTCTTCTCTCCAACCCAAGTCGAGCCCTTTGTTCCACTTTTTGGCGGGCTTCTCCTCAGAAGCCTCCAAAAGTGGTGCCAATCTGTCTGGGTACCACAGGGGGTGTGGGAGGGGGTTTAGGCACCCTGGACTGAGTTACCTTGGTAACTCAAGTCGCACTCTTGTGTGATTGGCCCAAGTGGTGAGCCGGCCGGCTCACCACTTAGCACGTTTGATTGACAGCTAGGCTGAGTGAATGGGGGTGTGCTGCATAAAAGCAGGGCTTTGGGGACTGGAACTTCAGAAGTCGCCACAGGACCCGGGAATCCGACGAGGGAGAAGCTGAGCCGACCTACCACGACAACACCACCGGTGGAGCCCTGCGGAACGGACTCACCACTTCCCGACGACAGAGAAGATCTCCCGGCTGGAGAGGCTTCTTCCCCTGACTGGTGGGCACAACCAGTTTTACCTTCTTTCTTCGCACTCCAGACCGGTTTGTGGTCGAACTGCCCGTGCCAAGCACCCCGGCGGCCAGATAGCCACTCACCACTGAACCGCGAATCAACGGACCGCTCCTTGTATCTGAGAAACTCCGCGGCTGGTTTCTTCCCTGGCAGTGCAACGGACTCCTGTCTTCCTCCACGACGAGATCCTCTCTTCCCCCGGACGAAGCACTGACTTGCATCCGCTGCTAGGAACAACTGCCCCCGCTGGAGTATTCTCACCACTTTAAGGTACCGTGTCCGCCAGGCCTCCCTTTCTAAAGATTGCTACAAGGTAATAATAACCCCTTAACCTTCTGGACTGGGCTGGCTGCCTTGACCCTCTAACTGGTCCCTTTCTTTGGTCCAACTCCTTTTTGAACCATTACAAGACTTTTGTGCACTGCAACCGTGTGACCTTGTACACATTTCGTTTGATCCTCTTAAAGTGGATCTGGCCTATTGAACTCTAACTTCACGGTTTTACTTTGCCTTCTTGTTATGTTCTTGTAAAAGCGTTGGGATCTGTTTCAATTTATTCTCTGCTTTTCTCTCCCTTTTTAAAACAAATTATTAGAGTGCCATCTACGTTAAGCGCTCACCGCTGTCTGAAAATAAGTGGGGCTTTACTTAAGACTTGTCTAATATTCTTTTAAGGGAGTGTATATCTTTTAGTGACCGTGTTTTTGAATTGCTTACTATTAGTGCCTGTGTGTTTTTCTAGATGTGGTTTTAAATAAACAATTATATCTCTTTTACAGCAAGCCCTGGTCAGTGATTACTTGTTCTATTGTGTTCTCTTGACCTATTGTGAATACTCTGTATACTGCCTAACTCTTCTTGAGGGAAGTCTGACTGCTCACCCAGCTACCAAGTGAATCTGTGTGGTACAGACTGCTACCAAGTGGGTTTACTGCCAAACGCCTGTAGTCTTAAATCTTTTGCAGTGGTCCCAGAGGGAACTGCACAGGTTTCTGCCTAACACCCCGTTAGCGAAACAGCAAACACTTCAGGTTCCCAGACAGACTAGGTCTCACTTACCTATGCATGTCTGCCGACGGCAAGTGGGCGACGGCACTTGGCACTCTCGGAAGGACCTGCGTCCAATGCGCCCGGTGCGGTCCCCTTTTCCACATTGGCGAATGCCGTGGTGGCTTGCCACCGGGCGCCCGAGGCACCAGCACCACTGGGCTCGTCACGCAATTCGCCACGTGACCAGGAAGGGACCTGGTCGGAGCAGTGAGAGGCGGAGCATGCGTCACGTGACTGAATCATGTGATCACCTTTGTATTCAAAAGGAACATACTGACTCGCATTCAGCGCTTCACAGCTGACTTCGTTAGTACTGTTTGGCGTTCTCATGGATTTTGTTGCTCTTGATTATCTCGACCACGGACTGCTTCCCGGATTCCTCTTCGCTTTCCTTTGGTACTTCTGCATTTGTTCTGGCGACTTACTCAGATGTTTGACCTCGGCCTTCCATTGGAATTGTTATTGGATTTTCCTCTGCATTTGACATTATCTCTTGGTGCTCTGACCTCGCATTGTTTATCGGACTGATTTTCACCTCTCCTGACTCCGCCTTTGGCTCATGTTTTTTCCCCTGCATCAGGTGTTAGTACCACCCAACTAGAGTGCCATCCTGTGTAACAACTGTCGCCTACTGCGTCGACTACTGCAGACCCCTGTCCTTTCACCTTATCCTGGGTACCCTGTCACCTGTATTGGGTAAGCCTTCTGTAGTGATATTGTATTGCTCTGATTGGGATTGCTTCCATTGTCTAACCTGGTTGCTTGCCTTACAGTGGTCAGGGGGGTATTTCCGGCGTTTGTGGTTCCAGGCTGACGGCCCTCTACAGCTGTGGCCTCAAAGATTGCACGAGCAGTAATATTGCTATTTTGCTCGTGTGGTACATGGGGACGGAGGTTTCATCATCTACACGACCATCAAGTCCTAACAGCTCCCCACTTTCATCCCAGAACTCAAGGAAGAGGCAGAAAAGACTCTTCACTGCTTGGATGTCAAAAGAGCACTACATTTATATCTAGACAGAACTTGGGGATTCTGCAAGACTGACACCTTGTTTGTCACATTCGGTGGCTCAAAGCAGGGTCAGCAATATAGCTTCTATAGGTAGATGGATGACTGCATCGATCCAGGAAGCATACAAGGTGCAGCACAAGGATCCTCCAAGGGGCATGCATGCACATGCCATCGGGGCCAAGGCAGCGGCCGCCGCTTTTCAGCACCATGTGCCATGGTAGGTGATTAGCAGGGCGGCAACATGGGCCACCCCTTCTGCCTTTTTGCAAACACTACTGCCTCGATAGCAGTGCCAGGGCTGACGCAGCATTCGGCCAAGCAGTCCTGCGTAATCCCCAGGGTGGTTGTGTCAGTGATAATTGCCCATACAGGAAGGAGGAAAGGGGACACAACATAGAAGTAATTAAGTGTTACTCACCGGAGTGACTAATGTACTCCTAGTCCATGGTCCCCTTTCCTCCATACGTCCCACCAGCCTTCCCCCTAAAATAAGAGCAGCGAGGTTGTTCGACATAATACAGCCGACGTGTCAAAGGGGACTGAGGTGTGGCGCCGGTAGGTGCAGTTAAGGGAGCCCACGCTCCCCCGGGCGCATTCAAATTTAAAGGAAACGTGATTTTTCTGGTGAAAAAGGGTTCCCTTCTGGTCCCTCGCGATGGACACCCAAACAGGATGGAGGAAAGGGGACTATGGACTAAGAGTATGTTAGTCACTCTGGTGAGAAAAACTTAACGTATTATGCATTTAAGTAACATACATGTCTATTTATTTGAATATTTTGATTAATTATTTTTGTAAAATAAAGAATCTGCAATTTGCAAGATAAAAAAAGATGAAGTCACAATTTTACATCAGTGTTTACATGACGCCAGTGGTCTGGACACCTCTCCGGAGGTTATGATATGAAATGATATGGCATTTATAACACGCTATACACAAGAGTTTCAAGGCGCGACGAGGCAGGGGGGGGAACAAGAGGAGACAGACAATGATCCTACTAGGCCAGGTGTCATTCAGATTGTGCAAGTGCAAGGGTAGGGGGGAGGGGAAAAAGTGCAAGGGGGGAAAGGGAGAGGGGAAGTGCAGTAAAGGGTTAGTAGAATAACAAAAAAAATATAAATAGTAAATATTAAGGGCCAGCTGGTGGCAAGTGTGCAAGGTAAGTGCAGACAAGTGCTGGGAAGGGGGGCTGTAGGGATACAGAGACAGTCCCACAGTGTAGTGGTTGCCAGGGAGGCAGTGCAGGGGAGAGGCTGGGCCAAAGGACCGAGTTTGGTGAGTGGTTCAGTAGCCGATTCAGTACAGTTTCAGTAATTTTACCAGGGGAGAGGGGGAGAGAAAGTGGAGGCAAGGAGGAAGATTTTGAGGTGCTTCTGGAACCGGAGATGGTTCTCCTCAAGTTTCAGGGAGGCAGGAAGGCTGTTCCAGAGGGAGGCCCCTGCTGCGGAGAGAGATCTACCCCCAACTCATTGCTTGGAGAAGCAGCTGACCCTGAGGGAGTTGGGGGTGGATGAGCGGAGAGCTCGAGAAGGAAGATACTTTGGAAGAGAGAGTTGAAGGTATTTTGGCCCAAGGTCCCAGAAGGCCTTGTGGACAATGCAGAGGGTTTTGAACTTAATCCTCGCAGCCACTGGGAGCCAGTGTAGCGATTTCAGTCCTGGAGAGATACGGTCCCTGGGCTTGAGGCCAAGGACAAGTCTCGCAGTCCTGTTCTGGATGAGTTGTAGAGGGCGGAGAGTAGAGGCAGGCAGATTTAGATAGAGACTGTTACAGTAGTCCAGCTTCGAGAGAACCAGGGCTCTAGAGACAGTGAGTTTGGTAGGCCTGAGCATGGCACACATGCTGAGTCCTCGTACAGGTGTCTCATGACGAGGGTGACTGAGTACTTGGGGTGGTCTGCGCCCCCTGTTGATTTTCTGCAGGATGACCTGATGGACTTATTGGACCAAGGTCCGCCCACTGACCCGGAGCTGCCATTTCAAATGGCCTTACAAAGAAGGGTGGCGGGGGCTTGGACTGCTCCGGAGAGTCTCCCGGCAGTAGCTAAGTCGCTTCTGAAAAAATACCATCCAGCCAGTGCTGAACCCTACTACTTGTCTACGCACCCCACTCCGGAGAGTTTGGTGGTGCAGGCGGCTACGGCCCCAGCAAAGCATGCTGCTTACCCTACCATCCCTCCTGATGGGGTTGACAAGCGCTTTGATGGGTGGGCGAAGAACGTATTTTCATCTGGGGGTATGGCTTTAAAGGCAGCCAACTCCGTTTGTGCCTTAGCAAGATTCACTCACACTCTGTGGAATTGTGTGTCTTTGGCGGCTGAACATATTCCCGAAGGGGAGGAACGGGATGGCTTCCTAGCCCTCGTGCAGTATGGCAAGGATGCCATGTGTGAATCCTTTCAGTCTGGTATGGACGTGGCAGACTGTGTCAGCCGGTCCATGGCGGTGAGCACCGTGATGCGCAGGTTTGCGTGGTTGCGGAAGTCGGGGTTTGCTCCTGATGTGCAGTCCCGGCTTCTCAACATGCCCTTGATGGTGTCCATCTTTTTGGCAGCAAGGCTGACGAGAGCCTTGAGAGGTTGCAGACCTCCAAAGCTGCAGCAAAGTCGTTGAGCGCTGCAGTATGTCAACCTCCACCTTTTCGTCCTAGGGGACAGCAATGGAGGGGAGGTTCCTTTCGATACTACTCTTCCTTTGGTAGATCGAAGGGAGCTGCCAGTCAAAGGGGCCAACGTAGGAGTACCAGAGGTGGAATACAAGGTACTCGTGGTGCCAAAGCCGCTCAGGCAGTTGCTTCCTTGCCTTCAGGCGCTGCCGCAGCCGCTTCCGCTCAGTCATGAGGCGATGGCCCATGGTTCGCTGGTTGGGGGAAGGCTGGCGCAGCATTTTGTAGAATGGCAGCCATTAATTCAGATGTGTGGGTTCTGGAGATCATAGGCCACGGCTACTGTCTTCCTTTTTGGCAGAGGCCTCACAACAATCCACCAGGGAAGCTCTCGTTGAAGAGTCTAGATCCGCTCCTTGCTCAGGAAATCCTATCCCTGCTGGAGAAAGGCGCCATAGAATTGGTGCCTGTAGCGGAGAGGAACAAGGGATGGTATTCCCCATATTTTTTTATCACGAAAAAAGACTGGGGATTGAGACCCATCATGGACTTGCATGGTTTGAACAAGCTCCTCAGGAAGGACAAGTTCAAGGTGGTTACTCTTTCTCAAGTCCTCCAGGCCCTTCAACTTCAGGACTGGTTAGTGTCTCTCGACCTCAAGGCCACTTTCATGTGCCGATTCATCCCAAGCACAGGAAGTACCTGAGGTTCGCGGTTGGCGACTTGCATTTTCAGTTTCGGGTCCTGCCGTTTGGATTGACCTCCGCCCGAGGGTCTTCAAGCTAATGGTGGTGGTGGCAGCGTATCTCAGGAAAGGGGGGATTCACGCCTACCCCTACCTGGATGATTGGTTGATCAGGGCGTGCTCTCCCGAGCAAGTCCTGGATCATCTGTCCGTCACTTGCCACTCCCTTCACAAGCTGGGCTTCTGCCTCAACTTAAAGAAGTCTAAATTGACACCTACCCAGCGGCTCCAGTACATCGGAGCACTGCTCGACACATCCCTGGGGCAGTGTTCGCCATCCCAGGTGAGGGCTCATCACATTCTGCAGATGGTGGACAAGTTTCAACATGCCCAGGGTCTCCCAGCGTTCGAGTTCTTGAGGTTTCTCGGCCTCATGGCATCCTGCATTCTATTGGTGCCAGAGGCCAGGCTGCGGATGAGATCTCTGCAGTGGGCTCTCAAGATGCAGTGGTCCCAGTCCTCCGGCAGGATATCGGATCCCGTTCAGGTGCCGCCCTCGGTTGCCCAGGATCTTCTGTGGTGGGCCGATGCTAAAGGGAGCACCATTTTGGCTACCCTGGCCGGAGGTGACGATCGTGACGGACGCATCGCTCATGGGATGGGCAAATCGTGCAACGAGTTGACAGTCAGCGGTCGTTGGTCTCTGTCGGAGTCCAGACTCCACATCAATCTTTTAGAGCTGAGGGCCGTCAGGCTAGCCTTGAAGGCTTTTCTGCCATCTGTGCGAGAGAGGAATGTCCTGATTATGATGGACAATACAGTGGCCATGCACTACCTAAACAAAAAAGGGGGGGCAGGGCCACTCCCACTGTGCAGAGAGGCGATGCAGCTCTGGTTCTGGGCCATCCAGCAGGAAATTCCGATCGCAGCAGTTCATCTGGCCGGTGACGAAAACGCGGCAGCGGACACTCTGAGCCGGCAGAGCATGGTGTGGGAGCTGGCTCAGGAAGTTCTCCTGGAGATCTTTGCCCTTTGGGGGTCCCCACAAGTGGATCTCTTCGCCACCAGTGTCAACCGGAAGTGCGAAAGGTTCTGCTTGTGGGAATTTCCTCTAAGAGGAGCCTTAGGGGACGCGTTCGTAGTGGAGTGGTCCTTCCCACTGCTGTACACATTTCCTCGAGTCCCCGTCATTCTGCAAGTGTTGCAGAGGTTATGGAGGTTCAGTTCCCGAATTATCCTCATTGCTCCGGCATGGGCCAGGAGAGCATGGTACCTTGACCTTCTCGACATGTCCATCTGCCCTCCACGTCGTCTTCTCTATCGAGACGATCTGCTCTCACTGGAGGGGGGGTCGATTTCTCCATCCAGCGGTCAAGTCTCTCAGCCTTCATGCTTGGTATCTGAAAGGTTGAGGTATAAGGATTGGGACCTCCCTGAAGACGTGATGGAGGGGTTGCTTTCGGCCAGAAGGCCAGCAACAAAATCCCTGTACCGTTGCCATTGGAGAAAGTTCTGCGACTGTTGCAGGGTTCAGAATGTGGATCCTTTTCGGTGTTCAATTCCTGTGGTTCTGTCTTTTTTGCTTTCATTAGCTCACAAGGGCCTGCAAGTGGGTACCATTAAGGGTTACCTGGCGGCGCTGTCAATATTTAAGCGCTCGTCTGAGGAGTGTTCTTATTTTAAGATTCCTTTGATTTCTCAGTTCCTAAAAGGGCTAACTGATGTGTTTCCACTGTCACCTTTTCAGGTGCCGGGATGGGATTTGAACTTAGTTCTAAAATTCCTAATGGGAGCTCCGTTTGAGCCCTTACATTCTTGTCCATTGAGACTGTTGACCTTTAAGACGCTATTTTAGTTGCGGTTACTTCCGCTCGCAGAGTGTGAGTTGCAGGCACTTTACGCCAAGCCACCTTTTAAGGTGTTCCATAAGGACAGGGTTGTCCTTATGGTTCGTCCTTCTTTTCTTCCAAAGGTTGTGTCGGAATTTCATTTGAGCCAGAAGGTAATTCTTGCGGCATTCTATCCTCCTCCGCATCCTGGTAAGGAAGAGGAGAGGCTCCATAGGTTGGATCCGAGGAGAGCTTTAAGCTTCTATCTCTCACGGATGTCCCGGGTCAGAGTGGACGATCAGCTATTTGTAGGATGCGCTGGAAGGCGTTTAGGTCAAGCTTTTTCCAAGCAGACCTTGTCCAGATGGATCATTTTGACGATCTCTGAATGTTACCGTTTGGCGGGTAAGGACCCTCCAGTAGGCTTACCGACTCATTCTACTAGGGGTGTAGCTGCCTCTACTGCTCTGCAGAGGAGTGTTCCCATTCATAATATTTATGAAGCAGCCACATGGGCCTCTGTCCATACTTTAGTAAAACACTATTCCCTGGATCTATCCATGGGCAAGATTTGGCCTTTGGTAAGGCGGTCCTCTATTCTGCAATTTGATTGGGCATTCTAAAATTCTAAATTCTTTTTCCCACCTCCAGACTTTGGTACTGCTTTGGGAGTCTGTCATAGATGTGGAATACGTCGGAGGACACATTCCCCTCGAAGAACAAGTTATTTTCTTACCTGGTAACGTTCTTTCGATGGGATGTTCCTCCAACGTATTCCACATCGCACCCTCCCAGCCTGCCCCTCTACAGAATTTCTTATGCGATTGCAGCTTACGTTTCCGCAAGACTTTGTGCAGTCATACTGGCAGCAGATTGGTGCCACACATTCTGGGGAAAAAACTACAACTGAGGCTGCGGGCGCCGTGCGTCCTAGATACAACATCTGGTGACGTCAACCCTCGACAGAGGCTTTCGAGGACAGCGTATCGACATCATTGACACAGGACGCCTACAGCAAAAATAAATCCGAGGCAGCACAGCTGTGGTGATTACTTTCATAGATGTGGAATATGTCAGAGGAACATCCTATCGAAAGAACGTTACCAGGTAAGAAAGTAACTTGTTCTTCCTTGTCACTTTGGCACAAACATGTTTAACTGGATGGCACTGTGAAATGGAGATGTATCAAACCTGTCATGATTTACTAAATTATGTCAATTTGGTTACCTTTAAATGAAGCTCTTAGATTCAAACATCAAGTTTAGGTTTAGCTTACTAATTTATGTTGGCTCATTTTAGAATGTTGGGTACTTTGGCTCCAATTATGTTTTTCTTACAGTTCTGATCCCTTTGCTGGACGGTTGTGGTGTGCAGCCAGATTCAACTGTGTCAAAACATTCCTTTTTTGGACCAGTTGCTCAGATAAGGTAATTAATTTGCTTTGGTACATTGTTTTACAGGCTTGCATTGCTTCCAGGTCATACTAATTTTAGGTGTTAAGGCTTCTTTGTCCTATTTGGATTTTGTATTTTATTGTGGTTTTGTATAGCATGCAGATTGTACACAAAATACTTTGCAGTGTTTGGGGGTGGTTATGGGATACAGAAAAAAGAATGTACTGTAGCAGGTCAGAAGAAAGATGCAGACTCTGATAATCACTGTTGTCTATATTAAAGAATAATATAATGCCTATCTTTCCCTATGCTATGAGGCGTCCCTATCTAACAAAACTGGCTAAGGTGCTTGTCAGTCATTGGTGAATGTCATATGTGAGAAACCAAAGAGTATCTCACTAGTCCCCAAGGATCTCTCTCAGGTGGCCAGGACACAGCCATCGCCTTTGGATCCAGACCCTGGCGGTGGACTAGTGCGGGAGGATCACCTGGGAGGGGTCTTCAGGGAATGGGCGTGAGGCGACCAATGGTGAGACGCAGTATTCCTCCCTTTCCCGTACTCATGAACCCTCCTATTTCATAGGATTCTCCGATGTCCCAACTCCCCCCCCTTTCTACACAAACACTGGGCAGAGGAAGCTAGCGACTGAGAGTGACAAGACAAACCCTTACATATCTCATTGGACATGTCCCGCTAATCGGGTCAGGCACTGGACTTTAATCACATGCATCTGATACCCATTAGCTCTCTCCACAGGGATAAAAGGCGGAACACAGAGACACACTCTGAGCAAGGTGGAACACGAGAAGCAGCTGAACTTCTGGGGTGAAGGCAAACCTACTGCAGCAGAGTGATGGTTCGAGGGACAAGAACCAAGGGTAAAGAACCCAGGAGTTACTTGCCGGAGGTCGTTGCCTCCAAAGAACCTTGATAGCGTGGAGAAGGCCAAATCCCAGACAAGACGACTGCATTGTGTTTCAAAGGAGCCCACAACCCTCCCGGGTGAACGACACAGTTGGGGAGGCGAGGCCAATCCTGTGGTATTAACCTAGACTCGTAAATTAAAATGGCGAAGATAAGAAAGGAAAGCAAATGGCCGGTGGGTTGGCGAGCAGGATGAAAGACTGGTATGTGTTAAGGAAAGGTTGAAGTGGCAACCATATATCTTACAATTGAAGGCTGCACTTGTGTGGATGAGACATGAAGAAAGTCAGACCTGCAGTGAACTTTAAAATGATTGATAACTGTGAAGCCGTGATACAGAGTAGCAGGGTGGTCCGGTGAAAGGAAGTAGCCCACTCGAAAGTCTCTGCAAAAGGTGAAATGTTTTGTTCTAAAGCCACAAAGTGAAAGAACTTTAAAATCGTGATGATCAAGATTGACCCCGGCAAAAGGGGAAGTGGAAATTGGACATTGAACTCTTGTGCTTATGATATGAACTACATAGACCAAGAAACACTGGGGCAAATAATACAAGAGTTGAAGGGAAGGGCGAAGTGGTCCTGCGGAGGTCTAGTATGTTATGTTATCCGTTCTGTACCAGTGGTACAGCGCAACTGACACCAAAATGCAACCTGGCGCAACAAGACTTTCAGAACACTGACGTTGGCCCAGCACAGCCTATCAAAAAAGCAGAGTTTTTAACAACTGCAGATAAGCCACAGTGGACTGCAGTGTAATAGGCAGAGCATTCCATAGTTTGGCAGCCATCACAGAAAAGGAGCGACCACCAATTCTGACAAATCGAAATCTAGGCACAGAGATAAGAAATCTGTCCCCAGAACGCAGAGAACGGCAGGGTACATCAGGACGAAACTTATGCTGCAGGTATTCAGGTCCCACAGCATGAAAGGCCCTGTAAACAGGGATTTAAAATGCACCCGCTTGGCCACTGGAAGGCAATGAAGATTGCGAAGGAGAGGGGAGATATGATCCCTAAATGAGGTATCGATGGCTAGCAGAGCAGCAGAATTCTGCAGAATCTGCAGGCTTTGCGACAAAAAAGCCAGGTACAAGGAGTTACAATAGTCAATATGACTAAGAACTAAAGCTGCAACAACCAGGGCACCGCGATGCCGAGGGATAAACTGCAGCATCTTTCTTAGAATCTTCAACTGAAAATGGCCATCCTGACACACTGAGCTGATCTGATTGGCCATAGAAAGGGATGCAGAAAATTTAACACCAAGATTTCTAACAACTGCTACAGGAACAGGGCCAAAAAGGAGTCCAGAAGGAAGTAGCAGAAGCAGAGTCCACCACCATAACCTCTCACTTGCCACTGTTCAATTTCAGCCAATTGTCGCCCATCCAGCTCCCCACGGCCTGCAGACAGTCCCTAAGCTAAATAGCATGCGAAGGGTGGAGCAGATCCAGACGGACTATGATCTGCATATCATGAGCGTAAGAGTAGCATCTGAAACAGTGGGAGTGGTTGAGAGCAACAAGAGGCTGAATGTAAATATTTTACAAGGTTGGGGAGAGGGTGTTAGGCAGAAACCTGTGCAGTTCCCTTAGGGACCACTGCAAAAGATTTAGGACTACAGGTGTTTGGCAGTAAACCCAATTGGTAGCAGTCTGTACCACCCAGATTTACCTGGTAGCTGTGGCTGAGCAGTCAGACTTCTCTCAAGATGAGTTAGGCAGTATACAGAGTATACACAATAGGTACAGAGATACAGTAGCACAAGCAAACACTGACCAGAGCTTTGGTGGAAAAGTATATAATTATTTAGTTAAAGACACACTTGTAAATTACACTAGCACAAAAAGGAGGTAAGTAAATTCAACACACAGTCACTATTATATATATACAACCCTAATTACTTATTAGACAAGTCTTAGTGAGAAACACCACTTATTTTCAGACAGAGGTGAGCACTTAACATAAGATGGCACTCTAATAGGTTATATAAAAAGGGAGGAAAAAGGCAGAGTTATGAAAACACACAATTCCAATACTTTTCAAAGAACCACAGTGAGGCAGGTTAGGCAAAGTCTACTGGAGAGCAAGAAAGTTCAAATGCCAGACCCACTCTTAGAGAGAGCAAGCGAAATGTGTCCAGGATCACACAGTGGGGTTATGCCCAAAGAGTCTTTGTAGATAGTTCACAAAAGATTGAGATCAAGTCAGGAAAAGTTAGTTAACAGGCCCCAGGCTAACCCAGGTTAGAAAGTCGAGGATTTACTGTCACCCCGAACGATCTGTCGCAAGGGAAGCCAGGCGGGACACAGTACCTGAAAGTGGGAAGAACGTTCCAGCGGGGGGCAGTTGTTCCTGGCAGCGGGTGCAAGTCAGTACTTCGTCCAGAGGAAGAGGAGGTCTCGACGTGGAGGAAAGATGAAGGTCGTTGCACTGCCAGGGAAGAAACCAGCCGCAGAGTTTTCCGGTTACAAGGTACTACCCTTTTCTTCGCGGTAGTGGTAAACCATGGTATTCCGGTTGCCGGGGTGCTTGGCACAGGCAAGGCGGCCACAAGATGGTCCAGGAAGGCGAAAAGACTGGCAAACTGGTTATCCCCACCAGTCAAAGGAAGAAGAATCTCCGGGCTGGAGATCTCCCCTGTCGTCTGAAAAAGTGGTGAGATGGTTCAGCAGGGCTCCACCGATGGTGTCGTCGTTGCAGGTCTGCTCGGCTTCTCCCTCCTCGGATTCTTTAGGTCCTGTGGTGACTTCTGAAGTTCCAGTCCCCAAAGCCCTGCTTTTATGCAGAAAACCCCCATTCATTCAGCCTAGCTGTCACTCGAACATGCTAAGTGGTGAGCCGGGCGGCTCACCACTTGGGCCAATCACATAAGAGTGTGACTTGAGTTGCCGAGGCAACTCAGTCCAGGGTGCCTAAACCCCCTCCCACACCCCCTGTGGTACCCAGAAAGAGTAGCACCACTTTTGGAGGCTTCTGTGGAGAAGGCCGCCAAAAAGTGGAACAAAGGGCTCGACTTGGGTTGGAGTCACAGAAGCGACACAAACGCCATTTTGGAACCAAGGTTCGGCAAAAAATACCAACCGGTGAATTTATATTAATTTAATAAACCGGCGGTATGTTCGAGGCTATTTTAAAAAGTGGTAGCCTCGAACAATGGGAAAATCCCATAGGAAAATATTCGCGGTCGAATATAAAAAGTAGAATCCACTGCCACCAGCCAAAACTCGGTCGGGGGGAACTGGACAGTGCCCCCTCGAACAACAGACCCCGGGGCAATCGAATCGAATGGGTATGTAAAGCCAATGGTGACTTTACATACCCTGGGAGACAGTAGTCAGTCCCAGGGTATGGAGTCTATGTTGGGGGGTCGCTACGACATCCCTGGGTTACTGCACGGAGGGTGCTGTGTAACCCACATACCAAAAACACATGAAGCTCTATGGGGTAAAGGACCCCATAGTCCATAAAACACATACAAAGTCAAAGGAACACCTCAAATCATGTCTAAGAGTGGGAGAAAAAGAGTCTCATTCTTAGCAGGAGAAAAAAATAAACCCCCAAAATCCAGCAAAGCTTCTGGGGGACTCACTAGGTTTAGGAAATTAGCCTTAACACAGAATTCTCCCTAACAGAGGGCAGAACCCTGTGACACACCACAAACCAACGAAAGGGCAGAACAGAAAGACTGAAGTGTTACTGACTGAGAGCGATTAGAAAGAAAACAATGAAACTAGGATAGAACCAGGCCGGAAATCCCAGCAGCAGAAAGTCAGCTGAGAAGGATGCAGTGGTCGACTGTCAAATGCTGCTATTCCACTCTGATCAGAAATAAGTGTCAAAGCCACCAAAACTCTAGCAGCTTCATAAAAAAGGGAGGAGCGATATAGGGGGAAAATTTGCAGTAAAAGCCAGGCCCATTCTAAAGCCTTCGACAACAAGAAAAGTTCAGAGCCCGACAGAGGGAGACCGACGTGAACTTTTGGTTGAACTGTGAAGGAACATTTGGAACTCTGATAAAGTGACTTTACTGTGGAAGGCCAGGCAGGCCTCGATCCTCGTTTTGAACTGCTTTGTTTTGAGAACCTGAGACAGTGTGTGTCATCCTGTCTATGGGGACTGCCTTACTCCATGGTGTCTAACGTGGGGAGGAGAGCTAACTCAGCCACTTTTGATTCTTTATATTCTAACACTGATTTTCCTTTGCATACATATTCCCCTTTGTACCCTTTTTGTGTAAGAGATAGGGCAGGCATTAGGTTTTGTTTGTATAGGCCATTTTGATTTGACAAAGACTGACTAGGACTGTTTTCTTTATTATTTGATGGTAGGGACTACTCCCATTTTAGCTATAGAGCAAAGTAGGAGTTTTTCCAAACCCCGAGAATTGAATAAAGATTTTACAAATTGTACCTTTTCTGTTGGTGTCATACTTGTGATACCATGCCTGTCCACCGTCCAAACTAACTCTAACTGACTCTACCACTAAGATAATAACTAAGGACAGGAGAATGGCTCCCTTCTCCTGGGCATTTCCTTCGCAGAAACCTCTTGTTCAATAGCGGATTTTTGGATTGTCTCTGGTGACTGTTTAAATCATTTCATACAATTTGCTCAATACTTTATTATGATTTTATTTCTTTTCTTCTTTATTAATATTCTCTGTGGGTTTATTGTTTGTTTTTTTAGAGAGTTGTTCTCTCTTCTCATGGTAAAATTATCAAATATTTATAACTCTCCCCTTTGGTATTCTTTTCCCTTTTGCACAATTCGCAAATCCTTGATCCCTTTCTGACATCTCTTTGGATATGTATTTAGATAAAACCTTATCCTCTGGCTTTTCTCTTATTATTTTTCTATCTTATAATGTACTTTCTTTGCCTTATACGAGTATGAATACTCCAATAATGATTCTCATTCACTCCTCTTTGTTTCATTGTTAGTCTGTTTATCTTGACTGGGCTTGACTTGAGCTGAATGACAGGTCCCGTAATGATTCTCATTCCCTCTTATGGGTTTTAATATTGTAATCTCTTTATCTTGACTGGGATGAGTATGATTGGTCCCATAATGATTCCCCATTCCCCTCCCGGGTCTCCTGTTGTCCCTGTTGGTCCTGGAGATAATGTCTTTGGGGCTTTGACTTGCTCAGGGTTGGGTCTCTTTCTCTAGACTGGCCCCTTTTGTTCCTTCGGGGCTTCTTCCTTCGTGTCCTCGTCTGGGAGGGTTGTGCAGTATTTCAGATACCATTGAGTTCCGTGTCTTCAGTCGCTGAATGGTTTCGGCATTGTTATTGGGAGCACCAGTCCACCACAAGCTTTTTGTGGTCACACCACTACTTTCAGTCTCTCTCTCACTTGGAGTTCCAGGACGCCATGTGTCCTACTTTGCTTCTCTCCTTCTCCTGATTGCAAGAAGCAACGTGTCTAATTCTGCTTTTCGGTCTTCTCCAGTTACAGGATGCTGCGTGTCCTGCTTTGCCTCTGTACCAGCCTGCGAGTTGGTTTGCAACTCATGGGTTTTCTCTAGTCTCCTCCCCTCTCATGGATGACGTAGCCGTGGGACTTCCCCGGCATATGTCCAAGTCTCTCTCTCTTTTTCCGACTGCTTCTCTTCTCATCCACACATCATCCTCCTCATCCCATTGAAATGGGATTTTAAATTTTAAGAAACCTTTATAGTTTCCTGTTGACAATAAGACACACTGGCCCCCATTCCGAGTTGGGCGCAAAGGGATACCCGGCACCGATAAGGACATCGGTGCCGGTAATCCCTTTACGCCCGATTCCGAGGTCCCTTAGCGGGTCCCTTCCTTAACGCCTGGTTTTACCAGGCGTTATGGACGGGGCCCGTTAAGGGACTTCAGAGCTAATAATGGTACCGCAATTTGCGGTACCGTTATTAGCGCCTTTCCATTGAGCCCCATGGGGGCTGAAATGGGAATGGGGAATGGCTTTTTCAATGGGGATTTACCGGTCCCTCAAAGGTCGGAATAGACCGGTAAGTCCCCATTGAACCAGGGCGGACTCGGTACCGGTATTGGAGGTAGTCATGGAGCAAATAGTGTCATGATTACCTCAAAACTCGGAATGAGAGCCACTGTCTTTTTCTTCATACAAGCGTTCACAGAATGTCCAAAGAGGTATTGTCACGATGTTTTCTAGGAAATTCTTCACAGGAATGGGAGTCCTTGTCCTCAAAGGGGTTGTCTCCTGCGGTGAGGTCCCACTTGCCTTGACCCACTCGGAAGGGTGTTGCAGAGCAGGCTCACCTCCCTAGCCTCACAGGGGGGGGGGCTCCCCTTCAGGAGAAGGCATTAATTCCTGCGATTCGTCACATACCTTTAGCCTTATTTTTCTGTCTTCCCCTTCTCCATTGATTGGAAACCGATTGAAGTTCACATTTCCTTGTTAGACTGTGAAGCGAAATGGTAGCAAATCCCAGAACCACCTCATTATTCGGGCGTTAGTGTCTTTCCTTCGACTCATCCATGTTAAGGTAGAGTGACCTGTGACTAGTCTAATTTTTCTGCCAGCCAAACAATATCTTAAATGGGTGACGGCCCACTTGATGGACAGAAATTCCAGTTCAACAGTCGCATAGGATTGCTCCTGAGTAAAGAGTTTCCTACTATCATACAACACTGGATGTTCAATGCCATCGCTTTCCTGGGAGAATATGACACCCCATCCAGTTTTGGAAGAGTCTGTAGAATGAAATCCCCATTGAAGTTTGGCATCTTCAAGACAGGTATGTTACAAGGGATACTTTTTAGTCCATTGAAACTTGCTTGGTCTTCCCTACTACGCAGGAGTTTCTGAGATTGCACATTTTTTAGCTTATCTGTAAGATTAGCGGCTATACTGGAGTAATTTGATCTGAACCTATGGTAGTAGCCGGTTAGCCATAGAAAGGCATGAACTTCCCTCTTGGTCTTATGTTAGACTGCTTTGATTTTTTTCATTCTTTGGCTGGATCAGGCAATTCCCTACAAAGTAGCTGAGATATTTAACTGCATTTTGTGCAAGGTGACATTTTCGGGGGTCGGCAGTTGTCCATATCTCCTCAAGGGTCGTGTAATCTCATATAGATGGTGTACATGGTCGGGTCAACTGTTGCTATGCATTTTATTTTTACTTTTTTTTATTGTGCCATACTGTTTGCATAGAAAACCTTAACACATAAAAAACACAGGTCCCTATCTATATAAATCTATACAGTACCAAACTACATACAGTTCATTTCAATATACTAGTCCAAAACTTCACAATAACATTTTTTGCAAGTAGTTAATTACACCCTGATAACATAACATTCATTTCTATATACAAATTTGAAAATTTCACAATAACATTTCTAGAAAGTAATTTATTGCAACCTGATTAAAAATGTATATAATGCAATCAAAGCAGTTGAAGTAGTACTAAACAGTCGCTCCGACAATGCTTCCGATGGAGCTATTCTCAAGTCTTACACATTTCTTAAAACAGATGTTCCGGGTGTTCTCAAGTGCTTCACACTCCACAAGAAGGTGCCTTGTTGTTTGTGTTCTTCCTAAACAGTATTAATAGTGGATTTCTGCCCCCTAACTTTTTCCACAAATTCAAATTTGCTTGAGTGGGTAGTATATGAAGTTTGAACCTCATAATCAACTTAGTAAACTGCCATGATGGGTACTTAGCCAGGTAGAGATGCCTGATTACCCAATGTTTTTTGGGTTTTAGCCAGCTCTTTATACCTCGAATATTTACCCACCATATCACACGTTTTTTATTCACTACTGGGTCCATAATGATATCTTCCAATTCCATTACATCTAATCTAAACGCACCGTATAAGTAATGCAAGGGGGCATTCACAAACATTCTACACAGCAGATGTTGATTAATGTACACCAGTAGTGATTACGCTGAGGCAAATAATAAGTTGAAGCACATCTGCCACCTCCTTGAAGACCTTGACCTCGTTATCCTCGCTCTCACCGAGACATGGTTCACTGCCAGCTCTGTCACGAGTTTTGACACTCTCCTCCCTGAGGGCTACAAGATCCTCTCAGAAGCCCAGGCCTAACCGGTCCGGGGGCAGAGCGACCCTGATCTTACCTTAGTGGGTCCCTGCTACTATCATACCCACTCAGGCCTACTCCTCTTTTGAATATCTTGTCTGCAGGTTGGTTTTGGCCAGAGTCAGAAAGAGGACAGGAGAGACAATCTACAGGCCCCCAGGTCTCCCTTTTACTCTGAGTGGGCAGACCACACTTCTTCTATCCTGGCCTCTACACCCAAGCTTCCCTTCCTCTGAGACTTCAATATTCACCTTGACTCCCCTGATGCAGCCTCTGGACTTTTCCGCAACCTCTGTGACTGTTTCACTCTCCATTGTTCCCTCCGGTCTAACACACTCTGCCAGACACACCTTGAATGCTCTCATCTCTACAGACAACCCCATCTCCAACCCTCTCATATCACTCTCTACTTTCCTCTCACCTGGACCTCCTGGGTCCCCCGAGTAAGTCCCCGCCTGCACTTCCAGTCTCCTTCTCTGTCATTTGACTCATGAAGCGAGTGTCAGTTGCTGCTTTTGCAGCCACCTTCACTCCCCCTCCTACTCCTGCCATTGACGCTCACTCTGGTACAGCCCTCACCAACCTTCAACTCTCCATCTCCAACACTCTTGGCATCCTTGCCCCTATCATGAGGGTCCCCATGAAACCTGTCTCCAGGTGCAACTCCTGGTATGACTCTGATCTGGCCTCTCTGAAACGCAAGTGCAGAGCAGCTGCATGGAAGTAGCGGGCTTCAAGCACATCCTCTGACAAAATGGCCTGCCGCCTGCTCCAAAGGCAATAAAGTCTTTCCATCTGCTCGAAGAAGAGGGTCTATATCCAAGCCCACTAACAACACGGCTGAGCTTTTCAGTGTGGGACCTCAATGTGGTGTTGGGCGCCTTGGCGCACATATCCTTTGAGCCAATAGCGTCTGAAGACATTGGGCTGGTCACCATTAAGACCGCGTTGCTGGTGTGCCTCACCTCCCCAGCGAGATCCAGGCTCTGGTGACCTCAGAACCCTATACCACTTTCCACAGGGATAAGGTGGTCCTGTGGACTCACCTGGTGTTCCTACCTAAGGTACTGTAGTATGAACTTGCATTGGTGTATCAATGCAAGCCTCAGAATGTTTCCCTGGGCTGGAACCTTGGGGTGTCATAAGGTTCCAGCAGTGGCAGTTAGAGATGCACAGGATGGGAGATCAACTGAAAGGGATGTATTCATGACGGCTCCCTACTTAGCTTTCTACAACTGAACCCTGTAACCATAAAGAGTCTTCATATTTCTACTTACCAGTATCAGCGTGCCTCCTACTTACCTGGCTGCCTTATGACTCCAAACACTACAGGTACCATCTGCCTTCCATCTAAACGAGGAAATACTTACCCATGTTTTTTGCTGACCCCAAGGATGAGGCTCAAAGTATTGCACTGTCAGGACATCAGACCGCTCTGAAATTTTACCTGTACAGGACCAATGGCTTCCACAAGTCAGTCACGCTTTTTGTCACCTTTGAGGGATCCAGGCCCGGATATCAAGCATCCAAGGCGTCTATTGCACTATGGATGGTTGCAGCCATCGAAGAGGCCTCTGAGGGGCAACATAAGCCGCTGCCAGCTAACATGCACCCTCACGCGGTCAGAGCCAGGGCCACGGCCATCGCGTTCCAGTGGCAGATTTTGTGGCAGGTCATAAGCAGGGCAGCAACCTGGGTCACCCCTTCGGCTTTCTGTAAGTACTACTGTCTGGACACAGGCTCCAAGTCAGACATGGCCTTCAGACCGGCGGTTCTAAGGAACCTATTTGCTTAAGGAGGGTCTCCTCTCCACCCTGGGGTTACATTCAGTTGTAATTGCCCATGCAGTATGGAGGAAGGGGCCGGGACGTAAGAGTAATTATAAGTTTCTCAGGATAGTGAACAAAATACATGGGGAACAAATGACACTCATCCAAGTTGATCCTATGTAGGCGATACACATCGTGGTATCCACATTTGCGCAAGCTGGCGATGTGCGATCCCATCAAGCTCCCGGACCAGGTCAACCTGTTGACTCAACACAGGGGAGTAACGTTACACCCAGAACCTCACTCTTGGAACTTGGCAGCATGGCTCCTGAAGTCATAGAGTTCGGACACCTTAGGCTTCAACAACGGTGCATGGACATCCTAAAGGAAGCACGGAACCCAAACATTAGGCACTGCTATTTCAACAAATGGAAAAGATTTGTCATTTGGTGTCAATCTAAACAGATCAACCCCAACAACCCCATAGAGTGTATGCCTTCACACATTCTTACTTGCACGCTCTACCTGTTGGATTCAGGTTTGGTCTTTAATTCTCTTAAAGTCCACCTAGCAGCTTTATCGGCATACACCACCTCTCAAAGTAAAATCTCATGGTGGAAAGTGCCAGTCGTCAAAGCTTTCATGGAGGGAGTGAAAATAATATTTCTGATGTTTGTTAATCTGCTTAGAATCACATGCTGTGCATAGGTCCGACATCCATGGTCACTGCGGAGTATTGCATTTTGTTTTTCGTAGTCGAAAAGGGGACGTCGACAAGGCGTGTCTGTAACACTATCCCTATAGTGACGTGCGTTGTACCCACAATCCCTCACGCGTCGAGGTCCCTCAGATTGTTTTTTTCCGCCCAGCTTATGGTCGCCTTACGCGGAGCTCCTAGAGAGACATTGCTAAACAATTACTACGGACCTCGGTCCTTAATATATACTTATTGTTAAAGATCCCTCCCCTCGACGTTAGCTGTGAAGCTGTTTCTCCGCCGAGCAAGTTTTCGACGGAGGAGAAGAGACGGAGGAGATCCTTCGGCGCTGCCGAACACGTGGCCAGGCCTCGCCGGCCAACATACAGTAGGGAGAGTGGGGGTTTCAAACTTTTACCTTCTCGTCGAGAATGTCTTTCTTTCTCCCCTATCTTTCCCTTGGGGTTGTTATCACCAGTTTTTATTGCCTCAGCTATGGAGAGGACACCTTTTAAGTTTTGCCCACGCTGTAGGGGCAAATACACTTGGAAGGACAAACACAAGCTCTGTAATCGTTGCTTGCCCCTCGATCATAAAGAGGACAGCTGCGTGGCCTGTAAGCTCTTGAAACCAAGAACTCTTAAAGAACGGAAAGTTAAGAGGTGGGCGGACTACGCGATGTCGAAGTCAGTTTCCCCACCCGCCGCCGCTGTTACAGAAAGTGACGAGGAGGGTGATAACTCGACGTCCGTTACGGAAGTCATTAACCCCCAGAAGGAGCGCTCGCGCTCCTCGACGTCCGTCCTCGGCCCCGACGGGCTCGGCTCACGCCCTGCTTATGGGGATGAACACCCCGGCGACAAGGACGCACACAGACCCCATAGGCCTAAGCACACAACCCACGGCTCTTCTTCGTCCAGGACGAAGGATCCACCAGCGCCGAAGGGGACGCAGGGCACTCCGGCGTCGACCTCAGACCGCAAGGGTCTCAAGCCCCACCCGCAAACGCAGCCGCGACCAGCGATTGGGCTTTTATCTAATACGGGCACTACCCCAAAAACATCCGACGTAACGCTCCATAGAGCGGCCGTCGAAAAACAACGCGCAACGCAGGCAACGCCGACTCCAGAACCCTCGACTGACGAACTCGTCGTCGAGAGTCTGGCGAGAATTGTTTCCAAGGACAAACGCAAGCGGACGACGAAACAGACGTCGAATACCGCACCCAAGGATATAGAAACGCTGAAAAAGCACAAGAGTAGCCAGGAACTGCCCCATCCATCTAAAGGCACTTCTGAACTACCAGAGGGCTTTTCTGAGGGCGACGGAAACCTTTCGTCGACGTTGTGGGAGCGTTCGAAGCGTTTTGAAGCCGAAAACAGATTTCCCCCCTCTAGACTATTCAGGGGTTCCCCATGAGACCCTGGAAAGACTCCATTCTTGTATGGAAATGATGGAGAGGTTTTTGGGTAGCCAAAACCCACCCACACCCAAAAGACCAAGAGAATGGACCCATGATGACCGTAGGGTCAAGATTCCTAGGTTGTTTACCCCTTCTACAGATGCATATGACCTCACTGAAGAGGAGCAATACCTCCAGGAAGATGAGGAGTGTTTAGGTGGAGAGGAAGAACTTGAGGAGGAGAGGTTTGAGGAAGACCCTTACACTAGCGCAGGAGCTTTTGAAGAAGATACAGCTACCTCACAGCCCTGGCACTCCCCATCAGTGCAGCCTTGGCAATCCCCATCAGTGCACTCAGACCCTGATGTCTTTCATCCTTCTCCTCCCAAGGACTCACCTATTGGGAACACCTCCCCCATAGATGACCAGCCTTCACTTAATGCACTATTGCGCAAGGCAGCAGCGCATTTTGAAATAGACACAGGGGAGACCCTTCCGGACATAGACTTTGTAGAAAGGGTTATTAAAGAAAAAGCCCCGGTCAGCCAGTCCATTCCGCTCCTGGCTTCTATAAAGAGAAGAATAACTCCTTCCCTTTCCAATCCGGCCTTAGTCAGAGGGGTCAACCCTCGAATAGAAAAGCTCTTCAGCCCTTCCTCTTCTGACCCTTTGCACATCAGGGGACATTCTATCCCGGACTCTCTGGTAGTGGCTAACACAAGAAAGAGAGCGGGGGTACCACTATCTACTAGTGAGGCACCACCTGACAAAGAGGGCAAGAAGCTCTATGCACTTGGGAAGAGAATCACGACATCCGCCGCCTTCTCAACCAGGATCGCGAATAACAATTCCCTACTAGCTAGCTACGCAGATGCACAGTGGAGCAAGCTGCGCAGCGAAGCAGAGGACGCACCAGAACCCCTGCGCTCACGCCTGTTGGCTACTATATCAGAGGGAACTCTTGTAAACCAGGGCATCGTAAAGAACTCCTTAGATGCCGCAGAGACAGCTGGCCGCTCCCTGGTTCAGGGAATACTTCTCAAACGCCATGTCTGGCTGCGCAATTCGGGATTTAAACCAGAGACCCAGGCTTCCCTAATAAATAAGCCCATAGAGCAAACACATCTGTTTGGGAAAGCAGTTGATGAGGCCCTAGAACATGCGAAGAAGGAGTTTGATACCATCAAGACTCTTGACCAAATTTCTAGGCCACCTAACACTTAGACGTCTTCACGCAATGGGGTTTCCCGGAAATAGACCTGTTCGCAAGAGAACTCACAATGCCAAAGTTACGCCTCCAGGTACCCCCAGAACCAGTCCAAGGGGAACGGTCTGTTGATTCAATGGTCAGGGAAATTTGTTTACGCCTTTCCCCCGACTCCCCTCCTCAACAAAGTGGTGCACAAGATGCACCAAGAGCAGGTTACCATGATACTAGTAGCCCCAATGTGGGCCCGGCAGCCATGGTTCGCTCACTTGATGGAGATGTCCCTATCTCCCCCAATGAAACTTCCCTGCCCGTACAACATGCTGTCACAAGACAAGGGCGGGACACTGCATCCATGCCCTCAGACCATGAACTTAGCAGCCTGGCTCCTGAGATCATAGAATTTGGACATTTACATCTCCCTCAGAGATGTATGGACATCCTCAGGGAAGCCAGAAAACCTGATACTCGCCACTGCTATTCTAGCAAGTGGAAAAGATTTGTCATCTGGTGTAGAAGTAAGAACATCAACCCGGTTGACTGCTCTGCCACTAACATTATTCTGTACTTGACCCATTTACTGGATTCAGGTCTAGTGTTTAATTCCATTAAAGTCCACCTAGCGACACTTTCTGCATACACCACTTCCCAACTTAAAGTGTCGTGGTGAAAGATACCAGTTATCAAGGCCTTTATGGAAGGGGTAATAAGAATACACCCCCCGATAGCTAACCCAGCTCCCGGATGGGACTTAAACGTGGTACTTTGTAGACTCATGGGCACTCCTTTCTTAAGACTGCTTTCCTAATAGCTATCACCTCCATTAGGAGAGTAAGTGAACTACAGGCTCTTTCTGTACTAGACCCCTTCGTATCAGTTCACAAGGATAAGGTGGTTCTTCGCACACACCCAAGGTTTGCACCAAAATTCATCTCAAAATTTCATGTAAACCAATCTATATAACTAGCAACGTTCTTTCAAAACCCTTCCAGCTTGGGAGAAAAAAGTCTGCATACACTAGATGTACGCAGAGCTGTCATGTTCTACATGGAAAGAACCAGATCACTGAGAAAGACTAATCAGTTCTTTGTCTCGGTGGCAGCAGGAAGAGAAGGAGATGCAGTCTCTAAGTCCACTATATCTAGATGGATTGTACAATGCATCACTCTCTGTTACACTCTTGCTAAGAGAGAACTACCCTTCAAGCCAAGAGCACATTCCACTCGAGGCACTGGGGCTTCCATAGCATTCATTGCAAATGTTCCCCTTGAGTCCATCTGCAAAGCGGCTACCTGGAGTTCTGTGCACACCTTTACAAAACACTACTGTCTAGATGCACACTCTAGATCTGACTCCCAGGTGGGACAGGCAGTATTAAGACATCTTTTCTCTACTGTTCCTTCTCATAACCCACCGCCAACTCCGGGTACTGCTCGCTAGTCTATGCACAGCATGTGATTCTAAGCAGATTAACAAACATCAGAAGACAATGCATTACTTACCGTAAAAGCATTTCTGATGGTTGTATCTGCTTAGATTCACATGCGCCCGCCCTCCCCGCTCGGATGGAAGGAACATAGACATCCTCTACTATATTTCTCTCTTTTCTGTACTCACTCACGTCTAGAAGGCTCCCTCAGGGCAGAAAAATACAAACAGAGGGACCTTGACGCGTGAGGGATTGTGGGTACAATGCACGTCACTATAGGGATAGTGTTACAGACACGCCTTGTCGACGTCCCCTTTTCGACTACGAAAAACAAAATGCAATACTCCGCAGTGACCACTGGATGTCGGACCTATGCACAGCATGTGAATCTAAGCAGATACAACCATCAGAAATGCTTTTACGGTAAGTAATGCATTGTCATCCTCCAGTCTCTAAGCCCCCCCCAACCCCGCCACCCCCGCCTGGTTGGGATTTAAACGTAGTGCTAGCAAAACTCATGGGACCCCCTTTCGAGCCTTTGCAACAAGCTACCCTTAGAGACATCACATATAAGACTGCCTTCTTAATGGCGATCACTTCCATAAGAAGAGTCAGCGAGATCCAAGCCTTGTCAGTGCAAGACCCCTTCTTTGTCATACATAAGGACAAATTGGTTTACGGACTCAACCTAAGTTTTCACCTAAATTTATTTTTAAGTTTCATGTAAACAAGTCTATTGAGCTCCCGGCCTTCTTTCAAAGGCCCACTAGCTCAGCTGAGGTCAAACTCCACACACTAGATGTAAGGAGAGAGGTTCTCTACTACATAGATAAAACCAAACCACTTAGGAAGACGGATCAACTGTTTGTCTCCATGGCTACAGGCAGACAAGGAGAGTGTGTTTCAAAGAGAGCAATCTCCAGATGGATAGTCAAATGTATACAGTTGTGCTATTCATTATCACAAAAGACACTGCCTTTTACACCTAGAGCCCACTCCACAAGGGGCACTGGGGCTACGTTAGCCTTTCTTGCAAACGTACCTTTAGACAACATTTGCAAAGCAGCTACATGGAGCTCAGTTCAGACCTTCACTCAGCACTACTGTATCGACACACATTCCAAGACAGATACACAGGTGGGACAAGCGGTTCTAAAACATCTATTTGCTGCTACTCCTACTCGCAACCCACCACCTTCTCATAACACAGCTTGCTAATCTATGCATAGCATGTGATCTAAACAGATTACACAAGCATCAGAAGGAATACATTACTCACCGTAATCGTATTTCTGGTGCTTGTATCTGCTTAGATTCACATGCGCCCACCCTTCCTCCCCTGAGAGAAGGTGCATAGATGTTTACTTGAGCTTTCCATGTATGTATGTATCAGTTTAGGAACTCTGTACTCACACTACTCCTCATGCTACCTCATGTCAGAAAAAATACAATCTGAGGAACCGACACGCGTGAGGGATTTTGGGTACATGGGACGTCACAATAGGGATAGTATTACTGGAACGCCCTATTTCGAGTTTCGAAAAACAACTGTAATACTCCGCAGCTTCCACTAGATGTCGGCCTATGCATAGCATATGAATCTAAGCAGATAGAAGCACCAGAAATATGATTACGGTGAGTAATGTATTCCTTATAAACTACTCACTGTAGTGACTAACGTACTCTTTGTGCTTAGTCCCCTTTCCTCCATACGTCCCACGGTCCTCCCCCCTAATAATACTGGTGTCATTAGGCAATGTTAAATATTGTTGACGAGTCAATAGGGACTGAGGTGTGTGGCGCCGGTGGGCGGAGTCAGGGTAGTGCATGATCCCAGTGCTGCACCCCGGCGCGCCTCTAATTTAAATCAGAAGAAGGTTTTTTCTGGTGAAAAAGGTTCCGTCTCCCGTCCCTGGGAAGGGACGCCCATGCAGTATGAAGGAAAGGGAACTAAGAGTACGTTAGTGACTACGGTGAGTAACTTATAATTACTTGAGCTTCACACAGCGTCTCTATCCCATCAATTGTGACGGTGTATGTGTCTGTGCTTGGGTATCATCCCGTCTAGGGGGAGTCAGTTCCAGTATCAATTGTTTCCAGGCCGTTAAATCTATGTTTTGCTCCTCTTGGTCGCAACAGGATGTTTCCTGCCATATCGCAGTTTCTTCTAGTGCCCATTTCTGGAGGTCTCTCAGCCACAAGCTTATCACTGGACCGTGACAAGCTTTCCACCCTATTGCTATCCTGCGCTTCGCTAAGATGTACGCTAGATCCCTCAGTTTGCTCACATGTCTTGCTTTGGTCTCGGAAAAATTCCTAACAATCATGCCTTTGGGGGTGAATGATTCTGACAAGCAAACCTTATTTAGGGTCTGTGCCACACTCTCCTAATATTGGCATATTTCCACACATACCCAGAACATATGCTCAGGTTTGCATTGATCTAGCTATATTTAGGACAGGCTTGTTCTGTTGCATTACCATATTTTGTGATCTTCTCTGGAGTTAAGTATGCTCTGTGAGTGACACATAACTGGAGCAACTGTAGTTTTGTGTTTCTGGACACTTTCTTGTGGTACCCCATAGTCCTAATGCAGGCCGCATCCGACAGCTGCTCTTGCAAATCTACTTCCCAACATTGCCACGTCTGTGATAGATTGCTATCTGGACTCACCGTCAGTATCTCATATAATCTCAACACTGCGTGTCCTCCTTCAGAGATATCATAGAGCGTTTCATTCGTTTAATCCTCTACCCATGTACCCTCTGATCTGGGCCATTTCAGATTTATCCTATGGAGGAGAGAAGTGTAGATTATGTGTTTCCCTTTCCGCACTCCTATTTCTGAAACCACCTCGCTGAAGGTCATCGGACGCCCCTTTTTCATTATGTCTCCCAGTGTCGCCAACCTTCTCAGCCTAAGTTGTTCATCTTCTTTTTTTCAGATTCACCAATGGGATCTGGGGTGAGAAGGGTGTTACTTTACCCAGGAAACGGCAGGTTTTGTGCCACATCGTCATGCCTAGCTTCAGCAGCAGGGTGCTGGGGGAGGTTTGGGATCCCGCGGTATTGTGTTCCATATTTTCTCTTTTAAAAAGAATGGGGTGCATGCCTGTTGTAGTAACCCCGTATCTTGGGTCTGTTCATCTTACAGCCAGTATGTGACAAACTGGAATTGGCACACCACTAAGTATCCCTCAAAGTCTGGCACTTTATCCCTCCCTGTTCGTATGGTCTCTGGAATTTTTACAGCAACACCCTTCACCTCGAATTATGCCACAAGAAGCTCCGGCAGATAGTGTTCAGTGTCTTGTAGAAGGCTTTGGGAATATTAAATGGAACGTTCGTAAAATAATGTACCAGCCTTGGAAGCACTACCATTTTCAACAATGCAGCCCTTCCCATCAATGAAATCGGCAGCATGACCCAACATTTCATAGAGTTCTCTATTTTATTCACCGCCTTTAACGTGTTCTGCACATGTTCTATCTTAGGGTCGTGGTAAATGTCTACTCAGAGGTATCTGAATGTATCAATTTCCCTTTTGATTGGTAAATTTGGAAACCTGCCCTCAGCCCTCACTCTGTAGCGTGCAAGAGGGAACAAGCTTGACTTCTGTGCATTTATTGTAATACCAGACAGGTCCACATAGCACTAAAACACATCTGATATATATTCTAAATTGGTCTCTGGTTGTTGTAGGTAAAGAAGCATATCATCTGCATATAGGTAGATCAAGTTCGTGCTGCCCGGTGTTCTTATGCGGACATCCTGGTATTCTTTCCGTAGATATACTGTCAACAGCTCCAAAGCCAATATAAATAACATGGGCAACCAGTCTTGACTCTTGCCATAGGGTTGCTATATAATAGCTTAACCCATTTGATATATGTGGGGCCTATACCGAAACCTTTCAATACCGCTAGTAGCCAAGGCCATCAAACCGAGTCAAATGCCTTGACTTCATCCAACAAGGTCACTGCTAGAAGCTGGGAGCTGTCCTGGGTTTGATCAATAACATGGTGCAGACGTCTTCGATTACACGTGATAACCTGATTGATATGGATGTACGAGTTTATGAATTATTGGTTTCAGCCCGATAGCCATCAACGCCGTCAGAATCTTCCCATCTTGGTTGAGCAGCAAGAGGGGTCTGTAAGAGCCGCAATCGGTATTGGGTTTGTTGGGCTTCAATAATGGAACTATGATTGATTCCCTTAAGGACAGCGGCAAGATGCCTTTATCTAGTGTTTCGTTCTGCATTGCCAACAATGAGGGCGTGATCTCTGCCATGAACTCTTTGTAGAACTCACTAGGAGAGCCATCCGCTCCTGGTGCCTTTCCTGATGGCATCCCTCTAATGGTGTGTTCCAACTCTTCTTGGGTTATGGGGACTTCGAGCCCGTCTGCCTCTTCTACGTCTAACTGTGGGAGGTCTATCAACGCTAAGGCGTCTTCTATATCTGACTCCTGTGTCTCTGATGTCTCTTCGTATAGTGTCATATAGAAATCATAAAAACATTTGTTTATATCCTGTTACATTTCACAGATCTCCCCACCCTTAGCTGTGACTGCTCGAATTGCGCTCCTCACGTTTCATTTTTATACAACCAGGCTAACGAGCGTCCCGGTTTGTCCCCCTCCGCGTGGTGTCTTTCCACATACTTCCTATAACTCTGTTTGCTCAATCTGTCACAAAGTGCTAAGCACTCCCGTTGAGTACATCTCGTTGACCATCTATGGCTTCTAATTTTATCTCAGCCTTACGTAAATCATTCTCTACTGCGGCTTGGACCCCATTTTCTTTAGCAATCGCAGTCCCCTTGATCACTACCTTGAAAGCCTGCCATAATGTGCCCGCTGATTCTACACTTCCGGTGTTATGCGTAAATTACTCCTGTACCCCTTCCCTCAACGTGCGCCCCCCAGGGCTTCACTTCTAAGTTTCCATGTCGGGATGCATGCTCTCGGGGGGGCGGAGGGGCAGACTTGCCACATAACCATCAACGGGGCATGATCTGACATCACCCGTGCTTTATATTCATCCTCCTTGAATTCACTCAGAGTGTCCTCTCCCCTGAAAATGTAGTTTAACCTAGTGTAGAAGTCTTGGGGCACTGAGTAATGTGAGTAAACCCAAACTTGCGGATGAAGAGACCGCCATACGTCTGTGAGTTTAAAGGCTTGCAACAATGTGGGCAGGGCTTTAGCAGAGGGAGCCGGGTGCATACATTTGTCATCTGATCTATCCAGTGTAGGATTAAGCATACAATTAAAGTCTCCGCCCCATATCAATGTACCATCTATATGTGGACTTATTAATGGGTATAATTTGCAGAAATAAGCCACTGTGTCCTGGTTTGGTGCATACGTTTTAATAATACTTAATTCTCTGTGTTCAATCCGACCTCGTAATACGACCATCCTGCCCACTCTATCTCGGAAGGTTTCAAGCACCCTCAAAGGTACCGTCGGTGCCACCCATATAACCACGCCCTAGCACAAGCAGAGTATGATGAGCCCAGCATCATACCTCACAATTTTTTAACAAGTGCTCTTTGTTTCTCCTTTGTAAGGTGAGTTTCTTGCAGGGGCGCAATGTCATTTTTCTGACGTCTTAGATGAGTCAATTCTATTGTGCTTAATATTACTATTGATACCCTTGACATTCCAGGATACTATTCTAAGTTCCCAATCGCACTTAACCCTACTACTATGCATGAATGGTACCATGTTCAAATACATCTTATACAGTGTGGACTCATAGACCAACTCCCAACTAACTACCCCAACTCGCGATATGTAGTTAATCTGCTGCTTCTGCACCTGTAGGGTATAGTCCGGGCATGCTGTTATTGTGGCAGACGGTCGATGAATCGTCCTTCCTTTGTGGAACTATCCGAGGATCTTTTGTGCGCCGTTATGACCGTGAAGCCTTGAGTGACCAATTTCTTGCTGCAGCAGGGTCAATATGTAGTGAGTCGGATTCACTCCTTCTTGCCCTTCCGGGAATCCAATAATTCATACATTATTTCATCTTGCTCTGCCTTCCGCATCTTCGGCTCTGTCTTCAAGGTTGCGCACCTGTTGTTGCAGTACCCTGACTTCTGAGGTGTACTTTAGGCCACTTGTATTCTCCTTCACTGTCTTTTCAAATGTTCCTGTGCGTTCTGCTAGTGCCCTGACATCTTGTCGTAACAAGTTCACATCTATACTGATGTTGTCTATTTTGGCTTCGAAGGACTCTATCAGTGATGTTATGGCTTCCAGGATCCATTGATTTCCTATGTCGGGTATCTGTTCCTTTTGGGATGGTGAAGTTGCCTGGGTGGAGCTTTCCATTGGGTGCGCAAGTTTTGTGCATGCTTCCAAAGCTGGCTGCTTCCCTTTGCCTTTTTGTGTTTTAGACGACATGATCTGTTGCTGTCTCGTCCTTCAGCTCCCCTGCAGATGGTTGTGTCCGCAGGTGGTATCAATATCTGTGCTTACTGATACATTGTTTCCGGCAGTTATTGCTTTTATCCTAGTGATTACGTCCTGGAGTGTGCTGGCGTATATAATGGGTATGGGCGCTGCATCCCGTGCTGGTGCAGATTTCTAGGAGTAGGCTCTAGCCTGTGTTTCTCTTATCTGAAGGGGCCTGGATTTTGCTAATGGTGTACGCACTGTATTGCTCTGTCTCGATGCGATTTAGCAGGCGGCCGACAGAGAACAATGCTTTGCACCAGGGTTTTGCAGCAGGCTTATTGCGGTCCGTTCTTGGTGGGCCTAACCCTTGGTGGCTCTATAAATTCCTTGGTGTCTGGTATGTTCTGCACCAGCCAGCATCCTGCAGGTGTGCAGAATACCTGCTCCCGGCCATAGGATTGCTCTCATTGCTATTCAGTATCTCTGGCCACTACCATGGCCCTCATGCACGTCTCTTGCTGCATGCAGCAGCTGGGCCATATGGTTACTATTCTCGGTGTGCAGGATAGCCTAGGCTGAGCTATGTTTTAATTCGTTTCGTCATTTTCACTGTTGCTTAGGCACTTATTTGTCTTCTGCACCTCTGCTCTCATGCACCTTATCTATTATCCTGTTTGGCTATTGTACTTGCCCGTCCTGATACTCGCGTGATTATGTGGATGGTGTAATTAGTGTCTTAGCCCCTCATTGTGTGCTTCATCATGCGTGTCTGCAAGTAATACTTTCTTAGCTGTACTGGCGCATCATTTGTGTTGTGTTGTTAACTGGTAGTCCTGGGTGTTGAGCATGGTGCGTACAGTATTTCCGAGTAAATCTCCCCAGGATTGTATCCTTTATGGGCCCCTTCCACCTCCCTTTGTTCTTTGGCCAGTCTTCCCTGTGGTCCGCCTCACCGGTGCTGTCTAGTTAACGCACTGTTCTGCAGACTACCCGTGCTTCTAACCCACTTCTTGGGCCTGCTTCCACTGTGGTCCGCCTCTGTGAGAAAATCAGAGCCAGCTCCCTCTCTGGTCCGCCTATTCACAGCGGCCGGAATACGCTTCCAATGCACTGCGCCCCTGTTACGATTGATCATTTTAATTGCACGGGCTCCCACGTCCCACGTCACAAGAAATATTGAGCCGGTAATTCCTCTGCTCCTTTGTTGGCCCTCTGCCCGCTTCCCACACTCCCCCTGCCCGCTCCCCACACTCCTTACCATAGACCTGCACTGGCCTGGCCCATGGGAGTGCCACAGTCAGCTGGGGGCAGCAGTCGTGACCCAGTCACCCAGCCATCAGCCTCAGGCTGAGTCTACTTCTGTTTGACAAGGGCAGCCGACCACACCAGCCTCCTTCACTGGCCATAGTATACGCCTCTCACTCCGTGGCTCGTAGCGGCCTCAAAAGCTTGTGTTGTACGCAGTGATGTGCATCTGCCCTTGTTGTAGCCTCACAGAGGGGTTCTCCTGTTGTACCCGCAACAGGGTGTGTTGATAAACCACACTCGTTGCCTCCTCTGCAACACAATAGGCCGTGTCGGTCTGGGCTCGGCTGGATCTTCGGATCACTTGTTACTGTTCCCCAGGCATACTGCTCTTCCTGCTTCTGGCCTCCAAACGTCCAGCATTGTGCACACCCACCTTCACGTTATAATCCACTAGGCAATCCTGGGTATTCAACATCCCTCGCTGCCATTGCTTAAAGTCGCAGCTTCACTCCTCACATAGTCCTTTGTTCTCGGGATGCTGCCATCTTGCATCCGCATCAGCCGTCTGGATCGAAAACTTCAGTATGCTTATTCTTGCAACGGTGACCTCCTCAATGCTTCAAGTAGCGCCTGGATGTTCACTGCACTCTCATAATGACCTTATTCGCTTGGCAGGCATCTGCAGTCAGTGTAGCCTCTGTAATATTCAGGCTCAATGTCGGATCCGCAGGAGCAACCAGAGATGAGACCTACATCATGGCTGCTTAGCCTCACCCCCCAACAAAAAGTTCCATATTGTCTATTTGAGTGGATTCTGAGAGCCTCCACGATGCGGATATTGTTCCTTCTTGACCTCCACTCCAAATCCTCATTTTTTGCCTCCACCCATCTCACCGATTGCTGCAGGGTCACCACTTCTCTCTGTAGAGATGTCAGCCTCTCCTCCGTATCCCCAATCCGCTGTTCCGCCTCTGTCATCGGGGCCACAGAGTTTATCTATTTGTATGGCGGATGTCTCTACCCTACAGGTCAGCGTATCGATTTTCGATCCAAGGGAGTCGGTGATGTTCTTCAGGCCCAGTAGCGTCTGATTGAGTCTAGCCATATCGACCACCTCAGGGGGTGCAGAATAGAGGGGGGGTGTCAAGGGGATGATCCAGTCTAGTAAATTGGTCAATTTTTCGTGTTTGCGGTTGTTGCCGATTTCCTCAGGGAGCTTAGCAGTGTCATCATAGTGTGGCCCCAGACCGTGAGCTCCACCTCCGCACCCTATTCGTAGAATTAGGGGACTGCCGCCCCTGCATAGGAGTCTCCTCGAGGGCGGTGTGAATATTTGAGAAAGGAGCTTATGGATGCCGAGAGATGCCCCTGAGTCCTAAGTGACAAAACTCGGTCGAGGAGAAGGGATCCAGTGGCACCCGCCCCTTGTGTCCCAGGGAGGTCAAACCACCCCCCTGCTGATGTTGGGTGTATCACTCCCCGCTGTCCCTTCAAGAGTGTCTTTGCGTCTGTTTTGAGTTACAAGACTCGCAGAGCTCCTGGATGGGGTCTCTCCTCTGGTCTAGAGAGGATTAAAGGGAGCAGTCGTGGAAAGTGGGCTGCAGGCCCCCGTGTAATTCCCTGTGGATCAGTGCACCGTGTGAGTGGCTGGAGGGTGCAAAGGGGGGCCTTAGCAGGGGGTTGGCAGGTGTGCACCAACAGTCGATTGTGGCCTCACAAAGCAGATGGGAGGTATGTGGGAGGAACCCCTCCTCCTAGTGTTTTACAATGCCTCTGAGTGCCAGAGTCCTTCCCCCACCAGCAGTCACCACCAGCAACGGCGGTGGGGCCTCCCACAGGCACTCACTGCAGCCCGCAAGTCCGAGGAACGGGCACTGACGCACCTGCGGGGTACACCGGACCCAGTATCCCACAGCAAGGGCCCTGGGAGAGGAAAGGATGAGGCGTGTGGAGGGAGGACTCACCAGTGCGCTTTGTGTAGGGTCCACTTGGTGGCATCCGGCATAAGAGCGCTGTGGTTCCCAGGGGTGGTGTGAGCTGGGAAAGATGGACCAGTCTGCAGTGTGCTCCGCCGAGGCCGCAGATGTGTAGAGATCCGGTCCCTGCAGCAACCCCACACTGGCCGAGCAGCACAGCCGCATGAGGGAGAAGGGGTGCAGAGGATGGATGGGCCGTCCACTGATGGCGTCACTGCTGGCGGCAAGGACCGGGTAACCACCGCAGCCCGCCGCTGAGGTGAGGGAAGACCTTCTAGGTGGAGAAGTGTGCCGGGCTCCCGAACGCTTGGGCAGGCAAGGCAGTATTTCACGTCCCGCGGCTGCAACAAGGCCACAGGCCGCTGGGGCTCAGATGTGGTTGTCTGGTACTGGTAGCCTCTTTGAGTATCTTCAGGTGTGGGCAGCATCTTCCCCAGGCCCGTGCTGGCGCTGGAAATGTCCGGTGGGTAGTGTAAACCAGGATTATGCCGAATATTGGTGTCGCTGAGAGGGAGCACTCTCAGGCAGCGGCCATCACCTCAGCCGCTCAAGAGCGCCCCCATGTGTAAACATTATTAAAGATGGACTTTGCGTGAAGGTGGAAGTAAAAGATGCACTATATCTCTAAGCACCATGTACATTTTGATAATTGGAATTTGATCCAAATTCTCAAATCTGAGGATTTCAAGAATAATGCTACATACCATTACTAATGCCAAATGTACAGAGAATTTCCATAGGGCCATATATGAATGTAATCTTATGATTTTGTAATTTACCCATTGTAAAGCCTTGTAAAGGACTTATTGGGTCAAAACACGTGTCGACTGGAGCACATTTATAAACTCAGTAACAATTCAAGTACAATTTGTGTTCCTGTGCATCTCAAGATTGGGATTTATAGGGACTAGTAGAAGTGAAGACTGAACTTCTTTCTTGTACATTAATTCATTTGTTTAATAATAAACACATCTAAACACATTTAGATTTGGAATTACAAGAATCACTTACAAATCATTGAACAAGGACAAAGATTCCACACAACAGAAAAATCTTTTTTTTTCAATAATATACTTGAGTTTATTATTAGCTGAGCGCAATCACTACTGTGTGCATTCATCAAAATGTGTATGCTGATAGGGCAGGGGCAGAGCCTTCGTACACCTGCTGTTACAGCTATCCTACTTAAGTATTGATTTTGATGTTTATATAAATATAACCCAAGCCCACATCTACACCCAGTTAGCCCTTCTTTAAAGCACTTTCTACATAGCAGTGCTCGTTTCAACAGAACATTTGCATTAAAAGACACAATTCCTAACTCAAACCCGATTACTGACATGGGTATTGATTGAGGCAAGGACAAAGTACCTCTGCTGACCTAATAACTGCCAGACCTGCTTTCCTTCCTGCAGTGAATTCTAATAACTTTGTTTTCTTCAAATTGATAAGCTAATTTGCCCCAGAATATTGTTAAAAGGTATTTAGCAGACGTTTAAGGCCTACCGGAGTCAAGAAGCATTATATCGTCTGCATACATAACCCAAGATAATTTATGGCAATATACCTCAGGAGATACAAACGATGCATTCACCAATGCGTCATCCATATCTGCGAGATAAAGATTTAAAAGCATGGGTGCCACTATGTACCCTTGGCGTAATGCATTCTATGTCACGATTTCACGATTTGCCCCAGTAAATTCAATCTTACTCTTAAAACAGTGTTTGAATGCAGGCGAACGAGCATATTTAAAAGGTTATTTGGAATCCTCCACTTTTTTAGCTTCATCCATTTAGCCACCCCTACACGGATTCCAGTCTGATTGATTTTAATTATAGCTCTTGAATGTTTTAATTCCTTAAGAATCAGTGAGGCAAATATTTTAGAATCGGCGTCCAAGAGGGCAATGGGCTTATAATTTAAGACATCGCTTTTATTGCTCTTCTTAAAAATTGGGACAACAACCGCTAACGACCAGGTTACAGGCATTCGTTTCTCCCTAATAACTGCCTTGAATAACTCACAAAGCACATTAGCCCATAAGATAGGATCCAGCCTTAAGAACCCTGGTGTACAACCCTTTAGGACCTGGGGCATGAGACATGCGACATGCTGCTTTTTCAGAATGCAAAACCACGTATTACTTGTTTCTACACACTTTTTGGTCCTCGTAGGAGAGGCATATTGATTTCCTTTTTTTTCATTATCTTCTTTATTTGTCATTTGTATGGCTAAAATCAAACAAACAAAACACAACTGAAACAAGAAAACTGAAACATGACTGGGAGGCGATAGATAGCAGTAAAACAATCACATTTCCAAACACAAGTGGTCTAATGTCCTTTCTTCTACACATTGCCGGATGCATCCTTAGTTTCTGTTACCACTGAGGTGCTTAGAGCCTTGAACAGTGTCCATTCATATATTCACCCAGGGTGTTTGCTTGGCAGGGTTCTACCCTTTTGCCTAGGGATTAGTACCTTGTGCACCATCTAAGGGTTGGCGGTTTACACGCCACCCATGGGAACTGTTCTACATATTCAAAGAAAGGGGATCAGGTGCTGTGTTATTTACCCAACAACCTACCCTACAGTCAATTTTTAAGACTTAAGAGGATAACATCATCCAGTATTACACTAGAAAATTAAAATTTGTCCATGATGAAAAAATACAGAACAAGGGGATACCCAGAAAACATCAGGAAAGCGAAAGAGAAAACTGACACACTACAGAGGAGAGACCTACTTATCGCCAAACCTAAAACCGACGAGATCCCATTTGTCCATGCATTAAGATACTCAGCACAGAGTCACCATATAACAAGGCTAATAAAGAAAAACTGGAGAATTATTGAACTAGATCCACAACTGAAAAGACTTTTTCCCAAACCCCCGATTAGTTCTTACAAAAGGGGACAGAACTTTAAGGACCAACTGGTTAGAGCGGAAAGACCACAAATAGATAAACAACAGACACTGAGTAAGAAAAAAACAGGAACATTTGCCTGGTTAAACTGCTGCAACTGCAACAACATCATGAAAGGAAGCTACATAAGACACCCACACAATGGGAACAAAATCGCACTCAGACTATGCCACATATGACTCGAAATCAGTAATATATGGACTAAGTTGCCCTTGTGGCATTTTCTATGTGGGACAAACAATCAGAAAAGCGAAAGTGTTGGAATGAGCACAACAGTAACATTCAGACAAAAAATGGACGATCACCAGTAGCAAGACACTTTGAGCAAAATAAACACAACATTGCGCAACTTAAAGTTGCTCTACTAGAAATAGTAAAAGGATCAACAAGAGGGGGAAATCATATGAAACATCTAAATCGATGAGAAATCCATTGGATAGAGAAATTAAACAGCCTCACTCCCTATGGGATGAATGAGGAGTGCATTTAGGAGTTTTCCTTTAAAAAATTGATGATCTTTTATCTAGAAATGGACGTTTCAAAAAATAAAGTTTGGTGAATGGAGACAGCCCCAACATAGGCATAACCATGGGTAAAATCCACTGAATAGGTACTTGAGGTTCATCATATGGTCATAACACAAAAGATGGCAAGTATGCCAATGTGCAAAACTATACTAGAACATGTCGTCTGTTGGTATAACTGTAATGAAGTGTTCACAAAATATGAAAAAAATCAGAATGTGAACATGTGTAACCATTAACCACCTGGATGCACTTCTAAGGACATCACCATTATTAACAGTATCTACTAGGTACATACACCTTGGACTGCTTCACCAAAATTTTAGAATTAGGCATGTTGAGAACATTATTTGATGATTGGCCGTGTTTCCACCTGCATAGGAAGATCGTTTGCTAAATGAAGTGTTCAAGAGCTCTACCAACCAAGGGGCAAAAAGATCTGGTACAGGGGTAAACCACTGATGGTGGGATAAGATTTGGTTTTATGGGCTACAACAAAGAGAGAATGATGACGTGATAAAGGGAGCAAAATGTAACCTGAATCGCCAGAAAAGGCCATGATGGTTGTATTGCCCCTCATTAGCAGTCACGGAGAAGGCAGAATGTGTTATTTTTCCCAGAAAAACCCTTGGATAAATTCTTGAATTTATTAATTTAATTATTTATAAAACGCACAGTCACTAGCGAGGGAATCAGGGCTCTAACTGTGAGAGAAGGAATGAACAAAAAATTAAGGGAAGTGCCGAAAATAAGAAGGTCTTTAAAGCCTGATAAAAAAGATATATGATCCTGTGTATTGCGTCGGGACAAAGGTAGAGCGTTCCAGAGTCGGGCTGCTGCTAACGAAAAAGCACGAACCTCCGGTCCTGGAACGTTAAAAATGAGGGACCTGGCTAAGACAAAGGGAGGCTGAGTGCAGGGAATGCAATGGGACATAGGGGCAAAACTTTGCCTGGAAATACTCGGATCCAGTACCATAAAAAGTATGATGGACAATGCTGAACTCTATTGTTGCAACTTTTCTGGTATAAGCTGCAAGACAAACCCACTGCACACATACCGAGTGCACCCATGCCCGTTGTACTACACTTCTCTCTCCACTGACCTGGACTGCGGTCCCCGAGGGCGTTCAACCCACAGCGCTTTGGAATCATAACAATGGTAAAAGGCCCTATACAAATGCCAAATAACATAACAAATTAGGCAGTGTACCACCCTAAAGATGTACTTGTATGTGCGGCAATGGGAGTTTGCATTTGTTTCGGAGTGTGAATGTTATTGATATAAAGTAAAATTGAGTTTGCTTACATATCCACTTTTTTCATGCTAACATTTGCCACCTAGTTTCTTCCACCGATTCTAAACTTCCTTTTTCCAATTGTCCCGGGAGGATCGCTCAGCGGCAACGTGGTCACCTTGGAAGCAAGACGACATGGAGCAACACAGGTTTGATCCCCGGGTCCGCGCTTAGAAACCTCTGGGTATTAAGCGCGTTATAAATAACCTATCATATCATATCATAAAGCACTCATTAATAGAACAATTTTAGAAATTTATTTTGGTTTGTAGACATCTTTATAAAGCAGTGAGATCCATACAGCTTTAGTAACATACCCTAGAATATACATAAAATCCGAAAACAAAGGAAGAAACGGGCTGTGGCTCACAAACATGACGTCGCCATGTTACGAAAAACAATAACAACGTGACATCATCACATTACGGAAAACAATAACAATGTGACGTCATCACGCAATAGCGTAATGATGTCACAAGATATAATACGGCCATTTTCTTGCCACTAAAACACGGACGGCGTAGGGATTCGGACGCACAGAGCAGATTTCATAAAGATTACGAGGTATGTCTAGAGAACCCAAATAGATTGCCATTTCTAATGATGAACACTACAGAGTTACTTTATTGGATTTACATACGAAATCCTCTTTACCCCAGAGACATCCAATACACTACCCTGTGGTATATGAACAGCAGACTTACCTGGGCACTGGCCCTGACATCCAGATTCCATTGGGCATTAATAGATGAGAGCCATAATAGAGGGGTAAGAATTTTTTGAGTTTTCTTGAGTTCTGTTACCAACTATGAAGTAGCATATTTTGTGATATTAAGGTTTAAGTCACAATCACAGAACTCTATCCAAGAGTCAGACACACATGAATTATTACTCAATGCAGCACTTTATTCAACATGCTGTATTTTCTCTATAGGCGAACATAGTAATGAGATCTTTTTCAATTGGAATCTAATCTAGAAATAAGTTTCTCTGAAACATTAGTTTAATTTTAAGTAATATCCTTGATTTTAGATGACCACATCATATCCAACATGTGTTCATACTGACAGAAGGCCATTGTATTCGATTGAACCACAAACCCAAACAACATAATCTATATATTGAACATCCAGGTGATTATGGTTAATTAAAAGCATGACAGTTCTATTTTATAAATATGCATAATAGGCATTTCATTAACACTATGTATTATTAATTATATTCCTTAGGTTGAAAGAAAAAATACTAAAAACAAGGGTGAACAACTCCTGAAGAAGGGGATTTTTTTTTCCCGAAACGCCTAGAGTGTTTAAACACATAAGTGAAGAGGAATTTGTGTGTTTAATTGTTCACCTTAACAACATAAGTGTTGAATATGAAACAAGTGCTTAACTAAGAGATTGTTGTATACTAACATATGAATGTTTAACTTTGTTTGGAATTACTGTTTATGCAATTAAGTCATGTATGATGAAATAATATATGATTGAAAAAATAAGAACTCGAATATTTTTACACAAAAGCGAGTCATTATTTATTCATTTTTTTTTTTTACAGAAAGTGAGTCAAAAAATTATACTTTGAAAGGTATTAAAATTAAAAAAAATGTGGTTGTTATATAAACAACATTTTGGTGTGCAGGGGACGTGAGAGTTCCACAGATTTGTGGACTACTGCTGCTGTTACATTAGTTTAGTACAACCTAGTGGCAAGGTTGGTTTTCTACCCGGCACCCCACCAATTATTTCTAAAAATCCACAAATTAGTAAACTAATATAGGTGTGCACTAGGCCATTTTCTTCATAGCTTTTTTATTTACCCATGCTGCCCAGGCTTGTTGCTGTAATTTTCTCCACCACAGCGTATAGATTTTCTAAGTGCTTGGTCCATAACTCTGATATGGGATTTAACTGATAAATCAGTTAAAAATCTGCACTGTAATTAACTAGTTTAGAATAGTTCAGGTACGATTTCTGTAGAATAGTCTGCAGCAGGTCTTTTCCTTCCTGTTGATATAAATGGTGTTGCAAGGTCTTAACTTTGTTTTTATACTTCTTCTTATCAAGATGGATCCTTTAAATCCTCCCAACCTTGCCCAAGTCAGACTTTTTATGCTGTCTGATACTTTTTCCCAATTCCCATTTTAAAACCTGAATCTCCTGACTAAATCTCCCGGGTCTCATGGCTTTCTGAACAGAGTGAATATTTTGATAAATGAGTCAACTCTTAATAAAAACAGGAAAGGTCTTTGGTGTACACATACTGAATTCCAATCTGTGCTTGACCTTACCATTACAAATATTGATTACATTTTCAGACCAAATATGCCTATTTGTTCCCTTTGATACCAATAGCATGGGTAGAAGGCTACGATAAAAAGTGGAGATTGGGCCCAGAAAAAGGCCCATTAAAACATGGTCACCAGGAGTACCATCAGCCAGCAGAAACAAGTCACAATATTGAAACAATTTCTTAGAAGCAAACATAAAATCAATCCTAAATTGCTTATCGCCCGATGCGAGGCAATACTTCCCTCCCTATCACCTTCTACTTTGCCATTTAACACCTGAAAATTCAATTTTTTGAAAAACTGCACCCAGATTTTCCTTATTGCTTACTTACATGAACTACCATACCTACGTGAAGTAGTTGCTTTCTAATTTCTTCTCATTCCCTTTAAACAATCCACATTGAAATCACCCGCTATAATAATGTAATATTCAGCAGCATGGGATCTCGCATGGATTCACATACTCATGAATATTCCCTGTTGTCAGGCTGTGAATCCTCGGTAAAAAAGAAAAGCAGTGTCACGTCAGCCTGAAAACTGCTTGTCTCTTATATAACCAATCACTGTCCTTTGGGTCATACTGCCCCCATATCCAAACTCCACCTCTGGTGGCCATCTTCAGATTTTTAGCGCAAGTTTCAGTGTTAGGAGTCCTCTCACTTTGCTCTTTGAGAACTGTGATTTCTTTTGAGTTTTTTGGAAACTTTGACCATTGCGGTTGACTACTTGCAGCGGCGACCCATTGGTGGCGAAGATCTACTTCCATCAACAGATCTTCTCTCTACAAGTTTGGAAGAGCCAGGCTTCCATGGATTCACAGTGAGGATCGGCTGGCCCCATGAGCGTGCTCCCTCTGATAAAAAGGTTGAGGTCCTTGGAGGATGCTTCTTCCAAGGGGATCCAAAAGAAGGCTAAGCACCATGCGCCTGATCAAGCGAATGTCGCCGCGGCTGCGGGTCCTAGTTAGGGAAGCACCCATTCAACGTCTCTATCTCCGTCCACAGTGAGCCTCCTGGTTGGGGTGGGGTGCCTTCTGCGAGGAAGTCGACGACCACCAGTCTGTCGACGACCATGACCCCGTCAATGACCATGACCCCGTCAATGACCACAACCCCATCAATGACCACGACCCCATCAACGACTTCATCTGTTTGTCGAAGGTCTTGTCGATGAGAGACCCAGCAATGACAGTCATTTCTACAGTCACAATGACCTCAACTCCAAGAATGGGCCTGCCTCCACGACCTCCATCTGCTGTGGCTGTACCTACCATGACTGCAGCGGATGCTCTGCCCATGGTGCAGGTTTTCATCATCGCATCATTCCCGAAGGACTCATGTAGGCTGAGGACTTCCTGCCTAGGCCCGTGAGGCTGTCTCCTCTGGTGCTGGTAGGGTCCCAGAGGAAATCCCTGCACGTTTATACTAGCTCTGATGATGGGCACTTGCCGCAGGACTACTACTCGGACCACAAAGATGGCCTCTGATGCGTGTCCCAGGAGGGATCTCCGCGTGAGGAGCTTGATCAACAATTTGCCCCTCTGAGGCATTTCAGTCCGGGTCCGTTGTGAACTGTTCCGTACACATTTTACTTGAGTAACTAGCAAGCCATAGATGCGGTCATCTAAAATCTGTACCTCCTGCACCCAATTAGAATTCACAGCAACCAATAGGCCCCCCCTCGGTGTCCCATGTAGTCCCCTCAAAGCCTTTTGCTGACAGATTAAGTAATCATCAAGAAGCACGGAATCCAGCAGAAATGTCTCCTGCAACAGAATTACCTCAGCCCCTCCTAGTCTGTCACAAGTTTATTGGTTTTTGAAGAAATGGTAGAACCCTTTTGAGTTCAACAAGATAATATTAGATACCACATCTTTTCTCCATTGACTGCGGAATTGGTTGCCATAAGTGATCCGACAACCCAGGACCAGTCTTCCAGCACTAGAGGCTTTATCAACATGTGCTCCATTAGGGTAACTTCCCTAGAGTTGTGATACTCCTCCACACAAGAAATTAACAGTGATTGAGGGGTTGGGGGGGGGGTTTGAGCTCATCAGATAGAATACAATAGAATACAATTGTGTACCAGTGGAGATGTAATATCAATTGCCACAAGGTCAGTTCTAACCTACTCAACAAGAGCTATGTCTCTTGAGGTGATAATCCATAAGGAGGGGATGTCATGCAGCAGGGCCCATATATTTCCTGATTCAAAATGACTTTATCCTCTTGCGACAAAAAGGTTTCTAAAAAGACTGGGATTATCAGACAAAGAACGACAGGGTGACTGCACTTGCAATTCATGTTGGACGCTGTATGTGCTGGTAGGATCTTCTTGCGCAGTTAAGGTATGGGGATTTAGACACTGGTACTTCAGATTCGTCAGCTCTTCCCCACCACCTCTAGAGGCAGCAAAGGAATCCCCAAGCTGCTGCTTCACAGGCCTCAGTATCTCATAGAGGCACAGCTCCACCCTACTGATGAGGTCCAACCTGACCGGAACACATGTATGGGGTTGCTGTTGGTACTCTTGTTCAGAGGAAAATTGCCTTACATTTCGGTGCTGGACTGCCCCAGGGCAGGACAAAGACTGGTATGTTTTGGATATTTCTCCTCTGTGAAAGATAGTGAGCTAAAGACTCTGGGTAAGGCTCTCGTAACCGGGACTAATGTCTTGCAGAGGAACTCCCAGGACCCCCCTTGTTATTTACCTGTTGGAAAGGTGACAGGTCGGGGGAAACTAGGGTAGGTTCCTTATTGGGGTCTATAAGAAGAGCAGCCATAGTAAGTGGTGTCTTCACTCTGATCTACTCTCCACTCCTTGAGTTAAATTAACATGATATACCTGTGTCTTCTGTCTCCTGTCTGGTTTTGATATAAGCTAGTTCAAGGGGCCTTTCATTTCTAGTATTTTATAGGGTCCAATTAATTTGGACACCATCTTATTCTTTGAAGTGGGTAAGAGAACAAGGACTGATTGACTCACCGAGAATGAGCTGGAAATTGCATTTTTGTCATAATTAGCTTGTTGATTTTCTTGGGCCTGTCCCAGATATTTCCAGACAATTTCTCTCACTATTGCTATATGGGGTTGTAGTTTCTGGGCAGTTTGAGAAATTGGTAGGGTGGTCTCTTCTCTTTCCTCCCATGTTTCCTTCAAGATATCTGATATGTCTCGGTGTGCCCTCCCATATAGGCGTTGAAACAGAGAATTATCCAGATAAGCATGAGGGGTCTTTCTTGCTGCAAATAAGGCCCATGGGATCATCACGTCCCAGTTTTTCCCATCAGCCTCTAATAACTTGTGTAGTGTCCCCTTTAGTGTCTGGAAACTTTCAACTAAACCATCGGTTTATGGATGGTATACCGAGGTTCTGAGTGTTTTAATGTTGAACATCGCTTTCACCTTGTACATTAAACTGGACATAAAGGTGGTACCCTGATCTGTGGGGATCTTTTTGGGAAATTCTGCTATCAAGAGGAAAGGTAGTAAATGCTTAAATATTTGTTGTGTGGTGTTATTCCACAACCGGAAGGCTTCTGGATAACATATGACATAATCCATTATTACTAAGAGGAAACGATTCCCCAGTTTGTGTGTTTCTTGCGGCCCCACTATATCCATGGCTATCCTTGAAAATGGGACGTCAATGATGGGCTGTAGTTGTAAGGGAGTGGTGGGAACCGAGGTGAAGACTGTTTTCTGACAAATCTCCCATGTCAGTACAAAGTTCTTCACACCTGCAAACACCCTTGGCCATCGTAACTTTGGTGTTATCTAGCTTTGAGTCGTCCCAACTCCTTGGTGGGCCAAAGCTAGTTATAATACAACCTTTCTATGACTTTGTGGGACTACTAGTTGGGCACGAGGTACTCCTTCTGAGGGTGTGTCGCTCCAATATAATAGTCACTTTTGTAAAACGAAAAGGGACTGGCCTGGTTTTGTCCTTCTTCCGTCACTACTTTTGCAAAGGTTTTTGTAAGGATCGGGTCGTTCCTTTGGCCGAATGCAAGATCGGAAAGGCAGTTGACCTCATCCACTTCTTAGGATCTGCTTCCTCAAACCCCTGTGAGCCTCTAGCTGTTTCATCTTGGGTTTTTACCTCTTGGGGCACTGGGTACAAGGCTTTTTTCGATATCCCTTGGGCTATCTTTTCCCCTTGTTTCATGGTGTAGGGATTATTCCTGTGATTGTGTAGGAGGACTTTAACATCACCCCTATAATCCGTGTCGATGATCCCTGCCATCACATCGAACCCATATCTCAAAGCTAACCCAGACTTTGAGTCTAGTCTTACAGGTATTAGCCTACTTATTACCTACTAAAATAAGAAAAACATTTGAACTTTTACTTTTGACCGAATTGTTTTGATCAGTTTTTTGTTTGAAATTCGGTCACATTTAATTAAATATATATATATATATATAAATATATATATATATATAGGGTGGGGTATGGGAATGGGGAGGGTAGCGGGGGGAGGGGGGGTCTCCCTCCTCATTTTCGACCAAAATCAAAACGACCAAAACAAATTTGGTCAAATGTGAAAAGATCGAATTCTTTTGACCAAGTAGACCTAAACCGTCTTATGTATGTTTCTTTAGGAGGGTCTAGTGTTAGACTAGTGGCAATTAGACGTCTTTCACCTGGTGGTATTAGCTTCTCAGTAGTGCTCTGGAGGTCAAAGCTGATGGATTCTGCAGTAGTCACAGTAGGGCTTTTGGCCTTTGGACTTAACTTGATAAATTTAACAGGTCATCAACTTTTATTAGTTGGTAACGATCCCACCTCCTGACACCATATGTGGCAAGTCAGAAGAAGGACGCAGACTCTGATAAGCCATTTCATTATCTGTTATATTAAAGAGTAAGATAATGCCCATCTTTCCCTATGCTATGAGGCGTCCCTACCTAACAAAACTGGCTAAGGTGTTAATCGGTCGTTATTGAACGTCTTAACAGAATCTGTCCACCGTCCAGACTAACTCTAACAGACCCTACCACTAAGATAATAACGAAGGACAGGAGAGTGACTCCCTTCTCTTGGGCGCTTGCTTCCCTCAAAGTACTAGTCCAATAGCTGATTTTTAGATGATCTCTGGTGACTCTTTTGATCAGTTCATATCATTTGCTCAATACTTTATTGTGCTTTTGTTTCTTTTTTTCTTGATTAATATTCTCTGTTGGTTTATTGTTCTCTTGTTTCTTTCTATAGTTTTTCTTCTCTCTTGCCATGGTAAAGTTATCTAATATTTATAACTCCTTTGGTATTCTTTTTTCTTTAACACAATTCACAATCCTTTTCTGATCTCTCTTTGGATATGTATTTACATACAGCCTTATCCTCTGGCTTTTCTCTTATTACTCGACTCTCTTCATCAAATGTACTTTCTTTGCCTTGACTGATACAAGTATGATTACCCCAATAACGATTCTCATTCACTCCTCTGTGTTTCAATGTTAGTCTCTTTATCTTGACTGGGACGAGTATGATTGGTCCCATAATGATCCTCCGTCCCCCTCCCAGGTCTCCCGTTGTCCCTGTTACCTGTTGCTCTTAGGGATAACGTCACCTGGGCTTCTACATCCTCAGGGTTGGTTCCCTTTATCTCAACTGGCCCCTCTCGAAGGGTTTCTTCTTCGTGTCCTCATATAGGAGGACTATGTGGTATTTGAGATACTGTTTGGTTCAGCGCCTTCAGTCACAGAATGGTTTCAGCATTGTTTCTGCTTTTCGTAGTCACGCCCCCACTTTCAGCCTCTCTCCTTCTGAGTTCCAGGACAGCACACGTCTGTTAGGAAAGATTTCATAATTGTATATAATTTTCCCACCATGTGTCAACCCCCAAACTTGTTGCTGCTGTTTAGACACCATTGACTGGATTTGCCAGAGAAGCACAGCCTTCAGCTGCACTCCTCTGGGCGTTTGCTCACTTTTTATGGGGAAACTGACATGCCCTTAAGACAGTCAATACTGGGAGACTTTGTTTCCCTTATTTTACCATACAGCACACTTGGGTCTATAGTCCTTTCCAAAGGCCCTAGATACTCTCGCTGGACTTTTTATGAACTGTGCACATGTGTCATGGACAGGACTGGTGGCAGCTATCGTTTCACATTATTTTTAACCTTTTCTGCCATGTTAACCGCGTTTGGCACGAATAGGTGGCCTGGCTTCAAAATGGCCATGCAACAAGGTTCTTTGTCCTGTCCTTTGGCCATCTTGCCCCTTCACCTTCCCCAGGTCGAGTTGACCCGGGCCAGTCCTTATTTGGTCATGCACTTTCCCACGAATCCTAATGCTTTCGCGGGCTTCTGCATGCCTTGTGTGTATGCCTCCAGGATGTGGGCTGGAACGTCTGATTCCAATACACATCCTGGGTGCCAGAGAGTCTGGAGTGCCATGAATGACTGGGACCACCGTGGTCCGTGATTGGTCCACGTATGTAATGTGTGTTTGTGAGCAGATCTCCCATTGGTCCTCTCTGTTGTGGCGCAAAGGGAACTTTGGATAAGAGGAGGCTGAAAACACCACTACCAACAACCTGTGCAAGTTTGTTGCATTGGTGACCCTCTTGCCCCTAAAGCCTGCTGCAGTGAACCTGGGCCGATTCCTCCTCCTGGAGCGGAGAAATCGCCACTGTCCCATTTGGGAATCATCACTGTATCTCAGGAACTGAAAGGTGCTGAGACGTCCTTTTTGCTGCATTCAAACCTGCCAGCGACGTGGACTGAACTGGCGGAGTCTGGGTCTGCCTTCCTCGGGGACCGGTGAGTACACCTTACACCAACCGGTGGCCCCTAGCACAGGAGCCCATTTTTACACACGGGTGGCCCCTATGGGCCCCTTTCCTTTCCACAGCTATTGCGAAATAGCGACTCCAACCCACACTCTTGAACTGCCTCTGCCTTCAAGTGGAGGTCTTTCTTGAATAGTGAGAACTTGTTCTACATCACCTCATCCACCTTCCTGAGCTGCTAAAGACCCTCAAAGAGACCCTATTTCGCCCATTGGCACAAGCGCGTGCATGTACTGTTGAGCACAAGGCTCCTCTCTTGGTAGGGCTTGGACTGCCTCTTAGTTAGGTGTATTATTGATGTTGAACTGGGCCTAAAGATTAACTGCACTGCCTGTTTGCTTCCCCTCCAGGTTGTCGACATATTTCGTGCAGTCACCCCTTTGGACCCGTGTGTGTGTGTGTGTGTGTGTGTGTGTGTGTGTGTGTACTTAGTTGTAATAAATGTGTCTATATTTTAATATAACACCTGTCTGAAGTAATTTGTAAGTGTCCTTGCTCTGTGTGCTCATTTAGGTCCTTCAGTCACCCTCACCGCTCCTGAGACTGTCTTGAATGCCTGCCATAGCTATCCTGATTGGTCTGGCTTGTCCAGACGTTACCCTCTTCCAAGAAACTAGGCTGGCCTTCAGAACCTCTGCCCCTCCTGGTCAGAGTTCAGAAATCCATCTTAACAACGTCAGACTTCACTTCTCTCCTTCCGATTGCAAAATGCAGCATGTCTAATTCTGCTTCTCGGTCTTCCCCAGTTTGCTTCTGTACCAGCCCGCAAGCTGGTTTGTAACATGCAGGGTTTCTCTCATTTCCAGTCTACTCACCTCTCATGGATGACATAGCTGTGGGACTTCCCCGGAATACATCTAGTCTTTCTCTGTTTAGGCGTCTTCTCTTCTCCTTCACACATCATCCTCCTCGTCCCAGTTCAATGGATTTTTTCATTTCAAGAAACCTTTATAGTTTCCTCTTGATAATAACACATACTGGCTTTTTCTTCATACACATTTTCACAGGATATATCCAAAGAGTGATTGTCAAAATGTTTTCTAGGGAATTCCTCACAGGAATAGGAGCATTTGTCCCCAAAGGGGGAGTCTCTCTGGGTGAGGCCGCACTTGCCTCAACCCCTAGGGATGGTGTTGCAGAGTATGCTCATCTCCCTATCCCTTGGGAAGAAGGGACAAATTCCCGCGATTAGTCACAGTACAGATTTTAAGTAGTCCAGATACAATGTTCCTATTGCAAGGCATACAATCCTGATATATAACAGAAACAAGAAGAAAAGGATGCACAGTTAAGAGCATTTGTGTTATAGGGCCCCTAAGTGCAATGATTTCCTAATCTACTGTTGACCGGACTGGGTTCATTTTAGTAGATCTTTTTTGAGATTGCACTTGAACATAGGGTAGCAGTTTTCCAGTCTAAGGTTAACTGATAAGTGGGATGGAGTTCGAGCACACAGGGTGGTGGTGAAGGTATTGCCTTCCACTCGTTGCTTTTTTAAACTGGGTGGTGTTTGTTAGATATTTGGGTCATTGTGGTGTTGGAATCTTCTGGTGCTAGGGCACATGGCTTTGAATGCGGTTTTATCTTCTATAGAAAGCCATTTGAGGGCTTAAAGAGTACCAGTGATGTGTGGCACAGTTGAATGAACTGAAGTTGGTAAGTATGTGTTAAATTGATTCTCAATTAGATGACATGACAGTATTATAAATGAGATGGCTGTAGGGCTCCAATTTGCTCAATTTTGCGATTCATCTCCAGTAATGGTGCAATGCTACCAAACGTGTTTTTGAAAGAGGGATTTGCTTAAGATTTAATTCATTTTTGATGTGAACGAAAGATTGTTGTCCGTTAAGACATTGTATTTGGTCAGAAGTTGGTTGTCTATGAAAAGAGGCTAATTCAAAGGTAGTTGGTTTTGGAATTGAATACTAAAAAAGATTTTCGTTTCTTTTAAGCATTTAGGCAGAGGTTTTTTCCTGCCATCCGTTCTTGGATAATGCTGATATCGTTTGTAATGTGTGGGTGGTTGGACAGGTAGAGATCTATGTTGAAAGCAATTTGGAACGCATTCACGTAAACCTGAAAGTTGTTGGTGAAGGTGTTCAGTAGTTCTGCTAGAGGCTTCATATATACATTTAACAGCTACAATGAGAATGTGGACACCTTGGAGTACTCCCATCTTCAGTGTTTTATCACTGGATGTGAAACTCTTTGGTTGATCAGTTTTTGATGAACGATGACAACAACATAGGGCAGTATCTTTGAGTATTGTGGTTGTTGAAGGTGCAGATTGTGGTCCATCGGTTTGTAGGCTACCGACAAGTCAGTGAAATACGGGGCACTGTTCTGTTACCATCCTGTGCTTTTAGGAATGTGTTCCTTCATAAGCGAGAGGGCTGTTTCAGTGAAAGAGACTGTTATGCTCAAGAGAACTGTTGGGCCTAGTTTCTTTTTCAGTAGAGGGATGATTGTGGCTTCTTATACAGGAGATGTAAAATGCCTAGGCCAGCAATTCTACTGGCCACTATGTTTATGGTTTCTGATTGGCATATTATAGAGAGTCTGGGTTTACATTAAATATTGGGGTATAGAACATTACTTGTGTAGAAGATTTACATCCTAGGAATGCTTTGTGACTAGATAGTGTTAATATGAGGTCTAAGTAGGGTTTTTAATATCTGAGTGATCTTCTGGTAAGGCAGTGGCTCCTTGCAAATGGTGGTATTGAGTTATAGCTCTCTGCTTTTCTGTCAACACTCAAAGGCAGTCCAAGTACCTATATTAAGATTACTCCACCTTCTACAGAACACAGCTACGCTACTGTAATGTTGAGTTGTTTCTTGACATAAGCATATTACTTCCCATACACAGGTATCTCTGTTGACTTCCTTTATATTTAAAGTTTGCGACAATGGTTACATTTCTCATTGTGTAGGTCAATTTTGAGAGTTCCTGTTTGCTGGGATTATGTGTTTTAGCAACAATGCAGACGGCTCTTTTTATCCAGAGATTACCTGAGTGTCAGATGTGTGTTCGTGGTCCATTCTCTGGTTTAGGGTCACGTGCAGTCCTTTTATGTGTTGGTGCTGTGCATATTGTTGCTGGGTCGCAGTGTTTTTTTTAAATTTACGGCTTGCTAGTGTCTTAGGTTTGCTGACTTGTTTTTTCCGTTTTGGTCATGGCCTGGCTCAAGTTTGGTTGCATGGGTGGTTCTGTCTTTTTGGAACTATACATTTGCAGGTGTGGCAAGCTTGGACGTTGTGCATTAGAAATTGTGTGTCCTGTGCTTTCAGTGGTTGGTGGGTGCCTGTGTGATGATGAATTCATTCCGATGCCTTTGATGCTCGTCCCCATAACACCAGGTGTGAGTTGATTTAGGATGTCCCAACATTTGGAATTTCGAATTGCAGCTGTGACTGGCCTGGTCTGGCTATGGCAGGCTCATACTTGAATGTTAAAAGTATGGTTATTTATTTCAGTATTGTGGGGCTAATGGCTCATTCGTGTTTGAGAGTATTGAGGTTTGTCTTCGTTTTACAACCTTATTGTTGTTGCTTGCCTGATCCAGGGCTTATGCCAACCATCTTGGTAGCAGCTTTAATTGGTTGTGGATGGTCTGGGGTTTTGAGACTAAAACCTTTGAGTTGTGTTTGACTAGCTACCATGCTGGTTTGGGTGTTTTGAATGCCTCTGGTATGATGTTGTGTTTTCGCCTGATACTCCTTGCATGATAGTAGAATGTTGATGAATGGTGATTAATGACCGCTCAGAGAATGTTGAGTGAATGCATAGCATGTATGATTCTGAGAGTGTTGCTTAGAGCCGAGCTGGGTATGACTGACTGAAGATGGACAGGTGGGTGTCACCCTGAGCTTTGCCTTACAATAAGAGTAACTGGATTTCTGCAAATGAACTGAAATTTTATTTTGGACACTTTGCCTCCTGATGATTCCTGTGAAAGGAGAAACTTTCATTGGTATAACATCTCCTTCTCTCTTTGATACTACTTTCCAACATCTCTATCTCTCCCTTTCGTCTTGCTCCATTATTTTCCCTCTCCTCTCCCTCTGCCATCTCTACTTTTCCCCCTCTTGCGTCTCTACTCTTCATCTTGATCTCTGCTCTTTCCCACCGCCACACTTCTTTAATTTCTGCTCTTTGCCCCACCTCCTATGTTCATATCTCTCCCAACACTGCTCTTCTCTCCACTTCAGCTTCTCTTTCTCTCATCTCTGCTCTTCTCTCCACCTCCGCACTTGTTTAGCCCACCTCCATTTCTCTCTTGCTCCTCCAATCTCTTCTTCACCTCCTCCATCTTGGCTTCGCTCTCTTTCCTCATTCATTGCTGGATTGCCACTAACCACTCCCTATACTCTTGACTCTGGGAATTCTCGTCGGCCCTGCTCCCCTTTGTACTCTTGCACAGGGGCAGGGGGGCTGTGTTAATAAATTGCAAAAGTGAGTGCAGGTGCGATTGTCACGTGTGTTGGGGGATTGTCCACTATTAGTTTTGACTGCAAATTCAGAAGATGTTGGGTCTTGGCTAGTGATCTGCGCTGCAGCTCTGCTAGCTAACATAATCTAACATCTGGCGGCTATCTTTAATTATTTCCCATATGGTGTATGCCACTGTTGTGTTTATGGATTGGGCTACTGTTCTTGCCTTGGGGTCCTGCTCCAAGTCTTTGACCACTTTATGTACGTCAGAGCAAGACTGCACAAGGTCCCCCGACAACTTGTCAAGCAGCATTTGTGATCTGTTGCCTTTCAGCGAGCGTGGCCCGCTATTTGGTAAACTGCCAATATCCTTGGAGGCAATACCACAAGCTATGTGATGTTTGGATGCATTTCTTCTGTGCTGACCACTATGTGACCTTCCTCTATAATAACAATGGGGGGTATGTCAAAAGAGTTACAAAGGGCATAGCCCCAGAGTACTGCTTCAATCTACATATGTTCTTTGCCATGCAGTAGTTGCTAGATATACCCATAAGGTAGTCCACATGTCTTTATGCCTGCACTTTTTTGTTACTGTGGATATATACATTTCATCCTTGTCTGAGCTATAAATAAGCTTTCCAATAAACAACATTTTCATAAAAAGTACACAACGTCTCATACTAAGCAGTAATAATCAAAATTACAGTACATTGTATCATATTTTACGCATTCTAGCATAATAACTATAGCCAATGAATTCAAGGAACATACAAATAATACACATATACAAGTACAAAAGACAACACAAACAGGAAGAGGCAAAAAGGGAAAAAGAGAAAGAAGAAAGAGAAAAAAGAAAAGAAAAAAAAGGGGGGCCCTCCTTCACCAACATTTTCGTAAAAGGCACAGTCATATCTGTTAAATTTACAATTCCATCACCACCTCAATCATAAAGAGCCACAAAAGGACTCCATAACATCATGTAATCCTCTTCTTTATCTCTATTTGTCAAAGAAATCTTATCATAATGTGATAAAACCTGCAACTCCGACAACCACTCTTCAATACTAGGCTTTTTCCTTGTTTTCCAAATCCTGAGGATAAGCTTAATAGCTACCATAATAACCCTATCAATCCAGCAAGAATGTTTTCTAGTGCGCACACACCTTTCTTTATGTGAGAGTAAAATGATGTTAACAGCGGATCTTTGCAAGTGTATACCAAAGATCAAATCAATCCTATCAATAACCTCTCTCCAAAACAATTGTACTCTCGGGCATTCCCACAGTAAATGTAAAAGAGTACCTCTATTATTGTTACAACACCAACATAATTCACTTGATCGTAACCCCAATTTAAACATCTTAACTGGTGTCCAATACAGCCTTCCAATGATTTTCTGTCGAATCAAACGTAAACCCATATCTACTCCTAAGTACAAATGCACCCTCAAAACACCTCTCCAATCTAAGTCAGAAAGGACCCTATTAACATCATGTGACCATATTTCCTTCAATCTAGTCCATGCTAATTGATGTTTTTTTTCTACTGGCATGAAATGCATGTAGGTCCGTACATTGTATCCTTGTCCATCTAACAATTTGCTAATCTCTGATTTCCTCCCAACTGAGCCACCAGTCATATCCAACCTTTGATTAATCATGGAAGCTAAAGCCAAATACCTATTCATCTCTCTCCGTCCCAAGTTAAATTTATGCTGCAATTCCTCAAAGCACAACACACTATCACCATCCATCACAACCGCTAGTCTCAAAATTCCCCTATTAATCCAACTCAACCATCTCAGACATTTATTATTAATCTGTAATGCTTCATTATGCCATATTGAAGCATCAGGACTAAAGCCATAACCCTGTTCATTTTCACTATACCAAATCCCTATCACCTGTCTGGTTGCCACCACCGGGATCAGTTTCAACCTTGTACGTGGTAGTTTACCCATGCTATAGCTACTTAAGTCATATGGAGCGCAAATTTCTCTTTCAATACGCAACCAAATTGGTTCTTTAGTGTCCCTATCTCTAAAGTAATACAAACTCTTTTTAAGCGAAAAGGCCCTGTAGTATTTCATCAAATCTGGATACCCAAAACCACCTTCCTCAACACTTTGTAGTAATTTGTACTTTGGTACTCGAGGTTTTTTACCAAGACCCCATAAAAAGGATTGAAAGAGTTTATCAACTTTTATTAATTGTTTTTTAAATAATAATAAAGGGATGGACTGAATTACATATAAGAGCTTAGGCAAAAGAACCATTTTAATCGCATTAATTTTCGCCCACACATTCAATGTCAAACTCTCCCATCTCCTGATCAGTAATGATATCTTTAAGGTTACTTGGTCCAAATTATATTGCAAAATTGTATTCAAATCACCAATAATATGTATTCCCAAATAAGTGGCGCCTTCTTGTGACCTCTTACAGTTCCATGAGCGCAAAATACTATTATCACACATCCTAGACAAAGGGAACATTTCAGTTTTATCCCAATTTACTTTATACCCCGATATCTCTCCTACTTCTTTAAACATTTCTTTTATCACATCCCCACATGTTTCAGGATTCGACAATAAAAGCAACATATCATCAGCATATGATAACATTTTTACTTCAACCTTCCCAATCATAATACCTTTTATCAGTTCACATTGCCTAATGTAAGCAGCTAGAGGTTCTAAAGCCAAATTAAACAAAAATTGTGACAATGGGCAACCTTGTCGTGTGCCCTTTGACAACGAAAACGAGTCAGAAATCACTCCATTAACCAACACTTGAACCCTAACATCACGAAGGATACATTCAACCATTTTCAGAAATGTTCGTCCAAATCCCATTTTTACTAACGTGTACTCCATAAATTTCCAATTAACCCTATCAAAGGCTTTTTCAGCATCAAAAAATCCAATAACATTATTCGAGCCTTTACCATAGTGTTCTCCAATCACATTTAGCACTGTTCTTATATTATCATATCCCAATGTCCCCAGTATGAATCCCACCTGAGATTCATCAATCAGGTCCTCTATACAAGACAATAATCTATTAGCCCATATTTTAGTAAAAATGTTCAGATCAACATTCAGTAAAGAAATAGGCCTATAATTCCCACATTTCTTATGATCTTTATTAGGTTTTGGGACCACGATAATCAGTGCCTCTTTCATCGAATCACACATTACACCTGATGCAATAAACTCATTGTAGAGCTCACACAAGATTGGCGCCAATTGGGTATCATACATTTTATAACACTCTGCAATCACACCATCTGGTCCCGGTGATTTCCCATCTTTCAATTGAGATATGGCAGTACATATCTCAGCAAACTCAATCCTAGAGTCTAGTAAGGTTCGCTTATCAATAGTCAATTTAGAAAGAGAAATCTTATCAAAGAAAGATCCCAAACTATCTGCAGTAGGATTCAACTCTTCCTTATACAGTTGCTCATAAAAACTCCGGAAGTATGTGCAGATTTCTCCATTCTTGTGCAAAGTTCTACCGTCTTTAGTTTGAATAGAAGGAACACATGTATCAGTCACTAACCCTCTAAGCTTGTTGGCCAACAATTTGCCATTCCTATCACCAAATTCCCAAAACAGTTGTTTCGAATAAAACATGCCACTACCAGCCAAATTCTGCACATGATTCTTCAATTCCGCCTATAGTTTTTTCTACCTCAGTTTATTTTGGTCTAAATCATCACTTGCACAAGCCTTCTGCAATTTTTTAACTTCCATTTCTAGTCTTCTAATCTCTACCTGATTTTTCTTCTTTACATGGGCAGTTTTACTTATCAGTTCCCCTCTTAATACTGCCTTAAAACAATCCCAGACAGTCTTCATTCCTGTTGAATCTCTATTTTCCTCAAAATAATGTGTAATAAGTTCATCCAAACCCATTGTAATCGAATCATCCTTAAGTACGCTAGCTTGCATGCTCCATCTTTTAGATTTCTCGCCTGTATTCCGCAAAAGCAACTGCATATCCAAGAGAGCATGATCAGAAATACCCCTTTCCTATTTATTTGACGCCACTACTTGGCTACATAGTGTAGTACTAACAAAAAAGTTGTCAATTCTTGAGTATGAGTTATGTACAGGTGAATAAAAAGAGTATTCCTTTGCACCATGATGAAGTTCTCTCCAAACATATACAAGTCTATATTTAAATACAAATGCCCTCAGTTCTTCACTAACCTTTACATTATATCTGCAGTCTGATTTCCAGTCCATCACGCTATCCATCACTATATTAAAATCTCCTCCTAATATCAATGACTGACCTTCCATACTATCTAGCAATAAACCTAATTGACCAAAAAAAGAAGTGTTCGGCGAGCAAGGCGCATAAACAGTTCCATTTGTCAATTTCCTGCCATCATATAATATATCAAGCAATAAAATTCGACCCTCTTCATCTGATGCAGTTTTCTCAATCTTAATCGGTAGACCCTTTTAAACAATATACTGACAGCTCTAGACCTAGAATCATAACAATTTGAAATCACCTGGGAGTATTTTGCGTTGAACAAATATTTTTCACTTTGGTCATCCAAATGAGTTTCCTGAAGGTAAATCACATCAGCCTTGCCTCTCCATAACCTTGCCAAAACCTTACGTCTTTTCACAGCATTGACCCTTAACATTCCATGAAATGAAAGTCAATGGAGCCATATCGTTATACCCTGACAAAATAAAGCCATATAGTAAACTTTATATTCAGAAGGGAGGGTCCAGAAAAGGGGAGAGAAAGAAAAAGCAGACCAGCAAGGAAACGACAAAAGACGCATAGAAAGACAAACAAACAGAAAGCTTGAGCATCGTGTAACTCTACTAGTCTGATAAACATCAGACACAAAATAAGCATATATCTGTACATCAAATATCATATTCTGAACTATACCCACCAGAAATTCCATGCCCAAACAAACATGAATATAATAATCAATACAGACCCCGTGCCATCTATAACCATGTAATTCTCCCCATCACTTCCAACCCACCAACTATCAATTACATACCCCTCACATATGATTATGCACTATACATATATTGGATTACCCACATACCCATTACACCCAATCACCACATTTATGCCTTCCCATCAACAACTATCTTCATATTTCCAATCATCAAACCCAATAAAAAAAATTCAAAGAAGGTAGCAGGCGCTCCTCTCCAGAAAGAACATGGCCTGATAACCTGTTCTGAGATGAGAGTTTGCAGCACACGCTTTTTGCTCACTGTACCTTTCACAGATGGGAAATATCCATTTGCATATCAGTCTTTGTCCCGCCCACATGGCCAGTCCAGCACCGAAATGCTATGGCAATTCCTCTCTGAACAAGAGTACCAAAAGCAACCCCATACACGTGTTTCAGCCTTGTTGGGCCTCATCAGTGAGGTGAAGCTTTGTCTCTCTGAGCACAGTGAGCAGGGAGTCCACGTCTGGTTGCCCCCCAGGTAACTCAGGGTGACCAACCCCAAGTTCCTTGCAAACATTTAAAAAAAAATTGAAACCATCAACACAAATAACACACTCCTATTATATCTATGCCCAAATTTATCACCTACTGTAAATAACAGTAAATTATATCTCCATCAACTGATGACCCCACACTCACAGTAATGTAGTAAGCAAACAGAGTCAACCCCAAACATGTATTCACAAATCAGTCCCATTGACAATGAACTGCAACATCTGAATTAGTATGGCAATCAAAAAAGTTCAACACTATACTCGAATAACAACAGTAAACTTAAAGACCAAAATTAACCTTCCCTAACTTATCCTTCTACAACATCTCCTCTTTCTTCATTTATCACACTCAACGACAAACACACCCACAACTAAGTCAAGTAGTAGGCAATGGAGAATTTTTTCGTGATTACAGCATGTCATTAATACTCCATCACATTTCCAGATCATGGCTATAATATACCATTAAACCCTTGTAAATGTAGTTATCAGGCTGAGACATAGCCATTGAGTCCACATGAATCACTAACATACAACAGTCAATACACCTATGTACTATTACATTCATATATTTTTCCTGGCTCACAAGTAGTATTCATGACGCACCACCCACCTAGCCAGCCAGTTCAGTTTTGCCAGATTCACATGTAGAAGTGAGTTCAAAGCAACACGCGACCCAATTCTCAAGCCGCAATTAATGCTATATATAAACTTAATCACCACAGACATAAATGCCTAACTCACTACATAGGTCATTAAGGTGGAAAGTATGTGTTTCATTCTCACACACATAGCCTCACATCAAAAATCTGGACTAGCTGTCAAACAACACACATCTCGGGCAATATATTGATAGACCACCAAATGGATTAATCCCACCACTGTCCGCATGTTACATTGACCTCCAGCACCCCCACAACCCACGATTACTGTCCCCATTGAACTAAAAAAAAAACTTTGCCTATTGCAGTCATAGGACCATAGTAGCGTAAAAACAGGCACGTTTTACACACGGACACAAGTGAAATGGTAAGACTAGTTAAATATTAAGAACAATGTTATGATCTGTAGTGAGTGCGACCATCAGCCATCCTGCAGTTAGCTGAAGCCTAAAAAAAAAAAAAAAAACCTAGGGGAAGAGACGTATAACGTATTGCGCAACGTGTCCTCATAACTGTTTTACCATTCAGGTCTCATATGTACCACGTTGGAGAAAGTCTCTTCTTCTCTCTTCCCGGAAACATCAATGGTGCAGTCACAAAAAGGAAAAAGACACAGTACCTTTTCAAGGATACAGGGACGACATCTGTGATCACTAGAGCAGAGGAACAGTAAACAGTAAATCAACTCTGAAATGTTGCGTAACCCATTTGAACAATCCACAACGGCTTGCAGAGGTCCAGGACACCGTCCCTTAACCAATACGGAAGACAAAGCACTACCCCATCTGTTGCTCTCTGTGACATTTCGAAACTCTTTTTTCACACTTTTGCCTTCTGCCATCTCCACTTCATCTTCAATCTGCAGCGCCTTGAAATGACCTGAGTGTGGAGTTTAGCGCTATGCTAAACCATGCGTAAATAAATGAATCGCTGTCTAGTGCAAACCATTCAGGTTGAGACGCCTCCTTCCGGCATTCCGTGTGCTGCAGTCATTTGCACGATCAGTGTACGTTTATAGGTGCAGTACCGGCAAGAAGGATGCCTTTAATACCAGGTCAGGATGGATTGAATGAGGCTATTTTTTCAGCGTATTGTGTTTACGCTACAGCGCCAACACGACATCGCCAAATAGACAGACACAGGATGAGTGTCTGAAGGGGACAGTGCTCCTGTCTTTTTAGATGGTTAACAGTGAAAAGTCTGTTAAACAAACACAGCTTCCTTTGTGTGTTCATGTCCCGGTTTCTGTTTCACGTGGAAGTGCCGTGAGGTCCAAAATGAGAATTTAATTCTCCATTGCCGCTTATTTCACAGTGAATCAAGCTCCATGTACTGTATTTGCAGTAGCCTCCTTCCTCACACTAATGTGATCTATGACTGCCATCTAGTGGTACTATTATATAACCGCAACAGAGCAAAGGAAAACAGTTCAATGCTGTGTCAAGATCCCATACCGTAGCCACAGGGAAAGGAAGTACTGTTCCACACGTCAGCATTAACCATCACGTTTTTAATGAAACGTAACACAGCGTGGCTCAGTTCCAAAGTGCCTTTCTCTACACTCCATATCATTGGGTATCCAAGTCGGTGCCCGCAATCTTTTCAAGGCCAAAAAAAAACAAACAATCCAATTCCGTTATTATAACGGTGTTTCATGAGGCAGCCATCTTCTAAAAAAAAACACATGTAGAAATAACAAATAATAAAAAATAAAGATCATTAAGATGAAAAATAAAAACACCAAATGTCCACAGATCCAATTCCCCTTTCAATGTAACTCCGATCTTCCGTAATCTGCCATCAGCTTCCAAACCAGACGATGTCCCCTCCATTGGGTCCAAATCCAGGTCAGTCAAAAAAGCCTCTGCCAATTTGCATTCAATTATGTAGTACTTCAGATTCTTCTCACTGGCTTTAATTTTTGCTCCAATTAAAGTCTTCCTCTTGTCCATAATATCTTTGCTCAGGTCTACAAATACCATTATTTTGTTGCCACCCCAGGCAAGTTCTTTCAGCTCTTGAGCTTTCCTCAGTACCAGCTCCTTTACAGGGAATCTCAGGAACTTGACAATAATGTGTCTTGGTCTCTCACCCACGGATGGTTTGGGGCCAAGTGATCGGTGAGCCCTCTCTATTTCCAGTGAAATAGCTAAGTCCAAATTCAACATTTTTGGCAAAACCTTATGTAGGAAATCAATGGCATTTCCCCTTTCTGCATTTTCTGGAAAACCAGCAAAGCGCAGATTGTTTCTCCGTGAGAAATTTTCCTGTTCAGAAAGCTTCAAGGCGATCTTCTCATTAGTTGCTCTCGGCTCTCTAATCTGGTCCATTAATTTCAGGGTCCTCTCATCCACCTCATTTAAATGTTCCTCTGCAGAGTCCACCCTCTTGATGACTGTTGCAAACTTCTCTTCTGATTTCAAAAGAGCATATTTTTTAGCTACAACGCAAGCTTCGTTAAAGAATCAGAGTCTGACTACCACCAGCACTTTGCTTATGTCCCTCAAGAGGTACTTGTCAAGCGCTAATGTAAGGGGGATGTCCACCATCTCCTGTAGGGTTGCAGCCACACTTCCCCAAAAACAGGCACGACTCGGGCAGTGCCAAAACATGTGTATAGTATCAGCTGGGGAGCGGCCCCATTTCATGCACTCGTCTGAAGCACCCTGTGTACATTTAGAGAGTTTTGCCGGCGTATAATGTAGCTGGTTTAACAGCTTAAACTGAATTGATCTATAGTGGGCACAGAGTGACCCCTCTTTAGTCAGCTCGCAGCATTTCTGACTCTGTGAATTGGATCCCCCAGTCATGTTCCCATTTCTGCCTTTTACTAATCTTCGTAGTTTGGGCATTCAGAACCAGTACATATAGTCAGGATATTATCCACCTGGGTACCCCACACGTGACAATTGCATCTTTGAGTGGGTGAGTTTCAGGCTCATGTGGGAACATTGGCCATAGTCGTTTTGCTGCTGCTCTTATTCTGTAATATTGAAAAAATAATAATTGAACTGCTAGCAACTTTAGCGATCAAGTCATCCACAGACACGAACAGCCCACCCAGAAAAAGGTCACTCAATGTTAAGCCAACACTGTCTCCCCCAGATTTTTGCAGACCAACATCAAAACCTGGAAAATTCCAGAGTGGGATTTCTTTGATTTCTTTATGATAAAGCACTGTGAGTTCAGTCTGACAAACAACCTGGCCCAGGCGTTAACAGTCATATGGACTGGATTGATGGTACAGGAGTCATTAAACCTATCACTAAAAATAACTGCCTTGAGGTTAGAGGGGGGTGCTCTGTACTCCTCAAGCATCAGGTGCACCACTTCAGGCTCTTGCGAGTACCAATACCCTGCATATTGTGCCATGAGAGACAAGGTAGTACAATTCCACATACAGGGCCACTAGCACCCCTCACTCATATGGTTTTGTGAGCTACTCCCAACTCATGCTGGCTGTAGCAGACCCACATAGGGACCCTACCATCATGGAGTCTATGGAAGAGAAAAAAAACCTACCCGGCCAGAAGGGGATGTTACAGAAAAAATAGAATAGCTTGGGGAAGACTATCATTTTCAGCAAAGACAACTTACCAGATTGGCAGTTTAGATCTTAAGTTTATCCTCTAAATGCTGCATCTATTCTGCATAATTATCCGCGTACAAAGTATGGTGTTGTCTCGAGACCCGGATGCCCAGGTTTTTGAATCTTGCATGCGCCCTGTGGATTCCCATTAGGTCATACCTAGGAAGTGTGGCGTCAGTAAGAGGAAATAGTTCAGTTTTTGTTTTATTGATGCTATAGCCGGAGTGTTTAGTGAATGTATATATTTTGTTCATCATAGGACCAAGATTGACATCCGAGTCGTGAATATATAGTAAGGTGTCATCCACATACAAAGATATGACCCGTGGGGATCCTCGCATACGTATCCCTCTGTGCCCCATGTTTCCCCCTGATGATTGCAGCAAGTGGCTCTATTGTCAGTGCGAACAGTAGGGGAGATAAAGGGCACCCCTGCCGTGTCGCTCTATGGAGGCCTGAACTTGGGGACAGCTTGGAATTGGTCCTCACTCTGGCTCTGTGCCGAGAATAGAGAAGTTGTACATAGTTTAGGAAAGAAACCTCAATTTAAATCGACACAGGCCCCTTATCCGATACTGTCATGACAGAGTCGAAGGCTTCTGATTATCTTGGGATGCCGCAACTGTTTTAGATGCAGATCAATTTGGGTAATGATACCGTAAAAACCTACGGAGATTGAACGCGGTGGACCGAGTCGGGGCGAATTCCGACTGGTCCGGGTGTATCAGGCCAGCCTATGGGGGAGGAGTATGGATGCCAAGACCAGCTCAAAGATCTTTTCATCCGTATTTATTAGTGATAGTGGCAGATATTTAGTGACTTCATTCGGCGGGCTGCCAGGCTTTGCCAGAACTGTTATTATAGCCTTACGCATAAACAGCGGGAGGCACCCAGTGACAAGGGAATCCTCCCACACATGTAACAGATGTGGAGCGAGGACTGCACTGTGTTATTTCATAATGCTCAACCCACGGGCCATCTGACCCCAGGTCTTTACCCGCCGTTAGAGCGGCAATGGCCAGAGATATTTCCTCTGCAATGATAGGGGTGTCCAGTTCTAGGTTTGCTTCTTCTGTTTGTGCTGAAAGATCTATGTCCTCCAAATATTGTCTAAGCTCCTCATCTGAGCTCACGTCTCTGCAGGAGCGTAGGGATGCATAGTATGCCTGAAACTTTGTGTTGATGTCATCCTCTGCAGTCATGGTGGCTCAAGAGGCCACAGTGATGCTAGTAATAGCACGGGGTGTAGTCTATTTTCACTGCCCTAGCGAGTGCTCATCCTGGTATATCAGACTCGCCATATTTACAAAAGAGTACTGGTTTATTAATATATAACACTTGTCCCAAAGGTCCTGGAAATTTAATAGGTTGCCCTTTTTCAGCCCTTGGAGAGCTTTGTCCTTCATCCTGCCATATTCGTTCTCCGGAATGGTAGAATAGAGCACCACTGAACACACATTATTACTAAAGAACTCTTAAATTCTGGTATAAAGGGCCTAATTCACAGACGCGTTTTATAATGGCAAACCCCGATTGGAGGGGGTCTGTGAATTAGGCCCAAAGTGTTTCTGTGAGATTGGGATCTTGTAGCGGTGTAGGTGACATACGTTAAAGAGGACAGGGTCTGCTTGAGTGAGTAACGACCAGGGACAGCACGATCGGAGAGTGATCAGAGAATGTATGCAGAAGGAGGGAACAGCCCGTACCCTCCGCGTCAGCTCTGTGGATAGAAGCCAATAATCGATCCGTGGCATGGAATCATGGACTGTAGAGTAATACGTACGTAGAGTAATATGAATCCTCTCTCACTGTAGGGTGTAGCCTCAGCCAGACGTCCGACATGTGTAGCTGCAACATAATCTGTGTTCAGGTTTGTGCCGCTAGAGTGAGCGGCCGGGGGGCATCTGAGGAGCGATCCATGGTAACATCAATGATCGTATTCATATCCCCCTGTCCTCCAGACCACAGTTGTATAAATATGCCCAATTAGTATACCTGAAAGGGCCCAGTAGAAGTCAGGGTCATCCACATTGGCACCATAGGAGTTGACTCGAATTATGTCATCTCCGTCCAATATTCCCTTTACCACAACATATCTCACCTGAGGATCGATATAGCTTCTTCTATCCACAGTGAATGAGATGGTGGGGTGTATAAGTGTCATCACACTGTGAGCCTGTAAGGAGTATGATGTGTAGAATCTGTGCCTGCCCAATTTGGGGGCAAAGGATTCATGCACTGGGCCCAATGCATGCGTCTCTTGGAGCAGGAGGACCTTAGGGGCATGACCCTCAAGATATGTCAACAACCTCCTGGCCTTAAATTGGTTATTTATACCTCTCCCATTCCAGGAGATATTGGTCAGCACCCCAGCGGCCCCTGTTCATTCATACCAGCCATTGCGATATATTAGACCTCAAAAGGACCAGCGCTGTACAACCAGAGCTCCCATTCATCACATTATACAGTTTGCCTGAACTGTTAAACTTTTAAATCCAAATACAGGGCCCTCCTTGCTCCCTGCCCCCCCTTCCTTCACCCATATCGCACACCACCATCTCCCCCAGCTTGATGATGTATGCCCATATCAACAACAACTGAGAACTCCTGGGGTGCAGTGCGGCTTGTCAACGATCAGGGCCTGTTGTGTCTTAGATTAGGTTCTCTTTAAGCAAGCTGTGTGGTAGTTGACCCAAACATTCACTCCCCTGCATCGGAAGCACAAGGGTCAGCGAGCACACAAGGGCTTCATCCAGCCAAGGGATAGTGCCAGCAAGGCTTTCGAAGAAGTGCACCCTTCCTCCTACCTATTGTATGCAGAGTTTGGCAGGAAATCTGAGGGCGTAGGGTATCTGCCGGAGTCGTAGCAGTTGCTTCACTGGGCCGTAGCTTCTATGCTGCACCTGGTAGCTTGCGGCAAAATGATGATATATATGAATTTTAGTGGATTTGAAGTGTAGGGGTCTACGCTCTCTGGACAATTTCAGTATGAGGTCCCTGTCTCTGTAATTTAACAGTTTGAAAATGATCGTGCATGGAGGTGCTCTAGGTTTGGGTACCGGTGTGAGGGCACAGTGGGCCAGCTCCACCAGAAATTGGGCAGAGAATTTCAGAGCCCCTAGCAGTTGTTGGAGGAGCTCCTCAGTGAATGGCTCCATTGCCCCCCTAATAGGGTTTTCCTGGATGAGTCTCATTCCTATGGCTTGTCGCAGTAGTGTCCCCATCGGAAAGCATCAACCTTGTCCATAGCATCCCTAGTTAAGCCATCACTTGCTTGTCTACTGCTCATCCATGTTCCTCCAAAGGGTCATCTGCCATCAGATCTCCAGAGGATACATTTTGTATATTATTTCGGCATAGGTGAATTTCTGTTTGAATCTTCTACAGCATTGGGATTTTTCAAGGCATGTCACCTGTACACGTAGCAAAAATATAAATGCAAGAGACTACAGTCAATGGTTGCCCACCTGCACACACTTCAGATCTGTCGTTTCAAAACAGACTACTCAATTTATGACATAAGACATTAAGTTTAATTTATTTTTAACAAAATGGAAGAAGAAAATACAAAAAATTAAACAAAGAGAACCTCATATCCTGTACACATTGAAAGATAATTCAATAAACATAACATTCGAAAAGGATAACAGGATAATTGGTAGAAAGAAATTGCTAACTAATCCTTATAGTCTTGTCCAGTCACAAACAATATGGTAATTCAAAACGTGGTTTAAAAAAAAAAGTTATGAGTGTATATAACAATGTTATATTGTATTAGGCAATGATGTAAATAAAAATTCAGAAATAAACATTCAATGTTCTTTACATTGGCGCGATGGTGGAAGTCTCAAGGAGCACTATTGTGGCAGAGTTGAGAGGAGAGTAGCCTGAAGGGAGAGCTGTGTGTCTGTCAGAAAACCCTTAGGCTAGGACCCCTGCCGTCTCCCCTTCCCCATTCAACCAACCAAAGGTCTGAGGGAGACCTTGGGACCTAACTTGGAGACTCCTTAACATCATGTGTGTGGCTGTGAAAAAAGTGCCAGAAACGCTTACTACAGAAAGACTGTAAGTGACCAATCCCCCACTTCCCTCTCAGCCCTGCAAGGATTCATGGAAGGGAGGCAAAATTCAACTACAGAAAATGTATGCTTTTGATAGTTTATTTGTTTGAATTCTGAATACTCATTTACGTGTTACTCAAAATAAATCAAGATGGGCAGTTCTTTAGCTCCCTGCTGAAACATTAATTCTAGAAGCTATTTGCTTTTCTTTTGATACACTTTAGATTTTCTAACAAGACATTCTTATATTTGCCTGCCTCACCTACGTCAATATGCTTTTTAAACCTTGCCTCGCGCTGTTCAGTGAAAATACAAAGGTAATGCAGAAAATCAGTGATTACTGGGATCTAATTACCACTGTTTTAGGATGCTGTACTCTGCTGTTCTCCTTTTCTCATGTATCCTATTAGTATATTTTAACTTCCAGGTTAAAGACATTAAGGCTGACTTTGTACATGTATTTATTTTTAATTAGTCAGCCTCCTGCTCTAACTCAGCTGGTGGCCTTGTACATAGGAAGGACCTGCACCCTGTGGAAAGATCCTGCGGTAATGAACTGGCTGGAAGTGAATGTTAGAGAAGTGTTGCGGATGGTTGATGCTAATGACCCACTTGTAGAAGAGTCAGACAAAAAGTAAGTATAGCTTTTTCTGTTTTTATGTTAACTTAATTTTGTACAGAGTTTGCAAGATGCTGATCCTTGGAAAATATATCCAAAGTAGGTTGATGCCCCATGTGGACTTTACATTTTTGTTTGTTTAATTAACCTATATATTCTGGATTGATAAAAAATAATTTGGAGTCGATGTTTGTTAGCTCGCTAATGCATGTGAGACTCATCGATGATGATCCCCTTTTTACAATAAAGTTTCATCTGCTTCAGACTGAGGCCCACCCAAAATCCAAGTCCCTTTCTTTCCTCTACATGAGGGGACTCCTGAACCCTTTTGACAAAGTCTATCCAAAACAAGTAGTTCTCATCTTAATTTTTGAATTGCAAAACCTTCAGCTTTCACCACCTCAGTGTTCTCCTCTCTTGTCGTTATTCGGTAACCCCGCATGGGCTGTTGTTCTAGCTTTCATCCCCTTGGAGTGTTATTCTTATTATGGATATTCAGTAACCCCTTGTGGGTTGTTATTCTTGCTTTGACCCCCTCAGAGTGATATTCTTTCTTGTGGATATTCAGTAACCCCTTGTGGGGTGTTCTGATTTGCTTCAACCCTCGAAGTATTCTTCTTACTCTTGGGTTTCGTACAGTGCTCTTTCGGGTATTAACTTTGCTTTCACCCTCTTTGGGATTTTCTTTTAATCTATGCCTTTCTATAGTCTTACTGGGCCCCGTGGATCCCCTTTCTTAGCGTTATGACCTTCCTCATGATGGAGTCTGAGTTCTGCCGCCCTTCTCCTAATTGGGAACTGCGTACCTGCTTTTCCTCTGTGTTAGCCATTAGTGGAGGAGGTTTCTTGTTCCGTCCGGGAACCGTAATTTTCGAATCTTCGGTTACCTTCTGCTTTGTTTAGGTGCCTCAGTTTGGGCATGCACGTCTGCCATTGTTGTTGCGATTCGGTCTCTCTGGTCCCCAGTTTTCAGGTGTCTGGGCTTTGATAGCTACTGGAATTGGCAGAGATCCGCAGACCTCTAGCTCTCTCCACCCACCACATATCCAGGGTGGTCCTGCCTTTAGGATACTCCCCCCCCCCCTCAATTTGCATGGTCACCTACAAACAAAAGATCTGAGCACCAAGTACCCAAGTACACCCCTGAGAAACTGCATTTGTAGTCAAATCTGCCACATAAGCAATCAGTAAATGGTTCCCTACTTCGAATTACACACTGTAGTCCCTGAACTGCTTCCCCTCCAAAGACGACTAGCCTAATGTGCATGAAGTCGAAACATTGGACTTGTGTTAAAACTATGAAAACTGTTTAGAACTAAGGAAAACTCATTTGTCAGAGACTTTGGGGTCATTACGAGTGCAGCGGTAAGGGTTTAACGGCGCCGGTAAGGATGCTGGTGCCGTTAACCCCTTACTGCCATATTACTTTGTCCCTTAGCGGGTCCCACTAAGGCCGCTAAGGGACCAGGGAGCTAATAATGGGCCTGTTGCCATACTTTTATGGTTTTGGCAGTGCCTTATGTGATGTCTCCTAATTGTTATAGGTTCCTGAATGTTGCGCATTGTTCTAGGCGAACGGTCAGGAGCCAGTATGGCGTTCCTTTAGGTTGTATCTGCACATGAAAGTAGAACTATTGAGGAATGTAATTTCCACTGCTTGATGGGTGTAGGTTAAACTTTGGCTGTAAGCATTGAAGAGCCAGGTTTTTACACTTTTCCTGAATTTCAGTTGGCCTTGAGGGTGCAGATTCCCTTGTTAGCACGTTTCAGTGTTTTGACTCGTAGTGGAAAAGGCAGACCCTCTGTGCCTTTCTCTGCAAAATCATCTAGTTTCTAATATTTTGTCATTTCTTGTTCTTGAATCTCTGATTGGTGGAGTGAAATCCTGTCTAGGAGGAATTCTGCTCCTTAAACATAATGTGCTCTGTGGGCGATGCAGAGAGACTTGAATTAGATCCTTTTTTGGATTGGTAGCTAGTGGAGTGTTCTGAAAGCCTGCATTTGTCCCCTCCTGTTGAGTCCGAGTAGTAGTTTGGCTGCTGTGTTTTGGATGCAGTGGACAGTCCAGCGTACTTATGTAAATGCTGTTTGTGTAGTTGATTCTTGAACAAATTGGGGAGATATGTTTACTATTGTGTTGATTTGGAGTTTCAGCATGAGTCGGTTGCCTAGGTTCTTGGTAATTTTATATGGTCTAGGGCAGTTAACCATTTCCAAAGGCAGTGGCATAGGTGTTTCAGGTGTGACATGCAGTGAGACTATCATTATTTTCGATCTTTGTGGGTTAAGTTTTAGGTAGTTGACAGTCATCCCATTTGCTTATTTGTGTAGGGCAATTGCTGTGGGATAGTGCTCGAGTTTCCATAGTCAGTCACTTTGTATATGTTTTGTATGCCATCTGCATAGTTATAACAGGTGAGCCTATAAGATTTTAAGATCTTCATCAAATGGGTCATATAGGTGTTGATAAAGAGCGACAAACAAGAGACTTGCTCCTTGGGGAACTCCACATGTATTGGTTTGTGGGTGTGAACTGAAAGGGGGCGGGGCAGGTGATGGATTTCTGTTCTGATCATTAGGCAATATCTCATCCATTGTAGAGTTATGTTATGAGTCCAGTTTCTTCAAGCCTTCTAATTAGTGTACTCTGGTAACAGTGTCAAAGGCAGCTGAGATGTTGAGTACTAGTGTTGTGGTGATGTCATCTGCTGTGATTTTGTGTTTGCCCCAAATGGAAAGTATTGCGGTTCAGTGCCTCTCATAGGTCTGAAACCAACTTGCGAGTGATTTAGTAAATTATTAGACTGTAAATGCTCCTAGATTTTGCTGTTTACGTAGCTCTCTAGAATTATGCCTGGGTATGGTATGTTTGATAGAGGATGAAAGTTGGATTGGTCTTCTGGGTCTCCAGCTGTGTTATGTAGAAGTGGTTTGATGTAGGGAGTCTTGGAAGCTTTTGCTAAAATTCCTTTATCGAGAGAGCAGTTCATTAATTTTCAAAAGTAAAAGCTGGTGTTTCCTTGTGAAGGATCTCCTTGTAAATGTTTGGGAGATGGGTTAATCAGGGAGCAGCCTGTGTTGCTAAGTTTCACACATTCTTTTAAGTTTGGTTCTGCTTTTGCTTTATATCTGTAAATTGATGGGGTTGTAAGCTGAAAGTAATTGACCAGGATTTGAATGTTGCTTCCAATTCCTTTCCATATTACAACATTGATGTATGTTTGGAAATGTACTTCTGAAGTGGTTGGTGGTATCATCACGTAGTTTTTGGGTAGGTCAAGGTACTCTGCTGCAGGAAGCAGGGTTTTTCATCTCATAAATAAAAAGTCATTTCCCTGTATGAGATGCATTATTAATTAGTTTGGAATAGTAACGCTTCTTTGCTTTAAGGATTTCTGTTTTGTAGTGGCAGATCTGTCTTTGGTAGGCAACATTCTTTTGTGGGTTTTAGTGTTCCTCCATGTTTTTTTTGAGTTGTTTAATTGTTCGGCAGCGAGTTGTGTGAACCATCTTGCTGATGGCCTTTTTTCTAAGAGGGTGATGCGCTTTAGTGGGGTGAGGGTGTCTATTTCATTGGTTATCCAGTTTTCTCTTGTTTAAATTATTTTCGTCAATAAGAGTTCCCATTTGTTGGGCTAAGAGTTTGGTCTCTTCTATGATATTTCAAGTTTCTCCAGGTTTAGAGATTTCCAGCTCCTCCTGCCAGCAGTTTTGTCCTTTGTGATATAGAAGTTGACGCATGGAATTGTTGATAGTAAAAGAAATCATTAGATGATGGCTCATAGTACCTGATTGGGGTATGGGGGGTGGTTATTTGGCTTTCTTCAAATACTGTGTCAAGGGTATGGCCTGCAGTGTGGTGTTCTTTTGACCATTTGTTTAAGGCAAAAGCTGACCATTGGGGACTCAAACATTTGGGTGCAGATTCTGTTTGCACCTCGGACCAAATATTGAAGGTTCTGAGGACTGTTAGATGTTTGTGTTGTATCGCTTGTTTATGTGGTAAATCAGACATAGGAGACTGGACACAAAGACATGTTAGGGTTTCAACTTTACTTTTTTAAAGGAAAGAAATGCCTATCGTAGTCTTATTGCTAGTGGTGATGGTTCCGTAGGCTACGACAATAATATAAGGTGCTTGTCAGGATGTCTGAAAATAACAATCATCTTCTGTCAAAAACCTACTCTATCCTATGGCCTGCCCTACCACTAACAATAAGGAAACCTAAATCAGACTGCAGAAGTGTTCTGCTCCCCTCTTGTCTCAGGTTGATGCTTGACCCCCACCCTTTTTAGAGTTCCAGTTCCTTTACCCTTTTTCAGGTTTCAGTTTTTCTCTAATGATGGCTCTAAATAAAAAGTTGGTTTCTCAGGTCCTGTCCCTCCATCGTCTTGGACATAGTTCCAAAGGAAAATGAAAGTTAAACAACTTCTGGATTCTCTTGACATTCTTTTAGTGTTCCAACTCCTAACTTCTTTCATTCTCATAAGATCACAACGTTCTTTCTCTATCTCAAACATCCTTCCCTGTATACAATAGTTATACTTATTCCCTTCAAAATTCTGGCTTTGCTTAACCTCTGGTGGGCCACTGGCCCTTGCTGGCTGTGTGCTTATGTTGGTTTTTACCCCTTCCACTGTTCCTGGTTCTCTCAGCCTTCATGGGTTGCTTGGCCTTGTTGGCCGTATTAGAATTGCAATGTCTATGTCCCCTTCAGGACTTCTGGTTCGCTCAGCCTCTCGTGGGCTATTTTGCTTTGCCGACCGTATGTGTGGTATGATCCCTAAGCCCTTCAAAGCTTCTGACTTGTTCAGCCTCTCTTGTGCTGCTTGGCCTTGTCGGATGTAAATGTGTGGCAGCATCTCTAAACCCTTCACAGGTTACTCGGCGCCCAACCACCCACATCCCCTTTCTCCTTGCTGGCTGCATACTTGTGTGTTGGCAGAGTCGTTCGGAAACGGCAGCAGTGACTCTTGTACTTGCGTACATGCTGAACTGCACCTTTGCATCCGTCGGCTCTCTTGTAGCGATTCATCTCTTCTGTGACTGGGCTCAGGAGGGAGGGTGCATCCGGTTTCTCCTGCGCTCGTCTCTCTCCAGGAGACCTCAGATCGTCGGGTGTCTTGCCCACCTGGGCTCAGCAGCATTCTGCGGGCTTTGGGATTCTTCCGTCCACATTATCAGGCGTGTTGTTGCCTCCAGGTTTGATCCACCCAGCATCCCGGCCAAGGTGCAGCCTGTATGCAGATGTCTTCAGACTTCCTGTTTTTTCCCTCCATGTACCTTTGTACTTCCTTTTTGTCTTCCTCTATATAGTGAGATACTTAACCGCACTGGTTTAATGTTTCTTGCAGAAAAGTCCAGAGAGTGGGGTTAGCAGCCAAGCCCTTCCCAATTAAAGGGCCCTTAACCCCATAATATGGCTCACCTACCATATAACACTTAAACAATGGAGCTTCTGTTTCAAAGGAAGGTGTCATTACATCCTTGTTTAGGACATCCTCGTTTTCTAAGGGGGGGGTCACCCACAGTGATACCCTGCTTGACCTGCCCCTAAGAGTGTCTTTTGTAGTCCCAAAGGAGGTGGATCCCCATTGAGGAGAAGGGACAAATTCCTTGGATTGTCACAGTTAGCAATTACATCTGAAAGGTTTTGTGTTTTCTGCAGTGGTTGGATGTATGATGGTGGTCTGTTAATTGTAAATAAGTCCTTCACGTGAAGTTGTGATTTTGGGGTGCTCGTGTGCCACGGCGGTACCTCTGCTTTTGTCGGTTCAGTTCACGTGGATGAGTTTTAAGTTGGTGCAGATGTATTAGTGTGCTATTACCTTGTAGTCTTCTGACAACCAGTTTTCTGTTAGAAAGTGAATTAGTTCCTTCTTTGCTAAGAAATTCATGAATTTCAGTTCCTAGTTTAGAGTTGGAGCGGCCATTGATCAGATTGTTGTGTATCATGTTTCCTGCCTCTGCATCACGTGCCAGTGGATGTCCTGTGTTGCTTTCATGTTGTGTGAGAACCAGGGTCTGAGTTGTCAGATTGTCGATTGGTTGTGGGGGTGATCAGCTGCATGGGGCCTAATGTCTTGTTGTTGAACAGGTACAGTAGGGAACTGGTTGGGTTGTTTATTTTGTCTGAATCCAGCTAGAATGTTGGTGCTTGGTGGTTTGTGGTGATGAAGGGAGTGTATAGGTTGGGGGTTCTTGTTAAGGTCATGTGGTCTCTGGTATCCGTGCCATAATGAGTGGGCCAAGCATTGAAGGTTGATCATCTAAAATGTGTATTCTTGAGTTGGTCACGAATAAGGTTGGCTGTGGGTTGTTTCCAAAGGTTCTGGTTCTTGTCCTCATGTATCCAGTATCCTGAGTTATTGCTCGTGGTGTGCTCTGTGAAGGGCGTGGGGCATGACAGTAAGTGGAGAGGTAGCGTAAAACTAAGTAGATTTTGGATCTGGCTTGTAGTCTTTCTCCCACGTGGGTCATTGCATTGTTGCTTGGTGTTATATAGCCGAGCCAGTTGGTAGAAGGTTGGGTGAGGTTTGTAGTATTGGTGGGGTGCCGGTACGTTCTTACCCTTCAACTTGGCTATCCTTCCTTGGGTGCCCCTTTGCCACTGACCGTGTTGTACACTTAAGTATGGAAAGCCTAAAGAAGTGGATGCAAACAATATTTCACTTTCATGGACTATTCCTTATCCAATGATGGCTGGGTTCATGGGGCAAGGTAATTAGATTGAAGAACAATTTAAATAATCCATTACATACCAATTATTAAAGCGAAAAAAGTATGGAAACTGAGCCACCATAAAGGATAAAAGGAAAACATGTTTCGTTTGTACATCTACATTCGTATCACTCCAAAAAAAAACAACCATATGCATCAGCAATTGACAGTAGAAGCAAAGAGGTAGATATTCACCAAGTAGTGAAATGTTTTTATCAACACATAATGTTGCAAGGTTTGCAAATTGCACCTCCAAATTGTTTGAATGAGAACAATGTGCAAATGTAATTTAAGGGATACAGAGACTGTCTGACATGTTTTGACCACTAAAGAGTGCTGTATTTCCTCCTGCACATGGTCTACCTCAGGGACAAATGTATTGCTTGGTCCATGCTATCCTATTCCAAGTGAGATCGGCAGTGTTCAGACTATCTGCATGAAAAAACAAAAGGCTACTGTTGCAACCGATATTTTTGTAGTGCCAGGGTGGTGTTTCAACTTTACTGCTCAAAATGGTGCAAAAGCAGAGCACTGGTTTCCTTAAAGTCAATGCATACCCCGCCAAATATAATCTAGGGATACCTCTCTATCGGTGGTCTTCAAACTAAGGCTGGACCACACAAGGGGACCAGGAGGATGTCTGGGAGTGGGCGGAGCGGGCGCGAGTGATGTTCTTTGAAAAGGGATTATAGTGACTGCTTTTAATAGAAAATATATTTCATATTTAAAATCATATTTCTGTACTTGAATTTCGATGCTTTTATATTGAATTTAAAAAGATTATGTGAAATTCCTGATTTTATCAAATTAGCAATTTAGTGATGTGCATTTTTTGTGATTTTGAGAGTTTGTGAGTTTTATGAATTGTGATTTTTGTGATTGTGTGAAGTTTGTTATGAGATCACATTAATAATGAATACATAGAAAATATAAGCACTTGCAGTTTGCGGGTGGGTGGTTGGAATCAATATTTAACTCAAGCAGGACTTTGCATAAAAACATCTGAATACTTCTGGTTTACATCCTTATTATGTTGCTCAATTATGTGAATCACAGTGTTTGGCTGCAGGTATTCCCGACAGTTTATTAGTGGGATGTAAATATTACCCTTGCATTAATGAAGCATTCTTATGTGCTCGGTGTCTACGTACAGCTACAGTATGACCTAGAAAAAAATACAGCAAGCTGTGATGAATCTGAAGGTATCATCACTACCTTTCCGTTGGTAGCCTCTCCCCATGTTGTCAGAGGATGGCAGTCGCTACCTGATCCTAACCCTGGGGTCGACTATATGAGGAAGGACCGCATGGGAGGAGGTGACCCTCAGGAAGAATAACATGGCATAATTGAATGAAGGCACACACCCTCCTTTCCCTTTTAGGGATGTTCCCAACATTCCCTCCCACAAAACCTGCTAAAGACCTCATCCACTATCATGTAGATAGAAAACCCAGGAAAGCCCAACATCTCTATGTATATATAAGAATACTGAGACAAGGAGGCTAAAGGGAGCAATGCAGATCCACGATGCAAGACTCCAGAATGGGCTCTAGTAGTTACGAGCGCTTGACAGGTGCCAGAAGATTTAAAAGGCAGAACCTGAATGAACGCAGTGAGAGCTACCTGGGGAAGCCGCGTCCGCTCGAGGTTGATCGTGGGACTACTGAGCCGCTGTGGAGGAGTCCGTGGAGCCAGCGGACTCAAGGCAGAAAGAGGAAGCAAGCTGTTTGCTGCACTGGGATTGCACCAGAGGAAGAAGGCAAGTCTGGTCGTCAGTCGCGGGAACTGGAGAACAGTGCCTCAGCCACAGGAGCACAGGTAGAGGCTCAACCACCAGACGGGAGCCACAAAGTGTGCAAACTGGAGGCAGAGCACCGAAACGCTGCTCCCTGCTTAACGCAAGGGAACCGAAGAGTGTTGCAGAAAGACGGTGAGTCCTGGAGAGATTCGGAATTGTACATGGAATGAAAGAGAATTATATTGGGAGACAAAGCCCGAAAGAGGTCAAGGGGGGAGAAGAAAACACCTCACCCCAGGAACATTTGCAAAACCAGAACTGTTATGAGTCTGGGACCTGTACCCAAGGTGAGGAAAGCATGAGACCGGTTAAGAGGAGAGAAAGAGAGCCCTTCACCTCATGAACCTTTGCAAAACCACAAGTCTGCAATTGAGTGTAAAGTGTAGCGCGTTGTGTAAAGTGTACCACGTTGAAAGTCCTGGCAAGAGAGTATACCAGGCGAAAGCTATTGTAGAAAAGAGACCACCCAAAGAAGTCCTGGCACAGGAATATGCCAGGTAAACCCAGGACGGTGAATTAAGTGAAATTGAAGTGGGAAAGAATCTGGCAGGGGAGTAGTACACTAGGTATCCTGTATAATTGGAACTTATATCTAAAACTGTTTTGGAAGTGTTTGTGTTATTAACCAAGAAACCTTCAAGGAATTTTTGTGTCTTTTGGAGTCTTCAGAAATCTTGAACAGCAACCTGCGGAAGGGAGCCATCTCCTGGAACTTGAACCTTATCCACTGAGATCTTTTGTGCTGGAGTGCATTTATATTTCTTTTGAACTTGTACGTTTGTGCACCTTTCAAGGCTATAGACATTACCCTTTTGCACATTAGAGTTACTTTAGAATGTGAGGGCAATGGCAAGGATATGCTTTGGGTAATTTGACAGTTTTGGTTGAGGTAGGGAAATATCTCTTCGAAGTAGGGATAGTGAGGCATTTTCTAACCCCTTATCATTTAATAAAAGTCTGTAACCACAAATATGACTTCAATGCGTTGCTTTTCTCCCTCAGATTCCTCATCTGATAGATATTCCCTCCAGCTTCGCTGCTTCAGAACATTTTCGACATGGGGCGTAGTGGACCTCGCCCTGGCTGTCGACCATCGATCCATCTTGCTCGGCATCTGGTCGTCAGCTCCGGAAATGACGTTGGGCTTGTAGAAGTAGCGAGCCACTGCACCCTGATCTCACTCCATTTTTCCACGCGCTAACATGCTGCTTTAGGAACACAGAGCTAGTCTCTTAGGCATTTGATAAAGTAAACAGGAAATATTTGTGGGCAAAACTTAGTAAGATGGAATGCCCAGTGGCCTTGGGCAATATACTGACCGTGTTACATACCGACACTAAGGTAAGGGTCTGTTTAGACCAAGACCCAAACTATCCAGGGTGGATGAGTAACCGCTATAGGTTGCGTCAGGGTTGTGTGCTAGCCCCTTTCCTGCATAGCTTATATATCAGTGACATAGGTGAAGCATTCAAAAACATTAGAAACTTTCCCCCCAAGGCTAGGAAACCTGCAAATAAACTACCTGGTCTGTGTCGATGATATTGTTCTGTTTGATCTAACACCTATAGGCCTTCAAAGATCCTACATATTTTTTAGCTCTAGAAACTAATGTGAGAAAATCCAAAGTTCTAGTGCTAAACTATGGCGGAAAAATCATGCCCAAATTCAAATGGTCTATAGCTAAAGAACAACTGGAAGTCGTCCAATCATTCAGGTATTTGGGCGTAGATATTGAGTTGAAGAGATCAAATCAGCGTGACTGCAATCGACTGACCACAAAAGCGAGGCTAAATACCACCAAAACATTAGTATTTGACAGGAAGTTTGGGAAATATTCAGCTATCCCGATAATCAAATATTACAAACAAAAGAAAGGTCGTTCCACAACCGTTATACGGAGTGGAGTCAGCCCTCCTAGCAAATTCTTGGGATAAAGTGGAGTCAATGGTATGGAAGGGGCTACTTCCGCTCCCTAAGGGGACACCTATGTCATTTATTAGGCACGAGGTAGGATTGGTATCCATACTAGCACGGGCAGACTTGAAACAATTGCAATTATGTAGGGCCCTCTTGCTCCCTCCAGGGAATTGTATTCTTGCAGAACTTCAAATTTAATTGTTTAATAGTACCTCAAGAGTTCTGCTAGAATGGTTTGAAACATGTGTAAATTTACTGAGTAACTATGACTTGAACATAGACAAGCTGATAGTGGCCCATGTAAATAAAAAGAAAATCATTTTCGAAACTTATTGGATTAGAAATAGAGAGGCAGCCCTGAATTACCACCTATTTTACAATCTACAGTATGAAACAAGAGCACATAATGTCTTACCTTTCTATCTAAAAAGCATCCTTCTAGGCAGCATTGCTGCGATATGTTACACTTCAAACTAAATGTACTGTCCACTGGCAAAGTCGAAGATGCAAGAAAAGGTATTGAGTGATCCTTGAGAACATGTAGACACTGCTCTGAATACATTAGTCACCCTGTTAGAATGTTCTGCCCTGGCTGATCTTCGCTTTAACGTCTTTCTGCGCTTTGTGCAGGGTGTGGTCTTTCCCAAAATTTTAAATAGCCATGATTTGGTTTTAGATGCAACAATTTTAAGAATCTTTGAGATTGCACTATGTTGTTTTTAAATGTTCTTAATTTGTTTGCTTTTAAATCTATTTTAAACTTGTTTTAAATGTGTTAAATGCTAACAGTGATTTGTACTTAAATGTAAAATATATGTAACTTCCTTTTCCTTTTTGTCCATTTTTGCAAAGGTTTATCTGTTAGCCAAATGCAAATAAATAAAAATAAAGAGTTACCCTACAAAAGACAATTACAAACTGTCTTGCTGAGTTTTTCTCAGAAAGTGTCCTGTAAAATGCATGTTTTTAACCAATTTTTCATAAGGTTTTCTTAGGGGGAGATCCCCCAAAGTGCCCTTGATTGGTTTGGGCTCCCTCTCTACGCTCATTTGCTCTGAAATATTTATGGGAAATAGTTATGTCCCTCAAATAAAAAAAATCACAAGCCACCACTGTTGCCCACCCCCATGTCTGTACTTGGATGATTTCTTTGTTTCGAGGGTGTAATGAAGGCATGGTATCAACAGTAAGACAGATACAAGTGACCACAGTTCAAGGGTATTTATTGAACTTAAAAAAAGGTTTGAAATCCTAAATCTAAAGATGGGAGCAAGCTACGACCATCGAATAATAACGCAGTCCTTGTGGTGTCCTGGCAAAATAAAAGGGCCTATTCTAAAACAAACTATTGCCAATCCTTACCTCTAATTGCAGATAGTATGAGAAACCATGTTATTTAAAAGAAAGAAGCATCCAAGAAATGATATGCCAGGATATTCAGTCCATTGGCCTACCTTCCCCACGTTTTCAGCACGGGATAAGGTGGCACACTCGAGCTTAGGGCAGTCTCTGGCTTCTCTAGCACAAGGGTGCAGTTCATGCATTGGCATCAGGCCCTTCCGTGCACAAGTCTCTTCGCTTTTCAAAGACTCTTCATTCTGAGGGCCTGATGCAACAAACAATATGTTCTTTTCATCTCTGGATTTGACACGTATTCAATTTCTCAGGTGATGCACTATACACCTCGGATCCCCCTCAGCCGGGCTCAGATCGCACATACACAATTTCTCAGGTGATTCACTATTTACATCAGACCCCCCTCAGTCTGGTTCAGATCCCCTTTAACACAATGTTCGTCAGATTTTCCTGTATCCATTTTCTCGGGTGATTCACGGTTCACCCCGGATCACCCTCAGCCGGGCTCAGATCCGCTTTGACACAATATTCAATTAGTCTCCCTCTGCCGGGCACGGACCAATTTTTGTTTACTTTAACACAAACTTGCTTTAACCCACAGCTCTTAGCTGATCTCCCTTGTTCGGGCTCGGACCAACTTTACCTATTTTGGCATCAACTTTCTTTACTCTATCAACATCGAAGACTTTCGATTATGCACAGGATTTTGCTTGACCCGTTGCAGGACCACTTCGTTTCACAACCTTTTGTCACTATTTCGCTTTTGCCACCTATTAGTTGGATACCTTACAGTACAGAGACCTGCGAATGAGCACGTACGTGGTGCTGAACCACTCTGTCAAAGGTATTGTATCTTCGTTTCAAGTTCAATCACTCATCTGTTGTCCAATTTTACTTACGTTGGTTATCACTCATCTGTTGTCCAATTTTACTTACGTTGGTTATCACATGCGTTTCATACACTCTTCGCTTCAGCATTCACCATACAATGTTGCTGCTTGCAACTTGGCTTCAAAACAGACAGGTCTGGTATCGGCCTCCCCAACTCACCGGCTGTGTTGATTTCACTGGCACTACTTTGTTTTAGGAGCCAAGGACAGTACTACAGCAGCAAGTGATTCACCCAGCCTTGATTATCGATGCAGGAGAGCCCCGGTACCTCTGACACACAATGTAGGATTCTTCAGCCTGGTTTCCTGGTCTTGCGCTTTATATTCTCAAGGTTTTGTGAAAGTAACGGTTCCTTGTAGAAAAGGTCAAGGGCACTTCCCTCCTTGCGATCTCCTTCTGTTTTGCAGTCTTTCGCCTCGTGTTAAACTGCCATTTTGGAACTGCTGCTTCCTTGTGTGCTTTACCTCGCTCACAGTGTGCTCACATGCTCCGCCTTTTAGCTGTGTGGGGAAGTGTAATGGAAGTCAGGTGTGTGTGATGGTCTGTAATTCCCTGACCCTGCCTGACTATTGTATTGGGACATGTCAGGTATACGGCTCGGGTGTTAGTCCTTTTTCTCTCATAGCAAGCTGTCTGTGAAAAAGTGTTTGTGTTGTGAAGGGGGAGGGAGGTGAGGGATTTGAGTTCTTAAGTATCTTGCCTAGTAGAATCGGATAAAGGCGTTAAAGGCAAGGGGATAGCAGTCTCACCATCCAATGTTCCACTCCCCAAAGAACCCTCACCCAGGTGATTCCCCCCCCCCGCACTGGTCCAATCCCAGGAACTGGATCCAAAAGCGATGGCCGTGTCCTGGCCACCTGTATGACCGGTCCCCGGGGACTAGCGGGTGAGACACCTTCAGGTTTCTCACATGGGTCTTTATATATTTTAAGTAATATCTATACTGGTTTATTTAGTTGATTGCTCGCTCGCCCTGAAATTTTATGCAGAGGCTCATTAACTTGATTAATATTGTGAAAGCGCATCCTCCCCCATCCCAGGTTACATTATGATCTAGCAGACTCCTGACATAGGAAAGGTGATTGCTCTGCATTTCTTTGAACTGTTTCTTCTCGAACAGCTGTGCCTGTTTATTTTGAAATATTCTAATAATTAGTAGCCTGCTGTCTTGCATATTTGGAGGGTAGCTTTTTCCATCATCCTTCCTTCAGTGATTTTCACAGTGTTTAAGTTAAACCTAAGAGCAAAAACAAAATGGACATTATTAATAATGCCTCATCCTCACGTGAAGAGTACGAGCCCTTTGTACCTAGTGGTCCCAGCTTGGAAAAAACAGATAGAACAAAGGTAGAGGCCAAAACAGCTTAATGGGAGGGATGTCTTTGACTGGAAACTGCAGTACAAATGGCGAAAATGGAATGTTTGGCACCTATAAACGATTCTAAAATAACTACTTGATACCCCCGCAAAACCAAACAGATTTCTGCAGAGTTATTAGTTGTGGGAAACTATTTGGAAACAAGCATTGATAAAAGATCTTCCCCCCTTTCTGCCACTCAAGTTCTAGAGCGCAGAAAGGTAAAGGTGTGTAAAGTCAAATTAACAACAGTGCTGTTTTAAGGACATGTGAGAGCTTTGAAAAGGAGATACAAGAACTTGGTGCAGCCTATTGGGCATTCTTGAAACCATTCCAGAGGCTCCATCTCCACATAGAATTACAGACCCTGACGTTCGCTCCTTTTTTAAGAACTTTAATTAAAAGTTTCCAATCATTGAGACGTTAGACACCTGGACCACCACCGTTTACTCTGAATGCACTCCATAAGGTGCTGCAATCTTTAATGAGACTATTTTATCTGATTGCACTTGAAGTTTGTGGTAACACAGAAATACTTCATGCTTTGAATGGCAGCTATTTTTTTTAAAAAATGAGTACATCAATGCACACTGAAAATACGGATGTAGGTTTTGGCGGAATAACAACTGCTTTGGCCTTATAAAGTTCTTCCATTGTGGTGCTAAGTAATTCGATTCATGAGGTTTCTCTAAAATCTTGTCACTGGTCAAATTCCTCTGCCAAGGTCTAGTGAAAATGGATCCAAAAGAAACCAAGCTAAGAAGTATCAAAAGCAAGGTGAGGTGCTACAAAAGCAAGACCAATCTTACTAGCAAGTCAATAATGTAAAGCAGGTAAACACAAGACTGTTAAAACTAAAGAAATTAATGTAACTGGGTCTAGCAACAGCGGTATCACGTTGTTGCATCAAAATGTGTCGAAATAAATACATTTCAAAGAGTTTTTTCAAAGTAATTTCTTAGAAAGAAATTACTTCAAAAAATCTGTTGTTGATGCATGGACATAGAACCCTAGCAACGTAACTATAAAAGAAAATGATGAAAGTTTATACCCTAGCAGCAGATACATCAAGCAGAAAAAAAGACAAAGCAGCAGCTCAGGACATACAGGTTTGTCAATATATAAAACAACTGTGCTGTTTAAAAAAGGTAAAACTTGGAAATTAGTATTCAGACACTGATACCAAAAATGACGATCTGAAAATTTTGAATATGGTATGTAAAGGCAAAAATGAAGAAAAGACCACAGGACAGCTTTTAAGCACGATCAAACAACCTACCTTGTCTATTGATGTGGACATAGAAAGTAGTGACTCTTTTAATAATAAATTTAACATTTGTGCTGCAGCTGAAGAGCCTAAGTTATGGTAGTTGATTATAGACAAGGTGACTATAAACAGGATGCCTATGGAAAAGGGAAAGGGACAGGAATCCCCCTGAAAGTAGTATGAATTTCTGACATGCCAACGAAAATCGGAATTATTGACCAAAGACAAGTTTTTTCCTCTCAATAGACAACTTTTTACTTGCAGTTTTTCAGGAATTACCAACACTTAGTCTTAAAATCTAAGGACATGTACAGGTTAAATTTCCCTTTTATGAGTCAGTGTCCATTTTAACACAATAGCGGAAAACTCGCAGCACAATTACACTAATCTTAGAAGCTGTGGAGGACTTGCGTATCATGGGATTCAACAGCCCTGCTCCGTTATGGGATAAAAAAGATTGTAAAGATAGTGTTTTGGGTTTAGAGAAGAGAATTATTAGTGCAATGGAAATTTACTACTTGATTTATGTTGTATAAATGGGAAAAGTGTTTGAAAATAAAAGTAAATGTATTTGTATTTGTGTATATAGTTCAAGCAAACCTTTACACAAAGAAATTTATAACAATACAGATCATTCATTTCATTTCTTTACAACTCATAAATAACATCACTATCAACCATCAGATATTGAAGTTAGACAGCAATATAGCATAAAAATAGATATAGATTTGTGTTACACTCATATATCATTGTATTTACAAATTATACAGCAGTGTCACATCATCTTAGAAACTTTGTAGATGTATTCCAACACATTTCCAGACCTGAATTATTGCAATTGTAATGCCACGACTTTATCCTGATACACATCTCAACCAAAATACTTTTCCTGTAACATCATTCATATTCTCTGCACAATTACTTAAATATCGCACATAGTGCTCTTTCTTTCTAGGGCAGGAGGTAAGAACACGTCGAGCTGATTCTATCTGTTTATCATTGCAGATTCTACATATGCTCTTTTCATTAGGTAGACCAAGCCATGCCCCACTTATTTACAATACCTCCGTTCTATTAAATTGTAGGTCCATGAACATCCGCCTTGTTACAGGAGAAGGGAGAAGTTTTAAATACATTTGGGGATTTTTATAGGCAAGATACATCCCGGTATATGTATTTAAAGATCTCATAGCAGACACTTTCTCATGGCTAGCTACCCAATCCAATTTTTCTGCACTATTCTTTAATGGTTTCATAATATGTCCTTTTCCATAATCCCAGTGGGGTTTCCATCAATTTTATCAAAGAACATCTTTTTTTTAATTTAAATTTCTGCAATGCAGCACATTTATTTTCAAGCAGTGCAGACTTCACAATATCCAATAGGGAATTTGGCTTAGCCAGTTGTATGTTTATGTATAGTTTACCTCTGTTTATTTTTTTTAATATTGCCAGGGATATCGGGCCCTATTCTAGCTTCAACCTATAATTTGTGAGACCCATAATCCTTCTCCATATACATCCTTCTAATCTATCAGCCCACTTATCCAGGTCCTCAAAGGATGTTTCCAAAGCATATAGAAATGCTGCTGATAGTTTCTGCTTGTATGCATTTATGACTGCAGTTAGTCTATATCCAGCTGTTTTTTTTAAAAGCATGTTTAGTGCTGCTATAGTATCTAAGGCTTTAGCTATCTTATTATGTAATAGTATTTCATTTTTCTTTGCTTCAGAAGTTAGATCATATCCCAAGTCTCTATAGCAGGTTACCGTTTCAATGACTCCCAGGGAACTAGCAATACTAAACCTCCCTGTTTGTTTTTCTACCTGCTGCCATAAATTGTGTCTTTTTTAAATTGACTTTTAATCCATTCAGTTTAGCATACTTCAGGATAGCCTGTGCATCATGGTATATTCCCATAAAGGTATTAGCCATGATTATCAAATCATCGGCATTGCCGATCCATCCTACTTTGTTTCCCTATTTTGGGGAAAGCATTACACTTTACAAGAAATGCAGTACCACAATTGGGCAAAAACAAATTAAACAGAATAGGTCCAGGGCACAGCCCTGTCTCACTTCCCTTCTTATAGGTATCTGTTTGGATAAATTACCCGTATCACAGGTCAGTTTGCAGTCATATACCAGGTGCTCATGCACACCCAGTTCATCAAGTTTGGCCCATAATTTATTTCTGTCCACAGTATCAAATGCAGAAGAAAAGTCTACAAACAGGATACAGTGGCATTGAGTCCTTAAGCTTTGCCTGTTTGCGAAGAGTATTTATTACAAGGATGTTCATATTCGTTGAGTATCCTCTTATGAAACCTGTCTGGAATCTACTAAAAATACCTTTCTTTTCTATCCAATGAGTGATTTCTTTTAGGTTTAAGGTACAGCAGATTTTACTTGGGACATCTGTCAAAGCTAACAGACAATAACATTCTGGTAGCATTCTTTACCCTTTTTTAAAGACAGGAATAATATGGGATGTCTTCCAGGATTCCGGAATCATATCTGTATTTATTATTTTTTGAAACAGTCATTAGGATATCGGCCCTTTAGGATTAGGATTGGCCTTGATTATTATGTTACATAGCCCAACCGGCCCGGGAGCTCTGGAGGATTTCAGCCCCTTAATTATTAATGTAAGATCATCATGATCAATTTTTAATTCCATGATTATTTTACTACTCGAAAATGTATTCAAAAGGTACTCTTCCCATCAAGCCTCACCGATATTACAAAGGATCTCTTCTTCGCCTTTATTGGTCCCCATTTTATATTTTCCCCAAAGTTTTGTTTGTGTCCCCATCCAACAATATCCTAACCATATTTTGCCACCATGTTTTCCGCATACACCCTATATCTTTTTAGCCAGTTATTGTAGTCATTTTCTATTTCATGCTTTTTCTCAGCCAATTCCACACTAAAAACATTCAAGCGATCTAGGGTTCTAAGTTCGTGGCACATCATTTCTTTCTTAGTACATATGACTTCATCATATGGTCTCTGATATTTAGTCCCCTGTGTAACGGATATAAAAGTACCCATTGGCAGAAAACCGTACATACAAGAGGAGAACCATAACACAATATCATCCGCAGTCTCCATATGCTGATATTCATTATTGATATCCTTTATCCATGCTTTAATTTTTTCCAGATTTCGATCTATCCACCCCAATCTATTCCTACTTTGATTCACCTCCAATGTGCCTGCCTTATCCCAGTAGGTATACTTGATGGTAGGTAGGTATCTAAGTGAGGGAATTGGGTGATCACTAAATTCATTGAAACGCGTATGCATGTCTAATATCAAGGGATATATTTTTTCACTAACATAAATATAGTCCAACGTTGAGGAGCATGTGCCATTACGCCAAGTAGACCCAGGAGGCCTTTCACCATTTACTGTGCCATTTATGATCTTTAAATCCACGTCATCCAAGAACATTTTCCATCTCCTAGATTTCTCAACTTGTTCAGTTTTTCAAAAATGCATGAGCATTTGTAATTTTTAAGGCAACATCAGTAATACAACAATAGCACCAAGGATAGCCAGGCCACCAAATGGGCACCCTTTAAGACCCCTAGCCTCATGTTGAAATTATGAGGTATAGCCATCAAATTGGGCCGTATCAAGGAGCCACGTTTCTTGTAAGAATATTATATAAGCTGTGTTGAATAGTTTACTAGAGCCTTCAAGGCTGAAAAGATTTTTATGTCCTCAAGTATTCCAGAATATAAATTCAATATTAGATCAGTTTCTCGTTGTTATTGGCGGTAAGAATTTGAAAAGCCACTCACAATGAGATTTCACATTACCATCCCTTGGCACATCAAAATTTGTTTTTGCATATTGCCCCTTAGTTAACTTCTTGCTGTCTCCCTTAGTTACAATCGATCTTTCTTTATTCAAATCATTTTTGAGGGTATCACAATCCAGTTCATATCCCCTCCTACCCAGGTCTGATGCATTATCCCTAATTAAGCTAACTACGTTTTCTGATAGACAGTGCACTTTAGCTACACCATTGTAACATTGCTCCACAAATTTGAAGACACTGCTTTTTATTATCCTTAGAGGAAAGAGGTGGTTCAAGATTTCAAGTCTGCTTCTATTTATGGACTTTTTCATAACCCCTGTCACACTCCTGATCGTGAATAGTTTTTGGTGCAAAATAGATCTGTTATCAATAGGTTGTTCCCTTTCAATTGCCTTATCAGTTTTCTTAGTTAGAATGATCAGTTCTGGTACCCATTTTCTTTCAAAATCTTTTACATGAACACTTGACACGGTAGATGATACACTAGTTTCAAGTGTGGTGTTAGAGCAATCGAGAGAGCTTACTTTAGATTTGCCTTCCCTATCTTGGGGTAGCATTTTTGCTTTATCTTTATGGCCCTTAGAGCCAATCAATCAATTAGTTATGTTGCCAGATTTTTGTGCAATTCGCTTCACTCTATGTACCTTTTTTTTTTCTGGCTCGCTTCGATTTGCGTTTTGTTTATTATCAGTTGACTTTCCCCTTGATCCTTAGCCTCATCACCTGACGTTTGTTTTTTTCCCTATTGGCCTTCAATTTATTCTTCCTTCTTTTTTCTCTTTTGGTTAGGCAATGATTCTCATCTTCATCATCACTACCAATCAAAATCTCAACCTTTTGTGGGCTTGACATTTTCTGGATTGGTGTCCATTTGTCAGGATTCAAACAGTCAGCTTCAGTGTCAGCTTGTTTCAACCTCAATAGTTCCGCCAATGTGGTCGCATTTTTTTGGACCTGGCAAGCGATTTTATGCGATCATTTCAAGAGTATTTTTAGCGCAAAACTTGTTGCCACATTATGTGCATCTAATTCTTTAAATTTCTCACTATGCATACTTTCAGAGTGCTCATGAGGGTCTGCTGCTGTACTGAGATCATGTCTGTCCCGAGTAGTTTTGGTATTTTCTTAAACCAGCCCTGTTAATCAGGGTGAGCATGATGGGCACCCTGGGAGATTGACTTTGGGAACTGCTAAGGTATAATTTTGTTAGCTTCTAGAGCTCTCTGACTTCATGTTATGGGGTACCTGCTCCCTGTTGGGAATATCACGTTTCAAATTGGATATTTGTCCCTCAAGGCTATAACATAGGTTCAACAGAGATTTGTTGTCGAAACTCTGCGGTTGTGCATGAAATTTCACTTATCAGAATTTCACTAGGTTCTGGTGAAGGATGTATCTCGCAGTTGTAGAAAAGAATAATTTTACTCATTTTGATCGACAGAGTGTCGGTGTAAATACTGACATCTTTTGGCTCCCCTTTTTTTGTCGCAATTGCCTTTTATTTGTTATTGCACAAGTTCATCTTCGCAGGCATGATTAATGTAAAATGGCCGGCCCAAGCAAGGCTCTGCACTGTGCAATCGAAAGGAAGTCTGAGAGCGGCTCAAAGACTAATACAGTTATCAGTCACTGCTGACAGGCAGCTCAGTAGATGAACTCCTTAATTACTCTAAAGCATGAGGAGTGCAAGTCAAACAATACTGTAGCACACAGTTTACAGTGCGCCAATGGGCCGCTCAAAGGTCACACGGGCTAACAGTCACAGCGTATTAGCCACAGGAGGACCAGTTCACTACAGGTCAGCGTATTGTCACAGTATCTAAATATCACTACTGCAGACTCAATGTATATCGGTAGTCTGCTCAAAGGCCACACAGGCTGACAGTCACAGCCTACTTGCCCGGGCAGTGCGAGATCTCTAGAATCTATATGTTGTTTCAATGTCCAAAAGTCAATGCAGCGAAAGTAATAAAGAGCTTACCGATGTAGGGCGATTGTAATCAAGCACAGCAGCTTCCAAACAGCATGCTGGTGCTTCCACGCGCACCGCTGCAAACCACGACAGCCACACTCGAGCAACACTCTGCACAGCGCTATCGCGCTTCTGTCTGGGTATATGCAATTCAGCCATTCAGGTCTCCTCCTGCGTACAGTAGTCAGAGAGAAAAGCCTTAGGCTGCGCCACGAAACCACACTTGAGTAAAACTCTGTGCAGTGTTATCACGCTACAGTATGGGTATATGCAGTTCAGCTGTTCAGGTCTCTGCCTCCTCGCAGTAGTCAGAGAGAAAAGAAAGACTTAGGCTCCAACACTCCGCCACGACAACCACACTCGAGCAACACTGCACAGCGCTATTGCGCAACAGTGTGTGTATATGCAGTTCAGCCGTTCAGGTCTCCACCCCATGGCAGTAGCCCAAGCGAAATGACTTAGGCTGCAACATTCTGCCACAACAACCACACTCGGCTCAACACTCCACGCAGTGCTATCGAACTACAGTATGAGTGTATGCAGTTCAGCCGTTCAGGTCTACGCCTCCTCGCAGTAGTCACAAAGAAAAGACTTAGGCTCCAACACTCCCACCACCACAACCACACTCGAGCATAACTCGGATATAAAAGGGAAAACTGGACTTAGCATTCATCAGTGCTCCAACCGAATTTTATAATCCTAACAAATCAGATACTGTGAGCAGCCTTTTTTCATGGAATTCGTAGGGTTTTAGAAGATGATTTCAAGAAAATAATAGCCAGCTATGTACTTAGTTTGTTCCAAGAGGTGTACTTTTTTGAAGCACTGTGTTTGGATGGTTTTGTATGTAAATTATTCAGGTCCAGTTAGAAAATGTCACTGTGGTCATGTCAAAGGGGGTCTGCTAGTGGTTAACAAAAATAACTGAAAAATGGGGCTGAATTTGGCATTACAGAATATGCTGGTTATTATGTTGTTGAAAAATGAAATGTAGACAAAATTGGTTGATTTTAAATACATACCCTTCCCCCAAGGACAAAACAATGATTAGCATTAAAAACTGCTGGGTGCTGCTTGGAACATCAAATATTAGATTATTCATAATATTTTGGGAGGAGATTTAAATGCAAGTTGTCCATATTTTTCTAATGCTCACTATAATAAACTTTGGGGCTCATTATGAGTGTACCGGTCACGTTACCAACAGTGCTGGTTAGCTACCGGCACTGTTGTTACTGGACCGGCACACTCAGAGTTCTGTGGTCGGGTGCCCCCACGCAGACTTTGGCGGATGCACCGGCACTGTTGCACACAGTTCCGGTTCATCTGTCCTCCCCATTCCATTTGACTCCTATGGGACTTAATGGGGAGTGAATTTTTCCGACGCCAGAAAAAGACACAACTCTCGCGGCAGCCGTGATGTTTTTTATGGCACGGATGCCACAGGAGTTATAACGAGGCCCATTATACAGCTGGTTTAAATGTACCTGATGCATTTTTTGTTAACAGATATACCAGATGTCCGAGGTCAGATGTGGTCAGAAACTTTATGGTAATGGGGTCTAATTATGTTGAATGGTAGGGTGCAGAACGACATACCTACGAGTGATACCTCGTTTCAAGGACATAAAACCTCAATATTTTTCCATTTATTCTTTTGAACCTGCAACATGCCTGAAGATCATAAAAATTGAGTGATCCGAATATGCCACTATTACATTAAAAGTGGAAAGATGTAGGAACTGCTGAAGTCCGGGCAGTTGGTGCTTTACAAACAAATCATACCAAATTTGCATTCAATGATCAACTCATAATATTTGGACAACACATAAATAACAAATGCTTGTTCTGAATAGAATTTTGGGCAATTGTGTGGGGGTAGTCTAACTAATCATCTTCACTTTTCAGATATTATCACAAAATCACAAAAGGAACTTATCCAATTAACACGAAGACTGTAAATCAAAAAAGGCATCGAAACGTTTCTGGTTAAGTTGCGTTACAAAATGTAATATAGCGAGTGACACCTACTGGTCAATAAAAGAAATAGCAATTGAAATGGTCATTTTCAATTGCACATTTGTTAAACTAACGTTTTTAAATTATGATACAATACCTACAAAGCATAAGATGATTTATTAAAGTAAAGCAATATTAAAACATGTGATATTAACTATTCACTAATGTTTTCATTATTGGATTCAATATAACTGTATACTGTATGATAGTATTTCAACTTAAAGCTGAAGCTCTTAAAAAAATAAAAGGCCATGCACCATTGTATGCAGCCCTTTTTGACTTTTCTGTCGCTTTTGGTAGGAGCAACAGAACTAAACTATAAGCAAAAGTAATTGTCTAGGGTTTGCATCCTGACTTGATAATAATGAATGATGGTTCTTCATACTAACACAGAGCTAAGGATCTGGTTGATGATAATCTTTGTAGAAATATCAAAATCAATCTAGGCCTGAAGTAAGGCTGCATTTTACCACTTGCATTTTTAACTGGGATGTAGCAGTTATGGGTTTAGCTTTGGGCAAAATAAATAACACTTCACACATAATCTGTACAAGTCATGTGAACGTTTTGGCTTTCGCGGATGACACCGTTATATTTGATCATAGCCAAAGGGGCTAACAGCAAAGTATTCCTGCGGTACCCAACTCCGCTTTTGCAAATTATTTCAAAATTAATAGAGAGACTAAATGAAAATGATGTACTTTATTCAAAGAAAAGCCCTGATAAAATTTAAATTGTATCTCAGTCCAGTGGAAGTAGTAAATATATTTTGCTACTTGAGATTTTTACTCACCATCTCCAGTTCCGGAAAACAAAACAACATGGTTGTCCAAAAAGAAAGTTGCTCCACTGGTAGGAAGCGTGCACAGGCACCATGGTGGTCACACTCTGCTGCCTAGGAGGCTGGCATACCGTCAAAGTGACACCCTTATTATTATATGGGGTTGATTTGAGAACTTCAACAGTGTCAAAAATGGTTGCAGTTGATAGAGGGTAAAATATGGAAATCCATTGTTGCACAATTGACTTCCTACGATGGCAATACTAGTAGAACTGCACCTGACATCCCTGAATGGGATGGCCTTAATTAGGAAAATGGGAGTATTTCCTGGATGCAGGAAGAAATACTGAGCAACGTATATTACTTACCACATATGGAATTAGAGGTGGGATGGAACAGTTTTGTTAAACGGTTTGTACTTGAATGTCAGATGTTCTTGGAAAAAGTTATTTCACTCCTAGCATTTCTGATGTTAAAGTGGCTCAAGTGAAAAAAGGCTGTGACGAGTCCGATATAGAAGGCATGGTTCAAACTCACAAGTTTTATTACAGGAAAGAATGCCTCACCTATCGGAACAAATGTGCTGTATGATGGGTTTCCATAAGCTTCAAATAAAACAAACTGGTGCAAGTCAGGATGTATTACAAAAGCTCAGTCTTCCGTCCAAACCTAATCTACCCTAGTGTCTAACCCTACCACTAATAGCAAAGGAAACTGTGACAAATGCAGAGAATTTGTCTCTTTGGCCCAAGGGGGAGCCACCCCCTTTGGGATTAGGGAGGTACGCCTGCTTCTCAATACCCTACCTATGGGAAAGGGCAAGCAGGATCCCATTGGGGGTGATTCCCCCACCCCTCCCTTTGGGGGCAAGGAATGCTGAAGCTGGGATTCCATTTAACCTCCCCTCAATGCAAAGTTACAAGCATTAATTGGGTGTATAGGAACAGAGCATGGTAGCCATGTGCAGGGCCCCTTTAAGGTGCATGGCTTGGTCTCTGGCATATATCTGTTGCCGTCCCATTGTAAAGCTGAGAATCAATGGGCTCTCTCCTCCACTCCAAGGAGGACCTAAAATACACCTGCAAAGAAAGAGGGAAAGATCGGCCGAGACGCGAGAGCCACTGCGGAAAGGTGGAAGTTCTGCCCCTTCAGGAGCAGACGAAGCGTATATCCATGCACCCCGCATGGCCGGCAAGTGCTCGAAGCAGACCGCTGTGTCTTTACTGGTGGCAGAGAAACCACTGAGCCCGGGACTGCCGGGATAAGAAGCCGCATCCCAGGACGAAATACGTGCCAGCGCCCTGATCTTCCAACCCAGGAGAAAACAACCAATGCGAAGGAGGCAATAATGCAGTCTGGAGCGTGGCTGAGAACGTAGATCTGTGCATGCTCATTGTCAGAAGACCCCAGAAGGGGTAAGAGCGACTGCCAGAGAAAACACAACCAAAGCGAGGACAAGCAAGCACATAGCTCCCATGGGACTGAAAACCAGTAGACCAGGAGGGGGTACAAGAAACTACACAAAAAAAGCAACCAGAGCAGGACCAATCAGGCCCATAGCCCACCTGATGCTAATAACAAAAAGAACTCAGAAGGGGGTAAAAAAAGCTGCAAGAGAAACCACAACCAAAGTGGAGCAAGAAAGGCTGTAATCGACATGGGGTGGACACCAGAAACCCCTTCAGGGGTAAAGGGGAGGAGGTAAGGGAAACCCCAAGAGAGACTAACCAAAGTGGGACCAAGCAAGCTCATAGCTCACACGAGGCTGATAACCAGAAGATCCCAGGAGTGGGTATGAGAAATCACCAAAGAAACAACCACCAAAGTGGGGTCCAGCAGGCCCGTATCCCACCCATGGTTAAACATCAGAAGACCTCAGGAGGGGTTGAGAGAAACTACTACCAAAGTCAGAACCCAAGTTGGACTAAGCATGCACCTGGTCTCCTCAAGCCAGAAAGCAGGAATACCCAAACAAGAACAAGAGTGGTATTTTCTAAATACAGATGGCCTCACATCAGAGGGATCTATTAGGTTTAATATATCCATGAGGAGGGGTACAGCAAGAACTATTTGGACTAGCTGGCAAAGCCATGGCTGAGCCAAAACAACATTAAGAGGCATTTTCTTTCTTATTTTGTACGATCACCGGAAACCACCAGAGCAAGAATTGGAAGGTACTCTGTTGTTAAAGACCTTTTTGTTTGTTTGTTGTAGCTACCAAAACTGGACCCAGACGAGGCATTTTGAGATCTCTTGGTGGCGGGCAAGAAAACCAACCAACAGAGTAAACCCAGGGGGAGAGCAACCCTAATCTAAGTACAACTAAGATTGTGAGAACTACTGGTTGTGGCTACTGGTTGACTACAATAAATACATTGTAGGACTAAGTGGGGCTGCAGGCCCTGAACCAAAGACACACAGTATGAAAACACAATAAAGTCCAGGTCTATAAATCTTTCTTTTGCAGTTACAAGCTAAAAATGTAACTAAGCTTACCCTCCAACCTCCGCCAACTATCCTCCTGTGATATCTGGCCCTAGAGTGTAATTTAGCTCCATGAAGCCTGAAAGTGGCTCTTGGCATAAGAAGTAAAATTGCATATTGGGTCCTGAAGAAAGCGGCAGAAATGAAATGATAAAACCCATTGAAACCGGTCTACCACAGAAATGACGATGTCTAATTAGTGACTAGGCATGTTGGTGAAACTATTGGTTTTAAATTCCAGTGAGCAGATGAGTAGGGAGAAATAAAATTGTGTTGACTTCCTTCGACTTCTTTAGTTTCAAGGGGAATTTCTCCATGTCAGATGACTTAAGTGCGAAATGAAAGAGAACGCTGCATGTCGTGAACATGATGCTTTTCTAACGATTAGCCTTGAAAAAGCCAGTTTTGGTGAAACTTGTGGCCACAGTCGGTTATTCATTTCATAGGGCACTTTGTTAAAATGATATTGATGCCATATGGCTCTTTATGTGACAAATGATGTTTGCTTAATTAAGCACGGTTATTAAGGACATAGGGCTTATATTTGATAATTGACGTGTGCTTAATGAAGCCCTGTGCACCTTACTAACCACACAAACTGTTCATGTGCACCTCATGTATGATGTAACTAAAAACTATGTAACCTTATGTTTACTATTTGCTTTAGCACATAAAAACTATTTTGATGTAACAAATACTATTAGTTATTTGTAGAATTGGCGCTTGTGCTCTCGCATCCACCATTTCCTTTCTACAATTTAGGACAGAGGACTGAGTTTATTTGTTCAACATTCTGACGAGCACCCATTTGTTGTTTTTTTTAGAGCAGGGAACTCATAATGGCAGGGCTTGGAGAAAATGTTCTTTCATTTTAATTAAAAGTGGTGTTTAAAATGTCCTCTTGTCTGTCTGCTATATCTGGCCTACTACAAAACATAAACTTTGCCTAGGAAAATATACTTCCCCCATTTCTTTGGCTTGTGGTGGCTGGTTCGTGACTGCCACACATTTATTTATGTCTTTTCGTTCTCTTTTCAGCCTGCTGGTACAGTTCAAAGTAAGTCCTTTTGAATAGATTGTGTCCACCCACCTATTCTTCATCTTTGATATACTCCGATATCCTGCTTGCAGCTCAGAAACTTTCCACAGCAGAGGATGCTGTGCATCATCGTAGACTTCGTGTCCCTCGATGGTCTCATCCGTTTCGAGTATTACATCGGCCTCAGTATAAAAGTTACGCACCACACCTGTTGCCTCAGTTCAGTTTTTACACACAGCTTGCTTGAAATGGTTCACTCGCCTCGCCATTCATTCTTACTATGCCCTTCAAATTACTCTGTGCACGTCCACCCCAAAAACGGGATTTAAAAGATGTGCTGATTGTGGCCTCAAGATGTCAATCATCGATCTGCATTGAGTATGTCTTTGGTGTTTGGGACGGGCCACAAAGTCGATGACTGTGGCTCATGTCAATCGCTGACGGTGAAGGCCTTAAAAGAGAGGAAGGGGAAACTCGTCCTGCGTAGGTCTTCCCCCAAATCCTCTTAGACCATTCCGTCGAAGGTTAAACCATCCAAAGGCAAGAGCCCATTAGAAGTTTCTCCTCACAGATCCAAAAAAACACAGCAATCATGCAAACCCTTCCAGGTAGAGGTCTCGTCACTCTTCGTCCTCAAGGAAGTCCAGAAAGAGACGCCATTGTTCTTGATCGACCTCTTCGGATTCCTTGCCTGAGGGAAAACAGACAAGCTTCCTTAAAAAAAACACGGCTTCTAAAGCCGAGTTGGAGGAATTCTGACAGAAAATGTTGGAGGTATTTGTGAATGCAGCTACACCCACCCCTTTGGAGAAGTGCAAAAAGACTTCATGCACCATCGTGCCATGTCAGGCCTACAGGGTGTCGACAAAAGCCACTGTTTGCGCGCCCAAGAGCCTGGACAGAAAGGCCTGGAAGGTCCCTCGAGCGCTACTTGTGGACTTGACGCCTCGAGTAAAGACTCAGTCTTCACTCCAGTCTGTCCCTTCGCAGGTGTCAATGTCGAAGTCCCTCGAAGTCGACGTTATCAAAACCTTTGACATCCTCATAAAGCTCATCAAAGGTTTTTCAACTGCAGACAAAAAGACTACTTTAAGTCTATGAGCTCAATATATGGGGAGGAGTAAGAGTTAAGGGCTCTTCCCATTTCACAGATGGTAACCAAATTTTAGAGTGCCCAATATCTTCCAGCTTTCAATTATTTTTGAGGTTGCTGGGCCTCATGGCATTTTGCATTTTTCTGGTGCCTTTAGCCCCTTTGAGGATAAGATCCCTTCAGTGGGCCCTCAGATCCCATTGGTCACAGTTCTCCAGCAGAATGACAGATCTACTTCAGATCCCGCGCAAGGTCGTGAAAGCTCTCCTGTGGTGGGCCTGCTAGGAGAATGTGTTGAAAGGGGAACCTTTTTGACAACCATGGCCGGATATTACAGCAGTTACGGACACCTCCCTCACAAGTTTGGGTGGACACACCAACAATCGGACAATCTGCGAATGCTGGTCTTCATTGGAGTTCAAACTATACATCAATCTTTTGGAGCTGAGGGCAAACAGACTAGCGCTGATGGCTTTTCTGCCCTCTGTACAGGGGAAGAACGTCCTGATAATGACGGACAACATTGTGTCCATACAATACCTCAACAAGAGAGAAGGTGTAGGGTCACAAGTACTGTGCAGAGAAGCAATGCAGCTATGCTTTTGGGCATTGCAAGAAGGAATCTCTCTCGCTGCCTTCACCTAGCCGGATTGGAAAACATGGAGGCAGACTCTCTGAGCAGGCAGAGCACATCCCACGAGTGGGAGTTAGCTCAAGAATTCCTTCTAGAGATCTTTGCCCTTTGGGGAACCTCTTAAGTGGATTTGTTTGCGTACAGTGTCAACAGGAAATGTGACCTATTCTGCTCCAGTGAATTTCCTCCTGGAGGAGCTCAGTGGGATGGATTGGGAATTTCTGCTCTTGTTCTCATTTCCACTAGTCCTGTTATTCCTCATGTTCGCAGGAGGTTGGGAGAGTTCAGGAAGTCCATGATCCTGATTGCCCCAGATTGGGCTTTGAGTACGTGGTACCCAAAACTTCTGGAAATGTCATCTGCCCTCCAGTTCGTCTTTACCAAAGAGAGAATCTGCTCTCTCAGGAGGGTGGTTGCATTTTTCACCCAGAAATCAGGACCCGTTTCTGAGAGGTTAAGTTACAAAGATTGGGACCTTCCAGAAGACACAATGGAGGTCCTGCTTTCGGCCAGAAGGCCAACAACAAAATCTCTTTACCGCTGCCATTGGAACAAGTTTTTCAGCTGGTGTAGAGATGTCCTTTCTTTTACATCTAACCGATCAGGGACTGCAAATTTCCATGACCAAGGGCTATCTGGCTGTGCTGTCCATTTTTAAGGTTTTTTATTCTGTTTTTGAAATGATTGACTAATATCTTCCCGCTGGTTTCCTTTATTGTGCCGGTTTGGGATCATTACTGTAAGGAACTCATGGTGCAACAGTAAAGACAGACACAAGTAATCACGGTTCAAAGGTGTTAATTAAACTGTATAATGGGCGTGACCAATGCCTAATCTAAACCTAAATCTAAGATGGGAGCAAGCTATGACCATCAAATAATAATAATAAGGCAGTCCTAGTGGCGTCTTGTCAAATAAAAAGGGCCTATACCAAAAAAAAAAAAAAAAAAAAAAACTATTGCCAATCCTTACAACTAAATTACAAAGTAGTGTGAGATAATGTTCACAAGAAAAGAAAGAAGTGTTTACCAAATAAGTCAGGATGGTAGGGCTGGTTTCTCCCTTGCCCACGTTTTTAGCATGGGACAAGGCAGGACCGTTGAGCACAGCACACTCCTGGACCTCGGCAGCACAAGCTTACAGTTCCTTTCAACGATGCCAGGACCTTCCGGGGCCAAGTCTCTTTCCTGAAAAGTCTCTTGCCTTAGAAGGCCAGCTGTACCATAAACAATAAACAAATAAAGGTTTGTTGGGTAGTCTTTCACGTTGGTCGATTACTCTTCACCCCTTTTCATCCTCCTAAACTGCGCTCTGATCCTTCTTGCAAAAGTAGCCTCCATCAATCGGGTTCACTACGGCGTTTCACTCAAAACGTATCCAACAATCTCAATGTCCTTTTAAACTATCCATTGTGGACATTCCTCCGCCGTGTTCACAATTGTCAACACAATGTTCATGGGTATATCCCTGTTTACCCTTATTTTGCAGACATCCCACTGTCGGGTTCACATTTGCCAGTTTCACAGTTCAATCAGTTTTCTCCAATGTCGAGTATACGAGGGGTTTTGCTCGACCCTCATATGACCACTTTGACACTGCACACTGGCCTCTCCTATGGCCTCTTGGTTCTCATAGTTTCAACAAACACAACCCACAAAGGCTTAAGTCAGAGTCCTTCGAATGAGCACCCCGTGACGCCTGACCACTCTGCTTCTGAACCTTCTACTAGGGTTTCTAAGTTCAGTTACACAAGTTCTTTGTTCAACAAGGTTTCCGCCTGCAACCTTGGACCCACCACAGTTCGGTTTTACTTTCTGTCCTCCCCGACTCACCGGCTGTGCTGAACTGTTGGAGTTTCTTGTCTCAGGAGTCAAGGACTGCACCACAGCAGTAAATACTGCTCCCCTCTTTAGCTATCAGCGTGGTAGGGTCCTGTGTGCTGTTGACGTCTGTCACACCACACCCCAGCTGGACTTCCCAGTGTTATGATTTCTCCCTCAGTGGAGTTGAAAAGGGAAGGGGAGTTCCCCCCCTCAACGTCCCTCCAGGTCTTGCTGCTTTTATCCTCCATTTGAACTTTGGGTCCGGTGTAGCTGTTTCCTTGTGTGTTGGGCCTTGCTCAAAGTGTACTCTCGTGCTCCGCCTTTTATCCCTGAGGGCAAGGGAAAAGGCCGTCAGGTGTGCATAGTTATTATCAATTGCCTGACTCTGCCTGAGCCTTTTGTTCGGGCATGTGAGGTAGACGCTCTGGTGTTGGTCCGTTGACTTTCACGGTGTAGGAAAGTGTTCATGCTGGAAAAGGGGCATGGGGAAAAGGGGTTAGAAGGAAGGGCATACCACGTCTCGTCCGTCAGTGTCCTACTTCCACTCCCCGAAGACCCCCGATCTAGGTCATCTTCCCCACTGGTCCACCCTGAGGAACTGGATCCAATAGCGATGGGCGTGTCCTGGCCACCTGGATGACAGATGTCCGGGGACTAGCGGCTGAGAAAACTTCAGATCTCTCACATAACCTAGTCTTGGACTTTCTGATGGGTGCTATTTTTGAGCCTTTGCATTTCTGTCCTTTTAGAATGCTTTCCTTCAAAACTGTGGGACCCAGCCATTCATGTTTAAAGGACCCTGCACATTATTACACTGTTCAATCCCGATATAACCAACAAACATTTGGGACTCTGCTGTCAATTAATGTGTTGAAAAAGCTTTACGTACAGAGTCCTTGCCCCCAAAAAGTGGGGGTTACCCACAATGAAGTCCCGCTTGTCCTGTCGCTTAGGGGTGTTGAGCATTGCAGGCTCACCTTCCTAGTCGCAAAGGGGGTCGCTCCCCCTTGGGGAGAAGGGACGAATTCCCTGGAGTCGTCACCAGGCATACTTGTGGTGCATAAGTGAAAAGTATACAATTTAAGTGCAAAAATATCACTTACAGATTATGTAAAAGTGTATCTTTGCTATTTAGAAATCATGAAACATGACAAGAACATCCCTAAGAAATGGGTTTGCCGGAGGGGTGTGACTTGATGGCTATGTGAGAGGACGTTCCCTGGAGGAGCTCCCGATGATCCGATCCTAATCCTGGGAAAAAAGTGATGGTTTTTGGCGGACTTTCGAGCTCACGGTGCATCTAAAGGCGTATGAAAGTGGGGGCATACGGTGAGTGCCCTCCCCAACGGCGGGACTGCATATTCACGGAACTAGACCCCGAAGAAGTTGGCGGACGTGCAAAGGAAGGGGAGCACCCAAGATGGCCGCCAGTGGACAAAGGGCCATAAAAGGTCCGACGAGCTGAGGAAGACAAGGTTGGTCGGAACGTGGGCGAGCCCAACCAGGTAGACGGGTCGCATGCGCCTCGGGCCGAAAGCAAGCACATAAGGGCGAGCCCCTACTGCAGCGGCCATGGGTTGTGGCGGACTAGCAGATTGAACCCGCTAGGATACAGCTGGGCGTGTGGGCCCAATCGACGCAACAGGATGTCTTCCAAGGTGGTGCGACCCCGGATCAAGCAGCCTACGATGGAGACCTATGCTAGGTCGCCCTCGGGCGCGGAAGGGGGCAAGAGCAAAGAAACCCCAGCGGCGGCGACGGACCCACCGGGTACCATCCAGGAGGTGCTGGCAGCAATTGCTCACCTGAAGGTGGCCTGGGAGGCGAAGCTGGGCCTGGCCATGAAAGAGTTGCAAGAGGGCCTAAACCTCAAGATAGGAGCGGTCCAAGAAGAAGTGAACCTGTTGCGCCAGGATGTGCGAACGATCGCGGAGCGTACTGGGGAACTGGAGCAGGAGTTGGCCCCGACGGTGGAGGCGTGCAACACACACGCCAAGGAACTTCATGCCCTCGTGCAGCGAGTGGGCAATTTGGAGGACAGAGCAGAGCAGGCGGAGGGGCGCGCCAGGCGCAACAACATTCGCATAGTGGGGGTACCGGAGGGAATGGAAGGATCGAACCCCACGGATTTCGTTGAAACCATGCTTTTGCAGGAGATCACAGGCGGAGAGCTGACCCAGGGGTTCGCGGTCGAAAGGGCGCACAGGGCCCTGACCAGGAGACCGGCCCCAGGATCCCCCCCGCGGCCGTTGATTGCTAAGATCTTGAACTATCGTGACCGCGAGAAGATTCTCGAATTTTTCCGGAAGGGGGCACGATAGAAAGGGGGTCAGCGAATATAACAGCGTACCCGGATTACACGCTGCTTGTAAAACTGAGTCGAATGAACTTTGGAACGGTGAAGAGGAGGCTCAGAGAGGCAGGCCACCGCTTCATGTTGCTTTACCCCGCTAGGTTAAAGGTGATCCATAAGAACAGATCCCTCTTCTTTGAGACGCCGAGCGACGCGATGGAATGGCTCGATATGCAAGGTCGACCACAGAAATCGGATGCCCAGACAGAAGCGGACGGAGATAAGGAGCACGCTGCAGAGGCACCCGTGAGGCCATAGCTATGACATTGGGACTAGAATATAGTTTGATATTGTGCTTGTGAGGGGGAAGTCACGGCATCTGCCGGCGGGTCCCGTTGAATTCACTTCTCCTAAACAGATGACTGGGAGCTCCTGGGGAGCAACCTCTGTACCCGATAGTAGTATACTTAGTTAGGTCACTGTTAGATTGGTGACACCCCGCGGGGTCCTTGTTCTTGGTTACGAGACGGGTCCAGACGTGGGTAGGCCTGAGATCCAGGGATGGAGCTGGGCTATTGTTTGGGGTTGGTGGGGGGGGGAGTTGTGTGCAGTGGTGTGAGGTTGGAGAAGGGGGGAGGGGAGCACGGTTTGTTAATAGTAGGGAAGGAGCCAGGAAACGACCCTATATGGGGAACATTATGGGGAGGATTGGGACGGAGATAGACCGACTAGAATTGTGACCTGGAATGTACGGGGCCTCAACAGCTACCTTAAACGCAACAAAGTGATGATGTATTTAAAGAGGATGCGCATAGACATAGCCCTGCTTCAAGAGACCCACCTCACTAGGGAAAGGCTGGAGGTGGTCGGGAGGAAATGGAAGGGCACCGTTGTGGGGGCGGCGTAATCAGCGTATGCCAGAGGGGTCGTCACTTGGGTGGCGCCCCACGTGCCGTTTCGAGTGCTTGCTTCTTCGGTGGACCCAGATGGTAGAATGGTGGTGGTAACGGGTCTCTTTTAAAACAGAGAAATACACATCATAAATTTGTACGCCCCCAATAACGATACATTGGCTTACTTTAGGACCCTCTACGGTAAACTTGGCCCCCTGGCGGGGGGGTACGGTAGTGTGGGGGGGGACTTTAACTGTACCGTAGACCCCAGTATGGATAGGTCCAAGGATAGGGCAGGGAAAATGGCACCGGCGGCTAAAGCGCTGAATACCCTACTGAAAGACCTAGGCCTGGAGGATGCGTGGAGGAGGCTGCATCCCACGGATAGACAGTACTCGCACTACACAGCGCCACATGATTTGTACACAAGGTTAGACTACATGTTTGTAACAGCCGGGATAGTGAGAGAAATAGAAGGAGCAGAATACAAGGCCCGAGTGCTGTCGGACCACTCGCCCTTGGTGGTAGACTGGAGACACCAGCCCCCACGCCCGCAGATCCCTACGTTGAGACTTAGGACCGAGGCTCTGCAGGATGAGGGGTTTCGGGAGGGCCTGAGAGACGCCATTGAAGAATATTTTGATAAAAACACGGGAAGCGTAAGCTCCGTGGGCACACTGTGGGAAGCGTTTAAGGTGGTGGTGCGTGGGGTAGCTATTTCCCAAGTCAAAGGGCTACAGGGGGGGGTTGAAAGGGAGCTCCGGGAGGCGGAAAGAGAGCTAGAGGAGCTCACGCGTTGCGTGAGCGCCGCTCATGATAACAGAACTAAAGTAGAGGAGCTACAGTCGTCCTGTGGTGCACTCTGGGATAGACTGTGCAGACTCAGCTACAGGAAATATACGGAGCGGATACACGCAGGGGGCGATAAGCCGGGCAGATTGCTGGCTTGGTTGTACAAGAGTGAGACCCCCCGCTCGGTGATTAGTGAGATTCAGGGCGAAGAAGGTAGCATATGCAACACCCAGAAAGAGGTATATGAGGAATTTCTTAAGTTCTACAGACACTTGTATGAGGACACGGGGGAGGATATGGGTCAAGACATACTAGACACATTGGGGGACATTGAGCTGCCCACCTTAGATGATCTAGAACGCTCTGAGTTGGACGCACCCGTCACCTTGGATGAGCTGGAGGTAGTGATTCGGAACTTGCCCACTTGCAAGGCGCCGGGTTCGGATGGGCTGCCCAGCGAGTTCTACAAAACATACCAGCAAGAGTTGCTCCAGCCACTGCTTGCCACTTTCAACGAGGCCTATGAGAAGGGAGAACTCCCGTTGTCTCTCTGTGAGGCCGTAATCATCCCACTCTTGAAACCAGGCAAGCCGGCCGTGGAGTGCGGGTCTTACAGACCGTTGTCCATGCTCAACCAGGACAGCAAAATACTCACGGCGGTGCTGGCTAATAGACTGAAAAGGGTGACTAAGAAACTGATACACCCAGATCAGACGGGATATGTTCCGGGCAGGAACATCACCTACAACCACCGGAGGCTACACCATGTCATGGACCAAACTGAGGAGGACACGGGCGAGCTGGCCATAGTGTCGTTAGACGCGGTCAAGGCGTTCGACTCGGTACGATGGCCCTGGCTGAAAGCGGTCCTGAAGGGGTATGGAGTGGGACCCGGATACCTCAGATGGGTACAGTTGTTTTACAACACCCCGATGGCGAGGGTCAAGACAGGGTCCACGGTCTCAGATTCTTGGCAACTGGGCAGGGGGACCAGACAGGGATGTCCCTGGTCACCAATGCTATATATACTGGCGTTAGAGCCGCTGGCAATATGCCTGCGCCAACAATATGGGGAGGTGGGCATAAACACGGCCAGTGGAGAGCATTTGATATCATTATATGCGGATGATATGCTCCTTTACGCTATCCAGAAGAAAACCTACAGTATGTCCTAGAGGTGATAGAACGGTACGCCATCCTCTCCGGTATATCAGTGAACCCTGGAAAGTCCAGCCTGTTCCCTTTGGGTAGATATAGGAACGTCCCGGTGCAGAGGCTGCCTATTCTGCCAATACCATGTTAGCCCGTAACATTTAGGTATCTGGGAATAAACATTTACCACAAGATCGAGACAGAACACAAGCACAACACGGAAAAGGCAATAGAGGGGATTAGGAACAGTATGGTATTTTGGTCCAGACTGCCCCTGACCATGATGGGGAGGGCGGCCTTGCTCAAGATGGTGGTCCTGCCTAGACTCTTGCACTTTTTTAAAAACGTCCCGTTTCTGATACCCCGAAGCCTATTCGCGAAACTTCACAGCATGTGTAGGGGTTTTGTGTGGGGCAGCTCTAGGAATAGGGTGGCTCTGTGGAAGCTCCAGAACCCGTGCGACAGGGGGGGATAGGCCTGCCTAACTTAGAACTCTATTACCTGGCGGGGCAGCTGCAGTACGTGGCCAGGTGGCTCTCGACTGAAGATTCGGCGGAAGCCAGGCTCCTGCGCGAAGATACAGCCCCATACTTTCTGATGGAAGTGGTGTGGTTGAGTAGAGATAAACTGGTGGGCAAGGGGCGGTTACTGAGGTTGGGCTGGGAGATCTGGCACAGGACATGGAAGATGGGGGGGGATTCGGAACCATACTCCCACCAAGCCCCTTTGGCGGCTCTGTGTGGGAGCGACTCCCAACTACTTGAATCGGTCCGCAGATATTGGGAACAGGTAGGCCTTGCCACCCTCGGGGACATATGGCAGGAAGGGGAGGCGGTGGACTTTCAGCAGCTGCAGGAAGAGACGGGAGTACATGGTGGCCAATATATAACCTACACTAGGCTGGTGAAAAAGACTAGAGAAAGATGGCCAGAGACAGTGCTCGCGGAGGATCCAGATGCCTCCCTGGAAACCATGTACGATGTATCGGAGGGCGGGCACGAAATATCGAGGATATATGAGCTCCTGCGGGCAAGGGCAAGGAAGGAGTTGCACCAATTGAGACAAGATTGGGAGGAGGAGGTGGGAGGACCCATGACGGATGGGCAGTGGGAACGGGCCCAGAGGTACCATAAAAAGGTGTCCCGCAATGCGAGATTCCAACAGCTTCAGTTGTATGTTACCCACAGGGCTTATTTAACCCCTGGGAAGATTGCAAAGTTTGGGGGATCACCTATACAGCAATTCCCCAGGTGTGGGGAGGTGAACGCGGAACTGCTACACATGTTTTGGGCTTGCCCGGAGGTGCATAGATTTTGGAATGAGGTCAAGACAAAACTGGCTGGCGGGGGGGTAGTGCTGGATGTGGAATCGGCCTGGTCATGCTTGCTTGGACTATTCCCTAGACCCCGGCATTTGAAACACATAAGCAAGATGAAGGACCTGGCCTATGTCTTGGCCAAACGTAGGATCGCCATGGGCTGGAAGGCGGCCCATAGACCCAGGGTGGAGTTGTGGTGGACAGACCTCTTGAGATGGGCAGAAGCTGAATCCGTAGTCTGGTTTGAAGCGGTCACCAGGGGGGGCAAAGAAGAAGTAGGGCCCTTGTTGGCCTGGCGGCAATTGGTGGCCTCGTTGGCAAACCCTCACCAGGGTGACAATGAGACAGAGGACCCGGTTGATGGCAGTCTAGGTAGTGTGCCACCCAGTGATGTTCCCGTAAATAATATGTGAGAACTGGCTCTAGTTTAAAGGGGGAGTGGGGAGTTGGGGAGTTTGAAAATGTGTTGAAATATGATGCTTTTTATGTTTTGAAATGGTTGTAGTGTGTTTGTTTGACCTTAAAAATAAAATAAAAATATATTCAAAAAAAAAAAAAAGAAATGGGTTTGCCGCACCTTTATGCAGCTAATTTTTATTGGCTTGGACAGTTTTGACAGAATGAGCTCAAGCTGATATTCCTAGGAGAAAAGGACGTGTCGTTTTAGTGAAAATTTGCCTGAGATTGAACATTTGAGACACCTTTATATAGAATGCCCCAACTTAAATGGCTGAAGAGTAAATTGTTTGACGATTCGTTAGTAGTGGTGGTGAATTATTCTGTGAACATTTTTGGTATAGAGTATTGAAGGATACTTCGATCTCCCAGATTTTGGTGGCAATATCATATGGGGAAAGCATATCGTCTAAGTTAGGCGATATGAGAAAAAGATATGTCTTTAACAAGTGTTTTAAGTAGATTGCTTTTTGGGAAACTTGTGAATGTTTTAGTGTTGCAGATGGTCTTTAGAGTGGCTGTGTGATATAGAAATCTTACTTTGCTTTTGTCCTTTTGCTTAAAAAAAATCAACATTTTCTCATTCATGAATTGCTGCTTTTGAGTTATGAGCAATTAGATTGAAATAATTGTGTGAATCGATATGTTTGTATAAATATGTTCATCAGGATATTCTTCCTTATGTGAGAAACCTGAGGGAGTCCTCACATCTACTCCCCTTGGATCCTCTTCTCAGGTGTCCAGGGAAAGGCCATCGCTCTTGGATCCTGACCCTGGGGGGGAGAAGCGAGGGAAGATCACCTGGGTGGAGGGTCCTTGGGAATTGGGAGTGGGGTGCCCACAGGCGAGACATGGTATCTGCCTTTCCCTATTGATGACCAACCCCCCCTATCCCTCATCCTTTATGGGATATTGTAGAACCTCTCCCCACATTGTATCTTTGGTAGTACTGAGACGAGGAAGAGGCGACTAAGAGTAATGAACACTAAGACCTCTTTTCACTACTCTAGGACTGGGAGGAGGAAGATGCCTACAGAGTACTTTGCGAGGTCAGTCATGTCCCTTTAATGAGAGTCAGGCAGACCCAATTCGGAATACACACCTGCAACCTGTCAAGTGGTTGCAGGTGTATAAAGGGAGACCAGTGGAAGAGAGAAGAGAGGAACAGGGAGGCCCGTGTAGGAGAAACTATGGGACCCTTTCTGGGTAGCCAGCCGTGGTGGGACCTGCGAAGGAGCCAGGACGCCGGCCGACATCCCCTAGGACCTGCGACACCCGAGACAAATTGGACTGTGAGACTAGCATAATTGGGGAAGCCTCTGTGGCGGAGATCGAGCAGATAGGGTTGTGAGCCAGCAGAAAAGATGGAGGACGCCGTCTGCGCCCTCACAGATGTAACAAAGTTGCTCGCATATGCGAGAAGCCATCCCGTGTGCGAGCGGGGCTCACTGAGGTCAGAGTGCCAGCCGGAGAAGCTGACAGAGAGCCACAGGAATCGGACGCCAAAGACATATAAGTGTCAGGGAGAGCGACTGCAAAGCCGGAGTGCTCCAGATGGGCTGCACGTGAATAACAAAGCATTGTATGAATGGAAGCTTCAACACAAGCTGAACTTTGTACATTGAATACTGAGCTGAATGAAAGTTTAAAACCAATGCTAGACTATGCATATTGAATTACGAATTGACTAAAAACTTGAAATGAAAAATATTGCATACTGAGTTGAAATACGTTACAGACAAAGTAACTGGCTAATGAAGGTCAAACGTAAGAGTGCTCATGTAAAAGCAACCTATGAGGAAAAGAGCAAATGTAAAATAGTGCAGTTAATGGGTGGCCATGAATAAGACCACCACAAAGTGAATCTTATGAATGAGTGCAGTGCTACAAGGCCAAAGACTGGCAAAGAAGTGTGACACATAATGGCAAAGTCAAGAGGGTGACACATAGAAGCCTGGAGAGTGTGAACCTGTATATAAAGCCAAGAGGCCAACAAAGAGAAGCCAAGTGAAGGTGAATCTGTACACGGGGGCAACTACTGAAGAACCTGTGTGGGATGAACAGCCTAGGAGTCCTGGTTACGCGACCTGTGAGTGGACCGTGTGGTCGGACAACTGTGCCTAGTCCAGTGAGCCCTACATCGTGAAAACCAAAGACATTTTGGAATTTACTAAGAAGGAGCACTGTAAATGAACTGGTGACGCAAACCAGGAGGAGGATCAGCTTGACCTAAAATTAAGTTAAACTTTGAAAGACTAAATTAAACATTGGTTGCTACGTTGAAGTCTTGGGGAGGGGAGTCCTGAGACTTTTTGAACTGCAAAATGCTGTCTTGAGGGTGGTGCTCAAGACCCCTTTCTTGCTTGGAACTTGGGGAAGGGAACCCAGAGGACTGTGTGGAACTGTTGGAACTTGAACAACGTAATCTTGAAACTTTTGTGGAACTTTCTTGAACTTGGGGAAGGGGGAGCTGAAGAGGAAGCTAAGAGCTAGATGAAGCTCAGAACTTTGTTGAACACTATTTCTTTGATTATTGACATCCCTGCACATTGTTTAGCTTCAGTTGTGAGGGCAAGCATAGGTTTTGGACGCAGACAGACATTTAAGTTAAATTCTTTGACTCTGACTTTCCTTAGTTTCATTCAGGTAGGGAAATCCCACCTTAGCATAGGGCCAGTTAGACCTTCTACCATCCGGGCATTTGATTTAATAACCATTTGATTTAATAAACCATTTTGCTTTGAACTTTGAATCTGTTGTCTTGCTTCATGATGCCTTCAAACTAGTACCAAAAGGAAGACTGTGCATGCAGCTGCTACAGCGGTCCCTGAAAAGCCAGTAGTCCAAGTTCAACTGGGACATGCAGGACAATGTCTTGGTTCCCCACTGGACTCCAAGTAAATTTAGTGGGCATCCCCGACCAACCACTTGGAGAGGAAGGAGAGTGTGGGCATTCTGACAAATGTGTTTGACAGTCACCCTGTTGACGGATGCATCAATGATGGGATTTGGAGGATCTTTGTGAGCCGTCTGAGGGAAGGCCAGGTGAAGTCCTTCCCCCATCAACTTACTGATACTAGGGGTAGTTGGTTTGGCTTTGCGATCCTTCTTACAATCAACTGTCCAGTTCTTTAAGGCCAATCCCACTGCAGGCACTACATCATGAGCAGTGTGGATTGTCATGCTCCTTTGGTTTTGAGTGATTGAGAAGAAGGTGAATGTGACAACTTTTCACCTCACCAGCATGCTGAATTAGCTCTCAGGTGTTTTCCACAAGTGGCAGCTGAACAGAGCGATGGCGGAGGAGATCTTCTCCATATGGGGATTTCCCCAGATCAACTTGTTTGCCTATAGGTCTAACAGGAAGTGCAGGATCTTCTGCCTCAAGGTATTTCCCTGTGCAGGGTGCCCTGGGGGATGCACAGCTGATCCCCGGGAATGGAACCTTTGGTAGGCATTCCTGGTATGGAGGAGTTTAAAGAAAGCAGCAAGCATGATCTTGATTGCAATGGGTCGGGTATGGCGGACCTGATGTCCAGTAATGCTCGTCATGCTATTTTGCTCACCTTGGTGAATCCTTTAGATGAGAGATCTACTAACCCATTTAGGTAGCAGACTCTGAACCTTAATGCCTTGTTATTGAAAGGTTGCTGTGCAAGGACTGAGATGAGGTTCTTGCTGTGGTGCTCTCTGTATACTTGTTGCTGGTGTAAGTTCATCAGTTCGTTCCAGGACAGTACTTTTTTGAGTGTATACTTTCATTGGTCATATCTGGTATCAACATTGGGATTGTGAAGGGATATCTTCTAGTCCTATTTGTAAAAGGACACCCAAACGGGGCCTTACTTTGATGTCCCCATGGTGTTGCAGCTCTTTAATTACCTCATCAACATCTCCTCTCCCAAGCCTTTAGTTGTTTTGAAATTGGCTCTTTTTGACCCTGTGTATTCGTGCCCTTCATGGCTGTTATCTTTTAAGGTGTCCTTTTGTGTAGCCATTACATCTACACAGTGTCTGAGCTGGAAGCGGTATCAAGGAGTAAACCCACTTTTCTTTTGAAGTGATGTCAGGTTTACCTCCAACAAAAGATACTTACTGATATTCTTTCCTCCACACCCGTCTAAAACGGAAGACGTTTCAAAGATTGGAGCCTAAATATTCTCTTTCTAGGACCAATGAATACTGACTGGACGAACAACTTATCATTGGATTCTCTGGTACCAGAATGGTTAATGCAATCTTGCAACAGATGGTCTTGCAGTGGATGGCGCTCTGCATTAGGTCCTGTTATGAGCTGGCCCACAAAGCAGTTCAGCAATGCTTTAGAGCCCATTCCACAAGGTGGCGGGCAGCTACATTCTACAATGCAAGGAGGGGTTCCCTTATCAGACATTTGCCAAGCAAATACTTGGTCCTCGCCTCACACATACACCAAGCATTGCCACCTTGGCAGCTTATTTGTTGAGGATGCTAAGGTTGGCAGGTAATTGTTGTAAAATCTCCTGCTGTAGTTCCTCTTTCGTCATGTCACCACCTCTTGATTGTCAAGGGCATAGCTTTTCGTATTCTTTCAAAAGATGAGTTATCTGTGGGAGGAATGAGGCCATAGGAAGAACAAATTACTTCACTTTGGTAATGTTCTTTCTGGCAATACCATTCTGGGTATGGCAATTCCTCTGACTAGTTCTCACCACCGTCTCTCCTCTAACTGGATTCGAATGGTCACAATTCTTTCCTGTCTTTGGATGACTAGTGACTGGTCTGATATTCCTCCCTGTGGCCTGTGTATTTTGGCGGTTCTGAAAAAGAGGTCACCAATGCCTGCGAGTATACCTTCCCATTTTGTCACTTTACTTGGGTTCTGTGACAGAGCATTCAGAGACGTGTGGTGCCATCTAGTGGTTGGGTAAGAACACATTTCAGGAGCTAGCTGCGCTAGGTTGAACCTTCAAAGGTTGAGGACTCTGTGGGTTAAATTGACATATCTATCACAGAGCATTACTAAAGGTAAGTGTTTTGAGTGCGTCTTATACTTTGATCCCTGTTACAACGTGACACTTTGCTTCAATGAACATTACTTTGCCTAGAATTTAGGCTTTGTGTTTTTGTTTCTACTGATGTTTACATAGGAAATAAACTGATATCCATCTGTGTTTCTATAAGTGTTTATTTGTGGAAAATGGCTAAAATATAATAAGACAGGACTTTTGTTGCCTCTGTATGCTAGTTGTGTCTTGCAAGCCAGCGTAAACTGACCGTGTGCAGAATGTAAAAGGTTGCGATTTCCCTTTGAAGCTGGTAAAGGGACTGTAAAGATGTTGTTTGGCTTGCGTTGATGTAACCCTGTTCTTATTTTGTTTTATACGGCATGATTGCATGTAGAGTGTGTGTTTGTGTTACCAAACGGACCACTGTTTGTGTAAAAAGAGAAATAATGGAGATTTCATGATATATTGACACCTATTAGAAATATACTAAAAGGCTTACATTTTCTCTGGAAAACTGCAGCAACCAGGGGGCAAATGACCACTTGGTGCTGCTGCACTCAGTGTCGTTGGTGCCTCAAGACTCCAGATGTGACGTCGTGGGTGGCGTATATAGGGGGCGGCCTGCACCCCATTACTGCAGTTCCTTTTTGATGCACATGTGATGAAGTATCCTGCTTTATAGGTTATCTAGTGCGTGACTAAGGCGGCCTGTCCCCCCCCCCCCCCAAGTAGTGGACAAGGCCTGTAGGGGTGGGAAAGGAAGGATCCCCACGTCACACCCACTGGGCAGGGTACAGCCATATCCCACAGAATGTTGCAACTGGCCCATTAAGGGTTTTGTCAGGAGAGACGCGTCCTTATGTGATGCATTGCCCCACCCCCCGGACCCCGCATCACAGGCTCAATAAGATGCAGGCCACAATGTGATCATAAAGCATAATCACAATGTTGAAACACTGAAAAGGCTTATTGCGGGTCCGCTGCCGTTCTCAAAGGTCTGTGTACATCCACAGACATGAAATGCAAGATGCAGACCTGCTGCTCAAAGTCGGGGTACCGCTGTTGCTTGGATTAAACATACGCTACAACTGTGCAAAGAAAGCAGTCCACCAGCACTCACTGGCATTGCAGGATCAGTGACGACACATGTGCAGGCCCCAAAACCAAGCCCAGCCCACGGAAAGAACCCACTGGAATATTGAAGGGACTTCCCAGAAAAAAAGAGGATTCGGCAGTTGGAGAAGATTATGGTCGGAGTTTGGAGTGAGTTGGTAAATCAGGCAGGAACTGGGAGTAGGATTTTGGAGACGGGTAAGAAAGGGAGAATGAGACTGGAGAAAACAGCAGCTAGTTTGAAGGTGACAGCTGCATGTGGCAGGAGATAAACACGAGAATGTGGTTAGTGGGAGACGACAAGGGATGGCGAAAGGAAGAGAGCAGTAGTGTTTGGGGCAGTCAGGTGGAGTGTTACGTGGTCGGAAGGTGATTGGAGGGACAACACTGGAAGTGTTTGAAGGAACAGCTGAATGGTCTGATATTCCTCCATGTGTTGCATGTATTTTGGCAGTTCTGAGGAAGATGATGCTAGTGCCTCTGAGTATATCTGCCCACGTTGTCACTTTACTTCGGCGCCAAGGTACCATGACAGAGCTGCACTCAGAGACGTATGGTGCCATCTATTGGTTGAGCAAACAACATTTCAGAGGCTGGCTGCGCCAGGATGAACTTTCAAAAGATGAGGAATCTGTGGGTTAAATTGCCATATCTGTCACAAAGAGCTTGTAAGGCAAGTCCCAAAACAGAATAATAAAAATCCATCCCAATGAGCTAAAAAGGAATGCACGAGATGTGAGGAAAACAAAAGTTTATTACCCACAGCCCGGGCTGGGAATAATCAAAAAGACATTCAACATGGCCTCATACAATGGCTGCATTTATAGTAAGAATAAGGGGTGAAGTGACAACAAATGTTAGATTATTCACAAATCCCCAGCCTGTTATTGGGCAACATCATTTACACTATAGGTGAACATATACTATGCTAGCCCTATTGGCTTATCCTGCCCTCGTGACCATACTACGATTTCGGTTCATTAATTAACTAGTAATGAGAGCCTATTCTTTCCCATGATGCTGATTGGATGTTAACCTTTTGTAACATCTCATATAAGCTTAACAGTTGATTGGCTAGTCAATGTGTAGTATCCTTGGGGTGAGTGACTCAATACATTTTAACCAATCCATATGTGAGGTGTGACAGTGTGGCAATAAAAATAACTTCACATCTTTTCCCAAAGACCTACTTGGTTGGCACCAACTTGCTGTTATCACCATTATGACCTGTTCAGCCAGCAGTTAACATTGCAAATCCTTGTAAGAAACATTGTTTTCTTCCCCTTTAGCACTCCCTTTCTCATGGTTTGTGCATGACTTCATTAGCTCTGCATTTAACCTTATGAATTGGGGACTTAAGTGTCTGTGGACTTAATTTCTTTGTCATGATATATGTGTGTAAAAATGAAAAAATTCATTAATGTCATTCCAAATAGGATTGTGTGTGTTATGTATGTTCATAATTCTTCTTAAAGGACTGTCAAAACTAAATTGTTCTATTCCAGTTGCTCTGGTGCTTTATACGCCTGCTGTTTTGGTAGTTGGGTCTCTTCCAGTAAGGGTTTTCCCTACAGGGGGCGGTGTTGCTTCATTATTGTACTCCCTTAAAACACATGTTTTTCTCGCTGCTCATTATTTAATTCCCACCAATTTGTGACCTTAGTGTTATGTTTTAATGTCCTAGCTAGGAACATAATTTGTTATATATCTTTTGTACTTAAGCTTGGGAATTCGGCAGAGCTGATGTGTCTCAACCAATCCGTGTGCAGTGTCCGTCTCTTATCTCAACGGTCTGTTACCTCTTTGTTGCCTGTGCATGAACTCACTGTTGAAAATCAGGGCTTGGGGATGTCTTTGCCCACCTGCCTTGTCTAATCACTGCGCAGCATTCATCCCTGCTATTGGGTGTTACTTCTTAGTATGTGTGTGTGCTCTTTGTAAAAGCCTGGCTGAATATTCCTGCTATTTCATGATGATATATTTCATTGTGGCAGAGTTATGTATCTGGTCTGTTTTAATTTTGGAGGGTGGATATGCAGAGTATTAGAGCGTTTTTAGTAGTGTTAGTCGGCGGGATGCAGTATACAGTGGCTATACTCAAAAATGCACCTAAATTCAAGACAGTGGCTATCCACAACTATGCGCCTAATTTCAGTACAGTGGCTATGCTGAAATATGCACCTAAATTCAATACAGTGACTATACTAAAAATGCAATGAAATTCAATATAGTGACTATACTAAACCGAACCATACCTCTACCGCACCACAAACCCCACACACTTCATAACACCCAACATGAAACCAAACCATACACAAGCAGACCTCAACACCACTTGATGGCTACCGGCCAGAAAAGTACAAATGTTCAGTGACCGGTTTATCCAAACTGAAGCTGCCAACGGCACATCAAAGCTCTCTTGCTCTTTCTTCCTCTCATACCCACTAACAAACCCCCAACTCCCTCCCATTTCAGATCCGCCAGAGCGCTGAGAGACCATGCAAGTGGCGACAATGCACAGTACAAGAACCTTTTAACGTAACACAACCTGAAATCAATACAGTGGCTATACCCAAATATGCACCTAAATTCAATACATTGGCCATAATAAAAAATTATCCTAATTTCAATACAGCGGCTATCCTCAACTATGCACTGAAATTCAATACAGTGGCTATTCTTAAGAAATGCAGCTAGGTTTAAACACAGAGGTTATACGCAGAATGCAACTACATTCAATTGAGGCATCCCAAATACAGCACTGGCTATGCCATCAAAAGGTTGTCTCTTATCTAGTAGATGCTGTAGACCGCTTTTGAGGCCTGGCTGGGCATCCAGGGCAAATGGGTGATGAAGGTGCACTTTGCCGGGGCCCTTAGCCAGCTGCCCTGGGAAAATCTTTGAAAATGAAACATTCTGTACTTCTGGTCATGTGTTCGAGGCACGAACCAATCATCCTCAGTAAGGGAGGGAGTGAGGCAAGTGGACGATGCACAGGGAAACGATGATGAAGAAAATGAGAGGCCACAAAAAAAACAAAGAAAAGCTTACAAGGACGGTAATGCACCCTCAGATTAAGTGAAAGACATGGGTGTTTGAAAGCTCAGGGCCGAGCTAAAGGTCCCTGAAGTACTTCACATAATGTGCTCGAGGCACAGACCAATCTGCCGCATGATGGGTGGTGGCAAGAGCTGCATGGACGAGAAATCATCAGAGTGGGAGAGAAAATGGTAAAAGAAGCACTGTGAATGATTCCACTTGAGGAGCTACTCCGGTCATTAATCTTCATCCTAGAAGAAGAAAAGGAGGAAGAACTGATCCACAGACTTTGCACTGGAGCAGGTACATTTTACCTCGCAAATTGCTTCGGTGGACAAATGGGAAGAGTATTGCATCAAAATGATGCTAATCTTTGAGAAAGTGGGCTCGACTGTTGTCCTCATCCGGGAAGACCACCATCGAGCCCACTGCACCCAAAAAAGCCTGCAGAGACTCATATCACCTACCTTATTGTGCGCTTAAAAGCCCTGAGCAGCGAAGGCCTTGACAAAAATTTGAGAGCAATAGATGCCACCAACGTCTTTGTCACCTGCCGTGTTTCTCCAAATCCCATCGGCTCCATCAGTGTTGACCTCGAAGGATCGATCAGCGTCGGTCATAGAAGACCCAGCGACTTCACGGTTTGACACTAGGTCGAAAAGGGATCTGTTTTCTATTCAGGGCATATTCAACGAGTTTGATCACCAGGTTTCCTTCTGGTTTGAACCTATGGGTTCCTCTCGACTACTTGAGGAATTTCAAGCTGATCTGGCTTCCATGCTACATATGACGCAAGTGGCCTAGATTTTCTTGAAGCCCACCTTAGTGTGGCATATAGTAGAATGATGACTAAGGTGGCTGATGCCTGGGGCTGGAGCCCTCCAGCTACGGAGACAGAGGCATGTGGCCTCACAGACATTCTGGACAAGGGCACAAATGTGTAACCTGTCCTCCCTTTCCACGATGCCATAAAAAAAACTCCCTGCTCGGGGATAGAAGTTCATAAGGATTTTACTAAGAAGTATAGACCAGCTTCCTCCGACCCAGATTTCCTCGCCAGACACCCATTACATGAAATCCTGGTAGTGCATGCAGCTACTGTTGGCTTTAAGGCCAAGCGCCTACCTCACTCTGCCCCAGACAGACATGACAAAAGGTATGATGCTCTGGCCCAAAAAGTCTTCAGCTCGGGCAGCATGGCACTTAAGGCAGCAAACGTCTCTTGTGCACTTGAAAATACACACACACACCCTGGGATGGCAGAGCACATCCCTGAAAGGGAAATGAGGAATGGGTTCTTCAATGTTATTGAATATGGTAAGGAAGACATGCGTCAAGCCTTACAGTCAGGACTTGACATATTTAACTGTATCGGAAGACCTATGACGGCGAGTTCCATCATGAGAAAGTTTGCCTGTGTACGAAAATCAGGTGTTGCGCCGGATGTCCAGTCAAAGTTGCCTGATATGCTTTTTAATGGGTCACATTTATTTGGACCAAAGACCTTGAAAAATGGCAGGCTTACACCACGTAATTATTAATAAACACTGTAGCACGAATTCCGTAGCTGAATGTAATCAATTGATATATTTCTTGCAGTCCAATATCCCTTCTGATGTGAATGGTTGCAACATCCGGATTCACCATAAATATTCACTTTATCATGCCTTTTCGGATATCAGGAATTCAAATCTAGAAATGAACACGTACAGCGGCAGCTTTGTTATAGAAACACGCTCATTTTCAAGTCCTGCTATAAGAATCAATGGTAATCGGCTGCGTCTAACTGGGAAAACCAAATACTTTTTAACACGAACCATGTGGTTCTCTGTCATTTACCCATGAAATTATGACATTGATGCTTACAGTTGCTTTTTAACATTAATTCAACAATACCAGAACATACCTAAACACATTGTTATAGGGCAAGCGGCCTCCTGGGGCAGTCAATCCTTGCACCCTTGAATCCTACCACTCTAATGTTCCCCTCGCACGGTGCGTTAATCATCATCCTTTGTAATTATTTATGATGATACAAATTGTAAAATGCTAATGTTACATTATGTTATGAAAGGACATTGCTCAAATGTTGTGGAATGTACATATCCTTGTTGGTCAATTGATTAACCTGCGTCTCTCTTCTCCCCTTTTTTCCTTTGATTTCTCATTAGAGTGGACCTTTGGACTATGCTTAGACTATTGGTTTTTCAACGTGCTTTTAGTTGTCATTTATTTGCTTACAGCAATCATATGTTTCAATTGTTCAATATGATAATGTAATGCAATTCATGCCTGATGGGTGTATCATTTCTATTATTGAGATAACAATTGAATAGTGTATGCCCTGAGGAGGACCCGGTAGTGGGTCGAAACGTGTTGGCACAAGGCACATTCATAATATATGCATATGGTATATCTATAACTCAGGCATTTTTTCCTTTTCTTTGGTCCATTTTTGCTTAAACATTGGACAATAATTGTGGGGTTTTTGGCATACTCATTCACTTTATCTTTGTTTTTCATATTTATATGAGAATAGAACACTATATTCTGAGTCAGTACGGAAGCATGTGTCTACCGGTTATTTGCTGACTATTCTTCTAATATCCCTTTTGCATTTATGGAATCACTGACAAATAAATGTTGACACTGTTCACCAACAAACTTCTATCAGGTATAATTATCTGTTTTCCAATCATTCATTAGAGGAGTATAGCGTGGGCTTGGGAGCCCTTTTTTCTAGGTAAAAAAAGGATTTGTTTTCTATTCAGGGCATATTCGAAGAGTTTGATGACCAGGTTTCCTTCTGGTGTGAAACTATGGCTTCCTCTCGACTACTTGAGGAATTTCAGGCTGATCTGGCTTCCATGCTGCATGACGCAAGTGGCCTAGATTTTCCTCAAGCCCACCTTAGTGTGGCATATAGGAGAATGATGACCAAGGTATCTGATGCCTTGGGCTGGGGCCCTCCAGCTAGGGAGACAGAGGCATGTGTCCTCACAGACATTCTGGACAAGGGCACAAATGTGGAAACTGTCCTCCCTTTCCACAATGCCATAAAAGAAACTCCCTGCTCGGGGATAGCAGTTCATAAGGATTTTACTAAGAAGTATAGACCAGCTTCCTCCAACCCAGATTTCCTCACCAGAGACCCATTGCATGACATCCTCGTAGTGCAAGCAGCTACTGCTGGCTTTAAGGCCAAGCGCCTACCTCTCTCTGTCCCAGACAGTGATGACAAAAGGTATGATGCTTTGGCCCAAAAAGTCTTCACCTCGGGCAGCATGGCACTTAAGGCAGCAAAGGTCTCTTGTGCACTTGCAAAATACACGCACACACCCTATGGTGGCAGAGCACGTCCCTGAAAGGGAAATGAGGAATGGGTTCTACAATGTTATTAAAGATGGTAAGGAAGCCATGCATCAAGCCTTACAGTCAGGACTTGGCATAGTTAACTGTATCGGAAGACGTATGGCGGCGAGTTCCATCATGAGAAGGTTTGCCTGATTATGAAAATCCGGCTTTGCGCTGGACGTCCAGTCAAAGTTGCCTGACATGCCTTTTAATGGGTCACATTTATTTGGACCAAAGACCTTGACATATTGCAGGCTTCGAAGGCTGCAGCAAAGGCTCTCTGGGCGGCGGTAAGACAACCTACTCAAACTTCCTCACAAGGGAAGAGCAAGCCCTTACACTACTTTAACTTTGGCCAAAAGGGAAAACAAACCACCGCCCGCCAAGGTCAGAGGTGCTTCTCTCAACCTTCAAGAGGCAGAGAAAGTAAAACACAGACGACTTCTGCATCTGTCCTCTCCAATGCGGCCCTTGCCACAAAACCTTTTTGAGAACTTTTGTCACTCTACGCCAGTATGTGGTGCTTGTCACACCATTTTCAAGAAGGGAGCGCTACTACTTCAGATGCATGCGCATGTCAGGTGTTTTTTCAAGGTTACTGTCTCCCCCTTTTCAAGGCACCCACCAGATGACCCCCCACTGTCCAGACCACCTCCTGTTCCAGACCCAGTACTCCTGAAAGACGTTTCCTCCCTTCTGGAGAAGAGTGCCATAGAGTTGGTACCAGTACAATAGAGGAACAGGGGATGCTACCCCCATTATAATTGGATCCCAAAAAGAGACAGATGTCTGCCACCCATATTGGACCTGAGGCGCTTGAACAAGTTCTTCAGGAAGGACATTTTCAAGATGGTAACACTGTTGCAGATCTCCCAGGCCCTAGAAATTCAGGATTGGTTGGTGTCACTCGACCTACAGGATGTTTACTTTCATTGCCGGTCCATCCAAACCACAGGAAGTACCCGAGGTTTGTCATCAGCAACAAAGTACCCGAGGTTAGTCATCAGCAACACTCAGTACCCGTTTATAGGTCTGCCTTTCGGCCTTACCTCCGCCCCAAGGGTCTTTAAGCTGTTGGTGGTAACTGCAGCCAGTCTCAGTAAAAGGGGGCCAATGTTTTCATTAGAACTATTTTGGTGTTTTTGTATGTGGGGAGATGGCAATACTTTGCTTAGTGCGCTAACACGCTTCTTATGTTTTATTCCAACAAAACTAGATGAAGTTTGCACATAGTATTATACTTTAATTTCTAAAATGTCTGTATGTCTGTATGTATGCATGTTCGACCTTGTACTAAAGAGATTAAATCTTGTTAGTCAGGATATTCTTCTAGTGTATTCTTTGAGTGTAATGTATTATGGATAAACTTAGAAATATCAATGTAAATTCTATAAGTGTTTTGAAATATCAATGATGGATACTCGTATTTTTTGTCTTCATAAATTTGTATTTTTCGTTTTTATAAATGGCATAGAATTCAAGTTTTAATGATTTATAAATGTATTTTTGTTTTTATAAATTGTAAAGATGCTTTGCATCAAACACAATTTTAATTTAAAAAAAGGGGGGGGGCATAGTGGGGGTTCATGTCTTTCTCTACCTTGACGATTGGTTAATCAGGGAGCATTCTCCAGTTTAAGCCCTGGATCATCTCAATCGCACCTGCTACCTCCTTCACAGATTGTGCTTCTCCCTCAATTTAGAGATGTCTCCAATGACATCTTACAAAACGCTTACATTAATTGGAGTGGTCCTGGATTCTTCCTCGGGCAAGGCTTTCCCTTCCGAGGACAAGGCTCTACACATTCAGCAGATGGTTGCCAGATTCCAGATTGCCCAATACCTGCCAGCCCTAGACTTCCTACGGTTGCACGGCATCATGGCATCCTGCCTCTTCCTGGTGCCAAAGGCCTGATTGAGAATGAGATCCCTCCAATACGCTCTCAGATGCAGTATGACAGACTTGATTCATGTCCCAAACAGAGTCGCTCAGAATCTCCTGTGGTGGAGTTGCAGAGAGAACGCAATGGCAGGAGAACCGTTTTGGCAACCGTAGCTAGAGGTGACTAGTAACGGATGCATCTCGGAAAGGCTGTGGTCCCTGGCAGAGCCAAAACTCCACATACACCTGTTGGAGCTAAGGGCGATCAGACTGGGGCTGCTGGCCTTTTTGCCCTTCATACAGGGTAAGACTGGCCTGATCATAACGGACAACACAATGGCCATGCACTACAACAAGAAGAGAGGCGATGCAGCTCTGCTTCTGGTCATTATAGTACAAGATCTTCCTGTCGGCAATTCACCTTGCCAGGATGGAAGATATGACAGCAGAAGCCCTGAGCAGGCAGCGCTCCGTCTCCCATGAGTGTCGACTGTGAACAGGAAGTGCAAACCTTTCTGCTCTGGGGAATTTTCCCTGAGAGGAGCACTGGAGGACGCATTGGGGTGGACTGGAGTTTCCAGCTCCTATGTGTTGCCAGCAATCCCCCGTCATTCCTCAAGTGATCAGGAGGTTAAAGAGGTATGGAGCAACCATGATCCTGATTCCCCCGGACTGGGCCAGGAGGACGTGGTACGTGGACCTTCTGGATATGGCCATCTGTCCTCCACATCGTCCTCCCTGCAGACAAGACCTTCTCTCCCAGGAGAGGGGACTGGATCTTCACCAGAGCGTACACAAGCTCATCCTACAAGCCTGGCTTCTGAAAGGCTAAGGTACATGGGACCTTTTAGAAGACTGGATGGAACTGTTGCTTTCAGCCAGAAGACCAGCAACTAAGGCTCTATACCGCTGCCATTGGAGAATGTTTTGCAGCTGGTATAGAGCAAAGGATGTGGATCCCTTTTTATGCAACATCTCAAGGGTGTTGTCTTTTTCTACTTCATCTGTCAAGACAATGTCTTCAGCATCGCTACCATCAAGGACTATTTAGTGGCGCTATCCCATTTTTAAGCTCACACCAGAACAAGATTCGTAGCTTCACGATCCCTATTGTGATATACTTTATAAAAGGCCTGACTAACACCTTCCCTCTAACCCCCTTCATTGTGCCGGCATGTGCAATTGTGTTCACATTTCTTATGGCTACCCCATTTCAGACAATGAATTTGTGCCCTTTGTGATTACTTTCATGGAAGACTGTCTTCTTGGTCGTTATATCCTCAGCTCAAAGGATGTGCAGATTGCATGCCTTTTCTTGCAAACCACCTTTTATGGTTTTCACCAAGGACATGGATTTAGGGTACATCCTTCTTTTCTTCCAAATGTCCTATGAGAATTTCATCTGTCACAATTTGTTTGCCAGATTTCTACCCACCTCCTCATCCACCTGAGGAAGAAAGGCTACATTGGATCGACCCTAAAAGCACTTTGAGCTTCTACTTTTCTAGAACAAACTAATTTCGACATGAGGACCAACACTTTGTTTGGTATACTGGCCCAAAACCAGCCAAGGGAGTAACAAAGCAAACAATTTTCAGATGGATAGTGCTTTGTGTCTCTGAATGCTACACTAGAGCGGTTAAGAAAATTCCTGAAGGCTTCAGGGCACACTCCACTAGGGTTGTGGTAGCTACTTCGCCTCTTCAAAGAGGGGTAACTGTAAAGAATATCTTGTTAGGCTGCGACATGGTCTTCCATACAGACGGTCGTAAAACACTATTGCCTGGATACCGTATCAGCCAATGAGTCTTGTTTGGCAGTGCTGTCCTGATCACATAATTACTGTAGAGTTTGCTCCTTCCCTCCACTGTAATGTCTTACTGCTATGGAAGTCTATCTAAGACGAGGAATCCGTGGGAGGACACAATCCATTAGAAGAACAAATTACTTACCCCTGGTAATGTTCTTTCTGATGGATGTTCCTCCCACAGATTCCTCATCGCCCTCCCACCCTACCCCGCGGTTAAGGAGCTTCCTCCTATGATTTTATGACGACTCTCTCTTTTAATGCTTAATCGTCCACTATTTTGTCTCTAATCCATAATGCGGCTGTTCAAGGGGAAAAAATTACAACAGAGGTCACTGGACGACATGAGAATCCTCCACGCCGAACCGCATGGCGCCCATGCTGGGAAAATGTTTTCTGAGAGTGCTGCAAAGCACAAGAATATATTTAAGATAAATAATCTGTGGGAGGAACAGCCATCAGAAAGAACATTACCTGGGGTAAATAATATGTACTTCATTGTTTCAAGAGAGCTATTCCATAAATAATGGCTTTAGAGATGGTTATTTCTGTGGGAGCTATTATCTGTTTGCTCAGTAATATAATTCTATGTTCAGCAGGAGATATCAGTATGTAGTGAGGGTGTGTCTACCTTCTTTGGGTCTACATCATGTAGTGAGTGATGGCACACAGCCCCAAAGGCCACCGCAACGCCATCATCCAGCCTCTGACATAAGCCTGTGGGCCTGATTCATGAAATATGTAGCATCCCCTGACCCACAGGTCTAGCACACTCCCATCCCCAGCCTATTGCATATGACATTCAGTGTTGTGACTAATCCAGGGTATTAATACCCTCTCCCCAAAGGGGAGCCATCCCTTTGGGACTAGGGTGGTGATCCCCCTATGCTTAACATGCCCAAGGGACAAGGCAAGCGGGATCCCATTGGGACTGATCCCCCTTTTGGGTAACAGGAATCCCCTAGAAGGGATTTTAGTCAACCTTCCTCACTTAAACAATCCCAAGTATTTGTTGGCTAGTTGAGGATTGAGAATGTAAATGAGTTGTAGGACCATTTAAAAGTGGCTGGTGTGTTTTCTGACATAAAGATCTGGAACGCTGGATGCAAGGGGGAAGCTGTAGAGTGTGAGATGGCCAGCTCTGAGGTAATACAGAGCAGGGATCGTGCCTCACTGAGGCGGAGCCAGTGTGCAGCACCACACGGACACCGTGAAGAGCAGATGAGAAGAGTTCCTGCAACAGTGCCATCATCAGTCTGGCTGAGATCTGGAGGAGCTTGGGCCTGCTGAATACCAAAGCGAATCGGTCAACTGGCACTGAAGTCCTATTGCTCGCCAACTGGAGGAACCGACACCAGGAAACCAAAGTAGAGGTCCAGAAGGAACCCGGAGTAGAGGTCATGCGCCGACAAAACAGACTGCTTCCTCCAACGACACCTACTGCTGAGAACAAGGTATGCCGCATGAACTGGGAACCGGGAGGGGGTGACAAGGTCCGGAGGTGACCGAAGAAGCGGTGAGAAGTCCAGAAGAGGCGAGATATCAGCTAAGCGAAGAATGGGTGAGAAACCCGAATGTCTAATAAGGGACGAGTTACACACTATCCTCAGACAGGGTGAAAGGCAAGACATCAACAGGCGGAGTGTGCGAAGCAGGACCCCAAGGCTGGGTGCAAATCACAAGCCTTCCAGGCATGGAAAACTAAGAACAGCCCTAAACAAGGTGCGAGGGAGCCGGTCGTAGAGGACCAAATAATTATAGGTCAACCGAAGAGACCAGACACTACCATCTGTGAGAAACCTGAGGGTATTCTCACAGATAGGCCCTGGGGATCCTTTGTTCAGGTGTCCTGGGAAGGGCCATCATGCTTGGATCCCAACCCTGGGGGCGGAAAAGTGAAGAAGGATCACCTGGGCATGGTGTCCTTGGGGACTGCAGAAGAAATGACCTTGAGTGCGACACAGTATCCCCTTTCTTTTGACACACCCCTACCCGAGATCCCCTCTGTCTATATGGGATATTGTCACCAAAGTCCCATTCTACCCCAACTTTTTCCCATACCGAAGAGAAGGCGAAACTACCCGAGAAAACAAAGACTACCCCTCAATTCCAACATGAGTTTTACCCCTCTTTCCACGTAACCCACTTTTCAAAAACCATACATTCAAACTCCTTTACCTGACAAAAATCTAGAACACCACAATTCCCATAATCCCATTCCCCTCTTGAAATACCCTAGGACTGGGACGAGGAAGAGAGGGGCTGAGAGTATGTGGATTACTGAGGGAAAACCCTTTGAGAGACAGAAGACAGACTACCCATCCTAACAGTAAGTTGTCCCACTAATAGAGCCAGGCAAGGTCAGGCAGACCCAACCCTGACAAAACACCTGCACTCAAGTAACACCTCACAGGTGTACAAAAGGAGGCTGCACAGGGAGAGAAGGCAGTTGCTCTTGGGAAGCAAGGAGGGAGACTGCAAGGCTGAGTCCAGCAGAGTATCCTTGCCTAAAACTCAAGCGCTCGGAGAGCGAGGCTGGAGGCAAGACAGGACCAGGCTAACTGAGCCGCTAAACATGAGAAAGTGGAACCTGGAAAGCAATCTGTGGGAAGGCGGCAAGAAGGCCAGGCAAGAGACCCACGTTTCCAAATGACAGCTGATGGAGTTAAGCAGAGAGCGTCCTTCTAGAAGTCCTTGATGAGAAGCCTGCTTCCCTCCCACTGACAGATGTAATTTGGGGAGGTTCGATAAACCACAAAGCCTAAAAATTCTGTGAATAATGTGAAAACTGAAGAACGGCAACAACCGATGAGTGATGCAAGATAGTAGATCAAAAGCCTGGTTGATTTGCTGTGAAAGAAACAGTATCAAGTACAGTTGCATGTAAACCGACAACTGCGTTTTAAAGAGTGACGATTGCTTTAAAGACATGACGATATATTGTATCGGAGTGGTCATGCTGTAGTGAAGACGTCACAGTCGAAAGTCTCTGAATTCCGAATGTAAAAGTGGAACTAAACCAGTGATACAGTATCCATGTAAAAAGCTTGCACGCCGATCGAAAAGAGCTTTCAAGTATAAAGTTTGAAATAAGAACAAACAAGCTTGAGCCCGATCGAGGGGAGCTTCTCAATTGAAAGACTAGTTAAGAGGAGCTTGCACCTGATTGAGGGGAGCCCTAATCGACCAAACTACAACTACCAGAAAGCATTGCTAAACCAGAGGAAACTAATGACTGTCGCGGTGGTCAGGCGTAGTGGTAAAGTCAAGGCTATGCTGTCTTGAAAGCCTGCAACACGAAGAAATCTTGGGGAAGGGAAACCTCAAGTAAGTTGAAAGAAACTGTGAATATTATTAATTATTGTTGCTACATAGAAACCTTGCAACTTGGGAAAGGGAATCTCGAGTAAATTGAGAAAGAAGGAACGTTGTACATTTATTTGAAGTGAAGAAGCTTGTTTGAAAGGAGACATATTGGCAATACTTTATTTTGAACATTGGGAAAATCCTGATTTTGAAGATTGAGAGAAGCCTAACCTTGATACAACCGGAAGCTGAGCAAGCTGTTGAACTGCCCCATCCAACCAGATGGTGCCTTACTGAAGGAAACAGTGTTGCCTATCCCTACCATATACTATCCCAAGGTGAAATCACAGGGAAGGTAGTCCCCCTTCTGTGAACACCTTGCCATCCTGATTCTTTTGTGGAACACACTTTTTCTATTATTTAAGTACATTACCCTCACACCTTTTTGTATGAGCTTAGGACAGGTGATAGGTTTATTAGTGTAATTATTATTGTTTTGGCCTAGACTGACTAGGACTGTTTTTCTTTAATTTAATGGTCAAGATTACCCCCATTCTAGCATTAGGGCAAGGTAGGAAGTCCATCATTTTTTAAGCCATGTAATGAACACCCTTGAAATTGCATCTCTTGTGTTGTCCTCTTACTGTTGATACCATGGCTTCCTTACACATCCCAGGTTTCAAGGAAGAATACTGAAACATTGGGTAACCCTAAGATTTAAAGGCAGACAGCCAGGAAGTAGACAGAGAGGTCTGTGTGGAGATCAATCATCAGCAAGAAAATAGAAAGTTTAGAAACAAGGATGCTTTGAACGAAGTAATTAGGCCCTTTATAGCCCTTTCTGTACCAGGTTTATGTTAACTTTATGTAATAGTGGTAGGATTAGGCTATAGGTAAATTAGGGCTTGGATGGAGCACTGTTTTTTTCTGCTGTAAGACATCCCGACGATCGCCCTTTTATTTTGCAAAGCAAGGGCAATGAATTATCATAGAAATGGCATAGGACAGGCTTATTTCTTTTTAATAAACACTCAAAGTCGCAAGCATAACCTCTTGTCCGTCTCCTGAGTCTGACTTACCACAGTGTATAAATGGGAAGTCCCCGAGCCATTCACAAAGAACATACTTGTAACTACCCTCAAGTAGTTTAGACAAGATGCTGCTTAGAATCCTCGCTGGAAGCTTTGGCGCAGAGACTGCCTCTATCCATTCAGAAGAATCTGATTTCATAGCCCTTCCTACCCCTGATCTCACGGGAACAACTGAACCATCTGCCTGTGCAGCATTGTGTGCTCCTGGACCTTTTTCATCACTGGAACAGGAGTGGGAGCTCCTGCTGGAACCCATATGGCATTGTTGCTGCTGTTTGCAAGCACTCGCTTAATTGTGTGACTCTTTAGACTGGACTTTAACAGCTGTTTTTGGAGGGAACCTCCTGTGTCCTGTCCTGTATTCATTTGTCTTCAACAGAGGATTCCCTGACCTTTATTGAATGGTCAGTATTGGACTAGTGTGCTGCTGTTATTTCATCCACTATTTTGAGGGCTGCCTCTTGTGTGTCCTTGGACCTCGCCTGCATCACCAGATCCATCATTCTTTCACCATTGGCTCTCTGTGAAATCCTTGTGACTAGAACTAGAACCGTGACATGCAGAAAATACCATCCCTTGAACTCTGGGGGACCTGGATAATATCTGTCTGGTCCCCATTGAATGGGGGACCACTGGCTTCTCAGGGATCACTGTAGAGACTACATCCGCAGTCTGACTCCCTGTAATATGAAGATGCATATGCCATGAGCTCAATAAACCCCCCTGATGGCGGTCCCCTTTCGCCTGATAAAGTGCCACTGTGGTCTGAATGTACATTATTCCCTCTGGTGGTGGGAAGGGCTTGTCTCACTCCGTTTCCAGTACTGCCCCTAAAAACTGCAAACTTTTTGAGGGGGTCAGAAAGGACCTCTTTAGGTCAAATGAGAAACCTAAGGTGTGAAGAAGATTGTATATTGTCCCCAAGTCCCATAAGGCATCCTCTTCCAATCTGGCCCACAGGAGCCAGTTGTTTGGGTAAAGGAAAACACGCCGCTTCGTCCTGCATAGATAGACCCCCGGTGTGATTGGTAGGAAAGGCCCTGGACCTGTTACTGGGCCAACTGCCGTTGCCTAAACAGCTAAATCTTCTGGCATAGGTTGATATGTGAAAAATAGATGGTCAGAGGTTGAAGAGTCTCCCTACCAGTGCCGCTAATCCCTTACCGCCCAACTCATAATGACCCCCAAAGTGTCTCTTTCAGGACCACATTGTAACGCTCCTTCAGCTTCCACCTGGCCTGCTTCCATGGCAAGCCTACAATCTTCAAAGGTTTGCCATCCGGATATACTCCCCTGCCCAATCAGTATTTCACAGCAAGTGCTTTTGTGGTCACTGTTAACTGACAAGAAGTTTACAACCGGTTCCTAGTCATTGCATCGACTGCCAAACCGTTGAAGGCATACCATTGAAAAAAAAAAAGCATCGAAAAAAAGCATCGAAAGGATTCTTTTAAAAAAATGTTTTTTAATGGGGGTTCCCCCCAACTCTCCTTTTTTGAACTTTTAACACCCATTATAATTAAATGTAACACTTTACCATCTAAAAAAAATACATTCAATGCTTTTTTTTCAATGCATTTTTTTCAATGGTATGGCATTCAACGGTTTGGCAGTCTATGCAATGACCAGATACCTTACAACCCCTTCACAGCATTCAATAAATTGCAGCTTCAAAACTTTCAACACTTTTCAGAGAAAACAAGATTCACATTGATGCTCTTTAATACTCATCTGCAAATGTTGCTCCTCTCCATCTTTATATCTTTTCCCAGAAGGGCAGCCTTTTACCACTGTTATTTCCCCACTACACAAGCAACCAAACATTGATAGGGATAGGGTCTCTTCCCGCCTCTCCCCTTTGGCAATGTGTGTGCATCCCAGTGTGTACCCACTGTTGTATACAATATGGGCAACACGTTTCAGAGCTTATAGACTTTGCATTAGCTCCTTTCTGCTGTTGCCAATATTGGCTGGATTGTGTTTGCCTTGGTTTCAGTCTCTCTTGGGTTCTATAATGCTTATGGACATTAACTCTTAACAAAGTTTTCCCCCCAGGTTGCTGGGCTTTCCACAGACTACCACTTTTAAAGTTACTGTCATTTGGCTTTGGTATAATAGGTTTTTTGCTGCTTTTCCCTAGTTTGGTATTCAGGATTAACTTGGGAATCACTTTCACTCACACGCGTATGCTGTTTTGCAACAGTTCGGTATTCAAAACCGTTCTCTGCACTACTTTTGCCTCCACGCAAACGGTGCTCACTTGCCGAACGCCTGCTTTCAAAACGCAAGCGGGGACAGAGCACTCCGGGCTCACTGACAACCTGTGAACTCACTGGGTAAGTGGAGCGTCTCTGTTCCTCTCGCCACTCATAGAACCTCTGCTGTTGTGGTGCCTTGCGGGCTGGAAAACTGCTTCGTTTAGTCCGCCTTCGCCCACGTCACTTCCAATTGGAGCTCCTCTTTCTCCTGAGGCCCTCTGGTGCACGCCAGCCACCATAGACAGTGTGAAGGCGGTAGAGTGCACGCCAGCCACCTGAGACAGTCTCCTGCATGCTTCTCGCTGCCCAGCCTCTACAGGGCAGGTCAGAAGGGGGGAAGCTTTCCTCTGGCATGCTTCCTGGTGCACGACCTCTGCACTTCAGATTTCTGCAGGAACAGACCCTCTCGGGACCGGCAGCTAATATCTGCCAAGCAGTGGTCCCTGCGCCTTCTCTCTCCTCCAGTTTATGCCTGACCTGCCACCGTGAGCCACGCTGCTTCTGCTTCTGGCTTCCTCTGCTCTTCACCAAAAATGCCAACTCTATGGCCGTCACCTGAGGGGGCCTTTTAAGCCTCTCTGTCTCCCTCAGATGTGGGTAATCTGCATTAATGAACTGACCACTCCTGCAACATTGTACCTCTTCTTCGTCCTAATACTTAGGGATTTATGGGACTTGAAGTTCCTAATGCAGAAATTTTGTTTTCTTTTTTTTTTTTAACTTCGTTTATTTTAAATCAAGGCAGGATGGCAAATATACAAATCATGACATATCACAAGCAATGCGTATTCAAGTTCTTCGATCCCCAGTCCTCATTTCCCCCATCAGGCTTCCTCCTTCCCACCTCCCTCTGGCCTCTCCCCCCCTCATGTTCGGAGGCAGAATTTTCTTTCTGGGTTGTCCAGTTCGCCCCTTAGCGTCTATGTGTCTTCTCTGGTTCATAGACATAATTTCGAATACAAAATATTCGAAAGTCAAAAAGTCGAAAAAAAAACGTCGAAAAAAAAAATGTCAAATTTTTTTTTAATGACGTTTTTTTTTCGAAATGGGGGGGTTCCCCCCCAACCCACCTTTTTTTTATTTTTACCTATTTTTTTAACAGAAACTAGAGCCCAAAAAAAAATATCGAAAAAAAAAAACAATTCGACATTTTTTTTTTCGACATTTTTGATTCGACTTTTTTGACTTTCGAAATTATGTTTTCGAAATTATGACTGGACACCGTCTTCTCCCGGGTCCTCTTGGTGTTTCAAGATCCATCGGGCCCTGGTCGGTTTGTAGGTCTGGGCCGGGAAGCGCTGGTCGTATTCCCGCACTGGGCTCCAAACAGTCTGAAAGCGGTGGAGCGTTCCCGTCTGTGCTGCCGTGACCTTCTCCGCGATCAGGATGTCCCAGAGTTTAGACCACCATTGGGCTATGTGAGGTCCTTCTGGGGATTTCCAGGCCCTAGCCAACACCGTTTTCCCCGCCAGAAGGCAGTGTCAATAGTTTAGACTTGGTCCCGGAGCGCGGGTAAATCGCAGGGATCGGGGCCCCCAGCAGGACTGGTTCAGGTTCCAGAGGAATCGCCGTTCCTGTAATTTGTGCGATGGTCTCTAGGCATGTCCTCCAGAACTGTCGTATCTTTGGGCAAGCCCACCACATGTGGAAGAAAGAGCCTGGGTGACCACATCCCCTCCAGCAGGCATGATCCACCTGTGGGTTCATGTGGTGAAGTCGAAGGGGTGGGTAATACCACCGGAGGAGCACCTTGTACGCACATTCCCTATTGGTAACGCACGTGGAGGAGGTATGCGTTCTGGTCCAGATGTCCACCCAGGTTTGGTCCTCGACCGGATGGCCCAGGTCCGCCTCCCATTGAGCCATGCAGCGGGTCTTTGTGGACAGGAAGTCCCTTAAGAAGCGCCTATATAGGGTGGATACCCTGCCCCGAGTTGGAAGGTCCCCCAGTGTCAGCTCCAGGGCGGTGGGCGGGCGAGTTGCTGCCTGCAGAGTCTGGGGGTGCGAGCACCAGTGGCGTAGCTGGATATAGGTGAATCTGTCCCTTTCCTGGAGTTGGAACTTCTCCTTACATTGGGCGAAGGTGAGGGGTGTCCCTCCCATATATAGCTGGTCTATGGTCTCCAGCCCGCCCTCTATCCAGTTCTGGAAATTGCGGGGGTCTGCTCCGGGTGAGAAGGATGGTGTAACGCTCACCTGATTCCCGCAGAGGCGCCGGTCTTGACTGGGTGAATGCCGTATCTTCAAAGGTGATGTGTAACACACGGTTGGCTCTTTGGGCTGGACCTCTGTGCACTGTATGTCTGACTCGAAGAGTAAGATGTCTGCAGATAGAAAATATGGGATTAATGAACTGGGGTTATTGGGTGCCTCTCTCCGCTTCCCTTTCTCTTTTCCTGTAGAACCCCAAAGGTTAACGCCCTCACCTTAGGTAAGTGAACGCTGAGCTCTCCATCTGCCTCGGGGCAGGGTGCCGTAACCAGTTTCTTCACTGGATAAGGGTGCAGGCCTCTTGACCTCAGAGGACTGCTGTCCGTCGTTAACTGCACGAACGGTAAGTTCTGGGCACTTCAAATGTCTTAAAAGTCTTTTGTAATGATATCTCTTGTTTTGCAGGGTTCCGGCGATGGCGGATGGCGGGCTGATGAGAGTTGAGGATCGAACCCGCGTGAGGAATAGAAGCGCCTGGAAGCACGTAAGTAAGCGCTTGTAGCCTGCTTCACGATGCGCACTAACTGTCCCTTTTATCTTGCAGGTACAAGTTCGGAGCTTTAGAGAAGCTGAAGGGTGCTGGAATACCCACTGGATTTGGCGTGGGAAGGAGTAATGGCACGTGAGTAATAAAGTTGCCCAATGTCTTTAAACGCACCTTCTTTTGTCTTTCAGATGCGGGATGCAGCGCCGAAGGCCTCCGGAGCGTGCAAAGAGCTGGTAAGCTTTTGTCTTTCAGATGCCGGAATGCAGTGCGAAGACCTCCGGAGCATGCGAAGAGTAGGTAAGCCTTTGTCTTTCAGATGCCGGAATGCAGCGCGAGGCGTTGGTGACAGCCGATGGACCAGGTAAGAGATGCGCTGCCACTGAAGACCGTAGTGCTAACCTGTTCTTTCTTTGTCTTTACAGGTGCTGCTGAAGACTGGATTCCAGGATGGTAAGCCTTTGTTCCCTTAGGCCCAGGATCAGAAGCAGAAAACACGATGAGCGTTCTGCTGCAGAGAATGCAGAATAACGCAAAGCAAGATTCATCCATCGGGTGTGGTTTAAATAGCCTCCTGTAGTGCTTAGGTGTCTCCTTCCACAGCCACGCCTAGGTAAGAAAAGAGTTCCTGCTTTCCAGAAGAGTTCCAGTGTTCTGAACCTAGGGAGTGGCTCCTGCCCCACCCGACAGGAAAAGTAGTCCCAAACAGAAGAGGATCAGGGGTTCAACTGGCAGGTAAGTAAGCAGCATGGTCTGCTGCAGGTAAGTCCACCCAAGCATTATGAGCCCGGCGCTTCCAGCGCTGGGACTGGGCATCTTTATGAGCCTGGTGCCACTGGCGCCAGGACAGGGTCCAAAAGGTCCCAATTGGGACTGGCTGGCACTCGGAACCGGGGTTATGGGTCTGCTTCCAAGGGAGTCGGGCAAGTCCTGATCTTTTGGAAGCAGAGATCATGACAGCACCCCCCCTCAAGGCCCCTCCCAAACCGGGCTTCTCTGGGGGTTTGGGCTTGTTAGGAAATGTTCGATGAAATCTTTTGATTAGACGAGGCGCGTGGACATATTCTGCAGGTTCCCAGGATCTTTCTTGGGGACCGTAGCCTTTCCAGTCAATCAGGTAAAATAGTTTAGATTTGGAGATCTTGGAATCCAGGATGCTTTTGACTTCAAACTCGAGTTCTCCATCAACTAGAATAGGTTTTGGAGATGTAGTTAGTCGGGTTTGAGGTTGCACGGGTTTTAATAGAGAGACGTGGAAGACCGGATGTATCTTCATGTGAGGGGGCAAGTCCAACTTGACCGCTACTGGATTTACTATGGTAGTGATGGAATAGGGACCAGGGTATCTTGGGTTGAATGTGCGTGGTCCTTTTAGAGGTAGATATTTGGTGGATAACCAGACTTGATCTCCTACTTGATATTGGGGGGCTTCCTTCCGATGTTGGTCTGCTACTTTCTTGTATTGTTCTTTAGCCCTTTGAAGGTGAGAAACGGCTTCCTTAAAGGCTTGGGTGATTGTAGAATGCAGGTCGTCTACTGCTGGTGTTCCAAGATCTTGGAGTGGATCCAACTCCGAGGTTCGAGGGTGACTACCGTATAAAAGAAAAAACGGGGTCTTCCCAGTTCCCGAGTGGACAGAGTTATTGTAGGCATATTCGGCTATCCAAAGGATATCTTTCCAAGTTTTTTCAGTTTGTTGTAGCATGCAGCGCAAATACTGTTCCAGAGTTTGATTGGTCCTCTCGGTTTGTCCGTCGGTTTGAGGGTGGTGGCTGGTCGAAAGTCTCACATCAATTTGAGCCGACCGACAGCAACTTCGCCAAAAATGAGAAATAAATTGACTACCTCGATCTGAAATTAGAACTGAAGGAAAACCGTGCAGTCGGACGATGTTTTCGAGAAATTCTCGGGCCAGAGTTGCTGCTGTTGGTAAGCCTTTGAGTGGAATGAAATGCGCCATCTTGGAGAATAGGTCCACGATTACTAGGATCGTATTGTATCCGGAGCATGGAGGTAGATCGGTGATGAAGTCCATAGAAAGCGTATGCCAAGGGCGAGGCGGGATGTCAATAGGGCGTAAGAGGCCGGCTGGTTTTTCCTTTTGACTCTTGTTTTGGACGCATACTCCACAGGACATTATAAAGTCTCTGATATCTTTTTTCCAAGACGGCCACCAGAAGTAGCGCTTGATCTTTTCCGAGGTCTTGGTCATACCGGGATGTCCTTCCATTAAAGAATCGTGATAACAAGAGATTACCTTTTTCTGTAAATCTGTGCTGGGCAGGTATAACCGTTCTTGGAAATATAATAGGTTGTCCTTCACCGTAAAGTCCTTTCCCTGCAGATGCCATTTCTGTATGTCTGCTGGAGTTACCAGTAGCCTGGCTTTATCCTTAACTTCCTCTATGGATTGTGTGGCGATTACACCTAGAATTCTTTGTTTGGGAATGATAGGTACAGGTTTAGGATTGATCAAATGTTCTTCCACTCCCATCCGAGAAAGGGCATCAGCTTTACCGTTTTTTGTACCAGGTCGATAGGTAATTATGAAGTCAAACTCGGCAAAGAATAGTGCCCAACGGAGTTGCCTAGAGGATTGAGCTTTTGCGGTTTTCAAATATTGCAGGTTTCGGTGATCTGTAATCACAGTAACGGTGTGTCGGGCCCCCAGAAGATAATGCCGCCAAGCCTTAAAGGCGGACTTGATAGCTAGAAGTTCCTTATCAGTAATAGTGTAATTGATTTCAGGAGGCGAGAATTTGCGGGACCAAAATGCCACGGGATGCAACTGATTGGTTACTGGGTCCTTTTGTGATAGAACTGCCCCCATGGCAAGGCTCGAATCATCAGTTTCAACGATGTAGGGGAGTTCTGGGCGAGGATCTTTTAAGATCGGTGCAGAGATAAATCTAGTCTTCAAATTCTGGAAAGCTTGTTCCGCCTCGGTAGACCATTCAAAACGTTTGTTTTTCTTTAACAAGGCGGTGATGGGCTGGACTATTCGAGAGAATTCGGGGATAAACCTGCGGTAAAAGTTAGCGAAGCCTAACATGCTTTGAACACCTTTTACGGAGGATGGCGATGGCCATTTGAGAATTGCATCGACCTTCTTTGAATGCATACGCACTCCGCTAGGTGATAATATGAATCCCAAGAATTCAACTTCAGTCACGTTGAAAACACATTTTTCCAACTTAGCGAAAAGTTTGTGTTGACGCAATCTCTCGAGGACCATTTTCACGTGTTTCCGATGTTCAGTTTCCGATGAAGAATAAACGAGGATGTCGTCAATGTAAACAACAACACACACATCTATGAGCTCTCTGAGGACATCGTTCATAAAATATTGAAAGGCGGCCGGGGCATTGCAAAGTCCGAAGGGCATGACCTGATATTCAAATAGCCCATACTTGGTGCGGAAGGCCGTCTTCCATTCATCGCCCTCTTTTATTCGTACCAAGTGGTAGGCTCCTCTAAGATCCAGCTTTGTATATATGCATGCTTTTCTGACTTGGTCCAGGAGTTCAGGGATCAAAGGTAACGGATATCTATTCTTAACGGTGATCTGGTTCAGGGCGCGATAATCTATACAAGTTCTAAGGTCCCCTTCTTTTTTTGGAACGAAGAACAAAGCTGAGGAAGCAGGGGACTTGGAAGGACGAATAAACCCATTTGCTAGGTATTGATCCAGGTATTGTCGGAGGTGAAGATTCTCAGGCTCGGTGAGGGCATAAATTCTACTACAAGGAGGAGTAGATCCAGGTATCAGGTCTATCTGGCAGTCATAAGACCTATGAGGAGGTAGAGAGTTAGCCTGATCCTTCCGGAAAACATCTTGGAATTCTAGGTATTCAGGAGGTAACTGGGGAGCCTCCGAGGAAATTGCTGCCAGTGCAACACCAGGTCGAGGGTGACAAGTAGAGACACATTCTGGAAACTGAACCGTTCTTGCTCGCCAATCGATCTGAGGATTGTGCTTCTCTAACCAAGGAATTCCTAGAATAATCTGGAACTGAGGGGCCTTGATCACATCGAACACGATCTTCTCATGGTGTCCATCTTGACTTACTAGCGTCACTTCTTGGGTGGTATGCGTTACTGGTCCGGAGGCTATCTCCGTACCATCCACCGTAGTAATGACGTCCTTTACAGCCTTGGGACAAAGAGTTAGATTCATCCTCAAAACCATTTCATGATCCACATAATTGCCGATGGCACCGCTGTCGACGTAAGCTTCAATCGCATGTAATCGATCCGGATGTTCAGGGCTAATGAGGACCATAGGTATCACGAAATGCGAGGTCACGGAACTGGTTTTAACGCTCGGCAAGAGGACCTCTATTCTTGTCGGGCGAGGTCGTTTCCCTGCTCAGAGTTTGTGACCCTGGTAACTGCAGCTCCTACTGCCTTCTTGGCTGGTTTCACCGGACAGTCTCGAAGAAAGTGCCCGGAGTTTCCGCAATAGAGGCATAATTGCAGCTGTTTTCTCCTTTCCCGCTCCTTTTGTGTTAGTGGTCCTTTCAGGCCCCCTATTTGCATGGGTTCCCCGGAGTCTACTCCTTTGGTAGGAGTTGGTGGTTTGGAAAATACTCGAGCATCAAACTTGGAACGATCGGCCTTCCTGTTCTGCAGTCTGTGGTCAATTTGAACGACTAAGTTAATATAGTCCGAACAGTCTTGCGGGGGATTCACTACTTGGGCTAACACATCTTTGAGCTCTCCACGTAGACCTCTATAAAACAGCGTAATCCTTTTGTCCTCAGGCCATCGAGTTTCCACTATCAGTCTGTTGAAAGACGCAATATAAGCCAAAAGGTCTTGATTACCCTGTCGCAATGAAAGGAGCTCATTGTCCAAGGCCTGCCCCTGTGAATGTCTTGCAAACAGTTTTTCCATACTGAGCTAAAAAGCTTGAAAATCATGGAGAACCGGATCATCTTGATTAACTAGAGGGATCGACCAGTCTGCCGCATTGCCACTAAGGTACGAAAGCACGAAAGCTACCTTAGCTTGATCAGTTGGAAAGGCTGCTGGCCGGCATAGGAAGTGCAACCGGCACTGATTAATAAATACTGCAAACCTCTTTGGGTCACCAGAAAATCGTTCGGGCGGAGCCAGAGGTACATTCCCAGGTAGGTTGATCTGCACTGGGTTCGTAGAGGATGTTGAAGGAAGATTTGCCCCTGATGCGGGTAACAGAGTTTGTCCGGCTTATGACTGTAGCAATTGTCTAGCGAGATCGTCTGTTCGCTCCTTGGATATAATCAGTTCCCTTCTTAGAGCATTCGTTTCCTGACGGGCTGCATGCACTTCTGCTCTTAGTTCCCCAAGTAACTGGGCTAGTTGGTCAGTATCCGAGGTTTCCATAGCGCCTGGGTGGGAGTTTTGCGGTAGGCTTTGCGTTCTGTAACGCTCACCTGATTCCCGCAGAGGCGCCGGTCTTGACTGGGTGAATGCCGTATCTTCAAAGGTGATGTGTAACACACGGTTGGCTCTTTGGGCTGGACCTCTGTGCACTGTATGTCTGACTCGAAGAGTAAGATGTCTGCAGATAGAAAATATGGGATTAATGAACTGGGGTTATTGGGTGCCTCTCTCCTCTTCCCTTTCTCTTCTCCTGTAGAACCCCAAAGGTTAACGCCCTCACCTTAGGTAAGTGAACGCCGAGCTCTCCATCTGCCTCGGGGCAGGGTGCCGTAACCAGTTTCTTCACTGGATAAGGGTGCATGCCTCTTGACCTCAGAGGACTGCTGTCCGTCGTTAACTGCACGAACGGTAAGTTCTGGGCACTTCAAATGTCTTAAAAGTCTTTTGTAATGATATCTCTTGTTTTGCAGGGTTCCGGCGATGGCGGGCTGATGAGAGTTGAGGATCGAACCCGCGTGAGGAATAGAAGCGCCTGGAAGCACGTAAGTAAGCGCTTGTAGCCTGCTTCACGATGCGCACTAACTGTCCCTTTTATCTTGCAGGTACAAGTTCGGAGCTTTAGAGAAGCTGAAGGGTGCTGGAATACCCACTGGATTCAGCGTGGGAAGGAGTAATGGCACGTGAGTAATAAAGTTGCCCAATGTCTTTAAACGCACCTTCTTTTGTCTTTCAGATGCGGGATGCAGCGCCGAAGGCCTCCGGAGCGTGCGAAGAGCTGGTAAGCTTTTGTCTTTCAGATGCCGGAATGCAGTGTGAAGACCTCCGGAGCATGCGAAGAGTAGGTAAGCCTTTGTCTTTCAGATGCCGGAATGCAGCGCGAGGCGTTGGTGACAGCCGATGGACCAGGTAAGAGATGCGCTGCCACTGAAGACCGTAGTGCTAACCTGTTCTTTCTTTGTCTTTACAGGTGCTGCTGAAGACTGGATTCCAGGATGGTAAGCCTTTGTTCCCTTAGGCCCAGGATCAGAAGCAGAAAACACGATGAGCGTTCTGCTGCAGAGAATGCAGAATAACGCAAAGCAAGATTCATCCATCGGGTGTGGTTTAAATAGCCTCCTGTAGTGCTTAGGTGTCTCCTTCCACAGCCACGCCTAGGTAAGAAAAGAGTTCCTGCTTTCCAGAAGAGTTCCAGTGTTCTGAACCTAGGGAGTGGCTCCTGCCCCACCCAACAGGAAAAGTATTCCCAAACAGAAGAGGATCAGGGGTTCAACTGGCAGGTAAGTAAGCAGCATGGTCTGCTGCAGGTAAGTCCACCCAAGCATTATGAGCCCGGCGCTTCCAGCGCTTGGACTGGGCATCTTTATGAGCCTGGTGCCACTGGCACCAGGACAGGGTCCAAAAGGTCCCAATTGGGACTGGCTGGCACTCGGAACCGGGGTTATGGGTCTGCTTCCAAGGGAGTCGGGCAAGTCCTGATCTTTTGGAAGCAGAGATCATGACAGATGGGTTATGGAAGACCGGGGAGCGTGGGCTCAGTCCTCTGGGCACTCCCTTCTGCTTTAGAGCCCAGTCCCAGGAGCTAAGGGTGTGTTTAGTTGATAGGAGGAGGTCTCCCCAGTGTGTTCTAAAGGGGGGCGGAATGTGTGGCAGAAATCGCAAGGGTAAAGGTGTTTGTGATTGTTCCAGCTCTACCCACCTGGGGCGGTTTGTTATGGTCTGCCATGCCTGAAATTGTGCTAGTTGTGCTGCCACACTGTAGGCCCTCATGTCCGGGACCCCCAGACCTCCTAGCTTGGCGCCCCCCAGCATAGGTTTGAGAGGGATTCTGGCTCTCTTACCTTTCCAGATGAATTTCAGCATTTTCCTTTGGATGTCCTTAAGGATTGGTGTGGGGATCGCTACTGGGAGGGAGGCGCAAGCGTATAGGAACCTCGGCAGTAGGTTCATCTTGCATGCTGTGATGCGCCCCAGCAGTGAGATCTCTTGGGTCTCCCATTGTTTCAAGTCGCCTTCCAATTCTTTCAGTAGCCGGGGGAAGTTGGCTTTGTATGTGTCTCTTGGGTTAGCTGGAATGTGGACCCCTAGGTAGGGGATGGCCTTCTTCACCCATGTCATCGGGCACATCGTCGTCAGTGGCTCCCGTTCTGCTGGAGTGAGCCCGATGCCCATGGCCAAGGATTTGTCAAAGTTTATAGTGAAGCCTGAGACCTCACCAGAGGTGTTAAGTTCTCGTTTTGCCTGTTTCAATGATGATTGGGCTTCTGAGATCGTGAGTAGGACATCGTCCGCATATAGGGCGATTTTATGTTGGTTGGGGCCGTCCTGCAGCCCTTTAATTAGATCGTTTCCCCTAATCCTTTGGTCCAAAGGCTCCATGGTGAGAGCGAAGAGTAAGGGTGATAGCGAGCAGCCCTGCCGGGTTCCGCATGATAGGGGGATCGGAGCTGAGCTGTGCCCATTAATTCTTAGACTCGTACTTGGGCTCTTATAGTTGGCCAGCACCATTGTCTGAAAAGTTGACCCGAAGCCGAAGGCCTCTAGGGTTTGTTTCATAAAGGGCCAATCTACTCGATCAAATGCCTTGGCTGCGTCCAGAGCCACTAAGACCAGTTTTTGGGAGTTCCGAGAGGCGAGGTCCACCAGGTTCAGGGTTCTTCGTATGTTGTCTCCCGCTGATCGATGGAGGATGAAGCCTGCTTGGTCGGGATGAATGATCTTCGGGAGAACTCGATTCAGGTGGTTTGCCAGGATTTTTGAATATATATTTGCATCAATGTTTAAGAGTGCTATCGGTCTGTAGGAGGCTAGACTCCTTGGGTCCTTTCCCGGTTTGGGCAGGAGGATGGTGGTTGATTCCTGCATCGATGGGGTGACCGCGCCTGTGTCTCTGAAGGAGTTGAACAGGGTCACCAGATGGGGGGGTCAGTTGTGGCCTGAAAAGTTTATAGAATCTCGTTGAAAAGCCGTCCGGGCCTGGGGCTCGTGTTTTAAGCGACTTGATGGCCTCCTCGACCTCCTCCCCCGTGATGGGGTCCTCCAATTCGTCTCTCGTCATGGTGGCGAGACGGGGAACCGCTGCCTTCCGTAGATATTCCACCTGTTGCGGTCGGTTCCGAGGGGTTGCCTTCATGATTTGGGTCAGGTAGTCTGTCGTGAGCTGTTGGGGTGAAGGTGAGGGGTGTCCCTCACATATATAGCTGGTCTATGGTCTCCAGCCCGCCCTCTATCCAGTTCCGGAAATTGCAGGGGTCTGCTCCGGGTGAGAAGGATGGGTTATGGAAGACCGGAGAGCGTGGGCTCAGTCCTCTGGGCACTCCCTTCTGCTTTAGAGCCCAGTCCCATGAGCTAAGGGTGTGTTTAGTTGATAGGAGGAGGTCTCCCCAGTGTGTTCTAAGGGGGGGCCGAATGTGTGGCAGAAATCGCAAGGGTAAAGGTGTTTGTGATTGTTCCAGCTCTATTCACCTGGGGTGGTTTGTTATGGTCTGCCATGCCTGAAATTGTGCTAGTTGTGCTGCCACACTGTAGGCCCTCAGGTCCGGGACCCCCAGACCTCCTAGCTTGGCGCCCCCCCAACATCGTTTTGAGAGGGATTCTCGCTCTCTTACCTTTCCAGATGAATTTCAGCATTTTCCTTTAGATGTCCTTAAGGATTAGTGTGGGGATCGCTACTGGGAGGGAGGCGCAAGCGTATAGGAACCTCGGCAGTAGGTTCATCTTGCATGCTGTGATGCGCCCCAGTAGTGAGATCCCTTGGGTCTCCCATTGTTTCAAGTCGCCTTCCAATTCTTTCAGTAGCCGGGGGAAGTTGGCTTTGTATGTGTCTCTTGGGTTAGCTGGAATGTGGACCCCTAGCTAGGGGATGGCCTTCTTCACCCATGTCATCGGGCACATCGTCGTCAGTGGCTCCCGTTCTGCTGGAGTGAGCCCGATGCCCATGGCCAAGGATTTGTCAAAGTTTATAGTGAAGCCTGAGACCTCACCATAGGTGGTAAGTTCTCGTATTGCCTGTTTCAATGATGATTGGGCTCCTGAGATCGTGAGTAGGACATCGTCCGCATATAGGGCGATTTTATGTTGGTTGGGGCCGTCCTGCAGCCCTTTAATTCGATTGTTTCCCCTAATCCTTTGGGCCAAAGGCTCCATGGTGAGAGCGAAGAGTAAGGGTGATAGCGAGCAGCCCTGCCGGGTTCCGCATGATAGGGGGATCGGAGCTGAGCTGTGCCCATTAATTCTTAGACTCGTACTTGGGCTTTTATAGTTGGCCAGCACCATTGTCTGAAAAGTTGACCCGAAGCCGAAGGCCTCTATGGTGAGTTTCATAAAGGGCCAATCTACTCGATCAAATGCCTTGGCTGCGTCCAGAGCCACTAAAACCAGTTTTTGGGAGTTCCGAGAGGCGAGGTCCACCAGGTTCAGGGTTCTTCGTATGTTGTCTCCCGCTGATCGATGGAGGATGAAGCCTGCTTGGTCGGGATGAATGATCTTCGGGAGAACTCGATTCAGGCGGTTTGCCAGGATTTTTGAATATATATTTGCATCAATGTTTAAGAGTGCTATCGGCCTGTAGGAGGCTAGACTCCTTGGGTCCTTTCCCGGTTTGGGCAGGAGGATGGTGGTTGATTCCTGCATCGATGGGGTGACTGCGCCTGTGTCTCTGAAGGAGTTGAACAGGGTCACCAGATGGGGGGTCAGTTGTGGCCTGAAAAGTTTATAGAATCCCGTTGAAAAGCCGTTCGGGCCTGGGGCTTGTGTTTTAAGCAACTTGATGGCCTCCTCAAACTCCTCCCCCGTGATGGGCTCCTCCAATTCGTCTCTCGTCGTGTTGGCGAGACGGGGAACCACTGCCTTCCGTAGATATTCCACCTTTTGCGGTCGGTTCCGAGGGGTTGCCTTCATGATTTGGGTCAGGTAGTCTGTCGCGAGCTGTTGTTTTTCGGGCTCCGAGTATCGGGTGACCCCCTCAGGATCACGTAGGCCTGCAATTGTGTGACGCATCTCCGTTTGGCTAGTTTGGCCACCAGAACCTGTTTGCTTTGTTGCCCTTCGCGTAATATGATTGTTTGGCTTTTGCCATCATTAGGGCGGTTTGTTCCGCGTAGTGGGCTTCAAGTTTCTTCCTTGCTGTTCGCATGATCCGTTGCGTCTTAGGGGACCAGCCTTTTTCTTTGTGGATTGCCTCAGCCTCCCTTAGCTCGTCCTCTAAAGCAATTTGAGTCTGGCGTCTGCTCCGGTGGTAGGCCGCTCCCTGAGCGATGAGGGAACCCCTGATTACTGCCTTCATGGCGTCCCAGTTATTTGCCAGTAAGGTGTCTGAGGCTGGGTTTTCGTCAAAGAAGTTTTTATTTCCTGTTGCGATTTTGTCTCTCGTAGCCATGTCATTGAGAATCGGGTCATACAGAGACCATTTGCGTGGGTTATTGAGATTGGGGTCCTGAACCCGGAGTTCCAAGAACACTGGAGCGTGGTCGGACATGGCTCTCGTGCCGATGGAGACCTCTTTGACTGAGGGGAAGGTGTGTGGGGAGATCAGAAATAAGTCAATCCTCGAGAAAGTGCGGTGTACGAACGAGTAGAAGGAGTAGTCTCTTTCGTCGGGGTGAAACACCCGCCACGAGTCTATTATCTCTAGAGACCTGAACAACCGGAGGAGGCTGAGTGCTTGGGCGAAATCGCTTGGAGTCGTGGGGTGTGACCTGTCTTTAGTGGGGTCGGGAACCCCATTGAAGTCCCCTCCGATGATTGTTTGCCCTCCACAAAACTAGCGAGGGTCGTGCCCAAGGAGTCGTAGAAGAGTGATTGTCCCGTGTTAGGGGCATATACCGAGATGAGGGTGTATAGGTCTCCCAACAGGAGGCATTTGACTGCTGTGTATCGGCCTTCCGGGCATGTTTTTGTTTCTAGGATTTGTGGGTTCAAGTCTTTTCTAAAGAGAATCGCCGTGCCCCCCTTTTTGCTTGAGCCGGAGGCAAAAAATTGAAGCGGGAACGATCGAGAACGAAGCCGGGTCACATCCGCCGGCAGCAAGTGGGTCTCTTGGAGCATAGCTATCGCAGCGTTTTCGTCCTGGAGCTTTAATAAAATCGCCTTCCGTTTGTTAGGGGAGTTCAGTCCGTTAACATTTAGGGAGAGGATTCGCAGAACCTGGTGGTCCAGAGGTGTCCCATTCTCTACCTCTTGAGATGGGGGGGGGGGAGTGCGGGTCGATGGTTCAGCTGCCATGTTTGTCACGAGATCTTGTAGTACCATCCTGCACTTGAGGTTTTAACGCGGGGCCCCAACGGGGGGCCGCTACTTTAACTGGTGGGTAGTCCGACATTGTAGGTACGGGCCTACCCTTGGCCAACGGGGCCGGTTGTCCCATCGTGTATCAAGTACTGTGGGTTTCCAATGAACGAAAGTTGGAAAGTGTCCTTGGAGTGGGTATGAACCGTGGGTATGGTCCGCCGTCTCCGCCCTCGAAGGTCGTCAGATTAAGCATTATGTGGCGGGTCCGAATTCAAGCCCGGTCAGAGGAGACCATGGAGAGATGTAGTTGGAACCTGGAGGTGCGGGGGGCACCATTGTTCATTTCTTTTTGTTGATCCGCTGGGTTGATGACCATGGCTTACGTTTAGGTTTCGGGGAGGAAAGCGGCCCGGAGACCTCAGCTCCCCCCGGGGTTGGTGTGGAGAGTTCCTGGGGCGAAGATGGATGCATGATCCTCTCCGCATCCTCCAAGGTCCTGATCCGGCGTAGGGTGCCTTTGTATGTGAATTGTAGAGCCGCTGGAAACAGCCATCTGTAGCGGACTTGCTGCTCCTGGAGGAACAGTGCCAGTGGTCGCAGTGCTCTTCTTTTCTGGAGGGTGAGTGATGAGAGGTCCTGATACATTTGGAGTGGCGTGCTCTGAAATGTAATTTCCTCCCCTTGGCGGCTGATCGCCGAAATCGCTTCCTTGGTTGTAAAGAAGTGGACCCTCGTAATGACATCTGGGGGGGGTCAGAGACAGCCCCACGACGCGGGCGAAGTCTGTGGGTGCGATCTAGCAAGAGCTGAGATTTATCCAGGTTTGGGAGGAGAGCCTCGAAGAAGCGTCCCACGTAGTCCGCTAGCTTGTTATCGGGGACGGAGGTCGGGACCCCCCGAATGCGGAGATTATTGCGGCGTGCCCTATTTTCAAGGTCCTCAGGTTTAAACTCCAGGATCTCGCATTTCTGATGTAGGGAGTCAATGGCTCTTCGCATTTCCCCTAGAGTGGTGGCGTGGTCCCGTGAGTGGTCTTCGATTTCTCCGAGCCTCTGTTCGGCCTCTGTAACCCTTTGGTCCGTCTGTTCGATTTTGGTGGTGAGTTAGGGTTCCCCCGTCCTCTTGTTGCTTACGGCTTTTATCTAGCGTAGTGAGCATGGTGTAGATATCTGCGCCCTTGCCAACCTTTGTTTGCCTAGACATGATGATCGTGTTTGGCGGTCTTGCCTGGAAGGGTTTGCGGCGACTGGGTCGCTGGCTGGATGGGTGGGCCGGGGCGCCCCAGGAAGCACTGAGTGGTGCGTGAAAGGAGGCCCGTGAGGTCGGGCTTCTCTGGATGGCTCTCGGGGCTTATCTCGTGGCCTCCGTGTTTCCCCTGTCGACCTGGCCGAGTGCAGCCCCCGATGAAGTTCTCATATGTTCACCGGGCAACCTCCGTCTGCTGCTCCTCTTCAGTCCCCCTGAAGCCCATCGCCATCAGGTTCGTAGTATATTGCTGGGTTCCGGTGCCGCCGCCATCTTGGTTTCTTCGAATGGCGACGGGGGAGAGGTTTGGTCGCTAAGTTCTAGGAGAACGCTCCAGCTTTCGGAGGTCATTGTAAGCCAGGTTGTGCCTCATCGGTTCCGATCGTCGTAGATGGCATTGGCGACTTGGATACTCGGTCAGAACCGCTTGAATTTGGCAGCGGCGGCGGACATCCCACGGGCGGCCTCAAGGGAGCGACCACATCGATGGCGCTTCAAGCCACGCCCCCCGAAATTTTGTTTTCTTATGTCTGTTGTTTAATAATTAAACCCCAGTTTGTTTCTTATAACATTCTTTAAAGGAACACTGTACAAATAAGCCATTAACCTTAATTGTACAGTGGAAGGAAATTCTTTTACACTGGTGTTATTCACAAATTTCATTCCACTGTACCTTTGGGTGTTAGGGAGGTTTTCAGCTTTACATGTCCCCCGAATTTTGGAAGGGTTTTGATTTCTCCCAAGGCCTACGAGTGTCTGATTGGTTTCACCTCTATGTATATGTGTAGCTTGTGGAACTGCAAGATGGTTATTAAAACAAGCCATTACATACTTTGGCATTGCAGAGTCATCCCCCCTAGGGGAATAAAAATACTCTCATCCCACAAATTCACCCCACCCCGCCTCTTTCCTGACACAAACACTGTTTCACAGACAGCTCACGATAAGAGAAAACGGACTAACACCCGAGCGGTATACCTGACACGTCCAAACACACTGGTCCGGAAAATTACTGATCATTAAACACACCTGACTTCCATCACACTTTCCCACACGGATAAAAGGCGGAGCACAAAAGCACACTCTGATCAAGGCAAAGCGCATGAGGAAGCAGCAGTTCCAAGATGGAAGTTTAATACGAGGAGAAAGATGGCAAAACCAGAGAGGGTTGCATGGAGGGAAGTGCCCTTGACCTTTTCAGAGAAAAAACGTTACGTTCATGAGCCTTCGAGAATACATAAGACCTGGAATTAAAGCTGAAGAATCCTGCATTGTGTGTCGGAGGTACACTGGGCTCTCCCGCGTCGATAGCCAAGGCTGGAAGAGCGTTTGCAGCTGTGGTACTGTCCTTGGCTCCTGCAACAAAGCAGTGCCAGTAAAGTCAGCGCAGCCGATGAGTCGGGGAGACTGATCCCCAGACCAGTCTGTGTTAGAGCCAAGGTTGCAAGCGGCAACATTGTATGAAGAAATCTAAAAGGAACAGTGTGTAAAGCATATGTGATGAGTGACGCAAATATAATTGAACCGCAGATGAGTGACGGAACTTTTGATGTTAAGATAGATATCCTAAACAGAGTGATCTGGCACCAAGTGTGTGCTCATTCGAAGGTCTCTGTTAGGTATCCAACTGAGAGGTGGCAAATGTGAAATGGAATTGTGAAATTAAAGTGGTCCTGCAATAGCTCAAGCTAAGCCCTGTGCACATTAGAAAGTCTGATATTTAATACGAACTGAAATTGGTCCGAATCCGGCAGAGGGAGACTAATTGTGTGAGAGAAAGGATCAGAGCCTGTCTTAAGGGGATTCAGGGTGAAACGTGAGTCACCAGAAAAAGAATATTCTCTGAACATTGTAAAAGGGGACCTGAGCCCAGAAGAGGGGGATCCAAAGTAACAATTGTTGTAAAAAGGGATCTGATCCTGGCTGAGGGGGATCGAGGGTGAAGATTGAATCACTGCAATTAAGTACTTGTAGGAGCAAGAGAACTTTTAATTTGTTTTGGTACATCAGGCCCTCTGAATCAAGAGACTTTGATAAGTAAAGAGACTTGGGCACAGAAGGCCCTGATGCTGGTAATTGAACTGTGTCCTCGCACCAAAGAAGCTAGAGAGTGTGTTACTCTCGAGTGACCCGCCTTGTCCTGTGCTCAAAATGTGGGAAAGGGAGGCCAACGGCCTGAACAGCATGACCTATCATTTTTTACACCTCTTTTTTTCATAACATTATTCCCAACACTATTTATATTTAGAGGTAAGGATTGGAAATAGTTGTTTTTTTAGTATAGGCCCTTTTATTTTGACGAGACTCCACTAGGACTGTATTATTATTTGCTGGTCGTAGCTTGCTCCCATCTGTAGATTTAGCATTAGATAGGCGTTTATCATACCCTTGTTGAAGTTCAATAAACACCCTTGAACTGTGGTCACTTGTGTCTGCCTTTCTATTGATACCATGCCTTCCTTACAGCTCCCAGTTATAATAATAAAACAGGGAAATATGACCGGAGTCCAGGGGTGCATCACAGAAGGACATATTCATGCTGGCAACAATGAAGGGCCCCACTAGATAAAATGGCGTTCCAGGCTTCCCATCCAGAGGCCCGTGGAAGGAAGATTTCAGAGATTACATGACCCACAATGTCAGGAACAGACACCGGTGTGGTTCCAGTGCCTAGGAAGATGGTCTGTGGGTAATATCCCATGCACTGAAGGAGGCATTTATAGATGGAGTAAGACTTAAAAGATCCCAAAGCTGATTTCAGGACTGCTGAAGGCTAAAAAAACACTCCATCGGACATGGATGCAAAGAGCCTGTCGGAACTGATACTGAACCTGGTTGCCTTCCTTCCCTCTGTGAACTGCAAGACTAGGCTGATCCTGACAGACAACACAGTGACCATGCACTACCTCAACAAGCAAAGTGGAGTGGGGTCCTTCAGCTATGCCAAGCAGCAATGCAATGTTTTCTCTGGGTTCTGGAGGACTATGTCTCTCTGATGGTTGCCCATCTTTCCAGAAGAGAGAATGTCACGGTGGATGCCTTGCGCAGACAGCACTTCGGCCTCCCACAAGTGGGAGTTCTACAGGAGATTGTGTCCTTCTGGGGGACTCCTCATTGAGATTTCTTCACTTCCAGTGCGAACAGGAAGTGCCAGTTCTGCTCCAGGGAATTTCCATTAGGGAGTTCTGGGGGACGGCCTGGTAGTTGAATGGACATTCAACCACTTTTTGCGTTCTTGCTGCTCCATGTCATTCTGCCTGTTCTCATGAGATTGGGACCATGTTTATTCTGATCGCTCCGGACTGGGCCCGGACGACATGGTACTCTGTTTATGGACTCCCTGGCGCTTTCCGAGGATAGTCAACTTACTCTCCCAATCGGAGGAGCAGGTCCTTCACCCGAACTTCAGCAGCCTGAACCTTTATGCTTGGCTACTGAGAGGCTGTGATACAAGGGGTGGGAGCTTGGAGACAAACAACAAAGTCTATTTATGTATGCAGGTGGTGTATATGTTCAGCTTGGTGCCAGGAGAGGGATTTGGATCCTTTATCCTTTCTGTTAACCCCTGTTTTGGAGTGTTTGCTGTCATTGGCCCAGGAGAAGTGCCTACAGATCAGCACTCTAAAGGATCTTTATAAAAATGAGTTAAGGGTCTGGGGTCCAGTATTGTGCATAATGTTAAAAGCAGTTGCTAGACTTGACATAGTCCCTGCCTCCTGGCAAAATGCGGTAATATAAAAAAGGGGGGTAGGGATTCCCCAGCAAATTACTGACCCATCTCTCGCTTGGACAGCATGGGCAAGATATTTGACCCGATAATATAGATAAATCTGCTTCTCTCTGGATTAAAAGAGCATCAATCGTGAGGACAACCGAGACAATGATAGAGGCAGCAAATAAATTGAAGCTGGGTCCAGATTATTTGCTGTGTAAAATGGATTTTGGCTTTGAACGCTACCTTGACTTTATACATTCGCCCTCTGAGAGATCCCTGTACATGTGGTTCAGGATAGGGACATTACCATTAGCTTCTTTTTCAAAATCTTGATGTCCCGGTGGGCTGGGTACTTGCCCTCTTTGTGGTTCAGGGATGGAAAATGTTAGTTTCTTTGTGACAAATTGAACGTATTGAGATGCCGATACTTAAGACCATCACTTAGGTCAGCTGGCTTTTGGACAACTGCTGAAGCACTGAGATTTTGTAGAGGCTCAACTAAGCCTCACCTAGCATTCACAGTAGCACTTTACATTCATAGGGCTTGGTTCCTTAGATCGAAAGCACTGGTGGTGACTAATAACTAAGGCAGCATGCTCTATTTTTTGTTTTGACTTTGTTGAAAGGTGTTACAGCTCATTAATCTACAGGGTTCCTTGAAACTGCGAGTTATCTCTCCTCTTGGTTGCATAATTTTGTTTTGTTTCATTTTAAGTTTTTTAAAAAGATGAATCTATATCAAATTTTATGTAAGGTGTCCTGTCTTGTTATCATGCATTTGCATCAATTTTGTACATTTTTTTTATGTGTTCAGAACTTTATGGTTTTATACCGAATAAAGTATTGATGATGATGTAAAGGGATACCTTGCTTCGCAACCGGGCTTGTTTTTCACAAGTCCTACTGTTGTACAGTTCTTGCAGGATTTGTGTAACTAGTTTCGTCCACCTCAGTTTGTGGTTCTGGCTTGGGATTTAACTTTGGTTTTGACATTTCTTATAGGAGCTCTGTTTGAGCCCATCCATTTCAGTTCTATAGGGTTGCTCACTGTGATGTATCGGAAGTGATCATCCCAAAGACCCTGACTTGAAACTTTTCTCATGTGGCCAGAGAAAAGCAGCCGCTACCTGCTCCTGACCCTGGGGGTGGTATTATGCAGGGGGATCACGTGGGAGGGGACTTGGGTCAGAAGGAATGGGAAAGCCCGCTAAAAATAACTTCCTTAATGATTCTACAATCTTAATGGTTTATTGTAAAATTGCTCTTTAAGAAGGATTAAAAACCTACATGTTCAACATTAACCCAGGCTGAACCTAGTCTGTTCTCTCGTCCTCTGCTGCCTGATCTGACTCTTTTCCCCTGTTTTGTTTTGTGCGCCCTGAGGCCCACAGGCGTGTGGAGCGTTATAAAAATAAATACAGTGATAATTACGATGGTAAAATGAATAAGAACATTATGGACTAAAAGTCCCATAATGCTCTTAGTACTGAGACGAGGAAGAGGGATCCAGAGTTACCAAATTATGCTGAGCGGTATAGTGGTTGTGACGACCCACACCTGAGGGGGGCCTTTAAACATTTAAGGGCCTTTCGGGTGCGGGCCATTAAGAAGCAGCAGGAAGAAGACGGAGCTGCCACTTTGCTGATAGCGTGACACCTTACAGAGAATATGACATAAGTCTGGTAGCCTGTAAGATGCAGAGAACGTGCAGTGGGAAGCGGTACTGAGGCCAGCTGTCCCGAGGGCGAGATGGCTCTGTGTGCATCCCACTCTGGTGTGTGGCATTCACCGCAGTGTGTGCATAGCCGAGAAAGATCCATTTACAGGTATCCCAAGCAGTGGGAGACTGACCGGAGCTATCAAGCACCCGGGAAAGCCAGACGAATGAAGAAGCCGAAGCAGAGAGTTCGAAGGAGACGCCAGGATATATCAGTGAGTTGGCTTTCTATAGGTGACCCACTTGGCGCTCCAAAGTAGACCGCTGTACCAGAATTAAGGTTGTTTTGAATACCAAACTTGTGGATTAAAGCATATTGGGTAAAACTCGCCTATTGAGGTTGAATAGAAGAATATTGTAACCTGCATTGCCAAAGCCAATAAGGGGCCATAATCCAGCAAAGGTGAAGACAACTTCCCAAGAGGGAGCTATCAGATGAGATATTATCATCACCTACATTGCCAAAGAAGGGCAATTATAAATTAAAGAGGATACAACTTTTCTAAAGAGGGATATCCGGGAAGGAGATATTGTAAACTGCATTACCAGCAGCCAATTGCTGGTGCAGAAAGAAATCAGACTGCAGGAGGAAAACCCTCCTTGTAGAAACGATCTAGTGGGAGAGAATTGTAACCTGCACTGCCTGGGGCAAACAGATAAATGTGAGAATCATTGTCAATATGTACAGTATACGTGTGGAAGAAGTTGTAAACCCATTGTGTTGAAAGTCAGAAGACTTACCCAAGAAGCAGTTGTTGGTTCAACTTTACCTACTGAGGATTTAAGCCTGGAAAACAAACCTCACCACAAAGTACAAGTTGTAGTAAGATGTTTTACCCTGGCAGGCGAGTAATCTAGGAAATGGACAAATGGTGGTGATTTGAAGTACTGTGAATGTGGTAGAAGGTTATGGTGGAAAAGAAATGACGATTCCACCATTATGCATTGATGAACTGTTGTATAACTATCCTGACTAAATGAATGAATCATACTGTGTAATGTGCTGCTTATGAAGAAGAAATACGATATGATGAAAAGTGATTGGCATTCAGAGAAAATAATTATTATATTAACATCTAATTTAGTGTGTGAAGACAGTCTTTTTGGTTGGTAAAACAGAAAGTTGTGGAAACTTGAACAATTGTCTTGTAGAATGAGAAATCCATTTTGGAATTAAGAAAATCAATTTGCCAAGTGAAAGACACATGGAATGAAAAAGAACTTTGTTATACTTGGAGTGAAACTTGACTGTTGAAAAGAACATCCGGATTTTGAACTTTCGTTTGAAATATCCTGAATTGATCCAGTGGAAGGGGATTCAACCCTGGTTACAAGGATTCCTGTTATTCATTTTTATTGTTTGAATTTAAATGTCATTTCATGAAGTTTAAACAGACAAATAATCCCTCTATGATTTGTTATGTATGAGTGTGAGCAACAGATATCTTTGGGCATTTTCTTTTACCCTTCATTTGATAGCTAGGGAAATCTTTGTTCGTTTAGGGAAAGATGGGTGTTTATCTCACCCTTATTATTTAAAGAAATGGCTACTTGTGAGAAATCTCCATCTACTTGTCTGTCACGCATTTCTGACCACACACATCACACTTCAGGAGAATTTCCCAGTTGCCATCACTTCTGCTAGAAGTGAGCTCCAGGCAAAATGGATGCAAATACATGATAACAAGATAAGACACCTTACATAACATTTGCAATAGATTCATCTTTTAAAAACACTTAAAATGAAATAAAACAAAGGTATGTGAAACCTTCCTATTTGGTTTTCTTCAAAGAGAAGGTGACATTGAGAATTCGGTTCTTCCAAATTTTGCATTGGATGTTCATCTCTCAAAAGATCCATCTTCCTGTGTTTTTTCTCCACCTCACCCTTCCAAGGCAAATGAATTATTCCATTCGCTTGACCCAGTATGGGCCCTCAGCTACTGTGTCTCTCGGGCAAGATAGACAGGAAAGATGACCAGATTTTCATTGGATACACTGGTGCCTGTGCTGACAAGGCTGTGACTGAACAGACCCTGTCAACGTGGAGCATTCTGTGCATCTCAGAATGCTATCATCTGGCTGGTAAGGATGTGTCTGAATGTATCAGAGCTCATTCTACAAGTGGTGTAGTTGTTACCTCTGCCCAGCAGAGGGGAGTGGCTGTCCTGGACATCTAAGTTAACAAGGGGGGTCCTGGGAGACCCTCTGCCAGACATTAGTCCTGGTTACGAGAGACTTACCCAGAGTCTTTAGCTCAGTGTCTTTCACAGAGAAGAAATATCCCAAACATATCAGTCTTTCTCCTGCCCTGGGGCAGTCCAGCACCGAAATGCTAGGCAATTCTCCTCTGAACAAGAGTACCAACAGCATCCCCAGACACGTGTTTCGGTCTGGTTGGACCTCATCAGTAGGGAGGAGCTGTGTCTCTCTAAGAGTAGTGAGCAAGGGGTCCACATCTGGATTCCCCTAGTAACTTAGTGGGCATGTGGACATGTGTCTGGGGTTTCTGTTGGTACTCTTGTTCAGAGGAGAATTGCCTAGCATTTCGGTGCTGACTGCCCCAGGGCAGGACAAATACTGATATGTTTAGGATATTTCTTCTCTGTGAAAGATAGTGAGCTAAAGACTCTGCGTAAGTCTCTCGTAACCAGGACTAATGTCTGGCAGAGGGACTCCCAGGACCCCCCCTTGTTAATATGCATATTTAAGTAACTTTGGGTCTCATCCTAAATTACTAGGGGAATCCAGACGTGGACCCCTTGCTCACTATTCTTAGAGCGGCACAGATCCACCCTCATGTTTCGGTCCGGTTGGACCTCATCAGGTGTCTGGGGTTTCTGTTGGTACTCTTGTTCAGAGGAGAATTGCCTAGCATTTCGGTGCTGCACTGCCCCAGGGCAGGACAAATACTGATATGTTTAGGATATTTCTTCTCTGTGAAAGAAAGTGAGCTAAAGACTCTGGGTAAGTCTCTCGTAACCAGGACTAATGTCTGGCAGAGGGACTCCCAGGACCCCCCTTGTTAATATGCATATATATTTTTTTTTAACTTGTCTTTATTGGCAAGCAGTAGTGACTGGCACATTACAGGTCACAGCAGCAACATACATTACACACTTAAATCATGAATAGTAAAGGGCATGTTAAACAGAGGTTCACATATAGTTCAAACAGCGATTAATAACACTACAGGTGTTTATGGTGTGGTTTGCAAAGTCCCCGGATCCGGAGATGGGGGGAGAGGACAGAAGCTCCAGATCCACCTTACCATTCAGGTAGCTACAGAACTCTGTCCATATATTCTTAGGCCGAGCCTTACTGGGCAACATGTTAATATAGTCTTCTTCACAAGATTGTGTCCATGTGAGGGCTTTCAGCCACATTTCCAGGGAAGGGGGGGATCTGCGCTTCCAGCATTGCAGGATGCATTTCTTGGCCACACTCGCTGCCGCATTCAAAAACTTAGCCTCCCGTTTCGTCTCAGCCCCCTCCCACAGACTGAACAGAAGGGACAGGGGGTCAGGGCAGACAGGAAAGCCCACTATCTCAGAGAGGGTCCCAAGCACCGCTTCCCAGAACGGGGCCAGTGTCGCGCTGGACCAGAACATGTGGGCGTGGTCAGCATCAGTGGATCTGCATCTTTGACAGGGGTGGGACTGGTCACGGGCGAACCTCCCAATCGCATAGGGAGTGTAGTACAAGGGGTTGAGTAGCTTGTATTGAATACATCTAACTCTGGAATTAAGAGAGACCTTGCGTTTGTGCATGCACATTTTAGTCCACATTTCGTCGGTAATGTCTAATCCCAGATCACGGTTCCAGGCCTCTCGGGCAGTGTGGGGGGCTTCTACAGCACGCGCCATTAGCATTTTATATAGGGCAGAGACGATGCCTTTGGCCCCGCGGAATTGGAGATGTAGCAGACCTCGGGGGACTCAGGGGGCTCGGCAGGATACGAAGGCCACATGTCTTGGACCGCCGCTCTGAGACGAAAGTATTGGAGCAGTTCCAATGAAGACTTGGAGTGCCCTGGCTTCCAGGTTTCTGGGATGATGAATTTCCCATCAGGGAACAGGTCGGAGAGTGATCTGTATCCCAGTTCCGACCAGTGTCGCATGAGGAGTTTATCTTGTGTGGGGGTGAGGCCCGGGAACGACCAGAGGGGAAGCCAATTGTAATACGGGGGGGAACCCGAGGCAGACTTCAGAATCTGACGCCACCCCTAATAGTGGAGGCCACTGGGTCAGCGGGGGCCCCCCAGCGGTATGTGTGAAAGAGGATCAGTGACATGACGTTTATCTCCTCAGTTGCCAGGGTCTCGAGCTTAACATGGGGGGGGGTTGCTGGTGCTGGTACCAATATGTAGCGTGCTGCGCTTGAGCGGCTATCCAGTACTGAGTGAGGTCAGGTGTGTTGAAGCCACCCCTTTCATAAGGTAGGGTCATGTGTTGCCATTTTCTGCGCATGGCCCCAGAGTGCCACAGGAAGCGGGCACACCCCGCATGCAGGTTCGCAAAGTACTGTTTCCCAGGCCAAAGTGGGACGTTACTGAATATGTATAAGAGCTTCGGGACTATGATCATTTTTATGAGGGACAGTCTCCCTGATAGTAAGAGGGGGAGGTTCTGCCACCTTTCTATCTTGGCGTCGGCGTATTTCGCAGCGGCCACGTAGTTTTCGGACAGTAATGAGGATTTTGAGAGGGACACCTGTACCCCGAGGTACTTGATGCCCTTGGGTGCCCACTTGAGGGGAAATTCGCATGCAGGTTGGGAAGTTGCGGGTGTGAGGGGAAAGACTTCCGACTTAGTGTAATTTATGGTAAAGCCCGAGAAGGAGCCAATTTTTATAATTTCGCGCATGATCGGGTCAAGGTGGACTCAGGGGTCTCTGATGTATAACAGCACATCATCGGCATACAATGATATAATTTCGGGGGTATCGCGCAGGCGAATCCTCTTGCGCACGTGGTTGTTCCGGACGCTGTCTGCCATGGGCTCGATGGCCATCGCGAATAACAAGGGGGAAAACGGGCATCCTTGCCGTGTGCCCCTGTGGAGAAAAAAGGGAGCCGACAGGTGAGAATTAACCAGGACCCTGGCCACGGCGTTAGTGTACAACAACTTAATGCAGGACATCATGTATGGACCGATGCCCATCCTCTCCAGCACCGCCCAGAGGTATTGCCACAAGACCATGTCAAACGCCTTTTGGGCATCCAGTGTCACAGCCACAGCATTGGCTCTAGGGTCTATTCTAGAGAGAATGTTAAACAGCCGTCGAATGTTTAATGCCGTGGAACGGGCAGGGACAAAACCACTCTGGTCTGGGTGTATCAGGAATTTCATGATGGGGAGGAACCTATTTGCAATGACTTTGGCAAAGATTTTGGTGTCGGTGTTGATGAGGGACAGAGGTCTGTAGGAGCCACATTCATCCAAGGGCTTACCCGGTTTGGGGAGCACAGTGATGACAGCCTCGCGGAGGGATTGGGGGAGGGTTAATAGACTCAGCGACTCCTCCCAGACCTCGTGGAGACGTGGATCAAGGAGGGCTACATGTGCCTGATAGAACTCGGCAGTTAGGCCATCAGGGCCGGGGGCTTTACCTTTAGGGAGGGCGGAGATGACAGCAGTGATCTCGTCAAGGGTAAAGGGTACATCCAATTGTTCTTTAGTGGCTAAGGATATAAGGGACATTGGAATACGGTCCAGGAGATCGTCCAGGTCCTGTGGGCTGTGCTCTGGTTGCCGGGCGTAGAGGGTCGCATAGAAATCTGCGAAGGTATCAAGAATGGGGCGGTCGGACCAGTGTCGCACTCCGCCACTGTCGACTACAGTGTGAATCCGAGCTCTACCTCCCTCGACACCGGCGAGGCGCGCCAGGGTATGGCCCGGCCTCTCTCCCTCGCCATATTTCCGAGCCGCAACTGGTCGGGTTAAATAACGTATCTCACTGAGAGCAAAGGCCTCGAACGCCTCCAGTTCAGTTCGTATTTGCGCGAGCTTGGGTGGAGATGGAGTGGCCGCATATTCGCGCTCAAGCTCCTTGAGTCTGGTCTCAGAGCGGCGCAGAGAGTTTCTAATGTCCTTCAGGACACCAGCCTCCCTAGAGATACACATGCCCCTGATGTAAACCTTAAAGGCCTCCCATCTCACCCCATCCGTAGTATCGTGGCGCTTATTGTTATCAAAGTACAGGGAGATGTCTGAGAGGATGTCAGCCTTGAAGATAATATCATGCAGCGCGTCTGACTTGAACCGCCAGTTAGGGTGGTGGGGGAGGGCCGGTTGTAGGGCGATGTCCAGAATGAGCGGGGAGTGGTCGGACAGTGTTGCGTGGGAGAATTTGAGTGGCGAGCGTTTTGCCCATGAGCCCGGCGGAGAGGAGGAAGAGATCAATCCTGGAGTGGCTGTCGTGAACGGAAGAGTAGAACGTGAACTCTTTCGACAGGGGGTGGAGTACCCTCCAGGCATCTACCAATCCAGCAGTGATCATGTGTGTATGTAGGCGACGAGCGGCTCTGGACAGAGTTCTAGGTGCAACACCAGATCTGTCCAAGTCCGTGTCCAGAATAAGGTTCATGTCCCCCCCCCCAGATAATGGGGACCCCAACATATCTAAGGAGGATGTCAAGGATGTGGTCGAAAAAGTCGGGCGCATCAATACACGGGGCATATGTGTTGACCAGAAGGCATTCGGTATTAGCCAGGAGACAATGGAGGTTGACGTATCTACCCTGGGCATCAATGTGGCTGGTGGGAAGGGAGAATTCCAAGGACTTATGGTTCAGAGTGAGGACACCCCTGGACTGCGAAGAGAACACCGTGTAGTATTTGTTGGAGCCCCATGAGGGGGCGACGGAGGATGAGAGATGGGCGAGTGCATGGGTTTCCTGCAGGAGGAGTATTTTGACCCCGTGCCTCTGGACATAAGCAGTGATCCTGCGTGCCTTCGTGAAGTTGCTGAGCCCCCTGATATTCCAGGACATTAGCCTAATAGCCATTCAGTAGCCCTTTAGGGGGGATCCGAGTAGTGTATGAGAAAGTATGTTACATAAATGCCGACCATCGGTTCAGTGGCCCTTAGCACTGTACCTGTAGCCACCACTGTCCTGCCATTTTTGCCATAATACCCCAACAGTGTCCCCACCCCCTCCCACACTGCCCCCCCCAACTGGAGCAGTGCTCAAGAGCCCACCCAGAATTCCAGGGCACCTGTGCCGAGCCCAACGGGGCAAGGCCAGCCCTAGCACCCAACAGGGGTGCAACCAGTGAACATGACAAGCCAAACTCGCCGTTGCAGCTGCAGCGGGGGAGCTGCTGCCGTGAGCCCGATTGGGCGGTTGAACGATGGGCTACTCGAAATACTGTGCAGCGGTGACCATGTTAAGTATTGGAGGGGCCACCAGTATGTGATGCGGGGGGGTATTGAGATGGAAGAGCCCAAGCAAAGTGTTGCATCAGGTATATCACACATTAGTGGCCAGTATGGGTTTCGTGAGGCTTTCAAATCAAGTTACGACAGACAATGGATGCACAAGAGAAAAATACATGAGATGACAAGGAAATTACAGGCAGTCAGCGTGGGATTGGCTCAGTACATGCTTCAAGTAATGAGTGCAGGGTAGATCAAATCAACCCTCGTCAGCAGGATTGTCTGCCGGATCAGGGACAGGGATATGGGACTAAACAAACTTGACCTCCTCCTCTGGGACCGTAAAGAAGTAAAGTTTATTACGGTGGGTGAGTTTCAGCCTTGCAGGGAATAACCTGGCATATTCCACTTTCCTTTCCCGCAGCAGTTTTTTCACGCCATTAAATTGCCTGCGTTCCATTTGAACATTGACCAAGAAGTCAGGAAAGATACGAACAGTCTGGGATTCAAATCTCAACTCCCCCTTTTCGCGGGCTAGTCGTAGGATGTGATCTCTATCCCTGTAGCTGAGCACCTTGGCTATGATTGGTCTGGGGAAGTCGCCCGGCTTGGGTCGCGGGGCCAGCGAGCGGTGAGCCCGCTCGATGGTGAAGAACGGTGAAAGTTGTGGATTCCCCAGCAGGTCTCTCAGAAGGGTCTCGACTGTGATTTCCATCTTGCCCTTGAGGGCCGTCTCCGGAACCCCCACGATGCGGATGTTGTTCCTGCGGGACCTGGACTCTAGGTCATCGCACTTCGTCTTGACCTGTTTCATGTCCCGCACTAGGTCGGAGACCGTGCCCTGGAGCACGTGTACCTCATCCTCAGTGGTTCCGATCCTGGTCTCGGCCTCAACCAGTCTAGTGCCATGTTGGTCCAGCTTAGTATGTAAAGAGGCGACATTTGCATTTATATCATCTAGTTTTTCGTGAAATGCTGCAAAGTTTTTGGCCATGGATTCCATTAGCGTTGTGAGGTCGGGTTGAGGAGGGCATGAGGGTACATCAGGTTCGTCCGGTGGGGGGACGGCCTCTGCCTGATCCTGCTTGGCAAGTGATTTAGCAAACCTGTCCATCGCCCCGGCCTTGTTAGCCCTGCGAGCCTTGCCGGACATATTTGAAGGCCCACCCAGAACAGCAGGGCAGATGATGCAGTATACCAGTGGGATCCCGGGTGACCAAAGGAATCTTCGGGTCCCGGTCTGCTCTGGGACGTTTAATGTGAGGGGTCTGGGCGACCAGTACTCCCACCCGGTAGATTCAAGGGTTGCAGGCTCGCCCTGGGGCGGCGGGCTAAATGTCTCGAGTAACCCCGACCAGGGAAGGTGAATGACAGGCAGCACACGCCACCCAGGTAGATCAGGGCAAGGTAGCGATAACCAGCAGTGAAGGGCAGCTCAGTGTCTGCGCAGTATGAGAGAGGAGGTGATGGAGTGCCCAGGGTAGCACCAGCGTGGGAAGAGCGGGCAGAGTGAAGCTGGCGTGGGGCGGCGCAATCCAGGGGCACAGTCAAAGGGATCCAGTGATTCGGCACACAGGTATCAGGGTTCCGCAGGGGTGTCCAGATAGTGAGCCACGCCAAGCAGGGAGGATTGGTTGCCCCTACGAGAGGAGCCGCGGAATCATGAAGCCCGGGGGGGCCACCCAAACAAGTCAGCGTGAATGATGGAGGGCCTGGTAGGCCACGGCCGCCCTCTTTGTGGAAAGCGCACGTGGACCTGGTGTGCGCAGAGGGTGCGGGTGAGTGGGCCCCCCAGGGGCACAGTATATGGCAGTCCCAGGCCCCACATCTCTCACCTGCAGGCAGAGTGTCAGGACTCCGCCTCCGTGGGGTTGCAGTCGAGCTGGCAGCTGGGGGCCGGAGTATGGAGGCCGCAAGCAGGTCTCAGGTGCGGTGATGTGCAGGCAGATGTTGCGGTCTCAGCCTGTGGGGACGAGGGATCTCGGGCGTCCCTCACAGGGTACAGTGATCCCTGGTGTAGATCTGCTTGCGGGTCCAGATGATGGCAGTAGTGCGGTGGGCGCGTTCCAACCGCCCCCGCGGTACAGCGTCCGGGGATCTGAGGTCGCCGTGAGCGGCGCAGTCCCCACGCCAGAACCCCTCCAGGGGTGGGCAAAGAGGGCGGGCCGCACCAGGAGCAGCGTGCGGCGCGCCGGGCCGCGAGGGGCCAGGGACGGCGAAGGAGGCAAAGAGGCGCCGGCCCGACAACGCGTCGGGAAGCGGGCGCAAGTCGGGAAGGCAGAGAGGGGCTCGGCCCGACGCCCGATCACCAGTGCCCACCAGTAGAAGTCCGCCGAGGAGCTGGCAACTCGGCGGGCCGGCAGGCCACAGGGGGCAAGGGCTTGCGGCAGTCGTCCCAAGCTCGGTAGGCCGCAGGCGCCAGGCACGTCGCACGGGAGAAGGGGTCTCACTCCGTTCAGGACTCTGTTTTCGGCCAGGACACGGGTCAGTGCACGGGGCAGGGAGTTTGCAGTATAATGTACTCGTCCCCAACGCTGGATGGTGGAGAAATCCGCTGTTTCCGACGGATAGTTTGCCGTCGGGACACGGAGCTGAAGAGCTAGGCAGCCATCTTGCCGGCTGCTCAGCAGCGCCCCCCGTTAATATGCATATTTAAGTAACTTTGGGTCTCATCCTAAATTACTAGGGGAATCCAGACGTGGACCCCTTGCTCACTATTCTTAGAGAGGCACAGATCCACCCTACTGATGAGGTCCAACCAGACCGAAACATGTGTCTGGGGTTTCTGTTGGTACTCTTGTTCAGAGGAGAATTGCCTAGCATTTCGGTGCTGGACTGCCCCAGGGCAGGACAAATACTGATATGTTTAGGATATTTCTTCTTTGTGAAAGATAGTGAGTTAAAGACTCTGGTTAAGTCTCTCGTAACCAGGACTAATGTCTGGCAGAGGGACTCCCAGGACCCCCCTTGTTAATGTCCTGGACATCTGCCATGCGGCAAAGTTGGCATTTCTGCACACGTTTGCTAAGCATTACTGCTTGGATTCCTTATCAGGCAGGATGCTTGTTTTGGTAGAGCAGTCTTCCATAGTTTTTTGGGCTAATTGGCGTCCTTGCTATCCCTCTTCTCCAAGATCTACTTACTGCTATGTGGGTCTATTGTAGAGGAGGAATCTGTGGTCGGAAGAATCCATCAGAAAAACAAATGACTTACTTTTCTGTAATGATCTTTCCAATGGATGTTCCTCCCACAAATTCCTCATTGCTCTTCCTTCCTGTCCCTCTCGGCAGATGGCCAGTACACCATTGGTTCTACTGTCCCTCGGCATCAGAGTGCTTCGTGGGAGGGGGAGAAGAGGGGACAGAGGTCACATGGTACGGCGCTTCTATATATACTGGCCCCAACGTGATGTCCGGCGCATAGAGGTCTTTGTATGGAGCAGACGCAAAGCAGCACTATGCCCCCTGGTCGCAGAGAAGTTTCAGAAGAAACAGCTGTCCTGTGGATAGGATATCATAGATGAGGGCCTCCTACAAACGGCTGTGTGAGATACACCCCCTCCATTTGGGGTGGGGGGAGAGGGCCCCCAAAAATTGTGGGACAGGCCCCCCCAGTGGGTGGGGCAATAAGGTTTTGGCACCCCGGGGCCAGATTGGCACACCAATGTGCCCCTCTGTGCCAAGGCAAGTTTAGTAAACAAAGAAAATAATTCAAAATGGTACACTACACTTTAGCGGGGGCTGAGGGGCACCCTACACTGATGGGGAATTTTCTAATGTAATGGGGGTGACCCTCTCCCCCACACCAAATGCAGGGGGGGCATCTCATGCAGCTCTCCCTGTGGTCAGATGCCCCTTCCTAGGAGCAGCCATCTGCCCCCAGGGAGGGCTACAAGGGGTGCCCCCATTTCCCCTTGGGGTGAGGGGGAGAGGGCCACCCCTCTTTTCTGTAAAATAAATCCCTGGTGGCTAGTGGCCCCCCACTCCCACCCAAAATTCCCTTTGTTTTTTTGTTGTTTTTTTTCTTCATTTTGCCTCCTTCCCTGGGGGCACATGATTAGCCATCTGCCCCCAGGGGGCCCTAACCTGCAGGCCCCATCCTTTGGGGGGCCTGCACACTTATTCCTGGTGGCCCTTCCCCCCAAACCCCAATTGGATGGGGGGGCCACCTCATGTACCTCCTGCCTGGGGGCATAAATCTGCCCCCAGGGAGGGCTACAAGGGGTGGCCCCCTTTCCACTTGATGTGGGAGGGGAGGGCCACCACCCTTTCAGGGGGGCAAAAAAAATCCCGGGCCCCCCCCCACCTCATCCCTTTTCCATTTCATTTTTTTTATTTCATTTTTTTGCCCCCTTCCCTAGGGGCAGATGATCAGCCATCTGCCCCCAGGGTTGTGCAGATATGTGCCCCCATGCTTTGGGGGCCAGGGGGAGAGGGCTACTTACTGTAAGTAGCCCCGCCTCAATCCCCACATCACAAACGTATCCCTGGAGGTCCATCAGGCGCAGAGCGCTCAATCCGCACCCAGCAATGCTGTCAAAGGATGTCGATGGAAAGGGGAGAATTCCCCCTTTCCAACAACACCTCCCCTTGAAATACAGCCGGAGACCGAGGGGGAGAAAGGTGAAGACTCACTTTCTATTTTCACTGCAGCAGCCCGAAATGGCTGCTGCGGTGAAAATTACTTTCACTTTCACGTCGGTGTGCTTTACGCATGCCGACGTGAAACAGAAGGTAATCCAGCCCCCTGGCAGTGAGGGGAGACCTCCCCCTCACATAGCCAGGGGGTTGGATGACTGTTTTGAGCGATCCCTGCTTTGCCTGCTTTGCAGGGATCGCTCAAAACAGAGTGCCAAAAAGGACGAGCTATCTTGTCCTTGGTACCCTGAAGGGAATTCCAAGGACGAGATACCTCGTCCTTGGCACTTAAGGGGTTAATTTAATTGTGTAAAAGCCGCAAGTAGCTTTTTACAATCACAGTAAACAAAAACAAAAAACTAAAACATACAGAGCCAAAAATAACTTAAATATTTCATTGTTAAAACTATTTTTCTCATTGTTTAAAATTAATGAGTGCTTCCAAGTGATGATCTGTGGTTTTCATGTCCAATTTCGAGGCTTACATTTTCAATCAGGTGTGAACATGCCTCATAGTCTCTCATTAATCTTCGTGTAAGCATTGTTATTGGCTCTTCTCTTGGTTTCTTTGTGGAAATGGATTCAAATCTTTGAGAAGCTTCACAACCTCTATCGTAAGTCTTGCCTCTTGACCCGATGCTAATCCTTCCCAGGAGGAGTCGGTTGTCAATGATCGGCTGCTACGCACAAATCTGGTCAGCCTCAAAATTCAGATTTTTTGTACCAGAACACTCCATCAGTATGTGTTTTAGGTTTTGGACTGCTTGTATATTACACCTGGACAGATGTTATTTGGGTAATTACCCTTATGTGTAATATTTCCCTCGTGGGTAACGAGTTAAGACGCACTCTTAAGAATGACATTCTACATTGTGAATCAGGAAATGTTCTCAAGTACTTTGCACGCCAACCTCTCGGTGTGTGTTGAGAAGCTAAAGGATGATGTAACTTCAAAGCCCTAACCTTGTCAATAGTTTTTATCCAATCAGATCTTTTCAAGGCCTCTTTGACATTCAGGGGGTTCTTTATCAAGTCTGTGATTTCATGTTGACATTTCAGGAGGCTGAAGGCAACTTGTTCCTTAAGTTTATTCAAGAAGAGATTGTCACTGTTGGTTAACATTTCGTTGAGGTTTTCAAATAGTTTTTCCGCGGGTCAACTATTTGTCTGAAGAAGGCCAGCACTTTGCATTCGATCTTTGAATTCAGTGACTCCAAGCATAACTCATAGCGCAGTGCGATAATTGGTAGCCATTTGAGGCAGGTTTAGCACTCCTTTCAATAGTTTGCCCTCTAATTTATCCCAGTTGATAACATCTCTCATTGGGTCCATTTATATTCCATAGGTAATTGCAGGTATAATGTTGCCTATATAAAATGTAACCAGAGGATTCTGGGGAAATTTGCAGTAAGAGTTGAGAATCATAAGTTTGTGTTTTAGATCTTGCATCACAAGGCCCATGGAGGGAAAACTTCTAATTTTGAAACCTAGGTATGTTGCATCTTTAACAATGGGAATGAAGTGCTGGTCCACATACCATTTGAAGTTGACTTCTCTGTTACTTGGAAGTTTAAATTCCATAATGTTCGATTTTGAGGGATTGATTTGCAGATCATTTTGTTTTGTGTAAATCATCAAGGCTGTTAAGAGTCGTCGTCCTATTGGCGTATGGTCTAGCAGGACAATGTCATCTGCATACGGAATCCATGAGAGGCTCTCATTCACCATTTTCAGGCTCGCTTGATAAATCCGCCAAATACAGGTTAAAGAGACAAGAAGGAAGCCTACAGTATTGCCTAACTCCTCTTGCAGTATGGATATTGTCACTCAGGCTTCCAGCTTTAGCCAATCTAATTTGTAATTTTTGTTGTGTTTGTGGGGCTCAATCACTATTGCTAGGAGAGCACTTGATATTCCTCAATTAAATAGCTTGTTCCATAGTCGGTCCCTATTTATCATGTCGAAGGCTTGCGAAAAGTCAATACATGCAGCATGTAACGTGTGTCCTTTTTTTTCAAAGGAATGGCTGGTTACTAAACTCATTAGAGCACAGTTTAATGTTGTTAACAGACCACAGTGAAAAACTAATTTGTTGTTTTCACAAGATCCCCTTGTGTTCTGCCCAAGTTTCCAATTCTTTCAGCACTAAGCACGTTAAGATGTTACTATCTGCACCTAAAAGGGAGATTGGGCGATAGTTCTTTGGATCTTACCAATCTCCCTTTTTATAGATGTGGATAGTTACTGATTTTCTCCATGACTCTAGGATTTGCTTTGAGTTGATTACTTCCTGAAATAGGATAGTGAGAACTTCTGACCCGACAGGCACATTAGATTTTAGTATCGGGTTAGTCAGACCATTTGGGCCAGCACATCTTGATGACGATGATTTCTCAATCACTGCTCTTATTGTGTATTTGTCAAAGGCCAATTCCCAGTTTCCATTATGTGAAATTACATCCACTGCACCTGAGGTTTTTTTAAATGTTCACTTAAGTAGTTCTGCCATACATCTTTAGGGATCACGTTACTTTGTACTTCACTTTGTTCTGTAGTCATTGAATTAATGATACGCCAAAAGTTCCTTGAGTTAGTTTGATTTACTTGGCGTAGCATGCATTCTCCATCATTTTGTACACAAATTTGTTTGTTTGATTTCGACCAGTTATTATATTCATTTTTCAAATTGTGCACAGCGCGATCATGCTGAGTTATATTAAGATTCATTTTTGTATGTTCGCGCTTTGCCTTTCTCATTTCTTTTTATCTGGTCCACGTTGCTTCATCAAATGCATGTTTGTGTGTTTTAATGATGTTGCATCAGTTCTTATTTTGTGGTGTATCTAACACCCACAGGAAGTGTACAAAATTCTGGGGATTGCAGAGTTTCATGATCTTTTCATCGCTTAATGTGTTAAGGCAGTTTCCTAATTTCTTATTCAGTTTGCCCCCCCTCGCCCTATGACAAAGGTGGCCAACCTGTTTTTCCCATTGTTTACTTGCATTTGGTTTGTGTATGTCTCTTTGGCTACTTCTATGCAACAGTCTATGGAGCCAGTTAGCATATTATGATCACTGTTTCCATTTTTTTTTAATGTTAAAATGCTGACATTTACCAAACATCTCTTTTGAAAGGAAAACGTAATCAATGGCTGTAATTGAATTTCCACGTTTCCATGTTGAACTTTCAGGTATGTCGCCATTGATATTGCCATTAGCCATAACAAGGTTCCAACCTGGCAGAAAAGCCAACCTTTTTTTGCCATTGGGTGTGGGTTTTCTTATACGACCCTCTATCTTCTCAGTAGTAATAATGCATTGGGAATTTAAATCGGCAGACATTTGATAGAAATATGTTTAAAGTTGATAATGCAGGATTCCAATTCAGATTCATCAATATAATGATTTGTGTTTGCTTATTATTCCTTGTCTCAAATTTGACAACTAAGATACCATTTACGTCATTACTCAGCATTTGACCATTTTTGAAGGTGGTGTTTTGACATGCAATCAACAGACCTCCAGCTGGTCGTCCCTTTCCTTTTTTGTGGCTAGTTGTTCCAGGAATCAGTATCCATCAACCCTAAAGCATGACGTTAGCCATATTTCCTGTAATGTAATCATATCGCGTTGCTGAAATATTTCCTCCTTCTTAGATTTAATTTGAAAGGAACCAGACCCTCTGATATTCCAATTAATGAACTCTTACGTTTTTTTTGCTAGAGGGATTCTTCCGTTGGCTCCAAGTTCTTAATAATTTATTACATAATTTCAAGAAGCAGGGCTGAAACTTTGTTTTTTTCATTAGAGGATTTTGTTTCTGTTGTTTTCCTTTCTTCATCTCTTGTGCCGTTGGCACTATTTTGAGAGTTTTGGATTTTACTAACCTCTCCACTCTGAAATCTGACAGCAATTGATTTCGGATCATTAGGCATCTGAGCCGACACAGCATATCACAGTTTTTCCAACTCTACCTTTGCTGCCAAGACAGCACTTGCTCCCACTGAAGGTTTAAGTCCCATTTCAACATCAGTACACCTGTAAGTGGGAAATTTGACATATTCTATGTCTGAAGATGAATATCGGAAGAGGTCTGTAGTTTCTTAAAATATTTGTAAAATTGTACTTCTGTTGAGAGGTTTTACACCTCTACCTTTCCTGTTAATTCGTTCCATCTAAACTTTTGGCATGGCATAGGGAGAGAGATTATTTATGTTCTCAACTTGTTCTCTGCTAGGCGTTTCTTCAGGCACCTCTTGTTTAGGTTTACAGGTGCAATTTTTATTCTTATTTTGTTTGATTTGAGCATTGTAGTTCTACAGTCTGAGCATTGGTTATTGGCACAAATGGAGTTATTTCCTCTGTTGTTTCTCAATTATCCATGTTCCCGCCAGTCACGGGAAGCAGTGTTTCATACACGAAGGAGCGGAAAGTGGGAGGAAAGTGATCTGCGGTGCCTGAGTGTTGCCCTGCAGTATTTTCTCACTTTCTTCTATTGGATCGTAGGAGGGGCCTCTGAGCCCAGCTGAAGGACTTTTAACATCATTCCGCCACGGAACGCGGAGCGGAAAGTGGGAGGAAAGTGATCTGCAGTGATCTCGGGACTCGAGGGAGCCAAGAGCCGCTTTTCACTACCTCTTTTCCATCACTCATTCACCAATTAGCCAGCAACAACTGAAACTGAAAGTTCCAGAAAGACTTTGGCACGCTCCACACTGCTGTGCCGATACAACTGTGGTTAATTGTGGTCATGGAGTCTCACGTACCTCGTAAAACCACCAAATCTGGCGACGAGGGAGAAGGGCAGTGTTTGCGAAGCCATCGCACCCTCATTGAACATCCTCCAGATGATCTACACAATCACACACCGAACATACCTCTTGGGGCGGACTCCACAAGTATTCGCGATGGAGCGGTGGCGTCCCCGTCCTCGATTCCAGCCTGAACCGGGAGTGATATTGGCATGCTGGCTCACGAGTTGGAGGAGACGCCGGAGGAAGCCTCTAATCCAGCAGCCTTGGGGAGCCTGGGCATGTTCCCGCAGCTTGGTCTGGCGCCCCCCGGGCCACCTGCCTGGCCTGGCCGGTGGGGGGGTCTTTGACCCCGGTTGACATTGGTGGGGCTCCGCCCCTGCAGACACCCTCACTGGTGCTGGGCGATTCGATCACCCTCTTCCCCCCGCCGGCGATGCTGCTTCCCCTTTCTCTGCTGCCACGTGCAGTTAGCGAAAGCGAAGGTGAACCATTGAGTTTTCCAGTTCCATCATCCTTGCCTGTCCTGCGCGCCTCAACCATCTCTCTCCCTGGAGTGGGGGTGCCAAATATCTTCAAGGTCTCGGCAATCATCCATACTCCACCGGAACCATCACTATCTCCTGCTCAGTCTGCAGATCCTCAGGACAAAGAACGGACCCCTACCGATGGATCAGAAGCTCAACTTCTTCCAAACACTGACTTGCAAGTTGCCGATAACTATCACACTCAGGTTAAAGTACCTGTCACCCAAGGAAAACCTGAGTCCTACCTAACTCCAGACATGGCAGCTGCCAGCAGTCTCTCTGCTAGTGTGGCTTCTAAACCAACCGTCGCAGGATTCACTGCTTCAGAGACCCCAAGGGCCGATATCCATTATCAAAACAAAGACAAGGGCATCCAGAAGCCTCAACACGATGGACCCCACAACGGGATCTAGATACACTTCTGATGGTGGGAAAATACCCACCAAAGGACCTAGCCTGCAGCAAAGGAAAACGGGAGGCCCCAAAGCGAAACTCCTTCTGACCCCGCTGCTGTCAAAGGCCTTGAAAAACTTTTTCCAAAAACAATACAAGAGGAAATTCGACTCCTCCTCTGAACCCTCAGACAGCGAAATACTTGATGCCATCCAAGACCTACCATCCTCCAAAGAGCGAAGAGTCGAGTCCTCTTCTTCGAGAATGGCTAGTGCCCCGCCATCTTCTGACCATCTTCCTCTAATGCCCCATGCTCCAAGCACATCGGAGGTTTGCCTCCAAACCTCAGGTCAGATTACTAAAGAACCATCCTTTGAACTGCGGGCTGTGTCAAGCCCTGGCAATCCTCTTTCTGCCTCGAGGGTGACTCCTGGCTTTCTGGGCCAACAAATCCTGGCACCTTCCATACACAAATCCCCCTCCCCTGTGCTAAGGACCCTAGTGGTCAACAACGAGAGGGGCTTTTTCCCACATCGACCCCCTGTTCCCTCATTAAGCCCCATACTGCAGAGGCCTCTAGACTCAACTCATCCCCTAGTAAGGGAAGAAGTACTGCCGATGCATGAAGCACTGACTCCTCAACAAAGAGATCCTGACTCCCCTCAGTCCTCGAGCCTGGAACCCACGTCCAAGAGAATGTCCATCCAGAGGCGACCACTCAGAAAAGTACCTTCAGAGTTTCCTTTCTGTTCACCCCCTCGCTCGCCGGCTTTCTTGTGGCTCTAGCCCAAAATCTTCCAGACGAGTAAGTGACCTCCATACGGCAACTCCCAGCTCCACTCTAAACAAGAAACCCTGTTCATTAAGCTCTATGAAGCTTTAAACGACTCACTTAAAGATCAGACAACTCTCCTAGCGATGACTCATTCAAAGATGATCTACTTGGAGGGATACATCACCGCTATGGAGTCAAGGTCAAGGTCAAAAAATCACCAGGCCGCCCTTGATCTCCAAATAGCGGATCTAAAGAAATCTCTCAACGTGCCAGCTAATCCTAGCCAATCTTCCAAAGGCACGCAATGTAGCCTGTCTCCAGCAGAGAAGGGGGGTTGTGGCCTTCTCACACTGAAGTCATCTAATATTCAGGATCAGCCTACCATGACAATCGACCTAACCAACATACCAATTAGTACCTTACTGCCGAACACACACCTGGACGGTGGAACTACCAGGCTCCAGCTCTCTGGCTTGGTGTCACCTACTGGCCCTTCTACAGGAAATCCCATCTTCGAAAATTCGAAAACCACCTTGAAAAAACAAACTCCGAACATGAGGCAAGTGGTCTTGCAACTCCCCACAAAGCTTTCGGCAGTCCCGGAAAGGTCCTTATGTGGCCAAGGCCACCCAACCTCGAACCAGGATTCCACGATCATCTTCCGACAAGACCCTGTAAAGCCTACAGTCTCTTCCCCCAACACGGGCTCACCACCCCCTTCTCCTATTACCGTAAATGACTTCTTGCAGGACAAAGATTCAATGGTCTTAACCATCCCTTTTGACCCTGACGAAAGTCCGCAAATAGCAACGAAGTCATTAGTTACGGTACCCCTGACAACAAAACGTGAGGGGCAAGAACCAAAGCAGCACGCAGCATCACTTACCCTTGCAATAAACCTCAAAGATTTCGGTCCACTTCGCCAAGGGTAGTTGTCAAAATCCTCTCAGACCTCACGATCACAGCTCCATCCCTCATCGAGGGACTTGTTCCCACACTTCAGAGACCCCTCGTAAGGTGGAAAGACGGATCACCTGTGAAAGATCAAAATGGAGAAAAAAAGAACCTTCGAAAGACTGCAGATTAAGCTATGAACATCGCTCAACAAAAGTTCCTGGGAACAACACCTTACACCAGGAGTCTAACCAATCTCTAACGACCAAACCTGAGACTTGGCTCATCAAGCTTGAACAAACACCAGAGATCAAGGAGGATATGATCCTTAATAGGCGGACCATCTTACATCTGCTTTCAAAGACAACCAAGATGAAGACGCTGAAAACCGAGGATTTCCTTCTTATTGAACCTTACCACCGAGAAGGGTTGGCAAAGGCATACTTGCATATCAAAGCTTCTTCTCTTGTGAATATACAGTCTGACGCCTACCATGAACTCGAAAGCCGAGGTTTCTGACTTTCTGAATTACAAACAATGAGATCCACCAAAACGACTGGTAGGGCTTTTACCAGCAAGAGAGGAACCTACAACCGATACGTCTCTAAGACGGAAGAACTTTATAAAAATTCAAGATGGGGAAGATCTTCAAGAGGGCCGTCCAGAACCACAAAAGAATTTGTGCCTCCCTACAACCAGTGACATACTCCCAAGTCCGCAGAGCTTTTCCATGGTGACAAAGATTACAGAAGACTGTGTGTCTCTCCTCCTTTTTTTTCACAGAAATCCCGAGGAACAGGATCAAATCTCAAGACACAGACCAACACGTCGGAACAGGAGCCCATACCTCCGTAGAAGATCGGCCAAGTCACTGAACCAGAAAGCTTTCAAACCCAAGCCATCAGAAAATCACTGAGACGCAACCCCTAGGAAAGGATTATGGGCCTGGTTGCCAAAATCATTTGACCCAACGAGTAAGAGATAGCAGCCACTGCAGCTCAAACAGATAATTTCCAAAAACTCAGTCAATTTAAACGACCAACTAAAACAGTCAAGGTTAAAGTTGGGATTGTGGAATACAACAGGGCACCAACACCTTACAAAACCTGGAGGAATTGATTTAGGTGCTTTCGATATACTTTGCCTCCAAGAAACTTGGTTGGAGGAGATCCCACTTCTTGACTGCTTTACGGTAATCACATCTCCCGCTAGCCGAGGCCCTCTTGGTAGACTTTCATCTGGCCTACTTTTGGCAGTTCGCAATGGTTCGGGGATAAACCTCATAAAGAAAACTTCTGAATCCTAGGGAGACCTAGCTGCCCTTTTAACTTGGGATGTTTGTGACAACCTGAAACTGATGCCTAGAAAAACAAAATTGGGGATAATCACCCTGTACTGGAACTCTCCGAGGACAACATCCGAAGCGTTCTGTGCAACCATAGGCGAGGTGATTGATGAATTCTTGGTAGAACATCTACTGCCCAATATCCTCATTTGAGGTGACCTGAACGGAACCTATCCCAATTCTAACAATGGATCAACACACAAACTACAAAGGTCTGCTTCTGACGAAAGAGATTCCGAATGGCAGGCACTTATGACTTCCAGATCTTTACATATAACGCCTCGTCTATCACCCTAGCCGACCAACTGATTCCTACATGGGAAAGAGCATCATCTTCTGCAACCTTGGATTATATTTTTGTCTCCACCACTCTACTGTCAAAACTCAACTTGTTTAAAGTACTGAGGACCGATGAAAGCGACCACAACTTAGTGACCACTAGTTGGTCTACCAGCTGCATCCAAAACCCTTCATGGAACGCGTCCATTCAACCAAACCAGCAGCAAACGAGGCTCAAGCTAACATCGTCAAATATCACTGAGCTAGCAAAAAAATATTGGAGGCAGAGTGAAGTCAATATTGGCGTAGGGAAGGTTCCCACAGTTGATTACCAACCTCTACTTTTGAAATATCGCTTGCCACCAAAACCCGGCCAAAAAAAGGGCCTCCACGTGTACAGTACTGTCCTCGTTGAACGCCGCCGTAAACTAAGACAGCTCAAAAGACTCTCTCTTAAACTAAATACACCAGAAGCATGGTCCCAGTTCCAGATAGAACATAAGAACTACAGATCATCGCTCAGATCTTTTAAGATTGATTTATACCAACAAGACGCTGAACGAATGCTGCAGATTGTGGCTAAAAAAAAGTTCTGGTTGCTAATTAGGCCTTCGGGCCCTCAATCCCACGAGACTCAATTGAATCTGGTAAGCGAAGAGAAATGGGTAGACCACTTCAAGGACCTCTTCGCTCAAACTGCAGCCGTCCCGACATGTTACAAAGAGATCACTTTGGTTCCTTGGGTAGACACCGCAGACAACAAGGACATCCTCAGAAAGATCAAGAAGCTCAAAGTATCCAGAGCGTCGGGCCCGGGCGGCCTTACCAATTTTGATTTAAAACAGTACCCGGAAGAATGGGCACCATTGATTAGCCAAATCTTCGCACGCTGCAACGAATACAAAACCATCCCTTCATCTTGGACTTCGGCAGTGGTGGTTCCCACCTTTAAAAAGAGTTCAAGGGAAGATCTGTCTAACTACTGGCCGATAGTGCTACTGGATACCATCGGCAAGGTCTTCGCCTCGCTATTGCTTTAAAAATTCCAACATTAGGCGAAATTGTCGCCCTGTGCGGACCCGCTCCAAACCGGCTTCTTAAAAAATGGCAACACATCCGCTAACATCATGATCCTTAACATCTTAAAAAGTAAAGTTCGAACAGGCGCTCCTCGAGTGTACCTTGCCTTTGTGGACTTAACCCAAGCGTTCGACCGTGTTGATAGGAACAAGCTCTGGGTGAAACTAGCGGCCTGGAATTGCCCCCCTTCCAGCTCGGCGCATATCAGAGCCCTGCACACGGGAACTCGTATGCGAGTATGCCTAAGTCAAAATGGCCTGCTCTCCGTGGAGATTCCATCTTTCAGAGGGGTCAAACAGGGCTGCCCTTTGGCCCCTGCCCTTTTCATCGCCTTTCTTGGGGACTATAAAGACTGTGCACTTAAAGTTCGGGCTTTTCCGCCATAAATCGGCTGCTCAGAGGTACCTTACCTATTGTAGGCTGATGATATGCTCTTGATCGATCAAACACCAATCGGGCTCCAACGAAAGCTTGATCATCTGGCGTCTTACCTATCTCTTAACAACTTAGAGATCAATAAGAACAAAACCAAAATCTTGACTATCGAAAAAGCCCCGTCGAAAAAAACAAAATCAATATGGTTCCTGGAAGGAACAAAGTTAGTCAGTCGACCATTTCAAATACTTGGGAGTCACCAACTGCTCTAAATCCGAGGCCCATATGCAGCAAGTGCTCTGGTCCAAGATCCGCAATCTCGCAGCGCAAGCAAGAATGCTCGACAAAAAGTACAGAAGGTTCTCCCTGCTGCCGGCCATACAATTTTATAAAACCAAAGTCATCCCGTCAATGGTTTACGGCATGGACGCTTGTCTGGCTCTACCAGAGACGATTTGGCCAAAATTGGAGGGCTTTTTCTGGCGCTCAGTCTTGCAAATCCCCAAGTCAACATCCATAGCAGTGATTAGACGTGAACTCGCTCTTCTTTCTCTACTGGCCACGATCAACAACAGCCGAATCCAACTATTCAGAAAATTCCTGCTTCTGGACAGTCCGAGTATTTACGTTCTGATCAAAGAGGAAGTCGCTAAAGGGACCTGTGCTCAACTGTCTGGCTGGTGTGAAAGGAATAAAGCTCTGCTAAATGCAATTGCCTGTACAGAAGAGGACCTGATGGTCAATCCGCTGAGGATAAAAACCAAGATGGAAGATCTAGATTGGATTCAGACCTTGGATCAGGTATCCTCCAACAGACTTTTGATTCATCTTCCTCCAATAGTGCGAAAAAGAAAAGAGGTAGCACTATACATTAAAAAGTTTCCCAATAAAATCTTGAGAGGAACATTTCTCAGAGCACGATTCAGCTGCCCAAGGGCTTAGTGCGCATTATCAAATAAATAAACAAACTAACAAACAATCTCCTACCCACTGGGGACATTTTGAAAATCGGATCCCAATTGGTTACAAGTGCATGCAGACTCTGTCAGGAAATCGACTAGCCGGAAACCCTACGCCATCTAATGATGAAATGCCCCGCAACACAAAATCTCAGACAGATGTATCTTTCACCATTGTTCCAGGACAGTGACCTCCGTGATGAAGCCCTTTGGTGGACTTTTTTTTTTTCTGGTGACAATACCAAATGGACCATTGCAGCTGCTAAAATTTTAAAACTGGCGTTGGACAAAATCGCTAATATTTAAAGCAAACAAGTCACCAGACTTCTTTCTCCTTTTCCCAGTTTTCAGAGACTTTTCAGACTGTCTTCAAATTTATGTTTTTGACACACAGATTGGCTCACCAAACAGTAAAGTTTTCTTAGCTCATCCTTGTAAAAGCCTCATTTGGCTACAAACAAGTAATAAAAAACAAAATAAAAATTATCCATTGTAAGTTCAGTCTGCACTATTGATTTAATACTTTCCAGCAATGAGAGGTTAACTCCAATTGGTTTGAATTTTGGTAAGAAAATGGGTGCATTTTTTTTTACACCTGAGTGAGATCTTGTCTGAATCCCAATTTGCTCTTATTTTTTTTTTGTTGCTCTTGTCCTCAAATGCATTAACAGTGTTCTGCTCGCCTTCTTGCTGATCAGTCACCTCAATTATGGTATTATCCATGTTATTGCCTTTTCTTCTTTTTCAATACATTAGCCTTACTTTTTATTGGGATCATATTAAGAGATTTGATAAATGCTGTTGTCAGTGTTGCATATTTTCATTTTCTTCTGATTTTTAGTTTTCTGATCTTGGTTACCATATTGAATGTTACCTGGTACATTTTTTTTTTTTAATTCTCTCCGTTTTCTGTTTGTCTGACTCTTGTCTTTTATTTTTTGTACTTCATCATGAGCACTTCGCTCATTAGCTTTTTCTGACATAATGATCTCCGTTTGGAAGAAACCCACTTCAGCAATTTGAACTAAGTATCATTTCGTCCATCATGGACTCTTATAATGGTGTATCATTGAGTATGACTTCTTACTGAATACATTTTTCGAAGGGATTGTGTCCTCCGACGTATTACTTATCTTGATAGATCATCTCCAGCTTGCTGGCCTCAGAATTTTTTTTTCAGTAGAGGGCGCTGCGCGTCGACGTCCCTCGAGCCGATGTCCCTCGACAGCCTCCGTATCGGCGCCGACGTCATCATGCATATAAATAGACTCGCGCAGCGTCCGTTGCTCAGTTCCATTTTTCCGCGCTTCGTGGGCCTCGGAATCGCGTCGCTCAGTTCGTTAGTCAGATATATTCTTCATTATTCCTGGAGAGTACCAAATCTTACTCGATGGCTTCCTCATCCGAACCGACGACTCCACGGTCCGGCTTCAAAAAATGTCGAGACTGTGGAAAGAAAATGTCGTTGACAGATCCTCACAGGATCTGTTTGTGGTGCCTGGGATCGGAGCACCAATGTTCGGAGTGTGAGGACTGCATGTCCATGACGGCGAAAGCCTTGAAGGAGCGTAAGGGGAAGCTTGAGAGAGGTAAGACAGTTAAAACTCCTTCGAAAGTTTCCTCGGCAGAGTCGAGACATTCGTCTCCTCGCCGACACAGGAAACATTCTCGTTCTAGGTCTCGAAGCAGTTCCCACCACTCTTCGAGATCCAAGCATTCGAGTAAGAGACGTCGAAGATCCCCTTCCTCGTCGTCGTCTTCTGTTTCTCCGGAAAGAGTCACCTGCCCCACAAAACATAGCTCTCAGGCTGAGTGGGAGGAATTCCGTAAAAGGATGCTTAGCGTCTTTGAGAAAGCGGCCTCGACCCCCTCGAAGACAGCTCAGGGTGATACCCTGGGTGAAAGACCCGAAAAATCAAAACGCCGCGAGTCGTTGCACCCGGTGAAAGAAACTACTCGAGAGCGTCACAAACCCTCGAGCAAAGGCACTGTGCCATCAACGCCATCGTCGAAAGTCCCTTCGACGCATAAATCTGCGTCATCAACGCCATTATCGAAGGGCTCATCGACGCATAGGTCGATCGAATCGACGCCGTCTTCGACGCCGAAAAAGAACAAACCCACGGCCGTCACAACCTCACAGCCAGTGGTCATACCCAGGGCCTCTAACACGACTTTGAGAATGTCATCGACAACCTCGAGTAGGATCCCGATCCTCTCGAGCTCTTTGAGGCCTCTTCAAATCTTCTCAATGCCTTTTTCTGTGTTTTCGAAGCCTTTAACGTCCGCGTCGACGACGTCGACGTTTTCTCAACCAATTATGACAAATTTAGCCGCTTCTAATCTGGAAATGGGATTTAAGCCATTTTCAAGGTCTGATCATTTCAGACCTGTGTCTTCAATTTATGAAGAAGGTGAGGATTCGGATCAAGAACGACCCTTTGGGTTGCGGAGATCTGCAACACCTGAACCAGAGGAATTTACCTCTGAGGAAAATAGGTTAAAGGATCTTCGAGAATCCTTACATGAGGAAAGTGGTTTAGATACTTCCCCAGAAATAGAATTTGCCAAACCAGACCCAGGGAAACATGCCGAGACCCCTTACAGAATTTTAATGGCAAGGATTATATAATTCTTGGGTTGGTCTACACCTTCACCTGCATTCCAACAGGATGACCTTACAGACATTTTAGTTAAAGGCCCACAGGAGGATCCTGTGGTTCCATTTCATGTTGCATTACAATGAAAAATATTGGCTAACTGGGAAACTCCTGAGGTCATCCCGGCGGTTAACAAGAAGTTATCAGCCAAATATAGGGTATCTGCTACTGACCCTGAATTTTTGTCTAAACAACCAACTCCAGAGAGTCTGGTTGTTCAAGCAGTATATCGGCATACCCTACTGTTCCACAGGACAGGGATGACAAAAGATATGACTCTATTGCTAAGAACGTCCTTTCTGCATGTAGCATGGCATTGAAATCTATTAACGCTACTTGTATGCTCGCAAGGTTCATACACTTTGGGAGTGTGCTTCATCAGCGGCTGACTGCCTCCCAGAAGGAGAAGAAAGGGAAGCGTTTCTAAACATCATTAAGGATGGTAAAGACGCAATGTGCGAATCCCTTGAAACTGGCATTGATTCTGCTGACAGTATCAGTAGGGCCATGGCGGCAAGTACTACAACCCGCAGATTTGCGTGGTTGCGAAAGTCTGGGTTTGCTTCAGATGTACAAGCCAGACTTTTAAATATGCCCTTTCACGGCTCTTCTTTGTTTGGTAAGAAGGCGGATGACAGCCTAGAAAAGTTACAGACATCTAAAGCAGCAGCAAAATCCCTGGGAGCTGCAATCCGTCAAACGCCATATCGCCCCTCAGGAACCTCTTGGAGAGGTAAGTCCTTTCGCTTTTATTTCGCATTCAGAAAAGGCAGAGGACAGTCGGTTCAAAGAGGTCAAAAAAGATTCACCCAAGGTGGACGGGGTAAAAATTCAAAAGCCGTAGCAGCAGCAGGTGCCTCTTTACCCTCAGCATCTGCATCAGCCGCCTCTAAATCACTCTGAGGACTCTCCTCACAAGACACCAGTAGGGGGCAGGCTAACTCAACATCTGACGGAATGGCAGGCTATTACGTCAGATGCTTAGGCATTGGAGACAGTTGCCCAAGATTACTGCCTGCCTTTTCTACGCATTCCCCAGAGTCATCCACCGGGGACTAGCTCTCGGAAAGCGCCAGATCCTTGCAGGAAATTGTAGACCTGCTGCAGAAAGGTGCCATAGAACCGGTACCTGTAGCGGAGAGGAACAAGGGCTGGTACTCCCCCTTCTTCCTAATACCGAAGAAGGACGGAGGACTGAGACCTATCTTGGACTTACGAGAATTGAACAAGTTCCTCAGGAAGGACAAGTTCAAGATGGTAACTCTCTCTCTCAGATCCTTCAGGCCCTCCAGCTCCAGGACTGGCTGGTATCTCTGGACCTTCAGGATGCTTATTTCCATGTGCCAATCCATCTCAAACACAGGAAATACCTGAGGTTCGCAATTGGCGGCTCTCATTATCAATTTCGAGTTCTGCCATTTGGGCTGACCTCCGCCCCGAGGGTGTTCACCAAGCTAATGTCGGTAATGGCTGCAAGTCTGTTAGGCAGAAACCTGTGCAGTTCCCTTAGGGACCACTGCAAAAGATTTAAGACTACAGGTGTTTGGCAGTAAACCCACTTGATAGCAGTCTGTACCACACAGATTCACTTGGTAGCTGTAGCTGAGCAGTCAGACTTCCCTCAAGAAGAGTTAGGCAGTATATAGAGTATACACAATAGGTACAGAGATACAGTAGCACAAGCAAACACTGACCAGAGCTTTGGTGTAAAAGTATATAATTATTTATTTAAAGACACAATTATAAATTACACTAGCATAAAGAGAAAAGTCAATTCAGCACACAGTCACTACTATATATATATATATATATATATATATATATATATATATATATATATATATATATATATATATATACAACCCTAATTACTTATTAGACAAGTCTTAGTGAGAAACACAACTTATTTTCAGACAGAGGTGAGCGCTTAACATAAGATGGCACTCTAATAAGTTATTAAAAAGGGAGGGAAAAAGGCAGAGTTATGGAAGCACACACATTCCAGTACTTTTAAAAGAACCACAGTAAGGCAGGATAGGCAGAGTTCTACTGGAGAGCAAGGAAGTCAATTGCAAGGCCCACTCTTGGAGAGAGCAAGCTGAAGTGGCCATGTATCTTAAACAATAAAGGACACTTTGACTGCACGGAATACAAGTCTGTGTGTGGATTTATTGAAGACATCCAGCCTTTCGCTTCGACCACAGCCGGAGTGCCGATGTAATCCGGATTGGTTCCCAGTCCTCTTTTTCTACATATTTTCAATGCGGTCTGGCCGCATCTATCATTGAGCACCCGTGTGGACTTTATCAACTGAATCTACAAGCTGCAGCAGGAGCGCGACACGATCCAGCCAGACACCCTTTTGGAAGTTGCAAACTTCAAGTGAACGCAGCCCTGCTTGCAAATGCAGCTTTGACTCTGAAAGCTTCTGTGTGAAGGATTACCACTGTGGTCAGAGGTCAGCAGCCTTCTGTGCTGCTCGAGTCGGAGGACCCGCACAACACAGGTGAGGCAGCTGTTTTCCTGACATTGTTATCAATGTTTAAAACATTGATTATTTGCACTTTCTCCGTTTAAAAACACAAATCGGCATTAACACGCCGTATTTTCACAGATCAAAACACACGTGGCAACACTCCTTTTACATCATGGGATACTAAATAAATAAATAAAAAAACTATCTACGTTTTAGTTCAATCTCAATGTAATAAGGAAGAAAGGCGTTTAACTCCTATCCACAGCAGCAATGTGCATGTGTTTGTTTGTTTATTAAATCAAACGCACTACCACACTACAATGGCAGACAAGGAAGGCAGCAGAGATGCAGAGGCTTCCATTTTATTTAATGAAACCTTGCAATTACTACCCAAACAGACTGAGAAAGCAATGCCTCCACAAATGAAAACGATACAACAGAAGATGTTTAAATTGGAAAAACTGCATAAAAAGGAAACAAATAAATGGTGGGAAATTAAGTCCTTACAAAATTATTTGGATAATCGGAGAATACCCAGAGGCCTTAGAATTTTCACTATACCAACATATGAAGACCCAGACCCGGCAATGCTAAATGAATGGGGGTGAAGCCACCAGTGAATGCTCTTTTAAAATGTTGACCATATTAGTTAAATATGCTAAAAGTGATGGAACCAAAGCGCTCAAGGAGATTGAAATACTGGAGCAGGACATATATAATGGTCCAGATGCTGAAGCAGCACTCAAAATAAAGACCCAAATGCAAACCAATGTTGGCAAATATGAAGAAGAAATAAAGGAGCGCAAACAAAGGAAGTTTTTAAGAGACAAAGAAGACTATGCCACAGGTCGTATCTATACATTTGCAAGAAAATATGACAACGTTCGCAAAATTATTCAAAAAAAAGCAGAGGTCAGAGATGAAAACACGAGTCTGATAGAATCAGAAATTGAAGAAGATGCCAGCACTTCCACAGATGTCTCAAACTCAAGCAGTGAGGACACTCCCATTAGGTTAAATTTTTTAGAGGAAATGAGACTTTTACATCAAGTGGGAAAAACAACGCAAGTGCGAAATACAAACAAAAACAAGCAATTTCAAAAATCAACATCAGCAAAAGGAGGCCAACAAGGGGGCGCCGGGGAAAGAAGAAGAAAAGGGGAGCAACCGACAGGCCGTCTGACACGCTCTGGCAAAACCAAGAAGAATATTTAGTAAAGGATACAATGCAAGTAATCAATTTATCGGACAGACCCTTAACTCAACACGAACAGGAAGTACTAGGAAAGGGTCTGACTTTTTGTCCTACAGCCAACTTTGATTACTCCCAAGCAAGAATTGATTTATATTGCTTTATCCGCAAACTAAGACTGACTAAATTTCATGCCAATCTGAACAACGTACCAAAGCCTGGACCCAATATAACTCCCTCACATTTAAACATCAGTGATATACCAGCCTTAAGAGACCTTGCAAACCTGGGAGAGAATATGACTACTCAGACTTCTCAACATGCAGTACAAGATGAGTGGCAAATCGAATTACCAACAGAAATAGATACCGGTATGGCAGCTCCCAGTGGTATGAAAAATAAGTCCAAATTTAATCCCTCCAACCTATTTTGTCCTACGATAGATCTATTTGAAGATCTTGTTATAGATGGCCTCAAAAAAGTGACGATCAGACCAAGCACAGTTCAGAATTTGACGAGATTGCAGCATACAGCGATGGAAAATTTACAAGCGGATACATCGATCATTATTAGATCTTCGGACAAAGGTGGAAATGTGGTAGTCCTTAACACCAAAGACTACCAAGCAGAAGCAGCTCGGCAGTTAAATGACACCAGTAATTATGTCAAACTGCCCTGTAACCCCTATCCAGAGTACAAAGTACAATATGATATTATGTTGGACCAATGGCATGGTTTGGAACTCATCACTACTAAAGAGAAACAATATCTAACCAAAGACCATCCCAAAACACCAATCATACACTTTATACCGAAAATTCACAAATCTCTGATTAGACCACCTGGAAGACCCATTGTGGCATCAATAGACTCCTTATTTGAAAATACCTCCAAATTTGTTGACAACTTCTTGTTTCCCTTTGTGGAAACGTTACCTTCATATACAAAGGATACCACATCTTTTCTGAACCAAATTGCACATATTCCTTGGCAATCCAACTATCTTTTGGTCACATTAGATGTTGTTTCCCTTTACACATGCATCACTCATTCAAAAGGTTTGCAAGCAGTTAAAAGATTCCTGTCAACCAGATCGTTAAGTTATCGAGAACACTCGATTATGCTCTTGGATATGCTTTCTTTCATTTTAACACACAACACCTTTATGTTTGATTCCAAATATTACAAACAAATCTGTGGCACGGCAATGGGTACAGCAGTGGCTCCAACCTTTGCTAATCTATACATGGGTGCATGGGAAGAAGACCTTTTTCATAATGACAACCATAAAGAACATACAGATAAAGTAATCATGTGGCAAAGATACATTGATGATCTTTTTATTATTTGGAGCGGGACGAACACTGAATGGATAACTTTCTTTCATACTCTGAATCAAAATCAGCAGAATCTACAATTTACAGAACATCATAGTAAAACAGAAATAGTCTATTTAGATATTAAAGTGAAAATTGTTGGAAACAGCATAAGTACAGAACTGCACAGAAAAGAAACAAGTACTAATACACTATTACATGCAACCAGTGCGCATCCACAAAGTCTCAAAAACAGTATTCCATACGGAGAGTTCTTACGGGTAAAAAGAAACTGTAGTGAGAATGAAACATGGGAAAAAAATGCCAAAAAAACTGCGGCTAGATTCTTAAATCGAGGCTATAAGAAAACAGTTATTAACAAAGCCTACGATCAAACCTGCAAGAAAACCCGAGAGATGATTCTAGCCAAAAGAAATACAATCAAAAATTCAATAAAGGATCAATCACATGAAGATTGCGCACTCAGATTCATTACCACTTTCAATTCTGGAGCAAAAGAAATCAAACAAATTTTAAAGAAACACTGGCATCTCTTGAAAAGAGACCAGGACATTACTCCATACTTGCCAACACATGCCACCATGACCTACAGAAAACCACCTTCGATACAAAGTAAACTATCACCGAGTATGTTCCGATCGCCCAAACAAAGTACTAACACCTGGCTACCCACCGAAATATCGGGTTTTTTTACTTGTGCTAAATGTAAAGCATGTCGTCATGGAATAAATATGAAAATATTCCTACATCCTCGGACCAAAAAAGAAGTTAAAATCAAACAAGATCTGAGATGTTTTACACAATTTGCCATCTATGTGATTATTTGTTCCTGCAATTTATGGTATGTAGGTAGCACCAAACTAGAAGCCAGGCTAAGAATATTGCAACATCTACGTGCAATCAAAAATCATGATATGTCTTACCCACTTGCTAAACATTTTAAAGAAGTACATCAAAATGACACCAGTTCTTTCAAGTATTTCATTATTGACTCAGCCACAAGCCACCCAAGAGGAGGGGACAGACTACGAACACTCAGACAAATGGAATCCAGATATATAGTAGATTTTCACACCAAGTATCCAGAAGGTCACAATCGTGACGAGGAATTATATGCATTTTTGGGATCCTAAACATTTAAAGACTTCAAATCTCGATCACTTATAGACCTAAGCCCTTCCGAATTTTTCCAATTTTTCTAATTTTTCCAATTTCTCCAATGTTTCTGCATTTCTGAAAATTCGATATATATTATTTGCATTTTTTGTATATCTTGTCTATTTGGTGGATATGTACAATGAAAAAAGGTTCTTAGAAAATTGAGTTCAATTTGGACGCCTATGCATCCCTACACGGTTTTTCATGCAAGCAGTTTTTCACTTTGATTGTGTGTTGTTTTATATCATTCATTTTAAATTAGCAACTTAGTTCAGGGAGAGGATGTTTTATCTTTAGCTCTATCTAGTGCTGTTTTTATCAATATGTAAAGTGCATTTATCATTTAGTTGTCAAATGTATTGCAAGTTCCCTCAAAACAATGTGCATTAATCGCAGAATTGTTTTAAATGTAATCGATGGATTTGAAGTATGGGAGAAGGCAATAATTCAAATGTTAAAAATATTATGCCTCATGCCCCATATCCACTATAAAAACTTTCTAGCATAAAACACCAACACATGAATGTGACATCCAGCACTATGCACCTTAAATCGTTTGCACTTGAATTATAAGGAGTAATTTTAACATATAACATCAAGCAACTTAACTCTTTTTTAAAAAAAATGTTTCAAAACTTTTTTCATAATATGTTCGTACAACAATTTTAGAAGGTAATATTTATTCTCGCATTTGCATTAATTACTTTTTACTACCTTGCTAAATATACAGGTTGGTATAGTCACAACATATAGGCGCCCGCAAGGGTAACACACTGCCCATGTGTACATATTAGACCACCTATATGTTTCATTATGAACATTCATAATATATATCATGGATTGTATGTCTCTTCTAATGTATAGTTATGCATAGTGATTCGACCAATATGTGAGGCACCCGCAAGGGTTATACACAGCCTCATGTCACAGCATCTGGGCGCCCGCGAGGGTAACACACTGCCCATTAATATCAACATTTTTTGAAACTTATGATATACAGAGATCAGAGTGGGATAGAATACATATTAGAGGCACCCGCAAGGGTTAAGTACCGCCTCTAGATTTAATTCCCTATCACTTGCGATTTTGCAATATGCACTTTATACTATGCACTTTATTGATAGCACACAGCACTTTATCAAACAACCGTTTTTCAATGTTTACAAAGCATGCAGCACTTTATTACCTATACAACACCTGCATATCTCAATTTTGATATCTGCAACATATATGTTGGAATACAATTTTTTGAGAGCACACTTCAACCCATGTTGAGACAATGTGTCAGCCCACTTGGGCCGAATTCAACATACCCAGCACAATAGAAAACGGTGTACGATTGTCTTACCTAATTTTATTGACATTGGCAAATACCAAGATGAAACCACATGATTTAATATCAGTGATTTAATATCAGCAATCTCAGGCTTCCCCACTTGGGACATTTGGTTTGATTAAACAAACATGTTTCAAACCGCTACACTGTCTATGAAAATGCCGTGTCTCTTTTAAATGCACTGAACTGTGTTGTTATGCAGGTTCCAACATGGCTGCATTTTTGCCTACCACTTGTTACCTTATCTTAGTGCAAAACATTGAAAAAAGACTCATATACTTGTCTATATAATACCATAGTCCTCTCTCTATGTCACTTACCTGACGAAGCCCGAGTAGGGTGAAACGCGTCGTTCCTTCTTGCACCTAAGACCGTTGCTGCCTCCTTTGTCCATGTATCTTAAACAATAAAGGACACTTTGACTGCACGGAATACAAGTCTGTGTGTGGATTTATTGAAGACATCCAGCCTTTCGCTTCGACCACAGCCGGAGTGCCGATGTAATCCGGATTGGTTCCCAGTCCTCTTTTTCTATATATATATATATATATATATATATATATATATATACAACCCTAATTACTTATTAGACAAGTCTTAGTGAGAAACACAACTTATTTTCAGACAGAGGTGAGCGCTTAACATAAGATGGCACTCTAATAAGTTATTAAAAAGGGAGGGAAAAAGGCAGAGTTATGGAAGCACACACATTCCAGTACTTTTAAAAGAACCACAGTAAGGCAGGATAGGCAGAGTTCTACTGGAGAGCAAGGAAGTCAATTGCAAGGCCCACTCTTGAAGAGAGCAAGCTGAAGTGGTCCAGGTTCACACAGTGGGGGTATGCCCAAAGAGTCTTGTAGATAGTTCGCACACAAAGAATTAAATTAAAGTCAGGAAAATTTAGCTAGGTTGTCCCAGGCCAGCCCAGGTTAGAAAGTCAAGGCTTTACTGTCACCCCGAACGATCTGTCGCAAGGGAAGCCAGGTGGGACACAGTACCTTAAGTGTGAAGAAAGCTCCAGCGGGGGCAGTTGTTCCTGGCAGCGATTGCAAGTCAGTGTTTCGTCCAGAGGAAGAGGAGATCTCGCCGTGGAGGAAAGATGAAGGTCGTTGCACTGCCAAGGAAGAAACCAGCCGCAGAGTTCTTTCTGTTAAAAGGTACTACCCTTCTCTTCGCGGTAGTGGTGAGCCGTGGTATTCGGTTGCCGGGGTTCTTGGCACGGGCAAGGCGGCCACGAGATGCTCCAGGAAGGTGAAAAGAAGGCAAAACTGGTTATCCCCACCAGTCAAAGGAAGAAGACTCTCCGAACCGGAGATCTCCTCTGTCGTCGGGAAAAGTGGTGAGACAGTTCAGCAGGGCTCCACCGGTGGTGTCGTCGTTGCAGGTTGGCTCAGCTTCTCCCTCCTCAGATTCTTAGGTCCTGTGGCGACTTCTGAAGTTCCAGTCCCCAAAGCCCTGCTTTTATGCAGCAAACCCCCATTCATTCAGCCTAGCTGTCAATCAAACATGGTAAGTGGTGAGCCGGCCGGCTCACCACTTGGGCCAATCACACAAGAGTGCGACTTGAGTTGCCAAGGCAACTCAGTCCAGGGTGCCTAAACCCCCTCCCATACACCCCCTGTGGTACCCAGACAGCGTGGCACCACTTTTGGAGGCTTCTGTGGAGAAGCCCGCCAAAAAGTGGAACAAAGGGCTCGACATGGGTTGGAGTCACAGAAGAGAAAACAATGCCATTTTAGAATCGAGTTCTGTCAAAAAATACCAACCGGTGGATTAATGTTAAATAAATAAACCGGCGGTATGTTCGAGGCTATAAGAATTAAATAATTAAAGTTGGTAGCCTCGAACAATGGGAAAATCCCATAGAGAGATATTTGCGGTCGAATATAAAAAGTAGTATCCACTGCCACCAGCCAAAACTCGATCAGGGGGGACAGAGACGTACCCCTCGAACAGACCCCGGGGCAATTAAATTGCCCCGACCAGTACGTCCACAATATGATGGTTTGTACTGGTTTCTGTTCATAATTTGGGACTAGTAAAGCCAATGGTGACTTTACATGCCCTGGGAGACAGTAGTCAGTCCCAGGGTATGGAGTCTATGTTGGGGGGTCGCTAGACACCCCTGGGTTACGGCACGGAGGGTGCTGTGTAACCCACATCAAATACACATGAGACCCTATGCAGTAAAAGACCCCATAGCCCATAAAACACATGGAAAGACAAAGGAACACCTTAAATCATGTCTAAGAGTGGGAATAAAAGAGTCTCACTCTTAGCAGGAGTAAAAAATAAACCCCAAAAATCCAGCAGAGCTTTCTGGGGGACTCACTAGGTTTGGGAAATTAGCCTTTACAGAGAATTCTCCCTAACAAAGTCTAAGGAGGGAAGGGATTCACGTCTACCCCTACCTGGACGATTGGCTGATAAGAGCTGAATCTCCGGAACAAGCTCAGGTCCAGCTATATTAGGTCTGCCACTTCCTTCACAAACTGGGCTTCTCCCTCAATTTAAAGAAGTCACAGATGATACCATCACAGAGACTCCAGTTCATTGGAGCGGTCCTGGACACTTCCCTGGGAAAATCCTCGCCACCAGAGGTGAGGGCTCAAGATATTCTGCAGATGGTCACCAAGTTTCATAATGCCCAACGTCTCCCAGCCTTCGACTTTTTGAGGTTGCTAGGCCTCATGGCATCCTGCATCTTCCTTGTACCAGAGGCTCGCCTGAGAATGAGATCTCTTCAGTGGGCACTAAGAACTCAGTGGTCGCAATTCTCAGGGAGAATGACAGATCTCCTTCAGGTTCCGGACAAGGTGGCTCGAGACCTTCACTGGTGGGCCTGTCCGGAGAACATTTTGAAAGGAGAACTGTTTTGGCAACCATGGCCGGAGATACCAGTAGTCACAGATGCCTCACTCACGGGGTGGGAAGCCCATGCCAACGACTTGACCATCAGTGGTCGTTGGTCTCCATCGGAGTCCAGACTACATTTAAACCTGTTAGAGCTGAGAGCAATCAGACTAGCGCTGAAGGCTTTTCTGCCATCTGTACAGGGGAAAAATGTCCTGATAATGACGGACAACACAGTGGCCATGCACTACCTCAACAAAAGAGGAGGCGTAGGGTCACTGCCTCTGTGCAGAGAGGCGATGCAGCTCTGGATTTGGGCAATCCAAGAAGGAATCTCTCTATCAGCAGTTCACTTAGCTGGAGAGAAAAACTTGACGGGGGACGCTTTGAGCAGGCAGAGTACAGTCTCCCACGAGTGGAAACTAGCTCAGGAAGTCCTTCAACAGATCTTCACCCTTTGGGGAATCCCTCAAGTGGATCTGTTCGCCACCAGCATCAACAGGAAGTGCGATCAGTTTTGTTCAAGGGAATTTCCCCCGAGAGGAGCTCTAGGGGACGCGTTCGTAGTGGACTGGGAGTTTCCACTTCTGTACGCATTTCCTCCAGTCCCTGTCATTCCTTAAATGATCAGGAGGTTGAGAAGGTTCCGGAAAGCCATGATCCTAATTGCCCCGGACTGGGCCAGGAGAACGTGGTAGCCGGACCTTCTGGACATGTCCATCTGCCCTCCAATTCGTCTTCCACTCAAGGAGAATCTTCTCTCGCAGAAGGGAGGTCAGGTTCTCCATCCAGACATCAGAACCCTCAACCTTCACGCTTGGTATCTGAAAGGTTGAGATACAAGGATTGGGACCTCCGAGATGACGTCATGGAAGTGTTGCTTTCGGCAAGAAGGCCAGCAACAAAGACTTTATACCGCTGCCGTTGGAACAAATTTTGCAGCTGGTGTAGAGAAAAGAATATCGACCCCTTTTCATGTGGTACACCAACGGTGTTATCTTTTCTACTCTATTTGTCAAATTCGGGCCTTCAGGTTGGCACTATCAAGGGCTATCTCGCAGCGCTATCGATCTTCAAGCACACTGCAGAGGAACCATCGTATTTCAAGTTACCCTTAGTAATACAATTTCTGAAGGGATTAACCAATGTCTATCCTCCAAGACCATTCCAAGTTCCCTTATCGGACTTAAATGTAGTCTTAAATTTCCTGATGGGTACTCCTTTTGAACCATTCCACTCTTGTTCGCTAAGGTTTCTCACCCTTAAAACTGTCTTGTTAGTGGCATTGACATCTGCTAGGAGGGTGAGCGAATTACAAGCTCTATCTTGTAAACCCCCTCATACAATTTTTCCTAAAGACAAAGTTGTCCTACAAGTGAAGCCTTATTTCCTCCCAATGGTGGTTTCTGAATTCCACATCACTCAGAAGATTACCTTACCTTCATTCTATCCCCCTCCCCATCCGGGGAAAGAGGAAGAAAGGCTACATAGGCTGGACCCAAGGCGGGCTTTGAGCTTTTACATCAGCAGACTTGCTAGGTTTAGGCAAGCAGACCAACTGTTCGTAGGTTACTCAGGGCACAAATTGGGATTACCGATCACAAAACAGACCATTTCCAGATGGATTATTTTGGCCATTCTGGAATGTTACAAACTGGCAGGGAAAGAGCCTCCTCAAAATCTTAGGGCTCATTCAACCAGGGGTATCGTAGCCTCTTCGGCCCTCCAAAGAGGGGTACCGATTCGAGACATATGTGCGGCTGCCACATGTTCGTCTGCACATACCTTCACAAGATTTTACAAACTGGATTCCTCCTCTAGCCAAGAGACTAGATTTGGCAAAGCTGTGTGCACTCTGTTCATTCTTGAAGGGAAACATGGCAATTTTACTCCCACCTCCAGTTACACACCACTGCTATGGGAGTCTATCAAGATAAGGAATACGTCGGAAGACACAATCCCTTTGAAGAACAAGTTACTTCTTACCTGGTAACGTTCTTTTGATGGGATGTTCCTCCGACGTATTCCTTATCGCCCCTCCCATCTATCCCCTCGGTTAAACTTCCCTTGTGGTTACAGCTTACGCTCCTTCTGGGTCAATAGCTAATTCATGTAAAGCAACTGTTAACGTCACAACGGAACTGAGCAACGTACGCTGCGCGAGTCTATTTATAAGCATGATGACGTCGGCGCCGATACGGAGGCTGTCGAGGGCTAGAGGGATGTCGGCGCGCAGCGCCCACTACTGAAAACATTTTTCCGAGGCCAGTAAGCTGGAGATGATCTATCAAGATAAGGAATACGTCGGAGGAACATCCCATCGAAAGAACGTTACCAGGTAAGAAGTAACTTGTTCATCTCTTCTGTTGTTGAGTAATTTTTTGTTGTTGTGTGTCTTTTCCTAGTGATTTGATATCATCATTTAGAGGTTTCAGTTGCTGATCAGAATCTGTCCATTTTGTATTTAGATCTTTCACAGTAAGTGACTGTGTTGTAATTTCAGTTTTCATTTTAATTAGCTCTTCGTTGAGTGAGGAATTTATGGCAGTTCGTAGACCAACCAACAAGCTGTGATTTCCATCTATTTTCTTGGTTAATTCCAAGAGAATTCCAGTATGTGTCTGTACCTCGCCTTTTAACATCTCAAACACATTAACGAGAGAGTTTAGTATAAAGTTAAGGGTAGTTAAAGTTCAATCTTCTGTGTCCTTTTTGTTTTTAGTATAGTTAGCACTATCTGTTATTTTGCACCATGTGCTCTCTGAGTTGAACTAATTGGCCAACTGTTTCTGATTGAGAAATTGTATTTAATTCATAGAATGAATCAATTGAAATATGTGCACTGGCCATGTTGCTAACTGGCAGTGTGTGTATGTTTGTTATTTGAATTGAATGGTCTTTGTTAATTGTAGTTAGTATGTCATTGGTCGTTAAACCTTCGGCCTTCTCACTTTGATCCACATCACTTCCACTACGACATCTGTGTTTTGGGAAAAATTCCATAATAGACTTTTTCATTGTTGTGGCTGTTAGTATGTAATCTGCCATTTTGGACTGTATATTTTTGGCATTTGGTGTAAATTGGGGTAGATAGTAACTGAGAATCTTTAATAAGGTAAGTCATTTGCAATTCACCCAAGTCTTTTTGTGATTCATGGCTGGAAGATCCAGTCTCCAATTGACTGTTTTGAGTGCCCTTTACACAGTTGCTAATTTGAGATATTTCATGTAACTCTAGGGCTTTAAGATCATCCCAAAGTGATCCACATCTCAAATTTTACATGCATGTCATTTTCAATTAATCTGTGCAGATTATTCTCTATGTATGGCTGTGGTCCTGGACTGATGAGGGGCTTCTCTTATGAGTACCTCACAGTTTCTGCAGTTCTATTCTAGTCAATCAAATGACGAGGAGAAGGCGATAAAATAAAAACCAAGGGCTCAAAGGACAATAATCTTGCAGTCAGCCCTGTATGAGCTGATAAACTTTTTTCAGTTAAGGTTTTCTTTACCTGCCTCAACTGCTGTCAAGATGTCACACATTGGCTATTACTGCTATTGTTAGAAAAAGGGAGCCAGTATTTATGCTTCATGCTGGCAACCTTGTCACCATGCGCATGCCCTGCGCCTGAGTCTCTGACTTGAGAAAAGCAACAGATAAAGGGCGAAAGGCTCACAGAACTAGGGTCCCACAGTCACCCTTAGGCCAATCGATTTTTTTTCTAATGTCTTTCTCAACTCTTGTTGCAATGTCAGGAGTTTGTTGTTGCTCCTATTAATAACGGGAGTGTCCCAGCCAAGAGTCACTGTTCCTAGTACTACCTTTGCGCTTTGTGTGACTCTATTTACATAAGAAAAAGAACAAAGAATACCCTATGGTTACACTTGACAGTGGCCTCCTTGTCTCGGTTCACTTACTTAAACGCACACCACTGAATCCAAGTGGAGCAATAAGAAGAGCAGAGAGGATGGAGATTAAAGGGCAAGGTGTGTCAAGGAAGTAACTTGTTCTCCCTTTAATAACCCTGAGCCTCTTAAATGGGTGTAACTTTTCAATAATAGTCGCGTGTGAATACTCACGCCGCTTCCTTAGACAATTGCTTCACAGTACATTTGGAAGACGGACTCCCAGCTGTTTTTAATGGTCCTCGACTCCGCCGACCAGCTGACCGCCGACTGTTGAGTTGATATCAAAGGTGCAGCAATTCAAGCGGCAGACAGCTGGCAGTAGAGCACAGAAAACAAAACACTCTGCTCACTCTGCAGAAGTGAGCCTTATGAGTGATCTCGGCAGCAGCAGCAGTGGCAACAAACCACACCTCCACAAGATAGAAAGGAAGGAAATCCTCGGCACGGCAGAGCTTTGACAAAAAACACTGCTCACCGTTGGGTGCATCTTTTGGTTGTACAGCACAGGGCCTTTTGTGGCACTGCTTCATACAAAGTTAGGGACTGTCTTTGAGTATGCCCCTCGGTTGGCTTTACAAAGCTAAGGCTCTTACATGGCATAGAGTGAACGCCTCCTCATGGATTGATCATATAAATGTGTTCAAAGCCTTAAAAATATTGTGCACCCCTCTAACCATGAAGAGCTTAGAGCTTAGCAATCATTAAATTTTACATCTCCCAGTCAAGTTCCACACCTTTTACCCAAACATTGCTGTGGTTTGCCCAGACAGCGGTGGAATCACAGTTAAGTGGAACATAACCATTTGCCGTGGCTTTACAACCGCATTGAGGAAAGCACCTGGTAATTTTATTATAGATCACAAGATTGACCTCTCTGCTATTACAGAATCCTGGTTGCATGCGGCAACAGGCCCGGCCCTCATGTTGGCGCTTCTTCAGGGGTATAACATATTAAGAGCTGATCGCCTGCATGAAAGAGAGGGGGAGTTGCCTTAATCTTTCATGCGTTCTATTAACCTACACCAAGTTAAGGCTGTCGGCATGCCAAACTCCGAAGTCTTGCAAGTCGAGCTGGCTATCAATAACAATATCACGCTTAACATTGTGATATACCGCCCTCCTAATAGCATGCCAGATTTTCTAACCAATTTCTGTGAATGCCTCATCTCTTCTCTCAACCCTCAATTCAGGGAGATTATTATCGGAGACTTTAATCTCGGTCTTGATGACTCTCGGACTCTCTTGCTAAAGCTGTGCAAAATACTTCTACAGCATGTTATGCAACCCACACGAAGGTGGCAGAATACTGGACTGGGTGGCCTTGCATAGGGTAATGGTTGATAATGTAGAGATAGATCCATGCGTGTGGTCTGACCATCACTTTCCCCAATTTCAACTTCCATGGATTATACCACCATGGAAAGTTGGAGACCCTCCGCTAAAAGTGATGTCGTAATTTGCGGAAATTGACCCCATCTTCTATGCTACCTTTCTGTAACCCCTTTCTAGACAATCTTGCAAACTACAAGTCAGTTGCGGAGCTGGCTGCCGTATACCATGACATGCTCTTTCCTAGCTGTAAACAAACTGTTTAGTGCTGAAATACAGAAGCTAAAATTCCAGAAAAATTTAACTCTACGGATCTGGTACAAGACCATGTCCCAAGGGAACAAAATAAGCTACAGGTGCACAGCTAAGGCATACAAAATGGCCATCTGCATAGCAAAAAAAGGTTTATAGTGATAAAATCAAATCACATTATGTCGAAAGTCATAGTGTCGAAACAAAAATGCGCATTTTTTTTTTAATGGATTTTTGTTCGAAATAGGGGGTTTCCCCCTAACCCCCTTTTTTATTTTATTTTTGTGTTTTACCCTTTTTTTTTACTCTCAGAAGCCAAAATAAACATATAATTAAAAAAATAAAACATTCGAATTTTTTTTTGCCTTTTTTTTTCGACATTATTTCTTTCGACATAATGTTTTCGACTTTTTGACTGCACACCTAAAAAAAATATCCTACGACAAAAGAATTAAGGAGGCAACTTCCGATTCCAGGGAACTGTTTAAAATCTTGAGGGAGTTGGAAGACCCCCACCCTCTTGTTCCCACAATTGTGAAGGACATACATTGGTGTACCTCAATTCAGAATGCTATGTTGCATAACATTGAGAAAATCAAGGGTGACATCACGGCTAGCCTGGGCTCTTTGCTCTCCTGTGTACAACCGCAGAAGATCGGTTGTCTCTCTGCCTCAGTTTAAGTTCAGCAATGTTGTGGAAAATGACATGTAGGATATCTTAGAGATGATAAAACCAACTAACTGCAGACGTGATGTCGGCCCGGCCTCCATCGTTAAATCATGCGCCGTGTTACTCGCCCCTCTCATCAAATTTGTTAATGCCTCCTTTTAGGAGAGCTATGTGCCATCGGAGATAAAATAGGCTTGGATTTATCCACTCCTAAAAAAATCCAGCTTGTACCCTACTTCAGCTGGTAATTATTGCCCAATTACAAATACACCTTTTCTATTGACGATTATGGACAAAACTGCCCATGGACAAATACAAGAGTACTACATAATATTCTAGGCCCAAAGCAATCAGACTTAAAAAGCTCTCACAGTACTGGGTCCACCCTGCTGGATCTGAAATCTAACATCTTTCAATGCTGCGATAAAGGAAAAAGTGCCCTTTTGATGCTCCTGGATCTTACTGCAGCATTCAATCTGGTGGATCATTCTATTCTGGTGGCTAGACTGCAGGATTATGCCTCATTTTCCTGTGAGGCTTCTTCCTGGGTTCACTGTTTATGAGGATGCCATGGCAAATGGCCATGTGCTGTTGTGTGGTGTACAACAGGGGTCTTGTGTGTCTCTAACTCTGTTTAACATCTTCACCTTGCCTCTCTTCGAGTTGTTGGACTCAGAAGGCATAATATATGCCAACTATGCAGATGATACTCAGTGCCTTATTCCACTCTCAGGCAATCATACTCAGGACTCTGTGACTATTAACACCGCCTACAACCACATTCATACCTGGATGTTGTGTAACGGGTTGGCACTTAACAATGCCGAAAACGAAATTATGATTGTCGGCATTGCACCTAAACTATGCAAACTGGACTCTGCTTACTTTTCTTTGTAAATTGCTGACTGTACTCTGGTGACTCACTAAAGTCAAGACCTTGCAAGTAGTTCTCGACAAAGAGCTTACTATGAGAGTCCACATCAGTAGCCTTGCATCAAGCACCTCCTACTATATCAAAATCCTAGCCCCAATCAGACCGTTTCTTGACTCATCCAACTGTGCCACTTTGGCGTGCGGCATCATTTGATCTCGCCTTGATTATTGCTCTAGTCTGCTCCTGGGCATAGGGGAAGGTGAAGTAAACCACTTACAGATGGTGCCAAATAATGCTGTTCGGGTGGTCAAGGGGCTGTGAAATTCTGATCACGTTTCACTTGCTAGGAGGTCCCTACATTGGCTGCCCATTGAAAAACAGAATACCTTCAGGGCTTTGTGTATTACCAATTCCTGTCTGTATGGGAAAAGTCCAACCAGCTCTCGTGGCTCCTGATTAGGCAGGCCTTGAGATCACATAATTCATGCTTGCTGTGTTCCCCCAAAGCTAAGCTGGCTCTAGTGTCAGATGGGTGCTTTTCTGTAGCGTCTCCACGCTTGTGGAATACCTTGCCTCCGGACCTCAGATCTTGCCCTTCTCTAACTATCTTCAAGCACAGACTGAAGTCTTTCTGTCCCTGATGAACTCTTGATTTCAACTGCCTGACTAGCTAATTGTTCTATTTATGTTTTTCTGTCTGTGCCTCTATGCCTATGGGCTTTGTCCTGGCGTTTTAGAAATAAAGTAATGCACACTTAACAGGTGATGTCACAACTAATCTCTTTTCTGCACTCCAATTCAACACCAGAGTGTTGCAATGTTTAAAGGAACTAACTGAAAAGGGTATGCCACTGGGTCTCAAAAAACCTTTACATACTTCTGATGTAAGGGTTGCAGACGCAAAAAAGTGTAAGAGGAAACAGTTGAGAGATCTGACACACGAACATCACTCTCCTGAAGCTTTTAGAAACAGAAAGAAGCTTATCATTCATGGATATAAGAACTACATTAAAACACTAAAAATAGAAATGCATAATAACGAAAACCAAAAAATCCTTTAAAAACATAAAAACAGTAACACTGCAGAATTCAGGGCCCTCATGAACAACAAGGTGGGCATACTGGAGTCAAATTTGGCATGTCCTGTTTCTGCACAGTCTTGGACAGACTATTATCTAGACAAGTATGTAAAACCTGACTGGGACACTCAGATTGCAGGAGAACCGGGACTGTGGTTCTTGGCGACTGTCCTTCGACCGAAGAAGGTTTTCTATGGGTGATCTCCAGGGCAAAGGCGTCTAGGGCGGCAGGCCCAGACGGCCTAGCCCCTGTGGTGATTGAGTGATCCGAGACACTCTTCAAGTCAGTCTTCGCCAGTCACTGTCTTCCTCCACCATGCTTCGAGTACATAATTATCCCCATACAAAAAAAGGAGATAGCAATGAACCCAGCAATTACAGGCCAATAGCCCTCCTAGATGAAACAAAAAACATTTTCACATCCCTCTTTTTGAGGCATTTAAATAGTTGGATTGCACATCTAGGCATCATTACATGTTACCAGGTGGGTTTCCGGCCCTGTATGGGTACAGCTGTAAATGCTACCATAATGGCCCATCTTCAGGTGGCTGTAAAAAAGGGCTCGTGTCAGTACATAGATCGCCTCAATCGACAGAAGCAGTGCCTTTGACAGAGTCAGTAGAACTACTCTGTGGAACAAATTGTTGGCTTGGTGTGTGCCGCTTAAATTGGTACACCTGTTGAAGTTATGCATAGCGGCACTTCCATCAAAGTCAGGTTGACCAGGGAGGGTATGGTGTCAGGAGCAGTCAAGACCTTTGTGGGCCTGGGACAGGGGTGTGTCCTGACTCCTGCCCTCTTTAATGCATTCATTAGTGACATTGACAGTCTCTGGTCACAGGGTATCACTCATCCGTCTCGGGAGGATAGCTCAGGGGCAACATGCTTGCCTTGGAAGCAAGACGACATGGAGCAGCACAGGTTCAATCCCTGGGTCCACGCTTGGAAACCTCTGGTTATTAAGAACATTATAAATAACCTATTATATCATCCGATCAAGTTACGCCACCTCAAGCTCAACTGGATAGCCTTTGCTGACGATCTGGTCTTCTTTGACAAGATCCCTATCGGATTACAGAGAAAGCTTGACTTTAAATACGCTACAGAGAATAACCTCCAGGTTAAGGGCAATAAATCCAAATCATCATTTTGACAACAAAAACCAGACCAAAAATCAAGTATTTGAAGGTGGAAGATCAAAGACTGGAAAGAGTTCTTCTATCAGATATTTGGGTTACAATCTTACCTGCAAATACCCTATATCTTAGTGGAAGGCCTCTTTGATGGCCAATCTCGGCCCCTAATATCTCAGCTATAAAAAATACACAACCAGTTGTATACATTCTCGCTTCTTCCACTACTCCGCTTTTACTTGGCCAAAGTGGAACCGATTATCTAATATGGTCTGGACATGACGATGACAGACCTCGGCCCGTATCTAAGTACTCTGCAGGGAGTCATCTGGAAGGAAACCCTTGGCTTGTCCAAGTCAATCCCAAACGTGGTCTTAAGACCGAAACTGGGTTGATTTCCTTACAATATAGGGTCTTCTGGGGACAGTAATCCTGCTACGTCAAAATAATATGCCCTCCAGCTAACTCTTTGTACATTGATCTGGGGGATATTTTAATCGAAAGATCTGTGGTCTCCTAAATGGCATTCAATTGTTAGAGGAGGGACTCACTTCTAGACAGGCCAAGACGAAGCTGAAACTGTTCACCATGGACTAGTCTAACACAATAGATCACCTAGACTCCTTTAGTACCTTCAAGACAGCACCATTTTTCAGAGGAAAAGAGAAGATGTACCAAAATGTATTTATCTCTTCCCTTGCAACAAGGTATGCAATCTGTACTTGCGTTTTCATTTAAATCAACTGCCTACTTTAGAACGTATAGTTCCCTCCCCCTCCCCTCTGCACTTACACGTTCTGAACACTCACAAGGCATAGTAGGTTCGTCTCCCCTTCCCTTATTCTCATTATTTGTGTGTACTTGTAATTTTAACTATTTATCACTGCTGTAATTCATTGTCTATCTCCCCCTGTCCCCATCCTGATTGCCCTGTGGCTGCTTTGAAACAGTTTTGATAATTGTATAAGCGCCTTACAAGTGACCAATAATTTAATAAATAAATAGGCAGTTGTAAAACCAAAGTGACCGGACCATTGCATTGTAGATTATGCAGATGCACGTCCACCCCAGAAATCTCAAACCTTTGGTTCTTTCCTGTCCGAAACTCACTAGCACCAGAATTCATCACAATAAAACTGTAGTACGAGAAGGAACCAACTGACTGGGGTAAAGTTTTGGGCTAGACTAACGTGTGGTGGTGGCGTTTCACTGGTCTTAGCTTTGCACAGATTTCTGACGGAAGTTTTTAGGATTCTTGAAGGATTGTCGTCATTGTTGTATCACTAATTGCTACATACCAACAAAAGCAGCCACGGCTTAAATGGTGGCTCTTCTGATCCTCACATTTCCTTTCCAGTCTTTTCTTTTTGCATTGGCGTTAATTTTATCTGTGTATCCACACTTCTTTTCTTTAGTATGTATCTATGTATTCATCTTATGGATGTTATGAATAATGTGTTATATTTGTTGATAAAAATAGTTTGAAAGGTTTAAACTTACAAAACCATATCACAATAAAAACAAATTAAAAAAAGATCGATATTCCAGTATTTTTTCCTCCACTTCATCCTTCCAAGTCCGAGGAGCAATTCTATCGGCTTGACCCGCTGCTGACTCTCAGCTTCTTTGTCACTCGGACAAAGGACGTCAGGAAAGATGATCAGCTTTTTGTGATTATGCTGATGCCCACGTGGGCATGGCTGTGATGGGACTGGCCCTGTCGATGTGCATCATTCTCTGCATCTCAGAATGCTATTATCTGGCTGGGAAAGATGTGCCTTAAGGTATCAAGGATCAACCTACCAGAGGGTTTGCCTGCACCTCTGCCCTTCAGCAGAGGGGGTCTGTGTCTTGAGCTTTTGCCAAATGTCTACATGGACTTCTCTGCACGCGTTTGCCAAACATTACTACTTGGATTACCTTTTCGGGCAGGTTGCCTGCTTCAGCAGAGTTGCCCTCCCGGGATTTCTGTTTTAGGTGGTGTGCTCTTGTTCTCCTCCCACCTCCAGATTCATGTACTGCTATAGGAGTTCTGTCATAGATGAGGAATCCGTGGGAGGGAATAATCCATTGGAAGAACATATTACTTAATTGCCAATATTGTTCCTTCTGATGGATGTTCCTCCCAAGGATTCTTAATCGCCCTTAATCGCCCTACCTCCCTGCCTCACTTTGCAGATAGCTTGTACAGCTTCGTAAAGTTCTGCTGGGCCTCTGTAACAGAGTGCTAGAGGAACAGTGGGAACCTGAGGTCGCGGGGCATGGTGACTCACTATATACTGGACCTGAGCTGTCCGTGCACCGGGCATAAAGTGGCGTTAGGCTGCGTCCCCTGGTTTCAGAAGATTAGCTGTGTTGGGGATACAATATAGATCAGGAAGCTGTGGGAGGAACATCCATTAGAAAAAACATTACTGGGAGGTAAGTAATTTGTTCTATTTATCGCTAAAAGTCAGGGCGGGAATCTAATGATAGCAAGAAGATGTGGTGGGGGCGGGGGATCCATGGATGTCAATGGACAGAAAACTTCAAAAAGAGAATCTTCCCTATCAGTGAATTATTTGCTCACTTGTAGTGAATGTGTTGATGGATCTTTGCAAATTTTTCAGGTGCACATCTCCATGTGTGTCTTGCATGTTTTTAAGCAACTAGTTTACCGTTTATTTGAATGGATAATTAAGCTTGGCTTGATCTGCAGGAGAAGGTATGTCCCATTAAATGCATCCGAATGCTAGTGTACATTTTTCCTTTGTGGAAAACAGTAGTTGCAAATAGTAAAGAAAACATACATTTAGATATATATAGATAGTAAAATGACCTCTGAAAAGGGATAAATATTAATTGAATTGTTAAACAAGAATAGATAACATAAAACCTGATGCACTAAATGTAACACACAGTGTAATGGCTTTTAAAAGCCAGGTGGTGATGGGTGTTTGGAATTCTAATTAAGCATGTCTTATAACTGCATTCATTGATGCATGCATAGACACAGAAAAACATAACTAAAACAAACTAATACTTAATTTCATGTGTTAAAGGCTGGACCTACCCATTTCCTATTTATTACATGCTTTTATATGATTTAACTGTCGCGTATATTTTAAACTGTACTGTTGATTCATTGATTGTGTTTCAGTGAGTTTGTTTGTTGGCCATATTTGCTGTAATGTCAGCCTAGTAGCTGAAAAGACTGGGAAGAATGTTGAAAGGTTGTTCTGGAAACTGTATGTTTCTTGTTTTAGAAAAGCTTACTTTGACCATCGTCTTTGTTCTTTCATTTTGTCCTCGTAGGAGGAAAGTCCGTTATCAGAGTGCTCCCAGGAACATTCATCGTCATGTGATCCTCTCCGAGATTAAAGAAGCTGCAGCTGCGCTGCCTCTGGTGAGAAAGTCCAAAATAAGGAAATTGTGTACCTAACTGCAACTGTGTTCCGTGCTGATCCACTTTCTTCATTGCCACATATCTCTATCCCACCTATGATCCAGCACCCTGACTCCCCTCCTACTAATAGCCACTCTCTGCACATTCATATTGCAGAGCCCTCATCTAGGTATTACATTTGTTTTTTCTTTGTCATGTTTCTTGTCATGTGCCTCCTCCACCTCTTTTTATGTTTAAGGAATGATTTTCCTTGTGGCCATCACTGCCACTATGTGGGTTAGAGAGCTCCAGGCTTTGCTGTCAAACCTCCCTACCTTGTTGCCAAGTAGAAATAGTCTTGAGACTGGGACTTTCCTTCTTTCCCAGTGTTGTGTCGGACGTACAGCTGTCACTGAAGATTAACTTTCTTTCCACCTCATCCATATAAGGCAATGAAAGAGCTTCCATTGTCTAGAACCCAAAAAGGCTCATAGTTTGTTTATTTGTTTGTTCATTTTATTTATATAGCGCTCCGGACCCGGGAGTAAAAGGGCGCTTAGTACAAGTTACAAGGCACAGTACATGGTAATTAGCAGTGATACTTTGGCAAAGGTTATATACAGAATATACAGACAGTGGAGGGAAATACATCCAGTAATGACATAAATGAGGCATGTACAATATGTACAGGTTGTAGCTAGGTCTAGCTTAAAGGTTGACTTTTTGTCAGTAGCCACCCAATGGCAAGTTTCCTGAAAGACTGGAAGGATTTGGACGACTTGATGTTCAGTGGCAGGGCGTTCTAGAGTTGGGAGGCGAGGACAGTGAAGCTCGAGCCTCTGGCTCTTTTAGAAATAAATCTGGGCACTGTGAGACATAGGGTGTTGGGGGATCTAGTAGTTCTCATGGAGGGTTTCATGGTGAATTTGTTGGTAAGGTGGGGGGGCTACTTGGTTGAGAGATTTGTAGGTGAGGCAGAGGGTTTTTAGATCGATGTTTTTGTTGGATGGGGAGCCATATGCATGTGATTCTGGTGGCAGAGATGTGCTCTCGCCTAGGTATGTTTAGAGCTGCTCGTAGCGCATTATTTTGAAGGACTTGGAGTTTGCTGATTATCGCTTGGTTGGCACCTAGGTAGAGGCTGTTGCAGTAGTCTAACTTAGATTGTATGAGAGCTCTAGCTAGCGTAAGGTAGCTATTAGTTGAGAGAAATGGTCTGCAGGCTCTAATTAGTTTTCCTGTATAAGCGGTGGCTGAGGCAGTCGAGTTAACTTGTTTAGTGAGGTTGATATTGGCATCGAGATAAAAGCCAAGTGTTTTCACATTTTTGGCGACAGGGATGGTGTTGCTATTGATGATGATATTGGAGCAGTTGGGGCTCAGTTTTTGTAAGTTGTTCGGTGAACCGACAATGAGCAGTTCAGTCTTCTCGTCATTCAGGCAGAGGCCATGTGTGGCCATCGATGCCTGAATGACGGAGAAGATTTAATTGATCCTGGTAACATCAGTATTGTAATTGCCAGAGATGGTGAGGAGTATCTGGGTGTCATCCGCGTAGTTTGTGTAGGTGACACCCAGACGATCCAATTTATCAAAGAGAGGCTTTGTAAAGATATTGTATAGGGTGGGGGAAACACATGAGCCTTGTGGGACACCACAAGTGATGGGGATGGGGTCTGCTGCTGCCACCGGGGAAAAAAACCTCATGGTTCTGTTGGCCAAGAAGGACTATATCCATGTGGCAGCAGAGGAGGAGAAATGGGCTGCAGAAGAGAGGTGGTTACAGAGTATTTTATGGTCGACCAGGTCGAAGGCTGATGAAAGATCTAGGAGGAGTAGGATGGCAGCCTTGCCCTTATCTTTAATGTCGTCAATCTGACTTTTGAGATCAACAAGGGCGGTTTCTGTTCCATGTTGAGGTCGAAAGCCAGATTGACGCAATCCAAGTAGTTGGTTGGACTCTAAGTAATTCTGGATTTGCAGGTAAGCAACTCCGTCAAGGATTTTTAGCAGGAAGGGAACGGTGGTGATAGGCCTGTAATTAGTGGGAATGGCTGGGTCCGGGGTCTGTTTTTTTAGAAGCGGGAGGACCCATCACTGTTTCAAATTGTTGGGTACTTAGTGGAGAATGAAACGTTTATAAGCTTGGATATGAATGGGGAGAGGTCTCTTGCTGCATCTTTTATAATCTGTGCGGGGCAGCTGTCCCTTTTGCAGTTTGACGGTTTGAGAGAGGTTATAATTTTTTGCACTTCTAGTGCGGTTACCTTTTTGAAGGTGAAGCCATGGTTAGTATTAGAGGTAGTGGGTAGGCTAGGCATGGGGGGGGTTATTATTAGAGAGTTGTAGTCTTTTGTTTTCAATTTTCGTTTGCAGGCCAGTGATTTTATTTGCGAGGGCATCTTTGATGCTCGTGCACCATAGTTGGTCCTTCACAGACATGTCCGTCGGTGGATTAGGGTTTTCTAGCTCCTTCAAGATGGTGAATAGTTCTTTAGCACTGGAACTTGCATTACTTATTCTTACATTGTAAGCTTCCTTTTTAGTGTGAATTATTTCTTTTTTATAGACGGAGGATGCATTTGTGAGATTGATTTTGTGTTCCTCTGATGGATTCGTTTTCCAAAGGGTTTCCATTTTAGTTTTCTTATTTCTTAGTATTTTAAGTTCAGGTGTGTACCAAGAATTAAGATGGGCCCTGGGTTTACCTTTACGTAGTTTTAGTGGGGCAACGTTTTCAATAGCTTTAGTCATGGCGTTTTTGTAGGGGTCTACTAGTAGGTTGAGGTCCGATATGTCGGGGATCATGTTTAGGGTGGGTAGAACCAGTGGAATGAGGGCTTCAACGGTAATGTTGAGCTTGTTTCTAGTCAGACATGCTGGTGCAGGGGGGCACTTTATGTGGTGCGGGTTATTAGTGCTAATGTCAAATAATAGTAGGAGATGGTCAGTCCATATAAGTGGTTGGGGGTCCTTGCAGATAATGTTACAGTTGTGGCCAGCGAGCCAGTCTAAGGTTCTGCCTTTCTGATGTGTAGGTAGGGTGTTAAGCTGAGTGTAGTTGTGTTCGCAGAGGACATTGGCAAGGGAGGATGCAGGGATGTCGTGAGGATCATTGTATCCCAGGTTAAAGTCACCTAGAATAATATTTTGTGAGAGAGGTTTAGATTTCTCTGCTATGAGGGAGGTTATATCTTCCTCAAAGGTACCTGTGGGGCCGGGGATTCTGTATATTAGTTCCATGGTGATAGTGTTCTTAGGGGTAGTTTGAATTTTGATGGAGAGGTGTTCGCATGAATTTAGTAGAGGGGAGGTAACAGATCTAATGTTAAGCGAGGATTTGAATATGAGTGCTACACCTCATCCGCGAGCATTAGGTCTGTCGGCCCTGAGGATGGAGTAGTTGTCAGAAACCACAAGGGTTAGATAGGGACCTGCTGCAGCATGAAGCCAAGTTTCTGTAGTGGCAAGGAAGTCCAGATCTGCTGAGCGGATGATGTCGGCGATTTTGGTGGAGTGAGCAACAAGGGATCTGACATTAAGTAAGGCTCCTTTGAGTGGCACTGTGTTTGCAATGATATTTGTATTGGTGTCTTTGGTTGTAGGACTAGTGGCCATTTTGCTAGGTAAGGTGAGAAGTCTGCAGCCTAGTCTGTTGTTGCGGGTAATGAGGTTGGGGTAGGTTGTGGGGCGATGTTCTGGTGTTTTGAATGAGTTCAGGTTGGTGTCAGAGTAGGCATTTTTGGTGAGGTCAGCGAGGTTGGGTGGTGGGTTACCTAATGTGACGCTAATTTTAGCAGTGTGGTCTCGCGGGGCACTGTGGGGGAAAGGATGCAAGGTGGGCAGGAAGGGTGTGGGGCAGGGAATGGAGTGGTGTCTAGGGCAGCTAAGCTTGGCTAGACCATTACTGAATGGGATGTAGCTGTTTCTACTACATGGCGTGCGATTGGGCATGACACAGAAGGGGAACATGATGATGATGTTGATGATGAGCCAGGATGGCATAATTCAGAGGCAATGTTGGGACGTGATGCTAGAGGGATGGTAGATGTTAGCTGAGCTTGTGCAAGTAAGCCCCCAGGGCAGTTACAAGCAGTTAGGTGGGTACAGCTTAGTCTATGTGGTTTACAGGGTGAACGGGTTAAATTATGCTAGTAGTCTAGCACATAGCTACTTCCGGTGTGCTGGTGGCATGCACGGATAGGCAAGCTTCCTTTTGATGGAGCAGTGCAGGTAGTAGCCAGCAGGCAGGCTGGATTTAACTTGGCTAGTATAGTATAGTACGGGCTGGTGTGATTTAGCAGAGCACAACCGTCTAGATACAAGTTTGATACAAACTGTCAATATAACTTATAGCTGGAACAATCACCAAGTTAATTAGTCATTTTCAGTGCAGGCAAGTTGAAACAGGAAGGCATTTGTACGTGCTAGGTCTAGGTAGTGCAACAGCTAGATTCAAATTTTGTGCAGACAGGCCAAATGGCTTATAAATGGAACAATCAACAAGCTAGTTAGAGTAACAGCTAGATATCTAGCAACCATGGTGGGAGTTCAGAATGCGCCAATGTTAACAGGAGTGAGGCGCTTACCTTAGCTCCCAAGTTCAGTGTAGCGGGCAACTTTTCGGTTACCGGAGTTGCAGGTTTACGTTCCGCTCTCTCGTGGCTCGTAGCGGACAGCAGCAGACAGGTCCTTATAGCGAGCTCCTTTGGGCGTAGGTCCACAGCCGGCTCACGCCTTCCTGAGCATCACGCCTAGCTGCTATGTCTTTAGGATCAGGGGCAACGGGAAGCTTGACCAGCTATTGGTTGTGAATGCTGGGGCTTAGTCTGGCAGATCTGTTAATAAGCAGACCCTGTCCAGATGAATCATCCTCTGCTTTTGAGTGCTACAGTGTGACCAGAAAGAAATATTTGAAGGTCTTTGGGCCTATTACCAGCAGCCTGACACCTACTTCTGCCTTTCAGAGTGGTGTCCGTGACCTGGATGTGTGTCAGCCAGCTAAGTGGTCTTCTCTGCAACGGTTTGCCAAGCATTACTTCTGTATTCTTTTTCAGGCCAGAATACCAGCTTTGGTTGTGAGGTGCTCCAAAGATTATTGCATTCCTCCCTACTTCAAGTTCTGTATCCAGCTTTCTGAGTCTTTCTAAGAAGATGAGGAATCTGTGGTAGGAAGTAATCCATTGGAGGAACAAATTACTTGCGTTAATGTTATTTCGGATGGATTCGTCCTTCCCTCCCACATTGTCCTCATTCTCCCAACATAATCCTCAATTTTGGTAGCTTGTTCACCTCTTTCAGCCAAGTGTGAGGCGGGGCAGGTGGAAATGAGGTAATGTGTGCAGTAGGCTCTATGTAACACGCATGATGTTGCATCCGGAGTGATGGGCATCACCACTACATAGAGCCGCAGTCCACCCTCTATTGACAGAAAATATTTGAGGCCAGGTGGACATATTTCTAAGATGAGTAAGTTATAGGAGGAAGGTTTAATCCATTAACCATCTCAGAGAGTGAAATGCATCATTTTTCTAATAAGTGTATTCCTTCCACAGAGACCTCATCTTTTGAAACACCCCCCAGATGCAATCTGTTCTGGAAAGAATGAGAGACAGACCACACCACAACTTCTTGGCACCATCTTTTGCCGGAAGTGACGTCATCCATACATGTAGTCGAAGCTACCAGCACCATTTTTCACCAGTTGCTTTATTCCACAGTCATGCACAGGAACCGGTTTTCCAAAACTCTATTTAGTCATACTTTTCTAGTCACCACGTAGAACCTTGTTCTTCATTTCATCAGTGACAGACTGATACAACTCCTGTCTTTTCGGTCTGTAATAGATCATGAAACTTCAGAGTGCTGGTCCTGTCAGGCAGTGCACCCACTGAACTCCCATCAATCCATCTAAGTCAAAGTCAACCTCTGAGACTCCCTCTTCAGGGCACCAACCCAAGAGGGAGGAAAGTAAGAAAAGGAAACCAGAAAAAAAGAAGACCCAATCTCTCAAGGGGTGAGAAACCTTCTCCTGGACCCAATCTTCTTCCTTTGTAAGAAGCACTGAATGACCTTGCACAATTACAAGTAACTGAGAAGTCCACTGCCACATTCTTCCTCCATGCTAGAGGAATGGGAGTCTTCTAGACAGGCTGTCCTCAAGGCCTTTGACCAAGCAACTGCGACCTCACCTGTCCCTTATTTACCCCTCAAGGACAATTCAGACACTGATACTGCTCCCTTAAGGGCTTGTACCTGGGTAAGGCTTACAGAAAAGCAGGCATCATCAGCACCTTACTTAGATGTCATGCATCTCCTCTTTTGTGGTGTTGGATTCAGTGTCACTGATGGCACCGGCTCATTATCATCTTGTCCACAAGCATCATCTTCACTGGTCGCACTGGAGGCAGCTTCAGTGGTATCGCTCAGATCTATGCTCTGTCTCGACGTCATTACAGCCCTTCTGAAGGAATTTGTGGGATTCCAGTCCTGAAGAGGATGACGGCTCAAGAAACTTAAACCATGATAGGCGAACACAGATGCAAAGTATTACTGATTTCCTTGATACAGATGAGGATGGCATGACATACCTCTTCCATATGGTTTAATTCTACAGGGAACATCAGCTTCCTGAAGAGCTGCTTTTGAACCAACACTCTTGAGGAGCCCAGCTCTAATTACAGAAAGAGTTGAGAGAAGGCAGTAGCTTGGACTCCTCTCCACACTGAGATAAGCATGGCACCTATTCAGTCACTGGGTCAAGTCTTTGGCTACTTCAGAGATGTTATATGAAGGATGTTTGATACCCTGTGGCTTGTAGGTCACTGAGAGAAGGTGAAAACACAAGCTTTGATGACACCCTTCCCCATATTTCAGCCCTTTCACACATGAGACGGTTGCCTGAAATCAGTGTTACATCAATGTGGTCGTAGAAGGACAGAGCTCTTTTTCAGCATCTCAACGCGAGGAACCCAACTCAAAAACCATGAAACCCATGTGTCAAGGCCCTAGGACACACCATTTCTGAGAGATTCGCACTGCAAAGCACTCACCACGCCAGGGTTAGGTGACAGGTGGGGAGAGTGCACAGACGATCTCAGTAAGCTGCAGCATGCCAACTCTTGCCTTCCCTCCGCATCTGCTCCAGGGTATGTCAGCTAGCCACACAGCCCATTCTCATTGCAGCTTATTTCAGAGTGCAAAGTACATAAAGCGATAAGCGACTCGAAACAGCGACATACAGGAACATTGATTTTCAACAATTGATTTGTGTTATATCTGTCTACAGAACCTGTGTGGAGTACAGGTACTTTTTGCAAGTATTAAATAAGCCTGTTAAGCATCCTGTTGTTTTTCCAAATAATTTTAGTGGAAGCCACATACGTCCCCCACACCTACAGCTGATAAAAGTACCCAACATTTTCTTGGAGTCCTACTATGGAGCTGTTCATGCACGACAACCTGGAGTCATCAACCCAAAGACGCTGATGCCAGCAGTGATGGAACAACCCCCACATCTGATATGCAAGACGATGTAGGAGCTCAGGTTGGCGTTGGCATACAGATGTTGACTTCCATCCTTAAAAAGATGGTGGCTGCTCAACTACCATTTTTGGGGCAACTTCAGCCCCAGACACAGTGAACTAGCAGCCTCCTTTCAAGAATAGCAGCGGCTGCCCAGAGACAGCGGACAAGCTGCCCTCAGTATGTTGCCACCTTCTTAAATGGTGAATTACTAGGGGCCAATCTAGTATGAAACGCTGATGGACAAACGGACTAGGACATGTTGAGAGATGGCAACCTAGAGAGGCTGGGATGAGAAAAGTAGCATCAATAGTAAATTATTATGAGGTCAAGTTGTTTTCACAAAAAAACCTTTGCCAGATGTCCTGTCAGACCAGGTTCCTTTTGGAAAAAGGCTGGGGAAGAAACACATGGAAATGTTGACAGAACAGATCTTGTTGGAACAATTCTTCAATTCCCAACCTGTAAAGGCATGTGCAACCACTCCAACAGACTCTAGAATTGGCCATCAGGGTAGCTTCCAGGGTACTGCAAGCTGTGGCTCGGGCCTATCCATCCATTCCTCTATCAGATCCAGTGGATACAAACTGTTGTGCATGTGACAAATCCAGGAAATTCATCCCCTCTCGCCACGGGAAACAACCCCTTTGGGACTAGAGAGATGAGCTAGCTAAGCTTAACACTTCCTAGGGGACAGGGCTAGTGGGTTCCCATTAAGGGTGCACACCCTTAGAGGATCGGCCATCTCTTAGCAGGGATATGTGTTACCCTCCCTTGTCTCAGTAAGCAATTGCCTTTGTTGGCTACATGGGGATTGCACGAGACCACTGTGTGAATACTTGAAAGAAGCACCAGATCAATGGCTTGTTCCATTTCCTTGTTGGGAGGATCATAAAGGTCCTTTGAGACTGTCATCAAGAGGGATAATAAGCAAGAGAGACTGACACCTGCAGACTAATGCAGAGGAGGTTCCGTCCCCCTTCGAAGCAGAGCCAGGAACAGTCCCACGCAGACAGCGTAGAGGGGCGAGAAAGCCCATGGAGCACTGCCTCCTGAAAGAAAGGCAGTAGCTGATAACGTTCAGCTCAGCTGGAAAGGGGTCGACCGGCTCCGGCATGAACCGACTCAGAAGTACTGTTACAAGCCAACGCCAAACACTGATAACTGCAAACCGATACGGAAGACCAAGGAGAAGCTGCAATGCCACTTCTGCATTTGCCGAGGAGACGGCATCCCTGAGGAACACCGCCACAGCAAACCAGGTGAATGGTGCATCCACAGAACCTGGATGAGGGAGGGCAGGATATACCCCAAGAGGGCCTGAGAAGCCGAAGACCTCAAAAGGGCCTGAGAAAACAAAGACCCCAAGAGGGCCTGAGAAACCAAAGACCCCAAGAGGGACTGAGAAACCAAAGACCCCAAGAAGGCCTGAGAAACCTAAGAGCCCAAGAGAGGCTGAGAAACGAAATAGCCCATGAGAAACTGGACGGGCAGATATCCCAAGAAGGGGTGCAAAACCTGAGACTCCACGGTTGTGTGAGAATCCGTTAGACCTAGAGTGGACCACAATGAAACTGACCCCAAGAGAGTCTGTAAAACCTGAGACCCTGTGACTTGGCTCAAATGAACTTTCCTACTTTCACATTTCAGGTGAAAGGTTTTTTTTCAAACCTTTTTTTTTTTAATTAATTTTTATTGATATTTATCAAGAGATAGAAATCGAACACAGCAAGGAAACCATTCAGTGTCAAATAACCAAGAACAAGGAATGTAACAAGAGAAGAAAACTCCCACCCCCCACCCCCCAGAATCTCAGAAGCAGTAGTATCGAAGTCATAACATCTTTGTAGTAGAGGAATAAAGACCAGGTAAAATAAGATTGTAACATCATATCTAAGTTCAGGCAAAGCTCCCTTTAGACTCTAGTCCACTCCTAGATCAGTGTCCTCTTGAGGGAGTATGATGCCAAGTAGTTCCATGCTTTTAGGGCACCAGGCTCTACGTGCTCTCTCGTTCAAAAAGTTCAACAGGGGAGCCCAGCCAGACAGAAATTTCCCATGTTGACCCTGTAAGGAGTGTGAAAGCCATTCCATGGCCACGCCCAGCCACCTTCTCGCCACCCATTCGTGCTCACGGGGGGGTTCCTTTGACCTCCACCTGTGCGCCAGTGCCATTGCTGCAGCCATCATCATAGTGACGTATACTATACGACCCAACTTCCTGGGGATTTCCAGCAGGCTCCGATTGAGGCCTAGCATGTAGAGACCTCTGTTACCACTCAGCGTGATACCTAGTACCCGTTCAATGGCACGATGGATACTCCCCCCAATAATCAACCAACCTTGGGCAATCCCACCAAATATGGGCCCACGAGCCTCGCTCACCACAGTTCCTCTAACACAGCGGCGAGGTGCACGCAAACATTTTATTAAGTCTGACTGGAGTTAAGTGCCACTGATGGATTAGCTTCAACCACATCTCCCGGGTCTGGATAGATCTAGTTAATTTCGGGATTTGTTTCCACAATTCCTGCCATTCTTCCTCATCTATTACAACACCCGTGGCCACCTCCCATTTCTCCATGTATGCTCTGCGTGGAATGCCCTCTCCCATTTTAATAACCCTGTAGATGGATGCTATGAGGCCCCTGTCTCCCTCATGTGTATCTAGATACTTCTCAAACAGAGTCAAGGAACGTGTGCCTGCCTGTTTCTGGTCTGGGTGGGACAACCAATGCCTCAGTTGCATATATCCATATCTGTGGGTTTCCCTCAACCTGAACTCAGTCTTACACTGCTCGAAGTCCTTCAGCTTATCCCCCCTCAAACATATCCCGAATCATCCGGCACCCCCCCAGGTACTGGTCATCGAATGCCAAGGTTTTATAACCTGGTGAGAATTGCAGGTTATCATAGAGTGGTGTGTAGGGGGAGGGAAAGGTAGTTGTGTGCCTTCTCGACTGCTACATCCCAAGCCTCCCCTACTGTCGAAGTGATTCGGCTCCTGTACATCTGAGGAGGTCTATCCGCTTTCGGGAGGCAAAGTGCTCCCTCCAGATTTCCGGCCACTACTGCCCTGTCCATAGGTCTCCACGGCTTGCCCCGGTCGCCCCCCTGCCAATCTCGAAGAACCCTCACCTGAGCCGCCAAGTAGTAAGCTCTAAAGTCGGGTTTCCCCAGTCCTCCTCGACAGGCGAGAGTCCTCATAAGAATCGCCGTCACCCTGGGTCTTTTGCGGAACCAAAGAAATGGGTTAGTAAGAGTATGAAGAGTTCTAAAGAAGGAGTCGGGGACCGCCACTGGAAGAGCGGCAAAAAAATATAACAAACACGGCAGCACCGGCAGTTTAAGAACATTAATGCGCCCCAACCACGAGATGTACAATGGGCCCCAGTAAATCAGCTTGGACTTAATTCTCTCCAACAGTGGGAGGTAGTTCACTCGATAGAGCTCCTCCACTGTTTTGGTAAGGTAGATCCCTAGGTACCTAAGTCCGCCGCATGACCACCTGAAGGCGTAGCCCTGCTTAATACTTTGCTCTGCAGCTGTTGACCGGTTCAGGCCTAGGACCTCCGACTTATTGGTATTCACCTTCAGTCCCGCTACTCGCCCAAAGTGATCCACTTCCTCTTGCAGCGCTGCTAGTGATGTCATAGGGTCAGTCAGTGTGAGCAACATATCGTCTGCAAACGCGGCTACCTTATGGGTTCGTCCACCAAACACCATGCCCTTTATCCCCTCGTCCTCTCTTATCGCCTCTATGAAAGGTTCCAAATGGAGCACATAGAGTAACGGAGACAGAGGACAGCCCTGCTTTGTGCCCCTCTCAATTTGCATTGGTTCCGAGATCCGCCCATTGATCACTAACCAAAGGGATGGACTCTGATGGGCCGCTTTTACTCTAGCCACAAATTTAGGCCCAAACCCCATCTTAACCATAGTGGCAAACAGGAAGCTCCACTCCACGTGGTCAAAAGCCTTTTCGGCATTAACCACTAAAAGAAGGCCTGGGATCTCCCTAATCTGAGACTTCTCAACCAAGTGAATCACTCTCCGCACATTCTCAACCAAGTGAATCACTCTCCGCATATTATCAGCCGTCTGACGCCCCTTTATAAAGCCTGTCTGATCGTTTTGTATCAGCTTGGGCATCAGGGAAACTAATCGGACACCAGGAGCTTCGTGTAGATCTTTGCGTCTACATTTATGAGTGCAATCGGTCGGTAAGATCCACACTCCTCTGGATCTTTGCCCTGCTTATATATAAGTGTTACTTTGGCCTCATCCATGGAGCTCGGGAAGACACCGCACGAGCCAACGCAATTGAAAAGCCTAGTTAGGTGAGGGATTAGAATCTCTTTACGATTCTTAAACAACTCGACCATGAAACCATCGGGCCCCGGGGCTTTATTTGGAGAGAGCTCGGAGATCGCTTTCCTGACTTCATCAGTAGTTATTTCCCCCTCTAGCTGATCCCGCTCATCCCTCGAGAGGGCCGGGAGATCAACTCTATCCAGGTAGGCCTGCTGCAATATTGGATCAGGAGTACTTGACATATATAAGGTAGAGTAGAACTGACGGAACTCCCTCTCTATTGCTATGATATCTGTGAATCTCTCGCCCCCCCTTTCCCCTTTATAGCCAAGATCGTCTTGCGCTATTCTTTCTTCCGTAACATTTGCGCTAGCAGCCTATCAGCCCTATTGGCTTTCATGTAATGTATCTGTCGCAGACGTAGAAAGCTACCTTCGGCCGCTCTAGTTTGGATAAGGTTCAATTGCCCTCTCAATGTACGAACTTCCTTAGCGGCGGCCGGTGTGTGCTTAACGGCCAACCTTGCCATTGCTTCCTTGAGTCTCTCGCCCACAATCTCCTCTTCAGCTCCCTCTCTCTCCTGGCTTTAATTGCCAAAATGTTCCCCCTTATCGTGGCCTTAAGAGCATCCCACCATACTTGTGGAGAAGTATCCTCCCAGGCATTCTTTTCCACATATTCCTCCAGCTCCCTATCCAGGACCGGATCCTTAAACAGTGCCGAGGGATAGCGCCATCTCCACAGACCTGGAGGTCCCCGCGGTCTTCGGAGGATTAATGTCATAGGGGCGTGGTCCGATATCGCTATGGGGCAGAGAAAGAGCTCTGCGATAAGCCCCAGGAGAGAGGCCAAGGTCCAGATATAGTCAATATGGGAGTGGGTTCTATGGACATAAGAGTAAAATGTGTATCCCTTGTCTTCCCCCTGTGTTTCCCTCCAAGCGTCCACTAAGGCCAAGTCCTGGATTTTCTTTTTAAGGTCCCTCAAGGGCCTGCCCGCCAAACCCCATACTTATCTGCTTCTATACCTGGACGGATCCCAAGCCATGTTAAAGTCTCCAGTTAAGACTATACGCCCCAGGGCAAAGTCTCTTAAACGGACAAGAGACCTCTGGAGAAAGGCATGCTGTCCAGTATTGGGTGCATACATCGTAGCAACGGTATATACCTCTCCCCTGCCCTCCATCAGGAACGCCAGGTACCTTCCCTGATTATCTTTCAGTATAGATTTGATCGACAGGTCCAGCCCATCCTTCAGGGCAAGAATCACCCCTCCGTTCTTACATGACTGCGTGGCCTGATGGAGCCGTCCATATCCCCAAACCCTAACCCTCCATTGATCTCGCGTCTAGATGTGGGTTTCTTGCAAGGCAACTATATGTGGATTCTCCTTTCGTATGTAGAGTTCTAACTTTCTCCTTTTAACTGGAGAATTGAGCCCATTCACATTTAACGAAAATATCCTCAACTGGTCCAAACTAAATAAAGATGCTGCTCAGAAGAACAAGGCCCAGTACGCTGTGCTTCTCACGCTTTGTGGTACCTGGCCTCTTATGTAGGGGCTGTAGGGTAATCTGCTCGGTCTTTCTCTCTGCTCCTGAGAAACCCCCCCATCCCTTTCCCCAACACCCAAACCACCCCCTGGGCGGGCCCAGCTGGCAACATGCCCCCCTCATCTCCAAAAGATGAGAGCTGAGCCCCAAAAGTAACCCAGTGTTCCCCAATGCAGGATATCCCAATCCCATTCCAAGACACACTCCCCCTCCCCACCCTGTCTTGAACCCTTATAAATGCATTAGCTATCAAATAGCTGAAACCAAAAGAATGCTACAGGTGCCCTCCCCGGACTTCCTTTGCTGGGCCTCTATGAGTGCAAAACCCCAGTTCCACCCGGGGTATCAGCAGAGGGAGACTGAGTGTGCGGGCGGGTCCCCCCCAGTGAGCCGTGGTCCGCCATCCAGGTGGAATGCTTCCTGGACCGTTTCGTTTGATCGTGGCCCACTCCCAAGGCTTGTCTGATCTGTCGTGACCGGGAGGGTCTCCTTGGTCTGCTAATGAGTGATCTTCAATACCCAGCATTTCCATGCCTTGGTCACATGTCGTGATTTTGCGTTGCTGACCTTCCCACACAAAGACTAGCGCAAAAGGATGGAGCCACATGTACCTGACCTGTTTCTCCTGTAAGAATTTCAAAACTGGCTGCATCCGCCTCCTTTTGCTGAGGGTTATTTGGGATAGATCTTGAAATAAAAAAATGTCACCACCGTTGTAATATATATGCCCAGCTTCCCTCGCTTTTCCAAAGATCTTTTCTTTTGTCACAAAATTGTGGAAGGCCATAAGAACATCCCTAGGCCTAGCACCTGGCTCCGAATGGGGAGGGCCCACCCGGTGAATCCTTTCGATCTGAAAGTCTGCAGCTGTGCCCCCCTCAAGGAGATCTTTGAAAACAGCCGTAAGGGTTTGCGCCAGATCCTCATTCTGCATGGATTCTGGCAATGCCTTGATCCGTATGTTGCCTCTCCTGGAGCGATTTTCCAGATCCTCCACTTGAATCTCAAAGTTCTGGGTAGCCTGCGCCAATGTTTCCAGTAGGTTCTCCGCTTTGCGCGCATCCTCTGTCAACTCTTGAACGGCCCGTTCGTTGGTATCTACACGCTCTTCGACCTTGCGGACATCCCGCTTTATATCTTTCAGGCCCTCAGCCAAGTCCTCCCTCAAATGTCCATCTGTTTTTGGCTCGCCAACATAATTTTATCCACCATTTCGCCAAGGAATGTCCATCTTGATGGTCAGAGGGAGATACTTCGCTTTGCCTATCCTCGCCATCCTCCGCTGAGAGTTCGCTCCGATGATGGGTTTCCTGGTCTTGGTCCTTGGCCCAGAGTTTGGCCAAGGAGGTCTCTTCGACCCCTCGGAATGCTCTTGGAGGCCGAGGGGGGGTCACGAAGCCTATTCCTGGACATGGCGGGCCACCAGAACTAGCCTCCACCTCGGAGAACTCGAAATCTCGCTCCGCCTCCCGACGACCAAAAAAGCAGGAGGTTCGATGATCCATCTCCCCACTATGCTAAGTCCATGCAAGTCCTCCCGAGCGGGCACCCGCGCACCCCTCCACCTGGAGGACGTTGTGTTTCTTCACCAGGCCGCGGAGCACCCACTCGCCCACTCCAGCTCCCTGCTGTTATCGATGCGTGCTCTGGCAGACACAGACTGCAGCTCCCCCAGGCCTGAGGGCCCTCCACAGACCGAGTCCAGACAAGCCACAGACCCCTCACCCCGGGCCAGCGACTTCCTGCTCCAATGCGTCAAAGCGTCGCCTGGGGCTCCCTCTCCATCCCCCAGCAGATGCACAGCCAAAGCATAGAGCTGGCCCACCGAAGTTACAAGGGCCACACAGTCTCAATATCCAGCCAAAATTCTCTCAGGGTGTCCCAGGAGGGGATCGCCGTCCGCCGCAATCCAACGCTGGAATGAAGCGGCAAGAGCTAAAGTAAGGTTGGGAGACGGATCAATGAGGGCTACTCAGCTCATTGCAGCTCAGCATACTTCCATTCCACGGCTCTCCGAGCCTCCAGCCGGTGCTCTATCCAAGTGCGGCCGCCTCCGTATCGGCCTCCAAGAGTGTGCGGCGTCTCCGCCCGGCTCAACTCCTCCTCCCCGACCAGCCGAAGCATCCCTCCTACAGCTCCCGGCTCACGGGGCAGTGTAAACCCCCAGGCAGAGAGTCTCCACGGCCGGCTATCCAAGGGCCGTGCAGGGGAACCAGCCGCTGTCAGGGTGAGCGGCCGGGGCCGCCAGACGCACCTCAGACAGCAGGGCCGACTCCTCCTCCACCGTCCGCCGCAGAGAGAGCGGGCACGGCGAACACCTCCATTCTGGCTCTCCCCTACCCTCCAATTACACCGGCTGGCCGGATCCGCAAGCTGCATCCCCTCGGCCCGCAGGGCAGGCGCATCGAAGCTCGGGAGCCACTCTAGGCAGCTCCAACACGGGCAGCGGCAGTCGCCCGAGAGCTGCTCCAACAGCAATGATTGCCTCTCCCACCGCCGACACCCGACCACGGCACAATTCTTCTCCGCTTCGCGGCCCCTCGGTCTGTCGGCACGCTCCCCTTCCACGCTGGGTGCGACTCCCCGCCGATATAACTGATGTGTGAGTGCCGGAGAGGGCTATTTACTCTCAATCAGCCGTTTCGGACTGCGTACAGGGCAGGAGCTCCGGGGATACGGTGTTCAGAGGGCGGCGGCCATCTTGGAATCCTTTTCAAACCTTTTTAAACCCACCATAACTTTCTCGGTGTTGTGAAAACATGGCCAAATGCTCCAACCACAAGGCTGTCGGGACTATACTGCACTGTTGGTCCCTAATAAGGGTGAAATCAGGTCTATAGTTTTCCTGACAGCCTTGCAAAATGTCTGTCTAAATAGCACTGCCCTCATAGACAAAGACTATTTCCTGGAGAAAAAGGTTTGCATTTGAGTCAATTTGCATACCCTCAATGCCTTGCTGTTGTGGCTCAGAACTGGAGGTGAACCTCCAGCGATGGCTATTAGGTGGCGTTGTGTGACTTGGCTCAAATTAACTTTCCTACATATATATATATATATATATATATATTTCTGAGGCTTGTGGAATCTGCTTAGATCACATGCTGTGCATAGGCCGACATCTAGTGGAAGCTGCGGAGTATTACAGTTTGTTTTTCGAAACTCGAAAATGGGCGTCGACACAGGGCGTGCCAGTAATACTATCCCTAGTGTGACGTCCACTGTACCCAAGATCCCTCACGCGTCTAGATACTGGATCAGGGACGTTGACTGGGCGTGTTATTAATACTATTCGTAGTATGACATCTACTGTACCCATGGTCCTACACGTGTTGAGGTCCTTCATCGTGGTTGGTCGATAGTTTGTGGAGTTCTTCTGGCTAACTCCTTTGATTACAAAAGTTTAATATTGGACTTTCTTTCCATTATTTCTACAAGTTCCCATCACCCGCCGCACTAACAACTGCTTCGGCGGCTTTCGACGGGCGGCTCTATCATCAGCGACGCTACAACCGCCTTGATGAACGACGACTGCAGCCTACTCGGGCCTCACAGGGCCTCAGCCCATTACCGTAGGGGGAGTGGAGGGAGGTTTTACACTTCTTTGCTTCTTAGTGAATGCTACTTCTGACCCCTTATATTACATTTCATTGCTATGCTGCCTTTTCCACTCACCATGGAGAACACACCATTTAAGTTCTAGCCATCCTGCAACAGGAAATACCCCTGGAAAGACACGCACAAAGTGTGCAACCACTGAATACCAAGGCATCACCCCGAAAAGAACTGCAGGTCCTGCAGGCTTTTCCGCCCTAAAACCTCGAAGGACCATTGAACCAAACGCTACACCGCCCACGTCATGCAGGCTGAGGCCTCCATAAATGTGGCAGGGGAATCCAGTGAAGGCAGCATCGACATCCTAAGTGATGCTGAGGGCGATCAGGGTTCAAAAGAATCCCATGTGTGAGCCCCCGACTCCAGCAAGCAGGCCAGCAGTCCTGTGACATAGAAATCACCCAGCGGCAAAGGCACACATACATCACGCCACACTAAGCACACACCCCACGGCTGAACGTCGACGAAGTCGTTGACATTTCAGAGCCACACAGTGTCTACAGAGAGGTTCTCCAAGTCACCCCTATCCTCTGGGCCATCGCATTTGCGTTTGCGTTTGCCGCACGATGGGTCTCCGAAACAGGCGCCGACCAGGCCTGTTTCAGATACCGTGCCTAAAAAGGCCCTCCTTTCATGCTCTGAAGGGCATGCGTAGAAAGGCGCTTCAACGCCCCTTCTAACACGTCCAAAATGAGGGGACTTATTAAAAAGGCATGTCCCGGTCACACTTTTAAAATCAGACGTTGAAAACACCCAAATCTTCGACACCCCTACCATTGCAGCCTTCTACCTCCCTAGATAGCTGCTAAATGCCCTCCAAGGACACTCTTTCAGGGGGCCTGCTTCACAAGGAGCCTCCACCCTTGCAAGACACTCCTACCCCCTCAGCATTTTCCATGTGAACTGATTGGACCCCAGAGTTTTGATAGGGTCATGAGGAGGTTATCTAAATTGGAAGATTCATCAGCTAAGGACAGACACTTGATTGCTTGGTTCCCACAAACCGGGGAGTGGCCACAGGGTTTTCTGGAAGGGGATAAATCCAGAGACCAAGTGGGAAACCAGGCCTCCCTACAATACAACTAAGGCTAAAATGTGACCAGAGAGAAGAGAGGGAGATATGTGATGAAGTCCTCTGCCTAACACTGGTGACATTTAGTGAGGTGACCAATGCTGCGGATGACTCCTGGAGCTAATGAATGATGGCCCTGGGGTGGTATGAGGGATCATCCCCAATTAGTCAGTGTCCTAAGTCTGTGGACTGCCAAATGGGGCCAGTTGGGGTTTCTGTCAAAGGGCCCTGTCTTCAGGGAAATGAACCAAAGTGAAATCACGAAGATAAAGCCCTCCTTATGCCCAAAAAGGAGCACTTAATGTATTGCTGCAGAAGCAGAGTTATAAACCCTGCCCCTTCTAGAGAATTGAACACTGCGAGGGAAAGTATTTGGAAGTGAAGGAAATACATCTTTGTCACAGGTGGCAGATACCTATTGAGACTTCAGAGGCACATTGCATCCTCATACGTCATTGCATACTCATACGTCCCGTCCCCTTTCCTCCTTCCGTGTGGGTGTCCCCCAACATGGGGACGGTACCAGAACCTTTGGCAGCGAAAAATGTAGCTTTCCCTTAAATTCGGTATAGCGCACATCCTCAGGCGCAGGAATGACCCCCGATGCCCTGCCCTCCGGCACCTCAGCTCAGTCGGATGGTGCCGGACCTGGCAGCCAGCGCCAAGTCTGTTTTAGCTTTCTGCTTGCTCCCCGTTTTGTTTTTTCAATCTTATTTAACTTCCCTTCTGTGCCTCGACTCCCCCGGCGTATGTCGGCTGCAGGAGGATTGACGAGATATGCCTCATACGACAGCTCGTTCCCGGCCTCAGGGCCTTCATGCACTCTATCTTGAGTGTTTGGTGCCCGACCACCGATGGGACGCATGTTTGGCTTGCAGCGCTCTCGTTCACAGGACATACAAGAATCAGTTGTCACAGTGAAGGGATATTTTCCACACTCTACTCCTCCCCACCTTAATTCCTTTGTCTGCAGGACTTCTCGTCAAGACAAGGTAGGCTGTCTGTTCAGCACGGCTCCACAGTGCGGCAACTCCTCCCCGGGACTCCTCAAATTCAGGTTCTGGCAGGTCCGAGGCTTCTAAGACTACTGACTCCCAAGCCAAGGGATCCGGGGGCCTCTTCTGGGTGCTTGGGGGCAGGCCTGAGGCTGTCCTGGCTACCGGCTCCTTAGGTGAGGAGCTCAGGGGCCTACCAGGCTGTCCTCAGACTGGCGATTAAGTTTGTCCTCTTCTTTTACCCCAGGGGGTAAGGGATGGCAGAGGGCCATCTCCAAGAGTCTGTCTTCCGCACAATCCAATGCGGCTGACGGCACAGGTGCCAAGAGCGTCCAGCCTACCGGAGCATGCAAGTAAGGGCGTTACGACTACCGGCTATCCGGCTGAGGGCTCAGCGCTTACCAGAGGGATCTCTGAGGTCGACGCCTCTGCTTCAGGTGCAAGACCTGAGCTGTATCCTCCCTTGTCCAAGGCCTCTCTTAGCTCAGGGCCTACGCGCCTTCCCACCTAGGGCATGGCTCAAGGCTTCAAAATGGCGGAGAGGCACGTTGCGGATCCTGCCAGGCTGGCGGCCATCTTGGATCCAGCTCAGGGCCTGCCAGTGCTTTCACCCATTGAATGGGCTTTGCAGGATGATCCCAGCTCCCTTCCCTCTGGAAGCAGCAGCAGATCCTATGGTGCAGGCTTCTGGTCTCCTCAAGGATACATCTACCCATCACAGCCTTACGGCTACACGCACCAGGTGCCTAGGCGCTTTGACCAGGAGCGGAGGCGCAGCGCCTTGGAGGGCCAGGCCCCTAGGGACCTGGTGGCTTGCGAGGACCGCTTCTTCTATAGCTACCTCTTCCTCATGTGTTCCCCTCAGATGAACGGGCTTCTTAAGGACATTGTGAAGGAGGTCATCCCGCAGGTGACGCCGCCCGGGCCCCCTCCTCAGGGTACTCCTCCCTGTCCTCCAGCGCTGCAAGTTCCAGTGCCGGTTCCTCCCTGGTCCAGGCCTTACCAGTTGTTCTAACCCCTCCACCTGCTCTGTACCACCAACACCTCCACCTCAACAGCTGTTGGACATGTCTGTGGCTCCGGACCTAAGGGTGAATCCTGCTGGCACCTGTGTCCCAGGGCCCGGATTCCCCTCAGTCTGTGAAAGGCTGGGGGGCGATGAACGATGATGAGGACAATGACGCACAGGACGATGAACCCTCAGCATCCGTTACAACCTTTCATGACCGCCTTCAGGACCTGGCAGAGTTCTTGGGATTACCTCTGCCCGAGGAAGCCCCCCAGAGTTGGAAGTGCTAGCAGAGGTGTTGGGGGAGCGCACCACAATCCGGTCTGGCATCCCGCTACAGAAAGATGTTCTGCAGGTGGCGCGAAAGGTCTGGGGAAAAGCCCAGGGCCAATGCCCAGATGAACAAGAGGTTGGATAGCAGGTTTAGGCTGACGGACGGGGAGACAATCCTCCTCGCCTCCCACCCGCAGCCAGATTCCTCAGTGGTGGCTGCGGCCTTCTTGTATTCTCATCCATCGTCTTCGTCGTTTTTCTCCACTGAGCCACCTCCAGTTGCCTCTCCAAGGAGGACAAAGTCCTCCAGTCTTTGGGAAAGTGCTGTTATTCCTTCTCAGGCCTGCATATGCCGCAAGCCAACACAGACCCCTTCTTGGCTGCGGCTAACCAGAAGCTGTGACAGGAGCTCTGGGAATTTCTGCCTGACCTCCCTTCGGACAAGCAAGCGTCCTTCAAAGCCGGGCTGGCAGATGCCCGTGCCATTTTGCAGGACCTCATGGAGTCTTTCCGTCTCCCACATTGACCCAGCCAGCAGATGGCTGTCCCTTGGAATTGAGATGAGAAGGACGGCATGGATGCACGCCACTAAGTAATCATCTGATGTGCAGGAATGGATCCTGGACCTTTTTCATTTGTCAGCACATATAAGTTGACAAAGAAGAAATCCTCCACTCAAACCACCAAGTCCTTGGCCATCCTGACAAAACCAGATCAGAAATCCTTCCCTCGGTCCTAGGACAGGACCGAGTTCAAGCCCTGCACCTTCTCCGGCTTCAAGCGGTTCAGGGACTGCGGTATACAGAGGCCTGACAGGTCGCCCAGCGACAACAGGAGGTTGCACAGGTTTTTCTGCTCCCCTTCCTCTGTCCCCACCTCTGACGCCAAGAAACTGTGACGTCAAGGTCGGGGAACACAGCTCGCCTGTGGGGCGGGGAGCATTTGACTCAGTTCCAGGTGTAAGGAAGGCATGGTATCAACAGTAAGACAGACACAAGTGACCACAGTTCAACTGTGTTTATTGAATTTTATAAAGGGTTTGAAAACGCCTACCTAATCCTAAATCTACAGATGGAAGCAAGCTACGACCATCAACATCAAATAATAACGCAGTCATAGTGGTGTCTTGTCAAAATAAAAGGGCCTATCCTAATAAGCCTATTGCCAATCCTCACCTCTAAATACAAATAGTGTGGGAAACAGTGTTTACGAAAAAGAAAGAAGTGTTCACAAAATGATATGTCAGGATGTTCTGGCCGTTGGACTCTCTTCTCCAAGTTTTCAGCACAGGACAAAGCAGTGCACTCAAGCTTAGCACAGTCTCTGGCTTCTCTGGCACGAGGATACAGTTCAATCATTAGCATCAGGGCCTTCCGTGCCCAAGTCTCTTTGCCTTTCAAAGTCTCTTCTTTCTGAGGGCCTGATGCGACAAATGAACAATAAGTTATTTTCCTCTTAGGATTTCACAAGTACTCAATTTCTCAGGTGATTCACTATTCACCCCCCCCGATCCGCTTCAGCCGGGCTCAGATCTTTTTTAACGCAAAGTTCAATTAGTCTCCCTCTGTTGTGCTCGGACCAATTTCAATTGAACTTTAACTCAAACTTGCTTTAACCAAAAGCTGTCAGCTGATCTCCCTTGCCGGATCCGGACCAATTGTTTTCTATTTTGTCATCAACTTTCTTTACTTCATTAACATCGAAGACTTTCGATTGTGCATGGGATTTTGCTTGACACGTTGCAGGACCACTTCGATTTATAAATCTTTGTCACTCTTTCGCTTGGATACCTTACAGAGACTTTTGAATGAGCATGCACGCGTTGCCGGACCACTCTAAGGTATCGTATCTTGGCTTCAAAGTTCAATCACTCATCTGTTGTTCAATGTTACTCGCGTTGATTATCACAAACGCCTCATACACTGTTAGCTTCAGCGTTCACTATACAATGTTGCCGCTTGCAACCTTGGCTTCAACACCATGGGTCTGGTATCGGTCACCCAAACTCACCGGCTGTGCTGCCTGCACTGGCACTGCTTTGTTGTAGGAGCCAAGGACCGTAACACGGTGGCAAGCGATTCTCCCGCATTGACTATCGATGCGGGAGAGCCCCGGGTACCTCTGACACACAATGCATGATTCTTCAGCCTTGTTTCCTGGTCTTACGTTTTCAATTCTCGAAGGTTCATGAAGGTAACTGTTCTTCGTCGAAAAGGTCAAGGTCACCTCCCTCCTTGCAGTCCCCTTCCGTTTTGCCGTCTTTCACCTCGTATTAAACGGCCATCTTGGAACTGCTATTTCCTTGTGTGCTTTGCCTCGCTCAGAGTGTGCTCTCGAGCTCTGCCTTTTATCCATTTGGGGAGGTGTAATTGAAGTCAGGTGTGTGTAATGGTCAGTAACTGCCTGACCCTGCCTGACCATTGTATTGAGATATGTCGGGTATACTGCTCGGGTGGTAGTCCGTATTCTCTCATAGTGAGCTGTCTGTGAGAAAGTGTTGGGAAAGGGGGGTTGAGTTCCTAAAGTATCATACCTGGTAGGATGGGGTAAAGATGTTACAGGGAAGGGGATACTGTGTCTCGCTGTCTGATGTCCAACTCCCCGAAGACCCCTCACCAAGGTGATCCTCCCGCACTGCTCCACCCCCAGGAACTGGATCCGAAAGCGATGGCCGTGCCCTGGCCACCTGGATGACAGATCCCCGGGGACTAGCGGGTGAAACACCTTCAGGTTTCTCACACAGGACACCTGGAAGCGTCTTTTCAGCAACCTGTGGATCCTATCCGTAGTCTTCACTGGCTTCAGTCTTCCTCTGCATCTACCATCTTCTCCTCTTTGTCAGATCGGGTGCCCGAATCATTTACGGGGGTCCTTTCGCTCTTGGAGATGCAGGCGAAAGGACCGTTTCCTTTTGTAGACAGGGGCTCCGGGTACTATTCCAGGATTTTTGACGTACCCAAGAACAACCAGGCTGGCCTGAGGGTGGTCCTGGACCTGTCATTTCTAAATCTGTCTTTACCTCTGTAACGCTTCAAGATGATTACTCCTGCACACATAGCTGTGTGCAGGGAACTGGATGTGTTACCTGGACCTCAAGGATGCGTACCTGCATGTTCCCATCTACCAACTGCATCAGAAGTTTCTGGGGTTCACAATTATGTCATGACACTTTAATTACAAGGTGCAGCCCTTTGGCCTGAACTCAGTTCCTCGTGTCTTCATGAAGTTGATGAACTCAGTGGCAGGTCTTCTCCGCTTGGATGGCCATCATCTGTACCCTTATTTGGACAACTGGCTGGTGAGGGCAGGGTCACCCAAAGGGGTGGTATGCTCCTGCCAGAGACTGGCGGCTCTCCTTCATCAGTTGGGGTTCTACCTCAACCTGAGGAAGTCACAGTTGTACCCCTCAGTGTCAGGATTCGCCCGTGGAGGATGAGGAATGCCTGGCGTTTCTAGTCTCCCAGGTACTGTCATTACAGTTTAGTCCTCATCCAACATGGCGGATTAGGCTATAAATCCTAGCCACGCCCCCCACTCGGCGCGTTGTATCTGTTTTCTCTTGAACGCTCTCAACTCTTGTAATACTCAGCCAAGTTCCCTGCGTTCTGTATTCCGCCTTGTTTCATTGCCTCCCAGACTACTATTGTCTGTAGCATTTCCTTCCGCTATACTACCTGTTTCACTCTTTTGTTTCCCTTTTCTATTCCTCTGTACTTTCCTCCCAGCACCTTGTCGGCTGTTTGTTTCTCCCTTGTCTCTTTCTATCCTGTTTACTCCCTTTGCGGTGTCGGTCTGTCCTCTGACCCTACCTCCTTTTTCGCTACGTTAACTTTTATTTTCCAGGCTCATTTGCTATCGACCTCTCTCTTCGAGTACCGGTCCCGGTCCTGACTTCTTGCCTCCCTACACCGCTTCCGCTACTCTCTTGAGTCACCTACCTTACTTCACCCTAGGCTGTCCTGATTCTTCTCAGGTACGGGGGTTATCTTTCTTCCCAGTGACTTTTCACAGACTACTATTCTCTCTATCAGACTCACGCATTTACACTGAATCATTTCTTTCCTTTTCTACTCTATTTGGATTTGTACTGCTATCTTCTGAGTCTTCCTGGAAACAATTCCTTTCATTTCCGGGGATTACAATTCAACAGAACAAGTTTGTTAACAGCAGTTCCTTACCTGGATTCCTCTGTGTATAAACCATCTTCCTGAATTTAGATCTTCTCCTCCTGCCTGCATTCTCCATTGCTTTCTGAAACTGTTCCAAGTCTTTCTTGAGGATTGGACCTCTGTTTATAAGACAAAGACCCACAATACAGCTTGAAGACTATACAGGGTTTTTTACTCCCACAGGCTTTTTCCCTGATTCTTTGGGGTTTAGCTGCTCGGGGTTCACCTTAGGCAGGTTTCACTCCCTGTCAAGGTGGCCTCTGAGGCAGCTAGGCCCTATCTGCAAGATAAGAAGAAGACGACTGCAAAGGAAAGACAACCATCAGACCACAGGAAGACTCGTAGGAAGAGTCCAACAAGTTCCAAGGACAGTTCATCTGAAGGTCAAGATGAGGAGGAGGTTGGGGAGGTACGACCATTATCTGACACTCAGGTACTGGTCTTCCTAGTTGTGCATTGGAACACTACCGTTCAGTTGGTGTTTTATACACCCCAGAGGCTCCTGTCAGTCTGCAAGGCAGTGGGGCACTTTCTGGCCAACACAACCACCTCATCATGGTGGTTCCAGCACATTCTGGGCCTGATGTCCTCCTGCGTACTCATTGTTAGCATGCTTGTCATGATCTCTGCTTCCAAAAGATCAGGACTTGCCCGACTCCCTTGGAAGCAGACCCATAAGCCCGGTTCCGAGTGCCAGCCAGTCCCAATTGGGACCTTTTGGACCCTGTCCTGGCGCCAGTGGCACCAGGCTCATAAAGATGCCCAGTCCCAGCGCTGGAAGCGCCGGGCTCATAATGCTTGGGTGGACTTACCTGCAGCAGACCATGCTGCTTACTTACCTGCCAGTTGAACCCCTGATCCTCTTCTGTTTGGGACTACTTTTCCTGTTGGGTGGGGCAGGAGCCACTCCCTAGGTTCAGAACACAGGAACTCTTCTGGAAAGCAGGAACTCTTTTCTTACCTAGGCGTGGCTGTGGAAGGAGACATCTAAGCACTAAAGGAGGCTTTTTAAACCACACCCGATGGATGAATCTTGCTTTGCGTTATTCTGCATTCTCTGCAGCAGAACGCTCATCGTGTCTTCTGCTTCTGATCCTGGGCCTAAGGAAACAAAGGCTTACCATCCTGGAATCCAGTCTTCAGCAGCACCTGTAAAGACAAAGAAAGAACAGGTTAGCACTACGGTCTTCAGTGGCAGCGCATCTCTTACCTGGTCCATCGGCTGTCACCAACGCCTCGCGCTGCATTCCGGCATCTGAAAGACAAAGGCTTACCTACTCTTCGCATGCTCCGGAGGTCTTCGCACTGCATTCCGGCATCTGAAAGACAAAAGCTTACCAGCTCTTCGCACGCTCCGGAGGCCTTCGGCGCGGAATCCCGCATCTGAAAGACAAAAGAAGGTGCGTTTAAAGACATTGGGCAACTTTATTACTCACGTGCCATTACTCCTTCCCACGCCGAATCCAGTGGGTATTCCAGCACCCTTCAGCTTCTCTAAAGCTCCGAACTTGTACCTGCAAGATAAAAGGGACAGTTAGTGCGCATCGTGAAGCAGGCTACAAGCGCTTACTTACGTGCTTCCAGGCGCTTCTATTCCTCACGCGGGTTCGATCCTCAACTCTCATCAGCCCGCCATCCGCCATCGCCGGAACCCTGCAAAACAAGAGATATCATTACAAAAGACTTTTAAGACATTTGAAGTGCCCAGAACTTACCGTTCGTGCAGTTAACGACGGACAGCAGTCCTCTGAGGTCAAGAGGCCTGCACCCTTATCCAGTGAAGAAACTGGTTACGGCACCCTGCCCCGAGGCAGATGGAGAGCTCGGCGTTCACTTACCTAAGGTGAGGGTGTTAACCTTTGGGGTTCTACAGGAGAAGAGAAAGGGAAGAGGAGAGAGGCACCCAATAACCCCAGTTCATTAATCCCATATTTTCTATCTGCAGACATCTTACTCTTCGAGTCAGACATACAGTGCACAGAGGTCCAGCCCAAAGAGCCAACCGTGTGTTACACATCACCTTTGAAGATACGGCATTCACCCAGTCAAAACCGGCGCCTCTGCGGGAATCAGGTGAGCGTTACAGAACGCAAAGCCTATCGCAAAACTCCCACCCAGGCGCTGTGGAAACCTCGGATACTGACCAGCTAGCCCAGTTACTTGGGGAACTAAGAGAAGAAGTGCATGCAGCCCGTCAGGAAACGAATGCTCTAAGAAGGGAACTGATTATTTCCAAGGAGCGAACAGACGATCTCGCTAGACAATTGCTACAGTCACAAGCCGGACAAACTCCGTTACCCGCATCAGGGGCAAATCTTCCTTCAACATCCTCTACGAACCCAGTGCAGATCAACCTACCTGGGAATGTACCTCTGGCTCCGCCCGAACGATTTTCTGGTGACCCAAAGAGGTTTGCAGTATTTATTAATCAGTGCCGGTTGCACTTCTTATGCCGGCCAGCAGCCTTTCCAACTGATCAAGCTAAGGTAGCTTTCGTGCTTTCGTACCTTAGTGGCAATGCGGCAGACTGGTCGATCCCTCTAGTTAATCAAGATGATCCGGTTCTCCATGATTTTCAAGCTTTTCAGCTCAGTATGGAAAAACTGTTTGCAAGACATTCACAGGGGCAGGCCTTGGACAATGAGCTCCTTTCATTGCGACAGGGTAATCAAGACCTTTTGGCTTATATTGCGTCTTTCAACAGACTGATAGTGGAAACTCGATGGCCTGAGGACAAAAGGATTACGCTGTTTTATAGTGGTCTACGTGGAGAGCTCAAAGATGTGTCAGCCCAAGTAGTGAATCCCCCGCAAGACTGTTCGGACTATATTGACTTAGTCGTTCAAATTGACCACAGACTGCAGAACAGGAAGGCCGATGGTTCCAAGTTTGATGCTCGAGTATTTTCCAAACCACCAACTCCTACCAAAGGAGTAGACTCCGGGGAACCCATGCAAATAGGGGGCCTGAAAGGACCACTAACACAAAAGGAGCGGGAAAGGAGAAAACAGCTGCAATTATGCCTCTATTGCGGAAACTCGGGGCACTTTCTTCGAGACTGTCCGGTGAAACCAGCCAAGAAGGCAGTAGGAGCTGCAGTTACCAGGGTCACAAACTCTGAGCAGGGAAACGACCTCGCCCGACAAGAATAGAGGTCCTCTTGCCGAGCGTTAAAACCAGTTCCGTGACCTCGCATTTCGTGATACCTATGGTCCTCATTAGCCCTGAACATCCGGATCGATTACATGCGATTGAAGCTTACGTCGACAGCGGTGCCATCGGCAATTATGTGGATCATGAAATGGTTTTGAGGATGAATCTGACTCTTTGTCCAAAGGCTGTAAAGGACGTCATTACTACGGTGGATGGTACGGAGATAGCCTCCGGACCAGTAACGCATACCACCCAAGAAGTGACGCTAGTAAGTCAAGATGGACACCATGAGAAGATCGTGTTCAATGTGATCAAGGCCCCCCAGTTCCAGATTATTCTAGGAATTCCTTGGTTAGAGAAGCACAATCCTCAGATCGATTGGCGAGCAAGAACGGTTCAGTTTCCAGAATGTGTCTCTACTTGTCACCCTCGACCTGGTGTTGCACTGGCAGCAATTTCCTCGGAGGCTCCTCAGTTACCTCCTGAATACCTAGAATTCCAAGATGTTTTCCGGAAGGATCAGGCTAACTCTCTACCTCCTCATAGGTCTTATGACTGCCAGATAGACCTGATACCTGGATCTACTCCTCCTTGTAGTAGAATTTATGCCCTCACCGAGCCTGAGAATCTTCACCTCCGACAATACCTGGATCAATACCTAGCGAATGGGTTTATTCGTCCTTCCAAGTCCCCTGCTTCCTCAGCTTTGTTCTTCGTTCCAAAAAAAGAAGGGGACCTTAGAACTTGTATAGATTATCGCGCCCTGAACCAGATCACCGTTAAGAATAGATATCCGTTACCTTTGATCCCTGAACTCCTGGACCAAGTCAGAAAAGCATGCATATATACAAAGCTGGATCTTAGAGGAGCCTACCACTTGGTACGAGTAAAAGAGGGCGATGAATGGAAGACGGCCTTCCGCACCAAGTATGGGCTATTTGAATATCAGGTCATGCCCTTCGGACTTTGCAATGCCCCGGCCGCCTTTCAATATTTTATGAACGATGTCCTCAGAGAGCTCATAGATGTGTGTGTTGTTGTTTACATTGACGACATCCTCGTTTATTCTTCATCGGAAACTGAACATCGAAAACACGTGAAAATGGTCCTCGAGAGATTGCGTCAACACAAACTTTTCGCTAAGTTGGAAAAATGTGTTTTCAACGTGACTGAAGTTGAATTCTTGGGATTCATATTATCACCTAGCGGAGTGCGTATGGATTCAAAGAAGGTCGATGCAATTCTGAAATGGCCATCGCCATCCTCCGTAAAAGGTGTTCAAAGCATGTTAGGCTTCGCTAACTTTTACCGCAGGTTTATCCCCGAATTCTCTCGAATAGTCCAGCCCATCACCGCCTTGTTAAAGAAAAACAAACGTTTTGAATGGTCTACCGAGGCGGAACAAGCTTTCCAGAATTTGAAGACTAGATTTATCTCTGCACCGATCTTAAAACATCCTCGCCCAGAACTCCCCTACATCGTTGAAACTGATGCTTCGAGCCTTGCCATGGGGGCACTTCTATCACAAAAGGACCCAGTAATCAATCAGTTGCATCCCGTGGCATTTTGGTCCCGCAAATTCTCGCCTCCTGAAATCAATTACACTATTACTGATAAGGAACTTCTAGCTATCAAGTCCGCCTTTAAGGCTTGGCGGCATTATCTTCTGGGGGCCCGACACACCGTTACTGTGATTACAGATCACCGAAACCTGCAATATTTGAAAACCGCAAAAGCTCAATCCTCTAGGCAACTCCGTTGGGCACTATTCTTTGCCGAGTTTGACTTCATAATTACCTATCGACCTGGTACAAAAAACGGTAAAGCTGATGCCCTTTCTCGGATGGGAGTGGAAGAACATTTGATCAATCCTAAACCTGTACCTATCATTCCCGAACAAAGAATTCTAGGTGTAATCGCCACACAATCCATAGAGGAAGTTAAGGATAAAGTGTTAGGATATCAATGTTACAGGTAACCAACCAATGAGTCATCAGGGTTTTGAATACAGTACATAGTTCATCAGTGTTTTGGTTTGTATGTAGTTTGGAATGTGGATCTGGAAACGAGAGGTTCCACGTTCCAATCTGGAGAGTGAAGAGAAGGCAAAACTGTGGACGGTGGTTGACTGCCTCTCGGGGGTCGTTGTTTCTTAGACTTAATAAATAAAGAGTCTATGCCTGTACAAGTTGGTGTCCCTGGTGTATATGGAACATAACAGTTGGCGACGAGGATAAAGGATTTTCTAGAGACGACCCCCGGCACAATATCGTACGAGCACGGTTCAGAAAAAGAAAAGAAAAGAAGAAAAAGGAAAGAAGTGGCCACGCATTGATGTTCCAGGATACTGATGCTCTGGAGTCATGGGACAAGAATCGTGTAAACAAGGATAACGACAATATTTACGTTGATCACATGAAGTGATCCGGAGCAAGTGCTTCCATTTAAAAATAAATACCTGCAAGCGCGTTCCAACAGAACTCCGCCACACGCATCGACGGAGTTCGGAAACAAGAGCAGGTGACGCATCCAAGGAGTCTGAGGAAAGGACCCTACGGCGTAGCGGACGCCGCGATCGACGTAATCACGCAAACAAAGGAAGCGGATCATGTAACCATTGCAAGTAAACGAACGGAGAACGGTGAGACTCAGTAGAAGCTTATCGATAGGGTGAGAGGAACCCAGCATCCAGTACGACGCAGGACGAGCGAGTGATTCGACGGAGAGTACAAAATCTGCCTGAATAAAAGAACAGCACCAAATTCTACGATCTAGTGGGTGAGTGATTAATAAATCAAGTGTTTATAAAATCATAGCGAGGGAAGGTTGACATACACCAACCGAGCCACAGTGTAGCACCCACAGGCACCGACACCACAGTATAGAATGGCAAATGTTCCAGCCCCACTATTTTTCTTAGCCTCTCCTGGAGAACCCAGAGTACGATGGTTAGATTGGAAGGAAGGCTTCCACAAATATGCATTAGCTGTGTTTGGTCCCAATTATTCCAATGAAAGGAAAGAAGCCTTATTATTTCATTGCCTGGGGACAGCAGGCCAGGAAGTCCTAAGAAAGTTACCAGAGCCTGCAGACATACCAGACACAGGCCCATATGAAAAGGCATTAGCTAAATTGGACAAACATTACAAAGTAGAGGAGAACATCATTCTAGAGAGATACAAGTTTGCCACCAGGGAACAAAAGAGTGGAGAGAGCATAGAAGACTTTATCACAGCTTTGAGAGGATTAGCAGTGAAATGTAGATTTACCCACTGTCAAGAAGAACACATACGAGATCAATTAATGATCAAATGTAACAATGACAATATAAGGAAAGAACTTTGGAAGGAGAAAGATCCCACATTGGATAGAGCAATAGAGATTGCTAAGATGGTGGAACACACTGATAAATGTATAAAATTACTTCAAGCAGACAATCATTTGAACAGTGAGAAACCCAAGTTGGAAGAAACAGAGGGTGCAGTTCAGAAAGTATCAAAAGTTATTCCGAGGACAGGCTCAAGTTTTTCGAAGAGACAATTGCAATATGGGAAAAAAGGTGATGATAGACAGGAGATTAGACCTCCAGTGGGGAAAAGTTGGAATCGCCAAGGGCCAGTCAAAGACAATAGGAATTTCTTCAGAGAGGGATCTAACTTTTCCAGAGGTTTTAAAGAGGCAGTGACAAACAGAGATGCCACTACAAGAAAATGTTTCCGGTGTGGGAGCTATTCACATCTTGCATCGGACAAGGAATGTTTTGCAGTGCATGTCATATGCAACAATTGTGGCATACGTGGACATATTGCTAGATGTTGTAGAAATGTTAATGCCAATTCAGGTCAAGTATTTGATGTCAGTGTAAATAATGAGGAGGATGAGTATGTAGAGACTGGTAGAGAAGTGGTATTTATGGTGAATGCCATTGATGGTCAAGTGAAAAAAAGGAAACCATATGCTATGGTGTTGATTAATGGGATACAAATATTGATGCTTATGGATAGTGGGGCGGACTATACATTAATAGGAGTGCAAGTATGGAAAGAGAGGTTTAATTGTTGTACATTACGAGAAAACAAGGTCAAAGTGAATGCATATGGTGACAAACCAATAGAGATAATAGGATATTTTGAAGCCAAACTGCAGTTTAAAGAGAGGGAAGCCACCACCACTATTTATGTTGCCAACAAAGGGGGAGAGTTATTATCGTGGAGTGATCAAGCTGAATTAAAAATCAGACTTGAAGCAGGTCATCCTGAACAGGTTTTAACAGTAAGTGGAGAGAGTGTGATCGTAAAGGAACATAAGCTTGGTTGCATGAAAGGGTTTGTTCACAAAATACGGTTAAAAAAAGGGGCAGTTCCCAAGATCGCGAAATTGCGCACCATTCCACTAGCACTAAAGGAGGGTGTAGAGAATGAATTGAAAAGAATGGAGAATGAAGGGGTTATTGAAAGAATTGACTCTTCAGAATGGGTGAGCCCCATAGTAGTAGTTCGGAAAGCCTCTGGGTCCTTGAGGATATGCATTGACTTAAGACACCTTAACAGTATGGTGGTAGCAGATAGGTTTCCACTACCTAGGATAGACGACCTACTTGTGGGTGTCTCTGGTTCAAGAATATTTTCGATTTTAGATCTCAAATCTGCTTATCACCAGATTGAGTTGCATCCGGATTCCAGAGATTTAACAGCATTCATTACTCCTAATGGTTTATTTAGATGTGTACGTATGCCGTTTGGCTTAGTGTCGGCGGCGAGTGTATTTCAGAGTATTATGTACAAACTACTAGTCGGAGAGAAAGGAGTAATGTATTATCAAGACGATGTTCTAATTTGTGGTAGTAATGATGCGGAACATGACAAAAGGTTAAAAAGGGTATTAGACATATTAGGAGAAGCTGGTTTAACAATAGCATCAGAGAAGTGTACCTTCAAAGCAAGTAAAGTGGTTTATTTAGGTCACGAAATCACTGCTGAGGGAATCAAACCTAAAGAGGAGGCTATTGAAGCAATAAGGAAAATGGAAGAACCCAGCTCAAAAGCAGAAGTGTTATCGTTTTTGGGGTTAGTTGAATTCTATGGCAAATTTATCAAAAATTTGTCAGACATGTCAAGACACATGAGAAGACTTACTCGTAAAGGTGTGATATTTAAATGGAGTGAAGACTGTAAGCGTGAGTTTGAGATGATAAAAGAGGCCATAATCAATGCACCCATTCTGAAGACATTTGAAGAAGGGAAACGCACGCTACTTTTTGTAGATGCCAGTGACTATGGCATAGGTGCAGTTCTGATGCAAGAAGATTCTGAGGGACTGCAAACTATAGCATTTGCTTCAAGGTCCCTTAAAGACTCTGAAGTCAGATATTCAGTGGTTGAGAAAGAAGCTCTTGCTTGTATTTGGGGTGTTGAGAAGTTCAAGAGGTTTCTTTGGGGGAGGAATTTTGAGATTTGTACTGATCATAAACCACTGGTCAGTATTTTTACCAAGGGTGGCCTAGAAGGTGTATCAAGACGAATAATGAAGTGGGTTACAGCTCTTCAAGGGCTACAATTCACCATGATTCACATTAGCGGTGAGGTTAATGTAGTGGCAGATGCGTTGTCAAGATCTGTTCATAGAGATCTCCACACCAAGTTAGAGCAATCAGATCGGGAGGAAACATTTGAGATTTTTCAAGTACATGAGTCATTGAAAAAGGATGAGTGGGACAAAGAATGCAGTGAAGATTTAAGTTACCAGAAAGTACTAACATTAGTGAAAGAAAATGGAGTAATGAATTACAGAGGTGACATGGGAGGATTTGCCAAAGTTAAAGGAGACTTATGGATCAATGACAAGTATCTATATAGAGGGCATCAGATGATAGTTCCTCGGGGCATGAGGAGACAAATAATGGATCTAGCCCATGAAGGACATTTAGGCATAGCTAGGACCAAGGGTGCAATAAGATCTGAGTTCTGGTGGCCTGGAATGGATAAAGAGATTGAAGAGCAAGTTAAAGAGTGTACAGAGTGTCTGGAGGGTAACAAAGGTTTAAGCGTGCGAAAAGTACCCATGGTTATTAGGGAAACACCGAGGGTACCGTGGGATGAGATTGCAATAGACCTATTAGGTCCATTTAATATAGGAGGGACCCGAGATAGCTATTTGCTAGTAGTCATAGACTTACTGTCCAAATGGCCTGAAATTTGTTTACTCAGAGACATTTCTAGTAGCAGTATTACGAAATTTCTAGAACAATTATTCTGGAGAGAGGGCTTTCCCAGGAGATGTTTGTCGGATAATGGATCCCAATTAATATCCAAAGAATTTAGAGAATTCTTGGATAAAAATGGTATTGAACAGGCAAACACTTCCTTTTATCATCCCCAAAGTAACGGATGTGTTGAGCGCTTCAATAGGACGCTTATGGAAGCCATAAGAATTGCAGTAGCAACTGGTGGGGATTGGTTCAGGACAGCAATGGAAAGGACATTTCAGTATAGAATCACACCTCATAGTGTTACAGGATTAACACCATTTGAGATGTTGAGAGGTAGAAAACCCAATTCTCATCTATGTCCAGGATGGATGGGGAAATCCAGGATGGTTGATGTAGATTTGGAAAAAGTGAAGAGTAGAATGGTTGAAGCAGGAGTTAAATCTAAAGCAAGATATGATCAAAGAAACTGTTGTAGGGAAGTTGAAATCAATGAAGGTGAGTGGATCAAAGTTAAGTTGCCCACCAAAGTACGCAAGGGAGCGTCTTTGTATTCTGAGCCCAAACAAGTAGTAAAAGATCTAGGCTCATCAGTATTAGTCAGAGGTGGAGGTGTTTGGAACAAGGAGAGGGTAGCCATTGTCAAACATGTCAGAGGAAGAGAGTGACAATCTTCATATAGGTTCAATGGCATTAACAGCAATTTCGATGTATACTAATAGCATAGTTATATATAGGACTGGTTATTGTCAATTCACTTTAGTTTAAGCATGGGTTTTTGTGTCAATTCACTTTAGTTTAAGCATGGGTCTGTGTTCAACATAATTTTGGGTCTCCAGAACCTGTGGCACTTTAAATTAAGGACATCAGTTCAGACATTAGAGATATAGACATTTTTAAGCGTTAGAAAGGAGGGAGGTGTTAGGATATCAATGTTACAGGTAACCAACCAATGAGTCATCAGGGTTTTGAATACAGTACATAGTTCATCAGTGTTTTGGTTTGTATGTAGTTTGGAATGTGGATCTGGAAACGAGAGGTTCCACGTTCCAATCTGGAGAGTGAAGAGAAGGCAAAACTGTGGACGGTGGTTGACTGCCTCTCGGGGGTCGTTGTTTCTTAGACTTAATAAATAAAGAGTCTATGCCTGTACAAGTTGGTGTCCCTGGTGTATATGGAACATAACATAAAGCCAGGCTACTGGTAACTCCAGCAGACATACAGAATTGGCATCTGCAGGGAAAGGACTTTACGGTGAAGGACAACCTATTATATTTCCAAGAACGGTTATACCTGCCCAGCACAGATTTACAGAAAAGGGTAATCTCTTGTTATCACGATTCTTTAATGGAAGGACATCCCGGTATGACCAAGACCTCGGAAAAGATCAAGCGCTACTTCTGGTGGCCGTCTTGGAAAAAAGATATCAGAGACTTTATAATGTCCTGTGGAGTATGCGCCCAAAACAAGAGTCAAAAGGAAAAACCAGCCGGCCTCTTACGCCCTATTGACATCCCGCCTCGCCCTTGGCATACGCTTTCTATGGACTTCATCACCGATCTACCTCCATGCTCCGGATACAATACGATCCTAGTAATCGTGGACCTATTCTCCAAGATGGCGCATTTCATTCCACTCAAAGGCTTACCAACAGCAGCAACTCTGGCCCGAGAATTTCTCGAAAACATCGTCCGACTGCACGGTTTTCCTTCAGTTCTAATTTCGGATCGAGGTAGTCAATTTATTTCCCATTTTTGGCGAAGTTGCTATCGGTCGGCTCAAATTGATGTGAGACTTTCGACCAGCCACCACCCTCAAACCGACGGACAAACCGAGAGGACCAATCAAACTCTGGAACAGTATTTGCGCTGCATGCTACAACAAACTGAAAAAACTTGGAAAGATATCCTTTGGATAGCCGAATATGCCTACAATAACTCTGTCCACTCGGGAACTGGGAAGACCCCGTTTTTTCTTTTATACGGTAGTCACCCTCGAACCTCGGAGTTGGATCCACTCCAAGATCTTGGAACACCAGCAGTAGACCACCTGCATTCTACAATCACCCAAGCCTTTAAGGAAGCCGTTTCTCACCTTCTCCAGCATGGGGTCTGGCATGGATTCACATGCTCATGAATATTCCCCGTCGTCAGGCTGGGAATCCTCGGTAAAGAAAAAACCAGTATCAGTTTCGTTTCTGATCTGTCTTTCGTAGTAATAACCAATCACTGGTCTCTGCGTCATACTGACCACAGCCAATGACTGCCCTCTACCTAAGCACCGCCTCTGGCAGCCATCTTCAGATTTTTACCGCACGTTCATGTGTTGGGATCCTCGTGCTATTGCTCTCGAGCGTTAGTGCTATTTTTTCGCGCTTTTTCACAAAAACTTCGATTCTTCGGTCAAAAGAGCCTCAAGCTCCACCGATCCTACATCCGATCAACAGGGACCCGTGTCGGATTCGTCTGTGCCCCTCAAGGGTGAAGATTTCGTCGAGCTACACTTCGGAGGACTCCAGAAGCTTCTCAGGCCCGGTCTCGGAGATGGCCCAGGAGAAGGGAAGCTCGACGGCCGGAAAGCTGTTCAGGGTCTGCCCTGGATGCCAGCTGCAGAACGTCTTTAAGGAGGACGAACACTCTTTCTGCCTTTACTGCCTTCATGAGGACAAAACGCACGTGGAGAAGGACTGTGCGTTTTGCGGCAACATGTCTGAACGGACCATGAAGGACCGTCATCAACGTCTCGCCAACTGGCTGGAGGGTAAGAGCCCGTCTGGTGAGAAGAAGAAGAAATCCGAGCGGTCTTCTAAGACCTTTGAGGGCGCCCCGGTGACGGGGGCCCAACATAAGGCCAAGCACCGCGAGTCCGCTGGCACCGGGAGCGCCGAACGGTCGGGCTCTACGGGCGCCAGGCAGGGCGCACCCTCCCCGGCACCATCAACCACGAGCCAACGCTCTGGGTCGGGTAAGAGGAAGGCCGAGCACCCGGCGAAGCTCCTGGAAAGACCCCGGTCGAGCTCTAAGGCAGAGGAGGAGCGTGGCAGTGCCCCCTCCCTCAAGGATAAGGCGGTGAGCGCACCTAAGGTGGTGAAGGCCTTGATCCATCCGACCAAGCCCTCTATCGAAACGGTCGCGGCGGCCCTGGCCCAGCCTGTGGAGGCTGCACCAGTGGTGGCGACCCCAGGGCCCAGAATCTCCCTGCCTCCTCGGAGGGAGTCTTCTTTTGTGCCCATCGATAGGACCCCCGTGAAACCCTCCGTGGGGAAGAAGGGGGGGCAGGGCGTCGTCGTAGATTCGGCCTCAACCTCAGAAGAGGAGCTGATCGAGGTCTTAAGCCACGGCCTAGGCGTGGAACAAGGCCAGCCCGTCGGAATGGGCCCCGACGCAGGTGACGACGACGACATCGTCGAGGATACCGACGGGGCCCCTGCTCGCCCGTCGGATTCCCCTCTGCCAGCGCCGCGAGACAACTCGGCGGCCATTTTGTTGGCCATACAGTCCTTATGCACCGAGATAAGGACGAGGCTACCGTTACCGACGGAGGAACCTCTCCCGTCGGGGGATCCAGAACCGGGACCTTCTGGTGTTCCCCCTACCAAGAAAAGAAGGATCCATCCTCCACCTCCTTTTCAACCGTCGCGCCCCGTCCAGCCCTCCTCCCCGTCCACCCGAGGGGATGATACGGGGACTGACACGGCAGCGACGGGTACGGACGACGAGGCATACGACGAGGATTTTCCGTCGTCGCCTCCCACCAGGGCTTCTCCGCCCGACGAGATCGGATCTTTCCACTCCATGATCTCCAGGGCTTCCGAGCTTTTCCAACTCTGCCCTGAGGAGAAGAAAAAGAAAGGCTTCCTTTATCAGCGGCGCGAGGCCAAGAGGAAGACGGTCCTCGCAGTGCCTCTGTTGGACGACATTTGGGATGAGGGCCTTTCCCTCCTCAAGAACCCTTCCACTACGCCAGCTAGAAGAGACCGGTACGAGAAAAAGTACCGGGTCCCGGACACGGCCCCCCTATGCCTCCGGGCGCAGCCTACCCCGGACTCCGTCGTCTCCGCGGCAGCCAGGAAGAAAGCGGGGGGGGGTGCGGCCTCCACATCGACTTCCCCGCCGGACGGCGAGGGAAAGAAATTGGATGCTATGGGACGTAGAGTCATCTCGTCGGCAGCGACGACGATTAAAGCGGCCAACGCCTTGGCTATCGTGGCCCGCTACGACAGGGAGCTCTGGTACAAGATAGCTCCCCTGCTGGATTTTCTGCCGGACGACAAGAGGGCGGAGGCCCTTGAGATCCTCCAGGAAGGTGAAGTGGCTTCGGACCACGCCATCACCGTGGCGACGGACATCGCCGACACTGGGTTCCGCCAGCTGGGCAACGGCGTTTGCCTTCGACGTCGTGGATGGCTCAAAGCTACGGACTTTCGGCAGGACGTCCAGACCAGAGTCCTGGACATGCCCTTCGACGGGAACAACCTGTTTGGGAAGACAGTGGACGATTCCCTTCAGGCCATCAAGGCGGATACTGAGACGGGCCGGGCCCTTGGAGTCCTGCAGCAACGACGGACGCCCTTTCGGAGCGGCGGAGGCAAGGGCGCCTCCAAAGGTTCCGGCGGCGGTTTCGCTTCCTACCGTCAAGCGGCCCGCTCGTCGTCGCAAGAGGCCTACAGAGGACGAGGCAAGTCTAGCGGACCCCGCCGTCGTCGCCAAGGAGGTCAAGGCGGCAAGGCCGCGTCCAAGCAGGATTGAACCGGCCGTGGGGTCGGGCCCCCACCGAAGCACCCCGGTGGGAGGCCGGCTGGCGGGCTTCGTCAGCGTGTGGGAGTCCATCTCCACCGACCGTTGGGTGCTGGACGCCCTGGCCCGGGGCCATGCGCTCGAGTTTCAAAGAAGGTGCCCGCGCGTCCCCCCCGTGGCCAGGAAAGAACTTCACGTCCCTCAACTTCTCCTGGAGGTAAAGGCGATGCTCAGAAAGGGCGCCATCGAACTCGTCCCAAAGAGGCTTCAGGGCTCCGGAGTCTACTCGCGATACTTCCTCGTGAAGAAGAAGACGGGAGGATGGCGCCCCATCCTGGACCTGCGACGGCTGAACAAGTTCATCAAGGCGCAGAAGTTCCGGATGGTCACCCTCCAGCACGTCCTGGGTCAACTGGAGGAAGGAGACTTCCTATCGTCGTTGGATTTGGAGGATGCCTACTTCCACATTCCCATCCTAAAGGGGCACCGAAAATTCCTCAGGTTCGTGGTCCAAGGGCGTCATTACCAGTTCAAAGCCCTTCCCTTCGGACTACGGTCGGCACCCAGGGTATTCACCAAGTGCCTCGCACCGGTGGCGGCGCAGCTGCGCCGCGAGGGTATTCACGTCTACCCCTACCTGGACGACTGGCTCATCCGCGCCAAGACGAAGGAGCTCGCCGTGGTCCACACGGCAAGGACCGTCCAACTCCTCACGGACCTGGGATTCTCCGTGAACTACGCCAAATCCCACCTGGTGCCCGCGCAAGTCGCACTGTTTCTGGGAGCGAGGCTCGACACAGTGTCCCTTCTGGCCTCCCCGTCGGAGGAGAGGACCAGGACCATCTTGGGCAAGGTGCAACGGATGTTGGTGGCCGACGCGGCCAAAGTGAGATCCATCAAGTCCCTCCTCGGGATGATGTCTTCCTGCATCTACCTCATTCCCATGTGCAGGCTCCGGATGCGCCCGTTGCAAGAATTCCTGGATGCGCGCTGGATCCAGACGACGGGCAGCTTCGATGAAAGGATCAAGCTCGACGAGAGTTTCCGACGAGCGATACGGTGGTGGGGTACCCGTGCGCATCTGACGGCGGGCATGGACTTCCAGACCCCAGCCCACCAGGAGACTGTGACCACGGATGCCTCCCTGGAAGGGTGGGGAGCGCACACCGAAAATCTGCACGCGAGGGGACTCTGGCTCCCGACGGAGAAGTCCCTGCATATCAACGTCCTGGAGCTCCGTGCAGTGTTTTGGGCCCTCAGGTCCTTCCTTCCGTCCCTCAAGGGCAAGGTGGTGAGGATCTTCACCGACAACACCACCACCATGTTTTACATCAGGAAACAGGGCGGAACCAGGTCCCCAGCGCTGTCCAAGGAGGCGCAGGACCTGTGGCATTGGGCCGTCGCCCAAGGGATTTTTCTGGTGCCGTTTCATCTGGCAGGGATAAAAAACACCATCGCCGACTCACTCAGCAGGGAGCTGCGCTCGTGCCACGAGTGGGGACTACGGCAGGATCTGGTGGATCGCCTCTTCCGACGGTGGGGCACACCCCAGATCGACCTGTTCGCGACGGCGACGAACACCAAGTGCCGGAGGTTCGCCAGCAGGTTTCCCCAGACGAGGAGCATGGGCGATGCTTTCTCGTTCCCCTGGGAGGGCCTGTTCCTCTACGCGTTCCCTCCCTTGCCTCTGCTAATCCGGCTCGTCAACCAGCTCAAGAGGTCACGGTGCAGGATGATCCTCGTCGCACCTGCGTGGCCGAGGCAGATATGGTTCCCGGACCTTCTGGACTTGTCAGCGTCCCCGCCGATCAAGCTGCCGGCGGACGCGGATCTACTCTCCAGGGAAGGAGGCGCCATCCTCCACCACGACCCGAAGTCGCTGAACTTGCAGGCCTGGCTCCTGCAGCGCTAGAGTTTGGAGGATACGACATACCGGCCGATTGCAGAGAGGTTCTTGCAAAGGCCAGGGCGTCCTCGACTCTTAAATGCTACGGACACAAATGGAAGAGGTTCTCTGTCTGGTGCCACGCACAGAAGATTAACCCTCTACGGATTACGGCTCCCCAAGTACTGCCGTACCTGCTGACGCTGGCCAAAGCTGGTTTGGCACACGCGTCCATCAAGATTCATCTTGCTGCGATCTCCCGATACACCAGAACCACGGGGCGGACGTCCTTGTGGTCTCATCGTCTGGTGAAAGAGTTCATGAAGGGACTGTTCAGATCGTTCCCGCCGGTGAAGGCTCCGGCCCCGGCGTGGGAGCTCAACGTGGTGCTGACCAAGCTCATGGGACCTCCGTTCGAGCCTCTGCACTCGGCCCCGTTGAAGTTTCTATCGTGGAAAACAGCTTTTCTTGTGGCCATCACCTCCGCACGACGAGTGGGAGAGATCCAGGCCCTTTCCTGCAAGGCCCCGTACTTGACTTTCCACGACACGAGGGTAGTGCTCAGGACGCACCCCTCCTTCATGCCCAAGGTACCGTCGGACTTCCATCTCAACGAACCCTTGGTGTTACCTGTGTTCTTCCCGTCGCCTTCGTCGCCGGCTGAGAGGACTTTGCACTCGCTGGATGTAGCTAGAGCGCTGAAGTTCTACGTGGACCGCACGAAGGGTTTTCGGAAGACGTCGCAACTCTTTGTGAACTTTGGACCTGTCAATCAGGGGAAGGCTCTCTCGAAGGCTTCCATCTCCAGATGGCTCTCCGGCTGTATCATGTACTGTCACCGGTTGGCAAACCGACCGCTGCCTGGCCGTCCGAGAGCCCATTCCACCAGAGCGATCGCAGCTACCACGGCGTTCCTATCTGTTGTGCCCCTGCTGGACATATGCAGGGCTGCTACGTGGAGGTCGACGCACACCTTCACGAAATTCTACTGCGTCGACCGGGATTCCAGGGAGGAGTCCAGGGTCGGCCAAGCAGTGCTGCGCAACCTGTTCGCCTGAGGTGAGCCTGGTGAGGAGGTAAGATGCTTAATGTTGAGTTGATGTGATGCTTAATGTTGAGCCTTTGCCACCTCCCGTGGTTGTGCATGTGTGTACTGCTATGTATTCTTTATTCATGAGCATGTGAATCCATGCCAGACCCCATGCTGGAGAAGGAACAAGTTACTTACCTGTAACTGTTGTTCTCCAGCATGGGTCTGGCATGGATTCACATGCGAACCCTCCCGCCTACCCCTCTGCGGCTCTTCACTTGGTCATACTGCCACTTCACGTGCTTCCAAATCTGAAGATGGCTGCCAGAGGCGGTGCTTAGGTAGAGGGCAGTCATTGGCTGTGGTCAGTATGACGCAGAGACCAGTGATTGGTTATTACTACGAAAGACAGATCAGAAACGAAACTGATACTGGTTTTTTCTTTACCGAGGATTCCCAGCCTGACGACGGGGAATATTCATGAGCATGTGAATCCATGCCAGACCCATGCTGGAGAACAACAGTTACAGGTAAGTAACTTGTTCCTTCAAAGGGCTAAAGAACAATACAAGAAAGGAGCAGACCAACATCGGAAGGAAGCCCCCCAATATCAAGTAGGAGATCAAGTCTGGTTATCCACCAAATATTTACCTCTAAAAGGACCACGCACATTCAACCCAAGATACCTTGGTCCCTATTCCATCACTACCATAGTAAATCCAGTAGCGGTCAAGTTGGACTTGCCCCCTCACATGAAGATACATCCGGTCTTCCACGTCTCTCTATTAAAACCCGTGCAACCTCAAACCCGACTAACTACATCTCCAAAACCTATTCTAGTTGATGGAGAACTCGAGTTTGAAGTCAAAAGCATCCTGGATTCCAAGATCTCCAAATCTAAACTATTTTACCTGATTGACTGGAAAGGCTACGGTCCCCAAGAAAGATCCTGGGAACCTGCAGAATATGTCCACGCGCCTCGTCTAATCAAAAGATTTCATCGAACATTTCCTAACAAGCCCAAACCCCCGGAGAAGCCCGGTTTGGGAGGGGCCTTGAGGGGGGGTGCTGTCATGATCTCTGCTTCCAAAAGATCAGGACTTGCCCGACTCCCTTGGAAGCAGACCCATAACCCCGGTTCCGAGTGCCAGCCAGTCCCAATTGGGACCTTTTGGACCCTGTCCTGCCGCCAGTGGCACCAGGCTCATAAAGATGCCCAGTCCCAGCGCTGGAAGCGCCGGGCTCATAATGCTTGGGTGGACTTACCTGCAGCAGACCATGCTGCTTACTTACCTGCCAGTTGAACCCCTGATCCTCTTCTGTTTGGGACTACTTTTCCTGTTGGGTGGGGCAGGAGCCACTCCCTAGGTTCAGAACACTGGAACTCTTCTGGAAAGCAGGAACTCTTTTCTTACCTAGGCGTGGCTGTGGAAGGAGACACCTAAGCACTACAGGAGGCTATTTAAACCACACCCGATGGATGAATCTTGCTTTGCGTTATTCTGCATTCTCTGCAGCAGAACGCTCATCATGTCTTCTGCTTCTGATCCTGGGCCTAAGGAAACAAAGGCTTACCATCCTGGAATCCATTCTTCAGCAGCACCTGTAAAGACAAAGCAAGAACAGGTTAGCACTACGGTCTTCAGTGGCAGCGCATCTCTTACCTGGTCCATCGGCTGTCACCAACGCCTCGCGCTGCATTCCGGCATCTGAAAGACAAAGGCTTACCTACTCTTCGCATGCTCCGGAGGTCTTCGCACTGCATTCCGGCATCTGAAAGACAAAAGCTTACCAGCTCTTTGCACGCTCCGGAGGCCTTCAGCGCTGCATCCCGCATCTGAAAGACAAAAGAAGGTGCGTTTAAAGACATTGGGCAACTTTATTACTCACGTGCCATTACTCCTTCCCACGCCGAATCCAGTGGGTATTCCAGCACCCTTCAGCTTCTCTAAAGCTCCGAACTTGTACCTGCAAGATAAAAGGAACAGTTAGTGCGCATCGTGAAGCAGGCTACAAGCGCTTACTTACGTGCTTCCAGGCGCTTCTATTCCTCACGCGGGTTCGATCCTCAACTCTCATCAGCCCGCCATCCGCCATCGCCAGAACCCTGCAAAACAAGAGATATCATTACAAAAGACTTTTAAGACATTTGAAGTGCCCAGAACTTACCGTTCGTGCAATTAACGACGGACAGCAGTCCTCTGAGGTCAAGAGGCCTGCACCCTTATCCAGTGAAGAAACTGGTTACGGCACCCTTCCCCTGAGGCAGATGGAGAGCTCGGCGTTCACTTACCTAAGGTGAGGGCGTTAACCTTTGGGGTTCTACAGGAGAAGAGAAAGGGAAGAGGAGAGAGGCACCCAATAACCCCAGTTCATTAATCCCATATTTTCTATCTGCAGACATCTTACTCTTCGAGTCAGACATACAGTGCACAGAGGTCCAGCCCAAAGAGCCAACCGTGTGTTACACATCACCTTTGAAGATACGGCATTCACCCAGTCAAGACCGGCGCCTCTGCGGGAATCAGGTGAGCGTTACAATGCTAGCCTCAAGGTGAGGTGCCTCCAGCTCCACCCTGCGGCCAATTGGGATCAGAAGACGTGGTCTCAGTGGGACAGGATCCCATTACGTCTACCCCTGCTGCCCGATCTTAGCTGGTGGCTGCTGGATTGCAATGTTTCAGTGGGAGCCCTGTAAGGAAGGCATGGTATCAAGAATAGACAGACACAAGTGATCACAGTTCAAAGGTGTTTATTAAACTGTAAAGGTAGGTTGGAAAAACACCTAATCTAAACAAAAATCTAAGATGGGAGCAAGCTTTGACCATCAAATAATGATAAGCAGTCCTAGTGGCGTTGTCAGTTAAAAGGGGCTATACTAAGAAAAACCTATTGCCAATCCTTCCGCTAAATACAGAAAGAAGTGTGGGATAATGTTCTTAAGAAAGAAGTAAGTGTTCACAAATGATAAGTCAGGATGCAGTACTTGAGGTCTCCCTTCCCCATGTTTTCAGCACAGGACAAGGTGGGACTTTGGAGGACAACACACGCTCGCGCTTTCCCAGCATGAGCTATCAGTTCGGCTTTCAACAATCAGGGCACTCGGTGGATAAGACTCTTTTCTATCAAAAAGTCTCTTTCTGCCGTGGGCCTGATGTATTCAAATAATAAATAAAGAGTTCCTTTTCACAGATAAAACGGGTGATGTCTTTCATCTCTGGATCCCCCTCTTGCGGGCGCAGATCCCTAGAAAGTTCTTATCCATATCAAGATCTTCAGAGGTTGTCCCTCCTGATTCTGAGGATCTGATAGTTCAAATAATCAAACAAAAAAGTTCAACAAAACCTCTTCTCTCTGTATTTGGGTGATAGTTCTTCACTCCAAAGTTTCCCCTCTAAGACCCCTCTCAAATATCACTTGACTTTATCTCGTTCCCTCTGGCATATCATGCATTCAAAAGGCTTTTCCCTCTTGTATTTTGATTTGTTGCACTCACAGGTCATGGGTGTTTTCTTTTCACCCTTGGATTGTCACAACCCTCGCCCAAAACCCCCTATGGCAAACCCATTGGCCAGGTGGAGTCAGGATTCGGGCCTCTAGAGCCTGGCATCCTCTTCAAAAGCCCTCATGGGGCCAGTCCTGGCGCCTCAGGCTCATACACCATGAAAACAATGTGCTTGGGAACTACTTTATTGTATTGTCAGCCAACATGGAGGCATCCACAAAGCTTGGTTCCTAAGAATCAAGCTATGCGGTCTAGTGTTTTGGGTGTGGTAGCCTAGGGACTACTTTACCTGGACTATTTTGTTGGGGCTATTTAAACCACACCCGAGCAAGAAAACACGCTTCGTGTTACTTTGCAGCTTGCAACGTGACGCTCACCGTGTCCAGCTATTCCCTCGGAGAAGCAGAACCTGCAAGGAGACAAAAGGAACATCATTAGCAGCAGCATCTTACCTGCAGTCTTCATCTTTAAACACTTGCAGCTACTGAGAACAGCTTCCTCGAATCTGCACGCCTCCCGGACAGAATGACCTGAAAGAGGAAGATAGAGGCAACATTAAAGAAAGCAGTAGAGACATTTACAAATTACGAACTGCTCAAAAGGCTTACCTGGCTGGTCGCCTCTCGGCTGGCACCACTCCGGACATTCCACTCGTGCTGAAGACCACCGCGACCTACAAGGAAGGAAAACACAGGTTAGCAAAGGCAAGACTTCGCAGCGCTGCGCATAGCGCTTACTTACCGCATCATAGCGCTCTTAATGCGCCATCATTTACCAGCGGGGCTCAACCAAGCCAGTTCGCCGCGCTGAAGCTCTGCATGCCTAAGGGAGAAAAAAGAGACATTTTAAACAAAGAAAGGCATGCAGGATAGCAACAAAACTAAAGAACAGCAATAAGACCTACCTGAACAATATCAAATGGGCCGACGTCAGTGGAGTAACTGGACCGCACTCGCCCATGAAAGACAACGCGCCCCTGCAAGGAAGGCAGGACGGAGAGCACGCCTAATTCTACCACAAGGTGAGGAGAGGGCGCCAGAGGGACTGAAATCATACGGGGGTGGAGGGAGGATACTTACCCCAGTCGGTCAGTCTTGAACACAGTTCTCCTGTATTTTCAGGCAGAACCTTCCCTGCAGACCACATCAGGGCAAAGCTGAGAAGCATACCAGTGAGTAACACGGCTGGGGTGGCGTCCCTGTGGATACCAGGTGAGCGTAACAGATCCCCCTCTTCCCGGGCTCAGATCTGACTCGACTGTTCGCCTCCCTTGATCAGGTTCACTATGGCTTATCTGGTCACTTATCTGGTGACTTCCGTAAAATGTCTTTTTGTACAGTTCACTATGGACATCCCTCTGCCGGGTTCACTCTTATCAACACATTGTATTTCGGGACTTAGACTTCGCTCCCCTTTGTCGGCATCTCTCGTTCGGGTTCACGTTTGCCAATCTGTCGATCGTACCTTTTCTCAGTCAACTCTTACGATGCTTGATTCGTTTTCCTTAGCTTCACAATCAAGCTTCACAATCATCTGTTGGTCAAAGACTTTCAAATGTACAGAAGATTTTACTAGACCCCTTTAGGACCACTTTGACCCCTCTTCTCGCCTTTCCCAAGGCCTTCTGGTTCTGGTAGTTTCAGTAATCGGGTAATCGGCCAGTGTTTCTTGAGTGAGCACCCACATGGTGCCGGACTCCTCTGTTGTAGGTTTTCCCCTTTTCTCATCAATCACTCTTTATGCTTTCAAAGTTCAAATAGCTATTTGCTACTTTTCGTCAACATAGTTCGGTTTCTTTATCTACTCTCCCCTTGACTCAGTGGCTATGATGAACCGCTTGGCTTTCTTCCTCTTTGGAGTCAAGGTTGGTACCACGAGACAAGTGCCTCTCCCCGGCTTGGTTATCAGCAGAGGAGGGTCTCGTGTACCGTTGACATATGCTGCAATAAACGCTGGCTGTTTGCAGTCTTATAATTCCTTCTGCAGAGGTTTCACGGGAATTGGTCGGCAAGGGCAAGGTTGCTTCTCTCCTTGTCACCCTCTCCGTATGCGCCGTCTTTCTCCTTCTCTTGAACTGCCGTGCCTGGATAGCTGTCTTGTCGTGTGGTCTGCCTTGCTCGTCTGGTTCTCTCATGCTCCACCTTTTTTTCCGTGTGGGGAAGGGAAAGGGCCATCAGGGGTGTCTGATTCAGGTCATTTGCCTGACTTTGCCTGACCCTTGTGTTGGGACAGGTCAGGTAGTTTGTCCGTCGTCTTTCATGATGTGCGAAAGTGTTAGTCGGAAAGGGGGGGGGTAGAGTGTTTGAATATCCTACATGGTAGGAGGAGGAAAAGGTATTGAAAGAAGGGGGGGGATACTGCATCTCACACGTCGGTGTCCCACTTCCACCCCCCAAGGACCCCCATCCAGTTGATCCTTCCTCACTGGTACACCCCCAGGAATTGGATCCAATAGCGATGGCTGTGTCCTGGCCAACGGATGACAGATCCCTGGGTAGTAGTTAGGGAGACAGTTTCAGGTTTCTCACAACCCGATTCACCCAATTGGTGCCTACACTGGTGGTGACGACAAAGTCCTCTTTCGGGCTGGGAGCTACTCTGAAGTGCTACGCGATTCGAGTATGGTCCAGGACAGAAGCCCTTCTGCATATCAATTTGCTCGAGCTCAGGGCAGTGGGCCTGGCCCTCAAATAGTTTTTGCCCCTCATCAGAAACAAGTCGGTCCTGGTGTTAGGGAGAATTCTCATTCTATGGCTAATTTCCCTTACCTATAGAGTCCCCCAGCAGCTTTGCTGGATTTGAAGGGGTTTTTTTTTTTCTCCTGCTAAGAGTGAGACTCTTTTTCCCACTCTTAGGCATATTTGCTATGTGTGTTCTAGGCTATTTTTTGTGTTCAATGTCTATGGGGTTTATCTTGCCCTCATAGGAACCTACTTTATACACATGTTTTACACAGCACCCTCCGTGCAGTAACACAGGGGTGTCATAGTGACCCCCCAACATAGACTCCATACCATGGGACCGACTATTGTCTCCCAGGGCATGTAAAGTCCCCTTTGACTTTACTAGTCAATAGTTCTGAAGTAAACCAGTACAAACCATCTTACAATAGAGGTACTGGCAAGGGTTAATCATTTTCCCCTTATGTTCATTTTGGAGAGGGTGCTGTACAGTCCCTTTCTCAAAAGTTTCTGGCTGGTGGCAGTTGTTACTACCAAAAAAATTTGCCCGCAAATTTTTCCCTATGGGATTTTACCATTGTTCGAGGTTACCACAATTACTTAAAGCCTCTAACATACCGCCGGTTTATTTTTATATTAACTTTACTCCGGTAGGTTTTATTTGCCATAACTTTTATATAATTCTTTTTCGTGTCTTTCTCTAAGATCCAAACCCAGGTCGGGGATACTTTGTTTGTCCTTTTGGCGGGCTTTCGCCAAGAAGCCTTCCTTTCGGCGCCACTGAGTCTGGGGTGGACCCATTGTGTGGGACCCAAATCGCACTCTGCCCTGATAGGCAGGAAGACCACTCCACTGTGTGAGTGACAGCTAGGCTATATGAATGGGGGTCTTTTTGCATAAAAGCAGGGTCCTGAGGACTGGAAGAGCAAGACGTCGCCACTGGAACTAAGAAGCCGAAGAGGAGAGAAGCTGAAGACATCTGCAACAACTGAACCACCGGTGAAGCCCTGCTGCAGCATCTCACCACTTTTCTTCACACAACGAGAGAAGATATTCATCTGCAAGAGCCTTCTTCCCTTGAGCTGGTGGGGCCAACCAGTTTGCCAATCACCTTCCAGGACCTGCCTTGGTCGAATCGCCAGTGCCCTGCACTCAGAGACCGGATAGCCAGTCACCCGTCCACCACGACCGCGTACCTTTTAATCCGTTTCGGCATCACTGCGGCTGGTTTTCTTCCCTGGGCAGTGCAGTAACTCGAACCTTCCTCCATGACAAGAGCCTCTCTTCTTCTGCTGGACAAAACAAACTGCAGGAACTGCCAGGAACCACTGCCACCGCAGGAGCCGCTTCCACTTTTTTAGGTACATTGTTCCGCCAGGCCTCCCGTTTCGCGGGGTATTGCTAAAGGTGTTTGAAATCCTTTACCTACCTCCTGGGTTGTTACTAAATCTGTTATAACTGCCTTCTCTAGATTGCTTCTCACCTAGAAATGTGTCGGTGCACCTAACTCTTATAACCACCTTTTCCTTCCCTCTTTTTAAACTTGTGAAGTGCCATTTTGCTCGGTTTTCACCTCAGTATTATACATGCTTAAGTACTGCCTTGCCTAAACTTGTTCACAATCTTATTGGGAAGTGTTGCTAGGGTGCTTAAGAGTATATTCTTGTATAACTTGTTCTTTCCCTCCCTTGTGAGAAATTCTTAGTGCCATTTGTGTTTGGTTTTCACTGTGCCGTTTTGCTCAGTTTTCACTCGTGCTAAAACTTGTCTACAATTTAATCAGGGAGTTGTGTATACTTTTCTTGACTGATTTTAACTTGCTTTAATAACTGTGATTGATGTGTTGACTAGAAGTGTGTAAAATAAATATATATATTCTTTTTAATACAAAGCGTTGATCAGTGTTTACTTTTGCCATAGTATTGTAGTCCTATTGTGTAAACCCTAAATACTGCTCATCTCCCTCTTATAAGTCTGACTGCTTAGCCACACATGGAACAAACGTGTGTCGAAAATCGTAGCACAAGCAGGCGCAAGCATGAAAAAACACGCGCACGTGTGCGATTCATGGAAGTCCCTGCGCGTGATTTCCTTGGGATGTGCGCCAAACCCGAGCGTGGCGCACGCGGGCGCACACGTCATTGCAACAGCTCAAACTCCGTGCGCAACGCACACAGGGAAATCGCACAACATCCGCACACACACCAAAAAGGGGGCAGGACACGGGGCGTAACACGCGGAATGGGGAACAACGCGTGAAAAAGAAGGCGTAACTGGGGGTGTACTGCTGGGAAGTACACGCAACGCCCACACACACGCGAACCACACGTATTCACGGAATCGAATAGGGCAAACCCACGCACGGGCAAAGACACGCACAGGCCTAAACACGTCCACCACACAAAGACAGGCGGTCTCATCCCTGAGCATTACAAACGTGTGCGCAAACAAAAAGCATGTATATACAGCCATGATGAAGTCCCATACTGTGGCCCCCTAGGATAAATGATGTGCATGCAACACACAGGCACCTCATAAAAAGAAGAAAAAGAGACAAGCGCCCCCCAGTAGCCCATGTGCGTGCAAAAATGACACACGTAGCACGGTGTGGCAGCCAGGAGCCCAAAGAAAACGTAGGCGATCAACAGGCAGGCCAGTATGGCCATAAAAAAAGGGGTACGCGACAAACACGGACACCCGCTGTGTGAAAAATAGTGTGTGCATGTATTTCGGGGGTGCGTGGGAAGTTTCACACGCGAAAGGGCCCTGTGCGAGTGGGGTACGTGTATTACTGGGGTGCGCGGAAAGTTTCACATGTGACAGGGCCCTGTGCGAGTGGGGTATGTGTATTACTGGGGTGCGCGGGAAGTTTCACACGCGAAAGGGCCCTGTGCGAGTGGGGTACGTGTATTACTGGGGTGCGCGGGAAGTTTTACACGCGATTGGCCCTGTGCGAGTGGGGTACGTGTATTACTGGGGTTAGCGTGAAGTTTTACATGCGAAAGGGCCCTGTGAGAGTGGGGTACGTGTATTACTCAGGTGCGCGGGAAGTTTTACACGCGATTGGCCCTGTGCGAGTGGGGTACCACTCACCATCTGCCTTGTGTGTAGAAGAACGCGTAGCCAACACCCACCCGCTGTGAAGTAATAGCGTGTGAACCCCAACAGCTGGAAAACACACACCTGCACCCCACGAAAAGCACGCACAGAGCAATGGAAAGCCACGTGGGATCTTCAACCCGTGCCAGGGAAACGCCTGTGTGCGATACGTCACAGATGCGCTTACGCGCTAAGGGCCTTTGGTCCAATGAAATCGCGTACGTGTGCTGACGCGCTTACGCACTAAGGGCCTTTCCTCGGATTTCACACTGATGTGCACTTTTTTCACATGCCAATTCACTCCGTATCAAGCTGGCCACGCGTACACACACGGAAGACCATGCTCCTGCCCTGAAGGCCATTTTCCTGCCCCCCAGAGCCCTGAGCACGCTCCCACCTGCCATCTGCTGCTGCCTGACTGCCTGCTGCCCATGTGCCCTGCTATTTGGTGCCTGCACGTCAGCCAGGGTTCCAATTGCTGTGTCCACCCCTGCTGGAACAGAAGACTCCCGACTGGGATACCATCGCTCCACAGCCCAGGCCCAGGACCCAGTTGCCCACCCACGCCTGCTTCGGGGGTCACCATGTTGGGCAAACACCATCTGAGACCACTGGCGACCCCCAGCCAGAGAGGCAGAGGGCCACCAGCTTCAGTGTGAAGGAAGCTGGTGTCCTGGTGGAGCATGTCCTGGGGCATTATGATGCCCTCTTTGGAACATCACGCGCCAACAAGGACGGACGGGAGAGGATCTGGAACGACGTAGTGGTTGCCATCAATGCGGAGGGGGTGGCAACCCGCGACATCAAGCACGTCAAGAAGCGCTGGGAGGACTTCAGGTCCAGGACCCTCCACAAGGCCCGGCGCCTCGCGGAGGGGGGCCGGGTCAGCATGAGTGACATCCAGATGAGGGCCCTGGAACACGTATGCACAACGCTCCATGCCCAGATCCTTCAGAGGAAGACCCGTCTGGAGTTGAGCGGTAAGTGGCCAAGCATTGGTGTGCGAGACAGGGCATGTTGCAGTGTGCTGGTAGTCTGATACTTGCCTGTATGTGTGACATGCGCCATGTATGGATGTGTGTGTGCAGGGACATCATGGTCATGCATGTGAGACCAGTAATGTGCGAACCACATGGTTGGTGCATGAGTTCCAATGCTACATGGGGAGCTGTATGGCAAATGCACACATGAAAGCATACCAGTGTCTGTTCTTGTACATGGTGGGGGTGTGAGGGATGGGTGCTGCTGCCATGTACATGTATGGTGCACATGTGTGTGTGTCTGAGAAGTGTGTCTGTGACTTCGATACGCCATGGATTCATGACACATGTCCGTGATAATGTGTAGATTCACTCATGCAGTGCGGTCACCGTTGTATGCACTGTGTCTATCCACTGTGTCTGTGGTGTACAAGGCATGATGCATGACCCTCCGGTGATGTGTGTGCATGGGATCAGTGTGAGCCAGGATGCATGTGAGTTTGAAGGCAACATTTTGATTAATAGAGGCCCTTGTACATGGATGCTGATGTTGATTTCAGGTGCCATGCCTGTTTATGCATGTGTGTTGCGTGCATTCACCCATTTGTTGTGGATGGACAGGATGGAAGTGACGTTAGACACTGCCACTCATGTATTATTGCTTCCTGTCTAGGGGAATATTGTACTGTACCCTTATGCTTGTGTTCTATGTCTCCTTCTACGCAGCGTCAAGTGAAGAAAAGGGCGGAAACGGCGCTGTGGAGCCAAGCGGCGGGGATGCCTCCACTGGGCGGCGATACAAGGCCCAGCCACCCTCCCAGGACTTGCCATCATCCGGGAGCGAGGGGGCTGGTGCCGCGTCTGCCACTATGGCTGTGGCGGAAGGGCCGGGTGAGCCCCCACAGGGGCTTGCAATTGCGGAAGGCGGTACGGAGACATCCAGGTTGGTGGTCTCCACAGAGGAGGAGGAGCCCGCTACTGAGCCGCACATGGGGCCTGGTGGGGGTAGTGCCACTGGTGCAAGTGGTGCAGTCCAGGGCCAGGGTCAGGGTCAGGAGGCAGCACAGGTCACCGCGGAGGGGCCTGTGCATGTCCTTGTCCTTGAATCTGTGACTGCACCACCATTCACCAGCAGGGAGGCCCCGTCCCAGGCCCGTCCGCAGGTAGGGGAGAGTGCCATGTCATCTGCCTCTCCACTACCTGCGGACGAGGGGTCCCATGAACGTATGGGCTCCGTCCTGATTGGTGTCGCATTGCGCACGCGTGACATTCGTGATGACGTGCGTTCTTCCTGGGCAGAGAACGCACGCCATCACGAAGAGCAGCGTCACGACGTGGCACTGTTGGTAGGGGCCCTGGTTGGTGGGTTCGTACATGTGACGTGCACTCTGGCGGACCTCTCCTCCTCTGTGGAGACTATGCGCCAGTCGTTCTCCCTGCCGTCTTCCGGCCCAGATTCCACCAGGGCCCCCTGTGGACCTGGCCTGACCAACACAGCCAGCTTGGTGGAGATCCCATCCCTGTCACAGTCGGGAGTCGGCGGTCCAGCAGGGGTGGACACCACAACTGGAGACCAGCTGATGGAGGATGTGCAGGCATCATCGGACAGGGCACATGGAGAGCAGGAGCAGGCTCTAGGTGGGAGCAATGATGGCTCGGGCCATGGACATCAGGGGGGCAGGCATCGGCCAGAGGGCAGGAGGACCCTGGAATGGATGTGTCTTCTGTGTGGCTGCGGTTGGGCCAGCGTATAGGTGCGGAGCGGCGGCGGGCGGAAGAGGCGTGGCTCACCATGGTCAGGGCGGAGTTCTCCATGCGTCGTTCGTTGAGGCGGGCAGAGTGCCTCGAGGCGACTCGCAGGGAGTTGGAACAGGCCATGAGTGCCTCCCTGCAAGGCCTCGGGGCCAGGGCAGAGGCCCGCCTCCGGGACATCGACATGGAGTTCGATGATGCCCTGGCCCGGGGCACCACAGAGTGAGCCGCAGGACTTGCCCGCCGCCATTGTATATAGTTAGATAGTGTTAGGTTTCCTTTCCTTTTTTTTTTTATTTTGGTTGCACTTGGACAATGCACCACGATTTTGTATATAGTTTTTTATTAGGTAGTATTTTTGGTAGGTTTCATTTCATCAGTTGGGCTCATGGACCCTGGATTGTTCATTTGTACATAGTTCACCATTGGATTATTCTCATTTTTTTTATTTTCACCCTGGAGCAATGGATTTCACTTTCTTTTTCCCCTTGGATTTGCTTTGTTGGACTGTGACTTTGGACACCATTTCTTTTGGATTTCTTTGAATTATGATTTCTTGTTTTTTATTCTTTTACGGACTTGCAGCATTTCTTTAATTACTCCCATTGTTGTGTGTTTTCTTTTAATTACATTCATGTTGTGTTTAATACATTTTTTTCTTCATACTTCAATGTGTGGTATTATCTCATTGGTTTCATGCATGTCATGATATGGGTTTTCACATTCACCTGCACCCATTGTGTGTGTGTGACGGACATGCGCTCATTTACATACTTGCCTTTGGGGTTGTATCATGTAATTGGCTTTTCTATGTGGGTGTATGCAATACTTGGTTGGGTCTTTGGGCTGGGGAGGCTGGCCATAAGGGCCATGATTGAGGATTGTCATGACGTGGGGGCAGGGGGACATGAGGGGGACATGAGTGGGGGCCTGCTGGCAGGTGCCCTGCACTGCTGGGGGGTGGGGGTGCAGGGGGACATGAGTGGGGGCCTGCTGGCAGGTGCCCTGCACTGCTGGGGGTGGGGGTGCAGGGGGACATGAGTGGGGGCCTGCTGGCAGGTGCCCTGCACTGCTGGGGGGTGGGGCTGCAGGGGGACATGAGTGGGGGCCTGCTGGCCGGTGCCCTGCACTGCTGAGGGGTGGGGGTGCAAGTGGACAAGAGTGGGGGCCTGCTGGCAGGTGCCCTGCACTGCTGGGGGGTGGGGGTGCAGGGGGACATGAGTTGGTGATCAGTAGTGCAAGCTGACATGTGACTTGGCTGGGGGGCATGCCCATGGTGGATGGGCTGCCTGCTTGACATGACCAGGGGTGCAGGGTAGTCCCCTGTGGTGTGGGCTGCCTGCAGGGGTCGTGGAGGGTGTAGAGGGAAGACCTGGGAGGACGCACACTGCCAATTCACGTGTAGGACTCCCCGCGCACCCCCGAAATACACGTACCCTGCTTAAATTACGTGTGAGACTTCACGCAAACCCCAGTTATACACGTACCCCACTCGCACAGGGCCAATCGCGTGTGAAACTTCCCGCGAACCCCAGTAATACACATACCCCACTCGCACAGGGCCTATCGTGTGTGAAACTTCCCGCGAACCCCAGTAATACACGTACCCCACTCGCACAGGGCCAATCACGTGTGAAACTTCCCGCGAACCCCAGTAATACACGTACCCCACTCGCACAGGGCCTATCGCGTGTGAAACTTCCCGCGAACCCCAGTAATACACGTACCCCACTCGCACAGGGCCAATCCCGTGTGAAACTTCCTGCGAACCCCAGTAATACACGTACCTCACTCGCACAGGGCCAATCTCATGTGAAACTTCCCGCGAACCCCAGTAATACACATTCCCCGCTTCCCGTGTGCTGTGTGGCTGTCACGTCTCCCATTGCTCGCCCTATCAGGAATCACACGATCACATGCCCCACACCACACCTACCCACAGGAGCAGTCCCTGCACACAGAGAGAACCAGCAGTCTGCCTGGCGTAGGAGGACACCAGCCTGTAGCCCCGGCGTCTACCGTCCTTCGTTTCGCTGGTAGTTGCCATGGAGACGCACTCGCGGCTGGCCACGCCCACGGAGACATCCACAGCAACCGCGATCATCCGGTGTCTCGTGACCACGTGATCATGTCACGTCTCGCAAGTCCGTGGGACAACATCACGGGACACATCACGTGACTGCTTAATCAGTTTAAAAGCATCTTGACAACGCGGGTACAGCGCTTCACAGCTGATCTCTTGAGGATTGTTTAGCGCTCTGGTTTACCTGCTTTTGATCACGGACTTTGCGACCTCGGACTGTTCTACGGACTTGTCTTGCCTGCTCCTCGGATTTCTGCCTCTTGGATCCCGCCTTGTTTTCCCCGGCTCCTCGACCTTGGAACCCTCTCTTGGACTGCCTTTGGATTATCCCCTCTGAACCTTGAATCTTGGAACTTGGTTTTGGCCTTCTTGCCATACTGGTCCATCCACATCAGACCCAGGTGTGACTCACCCACGAGCCGTGTAGAACGCCTCTTTCACCACCATCAGCAGTCTGTGGCTCTCGCCACGCTTAGGACCCCACCTACAGCACTCCTGGGTAAGACTTGTTACTACTGATTGTTACCTGTACCAATTGCATTGCTCCTGTTTAACCATCACCCATTGCCTTACAGTGGTCAGGGGGTCCTTCCGGCGTTCCTGCTACCTGATTGACGGCTGAACACACCTGTGGCCTCAAAGATTGCAAAGGCAGTGTATCATTTCTGTCTGTGCGGTACTTGGGGACAGAGGTACAATAATCTGCACGACCATCAAGATCAGAACAGTGGCGGCCATGTATACTGGTACACGGTTAGCGCAGCCCTTTGCGCTGGATTGGGGATTTTGATGGCTTTTCCCTGCGCGAGGGGCGTTCTTGGGGGCGTAACTGGCGCTGCTGCAGGGTCGCTGCGCCACTGTGCGCTATGGCTGGTTTTAGTAGCTAAAATCCATGAATACGCTGTGCGCGGAAATGGATTTTAGCGCACGCGGCTGGCGCAGACAATCGCACGCGCACACTGTGCGCCAGCCGCGTGCACCACTTGTGCGCTAAATTCTTTGAATTACCCCCTTAATCTTTGTGGTACAGACTGATACCAAAGGGGATTTATTGCATATACCTGTAGTCTTAATCTTCTGTAGTGCTCCCTAAGGGAACTGCACAGGATTCTGCCTAACACCTGGTCAGGACTGACAATTCTACAATGTTTTACCTGAATAGGCAGGGTGGCAACCGTTCCACCCGCCTCTGTATCATTCTGGGAATGGGTCTTGACGCGGGGGATTTTTGCTTTTAGCAGTCAACCTCACAGGGGACCACAGTGCAGAAGCGGACCAGCTGAGCCGCCTGGTGTTCAACACCTACGACTGGGAGTTGCACACTGACTCCTTATTGCCTCTGTTCCAGCATTGCGGGTTGGCGTACCTGGATTTGTTTGATCCCCTCTGAATTGAAAATGCCCCCAGTTTGCTTCATAGGTAGGTCGGGGGTCTCTAGGAGATGCCTTCCAGATCTTGGCACGGCTGCAGGTGTTATGCGTTCCCACCCAGCCCTCTGCTCCAACGGACCCTCAGCAACTTTCAGGCTTTGGTGGGTTGCAGCCTCATCAGGATTGCACACCACTGCCTTTGAAACCCTGGATTTTGGATCTGCTTTGCTCCCAGGTTCCCGTCCACTGTCCGATCTCCAGCAGGGGATTCCTGACACGGCGGGGCATTGGAACATCCGGACTCTGCCAAGCTGGCGGCCTGGTTCCTGACCGGCTCCGGCTTCAGCATGCTCAATTTTCAGATGACAACTGGGACATCGTTCAGCTGGCCCGGAGGCCTTCGACTCGGTCCCAGTATAAGAGTAAATGGACTAGATTCTGCCATTGGACTCGTGACAGGGGTCTGGACCCTGTCACCTGTCCTCTGGATGACGTACTGGCTTTTTCAGCACATCTGGTTTGTCTGGATTTCAGGTGTATATGTGCCGCTCTTATTTGGCAGCCATTGGGGCTTACAAGAATTCCCCAGAACATGTATTATCTCCGGCCAACTCAGTGGTTAAGGCCCACCTTAAGGGGCTGCCAGGGCCTTTTCAGTCAGTGCATAGGCCGCACCTAGTCTGGGACCTCAGTGTGGTTCTTGCAGCTGTGCAGCGCAAGCCTTTCGAGCCTGTGGCCTCTGTGGACATCCGCTTGGTGACATTAAAGACAGTTTTACTGGTGACTCACACCCTGCGCGCAGGGTTAGTGAGCTGCAGGCGTTGTCCTCGTGCAAGCCCTTCACCACGTTTCAAGACAACAAGGTCATCTTGCGCACACACCCTATCTTCTTGCCCAAGGTGGTCTCTCCATTTCATCTGAATCAAGAGATCTGCTTGCCGGTGTTCTTCCCGAACCCGCAGTCCGAGACGAAGAGGGCCTTGCATTCCTTGGATCTTCAGGAAATCAGAGGCATTGTTCGTGACTTTTGGGGCTCCTTCCCCGGCTCTCGGGCTTCCAAGGCTTCCATCACCTGTTGGATGGTTCAGGCCATCTCTGAGGCGTACTCGCCCATGGGCAAACGTGTTCCTGAAGGGATTCATGCCCATGCCGTCAGAAGGCCACGGCCGTCGTGTTTCAAAGACATGCTTCTTGGGATGTCATCAGCAAGGCGGCTACGTGGGCCACTCCGTCGGCCTTCTGTAAGCACTACTCACTGGACACCAGCTCCAGGCGCAATGCAGAGTTTGGTCAGGCGGTTCTGAAGAACCTTTTTACTTCCTCCTAGATATGTGGCAGGTTATCACAGCTCCACCCTATGTTATTGTTCGGTGGAATCACCCACAAGGATGCAGGAAAGGGGACGGGATGTATGAGTAATTAAAGGTACTCACCGTAGTGACTAGAGTACTCATAGTCCCCTTTCCTCCATACATCCCACAACGCCTTCCCCCACTAGTAGCCAAGGGCTAATAAGTACTAAGAGTAGCCAGGTATTTAAGGGGACTGGGGTGAGGTACCAGATGGCGTGGCGTTCCCACGCCCGAGTCCGGCCGTACCCCCACATGCTTTGCTAAATTTGATGGGGAAGCTCAATTTTCTTTATCCCAAATGTTCTGGTACCGTCCCCATGTTGGGTGATGCCCACAAGGACGGGGGAAAGGGGACTATGGACTATGAGTACACTAGTCACTAGAGGGCTGAGACATCACAGGCACATTTGGTTTTGTGGCTTCACTCACACAGCGAGCCCATGCTGAAATGGGCACATCAGGCTGTCCTGTATTTAGTGCTCACCATGTTTACTCCTGACATTGAGGCCATGTTGGTTTCTCTGCAAATATAGCACAGAGAGCTCCTGCAGGGAAATTGCATTTCATTAAAAAAAAATCTCATTCTGCTTACCTTCAAGTAAAGTCAGAGTGAGTCCAGACACACACTCCACAGTCTATTTACACCAGGGGGAATGCCTTTAGAAGTCTGTGGCAGGGAAGAGATAAATCCCAAATGGTGTGTCAGCCTTTTAAAGGCGAGGCCCTTGACCAAAACGATAAAGCACACACAGGTGAAAAAATGAAGCACAGCAAATCAAAGCCCCATACTCAATTCACATCCACGGTCCAGAACCTCACAGGAAGCCCAAGCCTAGGAGTGTGCACAGGGCTATTTAAGCCCCAGTGGTCAGGCAGTGTGGGTTTTGGACATAGGAGCTGATGACGAGAGTTTGGTGGAGATTGTAGACCGAGGAAGGAGTTAAGAGGTTGGAGAGGGAGGGAGGCATTTGGGCTGAGACGCAGTAGGCTGGATTAGGGCATCTGGAGGAAATTGAGATGAGACAGGAGATGGTGGTTGGAGGCTAGTGAGGTTGTAGCAGGCAAGATTGGGAAGGTATAAAAGGGCCGTTTTGTCCCAAGGCAGATATTAAGGGTGAGACCCCTAACTCGGGGGACCATGTATACAGTGAGAGGAGAAATGAGCATGTGGTGTGCTAGTGAGCTGAAGAAAGACCAGAGATGGTGAAGAGGGTAGAAGTCAGGAAAGTAAAGCAGGGAAGGGACGCAGGCCCTCTGAAAGCCTGCCTCTGTGAAAACCCAAGAGTAGGCCATTTTCTTCATGGCAAAGTTGAGGGGTCAAGGAGAAGATACCCTGAGAAGACCAGAGGGGAAAGAGTGTGGCGAATCCTTAAAACTGTAACTAAAGGCCAAAGCGAAGAGACGCAGAGAGTGAGAGTGCATTAAAGCCTTAAACAAAGAACTGAGGATTCAAGAGAACTGACCTAAAGAAGTCCAGAGGAAGGGTATAGGAACCCTTTAGACACTGAGTTTGAGAAAAAGAAGCACATAGAAGAAGGGTGTGGGAAACCCTTACGCCCGTGTTGAGTCCAAAGGGAAACCTCCTCAGAAATAAAAGAATGAATAGTGCAGGGACCTCTTTAAGCACTGAGTTGTGTTGCTCTGCAGGTCTACCCGCAGGCTCTCTAGACCACGAGAAGATTTGTTCATTTTCTTTGCTGCATTTGATTTTCCCCGTTTGTTGTTTTGGCCACCCTGTAATATATTGCAAAAATAGACAAAAATATAGCATTTATATCCTGGCCTGATCATTTATCTTTGTCACAACATGAAGTATGTTATCCAGGTCTCCCACAGGTCTGCAAGGACATTCTTTGGTGTGCATCTACGACCAACCTCCTTTTGGGCCCCATTCTGAAAGCCGTACCTGACAAACGTCCCTGATAGGATGGAGAGCTAATATGCAGGATCTTTCAATGAGTGGTCAATGGGAAGGCCAGGAGAGGCCCTTTCACATTACCCAGGATAGTTTGTCTGCCATTGCGATCCTTCTTAACTATCAATTAAAGGTTTGACTTTACACACGCTCACAGACCACATCACCACCATGTATTTCATCAACAAGATGGATGCTGTAGGGTGACTCAAGCTGCACAAGGAGGCCATGCTCCTTTGGTTTCAGACAATCGGAGCAACATTAATTTGACTGCTTCTCATCTCACTGGCTAGCTGAACATTCATTCAGACTCTCTGAGAAGGCACCCTGTAATCTCACATAAATGAGATCTTTACATGATGATTGTGTAGCTGATCTTCTATGTGGTGGGTTCCCCAGATCAACCAGTTTCCAAACACCTCGAACAAGTAGTGCGAGATTTTTTGCTCCAAGAAGTACCTTAAGTGAGGCACTGGTCCTTTCCCGAGAGCTTTACCTTGTGTATGCATTCCCTCCATTCATGCCGATTCCTTTGGTCTTGAGAAAGTTGAAGTAGAGCGCAACAGCTATTATCTGGATGGCTTTGTTCTGGGCATGGAGCACCTTGTGCCCATTCATGCTGGACATGCTGCTTTGCCTTTCTTGGAAGATCCCTTGGAAAGATGATCTACTGACTGCCTTTGGCAGAGTGCTTCTCCCTCAATGCCAGGATGCTGAGCCTACATGCCTGACTATTTTATAGGTTAAGGTTCAAGAATTGCAATCTCTCTGCAGCGGTTCTTGTTGTAATGCTCTCCTGAGGAGCTCACTCGCCAAGTCCATCTATTATTATTGCGTAGGGTTGGCTTTGTGTCTGGATCGGTAGTGTGACCCATTATCTTATTGCACCATTAGAGGTTTTGTTACTTTTTGTTGTCTTTGGCCCAATCTTCCTTCGATCAAGGCAAAGTTAAAGGATAGCTGTGTGCTCTCTTTTCTTTTTTTTTTAAGAAGACAGCTGAGAAAGGTTCTTACTTTTCTGGTTCCATGGTATTACAATTCTTTTCGGTGCTCAAAAATCAATTTCCTCCAAAACCCTTTATTCACCCATACTGGAATCGTAATTTGGTTCTGACTTTTCTCATGGGAGCTCTGTTTCAGCCCATCCATTCATGTCCTTTGCAAATTCTATCTTTTAATGGTGCCTTTTTGGTGGCTCTCACGTCTGCAAGGAGAGTGTCAGTTGCAAGTTCTATCTCTCACCTTTCTGCAGTTCTCGAAAGAAACAACACTTTACGAGTCAAACCTTTTTTGCCTCAGTGGTATCAGAATTCCATCTGCAACAGAACATCTACCTCTTGGTGTTCTTTCAAGCTCCTCATCCTTGTAAAACCAAGGAAAGATGTCATAGGCTCGATCCAAGAAGGGCTTTGAAATTGTACCTCTCCAGCACCAAGTTCTGTATGGAAGACCAGCATTTTGTGGGGTTTACAGAGTTTAAGAAAGGCAAGGCAATCAAGAAAGATGCCATCTCTAGATGGGTCCAGACTTGCTATGAACTGGCTCACATGAAAGTCCCGAAAGAGTTGGTAGTCACAAGGGGGTAGGCGTGACTTCTGTATTACAGAGGGGTGTCCTGAGTAAGGCAGAAGTGGCTGCGTGCCCCATCATGATTAAAAGGTAGAGCTGAGGAATTGGCACAGGTTCTTTGAGTATATGTATGGGTGATGTCACTTCTGGCACAAGACATTACCAGGGATACTTGGCAAGTTGGTCTCAGAGCTGCACAATGGCACCTGGTGGCTTTTGCAACATATTCTGGAGCATACTGCATCTGTTCTGTATTTCAGAAGAGGGAGAATCTGTTTTGGGAATTCTTGTTCATAAAGATCTTTACCTGAGGTAAGTCTTTTTTTTTTTGTAATCGCTGCTCTCTGTGCATTGGCACCAGGGCAAGCACTCAGGGGGTCTTATATTGAACACAAATATTTGCCTACAATCTACCACTTCTGCTTTGTAATACTCCGATATGATGAGGCATATACAAGAATAACTTGTTACTTGCTACCTGTAGCATGTTCTGTTCTCCAGTATGGGGTCTGGCATGGATTAACATGCTCATGAATATTCCCTGTCATCAGGCTGGGAATCCTTGGTAAAAGTAAAAACTGTTTCACTTTAGTTTATAAACTGTCTTTCTCCTATAAACCAATCACTGAGCTCTGGGTCATACTGCCCCAAGCCAATGACTGCCCTCTCCCTAAACTCCTCCTCTGGCAGCCATCTTTAGATTTGTATAGCACGTTCAAGTGTTGGGAGTCCTCGTGTTTCGCTCTTAGAGCTTTCTGCGTTTTTTGCGCTTTTTTGGCTAGGACACCCCTATTTTTTGTTCAATTAAGCCTTTGTGCTCCATCATTTATTCATCCGATTAACAGGGATACAATTTTCGTCATCTTTCATCTTCCCTCAGGGGCAAAATCGTTGAGTGTTTTCTTCTTGGAGGTTTCCAGAAGGCCATCAGGCCTACACCGCACCGGATCATTTCGGAGGAGAACGAGAACGGGGCTTCCCTCTTCAGGCTCTGCACCAGCTGTGGTTTATGGAATGTTTCACGAACGACACGCATTCCCAGTGCCTTTATTGTCTTCACCCGACACACAAGGAAGAAGATTGTGAGATCTGCCGTGGCTTTTCCAAGCACACGATAAAGGATCGGCACGTCTGTCTGGCGGCGTGGCTCAAAGCCAGGGCCTCTACCCCGTGTGGTCCACAGGGGCATGCCTCATCTGTATCCAGCCAGCCAGAGCAAGCTTCTAAGTCCTTTGAGGGCAAGGCAAGCACAGCGAATTCGCTTCCGTCGGGGTCGCTGCGAAAGCGGGTCCCGCGACAGTTAGGGCGCGTCCATCGTCTCCATCAGCCTCAATCTCCAGCCATCGCCCAGTTCTTCGTCAAAGAGAAAGTCAAATACCCCGGGGCAGCTGCGAGAGAATCCGGAGAAGGCCAAGCAGCCAGGTGATCCAGGCCAAATCATCCTCTTCTATCAAGATGGTTGCTGCCGCCCTCTGGAAGGCGAAAGTGGCTGACCCGGTCCAGGGTACACTGACGGCGGCCAGAGTGGCTCTTCCTCCCAGATGGGAGGCTTCGACCAAACCAGTGGAAAAGACCTTGTAGAAGAGGATGCTGTCCCTTAGCCCGAGGCCGACCCCTCAGGACCCAATGAAAGGGGGGGGGTCATGGAAGAGCTTGAGGGCACAGATATTTCTTTGTCCAACGTGGAAGACCTAGTTTCTGTCCACATCATCCCGGAGGAGGGTGGTGATGACGAGGAGATGGTCGAGGAGATGCCCGCCAGAGGCGGTGACGACAAGGACGACGTTGGAGGGGGCGATGACATAGGCGCTTGGCCCAGCAACCCTATTCCCCAGGCACCTCCCAGAGATCTGTCGCATGATATTATCTCGACCCTCCACACACTGGTGTCAGAGATTCAGAAGAGGATGCCGACGGCGCCGCCATCGACGACACCACCAGCGACGACCCCGTTGACACCGGGGCCACCACTGCCGAAGAAAAGGACATCCTACGCCTCCACTCCAACCATCACTGTCCCCCCCCCCCCCAGGGATACGGGACAGACACAGCAACGACGGATACCGACGACGACGGCAGTATCTCTCCGCCACCAAGAGCCAAGGGCTTCTCCGCCGGACGAAGTGGGTTCCTTCCACTCCATGTCACCCATGCGTTGTAACTCTTCCAACGTACCCTGGAAGAGAAGAAGCAGGAGGGCTTCCGGTATCCGCACCGGGAAGCAAAAAAAGACCATTCTGTCGGTACCGCTCCTGGACAACGTCTGGAATGAGGGGCTGGTGCTGTTGAAGAACCCTACTTCAGTCCCGGCGAGGAGGGACCGGCAAGAAAAGAAATGCTCGGTCCTGGAATCTGCACCCAAATGTCTGCGGTCACAACCACCATTGCCGGACTCGGTGTTCTCGGCTGCGGCTAGGAAGAAGTCGTCCAACCCGTCGTCAACCTTTGTCCCCCTGCACGGCGAGGGGGGAGAAATTGGACGCCGTGGGACAGGTCATTTACTCAGCGGCGACGACGGTCAAGTCGGCCAACGCCTTAGCGATCCTGGCCAGGTACGACTGGGAGCTATGGTACAAGATGGCTCTGATCCTAGATTTCATCACGGTGGACAAGCGGGCAGAGGCAATGGAGATCCTTCAGGAAGGCGAGGTGGCATCAGACCACACCATCACCCTGGCCCTGGACTTTGCGGATACAGGGTTCTGCCAGATTGCGAACAGGGTTTGCCTCCATCGTCGTGGCTGGCTGAAGGCCACCAACTTTAGACAGGAGGTCCAGACAAGGGTCCTGGACATGCCGTTCGGCGACAATCTTTTCAACAAGGCCGTCGATGAATCTCTTAAGGCCATCATGACTTACACAGAGACTGCCCGTGCCCTGGGCACGCTGCAACAGCACCGTCCGTCCTTTTAGTCCCTCAATAGGGAAGTCAGGTAGATCTTTGAAGAGTTTCGGCGCTGGATCATTCTCTTACAGCCAACCCTGCCGTTCCACGACCCAGGAAGCCTGTAGGGGCCGTTCCAAGGCCTTCAGAGGTGGGCTCAGTTGTTGTCAAGGCTCCCAGAGTGGCGCGGCAACCTCCAAGCAGGACTGAACCTGCCGGGACGGCGGGCCCTCACCCTTGCACCCCGGTGGGAGGACGACTGATGAACTTCGTCAGCACGGGGGAAAACATCTACATGATCAATGGGTGCTGGACGCTCTCGCCCACGGACGCACTTTGGCGTTTCGGCGAAAGTGTTCGCGAATACCACACTTGGCCCGGCCAGAACAACATATCAGGCCATGGTAAGAAAAGGGGCGATAGAGCTGGTTCCGGGTCGACTCCGCTGCTCTGGAGTTTACTCAAGATACTTTCTAGTAAGAAAGAAGACCGGGGGCTGGAGGCCCATTCTCGACCTACGATGACTCAACAAGTACATCATGTCCCAGAAATTCAGGATGGTCACGTTGCAGCACGTGCTCGGCCAAATGGAGGAGGGAGACTTTCTGTCGTCGTAGGATCTAGAGGACGCGTACTTCTACGTCCCCATTCACGAAAAACATTGCAAGTTCCTGTGCTTCGTCGTACAAGGGAAGCACTACCAGTTCAAGGCTCTCTCTCCCCTTTGGACTGAAGCCAGTGCCCAGAGTCTTTACGAAGTACCTGGCTCCAGTGGTGGCCCATCTGCGACTACAGGGAATTCATGTGTACCCATACCTCGACAGCTGTCTTATCCGGGCCAAGTCAAGGGACATTGCGTCAATCACACAGAGAGGACCATCCGGCGGCTGACGGATCTGCGGTTCTCTGTGAACTATACAAAATCCTGCTCGACTCCATCGCAGAACGTGCTGTTCCTGGGGTCCAGACTCAACACTCAACAGGATAGCGGCCTTTTGGGGCAACAGCTGTTGGCGCTGAAGATCGCCACGGTGAAGACCATCAAGTCGCTGCTCAGAATGGTTTATAGTCATAATATCGAAAAAATAATGCCGAAATACAAAAATGTCAACATTTTTTTTTAAAACAAATAAATTGAAAACATATAAATATAACAGAAAAAGTCATTTTTCGAAAAAGAAATGTCGAAAAAAAAGTCGACCAACAATGGTAATATAGCAATGTAAAGTGTCATCAATAGTACCGTTTAATTGGGGGGGGTTCCCCCCCAAACCCCCCCCACCCAACACCCCGCAGTCACCTTCCCTCCCCTTGTACGCAACAAATACCCATTTGTTTTTTTTGTACATGAAATACATTATGACTAATGAAAAACCCCACAGAATGATGGGTAGAAAGGGTTAAGCAAATAGGTGACAACCACGAGTAAAGAACCTTGCCTAAATACAGAGGAACAGATGACGGTTGTGAAAAACCGTCATTACCTGACAGAACCAAACGTCAGAGCGGACTACAGTGAATTGAATACAGTTACTTCAGGCTAAAGCAGGTAATATTAACATAACTAACATGTAACTAGATATTGAAATATCTTACTATAAATAAATGTGTGACAGGAATAGTAAAACAGTTTCTTTTCTACGTTGTTTTAGACTAAGAAATGGCAGACAAGGTGGAGTATATAGCTTCACAAAAGGGAGGAAAACAGATGGTTTACAATGCATATATTTACTATAAAGAAGCAGAAAAAAAAGAATGCACATATTGGAATTGCACTGAATATGGCAAAACAAAATGTAGCGCACGAGCAATAACTGAGGCTTCTAATATAAAGATAAAAGGCGAGCATAACCATCTGCCGGATAAAACAACTATTATAATTTAAAAAACACTTCACGAACTCAAACGAAAGGCAGTAGAAAACCAAGGTGAAGCAAGTGGTTCAGTAATATCAACTGTATGTGACAAGTTACCGTTACACATATCGGCACAAATGCATGGTGAAAAACTAATGCAGCGTACGGTAAACTGAAAAAAACAACAAAAAGAAAATCTGCCACCGGCACCAATGATATAAAATGATGTAACAATACCAGAAGTGTTTAAATTAACTACAAAAGGAGACAATTTCCACCATGCAACCATAGAAATAAACAACGAAAAAATACTAATCTTTTCAACTGCTACAAACTTCCAGCAACTGAGTCAAAGCCAACAATGGCAAAGTGACGCCACATTCAAAGTGTGCCCCCAACCATTTCAGCAATTTTTTACCATTCATGGAACAATAAATAACAGACTTATACCCCTTGTTTATGTTTTGATGCCAAAGAAAAGCAAAGAAACGTATAAAATCGTGTTTAACAAAATTAAAGACACTGTACCAGATTCACAACCCTCAAATAAAATCATGGATTTTGAAATAGCACAGATTAGAGCATTTTCTGCAATATATAAAGATACAAAGATACAAGGCTGTTTTTTTCATTTTACTCAAAGCATTTGGAGGAAACTACAGAAACTGGGACTAAGCACAAAATATACAGAAGACAGTACTTATCAATATAACATTAAAAAACTTTTCGGTTTGTCGTTTGTTAGAGAGGATCAAGTTATACATTTTTACTAACATTTAATTGACAGTGAGTATTATAAAAATCATGAGGAGGAAAATTCGGACTTGTTATATTATATGGAGAACACTTGGCTAGGACAATTAATACGGAGTGGGACAATACGCAGGCCCAAATTTAATGTAAAATTGTGGAATTGCTACCAAGCAAGGTTGGAGGGGAAACCAAGAACAAACAATGCATTGGAAGGATGGCATAGCCGAATAAATGAGAAATTTCAATACAAAAAACCCAAACTTGTGGCATTTTTTAAAGGAGTTACAAAATGAACAAACACATCAGGAATTTCGACTGTCGCAAACAATTTCATTAGCAAACGCAGAAACAAAAAGAAAGAAATACAGAGGCTATGAGCAAAAACTGGTACACGAATTTAACGAACAAAATAAAGAAAACTACCTGATTCTGTAGCATTTAATTTAAAGTGTTAAAAGTACTTGCGTTTTCGTAGAATCAGCGATCCAATATGGCAAAACACAAGCGTATCCAAATACACCAACCAGAGAACTCCATAAATCCCAAAGTCCAAGAAGCAATCTGTAGGAAAATCACAAAAAAAATCCAAGAAAAATCCAAATCTGCAGTTTAAAACAGTTAAATCCAGCACAGATGAAAAGGTGCAAATCCAAAAAGTCCAGAAAAAAAACACAATCCACCATGAAAAGTGCATAGAACCAAAAAAACATTACATCCATGGAATCCGGAGGAAAAAAAAGCCATTGGGTCCAAAAAAAGTCCAGTAAAAAAAACAAATCCACAAAATCCTTGAACGGAGACCCGAACGCAACGGAAACGCTTTCAGAATGAACTTTAAAAATGGCGCATACGTACACTCACGTAACGTACGTACAAAACAATAACAAATAACAACAATGTGTACATTTCTAATGCAATACCGCCATCTAATGGAAAATAGTTATAATGAATGTTCACCGTCAAGAAAGCATGCTACTTCTTTATTATTTTGGATTTATTATTACAGTTATACTTAAAATAAAGAGTTTTTTAAACTAAATAATTATTAAAATATTATATAGTACTTTATATTGATAATACTATGTTGCAATGTTGCAATATTAAGTTAAATATGCTTAATAAAATACATATAAATGGTTACCTTGTATATTCTTTATACCTTGCATGTATTATTATTTTTTGAAAAAAGTAGAAAAAAATTGGATATTTTGTATTTTCGAGAAAAAAAATTCAGAATAAATATTTTCAACATTATGATTTTCGAAAATATTGCATTTGAAAAAATGACTGCACACCGCTCAGAATGATGTCATATATCTACCTGATCCGACTCTGCAGGTTGCGGATGCGACTGCTCCAGGAATTCCTGGACGCCATTTGGATCCAGGTCTCCAGAAGCTTCAAGGACAGGATCGTGCTCTGGAGGAGTTCCTTCGAGCAATATGGTGGTGGGGCGTGCGCTCCAACATCGCCGGGGGCATGTACTTCTAGAGCCCCCATACCAGGAGACGGTCACGACGGACACTTCCCTGGAGGAGTGGGGAGCTCACACCAGACGTCTCCATGCCAGAGGACTGTGGCTGCCGGAGATGGCGCTGCACATCAACATCCTGGAACTACGGCTGTTTTCTGGGCCCTCGATCCCTCAAGGGCAAAGTGGTGAGGGTCTTCACGGACAATACCATCACAATGTTTTATATGCGGAAGCAGGTGAGCACCAGATCCCCGGCGCTTTCCAGAGAGGCGCAGGAGTTGTGCCACTGGGCCGTCGCCCAGCTAATCTTCCTCATTCCTTTTCACCTGGTGAAAGTCAAAGACACTGTCATTGACTCCGTCAGCAGGGAGCTACGCTCTTGCCACGAGTGGGAGCTTCGGCCGGATCAAGTAGACAACCTCTTCCCCATGTGGGGCTGTCCCCAGATCGATCTTTTGTGCGGCGACGACGAACACCAAGTGCCGGAGGTTTGCCAGCAGGTTCCCCCAGCCGTGGAGCATGGGGGACACATTCTCCTTCCCTTGGGAAGGCCTGTTCCTGTACCATCTCCTCCGTTGCTGCTGCTACGAATCATCCGTCAACTCTGACGGTACTGGTGCAGGATGATCCTCGGTGCGCCTACGTGACCGATTCAAATCTGGTACCCGTACCTTCTCAGCATGTCAGCGTCCCCTCCAGTCAAGCTACCAGTGGTCGCGGATCCTCTCTCCTGGGAAGGAGGTGCAATCCTGCACCATGACCCAGCATCGCTGAACCTGAAGGTCTGGCTCCTGCAGCATTGGAGTTAGGTGGTTACGAGCTGCCTGCGCACTGCAGGGAGGTCCTCGACAAGGCCGGGGCGTCGTCCGCTAAAGTGTTACGGACACAAATGGAAGCGTTTTGCGACTTGGTGCAGGTTGCAGAAGATTAACCCCCTGAGGGTCACGGCTCCCCAAGTCCTTCTGTACTTTTCTTTGGCTAAATCGGGGCTGGCGCACGCCTCCATCAAGGTGCATCTGGCGGCTATAGGCTCAGAGGTGGGAGCTCACGGGAACTGTGGCTCTCTGAGCTGATAGAATTAGGTTTCTCAGTATGTGGTTATATTTCCTGCTGCCGGTAGTTAGGGTTCCAGAGGGACAGAGCTCCTGCAGTCCAAGTTTTAGGCAATCACGAGATCTGGTTTGTAACCCTGTTATGGCGCTGGAAGTGGTATATACCAATATGTATTTTAGTACTCCAAATTTAGTCTCCAATGATGGACACCATTGTATGCTTGAGATAGGTTGAATTTAATATTCAGTAGGTTCAATTTTATGTGTGTTTTGCCGGCAGACATCTCTAGTGCAGTTAGATATATCCGATATGCTGTTTGCATTTGTTAGAGTGCCGACACGTGTTTCAACCATAGGTCTTTCTCAAGGCTGTGAAATTGTGTGATAGGATTGTGCATTGGTGGTGACAAAGTGCCATGATAAAACAATACGTTACATGTTAAGTTTGATACATATTGAATTTCGAGCATAACTCTGCATTCCTTTGGAAAAATAGAGTACATAATTAGGTACATCGTGTATAATCCAGGAATCTGTTGTAATCAATCATGGTATGCCATGGCAGTTTGTAGTGAGCAATGAGTGGCACGTGGGTAGTGAGCCATATAAGTGACACAAGATACGGTAAGCAACCATTCAAAACAAAATAAAGGTGTCTTATAGGTAAATATTAGAGTAATGTGGCATTGACATAAAGAAAGGAGAGAAGAATGAAAAACGGGGGGAATTAGTTGCTGGACATATATGGAGGTGTGGTCAACATAGTTTTAGCAGATTGGTGCTTACTGTGGACTGGTCAGCTTTTGGGTCCTGTATAGGTGTGTCTGTTTACTTCTAGTGGGTATGGCTGGTTAGCGCCTGTTGACATAAATAAAGGGTATGAGTAGGGGGCTGATTGCCCAATGGTAACGTTAGGTTGTTGGGCTGTTGTTGGGCTGTCCCATGGTTGATGAGGCCCAAGGTTGGGGTGTGGTGATGGATGGGTGGGGTGCAGGGGGAGATAGGCTAGCTGTGCGCAATTACTGATAGGGGTAGCAAGCCCTTTTGGTGAGGTACCAGTGGTGATGGGAAGGGGATGTGTAATAGAGCAGTTGTGAGGGTCCTGAGTTGGCTGGCAGGTGCGTGGACCCTGCGGTGTGTGTTGTATTGGATGCAAGTGAGATTGGAGAAGTGGGTGGTGGGTCCTGAGAGTAGAGTGCCGCGGGGCAGGCCAGGTGGTGATGAATATATCGGGTGAGAGTTGCCTTTGTTCACTATTGGGCGTGACATGAAGAACTTGAGGTGGGTGGGAGCGGGAAAGTCTGGGCCATGTGAATGGCGTTAGATTGCGGGTATGATCTGAATTGGGGAGCGCTGTGTGAATGCTCATCAGTAATTGAATGAGGCAGCGCGTGCCGCATGGGGGCTCAGCGGGCAGAATGGGGCTTGGGGTCATGCGGTGTAGTGTGGACATGGGTGCGGGTGTGTGTGATAAATGACAGGATTGCACAGGCGAACAGGTGAGCTGTCAGCGTTTGTGGGCATGGGCTGAAGGTGCAATGTTGGCCACATTGGTGTCCGAGGGCAGGATGGAGCATGTGGTCATGGAGTGTGCTGTGTACATGTGTGCGGGTGTTAGACGGCAGGCAGTGTCCGGCAAGTGGAAAGGTGTGCTGTCTGGGCGCTCGTAGAGGGAACGTATAGTATGAACGTGTGCTGCGTAGGGGCCCATGGGACATGGGATCATAAGGTGTGCTGCACAAGGAGTACGGGTTGGGGGGTAGCGGCAAAGTGCAGTGAGTGAAGGAATGGGGTCTGGTGAAGGGGAGGTGAAGTGGCAGGCAAGTCCCGAATCTGGCACACCAGTGCGGCGTGTCATTGTATGCGTTTCGGACTGCGGAAGTGCTGCGCTTAGGCTCAATGCAATGACTTACCGTGTCCCAGTTGGGCATCTGGCAGCTATCTCCCGCAACACCAGGTCTCCGGGACGGTCTTCTCTATGGTCGCACCGGTTAGTGAAGGAGTTTATCAAAGGACTGTTCGGTTCGTTCCCGCCAGTAAAGGCGCCTACCCTGTCTTGGGAACTCAACGTGGTGCTGACTAGGCTCATGGGGGCCCCATTCGAGCTGATGCATCAAGCTCCGGTAAGTTCCTGTCTTGGAAGACAGCTTTCCTCGTGGGGATCACCTCTGCCAGGAGAGTAGGTCAGATCCAGGCTCTGTCCTGCAAGCAGCCTTACTTGACTTTCCACGAGCCGAGGGTGGTGCTGCGAACGCACCCCTCCTTCATGCCCAAGGTCCCGTTGGAATTTCATCTCAACGAGCCCTTGGTGTTACCTGTGTTTTTTCTGACGCCATTGTCGCCGGCTGAAAGGACTTTGCACTCGCTGAATGTGGCTCGAGCGCTGTAGTTTTATGTGGCCCACACAAACAGTTTCCGGAAGACTTCTCAGCTTTTTGTAAATTTTTGTCCTGTAAACCATGGGAAGGCCTTGTCCAAGGCTTCCATTTCCAGGTGGCTCTCTGGCTACATCACTTATGTATGAGCGCGATATAAATAAAATATCAATTCAATTCAATCACGCATTGTCACCGGTTGGCAAACCGACCGATGCCTGGCCATCCTAGAGCCCATTCTACCAGAGCGATCGCTGCGACTACAGTGTTCCTGTCTGGTGTGCCCCTGCTAGACATCTGCAGGCCTGCTACGTGGAGGTCTACGCATACCTTGCCATTCCAGATAAAGCGGAGGAGCCAGGATTGCAGCGCCTCAAAAAAGGACTCTGGGACGAGGGTGGGAAGGGTCGCAAAAAGGTAAAGGAGCCAGGGCAGAACATTCATTTTGACTGTGGTCATACGCCCAAACCAGGACAAGGTGAGGGGGGGCCCAGCGAGTAAGGTCGCTACTTGTTTTTGCTAAGAGCAGAGGAAAGTTAAGGTCAAATACCCAGCCCAGGACCCTGGGAATGAGAGTACCTAAGCAGGGAATAGCTACCCGCTCAACTCCGATTCCCTGCACTTGTGTTCTTCCCTCGGCTTCGCAGTCACCATCGCCCAACGGCATTATACAAGACTTGTGCACATTAATTTTAAGCCCCGAAAATGGTTCCATGTGATATTGCCGCGAAAATATCGCCATACAAAAATTTCGCCATATTTTTGCGGCGATATTATCACATGGAACCTGCGGGGGGCGCAACCCCCATATATATTTAAAGGGAGCGGCTGACACCCCTGCAACCCCCCCACCCATTTGCCCCAAAAATGTTCGCCACCAAAAATATCGCCTATGGCCGTTCCCGACGACCATATGTACGGCGATATTTTTGGTGGCGAAAATATTACCTGATACCCCGAAAATGAGCCAAAGAAGCCAATGAGGTCCAGCAACCGGGGGAGCGAGTCCAAGAGATGAGCCAGGTAAGGTAATATGTCGTCCGCGAACAGCGACAGTTTAATAACGCATTCCCCACACTGAACCCCCGCGATCCCCCCCGTCTGCCCGGATTGCTCTAGCTAGAGGCTCTATCGCCAGCGCATATAATAGGGGGGACAAAGGACACCCCTGACGAGTACCTCTAGAGAGAGGGAAAGATACCAAAGTGCACCCATTAACCTGGACCCTAGCCGTGGGACCATTGTATAAAGATGAGACCCAGCCACACAAGCTCTCACCTAGCCCCATTTTTTGAAGCACCTTCCCCCTGTAAGGCCATTTGACGCGGTCAAAGGCCTTCTCTGAGTCCAGCGACAGAAGATAGCCCTCTAGGTGCTGCCTCTTAGCTTCGTGTAGAAGGTCCAGCGTTTTCCTCCCATTGTCTGATCCCTGCTGACCGGGAATAAAGCCAACTTGGTCCCCATGGACCAGGGATGGAAGAAGCCTAGCCAGCCTATTGCCCAAGAGTTTGGCCAAGAATTTAACATCTGTGTTGAGGAGGGAGATAGGGCGATATGACTGGCATTGAGAAGGATCCTTCCCCTCTTTAGGAAGCACCATGATGAGAGCGGACATCATGGACCGCCGGAGGGTCCCCGAGTCCAGGGCAGCGTTGAACATTCTGGCCATAAAAGGGGCCAGTGTGGATCAGAAAGTTTTGTAGAACCGAACCGTGAAGCCATCGTCTCCCGGGGCTGTCCCGCTCTTTAGAGAGGAGATTGTCTCCACAACTTCCTGCGGGGAGATGGGGAACTCCAGGGGGCTGGCCTTTTCGGTGGGCAGATGGGGAACCGGCAGGGAGTCTAAGAACCTGTCAGCTATCGAGCTGTCCCCGGACCATTCCGAAGAGTATAACTCTTCATAAAACAGCCTGAACTGGCCTGCGATGGAACCATCACAAAGAAGCAACTCCCCTTCCGGTGAGCGAAGCGACTTCACTCTCCTGCTAATTTAACGTTCCCTAAGCCTCCAGCCTAGTATCCTGTCCACTTCCTCTACCTTCTCCATGTATTTCTGCTTTAGGAAGGCAAGCGTCCTTTCCGTCTGGCCCAGGAGGAGGGCAGCGAGCTTCGATATGAGCTGCTGCAGATCCTCCCACCTGCCCGGGAACATTTGTGACCTCAGCTTCCCCCCAGGCTGAATAGCAGCTATTTTCTCCCTCCGCTTCTTCTCCTCGCGGCCCCTCTCCCTCTTTTGCCTCGACCCCATCGCCATAAGAGTACCCCTAATGGTAACTTTGAAGGCCTCCCAGATCCCCATGATGCCAATTTACCCATTATCATTAATGGCAAAATAGTCCTTGAGGGCGGCCAGGAGCGATTGCCTCAACTTGCCGTCTTGCAGCAAAAGATCATTACACTGCCAACGGGGCTTCAAGCGGGGTCAAGGGTGGATTCCCAGCACAACCCTAACCAAGTCATGGTCCGACCAAGGCACCACCTCCACCCCAGAGTCACGGACCAGCTCTCGTAGGGAGGAGTCTAACAGGATGTAGTCAATTCTAGAAAGCGTCATGTGGGACTTTGAAAAGCAGGTGAAGCAAGGATCCCCACCTAGCTGTGGGCTATGAGAATCTAATAAGCCCAGTTCCCCATTATCCCTCTGGAATGACGCGGCTAGCCTTTTCTGGAGGGATGAGTCTGAAGTTGGTTTGAAAAATGTTCTATCCTTCTCGGGACATAGGACCATATTGAAATCCCGGCCCACCACTAGTTTCCCCTCTGCGAAAGCTATGATCTTTTCGTTCAACCCCTCCCAGAAGAGATCTTGCGCCTCGTTTGGTGCATATACTCCCACTAGGGTGAGTAGAGAGCCTTTCACTTCCCCCTTGACCATAACAAACCGGCCATCTGGATCTGTTTTATGCGAGCGAGGTGTGAAGTGGGCATCGGTAGAGACCAGAAGTGCAACCCCTCTCTTCTTTGATGGATAGGGGGAAGTAAATACATGCTGAATGGCTCTAGCCTTAAGCGTAGGCACTTTCCCTTTTACCCAATGAGTTTTTTGCAAAAATAAAAAATTAAGATGGAGCCTGGAGAATTCCCTCCCCATCAGTGACCTCTTAGTTGGTGTGTTAAGGCCACGCACATTCAGCGACCCCACTGTCAGCGAATAAAGTGTGTCAACCATTGAAAAAGGGCAAGGAGCCACTGGCTCCTCTTAGGGAGCACGTCAAACCCCTTCCCTCATTATGCATCCGTATACACCTCTCGTACCCGGAAAAGCCCCAGAGGTTTGGTAAACAAGAAACACACCACCAAGAAACAAACCCAATTAGATTTAGAGACCTCAACTCCACCCTCGAGGACCCCACATGCTAGTGACACAGCCTCAGGCATTGAAAGAGCTTGGCGAAGCCGGGGCCACCCTTCTAAATTTCCTGTGACCGCTGACTTTCGGCCTCTCCAAAGGAGTTTTAAGAACCAAAGGGCCGAACCGAGCTCGCTTTCGGCCCTCTGCAGCAGGTGCGCTGCTTGAATCAACCAACAGTTCCTGGGACACCCTGCGGATATCATCTTACGTTACCAAGGCGTACTTATAACACTCAAGTTCAAAAGAAAGGGCGAAGGGGTAGCCCCACCGGTATTGTACGCCCCTTGATTGCAGCATTTTTGTCAGGGGGGAGCAGAGCCGGCGCCTTGCCAGGGTAAAGGCCGACAGGTCCTGGTAGATCAAGATCTGTGCCCCCTCCCATTCCACAGGGTCCTTCTTGCGGACCAGCTCCAAAATCTTGCTTTTCTCCTAAAAGTAGTGAAATTGCACGAGGATGGACCTGGGGCCCCTATTCGAAGCCCCAGCTCTGTGAGCCCTGTCGATGGTTGGTTCGTTGCTATTGGCATCTTCAAAAAGAATCCGGATAACATCGTTAACAGCTTTAACAATGTCGGTTTGAGTGTCACCCTCACGTTCCGGATAACCCCGGAATCTAAGATTGCAGCGACATTCTCTATTTTCCAGGTCATCGAGTTTCAAAGCACATTTTTCTTCCCTCCGCTCCAACTCCGCCAAGCGCATGTCCAACTGAGTTTCAAGAGCGTCAACTGAGGCAGAAGTAGCCTCCAGTGCCTGGACCCGGTCTTCAATAGAATCCACCTTTTTATACAATGTGTCCAACCTCCCAGTTATATCCGCTCTGCATCCCCGGATCTCTTCTAAGAGGGCAGCCATACCCCTGGATACAGAGCTGGAGTCGAGTGGTTCAGGCTGCTGCTGGCTCGCCATCACAGGACGGGGGTAGAGGTCGAGGGCTTGTGACTGAATTTCTGCAAAGAAGTGGACCAGCTCATGGAAACACCATTCCACACCAACCCCCGACTTGGCCCCCTAACTGCGGACCAGACAGCGAGGAAAAGACCCAAAGTTCAGGAGACGGGCCGGAGAAAGTGGCTCAAAAGGGTCAAGGCCGGAGAGCAAGGTGGACCAAGCTGATGAAGGCGGCGATCCTAGGTGACCTGGCCAACAGGCCCCGTAAGAGAATGCAGCAGTCAGGCGGTGGTTGGGGTGATCACAGCGGACAGGCCGGGACAGAGGCAGGGCAAGGGGCATAGAACCCAGCACGGACTACCCCACACCCTCACTACAATCCCATTGAGCCTTGAAACAAAAGAGAGTAGCTGAAGACCAGGGTTACCAGGAGGTGGAAGAACTTCCCAAGCGCTGGAATGCAGCTCCGTGGAATATCCTCACCAAACCTTGCGGGAGGGCTCTGCTCAGACCCAGGGATAGCCCTTGGCTCAGCGGAGGGCAAGGCGAGAGTTCACAGCACCTGCATCTCCCACGGGCTGCCCACTCCTTCAATGGCAGTCTTCAAGGCCTCCGGATGCCATGCGGCCGCTGACCGGACAAAGAGGTAGGGGGCGGGCACAGGCCCAGTCATTCACACCAAGATGGAGCTCCGCCGGGCTCAGACCCTCGGCTGGAATCGAGGGGACGGGTCTCCGCGGCCCCACAGACCACAGCCTCCTCCCGCTCCTACCCTCGGGAGGCGCAGAGGCCCAGCCTGTCACCAAAAGTAAAAACTCCACCAGGCGCAGCTCCGGACTGCTGTCTGCAGGGAGAAACCTAATGCTGGCCCCACGTGCACCGGGGCATGACTCCTCCAGCGACCCCCAGGCAGCCCTCACCTAAAAACGAGGGGACGGGTCTCCGCAGCTCCCCAGGTAACAGCCTCCTAACGCTCCAGCCCTCGGGATGCACGTAGGCTGCAGCGGTCCGCTCTCTGCCACCAGGCACCCGCTCAGCAGCTCGCCTCCCCACGCCTCCGGAGCCCACAGCCGCCGGATTTAGACAGCCCGACCCCACAGGCACCAGAGAGGCGCACAGCTCACCACAATGAGGGGTAGGAGAGTCCGCGTGGACCAGACAGGCCCCCTCCCCCACCTCAGACAGAATGCCGGAGACCAAGCGCAGCAGGCGAGAAGCAGGCACCGCTCAGACCGACGCCAACAAGCCGGTAAAGTTCTCGGGTCCAAGGTCTCCTCCGGGGACCGGGATTGCTTGCAACTCACCCTCCAGGGGGTCATCCAGCCTTGGGGGTGGGATTTGGGTTGTTTCCGTAGGGATGTTAGGGAGGGGGCTCAAGTCCCTGTTTAACCGCCCTGAGGAGGAGACCGACAGAGAAGCGTTAGAGCATCTCAGCGCCCCCTGGTGGCTCCCCTAAAATGCTTTTCTACCTTTTGAAGGGCTTTTGGAACAAGTATTTCCAAATCCAAGAGTTGGTCAAAGGAGGATTGATGGAGGTAAGTTTTCCAGCCGTTGGATCCAGTAGCAGATGCCCAGGAGCTGCAGGTGCAAGTGAGGTTCCGGTTAGGTCCAGAAGCAGAATGCAACCCTTTCCAGTGGACGAACGCAGCATGCACCAATACAGGACTCATGTGAACACTCTACCAGATGCGGGAAGGCCGGTTACAGCAATGGTCACTGATGCACGGCGACAGCAGGCGTCAGTTGTTGTGGTCGAAAAAAGCCTTCTATCTCAGGACCTGTTGATGTTGTGACACCAACATTTGCAAGAAAGCTACTTGCAGGACAAGCTGAAGAGCCCTGAAGTGCTGAGTCAAAATGTGGAACGGCGACACTTCTGCCGTGGTAGCCCAAGCTGGAGTTGGTCAGCCCACTGGATGACCCAGGGACACTTCTGAAGACTCCAAACTGCAGTGCTACAAGAAAACATCAAGACTAGTTGTACCCACCAATCCAAAGGGTTAAAGCACCAGCGAGAGACTTCTGAGATCAAAAGCCAGACAGGGCTCCAACGAGACAGCAGCAAAAGTTGGTCGCCAGGCCTCTTCAGGATGGGTCCACAGGTCTTCGTTCATTTGCACAGTTACACAGGACACTTGCCTCCTCTTCAGATCTAGAGAAAGGGCTGCAGGACTCCTCCTTATCTTAAAGTTCAGGTAAGCACAGAAACGCAGCCCAACCAATAGTAGATCTGCCCCACACACACATACACCAGCAGTTGTGCAAACAGTGGCCACTGATGCATACACTTCAGACACACTGAAACCAGTTTGTGGATTGGGACCAGAGAGTCCCAGCTTTCTTCCTGGCTTCCATCACACATGGCCTGCACTAGCCTGCAAAAAGCAAGGCTTTCCCGGGCAAGTGCATGGCCATAAAAGGAATTTCCTGACTTGGCAAGGCAGGAAGAAGGCCAAAGAACAAGCTAAAAACCTTGTTGCACAGCCATATTAGGACACTAGCCACAGTTAGTAGCCAAATGCGAGAGAGCCAACTAAGAATATAGTAAAAATGGTAAAAAGTTAACTGCAGCCACCAGCTTGTCTTTAGGCACATTTAAAAGTAACCAAAAATCCTTTGTGTGTAGGGCTAGGGGGATACAAAAGTATCCCTATTGCATTGCATTGGAAGATGCGTTGTGCAATATGAAAAAGCTAGCCAAAATAGATAACATAGAAGAAGGAAAGAGAACCATAGTTTCCCAGTACTGACAGCCTGAAGGACTAGTCAGTTTCCCCATAACAAATGAGCAAAAGGCTAGTGAAGTGAAGCTGTAGTTTGGGGGGGCATAGCCTATGGATTAGGAAAAGTTGCTCCAAGGGAAAACCTTTGTAACACCTGGGAGTACTGATGTTGTACCACTGCTTCCCACAATAGTTTGACCTTGTTTGGGAAATTGGAGGCTAGAAACAATGTATCCACAGTGCTTGATGACATTTCCTAACATAACTTCTTGAAGTTCTGTTTGAACCAGCGAAGGTGGCACTGTACATGCTACTTTCATCGATTACCTAGGAAGTGCTTCCCTTAAGGGGAGAGTCCTTCTTTTCAGTATGGGAAATTTGGGTGGGGCAAGCCTTGGGGTCTCTGAGGTAGGCTGTGCTCCCTCTCTCCTTAGCTGGGTACAGGTCTTTAGGGCTGGTCTGCCCTGATGGGGCCAGTGAGGTGGGAAAGAACTGGACCCCTCAGGCTGCCCTATTATGAGGCATTTTGACTGTTCTAATTCCTCCTACGGATTCCTCATCTTTGATATCCATCTACTAGTGAAGCTGCTCTTCCAGAAACTTTTCTACCACCACAGGGTGCAGTGTGGCTCTGCGTCAGCGCCGCCCAACGCCTATAGGTGCCCGCACCGCACATGATGTCAGGTCGAGTACATATAGAGGTGCCGTGTCCTGTGTGAGAAACCAGAGGGTGTCTCCACCGCTAGCCCCGGGAGATCTCTCTCAGGTGGCCAGGGCATGGCCATCGCCTTTGAATCCAGACCCTGGGGGTGGACCAGTGCGGGAGGATCGCCGATGTGAGGGGTCATCGGGAGTGGGGGTGAGACAGCCGATGCTGAGAGGCAATATTCCCTCCTTTTTTGTTCATCTACCCCATCCTATTTTTTAGGATTTTCCAAGGTCTCCCCCTTTTTTTTTTTTACACAAACACTGGGGCGAGGAAGAGGGTGACTGGAAATAACCAGACTAACTCTCATACATCGTACTGGTCATGTCCCATTAATCGGGTCAGGCAAAGTCAGGCACTTGACTTCAAGTGCATACACCTGATCCCAATTAGCTCTCCTCACACGGATAACAGGCAGAACCCAAAGAGAAACTCTGAGCAAGGTGGAATACAAGTATGAGCAGGACTTCCAGGGCAAAGGCAAACCCTCCTGGAGCAGAGCGACGGACCAAGGGAGGAGAGCAGCGGGTCGGAAACCCCAAGAGTTCCCTATTGGAGGTTGTTGCCTCAGGCATGCCGCGAAAGACACCTGGAGAAGGCCAGATCCCGCAAGTAAAGACTGCATTCTGTTTCAAAGACGCCAGCGACCCTCCTGGGTGAACGGCAGAGTTGGGGAGGCGAGGCCAAGCCTGTGGTGCTAACCGTGACTCGTGAATTGGAATCGTAAAACCAAGAAAGAAACACACACAGCTGGTGAGTTGGCAAGTGACCTGAGAGATCGGTGTGTGTTAAAGAAAGTTTGAAGTGGTAACATAATATCACAAGTGAAGGCTGCACACGTGCGGATGAGACGCGAGGAAAGGCAGACCTGTGAACTAACTTTGAAGTAAAAGACATCTAGGAAATCAGCAATACTGAGTAACGGAGTGGTCCGGCGAAAAGAAGTAGCTCACTTCAAAGTCTCAGTGAAAGGTGCATTGTTTGAAACGATAAAGCGAATGACGTGCAAAAGCAAAATAAGAAGAATTACTTCATAAAGAAGGGCAGAGTGGAAGTTGAAATGTGAACTCTTAGACGAAGTGGTCCTGCAGAGGTCTGTAAAGAAAGCTCACGCACATTCGAAAGTCTTAGACACCTGAAAGTGGTCTGAGCCCAGTAAGGGAGACCCAAAGTGAAATAAACTTGGTGATGGGAGCCCCATTGCAAGTTTTAATGAAATTTGTGTTTAAAAAGGTCCGTGCCCGACAGAAGGGGACCTACGTGAAATTTGTATCGAAACAATATTTGAAGGTCTGAAAGAAAGACATTTACGTGGAAGGCCAGGCGGGCCTCGATCTACGTTTTGGAATTATTTATTGTCCTGAGAACCCGAGCCAGAGTGTGCCATCCTGCCTACAAGGACCGCTTTACTTCATGGGGTCTAACGTGTGGAGGAGAGCGGGTTCAGCCACCTTTATTCATTTGAACACTGATTTTTCCTTTGCATACGTTTCTCCTTTATATACTTTTTGTACAAGAGATGGGGCCGGCATTAGGTTTTATTAGCATAGGCCATTTTGATTTGACGGACTCCACTTGGACTGTTTTGTTTGTTTGATGGTCGAGACTACTCCCAACTTAGTTATGGGGCAGAGTAGGAGTTTTCCAACCCCAGAAACTTCAATAAAGGTTTTACAAATTGTACCTATTGTGTCCGTAATAGACACATGCTGTTTGGCCTCGCGGCTCCTGAACTATTTTCCAGGTCCACAGCCCAAGACTATTGGCTCTCATTCCAGTTTGGAGAACATCAGAAAACACAGGATGTGCACCCAGCATCTGACGACGGGATTTTCACCCTTTTCTTTACCAGTTCCATGACTACACGCATGGCATCAGGGGCCATTTTCACTGCGAGGTAAACTGGTTCTCTCTACATCACTTATAGATGAGGTCTGGAGGTACGGAAAAAAACCACCATTCTAAGAGAGGGTTTATTTTGAAGACCATTACCGCAGCAATTGAGCACTGCCGATACCCAATGGACATGGATTGCACATTCTCCCGTCCTGAAGAAGGCCTTTTCCACACAAGCTTCAACAAATAGCTCTATTTTGGCCGAAACATTATAGTGCCGACAACCACCTGTTTGTAATGTTAAAGTGTTCAATGTCACACTGTTTTTCTCTGTACTCCAGAAAGGCATAATGCTCTGGATAGCACATGCTTTCTTGTGTAAATGTATTGTCAAGAATAGAAGGAAACGTGTTTTGTATGAGTTGAATACTTCTGATTTAATTGGATTGTACACATTTGTACCACCTTTTGTTTATTTTGACCTAATGTCCACTTTGGGTTATTCATTCTTGAATGAATTTTTAAGAAATGACTTGTTGAATAAAACAACCCAGGGTCTATAATTCAGTTGACCCCACAGCAATATCTTGTGTTTGGATGTGATAGTGTATGAGTACATCAAAAGACCAACGGGTCGATTCATGGAAATAATGTGCGCTGAAATTTTCGGCGCAAGCGTGCGAATCGCAGTGCCAGTGCGAAAATCGCAGCGAAACCCGTGCACAGCGATTCATGGAAGTCCGTGAGCAAGGAAATTCCAGGATGTGCGCCAAAATACTGCGTGGCGCACGCTGGCGCACACGTCTTCAAACCGCGTGCGCTAAGCGCACAGCGAAAGCGCACATAGAGCGGCGCACACAACAAAAGTAGGCGTAACGCGGGGCGTGACACGCGGAATGGGGAATAACGCGTGAAAATGAGGGCATCACGGAGGAAGTACAGGAGGCAAGTGCGCGGAACGCCCACACGCTCGCCTACAACACGTATTCATGGAATCGAATAGGGCAAACCAGCGCACGGGCAAAGACGCACACAGGCCTAAACACGTCCGCCACACGAAGGCAGGCAGTAGCGTCGGTGCGCATGAAAGAAATGTGCGCTAACAAAAAGGACGTATATACAGCCATGATGAATGTCCCATACTGTGGCCCTCTAGGACAAATGACGTGCAAAGGGGTACGCGACAAACACTGACACCCGCTGTGTGAAAAATAGCGTGTGTGTGTATTTCGGGGGTGCGCGGGAAGTTTCACACGTGATAGGCCTTGGGTGAGCGGGGTACATGTATTTCAGGGGGTCGCATGAAGTTTCACACGCGATAGGCCTTGGGCGAGCGGGGTACGTGTATTTCAGGGGTTCGCATGAAGTTTCACACGCAATTGGCCTTGGGCGAGCGTGGTACGTGTAAATCTGGGGTACACAGGAAGTTTCACACGCGATTTTGCTGTCAGAGCGGGGAATCCACCATGGGCATGCCCCCCAGCCAATGCACATGTCACCTTGCAATATGATCAACAACTCATGTCCCCCTGCAGCCCCACCCCCCAGCAGTCAGGAGCACCTTCCAGGAGGCCCCCACTCATGTCCCCTTGCACCCCCAGCAGTCGGGCCCCTGCCAGCAGGCTCCCACTCATGTCCCCCTGCACCCCTACCCCCCAGCAGTCAGGGGCACCTGCCAGCAGGCCCCCACTCATGTCCCCCTGCACCCCCACACCCCAGCAGTCAGGGGCACCTGCCAGCAGGCCCCCACTCATGTCCCACTCATGTCCCCCTGCACCCCCACCCCCCAGCAGTCAGGGGCACCTGCCAGCAGGCCCACACTCATGTCCCACTCATGTCCCCCTGCACCCCCACCCCCCAGCAGTGCAGGGGCACCTGCCAGCAGGCCCCCACTCATGTCCCCCAGCACCCCCACCCCCCAGCAGTCAGGGGAACCTGCCAGCAGGCCCCCACTCATGTCCCCTTGCACCCCCACCCCCCAGCAGTCAGGGGCACCTGCCAGCAGGCCCCCACTCATGTCCCCTTGCACCCCCACCCCCCAGCAGTCAGGGGCCCCTGGCAGCAGGCCCCCACTCATGTCCCCTTGCACCCCCACCCCCCAGCAGTCAGGGGCACCTGCCAGCAGGCCCCCACTCATGTCCCCCTGCACCCCCACCCCCCAGCACTGAGGGGCACCTGCCAGCAGGCCCCCACTCATGTCCCCTTGCACCCCCACCCCCCAGCAGTCAGGTGCACCTGCCAGCAGGCCCCCACTCATGTCCCCTTGCACCCCCACCCCCCAGCAGTCAGGTGCACCTGCCAGCAGGCCCCCACTCATGTCCCACTCATGTCCCCTGCTTCCCCAACCCCCAGCAGTGCAGGGCACCTGCCAGCAGGCCCCCACTCATGTCCCCTTGCACCCCCACCCCCAGCAGTCAGGGGCCCCTGTCAGCAGGCCCCCACTCATGTCCCACTCATGTCCCCAGCACCCCCACCCCCCAGCAGTCAGGGGCCCCTGCCAGCAGGCCCCCACTCATGTCCCCCAGCACCCCCACCCCCCAGCAGTCAGGGGCCCCTGCCAGCAGGCCCCCACTCATGTCCCCTTGCAACCCCACCCCCCAGCAGTCAGGGGCACCTGCCAGCAGGCCCCCACTCATGTCCCACTCATGTCCCCCTGCACCCCCACCCCCCAGCAGTCAGGGGCACCTGCCAGCAGGCCCTCACTCATGTCCTCTTGCAACCCCACCCCCCAGCAGTCAGGGGCCCCTGCTAGCAGGCCCCCACTCATGTCCCCCTGCACCCCACACCCCAGCAGTGCAGGGCCCCTGCCAGCAGGCCCCCACTCATGTCCCACTGCACCCCCACCCCCCAGCAGTCAGGGGCACCTGCCAACAGGCCCCCACTCATGTCCCACTCATGTCCCCCTGCACCCCCACCCCCCAGCAGTCAGGGGCACCTGCCAGCAGGCCCCCACTCATGTCCCACTCATGTACCCCTGCACCCCCACCCCCCGGCAGTCAGGGGCACCTGCCAGCAGGCCCCCACTCATGTCCCCCTGCACCCCCACCCCCCAGCAGTCAGGGGCACCTGCCAGCAGGCCCCCACTCATGTCCCACTCATGTCCCCCTGCACCCCCACCCTCCAGCAGTGCAGGGGCACCTGCCAGCAGGCCCCCACTCATATCCCCCAGCACCCCCACCCCCCAGCAGTCAGGGACACCTGCCAGCAGGCCCCCACTCATGTCCCGTTGCACCCCCACCCCCCAGCAGTCAGGGGCCTTTGGCAGCAGGCCCCCACTCATGTCCCAGTCATGTCCCCCTGCACCGCCACCCCCCAGCAGTCAGGGGCACCTGCCAGCAGGCCTCCACTCATGTCCCCCAGCACCCCCTCCCCCCAGCACTGAGGGGCACCTGCCAGCAGGCCCCCACTCATGTCCCCTTGCACCCCCAGCAGTCAGGGGCACCTGCCAGCAGGCCCCCACTCATGTCCCACTCATGTCCCCCTGCACCCCCACCCCCCGGCAGTGCAGGACACCTGCCAGCAGGCCCCCACTCATGTCCCCTTGTACCCCCACCCCACAGCAGTCAGGGGCCCCTGGCAGCAGGCCCCCACTCATGTCCCACTCATGTCCCCCTGCACCCCTACCCCCAGCAGTGCAGGGCCCCTGCCAGCAGGCCCCCACTCATGTCCCCCTGCACCCCCAGCACCTAGGGGCACCTGCCAGCAGGCCCTCACTCATGTCCCCCTGCACCCCCACCCTCCAGCAGTGCAGGGCACCTGCCAGCAGGCCCCCACTCATGTCCCCTTGCACCCTCACTGTCATGATCCCTGCTTCCAAGGGGTCAGGACTTGCCTCACATCCTTGGAAGCAGGCCCATAACCTTGATCCTGGGTACCAACCAGTCCCTATCGGGACCTTTTGGACCTTGTCCTGGCGCCAGTGGCACCAGGCTCATAAAGATGACCGGTCCCGGCGCTGGAAGCGCCGGGCTCATAATGCTTAAGAGTGCTTGGGTGGACCTACCTGCAGCAGACCATGCTGCTTACTTACCAGCTCGATGGTCTTCTGATCCTTCTCTGCCTGGAACTACTTTTCCTGTCTGGGTGGGGCAGGAGCCACTCCCTGGAATCAGAACACAGGAACTCTTTTCTTACCTGGGCGAGGCTGTGGAAGAAGACGCCTAAGCACTACAGAAGGCTATTTAAACCACACCCGATTGATGAAACGTGCTTCGCGTTATTCTGCATCTGCAGCAGGACGCTCACCGTGTCAGCTCCAGTCTTCCTGAGATTCTTCAGCTCCAGTTCCTATGAAAACGAATTCCTTACCTGCTAGAGATCCGATCCTCAGCTGCACCTGCCAAGACAAAACAACAGGTTAGCAGAATTCAATTCGAGAGCAGCGCTCTTACTTACCAAATACGGCGGCATCTTCCAAAGCCTTCCGCCGCTTTCTTCGGCTCCCCATCGACATCTGCAAAGAAAAGGACTTGATTAAGCATTGCATTCTTGAATTGCTTACCTGCGCTCCGCACGTTCTGAACTTCAAGAAGCGCTGCATGCCGGCATCTGCAAAACAAAGGGAGACATTTTAAGGCGCATTCTAAACCAACCATAAACTTTCTACGTACGTGCTCGCACGTTCGCCGGCATCCATCTAGCAACGCTCTCTGCATCCACGATCTGCAAGGACAAAAGAGACATTAAGGCGTGCTTTTGAAACAAACGGCAGTCATTTTACTTACGTGCACCGCGCTTCATCTTCTTCGTACATACGCGCTTGCATGATCCTGGGCACTTATTCATCAGCGTCCATTGCACCTAAACCTGCAGGACAAAGAGAGACATTAGAAAGGGTGACAGCAACCGGTCATCTTTCCTACTCACCTGCTCGCCGCATCATTCCTCTACAATTTCAATCTTGACACCCTGAGACTGAGCAAGGGACTAATTTAAGGGTGCTCCAATAACTATCAAGAAACCGCTCGTGCGGTAAACGGCGGTATCTTCCAGCATCAACCTCTGCAATCAAGAGGATTGTCAGTGAACCAGTGAAGTAACTGGTACTTGCGCCCCTGCAAAGACGCAGGATGGAGAGCCCGGCCTTAATATATCTAAGGTGAGCATGCCACGCCCTTGGTTCGAATAAGAGGACTGAGGAAGGAGAAGTTCAGTCAATCCAGTTCCTAAATCCTTGTTCTTCCGTCTGCAGACACCTCACTCTACACGTCCGGTACATCGTGAGAAGGGGACCAGCCCTAGGAGAAGGCCGAGATCTACGAGTCACACTAGAAGACACGGCGACAGCTCAGTCTAGCCCAGCGCCTCTGTGGAAATCAGGTGAGCGTTACACTCACCCCCCAGCAGTCATGTCCCCCAGCACCCCCACCCCCCAGCAGTCAGGGGCCCCTGCCAGCAGGCCCCCACTCATGTCCCCCAGCACCCCCCCCAGCAGTCAGGGGCCCCTGCCAGCAGGCCCCCACTCATGTCCCACTCATGTCCCCCAGCACCCACACCCCCCAGCAGTCAGGGGCACCTGCCAGCAGGCCCCCACTCATGTCCCCCAGCACCCCTACCCCCCAGCAGTCAGGGGCCCCTGCCAGCAGGCCCCCACTCATGTCCCCCAGCACCCCGACCCCCCAGCAGTGAAATGGCGATTCCATGACACAAACCAAAAGTCAACTATGTACATCAACACATGTCCGCCACACGAAGGCAGGCGGTAGCGTCCCTGCGCATTAACAAAAATGTGCGCTATCAAAAAGCACGTATATACAGCTCTGATGAATTTCTCATACTGTGGGTCTCCAGGACAAATGACGTGCAAAGGGGTACGCAACAAACACGGACACCCGCTGTGTCAACAATAGCGTGTATTTCGTGGGTGCGCGGGAAGTTTCACACACGATTGTGCCTGGGCGAGAGGGGTACGTGTACTTTAGGGGCTCGCGGGAAGTTGGGGGTTGCGTGAAGTTTTACACGGGATTGGGCCTGTGCGAGTGGGGTACGTGTAAATCTGGGGTGGGCGGGGAAGTACAGGAGGCAAATGCGCGGATCGCCCATACGCACGCGCCAAAAAAGACGCGCTAATCCGGAAACACGTACGCCAGCAGGAAGCAGGCGTACGTGGACCCGCGCAGCATAAAAGTGCGCGCAAACAACAAGCAAGCTCTGACACCAGGATGAACATACCGTTCCTAGCAGCAGTGGTCGTGGGATACCACAGGAGGAGGAGGATAGTCAGGCCCAGAATTTTCACACCCAGAACCAGCCTTTTTGGCATGCCTGATGACCAGGTGTATGGGAGGTACAGGTTTCCACCTCATATAATACTCGACCTGGTCAGTGAGTGGGAGGATGACCTCACATCACCCACCCTCTGCTCCCAAGCACTCAGCCCCCTGGGGAAGGTCCTCAATGTACTGCACTTTTTGGCCACCGGATCATTTCAGCGGACAAGTGCCATAGTGGGGGGGGTGTCACAGGCCACACAGTCACGCTGCCTACACCAGGTTGGCCATCATGACTGCACGCCCATCAGTGCGCAGGCACATATACCTGCCCAGAACACCTGCAGAAAGGCAGGCTGTCGTCCAGGATTTCTACGGGGTGGCACAATTCCCCAAAGTCCTAGGTGCCATTGATTGCACCCATGTGGCCCTACGTCCCCCCAGGGCATCAGAGCACATCTATAGAAACCGCAAGCACTGGCATTCCATCAACGTGCAGGTAGTATGTGATGCCAAGGGAATCAGTATATGCCAACTATCCAGGGTCCACCCACAACAGTTTTATTTACAGAATGTCAACCCTAAACCGGGACCTAGAAGCTGGGCGGCATGGCGATACATGGCTGCTTGGTGAGTATAAATGCCACAGCACATGCGTGCATGCCAGATACTGAGTAATGTCACAACCCCACTAATGATACCCATCACCACCTCCCCAGGGGACAGTGCCTACCCTCTGAGCACCCACATGATGACGCCAATTCGGAACGCCACCCGAGGTAAGATACAACACAGCCCATATTGCAACCCGGGGCATAGTGGAGCGCACATTCGGAGTGCTCAAGTCACGCTTTCGCTCCCTTGACGGTTCTGGTGGGCAGCTGTTAAACGCTCCCCCAGTAGTGTGCAGGATCATAGTGGCAGCATGTGTCCTGCACAACGTTGCAGCACGCCGGGGCCTGCCGGTGGACATGGTGGTGTCCCCACATCCCCAACCACAAGCACGCCCGCTGCGCATGGGAGGGGAAAGGGCACGGGGTGAGGCAGCCCGAACACAGCTGGTGGCTAATTACTTCACTTAGAATCACACCCCTGTGGAGTGCACACAGCCCTGCCACATACCAGCTGACATTCAATGATGATGACATGAGGGACAGTCAACTGTCACAACCATACCATCCTGAGATTGGTCACCTGGAAGTGTCACAATGTGTGCATCCCTACCTACAGAAACACCACCAATGCTGTGTCATCAAAAGACACATATGCTGCTAAACGCATGACCCCCTTGCAAAATACAACATGAGAACAGTGCCATGTCACCCAACCCCTCCCCAGCACCGCCACCCAACACACCATGGCATGTCATGCTATGTGAGAGCAAACAAAGCAATCCCAAAAACCTGACACAAGTGTCACAAAGTACAGTGTCCCTAATGGAAACTGGCCACACACGATGCTCCTAGTAATGTTGAACTAACAACACACATGACCAAATTCTTACCAACTAAACAATGCATCTAGACAAGTTCAAACATTTCTAAAACATGACAGTACTAAGTTAAAGTAGTCGTAGTCATACAACCTGAATATGCCACCACATCGCCCCCTTCAAACTGTAGTCTTGCAGCCTTCAAAACTGGTCTGTGTACTGCATACAACATGAACTCCATCTCCAAAGTAGATGGCTTTGTGAAGACATGAGGAATGAACCTGCAAATTCAGAGGGAGACATGGAAGCAAAATCATACATTAATACACCATGCAGTGTATTAACAACAACAATATACACAAGGAATGTCCACACAGTATTGACTACAGACTGCCCACACAGCTCATGGGAGCCCAACGTCACTGTGTACATCACTGTCACTTGGTCACACTCTTTGCAAGCCCATGGAAACGGGAAGCAGGAGGGGTGTGTGTCTCATGAACCCAAGCATCTAACCCAAACTCAGGACAAGCCTGCATGTGCCTAGCCGGAATACAGTGGATGCCCACGGTAGCCACACAAGGCAACACACTGTCAAATAATTTTTTTTAAAAATCAAAAATGGCCATGTGGGTGCTGGGGGGGGAGCACCCAGGAGGTCCGAGGACAGGGTGCGCACCAACAGCCACCTGTGTGGTTGTTGGGGAAAAAAAACACCTCCATGGGCTCATGGCCTGCACGGCAATGCCAATGTGGGGGAACTGCTGCCGTCGCTCTCATGACCCTCTGCTGCTGCATCAGGAGGTGGTGGTGCTATGGGAGGCAGCCCACGCAAAGCCCTGGTATGGTCCTCCATGGCAGCAAGCATGCGGGTTTGGAAGGTCTCGTTCTGGAGGATTATAGTGCGGAGATCTCCATGCAACACCTGACGTGATGCCCGGATCTCCTCCCGAGTTGCCCGCATCTCAGCTGAGAGCGTACTTGTGAGGTGCTCCAGCCGCTGTTCTGCCCTAAAATTAGCGGAAGTTTCAAGCTCAAGAAGAGTCTGCCTGAGGTTATGGAGTTCTTCACTCAGGGCTTCCCTGTGGGCCTGGGACTCTATTGAGATGGATTGGCGCAGAATCTCCAGTGCCGCTCGTCGGTCCCTGTTGGACGCCAACCTGTCTTCCCTGTGTGATTGGCAAATGGAGTCTGTTGCCTGCTGTAGTTGCTCCATCTGCCTTTCGGGGGGGATAATGGAAGTGGCCACCCTCTCCATTGCCTGAGCCATCATTTCAACTGATGCTGACTGTTGGGTTGCCATAGCGTACATGGAGTTCTCTCGTACGCTATTGCCTGGTGGCGTACGGCCACCGTGTTGACGGGCACCACACCTGTTTGGGGCAAGGCGATGTGCACCTTGCTGTGCTGGCACCGCCTGAGGCTGCAGGACTGCATTCTCCCTCTGATCTGCTGGCCCAGGAACGGGATCAGATGCTGTGGAGTGTGACCCTGCATCCGTAACCGCCAAAGGCGCCTCTACCAACACTGACGTCCCCATAGAGGGATCTACCCCTGGTGCAGGTGGGTTGGCCAGAACAGAATCCCTGCCAGAAACACTTACCTGTGACGGCACATAGGTCTCATCATCCGAATCAGCACCTGAATAGAGGTCTGGGGAGGTGCACCCAGAGACACCCCTGGAAAGTATGGTCTGCAGGAGGATTGGGTTCTCACCCACTGTCATGATGCCTACCCCTGGAGCACCAGGACAGGCCCAGCACCCCCGGGAGCAGGCATCATGCCCTCGGGTAAAAGCCCAGCAGCCCCTAATAGGGGCTCTTTGGACTTTGTCCTGGCGCCTTTGGCGCCAGGCTCATGTTGGACATCAGTCCTGGCGCCATAGGTGCCAGGCTCATAAAAGAGGGTGTTTGGTGCACTTACCTGACGCAGACCATGCTACATGAAGCCTCAAGCCAAATAAGGCTTAGGAGGGACTATTTTCTCAAAGGAACTATTTTACTTGGGTGGGGACTGTGGAAGAATACTTACCTGGAACTTCTTCCAAGACTATTTAAACCACGCCCGGACTGCCACACGTGCTTCGCGTTGCTCTGCATCTAGCAGCTGAACGCTCACCGTGCTCCTGCATCTTGCCTCCAGCCACGCCCGCCTCGATCTTGGGATACCTGAAAGGAAGGAAGGGAAGAGAAAAGGTGAAAACCAAGAACTTAATCTAATTTCTTACCTGTCACCGGAATCATCACACCAGCGATCCTGAAGATAGACATTCTTTAAAACCATTGCGCTACTTGTAGCAGCGCTGCGCATCACTCACCTGCCTCGTGAGCTCTTCACTATCCACCGCGAACTTCTGGGCATTCCGCCACATCTTTGCACCTGCAGGGGAGAAGAAGAGACAAAAGGTGAGCAGGAGGAACAAATGAGGAAAGCCTGATTTTTCCGTCACAAGACTTACCTGGCCATATTTGACGGAACCACTCCTAATTTCGGGTCGGCGCCACTTCTTGGCCTGGTACCGCACCCCGGCCCCTAAGGGGAAAAAAGAAAGATATTACTAGAGGGATTCAAAGACATTTAAAGGGATCATTTTATCACAAACTCACCTGAGTTTATCTCCGGCAATATCCCTCGAAGCATCACTTCCACTCTGCACCTGAAAATAAGGACAGATCACAGGTTAAGAAAAGCAAACAAAGAGAAGACTCTACTCTGGAACTTTTTAAACTGCATACTTACGGCATTTCGCCTTCCGAAACCAGTGAAGTAACTGGTCAAATACGCGCCCCTGCACCAGAAGCAGGATGGAGAGCTCATCCATTCAAACATTAAGGTGAGCCTTGATTGGGGATTTCGGAGGTGGTCAGCGAAGAGCAAAGGGGAGGTGGGAAGCAATCACAATACTCTGCAGTCAGTTAATCCCCTTTCTCCACCTACAGAAAGATTTTTCTATGGGCCAGACAAGCCAGATTTGGGGGTCCAGTTCAGTGGGCGTTTCGAATCCTGCGCATCAGGCTTGAAGAGGTCACAGCAATCCAGACCAGGTCAGCGCCTCCGTGGGAGCCAGGTGAGCGTTACACCCACCACCACACCACGTCCCCCGCTGGTGCCCGGTCGTGCCTGGGATTCCTCCTGGGTCTGCACCATCTCCTGAACCTCAACAGCATCAAGTGCTTCATCCCCTGCAAAAACATGAAAGAGAAAAAATGGAAACGGGCATTAGCACCATAGCACACAAATAGGCCTGTCAAGCTACAGAACCAGTACATGATTCACACATGACCCACATGACTATAACCCTCCCATGCCTGCACTGTCACTGAGTGCAGGCATGGGAGGAGGGGCAAAGGCAGACACTGATGACACCAATATGGGAGAGCAACACATTTGTTGCATGCTGGGTAGCACTGCCATCATACATTGGCCTGTGAATGGCATGTCCAATACACATACATGACACATGGCAGCACACAGATGGCATTTAGCATAGCCATGGTACATTTGACAAGTACAGCCATATGTCAGTGATTGAGTACTGTCACCCATCCATGTGAGATGGACATGATGACATGAAAAATGCCGCATACTGGGACTAAGTACACATGTGCCACTCACTGCAACACATGCAAGGTACAAGAATACAGTAATAGTTGGCTGATCTATTTTTCCTCACATTGACATCGCAGGAAACATGTCATTTCCCACATGCAAACAGGATCTAAACATTTGTGCTGGCCAATACTCCATCAGCCTGAATGGTCTCATTGTGTACATAACCAGGTAAAGCATTGCCCCAGTGTGGCCAGTAAACAATGACCGAAGCATATCACATATGTCACAATATGGTTGATAAATGTCTAGCAAAAAAGGGGAGAGTGGAAAATATTATCCTGAAGGCACACTTACAAATTCTGACCAATGTAGTTGCAAGATGGCAGTACAAGGTCAACTGCACAATTGTGGACCTAATGGAATACTGTGGGCAGAAGGGATGCAGTCGTAGCCAAATACAAGGCCCGTGATCCCATGTGAGGAAGGAAATGGATGACCCATAACACTCTGGAGTACACACCCTCACCTGGCACTCAATCAGAACCCGTCACCCAAAATACATACACATGCACTACACACACACGCATGGGCACTCACCGGACAATGCTTCGTAATCAGGTAGTTCTCCCACACCTCGGATCTGTTCCTCTGTGACGAAGGGCCCAGCAACAGACTCATGTTCAGTGAGTTTGTTGTCCTCTTGTTGGAGACCCACCGCCAGCCACCAGAGTAGCGGCATGATTTGAGGCCAGCTTGTCCTTTGCTCTGCGTTTCAGGTCGTTCCACCGCTTGTAGCAATCGTCAGCTGAGCGCCTCACAAATCCAAGGGCACTTATGTGGTTGGCAATGGTCTGCCAGTGTGCCTTACATTGACCAGGTGTGGTCTTGGACCCTGCAGTCACCACCATTTTGTGGCTATGTTGCGACATATAGCTCACAAGTGCATTAAGCTCTGCGTCATTAAAGCAAGGCTTCCTTGACGTGCCGGAGTGTGTAGCCGTGCCTGGGGTCTCAGCCTGTCGTGCCAGCGCACCCTTCTTCCTCTTTTTAGAAGGTGGAGCAGAGCCAGAGTGGCTAACGCCGCTCTGGTCAGTAGGGGCAGAATCACCGGTGGACTCGGTTGTTGGAGTGTGCGAATGCACATTGACCATAGGACTTGGTGCAGGCATTGTCTGAAGTGTGATGTTGGCAGGGGGAACATCAGTATGATGGACCAGGACCAACACTGTCCTGGCTGGGAGAGTCAGAGCTGGGGCGGATGGAGCTGCAGCTGCCCCTGCAGCCTCACCACCCTGCATACTTGGGCAGCAGATGACATAGCTGCCCCAGATCCACGTGCCTTGGTGACAACTTGCACCGCCACACGTGGCCTAGACTTGCTGACCTGGAAGTCAGCCAGGGAGTCATCCTGTGCCAGGTCAGGTGCCACAATGGGCTGGTCTAACAGGGGCTGAGCTGGGATGGTCTCAGCCACGTTTCCCTCAACCATGGGGGAGGGGGGGAGCATGGGTGTCCCTGATTGGTCCTCCACCATGGGGGTCTAGGGGCACCCTGCAAATCCTGGCCACGTCCCCTACCGCGACCACCACGTCCACCTTTTGAAGGTCAGCCACCTTTGTCTCCCTTACCGCTTGGTCGCCTCCCAACCATGGCACTGATGTTGTTGTGCGTATGGGAGGAGCAGTAAACTATTATCCTGGGCAATTGGGGGTCAAAGGGGTAGGGTACTAGAATTCGTACCCTAGTGCTCTAACAAGGCTGTCTGTGACCCCTGGGGGAAGATGACGGGTCACGCAACGCACAGGCAGCCCAAAAACAAAAATAAACATGCACGCAACCCCTCGTAGAACACGTGCGTGGAAAAATGAACCTGCACTACACTGTGGCACCCAGAAACACAAAAATAAGCGTACGCGTAATGCACGCAGCCTACAATGACCTCTGAAGGGGAGTGCGACACACGGGGCAAGCACAGTTGCTAAGTACGTGCGGAACTCACCGTCTGCCTGGAATAAGAATGTGGAAAATACGCACGTGTGCGTTTTGGCAACTCCCCCGCCAAAAGAAGAATTGTACGCTGTCTGAGGAGACAGGACAAAAGGAGAAGTGAACACTGTTTGAGGAAACAGGCCCAAAAAAAGTAGAAAAATGAAAGCTGTCAGAGGTAACGGGGAGTACGAACTTGAAACGCTGTGAAGTAATCGCTTGTGAACCGACAAGAAGTACAGAATTCACCCACTCGCTCTTCATGAAAAGCACGTACAAGAAAATGGCGTTCTACATGTACCTTTTAAACCGGCCCACACGTACACGTCACTTACGCGTGTACGCGTCCTTTCCTCCAATTACACTGGCTGACACTTGGACATGCAGCTTTTCCACGTGTGCTCTGTCATCACGTGCTATGAGGGAAACACCCACGCGTGTCACGTCACAGACACGCTTACGCGCTAAGGGCCTTTGGTCCAATGAAATCGCGTACATGCGCTGACGTGCTTACGCGCTAAGGGCCTTTCCTCGAATTATACGTGCCAAATCACTCCGTATCAAGCAGGCCACGCGTTCACACACAGAAGACCACGCTCCTGCCCAGAAGGCCAAATTACTGAGCCCCGAGCACGCTCCCACCTGCCATCTGCTGCTGCCTGATTGCCTGCTGCCCACGTGCCCTGCCATTTGCTGCCTTCACGTCAGCCAGGGGTGATGTTGCTGTGACCACCCCTGCTGGAACCGAAGACTCCCGACTGCTATTCCATCGCTCCACAGCCCAGCCCCAGGACCCAGTTGCCCACCCACACCTGCCTCTGGGGTTGCCATGTCGGGCACTACACCATCTGGCACCACTGGCAACCCCCAGCCAGAGAGGCAGAGGGCCACCAGCTTCACTGCCAACGAAGTTGGTGTCCTGGTGGAGCAAGTCCTGGGGCAGTATGCCCTCTTCGGATGTTCGGCCGCCGACAAGGAAGGACGGACTCGGATCTGGACGGACATCGTGACTGCCATCAACACGGAGGGGGTGGCAGTCCACGACTTCCAACATGTCAAGAAGCGCTGGGAGGACTTCTCTAGGACCCTCAACAAGGCCCGGCGCCTCATGAAGGCAGCGGATGCTAAGGGGCGCCGGGGCCACCTGTCGGAACATCAGATGAGGGTCCTGGAACGCATATGCCCAGCACTCCACATCCAGGTCCTTGAGACGCAGACCCGTCTGGAGTCGAGCGGTAAGTGTACATACATACTGATTGGAAGCTGTGCGTGTGGTGGTGTGCCAGTAGTGTGCAGGTTGTACATGTGGTTTTGAAGGGCCATGTAGGGATGTGTATGTACAGGGCTGTGAGGCTGACACATGCAAGTCCTTTCATGTGTGAGACACATGGATGGTGTATGTGTGGGTAAGCATGCAGGCCAAATGCAGATGTGTGAGCACACATGTTTGGATTACTGTGTATGTAAGTTGGCATGGTTGTGGTGTCACACATGGATGTTGGTTCCAGCTGCATGTATCTGCACCGTGTACATGTGCATGTGTGTGTATTTGACATGGGTGCAACAGTGATGCAACATGAGTGCATGTGAGACTAATATGTAGAAGACTGATTGCCAGATGTGACATGGATGCCAATCTCATCACTGCGACAGTTGGCGGAGGTGTACACATGCATGTAAGTGTGGTGGCGTGTGTGCATGTCTAGTGCACTCCCTGTGTTTCAAGTGATGTCTGGCTCACCTTTGGCTGCTCATGCTGTTGTATGTGTATGGATGGTGCTGGCTGTTGCAATATGGCTGTGGAATATCTCATGTGTGTGAGTTGCAATGACATGTGTGTTGGGGATTGTGATGCCATGTCTGAAGTTTGACAATGCCACTCATGTACAACTGTCATGTGTGTATGAGTCAATTGTACAGTGCCCTGATGCCTGTCTCCTCTGCAGCGTCAACTGATGAAGAGGGCGGAGAAGGTGCTGTGGAGCACAGCGGCAGGGATCGCACCGCCAGCCGGAGACGCAAGGCCCGGCTCCCCTCCCAGGTTGTCATCTTGTCGGGGAGTGAGGAGACCGGTGCCGCGTCCCAGGTCTCAGCTGCCGAGGGGAGGTCCAAGAGGCGGAGCTTGGAGTTGGACTCCTCGGCAGCCGAAGGGGCAGCTGAGACCCCACAGGGCCCGACGGAGGAAGATGGCACTGAGTCATCCAGGTTGGTGGGGGGTTTGGTGGAGGAGGAGGCCGTGCAAGGGACAGAGACGGGGTCTGGAGGTGGGGATTGCACTGGTGCTAGTGGTGCAGTGCAGGGGCAGGGACAGGAGGCAGCACAGGCTGCCGCGGAGGTGCCTGTGTGTAATCCTGTCCCCGATCCTGTGACTGCATCATCTTGCACCAGCAGGGATTCCTACGTCCAGACCCGTTCTCAGGGAGTGGATTGGCTTACACCAACTGGCCTTCCTCTCCCTGCGGATGTGGCTATTCGGCAACGGGTTGAGCCTGTCCTGGGTGGGGTGGCGTTGCGTCAACGTGCCATGCGAGCTGACCTGCAGTCTTTTCATGAGGAGACTGCACGTCTTCTAGCATGGCTCGTTGACCGCGTTGACCCACTGGGACAGCTCACCAGGGCCGGATTCCTCCGTTTTCTGGACCTTGTTCCGACCCCCTCCTCAACTGAACCCCCTATGCGCCAGTCGTCCTCCGTACCATCTTCCCACCAATGTGTCACCTGGGTGCCCTGTGGAGCTGCCTCTGACCCTGCAGCCAGGCTGGTGGAGGACACATCCCTGCCACAGTCGGGAGTCGGACGTCCAGCAGGGGTGGCCACCTCAACAACTGCATCCCAGCTGGAGGAGGATGTGCAGGCAGCAGGAGCCAGGGCACAGGCAGCGACACAGCAGCAGCAGCAACAAGGTGGGAGCCATGATGGCTCGGGGCCTTCATCATCGGAGGGGCAGGCATCGGCCGGAGGGCAGGAGGACCCTGGATGGGAAGTGTCTTCCGTGTGGCAGCAGTTGGGCCATGCGATAGATGCGGAACGGCAGCGGGCGGAAGAGGCACGGCTCACGATGGTCAGGGCGGAGAACTCCATGCGTAGGGCCCTGAGGCGGGCTGAGTGCCTCGAGGCCATTCGCAGGGACCTGGAGTTCCAGATGTCATCGTCCCTGCGAACCCTCGGGGCCATGGAAGAGGACCGCCTCCGGGACATCGAGCAGGAGTTCGATGATGCCCTGGCCCGGAACATCAACATGTGAGCCGTTGGACTTGCCCGCTGCCCTTGTAAATAGTTAGATAGTGTTAGGTTTCCTTTGGTTTTTTCTTTATTTTGGTTGCGCTTGGACAATGCACCACGTTTCTGTATATAGTTTTTCATTAGGTAGTTTTTTTGGTAGGTTTCATTTCTTCAGTTGGGGTCATGGACCCTGGATTGTTCATCTGTATATAGTCCACTATTGGGTTCATCTCATTGTTTTGGATTTCCTCATGGAGCAATGTTTTTTTTCCCTTGGATTTGCTTTGTTGGACTGTGACTTTGGACACCTTTCCTTTGGATTATGATTTCTTGTTTTTCATTATTTTACGGACATGCAGCCTTTCTTTTTTTATTCCCATTGTTGTTTGTTTGATTTTAATTCCATTCATGTTGCTTTTAATACATTTTTTTCTTCATACTTCGATGTGTGGTATTATCTTATTGGGTTCATGCATGTCATGATATGGGTTTTCACATTCACTTGCAACCATTGTGTGTGTGTGACGGACATGTGTTCATTTACATACTTGCCATTGGGGTTGTATCATGTAATTGCCTTTTCTATGTGGGTGGATGCAATACTTGGTTGGGTCTTTGGGCTGGGGAGGCTGGCCATAAGGGCCATGATTGAGGATCGTCATGACCTGGGGGCAGGGGGACATGAGTGGGGGCCTGCTGGCAGGTGCCCTGCACTGCTGGGGGGTGGGTGTGCAAGGGGACATGAGTGGGGGCCTGCTGGCAGATGTCCCACACTGCTGAGGGGTGGGTGTGCAAGGGGACATGAGTGGGGGCCTGCTGGCAGGTGCCCCGCACTGCTGGGGGGTGGGGGTGCAAGGGGACATGAGTGGGGGCCTGCTGGCAGGTGCCCTGCACTGCTGGGGGGGTGGGGGTGCAAGGGGGTAATGCGTTGGTGATCACTAGTGCAAGGTGACATGTGGCTTGGCTGGGGGGGGCATGCCCATGGTGGATGGGATGCCTGCGGGACATGACCAGGGGTGCAGGGTAGTCCCCTGTGGTGTGGTCTGCCTGCAGGGGCCGTGGAGGGTGTAGAGGGAACACCTGGGAGGACCCACACTGCCAATTCACTTGTAGGACTCCCCTGCACCCCTGAAATACACGTGCCCCACTCGCACAGGGCCTATCGCGTGTGGAACTTCCCGCGCACCCCTGTAATACACGTACCCTGCTGAAATCGCGTGTTAAACTTCTCTGCACCCCAGAAATGCACGTACCCTGCTGAAATCGCGTGTGGAACTTCCCGCGCACCCCAGTAATACACGTACCCTGCTGAAATTGCGTGTTAAACTTCCCCGCACCCCAGAAATACACGTACCCTGCTGAAATCGCGTGTGGAACTTCCCGCGCACCCCAGTAATACACGTACCCTGCTGAAATCGCATGTGGAACTTCCCGCGCACCCCAGTAATACACGTACCCTGCTGAAATCGCGTGTGGAACTTCCCGCGCACCCCAGTAATACACATTCCCCGCTCAGCGTTTGCTGTTTGGCAGCCCTGTATACTGGTCCAGGGTTAGCGCAGCCCTTTGCGCTGAATTGGGAATTTTGATGGCTTTTCCTTGCGCGAGGGCGTTCTTGGGGGCGTAACTGGCGCTGCTGCAGGGTCGCTGCGCCACGGCTGGTTTTGGAGGCTAAAACTCATGAAGACGCTGTGCGCGGATATCGATTTTAGCACACGCGGCTGGCGCAGACATTCGCACGTGCACACTGTGCGCCACTTTTGTGCGAAATTCTATGAATTACCCTGCAAATATATGATCTTTCACCCTGATTACTTTTGATTTAGCAACCTATTGTGTCTGTGTCATACTTGTGATACCATGCCTCTCCTACAACTATGACATCAGTTTCTTCTTTCTGTGCACTCTGCTTACTATTAGGAGCACCGCACTTTCGAATTCTATCAAATTCCTCTAGAAATCTTTGCTTCTCATGTTTTTTATTTGACATCATGCCGAATCCAACAAAGTCCTCAGGGTTCAAGACCTGCATGTCTGCGGGCTCCAAGTGTCAGTTTCGGCACTGCATCTGTCTTTACTGTCTTGGCAAAGGTCACAGCACTCAGGACTGCGTGTCATGCCAATCAAAGCACCCAATGGCGCTTCAAGAACATGAGGTGAAGCAATTTACATTTCTCCACAAGGAAAGAGGTTTCAGGAAACCATCAGTGTCCACGCACCTGTCACTCCCCACAGATGTCCCTAGTTCGTCCTCATTGCCCACGCATGTTTCTTCCCAGAGTTTGCTGAATTCTTATAGCAAAAGGTTACACTCTCGATATCATTACGCAAGACATTCCAGGCTTGGCGGTCGTGGTACGTCTTTCCATGTGCGTCGCGGGTTACCCTGGAGACACTGGTACCATGCGCATGTGTCACTAGACACACTGCTATGGCAGGGCCGTGCTCCTATGTCAGGTGATTCCTCCATATAAGCACTGCCTCTAAACTGCTCCGGTGCTTCTGAATTTTGTTCCATCAGTAAGCTACTATTGTAACCTGTCCTTCTTACCTTGACACTCTGTTTTCTCGAACCTTGCCTGCTATCTGGATTGTTTTACCCTGTCCCTGGTTATTGTCTTGATCATCTGGTATCCCGACTCGGAACTGTAATCCCGACTGCTCTTTTCTCACGCCCTGTACCTCGACCGCTAGGATCCTGCCAACCTGGGTTGTTTACTGGAATTATGTGCATCTCATTCTGTACCTTAACGCCCGCAAGTTGCCGACATGTATTGGATTACCTGCTTTTCATGTCAACCACATTTCCCTCTTCCCTGGAAGTGCTCGGACTAGAGACTGCCGTAAGAGCACTGTTCTTGGACTATTTAGGCATCCTCGTGCCGTCGGGTCAGGTATTGGGCTTGGACAAAAAGAGATTCTCAGTTTACTCCTACACTGGACTTCTCAAGTCTCCTGGATTCATTTTCTCCTTTTTCTACTTGGACAGCCTCCTATAAGAACCCCCAAAGCCACAGTTATTGTCTTATGTTTACATGAAAGCGTGTTATTAATCTGCAATATTTGGTTACAGGGTAAACTCCATCCCCGCGTTGCCCAAGCGAATTGCCACAAAGGGACACTGCTGTTTCTCCACGCCATAAACCACAGGTCAGCTCTCAGAGTATTTCCAAATATAGTCCTCTGGTAAATCACACAACCTGGTTTTGATATTCTGCTTTTCCATTTCAGCCAACACTGTCCCGTGTGCGTTCAACTCTCTTCCAGTTAATAGATCCCTCAGTCTGTTTCTTGTGTACACCTGAGGGGTACATTGGCAGGAAGAATTCGTCCTCTACACAATGGGCCTCATTACACGTTGTGCGGTAAGGGAATACTGGTACCGGTAATTTCCCAAGCCAATCACGACCCGGACCCACCGCTATCAGCGCACCCGTTAATTACGGTGCCACTAATAGCGGCAAGGCCGCGGGCGCGCGACCCCCAGGCCGGAATTAGCACCATGGCGCTAATACCAGGCCATCACAAGCCATGCGGACATGGCATTAGCGGCATGGAAAACACCCAAAAACCCCTTACCGGCATGGCGCTAATAACGGCATCGAAAAGCACCCGTTAAGAGACCTGAGCAGTGTACCCATCTACCACAGGTGGACACAATCAGCACAGGTGCATGCAGTGGAGACAGGCAGCACAAAAGAGCACACCACACCCCTACCCACACCCCTTCCCACACCAAGATGGTCCCAATAGCAGCAGCATGACATGACGGGCTTGACTACATGATAGCAGTGCAGCACCAACAACAACAGCCCGCACCAGAGGTGACCCGTAACAGGTACCCATTCCTCACACCATACAGGCGATGCCAGCTATCCACTGAGGAGGTGGCTTCTAACCCCTGTACGGAACCCACAGAACCAGCAGGAAGAGGACAACAATATTGCACATCCCCGTACCTGCGTCGTGATAGAGCTGGCAGTCAGCCTTCCAATGACAGTGCTCCGCTGCCTAAGCAGCCTGGGTGAGGCACTCCTGTACAGCCGTGTCAAAGTGGCAAAGATAACCATGGCATGTGTAGAGCATCAAAAAATTTGCATATGATGGAATGTGTCAATGCCACCTGAAATTGACATGCAACCAACAGAAGAGCATGATGTGGATGGGGATGAGTACGGGTGGAAGGCCCCGGCAGGACATGCAAGTGGCAATGCCAAGGAGGCACACGATGTGCGTCAGCATCTGATTCTGAAATCCCATCAGGCACAAAGGTGAAATAGCATGGACGGAGACGGATATTGTTGCCCTGGTGCATGTTTTGAGTCCCACAAAGGACCCTGTCCAAAATAAATGACGCATACGCAATGATGGAGACCATGCTTGGGTTTCAACTTCAGAACAGTGTATATTGGACAGAATGTGATAAGAAGTGCAACACCCCAACACACCCAAATGCACCCTTACCCCCCTCCCCCCCAAAACACCCAAATGCACCCTTACCCCCCCCCCCCGCAAAACACCCAAATGCACCCTTACCCCCCACACCCCCAAATGCACCCAGGTGAGTCTTATGGTGTCTGCGTTTCCTGCCCCACATGTGCCACCTGGTCCTTGGTGGACCTAAGCCTCAGGGCCTCCACCAACATTAGGTTGGTGTGATGTGGGGCGCCTCAGGTTGCGCAGAGAGCATCGCAGGGGGCTGGTCTGCGGGAACTCGCTGAGGAGGAGGTTCCCGGTCGATCCTGTGTTGGGGGTTGGTGATGCTGCTCCATGATGTCCCCAATACGTAAAATGGCCTGGCGGAGTTGGCCCATTTCCTGGCATATCCTGTCAGTGCAGGCCTCAATGGCCTCCTTTGTTTGCCCTGCATATTTGTTGAGGTCATCCCTTAGACTGCCTGTCTCGGCCACATGCTGGGCGACCAGCGCAGTAATGTCTTCCTGCCTCCGGGTGATGGTTGCAAGGTCAGGCAGGGTGGTAGGTGCTGCTGGGCTGGACGGTAGCCCTGGTCCGTGCTTCCGGCATCCGGTGAGGACACCTGAGGGCTCCATGCACCTTCTACAGTGTGGGTGTCATGTGCTCCCTGGCTAGCAGATCCGGACGTTGCCCTTGGACTCCCCTCAATGGACCATGTTGGGCTGGGGGTATGGATTAGTTGTAGGACGTCGATTGCGTCGTCCTCATCAGTGGGCGGTGCAGTGGCTGCTGCCTCCCCAGTTGAGCTGGTGGCAGCGGAGTGCGTGCCCTCCGTGCTCATCTCAGCAATGATGGGGCACACTGGCGTGGGTTCAGCTACAACAGGAGCCGTGCCCTCAGGCTGTGATGAAATGGTGCTCCTGCCGCCCTTGGCCCTCTGCAGATGGACTGTCCTCCCAGTTCCCCTGGAGGTGGTGGCGGTGTCACCTTTCTCATGCATCCTGGCTTTTTTGGCTGCTGGGGGAGTACGTGCTGCAGTGCTTGTGTCTCCAGTGTCTGTCGGTGATCCTGTGGAGGACATAAATAGGGTACATCATCGTTAATGGGTCTAGGTGCCTCATGCAGAATGTTCACGTCATGCTGCTCTAAGCATTGGGGCCTATTTATCAGTGATTCTTGTAATGGGGATGTCGGGTTGGTCATGCATTGATGGGTCTGTATTGCACGTGTATATGGTGATGCATGCATGTATGTGTGTGGCTGGATCAATGGCCTGGTCATCGACACATGTTTGGGGTACCCCCTCACCCTTCACTGTGCATTGTTTGACGTATACACTCACCTCCATCAGATGAGATGGCCACACCATGCTCCATATCTCCGACCCCCTCTATGGTTTCGACTCCTATTGTGGAGGCACATGTCTCCTCCCACTCCTTCATCTTCAGAGGTGATTCTGCGCCACCTCCTGTGGCCATTGCAAGGTTGCGGTTGACAGATAGGATATTCCGTACACGGAGCCGGAGGTCGTCCCACCTCTTGCGGCAGTCCTTCACACTGCGGGTGGTAGTGCCCACTGCACTAACTTTGCGGGCAACTTCGTCTCAGATGGCCTTTTTCTTGATGATAGCCTCCCGGCGCATATCGAAGACGACTTTGGCATTGGCTGCAAGTGTGCTAGTCAGCATTATGAGCTCCTCAGGTGTAAATTTCTCTTTCCGCTGACGATCTGAGTTTTTTTTTAAGGCCTTTGACATCTTCGGGCAGTCCTGGATGGTTTCTTGTCGGAGTTCTCCGGAAAGAGGTCCTGGATGCAGAGGATGGCAATGGATTGTGTTTTTAAAGAGGGCCACCGTTCTCTTTCCCGTTCCTGTGCGATGACGCTATTTCCGGTTCCGCTTTTTAACGGTGTCCGCTAATAGCGGTGACCGCTATTTGCATGTTGCGTGAGGGAGGAGGTGCTATCAACACTTTGGTCGAGGCCGGTAATGGGCATTTTGTTGACTTTTGCGGCATGGCGGTAAAGTCATTAACGGCATGGCGCTATGCTCGTGTCCGCGAACTCGTAATGGGACGCTATTAGTGGTCTTTTGCGAGGGCGGACACGCTAATAGCGCCATGCTGTAAAATTCCGATTTTTACCGCACAACGTGTAATGAGGCCCAATGAGTTCAACTGCCTGTTCTGCCACATACACACCGATCAAGTGGGGCTTTTTCTGACATTTTCAGAAGCCTCTACAATGGACGCTAACGACACTCTGGCTACCCTGGTTCAAATGGTGGCTGAACTAAGCTCTGATATGGCGGCAGCGCATGATTCTGCTCAACACCGTATTGATGAGATACATGCCGGTATCCGTTCAGGAGGGACAGAGGTCTCGGTTTCCCCGCCAGCTTCTGGCTCAGGTTCCTCTATGCCCAGACAGGGCAAAGTTCCTGTTTAAATGGCGGCTCAGTTTCCCTTTGCACTCCCTGAACGATTCAATGGAGACTCTAAGCCCTTTCAGACTTTTATCAACCAATGTAGGCTCCATTTCCTGTGTCGTCCAACCTCTTTCCCAGACTCCACGACTAAAGCAGCCTTTTTCTTGTCATATTTGGGTGGCACAGCAGCTGTATGGGCTAACCCTTTATTGAAACAAGGCAGTCACTAGTTATAGGACTGCATGTTACTCACCACTCCGAAATAGGCCGAAGATGTGGAGGAGTGACCTTGGAGATGATGGTGGTACAAGAATCGATATTCAGCCTTCCATCCCAGCTCCCCTGAGTACAAGACTCAGGCTTCCTCAAAGAGGGGCTCTTTTCTACAATGCACCTCTCTGCTGTTTCAGTTGGGACAGACAGAGGTGTCCATTGAATAAAAGAGCGGGGAGAACACACACCGCCAATACCAATGCTGCAAAGGAATACACAGATATTAGACAGTGTTGAAATTAAAGCAAGTAATCAGAACAGTTGTATATTATGGGAAACTACCTAGGTGAGTATTGGAGTGGAGCTTCCCCGGGGTGGATCTACAAAAAATATAACACAATGAGTGGGATAATTCTAAATAGCCTTCTAAAGTATCAATCCTAACTAATATATCGAACTGATAACAACTAACCTGAATAAGGATATTTTGAGAAAAGTAATCCAGGAAACAGAAGACCACGAAAGGAGAAAATAACAAACAGGAATGTTAGTATAGGGAAGTAGCCCCGAACGGCACGAGGGTCGCACTAGTGCCGGGTTGGTGCAGTTTCAGCAGAGCGTTTATATGCACTTGAAGACAAATTCACAATATAGTCGCTCAATGTCCCAGAATCCAACAGAAGACAATGTCCAAACAAAGTCGTGGAGAGGAATAATAGCAGAGATGGGATTCGTCAATTATAAGTATGTACCTGAGCACACACGCATCCAGAGTAGGTGTAGAAGAGTTCCGGATTGTTGACAGCAAGTCCTCTGCGAGGAAGGCTTTGGTTCCGTGTGCAGAGGCGGTAAGCTGGAATGAAGAACCGCAAGAGACAGCAGGAAGCCGGATCCAATATCCTTCCGAGTCAAAAGCCAGCCGAGCACGACAGGAGTAAAGGAGGAGGCAAGCCAATCCAGTAGTCAGGCAAGGGTCAAAACCAGGAAATAAGATAAGGAATCTTGTGGAAAAGACACGAAGTAGTAACGGACGAAACCGCTTGTAGCTTGTAACGCTAATTAGCAGCAACAAGCCCCTTGAAAGACGGTGATTTTATAGCCATATAGGGGCGTGTGTTGCCGTACGTCTTCCACGTACAGGACGTGTCAGCTGACTCGGAGTCCGTCGTAGTTTGTACAGGAGCCATGGCAACCTGTATCTGGTTCACAGAGAAGCTTGTAGAGAAGTCATATTCTGCAAGGAGGCCCGCAGGGAAGCCCGAAGTGTAACACTGCAATGCCCTGATTACTTCATTGAGCTGTGTCTTCGACACACGCTACAAGTCACAGGCTACCGATTTGGAGATGCTGGGTCTGCAGCAGGGGGACACTCCTCTTTTTGCGAACATTGCAAAATTCAACCAATTGGTGGCAGAGACGGGTTGGTCTGAGGAAAAGAAGGCAGCCCTTTTTTACAAGGGGTAGTCAGGCTCATTGAAAGACATCCTAGCAGCCGTACCAGTTGTGCCTACAACTTTCCCTGAGTTGCTAGACCTGGTCCTCCAGATTGACGCTCTCAAGGCCGAAAGAAAGGGAGAGAACAGGGGCTTGCCACCGATTCCTCCTAGCGTTAGGCCCCCGTCTTCTGGAAATGGTGAACCCATGCAGATTGGGGCAGTCCGTGGCCCCCTGTCCACAGACAAGAGGAAACACCGGAGAAAAAATAACCTGTGTTTCTATTGCGGGTCATCGGACCATTTGTCACGGGTATGCCCTAAGAAGCCTACAAAGAAGCAGGGAAATGCCAAATCCTGACAATAGACTGAGTGCCGTTGTCGAGCAATCAGTCCCTGGTCCCTTTTACTGTCTCTGCCACCCTCAGTTATCCTTCTGGTACTCCTTGGACTATAGCAGCAGTTTTGGATTCCGAAGCAACCGGAAAATATGTTGATGTACACTATGCAAGAGAGTGGGCTATACCTATTGTTCCAAAAGAATGCCCGAACTAGTGAATGCAGTGGATGGCACCATCCTACTCTCTGGTCTTGTAACGGAACGTACTGTAGAACTGGTCATGACTATCGAACCTGGATACACTGAGGTCATAACTATTTGATGTGATTTCTGCACCTCAGTTCAAACTCATCCCGGGGCTACCTTGGCTTATATTACACAACCCTGTTGTTGACTGACTGTGGGACTGCCAAGTTCCTCTCACCAAATTGTGGGACTCTGAGTTTGGTCTCAGACATCAAGCAATGCAGTCCTTGTTGTCTGCTTTTAGACTCAGCCTCTGTGGTGGGGGGAGTGTCGGCTGTATTATTGCCTAAAGAGTATGAGAAATACAGGGATGTTTTTGACAAAGGATGGGCGCAAGTATTACCACTTCATCGCCCCTATGATTGTCCCATTGACCTAGTGCAGGGGGCCAAGATTCCTTTAGGCCGGGTTTATTCCCTTACTTAGAAAGAGGATACCATTCTGAAGGAGTACCTAGACAAGGGCCTAAAAAGGGGTTTCATCTGGCCTTCTTCCTCCCCGGTGGCCTCTCCTGTTTTCTTTGTACCGAAGAAGGAGGGGGATCTATGCCCCTGCATTGATTACCAGGCTCTAAACGCAGTTACTGTATGCAACCAATACCCCATCCCCCTGATTTCATTGTTGTTGGATCAGGTGGGTTCCTCAGTAATATTCACGAAACTGGATCTACGTGGGGAACATAATCTGGTAAGGATGCGCAAGGGGGATGACTGAAAGACTGCTTTCAAGACCAGATACGGTCTATTCCAATATTGGGTCATGCCTTTCGGTTTGTGTAACGCCCCTGCAACGTTCCAGAATTTTATAAACTGTGTTTAGGGACATGCTTGACCAGTATGTCATAGTGTACTTAGACGACATATTGATTTATTCTCCTACCTATGAGGATCATCTTAAACATGTTTCAGCAGTCTTGCTACGTTTAAGAGAGAACCATCTCTATGCCAAGCTTTAAAAGTGCATATTTCATGCCTCTGAGGTGGAATTTCTAGGCTACGACATCACCAATCATGGTGTTCAGATGAGTAAATCGAAAGTGAAGGCAGTCCTGGACTGGCCTGTCCCTGCTTATCTGAAAGCCTTGCAATCATTCCTTGGATTTGCTAATTTTTATAGACAGTTCATACGTTCCTTTTCAGTGACTGTTGCCCCTTTGACCGCTCTCACCAGCAGTAAATAGTCCTTTACAAGGAGTATGGAAGCACAACAGGCTTTTGACGCATTCAAGGCCGCTTTCACGATGGCACTGGTACTGAAACACCTAGATTCCACTTGGCCTTTCTACATAGAGGCCGATGCCTCAGATGTGGCTGTAGGGGCAGTCTTATCCCAACTATGCACTGATTCAGATCTCCTGCACCCAGTGGCCTACCATTCTAGGAAGCTAACCCAATATGAGCAAAACTACACCATCACTGAGTGGGAATTGCTGGCACTGCGGGATGCTTTCATGGTCTGGAGGCACCACCTTTTGGGAACAGCCTCCCCGGTACAGGTCTACACTGACAATCAAAATGTGTTGGCGTTACAGTCCGTCAAATGCACTATGGCCCATCATGCCAGATGGCATGAATTCTTTTCTATGTTTAACTTTGTTCTCACGTACTGCCCTGGTGCTTTGCACTCCAAGGCTGATGCACTGGCGCGCTTACATGGTATCTCCTTACATCGTGTCTGGGGTGGTCCTCTCCTTCTTCCCCATAAGGTTGTGTGCGGTTGTACGTTACAACCTTCTATGAAAACTTTGATCCAGAAATGGGTCTTAAGTAAAACTTCGGAAATCACGGAGTATAACATGGCTATAGTGCAATCGTTACCTTGTGTCTAAGGCGGAGTCTATATTCCGGATCCCAGCACACAGCGTATTGTCTTGCAATTGTGTCATGACTCTTTATTGGCTGCCCATCCTGGTCAAAGAAAGACCATAGATCTGCTTCGACATTGGTGCTGGTGGCCTTCAATGCATAATGATGTTGCGGATTACATTGCATCCTGTGCTATATGTGCCCAGAGTAAGAGTTCCGCAGCTAGACCCATGGGACTATTACAGCCTATTCCCGTTCCAAGACGTCCCTGGACCATGATCTCAATGGATTTTATAGTGGAGCTAACGGGATTACGACACCATATGGGTGGTCATTGACTATTTCACCAAAACGGCTTTGTTTATTCCTTGTCAGGGGTTACCATCAGCCCCCGTACTCGCCGACTTGTTCTTAACGAATGTGTTTAGGTTCTTTGGGCTCCCCGACATCATCATATCAGATCGAGGTTCCCAAATCACATCACGTTTCTGGCGGTCTCTTAGCTCCTCCTTCGGCATCGATGAAAGGTATTCAAGCGCATATTACCCACAGACAGACGGCCAAACCGAACGTCTGAATTCCACTTTTGAACAATACTTACGGTGCCTTACTCTCCAACACCAAGAAACATGGTTTTCAGTTCTAGTCACAGCTTAGTTTGCATATAATGACTCCATGCATTCCTCCATTGGCTCCTCACAGTTTTTTGCTTTATATGGCCAGCATCCACGAACACTACCGTTGGACCCTGTTGTCACCACTAACAGCCCGGCCGCTCACGCGTGCATCCGTGACCTGCAGCCTTACATCACAGCATTAAACAGCATTTGACGGAGGCTCAGGAACAGTCTAAGTTGTTTGCGGATCGGCATCGCACTCCTGCCCCAGCATACCAGATGGGTATGCGTGTGTGGTTGTCTACCAAGAACCTCTGTATCCCCGGCCGTAAATCCTTGTTCCCTCGGTTTGTTGGGCCATATGCTATCTCAGAGGTCATTAATCCATTGGCTGTGTAGTTAACTCTGCCGTTATCCTGGAAGATACAACCTGTATTTCGTGTATCATTGGTGAAGCCATGCAACAATGCCACTAGGCTCTCCGCTCGTCCCCTTCCAGTTCGTTGCAGGGTTCGGAGGAGTACGAAGTGAACGCCTCCTTGATTCCAAGTTATGCCGGGGGGTTTGCTTATGCCTTGTTGACTGGAAAGGGTATGGTCCGGAGGATCGTACCTGGGAACCGGAGGCTAATATCCATGCCCTGCTTCTGCTCTCCTGTTTTTCATAAATCACGAGATGTGGGTGTTTCATTAGGGAAGATGCCGTCAGGAAGCCATCTGTGTCCACGCATCTGTCACTCCACACAGATGTCCCTAGTTCATCCTCATTACCCACGCATGTTTCTTCCCAGAGTTTGCTGAATTCTAATAGCAAAAGGTTACACTCTCAATATCGCTACAGAAGACATTCCAGGCTTGGCAGTCGTGGTACTTCTTTCCATGCGCGTTGGGGGTTACCATGGAGATGCTGGTACCATGCGCATGTGTCACAAGACACTCTGCCACGGCCCTGCTCCTCTTGTCAGGTGATTCTTCTGTATAAGCACCGCCTCTAAACTGTTCCAGTGCTTCTGAATTTTGTTCCACCAGTAGGCTACTATTGTATCCTGCGCTTCATTACCTTGACACACTGTTTCTCGGACCTTGCCTGCTATTTGGATTGTTTTGCCGTGTCCCTGGTTATTGTCTTGATCATCTGGTATCCCGACTTGGAACTGTAATCCCGACTGCTCTTGTCTCACGTCCTGTACTTCGACCGCAAGGATCCTGTCAACCCGGATTGTTTACTGGAATTCTTTGCCTCTCGTTCTGTACCTTAACGCCTGCAAGTTTCCGACACGGATTGGATTACCTGCATTTCACGTCAACCACATTTCCCTCTTCCCTGGAAGTGCCCGGACTATAGACTGCCGTAAGTGTACTGTTCTTGGACTATTTAGGCGTCCTCGTGCCGTCGGGTCAGGTATTGGGCTTGGACAAAAAGATTCTCCATTTACTCCTACACTGGACTTCTCAAGTCTCCTGGATTAGTTTTCTCCTTCTACTTGGACAGCCTCCTATGGTAAGAACCCCCCAGCCACAGTTATTGTTTTATGTTTACATGAAAGTGTGTTATTAATCTGCAATATTTGGTTACAGGGTAAACTCCATCCCTGCGTTGCCCAAGGGAATTGCCACAAAGGGACACCCCTGTTTCTCCACGCCATAAACCACAGGTCAACTCTCAGGGTATTTCCAAATATAGTCCTCTGGTAAATCACATGACCTGGTTTTGATTTTCTGCTTTTACTTTTCAGCCAGCAGTGTCCCGGGTGCGTTCAACTCTCTTCCAGTTAATAGATCCCTCTGTCCGTTTCCTGTGTACACCTGAGGGGTACATTGGCAGGAAGAACTTGTCCTCTACACAACGAGTTCAACTGCCTGTTCTGCCACATACACCTTGACCAAGTGGGGCGTTTTCTGACAAGAGGCGACAATCTAACCTGTTTGAGGTCGCTGGGTGCTGACTGTATCACAGGATTGGTCCACTTTCGGAAAGGACAAAAAAAATCAGTGCAAGAGGCCAAGATCCAGAGGCGGCTCTTCAAAATACCACTCTTCTTTGTCTAAGAAGAAGAGTCACCACTGCTGGGAAGCCCGGCACATACTCTTCCAGACACAATCCTCTACTCCAGAGGATGGGAGGCCTCCAGGCAGAAGATGCTTCTCATCTTTGCCAAAGCCCCAGAGCTGGCAGCTTCTGTCCCGACACCAGAAGCCTCAATGCCAATGGTCTTCACGCCGACTGTGTCAGCTTCAGCCAAGCCAACGGTTTCGAGCACACTCCGACAAGCCTGCAGGGTCTCTGTGAGTAGATCCCATCCAAGGTTTACACCGTTCCATCTTCGGATCCAGCTCTCTGATCTCCGCTCCCCCTCTCAAGGTGCCAATGATGCCGGAGTCACGGGGGAATTTGCCCTGCTCCCCAGAAGGGCATACATGTCCCATGTTGGAGGACATGTATAATGCAGTGCACAGCGTTCCCTTCAGACTGGAACACCTCCATCCCTGGTAGGTCAGGCAATTCCTGGAAGGGTTTTAAGGGGAACAAGGGGACTGGATGGATCTTGTGGCTGACTTGCAAGTGGCCTGGACACCTCCCTGGAGGTCGACATGCCACCAGTTGTTACCCCGGGCAAGTCCCTGGGGAAATGTCATCCAGGTCAGGTGGCCAGGACGCAGCCATTGCTTTTGGATCCAGTTCCTGGGGGTGCACCAGTGCGGAAGGATCACCTGGGTGAGGGGTCGTCGCCTAGTGGAAGTGCGACACTGAAATCCCCTTCCCTGTAATACCTTCCCCATCCTACCAAGTAGGATACTTAGGAACGCAAACATCTCCCGCACCCCTTTACCTCGACACAAACACTTTCTCACAGACATCTCACCGTGAGCGAAAACGGACTAACACCAGAGCCATATACTTGACATGTCCCAATACAAAGGTCAGGCAATTGCTGATCATTACACACACCTGACTTCCATCACACTTCCCCACACGGATAAAAGGCGCAGCATGCAAACACACTATGAGCAAGGCAAAGCACATGAGAAAGCAGCAGTTCCAAGATGGCAGTTTAATACAAGGAGAAAGACGGTGAGACCAGAGAGGGTTGCAAGGAGGAAAGTGCCCTTGACCTTTTCAGACCATTACTTTCGCAAGCCCTGGAAAATAAGAAATCTAAGACCTGGAATTAAAGCTGTATAAACCTGCATTGTGTCGGAGGTACCCGGGGCTCTCCCGCGTCGATAACCAAGGCAGGGGAGGGTTTGCTGCTGTGGTACTGTCCTTGGCTCCTAAAGCATAGCAGCGCCAGTAAAGTCAGCCCAGCCGGTGAGTCAGGGAGACTGCTACCAGACCAGCCTGTGTTAGAACAAAGGTTGTAAGCGGCAACATTGTATGGGGAAATCAAAGGAGAACAGTGTGGGAATTGGTTGTTGATGAGCGACGCAAATATAATTGAATAACAGAGGGATTACTGAACTTTTGAAGCCAAGAAAGATACCTTAAACAGAGTGGTCCAGAGCCACGTGGGTGCTCATTCAAAGGTCTCTGTTAGTTATCCAACTAGTTGGCAAATGTAAAAAGGAATGGTGAGATGAAAGTGGTCCTGCAACAGGTCAAGCTGAACCCAGTGCTCATTCAAAAGTCTTTGATAGTTAATACAAACTAAAATTGGTCCGAGTCCGGCTAAGGGTTGTGTAAGAGGACGGATCCGAGCCTTGCTGAGGTTATCCGGGGTGAACCTTGATTCACCCGAGAAATAATATTCTCTGAACATTGTAAAAAGGGATCGGAGCCCGGCTGAAGGGGATCAAGGGTGAAGAGTGAATCATCTGAATTGAATTCTTGTGAGAGGAAAATAACTTTTTTGTTTGTTTTTGTACCTCATGTCCTCTGAATCAAGAAACTTTAAGTAAAGAGAATTGGGCACAGAAGGCCCTGATGCTGGTAATTGAACTGTGTCCTCGTGCCGAAGAAGCCAAAGAGTGTGCTATGCTAGAGTGAACCACCTTGTCCCTTGCTGGCCTGAACATCGTGACATATCATTTTGAACACTTTTTCTTTTCATAACATTATTCCCTACACTATTTGTATTAGGAGGTAAGGATTGGCAATAGTTTTTTTTAGTATAGGCCCTTTTATGTGACAAGACATCAGTAGGACTGCGTTATTATTTGATGTTCGTAGCTTGCACGCATCTGTAGATTTAGTATTAGATAGGCATTTATCATACCCTTTTTGAAGTTCAATTAACGCCCTTGAACTGTGGTCACGTGTCTGTCTTACTGTTTATACCATGCCTTCTTTACACTGACCACAATAACCAAGCCGTTCTCCAAGGGGAAAATGCCAGGGCATTGCCAGAGGGGTTTTCTGTGCCTCTTCAGTGCCACCACAGCCACCCATGTGAAGGTGATTTTCTCCACCTGCCCCCTGTGGGAGGGCGGATTCTCCCTATTCAGTGTGGAATGGGACCACACCATGGCTCTCACTTGGACCTTGCAGGTCGTACACCAGGGATATATTTTGCTTAATGCCCTCCCGACTATCCCTCCTCCAGCCCCCCCCCCTTACATCCGGGCACTCTCCTGTTGGTGGAGGTCTTTCATCTTCTGGCAAAAGACACCATAGAAAAGGTGCCACACTCTGAACGAGGCTTGGGCTCGTATTCAATCTATTTTCTGGTTCCAAAGAAGGACAGAGGCTTGTGTTTGATTCTGAATCTGCAGCTCCGAAGCTTGTCCCTGAACAGGGACAAGCTGAGGCTGAGATATAGAGAGTGTGATTTCTCAGGTGACGAACCTGGATGTGCTTTTCTCAGGTCAGAAAAGTGCCACCAAGTCTATTTATGTCAGCAGGTGGTGTACAATGGCACCTTGGCATCTGGATCCTTCTACTTATTCCCCATCCTCTGTGTTGTGTTTTGTGCTCTCCTTGCCCTAGATCAGCCTGCAGATTGGCACTGTGAAGGAGTACCTGGCCACAGTATTGATTTTCAAAAGGACCCCTAAACAATCGCCACGGTTGTGCTATTTTTGCGAGGATTATGTTATGTATTTCCTGCATGCCAATTTGTTGTTCCAGCATGAGATTTGAATTTAGTGTTGACTTTCTTGATGGGTGCATTGTTTGAGCTCCCACATTCATGTTTGTTGAGATTGCTCACCCTTAAGGTTATTTTCTTTGTAGCTATTACTTCCACGAGATGAGTGATTGAGCTCCCGGCGCTGTCTGTCAAACCTCCTTATTTGGTTTTCTCCAAAGAGATGGTGATATTGAGTGAGGACGTCTGTTCTAATGAAAGTAGGCTCAGATGTGCAACTCTCTCAAATGAGTCTGAGTTCTTTCCTCCGCCACATCCATCCAACGCAGAGGAGCGATTCCATCGGCTGTACCCGGTGCAGCCATCAGCTACTATGTCTCAAAAGAAGAACATTAGGAAAATTGATCAGCTTTTTGTGGGTTATGCTTGTGCCCTTGCTGGCAGTTCTGTGTGTAAACAGACCCTGTCGATGTGGATCATCCGCTGCATCTCGGAATACTGTGATCTGGCTGGTAAGGATTTGGCTTGAAAGTGTCAGGGTCCATTTGACCACAGTGGCTTACTGCCATCTGCCCTGCAGCATGGGGGTCCCTGTACTGGACATTGCCTGGTGGCTACATGGACCTTTTTGCACATGTTTGTCAAATGTTGCTGCTTGGATTTCCAATCCGTGCTGGATACTTACTTTGGTAGAGTGGTCCTTCAGAATTTTCTTGTATAGGTGGTTTCCTGCTGTCCTCACTCCTACAGGTACAGGTACTGCTATGGGAGTGTATCATAGATGAGTAATCTTGGGAGGAACAAATTACTTACCTCTTGATAATGTTTTTCTCTTTCTGATGGATGTTCTTCCCAAAGATTCGTCATTGCCTTCCCAACCTGTGGTCCCTCCGCATCAGAGTGCTAGCAAAAAAGGGCAGTAATGAGGTCATGGGGCACAGTGCCTCAATATATACTGTCATAGGGGTGTGGGGCAGAGCCAAAGTGGGGCCATGCTGCACTCCCTGGTGGCGGAACAATTTCCAAAGTGCAGCTGCACTGGAGATATGGATTATCGTCAATGAGGAATCTGTGGGTATAACATAGATCAGAAAGAACATTTCTGAGAGGTAAGTAATGTGTTCATCTATAGATGCACAACTGGTGGGATGACCAGGCAGTCTCGTTAATGTAATTTGATTTATTCAAATTGGAGAAATCATTAGGAAACCATAAAAAATGTACCCGGAAGAACCACCGGACACCCAGGTCCTGACTCACCCGCAGGCTGATGATCAACTGCTATGGGATGATACTGGATGATAGTATGGATGGGATCTATAAAGATAATATTAAATAGGAGGTAGATCTCTGAGAGAATTTGCTGGAGTGGGAAAAATGCATAAACACCGATTCAGATAGGGTTGCATAATCAAAAATACATATTTAAACGAGTCTTATGCAATACTGCAACATCTGAAGAAACAGAATGTGATTAGTGATGTCAAAATGTCAGCATTCAGAGACGACTTTTCTTCATTTAACCTGCGGGTTGCCAGAGGTGAGGTCATGTTGGCCAAATTAGAAAGGGATATTAGTGATATAACTGGATAGAAAATAGAGCTGGATCCGGAAGCGGCCATTGTTAAACAGTGAGTGGGGAATGGAAATAGAGCTAGATTTTGTAATTTAGCATTGGTGTAATCTAAGATGCAAATTGCAATGCGTTGGTAGAGGCGCAACGGCCAAATTGCACTAAGTGTGTAAAAGATTACTGGTAATGAGCGGGATGAAGCCTTCAGAAAAGTGATGAACCGGCAACAAGGATGATTGACATTTGGGCTGATTTTGAGCGTTCCCGGCAAAAAGCAGTGTCACGGAACAACATTTGGTCAAAAATGTGATGCTATGACAGTTTGATGGTGATCGGGTGTAGGGGAAGAGGATAAAGGTAGAAACTGAAAAGACCAGGGATGAGCACAGTGGTACATAGCAGAGAAGAATGTAAATGATCCTCTTGGGGATGCTGCTTGGAAGGTGGAAATATGAAGGAGTTCATTCTAGCTTTTAGTGGCTCTTTTTTTAAGTGTGTCATTATGGGAATTGCGAGAAATTCATCTCTCTACACAAACGTAGATTTGTGGACTGTGTTTTGATTCATAGTAGGTTTGACTCTGAAGCAACAATCAGTTTCCACGTGGGTGTCTGAACATGGCTCAGATAGTGATTGTTCTGGGATGCATGACATTTATTGTGATTGTTTTTTTGTGGGAAACAGGTGCCCAAACATGTTACGAGAAGACCTATAAGGCAACATTATGAAAGCTTGATGAACTAGAACAATTAGCTGTATGAGCCCTATGATGCAGCAATTATAATGTGGATATCATTGTAAAACCAATTCGTTGCTGAATGCAAAATGAAATGTTCAATAAAAATAAAGTTGAAAATGAAGAAGAGTCCAGTATTGGCCAGGCTAAGAGGGCTTAGAGAAAGAGGGGGAGTCATGATTTGAAAAGCAAAACCAGTGGGCCCAAATTAGTAAGGGTCATTAGTACCAGGGATACGACAGTTAAAAGCCTGACTGACCTGAGGCCACGCACTGGCAATGCCAGACCTGAACCAATACCCTTGTAAAAGAGGCTAGCTTAGAGCCACAATTTAGCTCTGGTGGGATTGGTAAGTCCTTCAAGGAGAAAAACAAAACTTGCCAGCAAAACACAGCAGTGAATGCAGAAACTGGGGGCCGAACTTCAAATCTGTGGAACAGTCCAGCCCACCATCAAGACTAAAGAAAACTTTGTCTAACAGTCCAGTGCTAGCAACTGCTAACCCAAAGCCTCCCTTGATGTACTTGAGACAAGTGGGTAGAATACAGGTCAAGCCCAGGTGAGAAAGACCATGAGGAGAAGGGCTGAGCCTGGGATAGGCTCCTCCAATCTGAATCCAAGGAAGATTGCACTTGATGGAGGGCTATGATGACATTGATCTGGAAATTAGCCCAAGAACAGACAGGGTCCACAGAGAGCCTGAGTGCCAGGGCACACTACTCTGGGGCAGTTCCTCATGCTACTCTAGTCTCTCAAATACCTTCCGATGGTGGGTGGGTATTTGATGGGGGTACTATTTTGATACAAGGCCCTTCAATGGACTTTGGCCCACCAGCCCAATGGCTCTGGGCCCCAGGCTACACACTTTTCTAGTGTTTTGCAAGTAGGTAGTGAAAGTGCTATAAATACATTAATGGAAAATGCATTAATGTTTTTTCTATGCTATATTGTCAAATGAAATAAAATGGAAACATGACTGTTTAAAAAAAAAAATTAAAAAAAAGAACAGACAGGGTCGAAATCGACTGTTTAATGGCAGACGATAGGGTATGCTCCATGAGGGGCAGCCTTTGGTGATAGGCATGATGAGTGTCAAAGAGTCATAAAACCAAGAACCAAGGAACTGGATGGGACCATTTTAAATGGGTCCCTGAAGTTGATGCCTAGAGAATCCCAGAAGATCATTTGTTGTAGAAACGGTGTTGAACCTCACAAACCCTTGTTTTACTTCAAACCTAGGCGATGGCCCTGCACTTTGCAGACATTCCCTAACCTTATCAGTTCTACTGCTCCCACTATTGTTACAAATATGTAACCTTCATTGTTTTTCACTTTTGCTCTTATACTGTTCTGTTCAGCGCGATAACACATTTTTTTCTTACCCATAAACTGCATCTTGAGCGCTAGTTAATTTACCCGGCAATGACAATACACACACTACATTAACTTTCTAGTTGAAAATTCTTTTCACAGCCTGATGAGTACCACATTTCTCTAGACATGGCCTGAATTATGAACTTTGGGCTACCCTTACGTTCTCCTGTTTTTACATTTTGCATTGTTGGCGGGGCAGTGTTATCAGGTAATTACTAAGGAATGTTTGTTTTCTCTTTTGATGTTTTAAGGACGTGACATCCCAATCTGTGATGGGGTTTGATCCGTTGCCACCTTTGGATTCCATTTCTTCATACACAAGACCGGAAAGGTATGGATGTTATAGCTACTTCTATTGGAATAAATGTATTGTTTCAGTACGTATTCTGAAAGACACTACAGTTATCACTAATACTTTAGGTAAGAGATTGTACAATTGGAGGTTTATGTGAGCTACTAGCCATTCTATTATATTGTATTGTATTTGTCATTTATATAGCACCCTTTCCCCATTTGTATGGCCTCAATGCGCTTTGTGGTTGAAACGCACTCTGGGACTGAAGTCCATGTGTGGGAGATACTAAAGGTACATTTTTAAGATGCGTGTGTGCATTTTGCCAGGTTAGGACTTAGGTGGGCTGGCTAGGCTCCAGTAAGCAGCTGTGAGGAACTCATGGTGACAACAAGTAACCACAGTTCAAGGGTGTTTATTGAACAATGAATGCTGTATGCAGGTTGGGAAAACGCCTAATCTAAACCTAAATCTAAGATGGGAACAAGCGTTGACCATCAAATGAAAAATAAGACAGTTTAGGTGTTTCCCCCTCTACCGAGCCATCTCAAATCTAGGTGTTACTGCATTTACTATTGTGCCCCATTTTAGGCGTTTCTCCCTCTATCCTGGTATCCCAAATCTATTTGCTGCTGCATTTACTGTTGTGCCCCCATTTTAGGCATTTCTCCCTCTACCAAGCTATCTCAAATCTAGGTGTTTCTACATTTACTGTTGTGCCCCCATTTTAGGCACCCCCATGCCGGCAGTATTCACAGCGGCACACCATGATGAATATGGCTCAAAGCCCCACCCCAGCACATACTCCCCCCATCCCTCCAGGCCCCTCTCAATCTAGGGAGACCACAACTGGCGAGACCCAGCCAATCGTGTTGGACCAAGACAAATGACATCGAAGATGAACTCCATCCAAGTTTAATATATGCACATCTTGTACCACGACTGTGGACACAGGCCGCTGGCATGGCCACACATCCATGCACTTTAGAATGCAGCTATGGCTATGCAAATTTAGTCTAGCAGCTTGCAGCTGTCCACACTGAAACCCCTGACGTACCTCAACACCTCTGCCATTAGTATAAAGCGACAATTTACGAAAAATAATTTGGTCTAGCTGGGCACACATTGGGTCTCCGGCACTAGCACTCAAATATTAAACCACCAACAGCACCCACCCACCTGCCTGACCTCCAGCCTGTGTGAGAAACCTGAAGGTGCCTCCCTGTCTAAACCTCGAGGATCTGTCATCCTGGTTGCCAGGACACAGCCATCGTTATTGGATCTAGTTCCTGGGGGTGGACCAGTGAGGGAGCATCACCTTGAAACACTTGGGTATAGGCACGCTATAAAATATCATATCATACACCTGGATGGGGGGCCCTCGGGGAGTGGGAGTGGGACACTGACGGGTGAGACGCGGTAGCCTCCTTCCTTTGACACCTTTCCCCATCCGCTCACGTAGGACATTCCAAACCACTGCCCCCCCGCCCCTTTCCCACCGCAAACACTTGCATAATGGACTAACACTAGAACTGTTTACCTGACATGTCCCAATACCAGGGTCAGCCATTCGATCAGAATCACACACACCGAACAACCCTTTACCTTCCCCACAGGGATAAAAGGTGGAACTAGAGAGCACAGTACGAGAAAGGCAAACACTGCAGACAGCATGTTGAGACGGCTACTACGCAGCAGTTCTGCTGCGGTGTGTCAAAACAAAAAGGGCTTATACTGAGAAACCGATTGCCAAAACCTCACAACTAATACAAAAGGGAGTGTGTGATAGTTCTAAAGAAAAGAAAGAAGTGTTCTCAAATAATATGTCAGGAGGCAATAGCCTGGGTCGTCTTTCCCCACGTTTCAAGTACAGGGTAAAATGGGAGCTTGGAGCACAGTACGATCTTGGGCCTTTGCAGCACGAGATGACAGTTCTAAGGATAGTTCTTAGAATACACTCGGGTTGTCTAGCACAAAATGACAGTTCAGCTTTTGACACTCGAGCTTTCAGTAATCAGAGCCGTCACTGGCCAAGTCTTGTTTCATTTGAAAGTCTCTTGCCTTCGAGGACCTGGCGTGTTCAAACAACAAAACAAAAGTTCCATTAACAAATTAAAGTTTGTTCCCAATATTCACTGGGTGAGGGGTTCACTCCTGGGTCCCCTCTTCTGGGCTGACCATTGTCAATTGTAATCCAAAGTTCTAATAGGGTGACGATTTCACCCTTGAGTCCCCCTCTTCTGGGCTGACCCTTTCTTAATAGTATTTGTCTGCTACAGTTTAGATAGGGTGAGGGCTTCACGCCTGTGTCCCCCTCTTCTGGGCTGACCCTTTTCCAATAAACTTTGGGTGATAGCTTAACTCCTGGGATCTCCCTCGTTCAGGCTCGGACGCCTCTCGACTGTCAGCCCTTGGGTGATAGCTTCACCCCTGGATCTCCCTCGGTCGGGCTCGGACCTCTCTCGACTGCCAGCGTTTGAGTTTAGCTTCACCCCGGATCTCCCTCGTCTGGGTTCACGGTGGCTTTGTCGTCTTCATAGCGGGATTCAACTGCCTTACTTACTTAATGTTGGATCACACAGTGCGGTAGATAACTCTCTTCTGGGTTCCCCTTTGTCATAAATCTGTTTTTTCTGGACTTTTAGACTTTGTCCCTTCTCTCGGGCATCCCTCCGTTGAACGCACTGTTGCCTTTTTGGTGCTTTCAGATTTGTTTCGAATATTCACAGGATTCATGTCCCTTTCTTTCATTCATCATGCAGATTCACTTCCCTTTCAGCCAACTTGAAGATCAAAGTCTTTTGAATGTACAGGGCTTTTACTCAACCATCTCGTATGACCACTTTGCTTTCTTTGGCAGCCTTTTCTTTGGCCTTTTGGCTTCCCTAGTTTGCTTCTCAAGGGGAGCCACCAGAGTCTCTCGAGGTAGCACCCACATGGTGCCGATTTCCCTCTTTCCCTGATCTCCCCATAAGCCTGTTTACAGTTCAATTACAGTTTATCAGCTTTGTTTCCAAAGTTGCCTCTTGGCGATTCCTACTCAGCACAGCCCAGTGCTTATCGATTCTCCCCAAGACTCACCGGCTGTGATGAACCGCTTGGCTTTAGCTTCTCTCGAGTCAAGGCTGGTACCACAGGCGTGAAAGTCTCCACTGCACCTCCTGTTCAGCATAGGCTTGCCCTGTGTACAGTTGACCTCTACAGCAGGACACTTGTTCTATTGTTCGTGGTCTTAGATTCCCCTCCACAAAGGTTTTTTGGTCCTGGGACAAAAAGGGCAAGGTCACTACACTCCTCGCCACCCTCTCGTTTCCCGACGTCTTTCTTCTTCCTTTGAACTGCTGCCTAGTAGTCATCTCAACATGCTGTCTGCCGTGTTTGCCTTTCTCGTACTGTGCTCTCTGGTTCCACCTTTTATCCCTGTGGGGAAGGGAAAGGGTTGTTCTGTGTGTGTGATTCTGATCGATTGGCTTACCCTGGTATTGGGACATGTCAGGTAAACGGCTCTAGTGTTAGTCCGTTGTCCGTTATGAAAGTGTTTGCGGTGGAAAAGGGGCGGGGGGGCAGTGGTTTGGAATGTCCTACGTGAGCGGATGGGGAAAGGTGTCAAAGGAAGGAGGCTACCGCGTCCCACCCGTCAGTGTCCCACTCCCCGAGGGCCCCCCATCCAGGTATGATATGATATTTTATGGCGTGCCTATACCGAAGTGTTTCAAGGCGATGCTCCCTCACTGGTCCACCACCAGGAACTTGATCCAATAACGATGGCTGTGTCCTGGCAACCAGGATGACAGATCCTCAAGGTTTAGACAGGGAGACACCTTCAGGTTTCTCACACAGCCTGGAGGTCAGGCACGTGGGTGGGTGCTGTTGGTGGTTTAAGATTGAGTGCTAGTGCCGGAGACCCAATGTGTGCCCAGCTAGACCAAATTATTTTTCGTAAGTTGTCGCTTTATACTAATGGCAGAGTTGTTGAGGTACGTCAGGGGTTTCAGCGTGGACAGCTGCAAGCTGCTAGACTGAATTTGCATAGCCATAGCTGCATTCTAAAGTGCATGGATGTGTGGCCATGCCAGTGGCCTGTGTCCACAGACGTGGTACAAGATGTTCATATATTGAACTCGGATGGAGTTCATCTTCGATGTCATTTGTCCTTGTCCAACACGATTGGCTGGGCCTCACCATTTGTGGTCTCCCTAGATTGAGAGGGGCCTGGAGGGATGGGGGGAGTATGTGCTGGGGTGGGGCTTTGAGCCGAATTTATCATGGTGTGCCGCTGTGAATACTGCCGGCATGGGGGCGCCTAAAATGGGAGGACAACAGTAAATGTAGAAACACCTAGATTTGAGATAGCTTGGTAGAGGGAGAAATGCCTAAAGTGGGGGCACAACAGTAAATGCAGCAGCAAATAGATTTGGGATACCAGGATAGAGGGAGAAACGCCTAAAATGGGGCACAATAGTAAATGCAGTAACACCTAGGTATGAGATGGCTCGGTAGAGGGGGAAACACCTAAAATAGGGCCACAACAGTAAATGCAGTAGCACCTAGATTTGGGATACCTGGATACGGGAGAAACGTCTAAAATGGGGGCACAACAATAAATGCAGTAGCACCTAGATTTGAGGGTGAAACGCCTAAAATGGGGACCCAACAGTAAATGTAGTAGCACCTAGATTTGGGATACCTGGATACGGGAGAAACGTCTAAAATGGGGGCACAACAATAAATGCAGTAACACCTAGATTTGAAATAGCTCGGTAGAGGAGGAAACGCCTAAAATGGGGGCACAACAGTAAATGCAGTAGCACCTAGATTTGAGGGTGAAACGCCTAAAATGGGGACCCAACAGTAAATGTAGTAGCACCTAGATTTGGGATACCTGGATACGGGAGAAACGTCTAAAATGGGGGCACAACAATAAATGCAGTAACACCTAGATTTGAAATAGCTCGGTAGAGGAGGAAACGCCTAAAATGGGGGCACAACAGTAAATGCAGTAGCACCTAGATTTGAGGGTGAAACGCCTAAAATGGGGACACAACAGTAAATGTAGTAGCACCTAGATTTGGGATACCTGGATAGAGGGAGAAACTTCTAAAATGGGGGCACAACAGTAAATGCAGTAGTACCTAGATTTGAGATAGCTCGGTAGAGGGTGAGATTCCTAAAATGCAGATGTAACAGTAAATGCAGAAACACCTAGATTTGAGGAGAGCTTCTAAGAAAGACCCAAGAGTTAATTAAATGGTACTTAATGGTTGAAGTGCAGCAGTTTTAGGACTATTTCATACTAGCTAGCAAGCCTTGGTAAGTTATGTTATGAAGCTGAGAGGGGCGGTAGTGGCCGATTCATATATAATTTTTTATTTCACACAGATACAAAGCCACTTTTCTCTTGTAATCTCAAATTAGCCTATTTCTATTCTACTTCATTATCACATTGACAACTTGTTACACCTAGCGCTGGCCTTTACAAAGGGCAAATATTTATGGTATTGGATGCTCGAAGGTGAGGCTGTTGCATTGTATCTTATATCATTTAAACTGAGACTGAAGACTTTGATAATTGGGCTTCTTCCTGCCTCTCTTTGTGAACTGGGACTCTTAACTGTTTAGCTATTTTGTCATTGCTATGCAGAATGAAGGTATAGATCGGGTCTGCCCACTTTTTCGTGCTTATGTGGTAATAATTTGTTGACTGCATGGGGAGTGCTTTTCTAGGGAATTGGTCTAATATGCTCATCTTCAAAATCAATAGAGTTACCATACACAATTCTAACCGTAATCATATCCTGCTCATCGACCATGGCCTGAGCATAGCAAATTAAAGAACCCACCCATTTAATCTTCTACAAGAACTAAGGATTGATTGAGCTTAAACCCTATTAGACCAGGTTAAAAACAAAGTGCATCCTAATCAGTTAATTTTCTTGTGTAATAGCATAAGAGTGGGGGTTACCATTTTGGTTAATAAAAACTGCCTATTTCAAATAATAAATTATCTTAGTGATAAACATAGGAGTTTTTTTACTTGTTAGCGTCACCTGACCCAGGTACTATGTACGCCCTCAAACAGGACATTGGGGATTTATTCCTCTGTCGTATTTAAAAAATTACCCTGTTCTCAACATTTAAATTTATGATTAGGGGGAGACCTTAATCTTATGTCCTAAGGCAAAGATCCTCTGAATGGGTGGAGGAGGGAGGAGATAAATTAAAGGCAGCGTCAATCAGAGAATTATTTTCCCTAAATGGCCCAAAGAGTGCATCTCGTATCAACACATGAGATACCTTTTAAGCTATTAGAGAGAGGGAGGGGAGAGGGGCTCATACATCTAACTAGTAGTAAACCTTTTGTAGGGTATGTGATTTCAAAAAAGGGCAATTGCAGAAAGTACTGGAATATTTAGAAGTAAATAATCTAATACTAAATCTCACATTTCCTAACATAAATTAGTATCAGTAGAGTGGCTGTTAAATACCCTCATAATAAACTGAGCTATGGAACTCCTTCTCAGCCCTTTAAACAAATATTTGAATAAAAAGGCAATAAAGCTGAGAGGGGGGTGCTTGAGAACCTTAGAAACTTGGCCGTGGGCTAACGCTGGTCCCTTGGGGATGGGAAGGCCCATCTGAACTATGCCCGCTGCTAATAGTCTGGATGCTGTATGAAATGAGGTGTGAGTTGCTCTGACCCGTGGGCCCAGACCGGGAAAATATCAAGGAGCGAGGTGAATCGGCTCGATCACAACACCAAGCTGAGCGTGACGTCCGCTGAAGACTCGCTCACCATGAGTCCCGCACGGAGCTTCTGCAACCCACATCAGCGGCTCGGATTACAGTTTTGCCGAGGGGATGACCGGGCCCCGCTGAGGAGTGCAGTGTACCACTGGCCATTTGCGGCATGTACTTGTACCCCGGAGGGTCCCCGGTATGCAGCAGGCCATCAGTGGACATTAGATCTGGTGACCCTCATGTCCCCCAAGGAATTGACCGTTGACCCTGCAATGATTGCAATGGACAGCCGCTCTGCCGCCCAAGACATGAACGGATGCCTGCAGGCTGCAAGCAGCAGGGCACACACCGCAGCCTGGGATGTTGATGGAAGTACCCCAGGCTGCTGATGACCCAGTACCCCGCCGAGCAATGCAGTCCATGGAACTGTGCACTGCGATGCGCTGAAGCTGCCCACTGGAGCGAGGCTCAGGACCCCTGCTGATCCCAAAGGTATAATCGGATGTCTAATCGGACCGCACTGCAAACAAACACTGAGGTGCCGGCTGTGTGCGCCAGCACACCACTAAGCTGTCACTGACTCGGATGTGCTGTGTGCTTAAGGGATTGAGCTCTGCATGCTGCATCCCCTACCCCAGGACTGTCACACCTCGGAGGCTGGCTCCGGCACCACGAGCCCCCAGGGTGCATTCTGGCAGACACGTTGCTGTCAGAATCGGCAATAGCAGATTGTTACCTTCTGTTCGACGTGGCATGCAATGCTTGTCCGCTCTGTTCCTTAGGCATTGGAGATTGCCATGGAAGCGAGCAACAGCGGCCGCCTGTCACAACAACACTGCCTATGTTTCCCGTCATGCTCGGAGTACCACATGAATGGATCATCCAATGGCCGCTTAGATCCTCATCTTCATCGAAGCATAAATACGTCATTATCCCGCCAAACGCTGCTTCTGTTTAAAGTAGCTGCCAGCATTCTGAAATTTCATCTTCAATTTTTCCCATTTGCTTATAATTGAATCCCTGTGTACCAAACCTTTGCTGTAACACGGACTGCTCCTGATTACCTTTCCTTTTGTATTGATACCCCGCGGACCATATTGCTGCTTCTGTGCCAACGGTTGCTGGATCTTCTTACTATCACTACAGTAACGTCCTCTGCCTTCACTTACATTCTAATCCTCCATGGACACATCAAGACTTTTCTTCATCAATCCTTCACCTATAAATATTCCCTGTTTCGCACCTGGAGTACTTGCTCATACTGAACACTTCCTGTGCACATTCAGATGCCCTGCAGTAAGTGCACCTCCCCGACCCTAGTGCGCCCCTCGTGCCGCCCGGGTCTAGCTTCCTTGCTAACTACCCTTTTTTTAAATGTTATCCTGTCGTTGTTGGTTCTTCAAATTCTCTCCAGTACGGTCCGACTCCGGTTGGCCCAAGGTAAGGATTCCTTTGTTGATTGGCTATTGTACTCTGACTCCCTGTGTCAGGTTAGCAATATCAATTTCTTACTCTTATAGGGAAACTCATGGTTATTAAATTCTAGAAGGGAGGGGAACTGCTAGTTCAGGTACTTACTTATAGCTACTCTCTGTTAGTAGTCGGTCCCTTCCTACACCCGTTATTAACCTGTTGGACTTTACTTTTCAGCTGGGTCCATGGCAGTGTGTGCTCCCCGCTCTTTTAGGTGATCCGCACCTTTGTCTGCCTAATCGGATCAGCAAAGGGGCATATCATAGAAAAGAGTTTTTTCTCTCAAAGAGAGGAGGCTTGGGTTTAGGTCTAATCCGAGCTCTACAATCAACCTACGACCGGAGTCCCGAACCCAATCCACTGTTCAGTCAATCACTATCCGGTGATTAACAAGGACACACATCACACCATCTAGCCATCCTTTTGTCCTGGAATATGGTGCTGGGAGCTGCGGAGAGAGCATGTGTGCCTCCTTCCTGATGTGAATGGTTCAAGGTGAGGAAGCCAACTGCTGGGCGTGCTCCATGGTTGCAGAGCTGCACAAAGCCACTTTCTGAACACGTGCCTTTTTCAAACAACATTGCACATACTGGACTGAGACAAGTCGCGCTGTAGGCTGCAGTGTGTTCCCCCTGCCAGGGGCAAGCAGAGCCGGAGATTGGGAATGCTGGCGGGATGGGGATCTACGCTTGCAACTTGTATGGCATACAGTTTTCAACCGGGACGAGCGCAGGTACTGGCCTGATGGGGAGAGCAGCCAAGACGCTCCCTGGAGCGGATAACCACTGCACTCAGATTGAAGTCAGCCCTGGTGGGCTATGTCCTGACGGTCGTCGGATTCAGAGGCCGACATAGCGGATTCAAACCCTGCTTGTGCCGCCACATCAGCTCATGCGCGACCGTCCGCAAGGCGCAAGGAGATCATGGGCGCTCCAACACAGCTCCAGGCCATCCTAGCCGAGATGAAGACCATTGGACAACGTACCCAGGAGAAGCATGGCATGGGACAGGGAGTGATGAAGGTACTGAAGGGCATTAGGGGCCACCTTGATGTGCAGGCCGAACAAGCAGCAGACAATGAGAGGCACATCATTGCACTTGAGGATAATTGGGAATCAACATCCACAGATGTAGCCACATTAATAAGAGAGGTGCAGCGCCTTGGTGCCAGAGTTAAAGACCTAGAAAACCGGTCGTGCTGAAATAACCTGCGCCTGGTGGGCGTTCCCGAAAACCTGGAAGACAGGGACATGGAAAGCTTCTTGTATGGCCTATTTGCTGATAAGCTGAAGATCGCTGACCCACGCACATATATCATAAAACGCGCTCATCTGTCCCCTATCCCTAAGCAGCAGGCCAGGGAAAGACCCCGGGTCATCACATTTTGCATGCTTAATTTCCAACACAAGGTGGCCTTATTGAGGGCATATCGAGCAGCAGTCACAGCACAAATTGATGGTACTATGGTGCGCCTCTTCAACGACCACTCAGTGGAAGTATCGAGGCGTTGCAGAAACTTCAACCCGATTTTCACCGCTCTGCAAGGTACCGATCAATGGCACTACCTCAAATTCCCGGCGACATGAACGGTCCAAGTCAACAAACAATGGCACTTTTTTGACGGACGACCCTAAAGAGGCGTGGAAATTCCTAAAAGAGCATGACATGTGGTCGCTGATACCCTCCCCGAGGAACCGCAGCATGATGCAACCCGCAACAGTGCAGATCCCGTCTGGGAGACACACGCAGCGAGTGCCTGCTGGAAAAGGATTGGTAGGCGCCCAAGGGGACCGGGATGCAACGGAAGGAATATTGAAAGGACAGCGACTTGATGGATCTCTGGTCTCCTCTCGTGGCGAGTAATGGGCAAAGACATGCATAGCCAAGGCTACTATTGCTTGATGGCCCCTCTGGGCCAGGAAACACAGCACAACACACATGACAACTGGTCGGAGTGCAGAGCGCACATTCACTCTTCTGATATGAACAGACTGCGGACGGTCCTTAGAACAGTATTGACATGCTTTCCTTGATGAAAGGGAGAACTCCAGACGCTACAACTTTTTGGACGGAGTGCCTCCTTTTTGCTACAGGCACTTGCAAAATGCGCTAATAGACAATCACAAACGCAGCTAAAATGGCCAAAGCCTGGGCCATCCCCTTCTATTCTGGTAGCCCCTATGTACACTACCATTTGCACGGGGTGGACCGCTGGTCGTGTGCTAGTGCCTGATCCTACTCTGCTGCACCCATCACCCACACTAATGGCTCTCACTATGTTATATTGGATCCACGTTCACTGGCCCCAATGTTGCCCACTTGGGGCTATTCCTTGGAAGTTATATAGTTATGCTCACACGTATTTTGAGTTTGGCATTTTGGTGGTTGTTTGGTCCACTTGTGCATTAACCAGAGGTCAGGTACGTGTCCACAATCAATGTCGCTGTTCTACCACTCTTGACATAGTACGCTAGAGTGATGAGGGGGGGGGGAGAGGTTCTTTCCAATGTGCCAGAAAGACACCCGAGATGTGTAACTGCCCATGGGCGTGGGTACAGGCGGTATTTATGTGTTATGTAGATTGCCTCTAATGGGATGCTCATGCTGAATTGTTGGAAGTTGCTTAAAATATTCTGATGTTAGCGTATGACACTGAACCACTTGCCCCAACCTGAGAATGGCGTCTCTTAAATGTATCACTCTCAATATTCAGGGGCTTGGGAATCCAATCAAAAGAAGGCTTCTCAATTATGTCAGGGATCTTTGGGGAGACGTCCTATTCCTTCAGGAAATGCACCTAAACGTTGTTGAATTAGCTAAACTCTGTAGGGTTTGGGTGGGGTGGCTGCCCACTCCACATTCCACAGGAAACTCAGGGTGTCCATTCTCATCCACAAAATACTCCCCCTTATCATCATAGATAATAAGACAGACAAGGAAGGCAGATTTGTGATGATACATGGCACCCTGTACCGCCAACACATTATTTGTTTATTTCTAATGTGCGCCAAACCCATAGGTAACAGGGCGCAGCAGTAAGATGATGCAAAGCTTACAAAGTTACACATTTCTGCAGGTTACAATATAGTGCACAGAAATGCAGAATAACAGAATAAATTACAAATAACATTACAGGCAATGTAACATTGTTCAGCTACAGTTCTAGGAATGCGGTTTGTATGCAGTTGAGGTAGATGGGGGCTGGTGGGCAAGGGCAGCGTTGATGATAGGGGACGAGGGGTCATTAGAATTAATGTGTTTGATAAAGTTATTTCTAAGGTGTAGGTAAGGTTGGTCTACTCTCAAGTTGTGTGGCAATGAATTCCAAAGTTAGCAGTCTTCACAGGAAAGGAAAGCTATTGCCACCAATCGTGGTGAGCCTGAATCTTGGTACTACAAGGCGATTGGTGTTGCCGGCTCTGGTCGGTCTGATGGATGTTCTTCTATTTAATTTATCCGTAAGGTCGCTATGGGCAGCATTGTTTAAGGCTTTGTGGGTCAGTGAGATCATTTTTAGCTGTATTTTGTTGTCGGTGGAGAGCCATTTATTTTGGCGTCTAATGGAAGAGATGTGTACTCTTTTGTTTATGCCAAGCGCCGCTCTTAAGGCGTTATTTTGTAAGGTTTGTAGTCTCTGGATGATAACCTTGTTAGCACTACTGTAGAGGGCATTGCAGTAATCAAGTCTGGAGAGTATTAAAGCTCTAGCCAAGATCATACAGCTGTCATTAGAAAGGAAAGGCTTACCAGCTCTTATCAATTTACAAGTGTAGGCAGTGGTCGAAGCCAGAGATTTTACTTGTTTGTCAAAGGACATAGTGGAATCAAGGTAGAAGGCAAGGGTTTTTACTTCCTTGGATACTTTGATGATGTTTCCGTTGATACTGAATGAGAAATATACCTGCCCTAGTTTGTTAATGTTGGAGTGCGTGCCCAGGATTATCAACTGTCTTATCATCATTCAGGCATAGACCATGGGTGCCATCCATGCCTGAATGATAAGATATACCCTATTCACCAACTCCAGGTCCTTGCTATGATCCCCAGAAAGCGGGAGGAGAATCTGTGTATCATCTGCATAGTTGGTGTAGGTGATACCCCGAAGGTCCAGATCATCAAACAAAGGTTTGGTGAAAATGTTGTATAGAGTCGGGGAGATACATGAGCCCTGAGGGACACCACACAGGATATGTGTGGCGTCCGCCGCTGCCGATGGGGAGAATACTCTAATGGTTCTCTCACTCAGGAATGATTCTATCCATCTGATAGCCTCGGTGGAAAAGTGAGCTGCAGAGTTCAGATGTCTGCAAAGGACCTTATGATCCACAAGATCAAATGCAGCTGAGAGATCAAGTAAGAGCAGAAGTGCTGTCTTCCCTTTATTTCTCAACTCATCAGTTTGGGTTTTTAAATCCATTAAGGCAGTTTCCATCCCATGTAGTGGACGGAAGCCAGATTGTCTGGCTCCTAGGAGCTTATGCAGTTCAAGGTATTTTTGAATCTGGATGTATGCAGCTTTGTCCAGTATTTTGAGTATAAGTGGTACCGTGGTAATGGGGCGGTAATTAGTGGGGATGAGAGGATCTAGTGTCTGCTTCTTGAGGAGTGGAGGCACCCAGGATTGTTTTAAATTGGCAGGAATAGTACCTGAAGAAAAGGAAGCATTGATCAATTTGGAGATGAATGGTGATAGGTCTCTAGCAGCGTCTTTTATTAACTGTGCTGGGCAGATATCACCTTGGCAATCAGAAGGTTTGAGCAATAGGATGATATTCTCTACCTCTAAGGTAGAAGTTTTGGTGAAGTGAAATGTGTTAGTTTGGGCCATAGGTATGTCACTAGGTGGTGGGATATTGGCCAGGTGCTGTAAGTTCCGAGTGTCTTTCTTTTGCTGTATTTTATTTTGGAGCGTATTTATTTTGTTTGCTAGCGCATGTTGGATGTCTTCACACCAGGTCTTATCCTTGGTGCATATATCTGGTGTGGCTATTGGTGACTCTAGTTCTTTCAGTATGGAGAAAAGTTCCTTCATACTAGAATTAGATTTGGCAATGCGTTCATCATAGGAATTCTGTTTTGCCAGGCAAGCTTCAGTAATGCAGAGAGATGGAGGTTAAGTTTACTTTGTTTTCATTAGATGGGCATAGTCTCCAAGTAGTTTCACATTTTCTTTTCATGAGGCGTAGGTCTTTTAATTGTGGCGTGAACCATTTATTTAGATGGGCTTTAGGTTTTTAAGAGGGGCAATTTTATCCATTGTAGTAAGCATGATTTTATTATATTCATGGACTCGAGTGCTAGGGTCTAGATTATCTGACAGTACATTTAGAGTTGGGAGGATAGCAGGGATTACTTTATCCGCTGTAATGCTCTTTTTGTTTCTGGTTAAGCATGGTGGCGCCATAAGCGGGGCCATAGAAAGGGGTCTGGTGTTTAATAGGTTAAAGGATTACCTTCCTGAACATATATTCCCCAACCATGGACATGCCAGGGTTCTTAACCCACACAAGAGCTGTCTGCGCCCCCTTCTTTGTCCATCTAACATTAATTGTGGGCAACCCCAATGTTGCCCTTGACGCGAGAATAGACAGACAAACTACATCACACACAATGCTCCAACTGCTGAAAAAAGTAAACACACTGAAGATGTCCCAACTTCGTCTGACGGACGTTTAGTGGCAAACCCACATCAGGAATAAGGGCTTCACACTTTATTCACACCACCACTGCAGCTACTCACGACTGGATTACTGGCTCCTGCCCTGCGATGCCATGCATATGGTTGAGACATGCTCTATCATTCCAGCGACACTGCCCGACCATGTCCCTGTCCTCCTGCACATCACGCTGGCGTATGAACCGCAGCATACTCTCTCTTGGTGCCTCAGCCTAAGGACGTTTACACACACTGACTTCATGCAGCACCTCACGGAAGACACAGAGGGCTTTTGGAGGGATAACTTATCAAATTAATTCCCCACAGTGAGATACTTGGATGCATTTAAGGCGTATCTAAGGGGCCAATGTATCTCACGGTGGAAACACGATCTTTAAACATGGCAGGCACAAGAAAAGACATTGGCCCTCATTACAACTCAGGCGTTAAGGGTTTAACGGCGCCGTCGGCGCCGTTAACCCTTAACGCCTGATTACAAGTGTCCCTTTGCGGGTTGGTGTTTAACGTCTGCTTTTAGCAGGCGTTAAAAATCCAACCCGCAAAGGGACTTTGGAGCTAATTACGGCACCGTAATTTACGGTGCCGTAATTAGCGCCTTCCCCATTCCCATTATGCCCTATGGGGGCAAAAATGGGAATGGGGAAGGGCAAATGGTGAATGGGGAATTACCGCCCCCCTCACCTTGGAATGGGGCGGTAATTCCGCCATCCACCATGGCAGAATCGTAACCTTAGGGGCATGGACCATGGTGCTAATAGTACCATGGTCCTCCGCCAAGGTTGTAATGAGGGCCATTCGCTGTTACCCTAGGGGTGGATGAGCGACAACACAAGCTAACACGGGATCGAGCTATTCTTGCATGCATTACCCGTACTAGAGCAGAACTCAAGCACCTTTCCACACTAAGAGCGCAGAAAGCATTCAGTAGGTGGGCTCAAACATTATATACGAAGGGGGACATGCCACTTCGGTTTCTAGCACTGGTCCTGAGGGAGAAACAGCGCGCCAGATTATTTAGGCCATAAGGGATAATGCAGGAAATATTCTGACCGGGGATAAAACTATTCATAACCGCTTCACGGAATACTATAGTGGGAGCTCTACGCCAAACTCCTGATCCGGAGCTTGGTAGTGGTCTGCGATTTTCTTTCCAGCCGTTACCCCTCCTGGTCATAACCCCCGGAGATCTGGACATGCTCAGCCTACCAATTACAGATGAAGAGGTGACCGCCATCATAAGCTTGTCCGCCGGCAAAGCTTCTGGCCCTGATGACCTGCCAATTGATGTATACAAACGCCTGGGGGACGTCATAGCCCCTAAAATTGAGCAGGTGTTTAGAGAGGCAACCAAGGTGGGCCATCTACCATCATTAATTACGGCCAGCATAGTTGTTTTTCATAAAAAAGGACTAGACCCACTCATGTGTAGCGCATAGAGGCCGATCTCTTTAATAAACGTTGATGCTCAAGTGCTCTCTAAATGTCTTGCGCAACACCTAGAGAGATTGATGCCCGCACTGGTTCATCAAGACCAGACTGGCTTTATATTACGACAACACTCTGCTGGTAATTTAAGGCACCTGCTGCATATAATCGAGTGCCCATCGGACCCAGGGAATGTCATACTGTCACTAGATGCCGAAAAGGCATTTGAGAGGATGCAGTGGGATTATGTTTCTCCAGGGGTTTGGGTTCTCGGGGCAGATTCTGTGTATGATAGGATTGTTGAATGAGTCACACCAGGCCACAGTGATCACCAGGGGCTAGACATCAGAGCCCTTCCCACTACACACCGGCACGCTAGAGGGCTGCCCACTGCCTCCCCCGCTCCCCCACCTGCTAATTGCGCTGGCCATCGAGCCCCTAGCTATGAAACAGCTCTTGCATGAGGCATGGACGGGAATCAAGAAGGAAATGGCAGAGCATAAAGTCTCCCTCTATGGAGATGACATCCTGTTATATATCAGTGACTGCTTGCGCTCCTTGCCCAGAATTCAGGCTATCCTACTAGACTATAAGCCAGTGGTAGACTACTGCGTTAATCGGGACAAGCCTGAAGTCGTGCCTCTTAGACGGGATATACCCTAGTATCCTGATGGCGTTGCACCATTTTGTGTACAGACCCTATATATGAAGTACCTAGGGGTGAATGTAAGCGCGGACATCACTCCCCTGAGTGCCCTGAATTACCCTGCCGTAGTACAGAAAATACAGGTTGTCCTGGAGCGATGGCATGTACTCCCCATCTCCCTTACCGGCAGGAACAATGGTGTGAAAATGAGCTTGATGCCCAAACTCATCTGCTTGGTCACCATGATCCCTGCGCCCCCTCCGCGGCGCCTCTATATTGCCCTGCACAAAGCAGTAGTGAGGCTCATTTGGCAAAGCAATAAGGCTCGACTAAATAAGGGGATTCTCCAGCCCTGTAAAGCCAACGGCAGGTCGCCTAGGCCAAACGATGGCTTAATGATTCCCACACAACTAGCTGGCGGGAGATGGAGCTACGAATAATGAGCCCGTACACACCAAAAGAAATAGCCTTCCCACACGGGCGGCTCCCACATAGACTTAAGACCCATCCCACCTTAGCCCAATGGAACATATTACGTGCTCTTACTGGATCACAGATCTGGGAAATCCTGGTGTGGTTCTGGCTGCACTGCCTCTTTTGGGGTAGGACCAAGCCTGATTTGCATTTGGTCTTTCCCCTTTTGTAATGGCTTGGCAGGAGAAGAACTGAGGTCTGGAGGGTTGCGCCGAGCAATGCCAGAGGTTAAGATTTATTCTATACCTTCCAGCCATCACTTCTTTTGTTTTGCTATAGTCTCCCCGAGTGGGATGGGTATGCCCAGACTTGGGTCCTGTGCCTGCTGAGCCTAGATACCCAAACTACTCCTCACTGATGAGGCCCAACAAAGCACAAACATGTTTGGGGATGCTTGTGGTCTTGTGCGCAAGGGATGTGACAAAGCAGTTCTGACTGGACTGCCCCTTTTAAAGTGGGGTCAAGACTGATTTGCATATGGTGTTTCCCCTTTTGTAATGACTTGGCAGGTGAAGAACGATGGTCTGGAGGGTTGCCCAGAGCAAAGACAGAAGTTAAGATGCGTTCTAAACCTTCCAACCATCACCCCTTTTTTGTTTTGACTGAAGACCCATCCTGTTTTAGGCCCCACCTTAGTGCAATGGCACTGATTACGTGCCCTTAATGGATCACAGATCTGGGAAATCCCGGTGTGGATCAGCCTCAGAGATTTCATAACCTTCGAGGCTGCGACACAAATACATAGTCAACAAAATACTCACTGGGAAGATGCCTGAGTAATGGATCTATGCGACGAGCAGGTGATTCTACTGGTGCAGTCCGCTAAAGATATACTGGGACTTGCGACCTCAGAGTGGCTTGTATACCTATCTATACATTTGATTATGAAGCCAATGACTTGAGTCAGACTTTGGACGTGACACATCTGAGTTCCCCAGGCTTCCGACTTTCTATGACTTCTGCATAACACAAAGCAGAAATGTTACGCTGGCAGAGAACTTGTCCGAAGATATAGCGACACCACTTCGCACGGAGGATATATACGAGCCATTTGACGTGATCCACACTATGCACTGTAAAATGCGACACAGAGAAAATCAATACAAACTAATACAGAGTATATTACACACTTCACAAGCTACATGCCATGGGCTTATACCGATCTTCCCTTTGCTGGAGAAAGTGTGGGGGGGTGGGCACCATCGGAAACATGCCCCGCTATACAGCCTATCTGGGGCCTTGTGCTACAGCGCCTGTCCAAGATTGATAACAACAATATCCCCTCGACGCTGCTGACAGTGATTTTTGGCCTCAAGAGCGAAGACTGCCACGACAATCCCTTGATGTGCCAATTTGTGCAAATCGCTCTATTTTCAGCTAGAAAGGCTATACTGATTTACTGGAAAGCATCTGTGGCACTGAGCAAGCAGAAGTGGCTGAATCTGTTGGTGAGGATTTGTGACTTGGAGCGTGTGAGTATTAGGAAAGCAAGGTCTCAGCCTCTTGTAGACATGTTTAGCAAATGAATGGACACTGTGCTGTAGGTGCAGATAAGCTCACCCGCTGCAGGTCTAGGCTAGTGGCAAATGCAATGTAGGGAGAACTGCAGGCTGTAATCTCACGTGGCGATACACTCACGGTATGTGCGACAAAACACACCAGCTGCTCTCCGGTCAAGACAGCTAACGCTCTGAGTGGGAACAGATGAGGGCACTGTAAGTTTGTGGACTTTTGTTATGTGTATATATATTACATGGGCACGGTAGTGGCCATGTAGTTATGGTTAAGTTGCTGTTTCCATAGGAAGAGCACTTTTTGGGCGGCTTATAACTTCGCTCTCCCTGGAGGAATCCTCACCAAACTTTGCAATAAAAGTATATGGCCCTCTCTGAATTTCTTTGCAAAGTTTAGTGAGGTTTGGTCCAGGGGCGGCAAAGTTATAGGGGGGGTCCCAAAACATATTTTTTTCCCATAGACATAATGGGGAAAAACTGCTCACGCCTACAGCCCAAACCGCTGGACAGAAATACACCAAATTTGCGGCAGGAGCGGTGGCTTGGCCCCGAAAGCGTGCTTTTTTTATTTGGTGTAAATCCGTCCAGTAGTTTTTTTTTTAAATGTCAAAAATGTAAGTGAAAAAAATGTGTGATACACTTCCCTGTTCGCTCCACGGACAGGACAGGGATTGAGCAAGCGGCTTGCATGATGTCCGCGGACATGTGACGTGCTCTCCCATTGGCTGCGGTGAAGAGTGTAGTGCGTCGTATTTTGAAAGACGCTCGTCATCTTTGTTTATCGTTTGCATGAGAGCCGAGGAGCGAGATCTGCCGCCTGCATAGTAAGCTCATGCCCCGTGTCTTCCTCTCGTTCCCCCACCCTGCTCATGCCCGTGTCTTCCTCCCGTTCCCCCCACCCCCGCTCATGCCCCGTGTCTCCCTCCTGTCCCCCCACCCCCGCTCATGCCCCATGTCTCTTCTGTTCCTCCACCCCCCGCTCATGCCATCGCCACACGGTGGCCTGCGGAGGGCCGAGGAGCGGATCTGCCGCCTGCACAGTAAGCTCATGCCCGTGTCTTCCTCCCGTTCCCCCACCCCCTGCTCATGCCCCGTGTCTCCCCTGTTCCCCCCACCCCCCGCTCATGCCCTGTGTCTTTCTCCCGTTCTCCCCCACTACCCGCTCATGCTCTGTGTCTTCCTCCCGTTCTCCCCCACCCCCCGCTCATGCCCCGTGTCTTCCTCTCGTTCCCCCCACACCCCGCTCATTCCCCGTGTCTCCCTCAGGATCCCCCCACCCCCGCGCATGCCCCGTGTCTTCCGCCCATTCCCCCCACCCCCCGCTCATGCCCCGTGTCTCCCTCCTGTCCCCCCCATCCCCGCTCATGCCCCATGTCTCCCTCCTGTCCCCCCACCCCCGCTCATGCCCCGTGTCTCTCTTCTGTTCCTTCAACCCCTCGCTCACGCCATCGCCACACAGTGGCCTGCGGAGAGCCGAGGAGCGGATCTGCCGCCTGCACAGTAAGCTCATGCCCGTGTCTTCCTCCCGTTCCCCCACCCCCGCTCATGCCCCGTGTCTCCCCTGTTCCCCCCTACCCCCCGCTCATGCCCTGTGTCTTCCTCCCGTTCTCCCCCCACCCTCCGCTCATGCTCCGTGTCTTCCTCCCGTTCCCCTCACACCCCGCTCATGCCCCGTGTCTTCCTCTCGTTCCCCTCACACCCCGCTCATGCCCCGTTTCTCCCTCACGATCCCCCCACCCCCTGCTCATGCCCCGTATCTTCCTCCCGTTCTCCCCCACCCCCCGCTCATGACCCGTTTCTTCCTCCCGTTCCCCCGCACCCCCCGCTCATGCCCGTGTCTTCCTCCAGTTCTCCCCCACCCCCCGCTCATGCCCCGTTTCTTCCTCCCGTTCCCCCGCACCCCCCGCTCATGCCCTGTGTCTCCCCTGTTCCCCCGCACCCCCCGCTCATGCCCCGTGTCTTCCTCCAGTTCTCCCCCACCCCCCGCTCATGCTGTGTGTCTTCCTCCCGTTCTCCCCCACCCTCCCGCTCATGCCCCGTGTCTCCCTCCCGTTTCCCCCACCCCCGCTCATGCCCCGTGTCTCCCTCCCGTTCCCCCCACCCCCGCTCATGCCCTGTGTCTACCTGACGTTCCCCCACCCCCCGCTCAAGCCCCCTGTCTCCCTCCCATTCCCCCCAACCCCCGCTCATGTCCCCTGTTTCCCTCCCGTTCCCCCCAACCCCCGCTCATGCCCCGTGTCTCTCCTGTTCCCCCAGCCCCCGCTCATGCCCCGTGTCTCCCTCCCGTTCCCCCACCCCCTGCTCATGCCCTGTGTCTCCCTCCTTCCTCCCCTGCTCATGCCCCGTGTCTCCCTCCTTTCCCCCCCACCCCCTGCTCATGCCCCGTGTCTCTCCTGTTTCCCCCCACCCCCCGCTCATGCCCCTTGTCTCCCTCCTTTCCCCCCCACCCCCCGCTCATGCCTGGTGTCTCCCTCCTTCCCCCCACCCCCTGCTCATGCTCCATGACACCTCCCGTTGCCCCCCACCCCCGCTCATGCCCCCTGTCTCCCCCCGTTCCCCCCAACCCCCGCTCATGCCCCGTGTCTCTCCTGTTCCCCCAGCCCCCGCTCATGCCCCGTGTCTCCCTCCTGTTCCCCCCACCCCCCTGCTCATGCCCCATGTCCCCTCACGTTCCCCCACACCCCCTGCTCATGCCCCGTGTCCCCTCATGTTCCCTCCCACCCCCGTTCATGCCCTGTGTCTACCTGACGTTCCCCTACCCCCCGCTCAAGCCCCCTGTCTCCCTCCCATTCCCCCCAACCCCCGCTCATGTCCCCTGTTTCCCTCCCGTTCCCCCCAACCCCCGCTCATGCCCCGTGTCTCTCCTGTTCCCCCAGCCCCTGCTCATGCCCTGTGTCTCCCCTGTTCCCCCCCACCCCCCGCTCATGCCCCGTGTCTCCCTCCTTCCTCCCCTGCTCATGCCCCGTGTCTCCCTCCTTTCCCCCCCACCCCCTGCTCATGCCCCGTGTCTCTCCTGTTCCCCCCCACCCCCCGCTCATGCCCCGTGTCTCCCTCCTTTCCCCCCACCTCCCGCTCATGCCCCGTGTCTCCCTCCTTCCCCCCCACCCCCCGCTCATGCTCCATGACACCTCCCGTTGCCCCCCACCCCCCGCTCATGCCCCCTGTCTCCCCCCCGTTCCCCCAAACCCCCGCTCATGCCCCGTGTCTCCCTCCTGTTCCCCCCACCCCCTGCTCATGCCCCGTGTCCCCTCACGTTCCCCCACACCCCCTGCTCATGCCCCGTGTCCCCTCATGTTCCCTCCCACCCCCGCTCATGCCCGTGTATCCCTGACGTTCCCCCCACCCCCGCTCATGCCCCGTGTCTCTCCTGTCCCCCCGCTCATGCCCCGTGTCTCCCTCCCGTTCACCCCCACCCCCGCTCATGTCCCGTGTCTCCCCTGTTCCCCCACCCACCACCCGCACACGCCCCGTGTCTCCCTCCTGTTCCCCCGACCCCCACTCATGCCCCATGTCTCCCCCATTCCCCCCCACCCCCCGCTCATGCCCTGTGTCTCCCTCCTTCCTCCCCCGCTCATGCCCCGTGTCTCCCTCCTTTCCCCCCACCCCCTGCTCATGCCCCGTGTCTCCCCTGTTCACCCCACCCCCCGCTCATGCCCCGTGTCTCCCTCCTTTCCTCCCCTCCCCCCGCTCATGCCCCGTGTCTCCTTCCTTTCCCCCCACCCCCCCTCATGCTCCATGTCACCTCCCACTGCCCCCCACCCCCCCGCTCATGCCCCGTGTCTCCCCCCGTTCCCCCCAACCCCCGCTCATGCCCCGTGTCTCTCCTGTTCCCCCCACCCCCTGCTCATGCCCTGTGTCCCCTCCCGTCCCCCCCCACCCCCGCTCATGCCCCGTGTCTCCCTCCCGTTCCCCCCACCCCCTGCTCATGCCCCGTGTCTCCCCTGTCCCCCCGCTCATGCCCCGTTTCTCCCTCCCGTTCACCCCCACCCCCGCTCATGTCCTGTGTCTCCCCTGTCCCCCCTACCCCCCGCTCACGCCCCGTGTCTCCCTCCTGTTCCCCCGACCCCCACTCATGCCTCATGTCTCCCCTGTTCCCCCCACCCCCCGCTCATGCTCCGTGTCTCCCCTGTTACCGCCCCCACCCCTGCTCATGTCCCGTGCCTCCCCTGTCCCCCCCACCCCCCGCTCATGCCCCGTGTCTCCCTCCTGTTCCCCCCACCCTCCGCTCATGCCCCGTGTCTCCCTCCTGTTCCCCCAACCCCCCGCTCATGCCCCGTGTCTCCCCTGTTCCCCCCACCCCCCACTCATGCCCCATGTCTACCTGACGTTCCCCCCACCCCCCGCTCATGCCCCGTGTCTCCCTCCTTTTCCCCCCACCCCCCGCTCATACCCCGTGTCTCCCCTGTTCCCCCCAACCCCGCTCATGTCCCGTGTCTCCCTCCCGTTTCCTCCACCCCCCCGCTCATGCCCGTGTCTCCCCTGTTCCCCCCCACCCCCCGCTCATGCCCCGTATCTCCCCTGTTCCCCCCCACACCCGCTCATGCCCCGTGTCTCCATCCTTTTCCCTCCCACCCCCGCTCATGCCCCGTGTCTCCCTCCTTTTCCCCCCACCCCCTGCTCATGCCCTGTGTTTCCCCTGTTACCCCCCATCCCCCCGCTCATGCCCAGTGCCTCCCTCCCATTCCCCCCACCCCCCGCTCATGCCCCATGTCTCCCTTGTCCCCCCACCCCCCGCTCATGCACCGTGTCTTCCCTGTTCCCCCCACCCCCCGCTCATGCCCCGTGTCTCCCGTTGCCCCCCACCCCCGCTCATGCCCAATGTCTCCCTCCCGTTCCCCCCACCCCCGCTCATGCCCCATGTCTCCCCTGTTCCACCCCCCGCTCATGCCCCGTGTCTCCCTCCTTTTCCCCCCACCCCCGTTCATGCCCCGTGTTTCCCCTGTTTCCCCCCACCCCCCGCTCATGCCCCGTGTCTACCTGACGTTCCCCCCACCCCCCGCTCTTGCCCCGTGTCTCACCCCCGCTCATGCCCCGTGTCTCTCCTGTTCCCCCCCCACCCCCTGCTCATGCCCTGTGTCCCCTCCCGTTCCCCCACACCCCCTGCTCATGCCCCATGTCACCTCCTGTTCCCTCCCACCCCCCGCTCATGCCCCGTGTCTCCCTGACGTTCCCCCCCACCCCCTGCTCATGCCCCGTGTCTCCCCTGTCCCCCCGCTCATGCCCCGTGTCTCCATCCCGTTCACCCCCACCCCCGCTCATGTCCTGTGTCTCCCCTGTCCCCCCCTACCCCCCACTCACGCCCCGTGTCTCCCTCCTGTTCCCCCGACCCCCACTCACGCCCCGTGTCTCCCTCCTGTTCCCCCGACCCCCCCCGTGTCTCCCCTGTTACCGCCCCCACCCCCCGCTCATGTCCCGTGCCTCCCCTGTCCCCCCCACCCCCCGCTCATGCCCCGTGTCTCCCTCCTGTTCCCCCCACCCTCCGCTCATGCCCCGTGTCTCCCTCCTGTTCCCCCAACCCCCGCTCATGCCCCGTGTCTCCCCTGTTCTCCCCACCCCCCACTCATGCCCCATGTCTACCTGACGTTCCCCCAGCCCCCGCTCATGCCCCGTGTCTCCCTCCTTTTCCCCCCACCCCCCGCTCATACCCCGTCTCCCCTGTTCCCCCACCCCTGCTCATGTCCCGTGTCTCCCTCCCGTTTCCCCCACCCCCGCTCATGCCCATGTCTCCCCTGTTCCCCCCCACCCCCTGCTCATGCCCCGTGTCTCCCCTGTTCCCCCCCACACCCGCTCATGCCCCGTGTCTCCCTCCTTTTCCCTCCCAACCCCGCTCATGCCCCGTGTCTCCCTCCTTTTCCCCCCACCCCCTGCTCATGTCCTGTGTTTCCCCTGTTACCCCTATCCCCCCGCTCATGCCCAGTGCCTCCCTCCCATTCCCCCCACCCCCCGCTCATGCCCCATGTCTCCCTTGTCCCCCCACCCCCCGCTCATGCACCGTGTCTTTCCTGTTCGCCCACCCCCTGCTCATGCCCTGTGTCTCCTGTTGCCCCCCACCCCCGCTCATGCCCAATGTCTCCCTCCCGTTCCCCCCACCCCCGCTCATGCCCCATGTCTCCCCTGTTCCACCCCCCGCTCATGCCCCGTGTCTCCCTCCTTTTCCCCCCACCCCCGTTCATGCCCCGTGTTTCCCCTGTTTCCCCCCACCCCCCGCTCATGCCCCGTGTCTACCTGACGTTCCTCCCACCCCCGCTCATGCCCCGTGTCTCCCTCCTTTTCCCCCCACCCCCTGCTCATGCCCCGTGTCTCCCTCCTTTTCCCCCACCCCCCGCTTATGCCCCGTGTCTCCCCTGTTCCCCCACCCCCTGCTCATGCCCCGTGTCTCCCTCCTTCCCCCCGACCCCCTGCTCATGCCCCGTGTCTCCCTCCTTTTCCCCCGCTCATGCCCCGTGTCTCCCCTGTTCCCCCGCTTATGCCCTGTCTCCCTCCTTTTCCCCCAAACCCCCGCTCATGCCCGTGTCTCCCTCCTGTACCCCCCACCCTCTGCTCATGCCCCGTGTCTCCCTCCTGTTCCCCTCCACCCCCTGCTCATGCCCCGTGTCTCCCTCCCGTTCACCCCGCCCCCCGCTCATGCCACGTGTCTCTCTCCTGTACCCCCCTCCCCCTGCTCACATACCCCGTGTCTCTCTCCTGTACCCCCACCCCCGCTCATGCCCTGTCTCCCTCCTGTACCCCCAACCCCCGCTCATTCCCAGTGTCTCCTCCCGTTCTCCCCCACCCCCCGCTCATGCCCCGTGTATCCCTCCTGTACCCCTCACCTCCTGTTCATGCCCCGTGTCTCCCCTGTTCCCCCCACCCCCTGCTCATGCCCTGTGTTTCCCTCTCGGTCCCCCCACCCCCTGTTCATGCCCTGTGTCTCCCCTGTTCCCCCACCCCCTACTCATGCCCGTGTCTCCCCTGTTCCCCCTCACCCCCCGCTCATGCCCTGTGTCTACCTCCCGTTCCCCCCACCCTCCGCTCATGCCCGTGTCTACCTGACGTTCCCCCCTACCCCCGCTCATGCCCCGTGTCTCCCCTGTTCCCCTCCACCCCCCGCTCATGCCCCGTGTCTCCCTCCTGTACCCCCCGCTCATGCCCCGTGTCTCTCTCCTGTACCCCCCACCCCCGCTCATGCCCAGTGTCTCCCTACCTTTCTCCCCCACCCCCGCTCATGCCCCGTGTTTCCCTCCTGTACCCCCCACCCCCCGCTCATGTCCCGTTTCTCCCTCCTTTTCCCCCCCACCCCCCGCTCATGCCCCGGTCTCCCTACTGTTCCCCCCACCCCCCGCTCATGCCCCGTTTCTCCCTCCTTTTCCCCCCCACCCCCCGCTCATGCCCCGGTCTCCCTACTGTTCCCCCCATCCCCCGCTCATGCCCCGTGTCTCCCTCCCATTCCCCCCCACCCCCCGCTCATGCCCCGTGTCTCCCTCCTGTACCCCCCGCCCCCCGCTCACATGCCCTGTCTCCCTCTCCTGTACCCCCACCCTCCGCTCACATACCCTGTGTCTCTCTCCTGTACCCCCCAACCCCCGCTCATGCCCAGTGTCTCCCTACCTTTCTCCCCCACCCCCGCTCATGCCCCGTGTGTACCTCCTGTTACCCCACCCCCCCGCTCATGCCCTTGTCTAACTCCCATTCCCCCCACCCCCTGCTCTTGCCCCGTGTTTCCCTCCTGTACCCCCCACCCCCCACTAATGCCCGGTGTCTCCCCTGTTCCCCCACCCCCACTCATGCCCTGTGTCTCCCCTGTTCCCTCCACCCCCCGTTCATGCCCCGTGTCTCCCGTGTTCCCCCCACCCATGCCCCTTCTCTCCCCTATTCCCCCCCACCCCCCGCTCATGCCCCTCGTGTCTACCTCCCGTTCTCCCCCACCCCCCGCTCATGCCCCGTGTCTACCTGACGTTCCCCCCCACCCCCCGCTCATGCCCGTGTCCCGTGTCTACCTCCCGTTCCCCCCAGCCCCCGCTCATGCCCCGTGTCTCCCCTGTTCCCCCCAACCCCCCGCTCATGCCCCATGTCTCCCCTGTTCCCCCCACCCCCGCTCATGCCTCATGTCTCCCTCCTGTTCCCCCCGCTCAAGCCCCGTGTCTTCCTCTTGTCCCCCCCTCCTTCCTATGATGCCCCTTGTTGACCTCTTGTTCCCCCCAACCCCTGCTTATGCCCTGTTGTGTTCTCTTTATACACCCCACTTTCCCTTTCCATGGTGGCCATCTTGTAAAAGATTTTCCTTCCTACACCGGGACGCCGCAGGCGTACCGGTTTGGGAAGAAAAATCTTTTTTATACCACCTGGGGTTGAGGACCTAGGATGCTAGTGGTCTTCATCTATTGAAAAGGATGTTATGGTTACGTTGCACTAATAAAAACCTATGAAATTCAGTAAAAGAAAAATGTGTTAAAGGGATGTTATGGATAAATTGCACTAATAAATGAAATTCAATGAAAAAACTTTGTTAAAGGGACGTTACGGTTAAGTTGCACTAATAAAAACCCATGAAATTCAATGAAAAAACTTTGTTAAAGGGACGTTATGGTAAAGTTGCACCAATAAAAACCTATGGAATTAAGTAAAAAAACATTCTTAAAGGGACGTTCTGGTTCCAAGTAAAACCAAAAAAACCCTGAAATTCGCCAGTTATGAAAAGCTAAGCAACCATAACTCGCGCCACCACCGTGCATTGCTAAGACTAACACCTAGGACATCAAAGATGACATCACAAATGTCATTGATGACATCACTGATGACATCACATGTACATTTACTTTTCATGAAAACTCTGTAGAAGGTATTCTCATTATAATGTTGACCAAAAAGTGGCAAGAAATATTGGAATAAATATCAAGTGCTAATTAGTACATACATTAAGCAATGCGTTGATATAATTAGCATTCTATTATGAAGTTCTATCGAGTATACTAAGCTACTCATGTAGAAATATAGCCATTGTGTGCAGCATATATGATGGAGGTGCAATATTCATAAGATTGCCATGTTGAATAGTGAAATAACTGTTTTCTTATTAGAGTTTTGTGTACTGTAAAACAGGTGATAAGTAGGTAATAAAACCCACTTAATACATAATTGCATTATTATAGACAAAACACAAAGAGACAACAACACATACAAATTTGAGTATATACAAGGACTTTGAAGTAAGGAAAAAAACAGCAGTAGTAGCAAAAAGTGTTCATATTCTAACTGATTACGTTTATGCAGAGAAATGATTGCTCTATTTGAAAGGTGCCATTTACCCTATGCATATGTATCACATGATTTGACTGGACCCTAAGGGAATTACTGTAAGAACATACTTGAAGGATAAGTCTACAAATAGAGTACCTTTTCAATTTTTAATTCCTGACTGTTACTGAAGGAAACCATGTGGCCAAGATATCGCAATAAAGGAAAAAAGGGGGACATTTGTGATGTCATCTTTGATGTCCTGGGTGTTCGTCTTAGCAATGCACAGAGGTGGCGCGAGTTAGGGTTGCTTAGCTTACCATAACTGACGAATTTCAGGGGGTTTTCGGTTTTACTTGGAACCATAACGTCCCTTTAACGTTTTTTTACTTAATTTCATAGGTTTTTATTAGTGCAACTTTACCATAACGTCCCTTTAACAAAATTTTTCATTGAAAAATATATTTCTGAGGCTTGTGGAATCTGCTTAGATCACATGCTGTGCATAGGCCGACATCTAGTGGAAGCTGCAGAGTATTACAGTTTGTTTTTCGAAACTCGAAAATGGGCGTCGACACAGGGCGTGCCAGTAATACTATCCCTAGTGTGACGTCCACTGTACCCAAGATCCCTCACGCGTCTAGGATCCTCAGATTGTTTTTTTCCGCCATACTGGTCGGAAGCATTTTGAGGAGTCCCCTGGCTTAGCCATACTTTTGCTAAAATATTGATTTATTGACATCCTTCCCCATCCCAACGTCGAACTTCGACACTCGACGCCGGCTGGAGAAGAAATCGACCGTCGGCTACTGCACGACGGATTTGGGCATCGGAAGGCCTCTGGCCTCGGCCCGGGCCTTGGAAGGCCTCTGGCCTCGGCCCTGCAAGTAGGGAGAGTGGGGGGTTGGACATACTCTACACTCTTGGTATATAGGTACACCTTATACATTTCCTACACTTAGCCCGCTGCCTCAAGGTGCGTATGGAGGATACCCCTTTTCAATTCTGCCCCAAGTACAATCGCAAATACCCTTGGGTCGACAGGCACGCCACGTGCAATCTCTGCTTGCCGAGGGACCACCCCGAAGCGAACTGCAGAGCGTGTAGTAGGTTTAAACCTAAGACACTTAAGGACCGTTTGACGAAGCATTGGGCCCACCACGCCAGGCAGGCGGCCATGGCAGCGGAGGGCGCCTTCAGCGATGGCAGCGACGCCGTGCTTTCGGACGGCGAGGGCATTACGGCGTCGAAAGACAGCCGAGCGCAGGTCCCCGACCTCGGAAGGTCGTCCGGCAGGGCGGCTATGGGGAAGACCCCCGGCGACACAGGCGCTTCACACACCACCCACACTAAACACACGAAGTCCAACCGAGACTCGACGACGTCGAGTGCTCGGAAAGAGGCACAAACAGAACGGTCCGAATCGGTGTCCTCTGGGCGTTCGAGATCGAGATCGCCGCATGACTCCAGGCAATCATCCACTCTTGCCAAGAGTGCCTCGCTCCCTAGGCTAACAGAAGTTCGATCGTCGGAAGACGAAGACGACTTCCACCCCCAGGCCGCACTCCAGGAGTCGGAGCCCGCAGACAAGATCAGCACGGCCCCACGTTCGAAGGACAGGGACTCTACCCCCGATCCTCGACGCCAGGCGTCGAAAACCTCCGGAGCCACAAAGGGACAGGGAAAACACTTTTCCACTCATGGGGAGGGGGGAAAACAGCAGAAGAAGCAGCATCTGCACTCTTCCACACCTGTAAAACACTCCACTCCTCCTAAACAGGCAGACAAGACCAGGTCTGCTGATATTTCAAAGAGCAAATCTACTCAAGATAAATCTCCAAAACTTTCTGAGAGAGTCATTCCCAGTTCCAAAAAATGGTCCAGTGATGACATAGATAGGGTCATGTCAAGGATGTCTTCCTTGGCAGACTTTTACGATAAAAATCCAGACCATTTCCTTTCATATGATCCACAAGGGGCTACACCCTCAGGCTCTAATGATCCTATCCCCCCCCGAGTAAGAAGCCCCCGTTTGAGACACCAATGAGGTCTACAGACCCCTTCGAGGTACAACCATACTCACGATCATACTCACTATATCAAGGAGAGACTTCCTTTGGTGAGGACCAAGATTTTGGCATGGTAGAAGAGCAAACCGGGACGGGCTACTATGGGGACGATGAGGACCAAGAGGAGGAGGAGGAGGAGGAAGACCCCGAAACCTACAGAGTAGATTCCCCGGTAGAAAAGGAAGCCTCGGTTACCGACTCCCCTGTCGATAACCAACCCCTCCTGAACGAGGTTCTCGCACGTGCAGCAGAACATTTCCATGTTGACACCCACGGTGTCCAGGAGGAGAGGGACTTCGCCGAGGAGTTAGTAGGAGAAAGGAGGCCTGTTGCCCAGACCATCCCTATCCTCAAGTCTATTCAGCGAAGAATAGACCCGTCCCTGGTGAACCCGAACCACACCAGAGCAGTCAATCCCAGAGTTGAAAAACTTTTCAGGGCAGCCCAGAATGACCCTCTCTATATAAGAGGACATCTGAAGCCAGACTCCCTAGTTGTCACTAACACTCGTAAGAGGGCTGGAACACCCTTGTCATCGTCCGAAGCTCCTCCAGACAAGGAGAGCAAAAAACTATATGGTTTCGGCAGGAAAGTAGCCTCAACGTCCGCCTATCAGGCAAGGATTGCAAACTCCACCACCCTGTTGGCCAGCTACAACTGCCATCAGTGGGAAGAAGTCGCGGCACTCATAGCCTCTGCTCCGGAACCCTTGAAGGGCCAGTTAGCTCGGATTTCTGCAGAGGGTAGAGCCGTGTCTGGTTGCATTTTAAAAGCAACCTTTGACGCCGCGGACAACGCTGGCAGATTGATAGCAGAAGGCACTGTTATCAAGAGACATGCGTGGTTACGGCAGTCTGGTTTTAAGGCAGAAACCCAGGCATCGTTGTTGGACAAACCGGTGGAAGCCGATCTGTTGTTTGGTAAGGCGATCGAGGACGCACTGAAGAATGCCAAGGACGAATACAAGACACTCAAGTCCCTTGGCCAGTTAACCAATAAACCCCCTAACCAGAGAGGGAATAGTAATTTTCGTCACCCACACGGCCAAAATTCCCAGAGAGGATCTAACTATTCCCAGGGGCAGGGTACACAGTGGAACAACTGCCAACAGTCTACCCAGGGTTACGGCAGGGGTAATAGGAGAGGACGTGGTAAAGGCAGAGGCAGCCCCAGCAAGGGAGGCGGCACGCCTCCACCAAAGCAGTGACGCTCAGTTCAGGGTCCCTTCTCAAGCAACCGCAGTAGGGGGACGCATTTCCAACTTCGCCCAGGCTTGGGAAGGGATCACATCAGACAGATGGGTGCTGTCAACAGTATCCACAGGGTACTGTATAGAACTACTGCAGCGTCCCCGGAACCATCCTCCACGACAAAGAGTACACTCTTTAGAACATCAGAAGATTCTCCTCGAGGAGATCGCCATTCTGCTAGAAAAGGACGCAATAGAACTCGTCCCGGGACACCAGGTAAACAAGGGTATTTATTCAACTTACTTCCTTGTGCCAAAAAAAGATTTGACAATGCGCCCAGTATTGGATTTACGGCCTGCCAACAAGTATGTCAAGCCCCAAAAGTTTCGTATGACTATGCTACAAGAGGTAATCCCCCTCCTAAAAAAGGGGGATTACATGGCAACCTTGGATATGAAAGATGCCTATTTTCATATTTCCATGTTCCCAGCGCACAGAAGGTACTTGCGCTTCAAGGTGGACAGTCGGCACTACCAATTCAAGGTACTGCCCTTCGGATAGCTTCGGCACCAAGGGTATTCACCAAGGTACTGGCGGTGGCGGCTGCACACCTACGCAGGGAGGCAATCCCGGTGTACCCTTAGCTGGACGACTGGCTCATAACGGGGGAAACCCCAGTAATTTGCAGGACAAACATTCAAAGGACTATCGACCTCCTCCACGAATTAGGCTTCTCAATCAGCGAGAAAAAGTCAAGCCTGGTGCCAAGCACCTCCAAACAGTTCCTAGGAGCAATCCTAGATACTCAAGAGGGGTTGACCTTTCCTTCAGAGGAAAGAATTCGGAATATACTACTGCAAATTCCGCAATATCAGTCCGGTCACCAAATAACGGTACGCAAAGCAATGCGTTTACTGGGCATGATGGCGTCATGTATTTACCTGGTTCCCCACGCGCGCCTGCGCATGCGCCCCATGCAGGAATGGTTGGCGAAACAGTGGTCTCAGGCAAGTGGTCAGTGGGACGATCTAGTGGTCGTTTCGCCAACACTAGTACAAAGCCTTCACTGGTGGACAAGAGAGGATCTTGCACAGGGAAAACCCTTTTACGATCCCGAAGTACAGGCAGTAGTCACTACCGATGCATGTCTGACGGGGTGGGGAGCTCACCATCTCCACCACACAGCTCAGGGTCTCTGGTCTCCCTCAGTGGCCAAGAACCACATCAACCTGCTAGAGCTTCTGGCAGTATTCAGAGCGCTTCAAGCGTTCGAGCCCCACCTACTAAACCTGTCAGTGCAAATCCGGACGGACAGCACAACAGCCATGTTCTACCTGAACAAGCAAGGAGGGACTCGTTCGCCAAATCTGTCCAAGCTTACCCAGAAAATCTGGATATGGGCACTCAGACAGAACATCTTCCTGTCATCACAACATGTTCCAGGGGAGCTCAATTCCCTAGCGGATGCTCTGAGCAGAGACTCCCTCCCAGAGGAACACGAATGGGTTCTACACAGAGAGGTCGTAGAAAATATCTTCTTTCAGTGGGGTTTCCCCACTAGAGACTTATTCGCCACAAGCGAAAACAGACAATGCCCAGGATTTGCATCCAGGTTCCCCCAACCAGACTCCCAGGGGAACGCCCTGTGGATGAACTGGTCAGGGATGTTTGCGTACGCTTTTCCACCAACTCCTCTCATCAGGAAGGTGGTGAAGAAGATGATCAGAGAGTCGATGACGCTCGTCCTAGTTGCTCCCATGTGGGCAAGACAACCGTGGTTCCCACACCTACGCAGGATGGCGGTGTGCGAGCCCATCAAACTTCCAGCCTGGTACAACCTACTGTCCCAGCACCAAGGTCAAACAGTGCATCAGCAACCCAACTCAATGAACCTGGCAGCATGGCTCCTGAGGTCATAGAGTTTGGACATCTTAATTTACCACAGAGGTGTATGGACATCCTAAAGGAATCTAGGAAACCAAACACAAGGCACTGTTACTTTGACAAATGGAAGAGATTTGTTATATGGTGCCAGAGTAGACAAATCAACCCAGTTGATTGCACTCCTTCCACTATTGTTACATACATGCTCCACCTGCTAGACGCAGGATTGGTTTCTAACTCACTGAAAGTACACCTGGCAGCCCTGTCGGCATACACCACTTACCATAACAAGGTCTCGTGGTGGAAAGTACCAGTAGTTAAAGCCTTCATGGAAGGAGTAAAGAATATTCACCCTCCTATTTCGAAACCACCACCAGGGTGGGACCTTAATGTGGTGCTATCTACGCTCATGGGCCCCCCTTTCGAGCCCATGCATAAAAGCAGTCTCAAACACCTGACTTATAAAACAGCCTTCTTAGTAGCTATTACTTCTATAAGAAGGGTCAGTGAAATTCACGCTCTGTCAGCGCAGGATCATTTCTTTACTGTCCATAAAGACAAACTGGTTTTACGGACACACCCTAGGTTCTCACCTAAGTTTATATCTAAATTCCACGTAAACCAGTCCATCGAGCTTCCGGCTTTCTTCCAGGACCCTCAAAGCTCGGCTGAGGTGAAACTACACACCCTAGATGTGCGTATGGCGGTCCTCTACTATGTAAATAAAACCAGACCGCTAAGGAAAACGGATCAACTGTTTGTCTCCGTAGCTACAGGCAGAGAGGGGGATCGCGTCTCTAAAGGTGCCATCTCGAAGTGGATTATTAACTGTATCCAGCTGTGTTACTCACTCTCTGAAAGAACTCTGCCTTTCACGCCAAGAGCCCACTCTACTAGAGGCATTGGGGCCACTCTGGCTTTCATTGCAAATGTACCCCTTGACACCATTTGCAAAGCAGCTACTTGGAGCTCTATTCACACTTTTACTCAGCATTACTGCATTGACACCCATTCCAAGGCAGATACACAAGTGAGACAAGCGGTTCTAACACACTTATTTGCTCATGACCCTTCTCACATCCCACCTCCTTCTTCAGGTACTGCTCGCTAATCTATGCACAGCATGTGATCTAAGCAGATTCCACAAGCCTCAGAAGGGATACATTACTCACCGTAATCGTATTTCTGATGCTTGTATCTGCTTAGATTCACATGCGACCCACCCTTCCTCCCCTCTGAGAGAAGGTGCATGGTTGCTTGTAGTCTACCTTTCTATCTATCTGCTTGGATTATCTGTACTCACGCTACTCCTCATGTCAGAAAAAATACAATCTGAGGATCCTAGACGCGTGAGGGATCTTGGGTACAGTGGACGTCACACTAGGGATAGTATTACTGGCACGCCCTGTGTCGACACCCATTTTCGAGTTTCGAAAAACAAACTGTAATACTCCGCAGCTTCCACTAGATGTTGGCCTATGCACAGCATGTGAATCTAAGCAGATACAAGCATCAGAAATACGATTACTGTGAGTAATGTATCATATATATATATATATATATATAACATCAACTTACTCAGATAATGCTGGATGGGACCACATGTGGTTTTAGGGGGTGGGACGGGTGTGTAGAGGTGGTGCGGGGATTGGTTTTTTAAGTTGTTGTTGGGGCTCTGAAGATGGTGCAACTGGCTCTATGACTACGATCTTGGTATGTCCGATTGACAGTAATACGCCCATGTGGTAAGACTTGTCACACTGATGCTGAATGTAATGTGCCCAATTTCATGCTTCCCACTGTATGTTGTCTAACCCTTGATAAAAAAAAGATTACATTTACAAAAAGGCAATAAAGCTGATCGGGTTCTTGTACTCTAAACAAAAGTCAGAATACACCAGAATACACAGATGAGAAGGGCAAACTTACATGCCTTTTCAGAATTCAACTAATCAGTGTACTTAACTTATAAGTTGGACTCTGATCAACGGGAGCACTGCATCCACAGTCCAAATATGCTAAAACTCTCCCCATACCAAAGAGATAAACTCAAGGACTACATAACTAATGAAGTAATGTTGGCTATGGCTTTCTCTAAAACAAATAATGCCTACGGGTCCCAGGCACAATTGCAAACAATTTATGGCAGGTAGTCGCGGAAGCTACCCTCACTCTGATACCAAAACCAGGGAAAGACCTATGGAACAGCAACTAATATAGACCTTTTGAGTTGTTAAACCTAGAGATATACATGCTTACTCCATTTCAAACCGGCAGGATTTAGTTCGGTCGGTTAGGCAATCCCGTGACAATATCTGTAAGATCGCAACTATAAAACATTCCCAAGAGTTTCAGGTGATCCCATATCCTGCTCATTGTTGGTACTAAAAGATGTTTCAGGGTTGACTTTCTTTGGAGAGTGGTGTAGGAAATCTTCTGAGAAGTGACTTTTGGACTCTGATGCAGGAACTATGTGGAACTTCATTTAGGTAACAAAAGGACATGGACCAATATCACTGTATGACACCAACATCTATCCTCCTTTTCACAGTACTTACTGTGATGAATCCCACCTTTAACATGAGGATTCATGTTAGCATGTCCGAAAAGTAACCAGCTTCAGCCCCCACCTCACTACCCCTTCTGCTGGGAGGTGGCTTGCTTTCACCTCTCCTTACCAGATATGGGATCCCTGCTCTCATAATTCCACCTGTTGATTTCCTGTCCCTAACTGAAGTGGTGTGTTGGGACTGTCTCATGTAGATATCCATCCCTGCCTGTTAGAGGACTGAAAGTACTCACATCTCCCTGAAACCTGTCCAGGCTTGGTGTTCAGGTTTGGTGTTTGTAGTGGCACATACGTAATCAATCAGTTTGAAAAGTAATAAGAGCAGGCTCCTGTGAGCTGGTTTTCATATTTTCTGTCGGCTTTCAGTTTTCTATATTTTGGACAGTTGCCACTAGTTTGTGCAGGATTCTCAGCAGGAATGTTCTAGATCCTACATTGATCTGCATTTCCTTTTTTTTGTTTTTATAAAAAAGATTTATTTCCACGAATCCTACAGCAGCAGACACGTTACATATTTCCACAACCAAAAGTACATTCTGTATCTCAAAATCTTCTTCAGTTGTCCCGGAGTTTAAACAAAATAATAATACAAAATAACCAAATAACTTTGGTGTCATGACAGTGGCTCGTATTTCTGACAACCCCATCCCCATAACCCACCCTCTTTTGGCATCCTCGACCGATTAAACCTGCCGCATTTATTTAGTACAACTCTTCATTACCTGCTCTGATCAAGCCCCACAATTATTCCATATATCATAATATTGAAAAATTCCTCAACAACATTGGCTTGTAGAAATGGTGTTCTCTCTCCTTCACCTATTCATGGAAAGGTGACCACACTTTAAAAAAAACATCTGGTAACTACCATTCGACAAGGCACACACTTTCTCCATGTCTATGACCTCCCCAGATTTGTACCCACCCTAAGGCAACACTTGGCGCCTCTGCTGATTTCCAACCATGGGCCAGAACCAGTCCAGTTGCGGTCAGTAAGTGTGTGAGCAAAACCGCTTGGGCACTACTAGCTGCATAGCTCCCCTCTGCCACAGCACCTAATATCATCCCTATTGGATTCATAGGTAGCTGTACTCCCATTATTTGTTTAATGTATCCTAGAATCTCCTTCCAAACACCTATGCCTTTTGACAAAACCACCACATGTGACTTAAGTCCACCTCCCCACCACAGTTCCTCCAGCACAGGGGCGAAGAGTCGTTGGAATGGATGCACTGGGGGGGTAAGATGCCATCTGAAACTTAACTTGTAGGCCCCTTAATGTTAACATTGTGATGCCTTATGAGCCCTCCTCCATATTTGATCCTATTCTTCTTCTGAAATTGTAATCCGAAATTCTCTTTCCTATTTTTCCATATAGGGCATCCAATCCACCGGAGCAACATTAGCCAGCAAACGATGAATCCTCGTTCTCCAGCATGGGGTCTGGCATGGATTCACATGCTCATGAATATTCCCCGTCGTCAGGCTGGGAATCCTCGGTAAAGGAAAAATCAGTATCAGTTTCGTTTCTGATCTGTCTTTCGTAGTAGTAACCAATCACTGATCTCTGCGTCATACTGACCACAGCCAATGACTGCCCTCTACCTAAGCCCCGCCTCTGGCAGCCATCTTCAGATTTTTACTGCACGTTCAAGTGTTGGGATCCTTGTGCTATTGCTCTCGAGCGTTAGTGCTTTTTTCACGTTTTTTCTCAGAAAAATTTCTCTTTTCGGTCGAAAGAGCCTCAAGCTCCACCGTTTCTTCATCCGATTAACAGGGACCCGTGTCGGATTCGTCTACGCCCCTCAAGGGTGAAGATTTCGTCGAGCCACGCTTTTGGAGGACTCCAGAAGTTTCTTAGGCCCATCTCGGACATGGCCCAGGAGAAGGGAAGCTCGACGCCCAGAAAGCTGTTCAGGGTCTGCCCTGGATGCCAGCTTCAGAATGTCTTTAAGGAGGACGAACACTCCCTTTGCCTTTACTGCCTACATGAGGACAAGACGCACGTGGAGAAGGACTGTGCGTTTTGCGGCAATATGTCGGAGCGGACCATGAAGGACGCCATCAACGTCTCGCCAACTGGCTGGAAGGAAAGAGCCCGTCAGGCGAGAAGAAGAAGTCCGAGCGGTCTTCGAAGACCTTTGAGGGCGCCCCGGCGACGGGGGTCCAACAGAAGGCCAAGCACCGCGAGTCCGCAGGCACCGGGAGCGCCGAACGGTCGGGCTCTACGGGCGCCAGGCAGGGCGCATCCTCCCCGGCGCCATCAACCACGAGCCAACGCTCTGGCTCGGGTAAGAGGAAGGCCGAGCACCCGGCGAAGCTCCTGGAGAGACCCCGGTCGAGCTCGAAGGCCCCATCGGAGGGGGAGCGAGGCGGTGACCCTCCCCCCAAGGAGAAGGCGGTGAGCGCACCTAAGGTGGTGAAAGCCTTAATCCACCCGGCCAAGGCCTCTATCGAGACAGTCGCGGCGGCCCTGGCTCAGCCTGTGGAGGCTACACCAGTGGTGGCGACCTCGGGGCCCAGAGTCTCCCTGCCACCGCGGAGGGAGTCCTCTTTCATGCCCATCGACAGGACCCCCGTGAAACCTCCGACGGAGAAGAAAAAGGGGGAGCAGGAGGTCGTCGTGGATTCGGCCTCAACCTCTGAGGAGGAGCTGATCGAAGTCTTAAGCCACGGCATTGGCGTGGAAGAAGACCAGCCCGTCGGGAGGGACCCCGACGTAGGAGACGACGAGAACGTCGAGGGTGCCGACGGGGCTCCTGACCGCCCGACGGACTCCCCGCAACCAGTGCCGCAAGACAACTCGGCGGCTATTTTGTTGGCTATACAGTCCTTATGCTCGGAGATAAGGACGAGACTGCCGTTACCACCAACGGAGGAACCGCTCCCGACGGGGGACCCGGAGCCAGGCCCTTCTGGGAGCCCTCCCCCTAAGAGAAGAAGGATTCATCCTCCACCTCCTTTTCAGCCATCGCGCCCTGTTCAGCCCTCCTCCCCGTCCACGACACGTGGGGATGATACGGGGACTGACACGGCCGCAACGGGTACAGACGACGAGGTTTACGACGAGGATCTCCCTTCGTCACCTCCCACCCGGGCTTCCCCGCCCGACGAGATTGGATCGTTTCACTCCATGATCGCCAGGGCATCCGAGCTTTTCCAGCTCTGCCCGGAAGAGAAGAAGAAGGAAGGTTTCCTTTATCAACGGCGCGAGACCAAGAGGAAGACGGTCCTCGCTGTACCTTTACTAGACGATATTTGGGATGAGGGCCACGCCCTCCTCAAGAACCCATCCACGACGCCGGCTAGAAGGGATCGGTACGAGAAGAAGTACCGTGTCCCGGACGCGGCCCCCTTGTGCCTTCGGGCACAGCCGACCCCGGACTCGGTCGTCTCCGCAGCGGCCAGGAAGAAAGCGGGGGGGGTGCGGCCTCTACGTCGACCTCCCCGCCGGACGGCGAGGGAAAGAAATTAGACACGATGGGACGCAGAGTCATCTCGTCGGCAGTGACGACAATTAAGGCGGCCAACGCCTTGGCTATCGTAGCCCGCTACGACAGGGAGTTGTGGTAAAAACTGGCCCCCCTGCTGGACTTCCTACCAGACGACAAGAGGGCGGAAGCCCTAGAGATCTTGCAGGAAGGAGAGGTGGCGTCGGACCACGCCATTACGATTGCGACGGACATCGCTGACACTGGATTGGTCGCCAGTTGGGCAACGGCGTGTGCCTTAGGCGGCGTGGATGGCTCAAGGCTACTGACTTCCGTCAGGACGTGCAAACCAGAGTCTTGGACATGCCGTTCGACGGAAACAACCTGTTTGGGAAAACAGTGGACGATTCCCTTCAAGCCATCAAGGCGGACACGGAGACGGCCTGGGCTCTTGGGGTTCTCCAGCAACGGCGGCCGCCCTTTCGGAGCGGCGGAGGCAAACAGGGTGCCTCCAAAGGTTCCAGCGGCGGATTTTCCACCTACCGTCAAGCGGCCTGTTCGTCGTCACAGGAAGCTTACAGGGGACGAGGCAAGTCAGGCGGACCCCGCCGTCGTCGCCAAGGAGGACAAGGCGGCAAAGCCTCGTCGAAGCAGGACTGAACCGGCCGTGGGGTCGGGCCCCCACCGAAGCACCCCGGTGGGAGGCCGGCTGGCGAGCTTCGTCAGCGTGTGGGAGTCCATCTCCACCGACCGTTGGGTGCTGGACGCCGTAGCTCAGGGTCACGCGCTCGAGTTTCTAAAGAGGTGCCCGCGCGTCCCCCCTGTGGCCAGGAAAGAACATCACGTCCCTCATCTTCTCTTGGAGGTAAAGGCGATGCTCAAGAAGGGCGCCATCGAGCTCGTCCCAAAGAGGCTTCGGGGCTCCGGAGTTTACTCAAGATACTTCCTCGTGAAGAAGAAGACGGGAGGATGGCGTCCCATCCTGGACCTACGACGACTGAACAAATTCATCAAGGCACAGAAGTTCCGGATGGTCACCCTCCAACACGTCCTGGGTCAACTGGAGGAGGGTGATTTCCTGTCGTCGTTGGATTTGGAGGATGCCTACTTCCATATTCCCATCCTAAGGGACACCAAAAGTTTCTCAGGTTCGTGGTCCAAGGGCGTCACTACCAGTTCAAAGCCCTTCCCTTCGGATTGAGGTCGGCACCCAGGGTGTTCACCAAGTGCCTCGCACCGGTGGCGGCGCAGCTGCGCCGAGAGGGGATCCACGTCTACCCCTACCTGGACGACTGGCTCATCCGAGCAAAGACGAAGGAGCTCGCCGTGGAGCACACGGCAAGGACCGTCCAACTACTCACGGACCTGGGATTCTCCATAAACTACGCCAAGTCCCACCTGGTGCCCGCGCAAGACGCACTGTTTCTGGGAGCGAACCTCGACACAGTGTCGCTTCTGGCCTCTCCGTCGGAGGAAAGGACGAGGGCCATCTTGGGCAAGGTGCAGCGGATGCTGGCTGCGGACGCGGCCAGGGTGAGGTCCATCAAGTCCCTCCTCGGAATGATGTCTTCTTGCATTTATCTCATCCGCCTGTGCAGGCTCCGGATGCGCCCGTTGCAGGAGTTCCTGGACGCGCGTTGGATCCAGACGACGGGCAGCTTCGAGGAGAGGATCACACTCGACGAGAGTTTCCAACGAGCGATCCGGTGGTGGGGCACCCGCGCGCATCTGACGGCGGGCATGGACTTCCAGACCCCCGGCCACCAGGAGACAGTGACCACGGATGCCTCCCTGAAAGGGTGGGGAGCGCACACCGAAAATCTGCACGCGAGAGGCCTTTGGCTTCCGACGGAGAAGTCCCTCCATATCAACGTCCTGGAGCTCCGTGCAGTATTTTGGGCCCTCAGGTCCTTTCTTCCGTCCCTCAAGGACAAGGTGGTGAGGATCTTCACCGACAACACCACCACCATGTTCTACATCAGGAAGCAGGGCGGTACCAGATCCCCAGCCCTGTCCAAGGAGGCGCAGGATCTGTGGCATTGGGCCGTCGCCCAAGGGATGTTTCTGGTGCCGTTTCATCTGGCAGGGATAAAAAACACCATTGCCGACTCGCTCAGCAGAGAGCTGCACTCGTGCCACGAGTGGGAACTACGACAGGATCTAGTGGACTGCCTCTTCCGACGGTGGGGCACACCCCAGATCGATCTGTTCGCGACGGCGACGAACTCCAAGTGCCGGAGGTTCGCCAGCAGGTTTCCCCAGCCGAGGAGCATGGGCGATGCTTTCTCGTTCCCTTGGGAGGGACTGTTTCTATACGCGTTCCCTCCATTGCCATTGCTGATCCGGCTCATCAACCAGCTCAAGAGGTCACGGTGCAGGATGATCCTCATCGCACCTGCGTGGCCGAGGCAGATATGGTTCCCGGACCTTCTGGACTTGTCAGCGTCCCCGTCAATCAAGCTGCGAGTGGACGCGGATCTTCTCTCCAGGGAAGGAGGCGCCATCCTCCATCACGACCCGAAGTCGCTGAACTTGCAGGCCTGGCTCCTGCAGCGTTAGAGTTTGGAGGATACGACATACCGGCCGACTGCAGAGAGGTTCTTGCAAAGGCCAGGGCGTCCTCAACTCTTAAATGCTATGGACACAAATGGAAGAGGTTCTCTGTCTGGTGCCACGCACAGAAGATTAACCCTCTACGGATTACGGCTCCCCAGGTACTGCCGTACCTTCTGACGCTGGCCAAGGCTGGACTGGCGCACGCGTCCATCAAGATTCATCTTGCTGCCATCTCCCGATACACCAGAACCACGGGGCGGACGTCTTTGTGGTCTCATCGTCTGGTGAAAGAATTCATGAAGGGACTGTTCAGATCGTTCCCGCCGGTGAAGGCTCCGGCCCCGGCGTGGGAGCTCAACGTGGTGCTGACCAAGCTCATGGGACCTCCGTTAGAGCCTCTGCACTCGGCTCCGTGAAGCTCTTGTCGTGGAAAACAGCGTTTCTTGTGGCCATCACCTCCGCACGAAGAGTGGGAGAGATCCAGGCCCTTTCCTGCAAGCCCCCGTACTTGACTTTTCACGACACGAGGGTAGTGCTCAGGACGCACCCCTCCTTCATGCCCAAGGTGCCGTCGGACTTCCACCTCAACGAACCCTTGGTGTTGCCTGTTTTCTTCCCGTCGCCTTCGTCGCCGGCCGAAAGGACTTTGCACTCGCTGGATGTGGCTAGAGCACTGAAGTTTTACGTGGACCGCACAAAGTGTTTTCGGAAGACGTCACAACTTTTTGTGAACTTTTACCTGTCAATCAGGGGAAGGCTCTCTCAAAGGCCTCCATTTCCAGATGGCTCTCCGGCTGTATCATGTACTGTCATCGGTTGGCAAACCGACCGCTGCCTGGCCGTCCGAGAGCCCATTCCACCAGAGCGATCGCAGCTACCACGGCGTTCCTATCTGGTGTGCCCTTGCTGGACATCTGCAGGGCTGCTACGTGGAGGTCAACGCACACCTTCACGAAATTCTACTGCGTCAATCGGGATTCCAGGGAGGAGTCCAGGGTTGGCCAAGCAGTGCTGCGCAATCTGTTCACCTAAGGTGAGCCGGGTGAGGAGGTAAGAATTGCTTAATGTCGAGTTTGATGTAATGCTTAATGTTGAGCCTTTGCCACCTCCCGTGGTTGTGCATGTGTGTACTGCTATGTATTCTTTATTCATGAGCATGTGAATCCATGCCAGACCCCATGCTGGAGAAGGAACAAGTTACTTACCTGTAACTGTTGTTCTCCAGCATGGGTCTGGCATGGATTCACATGCGAACCCTCCCGCCTACCCCTCTGCGGCTCTTCACTTGGTCATACTGCCACTTCACGTGCTACCAAATCTGAAGATGGCTGCCAGAGGCGGGGCTTAGGTAGAGGGCAGTCATTGGCTGTGGTCAGTATGACGCAGAGATCAGTGATTGGTTACTACTACAAAAGACAGATCAGAAACGAAACTGATACTGAATTTTTCTTTACCGAGGATTCCCAGCCTGACGACGGGGAATATTCATGAGAATGTGAATCCATGCCAGACCCATGCTGGAGAACAACAGTTACAGGTAAGTAACTTGTTCCATACCTCCCTTCCTTCATCGTAATCTCTTTTCCTATCAGTGACCTAATCCCTGCCGCCTTCACCTCCCTATGCCTGATCCATTGCCTAAGTTGGATATACTGAAACCGTTCCCTTTTGCCAACTTCAAACTTCCCCTTAGTCTTCAAACGATAGGGGTATTCCGTCTTTGTACAAATCTGCCAACAAAATTGTGTTTTGACTCCTGCTACCCTCCAAAAACTATTGCTTAACCCTAGCCCAAATTATATCTAATCTTAGAAAAGGGTCCCAAACCAATAATGGGCCCCCTGCTCCTAGTGCATGACCCCCCAAAAGCGAGAGACATTTTAGGGGAATGGCCATAACCCCTTGTTCCACATTACACCAGCATTTGGAGCCCGATTTCAAAAACCAATCCAACATGGGTGCAATCTGTGCCACTATCAAATATCTCTTTACCTCCGGAATGCCCAACCCACCTAATATTGGGTTATGAGTAAGAACCAGCCTGGAAACCCACAGCCTTTTCCTGTTCCATATAAAGAAAAAAGTTTATTTTTGTAACTTCTTTACCATCACATTTGAAACTTTTATTGGAAGCGCACAAAGCCCATACAAGAGCCTAGGGAGAAGCGTCATCTTGACCGTTGCAACCAGGATAGGGCCTGTAAATCACAGCGCTTCAGGTCTTCTACCAACCTCTTCCACAGAAGGAGAATATTTGCCCCATATAGTTCCTAAAATTCTGCTATAGGCGTCACCCCTAGATACTCCATCCTGTCCTTTTCCCCAAATGAGAGGATAGACCCTTTCTGGGTCTTCAGAAACATGATTATTATTATTATTATTATTATTATTATTATTATTATTATTGTTATTAATTATTATGAATTGCTTTAGATTTAATATAATTGATAACAAATCCAGAGACCTCCCCAAAGTTGAGCAAAATGTCCATAACCCTTGGCAACGACTGGCCTGTGTTCTTACAGAACAACAAAACATCTGTGTACAGTGCGATTTTATGGTGTCTCCCTTTACTTACCACCCCTTCGACCCTTCGTTCCATCTTATCACGCAATCTTGGGGCTCCATGGCTATTGCAAAAATAAACAGAGAAAGAGGGCATCCCTGCCGAGTACCCCTCTATATGCTAATCCTAGAGGAAAACAAACAATTAATATCAAGTTGCATCATCAGTATTTTGAAGTGGGCCAGGACCAAGCAAATACATGTAGTCCCAAAACCAAATGCTTCTAACATGTGCCTCAAATATTTCCAATCCATGCTATCGAATGCCTGTCTAGCATCTAATGCTGTCACCAACATCTTACCAGATCTCCTTAGCCATTCAATTAAATTAACGACTCTCCTAATATTATCTTGCATATTATGCCCTAATATAAATCCAGATTGGTCTGTATGAATGATCTTAGAGCAACAGCAGTGTTAGTCGCATTTGCCAAGACTTTAGCATAAATCTTGACGTCCCCATTGAGAAGGGATATAGGATGATCACTGAAATATTCGTCCGGATCTTTACCAGGCTTAAGTAATTATGACGTAGAGGAGAAACTTGTGTCGCGTGAAAACTCCACCTTACCCTGAATTCCAAAGTCTGGTTAAAATCTTTGCGTAAGAAGGGCGATAAGAATCTAAACTGCAGATTCTGTAAGCAGAAGGAAGAAACTCTAAAACATTTAACGCTCTTCTGCATTGCACTACGAGCGCAAAGGCCACAGCACTTGGGACCTCTGACAACGAAGTATCGAACCCCAAGTGCAGAAAACTGGTAGGCGATGTTTGATGGTGGGGACAAACAAATAACTTTTGCTTTAATCCGTCTGCTGGTAGGAGTGGAAAAGCTTTTAGCAACCACAGACATAGAAAGAGAAGACTGACGGTACTCTCTAGCTGTGGTGACGCCATCTATAAAGCACTTCGATGAGGATCTCCTCACCATTGCCACACGAAAATGACCATGCCCAAATCCATCAGGTCCTTCAAATGTGGCAACCTGCTCCACCTTGCTACTCTCAACTCTCGTTCAGTTGTCAAACACTCCTCTGACATCTGCCGTTTCCTGGAAGAGCTCGATTTGGATGTACTCAGGCTCACCGAGACTTGGTTCACGGCCAGCTCTGTCATGAGTTTCGGCACGCTTTCCCGATGGCTACAAGATCCTCTCCGAACCCAGAACCAACCGTCCCGGTGGAGGTGTAGCCTTGATTTTCCAAGAGTGGATCTCTGCTTCTATCATTCCAATGCAGCACCTCTCTTTTAAATGCCTCTGTCTCCTGTGCCGCTATCTACAGGCCACCTGACCAGGTCGCTCTCTTCCTCTCTGAGCGGGCTGACCTCTCCTCCTTGCTGCTACCATCCTTTCTTCAGGACTCTTTCGCAACCTCTGCGATTCCCTCTCCCTCTCCTCACTTTGCAGGGCACACCCTGGATGTTCTGATCTCCTCAGACCTTCCCTTCTCTAACCCTCCTCTGTCTTGGAGTGATCACTTTTGCCTTTCTTCCCACGTCTCTCTCATCCCCGCAGGTCAAGCCGATTCCAGCACTGCCACCTACATTCTCAGTCATCCAACCCATCAAGCGTGTGTCAGGTGAGGCATTTGCCGCTACTTTCTCTCCTCCTCCTGCACCTTTGGCTGACTCGCACCCTGACACAGCCCTCTCAACCCTTCAGCTCTCTAGCTCCAACACTCTGGATGACCTTGCCCCTGTCATGAGGATCCGCTTAAAGCCCAAATCCAAGTGCAACTTTTGGTACGATTCTGACCTCACCGCCCTTAAATGCAAATGTAGGGCAGCGGAGAGGAAGTAAAGGGCATCAGGCGCACCCCCTGACAAACGGTCTGGCCTGCCGCCTGCTCCTAAGGCAGTACAGACTCTGTCCTCTGAGAAGAGCCTACATCCAAGCCTGCATCTCTGCGGCATCTAACAACTCGGCCGATCCTTTCAAAATCTGCAAGGAACTGGCCAATCCTACTGCAGTCTCTACTTGCACGGCCTTGGCCTATCATTTCACTCTAAAACTCAGGACATCCTGTCCATCCTCTCTTCCTCTACCACTCCTGGCCTGTCTGAGGCTGTCTCTCCTCCTCCTTTCCCCTGTTCACCCCTGACGATGTTTCTAGACAAGTCTGATTTATGAAGGTCTCTTCAAAGCAGACTCTCCCCTGCTCATCCAGAACAATCAAGGACCACATCGACACCCTTGGCCGCTTTCTGCGATCACTCCTTTGCCACTGGAACGTTCCCCTCCCGCTTAAGCACTCTCTTGTGCACCCCCTTCTAAAGAAGCCCTCAGCCGATCCTTCCTCTCCAGCTAACTATCGCCGATCTCCATCACTCCTTTCCTGGGCAAACTGTTGGAAAAGCTGGCCATCTCCCAGCTTAATCTACATACTGAATCTGTTGGATGCCTTCATGACCATCAGTCTGTCTTCAGAGCTGCCAGAAGCAGGAAACTGCTCTCCTGAACACCAGTGAAGACTTGCTCTCCAATCTTGACTCTAATCTCCCTTCTGTCCTCATTCTCCTTGATTTATTCTCTGCTTTTGACACGGTCAACAATGCCATCCTGCTCAATCGTCTCTGTGACAACCTTGGTATTACTGAACGGGCCCTGGCCTGGTTGACCTCCTTTCTCACCGACCGACCCTCTTAGGTCCATCTTGGGTCTTTCCTCTCTCCTGTTTCTTGCTCTATTTATGGTGTTCCACAGGGGTCTAACCTCTCTCCCTGGGTCTTCAACCACTACCAGACACCTCTTGCCCACTGCATCGCTACTTTCTGCTTCATTTTTCAATGTTATGAGGATGAAAGATCAGCTCTCTTTCAGGCTCCCCTCAGCCACCTCTGCTTCTTCTCTCATACCAGACTGTCTGGCCGCAATTCAGGAATGGTATGCCGCCAATGATCTCTGCCTTAATGTCAGTAAGACTGAGATCCTCCTCATCGGTACTCCTGCACCTTGCTTTCGTGTCACTCTCTGGCCGGCCTCCCTTGGCCCTCTTCCTGCTCCCACCTGTGAGGCTAAGAACCTCAGGGTCATCTTCGACTCCACCCTCTCCTTCTCTCCTTGCATCTCTGACGTCTCTAAGAAGTATCAGCTGCACCTCCTCAGAGGTATTCTTCCTTTTCTCACTTTCCCCCAGAAGCTTACTGTCTCCAGAGTTCTGGCCCTCTCCAGGCTGGACTTTTGCAACAGCCTTTTTCTAAATCTTCCTGCCTCTACTCTTCAACCTTTACAACCTATCCAGAACAGGACTACAAGACTTGTCCTTGGCCTCAAACACAGAGATTGTATCTCTTCAGCTCTCAAATCTCTTCACTGGCTCCCCTTGGCTGCAAGGATCAACTACAAGACCCTCTGCATCATCCACAAGGCTTTCTGGGGCCTGTGACCGCTCTTCCTTCAACTTTCTCTTCAAAAGAAACATCTTCCTTCTCGAGCTCTCTGCTTATTCACCTCCAACTCTCTGAGGGTCAGACGCTTCTCCAAGCAGAGAGTTGGGGGCAGATCGCTCTCCTCGGCTGGGGCCTCCCTCTGGAACAGACTCCCAGCCTCTCCCAAACTTGAGCAGAACCACTTCCGGCAACGGAAGCAACTCGAGACCTTCCTTTTCGCTTCGGCTTTCTCTCTTTCTCTCCACTGCTGATGCACCTGACTGCTCCATGCACTGGTCATCCTCTGAACCCCGGCCCAGGCTCCTGCATGTCCAGTTGCCCTTGCACTGCCTCCAGGATCCCCAGCACTTATGGGTCTGTATCTGCAACCCTACAATCCCTTCTCTCTGCACTTATGAGCCACCTGCTGGCTGCACTTGTGAGTTAGCTGCACCTCCCCCAGGCACTTATGCCCTTCCCTCTTCCCCCCACTTGCACGATCTGAATGATACAAGGCCTAGTAAGATCGTTATTTTGTCCTCCCTTTGTTTGCCCCTCCTTGTCTTGTCGTGCCTAAGAACACTTGTGCACAGGCACGTTATAAATGCTACATCATATTATATCAGGTCCTGAAGTTTTATTATGCAGCAAAGTATCTATTGCTTTACCTACTTTAACTGAAGTTATCAAAGCCCCCAATAGTCCCTTATCTTCAAGGCACACCTGATGTAACACCGCCTCCTGCAAAAATTCCAGTTGGGAGTTAGAGTCCAATAACTCCTTCACCAAATGTCTATAAAATATTTCCATAATACTCAACTTATCTCACTATGCTCTTCTCATAGTATCTGACTCATCTTTTAACTCCAGGATATAGCTTCTCCCTTTTTGTTTCTGCAGTTTTGCTGGCAGGAATTTGTTAGCCTTGTTTCCTTTCATATGATCGGACTGATTAGTTTGTAATAATTGGGCCGAGCGGTTTGCTAAATGTGACTCTTATTGCATCCTCACTTTCATAAGTTCCTGCAACTACTTCAATGCACATTTCTTTTTGTGTACTTGTTCTGCTTCCGCCAGTACCTGCTCCAGTGCCAAGCGCATTGGTTCCCTTGCCATCATAAAGGCAGCCATCTCCCTATACATTTCCCTCTAACAACTCCATTTCCGGCATCTCAAATTGTTCTTCAATCTGTATCCTGAACATCATTTTCCAGAAAATAATTTTGTATAACCTCCTCTAAGTGCCCCCATTGAAATATCCCATAACACCAATACTTCTATGTCCCGACCCCTTTCCTCCATAGTGTATAGGGGCGTCCCTCGCTAGGGATGTGAAACAGAACCTTCTTCACCAGAAAAATTGTCTTCCCCTGTAAATTTAGATCCGCGTGGGGCACGGCCCCAGGAACGTTCGCTCCCTTGACTTCGCCCACTGGCGCCACTCTTCAGTTCTCTTTTCTGTGTCGACGGGAGCAGACCTCTTTCACCTTAGGCTGTGGTTGAGGCCCTATTTTTTGCTCGTAATTCCATGCATCAACTTCCCCTAGGATATTTTTTCCCTTTTTTTCCATCTAGCTAATTTCTTCAGAGTTATAAGTACTCTTTCCTCCGGTGCCTTGCTCCTCCCCGGCGCATGTCGGCGGCGGTGGGATTTAGCAGGTGTCCGGCCTGCGAGGGCTCCTTCCCCACGTCGGCTCCCCACGCACTGTGCCTCCTGTGCCTTTGCGAGATCACGGCTGGGACGGCCGCTCGGCATGCAACGCGCTCCCCCTGCGCTCGCTGAAGAACTGCTTGGCCAGGTGGAGGGAGCGGTTCTCAAGATCACCATCGGAGCACATCAAAGAGTACCTCAGGAGGAAGACCAGTCCAACAGGAGGTGCCCTGTTCTCCACTGCACCCCACAAGGGCGACTCCTTCCCTGGGAAGCATCCAAGTGGGAGGGGCCTTCCAGGCCCTACTACCAGGAAGGGGACTGAGGCTCTACGAGCTACCTGCCATATGGCTGAGGGGTCCAAGGATCTTCCCGGTCCCGCCGCTGAGGGGCTGCAAGGCTCTGGTACCGGGGATCTCCCCAAAGGGCTTAGCTCTGATACTGGGCGCAGTCCTGAGGGTGCACCTAAACTCAGTACCATGCGCACTACCAGCGATATGGCCAAGGGCAGTCTGCCTCCCAGGCCCTTGCCTGAGGTGCAGGGAAGGTCAGAGCCTTTGCAGCAAGCAAGCAGGTGGAGTCTGGTCCCAATACGACAGACCTCATGCAGAAAGCACGTGGCACAGTACCAGACAAAATGGCCTCCCGGCCAGACAAAATGGCTGTGCATCCTGACCCTCACCATTCCAGTACGCAGGGATCGGAGCATGTGCCAAGGTGGGATTGGTCACCGCCAGTCACCTGGTGCACCTCATATCCAACTACACAGACCCCAGCTACCTGAGGCAAGGTGTGGGGAGAACACAGCAACAAGTAAAAGCCCAAGGACCCACACCCACGCAGGAACGCACCTAACCAGCATGCGAGGACAGGTTCTTCGAGAAATTCCTCACACTCATGAGGTCGTCTCAAATGGGGACTATACTCAGAGGGGTCATCCAAGATAAGCTCGCTGCTGCACCCGTGCAACCTCCTGTCTTGGTTCATACACAGGTACCTGTGCAGGCCCAGGTTCCCACGCTATCCCAGGCGCCAATTGCCGCGGCAGCCCGCCCCTGGTGCACCCCACAGCACAACCCATCAGCACGCCACAACTTCCTGCAGCACCCTCCCAGCACTCCATCAGCAGGGCCGGACCTGCAGGATACAGTGGGGGACACAGATGATGAAGAGGATCAAGACACCTCCTCCTCAGCTGGGGCCTTCAATGAAAGGCTGGCGGGAGTGGCAGAGTACCTGAGGATCCCGCAACCGCAGGTTGAGCGACCAGAGGCAGTGGTCTTCGCATAGGTGCTTATCATTCCGTCAACCACCAAAATGGGCATCCCTTTGCAAAGGTCCTTGGCAAAGAAGGGCTGGATAAAGCCCTACTCTACACAGCCTACAAACAAGCGCCTAGATGCCAAATATCAGCAGGCGGATGGGGACTCCCTCATTCTGTCAGTGCACCTGCAGCCTCACTCTTGGGTTATTGAGGCGGCTTCGACAAGCCTCCACGTCGACACCTACTTCGGCCCTCCTAGGCAAGGAAGAAAAACTCCTATAGACCTACGGGAAGAAAATATATTCAAATGCTACTCTCCACCTGCAGTAGGCTAATGCCGACGACATGCTAGCTGCAGTGAACCAAAAACTATGGAGGGAGATAGCAGAATTCCCTCCCAAGCTTCCGGCACACAGTCAGGTGAGATTCAAGGCAGACCTGGCAGAGGCGTAAGATAGTGGCCGAGGACATCATGGAGTCAACAGTGGCACAAATAGACACCGCAGGCAGGGCTGTATTTGTGGCCACTGATATGAGAAGGACTGCATGGCTAAAGGCAACCAAGTTTAACCCTGACGTGCAGGAGCGCATTCTCGATCTGCCATTCGAGGGAGGAGACTTGTTCCATTCATCTACAGACGAGGAGCTTGACACGAAGAAAAACAGCTCCTAAACTGCGAAGTCCCTGGCAATATTAACTAATCCTGTGGCTAAGAGCTCTAGCCAGAGTCACCCACGCTGTGACAGAGGTTGCTCCTTTGGTGGTTTCCGGGGCTTCCAGGAGCGCCGTACTGGGCAGCCTGACAGGTTGCCCAACCAGCACCGACGGAAGCATCCCAAATCGTCACACATCATTCTTCCAGTCCCCGTCCCAAGCACTAGCCTCAGAAGGGAAGAAACTGTGACGGTGCCATCCAGATTCACAGTTCTTCGGTGTGGGACAGGCTTGCCCTTCATTTTCAGTTCTGGCGGGCAGGGTTTGCAGAGCCATGGATTCTCTCATTAGTTTCCTCAGGCTTCTGCCTACTGATATCTCCATTTCCCTTTTCCCCCTCACCCCCATTCACACAGATTGCGACAGCAACTCATATGGCGGAGATCCGCTCGCTCATAGCAAGCCAGGCAGTGGAGGAGGTACCAATCTCACAGCGAGGCATGGGTTTCTACTCCGGCATCTTTGCCATACAGAAAAAGAACCAGGCTGGCCTCAGATGTCAAGGATCTTTCAACATTAAACTTTCCCTACCCCTTCAGAAGTTCAAGATGGTTATGCCAGCACTGATAGTAGAGACACTGTGTGGGGCAGACTGGATCTGCTCCCTGGATCTAAAGGATGCTTACCTGTACGTCCTGATTTGGAAGCCCCATCGTTCCTTCCTATGTTTCATGATCATGAGCTTTCATTTCCAATACAACGTCCTCCCTTTTGGTCTCAATTCGGCCCGATGGTCTTTACAAGTTTAATGAATGCGTTGGCGGCCCTCCTCAGAGTGAAAGGCCACCACCTTTATCCATACCTCGACGACTGGCTTGTACGAGCGTAGTCGCCCGAGGGAGTCCAGCGCACAGCAGCCACCGTTATGCACATGCTATACGAACTGGGGTTCTCCATCAACCTCAAGAAATCACAATTACTTCCCACTCAGTCCTTAACATTCTTGGGGCTAATTTGGGATACGAGGGTGGAGATGATCTTCCCCTCAGAGGACAAGATTACAGCAATCAAGAAGGCCATAGGGCATTTCCTCAGCAGACCAGTAACTTTGGCATTGTGGTACCAGCACCTGCTGGAAATAATGGCGGCTTGTCTCCTGGCGATGCCACACACAAGGCTCACAATGAGGAGGCTGTAGCTACTTTTCTCAGCATCTTGTAATCAGGAAACAGGCTCCCAAGCGGCTCTAGTCAGCATACCACAGCACCTTCACCAGGACCTCTCGTGGTGGACGACAGAGGCCCACCTGTTAGTGGGCAGACCGTTCAGACAGCCACTACCGGAGGTCACTATTACCACAGACTCGTCCTTGGAGAGATGGGGGCTACCCTGGACAGCCACAGTTTCCACAGAATCTTGAACAACTAGAACACATCAACTGGCTCGAGATGATGGCCGTTTGGCTTGCTCTCAAAGCATTCCTCCCCATTGTCAGCAACAAGTCTATCTGCATTCAGATAGACAGCTCCACATGGATGTATTACATTAACAAGCAGGGGAGTACCACGTCTCCTCCCCTCTGCAAGCTGTCCATCGACATATAGGAGTGGGCACTGTCGAACAACATTTACCTATCAGCAGTCTACCTCCCGGGGGAGTCCAACCCGGAGGTGGACAGACTCAGCAGGCTGGGGGTTGACAACTGCAAGTGGCAGTTGAACAAGGGTGTCCTGAGGGAAATCTTCATAAGGTGGGGCCACGCTCAGGTAGACCTATTCGCCACCCTGATGTGAGAAACCTGAAGGTGTCTCACCCACTAGTCCCCGGGGATCTGTCAACCAGTTGGCCAGGACACAGCCATCCCTTTTGGATCCAGTTCTTGGGGGCAGACCAGTGCAGAAGATCACCTGGGCGAGGGGTCTTCGAGGAGTGGGACACCGGATGGCGAGATGCGGTATCCGCTTCCCGGTAACACCTTTACACAACCCTACCAGGTATAATACTTAGGAACTCAACCCCCCCCCTTAACAACACAAACACTTTCTCACACACAGCTTGCTTTGAGAGAAAAGGCACTAACATACTAACCGTATGCCTGACATGTCCCAATAGGATAGTTGGACAGGGTCAGGCAATTACTGACCATCACACACACCTGACTTCCATTACATTTCCCCACACGGATAAAAGGTGGAGCATGAGAGCACACTCTGAGCGAGGCAAAGCACACGAGGAAGCAGCAGTTCCAAGATGGCAGTTCAATACGAGGTGAAAGACGGCAAAACAGAAGGGGGTCGCAAGGAGGAAGTGCCCTTGACCTTTTCAACGAGGAACCGTTACTTTCACGAGACCGTGAGAATAGAAGGCATAAGACCAGGAAACCAGGCGGAAGAATACTGCATTGTGTGTCGGAGGTACCTGGGGCTCTCCCACTTCGATAATCAAGGTGGGGAGAATCGCCTGTTGCCGTGGTACTGTCCTTGGCTCGTACAACAAAGAAGTGCCGGTGAAATCAACATAGCCGGTGAGTTGGGGAGGCATATACCAAACCGGTCTGTGTTGAAGCCAAGGTTGCAAGCAGCAACATTGTATGGTGAACGCTGAAGTGAACAGTGTATGAAGCGCATGTGATAACCAACGCGAGTAAAATCGGACAACAGATGAGTGATTGAACTTTGAAACCAAGATACGATACCTTACACAGAGTGGTCCGGCACTGCGTGCGTGCTCATTTTAAGGTCTCTAAGGTATCCCACTGAGAGGTGGCAAAAGCAAAAGAGTGACAAAGGATTGTGAATCAAAGTGGTCCTGCAACAAGTCAAGCAAAATCATGTGCACAATTGAAAGTCTTCGCTGTTAATAGAGTGAAGAAAGTTGATGACCAAGTAAATTAGAGTTGTCTTGAGCCCGAACGAGGGAAATCAGCTGAGAGCGTTTGGTAAAAGCAAGTTTGTGGTAAGAATATACATTGGTCCGAGTTCGGCAGAGGGAGACTGATTGAACATTTTTGGGTCAAATTTGATCAGAGCCCAGCTGAGGGGGATCCAGGGTGAACCGTGAATCACCCGATACATTGGATACATAAATAGGTTGGATGGAAATCCTACTAACACTGTGTTAAAGCGGATCTGAGCCCAGCTGAGGGGGGTCCGAGTTGAATAGTGAATCACCTGAAAATTGAGTGTGTGCGAAATCCCGAGTGAAAAATAAAGTATAGTTTGTTTCTCGCATCAGGCCCTCTGAAAGAGGAGACTTTGAAAGGCAAAGAGACTTCGGCATGGAAGGCCCTGAAGCTAATGTTTGAACTACACCCTTGTGCTAGAGAAGCCAGAGACTGTGCTAAGCTCGAATGCGTCACCTTGTCCCGTGCTGAAAACGTGGGGAAGGGAGGACAACGGCCTGACTATCCTGACATATCATTTCTCGAGCACTTCTTTCTTTTGCATAACATTGTTTCCCACACTATTTATATTTAGAGGTAAGGATTGGCAATAGGTGTATTAGTATAGGCCCCTTCATTTTGACAAGACACCACGAGGACTGCGTTATTATTATTTGATGGTTGTAGCTTGCTCCCATCGTTAGATTTAGGATTAGATGGGCGTTTTTCAAACCCTTTTTAAAGTTCAATAAACACCCTTGAACTGTGGTCACTTGCGTCTTGTTGATACCATGCCTTCCTTACACTGAGCAACAGGAGATGCCACCAGTTTGCGTCCTGGAGGGGACAAGGCAGAGGCTCTCTGGGGAATGCATTGCAGATTCAGTGGAGCGACATGTGGGCATACGCTTTTCCCACTAGCCCATTGAATCACAGGGTCATCTGTAAGGTCACGCAGGCTTCGTCTCATTTTGGTAGTGCCGCAGTGGCCAGACAGACCTTGGTTCTCAGAACTCCTCCGACTATCGGATCAACCTCCAGTCCCCCTTCTTTTGGGACCAGCCTCCCTACTATCCCAGCAGGGAGGTACAGTGGTTCCTCTCGCTCCTCAGAAGTTAGCGCTAGCAACTTGGTTCATAAACACGTCACCCTAAAACATATGCACTTGTCACAGGCCAACTGGCTATCATTCAAGGGGCAAGAAGCAGCTCCACCAGGAGTCTATAGCGAAGCAAATGGACCACGTTCTGTCATTGGGCCAAGGCAAACGAGATGGATCCTCTGGCATGAACACCAGACCATGTGCTGTCTTTCTCTGCGCATCTGGCGCATTCAGGTGTGCAGGTAGACACCTGTTATACTTATCTGGAGGCCATTGGGGCTTAAATAATCTCAGGAGATAACCTCTTATCCTCCTCCAACCCGGTGGTCAAGAAGCACTTGGCGTGCTGACCAGATGGTATTCCCCAGTCAAGCGACCACACCCAGTCTGAGACCTTAACGTGGTGCTGGGTGCCTTGGCGCATAAGCCTTTTCAGCCCTTGGCATCAGCGGATATCAGGCTGATTATTATAAACACTGCTCTCCTGGTTGGCCTTACCTCAGCGTGCAGGATCAGTGAGATACAGGCGCTAGTGGCAACAGAACCATATATAACATTTCACCGTCCCATCATCCTCCCCCATGATAAACCTGTGTCATTAGGCAATTGTAATATAGCCGATGCGTCAAAGGGGACTGAGGAGCGGTGCCGGTGGTCGGAGTCAAGGGAGCGTATGCTCCTCGGGCCGTGCCCCTTCCCCAAAAGTGCCTTAATATAGTGATCTTGATGCTTGTTAGGCATTTAAAATGTGACAAATGTAAACATCTGCCTCTCTATAACCCTTTAAACACCATGTACCTCCCCTCCGGGTTCCTGAAATGTAATTGTTTACAGGAGCTCAACTCCTTGCCAATTAATATTGGTACCCCTCTTTTTTTAAAACAACTAGTTGCAAAATATTTTTGGGGAATGATTTTGTTCTCATTCTTATTTCGTCACCGGACATTGGGTTCGTCTCCTGAAGGAAGCCAACCGACGGCTTCACTTTTGTTAATCTTCTCAAGATTGAGTGCCTCTTGGAACGTTAGTTAATCAACTCGGCCATCACCCTTCACTATTCTCTTTACCATCAAATGACGCTTTGTCAGACCTTTTGCAAGCTTATCTATCCCCTCAACCCCACCCATTCGCCATAATCCACCAGTAACTACATAGAACAATGTACACCCCCCCAAAACCAAAACACAACTTACATTTCTCCATTGAGTCCCCCCACAGGACACAGCAGAAGCCCCTGGAGTCATGGTATCAGTTTGCTGCACCCTCCCACAGCCTGATCCTCAGAGTTAACCTCTCCCTGTTCCCCAGTAGTGATCAAATCATGCCGAACATTATTAAGACATCATATCCTCCCTGTCACCATCCTACCCGCCCCCACACTCCTACAATTCAGAAAAGAACTCAAGACCCACCCCTCTCCTCAAAACCTAGACCATCATGTCGCCCCTCGAGGCACCTGACTTGCTAGATGCTGCCTGCCCCTCTTCTCCCCGGCACCCGGTGCAGCTGTCTCTCTCCTCTGTGCCCCTCTGTATCCTATCTCCCGCTGTATACCTGTAGTGGCTAACTCTGAAGAGTGCTCCGTTATTGTTGTATACCTCTGTAAAGTGCTCCATTGCTTCCCAAAGCTAGGTCTGCACTCAATAAATTACCATAATAATAATATCCCAAACCTAGACAAGTCATTAGACCTACAACAATGACGGACAGATCTTTTTAGACTATTCACCCCAAATATTCTCTAAATACCCCTGCTATGTTCAGTCCCATTTTCCACCAAACAACCCTTCAGGTTATAGTCGGAAGTCGATCTCCTTTCCTCTTGCTCTAGGGTAAGGGCGAACAGTCTTCTTCCTTCCTTCCTTCCCCCGCAGTATTTTCACCCATTTTTCTCATTCTCTAGTGACAATTCAGAAGGTGGATTACAATCGTCCTTCTCCACTAGATCTGCCACCTCTTCTTCTTTTAGAATGTTGTAGGCTTTCCCTTGATATTCAAACTTTAACCTGCATGGGAAGTCCACTGATATCTTATGTCCTTTTCTCTTAGCCAGCTACTCACCACCTGCAACTTTCTTTTTTGCAACAACGCTTGTGCCAGATCTTGAAATACTAATATAGAGGCATCCCGGAAGTGGATCATTTTATGTTTCCTTTATGCAACCATGATCCTTCCCCGTAAGGACATTTGAGAGCAAGTTCTCTGGTAGGATGTTTATGCCCGATGTGTTCTGTCCAGAACCATTTCCTCCTCTTCCGAAAATTCCAGTATGTACTGAAAGAGTGCCTGAGCATAGTTTGCTTATTCCCCATCAAAGATTTGTTTAGGAATGCCTCTCAGTCTGATATTATTCCGCCTTGATCTGCTCTCGACGTCCTCCTGCTTCATGAGGAGTTATTCCATCTGTTGCTCTAGACCAGCTACCTTCTCAATAAGTTCTGCCTGTTAATGGCCCTGTGTGTAGAGGGACGGTTCCACTTCCTCCAACCTCTTTTCAGCTGCAGACACATGTTTATCTAATTTCGCAATCGATTTAGTTACAGTTGCAGCAATTGGTTTGATTTCCTTCTTAATTTCAGACATCATCTGTAAGTCTGATCTCTTCGTCGGTGCATTCTCCAATTGCGACTGTGGGCTCTGCGGCAAATGGATCTTGACCGCTGCTTGTAGTTGGTTCTGCTTAGTGCCTCCTTATCCCTGCATTGGAGTTTTAATATCACCAGAAGAGGACCTTTCTGTTTAACCTGTGTTTTTGGCATGGTTGGGCGCAGCCTTTTAGGGATGCCACCACGTCTTGAAAGTCCTACAAACTCTTTACAGGTCAACACAGTATGACAGGGAGCTGTAAGATTGAATAGCCTTTCACTTGCTTACAATGCCCCAATATTTTATGTATTTTTATGCATTTATGTTATTGTTTGCTTGTTAGGCGCTTATGCAATAAGAAAATACTGTTTCAAAACGCCCGCACGGAGGGAAATACAATGCAACACAATATTAAGAGCAGAGGGGGAAGAGGGACAAACCTACAATGTCATGTGAGTATTCAGAACGTGCAAGTGCAGAAAGGAAGAGGGAAGAGGGGGTAAGTGCTGTGGAGTCCGAGCTCGTGTGTGGGCCATGGACAAAGTCCTAGGAATGTTGAGTGATACAAGGCCCGGGCCGCGGGAGGATTACGTGCGAGTCTCCAAAGCAGAGGGTGTGCAGATGCAAAGTGCTGTGGATGGACAGGAGCTGGGAAGAATTGGTGTTGGAGGTCAAGGCCCCGAAGATGCATAAGGGCCAAGGACACCGATTCAGCAACTGTGGGATTAGCAGAGGAGGGAAGGAGGAGGAAAGTCTAATGGAGCTTCCGGAATTTGACAATGTCCTGCTCAAGGCGCAGGGGGAGACTAGTCCAAAGGAGGGAGCCCACAGAGGAAAGTGAGCAACCCCCTGCCCTCTTTTGTTCAAAACGCTTTACCAGAGGAGCAAAGTGGTCCAGAGGGAGATGTAGTGTGGTCCCCTAGTCCAGACAGCCTTGTGGATGATGCAGAGGGATTTGAATTTAATCTGTGCAGTAACCGGGAGCCAGTGAAGACATGTTAGTGCAGGAGAGATGAGATCCCTGGGCTTAAGGCCAGGGATAAGTCTCGCTGCCCTATTTTGGATAAGCTGAAGGGGTCGAAGAGTGGAGGAAGGAAGATTGAGGAGGAGGCTATTACAGTCTAGAGAGAACTATGGCTTGAGTCACATTGAGCCTCTGAGGGAAAGTGAGAAAAAGTAGAATTCCTTTGAGAAGGAAGAGCTCATAGTTGGACTTCTTGGCAATGTCCTGAGTGTGAGGGAGGAAGGAGAGAGAGGAGTCGACGATGACTCCAAGGTTTCTGGTTTCAGTTTAAGGAGCAGGGGGAGAGCCCAAGGAGAAGCCCGGGTCCCATTGGGAAGGATACCAGTTTTACAGGCGCTACTGCAGAGATAATTGGAGGCGCACCAGGACTGGATGGCAGGCAGATAGGCAGTTTGGGATGATGCTGGGTGCAAGAGGATCCGCAGGGAGTCTGAAGCAGAGCTGTGTGTCATCTGCGTAACACTGAAAGTTAGATGAGAAGGAGGAGATGAGGCGTGCAAGGAGAGCAAGCAAGGTAGATGTTAAAGAGTCGGGGGAGAGAATAGAGCCCTCAGGGACACCACAGGTGGAGATGGAAGTAGGAGAGGAGAAGGGGCCGAGCATGACTTGGGAAGAGCGGTTAGTGAAGAAAGAGGACAGCCAATCCAGTGCCCATTCTGAGATACCAAGTGTATCATGAAGCCTTTGTATGAGGATGGAATGGTTAACTGTGTCAAATGCAGAGGAGAGGTCAAGAAGGATAAGGACAGCTGGGAAGTGGGAGTCCAGTGATGAGAGCAGTTCTTCACAGGTGTTCAGAAGAGCAGTTTACATGCCGCTGGATGCTTGGAATCCAGATTGATCTTTATGGAGGCCACCAACAAGTTCAGTGTGAGAGTTAAGTTGGGGCAAGACCAGCTTCTTGAGAAGCTTCCCCAGGAAGGGGTGATGGACATAATGCGATAGCAGGGCAGGTAAGGTCGGAGGAAGGTTTTTTCAGGAGTTGGCGCACAAGGGAGTGTTTAAGTGGGGAGGGGAAAGATCCAGTGATAAAAGAGTGATTGCAGAAATCGGCGAGAGCAGGGGCAAGAGAGCCAATATTATCCTTGATGGTCCTGGTTGAGCAAGGGGATACCTGTTTAGAAGAGACCTCCACGTAGCGGACAACTCTTTTAACTTCCTCAGGTGTGACAGGAGAGGAGGAGGAGGAAAATGAGGAAGGAGGGGTGTGGAGATGGGGTGTGGGATGGGTTGTGATGAAGTGTAGAAAGGGAGGTCAGAATGACCTGAGTTTTGTTGGAAAAAGTGAGGCCAGAGCATTGCAGAGGGCCTGGGAAGTAGAAGGAGAGGAGGGGAGGCTGGTTCCCTGCAGATTTTGAAAAGTTCAGCTAAATTATTGGATGCTCCAGAGACCTGTGCCTGAATGTGGGCTCTTTTCTTTGCACGGATGGTGAGTCTGTATTGCCTTTGGAGCAGGCGGCAGGCTAGTTTGTCAGAGGATGAGTCTGGGGTTAGCCACTTCCTTTCTGCTGCCCTGCACTTTCATTTCAGGGCTGCATGTTCAGTGTTGTACCAGGTGTTATGCTTAGAGGCAGGTTTCAGACGGATCCTCATAACTACGGCAAGAATGTCAAGAGTGTTGGAGATGGAAAGATGGAGGTTGCTGAGGGCATAATCAGAGGTAGAGTCAGAAGTGGGGGGGTGAAGGTGGAGGCGAAGGCAGCCGTAGTCACTCGTTTCATCAGACAAGTGTTAGTGAATGAGGGTGGTGCAACGTTTGGGGTGGAGGGAGGGCGGTCAGAGGACCAATGGGACCCAGATGTGAGGAGAGAGGGGTGGCTAAAGGGGGTGGGGAGAAGGTCAGAGTGTATGAGGGCATCTAGAGGGTGTCCAGCTCATTGGGTTGCCCCAGAATTGAGAATGGAGAGGGAAAGCGAGGAGCAGAGGTCAGTGAATAGAGTGGTTGCAGAGCCAGGGGAGTCCAGTTGAATGTTGAAATTGTCCAGGACGAGAAGGTTAGAAGTGGAAGAAAGTAAAGATGAGCAGAAGTCACCCCATCCAGAGAGAAATAGGGAGGCGGCACCTGGGGGGCCGGTAGATGGTAGCAATGGTCAGGGTGGAGGTGGGCGAGGTGACCAACTTGCAAACCAAGCTTTCAAAAAAAGGAATAGTTCTGGGTAGGTAAGATGGAAGCAGGAACCCACTCAGGGAAGATTAGGCAACCCCCTCCCCTCCCGCCACTGCGGTGGGGTCGAGGCTTGTAGATGATCTTGAAGCCGTCAGGGAGGAGGGAGTCAAAGGCAGTGATTGAGCTGGCATTGAACCAAGTCTCAGTAAGAGCGAGAATGTTGAGGTCAATGTCTTCAAGGAGACAGATGTCAGAGGAGTGTTTGTTGGCTGAGTGGGCGTTAAGGGTCGCCAGGTTGAGGTGGTCTGTGCTTTTGAAGGTTTTCTGAGGTGGGGTACAGGGTCTTGGTACATCATTCAGAGGAGGGGGTGAGAGAATAGAAGGGTGAGGATACACCATTCAGAGGAGGGGGTGAGAATAGAAGGGTGAGATGCAAGCGAAGAAAGGAAGTTAATGAGAGAAGACAAGGTGCGGTCAAAGAGAAGGAGGTTGGGTTGTGAGCCCTGAACCAGAATGGCGCCAGTGTGATAGACATTAACGACGCAATGAGAGGATGTGAAGCCAGCCAAGAGGACTTCCCACTTGGTGCCACCGTTAATAGAGGAGTGTGAGGAGGGAGGGAGAGTGGAGATGAGATGGCGGTCCAGAGATCAGGAGAGGGGACAAGGAAAAGGATATCAGTGAAAACCTCTCTGGAGGAAGCACTGACATAGGTGTCTGCATTGGGAAGTCCAGGGTTTGCACTCAGGATATCTTTTTTGTGCGTTTTCCTTCCAGACTTGGAGAAAGATGGGGGATAGGTGATAGTGTAGCAGTTAGTGAATATAGGAGAGATGGACAGAGCCATAGGAGGGCAAAGGTTTTAGACAAGGAGTGAGGGAGGAGAGTACTGCACAGTTCTGGCTAAACTCACTAGGAGGCCTAGTAGATTGAGTCAGAGGGAATAAGTGAAATCCAGCAGGAATAGAATTACATTGGAAGAGTGGCACAGAGATGTAAAAGCTATACACACACACAATTATTTTTTTTTCTTTTTACAAATGGACCCAGAAAACAATGCAATGCAGATGGTGCAGAGGAAAGGAGAAACGCCAAAATTCGACTTTAAAAGCATGCCGCCCGCAAAATGGACTTTAAATGAAGGCAGCAGAAAGTGCAAAGCAGATGGTTCACCCGTACTGCTAAACACAAATGAGAGAATAAATACAATGAAGCTAAGGAAGTTAGATAAGGTGATGAGGGAGGAGTTGAACAGCAGAAAATGTCTTGGGAGAGTTAGATATGGAGGTCAGCCAAACTCCCATTCTTAACTGCAGGGATCGTACGTGGCAGTAAGTCAGTTGCAGTCCAGGAATTAGTCCGGGGGGCAGATCATAGCTTGAGTTGTAGTATCTGTGGCTCTCCAGGCCTTCCTAGGCCCGGACAGGCACAGACAGGGTCTTTGATTGTGGGCCTTCGAGTCGAGGGCTGGCTTACACCTTCCGGCGCCTTTTCGACATGGGGATCAGGCAGGGGAGCGCGTTTCTAGATGGGATTGGACAACGCCTGTTACCTGGTCCACGTCTTATCCCTCTACTTAACAGGGGTTTTACGCATCCCCCAGTTTGGCGAGACAGGGACCGCTCAGGACACCCCAGCCTCAGGGCCTGGCCCCTACGCTCTCAGGCACCCCTACACCATCCGGCATCCCTCCTGCTTGTGAGGATAGGTTCTTCGAGAAGTTCCTCACCCTCATGAGATCACCACAGGTGGGTACCATACTCGGGGATGTAATCAGGGACATGCTCCCTCCGATACTGCCTCAAGCCCCAATGGGTGTCCAGGCCTTGGGTTCAGCTCAGCCCCTGGCTCTCACGACTGCTCCAATCACGGCGACTCGGCCCCCTCAGCAGCCCCCGGGACTGCCAGTCAGCATGCCAGAGCTGCCTGCCCACAGCACTCCTCCTGCACCGCCAGATCTGCAGCACACAGCGGCAGACACGGATGAGGAGGAAGATCCGGACACACCATCGTCAGCTAAAGCATTCCATGATAAGCTGGTGGGTTTGGCAGAGTACCTAGGCATCCCTCAGCCGCAGGCAGAGCAACACGAGGCAGGGGTCCTTGCCAAAGTACTTAAACTTCGTCCTCCCACGAAAACGGCATCCCTCTTCAGAAGGACGTGGAAGCCCTATCCAAAAAGGGCTTGGTCAAGCCGCACTCCACCCAACCTACCAGTAAGCGCCTGGATGCCAAATACAGGCAGACGGAGGGGGATTCCCTCTTATTGTCGTTGCACCCTGAGCCACGTTTCTCTGTTGGAGCAGTGGCATCGCTATATTGCAAAAACGCAGTCTTCCTCAGCTGCATCTGCTTCTTCAATCCTGGGCAAGGAGGAAAAACAGTTGGAGTCATTTGGAAAAAAGATCTACTCAAATGCCATGCTCGACCTGCGTCAGGCTAACGCGGATGCATTTTGGGGCGGCTGTTAATGAAAAGTTGTGGCAGGAGATCGCAGACTTCCTTCCAGAGCTTCCTGCCCATAGCCAGGCACGGTTCAAGGCAGGGTTGGCGGAGGCCAAAATTGTGGCCCAGGATATAACGAAATCTAGGGTGGCCCACATTGATACCTCAGGCAGAGCCATATGTATCGCCACACACATATGAAGGTCGGCTTGGCTCAAGGTGACAAAATTCAACCAAGATGTTCAGGATTGCATCCTCGACCTACCGTTTGAGGGGGCGACTTGTTCCACTCAGCAACAGATGAGGACTTTGCAAGAAAAAGAAACGCTCCCAGTCAGCTAAATCCTTGTCTAGTCTAACAAAATCCAAACCCAAGACCTACAGCCAGGCTCATCAGCGCTTGGACAAGGGTCGGGCCTTTGGAGGCTTTAGGGCAGTGGGCTTCAAACTTTTTATGCCAAGGCCACCCGGAGCAAAAAATAAATTGTTTGGGACCCCCCTGCCCCGCCCCTCTGTGTTGGTGTTATTTATTTTTATAGAGAGGGCTGCAGAATGCGTGGTGCCATAATTTTGAAGGGATATGTTATTGGCGAGACATTCCAAGACACTAGGACAATCACATCCAATCCAAACATAGGAACCGTGCAAGTAAACACATAATTCTCCAGTAGGGCTTTTATGTTCTCAAAATACATTCTTATTAGTATATTCAGCAGAAGGCAATTTGATTTTACAGAGCAGGTACTAATGAGAAGGGTGGGCCCGTCTCTCTGCAGAAAGTGAATCAATGTGTGGCTTTATTTTTGAGACCACCACTCTTGAGGTTGTCCTCCACTTCCAGCCTTGTGCGGGATTTAGTATAGCAGACCATACCAATGTAGGATACTCCTGGATTACCTTCAGCCAAAAGTCACCCACTGCAATGTTCCTAAATTCAGATTGCAGAGTAGTGTCCGACTGAATCTCAATCAGCTCCTCCTGGACATCAAATGGATGATGCACCACCTCCTCTGCCAGAAAAGGCTGCATCACCCAGTCATTAATGCCAGCATTTTCTTCAGGGGAGTATTTATCAAAGCTGGACCTTAATGTTGTTAGGTGACTTGTGATTGGTTCTCGGACATGCACCAGGTTGTACTGTTTCCTCAATTGCTTCTGCAAGCAATGGGAACCGAACTGCTACCCCAGCTCCAATTGTCCTCTTACAGAGGTCTAGCTTCCTCTTGAAGGCAAATACTTTAAATTCATTGTAAATGAATTGGCATTGGCTCCTTGCAAAGACATATTGAGGGTATTTAGCTTATCGTAAATATCGGCAAGGTATGCCAAGAGCACAAGCCAGCGGGGATCACACAGATGGTTTGCTTTGCCAGTGTCAACATCCAAAAGGAATTGTTGCACTTAATTTCGGAGTGCAAACACATGTTGCAGCACTCTTCCCGTGGGCAGCCATCTGACTTCTGTGTGAAAGAGCAAACCATCATGTTCTGACCCCATTTCTGCACACAGAATTGCAAAGAGACGTGCTCTTGTTGGCTGTGCTTTGATGGCATTAACTATTTTTACAGCTGAACTGAGTACATCAGAAAGGTCATTGCTCATATTCCGAGCAGCAAGCGCTTCACAGTGAATTATGCAGTGTCAATGCAACATGTGGAGCGACTGCCAACACTTTGCCCTTCAACCCCAATCTATCTCCACACATTGAAGGAGCACCATATGTGCAGATTCCTACGCAGGCTTCCCATCCCACAGTGGCTGCTCATAAAATCATTTAAAATGTCAAACAGTTCTGATGCTGTTGCCATAGCTTTAATGGCCTTACAAAACAAAAAGTCTTCCAATATTGTGGTTTCCCCACAGTACCTTACATAGGCTATTAAATGAGCCTCTATGGGATATATCTGTTGCCTCGTCCAACTGTAATGCAAAGAGACTGGTTTGCAGCTGTGTGATTAATTGTGCAGTGATATGTTCTCCCATCTCACACACGTCGGCTGATGGTGGTGTCTGACAGAGGAATCATTTTTAGCTTGTACACTACACTTTCAGCACCCATTCTCCTGCACAGTGACATGGCTGCTGGTAGAACGACTTTCTCAGCATCAGTGAAAGGTTTTTTATTTTTAGCAAGAAGGTAGGCAACATCATAAGATGTCTTCAGTGCACTGGCTGGAGTAGAAGCAATATTTTGCACTGTACTTTTCTGCTGACTGATGACTTGTAACTTACGAGCAAAGAAGTCTCTGCTCTTGCCAATGAGATCCCCATGTTTTGTTTCGAAGTGGCATCTTAATTTGTCAGATTTCAGGCTCTCATTGGCTAAAGTTGCTCCACACACCACACACTGAGGACTCGTTTCACCTCCGATCACAGTGGAAGTAAATCCAAGGTCTAAATATGTGCCATCATACTTCCTGGCTTTTGCAGGTTTTTTTCCTGTGTCAATGTCTGCGTCTGCCTTCCTTTTCACACTACTGTTTTTGGGCAAAAAAACAGTGCTCCATTTCAAAATGGGTTCCTCACCTATGAAAAAATGTAAACTCCCATATTAATGCCTTTTCATATGCTTTGTTGATAACTGCATTTATGTACCGAATGATGTACAGTAGGATTTGGAAACAATAATTAAAAACAAAAATGCTAAACATGTAGCTGTGACAAAATCACACATGCACCAGAAGGCTTTTGAGCAAAAGTTAGGGGCTGGAAAAACATGGTCCTCCAATAGTACACCACATGTGTTGTGTTCTACATGTACCATGGGTCCCGGATGGAAGATCTGGTTAGTTTGCAGAATCCAAAGAAAGGCAAAGGACATGGCTGAATGCTTGCGCCAGCCACAAACCATTGGGGCATTACGTGGTCGTCCTCCAAGAACAAAATTCTACCTTTGCCTCCAGACACAACCATAGCCGCTTTACCCATCGCTTCACAATTCAATATTCAGTTGTACGGAGTCCCCACAGACCTGATTTCTCCCCCGCTTAGAGTGGAACCAGTCTGCGGCACACAGCTTGTAATGCAAAGCGCACATTTTAAGCACCAGAACAAAAAAAACAGAGAACTCAATGCATCGCTGAGCTAATTAAATTCTGACTAGCAACATGGGGGCAGTTGCCGCCTCCCCCAAGACTCAGTGAAAGCCCCTCTCATGTGAATAGATTGAAATGAAATGCCCTGCCGCCTCTAATTTGAAAAGGATGAAATGCCCTGGCGCTTACCCTGGCCACTGCTGCTGCAGAAGAAACGAGGACCGTGGGGACCCCTGTTCTATCAACTAGAACAGAGGCCCACACCCCACGATTTTCCTTGTGTTCCTGGGCACTTTATTCATTGGTCATGTATATAAATACCACTTACCTTTTGAAAGTAAAAGAATAGAAAAGCAGGAACCTCATGCCACCATGCAACTCCGGAGTTGATGGACGCAATCTGAACGGGGTCACTGAAGCTGTAGGTGAGTACTATTTATTGTTGGAAGAAGTGGTGCCTTCCATCCTCATTGGCTGTCAATAAGCCAGATTGAGCCAGCAGCACAGCTTGACACCCTTGCCAAATGCAAGTTTAGAGAAGCGGGGTGCCATGAATTGACCCACTCACCCTACCACCCCCTGCCATCTGAAAGTAGGGCAGTATGTCACTAATGAGCCATCATTAGTGGTTTTCCTGCTCTGCATTCATGTGGGAGGGGCTGGTCATCCCCGCACAAGAAGGAGTGCGCTTTTCCTTGTTTCATGAATAGGCTCCTAATGGAGCCTGCAGGGCCTCGCAAACGGCCCCTGTCCTTAGTTAGTGCGACAGGGGCCGGGCCTTTGTGCGGCCTCAGGCTCCATTAGGAGCCTATTCATGAAGACAAAAGAAAAAGTACACACCTTCTTTTGCCACGATGACTGGTCATCACGGCAACCAAAGTGTGTGCTTTTTTTTGTCTTCCTAAATAGGCTTCTAATGCGAGCCTGAGGCCTGACAAAGGCTCGTCCCCTGTCGCACTAAGCATGTGTGGCAGGGACTGTGGAGCAGGCTGTTGCTCGTTGATGAAGAAACAGCCAGATCCTTTTGTAATGGATCATGATTTCTATTTTCAAGCTGTGGATGCACAGCCCCCTGGGCATGAGGCTGCAGCCCACCAGAGGGCCGCGCCCCACAGTTTACGGGCTTCCAGGAGAGAAGGTCAAGGCAACCCGACAGGTCTCAAAGCCAACACAGGCGCAAGCAGCACAAGGCGGCTAACAAGGGGTTTTCCAGTCCCCCTCCTCAGCACCAGCCTCAGGGGGAAAGAAGTTGTGACGGGTCCATCCAGATCCACGAGTCTTCGGTTGGGGGCAGGCTTGACCTTCACTTACACTCCTGGCGGACAAGGTTTGCGGACCCTTGGAACCTCTCCGAAGTGTCCACAGGCTTTCGGCTTTCTTCCTTGAACCTTTCCCTTCCCATCCAAAAGTTCAAGATGGTTAGCCAAGCCTTTATTTCAGAGACTTTGTGCGGAAGAGACTAGATGTGCCCCCTGGATCTGAAGGATGCGTACCTTCACGTCCTGATTTGGGAGCCCCATTGGTCCTTCCTACTGTTCAGGATCATGGGTTTTCACTTTCAATACAGAGATCTGCCCTTTGGACTCAACTCACCCGAGGGTCTTTATAAGGCTAATGAATGCAGTGGCAGCTCTAATGGGGGCGCAAGGCCACCACATTTACCCATACCTCGATGACTGGCTAGACAGGGAGGGGTCCACGGAAGCAGTGAATAACACAGCCTTTGCTCTCATGCACACACTATACGATCTGGGATTTTCTGTTAATCTCAAGAAGTCACAGTTGCTGTCAATGCAGACTCTGACATTTCTGGGTCTTATATTGGATACAAGGGCCGAGAGCATCTTCCCCTCAAAGGATAAGTTCACAGCGCTCAAGAAGGCCACAGGGCATTTCCTCAGCAGAGCAGTAACCTCAGATTTATGGCAGTATGCCCCCTCGCGGTGCCATATACAAGGCTCAAGATGAGGCTGTAGCTTCATTTCTCAGCTTCTTGGAATCAGAAGAAGGGCTCTTGGACAAAGCCAGTCAGCATACCACAGCACCTCCACCAGGACTTAGTCTGGTGGGGCACAGACACCAATCTGCTGGTAGGCAGGCCATTCCGGTAGCCGTTACGACTGATTACCATTACCACAGACTCGTCCCTAGAGGGATAGGGAGTCTCCCTGGACAACCACAGTGTCCATGGAGTTGGGTCCCGTCAGGAGCAGCTGGAGCACATCAACTGGCTCGAGATGATGGCCTTCTGGCTTGCTCTCAGAGCTTTTCTACCCATGGTCAGCATAAATCGATCTGCATCCAAACAGAAAGCTCCACCTGCATGTATTATATCAACAAGCAGGGTGGTACCAGGTCCCTGGCTCTCTGCAGGCTTTCGATCAACATTTGGGAGTGGGCACAGTCGAATAACATCTACTTCTCAGCGGTCTACTGTCCTGATGCAGATCAGATGCAGCTTTTGGACAGGCGGTACTTAGAAACCTGTTTGCTTAAGGAGGGTCTCCTCTCCACCCTGGGGCTACATTCAGTTGTAATTGCCCATGCAGTATGGAGCAAAGGGGGCGGGACGTAGGAGTAATTATAAGTTACTCACCGTAGTGACTAACGTACTCTTAGTCCCCTTTCCTCCATACGGCCCACCATCCTCCCCCCTAATAAAACTGGTGTCATTAGACAATATTAATCTATTGTCGACTCGTCTATGGGGACTGAGGTGTGGCGCAGGAGACCGGAATCAGGGCAGTGCATGCTCCCAGGGCCGCACCCCTGCGCGCCTCTAAATTTAAAGGGGAAGAAGGTTTTTTCTGGTGAAAAAGGTTTAGTCTCTGGGCCCTTGGAAGGGACGCCAATTCAGTATGGAGGTAAGGGGACTAGAAAGAGTATGTTAGTCACTATGGTGAGTAACTTATAATGTTCATAGCCACATAAGCAAGCACAATTAAGCAAGCACATTTAGACACATACAATGGTCGCTTGGGACACCGAAAACAACAGCACAAGGAACATGCAGCAACTGGCAACATATAAGCAGCAGCAATGTCCTATGCCTCAAATAGCTGGTAATCACAACTCTCAATCCAATCCTTCATCCTACAGTTCCAAAACCTGTTAGGGAAAAGGTCTTTTGTTAGCTAGCCCATAGACTATATTCTCCTCTTCATAGAATTGCCCCCATGTGCACCCAATATTCTCCTGTTCATAGAATTTCCACCATATGCACTTATATTCCATATACAGATTCACGTGTTTGCAATGTACTTATCTCAAGCCTGAGGAGCCGACCCCAGGCTCCTCAGATGCTGCATTAAGGGTGGGAAACTGGCGAATGCCAACTCAGCGAGGTCCATGAAATGTTGAAGTGAGGAAACGCTGCGAGTGCCGGTACCTGCTTCAGCGCAGGTCATACACGGAGCTCCCTTGATCACCCGCAACCTCACCCACACAGCTCCGTAGTGCGCCGATCCTCCAGACCGCACAACAACCTGCTCCAGCCTGGGCCCGTGCCTGAATCCTCTGAAAATCGCCAGCGAGCAACACAAGGCGGGTCTTAAGAGCCTTCCCCATAAAGTGACTGCAACGTCCCATGCATGTTCCGCGCCACATGACTGGTCCAGCAAGGAAGCACCAAAAACGACTGCCCTCATGGGAACTGTAGTTCCTCAGACCCAATTCCTTATACATGTAAAGCCCCACATTCCCAGGTCCTGCTGTAAAACAGTATACCAACTGTAGCCTCTATTGAGGACACTGCCAACATATGTTGTCATAGCCTTACAGCTCAGGTGCAGCCAACATATGCAAGTTACAGCTTTATGTAGCCAGTTGCTTTTTTCATATGCCAAGTGCATCCTCAAATGTCAAGTAATGCCACCCAATGTCCATTAATCCTCATACACCTGATATGGTCACCTTATATAAGGGAGAGCCTCGCATGTCTAATTGCTGCCATCTTATCTGAAATGCAGCTTTTAATTCCCCAGTGATGCCGTTCAGAGCCTTTTATTTCAGGCATATGGTACCATACATGTAGAGTCACGTTTAATTGATTCCATCATGTGCCAAGCTCAGCCTTTAATGATCCATTAAAAGTATAATTCCTTCATGCCATGTGCAGCCCCTTGCCCAGTTACTGCCGTCATATTTCAAATGCAACCTCAAATGGTAACAAAACGTGACTTAGTTCCTCATATGCACACCATTGTTACCATCAGAGGTCTGCAGCCTGTGGCTAATCAGATGTTTTGGCCCATGACTCCCAAGATTCCCCACAAGTGACTGTGGTGTATAAGGTTGATGGGAGATGTAGTCTAAAACATGCAGAGAGGCAAAGGTGAGTCATTAACATAGCAAGTGATTTGTATTTAGATACAAAGTGATATTTAGTCAATTTCCTTCGTCCATTGCTGGGAAATTGATTCCACACATCAAATAAACTTCTCAAAATATAATGTTGTGGATGAAAGTATAAATGGACTAAATGTCACTTTGATTACCAAATACAAATCAATTGCTGTGTTTATGACTCAGCCTAGACAAAGCCTGTATAGGTGAAACTTTTGAACGTGCACCAGTTGGTAAATGCTGGCTGGTTGTTTTGGGGTTTTGAACGAACACAAAAACCAAGTAAAAATGTCTTTTGACACAAGGGGATGTTTATGGAATTTCTTTTATTTAATATTTATGGATAACTATAACTTGCTTTGTCGACAGCGCTGCACCATTAATAGAGTAAACATAATTCCACCTTGTTATGTATGCTTGTTCTTGAAATGGCACTATATAACAAACGCTCATTGAGCTTTCACAGGTGAGCCTTCCCTGCACAACTATACCATCAAACATGGGGACTGCGCTCTTGCATCCAAATTCTATCAGTCAAGCTACAGATAAATATGTCGGACCACCCAGTGCCCAAAAGAGTGGTTAACACGTTTAAGGTAAACCATTTGGGACCGAATGCCAATCTGAAGACAGAACATCATTTGGCGATAACTGTGAGGTCCACAACATAGGTGAAAAGCAATGCCCTTAGGGAGGATGGAAGTATGCCCCAGACCAAGACAAGAGGGTAATATATATATGGTCAATGTCCCATGTTTGGGGAAAAAGGAAATATATGGGGAAGGACAGCTTACAAAACAAATGCATTCATTGTATATGCTATAAAAAAACATTGTTTATCTGTAGTGAGAGATGTCCCTCGTTTTCATACTATGATATATATTGTTGGAATTACATTTGGTGGTGATTAATTAAAAAACAGCCTATCGTCGATTGATTATACGAACCCATCCACCACCGGGACTGCACATTGAGCTTAGAAGCAAACCCCTGGATATTGATTTGCGTAAGTAAACTGAAAGCAGAAATGAACCAAATATGATCCGTGTCATGAACCCCAGTGGAGGATCCATTCCACTTGTCTGACATTTACCGCCTGCTTACCTAATCCATCCGGTGCAAGCAATATCTCTTATTATGCAGGAGCCCAGAGTAATGAACTTAAATTGGTGTTCTGGAACATTGCTGGTCTGGCTAGACATATAGATGACCATTATTGCTTGAATTGTATTAAAAACTGACATGAGTTTCCAGCAAGCCTAACACATATAACACACTAACACTCGAGAGATATATAAATTATTTGATAACCTGCAAACTGGCCAAAACATAAGATGGGGCAGCGCAGCAGCGGTTTATGTGCATGGGTTAATGTTCACCTTAACACCCAGATAAAACCATTGGTTACAAATTAACCTGATTTACAAGGTCTGCTTATGAAACTAGTGGGAGCAGATACCTTTCTATTATGTAACATCTCTAACAGACCATATGGTTCAAATGGCATGGTTATCCTGAATCAATTGGAGTGTTTGGTTGAAGATTGAATAAACCAAGAGACCGGTAAGCTGACTATTAAACTTGGGGGGTGGGGAGGGTGTTATGAATCTACAATTCGAACCCCTGAGCGAAATGTTGGATCTGATAGAGGATGATAACATATGGGAAAGTCCTCACTTAACGACACCGGCATACATAAATAAAATCTTATAAATATGCGTTTTCTACAGCACTGCTTTTATTCCATATGAGCATGCAATGGCCGTTAAAACCTGACATTCCACCATCACCAACAAATAAAAATGGAGGTAAATTCACTTATATCGACTACATTTTAATTAACCTCCAAAATTGGAAAAGTGCTAAAGCATTGGAAGTAATCTCGAGATGTGAAAGTGATCATATAGCGGTGTGCCTAAACTTACTTGTTTAATGTAAGCGTAGTATGATTACAGAGGTTGCCCAGGTTTTGCGCCCTACAAATAACAACAAGGGGGAGAAATGAGAGGATTTTGACCTTAACAACAACCTCCCATTAGCCTATCGGGAAATTCTGCCTGTTCTGGAGAACATTGTGGGTTTCCAATGTGATGATCCTTGTTTTATACGAAACTCACACATTGCTATCTGCGAAAACCCTAGAACCTTTCTTTACCAAATGGCTTCGAACAGTTGTCTGTTCTACAAGCAACAAAAGAAAGCTGGTATGACGGGTACTGTAGGAGGAAAAACAGTGCTTTTTTAAAGGCTATAAAAACAAGTCATCAGGAGGATGATGTGGTGGTTAAAAAAAATCACAAAGGAGTGTAAGACCTTGATTAGAGAGAAAAAAAAGTCACTTAAAACCTGGAATGCCCTGAAAATGGCCACCAAGGACAAAGATGCAAAGAAGTTTGGGAAAATTAATAAGAATCCCCCTCAAGCTTCAATTAACGACGACATATGTTGAAGTCACTTTTCGTCACTTTATGCAGAAGAGAGATCCGTCTTTTTAACCCATCCTGAGTAGGAAGTCCCCAGATGTGTTTCTATTGGCCCAGACCTTGTATCTCTAGGGCTTAAACCTTTAGATGCATCCATAGCTATAAGCAAGCAAGCTAAGGAAAAGGCAACAAGCCTTGATAGTATCCTGGTGGACATTTATATGAGCAAACCCGCAATGTGGGCTCTATACCTTTTTGTTACTTTTTAATACCATACTTAAAATGAGTCAGAAACGGGCCTCATGGCAAGTCGCTGAGATTATACCAATTCATTTAAAAAAAAAAAAAGGGATTATGGTGTCCCTAGAAACTGTCAACCAATTTTGGATGTCAGTAGTAAAATCTTGTTTACAAGACAGGAAGACTGAATATATGAAACGAATGCACTGTGTTATTTACAAACTGGCTTTACCAAAGGGGCGAATACTATTAGCCAGGTGTTCAGACTTCTACTTATCATGAATAATTCTGTCACAATCCAAGGGGGACAAACGTATTTGATGTTTATAGATCAGAAGACCACCTTTGATGGTATTCCACAATCTGAGCTCTTGCAGGCCTTGATCAAAAAGTAGGACCCATTACCACTCCTCAAAGCAATAATGGATTTATATAACTTGGATGGGTAGTGTACCAAACTCTTCCCTGGAGTGAAGGGTGTAAAGCAGAGGTGCCTTTTGGCCCCTACCCTTTTTAATGTATTCTTTGACAGAGTGCTGGTTGAAATACCAGTGAACACATCGGATGCCCCTATTTTGGGGGGTGGGAGGGTAAGGAACGCATGGTGCTAATAGTAAGACAGACGCATGTGACCACAGTTCAAGGGTGTTTATTGAACTTTCATGAGGGTGTTTTCAGCACAGGGCAAGGCGCGGCACTCGAGCAGAATACACACTGGCTTCTGCGGCACGAGGATACAGTTCAATTTCACACATGTCCGGGTCTACTGTGTCTAGGCCCCTTTACCTCTTGCAAGTCTCTTGACTCAAAGGGGCCTGTTATACAAAAACATGTCTTTCCTTCACCGGTTTCCACATGTATGTTGTTCACCCTGGATCTCCCTCTTCCGGGCTCAGATCCCTTTCACGGTAATATCATAGAATTCTTTCTCGGGTGACTCACGGTTCAACCTGGATCCCCCTCAGCGGGGCTCAGATCCCTTTCACATCAAGTAGTCTCCCTCAGCTGGGCTCGGACCAATGTCGATGCACTTTACACGATCGAAGACTTTCAAATGTACACATGGTTTATCTTCATCCGTTGTATGACCACTTCGATCTCAATCTTCCTTGTTAAGATCAGTTGAATACCTAACAGAGACGTTCGAATGAACACCTACGTGGCGCCGGACCACTCTGTATATGGTATTTTTGTTTGACCTCCCAAAGGTTCAATCAGTCTTGATAGCTTTCAACTTCACAGGGTTCCTTTCCCCCAATCTTCTTACATCCTACCCTTTAACACTGTCGGAGGCTTTCGAAATGGTGCTACTCTTCCTTCCTTCTTTGTTACGCTCACCTGGTATCCACGGGGACACCACCCAGCCCTGGTTGGATGACTCACACATTCGAACCCTCTCCCGGTCCCTTGGTAAGGCGTCTGGTTAAAGATGGGTCTTAATATTATAAAAGGTGTATTCTCCGTCCTGCTCTTCGTGGCAGGGGCGCGTAGATATGGGGGGCAAGCAGCAACCAAGTTACTTCACTGGTGCAAGCCCCCTGTTGGAATCCAGGCCTGCTGCGACTCTGTAGGTTTGCTGCTTTACAGTCTTTATATGCAGTTCTTATGTTCCTCCTGGTTCGAATAATGTCTTGCTTCTTTCCTTTTAGGTATGGTCCGGTGAGTAATGCACGGTGCTGTTTCGCCTTTTATATTGCTAACCTGTGTCTTTTCTCTCCTTTCGATGTTCCTCTCTGAGCGACGTGATGTTCCAGCAATGATACTGACCAGGGGATGACTACCCAGGTAAGAATTGTGTGGCTTTCTTCATTTGTGAGGAAATGTGAGTAAACGCTTATTAATTCTGTCTTTCTTCCTCCTCTTTCCAGGTTATGGTATTCAAGGATGCATGCAGTGCCAGATGATGGCGTTCGTACCTTCAGGTGAGTGGAACTGAAGTCGGCGATGGATTGAAGACAGGATACCATTCCAGGTAAGTTTCGTAGTGTTCTTTCTCTCTCTGCAGGTCCTTGGTTTCAGGTAAGCTGGCATCAAAGAACTGGACACGGGGGGCGTTGCGCTGCCCACAGCAGAATAACACGAAGCGTGTTCTGCTGTTTAGGTGTGGTTTAAATAGTCTCAGGTAAAGTAGTCCATGTAAAATAGTCCCAGGCCTGCCACACCCAAAGTAGTCCAGGTAAAGTAGTCCCAAGCCTGCCACACCCAAAAGACTAGACCACATTGCTCAGTTCCTTGTAACTGAGCTATGTGAGTGCCTCCATGCTGGCTGAACCCCCCAAGTTAAATAGTCCCAAGTAAATAGTCCCATTCTAATGTTGGTCTTCATGATGGTATGAGCCTGTCTTGTATAAGGTTTTAAGGCCTTTGACCTGGCCCTAACTGGAAGGCTGACTTGCCAGTGAGGGCCAGGGTTAAGGGTCATGACATTCTTGCCTGACCATTCCGACACTGTTGCATTGTGGGTCTTCATGTTTTTATAATTCACTATAGTACATTTCAGGTCTCCCTCCGCCAAGCTCAGACTCCTTTACTTTCTTGCACCTTGGGGTTCTCTTCCCCTAGGTTTATCCCAGTGGCATCACACTTTTCCTGAGTTCACTTTAAATCTTAAATTCCTTCACAGAACAGTCTTTCAAAAATGCGTGAACGCCTCTCTGGACCACTCTGCTGACACAATTTCTTCAACTTCAAATATTTGTTTTTGGCAAGGTTAATTTCAGACCTTCCTTCAGCTTCAAACACACGCTTGGATAAAGTTTGTTTTAAGCCGTTAACAACTCGCACAACCTTCAACGTGGGTTAAGCTGGCCGGCTTCTTTCCTCACTCACCAGCCGGCTGGTTGAAGTCCCTCCTGTAGCGCCACCTTCGCCTCTCTGCGAGGGACGCCGCTGGCAATCCTCAATATCCTCCACTGATCGATTCTTGCCTTGGGTGGGGAGCGTGCTGGTTCCAGCCACACCTGGCAGGTGGTTCCTTTCCTTTCTTGTGTGGTGACGGCTCCCAACACTCAGCGCTCATAGGGCAGTGTGGGTATCTTGATGATCTTCTGGCACCCCAGCTTCCTTGGTTATCAGCTTTCTCTGTCTCCCGCGTGACACAGCCCTGCTTCTATTGCCCCAGAACCATTGTTCTGCCTGCTCTCCAGCCTCGCTCTCCGAACACCAATACCTGCCCCCTTTTATTACAGAATTTAGTCATCATAGGTTTCAGGTGTTTGTGATCAAAGGTATGTGCCTGACTATGCCTTGCCTCATTAGTAATCCTCATACTTCTATTCCTCCTCCTCCTCTTCCTCCTCTGAGTGAATTTGGGAAAGTGTGAAGATGGTTTATGGGAGATGTAGTTACCCATAAAATAGGTAGGGATGATGGTTTCTGCGGTAGTGGGAAAAGGGGTATACCCTGTCCCACCATTGGGTGTGTCTCTGCCGCTCCCCGAGGACCGCCTACCCAGGTAATCCTCACTGGCTCCCCCCCACCCCTAGGGTCACGATCCATACACAATGACCCTCTTCTGGCCACCTAAAACAAAGATCCTCTGGGTCTGCAGGTCAGAACACCCTCATGTTTCTCACAGGGGTCAGAAGGTTGGCATTCTAATGTTTGCTGACGATGCGATTATTATTTCTCAAACCCCCTCTGTTTTTCTAAAACATACTGAGTGGTTTGCTAAGTTTTGTGATAATTAAGGTCTAGCAATCAATAATGATTAAACGAAAGTGCTGAGATGTGGCAAACAAATGGATTACGCTTGCAATTTCCCCTTAATATAGAAGGAACAAGAATAGAAGAGGTGCCATACTTTGATTACCTGTGGATTAGGATATTGTGTGACGGGAAATGGTCCAAACCTAGAAAAAGCAAACTTGTCATTGGGGAAGAAGTACAAAGGAATATTGAGTTTCTCTAAATCCTTTGATAATATATTAATGATCAGATAGCACTTAAACCTCTGCTTTTTTGGGTGCTTATTTGGTCATGTGATACTCTCATCAAATACATAGCAGCCTTAAAAGATCTCTTAATGTATCTTCACTTGCGTGGTTTAAGCCTATCAAGGATTTTTTGAGGTTATTAAATGTAGAAGTGTGCTAAATAAGTATGATGCCCTACGGAAATTGAACCTCAATATATGCGTTTCAAAAATAGCATGATGAGGAGTGGGGACTGTATCCTTTAAAAAATTATTTTATTCTATTGTAATTTCATAAAACATATAGATAAAACCTCTCTAAACATACAATAACTCTAAATATGCAATGAGTAAAACAACAAAACATTTTCTCAGCAATACCAATTTTTGAAAAAAAGGTTTTTTATGCAGAATGCATTTTTGTGCAAACATCTCTAAAACAAGTGAGACAACAATTCCCTTTATCAGCAATATTGAATTTTAGAAAAGGTTTTTGTGAAAATTGCATTTATAATTGCCTGATTTCTAAATCACACTGCAAGTCCACCATTGTACATTAAATGTAGAAGACCTTTGGTATAATCCTGATGGCATCACCAATAATAGCAGGGAGTCTGTTAATCATGCATATGTAGATTGTTCCATTGGCCAATATGTAAGCAAGGGCCTGAACCTATTGACTGGTTATGCACATTTATCAATTAAGCAAGGTAATCTATTGGAAATTGATTTGTCTCATTGAAAGCGCAACTCAGAAAGCCTTATATTTAAACATTCGATTGGGCTCCCTACATATATCTTTAGTTAAGTCGCGGTGGGACAGTCTTAATGCAGATTATTGCCCATTTTCCTTTCAAGTGTTTGAGGTAAGCAAAGCTAAGGAATTGAAATTTAAAACTGTGTCTATCAAACAGAGGAATACAATCTATGATTATTGCAGAGGAACTCTGTAAAATGACAAGTTCCACTGATATAATCTTTGCTGTCTTTAGTTAAATTGGCAAGGCGTGGTTGAGGAGATTTCTCAAAAGCTTTCAATAGCGTTGACCGAACAAGACAATGGTCTAAACTAATTGAAGGGTACCTCTTCTACCCAATTAAGCTCTTTTATACTGGCACATCGGCAGCCGCCAGAACCAGCTTGCAGGGTTTTATAACAGACTTCATTGAAACAAGAAACGGCCTGAAGCAAAGTTCTGTTGTTGCGCCGGCGCCATTTAACCTTTACGTAGCGGACCTAGGGGCCACGTTGGATTGTTGCGATTCCATTACGGCCAAAATAGGCATTAGGCAGATAGGCTGGCTTATGTGTGCTGATGATACAATACTCCTTGACATGATACAATACTCCTTGACAGAACACCAACCGGTCTACACAGGGCTTTACCGGCACTATACACCTATTCCAAAAAGAACGGATTAGGATTGAACAAAACCAAGACAAAGATTATGGAGGTAGGCCGAAAGAGAATAATCTTTTGAGTGGCAAATCGGCTGAGAGAAAATAGAAAAGAGTGGGTGCATGTACATATAGGTGCACCCATCACCCCAACATGCTCAATTCAAGCCAACAGAAATGACATCACCAATAGGGTTTTGAGTACGTTTCGGATGATTTGAAAACTCACCAAGACTAAGGATGGCTCTTCTATGGAGGGTTTAATTAAGTGTATCATTCTAGTATGGTACCAAGCAGATTATATGGCTGAGAGATGCACAAGGAAAAAGAACTGAAATGGCTCAAGATTCTGGAAGGTAATATGTGTTGTTGTGCACTGGGCTTCCCCCAATGTACTCTGGTGGAGGCTATTCAGTTAGAATTAGGACTATTCTCACTAAGCATGAAACTTCGTATTAGGAGAAGCATATTAATGCATAAGATGTTAAATGATTCTGCTGTGACACAATATGGTTGGTACAATAGTATAATGGAGGAGCAGACTGCAGATTGTGATCAGATGAAGCAGTGGAAGGTGTCTATAGAGAAATTTCATAGAAAGATTGGTTTGGTTATGGATTACTTTGAGAATAAGACTCTAGTTAAGAATAAGGTTACGCAGAAGGCACATGAATGGGATCAAATTGCTAACATTGAATACCTCCAGGGGAAAATCACTTTTCAAAGCTACGTAGAACAGAGATGTATGTACCTTTCACCATTCCCTTAACTCATTGTATGGGATGGTCCTTGGATGACATTCTTTGGCCTAAAGCTTAGGTTCAACCTTCTACTTTCTCTTATGAGGATAGACCTGAGATTAAATCTTCCCAGGGAAAGTAGAATATGCAGGTTATGTAACCTTCACTTAGAAACCACAGAGCATCTACTGACATGTTGCCCAGTTGTAGGTGACTATTATCTGAACATTTATGGTGAAATGGGGCTTCTCAGTGCAAGGAGAAATGAGAAATCTATATTTAACATGCCGTCTTTCTCCCTACTTGGTGCGGCTTATAACGTTTGGAACTACGTAATCGACAAGATCGAATTACAACCTCTTATTGTTTGATGCAATCTATTAAAAACCTACTCAAGATTTTAGAGGTGAAGGTTAATTATTAGATGAATTCTTCTAAACCTTGGATAAAGTGGGAAGGATTTTAAACAATATTTATTTAATAAGTATTTTTGATTGTTTTTAGATGAATATAAGAGCAATACATTTTTAGGGATGATGTTTTTATAGTATGTTGAATGTGATGTTATGATGTGTTATGCTGATATGTTATAAACTATGTTTAACTATTGTGCAAAAAAGTTTAAAGGTAAACTGTAATTCACAAAAAAAAAAATATTCCTATTTTTTTCATATTTACTCCAACAATATTAAAGCATTTTTATTTATTTCTTAGTCTCTTGAATGATATTACAATATCTTGCTCCTGAAGAAGGGAAAATAACCTGAAACATGTTTTAGCTTTGTGAAGATCACTACAGGGCATGTCTGATATGACGTACTGAATATATATCATAAGTGAATGATGTAGAGATATTGAACTGAGTAAAGTAAACAATGGATGTAATAGTTAACCTGTGACTTCAGTGTAACACCATTTTGTCATCGACTTCAAAGTCCTTAATGATGGTCATTTGGCTGTATCTTCCCACAGTAATGTGCAATTACGGTCCAAGACCCAGGAGTGTCCATCATATAATGCTGAACGGCATTTGAAGTTGTTGTGCGTTAATCCTGTTCACCCTCTACACTGACGCTTTTTGAGTCTTTGTTGAAGGCCACACTTGCCGATGCCCCCACGATCGGTGGAGCAGGGGGAATGACTTCCTTCCCCTGGTCTCTACTTTCAGCTAGCATGGGGGGGAATTACTCCCTTTCCCAGGTCTTTCCGGCCTGTGCTGGTTTTCCAAATTATCAGGAGAATGGCTCCCTTCTCCTGATACCTTGCTTACAGTTCAATATATCCAAGGCGAATGGCCCTGTTCCCTTGGTCTTCCTTTTCGACAACATTCACACTTGTAACATCGCCTTCAGGTTTCAGCTCTTCTCTCCACTGGCCCACTTCCCCGTCATGTAATTCCTATATATATGACTCGTATTGCTTTTTGGCTTTGAGTCCCCGACCCAGGTTTCACTTCCAGCTCTACTTTGGTTTGGCCTACCTGGTTCACGTCCTTGCCAGATACTACCACAAGGAAGATGACTTGTGTCTTTCTCAGAATAAGGGCCCTCTACCCTTCCTTTGATGCCAGTGGATGAGCTGTTGCCACTGCAATGAGGGACTCTCCCTCTCTTGTACTCAAATTGATGGTAGGGGTCCTCAACCCTTCCACAGTGGCCAGTGGATTTCACTGGCCCAATGTTACGAGGAGGAGGAAGATTGCGGGTTACCCAACCCTGGTGTGACTCCCTAGGACTTGGACTGCTTATGGATCGCAGGACTGCAATCTTTGCCTGCTCAAGCAACCCTTCCGTGTCCCCTCCTGATCTCCCATGCAGCTCCTTACCTTGTTCAGGGTCTTGGCATGTCCTTGGGGCTTCCAGGGACAACAGATGATCAGCTAGACTTCCCTGGCGTCTTGCTGTGGCGGTGTGACAATGTGCCCCGCTGCAGTTTGCTTCTGCTCACCTTTCCTCTGTCGTCCTTCGCTAGTCTGCTCCTGCACACTCTTTGATGGAGGTGCTCTGCTGACTGCCAGCGTCCTCCCATTTTCTCTCCTCAACAAAGCAAGTTTGAAATTCCCACATTTGGTGCAATGTGCACCTAGAGTAATTGCAGCTGCTTCCTCTCTCATTTGAAGTCCTTTGTTGATCTTTATACTTTGTCATCAGCCGCGTTGGGCCTGGCGGTGAGAGTCCTTTGTCCTTTTCTTATATTTTTCTACCAGGACTCCGCTGTGCCAACTCATCTCAGTACTTGACTGGTTAGCACTTCTGCTATTCTTCCTCGTCCCAGTATTTTCTACCGTGCAACAATACATAGAGGTGTAGTCACTATAGATGCTACTAGAAGTGAGTAGGGCTTGAGGATGTATTGGTGTACTGTGAGGTGCTGCACCCTGGACGGTCGCCCTTGTCCCCAGGTGGGGAGCTCCCTCCCATGAGGTGCTCCCTAGCAAATCCACCCCTAGGTGGACTATTGGGTAGCAGCGTCACCTCCCTAGCCCACTGAAAAGGGGCTCCCTCCTGGGGCGAAGTAACAACATCCAGTAATTCGTCACACAGGCTTGTCAGCATCATCCAGAGCAAAAGGATCAGGCAGGGGAAAAGGTATCATACCAGGAACCTGTGGGCAATCTCTTTTGTTTTTTGTAGATACGCCTTGTCGCGGTTTCCTGTAAGGACCAACCCAAAAACACAAGCAAAACAAAGCAAATCTGCCATAGAGCCACTTTGGCAGGTAAAAGAATTTACAGTTGGGCAGCCGGCTTTAGATGAGATTTCCCATTAACTCAAGATAAGGATGTTTTTAGAGGGAGAAATCTGGAGTTGTATCATCAAGTACCAGGACACAGGAGCTATGGGGATAAAAAAGAAGAGCAGAGGAACCATCTTACATTTCCCGGATACATTGAATCTACTCGGGTTTGAGTATGAGAGATGAGACAAAATACTTGGGGCAGAAAAAGTAACTAATCTAAAGTCCCCCTTGAGTTGTCTAGCATTTGAGCCCAGCCCGGAAATACATCTGGCCATTAGGATTATTTGAGGATTGATGGGGTGCTCCATGATTTTAGTGTTAAGCCAGCGCACAGACTTCTTTATAAGTGAAACTGTTGATTCAAATTGACCATGTTAAAGTAGGGGGGCGTCCGCGACGACTCCCTACTAAAGGGGCCACCATCAAAGGAAGATAGAAAATGGGAGACGTGAGAAATCTTAGTTTCAGTATTGCAAGTAGGGCCTTTGCAGCAATGCAGTTCATGGTAATAAATTTACTTCAGTGCTTGTAATGACAAAAGTTATTTTTTGCTCAGACATATGAGTAACAACTAAAGGGCCAGAGATTGGATTATTTGGTCTAGTAGTGTCCTCGTTTAACTTTGAATGCAACATATTCTTTAAGGAATCATCAGTTATGGACAATGTCCCCAATGTTCTTTGCTTGAATGACTTTAGAAAAGTAAAAAAATATAATTAACATATAGGGCTATCTTGTTGATTTTCACTGTCAACCCAGAAACTTTGTTAGATAGTTCAGTCACAAAAGAGGCCAGGCCTTTTCCCACATTAGACCGAGTGTTAATCCACTCTGACTGCAAAGGCCATTGAGAATGATGTGATGGACCGTCCAGAGTATTGGACCGTAATTGCTCATTAATGTGGGAAGTGGAGTCAAATGACCATCATTAGGGATTTTTGAAGTCGAATGACAAAATGGTGTTACATTGAAATCACATCCTAACTATCACATCAATTTTTTTCTTTACTCAGTTCATTATCTTGGAATATCTGTACAATATTGATTTTTGATACATATTTAGTATGTCATTTCAGACAACATGTAAGTACATCTATGTCTGATAGTGATATTGTGATATTCACAAAGGTCAACGTGTTTTGGGTTTGTCATAAAACTTTATTCGGCACAAGCCATAAAATCACATCAAAAGTAAGCAAAAATGCACAAACAGGCAGAAAAGATAAAATGGGATAAAAGTTAACAAAGATGCACTACATCACATGTTTTTTAAAATTACAGTTTTAAAATAAGTGTTACAAAGTCAGTATCCTAGTTGTGCGGCTGTTTCTCAATCTCAGGGCAATACAGAGATACCTTTGTAGTACTGATGAAACCGCTGTGCCTGGTTCCAGTAATAAGTAATGCAAGGCAGACTTAATTTTCCTAATACCCATATGCCTGAATAGGGGGAAGAGAGTATTCTGTCTGATCTTTGCGTATAATTTACATAACATAAAATGCAATATGTCCTCCTCTATGTGGGGGCAGTATGGATAACTAAACCTTTGGGGGGGAAGATGGTGTCTTGATGCCTACCCCCGGGCATCCAGACCAAGTCCAGCAACCCCGGAAGCAGGCATCATGTTATCCAGAGAAAGCCCAGCAACCCTTGTTAGGGGCTATATGGGTACAGTCCTGGCGTCTATGGCGCCAGGCTCATATGGGGGAACAGTCCTGGCGCCATAGGCGCCAGGCTCATATGTTAAAACTTACCTGATGCAGAACATGCTGCAAGAGATCCAAGCCCATGTGAGGCTTGGAAGGGACTACTTTACCTAGGGACTATTTTGTTACTCGGTTGTGGTTGTGGAGGAATACTTACCTGGGACTACTTTGGAGGCTATTTAAACCACCCCCAAAGGGCAGCACACGCTTCGCGTTATTCTGCATCCTGCAGCGTAACGCTCACCGTGCCTGCAGTCAGCATCCAGCCTCGTGCCACGCCCGCCTTGAGTCCAGAGCGCCTAGAAAGAAGGGAAAGAAGAAGAAAGGTTAGAACAAGAACATTATTGGGTTTCTTACCTGATTCCGGATTCATCGCACCTTTGAATGAGAAAAAGACTTTATTTTAAACATGTCACATCGCCAGCAGCAGCGCCTCGCCACACTCACCGTTCCTCGCAGCATCTCTATGATCCGGCGCTGTCTTCCATCATTATGTTGCCGCATTCCAGCACCTAAGGGGGACAAGAAAACAACAAGGTGGGCCGAGGGGAAACAAACAAGAACAATCTCTTGCCACCATATACTTACCTGATTTTACCGCCGGAGGTATTATTCACCAGCATGCCAAATCTTCTTATGCCGCACCTGTAAGAAAAGAGAAAGCAGCGAGTTAAACTTTGGCATCATTTAACGGACAGTGTGGGATAGCACAGACTCTTACCTGAAAGTTTCAGCTGCCGCAGAACTATCTTCTTTTGGGTCTAAACTGCAAGATAAACAAAGGAATTGGACAAGAGTGATTATTCAGACATTTTTGAACTCTTTAGAACTATATACTTACGGTCCTTCGCCAGGAGTTTTGGAGCCAAGATTTGTCTAGAACTCTTCCAATATCCTCAAGCCAGTGAAGTAACTGGCCATCAACGCGCCCTTGCGTTCCTCGCAGGATGGAGAGCTCATCATTCAAAACTATAAGGTGAGCTTTGTGAAAGGGAATATCAGAGGTGATAAATGGGGACGCAGTGAGGGGCTATTACTCAACTCCACGGGTGGCTAATTCCCTTTCTCTGCCTTTAGGAGACTACTTCTACGGGTCAAGCAGACGAAGCTAGGTGGGCCAGTCCAGTCAGTCATCTCTGCACTACGCATCACGTTGGTGGAGACCGTGGCTGTCCAGTTCCGCCCGACACCCCTGTGGGAACCAGGTGAGCGTAACAGATGGATATCTCCAGGTATATACTCAGCCAATCGGCAAGAAGCCAAATCTGAAGCGCGTTATTAGAGACCTACCACTGCGTGATGCGATTCAGTCCAAATACTCCATCCTTTTGGACCATTTAAATGGTTCCTTTTCCTGCCTCTCTACTTCCCATATAGATTTAAATCTCCCACTAATCATCGCAGTGTCTTTTATGTTAATAGTACCCAGGTTCCTAAAAAATAAATCCTCTGCATTCACTTTCACTAAATACTTAAGCACTTAGTTCAGCCAACAGATCCTTAGGGCGTTTTCTCTCAAGAGAATGTGCCTAAGGATTTTATGAGAAAAAGCAGCTTCCACGTTAGTTCATAATGTTAACCACATGCAAATAGACATTAGCCTAAGCTCATCGCTAATAAAGGGATGATTTAATTTGTGATGCAGATCAAAATGTGGAGCTGAGGGCAGGAGATTATGGAGACATCTAAAAAAGGCATCCTCTTTTAATTGGATAGGGTGAACATCCTCAAATCCCCAAAGCACAGCACCATAGAATGTAATTGCACGCGTTTTTGCCCTATATATTTTCAAACTGGTTGCAATAGAGTGATGCCCTAATGGGTTTACAGTTCTATTGATGGCTCCACATATTTGGACCATAGACTGAGCTTGTTTATGCACGTGATCTCTCCCATACCATTTGCTTGCGAATACCACATCTATATAATTAAAAAAAAGTCCACCTATTCCAGTTTGATGATGATATGCGTAAAGGAGAGAGACTATGCTTCTTTTCCCCCAATCATCCTCACCTTAGATTTTGTAGTGTTAACCTTCAGGTCTCGTGGTCCCATAAATTCTGTGTAGCTGTTAAGAGCCTGCAAGGCTCTTGGCGTTCTAGCAATTAAAACAGCATCATCCGCATAGCTCAGTACCGCAGTACATGCTCCACTGATTGTGGGAGCATCAGCAAGTGTAGCCTTCAACTCAGACTCTAAAGCATTGATGTAGAGGTTGAGCAAGAATGGTGCCAAACCCCCCCCCCCTGTGTTAATACACAATGGGCCTCATTACGGGTCCGGCGGTAACCATTTCGGTAAAACCATCCGGTATCCTCCGGACCCGTAAACAGTTACCGGCACCTGACTTGCCAGTAACACTGGAGTAATACAACCACGCACTCTATGGGAATGGGGACCACAGAAACACTGGCACCGGTAATAATGGTGCCGGTGTATCCGTGAAATTCTGTGGGCAGGTGCCAATCCACCCGGCAGGTCAGATCTGCCGGGCAGGAGGGCACCTGCCCAGTGGAGTTGTACTTTGCCGGTCCGGAAACAACGGTGCTAGTACGCTTACCAACATTGTTGTTTCCAGACCGGCAAGGTTTAATGAGGCATAATGACTTCAAAGGCCATTCAGCATTATGCGATGGAACCTCCTGAGTCTTAGACCGTAATTGCACAGTACTGTGGGAAGATACATTCAAATGACCATCATTAAGGACAGAATGGTGTTACACTGAAGTCACATGTTAACTATTACATCCATTGTTTTCTTTACGCGGTTCAATATCTTGGAATGTCTTGACAAAATTCACTTTTGATGCATATTCAGTACTTCATATCAGATATGTAAGTACGTCTATGTTAAATGTCCCATAGTGATATTGTGATATTCACAAAGCTAAAACGTGTTTCAGGTTATTTTCTTCTAATTCAGGAGCAAGATATTGTACTATCCTACAAGTTGAGTGTGAAGTTGACTGTGAAACCAATATACCAGGAGAAGGGAGTTCATATCCGGGTAGTGCTACATCTGCAAATAAAGGGCAATGAAGCAAGCCTGGGGCAAGGGAGTCATTCCCCCAGGATAAAGGAAAGCCACAGTCAAGAGAATGGAGTCATTCTCTTGACAATTGAGAAAGCTGACCACAGAACCTTCAGCCAGGGGAAGGGAGTCATTCTGCCTGGCAGGACAAGTATTGTGCTAGTAAGATTTGATCCAGGGGAAGGGAGTCACCCCCCTGGTAAAGAACTTGTAAAGCAAATCACAACCAGTAGCACTGATACCCAGTCCAGGAGAAGGGAGTCATTCTCCTGGACCAAGAACATTGGTGCAACCATTAGTTTAATTATAAGTGTAAGGGACGGGGACAGGGATTTTTGACACAGGACGGTGGACTCTTTGTTATAAGGACCTTCTGACAACCATGTTGGTATTTACGTTGAGGCAGGGAAACCCCTCTTAGGGATGGGGAAAGTATAGGTTCTCTCTTTATTTTTGCCTAATAAAAGTCTATAGCAATCAATCAGGTCTCCTCCTTTTGCACCCTTGTACCTGGTATTACAGATCATAACCCTGCTAAAGTCACATTTTTCTAATGTATTTTCTGGAACATTTTTGGTGCAAGGAACAAGCTAGATGATTCTGAGATGAGAAATAGGTTCAGCACTTATGATGTTATATTGCTCCAAGAAACTTGGACAAGTACTGAACTAAGTTTAAATGGCTTAATTGCATTTTATGTAACTGCTACAAAGGCCGTTAATATGGATACCCTGTGAGGGATTTAGTCAAATGAATTAACTCTTCTCTCAATGTGGAAATGAAACACATCTCTTTTAATTCTTCGAACATATTGATTGCACAAATGAGGAATCGTTTTAGGAAAATTTTTGGTGGCGATTTTATGATACAATTGGGCATGGCCTAGATGATTTGCTGTTTGACAGCATGAAGGATTCCCTTTTTAATGTGTCAACACCATCCATGATTTAATCCCAAAATCAATTCTGAAGGTGCCAGATTGTTTTCCTTATTATTTGAGGGGTTATTACGGTCAGTAAACAGCAGGTTCAGTTCTGATTGCCCATGGGAGCTATATATTCAGATGCCACAAGGGTTCTCCTACGATTGATTACTTTAGTGTTTAAAGAAACAGATGGCCACTGATAGCCAGCTTTAGTGTCTTCACCGATGTATACAGTGATCATCATGCATTTCTTATTAAATGTCAAATGGCCCTTACTTAATGCTAATGTGGTCAAATTACCACACCTAGCATATACTTAGATTGCTGGTGTACGTATGGATAATAGATGGAATGTGGCAAATGAGTTTGAACTCGATCATAGTATATCAAGCCATTCGCCACTGATAGAATATATTCTTATGAAAGACAGCTCCATATACGACATAATTTATAATTTAGAGGAATATATGAAATCTGTTTCATCAGCCTTTTTCAAAATCACTAGCCCAGTGAACCCACAAATGGGGAGAAGTTGGTTTGACAAACAATGTCGAAGTGCTAATTCTAACCTTCACATTGTGTTGAAGGATTTTTCCACTCATAGATCTTCTATAGCAAGAGCATGTTCTGAGTATTGTGACAGGGCCAGCGTTGTCGCTCTGTCAAGAGGAGGGAGGGAGGGCAGGCCCCCCCCCCACCCACCCTACCTGCTGTGATGACGGCCACAGGAAACAGCGGTTGTCGGTGGCAGGGCCAGGGAGTGCCTTGCTGCACCCAGGAGACACCGGAGACCGCGGTCACATCCCTGCCAAGGGATGCCACGAACACAACAGTGGCTGGAGGACACAGAAAGGGGATGCGCAGCACCATGGGGTGGCATGCTATTCAAACACTGGCGGGCTCCAGCAACTGTCTGATGGAGTCTGCACAAGTAGGGACCTTCCACTACACCACCAGTGATAGTATGGTGATATTGAAAGGCCCAATAGAGGCCTTCCATGCAACAATACTGGGACCCCAGCAGGGTCCATGTTAGAAAGCGGTGGGGCTTACAGCCCTTTTAAGCTATGGTTTTCCCTTGTCACAGTCCCTGGAGCAAGGTAAGTGATTTGCTTAGGTAAGTTGGCCAATCCTGGGAGGGGTGGGGTTTTTAAGTAAGCCTGTGTGAATGCTTTAAGTGTGGGTTAGTTAGGTGAGCACAGGAGGTATTGGAGGACGTCCGAGAGCACAAGTGTGTGGTGGCTATTATACGGAGGGGATCTGTGGAGTGTTTGTGTGTGAGAGTGTAGTGTGTGAGTAGTAGAGGTAGAGTAGGAGTAGCAGAGAGGTAGTGGTAGAAAGTGAAAAGTGTTGTGCATATCACCATACCCTGAGTTCTATGATAGCAGAAGGGGTGTGCAGGGCACCATATTCCTGAGTTTCATGATGGTGGAAGGGGTGAGCAGGGAGCCATATCCTTGAGGTCCGCAAATAAGTAGTAGTTCGGAGTAAAGGCAAAGGTAGCGATTGAGAGAAACGGGCAGCAAAGTGGGAGTTGATAATAGAGGGCGATAGTGCACACTAGTGAGTAGAGAGAGAACCAGACTGGTAGTAGTAATAGTATGAGGTGAAGGTAGTAAGGACATAGTGTAAGCAACGTAGTAGGACCAATAATTGTCATAGAGTGAGAAGAGCTACAGTGAATGTGAAGAGAGACAGTGAGTGGGAGAAAAGGAGTAGCTATAGGCATAGAGTCAAATGGGGTTATAACCAGAAGAATAGCAAGAAGTGAGGAGGTAGAGTGAGAGGAAGGAGGGAAAAAGAGGTAACAGAGGTAGGGGGTTGTTGGAGATACGAGCAATAGCAAGAACAGGAGTAGGAAAAGAAATAAGATCGAAGGGTGGAGGTGAAAAGGCAGAGCAAGAGATTGGAGGAATTGTGATGTGGTGGGAGGAGAACATCTGAAGGGACCAGTATAGTGAAGGGTCAGGTATGAGCGAGTGTGAAAGAAGTGAGCATGACACTGGGTAGAAGAAGGCACCATTCCTAACTCTCTGAGATTGCAAAGGGTGCTACGTTAGGGAAGCCTAGAAAATCCCCAGAGAGTTAGTCAGCCGACGTATTAGTGGACCCACCGTTGGAGAAAGGCAGCAAAATATAGCCAGGTGTTACCGTTGGCAAGAACTAACATCCCCGCTAAGAACGCCTGTGCTACGGTGGAAGGAAATACCAGTGAAGGCGAGACAAACAGGACCCGCCCTAGCACCAAACCTCCCCGGAACCCGATAGGCCCAGAAAGACCTGTCATAAACGGTTTATAGTGAGTATTTCAAATTACATTTTTCAAATGCAAATATGACGAAAACATTTTGTCTAAAAAAAAAATTGAATTTTTTTTTTTTAATGGGGGGTTCCCTCCAACCACCCGTTTTTGTAACACTTTTTTTTACTTATAAAACCCCAAAAAACGTATTAAATAAATAAAAAAAAATCGAAAAATAATTTTTGACAAAATGTTTTTGACATTTGCATTTAGAAAACATGCATTCGACATACTGACTGGATACCGTCATAAACCCAAAGCCATTCCCAACTATTGTAATATTAAATAAACACCCTTGGAATTACTCTGAGAGTCAGTGTGATTCTTTGTGGTGGGCCGCTCTGCCATAGTATGAAAAAGCAGTTGCCATATGGATAAAGGAACTGGATATTCATGCCTGGGAAGAGCTCCATAAGGCAGCAGGAACCCAGACTTTTTTGGCAACTGGTGAACAATGGGCCTAGATACTGTAGCGGAGACCGTTTGTTAGAGACCACAGTTAAGGACTCTGAATGGGTTCACCATGTCTCAACTTTTTATGCTTCAAATAATGCCCCTGCCCTATTGGATTCTGACCAATTAATCATTACCAATAGACATGAGTGGCATTGGGACCCAACCACTAATAGCTTTACCATTGAGTTGCTGGCTTGGCTGTGCAGCAGAAAAGATAAGCGGGAGATGGTCAGCGCCATTCAGGATGAGCGGGGGTCGTTATGCATGGGTAGGAGGAGATTAATGTTGTGTTCTTCTGGAGTTGAGTCTGGCGGTCTTGATATTGGAGAGGCTCTGTCTGATATAGAACTGCCCTGCCTTGATGCGGCAGAGGGAGACACTGGACTCCCCGCTCACTGTAGAGGAGCTGTTGGCCACTGTGAGAAACGAGAGGGTGCCTCACCTGCTAGTCCCCAGGGATCGCTCTCTCAGATGGCCACAGCACGGCCATCGCCTTTGGATCCAAAACCTGGGGGAGGACCAGCGCGGGAGGATCACCTGGGGGAGGGTTCTTCGGGGACTGGGGGTGAGGCAGCCGATGGTGAAACGCAGTATTCTGCCCTTTTTTGTTCATCTACCCCATCCTATTTTTTAGGATTCTCTAAGGTCCCAACTTCCGCCCCCCCACCCCCCTTTTTACACAAACACTGGGCCGAGGAAGAAGTTGACTGAGAGTAGCAAGATTAACTTTCACACATTGGGCCTCATTAGGACCCTGGCGGAGAGGGTTTTACGCCAGCGTAGTGCATGGCGTACCTCTCCGCCATACTACGAGTTCCCGTAGCGCCATGGCGGCCTTTTCCGCCTGGTTTTACCAGGCGGAGAAAACCATGGCGCTACGGGACCTCGTTGTTAATTACGCCACCGTATTTTACGGTGGCGTAATTAACTCCTTCCCCACTCCCATTATACCCTATGGGGCAAGAATGGGAATGGGGAAGGGCAGAATGGGGATTGGGGATTTACCGCTCCGCCGAGGTCGGAATGGGGCGGTAAATCCGCCAACCCCCATGGCGCTATCGACGGCTTTCCGCCGTGCTTCGCGGTGCATTTAGCACCGCGAAATCCGCCTGGGTCCTAATGAGGCCCATTGTACGCTAATCAGGTCAGGCAAAGTCAGGCACTTAACTCTAACTGCATACACCTGATACCCTTTAGCTCTCCTCACACGGATAAAAGGCAGAAACGAGAGACGCACTCTGAGCAAGGCGGAACACGAATACGAGCAGAATTTCCGGGGCAAAGGCAGTGACGGACCAAGGGACGAGAACAGCGGGTCGAAAACCCCATGAGTTCCCTACTGAAAGTCGTTGCCTCCGACAGGCCACGAAAGAGACGTGCAGAAGGCCAGATCCCACATCAGAAGGCTGCAATGTGTTTCAAGCATGCCAGCAACCCTCCCGGAATGGAAGAGTTGGGGAGGCGAGGCCAAGCCTGTGGCTTGACTTGACTCATGAATAGAAAATCGAAAAACAAAGAAAGAAACGCAAGCGACCTGAGAGACCAGTGTGTGTTAAAGAAAGTTTGAAGTGACAACACAATATTGCAAGTGAAGGCTGCATGCGTGTGGATGAGACGTGAAGAAAGGCAGACCTGTGATTGAACTTTAAAGTAAGGACAGCTGTGGATTCAGCTATACAGAGTAACAGAGTGGTCCAGCAAAAGGAAGTAGCCCACTCAAATGTCTGAGTGAAAAATGCATTAGTTTAGTTTAGTTTATTTATAGAGCGCACCGAGCCCTTGGGCAACTGGACGCTGGGCTTGCATGTTACAAGTACAGACAATTATAAGGTAGACACAATGTAAATAATATACAATATAGAAACAGGAAATATACAATATGCATATAATATACTAAGAAGGTCAGTGAATGGATGCATTTATGATGTATACATCTGGATCGTGGTGGGCTTAGTCTATAAGGTGGCTATCTTGCTCGTAGAGCCAGGCTTTGGTCTTATATCTGAATGCGTGATAAGACGGTTCTTCCCTAATGGAAAGGGGCAGAGCATTCCATTTTCTAGCCGCTAGGACCGAGAAATTTACTCCGCCTGCACGTTGATGCCTGAATCTGGGTATAATGACACTATGCCTCATGGTGGATCTAATGGATCTTGATGATGTGTGGCGAGATATAGTGTTGGACAGGTAAATGGGGGCTTGATTGGATAGGACTTGTGAGTAAGAGACAGGGTTTTGTAGGCTATTCTTTGGTTGATGTTGAGCCATTTTAGTGAACGTCTAGTTTCCGAGATGTGGTGATTCTTGGGAATATTTGTGGCTGCTCGAATGGCATTATTTTGCTGGACTTGCATTTTGTTAAGGTTGTGTTGTGGAGTGCCGAGGTAAAGTGCATTGCAGTAATCTAACTTAGAGAGTATTAGGGCTCTAGATAGTGTAATGCAGTTGGCGGGAGAAAGAAATGGTCGGCAAGCTGTAATAAGCTTACAAGTGTAGGCGGATGAGGAAGCTAGGGCATTAGTGTTAATGCTGAGTCTATATAAATCCCTAGTGTTTTCACCACCATGGCGACTTTAATTAAGTTGCCATCAATGTTGAAGGAAGAGAATGAAGCATTCAGGTTATTCAGGTTGGCTGGCGAACCCAGAAGGAGCAGCTCTGTTTTATCATCATTAAGACAGAGTCCATGCTTCGCCATCCACGCTTGTATGATTGTGTACATTTTATTGAGATTCTCACTGTCTACAATGTAGTCACCGGTAATTGGGATGACTATCTGAGTGTCATCGGCTTAATTAGTGTAGATGACACCCAGATGGTCAAGCTTGTCAAAAAGGGGCTTGGTGAACACATTGTAGAGAGTGAGGGACACCCAGGAGCCTTGAGGCACCCCACAGGTGACGGGCATTGGTCAGGCGGAAGCAGACGGAGCAAAGACTCTCATAGATCTGTTATTAAGGAAGGACTTAATCCAACGTTGGCTTGGTCTGGTAAGTTTGCAGCAGAGAATAAGTGATTGCATAAGATTTTGTGGTCTACCAAATCAAAAGCTGGTGATAGGTCTAGTAAGATGAGCAGATCTAGTTTGACTTTGTCTTCCAAAGTTTGGATTTGGGTCTTAAGGTCGATGAGGGCAGTTTCAGTTCCGTGTCTAGGTCTGAAACCGGATTTTCTCAAACCTAGAAGGTTGTTAGTTTCCAAGTATTGTTGTATCTGCAGGTATGCAGCACGGTCAAGTATTTTTAGAAGAAATGGGACCGTCATGATGGGTCTATAGTTAGCTGGGTTGTTTGGGTCGAGTGAAACAGCGGGAGAACCCAGGCATCTTTCAGGTTGTTGGATACTGTGCTGGATTTGAATGAGGCATTGATTTGGTAACAGTTGTAATGAAGGGGGCTAGTTCCTTGGCAGCTTCCTTAATGAGAGGGGCAGGACATGCATCACCTTGACAATTTGAAGGTTTAAGTCTCTGAATGATAGTTTCAACCACTTTAATGGATAGTGGGGAAAAATTAAATTGAGGTTGAGTGCTCTTAGTAGATAACTGAAAATTCGGAGTGGAGTCACTGTTTGAGATGAGGGATTTCTTCATTACTATTTTATTTTGTAACATGCAGATTTTATCTTGGAGTGCGTTTTGTATATTAGTGCACCATTGGGAATCTTTAATGCAAGTGTCTGGAGGAGGAGCCGGTGATTCTAACTCCTTCAGTATATTAAAAAGTTCCTTGATGTTGAACTCTGCTTTGGAAATGCGGTCATTAAAGTTGTCTTTCTTCGCTTGGATTATTGCTATTTTGTAGTTAAAGGATGCTTCAGCTAAGTTGGCTTTGTTTACTGCAGTGGGCAAGTTTTTCCATACTGACTCAGCTGTACTTTTGACTTTCCTCAGTGACTTCAGATGAGGGGTGTACCAGGTATTGAAGTGAGTACGTGGTTTGGATTTGTGTAGTTTCATGGGCGTTAGCGTGTTGATCACTTTGAGGATGGTGTGATTGTATAAATCGACTAGTACTGTCGGGTCGAAAGATGTTGTGGTAGGGTTAGTGATCGGCTGTAGTAGGGGGATGAGTTTGTCACGGGTAAGATTGCGTTTAATCCCAGATATCGTGGCTGGTTCTTGATTCGTTTGTGGGGTGGAGGAGACAGTTTCATTAATGTTGAACCGGATGTGGTGATGGTCAGTCCAGGCGCAAGGCGTGTTAGATAGGGTCTTGATGTTGCAATTGAGGTCAGCTATCCAATCAAGGATACAACCTTTGTTGTGAGTGGGAGTCAATACGCAGTGGGAGAAGCCTAATTCGGACAAGGTGTCCTTCAGGGTGCAGGTTTTCTGATCATTGGGCTCAAGAAGGCCTAGATTAAAATCTCTGAGGATGATGATTTGTGATTTATTCTTAGTATTAGATGAAAGTAGCTGCGAGATGTCATTTTCAAATGAGGTGATTGGACCTGATGGGCGATAAACAAGATGTAGAATAATGGTGGATGTGGGAAAGGTGGTTAGTTTGGCAGTTAAGCATTCGGCTGAGGGCATGGGAAGTTTGGTAATTTTTCTCAAACCTAGCGAAGTTTTGTGTATGAATGCCAAGCCTCCTCCTTTCGAGATGCTGGCATCCGTATCTTCACGGATGATTGAGTAGTTGTCAGGAAATGCAAGGGCCAGTGAGGGGCCTGAGGCTGTGTCCAGCCAGGTTTCCGTGATTGCAATAAAGTCAAGGTCATGTCTAGTTATGATATCTGCAATATCTAAAGCATGTGCCTGAAGGGATATGGCATTGATAAGGTCAGCTTTTATAGGTGGTAAGATGTTTTGCTTTATGTGTTTGTTAGGTGGGTATTTACGTGACTCCAGGCTGTTTTCTGAGGCTTATGGGACTGTGGGGGTAACTGAGGGGCCTTCTATAAGGGTGTCTTGTGCATTTAGTTTATAGTGCTGACGTGTAAATCTAGAGCTAAGTCTATGGTTTCTGTGGATTGTGGCACATGACTGGGTAGGCTATGCAGTAAGAATACTAACTTGAGGTGGTGTAACAGTGGTGGTAACTGGGTGGATAATGGGGTGTAAGGATGTTGTATTGTTGTAGGAAAGGCTATCAGTGGATGCAAAACTTTGGGTAAGATGTCAGGACCCAATGGCCCTGTCTTGAGGGGCACAGTATATTCATGGTCATAGCATGGTGGCAGGAAGCTGGATGGTGGTATCGAAGCTGATGATGGTAGGTTGGGTGATAATGCAGGCGGACAGTGGGCAGCATGTGGTCGATGATGGAGTGCCTCTCTTTCACAAGATTGCAGGTTTGGATGGATATTAATATTGGTGAAGAGCAATAAATTAAACAACTTAATAGGCTTATTAGAGTTGGGTAGTGTTTTTTCATGACTATGCTAGCTGTACGTTGACTGTAGTTAGGGCGGTGCAGAAGTAGCATTGCAAATAAATCACAAGGTGGTTGCGGGGACTGAATGAATACATCAGGCATAATGGGGTCTATGAACTGATGAATGTAGAGGCAGCAAGGTTGAGGCTAATCAGGCCAGCACCTGTTGTAAGGATAAAGCGAATGAACAGCAAAAGCGAATTAAACAAAATTAACTCCTAGAGAAGGGGAGAGTGAAATTTGAACCTTGAACTTTGAGTCGAAGTGGTCCTGCGGAGGTCTGTAAAGAAAGCCACGCACATCCAAAACTGGTTTTAGCCCGACTGAGGGATACCTATGTGAACTTTGTTGCGAAAGGTCTAAACCCGACTGAGGGGACCCATGTGCACTGTTTTGAAGAGATCTGAACCTAACAGAGGGGCACCTACAGGAACTTTTTTGTTGAAACATTATTTGGAAGTGAAAAGAGAGACTTTAACATGGAAGGGCAGGCGGCACTCAATCCACGTTTTGGAACTGTTTATTCAGTTGGAAACCTGAGCCAGAGTGTGTCATCCGGCCTACAGGGACTGCCTTACTTTGTGTGGTCTAACGTGGGGAGGAGGGCTGATTCAGCCACATTTATTATTTTGAACACTGATTTTTCCTTTGCAAATATTTCTTCTTTATAGACCTTTTGCACAAGAGATGGGACAGACATTGGGTTTTGTTAGCACAGGCCATTTTGATTTGACGGACTCCACTAGGGCTGTTTTGTTGATCGTTTGATGGTCTAGACTACTCCCATCTTAGTTATAGGGCAGAGTAGAAGTTTTTCAACTGCAGATACTCCAATATAGGTTTTTACAAATTGTACATATTGTGTCAGTGTCATACTTGTGATACCATGCCTCCCCTACACCACCATGTGTGCCTTGCTGGTCAGGAAGACCCCTTGGGCCGACGGCCTCCCAGGGGAATTCTACAAAGCATATGCTGAGATGCTGACACCAAGGCTCCTGGGGACCCTAGCAGAGGCCTATGAGAAGGGAATACTACCTGACAGCTTAGGGGAATCAATTATAGTCCCGGTACTTAAACCAAACAAACCATTGCTAGACTGTAGTTCATGCAGACCTCTTTCCATGGTCAGCGTAGATTGTAAGATCCTTACGGCCTTGCTGGCTGCCAGACTAAAGAGGGTGATTTGAGCCCTGGTACACACAGACCAGATGGGGTATGTCCCGGACAGGAACACTTTGTGGAATCTGGGGTGACTTGACCATTTAATTGATAGTTTGAGGGATCTGGATGTTGACTGCACGGTTGCATCGCTGGATGCTGTGAAAGCATTTGACTTTGTCTGATGGGATTGGTTATATGAGACTTTCTTATTGGTGAGGGCTTCCTGCGGTGGATACACCTGGTGTACACGGAAACGAGGGCTAGAGTGAGGACGGGGAGGAAGATCTCTAATGGGTTGGTGTTAAGAAAAGGCACCTGTGAGAAACCTGAGGCGTTTCTCCCAGGTTATTCCCGGGGATCCTTTCTTCAGGTGGTCAGGTTAGGGCCATCACTCTTGGATCCCAACCCTGGGGGCGGACGAGCGAGGGAGGATCACCTGGGCAGGGAGTCCTTGGGGACGATGGGAGATATGCCCTTGGGCGAGACATGGTATTCTTCCCATTCCGGTACCCCCTTCCCGACATCCCCTCAGTTGTCATGGGATATTGTCAGCAGAGTCCCATCATACCCCAGTACCCTTTTGTAAGAAAAAGGAGAAAACGGGCACGGAAATTAAAACCCAATAGAAAATCCATTCACCCATCACGATACATTCATCCCCTTCATCACAACAAAAATCTACATCGTTTTTCCATGATCTTCAGGGAAACCTACAACTCCCACAATCCCTACTTCCATTCTAGAAGTCAAACTACTGGGACCAATAAGAGGCAGATGGGAGTCATGAGGATTACCCATAGGAATCAATGGGCAATGGATTCCTGTGGGCAGTCTCCATGTTGTCCCGATAATGAGGTTGGGCAGAGTCAGGCAGGGAGGGACAACTACTCACACCTGACTCCAATCAACTTCCAAAAAGTATAAAAGGTCAGACACCCAGGCACACTCTGAGCGAGCTGGGGATGCTGACAGAAGCATAGAAGACAGGAGGAAGGAGCTAGAGCATAAGCAACCCTGGATGGCTTGGAGTGGGAAGGAACACTGAGCCTGTAATCGCAGGAAGAGAGGCTGCACTGTGCTAGGGAACCTATACATCCAGAAGGCTAACCCAGGGGCAGCTGAGGCTGCCTGACACTACCCAACCCAGAACTCCTCCCCTAGGGCAGACTAAAAGACCCAAGCTCTTGGGGGGCCGGTGATGAGACGCTGACCTCAGGCGAATCCCATTTGAACACTGGTGCACCGTGAGACTTGAAGTCCAAAAACCCTTATTTCGAGGGGATTGGGTCCTCCGACGTATTCCATATCTATGACATGTAATCACCACAGCTGTGCTGCTTCGGAAACTTTTTTCGGCGTCTGCGTCCTGCGTCGATGACGTCGATGCGCCGTCGTCGAGGACCTCCTCCAACGTCCGACGTCATCCGATGTGATAAGTAGGACGCACGACGCCCGTAGCCTCAGTTCCGTTTTTTCCGCGAACGTGTTGCTTCGTGAATCTCAGTTAACGCCTCGACTCTTTGGAGTTCTGTTCTTCTCGGTTCTTCGAACCTGTTCGTTTTGTGAAAATCCTTCGTGTGAAGATGTCTTCTACTTCGTCTTCGACCCCGCGTCCGGGCTTCAAGAAGTGCGGGGAGTGTGGGTCCAAGATGTCGGTGACGGACTCGCACGACGCCTGCCTCTGGTGCCTCGGGGAGGCCCACGACACGGATGACTGTATCGACTGCCAGTCGCTCACGTCCAAAGCCTTACGCGAACGTAAGAAGAAGTTGTCGGTAGGTCGGGTGTCCAAGCCCCGGAAGTCGAGGTCTGCGGGGCTTTCGACGGATGATTCGAGGGGTGACTCTCCGCGTCATCGTCGGAAGTCTCGTGGGTCTCCTTCTAGGAGTCGGTCTCGCCACTCCTCAGCCTCTTCGAGGCATTCTCGGAAGCGCCGACACCGGTCGTCTTCCAGGTCCTCTTTGGAGGTCTTTGCCGGGCACGTCGCTTACTCCACCAGCCGTGCGACGCCGGAGGGATGGGCTTCCTTCAGGAAGAAAATGCTGGCGATTCTCGAGTCGCAGGGTACTAAGCCGTCCGCGCCCCCGAGTGGGGTCGGTCGTGAGAGGTCGAGAGACACCGCTCGCAAGAGTGGTCGGCACGAGTCACGGGAGAGGTCCCGTTCAGACAAGGAGACTCGTTTTCGACGTACCCGTTCCAGGTCCCGGTCCTCGACGCGTTCGAGACCGTGTGCACCTGTGAGGTCTTCGAGGAAGACATCGACGTCTGAGGCGTCGAGGGCGTCGACAGGCTTTCTCGAGGTTCCGGCTCCGAGGAAGTCGTCGAAGCCGTCGACGCTCGGGTCGTCGAAGGACACGCTCGGGGCTCCAGCTTCGAGGGCTGTGTCGATGCTGCCGATGCTGGCGGCGCTGCATCTGACGTCGACGCCGATTTCGTCGACGCCGATCCTCTCGGCGCCGATGCCTGTTCTCTCGACGCCGGCGCCGATTCGCTCGACGCCATCGACGCCTTTCGTGTCGGAGGTACCCCGTGGCACGGGGGAACCCCCTAGGAAGGCTCTAGTTAAGAGCAAGCACTCTCGGGTGCCTTCTTTTCGCCACCTGGATTATATTTCAGAGGCGGATGAGGATTCTGATGGCCTGGTTCCTAGTCAGGTTCCAGATGAAATTGTCTCGGGCCATAGTCATTTTGACGATTTGAGGCAGTCACTGCATGATGCCAGTGGACTGGATACCTCTCTGGAGGTGGAGTTTTGTAGGCCTGAGCCTGCTCTCATGCCGATTCCTCGTACCGGCGCCTTATGGCTAGGGTTTCTGAGTACTTGGGATGGTCTGCTCCCCCAGGGGAGTTTGTGCAGGATGATCTAACGGACATCCTTGATGTTGGTCCCCCAACTGATGTTCGCCGGTTGGGGGAAGGCTGGCGCAGCATCTTGTAGAGTGGCAAGCCATTACTTCAGATGTGTGGGTTCTGGAGATCATAACCCATGGCTACTGTCTTCCCTTTCGGTACAGGCCTCGCGACAATACACCGGGGAACCTCTCTTTGCAGAGTCCGGATCCGCTCCTTGCGCAGGAAATTCAAGCCCTGCTGGAGAAAGGCGCCATAGAACTGGTGCCTGTAGCGGAGAGGAACAAGGGATGGTATTCCCCTTATTTTTTGATTTCGAAGAAAGACGGGGGATTGAGACCCATCATGGACTTGCGCGGCTTGAACAAACTCCTCGGGAAGGACAAGTTCAAGATGGTTACTCTCTCTCAAGTCCTCCAGGCCCTTCAGCTTCAGGACTGGTTGGTGTCACTCGACCTCAAGGATGCTTACTTCCATGTGCCGATACATCCCAAGCACAAGAAGTACCTGAGGTTCGCGGTTGGCGACTCGCACTTTCAGTTTCGGGTCCTGCCGTTCGGATTGACCTCCGCCCCGAGGGTTTTCACCAAGCTCATGGTGGTGGTGGCAGCGCATTTCAGGCAAGGGGGGATTCACGTCTACCCCTACCTGGACGATTGGTTGATCAGGGGGAGCTCTCCCGAGCAAGTCCTGGATCATCTGTCCGTCACCTGCCACTCCCTTCACAGGCTGGGCTTCTCCCTCAATTTAAAGAAGTCCCATTTGATGCCAACACAGCGGCTCCAGTACATCGGAGCAGTGCTCGACACTTCCCTGGGGCAGTGTTTTCCTCCCCAGGTGAGGGCTCTTCACATTCAGCAGATGGTGCACAAGTTTCAGCATGCCCAGACGCTCCCAGCGTTCGAGTTCTTGAGGTTGCTCGACCTCATGGCATCCTGCATTCTTCTGGTGCCAGAGGCTTGCCTGCGGATGAGATCTTTGCAGTGGGCACTCAAGACGCAATGGTCGCAGTCCTCCGGCAGGATGTCGGACCCGGTTCAGGTGCCGCCCTCGGTCGCCCGGGACCTTCTGTGGTGGGCCGTCGAAGGCAACTTGATGAAGGGGGCTCCATTTTGGCTTCCCTGGCCGGAGGTGACGATCATGACGGATGCATCCCTCACGGGATGGGGAGCTCATGCCAACGGGCTGACAGTCAGCGGTCGTTGGTCTCCGTCGGAGTCCAGACTCCATATCAATCTGTTGGAGCTGAGGGCCGTCAGGCTAGCCCTGAAGGCTTTTCTGCCGACTGTGCGAGGAAAGAGTGTCCTGATCCTGACGGACAACACAGTGGCCATGCACTACCTCAACAAAAAGGGGGGAGCAGGGTCACTTCCTCTGTGCAGGGAGGCGATGCAGCTCGAGTTCAGGGCCATCCAGCAGGAAGTTTCGATCTCGGCAGTTCATCTGGCCGGAGATGAAAACGGGACGGCGGACGCTCTGAGCAGGCAGAGCGCGATCTCTCATGAGTGGGAGTTGGCTCAGGAGATTCTCCTGGAGATCTTCGCCCTTTGGGGGACCCCTCAAGTGGATCTCTTCGCCTCCAGTGTCAACTGGAAGTGCGAAAGGTTTTGCTTGCGGGAATTTCCTCCAAAAGGAGCCTTAGGAGACGTGTTTGTGGTAGAGTGGTCATTCCCGCTGCTGTACACGTTTCCTCCAGTCCCCGTCATCCCGCAGGTGCTGCGGCGGTTACGTAAGTTCGGTTCCCGGATGATCCTCATTGCCCCGGCGTGGGCTCGGAGGACGTGGTACCCGGACCTTCTCGATTTGTCCATCTGCCCTCCACGTCGTCTTCCCTACCGAGACGATCTGCTCTCACGGGTGGGGGGTCAGGTTCTCCATCCAGAGGTCAGATCCCTCAACCTTCACGCTTGGCTTCTGAAAGGTTGAGGTATAAGGATTTGGACCTCCCTGAAGACGTGATGGAGGTGTTGCTTTCGGCCCGAAGGCCAGCAACAAAGTCTCTGTACCGTTGGCGTAAGTTCTGCGACTGGTGCAGAGTTCAGAATGTGGATCCTTTTGCATGTGACATCCCCATGGTTCTGTCCTTTTTACTTGCTTTGGCCCACAGGGGCTTGCAAGTGGGTACCATTAAAGGTTACCTGGCGGCACTGTCCATCTTTAAGCGCTCGTCTGAAGAGTGTTCTTACTTTAAAATCCCTTCAATTTCACAGTTTCTGAAAGGGCTCACTAATGTGTTCCCTCCGTCACCTTTTCTGGTGCCCGGTTGGGATTTGAACCTTGTTCTTAAGTTTCTTATGGGTGCTCCGTTTGAGCCTTTACATTCTTGCCCTTTGAGGCTGTTAACTCTGGAAACTGTGTTTTTAGTTGCGTTACTTCCGCTCGCAGAGTGAGTGAGTTACAGGCACTTTCAGTTAAGCCACCCTTCACTGTATTTCACAAGGACAGGGTTGTCCTTAGAGTTTGTCCTTCTTTTCTTCCGAAGGTGGTGACGGAATTTCATTTGGCCCAGAAGGTTGTTCTTCCGGCATTTTATCCTCCTCCGCATCCTGGTAAGGAAGAGGAGAGGCTCCATAGGCTTGATCCTAGGCGAGCTTTAAGCTTTTATGTTTCATGCATTTCCCGGGTCAGAGTGGACGATCAACTCTTTATTGGTTACGCTGGAAAGCGTTTTTGGGGCAAGCTGTGACGAAACAGACTTTGTCTCGCTGGATTGTTTTGGCCATCTCGGAGTGTTACCGCTTGGCGGGTAAGGACCCACCGGCTGGCTTGCGGGCCCATTCTACCAGGGGTATGGCTGCGTCTACTGCCCTGCAGAGGGGTGTTCCTATTCGCAACATCTGTGATGCAGCCACCTGGGCTTCAGTACATACATTTGTGCGTCACTATTCCCTCGATTCCATCTGAGGACAGGATCTGGACTTTGGCGAGGCGGTCCTTTGCTCTGCTATTTGATTGGCTATTCTAAATTTTGTTTCTAAATTCTTTCCCTCCTCCTTGCTCTGGTACTGCTTTGGGAGTCTGTCATAAATATGGAATACATCGGAGGACCCAATCCCCTCGAAGAACATGTTACTTTCTTACCTGGTAACGTTCCTTCGATGGGATGGTCCGATGACGTATTCCATATCGCTCCCGCCCTGCCTTCCCCGCTGCAGAATTTCTTTTGCGATTGCAGCTTACGTTCCGCAAGGCTTTGTGTCTGACTGGCAGTTGACTAATGTCACACGTTCTGGGGGAAAAAACTACAACTGAGGCTACGGGCGTCGTGCTTCCTACTTATCACATCGGATGACGTCGGAGGAGGTCCTCGACGACGGCGCATCAACGTCATCGACGCAGACGCCGAAAAAAGTTTCCGAAGCAGCACAGCTGTGGTGATTACATGTCATAGATATGGAATACGTCGTCGGACCATCCCATCGAAAGAACGTTACCAGGCAAGAAAGTAACTTGTTCTTTGAGAACAGTGAAGGAATATGAGTCTGACTGAGGGAGACGCCAGAGAAGCTCAGCGCAAGGCGAGGCACGAGAGGAGGCTGTCCCTCCACAGCAAAGACGAGCAAAGCACACAAGAGCAGAAAGCAAAGAGGTGAGCATTAGGAGCTGGACACTGAGAGGCTTGTTGTGCGAAAGTACGCTTTCTTCTCGAAACTACAAAGGCTGCGTTTGCCAGCCCAGCTACAAGAGATTGGAACAGTTATCGTGCTACGAGGTATTCAACAAACCCTGACGGGCGAATGGCAAAGTCGGGGAGACGTTATAACTACATCGATGACTGTTAGGGAGAATTCTCTTATAAGGCTAATTTCCCAAACCTAGTGAGTCCCCCAGCAGCTTTGCTGGATTTTCGTTTTTTTTTTTTCTCCTGCTAAGAGTGAGACTCTTTTACTCCCACTCTTAGGCATGATTTGAGGTATGTCTTTGACTTATGTGCTTATGGGCTATGGGGTTTCTTTTTACTCCATAGGGTATCATCTGTTTTTCTGTATGTGTGGTACACAGCACCCTCAGTGCAGTACCACAGGGGTGTCACAGTGACCCCCAAACATAGACTCCATACCCTGGGACTGACTAATGTCTCCCAGGGCATATAAAGTCACCATTGGCTTTACTAGTCCAAAATTGTGAACAGAACCAGTACAAACCATCATATTGTGGAAGCACTTGTAAGGGGTAATTCGATTGCCCCTGGGTCTGTTTTCGAGGGGCAATATCCCGTCCCCCCTCATCGAGTTTCTGGCTCGTGGCAGTGGTTACCACGCGAAATATTCCACCGGAATATTCTCGATGGGATTTTCCCATTGATTTTAAACACACCACTTTTTGGTGCAATGTTAAAGATACTGCTGTTTTATTTATTTAATATTAAATCACTGGTTGGCTCTTTTTGCCAGAACTCGATTCTAAAATGGCGTTTGTGTCCGTCTCTGTAACTCTGACAAAGGTCGAGCCCTTTGTTCCACTATTTTGGCGGGCTTCTCCACAGAAGCCCTCCAAATGGTGCCACTCTGTCTGGGTTCCACAGGAAGGGTGGAGGGGGGGGATAGGCACCCTGGACTGCGTTGCCTTAGCAACCCAAGTCACACTCTACTCTGATTGGCCCAGTGGTGAGCCGCCCGGCTCACCACTTAGCATGTGTGATTGACAGCTAGGCTGATGAATGGGGGTTTTTCTGCATAAAAGCAGGGTCTTTGGGACTGGAACTTCAGAAGTCGCCACAGGACCTAAGAGGGAAGAGGGAAGAAGCTGAGCCATCTGCAACAACCTCACCACTTTCCCGACGACAAGAGAAGATCTTCTACTGGACGAGTCTTCTTCCCCTGAGCTGGTGGGATCAATCACTTTGCCCTTTTCACCTTCAAAAGACGTCTCTTGGTCGGATCGCCCGTGCCAAGCACCCCGGCGGCCGGATAGCCAAGCTCACCACTTTTGACCGCAAATAAAAGGACCGCACCTTTTAATCGGGAACTCTGCGTCTGGTTTCATCCCTGTGCAGCGCCATGACTCCACGTTCCCTCCTCGACGAGATCTTCTCTTCCCCTGGTCGGAACCACGAACTCCAACCACTGCCAGGAACAACTGCCCCCGCTGGAGCTTCCTTTCTCTTTAAGGTACTGTGTCCTGCCTGGCCTCCCTTTCTACAGATTGCTACGGGTGACCCTTAAATCCTTGGCTTCTAAACTGGGTTGGCTCCAGGCCTTCTAACTATATCTTTTGAATCTCCCCAACCTCTTTTGAACACTCTGCAAAGACTTTCAGTGCACTTTAAACCATGTGATCCTGGGCACATTTCGCTTTGCTCCATTTAAAGTGGGCCTCACCTATGAACTTTGGCTCTACAGTATAACCTGTCTTTCTCCCCTTGCTCTGAATTCCTAAAAGTGTTGGGAACTGTTTTATTCTTATGCTCTGCCTTTTTCTCTCCCTTTAACTACATTATCAGAGTGCCATCTTGGTTAAGCGCTCACATCTGTTCTAACAAATAGTAGTGTTTTAACCCTAACTTGTCTGATAACTATTAAGGGAGGTGTGCATACTTTACCTGACTGTGGGCCTCATCACGACCCTGGCGCTAAGTGAAAAACGATGGCGGTAAATGGTTACCGCCATCTTTTTCCGCCAGGTCCGATCATGACATGTGACCGTTAACTACGATGCCATTAGCGGCTTCGTAGTCAACGCTGCCGCTAACTGCGACAAGGGTCCGCGCCCGCGCCCGCCCACACCGTACTTAGCGCCATGGCGGAAAGGTACGCAAATCCCGACCCAAGCGGACATGCACCTAACGCCATCACCCAGCCCGTTAATTACCTTACCACCATGGTGCTAACAACGCCATCGCGAACCAACCGTAAAGGGCCATGTTAAGTGAATGCAGCTGCCACAGGTGCACTGAAACAGCACAGGTGAAGGCAATACAGACTCAGGAAGTACAAAAAGAGCCCACCCCACCCCTTCCCACACCCAGACACACTCCACAATGATACCAATTCGAATGGCAATGTTGGGGCTGGAGGACCTGATAGCAATGCATGTGCTACAACAGCAACAACAACAACAACAACTACTACAACAGCAACAACACCAGGCAGCACAGAGGAGACGCAGGAGGAGAAGGAGGGCAAGGCAGGCCCAGCAAGCCCCACCTGCACAGCCAGTGCCACCACGCAGGCAGCCCCCAATCCCACGCATCAGAGCCAATCCATTCAACCTCACTGCTGAGCAGATCCACACCCTGTACCGTTTGGACCGGGACACCATCACCGCCATCGTAGACATGACACACAACGACATCGTCAGCATGATAGAAAGTCCAACCGCCATCCCCCCCCTACTGAAGGTAGTGGCTGTACTCCACTTCCTGGCCACAGGCAGCTACCAGCACACAGTGGGGCACCTGCATGGCATTTCACAACCATTATTCTCGCAAACACTCATCCAAGTGCTCGATGCCCTCCTCAAGCACACAGACAACCACATCTCATTACCACGGACTGCACAGGAGATAGCTAACACCAAAGTGGGTTTCCATGCACTAGCCGGCATACCCGGTTGCATTGGTGCCATCGACTGCACCCATGTGGAATTGGTGGTTCCACGTGCCGTGGAGGTACCGTACCGCAACCGGAAACAGTTCCACTCAATCAACGTGCAAATGGTCTGTGACTCCAACAAGATCATCACACATTGTTGTGCCCGATTCCCCGGATCAACCCATGATTCCATGGTCCTGAGGAACTCCACAATACCACGCTACATCCTGGCTACTCGGTGAGTCCAATGTAATGGAAGTGGGCAGGTGAATGACGTACCGATGCATACTCCACCTGGCAGAAAGGGGGGGGGGGAATGCATACTCCACCTGGCTGAAAGGGGGGGGGGATGCATACTCCACCTGGATGAAAGGGGGGGGGGATGCATACTCCACCTGTCTGTGAGTAACACGGAGATCGGAGACAGAGGATGGGCACTTACAATGCACACAACCCCTCTGCATACATTGGGTGATGGCATGCAAAACAGGCCATGGAAGCCATGAGCATATACAGGTAGCATTGTGTGAATAAATTAGGTCATGTAGATGTGAGCCAAATTAACAGTTGGAAGCAAGCCATGATGGAACATCATGTTCCTGATCAGACAACATGACTGACACATACATTCTCGCCTACATACAGGTGATGCTGGCTATCCCCTGAAGAGTTGGCTCCTTACACCAGTCCGGAACCCGCAGAACCAGCACGAGGAGGACTTCAACCGTGCACATACACGTACTCGTGTGGTCATAGAGCAGACATTCGGCCTATTGAAGGCACGGTTCCGAAGCCTCAGTAGGTCTGGTGGGGCACTCCTGTATGGCCATGAGAAGGTGGCAAAGATCGTCATGGCATGTGTAATGCTACACAATATGTGCGTCAGGCAGAATGTGCCCCTGCCCCCTGACGCAGAACTACAACCACCTGACGATGAGGATGAGGAGGGAGCAGATGGGGCGGCACCCCATGGAGGAGGCGATGCACAGGAGGGGCGTGCAATGCGCCAAACTATCATCGACCACTGCTTCTAGCACACATGGCTGGTGTGTGTCATATGGTGACTGCACTTGGGGCACTGTGTGGCACCGGGACATGCACACTGTGGACTGTACACCAATAAAGCACACATGCGCAAAGAAAAAATCAACACACTCTGGGTTTTTTTCCAAGGTAAAAGTGTATTCAAGACATGGAACGTTGTGACCCACCACCTCCCACCTCCCCCCTGCACACACACCCCCCCAAACTCCCCCCTTAACTCCCCAACACACCTCCCCGCCACCCCCCTGCACACCCCAACACACCCACTCCCCCCTCCACCCTCCCCCCCCCCGGAATCCCAACAAAGGTGTGAGTTAGTCTGTGCAGCAGTGTCAGAAGTAGGATTCCTACACTGTCCGGCCACTATTGGCAGCCCCCTCCACTGGCCCCCGGGGCACCCCTGCCTGTGCTGCGGAGGTTCCTCCCCGATCGGCGGATGGGGCTGCTCGGTGTCGAGCTGGCAACCGAGGAGGATCCTGCCTGCTCATTTGGACGCATGGCCCGTATTGTCTGCACAAGGTCAGTGATGGCGTGCCGCACAGCAGCTAGTTCCGCGCAGATGTCCTTTGTGGACGACTCTATAGCTGCCTTCACTGTCTCTGCACATTTCTCCATTGCTGCACATGACCCCCCACATTCAGCAACATGTTCTTCGAGCAGCGAGGAAAGTTGCTGCTGCCGGGTGGCAATCGCCTCCAGAGAATGGTTGGTATTCTGGCCCATGGCTAATGGCAGTGGTATTCCCATTGGGCTGATCTGCCCCTGCAGCGGGGATGGAGTGGCTGGCCAATCGTCATCCTCTGGCTGACCCTGTGTGGCATCCGCATGCGGGCTGCTTAGGGACAGGTAGGGGGAATGAGGGTGGCCTGTGGGGCTTCTGACATCACTCTCCTCAAAGATCCCTGCTTCGCTGTCGGAGGAGGCAGCAATGGCAGCAGTTTCCCCAATTGTGCTGCTTGCAGCAGAGGCTGTGGCTTCTGTGGGCATGATTTGTGTGATGTCTGCTGCTGCTGCTGCTGCTGTACTGCCTGCTGGGGTGGCTGTCTGTGCCCTGTCCTGTTTCCCTTGCATGGATTTTGGCTGCTGTGGGGTTTTCCTCGGGAGGGCAGAGGTGGAGGGTTGTGGTGTTGGCACAGTTGGCCTGGCCCTCTTGGTGGGTGTGGAGGCAGTGGTGTCCTCTTCCTCAAGGTCGGAATTTGAGCCTGTGGTGGGACAGAGGAGGGAGAGTGTTATTGATGGGTCTGCGGACATTGGCCGGGCATTGTGGCGACTGGCATCTTATCAGTTAGTACATGTGGCACATTTCATGCAGGGGAAAAAAGTTGTCTCCCTTTTGTGTGGAAGTAGCATGGAGGTATGTGGGTGGCTGCTGTTAGGGTGTGCATACTGCATGTGTACAGGGTGCAGATCGGATGTATCTGTGGGCAGTCTCCGGCTGATGTGTTGCATTTACACTATGGGCCAACATTGTACTTCACATGAATGGACTTAGGTGAGATTTGCATGCCTTGATTTGAGCCACTTACCTGCATCGCCCGATGTCGGGGCTCCTCTCTCCATTCCTCCTACTCCTTCAATGCTCTGCATTCCGATTGTGGAGGCACAGATTTCCTCCCATGGCTGCAATTTTATAGGGGACTCCGATCCTCCCCCAGTTGCCATTGCCAGGTTCATGTTAGCTGATAGTATGCTCCTGACTCTGAGCCGGAGATCGTCCCACCGCTTGCGGCACTGTTTGACATTGCGGGGTGTTGTTCCCACGGCACTGACCCGCTGAGCTACCAGTGCCCATATGGCCTTCTTCTTGGATATGGCCGGTCTTGTCAGTTGGTTGGAGAATACCACTGCAGCGTTCTCCTGGAGGGTCTCCGCTAGCATGGTAAGCTCCTCTCTGGAGAAGCGGTCTTGCCGCTGGCGGTCACAGGCTTTTTTCACAACTTTAGGCATCTTCCTGCAGGTAGAAGGTTGAAGCCGGTATTTGCGGGGTCTCAGGCTCGGATGTCCAGTGGTTTCGGAGGATGGCAATGGATTGTGTTTTTAAAGATGGCCGCCGTGCTCTTTCCCGTTCCGCCGCGGTGACGCTACTTCCGGTTCCGCTTATCTACGGTCAACGCTAATTGCGGTGACCGCTAACTACGGTCACCGCTATGTACGGCGGTGGCGGTGGTGCACCTTGCGCCGCATACGATGCCGGTAGGTGCCGTTTTGGGGGCACTACCGCCATGGCGCAGTTTACATTACCGCCATGGCGTAATGCTCGTGCGCGATGGGTCGTAATGTGGCGCCCTTTACGCCATCGTCCCATGGCGTTAACGTTCATTACGCCATGGCGGTAATGACGGCGGATTACCGCCAGGGTCGTAATGAGGCCCTGTGTTTTAACTTGCTTTTGATTGAGAGTGCTAGTATATGCCATAAAGTGTGTTTTAAATAAATAATTATATACTTTTTATACAAAGCTCTGGTCAGTGTTTGTTTGCTCTACTCTGTGTTGGCCCTATTGTGTATACTCTGCATACTGCCCTACTCTTCTTGAGAGAAGTCTGACTGCTCAGCCACAGCTACCAGGTAAATCTGGATGGTGCAGACTGCTACCAATTGGGTTTACTGCTTACTCCTGTAGTCTTAATCTTTTTGCAGTGTTCCCCAAGGGAACTGCACAGGATTCTGCCTAACAATGACCTTCTTGACTCTGACATTAAATCAGCGCACAATTTGAAAGACTCAACCAGTGAGTTAAAGAACCTGAATAAGACCAACATTGAGGTTTGGGAGTGTTTGCAACATTGTAGATAACGAGTTTGCCGCTCAGACAGATGATATGCGAAAGCAAGAGAAACCAATTTTGAGCTCGCTGAAGTTCATGCTAAATATCGAAGTGGTCCGAAAGAAGCAAGTGCCTTATCAAAAGACTCTGAGAAAAGCGTACGAGGCTACAAGACAGAGGGAGATTAGGAATATAAAGGAACTGTATGAGTGACAAAAGGAACTACAAGTACCAGCAGACACTGGAAAAGAAGGTAGTACCGTTAAAGTCAAAGGGCCTCATTACACGGAAGGCGGTAAGGGTTAACGGTCACCGGTAATGGTACTGGTGACCGTTAACCCTTACCGCCTTACTACGAGGTCCCTTTGCGGGTTGGTACTTTACGCCTGCTTTTTAGCAGGCATTAAAAACCAACCCACAAAGGGACCAGGTTGCTTATTACGGTACCGCAAATTGCGGTACCGTAATTAGCACCTTCCCCATTCCCATTATGCCCTATGGGGCAAAAATGGGAATGGGGAAGGGCAATGGGGGAAGGGGGAATTACCGCCCCGCCAACCTTGGAATAGGGCGGTAATTCCCCTTTCCTCCAAGGTGGTGCCGGTATTTTACCGGCATGGACCAAGGTGCTAATAGCACCTTGGTCCACCGCCTACCGTGTAATGAGGCCCAAAGTGGTCAGGTTTGGTTTAAGTAAAACCCCATGCCGCTTCAAAAGCCTTTGACGATAAAAGCTTGGGGAAGGGAAAGCCCAAATTGACAACTAAGAGAAGTCTGTGTGTTTTGAAAAGTAAAGTGAACTTTTTTTTCAGGGAGGAGGAAGCCTGTGTTTTGACAAGAGATATTCCTTTTGAGAATCATTTTTGTTTCTTAAAGACTTTGCCAGCGTGGTGTGAGACCAGCTGAACCATTGAACTGTGTCCTCGTGCCAAAGAAACCAGAGTGTGCACGAAGCTTGAACGTGTTGCCGTTTCCTGTGCTGAAAACGTGGGGAAGGGAAGCCAACGGCTCAACCATCTTGACATAATATTTCTTGAACACTTTTCCTTTTTTGTATACACTACTGTCCCACACCATTTTGTATTTAGATTTAAGGATTGGCAATAGGTTTATTACTATAGGCCCTTTTATTTTGACATACTCCACCAGGACTGCGTTATTATTATTTGATGATCATAGCTTGCTCCCATCTTTAGATTTAGGATTAGCTGTTTTTTCAAACCCAATTTAAGTTCAATAAACACCCTTGAACTGTGATCACTTTTGTCTTGTCTTACTGTTTGAAACCATTCCTTCCTTACAGTGACTAGCAGGGACTTAGCCACCTTTTCATAGCCTCGATTTGGCTATAATGAACACACTCATGGTAGCACCTCCTTGAATTTCCCATGCCTTGGACTTCAGTCCCCCTGAGGGCGGTCCAACTACAGCACGTTGTGACCATATCAATGGGGAAAGGCACAATACAAATGACGCATTACATTACATGGCATCGTCCTTCAGTACACTAAGAACAATATGGTTACGATATCACTGTTATGTGACATACATTTAGTAAAAGAATGGATCATCAGATCTACCGTTATCATCAGTGTGTCAAGGCCCATGTTACCACGGAAAGTATATGAACTCAAATCCCCTATTTATGTGGATCCTGGATGGGACTGGTCATAGGGATTAGCATGGCCATGGGCAGTCAATGGGTGGGCAAATTGGTGGGCAATTAACCAAGCGCCTGCAAGCTTTGTGTCCCCCCCATATATGCCATTTTGACCTATCTATAATGTAATGCTATTGTTTTGGCTCATAGGTGGCACTAAAGCACCACCTAATAGCCCAAACTAAAAACTAGTATTTAAATGGTCTAGCATTCGATGAAATCCAACACTTTTTATACGAAAATGTGATGTCTCAATATTGTTATTGTTAGCTTACAAAAGACAATTTGGATTATAGCCAGTTCCTGCCCCTCCCCGCCAAAAACAGCTCCCCATGGTAATTGTTTTAGCTTGATTTATTCAAACCTTACCATCAAACTTTGCATTGGAAGTGCCTGCCAGTGTTTTTTCATAGCAGTCTTCTGAGCGTTAATCAGACCCTCCAGGATATTGTAGCATGAAATGGCAAATTCTGCGGCACAACCCTTTATTTATTACACCATTTATGCAGCACTGTTTTCATTGACTGGAGGGTGTTAATTTGGCACATTCCAGGAAAGAGGCAGTGTGCAAGGCTACGAGCCAATGTGTCATTATTTGTACCTTTTGTATCAATTTAATAGGAAGAGTCCCAGATGTCTGTGGCTTGGCAGAATAGTGTTTGTTTTCGCTAAAGTTTTGGTTTAATGTGCATGCCTATTTAATATTATTAATGGTATTGATCATTCAGTTGTAATAATACAAATATTCCAATTCTATCTTCTTCAATTCCCCAAACACCCACACCCCTCTATCACCAACACACCTTGCACGTCTTACCAATTCCCCGATCACAACTTGCATTCCCGAACTGCTCACTCTGTCATACACATACTTACGTGCTCTGTCACACTGCAAAGTTGCAATTTGCACTTGCCAGTCTCTGCCACACTCCAAATCATACGCCCAACTCAAGCCTTACACTCCCCAATTCCACCCGCAGTATACAATCCTTCATTCTTTTGTGCTACTTCTGCATCTTGCAGACTTTCTCCCATTCCATCACACTCTTCCCGCATTCTTTCTGCCAATCTGCAGCTCACTGCCTCGTTCCGACCAACCGCTCCCTCTCTGCTTTTTGGCCCACCACTTTCCCCTATGACCCACTGCTCTCCCTCTGCTTGCTTGCCCACCACTCCCTCTCTCACCCATCACCCCCCTCTCTCTCCTTTCCCTCTCATATGGTGACCATTTTTTAATTTTTAAAACATTTAGATTTTGGCCCAGATCCTCAAATATGGGGCATCTAAAAATAGAGCAGAGAATATGCTATTTTTAGATGAACCATTTTTGGAACTGAGCAGGTCACCTTGTTCTCAGAGGTGACCTGTGCATTTCCACGGGGCTGAGCGGTAGCGCAAATGATGTGCTGGCCAGCCACCTTGAATACGTTTGTGTCTGTAGCATTCCCCGGACAATGTTCGACAGGCTCCCAGCGTATTTCACGGCGACAGGCCCTTAAGGGGCCTGCTGCTATAAAATGTGACTCCAAGAAAATGCTTTTCTATCCCGTTTGAGGAACAGAAATGCAAGTGAGATAGTAGCGGTTCATTCCTCTGCTGTCACACTTAAAAAAAAAAAAAAATTTAAACATTTAAAAATTTAAATAACGAAATTGCATATCTGGGTCAGGAAAGATCCTGTCATGCAGTGGCCCCTGTACGCCTAGACCAAGCAGCCACATAGGGTTTCCTACAATTTCTGCATGTTTAAAAGATATTCTTGCTTGTAAATTCAGGGTGTGCTTTTAAATGTGCAGATGCGCCCCGATTGTATCCTTTTTGGATTGAGCTGCTCTTTTATTGGCGCATGTGACAAGATGTGCTTGCACATTTCATTTCATGCGTCAAAACAAGTTTTGAGAACTTGGCCCCTTGTTTCTTTTTTTTTTTTTTTTAATATGGTAATTTTTTTTAGTGTTTTTGCAAAAACTACAGTATTACTTTTATTTAAAAAAAGGCATATTTGTGGCATTTTGCGGGATCGCAAAATCACTATAAGCTGAAGGGTCTATTTAATCACTTAATTGAAGCTGTAAACACACTAATGGTATAATAATAAAAATATCTTAACAAAGTCTGCCTTTAGCCACTCAGTTTGAAGCTTATACCTGTCCGTCACTGAACGCCTGTTAAAATCAAGCATTGGCAAAGACAATAGTTTTGACTTGTGTATAGGTATTAGGCATTTACCAGGCACTGCTATGAGATGCCCATTTACTCGCACTGTTTTTGCACCTGCTACCATCAATAGCCAATTAATACCACTACGCAGTTCCTAGCAAGTGCCTTCCCAAGCCTACACAAAAGCCCAAACTGTTGGCATTGCTATTACTCGTTTTATTAGCCACGTTTTATATCACTCACTGTAATCTGTCCTTGTATTGGGCACCGCTGCACCACTATGACTTAAGGGCTTTCTGGAAAATGTGTCTATGCAGCGGATATTTTGGGAAAGCAAAGAAAGGCCACTCTTTACACAGGATCTCTCAGCTAAACACATTGTGAAGTTTCCCACCCTTCTTGTTCACAGCTCAGCAGCCTTTCCAAATAAAACAGAAATGTGCCTTCCTCTTCCCACCCTGGCCATTCCCCCACTGTCAAGCACACAGAAAACAGTTTAGGGAGTGAGGAAAAATTCCAAAGCTGCTCTGCTAACTTGCTGGAGGAGCCCTGCGCACACTTGGGGCGGTGGGGTTATTCTGCCTCATACCTCTGAAACCAAGCGTTTGTACCACTCATAAAATGGCATTTGACATAGAGGAGATTTTAACCTAGGGGTACAACCTTTTATTCAAGTGGTTATCGATTCTGGTTGTTACTGTGCATTCTGGGACTTGTAGTCCCACCTTTTGAAGTTAAGAGTTAAGAACTTGAAGAAAAATCACTGGGCAGGAATTCGGATGTGATTTTCATGACATGTGTGGCAATTAAGGGTCCTATTTCATAGATCAAGTTAGTGACATCTGTAGGATCGTGAGACGTCCCAAAAAACATGAAGCAGCTCCTCCACTACGTCCTTCAACGTGTTCTCCTGAAACTTTCAAAAACAGAGCTGTCCTTTTCATCCAGGTCCTTGATTGCACTGCAGATCTACCCTGGTTTTCTCACCCCTGTCCCAATGCCTAAGACATCAAGTTCTCCCATGTCAGCTGTGAGTTACCCCTGCAAACCTTAGCATTCTGGTTCCTGTTCTGCATTTTTCACTGGTAACAGAAAGCTTTCAAGTTCCAGAATGTACAACAAAACCCAATACTCACAAATGACATGCAAGCGTGTTCGTACAACTCCTGCCGACCCTGAGGCTCCCTGACCTGATTCAATGCTTCACAGTGGGCACACACTGATGTTTGCCTTCACAGGCCAGGCTTCTTCACATGTTGGCAGCTAGGACAAAATCGAGAAATTCAGTCTGTGCTACGCGTGCCATGCGTGCCTCGTTTTGGATATAGGCATGCACGCAATCGGCAGCATTTTCATTGGACGATGGGATGTGATGGCTAGGGGTCGCAACAGTTTGTCCAGGTGTCGCAGCAGCGACTCCTAAACGACCTACATGCTCAACCGTTGGATAGATTGGTCAGAATATATTCGATTAAGGCAAATCCATAGCTAAATATGGGACTGGTTTCCGGGCAATCGCGGGTGCAAATTGTCTTCAAGTTGAAGAGAATGGGCCTCATTATATGTTTGCCGGTCTGGGAACTACGGTACCGGTAAGCTTGCCGGTACGGTAGTTCCCGGACCGGCAAACTTAAAGTTGGGCTCGTGGGTGACTTTCTGCCCGCCAGGTCTGACCTGGCGGGCAGAAAGTCACCCGTGAGCACAGCATGTCGGATGCACCGGCACCATTTGTAATGGTGCCGGTGCATCCGACCTCCCCATTCAGCCCTATGTGGCTCAAATGGGAATGGGGAGCATTCCGTTCCGACGCACGCGAAAGGGCAATTACCTGGTCCGGCAGGGCCGTAATGACCTGGTAATTGCGTATTAGCGGGCGCCGGAAATTTCCGGAGGTTTGGCGGCAGTCTGCTTGTTTTACCGGCAAGGCTACCACCAAACTTCTAATGAGGCCCAATCACTTTTTTAAACTGCTACTTGCCATGCCAAATTCTGCTCCCACGTTTGCTGTGCACTGAGAGCTTGGTATGTCGTACTTGGAAGATATTAGGCTGGAACAAGTTAAGCTTTGGTTTAGGACCTGGTGATTGATAAAGCAAGTCTCTGACATTTAGTTCTTAGGAATGTCTTCCCATCCAAGGCAAACCTTGTATCCATTCCTTGGGTTTCCTTTGTAAAGAAGCACTTGGTTCTTACCAAGGCAGTACATTTTTTTTACTAGTTCATAAGATGTCTCTTTGGCCAATAGTATTAGTCTTACAAAATATTGTTGTATCGTTCACCTCACATTGTGAACGCAAGGAATTATTTAAGGTTTCTAACCATGCACATATTCCGACTGTTGATATTTCTGACTATCTGGTCTGGACCAAATTTAAGCATTCTAGTTTCCTGATAATTTGGGCAAGCTTCAATGAACTACCTCTTAGGAATGTCATTGGAAAATGGTCTTCGGCACAATCAGGTATTATGAGTGATCTAAGCTGCATCTTGTTTAATGGGGCACTGGAAGACTTGATGCACCTCCTGTTTCTTTGTCCAGCATACACATACATTATGACGAGTACAATAAAACTGGACCGGCAGAATATGCACTTTAGGAAATGTAGACCTGCCATTTCTTATTTATTGTTCACCAGCACTCTTTTATTTGCCCAGGTTCAGCATACATGTGTGCACTGTAGCTAAAATAGACGCTAATGAATTCCACATTAGGGATAGTGTTTTTTATTTTTGTTTAATGTTTTTTATCTTTGTATTGATTTTGTATCTTAATTCTACGCTAAACTTTAATTGTTGATTCTTGTACTTGGATATTTTTATTATATGAATTAAGCTTTGAATGACTGACCGGCTAACATGAGCAATAGAATCTGTTCGTGATGTTTTGTTGACTTAACAGGATGTTGGGATTTTGTTTATTCGTCATGCACATGCTTCAAGGTCCAATGGCTGATTGGGGACTAGTAACATACAAATTAAATAATGTAAGATATCTGAAAAATGTCTGTTATTTAATCATGTTTCTCTTCTTACAAGGCCAAATCGTCCAACCAATGAAAGCACCATATCTCTCTTCTTCCGATCACTGTTGCCAAATTTTAATTTACAGGTGAGTGTAAAAGCCTATGTAGGTAAGAAACCTATGTTATTTTTGTTATTGTTTGTTGTTACCTAGCTAAGTGGAGATCAATGAGGCATATGAGCCTGAAACTTCTGTTTTACTTTGGGTTTATTTCTGGGTAACACAAACAAAAGATAACAATTTGGAACCCAATTAGTAGGATGTGTAAGGAAGGCATGGTATCAAACAGTAAGACAGACAGAAGTGACCACAGTTGAAGGGTGTTTATTGAACTTCAATCGGGTTTGAAAAATGCCCATCGAATCCTAAATCTAAAGATGGGAGCAAGCTACGACCATTAAATAATAATAACTCAGTCCTAGTCGAGTCTGTCAAAATAAAAGGGCCTATACTAAGAAACCTATTGCCAATCCTTACTTCTAGATACAAATAGTGTGGAAAACAATGCTATGTAATAGGAAAAGTGTTCATGAAATGATATGTCAGGATATTCAAGACGTTGGGTTCCCTTCCCCATGTTTTCAGCACAGGGCAAGGTGGCACACTCGAGCTTAGCACACTCTGACTTCTCTAGCACAAGGATGCAGTTCAGATCTCAATATCAGGGCCGTCTGTGCCAAATTACCTCTATCATTCAAAGTCTCTTACTTTAGAAGGCCTGATGTGAAAAACAAATATTCAACAGTTCCATTCTCCTCAGCATACTTATGTACAACTTCTTGGGTGATTTCGATTTACCCCGGATCCCCCTGCACTGGGCTCAGATCCACGTTACACACAAAACCTTCAATTGATCTCCCTCTGCCGGGCTCGGATCAAATTGATCTACTTTCGTCACTCCTCAGCTGGGTACTTTACCAGAGACCTTTGATTGAGCACCCACACGGTGCCAGACCACTCTGTCAAAGGTATTGTAGCTTGTTTCAAAGTTCAATCACTCCTCAGCAGTTTAATTTCACTTGCACCACTTATCACACATGTTTTAACAATGTTAGTTCCAGTGCTCGCCATACAATGTTGGTGCTTGCAACCTTGCCTTCAACACAGACTGGTCTTAGATCGGTCTCCCCAACTCACTGGTTGTGGTGATTTCACTGTTGCGGCTTTGTTCTTGGAGCCAAGGTCGGAACTACGGAGGCTGCTGATTCTTCCGCCTTGATTCTTGATGCGGAAGGGCCCTGGGTACCTCCGACACACAATACAGGATTCTTCAGCTTGGTTTCCCGGTCTTGCGCTTTCTATTCTCGAGGTCTCATGAAAGTAAAGGTTCCTTGTTGAAAAGGTCAAGGGAACTTCCCTCCTTGCGATCCCCTCCTGTTTCACTGTCTTTATACTCTGGTTAAACTGCCATCTTGGAACTGCTGTTTCCTCGTGTGCTTTGCCTCGGTCAAAGTGTGATCTCGTGCTCCGCCTTTTATCTGTGTGCGGAAGTGTAATGGAAGTCAGGTGTGTGATGGTCTGTAATTGCCTGACTTCGTCTGACCATTGTATTGGGACATGTCAGGTATACGGCTCGGGTGTTAATCTGTTTTCCCTTATCGCAGGCTTTCAGTGAGAAAGTATTTCTGTTGTGAAAGGGGGGGGGGTTGAGTTCCTAAATATCCTACCTGGTAGGATGAGGTAAAGGTGTTACAAGAACCGGGATACTGCGTCTCACCATCCAATGTCCTACTCACACTCCCCGAAGACCCCTCACCAAGGAGATCCTTCCGCACTGGTGCACTCCCAGGAACTGGATCCAAAAGCGATGGCCGTTTCCTGGCCACCTGGATGATAGATCACCAGGGACTAGTGGGTCAGACACCTTCTGGTTTCTCAGAGATGTCTTCAATGGATTGCATGCCTCATCATTTCAAGGCAGAGGAGCAATTTTATCAACAGGACCTGGTGCATGCTCTCAGCTATAATTGTTCTCAGACGAGGGACATCTGGAAAGATGACCAGCCTTTTGTGGTTTATGCTGGTGATTGTGCTGGCGACGCTGTGACCAAACAGACCCTGTGAAGGTGGTTCATTCTCTACATCTTGAAATGCTATGATCCGGCTGGGAAAGATGTGCATCAAGGTCTTAGGGTTCATTCTACCAGAGGTCTGGCTGCCCCCAATGCCCTGCAGAAGGGGGAAGGGCCGCTGTCTTGGACATTTGCCAAGCAGCTACGTGGGCTTCTCTGCACATGTTTGCCAAACATTATTGCTTGGATTACCTTTCAGGGCAAGATGCCTGCTTCAGAGTTTTTGCAGTTTAGGTGGTGCCCTCTTGGTCTCTTCATACCTCCAGGTTCACGTACTGCTATGGGAGCCCATCCTAGATGAGAGGAATCTGTTGTAGGAAGGAATCCATTAGAAGAACAAATCACTTATCTCTTGGTAATGCTCTTTCTAATGGATTGCTTCCTCCCATGGACTCCTCTGTGATATCTAGCTCTCACCGCAGCTGATCTTTGCAAACGTTTCTGCCACCAGGGGGGCGCAGTACGGCTCTGTTAGCTCTGCCTGATGCCTCGACATGACCCACTCAGGATATGACACCATGGTCAGTATATTTGGAGGCACTGTGCCTCATAACCTTGGTTCTTTTTTTTCTGCGCAATCTGTTTGTTTTAGGAACACTGCTTATTTGTTTTAGCTTTGCATTTATTTTCTTGACTAATTTGCCGAACCCGCCGAAATCCACAAGGTTCAAACCCAGCGTCGACTGTGGATATCAAATGACCCATTTAGCATTCTCACTTGTATTTGGTTTTACTGCCTCGGTGAGGGACACGACACAGGATTGCACATGGTGCTAGTCGATACACCCCAGGGCGCTTTTAGAACACAAAGCAAAGCTGTTCACTTTTCTCCACAAGGTGAAGAGCAATAAGCAGACGCGTTCGAGGTCGCCCGCATGGATGGCCACACCGAAGAACAGTCTGTGGTCCTAAAGGACGAAAATAAGCGGTTTCTCCAAACACCATTCTTCTTCCTCATCAGAGAAAAAGAGTCACCACTCCAGGTACCTTTCTCAACCAAATTCTTTGCTCCAGAGGAATAGGAGGTCTTCAGGCTTAAGATGCTCAACATCTTTGCCAAGGCGCTGGCCGCTTTGGCCTCAGCGCCAACGCTTTAGCTGCAGTCTTGCTGACTCAGTCATGTCGCATAGCCATATGTCTTCAGGCCTGACCGGGTGCAAGGTGGACGAGATCTCATCTCATGGCCACACTGCTCTTTCTTCAGACATTGGTCTTCCGGCCTCTAAGCAGCTTTCCACGGCACGGCTGACTATGCCAGGGCTCGTCGAGTGTACACCCTGCTCTCTACGGGTGCATTCCTGTCTCACCTAGAAGAAATGTATGAAAGGTTAGGGGACTCCATTCCCTTTGGCATGGAATCCTTCCAACCCAGGACAGTCAGGGTCTTCCCAGAGGCGTTATACAGCGAACAGGGAGACTTGGTGGGCGCTGAAGCCGATTTGCAGTTTGCTAGTGGTCTGGACACCCCACCAGAACTGGACATGCTTCTTGCTGCTATCCTGGGGAAGCCTCAGTCAGATTTTCCTCACCTTTATTACTAACATGGTGTATACCTTGGGTCTGTCAGCACCCTCATGGTCTATGGTCCAATATGATATGATATGCTAGGTTATTTATAACACTCTTAATACCCAGAGGTTTCTAAGCGCGTACCCGGGGATCAAACCTGTGTTGTTCCATGTTGTCTTGCGTCCGAGGCGAGCACGTTGCCACTGAGCTATCCTCCCGAGCCGACCGACATTCTGGATGCGGGCCTGAAGAAAGAAACCCTTTTGCCTTTAAACCAGGCATTAGACACATTGGTCCTGGAGCTTGGTCTAAACCGGGCTCAGTTATGACTGTTGACTGGGACCTGTGTGAAAAAGCACAGGGCTGCACCCTCTGATCAAAAAACTTCCTATCAGCCCATGCATCACTAGTATGTGTTTTTTATTTTTATAGTTTAACATTTACTTAGTAGTTGTATGGATGTTATCTGAATGATGCTGAATGAATGAAATTTCTTTCACACTTTGCCCTTCAAATGAAATTGTATTGAATTATTTTTTGATGGATTGTCGATTATGAACATGTTATAACTGTATGAATTGTGCATTGATATTTGATAAAAATGAAATGCGTGTTGTATCATGTCATGTATCACATTTCTCAACCATTATTAAAGACATTTTTGTACTGTACTATATTAATGACATTTCCATATTAAGATAGTTATTGGTGATGGATTTACCATGTTGGTTGATGTAATAACGTGAGGTCAACTCAACCGGATATAGCTTGTTGTTTGTATTTAGAAGGATTAACCAAAAAAGTTATAGAAATTCTTAATCACGAAGATAGTCTTGTTTTTTTGTATGTATTAACCCTGTTCTTCGTGTTTTTTTTTCAGGATTCCCTAGTGTATGTTTATACATGCATCACTGGAGAGCTTATTGTACAGCCTGCCGCAGCCAGTCTGAAAACTCCCTTCTTTCTCTCTTTGCCTCTTGATAGGTGGAGCAAACGGCTGGGTGCCTGGGGCAGGAACATTTTGGTTCTGCTAACCTGGGCCAACGTTGCATCAATTCCTCCTGTGCACTGGCCATGTTCCCTTTCGGACATTGGTCGGTCGTATCGGAGGCGATGGAGCACATTGCTGAGGATGACGGGAGGGATGGTTTTGAGGCTCTGGTCCATAACAGCAAAGAGACATCTTGCCAGATCCTCCAATGGGGCCTGAACACTGCAAACTGTTTAGCCACTTGGCTACGCTCACAATTCTGACAAGGTATTCATGGCTGAGGTGGTCAGGTTTTGCCCCGGATGTCCAGGAAAACATTCTGGAAATGCCGCTTTTGCCACCAACAACCTGTTGGATAATAAGGCTGATGAGTCACAACAAAAATTACAGGCCTCAAAGGCAACTTGAGAAATCACTGGGACTGACTGTGCAAGCAATAGCAGCCTGCAGGCAGGGACTTTTTGCCCCTACTCCTCCTACACCCACAAGGGAAGGATCACGCTCCCTCAGGAAAGCAGGTGCAGAACTGCCTCAACAGGGTCGGGGTAGAGGTATATCCAGAGGAGGTGTTGCAACCTCCTTCATGCCCTCTGCTGCCCCAGGTGTGCACCCTCTGAGTTGGACTTCCATCGCTAGTCCCCTTTTGGCAGCATATTATCCCCATTTGGTAAGGAATGGGCTATTTCCACTTCCGACACTTGGGCCTTACAGGTCATTCACCAGGGATACTTCCTCTTTTGCTGTTCATCCTGCTGGATGGCCTGTTCTTGCCTCCGGATCCCCTCATGTTGGAGGAGGTCCGTCAGCTTCTGACAAAGGGGACCAGATACCCAGTACCCTACTCAGAATGAGGCAAGGGCTGGTCCTCAACCTATTTGCCCGTGCCAAAGAAAGACTGGGGGCTGCTGTCTCATCCTAGATCTGTGGCTTTTGAACATGTACTTATGCAAGGACAAGTTCAAAATGGTCACTTTTAGTCAGCTCCATCAGACCCAGGACCTGCAGGATTGGCTAGTTTCCATGGATCTCCAGGATGCATGCTTCCATGTGCCCAAACACACAAAGCATAGATCAAAGTGGAAAACTGCCAATCAGTCTTTCTTCAGCACGCAGGGTCATCACCAAGCTGCTGACAGTGGTAGCAGCTCGCCTCAATAGAGAGGGCATCCATGTGTTCCCCTATCTGGACATCAACGACTGGATAGTCTCTCTGGATCTCCAGGATTCCTACTTCCATGTAGAAGCAGAGGAAGTATCAGAGGTTCAAAGGAGGGAACTGTCACTACTAGTTCATAGTCCTACTTTTCAGATTTTCTTGGGCACCCAGGATTTTCTGAGAGCTGCTAGCAGTGGTGGCGGCTTGTCTCAGAAGGGAAGGCATTAATTTCTTTCCCTATCTGGATGAGCTTGTTTCCCCCCACACAGGCATCGGCACACTTGTACCAGATGTGCAGCCTGTTGCACAGCTTAGGTTTCTACCCAAACCTCAGGAAGTCTCATGTTTCGCTGTCCCTGTACACCAGTCTCATGGGATGGGCCTTCCAGCCACAGGAAAGAGTAGCAAACATATCCAAGATGATTCATGTCTTCTGATCACAGGAAAAGGATCCTGCCTCAGCTTTTCTGCTTGCTGAGTCTCATATCCTTGTGCATCATTGTAGTACTGGAGGCATGTTTTTGTATGATGTCGCTTCAGTGGCTTGAGAGTTGCCAGTGGTCTCGGTTTCGGAGAAAAGCATCTGATGTTCTTCAGGTTTTAGCAAAGGTGAGCAGCTGGAGTGGCCGACCCAGAGAGATTACTTACTGCGAGGGACTTTGTTTTGACAACCGTGGTTCCAACTGACTCTAGTCACACATGCTTACCTGAAAGTCTGAGGAGCTCACCTCCAAGACCTTACATTGAGCGACCTGTGGTCCCTCCCCCATCAGAGTGCCCAGGAGCAAATCAATTTTTCTGGAGTTGAGGGCGATCAGGCTGGTCCTGGTTGCCTTCCTCCCCTCTGTACAAGGCAAGACTGGCATCGGGTAATATAATCGCGGCACAAATGTCGCTGTTTGACCCGGTAAAGGTGTACCCTATTATACCATTTAAAGGGAGCGGGGGGTCTGAGGGTTGCGGGGGTGTCCCCCGCATCCTTTACATGATTTTGTCGCAAAAAACCACTACATTTTTGCCGCAATATTTTGTAATCGCAGCCATTTCTGACACGATTTTAAGACATAGAACCGCAAGACTGTACTGGTCCTAACAGACAACACAGTAGCCTAAGCAAGAGGGGTGGAGTAGGCTCATTGCCTGTTTACAGAGAAGCAATGCAATTGTGGTTCTGGACTATGTAGAACATGTCTCTGACAGCCCTAACCTGGCCAGCAAAGAGAACATGCTGGCGGCTGCTTTGAGCAGACAGCTTCAACCTCCCACAAGTGTGATGGGCAATGTGCAGGGGGAGATTTTCTTGCTATCGGAGCTCCTAAAGTGGATCTCCCTGCTTCCACTGTGAACAGGAAATGCAAGTGGTTCTGCTCCAGGGCTTTGTGGGATGCCTTGACAGTCAAGTGGGACTTTGATCTGCTTTATGTGTTCACACCGATCCGCAGGCTCTCAGGAGATTACACCTATTCGGGACCACAATGATTTTGATCACTCTGGACTGGGCCCAGAAAACGTGGTACTCCGAGTCTCGACATGACCATCTGCCCCCCTAGTGCTTGCCACAGAGGTCAGGCCTGCTCTCTCATTCGTGCCTGGCTGCTAAAAGGTCAATATAAAGAGTAGGATATTTCAGAGGACATCTTGGAAGTACTCCTCTCTGCTAGGAGACCTGCCACCAAATCCACCAATGCCCGTAGGTGCCATACGTTTTCGGCTTGGAGCTCGGGGAATGATCTGGACCCTTTTAGCTGCTCCACATCTTCTGTACTGGATTTTTTGCTTTCTTTGGCCTGGATGGGCCTGCAGATTGGCACTGTGAAGGTGTACCTTACCGCCATGTCCGTTTTCAAGAGATCCCCGAGCAGGGCTCTTTTTTCTTGATACCCACAGTCATGCATTTCTTGAGGGGTATTGGTCATATGTTTCCCCAACCTCGGTTTGTTTTTCTATTGTGGAATTTGAATTTAGTGTGCATTTTCAATGAGCGCGCAGCATTTGAGCCCCTTCATTCTTGTTCTTTATGATTTCTCACCCTTAAAGTGATTTTCTGAATCACCATCACTTCCACTAGACTGTTAAGTGAGCTCCAGGTGTAATTTGTTAAACCTTCCTACTTCAAAAGATCCCTCTTCCTGTCTGTTTTCCTCCATCTCACTATTGCAATGCAGAGGAACGTTTCTATCAGCTGGGCTCGGTGTGTGACCCATGGCTACTACGTCTCTCGTATGAGAAAGGCCAGGAAAGATTACCAGCTTTTCGTTAGTTATTTTGGTGCCATTGCTGACAGGGCTGTAACCAAACAGAACTGTCAAGGTGGATCATCCTCAGCATCTCAGTATGTTATGATCTGGCTGGTAAGGATGTGCCTGAGGGTCTCGGGCACATTCCTCCAGAGGACTGGCTGGTACCTTAGCTCTGCAATGTTGAGTCCCTTTTCTGGATACTTGCCAGGCGGCTACATGGGCTTCTTTGCATATGTTTGCAAACATTACTGCTTGGATTCTCATTATGGTCAGGATGCTGGTTTTGGCAGGGCTGTCCTTCAGAATGTTCTATTTTAGGTGGTGTCCTCCCTCCTCCAAGTCTACCTACTGATATGGCAGTCTATCAAAGATGAGAGGTTTGTGGGAGGAAGGAATCCATTAGAAGAACAAATCACTTAACTCAGTAATGTTCTTTCTGATGGATGTTCCTCCCACAGATTCCTCATCCCCTCCTTATCTGCCCCTCTTGGCGAATAGCTAGCACACCCTGGTCCTGTGGTTCATCACCTGCAGAGTGCTAAGGAAAAAGGGTGGAACTAAGGTCACAGCGCCTATATATATATATATTTCTGAGGCTTGTGGAATCTGCTTAGATCACATGCTGTGCATAGGCCGACATCTAGTGGAAGCTGCGGAGTATTACAGTTTGTTTTTCGAAACTCGAAAATGGGCGTCGACACAGGCGTGCCAGTAATACTATCCCTAGTGTGACGTCCACTGTACCCAAGATCCCTCACGCGTCTAGGATCCTCAGATTGTTTTTTTCCGCCATACTGGTCGGAAGCATCTTGCGGAGTTCCCTGGCCTTAGCCATACTTTTGCTAATTATTGAAGTTTAAAATTATTTATTGACATCCTTCCCCACCCCAACGTCGACCCTCGACACTCGACGACGGCTGGAGAAGACATCGACCGTCGGTTGCTGCACGACGGATCTGGGCCTCGGAAGGCCGCTGGCCTCGGCCCGGGCCTAGTAGGCCGCTGGCCTCGGCCCTGCAAGTAGGGAGAGTGGGGGTGTTACATACTCTTCACTCTTGGTATATAGGTACACCTTATAGATTTCCTACACTTACCAGCCCGCTGCCTCAAGGTGCGTATGGAGGGTACCCCTTTCCAATTCTGCCCCAAGTGCAACCGCAAATACCCTTGGGTCGACAGGCACGCCACGTGCAATCTCTGCTTGCCGAGGGACCACCCCGAAGCGAACTGCAGAGCGTGTAGTAGGTTTAAGCTTAAGACACTTAAGGACCGTTCGACAAAGCGTTGGGCCCACCACGCCAGGCAGGCGGCCATGGCAGCGGAGGGCGCCTTCAGCGATGGCAGCGACGCCGTACTTTCGGACGGCGAGGGCATTACGGCGTCGAAAGACTGCCGAGCGCAGGTCCCCGACCTCGGAAGGTTGTCCGGCAGGGCGGCTATGGGGAAGACCCCCGGCGACGCAAGCGCTACACACCCTACACACACTAAGCACACTAAGTCCAACCGAACCTCGACGACGTTGACTTCTCGGAAAGAGGCACAGATAGAACGGTCCGACTCGGTGTCCTCTGGGCGCTCTCGATCGAGATCGCCTCATGACGCAAGGCAATCATCCACTCTTGCCAAGAGTGCCTCGCTCCCTAGATTAACGGAAGTTCGATCGTCGGAAGACGAAGACGACTTCCACCCCCAGGCCGCGCTCCAGGAGACCGAGGCCGCAGTTAACACCAGCGAGGCCCCACGCTCGAAACAAGGTACCTCTCCCGACCCTCGACGCCAGGCGTCGAAAGTCTCTGGGGCCTCCAAGGGGCAGGGAAAACATTTTTCCACGCACGGGGAGGGGGGGAAACAGCGGAAAGCACAGCCTTACACTCCTGTAAGACCGTCCTTCCACCCTAAGCAGACAGACAAACATAAATCTACTGGGACATCAACATCCAGCAAGGGTACCCTTGATAAGTCCTCTAAGTTGCCTACTAAAGTCATACCCTATTCCAAAGAATGGTCCAGTGAAGACATAGACAGGGTCATGTCAAGGATGTCTTCCTTAGCTGATTTTTATGACAAAAACCCAGAACATTTCCTTTCCTATGACCCTCAAGAGGCCACACCCTCAGGCTCCTCTGATCCTATCCCCCTAAGTAAAAAGGCCCGGTTCGAAAGACCTGAACCCTTCGAGGTGCAGCCTTACTCTACTCCACACCCCAGATACCAAGGACAGCCTTTCCCTGAAGGGGACCAGGAGTTTACAATTATGGAGGAACAAACCGGGACTGAATACTATGCGGATGATGAGGACCTGGAGGAGGTAGAAGATGAGCAGGAAATTTACAGAGTAGATTCCCCGGTAGAGAGCGAAGCCCCAGTTACCGACTCGCCAGTTGATAACCAGCCCCTCCTTAATGAAGTTCTCGCTCGCGCAGCAGAACATTTTCACATCGACACCCACGGTGTACAGGAGGAAAGGGACTTCGCAGAAGAGTTGGTGGGAGAGAGGAGGCCGGTCGCTCAGACCATCCCTATCCTTAAATCCATCCAACGTAGAATAGATCCATCCCTGGTGAATCCTAACCTCACCAGAGCCGTCAACCCCAGAGTCGAAAAACTTTTTCGGGCAGCCCAGTCTGACCCTCTTTATATAAGAGGACATCTTAAACCAGACTCCCTAGTGGTTACCAACACTCGGAAGAGGGCTGGGAAACCCTTATCGTCGTCAGAAGCTCCTCCCGACAAGGAGAGCAAAAGACTGTACGGGTTTGGCAGGAAGGTAGCCTCAACGTCCGCCTACCAAGCAAGGATTGCAAACTCCACCACCCTGTTGGCAAGTTACAACTGCCATCAATGGGAAGAGGTCGCGGCGCTCATAGCCTCTGCTCCTGAACCGTTAAAGGGCCAGTTGGCTCGGATCTCGGCAGAAGGGAGAGCCGTGTCTGGTTGCATATTAAAAGCAACTTTCGACGCCGCGGACTACGCAGGAAGATTGATAGCAGAAGGTACTGTTATCAAGAGACATGCGTGGTTACGGCAGTCGGGGTTCAAAACAGAAACCCAGGCTTCATTAATAGACAAGCCGGTGGAACCCGATCTATTGTTTGGGAAAGCGGTCGAAGACGCACTTAAGAATGCCAAGGACGAGTACGAGACTCTCAAATCCCTTGGCCAGCTTACCAACAAACCCCCTAACCAGAGGGGGAACAGTAATTTTCGTTGCCCACGTGGCCAAAATTCACAAAGAGGCAACTATGCCCAAGGACAGGGTACACAATGGAACAACAACCAGCAGTCTACCCAAAGTTATGGCAGGGGTAACAAGAGAGGTCGTGGAAGAGGCAGAGGCAGCCCCAACAAGGGAGGTGGCACGCCTCCACCAAAGCAGTGACGCTCAGTTCAGGGTCCCTTCTCACGCAACCCCAGTAGGGGGACGCATTTCCAACTTCACCCAGGCTTGGGAAGGGATCACCTCAGACAGATGGGTACTGTCAACAGTGTCCACAGGATATTGTATAGAATTACTGCAGCGTCCCCGGAACCACCCTCCACGACAAAAAGTACACTCCTTAGAACATCAGAAGATCCTTCTCGAGGAGATCGCCATTCTGCTAGAAAAGGACGCGATAGAACTCGTCCCAGGACACCAGGTAAACAAGGGTATCTATTCAACTTACTTCCTTGTGCCAAAGAAAGATTTAACAATGTGCCCAGTATTGGACTTACGGCCTGCCAACAAGTATGTCAAGCCCCAAAAATTCCGTATGACCACGCTACAAGAGGTAATCCCCCTCCTAAAAAAGGGGGATTACATGGCAACCTTGGATATGAAAGATGCTTATTTTCATATTTCCATGCTCCCAGCCCACAGAAAATACTTGCGCTTCAAGGTGGACAGTCGCCACTACCAATTCAAGGTACTGCCCTTCGGGATAGCTTCAGCACCAAGGGTATTCACCAAGGTACTGGCGGTGGCAGCTGCACACCTACGCAGGGAGGCAATCCCAGTGTACCCTTATCTGGACGACTGGCTCATAACGGGGGAAACCCCAGGAATTTGCAGGTCAAACATTCAGAGGACTATCGACCTCCTCCACGAATTAGGCTTCTCTATCAACGAGAAAAAGTCAAGTCTGGTGCCAAGCACCTCAAAACAGTTCCTAGGAGCAATCCTAGATACTCAGAAAGGGTTGACCTTCCCTTCGGAAGAGAGAATTCGGAATATACTACTGCAAATTCCACATTATCAGTCAGGTCAACAAATAACGGTACGCAAAGCAATGCGGTTACTGGGCATGATGGCGTCATGCATTTACCTGGTCCCCCACGCGCGTCTGCGCATGCGTCCCATGCAGGAATGGTTGGCGAAACAGTGGTCTCAGGCAAGTGGTCAGTGGGACGATCTAGTGGTCGTTTCGCCAACACTCGTACAGAGCTTACACTGGTGGACAAGAGAGAATCTCGCAAGGGGAAAACCCTTTTACGATCCCGTAGTACAGGCAGTGGTGACTACAGATGCATGCCTGACTGGGTGGGGAGCTCACCATCTCCACCACACAGCTCAGGGTCTCTGGTCTCACTCAGTAGCCAAGAACCACATCAACCTGCTAGAGCTTCTGGCAGTATTCCGAGCGCTTCGGGCGTTTCGAGCCCCATCTGCTAAACTTGTCGGTGCAGATCCGGACGGACAGCACGACAGCCATGTTCTATCTGAACAAACAAGGAGGGACTCGTTCGCCAAATCTGTCCAAGCTTGCCCAGAAAATCTGGATATGGGCACTCAGACGGAACATCTTCCTGTCATCACAACATGTTCCAGGGGAGCTCAATTCCCTAGCGGATGCCCTAAACAGAGACTCCCTCCCAGAAGAACACGAATGGGTCCTTCACAGAGATATCGTAGAAGATCTCTTCTCTCAGTGGGGTTTCCCCAGTATAGACCTATTCGCCAAAAGCGAAAACAAACAATGCCCAGGATTTGCATCCAGGTTCCCCCAGCCAGACTCCCAAGGCAACGCCCTGTGGATGAACTGGTCAGGGATGTTTGCGTACGCTTTTCCACCAACTCCTCTCATCAGGAAGGTGGGGTACAAGATGAACAAGGAATCGATGACGCTCATCCTAGTTGCTCCCATGTGGGCGAGACAACCATGGTTTCCACACCTACGCAGGATGGCGGTGTGCGAGCCCATCAAACTCCCAGCCTGGTACAACCTACTGTCCCAGCAACAAGGTCAAACAGTGCACCAGGAACCCAACTCAATGAACCTGGCAGCATGGCTCCTGAGGTCATAGAGTTTGGGCATCTCAATTTACCACAGAGGTGTATGGACATCCTAAAAGAATCCAGGAAACCAAACACAAGGCACTGTTATTTTGACAAGTGGAAGAGATTCGTTATTTGGTGCCAGAATAAACAAATCAACCCAGTTGATTGCACTCCTTCCAACGTTGTAACATACATGCTCCACCTGATGGACGCAGGTTTGGTTTTTAACTCTCTGAAAGTACACCTGGCAGCCCTCTCGGCTTACACCACATCCCATAACAAAGTATCGTGGTGGAAAGTACCAGTAGTTAAAGCCTTCATGGAAGGAGTAAAGAGACTTCACCCTCCTATTTCGAACCCACCGCCAGGATGGGACCTCAATGTGGTGCTAGCTAAGCTCATGGGCCCCCCTTTCGAACTCATGCATAAAAGTAGTCTCAAACACCTGACTTATAAAACGGCCTTCTTAGTAGCCATTACCTCTATAAGAAGGGTCAGTGAAATTCAGGCTCTGTCAGTGCAGGATCCTTTCTTTACTATCCACAAAGACAAACTGGTTTTACGCACACACCCTAGGTTCTCACCTAAATTTATATCTAAATTCCATGTAAACCAGTCCATCGAGCTTCCGGCTTTCTTCCAGAACCCGCAAAGCTCAGCTGAGGTGAAACTACACACCCTTGATGTGCGTAGGGCGGTCCTCTACTATGTAAATAAAACCAGACCGCTAAGGAAAACAGATCAACTGTTTGTCTCCGTAGCTACAGGCAGAGAGGGGGATCGCGTCTCTAAAGGCGCGATCTCGAAGTGGATTATCAACTGTATACAGCTGTATTACTCTCTTTCTGAAAAAACTCTGCCTTTTACGCCAAGGGCCCATTCTACTAGAGGCATTGGGGCCACTCTGGCTTTCATTGCAAATGTTCCCCTCGACACCATTTGCAAAGCAGCTACTTGGAGCTCTATTCACACTTTTACTCAGCATTACTGCATTGACACTCATTCCAAGACAGATACACAAGTGGGACAAGCGGTTCTAAGACACCTGTTTGCTCATGACCCTTCTCACATCCCACCTCCTTCTTCGGGTACTGCTCGCTAATCTATGCACAGCATGTGATCTAAGCAGATTCCACAAGCCTCAGAAGGGATACATTACTCACCGTAATCGTATTTCTGATGCTTGTATCTGCTTAGATTCACATGCGACCCACCCTTCCTCCCCTCCGAGAGAAGGCGCATGATTGCTTGTAGTCTTACCTTTCTGTCTATCTGCTTGGATTATCTGTACTCACGCTACTCCTCATGCTTCCTCATGTCAGAAAAAATACAATCTGAGGATCCTAGACGCGTGAGGGATCTTGGGTACAGTGGACGTCACACTAGGGATAGTATTACTGGCACGCCTGTGTCGACGCCCATTTTCGAGTTTCGAAAAACAAACTGTAATACTCCGCAGCTTCCACTAGATGTCGGCCTATGCACAGCATGTGAATCTAAGCAAATACAAGCATGTCTGGCATAGGGCACTTAGGTGTTGGGAGGAGCTGATGCAGAACTGCGCTGCGTGACCTGGTGGCAGAAACGCTGCGTTGGGAGATAGATATCAAGATGAGGAATCAGTGGGAGGAACATCCATCAGAAAAAACATTACTGAGTGGCAAGTAATGCTGTTCTTCTGATGGATGTTCCTCCCACAAATTCCTCATCGCTGTTCCTATCTGCTCCTCTTGACGGATAGCTTGTTCACCTTCATAAATTCTGCAGCCTCTCAGCAACAGTGTGTGAGGGGGGAAAGGCGGAATTGAGGTCATGGGGCTCAGTGCCTCAGTATATACTTGCCCCAATGTCCTGTCCGGCTTGGGGTGCTTTGAGGTTTTGGGCAGAGCCAATAGAGAGCTGCGCCTCCTATTGATGGAAACGTTTCTGAAGACCAGATATGTAGGAGATAGATTATCATAGATCAGGAATCCAGGTGAGGAACATCCATAAGAAAGAACATTGTCGAGAGGTAAGTAATTTTTTCTTCCGGTTTCATGGACTGCTGTTCCTCAATTCCTTTAAAGGGAAGGAGTATGGGTGGTGGCCATGTGTATGTCCCCTGACTTGAGAAGGAAGCTAATTGCGGATAACCAGGGGATCCTCCACATAATACCACAGTCCCAAAACATGATAGCTTGGTGAGGCGCCTCTCCCCCTTGGTCATCCCACTTGAGGTTCTCAGAAAGAGGCAGGGGACATTATCACAGTGCAAATAAATGACAATATGTCTAGGACCATTGGAACTGCACATTGTCCATCACAGTGAGTACTTTCTTCCAGATAAATGTTGCAGGTGCACCTAATATTTTAATCATTTAGATACTATGGGGAGGAGAGTGTTATCAGTTTGTGTTTTATCTCCACCTCCGCATTGCGTTGCTGCCATGTTTAATTTTTTAACTTTTTATTCTGGACGAGAGTATATTGTGAAATCCATTTCAGATCTTTGTTCCAAGTCGCAGCAGGTTGCTTGATCTATGTTGTTTTTGTATTTTTTAGGGTGAGCCAAGACAAGATGGTGATGAAGAAGCTGGCGCTGCACAGGATCTTAACCAGGGTGTGAATCGACTGATGGCAGCCATGAGGGACATGCTTGCAAATATTCAATTCCAGGAGCCGCCGCGGGATGACAACCATAATGGAGAAGCTGATGAGGATTGGGACTGAATCAGCATGTTTCTTGTAGCTGAGGAAAAATTAAATGTGCATAATACTGAATGTCAATAAAGTTTAATAAATGATCACAAGATGCAGTTGGCAGGCACAACTTTTTTGTAGTCTGTATTCTGCTTCATGAGCACAATCTTAAGGCATGCAGACCTGATTTAATTGACAAAAGAACATTAATGTAAAATTGTTCAGCTTTTAGATGCAGATGGATTGCCTCTGATACTTACATTCCTGGAAGTTACATTAACTAGCTCTCAGGTTAAGACTTACAAGTAGTTATTTTCACTATAAGCATGCATACCTTTCATCAGGTCCCAGATAAGATTTTTAAGTGAGTGTATCTTACTAAATATTTTTCAAACTTTGGAGTGTTAAGATTGTTGGGAGTGGAAAAGTGATTCCTGTTTCAAATGGGGTATTTGTTAGGAAATTAAAAACATATTTAAACTACAAAACAGATGCCTTTTGTATTATACTTAATTGCACCTATTAATGCAATTTAAAAGATGCATTTTTACCTAATAGTTCCTCTTCATATCAGGGAATAACACAATTGGAACTCCTCTTGCACTGCTGTGCTTAGTACCATTGATTAGAACACATCCGTGTAGCTATGTGGATGGAAGAAGGCCTAGCACCGGTTTTTCATGTTTTTTGTTTGGATTATTTTTACTCTAGTTGGGAGTATTTGCCTGCTTTTAGAAAATGTGACTGATATGCTGCTAATCAATTTCCTGATGCACACCTTCTTTTGTGCAGATACATAGTGGATCACAACGTAAGTTTGTGTCATGTATTATTAAATGAGTACAAGATGAAGCAACAATGTTTTGGGTCTCAATGTACTGTGGTGATGGAGGACATTGCAGTAGTACTTTTTTTGTTATCAGTAGCTATTGGTTCATATAAACATTTGTGACACACACCTTAAACAAATATCTAAACATGTATATGATACACATTAGTAAAAATGAAGCAATGGCAATAAAATACCATATTGACATTCATAGGGATAGACTCAAAGGGCAAATCTTCAGCTATTAAGATATCATAAAATGAATCCTGAAAGAGGTGTCATCTTATTACCATTGTTTCATATCAGAATGTAAAATCATCACTCTCCTTTATATCATTCCGTCTTTTCTCTGTGTGATTAGATATGCGTATCTGAAACAAGATTGTTGGTAAGTTGGTAAATTGTAGCCTCCAAACATCTCAAATAGCAGCCTTTTCTCATTGAGGTCTTTACACCCATAACTTGATTAAATCTGTATAGCGTACTTCTATTTTAGTATCATGTTCTGCAGGGTTTCTGTGTTAGTCTGGTCTTTACATAATCTACAGTGTCACATCTTGTAGAACACCTTCCAACTACCTCATTACTAACAACTTTATTAAATCTGATCTTCATGAATGTTTGACACAGCTGTGTGCTATGAATAACAATAAGCTATTATATCCTGTAGTCCTCCTCCACCACTAATGTATAATGCTTTACTGAAAACAGGCTTGAAATCAGTTGGTAAAAATTCCTTTTTTCTTTCTCCAGCAACTTCTCTTTAACAACGATACAAAATGTAACATAGACTTTAAAAGTGGACATATTAGTCTTAAGTTCTTCCAGGAGAAGGACTCCACATTCACCATATACTTTGTTTGCACAACCATTACAGCAAAAGAGCACCTCATGCAAAGGTGTCATCAGTGAAGATCCCCAAATGATATTTTAGCTCCAAAAGACAGTGCTCTGTTTCATAATCTTTTCCACAAAAAACTGTAACTGTAAGCTTACTTCAGGTTGTGAGTAAACTATGAATGGTGCCAGTATAACATGCGCTTGTCCTGTTATAGGTATAGAGTTCTTGTCACATGAGATAAGTAAATGAGCATGAGATATTTGCAGTATCCATTTGATTTATTGGGCATATCAGTGGTTTGCCCTTAAGTTTTGCCAATTCGTGTTTCGACCTATTCAGTCTTTTTCAAGGCAAAATATGTTCCCCTTAACTCAATTGATGTACTGCCTCGTTGCGTTGTCAGTATATGATTAGTCGGATTGGGAAGGTCCCGGTAGTTCCTCTAAATAAACCGGTTTATTTACAGGACCTTCCCAATCCTACTAACCATAGGAATTAAAAACAGTACAGAGTGTTGCGAAAATGTTCATCTAGCTGCTCCTTTATGTATGTGGGTCCTTCAAAACCTTGCTGGTTGCATCAAAACATGCTATAATTTGAAATACAATGTACAAAATAATCAAATCTGGGATAGATATGGTGAGCACGGGCAGGGAACATTTTTCATGATGAGCATCAAAGACCCTATTAGCAACCTGACTATATCCTTCACTGAAAATGTGTGTGGTATTCTAAAGGGAAATGCTTTGCACTTTCACAAAATACTTTTTCTCCTGATTTGATAACTTTGTTACGCTCACCTTAGCTCTGCAGGAGCACCTGGAACCTCTCGAGGGTTGGGACAAGGGCCTCCTAGACCAGCAACTGCTGTACCGGAGCTTCCCCTATGACAGAAACACTGGCGTTAGAGTGGAGTGCATCAAGATCCCCACACCTTCCCTGTGACCCAAAACCCTTGGGACTACGCTCACCTGTGTTATAGGATAAGGGCGCTCTCCGTCCTGCCTATTCCTCAGGCAGGGGCACGTGTAGAAGACCAGTTGCCTCACTGGTCATAGCTGTGGTTCCCACCCAGACCTGCTGTGGCGTGGTAAGTATCTGGCGATGTGGCAGTGCTCCCACCTGGTCTTTGCCACAGTCTCAATACGTGCCTTTACACTGTGCACATTGTCTTTACAGTTCAATTAGTGTTCATGTACAATGCATGCTTCTGCATTGATATACTGTTCTTTAGCTGCCTGGGTTCTCTGTGCACGAGCTGTCTCTTTGCAGTGTTCTATTATCCTTTGCTTCTCTGTGCGTGTGCTTTTCCTTGCTTTCTTTCTCTTAGCGCGTGATTCGCTATGCTTTCTTTCCACTCTTCGTATTGGTATGGGTTTTGTAGTTTATTAATGCAGCCTTAAATGTGCGCAGCGTTTTTGGCTTATCGTGCGCAGCTTTGCATGTGCGCGGAGTGTCTGGCTTGGTGCGCGCTGCTCGATAGGTGCGCATCACTAACTGTTCTTTGTTTCTTCCACAGGTGCGGTGTAATGATGCTTCCTGACCGGAGCGGGATTCGAAGACTTGCAGGAGCGTGCTTCCTGACCGGAGCGGGATCCGAAGGCTGGCAGGATCGTTCTTCAGGAGAATCCACAGGTAAGCGAAATGATAATCCGACCCTTGAATAAAGTTTCTTCTTCTTCTATTGCAGGAGCTGGTACCGGTGAGCGTTACGCGGAAAACCAGAGTAACGCGAAGCAAGGAGAAGCGATCTGGGTGTGGTTTATATACCTGGCCACTCCTGACCACGCCCAAGCCTCCCCAAAGCTTCCCTGACATATCCAATAGCTAACGCTATGTATGTAGCTCTCCTCCATGTTGGGGGAGACAGAAAGTGACTACCCCCCAACATTACCTAGTGGAAAATGGATGTGGCACCATGCCTGGGCCCAACTATGTTTCCCAACCCTGACACCTGACACCTGAACTGGTATGAGCCCCCACACAGTGTCCATGGGGCCTATGTGACCCAATGGGATTTCCTAATATTTGTGCATGAATGCTGGGATTGGGGTTGGAGGTACCCATGGAGCTAGTGGTTGTGACAAACGTTCTCTTCGAGGAACTGATCACTGTGACAGTCTCTCTGAATAGGCTAGGCAAAGGGTGGACCACCACTTGGATCACAGTACTGGCCTCGCAGGTGATATATGGTCCATCCCTAATTGCATTAACTACATCCCTAATCACGTGGGCTCCCACCCGCAAAGTAAGCAAGAACCTTCCCCATTTGGTATAACCATACATTGTCACCGATTGCTCAAGAGTAATTGAAACTTCATTCCCAACACATGGCTAGGATGTGGTACAAACAACTTGGAACTATTCAAAGGGTCAAGTTAATCACCCAGCTCGGATACACCCACTCTAACTATAAATCCTACAATCATGGAGAAGGATGAGTATGAAAGGAGGCCCCATTAGAGCACAGGCATGTGAGTTTGGAGTTGGTTGGCCTATATTGAGAGAGGCACAAAGAGAAAATGGATAAAGACAGAGGGCAGTTGGTGTGAGAGTGAAGAGGAGAAGGTGGAACATAAAGGCAGAAAGATGAGCGAAGGAGAAGAAAAAACAGGAGAGAGGAGAGAAAGGAGTGGCGTGTGGGTGAGAGATATGAGAAGGAGGAGAAAGAACAGGGGGAGAGAAAAGGATAGGTAACCTCAGGATGGAGCCAGATAAAGGTGGGAAGGAATAGGAAAATCATCAGAGGAGTGGAGAGGAAGGTCAATACGGAGAGGGATGATAGAGGAGAGGATGTAAGAATATAACAGAGAAAGGAAGGAGTGTACAAGAGTGAGGGGAGGATTGACATGGCCACCAGAAGGTAGGAAGGTAGGAAAGTGTTGAACATGTACAGAAGGGTTTTTTCTGACCTGGTGGTATAGGATGCAGCCAAAAGACTGAGAAGTGTGTTAAAGATGGAGGAAAGTTAATGAAACCCTAGCTGCAGAGGTTCCACACAAAGACTGAAGTTAAATTTTATTGTTGCTTTAGAGAATGATGCCTGTCCATTGTACGATAGCCAAAGGGTTGTGGTGCCTAGTAGCAGAAGTACAGGTGGACCAGTGTGACACCAGTGATGCCCAAGAAAGACCCAGACCAAGAAAGAAATTCTCAAAAGTACTAGAAAATCCCAGAGACTGGTAGTGATTGTTTCAACTAATCAGGGCAGCAGCTCTCAGCCGAGGAAGCAATGGATGGACTCAGGACTTCGGTCCTAATAAAACTAGAATTCTGAGCAGAGATCCCAACAGTAATTATTTTGGCCCAAAGGCCGGCCACTCTTTGTACCCCTCATTTAGTTCTCCTACAAGGAATCCCCCATTAGTCTTAACCCTAACCCTCATCTATTGTGATACGAGAAATAATGTCAATAAAATAAGTAGTTTCTAGTTATTTGCTGTTCCCTCGATCATCAGACCACACTTTGCATGATCCCATCAAACAGCTTCACTTTCTTACCCATTTCAGGTGATCACGATTATAACTCTTCTGAGCTCACCATTCATCTCAGTGGAAGTCATCTACTCAATTGCACATATAAGCCGCCCACTTCTCATTTATTTTGGCTGGTAGTTCTACGAAAGGATTCCATACTCACTTAAACTTGATTTCACAAAACTTCAGTAATTTGATTGAGCCCTACTTCATAATGGACATTTGGGATTCTGACCTATATAAAAACAACCATGGTCAGTGTTTGGAATTAAAACCGGAAACAAAGACAAAAAGTAGTTGACCACACTCCAAGCTCCCTGGGCCTACAACACCCAGGACTCTGCCTGTAAGTGTGGTATCTATCTGGAGCACTGTGATTGGCTCCCAGAGCGACATGTGACACACTGCATCCCTTATTCAGTAGGTGTCCAAGCCCCATAAGTCCCGACCTGCTGGGCCTTCGACTGATGAGTCTAGATGTGACTCTCCTCAGAGGAAAAAGGCCAAGCGTTCAAGGTCCAGGAGTGGTTCCCGCCACTTTTAATTAAGTAATTTATTTTGATTTATTTGCATTTTTAAAGCTCTCACACAGCCCGGGGGCATCGAGGAGTTGTAACAGGAATATGTCTCTTAGTTGCGTATTTATAACGTGCTTAATACCCGGAGGATTCTAAGCGCGGACCCGGGGATTGAACCTGTGTTGCTTCTTGTTTCCAAGGCGAGCACGTTGCAGCTGAGCTATCCTCCCGGGACAATGGCGTCCCGGGAGGAAGACTTGTCCTCCTTGTCGAAGCACTCGAGGAGAAGGCGCCTTCCTTGTCATCTTCAGGCGGCACCCCTGAGAGGGTGAGTTGGCCATCCAAAAAATCGACACCAGCTGACTGGGAAGCTTTCGGCGTGGAAATGCTTACAATTTTCTAAAAGCACAGCAAGGCCACGTCCGCGCCTTCTGTTGAAGCCAAAAGGGAATGGTCTCGACCGGATACCCGTGTCATCCGCCGTCACGCCCATAGCCGAAATTGGTGGATACTTCCGCGTTGGAGCTGGAGACACAGAGGTAGGGTGTTGTAGTCCCTTCTCTGTGTTTTCTTCCACCCCCAGTTACGTAGCACAGCGCCACTGGGAGTATTTAACTCCCCGCCTCCCGGTTGATGCTGCGTTGCAATCATCTTTGGATGCTTTCCTGTTTCCGGGTTTCCTCGCTCCAATCCTCTGCTGTCCGCCTTCGTATCTGCCAGAGGGTTTCCCTGTTCTCCTGTGTTCCTGTTTTCCTCGGAACGCTACTCTTCGCTTCATTTTTCCTACCGGTGCTCCAAGCGGTACGCTGCTGTGCTTTATCTCTTGGCGGGTTCTGTTTCCGTCTCTCTCTCTCTCTCTCTCTCTCTCTCTCTCTCTCTCTCTCTCTCTCTCTCTCTCTCTCTTTTGATTGCAGGGATTTTCCTGTACTCTCTATCTGCTGGGCTCCTCTGAGCTCTGCTTACTGCTTACCTTCTCCCTCTTCCTGGATCCAGTGCCATATCTTCGAACTGCCACAAGGAGCTTCCGACTTCCCTGACACTGCTACTCCTTGGCTTCGACTTCTTGGACATTCTATGCTACGAGCTCTGCTGCTTGCCTCTCACCATTGCTCCTATCAGCGATTGTCCTGTCATCTGGATTGGAAGGGTTGACGCTACACCACAGGGTTTTTTCCCCTTTGGGTTTTTCCCTGATTTCTGGCTTGGTTCCGGAAAGGGAGTCACGGGGCAGCTGTTCAAACAGCAGTCACTGTGGCTTCCCTCCGTGACAAGCATATCCATCTAAAGAAGGGGAGAGACTACCTTGGACGACGACGCCTACAAGAGACCGACAACTCAGACAGCTCAGGTGAGGAGAGTGTGCTTACAGGGGAGAAAGAGATTGGGTTGCACCCTTCGCCACAGAATGCAACGCCAAAAGGTCTAAAGATGTCTGCTGAGGAACAGGTCCAAGAGCTGTGGAAGGTTTTCCAAGCAATGTCTCAGGAGCTACAAGGAGTAAAGACTGAGAATGTTCTGTTTAAACAGATGGTATCGGCTAGAGAACCTGTCCCCCTGGAATTACCACCCATGGCGCTGTCCCCTGGGTAATTCGATGGCTCTTCCAAAAGGGTGAAGGAGTTTCTGGAAGCATGCATGGTTTATTTCACCTTTAGGCCTTGTACCTTCACTACAGATCAAGCCCGGGTGGGTTTCCTAATTTCAAATATAACAGGAAACGCACTGTCCTGGGCTACACCATTGGTGACCAGTGGAAACGCCATTTTGCAGGATTTTCCCTGGTTTCAGAATCTACTGAAACAGACTTTTGAACGGCCAGAGCTGTCCTTCACCGCCTGTGAAGATTTACTGGATGTCAAACAAGGCTCTCTGGATGAATTGCCATATATCTCCTCCTTCAAAACTTTGGCAGCCGGAGCAGGGTGGCCCGAAACAGCACAATATGCCGTATTCAGGAGTGGATTGAAGGAAGAAATCAAAGATGAGTTGGGCTGCTCTTCACATAGGATATCGTCTCCAGGAAAGAAGGGCGGAGCGTCGCAAACAACCCTGGTTATACTCCAGAACCCTCTGCACACTCACTCCCTGCTCGCTCTACTGCTACTTCTTCCGAAGAACCAATCCAGATCGGCGCCATCAGAGCACCTTTATCCGCTGCTGAAAGACGTCGCAGAAGAGAGAAAGGACTATGTGCCTACTGCGGTTCAGACCAACACCTTCTCAAGGACTGCACAGAACTGCCAAACAAGAGGTTGGGAAACGAATACCCTCGGCGTCAGTAGGGACAAGCGACCGGGGGTCTCCCAACATTTCTCGTCGTCCCTATGTCTCTCTTTCAGTTTCCTCTCCCGAGTCTAAAGATGACTCCAGACTCATGGTGATTCCTGTACATCTTGACCTAGAGAGCAGACAATTAAAAACCCTAGCTCTACTGGATTGTGAAGCGGCGGGTAACTTCGTTGACACCCTGTGGGCAGACAGGGTGGGTCTCCGGCGGATACCACGGAAAGAAGGTCAGAAGGTTGAAGGAGTGGATGGGTCACCATTTGTAACGCTCACCTGATTCCCGCAGAGGCGCCGGTCTTGACTGGGTGAATGCCGTATCTTCAAAGGTGATGTGGAACACACGGTTGGCTCTTTGGGCTGGACCTCTGTGCACTGTATGTCTGACTCGAAGAGTAAGATGTCTGCAGATAGAAAATACTGGGATTAATGAACTGGGGTTATTGGGTGCCTCTCTCCTCTTCCCTTTCTCTTCTCCTGTAGAACCCCAAAGGTTAACACCCTCACCTTAGGTAAGTGAACGCCGAGCTCTCCATCTGCCTCGGGGCAGGGTGCCGTAACCAGTTTCTTCACTGGATAAGGGTGCAGGCCTCTTGACCTCAGAGGACTGCTGTCCGTCGTTAACTGCACGAACGGTAAGTTCTGGGCACTTCAAATGTCTTAAAAGTCTTTTGTAATGATATCTCTTGTTTTGCAGGGTTCCGGCAATGGCGGATGGCGGGCTGATGAGAGTTGAGGATCGAACCCGCGTGAGGAATAGAAGCGCCTGGAAGCACGTAAGTAAGCGCTTGTAGCCTGCTTCACGATGCGCACTAACTGTCCCTTTTATCTTGCAGGTACAAGTTCTGAGCTTTAGAGAAGCTGAAGGGTGCTGGAATACCCACTGGATTCGGCGTGGGAAGGAGTAATGGCACGTGAGTAATAAAGTTGCCCAATGTCTTTAAACGCACCTTCTTTTGTCTTTCAGATGCGGGATGCAGCGCCGAAGGCCTCCGGAGCGTGCGAAAAGCTGGTAAGCTTTTGTCTTTCAGATGCCGGAATGCAGTGCGAAGACCTCCGGAGCATGCGAAGAGTAGGTAAGCCTTTGTCTTTCAGATGCCGGAATGCAGCGCGAGGCGTTGGTGACAGCCGATGGACCAGGTAAGAGATGCGCTGCCACTGAAGACCGTAGTGCTAACCTGTTCTTTCTTTGTCTTTACAGGTGCTGCTGAAGACTGGATTCCAGGATGGTAAGCCTTTGTTCCCTTAGGCCCAGGATCAGAAGCAGAAGACACGATGAGCGTTCTGCTGCAGAGAATGCAGAATAACGCAAAGCAAGATTCATCCATCGGGTGTGGTTTAAATAGCCTCCTGTAGTGCTTGGGTGTCTCCTTCCACAGCCACGCCTAGGTAAGAAAAGAGTTCCTGCTTTCCAGAAGAGTTCCAGTGTTCTGAACCTAGGGAGTGGCTCCTGCCCCACCCAACAGGAAAAGTAGTCCCAAACAGAAGAGGATCAGGGGTTCAACTGGCAGGTAAGTAAGCAGCATGGTCTGCTGCAGGTAAGTCCACCCAAGCATTATGAGCCCGGCGCTTCCAGCGCTGGGACTGGGCATCTTTATGAGCCTGGTTCCACTGGCGCCAGGACAGGGTCCAAAAGGTCCCAATTGGGACTGGCTGGCACTCGGAACCGGGGTTATGGGTCTGCTTCCAAGGGAGTCGGGCAAGTCCTGATCTTTTGGAAGCAGAGATCATGACACCATTGTCTTCTGGTCCCATTACCCATACCACGGATGAACTTTCCTTGACGATAAACCAACACAAGGAAGTCTTATGTTTTGACATCATCAGGGCCGCCCATTATTTTGGGCATCACATGGCTCCGTAGACATAATCCACAGATAAACTGGACCGAGAATCAGCTGAGTTTCAGTTCCCCGTATTACGCAACCAACTGTTTTCTGTTGGAGAGTCGGGGAGATCTACAGCCGGTTAAGATTTTTTCCAACAGCCACGTGGGAGTCCACGCATTACCCATTTTTTGCTCAGGGTTTTCCAAGGTGTTTCAGGAGTGCCTTCATGCCAAATTGCCGCCTCATCGGCCAGAGGATTGTACCATCGACCTGTAACCCAATGCCCTGGTTCCGTTTGGTCGGATGTTCTCTCTCTTCCGCAGACAGAGAACCAGGTTCTTCGGAAATACTTGGATACCAATAAGGAGAATGGCATAATACCTTCAAAGTCCCCTGCAGGAGCTCCTTTATTTTTCATCACGAAAAGAGACTCTGCCGACCTTCGACCCTGTATAGACTACCGGGGCCTAAATAAGGTTACCATTCGTGACAGGTATCCGATGCCCCTTATCAATGACATCATTGAGGCTGTACAAGGGGCTAGAGTATTTACCAAGCTTGATCTTCGAAACGTATACCATCTGCTACGGATTTCCAAAGGAGACGAATGGAAAACAGCATTCCATTCCCCTCTGGGCTTGTTTGAATATAAGGTAATGCCGTTCGGATTGGTGAATGCCCCAGCGGCATTCCAGAGATTTATGGACAGAATGTTTTCCGACATGCTTTCAATATCAGTCATCATTTATCTGGATGATATCTTGGTTTTTTCCCCTAACATGAGGGATCACATCGAACAAGTCCAGCAAGTTCTGGATCGCCTTCAAAAGAACAATCTACTGGTCAAGGCAGAAAAATGCAGATTTGCCGTACCTTCGGTGCAATATTTTGGATATGTTCTGTCTGAAGAAAGGATCGCCATGGACCCAGACAAGGTACACGCCATTCTCGTCTGGTCGGCCGCTACTTCTGTCCGGGAGGTGCAGCGATTCTTGGGACTTTCGAATTATAACAGGATATTAATTACGAACTTTTCAGAAGTGGTGTTTCCCATTACCCGATTGCTCAAGAAGTAAGCCTACCCGTTTTCCTGGTCCGCTGAGGCAGAGAAGAGCTTCTGTTGTCTGAAAAGCCTTTTCTTCTTGGCCCCGATTTTGCAGCATCCGGATCAGACACTACCGTTTATTCTGGAGACGGACGCATCCGCCATTGCTGTTGGGGCCGTGTTACTTCAGACCATTCAGGAAGTAGAACACCTGGTCGCCTACCTATCTAAAACTCTCTCTCCCAGCCAACTCAATTATTCCGTTCTTGAAAAGGAGTTACTGGCGATAAAATTGGCCTGTGAAGAATGGCGGCACCTCCTCATGGGTGCCCGCCACCAGTTCCTCATCCGCACGAATCACAAGAATCTGAAAGCCTTACAGGAAATGGAATGTTCAAACTCCAGACAGGCAAGATGGGCCTACCTATTTTCAAAGTACGATTTCAGGATCACATACATCCCTGGGTCGCTTAATCGACTAGCTGACGCTTTGTCTCGCAAGGACTCCCACACTGAAACAGTGTCTGTCAAGACCAAGCCCATGTTCCACCGAAACCAGATCCTTGCAATGGTGGGTTCCTTTCTTCAAGAGGTGAAGGCCGCTGTCACGCAAGAGTTGCCTCAAATCTCCTTCCGTCCCGATTCCCTCTTCCAAGTAAAGGATGGATGGGTGTTTTATAAGAAGAAGTGGTATATTCCAGGAGGCCCGCTACGCTGAAAGATCCTGAGATGGTGTCATGGCGCACGTATGGTGGGACACAGAAGCGTAGACGGCACCTTAAAACTCATCTTGAGGTTGTTTCTCTGGCCCAACATAAGAAAAGAGGTGTTTGAGTACGTGAGATCTTGTCCAATTTGTGCCAGGGCCAAGTATGCCTCGGGCAAACCTCTAGGACTCCTCACTCAGGTGGAGAAGCCGACTCGCCCGTGGGGACTCATCTCCACGGACTTTATACTGGATCTGCCGGAATCTGAATCATGTACTTGTATCATGGTGACGCTGGATGCTTTTTCCAAGTTGGCACATTTCTCCCCCTTCCGGGACTCCCTACTGCAACCAAGATTGCGAAGACCTTTGCCCGAGACATTTTCAAATTACATGGTCTCCCCGACAAGATAATTTCCGATCGGGGAAGTCGGTACATTTCCAAATTCTGGACAGCCTTGTGTACCCGATTGGGGGTAGAAAGAGCCCTTTCTTCCGGTTTCCATCCGCAATCCAACGGCCAAACCGAGCGACTCAACGCCACTCTAGAACTATATCTGAGATGTTTCATTTCCCAGCATCAAGACAATTGGGTCTCTCTACTTCCCACGTCAGAGTTCTCTTACAATAATTCCAAGCACTGCGCCACAGGTCTTTCTCCATTTTTTTGTACTTACCGAGTCCACCCACGATTTCTAATACCAGAGGTACTCCGATTTTCCAACTCACCAGCCGCTGAAGAAGTTTTGAGAAATATCCAAGAGGCTCAGACCAGCGCATTGCAAGGATTGGAAGATAGCAGATGAAGGAATAAGGTTGGAGCCGACAGGCACCGTAGAGAATACCCTTCCTGGAGGCCGGGAGACAAGGTGTGGTTATCTACAAAGTACCTTCCCCAATGGACACGACCTTCCAAACTGTCTCCACCCTTCCTGGGTCCTTTCCTCATTCTCTCCAAGGTCAATCCTGTGTCCTATCATCTCCAACTCACCCCTTCTCTTAAACGCATTCATCCTGTTTTTCATTCCTCTCTCCTCAAAACCTACTATCCAGATCCCCACCACCGGACTCTCTCCTGGCAAATTCCTGTGTCTACATCCACCCAGGAGGAGTATGAGGTTTCCGCTATTAGAGATTCTAGGTTTTACTGTGGTCGGTTGGAATACCTCCTGTCATGGAAAGGTTACCCGGAGTTGGAGGACTCCTGTGAACCAGCTTCCCAGGTACATGCCCCTCGGTTGCTTGCCAGCTTCCACCGCTTACACCCGGGGAAGCCGGGGTGGTTGAGTTCTAGGGAGAGGCATACTGTCATCCGCCGTCTCGGCCATAGCCGAATTTGGCGGATACTTCCGCGTTGGAGCTGGAGACACAGAGTTAGGGTGTTTTAGTCCCTTCTCTGTGTTCTTGCTTCCAGCCCCAGTTACGTAGTGCAGCACCACTGGGAGTAAACTCCCCGCCTCCCTGTTGACGCTGCGTTGCAACCCACTTTGGATGCTTTCCTGTTTCCGGGTTTCCTTGCTCCGATCCTCTGCCGTCTGCCTTCGGGGTTCCCTGTTCACCTGTGTTCCTGTTTTCCTCGGAACGCTACTCTTCGCTTCATTTTTCCTACCGCTGTTCCGAGCGGTACGCTGCTGTGCTTTATCTCTTGGTGGGTTCTGTTTCCAGCAGCATCCGTCTCTCTCTCTCTCTCTCCCTCTCTCTCTCTTTTTCCCTCTCTCTCTTGATTTCAGGGATTTTCCCGTACTCTCTTTCTGCTGGGCTCCTCTGAGCTGTGCTTACTGCTTACCTTCTCCCTCTTCCTGGATCCAGTGCCATATCTTCGAACTGCCACAAGGAGCTTCCGACTTCCCTGACACTGCTACTCCTTGGCTTCGACTTCTTGGACATTCTATGCTACAAACTCTGCTGCTTGCCTCTCACCATTGCTCCTATCAGCGATTGTCCTGTCATCTGGATTGGAAGGGTCGACGCTACACCACAGGGTTTTTTCCCTTTTGGGTTTTTCCCTGATTTCTGGCTTGGTTCCGGAAAGGGAGTCACGGGGCAGCTGTTCAAACAGCATTCACTGTGGCTTCCCTCCGTGACAAGCATATCCATCTAAAGAAGGGGAGAGACTACCTTGCACGACGACGCCTACAAGAGACCGACAACTCAGACAGCTCAGGTGAGGAGAGTGTGCTTACAGGGGAGAAAGAGATTGTGTTGCACCCTTCTCCACAACCTGTGAGCCTTCAAGCCCTGGTAAATGGCACAATCCTCATCGGGAGTCTTCGAGGCCTCGTATGGACAAGTTATCTAAGGATCGTTCGAGACATGAAGCAAGTTCACGCTCTTTGTCTCTATCGAAACCGTCCAAACTCTCAATGCCATCGAAGCCGTCAACGCCATTGGCACCGCGCCAGTCGATAGTGCCTGTCAGGTCCTCCACCCCGGTCAGACCCTCGATGCCTTCGGAGCCGTTGTCGACGCCATCCGGCCCAATTTTGCCGGCACAGCCCCTGGTAACGGTGGAACCTCAGAAAAAGGCTGTGTCGAATTCGACAACTTTGAAGCATCTGGCTATTATACCCGAGAAGAGGTGTACCCCTCTGCCAAAGAAAGACTTTAAGTCCCTCACCTCCATCTTTGAGGAGGAGGAACATTCTGATGAGGGTGACGTTCCTTTTGGTCTCAAGTTTGGGACCCCTAATGTACCAGAATGCTCATCTCGGAGAGTAGGATGCAGGATCTTTGTGATACCTTGTATAATGCAAGTGGTATAGACACTTCTCCTGAGTTGGAGTTCGGGAGACCAGACCCGGGGCAGCATGCCGACTCCTCTTACAGATGCCTTATGTCAACAGTTGTGGACTATTTGGGCTGGTACAGACCTACTGCTCATTTTGTATTTTTATTATACTTTATATAGCGCCTTTTACCAAAGCCCTTTACATAAGACAGTCAACAGTACATGAAAATCAGCAATGTAAAACAGTGTTCAGGGTCAGCCTGTATCAATCAATCAGATGAGAAGAGCGGATGGGTTTTTTAGAGGAACAGAACAGTGAATAAGAAGTAATAGAACGAAGAGACGGAGGAAAGCGGTTCCAGTGGAGAGGAGCAAGAACCTGAAAGGAGCGAAAGTGGGATTGAGCACAACTTAATGGGGAACATTAAGTGTAAATAGACCAGCAAAGCTGAGGGGACGAGAAGGAGAATAGAATGAAAGGGGAGATGCAAGATAGTCAGGGGCAAGACCATGGAGAGAATTTAAAACTAGTCAAAGAAAATTATATTGGAGCTGAGAGTAGGACAGCCATCCAAGTGATGCAAGAGAAGAGATTGAATCCCAGTAAGAGAGGAGGCAAAATGAACGAATAGAAGAATGATAGATTGATTTAAGAGGAGCAAGACGTGAGCAGGGGAGACCAAAGAATAGAACAGAACAGTAAAAGAGTTGAGAGAAAACTAGCAAGGAGAGAAGAAGCTTTGTAGCGTGAAAAGTGAGAAATGGGTGAATTTTGCATATGTTGTAAAGATGAAATCGACAGGCGCGCAATGTGAGGGAGATGTGATGAGCAAAGGAAAGATTAGAGTCGAAGTAAACGCCAAGATCATGGGCAGTTGGTAAAATGGAAAGACTAGAGGGGGGAAAGGAAATAGAAGGAAGAGAGCGTGTTGGCGGGAAAGAATAAGACTTCAGTCTTTCCAGCATTTAAAGTAAGAAAGTGAGAGGTCATCCAGGATTTTAATAGCTCAGAGGCAGGATGAGAGAGTGTGATGAATGAATGTCAGGTATGAAAGATGAGATGGAAAGAAAAAGCTGAGTATCATCAGCGTAGAAGTGGTGTGATACTCCAAAGGAAGAAATAATTGGGGAAAGGAAGGAAGTGTATAAAGAAAATAGAAAAGGACCAAGGACTGACCCTTGAGGAACACCATGATCAAGGGAAAAGGAAGAAGAGGTGTTGTCACCCCAGGAGACAGCAAAGGTACGATTAGATAGGTAGGATGAAAACCAGGACAGGACAGACCCATGAAAACCAAAGAGGAGAGAGTGGCCAGTAGCAAAGAATGATCCACTGTGTCGAAGGCAGCCGATAGGTCAAGAAGAATGAGGACGGAGGAGTGTTTTGAGTAACGAGCTGTGAGGAGAGAGTTAGGTACGCAAGTCAAGGCTGTTTCGGTAGAATGGCGGGGACGAAAACCAGACTGAGTGGGGGGGAGAAGAGATTATGATTATGGATGATCAGGATGATCTTAGGGACGCTTTGGATCAGGGTCCCCCTACAGATCCCATTTTGCCATTTCATGTGACTCTGCAGAACAGGGTGGTGAGAAATTGGGAAAGCCCAGAGACTAATCCGGCGGTGAACAAGTCTCTGACAAGAAAATACCGCCCCTCCAGTAGCGGCCCCGGCTACCTGTCATCTCAACCCACTCCTGAGAGTCTGGTGGTCCAGGCAGCCAGGGCTACCTCAAAACAGGCTCCGTAGTATGGCGTTGAAGGTGGCCAACTCCTCTTGTGCCTTGGCGAGATTTTCGTACACTCTGTGGGAGTGGACATCTATGGCGGCTGAACATATTACTGAAGAGGAAGAAAGCGAGGGCTTCCTAGCTCTTGTTAAGGACGGCAAGGAAGCCATGTGTGAATCCCTTCAGTCCGGGTTGGATGTTGCAGACAGTGTCAGCAGGTCCATGGCTATGAGCACCGTAATATGTAGATTTGCATGGTTGCGGAAGTCGGGTTTTGCACTGGATGTGCAGGCTAGACTTCTGAACATGGCATTTGACGCGTTTTACCTATTTGGCAGCAAGGATGAGAGCCTTGAGAAGCTGCAGAGCTCTATAGCAGCCGCCAAGTCTTTGGGCGCCGCTATTCGGCAGCCTCAGCCTTTTCGTCCTAGCGGACAGCAATGGAGGGGTAGATCTTTTCGCTACTACTCCTCATTTGGAAGGGCGAGAGGAATGGCCGTCAAAGGGGCAAATGTAAGTTTCCTTGTGGTGGACGAGGTAGAGGTGCCAAGCCCGGTCAAGCACCAGCCTCTTTGCTTTCAGGCTCTGCTATTGCCGCTTCAAAACCGCTCTGAGGCCTTCAGTCACAGCTCACCGGTGGGGGGCAAGCTGTCTCAGCATCTAAAAGAATGGCGAGCCATTACTTCAGATACTTGGGCTCTGCAAACGATACCCCACGGGTATTGCCTTCCTTTTCTACGGAAGCCTCATGACAATCCACTGGAAGTACACTCTTTGAGGGTTCCAGATCCATTCCTTTTGCAGGAAATATTAACCCTGCTAGAGAAAGGCGCTATAGAACCAGTGCCTGTAGGGGAGAGGCACAAGGGCTGGTACTCCCCTTATTTTTTGATTCCCAAAAAGGACGGGGGACTGAGACCCATTTTGGACTTCAGATACTGAACAAGTTCCTCAAGAAGGAAAAATTGAAGATGGCCACTCTTTCCCAGATCCTTCAGGCCGTCCAACCTCAGGATTGGTTTGTTGTCATTGGACCTTTAGGATGATTATTTTCATGTGCTGATCCATCTGAAGCAAAGCAAATACCTGAGGTTTGCCGTTGGCGGCTCGCACTATCTGTTTCGAGTCCTGTCATTCGGGTTAACTTCCGCCTGAGGGTATTCACCAAACTGATGGTGTTAGTGGCAGCACATCTCACGAGAGGGGGGGGGATTTAAGTCCACCCCTACCTGGATGATTGGCTGATCAGGGAGGGTTCTCCCAAACAAGCCTTGGATCATCTCAACGTTACCTGTCACTCCCTTCACAGACTGGGCTTTTCCCTCAATCAAGAAGTCCCATATGACACCTTCCCAACAGCTCCAGTACATCGGGGCTGTCTTAGACACAGCCTTGGGGAAGTGCTCACCACCCAAGGTGGGGGCTCAAACCATTCTCCAGATGGTAACCAAATTTCGAAGGAATATCCTTAGCGGCAGTTCATTTGGCCGGAGAGGAGAACACAGCGGCGGACGCTCTGAGCCAGCAGAGCGCAGTCTCTCACAAGTGGGAAATAGCTCAGGAAGTCCTTCAAGAGGTCTTTGCCCTTTGGGTAACCCCAAAGGTGGATCTGTTCGCGACCAGTGCCAACCGGAAGTGCAAGCAGTACTGCTCAAGGGAATTGAGGAGCTCTAGGAGACAAGTTTGTGGTGGATTGGGAATTCCCGCTACTGTACTCCTTTCCTCCAGTCCCTATCATTCCTCAAGTTCTCAGGAGGTTAAGACGGTTCGGGACCCGCATGATCCTGGTGGCTCAGGATTGGGCCAGGAGATCGTGGTACCGGATCTTCTGGACATGTCCATCTGTCCTCCGATGCGTCTTCCCCAAAGAGAGGATCTTCTCTCGCGAGAGGAAGGTTGGGTTCCCCATCCAGAGGTGAAGACTTTCAACCTTCACACATGGTTTCTGAAAGGTTGAGATACAAGGATTGGGACCTCCCAGATGACGTAATGGAGGTGTTGCTTTCGGCCATGCGGCCGGCGACAAGTCTCTGTACCGTTACCGTTGGAATAAGTTATGCGACTGGTGCAGAGAAAAGAATGTTAATCCTTTTTCATGTTCGACTCCGGATGTTTTATCCTTTTTGCTTTCTTCAGCCCACAAGGGTCTTCATGTGGGAACCATTAAAGGTTACCTAGCAGCGCTCTCAATCTTTAAGCTGCTTTGAACTTAAATCCATCATCAAAGGAATGCTCTTATTTTAAGATTCCTTTAGTTACTCAATTTCTAAAAGGGCTTACAAATGTGTTCCCGCCTTTGCCGTTTCAGGTTCCTGCTTGAGACCTTAACTTGGTCTTAAAGTTTCTGATGTGTGCTCCATTTGAACCATTGCACTCCTGTCCATTGAGGTTGTTAACATTTAAGACTATTCTATTGGTTGCTCTTACATCTGCACGTAGAATGAGCGAGTTGTAGGCACTTTCTTCCATGCCACCCTTTACTGTATTGCACAAGGACAGGGTTGTGTTGAGAGTCAGACCCTCCTTTCTACCCAAGGTAGTTTTGGACTTTCATTTGAGTCAGAAATTTGTGCTACCTGCCTTCTATCCTCCTCCTCATCCTAGTAAGGCAGAGGAAAGGCTTCATAGGTTGGACTCTAGGAGAACTTTGAAGCTTTTATATTTCCAGAATGTCCAAGGTGAGAGTGGACGACCAGCTCTTTGTGGGGTATACCGGCCATAAACTAGGCCAGGCTGTGTCTAAACAGACCTTCTCTGGGTCGATCATCCTCACTATTTCTGAATGCTGTACTTTGGCGGGCAAGGTCCCTCCTGAGGGTTTGTGTCCTCATTCCACCAGAGGCATGGCTATGTCGACAGCCCTGCAAAGGGGTGTCCCAATAAAGAACATATGTGATGCTGCAACGTGGTCTTCGATACACATGTTTACTAATCATTATTCCCTGGATACTTCCCATGCTCAGGAAGTGGTGTTTGGTAAGGCAGTGCTTTACTCGGTCCTTTAATGTCACCTTTCCAAAATTGTTCACCCTCCTCCAATCATGGATACTGCTTTGGGAGTCTGTAAAAGATGAGTAATATGTTGCAGGACAATCCATTTGAAGAACAAGTTACTTATCCCTGGTAATGTTCTTTCGACTGGATGTTCCTACAACGTATTCCTCATCGCCCTCCCAGCCTACCCCTCTGTAGAATTTCCCATGCTATTACAGCTTTTGTTCCAGAAAGGCTAAGTACGGTCAGGCCCGATTTGTGGCCACTTCTGCTACACAAGGAGGGGGGAAAACTTTTACGTACTGTAATTCTAAGGGTTTGATCTATCTAATTACTTGCCCATTTAATCTACACTATGTGGGAATTACCATGAGAGAGGTCAAGAAAAGAATGATCGAACACCGTTCAAGCCTATGGACAAAAAAACTCACAGCCCCTTTAGTCACGCACTTCGTCAACACAGGACACAGGCCTGAAGAATTTCGCTGGACAGTGATAGAGAAAATTCAGCAACCGAGACGAGGGGGGAATTTCTATAATATGTTACTCAGACGAGAACAAAATTGGATATACTGATTGGGGACCCACAACAGAGGCTTAAATGAACACATTCAATGAAATGACTTGGCAGTACTACACACATGACTCATTCTTATAGTTGTTCCAGGTTGACAAAGCTGATGAAGGTCATATAGGCCATACATATACATATACAACAAGGGAGGAGTAAGCTGAGCCCACCCATTAGATATTATCGCTCTCTTAGTGGATAGAATGAACATCAGTGTCTAGAATGCATCTGGGCATACCAACGGACACAGCAATCACTGAAAATAGAGAAGAGCCCCACACCCCTGCCATCATCGGGCTTCTACTCTATACTAGATTTGGGTATCCGAGGAGTACGACCTTTAATTGTTACTTTTAGTTATGTGGATGATCATGGTCAAACTACTAATATACACTGGTAAAATAGACCAAATGGCAACAAGTAACCTGCTAAATTACACTGACATAGAAGATAACATATGCCGCCTCAAGATGGTGGTCAGCAAATTAGAAGTATTTCAGCATATTGTACTGGATCTGGACACACGGGATAAATACAATATTGACTACCCTCATGCCATATACAGTGGGTATTACTCGGAAACAACACTGGCGTCCTAAAATGCTTGCGCGTTGATAATCCTCTTCCTGTGTTACAATGTGTCTGACAATAGGAATGAGCAAACATAGTACATTAACTACTACCTACTCCTCCTGTTATGATACACAGGGGGCATATGTGTAGAATAGTCAAGGAGTGGTTTGCTGAAACGCAGTAGTTCCCATTCCAAAATGGCATGGGGTAACAAAATAGTAATAAGACTACGCGCCCAGAACACATAAGCCCTGTTCAGTCGAGGCGACTGAGACACCAGCACCTTACTCGCGGGACAGAGGACACACTCGAGCACCTATACACTCATAGGTAAGCAGCCCTGATACATAGTGATGTAGCATTAGACTACAGTTAGAGACACAATGGACCTCATTACGAGTTTGGAGGTAGCCATGCCCTTAATATGCGCATGGCTCCCTCCAAACTCGGGTCCGGGTTCCCGGAATGGGGAAATACCGGGCCATTCCGACCTTGGAGGGCCCGGTATTTCCCCATTCAGGGAACCAGGACCATCCCCATTTGAGCCCCCATAGGGCTTAATGGGAATGGGGAGCATACTAACAATGGGCCGTTAATGACGGATCCGTTGTTAGCATGCTGGGCCGCTTGCGGGACCCGCTAAGGGCGTCTGGTAAAACCAGGCGTCCAGATTGGGTCCCAGGAGCGGACTTCGTAATAGGGCGACAAGAGGTTAATGGCTCCGGCACCTTTACCGGCGCCGTTAACCCCTTACCGCCCACCTCGTAATGAGGCCCAATATATTTATACAATGTTATATATATTTTTCAGGAGAAAACACAAGGGGGGTAGTCCTGGCTGAAACAGTCAAAGCTGATTGCAAGTAATTGGAATGCAAATAGAATTTAATATGTATCTAATCCTTTGTTATAGTACTTATTCATATAAATCCAAAGGAGAGATGAGAAGATACCAAGGAGAAAAGATGTATACCACAAACACTTAATTAATATAAGACTGGGAGTATTTTTTATTTACTCTCCTCAGTCAAATGTACATTTTTAAACAAACAAAGGTTGCATAGACCTGTAAATGGTACAAACATTGCATTAAACATTGCATTATATAATGTTTTCATTACTTCACATATTCAGACATGTAAAAAGCAAAAACATATTGATGCATAGATCAACAGAACATTTTTGTTGCTCTAACACAGAACCTTAGATGGGTCTGACAAAAGCCAGGCTAGAGGGTGACCAAAATAGATCCAAAATAGATCGACGTCACTGACATAAATCAAAACCAATTGGAGAACAGGGACCTGTTAACCCCAAGGGGGGAAGGACGTTTCGGCTAGACAGTGGATCACAGCCTTCTTCATGGAGCCAAGGATTTGGAAACCCCTTAGCCAGGACAAAGTCCTGGGTGGTGGCCAGATGGCTAAAAATGCAAATTCCAATGGATAACTCTGGTGAAAAAGGTGGAAGCTGCTTCTGACATGGAGGGGCTGGAGTTGCAAAGTGATGGCCTCGGTGCCCAAGCAATACAACTGGGGAAGAGCCCAAAATGTCGGCTTGGGAAACTGGAGAACAGCGGTGGGCAGCGACAGCTAAAGTCTGAACCGTGTGGGCTGCGGCGTCCGCGTACGATCGTAAGCTCGTCAGCCACGTAGAATAAACACAGACGTTGTGATCAGCTTCCAGTTGTCAACGTAGGCAAGAGTGGCGCCGCCATTACAAAACACGCAGTGGAGGAATATGCTTGCGGTGTGCAAACAACCTAAGGTAAGCGGCCCAAACGCACCGTATACAGCTGTAGTACACTATACAACTAAGCCAGTAGCAATACCAGGCCATACACTATCCATTTTGTGGTCTCCAGGAACCCGGTGCGTCGCCAGGCAGTGCAGTGAACTGCTCCACGCCGTCCCAAACAAGGACGCGCTACAAGTTTGCCATGTAAATAATAAGGTAAGCTGGATATCTAGAGGCCAGCAGGAATGAGAACTATACAGTCATCCATAAACATATGAGTAATAAATATTATTGGATCACTAGATGTGAAGAGCTGCTGATACCAATCGATGCCCATATCCTGCCTTATGCAACAGACAACAGCCATTCGACTATTGAGTATGCAGTAACACATCACTCAGTGACATATGGAGGGATGCATGTAGACGGTGTACACCTATTGAGGTCAATCTAGGAACACCTTGGCACAGTTATAGTTGTCATGCATGTTATGTATACCACCATAATTGGTACATATTGGAATACCCACACCTCTCCCCTTCCTCTCTTTTCTGCATGTTTGAGGTGCTACAACAGGACACAAAGTGTGAAGCCTGGAATCTTTAGCACTGTCAAGTAATTAGTAACTAAATAAGCACACAATAATAGCTAGAAGTAATTAAGTTGGATGCATGCTATTACAGGGGGTATAACTACCCTTCTGTTTCTCTCTTATCCCTATGTTACCTCACAGGATACAGAGGTTCCATTTGGATCAAAATACTGATTCAACAGAAGAGTAACACTCGTAGAAAAGTACAAAAGGTCCTGAAGAAGATTATCCTAATAACCATGATTATCGAAATTGGTCGACCCGATCAAGCATGAGTGTACTTATGCAGAAGACGATGTTCAATTCAATACACCTGTACATGTCACAAATTATATGTTTCTATCTCTAAACCGCTTGAATAGCCTCTAGATGTTGTAACTCTCGGTTGAGAGCTTGTTAGGTAATTTTATTAACCGAATCAGGTTTTCAGTTGACAGGACATACCTCGATTTACTGGTGATTAAAACGGAGAGATAAATTCTAGATGAGAGGATATGCCCATGTCACTTGGGAATAAGACACATATATTTGGTGTGTGGTCTTGTGATAGGTACACTTGTGGACCTGTATCTGTTTTTTATACTTTGAATGTTTAATTGGATAGAGAGATTTTCTTCTGCTATCCCTTTTAGATAGGCGTTGCATCAGCGGCCTTCTAGGGAGAGATCCATAGAGTTAGGGAGAGGGTGTTCTTCCGTTAGGGACAGCCTGTATGTGTGTAATAAATGTGAAGAGACTTGATTTTGTTGCCTTAATGATGTCCTCCTGCACCGTTCTGTAGTGATATATTACTGTTCCTTCTAGGTAGGAATGTATTTTGGGCCGCCTGGTCTGTAGATTTAGCCCTAGGTGTGTCTACTCCTTAGTAAACACTCATGCATGTCTCCAACTTTCTCTCTAATGCTCACACCTCCAAACTCCCTTATATGCCCATTTGGACCTTTCTGCTGCTTTTGACACTGTTGGCCACTCTTCTCTCCTTATCCAGCATTGAATCTTTCATGGATTCACATGCTTTGAATATTTCCCGTCGACAGGCTGGGAATCCTCAGTAACATCTGTATTGCACTATAAAATAAAACTTGCAATCTCACTTTAGTAGCCCATCACTGTCCTCTTGGGTGTATTGTGCCCCAGCCAATGGGACGTCGACTATCTAGCCCCACCCAAGAGGCCATCTTCAGATTCTAACTGCACGTTGTGCTGAGGCGTCCTCTGAACTTTTCTCCTGAGAGAAACGTTCTTCTGATGAAGACAACATTCTACAAATACAGACTTCATCCTACAGAGATGATCTCTTCAAGGCTTCTCCTAACAGATAAGTGGGGTTTCCATTCATGGAGGAAAAGCCAAAGAAATCCTGTGTTTAAAGCATGCCACTCATGTGGCATCAAAAACCTTTATTAGGGAGATAAGCACACAGAGTGGATTTATTTCCTGTATCCTAACCACAAACCGGAAGACTGAAATTAGTACTACATTTAGCACAAAAACTCTTAAAGATAGGAAAAGGCGTCTAGTATGTTGGTTGAATGAGGGCAAATACCACTCTTATGAGGCTGAGTCTTCCAGAAGTGTGATGTCTGACTAACCCTTAAAAGGACCAGGTCTGAGTAGAGATTGCCATCTTTCTCTAAAAAGAAGAAAAGGAAAATAATCAAGGCTCTCTATCAAATCCGACCATTGGTGATGGCATCACTGAAGAGCTTGTCCAGGAAACCACCATCAACCGAGCAATTTAAAAACGAAGCGGGTGAAAACCCTGTCTAAAATGGTTACCACGTTGACCACTATACTGTCCACCACAGCCTCGTCGACAATGATGGGGGGAAAAAACCTTGTAGACGACAAAGATGATAACCCAGTCAACGACGATGGGAAAAACCTTGTTGACGACAACCGGTGGCACGCCAATGACAATTCTGTCGCCCACTGTGCATGGCATACCGCGATGAAAATACAACCATCGACAGGAACCTCATACATAGTCTTGCTAGAACTGCATCTGTCTCTGCCTTGCAAAAGTTACATTGGTTGCCGGTCCAAAAACAAATTGAGTTTAGTATCCTTTGCCTATTATTTAAATGCATTCATGGCATGGCGCCTAGTTATCTGGTTTCCAAAATATCAGCCTTTATCACCCGTTACGTTCTCTTTGTTCAACTGTGCAAAATCTGTTGATTATTCTATCTTCCCATTTCGTGTTTCGGGGTGACCGATACTTTTCAGTTAGAGGTCATCAACTTTAGAATACATTGCCTGCCAAACTTCGGGAGATATCTCTTTGCCTCTTTTGCAAAAACTGAAAAATTGCATGTTCCAATAGTCTCTAGCTTTGTATAGTTTTATGTTGTTGCACTATGATTAGAACATCTGCGCCTAGATGCAGGTCTCTCCTTGGCTCCGCATAGATTTCCGCAATATAAATTCAAAAACAAGTCAAACCTTGTTGATGACAAAAAACAGACCAAAAAAGGGGTAATGACTTACAACCTCATCGACGGCAACGGTGACGAGCAAGATCACTGTCGATGGCATTAAAAATGCAATGTGCCCACTGTCGATGAAACCGTAGATTGTAAAAAATCAGAAAAATCATCCAAAAAGAAGCCACTGGCAACTTCTCCAGGCGAGGAATCTTCTGGAAGGCAAGCAAAAATCAAGGAGGCTGCTCATGAGGAGCCCATAGTGATCAAAATCCCTCTGAAATCATTGAAACCTAGCAAGACTGGCCGGGAACAGCAACTTCGTAAAGTAGCAGTCACGAAAACACCAACCATCGGTGCAGAGTTATTCACCCAATCTCTCAGTGGATGATTATTCAGACCCCAGTCCTCCGTCTCCATGAAGAAAACACTCACCGGTGCCAATGCACTCAACAGTGCAACCTGCACCATGTTTGCTGACCCAACAGCCCCTTCGCAACCAATCCCAACAGCTGCAACCACCCGGTTGGCCTACGCTTCAACAGCTACCGGCTACCAACCCACAGGCGTTTCTGTCCCTCCAGATCTTAGCCTCACTGCAGTCGCTAGTGGACCAACTAGATAAAAGACTACCTTCCATGCAGGAGGACAGGATACATCATATGTCACCCGATCCCTGTGAGACAGGAATGGTATCGAGAGATGACACAGACAACAGAACTTAACTTTCAAAGAATACTTTATTCAAGTGTCCGGATGGTATAAGGCCTAGCTTGCCCTATAACTAAGGTAGGGATCTCCTGCCTAAAGAAAACTAAGGGAAGTCTGTGTCTGAAATTCCAAATATAAAAGGCTGTCTGTGTCAAAACCTATGCTTGTCCTCAGAATTATATAAAACGTGGTGTGGGGTTCTTAGCCATCAAAATAGTGTTCAAAAGTAAAGTCTCAGCTGTTCTCAGCTTAATTTCTTCTTGGGTTCCTGTTACGCTCACCTGGACCCCAAAGGGGTGTCGATCGGACCCGGACAGCTGCGGTCTCCTTCAACGTGATGCGTAGTGCAGAGATGATTGCCTGGACTGGCCCGCCTAGTGTTGTCTGCTGGACCCGAAGAAGTATTTTCCTGCAAGTGGAGACAGGGATTAACCACCTGTGGGTTTTAGTGATGGCCTCCCAACTGTTCTCATTCTCCCCCACTAATCACCTCCGATATCCCCTTAGTAACCTCACCTTATGTTCGTAAAAGATGAGCTCTCCATCCTGCGTGTCTTGCAGGGGCGCGTAGATACCAGTTACTTCACTGGTTGGGAGGCGTTGGGAGAGTTCTGGTAAGTATTGACTCTGAAGTCCGGGCGGGATTGGTATCAAGTTCAAAGAGTTCAATGTGCCCGATGTTCACTCTTGTCCCCTCCCTTCCTTAAATTGCAACTGAGTTTGTGAGAAGGTGGTCTCGTAGCTGCTGCTGGCGTTCAGGTAAGAGTCTGTGTTACCCAACGCTGTCTGGTAACTATTGCATGCGTTAACATGTTGTTTTTCTCCCCCTTTACAGATGCAGCATATGAAAATGTGGAGAGTTATGGAATAATACCGCCGGTGGTAAATCAGGTAAGTCTGTGGTGGTAAGAGGTTGTATTTGTTGATTCCCTTGGCTCACCTTGTTTTTCTTGTGTCCCCTAGCTGCCGGATTACGGCGAAGAAATGATGGAGACAGTGCCGGATCGAAAGATGCTGTGAGAACTGGTGAGTATGGCGCCGTGCTGGAGCTGGCGAAGCGACGCGTGCAGGACTGATGTACTTTCCAGGTCCGGAGATGAAATGGTTCCGGAATTAGGTGAGGAATTTGAAATAAGTTCGTTTTCTAACCTTGTCCTTTTCTTCTTCTTTATTCTAGGAGCTCCGGATTCGAGGCGGGCGTGGCAGAAGACTGGATGCTGGCTGCAGGCACGCGGGCGTGGCAGAAGACTGGATGCTGGCTGCAGGCACGGTGAGCGTCACGCTGCTTGATGCAGAATAACGCAAAGCATGTGCTGCTGTTCGGGTGTGGTTTAAATAGCCTCCAAAGTAGTTCCATGTAAGAAGTTCCCTAGAGCCACGCCCGAGTCAAAAATAGTCCCTGTAACAAAATAGTCCCATCCAGGCCTCGTGTAGGATTGGACTCTTTTGCAGCATGGTCTGCATCAGGTAAGGAAAGTCTATGAGTCTGGCGCCTAAGGCGCCAGGACTGAACCCAGACAGCCCCTAGCCGGTGCTGCTGAGGTTTAAACAAATGTCTGGATGCCTGCTCCCGGAGCTGAGGGCCTTGGTCCTGATGCCCGGGGGTAGGCATCATGACAGTTCCCTATCGCAGATTCAATACAGTTCCAATAGATGCTTGTCTCTCCAAAGTTCTATCGGGTTTTGAGGTTCCCGTCCCCAAGTTCAATATAGCACAGTTGACACAAAAAGGTCGTCTTGAGCTTCCCTTCCCCAAACAGCGTTTCTCAGTTCTCTAAATTCTCAGGGTTCCCTTCCCCAACATTTCACTGTAGCACTTATACTGCTTTCACTTCCTCAGTGTTCATTATAACAAAACAATAGGTCCACTTGACCCACCTTCTAGCTTGCTATACCATTCACTCCACAGTTCTCTGTGGTTTACTCGCAGTCTTTTGCTTGTCCTTATTTAGGGCTCCCTGGTCTAGGCGCAGTTGTCAGACCACACGGTCCACCCATCACAGGTCGTGCAACCAGGAACCCTTTGCTTCTCCTTGGCTTGATTTGCAAAGTCTGTGATCTTCACAGTAGGGAACTCCATAGTCTAGGTGCAGTTGCCAGACCACACGGTCCGCCCATTACATTCGCACAACCATAAATTCCCCTTAACCTTGCTTGGCCTCTCACAGACTCTTCTGCTTCGGGCTTCTGATTTCTCACACTTGCTTTCCTTTTGGCTAGTGTAACACTCTTCTGCATCAGTCTTTCAGTTCTGCTCACAGTGCTGTTTACACATGGTCTGGCGTTCAATATGTCAGTTTAACTTCAAAATGTTCGTTCGGTATTCAATATGATGTGATCTTATTCAAATGGCACTTTCCATTCAGTTTGGTATTCAATATATCGTGGTTTAATTCAAACTGCAATTTCCATCCAGTTCGGTATTCAATATAGTTCATAATTACTTATATTCGTGGACCGTTACTTTCCTGCTGTCCCCTAGGAGCGCTCGGGTCTTCCTCTGCCCTCTGACACTCACCGGCTCTTTGCGTCTCCCCCAACGCCGGTTCCTGCTCACCTTCTCCAGAGCCAGAAAGCAGCTCGCCTGTGCTCTGCTTACTCGCCAGACATGTCTCCCTGTTGTGCCAGGGTCCTTGTTGCACTGTACTGGATGCGGACTGCGTCCCCTCTGTAGCCGGCTCTCTCAGCAACTCCAGCTGCGTCTGGGCTTCAGTGTGGGCACGGATGGCATCCTCTCTGCTCTTCAGCTGTTTGACAGCTCCAGCTGCCCGCCTTCCAATTCGTAGACTCCCGGTCCTGCATCCACCACGTGACCTGTTAGCTCCAGTCCTGCAGGTCTTCTGGGATCGTTGCCGATTCAGACCTCCTGGTCTTGTCCCACCATGGCGGTTATCCTACTCACTTGCTCGGCTTGTCTCCCTTTAAATACCTGAACCCTATTAAGGGGCTTCAGGTGTGAGTCATTGGCTTGTCTTGCCTGACCATAACGAACCCAATCAATGGGACATGCCTGACCTTCAGTATTGGATACCCTTAGACCTCTCTTCTTCGTTTGTCCCAGTACTAGAGTGATGTGTGTAATAGGAAGTGTGCATTACTCCTAATCACTTCTTCCTCTTCTCAGTACTTGGTCGTATCTTTACAGGGATGCATAGGGGATGAGTGGAAATAGCCCATAAAGGCTGAGGGAAGGGGAGGGTAAGTCAGTTTTATGAAAGGGGGATACCATGTCTCGCCGTCCTGCACCCTCTCCTCAATCCCCAAGGACCCTCCACCCGAAGTGGCCACCAGAGCAGAAGATCCCTCGGGAGTGGTTGTGAGAATGTGTTCTGGTTTCTCACATCCTCCGTCGAAGGAATGAAAAAACATCACACGGAGAGGAATTGGGGAACAGAGGTACAAAGTCTCCAGGAATAAGTAGATCTCCTCCCTGGGAGTCCCCTCTCAGGCTGTTGGCTCCCTCTTTACAGGGCGCATCAATAAGCCCATTAAGAGCATCACAAGGTTCCCCATGAGTTTCACCGCTGAGGTCAGCCAATTCTCTGTATCGTGAACAAGGAGAACTTCAGACACAGATGGAGACATTCCGGATATGGATTCTACAACCACCCAAACCCCACTGCAGGATGACTGGGGGGAAGGCGATGCAAGGATGGACCCAATAACGGAGGAACCAGCAAACAGTCCCCTCCCGACATTGTAATTCCAACACATAATAATGCAAAAGGCGTGTGAAGAATTCGGCTTGGTAGCATCAGAACAGAAAAAGGATTGTTTTATTTTTGATCTAATGCACAAAACGATGAAAAACAGTCATGTCAACACCTATACTAGACCATGTTTCGGAAAAGGGCTTGCTGCTCATGAAATCGTTTTGAGTCAGTGCTGAAAGGAAGGCTAGAAAAGAATTGTAAAGCACCTGACGTGTCCCCTAAATGCTTAACATCTCAGCCCTCTCACGAGTCTGTAGTCTCGGCCACTGCCAGGCAAAAGTCAAACACCTAGGAGTCGTAATGTGCTTGGTCAATGTCTGGACAACGACAGCAGAAAACAGGATGCTTTTGGAAAGAAGATCTTAGCTACAGGGGCCACTACTGTCAAGGCAGCAAATTCCTTGGCGATCATACAATGTATGATCGAGAAATGTGGAACTGTTGGAACATCTCCCGAATGACAAAAGCAGGGAAGCTATGACCATCTTGCGGGAGGGAGAGGTGGCATCAAATCATGCTGTAAACATTGCTGTAGATCTGGTAGAAATTGTGTTTGAAGCAGATCAGCAATGAAGTGTTTTTACGAAGACAGTCTGGGCTGAAGTGCACTGATTTTAGATCAGATGTACAGGCAACAGTTATATACATGTCTTTTGAATATTTTGAGGGAGACCAGTTTTTTTGGCCGAAAATTGATGATGCCCTAAAGGGAATTAAAACAGATATGTAGACGGAAAGGTCTTTGACCTCCCTTCAGGCAAGGTGCACTTTTCCTTTCGTGGGGCTTCAGGGCGCTCAACAGCTTCCGCGAGGGGGAACAGATCCTATTCTCAAGGGTATTCCCAAGGGTACACAAAATCATACCCCTAGAAGCAGAAAGATTACAAGGTGGGACCATGGAGGCATCAAGGACCGACCACCCAAATAAGGGAGTCCCTAGATGCAAGCCTGACTTGGTTCCAAACCCCCACAAAAACCATACTACAAACACAAGCGTGAGGCAATCTACAGTTCCAAGTACAACCATAGGAAATATTACTACAGATATATGGGTCATGGATATGATTAAAAAATGTCATGTTTCGGAGTTCAGCAGAACCCCACTTCATGTTCCAGCAAGCACGCAAAAACAACCACACTTGCGAGTCCTGCAAAAGGTAGTCGAGAAAATGCTCATCAAGAAGGCCATAGAAAAAGTACCAAGGGAACATACTCCCGGTTCTTTGTTGTGCAAAATCCAGACAAATCTTGGAGATGACTCTTACACCTGCGAGGACTCAAGTCCATAAAGAAACAAAAACTCAAAATGGTTGCCCTGTCCAATGTGACAAACGGTACAGGAAGGTGATTTTTTTAGCATCACTAGATTTCAAAGATGTATTTTTCCACATCCCAATGCATAAGGCTCACAGGCAGTTGCTAAGGTTTGTTGTGGGAAACGACCCATATCAATTCAAAGTGCTACCATTAGGGCTGCGCTCAGCACCCAGGACATTCACGAAATGCATGGCTCCAGTGGCGGCGTTCCTAAGGAAGGATGGGTATCACGTATACCCTTGCCTCGACGATTGGCTGTTAAGAGCATCCTCGGAGTCAAGGGTGCAAGTCACCATCCTGCGTGTTATACATATTCTCTCACATCTCGGCTTCACAATCAACTCCGACAAATCCTGCTTCAAACCATCCAACGCCTATGTATTTTTAGAGGCACAATTCAACACTGTCAAGGGCTGGGTCCGCCCCTGCCAAGAAAGGAGGCTCTCTATTCCCTGCTAAAGTAGTTCTAGCCAAGGAACAACGTGTCATTAAATACATACATACAACCTTTAGGGACAATGTTCTCCTGTATCCTGCTGACTCTGCAACGTAGGCTGCACATGCAGCATCTCCAAGAATTTCTGGCGGACCGATGGTCATAAACAAGCGGGTCATGGAACAACAAGTTGCTCATAACATCTCAGTTAGCACACCAACTACAGACGGTGGTTGGAATCCCATTACATCACAATCTGAATGCCTCTCCGAGAGTTACCTTTTAAGGAAACGATGATAACAGATGCCTCACTCACAGGATGGAGCTCTCACGTAAATCACCTATCCATCAAAGGCCTATGGAGTGTCCAAGAGTCCAAACTGCAGCCGAAGGCGGTGTTCCAGGCTCTTCGATCTTTCCAACCATTACCCAAAAACAAGGTGGTCAGGGTGTTAACGGACAACACTGCCACCATTTATTATATACAGAAGCAAGGGGGCACGAGGTTCAGAACATTATCAGAAGAAGCCCAACAATTGTGGCATTGGGCGAACCGCAACCAAAAAAGCTTCAAGCCTTACACCTTCCAGGAAAGCAAAGCAAAATGGCTCATCGACCCAGCAGAGCCGTCAATCAGTCCCACGAATGGCAACTAGCAAAGGTGCAGCTCGACAAGGTATTACAACGGTGGGATACACCATCCATCGACCTGTTCACAACCTGGGAGAATAAGAAGTGTCATCAATTTGCCAGCATATACCCATAGAAGGAGTCGCCTTCACGCTGTCATTGGTGGGGATGTTTGCCTATGCGTTTCCACTGGTCCCGGTGATGCGCAAAGTCCTACATATGATTATGTACAAATGCAGGATCATCCTACTAGCACCTGCATGGCCGAGACAGCCCTGGTTCTAAGACCTCATGCATCTGTCTTAAGACCAACCAATTCCCCTATGGAAAGATCCAAACCTGCTCTCAATGTGCAACCAGCAGGCTGTGCACCACGATCCGGGGTCCCTCAGCTTAAGGCCTGGCTCCTGCCTCTGTAGAATTCGGCCACACTCCAATTTCGCGAGACTGCTGAGACATTCTGGCAGCAGCTAGGGAAGACTCTCTACAAAAAATAATACGGGTGTAAATGGAACCATTTTTGCAAGTGCGGTACCCAACAACAACAACAGGACACACTCAACATTGCCTGCAAAACCTTCTACCATATTTGCTAAAACTGGCCAAGGATGGTTGGTCTAACTCGTGCATGAAAATGCACCTAGCAGCAATCTCAAGTTTTACCCAATGGGATGGCAAAGTCCCTCTCTATGGTGCACGGATAGTGAAACATTTTATTATCAGAGGCCTTTTTCGCACCTCCGCTTCTCAAAAGAAAATGCCTCCGCAATGGAGCCTGAATACCGTCCTCGCAGCACTGATGAAGACACCATTCGAGCCTATAGCCACCACTGAAATTAAGTATGTGTCTCTGAAGATGGCTTTCCTGATGGCAGTCGCACTATTCAAGCTAATATCAGAGATCCAGGCATTTTCCATCAGACCTCAATTTTAAACGAAGTGTGATTTTAAAAGCCAAGCTTCTTCGCTAAGGTACTACGAGTTCCACTTGTAATCAGAGATAATCTTGCAGATTTTCTTTTCCAAACCGTCTACTCCAGCCGAGCAGGCTCTGCACTCTTTGGACCTACGAATAGCCTTAAAATGTTACCTTGGCAGAACAAAAGGTTTTTGGCAGACCTCACAGTTGTTCGTAGGTTTTGGACCCCCAAACAAGGGCCAGCCAATTTCCAAACAAGCCATCACCCAATGGGTGAAGTCAGCTACCACCATGGCTCATACACAGGCAAATAGACCCCTACATGGTCCTGTGAAAGCACTTTGTACTAGAGCAATAGGATCGTCTGCAGCATTATGAGCAGGAATTCCACTGCCTGATATCTGGCGAGTAGCTACCTGGGCAGTGCTGCACACTTTTGTGAAGGACTACTGCATGGAAGGGCAAGGTGAATCGGAGGCAAGAATCTGGAGAGCAGTGCTGCAACACTTATTCCAATAAGGTAGGCCTTTCACCCCTGCCACCTCATGTTCATTTACTGATGACTGCTGTGTACTCTATTCAAATCATGTGAATCCATGAAAGATGCAATGCTGGAGAATGAGTATGTTGCTTACCTGTAACTCCTGTTCTCCAGCATTGGTATCTTTCATGGATTCACATGCAACCACCATCCACCTTGCGGGGAGCAAGGCTGTGAGGTTGCGGCTTGCATCTCCTGGGTTTTATTCTGAAGATGACCTCTTGGGTGGGGTTAGATACTGGACTTCCCATTGGCTGAGGCACAATGCACTGAAAAGAACAATGATGGGCTACTAAAGTGAGCTTAAATGGTTTATTATGTAGTGTAATACTGCGGTTTCCGAGGATGCCCATCCTGTCGACTTGGAACAGGAGTTACAGGTAAGCAACATACTCCTTCTCGTTCTCCAAGACCTTGGGTGTTGCATATCTGCTCTTGCCTGTATCATCTCCTACCTGGTAGGTTGATCCTTTAAAATCTCTTGAAACTCGCAAACCTCTGACACCACCCCTCTCCCTGTCCATGCCCTACAAGGATCAGTCCTTGGACCTCTGCTCTTCACCCACTATACCTCTGCCCTAGGAAGACTCCTCAACATTTGGCTTTCCTTATTACCTTTTTGCTGATGACACCCAAATATTTTTCTCATTTTCTTCCTTCACCTCAGCCATCTTGGAATGGATAACTAACTGTCTCACTGCAATTCGTAAAAGGGTGGCTCTACGCTGCACTGTACAAAAACTCTAATATCCACTCTCGTGCTCAGCAAACTTGACTACTGCTCAAGCCTATTGCTTGGCATTCCTATCTACTCTTTCCTCCCTCTAGACATAGTTCTCAACTTTGCTGCCCGCCTTTCTACAACCTACCCAGATCCTCCCCCACTTCTACCTAATGACAACATGCTGTTTTCCCTCCATGCTTCTCTTTTAAAGTTCCTTCTAGTCTGCAATGATATCAATGGTCTTGCTCCGTTTACTCCATTTTACCATCTTGTTCCCCTGCGATCCTTTTTTGCGCCCAACCTTACCATCTGTGAGAAACCTGAGGAGGTTCTCCCAAATAGATCCCGGGAACCCCTTATTCAGGTGGCCACAAAAGAACTAGCCACCTCTTAGCCCAACCCTGAAGGCAAACAAGCAGGGAAAGATCAGCTGGGTCGGGGAACCCATGGATATGCTCTGGAAAATGCCCCAGGTGAGGCGCTGTACTTTACCGCAGAAAGAGAAGGATGAAATCCAGCAGATCTTCTTTGGTTATTCTACTGCTACCTCCCTTCCGCCAAAGAAGCTACCTTAACGAAATCCTGCCACCCAGACAACTCTGATAGACCAACTAGGAACCCTGTTACCCTTGAGAACCACATCTCCCACAATCCCCTGCATTCATTCCACAATCCCAGTTGCTCCCGTTTGCTTCACAAACCCTACCAATCCCGTCCCTCTGATTGTCATCTTCCAAAATCTTAATCTGCTATGACAGAATACTACCGTTCCCACAATCCCCTATGTTCTGCTCTTCATCCTGGTCATTCTCGTCCACTTCACAAACCTTCCCCATCATATCCCGTAGGATATTCAAATTCTTTAACCCCACCCCCCTTTCCGACACGAACACCTTTGCACAACACACTTGCAATACAACTTTTTATCTGACATGTCCTGACACAAGTGTCAGGCAAAGTCAGACAATTGACTTAAATCACACACACCTGACGGCCCTTCCTTTTCCCCACAGGGATAAAAGGTGGAGCAGGAGAGCACAATACGAGCAAGGCAAGCATGGCAGACAGCATGACGAGACGGCTAATCAGGCACAGCAATTCAAACAAAGGAGAAAGACTGCAGGAAACAAGACGGTGGCCATGCAGGATGTAACCTTGCCCTTTTTGTCCCAGACCTGCAGAACCTTTGAGTAAGAAAGCCTAAGACTGCGAACAATAGAACATGTGTCTTGTAGCAGATGTCAATGGTACACAGGGCAAGCCTACGCCGATAAGCAGGAGTGAGGGAAGCTCTGGCGACCATGGTACCGGCCTTGACTCCAATGAAGAGGAAAGCCAAGTGATTCATCACGGACGGTGAGTCGAGGGGAAAGTCGATATGAGCCGGGCTGTGTTAAATGATAATCGCAAAGTAGCAAGTTTTGAACCAAGTTTGAGGAAGTTTGAAAGAACTGTAAAGTGTTAAGGGGAGACCAGTTGCAGAGGGAAACCGGCACCACGTGGGTGCTAATTTGAGAGACTCTGGTCGATCCCCATCTGAGAGAAACTACAAATACCAGAAGGCTGTAGGAGGGCTTGCAAAATAGGTCAAAGTGGTCATAGAGAGGGTCAAGCAAAATCCCTGTACAATCAAAAGACTTTGATCTACAAGCAACGTGAAATAAAGGGAGGTGAATCCCGCAAACATTGAACTGTGTAAAAGGAGAACATTGAAAGTAAAGAGGAGTCAGCGCCCAGAAGAGGGGGACCCAGGGGTGAACCACTATCACCCTATTCGAGAGCCACAGTAAACCCGGTGAGGGGAGGCTAAGAATCGAGAGGGGTCGGAGCCTGGCAGAGGGGGATCCAAGGGTGAAAAGTTGTCACCCCAAGATTGAATAAAATGAAAGCAAACGGTAAGAGACAGCAAGCGTGAACCCGAAGGAGGGATGCCAAAGAAGAAGGGTCCAGGCCCAGCAGAGGGAGATCCAAAGGTGAAGCTAGCACACAAATAATAGCAGTCAAGAGAGGTCTGAGTCCCGCAGAGGGAGATCCAGGGGTGAAGCCATCATCCAAACTTCAAGTAAGAAAAGAACTGACATATAAATTGAGGAATACAATACGTGAAGGGTCAGCTCCCAAGAGAGGGGGACCCAGGGGTGAAACCGTCACCCAATCTGAACTGTGGATTACAATTGAGAAGGGTCAGCATCCAGAAGAGGGGGACCCAGGGGTGAATCATTTTCACCCTAACAAACTTTCATTTGGTTAAAGGAACGTTTGTTTTTGTTATTTGAACACGTCGGGCCCCAAAGGCAAGGGACTTTCAAAGGAAACGAGACTTGGCTATCTGAGGTCGTGAGAACTGCCATTGGAACTGTAGTCTCATGCTGGAGAAGCCTGAGACTGTACTGTGCTCCAAGCTCCCATCTTACCCTGTGCGCAAAACGTGGGGAAGGGAGGCCCAATTCTTTCCTTTCTTGAGAACTATCCCACACCCCTTTTTGTATTGTGAGGCAATAGGTTTCTTAGTATAGGCCTTTTATTTTGACACTACAGCACTAGGACTGCCTTATTTTTCATTTGATGTTCTATGCTTGCTCCCATTGTAGAATAGGTGTTTTCCCAACCTGCATACCGCATTCATTGTTCAATAAACAACCTTGAACTGTGATTACTTTTGTCTGTCTTACATGTTGTCACCATGAGTTCCTCACACATCCAATACCCTCCCTGTGCCTCCTCTCGCTTCTGCTGTTTCTCCCTACTCGCCCCACTCCACTGGAACCCACTGCCCATAACAATCCAAACCAGCCAAACTGTAGATCTCTTCAAAGCTTGGCTTAAACTTCACTTGCTAAAGAGGGAATTTCCCTTGCCCTCTCCCCCATCCATAAATAGCAAAAGAAATCAGGATGAGAGATACCCATACAGCGTTTTTGGTTTTAGAACTATTTATTCTGATCTCAAAACCAATATTTGTAGATGATATATATTTTTATACAGAACTTTCGATAAGCACGAAAGTTTACACGGACAGGTTAGTTATTCAACATAGGAAGTACATATGTGTACCAACCTCTTGCTTTATCAAGGTAAAATTTCCAACGAAAAAAAACTGGCAACTCGATACAGAACTTGACAAAATGCTGCCCAGGGCTACTTTGGTCTGGGGCTGGCTAAAGGACAGTGTACACAACACTCTATACAAAACATACAACAGGGGTTAAACAGTTGTTTCACAGATCATCGACACTGTACTGTTTCGGCCATAGGGGCTTTGTTGGGGCCGATTTTTGAAGTGGCCTTCATCAGGACAAACGCAAAGGCGTGGATCTGTCCGTGCGGGTAATCTGTTGGTGAAACGGTAGCTGTCAGGATCTCAAAATTTAATAACTTCTAATTTAAAGAATTAATGAATAATGGCTGGTTGGTGCCGAGAGATTACAGCTCAACGGTGTAAGAACAGCTTACCGTCAACTCAGAGTTCGGCAGCGTGGCTGTGCTGACCAATCCATATTGACTACAGGACTGTCAAGTGATTAATGCACTGGACCCAACAGACTAGGGGAGCCTGAACGAGAAACTTCTTTCAGGAGCCGGCCTGTGGTGGTCTTTGGATCTGTGTGAGGCAAACAGGTATGTTTTTTGAGTCCCCAGACAGATTTAAGTAGCTGCACGTGATAGTGCACTAACTATGATCAGAGGTGGAAAGTGGGCAGAAGAATCCATGCCATAAATCCACATAGTGCTAGAAAGGTGCCCTGAAGTGATGATGCACTATAATAGGCTAGATGAAAACCTTAAGGTCACAAGGTCTCCGGGCACCAGTGTAGAACATGCGTAATACAATCGGTGCAAAAATACCGTATATGAATACGTAAGGTCTGTGCAGGTGACCGTGCACATGGCAAGGCGGCAGGTGTTGGGATCAGAGGAGCAGTGTAGAACATGCATAATACAATTGGTGCAAAACTACCGTGTATGAACATATAAGGTCCGTGCAGGAGGCTGTGCACATGGCAAGGCGGCAGGCTTTGGGGTGGGAGGAGCAGGTATTCGAGTTGAAATAGCACTGAGAGCAAGTTTCCAAAAAAGCTGTAATTGCAGTGAACACAGGTCTACAAAAATGCCTTATCTAAAAGTGCGGACAGTGATTTCTCTGTGTGTGCTTCAGAGAATGGAGCAGATGCTGTGTCGAGCCCAGGGGGCGATGAGTGAAGTAAACTTACCGGCGTGCTGCTATTTCCTCCGATCTTGCTGTATCCACGGCATGTGAGGAATGGGGGTTGCTGTGGAGATCCACTAGATCAGGACGCTAGTGGAACGCCCAAATATTACGTGGTGTGTGTGTCAAACCAATGATCGCGGGGGTGTGCGCGTCAGATGACGAGCCGCAACACGGTGGGCAGGACAACGAGCGGGATAGGCTCGCGTGTTGCCCAATACCTGAATGACAACAAGGAAGCTCTGAATCTAATACAGTCCAATCGCAAGTACAGTCGTCAGCCATGCAGGCCAAACCGAGGCCAGTGTAATTGGCTCTTAGTGTTGTTGAATAAGGGAGAGAGTTGCTTGGCTGGTACAGGCACGTGAGGAGGCAACCAGGGGGCAATGGTGCCTGGTGGTGGTAAACCAGGCCAACAGCATTGATGAGATGATACTGTATCTACAGAGTAGTGTTGGCAAAGTGCTGCAAGTCAACATAAGCACCGATAATGCATGACAGTCATATTTAGACATGTTCAATAATGGTTAACATACTGTACGATCTGAGAGGAATACCCAATAATGTAACAGGAGGTAGAATCAATCAAGGCAGAACAACATGGTGGTACAGTGTAGGCATGTAAAGAGGTTGCTCCAGATGTCTCCATTGGTCTGGAAAGGTGGTGGACATCACATTGTCTAATGAATGTAAACAAAAAGTTTACATAACGATATGCATGTAATAGATGGAGAAATTCAACAAGCAAAGTTAATAGTGGGGATAATTGAAAAACATAGTGCAGCCTTCTAATTACAGGGTTGTAAAACATGCTAGGTAACAAATATCTAGGCTAGCATAAGAGCACCATGAAAAAGGGCCAGTGAACTAATCCCAGAAGTGCTTCCACTCAACGGGAATTTTCAATCCATTTTTCACTGTGTCTAGTTTGTGGGCCCACTTCTGCTCTAGTCTGGTGAGGGCTAGGTTGATATCTCCTCCTCGTTTCTGTGGTTGTAGTTGCTGTAGAATAGTCCATGTAAATTGCTCATGGGTGTGTCCTTTTTTGGAAAAGTGTTCCACGAGTGGTTTGTCTTGTACCATGTTCTTGATGCAGGATCTGTGTTCGTTGATCCTTTGCTTGATGGGCCTGATGGTTTTTCCGATATAGATGAGGTTGCATGGACACCTGATGGCGTAGATGACGTATTTACTCACGCAATTGGTATGGTTCTTCAGTATCCAATGGAAGTCCTTGTAGGTGAAACTTTTACTAGTCTCAGTGTATCTGCATGCCACACAGTGCCCACAGCTGTAGTGTCCAATGATGGGAGGTAGGTCCCATAGAGTTGATTGTGTCTTGGTAGGTTCCAGAAAGGTATGTACTAGAGTGTCTCTCAGATTCTTGTTTTTCCTGAATGCGAAAAGAGGATTTTTTGAAAAGACTGCCATTGTTCTTGATCAGGTGCCAGTGTTTATTGATGGTAGTCTTTATCAGGTTGCTGACGGGGTTGAAGGTGGTGACGCAGACAGTCCTGTCTACGGGGTCTTTGGTTTTGGCAGTAATTCACCTGGGCAGCATTTTGTCAAGTTCTATCTCAACGAGTTTCCAGTTATTTGTGTATTTCGTTGGAAATGTTACCTCGATAAAGCATATGTACTTTCTATGTTGAATAACTATCCTGTCCGTGTAAACTTTCGTGCTTATCGAAAGTTCTGTATAAAAATATATATCATCTACAAATATTGGTTTTGAGATCAGAATAAATAGTTCCAAAACCAAAAACGCTGTATGCGGATCTCTCATCCTGAGTTCTTTTGCTATTTATAAATGTACCCACCTGGGCATATCAGGACTCCGCCAGGCGCCCTTTAGATTTATTGACTCTTCCCCCATCCTCCATATTTGACCCCAACACCACTTTTAGTGATGTTTAATAATGTCATTTTGTATATTTAAATAGCACGCCACTTTAGCTTGAAGCACTTGCCCTCTTAAGCTAATGTTATCTTTTTAGGTCATCTGTTGTCCCTGTTAAAGATGGGGACAACAATAGCCATTCTCCACAAGTCCGGGATAGTCCCGATATCATGACCTGAGCCAAGCCTCTCTGTGCTTCTTTATCATCCAATTCGTCACTCCATCGGGACCTGGTGCATTTGATGTATTGGCTTTCTTTTTTAAGATCTCTAGATCAAGCCTATCTATAGGAAGGGTCCATGGTAGGTTTGTATCAGTCCTTACTACCTTCGTAAAGGCGGGTTTCCAGGCCATAGAGTTCTTTATAGAAGTTGCACCGAGCCTCTTCAGTCACCACATTGATTAAGGCAGATCGATTTGAGAGGGTAAGGATGTTAAGTCATTGCCAGATCAGTTAATGTCTTTCTTCTCTAGGGCCCTAAGCATAACTTCTGCATCTTTTTGAATTAGCGTAGCTTTGTAGCATCGCATCCAGTTCCTGTATCTTAATCTTCTCTTTTTCAGAAGATTAAAATGGTCATTCTTAATAGGGTTCTTGTGGTGGTGACCTCCACCATACTTTCCCACCTATCCTTGCTCCTGTGGTTTCCCCCCACCTCCCCCATGATAACCTCAAAAGAGCATGATCACTAGTTTGTTTTGGAATAACCTCCATTAGATGTATATCACCCAATATATTTATAGAAACAAATATATAATCTAGAATCAAGGAACCAGTGCAATTTGATCAAGTCGCCTTTGCCGGCTTATCTCCTTGGATTTGGCCACTAAGCAAGAGTAGGATTTTAGAGTACATTGTTCTAAGCCATGTTGCGGCTCGTTGCATTCATCCACTAAGGTGTACTTCTTCATCGATTATTCCCCCCTTTTCATTAATACAAGGATTATTTAGGTCACCTCGCAGTATCACAAATATATCCTGTGTACTGCGGCAAATAAGTCTAGGGTTTCGCTTATGTTCACCAGGGCGTCTTCTTTAATCATCATAGGGTTCCAATAAGACGTTAATTGATAGCCCCCATCTAAGTTGTTTAGCCACTCCATCTTTTATCGTCAAGTAAAACATCTGCAGGAAGGGGTTCGGATTTCTGACCTTAACTACCTCCATGTCAGGTCCATTCTTTATTAAAGTTAGTAGGCCTGCTGCAGGTCTACCCTTCCTACTACTATAGTCTGTATTTAATTAAGAGATATAACCATCTTAAATGGGGGGTTCCTTCAGCACGTGTATTAAAACCATTAAGGAAATCGGTTAAAGAGACTAATGACTCAGACCCACACCAAACTGGGTTTGTCCTGGGAGTGGGGACGGAGCTAAACCTATTTCTGATAAATATTCTGAAAGGGAGAGCTCTAACAACTAAAACGAAAATATGTCTTGCTTTTAGAGAAAAACGTTTGATATGATAGACAGGAACTTACTATGGGCAAAAATAGACAGGAACTTACTATGGGCAAAAATGGAGGCTGGGAATTGCCCAAAGGAGATATTGGAACCTATAAAAGCCCTGTATTCCTCTACTAGAGTTCAAATTAGATTGACATTATTAAAAAGGGAACATTAACAAAAGAAATTCCCACCTATCGAGTATTAAAAAAGGGATGCCCCTACCTTATGCAACTTGTTTTTAGCAGATTTAAGGACTAACGCGGACCAGACTAACATTTTCCCCCCACAGATAAATGGCCATAAAATATCACGTATATTATATGCAGACGACAGAGTCCTTATAGAGCAAACACCCATAGGCCTACAGAGAGCGCTAATTGATTTACAAAAATATATGGAACGGAATGGCCTAGAAATAAATGTTGACAAAACAAACATTTCAGTCTACTCCTCAAGCAAACCTTTGAATGGCACTTAGGCAACCAGGTCACCTGCGTAATATACCTTGGTATACGAATAAATTCTAGTTTGGTAGATATTCTGCACCAGCAAGATCTGAAAATAAAAGTAAAAGCTCTCACGGCTCAGGGCTGATTTATTTATAGGAAATACTGTAGCTTTTCCATCTTACCAATATTGTCGTTCTACAAAACAAAGGTTGTGGCATGATTGACCTATGGAGCAGAGGCTTGCAAATTTACTCCATGGAAAATCTAGGGTAAACTAGAAGCTTTTTTTGGGAGAAATACTGAAATTGCCTCAATTTCCCAATAGCAGTTATCAGATACAAACTTGGCTTGATATCGATGTACGCCAGTTCAGTCTGGAAATCGATATCACTTTAGAAAATGCATTCTGGAACCAAAGCCTGTGCCTTATCTAATTTTAACACCGAAAAAACATTTGAAATATAACAAGGTACTAGATCAATGGGGGAAAACTTGTCTAGGGTACTTTTTTAACAAACCCGGGAAAAGTCAAAAGACTTTTAAAAGAAGATGACTGGATCGGGACCATGAAAGCAAGGGGATCATACTTTTGCCAATGTCATTTAACGAATGAAATGAAAGCATATGACTCCCTGCCCAAATACCTGAAACACTTTCCATTGGAACGGTGTAGAAAGCAATGCATGAGATTTTGTTTTAACATCTTACCGACGAGACAAATTTTGAAACTATATGGACAAGTCTGGATTCCTAATGTAGATTCTGCACCTTGCAGGAAAACCTTAAAACATATTGCGTTGTTTTGTCCAGGATTAACTGAGATGCGCACAAGGTACATTGGCAAACTCATTGAAGGTAGACGTTTGGGAGATACAGAAGCTATCTGGTCTTGTATTACAGTGGGAGAATCCTGTCCATTGATATTTGGGATTGTTCAGTTTCTAAAAGAAAGTTTAGGGTTCACAAGGAATAGATTCTATTAAAGTGGAAAAGGAGATTGGGAGGGGATGCTTTCCAACTGTCTTTCATTGTCATTTAATGACATGGTTGTCTCATTGAGAAATGTTGGGATGTCATGGGAATATATGAGTCCACTTGATTTCTTTTTATTTCCTGGTGTTAATTTAAACCATAAATCTTAATAAACAAAATACATCTTTTATTGTTGTGTGTATATTATGCATAATTATTTTGAAGGAAAAAAAATCACAGATTATACTGATGCAGTCCGTGTTATCTCTTACAATTCTTGGACTTGTAGTCTTTATTTTATAACGGAGAAGGAAAACTATACATACAGCAATGCAAGGAGTCATTTGTGGACTAGATGCACCCCAGTTGTCTGACAGGAGGCAAGGTACGAGCCTAAATTAATTGTGCCGTGATCCCTAAGACACAAAATACCCAAACATTATAAAAATCATGGCGTTCAAGAAAGGAAGGAGAAAGTGCATAAGGTACATGGGCAGGTTTATCTGCATATTCATTTTCAAAGTTGTATAAGCACAAAGACCCGAGACACCTTTTTTAAGGAAAATACTTGTGGAGAATTAATCTTCTGATCACACAGAGCTGGATATTTTAATGTGATGCAAATTAGGGATTCCCAATCATACATAACCCTGCTATTCATTAACTAAACTGTACAAACACATTTTGCTGAAAACTTTGCATTATAGAAAAATGAAGTGACCTTTCCTGGGCCCATTTTCTCAAAAGAACTTGAATGGGCTAGTGTTTGATAGAGGATCTTTGAAATACAGGGCACCACTTGATCAAGTAGTACATTTGGATCTTCTGTGGCAAGTTACTAACTGAACATTTTCAGCCTTGTAGCTTCGGGAATCCAATAATTAACTCTAAATTGCTACTTTGAAAAAAAATGACATGGCCCTTAGAATAAATAATCATTTATTTCAGCTTAGATCATATGCAGTACGAAATAATATATTTCTTATTTCAGCTTAGATCATATGCAGTACGAAAATGTCCACTAGCTGGGAGTGCTGACCTTGCATTAAATTTTCACTTGAATAGAGGAATCCATGTTTAGAAAGGTCAGATCTGACATCTAGTGGACATTTTCAGATAAACCCCCTAATAGGGAAAATTATTTTCAGGGGGTAGAAAACAAATAAAATTTGATTTTTTTTAAAAAACACCGAAAAATCATTTTTTTATATAACATGTAACTTTAACTGTTCTGCTTAACATGACTGCTTAATCAAAAGGTGCAGATTGTGAATTAAGGGGGAGGTGATTTAGCGAGGGTGAAGAACAGGAGAAGAGAAAGAGAGAGAGAACATTTTTTTAAAAACAAAAACATAATAATTAACACAATGCCAAACATCAGGGTTTCATAAGGTTTTTCAACAGTAACGGCTAAATAAACCATCTGCTCTCTATGTGACAGATAGTCTAAGAATGGCACCCATGTCCATGTGAACCTAGGTAGCTTCCCCTCCAACGTAGCTGTATGCTTCTCCATCCCCAGCAGATCCCAAACTTTCACCCAACAGTAAGATGTGTGTGGCCCCTCTACTGTTTTCCAAAAGCGAGCTTGCGTGATTCGTACTGCTGTGAGTAATTGGGAGGTCAGGTCTGCTCTATGGCCATTCATCTGGAATGACCCGTCGTCTGGACTTCCCCCAGTAACAGAACTTGTGGGTACTGGGGAGCAAGGCACCAGTATTTCTTTGATTTTTTATCATATTTCCACCCGGAACGATTGTATGACTGGGCAGTGCCATCACATGTGAGCTAGGTCGCCTCGCTCGCTGCACCCGTGCCAGCATGTATCAGGCTAGGCGGGGTTCATCGCATGTAATCAGCTTGGGGAGTAGGTACCATCAGAAGCATAGTTTAAGGGCTCCTTTCTTTACCGTGGTGCATCGGGAACTTTTCTGGGCCCTGCCGCACATCCTCTGCCAGGACTCCCCGGGGATCGCCAAACCCAGTTCCCTTTCCCATGCTATCATGTAGGGGAGCTTCTCCTTCACTGAGGTATTTTCTAGGAGCCTATAGCAAGTAGCCAGTTTATGGCCCTTCTAGGACTTTGAGTTAAATTCTCATTGGGGTTGTGGAAGCTGCTTGTCGAGTGACCCTGGTCAACCAGTGGCGGAGTTGTATGCATCTAAAATGCTCTGATTCAGGGAGTTTTGAATTTTTCCTTGCAATCTAAGAAGGTTAGGGGTTCTCGATCTACATATAGGTCTTGCAATCTCAGGGGCTTTTCTGACCACCAGAGCTGGAACGAACCTGCCTGGAGGCCTGGCGTGAACGCTGGGTTTTGGGTAATGGGTGAGAGTGGGTCCAGGCCCAACCTAATCCCCCTCTATGTACAGGCTTTATCCCAGCTCTGAAGCATCGTTAAGGTGGTAGGTAGGATCATGTCCCTTTGCTTGCAGGTGTCCCTGGGGAGGAATGGGAGATGACCCAGTGGGAAGGGGGCTGTGGCTTGCTCAATATCTCGCTATTTAGGAACTTCAGGCGTTTCTCCCCAGTTTAGCATTGCAGCGACCTGGGCCACTCGGTAGTATCACGGGATCGAGAGGAGCCCCAGTCCGCCTAGCATTTTTCCTCTTGTGAGGAGCTTGCAAGGGATTCTGTGTTTTTTCCCCTGCCATACAAATTGGCCTAATGCCCTCTGCAGAGCGAGGAGGTCGCTCCCTCAGGAATCAACACTGGTAAGGCATGGAAAATATATAAAAGGTTCGGAAGGAGTGTTATCTTAACCGCAATAATACGGCTCAACCATGAAATTTCCAGGAAGTCCCAACGTAGGAGCCAATCTTTGGCTTCCCTCAGATGACCGGGAACATTAGCCTTTAAAAGTCCTGAGTATGTTGGGGTCAGCTCTATTCTCAAGTAGGGGATGTTTGTGGTCGACCAGCGAAAGGGGAATGCTTCTTGGAGGGATGCCAGCCCTGCAGGGTTTACGCTAAGGCCATTCCCACTGATTTAGATGGGTTTGCTGTGAACCCTGAGACTGCTGCAAATTGGACTAGAAGATTAGTTAGGCACGGAAGAGACCTGAGGGCATTATCTAGGAAGCAAAGAATGTCATCCGCGTATAGGGCCACTGTTAGGGAGAATTCTGTGTTTAGGCTGAATTTCCTAACCCAGTGAGTCCCGCAGCAGCTTTGCTGGATTTTTGGGGTTTATTTCTTTCTCCTGCCAAGAGTGAGACTCTTTTACCCTCACTCTTGGACATGATTTGAGTATGTTTCTTTGAATCTAGAAGTGATTAATGGGCTATGGGGTCTTTTACTCCATAGGGCTTCATGTGTTTTTGTGATGTGTGTTACACAGCACCCTCAGTGCAGTGACACAGGGGTGTCATAGTGACCCCCCAGTATAGACTCCATACCCTGGGACTGACTACTGTCTCCCAGGGCATGTAAAGTCACCATTGACTTTACTAGTCTTAAATTCTGAACAGAACCAGTACACACCATCATATTGTGGACGTACTGGCTGGGGCAATTTGATTGCCCCAGGGTCTGTTAGTCGAGGGGGCACGTCTCTGTCCCCCCTGATTGAGTTTTGGCTGGTGGCAGTGGATACTACTTTTTATATTCAACCGCAAATAGTTTCCTATGGGATTTCCCATTGTTTTAGGCTACTATCTTTATTTAATTATTTACGGTAGTCTCGAACATACCGCCGGTTTATTTAATTAATATTAATTCTCTGGTTGGTATTTTTTGGCAAAACTTGAGTCTAAAATGGCGTTTGTGTTCTCTTCTGTGACTCCAACCCAAGTCGAGCCCTTTGTTCCACTTTTTGGCGGGCTTCTCCACAGAAGCCTTCCAAAGTGGTGCCACTATGTCTGGGGTACTTAGGAGGGGTGGAGGGGAATTTAGGCACCCAGGACTGAGTTGCCTAGGCAACTCAAGTCGCACTCCATCCTGATTGGCCCAAGTGGTGAGCCGGCCGGCTCACCACTTAGCATGTTTGAGTGACAGCTAGGCTGAGTGAATGGGGGTTTGCTGCATAAAAGCAGGGCTTTGGGATTGGAACTTTAGAAGTCGCCACAGGACCTAAGAATCCGACGAGGGAGAAGCTGAGCCGACCTGCCACGACAACACCACCGGTGGAGCCCTGCTGGACTGCCTCACCACTTTTCCCAACGACAGAGGAGATCTCCTGCCGGAGAGTCTTCTTCCTTTGACTGGTGGGGATAACCAGTTTCACCGTCTTTTCGCTTTCCCGACGTACCTCGTGGCCGCCTTGCCCGTGCCAAGCACCCCGGCAACCGGGATACCACGTTTTACCACGACCGCGAAACCAAGGTACCACCTTTAACCGGAAAACTCTGCGGCTGGTTTCTTCCCTGGTAGTGCAACGACCTTCATCTTTCCTCCAAGTCGAGATCTTCTCTTCCCCTGGACGACGACGCAACTTGCACCCACTACCAGGAACAACTGCCACCGCTGGAGGATCCTTCCCACTTACTGTACCGTGTCCCGACTGGCTTCCGTTGCTACCGACTGTACGGGGTAGATTTAGCCCCCGGCTTTCGAACCTGGGTTAGCCTGGGACACCCTGGCTAAACTTTCGTAAGCCTCTCTAAACTCTTTTTGAACCCTCTGCAAGACTTTCTAAGCCTAGTGTAACTGTGTGATCATGGGCGCATTTGTGCTCTGCCCAGCCTTTGGACTTTGGCTCACCAGTGACTTTTTGCTCTCTGCCTTGCTAACAGTGTTTCTGAATCATAGAGTGGTGTACTTCTTCATATTCTGTCTTTTTCCCTCCCTTTCTCACAAACTTATTAGCGTGCAATCTAGTTAAGCGCTCACCTCTGTATGAAAATAAGTGGTGTTTTACTGTGATTTATCTAATAGGGAAAAAGGGGTGTATATATCATAATAGTAACTGTGTTTAGGATATTTTACAATAAGAGTGCTGGAGTGTTTCAACTGTGTGTTTTTAAATAAATAATTATATACTTTGATACCAAAGCTCTGGTCAGTGTTTGCTTGTATTATTGTATCTGAGTGCCTATTGTGTATACTTTGCATACTGCCTAACTCTTCTTGAGGGATGTCTGACTGCTCAGCCACAGCTACCAGGTAAATCTGGGTGGTACAGACTGCTACCAAGTGGGTTTACTGCCAACACCTGTAGTCTTAAATCTTTTGCAGTGTTCCCTAAGGGAACTGCACAGGTTTCTGCCTAACAGCCACCTTATGGCATTGTCCCGCATATTCGAAGCCTTGAATTTTTGGATGCAGGTGTATCCAGGGCCAGGGGTCCCATCGCCAAGGTGAATACCGAGGGGACAGAGGGCAGCACTGTCTAGTACTGTTACACTCACCTAATCTCTGCGGAGGCGTTGGGGCAAAGTTGCAGCCCTTCCGTGGGTGAGGTCACTCGGGTCCGACTTCGCCCTTTGCGCTTATGTGGTGACTGGTGGTAATAGGTGATGCTGTTCGGGACTGCTCCTGCGTGGAGAATAGGGGGCGTGAGTATGCCAGCTTGTGCGCCTGATCCCCTTCCAGACCCCTTCTCACAAACCATGGTACCCGTGGGATGTGCTGTCCTTGGAAAGCTCACCTGTTGATTAGTTTTGGCGAGCATCCATCCTGCTGCTTCTGGCAGGGGCGCTTGTATGATCTGGACCGAGTTCCTTCACTGGTCCCTTGCACGTGGTAGTCCAGTCCTGCTGCGACTAAGCCACTATACTTCAGGTAAGTGTTCCTGTTTGCCTTTGTCTTTCCTTGTCTGTTTTTGTTGTATTGTAATGTTTGTTGTCTTATATTGCTGTCCATTCCACTTTTGATGTTTGCTCTTTTGCTTTCTTCCCTTGCAGGTGATGGTGCCGGCCTGGCAAAAGCTGCAGAGCTCGAGGCGACAGCCGGAGGGAATGAGGAATGAAGCTGCAGCAGTACAGTAGCTGGTAAATTGTTAACTAGGGGGTGCGCAGGGTTCAAATGTGGCGCGGCCCTAGGACAGATGTTCTAACCTTGTCTTTCTTCTTCTTCACAGGGCCCGAGTTCGTGGATGCGCAGTGTGGTGCTGCGGCGTCGGGATCAAGATCACTGGATGTCAGGAGATGAGTCTAAAGATGAAACGATGAAGCACCGGTTTCCTGGAGGTGAGTATGCAGGAGAACGCTTGGTTTCAAAGGTAAGCAAACCGGTTCAAGCGGCGGTGAGCGTCACGTTGCACGCGAGTGCACAGTAACGCGAAGCACCGGCGTTAAGGATGGAGCAGATTATATAGCTGAGCTTCTGAAGCCACGCCCACCAGGTTTAGCCTGCCTGCCACACTTGATGAGTCAGCACATGAAAACCAGGCCTAGGGAGCCACACACGATGAGTCAGCACATGAGGATGTTCTCTGGAATAAAGGCTTTCAGCTCCTGGAAAGTTCTTGTAAAATAAAAGCGCTCCTGCATTGAAATAAAGTGTTCCTGCTCACATCTCTATATGAGCCTGGCACCAAAGGCGCCAGGACTGAGTCCAACCAGGGCCCCTGTGTTTATGGTTCCCAAAGGGACACAAGTGAGTCAAGTGACCCATTGCCCCATCACTAGATGGTGTGGATTTTGTGTTCTGGGGCCTGTGGCCATGACAAGTACCTTTTGTCCAGGGTTGTCAGGGGGATCCATTGCGAGTTGACCTTGACACAGGTCGAGGGGATTTGGAAATTTGAAAGAACCAGTTTGGTCAATCTCAGGCCAAAACCGAATCCCTTTAGGACTAATTTCAGGTATTCCCAGGACATTCTATCAAAGGCTCTGTGAGCATCTAAGGATAGTAGCGATAGCTTGCCAGGGATTCTGGGAGCTAGGGCGATTAGGCTGATCATGTGACAGATGTTGTCGTGTGTTGAACAATTGTGGATTAAGCCTATCTGGTCTTTCTCTATTAGCACCTGGAGGACATCACCCAGGTGGCTTACTATTAGTTTGCTTAGGAGTTTTGTGTCCGTATTGAGCAGTGCGATGGGGCGATAGGATATACACTCCGTGGGATCTTTCCCTGGTTTTAGATTCAGGGTAGTGGCGGATTCTGCCATGGATTTGGTTACGGACCCAGTGGTCCAAATGGCGTTAAAGAGTTTCGTCGGGGGGTGTGGCCTAACAGCCATGGTGTAGGCTGCTCTCTCAAGAAGCTCCGTGGATCCGTCAAGGCATTTGCAGCAGCGCGCTGAATAAAAGCAAGGAATCAACATCAAAACGACATCAGAGCAGTATGTGTAACGCTCACCTGGCTCCCACGGAGGCGCTGACCTGGTCTGGATAGCGTGACCTCTTCAAGCGTGATGCGCAGGATTCGAAACACCGACTGAACTGGACCCCCAAATCTGGCTTGTCTGGCCCGTAGAAAAATCTTTCTGTAGGTGGAGAAAGGGGATTAACTGACTGCAGAGTATTGTGATTGCTTCCCACCTCCCCTTTGCTCTTCTCTGACCACCTCCGAAATCCCCAATCAAGGCTCACCTTAATGTTTGAATGGATGAGCTCTCCATCCTGCTTCTGGTGCAGGGGCGCGTATTTGACCAGTTACTTCACTGGTTTCGGAAGGCGAAATGCCGTAAATATTCAGTTTAAAAAGTTCCAGAGTAGAGTCTTCTCTTTGTTTGCTTTTCTTAACCTGCGATCTGTCCTTATTTTCAGGTGCAGAGTGGAAGTGATGCTTCGAGGGATATTGCCGGAGATAAACTCGGGTGAGTTTGTGATAAAATGATCCCTTTAAATGTCTTTGAATCCCTCTAGTAATGTCTTTCTTTTTTCCCCTTAGGGACCGGGGTGCGGTACCAGGCCAAGAAGTGGCGCCGACCCGAAATGAGGAGTGGTTCCGTTAAATATGGCCAGGTAAGTCTTGTGACGGAAAATCAGGCTTTCCTCATTTGTTCCTCCTGCTCACCTTTTGTCTCTTCTTCTCCCCTGCAGGTGCAGAGATGCGGTGGATAGTGAAGAGTCCACGAGGCAGGTGAGTGATGCGGGCGCTGCTACAAGTAGCGCGATGCTTTTAAAGAATGTCTATCTTCAGGATCACTGGCGTGATGATTCCGGAGACCGGTAAGAAATTAGATTAAGTTCTTGGTTTTCACCTTTTCTCTTCCCTTCCTTCCTTTCAGGTATCCCGAGATCGAGGCGGGCATGGCTGGAGGCAAGATGCAAGAGCAGGCATGGTGAGCGTTCAGCTGCTAGATGCAGAGCACCGCGAAGCACGTGTGGCAGTCCGGCCGTGGTTTAAATAGCCTTGGAAGAAGTTCCAGGTAAGTATTCTTCCACGGTCCCCAACCAAGTAAAATAGTTCCTTTGAGTAAATTGTCCCTCCTAAGCCTTATTTGGCTTGAGGCTTCATGCAGCATGGTCTGCGTCAGGTAAGTGCACCAAACACCCTCTTTTATGAACCTGGCGCCTATGGCGCCAGGACTGATGTCCAACATGAGCCTGGCGCCAAAGGCGCCAGTACAAAGTCCAAAGAGCCCCTATTAGGGGCCGCTGGGCTTTTACCCGAGGGCATGATGCCTGCTCCAGGGGGTGCTGGGCCTGTCCTGGTGCTCCGGGGGTAGGCATCATGACAGCACTCCCCCCCCAAGGCCCCTTCCAAGGTCCTTCCCTCTGGAGGTTTCGGTTTGTTTGGGAAATCCCGATGGAACTTTTTTACCAGCCGAGGTGCATGTACGTGGTCGCTGGGTTCCCAAGACCTTTCCTGAGGTCCGTACCCTTTCCAATCAATTAGATAGAAAAGTTTTGATTTTGAAATTTTAGAATCCAAAATGTTCTTCACCTCGAATTCAGGCTCCCATCTATCTGAATTGGTTCTGGTGGCTTTATTAATCTGGTTCCTGGTTGCACTGGTTTCAAAAGTGACACATGAAAAACGGGATGAATCCGCATGTTAGCTGGCAGATCGAGCTTGACTGCTACTGGATTAATAATAGCTTTGATCGAATAAGGGCCCAAATACCTTGGATTAAAAGTTTGAGGTTCCTTGAGTAATAAATGTTTGGTAGCCAACCATACTTGGTCTCCTATTTGGTATGAAGGCGCCTCCTTCCGATGCAGATCTGCCTTTTTCTTGTATTTTTCTTTCGCTTGTTGCAAATGGGAAGTTGCATTCTTGAATGCTTGAGTTATAGTGGAATGCAAATGGTCTACTGCGGGCATTTCAAGGCTCAGAGGAGAGTCCAGGTCTGAAGTACGAGGGTGATGTCCATATAGGGTGTAAAAGGGGCTTTGTCCAGTTCCAGAGTGCACCGAGTTATTGTATGCACATTCGGCCACCCATAACAAATCTTTCCAATTACCCTCCGATTGGTGCAACATACACCGTAGGTATTGTTCAAGGGTCTGGTTCGTTCTCTCCGTCTGACCATCGGTCTGTGGGTGATGGCTGGTTGAGAGTCTTACGTCGATTTGTGCCAGTTGACAACACCTTTTACAAAAATGTGAAATAAACTGGCTTCCCCGGTCGGAGACTAATATGGACGGGAATCCATGCAAGCGGATGATATTTTCGAGGAATTCCTTAGCAAGGACAGAAGCTGAAAGTAATCCTTTCAACGGAATAAAATGAGCCATTTTAGAAAATAGATCCACCACAACCAGAATAGTATTGTATCCATTACAAGGGGGCAGGTCCGTCATAAAATATAGTGACAAGGTGTGCCAAGGCGCTGGTGGAATGTCTAAAGGCTGAAGAAGACCGGCGGGTTTTGTCTTTTGGCCTTTGTTTTGGGTGCAAACTCCACAGGACATCATGAAAGATTTAATATCCTTTCGCCAGGAAGGCCACCAGAATTGTCGTTTAATTTTTTCCTCAGTTTTGGCAATGCCAGGATGTCCTTCCATCAGGGTATCATGATGACGGGAAATAACCAGTTCTTGTAATTCCTTTTCTGGCAGAAATAAGCGTCCTTGGAAGTAAGGTAGGCCATCGTTGACCGAAAAGTAAGACCCCCTTTGGATCCAATCCTGCAAGGCGGTAGAGTCCAGGAGTTGTTTTACTCGTGCTTGAATGTCTTCAAAGGTTTGTAAGGAGGTTAATCCCAAAATTCTTTGTTCGGGAATGATCGGCACAGGTTCTGAATTAGTGTCTATTTCTCCCATTCCTATTCTAGATAGTGCATCTGCTTTGCCATTCTTACAGCCGGGACGGTAAGTGATTACGAAATCAAACTCAGCAAAGAACAAAGCCCATCGGAGCTGACGTGATGATTGAGCCTTGGCAGTCTTTAAATATTGTAAATTTCAGTGATCAGTGATCACGGTGATGGTGTGCCTGGCGCCAAGAAGATAATGCCGCCAAGCCTTAAAGGCGGACTTGATGGCTAATAATTCGTTATCGGTAATTGCATAATTTACCTCAGGGGGTGAGAACTTTCTGGACCAAAATGCTACAGGATGCAGTTGGTTGGTTTCAGGGTCTCTCTGAGACAGGACAGCTCCCATGGCTAAACTGGACGCGTCAGTTTCGACTATGTATGGGAGATCGGGACGCGGGTGCTTTAAAATAGGTGCAGACTTGAATTTAGCTTTCAATTCCTGAAAGGCCTGTTCGGCTTCCTTGGTCCATTCGAAACGTTTATTTTTCCGCAAAAGTGCAGTGATGGGTTGTACTACACGTGAAAATTCCGGAATAAATCTGCGATAAAAATTGGCAAAACCAAGCATGCTTTGGACCCCTTTTACCGAGCTAGGAGATGGCCATTTGAGGATGGCCTCCACTTTCCGTGAGTCCATTCGGACCCCATTAGGTGTCAGTATGAATCCAAGAAACTCCACCTCGGTGGTGTGGAAAACACACTTTTCCAGCTTAGCAAACAGTTTGTGCTGGCGCAATTTCTCAAGGACGGCCCGGACATGCTTTCTGTGATCAGATTCCGAAGAGGAGTACACAAGAATGTCATCGATATATACGACAACACAAACATCGATAAGTTCCCGAAGGACATCGTTCATGAAGAATTGGAAGGCAGCAGGTGCGTTGCACAACCCAAAAGGCATCACCTGGTATTGGAATAAACCATATTTTGTACGGAAGGCCGTTTTCCATTCGTCGCCTTCTTTTACTCGCACCAGATGATAAGCCCCCCGGAGATCTAACTTGGTGTATATGCAAGCGTCCTTCACCTGGTCAAGGGGTTCAGGGATCAAAGGCAGAGGGTAACGGTTTTTAACCGTTATCTGGTTCAATGCGCGGTAGTCGATACAAGTTCTAAGGTCGCCTTCTTTTTTGGGCACGAAGAACAAAGCCGAGGATGCCGGGGACTTTGACGGGCGAATGAAACCATTGGCTAGGTATTGATCTAAATATTGTCTCAAATGCCGGTTCTCAGGTTCAGTAAGGGCATAAATCCTGCTACAAGGGGGTTGTGCACCGGGCACCAGATCGATTTGGCAATCGTACGATCTGCGGGGGGGTAACGTGTTGGCCTGTTCCTTTTGGAAGACGTCCTGAAAGTCTTGGTATTCCGGAGGTAGTTGCATGGAGACAGAGGTTACAGATGCTAGACTAATCTTCAGATTTTCTGGGTAGCAGGTTTGTGCACAATCCGGGAAGGTTATTCTCTTTGCTCGCCAATCAATTCTAGGATTATGTGTCTCTAACCAAGGAATTCCAAGAATAACCTGAAACTGTGGGGCCTTGATTACGTCAAACACAACTGCCTCCCGATGGCCGTCCGGACCAATAAGAGTCACCTCCGTAGTGGAATGTGTTACCGGTCCTGAGGCAATTTCAGTTCCATCGACTGTGGTGATGACATCTTTGCTGGTTTTTGGACGCAGAGGGAGGTTAATCCTAGAGACCAATTCACGATCCACATAGTTTCCTATAGCCCCACTATCGATGTATGCCTTTATTGCACGCAACCGCTTAGGCTGTTCCGGATCTACGAGAACCATTGGCACAATGAAATGCGAGGTCTGAGAGTTAGTTTTCAAGCTCGGCAAGCGGACCCCTACGCTTGTCGGGCGGAGTTGTTTCCCGAAACAGAGTCTTCATGGTTTTTATCAGCGGCTCCTACCACCTTCTTGGGCGGTTTTGCCGGGCAATCTCGTAGAAAGTGTCCAGAGTTCCCACAATAAAGACATAATTTTAACTGCCGCCTCCTTTCACGTTCCTTTTGGGTTAAAGGTCCTCTAACCCCTCCAATTTGCATAGGCTCGGAGACATCGGCACCCTTGGGAGTGACGTGGGTCTTGACCAACACCCGGGTTTCAAACTTGGACCGATCCGCTCGTCGGTTTTGGAGCCTGTGATCCAATTGGACCACTAAGTCTATATATTCTGTGCATTTTTGGAGCGGATTTACGACTTGGGCCAAGACATCTTTAAGTTCTCTGCGTAGACCCCGATAGAATAATATGATTCTTTTATCCTCTGGCCACCCAGTTTCCACGATTAGTCTGTTAAAGGTTGCTATGTAGGAGAGGAGGTCTTGGTTGCCCTGTCGCAGGGATAGAAGTTCATCATCCAGAGCTTGTCCCTGAGAATGTCGAGCAAATAATCTCTCCATGCTTGCTTGAAATCCTTGGAAATCCCGGAGGATTGGGTGATCTTGAGTAACCAGTGGTACTGACCAATCGGCAGCACAGCCGCTAAGGTATGACAACACAAAAGCCTCTTTGGTCTGGTCATTAGGGAAGGCCCCAGGCCTGCATAGGAAATGCAAACGACATTGATTCATGAATACGGCGAACCGTTTGGGGTCCCCAGCAAAGCGTTCAGGTGGGGCCAGCGGCATATTTCCAGGTAGATTGATTTGCACAGGGTTACTTGAAGCCACAGGAACAGAATTCCCCCCGGAACCAGGTAGAGGGGTTTGCCCAGCTTGACCTTGCAATACAATCCTAGCCAGGTCACCAGTTCGTTCCTTAGATACAATTGGTTGCCTCCTGAGGGCATTAGTCTCTTGACGAGCGGCATGTACTTCGGCCCGTAATTCCCCCAGTAATTGGGCCAACATATCAGTCTCAGAAGTTTCCATAGCGCCTGGGTGGGAATTTGTAGGAAGACTTTGCGTTCTGTAACGCTCACCTGGCTCCCACGGAGGCGCTGACCTGGTCTGGATTGCTGTGACCTCTTCAAGCGTGATGCGCAGGATTCGAAACACCGACTGAACTGGACCCCCAAATCTGGCTTGTCTGGCCCGTAGAAAAATCTTTCTGTAGGTGGAGAAAGGGGATTAACTGACTGTAGAGTATTGTGATTGCTTCCCACCTCCCCTTTGCTCTTCTCTGACAATCTCCGAAATCCCCAATCAAGGCTCACCTTAATGTTTGAATGGATGAGCTCTCCATCCTGCTTCTGGTGCAGGGGTGCGTATTTGACCAGTTACTTCACTGGTTTCGGAAGGCGAAATGCTGTAAGTATGTAGTTTAAAAAGTTCCAGAGTAGAGTCTTCTCTTTGTTTGCTTTTCTTAACCTGCGATCTGTCCTTATTTTCAGGTGCAGAGTGGAAGTGATGCTTCGAGGGATATTGCCGGAGATGAACTCCGGTGAGTTCGTGATAAAATGATCCCTTTAAATGTCTTTGAATCCCTCTAGTAATGTCTTTCTTTTTTCCCCTTAGGGGCCAGGGTGCGGTACCAGGCCAAGAAGTGGCGCCGACCCGAAATGAGGAGTGGTTCCGTTAAATATGGCCAGGTAAGTATTGTGACGGAAAATCAGGCTTTCCTCATTTGTTCCTCCTGCTCACCTTTTGTCTCTTCTTCTCCCCTGCAGGTGCAGAGATGTGGCGGAATGCCCAGAAGGTCGCGGTGGATAGTGAAGAGCCCACGAGGCAGGTGAGTGATGCGCGACGCTGCTTCAAGTAGCGCAATGCTTTTAATGAATGTCTATCTTCAGGATCGCTGGCATGATGATTCCGGTGACAGGTAAGAAATTAGATTAAGTTCTTGGTTTTCACCTTTTCTCTTCCCTTCCTTCCTTTCAGGTATCCCAAGATCGAGGCGGGCGTGGCTGGAGGCAAGATGCAGGAGCAGCCACAGTGAGCGTTCAGCTGCTAGATGCAGAGCAACGCGAAGCACGCGTGGCAGTCCGGGCGTGGTTTAAATAGCCTTGGAAGAAGTTCCAGGTAAGTATTCTTCCACGGTCCCCACCCAAGTAAAATAGTTCCTTTGAGAAAATAGTCCCTCCTAAGCCTTATTTGGCTTGAGGCTTCATGCAGCATGGTCTGCGTCAGGTAAGTGCACCAAACACCCTCTTTTATGAGCCTGGCGCCTATGGCGCCAGGACTGATGTCCAACATGAGCCTGGCACCAGGACAAAGTCCAAAGAGCCCCTATTAGGGGCCGCTGGGCTTTTACCCGAGGGCATGATGCCTGCTCCCGGGGGTGCTGGGCCTGTCCTGGTGCTCCGGGGGTAGGCATCATGACAGTATGAACATGAGGAGCCGCTGATGCACGAAGCCGTTTGGAAAAGGACTGCAGGCTGATGGACTTGTGCAACATTGTTTCCAGCGGCGGAGGTTGTGGCTTGATACAAAATGGCGGCCGCAGGACAAACAACAAAGAGATGGAGTCCAGTGCACCGAAGTGAGGGCCGATGAAGGCAGAAAGAAGGAGTGAAGAGCGGTAGCTGTGAGGAGACGGAGCGCACTGGGTGGTGTCGTTCGTGCGTGTGTTTGCGACGCACAAGCGGCCGGGTGTCCTGAGGCTGGAGAACGAAGAAGAAAGTTTGGGGGTCCCTGTGGGCACCGGAGGGATCCCTCGGGCGCCCAGAGCTGGTGGTGATGCGGGTCTGAAGTAGCCTGCCGGCCTGTGAGGAAGAGCGGGGCGCCATGGGTCCCAGGAGCTGGGAGCATGAGAGACGGTGGGCGGCGGAGGCACACCACTGCGGGAGGACAAAAGACTGTGGGGGATTATAAGGGCACATATACGCCCATGCATGGCAGGAGCTTTGGACTGCATGGCCCCTCAGTTGACATGCGGTGTAGCCATAGTGCCCCGCCCCCACATAATAAACGCTCCCACGGGAGGAGTGTGCAAAATAGCCTCAAAGTTACTCAGGGAGAGTAAAAGGCTGCATAGAAAGGCCACATTGCCCACCTTGAGACAATCCTCCCATACCTGTACAAACCACGCATAGTGGGGGTGAAGACAATTAGGTGGTGTAAGCAGAGCAAGCAGCTCCCCCCAGGAGACAACGCAAGAGGGGCCCGGTGGCAATAGTGGAGCCTCCCCACGAGGCAAGTGGGGACCTGCAGTTGCAGTCTGCAGTGTACCCAATCAACACACACTGCACCGACGTTGCACATAAAAGGACATTGGTGATCTGGCCAGATTGGAACGACCCAAAGGTGCACTGCCCTAATCAAAGTTGCTGCGGTATGAGGCCACACTGCCTGAGAAAGTAAAGCCGAAAGTCAGATCAAGGCACATCATACAGGGTGACACATGCTGTATGTGGCACGCACAGGAACAGCCAAGGGAGTGTTGGAAAGAATTGCGCCATGGTAACAGGGTAGCAACGGAGCGCACATTGACCCCATAAGCAAGACCCTCAGCAATCAGGCGTTGTGGCCCCCCACAAAGCGGACTGGGACAGAGCGCAAGTGAAATACAGGGCAGACAGAGCTACAGCAGGCTGCAGCCATGCAAAAGGAGCAGCGGGGGGGCAGGGCTCTCACGTTGCAGAAGAGCTGGACCCTGATATAAAGGTGAAGCGGCACAATGTCGGTAAAAGGAGGCAAGACCAAGGGCAAGCAGCCCACAATGGACATTTTTGCCAAGTCGCAACAGACCCCCACCACCCAAGCACAGGGTGTGGCAGGCGTGCCCGCAGAGGCAGCTTCGCCAAGAGAGGATCACCTGATCCTAACAGCCATCACAGAGTTGAAAACCTTGTGGGGAACAGCGATGGCAGATCTAAGAACCGCTCTGGAAACCAGAATAGTTGCGGTAGGGATAGAGGTCAACCTGCTGCAACAAGATGTGAGAGCACTGGTGGAAAGAACGAGCGGCCTAGAGAGTGCAGTGAAAACCAACACGAACACCAGCGCAAACAATGCCAAGGAAGTCCACATACTGAAGCAACAGGTGGCTAATTTGGAGAACCGTGCGGAGGAGGCAGAGGGGAGAGCGAGACACAACAATATACATGTGGTCGGCCTGCCGGAGGGGAGGAAGGCCAAGACCTGATGGACTACGTATAGAATATGATTCTACAGGAAATAGTAGCCAGCAAGCTCTCACAAGGTTTTGCAGTAGAATGGGCGCACAGGGCCCTGATGAGGGAACCACAACCCGGAGCCCCCCCTCGGGCAATCATAGCAAAGATCATGAACTACAAGGACAGAGAGAAGATCTTGGAGTTCTTTTGCAAAGGTGGGACGATAAAAAGGGCATCTGTAACCGTCACCGCATACCCTGACTACACCATGCTGGTGCAGAGACAGCGTTACAGCTATGTGGCGATCAAAAGGTGACTGCATACAGCTGGTGTCAAATACATGATTTTGTACCCTGCGATGCGTAAAGTCTTGCACAAAGGCAAGGCATATTTTTTCGACACCCTGGAGGACACAGTGACATGGTTGGATACGCAGGGCTGCCCGGAGCAGGACGAGGAGCAAGACCGCGAGGAACACGATAAGTGAAAGGGATACACCATGTATGGTGAAGAGACGGGGTGGGGGGCTGGGGAAAAGACTGTACCACGATAATAGGGGTGTGGCTAGAAAAGATAACGAAAATTGTAACATGGGACACTTGGACTTGGACTAGAATATAAAATGCAAAGTAAATTGGGGAGCATTAAGCGCGCTCAGTTTGAAGCACAAAATAGGAGCAAAAGATGGAGACAACCTACCCCCAGGAGTTAGAGTAGTAGGATCGCCATTAGGGTGACATCTCCCTGCTGAGCCGTGAGTACGGGCTATTACCGGAAAGGGGCTAGAACGGCAGTGCCTGAGATCCAGGGATGGAGCTCGGTAGCAGTTGGGGAGGGAGTTGGGGTGAGAGGGAACGGGGAAAGCGAGTTAGGGCTGGGAAGGGAGGTGGGAGGGAAGGAGGTTGGGGAGTTTGAGGTGTTTATAGTTTAGGGAAGTTTATGTTGAGGAACGAGCCTACACGGAATGAAGATATTCTCAGATATGGACTGCACCTGCGGAGGGAGGAGTGGGATCCTAATACATCATGGGGGACCTTAAAGTATTTACTTGGAATGTCAGAGGACTCAATAGCTATCTAAAGAGGAATAAGGTCATGATGTATCTGCACAGACAGAAAATAGATATAGCCCTGCTACAGGAGACTCACCTCTCACAAGAAAAAATGGAGATGATCCCGAAGAAGTGGAGGGGCACTGCCGTAGGTGCGTCATATTTGGCCTATGCTAGGGGGGTGATTATCTGGGTAGCGCCAAATGTCCCATTTCAGTTATTACAGTCTACAGTCGCGGCAGACGGGAGGATGGTCATAATAAGAGGGCTGGTGGAAAATAGGGAAATAAGCATTATAAATATGTACACCCCGAACCAGGACACGGCGACATACTTACCTTAAGTAATAAACTCAGCACATGCTTAGGGGGGGCAGTGATCTGGGGAGGTGACTTTAATTGCGCATTAAATCCCAAGATAGATAGATCAGATGGTAAAATAGATAGACCCACCTCAGCCGCCAGATCGTTGCAGTCACTGTTGACTGATTTCGGGTTTAAGGATGTATGGAGGACGTACCACCCACAGGAAAGACAATATTCGCACTATTCAGCTCCACAGAATTTACACACCAGGCTGGACTATATGTTCGCCACACAGGAGTTAATGACAGAGATATCGCAGATGGAATATAAAGCGAGGGTCCTCTCCGACCACTCGCCGCTAATACTGGGGTGGCAATACTGACCCTCGAGAGCAAAGATACCGACATGGCACCTCAGAGCAGAGGCACTGAAGGATACCATCTTTAAGGAGAACTTGAGAGAGGAAATAATAAGTTATTTTGAGATCAATACTGGCAGCGTGGAGACGGCGAGCATGCTCTGGGAGGCTTTTAAAGTGGTAATGAGGGGGATAGCTATAGCTAAGTCCAAGGGAATACAAGGAGGGATCTTAGTCAAACTACAAGACACGGAGAATGAGCTAGAAGCAGCGCAAAGAAGGGGGGTAATATCAATTAAGATAATGAAGCAATGCAATAAGAGACAGCATGCAGGTGTGGACAAACCAGGGAGGCCCCTGGCATGGCTATATAAGAGTGAGACCCTCAGACCCACAATTAGAACGATAACGAAGGATGATGGGTGCATAGTGGACACCCTGTCAGAAGCACTAAGCTCCCAAACACACTTTCACCCTCTTTTAACAGTCAGATTGGGGTTATGTGGACAAGGGCCTGGCACACAAGACACACGAGGGTCTCCTGAGTTCTCATCCATCCTTTATCTTACAGCATTGTATAAAACGTACACTTGTTAGGTTCACTTCCTGTTAAGAAGCCCACTTCCTGTTCCTTGTGCCCATTCTGTACGGTGCGGTCTAGTCTTTGGGTGTGGCTGTCTATATAAACCACACCCAGTCAGCATCCTGTGCTTCATGTGATTTTCTGTTTCCACACTCACCGTAGCTCCTTCTTCTTACCTGGAATCTTCGATCCAACTTCAACGTTCCGCCGTCTTACCTTCGCTTTGTAGTGGCTCAGTTTCTTCAACTCGCCACGTGCTACATCTTACCTGCGAGGACTCCACCCCGTGGCGCTTGCTCTTCGTTCCAGCTACGCTCCACCGCTTGTCCTTCACTGCGTCGCCAGCTCGGGTCCAGCCAGTGTTGCGGCAGTGGTAAGCTAATCTGAGAACTCCTTGTCGCAGCTTATTCTACCCGTGCATCTCCGGTCTCGTGCCTTCTTTCCGACTTGCGCTACCTCGCAGCACGGTACGCCTCGAACCCAACCCTGAAAGACCAAAGACAGTAAATAGACAATTACCAAAAACTGTACAGCAAACTTACCTGCATCTGCAAGGTCTTCAATCAGGATTCTTCGATCCACGTCAGCAACAACCACCGCAACCCGCGATCTGAAAAGGAAAAGAAACGCATGTAAGAGGACGTTCGCATCTGAGAGACATTATCGGACTAATACTACTCACCGAACCAGTGACGTAACTGGTTTAGAGACACCTCTTGCTCCAGCACGCACCCCTGCATAGCTCAGGATGGAGAGCTCAACAAAACATTAAACAAGGTGAGCCCGATTGAACTCACGCCTTCGACACTCAGGGAAAGGGTAGGGTGTTCAACAGCAGACTAGAATACTAAACCCAGGATTGTTTCCACAGGCATACCTTTGGGGCACTGAAGAACACTAGAACAGGGAACCAGTACCCAGTCCAGAGGTCCTACCCATCGCTCCTGCAGAATCCAGGTGAGTGTGACGCACCCAAGAAGGAGTTAATCAGGGATTTGCAGATTATTACCGACTCCTGTATGGAGATGATGAGGAAAGTGATTGCAAGGAAATAGAAGAAACTCTGGAGGACCTAGGACTGCCGCAGATTAGCGCAGAAGAGCAAGAGGAGCTGGACACTCCGATCACTCTAGAGGAATTAGAAGAGGTAGTGAGGCAGCGGCCCAAAAGTAAGACCCCGGGGACTGATGGACTCCCTAGCAAATTTTACAATATGTACAAGAATTAGGTGCTTCCCCCACTTTTAGCGATGCTGAATGAGGCATATGAAGTAGGGAAGCTACCAGAGTCCCTTAGAGAGGCAGTTATCATACCACTTCCCAAACCCAATAAGCCTGTACATGATTGTGGCTCATACAGACCCCTATCAATGCTGAATCAGGACCGCAAAATATTAACAGCGGTCTTGGCAAACAGAATGAGGAGGATCATTGGTAAATTAATACACCCCGACCAGACTGGCTATGTCCCAAACAGGAACATAGCCAAAAATCTTAGGCGACTCCATCGAGTCATAGAGCACGCAAATGAGGATGTGGGTGAAATGGCAATAGTATCGCTAGACGCAATAAAGGCCTTTGACTCAGTCATGTTTCCATGGTTGATTGCGGCCCTGACCGGCTATGGAATAGGACCTGTATATCTCAAATCGGCTAGAATGTTATATAGCGCGCCGCTGGCCAGAGTTAAAATAGGAGCAGTGATATCAGAGAGGTGGCAACTCAGTAGAGGCACCAGGCAGGGATGCCCGTGGTTTCCCATGCTGTATATTTTGGCCCTAGAGCCCCTGGCGATATACCTGAGGCAACAGTATGACATGATAGGCATTACCATAGGAGGGGAACTGCATGTAATTTCTTTGTACGTCGACAATATGTTGTTGTATTTATGTTACCCAGAAGAAAACCTCCAGTATGTTCTGGAAGCGATGGAGAGATTTGCAAGGCTGTCTGGTATAGCCATGAACCCCCAAAAATCCTCTATATTTCCATTGGGCAGGTATAAAGGGATCCCAGTAGAGCAGCTAGCAGTACTACAGATACTATGGGAGGTAAGCACGTTTCGATATCCTGGGATAGATATATACCATACGGTGGAAGAGGAACACCAACATAATACTGAGGAAGCGGTCAATAAAATTGAGAATAGCATGAAGTTCTGTGTGAAACTCCCCTTGGCGATGATGGGGCGAGGGGCAATGCTGAATATGGTGGTCCTACCATGACTTTTGCACTATTTTGGGAACATCCCATACCTGATCCCAAGGCAATTCTTTGCTAGAATAAATGGCATATGCAGGAAATTCCTTTGGCATGGGACGAGGAACAGAGTGCCCCTTTGAAAGCTACAAAACTCACACGAAAAAGGGGGTATAAAACTAACTATGAAATGTATTACATAGCAAGCCAGCTACAATATGTAGCTAAATGGCTCTCTGAAGAGTCAAACTCAGAGTCCAGGCTGTTCCGACTTGAATGTGCCCCATTTTTCCTAAAAGAAATTATGTGGCTGCCCAAATCGGATATGGGAGGGCACCCAAAGATGATGAAACTTGGGTGGGAGATGTGGCGCAGGGCCTGTCAGGTAATGGAGAATCCATCCCCATGTTCCCCGCAAGTGCCACAAGTGGTGCTGGCGGGAAAAGAAAAGCAACTAAGAATGATGATCAGGAAACACTGGGAACCGGTCGGGATAGCGACAATGGGTGACATATGGCAGGAAGGGAAAATAAGGGATTTTGAAGTGCTGGGGGAGGAAACCGGATTACACACAGGCCAGTATATCACATACCATAGGGTGGTGAGGCGAATCAAGGAGACATGGTCCGAAGTAGTACTAGAAGAAGAACCGGACGCCACCATAGACACATATATGATATAGCAGAAGGGGGACATGAAATATCTAGAATATATGAGCTGATGATGTCCAAAGTGGGGAAGGAGTTGGTACAGCTGCGACGGGACTGGGAAGAGGAAGTGGGTGCCCCAATGAGTGATGGGATGTGGGAACGTGCCGAAGGGTACCACAAAAAAGTATCAAGAAATGCAAGGCTACAACAGATACAATTATACATAACTCACAGGGCGCAAATGACACCCCAGAGGATAGCCAAATTCAAAAACGCAGGCCGACAATCATGCCCCAAATGTGAAGAAGAAAATGCCGGAATGGTGCACATATTCTGGTCATGTCTAGTAATGGAGAGATTTTGGGGTGAAGTAGCACATAGGATGGCAGAAAAGGGGATTAAGATAGTGGTGGATACAGTGTGGGCCTGCCTAATAGGAGGATTTCCTAGACTGTGTAAACTCAAGCATGTAAGTAAACTAAAAGACCTAGTGTACTTACTTGCAAAGAGGAGAATTGCTATGGGGTGGAAGGCATTCCATATACCACGGATAGAAGTATGGTGGAGAGATTTACAGAAATGGGGCGAGGCCGAAACTACAGTATGGCAAGAAGCAAGTAATCCCAGGGGGGAGGAGGAGACGGAGACCCTGATAGCCTGGAAACAACTAATAGCTGAGTTATTTGTGCCCACGCAAGACTGGTCAAGTGATCGGGACCCAACAGAAACCATGGAAGAGGAATCCCTATCACAAGGCGCATAGATAGGACATGAAGGAGAGTAGGCTCGGAAGGGGGGGAGCGAGTGGGAGAAGCAGTGGACATGATGAAGCGATGTATATCCAAAATGTTATTACATACACTGCAAGTTTGGTTTGTGTTGTTTGTTGGAATAAAAGAATAGGCGTCCCCGACCACATGAACCCAGGGGAGAACCAAAACAATATGTACCAAGAGGGGAGAGGGGTTCACATGTATACAACCGGAGAACAAATCGCCGGGATAAACTGCAACAAGCACAGGAGTCGAGTGGGGGGATAGATCAGGTCAAGGAAAGTAGAAATTCATCAATCTTTAATAGACACATATTCAATTATATCATACATAGTGCTGAAATTACAATAAAAACAGCATAAAAACATACCATCAATACTCCACATTTCCTATTAAAGTGCATATTAACATGATAGTATTCCTAGCATATTGGAATAAATACACTGAAAAAATTATAATGGTAGTTTGAAATAACTAGAAAAAACAGAAAGAAAAAAATATTCAAAAAGAAAAACCAAAGAGAAAAAGAAAAAACAAAAAGACGAGGACACTCATCCAGGCAAGACTGAACACTCCTGCGAGGTGAAAAAAGTTGTCCCCTACTCAATCCAATAAATTGTTATGGAAAACAGACGAGTATAGTTGCGTCATAGCTTACTAGAACAAAAGCAATACTTGTCTCCAATCTGACCATGATAGTCAACAACCAGTACCTCGTACAACGACCAACCATTTCATGGGCTGTACTGGTATCAAACATAGGTGGTTTCGACGACTAATTAACACAGTCTAAGCAGTCTATCTCCTGCCCTAGCAGGAGAGAGAAGGCCTGACAGTCGTCTTCCTCAGGACAGGACAGATTAGATAATTTAATTGTGCAATTTGAACATGTCATTTCTTCACATGTCTCAAGACACAAAGCACTTAGTTACAAGCAATATGGAAATAGTTTTAAAATTCTTCCATGCAGACATTTTTCTTCATGTAGATCTTCCGTAATTCACCACGATAAGATACTTCTCCATCTTGGTGGTACTCAAAACTAGCATTTATAAAAAGATATACATCAGAGAAAGAAGAAAAGAGAAAGAGCTAATTAGGACAATAGATAATTTTTTATTTGAACATTAAAATCACTCAATAAAATGATCCCTTGACCTGATCTAGCACCCCCATACATGACCCTATCCGTGCAGTGAAAAATCATATTCCCATCTGTGTTAACTCCAGGGATAGCCCCACAATCTATTCTAGGGAAGAACTAGAAGTGAGCAGCTCCCGATCAATTTAGGGAGGATACCAGGGGCCTGATCGTCCCTGCCTATTATGCCGTGAATATGCGATTAAGTCAATCCAGCCAGGCAATACGGGAGAGGGGAGCCTAAAGAAATTTCAAGCTCACACTGTCATCCCGTCGGTCAAAAGGCTCAAAAGCAGAGTGCAAGCCCACCAAATGGTTCAATGTAAAAATATAAAAAAGTACGACCCATACCTTCAATTTGAAAAAGAACTCCTCCAGAGTATGGGTGGGTCTAGACAATACAGCTCTGAATTCTTGTCAAGGTGCAATGCGCGGTTCGCTAGAGCACGAAAAGATGGGGCCATCAAGAGACCCGATAAGGTCTGTATCCTGCAAAAGAGAAAAAGAGAAAGAAGAGAAACCCATCCCGGGGTTAAAGAAAACAAAGAGAGGACTAGTACACGAACGCCAGAAGAAACCGAAAGAGACTAAGTAGAGCCTCCCACTCTTACCTATCTACGATGTGGTCCTCCTATAAGGCTGTAGCCGCTATGCAAGCCAGAGTCAACTGACTGCTGCTGAATGCGTAAGTTCCTCCAGTGGCTTCGGCTTAATTACCAGAAGTCAAATGAGGGAGCTACTCAAACTGCCTAAAGTACCGTCTCGACGTCCCATGTGACTCCCGTCAGAGATCACATGACGCGGACTAGAAAGTCACGTCCTTAAAGGGACAGTGCATGTAAGATGAATGGACGAGAGAAAAAAGAGAAAGAAAGAAAGCCCCAAAGGGAGGGAGACAGAGTGCTCAAATAGGCACGATGGAGGCAACAGCTATCATGCAAATAAAATTGCGTTCTTCAATAGGTACAATAAAAACCCGAAGTTGGCGGTTGTCATGTGACATGGATGTCATAGTCCTATCATTAGGAAAGAGATAAGAGAAAAAATAATGATAAATAAAATAAATATGAAAAAAGTAATGAAATGAAAAGAAAAGACTCCGATGCCATTGGCAGAAAAAGCCCATTCACTAAGTCCAATCGAAACAGAAATGAAAACGAAAAACGCAGTCCCAGGATCGGCTCTCAGATGGCGCATTGTAGCCATTCTTCTTGATGGTTGAGTCCAGTGTGATAACTATCAGTGTGATACATCCACCACTGCTCCCTTTGTGCTAATTTAGATGCTATGTTAAGGCGATCAGTACCTTGGACTCGTTCCAATACCCACCATTTAAGTTCATCGCAGCTGTGGCCCAATTCCAAAAAATGGGCCACTAGTGGAGCATTGTGAGTGCTAGTCTGGATTCTAGATTTGTGCTCCGAAATTCTAGTTTTAATGGGTCTAGCTGTCTTCCCAATGTAAGATTTATTACATGGGCAGACGATGACATAGACAACATTAAAGGAATTACACGTAGTGTGTTGTCTAAGCGACCAAACTCTACCATTAATGAATATGGTAGTGCATGCTGTAGTGAATTTGCAAGCATTGCAGGACCCGCATGGAAAATGTCCTACAATCGGAGGAAGGCCCCACTGAGATGTCAATGTGGGTTGTCGCGGAGAAGGTTTAACTCGATCTGCCTGAGACAGCCAGTTTTTGAGATTTTTGCCTTTTTTGAACGCGAATAAAGGTCGTTCCAATTCTGGATTATTAAGTTGGAGGAGGTGCCAGTGTTTATAAATCATTTTTTTAATCTCTTTATGGTGAGAGCTAAAAGTAGTAACGCATATAATGCGTTGACTAGTTGCATCCGGTCTATTCTGCTTAGTAAGTAGTATATCTCGATGTTGATATCTGGCTCTCTTCCGCGCCTGTCTAAGCAAAAAAGGAGGATAACCTCTGGCTGTTAATCTGGTTGTAATTATATCAGCCTGAGTCAGATAGTCATTGACTTTGGTGCAATTCCTTCTTGCTCTCAAAAATTGCCCATAAGGTATGCTTTCTCTAAGTGCTTTAGGATGAAAACTATCAAACCGTAGAATAGAATTGCGGTCTGTCTCTTTTCGAAAAAGTTCCACAAGAATCTGTTCACCATCTGATTTCACTGTTAGATCCAAAAAAGGAAGTGAAATGTTGCTAGAAGTCATAGTGAATTTAAGGTGTGGACTAAGGGAGTTAATCCAGGGGAGAAAATTGTTATAGTCCCCTTTAGTAGTATCCCAAACCATAATAATGTCGTCTATATATCTTTTGTATAGACGTATAGCCGCAAAAAAAGGATTCGAGTCATGTAATATCAAAGATTTTTCAAAATGCCACATATATAGAATGGCATAATTGGGGGCAAAAGATGCCCCCATAGCTGTACCTTTAACTTGTAGATAGTAGGAATTCTTAAATCTAAAATAGTTTTTGGTAAGAGCTAATTCTAAAAGTTGAATCAGAAACTCACTAGGTATATGTTGAGTATCTGGACGAGCATCCAAAAATCGCTTAATGATTATTAAAGATTCAGCTTGCGGTATATTAGAGTAAAGTGACTCCACATCCAAGGTAATTAGCATTTCGTGGACAGGATTGAAAGAAAGATTCTCGAGTTGTTTAATGGCATCCGTCGTGTCTGCTATATAAGTGTCAGTATTGGATGCTAAAGGTTTCAAAAAGAAATCCAGGAATTGTCCCAATGGTTCTAATATGGAGCTACAAAGAGAAACTATGGGGCGACCCGGAGGGTTAGTAAGATCTTTATGAATTTTGGGCAATATGTAGAAAAGAGGGACTCTAGTTTCCTTGGCCGTGAGGAAAAGGAATTCCTTTTCACTGATGATATTTGCATCACGTGCTGTCGTACAGATTGCCTTAATTTCTTTACTAATACCCTCAGTGGGGTCCCCACTCAATTTGTGGTACACCATAGAGTTGTCAAGTTGGCGCATCACTTCCTGATCATACTTTGTCGCATCTAGGACAACGATGCCACCCCCCTTGTCCGCCTGTTTGATTATAATAGACGGGTCTTCTTTGAGTTTCTTAAGACACTCCCATTCTTTCTTAGAAAAGTTAAAGCTGGGTGTATGAGGGTGATCAATGGATCGTTTAAATAATCGATGGAAATCCCTCAGGACCGCTTTTTCAAAAATCGCTGTTTCGTCCGATACCATATTGAGGCTCGGTGTAAGGACATTTTCCATGCGGGTCCTGCAATGCTTGCAAATTCACTACAGCATGCACTACCATATTCATTAATGGTAGAGTTTGGTCGCTTAGACAACACACTACGTGTAATTCCTTTAATGTTGTCTATGTCATCGTCTGCCCATGTAATAAATCTTACATTGGGAAGACAGCTAGACCCATTAAAACTAGAATTTCGGAGCACAAATCTAGAATCCGGACTAGCACTCACAATGCTCCACTAGTGGCCCATTTTTTGGAATTGGGCCACAGCTGCGATGAACTTAAATGGTGGGTATTGGAACGAGTCCAAGGTACTGATCGCCTTAACATAGCATCTAAATTAGCACAAAGGGAGCAGTGGTGGATGTACCACACTGATAGTTATCACACTGGACTCAACCATCAAGAAGAATGGCTACAATGCGCCATCTGAGAGCCGATCCTGGGACTGCGTTTTTCGTTTTCATTTCTGTTTCGATTGGACTTAGTGAATGGGCTTTTTCTGCCAATGGCATCGGAGTCTTTTCATTTCATTACTTTTTTCATATTTATTTTGTTTATCATTATTTTTTCTCTTATCTCTTTCCTAATGATAGGACTATGACATCCATGTCACATGACAACCGCCAACTTCGGGTTTTTATTGTACCTATTGAAGAACGCAATTTTATTTGCATGATAGCTGTTGCCTCCATCGTGCCTATTTGAGCACTCTGTCTCCCTCCCTTTGGGGCTTTCTTTCTTTCTCTTTTTTCTCTCGTCCATTCATCTTACATGCACTGTCCCTTTAAGGACGTGACTTTCTAGTCCGCGTCATGTGATCTCTGACGGGAGTCACATGGGACGTCGAGACGGTACTTTAGGCAGTTTGAGTAGCTCCCTCATTTGACTTCTGGTAATTAAGCCGAAGCCACTGGAGGAACTTACGTATTCAGCAGCAGTCAGTTGACTCTGGCTTGCATAGCGGCTACAGCCTTATAGGAGGACCACATCGTAGATAGGTAAGAGTGGGAGGCTCTACTTAGTCTCTTTCGGTTTCTTCTGGCGTTCGTGTACTAGTCATCTCTTTGTTTTCTTTAACCCCGGGGTGGGTTTCTCTTCTTTCTCTTTTTCTCTTTTGCAGGATACGGACCTTATCGGGTCTCTTGATGGCCCCATCTTTTCGTGCTCTAGCGAACCGCGCATTGCACCTTGACAAGAATTCAGAGCTGTATTGTCTAGACCCACCCATACTCTGGAGGAGTTCTTTTTCAAATTGAAGGTATGGGTCGTACTTTTTTATATTTTTACATTGAACCATTTGGTGGGCTTGCACTCTGCTTTTGAGCCTTTTGACCGACGGGATGACAGTGTGAGCTTGAAATTTCTTTAGGCTCCCCTCTCCCGTATTGCCTGGCTGGATTGACTTAATCGCATATTCACGGCATAATAGGCAGGGACGATCAGGCCCCTGGTATCCTCCCTAAATTGATCGGGAGCTGCTCACTTCTAGTTCTTCCCTAGAATAGATTGTGGGGCTATCCCCGGAGTTAACACAGATGGGAATATGATTTTTCACTGCACGGATAGGGTCATGTATGGGGGTGCTAGATCAGGTCAAGGGATCATTTTATTGAGTGATTTTAATGTTCAAATAAAAAATTATCTATTGTCCTAATTAGCTCTTTCTCTTTTCTTCTTTCTCTGATGTATATCTTTTTATAAATGCTAGTTTTGAGTACCACCAAGATGGAGAAGTATCTTATCGTGGTGAATTACGGAAGATCTACATGAAGAAAAATGTCTGCATGGAAGAATTTTAAAACTATTTCCATATTGCTTGTAACTAAGTGCTTTGTGTCTTGAGACATGTGAAGAAATGACATGTTCAAATTGCACAATTAAATTATCTAATCTGTCCTGTCCTGAGGAAGACGACTGTCAGGCCTTCTCTCTCCTGCTAGGGCAGGAGATAGACTGCTTAGACTGTGTTAATTAGTCGTCGAAACCACCTATGTTTGATACCAGTACAGCCCATGAAATGGTTGGTCGTTGTACGAGGTACTGGTTGTTGACTATCATGGTCAGATTGGAGACAAGTATTGCTTTTGTTCTAGTAAGCTATGACGCAACTATACTTGTCTGTTTTCCATAACAATTTATTGGATTGAGTAGGGGACAACTTTTTTCACCTCGCAGGAGATGCTGAGTGTTCAGTCTTGCCTGGATGAGTGTCCTTGTCTTTTTGTTTTTTCTTTTTCTCTTTGGTTTTTCTTTTTGAATATTTTTTTCTTTCTGTTTTTTCTAGTTATTTCAAACTACCATTATAATTTTTTCAGTGTATTTATTCCAATATGCTAGGAATACTATCATGTTAATATGCACTTTAATAGGAAATGTGGAGTATTGATGGTATGTTTTTATGCTGTTTTTATTGTAATTTCAGCACTATGTATGATATAATTGAATATGTGTCTATTAAAGATTGATGAATTTCTACTTTCCTTGACCTGATCTATCCCCCCACTTGACTCCTGTGCTTGTTGCAGTTTATCCCGGCGATTTGTTCTCCGGTTGTATACATGTGAACCCCTCTCCCCTCTTGGTACATATTGTTTGTTGGAATAAAAGCAATAATATTGTTTTTTTTTTTAAAAAGAGTTTCGTCTGGTGGGTGGTGAGATCTGCACTAAAAACAATGTAGAATTTATTTGTGAAGCCGTCGGGGCCCGGGGCCTTCCCAAGGGGGAGGGTTCGGATTGTTAGTTCAATTTCCTGAGCAGATATGGGCTCCTCAAGAGGGTCTCAGAGTTTTTGAGCGATCTGAGGTAGGTGTGCATTGAGTATGAACTCCTGGGCCTTTTGTAGGTCAGTGTGGTGGGGGGAGGAGTGTTCCCTGAAAAAATATTCCACTATATGGAGCTTACCCTCCTCTGAGGGGACCCGTTTCCCATTAGCGTCTCTTAGAATTTCTAAGCGATTGCGTTTGGCTTGCTTTTTCAATTTGCTTAGATTTTCAATTTTGCCGCCAGTAGTCGATTAGCCTTGTTCCCTTTCGTGTAGAAATATTGCTTGGTGCACATGAGAAAGTACATTGCTTGTCCCATATGAAGCCCCTCTGGAGACTTCCGTGCTAACGCATGTCTCGAAGCGAGCGCTGGGATCCCTTTTCCCTGTTTATTCGCTCTTTTCTTTGGAGCTCTATCTCTAGTTGGGTCTGTAGATGTTTCCCGACCCTTGCCCTCGCTGTTGTTTGATCTATTATGTGGCCACAAATTACTGCTATGGTTTGGGCAGTGGAGGAGCACTTGGGGGGGGGGGGCTATCGTGAGCATTACTGGAGCATGGTCTGACAGGGCGTTTTCGGGAGAATCTCGATGGCGGTTGTCTGTGGGATGAGTGTCAGAGATGAGAAACATGTCGAATCCCCTGTGCACAGCAGAGAAGAAGGTGTAGCCGCGTTCCTCCTGGTGGAAGAAGCACCACATCTCTGGGTGAGTGTTCACACAGGAGTGTGGTGAGTGCTATGACATTTCTTTTGTAACACACAGCTGGGGAGAGCCAGGTCTCATGGTGAGCCAGAAGGTGGTGTCGGAGAGAGAAGAATAAATGAGAAGCAGGAGAACTGGGAACACAAAAGGAGTGCATTGAAGGGCGTACCCCCCTGTCAGGTGGAGCATCAGTGATCTAAAGGTCCTAAATCTGGACAACGCAATGTCCCACCAGTCGCTCACCCTCCCAAGTGCAGTGTGGTCTCCTTAGTGCTCGGACACATGTCGGTACTGGTACCTCCTTCACCAGCTGGTCAGATGCGAGAAAGGGTTGAGCCCCCAGTCATGGGGCGTGTGCCCTCCTTCAGGACTTTGGAGCAGGAAACAATTGAAGCAACTGCAACCTCAACCCAGGAAGGAGGAGACTCCGCCTGCCCCCTTGGCTTGGTGCCCCTCTGAGGTGTGGGCCCCCGATATGGGCGTGTGTCCACCACAGGGCCAGTGGAACGAACCCTGAAAACGAGAAGATCACAGACCGCTGGTTGAACCGCCACACTGAGGAAGTTGGAACTATTCTAGGAGGAAGAGAAACTACACGGAGAGGGCAGGGGGCGATGCACATGCGCTGGAATCGGAGTGCATGGAAATAAGGCAGAAACTAGCAACATTCAGGTAGACCCCACTATGCCCTGAACTCGAGATCTCTTATAAACAAATCATGGTAACCTCATCGACTGACTCTGCGGCAAACAAGGGAGATGTGGCAGCCTTGTTGGAAGAGATCAAAAACATGAGAGCAGACATTGGCGGTAAAAAAGGTCGACAAAATCACCCAGAGGATCGACAAGATGTGGGAGAGACTCTAGAGTTACGAATACTCAGACGTCCCTGAACGCTCTCGAGAAGCAGATGGATCAGAGAATATCCGAAATAGAGACCCGGCAGGAGCAATTCTGCCTAAAAATGGACGATTTGGAAAATCATGAATGGCAGAACAATCTAAGATTTTTCGGCATTCCAGAGAGAAAGGGAGAGTCTGAACAAGACCTGAAAAAGACACTCCATGAAATCATGAAGCTCTTATTCGAGGATGACTCCATCGATGAAGCAAAGATTGAAAGGATACATAGAGCAGGGGCAGCAGCCGGTGGCCCAAGGACTGTCCTGGTTTGGTTCCACAACTACAGCGACAGGGCCAGAATCCTAGAGAAAGCTAATCGCAGTGGCCCAGTCACCCTCGACGTGGCCGGAGTGACGATCTTCCAAGACCTGTCATCACTGACCTTGGCCCTGAGACGGATGTGCATGCCCCTCACAAAATAGTTAAAGGATCACGATGTCCGATATAGATGGGGCTACCCATTCTCCCTCACATTCGAACTGGAAGGGTGAAAGGAGAGGTTAAGAATGGAAAGGGACATAAAAAAAACTGTATGACCGAACTCTTGGGCAACCAGAACAATGAGCAGAATCCAGACGGAAAACAGGACGACGACAGACAATGGCGAATTCAAGGGCCAAGACGGAGACGCATACTGGGCTCCAGAAAATACAGGAGGATGAATGCCTCCCCGGGAATAGATGGCTGAAATTCTCTGGAAGTAGTGGCGCATCAGCAACACGAACTGCGGTACCTCCTATGATGCTGGGATTTGTTGGTGCAGACTTACGCAGTAGTTACAGCGAACGAATCTCAGGATGTGATTATCCCTGAAATGTCCCAGGCGTATTGAGAAAGGGTCGGGCCTTGGGGCTTTGCGGACAGACCCATTGAATCCAAGGAAAAGTGTAAGACAAATACTGAGTTAAGTGCCGATACCTGGTCCGAATGTGGTTATGGTAATTTTAGGTTTAAGTGGCTTTCGAGGATCTGGGAGTAAGGAATGGGGACTAGTGGGAACCCCGGGGTATAGAGGTTCAAGTCCTGTGTCACCAAAGGTGGGAGAGTTGTTGGGAACTTCTGAGTTTGTGGGAGGTTCCTGGTGTTTTCAGAGGGGGGAACGGGAGGGGATCAATGTTAATGAGGTTGTTTTGATGAAGGGACCAAGAGGTATCTGGTTCCCGCTGGTGGTCCGAACTAGGCCTGGTGATGTTAACCGGGTGGTGTCGGACACCTTTACAGGGTAGGGGAGGGAGGGAGGTAGGGGTGGGGGGAAAGGGTAGGAACAGGGTCTTCTTTAGGCAGAATACAAATGGTGATGTGTGCACTGAGTCATGGCCTTGGCCGTCAGGGCTTAACAAGGGCTCAACTGATGCGTTAAGGAAAAAATGGTGGTAGAGCTATGCCCTCAAAGAGACAGCCTCCTCAAGTTGGGGGCACTAAATGTTAGGGGGCTGAACTCACCCACAAAAAGATCTCTAGTGACAAGAGAGTTTCGAAGAGCGAGACTTGACGTGTTGTTTCTGCAGGAAACCAAATATGGGCAAGGAGAGTAATGCAGGGTCCTGGGTCCGAGATTGGGTGTGGAACACTGGGGTTCAGGCCCCTTGAGAAAGGCTGGAGTGGGGATCCTTGTCAGGCGAGGTATGAATTTAGAGATGATCAAGGTGTGGGCAGATGTTGAAGGTAGGGCCCTCATGGTTGTGGGTACTGTACAGAAAGTAGCATTCATACTGGCAGTGGTGTACTCCCCTAATACAGGTCAATTCTAGTTTTGCCAGAGAATGCTCCCAAAAATAATGATGGAGGCCTCTGGACATGTAATATTGGGCCGGGATTAATCTCTGGGCAGACATTAAACTTGACAGGCGGATGGTGAACCCTGAAACATGAGACCTGCTAGATGGTGGTCGAGCGAGGGTCATGGAAATGCTGGATGTCTGTGGGCTAAGGGATGTATGGTGGGGTTTCCACCCAAATGGAAAAGGTACACCTTCTATTCGACACCCCATGGTACATTCACCAGAATTGACTATTTGTATATTAGGGGTGGCCTGTGGGAGGTGGCGAGGCGCTCAGAGATCTCCCCGATCACATGGTCCGATTACGATATGGTCACGGTAGACTTAGACTGGGCAGGTCTCCCATACAAGGCATCAAAGTGGAAATGCAACGAGTCACTGTGGAAGGACCCGGTCTTCCGAACTGAGATGGAGGGGGAAATAATTAAATATTTCAAAATGAAGAATACCAGAGAAATATCAAAGGCAACGGTGTGGGAGGCGGGGAAAGCAACATGGCGGGGAATCTTGATCAGGGAAGGTGCCAGTAAAGAGAGAGAGAGTGCGTTTATATAGTAAATATATTAAGGGGTGAGATAGCCCACCTGGACAGAGCAGCCCGGAATGCCACAGAGGAGAGAGAGAGCAAGGTCCAGGAAGCCAAACGAAAGAGAGAGGAGCTGGGAACTCTAGAGGAAGGGCAGATAGTTAGGAAACTACAGCTTCTTAAACAGAGGTTTTACAAAAAAGGAGACTAGGCAGATGCACTATTGGCTGCAAGATTGCGAGGTCAGCGTGCCGAGAGATCGATGACGTTCATAGAGGGAAGGGAGGGTGCCCAAAACTTAAGATCAGAAGAAATCCCGGAGGCATTTGCTACATTCTATGAGACCCTATATAAATCTCAGACGGGTCTAAGGCAGTCGGAAATAGATGAATACATAGAGACTGTGCAGATGCCAAAAGGTATCCAGTTAATATGTCGAAAACATTTTTTCAAATGACAGAAATGTTGAAAATATTTTACAGAATTTTTTTTCCCAAATGTATTATTTTTCATTTACATGTTTTTTTTGTTTCGCAAGTAATAAAAAAGGTTAAAAAGAAAAAGAGGGTTGGGGGGGACCCCCCCATTGCAAACAAAAAATAACAAAAAAAGACATTTGACATTTTTTTTTTCTGTGAAATGTTTTCGACATTATGGCATTCGAAAAAATGTCATTCGAAATAGTCACTAGGAACCATGCCAAAACTATCCCATAAGGAGACTGCCGAACTTGACGCTTCAATCACTGCAGAAGAGATTAAGAGGGCTGTTAAGAGACTGTCCCAATGAAAAGCCCCAGGGGAGATGGTTACACCGCGGGTTTCTACAAATTCTTTCATCTCCTCTCTCCACCCCATCATGGTGGAGCTATTTAATGATATTCTTGAGACGGGAGTCGCCCCCCACGCTTTCTCGCGAGCGCTCATCACTGTGATCCCCATGGAGGTCAGGGACCCCAAATAATGCGGGTCCTACCTCCCCATATCGTTGCTAAACATCGACGCAAAGATCTACACAAGGGTACTCGCATCGAGGCTTGAAGTATATATGCCGCGTTTGATACACTCGGACCAGGTTGGGTTCATAATGGGGCGACAGGGTGTAGATACAATGCGGAAGACACTGTACCTGATCCACGAGTTACGGAACATGGTAGGAGACCCTGTCCTCCTCTCAGTTGTCGCGGAGAAGGCATTTGATAGGGTGGAATGGGCATTCCTGGAGGCGGACCTGGGCAAACTGGGACTGGTTACTAGGTTTAGGAGGGGAGTGAAGGCAGTCTATGCTTCCCCCAAAGGGGGAGAGGTAGCAGTTAATGGGGATTGCTCCCTATGGTTTGATCTGGGCAGAGGAACGCGACAGGGTTGGCCCCTCTCAGCAATATTGTTGGCTCTCTCCCTTGAACCCCTGGCTCAGAGACTCAGAGGAGACCAACTGGTGGAAAGACTTAAGGTGTACGGCAGAGAATACAAAGTAGCCCTATACGCAGACAACCTGCTGTTACACGTGCAGAACCCTCTGACATCCATACCCAGGGCACTCCAGATGATTGAACAGTATGAGGAATTAGCTGGTCAAGTCAATTCTATTCCCCCTCTAGAAGCCCGACCAGGGGAAGACCAGTAGATTTGCCCCTCTGGGTGTAATGATCGGAGGGGACACCCTTCGCTACTTGGTGATAAATTTAAGGAGAGATCTAGTTACCCTATATGATGTCAACTTTCCTTCTCTTCTCTCGAACTTCCGGGCCGACCTAAAAGAAATTGAGAAACTCATTATATCCTGATTTAGGAGACTTAACGCAGTGAAGATGGCGTGCCCACCCAGATTCTTGTATCCATTCGAAATGCTCCCGATTCGCCTTCCAAAACCCTTCTTTTGTGAGGTAAAAAGGTAAATCCTGAGATTTCTGTGGCAGGGGAAAAAGGCACGAGTACTGTACGAGGTCCTAATATTGCCCAAAGACAAGGGTGGGGTGGGCCTTCCAAATCTTTGGAAGTATTACGAGGCAGCACAGTTAAGGGTTCTTATTCGACACCTCAGAGGGCAGAAAGGATTCCAATGGGTAGATCTAGATAACATCAGTCTCCCCCCAGCCACGGTAGCGGAATGGCTATGGGTCCCGAGGAGCAAGCTCATACGTAGAATTAGAGACAACCCAATACTGGGGACCATATGGGAAATCTGGCTAGAAGGGGTCGACATGAGAGGGATCACTTCATGGCCCTCTCCCTTGAGTCATATCTGGGCGCCCGGGGTCCGAGAAGACATCCCTAATCTTTAAAGATTTCAATCTTGGTTTGAAGCAGGTCTGGAGAGAGTGGGCCAACTATGAAAGGGGGGCATTTTTGTTACGATCACAGAACTGGAGGAGGCATTAAGGATGAGCCCTCTACAGGTCTTTCCCTTCCTTCAGCTTAAAGGAATCTTTACAAGGGACAAATGGAAGGAGAAGATTCAGAGGGACCTTACACCTTTTGAAGATATCTTAGACTAATGGAGAGACTCAAAGGGCCTAATCTCTGCCATGTACAGGGCTTTGATAGATGCAGGGATGGGATCAACTGAATCCCTGAGGCTTAGATGGGAAAGGGATCTCGGACGGAAATAAACCCTGACCTGTGGGGGAAAATATGCAAATGGACCTCACAAGTATCGATAGCGAGCCAGTACAAACTACATGCCATTAAGCTCCTATACCGGTGGCAATATGACCCACATAGATTATCCAAGATGTTTCAGTCAACTAGTCCCCTGTGCTGGCATCATTTTGGAGAGAGAGCAGACTACTGGCATATGTGGTGGGGATGCGTTCATATCCAGGTATTCTGGGACGAAGTCTTGGGGTGCATTAGGAAACTGGACGGTATCCAACGTACAAAAGAACCTTTCCTCATACTTTTTGGGATGGAAGAATCTGAGGGGGAGTTCAGGAGAATGGCGGGGTGGCACCACAACTTTTACTAGCGGCACAGGGTTGCCTCGTGATGCAGTGGAAGGAGGATAAGGTACTGGAAAAGAAATAATGGATTAATGGTGCCTCTAATATTTGTACAATGGAAAGGTTAACGCAAGCTCTCAATGGGAAATCTGCCCCGCATGAACTGCTATGGGGAGAATTTGTGAATAAGCACATGACCAACACCTAGGAGATTGCAGTGTATAAGGAGCATGGACCCAGACTTCAATGACATGCCGATCATGCCCACAAAATGCCAACAAACACTTCAAAGATCTCTCACCCAGTAGGCCCACATTATACACAAAAGTCTACCCCAAGGTAGCGGCCAAAACAACGACGGACTTCAAAAGAACAATCGGTTCATACAGCACGGTCAGGAGATTAATGGTCATTGACAAACGCAGAAGAAAACTCTGTTCCACAAGGGGATGGAGGGGGGAGGGAGGCATGGGCGATATAATGAAGGTAACAAGGTTTTGTTTGGGGCAGAGGGGAGTGAAAAGTTGACGAACTTGTTGTACTTAAAGCTATGTTTTTCTCATGTGTGTAATGTTTTTGAAAACCTTAATAAAACTAAATTTTAAAAAATCATTCAATATTACCATAAAATTATAACAATTTCACACATAAAAACAAGTAATTGTATAACATGTAACATCATTCCAAAGTGCACTAAATGTAGACCTACAATACGTAGAAAGTGTAACATATTTTTCTAATACAAATTTGCTACATAATAACAAACTTAAAATATAATATCCACAAGCACAATTCCTCCAAACAATTGCAATGCAAAATATACACAAAAAGTTTTTTTAAAAAATGCAGAATCATTCAATCGTCATAGTTTACATATACAATAATATCAATTAACAATGTGCATGTCATTGTTTATATGTAATTTACTAAACAATAAACATAACATTATGAAAAGAAAACCTACACTAAGCAACAAACAGTATTAAAATATCATATATAGTAATATCTTAGTAACATTTACTTCTACAAATGACAATATATACACATTTATAGTCATTACACTATGCATAAAAAATGCAATAATGTAATGTGTCCTAAATTAAATTTAGTAAATAATGCAAGCTGTAAATACTAACAAAAGCAACACAAACGTAATACACACTAAACATCAATCAATAAAAACAGTTTAACATTTTCATTAAAAACACATATTCACACAATAAATTACATTACTTTCACTATATAAAACATTTTAGAGCAAAAACAAAACATTGCAAAACAAAACGTGGGCGAGTTAAGGTTACTGTGATATTTGATTTTAATACATTCTTTTACTTAATAATAACAGTTATTATGTTATTACCTTAATTTTATTATTTCTGATGTTTGTAAACTTTAAGTCTTTGTTGGTTTAACCTTAACTCTTGTGTGCAGTAGTTTTCTTCAAATAATATATATCTATACATGTATGCAAAATTGTAAGTTGGGGCTAACTGGGAGTCTGACGCACTTGGGAAAGTGAACCTGGGGTTGAGGTTATTATAAAACAGCTGTTCGGTTGGGATAGCTGCAAACCCTAGTAATAATATATCCATAGTAATAATAATTACAGTAGTAGGAACATCCAACAATTGTCAAACCATGACATTGATATAATAATATTATAATAATATATAATATGTATATGGCCAGAGTAATTGACCAACACAATAATATAAGTAAATTGCATAACTATTCATAAATGTTGCCATTAATATATACATATACCATATTTAATGGCATAATATATATTTATTATGGATATATTGTTATATGTGTGTGATTCTCCATGGATATTGGTTGTAAATGTAATAATCACTAGCCTTGAGAATGACCAGAGGTCGAAACACATGTCGGCTAGGCTGAGAAAAAGCGCAGAGAATCATTGGTTGAACGCAAAGAATACATTTGCTTTATTTCAATTATGCACTGAATTTAGTCAATACATAGATTCCACTGAACAGAAACGCTAATACATTTTTTTGACAAGCGCATAATTCTAGGTAGCAAATTAACTTTATATATATATTACTGAGCTTGCGGTAGCGGGCCAGTAGTTATGGTTAAGTTGCTCAACTCATAGGAATAGCACTTTTTTGGGCGGCTTATAACTTCGCTCCCCGTGGACGAATCCTCACCAATCTTTGCAAATAAAGTTGTTGGCCCACTTTGAATTCTTTTGCCAAGATTGGTGAGGTTTCATCAAGGGGGGGTAAAGTTGTAGGGGGATCCCAAAAGTGAGTTTTTTTCCATAGACATAATGGGAAGAAATTTTGCTCACGCCTACAGCCCAAACTGCTGGACAGATTTTCACCAAATTTGCAGCAGGAGTGGTGGCTTGGTCCCGAAAGTGCTTTTGTTAATTTGGTGCAAATCCATCCATTAGTTATTTTTAAACCGACCAAAACGTAAGGCAAAAAAATGTGAAATCTGTGTCCGGTCCGCAGACTCACTTCCCTGTTCGGTCCGCGGACTGGCCTCTGATTGGCCCAGAAAAATTAGTTGATCTTTGCGTGGTCCGCGGACATCGGGACGCACCCGCTGATTGGGTGGTGGGAAAATGTGAAATGCTTTGGTTTCTGCGGAATGCCCACCATGTTGGATTCACAGACTTTTTTGGGGTCCGCGGACAGCGTGGCAAACTTTTAAAAAAAAGCAACATTGCACTTGTCAAACTCAACAATCTCTGTGGAGGTGGTGGGATGAGGATGGGATGGATACGGCCATAAGAAGCCAAAAAACGGGTTGTTTCACCCCCGAAAGTCTGCAAACACTCCAGATGTCCTGGGGCAGTCCTGTGGTGTCTGCGGACACTTCAGATGTCCTAGGACATCTATAGCTATTTCTGCATTACAGGGTTGGGGAAAAGCAGTTTTTGGATGGCTTTTAACTTTAGCACCACTCAATGAAACTGCATATAATTTTGCAATTACATTCTAGACCTAATTTTCAATGGTTTTGAAAAGTTTTGTGGGATTCTGTCAAGAGAGGGCAAAATTAGAGGGGGGTCCCAAAATATTGTAAAGGCATATAAATGTGGTGTCATTTGATGAATCTGCACAACATTTGGCAAAACGATTTTGGATTTAGATATAAATTGTTTCCTAAAGTTTGGTGGGATTTTCTCAAGAGAAGGGGCAACATTAGAGGGGGGTCTCAACATTTTTAGATGGCTTATAACTTTATTGCTATTTGACAAATGTGGACAAAAGTTTTGAGAAAGATTATAGACCCAACCTTCAATGTTTGTGTAAGATATATGACTATTGTACGTACATACATTTTGACACTTTTGAAAAAATAAAACCTGGGTGGATTTCGAGCAAACTCATGTAAGGAGCATTGGCAAGGACATTAAAGAATGGTTTTGCAAATGTGCCCGTGTTTTATTTTTTGAGAAGTGTCATAATGTAGGTACAAACAATAGTCATATACCTTTGGTGACTGACGTATAGCCTGTGGCCGTGGGCAGTAGCCAGATTGTCTGGGTCATGGCATAAGGTCATGACGCAGACAATTTGGCTACTGGCCATGACCGCGAGGGACGAAAAATGGTGTTAAAGTGGCCATGTCCACCTGGGACCGGCTGTGTGGTAAAGTTATTCTAAGTAGGTTAGGTTTGAAAGGGAAAAAAAATGTGCTCGTGGGAATATGGTCATAGGGTTCTGCAGGCTTCCATAGAAAGGGAGGAGGGTGTCATGATCTCTGCTTCCAAAAGGTCAGGGTTTTCCCAACTCCCTTGGAAGCAGATCCATAACCCAGGTTCCGAGTGCCAACCAGTCCCAATTGGGACCTTTTGGACCCAGTCCTGGCGCCAGTGGCACCAGGCTCATAAATATGCCCAGTCCCAGCGCTGGAAGCGCCGGGCTCATAATGCTTGGGTGGACTTACCTGCAGCAGACCATGCTGCTTACTTGCCTGCCAGTTGAGCCTCTGATCCTCTTCTGTTTGGAACTACTTTTCCTGTTGGGTGGGGCAGGAGCCACTCCCTAGATTCAGAACACTGGAACTCTTCTGGAAAGCAGGAACTCTTTTCTTACCTAGGCGTGGCTGTGGAAGGAGACACCTAAGCACTACAGGAGGCTATTTAAACCACACCCGATGGATGAATCTTGCTTTGCGTTATTCTGCATCCTCTGCAGCAGAACGCTCATCGTGTCTTCTGCATCTGATCCTGGGCCTAAGGAAAAAGGCTTACCATCCTGAATCCAGTCTTCAGCAACACCTATAAAGACAAGAAAGAACAGGTTAGCATTACGGTCTTCAGTGACAGCTCTTCACTTACCTGGTCCATCGGCTGTCACCAACGCCTCGCGCTGCATTCTGGCATCTGAAAGACAAAGGCTTACCTACTCTTCGTGCGCTCCGGAGGTCTTCACACTGCATTCCGGCATCTGAAAGACAAAAGCTTACCAACTCTTTGCACGCTCTGGAGGCCTTCGGCGCTGCATCCCGCATCTGAAAGACAAAACAAGGTGCGTTTAAAGACATTGGGGAACTTTAATACTCACGTGCCATTACTCCTTTCCACATCTAACCCAGTGGGTATTCCGGCACCCTGCAGCCGCTCCGAACTTGTACCTGCAAAATAAAAAGACAGTTAGAGCGCATCGTGAAGCAGGCAACAAGCGCTTACTTACGTGCTTCCAGGCGCTTCTATTCATCACACGGGCTCCATCTTCAACTCACTGCAGCCCGTCATCCGCCATCGCCGGAACCCTGCAAAACATGAAACATCATTACTAAAGAATTTAAAGACATTAGAATTACTCGAAACTTACCGTTCGTTTAGTAAACGACGGACAGCAGTCCTCTGAAGTCAAGAGGCCTGCTCCCCTTATCCAGTGAAGAAACTGGTTACAGCACCCTGCCCCGAGGCAGATGGAGAGCACGGCGTTCACTTACCCAAGACATCTTACCCTTCGAGTCAGACATACAGTGCACAGAGGTCCAGCCCAAAGAGCCAGCCGTGTGTTACACATCACCTTTGAAGATACGGTATACGCCCAGTCAAGACCGGCGCCTCTATGGGAATCAGGTGAGCGTTACAGAACGCAAAGCCTACCACAAAACTCCCGTCCAGGCGCTATGGAAACCTCGGGTACCGACCAGCTAGCCCAGTTACTTGGGGAACTAAGGGCAGAAGTGCATGCAGCCCGTCAGGAAACGAACGCTCTAAGAAGGGAACTGATTATTTCCAAGGAGCGAACAGATGATCTCGCTAGACAATTGCTACAGTCACAAGCCGGACAGACCCCGTTACCCGCATCTGGGGGAAATCTTCCTTCTACATCCTCTATGAATCCAGTGCAGATCAACCTACCTGGGAATGTACCTCTGGCTCCGCCCGAACGATTTTCTGGTGACCCAAAGAGGTTTGCAGCATTTATCAATCAGTGCCGGTTGCATTTATTATGCCGGCCAGCAGCCTTTCCAACTGATCAAGCTAAAGTAGCTTTCGTGCTTTCGTACCTTAGTGGCAATGCGGCAGACTGGTCGATCCCTCTAGTAAATCAAGATGATCCGGTCCTCCATGATTTTCAAGCTTTTCAGCTCAGTATGGAAAAACTGTTCGCAAGACATTCACAGGGGCAGGCCTTGGACAATGAGCTTCTTTCGTTGCGACAAGGTAATCAAGACCTTTTGGCTTATATTGCGTCTTTCAACAGACTGATAGTGGAAACTCAATGGCCTGAGGACAAAAGGATTACGCTGTTTTATAGAGGTCTACGTGGAGAGCTCAAAGATGTGTTAGCCCAAGTAGTGAATCCCCCACAAGATTGTTCGGACTATATAGACTTAGTCGTTCAAATAGATCACAGACTGCAGAACAGGAAGGCCGATCGTTCCAAGTTTGATGCTCGAGTATTTTCCAAACAGCCAACTCCTTCCAAAGGAGTAGACTCCGGGGAACCCATGCAAATAGGGGGTCTGAAAGGTCCTCTAACACAAAAGGAGCGGGAAAGGAGAAAACAGTTGCAATTATGCCTCTATTGCGGAAACTCAGGGCACTTTCTTCGAGACTGTCCGGTGAAACCTGCCAAGAAGGCAGTAGGAGCTGCAGTTACCAAAGTTACAAACTCTGAGCAGGGAAACGACCTCGCCCGACAAGAATAGAGGTCCTCTTGCCGAGCGTGAAAACCAGTTCCGTGACCTCGCATTTCGTGATACCTATGGTCCTCATTAGCCCTGATAATCCGGATCGATTACATGCAATTGAAGCTTACGTCGACAGCGGTGCCATCGGCAATTATGTGGATCATGAAATGGTTTTGAGGATGAATCTAACTCTTTGTCCCAAGGCTGTAAAGGACGTCATTACTACAGTGGATGGTACGGAGATAGCCTCCGGACCAGTAACGCATACCACTCAAGAGGTGACGCTAGTAAGTCAAGATGGACACCATGAGAAGATCGTGTTCGATGTGATCAAGGCCCCTCAGTTTCAGATTATTCTAGGAATACCTTGGTTAGAGAAACACAATCCTCTGATCGATTGGCGAGCAAGAACGGTCCAGTTTCCAGAATGTGTCTCTACTTGTCACCCTCCACCTGGTGTTGCACTGGCAGCAATTTCTTCAGAGACTCCCCAGTTACCTCCCGAATACCTAGAATACCAAGATGTTTTCCGGAAGGATCAGGCTAACTCTCTACCTCCTCATAGGTCTTATGACTGCCAGATAGACCTGATACCTGGATCTACTCCTCCTTGTAGTAGAATGTATGCCCTCACCGAGCCTGAGAACCTTCACCTTCGACAATACCTGGATCAATACCTGGCAAATGGGTTTATTCGTCCTTCCAAGTCCCCTGCTTCTTCAGCTTTGTTCTTCGTTCCAAAAAAGGAAGGAGACCTTAGAACTTGTATAGATTATCGCTCCCTGAACCAGATCACCGTTAAGAATAGATATCCGTTACCTTTGATCCCTGAACTCCTGGACCAAGTCAGAAAAGCATGCATATATACAAAGCTGGATCTTAGAGGAGTTTACCACTTGGTACGAGTAAAAGAGGGCGATGAATGGAAGACGGCCTTCCGCACCAAGTATGGGCTATTTGAATATCAGGTCCTGCCCTTCGGACTTTGCAATGCCCCGGCCGCCTTTCAATATTTTATGAACGATGTCCTCAGAGAGCTCATAGATGTGTGTGTTGTTGTTTACATTGACGACATCCTCGTTTATTCTTCATCGGAATCTGAACATCGGAAACACGTGAAAATGGTCCTCGAAAGATTGCGTCAACACAAACTTTTCGCTAAATTGGAAAAATGTGTTTTCAACGTGACTGAAGTTGAATTCTTGGGATTCATATTATCACCTGGCGGAGTGCGTATGGATTCAAAGAAGGTCGATGCAGTTCTCAAATGGCCATCACCATCCTCCGTAAAAGGTGTGCAAAGCATGTTAGGCTTCGCTAACTTTTACCGCAGGTTTATCCCCGAATTCTCTCGAATAGTCCAGCCCATCACTGCCTTGTTAAAGAAAAACAAACGTTTTGAATGGTCTACCAAGGCGGAACAAGCTTTCCAGGATTTGAAGACTAAATTTATCTCTGCACCAATCTTAAAACACCCTTGCCCCGAACTCCCCTACATCGTGGAAACTGATGCTTCAAGCCTTGCCATGGGGGAAGTTCTATCACAAAAGGACCCGGTAACCAATCAGTTGCATCCCGTGGCATTTTGGTCCCGCAAATTCTCGCCTCCTGAAATCAATTACACGATTACTGACAAGGAACTTCTGGCTATCAAGTCTGCCTTTAAGGCTTGGTGGCATTATCTGGTGGGGGCCCGACACAACGTTACTGTGATTACGGACCACCGAAACCTGCAATATTTGAAAACCGCAAAAGCCCAATCCTCTAGACAACTCCGTTGGGCATTATCCTTTGCCGAGTTTGACTTCATAATTACCTATCGACCTGGTACAAAGAACGGTAAAGCTGATGCCCTTTCTCGGATGGGAGTGGAAGAACACTTGATCAACCCTAAACCTGTACCAATCATTCCCGAACAAAGAATTCTGGGTGTAATCGCCACAGAATCCATAGAGGAAGTTAAGGATAAAGCCAGGCAACTTGTAACTCCAGCAGACATACAGAATTGGCATCTGCAGGGAAAGGACTTTGCAGTAAAGGACAACTTATTGTATTTCCAAGAACGATTATACCTACCCAGCACAGATTTACAGAAAAAAGTAATCTCTTGTTATCACGATTCTTTAATGGAAGGACATCCCGGTATGGCCAAGACCTCAGAAAAGATCGAGCGCTACTTCTGGTGGCCGTCTTGGAAAAAAGATATCAGAGACTTTATAATGTCCTGTGGAGTATGCGCCCAAAACAAGAGTCAAAAGGAAAGACCAGCAGGCCTCTTACGCCCTATTGACATCCCACCTCGCCCTTGGCATACGCTTTCTATGGACTTCATCACCGATCTACCTCCATGCTCCGGATACAATACGATTCTAGTAATCGTGGACTTATTCTCCAAGATGGCGCATTTCATTCCGCTCAAAGGCTTGCCAGCAGCAGCAACTCTGGCCCGAGAATTTCTCGAAAACATCGTCCGGCTGCACGGTTTTCCTTCGGTTCTAATTTCGGATCGAGGTAGTCAATTTATTTCTCATTTTTGGCGAAGTTGCTGTCGGTCGGCTCAAATTGATGTGAGACTATCGACCAGTCACCACCCTCAGACCGACGGACAAACCGAGAGGACCAATCAAACTCTGGAACAGTATTTACGCTGCATGCTGCAACAAACAGAAAAAACTTGGAAAGACATCCTTTGGATAGCCGAATATGCCTACAATAACTCTGTCCATTCGGGAACTGGGGAAACCCCGTTTTTTCTTGAAACACCAGCAGTAGACTACCTGCATTCTACAATCACCCAAGCCTTTAAGGAAGCTGTTTCTCACCTTCAAAGGGCTAAAGAACAATACAAGAAAGGAGCAGATCAACATCGGAAGGAAGCCCCTCAATATCAAGTAGGGGATCAAGTCTGGTTATCCACCAAATATCTACCTCTAAAAGGGCCACGCACATTCAACCCAAGATACCTTGGTCCCTATTCCATCACTACCATAGTAAATCCAGTAGCGGTCAAGTTGGACTTGCCCCCGCACATGAAGATACATCCGGTCTTCCACGTCTCTCTATTAAAACCCGTGCAACCTCAAACCCGACTAACTAAATCTCCAAAACCTATCCTAGTTGATGGAGAACTCGAGTTTGAAGTCAAAAGCATTCTGGACTCCAAGATCTCCAAATCTAAACTATTTTACCTAATTGACTGGAAAGGCTAGGGCCCCCAAGAGAGATCCTGGGAACCTGCTGAATATGTCCACGCTCCTCGCCTAATCAAAAGATTTCACCGAACATTTCCTGACAAGCCAAATCCCCCAGAGAAGCCCAGTTTGGGAGGGGCCTTGAGGGGGGGTACTGTCATGATCTCTGCTTCCAAAAGGTCAGGGTTTTCCCAACTCCCTTGGAAGCAGATCCATAACCCAGGTTCTGAGTGCCAACCAGTCCCAATTGGGACCTTTTGGACCCAGTCCTGGCGCCAGTGGCACCAGGCTCATAAATATGCCCAGTCCCAGCGCTGGAAGCGCCGGGCTCATAATGCTTGGGTGGACTTACCTGCAGCAGACCATGCTGCTTACTTGCCTGCCAGTTGAGCCTCTGATCCTCTTCTGTTTGGAACTACTTTTCCTGTTGGGTGAGGCAGGAGCCACTCCCTAGATTCAGAACACTGGAACTCTTCTGGAAAGCAGGAACTCTTTTCTTACCTAGGCGTGGCTGTGGAAGGAGACACCTAAGCACTACAGGAGGCTATTTAAACCACACCCGATGGATGAATCTTGCTTTGCGTTATTCTGCATCCTCTGCAGCAGAACGCTCATCGTGTCTTCTGCATCTGATCCTGGGCCTAAGGAAAAAGGCTTACCATCCTGAATCCAGTCTTCAGCAACACCTATAAAGACAAGAAAGAACAGGTTAGCATTACGGTCTTCAGTGACAGCTCTTCACTTACCTGGTCCATCGGCTGTCACCAACGCCTCGCGCTGCATTCCGGCATCTGAAAGACAAAGGCTTACCTACTCTTCGTGCGCTCCGGAGGTCTTCACACTGCATTCCGGCATCTGAAAGACAAAAGCTTACCAACTCTTCGCACGCTCCGGAGGCCTTCGGCGCTGCATCCCGCATCTGAAAGACAAAACAAGGTGCGTTTAAAGACATTGGGGAACTTTAATACTCACGTGCCATTACTCCTTTCCACATCTAACCCAGTGGGTATTCCGGCACCCTGCAGCCGCTCCGAACTTGTACCTGCAAAATAAAAAGACAGTTAGAGCGCATCGTGAAGCAGGCAACAATCGCTTACTTACGTGCTTCCAGGCGCTTCTATTCATCACACGGGCTCCATCTTCAACTCACTTCAGCCCATCATCCGCCATCGCCGGAACCCTGCAAAACAAGAAACATCATTACTAAAGACTTTAAAGACATTAGAATTACTCGAAACTTACCATTCGTTTAGTAAACGACGGACAGCAGTCCTCTGAAGTCAAGAGGCCTGCTCCCCTTATCCAGTGAAGAAACTGGTTACAGCACCCTGCCCGAGGCAGATGGAGAGCACGGCGTTCACTTACCTAAGACATCTTACCCTTCGAGTCAGACATACAGTGCACAGAGGTCCAGCCCAAAGAGCCAGCCGTGTGTTACACATCACCTTTGAAGATACGGTATACGCCCAGTCAAGACCGGCGCCTCTACGGGAATCAGGTGAGCGTTACAGAGGGGCTCTGTATGGAGCCCCACCATTTCTTTTCATGGTGGCCATCTTGGAAAAGGATTGTCCTTCCTACAGCGGGACGCCGCAGGGGTCCTGCTGTACGAAGAAAAATCTATTTTTTTAGCACCCCGGCTTCCTGCTTTGGGAACCAAGGTTGCTAATGGCCTTTAACCCCCATTGCAGGGGCTACAATGGAAGATAATGGTCTGGAGTCATCGTTATTTATTTATAATACGCTAAAGCCCGCAGACATCAGGGTGCACACAGACACACTTTGCTTGGGCCAATAACTTGGGCTGCCGGGCTATTTTCCGCTGTTGCGGATGAAAAATTATGTTAAAGTGGCCATGTCCACCTGGGAACGGCTATGTGGTAAAGTTATTCGAAAGTAGGATAGTTTGAAAGGAAAAAAATATTTGCTTGTGGTAATATGGGGCTCTGCAGGTTGCCATAGAAAGGGAAGAGGGGCTCTGTACTGAGCACCACCTTCTCTTTCCATGGTGGCAATCTTGGAAAAGGATTGTCCTTGCTACAGCTGGACGCCCCAGGTGTCCCGCTGTAGGAAGCAAAATCCTTCCTTCCTACAGCGGGATGCCGCAGGCGTCCCGCTGTAGGAAGAAAAATATATTATTTTGCACCCCGGGTTCCCGCTTTATGCTTTTCACTTTGGTATCTTAAGCCTTTGGTACACTCCCAACAGTGGTAAAGAACTGCCCCAACCATGATTCTCTCTGGGTGCTAGAGGTAGGCACGTCCTCTACCTCATCTTCTTGGTCCTCTTCATTGTCTTTGGAAGTAATGCACTTTTTCTGTTGTGTAGGTCCTCCAGCTGGTGGTGGCGGCTCTTGGGGAGGAGGGAGGGCAATAGCTGATGCCATTTTTTTTAAATAGCAGTTTTACTAATATTCTTCCAAGTATGTGCTTTGCATTAGATTGTTAATGGATAATGAGTAAGTATAGGTGTAGGAGCTGCGCAAGGGTAAACTTTTTTTTTAGCTTGAAAGTTCCTAGATCAGTCGAAAAATGCAGTTCCAAACAGTCTTCCAAGCATGGACCCGATTCCAAAGTCATCAGACTTTTGTGGACGTCGACAGATGCAAAAACAGTGTAGAAAGTTGTATAGAACACTTAAAGATGATGCTAGAAGGTGGGAAATGGCAGAGCTTTAAGGTGAAACGTAAATTAGTGTTGCTATATTGGTGTAAGTATGATATTAGTAAGTTGTAGGAAAATAGCATGCACTGGTTAAAACCCATGAAATTCAGTGAAAAATGTTGTTGATGTGACGTTATGGTTAGGTTCACCTAATAAAAACCTATGAAATTCAATGAAAAAACTTTGTTAAAGAGACGTTATGGTTACAAGTCAAAACGATACACCTCAGAAATGTGCGAGTTATGGTAAGCTAAGCAACCATAACTCGCTCCACTACCGTGCACTGCTAGGGCTTACACGCAGGACATCAAAGATGACATCACAAATGTCATTGATGACATCACTGATGACATCACATATCTGGGCCACTTGTTTTTTTTTCAATTATGCTTTCATTGGTTTTTGTACATGCGACCTTAACGTTACATCATCAAGGTAGTCTCTCATAGCAGGCATGCAAACAACGGAAAAGCAAAAGAGAAGAGAAACAGAACAAGAAATTAGGGAAACATAATAATTGAACAACAAACCAAGTCTTTGGGGTTAGGGGTGTCACGAGGGAGCAAGGCCAATGGTGGCGTAGGGGGGGAAGCTGATTGTCATGGTGTGACAGGTCGCAGGGCGGGTCATCACTTTTTTTCGGGTGCAGGGTTCCGCCGGGGCGCAGTTCTTCCAGGTTTCCGGGGCGGGGGAGGAGGTCGGGCCTGGCCTACAGCTGCCTGCTGGTTGCAATGGTTTGTTGTGTCCTGCCCTCCTCGGTGTATGTTCTTTATGCCTGGTCCCCCATCCAGCAGAGGTTGAGGGGCCTGCCTTGCCAGTCCCGGCTATTTCCGTGTGTAGTCCAGGAAGGGGGACCAGACCTGTTCGAACTTGGATGTGTTGCCGAATCTTATGGCTGTGATTTTTTCGGCTGTCACTGTTTCCCAGCATTTCAACCACCACATTTGTATAGCTGGGCCCTCAGGATTCCTCTAGAGCCTGGCGAGGGAGATCTTTGCAGCCGTCAGGAGCTGGTTACATAAGTTCTCTATGCTCCCCGTGAGCGGGAATTGGCCCTCGCCTGTGACTCCTAGGAGGATGATGCCTGGGTCCCAGGGGATTGTGAGGCCCGTTATCCCCTTGATTTGTTCTAGGACCGATTTCCAGAATAGAGTGGACTTCAGGCAGGACCAATGCAGATGGAACAGCATGCCCAGGTCGGGGCAACCCCTCCAGCACTGCGGGGGCATGGCCGGGTCGAATTTGTTCATAGCCACTGGAGTGCGGTACGATTTGTAACCCACCTTGTAGGTGCCCTCTCTGTTTGTCATGAATTTTGAGCTCTTGTGGGTTCGGGACCAGATCTGGCTCCATTCCTCAGGCTCAATGGTTCTGCCAATATCTTTTTCCCATTTGAGCATGTAGGGTTCTTTTTTGGTTAGGTCCGTTCTGTCCAACAGTTTGTATAAGATCGATATTTTCCCCTTGGTGGGGCTCAATGTAAGTTTTCGCTCTAGGGTGGTTAGTTCTCTGCCGCCAAGTTTCTTGGCCGCTCCGCTGGATAGCCAGTGCCTGAGCTGGGCATATTGGAATCTCTCCGTCTCAGGAATCCGGAATTTGGCTTTGCATGCCTAGAAGTTCAGCGGGTTCTCGCTCTCAAAGAAGTCAGCCACAGTCCTCAGTCCACCCTCCCGCCATCTGTCAAAGTTTTTTGAGGCCATCCCAAGGGAGAAATCCGGGTTGTTCCAGATTGGGGTGAGTGGGCCCATCAGGCTCCTGCATTTCCAGAGGCGGGCAGCTTTCTTCCAGCTTAACACTGTATTCCATGTTGCCAGTAGTGGGCCTGAGCTCCGGGTCTTGCTGCGATCTTTCATGTGGGGCAGCGCATCCATCTAGGTAGCACCCCAGTCCTCTTCCAGCTTCAGCCATCTGGCCCGATTGGTAGATGTTTTCCATGCGAAGGCGTGCAAGAGCTGGACTGCAAGGCAGTAACTTGCAACGTCCGGGACCCCCAGGCCACCCAGTGCAGGGCCACGGAGCATGATGTGTCTCGGAATGCGCGGTTTCTTACCCTCCCAGAAATATTTCAGGATGTCTCTTTGCAGTTTTTGCAGGGCTTTCTCACGGAAGGTTATAGGAAGCGCCAGGCAGAAGTAAAGCAGCCTCGGGAGAAGGTTCATTTTCAGCACCGTGATGCGGCCGAACCAGGAGATGTGAACCCTGAGACTTCTCTGAACTCCTCCAGCTCTTGCCATAGGGCCTGCATGGAACCCTCTGCATCGGTGAGTGTGAGCAAAACATCGTCCGCGTAGAGGGCCGTCTTATAGGATTCTCCCTTGAATTCCAAACCCTGGATCACCGGATTGCGTCGAATTCTGCTGGCCAAAGGCTCCATGGAAAGCGCAAATATGAGCGGGGAGGAGGGGCACCCCTGCCTGGTACCTCTGGAGATGCTGATTTTCCTTGAGCTGGCTCCGTTCAGTCTCAGGTGGGTAGACGGGTGCTGGTAGTTGGCGAGAGCCCATTTTGTGAAATTCAGTCCGAACCCATAGTGGCGTAGCGTTTCTCCTATGTAGCCCCAGTCCAACATGTCGAACGCTTTGTGTGCATCCAGCGAGAGAATCACCAGGGAGGAGCCCGTCCTATTCGCTTACTCGATGATGTCAATTGTTCTTCAGATGTTGTCCTGGTTATTTCGGCCCAGGATGAACTCCGTCTGATCCGGGTGGATGATGTCTGGGAGGATGGGGGCCAATCTGTTAGCCAGGATTTTGGCGAACAGCTTGGCGTTGTAGTTCAGCAATGTGATGGGTCTGTACGACGCACATTGTGCCCGGTCCTTGCCTGGCTTCAGAATGAGGAGTGTGGAGGACTCCTCCCTGGATGCAGTGGTGGCTCCCGTCTTCAGGAATGAGTTAAACAAGTCTGCCAGCTGTGGCACCAGGATGTCAGTGAATTTCTTGTAAAATTTTGATCAGAACCTGTCTGGCCCAGGGGTAGTGTTTTTCAGGGCGCGGATCGTGTCAGATACTTCCTCTGTCGTGATTGGTTGCCCGAGGACATCCAGTGCCGGGCGTGGTACAGGCCACGGAGTGGTGGCTAGGAATCACGACAGGGCTGGGGCAGCCGTCGGGTGCCCCGACATGATATTTTCATGGTGCTGCGTCATTAGGTCGAGTTTCTCTGACTCTGTGTGATGAAGGGTTCCAGCGTGATCAGCCAGACACTGGATGTAGTTCCTCGAATGCAATTTCTTCAGCTTGTGTGCTAGGAGGCGATTTGCTTTGTTGCTATTGAGATAGTAGAATTGTTTGGTGTATGTCAGGGCTCTTGCTGCCCGATCCGCCTGGTTCATCTCCAGCTCCACCTTCGCTCTTTTGAGGTCTTGGCCGATGGCTTTGGTTGGGTGCTTTTTAAAACTGCATTCCAACTGCACAACCTTCGTCTCCAGGATGGTTTGGTGCAGCAGGTTTATCTGGCAGAGTCTTGCTGTAGCATCCATGGCCACCCCTCGGACCACTGGCTTAATTGCATCCCAGATGGTCACCCTGGAAATGTCAGGGGCTGAGTTCTCCCTGAAGTAGTTCGTAAGCGTTTCCGCGCGTTCGCTGTTGATGGCTTTATCCGACAAGATTTGGTCTTGGAGTTTCCAAGGTCTTTATAGAGGCTTCGGGAGCCCCTGGGTTCGTAAATTCAGAGTCACTGGCGCATGGTCTGAGACAGAGATATGCCCTATGTGGACTCCTTCCACACAGGGTGCCAGAGGGCTACAGGCTAGCACCAGGTAAATTCTTGAAAATCCTTTGTGAACACGTGAAAGGAATGTGTAGTCTCTCGCTCCTTGGTTGAGTAATCTCCACGCTGTCATGGCTACTGGTCAAGGGCCACTACCTTTATCACCCAAAGGGTCTAAATGGACCCAGTCCTGGCACCTTTGGCTCAGGCTCATAAGAAAGTGTGCTCTGCACACTTTGTGTCTGGGGCATGTGCATCAAGGCCGAGCGTGGCCATTAAGAAACATTGGAGGGCACGTGCAGAAGTCTCGGGGAGGGGCAAGGTGGAGCCACAAGGCGGGGGTAAAGGGGAGTGGCTGGTGCCAGGCTATTTAAGCCAGCTCCACCCGCATGCAATCGCTTCACGTTAGTCTGCTTTCTGCAGCGTAACGCTTACCGCCGCCTGAAGCGCTCTTACCTGTTTCCAGCTCATCATCTCTGCACGCATCTCATCAGGTTCCAGAACATCATCTTCTGTGTGCAACTACCTGACTCCAGCTACATCATCGCTTGAAGCGCTGTTTACCTGATTCCAGCACTGCATCTTCAGCGCGCATCTTACCTGCCTCCAGCAATAACATCACTCGACACACAGCTTACCCGACTCCAGCAACTCCATCGCCGGACGCACATCTCACCTGTCTCTGCAATCCCATCCCCTGCAGCGCATCGCATCTTTCCCGATTCCCATTGTCATCGGAGTCGGACCGCATCCTCACCCGTTCCGGACGTCTAGCTACGCGGAAGCCTTCTTCTCGCACAGCATTCTCACAGATCCATCCATCCAGCGATCGGCGGCAGGTCTTCAGATAGCTGCTCTCCATCTGATGTCGCCAGGCCATCCCTGCAAGAGAAAAGGGACACACAAGGTAGAGACTGCATAAAAATCTTACGCTTGGTCACGCAACACATGACCCTTGCGTACAACCTTGAACCCTACTTACCTTCTAAGTGGGAACCTCGCAATCCCCTCTGGCACCATTAGGACTCGCCTTCATTACTATGACTCTGCTTGGCCATCTTCACACCTATTGGGGACAGAAAAGACATTACAAAGGTTACGGAAAATAATCATTGGAAAAAGACATTGCAAAAGGATACGGACAGTAATCATTGTTACCAATACTTACCTTCAAAGTGATTTGGTCACAGCCGGTCTGGGCTGCATGCACACGGACCACTGAAGCAACTAGGTCCATCCACGGCACCCCTGGTGAAGAGAAGCAGGACGGAGAGCTCATCCTCGCAAGAAAACAGGTGAATTTATATGGGTAAACGCTTGCTCACCTCGTTCTGGAACGAAGGGTTTGAGGGGAATCACAATCCACCCACAGCATTCTCACTGCCTCTCGTATTCTCTCTGGGGCAGTGCCAGCAAACAGAGCAGCCCACACTACAGCAGCTGGGGAAAGAGGCTGATCCAGGGGAGCCAAGTCCAGGGAGGGCTCCAACCATGCCCCAACGCCCCCGCAGAGAAAAGGTGAGCGTAACAGAACGCGTAGCCTCTCTGAACCTCTGCCTGGGCATTATGGACATCTCAGAAACTGGCCAGTTGCCCCAATTACTCGGGGAACTGCGGGCCAAAGTACATGCCTCCAGACAAGAGACTAATGCCTTGAGAAGAGACCTTATAGTCGCCCGAGAACGAACGGACGATCTGGCGAAACAGATGCTTCAAACTCATGCAGGGCAGGTTCCATTTCCCGGAATTGCACCAACTCCTTTGCCGCAGCCATCACCACCAGTCCAAGTGGTGTTCCTGGCGGCTGTGCCATTGGCCCCGCCTGAACGTTTCACCGGCAATCCTAACAAATATGCCATATTCATGAACCAATGTCGTCTTCACTTTTAATGTCACCCTGGGGCCTTCCCTAACGATAGTGCAAGAGTTGCCTTTGTACTTTCCTACTTGGGAGGCAGCGCAGAGGATTGGTCCATACCATTAGTAAATCAGGATGATCCACTACTTCAAAATTTTGGGGAATTCCAAAGGGAATTGGAAAAGTTATTTGCTAGGCACACCCAAGGACAAGCCCTAGATAACAAACTATTGTCCCTCAGACAGGGAAACCATGATCTGCTGACTTATACTGCCACCTTTAATCGTCTTGTAGCACAGACCAATTGGCCTGAAGAAAAAAAGGACCACACTGTTTTATCAAGGATTGCGTGGGGAACGAAAGGATGTGCTAGCCTAAGTGGTCAATCCCACCGGGTGTTGTGCCGAGTACATCAATTTGATGGTACACTTGGACCATAGGTTACAAGACCGAAAAATGGACCGCACAAGAACTGAAGGGAGATTGGTTTATATGCGACCCCGGACAACCAAATTAAAACTCATGAGCCTACAGAACCCATGCAGATTGGGGGATTACAGGCTCCTATCTCCAAGGCTGAGAGAGAAAAAAGGAGACATCAACAACTCTGTTTATACTGCGGCAGAGCAGGACATTTCCTCTGGGATTGCCAAATAAAACCTCCCAAGAAAATAGTAGGGGCAACGGACAACTGCAACGATGAGAAAGAACAAATCCCAAAAACTCCAACGCCCGACAAGCGTAGGAGTCCACTTGTTGAGCGAAATGAAGAAAGTTGTACAGACCTCACACCTGGTCATCCAGTACTCCTGGTCCACCACCAACAACCACCAAAGGTACATGCCTTGGAAGCCTATATTGATAGTGGAGCGGTGGGAAATTATATCGATCAGAATCTGGCTGCACGGATAGACCTTCCCCTCCAGCAGAAACTACAATCGGAAAACGTCACCGCTCTCAGTTGTCATCTGGCCCAGTGACGCAACATACCGACAAAGTGATGCTGATGTGTCAGGACGGTCATTGGGAAGACATATCTTTCAATCTTATTGTGGCCCCCCAGTTCTAGATGATCCTAGGAATGCCGTGGCTAGAAACCCATAATCCCAGGATTGACTGGGGAACGCGAGTGCTAACCTTTCCTCAAGAATGCGCCAAAAGTTGTCACCACAAATGCGTGAAGAGCCTGAAACTCAAGACGGAACCTATCCTGGGACTCTCAGGTGCCCTACCCCCAGAATATCTGGACTATCAGGATGTGTTCCAAAAGGAGCAAGCAAACACCATACCTCTACATAGACCGTACGACTGCTAAATCGATCTGGTCCCTGGAGCACAAATTCCTTGCAGTTGAATGTACGCTTTAACTGAGCAAGACAATCAACACCTGAGGACTTACCTAGATCAGTACCTAGCTAACAGATTCATCCACCTGTCTAAGCCTCCTGCCTCCTCGGCTCTCTTCTTTGTACCCAAGAAGGAGGGCGACCTCAGAACATGTATAGATTATAGGGCACTGAATCAAATCACAGTTAAGAACAGATACCCCCTGCCACTCCGCCACCGAGTTGCTTGATCAGGTGATGAATGCTCAAATCTACACGAAACTAGACCTATGAGGAGCCTATCACCATCTGAGATTTAAAAGGGGCGTCGAGTGGAAGACGGCATTCCGAACCAAATATGGGCTTTTCGAGTATCAGGTTATGCCCTTTGGGTTATGCAATGCACCGGCGGCTTTCCAGTTCTTCATGAATGATGTGCTTCACAAATTGTTAGACGTCTGCGTCCTTGTTTACATCGACAACATTCTTATTTACTCAACGTCCATGGAAGACCATGTTGGCCATGTAAGAGCAGTTCTGGAAAAGCTTTGTCAGCATCGGTTGTTTGCCAAATTCGAAAAATGCTTCTTCCATATCACGGAAGCTGAATTTTTGGGTTTCATGCTTACCCCACGAGGAGTTCACATGGACACACGCAAGGTATATGCTATTCTTAAGTGGCCATCCCCAACAACTACCAAAGGAGTGCAAAGTGTCCTCGGATTTGCCAATTTTTACAAACGATTTATCCCAAGATTTTGACAGATCGTGCACCCAATCAACTCTCTACTGAGAAAGAATAAGAAATTCTTCTGGTCTTTTGAAGTGGAAAACACTTTTCAGGAATTGAAACAGGCCGTCACCTCAGCACCTGTTCTTCGACATCCTCGACCTGACCTGCCTTATGTGGTTGAAACAGACGCCTCCAGTGTGGCCATGGGGGCAGTATTATCACAAAAGGACCCGGAGATGGGGCAGCTACATCCCATAGCATTTTGGTCCCGTAAATTTGCTGCACCAGAAATTAACTATGCAATCACGGACAAGGAACTACTAGCAATTAAGGGAGCCCTCAAAACCTGGAGACACTACCTTCTAGGGGCGAGACACACGGTCACCGTTCTCACAGATCACCGTAATCTGCAATACTTGAAAAGAGCTAAGGCCCAATCTTCGCATCAGGCTCGCTGGCCTCCTTTCTTTGCCGAATACGATTTCATTATTACTTACAGACCAGGAATGCATAACGGAAAAGCAGATGCCCTATCACACATGGGAGAGGACAAAGACGCCTTCACACCATCTGAACCAGTGGCCATTATTCCCGAAGAACAGATTCAAAACCAGATTGCTGCAACCGCCTGCTGGGAAGACTTGAAGACCGATCTCCAATCTCAAATGGACAAGACAGCCCAACAGGAGTAGTTGATTAAGGGACACCAATACTCCATCGAGGAAAACTTACCCTATTTTCAGGGAAGACTATATATCCGGGACAAAGAAGTACAAAACAAAATAATAGCCAACTATCGCGAGTCGTTAGTGGAAGGACATCCTGGAATTGCTAAGACGCGAGCCAAAATTCAAAAGAACTATTGGTGGCCTACCTGGAGAAAAGACGTTGCCCAGTTTATTGCAACCTGCAGTGTTTGCACGCAACACAAATCCCAGAAGTTAAGTCCTGCAGGATTGTTTTGCCCATTAACGGTACCACCAGCACCATGGCATATGCTGTCTATGGACTTTATTACCGATCTACCACCCTGCAACAGGTTTAATACAATCCTGGTCATGGTAGACCTATTCTCCAAGATGGCCCATTTTATTCCGCTAAAGGGGCTTCCCAATGCCACTGCTCTGGCCACAGTATTTTTGGAACAAATTGTCTAATTACAGTGTTTCCCATCTGTATTGATTTCAGATCGTGGGACTCAATTTGTCTCAGCTCTCTGGAGGAGGTGTTTTAAGATAGCCCAAATCGATCTTCGTTTGCCCACGAGTCACCATCCCCAAATCTATGGGTAAACAGAAAGGACCAATCAGACTCTGGAGCAATACCTGAGGTGTATGTTACAGCAGACGGAAGGGTCCTGGAAAAGCATTCTCTGGATAACCGAATTTGCCTACAATAACTCTATCCACACTAGCACCAGACAGACCCCATTCTACACAATGAACGGTCTGCATCCTCGGACATCCTCCTTTGACCCACTTGACGAATTGGAAATGGAAATGCCAGCAATCACCTCCTTCCCTAAGACCATTACTCAATCCCTTAAAGAAGCTACCGAAAACTTGATCAGAGCCAAGGAACACAAAAAAAGTTTGCAGACAGACATAGAAGAGAGGCCCCGCATTACCAAGTCGGAGATAAAGTATGGTTGGCATCCAAGAATATCCTATTGAAGGGACCTCGGGCCTTCCGTCCAAGATACCTCAGATCTTATCCCATCAAAGCCATCATTAACCCTGATGCCATGAAATTGGATTTACCAGCCAATATGCAAATCCATCCGGTGTTCCATGTTTCCCTCCTAAAACCAATGAAACCTGAAACTCAGATCCCAACACCCCCTGTGCCAGAGATCATAGGAGAACCAGAGTATGAAGTCAAAGGCATACTGGATTCCAAGATAGTGCGATCAAAACTGTACTACTTGATCGACTGGGAGGGTTATGGACCTCAAGATCGCACATGGGAACCCGTTGAATTTGTCCAGAATAATTAGACAGTTCCATCGTGACAATCCCGCCAAACCAGGATCAGGAAGAGGGACGTCTGTGAGAGGGGCCTTGAGGGAGAGTGCTCTCATGTCCACTGGTCAAGGGCCACAACCTTTATCACCCAAAGGGTCCAAATGAATCCAGTCATGGCGCCTTTGGCGCCAGGCTCATAAGAAAGTGTGCTCTGCACACTTTGTGTCTAGGGCACGTGCATCCAGGCCGGGTGTGGCCATTAAGAAACATTGGAGGGCACGTGCAGAAGTCTCTGGGAGGGGCAAGCTGGAGCCACAAGGTGGGGATAAAGGGAAGTGGCTGATGCCAGGCTATTTAAGCCAGCCCCACCTGAATGCAAGCGCTTTGCGTTAGTCTGCTTTCTGCAGCGTAACGCTTACCACCGCCTCAAGCACTCTTACCTGTTTCCAGCTTATCATCTCTGCACGCATCTCATCAGGTTTCAGAACATCATCTTCAGCGCGCACCTACCTGACTCCAGCCACACCATTGCTTGAAGCGCCACTTACCTGAATCCAATGCTGCATCGTCAGCGCGCATCTTACCTGCCTTCAGCAATACCATCGCTTGACGCGCAGCTTACCTGACTGCAGAAACTCCATCACTGGACGTGCATCTCACCTGTCTCTGCAATCCCATCGCCTGCAGCGCACCACATCTTACCTGATTCCCATTGTCATCGGAGTCGGACCGCATCCTCACCTGTTCTGGACGTCTAGCTATGCGGAAGCCTTCTTCTCGCCCAGTATCCTCACAGTGATCACCGGCAGGTCTTCGGATAGCCGCTCTCCATCTGACATCGCCAGGTCATCCCTGCAAGAGAAAAGGGACACACAAGGTTAGAGACTGCATAAAAATCTTATGCTTGGCCGTGCAACACATAATCCTTCCGTACAACCTTGAAACCATACTTCCCTTCTAAGTGGGAACCTCGCAATCCCCTCTGGCACCATTAGGACTCGCCTTCTACAACGCGACTCCGCGTGGCCATCTTCACACCTATTGAGGAGAGAAAAGACATTACAAAGGTTACGGACAATAATCATTGGAAAAAGACATTGCAAAAGGATACAGACAATAATCATTGTTGCAAACACTTACCTTCAAAGTGGTTCGGTCACAGCCAGTCTGGGCCAACCACGCACACGGACCAGTGAAGCAACTAGGTCCATCCACGGCACCCCTGCTGAAGAGAAGCAGGATGGAGAGCTCATCCTCACAAGAAAACAGGTGAGGTTATATGGGCAAACGGATGCTCACCTCGTTCTGGAAAGAAGGGTTCGAGGGGAATCTCAATCCAACCGCAGCATTCTCACTGCCTCTCGTACTCTCTCAGGGGCAGTGCCAGCAACCAGAGCAGCCCACACTACAGCAGCTGGGGAAAGAGGCTGATCCAGGGGAGCCAAGTCCAGGGAGGGCTCCAACAGTGCCCCAACGCCCCCGCAGTGACCAGGTGAGCGTAACACATATATCTATTGTTTCTGTTTCCCTCAAAAATTCAGCCATGGCTAGGGCGTTGCTGAAATCCTCCCTAGATGGTGGAAGCGTTTTGTCCAGGTTTGGGTCTGGTGGGAGGTTGAAGTCCCCCCCCAATCAGCAATTGGCCTCTGGCGAAGGAGGCTATAAGTGGCAGAAGCTAGCAAAGGAAAGGGCCTTGCTCCTTGTTGGGGCTGTAGATAGCAAGTAGAGTGATCGCCAGTTCAACCAGTAGGCCCCTGAGCAGCATGTATCTGCCCTCTGGATCCTTTTTGGTTGTGACCTGCGTCAGGGGCAAGTTACTGCTGATTAAGATGGCGACCCCCCTTTTCTTTTGCTTTGCCGAGGAGAAGAAGCGTCTCGGGTAATTGCCGAAGTTTATACGCTTCTCGTCTGGCTCTATGAGATGAGTTTCTTGGAGGAAGACGACATTAGAGCCGAGCCGGGCTAGTCTGTGTTCCACAAGTTTCTGCTTCCTGGGGGAAGGCCCAGGACATTCCAAGTCGTAATGTTAAGGATCTTATCCGGGTTACCCATCTGTAGCCCCTGAGAGGTAATGCTTTGGTGACTTCCCCTGCATTGTTTCCCCCTTGTCCATTTTGTCCCTCTCCTGTGATAACCCACCTCCCCTCCCTTGCCCCCCCCCCTAACTGAGATAACTTCTGGACCAGCCTTCAGCCAACGGGGCAGACGACCGGTCCAATGCGCCAAGTCAAAAAGAGGCAACATCGCCTCATTTGTACCCAGTGAAATTGAAAAGAATGGCGGACTGGGGCGCCCCAGGTCATGCTGGCTTGCCGTACTATCAGGGATCTGATGATGATGTGGGGGCGCCAGGGCTCCGAGGCAGTAAGTATCCCATACTGGGCGGGACCCCTGGGGGGCTGGGCCGTTGCTGTGTTTTTGTAACCAACTTGGTTTCTTCGTGAGGCCTTCGCCTAGCATCGGAGTTGGGGGTTGCCGGGGCCCAGGGAGCAGCGAATTTCAGGGCCAGGGGAGGTCGTCCTCCGGCTCAGTCATTTTTATTCTTCATGCTTTTGGCGGGGGACCTCGCGGTCTGCGACTACTCTCTACACGGTTCCAGGACTTAAGGGGCTCCTGCTGTTCCCTCTCAGGGTTCTGTGCGGGCCTGTTGGCCTCATCCGGCTCCTCCTCGGGATTCATGAAGCTTGCCACTTCTCTGGGGGTGAGGATGTGTCGGGTTTTACCTTCCCATGAGAAGGATATGGAAGTGGGAAATCCCCAGTGGTATACAACCTTCCTCTTGTGGAGCCACTCAGCTAGGGGCTTCAAGGCTTTCCTCTTCACCAAGATTCCTGCGGCTAAGTCTTGGTATAGGGAGATTACAGCGTCCCGGAAGAGTATACAGGGGGAGCTTCTGGACTTGCGCATGATCTCTTCTTTGATTTTGTAGAAGTGCACTTTAACCAAGATGTCCGGAGGGGAGGCCTTACTTTGTCTGGCCCTAGTTCTATGCACTCTGTCGAGTTCTAGGGGGGCCCCTTTATGGAAGGGTTAGGCTAAAGGCCAGCAGGTAATTGACATAGGCCCCTAGCTCCTCGTCAGGGATTGTAGGGGGGATCCCTCGCAGGTGAATGTTGTTGCACCTGGATCTGTTCTTGGTGGCATCCTGTTTGAGCTCAAGGGCTTTGCACCTGGCCTCTAGCGCCACAATTCTGTACGCCCCCTCGCCGAGTTCTGCTCTAATAGGGTGGTTTCTATTTCTTCAGTTCTAGATTCGATTTCCCCCACCCGCTGTCATGATTCCTGCCCCTCATGTCCTCAGCCCTCCAAGATGTCAGGCTGGAGCCAGGCCACAATCACCTACATGGCCCTCAAGGGCCTCTCCATCCCTCCAAAGACCCACTTGGAGTCAGACGTGGCGCTTGTGGCACCAGACTCACTCACTCCCATAGGATAACATTAGGGATTGGACCTGTAGTGCTTTGATGGGGTCAAGATGGATGCCTATAATCTCCAAAAAAACAAAGTGACTCCACTTTGCTAGGAAAGGCGCTTCACAGTTAGCCCCAATTAGGTTGCTCATATATAGTCTACTGTAAAAAGTATCCAAATGTTATTCCAAAGAAGTTCTGAAAGTCAAGAGTTTTCATAACAGAAAATGTTTAATGCACATTTCTGAAATGTTTTCTGGAAAAGTTCATCTGTGTGAATTATTCATCTGAAATTGCCCATAATACTCTGGTGCCAATGCATTTCGGATAAAACCTTCATCAGGGCGGTATTATTGCAATAAATGATATCTCATAACTGTTGTTCTAACAATGTTCACAAGATGCATTGTGAAACATGCATAGCAAATATTATCAAATATGTTTATAAAAGCACATACCCATTTGTGAACCACATCCGTTTTGGTAGAAAATAAAAAAGAAACAAGAAACAAAAAGCATTTCAATTAGTTTGCTTCAATGGTTATGCATCTTCTATCAGTGTATCCGCCATAAAGGCAAGTCATACCTGCGTGAGCAAGTCATACTTGCGTGAGCACAACTGGAGGATCTACAAAAAAAAGAAGTTAAGTATCACTGTGAGTAATCCTCGCAAAATATGCAGAGGGTAGAGCTTCAGTCTAGCTGGATGTAACCGTGCTTACCCGACAGCTTGTAAGACGTGTCAGCCGTGTGTGCAGCTTCCAACGCGCTCGCTGTGGAAATGACTTTGTTTTAAATGTAACCATGGAGACGGGGCGAGGCGTTGTGGTCTGTGCAGGGCACGTACACCTCTCGCCCCACCCCCTGGCGCAAGCCATGGGGCGGGGATGTCTCCATGGTGATGGACACTCGGAATGTGTCTGATCGTGATTGCAGTGCATGCGCGAACTTAAAGGACAAAAGCATGTTTCGAAAAAGTGGCGCATTGCAAAGAGAAACGCTTATGGATGTAATACAGTATGTGAGCTAATGTTGGTATTCCTTTACCGATGCGATCTAGTAATGCACAGTAGAGCCCGTGCTGCCTATTTAACAGAGATCGCGTTAGGTTTAGTGAAAGATAATAGAAGATGTACGGTTGCCTGACAAAAATCACGTTAGGTCTAAGGAGTGTTAAAAAAAGGGGATTGCGGATGTCTATAGGTTCACATTAACTATTAGTTGTAATGCAGATTTAGTACATAGGGTCCAAAGTGGACTTATGAAGGGTATGTCACTGTGAGACATGTTCGTATGTTAACAAGTCGGATCTGGATAAGCAAAATAACTAAAAGACACTAAAGCTATAAGCTAAACGTGAGACTGACAAGGTCAACTTTGAATTCAAGATCTATAGGAAAAAATATATATAAAGAAACATGCTGTGTTCGATGGGCTCCACCACTAAAAGGGAGGCAGCAAGGTTAAATCTAAGAGTAAAGGAATTGCAACAAAGTATTTGTAAATACACTCAAGTTTTATAGTAGGGAGCCATAGAGATAAGGAGCAGAGGGTCCACATTTACATGCAAAAAATCAAAATCTGGTAACATCTGTTGATCCAGTTTCTCCGATTTGTACTACAAAAAGCACATGTAGTTTATTTCTTCATTCAGCCCCTTTGGAGTAAGGGAGCTAAGACGGTCAATCCAAAAGGTTTCTCTTTGGTCCATCTTCCTTTGAAAATTCTCATGGGTATCTCTTCTGAAGACCACTTCCAGAATTACAAAACGGATTTGAGCTAGATTGTGTTTTCTCTCGTCCCAATGTCTTGATACCGCTGAGTTAGCATTGTGGTTCCTTAAGCATGATCTATGCTCATTCCATCTAGTCTTGGCTATTCTGAGTGTCTGACCCACATAGTACAGACCACATGGGCATTTTATGGCATAGATTATGTTGTGAGAGTCACATGTAGCAAAGTTCTTAAGTTTGATTGTCTCCCCTGTATAGGGATGCTTAATCGTCTCTCCTTTTATGACATAGCCACAATTGCTGCAATTCAAGCAAGGGAATGTACCGATCTTAGCTGTGAGTTTCTTTTTCAGGGCTGGTTTTGTTTGAACTAATCTGTCCTTTAAATTCTGACTCCGCTGGTAAGCGAATGTGGGAGCAAGATGGATGCCCCCACATACTTCGGTTCCCAGAACTGCATGTGCAGTCTAGTCTTTTGGGTGTAGTTCAGCCCAGAGACACCTGGGATACCTGGGATACCCAGAGACTATTTAAGACATGCCCAGGCTGAGAAACATACTTTGTGTTTTCTGCACCTGCAGCGTGACACTCACTGTGTTCGGATCGGTCTCCAGTAGGTCTGCATCTTACTTCTGCGCTCAGCTCCTGCAAGAACAAGAACACTGTTAGGAACTTCTGCCCATCATTCATCGCTTCTTCTGTTCTGCAGGCATCTTCGGCGTTGTCATTCCCATCCCGGCACGCCGGTTCTCTTCTGTTCTGCGGGCATCTTCGGCGTTGTCATTCCCATCCCGGCACGCCGGTTCCTAAGGAAAAGGGAAAAGAACAGAAAAAAGGCATTAGTAAGCATTCAGCAAATCTTCGCTTATTTTTAAAGACTGTACGAGCTTCAAACGCTTACCTGAATCCCAGCCGCTCTGGGGGAACTCTGTCTCCAGAACTTCTCATCCATCTGCAAGAGGGAAAAGACACTCCAGGTTAGTGTGGAAACATCTAGAGGTGCTGCATACCACGCTTACTCACCGCATTTCTTCTTCATAACCGGCATCCACGCTGAAAATGTTGCGGCACCTAAAAGACACAGAAAAAGAACTCAGTTCAATACAAATACGAAAGGGTCACATCGCGCTCTCACTCACCTTCAGTGCTACTCATCTCAGCAGCACGTCGCCATCCCGGACGCCGGCCATCATCTAAGGAAGGAAAGAAACAAAGTTAGAGAACTGTTCAAAAGACTCATTATACTTACCTGTCGGACTCTTGCCAGTGAAGTAACTAGGTAGCAACGAGCTCGCATCAATCAACGTGCCCCTGCGCTGAAAGCAGGACGGAGATCACACTTTCAAAGAAAACAAGGTGAGCTGTGGATCAAAGGGGAGGGTTGGACCCTGGGGAAGAAGGGGTTCAAGCACACAGAGACAATAGGGAGTTAAACTCTACCAATCCTGTGTTTCAGGCCCAGTCTCCAGTCGAGTAAACTCCAGGGAAGGGTTCGAGGTCGTAAGAGGTCAGAACAGGCTGAGTGACATCCCCATGGATACCAGGTGAGCGTTACACCCGCTTGTCTAGGGTGGAGATTTTGCTTTTCAGTTCCTCTGTCCCTTTCTGGTATTCTTTAGTGATTGCCGTGAGGAGGTCTTGGAGGTCCCTTTTTGTAACCCCCTTGCGCTGTTTGGTCCGGGCCAGGCTCCGCTTGTGCTCCCGAGCTGGGTTCTTCAGTACGCTCTCTACGTTTGGATTTCTCCATCATAGTCGCCGAGAATAAGGACATGATGTCTGCTTGTTTCGGGGGCCTGGGGTTCCTAGACATTCTGGATGACTGGTTGCTTGTTGTCTGGGCAGGTGGTTCGGCTGGGAGGTCTCCAAGCTGTTCACAAGGTAAGGAGCGCCAGGCTGCGCTACCGGGAGGCAGGCACTCCAGCCTCTGCCCACTCGGAGTGTGGCCGACTCTGATCGCTCACCCCTGGGGAGCAGAATGGGGGCTTGGAGTAGTGTGGGCGTCCCAAGCTTCAACTGCGGAAGGTGGCCACTGTGATGGCCTAGTAGGTGCAGGGTCTGAGGGCTTGCTGGTGTCCTCTGAGTGGTGGGGACATAGGGGGGGTGAACAGGGCCTCCGGCTCCGGGACAGGCACTCCGATGGGAGGGGGGCCAAAGCCATGTGTTGAGCTGGTTGGGCTGCTGAGGAGGGCTCCCAATGTTCAGTGGGGCTACCGGGTACCTGTCCACAAGGCCCGTGGTTGAGTCACTTTGATTGCAGGCCTGTGGGTGAAAAAAGGGGGCCAGGGGGTGGCTGCCCGGGCCCCACCCGGCTCCTGGTGAGTGTCAACCAGACTGAACGGTAAGAATGCGCTGGGGGAGCGAGGCGGAGCGTGGAGTAGGCCCCCCAGGAGGCAACAGACTGTTGGCAGCTGGTATCGTGGGCCTCAGTGTCCAGGTTAGATGGGGGACATGTCATGCAGAGCAGACGCAGCCGATACTGTCCTACCTCACTGAGATGTGGAGAGCAGGGCCCGGGGCGAACCCCATGTCGGGCATCCTGAGGTGCCTCAATGTTTCGGACCCGATCATCGGGTCAGTGGGAGCCCGGGCGGGGGCGGACCATTGGCCATTGGCGTGGATGGGCATCTGAGGAGTCACCCGGGTCGTGGCCCACGCTCCGCTTGCTGGATGGTCTTCTGCTAGAGGATGGAGTGGGCCGGGCCCCGTGCCAAACGTGGCGGCTGCTCCAGACGATCCCGCCTGGGATCACCGCTCAGGGCACTCCAGCCAGGGGGGAGCCCCAGACACACCCCCTTCAGGCCGCCGCTGATGATGTTGGGACGGGTGCTTCAACCGCAGTGCGTACACTTTGTTCCCCGCACCTGCCAATCCTGGGCTGCAGAAGCAGGGCTGGCGGTCACCCATCCAGAGCAGAGGGAGGCCGCGGCAGATAAGGGGCTGGAGTGGCAAGGGTCCTCATACTGCCTGGGCCCCGGAGCAGTCCATTAGCTGAAGGGGTAGCAGGATTGATTGCGGCCGGCAAGCCGCAAGCAGCAGGCTCCCTGTAGGCAGTCTTAGGGCTCCTTCATCGGCACTGCGCCTGCCATCTTGGATGCGGGGAGAGCGCTGCAGCTCCCGCTCAGACAGGGTCCGGCCCGATTCTCGGGAATCCGGTAGTTCTGTGGCTTCTTAGCTCACCATGACATGCAGGAGCCCCTCCGAAGCCGAAGGCACCGTGCAGAATTGCTGAGGGTTCACTTTCACTGGGGTGTAGGCACGTGGACACGGCCAAGAGCTTTTAGAGAGCCAGCCCGACCCTCATGGCGCCAAGCCACGCCCCCTAGTGCCACTTGTTTTTGTACACTGACATATCTAGGCCAGGTGGTTTTGTATCTCAACGTTAACCTTATCATATGTTCTTAAAGTACGGTCCATATGGTTTAGTCTCAGCTGATGGTGCACATACATGGGGAAATAAGCAGGCCTCAAACACACATTTAATTTGTATACATGAAGATAAACTTTAATGTTATTAACATTTTCTGATGATGCTGTTTCTTCCTTACTTTAGTTTCTCTGTATGTGCCTCTGATTTGTATTGTTTGTACTAGCAAAAGTGTAGTACGTCTTGAATTGTTAGCTAGTTATTACATGTTTAACATTACCCAAAACTCGCATAAGGTAGCATTCATTATTGTACTTTCGAAAATTACAAGATTATAAATATTGTACTTCTATGGTGCATGCTGCAGCCATTGCCTATGTTTATATATGATTAGGTTCCTGTCTTAACAACAACACTCAAATACAATCTTGTTTAGATGAGTGCATTCTTTAATAGATTAAGTATTTCATGATAGGTCTCCCGATCACCCCTGACATCTTGTTACCAACAATATAAACATAACCTCTTGTAGGGACTTTTCATCAAAATTAATTTCACATGTGATGTCATCAATGGCATTTGTGATGTCATCTTTGATGTCCTGGGTGTTAGACTTAGCAGTGCACGGTGGTGGCACAAGTTATGGTTCCTTAGCTTACCATAAATCGTGAATTTCTGAGGTTTTTCGATTTTACTTGTAACCATAACGTCCCTTTAACAACGTTTTTTCATTGAATTTCATAGGTTTTTATTAGTGCAACTTAACTACAACGTCCCTTTAACAAAGTTTTTTCACTGAATATATATATATATCTATGCACATACATTATTAAAGGGTGGCGGTCACCACCCTATACATAAAGAAAAAACCTGTTTGCATAGGCTTTTATAAAATGTATATTGACATCAACTTTTGACTCAGACATATTTAATGGCAATATTTATAATTATTATGGCTATATTGTTATATGTGTGATTCTCCATGGATATTGGTTGTAAATGTAATAAGCAGACATATCTAGATGAAATTTTCCTACAAATAAATTGTCACCTACCCCTTCCAAACTCTAACTTTGATGAACATTTGTTAAATGGGTCAAAACCTATAAGAAAACAAAAAACAACACTATTTTCGGCACACTCCCATTAATTTTCATATAGAGTTAAAAGTGCTACCACAGCATATCCACAGAGCGAAAATATTAAATACTGGAGAGATTTTCACCAAGTAAGAAACAAGTTGGGTACAAAAAACGGCAGATGCACCTTTTTTTGGTTTGGCATACATGTAGTCTTTTAATATCTGTGCAACAGAGAACGGGTGCTCCAAAATACTTTTATTTATCTTCTATGGTGCATTGTGCCGGATAGGCTTTTCAGAAAGGAAAATTTGCCATATATTTTTTTGCTTGATGCAAGCACATCCAGCGGTAATCCTGAGAGAAGCTGAAAAAGAAAAGTGCTCAAAATGATAATTGGAGAGCGAAAAAAGGGGTGGATTAATGTCAGGCTAGAGGTGGGGAGGTGGAAAGAGAACTACCTGTGCAGTGGGGGAGTTAGGGGAAGGCTAGGGAGCCCATTTAGGGCAGAAAGTGTTCATCGTATTGGGGTAATCCCACAGGAAATTTGTGAGTGCCCTGCAGTAACGTCAGATGCTGCACTTAGAAAAGAAAATGTGTCATACGAACCAGAGAGTGAAAGGGAGGGGAAAAGGGGGTAGCAAGAAATTAAGAGGGGGACACATAGTCAGTGCCAGTGGGGACCGGGAAGACTTTGACAATTTCAAGCATTTTCCCGTTACCGCAGAAATCGGCAGATGTGTGTTACAGCGGGAATCTGTATGCTCTGCATTACCGTGGGAATCCTTTCTGGGAATGATTTTCGTGGGAACAGAGGACAGAATCAATCTAGTCATACATTGTTAGCACGATAAATTATCCCGAGAATAAAAAGAGTGGGAAACAAAAGCAGAATACCCTCTAGGATATGGTCCTCTGGGACTTGGCTTTTAACCTGCACAGATGTGGTATATCATTTGCTAGGAAGGGGGATATGGCCATGGCTTTTGTGATTTGGTTAGGTACTAGGGAGGGGACGTATGAGCCTAGGCCAGTGGCCTTCCCTCTTTTTAAATCATTGGTGCAATATGTACAATGGCCATGGCCAAATGCTAAGGGCAGTGCGTGTTGAAGAAAATATATTATAATGAAACCCTTGACATTCAGTGAACAAAACATTAGCTAAGAGGGACTTAAAGTGATCTGAGTTATAGCAACTAACCCTTGAAAATCAGCAGGTGTGTGGAGGATGATGTGAGAAACCTGAAGGTGTCTCACCTGCTAGTCCCCGGGGATCTGTCAAATCTAGGTGGACAGGACACGGCCATCGCTTTTGGATCCAGTTCCTGGGGGTGGACCAGTGTGGGAGGTTCACCTGGATGAGTGACATCAGGGGAGTGGAAGTGGGGCACCGGACAGTGATATATGGTATACCCTTTCCTGTAACACCTTTTTCCCATCCTACCAGGTAGGATACCTAGGAACTCAATCCCTCCCCCATTTCCCGACACAAACATTTTCTCACAGACAGTTCACCATGAGCGACAACGGACTAACACCAGAGCCGTATACCTGACATTTCCCAATACTATGGTCAGGCAATTACTGATCATTACACACACCTGACTTCCATCACACTTCCCACACAGATAAAAGGCGGAGCACGAAAGCACACTCTGAGCGAGGAAAAGCACACGAGGAAACAGCAATTCCAAGATGGCAGTTTAATACATGGAGAAAGACGGCGAGACCAGAGAGGGTTGCAAAGAGGAAAGTGACCTTGACCTTCAAAGACTGCTACTTTCACAAACCTTGGAAAGCAAGAAGCCTAAGACCGGGATCTAAAGCTGAACAAACCTACACTGTGCACCAAAGGTATCCGGGGCTCGCCCGTAGCGATAACCAAGGCAGTGAGGGGCGATTGCCACCATGGTACTGTCCTTGGCTCCTACAACAAAGCAGCACCAGTAGAGAGAGCACAGCCGTTGAGTAGAAGAGACTGATACCAAACCAGCTTGTGTTTGAACCAAGGTTATCGGCAACACTGTATGTTTAAGTTTGTTTTATTAATATACTTGTAGCCGAACGGCTGTGTATATATAACAAATATTACATGACATAATATAATACAAAATCTAAAAAAAAGTTACAGTGGGTATTACAATGTCACAGCGTTCATGATGTGTACAATATCTAATGTGGTTCACAATTAAAATTAATGATATTCCTACATAACAACATTCTTTAAAAATCCCTTTAAATATCACTTTAAAATTCCCTTAGAATATCACAGTGCTAAAACAAAAATTAAATTTCTAAAACAATTAAAATATCCACAATACATCTATGAAATATTACCATTAAGTAGATAAGGTTACATTCAATGCCCTCCCTCTGTATATGCCGTTGGTTGTTTCATACTGCTTCAAATCTAACCACGTATAAACAGGAGGGAAGATTCCAGTTTAGGCATAGCATTGTCACCGCTATAGGAAATTACCACTATCTGATGTAGTTTGCAATAAAATCAATCATATTTTCCTACAAATACACTCTTGAGATTCCTATGCATAACACAATATTGTGACAGAAATTACAATTTCTAAAAACAGTTAAAAATCTCCACAATAGGCAAATATAATAGTACCATGAAAGAAATGGGGTTGCAGTCATCGCCTTTCATAAAGTTTTGCCATACGTTGGAAAGTTTGTTTATATCTATCGCATTGTCATAAGATTTAAGATATTTCAATCGCAGTTCCAACAAGCTATCACAACTTAACATAAAGTGTTCAAGAGACTCTATTACTTCGCAGCCGCACAAGTGGCACATTCGCATGGTCTTAGACAAACCTAACTGTGCGCCATAAGTTTCCAAAGCTTCACTATTGTTAAATTTCATCAACAGATGGAAACAAAAAGTTTTCGGGCTAGGATAAGCTATAATATATTTTGCCTTGAATACACGTTCTAGCCTATATTGACAGACAGTAAGTACCACTGTGGTTTTCGTTGCTAATTCCACAATACAACATTCAAGGCTGACTAGTGTCAACCTATTCTTTAGCCAACCTTTGAACTGTCGATGAACATTGCATTCTGAATTTTGGACAAATTTGATAGCCCATTTAGTATGCCTGGTTTGAATTTTCCCAAGTGTTCCCATAGCTTTGTTATTCTCAACTTGTTCAAAAGCCTGCACATAGGAGACAACAATTGTATCGTTTCTAGTCTAATAAGGTTTTCATAGCACATGACAAGTCTTCTAATGAATTCAAACTCAATGCACTTCGCATCAAACTCATGATATGGATATTCAGCAGATATGTGTCACAATTTGGTTCCCTGTCCTGAAACTCCTCCTCACCTGTGTCTTCAAACGACTCCTCCAATCTCTCTGCTTCTTTCTTTTTCCTGGGTTTCTTGGATTCTGTTATCTTCTTCCCCTTCTTTTGGTCTAAGTAGGGACGCGCTCCTTCGGTGGCCACCTTGATCTGAATTGTATACAGACCTCGGGGACCCCCGAGGAGCACGCCTCTTGGACAGGGAAAAAGTCAAAGGCTGAAAAAACCCTGTTAGGTGTTTCCTTGATCCTTTCAATTAGATGTGCCTTGGTCCGGATTAGAAAAGGGACGCTTAAGACCGGGAAACAATTGAAAACTTCGGCAATATTGCTGGCAGCAATCCATAAAAGTCAGTACTAGTAAGGGTTTAAGTCCTGGATGGCAGGGAAGGTGACTGCATGTCATGGTCACTGCTTCCAAGGAGTCAGGAACAGCCCAACGTCCTTGGAAGCAGGCCCCTAACCGTTATCTTAGGCACCAGCCGGTCCCCACTGGGACCTTTTGGACCTTGTCCTGGCGCCGTTGGCACCAGGCTCATCAAAGCCATCGGTCCCGGCACTGGAAGCGCCGGGCTCATAATATGTATGAAGATGCTTGGGTGGACTTACCTGCAGCAGACCATGCTGCTTACTTACCAGCCACATAGGAATCCTCTGTGAACAGGAACTACTTTCTTACCTGGGTGGGGCAAGCTCCACTCCCTGGATACAACATGGGAACTCTTCTGGAACTGGAACTCTTTTCTTACCTAGGCGTGGCCGTGGAGGAAGACGCCTCATCACTTCAAGGCTATTTAACCCACACCCGATTGAACAAACGTGCTTCGCGTTATTCTGCATCTGCAGCAGAACGCTCACGAGTCTGTTCCAGCCTTTCTTCCTTCCGATCCTGAACCTGCAAGAACAATACTTACCACTCCTGTATCCAGTATTCAGCAGCACCTGCAAAGACAAGAAACAACAGGTTAGCACGACAACCTTTACACGCAGCGCTTTCCTCACCTGATCCATCGGCAGCGAACATTTCTTCACGCTGCACCTCCGCCTGTGAAGACAAAAGCATTGTTATTACTTACCGGCACTCCGCGAATTCCGGATTTCTTCAACGCTGCAACCCAGCATCTGAAAGACAAACAAAGAGACATTAGACAGGTATTTACTCACGTCCATCGCGCTCGCCATAATAGAACGCCTGCAAATACTCCGGCGTTTTCCAGCATCTCTTCAGCACGAACTCACAGCTGCAAGGGAAACGAGACAGTTAGAGCGCTTGCATTTACTTACGCATTTCCAAGCGCTTCATTCCAAGGCTCTGGCACCAACTTTGGCTCTCTTCACACCATCTCCTATCTCAAGAGCCCTGCAAGACAAATAGGAAAAAGCATTATACAGAGTCCTGTTCTATATTAACGTGCCCATGCACCTACAGACTATAAGGACTAAAAAGGTGTCTGGAAACTCACCGCTCGTGCAGTTAACGACGGTAGTGATCCTCTGATGTCAAGAGGCCTATGTTTCACCAGTGAAGGAACTGGCAACGGCACCCTGCACCAGTCGCAGATGGAGAGTCCAGCATTCACCTATCTAAGGTGAGCATGTTGACCTGGGGGCTCTACGGAGAAGCTAGGAAGAGAGAGAGAGAGAGAGGGACATTCAACAACCCAGATCGTTAACCCCCATATTCTTTCACCTGCAGAAATCTCACTCTTCGAGTTCGACACACAGTGCGAAGAGGTTCGGCCCCAGAAGCAAATCGGGTCCTGCACATCACTTTTCGGGTCACAGACACCTTCCTGCCAAGACCAGCGCCTCCGTGGGAATCAGGTGAGCGTTACACTGCAAGGAACAGGAAAGGATCCTTTGATCTTTGAAGACAAGATTCGGGAAGCAATTGAAATGGAAAGTTCCGATTCCGGGAACCGGAAGGATGTTGGAGGCGGTCCGGCGAAGGAACGGAGCAGGCAGAGGCAAGATCCGATCCCAGGAGCCAGGAAAAGCGGGTAAGAATTAAATAGTATAAAACACAAAGAAAGATATAAACTCAGGAAAAACTAAGATGAAAGAATAGTAGAATTGAGATGGATCAAAGGTACCGATAGAAGCGGTACTAGATAGAAAAGGAGGAATGCTAATTACAGTAGGAACTAAGAGACAAGTAAACAGAGGTAGCGGTACAAAAGTAGAAAGTACGCGCTATGGTGCACAATAGACTAGATGGTAAGATCCCGAAAAAGGTTACCTTAAGTCTCGAATGCTCCTAGCGTGTGGGAAATAGATGATAGAAGAAAAATAAGCGAGGAGAAAGTGATGTAGATGAGAAAAACTCTGAAGAGCGAGTCGCTTTGGAAAAAAGGGACTGGCAGCGCACCTAACCAATTCGATACAACACACCAAACGCCAGTCTGAAGAGTTGCTTATAGATTCCGATGGCCATCTTGGAAATAAACTAGACCGTTAAGGGGGAACTTCCAGTTCCATCTTAGTAGTACTTCCAGCTATGCCAGATCTTCCATGGCTGGTGCAAGGCGATATGTTTCTGGGCAACTGCAAAAGCTTGTGCAGCAGCAGAGCTTCAAACCTCCTAATTTTTGTGACATGTCTATTTCCCCAGATTTCAATTGCATACATAAGCATTGCACACATTTTTGTTGTACATAACATTAGAACAGTATAAGCTGAATAGCCATTGTTTCTCCCTATAAAGGAACTGATCGCACTGGCTGATATGCAGCATTTTTCTTTAATTGAGAGCCATTGTTTCTCCCACCTTAATTTGTAGTCTACTATGATGCCAAGATATTTATAATGGTAGACTTGTTCAAGCTTCTCATTATTTAAAAGTCAAACCTTATTTTTTTGTTTAAATGTTTTTACCGGGAAGATCATTACTTTCTTTTACTAGTATTTATCGTAAACCAGTTTGAATTGGAATAATCAGCCAGTGCGTCCAGTAACTTCTGTAGGCCGAAGGGGGTATCAACTAACAACAGCAAATCGTCGGCATAAGCTAACCAACCCACAAAGGACGTGCCAACCTTTATGGGACACGTTGATGGTAACAGGAATGCCTGTTGCATATCTGCTAAATATAAACACTACAGCTAGTAGGCATTACACCAGATAGTTTTCTTTTCACATCTAGTCTAATACTTACAGAGGTGTCAGTATACAAGAGCATTAACATTTTTTGCAATCCCAAGGGGATGTTCCATTCGCTCAGCTTTTTCCATAGGCGGTTCCTAAGGACCGAGTCAAACGCTGCAGAGAAGTCTATAAAAGCGCAGTATATGCTCGACTGCCTTCTTTTCCAGGCAAATTCTATCGCTGAAGTTAGTATTACAAGGTTATGCGTAGTACTAGACTTTTTCCTAAACCCAATTTGATTTATTGGCAGTATATCATTAACGCTAATCCACTCATTAAGTTCCAATAGCAGGACCCATGCAAATATCCTAGAAGGAATATCTAACATGGCTAGCATTCTAAAATTACTAGGATCGTCCCAAGCACCTTTTTTATAGACTGTAAGGATGTGACTAACTTTCCAGGTTTTCGGTATCATGCCAATCATTCCTATTTCTGTAAAGAGCATGTGAAGGACCGTAGCCCACAAAACAGGGGCCAATTTTAATAGGTTACTGCACACACCATCTGGGCCAGCAGCCCATGAGTTCTTCAGGTGTGCAATGATCTCAATTATGTCGGGAACTGATGCCTTACAATACCAACTATTAGATGGCAGTGGAAAAGCCTCTGCATTGCATTCTCTGCATCCCAGTGTGGATGCAATGTGGGAAGTCCATACTTTTTCTGTAATGCAGTTTATAGTCAACTCTCTTTTTCTAACACTACGAATCACTTCCAATATACATGTGGAGTTGCGCGACTGTGCGCGGAGGGCAATTTCTTTCCATCGTTCTATTTCACAATTGTACAGAAACTGACAAAGCCAACATCTGAAGGTGGTTTTGATGGATTTTACCTTAGCAGTAACAATCTCTGAGGTAAGTTCAATATGGATATAGGCGGTCGGTAGCGCAATCTCACTCCACATGATCTTTTTTGCTTTACTAATGGACTTATCTTTACAGTATCTACTACAGCTCACCTTGTTCGATTTTTCTAGAGGCGATTTATAGGTCCTTTTCTCCTGCAGATGATCACTAATAACTGCCACCATCTCACAAAACTTGTGAATAATGCCATTCTTAATGTTATTACTAGCAGTCAGCCCATCTGATATAAAAACAGGAAATATTTGGGTGGCCAAAGTTTTTGCCTTGTCTAAGTTAGTCGTATGCCACAGAATACGATTTTGACCTTCATTTATGTAGATCTGCCCGTTCTTATCATAGTTGAAAGCTGTGTTACAATCTTTTGGAAGGGCCAGGAGAGCATGTGGGGGAAATGATCGCTCTCATCTCTATTAACAATGCCCATATTGACTATGCATGTAAGACCACTGGTATTAACAATTACATAGTCAATTGTAGAGGCGGAGCATCCATCCACCTGAGTTTTAGCCATTTTTTAGTCACTCATTGTACACCCATTCAACATAGTTAAACCATGCGTTAACATTATGCCTCATTACGGGTCGGGCGGTCCGGAATTAACAGTGGCGGTAAACCCGCCGCCACTGTTATTTCCAGACCGCCCGATCCCAACCCCTGCAGGCGGAAGGTGATCTTCCCGCCAGGTCTGACCTGGCGGGTTGAACACCTCCCGCCTGCAGGCGGACGTGGAAACACCAGCACCATCACGAGATGGTGCCGGTGTTTCCACTTCCCCATTCCCATTGAGTCGTTTTGGACTCAATGGGAATGGGGATTAACACCATTCCGCCTCCGTGACTCCCAGGACACCGGGGCTGTCATGCCCTGGTAATTCCGGGAGTCACGGAGGCGGAATGGTAATACGAGTCTGGCGGTAACCTGGCGGTTTTATCGCCGCGGTTACCGCCAGACTCGTAATGAGGCCCTTTATCTTTCCCCACAGCTTTCCTTGTTTGTTTGCTTCCCTCATGGTGATTGGAGATGACTTATACTTTTTCGAGTGCTCACAGGTACTTTCTAACCGTACCAATTTTTGCATTTAAATCACCCACAATCCATACTGGGTATTTATGCCCATATATGTTGAGGATGTTATCTACCACTCTTATTTGGTTTTGTTTTGGTTTTGTTTATGTTTTCTTTGGTAGTTTTCATATTTGGCGGATTGTAAACATTTACTAACATTATCTCTATCTTTTGGCAGGATAGCATTGCAGCCAATACATGGGATGTGGCATCTCCCAACATGGTTACAACCCATGGGGATCCTACTGTTCATGAGTGTCCCACCACCCCCACTCTCTGGGTCTTGGCATTTCTGGGCTCAAGAAGAGACTCTGGAGCACATCAACAGGATGAGGCAGGATTTTCAAAAATTCAAGTTCTTGTATTTTCTTCCAGGCAGGACACATCATACAGCAAGGACATCTCAGGAACTCTGCTAAAAGTTACAAAATGCCCCTCTTATATACACTCCATGGAGGTGAGGTAATGGCCTGATCATAAGTACAGCCCCTTCCCTGTCTGTGATTCGGTGACTTATATGGCATGATCATTGTACTGTTCCTCTTTCTTACTTGTGATTTGCCGACCTATCTGCCTCTCAGACCTAGTCTAGACTGGTTCTACTCACTCATTCCCCCCACCATTTTCCCCTGCATGAACTCTTTACAAAATGATTGTCCACTGAGGTCATGGTGAGTTAAACAAAGCAACCATTGTGTCTGCACAAGCAAGTATCCATTTTAAAGTGCCTGACCCTGTCACAAAACCCAAAATGGCGGATCACTTATGAAATGCTTGACCAACCCATATTTTGCCTAAACCTTGGGACCTGCTCCGATTTGGATCTAGATTCTTTAATGATATATCAAAACATTTACTACCTGACACATTCTCTACGGTTCATGACATTCTGACTTCATAAACTAAATCATCCCTTAAAGCGCTTTCCTGCGAAGCACTGTAATTCTAATTTCTCCAACATTTGAAAGCATTGATCAACCTAATAAGTTATTAACATTCGGTTTGAAGTAGAGGGGGGTCTACCTCCACAACATTCAGTTTGAGTGGGAGGGGGTACTCATTCCTTTACACTACTGATATCATTAATCCACCTTTAGGTCTCCCTTTTTGCCCTTTCTCTGCCAGTTCCTGAATTGTACAGCGCCCGTCAAATTGGATATTATCAGAACACCAGGTCTCCTACAGCGCCACAAATAATATTTTATCTAATACAGACACTAGCCCCTCAGTATCAAATAGGTGAGCATGTCCTCTCGTATTCAAAGTGTATAGAAGGTTAACATTATAGATGATCCAACATGAAGTGAGACTTGAAAGCTAATGGGAGCCACTGCTAATACCCAGTATTAGATGGCTCTCGGTTATCTAGCCTGCCTTCTCTACTTATATTTAATACCTGGGTCACATTCCCAGTAGCATCTATTACTTTCTTGCTACTGGTTATATCATTACCGATCCCATCATCCCGATCCGCTGCCACAGAAACCACAGATGTAGCTCACAGAAACCACAGATGTAGCTCGTGGATTGCTAGCTTGTGGACATATGTGCAAATGCTGCTGGGGAGGGAGTTTTGTAGTTGGTATTGACACTACTTTACAAGCATATCCCAATCTTAACCAGTCAACTTCATACTTCATAACATATCCTACAGTAGTTTCTTTCTGAAAAAAGCCAAACATTAGTAATATACTCATCAACTACTTCAACTTGATCGACAATCTTTATATCACGAGTAGTGATAGTTCTTAAAGGGACAACCGAATGCAAAGTACACAAGACTGCGGCTCTTTTTAATGGCTTCTGGTTAACCTCTTGACACACTTGGGTCATTTGTAAAGCTTTTACCTGGAAGCAGTTATCTGATGCCTTGGCCTTAAGGTCTCTTCCAATAGGTGGGGTTACAGAAGAGTTTTTTTGTGCAGGCCATAGATGTGTTAGAGTGCTTTGAGTCTTGAGCTGGACTAAAGGTTTTCCACAGTCGTCCTTTGCTAGGGACGTACCGGTTAGCGACATATGGGCCTTATCAATTGGCGAACTTGTGATTTCCTATTGTACTTCAGACACAGCTGGATTTGCGCTATTTTGCCTGGGAAAATCTGGCGCGAGCACTGCTATAGGTTGTATTTCGCCTAGTTGTATACCATCTTTTGGGTTCACCAACATGTTTGACATAGTCTTGGTGCTTTTTGATAACCTTGTTACTGAACATAAAGGCTTGCTTTACTGATGTTGGCTTACGCTTTACAAATAATGTATCTTGCTTTTTTTTTTATATGAGGCTTGCCACTTATATCAGGTACGTTTGTGCCTGGTGGATCTACCTCTCTCACCATGTCTGATTCCGTTACAGTTTGCCCTTCAGATCTACTCAGGGATGTAGACATACCACGATTACAGGCAATCTTCCAGATTGGGTTCAGGTTTTTTTGCAACAATAATGTTTGGATGGCCATCTTTTGCTCTAAACGTTCACATTTGGCAATTAATATTTTCAACAGATTCTCGAATGCGTTAAACATATCGTAAGACGACATGCTTATATCATTTACACTGTTCTATCACTAGGGTCAGCAATTGCCTTGGATATGACCAGCTCATTCTTCACAACAGTGCCTGAAAAACCAAACAGAGTTTCTGAGCATTGTATCACAATGTCTATCAAGATGATTAGCTTGAAACATAGAGATAACACCGGGAACACTATTCACAGAGGGGCTACCCTTCTGAGCAGACCTTCGCATCAACATTCCTGGGGTAGATGTGACTTCTGAAGATGATATCTCCATTATGTTGCCCAGATATTCAATATCTTGTTCTTCTAGATCACTACTAGGCAGACTATCCATGATGTGGTGAGAGGCACTCTCTCCCACTTTGTGTACCAAAGCCTGTACCTTATGTTTACTTTCATCTACGAGGGGGACTAGCTTATCACACTCAACATCCTGTGTTTTAATGGCGGTACAGTCTATGTCATATGAGATGTGTCTAGTTGGTACTCCATCTGTATTACTAATTGCTATACTCAAGGATTTGTTACTATGTTGACCTTTCACACTTTTTGGGAACTCATAGTCTTCACATGCCTCACTCTGTTGGGGCTTAATTGAACCAAACATTACATCATCTATTACTTTGGAGCTTACACATCCTAACTCGTTTGTCAAATAAACCACCAGTTCTTTTGCGGCCATGCTCTCTAATTGCTCATCCGGACATGATATTTGGGGAAAATATTCTATCAACTGTTTGTATGATATACCGGATGTCTTGGCATTAGTAATCATTTTTGGAAGGCATCTCCGCCTTCCACATAGTACCTTGTGCGGGCTTACATCTACCTTAATCTCACCCATAGATGGATACTTCTGACAATCTAGTATATGTATGTATGTGAGTATGTATGTGTTACGTATTTGCTCTTGTCTGATTGTCTAGTTGTGTCAATTGTGTCACATTTAACTAGCCATGTGACTACTGTCTTTCAATGATTTCTAAAAAAGAACTTGACTGACCTCAAACTGATAAAGTGCTAACGGTAACAATATCAGTGGCAGCAATGCATACAGCTACCTGAGAATTTTACTGAGTGTTACTGAAAACACATACACATATAAACTTAGTGAAAAGGTGCTGATACCAAATATACTGATTAGTATACAAGTCTACCCCAGTATACAAGTATCCCAATATGCTATTTACACGTCACACTATGAACTGCTGAGCATAACTAGCACATAACACATTTCACATCACATCACCAAATGCTATAATACAATGCAACAATACCAGACTCTGTTAAAATTCTGTAATATTTCTGGCTTAAAATGCCGTGCTTACGTGTGTGTCCTTATCGTCTCATTTGTTTCTTTCTTACCGGCAGCACGTACCATTAGCACGTACCGTTAGTTGTTACTGTTAGAACACCATTGGCGTGGGCACTTACTCATACAGTTTTTTCAATACCCGGTCACATTTACAGGACGCACAACAGCATATTGGCAATTTAGCACAAAAAAAACATATATCCAAACCCCCTTGAACCCCCACAGCCGCTGAAGCAGCTCAACAGCAACTTTCCAGAGTCTTCACACTGGTTAAGTAGGGCTTCTGGGAGTAAGGGACACAGCCTCAATAATGCTTCTAAAATAAATGAAATAATAATAATTAGATGCGTAAATGCTTCGTAGTACAAGGAAGAAACTCCACTTTATGTCCACTTCAGTTTTTTTATTTCTAGAAGTGCTGGTATTATGCTGTTCCGTACCGCATTAACTCCTGCAGATCCAAGTGTTCTCCACAGCTAAACAGCGACTTTGCAGCGACTTCCAAAAGCGCATGCTCGCTGGTTAAGTAGAGCTTCTGGGAGTAAGGAGCGTGGCCTCAATAATGCTTTGCATTAACTCCTGCAGGTCCAAGCGTTCTCCACAGCTAAACAGTGACTTTCCAGCGACTTCCGAACATTGTATGAAGAAATCCAAAGAGGACAGTGTGTGAAACGCATGTGATAAGCAACGCAAACACAATTGGAAACCAAACAGTGACTGAACTTTGGGAGGTCAAGTGAGACACCATATACAGAGTGGTCCGGTGCCATGTGGGTGCTCATTCGAATGTCTCTGTTAGATAACCAACTGAATGACAAATTTATTGTAAAATGGAAGTTTGTATCAAAATGGTCCTGCAAAGCTTTTTTTTAGTATAAGCCCTTTTATTTTGACAAGACTCCACTGGGACTGCATTAGTATTATTTGATGGTCGTAGCTTGCTCCCATCTGTAGATATAGGTTTAGATAGGCCTTTATCACACCCTTGTGAAAGTTCAATAAACACCCTTGAACTGTGGTCACTTGTGTCTGTCTTACTGTTGATACCATGCCTTCCTTACAATGATAATCTTAATTTGGTGGCCCCCGTTGTAAAGCCTATGAGCAGACTGTCATGATCTCTGCTTCCAAAAGGTCAGGGTTTTCCCAACTCCCTTGGAAGCAGATCCATAACCCAGGTTCCGAGTGCCAACCAGTCCCAATTGGGACCTTTAGGACCCAGTCCTGGCGCCAGTGGCACCAGGCTCATAAATATGCCCAGTCCCAGCGCTGGAAGCGCCGGGCTCATAATGCTTGGGTGGACTTACCTGCAGCAGACCATGCTGCTTACCTGCCTGCCAGTTGAGCCTCTGATCCTCTTCTGTTTGGAACTACTTTTCCTGTTGGGTGGGGCAGGAGCCACTCCCTAGGTTCAGAACACTGGAACTCTTCTGGAAAGCAGGAACTCTTTTCTTACCTAGGCGCGGCTGTGGAAGGAGACACCTAAGCACTACAGGAGGCTATTTAAACCACACCCGATGGATGAATCTTGCTTTGCGTTATTCTGCATCCTCTGCAGCAGAACGCTCATCGTGTCTTCTGCATCTGATCCAGGGCCTAAGGAAAAAGGCTTACCATCCTGAATCCAGTCTTCAGCAACACCTATAAAGACAAGAAAGAACAGGTTAGCATTACGGTCTTCAGTGACAGCTCTTCACTTACCTGGTCCATCGGCTGTCACCAACGCCTCGCGCTGCATTCCGACATCTGAAGGACAAAGGCTTACCTACTCTTCGTGCGCTCCGGAGGTCTTCACACTGCATTCCGGCATCTGAAAGACAAAAGCTTACCAACTCTTCGCACGCTCCGGAGGCCTTCGGCGCTGCATCCCGCATCTGAAAGACAAAACAAGGTGCGTTTAAAGACATTGGGGAACTTTAATACTCACGTGCCATTACTCCTTTCCACATCTAACCCAGTGGGTATTCCGGCACCCTGCAGCCGCTCCGAACTTATACCTGCAAAATAAAAAGACAGTTAGAGCGCATCGTGAAGCAGGCAACAAGCGCTTACTTACGTGCTTCCAGGTGCTTCTATTCATCACACGGGCTCCATCTTCAACTCACTTCAGACCGTCATCCACCATCGCCGGAACCCTGCAAAACAAGAGACATCATTACTAAAGACTTTAAAGACATTAGAATTACCCGAAACTTACCGTTCGTGCAGTAAACGACGGACAGCAGTCCTCTGAAGTCAAGAGGCCTGCTCCCCTTATCCAGTGAAGAAACTGGTTACAGCACCCTGCCCCGAGGCAGATGGAGAGCACGGCGTTCACTTACCTAAGGTGAGAGCGTTAACCTTCGGGGTTCTACAGGAGAAGAGAAAGGGAAGAAGAGAGAGACATTCAATAACCCAGTTCATTAATCCCATATTTTCTATCTGCAGACATCTTACCCTTCGAGTCAGACATACAGTGCACAGAGGTCCAGCCCAAAGAGCCAGCCGTGTGTTACACATCACCTTTGAAGATACAGTATACGCCCAGTCGAGACCGGAGCCTCTACGGGAATCAGGTGAGCGTTACACAGACACATGATATCACAAAAGGGATTCACAATGAGATACAACAAGATATCACTGGGGATATCAATGGGGGATGCCAAATTAAGATTGTCATCCCTTCTCACACCTGCAAAATTTCAAGTGTTTTGTTGTGAAAAATCAGATCACATTAATACTCCCTTAACTAAAGATTCAATGAATATATATATATTACACGGCCGCTGTAGTGGGCGTGTAGTTATGGTTATGGTACTAAACGCATAGGAAAACCACTTTTTGAGCGGCTTATAACTTCGCTCCCCGTGGACGAATCCTCACAAACTATGCATATAGCCCGCTCTGCATTGTCTTGCAAAGTTTGGTGAGGTTTCATCCGGGGGGGGGGGCAAAGTTATAGGGGCAAGTTCCGTCATTTTTTTTTTCTCCATAGACTGAATGGAGAAAAAACTGCTCACGCCTACAGCCCAAACCGCTGGATGGATTTTCAGCAAATTTGTGGGAGGAGCGGTGACTTGGTCCCGAAAGCGTGCTTTTGTAAATTTGGAGGAAATCCGTCCAGTCATTTTTTTTTTAGCCACCAAAAAGTAGGTACAAAGAAATTAGTGATATCTAGGTCCGGTCCGCTGACTCATTTCCCTGTTCAGTCCACGGACATCAGACACGCCAACTGTTTGGATGGTGAAAAGCGTGAAGTGTGTCAGATTTTTGGAAACACCGACCATCCTGGATTCGCGGACTTCACCCGCTGCCCGCAGGCATCGCAGTAAAAACATCTGAAAAAATACAACATTGCACTTGTCAAACTTATCAAATAATCTCTGGGGAGGTGAGGGGTGATGAGGATGGGATGGAATAGGATATGGCTGCAAGAAACAAAAAAACAGGTGTTTTTCACTGTAAAAGTCCACAAACAGTCTGGATATTCGCAAACAGTCCTGTGAAGTTCGCGGACACCTCTGCATTACAGGGTTGGTGAAAAGCAGTTCTTGGATGGCTTATAACTTTGGCGCCACTTAATGAAACTGCATGATATTTTGCAATTTTGTTCCTGACCTGATTCCGTATGTTTTTGAGATGTTTGGTGCGATTTTGCCAATAGGGGGCAAAATTAGAGGGGTTTGTCCCAAAATATTGTAAAGGCTTATAAATGTGGTACCATTTGACAAATCTACACAAGGGTTTGCAAAAGAGATTATAGGTCTAGATATAAATGTTTGTGCAAACTTTGGTGGGATTTTGTCAACCTACGGTGCTAATGGCCTTCATCCCCCATTCCAGGTAATAATGGTCCGGAGATCTCGTTATCCACCCTCGCTTTGCTTGGGCTGATAACTTGAGCTGCCGGGCCGGTATCCACCGTTCCAGTCCCTGGAACAGGGGATGAACGCCACAATATTCCCATTAGCATAACACAAAATGCAAATGGAAATGTTGGAAAATCTTATTGAGTCTATGTACTTTACTGAGAAATGTAAAGTAGATGTAGCCTATATGTTTTTTTTAAGTTCTATTTTTTAACCGTGAAAGGTGGTTCCTAAAGGAACATTTATTTTCTTGTTTTCAGATGCATTTTCTTTTTTGGCAGGAGCACTTAGAACGAAAGGTTGGGAGGGAAATGAGGGAAGAGGCACCAAACACTAATATGGAGGGGCAGGTGGACAAGGGAAAATGTTGCGCGTTTGTTATTTCTAAGATAGGGGCAGTGTTTCCCATGCTCCTTGATTACAGCAGTGGTGGTGGCTCTTGGGGAGGAGGAATGGCGTTAGCTGATGCCATTTTAAGATAAATAGCAGTTTTGCTAAAAGTATGTACTGTGTACTAGATTGTTAATGGATAATGAGTAGGAATAGGTGTAGGAGCTGTGCAAGGGAAATTGTGAAGTTGAAAGTTCCCAGATTAGTAGAAAATGCAGTTCCGAACTGTCCGAGAAGCACAGATCTTATCATGAAGTGCGGACGGGTTCTCGGACACATCATCATACCACGCGCCAGCGTATGGTCATGTGGCACTGTCCGGAAGGTCCGTAATGAAGTCAGATGTTCGTAGATGTCTACGGATACAAAACCAGTTGAAATAGTTGCAAAAAGTGTATAGAAGTGTTAAAAATGATTTTAGAAGGTGGGAAATAGTTTTAAGGTGACACTTTGTAAATTGGACACAAATATTGCTATATTGTTTAAGTATGATATTAGTAAATTGTAGGAAAATAGCATGCACTGGTAAAAACCCATGAAATCCACTTAAATAATTTTGTTAAAGGGACGTTATGGTTAAGTTGCACTAATACAAACCTATGTAATTCAATGAAAAAACTTTGTTAAAGGGACCTTATGGTTAAGTTGGACTAATAAAAACCTATGAAATTCAATGAAAAAACTTTGTTAAAGGGACATTATGGTTACAAGGAAAACCGCAGAAATTCTCCAGTTATGGTAAGCTAAGCAACCATAACTCGCACCACCACCGTGCACTGCTAAGACTAACACACAGGACATCAAAGATGACATCACAAATGTCATTGATGACATCTCATGTGACATACATTTTTATGAAAAGACCCTACAAGGGGTTGTGTTTATATTGTTGGTAACAAGATGTCCGGGGTGATCCGGAGACCTATCATGAACTACTTAATCTATTAAAGAATGTACTCATCTAAAATCATTGTATTGGAGTGTTGTTGTTAATACAGAAACCTAATCATATATAAACATAGGCAATGACTGCAGCATGCACCATAGAAGTACAATATTTATAATCTGGTAATTTTGGATAGTACAATAATGAATGCTACCTTATCAGAGTTTTGAGTAATGTTAAACATGTAATAACCAGCTAACAATTCAAGACTTACAACAATTGTGCTAGTACAAACAATACATAAGAAGAACCACAATGCATACAAATCAGAGGCACATACAGGGAAACTAAAGTAAGGAAGAAAGAAACAACATTATCAGAAAATGTTAATAACATTAAAGTTCATCTTCATGTACACAAATGAATTGTGTGTTTGAGGCCTGCTCATTTCCACATGTATGTGCACCATGAGCTGAGACCAAACCCTAAGGAAAGTGCGTTAAGAACATATAACAAGGTTAACGTCTAGATATATAGCACCTTTTCAATTTTAATATTCTGACTGTCAGTGAACAAAACCACCTGGCCTATATATGTCAGTGAACAAAAACAAGTGACCCAGATATGTGATGTCATCAGTGATGTCATCAATGACATTTTTGTTGTCATCTTTGATGTCCTGGGTGTGGTGGCGCGAGTTATGGTTGCTTACCTTACCATAACTGGTGAATTTCTGGGATTTTTCAGTTTTACTTGGAACCATAACGTCCCTTTAACAATGTTTTTTCATTGAATTTCCTAGGTTTTTATTAGTGCAACTTAACCATAACGTCCCTTCAACAACGTTTTTTCATTGAATTTTCTATATATATTCAAGGAAAAACTTTAGTTGCAGGGATGTTAAGGTGAGAACTTAACACAACAAAACCCCTAAAATGTAGCTAAAGCCACCTTAACTTCGCGCTCCCTGTTGCGTAGCCTATGACCACAATGAAGACAACACACATCACATCACTGATGACATCACTAATTATATTACAACATTAACCAGCATTAAGGATGGCCTTCAGCCATGGTCTGTGTGCATGGACAAATATATTTTAACACATTAATAGGTACTAATCATGGCCTTCAGTCATGGCCTCTGGCCACAGTGTTCACCCATGTGCACTGTACAACACTAACGGGCCACCAACCATAGACTTTGGCCTTGACCAGCTTTCTGTTGTGTCCACTGTATATTATATACACTAATCATCTGCTAACCATGGGCTTTAAAATAATGCTGGCCAGTGGCCACAATCTTTGGCTGTGCCCACTATATATTCTATGGATAAATAAGCAATCCTTCTAGGAAATGATTCCGCGCCACACCAGTAGTGTATTTGAAAATACGTACTTCTTTAATCATAGTACAGGAAAAAAGGGGTTTTTAGTCTGAGAACCCATAGGTATCCCATAGGGTATTGTACAAAAATGTCACCCTCATTTGGGCGCCCCCGCAGTCACTGTGACTTTGGAGGCGCACAAAATGAGGGTGACATTTACTGCGCCCAAGCAGAGCAGGGGTTGTGGGGGTGTCCCCGCTCTACCTGGGCGCAGTAACAGGGGTCGGGGGTTGCAGGGGTGTCCCCCGCTCACCATTTCGGAAAGCGGGGGACACGTAAGAAAAAAAAAAGAAGAAAAAAAGCAACCTGCAGTGTCAGCTCCAACCCACGTTAGTGGGAAGAGCTGATGCTGCAGGGATTGCAGGGGGCGGGCAGCACACTTCTGCGTGTGCTGCCCTAAAGGTGAGAGGAGTGGGGGGTTGGGGGGCTTTGGAAGGGGTAATGTAGGTCGGGGGAAGCAGGCACAGTGATCCATGTGATCACTGCGCCGCGCTGTAACTGCCGTCGGCATTTTCGGCTGTGTCAGTTACGGGGGCGCAGTGATCACATAGATCCGCCCATAGGTGACATGTGTTTCGGCATAAACAGTATTGCCTTTTTCAAACCATGGCTTATTTGATACGTAATTATTTGCACATTGGTACTGTTGTATATACAATACATAGATGGAATAGTACATAAGATCAAATGCATTTATGTCATAATCAGACAGCGAATAAGTTAGACAGAGAGGACGGAGGGGGAATGAGGATGTATTTTATAGGGCAAAAGAGAAAGAAAGAGAAAAAGAGCATACATATCAATTAGCATTGTTATCAACCTTAAATTAGAAGAATAGTCATGGTTTTCACATAAAGAAAATACTAACCAAAAACTTTATCCAAATCACGTCAAAGAAAAAACACACAACGAACGTAGTGCTTATGGTATAGAATTGCTTCCTAAAATACACTTGTGTCTTGTAAAAATTGAAAAATACTCTTAACGAATGGTCAATGGAATAAAGATGTTGTCACGGGTAAGAATAGCAATAGATTGCATACGATGAAACACAATACGAATGTTATCATGCAAAAACAGGTCTCAAAAAAGATATTTGTTTATGCAAATCATTAGAAAACCGTTACCTGTATCTGTAGGCCAAGCAATTATAACACAATGGAATTACGGGTAGTATTCCGGTTTAATCCCGCTGTGTAAAATAAATATGGTAGACCTCGTTTTAGTTGACCAATCACAAATCTGCAGCAGGCGTGTATGTGCGTGATCATATGTTTCTACAGAATGCTGGAGAATTATAGAGTACCTAATGTTGTGCAATAACATATGTATGGGAAAGGTGTGCCGGCAACATGTGCAGCGGCGAGTACACAAAATGCAGAGCATCAAGAAATACGATTACTGCCATCACACTTTAAATGTGGACAAATCAAAATTAGATTGTAGTCACTCGATTCATGTTCTAGTTCCCCTAAATAGATAAAGCACATAGAAAAGAACACGGTGTAAAACACCAGTACCGGACAATGTACGTCCGGACAGCTCGTCAGCTGCGGACCATCTCGGCGGGACGCCATCGTTTCAATGATAGTTAAGTAGTGTTGATCCTGGTCGTCAAAGCAACCAGAAAAGACCATCGTCAGTTTCTAGTTTGGCCGCCATGTTAGAGAGTTCTGAATAGATTGTTATAAAGAGTTACCATGGCAACACTCGCAGTCCCACTTCGTTTGCACTGAATATCAAGTGTTGAAATAGTCTCTAAAATAAAGTGATCATTAAATTGTGATGTACAGACAATACTCACGTTAACGTTAGATATGAAAACAGCATAGTGTGTTCGAGCAGTGGTCCCGATTTTGGGAATATAGTCACACAATCGCCAAAAACAGGGAATGGGAGAGCGCATATGACGCCGAACACCTTGAAGAGATGGTGAAAAGTCAATATTGTATGTATTAGCAAGTGTTAAAAAGTAACAGTGTCCTTCACCGGCAATATACATTTTGTGGCAAAGTGTGTATAAGTAAGTGCTCAACCATAGCGCTGACTAATTGCATACAGTGAATTCACAAAAAATAGCAGGCTGTGTCTTTAGAATACTGGGAACAGACATACAATGTGAAAGCATGAAAATACCGATCGGTACACGCACAAGCAAAATTGTTAATTCATTCTGTAGTTGAAACGGGTCAATCAGTCCAAATTGGATCGAGTGAAGATTGTGCGGGCACCTGGTGGTCAGGTCAAAGTAGAAGTTAACATTGCAGTACTGTGGATTACAAACATATCGTAATGGTTCAAACAATAGAGAGGCACAATCTAATTAATAGACATGGAAATACTTAGGCAAGAAACTCAAAACTTCAAAGAAAACAGTACATCTCACTGTCTGTGTTGAGACCTTGTTTAAGAGTTCGAAAATGGCAAATCAGGTGGGCTTCGGCGTAGCATCATTTCAAGATTGCCACCTCTTTTGCCAAGTTTAACATTTTGCAGACCAATGAACCGAATGTCTTTCTTTTCATCTAATTGGTCTGCTTGTTGTCAGTGGCTTGCTAATGGTAAAGTTGTATTTTGGCTGCCAATTCCTGTGAGATGTTCACGGATCCGGATCCGAAGTTCGCGGACCATGCTCCCAATGTAAATTGATTTACAGACGCAAATTATGGCGTATACCACACATTTTGTTCTGCAATTTATATTTTGCCTGATTTTAGTCTCAATGCGCGTACTGACACATGGAGCAGCTGCCTTATTTGCGAAATCCATAGTTATCCTTGTTGAGCCATGTGGTTTGTTGTTGGTTGTGGTCTGAAGGGAGAAACGAAGGGCTCAGTTGGTTTTTGAGAGTCAGAGCCTTTCTGAAAATAATGTGAGGTTCTTTTGGAATGAATTGCGATATATGGGGATCCAGTTGCAAAATATGGCAGTTTTGTTTCAAAATTCCTCTAATAGCAAAATGATCATGACAGTACATAGTAATAAAGCACACTTCTTCCAGCTGTTTAGCATTGTCAGTTTGTTGATGGGTTAATGTTTGTGATTGTGATAGTGTTGAGGCTTTAGATCGTGCTTTGGTAATGTATTTAGAACGATAACCTCTTGCTTTAAAACGTGAGGAAAGTAGGTTGCATTCTTGGTCAAATTGAGTTTGCTCGGCACAGTTCCTGCGAGCACGAATGAATTCGCCTACCGGTATATTGTTTTTGACACGTTGTTGGTGACAGCTCGTGGCAAATAAAGTTGAATTTACCTCGATTGGTTTTCGAAAAGTTTTGGTAAGTAACTGGTTGTTCTCGATATAAATTGTGCGATCCAGAAAATCAATTTGCTTTTTACTAGTATGAGATGTAAATTCAATTCCGAATACATTTTTTGAATTGATATTATTGAATTTCTGAAATGCTTCGAATTCTCCTCTACAGATCAACAACACGTCGTCAATATAACTAGCCCATAGGATCACATGCTCAGTATACAAGGCATCTGTATAAATAATTTTGTCCTCTAGCATCCCCATGAACAGATTAGCAAGTGTGGGGCATATTTAACCCCCATCGCCCCTCATCACTACACACATTGCACAGCCTTGAGAAAGACCGTAGGTCGAAACACGTGTTGGCACGCTACACATGCAAACAGCATAATGTGTATATCCTGATGTGCACAACCATGTCTGCCAAGTATCATAACTAAACCAACAAACCATTCAAATCGACCAAGCTGAAGCCTACCACTGTGCCTCTGTAACGCTCACCTGACTTCCACGGAGGCGCTGGCCTGGTTCGCGCTGCTGTGACCTCTTCTAAGGTGATGCGCAGGGTTCGGAAGACGGACTGGACCGGGTCCCCAAATCTGGCTTGTCTGGCTCGCAGAAGTATCCTTCTGTAGGCGAAAATAGGGGATTAACTGTCTGCGGGGTAATGCAATCAGCCTCCCACTTTCCCCTATCACCCTCCTCTAAACCCTTCTGTGATTCCTCGTAGCGTCTCACCTTAGGGTCTGGAAGGACGAGCTCTCCATCCTGCTTCTGATGCAGGGGCGCGTTGGTATCCAGTTACTTCACTGGATTTTTGGATTGGTGAGAACCAAACTTGCTTGGCTTCCAGGTAAGTTTTTTGATAAGAGGTTCCCCTTGTGTCCATGCATAAATGTACTAATGCTAGTGTCTTTTTCCCCATAGGGGCCGGGGTACGGAATGCCGGGGAACAGGCACCGACCCGAGATGAGAGTTGAAATCCTTGTAGAAATCAGGTAAGTCTTTAATGAGCGTTTTTTGGTAGTGTCTTTTCATTCGCTCATTAACGCTGATGTTTCTTTTTCCCCTTAGGGGCCGGGGTCCGGAAATGCCAGGATGCGGCGCGGACCCGAAATGAAGAGGGAATGAATCAACAGGTAAGTCTTAACATGGAGATTTAGCTTTCCTTATTCCCTTCTCTCTCTCACCTTTTTGTTCTGGTCTTTTTCTCCCTAAGTGCTGGGGCGTGACTGCGAATCCGGATGATCGCTGCTGAACATGGAGGCGCCCTGTAAAGGTGAGTGGAATGCGACGCTGCAGCGATCGACGCGATGAGCTTTTAAATAAAAGTCTTCCTTTAAGGATTGTCGGCGAGATGTCTCCGGGATGCGGATTTAGCAGGTAAGGACTTTTCCTTCTTCTTTGCAGGTGATCCAGGATGCTGGCAGGTGTGGCAGAAGTCAGGATGCAGGAGCAGACACGGTGAGTGTCCAGCTGCTAGATGCAGAACAACGCGAAGCATGTGTGGCTGTTCGGGTGGGGTTTAAATAGCCTTGGAAGAAGTTCCAGGTATGTATCCTTCCTCCAATCAGGTATGTATCCTTCCCCGGCCACGCCCGGATGGTAAATTAGTCCCACAGGTAAAGTAGTTCCTTTCAGGCCTCAAGGAGGCCGGGATCCTGCAGCATGGTCTGCATCAGGTAAGTGCACCCAAGCGCCTATGGCGCCAGGACTGATGTCTTTTATAAGCCTGGCGCCATAGGCGCCGGACACTGTCCAAATGGCCCCTATATGGGGTTGCTGGGTCCTTCCTTGGGGACTGGATGTCCGCTTTCGGGGACGCTGGGCTTGAACCGGCTCCCCGGGAGCGGGCATCATGACAGCCTTGTATTATTGGAGACCCTACCTAAGGTATTAACATACCATCTGGCAACCACCTTATCCAGCGCCAAGGTAACTGGGATTCCACAACCAAACCTTCATATTATTACCAAACCCTGGGGACGACGGGAGCACCGTCCCATTGGAACCCCAACTACAGGCTGCAAGAAATAAAGTGATCGAGGACAACGTCAAAAGATCAGTGCAGTGGTACACAGTTCCCCCAAGCCAATATTTTAGTACACATGCAACCCATTACTCAAAGATGTTCATCAATCACAAACTCATTTTGACCTGTTTTTACAGTGGTATTGGTATGTATAAAATATTGCAAACTTTGAGAGCTCACAATGTTTTTAGGCAATGCACAGTGAGATAACATTATTTCCTGAGGATCTCTCACTTTGGTTAAACATTGTGCTACAAGCCCCTTGTTTTATGGCCGTCTTTTGGAGACTGTTGTGCTAAACTGTACAACCACAACTAATCACATTTCAGCAGCACCGCAAAGGTAAAAAAATTATAAACTGCAAAAATAACATATGCCCAGGTACTTTTGCCCCATAGCGAAAAACAAAAGCTGGCACCCATGATTATACGCACAAATAAGGAAAAAAGAGGTAGGAACTTGGAAGAGAAAAACACTAGAATTCATACATATAACAAAAGGTTAAAAAAATATTTGGTTTTGCATTTCATATTTTGTACATGTTTTTGTATTTTTTTTTCTAAAGAATGGGGTAGATAAATGGACACCTAAAAATATTCCTGGCTTTGGCAATTGGCTGTATGTTCTGAAAGAGCCTTGCCCAAAGCGTGTAGGGTGCCACCTCCCACCTCGATCAAGCTGTGACAGGTTTTGCACATCACCACAACGTTTGAAAGATCGAGTTCAGGCAGGACGGACTGAGGTTGGGTGTTAATTGGTGGACAGTAACTAGTAATCGTATTGGAACTCTTTGGCACAGATGATAAATACTGCTGTGCTGATCTTGCTCCATGCGCGTTCCCCTTAAGTTTCACATGAGCCTTCCTATACTAGTCATCCACTTCATCCCAATGTACGTGGGCAAGATGTTGAATTAACGTTGACGTTCCCAAACTTTGCATCGGCTTGTTTGAAGGTCCCCTCTGCAAAACCTTACCACAGAAATTGAACATGACCTCCTCCTGTTTTAGATGGCGGCCATTGAAAGGCGGAACGGAATTCGTATCCCATTCCATGGCGGACATCTTTTTCTGTTGCGAAATGCTGGTGTGTCTTGTAACCGAATAAAAGTAGGGAGTAGGTTATGTAAACTTGGAAAGCATGGGAAACACTTTGAATATAGGTTGACCTTTCACTGGAGTTAACTGAACAACTTCTTCAGTAGACAGAGTACCTCAAGTACTTGAATGCTATCAGCACCTGCCCACCATAAAAACAATAAAGACCCAAACAGAAAATGAATGCAAAGAATCCAACTTTCTTTCAACAGATAGCAAAATAAGCAGCCACAGGAAAATGAAAAATGACTAAAATGAACTTGCAAAACACCATCAATTGTACTACCTCACAAAAAATTCAAAACAACTAAGAGTACTGTATAGCTGAAACTGCATTAAAATTCCAACAAATACAATCAAATAAACGTTCAACCACACAAACATGAATACAGAAACTAAATGTCTGCATATAAATGCCATTGATTGACAAATCTAATTGTGTAGCTCCATGTTCGTGAAAGTAAAAAATACATTAAAAAATACTTGCCACACAATCAGGGCAGATGAAAAAAATGATAATGAACACCATCTGATAGCAGTGGTTAATATAACTAGTGCACATAACACTGGAAATAAACCTTAAAATATGTAAATATTTATTAACACTTACTTTCACATCAGACACACTCTTGCCATGTGCACGTTTTGAGTTCTGGAATCAAAAGGATACAATTGCAGACAATGGTGGCTTTTATACTTTCGAAAATGAATACCACAAAAAGAGGACTATATAATAAAAAACTACTAAAATGGATGAAAGATTTTCACCACAACCTGTCACAGACAGTTACACAAAACACCCAATCACAAATAATCAAACTCACTGAAATCCTTTTGATCCCTGGCCAGAATCTCTTGTAGCCGCGGCTACCACACGTCCACAAACACATTACTTGCCATTTGCCGGAATATAACCGCGACTACACAGGGTGCAACTTTTACCCCTGGGTAGGAACGCTGCACAAGATGTGTGCTAAATAGCTGCGGGTAAACACCCCAGTCGTTGCTGTTGCTAGGAGCCATCCTCAATACACAAATTGCTCCCCCTTTTTTAATAGCCACAGCTATAACATATATATATATATTTTTTATAAAGGTCTGAATATGAACTGCGGTTATCTCTCATATCAAGAGAAAAACAAGATGGGATATAACAAACCATTTTTGAGAAGGGGCACCCCCTTCTCCGTCATATATTTAAATAACCACTGCACGGAATAACGCAAAACCAGGCATGGATTGCGAGTCAACGCTTCGTGCCCAAGTTGTTTCAGACCTGGTCCAAATCCATCCAGTATTTTGGGCTATGCGCTTTGACAAAAATGTGCCTTGTTTCTCAATGGGAAGTAGCCCGCACTTTTGGGAAAGCCACTTTTTTTTGTCTTCTTAATAACATTCTTATTTTTTAATGTATCTTTACGAAACTTTGTGATCTGGGGGAATGGGGCACGATTCCCTAATCACTTTCGTAATTTCCGTCAAATCTGTTACTCGAATCAAAAGTTATTAACAATAGAATTTTGAGGGGTTCCTATGGGAGCCCGACTCACCTTATATATAGTGAGAGAGAGAGAGAGACTGAGCCTGAGCTTGTGTGCTTGTCATTGTTAAAACACTAGTTCTGCTGGCGGACCATGAAGTGTGGTGGATTGTGCCATCCGCAGCTTACATGATTTATGCACCCTTCTTTTGCAGTGCAAACACCCAGGGTTTTGTTTTCCAATGATATATGAAGTTTTTGCTGTGCAGAGTCGTACAATTCTCCCACCCATGTGAAGAATCAGGCCAGGGTATTTTTAGTTTTTGTTCAAAGGATCCCTTCATGCTGTTATCAAACACTTCTTCATTTTGCCCACAGCAGTTTCTGCCTCGTTCTCTTGCCTCCAAGTAGGAAAATAACAGCCTAAATATTTATTTATAATTTGCTAACTTATGAAACCGTTCTCTGTGGACTGTAAAAATCACATATTGGTAAAACTTCACTGGAGAAAAGGATTGCCACACGACAGGGAAAGCACCGGATGGGAAGATTGGGTCAAAGGTCAGAGAGTCAGGACCCAATTCTGTGGTGCATGCAAAACTAGAAAAGTTCTGTTACATGGAGGAGCAACACTTTTCTTAAAAGCACCATATTCTGTGAACTAAGAATATTGCAGCCGGGCATACGTGCCTAATTTAAGCCCTGACAACACCCTCGTGACCATAATTATTCAGGGCAGCCATTGTGAGGGCATTTTCCTTTGAAGAGCCCTTGTTTTGCATGTTAAAAAAAAAATTCTACACAGGTTTTCCCTTTAAAGGCTAAGCTTTTCCCTGTATGGCAACACCACTGTTTAATTGACTGTTGGATCATCGAGATTTTAGTTAATAAGAAAAGTGGTAGTAAACTTTTTAGAAATCCTTGTAGTGGCACTGATGCACACGTTGCTCTCACGGCAATAGATTTGATGAGCTTCTGCAGCTGGAAAGCACGACGGCTCCCCTCAGTCAGAATGGTGGCACTGGAAAGTGGAGGGGAGAATGTCTGCTTTCCACCGCAGTTTTTACCACAGCTCAGAATCGGCCCTTCATGAACATTCTTCGTGAAAAGAGGAATACGGCCACAGCGACGTTCATTAAGCTTTGCACAGCTGAGCAGCTCATCAAAGAAAACTCAGCAGCGAGCAGGTAAGGCCACAGAGATGACCTTCTGCCAAAGCATCAACCAACTCTTGATATATGAGTAGTATTAGATCATTGTATTAGTTTGCCATCAGGCTTTACCAATTAAACACTTAAATACGCATATTAAGAAATAAACACGTAGGGGATTGAGTGAAAAAAATACCCACCATTTCATAAGAGCCACACCATGCATACATAACTTAAAAAACATAAAAATGCAATGCAGTTTAGAATTAACACTTAAAAGAGATCAAATGTGGAAATGTGATAATTGAATAGTCAGTTACAAAATCATCTTAAAAGAATAGCCCTAAATGTTGTTTTTCTGTTTTCTTCATTTAGAAAAGCTTATTTATGTTATTGTTTGTATGTATTTCTGGAATTGCATTGTGTTAATAGAAATGGCAAAAAGTTTTCTAAATGGAAACCATATAAGCCACAAAAATAAAAAATAAATAAAAAAGAAATAGCCCTAAATCCCCCAAAGCCTTTTATAATCTTTCATCACTGAAACATGGTTTACCCCATCCCTCTCGCATGTTTTTAACATCCTCCTACCCAAGGACTACTGCAACCAACATGCTGACCAGTCAGGAATGGCCAGATGCAGAGTGACAATCTTCCAGAGGAGTGATTGGCCATGCGCCATCATTCCCTATCCCAGAACAAAATCTTTTGAATCACGCGCCTGCCAGTTCCCTTTATCGCACAAGGAATCTATTCACTTCTACCTCAGCTACAGGCCACTTCAGAGGAGTGACTCTTTCATTGCCGACAGCTCCAACTTACTCTTCTCTGCCAAATTAGCATACTCTAATAATGTCTTTCTCAGAGATGTTAATGCCCCAGAGTCAAAGGCCGACAACCACACTCGAAGCATGCTTTTCGCACCAACCGGTTTCATGGACCTTAAGCAAATTGTGCTCTCCCCCATGCACAACAAAGGCAACACCCTAGACTTAGTCTTCACATCACCTGCATAGACCCAGCCCGACTCGGCTGGCCTAACCACAACGACGACGCAATATTGGTCACCCACTCAACTACAGCCCACAAAGGTCAGGCTAAGCACTCCCTTCTGCCCCTCTCCCCCATGCCGCTCATTCAAAACCTTCTAGGTCAATGAGTTTGAAGCAAACTTTGCAGACTTCCCCACCACAGAATGCCTCACTCCTTGTAGAATTATTCAGCAATTATGCTATGAAAATGGTGGACAATCTAAAATCTAGCCACCCTAAGACCAAACCACCCACCCTTTGATACAACCCCAAGCTGGCCTCCAACAAACGCTCAATCAGAGCCCCAGAGAAACGGTGGCACAAAGACTGTAAGACTGGAGACCTCACCAATCTCAAATCTCTCTGCGCCAATCGTAGGATTCTTTTTATAGAAGCCAAAGCTGCTTACTACTGCGCCACCATTGCAGCAGCCTCTAACAGGAGCAAAGTCTTCTTTGAATTAGTAAAGCATTGTACCAAACCCTCACCCGACAGGAGGTACCAGCAACTCAGGAAAAATGCATGGAATTATGGAATTAACACATTTGTTATCAAATAAATTGGCAAAATCAGAGAGACCATGGAATCAATCTCCCACAGCATTAGCGCCTTCTGTACTCTGGCGCGCACACTGCCCCTCTGGGCCAAATTCTCTCCTCTCTCCCCCTGGACCGCCTAAAACAAATGCCTCCCTGAAACCTACTTCTTAATCTGACTATATCATCCCGCCCTCCTTCATTAAACAATTGACAGTTCCCCAGCCTCATTAATGCTTCCCTCACAGAAGGGTAATTTCCAGACACCCTCAAAGCTGGTCTCATATGTCCTCTTCTGAAACAACCAACCCTAGATCCAGACACCTGGCCAACTACCAGCCCATTACAAACCTCCCCTTTATTGGTAAAATCTTGGAAAAAGTAGTTGCTTCACAACTACTCGCCAGAATCAAACAACTTGACCTCCTAAATGACTATCAGTCAGGTTTCCACCCCAAGTGTAGCATTAAGACTGCCACCATCGAGGTGATGGATGATGCCCTCCAAATCATGGATAAGGGTGATTTATGCCGCCTCATCCTCCTGGACCTCTCAGCTGCATTCAATGCCGTCGATCACTGCATCCTCCTCGCAGACAGAATGGGATTCTCCGTCACTGTCCTGAAATGGCTTACAGCCTAACAGAACATCCAGATGAACTCATTGTGTTCCAAATGACTCCAGGTCTCCTGCAGAGTCCCCCAATGCTCCATCCTCTCACCAATCAATTTTTAACATTTAAATGGAACCTTTGGGCACTCTCCTCAAAGATACCAATATAGCCACCCACCAACACACAGATGATAATCAATTGTACTTGAGTGTAAATAGTGCAAGACATCATTCGTCAATCCTGGATGTTGACTGCCTACCTCAAACTAAACCCATCCAAGAACTGACATCATCTGTCTGCCCACTAAACAATAACTCGTCCAATAACGGCTCAATGATATGCACCTAGAAGTATTTGAGCCACAACTCTCAGACTCAGCAAAATCCTTAGACTTCACCATTGACAGCAGCCTGTCCTTCAAAAGGCACATTGCCAAGAAGAACCAAACATTGTGGCCCCATGAATCTCCACCCTTTGCAAAATCAAACCCTTTATTCCGCCACACAGGCCCTTGCGATCTTGCACATGGATGGGGTAAATACCCTCCTGACTCAGCACCCAGCTTCTCACTTGGCTCCCCTAAAAGTAATCCACCATGCTGCAGCACGTCTTATTACGGGTGCATGGAAATTTGCCCGAATCACCCCATCCTACGCAAACTACATTGGCTTCCTCTCCATACCAGGATACTGTTCAAGACACCATGTGTCATCTACAAAGCAAACACCAGTATCACATTAGCGTACTTGGCGGATAAGCTCCACATATCTGGTGGCACACACACCTCGTGCAGCAAATCGACTAACCGGCTTGAATCACAACTCACCCACAAACACTATTTTTATTGTCATACACCCACCTTCTGAAACTCGATTTGGGCGTCGGATCGGAATGCCCCCACAATTCTCCAGTTCCGCAAATCTCTCAAAACATGGCTTTTTCAACATTTGACCAAGGACTAACTCCAGTGGATGCATACACCGACACACAGACCCCGATTCACAGTACTGTGCTACTGTTAAAAGATGCCAGCCCAAATGCTGGCTACCCACACTCTGTACAGCGCCCTGCTGCTCTTGGGCTAAGTCCGTACGTTAAAGAATAAAATACAAATAAAAAATAAATAACCACAAGAAAAAACAGTCCTCCAGTCTACCCATTGCTGTTTAACCTGGGGCTATCTTTCCCCTGCAAATCGCCCTAGATTAATGTCCAGTTGCATCAACTGTCAAGGTTTCTCTGCAAGACACAGCTGTTTTAGAGCACCTAAACTTCTCCACCATTTCCTGGACGGGACCGCTCTTTTCCTGTGACGTGAAGCGCGCCAAAGAAACTGGCTTGTCAGATGGCGGATTAATGGAATTTCAGTCCTCCATTGCTTTCTCAAGCACAGTGATGTGCCACTTCCCCAAGATAGGCTTAAGTCACTTGTTGCTTAGTAGTTTATTTTGTTGTTGAAGAAAGACTATGTAGATTGATGTTCTGACTATATGTCACAGGTGCAGAGGGTGGCTGATGTTTCTAACGCTTACAAAATTTGAAGAATAACATAGTTGGTTTGGATACATTATATCCAAGTATTCTTCTAAATCAAAAATAGGTTTTGACAGATAAACAGTCGAGGCTGTGCTGTGAGAGCATAATTGAGTAAGTCGAGTCACCACCATGTGCCGAAGCGGTCATTTGTTCGACGCACGGCACACAGTGAGTAAACTCAGACAGATGCTCCTTGGGTGCAACTTCCACATCTCTCTTGCTATCTCTCCCTCCTGTGCTGCGTCCCACAGAATACAGCTGAGTCTCGCGATAACTTTGGCCCAACTGTAGACATGGTGTTATTGTCTTTTTCAGTCTTTCCGTCCTTCTTTCTTCTGACTTCTGTAGCCCCCTATCTATCCTCTTCCCCAATCCCAACTCTACTGCATAATTGGCTACCCTTCTACTGTTGCATGCTCCTTCCCACTCCTCCCCTGGCCTAGGGGACACGCATAGCGCTGCAATTCCATGAATTATGGCAGAGGGCACTATACAAATACGATGAAACATAGCATATGCACTCCAGCATCACAGTCCAAACGTTGCCCATTAATCAAATGCGTGTATGTTGCTTTACTGTATCCTATCGTTGGGGGCCATGCCTTCAGGTGACATCCAGTACTTTGATCGACCAAGATGTAGGAGACACAGCGTTGAATGCTTAAACCAAGGGAGGCCAAATGTCCCATGAATCCCGGATACCTCTTTAATAGTAGGCAGGATGTGTGCTTCTCGCCACATGTTCATCCATCCAGTAGGGTATTTGCGTATTTGCTTACGGACTACATGATGATTCAGGGCCTATGGCCCATGTGCGAAATGAAGCTGTGCGATTGGAGTCAATGGCAGGACCAAGATTAAAGATTTGAGAAATGTATTTTTGAAGCTGCCAAAGAGGCAATATTGCTATAACCCCACAGTTTCCTCCCAGAAGAAGCAACTGAAACTGGCTTGGACTGATATATTTGCACAGGGGCAGATCAACCCTGTTTAACCATTACAATGAAACTTTGTAGAGGCTGAAGTTCCATGGCCTAAGGGACTCTTTAAGGCAGGGTTGTCCAACTCTGGCCCTTCAGGGCCGGTTCCATGTCAGGTTTTCAGGATACCCCTGATTAATATTCATGAGATACATTTGCATAATAATGACCCCAAATGTATGCACATTTATCCTCATGAATATTAATGAGGGATATCCTAAAAACCGTTCAGGATTCTGGCTATGGAGGCCCAGAGTTGGACAACCCTGCTTTAAGGCAATCAATCCGATCGTGCAGCAGCTTTTTCTTGGCAAATCTAACGCTTAAATAATCATAATGCTTCACTTCTTCAAGGCACTGATTCCCCGCCGACCTTTTCGAAATGGCTCTCCAAGTGGGATGAGCACACCCATATGTATATGGCCAATGTGGCGGAAATACGTCTAGTTGCTCGCGGTCTTGTGCGGAAGGAATGCAGCCCAGCAGCTTGGACTGGACTGCCTCTGGTCTAGCTTGATTTGCCTATGGTCTTTACCCTTCTGTAATGGTCTGGCCGGTGGAAAAAACGACAGTCTGGAGGTTTGCCCAGACCAATGCCAGGAGTTATGATTTATTCAAAACCTTCCAGCCATCAACCTCCAGTTTTGCACATAAGAGCTAATACACATAACAGAGGCAGTCCATGAGTAGGGTGCCTTTACACAAGGTGGTGGTTGTCTGATAGAGTGACAAAAACAGGTGATGACGGGGTACTATAGCGAGAAGCATACCAGCAACACACATGAATAGGATTTACATTTAGGGTCAGAGTCTTCACAAGCAAGTAACATATGATATAACACTAATGGGGGAGGCAACGTTTGGAGGGTTGGCCTGGGGCCAGTAGGTGGTGTCTGGGTGGTGTCCCTTCACTGGCTTGCAGGTGGAGCCGGGGCTTTTTTTGATTAATTCCATTGAGGGGCTAGCATTAATGTCAGGGGGCGAGCACCTAAGTGTGGAGGGACAAGCAGAGCGAATGAGCTGAATGGAGGAGCCGGAAACGGAAAGGCTGTGTGGAAAGGGGAGGAACACAAAGTTCGAGTGCGTGAAAAAGAGAGAGATGCAGTGAAAGAAGGGGGGGGGGGCACATCCATGGATGGAGGTGTAGATGACAAGCAGGAATTTGAAGAAAGAGTGATTACTCATGGAGAACTGTCAGTGGTGTAGGCGGGAACAGATGGAGTAGGACCTTGGTAGGGTGCAGGCAGCAAGGATGAGGAATGTTGTTATGGAGTAGAGGAGGAGACCAAGGAGTAAGCCGGAAGAGTAGTCCAATGTGCCGAGCACAAGGGTGGAGATCATGCATTTGCCCAAATGATGAGTGAGGAGAGAGGAAGCCAAGGTTACGACCCTGGGGTGATGGAGAAATGAGGTTGAGGGTAGGGAGATCTGAGATAGGAGTGTGGTGTTGGCATTGGAGGCAGTGAGAGACATGACTTGCGTCTTGGAGGAATACAGTCACAGGCAGCATTTGGCCATCAAGAAATGGATTGCTGCCAGGCAGCTGGCAATGCGGTCACAAATGGAAGGGGTGAAGGAGGGGAAAAGAGAAGACTTGTGCATAGTCATTGAAGTGGGATTTGTGTCAACCAAAGGGTGAGATGCGCTTACCTGGGGAAGAGGTGTAGAGAGTAAAGAGGAGTGGACCAATGAAAACCCCTGATGGACTCTTATGGGGAAAGGTGCGGGAGTTCCAATAGGTGGAGAAGTAGCGATTAGAGCGGTAGGAGGACACCCAATCACGAATGGTGTCTTTGAAGCTAATCGTGTTGAGGCTTAGATAAAGGGAGGGATGGGTCACTGTATCAAAGGCTGCGCATAGTATCATGAGGATGGAGGGGTGGTGAGAGTGATACGCTGTGGTAAGAGAGGTGAATAGGTGGGTGAGTTCAGTTTTGGGGGAATGTTTGCTTCAGAGGCCTGACTGGAGGGGATCACAGAGTGAGCGAGCCTCAAGGTAGCTGACCAAATGATTGAAGAGAATGCTCAAGGTGTTTGGAGTGCTTGGCAAGGAGAAATATGGTTCGGTAGGATCGGTTGTTCGGGACCGCGCTGGGTTTCTTGATTATGCGGATGACACTTGCAGAAATTGAAGAGGGATGAGATGTGGATGAAGTTGATGGGTATAAGCATTTTGATTGGGTTGATGGGAGCACAAGAAAGGGTAGCGAAGCTAAGGATTTGTAGGATTTCAATGGAGGAAGTGTGCGAGATGGCTCCATGACCCTGCAGAATACAACGATGGCCTGATGTATGGGGTCACACATGCCCACATGGACCAGGCATTTAGGGATGTACCCTCACCAGCTCTCCTTTCCCGACAATTCCTTCACCATGGTTACTTCCCCTTCCTCACGTGTACTTACCTACTCCCAACTTGTACTCACCCCTTCAGAACTGACACATTTCCCTCTCCACACTAACCACTGTTATCTGAACCTACAGGAGGGAATGCATGCGAACATGAAGGAATGCGGGCCAAGGGTGGCCGAGTCAACTGTAAACTTGGTTGATCCGTCAAAGGTCTCCAAGTTGGAAAGAGACATGGATGGGTTCATGTCACTGGAAGAAAGGATATACAGGAATAGGGGCTGCCTGCAGAAATTTGCTAGGACATGGAGCAAATGGGGAAATGGGAAGCACTAGGGATGTGTCAGATCCCTTGTTTTGTTTTTGAATTGCATGGTTCGATGGACACCAGGTGGTATGCATACGCGTGCACGCCGCTGATGACTTATATGATTGTAATGTTCATTTGGGGTACTGTTGGTGCTAGCAGTGCTTCTGTTTTCTTGTTGGTTTGGAAAGCCAATAAAACCAGATTTATATATATATTTTAATTAGACTTTGTGGAAAACATACTGCAGAAAGCTTAGTCAGTGTAAAACGTAGCATACGTTACTGTGGCGTCAACTATTAGATCATGAAATGTCCATTCAGCGCTCAAGTCTTAAAAAGACTACCCCTGCTTTCTGCAAACCAGAGGAAAGCTGCAAACAATTGCGAATGTCTATGGCAGGTACCGTCGCCTCTTCATCTGACAGCCTTCTGCCAAAACCAAAGGAAGCCAAAACCCTGCCTTGGAGTCATGAGTAGGCTCTGGCAAACGCGTACGCGCGAGATGTGCCTGAAGGTGAGACGGCATCACACGCATGCTGTCCAGCTGCTTCCTGCAGTGGAATATAATTATAACTGGTTATTTATAACGCGACTAATACCAAATAGTTTCGAAGCGCGGACCTGGGATTCGAACCTATGTTTCTCTGTGTCGTCTTGCTTCCAAGATGAGCGCGTTGACACTGAACTATACTACCTGTGCCAATATGCGTTTCCTTGCGAGGGGGGGCCACGAGAAAGCGGGTCAAGTTGATGACGACTGCATGTTAGAAACGCCAAAAATGTTTTTTTTAAAAACTGGCTTGAGAAGCATTGCTTTCTGCCTGAGTCCTGGGTACATGTGCACACGAGCATATGACAGAAGGGCATAGTACATACATGCCTGACTGAACCAATGAAAAATGTTGAGTAGTACATGTTCTGAAGCATTGCAACGGTGATCAAGGATGATGCTGTTATACAAAAATGCAGCACAGACACCATCTTGAGTTCCTCCATGAGGAAAGGAAGTAGGTGATGGTCTACCTGTGTAGCCTGTACAGGGTGAGTATGTGCTTAGTGCTGAGCGTCCACCCAAACATGTACTAACCCTCAAAACTATGCTTTCACCACCCAAAAATATGCACTACCCCCTTCTATGTCTCTCTGAATTTACTTCCTACTTTCCCTTCAAAATCTCAAAAATATGGGGTATCTTGTCCAACCGCTTAGCTCTCCCCCTGCTTTTGACAACACCCTGTCACCTTCACACTCCCCTCACTCTCCCACTGGCCGACCCCTTTCCTAATACTGTTACTAATCTTAGCTGCTTGAAATATAAAATGCTGCTAAAAAAACAAGAAGGTGCCATTTATGGTCTGCCTTTCCCGCTCTCTCTAGCCTTCTGCTATCTCTTGAGGGCCTGTTGGCATAGTTGGGAGTTATCTCGTATATTGCCATTCTTATCCCCCCCATATCTATTCTGATTTCTGCACCTGGCAGTCACCCAGTGTGTGATGGATAGTAGAATACTGTGTTCTGTTATTTTTGAAGATCATGATTGTTTTTTTTATTGTATTATGGTTGAAAAATGCCAACCTTAACAATAGGAATCAATTACAAACATTAAAAGAACAGTCATGAAAGTTATACAAATAAATATATAAAAGTAAAATTACAATATCATTGTAAAACATGATTAACAGTAGATTATTAGTCTAAAGGTTCACACACCCCGTGTGTATCAGTCCCCATAAAGTAGAAGCAACAAGCAAAAGGTCAAGAGGAGATATACAAAACGCGCCACATATTTCTGGGAGGCAATGAGGGTCACTTTTCTGCACTGTTTTTCCTTCAATCCTAGTGCACGAACATTGCACCTGCAGTCTGTAGACACACAATCCAGGTGACAATTTCCCTTACGACTGGGAGGCCCCCCACCCCACCTAGGTTTGTTTGGATCCTGACGCTGTGTATTCTTGGGCATGCTATCTATGTGCCTTGGCTAACCCTAATACAGTGGAATGCTCGAAGGTCTGACCACTGCTAAGCTATAGGCAAGCTCCTAGGGCTGAAATCCCTGCACTGGCTCCCAGTGGCTGCGAGGATTAAGTTCAAAACCCTCTGCATTGTCCACAAGGCCTTCTGGGGGATGGGGCCTCAATACCTTCAACTCTCTCTTCCTAAATATCTTCCTTCTCAAGCTCTTCGCTCATCCGCCTCCAACTCCCTCAGGGTCAGTCGCTTCTCCAAGCAACGAGTTGGCGGAAGATCTCTTTCTTCGAGTGGGGCCGCCCTTTGGAACAGCCTTCCTCACTGAAACTTGAGGAGAACCATCTCCGGCTCCGGAAGCACCTTAAAACCTTTCTCTTTGCTTCTGCTTTTTCTCCTCCTCCCCCCTTTTGAACCTCTGGCTGAAACTGCACTGGTTACCTGGCCACCGGCAGATCTTGGGCCCAGGTCCCCTCCACCGCCAGTCGCACGCCTGCACTGCCTTCCTGGCAACCCCCGCACACTGGACTGTCGCTGTATCCCTTCAGTCCCTCTACCAGCACTTGACACCGGAGGTCTGCACTTACCCTTGCACTTGCCACCAGCTGGCCATACTTACTATGTTATTAGTCTATTATCCCATGTACTGCACTCTCCCTTCCCTCTCTCCCTTGCACTTTCCCCCTTCTCCTTCCCATGCACTTGCGTGATCTGAAGGACACCTGGCGTAGTAGGATCGCTGTTTGTATTCCCTCTGTTCCACCTCCCTTGCCTCGTCGTGCCTTGAAACACTTGTGTATAGGCGCGTTATAAATGTCATATCATATCATATCATTATGTTCTTAAGCACTTTGCACGCAAGCACAAGCCTAGGGTTTTGGTAAACATAACATAAAAGAGAAAATCAAAGATAGGTGAGGTTTTTTGCTCGCTTTTCGGGGTGGTTTTCAAACTTGGCAAATTCGGATTTCTGACAGACAACCCTTCCCAAATGTTGTTGGGTGCCCAGGGAAGGAAATAGAAAGACTTTGCTGTATGTTTTTTCTTGGGCATGGTTTTAACAGCCTAAGCTCACCATGCAGTGAGTACATTTCAGACATACCCCTGGCATGGTGAACTCCTCTCTGCAGCTCTCTCTCTTTTTGGCGCTGCACTCAATAGAATACAGAAGAATCCCACAATAAATGCGGTTCATTTGTACATATAGGTCCTCTACCTTTTCATGCCTTTCCTGAGCATCTTATCAATTCCTCGCCATCAACAAAGCTATCTACTTGAATTTGCTCCTCCCTACCACTACCAAATGTTCTATGATACTCCTCCTTTGACGCCATAAACTACGGCAGGTGGCGCTATACAAATGCAAGATAACATAACTCAGCCTTAGGAACCGTGACAGATGAAACAAGCATTGACAAGGCCAACAGTTTTGCCTTTTGTGTAGGGTTGGGGAACGTAGTTGCCAAACACTACCACAATGGTACTAACTGTCAATTAATGGCCGTAGCTGCAAAATAGTGTGAGTTCTATGAGGGGTCAGCATTGTGAGGCAGACCATGTTGAGAAGTTTTCTTTACAAATGTCATTTTATTTGATTTAAAGGTTGGATGAACGCCTCACTATCCCTACCATGATGAGGAATTCCCTTCCTAAAATGAACTAAAGAAAATACTCTAACAAAGAATATCTGTCCCTCACACTTATACACATAACAAATTAATAAGGAAATGCATGGCAGTTCAAAATAACACACAATTGAATTCACAATGTAACCACAGTCTCTATTCACAACCTGGGCGAATTCCCCTTCTGCAGGTTTAAATGTGATTCTGTGCCACAGCTCAAAAAAAGAAAACACACAGAAATCCTGGATTTCAACAAAGGTTCCAACGCCGTCTTATGTTCCTTCAATAGGTCAAGAGAAAGTTCCAACACAAAGCGTACAAGGCTTCTCTTCATTCTTGAACAAGTTCTCAGTTCATAAATAGTAGCAATGATTGTCTTGGTCAGGATGATTTTTGTCACAACAAACGATGAAGCAGCAACTTTTTTTTAGCGCTACAAACAACATAAATTGTCTCTGCCAGAACCACTCCTCAGAACTTCTTCAACTGCTACCTGATTTACTCCCATGCCAGGCCCACTTCTCCAAAGGTTTGTCATCCGGGTATACTTCCCTGCCTGAACAACATTTCACATTAACAGTGCTTTGGTGGTTTAGATCAACTGACAAGAGATTCATAATATTTCAAAGTATTCAACAAATGGTAGATTCAGCAAATACAGCACCTCTTCAGAGGAAATAAGATTCACATTGGTGCTCTTTGTTATTCTTTTACAAATGAGGTTCTTTTCTTCTCCCTCTGGATATCCCTTCCCCAGAATGACAGCCTGTTTGCCACTCTTGTTTTCCCAACACACCAGTGACCAATGATTGCCAAGGATAGGGTTTCTTTCTGCTTCTCCCTTGGATTTGGCAATGTGAGTTTCTACCAGATTTCGCCAAATGTTGGACAAAATATGGGCAATAAGTCTCCTAGCCTGTAGACCTTTCATTAGCCCCCTTTTTCTGTTGGCAAATCTGAACTAAATTGCTCTTGCCTAATTATTATAATTATAATTGGTTATTTATAACGTGCTTGATACCCATAGGTTTCTAAGCATGGACCCGGGGATCGAACCTGTGTTGCTCCTCATCGTCTTGCTTCCAAGGCAAGTGTGTTGCCCCTGAGCTATCCTCCCAAGGCTTCAAACTATTTCAAACTCTTTTGGCTTGGGCAATGCTTGTAGGTCTTAAGTTTTATCAATAGTTTCTCTTGGCTTGGGCAATGCTTGTAGGTCTTAGTTTTTCATAACACGCCCATTGGTTTGTTGGGTTTTCCACTCCTTTAACTTTACAGTCATTCATATTGGTTACAAACTGTTGCTTTTCACTAGTTAGATGTTCAAAATCACAGTGGGAATCACATTCCCTTCTATGAGAGTGCCACATCTGTTCAATAGTTTGACATTCAAAATAGCACTCTGAGCTTCTGCCACTTTGGTGCCAGCAGTGCTTATTCGCTGACTGACTGCCTGGGCTGTGTGAAGTGGAATGGAGCGCTCCGGGATCACTACTAACCTGTGAACTCACCAGACAAAACACGCGCCTCCATTCCCTTTGCCACTTGCAGGACTTCTGCTTTAGTGGCTTCTCGGCAAGCTGCTTCCTTCAGTCCACCTTCACCCTTTGCCCCTGAGATCTTCTGATGGATGTCAGCCACCAGAAATCTCCCTGAAGCCCTCAGGTGCACGCCAGCCCCCTTTGACGGCCTCTCGGGAAGGAAAGCTTACCTTGCCTTCGCTTCCTGCTGCCCAGCCTCAGAAACATGGGTCTCCCATGGGCAAGCTCCTTCCCTGCATGCTTCCAGCTGCGCGGCCTCTGCTCTTCCAACTCCGGGAGACACGGACATTCTCAGGACCGGCAGCTGCAATCTGCCACAGAAGGGTTCTAGCATCCTCTCTCTCCTCCAACTGCAGTACCGGTGGTCTGCATGTGCCACACTGCTGTTTTCAACTGCTACTGCTTCTCTCCTGCTTCCTTGGCCTACACCTGAGAGGGCTTTGTAAGCCTCCCAGTCTCCCTCAGGTGTGGGTCATTGGGATTAATGATACTACTTCTACAACCTTGAACCTCTTCAGCCCTCTTCTTCATCTCAGTGCATAGGGAATTATGGGACTTGAAGTCTCTAATAACAAAGTTAGTTTTCTTCATCTCTGTTATTTTACAATACGCCATTAGGAGAGTGGGGCTTTGGGAAAGTTAAACAGGGGTTTCCCATTCCTCCTGGCCTGCTTCCCGACCCATGTGATCCTCCCGCAGAACACCACCCCCAGGAAGCTTCTTCCTTTCCCTGGCCACATGAGAAGGGTCCCAGACCAGGTTTCTGGGAGTTCTAGGTCATTGCTGATTCATCACAGTGTCTAGGCATATAATAGCAGTGTCTGGCAAATGCCTAATACATATAAACAAGCCAAACCTCATGGCTTTGCCAATGCTTGTTTTTAATGGGATTTCAGTCAAGGACACCCATAGTGCTTATAAATTGAGTGGCAGTAGGCAGACCTAGGTAGGACATTTTTATTACACAAGTAGAACGTTTACAGCTCCAATAAACCATTAAATCTCAGATGACTGCTTTTAAATAATACTGCCAGGGAATTAAAGTGCAATGTTTGATGCTATTGCTTGATAAACCTTGCTCAAATAGATCCCAGTAGAATGTGTTTACGGCAGGAGGGGCAGGAAGTGGGTGGGAATGGACATAGGGAGTGGCCTGGCCATGGGCAGTAAATGGGTGAGTGAATAACCAAACAACACCTAAAAGCTGTGTGCTCTCATCATATGCCATCTGCCCCTAGCTGTACTCCAATGCAATAGTTTTGGCTTATAGGGGACGCTATCCCAAACTAAAAAGAGTCTGGGTGCGAGGATGCACCAAAAGTCAAAGGGACAAGCATGCCCCTCTGGTACACATGTGGACAAAGGGGTAATACACTGCTTCTGGCCTGAGGCCCTACAGTCCTTCTCTAAGAGTTGTCCTGATGAATGATATGTACGTTTCCTGAAAGAAATACGGCTCCATAAAACCACATTTAATTAAAGTGGTCTTAAAGATGTGTTTACCATTTCCCTGTTTGTGTGTTTATGAGATTGGTATGACGTTTCTCAGCCGCTGTGTGTGATTAAATGGCTCTGTGTTAGTTAAACACAACAAATCCCATAAAGATGGTTAATCAAAGAGTTCTACACAGTGGCGTGCATAGCGGGGGGCTAGGGCTTGTCCCCCCAGTGGCTCTTTTACCAGCCAGACCGGGACATTTGGGAGCAGGACACCTCTCCCTTTTGGCACCCTCATTGCCAAAGGGGAAAGGTGTCCCACTGGCAGGACAATGGCGGTGCCCAAGCAGGAGCACAGCGTTCCTGCTTAGCACCCTCATTTTCCTAGCAGCAGGATACCTTTCCCCTCCGGCACCTTCATTGTCAATCAGGGTGCATAACAGGAGAGGTGTCCCTCTGCCAAGACAATGATCCGCGGAGCTCCGTGCTGCAGACCAGCTCTCCCGAGGACCTGACATGTTGATGTGTCAAGCGAGCATTACAATGGGAGCCATTAGGCACTGATGGGGATAGGGGGGACTATTAGCAGGGACTTTTGTCCATTAAGAAATGTGAATGGTGGTGATCAGTAGGGAGAAGGGTTCATAATGCTGCATGCTTTATGAAATAATGACTGGCTTTAAAACCCAAGGGGATTTGTTAGGCTTGCATTAATGCTATTATGACTTTGCATGCAGGACGGGGAGAATAAAACTAATGCCATGCTCTCACTGCTCAACATATTTCTGTGACGATGTATATAGTATAAAGTTAGTTTATTATGCAATGTGGTTTGCTTCCAGAGCATTGCAAAAAAATATTATTTAAGCACATGAAATGCAAAGCAAAACCTTATTAAATATCTATATCAACTAAACCCGGGAAGATGTGTTCAGTTGCTCAATTTGTCCACATTCAGGTTTTACCATTTGACCAAAGTGTGTGATCCTGGGCAAATCAATTTTTCGCTCTCTGTCTTATGCGCAGCTTCATACATGATTCATTTCATAGCTTATGGTAATATCAGAAGCTATTATAAAAATAAAGACTAATGACTATAGAGTTACTCAAAAAATAGTAATAGTGCAATGTAGGTATTTTGCACCACAAAATTATTTGCTACTTGGTTTACTCATGGCAATGTATTCTAAAGTCACTATTAAAGACTGATGATGCTCCTTGCAATGTACTTTTCTGTGAAGTCACTTCTGTTGGTGCAATCCATTTGCAAAATTAGGAGGTTTGCATGTATGTTGCCCAGCAGAGACTGGGAAGAGCGGGACTAGATGAGTTTCCTGCATCTGTAATGGTCCTGCAGTTTTATTTAATGCTTTGTTATGTGTATGTATTAAAATGCCATCTGCCACTAATGTTCCCAAAAAAGTTGATTTGGGTTGCAAATGATACCATATGGAATCGCAACCACTGCATTTGGGAGAGCGGGGCGGGGGGGGGGAGGGAGGGAGTAGCAGGACTTCTTTTCCTGACTCCCCTCCCCCCACTCTTGCAATGCTGGAAACTCCCCTAGCTCTATCCTGGAATGTTGCTAAGTGTGGCAACAACGCAATCGCCATGTGATACACTCATCAAAGGGAGTAGGAAGTCTTGCTAGAGGCTCCCCCAGCAGTCGCAAGCATGCAATCCGTGGGCTTGTGGACGGAGCTGTGCATGCGAACGCTTATACCAGATGACTTGTGACCTGTTGTGGGATGCTCGGGGTTTAAACTATTTTCTGAGCCATGAGAAGGAGTGGGGGCTGCCACTTCTTGGGCACCAGCAAGATCATGGCCATCGGCCAAGTCCTTCTGGGACATTGGAAAAACACAGAAGAACTGGGACGAAGAGGAGGGACTTGGAGGTAACAGAGATTTCCCATGAGGCGTCTCTGCTTCTCAATGCTGGTACCTGGTAGGCCGCGTGTGGGTTGATTCAATGTGAACCTAAACCACGCACCTGAATGACTGGTAATTAATGTGATGATTATATTTGGTTCAGAGAGCCTACGTTGTCCTGGGAAAAACCAATTTACTCATGAACTAGTTCGATTCCCGCACTCACCTTTTCTGCACAGGGCACAACTTTGTTCATAAATCATGCAGTGTGTTTAATCCCGGCTACAATGCATGGCAGCCTGTAATACTGTATAAAAGGATGCAAATGATGTTCTTGTTATAGGCTCGTTGTGACATCACTGCCGACCTGTAATAATGACATCCCCACGGCTGCATGCTTAAGTTGTGACGTCACACTGCCTGCTGCTTGAATGTATCTCCTTGCTGATATTCGTGCCCACTGTCTGGGTATCACATCAATGCCACGCGACGCCTGTCTTTTATAGCATGCTGTGGTTGCTGCTTCCAGGCTGGGCATCACCGGGGAGGTGCTTGCAACATCCTTTCGCTGCACATTGGCCATATATCTTATTTGGAGGCCCATGGTGAACGCATTGTATTGTCCTGTTCTTGCTGATAGATTTTAGCCATCAGCAGTGATTTTTTTTTTTTTGGGATACCGACGCTTGAGCCTCATTACTCCATCTTCTCGGGTTGATTATGTAGTCGTGGGTTAGGATTCTTCTTGGTCTATGTGGACTTGTCACAGTAGGGCTGGTTTCACAGGGTCTTCGCCGTGATGGGCCACGGGTAGCGGTCGAAGGGGTTTGCAGTGGTGGCAGCGAGTCTTCTGATCAGAGGGTTCGGGTTCTGATCCAGTCCTTGGCAGAAGTTCTTACTCAGCTTCGCTAGATGTTCGTCCAACATCTCGATGTCCAGGTCTCTGTGAAGGTCAGCTGTCCTTGTGAAGACTGGAGCTCCAGACGATATCCGCAGGGCCTTGTTCTGGACTATCTGAAGACTCTTCCGGTGTCGCTCATGGCAGGTCATCCATGCTGGGGAGGCAAGATTTTCCAGTACGGTGCACCAGCACATTTGTACCAGAAGCGTAGCCAGGATTGCCTAACAAGTGGGGGCTGAAGATAATGTAGTTCGGCCCACCATCGCACTGACATTAACATCTATTAATGCCCACACAGAGCTGCAGAGTGGACATTTACTGATTTTTGGTTGGGCGTTGCCCGCTCAGGCCTTACCCTGTCTACGCCTCTTATTTGTACCTGAGGTACCTGGAACCCGAGTGCCTGTGAATCGCTCAAAATGTAATCAAATATGTTGTCATTTTGGGAGTGCACCGTTGTGTCCGCATTATCCTGTACCAAAGTTTATGGGTCTCACACCTGGAAGCAATTAACAGGAGGCCTTGCAGCATTGCATTATGGCATGCGGTTTCACACCTGGGTATATCTGGGTCCCTTCCTTGTATCTAAACTGTGCTCTATTGTGTTCGCATGAAGGTATCACAGCAAAGGCAAATCACGCTGTTTTTACTGTGCACAGCGACGTCTCGCAACTAGGTGTCCCCAAAAACCCACTAACAACCACCCTCACTCTCCACACCCTGGCCAACCGAGCCAACACAAATGACAAGGCAAAAACCTTCTCCGTAAACGCTCCAAAACCATACATTCCTCTAATCACTGCGCAAAGCACACCAACGGACTCACACACCCTAAAAAGTAAAATACTAGAACTACCCCACCTGGAAACAATACACCTCCGGTCCCGTATGGCCATCAAACCTCACCCAGAAAGCACAACAGACACCTGTCACTCCAGGTCCTACACACATCAACAGCTAAGCACAACGCCTTGTCTTTTCTCTCTTCTCCTATAACCAACCCACGCCCCCTTTCCTTTCAGATCCACAAAAGCGCTTGGAGACCATGAAAATGGCGGCAGTGTGGGGTATACATCAGCATAACAGTACAGAGCAGAATTCCAGCTATCACTGCAGCCCTTTCCAGCCATTACAGGCACGGCTGCCACCGGTATTGATTTTTATCCGGCCCCCAGAAAAGGGCAATTACCGGGTAATTACGGCCTTGCCGGACCCGGTAATTGCCCTTTTCTGGGCGCCGGTAAAAATGATTCCCCATTCCCATTGGGAGGGTGGTAGCAACGGTCCCGTTAGTAACGGGACCGTTGCTATCATCAAGTTCTGCTTGCGGGTGCCGGTACGGCCACCCGGTAAAACCTGGTGGCTGGAAGGGCAAGGGTGAGCAGAACTCATATTATGGTGGTACGGTATCAACAGTGCTGGTAGCGATACCGGCGCCGTTATTGCCTTACCACCATACTCGCAATGCGGCCCAATGAACTGTTTATGGTAGTGTTTCTATTGTGTGCACAGCTGGAGTTTAACACAAGAATCTGCATGTTATTACTCATTTACAGCACAGAACTAAAACATTTAAATGCATTTTATTAACCTGCTGAAACTATTTTTCTGAAACTCATTATGAGTTGCATAATATTTGTTTTTTTAATCCAGATTCCACATTAATGATATATATCAGCAGCTGCAAGATCTCTTGCAATACATTAAGCAAGAGACCAGGTATTAAAGGGAATGACAGTGTATGGCCATGTATTATAAGGAATAAAATACCCCCTACCGCAAGTAGAAAGGATATTGCAAATCACCTCAGAGTTCCATGACCTTATAAAAGAACTCTTTGGTGGCTCACAATATACTCATTAGGTAAGGGTAGAGGGTACTTTATGCCATGTATTACGAACAACATGAAACGGTAGCGCGTCTCCTTTGTACATTTCTCATGTCATAGTTTTGTGACACATTGCTATCAATTCAACATGTCTCAAGATCCAACATCTCTTTGTCAGGCGCTCAAAGACCGAACATATCAAATATGTCGCTCCTCATTTTACAAAAAGGAAATCATCTAGTCCCTCATTCTAAGTTTTTCAGATTTGCACTATACATATCTCCATTCTATACATCATATAGGCAAAACAGCAAGAATTGAAGCCGCCATTTTAGAAAATAGAACCCATTTAAAACCATACCTTTTGTATCAGCTAGCCACAGTAAATGAGTGGCTGGGGTAATACCGCAGGAGCTGGGGCATCTGTTGGTGGCGTTAGCCGCTAATGAAAAGTAAAACATTTTAAGCAGGAGGTGTCAAAAGAGAGACAACAGAGCGAGGAAGGAGGGGGTGGGTTAATATCCAGCTGTGCATCCAAACCCTTCGTCAGGAGTCTGTGGCCTCTAGATGGGGGGGGGCGGCAGAGTACCTACTCCGTCCCTGGATGGAGTGGAGAGCAGGGGTGGACTGGCCTATAGGGAACGCTGGATATTTCCCATTTCCCACTAGGCCTCTGTACTCTGGGCCTCTTTTGTATCGTAACCTATTTTATTTCCACATTTTCTCCTAGGAAAGGGGTTGTTGGTCTTGCTGAAAATGTGTAATCTGGGGCCACTGGCAACATTATTTTCAGGGCCTCTTTTGGTTCCCAGCCCACCTCTGGTGGAGAGTGCTCCGTGTGTCCTGGACATGGCCGGCGTCATGGTGATTGACAGCCAGGAGGAGGGAGCTGGAAGGAACATTCGTAGCTGGTGGGAAGTACATTTCAAACTCCAGTGTGTTGGATGCAGCTCCTGCAGATGATACACCAGTGTGTAAAACAAGCCATCTGGAAACCCTGCAGTAGTTTTGACAAACAGAGTCCTGAACAGAAAATACATGTGTGACCCAGCAGGGTGACACATTTTGAGCCATGGAATTCTGGGAACTGTATTGTCCTCAAAATATAGAATTTAAGACTACACGCTCCTGAATTCTGAGTCAAATGCGGTTCATATGCACAGTTGTAAGATGTGCAAAGTTAAAAATTCACCCACTGGGAAAAGATAGTAGATGGTGGCTTTGTTATTCCTCTACTTCTGCACGTGCCAGTCTAAGCCCTCCCAAACCTGGCTGTACGCAGTTCCAAAACGATCCCAAATAATGGCTTTCTGAGGCCTGCCTCTTCTAGTGTTACTGCAAATGTGCACACTGCCACTGCACATGTTCATTTACATGTGCAACCACTCGCACTCAAAACGTATAGGTTGATATGCTGAATGATAAACAAGTAGCATTTGAAGACCAACCTTAGCAGTCTATGAAGAGGTTACTGGTCTAGTACATACAGGATAACTTTTATCAATAACATGCAGGAAGGTATGCAGCCTGTAGTATTAATGCAGTACCGTATGTAAAAGGTACATGTAACACATAATGGACAGATAACTCGCATTAGCTGCCTTACAGAATGCAAAAGTGCTCATGCAAAGATAGAGACGACCATTCGGAAGGAAGGAGAACGCTACACATACCGTAGCATGGATAGTGGAGGCAGATTAGAAGCTACCAGGAAGGTGTCTTTATCCAGACAGACTGAGATTAGAAGTGGGATATGGTTTTCAAATAGTGTTGCCATTATATATCAAAGGGACAAATGCCTGTGGTGTGCGATATAAATATGCTCACTATTAAAGTGGAAGCAACGTTATAGCCAGTGATGCCATGAATAAGGCTTTTGTGAAGATCATACCATGAGAAGGAAATCACTCTGAAGGGCTGACAATTTTGAAAGGTTTGGGGACTGGCAATATTGAGAGGTTAAGCAAGACAAGATTAAATGAGATGCCCAGGACCACACATTGGTTAAGGGGTGAAGCTGGGATTTGTGCCAACTCTGCAATTTCTTCATTTGATCACTTTCTTTTCCAGTTCTTACCATGAACTAAAACAATCTCATTTTATAAAAACGGACTTGGAAAGTACACAAATCACATTACCAAACATGAGCATTTTTAAACCAAATATTATAGAAGGGTGTTATGCAAAATGGGAATGATTCTAGCTTAATTCTCTCCATCATCAAAGGAAGTATATAAGTACCAGCATACCAATCAATGTGATTTAACACATTTAATCTGGGTTTGTCTTTTGTATTTTAAAGCTTTAAATACTTCTAAAACAATGGCTTGTGACATTTTCATTTATAAACGTGCATAAAAACCTTTGGCTTTTACCAAAAAGCAAACCGTTTTTGTGTCAAACAACCAGACCTTAAAATGTGCTTGCCTGAGGCCTACAACATCTGGTCCGCTCTCTTCTGTCTACCACCCCTTCCACTCAAATGGCCTATATAAGAAAAAAGATCAAGTAATGAGCTAAACAAGGCCACCAGCATGCAAGAAGGCAAACCTCACAGAAGACTTTGCAGTAATGTAAGAGATATTAGCTGGAACTGTGTCAGGGTGATGCAATACTGATGACGAATGATACCTTTGAAAGGTGAAGGGCATGGGCAGAGAGCCAGATTGGGTATGATGCCACACACGTGAGCTACGTTGCCTCATTAATAGCTAAGCTTGCGCTAAGCAAATTAGGCAGAGTTAACCCCAGCGGCACCTCCAGAGAGCAAGGCCGGTAATCTGTGAGAAGACCTGTACTGATTAGTGACACAAGGGAGTAAAGGGAATACAAAAAGCCTCGCTGCCTCTCTCAAACTGGAGCAGAACCACCTCCGGTTCCGGAAGCAACTCAAGACCTCCATTTCACTTCCGAGTTCTCGCTTCCTCTCACCTGCTGATGACCCATCTGCTCCATGCACTGGTCACCTGGCCACCCTCTGAACTTGGGCCCAGGTCCCTGCTTGGCCAGTTGCACCTCGCACAGCCTTTCGGCACCCCCATCACTCATGGTCTGTATCTGTACCCCTACAGTCCCTTCCCTCTCCACTTATGAGCCACCCGTTGGTTGCACTTTTGATTACCTGCACTTCTCTACCCCCCACCTCCCTTGGCACTTTTCCCCTTCCTCTTCCCTGCACTTGCACGATCTGAATGACACAAGGCCTGGTGAGATCGTTGTTTTGTCCTCCCTCTGTTTCCCCCTCCCTTGTCTTATCACGCCTAGAATCATTTGTGCATAAGCAGGTTATAAATGTCATATCATATCATGTGCGTAATGCTATGCCCACAGCACATTAGGAAAGCCAGCGATGGGAAAGAAAAGAAGCTGGCATTAGCACTGTTGATGGCAGCCTGTCTGGTGTGGAGGGAGAAGTAGGGATGGGTATGGTGCAAGAGGGCAAATAGGGTATGGCTCAGGAGTGGGAGAGTGCGACGGGCAGGCTAGGGCGTTCCATGCAGATGCCCCTGGGTATGTTGCAATATCCCTGTGCCACAAAGATGCCTGACTGCCTGCATCCTGTGTAGAGGGGGTATGACAGTCCATATTCTGATGTTGCTGTTCATGTCTGGCTCAGTAAGCTGCAGGATGGAGGTATTGGTCTGCCTATCCACCCTGCTTACTGTCAAGATGTGCCCACTGCTTAGCTGCAAGGACGATACTCTTGCCCCGGGAATAGGGCCCGACCTCCTCCCCCTTCAAATGTGGACCAGCTGTTTCTGCTTCACCTGTCTGTGCTCCACCAATGCTCGGTGAAGGGCCACCATGAGCTCACATACCTTCCTGTTCAGTACCCTAGCGCTGCATATCTTGCTTCTTTGTGCGCTGATAAACTCTGGAATTTTCTATCCATTTTCAGATGATTATCTGGACCTGACCATTGTTTGGTGTCACCTCCCAGTAATTCCTGAGGGTTAATTGTTGCTATTTTCTTCATTTCTCTACCAGTGTTCACAACATTTCTTTTGGTATGTTTTACGGAAGTACCAGTCAGTGGTATTGCGGTACTGATCGCAGCATTTTTCCTTCTGGAATTTGTACGCACCATCAATTTAGGCTCATGTATTGCCCACTGCAACATTTTGGCTCATCTCACAGCCGTAATAACCATCACCCTTTAGCTGGAGGAGCATCCATTTCAGAGGTAATGTTTGGTGTTTTTTAGATTGTTTTGAAACTCATAACGAGGCTGTAAATATTGCATGTGGCTTCCAGGAAACACTGCATGTGGTCATTTATGAGTGCAGTATTTTATTTGTCTTCTGTAGTGCCTTCAGCCAAGGCCATTTACAAAAATAAATGGATTGGTAAAATGTAGAAATGATGGCATAAACAACAGCACCGGAAAGACAAAAGAAAACTAACAAGAAGAAATGATGTGGTGATCCGGACCAACAGTCAAGTTGAGAATCAAGTAACATAATGTGCTGTTACAAGACAACAAACCCCTTTCCCCCCACCCAGAAATAAACCTTGGGCGAAACAGATATTAAAAATGGCCAAAGTCGCAGATTGACTTAAGCAAAAGCAGTCTGACCAGAAGCAACTGAAAACCACAAACAGAGTCTTTCACATTGTGCATGCAGTAACTAGTTAATACAATGAAGGCACTTGAAACCAGGTGGTTGAAGAAAACATGTGTTGAGGGGGAAGTGAATACCCCTCCCCCTGTTGATAGACAGATGGGCATGTCACCTATAGCTCTTGGCCCTCCTCCGGTCCAATATTGTAAAGGTGAGAAGCGTTTCTCACTGAGACAATCATATCACCCATATTCTAAGCAGGCGCTGCAAATGATGCATATGATATGAGTGGAAGATGGCGAAGAAGTACCAGACAGATGATAGGAACATCCATGTTCACTCACTATGAAGAAATACAGGCACTAGGTCAAAAGATGCATGTAGACACGGGGAACATTACATTTACAAACCATTCATACATGAACAACACAACATAAGCAATGTATAAACTGAATGCAACACTAAACTATACACCAGTAAAGCTCACAACCATCACAATGTAAGAGTAAAAGGCATCCATTTTGTCCAAAATTGAAGCAGCAGTCCGCCTCTGTAAGACATAAAATCCTTAAAGACTTTCAGACAGCATCACGCTCAATTAATTAAATAACAGATCCGCGCAGAGCTCAGACAGTGAAATGAAGGCCTCAGCCAAGGGTGACAAGGAATTAGGGAGGAGTTTTGCTCAGCGCACCAGATGCAGACTGGCAATGAAATAGAATATACAATCTAATTAAATAGCAGGAAAACCAGATTTTACCAGGGTGTTGCAAAGTTTTTTTTAATAAACGAACCTTGACATGAAGCAGGGAAGAGATAGGAAGGACAGGAGAACCAATCCGAATGCAATGCGACAATGGTTTAGTGTAAACTGACCTTGAGCACTGCATACTATCTCGGTTTCATTTTCAATCAAACAAGGCCTGGTTGAAACCTGTATTTTTGCAGCTAATTCTGTTGATCAGCACATTGTGATGTCACATATGGACAGTGTGGGTGATTCTTGCAGTAAGTGTGTTTGCCCAGTCTCTATTTTGGAGCAGGTTTGAAAATATGACTGTCTTAACACATGTTTTCATAATCTGTAGCTTAGTTGCTCCTCAAAATACAAAACGAACCACCTCCACAAACACCTCTGAGATTTGCCATTGTCACTGCTCCCTCCGGATCTTCCAGTCTTTGGTTAATCCACGTTGGAAGGACAGGATGTTAAGAACCCCAGGTTATGAACATGAAAAACTAATTTCATCCTTTTTCTACTTCACAAAACACATTTTATTGCATCGGGGGATATGGAGTCACATGGATGCCATTTTAAGATTTCGTGATCAGTGTAGAGCATGGTATGTGAGGAGGTGGGTTTCTTTCCATTTGATGACAAACTGGATTGTTTAGTTATTGTAAAATTAAGACTAACATATATATTTTAAATCTTGAAAAGTGCTGCCATACATGTGCCATAGCACCATGAAGTGGTGGATTTGCAGATAAAACACGTTACCTTATGTTGTTTTAATAACCTTTAATTCAATTTAAAAAAGATGGAATCCTTTAAGGAGGGAGATGTCTCCTGAGCAGTAAATTGTAAAACTGATTGTGAGAGTCAAAATCGAACATGTGTTTTTAGTAAATAGTGCTTTGTCAAAGTCTGTTTCAAAATGCTAATTTCTAAACAGGAGGGACGAAACAAAGGTAAGACTGTGAAGTACACTTAGTACTCTCATATACATAAACCAGAAATTGGGAGCAATCGACTGAGACTCAAAGAACCCCAGATCTTTACAATGGCGTAATTAATGCTAAAGGAGAATCCACACGACAATGTAGATATATTCGAATATCCGACATTGCTCCAAATGTACACGGAAACTGAAAAAGAGAGTAAGATCAAACATTTCAAAAACACACACGTGTACGGCAAAGCGGTAGTAGAAAGAAAATGTGAAATGCAAAAAATGATCATGTCCTTGCCTACAAATGCAGCAGCTAATTACACTGAACAGAAAATAGAAGTACAAAACTCCTATAAAAAGTGGCTTTGCTCGCACAAAAGCATTATGATACAGAATGATGCAGAAAAAATGTTACACATTTTGACAACAAAAAATGCTCGCTCATTCTGGGAAGTAATGAACATGGTTGTTCCCCAAAATTCCATACAAAATAACGCAGTAACAAAAGCCGACTGGTTAGAGCATTTCGGAAGGTTGTTTGCCAAAAATATGCCCAATCCACAACATAAACAAAAAATACTAAGAAAATGGGATATAACAATAGACAAGACGGATATCTTGGATAACATCAAACGATTAAGAGCCACCGGCCCCGATGGGCTCACAAACCAGATGCTAAAACTTCATCCGGAAGCATGGGCTGAATTCTGTTTCATTTTGTTCAGGAAAATCATCGCTGAAACATGAATCCCAGAGTCTTGGAAATCGGCTATAATTGTACCTATATTTAAGAAAGGAGTAAGAACTGATCCTAACAATTATAGGCCAATTGCCCTTTTAGATGTGGTAGGGAAAATCTTTGCGACAAAATATTGATACAATTGACAAACTGGATAAAAGTGGCAGAAATTGCAGATAAACGACAAACTGGGTTTGTCAAAGGAGTTGGCTGCGGATTAAACCTACTGCTAATTAATCTACTAAAGATGGAGGCAATAAGAACAAAAACAAAAATATACTTAGCCTTTGTAGATTTAGCTCATGCATTTGATTCAATAGATCGTGAGCTACTATGGAACAAACTTACCAATTGGGGTTGTCCAGCCAGTCTGCTTGCTGCTATCCGAGAACTGTACTCCCATACAACTATAAAAGTCAGACTGGACCAACTAGGAACCCTCTCTTTAGCGATTAAGACCACTGGAGGTGTGAAGCAGGGGTGCCCTCTGGGAGCAACTTTATTTAGCACTTTTATTTCGGACATTGGAAGAGCCTTTGAAATGATAAGATCATTTGGTCCAAAAATAAATGGAAACAGACTAGGATACATCCTTTATGCTGACGACATTGTAATACTTGATGTAACACCTATCGGTTTACAGAGGAAATTGACAGCACTGAAGGAACATACTGAGGCTAATGGTTTGGTGATAAATCCACTAAAAACCGAGATATTAGTGCTGCAAAACCTAGTTGGGGCGAGCAAGTTGAAGAAATTTGCCTGGAAAATAGACTCAAAACCTATTTTGCTCACCATAGAATCGCAATATCTAGGAGTTTTGATTAACTCACGGCTAAATGACAATAACATGGTGGAGAAAATACGACGAAAATGTAAACTTCTGACACCCTAAATAAGAAATTCGGAGAAGTTCTCGATAAAACCTGTAGTCGAATTCTACAAGGCAAAGGTTATTCCGGCTCTAGGTTTTGGTGCTGAAGCAATGCTAGGATGCCCGGCTGAGTTATGGCCGTGGTGCGAAAATACATTCTGGAGAAAAGTATTAGTACTGCCTAGAGGGACGCCAATTGCATGTATCAGATTTGAGCTCGGTCTGATCTCAATTAATGCAAAAGTTATATGGAATATGTTGTCTACTTACAGGAAAGTCTTGGGAGCAGACGACTTTCCACAATATCGAATCTTACGTAGTAATCCAAAACACTTAGATGCCTCAATATTGAGCAGTTGGAAACTAACGTGCGCAACTCTTCTGAAACAACTGCAGGCAGACCCTGACACATTAATTCAAAATCCGAATGTGGTAAAAAAAAAACTATGGTCTCAGGATTGGTGCGAAAACCAAGAGCGAAGAGCTCTGCATAGATGTATGGATCAAATTGCTCCAGAGGTGCGTGCAATGAACACCCTTCCAAATTACCTTCAAAAGTTTCTGTGTAACTAAAAAATGCAAATGTTCTTGAAGTTTAGGATGAATCTGTTTCAAACAAAAGCAATAATGAACATAAAGAAAGAAAGAAAAAGATCCAGAAGAATGTTGCAGATTCTGTAAAACAGAGAAAGAAACACTAAAACATCTAGTGTTATACTGCAAAGAATTGCGGGAAGAGAGGACTCTGCATCTAGGATCAGAAATATCAAAAAGACCCTCTTATAATGGCGAAGAAAGGTGGCTTGCTCTCGCAGAGGGAGCAGAACTGAAAACTTTTGCTCTAATATCTTTCTTAGAAAAACTAGAGGGCAAATTGTTAGAGTATCAGATATGCTGAAATGACTAAGGGCAGAGAATAAGAAAACGAAATAAATCCATGGTTGAATATCTGAATAAAGACAAGTATAGAAAGAATAACCTATAGAATAGACAAATGGTTGTAGAACTATCGGATACTCTTCATGTGGCCTTGAGATTTTAATCGGAATGTAATGTTGAATTGGAAATATTTTAAATCCTTCTGTTCTTTGCTTTTAACAGAAAGTAATTGGAATATTATGATGAATTGCAAATATTTTTAAAAGTTTGTAATGAACTATATAAAATAAATAATAAATAAATAAATAAATAAAAATAATAAAATAAACCAGAAAATCTCAGTGGCTTTATGCTTTTTTAAAAATGTTTCTATTACTATTTTTGCACCTACACTACAATAGCACCATATGTTTAAGTAACCCAGAATACGCGTTAAACATAGAAAACAGCAAAATAATCCGCACCCTCTTCAACTGCCCCCCTCCAATCCCTCTGCAGAGTTCTATGTATATTCATAGACACCTTTTAAAATGTGTGCACTTTGTTTGTGCACTTTTGGTCAAAATAGTTTCTCACATAAACAACACAATTCCCCCCCCCTATATGTAAAGTACCTGAAAGTAAACCATTTCACTCCACTCTATAATTCAACCTAGCATTATCCATAAAGGTCATTAAAACTCTCCCACATTTCATCATAAAGTTCTGCCTTGTTTTGTTTACTAAACATAGTTTTTTCAAATCTTGATAAAGCTCTAACATCCAAAATCCACTCCTCCACTGTCGGCTTTTTCCGTGTCTTCCAGACCTTCAACACTTGTTTAACCGCCACCAACAAAACTTTACGCACCCCGCACAATATCACCCAACTTACATTACGCCCACCACCATACGACAGGAATATAACTGCTAAGGGATTGCGTGGGTAAACAACGTCCCAGACCTGATCAATCCTGTCAATAACCTCCCTCCAAAATCTTACCACCCTTTCACAATGCCACAACATATGTAACTGAGTACCCTGTTCTTTTCCACAACCCCAACACAAATCATCATCAACTAAACCCAATTTGCACATACGTGTTGGAGTCCAATATATTCTGCCCAATATCCTTTGATGTATGTAGCGTAATTGCAAATCCACTTTGGCTGTCGTCGGCACTCTCCAAATCTTATCCCATTCTTTCAATGTGAGTTCCCTGCCCAACTCCTCCGTCCATGATAACCTCAACTTTTCCCACGAGTCCAACCATTGCCCATCCAGTTGCATAAACTGCATAAATGTAGACACTTTTTGAAATCCCATTTCCAATATATCAAAATTCTCTGGCTTTTTCAAGAATGGAGCATCCAACATTTCTCTCCGTTCCAAGAGTAAAGCTACCAACATTTCATATCTTCTCAATTCCCTGTCCCTCAAACCAAATTTCTCAACTAAACTCCCAAAAGGTACCACCCCAGCATCATTCCACACATCGCCAATAATCAAAACTCCCCTCTGAATCCAACTCTTCCAAGTCAGTACCTTATTATTATACTGCAGACCAGGATTATGCCAAAGTGAAGCCTCTTCATAAAGATATAGTCCCTGACCAGTACCTATAATCCATGACGACAACGCTTCTTTGGTAGCTAACACCGATTTCAAACACCGTACCTTCTTAGGCAACTTTCCAAAAGAAAACAAACCTTTAATATCATAAGGCAAAAACCGCTGCATCTCAATTTGTACCCACCACGGTACCCGGTTCAGGTCTACACCAGTGTAATTAGACACTTTGTTTAACAAAAAACCACTACAGTAGTTTTTCAATACCGGGTACCCAAATCCCCCATCTTTAACTTTCCTAACCATAATGTACCGGGGAATCTTGGCTCTCTTCCCAAATCCCCACAAAAAATCCTGAAACAATCTATCTACACGTGCCAATGCTCCCTTTGTAAAATGTAAAGGCAGAGATTGAACAACATACAGAATCTTTGGCAGCAAAATCATTTTAATAGCATTAATTTTGCCCCAAAGAGTCAGATTAACACGTCCCCATCTCATAATATCCCGCCTAAGAACCTCAATGATTTTATCCACATTATAACTTACTAACTTTCCAAAATCTTGAGTAATATGAATACCCAAATATTTCACACTAGAATATTCCCATTTACAATCCCACCCCAGCAGCTGTTCACATCCAGGTGAAGCCCTCACTGGAAATACCACCGTCTTATCCCAGTTGATCCGATACCCAGATAGCTTACTCACCTCTTCAAAGACCTCCCTTAATAGTTGACCCCCTACAACAGGGTCATTCAAGACGACCACCACATCATCCGCATAAGCCAAAGCCTTTACTTCCCCTTCTCCCACTGCAAACCCTCTTTATGTGGTTGTTTTGTGTAGTCTTGTTTGTCTGTTGTTATTTGTTTGATATATCTGGTTTGGTTTTAAGTTAATTTTACATTTTGATATGGTGGGATATGGGTTCATGGTATGAAATTCTGCTGTATTGCTTCCTGCTATTGTATATTTTGCAGTTCAATGACTTATGATGATGATACTGCTTGTTGAATATTGTTGAAAATGAGAAATAAAGAGTTTAAAAAAAAAAAAAAAAATAGTTTCTCACAGTCCATGTACATACCAAACAACCTATTAGTGTAGTCGGACCATGTGTGCAATCTACAGTAAAAGAATTGAACAGTGACGGCATCTACCACTCTTTGCTACTTTATCCACATATATCGCAAAGATGTATCCACAGTTTATCAATCTCAGAGCTCCAAACCTCGCTAGGCAGGGATAGTCTTAATTAGCACTTTTCACAGAGGTGCTGTCATGCAACATGTATGCCATATTTTCAATAACCAGGTGTGATGAAATGACTGCTGCTCTGCAGGAGTACATGCATAAGTAATGGATACAACTCCAACTCACTCCCACACTAATACTAAGCCAGCAGGGATCCCAATCATAAAGGTGAAACAAGCACAGCCCTTTAGGTATACCACATTCCTCACTTAAGTTAGCATGGGCCCAGTGCAGGCTTACTCTTCAGGATGGATGTGAGCTAGTATAGAAGGAGACCAAACAACAATAGTACTGTGGTACCAAAATAAAAGAATATTCAGCCAAGGTTCTATAGAAATAGGGACATTAATTATAAAACTAACAATACAAATACACTAAGAGAAAACACAGGGAATGCAAACTTTGAAAAAAGTGGTATTCTGTGTTTGAATATAGTGGTGTACAAGCAATAATTTCAGAAGCAATGTTATAGACTAAAGATATATTTTTAAAATGTACAGAGTGGAGTCTTTACCAGTTAGTAGGGCTCTTTAAGGCCAGCCAGGGGGAACAGAACCACTTTAAACAACTTTACATGCTTGTTCTTGGGCTCAGCAGCATTGAGGTAGGATTCTACGCTATTTAAATGGGTCCAGTCAACGATAAGACGTTTTGAGTACGTGGTTCCCAATGGATCGTGGCCGTCAAGACAGTCAAATCAGTTCATGATGGTCCAGCGATGCAGTGCGGTCTTGTAGCAGTGATCATCTCAAATTGGATGAAGAAACAAATCTGGCAGGTGATGGGTTGAGTCTGCGACTCGAACCGGTCTAGTCAACTTGAAGAGGTCTAATGATGTGATGTGGTTCTTCAGTGGTGATTGGCTCAAAGATAGTCAGAGGGCAGGTAGGTGATGCATTGAATCAGCAGCTCGACAGAAGATTGAAAAGCGCTGACTGTCAAAGGCAGCTCCAGATGCTTGAAGCTGCTGTTCAAAAAGCACTTGAAATGGTCAAGCGAGTTAAAAAATGGATTGAATCTGGAAAACGGAGTTCAAAGCTGTTTCTTGACTTCTGCGTTCTTGGGGGGCCTTCCAGGCTCTCCAAGGGCAGGGTAAGCACTTTGTTTTGCACTTCCCAGCCAGGAAGAGTTTTAGAGAGCATGTGCGGGGTTCTGTCACTTTGAGGGAGCAGGTGCCTAGGCACCAGTGTTCGCAACTGCAGTAAGTCTTGTCCAGCCAGCGGGTCACCTCAAATGTTCCTCTGGGATGGTTGAGGCAAAGGGCTTTCTGTTTTCTTGGTGATCTCTGTCTTCAACTCTATGGAAGAGGATTTTGGAGCAGTAACGGCTGGTAAATGTTTTAACTGGAGAGCGTAAATGTTCCCCACACATATGCAGGAGTGACTGAGTGGGAGTTTTCCCCCTGAGAACATTTTTAAAATAATGGGTTAAAATGGTGCATTTTACAGCACACTTCCTGTGGAAAATTGGTAAAAAGCCACACGGTTTACAACCGGTTTTTTAGGGTAACTCATGAAAGAAATTCAATAGATGCATGTCAGCAACAGTACACAAAAGCAGTTTGCAATGCATTTTCCTGATACCTTTTCCCACAATATATGCCAGTATAAAAAAAGTTTCATGCCGGCTATGCCCATCCATGTCCATGCTGGCTGCACTACTACATGCCTATATTCCCGTACAAGAACATACACATGTTTTCTTTGCAAATAATGCCTGTAATGATACTTTAAGAAAACCCGTCCATGCTACATCAATGCAGGACAGTATGGCCACATAACAACATGCATCATGTTGGCTTTACACTTGATGCCCAGTAAAAAATGCCATGCCACAGTAAGAAAATATATCCAGACGGGCTGCGCCAATGTGGGCCAGTCTAGGCAAGTAAGACCATTGATCATATTTATTTTATGCTTGATGCTCAGTAAAAAATGCCATACCACAGTGAGAAAATATACCAAGACTGGCTGCACCAATGTAGGCCAGCCTAGCTATGTACGAACCCTTATCATACTTGTTTTACCCTTGATACTCAATAAAAAGTGTGATGCAACAGTAAGAAAATATATCCTGACTAGCTGCACTAATGTAGCCACTCTAGCAATGTAAAAACACTTATCGTGTTTGCTTTACTCTTGGTGCTGTGACGAATCCATGAAGATCGTCAACTCCCCAAAGAGGGAACAACCCAATTTAGGACTAGGAAAGTAAGCTTACTGTGCTTAACACCCCCTAGGGGACAGGGTAAGAAGGATCCATTTGGAAGTGACTTCCCCTTAGGGGATTGGGTCCGCCGTAGGGGTATGCATCACCATCCCTGCCCCCCAGTCATTAACACCTTTGTAGGGTATGTAGGGCTTAGGTTTAACAATAACCCTATACACCCTTTACTAATGGCTGACCTTGTTTCTGGCATGAGGTATGTCCAATCTCCTGTGAAGAATAAGGGGAGACGAGGTAACCAGTCCACTGAAGGAGTATCCCTGGGGCAACCAATCACTGAAGAGCCTCAGCAGGCCCTGTGGAGTTTGACCAGGTCAATGAGGACAGAGGAGGTGCGGCCGGGGAGAGAGAGCATCAGTGTAAGCGGGTAGAACCACAATACGCATCAGAAGAGTGCAGCGAGGCACAGGGGATGTCTGGCCGACACAGCACTGAAATGCTGCAAGAACCAAGGAGGGAACAGACTGAGAATACCCCAAAGTGGGGAGCAAGAAGGAAAGGAAACCAAGAGTAGGAGAAGATGGAGAAAGCCCCACAATGGGGAGTAAGAATGGAAAGGACCCCAGATTGTGGAGGGACTGGGAAACCCCCAGAGTGAGGAGGAAGAAGACAAAAAAACCCATAGTGGGATCAGACATAGAAAGCCCCAGGGTGGGGAGTGAGAAAGAAAAGAACCTAGAAAGGGAACAGAAGAAGAGCACCCCAGAGTGGAGGAGTAAGGAGAAGCAGAACCCCAGGTAGGTAAGAAGTAGTAGTGCACCAGAGTGTAAAAGACTGAGAGAATCCCAGAGAGAGACTGAGAGAGACCTGATCTGGAACTCTCTACTAGCATCCAAGCACACCAAGAACTTTCTGGGTTGAACTTTAACTGTGGGCAACCATTTTTACCAATAAAAGGGGCAGGGCTGGGGTCAGAAGCCAGCAGCCATCCCTTCCAGTCAATATGCCCACACAGTCTTTGTTTGTTGTGTAGTTTTCTTTTGGGAGGCTAGGGAAAGTAACTATGCTAGAGTAGGATTTAGGACGGAGGACGTTTATCACTTTCAGACATCCTGACGAGCACCCATTTGCTTTTTGTTGTAGTATTGTGGTTGGACTTGTAGATTTAGGGAAATTGTATGTGGTGTTGACAAAAATAAAAACTCTTAACAAATGTCTAGTCGCCTCAGACCTGATTCTGACCTTCTACAGTGCCCAGTAGCCACACCAAGGAAAGCATCCAGACTTGCTGCACCAATATAGGCCAATCTAGCCATGAAATAACATTTATTATGTTTGCTTTACCCTTGATGCCCAGTAAAACATGCCATGCTACAGTAAATAAATCCATCTAGACTGGCTGTAGCAATGGAGACCAATCTTTCCACAATATATAATGAACCCTCTCCAATTAAAGACCCCCCAGCCCAGCACAAACAGAAAGACACACACACAAACACACACACACACACACACACACATTCATAAAGTGCATGTGAATTAGCGAGTGTATGCTGTATCATGCATCATAAACTTGCTTGTTCAGAAACACACTCACATACACACATACACACATACACTCATTCACCCACGCACACAAACAACATACACTCCTTAATTCACATGCACACCCATGCAACATACACTCTCTCATTCATTCATGCATTCACACACTTATGGCCAAAAACCAGCACATACACAAATACATTCAAGCCTTTATATTCTTACTTGCAGCACCTTTTCGGGACTCTGGCCCTCATTACGACCCTGGCGGAAATCAACCGACCGGACCGCCATAGCGTAAATAGCGTTTCCGCCATTGCACGACGGAGCAAAGTGCGGCTCATTCCGACCCATCGGGCACGAGCACCACGCCATGGCGGAAGTGCAAAATCCGCGATGGCGGAAATGACCCCAAAACGGCCCACACCGCCGCCGTACGGCGCCCTAGGTGCAATACCGCCACCCATCTTAGCGGACACCGCAGTGAGCGCCAACTGGAAAGTACGGTGACCGGAAATATACGGAAACGGAAGTAAAAGCATGGTCCCGGAACGGGAAACATCATGCCGTACACCTATAAAACCACAAATTCCACACAACCATTAAAAATACTACCCTGAGACACATCCCAACCCGTCATCCACCCTAGTGAAACCAAGAAAAATGGGAAAAGTAGCGAAGAAAGCGTGCGACCGCAAGCGGCAGGTCCACTTCTCCCGTGAGGAACTCACCGTGCTCACAGAGACCCTCCAGGAGAATGCTGCCGCCGTCTTCTCCACGCAAATGACCAGGACGGCACTTGCGAACAAGAAGGCCATATGGGCCCTGCTGGCACAGCGGGTAAGTGCGGTGGGGACCGCACCCCGCAACCCACAGCAATGCAGAAAGCGATGGGACGACCTGCGGATACGCGTCCGTAGCATACTTTCTGCCAACCGCAACATTGCCACAGCTACCGGGGGAGGATCGGAATCACCCATCAAGTTGACCCCCTGGGAAGAAATCTGTGCCTCCACCATTGGAATGGAGAGCATAGAGGGAGTCGGAGGGATGGAGAAAGGAGTGCAGACATCCGAAGAATCAGGTAGGTGTCCCAAATAAAACAATGCCAAAACCACAATGTCCAATCATGTGAAGTACCACGTGTCCACATAGTGCAACAGTAACACATGTCCAGGAGAACGTCCACATACATAGGCCTGATAGCACACTTTAAAACTCACATCAAATACATAAATAATTAAAAATCCTAAAAACACCCTCTACACGTGCAGCAGGCACACCCTAACTGCAGGCTGCAAAACAACTGCACCCTCACTCCACACACAAATGAAACCACCTCCAAGGCCCCGACCCAAATCACCCTCAGGTACCACCCCAATGCATGTGATACATTGCCATTCCAATTCCCACAGACCCATTAATAACGCTCGCCCTCCTTTACTCCACCACAGGGTTCGATCCAAACGACGAGCTCCAGGACACCCCTACCAGCACACCTGCAAAGAGGGCCAAGACCAACGGCCAAAGACCCTCCACCTCAGCTGCACGCATCAAGACACGGAAGCAGCACAAATCAAGTGGCAGCACAGAGGAGGGAACTCCAACAGGCACCCCAGCAGCCAGCATGCCCACAACAGCACCACCACTTGTCCCCCCAATGGATGCCACAGTAGGCACTGCTTCTGGTGGCAGCAGCACCATAGGTGACACTGCATTAATGGCAGCATGCTCCGACACAGAAAACGGGGATGTCGAAGTTAGATCCATCCATGACCTGTCTCAATCCCCCTGTCTGTTCCATCCCGTACACCATGAGGATACCACGCAGGGGCACCCACAAGACGACGACTGGCCATCCCCCACAAGCCCTGTGGCAAGGCAACATGAGGTGATCAGCCACTCTGTGACACCACCGCAAATGGCCATGGCCCAGCAGAGGCAACAGTCCCTCGACCAGGTAATCGTGCAACAGCAGCAACTGGCCACGCTCCTCAAGGACCATGCCGATGAATGTGGGGGCACTAAGGCAGACATAGAAACATCAACTGAGACACTTAGGGCAGAAATGGAGAGAAGCACAGAGAGCCTGAGAGTACAAATGGAGAGAAGCACCGAGAGCCTGAGGGGGGAACTGCATGCGACGTCCAAAGACGTATGTGCCGAACTTGCCGCAGTGCGCCGTGTGCTCACTGAGCTCTCACAAACCCTTAGGGACATGCATGGACGTGAGCAGGCAGAGACATCATCCGTTGCAAGTTCCGTCCAGGGCAGCCCCCAACGTAGATCTGGGAGGAACCTGCGCTCCACAGGCAGGGGTGCCCCTGATACCCGGAGAGGGGGCTTGCAATAGCGACTGCCCACTGACAATGAGCATCTTTGGACACTGGTGTTCGGGGGGGAGGTAGGAGGGTGGAGGGGGTGTGTTGGGCTCACTTGGGTGGCGGGTCGATAGGGTGTTTAACATGATATCACATATGCCATAAACAATGCACGATCATCCAATGAGAATTGTGGACATTGATCTTTGTGTACGAGGCCATTATAGGCGTACAGTCCATATTGTGCATGTTCCAGACACACACAGTGCCACGAGTCCCGTGTCCATGTATCAGCCACCAGGCGTGAGTGCTAGAAGCATGCATCTATGAGATGCTGACGAATGTCACGGCCCTCCTGTGCCTCGCAGACTCCTTGAGGTGCTGCCACATCCCCACCCTCATCATGACCATCTTCAGGTGCTTGCAGTTCTGCTTCAGGGGGCATGGGCACATTTGTACGTACGCACATGTTGTGGAGCATGACACATGCCATGACCATCTTTGCAACCTTCACATGGCGGTACAGGAGTGCCCCGCCAGACCTGCTGAGGCAGCGGAAACGAGTCTTCAGTAGGCCGAATGCCTGTTCTATGACTACACGGGTACGTGAGTGGGCATGGTTGTAGTCCTCCTCATGCTGGTCCCGTGGGTTCCGGACTGGTGTGAGGAGCCATCTCTTCAGTGGATACCCGGCATCACCTGTATGTGGACAATAAAGGAATTTTGAGGAATGCCATTGCTACGTACGCACCCCCCCCCCTTCCTGCCAGGTCATTGCCGCATCACATACCCCACATCATCATGCATGAAATGAGACTCACCGAGTAGCCAGGATCTGTTCCCTGCGTGTCGCTCCATGTAGCGTGATATTGTAGAGTTCCTCAAGACCATAGAATCATGGGTTGATCCAGGGAATCGGGCACAACAATGTGTAATGATCCTGTTGGAGTCACACACCATTTGTACATTCAGAGAATGAAATTGTTTTCGGTTGCGGTACTGGGCATCCATGGCATGTGGGACGACCAATTCCACATGGGTGCAGTCGATGGCACCAATGCAACCCGGTATGCCGGCAAGTGCATGGAATCCCACTTTTGTGTTGGTAATTTCCTGCTCCGAGCGTGGTAGAGAGATGTAGTCGTCTGCGTGCTGCAGGAGGGCATCGAGCACTTGCAATAGTGTCCGTGAGAACAGTGGCTGTGATATGCCATGCAACTGTCCGACTGTGTGCTGGTAGGTGCCTGTGGCCAGGAAGTGGAGTACAGACACCACCTTCAGTAGGGGTGGGATGGCGGTTGGGCTATCTATCATGCTGACAAGGTCAGCCTGTGTCATGTCCACAATGGCGGTTATGGTGTCCCGGTCCAAACGGTAGAGGGTGTGGATCTGCTCATCAGTGAGGTTGAACGGATGTGCTCGGAGGCGTGGGATTGCGGGCTGCCTGCGTGGTGGTAGTGGCTGTGCTGGCGGCCCTTGCTGGCCCTGCCTTGCCCTCCTCCTCCTCCTGCGTCTCCTCCGTGCGGCCGGTTGTAGTTGGTGTTCGTCTTCTTCTTGAAGTTGGAGTACTTGCAGTGCTATCAGGTCCCCCAGGGCCAACATAGCTAGTCCTGCCGGTAGCATTTCGGAGTGGGTGTGGTTGTGGGAGGAGACTGGGTGTGCAATTTATGTGTTTTCAGGCTGTATGGCCTCCACCTGTGGTGATTCATTCCACCTGTGCAAGCTGCTCTCCCCTTTGGGCGAGCACGTCCCGCACACAACGCTGCAATTCGACAAATGGCATCTTGCTATTACAATCATGTATTTGTACCCGATGGCAGTGTAACATTGGTTGATATGTTCATTCGGCTATGGTCCCATTGTTTCACATACTATCTTTGCAGTCGCGAACAGACTTGTGAAGGGTCAGTGGAACGTAGTACTCGAGTAACGGTGGACCCTCATGCAACACTGTACCGAGGTTCACCGACGGGCGGGGCGTCCCATTTGTGAGTGAAGGCAGTTGCCATTTTCACACACTGCCGCACTACATGGATGAATTTGTGATTTCAAGCGGCCACAGATGCCTTTTCGACGTGATGTTGCAAATGAGGAATTCGAAGGGCGGCGCTTTCGGTTTTCAGCTAGCGGCGAGGAGATGCCCACAGGTCTGACTGCAAATATAACGTTCTATTGTTCAATGTCCTTGGGACAGGGGCCATGGCGAGGATGCAATGATTGATATGAATAGTTTGGGATGCGCAATAGCGAAGTGGGCGATAAGGCCGGACGTTCCCAAATACATGTTACTTCACAACACTGGAATTACGGGCTGGGGCACAGTGGATTTTGCAGGCTGCATAACACACAGACTCAATGGAAATTTCACATGTTATGTGAGTATGGAAACAGGCGTTTTCATTACGGGATGAGGGAATGATGTATGGATGCATGGACAGATGATTTGATAGAGAGTTTGCCATGTACAGGGCTTCTTGGAATCTATCCGCCTCCCCTGCGCTATGTGATGCAGGGCTGCCTTAGTGGGACCATCGTCTATCTGGCCTTGTTGAGCCCTCCCTGTCTCGACGCGCCTTCAGACACTTGTGTCTATGCACGTTACGAATCCCATCTGATGGATTCTGTTTAACAGACGCATGCACAGGAACACTCGTTTGTGATAGTGTTTTCACCTCGATATAGATAGTTATGATTCGCAAGTGGTTTTTGGGTGGTGATGATCCTTTGGATTGGGCTAGCATGCATATGGCTGTGGATTTGGTGTGATCATTGAAGTGAGTAATTCAAATGAAGTTCTGATGGCCATACTATTCTTTTTCATTTCATTTGGGTGACAGGTATCTCCTCCCCTTTTGCCACTGCCATCTGTATGCCACTCCTGCAGATGGATTTTACTCCCGACACCTGCTGCTTCGTGTTAATCAGTGGAGCAGCATTACGATCTTATGGGACGATCGCCAATGGGCCACATGCCCTTACGCAGTACTAGTGGCTAGGAGCAACATTTCGGCCTTTCAGCTGGACTAGTGCCTCCCTATTGGGACGGCCCTGTGGTTCTAGGCGCTTCCATGTTGCCTTTTCGTACGAGAATGTAGCCCCTGTGTACCATGAAGGAACAGGGCGTCACACAAGAAGTAGCTGGTCATTTATTGCGGATGCAGCCCACAATGGTGAAATGTATTTTGGAGTTCATGGCCTAATGGCTGTATGGGCTTGGTGAATTTGTTGTGCATTATATTTCTATTCTGATATGAACCGTGTAGCGTTCTTCTTTGCAAGTGATGTGGCATATTCCTATTTGGGGAGCGATGTATTGTGAGGAGATCTGCATTGGGTTCCAGCTTCGGAGTATAGTTGCGTGGTACTGTGCTGGGCGCGTTTGCCTACGAAGCCCAGTGAGGTCAGGGATAAGGGCTGCCAATATGACTGTTTTGATGATGTCATGCTCAGGGGCGGGGGATTAGCTTTTGTGTAACAGATGCCGGTCAGCCAGTTGGATTGGTGGAATGATGTGATTATCGGAATATGGCTGGTCACAGGTGCCTGTGTTTGCGTGCGTTTCTTGGTGGGAGACTGAGGTCATGTCCATTTGTATAGCTTCTGTATTCGTGCCATCTGTGCCCTGCAGCGCCCATTGGCCCCTCTTGAGATTCATTTGTTCGTTGGCAGGCATGGATGACTAGTACATTTCACTGGTTGCATTGTGTGACTTCATTGCACCTACAGGGAGTTGTACAATGTGGCCAGGGAGCGGTGTACAGGCACTCAGTAGGGCCGTTTACGGTTGGTTCGCGATGCCGTACTTCTCACCATGGCGGAATGGTACTTTCCGCCGTGCTTGATGGCGTTAGGTGCATGTCCGCTAGGGTCAGAATTCGCGTACCGTTGCGCCATGGTGGTAATTACGGTTTGGCATGGCGCGCGCGCGCGTACTTGGTGCAGTTAGCGTTGGCGTTCACTACGGTGTCGCTAATGGCATCGTACTTTGCGGTGACGGGTCATGATCGCACCGAGCGCTATTCGATGGCGGTATTGCATTTCCGCCATCGTTTTTCGATTTCCGCCAGGGTCGTAATGAGGGCCTCTGTCTATCCTCATGTCCCCTGCCATGAAGGCCCATTGGCTTCCATACAGCATGACAGAAAAACCAGGCAGCAGAGATAGCTTACTGGTCCCAGAGGGCATGCATGGTGGAGCCAGAGCGCCTCATGTATGACTCCCCAGGATGTCTGAATATGTGTGGACGTTCAGGATTGCCACCTTCACACATGCAGACCTGCAGTGCCCCAGCCTGCATCCGCAATGGGCCATTCAAGGTTGATGAAAAATAAAATACAGCCTTGCATTGCCCATTGGACTTGTGTACTGTGGTGCATTATCTGTCAAAGGGAAACCATGTTTCCCTGTAGAGTTTAAAGCCAACCTGTGGCTGAGGAAGTGCTCAGTGTTTTCAGTGGCCTGGCTTTGCTTGTGCCTAATGGGTAGTGGGTTGGCGCCCTGTCGCCAATTATGGATGAGCTACCCCTGCTTTGGAGCAAAATGTTGCTCCCAACAAAGTTCTCCACATAATCATTCTTCTTGAGATGCCCCAAGATGATTCAACGGAGGAGGGTGGTCTCACCCCCTTAAATAGGCCATTTTCTACAGTATATTGGTTCCTTTCTATCTAGTCCTCTGTAAGGTTGTCCAGTTCTAGCAGTTGTTTGATAATCTTATGCCTGGTGATATTATATTCAGAGTGTTCTGTCTGCGGGAAGCGGGACAAGAGTGCAGGAAGTTTGGGAACTCTCTTCATTCCCAAGATGGTGGAAGCTAATAATTGGAGGTGTGGGCCATCTAAAAGCTGAGCTCAGCTGTTAAACCTTCAGATTAACCATAGGGCAGTGGTATTCAAATGTTTTTATGCCAACCCCATTGAAGAAACATTTTTACAGGTGCCCTCCCGCCCACCTTTTCCTGGTCATGGGGTTAGCTGGCAAGTGCAAAGGGAGCCACGTGGCATGCCGAGCAACCCCTTACCCAGGGGCTGGTTGTGGGTGATGGCATGCCAAGATGCCACTATCACCCACTCCAATGTGTTCTACTAAACCTATTTAGTCTTGATGGGGAGGCCAACCTTGGATGCTTTTGAGGGGTGTCCTATTGAGGTCAAAATGACCTTTGGTTTGCTACAAGGGTGAAAATGCGTACCAATGAGGACAACGCCACGAGAATTGAATAGTATGCTTTTGCGGCAGGACGATTGAAGAGGGGTCGAAGCCAGTTCATCAAACCAATTGTCTCCGATTGTTTCATTGCAGGTGGATGGGAGGGATCATGGGTCTCAAATGTAAAAGATCCAAAGGCTGATCACTGAGGATGGAATTTACACAGCATGAAACAGGCTCGCTCAGAATATATGCCATTTTGGTTTGGGTTTTTTAATTTGTACTGCCTTCTTTTCTTACTTATCACTCAACACTCCTTGCTCTCTCTCCACTATCTCTACATTCTTCACACGCCCTCCTCTGTTCTTTCTATCCCTCCCCTTTTCTGTCACCCTTCCGTCTCTCCCTCCTTTGGATGTCCTTTTCACACTCCCTTTTGTGTGCTCATATTCCCTCTTGCATACTTGATACATGTTATCCTCAATTCCCTTACTATTTAGTGTCCTTTATCTTTGTCACTCATTCCAGTTTCCAGTTCCTTCTGTATCACTTCTTTTCCTCCTATCCTGCCAGTTTCTTCCCTTTATGCCTACTATTCTCTTTGCTCTCCCTCTCATGCAGTCTCCTGGTTCTCTCTCACTTCCATTCTGTCTCTTCACTCACTCTTCCTTTGGATCAGTCGCTTGGATCGTCCTCCCTCACATTATCTTTCCTACCCTCTCTCGTGTTCTTTCTCTTCCACTCCCTTTTAATCTCTCTTTTCTGTCCTTTCTTTCTCCTCCTTTTGCTCGTCTCTATTTTCAGCTCCAACTGTGTATGTGTCTCTCTTACTCCCCGTCTCCAGAACACTGAAGCGGTCGCATGCCATCCATGAGTAGGCCATTCAGTCCTGGCATTTCCTTCTCAGCAAGACAAACTTCCAGGATGCAAAAGCCTGGACTGGATGACCCAGTTATATACCACGGGGGCAGATTCTATAACTCTGTCTCTGACTCTTGCTCCCTTTTTCTCTCTCACTCCCTCTCTAGGTATCTCTCCTGCCATATGCCTTCTCCTCTCTCTCACTTTCCCTTCCCCTCTCTCTCCCCCTCTCCCTACCCTTCTCTCATTCAATCTCTAGCTTCCCTCACACTCACATTCTCTTGCCTTGTGCTCGCTCTTACTCATGTCTCCTCTACTGTTCTTAATGTCCCCCTATTCAGTTTCATCTGTCTCTGTCTCTCTCACTGCTTTCTTAGTCTGGCTCTCTGTAACCCTTGACCTCTCACCCTGTCTCTCTTTCCCTCTGTCTCGATCTCTCTTGCCCTTGTCCTTCGCACCTTAGATGTATGTGGCTGGCGCGTTTCACCCGTTCGGTTCCGTCTCTCCCCACAGCTCTGTATGTGCTACTGATTCATATACGGCGCCTCTGTCCCATCAATGTTATCCTATTCGGCTCTTTCACCTCCTGCCATCCCCTTTCCAGTTTTGATTCTATCCCTTCTAGGCTCGGACTGGCCTATAGGGCAATAGGGCAATGCCTGAACCAAAAATGCAAAATGCTAGAGTGGGGCAGTTTTTTTGATCCAAGTGGGCTGCTTTTTTGGCCAGTGTGGGCCACTTTGATGAGTTACTGCACTATGCGGCTAGGAGTTTTGAATATTGTTGCAGAATGCATATTCTTTAAATTGCACAATTTGCATCACATTTTATTAAAAAAAACTCCCCCGTCGGTACTATTCAAACAGTCTGTTACAAAAGGAATGAGTTGCCATTTGCAACTGTGGGCCACTTTAGAATTGGTGCCCGAGACAATTGTCTGCCCCAGTCCGACTCTGCTCCCTTCCTTTTTTTGGTCTCTCTCTCTCTCTAACAGTCGCAGTTGTCGCAGCCAGCGTGCATGTTTCAGGGGACTCTTCTGTCGACTTCACTAACTGAAAAATAAACACAGCCTGAAACTTTCTTTCAGGCTGTGCTTATTTCCATTATTGTGCGTGAGGTAACGTGCACGGAATCTCAGTTGAAATGTAGATAAGCCAAAATGGTTTAGGTGGTGCTTCACGCTGTGGGATCCGTGCCCCCTTGAGAAGGTGCCTGCCCTCCCCTGCACCCCAGGAGAGCAAGCCCTATACTTTGAAACCCAATGGGGAGGGGGGGGTCTATTGATCCCTCAGCAGCCTTCTGTCCTCTGCCACTGTGTTTGTTGCTCCTGCTGCTGGGCCATCATGTAAAAGTATGCCGCAGTGAGAAATTTGACAATGGGCCTAATTACGACCCTGCTGGTCCAGAAAGAATGGTGGCGGTAAAACCGCTGCCACCGTTGTTTCCAGACCGGCTGATTCAGAGTCCTGCAAGCGGGAGGTGTCACTCCCGCCAGGTCTGACCTGGTGGGATTTACACCACCTGCCTGCAGGCGGACATGGAAACACCGGCTCTGTCATAGACGGAACCGGTGTTTCCATGGTCCCCATCCCCATGGAGTCCTATGGGACTCTATGGGAATGGGGATTTACAGAATTCCGGCTCCGGAATTACCGGTTCACCGGGGTTGTAATGCCCCAGTGATTCCAGCAATCACGGAGGTGGAATGGTATTACGGGTCCGGCGGCAGCTTGCCGGTTTTTCCGGCACGGCTAAAGCCAGACTCGTAATAAGGCCCAATCTCTTGCTGTCGGGGCAGGCCGTGCATCACATCAGAGTGACCCTTTCTGCTTCAAAATGGGAGGGCTTTAGCCCTCCCAAGCACAACGCTGGCGCCACCCATGCCTGGGACTGGTGATGGCCACCAGTGGGCACTGGACCCAATGGGGCTCATCATAAGTCTGGCGATATACATTAAAAGTGGCGTTAATGGACTTATCCGAACTAGGTGTCAACGGTAATACCATTGGTGGTACTACCGCCAGCGGTAATACCATTGGTAGAATTAACAACAATGGTATTAACGCCAACAGAATTACCATCGGAATCACAAAACGGTATTTTGACTGTATTACAAGTTGGAAATTGGTGGTAATACCAATGAAATCGGGTGGTAATACAACCAAAAGCGCAGCGCATTTACCTCCACCTTAAAGGTGGAGGTAAATGCATACAGGTGATGGAAATGAAGCCACAGGTGCACCCAATCCACTCTGGAAGGGTACATAAGGCCCACACTTTCCCTAAACATACTTTCCAACACCATCACATTGCCACTGGCTTCTCTGCTAATGGACGTGCAGCTGCTCCAGCTCCGCATTGAGCTGCAGAAGGTGGAAGAGCAGGATACAGAGTAGAGAAGGAGGAACAGTAGGAGGAGGAGGAGGAGGGGGGAGACACCATATAAGGCAAGCGCCCATACCCTGGGTCAGGCCCTCACCCTGGACCCTAACTGATGACCAGCTAATCACCCTGTACCAACTGAACAGGGAGACCATCATTGAGCTGTTTACCATGATCCAGGAGGACATGGTGAGCAGGATCAACATCAACAAAGCCTTACCCCCAGTGCTGAAGCTTGTGTCAGTCTTGCATTCCTTGGCAACGGGCACCTTCCAGCACACTGTGGGCATGCTGCATGCAATGTCCCAGCCCACATTTTAAAATGTGCTTGTGCAGGTGCTGGAAGCACTCCTGCACCATGTCTCCCAGCACATCTCCCTGCCCATCACCCCGGCACAGGAGATTCTATCTAGCAGCACACATGCCCAATGTGCTAGCTGCATTGGACTGCACCCATGTGGCGTTGATGGCCCCCCCAGGCATCTGAGGAGTTATACCGCAACCGGAAGCAATACCAATCCCTCAATGTCCATGTCACCTGCGATCCTGGTCTCATCACACATTGCTCTTCCCACGTCCCTAGATCCACCCACGAAGCTATGGTCTTGTGGAACAGCACACTGCCGGGATACATGGACAGGCACAGAGGGCAACGGACATGGACATTGAGTGAGTACAAGTGCCATCACACAGCCTATTCTCACAGCACAATTGACATGCCATGTGAGGGGGGAATCACCATAACTGAAGAATGCATGTCTCCGTCAAGGCCTTGTAAATACAGAATCTTCCCCTCGCATACGACAGACTACAACCGACAGGACTGGGACATGAAAGACAATGCTGTAGTAAATTGCCAATGCATATTCGCTTAATAGGCTAGCAACACACACATTGGACTTTGGGATCACCATGCAACATTACACATCCCTATACATGGAATGACATGTTTCAGCACTGCAACACAGGAATGCAACACTGACACATGTATACTCAGGTGACCATGGATGTGCAGCCATCATGGAATAGAGGCAGACAACCTGCACAAGTACAACTAAACACCCACCAGAGCACATGCATAAAAGCAACACATAGGCATCATGGCATGCTGTCCTGTTAATCACAGACCCTGAAAGCAACGATTTCTGGCTGCTGTGATCTGTGTGCATGATGTTCCAAGACAGTACAAATGTACCCCCTGAGTGAATGACTCAATATGCAAGTACTGGCATGTTGAATCATGTTGTGTGACAATACTTGTGAAATGCATGCACAGACTGTCTTACAACATGCCGTTGTAGCAGGCAACACATGTACAATGCTCTGTAACTGACACCTATGACCTTTGTCCTTGCAGGTGACTCTGGATACCGCCAGCTACCACAGCTGATGACACCTGTGCAGAATCCACAGACGCCACAAGAGGTGGCCTACAACAAGGCACATGTCCATACCAGGCTCTGCATCTAGCGGACCTTCGACCTGTTGAAGACTCGTTTATGGTGCCTACACCGGTCTGGAGGGGCTTTCATTTAGAGGCCAGAGAAGGTCCTTGCCTGTACCATACTGCACGACATTTGCCTCAGGCGGAATGTTCCCATGCCCCTTGATGAGGACATGCCACCCCAGGACTCACACCTGTGGGTGCTGTGCTGCCTCATAGTGAGCATGAAGAGGGTAGAGATGGAAGTCTGGTTTGGCAAAAACTGATTGACAATTTCTTTTGAGGCCAATTGAGATCAACTTACAGCGCACCTCTGCATACAGTCACATTATTAATTAAACACTTGCACACAATAAGGAATGTCCTAGCATTGCTTTAAGTGAACTATGTAATGTGCAAATGTCAAACTACCCTCTCCAAAACCCCCCCAAAACACCATCCCCAAACCCCCCCAAAATCTCTTCCCAAAAACACCATCCCAAAAACACCTCCCTCCCCATAAAAACTTACCAAACATCCTCCCAAAACACCATCCTCAAAACACCATCCCCAAACACCTCCCCCTCCCCAGAATCCCAGAATCCCTCAAAAAAACACCATCCCCAAAATACCTTCCCCTCCCCAGAAATCCTCCCCAAAAACCCTCCTAGAACACCCTTGCACTGACAAACAGTTGGCAGTTACTTCCAGTGCCTCTTGTCATGGAAGCTTGCTCCACAACTTTGGGTGTCAGGTGCCACTGTGAGCTGCACCTTGCGGTGCTGGGTTGTGAGCCATCTGTGAGTATAACAGAGATGGAGAGCTCTGCCCCATGTCCATATATATGCTGCAGGGTGAGCGGCATGCAGGCAATCAGCAACTCAGTAAAGGCTGACAAACCCTCTGTATGTTTTCACATTCTCTGCTGACTGTGGTCATGGCAGTGGTGGCCTGGCCGAGGAAACGGCACATCCAATGGCAACACCCCTGCAGGCAGTCTCGCATGGCCTGCATATGTCCGAAGTGCTGGCTCGCCAGTGCCTCAAGCGATGCCTGCTGCTGCTCTATGGCATCAAGTCTACACCATATATCCGCCATATTGTCCACGGGCAGAGGTGGTGGGCTGTGTGGAGGGTTTGGGCTGAAGCATGGTTGAGCAGAAGCCCAAGTCCTGCTCCTCCTCCTCCTCATTAGTGGTATAGATGCTGCACTGCCCGTTATGGTGAGGAGGGCGTGCTGGTGCCCTGATGTGTGGTAATGAGTGGGGATCACAGCAGTGTGCATTGTCACAGGAGCTGGCTGTGGCGTGGGTGTGGCAGCTTCAGTGGCAGCCGTGCCACCTGCACGGCCATTGGAGTGGCCACTGGACACCACTGTGGGGATGGTGCTCTCCTGGAGACCTGCCAGGGTTTCCATTGCAGTGTTATGTGGTGGTAGCCTTGCTGCCTTGCTCTGCCACTTACCCGCACTGCCAACAGGTTCGGAATGTGCAGGGGTGGACGTGATGGTGTAACAGCAGTGGAGGATCCAGCCTCCTCACTGTATGTGGACTGTGTGCACCTGTTTGAAGTATAATGACATACTGGCAGTCATCTTGAAGACATGTCAGCTGGCTTGCAAGACAAACATGCGACATTGTGTGTTCTACATATGCACTTTTTGTGTGATTGGCGTGGTATTAGGCCAATGAGTGCTGCTGCTACTAGGTGGAGGTAGTGCCTGCTGAGGGTGTAGACAGTGTATGCATGTGCACGTTGCCTGTTGACCTGTCAAGGTGGCTTGTTGTTGTGGGTGCGCTAGGGCTTCACTTGCCAACATGGACTATCATGGCACACATGGGTGCTTCTCATGTTTCCATGCGTTGGCATGCACATTTCACCAACAGTGCATGTGCATTACTACAAGTCCCTGCCTCCCTTGGCCTCCCCTGGCACATGCGTTTACTCACTGTGCATTTGCTGTGATTGATGTGTGTTTTGCACAGTTTGCTGCAGTTTGCTGCTCATCTATTTAGGAGAATGCATACTTTTGGCCAGAGCATTCACATGTTCATGGGGTCTGATGGACTTACTGCCATCTCTGTGGCTCCTGCTCCTCCCTCTGTGCTCCCGATACCCTCAATACCCTCCATGTGGAGGACTGAGCTGGCTGTCTCCTCCCACGGCATGAAGGTGAAGGGTTCCACAGTGCCACCTACTGTGGCAGCACCCTCTCGCCTATAGAGTGCAATGAGGCTGCAGACCCTGGAATTTAAATCGTTCCACTGCTTGCGGCAGTCCTCTGCATCACATGGAACAGTGCCCACAGCCGTCACCTTGTCCTTGATGATTGGCCTTATCGCTGCCCTCATCTGAGTAGAGGTCTTTCTCTGGCTGCTGCTGAATAGCTCCTCAGCATGGTGTGCTATCTCATCTGCAAGAGCATTTAGCTCAGATTCAGTGAATTTGGGCTTGCAGCCTAAGGTCTGGGAGGCACGCCTTTCCCTTTTCATGGGACATATTGATTGTGCAAGTATGGTGCCTTGATGGCTACAGGAAATGGGAGATTAAGGATGCATTGAGTTTTTAAAGATGGCCACGGCTATGCTTCCCGTTCTGGCGGTTACGTTATTTCTGCAGCGCTAACGGTAATGCCATTGTATTTTGGATGATATTACCGCCAGATGACCATATTCGGCGGTAATATCTGTGGACAGTATTACCATTACCACCAAGGAGGAGTGTGTGTGCCCGTCAAGTCGTGATACAGTTGTTATTCCGCCGGTCATCCCGACAGTAACGGTAATACTGCCGGGCAGAATTACCGCCATTTTTGTGCCAAACACGTGAAGAGGCCCATTCTGTCTTTAAGGTACTGGAACGGGCAGGTGCGTAGGGCAGGTGTGTAGTGTGTACTCAGCCTGGGGCATAGGTGCAGATTCATACCTCTTGGGTACTCCAGGTGTATACAACACGTATCAAAACACTTGAACACCAGAAATCTAAAGGGCATCCCAATCACATTCAACCCTTAATGCTACAAATTTTCATTTCATTATCAGGTTCATAATAAGAACCCAATAGTATTTGTAGAAGCCAAATATCTTTAACATGCAAGAAATGTTTATGTGTACAAACCTTAGTAAATTAGAATAAAACAACAAGAAATGGCTTGTATAACAAATATTCTTACAAATATACACTTATATACTTGATATTTACAAACATACAACCTCAGCATGACATAAAAACCATTTCACTATATATATATATATATATATATATATATATATATATTCACTGAAAAAACTTTGTTAAAGGGACGTTATGGTTAAGTTGCACTAACAAAAACCCATGAAATTCAGTGAAAAAAACCTTGTTAAACACTGTGGCAGACACTGTGCCTGTTCTACGGACACCGAGCGCATGTGCCTTGCGATTCCTACCTGGAGGATGACTGGGTGTCACGCCACTTACCCGGAGACCAGGGTTTTCCACTCCCTTCCGACCGGCACCTTCTTGGCGGGTCTACTCGCGCTTTCGCGCTTGGGGTTCCACACTCCGGGGGGCTTCAGGAGTCCGGAATCGTACTCCTCTGCGCATGCGCGGGCGACCGTGTCCCCGCTTCCGCGCATGCGCGGTGGGTTGGGCACTCGGAGTTACGAGAGCTTGCTCCTCAAGCCTCATTCTGGGCTCACCAGCACCTGGGAATGATGCGGCTTGCGTTCCAAGCCTCTCAGGTGCTGGTGGCCCTATAAGAGGAGCGAAGATCATTCACTGATCGCGTCTCAACGCGGTTAGTTTCTGAATCTATTCCTGCTCCGTATTCCTCATTTCCTGCCCTTTGCCTTGCTCTGCTCCCTGCTCGTTGGGTTCCTGCTGGCTCCTTGTCCTGTTCCGAGAGTAACCTCCAGCCCTGTGCCTGCCTTTGGATTCCTTCCTGCCTGCTCCCTCCTGTTCCTTCCTGCCCCCCTAGTTAGTGAACCCTTGTCTGACCTGCCTCCTCTTCTGCCTACCCTTGGTGCATGTTGCTCTTCTCATTGCCTGTCTGAAAGTTTTCATCTATCGTGGACAAGACCCTGCAGCATACCTTCTCTTTCGGATTTACACCTGAACTATTCACTGCTACTGGAGGACTGACAACTCTACGCTCCCCCTGCAAGTGCTTGCACTGTCCTGATGTCACGAAAATCAGGGATGAGCACATCGTGACGTTGGGAGTTGGCTCACCCTCTGCCCAGTATATATCTTGGGTTGAGGTCAGGGCTGGTTCCCCGCGTCACACTTACCTCGGTGTACAACAGACAGTCTGGTTGCCAATCCAAGACCCTCGGCAAGACAAACAGGTACGCAGCACTCCCGTGATACTCACCTTAACAGATTGAGATGCCTGCCTTCTGATTCTGAGATGGAGGAGGACCAGGATCTTCGTAATGAGTTGCGTGCCCTTAGAGCTGAAATGACTGCGTTACATCAAGAAAATCAAACACAACGACAATTGGTAACGCAGGGGGCTGTGGGAGCCTCTCCAGCTGAAAGTACTTTAGCCCATACTGCACCAATCAAGTTTGATGGAGATCCGCGGCGTGTGACCGAATTTTGCAATCCTTGTCGGATTCACTTCCTCTTCAGATCAACTCATTTCAACATTGACAAGGCCAAGATCTGGTACATCCTGGCGAACCTGGCTGGAAACGCCCTGGCTTGGGCAACACCTTTGGTAGCCACAAACAGTCCCATGCTTAATGATTTTGTGGCTTTTGTAAAGGCGTTTTTGGAGGTCTTTCAAACTCCCAATTTGGCTTCGGCCGCGCAAAACCAACTGATGGACATCAAACAGGGGAACGCAGACATAATATCATACATAAGTCGTTTCCGACAACTTGCAACCGATTCACAATTGCCTGAAATAACCCAGAAAACATTGTTTCGCCGGGGTCTGAGAGAAGAGTACAAAGACGAGCTACTACACATTCCTGAACCAGATACCTTCCAACGTCTCATTGAACAAGTACTTCGGATTGACCAAAGATTGGCTGAACGGAAGGCTGAGAGACGTTGGTTCGAGAGATCAAATCCCAGAATGCCTAGCGTTCCTGCTGGTACATTTGGCTCTTCGGATCCTGGACCCGAACCAATGCAGTTAGGAGCCATAAGGGGTCCTTTGTCCGAGGAAGAAAAGAAACGCAGAAGAAATCTACGTTTATGTCTTTACTGTGGGGCTGCTGGTCAGTATTTGGATACATGCCCTCTACATCCTCAAAAGAAGGCGGGAAACTAGTGGACCTTTTGTGTAATGGAAGGGCAACGACAGGTCCTACTCCTCTTTCAGTCCTTTCCCACTCTTGTTCGGTACTCCAGCCTATGCAACCAGCCATCTTAATGACCATAAAGATCCACTTACAATGGCTAGACAGTTCTCAGGAAGTCTATGGGTTGTTGGATTGTGGAGCTTCGGGAAATTATATCGATGAAGTTTTCGCTACCACAAACAAGATACCACTTTTGTCCAGAGGTATTGCTTTACCGGTAGAAGTCATCGACGGAGCACCCTTGTCCTCAGGACCCATCCGTTTGCATAACATGGAACTATCTCTTCAGGTCGCTGAACACAAGGAACAGATAGCTCTGGACGTGATCAAGTCTCCCACATACAAAGTGGTTTTGGGATTACCTTGGCTTCAACGTCATAATCCAGTGATCAATTGGGAAAACCGTACCTTGACATTTACTTCCACCTTCTGTCTTCAGTATTGCAGTCCGCCTGTCTTGTCCCAAGACACAAACATCTCTACCACAATAGAACCCAGTGGCAATATGTCTGGTCTATATTCTGTATCTCAAGTTCCACAGGCATACGTTGACTTTGAACATGTATTTTCTGAGCCTGTAGACATTCCCTTGCCACCTCATCAGTCTTTTGACTGTTCTATTGACCTGATCCCTGGAACCGAAATTCCCCATGGTAAATTGCACGCTTTAACTCAGACCGAAAGACAAGTTTTGCAAGACTATTTGGCCGATTGTATGAAAAAGGGATACATTGCGCCCTCCAAATCACCCACAGGATTTCCCTTGTTTTTTGTCAAGAAAAAGGAAGGATCACTACAACCGTGTATAGATTATCGGCAGCTGAATGATATTACTGTGAAGGATCCCTTTCCGTTACCTTTGATCCGCAGCATCCTGGAAACTCTACATTCTGCCCGGATTTTTACTAAGTTAGATCTTCGGGTGAGCCTATCATCTGGTCCGGATTGAAGACGGGGATGAATGGAAGACGGCATTCAAGACACCTTTCGGGCATTATGAGTATAGGTTTATGCCCTTTGGCCTGTGCAATGCCCCAGCCGTCTTCCAGCGTCTAATGGATAACATCTTTGGCGACCTGATAGGCATTTCAGTTTGGGTTTATCTGGATGATATTTTGATCTTTTCCTGCTCGTTGGATGAACATGTCAGACACGTCCGGGAGGTTCTTCATCGCCTGTCACAAAATCAGTTGTTCGCCAAGGCGGAGAAGTGTCTTTCCACCAAGACAATATGGAATTCTTGGGCTACATGATCAGTATTACAGGCATACAGATGGACTCAAGAAAGGTCCAAGCAATTCAAGAATGGAAGCCACCTCATGATGTTAAGTCTCTTCAGCGGTTTTTGGGGTTCGCTAATTTTTACCGACGTTTTATCCCGCACTTCTCTCATGTTACGGTTCCTCTTACAAGATTGACCAGCAGCAAGGTACCGTATCAGTGGGATTCACATGCCGCTTCAGCTTTCAACTCTCTGAAAACTGCTTTTTGTACAGCTCCCATTTTACGTCAACCACAAGACGAGCTGCCTTATATTGTGGAGGCTGACGCTTCGGATTTTGCTGTAGGGGCCGTTCTTCTACAAAGGGACCAGGACACCTCCATCGAACACCCAGTGGCCTACTACTCTCGCAAGTTAGCTTCCAGTGAAAGGAATTACGCAGTTATAGAAAGGGAGTTACTGGCCATCAAAACAGCTTTTGAAGAATGGAGACATCATTTGCTTGGAGGTCGTTTTCCGGTGGAAGTACGAACCGATCATCGTAACCTGCAGTACTTACATTCTTTGCAATGTCGTACGCCATGTCAGGCTCGGTGGGCCTTCTTCTTCTCCCCTTATGTGTTCAACATAACGTACATTCCTTGTACTTCCAATCTGAAAGCAGATGCTTTGTCACGCTCTCTGGAAAAGGAGGAGGAAGACCCCAATCAAGTCTTGCCTCTGATCTCACCGAATCATTTCTTGTTGACGCTGTCTTCCCATCTTCAGACCATTCAAAGGGAGACCTTGGTTGATCCTGAAAGAGTAGCCCTTCTTAAACGAGCATTCGTCACAGAACGCGACGGGCTGCTTTTCTTTCAAAAGAGGCTTTACATTCCCAGGGGTACTGTCCGCAAAAACATACTACATGGCTTCCATGACTCGCACGTTGGTGGACATCGTGGCATTCGAGCCACTCAGGACCTAGTATCCAGACAATTTTGGTGGCCCGGCTGGGCTAATGAAGTCAAGGTTTATGTGGAAAGTTGTCCAGTCTGCGCCCAGATCAAGGCTCCCAGGAGGCAACCTTTGGGGCTGTTACGGCCTACTGAATTACCGCCTTATCCCTGGCACACCATTGCTACCGACCTCATAGTCGAATTGTGCAAGATACCTACTGCCACCCAGATGGCTTTAGCCTTTTTGCACGAGGTGTATCGACTGCATTGTTTACCAGAGAAAATCATTTCGGACAGAGGTTCTCAGTTCCTCTCTTCCTTTTGGAGCAAATTGTGTGATCATATCGGCATTCGTAGGGCATTGAGTTCTGGTTACCACCCACAGACCAACGGCCAAACTGAGAGAACGAACCAGACCTTGGAGGACTATCTTCGATGCTATACGAACGCCACTCAATCCAATTGGAAATCCCATCTAGACCTGGCTGAGGCCTCCTACAACAATGCCATCCATGCCTCCATTGGAGTAAGCCCATTCTATTGTTCTACAGGACAACACCCCAAGTTGATGCCTTTTCGTCCAGTGTTGCCCAGTGCGGTTCCCTCTGCTGATCAACTGGTGGCTACCATACAGATACATCACAAGTTGGCACGTGGGGCCTTGGCAGAGGCACAGGAGCGCATGAAGAGGAAAGCAGACAGAGTTCGGACCTTGGAACCTGACTTCCAGGTGGGAGATCCAGTTTGGTTGTCATCTAAGAACCTGCCAGTTCGTAATTTACCTGTCAAACTGGCCCCCCGTTATTTTGGTCCGTTTAAGGTCATCCAGCGTCTGTCCGCTGTGGCCTTTTGTCTTCATTTACCCCCTTCTTGGCTGATCCACCCCGTTTTTCATGTCTCCCTTTTAAAGCCTTATGTGGTTGACAATTTCAGATGTACCTGTCCTCGTCCAGCCTCAGTCCAGATACGGGGGTTCCCTGAATTTGAGGTCCAGGAAATATGTGACTCGCGCATAGGTCGGGGAGTGCTTCACTTTTTGGTGGATTCGAAGGGGTACCCAGCTTGCGATCGCACTTGGGAACCACACGATAATGTGCACGCTCCCCGTCTTGTTCGCGAATTCTATCGTCAGTTTCCTTGGAAGCCTGGGGCTCTGGGTCTTTCTGGGAGGGGTCATAGTGTCACGCCACTTACCCGGAGACCAGGGTTTTCCACTCCCTTCCGACCGGCACCTTCTTGGCGGGTCTACTTGTGCTTTCGCGCTTGGGGTTCCACACTCCGGGGGGCTCCAGCAGTCCGGAATCGTACTCCTCTGCGCATGCGTGGGCGACCATGTCCTCGCTTCCCCGCATGCGCGGTGGGTTGGGCACTCGGAGTTACAAGAGCTTGCTCCTCAAGCCTCATTCTGGGCTCACCAGCACCTGGGAACGATGCGGCTTGCGTTCCAAGCCTCTCAGGTGCTGGTGGCCCTATAAGAGGAGCGAAGATCATTCACTGATCTCGTCTCAACGTGGTTAGTTTCTGATCGTGTTCCCGCTCCATATTCCTCGTTTCCTGCCCTTTGCCTTGCTCTGCTCCCTGCTCGTTGGGTTCCTGCTGGCTCCTTGTCCTGTTCCGAGGGTAGCCTCCAGCCCTGTGCCTGCCTTTGGATTCCTTCCTGCCTGCTCCCTCCTGTTCCTTCCTGCCCCCCTAGTTAGTGAGCCCTTGTCTGACCTGCCTCCTCTTCTGCCTACCTTTGGTGCATGTTGCTCTTCTCATTGCCTGTCTGCAAGTTTTCATCTACTGTGGACAAGACCCTCCAGCATACCTTCTCTTTCGGATTTACACCTGAACTATCCACTGCTACTGGAGGACTGACAACTCTATGCTCCCCCTGCCAGTGCTTGCACTGTCCTGACATCACGAAAATCAGGGGTGAGCGCATTGTGACGTTGGGAGTTGGCTCACCGTCCGCCAAGTATATATCTTGGGTTGAGGTCAGGGCTGGTTCCCCGCGTCACACTTACCTCGGTGTACAACAGACAGTCTGGCTGCCAATCCAAGACCCTTTGCAAGACAAACAGGTACGCAGCACTCCCGTGATACTCACCTTAACACTGAGGACGTCATCATGTGACCGTGCCCATGCAGCATGACGGCGGTGTCTGCGAACAGTGTCTGTGGCTGCAAACAGTTTAAAAGTGCTTTTCCGATAATCTAGGGTGTTTCAAGCAGAAATGTTACTCTTGCACAGCTTCCAGACCCATTCTACATTGATCTGGCAATTTTTTACAGCTTTTCAAGGCATATTTTCGACTCTATAGTCCGCGGACAGTATGAATGTCCGCGGATGGTTCGTCTAAAGGGACTCACCCATTACTTTTCCGCATTCTCAATCTAGCTATCCAGGAGACAGCACCTGCTTTGGAAAGCTATTAGGGAGATCTGCAATCTTGTTGAAAATTGCATCTGCTGGGGCCATCCCTCCTTCCCAGCCACCCCCACCAATACCACCACCTCAACAACCTGGAGAGCCTGGAGAGGGGAGCAGGCGCGGTGATGCAGAGGAGGATCAAGAAGAAGAGGATGAAGTGGAGGAAGTCCCTGTCACCAATACTCGGAATGAGTCCTGGGTGTGGCAATTTTTCATGACCATTGGAAATGTCCCAAAGGTTTGTGCAAGCAAGGTTCGATGCACTCAGTCCAAAGTACTCAGTCGCGGGAAACCTGGCTTGTATTCCTAGGGGACTAATTCCTTGGGGCGCCACACCAAATCGGCCCACCGGCTTGCTCTGAGAAAGGCGATATCTTCTTCAGGTAAGAGCAGGTTGGCTTCCTTCACCCCATCATCTTCATCTGCTCCTGTCACCACAAAGGAAACTCCTTTGGGGCAGAGGATCCCAGCTGCGGCTTCACAGGCCATACAGAATGCTGTTGTCCCTTACCTTTTAAAGGTCACAGTGCTATGCATGTACTGTGAAGCAATGATCTGTAGGTGGGAGCAGTTTCGTAGTGCTTTCAAGGCTGCGGTCAAGGAGAATGAGATACACTGCCACCTACCTGATTAAGGCCCGACCGATATCTTCCTCTCTCCACCTGCACCTTGGTCCCTTTGGTTGGTGCCCTTTACCTCCCTTCCCTCCCTACCTTGCCTCTCCTGAGAAAAAATGCCAAAAAAATGCAAAATTGAAAAAATACAAAAAAAGGTTCCTTTAGGAGCCACCTTACACAGTTAAAAAATAGAAGTACGACAAAAATGTTGATGGCCCCTGTGCACCCTGCAAAGTCCACGGACAGAGCGGTAGTCCGCGGACATCCAAAAGTTTTGGGCGTGGGACAATTAGAATCATTGTAATTGTTTTGCGTTAAAAAAAATGGTGGATCTTAAAAGAACAATTTTTGGTTTTTTTCACTTTATTTTTTAAAATTTTTGGTTTTACAAACTGAATTAAGAAAACGTTTCACTCATTTTCATAATTTCTTCACACTTTCACAAAAACTGCTCCAAAGCATTTTAAATGTTTTCCACAAAAATCTGATTACCCACATCAGTTAGATGGACTCCATCTCGCCGAAAAATATTGCTCATATCAAATTTTATGTTCTAATTGTGAAACAATGTCATGCCAACATCGCGAACAAAAGCATACACAGCTTTATTGACGTTGCGCCTCGCTTTTTCCATTTGTGGACCAAATGAACTGGAACGCATCCAGATCTGTGTCTGCGCAATGCGTGAAAAAATGATTTTGTAATTAGGGAACATTTCCTTCAACTTTCCTAATGTGTCCTTAATTGCAAATTGCAAAGACATTCCAGTCACGTTCCCCAAACTGTTCCTACCACAATGAATGATAATAATGTCTGGATGCTTCAATTGAACCATATTGCCACAAAATGGGAGCAAATCCACCCACTTCATGTCACACACTCTGTACCACAGCAGTTCCGATTGAGGGGATCCAAGGTTTTTGGCTATTGCACAATGCTCAGCATACACCTTCACCCAGTGGGCCCAACAGTCCACCAAAAGCCAAACACTCTGCCTGCTGAAAGACATTGCCATGGCCATTTTCAATCCTAACAAAACTCCTGCTACCCTTTCTTCCTGTACACCACACCCAGGAAACCTCAAGCTCCTCCGATGTCCGCAGACACCTCAACTGTCTGCGGCCTAAATAGTCCCCTTTCAATGCCAGGCAACCTCAAAAGACCCGGATGAGGCACGTGCCGTTCACAGACCACTGCAGTGTCCATGGACAGATCATCCAATTGTACTTAGAATACGCCAACAGGCATCTATTTCAAGTATTCCCTTAATTACAACATTCTTCAAACAAACATACTATCACCCTTACACTCACGTAACTGTTATATTATTTTTAATCCAGTACAGATTTTTTTCCCAGTGACCCAATGATTACGTAATGTCAAAACAACAGCAGTGTGTCATACACTAATGTTGTGCCAAACATAGTACTTAAAATGTAAGGTTTATGAGGGTCTAAAAAAGAAAATGTATATTTAAAACTGTATATTAATACAGCTTTTGAACTATCACGCTTAACCAATTGTACGGAGATGCACTGGACACTAACAGACTTCTCATTCGAGCTAAGAGTGAGCAACAGGCTCATTAATATTTAGATTTACCGCACTGCCGGGCCAATTAGAGACCATTGCAGATTCACTGCTCATCTTACTGGCTCCACCCACTGCCTCCCACCTGCAGAAGCCCAGCATTTATTTACCAGTGCACGCGCATAAGCGTGCGCATCTGGAAGTGCACCAAAAGTGCTGTTGGGCTGTGTGAACCTCTGCCGAGTTTTGCGATGTTGTTTGCCTGTATTTGTGCTTAGCTGCATACTCAAATCCTTTTGGGCTCTCATGCGTAAGCTGAAGTGCTGCCGTCTGTTATTGCGGTGAAACACTCCTGGAGGACTGCATCTACCACAGTAAATATTCCCTGCTGTATTTACAATTACTATCTCCCCCAGGAACTCTTGTGCTGGGACTCTTGTGCCGGGACTCATGTGCCGATATTGTTGAGGTCATACTGACCAGAACGTAACTTACGTTACTTTGATTTTTTGTTTCCTAGATTCACTGCTCAGCTTACTGGCTCCGCCCACTGCCTCCTGCCTCCAGAAGCCCAGCATTTAGTTACCGGTGCACGCGCATTAGCGCGCGCTTCCAGAAGTGCACCGAAAGTGCTGTTGGGCTGTTCGGCGTGGTCGCGGGTGATCGGTTCGGCAGTATGCACAATGTACTACATGATATTAGTACATTCGTACGTCATACATGTTGTATTGTGTTCACTTCTTGACTACCTAATGAACAATATAGTGCTGGGGGGTGCAATTTGTTTGGAGCGGCTGAATTAAGTGAATCATTTCTACGTGTGCGTTATGAAGAAAAACAAGCGTGAAATATACACATACAAACGGACTGTACAACTGACTAGGCGAGAATCCAGGGCCGTAGTCAGGCCCTACGACGATATACTATCTGCTCCCTTAGTCTTTACACTTGTGAAAGGAACCATGAGCATGGCATGCTCGTTACCACTCCCCCTTCACCTCCTTCCGCGCTGGAAACTGCCATGCTAAATTTGAATGTAGGAGAGGAAGTGGGAGACAAATCTATTCTGTTGATCGAATCTAGGGAGGTGAATAAGACCCCAGAAGTTGTGGTCCTCCACAAGAAATGTCTCCTATGGTGGGAAGTGGGGACTCACAAAGTCCATGAGAAATGGACAACTCCCTTCTTGCCCTATCTCAGTAGCCTCTTGGGAAAGAGGCTGAATGGGAGCTGTCCTCAGCTCAACCGCTGGGAAGGGAAGATATGGGAGGCCAGCTCAAGAAATCAATTAATCATGCACACTATTCTTTTAAAGCAGCTGATTGCTGCAGTGGAAAGGCAAAATTGCCCTAATAAAAACTGCGGGAAGGCAAATAGTAATTTATTGGATCCTGTTAATGCCCTGTTAGTGACTATGGGGGAGGTGGGACCGGCAATGTCAAGTATTGCTATATCTCCTCAATCGGCAAAGGAGCTTCTGGGTGTTGACCGATGTGATGAATTAGTACTTAGGAATCCCAATAAAGGGATTGAAAATTCTAAACTGATTGAACTTGAAGGGCAGCCCCAGAAGTAGACAAATCATAGTAAAAACAAAAATAATAGAAAAAAAAACGAACCCCCAGAAGAAAAAGAATGTTTCCGGATATAAACGGAAAATTGAGAAAGTACCCAGGAATAATTGGCGAAAGTTACTGAGAGAAGAGATTGCATCCTCAGCATCTGAAGCCAATGATGAAGTGATTGTGTGTAGAGGGACAGGGTTCTTTGGCCCTGGATACCATGAGTGAGAATTTAAAAAACAAGGGCATTAAGCTGCCCCCGAGAGGTAATGCTAGCACAATAGTGGGTGTGCTGAAACCAGATCTGTTAGCGAAGGGGAGCCTTTTAAAGTTATTTCCAAAAAAAACAGAAGATAAAGAGCTGCTTAAGACTGTCCAAGTTTTGAACAGGATGGCATCCCCTGAAATAAATAAATGCATAGGATCTACAACTGGGGGAAAACTAGGAAATCTCTGCACTCTACCTATGGGGAAGGGGGCTGCACTGGTGCCAGGGATAGGACAGCTACCAGAAATTGAAACAGGTTTTAGAGGACCCTTGGACTGTAGTACCTTTCCACAAAACGCTCTTCCCCTTGGGGAGACTTTAGGTTGAAGAGAGAGTCTACAATGAAATGGTCCTGGGCGTAAAAGACTTTTGAATCCCCAATACATCGGGGGCGATTTGGATACCCAAGTTTGTGCCCCTACACTTGGCGAGGTAACTAAAGAGCCTGCCAAGAGCAGTCAGGAGGGGGGCATGATGATGGAACGGGTCATAAAAAGGGTAATCAAACTGATGTTGGATGAACATGCGAATGTACAGCTGAATGTACAGCTAACCAATGAGGACTCTGCGTCAAATGAAAAGACTGTGCAAAATTTGGTAATGAATGAACAGTGTTTACGATGCAAAGGAGTCCATGAGTGACCAAACTAGGGACACCAATTCCAGTAGCGAACACACAGGTGTGGATAATAAAGATACAACAGATGCCTAAGCTGTGGGGTCATATTTTTGGAGACAGAACCCCGTCATTCGAGTCACCTGACAGTGAAGTCTAGGAATGGCCACTATGCTACTGGGACTGAAGAGATTCATTTTCGGCCTTTTCGGTGCCCCGAAAATCCAGTATTTTGATGCATTATCTCTTCTCTCATGGTGGGCCGGATTCTTTAAATCGACCTACGGTTTTTGCCTTGTTTGGGGAAATTCCAAGTCTATCCCTAATTACTACGTGTGATAGAGAACTTATTGATTTTGTCCACCCCACCAGATATGACTATGTATGGTTGGTTGTTTATTCACGTACAATTGTAGATGCAGTTCTAAAAGAAATTTGAGTATTTCATAAATTTGGATATGATTTGGAGAATATGGCAATGGATAGAGGGGTCAACATACAAGAATGTAGGGGGGTAAATGTCGATAACCCTATGACCCCCGAATACTCAGAACAATGTTAGTGGTAGTTTTGGTGAACCTAATCTTAGATGGTTGGCATTAACATTGCGGGATTTCATCACGCAACTGCAAGGCTTGAAGCCCAATAGTTAACAGAATGATACACCTGTCTCTTGTAAGCTGGAATTCCAGGGGCAACTGGTTCCTGAAAAACTCACCAGATATACGTTCAATTTTAAACAGGTGTTCTATTATTTGTTTACAGGAGATTTGGTTTACTACACATTATGTATTGGACGGATTCATTGTGTACTCAATTCTAGCTAAATAGGGCCCGATGGGGCGCCCGTCATGGGGCCTATTAATGGCAGTGGAAGCAAATATTGGCGCCAGCATCATAACATTTTTTGGGATATTTGACTGGTGCCTGCTATTATTAATCTGGATCGAATGCAGTCTTTTTATTGGACAGTGCAACCTTTTGATAATAAATATATATTGGAGTCTGAAGTAGAGTATTCAAGAAGCATTAAAACAGTTGGGGGACTGTATGCTAGAATGTCAAGAACTATCTGCAAACATGATGATTCTGATTGCAGGAGATTTCAATGTCGAAATCCCCAGAGATAATATTTGAGCACCCCTAGGGGGCAGAATGGGGACTGAAGTATTCTATCAGGGGAAGAAAGATATGCATGGTTGTCTTTGGGGAAACTTTTAGACTCATGGGGCTTACATAATGCTAGGGGACTTGTGAATAGTAAGGAGGATAATTCAACTTGGTTTAGAGGGGCCCAAACTAGCGTTATTGATCACATCTTTGCCTCTGACTTAATTAACGACTTGGCAATGGATTACAAGCTACTGAGGGTAGAGGGTAGTGACCATAAAATCTTACAGACTAAATTTGCAGGGTATTGGGGAAGGATTGCCGAACCCTGTTGCCAAACCAATCTACAGATAAATATGGGAAAATCAAGAATATTTTGGCATAAGGGAAACGTGGAGAAGATGAATGCAGTTTTTCTTTCTGATTTTAATACCTCCAACTATGGGAAAAAACAATTATTATATACTAAAGACATCTTATCCCATTATGTCGGGAATTCTATCGACATACAGCAAGCGCATCTAAACAAGGCAGGGATAGGCACAAATATCCTCAAATTCACAATTTTGTGATAAGGACTATTAAAAATAAGAGATCAAGGGAACTACGATTGTTATCTAAAACTGATCTCCCATTGTGGGAGATACTGGCATTAATTAAGAAGATTAATAACAGATGGACGAATAAGATTAAGGCACAATGAGCTGCCATGTATCAGACAGATGGAGAAAGTATTAGTTGTGCCTTGAAAGATAATACGTCAAGATCCTTTTGGACTTTGATGAATGACAAATTAACATTGAATTGTGAGGGCCTCTCTTCTGCTATCTCTGAACAACAATGGATTGGGTATTTTGGGACTTTGTATAAATCTGGGCAGTGTAATCAGTTAACTCCTGATTGTATACGAGACGTTGAATGGCAATGTCCAATTTTACAGGAAGACATTGAAATGTTGATAGTTAGGGCCTCTATGTCTAGGGCAGCGGGACCCAATGGTCTTGCCAACGTTATCTTTAAACAGAATAAACAACTATGGACAAAAATACTGTATGTTTTGTTCAAGGACATCGTTAGGACTCACATAATCCCTTCAACTTGGCATATCCCATATGTCATCCCTATATATAAGAAGGGCGATCGGTATTGTCTGAAAAATTATAGGCCGATCGCTCTACTGGACGCGGACTCAAAAATCTTTTCAGGAATTATCCTGAATTGTATCCAAACCTAGATCAATACTAGCATCATTATGTCCAGATTTCAATTTGGGTTTAGAAAAAGTGTGGGGACAGATGTCGGGGGCCTACTGTTAAATGTTATGCAGGCGAAAGCTTGGAGGAAGGGGGCAGCACCTATCTATATCGCCTCCATCGATCTGTCAATGGCTTTCGATAGGGTGGAGAGAACAATACTTTGGGGAAAGCTGAATCGACTGGGTAAGCCTCAGGCTCTCCTCTCCATATTAATACACCTACATGAGCGGTCAAAACTTCAGGTCCGGTTAAATAATCAGGGCTGCCTTTCTGCTCCTATTGATGCTCCAAATGGTTTGCGACAGGGGTGTGTGTTTGCCCCAATCATATTCAATCGTTATGTTTCAGATGCAAAAGAGGTGTTGGAAGAAGGTGCCTTTGCGGCACCAGTGGTAGAAGGAGTTAAAATAAGCTGGACTGCATATGCAGATGATTTTATGCTTTTTGATCACACGCCAATTGGACTACTGCGTCTATTGTGTAACTTTCGGACTATACTGATTCTAATCATCTGACGATAAATGAAAGTAAACCAGTTATTGTATGCCTGCATTTAAGACCACATGTAAAACAGTTTTCATGGTTCTTGAACCATATAAAACTTGTGGTAAGACCTAATTTGCGATACCTTGGCTACCCTATTTATGGAAATAAGCAGAAATCCCATTATAGGGAGTATTTGGATGCGAACGTTGTGCCACTAATCATCCAACTAAAAAAATTGATAGTAAATATGAAAATATTTCTTTTATACCAACCCTTCGCTTCTATAAACAGAAGATCTTACCACAATTTTGTTATGGACTTGAGTTATTTCCAACTTGGATATTGGTTGAATTATCCAAATATCAAGCACGATTTCTAAGGGCCACCTTCATGTGTTTCTCGAAGTGCGTACCATTGGCTGCAATACAATACGAACTTGGGATAACATCAATTGTTAGTGTGGTAATTTGGAAAAATCTCACACTATTTAGGAAACTGATTACAATCTCAAAGGGTACACTATATGATCTCCTGGGTTCGGGCTTTCGAGCTGACACTATCACTTCGGTCTATCTACATGATTTCAAAAAAGAATGCTTGAATTATTTGAAACAATTGGGCATATCACTTGAACTCTTAATGTTTAACCCTGTAAAAGTAAACAAAGTTTTCAATGGTGGGATTGGGACATTACGACCAACAAAGTTGTAGCTACACGTCAATATAACCATATGGTATCCCATATCAAACAGGTGGGGACTCCTGAACCCTACTTGATTGTGTTCCCAGATACATGTGTTAGACAGAAATATATGCGTTTCAGATTTAAGGTACTTCCAACTCGAGTAATCCTATATGCATGGAAGTCTGCGTTGGAGAGTTCACAAACATGTAGATACTGTAACGCTCCAGGAGATATTGAAACATTGGAACATCTTATGATAGATTGTCATGCACTGAGAAATGCACGGATACAGTATTTCAGTACATTTGTTGCTACCACCCGATTGGTCAATCTGGATACACTGTGGTGGAAAATGCTGCATGGGAAAGGCAAGCCACTACAGTTGGCGGTTGTTAGATTTTTAGAACATTTATGTAAATTGGGAAAAGAACCTGAAGTAATTGGAAGTGGTGCTGAATGAAAATAATTGTTTAAATATGTTTTTATGCTCTTAAATTGTTTTTGTTGTTGAATATGTGTAACAATGTAGTGCTTTGTGTATTCATTGTACAATTTGACATTATGATTCATTCATTTTGTAAAGGTATGTTTATAACCAGAAACAAATAAACAATAATACTGTTTTTTCTCCACAGAAAAGAAACCAGAGATTGCAGTTTCATAACGCTACAACACTAAATGACCACAGCAATTATAATCAACTACATATTCTGTGAACACTATCCTCAATTGTACTACAATCATAAGAAAATTTACATTTCAATTGCATCATTCTCCATATTACACATTACAAACTCTTTGTACATTACCTACAATTACTGTACACATATTACTACTATGGTGATTCTGGCCATACTCCTACTACATTACCTATAATTACTATACACATATTACTACTGTGGTGTTGTGCCCAGTGCTCATATTCCTGGGGCTATGGCCTGCAGCCATGCCCCCCAGAATCTGTGTACTGACCACAACTCAATTAACTATATAATAAGTATGTACCATATACTGCCAACTAATAAAACTCACCCTGACCCCCTGCAATCGAAGGATGTCCGCAGACACCGAAATAGACTGTGGACTTGGCAGTACGTCCAAACCCTTTTTTCACCTATATAAACAGCTCCACATTACCTTCATTCCACTTTCCGACCATTTATACACCCTCTTCCAGCCATTAAATAACCCCAAATGTCTTTTCCAAGTCGCCCGTTCACGCCGTTGTCCGCGAACAGCTACGGCACCTGCTTGGTCTTTTTCAACCTACAAAAACAACTTCATATCACAATTTTTCCACTCCCACGCCCTTCCCAGCCTCTCTTTCCACCATCGAATGACCCATAATGCGTTTTCCAGACTTTTTCCCCACTGCGCTGCCCGCAGTTACCTGCGGCTGTCCACGAATCCAACATGGCGAGCATTTCCAAAAATATGACGCACCTCACACTCTTCACCATCCAATCAGCGGGTGCTTCTGATGTCCGTGAACCTCACATCGGACCCTGAACCAATCGGATGCCCGTCCGTGTAGCGAACAGGGAAGTGAGTTAGCAGTCTGAACCCAGATATTCCCAAAGGCACATATGGGAGAATTGCTCCACAGACCGGGCTGGCACAAAAGCACTCCTAGAGTGATAGATGGAGATTATTGAGGGGACGCCAAGGTCGTCTTTTTCAATTTGGGATACAATGCCAATGGGATAAAACCCTGGCAAATCTTCGCCTAAGTAATATGTTAGAAGATCATAGTCCTGGAGCTGGAAGAAGTTTAAAACCTAGAACAGATTGAAGGAGATGGCACGGGCCTTGGAAACATTATCCAAGCCTAAAGCAGTGGTTGAAGTGGGTGGGAGCGGTTGGTAGCGGTGCTCCTATACTTTTATTTTTAAGTTTTACTGTTCCTATAGTTTTATTTTGAAAAGAAACTGTTCTGTAATGGTTTGGTTTTATAATCAAAGTGTAGGAAGAATTTGAAACTTGTAGTTCAGTGAACTGCTCTGAACATTCTCTTAGACAGCAGGCGTGTTTGTTTTGGGGTTTGTATTGCGCATGGGACGGGCCATGTTGATTGGGTTTGTGGAAAGCGGGGGCAGGCTGGCAGTGAACACAGTTCCACTACTTCTTTTCATACACATCGACCATTGGCCTAAAGAGAGAATCAAACCCAGCTGGTGCTGCTCAGGCCCACTTGATTACAATTTGCAGAAGTCCAGCAGGCAGGCCCTCTGCTGGAGCAGGCCCGGATGGTGATATTCTCTGAGGCGGAGGGTGGGACACAGTAGACCCCTCCCTTCATAGAGAAAAGAGAACTCATGTGTAGAGTAAATGCCAACCAGATAGAGGACGGAATCAACCACTGCCATCTCTTTGTTCCAAGACCTTTCAAGAAGGTGGTAATGGAGCTGGTTCTCTCAAACCTTACTGCAGGACATGGGGGGAATGGGAATAAAATCCAAAAGAATATTTCTTAGCCAATTCTATTGGCCAGGAATATACTCCCACATTAAGCACATCTGTGCCACATGTACAGTAGGCCAGTGCACATCACCAGATGATGTACCTAAAGCCCCACTACCACCCTTTCCCATCAATGGCTTCCCTTCCAGTTGCATTGGTATGGACCTTGTGGAGCCACTGGAACCCTCTAGAAATAGAAACAAATGTATTCTGGTCATCATGGACTACATAACAGGTATCCTGAGCTTTGCAACTAAGGAGCAATTTCACCAAATACCTCTGTATGGTGCTGATCCCCTTATTCAGTTCAGTGGGATTCGCTCAGGCATCTTTGACCGACCAGGGAAGCAGCTAAACATCTGGCTCTTCTTGCCATACGGAAGACTACTTGTGCTTCCACTGCATTCTTCCCCTTGAAACTGGTGTAGGGTAGAACTCCCAGAGATGTGCTCAAGATAATGTAGGAGAAATGTGAAGAACCAAACAACTGTCAGACAAGCAATGACCCCATGGTACAGAACACCAGGGAATACAGGGAGAAAGTCAGAGCTTTGGTGAGAATGCATTTCAAAGCCACTCAGGCCAGAAAAGAACAATCAAGTAAGTAAAATGCAAGACTGTGACCATTTCAAGTGGGCGAAAAGGTTATGAGGCTAATATTGATGACACAGAACATACTTCTGTTAAGATGGCATGGTCCCTATGTCTTCACTGAGGTGGTATCCAAGTTAAAATATAAAGTCCAACAATCACACTGGAAAAAGCTGTCACAACTGTACCACATAAATAAGTTGAATGCCTGGAAGGAAAATAGTACATTTCTTTTTGTATTTATTTATTGGAATTTGGTTTACAATATGAAACCTTTTACCATTCTTTACATAATCATAAAAGAATAAAACGTTACAAAAAGGAGAAAATCTGATGCACATAAACAATAAACCAACAATCGATAAAAGACAAATATCACAAACCATATAAAACCATTGCAATGCCTTAAATACATCGTACATGTTCAACATTTTGTCACCTATTCAAGAATCCATTGCAGTAAATACAATCAGTATAAAAAAGGAAAGCAAAATGCTTCTATAGTGAATTAATTAAAAACTAAACATCACATCCAACTTCTTTTTGTACTTCGACCAATTTTTCTAATTTAGTAACTATCTCTTTTAAGGAATTGACCAAAGCTCGGATTAGTGTTAGCGATCAACATGCGTGAGCGCCACCCACCACTGATCAGCACACCTCGAGCTTCGATCATTGAATGAATTTGCCCAGAAGCATCATGTTCAACTCTGTCAATGAGGTTCAAAACAATACCAGGTGTTTCAAGGACTCTTTTGCATTGACCAATTTACACAGCCTGCACGTTGTATCCGTAGGTCAATATCTGCTTTTTATAGCTAAGATCTCCCTGATAGGATAGAGGCTTAATCTAAAATGCATGTATTGTGCACAGGAAAAATAATTTGGAAATGTTATTAAATATTGCGGTAAATTATTATATCCCACTTGCTGGCACTATTACAGTACAAAAATAACACCTGAGAGGCATCAATGCCAATTGCTGTAAATGGGGTTATAATTCCTCCTGGCCTACCCGTAGTTAACCGTAAAGACCTGGTGGAGCTCCTGAACACCTAACTTATCAAACACACTACTGTACTGCGCTAGAACCAAGTTTGTCAAAAACGCTATTTAATCAGAGAAACCAGCCAACATGTGTTTGACCTCACGGCCTTCATTCAGGCTTAAACAAATTCTGATAAATCCACATGTATTGTGGGTCCTCAATTGCACGACCTCCTGCAGCAGATATCACTAACTGCTTTTCTATCTTTATTTGCAATCAATTGGCAAGCACGGCTGGTTCTGGTCTAATTGCCTCCTGAACACCTATCCTAATGTTTTTTCTAAAAAGTCTGGGTGAGTAATTTAAGGGATCTTCCATGAAATCAAAATTTCACCCAGGCGAGTAATCTGGCTTAAACCTTATTGGTTACCTGAAGCCCCAAAGAAGATAGTCCAAGACGATCTAAAGAAGATGTTAGACCTCACTGATAGTGCTTGTTCCTAAGCCCAACCAAACATGGAGATTTTGTATTGATGTCAGGAGGTTGAATTAGATATCGCAATGTGTTCCCTCCCTCATGCAGTGCATGGGGTAAGTGTCACACTCGGTGATTACCTTCCACCCTTCCTCCTCACCTTGTTCCTCTGTGGAGCTTTCTTGGGTGTCTGTCTTTCTTCTTCTACGAGAAACACTTGTCTCACTTTTCTTCTTCTTTATCTTCTTGTCATGCAAATAAGGACGGGCTCCGTTGGAGGCCACGTTGTCTGGCGTCCAAACACCAGACCACGGGGTATCCCGGGAGCCAGTCATCCAAAACAGGGAAAAAGCCTCCTGGCTAAAAAAAACCCTGGTAAAATCTCTCCGGAGTGGAAGATGGAGGATGGTGAAATTCCTGTTTCCGGAGCAGGTAGTTGAAAGAATCCAAATAGAAGACTCGTCTATAACGTAGCAGAAGACTCCCAACAAGTGTCCGTGGAGACAGGATAGAATGTGGCTACCGGCAAGACAAGAGGTACAAAGGTAAGGGGAAATGACGAGATAGTAAGAAAGCAGACGGAAAGGCAGTAACGGTGGAGCTGCGAGAGGCTGCATGAATATGAGCACACTGGCCAACTGGAGTAGCAAGCGGGAGGAAGCAGGAGTGCGGCAGAGACCCGGAGAAGCAGGGAAAGCCAAAACGAGGGAAACAAAGGAAATACTGAGTGCACCGAAGGCACACAGAGGACGGAAAAGAAACGAAAAGATACAAGAGGAATGGTCGAAGGGACGACGCAAAGAAGAGGGCAAGCAGGCAGAGAAAGAGCAGAACTGAGCGTTAGCTCAAAGAGTGAAATACACTAGCGTTGACAGATCGGGGGAAAACCCGTAGGTGCAACGCACCGGACCGCTGAACTGAAACCAGTATAAAGAGGTGGCGGACATCTTGATTGCAACAACTAATCTGCTCGGAACGAATGGCAGGAAACGAAGCGGCGCAGTCAATGGAGTCTCCATGAATGCCACAGTTTCCATCGGGGATGCATGACAGGAGGCCCCTTAGGAATGCCACATCATCTCTACACTTGATTTAACAAAGGGTTATTGGCAAATACCCTTGGATCTGGAAGCCAAAAAGAAATCCACCTTTTCAACTCTGGAAGATTTTCTTCCAATTTATGGTGCTACCTTTTAGCCTGCATGGATCTCCAGCCGCTTCCAGCCACTAATGTATTGTGTATTAGAACACTGCAAAAGCTTCACTGGGGCATACCTTGATCCTATCGTCATACGTAGCGAAAATGGGGAGACCATCTCAAACACCTTTTGAAGTTTGCGAATGCCTACAACAAGCTGGACTCGAATTCCGAATTCAGGGAAATACTTGGGATTCCAGGATGAGCATTGTCTGTTGTACCCTCATCACAGCGAAGGGGACGTTGTCAAGAATACCACCCGTCCAGGGGCCAAAAAGGATATTCATATTTTTTTTGGGTTGGTGGGGTACTATAAATGCTTCATCCCCATTTTATCTTGTTGGCTGCACACCTAACCGGTAAATTGGGGAAACTCCACCCTAACCTTGTGAGTTGGGATGAAGATGCACAAGTAACTTTTGAAAAACAAAAAGCCCAACTTTGTCAGAGTCCAGTCCTCAACCATGCCAGACTTCTAAAAGGAGTTTATTCTACAGTCAGATGCTTTGCTTGTTGAGTTAAGGGCAGTCCTGTCACAAACAAGATGGGGAGGAGTGTCCGGTCCTCTGTATCAGCCAAACGTTGTTATCACAGGAGAAGAATTATGGTATCATTGAACTAGAAGGTTTGGCTGCGAAATGGGCCGTACATAGCCTGAGGACTACTTGATTTATAGGAAGTTCAAATTAGTCATGGATCATGCTTCTATGGTATGCATGGCCCTAAATGAGGACACTAACCCCAGAACCCTAAAATGGCTCTTGGATTTACAGCCATACACCTTCTGAATGGAGCACAGTGGCATGAAACGTTAAGCCAATGTTGATTTCCTCTTTCAAAACCCTCAGTCAGCCAGACTACTCGAAGAAGGGGGGTGAGGCTCACAAGAGGATGTGATGGGAGCCAGGACTGGACACTATCAGGGAGAACAGAGACTCCTCCCAAACCAGGACAGGGGACCTGCCAGGGCAGATGTGAGAGCCAGCAGTGCCCAAGAGACAGGGAGTGTGAGTTGGGGTACCCTGTCCCTGAAACCCCTTTACATGCCTTTAGTGGAAATACTGGTACACCTTCTATCACACTATGCCTCCCAGTACATTTTATGGCCAGGGTTCTCTCGTTTGTTTTCAAGCACCTCAAGCACCATAGATCCCAGTGGCAGAGTACAAACAAAGCAAGCAAAAAAGGGAGAAACAACACGCTCTGAATAACCACTCAGGAAAACAATTCCAAGCCCAGCAGTAAGGCAAACAACTTAATGCAGAAAAGAGACCACAAAACTCCAGGCCCGCAGCACATCACAGTAGCGGCATAAAGTCCCACATGAGGAATGAGGAAAGAGGCCAACAAGGTGTTTTGAAGCCTTACTTCTGTGAAACATGGGAAGGAATTGCCATTGATTGGACCACAGAATCAGGTGAGCTTTGGAACCAGTGGAAGGAGGGAGAGGGGTTAGAACTAAGATGGGAACAGTATAAAAGGCACATGAAGGTGCGCCAAAGGATGGGTTGTGTGGGTGAGGTTGGAAGGAATGGAGGAAAATGAGAGAACGTGTAGAGGAAGGGTGGTGGATAAGAGTGCTGAGTAGTTGGTGGCAGAGTTGGTGCAGAGTGCAGGTGAGTTGTTGGTTGTGAGACATAACGGTGCTATTCGTGAGTTTGAAGCTGTGAATGTGTGACAGCGTGTGACAGTGATTGTAGAGAGAGGGTGAAAGGGAGTAGGTGTTTGGCTGTGGAGAGAGAGGAGAGGGGTGAGAAGAGAGATGCAGGAAGTGGAAAGGAGATGTGTGAGTGGAGAGTGTGAACATCGAAGGGATAGAAGGGAGAGAGCGGGAAGACAATCAGAGGGAGTGTAAAGGAGAAGTGGAGAGTGAGATTAGAATAGAGGGAGTAGAATGATCAAGGAATGGTGAGAAAGGGAGAGACTGTGAGAGGGGCCGGAGCAGACAGTCTGACATTGGCACAATAGAAAACATAATTCCAGTTGAGAAAACTCGGGTAAAGTGTTTGCCTTTAGGCCCTCGCCTACAGCTAGTCTTAGATAGTAGATATTAAAGATCACTACCGGGAAACCCTTGGTTTTTGGGATTCCTTGTTTTAAGGCGGAGTGTGCTCATGGAAGATTGAGACAGGGAAGTCAATTAGTGAACCCAGCCTTTAACCTAACCAGAGTAAAACTGTTAGTTTCTCTATTTGTAAAACACAGACCCTTGAACCATCTTTCGGAGTCCGGCATTTGCAGTGCCATCAATGACATTACTCTGTACATGTAGTGTCAACAGCCAGGACACTCAAGGCTTCTAACCAACTGACTAAACCTTGTGCGGCTACAGTGATCATGGAATTCATCTGCACACTGGCCCTGATCTCTATCAGTATTAGTGCATCCTTATCCCAGTGTAGGGTGCCAGAGCCTCTGAAACGCACTACTATAATCCCTTTACTGAAAAAACCCACTGCCAACCCAACCGAACCAGCCAACTAATGCCTGATTTCTAACCTCCCTTTCACACGTAAGAGCCTCCAGAAGGAGCTCACTAAAGAACTCGCAAAAAATGTGATATTAATAGTCAAACAACAAGACCCCCTGAGCGCCTTGGGTGATTCGCGCCTATCTTCCTTATTACTCCTTGATTTTGGCTTCCTGCAACACTGAGAACATCCTAATCCTCACCAAGCACCGCAAGGTCAGGAATTACTGGAATATATTTTTGAAAAACAGCAATGGTATGGAACTGTTCTGAAGTACACAGTTCCCTTAAAAATATACCTTGAAATGCAGCCTTCTCCAAACACCTCTTTTCATAGTGTGTAATTATCCTAGCTCTCTGCATGCAGCACAGTGCCTAAAATGTCTTCACCACACCATGCCGGTAAACTAGGAATTGTGTCGGAGAACTATTTCTGCCTCCTTGATGAAGAGGATCTCTGCTTGTACAAAAAAAGGTTATGAGCCAAGTTGCTGCAAAAGCAAATGATTACCCTCATTTCGACAAACACACATTACGAATTGTGGGTAATTTAGTGCAGATTGAAAATATCTGGGGGCAAGAGTGAAGGGGCCAAGGAGGCCGAGTGCAAACAATATTGGTGGAGACTGAAAGTGTTGGGATGGAGGAATTGTGGCGTCAGGGGGGCTCCTATGTTGTTTTAGAAACCATGACTGGTGTCTTTTTTGGATTTGCTCATTTTCTTAGGAGGCGCTGCACAAGAGTGGAGCCAGAAGTCAGTTGCGGAAGCCGGGCAGTGGAGAAATAACCATGTATGTGGTGATGTATAGGGTGAGAGAGGACACAACGAAGGAACCCCAAACGAAAACAGGAAAGATCAGAGATGGAAGGATGGGGGCTGGGGTTGTGGAGGGGGGGCGGGGTTCGAGGGTTGTGCTGGTGCTTCTACCTCCAAAAGCGACCCTATAGAAAAGGAGAAGAAGGCCTAACGGGCATGTCTAGGGAGGTAGGACCGGAAGCCGTTATAAGGGGTGGTGTGTGGGGGTGGTGTTCCCCCCCTGAAACAAGCAGGCTATCCGAGCGGAATTGTGAGGTAGGAGGTGAGGGGGTCTACCTCCTCAGAATGATACAGTGGGAAGGAAAGTGAAGGGGAAACTGAGGTTGGTATGAGCGTGTGGCGGGCGGGTGGCCTTAGTGCTCCTGAAAGTGGCAAAGCAGGGCGATAGAAGCTGAAGGCGTAATTGAAGTGCGCGTTGGTAAAAGAAACACTACAGCAATGAAACACACTCCTGGGATGCAAAAAACGGGATTCATAAACATGTCAACAGGCCCAATTCAAAACTCCCATTTCTCTGAAAAAGAAAAGCAGAAGAAAAAACAGAGATCTGTCTGTTTACAGGCGGTTCTTGATCTCTTGATGTCCTTTAATACTATTGAATAGGGCTTTCTCATTTCAAGGATGGACGTAGGTGGCAGGATTCAGGATTTATTATATACTATCCTAAGTAATCACTGTCAGATGGTCAGGATCGGGGTCAAGGAGTCAGATCAAACATCTGGGGTACCAGAGGGCTCCATCGGTCACCAGTTGTGCTCAAATTATATGTGGTGCTGGGGGCTGGGGTCCTTAATCCGTCAATTGGGTAGTCAGATAAAACCCTGTTTTACTGAATGGTCTCCATCATAGGGTAGACTCACGCCTCTGGTATACAGTAGGGTTCGTCAGAAGACGGATGTCCAGATACATTTGGAGGCTGATCCTGTTTATAACAGTGGTCATGTTCCTAGGGGCCAACAATTATGTAGAGCACAGGTTCCATAGGAACCCATTATCAACAATTGTCACCCGGCTGTGTGGGCTCACCCAGTCATATTGCACAAAGAGCAAAACACTAGGCTAACTCCATCAATGAAGGTTCTCATTCTGAGGAATATGTCGGCTGCTAGGGACGTGGGAGCCCCTTCAAGGATGAGAGAAAGACTACGGACCACCCCTACACCTGGACCCTCAATTGGCTTGTTTCGTACATATTTTCATAATAAAAGTTGAAAACCTGTTCCTTTTGTCGTGACTTATTAAGATCAAGAGATAAGCCAGACACGTGGGATGGAGACTTTAGGACATTTGGAGAAAATGATAGGAGTCAAGAATTGAGAGAAAGGAATTGGAGGCATGAGCAGTGGTAAAATGGAGATTAAAATCACCTAGAAGAATGTTGAGAGGATCGTAGGGAAAAATGAACGATAGAAGAGAGTCAAGACCATCACAAAAGGAGTACAAAGATCCAGGAGAACAGTAGATTACTGGACGTCGCCCCCCTGCCTACGCTGCCTAGAGGCAGATCTCAAACTCCCAGGAAACACTCTAAATACAAGACGCAGGAAATACCCCGACACTAACAGCACCCTTCCCCATACCTTCCATCCCCCAAGTAACTTGTCACGATTAAGATTTTGCAGCCTTCAACCTGACTCTCTCCCAATCCGATGACCCACCAGGTCTTAAACACTGAAACATAACCTACTCTGCTGAGTGAATGAAGAAAGAAAGAAAGGAGTGACTGTGGACGTTTCTATGGCACTGTGCAGCCTGTCTTAAGCTCAAGGATGAACCGGCTGAACGTTGGCCTCCTGCGCGCGCCCCTTCCAGTTGAGTTGGCAGTTGACATCCATCAGCTCTTCCAGTTGGGTGGGCCGGAAAGCTGAAGAACGACCCTCTTCATCATCATCTCAGTCGATAGATTGTCTTACGGAGGATGCCCCCCCTGTGGGGGAGCATTGACCGCGCCCCCCGAGGTGCTGCATGCGATCGCTCTCCAGCCCGCATTGATCGCCACTGAAGAAAGAATTACCCTCTCTTGCATTCCTTTTTTTTCAAATGCTTTTTTAAAATGTATTCTCTCTGATAACTGTTCTTTTGGGTACAGGAGGCGAAAGTACTGCAACATTTGCTTTTATGTTTTTGTCAAAGTCGCATGGTGCTTTGAACAAAACCATTGTAAGCAAGGTATTTGTGTTGTGTATTATATTTATTTGAAGACACGGATGTCAATTTCGATCAGAAATGACTTACGATAACACATTTACAGATGGAGCTGGCATTCCCTCAAAGGGTGCCTGTAGAACAGCACACAAAGAACAAGTGATCAGCCATGTTATGAGGCTGCAAAAAGAGGGACATGGACCAGGATGTAAACAAGAAAAACAGAAAATATGTGTATAAGAGCAGAGGTGATTTAGCTTCAGTGGAGCAATCCTGTTTCCAGGCGCCGCAACAACTTACGCCATTGGACTCTGGAAGAAACAGATACGCCCAGAGATGGAGGAGGAAGTGATAACTTGGGGGGACATAACCTACTAACTGGACGGATACCTGCACAGACCACAATACACACACTCAACATCACAATGACGAGGAACACAAGGCGCTGCAACAAAGCTACATTGTGAAGAGGATCCCCAAAGCCAGATCTTGGCCTTCGAGAAACATCCCCGACTCATCTCAGCGTTGGCTGGAGAGAATGCCGGGTCTATGTGTAAAGAATGGGCCTGGCAAAGGGTGCAATGGACAGGCAAGAGAGCGGAGCCAGGAGCTGAAAGCTCGTGCTGTAGTGTATGTGGTCATTACAAGCTTGGAAGAGGGCATACTTTGAGATGGCTTGGAGGCTTCTGCTGTACGGCAAACGCCCCCCTCCTCCCTTCTCCTGCGTAGCTGCTGCAGCAGCCCTTGATAAAGGCATTTGATAAAGTGTGCAGTGTGGCCATCGAGGCGTCGATGCTGCAAACAGCGTTTGACACTATTACCAAATTGTTATTTTCTTTTCTCCAAATCAATATCCTTTATTGCTTGGAGGTGTAGTTTGGCATATTATTAAACTACAGCCTGCAATATCTGTATTCAAGTCTGTAAACAATTTCCTTTAAATGCATGGCAGCCTGCAATATCTATATAAAATCATACAAATATTTCACTATTACGGTCTAGTGGTGGCAGCACTATTGACCTGGATTAAGAAAATGACGTTACTGCTGCCACCGAACTGTAATAACCTCTTACAGCTGGGTTGTGACAACGCAATGCCTGCTGCTTGAGCCAGTGCAGAATGGCAGATGCCACTTGAGCACCTAAAGCCCTCTCCCCAGTCTCAGTTCCATCACCACCCCACCACCCATCGCCCTTGCTTCCCTCCATTGTACGCCGCCTTACTCAGGACACTGTCTACCACCTTCTGGTGTTCCTGTTAGGAAGACCTGTATTGTACACTTCAATAGACAAAGTGACAATAAACTAGCTTTTCAGACTCCTTTCTTGCTTTCTGTGACATGTACAGGCATTGATGGGCAAGAAAGAGGTTATGGCAGTGTGTACATGGTGTGCAGTGCTACATTTTAACACAGGAGAGCAACGAACTGCATGTTGTCACTTATTTTAAATGGACTATATTAAAATGCGTGATTTATTTTTGCGAAATATCACAATCTCTGTATTAGTTTTTTCGAATCTCAACAGATTCTACATTTATTATATATATGAACAACTGGACGATCTCTTGCTTTAGAGTAATCGAGAGACCAAGTCCATGCATAAAAAGGATATTGCAAGTCACCTTGCAGTTCGTGGCCCCATAAAGAAATCAGGCCTTTGGCATTGCTTGTCTACTTGTGCTTGAAACTACTCTGTGACTTGCAGCACCCTTACAGTGTATGTTACAGAGTACTTTATCCCAAATATAGAATCGCCTATTTTTCTGCTGGTATCTTATCCTATCCTTGCTTCCTTAGAGCTGGCACATCACAGGTGTAACAGAGCGGGCAAGCTAAGAGGGCTCAAGCCCCAATACTCGGCTTTTGCCAACATAATGATACAGGGTAGCATGGGTGTAACTAGAGCAATGTGCCATTTGTAACAGAAAAGAAATTAGGCAAAACTAGAACAGAGAAGGCTAGGACAGGCTTAAAGCTACAAAGGTCATTGAGGAAAGAATGAGGAAAAATGTGCCACTTTCTTTTGAAGTGATGTCAGATCCTGGGCAAGACCAATAGCAGTACAGGATCTGTATCCCAGTGCTGTGAGAACCATAGATGGAAGAGTGTGGCCCTTGATTCGGGTGATGAAATGAGCATGGCAACGAAAGACCATGGCCGTACTACGTCCCTAACACAGTCAGCTAATAACCATAGCAATAGCAACCGCTTTGGCATAGCTGTCTCAGTCAATGGGTGCAGGTTGCGAATCCTAAAATCTAGCGAGTAGTGAGGGAATCAGGAATAAGGGAGCAGTGGGTGAGCGTAGTTTTAGCATGTGTGGACTACGTGGTTAATTATGTCCAGAAGCTGGATCATGCATATGTTGAAAAGAAGAGGAGAGAGTCTGGGACCTTGAGGTGCTCCTCCACACATCAGATTGTTAGGGCATGATCTGAAAGGAGACAAAAGTGTTGCTTCCGCTCTCTAAGAAAGGAAGCGGGTGATCCACTAGATGGTGGTCCCCTTTATTCCAATGTGCTCTAGTCTTTTCAGTAAGATTGTATGATTGATTGTGTCAAAGGCGGCGAAATGTAGGATGAAAGCATTGGGTGAGTTGTTGTCTGCTTTGTTTTTTAGGATCTCCCTTATCAAGCAAAGTGTGGCTTCAGTTTCTCTAGTTGTCCTGAATTAGTGTTGTGACTCATGGAGGAGGTTGTTGCTTTTGACTTATTCCCATGCCTGTTCATAGATGAATGATATCAATGAAAAGTTTGTAGGAGAACGTAAAGTAGCTAACAGAGTCCTTTGGGTTGTCCATTGGTCTCTTAAGCAGAGATTTGGCAACAGTCGTTTTGGAGGCGAGAGAGGCGGTCTCCTGCTCAAAAGAGGCATTGAGCATGGCTAGGAAGGTAGGTGCCAGTCGGGGTTGCTCAGCTAACAACTTGTAGATTATGTGGGTCGCTGGTCCTCCACAGAACCTGCTGGGTTACTGGAGTTAATTGGGGATTGGAAGTCCTGAGAGCAGAAGGGACGAAAGGCCCTTAACATAAGGATAGAAGGCTCTGTTGGTAGTGATCCCCTAGTGGTGGTTGATGGTGTGCAGTGGGTACTTTCCTGTCCTGGTGGCCTCAGTTTTGTTGAATTCTGTTGTAGAAATGATTCAATATGGAGTCACAGAGTTCTCTGTGCTGGGCCACATTGTCAGCGGCAGGGTTTTGAAATTGCTGTTCACTTTTGAAGACTTCCTTCTGGCCGTGTTGTGCTGATTCGCTTCGATGTGGCTAGTGGGCTTTTTTTCACCATTGATGCTTTCTGATATGTTTTACTAGAGCAGTCAATGGTAGGTTGGTATGTTCTAAAAGAAGGTTGCTTCTTGTCCATATTTTCTCAGGCTTTTGGCTTTCTCCCAAGCTGATGTGATTCAGCTTGGGAGTAAACCATTTAGTGGCTTTATTTTTTGTGATATTCTGAATGGCTTTTTTGGATCCAGGTCTTTCCGTGGTCTGGCTAATGTCAGGTATATCCATTGGATGGTTTAACGAGTGCTTGTACTTCAGTGAATATGATGAATGGGCTGGATAGGTGGTCCCCCCAGGGCACACGCAATGGGAAGGAAACAGTGGCACAGTTCTTGTTGCGATGGATGCCATACATGGTGTGCCCGCCTTTGTGAGTGGGTCCTTTCACTAGTTTTGTGAGGTTTAGCACACCATGGTTTGTAGAAAAAAGATTTTGTAGCTGCATTATCCTTTTTCTCAAGCCAAATGTTGTGGTCTCCCAGTATGGTGAGGTGTTGCCGGTCTACCAACATATTAGTGAATGCAATAAGCCAGGCCGTCTGTAAAGTAAGGGTTTTAGGAAGGTGGCCTCTATTTGAGAAGAAAGGTTTTTGCTTTTGGTTGTATGTGAGATTGAGTAGGTTAAGATGGGTGATTCGCAATACAGGATGGTGACAAAGATTGGTTTGAAAGCCTTAATGTTCTGGGATGAGCTATATAGGTTGCTCTCTCCACAGTAAGCACACTGGGGAGGATATGGTGATAATGTTCTTGTTGCAAAACATGCTCCTCTTTATGGGTCCGCCTTCGTGGGCAGCGTCTCTTCAGCAGTTGTGTGAGGTGTAACACACCGAGGTTTAAGGAGATATATGTTGTAGCTGCATTATCCTCTTTCTCAAGCCATATGTTGAAGTCTCCCAGTATGGTGAGGTGTTGTGGGTCTACAGAAAGATTAGTCACCACATCAGCTAGCTTGTCTGCAAAGGAAGGGTTGTTGGAAAGTAGCCTGTATCTGAGAGGGACGTTTTCTGCTTGTGATTGTGTGTGAGATCGAGCAGATTGATATGGGTAATGCACAGCCCAGATGCTGTCAAAGATGTGTGTTAAAGCCTTGATCGGGTCTCTGTTAACAAGTGCAATTCCTTCTTCTTTTCTCGTTGTCCATTTTTCCAAGTGATTCTTGCAACCTGTATGAATGATTGTCTGTAGAACTGCAGATTAATCGTCTTCAAAACAAGGTTTCTGTGATGAAAATGACATCTGTTTTGCCATTGCATAGAAGACTGTATATGGCAGATGATTGCTTGGCAATAGGGGGTGGGGGGTGATGATGAGGAGACACACACTGTTCTTTTTTTTAATAATTCCTTGGTGTGGAATGAAGTTCATAGGTTTGTTCATTATTTGGGAAGCAGCTATCTGAAGATTGTTGGTCGTTTTCTTCCACCTCAAGTAGGCTGAGTTGGTTCCTTTTTGGATCTAGTTGATCGTCCTGATTCCAACGAGGGAATGAGAGTGGAGTGCATTTTTGTGATTTGTCGTGGGGTGAATAATGACTCCTGCACTAGCTTGCATCTGGAAGTCTGCTTGGTGGTGCAGGTCAAGTGGTTGGTGGAGAGGTCGTTTGAGGGTTGGCGTGGTTCACTGTGTGCTGAGTTGTGGGCATGTGGCGAGAGGTGGTCCTCAAGTGCTGATGTAGGCAGCCGTTTGAGGAGGTATCTACAGAGGAAGGTAATACAGGCCTTTTTGGTGAGTTCATAGGATCGCCTCAGATCTTCCTTGTTTATTGACTCATAGGCGTTATTTGAGCTGCCTCCCTTGATCTCGTGCTTCTTTCTACCATGCTGATCCTTCTGTCTGTCCATCATCTAAGCATGAAGCATTCTTGTTGTGTAATGGGTATTGGTGGGTATGCGGGAATGTGTAGACAGGCTGTTGAAAGGTTCTCTGGGTTGGTGCTAATGAGGATGTGTCTGGATCACAACCCTCATGAACCGTCCCTCTTCTCCCCCACACCGGGTGGCAAATATTCCCAGGGAGTAGGGCATCAGGGAAGGTGGGGAGGAAAGAACTACCCTCATATGGGCCAGCACCCACTCTTTGAGGCTGTACAGAGAAATAAGATACAGGTTAGGACAACCAGGTGAACCCTCCTCCAGTCCCTCCTTGCCCTTAGTCCCTCATCACAGTATCTGTATGACGACCAATTTGGGTGACTATGTGGCTGCAGTTTAGATCCAAAGTGGTGGTCTAAAAGTCTCACAAGGAGGCATGTGTCAATATGAGACTGCAACCCAACAGCACGATGACTAAACCCACCGGCACAAGCAGGCACACCACCGACACGAGGACACCACCCTGATGCAAGTCTGTAGGGAAGTTCTCAGCAAGTAAAACTACTAGCAAGTCCGACGGTGACACTTCTCAATTCGAGGTCCCTCAGGGGAGATCCCAGTTCCTAGCATTCAGAAAAGGAGATTCCTAATCTAGGTACCCGGTCTTTGTGGTTAAAAATAAGGGGGAAAATGAAGGGCACAGGGAAGAACTTGAGAGCACAAGGATATAGTCATCAGGCGGAGTGAGGGGAGGGTAGGAGGCAGGAGAAGGCCAGACAACTGAGGGCCCGACTAAGCAGGTAAACACCAGGGGTTAAAGCCAAAAACAAGAAGCACACTGGCAGGCAGGACTCTCTCCATTCTTCTTCATGGCATTGAGGAGTGTGGAAGGATAGAAAAAGGGACTTAAATAGCCTACACACAATGCATGCATGCTGCACGACTCATGGGAGTTGTAGGCCTACCCTCAGGAGATGTAGCTTCCACTTTCATCCTCTCTATACCATACAGCAGACCGCTCGGGATGACCCGGCTGCCCAGTGCTATAGCGGGTCACCACCTGACAGTACCATCCAGCAAAGGGGCCTTTGCCTATGGTTTATGGGGATGTTTTCTATGAAACTGGGTTGCTAGATGGGAAGCATGCACATTTTCCATAGAATCTCAGGACCTCTCCTCTGTTCCGTAACCTTACCAGTTAACAGTATTTGGGGAACGGGAATCTGCTAATACATCCACTTCATATTCTGCATGAATGTCCATGAGCACAGAAGGAGGGCATGCAAAAGGTTTTAGCAGGAAAATGTGCAACACTGGGTGCACATGCCACTATGGAGGTAACTGTAGCCATATGCCATAGGGTTAATAACCTGACTAATGGTATAGGGACCCACATATAGAGGCAGATGTTTACAAGAGCAGGTTATTCGGAGATGCTTTGTTGATAACTATACTTTGCCACCCCTATGGTAGGTGGGTCCTGCAGGACAACGTTTGCTTGCCTGCCATCTGCTACATTTTTGTGTGAAAAGCAAATGCTGTTGAACTGTTCAATGAGCCAAGTGCATGTAATGAATGGTGCGTACAGTGTCTAGCACAGAGTCGGAATCAGGTATGCTTACAGGTGGCATTCTTCACAGGTAGCATTCTAAGTTGCATCCGATATGTAGGTAGAAATGGTGAGTGCCAAGTAGAAGAATGGGGGGAATTAATATAAGCAAATTCCACCATTGGTTCAAGGACAACCCAAGACCCTGGGCGATGCAAACAGTAGCACCTTAAACACTGCTCCAAGGTTTGATTGAGCCTCTCGGTTTAGCTGCCCATCTGTGGATGGTAACTGGAAGAAAGACTAACATCTACTTATAAAAGCTGTGTAAAACAGCCCCAATATCTTGACGTGAATTGTGGCCCCCTAACCGAGATCAATACTGATGGCCGTTCACGAAGATAGAAAATATTGTGTAGCATCAGGACCGCCAACTGCAGAGTGTTTGGTATGCCTATGTAAGAAAGTAAATGAGCCATTTTGGTGAGGGAATCGATAACTACGAATATACAATTGTATATAGATGGATTAACTTCCTCTACTATTCATATAGGAAAATTACACTTTTACCCATTGACACTGTTTAGATGCTATACAGTCTAAATTGTATTTCCAAACAAAATATGTTTAAACTATTCTTGCAATTGTGTTTTAGTGTAAATGATGATTCACAGAAAATACTAGGAAAACATGCTCTAAAGAGAGGTGTGTCAAATAATATCTTCTTTGATTTGAATGCACAGTCGGATCAAACTATTTCTATTGATGACTATATTGTTTTAATTTCTGTCAGAGACGGCTCTAGTGCCATTATTTTATTATTCCAGCCAATGTGCAGTTCAGCCATAATGCAAAAAGAGCCATTGAACATTGCAAACCAAAGGTCAAGCCTTGACATATCCCCTGTCCCTCCCCCACTTCTTCCCCCCAATCCTTCCACCCTCCCTTCCAACCCTTTTTGGATGCAGCCAGAGTGCCACTAGTTCCTTTTTTCCACGTCCACCACATCGGGATATGGCAGGCATAGCAAATTCCTGTCTGCCCATTGCCTAATGTCGTCTAGGAAAGTTTGTTGTTGAGCACAGAAAGACCCCAGTTCATCTAGATGGGACAGTGCATCGGCTTTGGTTTGCAAGGCTCCGGCCGATACATCACCATAAAATCGTATGCCATAAGAAATTGCTTGTTGTACTTTGGAACACAGGGCAATTTGTAGGACCAGCAGATTATGGCGTTCAGTATTCACTGTGACTGTGGTGACTGTGTCACGAGCTCCTTGGAGGTGCTGTCTCCATTCCTCAAAGGTGGCTTTGATGGTCAACAATTCCTGGCCCAAGTGTGTCATTTGGGGGCAGCTAGGGGTCACAGCTTCGGCCCTTGGTGACTCCCCTGCTATCCCTGCCACTGCCTCTGTGACCCCTGCTGAAGGAATGCAGAGGCAGGGCTCCTGCACGCAAGCGCAGAAATCAGGCAGGGCTCGGTGCTTCATGGTTTCTGTTCTTGTGGGTGGGAGCATAGAGGAGCTCAGAAGCAACATCCGGACCGGTGCTAATCAGAGGTAAGTGAAATGAAAATGTAATTTTGTATGTATGCATGCATGTGTGATTGAGTGAGCATGTGCTGTGTAAATGCTGTTTGAGTGCGTGAATGTGTGTTTGAAGGATCTAATATGTGCTCTGTAAATGCTGTTTTAATGAATATATATGTGTTTGAATGAGCGTGCATGTGCTGTGAAAATGCTGTTTGAATGTGTGAATATGTATTTGAATGAGCGAGTATGTGCTGTGCAAATGGTGTTTGAATGCGTGAATGTGTTTGCGCTATTATGTGCTGTGTAAATGGTGTTTGAATGCATGAATATGTGTTTGAATGAGCAACAATGTGCTGTGAAAATGCAGTTTGAATGTGTGAATATGTGTTTGAATTGCATTTATTTATTTATTTTATTTTATTTATTGTGCATTTGTAAGGTGCATATACATCAAGAAATTGGTTTTCAAAGCACCCACAGGGCAGAGAGGAGGGAACAGCAGAGCAGAAGGCAAATGAAATAACAATGAAGAACAGACACAGAGGCGGTCCTACTAAGCTTTGCGAGCATTCGGAACATGCAAGTGCAGAGAGAGAGAGAGAAGGGACAAGGGAAGCAGGTAAGTGCTAGAGGTTCCACAAAGGGGAAAGTGCCAGAAAGTTGGTTGCACGCAACAGATAAGTGACTGGCAGAGAACACCTGGTAAAGAATGGTCACCTGCCAATACAAGAAGTTCAGGCCTGTGGGACAATACAGGACAGTGAGTGCCCAAAGGCAAGTGCTGTGGCAGGGTGGAAACTGAAGGCGATTGGACGGAAGGCCAGGACCCAGAAAGACACATAAGGGTCCAGGCCACCAACCTCAGCGACTGTGGTGTTTAGCACGGGAGGGAAAGGGGGAAGGAGGAGGTGAAGAGGAAAGTCTTGAGGAGCTTCTGGAATTTGAGGCAATCCGGCTCAAGACGTAGCTGTAGGGAAAGGCTGTTCCAGAGGAGGGAGCCAGCCAAGGAAAGAGATTGGCCACCAGCTCGCTGCTTAGAAAAGTACTTCACTCACAGAGAGTTGGAGCCGGAAGAACGTAGAGATCTGTAGGTAGAGTATTTGGTGAGAGCAAGCTGTAGATAGCATGTTCCGTGGCCCCAGACAGCCTTATGGATGATGCAGATGGATTTTAATTTTATTCTTGAAGCAACAGGGAGCCAGTGGAGAGATTTTAGGGCTGGAGAGATACAGTCCCTGGGCTTGAGGCTAACGATAAGTCTCACAGCCCTATTTGGATAAGCTGGAGGGTGCGGAGAGAGGAAGAGGGTAGATTAAGGAAGAGGCTGTTGCAATAGTCCAACCTCGATAGTACCAGAGCTCTGGAGACATTGAGCTTCTGGGGAAAAGTGAAGAAAGGAAGGATACTGCTGAGGAGGTGGAGTTGGAAATGGGCCTTCTTGGCAAGATCCAGGATGTGAGGGAGGAAAGAGAGAGAGGAGTCGAAGATGACTCCAAGGTTTCTGGCTTCTGGTGAAGTAGAAGGGGGAGAGCCCATAGAGGGTGGCCAGAGTGAAGGGAGGAAAGAGGGAGCAGGAGTCGCAATAGGTTGGATCTCAGTCTTGCTGGCATTGAGGCAGAGGTCATTAGAGGCATTTTGGACTGCATAGCAGAAAGGCAGTCAGGAATGGTAGAGGAAGTAGGAAGAGGATCAGATGGAAGATTGAAGAAAAGTTGGGTGTCGTCTGCATAACACTGGAAGTGCAGGGAGAAAGTAGAGATAAGGTGAGCAAGCAGGGCGAGATAAACGTTAAAGAGCCAGGGTGAAAGGTAAATGCTGTATGAATGCGTGTTTGAATCAGCAAGTAAACGCTGTGTGAATGCGTTTTTGAATGAGCAAATAAATGCTGTGTGAATGCTGTTTGAATGCGCGTTTGAATGAGAGGGTAAATGCTGTGTGAATGCTATTTGAGGTGAATGCTGCAAGAAGTGTGTTTGAATCAGTGTATAATGTGGGTGAACTTGTGTTGGGTTTGTGCCAGCCTCAGAGGCTGATTTGGGCAGGGTGTGGTGTAGAGAAGCGGGGAGGATAAGGGAGGAGAGTTTTTTACTGGGCATTCATGATACTGTATCATAGATGCTCAATAAAAAATAAATGTCATGCCACAGTAAGGAATGACTGACTGTTTGCATGAAAATGTATTCTAGCCATCCAATAACATTTATCGTGCTTGCTTTAAAAGCATGATAAAGCAAGCATGATGAGTGTTATTGCATGGCTAGACTGGTATTTTGATGGAATAAGTCTACCCAATTCTTACTGTGTCATGACGTTTTTTACTGCCTTCTATGGAAGTGTATCATAGATGGCCAGTAAACATGTCATGGTACAGTAGGGCATTGCTAGACGTACTACACCAAACAGCCAGTTTAGGCACTTAATAACACTTATTATGCTTGCTTTAAAAACATGATTTTGATGCAATCTATATAGCCATTTCTGACTGTTGCATGAGATTTTTACTGGGCATAGATGGCCAGTAACAAATGTCATGCTACAATAAGAAATGGCAAGACTTACTACACTAAAATTCCAGTCTAAGCACGTAATAACATTTATCGTGTTTGCTTTAAAAGCTTGATAAAGCAAGCATGATCAGTGTTATTACATAGCTAGACCAACATTTCGATGCAATCAATCTAGCCATGCTTTACTATGGCATACCAAATTTTAATTGGGCATCTATCACACAGCAGGCATGACTAGACTGGCATTTTGGTGTAGCCAGGCTAGCTATAATTCCTTACTTTGGCATGGCATTTTTTACTGATCATCTTTGATTAAGGGAACATGATAAGTGTTATTATCTGTCTGAAATGGCGTGTATTGGAGCAGCCAGTTGAAATATGTTTTCTTATTGTGGCATTTTTAATGGCAAAGCTAACAGGAGTATGTTCTTATTTTTTCAGTGATATATATATATATCAAGGCGATGGAAGTGCCCTGCTCCTGGGACCCCATCTACATCGCACCTAGCTTGGGGGCCTTGTTGAAAATTGAGCAATTGAACCCTATGGTGGCTTGCCCTTTCCTAAATCATTCCACCTTGCTAGACCTGTGGAACACATTCCTTGCCTATCCATGATTGGCAGTTCAGATATGCTGGTCATTGAATTACATAATTTGGGATAGCAATAAAAACTGGGCATTGATTAAATGTGCATCCGCTGTGATTGTAGCATTACTATGTTCCTGTGAGGCCCAATTGGCTAACCTCGGTTTTTATTTGATGGTTAGCTATGAGCGATTAATGTTGTATTTGGCCCCCCTCACATGCCCCCTGATTGGTCGACTAATGACACTGGGCTAGCAAGACCTCTTACTCCCTTGCATGCCACAGAGAAATATGTGATTAGAAGTGTGGGGCCATTCAAGCGGCCTCAAGGCCAAATACTTCATTGGGTTAGTGGGGTTGATTGAAATGTCAACTTTGTAAGTTGGAACACAAGGGGTTTTTCCCACCTGTTAAACACAGACGGGTCAGTTTTTCAGTTGGGAAAATTCAACGTGTTCCTCTTTCAAGAAACTTGTCTCTATTCCACAGTACATATAGAAGGCTATCACCTCTACCAGATAATGGCTAATAAGGGCCAGCGGGGAAGACCCTATGAGGGCCTAATAATTGGTGTAAGGCAAGGTTTAGAATCCATCTACATTAATGTAACCAACAAGACCACCTCAGTACAAGTAGTAGAATTAAGATTGGGGGACGGTAACGAGAGGTACTCTTGTGTGATTGTGGATGTATATGCACCACCTAAGACACCTTCTCTGGATTACACACATGCCCTACTGGAGGAACTGCTATCTAGGATTGGGGGGGAGCAAGTGATAGTCAACTAATAATTCTAGGTGGAGATCTGAATGCCCACTGCATGGATGAACACGCGACAGCACGGTATCAAAATGTGTTTGAAAGAAGTAAAATGATGCAGAAGGGCAGTAACGCTATGGGCTTTCAATGGGTGAATTTCCTAAAGTAACTAGACCTTCTCTTATTGAATGGTCGCACCCAGGCGACTGCCCGGGTCAGTATACCTGCGGGATGAGCAAAGTAAGATCCACCTTGGATTCTTTTTTTGGTAACAATGCATGCCTGGAAAGGGTAGTTGAGTTGAGAGTTGAGCCTAAGGCTTTTAGCGATCATGTACATTTTGGCCTTAACAATAAGAGGCCAACAGCCAGTTGGAAACCATAGAGGCGCCTTAGGATTGTACCCTAACCACCCCGGCAACTGTATATGGTGGACGGTGGGCCATATATGTAAGGCAAATAGGGCCATCACCCGACTTACCCTTAGAGACATACCGGTACTTACAGTGGGTAGATCTTCTGGAAACGAGATTGAGATATGGCTCAGGACTTTAACCACAGAAACTGGACTGGACACCAAGGTCACTATGATAATAACTGAAATGCACGCCAATAGGTTTGACATCATCATCCGTGATGCCAAGAGGGCTTTGAGAAAGAAACTACATATCCTACGCAGAGCAAATTGCCCTGAACGTGAGAGGCACTGTAAGAGCAAAGCCATTACGATCGAATATAGATGCTGGGTTAAGCATTGGCCGTGCTCGATTATGAATAGCCAGTGCCAAAATCTGATTGCTGCCCTACGAAGCCGTGAGATTAAAACAATATGGAGGATACTATCCACCAATAAAGGCGAAAGGGCACACAAACTTGTTTATCCCATTCAGGAAAAAACTTGGTAAGGCACTTTAGTAATCCAGGCACTGCTACTAACAAAGAGGGCTGGCCATTCTCTGAGCTCAAGATTGAGCAGTTTATTCGAAAATCAAAGAGCTCTAGGGCCCTGAGCACTAATGGCCCGGCTAATGTCGTCTTAAAATCCGACCCGCTAGGATCGGCCAAAATTCTAAATATTTTATTTGTGTGGGTCTGCCTAGACCAAGAAATACCTAAATCCTGGAAACGGTCCATTCTCATTCCAGTATATAAAAAGGGGGACAGACTGCTTCTGGAAAATTACAGGCTGTTATCCCTCCTGTATGTGACAGGGAAAATCTTCTCGTCACTAGTCTTGAAGGCCCTGCAGACGGGACTAAACAAAATGTTGTCAAAAACACCCTGAATAGTTGAAATGATCAGATTTCGGCTGTATCAAAATTACTTACAGCCAAAAATGCTGAACATTTCAACCATTTGGTTTCTATTATAGCGAACAAGGGAAGCAGGAGTTGCGGGGGTGTCCCAAGCACCCTTCTTTACCATAATGGAATCCCCAGCATCCAAACCAACAATGTTTTCACACATAAAAAGAACAAAAAAAAAGAAAAGGACACTTCAGCGCCAGTTCCAATCCACATAAGTGAAGGGAACTGGTGCCGCAGGGACTCGGCGGCACACGGCGAAGTGTGCCACCAAAAGGTAAGTAAGGGGTTGGGGGGAGCGGGTCTACAAAGGCCATTTAGTTGTGGGGTGCTTATATCGAATACGAACATTTAGAATTCAACATTTTCGAATTCAAAATAATAACGTACATCCTTGCAGACCCGGGTCAAAGAAAGTCAGCTGTTGCAGTTCACCCAGACGGGATTTAGACGAGGTTGTTCTATTACCCACAACATTGGGGTTGTGGATAGGCTAACAAGGACTGCAGCTGAAAAGGGGGGGTCGGCCCTCTATATCGTGTTCTTCGACTTCCGGGCGGCATTCGATGGGTTCAATCATGAGAAGCTATGGAGCAAGTTGAGGGAGTGGGGATGCCCTGGTTGATTACTGGCAATTTTGAGAGGTCTGCACTCTAATACGGGGGAGAGTGAGGTTGGATGGTGCGGGAACCACCACAGCATGGTTTGAGATTAACACTGGAATCAAACAAGGATGCAACATGGCGCTTTTATAATTTAACTTATACTTGGCCAGCCTACCTGCGCGCCTATCTAAGGCTGGCGGATGCTGCCTGAAAATTGGGGGGAGTCTCCAAACCGTGCATTTTCTACACGGACGATTTGGTCATGTTTAATCATACTTACCGAGGTGCAAGGGACATGTTCACAGAACTTATAGCGTTCACAACTGAGAACAAGCTGTCAATCAACATGGAGAAACAAAAGCCATGTTGATAGCCCCCGGTAAGGTAAATAGACCCGCCTTTTACACGGGACTGGGTACTCTGAACTAAGTTGAAAAATATGTGTACCTGGGGTTAGAAATTAGCATTAAGAAGGATTACCCGTTCGTTATCAAATCCAAAAAAGCAAAGGCTAGGAGATTGACATCCATGATTGACAAATTTGCCTGCAAGACAGCTGGATTGTCGTTAGAGGGGATAATCATGCTATTTAAACAAAACTATTATTATATGGGCTGGAGGCCCTGGCTATGCACAATCTAAGCTGGTTGGAGAGGCTGAAGGGCCTATTTTGGAGAAGGCTATTAAAGCTTTCACCAGTAAACCCAGAGAAATATCTTTAATTTGAGTTGGGGTTAGTCTCCCTTAAGGGTTAATTGCTGATAAAAAGAGGTGAACTATACTTGAAAGCCAACACTAAGCCAAAATGTGAGTTGTTATTGATTGCTGGCAGAGATAGGAGGACTTCTACTAGCAGTAATAGGGGGTAGTTTACATGTTTGAATGACAAGTTAATTGAGTTAATAAACTGGTTCCCCGACTTTAGTCGTGATACCCGTTACGAAACGTTGAAGGCCAATTTATTTAGAAGGGTCGACCAATTGGATTGGGTGAATAATTACTCACATCTATGCACCCTCCGATCCCACAGGTATATGGTCAACGTAGTGATATGATATGATAGTTTATTTATATAGCGCCTATACACAATGTGTTTCAAAGTGCTTCAAGGCAAGCGAGAGAACAAGGGAAATTACAATGACATTCTTACAGGCCATAAACAGTAAGGATGTGAAACTAACTATCGTACTCAGCCTGACGACATTTCAGATAGTGCAAGAGCTAAGACATAGATAAGGAAGGAAGGGGGAGAGTGGGAAGGAAATGGAAACAGACAGGCGAGTACTCTACTAGGCCTGGCGACATTTCTGGTAGAGTCGGAGAAAACAAAAGGTGAGGGAGAGGGGTGCAGAAAGGGAGGGGTGGAACAAAACAAGCGACTATCGTACTAGGCCTGACGTCATTTCAGATAGTGCTGGAGGGCGGGGGGGAAACAAGTAAGGGAAGGAGACAGACGAGGTTGCTCTCATACTAGGTCCAGGGACACTTCTGATAGAGTAAGTGCATAGAAGAAAGTAAGGGGAGGAAGGGAGGAGATAGGAAAAGGGAGAAAGGGAGAAGATGAGAGAACACAGAGTAAGCAGTCAAAAAGAGTGGAGAAGCAAGAGGGGAGAGCGAATACAATTGCAGTAGTTAGTAGTAACACATAATGTTGCAAGCCTGGATTCAAGATGAAGATGGGAACAGCATGATTCAGGGTCACCATGAGAAAGGGTGACTCACAGTGAATCAATGAAGTTCATACAAGTCAAATCCAGCATTAGTCACAAGACGGTGATGCTGACGCTAGAATGTATCAGGACAGACTCCTGCAGAAGTAGGCTGGAGTGGGTTGATGGGGGAGCAGGGTAGAAGAATCTTCTAAGCACTTACTAAACAAAGAAAAATAGAAAGAGCTCCTGTTAGGTGAATACGTGATGCTCAAATGCACCCATCCCCAAATATTATAACATATACTTCCAGAGTTGTCGTTTATTTCACTGAACTTCAACCTCAAAAGGGAAGCACTTACTTCATTATTTACTAGTGCATCATTACTTAAAAACCCAAACCTACCTCCGACAGAGCCCCAGCCCCGCAGTTCGAAACATAATGTTGAAACTTAGAATAAACCAACTACCTCTTTTAGTGTTAAGCAATACCTTTAGAGGCCAGGATTTGCTGTATTTGAAAGGTCCCAGGTAAGATTGAACCCCCGCCCAACATGTATTCACAGAGTGTAAAGACTTGGGGGTAGTCTATACTTGTATATGGGGCAAATATGTTCATAACATAGGCTCTATTAAACCCACAGCATTTTGGAATTACTGCTTAAATTCAGAGTCATTGGGGGTACACGTTGACCTATATTGGATGTGGAGACACATTGTGAAATGTTTTACATCAGGAGGGACTAGTAGCCAGCTAATCGGTTAGTTGGGGTACAACAAACTTCTGGTCTGGTGAATGACCTCATTAACTTGTACTCAATCCCAAGGGTAGGCAATGTAGGCATGGGCATTAACTGATTTTACTATTCTATGATGTTGGTATTTTTTAGAGTTTCTGTGTTAAATGTTTTTAAAGTGGAACTTTGTATACTCTTAAGCCCTCATTGTCCATTGTACCCCCAAGTGTTCTGTCTGATGTGGCGTCTGTCATGTGATTTAGGGGCCGATTCATGGAACAAATATGCGCCGAAAATCCATGCGCAAGCAGGCGCAAGGGAGCGCAAGCGTGAGAAACGCAGCGCACGCGTGCGATTCAAGGAAGACGCTGCGCCCAATCCAGCCATGTCGCATGCAGGCATACACGGCGTGCGCTACGCGCACAGCAAAAGCGCACATAGCGCGGCGCACACAACCAAAGTGGGCGGAACAGTGGGCATAACACGCAGAATGGGGAACAACGCGTGAAAAAGAAGGCGTAACTGGGGAAGTACTGCAGGGAACTACACGGAACGCCCACACGCACGCGAACAACCCGTATTCATGGATCCGAATACAGGAAACCCGCGCACGGCAAAAGTCGCGCACAGGCGTCAACGCGTCCGCCACACGAAGGCAGGCGGAAGCGTCCCCGCGCACAGCTTAAAAGTGCGCGCAAACAACAAACGCGTATATACAGCTACGATGAATGCCCCATTTGTCGCAGCACTGATCGTGGGACACCGCAGGAGGAGGAGAATAGTCAGGGCACGCATTTTCGCACCACGGACAAGCCTTTTTGGGGTGCCTGACGACCAGGTCTATCGCAGGTATAGGTTTCCACCCCATATCATCCTAGACCTGGTCAGGGAGTGGGAAGATGACCTTACATCCCCCATCCTTTGCTCCCAAGCATTGAGCCCCTTGGAGAAGCTGCTCAATGTCCTGCATTTTTTGGCCACTGGGTCATTTCAGCGGACCACTTCCATAGTGGGGGTGGTCTCACAGGCCACGCAGTCACGCTGCCTACACCAGGTACTGGCAATCATGACAGCGCGCCCCTCAGTCCGCAGGCACACATACATGCCCAGAACACCCGCAGAAAGGCAGGCCGTTGTCCTGGATTTTTTCAGGGTGGCACACTTCGCCAAAGTGCTCGGTGCCATAGATTGCACCCATGTGGCCCTACGTCCACCTAGGGCCACTGAGCACATCTACCGAAACCGCAAGCACTGGCATTCCATCAATGTACAGGTGGTATGCGATGCAAAGGGAATCATCACCTCTGTCTATGCAAACTACCCTGGCTCCACCCATGGCAGTTTCATATACAGAATGTCCGCCCTGAGCCGGGCCCTGGAAGCTGGGCAACATGGCGACACATGGCTCCTAGGTCAGTACAAATGCCCTTGCACATGCATGCAAGTCACACACAGACAAATATCCAAACCCTAATAATCTCAACTATTATCACCTCCCCAGGGGACAGTGCCTACCCTCTGAGCAACCACATGATGACGCCAATCCGGAACCCCACCAAACCGCCCCAGGTAAGATACAACGCCGCCCATATTGCAACCAGGGGCATAGTGGAGCGCACATTCGGAGTGCTCAAGTCACGTTTCCGCTCCCTTGACCGCTCTGGTGGGCAACTACTCTATGCACCACCAGTATTGTGCAGGATCATTGTGGCAGCATGTGTCCTGCACAATGTTGCAACACGGCAGGGCGTCCCGGTGGACATGGTGGTGCCCCCACATCCCCAACCACAGGCACAGGTGCTGCCCATGGGAGGGGACAGGGCACGTGGCGAGGAAGCCCGGACCCAGCTTGTGGCCACATTTTTCACCTAAACTCCCACCCCTGCAGAGTGCACACAGGCCTGGCACATACCAGGTGACAATCGATGATGACAAAGAGACAGTCAACTGTCACAACCCTACCACCCTGAGATAGTTGCCATGGAAGTGCCACATCGTCTGCATCCCTAGCTACTTAAACACAAGCTATCCTGTGTGACCAAAAGGCACACATATGACATATGACATGATATGGCCTATGCACAAGTATTTCAAGGTGCGATGAGGCAGGGAGGGGGGAACAAGGGAAGACAGACAACGGTAGTACTAGGCCAGGTGTCATTGAGATTGTGCAAGTGCAGGGGTAGGGGGAAGGGAAAAGTGCAAGGGGAAGGGGGGGAGTGCAGTACAGGGGAAGTAGCCCAAAAAAAATACATAGGTCGGCTGGTGGCAACTGCAAAGGTAAGTGCAGACAAGTGCTGGGAAGGGTGGGCTGTAGGGATAGAGAGACAGTACCACAGTGCAGGGGTTGCCAGGGAGGCAGTGCAAATGGAGAGTGGCTGGTCCAGGGACTGAGGTCGGTGAGAGTGGCCCAGTTGCATCTCCAGTGCAGTTCCAGTGAAGAATTCTGCAAGGGAGAGGCAGAGAGAAAGCAGAAGCAAAGAGGAAGGTCTTGAGGTGCTTCCAGAACTGGAGATGGTTCCCCTCAAGTTCAAGTGAGGCAGGAAGGCTGTTCCAGAGGGAGGGCCCTGCCGCGGAGAGAGATCTACCCCCAGCTATTTGCTCTGAGAAGCGGATGACCCTGACATGCAAGGTGTGCATCACACACACCTGCAAAACAGGTCATGGCCATCACTGTCATGTCAATCAAACCCTCCCAAACCACAACATGACATGGCAAGCAATACCCATACACCAACACAGTAAAGATAAGGTACAAATTGCCATGTCCTAAATGTACAGTGGCATGAGACAATGATGCCTGACCCGGAATCAGATGAAATGACAGACCAACAAAATCTCCCACCCAAAATAAGTAATTTCCAAATGCATTACAAGAGTCGTAGACGTAACATAACAATGAATGCCTGTCTAAGTGCACATTGTGCATTGCAAAATCAACACTGCAGCTCATGTGTGCAGTGTCCTACTCCTGCAACACACTGCTCAGCGCACAGCACAGTGAACAGCCATTGTGTGTGATGCACACCCTGAGCATCACATCTAAGTGACAGACCACATCAAACAGCAAATTAGGCATGTACAGGATCCATAATCGGTCACAGAACATGTGCTGCAGGGACACAGTGGGCACCAGAAGGCAAACAGTGTAGACGTGGATATGCAAGGGTGGGAGTACATGTAGTGCATCAGAGTGCAAGTGTGTGGTTCTGCAAGGACATGCACTCCACATATGCATGTGCACTCAAGTGACCATTAGTATTCTCTACACATCACATGTGAACATTCACCATGTGTACACCCCAGCATGTCAAACCACAACTATCCCCTCGCACCAGAAAGGTAAACACAACACATGAACAGGCATTGATCAGCAGAACACAACATGTACATAGAATACCACCATTACAATGTCAGAGTTCCCATCACACTGCAGGGCAAGGCAACTATCAACAACAACCCCCCCCTCACAAATGTCCATGACCCACTGAACAACTGCACCTGGGTCATGGAGCCTTCAAACCTCAATTCCACCTGGCCACCTTTTTGTGTGTAAAAAGGTGCCTGCACCCTCATAATCAATGTCCAAAATCACAAAATCCAAGCTAGAAAAACGAACCAGAACACCCTCCAGTAGATGACTTGACGTAGCAGTACCTCACAAAGGCCAAGTACTACCACAATGATGTAACAACCAAGGTAGCACAGCAAAACAATGTCACGACAGGATGTGAAACATGTGTGGTACATGACATAGTATGATGCACCAAGAACGGATGTGTACTGTCACAGGTCCCCTGTACAGGCGCGGGAGTGTCACGAAACAACCACCCCCACCATGTCCCGGGTGCCTGCAAGGTCAAACTCACACAGGCCCCTGAAACCCTGGTGGGGAAGGAGGTTCAGGGATATGGAGTCAGGACAGGTGTTGACACACTGGATGACTGGAATGAGTGGCAGGAGAGGGGAGGAGGAATGACACATGAAACTAGGGAATGCGCCAAAATGTACTACCTGCATGAACACATACACAATCCAAACAAACTTGGACATCATTGTCATGGCCTTTTGTAGTCCAGGCTCAGGAGTGGTACGAACCAACCACCCCCTCTAGGGTTTTGGCGCCTGCAAGTTCGGGGCTTACACAGGCATCCGCAACCCCAGCGGGGAAAGAGGGTCAGGGAACGTTGCTTGGATAGGTACGGGAAGCAGGAACACCGGGTAGAGGGTACAGGGTTCAAAATTGCATAGGATCACAGGTGATTAGGGAGAAAAAACATACCAAATTGAACCGCACATACATCCATGCATTAGTATACTCCCCAGCAAGCCTATGCAGAGCAGTTCGAAAGAAAAACAACAAGACACTTAGCTCTGGTTTTGAGTGCTGGCCTCCTGCCTGCGCACTCTCAGGTCCGGTTACAGGAGCACTGCAATGCTGCAAAGAGAGCCACAGTCAACAACCTGTACGTGCTAATTACACAAAAACACAACACCAAACATGCCCCATAGCAACAAACTACTCTACAAACAGACAATCTGGTGTAGATGCTTCGTACCCATATATAACATCACCCCTGTGACGGGTCATACACAGTCAATGCAGTAAGTCAGCCGCTGGTGGGTGCGTGGCAAATGGAACACCAATGTGTCACAATTCGCACAACATGCAATGTTCCCTGGGTAAGCAGACAGACCCATATAGCAAGCCATGACTTCAGAGCAAGTTGCGTACCACCATGACCGAAACAAAGTTGGCAGTGCATCTATCATAAAGTACATGGAAAAGACATGCATTGCACCCGAGTATGTCCCTTGCTGTATGTCCCTGTGAGCTGCCCCTTTCCATGTCTCGGAAGGCTACATGGTTGATACAAGTGCCTCAATGGACCTTGGTGTACCGGAGGGTATGTGCCACTGCCCCTGCATGTGTCCCAGACAACCCTACTATCAACAGCCATCAGTCCACCAACACATCTGAGCTGCATTGAGTGCTTCAACCCCAATATTCGTCTAAGCTCACCCTCAGTGCTGTGACTAAGCCTGCATGTGCAACTCGCCTGGTGCAAGCTTTGCTGTGTCGTGGCCTCCCTGTGCTGCTCACCTTGCCTGGAGTTCCTTGGAACATGTCAGCAGTTCTAGGATGTGGGTCTGCAATCCCTGTGCCTCTGCTTGTGCACACATGTGCATGTGGGCACCAACAAACGGGTCCAGAATTCCGTCGTCCAATGGGCCATGTCTGCTGGCAAAGGTGCTCTGGAGGCTCATCCCCCTGCAGAAAGGGCATGAAACACATGATTAATGCTTCAAAGTCATCTGTGTGTGTCTCATCAGGCATCTCATTACTTGACCATGTCAGAGAGTCACATCACAAATCACACCATCAGTCCGTCTTTCACATCCAAAGTGTGGAACACTATCTACAGCATGAATTGCAACAAGCACGTGTACAGGAAAGATATGAAACATACTACACAATGCATAGTAATCAATGTACACATTAATCATGACACACCCCATCTAGCAAAAGCTGAACAGTGGACAATAACACCAAAATCATCCCCACTAGGGGTGTCAACACAAGTCACACAGCACCAGACATGCCACAGATATGACAGTCCAAAGCCCTTGTGTAATATTCTGTAACACCGAACCATCCTTGCGAGCCCATGGATAAGGGAGGCAGGAGTGGCATATGTGAGTCAAGGACCCCAAGCAGCAAACACATGCACAAGACAAGCCTGAAGGGCCCAGCTGGAACAGACAGTGGATGCCTTCGAAAGCCACAAAGCACCGCACCGTCACATGAAAGCACAATAGACTAGCAATTTTAAACTAAATCAACTATTAACTAATTACACTAACAATGGAAAACCTACATTACCTAATGAAACTAACTATCAAACAGAAACTTAACTAACTAAACTAAAAGAAAAATCAAAAATGGCCACATATGACCCGGGGGGGAGGGGAGGCACCCAGGAGGGGGGAGGTACAGGGTGCTGCTCAACATCCACATGTGATGATGCTGAGCCAAAAAAAAAACCTCCATGGGCTCAACGCCTGCACAGCCCGACCTATGTGGGAGATAGATGGTCGTCCGAGTCTGGCTCATCCTGTAAAGGAGGACGTGGCACAGTAGCCTGGCCACGCCTAGCCGCAGCTTGCCCCTCGTCGGCAGTAAGTCTGCCGGACGGGTGAGCCTGGTTCTGTGTGGCGATGTGACATAGGTCTGCATGCAGAATCTCACGTGATACACGTGCTTCCTCTTGCAAGGTAGCACGTGTAACACAGAGTTCCTCCTGCAAGGCCTGGCTGGACAACCGCTGCACCTCCCGGCAAGCCTGTAGCTCAGCCGAGATGGTACGCTCAAGCTGTCCAAACCTCTCCTCTGCCTGCTGCCTCACCCAGAGTGGATCTGAGGGAAGCATACTCCTCCCTCAGGGCATCCATGTGCGCCTCTGTGTGAGCAGCAATTGCTTGACGCAGAGACAAACATTTCAGCATGCCGTGCCCTGTCTGAGGCCGCCATGCCCAGCCTGAGCGAGCGGGCCATGGACCGTGCCGCCTGCTGCTGGAGAAGCACCTGCCTAGCAGGGGGGAGCACAGATCGGGCCACACGCTCCATGCTCTCAGCAATGTTCTCCATTGCTGCCCCCTGCCCTTCGGAATTGGCAGTCATGTCTTGCTCCCACTCAGTATACAGCAGTTGCGCGCGGCGACCGCATTGCCGGGCTTGACCCCTGCGGGACCCAAGGACCGGAGGTCCTCGCTGTGTTGGCACCGCCCACGGCTGCACGACTACATGCCCCCGTCGACGTGATGTCCCAGGCACATCAGTGACTGGTGTGGAGGGTGACCCTGCGTTCCGATCCACCACGGGCGGAGGAACCAAGACTGTCTGATCCCTCAGTGCAGGGGTCGCAGACAGAGGAGTGCCCACATCAGAATCACTCACCCCTGACACATGGACTTGATGCTCATCCAACTCAACATGGACGTCAGAGTCGTGATCAAGGCTGGACTCATAGGCAGCCAGAGACAAGATGGACTGCAGCACTTGGGGGTTTTCGTGGCCTACCACCCCACGACCCCCACTAGTGCCGGGTTGATGTGGTGTTACCAACCCTGTGTCTGGCATGACAACACCATCCTCCGCCTCCATTGCATCATCACCTGAAAAATAGAGAAAAAAAAGGTCACTACACATGTCAGAAGCACACGACACACACACACACCGAGAGCAAACGCATCCGGCAGACATGTGACACACAACATATAACCTGGCATGCATGCTGGGTCAACTTTGAATAGCTTCTGTGATCAGACCTGTTGAAAGGTGGCAGTTTCCATGGAAGTGGGTCTATGCAGTGCAGAAAATGTGTACGCCACTCACTACCTACATGTACAAGCACTCCATGGTGTGTGCCACGAAAATGTGAAGGCAGTGCAATGTCAAATTCAGACATCATTGTGCAGTCAATGTGTACCATATCTAGAAGCCAAGCACCCCTCCACCCCAGTACCAAAGCAGGGATGCCTAGCATGGTATCAAAAGGCTGACCATACACCTGTGTATTGACAGGCAGTGTTGACTGGCATCAACAGCTTAATGTGATTCAAATGACAACACTGCAAATGATGCTGGGACAGTAGGCAGGACACATGATGAAAACTCCGGAGGCCGCCCACGTGTGAAGAAGACACAACAAGAGTTGGACAGAGTCATTGGCCATTGAACAGGCTGAGGCCTGTGAGCCACACAGATTGTCAGAGCCTAAACATGTGTGCAACGCAGGACTGAGCCACAGTTGACATGGGAAGGCTGATGAGATGGCAGGCAATGTATGTAACCAAGGACTTATATTACAGTGATCATCCAGTCAAGGACACATAGGGGCATGCGTGCAATGCACATGGAGCATGAATGGGCACTCATGTCCCTGCGGGACATCTGACCCATGCACAGTACAAGTGAGATACCCTGCATCGAGTACTAAGGTTGTACCACACGGCATATGTCTGGCAGATTCTACGCTGGAAGTTAGCATCTACACAGGACACATGAACAAGAAACTACACATTGGCAAGATTGAAGCAGACCAGTGCAAAGGTGGAACTGGGGTGCAGAGTGGCGGAGGAGGGGCAAGGGAGCATGCCTACATGGAGTCCCGCATGCAGGCAGAGGAGACATGCATGACGGAAGCATTGCATTACTTACACATCAGAACCATGTACACGTGACATGTAGCAGCAATCATGCACAACACATCCCACAAGTGAAACACACACGTCGTCAACAAACACGCATCAACACTCACTGGACTGCGCATCAAAGTCCAGCATCTCTCCCACTCCTTCGACCAATTCAGGTGGTATGAACTCTGCAACGAGAGCCTCATGCGGAGTGAGCTCTTTCTCCTCTGGTGCAGGTCCACTGCCAGTCACCAGAGTCAAGTTGTAATTAGAGGCACGCTTAGCCTTAGTGCTGCGCTTGATGTCATTCCAACGCTTTTTGCACTCTTGCGCCGTGCGCACCTCATGGCCGAATGAACTGACATGTTCCGCAACATGCTTCCAGTGGGTGTCACGTTGGGCAGCCGTAGTCTGACTATTGGCACCCACTAGCATGTCACGGCTGTGGCCCCGCACGTAGTCCACGAGGAAGTCCAGTTCCTGCTTACAGAAAGGCTTCTTCCTCGACGTGCAGGAGGTCGTGGCTGTGTGTGGGGTCCCAGCCTGTGCTGCAGGTGCAACCTTCCTCCTCTTGGACTGTGGCGCAGACCCTGGCTGGCTAATGCCGCCCTGACCAGTATGGCCAGTGGGTTCGGTGGATTGAGCCAAGGGAGTGGCAGGTGGAGGGATGACCAAAGGCCTGACTCGTGTCAGTGGCAGCTGGGTGCCCACTAATGGACCCTGCGCAGCAACATCAGCTGTGGCAGAGTCATTGACCGCAACGGTCCTGGTTGGCAGACTCACAACCGGGGTGGTGTTGGGTGCATCTGCCCCTGCACTTGCCAACACCCGGCTGTTCAAGGCAGCAGATGACATGACTGCCCCAGGGACACGTGTCTTGGTCTGAGCAGCCCGGCCTGCCCCTATGGTTTCCCCCCTGGCCTGTTGGAGATCTACCAAGGGCTCTTCAAGTGCCAACACAGCCTGCGCTGGCAGACCCTGAGCCTAGGTGGCAGTGTCCACAGCTGCACCTGCAGCTACCACTACCCTTGGGCCCGTGGCAGTCGATGGAACGGACTGCCGGGTCGAACGGGTGCCAGTGCCAGATGCAGGAGCTGCATCCCCCGGAACCACAGGGGGTGGTGGCATGACTGCACCGGCACATGGCACAACATTGTGCTCAAGTGGCGCACCCCTGCCTCTTCCCCCTCTGTGGCCGCCCTGGACACCCTGGAGTCCCCCTACTCCCTGGTCACCACGGCCACGTCCCCGACCATGACCGCCATGAGGAGGACGCCCAGCTGAGGCGCCCCTCACCTTTGGTGGCCTCTCAACCATGGCACTGATGTAGAAGTGCTGACACAGATGGAGTGGTGCCAATGGGGGGGTACACCACAATTGACCTGGGCAATTGGGGTGAAGGGGGTGGGAAGCAAGATGTTAACAGCCCCCCTGCACCTGCAAGGCTGTATGTGACCCCGGTGATGTGGTGACCGGTCACGCAACGCTCAGGCACCCCAAAACTGCAGTAAAACCGTGCACGCAACGTGCAGCCTACGTGCGTGGATTCAACCTCCCGCAGTACGCGGTGGCACCCAGTAACACGAATAACGCGTACGCGTGGGACACGCAGGCTACTATGACATCGAAAATGGGTGCGATACACATGGGCACCCGCAGTGGGAAAAAGAGCGTGTGCGACTCACCGTCTGACTAGCGCGATGCAGAAAAACACACGTAGCCAATACCCCCGCCAAAAGAAGAGATACGTCCTTGATAGCTGTGAAGTTTTGATGGCGCGCGAAACAACAGGAAGCAGCAACAAACGTCGGTCTCCACGAAAGGCACATACAGCGAACTGCTGGGCCCGCTCACCTTTAACCCGTGCTGAGCATGCGCGCGTCACGTCACTTACACGCATGGGCCCTTTCCTCGTATTACATGCGGACGTGCAGTTTTTCACGCGCGCTGAAATGCCCATGCATGCCTGTACGCGTCACGTCACAGGGGCGCTTGCGCTTGAGGGGCCTTCTGTCCAATGAAAATGCGTATGCGTGCAGACGCGCTTATGCGCTAAGGGCCTTTCCTCGAATTACACGCTGACGTGCCGAATTTTCACGTGCCAAATCACTCCGTATCAAGCTGGCCACGAGTAAGCACACGGAAGACCACGCTCCAGCCCAGAAGGCCGAACTACTGCCCCTCAGAGCCCCGAGCACGCTCCCACCTGCCATCTGCTGCTGCCTGACTGCCTGCTGCCCACGTGCCCTGCCATTTGCTGCCTGCACATCAGCCAGGGGTGCTGTTGCTGTGACCACCCCTGCTGGAACCGAAGACTCCCGACTGGGATTCCATCGCTCCACAGCCCAGCCCCAGGACCCATTTGCCCACCCACTCCTGCCTCTGGGGTTGTCATGTCGGGGCAAACACCATCTGAGACCACTGACAACCCCCGGCCAGAGAGGCAGAGGGGCACCAGCTTCAGTGCCACCAAAGTTGGTGTCCTGGTGGAGCAAGTCCTGGGGCAGTATGATGCCCTCTTCGGAGGTTCCCGCGCCGACAAGGATGGACGGACTCGGATCTGGACTGACATCGTGACTGCCATCAACGCAGAGGGGGTGGCAGTCCGCGACTTACAACATGTCAAGAAGCGCTGGGAGGACTTCAGGCCCAGGACCCTGAACAAGGCCCGGCGCCTCTTGAAGGCAGCGGATGCCAAGGGGCGCTGGGGCCACTTGTCGGAAGAACAGATGAGGGTCCTGGAACGCATATCCCCAGCGCTCCACGTCCAGGTCCTTGAGAGGCAGACCCGTCTGGAGTCGAGCGGTAAGTGTACATGCATCCTGATTGTGAGATGTGCGTGTGGTGATTTTTCAGTGGTGTGCAGGTTGCACATCTGTTTGTATGGGGTCGAGTATGGGTGGGGGTGTACAGGGCCGTGGGGCTAACACATGCGAGGGCTAGAATGTGTGAGACATGGATGGTGCTTGTGTGTGTAGGCTTGCATGTCAAATGCAGTTGTGTGGGCACACATGTTTGGATGAATGTGTATGTAAGTAGACATGTCCGTGATGTCACGCATGTATGTTGTTTTCAGCTGCATGTATCAGCACTGTGTACATGTGCATCTGTGTGTATTTGACAAGGGTGCAACAGTGATGCAACATGGATGCATGTGACAGCGCTATGTGGAAGCCTGATCGGCAGATGTGACATGGATGCCCATCTGAACACTGCGACACTTGGCAGAGGTGTACACATGCATGCAAGTGTGGTGGTGTGTGTACATGCGTGGTGCACTTCCTGTGTTGCATGTGATGTCTGGCTCACCTTTGCCTGCTCATGCTGTTGTATGTGTATGGATGGTGCTGGCAGTTGCGATATGGCTGTGGTATGGCTCATGTGTGCGAGTTGAAATGACATGTGTGTTGGGGATTGTGATGACATGTCTGAGGTTTGCCAATGCCACTCATGTACAACTGTCATATGTGTATGTGTCCATTGTACAGTGCCCTGATGCCTGTGTTTTATTTCTCCCTGTCTGCAGCGTCAACTGATGAAGAGGGCAGAGAAGGTGCTGTGGAGCACAGCGGCGGGGATCCCACCGCCAGCCGGAGACGCAAGGCCCGGCTCCCCTCCCATGTTGTCATCTCGTCGGGGAGTGAGGAGTCCGGTGCCGCATCCCAGGCCGCAGCTGCCGGGGGGAGGTCCAAGAGGCGGAGGTTGGAGTTGGACTCCTCGGCAGCAGAAGGGGCAGCTGGGACCCCACAGGGCCCAACAGGGGAAGATGGCACGGAGTCATCCAGGTTGGTGGGGGGTTTGGTGGAGGAGCAGGCCGTGCAAGCAACAGAGACGGGGTCTGGAGGTGGGGATCCCACTGGTGCTAGTGGTCCAGTGCAGGACCAGGGACAGGAGGCAGCACAGGCCGCCGCGGAGGTGCCTGTGTGCAATCCTGTCCCTGATCCTGTCCCTGCATCATCTTGCACCAGCAGGGATGCCTACGTCCAGACCCGTTTTCAGGCAGGGGATGAGCTCACGACAACTGGCCTTCCTCTGCCTGCGGACGTGGCTATCCCAGTCCGGGTTGAGCCTGTTCTGAGTGGTGTGGCGTTGCGTCAACGGGCCATGCGAGGTGACCTGCAGTCTTTTCATGAGGAGACTGCACGTCATCTCGAATGGCTCGTTGACCATGTCCGCCTGCTGGGACAGGTCACCCAGGCCGGATTCCTCCGTATGATGGGGCTTGCTACGACCCCCTCCTCAACTGAACCCCCTACGCGCCAGTCGTCCTCCGTGCCATCTTCCCACCCATCAGTCACCTGGGTGCCCTGTGGAGCTGCCTCTGACGGTGCGGCCAGGCTGGTGGAGGAGGCATCCCTGCCACAGTCGGGAGTCGGACGTCCAGCAGGGGTGGCCACATCAACGACTGCACCCCAGCCGGCGGAGGATGTGCAGGCAGCAGGAGGCAGTGCACGGGCAGAGGCACAGCAGCAGCAGCAACGTGGTGGGAGCCATGAAGGCTCGGGGCCTTCAACATCGGAGGGGCAGGCATCGGCCGGAGGGCAGGAGGACCCAGGACAGAGAGTGTCTTCCGTGTGGCAGCGGTTGGGCCACACCATAGATGCGGAGCGGCAGCGGGCGGAAGAGGCACGGCTCACAATGGTCAGGGCGGAGAACTCCATGCGGAGGGCACTGAGGCGGGCCGAGTGCCTCGAGGCAATCCGCAGGGGTTTGGAGGTGGACACGTCGACGGCACTGCGGACCCTCGGGGCCATGGAGGAGGACCGCCGCCGGGACATTGAGCAGGAGTTCGATGATGCCCTGGCCCGGGACATCCAAAAGTGAGCCGTCAAACTAGCCCACTGCCCTTGTACATAGTTATGTAGGTAGTGTTAGGTTTCATTTTTTTTTGGATTTATTTTGGACCTTTTGGACATTGGCCACATTTTTGTATATAGTTTATTTTATTAGTTAGTGTAGTTAGATAGGTTTCCTTTCTTTTGTTGGGATAATGGACCCTGGCTTGTTCGTATGTACATAGTTCACTGTTGGATTGTATTTTTCTTTCACATCTTAACCATGGAGCAATGGCTTTCTTTTTTATTTCCCATTGGATTTTGTTTTGTGGACAGTGACTTTGGACACCATTACTTTGGATTTTGATTTTTGGTTTTGCTTTTTTTCATGGACATGCTTCTTTTCATTTTTGTACATTCCCATTTACATTTCTTTATTTTTGATTCTATTTATGTTTCCTTTAATACATATTTTTTTTTATCAAACTTCAATGTGTAGTATCATCTCATTGCTTTCATGCATATCATGATATGGGTTTTGAGATTCACTGACACCCATTGGGTGTATGTGAGGGAAATGTGTTTGTTTCGGAGCTTGCAATTGGTGTTCTGTCATGTAATTGCCAATTATGAGTGGGTAGATGCAATACTCGGGTGGGTGTTTTGCATTTGGAGGCGGACCATAGGGACCAGGGATCTAGATTGTGATGACATGTTGGCTGGGGAACATGAGTTGGACATGGGTGGGGGCCTGGTGGTGGGTGCCCCTGCACTGCTAGGGAGTGGGGGGGGTGGGAGACATGGGTGGGGGCCTGGTGGAGGGTGCCCCTACACTGCTGAGGGGTGGGGGTGGTGGGAGACATGGGTGGGGGCCTGGTGGAGGGTGCCCCTGCACTGCTGGGGGGTGGGGGTGGGGAACATGAGTTGGACATGGGTGGGGGCCTGGTGGTGGGTGCCCCTGCACTGCTGGGGGGTGGGGGGGTGGGAGACATGGGTGGGGGCCTGCTGGCAGGTGCCCCACAGTGCTGGGGGGTGGGGGTGGTGGGGAACATGAGTTGGACATGGGTGGGGGCCTGGTGGTGGGTGCCCCTGCACTGCTGGGGGGTGGGGGGGTGGGAGACATGAGTTGGACATGGGTGGGGGCCTGGTGGAGGGTGCCCCTGCACTGCTGGGGGGTGGGGGGTGGGAGACATGGGTGGGGGCCTGGTGGAGGGTGCCCCTGCACTGCTGGGGGGTGGGGGAGGTGGGGAACATGAGTTGGACATGGGTGGGGGCCTGCTGGCAGGTGCCCCACAGTGCTGGGGGGTGGGGGTGGTGGGGAACATGAGTTGGACATGGGTGGGGGCCTGCTGGCAGGTGCCCCACAGTGCTGGGGGGTGGGGGGGTGGGGAACATGAGTTGGACATGGGTGGGGGCCTGGTGGAGGGTGCCCCTGCACTGCTGGGGGGTGGGGGGTGGGAGACATGGGTGGGGGCCTGGTGGAGGGTGCCCCTGCACTGCTGGGGGGTGGGGGAGGTGGGAGACATGGGTGGGGGCCTGGTGGAGGGTGCCCCTGCACTGCTGGGGGGTGGGGGGGTGGGAGACATGGGTGGGGGCCTGCTGGCAGGTGCCCCACAGTGCTGGGGGGTGGGGGGGTGGGGAACATGAGTTGGACATGGGTGGGGGCCTGGTGGTGGGTGCCCCTGCACTGCTGGGGGGTGGGGGGGTGGGAGACATGGGTGGAGGCCTGCTGGCAGGTGCCCCACAGTGCTGGGGGGTGGGGGTGGTGGGGAACATGAGTTGGACATGGGTGGGGGCCTGGTGGTGGGTGCCCCTGCACTGCTGGGGGGTGGGGGGGTTGGGAGACATGGGTGGGGGCCTGGTGGAGGGTGCCCCTGCACTGCTGGGGGGTGGGGTGGTGGGAGACATGGGTGGGGGCCTGGTGGTGGGTGCCCCTGCACTGCTGGTGGGTGGAGGTGGTGGGGAACATGAGTTGGACATGGGTGGGGGCCTGCTGGCAGGTGCCCCACAGTGCTGGGGGGTGGGGGGGAACATGAGTTGGACATGGGTGGGGGCCTGCTGGCAGGTGCCCCACAGTGCTGGGGGTTGGGGGGGGTGGGAGACATTGGTGGGGGCCTGCTGGCAGGTGCCCCACAGTGCTGGGGGGTGGGGGTGTTGGGGAACATGAGTTGGACATGGGTGGGGGCCTGGTGGTGGGTGCCCCTGCACTGCTGGGGGGTGGGGAGGTGGGAGACATGGGTGGGGGCCTGCTGGCAGGTGCCCCACAGTGCTGGGGGGTGGGGGTGGTGGGGAACATGAGTTGGACATGGGTGGGGGCCTGCTGGCAGGTGCCCCACAGTGCTGGGGGGTGGGGGGGGGTGGGAAACATGAGTTGGACATGGGTGGGGGCCTGCTGGCAGGTGCCCCACAGTGCTGGGGGTGGGGGGGGTGGGAGACATGGGTGGGGGCCTGCTGGCAGGTGCCCCACAGTGCTGGGGGGTGGGGGTGGTGGGGAACATGAGTTGGACATGGGTGGGGGCCTGGTGGTGGGTGCCCCTGCACTGCTGGGGGGTGGGGGGGTGGGAGACATGGGTGGGGGCCTGGTGGAGGGTGCCCCTGCACTGCTGGGGGTGGGGGGGTGGGAGACATGGGTGTGGGCCTGCTGGCAGGTGCCCCACAGTGCTGGGGGGTGGGGGTGGTGGGGCACATGAGTTGGACATGGGTGGGGGCCTGGTGGTGTGTGCCCCTGCACTGCTGGGAGGTAGGGGGGGTGGGAGACATGGGTGGGGGCCTGCTGGCAGGTGCCCCACAGTGCTGGGGGATGGGGGTGGTGGGGAACATGAGTTGGACATGGGCGGGGGCCTGCTGGCAGGTGCCCCACAGTGCTGGGGGGTGGGGGGTGGGAGACATGGGTGGGGGCCTGCTGGCAGGTGCCCCTGCACTGCTGGGGGGTGGAGGGTGGGAGACATGGGTGGGGGCCTGCTGGCAGGTGCCCCACAGTGCTGGGGGTGGGGGGTGGGAGACATGGGTGGGGGCCTGCTGGCAGGTGCCCCTGCACTGCTGGGGGGTGGGGGGGTGGGAGACATGGGTGGGGGCCTGCTGGCAGGTGCCCCACAGTGCTGGGGGGGTGGGGGGGTGGGGAACATGAGTTGGACATGGGTGGGGGCCTGCTGGCAGGTGCCCCACAGTGCTGGGGGGTGGGGGTGTTGGGGAACATGAGTTGGACATGGGTGGGGGCCTGGTTGTGGGTGCCCCTGCACTGCTGGGGGGTGGGGGGGTGGGAGACAACCGTGGGGGCCTGGTGGAGGGTGCCCCTGCACTGCTGGGGGGCGGGAGACATGGGTGGGGGCCTGGTGGAGGGTGCCCCTGGTGGCTGGGGGTGCAGGGGGACATGCGTTGGTGGGCAGTAGTGCAAGTTGACATGTGGGTTGGCTGGGGGCATGGCCATGGTGGATGGGGTGCCTGCAGGACATGTGCAGGGTAGGCCCCTGTGGTGTGAGCCATCTGCAGGGGCCGTGGAGGGGGTAGAGGGAACACCTGGGAGGACCCACACGTGCAATTCACATGTGGTGCTCCCTGCGCACCCCTGTAATACACGTACCCTGATGGAGTCGCGTGTGGAACTTCCCGCGCACCCCTGAAATACACGTACCCTGCTGGAATCGCGTGTGGAACTTCCCGCGCACCCCTGTAATACGCGTACCCTGCTCGCACGGGGCCAATCGCGTGTGGAACTTCCCCCGCACCCCTGAAATACACGTACCCTGCTGATGTTGCGTGTGAAACTTCCCCTGCACCTCGAAATACACGTACCCTGCTGAAATTGCGTGTGGAACTTCCCACACACCCCTGAAATATGCGTACCCTGCTGAAATCGCGTGTGGAACTTCCCGCGCACCCCTGAAATACACGTACCCTGCTGGAATCGCGTGTGGAACTTCCCGCGCACACCTGAAATACGCGTACCCTGCTCGCACGGGGCCAATCGCGTGTGGAACTTCCCGCGCACCCCTGAAATACACATAATCTGCTGATGTTGCGTGTGAAACTTCCCCCGCACCCCGAAATACACATACCCTGCTGAAATTGCATGTGGAACTTCCCGCGCACCTCTGAAATACGCGTACCCTGCTGAAATTGGATGTGGAACTTGCCGCGCACCCCTGAAATACACGTACCCTGCTGGAATCGCGTGTGGAACTTCCCGCGCACCCCTGAAATACGCGTACCCTGCTCGCACGGGGCCAATCGCGTGTGGAACTTCCCGCGCACCCCTGAAATACACGTACCCTGCTGAAATCGCGTGTGGAACTTCCCACGCACCCCTGAAATACACGTACCCTGCGGCAATCGCGTGTGGAACTTCCCGCGCACCCCTGAAATACGCGTACCCTGCTCGCACGGGGCCAATCGCGTGAGGTACTTCCCACGCACCCCAGTGATACACGTAGCCCGCTTGCCGTGCTGGTACAGGGTTAGCGCAGCCCTTTGCGCTGGGTTGGGGATTTTGATGGCTTTTCCCTGGGCGAGAGGCGTTCTTGGGGGCGTAACTGGCGCTGCTGCAGGGTCGCTGCGCCACTGTGCGCCAGGCCTGGTTTTGGTGGCTGGAATCCATGAATACGCTGTGCGCGGAAATGGATTTTAGCGCACGCGGCTGGCGCAGGGATTCGCACGCGCACACTGTGCGCCAGCCGCGTGCGCCTCTTGTGTGCTGAATTCTACGAATTACCCTCTTAATGTGTTCATTTTTAATATGTGTATTTTAAAAGCGAATTGGTGATAGCTTTTGTATACAATAATAATTTAAAATCTTTTTGTAAAGGTTTTTTAGAATAAAATAAAATAAATAAATATATATAGTTGAGGCAGATTAGAAATAGAAATAGTAGTATTAAAGCATTGTTTATAGCACGCCCAAGAATTTCCTTAACTATTTGTTTCAGGAAAGAGACGTTTGCCCAAGGCAATAAGGTGGAGACAATTGATGGCTCTAGAGATGAGGTACGCAACTTGTAACCCTGAGAGAATTCTAACCTGTCTTTCATTGAATGAAACTCAAGAGGCAAGAGCTACTCTGACAAGTTTGAGTTTTTAAGCCCTCAAGAAAAAAAGGCAACTACCCAAGCACTTCGTGGGACATGATCCTGTAATCTGGTGGGACTTGTTTCTCTTAGATTTTAGAGTGAACTGAGTTTTTGTAGACTGAAACTGTATATATTTTGATTAGAGCACTTCAAAAGCATGGAGCAGAAAAAGAAGCTAACAATTTTAAAGTTCAAGATTGAAGTAATTTAGAATATCTGAAACATTTTGTGAGAGTTGAAGGAAAAACATAATTTTGTTTCTGTGGCTAGAAGTAACGTTTGAGCTCTGAACTATTTCTTCTGATTGTTTACTGTGCATGAATGTGAGCGTTGTGAACGGGGTTCAGTACACTCGTCGAGAGTGTGCGTGTTAAAAGAAGGCAGCGATACCTCAGTGAGCCTTACCCTGCGAGTTGTGTTTGGATTTCAGGCGCGTGGGCAGCGAGGCAGCGTTAGGAGGTTGCACGGGTCTGTGGAACAGCTGTGTAGGACTAACGTATTGAGTGACGAATGCACGTTCGTTGAAAGGAAGGAACAATAAGCCTGGAGGTGTTTTGGTGCGGGGGAAGAGGCATGCTGGTGATAAGTGAAAATGATAACAAGTATGACAGTAATGACAGCAATGACAATGTCAGGAATGAGGAGGCCAAACAGGATGTGAGGTGGAAAAACTTTGGCCACAAGCTTTATTGTAATACAAGCCATGGTGCAAAAGAAAAACTAACCGTAAACAACATCATAAGAAAATAACACAAATATATTTTTGGGGACACAGGGATCAGGTGAGCAGGGGACCCTACTCCCACGTAGGGCCAACTCGAGGCTGATCCCTGCCAGCCTTCATAACAAAGCTTCTGACGTTTGGTGGACCCAGTGTGTGAGCGGTGTCTGGTGTATTCGGTGGACCCAGCGTGTGAGCTGTGTCTGGTATCTCCTTTTTGATTTTGCAGTTGGCTTTCCTCTGCATTCTTTTTGTCTTTTCCATGCCAGGTGGAGAGGTATATTCTTTTCATCAACTTTCGAGCACTTTTGCCCACTTTGAGGCATGTGCATACCTTCTTATCTCTCTGGTGTCCCACTTGTGATGTGGCCCCCTGTCATGATGCCTACCCCCGGGGACCCAGACCAAGTCCAGCAACCCCGGAAGCAGGCATCAAGTTATCCCAAGCAAGCCCAACAACCCCTGCTAGGGACTATTTGGGTGCAGTCCTGGCGCCTATGGCGCCAGGCTCATATGGAGAGTCAGTCCTGGCGCCATAGGCGCCAGGCTCATAGATTAAAACTTACCTGATGCAGACCATGCTGCAAACTTACCTGATGCAGACCATGCTGCATGAGCTCCAAGCCAAAAGAGGCTTGGAAGGGACTACTTTACCTAGGGACTATTTTTTTACTCGGGTGGGGCTGGGGAGGAATACTTACCTGGGACTACTTTGGAGGCTATTTAAACCACGCCCGAAGAGCAGCACACGCTTCGCGTTATTCTGCATCCAGCAGCGTAACGCTCACCGTGCCTGCAAGTCTGCATCCAGCCTTCTGCCACGCCCGCCTCGAGTTTGGAGTTCCTAGAAAAAGGGAGAAAGAAGGAGAAAAGGTTAGAACTAGAGCAATACCTTTGATCCTTACCTGAATTCCCGATCCATCGCGCCTTCGAGCTGGAAGAAAGAAGTTTTTTTATGCGCGTCGCCTCGCCTGCTGCAGCGCCGCGCTGAACTCACCGGCCTTCGCAGCATCTTCACATTCCACCGCATCCTCCTGCATGTTCCCGCAGCACTCCGGCACCTAAGGAGAAGACAAGAACAGCAAGGTGAGCCAAGGGAATACACAGAGGAATATTAGTTACCCCCCCATAGACTTACCTGATTTTACTACCGGGGGTACTATTCCTCTTCACGGGTCGCCGCAGCTTCCACTGCATCTTCGCCGAACCCCGACCCCTAAGGGGAAACAAAAGGACAGCAAGGTGAAACAAAGGGACTAACAAGGGGAACCCTCCTCACCACAATAGACTTACCTGATTTTACCGCCTGAGGTATTATTCCCCGAGACTTCATACTTTCTCTCAGCGCCTGATTAAGGGAGAAAGCAACAGGTTACATATTGACATTATTTTATCGAACTGTGTTGGATAAGACAAATCCTTACCAGAATATTACCGGTTGCTACGAGGAACTCTTCACTAGGGTCAAGCTGCAACCTGCAAGGAATCGGACAAGAGTGAAAGTCAGGCATTTGAACTCTTACGAACTACATACTTACGGCGTCTTGCGGGGAATCTCGGCGTCAATATTTTTCTGGAACTCACCAATTCCTTCGAGCCAGTGAAGCAACTGTTTATCTACGCGCCCCTGCGCTCAATGCAGGATGGAGAGCTCATCTTTTCAAACCATCAGGTGAGACTATAAGAGGGGACATCAAAGGTGATCCGTGGGGAGTACAGTGGGGGTGGGGGGATTTACGCTCAACTCCACGGGTGGTTAATTCCCTTTCTCCATTTGAAGAAGAATATTCCTACGGGCCAAGCAAACGAAGTTAGGTGGGCCAGTCCAGTCTGTCATCTCGGCCCTATGCATCACATGGGTGGAGACCGCAGCTGTCCAGTTCAGATCGACGCCTCTGTGGGAGCCAGGTGAGCGTAACACCCCCTGAAGGGCTTTCGTAATATTTTATCCTCAGAGGTGAATTCTGGAGCATTGGATTGCCTTCACCTGTCTTCAGTTTGGGGGCATTGTCCTTCCCTTGATCTCTTTGTGAGGCGTGTGAGCCTGTTCCACTGTGTTTAGGCATCCTTTTTAGCCCACTCTGATCCACTTGTGATACAACCCCTCATGAGGCGCTATTACTTTTCATCCTCAGAGGGGGGTTCTTGAGCTTTCACTTGCAGCCAACCTGATCTAGGCTTGGGCTTTGTGCCCTTTCATGCCCTCAGGTTGATGGAGGGGGCATCCTGCCTCCCCTCCCGTCTGATCCACTTGTGATACAGCCCCTGGTGAGGCGCTATTACTTTTCAACCTCAGAGGTAGGTTCTTGAGCTGCCACTTGCAGCCAATCTGATCTAGGCTTGGCCTTTGTGCCCTTCCATGCCCTCAGGTTGGAGGAGGGGGCATCCTGCCTTTCCCCGCATTTGTCAAGTGCCTTCTTTCACTTTCAAGGCATTTTTTTGGCGTTCCCTTTGCTCATGATCCACTTGTGTTTGGACCCCCTATGCAGTATTATTGAATTGTTTCTCCTCGGCGGTGGGTTCTTTGAGCTTGGGTTTTTGATGATTGGGTTCCCGAACCCTAGAACGTGTTTATCTCCATTCTTGACCTTTTGTATTTAGTTTTATTGTTATTTGTCCATTTTGATAGGTGTTTTAGCCTTTTGTATACTTATTTAATTTATTAATTGTTGCCTACTCTATTTGACAAACATTATCTACAATTGTGATATTATTAGGTCCCAACTTGTGTATTTCATCCTTACTAAAGAGGGGTGGTAGGGAGGTTTTTTAGCTGCAGGCTGCTGGAACGGGAGTCCAGCTGGGTGCCTAGGAGAGGAGAGGCACGGAATGAGAGGGGCTACCTTGCCCTCCCTGGTTATAGGTTGATTTTGGCCTGGGGGCAAGGTAGCCCCTCTTTGAACATCAAAGGCCCCTTGTCTCCACATCTGTCCGGATGGGAGGGGGGCCTTTGATTTGAGGTTTCAGGGGCAGGGACTGCATGCTGTCACCTGCCCCTACCACCTCTCTTCCAAGGAGGGTGCCCAGGAGTCTGGGTCCCCATTGTAACGGGGACCTGGCCGTCCGCCCTAGCACCCGCATGCCAAGTGGGGCAGCACCTAAAAAGTGTGGCCCGGACAGACCCACAGCAACCTCACCTCCCAGCTTATGCCCTCGGGCCTCCCATGCGGGAGGGCCCATGTTTAAACGAAGCTAAACCCCACGGAACCGAGAGCATGCTCCTTTTAAAAATAAATTATACTCACAGTAACAAAGTACAGAGTAGACATTTATATAGTTGCACGTTGGTTTTAAAGACAAAGGGAATGTTATCTTTTTAAAGGATGACCAAAACTTTGTTTTCTTTTTAAGAGAAGTTAATAAACCGTCAAGAAAGGAATAAAAAACGATTTTCCTAGAAAAAGATAAGAATACAAAAAGAAACAGACTTTTAATATTTGCAAAAGCCATTTTAATTCAATACTACCTCTAGGCAATTTAATAGGGGTTTTCAGGTATATTTTTTAAGTTTAAAAAAGTGGGGAGGAGAACAAGATGGAGAAGAATGCTGAAGAAAAGTTATGTAATTTTATGCTCATCTCAGAAGTCAGAGGTTATTTTGTCATAGCCTGTGCAAATTTAGCCTGTGTGCTGAATGCCTTAGAGGGTTTGTGGGACCAGCAGCTTCTGCTGTTTTCTTCTGGTTCTGGACAAAAACAATGACTGCAAGCAGCAGTTTTGTTGTGTGTTTAAGTCTTGAAAATATGGTTGCAAAATATAGGGGAATGTTTTAGGTCATCATGACTTTGCATTCTGTACATCTAGAGATCCATTCAGGATGGTGAAAGTAAAGCTATAATCGCTATTTTTACTTAATACAATTTTTATAAATGTGTCAGGTTGGTTTATATTGTGATTTGTGTACTTTTTGAGTCCTTTTTAGGAAACAGAGCATTATTTTAGTTCCTTAAAACCATACATTAATAAATATATATATAATTATTTTAGTTCCTTAAAACCATACATTAACACATATATATATCAGCTAGAGATGAGAAAATATGTGGTCAAGTGTCTAAAGTGCAGAAAGTGTGTGGTACTGGACACAACATTTAATTTCACTGTGAAGCATCTTCCAAAATTGGGGTGCCAGTTAAAGATTTCCTGTTATGGGGGATAGAGGCAGGACATCCAACATGGGTTTGTGTTGTGGGGGTTGAGGAGGAAGGATGAAAGGTGTGATGGGTTTGTGTTTAAGGGTTGGGAGGCAGAAGACAAGTCATGCATCTTTAGATGGCTTGGCTCGTGTTTGGCTCCTAGAGCCAAGCCAGGACCTATGGCTCAGCTCCGGCTTGGCTCTACCCATGCATTCTTTGGCTCCCCCACCTCTAATGGAAAACACCAGAGAAGAAGGAAAGTGATCAGGTATATGGCATGTGCCAGGGAGTCTGTGTGAGGCTGACACAATCCTCTCCGTGATGGAAGGCACTAGAGGAGATTGCTGACCAAATCAGCCCCACATTCTGATCATCTCTGAGAGGCGTTATGTGCGCACATGTAGTGTATTCGTGTCATTTCTGAGCATGATCACGTGTCTGAGTATCTCTGCTGTATCCATGTGTTTACTTTTTCATCCATTACTTCACCCATTATTTACTTTGCCAGTTTCATATCTTCTTACCATGAATTCACCTCAAGGTGGTGGCACTTAAACTGCTCTGTGGTACACATCCTCGTTCCTGAAAACAAGGAAATTGCTGTTTTTTGAAGTGTAAAACACTGAGGTTTGCCGCCATGAAATCCTGTTAAAGGGTTGTTGAGTTTTTTGCATATTTCTTTTAAGTCTTGTCTTTAATTACTGGGCTGAGGCAGACACATGTGTGAAATGGAGAATGCTGATGGCCCCTTTCCTGGACTAATCACAGCTCTCTGGGAAGAGGCCATTAGCACCTCAAAGCCCCTCATTCTGTGTATATGCCACAGTACATGACTGCACCACATAAGCCTGCTTGTTTTCTAGCTAGTCTGCGATGTCCAAGTTGACATGAAAACAGTGAGGTAATAATGCACATGTCACATAAAGACTTGCACATTTTATTCAGAAGATGCTTGTGTGAAACAAGTCTGTGATGTGAAGACACGAAGGGCAATACACCGATGTCTGGTTGTCTTGTTCAGGTTAGATAATTGTAATGTAATACACTCTTCGTCCTTTCATCACGAGGTGCTGCGCAAGCTCACCTCGTGATGGAAGGACGAATGGAATGTTATGACGCGACAAGAACGAGCGTTTCAAATGCAGCTGTCAGTTGCTGCCCATGGTCGGTGGGGCCTGTCCACAAATACTTTAATTCTAGTAGATGAATAAACATTCATGTTTACCTCATATATATTTCCTGGTCTTTCCTCCGGTACTTCAAGTGGCGACGAGGATAAACTTCAGGCCTCACCGCCCTGCACATTTCCTCCAGATTCTCCCTCCGGCGATGACGACTTCCAGAGACACATCTTTGAGCGTGTAGCAGGCCGCGCAGTTGTCAGAAACTGTGGCCGCTCCGCTCGGGTTGTCAGCTGTGCATTGGGTGTGTAGCAGGCCCTACAGCTGTACTAAAAGCTGTGGCCGCTCCGCCCCATCGGTTTCCTGTTCCGTGATCCTGAGCACGGGAACGTTACCGCAGTGAGTGCCTGCGTGGCCCCAAATTGTTGTCATTGTGCTGCGTATGTTTATTCAAGTTCACGTCGTCCGGATGTGTTGTATGCTGCATTGAATCCTTACCATATTACGCAGTACACGAGGACAGGCAGTTTTATAATTCAAGACGGTTCTTACCGTATAATACTGTATATAAGGGAAAGTGCATTTGAATCCTTACCATATTACGCAGTACACGAGGACAGGCAATTTTATAATTCAAGACGGTTCTTACCGTATAATACTGCATATAAGGACAAGTGAATTTACAAATACAGCTGTATTTGACTTTGTGAAGACAATAATGCAGATGGCAATTGTTTTGTGCTAAACCAAGCACAATTGATGGACATATATAATTTTTGTCAGCATATTGCCAGTACAGCTACTGAATTTTGTTAATAAATTCTGCAGCAAATCCATTTTCTACAGCCACACATATATTTTTCCCAACACCCTGTATGACTAATCTCTTACAACATGGCTTTCAGTAGTGTGCCACCGCCCATGTTTTTTATGTCAGATGTTGGCGAACCGGCAATTCCATGGAAGAGATGGATTAAATCGTTTGAACATTACGCTGGTGTTGTGTGTGGCCAAAACTGCAGCGTGGAAAAGAGGAAGTTCCTTTCGATGCATTGTTTGGGCCCAGCAGGGCAGGGGAAGTTTGAAGACCTGCCGGATCTACTTCCCAATGAAGATATCGACCTGAATGAATACGTACGATCAGTGAAGAAAATGGGCAAGCATTATGAAAAGAAACTGAGCACAATCCTAGAACGTTATAAGTTTGGGAAGAGGACTCAAGGAGAAGGTGAAAGTATAGAACAATACATTACAAATTTGAGGAAATTGGCTAAAACATGTAATTTTAATGCCCAACTGGATGAGAGATTAAGGGATCAATTCATGTTGGAGTGTAGGAGCAGTAAAGTAAGAGAAAGGTTGTGGGCTGAGGACGACCCCACTTTGGACACAGTTTTACCCGTGGCCAAGGAGGTGAAACACACAGAAAAATGTGTCAAGCAGTTGGAGAACAGACTACAAAATACTGAAATTAAACATGAAATCTCCAAGGATAAGACTACTATACCCACAGCGATCAAGAATAATGAGTCTATTGCTCAAGTGACAGAAAATCCCGGTAAAAGATACAAGTCAGAAAGGAGTGGAAGACTGCCTTGGAATGACGATAAAAGAAAAAAACCTAGCCTAAAAGTCAGTAATGGAGATGGGAGGAAGAAAAGTCCACGCAGACGAGGAGATGAACCTAGAAAGAGGAATACAGGGAGATGTTTTAGATGTGATAGCATAGATCATTGGGCAGATAATCCAGAATGCCCTGCCCTGAAAATTATATGTGGGAAATGTAAAGGTAAAGGGCATTATGCTCGATGTTGCAGAATGCAGAACACTTCCACTAATTGGATAGGAAACGACGAGTGTAGTGATGAAGATGGAGATGAATGTGTATTTGTTGTAACAGATGAAGAAAATGAGCAAGAGATGGAAAGTCCCAAGGCTGTAGTGTGTGTTGATGGTACTGACATGCACATGATGATCGACTCAGGAGCTAAATACACTCTGATACCACAAAATCTCTGGGAGAGAAAGAGACATGAGTATTTACATGAACCAGACATAAGACCCAGAGCATATGGGGAAGTTAAAATAGATGTCATTGGTTGGTTCTGGGGAGCACCCAAGTTCAAAGAGAGGAGAGCCAACGGAAAAATATACATAACAAAGAAGGGGAGAACACCTTTGTTAAGCTGGACTCACCAGAGCAAATTAAAAGTGAAGTTAGATGCTGCATCTGACGAAGCAGTATATTCTATTGAAAGTGGTACTGGAGGAATTCGAAGTGTTAAAGAGACCACAGATAATGTTAACATAATGAAGGAAATTTTCAGGGAGGAAATTGGATGCTTACGTGGGTTTGTTCATGAGATTAAAATGAAGACAAACCATGTTCTTGTAGTGCAGAAGTTGCGCAGCATCCCACTCTCTATGAGAGAAGAAGTAAAAAAGGAAATTAAATTATTGGAAGATCAGAAGATAATTGAAAAAATAGAAGCCAGTGAATGGGTCTCACCATTAGTAGTTTTGAGAAAAAAATCCGGAAAACTGAGGATATGTGTGGACATGAGGGAATTAAATAAAAATGTGATCCCAGACAGACATCCACTTCCTAACATACAGGAAATTGTGTCCACCATTGGACCTTCGAAGTACTTTTCTACTCTTGATCTGAGGTCAGCATACCACCAAGTTAAGCTGCATAAAGAATCTAAGAAGATGACAGCGTTTATCACACCGGATGGATTGTACCAATACAGGAGACTACCTTTTGGATTAGTATCAGCTGCTTCAGTATTTCAAAGGATCATGCACCAGCTGTTTGAAGGTGATGAAGGAATTATTTGTTTCCAAGACGATATTTTAGTGCATGCCATTGACCAAAAGGTACATAATGAAAGACTACAACACGTTTTTAAAAAATTATATGAAGCAGGAATGACCCTCAGTAGAGACAAATGTAACATCAATCGCAGTGAAATTGAATATTTAGGGCATAACATTTCTGCTGGAGGCATAAGGCCAAAGAAGCAATTGGCTGATGCCATAGTAAATATGCCAAGACCAAAAACAAAAGAAGAGGTGCGGACGTTCATTGGGATGGCGGAATACTATTCTAAATTTATAAAGGACTTTGCAGTGCACACAGTTCCACTCCGTGAACTTTTAAAAAGAAAGATATTTGAATGGAACATAGAATGTGAGGAGGAATTTGAAAATATCAAATTGGAATTAAATAGGGCACCATCGTTGAAGAATTTCAAGAGTGGGAGGAAGACCATAATTACAACAGATGCAAGCAACTTGGGATTAGGTGCTGTTGTCACCCAAGAAGTTGATGGAAAAGAAGTTTTAATTGCTTTTGCATCAAGATTATTAAAAGGTGCAGAAAGGTCATATGTGTCAGAAAGCACCAAAGTATTAACCGAAAAGGATACGGTACTCAAAAGGATACAGGTGGTAGGGTCTTCCGGATCCCTGTTCACGTGTTTTGATAGTTGTGAAGTCAAGTTAAGACCTTCCAAATGATACAACTCTCTGACCGGTAAAACAGGCAGAGCGATGGATCACTAGAAAGGGCGTGGGTAAGGTATAGGAAGTCAGCCTAGAACAAAATAAAGTATCATGAATAACTGCCCCAACCTGGGTATGATGGAATAGAAAATGTCATGAATGCACACACTGACCTTGAGTCTAGGGCAGACGAATCCAGCAGAGTCTCTTGAGGAATCCAAGGTAGAACAAACGACAAGGAAGGGAAGATTAGTAAGGGAGACTTATCCCGAACGGAACGAGGCTCACGCTAGATACCGGGTTGATGCACCACAGGATAGCGTCCAAAGTACTGTTCACTGTCGCCTTCCAATTATCCTTAAAAAGCTTCCTTCCCACGTAGAGTAAAGTATAGAAATGAATCAATCCCCCTGTTAATATCACAGGTGCAGGAGTTGGAAATAGCACTCCTTTTGAGGTATAAACAAAGTTCACGCGGTTCCGTACAGCCGCGAAGAAAAGAGCGTGTGCGTGTGGATTTACACGCGAGCAGGATACACGCAGTCCAGGCCAGCAGCGCTTGAAGATAGCGTGCGCGTGTGGATTTACATGCAAGCAATATATGCGTGTGGATTTTACACGCGAGCAGGATTCACGCCGTCCAGGCCAGCAGCGCTTGAAGATAGCGTGCGCGTGTGGATTTACACGCGAGCAGGATTCACGCAGTCCAGTCCAGCAGCGCTTGAAGATAGCGTGCGCGTGTGGATTTACACGCGAGCAGGATTCACGCAGTCCAGACCAGCAGCGCTTGAAGATTGCGTGCGCGTGTGGATTTACACGCGAGCAGGATTCACGCAGTCCAGTCCAGCAGCGCTTGAAGATAGCGTGCGCGTGTGGATTTACACGCGAGCAGGATTCACGCAGTCCAGGCCAGCAGCGCTTGAAGATAGCGTGCGCGTGTGGATTTACACGCGAGCAGGATTCACGCAGTCCAGACCAGCAGCGCTTGAAGATAGCGTGCGCGTGTGGATTTACACGCGAGCAGGATTCACGCAGTCCAGTCCAGCAGCGCTTGAAGATAGCGTGCGCGTGTGGAGTTACATGCAACCAAACAGCTCCAGGAATCAGCGTGTGACGGAAAACACGCTATAGAAGGCCCAAAACGTAGCTGTAGTAACCTGCAAGGATGCAGACCGGAGGTTCAGCTACACAAAGCCAACTGATTCGATCAGAAGCAGCGAGTGAAGTTTCCACGCTGCTTAAATACGTAATGCCGTAGTTCACGTGACGAAGCAGAATACACGTGAAGTTAGCGACGTGAAAAGTGCAAACGTCGTTTTCCCGGCAACGTATCGAACAACCGCCATTTGGAATAGAACGGTCTAGCTGTTCTACGAGCGTAGGAGGTAGGACCACGTCCAGCATGCATGACAATATGCTGCAATAGAGAAAGAAATTTTAGCCATCAAGTGGCGACAGAAAAATTCAGAAACTTCATCTGGGGAGTGGAAGTAGAGATTCGCACTGACCACAAACCATTAATACATGTCATTATGAATAAGGGTTTGGACAATGTATCTAACAGAATCAAAAGATGGGTTGTACTGTTGCAAGAATACAATTGTAAAGTAAGATATGTACCAGGAGTGAAGAATCGTGCTGCTGACTGTCTGTCGAGACTTACCAATACTTCTGAAGCAGATGACGAAGGTGAAAATAATTCAGAAGTGGTTTTGAATATAGAAACATTATCTATATCTCAAACTAAGTGGGAGGAAGCAGAAAGGCAAGATGATAATATGACCAATTTGAAACAGATTATACAAAACGGTGAAAACCTGAGGAAAGTCAAATTCGAGGAATCCAATCTCATGGAATACTGGAGAGTAGCAGATGAACTCAATGTGACGAATGACAGAATCATGAGAGGAGATCGAATTATTCCACCTGTGGGCCTACGACAAAGAATCGTTGAATTAGGTCACAAAGGTCATCAAGGGATAGTGAAGACTAAACAGAGAATACGTGATGATTTCTGGTGGCCAGGATGCGATCTGCAAATTGAGAGAATCATCAGAGAATGTATCCTTTGTAATCAGAGTGACAGAACATGTATGAGTGTGAAATACCCGATGGTAATAACTAACATTCCAGGAAAGGTATGGGATGAGATAGGCATGGATATACTGGGACCTATTCATTGTGATGGTAAGCAACAATTTTGCTTAGTGGTCATAGACCTTCTAACCAGATGGGTGGAAGTTTTAATTAGGCCTAACATGAATGCAAAGGTAGTTATAGAATTTCTGTCAGAAATATGTGACAGAGAAGGTTTCCCAAGAAGCATTTTAACGGACAATGGTGTCCAGTTCAGGTCAAGAGAAATGGAGAAATTCTGTACCAACAATTCTATTGTACACAAAACAAGCGCAATATACCATCCACAAACAAATGGAGTAGTTGAGAGATTCAACAAAGTTCTCAAAGACGCCATTCGCTGGGCGTGGGCTAATGGGCTTAGCTGGGAAGAAGCAGTAAGAAGAAAAATAATTGCTCATCGCTTCACGCCACATAGTACAACAGGTTTATCACCTTTTGAATTGAGTAGGGGACGCAAAGCAAATACCAAATTGACCCCATCCTGGTTGGGGAGGCAAACTGTGGTGAGGAAAGATTTTGGAGAAGAGATAGAAAACATCAGGGATACACAGATTAAGAACAAAGTAGCTCATGACAGTCATGTAAAGAAAGGAAAAGAGAATGAGGTCCCAAGAGTGGGTGGTTTGGTAAGAATTAAATTGCCTCCAGTACTAAGAGATGGACCTTGCAAATGGTCCAAACCAGTGAGTGTGATTGAAGTTTTCAAACACGCGCTGAGGGTGCAAGATGGCAGAGATTGGAATATGGAAAGGGTGTGTGTGATGAAATTGTGCAGAAGTGGGATGAATGAAGAAACTATGTGCAGAGAACAACCAAGTCATAGTAGTAGTGAAGACATGAAAGAGAATGGTGAACATGTGAGACCAATGTTGAATAGAAAGGCAATGTCACTAATTTCCATGCCAAAAGTAAAATCAGATTCTTCACGTGTATCAAGAACAGGAAGGATAATCCGCAAACCAGACCACATGAAGGACTTTGTCTAAGAATACGGAGTATGCAGAACGAAGAAGAGATCTTATCAAACTATTGTTCAAATAATAGCAAGAAATTAAGTAGGGGAGATGTGTAATGTAATACACTCTTCGTCCTTTCATCACGAGGCGTTGCCCGAGCTCACCTCGTGATGGAAGGACGAATGGAATGTTATGACGCGACAAGAACGAGCGTTTCAAATGCAGCTGTCAGTTGCTGCCCATGGTCGGTGGGGCCTGTCCACATATACTTTAATTCTAGTAGATGAATAAACATTCATGTTTACCTCATATATATTTCCTGGTCTTTCCTCCGGTACTTCAATAATGTCAAGCATCAGGGTGTTGTAATTTTTTTATGGACTCCTTGATTTCCGGAATAAGGGTTGTTTAAAATGAATGTTAAAAACAAGGAAAGAGGGTGTTTTGAAAAAATGGAGATGAACATGGGTGCAATTTTGACTGAGAGTGCCACCACCGGGATTCACCTGTACATATCTGGCACCAGCCTTCAGCTGGGTCTACTTTACTTCTTTACACTTACACTTCGAAGCATAAAACCCTCAACGCACCCCGCCCCCCCCCTCGCCCCTACCAATTCCACTTGCTATTTTTCCTGTGAATGGAAGCACGCGCCCACCTCTCTGCCAGCTCTCCCCTTCCCCCTTGGACAGCACCCCCACCCCACAGCTTCGTTCGCAAAGTCAATTTGTGCTTTTCAGACTTTACTTAGACCTGCTTTTCTGACTTTTAGGTCTCTTTTTTCAGTAGAGCTTTTTGACCATTGGAATGAATTCATCCCAATTATTTAAAAAGATAGTACATTTGATGTCAGTGCGTTGAAAACAGTGCTTGCGCTGAAAATTAGTAAACCATGGTGAGAAATGTCAAATATTTCGGATTTTAAAAAAACGTGATGAGAAACTAAGTGCTGTAGACGGAAGTGAGGATGCAGACGATAAAATAGGCCAACTAGGTGAAACATACACAGTAATAATTAGTAAGGAGTAAAAGGTAATACTTAAACGGGCCTCTGGTTCTCTATGCCTTTGCCAGTTGTGTTCTGTGCCCCCCTCCTGCCAGCTGGGTTTCGGGATATTTCAAAGGGCGAAGATTGCGGGTGTGGAAAAGGATCACTACGAAATGTTATTTTTGATGATCGTCACAAAACATGCTTTCTTTTATAATATTGATGCAGCCGTAATTAGAAGGAACAGTCGTCTGCTGTTTGTCTCGAGTGTCTAATAAAAGAAGGATTTGTTCGGATGCGGGGCCAGAGGAGGGGGCGCTTCTATTTACAGCGCGCTGGTTGCCTCGCGTGACTCGTGTTCTTACGGAATCACCCGGAAGCGTTCCCTGTCAGCGCCCCGAGAGCAAGCGTCGTCGTCCTACGTGCTGCAGTCAGGCCTGGTAATGTCCGATAGACCGGCTGGGCATTCCAGCGTGGGCTCGTTGTCTGCGCCAAGGTGGGCCACTTTACTGACTTCATGCACCTTGCAGTTCGCAGGTTCGCACAATGTTGCGAGGCAAATGCGCCATTTCATACAAGATATGCGCCCCAAAAATATACCCGTGAAGTTCCTCGACCAGATTGTTATGAGGGAAAGAGGGCCATTTGAATATAGGGGCGGCTTGGGACAGCAACATATGAAATAAATATGTAATTTAACTGCACCCTAATAGTCCATCACATGTGGACAGCATAGCTCTCAACCATCTGTGTTGTAAAGGTGGGTGAAATCACCCGATTTTGTTTTTGGCGGGTGAGACGCCCATTGGAATGAATGGGCGTGCAGGAGGCTTGGCGGGTGAGTCAGCCCTTTACAAGGAGGATGACACCCGCCAAAAGCGTGTGAGTTGAGAGCTATGGGACAGTGACACCAACACTACCAACTACCAACACTACCACCATATGTCACAAAACTGGGCTTCGTTTGACAAGAAGTCTCATTTATTGCGGCGACAAGGGTTGTTGCTACCAAGTCTCTTGCCACAACAAAAGTCTCTTAAACACGCGTCTGGGGATGCTGTTGGTACTCTTGTTCAGAGGAGAATTGCCTAGCATTTCGGTGCTAGACTGCCCCAGGGCAGGACAAAGACTGATATGTTTAGGATATTTCTTCTCTGTGAAAGATAGTGAGCTAAAGACTCTGGGTAAGTCTCTCACAACCAGGACTAATGTCTGGCAGAGGGACTCCCAGGACCCCCCTTGTTAATTTGCAAATGCAAGTAACTTTGGGTCTCACCCTAAGTTACTAGGGGAATCCAGACGTGGACCCCTTGCTCACTATTCTTAGAGAGGCACAGCTCCTTCCTACTGATGAGGTCCAACCAGACTGAAACACGTGTCCGGGGATGCTGTTGGTACTCTTATTCAGAGGAGAATTGCCTAGCATTTCGGTGCTGGACTGCCCCAGGGCAGGACAAAGACTGATATGTTTAGGATATTTCTTCTCTGTGAAAGATAGTGAGCTAAAGACTCTGGGTAAGTCTCTCGCAAGCAGGACCCCCCTTGTTAATTTGCATATGCAAGTAACTTTGGGTCTCACCCTAAGTTACTAGGGGAATCCAGACGTGGACCCCTTGCTCACTATTCTTAGAGAGGCACAGCTCCTCCCTACTGATGAGGTCCAACCAGAACGAAACACGTGTCTGGGGATGCTGTTGGTACTCTTGTTCAGAGGAGAATTGCCTAGCATTTCGGTGCTGGACTGCCCCAGGGCAGGACAAAGACTGATATGTTTAGGATATTTCTTCTCTGTGAAAGATAGTGAGCTAAAGACTCTGGGTAAGTCTCTCGCAACCAGGACTAATGTCTGGCAGAGGGACTCCCAGGACCCCCCTTGTTAATTTGCATATGCAAGTAACTTTGGGTCTCACCCTAAGTTACTAGGGGAATCCAGACGTGGACCCCTTGCTCACTATTCTTAGAGAGGCACAGCTTCTCCCTACTGATGAGGTCCAACCAGACCGAAACACGTGTCTGGGGATGCTGTTGGTACTCTTGTTCAGAGGAGAATTGCCTAGCATTTCGGTGCTGGACTGCCCCAGGGCATGACAAAGACTGATATGTTTAGGATATTTCTTCGCTGTGAAAGATAGTGAGCTAAAGACTCTGGATAAGTCTCTCGCAACCGGGACTAATGTCTGGCAGAGGGACTCCCAGGACCCCCGCAGCCAGGACTAATGTCTGGCAGAGGGACTCCCAGGACCCCCCTTGTTAATTTGCATATGCAAGTAACTTTGGGTCTCACCCTAAGTTACTAGGGGAATCCAGACGTGGACCCTTTGCTCACTATTCTTAGAGAGGCATAGCTCCTCCCTACTGATGAGGTCCAACCAGACCGAAACACATGTCTGGGGATGCTGTTGGTACTCTTGTTCAGAGGAGAATTGCCTAGCATTTCGGTGCTGGACTGCCCCAGGGCAGGACAAAGACTGATATGTTTAGGATATTTCTTCTATGTGAAAGATAGTGAGCTAAAGACTCTGGGTAAGTCTCTCGCAACCAGGACTAATGTCTGGCAGAGGGACTCCCAGGACCCCCCTTGTTAATTTGCATATGCAAGTAACTTTGGGTCTCACCCTAAATTACTAGGGGAATCCAGACGTGGACCCCTTGCTCACTATTCTTAGAGAGGCACAGCTCCTCCCTACTGATGAGGTCCAACCAGACCGAAACACGTGTCTGGGGATGCTGTTGGTACTCTTGTTCAGAGGAGAATTGCCTAGCATTTCGGTGCTGGACTGCCCCAGGGCAGGACAAAGACTGATATGTTTAGGATATTTCTTCTCTGTGAAAGATAGTGAGCTAAAGACTCTGGGTAAGTCTCTTGCAACCAGGACTAATGTCTGGCAGAGGGACTCCCAGGACCCCCCTTGTTAATTTCCATTTCATACAAGACATGCGCCCCAAAAATATACCCGGGAAGTTCCTCGACCAGATTGTTATGAGGGAATGAGGGCCATTTGAATATAGGGGCGGCTTGGGACAGCAACATATGAAATAAATATGTAATTTAACTGCACCCTAATAGTCCATCACATGTGGACAGCATAGCTCTCAACCATCTGTGTTGTAAAGGTGGGTGAAATCACCCGATTTTGTTTTTGGCGGGTGAGACGCCCATTGGAATGAATGGGCGTGCAGGAGGCTTGGCGGGTGAGTCAGCCCTTTACAAGGAGGATGACACCCGCCAAAAGCGTGTGAGTTGAGAGTTATGGGACAGTGACACCAACACTACCACCATATGTCACAAAACTGGGCTTCGTTTGACAAGAAGTCTCATTTAGTGCCTTGCACCAGAGAGTAGGAGACTGCGGCGACAAGGGTTGTTGCTACCAAGTCTCTTGCCACAACAAAAGTCTCTTAGCTTCACAAAACTGGTATTAAGGTTCAACAGAAAATCTCCCAGTTAGTGGGTTCTTCCTGAAAATAATTGTGAAATCTCAGTCACTGAAATTCTGGAGTGTGTGAGGGTCTCTGCACTTCTTCCATAGTTTCCGGTTCCGTCTGTTCCGGTCTTTTGCTTCTTGTCGTGGTTTCTTAGTCTCCTGGAAGACCCCTCCACTGATATCACTGGCTTCAGTGCACTTGCATCTTAGGTCTAGGCAACAAAAAAAGGAAGATCCGTGGTCTGCTAAGCCAAAACCTAGAGCTTCCACCAGTGGGCAGTTCACTTGTGCAGGTCAACAGGTTGTGTGAAGCTTTGTACCGCTTCTCTTGGTCAAGGGGACCTGGCCCTGCTTCCTAACACCCCATCATGTGCCACCTACTTGACGAATTAGGATTATCTGGCAACCTAAGGGATCCTTTCTTATGTCTCCTCTTTTCTCCTCTCTGCTGCGCTCCTCTATGAACTCCACTAACACTGTCCATCACTTTACAACATCCTCCCACCACCACCTCTTCTCAATTCCCACTTATCAGGATTAGAATGGGCTTCCTCCTCTTCCCCGTCTGCTTCTGCCCCTCTGCCCCTTCTTGGCTCCACCTCTTCATTTTTCTCTTTCTCTCTGCCTTAACCCTCCTTTGGGTATCCTTCCACCTCTCCTTGCATGAAGCCTCTAGCAAGCGCTCCACACTGTATTTGTTTTATTCTCTCAGGCTCTTTGCTACCTTTGGAATCTCTTCCACCTCATGTTCTTTATCTTCCTCCTTACTCCCCCCTCACCCTTGTTATCCTCCAGATCCTCCTTATTATCCACTTTCTCCTGGGTGTACCCCACTTTCTTACTCTCCCCTCCTCAGTGATCACGTCCTCTTTACTCCCCACTCCTAATTATTCTACATCTCATCCTCGAGTTTCCGCACTCACCTCCTCCTCCTTAGTTATCACTTTCTCTTCACTCTCCCCCTCCCACTCTCTGGCGTCCTTTCACCAGCCTCCTTCTCCCCATCCTTCTCTCCTCTCCAGCTCCACCTTCACCTCCACTATCATCCCCTCCTTATGCTTCTGCCGCTAAGACCCTCCTGCACCATGTCTACACTGTTTCGAAATTCCCACACACTCCTGAAACCACCTACATATTATATAAGGCCTTTCAAAGATTTACTCGGTATACTACCCTCAGATGTATATGGTTTTCTATTCTGAAATGGGATTGGTTAAAGTTCACATGTTTGGGGATTCCCTGACACACTGGTGGGCAAGGCTTTATAGAGGCTGGCCGCCATCTTGAAATCTCACCCCCCCCATGTGCAGGAAGGGGCCAATGCCATCAATATACTTGCCATACGGTTCCATCTAGCATCACTCAGTTGTGACTGGTGCTCAGTAAACTGGAGGACAACAAATCGCCTGCACAAAAATAGCCTTTCTTTCACTGCCATTGGGCTTTACTGATTCCCATTCCCCCAAAATAGTCTCTCTGCGCTAGTGTGGCCGGGTACTTCACTATTCCTCATGCGTGTTTCATATACCTATACCAGGCGTTCCAACCATCCTACCAGGGCCTCGCTGAGGGACTGGCCAAATCATAACTTGGGGATCACCTTGCCAATGGAGTGCTGAGCTTTCAGAGCATGAGCTTCCCATAAAGAGTCAGTGTCAAGTTTTTTTCTCCGGGTGACAAGCGACAACCTTTCAAATGAAGTGTGGTGGATTAAGCCAGGGGATCCTTCCTGCAGCGTCACTTGGCCCCACTTTGCTTAGCGGGCAGCAACACGCAGCCCCTATGGCTACCCCACCCTTCACTCCCAGAGTCAGACAGGGGATTTAGTCACAGCATCTATCTCTAAACGCCAGCCTGTGAGACAGCCGTGCATTTAAAGTCCATGGTCCAGACAAAGTGCTCATCTGAAATTAGCAAAGAATCACTAACTATAGAGGAGTGGTGGTAAGACAACTCAATCAATGCTTTATCCGCCCCTGCTGCCAGGGTGGGGTTCACTGCCAAGAGTATCACAGATCTTCTCTGTGTAACTGCAGAGGCGTTGCTAGGTGGGGACCTTCTATAGCCCTGGGTCTTTTAGTTGTAGCCCCTGATAGAAGCTTAGGGGCTACAACCAAAAGGCTAGCTAGCCCCAAGTCCCGACATTAGTGTAGCCCCAGATCTTTTCCAGACCTAGCAATACTCCTGCCGTGCAGGGTGGCTGCCCCTCAGCACGGCTCCTGGCTCCCACCCTTGGAAAGTGAACACACCTGCTCCTCTGCTATAAGTCCAGAGTTCTTCACAGAGCAGCCCTGTTCCTAAAATTGGGTTTAGTGAGGGACACATACAGAGCTCCTAAGGACTTGCTCAACAGGGACATGTGTGCTTGGCGAGAGCCAGCAGCACTCATTGTTCACCAAAGACCTTGGTTCCCAGGAGATAGAAAGGAAATGGTTCTTGATGATACCTGCTTCTCCTTCCATTTGGTCTATTCTTTTCCTGTTGGTTTCTTCTGTTCGCTTGCACCTGCTGGTGAGAAACCCATGTGGTTGGCAGGGGCCAGCGTCACCTCACACACTGGCTAAATCAGCACCTTCCACAGGCTGTGTTTGACTGATCGCAAAAAGATGGAGTCACATTGGCTCATCTGCGAAAACAATACTGATCTACATGTGCATGATGGGTACATTATCTCTGCTATCGATGTCAGTTGCATTTCTAGTAACCTATAACATTCCGGTTTCTTTTCACGGTGCACCTGTAATGAGCGCTTCTCTCTGTCAGCGATGTCATTTCACCAAAATGCCAGGAGTAGCAGAAGTGACACCACATGACGCTTTTCCTCTGATGACATCACAGGATGTGATGTCATTTGAGCCCACCCTTAAGTGACATCACGGCAAGCGGTGGAACATGACCTTAAACCCCTTGACAAAACAGGAAGTGACATCACATAGCATTGTTCCTAAGTACAATACGAAATATATGGTGATGATATCACTATAATATACATTTCATACAAGAATGGATCACCATATGTATCGTTAATATCACTGTGTATAGGCCCATATTACCAAATTACTGTGAATGCAAGCACACGTCCAAGGCCAAATGATAATGATGTGTTATTATATAGCACTCACGCTTAAGATAGAACACATATATGTACACTATCCCCCAACCTGTTTTGGTACTCCTTTATCAACCTCCGAAGCATGTAAGGCTGAGTTGGCTTTGCCGGGTTTCAAACCTGCAACCTGCAGATCACACACATATCACAGCAGCGAGCGTTCAACCCACTGATATGTCTTATCGGCTCTAGTTATCGTACTGGCAATAGTAAAATGAGCAATTACATGTCTGAATGTTCTCAAAGTCAGGAAGCAAATTACACTCTGTAGTGGATACCAATAAACTGGTAACTGCCACTCCATCTGCAGGTCTGGTGCAAAGTTGGCCACATGTCAAGCCTGCGTGGATCTACTTTACAGGTTTCAGAGGTTGGCAAAATACATACTATTGGGAGGGTTCATAACTGTGTATTAAAGAATTTAGAGTAGCGCAGGGCAAGCAGCGCACTCACACAGCATCCTGTACTGTGGGCACTCGTTACTGCATACATGCAAGCAAACATCCTGAACAGGATGCCATGGAGATAGTAATTGTGGTACAATGAAATGAAGGACCACTTTATGTGCTATGGTCAAACATTTGTACACTGTACACAAGCTTTTAGGCACAAGAAATGTGTCAAGTGACCGAGGACACCGAGAAGGAATATCTTGTGATGATCGTAACAGAGACAACGACAGAAATACACATGCTATAAAATACATATTCCGAAATGGATGCTTATTCTAGTCTAAATGCTTTTTGGAAGTTTTTGTTTACATTGTGAATTTGACGTGTTTAAGAACAGATTAAATCAGTGACTCACCCCCTGAAGTGTGTCTGAAATAAACCTTGAATGTATTGGATAGAATTCCAGAAAGACAAATTATTTGTTATTCCCATTCTTTTCCTATTCTCTTTTATCTAGGGTCACTGCTCAAAGTGTTACACTTGTGGAACCCCCTGTTTTTTTTAAGAGGCCTGAACAAGAAAGCTAGCATACCCAGAAACAAAGAGCCACATGGCGCTGGCGCACAGCCCAGAAGCTTCAATTTCAGAAAAACAAAATAAATATACTTTTTTAGTTTTTTTTCAGGGTTAGCAAGGGAGACCTCAGGGTTGGCAGGTACGACCCCTGGCGATCCCCAAATGCCGTCCCTGCTCTCTGCTTCCGGATTGTTGCCATCCTGCCAATCCTCCTTCGCCATAGTGTAGTCTGTCCTTTCCCATTTTTTTTGTTTTTTGGCCTCCCTGTACACAGTGGTTAACCCAGTGACATCCTTTTCCCACTCCTTACTCCTTTCAGTATTCCTCGTTCGTAGCAGTCTTTTGTGGTGTCGCAGTGGCCGCAAAACCAATGCCTGTGAAAAAAGAATTGCATTAAACTGGCTAAGTAGCCAGAGGAATTCCCTCTGCAATGCTGGATGAGTTTATTACTGAATGTGCTAAGGACGTGAAGTATCGTGTCCATAGCCTTCTGTAGAACGCTAAGGATGTGGATGTTTATGTCCATAATATTGAGATGGCTGTCTATGTTATGTTAATCTGCTTTTATACTGTGCCAGATCACCACCAAAATGGTTCCAGAATGCCTGGCTTGTCTGGGAGTTGATGTGTTCCTCCGCCTAGGGTGTGCTTCCCCAGTCTGTGGAAGAAATGTACTAAGGACAAGGGAAGAGGAAGGGAAAGCGGGTGAAATGCCAGCAGATAATGGGAGGGATCAAAGCAGCAGTGAAAAGGAATGTTTGTGGTAGCTTCAGTGCATGTCGGTCCATAAGTCTGGATTGCAGAAAAGATGTATACTCTAAGCATATTTGAAATTATTATGTGAGGCAGCATCAAAGAACCAGAGGTGGCTAATAACACGTGAAGTTTGGTTGTGCAATGGGCTTGAGAAGTGCGCAAGCCACCCAGTTAAATTGGGTTTGCTTTTCTACTCTGTATTATCTTTATTTCTTTTCCACAGGCTTACCCCAAGACTAGTGTTTTTGGGAACTTCTAAACCAGGAGGCCGAGAGTGGACGAGTCAAGATTGGACTGTATGAAAGGTGAAGTGAGTTGGGAAAGCGAAGGTTAGGTTAGGATATTATGTATATTTATGTGCTGTTATGGTTCAGCTGATCACGTTTCTGGATATATTACAAGCCTAGCACTCCTTGGTGGGAGGAGCTCTCGTAATCAGAATGCCCTTGTTCCTGCCTCAAGAGCACCGAATGGAGAATGGAGTGGTCCAACATATAGAGTAAAAGTGACACCTTGATGTCTAAAAAGGTTATTCTTAAGAGTTTGTTTTATTATTATTATGTTATTTATTGAGCGTGGACCTAGCTCGGAGAAGCAACAGAGCGCTTTACAGAGGCATACAACAGTACAGATGCATAACGGGGTGCTTTTCAGAGGTAACAACAGAACAGATATACAGTGGGGGTTGGATACAGAGGGGCACAGAGGAGCGGTACAGGGTATCATGTCATGCTAGACTGTATTTTAATTTACAGTGAGACAGGGTGGTGCCGTACTTGGGAGTAGCACCTTGCTATCTATAGAGACAACATATAGGCACTCATTAAAGGTTTGCCGGTATCCTGCCGGTAATTCCGGCGAGAAACCGGCAAACCTGCCTTACCGTGTCCGCCTAACGATATCCAGGTACTACCGGGATATTACAGGCGGCAGGGAGCTGGTAAGTTCCCATTCCCATAGAGTCCCGTAGGACTCCATGGGATGCGATTGCCTTAATCACCGGCATCGTTAGTAACGGTGCCAGTGACTCAGGCATTTATTTGCATGTAGGGGCCTGAACTCCCGTCAGATCAGGCCTGCTGGGAGATCTGTGCCCCTCATCAGCAAACTTGTAGTGTGCTGATCTGGAAAAAATGGCAGAGCTGCAATTAGCAGCATTTTTTCTGGACCGACACACTTATAATGAGGCCCATAGTCTGACTGATCTAGCCTGGCTGAGTTCAATAGAGCATGTGAAAAGGCGGAGGTGGATGTTTGAGAAACAGGGTAGATAGGGAGAGAAGGGCCAGATGTCTGTCATTCTGTATGCATAGACAGCCTGGTACGCTTCTGTTGTCATGTTAACGTGCTTTGCTGATTTTTCCATGTGTTCTGTTAACAAAGTCGGTAGTTGGTTCATTTATCAATACGTATTGTGAGCAGTGGCGGACAAAGTCAAAAGCTATCTCCAATAGACGAATTATCACACTAGGTATTTATTCTGGTTTTGACTGTTATAATTCAATGTGAAAGGAGCTCTGGGCACTTGAGACTGCATAGCTAGGTTTAGAAGCACAGCGGTTTTCACCCCACAGCATCTCTATTGAGCTACTTAGTGCTGTATAAGCTACACTGCTTGTTATGCCATTAAGTGTAGCTCATTTCTTTTGTGTTAAGGTTAATGATACGCTGCAAAGATTTGAGCAATTTGGGCCAATGCCACGTTTATTTGGAGTTTTTGCAATACCCACACTGCATTAAAGCAACAATCAATGATGTGGGAAACATGGTTCCTGCAGTGAAAAGACCATTTAGCGGCAACGGAGTTAAACATTTGGAAATCCGCTCCTTCTGCCACTTCCCATATTGCATCCCTATTTGAAAGGCAACGCTGAGAAACCCTGCCTGCATTCCACTGAAGTGGGAGGGAAACTGGCATGTTTTCCTGGCACATTGAGAGAGTCTAACCTCATCAGTGGGTTATGTAGGAAAGACTGAAAGGTTACAGCTTTTCTTTTGCAAACTGCCCTTTCCACTTCAAGATTGCCATCTGCTCCTCGTTATTTCAGGACTGTCACCAATGCATTCTAGTCAAAAAAGCAAATGTGTTTAAATGGTGCTATGGAAAAAGAACCATGAGGAGATGGTCACATGGAGCTTTAACCTAGATCATGTTACGTCTCCAAAAAAGGGCAAGGACCTTCATGTGATATTAGGTCTACATTGTTTGTACAAGTACCTAAACAAATAAAAAAATCAAGAGGGTAACATTAGCCCAAACATTTATTCAATGTTAATGGTCTACCAGTTTGGTTCTCAAGAGCCTCAACTACTGTGGCAAAATGACTACTGCTTTGAGGAGTAAAGGGATGCGTAGTGTCTAAAAGGCCTCCTCAACCCTACGCTACTACTAAAATAGCAGTAATCCTAATCATAAAGATAATGCAGGCTAAGTGTGACAGGTGTACCACCTTTGCCTCTTTTGAAAACATGGGCCAAGGAAAGTCTATACTCTACAGTCTGTACTCTACAGGATGTGTGTCAGCTGAAACAAGTGCAACACAAAGAACAATATTACAGTGCTACCAAAATAAAAGATTGTCGAACTAAGGTTCTATCAAAATAGGAACTTTGATCAAAACTAACAATGCATACAACTGATTAAAAGCAATAAAGACTTTGAGAAAAAAGGGCACTCTGGAATGATAAGCAGGGGTGCTTAGGCAAAACATTTCAGCAGAAATATGAATCTTCAAGGATATGACTTTAAAAGCCAACGAGTGGGGCTTATACGTTACTAGGGCTCTTTAAGGCGCACAAGGGGAACAGGTTGACTGCAAATACCTTTGACTGTCTTGAATGGCCAACAGTGTAATGTTGAGCTTCATGGGGCACTTGATCTGGCATCGAGATGATCGAGCTGAGTAATTTCAATGGCAAGTCGGCTTCCATACAGGGCACTTTTTGGTTCGAGTTGATGCTCTTGACAGCCGAGTCGGTAGGTTGCAATGGTTCAAGTTTCCAGTCGAGTCAGGTCAAAACGATGAGCCTGCTCGGCCGAGTTGATATTCAAGGTAGGCAAGTCATGCCTTCCAGCAGGTTGAGTCGACTTTCCAGTGGGTCAAAACTATGCTTCTTTTGGGTCAAGTCAGCATTTGGGATAAAGCGAGTCAGGAGATATGAAAGGGGCAAGCTGACGGTTCAGTATCTGAAGCCATGCACTTCACTGGATCGAGTCAGCTTTGTGACAGCTCGAAAAAGCAGGTAAGCGGTTTGAAGTTCTTAGAGTGTCAAAAGCAGCATTGCAGATCTGATAGGGCTTGAAGTGAGTCAAACGCGGGGCAGCCAGCTCAAATATGTCTTGAGGTGATAAAAATAGTTCAGCGCTGCTTCTGGACTTTTGAGTTGCTGGGAGGCCCAATCCAGGGACTTCAGGGACAAGATTAGTACTTTATAGTGTACTTCCACTCCAGGAAAATTGTCTGACACCTCCAGGGAACAAGATTTTTGATCCTGTGCATAGACAGCAGAGAGGCCTTGGCCCACAGTAGTGTCTCCCCAAATGTGCTCCTGAGGTAGGTTGGAAGAAGAGCTTTCCTCTTCCTTGGAAGATTCCTGTGCCATGAGGAAGGCGTTAGACCTTCTCAGGGGGAACAAAGTGGCAGTTTCCTGGACAGGGTGCCACATGGTTGTTGTGGGTACACCCACAGCAAAAAAGCGTATATGCATCAGCCCTGTCAAAAGTGAGTCACTTCAGCAAACTGACACTAATATGGCATCCAAAAGCTGTGGCTATATAACTGCTTTTTTAGGCTTTTGGTTATTATCTTTGTCCAGGAATGTTCTATATTGGTTTGTACTAGACAGTTGTCTATAATGTGTAATTATATGGTGCTACACGTGGTCGAACAAGATATTGCACAAACTGCAGATGATACGCAACTTACCATCTCATAATTGCCTTTTGTCCCAACATAGTCTATAATTATACTCTTATAGCGTCCAGGAATGCTCTATATTGTTCTGTCCTATATAGTCACCTGTAAATATATGGTGCTATACGTGATCTAAAAAGACATTGTACATTACATATTGTCCAGGAATGTTCTATACTGTTTTGTCCTATACAGTTATTTGTAATATGGAAATATATGGTGCTATACGTGATCTCACAAGACATTGCACGAACTGCAGAGGATACGCGACTCCAGGCACAAAATGAGGAGTAGAGCATTTATTTATATGTAATGTTTTGCAATGCACTTTGCTTGTTTACAACATACTATCGTCATAATGTAATTATTTATGCTTCTTTTTTCATCATCTCATAATTGCCTTTTGACTCACCGCAGGCTGTAAAAATACATATATACAACTATTGATCTTTTGATCTGCGTTGCCATTACAACCATCAACCATACCTATATAGAGATGCACAGCATACTTATGTTACATTGATTTTTTTTAACATACCGTACGGTATAGATCACACACTACAGTTGATTTTTGTTCTTATCTATTGAGATAGGTGCAGCGAACATCTTGCCATCTTCGTGTTCTTTTACACAGTAATCCTGCGTCACATAACTAAACACTTGGTTTCACTATACAGCTTTCATAAATGTTAATTTCAATATGCCTGGTTATTCCCCATTCCCGTTCCCCGTTGTCTTGGGGATGCGGGACGCGAGACGTCTCGACAATGGCACGTTTGCCGACGTTCGATGACGCCGCGCAAGGGACACCATGGCAACCATTTAAAACAAGGAAACGGACACCAACCTTGTTTGGCGTTCTGCAAAGTATGCTACGAACGTGTGCAGGTAAGAGTCTTTGTAACACGGACCACAGGGGCTCTCAAGTACTTATTCTAAGAACCCGAATTATATTTCAATTGTTCCGGTTGCTTTCTTTATTTAGATTACACACGAGGAGTCTTAACTCCTAGGGAATCAAATACGAGGAGTTTCTTTTGCTCCAATACAACTGCAAACCAGGTAATTACTAGTCCTATTACTATACCACTTACCCGCAGAACGTAGTCGAATTTAAGCACACGCGTTAACCGCTGTTGTGCGTTCTCATTGTATTTCAGATATTACAATGATTGACTGTCAGGTAGTTTATGAATTTAATTTACCATTTTGATATGAGATTCTTGTCACAATTTAACTATGAGATCAACTAAGTAGGCATTTGAACTAACACTACGTTTTTTTATGTCTTTTTTCTCATTGTGATTTACTTCGCTGTGATATACGGTATGTATTTATTTAATTGTTGTTGTTATTTGATCATTGTTGAACTATTATACATTTGTTCTTATCATTTACAATGTTTGGTCAAAAACTAAAATTACCTAACAGAATGTGGTTTAGGACCTGAAGAAGGAGCTTGTCTCCGAAATGCATTGGCATACATGACCACAACCCAATTCAGTCAACTAAGATGGTTCCTCTATGTACACATCTATGTGTTTATTTATGGTGCAGATGAATATATGAATGGAATAACTCCACGCATGGATGCTCACTCCCCTAGGGCCTCGCACAGCAAGCACCCACCACCTGTCAGCTCAGCCCGTCTCCTGTTCTCAAAGCAAATCAGCTAATCATTTTTGCAAGTAGCGAGTCTCGAGCCCTGACAAAATGTGCTTGTACAAGAATGTCAAAGCAAGCCCTACTCCAACCTTAGTGCACAATCCGTCTCTGCTCACTGACTCATTCCATCTCCAACCCCCTCCTGCCAGGCCGCGGTCCCCTCAACCCTTGACCCCTGTTCCCTTTGAACGCATTTGGTCCCCAGACCCTACCCCCGCACCACCTCAACTTCACCTCCCATATACCTAATCAGGAGTGGTCAAATATTTTGTTAACTGACACCTATCCCCACTGCATTTGAAATCGTAAGACTCTGCGGGCCGCAAATCAAAGATCGCCCCCTCTGATAAGGCATCTGATAGTAACGACCCCTAATACATGCCCCCATAAAAATATAGGCCAGAATGCACCTATTTCTCACCAACAACCCCCTTTGATGTGTTGTTTTGCTTATAGTCAGTAGTTCTTGCATGCCAAGTTTCTCATGTAGCCTAGGTCTCATTCCTTTGTGGGACGCGTATTTATTCAGCTATTTGGACACGTGCTTGGTAAGGCAACTGCAGAACCCCAAAGTTGCTTTCATGCTGATATCTGTCTGACCCTCCCCTAATCAGTGAAGGACCCACAAGAGCTCGACAAAAGCGGGAAGTGTGAAAGCACCGCGTTACACTGTATGGCATCCTCCAAAAGGCACTTCTTGCAAAAGAAATTGACAAAGAGGATACATTTCAAAAGACAATTTGGACGCTTTATTTGGACACTTTATATAAACATTGTTGAACAAATAAATAGTTGAACCGGGAAGTGAACTGTTCCATGCGGTCTGCTTTCGGTGGACAGGGCACGTTTGCAATGTTTTGTAGCAATGTATGTGTCCTAGGAACAAAATCATGAGCGATTCCATGAGTATGTATGTCCAACACAGTCAAAGTGAGATCTTTCACAAAATCGAATTCCATTTCCTGGTATATTGGCTTGACCATCCGTTGTTTGCTTCTTTTCGTAAAGGCCATTGTGTAACGAAGCATCCCAAAGTTTCCTGCAGTCCTCGATTGCTCTCTCCCCAAGTTCTTGTTACGCGCTAAGACTGCTAGTAATGTCCGAAACTACATCCCGTCTATGCCGAAAGGCAATCTCTTGGGCCTGTACTTTAGACGCATATTGTGGAACACCTCCAAATCTCCCGTGTGACAGAATTCTGTGAGTCCCTTCAGATCTCTTGATAGAGTTTTATCAAACACGATCTTCTCAAGAGCTTTGTGTGCAGCTGAAGATGGAACCAACCACTTCTTCTTGCATTCCTGCGCCTCCGATGAACGTCAATGTGCATATTGGTGAAAATAATGGTTCTCTTTCCATGAGTGAATGTTGGAACAGTGGTGCATCAATGAGCGCCATTTTTCAAGTAGAATTTCCACAGACCCATCACAAGTTTTGGAGATCCACCAAGGGTGGTTGCTCAAAGACTGGGATCAGTGTAAAATATTTTCAGAACCTTTTTTTGTTTTTACCAGCAGCTGTAATTTCTTTATTGATTGATTAGGCAACGTGCCATACATTAAATTGATGGTGAATGTTTGGAAACTGCTCTCGCATGGCCTTGGCTATTGAAACATGTCTGTCGGTAGCTATGAGGTCTATTTGCATTCCCCTCGATTGGAGATCTTCCAAGGATTTTATAAAACCATGTTTCTCCATGGCCACTGAGGATTTACATTCGGATACCTGCACGACCACCAAACTCATTTTTTTTTGTTTCCATGTCCTGAAAGTGGTATGTGCAGTACTTTGCTGAAAATTCAGGGCTGCACAGTGTCCATCGCCAGCTAGCCTGAACGGTTTGTCAGAGAATGTCCTTTCAATTGACATTTCTTCAATTTTCCAAGCTTCACTAATAGCAGGGAATAAATATTCTCGTTGATATTTGTAGTACTGCGTTTTAGAAAGGAGCTGGAGTCCCACAAATTGACAGAAACTGGACAACTTACTAAAAGTAGAGCCACTGAAAAGTAAAGCTGCTGCACACAGTAGATTTCCAGCTGGCACTTGAAAATGTAGCATGGAGCAGGCCACAGGTGGCGCGGATTTTCAGGTTTGTGCCTTGTGATACACGTGTCACATTCACCAATGGCTGCCTGCATACTTCCCCCCTCACTGGATGGGCACATTTCAGCATCAGTATAATCTGTACCAGGTAGCTGTCGAATTCAATGTATTTGTGCTCCTTTATTAGACTATCGTACTGCATGAATGTGTTTTTGTGACTCAACTGTGGTGGATATATCGCCCGAACAGGGCACACAGAAGTCGAGATCTTTGGCTAGTTCCTCTGTCAATTGCTTTGAGGCTTTAACGTCTGTTATTTCAGCTTGTGTTATTTGCACATGAATTGGAGAAACCATCAATGTCGATTGTTTATTGGGTGGCACTTTTTTTGCGAGTGTAGATTGTGTGAAGTGGTCACTGAGTAATAAAAACGTATCTTCCTTATATTCAGTTTCTTCTTCATCTTGTCGAGTTCTCACATTGTAGCAATAGTCCAAAAACACTTTGCTTGCTTTGCCGGTCACATTCAATTCATTTTTTGGCCATTGGGCATAAGCATCTCAAGTCTGCTTATTGACTGGACTACGCCGCGCCACAAATATTAGTTGCTCCATGGTGAAATCTATTTGGCAAGCAGCATCTTTGGTTTCGTTTGTTTTCTGTGTTTTCATACTTTGTTTTCTTCTGGGCCTGTAGGAGATGGGTTGTAAAAACATGTTCAATGTAAATCCAACATACAGTATATAGCACTTTAGATTTAAAAAACAACATGTTATGAAGACAACACCAGCCCAAACCACTTTTTGGAAACACAATTGTTTGTTAGTTACCCTTGTTTTCTTGATTTTCTGTGAAACCGTGTTCTTCACTGTAACGACTGCACCAGCAAGTTGGACGCCACCTCTGATCCATGTGCCTCCTCTTCTAATTCCTGACCTTGTATGCATCCCTTGAATAGAATATTCATTAAAAAAAGTCAGTCGTTTTTTAAATCAAATTCTTTCCTCGCACACATCGCTTACATACATACCCTAGTAAATAGTGTACGTTATTTAGTCAAAATAGACATTTCGAATTTCACCTGATTGATGGCTAGTGTACTCGATCAGAGATCTCCGTATGAAACCCACTGATTGTAATGTCACACTATAGAATTTTGCATTGTATTCAGCATTAGGGTAGAAATTGTAACGTTATAACTGAAATGGTAAAAGTTTGAAAGGATGCTCGTTTATAATAATGTCACTGTCTAATAGTATCAGATGTAGGATATACTTTCTTTCATTCAACAGAACTGTCAGTATGCATATCTCATGCTCTGGACCAGCTCCAAAGGATGATGTAATTGTAGCCGAAGTACCTGCATCCCCCTGTAACACAGTACTTGTTTTAGAATGAATGAAAACTGTGAAATTGAATAGGCACAATCGAATGTAGTCAATGGTACATATCAATAAAACCCATAAATGAAACATTATCTAAACAAACGACAGAATACGTAAACTATTTCATATTATCTAAAAAGAAATGGATGCAGAATCTTGCTCTTTCATTTTCAGTGCATTGTCACGAAGTGGTAAAGGGAAAATTAGATGGCATTAGATATGTGGGAAGATCCAACTTTCAAGAATATGAACTTCAACAAGTCTGTATGGCTCACCATTGGGATACTGGACGTGTTAGTGATGTCGTCACTACCTATAGTCTGTGCATCAGTCAATATGATGACCTAAAAAAATTGCCATGTGAAGCAACCGATTACGGAAAGATTGTGCTTATTTCGAAGGGCACTATAGCATAGTTTTCTGTGTTCTTAAATAATTTTCTATGATGCTCCTAAAACCAGGGACAGATGTCTAGCAAAATGGGGTATAGTTATAAAGCAATACAATCTGGTAAATATGCAAAGTTTAGTAAGAAACATTTACACCAAAAGCACCAATCCGTCCATGTAGTTCAGTACCCCAAGGCATACAGCTAAATCATGAACCGTGACTCACCTGAGGCAGCATGTGCATGAATAGAGTTGGAATTGCATTTGGAAGCAATTTACGAGACGTCCCGAGTCGATGCTTCTTTGTGTACTTTGATTGGTCGTACATATTTGTGGTAAAGTGCAGGCTGAAGATGCAGAATCAATCACCCCTCAAGTCCCCCAAGACATCTTGGGCTCTACTTTCAATCTCTTCCGGTGCAAATCTGCAATATCTGACCCATTCTCTCATTAGATCTATATTCCTCTGGAGTATATGCATTATTGTGCCTTCAGGTTTGGTATGAGTCTTAGAACGGCAACTGTAAACCATGCAAGCAGGCATTGTTGAAAAATCTGTAAAAAAAAGTCCACATTGTTAAAAAAGCATTTTTCATGAATGCGTGAGAAAGATGGAATTATATCGTACATTTTTTTATGCAATGTTTGTTTTGATCATAGAAGCAAAACCTGTGTAGCGTAGCCAACTGTATTCTAGGATAACTTTCATACACAATTGATTGATGTGATGCAAATTGTAACGTGTTACTCGTCCCTTGAATGTACTATCATGCATCAAAAGGAAACATGCTTATAGACACGGTCCGCAAAGGATGCAATTCTATCCCAATTGACATTGATGACTGTTAGGCAGAAACCTGTGCAGTTCCCTTAGGGACCACTGCAAAAAGCTTAAGACTACAGGTGTTAGCAGTAAACCCAATTGGTAGCAGTCTATACCACCCAGATTTACCTGGTAGCTGTGGCTGAGCAGTCAGACTTCTCTCAAGAAGAGTTAGGCAGTATATATAGTATACACATTAGGTACAAAAATACAGTCGCACAAGCAAACACTGACCAGAGTTTTGGTATAAAAGTATATAATTATTTATTTAAAAACACACTTGTAAAAATACACTGGCATTAATAATTAACACAGTCACTAGAAATATATACACCTCCCTGATTAATTATTCGACAAGTCTTAGGAAAAGAACACCACTTATTATCAACACAGAGGTGAGCGCTTAACCAAGATGGCACTCCAATAATTATTTAAAAAGAGAGAGAAAAGGCAGAAATAGGAAAACACACAATACCAACACTTTTAAAGAACCACAGCAAGTCAAGAAAGGCAGGGTCTACTGTTGAGCAAAAAGTTCATAGGCCAGGCCTACTCTTGGAGAGAGCAAGGCGGAATGTGCCCAAGATCACATGTTTGAAGTACACTTTAAAAGTCTTTGCCGATAGTTCAAAAAGGAGTTAGATCAGTTCAGAAAAGTTAGTTAACAGGTCTGAGGTCACTCCAGGATAGAGAGTCAAGGATTTACGGGACACCTTGGACAGTCTGTTGCACGGGAGACCAGGCGGGACACAGTACCTGAAATGGTGAGAAAGCTCCAGCGGGGGCAGTTGTTCCTGGCAGCGGGTGCAAGTCGGTGCTGCGTCCAGGGGAAGAGAAAATCTCGACGTGGAGGAAAGCTGGAGGTCGTTGCACTGCCAGGGAAGAAACCAGCCGCGGAGTTTCCCAGTTAAAAGGTAATACCCTTTTATTCGCGGTAGTGGTGAAGCGTGGCTATCGGGCCGCCGGGGTGCTTGGCATGGGCGATTCGACCATGAGACGATCCAGGAAGGCGAAAAAAGGGCGAACTTGTTAACCCCACCAGCTCAAAGGAAGAAGACTCTCCTGGAAGAAGATCTTCTCTGTCGTTGGGAAGTGGTGAGTGGGTTCAGCAGGGCTCCACCGGTGGTGTCGTCGTTGCAGGTTGGCTCAGCTCCTCCCTCTTCGGATTCTTTAGGTCCTGTGGCGACTTCTGAAGTTCCAGTCCCCAAAGCCCTGCTTTTATGCAGAAAACCCCCATTCATCAGTCCTAGCTGTCACTCAAACATGCTAAATTGTGAGCCGGGCGGCTCACCACTGGGCCAGTCACACAAGATTGCGACTTGAGTTGCCGAGGCAACTCAGTCCAGGGTGCCTATTCCCCCCTCCCACACAACCTGTAGACCCAGACAGAGTGGCACCATTTTTGGAGGCTTCTGTGCAGAAGCCCGCCAAAAGTGGAACCAAGGGCTCGACTTGGGTTGGAGTTACAGAGGCGAACACAAACGCCATTTTAAAACCGAGTCCTGGCAAAAAGACCGAACCGGGGAATAAATATTAAATAAATAACACAGCGGTATCTTTAACATTGCACCAAAAAAGTGGTGCGTTTAAAATGAATGGGAAAATCCCATAGGAAATATTCCGGTGGAATATTTTGCGTGGTAACCACTGCCACCAGCCAGAAACTCAACAAGGGGGGACTGGACAGTGCCCCCTTGGAAAACAGACCCAGGGGCAATCGAATTACCCCCACCAGTACTTCCACAATATTATGGTTTGTACTGGTTCTGTTCACAATTTAAGACTAGTAAAGTCAATGGTGACTTTACATGCCCTGGGAGACAGTAGTCAGTCCCAGGGTATGGAGTCTATGTTTGGGGGCCACTATGACACCCCTGTGTTAATGCACTGAGGGTGCTGTGTAACACACTTACCAAAAACACATGAAGCCCTATGCAGTAAAAGACCCCATAGCCCATAAAACACATTACAAAGTCAAAGGACATTCTCAAATCATGCCTAAGAGTGGCAGAAAAGAATCTCACTCTTAGCAGGAGAAAAATATAAACCCCAAAAATCCAGCAAAGTTGCTGGGGGACTCACTAGGTTTGGGAAATTGGCCTTTACGGAGAATTCTCCCTAACAATGACAATTGCTATATATGTCGAGAACAGAACACATTAAACAGAAGTCAATGGTAATGGCAATGAGATGAATGAACATTACACTACTGGGTACATTCCTTTGAAATAGATAGAAATTTAGAGATCAAGAAGAGATGATTAGGTGACCTGCCCTTACCTTGACCAACAAACAGTTAGATTCAGCAAGCAGGGTAGTTAGTAGCAGCAGAATAGGTAGCGCAATCACAAGTTCACTCCCAGTGCTCAGAGATCTTCACAGGTAGCACGATGACGAGCTGACTTTCAGTGGTCACAGATGTTCTCAGGTAGCACGATCATGAGTTGACTTGCAGTGCTCACAGATGTTCTCACGATAAATATGAAGGGGTTTATAAAGAATTAGAAAAGTGGGTGTGTGTGTGTGAATGAGTGACGTGTATATGGTGTGGTCTTATGTGAATAGCAGGGGCGCGGCCTGCTTCAGGGGAGCCTGCCTGGAGACACTGGGTCTGGGGAGGCCATGTGAACAATGACCCCTGCGCGGAAGATACCTTTGAAGTGTACATGGTGTTTGGCACCTCGGCTGTTCCCACCCTGAGAGCCCCCTTGGGAGGGCACAGACACAGGTGCGACCTGCCATCAATAGAGTAGGGGGGATGGATGGCCAAGAGACATGCAGGAAAGGGCCGGAACACTGCTGAATGGAGACACACTTATGTGGCTTGCAGGGTGCGAGGTCTGCTTCAGAGGAGCCTGCCTGGAGACACTGGGTCTAGCTAGGCCATGTTACAATGGTCCCTCCGTGTAAGATACCTTTGAATTGTACATGGTGTTTGGCACCTTGGCCGTTCCCATACCTGCCAGCCACCTTGGCAGCGCACATCCACAGGTGCGAACTTCCATTGATAATGGAGGGCGGATGGATGAACATGAGACGTGCAGACAAGGCCCGGAACACCGCTGAAGGGAGAGACACACTTATGTGGATTGCAGGGGCACGGCCTGCTTTAGGGGAGCCTGCATGGAGACACTGGGTCTTGGGAGGCCATGTGAACAGTGGCCCTTGCGTGTAAGATACATTTGAAGTGTACATGGTGTTTGGCACCTCGGCCGTTCCCAGCTAGTCAGCCTTGCCAGGACAAGTCAGCGTGTCCTTGATTCACTGAAAAATTTAAACAACCATTCATAAAAGTTAAGTTGTATTTTATTTTGTTGCCGATGTTGATGGCACAAATGTACTACACATTGTATACTTTGGGTTGCAGCACAGTGTGGGGGAATCCCCTGTACTGACCGCTGTCACTGGGAAATGTGTCTCTAATGGCACCAACAACACAGGCTAGTATTACTCGTCGAACACGGTGTCCAAGCCTCCCATGAAGCCACCATGTAAACGCACGATAGGCCACCAACCTGTACCACCTATAGAAGAGAAAGATACAAACTGTATTTAAATGAACAAGATAAGCATATACAACCTTAGTTGAAAAAGCAATCTTGTATCATATCGCATTGGTGCCAGTACAAATGTTACTTCATGGATCAATCAACTTGGGCTTTAAAGTGTAGACACATTACAAAAGTGAACAACTATGCATTCCATTACATTTGGGACACAGAGAAATATTGTTTCTTGGTTGTACGTGAAAGGCACATAAAATGACCAATTTGATTCCCCCAAATTGCGAGTGATGTATAGAATTGCAAGACTACATTAATTTGGCAGTGATTGATCAAAGTTACGACGATATAGGAGACAAACATGAAATGTTAGTGGCCTAAGTGACATCACATCTAGAGTACGCTTACTCGTTACTTGGATTGCGAGGGCGAACTGTTGCGCGAAGTTCGTGCATAAGCACCATCACAATCCTCAACATGGACCATGTGAGGCAGGCTGCCCTGAAGTCATGCAGCTCGGTAACGCATTGCGGCCTTGTCTCGTCTTCCAATATGTAGGACAAGCATCCAGAGTTTTCTCGATGCAGCAGTTCTCCTCATCAGTTGGCATTACCTCGCAACGATTGCAGGTACACCAGGTGGAGACGTCGTCCATGCGACTAGGCGCAGGCTCTTGATCTGGTGATTCGTCCTCCCAACTGTCGTCTGAAGCCCCATCATTTCCGCGTCTTTCTCTTTCAAGTAATTCCACCTCGGAATACTCTGGCTCGTACTGGTAGGGCTCTATTGTTGCCATTATGCGACAAAATTAAAATAGATAGTAATGATAGTACTAGTATCTGTTCGCATGGGCTACGAGCAATGAAAATAGCTGAACAGAGCAGAAACAAGCCACAGGATACACAAAAAAAGACAATGAAAGATTGGAAAAGCAAATCTGATGTTGTCTGATGAGAAGCGGTCTGTTTATACTTTGAGGAAAGAGGCGTCCTGCCATTTTCATGGAGACACGTCATTAGCTGGAGCACAGAGAACGTTGACACGAGACGTGCATTGGCATTGTGAAATGGACCGTACGCTTCTAGTGATGCCAGCTTTGGGGGCGGGGGATATGATTTAGTGCTGTCAGGGCAGTTCACCTTAGGGCGATGTGGCAACGGATAAGATTAGCACAAGATAGCCACACCTTGCTGTCTGATTTCGCATGTGTAAAAGTGAGGAAAACTACGGTAAGGTGCATAGGAAATGTTTGTACGATCGATCAGCGTATGCTTAAAAACACATGCCCGAACGCTCGGGACAATAATATTTTTGAGCGCACTATTCCTTTAACACGATAATTCATGGAAATTGTAGTGTCCAAGTAAACACCCATTGTTTTAACCTTAGGAAGACATCAATAGTGCAGCCAGCAATAGTAAAACCCTTGTATAAAGATGGTAGTTTTATGTGCCTTTGTTGTGTTCCAACCAGGAGGAATTCTGTTTTGGTCTCATTAAGTGCAAGCCCATTGTGTGCCATCCCACTTTGAAAAAGTAATAAAAATGGCATTTACTCTGGCAGATTGTGCTTCATAGTCAATAAGTTGTACCAATATTTGAGTATCATCTGCATAATTTGTATACAAGATACTCCTGTCATCCAGCAACTCAAATTGTGGTTTTATGAAAATATTAAAAAGAGTAGGTGACAAGCAGGAACCCTGTGGAACCCTGCACAGAAGCCCGAACGCAGAGGCCATAGAAGACTTGTTGAAAACTCTGGCTATTCTACCAGTTAAAAAAGATAAAATCTATTCGCCAGCCAATTTAGAGAAAAAGGCTGTGGATTGAACTCTGCTGAAGAGAGTCATAAAGTCAACGAGATCAAAGGCAGCAGACAGATCCTGTAAAAGAAGAAGGGATATATGGGCACCATCCAGATTTTGAAGCATGCTTGCTTTATGGACCAGTAAAGCAGATACAATGCCATGATAGGCTCTAAAGCCGATTGTCTGTGACCCAAAAGGTATACACTTCCAGATGAGATTGTATCTGTAAATAAGTCATGCGATCTAGGATTTTCAAAAGTAAGGGTACGCTATTGATGCAATGATAATTTGAAGCAATCTCAGGATCCAGAGATGTTTTTTTTTCAAATCAGAGGAGTGATCCATGCTTGCTTATATTTAACTCAGGCCCTGGGCCGTTACCCACGGTATAGCCCGTGGAAAGGGTACTTAACGCTGTATTAAAACACCAGGCTTGATCCTGAACATTAGATTCCTCTGGATTAATGTTAGGCTTTTTGAGCTCTCTCAATATTTGAAAAGTTATTTTGAGTTGGAATGAGCAAGGCTAATGCGACAGTCAGAGTGTTCTTTCTTAGCCCGAACAATAGCAGTCTTAAACTGTCTTGCAAGTAAGAGATAAACATCTTTAACCATGGCAAGAAAGACTTTTGCCAAACTCTGTAAGCTTTATTTTTCTTATCATGGAAACTCCTTGAGTCCTGAGTAAACCAGGCCTGCACAGTGGTCTCTATTACAGTAGATTTACAAGTCTTAGGTGGCAAAATATGATCAAGAGCCAAATATATGTTCTAGAGGAGTGGGAAGCTGACATATTATTCAGAGACTCCAAAAAGGGTTCTTGTAGTAGGTAATCTTGTGTAGACTGTGCTTCCCCACCGAAACTGTATGTGGATAAACTTGCCGTTGTAAATTAGAAATAGGAAGAGTTAAAAGGATATAAAAGTGATCGTACCCACTAGTATGCCTAATGTACCGAGCCAATCCAAGATATGGCCAACCTCAGAAACGTAGGCCCACACATAGGGGTGCAGATTTCTCCCAGAGTAGTGGCATTTTATTGCACTTTATTTTCTATTTACTGTTTGTCATTTTTTAAATATAACGCCAATTTTGAGTCTGGCTGATGCACAACAATGCACAAGAAATTTTAAGCTGTTAGCAGTCATTCCACTCTGGCAGCTGAAGTCTTTCCTTACCAAACGTATATATGTTCGATATTTACAAAAGCTTTATTGTTAGGGTGACTTTTGTTTAAAAAAGAAAAAGAAAAAAGGAAATGTGTACCAAAACTAGTGTGCATTTGGTATTTAGTGATTCAGTCATACAACTCTCCCATACATATGACAGCTATAAAGCTCTTCAATCATTCTTATCTTCCCAAAATGCTCTTTCATATGCAAAACAGCCAAATGCTCATTGGTTTCATTGCTGCCACTTCACATTATTGGAGTTCTTTCTAATCAATACGCACATACTGTGTTAAGCAATCACATTTCTATTCAAATACACATGACACATTTAAAGTGTTGCAACAATGAGGGTTTTCCCTTCAGAAAAGTAAAGATTAAAATTGATGCATCATTTAAAAAAATTAAACACATGCATATGCACAGTCAAGAACAGAGTCCCCACAGGTGACACTAAAACTATGTTCAGAAGCAAGCACTAATTTCTCTCCCGGCCCCCACCTTTCAGAGGTCTTTGGCTGCCCAAAAGGTGAAAGCATGAAATAGATCACAGAGAAGTGGAAAATGGCAAAGAGTACATCTAAATGTGCAATTGCATCAGAAATAACCCTTGAAAGGATATCCAAAGCCACAAAAGGGTCAGAACAGAAACTGTGTGCCAAAGGTACACACTGTTTCACAGCTGCAAAGGTGTCCCATAAAGATATCCATTGAGCCATCTTTAAAGAAGCTGCTCAGTGCTAACCAGGCAAATGTCATCCCTGTCATGTCATGTCATGTGTCTTTGATGGCATTCAGCTGCACGTTCAGTACTACCACGAGAACCAACTGCAAAGTATGTCACACAGTGCATAACTGTTATGTTTATACAGTAATCTTTTTTTTTTACAAACTTTATTTTGTATTTTATCTCACGAGCTCTGGTTACAAACATGCTGAAGAATAAAGGCATAATATAATTCATTCCGTGTCTTGTTTTCTTACAGTTTTCATACAATTACTTATACCATTGAATTCTTGAGCGTAATAATTAATTAACAATGAACAATCAAAGAATTAACAGTTATTCCCTCCCCCCTCCCTCTCTCTGCTTGTTCTCATAATAATAAAGTGCGGTTGAGTTTACTATGAAACGCGTCCATCTGTGTGTCTTTGCGGTTCCTGTCTTCGGGGTGATTCGTCCTGGCTTTCTTGATCATATTATAGAAACTTTTCGTAATATTATAGGTTTAAAGTACATTTGTTCTCTGTCACTAGTGAATTCATGAAGGGGCATCCACGTGTTCAAATATTTCGAGTATGAGCTGTATGCCAGGGCTGTTACCTTTTCTAGGGACATGATTCCCCACAGTTTAACCCACCACATAGCTTCAATGGGGCCTTGTTTGTTTTTCCACATATGTGCCAAGTTAATCCTTGCTGCGCTTAACATGTGGGTGATGAGCGTGGCGTTGTTCCCGGTATTTTCATAAAGGTTCTCGACTGCCGCCCCCAATAATATCACTACCGGGTCCATGGGGATCTGTACTTTCGTTATGTCCTTGATATGACTCAGGATTTCCTTCCAATATGTCTGTGCTCGAGGGCAAGACCACTACATATGTCTCCTACTTCACCGCAGCCTCGCCAACACAATGGGGAATAACTAGCTTTGATGGAGTGTATTCCCTGTGGAGTCATATACCATCTAAGGCATAGTTTAAATGCTGCCTCTTTGATTGAGGCACATTTAGAGCGTTTCGCTGATCGGTGACATATTTGTCCCCATGTTTCTATAGGAATATGCTTGCCCATCTCGTCTTCCCATTTCTTCATATATGTCAGTGTCTCTTCTGGGTCCGCTCCGCATAGCAGGCGATATATTCGCCATATGCCTTTTTCGGGTATCCCTTCTTGTATGGTAAGTTCCAGCCCTATTGGCTGTCGGGATGCTCCTTCTTTCACCCTTGTGTTTGTGATCCAATGTCTTATTTGAATATAGTGATATCATTCAGTTTCGGGGATCGAGAACTTTTCTTTACATCCCGTGAATGTCAGGGGTACCCCTTCTATGTAGAATTCTCTTAGGGCAAGATTCTCCCTTCCTTCCCAGCGGGACCAGAAATGTTGTTCTGTGCCTGGAGAGAAGTCTGGATTGTTGGCCATTGGTGTGAGTGGGCCTCCCCCTAATTTGAGCTTTTTACTCCGTAGGGCCTTATCCCAGTACCACAGGGTAGCTTTCATTGTTTCCAACAGTGTGCCTCCCTCCCCTCTATGTCTCGGGCGCAGGAATCCCGGTATTTCCAACAGGGTTTTTGCTGCTTCCCTTTCTAGGTGTACCCATCAATTCTGGTTCTCCCTTGGGGACCATTGTAACATTGGTGCCACTTATGCTGCCCAAAGGTATCTCCGAAATTCTGGCACCCCCAACCTTCCCATGGCCTGTGTTTGGAAGAGGACTTTTTTGGGGATTCTTGGCTTCTTCCTTTTCCAAATGAAGGCCATAACTTTCTTATGTAGGTTCTGGATTGCTGGGGGAGGGATTTTCACGGGGAGAGTGCTCGTTACATATAAAAATCTGGGGAGCAGAGACATCTTAAATGCCGCTATCCGCGCTGACCAGGATAGCTCCTGCATATCCCACCTTTTCAGGTCTTCTATCAATGTTGTCATCAGTCTCGGGATGTTGGCCCCATAAAGCTTCCTGTAGGTAGGTGCTAGGTTTATGCCTAAATAAGCTATGGGTCCTTGACTCCATTTTAGTGGGTATGTCCCCTCCCACCTTGCCACCCTCTTTGGGTTTTCTGTGATATTAAGTGTGCTAGATTTTGGGTAATTAATATGGAACCTGAGACTTCCGCAAATTTCTTTAGCATTGTAATTGCGTGAGGGAGAGAATGTTCTGTGTCTTTCAGGAAGAGAAGGACATTGTCTAAATATAATGCAATTTTATGAGTACCACAAGTCCCGGTGTCCACCCCCAGGATGCCCTGTTCTGCTCGTATTCCCTGTGCTAGCGGCTCCATGGCCATAGCAAAAATTTGCGGTGAAAGGGGACACCCCTGTCTAGTACCCTTACGAATTGGGATGCTCTCGGTCAGCTGGCCATTAATCATCAATCTTGTCGATGGGTGTATGAAATTGGCCAGTACCATGCGAGAGAAAATCGGGCCACATCCAAATTTTCCCAAGACCAGCTCAAGAAAGCTCCAATCTAAACTGTCAAAAGCCCTAGAAGCATCCAGTGCATGTGTCCAGCTCGCAGAAAGCTTATATTCTGGTTGCTTCCTCTAAAAGGTTGTTTTCTGACACAACCCGAAAGTAGACAATTGGCCGTAACAAGAACCTCTAATACACTCACCTGTAGAATGCACACTGCCTTCTCCAAATCATGGGCAGCAGAGATCTGAAAACTCTGTTTCAACTAACATAACATAGAAGATAACGTGCTTGAGTTAATAGAGAGGAACCAATAACCTTCGAATCCCTGCAACCTTAAGAATGCCCTTATGTTAAGGAGCCAATATGGGGGTCAAAATGGGGGTGAAGGGGCGTAGTTTGCACAACGCGGTAAAGTTTGTTGAAGGGACGGAATCTGGTGGAGGCGGAAAGTCTGGCAGAGGTGGAGTAAAGTTGTGGAGGAGGGCACATAGACTTATTTGGCCCTAGAGTAGCAGAACACCTAAATATGCCACTGGCTGTCCTTATGAGTGGGATCAGAGATAACCTGTTCAAATTCAAGGTGAACCAAAGCCTGATTAAGAGGGATAGCCAGAAGGTCCTGAGGATTATTAAACCAAAGATTAAAATCACCAACAATAAGAATCTTAGAAGTTGGCTTTACAAAAGAGTGAGGTAATGATAAAATGGATCTTCAAAGGATAGTAAATTATGAGCTAGTTAATAAAGTAAGAAAAAGCGATAAGAGATACAAGGATTAACCAAAAGCTTAACTAGTAGCAATTCCACCCCTTTGGGCTCTTCAATAATGACTCGATGTATATTCAAGGTTTTACTAAATATATATCAGCAACACCACCCCCAACTCCGATGGATCTGTTTTTGTTAATAATATAAAGCCCCACACACAGCAAGTGCTAAATCAGGACCCTAAGTGCCTGAGGGCCAGGTCTCAGTTAGGAACCCAATATCGATATTATTGTCCTGTAAGTAGTCTGTGACCTCAACAGCATGTTTGACCAGGGAGCATGTATTCATTAGTACCACTAGCTGACATTCTGATCATATGTAGTTTGAAAGAAAATGTGTTGTGCATCCATTATTGGATGGCACCACGCAAAAGTCAGTTTGTTGTCATAAGATTATGTGGGGTTGCATGTTCTTCTTCTCTTAGCTACCCCATCTGGCACATAGACTTCAGGTAATGCTTTTTAGATTAGGTCCTTACTGAAAACTATTGAATTTGTAGTTTTTAAGCTTTTCATTTATTGAAAGACGATTTAGCTTTTTGAGCAAAGTCGTACACAGCACAGCACCACCCAGTAGCTATTGCTGGAATATATCCTCCAGTTCAGAGTGAGATGTGCAACAAATTGTGGGTATGCACATTAGCTCAAATACCAAGCCATAGAGCCAGAAAAATGTCTTTGTTTTAACCAGAAACATGTGCATAAGCACACAAGGTAATGATCAGAGAAGGTATGCAAGCAGGTGTCGTACTGAAGAGAATTAGCAATTTTAGAAAGTATCAGTTAAGACAGTGGTAGGGTGGATCAGGAAATGGGGAAGATACAGGCAACCATAGGACAGAGCGGATCATGCAAGTGGGTACCCAGAGGAGTATGCACAAGAGTGAGGTAGACAATATTTGCACTTTATGGATGGAAGAGATTTGGGGGATTATGTGTTAAGATACATTTCGGTCTGTGATATATTTGAGTGTGTGAGTCCGAATCTGTAATGCTCCTATATGTTGCTGAATGTTCCTCTACAGGTAATACCAAGACCATATTGGAATAAGTAAGAAGTACAGACCTATGAGAAGGCCTTAGAACTTCTGAAGACTCTGGATCAACTGGCGTGACGGCTGGTGGGAGCCATATTTTCTTTTGTAAGTAACAAAGATTAAGAATGATCCAGAATTCTGATGTTCTATGCTAATGGAAGCGTGTGATCATGCTATTTCATTTTTTTTCCAATTGTGAGTGAACCTGTGGGAGTGCTGCCTCAAAGTGCCTGGGAAAAACAAAACAGGGCGTCAAGCACAATAGAAAGGTGTGACATACATGCAAGGAATAGGAAGCCTGGGATGAGGTCTCTTCTATGAACTGAACTTGGGGTGCATACTGTGGTTGAAGCTTTTGCCAATGTACCATTAATCACAGACTTTCTGGTGCTTGCAGGTTACTGATATGTTCAAACTCTGTCATTGTTTTCATATGTCTATCTTTTTTAAAGCTATGATAAGGAAATGTTGACAATGATTTCAGTGACCTACATATGCTATGACAAATTCTTCTATTTTTTATGCACTCTCAATAATATCTGTTTAATCTTCAAAAGACAACAATATTTCAGCAATATTGCTGCTTTGCTTTACATTTCCTGCCAAGAGCGTTGTATGTAGATTTACATTCATAAATGTCATACTGAGATAGTATGGGTTAATCAAACATACAGAAGATATTGCTTAAAGTGATATGATGTGATGATAATTGCATATCATAATGCTACATATTATGTATCTATGTATTTGTGTGTGTGTCATAGTTTATACAAACTTTTCACAAAGCACAACATAATTCAACAATAAATATTCACCCATAACAAACAATACACATGTCATTAATAATCAACTAACAATAGTATAACGTGATAAAATCAAGTTAAGATCAGATTAAAATCAGGTTAATCAAATTACGATCCTTCTTAAGAACTCAATTTCCACGATACCTAAAGAGGTCTCAGAACTGTTTAAAATTCGGAACCATAAATCATCCCAATAAAAAGAATCTTCGCAATAAACAAATGTATTAAACATCTCTCTACGGATATCTACTTCAAAAATATATTCAATAAATAGATGTTTCACATTTTCAACAGAAGAATTACAATATCTTCATACTCTCTCATTTTTTGGATGTGCCTTCTCTAGCACCAGTAACGTCCCTAATTGGGGACAAATGCAGCTTGAATCTTAAAATAGAATTTCTAAAAGCCAAAGATGGGTGCTTGTCTAAATAAGGTACAATCGTATCAAAAGGCTTAATATTCCATCTGTAATGCTCAAAGATGTGATAAGACGCTAATGGCTCTCTTGTCCGGATCCAGTCCAGTTAAAAAATGTTCTTCTTTGTATTACCCAGACAATTGCATAGTTCCTCCTCGAAAGAACCAATACTTGATAGCAACAAAACTCATGAATCTGTCCACTGGATCAGGACTCTACATAAATTAGTGCGCAATTCATATTCAAGCTTAACAAATAAAGATGGAGGTGATAAAAACCTTGCTATACAACTGAAGTAGCCTCCAATGACAGCATTCTTGCAAGGAGATCAAGCCAAGTTTCCAACATATAGCAGCCATAGTGTTACCCATGGAAGGCCCAAAACCTTTCTCCATAGCAAAGTTTCTCACCTTGAATAATATACTAGAGTTTCAGGCATTTCAGAGCCATATAACATCTGTGGCACAATTTTCTCATGGTAAAAAGGACATACTGGAAGAATTGAAAATCGCCCATATTGTTTGTCCAGGTGGCGCAATTGTACAGATGCAATAGTAGCTTGTGTTCTATTAGAGCTATCCACAATCTGTTTTACACTATTTGCATAGATAGTAACCCCCATATATTTAAAACTGTTAACAACAGTGATTTTTCCTTGATATTTTTTTTACACAGATTGCAAATTAGTATCTTTGATTTCCCTGCATTCAACCTCAAATCTAAATCAATTAAATAACCATTCAAGGCAGTCATCGAGCGTTGTGAACCAATGGGGATTAAATCAATTATTACAATATTGTATGCTTAGACCAAATACTGCAGATTAACACTACGCAGCTTGGGTGGATGCTTGTTGACCCCCTCAAGAACGGATTCCAATTCACTTATATAATCATTAAATAAAAAAGGGGCCAAGACACAGCCCGGTTAAAACCCTCAGTGAGTGCCAACCGACTAAGTAAATGTACCATTCTGATCCATTCGAACCATCACCTTTGTGTCAGTATGGCGTGCATCTAAAATACTAACCAATCCTTGAGGACAGCCAAAATCAAGCAGCTTTTGCCAAAGTCTAGATCTTATAACACAGTAAAAGACTTAAGAAATGCAAAGAAAGGCCAAATATAAAGGTTCAGCTTTTAGTCTAGCCTGCTTCAACAGTAAATTAAGAACCAAAAGATTTGAAGAAGTATCTACCCCCTTTGTGAAGCCAGACTGTAAAATGACTGAGCAGGTAGTACCTTGTACCCAAGACTGGAGCTCTTTCAATAATAAACTAGCGAAGATTTTGTTAGAAGAATCTAGCAATGATATAGGTCATAATTAGTCGGATGCATTCTGTCTCACGTTTATATATAAGTATTATAGTAGCACACTTACAAGACTCTGGGACAACTCGCATCAAAATATATTTTTTAAAAGTGACAATAAAACATTGACTCATAATGCCTGATTGTTTTTAGTATAGTATTATAGAGGCCATCAGACCCTGGCGCATTTGATGGTTTATACTTAATGGTTGCCAAAGGCGTTGCTTCAGGAGTCTGGGGGGCTATAGTCCCGGGTCAATGATTGCCAGAGGTGTTGCTTCTGGGGTCTGGGGGCTATACCCCTGGGTCTTTTAGTTGTAGTGCAGGATAGAAGCTCATGGGCTACAACCAAAAGACTATCTAGCTCTGAGTCCCGACAGTCCTGACATTAGCGTAGCCCCAGATCTTTTCCTGACCTAGCAAAACCCCTGATGATTACATTATACATAGCATATTTATCTAATAAGATGCTGTTAGACCACACTATACTGTGAAAAAGGACTGCTGTTTCTCTTTTTGAGTGACAATACAGGGCCACAAAGTAATTTTCACACTGAGTAGCTGAGATCGGCTGTGCCTGCAAAAAGTTCTGGTAAAGGTGCAAATACAGTGCTAACAAGGGAGGTGCACTTATCAGCTACGTGAATGATGGGTAAGGGGAAGGGGCATGCCTAGAGGGGGAAACTGCACCATGCAACTTATGTGCCGTATGCACAGGTGTAGCTTGAGGAGTTTACGTGACAAAGTAAGGGGTATGGTCACCCAGGGGTGTATGGGGGGCAGAGACCCAGTGGCACGGGCAATGGGCAGCAGGGGTAGGACAGTATAATATGACCCATACAACAGCCACCCTGACAAATAGGCTGCAGGTAAGAAAACCACTTGGTGTTCACACTGACAGACCCCTTATTTTGGGGCAGACATGAAATTCTCAAGCAATCAGCCAAAGCAGCATACTAAAGAAATGGTGGGATGTGTTGGGCAGAGTGGGTCAAGATTGCTTGCACCTATCATGAACTAGTGATGTATAGGGAGCAATAAGGGACTGACGTAGTCCCGCCATTAGCTATGTAGGATGATTTAACAGTTTTGCTAACTTTGTTTATGCTAATAATGTTGAAACCTATAAAAGGTTTAGCCGTAGTGGGCGGCACTGACCGCTCCCTTCTCTCAGTTCTGTTTCACTGTGCTGATTGAATTGTGTTCTCCCAGCTGTGTCTGAACCTGCAATAAACAGTGTTACTTCTTCCTTGATGTACGCTCTATTTTGGTCTACTGTAGTGTTTTTGCCGTCACCTGCTTTGGGAGGATCCCTAATACACGTGGAGGCCCAAGCGAGGTCCTCGGTTCCCTTGGCAAGCTGAGGGTATTCCACCCACCCTCCAGTTGGCGCAGGTTTCAGGTGAGCGCAAATCAGTCTCACGTATATGACCGAAGAGGTCCCTCACACACCGAGTTCATGAAGGTCTGCCTGTTCCCAAGCGTCGTCTGCCCTTAGGTGGAGGGGTGAGACACAAGGAAGGCTCAGTGTCGTTAAGACTGGAGGATCTCTAGGACACATGAGTGTACCCTCATATGAACGGCTCCATGTAATAATGTCGCCACAAAAATCTCGCCATGCAAAAATATGGCCGAAAAATGGTCGTTTTTTGTGGCGACATTATTGCATGGAACATGCGGGGGACACCCCTGCAACCCCCAAACTTTTTTTTTTCTTTTTTTTTCTTTATTTAATTTTTTTTTTTTGCCCTTGTCCCCATATATTTGGTCACCCAAATAATATCGCCACAACATTTTCCCGGCGATATTATTTACGGCGACCACATATATGGCGATATTATTACCTGATACCATATGAACGTGTGCTACCTTTGTTGCATGCTCATAAAGGGGGTAAGGGATTCTTTTTATGGTGTTTGGGATGCATCCTACAGAGGGGGTAGGACGATCGGGCATAGTAGTCTTAGCGTTTAGTCCATTTAGACAATAGGGAGTGGGTGTTGTGGAGAATCCTGCAGATCCCCCACCAAAACTCTGCCTAAATTTTCCTTCCAGGTGGCCAGGAGAAGGCAGATACTTTCTGATCCCAATGCTGGGGGTGGTGTACTGCCGGAGGATCACATGGGGTGGGGGATCAGGCTGGGAGGTCTGAGAGGAACCCCTTTTTAACTTTCCCAATAACCCCTCCCTTCTGATGGCCGTTTGTCACTTTAAAGCAAAGGAAAAACTGAATTTCATTAGTGAACTATGTGTCCCAGAATGCCTTAGAGACTGTGATGAAGAAGACAGCTGTGCATGCATGCGGAAGTAAAGGTCAGGTTAACAGGCTGAACAGCCTTGGTCAGGGTCAGGCAATTACCATTAAGGGCCTGCACCTGAAGCCAATTGCCCTACCTGAGAAGCAACAGAGAGAGGCAGAGGGAAGGCGCTGGAGCAGGAGCTGGAATGTTGGCAGTAGTAGCAGAAGAAGAAGCAGAACACAAGGCTAGCAGTTCACACGGAAGTGTGACCACGCAAGGGACGCTGGGATGAGAGAAGAACAGATTTCACCTGCAGGTTCTGAGTTGGTCCTGTGCTCACAAACCCTCTATGGCTGTGGCTGCACAAGAAGAGACTAGAAGAAGTAACAGTTTACCTAGGAGCCCCCAATAGTCGTGTCTGCAGAGCTGAGGTTGTGAAGATACCAGAGATACCCGAGGCCTGTGTGCAGTAGCAAGCCGAGGGAGGTAGGAGAGAAGGAGACGGCCGTGGTCGAGGCCGATTAAAGGACACCTGTGCTGCAGTACCTGAAGTCGTAGTAGCAGAAGGAAAAGCCGGGAAGCCGGGAAGTGGAGGCCACTCACAACTTCTGTGATTTGGAGCCGGTGAGTGAAGCTCTGTACTTCAATACACTTAAAACTCTGTGCCGGTATCTGTGACAAGCTCCAATTAAACTCGCAAAGCAGTAGAAGCAAGTAAACATTGTTCATTGTCGTGGGAAGTCTCTTTACCAAAGGAAATGTATCACATGCACTTTTAACACAAGTCAAAGTGCTTGTGTGTGAAACAAACCTTTTATGTTCCATTGTTACCTTGAATAAGTGTACTCGAGTGGTCGCGTGTCTCCAATTAAAGGGAGAACGTTGATAGTAATCACTTGCACGGTAGCAACGGACTTTCCCTGAATTGTTACAAGAGCATAGCATCAAAGGAAGGTTGCGTATGAATGATTCTAATTCCGATTAACATTAAAGCAGCATTCTACACGAACAAAAGGGAACGCAAGTCTTTCAGTCCTTTGAAGTGGAATTCTCCATCAAAGAGTGGTCGCGTATACCTAATTCTGTTTCCCTTAAGAAGCCTGAATCTTGTAACATCTAGAACAAAGTACTTTTTAATTGTAGAAATTGTTTAAGCCAAAATAGAAGTTGTTGAAATAGCAAGAAGAACACACATTGACCAAGCCAATAGGCAAAACCCTTTCTAACATGAAACCAGCCCTATTAAGATCAAACCACCAATATGTTGAAGTTGTTAAAGTTGTTACTAATCCAGTGTCCTCTGATACAAGTGTGAAAAGGTTATCCATGGTTAGAAGAGTGGCAATACACCTTTGGGGTAACTGCTGGAATCAAGCAGGTGTACATAAAGTTGGTGAAGGGGGCTGGTTGCTTGTTAAGAAAACCAATCAACAATCTGTAGAGATGAAACTATTGAAGCTGAGAGAAAGAAGCCGTCAAGAAGCCAAGACAGATTCTACTGGTAGCTGTAAGACAGGCATTAAAGGCAAAGAGGCAGCCCCTTTCTTATGGCTTAGGAAGAAAGAGTGGCTTGCCTACCTGTGGAGGTTGAAGAGTCTTGTGTGTAAGTTACCTAATAACTTCTTAAAGTACCAAGTGGCATCAGAGCTAATAGAACTGTGGTTGTCTATAAAATTGTCAGAAGAGTATTACATAGAAGGTGTTCACTGTTAAGCAAAGGAGACTGCTTTCACAGTACCATTAGCAGAAGCGAGTTGGCATGTGGAAAGCAACACCCTCAGAAGAAGCAACCTGACAAGTTATAGCAAAGACGCTGCAGAGAGCAGTTGTTGAAAGAGAAGTGGCACTTTTATTTGAACTTTGTCAACCTTATCCAGGATTACCATTAGTGCTGCTTTCTTTGTGAAAATTGTAAAGGGAACTTTTCAACAAACGGAGAAAGAACTTTTACCAGTGGACTTTTGTTTGGGTGAACTTTTGTTTTCTTTTGGGAACTTTCAAGAACTGATTCAAGACTTCTATTTTTTTTTATTTTATTGTTGTTTTTCGATATAAAATATCTTTACAACATAATTTAAAAACAATTTATAAAAGATGCAAAAAGGAAAACAAAACAACAGAAAAAAAGGACGAGCAAAGACAATAACATGAGAGAACACAGAGTACATCATACTAACATAAATCAGAGCAGTAACATTGTCACTTAAAAGTAATAATAACCAAGACAGGGACCCATAAATTCATTGGTTCAATTCGTATACATTCATTATAGCCAGATCAAGTTTTAAGATTTACCATATTCAAGTCTATAACAGATAAAAGATGACACAGATCAATAATGAGTGGTTGCCTATATCCCCACATGCATTGTGTCCACAACAGTTCCAATTTGTAAGTAACAGGTTCATCCACATATTTCCCTATATATCTTAGCATTTCCTTTGCAAAATGCGCACAATATAACACGAGATGTTTCAAGGATTCATTTACCTGGGATTTACAGAATCTACAATCTTCAGATAGTAAAGCATTGCCTAACCAATTTTTTGTACGCTCTAATGTAGGTATCAGGTTAAATTTAAAACGTATGTATAAAGTGCGTATCTTCTGACAGGCAATCTGTCTGATATAAGGAAGCAATGGTTTTTGTTTATGTCGAAATTTTGCATATTCCTTATACGCTGTATAAGCCCCAATTTTATCAGATGTGAGTACCCAGTCATGTTGCAATAATTTCTTCTTCACAAGTTGTGGCCATTTAATCAGGTCTTCAGTTGCCATTGCAATCATTTCTAGGCTGTTTTCACACAATTGACCATGAACATGGACAGATTTTGGATAGCCCTATATTAGCATTTTTCGCAGATCTTCATATAACGAATTTGGAACAGGGTCTAATATTTTGGCATAGCTAGCCAATTTACGCCATAGATATTTTGTAGCTAGGGACGTAAGACCCAGTTCATGTATAATTATGGCGTTTGGCAAAGATGGTGTTAAATGCAACACTTTTTTCCATATTTTGCCTTGGATTTTATTCAAGACTGACCGAATTCCAAGGGAACATAAATCTAAGCCATAGATAATGATCGCTTTGACCTTGAGAGTGTAGAATTCGATCAACGGAATCAATGAGAATTGACAGAATTTTAGGTATATTAATTTCATTTGTGCAATCAGTGGCAAGGATTTAGTTGTAATTTCTACCTGTCATTTATCAATTGAATCCGGATTGGTTAAGTTATACCCCAAGTATATCATGCCCAGTGCTCGTGGAATGGTCATCCCTTTGATATTCCATTATTAGCGAATTAACTTTCTCTTATTTGTGAAGACCAGAATATTACATTTTTTTGAATTCAGCTTCAGGTTATGATTGTCGCACAAGTCAATTAGGGAGTCCAATTTGTTTTGCAGTCCAAACGGCGCTAGATTGAATAATATAAGATTGTCAGCAAATGCTAGCCAATCTATGCGCAAATTACCCATTTTGACTGCAAAAGAATCGCCACTTGGCCATAAGCTACCTATCTCAGTTAGATACAGATTAAAGAGATTAGCTGCAAGATTGCTTCCCTGTTTTACTCCTATGTGTGTTGGAATCGCAGGAGTTAAAGTTCCATTATTATCAAGTTTTATCCTGTAATTTGTATTGGTGTGTAATAATACTATCATGGCTATAGGATATGATGGTATCGATAGTTCTTGCATTCTTTGCCAAAATATTTGTTTTATTACTGAGTCAAACGCCCCAGATATGTCCAAGAGGGCCATATAGATCGGTCCATGATCTTTCTGCCTAGTAAGTTTTAAGACGTTTGTCAACATGGTAGCATTTAAGTGTGTGCCCATTCCTTTACGGAAGCCTGTTTGGTAACGTGAAATAATTTTCTGTTTAACAATGAAGTCATTTAGATCTCTTAGAATTGATGCAGCAAAAATCTTTGCGGAAACATCAATCAAGGCTATGGTTCCGAAATTACCGGGTCATTTAAGGAACCTTTTTTATGTATTGGTATTACAAGGGCAGATAGCCAAGATGAAGGTACAGTTTTAGATTGAAATACACATTCCAAGCGCCTTAGTATGATTGCTGCCCATAACTTCGGGTCATCGTATACAACGCACAGAGGGATGCCATCCGGTCCAGCAGCCCTGGAGGGTTTCAATTTTATTATAATCTGTACAATGTCATCTAAACCACATGGACATTGTGTTGGCAGCTCTGTCATAGTAACTACAGTTTCAAGAATACTGAATTTCTGTGGCAAGGCATATTTTTTCTGATATAGTTCAATCCAATCTTTGCTGCTCACGGCCAAACATAATGTAGGCATTCCTTTCGATAGCGGATCTTTCAGTGTCGCCCAGACTTCTCTAGTTTTTTTATCTGTGAGATTGTGAATCATTTTTTGATTGGCTATGATATATTTATCAAACTTAAGTTGTTTAAGATCATTTTTGTATCTTGTCAGAATTTTCCTTTTTTCATTAGGATAGGAAATTCTACCATTAGCGTGTTTCAGCAGATTGCGTATTTCGCAGTTTTTTTGTTTTTTCCTAAGGGCAATTGCAGCATTATAAGTACCACTATAGGTATTTGGTTGTTCAGATATTTTTTGCTTTGCTAGCCCTTCGACATGGCCCCGTATCATAATATCATTCTTTATTTCACAAGCCTTAAGATCACATGTAGACATCATTTGAGCATTTGTTTTAACCATGTCTCTATTCACTAAGTAGTTCAATTGCCTGCATAGGCTAGTGTTCCATCTAATAGATATTGCCTTCCGATGTATTTCTAATAGAGACAGGGTACGTATGAAGTTATACACTGGAAGATTACATTTGATGCAACATTCCAAAATGCCTTGATCACTAAGGTGGGAAAATATGATGCAACATACGGTTGCCGTATTAGCTAGGGGGCCAGAAATCACAATGTAGTCAATCGTGGAGATTTTAGATCCACAAGACCAAGGGCCTCATTACGAGTTGCCCGGAAAATCCGGCTCAATTACCGGCATGGCGGGAAGTGCGTGTCCGTGCACTCAAGAACCCGCTAACAGCGGCCGATCACAAGTGCGCGAGCACGCGCGTCCCCCCATGCCGTTAGTGGAAAAACCGCCATCCCGGTAACGGCCCACCAACCCCCCTATACCGGCATTGTGGCTTGCGTCCACTCCGTAACCGCCTTCAATGAACCACTAAAAACCGGCATGGTAACTCCGGCACGGAATCACTGTGTTCGCAAAACCGGACCCGGAAATTATGTCATTGCGCAGGAACGGGAAATGGGCAGGCAGCCATCTTTAAAAACACAATCCATTGCAATCCTGCACAACCACCACTCCTCCCGTGTCGTCGTGTGTCAGAATAGCATTATCATGTCCAAGGCCAGCAGGAAATCCAGACAGAGGAAGAGGAAGCAGCGTTTCTCGGACGCTGAGCTCACCATGCTCGCCAACACCCTGGAAGAGCATGCTGACATAACCCGCAGCAGAGACCTAAAGCATGCGGCCCAAACCCGCAAAAAAGAGGTCTGGCTTGAGGTCACTCAGAGGGTGTCAGCAGTGGGGAGAGCCCCAAGGAGTGTGCGTGACTGCCGGAAGCGCTGGGACGACCTCCGCCTCCGTGTCCGGAGGATCCTGTCGGAGAACCGGAATGCCGCAATGGCGACAGGCGGTGGCCCACACTCCCCAGTCAAATTGATGCCATGGGAGCAGACGGCAAGTGGTTTCATCGACCCTGAATCCATTGAGGGGATCGGAAATCAGGAGGCCGGCGCAGCAATCACCACAGAGGAAGGTGAGTGTACCATCACAACCACGTATTACGACACATGATGTGGCCCAACTGATGGGGAAGTTAGAGTGGGCAAGGTGATGCATCAACATATCCATAGAATAATCATTGTCACTCCCTGCACCACATGGACGCTGAGTGACGACCCAAATCCAAACAGAGGTGCCACATGACCCAACCATGCCCATGCACCCACCACACAGAGACCAAACTAATGCTACCCCACCAGCCATGCATTGATTCCCCACATACCTAAAGCAACAACCCAGAAATGAAATGATGGCTGAATGCATGAACATATCCCACCGCAATTCATCATAGCTTCCATTTGACAACATCACTGATGACCTGCATCTCTTCTATCCCCCAGGCACCGATGATGAAGGTGGACCACAGGACAGTGGTGCAAGCACGTCCAGGGCACGCGATGGGACCAGGGCCACCACAACCCACCAGGCCAAGGAAAGGACATCTGCCAAAGCCAGTGTGCCACGCAAGGCACCAACCCTGCAGGGGACACCTGCACCCACTGTACAACAACAGAGAACCACAACAGTGGGAGCCGTGCCGCCAGCCACCAGGGACGTTGTGTCCACAGAGGTGGAAGATGATGCAGATTTGACGTCTGGCACACCCACCACAGGCCACATTGCCAGCCCCCAACCTCTTGCAGAGTCTGAGTGCCTCAATGATCCCTGTCTACATGACTCCGACCTCAGGGAATCAGACTATGCGCTGTTTGAGGACAGTGCCCCAGACGAGGGCTCCGCGCAGGCGCCTTCCACCACCCTGCCAGCCACCACCCTGCCAGCCACCACCCTGCCAGCTGCCACCTTGCCAGCCACCACCCTGCCAGCCACCACTCTGCAAGCCACCACTCTGCATTCCTCCACCCAGCCAGCAACCAGCACACCTGCGGACGACACCTCGTTGGAGTCCCGCCTGACAAGGGTAGAGGCCCGGCAGGAGTCCATGCTCCAAATCATGCACCAGCAGGTAGAAGCAGGGAAAGAGGCCATGAGTGCCATTGTAGCGGCTATTGCAGCCAATACTGCTGCAGTGGAGGCACATACGCGTGCCTTCAGGGAGTGCATGGGGTCACTGACAGAGGCCCTCCTTGCAGGTAACGCTCAGATGCAGCTGCCACACCTTGCCACAGACAGTGGATTGACAATAGATACTTCTGCAACAACTACCCCTACCACCTCGTCGCAATCCAGTCCAGTGCGTCTGATGAGGAGGAACGCACGACGGTCGGCCATGGCACCCCCGAACCAAAACTTGCGAAGAAGTGAATGCACGGACAATGACATTGTGGAGAACCACATTGGGGAAGGGAGCACTGTTCGTTGCACATATGGGGACACTTTGCATCTGTGGGGTGGGAGAGGGAGTTCACAGGGGTGTTTTGAGGGTTTGTGGGGTGGGAGAGGGAGTTCACAGGGGTGTTTTGAGGGTTTGTGGGGTGGGAGAGGGAGTTCACAGGGGTGTTTTGAGGGTATTATGTCCGCCACATCACATTTGATTGAAATACACCGTAGTGTGCAAGCATATCCCTGTTTTGACTTCATTCTTTTCAGACATGTGCATTCATTTTGTTTGGTGTACAGTGGGCCAATTGGGAACATCAAGGTGTGCATGTCCTGAATCAGTGTGTCATAGACACATTACTCACATCGTCCATGCGTTCTATGGATTGTGTATATTTTGCATTGGCGTACAGCATGTCTATCCCGTGCAGCATGTACTGGCAGGGGGACCCCTTCGCCTCTGTCTCCATCCCCTTCATCCTCACCCAGGCCATGCCTGTGAATGTGGGGTGGCAGTGTTACATTCCTTCAGACGCACATATTGTGCAGCATGACACAGGCCATGGTGATCTGTGCCACCTTCTCCGGCCTTTATAGGAGTTCCCCACCAGACCTGCTGAGGCAGCGGAACCCCCCCTTCAACAGGCCAAAGGTCTGCTCAATTACAACAGTACGGGTGTGCACAAGATTGTACTCCTCCTCATGGATGTTCTGCGGGTTATGCACAGGGGTGAGTAGCCACGGCCTCAAGGGATATCCTCCATCACCTGCAAGCAGATTCAAATAGGTGTGTGTCACTCTGAACTGCCACATTCAGGCAGCACAGTCATGGCGGCAGCTATTTGGTGTGGCCATGCACATGTCCCTGTAAGCATCAAAAAATGTTATCTAGGTGCAATCTATACTGTCATGAGGTGTGGTAGTCTGGATGGCGTTCAATAGATGATGCAGGGTGTAATCATGCATGCTGAGGCAGATATGCTGTGGTAGTGCAACAATGTTTTGACTCCAATTCATGCTGTTCATTATTTACTATGCATGGTCACACTGCCCACATTGCCACACTTGCCATCCTGTTCATTCATTTCATGCATTGCTTGCCATCACCAGGGTGGCCTGGTTGTGCCTCTTACTTGTTCTCATCGATATGCATTATTTGTGATATGTGGCCCAGTGAAGTGTCATGTACCGTTTGGCTGGGTCAGGTGAGGAGTGTTTAGCTCTGCATTAATTCTCCACTCACTGGCTATTGCCACCCAGGTGTACTATTAACCCCCCCTTTCCCACCCTGGTGAAGCATCCCCCCCCTTTCCCATCCTGGTGAAGTATACCCTCCCTTTCCCACCCGGGTGCAGTAGCCCCCCCTTCTGCATCCGCACACATGAGTACCCCACAGCATGGCCATGGGCCTGTTGTTCAACTCACCGACAGCCAGGCACGTGGTCCGGCATGTTGCTCCATGTGACGGGGTAGCATAGAGTTGCGCAGTACCATGGCATCATGTGTGGATCCAGGAAATCGGGCGCAGCAATGGGTGATGATCTTGGTGGAGTCACATACCATTTGCACATTGATGGAGTGGTATTGCTTGCGATTGCGGTACACCGCCTCTATGGCATGGGGGACTACCAATTCCACATGGCGCCAACACAATTGGGCATGCCTGCCAGTGCATGGAAGCCTACTTTGGTTTCGGCTATCTCCTGGGCAGTCCGTGGTAGGGATATGTGGGTGCTTGCGTGCTTCAGGAAGGCATCCAGCACTTGGTTCAGCATGCGTGAGAATAGTGGTTGTGAAAAGCCATGCAGCTGGCCCACTGTGTGTTGGTAGGTGCCTGTGGCCAGAAAGTGTAGCACAGACACCACCTTTAGTAGTGGGGGGATGGAAGTGCGTATTTGTATGTGGCTGGCAATGTCGTTCTGTATCATGTCCATGGTGGTGATGGTGTCACGGTCCAACCGGTACAGGGTGTGGATCTGCTCATGGGTTAGGTTGAATGGGCTGGGTCTGGTGCGAGGGATTGGTGGCTGCCTACGAGGCGCTGGTGGCTGCGCTGGTGGTAATTGCTGGCCCTGTCTCACCCTCCTTCTCCTCCTGCGTCTCTTCTGTGCTGCCTGTGCTTGCTGCTGTAGTTGTTGTTGTTGTTGCTGTAGTTGTAGCAGTATAGGCATGTCCTCCTGCGCCATGATTGCAAATGCCAGTGGTAGCATTTTGGTGTAGGAAGGGGTGTGGTGTGCAAGTGTGCTCCTTTTGTACTGGGCCACTCTACATTGTCTACACCTGTGGGGGGGTTGTGGTGTGTGGGTGTGCTCAGTTCATACTGGCACAGCCTCCTTTGACTCCACCTGTGGGGATTGTGTGCACCTGTGGCAGCTGCCTTGTATCTTGGTTGCTGTTTGCGGGTGGTCCGCAATGCCTGTTTTGCCGGCATCATGCAGCCCATTATTACCGGGTTTGCGATGCCGGTATTTGCATGTTTGCGTGGGTTGTAATTGGCACCTACTACCGGCATGCCTGTATTTCCTGCCTGAAGAGGCGCGTGTACGCGCCTATGCCGCTATTTGCGGCACAGTAAATAACAGTGCCGTTAATACCGGGTTTGTGGGTCAGAATGCTACGGAACGTTAAATGATGCCGGTATTTACATACCGGCATAATTTTTCCCTTACCGGCATACCTCGTAATGAGGCCCCATGTATGCAATGGCTCTTTTTGGGCAAAAGGTATTACTTGCATGTCCCATTGTTCGAAATAATCTGACCATAATTGACCCCTTTCATATGAGGACATAGTATATAAATAATTTGATATTTCAGGCCCCACAGTCGTTGTAGTGAGATTAGAATTGAAATCACCACCTGTAATGATTTGCATATTTGGAAAGTTTGCAACAGCATCTGTCATAACATTATTTAGTTTGTCGATCATGCTATATACAGGCATTACCGTTGGATTCCAGTAAATTGAACTGATTAGCATATGTGAGTACATTTGAGCACTTGAGGAAAGTTCAATGGCAATAATGTCTGTAGAAGTAAACACTTGGCATACCTTAACACTATAACTGTGTTTCACAAATATAGCAAGCCTACCAGATGGACGCCCAAATGAACCTTTCACAGCATGGGCACAGAAGGTCGTATAGCCTTCTAAGTAAATGTTCTGAAGTGCCATGGTTTCTTGCACCATGATTATAGCAGGTAAATTACCATATTGGATCTGCTGAAACCATAGTTTTAGATTCTTAAACCCACAACAATTCCATGAGTTTATCACCAGTGCATTATTTTATGACTTTTCTTTACCTGGCAGATCACCAAGTAGTGTTTTCATTAGAGGTTCCAGCCAAGCAAGGCTCGCTACAATTTGTGCAACTGATTCTAGTCTGATTTTTTCATGCATACTTGCGAACTGGGTGTCTCGTACATCTTCACTGGCCTCGCTTTGTGTTGACGGAGCATGGTATTCAACAAAACATGTTGCATCTTCCATCGAATAGTACAAAGATAGATCATACCCAAGCATTTGAAAATCTTTTTCATGTTTCCATATTAATGAAGCAATTATTGTAGAATGGTATTTGCAGAGCATCCTACAATTAGGGACATAAGGGAGTCTAATCCAATCAATGTCGTTAGACACCAAGTTACGCAGGGCTGGTATTTGATGGAACACTTTCATTAATGAGGCATGGTTTAAGTTGGGTTTGTCAACTTTTGTCGAATCCACCGTCCAACCCATCACCAATTTCATTTCAGGCGAGACTTCCTTATAATTTAGGGTTCTCTCGGCTCCCTGTCCATCAGATACAGGGTTAGCATTGATAGAGTGCTCCTTTTCGCACACATTTAGGCAAGCAGGCGACACGTGTGATTTAACATCCCCAGATCCCTGTGGTGCACCTTTTCTTTGTCAACAATTCACCCTTGGGTGTTCTCGCTGCCCTTTGATTCATTAGTCAGAGAAATAGAGCCATCAGTGTTAGTTACAGGGCCTTGTGAGTGTTGAGATGAAGATATTTTCTTATCCATTTTTTCAAAAAAACATTGTAACTGTGTTTGTATCAAAAGAGGTGTCAGTGTTATACCCCTCTCTTTGATTTGTTCAACAGTATCTACTTCTTCTCCCTGTACTTTTTCCTTATTCAACCCCTTTGACAAGATTGTTGATGAGTTCGCATTTTCATTACTCTCATCGATGCCCAAAAGTGCCTGACTTTCAGTATTAAGCTGGGTTATATCAATAATCGTTTCATCCTTTGCTTTTATGTCATCATTTTTTTTCTGTGTGTTTGTATGCATATCCTGTTTTTTTTTGTTTTTTTTGTTATTATTTGTAGTTTTACACCCCAATTGTGTGCTGGCATATTGGCATATAACATACTTGTGTTGGTCTGCCTCTTCAATGCTCTTGCAGGAAGTTTTTTTGCTTTGCGAGACATAAAAAAGGTTGACTGTTTGTCATTGCCAACTTCTGTCAGGGCTTCAATGGGCGTGGGACCTTTCAGATTGAGACCATCATTTAGGTCAATCAAATCCGTTAGGGCCGTAGGACTATCAGGAGAGATTTTCAATACAGGAGTTTTTAGTTCGTCATCCCGGTCAAGTTGTCTACCCATCATCACCACGGGTACTAAATTTGCAGCCAACAGTATTTTTTCTAGCACCAAAATTCGTCATGTTGCAATTTAGCAATTTCTGCATATGGGGGAAGCTGATTCGTTTTGTACTCATTCTCACTCACCCGTGGGGTTGTTTCTATGATGTCAGATTTCCCCCAGGAAGTGGTTTGCGTGGATTGAGAAATCGACGGAGGCATAGTATTCGCATTTGATGCCCCTACGGGCTCCGCCAACTTATTGTCATGCCATGCCTTCCCACTAGCAAATTGGTCTGCCCAGAAAGTATGACATTTTTCTTGTGCCATCAGAAAACCCTCTATTCTGCTCAATCTAGAATTGATTTCTGAGGTTGCTAGGCTCAGGGCACCAATTGCCCCGTGTGTATATTCGTGCCCTTTGTCCAGCAAATTCAGAATCCTTGCTAATACAGGAAAGTTCTGTAATTCCTGTTCATTGAGATCCACTAAGGTATCTTCAAGAGGGTATAGTGGCAAAGATGAGTTTGGTTGCCGTGGTAACTCAAAGATCCGTTTGGGTAGGCTTGGGTCAGATCCTAACACAGGTGAGTGAGGATATGTTATATCAGTTGGGTTACACCGTAACTCATGTGCAGGTGAGCTAGCATTTTGTTTTTGGCTCTTTAGTCTCCCACCCTGTCTCCTTCTTTCTTGTTTCCTTTATTTGGTTCAAATTTGCCGCAATAGCTGTATGGAAGTGTACTTGCTCCCTAAAGCCACGTGAGCTGGCTGCTGGGGATGATGGCCCGTTTGATAAGCGCGTTCTGCTGTGCAATTCAGCAAGAACCGCTGGTGCAACCAGTGAGGTATCCACACTAGGCATGGTATAACCATCGGTAACTGCACCCAGTAGTGAGCTATCAGTGATGGGTATGTTACATATCGGGTTTGTTGGGTAAGTAAAACCCTCATTACTCTCCGTGTTAATTTGAGCTGTAGTATCAGTTTTGTATTTGTAGTTGTTACATTTTTTAAGTGCTCCTGCTCCAATGAATCTGTATTCAATATGGGAGTAGCTGAGACAGATTCAATTTCACTAGATGTCTTGCAAGCGCATCTCCCTTTTTTTGGTGTGATTTATGGATTCCTGTGAAACTTCGTCGTCTGACATGTTCCCCTCACTTAACATAGAGGGAGACCCGTTTCGGCACCTTTTCCCATTACGCAGTTTTTTTACCATACTATCAAACCTACAATCACAATTACCACAGTCTTCAAAGTAAACACCAACCTATTAGTCAGTAGATAATATAGAACTACAAGTTGCCCAAGCGCCCCCCCCACCCCACAGATAGATAAGCAGCAACAGAGTTATAGCTGTCCTCCCATCCAGTAGTCAAAGCATGTACTTGGGAACACTTAATGCATATGAGTAATAGTAGGTAATATAGCCAACACCCGATTTGAGTACCGTATTAGCCTTAGATGACCATAGGAAGGTGTCTCTGCAGCCCCGCGCCGCGCACCGTGAACAGTAAACAGTACTTGCTGTACTTGATCGGTGCGCACGCGGGTGCGCTGCTGCGAGTGTATTTATTCTCCTCCCTGCTGTACGAGCACGCCAAGGGGGGCGGAGTCACCGTGTTTTGGCACCCTTAAACAAAATTAGAAAAAAGAATATATCAGATGGCTGCTAGCTACTAATTTTAGGACTGTGCACAACGTGCACAACTATTCTACAGTGCACAACGTGCACAACTAGTCTGCAGTTCACAACGTGCACAACAGTTACCTTCTTTTGTTTCTGATGTCCAGGCACTCTGGTGTTGCAGGTAAAGACGTCCTCTCCTCGAGCACACACCAGCCCGTCAGTGCAAGCGGAGCAGTAGTCGTCCACAAGTCCAAGGAATAAACGCTTCCCGACACGCAGCAGCCCCAGATGAAAGTGCCGCCACAGTAAACAGTACTTGCTGTACTTCTGTTGTCTTTGGGAGCGATTGACTTTGGACATTCCTGGGAAAGGGATCTATCAAGGTTAAGTGGAAGTTATCCAAGTTACTGATTGGTAATCATTTGTGTATGTTGTTTGTGATTTATGTTGTTTTGTGTGACAACCAGTTTTGTATATGCTAGGAGAGTGTCCCTTGGAAACTACACTAGGTAGGGAACTCCCTGGTAGAGTAGACTTAGGTTTTCTTTGAAATTTTGTTTATTAATAAAATGTCAAATACTGAGAAAACTACAAGCAGTTGTCTGCCTTGCATTACTGACCCCTCACAGTGTGCCGGCACGTCTGTGTTAGAGCAGAAGAGTGCGTAGAAAGTGGCAGACCCCATTAAATGCGAGTTGCACATAGTGCAGGCGATGGTATAGTTGCATCATTTTTGGGAATGGGGTGTTTATGATTTGTTGAGGTAATGAAAAGGGCATGCGGTAGAGTATTGTATGTTCTATGTGTTTGTTGGTCAGACTTAATGTGTTTTGTTTCTGTCATAGTGGGTAGGGTAGTTGTTGGTTGATGAGGGTCAGCACCAGAGATAACTTGTATTTATGCGCACTTGGCATAGTAGCAGCTGATGGGGCATGGCTCGGTGTTTGCATACTAACATAAAAGAAGGTGGGCTTGTGTTGAGGGCCATTGTTGAACTAACACGGAATGAGTGGGTGGGCCTGAGGAGAAGTCAAGTGTGTGTGACAGATATGAGTGGGCAGGCCTGTGCAGAGGGCCATTGAATGTAGTTTGGTTGTAAGCTGAAGGAGTGGTAAGTATAAATGTGTGAGGGGGCATATAGGGGGTGTGCGATCAACAAGAGTGAAAGGGGGGAATTTGAAGAACATTTGAAAGAGGGGGAAGGGAGATCATTTTATATAGGATAGAATAGGGGTAGGGTGCACAGGAAGAGGATGGCTTTCAGGTGTGTGCCCCTGGATCACAAGTAATAAGTTGCCCTAATATCGTGATAGAATATTAATATGCCACTTTCAGTGGGTTCGGGACACTGCAAGACAGTACTTTTATGAATGCCCTGGTAAGGGAACTTTGAATAGCGGGATAATAGAACACATGGGGCCTCATTACGACCCTGGCGGTATGGGGTAAACAGCGCCGTAAAAGGGGCTGGCGCCGTTTACCCCGTACCGCCTCATTACGAGGTCCCCTCGTGGGACCCAGGAAGCAACACCTGGTCAAACCAGGTGTGCTTACCGGGTCCCGTGAGGGGAAGAGGGAGCAAACAACGGGCCAACTCGTAATGGCCTGTTGTTTGCTCCCTCTCCCATTCCCATTCAGCCCTATGGGGGCTGAAATGGGAATGGGGAAGGAGGACCGGGTCCTTGGAGGGAGGAATTACCGGGCCTTCCGAACTCGGAATGGCCCGGTTATTCCTCATTCTGAGGACCCGGACGCGATTTCGGCGGCAGCCATGCCGCTAATAGCGGCATGGCTACCGCCGAACTCGTAATGAGGGCCATGTTCACTTACCTGCTAGCGGCGTACATAGGATCAAAGCTCAAGAGCAGGCAAAATATTTTAGGGCTTTAGAAGCTTTTTGAAGAGATGATGAAAGAACCTAGGAAGAAGGGCGGGCAAGAGAGGGACATGACAGAAACACATAATGCTCTGCTGCTTCCCTATGGGCTGTATCCAACATTAAAGCCTGCCGTGTGGTATACCCACCCATGGGGTGAGTCCCCAAGCAGGGGGGACTCAGACAAGGAGAGAAAGACCAGCAAGGGGGGCGGACATGGGGAACAAAAGGATATATGGGAGACAGAAAAGTATCTGGCAGACATAGAAAAAAGCATGCAGCAACAGGTGGATGCTTTGTTCAGTGAGACAGAGAGGGTGATAGAGAAGGAGGTGTGGAGAAAGGAAAAGGAAAGAGGCGGTGCCAGGGAGCAGAGAGGGATGCACATCAGGGAAGATAATGTTCAAATTAGATGAGGAGGCTGACAAAGGGGAGGAAGCGATGGCAATATGGGAGGACAAAAACAATGTATTCAATGAAGAAGAGGAGGAGAGAGAATTAAGCATGGGGGACGACGACCTCTGGGAGGCCGATACAGAAAAAGAGAGGGGACGGAAGCAACGGAAGAAGGAGGATATAGGGGACCAAGTAGAAATTGGTCAATGAGCCTCTGCCATAGAAAAGCAAAGATAGGGATGGCACAGGCCTCGGGAGGGAGACTGGACTCAAGGGGCTGGACAACCCAAATGCCCCTGTTACAGAAGGGGAGGGGAGATGCTCATTATGTACCATGGAATACGATGGACAGAGACAACCTTATTTACAGCTTGCCCTCCCTTATGGCGAAAGTGAGCAAGTGGATATATGCTTGTGAAAAGTAAACAGCAGGGGTATCCCTAGCCATAGGGAACATGAAGAGCCTGTTTGCAGCAATAATAGGGGCGTAAGGAGACAAAATATGGGAACAAGACAGGTAGAAAAGGCTCAAATTGAGCACAAATGCACACGATGGAGCACCTTTCAATAACTGCCGTGCCCACGTGTAAGGAGTATGTACCCTGACACCGCTAATCTGGTGGCTGTAATGGTTCATAAGATGAAGTCAGACGAGGACCCCGTGGAATACATATGACCGGTACATGAGCTTTGGAGATTAGAGATACAGAAGTCCTGGGATGAATACATACCTTTTTTTTTAAATCTTATACTCGTCAAGGGACTTCCATCAGATGTACATACTTCCCCAGACAAAATAGTAGGGAAAGAGGTGAAAGGGTGTGTAAAGACTTGGAGGGTGTCTGTACTCCTGCTCTCTATATGGCAGAGGAGAGGCACATGGGACCCCAGCCAAGATTCTCTATAGGGTAGCTGTGGTTGAGCAATCAAGGCCTAGCTTCTCAGGAGGTGATGCAGGCTGGTTCTTACGTATAGGGTAGTCCCCAAGCACCCACAAATGAATGTCCACACACTGTATTAGTTAAAACACAGTCTTTATATAATTAAGGTTCAAGGTTATATACATAATCACAATAACTCACTTTGTGCTCAGTTAATCTACAATGGCAAATATATACACAGTTCTACATGGTATCACAATTACTATGCAATTTCATTAAAGTGCATCGACTGTACTTAGTTTAAATGCCACACAAATCAAGTAATGAAGAGAACCTACAATAGACATAGGAGGAAAAGCAGTTGGTTAGTACAATAGGCAGGATACTGGCCCCTACCACCAGGCACAATTCTTTATGAGGATCCCTCCACCTGGACGCCCAGTCTATATATTGTTCACAAGAGTCTTATTTCCTTCTAAATAGTTCTACAACCCCAATGTACCTGGAATAGCAGAGTTCGACGTTGGGTTATTGACGGATTCTTGTTGAGCGGCTCCCTTTAAGGCAGGAGCCACGGATCATCGAGATCCCACGAGGAAAAAGGATGAACACTGTCGTTGCGGCAGCAGCTTCGGTTTTTGCAGTACTCGTTGACGATCGGTTGAAAATGTCCTGTAAGCTGAGGCATGCGGTGCACCTCGACGACGAGTGTTCATTGCCGCAAAGGGTCAATGAAGAACTTTGGCCCAGCAAGGGCGTCGGGTTGTCAGTGTCTGGCATCGGCGAACGGGACGTGACCACGGATGGCTTCAGAAGCTTTGTCGGCGTCTCTGAGGTCTTCGGGTGGCGGGAAACCCACTAGCGGATTCTCCTTAGTCGTCAACTGCCCTGACTTTCTCCGGCAGGACGAAAGTGGTCGACGATGATGATGAGCAAGGGAGTCCTTGGATGAAATGTTCTTAGGCAAAGGAGTACTGCGGCCCCGGTCGGCGACGGGGGTCAGCGACGGGGGTCGTCGACGGTGATGGACTTCAATGTCCGGACTCCCCCAGCGCTTCTCTTCGTGATTCCATGGCGGTCCCAGTCTCCGGTCAGCAGCCTTTTGTAGGTCTGTCTACCAGGGAGCTTTGGCAAAGATCAGCTGGAGCATGATGGTCACTCGTAGCTCGGGAAGAGGTCTCCTAGCCAGGCCCTCTCTGGGATCAGTTCCTTGAAAGCACAGCAGCTTTCAGATTAGCGAAGGAAACAGCAGCAGTTCTTCTTCCAGTGGGCTTCAAAGTTAAGCATCAGTTTCAACTTCAGCTTCTGAACGATTTCTAGCAGTGAGAGGCCCCCAGATATACTAGTTGATCTCCCATTCACTCTGCTGGTTGACACTCAGGCAACCAATCACTCAGAAGGGCCTTCAGGCAGTCAGGCAGTCAGGCAGTCAATCAGGCAGCCAATCAGGCGCACAGTGCATTCAGGCCATTCTTCTCCATCCAGACACTCACAACACAGAAAGTGGATTCGGACAAGCACTCTGCCATTCAGCACTACACACTGCATTCATACCAGTTTCAGGCAAGGCTGTCTCAATCATTGTGTCAACCACCAGATACTAGACACCCATAACACAGAATGCGTATTCGTCACACACTCCATCACTCAGGTCCCACTCCACGGGCGTACCCACAACATACAGTAATTGAGAAGGTTCCAGCCAGTCTTGCCTGGACTTCCCCACAACACCATATATGGAACTTCCACCCAACAGCCAGTCCGGGGGAAGGGACAGAGTCAGGGCTTCCCGATACTTCGGGAAAAGTAAGGTAACAGGTGATAGAAAGCAAGAGTCCACAAGGGCCATCTTGTTTCCTATCAGGAATCCACTGATTCAAATGACAGGCGCTGGGCATTCCAAAATGGAGGATGCGCAGGGCACCTGTTAATTCAGCCCGTACTCTGCTCTGTGGGCCACACATAGGTGCTCAAAAACATACACTAGGAGTACAGGGTCGTACTACCACGCATGGGTGCCAGAAGGGTATCCCCAGGGTCTGTTCACTAAACCAAAAAGAGGAAGAGCCGCACCGCCAGGAGTCCCCCATGAACTCCTGTGCGGAAAACAAGTCAGAACATACATGATAAAGCAATAACGGACAAGGATATGGAGGCCTTGTCCCTCCAATGCATTTCCAGCGTCACAGGGTGACCTGAACTACAGGGACTCTCATACACTATTGCAAGAGGAAGCAAGAAAGAGAAAAAGAGACAACGGACAATGCCACGAAGGCAGAGAATAAGCTAGTACAAAGGAAATTAGCACAGTCGGCCATGGTGGGGGCAATGCTCATCCCAGATCCTGCAGCATTGGTCCCTGCTCAATAGTGGGGGGTTCCCGGTAGGGAGTGTACCCCAGCAAGGGAGGGTACATGCTGCCATAGTATGTCGCGCAATACGGGGTCCAGCACCCAGGGCTTTACTCACAAGGGATGGCTTACCAGCAAACGGACACTACCCACCAGGGAGAGGTTCATCACAGAGGGGCCGAGGGGGCGGGTATAGAGGGTATAGGTTAATTGGGCCATGCTATATATGTTGCAACCAGGGGCATTTCACACAAATGTATCCCTTTGGGCAGCAAGCATGCTACGATTCTGGGGATCCGCATCTAGGGAGCCAACCAACACAACAACAGGACCCACCCAACATCAGGTGCAGTCCCAGCAGCTGCAAACACAGCAAGTGCAACCTTTTCCCCTGCAGGCACAGACATTGGCCCAATCAGTACCAGTAGGGATCCTGGGGATGCCCACACAGGCCTTGCAAGTACACGTGCAAACACATCCACAAGGGGATGGTATGTTGTTGGGCCAGAACCTAGTACCCCACTACACAGGAGTGACTTTTCTGGGAGGGAACCCTTTTCCGTTCCCAAGGAATATAACGCCCCAATAGGACTGCCCACAGAAAGTGTTTATGTGTCCAGTCCTTGCAGTAACTGAAGACCCCCGACGAGGAACCAAAGGTAGCAGTGAAGATAGCAGAGAAAAGGTTCTCGTTCGTGATAGGTACAGGTGCCACCAAATCTTATATAAAGGAGGGTGGGTCCCCACTGTCAAGCAAAGTTATGGACACACAGGGCTCTTCTGGGGCTATTGTCACGGTTCCCAGGAGTTACTCCTAACCATAGGGACACAACACCTCATAGCTCCTCTATTGTATCCAAAAGACATTCCTATAAACATATTCCAGAGGGATTTGTTGAGCAAGCTGAATGCAGCATTCTCATCCACAGAAAAAGGTATGGTGTGTTCCACTCCTGGTGTGGATCCAGCAAGGGTGACGGCTGTCATAAAGGCCCACTACACCCACAGCACCTTACTAGGGCAACCCATGCACCCTAAGGTGTTTCTATATGAGGTCCAGATACTATTGGGTTGGGTGTCAGGGATAAATGGAAAGACATTCCAACTATCTACATAGTTTCTTTTTAGGCCCTTGTGGCACAAGGACATAACCCCGGGCACACAAATACTTTTATACATAGAAGAGGTGATTGCACGAAAAGACATGGTGATATTATGTGGGACGGATGAGGACGACATAGAATGGCATACAGTACTCTGTATTGACTCCACATTGACCTTGGCTGGTGTAGATCATTTTGCAGATGGGGAAGAGGAAGAGGAGGGAGAAGTGGTCTTCCAACTACACATCCCATGTCCAATAAGAGTGATAGAAAGGCAAGTACTGCAATTAACACAGATAGTAAAAAATCTGGCGAGTTACATATGAGAGGACTTAAAGAAGGTCCATAAAACATTGTGGACAAAGGACCGTGGAAGTGCTTAAGGGAGCTGGGGAAGTCAGCATAAAATTAAAAGAACGGGTGCTGCTGCCCCAGGTAAAACAGTGCCCCCTTTCCCGCAAAGCAGATGAGGGCATTTATGTCACACTTCTCGCGTTACGGCAACAGGGCATAATACAAACATCAACATCCCCATGCAAAACAGCCATATATCTGATCAAAAAAGCAAAGGGGGGGCTTGGTGATTCATATAGGACCTCCACCCCCTGAACAACGTGGTCAAGGCTGAGTTTTCACTTGTACCAAACCCTGCCACAACATTGGGCCTCATTACGACCCTGGCGCTAATGGGTTAACGGCGCCATAAAAGGCTGCAGCGTCGTTAACCCATTAGCGCCTTACTACGAGGTCCCTTGGCGGGACCCGACCTGAACGGCTGGTCTAGACCAGCCGTTAAAGTAGGGACCCGCAAAGGGACCTTGGTGCTAAGTACGGTACCGCAATTTGCAGTACCGTACTTAGCGCCTTCCCTAGTCCCATTGAGCCCTATGGGGCAAAAATGGGAATGGGGAAGGGCCAATGTTCAATGGGGAATTAACGCCCCGCCAACCTTGGAATGGGGTGGTAATTCCCCATTGAACATTGGCGGACTTGTTACGATACCGGCATCAACCATGGTGCTACTAGCGCCACGGTTTAGCGCCAGTATCGTAATGAGGGCCATTGTGTAATATACCAGCAAATGCCAAGTATTTCACAGTAATGATCTCAAGAACGCATTCTTTTCCATCCCATTACATCTGAACTTCAGGTATCTTGCCGAGTTCATATAACGCAGAGTCAGATTTGAACACACACAGTGGCTCCAGGGTCACTGTAAGTCCCCAAGTGTGTTCAACAGTGATACAGATGGATCTGAGCAATATACAAGTTCCCAGCACAGTGATGGCCTCCTAGTGTGCAGTGTGACAGAGGGGCAGGGCAGGGCAGATTCCATCCTTCTTTTGACCAATGTAGAGAGGCAGATGTACATGCCATCTCTAATGCCCACCCCGTCACCTCCGTCATACTGGAAGAACAGCAAGAGAGCAATGTGTGTGATACCAGGTATCGTCCCAATACCACATCGAAGATACAAGAGATGTTATGCACTCAGAAAACCGTATCAAATGTACCCTCACACTGACATGGTGGAAGGATGTCTGCATACACCACTGGACTTAGAAGAGCTACTAGTGAAATAAGACCAGAGTAAAGTTACGTCATGAAGACAAGACACTAGGACACACTGAAACGATATGCAAATACTTAAAGAATGAAGATGCAACTGAAGTAACAAGTGAATCATGTATTCAAATATGAAGAAATCATATACACTAAGAAGATAAGAAGAGAATTAGCAAATGTATATAAGCAGAAACGCAAAGGTAGATGAGACATATAGAAGCTTGCTGGAGGAGAAAATAGAATGTGAGTAAAGCGTCCATGATGAAAAGATGGAAGTCGACTCTGTATTAGTAATAAGAAAAAAGCCTTGAAGAGAGAGACCAGAACTGCAGAGCTGACAGGTGCTGGAAAAACAGCTTTGTGCGAAGAACAAAGAATATCTGTTTGGTCTGCGATCAAGGATCACACATCAAGAGGCAACCGCAAGGCACAAGGGGAGTCAAAGAGGATAAGCTACATACACATGACATATTTCTCTTAGATTAAATGAAGAAAACATTTGCAAGGGCCAAGTATTGAACAATTAAAGATGCAGAAAGCATGAAGCATAAAGATGCATGATGGAACAAACCACTTCTCCAGAGGCCAAGAGGAGTAATAGCACCCAGCTTAATTGAATTAAATAGCACTAAATAAAAGGTTGAAATGGACAAAATCATGTTCTTCTCACATGTGGTGCAAGACTCAGAAACAAGGCCTATTCATTAATCTCCAACTGAACATAGCAATGTACCTACACTTGCCTAAAAGTCCCAAGGAAGAGAACTGTCAGCAAGGTCAACTACAGAGAAGAAGCCTTGGCTTAGGGACGAACTGATGGGAGATGGAAGGCTAATTGACCAAGTGGGCAGTGTTCTGATGTTGTTCCCCACACCTGGGTTTCGTTTTGCTTACATGCTGCTAACGAGACTAATATCCAAGGTTGGGAGAGAATGCCAACCAATCATGAGGGCCTATGTAGCAGTGTACCATACATTGTTGCAGAAGCCAATCCGCTGTTGTTATTCTGCTTTTAATCTGTACTATACGTAGTAGGAGGTAGTTAAAGGCATGCCTAACACATAATGGGGCATCCAATTATGTTGCCAACACCTAAATGAAGTATAGGTATATATGTTCCCTTAACCAATCCCTGCTTTCGATAGGTTTTTACTATTTGCCATGTGGGATGACATCATAGCTAACCTACATCGAGGTATAAAGCCTTTGTGTAATTGATATTTAGAGGAGAGTGTGTGAGCTGCAATCTGTTTGTTCACCAGGTTTCCCTACTTTATTTGAGCTGATAATAAACTAGTATTTTGACATATTCTTTGAGTCCGTCTGGTTATTTGCGTCTGAAATCGTCTATTGGTAATTCCATCTGGCACTTGGAATACTGCAGGTGCTATGGCACACCCTGATAGCAGACAAGGGCTACAAGGTAGAAAATGAGAAGTTACACTACTGCTGGGAAAAGGTGGTGTACCTGGGACAGATAATATCCAAAGAAGGATGAAGAATAACACCAGAAAGGGTAGAGGCTATAAACAGGAGCCCACACCCCAACACAGTGAAAGAGATGCAACAATTCTTAGGCCTGTGCAACTACTGCAGGGCTTGGGTGTTTGATTATTCAACATTTACCAAGCCCCTTCTCCAGGTACTGAAAGAAGCCCATAAGGTCATGGGGCACATTAAGTGGACAGCAAAAATGAATGAGAATTTGGCCAAACTCAAAGAGGTACTGGCACATACACCAGTGTTGGCAACCCTCAATTATAAAGAGAATGTTTGCTTGTTCTCCGATTCTGATGGCGCAGTGATGATGGCAGTTCTCACTCTGAAAAAAACACATAGGCACAATGCCCCGGCGTACTACAGCAGACTGTTAGACCCAGTGATGCAGGGTCATTTCCCCTGCAAACAAGCACTAGCAGCTGCAGCATTCGCAATAGAAAGGCAGCAATGATACAAATGGGGTGTCCCATATTTTTATAAGTGGAGCACTCGCTTTTCGCAATACTAGAGAAGTCAAAATAGACATTAATGACTCAAAGGGCCTTGGGGTATGAGATAATACTGACAAACCCAGCATAGTAGGTTGTAAGGTGTCACGTGGTGAGCCCAGAAGAATTCATAGCACAGCCTGCTGAGCAAGGAGAATACATTCACGACTGTAAATCTTACATGGACAGATTACAACGGAACCCCCAGGTGAAGGAGGAAGCAATACAGGGAGGAGACATGATCTTTGTTGATGGGTCATCAGCGATAGATTCCAATACAGGATACAGGCATATGGGTGCCGCAGTGGTGGGCTAAATTGGGGCAAATTTCACGTTTGCATGCATGGTGGGATTGCGGGCTCACTACTCTGCAAAGGTGGATGAATTGGTGGCCCTAATAAGAGCATTAGACATGTCACAGGGGCACATGGTGAACATATTCTCTGACTCTGCTTATACAAACTGAACTCACACGTTAGCAAGATGGGAAAGGAGGAAGTTCAGAAGATGCAATGGGTCCATTGTCCAGCATGCAGAGTTGCTGAAGCAGCTAATTAGGGTATTGACGTCCTTATAGAGGTAGCAATAATAAAGTGCACCACCCACACAGATGGCCAGGAGTTTATTTCCCAAGTGAATGATATGGCCGACAGAGCAGCTAAAGAAGCACCCTACCTGCCCGAAAGCACTACCAAGTTATATCCAGGTTCAACAGAGAAAGTACCCATGATGATGCAAGGGTCAAAAAGGCCTGAGACAGCTGATCCTACAGAACCATTCAATGCCCTACCCATAGTGAAGATAAATGAACTGCAGGGAGAAGCACCTTAGGAAGAAAAGGAGCAAAGGAGTTATGGGTACAAAGGGGGTGTTCTCTTTCTCCTACCGATCTGGTGTGGAGACAGAATTGCACAGGAAAGCCAGTGATGCCCAGAAAAATACCTAATGTAACATTAGAACAGCTACACTTCCTGGCCATGTGTCAAAGGAGCATGTGGCTGCAGAAATAAACTAAAAGTGGTTCCTACAAAAATTGTATAAAATAGTTGCTGAGTTTACAGGAAATTGCATCAGGTGCCAAGGATTTCAGGTGGAGCACACATTACAAACTGTTAAAGCAACATTTCTGCAACCACTTGCCTGTTGAATATGTCGACATGCAAGACAGATTTACCTCTTACTGGTATATGCTTGTTGCTGTCTGTCCTTTTTCACTTTGCCTCGAGGTGGGACCATGTGCCCACAATGATGCGAAATCAGCAGCTACATTTCTTGTGCAGAAGGTATTTCCAAGGTGGGACATATGTGATTAAATAAAGTCAGCCAATGGGCAACACTTTGTCAATGGGGATAAAGCACCGTCTTTCTTCAGTGTACCACCCACAAGCCAAAGGTGTGGTTGTGGTTAAGGGATTAAATGGCCTTCTTAAACAATGCTTGGCAAAGCTACCAATGACACTTGGCAGAACCTTTTTTTATTGTCTCCTTCTCGCTCTGTTTGCTTTACGTAACTCGCCTGGTGCGGATCACCATTTGCCTCCACATTAAATTGGAACTGGCAGGAGAATGCCTGCGCCTTCCTCTCCTGCATGTACGATTACAGATGCTAATAGCTCTGCACAGTTACTGGATGAGGAATTCAAAATGTACTTGTCTGAACTTATCAAAGACATCACCTGTATATCTCGTCAGGTACGTCCACGCTCAAGCTGGCCAGCCACCGAGAGTTCACCCGTAAGCATGCAAGAAGAGGACGCCTTCCCATCCACTGCACCCCTCTACCCAGGTGACAAGATCTGCATAAAGAACTTTGTCAGAAAATGGAAAGAGCCTAGGATTACGCAACTCCCACAACCATCAAAGTGACTGATAAGCATCCATGGATCCATATGTCAGACATTCGTCAAGACAACAGCCACAACACTGTCGGCAGCACCGGCTCCCTCAGAGAATAGGAGAGTGGCACAGCAACTTTACAGGAAGTAGTCACCATTTGTCATTGAAGATCTGCCTCGGAATAGTAGTAGCAATACAAGAAAACAGAAAATGAATGTGTTATGGATTGTTTTGGCTTTTTCACGTGTTTTTCTCTCTCTTACTCTTCACAAAGTTTTCGATAAACACAGAGACCGACAGCACTCTCAAAAATAATGACAAAAATATGAGAGCAATATGAGAGCAAAAAAAGAGTGTATTCAGTACAGATATTTGCCACAATGCAATTGGGAGCAGGCAAGACGCAGCACTTGGCAATGTATGGTATGTTGATATGTGGCATGTGGGGAGGGAGAGAGCTAATGACACTTGTTATGCTTGCTCTCTCATCCCAAACATCACAGGGGCACCCACATTTGTTCTGCCACAAGAGGTATCAGTGGGTTAAGAGGGATTCTTAATGCACCTGTCCTTGTATAGAACGCAAGGACTCTTTCAGGGCCACCCTGTCACAGTTCACTGGATATATGAAGGGGAAAAGGTATATGCAAAAAACTATACATAGCTAGAAAGAATGGCCACAAAAGAGGCTACTAAGCACATAATAGTAAAATATGTAACAGAACGTGCAAGAAAAGGAGAGCAGCATTTCACTAATCACAACAGAGTGCATTGCAAAAATTTAACAGGGCATGACATTCCATGATGCCATACAAGGCCTTTGATGAGGATAAAAAGATCAGTGTTTATTGACAGCAAATGGGAGGGGGGAATGGTACTGTGTCGGATGGAAGGGTTAGTGGGATTCGAGGAGGATGTTGTAGCGAAAATCAACTACACTTGCAGGGCAGTCTCGAATAACTATGTGCATGCCTTGACGTGGTTAGATGAGAGACATCAACCAGTCCACGTAAAGCCTCTTACATGATTTTCCTGATGTTTTAGTTCGATGGGGAAAAATATCTGGGGGCCAACGCTGGCTGCACAAGGGTGATGAGTAGCACAGCGTTGCAGAGCAGAACAGCGATGGTGATGGACCACTGGTGGGCATGTGGGACCCAGGCAAATGCCCATCTGCTTCTTGATTGGGGGGGACTGTGTTCTCTCATCACGCTTCACAGCCCTGCCCTGGTAGTCCCTCAAGCGGATCTGCTACCTTTCAATGACAACCCAGCACTGTTAAAACAAAGAATGATGGAAGAACAGCAAGCACAAGAAGGGTGGGGGCATATGGTGAACAGAAGGAAGCGTAGTAGTAGATATTGGTTGGTGGCCTCGTCACAGAGTTTGGAAGGTATACCTCATCACCTTTGGCTTTTCACAAGGGCATCTGTTTTCTTCACATCCCTCTTGCTTTCTGGGATCCAAGCAGCCACTACCGCAAAGTGGTTGCACATGACCAACTACAAGCTCTTGCAGCTGGCGAATTCAACAGCGAAGGGGCCTCAATGCAGTGAGGGAAGAGCTTTGTGCAGTAAGATTAGTGGCACTGCAGAACAGATTTGTTTTAGACATATTAACAGCAGTGGAAAGTGGCATGTGTGACAAAATTGACAGCAGCTATTGCACCATGATACCGGCAAATTATGCCACCAATGGAACACCGATTGAGGCCATCGAGGAAATTTGCTGTCCATGAAAAGATGAAGGAAACACAGACTGTACCCTCAGACACATGGTTCGAGTCCTTATACTCCTGGGTCCCCACTTGGTTGGCAGACTTGTTTAAGGTGACTGTCCCACTGCTATATCTTCTGCTCATCGCTCTCTGTGCAGGCCAGCTGATATTACAACATTGCAAATGTATAAAGGGAAGGAGGTATATAATGGCAATGAAGTTCGGTGTGGAGAAGGGCAAAAAAGAGGGTAATAAAGTAAATACCACACAGTCCGAAGCAGCTGAGGGTGACATACAAGTGGTGCTTACAGTGCCACCTGAGAATGTGGAGCAGTATGATGCATTTTGGGTGGCTTTTTCCACCAGTGGACAAGTGTGTATGGTACTGAAATTATCAATGGGGGAATATGAGGAAGAAGGGGGGACATGAGCATGGTAACAAGGTTTTGGGTCACCAAGATGGTAAGTAAGAACATGGTGGGCAAAAGTGTGTCAATCGATAGATTGATCGAAGGAGGGAATGCAGTGAAGGTGTAAATACAGCACTGGCAGTGGAAGTGCTGCCAAGGGGGGGGCACACTTTTCAGTTGAAGGAATTATGGGTAAGGGGAGGGGTATCCCTAGAGGGGGAAACATCATTGATAGACTGCACCATGCAACTTATGTGCCGTGTGCGCAGATACAGCTTGATGAGTTTGCGGGACAAAGTAGGGGTAAGGGCACCCAGGGGGGATCTGGGTGGATAGAGGCAGGTGCAACAGGCAGCAGGGGTAGTACAATATAATATGACCCATACAACAGCCACCCTGACAAATCGGCCGCAGTTAGGTAAGCCACTTGGGTTTTCACACTGACGGACCCCGTATTTCGGGGCAGACATGAATTACTCGAGCATTCAGCTATAGCAGCGTGCTAAATAAATGCTGCAAACCAACCATTTCCAGGAGACAGTAGTCGCTGGGAGAGGAGTCCAGCTCCACCCCATACTTTTGAGGTCAGCGAGCCAGGCTCCTGGGCACTCAATGGGAAGGGAAGGTCTTTATGACTAAATACTGGTAAACAGAAGAAACTTCACAGTAGGGTAAGCAGTTTCCAATCGACCCTTGGCAGATGGGCCTGGGAAGAGGGCTGTGGGGCGAGGGGGTGAGCTGGGAGGGTAGCAATCAGATGGAGAGTTTCGGTGTCCCGGGGGTGAAACCGTGTTTTGTGACCTTGCCAATGTCAGCAGGGCACCTCATTGGTTAGATGCCATGTGAATGTTTCTTCATTGCCAAACCCAGGTTGGATTTTGTGTCTCATAGGAACTGCCCACTGGCAGTTGAATAAGGTTTGGTAGTCAGCACAAATATGTCATGAAATGTTTGTCATTGTGGGGTGGTGAGGGAAGGTTTGTGATGTCACGTGGGAGGTGGTGGGCAGAGGGGGTCAACATTGCCTGCACCTATTATGAACTAGTCAAGTACAGGGAGCCATTAGAGGCTGACGTAGTCTCACCAATAAGCTTCGTAGGATGATTTAATAGTATTGCTAACTTTGTTTATGCTAATAATGCTTAAACCTATAAAATGTTTAGCCACGGTAGGTGGCACTGACAGCTCCCTTCTTTCAGTTCTGTTCCACTGTGCTGATTGAATTGTGCTCTCCCAGCTGCGCCTGGACCTACAATAAACAGTGTTACCACTTGCTTGGTGTACACTCCTTTTAGGTCTACTTCAGTGTTTCTGATTGTTACCTGCCTTGGGAGGATCCCTAACACATTTTCTTGAGTGTTTGGGATTTAACCAAAGACCAGAATGTTCTAACATCTCACGAACCCAGATACTGAATCATGGCCTTTGCGTCCCTAATGGCCAACATATATCTATATTATTTTAACCAGTTGTTGTAATCCTGTTTCAGTTTATTAATCGCAAAAATCACAAAGAAATCACTACCTATCAGGCATCTAATATTCCTATGGAGGTCACGTTTTATTATATAGCACCACTTCATCAAATCTGTGGTCATAGGTTAGCCGAGTATTCTCCAACAATTTCTTAGCAGATGCTTAAAGTTTAATGAGAATTTGTACCCATATACCGTCCTTTTACCGACTGTCATTTTTTCGATTAGTATTTTTACCGAATAAAATCCACCGAAAAAAGTAAATGAAATGTATATAGGTGAGGGTGGGTATGGGTATAGAAGGGGTTGGGAGGGGTTTGGGGTTGGGGTAACAACATAGGGAAATGGGGGGTTTGTGGTGGACCCCTCCCCGCACATTTTTTAAAAATACATTCCAATTAGTGTTTTTGATACATTTTTGTCTGCAAAAAATCAATCGAAAAAATGAACGTCGGTAACATATTGAGCAGGTTATCTCAAATCTTACATCTCCAATACCAACTCCTTATGGACCAAGGCATTAAACCTGTTTGCACACAAAGGGTGCCACCTCAGAGCCTTATGTCTAACTCTGACCTTTACTACCAAAGGATTACTAACAGTATCAACAATAAATGCCAGAACGCTCAACCTCAAAGCTAAAAGACACTGATCACTAATAGTTAAGCACATCCATTTCCAAGCAAATATTATTCAAGTCTCTAGAGACAAAGAAATAGTCCAGGGTAGAGGCAGAGGATGCACTGTGCTATGTGAGCCGTGGCGGCTCCTCACCCACAACATTACCATTCAGTATTAAAAGGTCCCACAGTCCAGTTCCTCACATATTCTGGAACCATTCGCTCTTGAAACATCAGCTGCTTGCAGACCATCTCTTGAGCTATAGTGTTGTACATCCAGGCATTCGCTGTTGAAATCATCCACGATCATGATCCAAGCACCTTCCTATGGGGTTTCTGCCAGTAATACTTCAGAGATGGAGTGTAGGAAATCCTCTAACTCAGCTTTAACTGGTTTAAATTATACTTTAAAGACTGAGCAAGTATGGAAATGCTGAGTAGTTCCATTACGCTGAGGCCACCTCACTAACACATTATCACTTCTGTGGGAATTCGTTTTCTCCATTGAGAGGACTACATCCATTTTCATAGTAGACATGAGGCTGTCATAGCATCTACCCCACTGCCCTTAGCAAGCGGGCACATAATAAACCTTAAAGCCATCAATTATAGGAAGTCCCACAAGCCATGTCTCCGGAAAACATATAATTGAAAGTTTTTCAAACAAGGCCCGCGGATCACATAAGTGTGAGAAACCACATATTCTACATATGGTTCCTATGTGAAATCTTGGTAGCAGCTCGTCTTCTGGATCAGTATCGGCCTCACCTTGCGATGTGCTGAATGACGCACACCTATGGCATCATGGGCATGGCCTTTCTGTGAGCTTCATGGAAGCAAGCAGGAGACAGGCGCTGTCCCTTCTGTGTGGCCGTTGGATGCCGTGGCATTTGCACATGTACAGGGACTCTATATGTTCAACTCTGTGGTGGGGCCTTCCTTGCTTCCTATCACAGTACTGAGTTTACACCGCAATACTGAGATGAAGGGAGCTTTTCTTAAAGAATCTTGGAGGATAATACATTTTGAAAGATTTGTGGCGAATGGAGTATGTTTAGACCGTTGGCTTTGCGACAAACACATTGGGGGGTTTGCGGTACGTCGATGATTATATCATTGGTGACATTTTTAGTTCACGTCCATAATATAGCAGGAGAAGTTGTGTATTTAAGTTAAGTAGAAGCAGAATGTTTTGGGAAGGGTATTGTAAAATGGAAATAGCATGGTTTTGATGTGGATGTAATGTTTTAAATTGTATATGATGAATTGAAGGAATTACTTTGAGTGGTGTATGAATTTTAAATCGCTATGTGAGAAATGAATTTTGTGTAATGGTATACAAGCAAAACAAGGGGGGGGGGGTTGGGAGTTCCTCTACCGGCACGAACTCCCAGAACCCCCCTTGTTTTGCATAATTGTATATAAGGTTATGTGGTAACATTTGTAAAAAAAAACTGGTGACACAATAAAAAATACTAAAAGGGGAGCATTTAATGATTGCGTCCTACCATTGTTGGGACAAAAGGTTCAACACACCATCGAATCTTTGGTAGCCCTGGTGTCAGTTATGTTGTACTGCAGGCAATTTGATGTGATTCTGCTACCAGCTGAAAGGGGGTATATATCTCAAATAAAACTTCGCTTTTCACTTATGTTGTATTGCAGGTGGCAAATAAGACCAGGGCACCTGAAGCCTCTCAAATGTAGTGTCACCAAGTCGAGAGGATCAATATGAGGCAGACATAGAAACGTCTGTCACCAGAAAAAAAGTTAATTATAGAGATTTACAGATTAGGCCAAACTAGGAAAAAGCAAGTTAGAATATATAGAAACAGGATGGCTGTTCCTTGACTCTCAGGGCCTCATTATGAGGTTGCCGGTATGTTGGTGGTAATACTGCCAGCATACTGACAACCTGTAATACTGTTGTCGGCACTTGGTCCAGTGATGTTAACACTGGATTACGAGTGCCAGCAGTGGTAATAAATCCCCATTACATGGAGTCGCACTGGACTCCATGGGGGGATTTGCTGGTAATACCAGCGATTTTTGCTGGTAAGGCGCCTGACTTAGATGCTCTTAGCTGGAGGTAACTCAGGTGACCGACCGGCAAACTTGTACTTTGCTGGTGTGGTAACATGCAGGTAAATGGAATTACCGGCGTGTTATTACCGCCCCGGTAAAGTTGTAACGAGCCATGCAGTCCCTATGTTCTTCTCCGATGTGTTGATATTTCTCAAGCGGTCATAGTCTTGGAGTTTTAAAGTGCTCTATGCACTATTTTCTTGACTCCGTGCCTTATATCCTCTGCTTCTCATCCTCCTCTCCAGAGAGACACCTTCCTGTGTCTTTAGCGCCCCTCGTGAGCTGGCATGCACGTCTTGGGCAAAGGTCACTTCTGGGATTCAGTGACAGTGAAGAAACTGCCCAGAATATCCACCAAAAGGCAGGAAATATCACTTTTCCCTGTAGTGTTATCCTAGTTACTCTGGCCCACTGTCTGTCTGGGGTTTTGGCTTCCATCCATGACATTCCGTCCTTATCTCTTTCTCGATGCTACCATGTCTTTACATCAGTGCATTTGCTTTGCTATGCATTTGCATCAATGTTTAAACTTGGGAAAGCCCCCCTGCAACCCTCACATGTCCTTGCCCACCCCCTCCCCTTTACTAAACCTTCATCCATTTTCTACGTCTGTTTTGCTTGTTTACCTCAAAAGAAGCCAAACTGACGCAAATGCACCAATGCCAGTACATCGATGTAAACGAACCACAATGCAAATGCTTAGAGGTCAGGACATGTTACGTCCTGGATGATTCACAGAAGTCTGGGGCCTCTCCTCCACTTGTCCGCTCCACCTCGTTTTCCTTCTCTTTTCTCTGATCCTCCTCAACTTCTCACCACATGCTCGCGCCTCCTGTGACATGTCCATGGATATGACCATGTCAAAGGGGGCCAAGGACCTGAGATAGGTGGCCTACCAGGCAATGCCAGAGCTAAACCAACTCCACATGTGGTGGAGAGGGGTTGAGAGGGGCCCTTGTCCCCGTCTCCCAGTATGCATACCTTATTTCCTACCCCAGTGCCTAACAACCTCCGTCCTGGCCAGGTTTCTTTTTCTAATCTTTCCCGTGGTTCCCCAAAGTCAAGGCGTTCAGAGAAGATGCGGTAACAGGCACAAAACCCAGAGAATACAGCTACCATCATGCACCACCTCCTTATATCACCAGAATGACTAGTGGCTGCTGGGAGCAACACCTTCCAGAGACCAACAGCAAGGACTACCTGCAAGTACCACAGTGCACCTGGGCCCAGCGGCCAAGATCCTGTCCGGACCAGAAAAAAAGAAATGGTTGCCTTTCTGGAGCCGATATTTGCTGAAGTGTTGCTTCTTGTTTGGTTAAGGGGCAGTGCCTAATGGGTTTTAGTCCCCCCTACACCCGAGCATTATATATTAGGTTTTGTTTGGGCATCCTGCCGCTGAGGTTTGTCACTGCTAGCTGGGATAAGACCCAGACCAAATGATGTCCAATTTGCGATGCAGAGAATGAGAACTTTTTGCACTTCTTGTTTTTTTTTGCTCAGATTAAAGATTTTAGTAGAAATTCCCTGATTCCACCGTTTAAACACCTTGGGATTTCAACTACTAGGGGAGTCATGTACCTTTGCAAATCAGCAGAAAATGTGAATGTGGTATTTCCTGTCCCCATGTACCTTCCACGGGCGTGGCATAAGAGGAATAAGTTGTAAAAGCTCATCAAATGAATTTGATCTGTCCCCTGCACTGGCACTTTATGATTTTAATCTGGCACTTCAAGTGATCTGTGGTCCAAGGTGTTAACTTGTTTGAAGGATAATGTATAGAACTTTGGGTCCTATGGATTTCTTACCTTGTAGCTTTTTTCGTTTATGTGTTCTTATGGATCTTTGAATGTTGTACCTGATGGCTCACTCTGAATAAAGGTTTTCAACGACAACAAATGATTGACATCCCACCACAAAGGTTGAGATCACTGGAAGTAAGGGCATTTTTCAGTTATTGAGTTAAGGTTGGAATGGCTGACAAACAACACATGCAAATGTTTTACATGGGAGTGGAACACACGTGCGTAAGCTGGTCATTGCAGGAAAAAGGGCCCCATCTAATCGCTCTTGAACGCCAAGGCCCTGCTGCAACCAGTACAGGGAAGAAGCAACACCTTAGGGGAGAATACTATGGAAAATGTGCGCAGGGACCCCTGGCAAGAAATGTTTCCACTGGAGGGCAGGCATTAAGGGAAATGCTTCACCCGAGGGGACATAAAAAGGAATGTTCCACGGTGGAGCCTGCTCAAAGGATGAATACGAGTGGGGAGGAATCTGGGCGATGCTCTAGGACTGTGCAGGTACTAGCAAGGGTTCCAGATAACATTTTCATTAAGAGTATTTCCTCAATATGCTGTTGCCCCGCCGCCAAGGCCTAGGAGGAAGAAGGAAATATTTCTGGAGCGATTTGTACATTTTGCCGCATTTATGCTTATTATGCAGTTATGAGTGGTGACTCAACATACAGAATTCTACTTCTAATGCCGATATGGTGCCTTAGAATTGAAAGCAATCTAGTGCAGAGGGATTTGTTTCATGTAAGTGATGAGCACTAGTTTTAAATGGTTCTCCATAGCTGTCTGGCTTCTAAGGCCCAATCTCATGGCCCCTCAGTGAACTTCAAAGTAGCACAGGATACCTAGATCAAAGGGTAAAACCCTACAGTCTCTACATAGCGCACCCTTAGCAATACAGCCGTGGAACAGTGGAGCCAGAAGAAAGCTGATTTGTTGCCCCATTTGTCAGTCAGCCAGCCTCACTCACCAGTATGTTGGAGTCAATGGGCCTCATTACGAGTCCAGCGGTAACCAAGCTGGAAAAACTGTCACGTTACCGCCGCTCGTTTTACCATTCTGCCTTCGTGATTCCCGGAATCACTGAGGCATTACAATCCCGGTGACCCGGTAATTCCAGAGGCGGAATTCGGTAAATCCCCATTCCCATGGGGTACCATAGGACTCCATGGGAATGGGGAAGTGGAAACACTGGCACCATGCTGTAATGGTGCCGGTGTTTCCACGTCCGCCTGTAGGCGGGTGGTGTTAAACCCGCCAGGTCAGACCTGGCGGGAGTGACACCTCCCGCCTGCAGAACTCGAGATCAGCCGGTCCGGAAACAACGGCTGGCGCCACCATTATTTCCGGACCGGCTGACTGGTAATGAGGCCCAATAGGTGTAGACGTAGACCTAGCCCCTGGGCGGACTGCAGACTGCAATACAGACTTAGCACACCAAATGAAAGAATGTAAATAATGCTGCGGCATGTAGGCAGGTCTCCAAAGTAAGCAGCAAGCGAAGAAAGACTAGCCTTTCAGTCCACATTTCAGACCGCATTTCAGACCAGGACACAGATGTTAAACAGCACCTGGGTTTTGCTGTTAATAAGGGCCCAGCAATTACCAACATAAAGCAGTTCACTGCTAGTACCTGCATTCAAATGCCACATTTGTTAGGCAATTGAAATCGCGATGTGGGTCTAGTACTTGCATGCCAGGTGAGTGATTGGAAGGGTAGAGAAGGACTAGGAGACTTAAAGGAGAGAGTTAACTGCTTGTAACATTGAAGCTGCACTAGAATAGTCTCATTAAAACGCGTAAAGAAGTTAGATGTCCCCACACAAATAAGTCTGCCCCCCCACCAACCGTGAAGTTAGCGCCTCTCCCAACATTTGAAGGGTTAGCCCCCCGTAATGTATGTTTTGTTGTGCCCCTGTACACAAGCACACACACCATTCACCATATGCACACCCAGCCATCCATACGTTTAAGTGTGCACCCTTTCACGATACAGGCACACTTAGGCAGCCACCAGTACATTTAAGTGTGCACCCTTTCACCATACAGGCACACCCAGGCAGCCACCCATACATTTAAGTGTGCACCCGTTCACCGTACAAGCACACATGCACACCCAGCAGCCCATACATTTGTGTGCACCCATTCACCATACACTCACACACACACACGTCATGGGGTTGAGGGGAGCCCTATTACTTCAAAAAGAAATTGGGGCTCATTACAGGTCTGGCGGTAACCGTGCCGGTGCTAGAGGCGGGTTGCCGCCAGACCCGTAAAAAATGATCTGCGCCTGACTTCCCGGTGCCACCAGTCTCTTCCAAGTACAGCGGCCGGGAAGTCAGGCGCCAATAATTTCTGTAATCCCCATTCCTGTGGAGTCCCATAGGACTCCATGGGATTGGGGACATGGAAGCACCGGCACCATTGTTAACGGTGCCAGTGCTTCCGTGGCGGGTCTGCCTACCGTGGCCGCTGTGCCCGGCAGGGTCAGACCTGTCGGGCACAGCGGCTCCAGCAGGTAGTCCTGTAATATGCCAGTCCGGAAACAACGGTGCCGGTAAAATTACCAGCACCGTTGTTTCCGGGCCGGCATGGTCAGAATGAGCCCCATTGTTTCTTTTTGAAGTCACTCTAACTTCATCAAGAAATTATTTATCTAAGGGCCGAATCATAACGGAAATAATTTCTTTATGAAGGCAGAGTGACTTCAAAAATAAACAATTTATTTTTGAAGTCAGAGGGCTCCAAACCACCTCATGACATGGAGCCCTCCAGCCTAGGGTCTTCCATGTCATGGGTTGGGGGGAGCCCACAGCCTTCAAAAAGAAAGTTTCTTTTTGTCGTCACTCTGCCTTCATAAAGAAATTATTTCTGCTACAGAAATATATATTTATTAATGCAGAGTGAATTCAAAACGAAACTTTTATTTTTGTTGAGAAAAAAAATCTTTTTATTTTATTTTTTTCAAGTGAGGCCCCCTCCCAGGACATGTGCTGGCGGGTCCCCCCACACCGTGGAGACCGCCGGGGCCCCTGTCACGCCAGGGTACACTAGGGCAGTGCCCAATCCACAAATTTCAGCAAGATTTGAATACAGTGCTCCAGGGGCTGGATTTGCTGTGAACATTAAGCACTTAGCAGTTTGCAGACATTGAGGGAGAAAAACGTACAATTTGTAATTGTTTTAATTTATAATTGAACATCAAATAAATGCTGCAGCATACAGACGTAATGCAGGAAAAAGTATGCCTCCCTAGCAACAGTTCCTAGTTCTACCCGCAAAAAGTAAGGAAATGGTAGTGACCTGACCCCTCTATGACCCAACTGGTGCAGTGCCACATGAGGAGCACTTTGTCCCCTGGCATCAAAACCAGGCTCCGCCACTGTCCTGCTCCCAACTCCAGATGCTGCCAGAGCAGCTGGTAGGCTGTTGGGATCCAAAATGAATTGTGCTTCCTATTATGAAAATGGCCGCTGCCATGTTTCCGGTTTTGCACACATGGGGTAACTGTATTTACCAAGAATTATATTTCTGAAGCATATAGTCTTTCAATTTGCATTGCGTGCCCTTCCATGACTACTTGTTCAGTGATAAACTCGGAATGTGGCAGTTCTAATCAGATTTCTGCACGCCATATTAGAGAGATCACGGCGTGTCGAAATCTGTAGCGGAGTACCATAACATACGAAAACAGGGGGCGAGACTTATCAACAATGTGTCTGTGTACTTTACATGGCTGATTCCAGGGGTCAAGAAATTAAAGTGCGGGGACTCATCAACAAATGCAATGGGATGTGAAGTCTCCAGAAATTAGCAGATCAAGGTGAAATATGCACATTTCCTTAAATTGGCTTTGCATAACCGCCCAAATTGAACGGAACGAATGGCATTTGCCTTTCATAAAATCAACACACACAAAATCAAGACAGGATATTTGCTTCTAATAGTGTTTTGAAAGCGTTAAAAAGTGTGAATGTTTTAAACTTCAAGAACCAATACAAATGTTTTCCCTGGGACTTGCAGTACCAAAATGGGACATTTCACCTTTAGTTGTTTGTCATTTTTCAACAGATTATATGGTGCAGTGGCCCTACAAACCTGAGGACAGTGGTTTGATCCCCGAGGTCGGCTTTAATTTCTAAATACGAAGAAGGACATCTAGTGTTTCTCTTTTAGTTGGGGGTGGGGAGAGGGTCTGAGTCCCCCCTCAGAATAAAGTGGGTGCACTCCATCCCCCGTGTGTACCCTCGACTTGAGCCTTGGCTGATTCACTAGTTTAGAAGGACCCTACCTTGACAGAAAAACAAACCCAGCACCTTGGCACGTGCCCGCACCTTTACTGGTTCCAGTCCACCGGAACCGAAGATCAGTTTAAATGTTGTCAGGTGAATCATGGCTGCTCATGATAGCAGCTGTGCCACAGCACGTGACACACGGAAGCTTTCTCTGGATAAAAAGACGCTCTTGAAACCTGCCTCGTGGTGCATAACTTTACCACACAATAGAACCAGTCCAACTTTTTGCATGCACCAATATTTCATTAAGCAATACAAATCGAAAGCAATTGCACCCAGGGCACCACTGATGCACACCTGACCAAAGAATGCAAGCCACTTCCTGCCACTCACCCTCCGCGCAAGCCATTCGCCCATGCAGAGAAGATGGCGTGGAATTCCGGCGCTAATGGCCGGCATGGCATGACTAATGCAGTCACGAGCCTATTCCTGTCGAAGGCCAGCAGACACTGCGGGGTATTCTTGGCCTACGAAAAGGCAATAACTTCTCTCGCGAGACATGCCTGGTCATTGCAAAACCAAACCGTGCACAGGGATTTGGACACCACCTCAAAGAGTCTATACTGAGCAATGCGACTGCATAGGGATTCCTGGTGATGGCTTTTGCATGTTTACAACCATCTCAAATATTCAGGAAAGTAACACAAGATTGTCTCGTGAACCTGCCGCTTATGATCCACTTCAAGGCATGGATCTAGCAACCCACTGAGAATTTCTGCCATGGTTATTCATGAGCAGGGCTTTAAGTGAGCCGGAGCCGCACAGGGATTGGGTTTTATATCCGATCTCGAGACTGGGATCTGCTGTGGCCCACCCACCATGGACAGATTCTACCATCAAGGCCTCAAGGCAGTGAGACACAAAATACACAAAAAAGAGCCTAACCAATAATTGAAAGAATCACTGATAACTGACTGACACTGCTTGCCTCTAGGAGGAAACCAAGTGTTTTAAGGACACGCTTTGTTTTATTAAAATGAAAAGTGTAGTTATTGAGCCGGCCACTGGATCCATAATGATCGAGCCCTTATCTTACTGAAGAAGCCTCCTTTGCAGCGAAACATGCCTAGCGGTCCGATAAAACTGAGGTTATCTAAAACAATGGGCACATAAAAGAAATAATTTGGAATGCGAAAAGAAATGTCTTTGAAAATAATTGCAAACCAAATTTGATAACATCTAAGTGGTGACCTTAATCGATATGTTCTAGGTCCCAACACCTTCAAACTCATATAATCTGCAAATTTGTCTGAAATCTCGGATCTAGAAATTCGAATTTCTTTCCTGGGGAAAGCCAATGCATCCTGTTTCCCCAAACCGGCAACAGAGGGCCTGATGCTGAGCTTGTGATGAAAGGTCCGTGGAAATACGGCATCTCCCCTCCAGTTTCCAGCACCATCATTCTGAGGTGGGTGGACATATTGGAGGGGAGATGCCGTGCATTCCAGCAGCAAAAGCTGCTAAAACCACATGTTGTGGGGGAAACATGTGCTCCAGTGGCATTGCGAGCATTTCATAAAAGACGGCCACTTTTCTCGTTTAAGAAAGTCTCCTTAAACTATCATTAAACTAGAAAAGTGGTGCTGCAGTCTCAGAAATGCTATGTTTATAAAGGGGGAAAGTGTGCAGTGGAGTTTAAGGGCACCTCAGAGGTGTAGTATTTTAACTCCTTTTATTGACATGCGAAACCAGTGATGCTGGGAGGAGAATCCCCTCCATGTGGCTGCCCTGCATTACTCATGGTGCCTAGGGCTGTTGTCAAGCCATAAATCATGCTCATGCAAACGCACAGGCTTTCATGTCCCTGCACTACATTCTTTCCCTGTCAGAATATGGTGCAGTTATGAAATGTGTTGTTCCGTCTTGGAACAACACATTTCAATTTTTACACGGACCTGTGACTCAGGCAACCAGCCATTTAGATGCAGACTCTGCCGTTTGTCACCAGAACATCTTAATTCTTCGCCTCGCACCAACTTCGTAATGTGTGCATATTGTGTTTTCTTGTTTTTTTTTCCTATAACACTTCTCTGCAAATCCCTGTATTTGTAACTTCTTCAGAAACCCGCGCCAGATCTTAAAATCTGCTTTTCAATGCAGATAACATTTGAATGTGTCTTTCGGGTTGTTGAACAGTCCACCTTTGTGCCCAGCTTGGTCCTCGGTTGTTTGTTCCAGCCTCCAGTGCTTGAAATGGAAAAGCAGAAGTCTAGGCGCTCATTATCCCAGAATACCTGCTTTCTGTTGAGAATTGCTGGTACTCCTCCATTAACAGTATTGCCTTTCTTCTGAGAAGTGCTGGTTTTATGTCTTTCAACTAGAATAAGTGCAAGTACTGGAACCGGCCAGCACCTGCTCATTTATAGCACGGTACCAGCCTTGCGCCCATTGCCTCTTCTAGGCTGTTGCCTCTGATGGAGGTCCGCCTCTGATACTTACTTAGCAAATGTATACACCCAAGAGTGATGAGTTTGAAATCAAACACAGAGATCGATTTGGGTAATTTCGAAAAAGCTTTAGCAGCGCTGCAGAAGACACACACAAGAAAGATCACACAGGCGCGCAGATCCCTGAGCAATTTCAAATTGTTCTCCACTCCACCCTGTCCCCCCCGCCCCCGCATCCTAAAAACAGCCGACCTTTTGTCCTACATACATTAGAATACAAGAGAGTGTAACATTAGCAGGATGTAACAAGGAGGGGCTGTCCTCCTTAATTAACACAATCTTGTACGTCTCATGCAATTAAACATTGAACACTCTTTCGTCAGTGGTGGCATGAGGGCGCCTTAGCAATGCACTCTTAGTACAATTTGGCAGAGAAAACGGTCTTCTAAACTGATCGACCTAGTGCGGCAAGTTCAAACAAATGCTTTGTTACTTCCACTGACACTTTTTTTCTCCTCGAGAACACTCCGGCAACTGCTCTTTAGGTCAGCCAGGTCGAGTCAACATAGCCCAAAATGTCAGTGGGGGGAGTGCTGAAGCCCAGTCAACTCAATGGTGTTGCACCACTGCTTGGGCCTCATTACGACCCTGGCGGTACGGGGTTAACGGCGCCGTAAAAGGTGCCAGCGCCGTTAACCCCGTACCGCCTCGTTACGAGGTCCCCTCGCGGGACATGGTAAGCACGCCTGGGAGAACCAGGCATGCTTACCGGGTCCCACGAAGGGAAGAGGGAGCAAACAACGGCCAACTCGTAATGGCCCGTTGTTTGCTCCCTCTCCCATTCCCATTCAGCCCTATGGGGGCTGAAATGGAAATGGGGAAGGACTGGGTCCGGGTCCTTGGAGGGAGGAATTACTGGGCCTTCCGAACTCGGAATGGGCCAGTAATTCCTCATTCTGTGGACCCGGACGCGATTTCGGCGGCAGCCATGCCGCCAATAGCGGCATGGCTACCGCCGAGGTCGTAATGAGGGCCCTTGTGTTTAATGTCTTAATTACTCCTAGCCGTATTCTTGCTCGTCCCAGTACTTATGTATGAGGCAGTACTTGTGTACTGTGCCTCATACACAAGTACTGGGATGAGGTGCAGGTACATGGAGGTAATGCCTGACTTAGCTACCTGTAATCTTCATTACTCCTAGTCCCACTCTTCCTAATCCCAGTACTTACCTATGAGGCAAGGAGCCTCATACATATGCTCTGGGACAAGGAAGAGGTACGTGGAGGTAATTCTTGGCCAATGATCTGATTTTGGAGGTTGGGGTAGGGGGTGGGAGGGAGAGGGGATGTGTGGAGGGCAGGATTGTGCGATAAATCATAATGGTTGTCCATGTCCAGGCTAAGCAGGCATGATATGTGGTATTAGTGGCTAGAGAGGCATTTTGGTGCATCCAGTCTTGTCATTCCTCAGTTTGGTATGACTTTCTTTTAACTGGGAATTTCTGATAAAGCAGTCCTGCTAAGTGTAACTACCTGGCTAAATTGGCATTTGGGTGCTGCCAGTCTAGTCATTTCTTACTGCGACATTGTATATTTTCTGGGCATCTGTGATAAAATTATATGATAAAAGTCATTTATAACGCGCCTGTACACAAGTGTTTCTATGCGCGACAAGACAAGAGAGGGAAGATAGAGGGAGGACAAGACAAACAATGTCACTAGGCCTTGTGTCATTGTGAGAACGAGAGGTGCAAGAGGAAAAGGAGGGGGGAAGTGCAAGGGAGAGGGGAGGGGAAAACAGGGCTACAATGGAGTAAATGCAGCGAGGGCAACACGGCTATGGGTAATGCAAGGCGAACAAGGGGCTACAGGGTTACAGTTACAGCCCCTAAGTGCATGGTAGGCATGGAGTGAGTGCAAGGGTGACCGATCAAGAAAGAGCCTGGACTCAGAGAGACTGTGAATGTATCCAAGCAACTGGTCGGTACAGCAGACAGGTAGGTCAGCATGGGAGGGAGAGAGAGAAAGCAGAGGAGAAAAGGAACGTTTTGTGCTGCTTCCGAAACTTCAGATGGTCTGGCTCAAGTTTGACAGGGCAGGGAGGCCATTCCAGAGGGAGGCACCAGCAGAGGAGCGAGATCTACCCCCCATTCTCTGCCTGGAGCAGCGTCTAACCCTTGGAGAGTTGGAGGTAGCTGAGCGAAGGGCTCGAGATTGAAGGTATTTTGGAAGAGAGTGTTGGATGTAGTGTGGGCCCCGGCCCCAGAAAGCCTTGTGGACAATGCAAAGGGTCTTGAACTTGATCCTTGCAGCCACCGGGAGCCAGTGGAGAGATTTCAGGGATGGAGAGATATGATCCCTGGGCTTGAGGGCAAGGCTACGTCTTGCAGTCCTGTTCTGGATTAGTTGCAGAGGACGGAGAGTAGAGGAAGGCAGAATGAGAAAGAGGCTGTTGCAGTAGTCCAGCCTAGAGAGAACCAGGGCACTGGAGACAGTGAGGTTCTGGTGGAACGTGAGAAAGGGAAGAGTCCCTTTGAGGAGGAGCAGCTGGTAGTGGAACCTCTTGGTGACATCCGAGATGTGAGGAGAGAAAGAGAGAGTGGCATAAAAGATGACACAAAGGACTTTTGCCTCGCAGGAAGGTGAAGGAAGAGGACCCAAGGTGGACGGCTAGAGTGAGAGAGGGAAAGCTGGTGCCAGGGTCCCAATGAGAAGATCTCCGTCTTACTGGCATTAAGGCAGAGATCGTTGGAGGCCCACCAATCCTGAATCGGGGATAGACAGTCAGGAATGAGCGAGAGAGGAGAGGAGGCTGAGGGGAGTCTGAAGGAAAGCTGAGTCATCCACATAACACTGAAAGTTAGAGGAGAAGGTAGAGATCAGGTGGGCCAAAGGGGCCAAGTAGAGGTTAAAAAACCAGGGTGAGAGTATAGAGCCCTGGGGAACACCACAGGTAGAGAGGTGGCAGAGAGATTGGAACCAGGTTGGACCTGGGAGTGGTGGGGGGTGGTCCAATAGGAAGGAGGTCAGTCACTCCAGGGCCTGATCCGTAATGCCCAGGTTCTCATGGAGTTGATTGATCAGGATGGCGTTGTTGACTGTGTTGAAAGAAGGGGAAAGAAGGAGGTTGAGGACAGAAGGCATGCTGGAATCAAGGTTAGAGAGCAGATCTTCACGGGTGTTCAGGAGAGAAGTTTCCATGCCTCTGGCATCTCTGAAGCCAGACTGATGTTCATGGAGACAACCAACAGATCCAGTGTGGAGAGTAAGCTGGGAGATTGCAAGCTTTTTCAAGAGTTTGCCCAAGAAAGGGGTGATAGAGATTGGGCAATATTTTTCCGGGCAGGTAGGATCAGCAGATGGCTTCTTGAGGAGTGGGTGCACAAAGGAGTGCTTAAGGGGAGAGGGGAAAGTTCCAGTGGCTAAAGAGTAATTACAAAAATCGGACAAGGCTGGAGCGAGGGTGTCAATTTGGTCCTTGATGGTTCTGGAAGAGCAGGGGAGCACCTGTTTGGATGGCGCTTTCATAGATCAGACTTGTCTAGAAACCTCATCAGATGTTGTCAGAGAGAAAGAGGAAAAAGAAGAGGGAGAGGAAGAGGAGATAGAGGACAGGATGTCCTGAGATTTAGCGGAGAAGTGAGAGGCCAGAGCCGTACAGAGGGCCTTGGAGGGAACAGGAGAGGTATAGACTGCAACAGAATTGACCATTTCCTTGCAGATTTTAAAGAGTTTGGCCGTGTTGGTAGAGGCCGTGGAGACGCAGGCTTTAATGTGTGCTCTCTTCTTGATGAGTGTTATTGCTTTGACTGGCATTTTGGTGCAACCAGTCTAGGCATGTCTAAATGTGGCCTGGCATGCTTTACTGTAATGTTATTACGTGTCTTCACTGGTCTACATTGTGCAGCAGTTGGACATGTTTTCATTGTGGCATGGCATTTTTAATAGCAAAGCATTCATGTTACTGTGCACTGTTGGTTACTTATATGTATTGGATTGGTGTTACCCTACAAAACAATTGCAAACACTGTGGCTTTATAGCTGTTTTTTCTCAGAAAGTGTGCTGTATATTGCATTAAAATACATATTTATATCTTTCTCCTAGTGCAGTGTGCGGCATACCCCTTCAGCAGCATGTTCGTGTCTATTGCGCAAGCGTGACAATCTAGGCCGGCCCAGAGTATGGCGCGACCCGTGATTTGTTGCAGAGTTGGGGGGGGCCCTCCGCATGGCTCGCAGGGGTCCCACACATTTTGTGTTACACCACTGCTAGTGTAGTAGAGTCATGTAGGCCCTCCTGGCAGCACCGGGAGGATTTCTGTCTTAGTGTAATAGAGACACGCAGACAATAGTGCCAAGACTCGATGCCGTGTACGCATGAGTCATACGGTCCACCATAAGATGATTTGTTATGTATATTGCGCTTTGGCCAATGTGCTGTACATTAAACAATTACATACGCTTATTATCGCCACAACGGATCTTGATGCTCATTTATTGACCCCAGAAAGATGAAAGTCAGAGTTTTTCCTTGTGGGGATTTGACCCTGACACCTAAAGATGGAAGTAGCAAGAGCTCAACCCACTGAGCTATCCCTACTGGCATACTAAGCCTGACACTGGATTGACTCTGCCACAGCCATGCAAGGCTCCCAGCAAAGCTCCTGCAGCAAGCTTTCTGCTATACGAGGCCCAAATGCTGGATATTCTGCCCCAGCCATGCAAAGCTCCAAGCAGAACTCCTGCAGCATTGCAGCATGCTTTCCCTCTGCGGCTCTGCCAGAAGCCCCGTGACATGCTCTGCCAAGCCATGGCTAGAACCACAACTGACCTCCTGCAACAACCAAGCTGTCGCTCTGTCAGGCAGGCACTGCCTGGAACGGTCCGGGCCTGGTTCTGCCCAGTGCCACCATGGCTGGGGCCCCGGCCGGCCAGCAGAGCCCCTGCAACAACAAGCTATCCATCTGCCAGGTGCTGCCTTGGCTGGCATGGGACCGATTAATTCTACCCCAGGCAGCCATGGCTAGGAATCAGATGCCAGCAGAGCTCCTGCAGGAAACTGTCTGACCCCCTGCCTGGCGACGGCAGACACAGGACTTGCTCTCTATCCCACTGCCCCAACCATGGCACAACTTCCAGAGCTCCTGCAGTAAGCTGTCCTTCTGCCAGGCACTGCCTGGTTGGGGACAGACTAACAGGGCGATTGCTAATACTACCCCAGTCCCCAGTCACGATGCGAAGCACGGCACCCACCACCTGTAGCAAGATGACCCTCTCTGCCAGTCAGGTGCTGTTACAACCAAACGACTGAGGGTCTGATTCCGAGCTCGTGCTAAATATAGCATGGAAAGCTGACATTCTCCCACCCCCCAGTTTCCAGCACCAGCATTCTGAGGTGGGTGCAAATATTGGATGGAAAGTGTTGTGCTTTCCAGCAGCAAAAGCTGTGTAAATCTAACGTTTAGATAAAAACATGTGTATCAGTGCCACTGGGGGCCTTGTTTTAAAAGACTGAAAATGTTCTAGTTTAAGAAAGGTTTTCTTAAGCTTTCATTAAACCAGAAATGTGGTGCTGTAGTTTAGGAAATACTATTTTTATAAAGGAAAAAGTGTGCAGCAGCTTTGAATAGCACCTCTCTGGTATCGTATTTGAACTCTTATTGACGTGCTAAAGCAGTGCTTTTGAGAGCAAAATCCCCTTGCAGTGCCAGCCGGCATTTATCATGGTTGCCAAGGCTGTTGTCAAGCCGTAAATCAGGCACATGCAAAATGTGTGGCTTTGAGGCCAGACCGCCACATTCGCACTTTATCAGAATATGGTGCTTTTAAAGTAAGTGTTCATCCTTCATGGATGAACATTTCCCTGTTTTTGCATGCCTATTCTCCAGCCCTCTACCTACATGTGCTTTTCCATCCAGTGGTGAATGGATATGATGGGCCTGTTTCTGAGCTTGTCCTAATTATAGTGTTGAAAGCAGACATTCTCCCCTCCAGTTTCCAGCACCACCATTCTAGGGTGGGTGGAAATACCGGAGGGGAAATGGCATGCTTCCCAGCAGCAAAAGTTGCATAAATCTACCGTTTACTTAGAAACGTGTGTCCAGCGGCAATGCGAGCATTTTCTAAAAGACTGCCACTTTTCTAGTTGAAGAAAGCTTTCATTAAACTAGAAAAGTGGTGCTGCAGTCTCAGAAATGCCATTTTTATGAAAGGAAATGTGTTAAGCGGCGTTTATCGGCACCTCACTGGTGTAGTAGTGTAACTCCTCTTATTGACGTGCTAAAGCTGTGCTCTTGAGAGCAGAATCCCCCTGCAGTGCCAGCCCCGCATTTCTCATGGATGCCAAGGCTGTCTTCAAGCAGTAAATCAGGCTCATGCTAAAGTCGTGGCTTCGATGCCTCACGCCACATTAGCACTTTACCAGAATATGGGGCTTTTAAAGCGTGCTCATTCTTCCGTGTTTTTGCATGCCTCTCATAATCGGCCCAAAATCTCGAGTCAAAACGCTGCCACTGCTACGTCCCCCGAGATTCTTCCTTCCAAAACATGAGGTTCTCCACCCAAATGCAATAAATCGCTTCTCAGATCACATTATGTGTGTACTTGTAAGTAAGGCCCGCACTGCAAACAGAGTCGAAATACGCATGCATAAAAAAGGTCACATGCCCACACTTACACTGTACAACCGTGCTGCGGCATCTACCATGCGCATAATTCAGCAGTGTGCTGCAAAGCAAGCGAGCTTGACCTTAGCAGCAAGTGGAGCTATGAGACACAGATACAAAAAAACAGTAAACACCGGCCACACCAGAGACACATGGGTCGTGTTCTGTCTGAGTGTGCAGAGGTCTCCAGTGGCGCGGGAGACCTTGGCAGTATACGCTGGCCCGCCTGGGCCTATGGAGCTATGCGCAGCAAAAGACAACACAACCAGCATGTGCAGTGCATAAACCCGGACTGCCTCCTCATGCACAGTTCCGGTGATTCCTTTATTTCTTCCGGCCCCACCCCATCACGTGGCCCAGTCTCCCGCGATACACGAGACATCACATTCCTCCCAAACTTAGAATGCCTTTTCAAACATAAATGGTTAACTTTAAAACATTTCAGTCAATTCTAGTCTCGTACGAGGGTTGCCATTCTCCACTCGTTTGGCGATATACGCCCTGCACTACATACATATGGAGACAGGATGATGGCTTCGGCTTTTCCCTCAGATGGTATCAGGTATGTGCTCTTTTCAGTTCCTTCTCCTCCAGGGGCGTCTGGCAGCGTGATGTCTGGGGGGGGGGGTCAGCTCTCCAGTGGCTTGTAGTGCATCGTCCTCTGCTGCCTGCCCCATGGCTCCGAATGTGGCTGGTGATCCATGTTCTTCCCGTGGACTCTCTGTCTGTTCTTCCCACATAGATGCAGGGACCTTTCAAAAATGAGATATGTTCCTGGTCACCACCTCACTGTCCCTGGTGGCTGTAATCATGCTGTGGTTGGCTTTGCGCACAGTCCATCGTCGGGACTCAAAATGTAGAGACATCTTCTTGGGCGGCGCCCAATTCTTTGCTAGCACGGTGTCCCCTGGCTGCAGTTCCCGGTATCTGGCATGGTGAGCTTGGCTTTCTTGCTTGTTCCAGCTGACTCGTTTCGCCTCTGTGAGGGGAATGTCCGGGGCTATCCAGTTTGGATGCACTGGGAGCTCTGCTTGGATCGGTACACCGAACATAAGAGCCGCAGGACTGATGCCTGTTGTCGTGTGAGGGGTTTGGCGATGAGTTTGCAGGAATCGGTAGACGGCAGTCAGCCAGGGGTGATTGCGTTCCTTGGCAATGGTATTACTTTGTTCAGCGACCCCATAAACCATTCAGCTTCGCCGTTCGCTTGTGGCCAGTACGGGGTTATCTTCTTATGCTTGATACTTAGGTCTTGGAAGAACTGCCTTAGCTCCTGGCTGGTGAATGGCAGGCCGTTGTCGCTCTTTATATTTGCCTGGATCCCGTGTGTTGCAAATATTTTTTCTAGCGCCATGATCATGGTCTCGGCATTGGTGGAATGCACATGTTCAACTTCTGGATATCGAATGAAGTCGTCTACGAGGACTAGTAGATATCCCTCACTGGCAATAGTGCAGAAGTCTATGATAACTGGCTCCCACTTGTGTTACTCTGTGGGGCGCTGATGATTGGTTCTGGTGTTGCGGATCTTCTGGCGGACTGGCAGGCTGCACATGATTCGATGAGGCTGAGTATGCGCTGTTGCATTCGGGGCATCCACATTCTGGACTTACGATATGAAAGCGTTTTGACAATGCCTTGGTGGCCACTGTGGGCCAGCTTGAGTGCTCTCTCTTCTAGCATGGTTGGTAACACAATCCTGTGTCCCTTCAGCAGCACTCCTTCGGACGCTATTGTAAGTTTGTGGCAGATCTCGAAGAGTGCTTGCAGTTTCTCCTGAGCGGGTTGCGTTTGCTTTGCTACCGTGGCTAGGTAGTTCTTCCAGCTTCCTGTGTGGATAGCTTGCATGGTGTGTGTCAGGGTGTCATCTGCCTTTGTCTCGTTAGCAATTTCCTGTAGAGTAAGGGACAGCGGCCACGCGCATATGACGACATGGCATATGTGTTCTTTGGTTTCTGCCGCGTGTCGTTCTTCCAGTTCTGTGGCGGGCCGTGGATGGTGGGAGAGAAAATCTGCGGGGTTGTCTGCCCCAGCTCGGTATTCAACCTCGATGTTATAGGGTTGCAGCTGCAGCATCCACTTCTCGATTCTCGCTGGGGGATGTGGTGCTGACCCCTTAAAAATTGGGATGAGGGGCTTGTGGTCTGTGAAGATCTTTGCTGTCTTCCCCAGCAGGTACAACTTGAAGTGGCGCCACCCCCAGAAGATCTCCAACACCTTTTCAATGTGCACATAGTTTTGCTTAGTCCTGGTCAGTGCGCGGCTGGCGAAAGCAATGGGGTGTATGCTGCCATCCCTGTCAACTTGGGTTAGGACAGCTCCTAGGCCCACCGGGCTTGCGTCTACTAGGAGCTCGGTTGTTTGTACGATGTCACAAGACATCACAGTCGGCAAAGAATTCCCAAAGAAAATAAATACAAAATTTGCATTTATTAGAGGCTTGCGTCGTGGCACTCAGCACAGTACACGTAATTAACAGTCAGACCTCAGTCAGCGCCGAGTGTGCGGGCCTTTCTCAGGGACGTCAGCGTTTCATTTCCGATTAGGCCAATTGAATTCTTTACTTAATGAAAAGCAGTTAAACTGTGTAAACATGGCACATGATGTACAATTAGGCCATTACTTTGACCCCAGTTGTGGAGCCACCCTCTGATTGCATTGCGGCTTTGACGTGTTTACGGACGTGCAGCTTTCTGTATCCTCACACCCATGCAGAGTTGCTCTTCGATCAGGGGTTCATTTAATTAACATGGCTTTGGCTGTAAAAAAAAAATACAAGCATGCCTGGTGCTATTAGCAGATCTGTTTCAATCGAGTTAAATGTGAATTTGCATGTTTAATATTTAAATCCAGCTTTAACTCTTCTGCATGTCCCAAGGCCTGTGGAAGATCAGCTGATTGTCCCCGTTCTGTCTGGCCAGGCCTTACCCTGCCCCTTCTCCTCAGGTGCTGCAAAGTTATTCTGGGTTGCTGTTGACACTGTATAAAACATGAATAATTAAAAATAAAATACACTGGGCCTCATTCCGAGTACGGCGGTAGGGCGTTAACAGCACCAGTAAGGATGCCGGTGCCGTTAACCCCCTACCGCCGCATTCCGAGGTCCCTTAGCGGGTCCCGCTAAGGGACCAAGGGGCTATTTGTGGGCCCACTATTAGCTCCTTCCCCATTCCCATTGAGCCCTATGGGGGCTCGAATGGGAATGGGGAATGATATTCAGAATGGGGACTTACCGTGTCCGCCAAGGTCGGAATGTCCCGGTAAATCCCCATTCCGACACCACAGACCCGGACACGGGTTTGGAGGCAGCCATGGTGCTATTTGCACCATGGCTGCCTGCAAACTCCTAAAGACCCCCACTGACTGCACATCAGTCTTGTGGTGCACTCGTTTTTATTGAACACTGATAATTGTGTTGAAATTGAGATTCTCTCCCTGCAAACCCAGCTGATGCCCTGTGCTCAAGCTCTTGCTTGCATGATGCCCTACAAACAAGATTGGGCAAACGCTGTCGCACCACATGCGCGCTTGCCCATGCAGATGCTAATGCATGCATGCATGCGTGAGAGTCAGCCCACCTCAGCCGCATCCCGGGAAGAGCAGAGCAGAACGGCCCTTACCCACAGTGGTTTTTTGGAAGGCATTCACAGCTAAACAAGCAGCGCATGCATAATCGATGGGGGCGCACAGGAGACGAGGGGCATCCATTGCCACAGTAGCAACCTGTACCTCATGCTCTGGGCAGCTGTCTGGCCGACGGCTCAACTCACCTCATGAGACACGAGAGTTGACTACTCCAAATCCGATGCAGGGCAGCAGGCCAGAATGTTTGAGGCACGTATGATGACGGCACAAGAGTGTGACTGGGGGTCTCATATCAGGACTCAGGGGGGCCCTGCAGTGTGGTGGCACACAAGACCAGACAGGGAGGGCAGGCAGTGTTGTGATGGCCGGCGAGGCCACTTGAGCTGGCCCCATCAATGCTGGGGGTGCCAGCACCCTGCTGTGTTGCCGGGATCACCCGGTCTTATGGAGTGGCAGAGCAGACCATGGTGGGCCGTGCAGACACGGGCCTGTGGTGTCATAGCACCCATGGATGCAGGATGCATCCAGTTGATGTAGCAACCTGTGTGGACCCAGGGGCCCATGCTGCCTGAGGGTCCCAGGTCAGCCAGGCCATCATGATCACACGGTATGGGCCTGCAGGTCCGGAGTGAGAGACGGACACAGAAAATCCATTGTTGGAGTCTGCCGCCGTTCTGAGGCACGTGCGTGCAGGAGCTCCTCTTATTAGCATGGTGTCATGATGTCATGACATAGGGCCTCATCACGAGTTGGGCACTAACCCCGGTGGTATTACCGTCGGGGCTATTAGCCCTACCGCCAAACCCCCCGGCGCTATTAGCGCCGGATAATGGGTTTGGCGGAACAGTAAGTCTCCATTCGCTCCATTCGGGAATTTACCATTCCCCATTGGGCCCACTGGGGAATGTTCGGCGCTATTAATAGCTCTGGAAATCGGCATAATTGTGGCAGATTTACCCCCAGCTGAAAGCAGTGGGGAAAATACGCCAAGCCCATGATTTGATGGAACCTTAAATGCGGCGGTAATAGCGTTACGCCACATTTAAGGGTTACCGCCAAACTCGTGATGTGGCCGTCAGTCATTACACCTTTTAAAAGGGCAATTACACAGAGGAGGGCCACACAACAGCAGCAAAGGCGTTGCGTTTTGTGGGCCAGCAGGGCTTGCTGCCTGTGGCCACCGTGGAGGGAGGTGGAGGTCATGTGTGGTCAGTTGTGTGGCTCCGAGGCTTTTGAGTACAGTGACTTGACTCTGACTAAAATAGTGTGTGCGTGTGCGCACAGCATGCACAAATTGGTTCAAACATTCAGGACAGGTTGGTACATTATAGCAAATGTGCCTGGCTGCCTGGTGGAACTTGACAGCCCGCGTGTGTCTCGGCTCCAGTTAGTCTGGGCGACCCGGGTATTTGGGAAATCGAAAATGTCTGGAGCAAGAAGCTTAGAGGCCCAGGGACAGTGAGTGCCATTCACACCATAGTGCCATTTTCATTCAGCACCTGATCCAGGCTGCCGCCAGCAGGCAACTACACACCACCAAACGCTAGAGGGCCTGGAATCTGGGCGATACCATCCGTTTTGCCAAACGGATGGGATCATCCTTCATCTCTGGCAGACTGGCTGAGACGGAGGCAAGCCAGCGTCACATAGGCTCGCCACTGGCAGCAGTGGCACAGATGGTGTTTGTTTGTGTGTGCGTGCTGCAATGCGTGCGCTGTGCAGCCAGGCCGAATGTTAATTAGTGAATTGCCATTGATCTAAATTAATGGCACAGCCACAGCCCAGTCCCAGCGGGAGGCAAGGGGGAGGCGCACCAGGGTGGAGCTAGGGGGGGCAAGCCCCCCTCCACTGACTCTGCCACTGGCTAGAAGGAAATCATATGGTGGAGGAATGGGTCATTTGGCGCTCCTAATGTCATGTTATGTTACAAAGCTTTTATGCTGTCCCAAATCACCTGTTTAGTGGACTTGGAACGCCATGGCTTGTGCCCGAGGTATCCAGACCTTCGTCTGCGAAAGGAAAAAGTTATATGTGAGGTATTTCGTTTGCTCACAGACAATGGGCCTCATTACACGGTAGGAGGTAACCATGCCGCTGCTAGCGGCATGGCTCCTCACTCCCTTACCGCATAACGGGTCCGGGTAGGCGGTATGGGGACTTACCGGGTCATTCCGACCCTGGAGGACCAGGTAAGTCCCCATTCCAAATACCATTCCCCATTCCCATTTGAGCCCTCATAGGGCTCAATGGGAATGGGGATGGAGCTAATAACGGTACCGCAATTTGCAGTACCGTTATTAGCTCTGAAGTCCCTCAGCGGGTCCCGTCCTTAACGCCTGGTCAGACCAGACGTTAAGGACGGGACCCGCTGAGGGACCTCGTAGTAGGGCGCTAAGGGATTACCGGCACCGGTGACTTTATCGGTGCCGGTAATCCCTTAGGGCCGACCGTGTAAGGAGGCCCATTGTGTCTTTGGGGCACTCTACAGCTGTTCTTAACTCAAAACAGTGGATCTTCGGTGTGCACCAACTAATGCAGAGTCCACAGATGTGCAGTACAGCAACAGGAATGAATGGGTGAAGGTGTAGGTGACTGCCACTGTTTGTGTTGCTTTTATGCTTCTGCCACTTTGAGCCAATTTTCTTGCACTTGTTTCGAGTGTTGTGCCTTTTCTTTGTTTGAGTCATTGATTACGGATTGGTAGACCACTAACGTACACATGAGGTCACTTTTGTTCATTTGTGTTCCTGTTTTGGGCCTTTTAGGTTGTGCATTAATGCATGATTATCTGATCTCTTTCTTCTTGATGGTGTATGCCTGTATGCTCAAAAATGTAATTAAGTATGGTTTTAAAAAATAAATGTGAACCAATAAAACACAATGGCCCTAATTCACAAACAAAATATATACATTATTTGTGTTGCACATCCCCTGCTAAATTGTCCAGCTGGTTTAGCATGAAACCGAGTGCCATTGATTTTGTAGACGCAGGGGGCACACACAGCCCAGTTTAGGAGCAAGTGTGGGGAATGTCTGCTACATTCTCTGACATTTTACTCAGACTTCTTAGGATACACCTCTGCCTTTTGCACATTCTATAAACTCAGGCTGTATTTTCTCTATAGACATCCGCCTAGAACCTTAACCATACACGAGGAAAACACGTGTCGGATCAGCATTCTCTTATCTTGCCGTACAACTTTGGAACTACCTCCCCAGAGAAATACGAACCATGAAGGACCATCTAAAATTCAGAAAACTTCTCAAAACCTGGCTCTTCAACTCAGAACGAGACGAAAACTAATGAACAACACCTATGCCCCATGAAATGAACACACAACTGAAAAGGAGTCGGGAGTAGGCCGGACCGGAGTGAAGTGCAGGGAAGTAGAGAGACGTCTGAATGGGAAGGAGACCCAGGTCAAACCGGAAACAGGTCAGAGAAATGGGGACGACTTAATTGTATCCTCAGGTAGAGGATCCTAGATAAAAAAGAGGAGAGGTGACCCGCTTGCAGAACCCATGTGGGTGGTGGTTGCTGCGCACTAGGGTGAGAAAATTGGGAAGGGATATGGGCAGCACTTTATCTGAGCGCTGGGGGTGGAAAGGTACTGCCATTGAACAGCCAATTGAGGACCCACTTATCGGCATACAACATAAGAGTGGTAAGTGTAGCACACCAGAATATATGGCCGAGGAAGAGACACAGGCCCCAGTCAATGAAAACAGTGGGGATAGGATAGGGCACCACCACTAACCAACCCTACTGAAAAACTCACACTTCTGCATACACCTCTCAAACACTGATCAAAACACAACCACATCTCTACAGCACCCCAGACTGCAACAACAAAACAAACCACACATAGCTTTGTACAACAGCACATGATGGCTACCAACCAAAAAAAGAAACCTACGCTCAGAGAACAGAAGTTGCCAAAAGCACATCACAGTTCCTTTGCTCCTTCTCCCACTCAGTCCTACTAACTTACACCCCCCTTCCCCTCTTTCCTTACAGATCCACCAGAGCGCCAAGAGACCACACCTGTGGTGATCATGCGCGGTATAAGAACCTTTAACATAGCATAACATAACATAACATAGATGGCTATGTATTACCTCCATCACTAAAGTTCAATTCCTTTCCGCAAAACACTGTTTGTATCCAATATAAAACATTTGTACTGCAACAGCCCGATGGTCCCAACAACTGGACATGTGTTGAATGTATCTTTGACATATCTGACAATTGTGCATGTAACTTGCACGACTGCATATTTTTCAGCGTGCATGTGTTCGGCATGTAATACAGCAAAGCCCTCAACTGTAGACAGTTGTGCTGGTGGTTGATAGACTATTTTGCAATACCCGTTCCCACTTTTGCACAGCAAACCATAAAAACATAGCAGAGTCACACAAAAAATGTGGTCCAGCTTTCACACAGTAAATGACATAGCAGTCATCTCTGTGCCTGAACACACTGCATTGTATGGTTTTTAGAATGTTATAAACTAGTAATTTCTGCTAGTAATTGAATAGTCACCTAATTTCTAATTACTGTTTGCATGCATTGTAAAGCTCGTGTATTTTCATGTTTGCACAGGCTATGGTCTTCCGAAGGGCCTTCCACCCAACAGCGCTTCGAGGCCATAACAATGGCACAAGGCACTATATAAAACAATCATATAACATTAAGTCAAGCCATGTTTTAGAGCCATGGTGTGCCATTGATTTCACCCAGAGTTTATTAAGGACACACCTGTAATTGCACAACTTCTTGAATGTGCTTGTCACAGAATCATTCAGGCTAAAATGTTAGTATTAGTCGGTAGAAATGCCCACATTGTTTACTAGTCATCCTCAGTACGCTGAGCCCCCATCTTCCTCGTCATGGTCCTTAAGTAGGATTATGACGTGGAAGAGGGGCAAAGGGTATTGCCCCGATTACCTACTGGTAATTCTCATTAAAATGAGACTGCCTCTTCCTCGGCGCAGCCCCACTTTTGTCATGATTCAATGTTATTTGGTTAAAAAGATTCGATTAAGTTGGCCACCAGGGGCGCATGGATGTGTTCCTCTCCCATGTGAGCTCTGTACCTCGGGTCCAAATAAGTGATAAGAGCCCCCACTGTTGGAGCCCCCCGAGGTTGGAAAGTGAACGAGTCAAGGTCAGAAGAGACCCCCACCACCTGGGAGAAAACTGGAAGAAAATCGGACCAGTTTTCCCAGAGAAATTCGCTCCTCTCGAGCAGACGGACAGCAGCCCCACGTGAGCCTCAGCCTTCCGTGATAGAGGCGACCGCTGTCCTATCCTGTGGAGCTGTGAGCCCCGTGGTCGAACTGGGACCTCCCTCTACACAACCAGTGCTCACAGGAGCGGATTAGAGGCAGAGGAGTATAGCGCTGGCACCCCGCCGGGACAGGGTGAGTGGCACGCCTCCATTAAGCAGGAGTGGAGCGGCTGCCTGAGCACGGCAGAGTCGTACGACACACCTCCCCACAGCCTCCGGCGCTGAAGCCTCTCCAGCAGCCCCATAGCAGCGCACTCCAGTGGGCTCCTCCACAGTAGCTAACATGCAACCCACTAGACCCCCCAGGGAAGCGGAAGGCATGTGGGACAGAGACTGGGCCCAAGCGACAATGAGCCCCAATAATGCGCATAAAAGGCCCGGCAGCGCATGAGGAGGCCTACTTCCATACACAAAGGTACGGGCAGCGGCGATCACTGTGGACCCACGGGCCCCTGCACAATTTAGGAGCCCCATAGGATCAGGGCGTTCATAAACATTCATCCCACTGAATACAGAGTGCACGCCGGACATCGATGCCCGGGAGAGGCATTACAGGAGGGAATCCACGCTCACCACGGCCTCTTTAGTAGGGCCCTGCCCTGTACTTGCCTGCCGGGTACTGGAAATAAGGAACACGCACCAAGGCTGCAGCATTGCAGGCGACCCAAGCTGGGTGCCCCTGCTTTTCCTCTTCTGAGGGCAACCGGACAAGATTCTTGCCCCCCCTGCACAAGGCGCACTTGGAGGAAAGCGCAGAGCGCACTCAACTGAGAGTTAGGTTAATAGTGACAGCGATCACATACCGTGGAAGGGCCAAGCTACCTCACTCACCCTAAAAAGCTAACAGCACATGCCCCTATCTCCTGGAATCATACTGGGGTCACCTATGATGGAGGTCAATTAATTCAGAAACTCGGCTAGATCATGATGTCGCGGGGATGAGCCAGGAATAAGGAAAACAAAAAATAACACACGTGAAAAGTGCGCAAAAGCCCAATACCATATTTAACATTGCAAAGACGCTAACAACAACGTTCCAAATTCGGTTACTTATCAATCACCAGGCACAATTCTGCTGGTAACAGCATAAGAGATTGTCTCAAGAAGGAAAGACGGAACGCCTGAGCCCGGTGACTACAGAGACACTGAGTTTTCTCCCCTGAACGATTCCATCAACCCATCCTCTCGTCCCAACATACTCAGAATCTCTGCGAAACATCAGAGAGTGTAACCAGACGTATATGAATGCACAACAAAAGCTAGCCATTTTTGTTTACACCCCGGCATTACAATCCATTGGCAACCTCAACATGGCGACTACAGTGACGGCGAATATCGAAACGGCCACGACGAAAGGAGACATTGCCGCCCTTTTAAGTGAAATAAAGAGCATGGGTGCCAATATAGGCGGAAAAATTGACAAAATTACACAACGCCTAGACAAAATTGAAGATAGACTAGATGGAGTTGAGAACAACCAAGCTTCAATAGACACCATAGAGACACAGCTGGAACACAGAATAGCCGACCTGGAGCATAGGGAGGAGGACTTCAAGCTCAAAATGGACGATTTAAAAAATCGTGAAAGGCGGAATAACCTGCGCTTCTTTGGAATTCCAGAACAAGAAGGCGAAACAGAGGATGACCTCAAGAAAACGCTCCACAACATCATCCAGCTCCTGGTCGCCGATGACGCAATGAACAAACCCAAAACTGAACATATCCATAGAGCTGGAGGCCCCCCGGGAGGCCCAAGATTGGTCCTAGCTCGATTTCATCATTACCAGGATAAGCCCAGGGTGCTTGAAAAGGCAAGAAGCGGCGGATCGATTACCCTCGGACGGGCGCAGATAACAATATATCAGGACCTATCCTCCCTGACACTAGCACTCGGGAGGATGGGTGGACCGCTCACGAAATGGCTAAAGATACGAGACATTCGCTACTGATGGGGATACCCCTTTTCCCTCTCTTTTGAACACGAAGGCTCATAGATTAGATTGAGATCAGAGAAAGAGATAAAAGCGTGCATATCGGAACTGGTTGAAATACATGGAGAAAGGGATGATCGAGAGGAATCGAAAAAAGATGGAAAAGAATGGTGTATCCAAGGGCCCAGGAGAAAGCAGGTGAAAGGTTCGAGGAAATATCGAAGGGGCAACATTTCCCCAGACGGAGAAAACTAAGCTCAACCAGACTCAGTATGCTTAAACTTAATTTGTTGCAAAACGTGAGGTTTGGTTATTAGACTAACATAGTGACTCATGTATGGTTGCGAAACATAAGTCTAGAGCAGGGGGGTGTAACAGGGGCTCATCTTCTTCTTGATCTTACTTTTGCAAGGGACCGTGAGGTAACGGTCTCTGCTGGTGGTTCGATGCCAGGCCAGTATTCTCAGCTGAGCTTTATCGGACACCACCAACCGAGGGGAGGGAAAGTGGGTGGGGGGAGGGAGTTAGGGGTAAAGGGTAGGGTAGGGGTAAGGGCAAAAACAACATTCTTAATGACTGAAGAAGTAATAAATGATGCAAGGTATGTTGCACGGATGACATGTTGGTGGTTGCGTTTAAGAACCTTTTTCACCACGATATTGCGCAACGGCGATAATCGATGACTCAAGGGGAAGGGACTCCCTAAGGGTGGGAACGCTTAATATCAAGGGTCTCAACACAACAACCAAGAGATATCTAGTATCCATACAGTTTTTCCGTAGAGCAAAAAGTGAAATTCTCCTCCTGCAATAGACCAAATACATGAAGGGGGATGAAAGGATGGTTCTTGGGAAGCGTATAAGAGCAGAATTCTGGGGTTCTGGACCGCTGAGAAAAGGAGGGGTGGGAATTCTCGTCAGGAAAGGGATAGAGTTTAAGGTTGCTAAAATATGGTCAGATGCAGAAGGCTGAGCTTTATTAGTAACTATCGGCAATGTGAAGGTGACAATTGCCATGATATATTCCCCCAATGTAGGCCAAGTCAAATTTCTGTCTAAAACAATCCCCAAAATAATGCTTGAGGCCACAGGGAACATTATTCTGGGCGGTGACTTCAACCTATGGGCAGACCCCACTATGGATCGGAAGACTGGCAACCCTGTTATGAGAGATAGAGCTAGAGGAGAACGTAATGAGTTTGCAGACATGATGGATGTGTATGGGATGACTAATGTGTGGAGAGGACAGCACCCAGATGAACGAGGTTACACTTTCTACTCAACCCCAAATAACACTTTTACCCGAATTGACTATATTTACTTTTCAAAAGATCTATATAACATCACGACACAAACAGAAATCACCCCAATCACGTGGTCGGACCATGATATGGTCATTGCTGAACTCCCAATGTGAAAACCTGCCGGTTAGAGGTGGTAAATGGAGATGTAATGAGGCCCTTTGGAAAGACTCTGTCTTTAGGAACGAAATGGAAGAGATTACTGAAAATGTTAAATTGAATAACACCAGGGAGGTTTCCAAACAGGGGGTGTGGGAAGCGGGAAAGGTAAAATGGAGAGGCGTCCTAGTAAGGGAAGGGGCCTGTAAGAAAAGAGAGAGAGCACTGATTGAAAACAGACTCCGAAAGGAGATTTTCCAGTTGGACAAGGAGGTTAGGAGAGGCGATACGGTGGATCCCGACAAACTCAATGAAGTGAAAATGAAAAGGGAGGAACTTCGCCTCCTAGAACACGACCAGACGGTGCGCAAACTGCACCTGCTGAAGCAAACATTTTATGAAAAAGGGGACAAAGCCGATTCACTGCTAGCCGCTAGGCTTAGGGTACAGCAAGTGGAGCTAATCGATAAAGGGCCACCATAATCGAGGAAGGGCCACCCCCAGCGATAAACATATCCAGCATCCCGGAGGCCTTTGCTGCCTTCTATGAGTCACTATATACCCCAGAGGCAGACTTAGACCCACCTTGCATAGAAAATGACCTAGCTGCTATCGGCATGCCAAAGGTAACAGGCACAGACTTGGCCCAGTTAGAATCCCCCATAACAGGAGAGGAGATTGAGAATGCAATACAAAGGTTGGCACTAGGCAAATCCCCAGGAGAAGATGGCTACATGGCCGGGTTCTAGAAATCTTTTAGTACCTATCTTGTACCGTTCTTGGTTGAACTGTTCAACGAAATCCTTGAATCAGGGAGGCCCCCAGACTCCTTTGTTAGAGCTCTTATAACGGTAATCCCCAAAGATGGGAGGGACCGCAAAAAGTGCATATCGTATTGCCTCATGTCTTTTACTTAAAGTAGATGCGAAAATCTACACCCGGGTGCTAGCTTCCAGATTGGAGACACGTATGCCTCATCTCATCCATCCTGACCAAGTGGGCTTCATACTCGGGAGACAAGGAGCCGATACCGTGTGAAAGACCTTGCATCTTGTCAACACCTCCCAGAGTATGACCAATGAACCTGCCCTGCTCTCCATTGATGCGGAAAAGGCTTTGGACAGGGTGGAATGGGACTTCTTGACAGCAGTCCTACGTAAGGTGGGGATAGGCCCAAAATTCAGGAGAGGGATTCGAGCAGTTTATACAAAACCAAAAGCTTGCATATTTGTAAATGGTGAATACTCTAGATGGTTTGAATTAAAACGAGGCACCAGGCAGGGATACCCTCTTTCTGCTATCCTCTTCGCACTCTCTCTAGAACCTGTGGCACAGGAAATGAGGGAGGACTCCCGGGTGGAGGGCCTGCAACTGGGTGAGATTGAGTATAAGGTAGCATTGTATGCTAACGACATACTCCTTCATGTAGCTAATCCGAGAACATCCATCCCCAGAGCCTTACACCTTTTTGAGGAATGCGGCCAAATATTGGGTTTCAAAGTAAATAAAACCAAGTCGATTTTGTTCCCTCTACAGGGGTCCGCAGAGACAAATGGCGTTAAATACTCCTCACTGGGTCTTACGATTGAACATTGTAAGCTGGAATATCTAGGCATATGAATTACAAGAAAGATAGAAGACCTATATGAAGCCAACTTCCCAATACTTCTCCAAAGTTTCCATGCAGACCTTACTAGATGGAACAAATTGACAATATCCTTGCTGGGACGGCTCAATACAATAAAAATGATCTGTCTCCCATGGTTTTTGTATCCCTTTCAAATGCTCCCTATCAAGATGCCAGGACACTTCTTCACGGAAGTCAAGAGAGCGATTGTAAGCTTCCTTTGGCAAGGAAAGAAGGCCAGAATTGCATATGACATCCTGACATTATCTAAAGATAAGGGCGGGGTGAGTCTCCCAGATCTTAGGGAATATTATGAGGCAGCCCAACTACGGGTGTTAATTCCCCATCTTCGTCAAAAAAAGAACCCCAGTGGATTTCAATGGATAATCACTATCTATCCCCGGCTACAGTTTCAGAATGGTTGTGGGCCCCAAGGAGGAAACTCTTAAATAGATTAAAAGGACACCCGATACTAGAGACTATATGGGAAATTTGGAGGGAGGGCACAGGGATGAGGAACATTTCCACATGGCCATCACTGTTGAGCCACCTGTGGTCCCCAAGTATTTATGAACATATCCCTAATGTAGAGAGATTTCAAACTTGGTACGAAGCGGGTTTGGAGAGAGTGGGCCAACTCTTGAAAAACAACTCCTTCATCACACTCCCGGAGCTAGTAGAGGCCCTGGGAATAGGTGTGCTATCTACCTTCCAATTCCTGCAGATTAAGGGCATCCTGACGAGAGCAGAGTGGAAGGATAAACTGAAGAGGGAACTCACCCCCTTTGAAATGCTATTAAACTCTAGAACAGAGATGAAGGGTCTAATATCAGCCATGTACAAAGAATTGGTAGAGGCAGGTAAGGGAACTACAGAATCCCTGAGAAGGAAATGGGAGGCAGATTTAGGTGACCATATTGACCCAGACACGAGGGGGAAAATGTGCTGAGCGGCGCCTCAAACATCTATATCAAGTCAGTATAAACTGCACGCTATTAAACTACTACACAGGTGGCAGTATGACCCACACAGACTCTCCAAAATGTAGCAGTCAGCTAGTCCACTATGTTGGCGAGAATGTGGTGAAGTAGCGGATTATTGGCACAGGTGTTGGGGATGTCCCCGGATTAAGGTTTATTGGGACCAGGCCCTGGGTTGGATCAGAGACCTAAACGCAGAACTGCAGACCCCTACCTCATTTTGTTTGGCTTTGAGAAGTATGAGGACGAATGGAGAAGGATTAAAGGTCTGGTCACACAGCTGTTGCTGGCTGCCCGGGCCTTGCTGGCTATGAAGTGGAAATCCACAACAATCCCGAGAGTGCGTGAATGGGTTAATGTAGCGTGAAACATATGTACCAAATAAAAAATAACATCATCCCTACACGGGAGATCCACGCAATGTTATACTCTGTGGATGGACAAATACATGCCAAGAATAACACATTAACATGCAGAAGTATAGATGGAAGCTCACCCCACCACTTAATTTGTCATGTAATACCCTTCCAATGTTTGACGCTGTCTAATATGTGACCTAAAATGAAATGGAGAAATGTAAAGATAACTTCCCCAACAGGGGAGTCCTCTAAAACCTGAAACGTGACCACATAAAGAAAAGCATTCACATTTTTTGTATAACGAACACCTAGCCCAAGGGGATGTGGGAGATGGAATGGTGGGGGAATAGGGGACGGGAATGGTCACTTCAAAGACTTGCAGACTGAGGTTGCTTGTGTTCGTGTTCATGAGGTTTACGTTTGAATTTTTAATTGAAAGGTCATCAACCTTGTTCTGTAATCCAATGCTCGCACCTTTTCTTGTGACTTGTTTGTATAAAAATATAATTAAATTAAATTAAAAAAAAGATTCAATCAAATTCGATTTCATTGAACTTTTTTGTGGTAGATTTCGCCACAAATATATGCAAGGGGAACCTTCATAACCACCCCACAGTCGTTTTTCGCCTATACCCACCCCAACATATATCTGGGGCAGAATGTGTTGCAAAAAATTCAATGAATTCTAAGTTGATGTAATCTCCCGTGGCAAAACCTCCCTATACCTTTGTCATAATGGATGTGACGAGGAAACAGCTTAAGGGGTAATAATATGCATTGTGTTTCCTGGTGGCCTGATTCTCAGATGAAAATGCTTGGTGAAGGACGTAGCGAACTTTGTGCTGTGTTGATGATCACATTAGTACACCCCAGCCACAGAGGCGTAGACAGGGTAGGGCCTGAGTGGGCAAGGCCCACCCAAAATCTGTAAATGCCCACTCAGCAGTGCTGTGTGGCATTTACATATGTTAATGTCACTGCAGTGGGCTCAACTACATTAGCTTCAGGCCCCACATGTTAGTCAATCCTGGCTACGCCTCTGCCCAGGCATAGCCCAAGCTTAAGATTTTCCAAAGCGTGGCAAGTACATCACAATGTAGCCCTACATAGGGCACTCACATCTATGATGGTTAAACATCTTTGAGCTATACCTGTCTCTGGCCCACAAAATCCATTTGAATGTGATGCTGCATTGAAAGGGCGCCCCCCTGACACAAACAATACATCATGCGACTCTCAAAAGTATTTTGAGTCCCTCAGCATGGTCTCAGGTGGTCTTGTTTGCATTGTTGTAAGCGGCAATGCAAAAAATGACATCACAAGGAGTGACTGACAAAAATGGCTACAGTACAGGGATGAGTAATGTCTAAAAGACCTACTCAGTCCCAAACTACCACTAAACCAGCAGTGATCCCAACGATAAAGGTGAAACAGGCGCAGCCCAACAGGTGTATCTCCATTGCCTCTTTTTGTTTTTTGGGCCGTGGACAGGCTATACTCTTCAGGAGAGGTGTGAGCTAATACATTTGCAACACAAATACAGTAGTACGGTGATACCAAAATGAAAGAATGTCCAACCAGGATTCTAGAAAAATAGGGAATTAAAATAAAAACTAACAATTCACACAACTAATTTAAAACACTAAAGGTGCCCCCTGTGAAGGAAACACACACTTGGAGAGCTGAAGGGGCACTCTAACAGAATATAGGGAGTGCAAGTAACTGATTTGAGCAGCAAATGTTAAAAGTACTTGAAATTGTATTGAAAAGACAAGGAGTGGTGTCTTACAAGTCAATAGAGCCTTTTAGGGCCGGCCAGGTGTACAGGACCACTGCAAACACCTTTCAAGTTTGTCTTGGGTCCTCTAAAGGATCAAGCCAGGCCTTTACTTCAGCCAGTATCGAGACAGCTGAGATGCCGTATTCCAGTGATGAGTTGGGATCAAGTCGACTTTGAAATTGGGCATTTATTGGATCAAGTCTGCAAATCAAACATGCCGAGTTGACGGGTCCCAACAGTTCCAGTCAGGGGTTGAGCCGGGTCAAAACGATGCATCCTCTTGGTCAAGTTAGAATTCAGGACAGGAGAGTCGATTGCTTTCAGTGTAGCAAGTAAACGCTTCGAGTCAAGTCAAGACAATGTATCTGTTGGTTTCGAAACAGTTCTTGGGATAGAGTAAGGCAGGTGCTTCCACAGTAGTGAGCCTGCAGTCGTGTTGTGGCAGCAATGTGTTTCACTGAGCCAAGTTGGCATTGAGGCAGCTCGACGAAGCAGATACGCAGGACAACGTTTTTATAGTGCTAAAAGCAGCACCACAGGTCCTGTAGTGGCTCGAAGTGAGCGGCCTCCATGGACAAGGTGAGCCATTTGTTCCCTATTTCCACTCCAGGAAGATTTCCTGGAACCTACAAGGGTCCTTCAACTCCAGTGAGCATGATCCTGGTTCCAGTGCGCATTCAGCAGGGAGATCTTGATCCATAGCATTGTCACCCCTTCCTCTTCCTTGGAAACGCCTGTTTTCACCTCAATGGTAGAGGACTCTGGAATATACTGTATCCCCAAAAGAGTCACAGGTGAACCATTCTTGCCTTGAAGTCCAAATGTGAATAAGTGAAGACAGTTTGTTCACCCTTATAACCTCAACCTGCTACAGTAGATTGTCCAGAGCAAGCCTGTTGTCAAGAGTCCAATCTAGACTGTTGCAACAAGTTTCCTTTGCCTTCTGATGTCATATCCAGAGTGCTTTGTCTGCAGGAAGTAGGGAGAGGGCAGGACGTTTAGAAATCTGAAGCAGAATCCAAGATGGTGGAAACCTCTTTGTGGCCTTTCCCGCTTCTCTGCTCTGCCAAATTCAAAAGGACTCCAATAATCAGCACCCTGATGTGAGAGTGTCTTTGTTATGTCAGGACTGTCTTTGAAGCAGGTGGCAGTCTTACTCTGGGGGATGAAAGGGCAGCTTCCTAGGCAGTGCCCTGCATGGGTGTTGTGGGCAAACTAAGACCAGACAGCTAATCCACACCAGCTCTGTCATGAATAAGACATTTCACCAATCTGACAATATTATGATGTACACATGCGTGTGGCTTTATAACTGCGTGAACCCAGTAGCCACTATGTCATAAGAAGACATGGCTTAGATTTACAGTTTAACATACCACCAGGCTGACTAGGGCACACATTTTGTAGGTGGGGACCAGAGGTGCAGAACATTAAAAAGCTACCTTTGCCTGATGGAACTGATGGAGCAGATGTTAGGAATGCACATGTGAGGTGGTCACAGCAAAGGCACGTTAGGGCACTGTGATTTGGGCACAGACCATTGTGGCATGGGAGTCTCATTAGCAGACCTCCCTTTCAGAAACAGATTTACTCGCATCATTTTATTACAAAAATCAAAAAACCTTGGGTTATCTCGCACTCACCAGATGGCATTCTGTCACAGTGACATCAATATTTTATACTCTAGGACACCGCTGGGAATTACAGTGCACAAGGTTAATAACAAGAGACAAATAACTTTGTGATGTGCTATGAATGAAATGTACATAGAAATGGAGCACAATATAATCTGTTAACTGTGATAGAGGTTTTTTTTAATAGGTTATTCTGTAAACTGTATCACTACTACAGACTAACAATTCTGGCAGATAAGGTACAAAAAGAGAAAATGATTAGCCCATGATCACACACTTTAGTTAAGTGGAGAAGCTTTGATTTGAGCTCAGTCTGCATTGTAGCCCTTTGACTGACCAAATATTTCTCAGCTCTGGTTGGTAAAAATATATAATAAACCAAGCGGACAAATATATAACTCCTCGTAGAAATATATGAAGCTAAAGGAGTATTCATACGATATATGATAAGTAATTTTTAACGTGCCTGTACAGGAGTGTTTCTAGGCGCGACAAGACAAGGAGGGGGAATCAGAAGGAGGACAAACAACGATCTTACTAGGCCTTGTGTCATTCAGATCGTGCAAGTGCGTGGAAGAGGGGAGGGGAGAAGTGCCAAGGGGTGTTGGGAGGGGTGAGGAGAGGTGCAGGTGACTCAATAAGTGCTGCCAGAGGGTTGCTCTTAAGTGCAAAGAGAATGGACTGTAGGGTTACAAATACAGACCCTTAAGGGCTGAGGGAGCCCGGAGACAGTGCAAGGGCAACTGGACATGCAGGAGCCTGGGTCCGAATTCAGGGGTGGCCAGGTGACTAGTGTGCAGAGCTATCAGGGACATTAGCAGGGGAGAAGAAGAGAGAAAGCGAAAGTGAAAAGGAAGGTCTTGAGTTGCTTCCCGAGATGGTTCTGCTCAAGTTTGAGAGAGGCAGGGAGGCTGTTCCAGAGGGAGACCCTAGCCGAGGAAAGAGATCAGCCCTCCATTCTCTGCTTGGAAAAGTGTCTGACCCGCAAAGAATTGGAGGTGGATCAGAAGAGGGCTCAAGAAGGAAGATGTTTAGGATGAGAAAGTTGGAGGTAGTGTGGTCCCAGGACCCAGAAAGCCTTGTGGACGATGCAAAGGGTATTGAATTTGATCCTTGCAGCCACAAGGAGCCAGTGCAGAGATTCCAGAGCTGGAGAGATATGATCCCTGGGCTTGAGGTCAAGGACAAGTCTCGCAGTTCTGTTCAGTATGAGTTGTAAAGGTTGAAGAGTAGAGACAGGCGGATTATGAGAGAGGCTGTTGCAATAGTCTAGCCTGAAGAGGACCAGGGCTCTAGAGACAGAGACCTTCTGGGGGAAAGTGAGAAAAGGCAGAATACCTCTGAGGAGGTGCAGCTGAAAGTGTGGCTTCTTAGAGATGTTGCATATGGAAGGAGAGAAGGAGGGGGTGGAGTCAAAGATGACACCAAGTTTCTTAGCCTCACAGGAAGGAGCAGGAAAAGGGCCCAGGGTGGGTGGCCAGATAGAGAGAAGAAAGGAGGGAGCAGGTGTCCCGATCAGGAGAATCTCGGTCTTACTGGCATTAAGGCAGAGATCATTGGCAGCACAACATTCCTGAATTGCGGCCAGACAGTCTTTTATGAGTGAAGGAGCAGAGGTGGCTGAGGGAAGCCTGAAGGAGAGGTGGGTGTCATCCACATAACACGGAAAGTTAGAACAGAATGTAGCGATGCAGTGGGACAGAGGTGCCAGGTAGTGGTTCAATAGCCAGGGAGAAAGGTTAGACCCCTGGGGAACACCACAAGTATATAGAGTGATAGAATAGAGGAAAGGCCCCAGTTGGACCTGGGAGGGCCGGTTGTTGAGAAAGGAGGTCAACCAGGACAAGGCCTGACCCGTGATACCCAGGTTGTCACAGAGGCGATTGAGCAGGATGACATGGTTTACCGTGTCAAAAGCAGAGGATGGAGGAGAATGAGGACAGAAATAAGATTAGAGTCAAGATTCGAGAGCAAGTCTTCACTGGTGTTTAGGAGAGCTGTTTCAGTGCTTCTACTAGCTCTGAAGCCAGACTGGCGATCGTGGAGACAACAAACAAATTTAGTATTCAGATTAAGCTGGGAGATGGCCAGCCTTTCCAGGAGTTTGCCCAGCAGAGGAGTGATCGGGTTCGGGCGATAGTTAGCCATAGAGGAAGGATCAGTAGAGGGCTTCTTAAGAAGGGGGTGCACAAGGGAGTGCTTAAAGGGGGGAGGGAAGGTTCCAGTGGCAAAGGAGTGATTGCAGAAATCGGCCAAGTCTGGATCCAGAGTGTCAATGTGGTCCTATTATTGTCGCTTTATATGCTACACTCAGAATAGAAGTATACAAGCAACTGAATGCTAAGTAATGTAAGACTAACATTCTCCTCTTGGTTCTGCAACTTAATTTGAATCATGAAAGAACACAACTTGTCGCTTGCAAATTATTACAAATATAAGGAAAATTTGAAGTTAAAAAAAGAAGGACCTTTTTTGTCCATCAGATCACGGAAATAAATAAGACAGTTTAAACAGAGGTCCTCATTGTGTGACTCTCTTTAAGTGTCTTGAGAATAGATGTAGATTTTCACAATCAACTGGTGGAGTTGTGTGGGGGCTTTCAGATGTAAAGTTCCCTACGGCTCTTTCCACCCAGAAGTTAATGTTAAATTAGAGGACTTGGTGCCATTCACAACTGACAAAGATCTTCCCTTTCAAATGCACAGACATGTTAAGGGGTTTGCATGGCCCTAACACCAGGTCTGGGGGAGTGGCTTTATAAGTGGGGGATTTGAGGCCCCCAAGACAGCAAGCCCGTAGGCAGTTGCATTGGCCCTGGTGCTCATTTCATTTGCCAATTAATGCTCTATGAGTGAACTCTCTGCAAACCACAAGCCACATATGCTCAGTTGGGCAGACTCTGTTTATGGCGATGAGGTGTTGGCATTGTCCGTCTGAGTAGAGGATGATATCTAAATTCCTAAATGCATTCCTTTCACACCTTGTAAATCTATCACTACCTCACTGCCCCGGAATTCTTAATTAGCGCGTGCCCCCTGCTTTCACACTCTAGACGCGCAGAGGAGATATCATATTATATTGGCTGCTTATTAGTGGGCCACAGAAGATGGGGTCTACTGAGGAGATCTCCCGAGCAGCAGTGGTAGTGCAAGGAAGACGGGGAAGGGAAGGGACGAGAGAAGGGAGAGGTACCAGGAGTAGCTGCAGAGATCCTGGCAACCATCAGGATTTGAAGAATGTTGGGCTATATGTGGGCATGATGCCTGAAAGCCATGGGTCCTGATTGGCTGTCAGGATCTGAGCATTCCACTGTGGTTGCTAAAACTGCTTAAATGAGACTTGTAACTTTGTCACAAGGCAATGAACGCGTGATATCAAAAATTAATTGAATAAGAAAGCTGTCAAACCGCCTGAGAGACACGCATCTGAAATATTAGTGTGCGCGAACATGTGAGCAACCACATACCACCAAAGTGACCCACAGTGTGAAAGGAGACCTTTTCAAGATCATTGCTTGCGTAAGACTGCTAAACACACAGCTGTAGACGTGGGCATGCTCGGAAGGATTTGCAAGATGGCGCATTCACACATTTAAGGGGCTTATATTTGCGTGTTTGGCGATAGTGGTAAATTCAGCGCTATTCATTTAAAATGCTGCGAGATTTGCCTTATGCCAAATTCAGGGTTGTGTGAAATACTGCTTGTGGTATTCTATAGGAATACCTCAAGGTTCTAGGTGGAGGTAAACATCCCAAAGGGTCCCAAACATTTTTTACAAACTTTTTATACTGTAAAAAAAGGACGGACTAAGTGCCTTCTTTTGATACATTAAAAAAGTGTTTGCTATGGGCCATGGCAAGGGGATGAAAAGGTGGGCTTATCTGATGCCCCCTCTCACCCTGTGTCCCATGTACTTCTTAAAATGGTCAGTGTTGACCCATTTCTGCATCAAACAAAATGTGCAGTAGGGGTTTGCATCACCACTGTCCATTACCCATTTCCACCTTGGCACATGTTTAAAAAATCCCTTTTAAGATGCCCTCTGGCAGGGGTGGTGTGACTGGTTGGTCGTGCTCCACACCAATGATTGTGCACTCAGACACCAAATAAGACACAGGAGACCCGAAGTAGAAAGGTACAGTGTATAATGCAAGCAGAAGACAACGCCAGGGAGGACTGCTCTGCCCCTCCCCAGGCGTGTCTAAGCCTTATATACAGATGGAGTAGATTACCCATTCTCCACTTATAGTATCGCTAATAAAACATAAATCCATATAAGGTGCGGTGCAGATAGAACGTTTGAGTTCTGATGATGACCGATTGCCTGGTCACAAAGCAATCTTTGTCCTTGGGGGACTGTTCCAGCAGTTGTTAGTCACGTACGCCATGTACTTCTAGGGAGGCACCAGAATGAACCCAGGCTGCCGGAGGCATGGTCTCTACACATTCCACAGCACTGTGACCTTGCTCAAGTGTTCCCCCTTGTCGTGTGCCTCAGACAAAACGAAAATAGATGCATTTATTTAGCCTTTTGACTTGGGCAATGATTCGTCTTCTAGTGAGCTCACTCAGACTCTTAAAGTGAGACCATGTATGAAGGGCTGAATCTTGGAAATTGATACCTTTCCTTGCTTATTGTGTGCCTGTTTCTTTTATCTTATCTTTTCTTCTTCTTTTCTTCCTTTAGTATGATTTTATAGGACCTGTAGGATTAAGCGCACATTTTATGAATTGATATCTGTTTGTTTAATCTTTCTTTTCTATCATCATAATTTTTTTTGTGAACACTCAAATTAGTTTTATTTATCTTGACTGAAACACAATAATAAAAATATATACATATTTATTTATTTTAATTCGTATAGCGTGCCACAGGCCCACGGGCCTCAGGGCACACAAAAAATAGAAAACGACAAGACAAGAACAGACAAGGAAAAGAGATCAGTGGCCAGGGGGTAGAATCAAGTAGAATCCGAAGAGCCCCAAACTTAACCGGGATTAAGATTGAATAGATGATGCAAGGGTGTTGACCAAGCGTATAGGCCCGGGGAGGGCATTCCAGAGCAAGGGAGCCTGTATATCAAAAGATATCTCCCCAAACCGAGTAAGCATGTACCTAGGCTGAACAAGTGTTGCATCGGCAGAGGATAGGAGTTGTCTCCCTGAGGTATGGACCTTTAAACGTTCCTTTAGGTATTTAGGGATTGAACTGGATTGGCATTTGAATGACAATGTAAGAAACTTGTGAGTGATCCTATGCTTTACTGGTAGCCAATGCAGTGTCCTATGCACGGCAGACACATGGGTGTACCTGGAAATGCCATGGATGGCACAGACTGCGCCATTCTGTGAAACCTGTAATGACTGCATGTTAGAAAGTGAGGTTCCAGCCAAGAGGCTGTTGCAATTGTCCAGTGTGGAGTTAATTAATGCTGCGGCCAGAAGGGCACAGTTCTGAAGTGAAAGAAATGGGCGAACGTAGTTAAGTAGCTTAGCGGTGAGGCCACAGGATGATCGAATATGAGGAACTTTTGGTCTCATGGTCAGTTCGGCATCAAGGATTACCCCTAGCGTTTTTACTTTCTTGCAAACATTAATGATCTTGCCGGCAGTGCAACAGTTGACAAAGGCAGGGTCCAGCTTCTTGAGGCGGGGACTGGATGCCACAATTAAGTGCTCAGTTTTTTCGTAGTACAGGGCGAGTGAGTTGTCTGCCATCCATGCCTGAACAGCATTATAGATTTCATTTATGATGACTGAATCCTGCAAATAGCTCCCACTGAACTCAAGGACAACGTGGGTGTCATCAGCATAGTTTGTATACTGTACACCCAGGGCATCCAGTAAGTAAGTAAGAGGGGGATATGTGGCGGGTGGTGTGATTTAGTGTGGTAGTGTGAGCGTGAAGGGGACAGCAAAGTGGTCAGAGCACGATACCCAGATTCGATCATCCAAAGAGACATGATTTGTGCTTGTGATCAAAAGGTCCAGAAGGTTGCCAGCAATGAGTGTGGGATAGGTGAGTTGTGTGAGGTCATAAGGGGTGAGTGGAGCAAGGCTAGTCTTTAGTATGGGATTGGTGCCTGGAAGGGAACTACCCGGGTTGAAGTCACCAAGGTAGATGTTGTTGCAGGGGGAGGTGTGGGTATTAGTAGTGAAGTCAGATGAGTCGTGTGGAAGTTTGGATTGTGTGTAGGAGGGGAATATGTGAGGTGGAGAAAGGTTGGTGTGATGGAGGGGAGCAAGTGAGAGAGAGTGCTTGAAATGATGCATGTGAGGGTGTAGGATTGCTAAGCATGTGTCTTTATATGTTGTTAATGTCAACCCACAAATAATCAAATTCTGAGTAGAATGAAGCAGCAGGTAGTCAGGGATGAGAGGCAGCAAACAGAATCAAAATCCGACCTTCCCTCACAAAATAAGAGGCAAAAACGGATTTTAAAACCTTTGCAAAGGTCTAAAATGACACCCAGATTTTAATAAATAATTAATTATATTTGTGTTTAAATATTGATATACATATTTTTCATCACAATATTAGGGATGTTATATCAATATCAACCATAAGATAAGGTATCACAAAAGCATACAGTTCCCAAAACAGATTGAAATTGAAAACCCAGTGCAGTCAAATCACACGTTGGAAAGTAACATTTTTACAGAGAAGCAGTTTTAAATGTCAAACTTTTTTTTTTAAACGGGTGAAAAATACTGAATTCAAATGCATATTTTTGGGCTGGGGAAGAGATGTATATCACAGGGACAATATATAGATGAAAGGAGGGGTATAGCTGGTGAATTGAGAGATTTGAAAGGTAGAATGAGGTTCGTTTTTGGGAAAATAAAGCAGTTAAAAATTAGAAAATCTGTTTTGAAAGAAAGGCAAATTTGACTTAAACTAAATTATTTAGACTATATTGTTAAAGAGGGACACAGTAAGATCCAAGGTTGATAAGCGACGTCAACCTTGTCACCCCAGCGTACAACTTTATGTGGATATTAGTTTGATTACTCAAAATATGACTAAGGAGTTACTCGAGAAGATGAATGAAAGAATTGCACTAACACAAAAAACAAGAACAGGGTGCACAGATAATAAGAACAGTCTATACAAGTTATCAGTGTATGGATAGGGTTGCTTAGAGAGTGGAACAAAGACAAAAGTCAAGATTGGGTAGACTATGTGTCATGGGATATGGGATACTCACAGTCCACTTTTGAATCTGGGATTTTGGACAGTAAACTGGTTCTGGTCACAAAAGATTCTGGTCACCGGATAGCAGACCCTCCAGGCAAAGACAGCTGGGCAAAGGTCTGGTCACCGGATAATCAGGACAGCTGGATGGCGGCATTGCAGCAGGCATGCAGTTAGTGGGCAAAAAGCCATGCTAGTTTCAGGATGCTTCCCAAAAGAATACCACAGCTTCTCACTTTGGTCATGGGATTTTTAGTGGGGTTTCAGGATTGAGGCCTTGCTGGGATGGTCAACAATGCTTTGGCCTTGCTGGGATCTGGAGTCTGGCAAGGTGAATGTGAAGGATCAGGAACACAGGCACAGGACATTCTGGAAAGAGTGTGTCTTTAGAGTTTTGTCAACCACCCTTTTTATAGAGCATGGTGACATCATCAAATTATATGGCAGGGCAGGTTTAGCTAAGCACACCTCTAAACAACTGGATTGGTCAGGAGTAATGGTTGACGCCTTGCTCTCAACTGGTTAGGTTTCAAGAGCATGATGTCAGATTTATGATGCGAGTTTTACAATGTCCAGAACCTGCCACAGTTACTTCAGCTAAAATCCAGTTTTGCCATAAATGACACATATTTATGGTTGGGGCATCTTAACAAATTACATAAATAGGTTACATATTTTCTGCAGAACATGCCAGTCTAACTCTGCAATTTGTAAGACATTGTTTCGCCCTTCTAATAATTTTGAGTCGTTGTTAATGTGAAATATTCAGCCTAAAATTCTATAACTTTACACGTGTGTATGGATCATCATTAGGCATGTCAGTATTAAATCTTACATTGGCATCATGTACCCTTTCCGTGCAATACCCAATTCTCTGCCATTTCCGTTCCCTATATGGCAATGAAGGCTACCACATCTTAAATTAAAACCCACAAAATGACATTAAAACTGTTAACTTTTTACATTCCTGCGAATTTCTGTTGCAAAAATAACTGTATTTAAAGTTTCTTAATAAAATAGTCTTTTGAAACAAATGGTCATCCTTTGTCCTTCCCTGGGCCATTTTCTTTCTCTTCGACTACCACCAACTGTCACTTCAGCCCATTTGGGAGAGGGGGTTTCCCAGTTTGATTGAAGGTTTATGACTTCACAGGTTGGTGTCCCAGAAGTTCCATTGTAAGAGACCTCAGCCCAAACGAAAGTCTGAGGAGTATATAGAAAAATGTCTTTGTCTTGATCAGTCAAAGTTTCCCAACCTAGCAATTATCAGGAACCTGTCCTGAACATTTATGGTGGTTCCCTTTTGGGGGAAGCCTTAGCTTTGCCAACATGAAAAACCTATTCTGGGGCTTGCAAAATCCAGCCAATATATTTTAATTCTTTTATTTTCTGTTATTTTGTCCCGAATCGAAAAACAAGCCTGTTGGATAAAACAACCCCTATATGTTTCACAGCACAACACCTCTTCACATTGCTAGACCAGGATAAGTTTTTAATCAACATTTGTACTTTAAAAACAGGCATTTTATTCCTTGGTTTGCAAAAGCCCATTTTGATGCATGTGGTGAAAGCTAGCATTTTCCTTTCAAATTCGGTTTTTCTATCTGGATTCCCACATTGTTCTGTATCCATAGTTAGTTCCTTGTATACAGCACTTTCTTTGAATATAGATGCACTATATGTTAGTTGTTTTAATGGAGTGTTATGTTGGAGTTTGATTTGGTTGTTGTTTGTGTGCTGAATTTGAGGCATTTCTGGAGGAAACTGAGGCCAACTAGGGCTAACAGGGAACACAGAATGAAATATAGAAGGCTATTGCAGCAACCATTAGCTCTGACTTCCCTTTGCTCTGTACGCCCGGGCAAATGGATGCCCAAAAGACAGTGCTTATATACCCAAAGTAACCAAGAAGTAACTTTGTCAGAGGTCACGCGGGCAATGCTCAGATCGATCCTGGATGCTTCTTGTGGGTCCCCCGATCTCTGCAGGCAGCCTCAGGCAGATGGGAGGGATTGTCTTGAAAATACCACACATTATTTACTGCAAGGTCGAAAACATTGAATCTGAAATGAGTTTTAACTATTTGAACAGGCCACAATATTTCTCCCCATTTTAATAAATACCCCACCCCATCTGTTTTTGCATGTAATCTCGGTGTTTTAGATTAAAGGTTTTCAATTTTGCAGTAGTCATCTGCGATAATTTGTAGTAATACCGATGGAAAGAGTGCTTCTGGTGGTTTTGGGGTGAGCTCTGTTTTGCTCCCAGCTCAGTTAAATCCACTTTTGGAGGTTGAAGACCTTCCAAATATGGTGGTTTTGGGGTCAGAGGTCACAGGACAGCCCCTAAATCTATCCTGGATTGTTCTTGTGGGTCCGCTGACCACTGCAGGCAGCCTCGGGCAGATGGAAAGAGTGCTTCTGGTAGTTTTGGGCTGAGCATCATGTTACTCCCAGCACAGTTAAAGCCCCTTCAATTGTTAGGTTGTTATCGGGCCACTGCTTGGAGACATGCTCTCATGCAGCAGCAAGTATATTGGCTCTTTTATCAGCTTGCAATTCATCAGTAGACAACACACTATTCTTGCACACATCGTTGATAGATGGCACAACATATTCATCAACTTTTGTGTCAACATCACCACCCACTTGTGGCAAATGCGATTGACAGTCGACTGCCATATTGTACCTCCCTGGCTTGTACTGGATTTCTTTTACAACATCATCTAAGTATGAAATGGTCCGGGCCAACCGTGGTGGTACCTTGCTGTTCCTCTAGCTGCTAAGACATGAATAAGGGGTTTGTGGTTGGTGCGTAAAATAAATGAGGCACCCAAAACAAATTGTCTAAAATGCCTCACAGCCCATAGGCGGGCCAAAGCCTTGCATTCAGTGATGGTGTAATTCATCTTAGGTTGGTTGAGAGCCCTAAATGTGAAGGCTACTGTGTTTTCTACTTGCCAGTGGAGTTGTTGTGGCATGACAGCTCCAAAGCTGTCATGCCACAATTGCCTGATGGCTGGTGTCCACAGTGATGATAGTCTTCCTGACTTTGTCAAATTGTCTTAAATAAGGTACCATGATGTTCACAAATGCAGGTTTGGTGGTCCAGTGGAATTGTATACCTTTCTTTAATAGTCTTCTCAAGGTTTGAATTGTAACCACATAGTTAGGGACACATTTTGAATAAGATTTACACATTCCGAGGACACTTCTTCTTTGCTGGTAGGTAGGAAAGCTTTGGTCACAGTCGCTGTCAGCTCTAGCTCCATCAGCTGTAATTGAGCGCCCTTAGTAGTCTGCTTGGGCATGGAACAGTTGCATTTTTCTTGTTTCAGAGAGCGTCCTTTCTCTCCTTATGGTAAGAACTGCTTCCAGAATACAGTTTCCGCAACGGCCAGCCGAAACGGAATTTAATGAAACTGGTACATGCAAAATGGAGTGATGAAGGCAGTTTTTGATCTTGAACCGGGAGTAAGTTCCACTTGATGGTGGCAGAGAAGAATATGGGGCTCATTACGATATGGCCGGGGTGGAATGAACATGCTGGAAACTTACTGGTAAAGATCACTGGTATTACCAGCAGCGGTGTCACTGCTGGTAACACTAGAATAATCCCCCATGGAATCCAATGGGACTCCATGGAAATGGGATTTGCACTCAACAACACCACTCATAATCTGGCGTAGTACCACCGGACTGAGTGCCAGCATCAGTATTACAGATTGCTGGTATCCTGGCAGATTTACTGCCAGGTGTAAGGAAGGTATGGTATCAATAGTAAGACAGACACTAGTGACCACAGTTCAAGGGTGTTTATTGAACTTCAAAAAAGGGTTTGGAAAACGCCTATCTAATCCTAAATCTACAAATGTGACAAGCTACGGCCATCAAATAATAATAACGCAGTCCTCATGGTGTCTTGTCAAAATAAAATGGCCTTTACTTATAAACCTATTGCCAATTTCTACTTCTAAATTCAAATAGTGTGGGAAATAATGTTACGAAAAAGAAAGAAGTGTTCACAAAATTATATCTCATGCTATTCAGGCCATTGGCCTCCCTTCCCCATGTTTTCAGCACGGGACAAGGCAGGAATCTCTGCTGTTGCGTTGACTCTCAATCTTAGACCAGAACTGCATTCCTTACCTGGCCCATCCCTCTGATGTGTTTCTTTCAGTGTTTTCGCTGCGCCCTAACGCCTAAGGGTCTATGGTTGCGCTATATAGATAAAATAAAGTAAAGTAAAGTAAAAAGTAACACATGAGTGTAGCACATTCTCTGATTCTCTAGCACGAGGATACATTTCAAGACATAAGCATCAGGGCCTTCCCTGTCCAAGTCTCTTTGCCTTTCAAAAGTCTCTTCATTCAGATGGCCTGATGTGACAAACAAATGATAAGTTATTTTCCTTTTTCAGAGTATCACAAGTGCTCATGTTTTTAGGTGATTTGCCATTCACCTCGGATCCCCCTCATCCAGGCTCCGATCCTTTCACAACAATGTTTGTACATTATTCATGCATCTAATTCCTTGTAGGGTATTCTTTCTTAGGTGATTCACGGTCACCCCGGATCCCCCTCAGCCAGGCTCAGATCTCGGATCCCCCTCAGTCGGGCTTGGATCTCAGATTCCCCTCAGTCAGTCTCAGATTCCTTTTAACACAATGGTCATAACTTTACACAAACTTGCTTTAACCACAGCAAATTCCCCAGAACATTTAACTGCCTGGAAGTTTAAGGAAGGAGATTATAAAACCATGATTATAGAAGCAAATAAATCCTTCTATCATGACCAAATTAATCTCGCTGGGGATCATACCAAGGAACATTTCTGACTTTTAGGTCTTGGGGAAAACCTGTTGCCATGAGTCCCTCGGTTAAACCCATAAGTGACGACTGCAACGAGTACAGAAAGCATTTGCTGATAAATTGATAAAGGCAAAAAAAAAATCATGGAAGAGTCTATATTAAAACACGCCCTCCCCCTGGTTTCCACACTTAATCTGACTATGGGACAGACAGATTTTGACAGCCCCCAGAAGAGGCTATCATGTATGGAATCCGATTCCCCCATCCAGCCAGTTCCAGATACCGGGTTCAGATTTAAAGATGTGTCCATAGCAGAGATATATGACACTCTCAAAACCATGCATCCCACAAACTGCACTAGAGAATTGCTGCCCTCTAAATACATTCTGGAGCATAGGGACTTGTTTGTCCCTTTTCTCTGCAGGTATGTCAACTCCTCTATTCAATCCTGTCACATTCCACAGGCCATTAAAAATGTTGCGGTTTCCGCACTGCTAAAAAAGTTTGGGTTACACCCTAGTGATGCTGCCAATCTCAGGCCCATCACTAATACCTTATTCTTTCTCAAACTTATTGATAAGGTCGCTACAGTTCAGCCCCAATCCTATGTTCTGGAAGCTGGCATCCTGCACCGGAAACAGTCTTGCTTTCGGAGTTATCATGGTACTGAAAGCGCACTGGTTGACCTTCAGACTCATATGCTATCCAAGTTAGAACAAAGCAAGTCAGGGCTGCTGATGCTATTGGATTTATCAGCAGCTTTTGACTTGCTGGATCACCGAATTTTACTGGACCGGATGGCTACTGTGGGGGTCCTTTCTTCTACGGAAATTAGTTGGCTTAGGTCCTTCCTTGAGGGTCATCATTCTCGGGTCCACTGGGTCGACAGTGAGTCCAATATGGAAATATTCACTTGTGGAGTACCACAGGGGGCTTGTCTCTCCCCCCTGTTGTTTAATATATATATATATATTCTCCTTTTCTGTAATGATTTGGAGCTCCCTGGATCTATTTTTTTGTAACTACGCTGATGACTTCCAACTTGTCTTGGACATCAGTGGGATTACGAGAAAGACCAAGCGGTACTAGACTCAGTGTACCAGACTATTAAGTGCTGGATGTCAACCAACTGGCTCTGTCTAAATGCGTCCAAAACTGAGCTCATGTTGTTTGGCCCTCGGCACAATAGAGACAGCCTATATCAAGTGTATGCCAGCTTCGAGATCGATGGAAGCAAAATCCTAGTTGTACATAAAGTTAAGACCTTGGGCACTTACTTGGAGGACAGTCTGGAAAGTGAGGCCCATGTAGCTGCCATCACTGAAAGCACTAATTACCACCTAAGAGTCCTACGGCAAGTGGCTCCACTGGTCTCCGTTGAGAACCGCACCAAACTTGTCAGAGCAGTTATCCTCCCCGTGTAGACTACTGTAATGCCCTGATGGGAGGGGCCAGTAGAGCTGATATTCAAGGACTACAAAAGATACAGAATGCTGCTATTCGTGTTATCTTTCAGATGAAACGCTTTGAGCCTACTTCCGTGGCACGTAAAACACTGCACTGGTTGCCTGTTGCAGCGCGGATTAAGTTCAAACTGTTGTCTATCTGTCACAAGTGTGTTTTCGGTAGTACCCCAGCCTATTTTAAGGACAGGGTAAGCACTTAACAACCCACCAGAAATCTGCGATCATCTAATGACTGTCTCTTAAAAGTTCACCACGTCAGGCGAGCCTGTGGCCTTGGCCGTGCGTTTCACCTGCAAGGCGCTCATGCCTGGAACGCTCTACCTGTAGATCTGTGCAAAACGGAGAACTATCTGACTTTTAGAAAGCAGCTAAAAACTGCTCTCTTTTATCTTAAAGAATTATTAGTCTTGGTTTCATCATCGGGTTCTCTCACATCTGCTTTGGCGCCTGGATGCGTTCAGGCTTTGGTGTGGTACAAATGCAATTACATAACATAACACAACATAACATAACATTGTAGGCTGATCTCCCTCCGCCAGGCTCGACCAACTTTCTATACGCTTTCATCAACTATCGAAGACTTTCGAATGTGCACAGGGTTTTGCTTGACAGGGACTAACAGAGACTTTTGAATGAGCACCCATGTGGTGCCGGACCACTCTGTTTACGGTATTGTATCTCGGCTTCAAAGTGCAATCACTCATCTGCTGATTAATTGTGTTCATGTTGCATGCCATATACGCTTCATACACTGTTCTCTTCTATTCTCATTATACAATGTTGCTGCTTGCAACCTTGGTTTCAACTCAGATGGGTCTGGTATCAGTCTCCCCAATTTACCGGCTATGTGGACTTCACTGGCGCTGCTTTGTTATAGGAGCCAGGGACAGTACAACAGCAGCACACGATTCTCCCCGTGTTGACTATCGACGCAGGAGAGACCCTGATACCTCCAACACACAATGCTGCATTTTTCAGCTTAGATTTCTTGTCTTACGTTTCCTATTTTCATAGTTTCCAGAAAGCAACAGTCTTTCGTTGAATAGGTCAAGGGCATTTCCCTCCTTGCAATCCTGTTCAGTTTTGCCTTGTATTAAACTGCCATCTTGGAACTGCTGCTTCCTTTTGTGCTTTGCCTTGCTCAGAGTGTGCTTTCATGCTCTGCCTTTTATATGTATGGGTAAGTGTGATGGAAGTCAGGTGTGTGTAATTGCCAGTGATTGCCTGACCCTGCCTGACCATTGTATTGAGACATGGCAGGTATACGGCTTGGGTGTTAGTCCGTTTCTCTCACAGTGTGCTGTCCGTGAGAAAGCATTCGTGTTGAGAAAGGGGGGAGTTAAGTTCCTAAGTATCCTACCTGGTAGGATGGGGTAAAGATGTTACAGGGAAGGGGATACCACGTCTTGCCTTCCCGTGTCCCACTTCCACTCCCCGAGGACACCTCACCCAGGTGATCCTCCCACAGTGGTCCACCCCGAGGAACTGGATCCGAAAGCGATGGCCGTGTCCTGGCCACCTGGATGACAGATCCCCAGGAACTAGCGGGTGAGATACCTTCAGGTTTCTCACACACGATACTGGCAAACTTGTAATGAGCCCCTAATGTCTTCATTCACCAGTGTATTCAGGTCTTCTTCTAATTTGAGTTGTAATCTCAAGTGCACTTTTCTCACATCCTGTTGGCCAGATTGTAGCTTTAGCTTTAGTAGTTCTGGTAATCCTCAGATGGGCCTTGCAAGCATCTTTTCTGTGATGCTTTGAGGGATCGCCAGTACCTGTTCTGTTTCACCAAGGTGTAGAGACTTCATAACATTTGCCTAGTGTTTCCAATTTAGAATGGGGGTTCCCAAACAACATATACTCTTCCCACTGTTTCTCTGTATTTGTACTGCAGCACAGCTTGGCACCAATCTTAAATGTCTATTGCATGCCTGTAGAAGCCTGCAGGCAGTGTTATCCAGGGGTTAGGGGGTGAGGCTGTGAGGGTCAAGACTACATTTTGAAATGTGTCCTTAAAGAGATTGTGAAGAATGACTGTGTGGAGCGACTCTGAGTCAGCCATGAGTGCAACTTCTACTCCTGCGATTTTCACTAGCACCATCAGACATGATGGTCCATCATGTTCTTCCTGGTTGGATAGAATGCTTACAGTAGTTCCTGTAATCTACTGTTCCTGTGTTGTACATGAGCTACTTCATTGGGTTTCATATTTCTCTTGCTCTTTGCTTGCTGGCAGACGTGGGAGAAAAGGTTCAGATAACTATACTGCACACTTCTACTCCCAAGCTGGGAATTCTTTTCACAGCAGAGTAGTGGTTTTTGCTACCACACCATAGGAAAACTCTTTGGAGGTCCTAGTTTTGGGGACAAGGCAGGGCCCTAAGACCCTTTTGTGGACTGTTGGGTGGCTTCTGTAGTGTGCTTTTGTTGATGGCACATATTGGTTCATTGGCATCAGACAAGCATTTATTTCTAGCATGATGGCAAAGGTGCAAAACATAAATTGCTAAACAGTTTTGGCTAAAGTGATGTCTTTGCCCATTATAGGGTCAATGGCCCGCTATCGTCTGTCTCTTATTTGTTAATTCTTTGTGTGGACCATTATCTAGTCACAGATGACCTCTGTAACAAATAATCTTAATAATCCCTAGAAACTGGGATACCGTTCCAGGTCTTTTATTTACAGAAAACAGCTTAACATGAGTTGCATGTTACGATGTTAAGAGTATAATGTATAGATTGTTCAATTTCTCTCCCACGGCTGGAAATTGGGGGCGATCGATACACGATTGGGCATCCCTCTTTCGTTTCCCCTGGCTTTGACCTCCTTAAACCAGGCGTTCATAAATCCGAGGTTACCCATCTAGTGATCAGTAACAACTACTATCTAATTCTAGCTTAGCTCTACCTATCTAGCTCCCTCCGAGGTCTCTTAAAACTGCCCTGTGAAGGCATCATGAAACAAGACATATACAACAGATTCAAGAATCAAATTAAACACTTTCATTAACTTAAATGTCAGGATGGTGCAAGGCCTAACTTGCCCTATGCTAAGGTGGAATTTCCATACCTAAAGAAACTAAGGATAGTCTGAGTTAGGGGTTCAACTTAAAAGTCTGTCTGTGTCCAAAACCTATTTTTTTAAATTTATTTATTTATTTTTTAATTGTGATTTATAGTTTATACAAACTTTTATCACAGCATCTTCAACCAATCACATTCATCTTTAGTAGCAGAGTTATTCCAATTCGCATTGTTTCTTACTTATCTAAGTCTGCATCAGAGTCTTCTATGATTCTTTCAGAATTACGTCTAGAAAGTCAATTAACGCACAGGTTATTTTTATATTATGACCTGATATCACACGCGACCACCATTCCTCGTTGTTTCTGTTTGTTGGAAAGCAAAAACCCAAGTAAAAGGACCCTTGTGTCAGGATTGCTTCACAATTTATGATCAGGTGGTAGAGTGATTCCGTGTCTTTTTTGCAGTGTCTGCATAAGGCGTTTATTTTTTCCGGATCTTTTCTTAACCATCTCATTTCATTTGTTTGTAACGCATTTAACCGCAGTCGCAAGAATTGGTCTCGGTGGTGGCGCGATGGACATTTAACTAAATATTGTGGTTGAGCATTCAAACTGTTCAATGCGAGCCCTAGAGGAAGGGCGGTTTTAAGACGTGCTCTTTTGTCGCAGTTCAGGATCCACGCCCACTGTTGGAGGCGTTTTTTCACCAGTTGAGGATGGTATTGCAAGGACTCAATGTTAATGTCAGCGGTCACCATAATTTGATCGACTTTATGGGTCCAGTCCTTTAAGATGGATGAACATGAAACAGCTGTTTCCAATTTGAGTATTCTGTAAGCTGGTTCACCAGGGTGTTCTCTTATTTTACGTAGCAGTGTGCAGGCTTTCCAAATTGTGGAATGATATAGCGAATTGATCCCAATTCATAGCGCAGAAGCTTCATTGAGACGTATCGAGGTAATCGTAAGGCTTTACGCCAAAACAGTCCTTCTAGTAAGTCCCATACTTTAAAGTCGAGATTCCATGCGCATTCAGACCCAAAAGTTATTGCAGGTTTCACTTTATTTAGGCAGAAAGTTAACAATGGTTGAACCGAGAATATTCTGTATTTGTTATGTAATTTTAGCCCTTGTGAGGCGTATGTTAACATTCTATTTCTCAGATCTTGATACCACGGCCATTCACGAATTGTGGTACTAAAGATGACTCCGAGGTAAAGTATTGACGTTGTTGTTTCGAGTTCTTCGTTTGCTACTTGCCATTTGAAGTTCTTGGTTTTCTGGTCCTTCGTGTTCATCATCTTTATAACTTTAGTTTTCACTGTGTTGATCTCCAACATGTTCTTTGTGAAGTAGATATTTAATTTATTCAGCAGCCGTTGCAGACCTATTGCGGTCTGGTCGGCCAGGACTATGTCATCTGCGTATAATAGGCAGTATACCTCTTGACCATTTATTCTTGGTGGAAAACATCTTACACCCTTCAACTCAGTAGGTAAGTAAGAGATGAACAATTTAAATAACAAAGCAGCCAACGGGCAGCCTTGTTTGACTCCCTTTGACGTGGGGTTAGCGTTTGTCAGATTGCCGTTCTGATTGATTCGGATACGAACCGATGTGTCTTCATGTAAGGCCCTTATTGGGTCCAATATGTGTGAGGGACAATTCCATTGTGTTACTTTTTGCCAGAGAAGGTTTCGGTTTATTTTATCAAAGGCTTGCCTCATGTCCACAAATGCTAGGAATAAAGGTTTCTGTGCTTTTAGTGAGGCTAGCTTTAGAAGATTTAATAATAATAGGTTTACTTCAGTACCTACGCCTTTAGTAAAGCCTGTTTGCCGGCAATCACCAATCTCAGATTGTGTGGCCCATGCGGACAGTTTTTTTTGCAAAAAAGAGGCAAATAATTTACCAATGGTGTCCAACAAGGCTATAGGACGATAATTTATAGGGTCAGCCCTTGAACCCTTTTTGTGGATTGGCACTATCACAGCTTTGCGCCAAGAGGAAGGTATTTCCTGGTTAACTTCTATTTTCTCAAATAGTAATTCAATAAACTGTGCCCACTGTTCTGGTTCTTTTTTGAGCATCACATTTGAGATGTTATCTGGGCCTGGGGCTCTCGAGTTTTTCAGCTGTTTGATTGCATTCAAGATGTCAGCGCAAGATTCTGCAACGTTTCAGTGATTCAATGATGTTCTATGGGTAATTTGATAGCACCATCATTAAATAGCTCAAAGAAGTGGGATTCCCATAGCTGGGGAGCTATTTCGTTAATTAGTAACTGATTACTTTTGGTGTTACTGGAATTCAGAATGAACCAGATTTTTCTGGAATTGTGTTTTTGTACTAGTTCTAACATTATTTCTGCCCGTTCTTGATCTCGTTGGATGGAGAACGATTTAATCCAATTTCGGTAACATTGTCGACAATTGCGTAGCTGCTCGTCGTGCTCTGGGTGATTTGATTTCTTGATATTCCTGATGTCTCGCAAAAAGTTTTTTTTTTCGTTTACAAGCTGGCTGCTAAATTTGTGTTGATGTAGATGGCCGACTGTCCCTTTTGAAGACGTCTTCACTAAAAATTTACTTAACAGCGGCACGTAGTTGGCATCTTTTGAAGCTGTTACATGACCGAATCTGTCGGTCATCTGACAAATCTGCTTCTCGTTTATCCGGAGACGGTTTCCAGTTGCGTTTGATCTGACGTCATGAGCGTATCTTATCGTTGTCGGCTGCGTAGACTTCTGCCAGGTCAGTTTTAGTGGTAAATGATCAGTATTTGGCACTTGTTTCACTTGTAGTTTTATCACAGTTTTTAGTGTGTTGTGTGAGATCCAAAAGTTAACTAACATTTTCTTGGCATGCTTTTGATGCCAGGTTGTTTTGGCTGGTATGTCTCCTTGAATCTGTCCGTTCAGCATTATGCAATTACGAGTTTTCATTGCGGCGTGCCACAATTTGGCCTCTGCTGACAGTTTGTCAAACGTTATGAGCCTTTGTTTTGACATGGAATTGTCAGTCTCGAACCAAGTATTGTTTAGGTCTCCACATATCATAATTTGGAGACAATTTCCCAGTGTTAAGTAAGTGTCAATCATAGTGGTTACGGATTTGACAAATTTATCTGGGGTAATCATTGCAGAGTTCCAGTAAGTGTTTATGAGCAGCATCTGAGTTTTGTCAGAATTTGAGTTGTTTTGCTTGTCAAGTAATACTCCTTGCACAAATAAATTTGGGTTCATTGTTTCTTTCACGTACCACTGAGCTGAATGTTTAATCATCGTCAGTAAGCCAGAGAACGGTCTTCCATTTCTATTTTTCACCCGCTGGATATAGTAGAATGGTGTAACCATATCTTGTAGGAGGCTCTCGTAACCACGTTTCCAGCAACATTTTTATCTAGGTTTAACGGACAATTGTTTAGTAGATATACGAATCCTCTTGTATTCCAGGCGATTAGATTCTAAGCTAGGTCTTGACATTCAGTCTCTAGCTAATTCCGAGTGATGGTATGAAATCTTCTCCTTGCTTCTTGATGGTCTGAAGGGATGGTCGGGTTTTCTTTACTTGACTTAGAGAGATGGTATCTCAGTTGGTCTCTTCTTAGTTCCATACGTGTTGCTGTTGCCGACGTCACTTTGGATGCGAAGTCTGCTTTGGTTATGCCCAATGGTTCGAGGAATAAATCAAAACCATATGATAATAGATCATCTTTTGCATCTAGTAGCGTTCTTCTTACAGCCAAGGAGTTGATGTGAAGCAGCACTTTGTCGGAGGTTCTTTCGGTTGCATATTCTACGATCTTTATGTCCTCAGAGGTTACTGTACGCAGTGCTGGTATACATTTGAATAATTTCATAATGTTACTGCGATTTAGGTTTACATAAACATCATCTGAGTGAATATTCTGCAATCATAGTTTTATTTGCACACCATCTTTAGATGACGCTCGCCTCTGATGCAGGTTTGAACTGTAATTTGAGTCCTTTTGTTGTTGGAATCGTGTAAGTTTAGGATTTAAGTTGCAACTTGGATTAAGTTTAGCTTTGTGCAATGAAGAGAACTGTGTAGCTCTTTTCACATCTAGCGAAGAGGCTGATCCTTGAGAGATGTTTTTTATTTGAAGTTTATCTACTGTGACCGCCTTTTCTCTTGGGTCCTTATGAGTTAGGTTGGTTTCAGTCTCTAGTTAACTTGTTGGCTCAAGAGTCTGATCATCAGAGTAGGTTGAAAGATCACATAGGTCGGTCAATGAGGCAGGAGAGAGGCTTATTTGGCTTACAGATTCCAATCGCTGACGTTTTTTTGGGTTAGTGTTTTTTGTTGGCAGTGAGCAGCTAGGAGACTTTGCTGTTTCTGCCAACTCATCTTGAAGTGCAATAACACCGGAGTTGGACTTTGTGCGTTCGAACAGTGCAGACTTTCTTGGAGTGGTAAGGTTCTGAATAAAAGATTTGGCATGATCTCTGATGACTTCTTTTTTGGATGGGCAGTTGTACTTGAGGTTCCTTTCACATTCCAATTACCTGCTTTTGCCAAACCGGAAAATATTCCAAACAAAGCCGAGGTGTTTGTTTTGGCATTTCCCGTTAAAGTGGCATTCTCATTATTTAGAAGTTTTGCCTGAATTGGACAACCGACTTGTGTTCGACGTTTACCTTGTTCTAATTGAATTGTTGAAGATGTTTTTTGTAGAAGGGAGCATGGTGTTTCTGAACATTTTTTTTCTTTGGCGATTGCTGTTGACTCTATCAAGTTAGATGTTTTATTTTGTGGAGAGTCGTTGAGCGCGCACTAGACGGTGTCATTTATCGTTTTCGCTGTGATGGTAACAGTCGGATATAGTCCTGCTGTCGGACGCTGAACTTGTTTGAGAAGATCATCTGAATCTTCAACGTCTTGAGGCCTTGAAGGGTGTTCATTGATAGCCCAACCAGGACTGTGACAAAGAGGGTGGAAAGCTTTTTTAATTTCATTTTGGTGCATCCATTTTATGGATTCCAATAATGCAGTCATTAAATCGTCTTTGGAAGTTTGGTCTTTTAACATCTGATCTTTTAGTATGGACTGCCACTGCATTGATTGTTCCGCTTCATGGTCGATTTTGCAGTGAAGACATTTTGTAAACTCTTCTATTGCTGCCATTTTCGAGAGCAAATTTGTCATCATGGTCGTTTGATTGCTCATGGTCTCGCGAAGAGACTGATATAAGTTGATAAATGGACAGAGCGCTTTGGATGTGGCTGCCAAGACATTATTATGGATTTGGATTGCCGCAGCCGTCGATAGGTTGGATTTGGCTCCTGACTCGCGGTTAGATTGGATTTCATTTTCTTGCGTTTTGCACCTGTTTGGCAGATGATTTGGATCATTCTCGTTCTTTGAGTGGAGCGCTTGAGTAGCCGCAGTTGACAGATTTAAAGAGGCATCCCAATGGTCTGATGATTTGAATTCTGTTTTTTCCAGAACATATGGTGTTGTTATTGGGGTGGTTTGATGTCGAGTTTCCAAAGTTTGACGATTTTTTTTAGCTCAGGCTTTCTTTTATTCTTCTTCTTTTATTTTATTTGCCTCGGTTTGGAAGCTTGCGGTTAGTTTAGCTTCAATAGTGCAATAGTCGGCTTTTAATTTTTCTGTCAGCCGTCTGTCTCGGGCCTCTTGGGCAGTTAAATTCAGAGATTTCGTTTTATGTGAGGTTTCTTTTTTTTCTTTACCAGCCCGAAAGAAGAGTTTGGCATTATAGGCTCGTTTGTGTGTTGGACTCTGGTATCGTTTAACGAACTTCCTGCATTCTTAAGGTGATTTGTGTTACAAGATCCAATCTCAGATTTAGCTTTTGTGGCAGTCTCCACACGGGGAGATGTAGTTTCTATACTTATGCCACGGGTCTTTAGTTTGGTACACTGAACATTGATGTTGGCCGAAGCGTTGTCAGTAGTGTGGTTTGATCCAGATAGTTTACTAGTTTGACTAGTTGCATCCAAAAGTTTGAGATCAGTAACTTCGAATGGAGATTGAAACAGTGCTACATCAATTTCAACCGTGTCAAGGTTAAAAGGGGAAATTGTTGGCTTAGAGGAATCGATCTCTAATTTCCTGATCTGTGAGGGTAACGTAAGTCATTTGCATACTTGTTTCAGGTTTGGTCTATCTGGCCGTTTCACTTTTTCGTCACATAGCCGAGCAGCTTTTACTGCTAGTGTGTAAAGGGAAAGTATCTGTGTGTTTTGGTGGGTATTCGCACAGGTGGCAGAGAGATCTTCTGTTTTGTACAAGGTATCATGTGTGTCGTTGCTTCCTTCACAATCGTTTCCAATACTGGTTTGTTGGCTTACCTTTGCGTTCATTCCTGCAGATTTTTCCAGCGTCCATGGATTGAGGAGGCGTCTTTGTTGTAATGTCTTTCCCCTTGTTTGAGGGCCTTCATCAGTTTTTTCCGTTGCATGAGCGCAAATGGAGATGGGCTTTTTCATTATGGATGTGCCGGTCCCGGTTTACGGCACACAGCACAAGCAACAGTCTTTGACTCGCGCCCTTTACTGACGCGGTCTCCAGAGACCAGATCTCACGATTAGGTATCCAATAGCCTCACGTGCCGAACAGCCAAACAGCACCAGCCCTTCTACCACCAGGGCTTACGCCGCGAGGGTGATGCAGCGTCGGATTTGAGGCAGTGGGTGTAGTCACGTGACATCCGTGTCACGTGCACCTCCTTGACTCCGCCTCTCTCAAGGCAGCAAAAGGAGTCCGCTCGCAATGCTGCTGGGGGAGTTGTCAGAAAAATAGAAGGAAAGTTCAAAGAAGGAAGAGAGCCTCCAGCTGCTCCTTTCACTTTGACAAAGTTCAGCGCCACTCGTGCGATGCAGCGTCGGATTTGAGGCAGTGGGCGTAGTCACGTGACCTCTGTGTCACGTGCACCTCCTTGACTCCGCCTCTCTCAAGGCAGCAAGAGCAGCCCGTTCGCAATGCTGCTGGGGGGAGTTGTCAGGAGAATAGAATGAAAGTTCAAAGAAGGAAGAGAGCCTCCAGCTGCTCCTTTCACTTTGACAAAGTTCAGTGCCAATCGTGCGATGCAGCGTCGGATTTGAGGCAGTGGCCGTAGTCACGTGACCTCCATGTCACGTGCACCTCCTTGACTCCGCCTCTCTCAAGGCAGCAAGAGCAGCTCGCTCGCAGTGCTGCTGGGGGGAGTTGTCAGGAGAATAGAACGAAAGTTCAAAGAAGGAAGAGAGCCTCCAGCTGCTCCTTTCATTTTGACAAGGTTCAGCCTATACCTATACTTGCCCTCACAACTAAAGCTAAACAATGTGTAGGGATGTCAGCAATAAAAGAAATGGTGTTCCAAATAAAGTTCAGAGCTTCTTCCAGCTCTTAGCTTACTTTCCAGCTCCCCTTCCCCAAGTTCAAAGCAGTTAAAAAAAAGACCTTGGTGTTCCCTTCCCCAAGAAGACACCACAGTTCCAAAGTTCTTAGGGTTCTCTTCCCCAAGAAGTCAGCTCTTTCAGCTTGCCAACTCACAATCAGGTCAAGTCTCCTTATTCTCAAAACCAGTTTTAGGTTGATTTTACAATCCTTCCGGCTTTTCAACAGCTTAAACTGATTGCTCTTTCACATTCACGTCAGCAATCTAATTCACAATTGAAGATTTTTTATCTTTACTTGTCTTGCCTTTTCTAGACAGGGTATCCTCGGTCTAGGCACAGTTGTCGAACCGCACGGTTCACCCATTACAGGTCACGCAACCGATAACCCTAGGCTTTCTTGCCTACAGAGGTTTCTCCTTCACTACACCTGTGCTTTGCTTTACATTTGATTTGGATTCTTCTTGACAGTCTGTTGGCTTTGCCACAGTGTGTTGTTCCACACAACTCACTCTGTGGTGCTCACTCTCTTCCAACACTTTGCTTTCACACCCTTCAGAAGTACTCATCACTTGTTTTACTGTATTCATTATGTGTCTTTAAATGTTCATTTTGTGCGTTTAACACATGCTTTCATTTCATTTTTTGGTTTATCAAATCTTTCCTTTGGTTCGGTATTCAATAATGCTCGCTTTAAATTCCAGTTTCTCTCTTTCTAGTTCAGCGTTTGCTCGATGTTCAAAACCCCCTCATTTTGGATTCACCAACACTTGCAATCATGTTTCAGTACATCCGGCCTTCTCATATACCCAATTGTAGCCCCAGTAGCACCCCGGTACGAGTGTTCCCTCCAACGTACTCACCGGTCTTGGCGGCTCCCCTGGGTGTCCTCTCTCTTCTTTTTCCTGGCTTTTGCCGGCTACGCGCACATGTTTCAGGAGCTTCGCGAGCAGCGCTCACATTCTGCAATCTTCATTGTGGGTTGCCGGTGGCTCCGCTCTCCACACATGGATGCCAATGGTGGCCTGTAGTGCTCAGGAGTCTTCGTTCCCCACCACTCCGGCTGTGGGCACAAGAAAGAGGAGTCTCCAATGGCTTCAAGCCTCTCGCAGTCTCGCCTCTGCGATCGCCGGCGTCCTGGTCTCCAGGCAGTACTCTCCTCGCCAGCCCTCTTCTGGGCACAAATTCTCCCCTCTCAGGCCCGCAGTTCCCAGCCTGGCTTCTCTCCTGCTGGTTTCCCCTTCCTTGCTGGCGGCTTCAACTTTTATACACCTCTGACGTATTAACAGGTTGCAGGTGCGAACCTTCAAGTCCAATTGCCTGACCACAATTACTGGCGTTCTCTGGACATACCTGACCCTCACAATAGCTTCCAGGCCTTTTAATTGTCTCAGTACCAGAGTGGTGTAACTGCATGTTAGTTGGCACAACTCATAGTCCCCTCTTCCACGTCCCAGTACTAGTGTGCTATGACAGAGGGAAAGTAAGAGGAAATGATTGGCAATAACCTTTGATGGTAGGGGGAGTGTAAGGTTTTTTATCACAAGGGAAATGGGCATACCATGCCTCATCTGAAGAAATCCTCTCCCCAAACCCAAGAACACTCCACCAAGGGATACTCCCTCGCATGTCCACCCCCAGGGTCAGGATCCAAAAGCAATGGCCTTTCCCTGACCACCTGAGAAGAGGATCCAAAGTGTGAAGATGCCTTTGTTCTTTAGACAGCCCATGCTAAGTGTTTTCAGCAGAAATTATGGTTTTCTTGTGCCAATTGCAGACACCCTGGTCCTTTCTAACACTCACCAGCTCCTCTCTCTCTCTCCTTTAACTTGATCTTACTACCCCCCTCTCCTGTGCCTTCAATGTTCCACAATATCTCCTCCTAGTTCTTCTTCTTGCCCTCTCCTTGCTTACTCTCATCCCACCTCACTCCGCTACTGTCACCCTTCATCACTCTGCTACTCTCACCCCTTCTCAGTATGCTCATGGATGTAGTGCCCTGCTCACTAACCCATGCTAAGGGATATAGTGTTCTGCTCACTTGCCCAGTGATATAGTGCCTTGCTCACTCACCCAGGGATATCATGCTCTGCTCACTCGCCCCTAGTAATCTCTCTCCCTCCCAACTGGCCTAATACACTCAGTCTCACTATTTATACACCCTCACTTTTCTCTTACACCCTTCTCTCAGCCCTTTCATACACTCCTCTCTACTATCCTACTCCCTCCCAGCATCCACTCCCTCTCATTTTACCTACCACCCTCACATCCCTAGATCTATCTCCCACTTTTCTTTACTGCTACCCCACTCTTGCCAACACTTTCTCACTAACTGCTTCATTCTCACAAACTAGTAGAACTTTCCTTCACAGATACCTCGTCTGCACTCTATTCCAATACTGCAACCAACTCTTCCATCCGTCCGCCTCCTCATCTCTCAGTCCACCTCCACACCTCCTGACCTCACCTCTGCAAGCCACACTCTGCCTTCCTTTCACTTCCCTTTCATACTGTTCACTTCCTGATTCTAATCCCTCCCTTTCCATTGGTTTCAGAGCTCACCTGAGTCTGTGTGCCAGTTTGTGCCCGCCTTTCACCCAAGAGCTGGATTACACCACTGAAAAGCTTAAAAAACCCTCTATGCCGCCCCTCCTTTTCAGCACAGTTTTTTTTAACAGTCTTTGATTCTCTGCTGATTTTTTGGCATGCTGTGGGTCTGAACATTTGTTTTTCTGGTGCTTCAGTGACATCTTTGTTTTTCTGGGATGCTGGACTCTGGTTGTGGGGTCGGTTCATAGTCCGTATTGCAGAGTGTTGGGTTTTCTGCTTGTTTGGTTGCCATCTTGGTTCTCTAGTTTGTTCTTGGGTGCATTCGGGGAGTTGGGAGGAAGAAAGAGAACTCTGGTCGGAAAGACATGTTGAAAGGTATCATGTGATAAAGATTGCTACCATTAATACTCTTCCACGGTTTTGCTCTGCTAGAAGAGGTGTCTCACAATCAATATTACTTTTTTGGAAGACTGTGTTTGTCCATTCAGGCGATTGTGTATTGGAACAAGTATAAACACTCACCAGGTAGAGCAGGGAATGACAGCAAGTGCATACACACCTATTGAGTTTCTGACCCCAAATAGTTCATTAGCTTTGCAGTTTTCGCTTCTGGGTTGTTTCCTGCACTGCCAATGTCCTCTAGATAGATCAGGAATTCTAACTTCCACCTTTTCCAAGGCATAGCCGGAGTGCAAGGTTTTTGTAAAAATGTTGAAAGGGGGTTTCATATGCTGCACAGTGATCTTTAGTGGTGACTGTGTAGGCTGTGGCTAGATTTTGACTTTTGCGATTCAAGTGCAATTTTCTGTTCCTTTTTTCCATTTGGGATACTTGTCCTTTGGGAATTAACTCTTCAACACAAAGCGCGAGGGTCGCCTGGCTCCCCCCTCCTCAGACCTAATCCCTGCAGTGTGCCTGGAATACAGGATGGCCCTGAGAGCCATTACTTGAAGGTAAGCCCATCTGGGCATCATTATGCATAGCGGCGTGCCTCACTTTAATTTTGCCTAAAGCAGCAGCAGACGTCCAACATCTATAGCGCTGCTTATTTCTACAGCATTATCAGTGTTCACACGTGCGTGTAACACCAGCTCTGTGTTTCTCTCTCTTCTTCATCATGGCCGCCCTCTTCGTTGGCATCAGAGTGCCTCCAAGGGTTGCCATAGTGACAGAGTTGCTCCTGATTGGCCAGCCTTTATTTCTTTGGCCTACCGGGCCCTGGCAAGTGAGAGAGACGGCCCCTAGCACCAAGGCCCACACAAGGCCCCATCTGGCGTGTCAGCCATTTCCTCTTCAACACGAAGCACGAGAGTCGCTTGGCTCCCCACTTCTCAGACCAAATCACTGCAGTGTGCCTGGCCCTGAGAGCCATTACTTTCTCATGACTGGCCAGCCTTTGGCCTACCAGGAGCCGGCAGGCGAGAGATCTGGCCCCCAGCACCAAGGCCCACAAAGAGGCCCCTGTCTGGTTTTATCCGGAGCTGGAGGAAACCCCCCACCATGCCGCCGCTTTTGCAACCTTCCCCCAGCACACACTTACTGCATCCCAGCATTTCTGGATGATGAACAATGCGCCACTACTCTGCAGCGGTGAGCAAACCGGATCTCCTGCCCCTGGACCACAACCCTCGACCTGGTTGCCTGCTGACTCCTGCCTCCCTTGTCTCACAGCTTGACTGCAAACAGTTTCCTTCTCCCATTTGACATATGTATTTACTGTACATCTCACTTATAGCCTGCGTTCTGCTGTCTACTAATTCCAAACCCGTATTTCCCACTTAAGAGCGCCTTAAACAACTTTACTCTCCATTTTGTGCTGTATTAGTTCTCTTTGGAAAAATCAAATCTAGGTGTTCTTTTTAAATTGTTGCATCCACCATTTTGTGCTGTATTAGTGCTCTTTGGCAAAATCAAATCTAGGCGTGCTTTTTAAATTGTTGCATCCTCCATTGTGTGCTCTATTAGTGCTCTTTGGCTAAATCAAATTTAGGTGTGCTTTTTAAATTGTTGCATCCTCCATTTTGTGCTGTATGTGTGCCTTATGGGAAAATTCAAATCTAGGAGGGTTTTTCATTCTGCGCACTGACTGTCTTCTCTTGCATGCCTCCTCCACTGTGCCTGCCCGGCTGCTAGACCACTTGGAGAGTTTCCGTGCACTGTGCAGCTCCCTTGCCTATTTATGTCCCTCCCGCTATTCCCATGGCACTCTCGATCTCTCCTATCTATTCTAACGGCTAGTCTATCACCTATCATTCCTCGCTCACAAAGTCTGGAAGAAAAAAGCTGAAAAAAAGCTCTCCTGGATTCCAATCTAGGCCTACGTCAACGCCACTTTCAGACAGACTTCTACGGACATCCTCTTCACTGTCCCCTCCCCTGATCTAAGGACCTCCCATCTAGTCTCCAATATTTCGTCTTTCTCCTCCTCAGCCATTAATGGCATCACTAGATGGGAAGTCCTCCTTGCATACTGCTCATCCTCTAGGTGCATCATTAATGTCTATCACAATGGCACTATTATGGCCCAAGGTTCTCAACCTGCTCTTCTCCTTCTCGGCTGGCGTCTGCTTTCTCTCATAAACATCCTCCCCTCTCCTGCCACCCCTTCTTAGTTTCCCCTCACTTCTCCACCACCAGTGATGGGAGTACCATGCTCCTGTACACCCCCTCAGAAAACCTTCAAAGGTGGTAGCCAGCTTCACATCGCTATTCTGAATGCTGGCTCTTCTGTAAAACACTCCTCTGACATCTGTCTCCTTCTCGAAGGCCGTTACTTGGACGTTCTCGCTCTTACCGTGATGTGGTTCAGTGCCAGCTATGTCACTGCTCTGCTCTTGACACACTCCTTCCTGAGGGCTACAAAATCCTCTCCAAACCCAGACCCAACAGGACTGGAGGTGGAGTGGCCCTGATCTTCCCTGAGTGGGTCCCTTCTTCCATTATTCATACTCAATCCTACTCCTCTTTTGAAGGCCTCGCCTGCAGGCTGGGGGTCTCCCCCACTTTCTCCCTCACCCTTGCCACTATCTACAGAAACCTTGACCCTATCTCCCTCTTCCTCTCTTTCGCACCTAGAAACACAGGCTTGTTATAAATGCCACATCATATCATATCGTATCAATGGGCCGACCTTTACCTCATCTCTTTCAAACTCTTCTTCCAAACTCCTCTTCATTGATGACTTTAACATCCACCTCAACTCTCTTGAATCATCCTCCTCTCAGTTTCGGGTCCTCTGTGACTCCCTCTCTCTCACTATTCTTCCTTTGGGCCAGACTCACTCTGTGGCCACACTCTTGATGCCCTCATTTCTGGTGACATCCCTATCTCTAACCTAGTCACCACCCTCCTCTCCTGGTCTGACCACTCTCTCCTCTTCTATCCTCTCCTCCTATTTGGGGCACCATGGCCCTGTCTCCAGGCCACCACCTACACTGCCAGCCGCCTTCATCGTCATTCGACCAATGAAGCGAGTGTTACTGCTTCTTTTGACTCCACCTTCATCCCCCTCCCACCGCTGCTCTGACTCTCCCTCTGACTCTGACCTTGCTAATCTGCATCTTGCCATCTCCAATACTCTTGACATCCTTGCCCCTGCCATGAGGATCTGTCTAAAACCTGCCACCAAGAACAACAGCTGGTACGACTGATCTAGCATCTCTGAAACGCTAGTGCAGAGTTGCTGAATGGAAGTGTCAGACCTTGGGCTCATCCTCTGACAAACTGGTTTGCTGCCTGCTCCAAAGGCAATATCGCTCCTCTATCCACTCCAAAAAGCGGGTCCACGTCCAAGCTTGCATCACTGGAGCTTCTAACAGCATGGCCAAACTTTTCAAAATCTGCAAGGAACTTGCCAATTCACTTGCAGTCTCCACCTCTCTCCTGCCTTCCCAGGCCCTCTGCACCTCCTTGGCCTCCTACTTCACATCCAAAACTCAGGACATCCTGTCCTCCACCCTTATCTCCTCTCCCACTCCTACTCCCCTGCCTTTCTTGGCTCCCCTCCTCCCACCCACCTCACTCTCCTCCCTCCTTCCCATAATACTGGACGAGGTCTCTAAAGTGGTCCGCTCTATGAAGGCCTCCTCCAAACAGGTACTCCCCTGCTCCTCCAGAACCATTAAGGACAACATCTCCTCTCATGCCCCGGCCCTTGCAGACCTCTGTAACCCCCCTGTAATCCCTCCTTCACCACTGGCTCTTTCCTTCAATCCCTCAAGCACTCCCTTGTGCACTCTCTTAACAAAGCTGTCTGCTGACCCCTCCTGCCTTGCTAACTATCGCCCTATCTCTACTAGGCCCTTCCTGGGTAAACTCTTGGAAAAGTTGGTCCTCTCCCAACTGACCCTCCACACTGATCTTGTTGGCTGCATTCATGAGCACCAATCTGGATTCCGGGCATCCAGAGGCACGGAAACTGCTCTCCTGAACACCTGTGAAACCATGCTCGCAAATCTCGATCCCAACTCTTCTGCTGTTGTCATTCTCCTCGATCTCTCCTACGCCTTTGACACGGTCAACCATTCCATCCTCATAAAACTACTCTGTGACACCCTCGGCATCACGGACCGGGCTCTGGACTGGCTGACCTCTTTCCTCACTAGTCACACTTTCCAGCTGCAATTGGGCCCTTTCTCCTCCTCCACCACCCTCTCTACATGTGGTGTCCCTCAGGGCTCTATCCTATCGCCTTGCCTCTTCAGTATCTATCTCACCCCTCTTGCTCATCTGATCGCCTCCTTCTATCCTAATTTCCTGTGTTATGCCAATGACACACAACTTTCCTTCCAACTTCCCTCTACTTCCCCCTCTTCCTCCTCTCTCATCCCTGACTGTCTGTCCACCATTCAGGCATGGTGTTCTCTATCTTAATGCCAGTAAAATGGAGATCCTACTCATCGGGACACCTGTGCCCTCTTATCCTCCTACCCTCTGGCCACCCTTGTTGGGCTCTCTACCCCACCATCTTGTGAGGCCAAAAACCCAGGGTCATCTTTGACACCGCTCTCTGCTTCACCCCTCACATCATGGACCTTACCAAAAAAGTCCCATTTCCAGCTCTACCTCCTCAGAGGGATTTTTCCTTTTCTCACCTTCCAGCAGAAGCTCAATTTCTCCAGAGTTCTGGCCCTTTCCGGGCTGGACTACTGCAACAGCCTCTTTCTCAATCTCCCTCTCTCCTCTCTTTGCCCTCCACAGCTAATCCAGAATAGGGCTGCAAGACCTATCCTTGGCCTCAAGCCCAGGGACCATATATCTCCAGCCCTAAAATCTCTCCACTCCTGGTGGCTGCAATGATCAAATTCAAGAACTTCTGCATCATCCACAAGGCTTCTGGGGTCTGGGACCACGCTATCTCCAACTTTCCCTCCCTCAATACTACCCTGCTTGAGCCCTACGCTCCTTGAATTCCAATTTTCTGACTTAACCGTTTCTCTGAGCAGAGAGTGGGGGCAGATCTCTCTCTGCGACTGGTGCCTCCCTTTGGAACAGCCTCCCGCCCCTCTCAGATTTGAGCCGGACCTCCTTAAGTTCTGGAAACTGCTCAAAACTCTGCTCTTCACCACTTCTTTCCCTTCCTTGCTAATCACGCCACTGCCACTATGACCGGTGCCTTGATCCTCATGAACCTCACAGGCTCTCAGGTCTTCCCCCCTGTCATTACCAGCAACCCCAACCCCCATTGCATTGCCCAGCGGGCCCCTCCCGGTTGGCTCCACATACCACCCTTGAGAGCCGCTTGTATTAGCACTTAGCCTGAGGTGTTCCTCCTGGCTCCCCTTAGCACTTCCCTCTTGGGCCTTTCTCGAGCACTTGTCCACTTCTCTGCTCCCTCTTCTAGTCCCTCTCCCGCACTTCTTTTCAATGCACTTGCACGGACAAATGCCACTAGGCGTAGTGGGACCACGACTGTATATATATTATTGTTGCTTTTATTTTCTTACCACTGTTATTATCTTCCCTGTTCCCTACCCATTTAGCCTTGTGACACTTTGAAACACAATTCTGTTTTATAAAGCGCCTTACAAATGATCAATAAATAAATACAATTGTATGCTCTCTGAGCTGTCTGGGTTGTAGCAGCCTGACCGGCAGAAGTGGGAGTATGCCTTGGTGGTTGCTGGCTCCTGAATGGTGGTACACTGGACATGAAGAGGTGTGAGAGGCAGTGCAAAAGGGGGAGATGGCTCAAGCGAATTCCTCCCTCATCAAACGAAGACTGCTTGATGGGAAGACAGTGCCAGCTCAGTGTATGGCTCACAGCACTCTGGGGCCGAACCAAAGCACAGAGGGGTGGGCTCAAGCTGATGGAAGGTGAGCAGCAATGAGAGGGGGCACACCACTGCCTTCTCTTGTTGGTCAGCCACCCTTTTACCATCACAATTTCACACCTTACTAACCATCACAACAGGAAACAAAAACTCACAAAGATCACCAACTGATCTTTCCAGCATTTCCCCTATAAGAAGTCGACTTTCCCTTCCATGCAAATCTCATCCACACAGAACATCAATACTGTGGTAAACTCCCTCCTCAGCCACACACACACACCTACACACACACACACACACACACACACGTGCATGCATCGAAAAATATGCACACATACATATGCCCAGACTGACAAAACACACTCATAAACCCGATCACCAGGGGTGGCCTGGGAACCAAAAGAGGCCCTAGAAATCATTTTCCAAGTGGCCCCATATTACACATTTTCAGCAAGCCCAACCCTTTTTCTATGGGAAAATGTGGAAATAAATAGGTTACGACACAAAACGGGCCCACGGTGCAGAGACCTACCGGGAAATCTCCAGAGTTCCCTATAGGCCGTCCGCACCTGCCTATCACCATAAACATCCAGCCCAGGCTACTCACTTATAAACACAGGAGTTCATTTCGAACTAGAGACCCTTTCTCACACTCCAAAAACACTGGTGGCCTAAAGCTCAACCCCATCAGACCTCACACTACCTTACACTCAAACCCTCACAGGCATCCAAACAAAGCAAGGCTCACTTTAGATCTGTTAAGCAGGATATCAATCCCTACGCATTGTTGCTCAATCTACAGATATCAACGACTCCCTCATTAACACATTCTCCACCATCAGCAAAAACACAGATCTAAACAACCACCTCGGTGGCGGTCCTTCTTTTCCACCATGCTACATCCCCCCTTGGCACACTTTCACACCTCTCAGAACAGACAACTTTGTAATGATCCTCATCTTCAAGACCACCACATACCAAGAAGAGCTTCTACCCTCACCCAATATCATGTTTAACACCAGAGAGCTACTCCCACCAGGGGTGTTGCTAGGTCTGTAAAAGATCCAGGGCTATGCTAATGTCGGGACTGTCAGGACTGGGGGCTAGCTAGCCTTTTGGTTGTAGCTCCTGAGATTCCATCCGGGGCTACAACCAAAAGACCAGGGGCTATAGCCCCCTTAGCCCCCTCCTAGCAACGCCTATGACTCCCACTATTCCTCAACAGCATCCACGCCTCACTCGTCACCGAAGCATTCCCTTCCTCACTCAAACCTGTCCATGTCTTCACTCTCCTACAAACAGCCCCACTTGCAATACGAGTACCTTGTACATAGATATTTCTTTTATTGGGTGAATCAGCCACATCATCCTCAGACTGCGGCCCTGTTGTCTCCTGGATACAGGTCATGCGCAACCTTTCGAGACACTGTTTACCATTTCACCACTGTCTGACTCCTTGCCATTCAACAGGGGGAAAGCACCCACACCTTCATGCACTGGCTGTTGCGTCGCCACAGAATTGCGGTGAGTGGGACTAGACAGTGACGTAGGTGTCCTTTCAAGCACTCTGGCATTCAGGCACTCATCCCTCTCTGGCTGCAGGGGGTTGAAGCCTTCCTAGTCCACCCATGACAGATTTGGGAACCAGCCTTCGATCTGCTCCACTGATGTTACTGTTAGTGCCTAATTCAGAGAAGCGTTTTGTAATGGCAAACCCCCGTTGGAAAACGCTCTGTGAATCAGGCCCTTAATGTGTTCAGTACATTTTATCATTTTACCTCTGTGGAATTAACTATGTTTAGTATTTAATTCATGCTCTCCACTCCTTTCTCAACTCCCTTCCCCCAGTCAGTCACACCTGACAGCAAATATGTCTCATGTCCAAAGGTGTGAGCTCCGAGCAACTTGAAAATTCCCATATGTCACAATGCACTCGGCTACAAAGTGATCATCGCTTTGCTCCATACTGTACTGCAGTAGGCAAGACTCACAGTCTCCCTGAGAATGCCTGTTTATGTCAATAGTGTTTCAAAAGTAACAAAAAACGTGGCTCAGGCAAAACTTTGCACATTGGCAGCACGGTTTCCAGCTACATGCCACGGCCTTCCCACAACACACAAGTCAGTCCCTGAGACAAAGGGTCTTGTATCGGGCAAAAGGGTGCATTGCGTGTCAGCCAATGTTTAAATATCAATGGCAAAACCTGTAAAGAAACAGCATCATGTTTGCAGTGCTACATGTTACAGTGCAGTATACACTCTCTGCATGCCTGCCCGCACCAGCAGCGCATTCTGCACCATTCTTTAGCGTTATTAATGACAGCATTGCTGAGGGGGCTGCACACGCTTTTGTCTCATGTCTCTTGTTACCGCGACCTATTTCCGGCCCTCATGCCGCCCATGAACCCCGCAACTGAATACTCTTGGCTTTCTTCTTCAGGGTGCTCTTTGGCACCCTAAGGACTTTAAGCCGCTTCCCTGGCATGGGCTTTAGAGGCCCCTTTAAAGAGACTCTAGTTAGTGGCTGATGGTGGCCCAGACCTCATAGACTTTTCCACGCTCTCCTGGCACTGGCTGCTATCAATCCAGCGCTATCATGTGATATCATAGGCTTTCAATACCTACGGGGCAATCAATATAGTCTTGGTGCACTATTTTGCATTGCACATTAAGTGGCACAGCATGAGTGTGCTCACATATTTTAGCCTACAGTAAAAGTGCTTCCCTAGTCCTGTTCACATTTTGCACACATTCCCTCTTCAGGGGACTTTCCTCGACATTTGCACATTTATTTACGTATTTATTGGGTATTTATAATGCGCCTATACACAATGTGTTTCGCTTGATGATTTAAAGATGATACCACCTTCCTACAATCCTTCACCAGGGGGATATAGTGCAAAATTGGGATGATTTTGCTTCCAATCGATGATACGCATTCCACCTTTTAAAAGCCTCACCCATGGTCTAGTACTGCGTCATCATGCTGCCTCTACCAATTTTTCATGGAAACAATCTGGTGAGACAAACTATTCCATCTCGAAAAAGTCCCCAAAAAACTGCACCCCCAATTTTCCCCATGGACTTTTGTTATCAACGTCACATGTGGGTGGTCTTTTCTCTAAAAAAGCAAAGGAAGGGAAAGTAAAAGCCAAGCTAGTGAATGTGGATGAACCTACTATCTCTTGTCTCTCGCTAGATGAGGGAGAGATGGGCAGGAGATAAAGCAGTATATGGAGGCGTGTGCTTGGATGGTTGAGAAGGAGAGCTTTAGATCTGGTGCCACAAGGCTGCCTTTTTACATTAGAGCATCAGTTGGTCCCATTACACTCTCCTTTGCCCCAAGCTAAATGAATTATATCTGTCCTTTGGAAGGAGTGTCTTCCTGGCCAAACTGAGACATTTTGAAAATAATAAAGTATTTTTGGAACAATAAGCATTTCATGACAGAGCTCCTTGCATCCACCAACAAGGGAAGGTTTTTTCAATATCTAATTTTAACCTCCAGTTCTTGCAGACATAATTCGTGGTTCTGTTCTATAAGTTCACCAGACACCCTACAGACATTTTGAAAATAATAAAGTACTATTGGAACAATAAGCATTTCATGACTGAGCTCCTTCCATGCACCAACAAGGGAAGGTTCTTTCAATATCTAATTTTAGCCTTCAGGTCTCACAGACATAATTCGTGGTTCTGTTCTATAAATCCCCCCCCCCCCCCCCCCGGACACACTGCAGACACAAATTCCTAAGTAAACCATCTCTTCTTTACTGCTCAATGTCCAAAAGAAAGATGACTCCTTCTTTAAGGGGAAACAGATCCGATTTAACTTGAGGGCCGAATACTCTCTAAATTTCACTAACTTCTCCATTATTCTAGGTAGGTTAACCGTCGAGCCTATGAGATAAATTAGCACACATCGTCTGTGTCCAGTGATGTTACTGTTCTTCGTCCCATCAAGGCAAGCCACAGTGTGCATGCCGTGCCCCAATTAGTTCAGCCAATGGTTTCATTGCTATGGCAAAAGGGAGGGGTGACAATGGACATCAGTGTCTGGTCCTACGCTCTAAAAGAAATGGTACAGTGAGATTCCTGTTGGTGAGGACCCTAGCTGTTGGGTTTGCATATAGGGGCGTGTTACTACTTATAACCCACAAAGCCCACCCGCTCCTTGACTTTGAAGAGAGATTTTCATGAAACCAAATGCAATACTTTTTCAGCATCTAATGTTGTAGCTGTAGATTGGAGCTTAGGGCTGAGCTGTGCCATTGTACCAAACAGATCAGGCGTGGTTGCTCTGCCAGGTATGAAGCCTGTGTGTTTGGGCAATGATATAGTTGACATTAAGCAATTGGGGGATTTTGTTATTCATTTGTCATCTGCATTGAACAGTGAAAGGTTTCTGTAAAATCTGCATTGATCTGGACATTTGACTGGTGTCAACAGCACTTCTGGCATCTATGTGATTTTTTCAAAAAATGTTTTATCGAAAACAATTTTCACGAATCTTAAATACTGAAAAAATACTGAATTTTTTTTTAATATTTGGGCGGATCCCCCTCTTTTTATGTTTGGGGGTTCCACCCCAAAGCCCCCCATTTCCCTATGTCTATTACCCCAGCCAACCCCCTCCCCACCTGTTTTATTCCCCTACCCCACCCATATATGTTTTTTTTTTTTTAAATCAGTTTTTTTTTCAGTATTTTGATTTTCTTGAAAAAGGTTTTCGGTAATTTCTATTTGAAAATATCACTGGATAACAACAGCGCATTATAATCAGCTCCTTTATGGTAGAAGGCAGATATTCCATCTTGAGCGCCCCCTCCCAAACAACCAGCCTTCTGGGGCCAGAATTGATGTATATTCTTAGTAAAATTCAGCTGTCAAATCATCCAATCGCAGAGCGTTTTACATATGCAGGTGAGCTTCGGCCTGAACAATGTCTTGTATAGTGAGGGGAGCCTCCAAGTGTTCCCAGATCTCAGACATGAGGACCTTTAAGAGAATTTCAGCAAGGTATTTCTCCAGCGCTTCATCACGTCTTCCCTACACCTTTGGTATATCTTTTCTTATAACATTTCAGGAAAGTTCCAGTAATGTCTTGCAAGTTCGTTAACCAGAGTTTTTTTGGGGTATATTAAGGATACCAGTAAGCAACTTTCCAGGCTTCTCACCCTCACCAAATGTCCTAGACAATGCCAGGCTTAAACAGGGCCTTTCCCTGTCAGCTGCCTCCCTATATTTATCTAAAGTGTTTTTAATCTCATCTAGTTTGGAAGGATTTTTCGTTTGGGCACATCCATTGCCTTGTTTCCTCAGGGAGGATTCAAATCCCGTCCACTCTCTCTGTAGTAACTTCAAACCCCACTCTCAGTGCTTAAAAAAATCCCTCCGATAGACACCTTAAACTCTTCCCCTGATGTTGAATTGAGCTTGACCAATCCAACATTCACTGCAAAATACCTCAAAATATGAAACCTACTCTCAATCTGGAAAGCTGCCTTTCTGAGGGCCTCTGATTTAAACCTATGTGGCGGACGGGGAAAGCTGAACAGTATATCTCATAACTTCACTATCCCAGGACAAAGGCATGATAGTGTAACACAACTTCTTGTCCAAAGAAAAAGCATGGCAGAGAACAACATGAAGTGAACCCTAGAGTGTATGCCAAACAATATTGAGAAATGTGTGGATTCGCAAGCAGTTCAATTCACCTGACGCCGCACGGCCCGCACAGGCATAGCCTGTGCTATACGTCCAGAGGCCGCCGATGGATGACGTTGCAGCATCCGATCTATCCACATCCAGGCTAAGGATTGTATTAAAGTCTCCTCCCCAAATGAGATACGTGTCTAAATATCTATGACTTTTATCCAACAATGGTGTAAAAAACTCAGGTGTGCCAGTGTGGAGAGCATACAGGTGTTCACTGGCTTCTGCGTCTGGATCAACGTCTATGGCAACCTGCTGTAACCCCAAGGATTTATGAACGATTATAATCACCCCTCGAAAAGAGGAACAATAAGGACTGTACCCACTCACCCCACCCCAGTGCTTCACAGACGTCTCATTGCGCTCTCCAGTAGAGGAGTGCCCTGCAAAAATAGCACAGAAATCCCCAACCTTTCAATATATTTAATGCGTTTCCTTGATGTTGCATAGTTATTCAACCCACAAGCATTCCAGCTCAAACCTTAAATGGTACAGTCATTTGAATAAATGTTTCCAGTTAGACTGACTATGTTCTTCAATAAGCAGTCGAAGTCACTTTGTCTATATATTGCATGAGTTTCTTCTCGTTTTCTACAATGTTCTATACAAGGTTTGGAATATAAAACTGCCCCCCATTCCAACACAATGGTTTCCCGAGCATGCAGGAAAGTACCTAAACACTCCTTACTAATATCAACATAAAGTGGGAAGAGGGGCCATGGGGTACTAGTGGCTGCCATTCCGAAAGCACATGCCAAGATACAAACCCCTCAATTCCACAACAGCATTTTTGCCAGCCTGTAAGATAGCTCAGTGAGTAGCCAGTAAGATAGCTTTGTGAGTTGAGCGTGCCCTGCTGCAATCTGAGTGTGATCTTCAGGTCGCAGGTACAAATCCTGGCAAGGCACCTCAGTCCTTCAACCTTGTGAGGTTGATAAATGAGTACCAACTTCGGTTTGGTGATAGTTGTAGGTAAATAGATTCTCTCTACACCGCTTTGGCCAAAGCAATATATAAATGACATATCATTATCACCTGCACATGTTATTTGTTTTGTTATATATTACCAGTGGAACTGGAGAAACACAGAGAATATATAACTGTGCTCTCTTTTTACATTGCACCATGAAGCACAGGTCATTTTCATTCTGCAGACGTTGATGGGGACGGACTGTTACCCTTTGTCCGTTGCCGCAAAGTCACTGGATTCCTTATTTGGGGACAGTCCAAGAATTCACAAACATCTTACAGTGTTGTGAAGAAATGAGTTTAATTTTTACAAAATATTTGCAGCTTTGCCGGGAATAACATATCGTAGCGAAGGCCGAGCTCTCTCAATTATTTCTTCACAGCCACAAAATTCCATCTTGTGGCCTTCACAGATGTCAGTTAGGATAGATGGAGATTTTGGTTTCCTGATAAGGGACCTCCCATTTTGTCCTTGTACACTAAAGCACAAGATCTCTGTAGATTACCAAACGGGCTCTCGTTGGCCCGTTTGACCATTGGTGCCAGTGCATGATGTGCTCACACAACTAAGAATTGAGGCGGGAAAGGTGATTCATAGAAGGTTTCCCAGAGCACATAAAGCTCCATGTTTTTAGCCTGTGATGATTCACTTAAACCAAGGATTCTGATATTGTCACGCTGCGATCCTGCCTCCAAATCCTCAATTTGGCTAAAACGTGCTTCACATCATACACTAGTTTCTCCCGTTATCTTTAGGTGTCTTCAAGGGCACTTATTCTGCCTTCCACCTAGGAGATCCAAGCACTTTCTTTGTCGATGCACACTTTCAGCATGTCCACTTTAAATTTTAGTGTATTCACACTTCTTCTCCCCCTGGATCCTCTGCTCAGGTGGCCAGGGGACGGCCATCACTGTTGGACCCAGAACCTGGGGGTGGACAAACTTGGTGAAGGGTCCTTGGGGATTGGGAGTGAGGTATCCACGTGTGAGAAGCAGTATCCCCCTTTTCCTACAGACAATAAATCTACCCTTATCCCTCCCACTACCTCTTCAGGCTGTGGTAAAACAGCACCCCTCATTTCCCCACATGTGACATTTACGGGCATTGAGGCATGGAATTCCCCTTTGCCCAATTATCAATCACCCTACTCTTTCTGAGGCTTTGCAGGGTATTGTAAATCCTAAATCCTATCCTGTTTCCCCCTGCCCAATTCCAACTCGGACGAAGAAGAGGCGACCGGGAGTGATAAGAATTACCCATAGGAATAACACTGTCCACAATTAGGCTGTCCCGTTAATAGAGTCAGGCGGGGTCAGGCACTTAACAGCCATCCTACATACCTGCACCCTATTACACACAACTTCAGGATTGACCAGGGGAGAAGAGGTCCTAAGGGTCAGGCATGTCTTATTAATTGGCCTAATGGAGGTCACGCAAGGGAGGCCAAGGACTAACACCTGAAGGCTCTTAACAGGCTTCAGGTGTATACAAAGTAGGGCATTCAACAGTGCACTGTGAAGCTGCTGGGAGGGCAGAAGGGAGGCTGTGTGGCTGAGTCCAGCAGGGGATCCCTTCTCATCCCAAGCCAGATTTTGAAACCAAAGCAGAGCAAGCTGGGGATGTTGTCTCAACCAGAGAAGCCAAGGAGCAGAGAGCACAGGATCTACAGGCCAGAGGAGAAGAGTGTGCCGAGACGCTGGTCCGGTGTGTGTGAGGGGCTGCAGTGAGGCTAAAGAGCCGTGTCTCCAAAGAGCCAGTACAAAGCATCCTGCCGGATGCTGTTGGCAGTCAGAACATTGCTCATTCCCTTGGGACCTGTCCCAGCCTCAAGTGGGTTTGATTGGTAGGTGGTGAGACCCTGACTTCTGGACCGCACGACCAGAAGGGACCACTTGTCAGGCACTGCTGCCCGGGTGAGTCTCATGTGAGAGAGAGAGAGAGAGAGAGAGGGAGAGAAAGAGAGAGAGAGAGAGAGAGAGAGAGAGAGAGAGAGAGAGAGAGGGAAAGAAAGCGAGAGAGAGAGAGAGAGGGGGCAGAGAGAGAGAGAGAGAGAGAGAGAGAGAGAGAGAAAGAAAGAGAGAGAGAGAGAGAGAGACTCGGGAGCATGCGGCTGGCTGAAACAGAGAGTGCGAAAAGAAAGCAGAAAGCAGAACGGAGTGGAAAAAAGGAATGAAATGAAAGCAAACTAGTAAAGCAAGAGAGATTGAAAGAAGGGTGGCAAGATCCAGAGAAAGTAAAAGAAGGCAAGCAAAGAAGAGCGTGCAAGGGGCACGGAAGTGAAAAAACTATAATAAAGAGGGTGCAAGTGACCGAAACGAGAGAGTAGGGTGCAAGCGGCCCAGCAGAGTGGAAAGTGTGCAGGTGTGCACAGAGGAAGTTAAAGAAGGTGCCAGTGGGTATAAGAAGGAGTGCAAGCTGCAAGTGTGCAGGATAAGAATGGTGCCAGTGGGCAAGAGCAAGAAGTCAAGAAAAGAGTGGGGAACAAAAAGGGGGGCAGAAACCCCACAAACTAGTAACAAGGAGGCAAATGAGAATGCCATTGAGGAGTAGAAGTGATGCCCAGAGTCATGGGAAATTGCTAGGTGATGAGCTGCAAGCTGCATAAATATTTGACATGTATGACCTCTAGCATCTCTCTCATTTCAAATCAACTCAAGTGGCAGGGGGGTCGGTCTCAGAACACAGATGAAAACCATTTAGCAACCGGATCTCCTGAATTACTATCAGCACCTAGACTATTTGTTGGCAATACTGTGCTAATTAGAAACTTCACTTAGACGTGTCACGAGCCAAGATTTAATGGCCCCTTTTGCGTTGAAAATGTCACTCCCTCAGCAGTGAAAGTCCAAGGCAGACAAGCGTGGCTCCATCTAAATGATGTAAAGCTATACACTGACGAGGCAGCACCACCCCCAACTGCTGATCCAGAAGCAAGACAAGAAGCAGAATTTCAGCGTGTGCAGACTCGATCGATGACGAAGGATGATAAGGCTACTAATTGATAAATGCACTTGGAAACTCCTTATAGATATTATAGCAGGTGTGCAATTCTTTTCTAGAGTCACAGGAATCTTTGAAAATGAACTTTAGAGAAATACTGATGCATCATGATTATGCCCAAATGACAACACTTGATTAAGAATTGGAAACGAGAGCAATACCCTGACTCATTTCTCACTGAGTATTTAATTGGCTAGCTATATGGTCCTCACAGATAGTGATGTGCATCGTCTTGTGCTTGCTGTTTTTGTGTTTCTCCTTCAAGCTTATCCTGCTCTTGTCAGAAGAGACATTGATATTTGCACTTTTTTACAGATCATAAAAATGGGCCAGTACTTAGAAGACTGCTTATCACAATAATTGAACAAGTGTTACAACTTCTGGAGTAAAGTGTTTATTTTTCCTTAAATTAATTACAGCAGAAATGAGTAATGTTGAAACTGGCACAATTTTGGGGAATGAGCAAGCCCAACCAATTCCAGCATGCCACGATTGGTGTGGGGTAATATTCTGGTGTATAATATATGCATGTTCAGTTTCTATGTTTGTCTTCCCATTTCTCTTGGTTCACACTCTCTATTTCATTGGTCCAGATAAGACAGTTGTCACTTTGAACCTCGCCACTCCAGGAACTATTAAAGATTTGCCCATTACTGATGAGCCAAACCCCTTGTGTTGTCTTCTCGTAGTAAAGCTGCTTTAGAGTTGTTTCCATGGGCTGCAACCATTCTGTTTACGAGACAAAGGAGGAGCATAGAGGAAGATAATGATGGGATAAACACCTATATAAATAGTACAGCACACCTAGGTAGTAACATGTGGTATCAGCACATGAAAAAGGTAGGAGAGAGAACATCTAAGGAGAGTTGATACGTCTGCGCTCACATACCCTATGCCATGAATACCTGACAAACTTTAATCTCTAGAGAAATTCCGGAACACAATGCCAGATGTCTTGTTCATCTTGCAGCATGTACAACCAGAGGACAGTTTCAAGAAAGTTCGGCCGCTCTGCGGCCACTCTGCGATGGGGAGCAAAATGGTTGTTTCCATTTCAGAATGATTATATCAAGACTAAACAGATGGAATAAGTACCTGCATGGAAAAGCAACATGCTTACATATCTAGCAACAGGACCAGAAGAGGTAGTAGTTAAGGAAAAGGAGAGACTAAACTGGATACCTTGGATGCCTAGATGCCGGGAATGACATCAGCTGCTGATCTATGGACGAGTGAAATCCAAGAAGGGATGGGAAGAAAGGCTAATGTACTGTACAGCTGACTTACTGAAGAATTAATATATACGAGAAGTACAGAAAGTGAACAATGAATGTTTGTAGTTGTGGGCTAAGAATGCCGAACTACTAATGTGAGTCGAAGATGAATCAGGTCCAATATTTGTGATCCCATTGACAAATGCAATATTATGCTTCAGAAGAGAAGGAAAGAATCATGAGGGAAATAACAGAGGCTGCAAGACTATAGTTGACCTTGCTAAAATGGGAGTGGGGACAGCTGTACTGATGGATTGATATTAGGTTTTTGGGTCCAGAGCCTACATGAAGCTGCCCAAGGACTGGGGAGGGATATGTTCCTTAGCGCTTATCTATGTTCCAGCATTAGTAATTCCAAAGAGTTACCTGAACATTGGTGAATTTCCAAAAGCATATGCCTATTTGAGAAATAGTAGAGCACCCACATTTCTCAACAGAACAAAGAGGGAGAACTATTTGTCAGCTAAATCGATAGAAGCCTTTGATGCTATTCCATATGAGTACAGATTGTGCAGCCAGATGATGGCCAATGTGAAGTGGTTGCAAATCTCTCGCTGGGAGCTCATACAGACGATCAACACTACCATAAAGGGATTCAATGCTATCAGGGAGCAATTGAGGGCCATAAAACTGATGACCCTCCAGAAACCACCAGAAACAAGCTGGGGGTAGATCGCTGTCTTCTGCGGGGGCCTCCCTTTGGAACTGCCTCCCTGCCACCTTGAAACTTGAGGAGAACCATCTACGGTTCCGGAAGCTCCTCAAGACCTTCCTCTTCGCTTCTGCCTTTGCCCCACTTCTCCTCTACTGATCTGTTTTCTCTCTCTGCCCTGTGCACCTGGCCACCCTCTGTCCTTTGGGCCTGGGTACCTGCTCAACCTGCCACCCTCCTGCACTGCCTCCGGGCCAACCCTCGGACTGGGGCCTGTATCTGTATTCATACAGTTCCCCACCCACTCTTCTTCTGCACTTATCAGATACACCCTATCTGACTAACCTAGCACTTTGCCACATACAGGCTGCACTACCACTATTTTTTCACCTTATTTATTTATTTACTTATTATGTATTTTGTTCTCTCCTATGCTCTACACTTTCCAATTTTCTCCCCCCTTCCATGCACTTACCCCCTTTTCCGTTCCCCATGCACTTCCACATTCTCAATGTCACTGGGCCTAGTAAGATCGTTGTTTTGTTTCTCCCCTGTTCCCCTCCCTTCACCTGGTCATGCTCTGAAACACCTGTGTACGAGCGCGATATAAATAAAATATCATATCATATCATATCATAACAGATATGTCATTGATCTGATCACAGCAATGGATTGTGCCAAAATCGGGCCATCATGTTGCACGTTTATAACTTCTCATGATGACGAGAGGACCTTGACAGAGGCCATAACGTTGCTGACGAAGCTGCACCATCAGATGGAAGATGAGACAGAAGACATTGCAGATGACAGTTGGTTCACGTCTATCTTCTCATGAGTTCCACAGTTTCTTGGAGCAATGCTGGTGATGATAATGTATGGGTTCTGTGTGATCAGGATAATAATTACACAGTGCAAGAAGACAGCAAAGAAGGCAGTCGGAATGAAGATCATGGTCAATGTCGAATCAGGGTATGGACCCAAGGAGTTGACAGGCAAAGATATCAGAAAATATATAGAGGCCAGCATCTGAGCACCTGAGGAAACAAAGTTCCTGCATCCAAGGAACCACAAAAAGTAGGTGGGACGATGGGTATATTGTAATCTGAATGGACATTGCAGTTACATGACCTGGAGCGTAGGTTACCATGTCAAATCAGCAGGTTCCCTGAAGGGAGTAGTAAAGATTTGGATACCAAAGAAGCACTTTTTCAAGAGAGGAAATCAAAATGTGGAGGTTAATGATGGTGTGGTCGATGAATCAACCAAAGGGGGGAGTGTAGAGGAGCATCCGAATGTCTCTGCACGAAGTCCCACCCCCATCCTTCCTATATGCTGGAAGCCAGAAATCACACCTTGCATGACACCACTGAGTATGCCTATTCGGCGGAGAGCCTTCGAGAAAAGGTATCCACTAAGAAAACCCTATCTGATGTATCCTCGTAGAGATGACAATCTCTTGGAAAAGATCCCCAAAGGAATATGAAGATGAAAGAAAGAGAAACTGGTGACGTAACAAGAGATGAGCATGACAAACTGAGAAGAGTGCCTAAAGCAGAGGATGTGTAGGCCTTATGGAATCTGATGACGAAGTAACAAATCGAGAAAACTTTTATATGCGAAGTAAAGAGTGTACGTATGAAAAGCACTGCAGCAACCCATTTAATAACTGTATAGAAGCAGCAACACACGTAGACTAAGTAATCATAGAAGCTAGCTATACATAGTGTATAAACTGCAGGCGGTGCCACCAATATATAGAATCTGGACATTGGTGTTACATAGTTACTAAGCTCAGACCCACAGAGAAAGGAGGATCTGGCATGACTCATAGGTGGTGATGGTCCGTGTGGCATAGATGGAAGCAGATTGGCTCTGCCTGTTGGAGTTCCCCCAAGATGGCATTGTGAAGTATCAGCAGCATTTTAGGCATTCCCCATGCTCTCTTAATGCTAGCTCCACCCTCTGTGCCAAATGGAGGATATCAGGAACCACGAACGGAACAGCATTGCGTTGCTACTCTTCACAGCAAACGCTCCTTCAGTTTGTTATCAAGTGATCCGTTTTTTTAGTTATCCTGCGGTTCTCTTTCTTATCATATTCCTCATCTCTTCTCACATGTATAGATTCCCGCCCTCCACATGCGGCTTCCTCGTTCAAAGTGCCAGGATCTCCGTGCCGTCTCCCTCGCCGGTACATTCCTCTTAGTGTTTAGCTTCAGTTATGTTACGGCTTTCTCTCATTTATTCCTCTCTGACATTTCCACCTTTCACGCACAGGTATAAGCTGCCTTCCCTCCTCTCACACGCCAGCGATGCATGCCACACAGCAACAGGGAACACGTCCAGTCCACTCAGGGCAAACTGCGCAGCCACAGGGAACACGTCCCGGTAGGTTCCGTCTCAGGTATTCCATCCATCTCCCTTGGCTCTGTCATCTCCTTACCCTCTTCCTCCTTAAGTACAGCCTGCTCACGACAACGGGCTGATAGCTTTTCCGTCGATCTTCCTTCTCCGCTTGGGAACAGGACCTTGCTAGTGGGATCCAGCCCTTCATTTCAGCACAGCTTCACGAAGGGTAAACACACACAGTCTCAGCTCGTGGCATTCCCCTTTTCCCCAGTGCAGGAACCTCAGTTTACTCTTTCGTTTTGTATACTGCAGTGCTTTTGGAATCCTGCCTGCTAAAACTATCATAAGGAACCTCCCAACCTGAGGGTTTCCCTGGGAACGCTATCCTCTCCCTGGCTTTCTAGCATTAAAGGGGAATAGGGTGACTAGGATGATTCTCCTTTTCTTCAAGCTGCTGCCTCCGATGCAGGTTGGTGTATTCTGAAATGCATTCAAATGTTTGGTGCTAAATCTGCTAAGTATTACAGTTAGCAACACCCAACCACCAGCATGGATCAGATGCAACAACTAGTGGCTGCAGTTCAGTCCTTAACTGTGTTCAACAAAGGTAGCAGGCGCCCCTCTCACGGAAGAACAAGGCATGATAACCTGTTCAGTGGTTGTAAACCACATTGAGGGCGGCGTATTGGTCTTGGCCAATGCTGCCCGTGTTTCAGACCGTGTGCAGGGTCTGTCGGCAGTGTCTCCTACGAGCCCTAAAGCTCTGAGATCATTGCCTAACAAGACCTTTCCTGGGACGTTTCTCTGAATGTTCACCGGAATCCTGACTGCTGTACCATTTAAAGTAAGATTTACAGGTATTACTGGAAACATGCGAGGTGGGCCGTCAGCCAACATAGTGGGCATCAGAGTAGCTCTGGCAACTTCCTCTGAGTTTACCAAGGTACAATCCACTACAGTTCGACTGCACCTACTATCCCTAAGAGCGGGAGTATCTACTCCATTGATCAGCACACTGTCTTTAAAGTAGTGCTTGGTATTATCTGGAATCCTAGCATAAGCCTCTGCGACTCTAGGCTCCCAGGAACCCAGGGAAACTAAAACTACCTCAGCTTCTATCCCGCTGGGGCAGGAGTCTGAGGAGAAGGATGCTCCTGTAATCTCTTCTTCCTCGTAGGAGGAGAAGGCCAGATTAGCGGAGTGGACCCCCAAAGGTTTAACCTTACACCGGGGATCCCCCTTCACGTGGTCAGTTGCTCCACAAGCAAAACAAGATCCATTGGGTCTGTTTACATAGGGAGGCTTACTGTAACCAGAGTTCCGTTTCAGAGGCTGACCTTCACTACCCTGTGAGTTCTCTTGTGTCTTACCCTTATTTTTCTTTTTGTGGCCCTTTTGAGAAGAAGATTTATCAGATTCTCCACCCTCCTTATCTTTAGACTTTTTCCCTTCCTCCTGCTTGCCAGGATGAGTTTTGTCCTTATGGGACACTCAATGTGACACCCATAAATCTGCGACAATGGTAAACTTCTGAGGATCTATCTCCTTCGAATCGGCCAAATGCTGCTTAAGCTCCGGGGAAGAAGATGCAAAAATATGTTCCAGCATGACAAGACTTATCATGCCTTCAAAGGTAGAAACCTTATAACCTTCGACCCAGCCAGTCAAGTTTTTTAAGGATTCGGTTACATAAGATACCCAAGTACCACCTTCTTTTTTCTAATACTCTCGGAATTGTTTTAAATATTGGGCAGGAGTCTTTCCAATCTTTAAAATGAGCGTTTGCTTTAACATTGCGAAATCCGCTCGCTCAGCCTTCGACATTTCCATAATGGCACTGCAGCCAGAATGGGGCAGTCTGCTGAGTAACCAGGCAATCTTATCAGCATTGTCAACTTGTTGAACTTCACATGCATACTCAAACGTATTCAGCCAGTCCATAATGTCATTCTTTTCCTCATACACACTGAGCAGATCTTTTGGAAACCGTGGATGAGAGGAGGCCCCAGACCCATGTCCAGGACCCTTGGATCCATTGGCAACCTGAAGCTTGGCCAGTTCCAACTGGTGATCCCTGTCTTTCTGTTTTTCGGCCTGTTCGATTCTTAGTTTGGTTATGTTGAACTCAAGCTCATTCTGCCTAAACAGAATCTCTTGCTTCTTGAATTCAAGCATGGCCTCCCCATCGACAATGGCAGAGGAAACATTAGACATCTCATCCTCCCTTTCCTCGTGGTCGCGGTGGGCCAGTGCAGCGGCAGAACCGTCGGTTCTACCAGTGAGAGCAGCCCCACCTCCTTCCGCACTGTCCTCAGAAGTTATAGCGTCAAGCTACGCTTCTTGCCACGCCACGATTCTTTGGATCATATCCATTTTGGTGCCTTGAGAGGAGACACCTCTCTCCGCACACATCTTTTTCAATGTTTCGGATTTAGAAGCATTTAAAGTTAACAAGGTATTTGTTTTCATACTTTTAGATAGGATTGTGGCCTTTTAAAAGTTATACTACGACAATTCACTACGTGTCCTGGTAGGAATAACTTGAAATGCCTTTGCTTGTGTGCAACACTGGATACCTTCAGTCGTATCCCACCGCTGTACACCAATTTGTTAAAATGGATTTCTGAACTCTGTCCTGGAGGGGCAGAGGTTCAGAAGGCCAGCCTAGTTTCTTAGAACAGGGTAACCTCTGGACAAGCCAGACCAATCAGGGTAGCGATTGTGGTGGTCAAGACTAGGTCTCAAGAGGGGTGAGGGTGACTGAAAGCCCGCAATGAGCACACAAAGCAAGGACACTTACAAATGACTCCAAGCAGGTGTTATATTAAAAATATATACACATTTATTACAAGGCCTTTGTAACATTGACCGTAGCGAGAAATCACAATAAAACTCAAGTAAACCAACACATACCAAACCAATACAATATATATACAAATACAAACGAGTCTAACGAGTTAGACGCACATAATGTGTAGACCACCTAGATGGGGAGGAAAACAGACAGTGCGAATAATAATTACACCCAGTCTGCCTTCCGAGGCACCTAACTAAAAGGAAGTCCGAGCTCTACGAAGAGTGGAGCCTTGTGCTCAAAAGTACCTGCACACGCTGGTGCCAACGGGCAAAAGGGGAGTCTCTTCGAGGGAATCAGGCAGTTTAGTTCGATGGACAAATGAAGATGAACAGAGCTCCGCGACTCAAGCGCAGCCTCCACTGGGGGCAGAAGCAGAGCGCGAGTACGGAAAGGCATGCTGTTAGACACAGTGGGGAAAAGCGATGGGCTACTGCAGGAGGGCGACCAGTTCCTAGCGATGCTACTCACCGGTCCCCGATGCAGGCAGACCCAGGTTTCTCCGCCTCCGTTTCAGTGCTGGCAGGTTCAGATACGAGCAGGGGACGTCTCGGCGTCGTGTAGTTTCCGTAGCAGCAGAAGTTGAGTTGAGGATGTCCCAAACGCAGTGAACCCACACAGTTTGTTACCACAGCAGGGCAACAGAGCGGCCGTGTGTATTTCAGCCAAATGTACACTACTCACTTCAGACCTGGGAATGCCAAGTGTACGAATCGTGTGAGAGTGACAAGGACTCGTAATACAACACAACCTGACGGCGGTTACAGAGCAAGACTCCTGGGTAGGCTGGTCAGTCTGCTGGATGGCCCAGAGACACTTCCGAAGGCTCACGTGCAGGAGATGGTGAAGATGCCGAGAATAGTTGTTCTCACTATTCCAGGGGGTCGAAGTACCAGTACAGGCCTTCTCGTTCGATCAGAGGTAGAAAGGGTTTCACAAAGCGACAGCAGTGCAGAGGAGCAGTCCTTCAGCGGGTCAGCAGCGATTCCTCAGTTCAGCCTCGTGGTTGCAGGATACTTGGCTCCTGTATTCCTTTGTTCATGAGAACTCAGGAGATCGACCTGGTAGTGGCGTTTTCAACCCCCTCTTATCCACGGTTCCCTTCGCGCCAAAACGGAGGGGACCCAATGGGAGATCCGCTCATAAAACACTCACACCATATGTGGACCTATCACGGACCACGGGGGTCCCAGGCATTCACACCACCCTAGACTCTCTGGCGCCCAGGATGTGTATTGGGACCAGACATCCCAGCCCCCATCCTGGAGGCACACACAAGGCCTGTAGAAGCCTGCAAAAGCATCTGTGTTTCGCGGGAAAGTACATGCCCAAATAAGGAAGGCCCTGGGTCGGCTCGACCTCGGGGAGGTGAAGGGGGCAAGACAGTCAGCGGACAGGACAAAGAGCCTCGTGGTCTGGCCATTTTGGGAGCCAGGCCACCATTTTGGGCTAAGCGCGAGAAACGCGCTTAAAACGGCAAAAGGAGCTCAAAAACACAAGAAACGATCGCTGCCACCAATCCTGTCCGTGATTCACTTGCACCGTTCATTTACAATCCAAAGAGAGTATCTAGGGCCTGTAGAAGACTAGAGACCCAAGAGAGCAGTAACTTAGCTTACAGTGCCCTCTTGTGCCATGTTGCGCGAAAGCTGCAACATGATAAAGAAACTACGGAAAACAACGTTTCCCGGTACTGACTGTATTAAGGGCATGTCAGTTTCCCCGTAAGAATGGAGCGAAAACCCAGAGGAGTGCGGCAGAAGGCTGCACTTCTCTGGCAAAGTCTAGATCATGGTGAAAACAACAGCAAAAAGTTTAGGGGTTGCCACATGGAAGGAAAATTACCCAGTATTAAGAAGTCTTTCCTAACAGTACGCTCCTCTAAGTGCTTAGCTTCAGTTACGTTATGGCTTTCTCTCATTTATTACTGTCTGACATTTCCACCTTTTACACAGGAATCGCTTGGCTTCCCACCTCACACATGCCAGGAACGCATACCGCACAGCCACAGGGAACACGTCCCATCCGAAAGAAGGAAAAGGATCCAAAGTTGGAATCCTTCCGTCCCCTGCACACTATCTATTTCCGCCTTTATGACTGATTTGAATGGTGATAAACACATTTTCATTAATCCACAGTTCCAATGTACAAGTTAATAAGAAATACATACAAACAAGTATTCTAAAACAAAGCCATTTAATCATGCAAAGTATATAAGCAAAGCACATCCAATAGTCCAATATCAACGGCTGACGCGTTTCGAGGTGATTCCTTTTCTTCAAAAGCCTAATAGGACTGTGGCGAGATATCACCACAAAGATAAGACATAATGGGCCTCATTACACGGTAGGCGGACCGGTGCTGGTAATCCCCTACCACCCTACTACGAGGTCCTTCAGCGGGTCCCGTCCTTAACGTGTGGTCTGCCCAGGCCTTATGGACGGTTCCCGCTGAGGGACCTCAGAGCTAATTGCGGTACCGTTATTAGCTCTTTCCCCATTGAGCCCTATCGGGGCTCAAATGGGAATGGGGAATGGTTCCCGGAATGGGGACTTACCGGTCCCGCAAAGGTCGGAATAGACCGGTAAGTCCCTATTCCGGGAACCCGGACTCCGTCGGCGGTAGGGGGTAGCCATGGCGCTAATAGTGCCATGGTTACCGCCTACCGTGTAATAAGGCCCAATGAGTATGTTATAACCCTTATTAAGGAATTTGAACATTTACATCCAAAGAGAGCATATCAAGCAGACAAATGCTTTTCAGTCAATACAATATCAACGTGTTAGGATCTTCTTGGCATAACAGGCTACTGTCAAGACTTGAATGTCGTGAAGTTAAAACTAACCTCCGTCCACAAGTACCACACAGAGAGAAATGCAAAACACTCTCTATGCAATAATTGAGGCCACAGGTGGGTGATGGTTGAAGCTTGGATCCGTGGAACACTGGAACCCCAAGGCCACTGAAAAGCAAAATGCTGATTAGTACCAGATGAGCACAGTAAACACGAGAATGCAAAAAGGCTGGAAATAGGCTTACCTAAGGCGGCAGTGATGTAGCTCCTAACCCTCAAGGGCCTAGGGTGTAGTTCCGAAGGAACACGTGAGCAGGATCCCCGTTGGATGTGGGATGCGGAGTATCAGCCGAGAGTGCAAACTCTGACTGGCCCACCTATAGCTGAGTCGTGAGGAAGACCAAAGTCAATGATAAGTATCCTGGAGGAGTCAACGGAAGCTAAGGATAGCTGAAAGGAAGTACAGAACCACCAAGACAAAGGGTAATCCAGAAGAAGTCAGAGTAGCCAGTCCGAAATCAGGTAGTCCGTGAGTTCCGAATGAAGGGTAACAAAGGCACAATCCTGAAGCAGGTCCGTGAGAAATTCCAAGGTCGAGATCCGTGATGCAGGTAAGGTTCATGATCGCCGTACAGAGCTCCGAGGAACAGCTGTGAAGCAAGGAACCGCGGGCGAGTTAGCGTTTATATAGTAAACGCTTCTGCGTCACGTGACCCGCACTTGTGACACGTGACCGGGAGCGAAGCGGAACGTGACACAGAAGCGATCGCCCACGGATGCCTTCTCCCATGCGCCATTGCAGGCGCCAACGAAGAAAGGGAGAGGACCGGGACCAAAGGCTGCGTCCACCAGATCCCGCACAGGTTTGCAGACTCAGAGGGAAATGGGGAGACCGCTGCTCACGTGACCCTGGACCTATGTGAGTGGTAGATGTGGGGAACAGAGGGACAGTGGGCACTGTGGTTGCTGAGGGTGCTACTGTGGGTGTTGAGGATGCAATGGAACCACTTGATGTTGTGGATGCATGAGTATGGTGTGAAGCTGACGGAAGCGTGACAGAGCCCCCCCCCAAAGGCAGGACGGATGATCCCTATGAAAGCGGGAGACCAGATGGGGTGCATGGATGTCCTTAGCAGGGACCCATGAGCGCTCCTTGGGCCCATAACCCTCCCAATCCACCAAGTACTGCAAACCACCCTTGAAGATACGAGAACCCAGGATGCCAGATACCACAAACACATCCGGGGAAGCCGAAGAAACTGGAACAGCAGGGGAACGAAGGCGAGTAGGGCCAGGACATGGTTTGAGCCAGGAAGTATGAAATACCGGGTGAAGCTGCCAGGACCGCGAGACCAAGAGCTGATAGGCCACGGGCTTGATCACCCACGAGACAACGTAGGGACCAACAAAACGGGGGAGCAGTTTTCGACAACCCGGCAACCGAAGATGCTGAGAGGACAACCAGACCTTATCCCCACAGAATAGGTCGGAGCCGCTGCCCGCTTCCGATCCGCCACGGCCTTTGAAGATGCCTGAGCTTCCCTGGGGTGAACCAGAGTCTGCGAGTGGATGGCAGCAACGTCACAGACACAGGCAGAAGCGAATGGGTTGCCCAAAAGCGAGAAAACAGGGACAGGCAAAATCCGGGGATGCTGACCATAGAGAGCATAGAACGGGGAAAAGCCTGTGGAGGTATGTACAGCGTTGTTGTACTCGAATTCAGCTAGGTGCAGGACGCGAAACCAGGACTGTTGATGCTGAATTGTCAAACAACGTAAGTATTGCTCAATGGTCTGGTTGACTCGCTCGGTCTGCCCGTCTGTCTCCGGATGGTAGGCTGAGGAGTAACGTGAATCTATCCCCATCAATTTAGTCAGGGCCCGCCAAAGGCACGAGGTGAATTGGGACCCCGTATCGGAAACCAACACAGAAGGCAAGCCAAACAAACAAACCACAGACCTGAAAAACAACCCCACCAGGACAGGGGTGGAAGGAATGCCCACACACGGAATGAACCGTGCCATCTTTGTAAATGAGTCGACCACTACCCAGATGAAGTCGAAACCCTGTACCCTAGGTAGGTCCGTCACAAAATCCATGGTAAGGGTGTGCCATGGCTTAGGGGGTATGGGTAGAGGTCGCAGTAGACCCAAAGGCCGCCCCTTCCGCTGTTTACACTGGGCGCACACAGAGCAGGTGTTCACGTTGCACTCCACATCCCGTCTCTTGGATGGCCACCAACACCACCGTTGTAAGGGTGATAGGGTCTGTCTTTGCCCAGTATGTCCGTTTATAGCCAGATCATGGGACCACTCCAGAGCGATGTTACAAGCATCTGTTGTGGGCAAAAACAATCTATTCTGAAAAAAGGGCAACCCTTTGTGCAGCACCAAATCCCATTCCGTGAGTAGGTTCGGGTGCCCGGATACCCAAGTGCGGATATAGTACAGGAGAGGTAGAGAAGGAGTACCTAAACATATGAAGTTACGTTTATCCAGTAAGGACTCAGGGTAGACCGGCAGCGAAACACCACCAGGGGAGCCAGATAAGGCGTCTGCCTTCCCATGGACGGTTCCTGGTTGGTGTTTTATTTGGAAATCATAGGTGGCAAAAAACAAGTGCCATCTAACCTGTCTGCTCTTGACGCATTTGAGTAAGGCCAGATCTTGGAGGTTTTGGTGGTCTGAATACACAGTTGTACGATGTTTATCACCCAAGAGATGGTGTCGCCACACTTGGAATGCATCCTTAACCGCCAACAACTCTTTTTCAGTCACCATGTAGTGGCTTTCCGTGGGGGTGAACCTACGAGAGTGGAATGCGACGGGATGTAAGCGGCCTGTGGAGGGGCACTCTTGAGATAGAATCGCTCCCAGGGCAAAGGAAGACGCGTCTGCCTCGATTACAAATGGCAACTCGGGGTCTTGGTGTTGAAGGACCGGGGCAGTGGTGAAAGCTGTTTTCAGGGTATCGAATGCTAACTGTTGTTCCTCTGACCATAGGTATGGGACGCGAGAACTAGTCAGAGCGGTGAGAGGCGCCACGATAGAGGAGAACCCAAAAATGAAACGCCTGTAAAAGTTAGCGAATCCCAAAAACGACTGTAATGCTTTGAGATTGGTAAGGACCGGCCAGTCCAACACCACTTTGACCTTGGCCTGATTCATGGCTAAACCGTCTGGCGTGATATGGAACCCCAGGAAGTCGACCTTGTCGACATGGAACTGGCATTTCTCGGGCTTTGCAGATAGGGAATGCTTACGTAACCTAGCCAATACCTCCCATACATTCAAGATGTGTTCCTCCATAGTTTGTGAAAAGATGCGGATATCGTCTAAAAAAACTACCATGAATACATCTAATATGTCGCTAAAGACTTCGTTCATAAAACGCTGAAACGTAGCCGGAGCGTTGCATAGTCCAAATGGAATGACCATATATTCATAAAGCCCATAGCGAGTGCAAAATGCTGTTTTCCACTCGTCCCCTTTTCGGACACGGACCAAGTTGTAGGCACCTCGGAGATCTAGTTTGGTATACACTGGTGCATGTGTGAGGCGGTCCAACAAGGGGGTTATCAAAGGTATGGGGTACGGGTCTTTTTTAGTGATGGCATTAAGCCTACGGTAGTCCACACATGGGCGAAGGTCCCCTTCTTTCTTGGGGACAAAGAAAATCCGACTGGCTGCTGGGGACAAGGATGGACGTATGTGTCCCAGCTGTAGGGATTTCTGTACATAAGTTCTCAGTGCTTGCTCTTCAGAAGGGGACAACGAATAAATACGGCCCGTTGGGACCACAGAATCAGGGAGCAGCTCTATGGGGCAGTCGTAAGGCCTATGAGGTGGGAGAACCTCTGAGAAACCCTGGTCGAAGACCTCTCGGAAATCCTGGTAGACCTCCGGAATGCCCCCAACCACTAGACCCACTACATGACGGTCCACTGTGGGAGCTCGGGATTCCTCCAGTGTGAGCTGTGCAATGGCGCCCAGAGCTTCTGACGGTGTTTTATCCCCTTGGGTTGACAAGAGACAGAAATCCTGACAAACATCAGACTCAAAAAACACTGAACCCGTTTTCCAGTTAATAAGCGGGTTATGCTGTCGTAACCATGGTATGCCCAATATGAGACCAAACTGTGGCATGGCTATCAGATCGAAACTAATGGTCTCCTTATGTGTGGTCTGGATAACAAGGGTGAGGGGAGCGGTCTGCTGTTTGACGGGACCAGACACCAGGGCTGTACCATCCACAGCTTGTATGGGTTCAGGACATGTTTTGGTTACTAAAGGGAGGTTCAGAGAAATGGCCAGTAAAATGTCTATGCAGTTCCCTGTTGCCCCTGAATCAATGATGATATTAACAGGATGTGTGATGTTTGGGGCGGGTTGTAGGGTTGCCTGTACAATAATGGGTCTGATGCTGCCAAAAGCGTGTACTGAATCTGGGGAGAAACAGTAAGCGCTCCATCCAGTCCCCGGACCTATGATCGAGCTGTCCGAAAAACCTGGTTCTTGGGTTTCGGATGACGTGGACATTCCTTCACAAAGTGCCCAACCAAGCCACAATAGTAACAGGCATTATCTACCGTCCTGCGTTCCCTTTCTGTTGGCGTGACTGGACTGCGGATTCCCCCTACTTGCATGGGTTCCGCTGGTGAGTGGGAAGAGGAAGGTGCAGTAGTCAGGACAGGAGAACCAGAGAACCCGGCCTCGGCTCTACGTTCAGACCAGCGTGCATCGACCTGGAGAGCCAAGTCCACCAAGTCGGGGAACTGAGTGGGCAAGGATGGGACAACTGAAAGGGCGTCCTTCATGGTGTTATTCAAACCCCTATAAAATACCACCGCACTTTTACATTCCGGCCATGAGGTTTCTGCTGACAGCTGGTTGAAGTGGGTGATGTACTCTATGAGTGTCCCTCAACCCTGATGGAGCTCCAACAACTCCAAATCTCGGGACTGAACCTTGTGACAAAGACACGTGACATTTCTGCCACCAGGAGGTCGAAGTCATACAAGATAGGACTATCACTTTTGAGGAGGGGGTTAGCCCAGCTAGCTGTAGTGCCTGCCAAATGAGACAACATAAAGGCCGCTTTAGTGGTGGAATCAGGGAAAGCGACGGGCCTACACAGGAAATGCAGCTTACATTGGTTGAGAAAAGTGCAAAACTTTCTGGAGTCCGCCTGGAACCTTTCGGGGGCTGCCAAAGGGAAAGGAGATGGAAGAACCATGGGGGTGGGGTTTGGTATGTTGGGAGCCTGGGGAGGAGGAGGGGGTGGTGTTGCATCCCAGAATTCGGCATCCACTGGGTGGGGGTGGCGGATGCTCTGCATGGAATCCAGGCGGTGGCGAATGGCTGTGGTGGCAGCAGCCATGTCGGCTCTTAGTACTGTGATCGCCTGGAGCATTGCGGCTATGGGGTCTTCCGGATCCCTCCATAACCCACACGACACAGTCTGTAAAGTTAAAACTAACCTCCGTCCACAAGTACCACACAGAGAGAAATGCAAAACACTCTCTATGCAATCATTGAGGCCACAGGTGGGTGATGGTTGAAGCTCGGATCCGTGGAACACTGGAACCCCAAGGCCACTGAAAAGCAAAATGCTGATTAGTACCAGATGAGCACAGTAAACACGAGAATGCAAAAAGGCTGGAAATCGGCTTACCTAAGGGGGCAGTGATGTAGCTCCTAACCCTCAAGGGCCTAGGGTGTAGTTCCGAAGGATCACGTGAGCAGGATCTCCGTTGGATGTGGGATGCGGAGTATCAGCCGAGAGTGCAAACTCCGACTGGCCCACCTGTAGCTGAGTCGTGAGGAAGACCAAAGTCAATGATAAGTATCCTGGAGGAGTCAAAGGAAGCTAAGGATAGCAGAAAGGAAGTACAGAAGCGCCAAGGCAAAGGGTAATCCAGAAGCAGCCCGAGTAGCTGGTCCGAAATCAGGTAGTCCGTGAGTTCCGAATGAAGAGTAACAAAGGCACAATCCTAAAGCAGGTCCGTGAGAAATTCCAAGGTCGAGATCCTTGATGCAGGTAAGGTTCGTGATCGCCGTACAAAGCTCTGAGGAACAGCTGTGAAGCAAGGAACCGCGGGCGATTTAGCGTTTATATAGTAAACGCTTCCGCGTCACGTGACCCGCACTTGTGACACGTGACCGGGAGCGAAGCGGAACGCGACACGGAAGCGATTGCCCACGGATGCCTTCTCCCATGCACCAGGGCAGGCGCCAACGAAGAAAGGGAGAGGACCAGGACCGACGGCTGCGCCCACCAGATCCCGCACAGGTGTGCCGACTCAGAGGGAAACGGGGAGACCGCTGCTCATGTGACCCTGGACCTATGTGAGTGGTAGAGGAGGGGAACAGAGGTACAGTGGGCAATGTGGTTGCCTAGGGTACTACTGTGGGTGTTGAGGATGCAATGGAACTGCTTGATCTTGTGGATGCCTGAGTATGGTGTGAAGCTGACGGAAGCGTGACAGCTACATATACAGAGACATACTAGGATGTCCAGTTGGAAACTACATAGGTACGTGATGACGGAAACTAGTGGTCCAATTGGGTACAGACAACAGATCTACAATAGGGCCTCGGTATATGTGTATGCACATTTGCGTAACGGTTGTGAAAGACATCCTAGCATGTCTCTGGACAAGAAAATGATCAGTACCAAATGTGAAATAGTTGCGAGTCAGGATGAATTCTATGCACTTGCCTATAGTGTCAGAGCATTCTTACATGCCTCAGTGCCATCGATGTGGGTAATGTTTGTGTAGAGTGACTCCACATTCATGGTTGCCAGTAATGTGCCCCTTGGGAGGGGGGTTATATCATAAAGTTTGTTGAGTAGATCAGTCGTGTCCTCGACATAGCTGGGTGTCACTCTTACCAGTGGCTTTGAGTTCTTCTCGACCCAGCCAAAGATATTGGCAGTCAGAGCAGGCAGAGTGCCTGTCCCAGAGATGATTGGGCGCCCAGCGTGGTTTTCTTTGTGTATTTTGGGGAACATGTAGAAAGTGCCAGGTATTGGGTTAAATGGTACGAGGCCCTGAATATGTTGCTGGAAGTCATTCAGAAGTTTCTTGATGATCTTTTTGAGTACTCTTTTGTATTGTTTTTCGTTGGGTCTTCCTGCAGCTTTTTGTAATATGGCATGCTTCCTGCATACAGTCACAGGTGTTCATTATGAAAACTACTCCTCCTTTGTCTGCTGGTCTTATTGTAATACTCTTGTTACTGTTCAGAGATTTTTTAGTCCCCCTTTCTGGAGGGGTCAGGTTAGAGGACTGTTTAATGCCTTTGTCCAGTATGGATGATATTGCTCTATGTCCGAAGCTTTCAATGTATCGATCCAGTTTTGAGTTGCATCAAATGTCCAGAGTCCAGTTGGAAGTTTGTTTTCTGGATTTATTTGTGTCCCAGTTGTTGACAATTGTATTGCTGTACTGGCTTCCAGCCAGTTTGTCATGAAATAATTCCTTTAATCTGAGTTGTCTGAAGAAGGTCTCAAGACCGCTGCACAGTTCTATTTTGTCAATGGGTTTAGAGGGGCAGAATGTGAGCCCCCTTGACAGCACTGCATGTTCTGCCTTTTTTGGGGTGTAATCTGAGAGACTGACTACAATAACCAAAAGGAGGGATTGGTATAAACTCACAACATTCACATGTGTACCATTAAGAACAAACTAAACACTACAACCTTTAAATCAATTATAGGTTGTGAACCCAAAATAGGTTAATAACACATATCATATTTTTTTTCTTATACTCAAAAGCATCAATATCATAACAGAAATATAAAACACATATGCACATGTCACAATACAATATACAAAAAAACATTAACAATTGCATAAAAAACAAAGAATACATTTTTTCAGGTAAAATACTTGAAAACTCTCACAGTGCCAAATTAATTGTCGTGAGTAAACACTGAGACCACATTAGCCCGACTTATATATGTTTCTGTCCCGGATGTTTTACATTAACTGGACATTCCTCCGGGGCAGTCATGTATCCTGTGCTTTTAAGTAACGTTTCCTTTCCACTTTCAATGCTAATTCTTACATTTGTTTCAAACCGCCACTCCTGTGTCTTTATCAACAGCCTGAAGGCATAAATCCCTTTCGGCCAAATTGACAATGCAATTCTTGATTTGATATTCACTGGCAGTAACACGGGACAGCTTCCAGAAGGTAAACCTCATCTGAAAGAATCAGGTAACATAATTTCCATAAACAGTACGCCTGCACCAGGTCGAGATCCTTAATGTTCTCGTTTATCTCTGAAAAATATATATAGATGTCTGTAACCCAAACGATGTTGTACTCGTCCAAATGGGGTAAACAAAAAACACCCTACGATTCTCGTAAATGCCGTTATCCTTATTCTCGTAAATCAATGGTGCTGCTACTAGCCAGGCAACAACTTTGTTTCCCCCGTTTGGACAAGTACAACAGTGTAGTTATGGTTAAGTTGCTCATCTCATGGCAAAAGCACTTTTTGGGTGGTTTACACCTTTGCTCCCCCGGGACGAATCCTTACCAAACTTTGCAAAAAAAAGTATATTACCCGCTCAGAATTTTTATGGCATGTTTGGTGAGGTTTTGCAAGGGAGGGCAAAGTTATAGGGGCGTCCCAACATTTTTTCTTTCTCCATAGACATAATGGAAAAAGGTGCTCACGCCTACAGCCCAAACCGCTAGACGGATTGTCACCAAATTTGTGCCAGGAGCAGCGGCATGGTCCCGAAAGCGTGCTTTTGTAAATTTAATGTGTAAATCTGTCCAGTAGTTTTTTTTAAAGTAGGTCCAAAAAAATGTGTGATATCTGGCTCTGCTTCGTGGACCCATTCCCGTGTTCGGTCTGCGGACAGGCATCCGTTTGCCCTAGAGGGTGCTGTGATGTCCGCGTACATCGGACACAACCGCTGATTGGATGGTGAAAAGCGTGAAGTGAGTCACATTTTTGGAAACGCCCACCATGTTGGATTTGCGGACATCCTCCGGTGTCCGCGGACACAGCGGTAGAAACATAAAAAAACACAATATCGCACTTGTCAAACTTATCAAACAATCTCTGGGGAGGTTAGGGGTGATGAGGATGGGATATGGCCGTAAGAAACTAAAACACTGGTGTTTTTCATCCCCGAAGTCTGGGAACAGTCAGGATGTTCGTGGGCAGTCCTGTGATGTTCGCGAACACTTCAGATGTTTGGGGACTTCTATGTCTATTTCTGCAATAGAGGGTTGGTGAAAAGCAGTTCTTGGATGGCTTATAACATTGGCGCCAATTAAACGAAACTGCATGGAAAGTGTTGAGCTGTTTTGTCAAGAGGGAACACATTTAGAGGGGTGGGTCCCAAAATATTGTAAAGGCTTATAAATGTGGTGTCCTTTGACGAATCTGCACAAAAGTTTGCAAAACAATTGTTTTTGTAAAGTGTGGTGGGATTTTCTGAGGGGGCTAAATTAGAGGGGGGTCTCAACATTGTAAGATGGTGTATAACGTTGTTGCCATTTGACAAATGTGGACAAAAGTTTTCAGAAAGATTATAGACCCAACCTTCAACGTTTGTGTAAAGACTGGGTGGATTTTGTCAAGTGGGGGCTAAGTTATATGACTTTTGTATGTACATACATTTTGGCAAAAATAAAACATGGGCGGATTCCAAGCAAACTCATGTAAGGAGTATTGGCAAGGACTTTAAATCATGGTTTTGCAAATGTGCCCGTGTTTTATTTTTTGACAAGTGTCATAATGTAGGTACAAAAAATAGTGATATACCTTTGGTGACAGAGGTATAGCCTGTGGCCATGGGCAGTGGCCAGATTGTCCGGATTATGCTATAAAGTCATGACCTGGACAATCTGGCTACTGGCCATGACCGCGAGGGACGAAACAATTGTGTTAAAGTGGCCATGTCCACCTGGGACCGGCTATGTGGTAATGTTATTCGAAAGTAGGATAGGTTTGAAAGGGGTAGAAAATGCGCTCGTGATAATATGGTCATAGGGTTCTGACTCTGCCTTCTGCAGGCTGCCATGGAAAGGGAAGAGGAGCTCTGTACAGAGCCCAGCCTTCTCTTTCCATGGTGGCCATCTTGGAAAAGGATGATCCTTCCTGTTGGAAGAAAAATCTATTTTTTAGCTTTGTGAACCAGGGGTACTAATGCCCTTTATCGCCCATTGCAGGGGTTGCAATGTAGGATAATGGTCTGGAGCCTTCGTTATTTATTTGTTTATTTATTTGTTTATAATGCGCCGATGCCCACAGACATCAGGGCGCACACAGACACACTTTGCTTGGGCTGATAACTTGGGATGCCGGGGCGTTATCCCCAGTTCCGGTCCCTGGAACGGGGGATAACCGTCACGTTATTCCCATTAGCATAACACAAAATGCTAATGGAAATGTTGGAAAAATGTATTCAGTCTATGTACTTTACTGAGAAATGTAAAGTAGATGGAGTCTATAAGATTTTTTTTTAGTTCTATTTTGTAACTGTGAAAGGTGGTTCCTAAAGGAACCTTTCATTTGTCGTTTTAAAAAAAACAAAAATGTGCCTGGCCTAGATATTTCAGTGAAGAAAAACAAGTGAGCATGATATGTGATGTCATCAGTAATGTCATCAATGACATTTGCAAAGTCATCTTTGATGTCCTGGGTGTTAGTCTTAGCGGTGCACGGTGGTGGCGTGAGTTATGGTTGCTTAGCTAACCATAACTGGCGAATTTCTGAGGTTTTTTGGTTTTACTTGTAACCATAACGTCCCTTTAACAACGTTTTTTCATTGAATTTCATAGGTTTTTATTAGTGCAACTTGACCATAACGCCCCTTTAACAACGTTTTTTAATTGAATTTCCTAGGTTTTTATTAGTGCAACTTAACCATAACGTCTCTCATTTAAATATATATAGATGGAGTTGTGAATGTTAGCATGCCGACACCTGGATGGATCTCTAAACACTAGCCTGCGCCGCATCTACATAAAAGTGTGAATGTTGGCATGACCACACCTGAATGGAGTCCTAAACATTGGCCCTGCGCCGTGTCTAAATAATTTGGCATTTATATAGCGCTACGAACCCTCAGGTATCTGAGCGCTGCTTATTATTACCCACGGTGTGTGGTGCTCATTTATCGACCTCGGAAGGATGAAACGCTGAGTTTGGCGCTGCCGGGATTCGAACCTGCGTTCGCAGGCTCTGCACTGATGTCAAAGCGAGCGCTCTACTCGCTGTGCCACTCTAGATGGGAATGTGAGGGCCAACAAGTGCCACACTCAGACAGAACTGTGAATTTTAGCATGGTAAAGGTTAGGTAACTCACTAACCAATATAAGCTCAAACTCTGCATACTTATCTCACTCAAAAAACTCACACAACCATCTCTCGCACAACAACCCGCATGCACTTCACAACACTGCAGCAACACAGAAGCCGGAACAACAGCACACGCGGACTGACTCCGATCCGATACCCGCACTAAAGCTCAGCACCCGGTGTATACTGAGTTGAAGCTGCCAACAGAACACCACTCCTCTCACTATCCTACTCCCTTCTTCACCTTACTAACCCATCCCACCTTTATCATTTACAGATCCGTCTGAGCGCCTGGGGACCAATTCCGTTGGTGACGGTGCGCGGTACAAATACCTTTAACATTTAACATTTAACGTATATATATATATATATATATATATATATACCTCTCTTTCCCAGTGCAGTGTGCTCTCAGTGTGGTTTGCTCTTTGTCATCTCTCTCCCTCTTTCTCTACTGTATGTTTATATATATCTCCCTTTCTTGCGTAATTTACAGCAATATGTTCTGCTTTGGGGTTATGTAGTAAAATATAATAATATTATAACATAATTTTCTTTCTTGCTCATTTAATTGTTTGATCACCATCTGACGGAGAATTCGCTGGGACTTCGAAAGCGTATGCCTCTACCATCTCAGCATTATATTTTCAGTTAATCCAATAAAAGGTATCAAAACGTGGATTTTGTGATAATTGTTCTTAACAGATGTGCCCCATGAAGCCGCCCAATTTAAGAAGGAGGTGCTGGACTCCAGCATGTAGTGTGTGGCATTTTCCACCACAGAAGCATGTCACCATTCTGCTCGGAGGCATGCTACATGGCACTGTGTGCATTCATTATGCTATGCTGAGGTACTGGGATTTCATGCACCTTTCTCTCTCCCTCTCTCAGTGTCTCTATGTCATCTTTCCCAAACTATCATGCTCTACTGTATGTCTTTATCTCTTTCTCCCCCTCTCTATGTTTCTCTCTCTCTCTCTCTCTCTCTCTCTCTCTCTCTCTCTCTCTCTCTCTGTCTGCCTCTCTCTCTCTCTCTGTCTGTCTCTCTCTCTATCTCTCTCTCTCTCCCCCCTTCTCTCTCTCTCTCCCTCCCTCTCTCTCTAATTAAAAACAAGGAACTTCATCCATAGTACAGTGTTTGTATGGTCTAGTTCACGGGGTATCCCTTGTTGATTTCTGGGATATCCTTGGTTAAAAGGTGGTCGACCGGTTTCGATGATGGCTATTTATCATCTTCTTCAGGACTGTGATTTTAGCTTGTCTCGGGGAGATCAAGGGTAGGTGAGGGGTGCGGAGGCCATCATCCCATCTACCTTATAACAGCTCCGGCGTGTGCAGGCTGTTAGCCGTGTTTGAGCAAGAACCACAGCGTCCTGAGGCTACCCTTGATCTCCCTGAGCCAAGCTAAAATCACGGTCCTGAAGAAGATGATAAATAGCCATCATTGAAACCAGTCGACCACCTTTTAACCAAGGATATCCCAGAAATCAACCAGGGATACCCCGTGAACTAGACCATACAAACACTGTACTATGGGTGAAGTTCCTTGTTTTTAATTATTTTTTACAAACACTTTGTGTTTTTTTTTTAACCATTAACGAGTGATTCTTCTGAAACAAAACAGCCAACCCAGAAATGGGCAGCAGTCCCATACACCCTACGCCTAAGGACAGAAGCCCCCATATAGTATGAGGAATGTTCTGTGAATATCGCTCTTTGAGGTCATCCATTAATTGGCACCAGAGCAAGAACCAGCCTCCACACTGAAAAAAGGTGGACCCCAAAAAGTGTTCATGTGTGTTAAAACATTGTTCCAATTAACACTTCGGGAAAAAACTTTGAAGTATAATTCATCGCCTCCCTGAATGCGATCCAGTAAGATAAGATGGTCATCACTTCCCATGGGTTTTGTTGTGGTAAATAGCTCACCTTAACTCTCTGTTAACTCAAGTTTTTTTCAGTGAATTTAAAGGGCTTCATTATGCTATATTTTCTTTAAAAAAGCCTAGCTCTTCCACTGTGGCCCATGCCCATGTTGCAACAATGACTTATAAAAGGTCAAGCAGGGTGGGAAGATAGCTCAGGGACAATACCCTTGCCTTCGAACCAAGACAACGCCTGTTAGGCAGAATCACCTGCAGTACTCTTTGGGAACACTACAGGCAATTAAGACTACAAGTGTAAGCACAATTTCACCTTTGATACAAGTCTGTACTACACAGTAAAGTGGTAGTGATGGCTGAGCAGCCAGACTTATCTCAAGAGTTTAAGTGAGCAGTAGAACAAGTTACACAAAGGACCAACTAATACAGTGATTCAAACAAACACTTACTCAATGTTTCTTGGTGAAAGAATATACATTTATTTACTTAGTCAGTTAGAAAACATTACACTAGCATAAGCAGCTCAATATCACACACTAATACACCACAAAAATACAACCGGTAAGTAAATGAACAAGTTTAGCTCCCCTGAAGTGGGATACTTAATAAAGGGGTAAAAAGACAAGGTTATAAGAATAGGCAGCCCAAATACATTCGTGGGCAGGGCAAAGGGTTTCAGTTATCTACAACCAGCAATTCTTCTCAATAGGCCTGGGTCAAAGTCAATGGTTCAGAGTCTTTGTATAGGATAGCACAGTTCTGGTAGGTAATGGTTAAGTCTTTGCCACAGAGTTTAGAAGAATTTGGCTAGGTGAAAAGTTTGATGAATGTTTAGGGAAGGACAAGCCTTCGTAGTTAAGGAAAGTTTCACACACTTTCTCGATGGCCGAAAAGATTTCCGGACCGCGTTTGCACAGTTCCTTGTCAATGAAGAAGAGCTGTAGCTGAGGCAGTTGTTCCTGGCAGTTGGAGCAGATCTCGCTGTTCCTGCGCTTCAGTCATGGGGACAAGAAGGAGGACGTCAGGAGGTTCCTGCACTGCCGAGGGATCAGGCAAAAGCTTTAGAAAGACGTTGGTTTAAGGTGTGAGTGCCTTAAAGTCCACAAGCTGGTTTCCTTCCCTCTGGCTATCCGGTTTTCAACAGCACTCTGATGAAAATTCAACCAGATGGGCACGGTGTCCAGGTGGCTTGCGAGTTGGTTGTTCCCACCAAACTCAAGGGAAGAAGTTAACCTTGAAGGGCTTCTCTGTCGATGTTGTTTCAGGCAATTTGGACCTGCAGCAGGGCTTCACTGGTCGTCCAGGAGTTGCAGCAGTCCTCTTCCTTCAGCTCATCTTCGGTTCTTTCGTTCCAGTAGACGACTCTGCTTTCCAAGTCCCAGAGACCTGCTTCTAAACAGTTTTCCCCCATTCATTGCAGCCTGGCTGTCAATCACACATCAGGGTGACTGTCCTTGCTGGACAGCCAGCCGGCCAATCACGCCAGAGTGCTTTCAGGTCTCCTAGAAGACTATGCACCTCCCTCACATCCTGTCCATCCCAGACACTCAGGCGCCAGAGGAGGGCTTCAGCACTGAAGCCCACCAAAGGCCAACAAACAAAGGGATCAAACCTGGTTTGGCGCGCAGAGTTAAACACAAGAAGGACTTTTCCTAAAAGAAATGGCGAAAAAACATGACCGCAGTCTGTTTTTACAGATAGGTCTGGGGCGCCATATTGAAAAACATGGCTTACCCGATTTTTAGCTACCGTTGTTAGCGGTCGGGAAAAATCACGGTAGTTGATCTAAACCACTCTCACCAGCCATTTAAAGTAGGAAAAGGTAACATTTGACTGTTACATAAGTGGTTTGACTCAGGGGAAGATAGGCAACCCCTCCAGCACTCTATATTAAGATAGGGTGTGCTCGGCCAGTACATTTGAAGAGTCTAGTAAAGTCAATTTAACTTTACATGCTCTGGGAGACAGTAGTCAGTCCCAGAGAAGGTATTTAAACCTCAGGAAGTCTGAAAGACATCCCTATGTCACTACACTGAAGGTGCTGTGTGACACAGAAAAATATGATGTCACTGGAGTTGTTTTAAAACTCCATAACCAAAGAACACAAAAGTAAAACACACATCAAAATACACGGAAGAGTGAGAAAAAAGGCTCTCAATCTTCCCAGGTGAAAAAATCAAATCGTAGAAATCCAGCAAAGTTGCTGGGGGTCGCAAAAGGTAAGGAAAATTAGCACATATTGAGAATTCTCCCTAACGACGCCAAGCAGCACAGGTTCAAAACTTGGCCCTGAGCTTGGGGGCTGGACTCCAGCACGAAGTGCGATATAAGAACCCAATTAATTTTTTTTAAGACCCCACCCATCTGCCCACCTTAAAGCTCTCTTAACTAATGTTTTTTCACTGAATTTCATAGCTTTTGTTATACTATAGCTTCTTCGTGGCCAATAGCCATGGTCTTTGGGCGTGGCTAGTCGCCACTACCGATGTTGCACCAGTGATTTTAAAAGAGGGAAGGCCACTGGTCATGGCCTTTGGCTATGACCAGTGGACCTGGCCTGCTGGGCGTGGCCATAGCCCCCAAGGGAGCACAGGATCCACTACCTTTCAGCCATTTCCATTGGGCCACAAGTCATGGCTGTGTCCATTATATTCCACTTGCCACAGTTGTGTTCACTGAACATGTAGCGCCAGGTATTCCAAAAGACCCATTACTCCCTGCCAAGTAAATGTGATCTGTGCAGCTTTAAATGACTGTGCAAGAAACTTTTTTCCCCTCTTCCTATTCCCGCAATAATTTCCAGGTTATCACCCCCTAGTATGCTGATTGCTACAGTAACTTAGCATTTGCCGATTCCCGCGGTAATGAGAAAACGCTTGAAAATTAAAAAGGTTGTTTTGTCCTCACAGGTACTCATCAGGTGTCCCCCTCATCTTTTCTTGATCCCCCCACTCACCTCCAAAGTGCTTTCCCTCCCAGACCTTCTACCATTACCCCCTTTCACTCTTCAGTTTGTGTGATGCAGTTTCTTTTCCGAGCCTGTCTAGCAATGTTACCACAGTAATCCTGTGAGATTACCCCAGGATTCCCCTGATAAACCAAAAATATTGTACCCCAAATGGCCTCCCCAGCCCCTCACAAATCTCCCACTACACATGTTGTCCTCTTTCACCCTCCACACCTCTAGCCTGATGCAAATACACCCCTTTTCCTCCTCCAAATAGCATTTTGAGCACTCTTGATTTTTGGCTTCTCTTAGTATTACTGCAGGAATCGCTAGCATGGAGCAAAAACAAAGGATGGATTTTCATTTCTGAAATGCCTCTTACACTCCCTGCTGCAAAGCACCATGGGAGATATCTAAACGTTTTTGAGAGCAGGGGGAGCCCCTTCTACGTCAAATATTTTAGAAACTACTGGATGGATTAATCCCAAAATAGCAAAAGGCTCATCTGCGGTGTTTTGTGCATAAATTGTTTCTTATTTGGTCCAAATCCGTCCAGTGGTTTTGTGCAGAGGAGTTTGGGAGGGGCAAGACAATATTTGTGTGGGAAAATGTAATCCAAATCCATCCAGCAAATCAAACGTTTTTAGCAATAGAATTTTGGGAAAAGTCAATGCACACAGGTTTTACCTTAACTATAGTACACCGACTGCCACCATATAACAATTGGTAGATTGGTACCATCCTGATTATTGTTCCCTGCAAGCTGTGTGGATATGCCATCATCTCTCTGTCAACACATTTATAGCCTTGTCCCATTCAGCCTCAGACATGTCACTATAAAATAAGATGCACTTATATCTCAAGGAAGCAAAGAAACACTTGGATACAACTTTTATGCAGGCATGTGTAAATAAGAGTCACAGAAGTCACACTTAAAGCAACACTAATTCAAGGCTGTGTGTAGTGGTTAGCTATCCAAATAAAGGTTTATTTTTAACTGCACAGTTAATCAAACAGAATACAGTGTCGCAATTGGATAGCTCAGCGTCTTAAAAGAATAACTGTGACACGTGCTAGCCTGCACTTTCCAAGTTCATATTTCAGCAGGGCTGAATCAGCCTTCATAGTTCTGAAGTTGATGAATTAAGTACTTTTACATTTGGTAGCAATTGCTGTTTTAGCAGTTCTTAGACACAGGATGCAGGCATGAAGCACTATACATCAAAATATGATCAAAAACCAACTATTCTCCCTGGATACAGGAAACTCTAGGCTGAGTATTTTTAAACAAAATGATAGGCATGACATACATAAAACAATCAGGTTGACTCTAAATATGTAGCTCTGGGTGTGGGGCATCCAGTCTGCCTGGCCCATATCACAAACACTGCTCTCCAGTTGTACCTTTGGGAATATAGCACATTAGAGAAAGACAAAACAGAGGTGGAATAAGGAAGGCTTCTGGCAGGGGATATTGTGATGGAAATGCCATTCTGCAGCTCACATTAGCAGCAGTTTGCACAGATTGCATACAGGTTGTACCAAATAGGCCCATGACCCTAGCTACTTGTGGAAGACGACATATGTTCAACGACCATGCTGTGATCTTTGAGAGATTTTCAGTGTATACAGTCTCCAGATTTTCCCTCCAAAACGTTTTGATGGTAAGAACAGCAAGGTGTTCGCTGAGCCCAGCTGCATCCAGAATACCTCATCATCAACATATCTATGCCCAACATACAAACTTAAAGGGAGAGTTTCCGCATCTCCGATTCACGGTGCTGCTGGCGCTGAGCAACAAATAGCAAGAGGGCCTAACCAGATTTCTGGTCCCAGGCCAGGCCTCACCAAACCCTGTGACAGCCCTGCTGCTCCTTGCTATTACCAGAGTGCCCTGGCAGATACTTAGGCCTTACCAGACTGAAGAGGGACAGAGCAACGCGCTCTAGCTTTTAATATGCTTACTATAGGCTCCCACACCTTTAATCTCACCCTGACGTCAATGGGGAACTGGTATGGCGTGAAATTTTAAAATGGCGGCACTGCACTCACAGCACAACATTGTGTAGCTGAAGTTAAAAGTCCTACATTCTCTTAATGACATACAGTTTTGAAATGAGACCAAACTAACCGCATATTTTCTTTTTTTTAACTTGGAGTTTAGCTGTCACTTGTTAATGAAGACTTCCCTTTGGAAGACTGGTTGGGAACTCATATTTCGTGATTCCTGGTTTACCGCTTTCCACAAATCAAATTGACCCCCGCTGCTCGCACCCCATGAATGATTCGATAACATCACAGTATGGAGGCTTGGCGCGGGACCACTGTCAGGCTGTTTTTAGTGGTTTCATAACGTCTTTGCTGCCAATCAATGCGTTTGTTGACTGGGAAGCTATCATGTGTTCATCCATCCTTACTTTAAGGAGGATCTGAAAGAAATGTCTTTGAGGAAAAGCAGAGAAAGGGCTCATTCTTCGGCTGAACCCCTGCGAATTACTCGCTGCAAATGAGCATGCGAGGGAAGCGTGATCTCGAATGAGGCTACGGAGGACGAAAGGGGGAAGCCTAGAGCACGACGCCTGCCCGGGCTTCATTTCTAACTACGAACTGTGGGCCCCCTGTGCACCTGAGCAGGGCCCGGAGTTGCAAAGAGAGGTCGAAGACGGACAGAAGAAGACGGAAGCACGCTGAGGGGGAAGAGCAGACTAAGCACTGAGACCAACGTGGAAAAGGCGCGCCTCAGACATACGATTGGTTATGTCAAAAACACCAGAACGACTGCCCTGGAGACCACTGCCCACGTATCTCCAATCAATAAGAACTTGTCAGCCCGCCAAGAGACCCGTGCGTTTAATACCTAAATGGCTGTTTGAGAGCGCACCCAGCTCAAAAGAGACAGGTTACCTTTGTCTTCATTTGAGACCTAGAGAAGCATCTGTCTCAAAGCAGGTAACCGCCAACTGCCGCAGCTGCCTTCGACTCCCCAGCACGGCTTGCCTACACCATTGGAATAAACCCGACTGGCTAACGGATTTCTCCCCTGCTGCACAGGTAGGTCCCTACTGACTTGCCGTCTTCGCATTGGTTAATAAGGCATATTAATTTTAATATATGTTTAAAGGGATGAGAGAGAAGCTGAGTAGTTGTGTTTCGAGGCATAGGCCAATTAGGTCACACGTTATCTATATATATAAATATATGTACACGCGCACACACCCACATACTCACACATCCGACTTTTTGTCGCCTATTTGAGTCTCTATTTGTAGCATCTTTCCCTTGAGACTGGCATTTTTTATGACAGCTTTTGACGCACTGGGTTGTAGATTACTCATATACATTCCTGCAGTTATTGTATGATGTCCTTTTTTAACCTGTGGGCAAACCTTCTTAAACTGTGTTAGTGGGTTGGGCTATTAAATGGGGCATATTTGTCCTGGGTGCTCAAAAAAACCTTCCTGAGTACGCCTTTTGTGCCAGCGGATGTGGGAGTTTTTGAAGGAGCTACACATTCCCGAAACTCCCCCATTTCTGGTAGCATTACTGATGCTGTCTGTGTTTTCTGCAGAAAGGTCCATTGAGCTCAAGGAACAGGCACAACATGTCCGCCATCCCTTTTCTGAGCAACTTTGTGAACTCCACCAACCAGAGCGAAGTCAACGTAACTGGCGGTTCAGCAGATACAAGTAACTCCACCTGCGGCAGGGTCTTTACTCCCAATGAGCTCTTTGTGGCGCTTAGCTTTCTGAGCCTGCTGGAGAACATCTTGGTGGTGGTGGCCATATTCAAGAATAGGAACCTGCACTCGCCCATGTACTACTTCATCTGCTGCCTGGCAGTGTCCGACATGCTGGTCAGCGTGAGCCACCTGGTGGAGACCTCGGTCATACTGATGATAGAGCATGGGGTGGTGGCAATACAGAATAACATCCTGCGGCAGATGGACAACATCTTCGACATGATGATCTGTAGCTCAGTGGTGTCTTCTCTCTCCTTCCTTGGAGCCATTGCTGTGGACCGCTACATCACAATCTTCTATGCCTTGCGCTACCACAGCATCATGACCATCCGGCGGGCTGTGATTGCCATCATCTTGATCTGGGTGGCCAGCAGCATCTCCAGCATCATCTTCATTGTCTATCACAGCAACAACGCGGTCATCATCTGCCTCATCAGCTTCTTCCTCTTCATGCTCATCCTGATGGTGACTCTCTACATCCACATGTTCGCATTGGCGCGCCACCACGCCAAGAGTATCTCCACCATGCAAAAGTGGAGGACTGCGCAACAACGTACCAGCATGAAAGGGGCTATCACCCTCACCATCTTGTTGGGGATCTTTTTCCTATGCTGGGGGCCTTTCTTCATGCACCTCACACTTATCGTCACCTGCCCCAAAAATCCCATCTGCCTCTGTGTCTTCAACTACTTCAACTTGTTCCTGATCCTCATCATATGCAACTCGGTGATAGACCCAATCATCTACGCCTTCAGAAGCCAGGAGCTGCGCAAGACCCTGAAGGAGATAGCTCTGTGTTCTTGGTAGGTGGCACAGAGCCGTGGAACTTGGCGGCGGAGGGGGAGAAGCTGGCAAACACCACATCAACACTTTCTCTGACTGAGCAAGGGGACGCCTTTTCCTCATGATCACATTCACCATTTCCGTGGATGGCTGCATGGAATATGGCGGGGGTCTGCTTGGGTTTGGTGTACCGGAAAAGTATTGTTTGCCAGATGTTGTGCCTCCAAGTATTGAGGTTCGGTGAGGCAACTACTGTAGCGTGCAGACGGGACAGAGCCAGATGCGGTGTCTCCCGTTGGGGAAACCCTTGGGCTGCTTGGATCAAATTCCATGGTGGGTGATAAGAAAGGGGTGAGAGTGAGGGGAGCGGCGCCCTTGTGGCTGGTGTATGGGTCGCCTGAGAACATGTGTCCTTTCTGGGAACAGGAGGCAGGCTTGGGTTGTCTGGAATGGGCTCAGTCCTTTGAAGGAAATCAGAGATGCGCGCCTTTGGGAAGAGGGGAGGGAGAGATGAGGAATGAGGGCCCAGTTCTTTCACTCACGGTACCTTTCTGAACATGTCAGCCTGGGTGAGTCAGGACCTGCAGATGAGATACCTCTGCTCCTAAAGAGGACCGCAATATGACTGCTGGAGATTAGCTTGGCCTGCTCCTTACTTTAAGGACTCTCTGCTGTGGAGGAACTCATTTTAGGACTATGGAGTTGCCCGTTTGTTTAGGCGAGACTGCTCGGTGCTACCCCTAGTGGCTGCTCAGTGATTTGACACTTCCAGTAACTGGTCTTCTGTGTTACTGATTTGCGTGCTGTATTATTTCTCCCTGTTCTGGACAGCCGCTTGTAACTGTATGGTCCCTGTGTTTAGCAGAGCTGTGGCTATCTTTCCATGTCCTGTTTATCGAACCCTTGCGCGTTTTCCTCAGGGCGGGTGTGTATGTTTCTTCTTATCAGAGCCCTGGCTGTTGGATGGACTGCCCTCGGCAATGTGTTCACAGTAACATGTGCCCAGATTCTGAGAAATGCTTAGAACCCTTTGGCTTAATTAACTGCAGCTAATGTCTGGTGCGTGCGCTCTCTGCTGCCGACTCTCAGGCGTTTCAACAGCCACGTGACGCGGGCTCTACCGTAAACACAGCGCTATGTGCGTGTGTGTGTCTGCTCGCGGGTCTGCCTTTAATGTTGAATATTAACGCTTGCATTGTCGGATGTGTCTCCTTTTATATAACCTTGAAGTGGATGATCTGAGATAGACTGCGTGTGGCTGCTATAGTGGGTCTGGCTGCTTTCACGTTTGGTGGCTGCGTTTGTTCTTAGATTGTCTCTACTCCTAGGTCCAGGGGTCAAGTCATAAAAAAAAAGTGGGGGGACTCATTAACATACTAATTGAATGTGGTGTCACCAGAAATTAGCATATCAAGGTGCCCTCTGAAAAAAGTGAGGGGAATGCTGAAAAAAGTGGGGGGACTCAGTCCACCTGCGTGTAGCCTCGACTTGAGCCCTGCCTAGGTCGCATGGATGTCACTACTCCTGAGTGTCGGCGCGCTTAGATCGCCTGGCTATCCTGCTCTAAGGTTACTTGAATGTATCTGCCTTTAGATTCTCTGGTGTTCCTGCTCTGGCAGTCTCTAGTGTGCTTGCGCCTCCACAGTTTCTCTGGTGAGTCTTTTCTTGCATTGTTTGCACCTTTGCTGCCTGCATGCAGCGGCTTAAACAGTGTCTGAGTAGGACTACTTTCAAGTTACCTGTGTCTCTTTTTAGATTGCTTGTTGTGTCTACTCTTGAGTGGCGTGGGTGAAGCTGCTTGCGCATTTGCTGTGTTTGACTGCTCTTAGGGTACCTGGTTATATCTGATTTTAGATTGTCTGGTGTGTTTGCTCTTGCTTTGTCTACTTTCATTGTCTTGTGTGTGTGCTCCTGCGTTGCCTTCTTGCATTTTCTACTCTTGTGTTGTCTGGCTGTGTCTGTTTATATATTGCTTTTGGGTTCCATCTGTTATGGCTTGAAATGGCCTGAAGGCCGTGTTAAGTGCTATTCAAGAAACATGCATGAATGCATACATACAAACATATGCTACCCATTTGAGGTGTCTCTGTAATTGCCATGGCATGAGAGTGTGATGTCCAGTGTGTAGCTACACATTTTGGTATTTGTGGAATAAATAGTACAATTAAAGCAGCATTGTGAAGTACTTCACTTCCTCTTGTCTATGTGGACATTGTGGCTCTAATACAGCGCATAGGAACAGCACCCACCTTACATATTGCCTCATTCAAGTGTCAAAGGGAAACGGAGCAAGACCAGCAGAGAGATACAGAGTGGCAGACCGATAGGTAGATCGACAGGCAGACAGACACACACACACATGGATAGATAGGTGGACAGACACACAGATCCAAAGGTAGGTGTAGATGAGAGGTGGGTAGACATATAGGTCGCTAGAAAGACCGATAGACCCTTACATTGATAAATCCATAGGTGGATTGATAGATGTAGGGACAGATAGGCGTCCTTAGATAGAAAGGTAGATAGGCAGATCGATGTTATGCTATAACACTAGCGCATAGCATAGTTAAGGTTGAGGCTTGATTTTGGAGTTTCAGAAAATAACTTTTCTTAATAACTCTTGAACCCTGCCATGAAAAAATCTGAAAACACTTCACAGTATAATTTCAATGCATCTGCCACTGCATGGAAAATTGCAGAATATTTCATGGACGGAATCATATTTAAAGAAAATGTTATGTTGATCATGTTTTGTAACATGGGGGGTTCTTCTAGAGAAAGAAACCATTTTGTTGCTCCAAATATCTCAAAATGGGCCTCTTTTATTTTCATGGCTTTTGTCATGGACTTAAACCTTATCATGAATCTGTATTTATCTATATGTCACACAAATGCGCAGAAAGAATGTGCATGTTTTATACAGACTGTTTCTGTACATGTAGACGATTTACATTTCATACAGGTGCAATACTATATGTATACAAACTCAGATCAAAGTCAGGACGGACTTTTAAGTAACTTTTCATATGTATATATAAGACGTATAGCAGATGTAAATTGCATAATATCAGAAATGTAAAACTCCTATATGCTTCTTATACGTATTGTATTTGTTATTTATATAGCACCCCTTCCCCATTTGTATGGCCTCAATGCGCTTTGTGGTTGGAATGCACTCAGTGACCGCAGTTCATGTGTAGGAGGTTATAAAATGCTTGTGTGCATTTTTGCCAGGTTTGGATTTAGGTGGATGTCTAGGCTCCAATAAGCAGCCCAGAGCTCAGGCACGTGGGTGGGCACTGTTGGTGGTTTAGGATAGAGTGCTGTTGCTGAAGACTCAATGTGTTGCCAGCTATACTGAATTTTTTGTTTTCGTTGGTTGTCGCTGTATACTAATAGCAGAGGTGTTGAGGTACATCAGGGGTTTCATTGTGGATCACTATGTGTGTGTGCTGCTAGATCAAAATGGCATAGCCATAGCTGCATTCTATGGTGCATGGATGGGTGGCCGTGCCTGTGGTCTGTGTACACAGATGTGGTGTAAGGTATATGTACCATATGACTGGATGGAATTCGGCTGCAGTGTTCTTTTTCTTGGTCTAATGCAGTTGTCTGGTCTCACTATTCATGGTCTCTGTGGAACGAAAGTCTGAGAAGTAGGTGAGGGGCCCAGAGGGAGGGGAAGGTGGGGAATGAGGGGAGGACGATAGGGAATGAGGGAGGGATGATAGGGGGGCAATAGTTTGTTACAGAGTGCCTCTGCGAAAGCTGCCGGCATCCGTGAGGTGGGTAGGAGTGTTGTGTTTTTTGGGAGGATGAAACTTTATTACAGTGTGCCTCAGCGAACACTGCCATCATCCGTGCGCTATTGGTGGATAGGAATGTTGTTGTGCTTGGGTCAGCGATAGAGTTTAGGGATGGGGAGGGTTTAAAGAGGAGGGAGGGAAAAGCCAGGTTTTGGGGGCCTTTCGGAAAGCCAGGTGATTGTCAATATTGCAAATGTGTAGGGATAGGGAGTTCCAGATGATCGGTGCTTGGACGGAGAATGAGGATCTGCCCAGTTTGGAGGAGTTGTAAAGTGGGACCACTAGGAGAGATGCTGTGCAAGATCTGAGACTCCTTGAGGGGTGGTAGCGAGTGATTTTGTCTTGAAGAAATTCCAGGCCGTTGTTGTGGATGGCCCGGTGTGTGATGCACATGGCTTTAAAGGTAGCGCGTCGACCCATAGAGAGCCAATGGAGGACTCTTAGTGTAGGGTTGATGTGTTCTCTGGGGGCTAGGTTAATGAGCAGGCGGGCTGCAGGGTTTTGGATTCTTTGCAGTTTCCTTAGTTGAAACCCTGGTGCACCTAGGTAAAGGCAGTTTGCGTAGTCTAAGCGGGAGAGGACGATGGAGGTGATGGCAGCGAAAAAGTGAGGAAAGGTATGGTAAGGGAAGATACGCCTGAGGATCCGTAGATGGAAGAAACCGGTTTTGGATACAGAGTTGATGGGTTGGGAGAGGGATAAGTCTGTGTCCGGTGTGCATCCGAGGTTTTTCACCGAGGTGTAGGTTGCCGGTGGGGGCCTAAGGATTGCGGCCATGGAATCAGTTGTGGGAGGAGTGCTGATAACCCGCAGACTAGGATTTCAGTTTTCCCAGGATTAAGAATGAGGTGGTTGGTTGTCATCCACTAGTCATTATCCGAGAGGCATGATGACAGATCTGGTTGGTTGGAGCCAGGTGATTTGGGGATTTTAAAGTTGATCTGGGTGTCGTCTACGTAGTCGTAGCAGTTAAGATTGTGGGAGCGGATGAGTGCAGGCAGAGGTCTTAGGTACGTGTTGAAGAGCAGGGAGGATAAGGATGTTCCCTGTGGAACCCCTTTTGTTACTGGTCATGAGGTGGAGGTGAACGGGTGGAGGAGCATGATTTGTGAGCGATTAGAGATGAAAGAGGAGATCCAAGGGTGGGCAGTGTGTTTGATTCCTAGTGTTTGTAGCCTGTCTAGTAGGATGGTGTGATCAATGGTATCGAAGGCGGCAGAGAGGTCCAGAAGGATTAGTACAGCACAGCCTTCTGCTGCAGCTGTTCTTTTTTTCGGTCGTCCCAGACGGACACTAAGGAGGATTCTGTTCCGCTGAGCGGTCTGAAGCCAGATTGCACAGGGTCCAGGAGGTCGTTGGCTTCAGTGAAAAGCCAAGCTGCTTGTATGCTGTGCCGTCCATGAGTTTGGCCATGAAGCGGGTGTTGGAGATTGGCCAGTAGTTTTGGGGGAGGAGTGGGTCGAGTGTAGGTTTTTTAAGGAGGGGTTTGATGTGGGAGGTTTTTGGGCTTCCGGGAAGGAACACTATGTTAGGAAGTGGTTGAGGATTGAGCGTGCAATACTGCATGCACAGGTTGAGGCAAGGATGTTTTTGAGGGGGGTGGGTGGGCAGGGGCACTCATGTGAGCCTGCTGTGTGGCTTTGTGCTAGAAACAAGAGGAACTCCTGGTGTGAGATAGGAGAGAAAGAGCTGAAGGTTTGTATCGAATGGGGGTTTTGATGTGGGTCGGGCTGTGGGTTTGGGCATGTGTTCAAATTTAGAGATGATGGCGGAGTGTCTGTGAATAGCGACATTGTGGAAGTGTACTGATAAGGTGTCACATAGGGATTGGGAAATGGCTGGGGGGAGTTAGAGCAGGCTGGGGAGTTGAATTTGGTAATGATTCTGTGCAGCTCCTTGCGTGGGTTGCGAGCATTTAAGATTTTGCTCCCATAGAATGCTTTCTTGGTTTTTCTGATTTCCAGTCTCTATGGTCTGGTTAGTCTTGCTAGGGTGGTTTTGTTCTGGGCCGTAGGAATGGTTTCCAGGTCCTTTCCAGACAGTGCTTGAAGGTTTTTAGTGATTTGCGGTTGCTGGTGAACCACCTGGGTGTGGGTCCTGATCTCTGAGAGGTCAATTTCTTGGAATGAGGGGTGTAAGGGCGTTTGAGAGCCAGAGGTCGAAGATTTTGATGCGGGTGGTCCTTCCTGGATGGAAAATGTATGGAGAGAGGAGAGCAGGGTGTTGGGTAGATCTGAGGTGATAACAACTTTATTCTATAGTGAGGTGAGAGGTGTGGGGATTGGTGGTCATGCGTTGCCTTGAGTCGCTGTGGTCACTGGTACAGAGAAGAAAATTGCTGAGTGATCAGTCCATGATAGAGGGCGTGGGGGCTGTGTGGATATGTTTGTAGTGCTGAAGATTGCATCAAGGGTGTGTCCTCCTGTGTGGGTGGTTGTGGAGATGTGTTGTGTCAGGTTGAGTCCTTCTAGGTTGTCTGTGAGATATCGGGTCATAGGGTTTGAGGTTGAGTCATACCAGATGTTGAAATCCCCTAGGATGGTAAGTGTTGGATGGAGGTTGAGGTTGGTTGTCAGAACTTCGCAGAGCATGTCTGCAAATTGGCTCCTGGGGAGGCTTAGCAGGTCAGGGAGAGGGGAATTGGACCAGCGATTAGGGGGGTAGGAGAGATGTATACCTTTGGGTTCAGGAGGGTAGGCGCAGGGCCGCGAGATGAGGTTGATTGTTGGGATGATGGTCTGTGCTTTGGTGGTGGCTGGGTTACGGTGTGGTGGGTCTCATCAGGACTACCGGTGCGCCAGCGCGCGGCTCTGATTTGGCCATTGTGTGGCATGGTGTCTAACCTGTGGGAAGGATACATCAGATTATTTGTTTAATTAGAGGGGGGACGTCCAACTGGGGTACACCACTTGGTGCAAGCTTACCTGGCCTTTTGGGCACTTGGTCGGGGTGGGTTTTGGGATACCTAGATATAGGGGGGGGCGCCTAACAGGAGGTACTACAGAAGAAAGTAGTAGCACCTAGAATTTGGGAAGTCTGGGGGGCCGCCAAAATAGTTACACCGCAGTTGACAGTAAAATACAGTACCAACTAGATGTGGGACATCTGGACAGTGGGAGAAACGCCCAACTGGGGACACAAACGTAGACAGCAAATATAGTAGCACCTTGACTTGGGACACCTCGTTAGTGGGAGAAACGCCTAAATGGGGGGTTGCAACAGTAGACAGTTAAATACAGTAGCATCTAGATTTGTAGACAGTGAAATCTGGTGGCACCTAGATTTGGGACACCTGGATAGTGGGAGAAACAGCTAAATGGGGATACAACAGTAAACAGTAAATACAGTAGCACCTCGATTTGGGACACCTGAATAGTGAGAGAAAAGCCTAAATGGGGGTTACACCAGCAGACAGTTAAACACAGTAGCACCTGAATTTGGAAAACCTGGATAGTCGGAGAAACGCCTAAATGAGGAGTTGCAACAGTAGACCGTTAAATACAGTAGCACCAAGATTTGGGACACCTGGATAGTGGGAGAAACACCTAAATGGTGGTTGCAACAGTAGACAGTTTAATACAGTAGCACCTGGAATTGGGATACCTGGAAAGTGAGAGAAACACCTAACTGGGAGTACAGCAGTAGGTAGTTAAATACAGTAGCACCTAGATTTGTAGACAGTAAAATACAGGGACACCTAAATTTGGGACACCTGGATAGTGGGAGAAAATGCCAAAATGGGGGCGGGGGGTTGGAATAGTAGACAGTTAAATACAGTAGCACCTAGATTTGAAGACAGTAAAATATGGTGACACCTACATTTGGGGCACCTGCATAGTGGGAGAAAATGCCTAACTGGGGTAAAACAGTAGACAGTAAATATGGTGGCACCTAGATTTGGGACACCTGGATAGTGGTAGAAATGCCTAAGTGGGGGTTGCAACAGTAGACAGTTAAATACAGTAGCATTTGAATTTGGGATACCTGGATAGTGGGAGAAACACCTAACTGGGACTACACCATAGACAATAGATACAGTAGCACCTAGATTTCGGACACCTGGATAGTGGGAGAAACACCCTAGATTTGTAGACAGTAATATGCAGGGGCACAAATATTTGGGACACCTGGAAAAATGGTGAGATGCCTAGATGGGGGTATAGTAATGCAGGCAATGGCTACAGGGATTGGGATACCAGGGTAGAGGGGAAATGCCTTTGCTGCGTGCCTAGGTGTGAGACGTTTCTACCTGAACCAGTTTGCCCGAATGCGAGATTTGTCTAGCTAACACAAACTACCTGGATGCAAGATATGTCTTTCTAACACAAACTACTTAGATGAAAGATATGTCTAACCCAAACTACCTAGATGCAAGATATGTCTAGCTAACACAAACTACCTAGTTGCAAGATTATGTCTAGCTAACACAAACTACCTAGATGCAAGATATGTCTAGCTAACACAATCTACCTGGATACAATATATGTCTAGCTAACATGATCTACCTGGATACAAGATATGTCTAGCTAACACAATCTACCTGAATGCAAGATATGGCTAAGTGACACAATCTACCTGGATTCAAGATATGGCTAAGTGACACAATCTACCTAGATGCAAGATATGGCGAAGTGAAACAATCTACCTAGATGCAAGATATGTCTATCTAACACAATCCACCTGGATGCAAGATATGTCTAGCTAACACAATCTACCTGGAGGCAAGGTATGTCTAGCTAACACAATTTACAAGATATGTCTAGGTAACACAATCTACCTTGATGCAAGATATGTCTAGCTAACATGATCTACCTGTATGTAAGATGTGTCTTTCTAACACAAACTACCTAGATGCAAGATATGTCTAGCTAACACAAACTACCTAGTTGCAAGATTATGGGCCTCATTACACGGTAGGTGGTAAGGGTTTACCGGTACCGGTATTTTACCGGTACCGGTAAACCCTTACCGCCTTACTACGAGGTCCCTTTGCGGGTTGGTGAATTTTGCAGGCGTTAAAAACCAACCCGCAAAGGGATCAGGGAGCTAATTACGGTACCGCAATTTGCGGCACCGTAATTAGCGCCTTCCCCATTCCCATAGAGCCCTATGGGGCAAAAATGGGAATGGGGAAGGGCAATGGGGGAAAGGGGAATTACCGCCCCGCCAACCTTGGAATAGGGCGGTAATTCCCCTTTCCACCAAGGCAGTGCCGGTATTTTACTGGCATGGACCAAGGTGCTAATAGCACCTTGGTCCACCGCCATCCGTGTAATGAGGCCCTATGTCTAGCTAACACAAACAACCTAGATGCAAGAAATGTCTAGCTAACACAAACTACCTAGATCCAAGATATGTCTATCTAACACAAACTACCTAGATGCCAGATATGTTTAGCTAACACAATCTACCTGTATGTAAGATGTGTCTAGCTAAGGCAATTTACCTGGATGCAAGATATGTCTAGTTAACACAATCCACCTGGATGCAAGATATGTCTAGCTAACACAATCTACCTGGAGGCAAGGTATGTCTAGCTAACACAATTTACAAGATATGTCTAGGTAACACAATCTACCTTGATGCAAGATATGTCTAGCTAACATGATCTACCTGTATGTAAGATGTGTCTTTCTAACACAAACTACCTAGATGCAAGATATGTCTAGCTAACACAAACTACCTAGTTGCAAGATTATGGGCCTCATTACACGGTAGGTGGTAAGGGTTTACCGGTACCGGTATTTTACCGGTACCGGTAAACCCTTACCGCCTTACTACGAGGTCCCTTTGCGGGTTGGTGAATTTTGCAGGCGTTAAAAACCAACCCGCAAAGGGATCAGGGAGCTAATTACGGTACCGCAATTTGCGGCACCGTAATTAGCGCCTTCCCCATTCCCATAGAGCCCTATGGGGCAAAAATGGGAATGGGGAAGGGCAATGGGGGAAAGGGGAATTACCGCCCCGCCAACCTTGGAATAGGGCGGTAATTCCCCTTTCCACCAAGGCAGTGCCGGTATTTTACTGGCATGGACCAAGGTGCTAATAGCACCTTGGTCCACCGCCATCCGTGTAATGAGGCCCTATGTCTAGCTAACACAAACAACCTAGATGCAAGAAATGTCTAGCTAACACAAACTACCTAGATCCAAGATATGTCTATCTAACACAAACTACCTAGATGCCAGATATGTTTAGCTAACACAATCTACCTGTATGTAAGATGTGTCTAGCTAAGGCAATTTACCTGGATGCAAGATATGTCTAGTTAACACAATCCACCTGGATGCAAGATATGTCTAGCTAACACAATCTACCTGGAGGCAAGGTAAGTCTAGCTAACACAATTTACAAGATATGTCTAGGTAACACAATCTACCTTGATGCAAGATATGTCTAGCTAACACAATCTACCTGGATGCAAGATATAAGACAATCTACCTATATGTAAGATATGGCTAGGGGGCACCGTTGGCTCAGGTGTTGGATATGGTGACATAGGAATGTGCAACAAACTACAGGATTTTAGAAAATGTTATAGTAGGCTAATAATATGGGTTGCACAGTCTAATGGGAAGTAGTAATTACTGATCCCCACTGTCCAGACCGCGCCTACCATGTCAGTCGCTGCTGGTTGACGGCTGCAGGCACCACAAGCTAACACGGGCCAGCACGGTCTGGAGCGGCTTCTTCTTTAGGAGCTGTCCTTTGCCTCGGGTCCTTCACTATAGGGTTGCATGGGCAGACGCTGCCCTGGGAGGGTGCGTGAAGAGGGTGAGTCTGACCAATCAAGGGTGGAGGGTGGGCTGGGAGGCGTGCTTTGGGGAATCAGAAAGTGGGTCTGCTTTGGGAAGGATTGGGCATGCTGGAACTTGAAAATGCAATTTCTACAAAAATAAAGCACTTAAGTTGCTTTGGCCGGGTCAGGAGACCAGGGGTTCTGCACTCACCTCAGGGGATGGAGCTGCAGTAGACTATGATGCGGGAATGCAGGGCCTAGTCCCTCGCTGCTGTACAATGCAGGATGGATGGCCCATCTGGGAGGTGGGTGTTGAGGAATCAGGAAGTGGATATGCCTCGGGAAGGGTTGAGGGCACTTGAGCACAAAAATGCAATTGGTACAAAAATAAAGCACTAAAGATGCTCGGGTCGGGTCAGGAGACCAGGGGCTGTGCACTCACCTCACAGGATCGGGCCCCAGTAGACTATGGTGCGGTACTGAAAACTCAAATCAAAGTAAGACGTCTCTTCAATGTGAGGTTTTATATGTATAGGAGGCTTATAAGATATTAGCAGAATTAATGTACAGCTTACATATGAACTGTACGCGAATGTGTGGGAGATGTACATTTTATATATATATATATATGTGAACTCACATTAAACTCAGGACAGGCTATGATGTCGGTTTTCAGGAGATGTAAATTGCATACATGTACACGCTCTTATACCACACGCTCTTACACCTCATGCTCTTACAACATACGCTCTTAAGACACAAACTCTTATGACACACACAGCGTAAACACTTACAACACTAACACTTATGACACACTGTTACAACACATGCTCTTACAACACACACAACACTCACACATATGCCACTCACATTTTCAACACTTATGACATGCACTCGTATGACACACGCTCTTATGACACACTCTTACAACAAATGCACTTACGGCACTCACACCTAAAACACAAACACTTATGACACACATACTTGTTTCCTTCTCTTGTGCCTTGTGGCGCTTTGAAACACTGTCTTTTATAAGCGCCTTATGAATATCAAATAAATAAAAATAAATAAAATTACATCCCACTCTCTTATACCACAAGCTCTTATAACAGACAGACTTTTGATACACGCTCTTATGACAAACACTCTTACAGCACACAATCTTATTGCACCCACACATCACTCATATGACACTCAAACATATGATACACACACTTATGAACCTTGCTCTTATGATACTCACACTTATTACACTTATTACACTCACAGTTATGACACTCACACTTACGGCACACTCTCTTATAACACATGCTCTTATGACAAACTCTTACAACACAGGCACTTTAACATACTTATGGCACTCAATTTTATGATGCACACACTTACAACCCATGCTCTTAAACCACACACTGTTACGCCATGCACTCTTATGACAGATGCACTTACGACACATGCACTTATGACATACACTCTTATGATACTCACACTTACGGCACTCACACGTATGACACTCTAACGTATGGCACACACACACTAATGACGTATGCTCTTACAACACACACTCTTAAGATACAGACTCTTATGATACACAAGCTATTAGGACAAACGTTCTTATGACACATGCTCTCACAACACATAATCCTGCCACATTGGGTCTTAAGACACATGCTCTTAAGACACACATTCTTATGACACACACACTTATGGCATACACACACTTATGCCACACACACACTTATGTCACATGCTCCTAGGCCACACACACTCTTAGGGCACATGCTCTTATGACACACACACTTATGACACACACACTTATGACACACACACACACACACACACACACACACACACACACACACACACACACACTTATGCTTGTGCTCTTACACCACACATACTTACATCACATGCTCTTACAACACATGCTATTGTGAGACATTCTTACAATCACTGTGCATGTTCTCTAGGAACTGTACATGTACGTGCTAGAGGTGTACATTTTGTACATGTACACTAATATACACATGAAAGCTCACATCAAAATCAAGACTGACTTTTAAGTTTTTTTTTCATATGTATATAAAACACATAGGAAATGTTAATTGTATGAACTGTAAAGCCTTTATATGGCTCCTGAAAGTATACAAATTCATGTCATGGTGAATTCTCACTTTTATGTGAGTTTTCATACATATAGAAGGCATAAAGGTCATGTGCATGTCGTCTGCATTTACACCAAACATTCCTAATCTATATATCTGGCATACACATGTGCCAGACACTTATCGATATTTTGTTTGTATCACGCTCATACACAAGTATTTCACACCAAAGATTCATATGCCTTAGGCCACACACTCATAAAACACGCACTGTTACAGCACACGTTCTTATGATACACACTCTTACGACACACACACTTATGACACACACACATTTGTGCCACATGCTCTTATGCCTCACACACTCTTAGGGCACATGCTCTTATGACACACTTACGACACTCTCACTTATGGCACACACACACACACACACACACACACACACCTGTGCTCTTACACCACACACACTTACAGCACGTGCTCATACAACACATTCTATTGTGAGACATTCTTACAATCACTGTGCATGTTCTCTAGGAACTGTACATGTATGTGCTAGAGGTGTACATTTGGTACATGTACACTAATATACACATGAAAGCTCACATCAAAATCAAGACTGACTTTAAAGTTTTTTTCATATGTATATAAAACACATAGGAAATGTTAATTGTACGAACTGTAAATCCTTTATATGGCTCCTGAAAGTATACAAATTCGTATCATAGTGAAAACTCACTTTTATGTGAGTTTTCATACATATAGATGGCATAAAGGACCTTTTCATGTCATCTGAATTTACATCAGACACTTGTAATCTACTTATATGGCATACACATGTGTCAGACACGTACACACCAAAGATTCATATGCCTTAGGCCACATACTCTTAAAACACACACACTTATGACACACACTTATGCCACCCAGTCGCCTATCTAAAGAAAGGCTGCAAGGCATGTGCTAAATAAATGGATAACTTGTACAAAAACTGAACATGTCCACGCATGAAATGTGTGCTATCTTTATGTACACTACTATATGTATAAAAACTCACATCAAAGACCAGACAAAGCTTGATGTTAATTTTCATATGCATTTAAGACCCTATGCAAGATGTACATTTAGTACATGTAGAAAATGTAATCCATATGGCTCATACACTGATACACTCATACAGTAAACACTCATATTGCATATGCAATATACACTCATTATACGTTGTGGGCCCCACCAAAAAACTCACTGAATTTCAATATAAAACAAAGTTAACTAAGGGTGAGAATAACAATGTTAAGGTACTACCACTCGTGGTATACGACTACAAATTCAACCATGAAACTCAAAGTATAAACACTCATTCCATGCCACTACAATTCCAACACTCACTTCAAGTATTTAGCAGGTTTCATTAAAACCATAGTTGAAGTGAGTGTGTTATGGGTGGATTTGCAGTGATATGGAGTGAGTGTTTATATTTCGAGTTTCCTGGTTGAATTTGTAGTTCTATACAGTCTTTGTACCTTAACACTTTTATTCTCACTCTTTGTAGACTTTACTTTTTGTTACATTAACCTTAGACCTTATTTAGAGTTGTGTTATGTCTAATATGTGAATGTAGGTGGTGTGTGTGTATATATTCACTGAAAATAACCTTAGTTAATGATACGTTAAGGTGAAAATTTAACGTAGCAAAACCCTCCAAATTCGGTAGACAATTCAGGCAAAGCCACCTTAACTACTTAGCCACTGTTGTGCAGCGTATAACCATAATGTTGACATCAGAGATTACATCAGTGATGACATAACGGGCACATCACTAATTACATGATATATGATATCACTGTTTACATCACTAATTGCATATATATTGAACACACATACATATATATATATATATATATATATATATATATATATATATATATATATATATATATTATAGGGTGGCGATAGTTGCCCTATTGTTATGGTGAGTCGGACTGTCATAGGAACCGCTCAAAATTCTATTGTTAATAACTTTTGATTTGAGTAGTGGAATTGACTGAAATTATTAAAGTGATTAAGGGCTCGTGCCCCTCCCCCCAGGCTGCAAAGTTTCATAAAGATTTGTTAAATAATAAAAGTTATTAACAGCGGCCTACTTCCCATTAATTTTCCCATAGACAAACAAGATACATTTTTACCAAAGCGCACATCCCAAACCGCTGGAGAGATTTGGACCAGGTCGGAAAAAACTTGAAGCTTTGACTCGCGATCCATGCTTAGTTTGAGGTTATTCCGTGCAGTAGTTATTTAAACATTTGACGAAGAAAGGGGTTCCCCCTTCTCAAAAATAGATAGCTATATCTCAGGGATTTATTCGAAACTGTTTTTTAGAAATGAAACGACTGCCATCTTGTTTTTCACGCGAGAGATATTTGAGGTTATAGCCAAACATATGGGAAAATGAAACACAGGATAAAAGCTATTTGCAGGTCAAAACATGCAAATGCCATTAGACTAGAGGCGAGGGGGTGAAATTTGAGAGTAGGAGGGGTGTAGGGACTGAGTTTGCAACAACACAAAGCTTTCTGTAGCCTTAAATAGATAGCATCTCAAAGCAAACTGCTTCACAGAAACAGCGTGTGTAGTGGGAGGAAAGGGAGAGAGCAGGGGAGGTGATCTGGGGAGTGAGGGTATTTGGCACAGATGAGCGGGTATTTGGTGAGGGCTTGGGGGGCAGGAAAGCATATTTTTTCCTGCCGTTTTGCAAATATTTAAGGCTATAAAGAACTACCCGCAGTTAAAATGTTTTTATAGCTAGAGTGACTTTGAGGGTGAGAAATCACTGGCCATGGCCACATGATTGCCATCCAGGTGTCCCATCCATACAGTAACCAGGAAAGACCCTGCTTAGTTTCAAATTGAAAAAGGGGCCAGCCACCGCAGGCCATTTTGCCCGATAAATTAGGGAAAATTACAAGACCACTTAGAGAAATGGGCCAGCCCTTTCCTTGCTTTGAAGCTAAGCAGCGTCAGTTACACTTTGAAGCTGAGCAGGGTCAGTCCCGGTTACTGCATTGATGGGTGACCTAATGGGCATCCGGATTATGTATATTTTTTAAACCATGCAACTGTCAGTCCTTGAAAGTTTTGTACTCAGAGAACAGTTTTTGCCTTTTGCTGAATTGCATTCTGGTATTTGTAGTCTCCCAGTCAATAATACAAAAAATAGATCTTTTTAAAGTCCAATGCTATTTTGTCTTGCACACTTTTGTCTACGGAGGAGGTCTATTGAACTACATTTGTATATGTCACTTTAAGATATATGTTCACTTATTGTGCATATTTCATGGGTGCCAGCTTTTGATTTTCGCTATGGGGCAGAAGTACCTGAGCATGTTATTTTTGCAGCTAGTCATTTGTTTCCTTTTTACGTGCTGCTTGTATGCGGTTGGTTGTATGATGTATAACAACAGTCACCAAGGGAATGGCCATAAAACAAGGGGCTTGTAGCACGCTGCTTAAATTAACTGTTTGATCCTCAGCAAATATTTTAATTGCACAGGTCATTAAGTAAAACATTGGGAGTTCTCAAATCCTGCAATCTTTTATACATAATACAAAAATAGATATTTTTACAGCTACAGTGACATCAGGAGTGAAAAATCACTGGTGACCCGGGTTTCCCATCCATGCTGTAAACAGGACTGATCCTGCATAGCTTCAAAGTAAGAAAAAAAGGCCAGCCCCCTCAGTCTATGGGGCCTAATGAGTAAGCCAAAGTTACAAGACCATTCAGAGCAACATGGCCTGAGGGGGCTGGCCCCTCATCACTTTGAAGCTAGGCAGTACTGTGCGTATATTCATGGGTGCCAGCTTTTGATTTTCGCTATAGTTGCAGTAAGTACCTGGGCATATGATATTCTTGCAGCCGGTCATTTTTTCCAATTTCTGTGCTGCTTAAATGTGGTTAGTTGGGGTTGTGCGATGTATCACAAGAGTCACCAAGAGACCGGCCATAAAACAAGGGGCTTGGAGCACAGGACCGGACATTTCAGCGTGGCCAGTTAGGCGCAACCCTTTCCCCAGGTCCCATTTGGGCGTGCCCAGTTAAATGCAGCCAGTTGGGTGCAGGACCTCTCGGTGCAAGAATGTTTTGACGCTAGAGGTTGCACGGCATGATCCTGCAGGCACTTTGCATTTTGTAATATGGGTTCAACGTGAAAAACATTTATTTACTGCAACATTATAAACACAGGATGGGACATGTATTACACCGTTGTTGCAGAATGGAACAGGTGTTAAACATTAAACACATTTATTTACTGCAACATTATAAAACAGAATGGAACATGTATTACACTGTCCCTGGGCAACATTATAAAACTGAAAAAACACATTTGTGCTGAATGCTGCCTTCGAGAACCCTGGCCTGCAGAAGTTCGAGACACAGCACTTAACCATTATGCTACAATTTTATTATTGTTTGGATTTTCACAAGTTTCATACTTAACTTTTACAATTGGACATATTAAATTGTAGGCTAAGTATTAAATGTATGCACAGTGAAGCACTAAGCCATTGTGGCGTAGTGGTTGAATGCTGGTCCTTGAACTCTGGCAAACCACGTTTCAAGACTTTCTTTTATTTAAAACAGTATATTTTGGTAAACACTCTGTATTCTGGAGTATGTAGTCTTAACAGGCATTCCTTTGGTCCATGTGGCCTCCTTCATGGAAACGTCCACTCAATCACTGCATGATTTTAAGAAGGTCTTTTGAGCTGCACTACCAATGGGTTAATAATAGTTTCACGTCTTCCATTGCACGTGAGCCAGGGCAAACAAGACTTTCTTTGCAGCTCAAGTGAGGGGCTTGTCACACAGTCCCATTATTCCCTTAATATGTGGTGCTACTTTTAGACTTTGAAAATGGCGGGGCCAGGAGACACCACTCTTCTCCAGCTCCTTATTCTCACTTTCCCCAGCTGATTTTTAAAAAACTTTTTTCCCCCTCCTCAGATTCTACACTACGTACCTCCTCCTACACCAATTTACAGATCCCCTACTGCCATTCAACCCAAACAAATAAGGGTGCAGGAGAAATCATGAATATAGCCAAGTTACATGTCTTGTATATATTGTTATATGTCACACGTCCCTTGTTATATGGAAGATGATCATTCAGATTTCCTTTTTAGTTTTCATGTTGGGACTTGTAGTACAGGACACTTGATGGACAAAATAAAACTACAAGTCACAAAATGCAACAACAAAAAAGCTTGCATGGGCATTACATGCACAACACACACACACACACACACTCTCACACACACACACACACACACTAACACTGAAAACTCACACTCGATGTGTCACAATGCTCACATACACACACAGGTTCACAGGCGGGGGCACTCACTAACACTCGCCTTCATGGAGCAAATATACACTGCACGCACAATCCCTCACACACACACCTTCACACCATGTACACCCACACACACATGCTCACATCAAACACACACACATTGCATGCACACCCTCTCAGATGACATGCACATCCTCACACTACACATTCCCCCTTACACTGCACATATATTCAAAAAGAGGACATTTATGCTGAATGCTGCCATCTAAGAACCCTGCCCTGCAGGAGTTTGAGACACAGCACTTAACCATTATTATTATTATTCTACAATTATGTGATTGTTTTGATTCTCACAAGTTTCATATCTAGCCTTTTATCATTGAACATGTTAAATTATAGGATAAGTATGAAATGTATGCCCAGTGAAACACCAAGCCATTGTGGCCTGGTGTTCAAATGCCGGGCCTTGACCTCTGGCAAACCAGGGTGCAAGGCTGTGTGTTTTTTAAAAATTCAATTAAAAGAAAAGCAACGCAACGGGAGGTGGTGAGGTTTGTTGCAGTGCAGTCCTGTGATCTTATTAGGAATGAGGACATTTAGACATGGCTGCAATGTCAGCCATGTCCAAACAACCCCTGTGCTAAAATAACGGCACCTGAATGGATTTCACTGAGAAAAGGGCGTGCCGAAACGGGCACTGCTGTGGACTAGCTGAGCCAAATCGGCCCACGCTAAAATGACGGCCCCAAAAAGGGGTGTACCGGTTGGAGCACGCAGATTAACCAAAGTGTGTTGACCATGGCACATAATATAATCTCACTGTGTATTGCCTAAACATATTGGGAGTTCTCAAAGCCTGCAATCCGAACTCCAGGGCTAGTGGTCTGGTGGCTTTTTAAAATGGACAGCGGGTGAAGACCATGCTAGTGGTCTGGAAACGTTCTAAAAATCTATGGAATAACAAAAGCCTTGACATTCAAGGCAAAAACTTTATTTGCAGAAACGTTAAGGTGAGCGATACATTGTAACAACACCTTTGAAATTCAAGAAAAAATCTTTAGTTGCATGGATGTTAAGGTGAGAACTTAACGCAACAAAATCACAGTTATTACATCACAATACAGTAGGAGTCTGGAACCTTTGAATTTCCAGAGGTTTTATATTACAACTTGCACTATCCCTACGCAGTAGAGGCAATTTTCAGGGATCATGAGAGTCATAGTCTAAAATATGTAGGGAAATACAAGTTTCAAACCCATGCACTAAAAAGATCACAACTTTCATCCATTCCGTACATCATCTACTTTGGTCCTGATAATCCTGTGTCCTCGCCACATGAAACTGTTTTTCCACATCCTTGACCTTTGCAGGCCACCAGCCCTAACCTTTACCATTTGACATGGTCAAGGCCTACCTTTTGATTTGTTATACTTAAATGTTTTGTGAAATACAGATATGTTGATTTGGGGAAACATTGCTCTCATGCATGTTGTAATCTTTGGTGTACTGATGCAAAGTCATGATTGTATTACCAAAAACTCTATTTTGCATAGGGGACTGATTTTAGAACAGCGTGATAAAGGACTAGAGCACCTCCTCATGGGAAAAATGCACTCCATACCGAGTAACACTGGTCTGTAAGAATACCATAGTTGTTAATGGACTGTATTTTCAAATGCAAACTCCACTCAATCTTTGCACTTTAATCCATACTTACATGCTGAGACACACTTTTTAAATGTAGCATCTCTCTTACTTGTATGCAAGATCCGCTGTCACAGTGATATCCATGATGATGCCATAACCTCAACTCAATTGATGTTTTCCCATTGAATATATATATATTTAGTTGATCCAGAAGAAAACAATGAGTCGATACCTTGATTAGGCTAACTAAGTCATTTATTTTGCATATTTGCGTGCTTTCGTGGAATGCCTCCACTTCCTCAGACAGAGATGATATCAAGCATTTGAAAAGCATCACAGCATTACAGCTTACATAGCCCCTCCTGCAGATACCCCGTTATATTTGCCTGTCTGAACCTGATTCGTAGTCTTGCTCAGAAACACATGTGGATGTTTAACTCCCCCACACATTGCAATCTTCAAGACCTAAATGGTACACTGTGTTATGTAGGGCAAGGGTCAGTGAAAGTGGAGAACAGAGAAAAGAAATGGAAAAAACTGCCCACCCTGGGAGTGTGCTCTCAGGAAGGCAGGAGGGGTTGGTTGGGTGTCAGTGATTGTATATATACATATAGAGAACCACCAGCGTACGAGGTATGAGGAAACGGACTGCACTCCAAAGAGCAGCTGCTAGGTAAAGATTACCTAGCTGCAAAAGAGAGTCACCACGGAATCCACAACAACATTGTTTCCTTTATTTTCGTGCAGTGGAAGGAGAACATGAAAGCAACGAAGCGTTTCACGGTTGGCAAACCGCTTGATCTTTATATATATAAGGAAAAATCACTGCACCGAACAGCAAGACCGTACTCCAAAGTCGGAAGATGCCAAAAAAAGCACAAATCCATTTGATAAAGGACCACGGATTATTTATTATACAAAGGACATCAAGATAAAGGGTCTACAGGGACTAAGAGTCCTAGGCAAACCGTTTCGCAATGTCAAGTGCTTATTATATATATATAATAGGGCGGCGGTCGCCACCCTACAGTTAAAGTAAACCAGAATTACATAGGAAATTGAAAAAAATTAATTGCTACACGCACCTTCTCCAAAATAGATAGCTATGTCTCGGGTAAATTACCAACAAACTGGGTGTTTATAAATGAGACAGCTATCATCTTTTTATTTTTCAATGTGAGAGATAGCCACGGCTATAATCTGGGTTAGCCGAAAATATAAAAAGCAGGAAGATGCCATATCCAGGTGAAAAATCAGGAAAATGCCTTTAGGGGAGAGGTGGGGGGGAGGTAATAGGCCACCAAGTTAAATTTGGGAGTTGGAGGAGGTGTAGGGACTGAGTTTGCAACACAAAAAGCTTTTCTGTAACCTCGGCTATCAGACAGAATAGCCGTGGCTACCCGACATCTCAACTGAAACTGCGTCACAGAAACAAAGAGTGTTTTGAGGGGAATGAGAGAGGGCAGTGGAGGTGAGGATGCCATCAGGGGAGAGGGGGGAGCTGGCACAGATGTGGGGGGCACTTGGTGAAGGTCTGGGAGGGCAGGAAACTATTCTGTTTTTTTGCGTTTTTCCTGATAACAGCGGGTATAAGGGCTAACAAAATAATAACCAAGGGTATATAACAGAGGTTATTTGTAGTTCATATCTGTGATTATAGAAAAAACGTGGGAACATATATATATATTTACAGCTACAGTGACGTTGGGGGTGAAAAGTCACTGGTCATAGTCTTTGACACAGGCCGGCCCCCTTATGCACACTTTTTTTCTGTAACCGCAGCTATACTGGGACAAGGAACAATGAGGTGGCAGTAATGCAATAGATTACTAATAGGGTACTGGGACCAGGAAGATGAAAGCAGGGTAATGCAACACATTACTAATGGGGTACTGGGATGAAGAAGAGGAAGGTAAGGTAATGCAGTGGCTCACTAATGGGGTACTGTCAAGAGGGAGAAGGGGCAGGGTAATGCAAAGGATTACTAATGGGTTACTAGGAAAAGGAATGTGGAGATAATGTAGCAGATTATTACTGGGGTACTGGTACGAGGAAGAGGCAGGAGGGTAATGCAATGACTTATTAATGGGATACTGGGAAGCGGATGAATGAGGCTGGGGTAATGGAGAAGTAAGACGAGGAAGAGAAAGGCAGGTTAATGGGTTAATCAGATGAGAAGTATTGTGGTTACAGTAATGCAATGAATTTCTAATGGGGTACTTGGATGAAGAAGAGGGAGCTGGGTAATGCAACATATTACCAATGAGTACTGCAATAGGGAATAGGGAGGTGTGGTAATGGAACAGATTACTGATGGGTTACTCGGACAAAGAAGAGGAAGGTGGGGTTAACGCAACAGCTTACTATTGGGACACTGGGACGAGGAAAAGGGAGATGGCGGTAATACAATGGATAATCCTGGGGTACTGGGACCCAGAAAGAGGGAGACAGGGCAATCTAACAAATTACTAATACTGGGATGAAGAAGAGGGTGGCAGGGGAATGCAAAGGTTTACCAATGGGGTACTAGGTCTAGGAAGAGGGAGGTGGCAGTAATGTAATGGATTATTAATGGGGTCCTGGGAAGCAGGAGAATGAGGCTTGGGTAATGGAGGAGGTAGACAAGGAAGAGAGAGGCAGGCTAATAGGATGGATTTCAAATGGGGCAATTGGATGAGGAAGAGGGAGGCCGGCTAATGCAACAGATTACTAGTGGGCACTGGAAGAAGGAATAGGGAGGTGGGGTAATGCAACAGATTACTAATGGGTTACTTGAACGAGAAAGAGGGAGGTGAGCCTAACACATCAGTTTACTGTTGGGGTACTGTGACGAACAAGAGGGATATGGGCTAATGCAATGGATTACAATTGGAATACTGGGACGAGAAAGAGGGAGCTGGCAGTAATATGACAGATAACTCATGGGGTACTGGGATGAGGAAGAGGGAAAATGGGGTAATGGAGTACTGGGATGAGGATGAGGGAGGCAGGGGCAATGGAGTACAGGTACAAGGAAGAAGTAAGTGGCATCAAAATAATGAATTACTTATGGGGTAGTGGGATGAGGATGAGGTAGAGGGATGTGGGATTAGGTAATAGATTACTATATTACTAGACCTTTTTCCTTTACGTGACTTTATTTCTGGATGCTCACTTTACTGGCTGTGCATTATATTGTGAATTGTTTGTGCTCCCCGCTTCCTTTGTAACCCAGGCCCTATCCCTCAATGCCCTTGATTTACTGTTCCATTTGTTCCATTTGACTCCTTTTCACCTGACTTGCTGCTAGACCGACTGGTGATTCCTCATGCATTGTGCAATTCTCTATCTGTTCTCCACCCCCTTTCCCCAATGCAACTATGGAGTTCTCTATCCTTCCTATCAACTCCAATTACTACTCTATCATCTTTCCCATCCCTCTCTCGAAGTCTGCAAGGAAAAGATGTAAGAAAGCACTCCTTGTCTCCAACCCAGGATTTCCCATTGCTGACACCTACGTCAATGCTTCCTCCAGGAAGAATATTAGTGACATCCTCCTTACTGTCCCCTTTCCTTCCCCACATGATCTCTATTCTCTCCCCTTTTTCTTCCTCACCCATTAATGGTGGAACCATATGGGAAGTTCTTTTGGCACACTTCCTATCATCTAGGTGCATCATTAATGACTACCATAATGGCACTATCATGGTCCAGGGCTTTCAGCCCAACCTCCTCCTTCTTGACAGGCACCTTCTGTCTCTCATCAATGTACTCCCTTCCCCCTGCCTTACCTCTGGCTGTCACCCCTCTGGCCTATTCGCCCCCACCGACAGATGTACCTTACCCATGTATCCCACATTGAAGGACCTTCAAGGGTGGCAACCAGCTTCACCTAGCTACTCTCACCTCTCGCTCTGCTCTCAAACACTCCTCTGACATCTGTCACCTCCTTGATGACTTTGACCTTGACGTCCTCACTGAGACGTAGTTCAATGTCAGCTCTGTCACTGGTTTTGACACTCTGTCCTGAGGGCTACAAGATCCTATCCAAGCCCAACTCGAACCGGTCTGGAGGCGGAGCGGCCCTTGTCTTCCCTAAATGAGTCCCTGCTTCCACCATACCCGCTCAATCCTACTCTTCCTTTGAATGTCATGTCTACAAGCTTTGCACCTCTCCTACCCTCTCGCTCACTCTCACCACCATGTATAAGACTCCTGCGCAAATCTCCCCCTTCCTTTTGAAGTGGGCCAACTTCACCTCTACTCTTCCGATCTCTACCTCTAAGCTTCTCCTCCCCGGACATTTCAATGTTAATCTGGATTCTCCTGAGGCAGCCACTCTACTCTTCTGCAACATCTGTGACTCTCTTTTCCTCACCATTCTTCCCTCTGGCCCAACCCACTCAGCTGCTGGGCACACCTTGGATGCACTCATCACAGCTGATATCTCATTCTCTAACCCTCTCAATGCTCCTCTGTCCTGGTCCGACCACGCTCTCCTCTCCTCAGCTCTTGGGCTCCCTGGCTAAGCCTCTACTCACATTGCCCGTCTTTTTCTCCGTTATTCGACCAATGAAGTGAGTGTCAGCAGTTGCTTTTGCTGCCTCCTTTCCCCCCCACTCCTACTATTCACCCTCCCACTGACTCGGCTCTTGCTAACCTTCACCTCTCCATCTCCAACACCCTTGACATCCTTGCCCCTGCCATGAGAATCCACAAGAAGCCTGCCTGCAAGTGCAATAGTTGGTATGATTCCAAACTATCCTCGCTGAAACGCAAGTGTAAAGTTGCAGAACAGAAGCACATCCTCTGACAAACTGGCTTGCTCCCTGTTCCAAAGACAAAACAGACTCTCCATCCGCTCCAAATAATTGGCCCAAATCCAATTCTGCATCACTGGTGCCACAAACAACACGGCTGAACTTTTCAAAATCTGCGAGGAACTTGCCAATCCTAATGCAGTCTCCACTTCTCCTCTCCCTTCCAAGGCCCTCTGCACAGTGTTGGCCTCCCATTTCACTAACAAAACTCAGGCCATCCAGTCCTCTCTCTCCTGTACCCCCCCCCATGTCTACATGCAGGCCCCCCGGCCCCTCCTTTGCCTTCCCCTGCTGTACTCTTTCTCACCCATAGCACAGGATGAGGTTACCAAGATAGTCTGCTCTATGAAAGTCTCTTCCAAACAGGTGCTTCTCTACTCCTCTAGAACTATCAAGGACAACATTGCCTCTCTCACTCCCTCCCTGGCTGAGTTCTCTAACCACACTTTTGGCACTGGCTCCTTCCTTGCCTTCCCCCTCAAGCACTCCCTTGTGCACCCTCTCCTAAAAAAGATGTCTGCCGTCCCATCCTGCCCAGCTAACTACCGTCCTATCTCCGCTACCCCCTCCTTGGGCAAACTCTTTGAGAAGTTGGTAATCTCCCAAATAATCCATTACACCGAATCTGTTGGTTTCCTCCACGGCCACCAGTCTGGCTTCGGAGCAGCCAAAGGCATGGAAACGGCTCTCCTGAGCAGCCATGATGACCTGCTCTCAAACCTCAACTCCAACTCTCCTTCCGCACTTATCCTCCTCGATCTGTCCTCTGCCTTTGACACAGTCAATCAGGGCTCTATCCTCTTGCCGTGGCTTTTCAACATTTACTTTGCCCTTCTTGCTCACTTGATCTCCACCTTCTCTCCTCATGTCCAGTGTTATGCTGACACAAATCTTTTCTTCAAGCTTCCTTCCTCTTCCTCCTCTCCTTCCTCTGTCATCCCTGACTATCTGACTGCTATTCAGACATGGTGTGCTGCTAACAATCTCTGCCTTAATGCCAGTAAGACTGAGATCCTACTCATTGGGACTTCTACCCCCCCTCCTTCCTTCCTACACTCTGGCCACCCTCCTTGGGCCCCTCACCTCACCCTGAAGTGAGGCTAAAAAAGGTGGGTATCATCTTCGACTCCTCTCTCTCCTTCTCACCTCATATCGCTGACTTTGCTAAGAAGGCCCACTATAAGCTTTACTTCCTCAGAGGCATTTTCCCTTTCCTTACCTTCCCTCAGAAGCTCAATGTCTCCAGAGCTTTGGTTCTCTCCAGGTTGGATTACTGCAACAGCCTCTTCCTTAATTTGCCTCTCTCCTCCCTCCGCCCTCTTCTACTAAGCCAGAATAGGACTGCAAGACTTATCCTTGGCCTCAAGCCCAGGGACTCCATCTCTCCAGCCCTAAAATCTCTCCACTGGCTCCCATTGGTTGCAAGGATCAAAGACCACCTGCATCATCCACAAGGGTTTCCGGGGCCTGGTACCTCGTTACATCCAACTTTCTCTCCCTAAATACCTCCCTGCTAGAGTCCTTTTGTCCTCTAGATCCAACTCTCTGCAGACCACACGTTTCTCCAAGCAGAGAGTGGAGGGTAGATCTCTTTCTTTGGCAGGAACCTCCTTCTGGAACGGCATCCCTGCCCCTCTCTAGCTTGAGCCGGAACTCTTTAAGTTCTGGAAGCTCCTCAAAACCTTCCTTTTCTCCTGCTCCTTCCCTCACCCCCTCCCCTGCTAGTCTCCTCCTGCTGCTGTGACTGGTTGCCTATGTCCCTTATGAGTCTTACTGGGGTCAGGCCCTCCCTCGAAGAGTCCTCACCCCTTCTTACCAGCACTTTCCCTCAGGCACCCTTTTCCAACTAGCTTTCTGAGGCTGGTCCATTCCCGTCCTCACACTAGTGACCCCAACCCTGCTTCCCAATGGCATTTGCCCTTCTGGGCACCCCTTAGCACTTCCCCAGCCCTTTCGGCCCCTCCCCCTGCACTTCTCCCTCCTCAACCTCTCCCGATCACATCCCCTCCCCCTGATGTACCCCCTGCACTTCTTGATACTGCACTTGCACGATCCGAATGTCGCAATGCCTAGTAGGACCGTTACTGTTGTTTTCTCCTCTGTCCCCCCACCCCTCCTTTTGTCTTGTAGTGCCTGGAAACATGTTGTGCTATATAGGCACCATACAAATGTTCAATAAATAAAATAAAATATATGGGTAGGTGAACGATCAGGTGGGAGGTGGGGATAATGCAACACATTAGTATTGGGGAACTGGGACAAGGAATATGGATGTGGAGCAATGCAAAAGATTCTGAATGGGGTATTGAGACAAGTAACAGTGAGGTGGGGGTAATGGGGTACTCGGTGAGGAAGAGAGAGGCAAGGCTAATGGAGTACTCAGAGGAAGAGGCAGGTGGGAGGAAGAGGGAGGCAGGGTTAACATATCAGCTTACTGTTGGGGTACTGGGACTAGGAAGAGCGAGGTGCATGTAATGCAATGGATTACTAATGGATTACTGGGATGGAGAGAAGGTAGGGGTAATTGGGTACTATGACTAGGAGTAGGGAAGCAGGGATAGTGGAGAACTAGGACAAGGAAAAGGGAGATGGCAATAATGGATCAAGGAAGAGGGATGTGGGATGTGGGGGTAATCCAACAAAGTACTATTGGGGTACGTGGGTGGGGCAAACAGAGGTGGTGTTAGAGGGAGGTGTGGGGAATGGAGTGAACCTCCCTGCTGACCTCTTTAGAAAATCAAGAACTTAATTGTTAAATCACGTGAAATGCTTATCCAATCAAGACAAAGGGCCTCATTACAAGTGAGGCGGTAAGGGATTAACGGCGCCGGTAAAGGTGCCAGCGCCTTTAACCCCGTACCACCTCATTACGAGGTCCCCTCGCGGCAACCCGCTCTGGATGTCTGGTCGGACCAGACGTCCTTTGTGGGTCCCGCGAGCGGACCGGCATGCTAACAACGGGCCCGTCATTAACGGGCCCATTGTTAGCATGCTCCCCATTCCCATTGAGCCCAATGGGGGCTCAAATGGGAATGGGGATTGTCTGGGTTCCCTGAATGGGGAAATACCGGGCCCTCCAAAGTCGGACTGGCCTGGTATTTCCCCATTCAAGGACCACAGACCCAGACCCGAGTTTGGAGGCAGTCATGCCCTTATTAAGGGCATGGCTACTTCAAAACCCATAATGAGGCCCAAAGGCTATTGAAAATATGCATCGGCACCACTCGCACTTCTGTTTCTCACTTTTTTCAATGTCAATAAACAAATTAAAGCTTTTAAAGCTAATCCAAAATCCACAAACAATAACATCCTCCTAATTCCACGCTCCCACACATTTTATGGTAATTTAGGAAGCAATCCCTACTAGCATTTGCTGTCCTGGCCACATCTCATATTTAATATTTGAGAAGTATTTACTTTTTTCTTTTGCCACTCGAAACAAATCTAGTTCTTAGGTCTAGATCATGGGAAAATGCTCAGAAACAAACAAATCTATACCAACCTCAGACCTCAATCCTTCACAAATTCTCCTCCTTTATCGTGCTCACATGCTCTCCAGCCTCAAAACGGCTCACTCCCCTTATATCATTTTAGGTCTGTTTTAAAAAAGAATCTAGATTTGAATCTCATTTTTAAGATGATGGATTTAGCAAAATGAAAAGCCTTGGGTCCAACAATGCATCATGGGAGATATGGCTAACTTTCTGGGTAACGGGGCACCCTGCATCTCCACCAAATAAAAAAAAACTACTGGCTGTATTTGCAACAAACCAACAAAGATTTCTTTTGAGCGATTTGTACCCAACCTTTTTCTTATTTTGTGAAAATCGATCAGCTGTTTGGGTTGTGTGAAAAGTAACACGGATTTGAATGACATTTTCCAGTTGTGAGGAGCTGTCCTATGACTCAAAAGTTATAAGACATAGAATGTACGCATTTCCTATGGATTATAAGTTTCCACCTTATACTCGCTAGGGCCAGGAGAATCTTGGAGAAGGGGGGCGAATGAAGTAAGAGAAGAAAGGAATTAATTGAAGAGGGAAGGATGGAGGGGATGGAGGTATGAAGCTAGGAGGGAAGGAAAGAAGGGGGGTCGAAGAAAGAAAGGACACAACATACATGGAAAGAAGGGAAAAGGGGAGGTGAGGACGGAAGGGACAAAGGGGAAGCAGCAGAATGAGGGAGGAGGGAAAGGTGGACAGGAGGAAAAAATAGGAAGGATGGCAGAAGGAAGGATAGAATTGGAGAAAAAAAGTAGAAAGAAGAAAAAAAGAGGCCTTGATGGAGATTGCAAGGAAATTAGCGTGAAGAAAAAGAGGAAGCTTGAGGCAAGGGAAGGAAGCAGGAACTAGTAAGAAAGAATGGGAAGCAGAAGGGCGGAGGAATGGTGACACTGATGTCTGAAGGCAGTACAAAGGAATAAGGTGTGAAGGAAAGATGGTGTTGAAGAGGCTGGGAGTAGGGGAGGAAATGAGGAAGAACAGAAGGGTGTGAAGGAGAGAAGAAGGATAGGTTGAAGTAAGGAGCAAGGAAGGTGGTGGCGTGAAAGGGAAGCAAGAAAGAAGGAAAAACAAAGTTAGTCAGCATTAGATAGATAAGTGTGAGGAACAGGGGTGTTGCTAGGTCTGCAATAGGTCTGGGGCTACGCTAATGTTGAGACTGTCGTGACTCGGGGCTAGCTGGCCTTTTGGTTGTAGCTCCTGGGCTTCTATCCGGGGCTACAACCAAAAGACCTGAGGCTATAGCCCCCTCAGCCCCCGCCATTAACACCTCTGGTGAGGAACACATTGGAAGAGTTACCTTGAAGAGTTTCTCGAGGCATAACACAACACCCCTTCCAGCTGCTTCCAAATAGAGGCAAATCAAACACCTCTTTAAGTACACTTAGCTCATCTTTTCGGAAGCTTGACCAAGACAAGAGACACACGTTTATCAGAGATATTGGGGAATGCCCTGATTACTTATCAGTAATCTTCATTACTTCGAGTCCATATCTTTGTCGTCCTAGTCCTCACAATGTAAGGTAATAGCTCCCCGAAAAGACTTCTGCTGGCTACGAGTAATACAGAATAAATAAATCTACCTACTCCCACAAGGCATAAAGGCAGGCACCACTTCCAGCCCCTACTGACCCGCTCAAGCCAAGAACAACATTCAGAGCCACAAGCAAGGCCCAGGGTTGGGGGAGGAGGGAAGAAGACTGTGACGAGGATGATATTGACTCAGAGTATTGAAGATTACTGGTACGTAATTGGATCATTATCTCTTTGTCCAATGTCATTGTCCATTCTCATTGTCCTATCTCTCTCATCCCATTCATAACATGGCGAATATATGGCAATCAATAAACTTTGAACCAAAAGTTACACCTGTCAGGTTTGCAGTACAAATGATTTTATTCAAGCTTGAGGCGCACTAATCAGCAGCTGTACCGTGCACTACAGAACAAAAGGTCCTGGTAGGGTACGTGTCAACCTGAAGTTTGTAGTGCAAAATAAAAGTGGATGGAGAAGCGCAGGTGGCCCCCTGACAAATTTCAGGCATGGGCATGCCCTTTAATACTAGCCACGAAGATGCAGTTCATCTGGTTGTCCATCCTTGCAAACTTGAATACCATTGAAATTACTGGGTTTTTCCAATGATTTAAAGGAGCTGATGGAGGTTAAGGACCCTGATGGTCAGGTACAAAAGTTACAAAGACGTGTGAGGGGTGTACGTTCTTAATGTCATACACACATGTAAGACATGTATATAGTTATCTCAAGAACAAAAGGAAGTAAAATAAGCTCCTGTTCCTTATGTTATGTTATGTTATGTTACTTGGCATTTATATAGCGCCTTATGTATCATTGGTATGATCTCAAAGCGCTGGTAGGTTGTACGCCCTCGGGAACGTAGTTCAAGTCAGTAGAGAGAGAGTGTCGTATGGTGCGTGGGTGCACCGGATATGTGTACAGCTGGGGTAGTTGTTGGATGATAGCTGCTTCTTAGCGATAGTTGTGGTGCAGGGAAATCAGTTGGATGTGTTCAGTCTGGTGGGTGGACACTCAGACTGGGTTCTGGCTGCATTAGGCCTGAGGAACGCCTAAGCTAGCCGGAATGTGCTTCAGCTAGCAGTGTTTTATTAGGTTGTTGAGGTGAACGGGGTGTCGTGTTCATATGTGAACAGCTAGGCCGCATTAACAGGGGTATAGCTATGTTCTGGTTGAATGATGGTGTATAGTAGAGAGTAGGCATAGTGGTGTGATATGGTGGCTATCAGTTTAAGCTCCTGAGACCAGGCACGTGATCAGGACAGTGAGGACGTACATAGTGACATATATTTATGAAGGGTTAGATGTTTTGCACAGCGGTTATGGGAAAATGACATGTGTTGAAGATGTCAAATTTTCTTTAATGATGAAGTGAAAGTTCTCAGTAGTGAGTTCATGAGTGTTTAAAATGGAAATTAGTGTGTGATGATTGGGGAAAAGAAACATGCACAGGATTTTTAATGATACTACACAGTATATTTTCTTAAATGGTGTCTTCTTAATCGTGAAATTATCTAGAAACGTGCACAGATTTATTTTGACAATTTTTTGCACAAAAATGTTCTTAAATGATGGGTTTTCTTAAATGATGATTTTAGTGAGATGAAGGGGGATGTTTAGAAATAATATGTTTACTTATATTGGCGTATACTTTCATAATGGTGCTTGATCACCACTATGTCTGCTAGTGTTGTTCATCCCTTGATTATATATTTATTCTGTTAATGTACAGGTGTATGTGCTGAGTGGATGGGTTTTTGAGGGCATGTATTGATGTTTAAATGCATGTATGGCGATACCTGCATAAACTGTTGTGATTGCGTTGTATGAATGTTATGTAGTGAATGTTATGTAGTGACTTACATGGAGTCAGTTGTTGAAGTGCGTGAGAGGTAGCACGCATGGAGGAGAGGTTGTGGCTTACATGCTGGCCAGGTGTGGTGCCCTGGTTTGAATTGCCAGACTTGCCCTGAAGAAGGAAGTAATTTCCGAAATGCATTGGCATATTTAGTCTGAACTACGCATGGATTGTGGCAATTGCTCCCTCACTAAGGATTTACTAATTTTTTCTGGATAAATAATGATTTTGTTACAAGCTACAAAACAGACTCATCTTCTTTTTGAACAAACATGTTAATCTATAATCTATATACTTTGGATACTAGAGCATACTATTTTTGAACTTTAAAGAATTACGTGCCCATATTGGGCCCAAATGAGAGCGGCTGTGTGACCTAGTACTGTTACTTGGTCTATAGCTTTTGGTGCCCTGGTTTAAACCTGTTGGAAAAACTCGTGTTGCATAGTAAGCTTAGGACGCTAGTGGAGTTTTAGCGTTCTTATGAGGTGAACCCTAGGAGGATAGGGTAGTAGTAATATGGGACAGTAGGGCAAGGTACCCTCTGAGATTTTAATGGCGACTGATCAAGGGTATATTGATGTGTCATATGTGGGGATTGGGCCCTGTGCAGTAGGAAAGATGTGTGCTAGGTGCCTGTATCTGTCTCCAGTGTTATTTGTTAAATATAGTGTCGTTGTAGGAGTATGGTTCTAACTCCTACTTGAGGTCTGTGTTGCCAGGTTGTGCATTTTGAGTTGTAGGATAATAGTTTCCTAGGCACACCTTAATTGGATAATTAGTTGAGCAAGTTTTGGGTGCACAGGGTGTTGCCAGTGTAGTTCAGTGTCTTTATTTGAGTTGTGTTAGGTTACCCTCAGATACTGGCAAGCGATTTTGTGGATTATATATTTATTTAAAATTCTAAAATGACGTTTTTAGTGAGCACTAATTTTTCATCTTTTGTGCTTGTGTGCAGTCCTTGCATGGGATCTATCTGTGCATACCTTACGCACCACGCCTTTTGTGGTTGCATCACTGTGTTTTAGTGATCTTTGTTTAGTGAGTCACTTTTCTACATTTTTCATTACTTTTGTGTGTGTTGGAGAGAGGTGGTGTTAGTGGCTAGCAGCGTTGGTGCTATTGGTCTTACCTAAGGGGTTAGAAACATTGAGACCCAAGGGGTTAGATACATTTAGACCTTCATGTGAACTTCCATGTGTTGTAATGAGTTCTTTGACAAGAAACGTTAAGGAATTCTGGACGATAGAGTGGTTGCTTGCACTGCAGAGACTGGGGTGCTCTGTACTGTGGGTGAGGTTGTGCTTGGACGTGGGAGGTCTAGGGATTGGGTGTGGCAGGCCCTTATGGAAGGAGCAAGGTTCTTTATAGGTGGTTAATATGAGTTAGTGAAGAGAATTGCTCATAGAGAGCAGGCTGTGCTTGAGGGTGGCAGCCATGAGGTCCTGGGGGCAGACCAAGACAGAAGGAGTTTTATTTCCTGGGTGTGTTCGTTTTTCCTTGTGCACATGTGCAGAGTTTTCTGTTTTCTTCTTTTGAGGAAGGAGATGTGTTGTGACCTAGCACCAATAGCACCTATTGCACCTATCAGGATGAGGTGTGTGAGAGCCAGAGGGAGTAGATACCTGCTCTCCATACTTACCTTCCTACCTGCAACTGAAACAATAAAGAAAACTTACCTTTTCTACATACCTGGCTCTGGAGCGGTTCCTGTGTCCTGCCTGGAGTTAATGTCACTCCAAGATACTACATGAAGCTCTCTCATTCCAGTCTTGCAATGATGAAGAAAAGGGATGGGTGACTTTGCTTTCCCTGCATTCACTTCGATGTGCACACACTTTGGCACTTTTACTTCCCCATACCTTTATTTTGCCCATCTTTCGCTTCCCGTAGCGTTCACTTTGTTAATACAGCGGAAGATCTCCCCCCCTTTTTCACCTCATGTTCTTCCCCTTTCTCCACTTTGACCCTACCCTAACCTTACAACTGACCTTCACCACGTTCCCACCTTGACAATGTGCAGATGAAGACACAGTAAAAGCAAGGGGGGGCAAATTCACGACGAAGTGAACGTAGAAGCAGCACGTTTAGGGGACGTGTTCTGGTCGAAGCAAAGCAGGGACACCAAGGAAACCAATCCACCTCAAGCTAAGAGGCTGTAAAGAGGTGTGGGCAGGGTGACCAAATCTGAAAAGTAAAAAAAACAGGTCCGGCCACAAACATTAAATCAGGATTTACCCCCACCTATCCCCCTACCCCCTTAAGGAGCCCCCACCATCGCAAACACACTGCTCCTGCAAATACATTGTGCGGTTTTGACTGTGAATGCAAGCGCTGCAAAGGAGGTGTTGAGCTGATGTTTATAACAGGCCTTGCTATGTATATATGTCCTAACTCATCTCTGTGGCCCAATCAGTTGATGCCTATGGCGGGTTCCATCCCATCCCGTGATGGCAGAAATCTGGCTGAAGTGATGCTGGGTAATTCTGAAACTGTGATGGGGTGAACTTCATCTATAAATGTTGCTGATTATAAAGGTTCCCTAAATCGACCTGGGATTATGCCAGTGGTCACCCCTTGGATCCCCCATTGCGGCAAATTCAAAATGAGCTTTGGGGCAGGTGAACAGAGGTCCACATCCGGGACAGTCCCTGGAGAAGCGGGAATGCGCGGCATCTGCAAAATTCTTTATATGTATGTTGCCCATTACCTCTCCCAGCACTGACACCTGCCCAATGGGCTGTGTATGGTATACACATCACTGAGATTCCACTCTTGGATTCGGGTGGGAAGGGGAGGGCACTCGAGAAAGCATGAGCAGAAAGTACACAGTAAGAGGCCGTGGGCCATTTTGCAGTGTGCATGGCACGAAATGGAGTGCTCCCAACAATTAATTTCTAACCACCAAGGGTAGAGAGCCAGGCAACATTTTAAAAACAAAAAAACATGTTTTTATTGATTGTTTTGCATCAATTGCTCATACATCTGATATTCCATTTATTGTGCCAGTAGAATAGACAAAGCATTACTTTATATTCTCCACATCTTTCACAAACCCACCCACCCATCTCCAACACTCCAACCTCCTGTTCAATGTAGTCTCCTCTTTGTTGACACCTTGTTGGTCCCCCAGTATAGCTTGCTTCCTCTTCACTGGCCTCAGAATTTCCCCGACAGCCCATATTTTATCATACGTATGATTTCTTTCTCGCCCATCATTGACCATCCGCTCCTTTATTATTTTTATTAAGGTATTTATTGAGTGCGGACCTAGCGCCGGGAAGCAGTGGAGCACTTTACAGGTCTTAGGGGGAAGGACACGGTGAGGAAAGCAGAGATGTATATGGAGGAGGGCGGGCAACTTGGGAGCAAGGGATCTACAAACAACCAGGGGAGGAAACAGGGGAGAACAGATCAACCAGTCCCAGGTGAGGTGGGAAGAGAAAAGCGTTAGGGAGGAGCCATTCCTCGAATAGCAGAGTGTTGAGCTCCTTCCTGAAATGTAGAAGGGAGGGGGGCAAGTCTGGTGTTGATGGGGAGGAGGTTACAGAGTCTGGGGGCAAAGACCGAGAAGGCCGGTCTTCTGGTTCTATCCTTCCTGCACCGGCAGAGTTCAAGTCTGCACATGCCCTGGCTTTTGGTGGATCGTAGGCCACTGGAGATGCTGAGCTTCTCATCGAGGCTGCTTGGGGACTTTAGGGTGACAGACTTATAGATGATACTTGCTTGGAGTGGGAGACAGTGCAGTTCTATGATGTGGTTGAATTTGCAAAGTCCTTTGATGAGTCGTGCTGCATCATGTAGGCCACATCTCAGGGGTGCCAAGGTAGTCTCCAGGAGGCCGCCCAGAAGGGCATTGCCACCATCAAGAAGAGAGAGGACCAAGGCTTGGGCAGTTGTTTTCTGGGTTGAAGGGCTTGATCTTCCACCGGAGGGAAAGTTGGTACCAATCTGTTTGTGTCTTCTTTGCTAGGAGCTGCTTGAAGGAGGTGTGCCTGTCAATGTCGAACACGAGCAGATTGGTGCTGGTGGCCAGCTTGGTGTGAAGGGCTCAAGGTTCATAGCAGAGAGCCAGATCTGGGTGTAAGGGTGTTTGGTGTTGTCGGTCAGCATGAGGAATTTGGTCTTGGAGGGGATGAGCTTTAAGTGGGCACTCGACATCCAGGACTGGATCAATTTGGGGCAGGCCTTGAGCCTGCGGATTCCTTCAATTCTGGACCTGTTTCCCACTGTTGGATTATAATGATTCTGAGCCAAATATTTGTGCCACAATTCAGTTTCTCTTTTTGGGATAATTATAGCTATAGACAAGACCATTTTAGTGTCTCTAGATGAAGCATAATGGCAAACAAACGTCCAGGTCTCAGTCTCTGGTGCACCTCAAACCCTTATCAAGCACTCCTTTAACCCCACACACCATAGTAATTCTGCACATGAAGAAAGTCCACACTCCACTTGCTTAGTGCCAACCTGTTGGTGCCAATAACAAGTTGCCCCTCTGGTTGGATACAGTCCGTTTAACCCTTTATGCAGGGAAATATCATGAAAGTTCTCCCAGTGACCCCTTCAGTGGCCCACGTGAAACCCCCTCTCCAGGGATGCTCACAGACCCTATAGTGCTTTGGGCACGAACCGCGAGGCATTCTCCAAACCCCTCACGGGTATTAGGGATGGCCCACTGACCTTGGAGTAGGCATTGCAAAACTAGCAATTCTAGTCTGGGAACAATCTTTGCCTCTCTGGCAGAATAGATGGCTTTTGCCAGGGAGGCACAGCAGTTGCCATTGACCTTCTGGGACTGGTTGAATCTTCCTTTGACTTCAGCTTGTGCTTAAGTCGGGAATTCCCATTGTTTGATTGGTGAGCTTTCTAGACTATGTTATTAGCCCATATTGTTTGTCCTATGACCTTGTGATCCCTCACTTTTGTCAGAGGAATGAACTCTGGCAAATCTCGATTGAGTTGACTGGTGGCATTCGAAATGTATAACCCTGATCTTGTCCATCCAGAATGGTGACTGGGCAGCTCACTAAAATGTACTATTTTCCCAGCAGTGGCATCGCTAGGGCGGGTTGGTGGGAGAGGTATGGGGGGTGAAGGGGAGGGGGGGTGGATCCCTCCTCTGAAATCCTGGGCCCAACCTTGGGGCCCCCCTACATCAGCTGGGCTACTCACTCTGCACTGCCTGCAGTGCTGTGTTCGCCCGCACGGCAAACACACAGGGCCGCAATCTACAATGAACCGCTATTAAATTCCCTCTACCGTCAAGACCAGCCCCTCCAATCAGAATGCAGCGCACAAAACTGTGAATGATGGGTCATTAGTGACTTAATGGTTTTGTACCTACATTCTAATGGGAGGGGAGGAGCAGTGGGGTTTGGTAGTTGTGTGCACAAAAGCTTTTCTGCAGGAGTGCTTGTGACGTCACCCATTCCCTTTCATAGGCGGCCCCCCTACGTTTGTCTGTGGCCACCCTACTTTTGTTTCTCCCCCCCCCCAATTCGATTCCTGACAAAGTCACTGTTTCCCAGTGGATCACCTGACTGCCAGTAGGATCAAGGAGTGTGAAAGCAGAAGTGTGGTAGAGTGTCTGGTGTGCTGCCCTTTACGTTCGCTTGCCATCCTGCTTCAGTGCCTTATCACTGCCTTATCGGATTTGGCAGGCTGCGAGCATTGGACTTTGCTGCATGACTTATTTGACTCGCTGAGTCTTTCTTTCCATGGATTTGCTGCTTCCCTGTTGCTACCTGCTACCTGAGACTCGCGGAGTCTATTTTCTGTGGTTGCTGCCAGACACTCCCCCTACAGCCAACACTCGCTCTGTAAAACACCTGGTGTGGCGAAGTGTGGTAGAGTGTCTGGTGGTCCGTGGGCTTGGGCCCTATGGAAGAAGGGAAAACTCTAAGAAATGCAAGGAACAACAAAGACTGTGACACATCACTTGGAACAGCGATGTCAGTAAGCACCCACAATACTGAACCACCTGGCTCCCCCATGACCCCGCAATGCAAGCTTGGACTGAAATGGGCAAGCTTAAAGGCATGGTCTAGTAAAAAAATGTATTTTTTAAAATGAAATAAAACCGCACCTTTAAAAACGTTGTATTTATGTTTGCGACCGCAAACATAAATACAACGTTATTGTGTTGGAAAACGCTGTGGTTTTTCTTTCTGAGTTTCTCCGGCTCCTCCGGCTCGGAGGAGCCTGAGAAACTCGGAAAGAAAAACCGCAGCGTTTTCCAACACAACCGCGTTGTTTCTGCCTGAATCTGTTTTCCCATTTGGGGCTCTCGGGCTCCCCACGGGGAGCACGAGAGCCCCAAATGGGAAAGCAGATTCAGGCAGAAACAACGCGGCATTTAGCATTTCCCATTTGGGTCTCTCGGGCTCCCCACGGGGAGCCCGAGAGCCCCAAATGGGAAATCAGCTGTAGGTAGAAACACTACGCAGCATGTAAACATAACCACGTTGTGTTTCTGCCTGCTGTGGCTTTCACTTTGGGTCTCCCCTGGGGGAGCACCGGAGACCCAAAGTGATAGCCACAGCAGGCAGAAACACAACGCGGTTGTGTTGGAAAACGCTGCAGCGTACTGTTTCGGCTGACGCCATGCGGTTAGACAGCACTTAGGCAACTTTGCAGTTGATTTCACCGTTAACAATTATGCCTTTCTCAAGCGAATGATCTATGGAAGAAGAGACAGTGCCTGACTGCCCAAAGTAAGTTGATGCAATTAATGTGCTAGATATTTACCTTTCATCATCGAAATCAAAAAGTGATACCTCGCCCCCCTGTTTAGCTGATAACGAATCCCTCTTGTTAAGTACAGTCTCAGATTTTTTGCAATACACAAATCAGCACAAACAGAGGAGGGAGCGAGGAACTACCAGAATGTTCTCAGCAGCTCTTTATTGACCAAGTCGAGCCAGCGCTGCCGTCAAGAGGGAAAACAGTGACAACACAGGTACAAGTCCATAGCTTTCCGACAAAAATCAATGTTCAATGTTCCGATGAAAGCCAAGCTGTCCTAACGGAAGAAGACATATAATGTAACATACAATTAATGATAACTACGAATGGAATCTACCATCCCTCTGGTTCAAACAAAACTTGCGTAACTAAGGAAGCATTTCTCCAGGCTGAGTCACCTGTGCTCGGTGAACTTACAAAAAACGTAAACATTGGCCAAATTAAATGTTCAACAAGTGGTCATCCATTGAAACAATTTTCTTGCTTCTCGCAAGATCGCAATGTGTCAACTTCTATATGAGCACCAAAGGCTCAGATGAAGACAAACTTACAATCCAGAGTTTATAAAAAAAAGCTGTGATCAGAGGAAGGGGTCCTGGCATTTCGTCCTCGTCTATCAAAATGCTCAAATTTGTGTCTAACGGAAAAACAGGACCATCCACCAAACTTTCTGATGCAGCGAGTACAGGCATCGAAAAACATCAATTAATGGCAGAACCCTTGTCAGTCACCTCCGTAGCAAATCCTCAGCTGCATCTACCTTCTTTCTTTTTGCTGCTTTTGTTGATATTACCAAACATACCTTACCATTAATGCCATCAGTAAATTGGGGTTTGGACACCACTTTGACATAAGGATGTAACATCGTCCCGAGAAAAGAGGACATGGAAACTCACGTAGCAGAACTGAAAATCACGAATTTATCTGTTGAAAACACACAATTTCACTCTATCACGACAAATACTGGCAATGCAAACCCCATAATTAATCATAATGAAATGGCATCTCAAGCTTTACTGCCAATTCTAGATGCTATTGAGTATCCATTATACGAGGCAGCGATTGAAAACGTTCTTGTTCCAAGATGTATCGCCCCTATTACACCCAAAGCCCCAGATACAAGTTCTGCTACAGACAGTCAACCTAATCGACCAGTCCCAGAATTACGAAATCATGAACAAAAAACTGCTAATCTTCTACAGAGTCCTGCAAACTGACCAATGCGTCAGTCACGAAGTTCGACTGCTTCAGATGAAGTTATATCCTCACAGGAGTCAGGATCCCCATTCAAAATTCCTACAACAACAAAAAATTATAAACCTGATCTTCTGGCAATGATGTCAACCTTAACAATTGCCTTAGCTCCCTTCATGAAGTTGTATGAACATATGAATGACACCTTGAAAGATCATACAACACTTCTCGCGATGACACGGTCTAAGTTAATTTTCCTCGAAGGTACATTACTGCCAAAGGCCTTTGTGGACTCACAGAGCCGCTGAAGTTAAACTCATCAATATCAAATGCTCATTCCAACCTAACTTTAACTTCTAGTCAAGAAACACAGACCACGAACTTGAACCAACAAGTTGACTTAACATATGAATCTTTTCACCCACAAGGTGTAAACTCTCAAACCTTGACAAAAACCATAAACAAGTCTGCTCTTGCAGGAAACATCGCACTGTGCGTCTACGCTAAGGACAATTTTGACGCGATTGTGCTAGACGAGGCCCTGGACAAAGGATTATCGAAGCCTGTCTTTGCCATATTTACATCTCAAAAACAGTCAGAAAAACAGTCGTTATCTTCAGCACCTTGTCTTGTTTCGACCACTCCAAAACGCAATGCAACTCTTTCTAAACAACTAAAAAACAAGATTGTGGCTCCAAAACCGGCCCCTCGCAAAAATCTCAGTATACCACAAACAAGAGCAGACCTGCCTATGGCTACGGTGGGCAGTACTCCTATAACCTCACCGACATCAAAGGGTGATGAAATGGCTAACACAACAATCTCTGAGAGACAGATTCTCAAAGACCTTTCAACCTATTCCTTTGAGGGCTCACATACAGATGCCAACGAGGAACATGACTTAGTTGTTCTTTATCAGAACATGAGCAAGTAGCTGACTCGAGACTGTATCACGAGGACCCAATATCTCCTCCGTTCTTTACCATCGAGGAAAGAAGAAAACGAGCCCTGGAAACCAAAAGTGAGAACAAGTGGCTGGCACCAGTGGGTCTACGAATCCACCAGTGTCGCTATTTGACCCCTCATACCAGACATCAGCCGCTTCCCCACAGAGGACCGGGGACATTACAGCATCTGAAACTCAAACATCGAGTGGGAAACAACCTATCTCTAATATTCATGGTTTTCCACCTTCTCGCAAATACGATCAAGAAAAACAATATCAAAATAATCGGTCCAAAACACATGCTGATGACTATACGAACAAGAGGTCTGAGTGTCGGCCCATACAAGATCCAAAATATCGTACCTTGAAGCTTGAACAATATGGAACAGGCATGACAACTTCATTCTAAACCGTAGAAGAGTGTTTGATCTTTTTCAATGTGTTCCAAATCTTAGACAAGTGTGCTCAAAAGACATTAGAATAATCGAATTTGTGAATGAGCACAAAACAGATCAGATTTATTTACATTTAACATACCTGTAATCAAGAAAATGTTGCTTGAGGCCGCAGAGAGCATGTTTATGCTACGATTTGATCTCACAACTCTCAAAGATTCATAGAGAGAAAGTAAGATCATTGCTCGTCCGATTGAGCCCATCGCTATTAGAAATTGTGAAGTACCTGAAGTCAAAACACTTAGTAAGGACCCGTCCATCAATAACTCAGAGTCATATTATCTAGACCCCCTTCAAATTGGACGGGTACCAAGTGGGCCAGAAACAAAGCTAAAAGTAACATTTGAAACATCTAAATCCCGACGCCAAGTAAAAAGTCTAATGCCTGTCCCCAGTGAAACAAAAACCTGCCTAAAGAATCCGGATTGGTCATGGCTATCGAGAACCTTAATAAGTCAAAACAAGCTCTAGCCATTCGAACCTAGAGGATCATCTAAACCTTCACCATCGGGTCTTGAAGATTTCCAAAGCTTACGTCTAACTTTAGCTTCATGGAAAACTCGTGGCTTTGGCAATCTGACAAAACCTAGCGAGATAGACCTGAAAAAATATGACCTGTTATACTTTCAAGAAACTTGGCTCCGTGAAACTCCAAGTCTTGATGGCTTTGTGTCCTCTCTAAATCCAGCAACAAAAGGTAAAATGGATCGGCCGACCTCCGGATTATTAACCGATGGTAAGTCAGTGTGCCCATTGCTTTCCATTAAACAGGTTTCAATGTCCCATCTATCTCAAGTAAACTTGCTTACCTGGCACACTGCAAACAAAGGTCAGACTGATTGAACACGGAACAATCTCACCGTCATCAATGTTTACTGGAATCCGGCTGTTAATCTAACAAAGGATTCATTGACCATGTGTCAGACTTATTAGATGATGTGTATATTATTCATCAGTCAAAGAATGTGATATTCTGTGGTGACCTGAACACCTCTTGCCTTAAAGACAATTCCCACGTGAGAAATACTTGCCATCACAATGCTCACACCTCAAGGGCTACCTTGTGGAATCACTTAATGTCATCTTAAGGACATGCATATGATCAATGGAAATTTCAAAGAGATTCACCACCAAAGGCGACCTGGGACAACATGGGACATGCATCTGTCATTGATTACATATTTGTATCAGGTGACTTTCTATCGCAGGTTGCACTGTTTAAAATCATACTGACAAAAAATAGCGACCATCATGTGTTAAACATGGAGTGGACGGGGTCTATGCTGAACCCACAGCAAATGATATCTACTGTCTCTGTCACAGGCGCTGGTACAAGGTTGAGACTGTCAAAAGTTACTACTCAAAACATCGTAACAGCTTTTCAGATGCATGGTTCGCCAGTTGAATATACATATTTTCTTGACCCTTATGCTAATAACATCTCCATCAAGCATCAGACATGCCATACCCATGCTCATACCTTCAACCTGGAACTTGTCGAACATTGCAAAGAATTACGCAGACTAACTAGACTAGCCAGAAAATGTAAAGACTATAGCAGCAAATGAAGCCCTGAGAGACGTATAGAAATTGGCTTGCCTCCTTTCGATTTGTGCTTTGTCAACACGATGCTGAGGTGATGTTGAAAACTCTAGCAAACAAGAAAACAAGTGATTTTTGGTCCCTGGTCAAAGCAACAGGTCCACAGACAAACATTGAGCAATTAAATCCGATAATAAGAGTCTGATTGGATGGCATATTTTCAAAATCTGTATGCCTCTACTTCTGAGATGCTATCATCAACATACATCTCTACCACCAAAGACTTATGGATTTCTTCTGCTTCTGTTGATGACATTCAAAGGCGTATATCAAAACTAAAAAATTCACCAGCACCCGGGCCTGATGGGCTTACAAACTTCATGCTCAAAGAACATCAGGCAACATGGGCACCCATGATTCACTCACTACTCCTACAGATCTCAATCACACGCACCATTCCAACCTCTTGGCAACGAGCCACGATTGTTCCAATTTTCAAAACTGGTGACTGCAATAATCCGAAAAACTATCATCCCATAGCTTTGCTGGATGTGATCAGCAAAATATACAGTACAATTCTTCTAGATCACTTCAGCTCTTGGTGTAAAATCTCAAGAATCAACAATCCTCTACAAACTAGATTTGTAAAAGGAGTAGGGACGATTGCGACCATTTTCATCCTCAACCTGCTTAAATATATAGCAAAACAGGGGCGACCAAAAATGTTCATAGCTTTTCGTCGATCTGGTGCAAGATTTTGACCAGATCGACTGACAAAAGCTGTGGAAAAACCTTGAGGTCGAGAACTGCCCGCCACCCCTGCTTGATCCTATAAAATCTCTGCATAGCGGTACATCATTAAGAGTCTGCCTAAATACTGTTGTCTAACAGCATACCTACCGCAAAAGGTGTCAAGCAGGGCTGTCCAATGGCAGCAGCCCGATTTAAATTCTTTCTGGTCGACATCAAGAAACCAGATCTAGCTTTAAGAGCATTCCGTCCAACAGTTGGTGGAGTGTCTCTGTCTCGCATATTATATGCTGATGATATAGCCTTAATCGACCATACACCTACAGGACTACAGCAGCAAAAAGCTAGCCTATCAGGGTATGGGCAACTCAAACAAAGGTAAGAAGAAATAACAATGGTCGCTTGTAAAGCAACCAATTGAGCCGGTACCAATTTTCAAATATTTAGGAGTTTGGATAAGCGACACCAAAACAGAAGCACCAATGGTAAACAAACTCAAAATCAAAATCAAAGCACTGGCCAGTCAAGCCCGTGTCATCAACTTCAAATATGGACGTTTCTCTATTCTCCCAGTACTGCTGTTCTGTAAAACCAAGACTATTCCTGCAATATCTTATGGAGCAGAAGGCATTCCCACTATTCCATCCACAGTATGGCCACTGCTTGAAGGCCTTTACTGGAAAATGGTGTTGAATCTTTCACCTTCAACCCCGATCCAACTAATCGGCGAGTGTTGGGCTTTTCATCCTTAAAGTCTGTTGTGGAGTGGAAGACTCTAGCTTTTTTACGCAAATGCTTTCTACCGAAACAACCGGACATTTTTGAAATATTGTACAAAGAAATTGTCGCTGGCGACACGATGGTTCTACAGAACTGGCGAAGGAAATCATTTACTCTGTTACAAGAATTAGGACGCTCTTTGAAGGATCTTATCAGCAATCCGATGCTGATAAAAGGCAAGCTGCGAGAACTAGATTGGATTAAAACCCTTGAAGCCGCAGCAACATATAAATCATCAGCTCACATCCCGACAGAAAAAACGGAAACTGGATGCAGCATGCAGCTATCTAGTGCTGTCACCTGATAGAAAACTGCGTGACCACTTTTTGCGGATATGACTCAACCTATTGTACACAAATGAGATCCAACATATTCGAGGACAATCTGCGTCTGATAAATGTCGATTCTGAAAAGATTCAGTTTCCGTTGAAACCATCAAACATTTGGTCACCATGTGTCCTGCTTTGATAGAGAGCCGTACGAAAAACTTCCGGCACCTCTTAACAGATCTTGAGAGTAAAGATCAGGATCCCTGGTGGTCACTGCCAATATCAGGGACTAAATCAAGCTGTATAATTGCAGTGTCCAAATTTCTTACACCATCAATTCCTTTTGAATGATCAAAGGCGACGTATGGATTTTCTTTTTTGTGACTTTAAATCCGTGTTTTTTTTTTTTTTTTTTTTTAAATATGTTTTTATTTGCATTTTCTACTACAAGACAATTGCAAAAATGGTTGCTTCAACATTGTTCCCTTATATTATTTTCGTGTAACATTTATATAAAAAACATAGAAAGGGGTGAAGTGCAAAGCAATGATAAACTCTAGTCTTGTGTTTCTAATTCCCCTCCCTCCCCCTCCCCAGCCTCCCCCCACCCCCCCCTCCACTCAAACATTCGCTTGGTACACATCTCAGAATAAAAATTCAAAAACAACTTTAGGCATTTCAGTATTGCGTGTGCTCTGCAAATTGCAACTGAAAGAAAGGGAAGAGCCCATACAGAGCTTGGGGTAAGCAATCAACCGGTGGCATGGGGCACTGCCCTAATTCCTTTGATTGGCTGAGGTGGTAAACAAGTGTCCTTAGTCTGTGGGCTCCCAGTATGCCGTATAATATTCTAGAAAGGGCAACCAAATCATTTCGATATTTCTGCGTGATTCATTTACCGCTGCCGTTAGACTTTCCATCTCATATATTGCGTGGGCCTTTATTAACCATTCTCTCTTTGAGGGTAAGACCATCGATTTCCATTTTATGGTTAGACACACTCGGGCTGCTAATAGGAGATTGCGTGGTAAGTACATTAGTGATTCATATGTTTCATCATCCTCCGACTCTACTCCAAACAAAACTAGTGTGGGCGTTGGGTTTCTGAGGACTCCATCTATTCCTCGAATCCAGCCCAGCACTTCCCGCCAGTACACCTGGACTCTGTCACATCCCCACCATTGGTGCCAATAGTCACATTGCTCACCGCAACCCCTCCAGCAATAGGGAGATGTCCCGGGGAACATTTTAGATAGGCGAAGGGGTGTGTAGTGCCATCTCATCAGTAATCGCACATTGTGCATTTTGTATTGCATGGAGACCGATGATGACCATACCGCTCTATATATTCCTTTCCATACCTCCCCTTGGGTGTCTATGGATAGGTCAGTTTCCCATTTCACCTCTGAAGATGGACGTGGACAATGACCCCTCGTGATTAGTGCTCTATACAACTTTGATATGAGACCTCTTGATGCTTGGGGGGAACTCAAGATTTGCTCGAATGGTGTCAGAGGGCGCTTTAACGAGTTGCCCCACCTAGGGTCGTGCATGGCACTTCGCAACTGGAGGAAGGACAAAGGGGAGACATTCGTGCCCTGCAAGTCAGCCTGCAATTCTTCCCTGGTTGTAAACACTTCATTTTTCCACAGCTGTCCCGCCCGACTTAGACCCGCCTCGTACCATGACTGGGATTGCTGGATTGCCCTTAGTGAGTTTTGAATAGGTGGGGACCAGATGCAGCTCAAAGGTGAGGGCCATGTTGTGATATTCTGCATGGCCCGGGATGGACGCCAGAGGGACCATAATACCTTCAGAATGGGGTGTTGCTTAATCCTTTGTGTCATGGCTGATCCCGGGACCCATAACCACTCTCCCAAGGTGACCGGAGTGAAGATGTCGTTCTCTATTGCCACCCACTGTTTCTCTGGGTTTTCCCACAGATGGTCCGGGAGAATGCGGAATTGTGACGCTCTGTAATATTCTCCCAGGTCTGGAAAGCTCATGCCACCCTCCTCCTTAGGTTGGATCAGTGTGGAGTATGGGATCCTTGCTCGTTTGTCCGCCCATAAAAACCTTAACAATGTGCGCTTTACTTCTTCCAAGAAGGAGTCGGGAACAATGACCGGGAGGGATTGGAATAAAAATAGGAATCGTGGGAGAACATTCATTTTTATGGCCGTAAAGCGCGCCGCCCATGACATGGAGAGTATTCGCCATCTGGAGATGTCATTTTGAATGGCTACCCACAGTGGTGTGTAGTTGGCTTCGAAAAGGTCGGACAGGGAGACTGTTATATTAACCCCTAGGTAGCGGACTAAGTCGATTTGGACTTTGAAATTCCAATCTGCCTCTAAGCGCAGCGCTAGGTCGGTGTTGTCTTTTAAGGGGACAGCTATAGTTTTTTGTAGGTTGACCCGAAAGCCTGAAAGGGGTCCGTATCGCGACAACTCTTGGAAGAAAGCGGGGATAGAAGTAGAGGGTTCGGTCAGGTACAAAAGGATGTCGTCGGCGAACATTGCCAGTTTGTATTCCCTGCCTCCTCGCGGGATTCCTCTGATGCTCGGGTTGGACCTAATGGCTTGGGCGAAGGGTTCAATGACCAGTGCATAAATGAGAGGGGAGAGTGGGCAGCCTTGTCTCGTACCTCGAGTAAGGTTGAAGGTTCGCGATGAGATTCCATTGATTGATACTTTGGCCCGGGTAGAGCGGTATAGTGCTTTCGCTCCTTGTGTCCACGCAGCTCCCAACCCCACCCATTCTAGTACAGCTCTCAAGAAGGACCACTCTACTCGATCAAAAGCCTTTTCGGCATCTACTGATAATAAGAGGGGATCCTCACCGGCCTCTCGAAGTGTTGCCATGAGGTCTAGGGTTTTTCTAACATTATCGGCCCCCTGCCGGCCTCTTACATACCCTACCTGGTCAGTATGGATTTGTTGCGGGAGAATCTGAGCGAGGCGGGCGGCCAATATGCTGGAGTAAATTTTTGCGTCTACATTTATGAGGGAGATTGGCCGGTATGATGCGCACTCTGTGGGGTCTTTACCTTCTTTGGGGATTACAATGATGATGGATTCAGTAAAGGAGTCGGGAGCTCGTCCCGATTCTAAGATGGATGTAAATAGTTTGGCGAGGAATGGCGCAAGTGTGCCAGAGTTCCTTTTGTAAAAGGCCGGCGTGAAACCATCCTGTCCCGGGGCTGAGCCTGCCTTAAGGGTTGAAATTGCTCCCTGCACCTCTGTTGCCGAGATTGGGGCGTTTAGCATTTCTAGGTGTTCTTCAGTGATGGGCGGGCGTGACATACTGGTTAGGTATTCTTTGATGTCGGGGGAGGTACCATCAGTCTCAGCAGCGTATAGGTCTGCATAAAAATTGGAGAAGCGAGACACTATGTCTTGGGGATTTGTGAGTGGGATACCTTGTTCATTTTTTACTTTGTGGACTGCTCTATCCGCCCTCTGTTTACGGAGTCTGTTCGCTAGCATGGTGTGCGCTTTATCTCCCTTTTCAAAGAACTTCTGTTTGAGGTACTTAATCTGGGTGAGGGCTTTGCCATTCCATATATCTTTTAGTTCTTCTCTCATTTTCCTAATTCTCATTTCCGTTTCATTATCGCTAGTGGGGAGCTCCCGAAGGGAGCGTTCCAGTCGAGTGATCTCTTCCTTAAGTTCTTTCTCCTTGAGCAGCCGGAGTCTTTTTTTGGCGGCTCCCTCAGATATAAGGATGCCCCTTAATGTAGCTTTACCTGCTTCCCACACTGTGTTCAGTGACATACCGTCAGTGTCGTTGATGTCAAAGTATTCTGTGATGGCCTCAGAAAGGAACTCCTTGAAAATTGGGTCTCTGCATAACAGGTTGTTACATCGCCACCGGCGGTCCAGGGCGGGGAGTGGGCCTAGGTCCAATTCTAGGGCGCACAGGTCATGGTCTGACCAGGCTACTATTTGGATGGATGTACTTAGGATGTCACCCTCGTTTTCCGCCCCCAGTAGTAGGTAATCAATCCTGGAGAAACAGTGGTGTGGTGGAGAATAAAAAGTAAAGGCCTTTTCCCCTGGATGAGTTGCACGCCAGGTATCTATTAAATGATGTTCCCTGAGCTGACTTGAGAATCTGTCGCCCTGAAGTGTGCTTGGGGGTAAGGAATTTAGTCGAGCTGAGTGCCAATTGCATTCACGATCTATAACTACGTTGAAGTCTCCCCCACAAATTAGTGAGCCCTCCCTCCATTCTTCAATAAAGTCGAACAGGGGGTCTGTGAAGCTCGATTGCCCCTGGTTGGGGGCATAGACTGCGCACAGTGTGATGGTACGTGTTCTCAGTGTTCCCTTGAGCGCGACGTATCTCCCGTGCGTGTCCCTGTGTATATGAAGAACCTGCATTCCCAGGGACCTACGCAGCAGAATGCCCACACCCCCCTTCTTCTCCGGGCCAGATACCCAGATTGCTTCCCCTATGCCTCTCCCAAAGATCTTTCTTTCTCCCCCCTTGATGTATTTTGTTTCCTGTATGAAGAGGACATCTAGTTTGGATTGTGCGAACTGTCTCGCTAGCATTGATCTCTTTTGCGGAGAATTTAAGCCCTTGACATTGAGGGAGCCAAAGACTATGCCCTGTGAGTTAGCCATATTCTAGGGTTAGGATAGTGTTTTTCGTATTGTGGCTTGCTTGACCCTTTTGTATCATATTAGAGCTAGTAAAAAATTGCCTTGTATTGTGGTGCGTTTGAGATGGTTTTTTGTGCGCTACGAACTTGCTTTGTTGAGTGGATAATTGAATCCCCCCCGTCCCCTCCGCCCCTTCCCTCGTGTGGAATGCTATAAGGGGCATCCACACCACAAAGAAAGGGAAAAAGAGTAAAGAAAAAGAAAAAGGGAGACGCCCTCGTATAAAGAGGGCCACTTTAGGAGAACCCCTCTTCAAGCCCTAGTTGTGAATTCGTTCTTTGTGCAGGGACAAAGTGCACAGGAGACCTTAATAGTGAGCAAAGACCTAGTGTGTCTCCAAGCCCCTAACCCAATCTAGGCAAACAGACAGTAAAGAGAAAAAACTTCCATGGAGCCCCATGGCGACTGTATCGGCCAGAGTTAGAGCACCAAAACAGTGTGCAGACACGAGATGCAGTGTCGGCAGTTCAAGGAGTGTTCAAACGTTTAAATTTCCATTTCTGTTGCGCACGGCCTCTTCTCGAGGGCTTTTCAGCTGGATCTCGGCGCGGGCCCTTTGGTTCTCTTCGGCCCTCTACGTCTGAGTCCCTTGCTGGGCCTTGCAGGTGGCGGCGAGCTCGTTCCGCTTCTTCCACCGAGGTGAGCCTATATTCTTCGCTGTTATACTCGAATGTGAGGGAAAATGGGTGGCCCCATCGGTACTTCACGCCTTTCTCTTGGAGCCAGATCGTGAGGGGACGACACCCTCTCCTTTTTGTGAGGGTCATCGCTGAGAGATCCTGATATATCTTGACTGTAGAGCCGCGGAATTCGATTGTGTCCTTTATTCTTGCTTTTTGTAGAATGTCCTGCCTTTGCGTGTAGTAATGGCATTTGATTAGGATCGATCGAGGGCCTCTCGCTGAGCCCCCTGCCCTGTGCACTCTGTCGAACTCGAGGTTCGGGGGGTCGGTTTCTTCGTAGAGAGATAAGATTAGGGATTTCACCATGCTCTCCAGGCCTGACTGTGTCTCTCCTCGCTCTTCTTCCAGACCGATAATGCGTATGTTGGAGCGTCGCTCCCGATTTTCAAGATCGTCCACTTTTGATTCCATGTCCCTCTCCTTCTGCTCGAGGTCTAGGAGCCTAGCCTCGTATTGCATGGTAGCGATGTCTCCTGATTGTTGGTTGTTTTCAATCGCTTCCAGGCGGTCCTCAACTTTGGCCACTTTCGTTTGTAGGTCTGATACTATTTCAGTTAGGTTGTTTCTCATTGATCTGATCTCCCCAAGCAGCAGGCGGATATCTGACTTTGTTGCGCCATCGCCGTCATTCCCGGGAATATCTGAAGTGCTTTGGGCTTCTTCCGCTTCCATGGTTGCGTTAATACGTCTAAACTTTCTCAGGGTTGCTAAGGTTTGTGGATCCAGTTTTGTTACCTACGGAGGCTTCAGACTATTGCTGCCGTGAGCATGGACTGCTGTGCTAGGATGTGCTCGTTCCCTCGACCGTGTTTCTGTGGTTGGTTTTTCCGCTGGGGTCTCTCTCAGTTCCGTGGTGGGCTGCCCCGGACTTCGTGGCTCATTGCCAACGTATTTGCCCTAAGTAACTTTGGTGCGGTCTCTGTACCGCCCCCACCCCCCTGAGCACCACTCGGGTAAATCAGGTGCCCTGGCTGTCTTTGCACCCTGTGAGGCTCGTGGAGGACCTATGATGGTCCTTAGGTTGGCTGCGAGGCTCCGCTAGTGGTGGTGAGCTTCCACTGGGTTAAGTGCTCGTAGGGATCCGTGGTGTGGGAGCGGCCAGTCGAAACTGTTTGGGTGGACACCGTGGTTACTGTGTGTTTTGGATCACGGGAATGGGCGCGCTACGCCCTCGTTGGTAAAGAAGCACGGGCTTCATTCCGTGGGCTCGCCAGGAGAAGGGTAGAGATGACAACCGGCGCCGGGGCCCGCGAGGGACTGCCGGGCGGAGGTGCGGCGCGGCCAGAATAAGCTCCCAAGTGTCGAGGTGAGGCGTGGGCGGAGGGAGAGGGCTCCCGCTTGCGGTTCGCACTGCGCAGCAAGACCGCAGGGTCAGAGGAGGGGGGGGCTGTGCGCCAAGGCGGTAAAGCCCGCTCGGGGCACTGCTTACCCCCACCGGGCCGCACCGCTCCGGTAGCTGCCTTCCTGGCCGGCCGCCCAACGTCTCCCGGCCAGCCGGGCGCCGCGGTCCGCTGCGACTGTCCTCGCCGCCGCCACACCTCGTTGAAGGGCAGGGATTCCCCCTGTTCGCTGGGCGCAGGGCGCTGCTGGCGGGCTGGTAGCAGTCTTTGTGAAGTTTCCTCTCTTACGCGCGCGGCGCGTGTTTCAGATGGCGGCGGCCATTTTTTCCCCTCCTCCTCGCTTCTCTGGATACGGGCCTTCTGTGCTGCTCGGGGGATCCCAGGGGTTCTCGATCGAGAGCTGATTTCTGCCTCTCCACGCAGTTTCGTCTCCTGGGCTATGGCTGGGTAGGTGCCGAGACGCTTTATCTACTCCATCAGCTGGTTTTTCATGACTTTGGTTGCCCCTGCACTGCTCGAAAAGATGACTTTAGCGGGCTTTAAGAGGGAGACGATGGCTCAAGCGACCATCGCGTCTGCGCCCCCTGGTGGTCTCCCGTGTTTTTTTATTTTAAAGTTTTTTAGATTGTAAAATGTTTTGCTAAAAATTGTTTCAATTAAAGCAAATAAAAAAAATAAAAAGAAGTGCCATCTTCCTCCTGGTGATTCTGAGCCAATAGGCCAGTTGTGTTGGTAATTGTGCATGATAGGGCCTTGTGTTATCGTCTCCACATAAGAAAAAAGCGTGTCCTTTTCCTCTTATGGCTTTCCGCATTTGTGTCCCCTCATAAAATGTGACAAAGCCAAACACAATTTCTGACACCTATTTGTATCCTCCGAAAACCAAAAAGGAAAAGGTTAGATTTTCTCGCCTGCCTGTTTATCATGCACAATTTCTTATAGTATCTCTGGTTTTGCACACCTCTAGCACTCCAAAGTCTAACAAGCAATCACTAGTGCGAGGTTGTACCCGTGTGGTCCTCCACAGTGCCGATCACAGCATGCTTTCAGGATATTCACTGACTATGTAAATAACTCTCCACAGAACAGATTGATTACGTGCAAAGTAATGTTGACAAGATACTCTGAAACATGGAGTAGAGTTGGCTTTTGCAGGACCGTTTTTGTGACCCCGGCAGAAGTGCTTCACTAATGGAGTGTGGGATCTAGGTTTGACAGAGCCCTGCACGGTTTTGGTAGCATATAGCATACTCCCCTGTTGGCGACAAGAAAGGGACTTTATACTTGGCTCAGAACTTGGTGTTTGTGAAGTCACAAAACATCTGCTTTCTCTGTGCCCAGTTGGGTGCTGGTGCAAAACCGCTCCCGACCTAACCTTTGTACATTACGTTGGCTCATGAACTGGACTGAAAGGCAGTTGTGGGCCCACTTTATCTGACACACTGCCAGGTCTAAAATGTACACTGTTTTTGCAAGATTGTAGTCTAGCAGGGCAGCAGGGTGTTATGCCTTTTAACATTATATTGCCACACCTCACCACACCTCACGTAAAGGATGGCTCACCTCCGCAGTTGTGGAAATGGAAAGAAATTGGTGGGGAACCCACAAGGGACGGGGTGGGGGCGGAGTTTGGGGGGCAGTGCCCGAGGAGGCAGGGTTAAGGGGGGCAGAGCAGGCAGTTGACCTCGATCAAAGGTAATGTCCAAAATAATAGTTTACGGCACTATTTCTTTCATGCTGCTTCTTTTCCAAACTATATATCAATTCCACTTTAAACCACTTCCATGGCACTGGTCATGAGTTACGTCACTGTGCGGATAATAGTTTTGACCAGTGTTGCTGAGTAAATATTCTTTAAAATGCACAATTTTATAAAAGAAAAACGTCCCCTTGGGTATAAGTAACGTTTTCTTTTACTTGAACCACACCCTGCACAGCTCCTGCAGCTCCCCTCTGAAAGCAGTTCGGTGGCTGTATCATGTGTAATGTTAATAGGGGTATTTATTTATGCAATGTTTGTCAGATACGGTATCCAACAAACATTGCATAAATAAATAAATAACCCGGGACCATGTATCCGACAAACATTGAATAAATAAATAAATAAACCGGGTTGTGGCTGAGGACTGTAACTTCCTCTTGTGACCTTTTGCATGGGGCCACCAGAGGAAGTTACAGTTTGCTCGCGGGCGCTCTTTTTTTCTTCTTTTCCCCAGCGCAGAGCAGGGGTTTGGGGCGGCTGACTCTGGCCGGATCCCAAGATCTGGCTACACATCTGGTGCCGGATCTCGGATCCGGCGAGAGCCGGCCCAATGACCTGCCCTGGATGGCTGATGTTACTTCCTGCCCGTTCTAAGTCTGGAAATGGTTCTCAAACCTCTAAATTAAAAGCCCTGAATATGGCTGGGAAATAGCCGTGTTGCTTTTTACACAACGCAGTGTGTTCCTCAATGGGTCATTGTTAATGTGACGGAACACTTGGGCATTTAGGGAGGGACGAGTGGATAATATGGCCTGATTATTTACCGCTGATCTTCATGAAATTAAGTTCATATCTTCCTCGTCTCAATCTTAGACAAGTGAGGAGTACCAGCCCCAAGGCAGACTGCTGCTAACAAGCAGCTTCTTTAAATATCTTGATTTTATATCCCTTTCCTGCTTTTGAGTGTTTTATATAAGGATGGTCTGGCCACTCCACTTCCTGTACCTCACAAGCCTACTTGAGTTTAAAGACTTACCAGGCCGGGAAAGAAGAGGACTGGGATGAGGAAGATTTGAACCCAGAGTAATGAAGATTACCAATAAGTAATCAGGCCTCTACCTCATCGTCCCATGTTCCTCATCCCAGTCCTAGCCAAGTGAGGATGTAGTAAGCGCCTAAACTTTGAACTAGAGGCCCATAGAAACCTCCTGAAAGGCAAATAGAAGCTGCCATGCAGTACCCGTTTGATGACAAGAAAACGTCCCTTACAAACGGGAAGAAATAATGTATATGTAAGTATACCATGATGCCCAAACTACAGGATACGGACAGCAATACAGTTCATAATACATGCCACGACTTGACGAAATCCATTGCACAAAATCCTTGCATGACCTACTAATGTGACTGGATCAAAAGAGTCCTCCAAGGTTCAGGAGGCCAGCTTAGTTTCTTGGAACAGGGTAACCTTCTGGACAAGCCAGACCAATCAAGGTAGCTTGGCGGCGGTCAAGACTAGGTCTCAGGAGGGTTGAGGGTGACTGAAAGACCTCAATGAGCACACAGAGTAAAGGACACTTACAAATCACTCACAGTCAGGTGTATATATATCAAAAATACAAATACATTTATTCCAAGGCCTTTGCAATTCAACACACAGTAAGAAAATCACAGCAGTACTATTAAACCAACATAATCCTATCTATACACATATATACAAGACCAATGGGGTCTAAGGGATGAAATGCACCAAATGGGTCCACAACCTAAACAGGGAAGGAAGCAGGCAGTGCAAACAGTCTTTAGGCCCTTCTGCATCAAACACAGTCCTAACTGAAAGGCAGTCCAATCCCTAAAATGAGGGGAGCCTAATGCTCAAATGTACTTGCGAAGCTGGCGCACACGGTAGTTCAAATGGGCAAAGCAGGGTCTTTTGTAGGGGCTGTAGGAGCTCAGGAAGGTAGGTGAGGTGATGCAGAATAGGTTCCCACTATTCGAGGAGGGCCTCCACTTGAGGGCAGAGTCAATTCTAAGAGTTGGGAATAGTTTGCTAGTTCGCACTAGCAGTGGAAAGGTAAGGGGCCCTCATGGGCCACTTATGTGTAAAAAAGGATGGATGCGCTAGGGGCCACCGGTTAGGGTTGCAATTACTCACCGACCCCTGGGGCACTCCGGACCAAACTTCGGCAGTCGGGTCCACTTCGGTTGCAGGTTCAAATGAGGCAATCTCGCGGCTTTGTGGCTTTCAGCGACGAAGATACAGTGTTGATTCCCCTACGGGACAGTGGCGATTTCTCTGCTCCTGGTGGATGGATCAGGCCACCTCCGCTGTAGCAGGCTTCAGGGCACAGAGGACCACAGCTGCAATGAACTTGCAAAGTTCCTCACAACGGCTGGGCGACACAGTAACCGCATGTACTCCGGTTTGGGCACACTACCTTTACTCCAGACCTGGGAACGCCAAGTGTATGAAATTCAGTGTGAGAGTGCCGTGAACACAGAACTTGCGATGTACCAAGTGTCAAGGACCTCCTCAAAATGGCGGCGGTGACAGAGCAAAGGTCTTGCGTAAGCTGGTCAGCCCACTGGTTGGCCCAGGGACACTTCCGAGAAGGCTTACTTGCAGGTTCTGGTGAAGGTGCCGAGAATAGTTGGTCCCACTATTCCAATGGGTCGAAGCATCTTCGCAGACCTTCTAGGACGACCAGATGCAGAGGGGTCCCACGGGACAACAGCGGGCTCAGGGTGCCAAACGTTCCAGTGGGTCACCAGCGGTTCCTCGACTCAGCTTCTTAGTTTCAGGATACTTGGATCCTATCCTTCGTTCAGTGAGAACCCCAGATGTCAACATGGTATGGGTGTTTGGAGCCTTCTCTTATCCAAAATCTCCTTTGCGCCAAAACAAAGAGGTCCAAATGGGAGATCTGCTCACATACAGGCATACCATACGTGGACCAATCATGGACCACGGTGGTCCCAGGCGTTCACAGCACAGCAGACTCTCTGGCACTCAGGATGTGTATTGGAACGAGACAGTCCAGCCTGCATCCTGGGGACGCACACACAAGGCATGCAGAAGCCCGCAAAAACTTGGCACTTCACGGGAAAATGCATGCCCAAATAAGGACTGACCCGGGTCGGCTCGACCGGGGGAAGTTGAAGGGGCAAGATGGCCAAAGGACAGGACAAAGAACCTTGTGGCGTGGCCAATTTAGAGCCGGACCACTTAAACGTGACAAACGCTGTAATTGCGGTTTACCTGGCAAGAAAGGATTAAAAATATACAAAATGATAAACTGCCACCAGCCCTGTCCAAGGCTCCTAAAAAATCCACAAGAGTATCTAGGGCCTTTAGAAATGACAGGAAGACCCAAGTGCACTGTACTGTAAGGTACTCCGTGCAATTGCAACATGTTGCAGAAAAGTTGCAACATTGACAAGGACTAAGGGAAACAAAGTCTCCCAGTACTGACTGTCTTTAAGGGCATGTCAGTTTCCCCATAAGAAGTGAGTGAAAAGCCCAGAGAAGTGCAGCAGAAGGCTGTGCTCCTCTGGTAAAGTCAGACTATGGTATTTAAACAAAGCAAAAAGTTGGGGGGTACAAAACTGGAGGGAAAATTACACATGAAATGGAAATCTTTCCTAACAGTCGTCAGTACACCTATCAAGAGAGAAACTGAGAACTGGACTGACCTGGGAGTCAGCACCAGATAAGGCTTTGGAAGGATGACCATGCTTATTATTTAAAATCCTAATATCAGTAAATCAATGCGTCTTACCAACATAAGGTGTACTGCACCAAGGCAACACGTACTCAGCAGAACAATGAACCACGTTGATCAGTAAAAGCCTACCAATCCAACTGTCTTAGACATAGCTGATTTGCTGCAGGCACCCAAAACCGAATACACCCAATGCCCCACTGCACAACCCAAGCCTACGACAAAGGAACCAGGCATGGAGCATTGAAATAAGGCATGGACTTCGCAACCTTGCCCATTCAGCTTACTCGTCCCTGGGTGATAAGGGTGTATGGAGGCATCTGAAAGGATTGCTATATAGCCCTTAATGTCCTACAGGACGGCTAGATCCACAGACAAGCAAAGGACATACACCACTAAGGAAAATATGGAACCTCATAGACCGAGAGATATATCCTCTTTCCTACCGGCTCCCAGCCATCTTGTGCTATAAAAGCTGTGAGGTAAACTGAAAATGGAGATCTTTGTAAAAAAGGACTCCAGCCCTCAATAACAAGCATAATGCCTCGCTCATATAGAACAGGGGAGATTGAGAACCGCCAAGGAGCAATCAGTAAGCACAGCAATATTAACAACAGTGCAATGAGAAACAAAGGGCAATGGATCAGCCTCCTGAGAGGCAAAGTTGCAAATAAACCTATCTTTTTACTAGTCCAATCTGATGTCACAAGTATATCAGAGCCCTCTCAACTTCCAGGAACCCACCACAGATGACAATCATTTTACGTGAACACCACTAGTGTGGGCAGGGCCTCACCAAACCTAATTCTAACCCACTAAGTGCATTGTATGAAAAGGGAAACAATATGGATAGAAACCGTCCCTGTCAGGGACACGGAACCCCCTCCGCCCCTCCAGCGCTATGAAAAATGTCCCATTATCTGGAAATCAACGTCACTGAACAATGGGGCGAAAGGTATAGTGGCCTCTGGCAAAATTGCATCTTGTTATTTGTACTGTGCCGCAACGGTCCCTGAGTTTTTGCAGCATCCTGCGTCACAACTATTACCCACAGGAAGAGGAACCGATATCATCAGCACAGGGGGGTGAGTGAAAAAGGGGCACAATCATTCAAAAGCAGGATATCAATCCCCTGACACTGTCCCTACCCATGCCCAAACTAGCAAGTTGTGTTTGGGTGATCCGCCTAGCGAGTTGGAAATCAGTAACCAACCCTTGTGTGCAGCGGGCACCGGAGAATGACCAGCTGTTCATAATGGCAAATTGTAAATAGGAACCATATAATGAGGCCCATTGAGACAAGGGCGGTCATTAGAAGTTTGCCAGCGCTGTACAAATGCCGGTAAAAGTGCTGGTAAATCCGTCAACTGCACTATTACTGCACAGGGAAACTACAGGTTTGCTGGTGGGGGATACCTGATTTACCTCCAGCCAGAATCTGGAGGTAAATCGGGTCTCCAACGGTAAAATTAAGAGCACCGGTTGTACCGATAATTCGTGTGATTCCCCCTATGGAGTGGAATGGGCAATTACCGGCATTCACGTCACATGTAATATCTCAGTTATACCGGGATATCAGGCAGCGGCCGGAATGCTCATTCGTTTTGGAAGCATCTTGCCGGATTTACCAGCGGGATACCACCAAAATCGTAATGACTCTCAAGGTCTTCACTTACCCACTCTAATCTCTATTATAGTGTTACCAGCCCCCCCAATACCTCATCGGAACACATGAGCACATGAGTAATGATCTGTATACTTGAAAACTACAACAGTTAGAGAACCATTTGATCATATGCATTCCTTGGTGCAAGGAAGCAACTTTACTGAGAGTGCAAAATCCATGGAACATGTAATGTCAACCCCAACTGTGACATTAACTTTCCACCTTAAGGGCGGAAGGCTAACTGCTCGATCCAGCTAATAGTGCAAAAACAAGTGAAAACATGCACATAAGCAGTGATATGTTAGCCATACCGTTTGGGTCACCCATCACACGGGCCTCATGGAACACGTGTCACAGAGCTATAGTGACTAAAAGACCTAGTGAGGGTCTCCTTTATCCGAAAACAATATATTAACCATAAACTATATTTATTTATTTTGCACCTATATCAGCGCACCAAACCCTCAGGCATCAGGGCACTAGTTACAGAAAGTGCTTGGTACATTTCAAGAAGCGAGTGAAAAGCATATTAGTTACAGAAGCACAATAAGTCTGTGTACAGGCTGGCAAAGCATCCCCTCATGGTACGGAGGTCTACCTCAGGCATGCATACATACAAATACGACAGAGTAGGTATATATAGAGACTGGCAAAACCTCTCCTCATGGTACCGGGGTTACCCCAGTTATGCATGCAAGCAAATAAGACAAAGTAGCAATATATACAGACTGGCAAAACTTCACCTCATGGTACGGGGAGCTACCTCAGGCATGCATACAATCAAATGAACAAGGTAATGTGATGGTGATAGGTTTCATGAGGAGGACATATGAAGGTAGCGGCAAGGGTGCGTCATCGAGAGGATAGTATGTGCACACTCCTGCAACCATATGAGAAGGTGAGCATGTTGAAAATACGGAAACTGGCAGGAAATGGTTAAGATAATGTGCATGGCAGGGTACAGGCAGGCCCTCTAGTGCCATAGACGATCCAGAGAAGTTCATGCATGCACCCTCCAGGGAGGCAACAAAACTTCCTCTTGGGGCTCCGTCAGTGATGTGATGTGACGCCATGCTCAAGATGGTAAAAGTGAGGATAGTCCAGATCTGAGATCAGGCACGCATCATCCCATAAGGCAGTCATATCGGGTACTCATGGCAGCATCCTCCAAAGCAACACATTTGTGACATAGTTAGTAGGAAGAAACAAACAAAAGTGCAAATTAAATTAAAAGTGGATACAATACGTTGTGTACCTTAGTCGATGCAGGTGACTCTTGCGCACCAGACAGCCCTAGACAGGGGTCAAGTGCCTTAGACGGCGGCCTTCAACGGGGGCTGGCTTCACCTGCGGGCTCGCCTCGCCCAATAGGCTTGTAGTGTAAGCAGGACAAGGGCTGCTCTGAGCCCGTTGAGAATTATAGTAAGGCCTGCGGCCATCTTTCAGAGTCAATGTTCCTGCCTCATGGCACAGGATTATGCTGGATATTTCAGTCAGGCCTCCCAGGAGATGTGGCACGGCTGATGGTCGCACTGCATGCTGGCTGGGTTGGTGTTCTTGCCCAGCGTGCTTCTTCCTTCGTGGGGGGGAAGGAGTAAGGGCCCAGGCAGGGATTAAGTGCCTTGGACGGCGGCCTTCGATAGGGGCCGGCTTGGCCTGCCAGCTCCCCTTGATAGGCTTCAAGAAGAGGGCGGATGCCCAATCCGCTTGTAGTTTAGGCGGGACAAGGGCTGCTCTGAGGCCGTTGAGGATTTCTCATTTGGCCGGCGGCCATCTTTCAGAGGAGCCGATGCTCCCGTCTCATGGCACAGGATTGTGCTGGATACTGTGGTGAGGCCTCCCCAGGAGAAACCGCACGGTTAATGGTCGCACTGCATGCTGGCTGGGCTGGTGTTCTTGCCCAGTGTGCTTCTTCCTTCATGTGGGGGAAATATATATTTGTGAAGGTGTGTTTGTTTGTTTGGGGTTGGCTCCAGCCCCATAACAGTTGGTGGGCTGACATTTCAGCCCACGGTTGGAATATCAGTCTGGGGTGTACTGGTGATGCTAAAATCTGACCAACCCCACCAATTCGCCCTGCGCAGGGCGCGGTCCGGCTCTGTGCTATCAGTATAGGTGATTTCGGGAGATTGATGATTTTGAGACCTTTCCAAAAATAGGAACTTAGGACACAGGGGGCTTCATTACGAGTTTGGCGGTAACCCACTGGTGCGACCGGTGGTTTGCCACCAACCTCATAACACTTTTTCCGGCAACTAGCTTCTTGGCGTCACCGGGACATTGCAAGTCCCGGCAGACTGGGAAGCTAGGTGCCGAAAAATGTTAGTCCCCATTTCCATTGGAATGAGTTCATGGGTTCACGGAAGCACTGGCACTGTAACTAACAGTGCCAGTGCTTCCATGATGAGTCTGCCTACTGGGGCCGCTGCATTTGCGCTGCACATGGGTGGAGTGAGGTCAGGCCCTGTGCTATCAGTATAGGCGATTTCGGGAGATTGCTGAATTTGTGATTTTTCAAAAATAGGAAGTTATGACACCACAAAACATACACAAGGCTATAGCAAACCCCCACATGCATCTCAGCTACAGACCCGTGCAACGCCGGGTGGTACCGATAGTTCTATTATATTTTACAAAGCAACCCATGAATACTCAAGCCACTTTTGCTGAACCTAGGGACAAACCATGAACCCATACCTTTCCGCCAAGTGAAACCTGAGGGCCACTATAGCCAATGTAGGAAGTGCAGTCAGCTGAGAGACAAAATAACTAGCTTGCAGAATAAGAGCCAAGAAACACTTTAAAGGGCTCAATTCATCAACTTCAGAAAGGCTGAGCCATACCGAGAGGCATGAAATGTGTCGTGCAACTTAATAAAGGCTCTTAGGACTTGCACTCAATCACATGACCGTGTAAAATGGGCAATCTAAACGTAGCGTTCCGCCCATTACTTCTGGCAGTGATGACCAGGGGGCAAAGCCACCACTCAAGGAAGCACAGGTTTAACCTGTGCCTCGGCCCGGGTAGAGAACCAATAGAGGGGGCGTAAGCCTGTGAATTGAGGCCACAAGCCAGGGACATCATTTAGGGGTTGCTAGTGGTCGCAACAGCGACCCCTTTGGTTCCTGTTGCAACCCCTGCGTTCTCTCTTGCGATCCCTATTATTTTTTTTAACGGATGCTCCACAGGTGGCAGACACTGCTCTATAAAGCACACAACGGCCTGCAAGCGTTATGTGATTTATAGAGCAGTTTGCCTCTTAATTTCCAGCATGGACGCAGCAGTACGTTTCCAGCTCCAACATGGAGCTCAGTAATACGGTCCGTTTGTTTAGTCATTGGCCCTGATGTTATGTTGGCTGTTTAGTCCATCGCCTATTCTTGCTTTTACTGGCTCATGCTACAGATGAGAAGTGAGTGCGAACACCCGAGGCCCAGCCAACGGACCCACCTGGCTGAGGCCGCCAACAGCACAGCACTGCTCTCTTGCACTTTTCCAGCTCCCTCCCACCAACCCCCCCTCCCGTTTTCTTTCAGAGCCGCCAGAGCACCAGGGGACCACTCCGGTGGTGATAGAGCGCTACACAAATGTCCTTTAATATCAACATTAACATTGACAGAGCAGTGAAGTGTTCAGTGGTTATATGTATAGCCGGTGTGTGAATGTGTGCCTGATCCCATAAGGTATTTAAGTCAACGGCACCAGTGGTTAGTTGCTTGCATTTTTGTAAATGATAGAGGCTAGAATATTGGCTGCTTGGGTTTACACGAATGTATTCTGCTCCTGGAAAAAGTTCATTTGGTTTGCCCCTTATCACTTAGAAGTCATATCGGTTGAGCACTAGACGCCAATGTTCTTCAGCAACCAGTGTTATCTATCACACTATCCACCCACTAGCAGTTACTTATTGAATGTATTAACAGTGATACATTGGTAAAATCGGCATTAAAATTCCCAGTCTGGAGGCCATTTTACGCAACCGCCAGTGCCACATCTGATTTTAAGAAGGGGGGAAAGACAATTGCTGCACTCACTGCAAGAAATCACGCCCACAATAGTCTAATTATACAAATATGGCCTGTTCTCAAATCCGGTAAAATTGCATTCATTCATATTTTTATGTCAGTGATCCGTGAATGGAACGTTTCTTCCTTTTGCTCCACCGAAGACTCCCTGTTAATAAAAGGATCGTCACAAGTGCGATTTTACCCATTTTCGAACCTCTCCCAACATTAAAGAGGGAGACAAAGAATGATTATGGAAATGTGTTTTATTGCTGAAATCGTCGCTGCCAAGAAGTACATTTTGTTTGCACTGAATCTGCAAAAAGGCCTTTCAACTGCTCATTGGAACAGTGCTGAACATGTAGACGTGTTGCCAATGAAGCCCAGGCAGCCGGTCTATTTGATAATGCCATGAGGGACTTCATCAGTGCTTTGAGTGGGATGAGAAGTCGAGGGTTAATGTTAGAACTTGAAAGGTGGAACAGGCATTGGCAGTTTTTTTTAACGAGGTGACAAGGAGAGGCAGACGCATCGCTAGCATTCATTTTTCTTCCCCCACCTCTCCCATTGTTCCTTAATTTGCGGTCTCGACCCTTGCAGGAAGCCGTCACTGTGCGCAGCGAAGGGCTGCCTGTAGGGGCTGGCACTAGTGGAAGGGGACGCCCCGGATCAGCAGGTATTCTTTTAGAGACTGAACCAGCCCTGCACTGGCTGAGACGAGCATCATGCTTCATCTTCTATTGTTTTCACTCCCCAGCAGTTTCAACAAATAACACAAATTTCAAACATCTCATCTAAATTTATTTTTATAAAAACTACTGTCCCATCAGTCTTAGGCCCTTGTAGTCCCAGTGTCCTGGTCACCTGACCTAGCCCTTCTGCTTCCTGTGCTCTTCCTCTTCTTGACTGCTTCCAACTGCATCAACCCAAAAACTGAACTGTTAACCAGACCAACATAGTCTCTGAACTTCGATTTGTTTGTCCAGTCGATCTCCCGCATTCCAACTTGCAGTCTCGTTCCACATGACTCGCTTACTTCCAGATCAATCTCAACCGTTCTTCTGTTCATCTCCTAATGACAGAAACAACAGTGCATGTTAGGGAGGCGGATACACACCCTATTCTGGGAGGAATTAATGTAAGTCACATTGAAATACATCACACAATCTTGTCCACCAACCAACTTTAACTCTCCCTTGTATCTAGGGCAGGAAAGTAATGCTCGCCTCCTAGTCTTTAATAGAATCAAGAGCTCCCTGCGCTATTAGCGGGCTAATCTTCATTCTCTTTCAAGACGGAGGCGAGCATTATGCTTGTTCAAAACTTCTTACCACAGCCTCTGCTACTGTATTAACCAGGCTAAAGTAAAACATTCTAAATGTGGTATCACTAGCCCAATCAGCTGCTTTCAGAATATCTTGCAAAGTCACGCCTTGCCCCAGCGCCTTTGAAGCCATTGCGCCCCTAACAGAATGCTCTCCAAATTTAGTCATATCTATTCCTGCTAGGCTCATGATCTCTCTGACCCATCTCGCTGTGGTGGCTGTTGCTATGCCCTTATGCGGCTTTCTGCACACTATCAGCAATTGGGTTGTCCCCATCAGTCTCAGCTCTGCTGTTCTACTCTCGTATTCTTTTATGCATGCTGCTACGCACCACTTCGGATGCTCTTGCACATAACAGTAAGTTATCGTGAAAGAGTCTGTCTTCGTTCTCCTGTCCAGATTGAAAGTCACTCTGTCTGGTCCATATACTTTTCTATCCACCTCTAGTGCTCTGACGTCTGCTACTCTCCTACATGATACCAAACATAATATCGCTAATTTTCCTGATAGTTGTTCTAATGACAGGTATCTGTTACTGGGCCAATCCGCTAGCAACTTTAGTACGACTGCCATGTCCCATAACGCATCATATTTTGGTTGTGGCGGTTTTCTAAATCTTATCTCTTTTAGTAGTCGAATCACTGCTACATTCTTTCCTACCGGCACCCCTTGTATGGGCGTGTGACCTGCTGATATTACGGATCTGTACACTCCTATTGTTCTATAGGCTTTCCCATCTTGCAGAAGTTCTGCTAAAATGTTCAGTATCTCTACTAACGGGGCTGAAACGGGATGAACACCTCTCCTTTTCCACCATCTCGACCATCTGTTCCAAGCTGCGTCATAGCTCCTTCTAGTCGATGGTGCCCTGAAATTCCTGGGAGGTTCCAGCGTTTCCTGCTATCCTGCACGCCATAAGCTGGAGAATCCCCTTCACTCTCAGAGGGTGTAACGACCCAGCTGGGTCAGTGAGAAGATTCTCTCCTGGTGGTAGAATTCTCGGGTAACCAGTCACTAGCTCCATGAGTGCCGGAAACCATACTTGCGATTTCCATATCAGAGCTACCACTATCAGTGTCGCTGCTTCTCTGCGCACCTTTGTCAGTACTCTGCTCATCATCATGAAAGGTGGGAATGCGTAGAGTATCTCTCCTCTCCAGTCTTGCAGAAAGGCATCTACCCATGCTGCTGCTGGGTCTAGCCTCCAGCTGAAAAATCTTTTCTTCTGAGCGTTCAGTCTGGACGCAAACAGATCTGTGTGAACTGGTCCGCAGATCTCTTCTAGCTGCCGAAAAATCTCTCTGTCCAGCATCCACTCGCTGGAGTCTGTTAAATGTCTGGAGTTCCAGTCCGCTACTACATTGAGCGAGCCTGGGAGATATTCTGCCACTACTGAGGTCCCTGACTCTAGGCAGGAGTGGCAGAAGTCTTTGGCTATTTCTGCTAACAATCTGGACTTTGTCCCTCCTAAATGATTGATGTACCTGACTGCTGAAATGTTGTCCATTTTCATCAGAATACATGAATTCACTTAGGCTCTCATGAAAGCCTTGATCGCAAATGTTCCGGCTAACAGCTCTAGACAGTCCGAACTCCCCCTGCCACCTGCTTGGAGCTCTCTGCAACGGGCTCCCCAGCCTGTTCTGCTAGCGTCCGACTCTATCACTATGTCGGGCCGGTCGCCAAAGATGGCTCTCCCGTTCCACGCTTGCATGTTCTGTCACCACCATCCCAGTTCCGTTCTGGACTCTCGAACTAGGGGTACTAGTTGGTGGTAGCGCAAGCCCTGCTGTAGGTGTCTTATCTTTAGCCGCTGAAGCGCCCGGTAATGCAGTGACCCTGGGAATATCGCTTGTATTGACGCTGCTAGTAAGCCTACTATTCGTGCTATCGTCCGAAGCCAGATAACTGCCCTGCTGAGACAGCTTCTTATCTCCCTTTTTATATCTCTTATCTTCCTGTTCGGCAGCTCCAGGGTCGCTGTCCTGGTGTCTATGATGAACCCTAGGAACTCTATCCTCTTTGCTGGCCTCATCTCCAACTTCTCTCGATTTACTAGGAGCCCGAGGGAGGTCAGAAGGTTCACCACCCAGTTGGTTTTATAGCAAAGCGTGTCTCTGCTGCTTGCCATCAGCAGAATATCGTCTAGGTAAATAATTATTCGGATCCCTTTCTCTCTGATCGCTGGGGCTACGGGCTTCATGAGTTTCGTGCTTGCCCATGGCGCCGACACTAGTCCAAACGGCATTGTCGCAAATTGACATAATTGCCCGTACCAGTTGAACGCCAGGAAGGGACGGTAGTCTTCTTGCACTGGTATTGTAAGATAGGCATCTTTCAAATCTATCCTCCCGAGCCAGTCGCCCTGTCTGAGCGTATCCCTGAGCTAGTGGGTCCCTTCAATCTTGAAATGGTTATAGACTACCCAGCTGTTCATATCCTTCACATGTATCACTGGTCTCACTTTGTCCTTCTTGTGAACCAGAAACATATTGCTTCAAAATCTCGGGTTTTCTTTGCAAGGTTCGATTGCTCGCTTTTCCACTAGACTCCGCAGCTCTGCGTGCAACGAGTCCTTCTCTGCTTGTGCTGAGACTAGCGGCGGGGGGCCTGGTATTGGGTTGTGGTCTCTGTAAACTCTATGCGAAAGCCTTTGGTTGTCTGCAAAACCCAAGCGTCGCTGGAAAACGGGCACCAGTTCTCCCAGAATCTCGCTGTCCTCCTCCCTACCGGCAGATATGTGAAAGATCTCACCTGTGGGGATGTTCTGTCCTCTTCCCTGACCTCTGCTTTGCCTTCCTCTATGGAAATGGCCTCTTGGCGAAAAGAAGGTGTCTGGCTGCTTGTTGTCCCAGTACAGTAATGGGCTCTATTGGATTGAGGCCTTCTGCAGGTTTGGTAACGACCGGTCGCTCGGCCTCTGTACCGACCGGTCCCACCTAAAGCTCTTCCGGGGAATATTTTCTTTATGGAGGCCGGAGCCTTCTCCAGGGAGGTATAGGTTCCCATGAACCTTCCCATTTCCTTCCCAAAGGTCTCTCCGAACGACAGTCCTTGTGCTGCTTCGCCTACTTCGTAGGATGACAAGTCTCCTAGTTTAGGGTCTATCTTGAGTAGTAGCCCTCTTCTGCGCTCGGATGAGATGGCACAGTTGGCGTTTCGTAAGAGGCATACCGCTCTCTGCGCCCAGTTCGCCAGTACTCCTGGGTCTACCTCCTCTCCTGTGTATTTTGCTTGCTCAGCCAAATCCATGATTTTTGCCAGTGGTCCAGCTAGATATAGGACCTTTTCCTGGCAACTTCACCATGAGCGATTGATCCCTTTCCTGGGGTCTCTGTTGGACTTGGCTACAAAGGCTAACTTCTTCGGGTCCAGCTCCGGAGCCTCTGCCACTTTCCCTGGCAGTTCCGGCTTTGAGCACTCCGCCCTCATTCTTTGCCTCACTTCTTTCTCTAGCGCCTTCCGCAGTCTTTGGGTCATGTACTTCGAGACCCTCAGGGATGGCACCCATTCCGAAGACTTTGGATTCTGGATGTCCTCTGGGTGGAACATATCCAATGTCTCCTCGTCCTCTAGATTATTGAGCTTCCTCAGCTTGTTCTTCGGTGGAGGTAGACTTTCCTCATCCCCTTCTTTATCGGCCTCCTCCTCCAAGGAAGTTGGAGACTCTACGGGTTCCTCTTCAGGGGAAACCTTCTTCCATATTGCCCGTATTATCATCCCCTGTTTAGGGGGTCCTGAAGCTCGGCACCCCCGACTTACTCATGAAAGCTTCTTGCAATCTGTTAAATGCGTCGGTAGCCTTTGGGGCTCTTGGATCTGCCCCTTCTGCCTGGCCCGAGGTGTCAGAAGAGTTCTTGCTCTTCCGGGCCTTCATACACCCCTGTAGGTCCTCTGGCGTGACCCTTGTGGACGTGCTTACCTTTGGTATGGTGCTCTTATCTTTCTGGCTCAGGAACAATTCGATTGTTTCCAATCTGTCTTGTAGGGGCTGATCCCTTGAGCCACTGCCTCAATGATTGAGTCCCCCAGCACCTCCTTAAAACTATAGGCCAGGGCTTCTGAGTAGACTGCCTCCTGTTCCTCTTCACTCCATGCAAAATCTGCCATAATTCTATGCTGGTAGGTGCCTTATCAATACCTTTCCAGGTGTAGTGGCAAGTACACTGACTCACTTGCTGCTTGGATGAGGCTGCACCCTGTTCTGCAAAGCAGGTTCTGGTTATGAAGGGCTGTAAAATGTGAGCTCCAGGCTCTGTAAATAGTGCTCTTTCTTTGGCAAACATGGTCTTTGGTGTTCAATTCAGTTCCGTGAGTGTGAAATAGACTGAAATTGACTAGAAAATAGTTGCCGTACTGAATCTGAACTCTACGAGCGGAGCGTTACGATCACGGCACACTCTGACCCCTTCTACCCAAAGGTGGGGGCTCTGCTCTCTTCAATGGGCTTACTCGGCCTCTCGCTGGAAGCCACGCCTCCGCTTGCAGGGAGTTGATCCACCCCCACGAGGGTGGGGGCTGTTTACTCCTGACAGCGGTGAGCGCGAAGTATGCTCTTTGCGAGAGGCAGCCGGTGCGCCCCTGAGGTGCTGAATAGTGCGGCACGGGGCCGCCGATTCCTCTTACTAAGCTAGCTTATTGCTAACTACGTTGCGTGGACTCTACCTGCGCCATGAGTATCCATAAAAATATAATTACCATTTTCCCATAATCAAACTACTTGATATTAACACTCTAACATCAACTTAAACCAAGGATGCCACGCAGCTAAGAAAAAGAGGTACTTATCTCTGGAGAGCAGGAACAAAGAGGAAGAGAACAGGAAGCAGAAGGGCTAGGTCACATGATCAGGACACTGGGACTACAAGGGCCTAAGATTGATGGGACAAGTCGTTTTTATTAAAAAAGTTATTTCAAATGAGATGTTTGAAATGTGTGTTATTTGTTGAAACTGCTGGAGAGTAGAATTAAATAGAAGATGAAGCATAATACTCGCCTACGTCTTGACATAGAATCTGTGCGGGCAAAGTAAAGCCTGGGGACTTGCCACTAGTGGCACAACTCACTCCAACCTAAATTGGCACCTGATTGCCCCAGCCTTCAGCCTCACATAGACATGTATATTGTTATTTTTCATTCTTTGTAAAAAGACACCAAGCATGACAGTTTTACAAACAGACTAACACCCCAGCTGAGTTGCAGTTTGTTAGCGCATTGTCCAATATATACAGATGATTGGAAACTACGAGCGCCTCCTCGTCCACCCATCAGAGAAAGGATATCAACACAATCACGAGTATGTTTTTTTTTTCTTTTCTGGAGAGAGCGTCTCACCTTGTTAAGAATTGTCTAATTGAGATTCAACTGCACCTTCCATGCGGGCTAGGGCAAGAATTTCATCCAGTTTTTGTAGAGGTTTCTTGCGAAAAGTATGGGAGTCACATCCAGCTATTACTTGAGACCTAAGAGCCTCTTCGTTGGTATAACAATGAAAGTCAAAATGCTTCAATTTGATGCGCAAATGCATTACATAGTTGTCTATGGATTCTCCTTTCCCTTGATGTGTGGTGTGGAATATGTCTTTCATAATCCACATTGGTTAAAGGTGTGAAGTATTCTGTTAATTTACAATGTAACTCTTGATATGTGGCAGTGTCCAGATTAATCAACTCTCCTACTATGTCTCTTACTGACGTCCCCACTGCCGTGGATAGGGTATTCTTGAGTCTGGTGTCATTTTATCGCCCCAATATAGAAATTTAAATCACGTAACCACGTGGCCCATCTCGGTCCTAAATTGCTGGTGTCTCGTATATCAAAGGCATGTGGTAATTGTAATATTTGTGAGCCTCCACTTGTGGTAGTTTGTGCCTCATTGGGTGGAGTGGTCTCTGTGGAGGACGTGGGAGTTTCTTCAGACATGTTGACTGTAGTATGGTATGATTGTATGTGTTAGTGGGGTTCCACTTCCAAGAATTATCACCTTTTTTTTCTTTTTTAGGCAGGGCTGGGATGGCGTTTTATTTTGTCTTTGATCGTCTTTTCTCTTCAGAGCCCACTACACAAAGCTTTAATTGCAAAACCGCTTTTATATTGTGGCTATCTGGGAAGCCCTTCTTCAATATTTCCCCTTCGCTTTCCAGAATAATATCTGTTTTTGTTTAAATAGTAATAACAGTGCCAGGCTTCCAACTTGCTTTCCTTTCTCTCTCTTCCCCTTTATTTGTTTTCTTTCTGCGATGGGAAAGCGAGATACTATGAGCGCACTGTAGGCGCTGTGGCGTTGCCCCGTGAGGTTCTGCGCACGAGGCGGCGTGACGTTGCACGTCGCCGCGTGCGGCTTAAATAAACGGGGCGTTCCCGGCCGCAATAGAGCGACCGGGGAGCCCGAACTACACAGACGTGTGCCGAGTGAGGTCTGTGGGTTGAGGGACTCACGGGCACGCACGGGGGTGCTGACAGACCCCCAACAGTGGCGACGAGGGTATTGGATGCCCGGCGGTGAGAGCCATCCCGGAATTTTTCTTCCTGTGTCGGAACATCCGCGGATGTTTCGTCTCACGCCGTGGCCGCGGACCATACACGCAGCTGGCGGCCATTTTGCACACGTGGTTGCGGAACTTCCAGGAGCTCCGGTTTGGAGTCGGAAGGTGATCCGAGCCAAATTTTTGGACATGCTGAGTGCGGGCAGCCTAACCTGCAGGCCCATGCCTGGGTTTTGACGTTTTGACCTGTTTTGGGTCCCCTACATCGTGTGATAGCTGGGAGAAGGACTGAGGTGGCTGGGCCTTCTCAGCCCACTCCAATATTTCGAGCTCAATTTTTGGGACATCCACATCAAGGAGGTCTGCGGCGGCCTTCGTCTGTCGCATCTTCTTCAACCCCTTCATCATCACGAGGGTGGTTGCAGTAAGGGGTCTGGTGGGCCCACGTGGCACGGTCTGCTGACAAGTTTTGGTGTGGGGAGGGGACTGAGTTGCGGCCCTCAGAACTGGAAGGAGGGTGCCTGTGCGCTCGGTCCTATGAGTGACATCGGCGCCCTGGAGGGTGCGTCTGCCACGACCTCGGAGGATTCACAGGACGAAGGCTTGGCAGATCTATTTCGGCAAACTCCCCAGCAGCCACCACTACCTGCAACATCTGGACTGCCGAGTCCCGCGGTAGGTGCCACCGCTCCCCCGAATCAGCCAGGACCTGGGGTTTTGCAGGGCGCTCAGCCAACTCCTCCGGCCATGGCCCAAGCCAGGGCGCAAGCAGCCCTGCAGCCCATTCCAGAATTTGACACCACGGGTCCCCCGTCCAGCCTGGGCCCCCGGTGGAGAAGATGGATTGGACGCCTGGACATGTACTTCAGGGCCGCCCAAGTGACGGACAATGACAGTAAGATAGCCACTATGTTATACTCAGCGGGAGCCTCTGTCCATGAGATATTTGAATCGTTGACTCCAGTGGATAACTCCTACGACCAGGCCAAAGCCGCTCTCCTCGCACACTTCCTTCCCCTTGCCAACGTGGACTACGAGAGATTCGTTATGCTGTCGGCCAGGCAGAAGGACGATGAGACTCTTGACACCTTCTATGGTCGCCTGCGCCGCCTCTCCCAAGGGTGTGCGTGGGGAGATGCTGAGGACATGATGCGGACCATGCTAATCCAGGCTTGTTCATCTGGCAAGTTGAGGCGACAGGTCCTGAGAGAGCCCGGCCTCACTCTACCCCGCGTTCTTGAGCTGGGGCGATGTCATGAGGTAGCCGAGGCCCGAGCCAACAAAATGGAAGCCGGAGCCCGCACCGCGCGGCCTGAAGAGGTGTGCGCCGTCTGGTGGGGCGGTAGAGGGGTGCGAAGGCCCGGTGGAACAGCCAGAGACAGAGCGGGAAAGCCTGTGGAGTCCTGCCAGAAGTGCGGCTATGACCTCCCCCACTCATCTGAATGCATGGCAATAGGGAAGATCTGTGGCCGATGTGGGGTACCCGACCATTTCTCGAGGGGAATGTAGGGCGGCCCTACCCGTACTGACTCCGAGAGGACAACCCCGGCTTTGGGCTCCTCGCCAGAATCGGCCGCCCAATTTGGCTCAAGTAGACCACGCGGAAGAAGAGGCTCCGGCGGAGGACGCTGAGGAGGAGGACTAGGAGAACATCTTCTTTGTCTCCAGCATGGAAGTCCTCAAGGGGAAGAGCAGGCGACTGCTCGCCTGTCCCGGTGCTGGTCGACACTGGGGCATCAGTCAACGTAATGGCGAGGGGACACTATGCCGCGCTCAAACCACCACCGAGTCTGGCGATGCCGAGGGCCCGCATCTTTGCGTTTGGTGGGCGGGAGCCCTTGCCACTGGACGGCGCATTCGTTGCAAAGGTAGAGCATGACGGGTCCATGATCAAGGCCTGTTTCTACGTGACTCCAGTGAGCAGCAACACCCTCTTGAGTTGTGCGGCGGCGGAGGCTCTTGGCATCGTGAGTTTCGCGTACTCAGTTTACTTAGAAGACATAAACGACCTGTTGGATAAGTACGCTGCCATCTTTAAGGGCATTGGAAGAATGAATGGCGACCCGGTGAGGCTTCACATTGATGAGTCGGTGCAGCCGGTGGCTTTGAAGCACAGAAGGGTCCCTTTCCACCTGAGGGACCAGGTTGACAAGGAACTAGACAACCTGGTGAACCTGGACATAATTGAGAAGGTGGAGGGCCCAACACCCTGGGTGTCCCCCATCGTGGTTGCGAGGAAACCGAAACAGCCAGACTCTGTCCGGATCTGTGTGGACATGAGGTTGCCCATGAGGTTGCCCATCAAGTTGTCCTCCACCCAGAGTCCCGCTACATCACGACCTTCACCACCCACAGGGGACTCTATCGGTATAAGCGGCTGAGCTTCGGAGTATCGTCAGCAGCCGAAGTGTTTCAGAACATAATTCGAGGCGTCCTCGCAGATCTGGAGGGTGTCCTCAACATTAGTGACGATATTCTGGTCTTCGCTAAGACTGAGCTGGACCATCTGAAGCACCTTGCCAAGACCCTCGAGAGGCTGCAGTCGCTGGGACTAACCCTCCACAAGGACAAGTGCGAGTTCCTGCGCCCGACCATTGAGTTCTTTGGGTTCGTGTTTAAGGAGGGCGGTGTGTCGCCGGACCCGAGGAAAGTCCGTGACATCAAGACGGCACAACCGCCTGAATCGGCATCGGACGTGCGAAGCTTCCTGGGTATGGTGACATACTGCGGGCGCTTCATCCAGAACCTGGCCTCGAGGTCGGAGCCGCTCAGGGCCCTGACGAAGAAGGAAACAGCTTGGCAGTGGGGTCCGTTGGAGCAGTCGGCGTTTGAGGACATTAAGGGTGCCCTGAAGGCAGAGGACACCATGGCTTTCTTGTGGACGCAAGCCCATTCGGTCTGGGAGCAGTGCTTACTCAGGTGGGCCGAGATGGAAGGATCAGACCAGTGGCCTACGCCAGCAAAGCCCTCTCAGAAACAGAACAGAGGTATTCCCAAACAGAACGCGAAGCCCTGGCTGTCCTTTGGGGCTGTAGGCATTTTCGTCTGTATGTGCTGGGAAGACCTGTAACGGTGGTGACTGACCATAAGCCGCTGCTCCCGATCATGGCTGGATCATCATCGAAGCCTCCGGCCAGAATCGAGAGGTGGATGCTTGCTCTTTTGGAATATGGGGTCACCCTGATATACCGGCCGGGTGCCAACAACGCGGCTGACTACCTGTCCCGACACCCGGGAGGGCGTGGAGGTCCGGTGCAGGACACCTGCGCCGAAGAGGCCGATGATCACATCAGAATGGTGGCAGAGGGTGCCACCCCCAACGCGATGCCGCTACCAGAACTGGAGGCAGCTGCGGCCGACGACTAGTGCTTCCGAATATTGAGGAGCTCGATGCGGTCGGGATCCTGGAAGTCCGTGCTGGAGATGGTGGCGGGGTGCACTCAAGAGGCCAAAGTGACCCTAGAACAGCTCTGGAAAGTGAAGGACGAGTTGTCCTTCTCGGAGTCAGGCCTTCTGCTGCGGGGTGATCGCCTGGTGCTGCCTGGTTCCAAAATCAATGAGGTCATCAATCTGGCACACCAGGGGCACCAGGGAGCCGCCAAGGCAAAGCGAGGCTGAGGCTGAAGGTGTGGTTCCCCGAGCTAGAGCGGAAGGTGGACAACTTCGTGGCGGCCTGCGTGTGGTGCCAGGCGGCCTCCCCGGTGCAGCGTGAACCTGAAATCGAGATGATGCCACGAGGGACCCAGCCGTGGGAGATCGTACATGCGGACTTTGGGTCCACGGCAGTGGGCACCCACTTCCTGGCCATAGTGGACGAGTACTCCCGGTACCCCGAAGTAGAGTTCGTTGAGTCAGTGGCGTTTGAGCACGTGGTGGGAGCAGTGGAGAAGATCTTTGCCACCCATGGTTTTCCGGTGACTCTGTGCTCGGACAATGGGTCCCCGTTCCAGAGTCACGGTTCTCGGAGTTCCTGGAGAGCTGCGGAGTGATACACAGGAAGGTCTCCCCGTTGTGGCCCCGTGCAAATGGGGACGCGGAACAGCTGATGAGAACACTGAATAAAATATTCCGGATAGCCCAAGGGCAGGGCCAGCCCCTCCAGCGGGCATTGTATCAATTCCTGAGGGTATACCGCACCACCCCACACGCCTCGACTGGGGTTGCCCCAGCTGAGGTCCTATTCCGACGATGCCCCCGAGGCCTCCTGCCGGAGGTACAAGAAAAGGAGCCCGGCGTGATAGACGATCAACGGGTGGAGGCTGAGCGACAGACACGGACAAATCAGGAGAATCTGCGGCGGGGCCTCCGTCCGCAGCGGCTAGAGCCGGGTGACGAGGTACTGATCCGGAATCGACATCCTCATGGCAAGCTCTCGCTCCCGTACGAACCGGAGCCACTGGACGTGGTAGCCGGAAAAGGGTCAATGGTGACGGCCTCGGATGGGAAATCGGCCGTCACTCAAAATGTGAGTTTCTTCAAGAAGCTAGGTGACACTCGAGCGGAGCTCCCGCCGGACCCGGATGAGGTGGACCTCCCGGATGAAGACACACCCCGGGGGGAAATCCCGGTGTCGTCACATCGAGGGACTGGGACGATGGGGAGTCCTGCGGTGGAGGTAGGCGGGAGGTACCCCCAGAGGGCTGGGTGAGGGAAACCTGCCTACCTCGCTGACTATGTACTAGGACCGGTTGAGTGCCTCCCGGAGTGAGGGGACCCGGGTGGCTGATATTAAAGGGGCATGGGCTCTGAGTTTTAGTTGTTGTTTTGTGTGCGGTGTAACATTTAGAAATGTGTGGTATTGTTGTTCCTCCCGAAAAAGGAGGAGTGTGGCGTTGCCCCGTGAGGGTCTGCAAACGCGGCGGCGTGACGTTGCACGTCGCCACGTGCGGCTTAAATAAACGGGGCGTTCCCGGCCGCAACAGAGCGACCGGGGAGCCCGAACTACACAGACGTGTGCCGAGTGAGGTCTGTGGGTTGAGGGGCTCACGGGCACGCACGGGGGTGCTGACAGACCCCCAACAGGCGCCTAGTACTGCCACGTTATGTGTGTTTTATATTTATCTTGTTGCTTTTTTTTTCTTTAACGGTGCCGGGCTTCAGCAAATATCAGGCTGTAAAAATACCTATTAATCAGTTTCCCTCACGGTATCCGGAGGAGCGCCGACACGCATACGATGTGCTGGGCCGCATCCTCCATGTCATTTATCGTCTTTCATGACAGGATTCTTCCTTCAAGATGCAGGCTTTAGGCGCATGCCATCCTAGTCGCCAGTTGCCCGAACCCACAAGTGCACGTTGCAAGGGTCCTGGTCTCAATGCTGGGGGCAGGCTCACATAAGGCCAAAGAACACGCACACGCAGAGATGGGGGAAATAACGTCTTTATTATTTCACAACATGACGGCTAACTGACGAACCTTCCAAAGCCACGTGACCCTCTAGCCCCACCCTCCTCCCTAACCCACATTATCTTAGAAGCTCTTGCAACCTGAGTTTAGGGCCACCCGCATAACAATGTGGGGTGGCTGGAGAAGTTACCTTGCATCGTGACACATATGGTGATATATTCTTGTATAAAATGTATAAAATATTATAGTGATATCGTAACCATATTTTTCTTAGTGTAGTGAGGAACAATGCTATGTGATGCCACTTCCTGTTTGGTGATGGGGTGAAAGGTCATGTGCCATCACTTCCCATGATGTAATTTGGGCGTGGGGTCAAATGACACTGCTTCCTGTAATGTCATCATAGGTCAAGGGTCATGTGATGTCACTTACACTAACCCCAGGCATTTTGATGAAATGACGTTCCTGGCACAAGCCTGCACAAGTCAGGAGTGGAAAGCCTGCCAGAAATTAAGTAAGGAAGGCCGGAAGGAGGTGGGACCAGCCATCTGTGGTCTTGCAATACCTGTTCGCAAAGGAATCTCCTGGGAATTGTCAGCTGTGCAGCATTTTTTATCTGGTGTTTTGATTGTGTGCTGCAATGGGAGTTTGCAGCAGGGCTACATAGTGTATCATCATCATCACAAGGATTTGGTGCAGCGTCTTGAGCCCGGTGCGTGAGAGAGAGCACAACCTATCTAACGGCAACACTGGTGCGTTGAGCGGAGCCACTCGCAGTGTGAGGTTGGCACAGAGCAGCAACCGGAAGCTGCAAGGAAGCGTTGCCTGCGCCGCTTGGAAGCACCTGCAGCGGGTCGGGCCATCTCCCCTAATCTCAAAACATTGTGGTGTCTGTTGGAAGGAAAGCAGCACGTCGGAGGAGGAAGTTCTTGTGAGCTTCATTAGAGGAATGATGGACAGCATGCCGGGTGCTCTTTCTTTGCAAGCCGTTTCCCCGCTGGCAGTGGGGAAAAGGTTTCCTGGACTGTGAAGCAGGGTTGGACTGGCTCTTTCGGTCTTTCGGCCCGTGGCCGAACGAAGTTGGAGTCCTTGGGGGCCGGTTTTTCAGACAGGCACCCTGGGCCGGTTTTCTTTTTGGGAATAGTTTTTTTTTAAATTTGTTTTACGAACTTACACACTTTGTGTACAGTGTGCAGCATCTGCGGCGGCGCTGCCTGCGGGTGAGGGGCCCTGCCCAGAGCGGAGCTGCTCGCTTGTGCCTCAGGAGAGGGGGGAGGGGTTGGGCTGGGCACGGCAGCACACTAGAGTAGCTCAGGAATCGGATACATAGGAACTGTCAGTCAGACAGTCACTGCAGCAATAATTCATCAAGCAAGGTAACAACAATGGCGTTGTTACGTTGCTTTGATGATTGCCTGGGCCTGGCCACCGGTGGCGGGCGTGCCGCCGCCACTGCACTGCAGGGGCCGGTGCTGTGCAGTGATTGAATCGGTCCACGGGCGGCCCGGCTGAGGTGCTGATTGCGCACATAATGCCCCAAGGCCCCCCAGGTTCAGGACCTGTTTTACATGATTTTTGCATTGCTTAATTGTGCAATGTGCCGCACGTTGCGCAATTAAGCAATGCAAAAATCATGTAACAACTCCTGAACCTGGGGATGGGGGGCCGTGGGGCAGCAGCCTGCCTCAGGGCTTGGATGAGAGCTTGCTGCTGGGAGCCGGGCGGATTTCACACTACACAGACAGTTGCTTTCAACTTTGCAGGAAGTAACAACACATTGTTGCACTTCTTTGCAAAGTTGAAAAGCAACTTGTGCTTGGGGCTGGGGGGTCCGGGCTGCCATGGAACAACAGGGCGAGGGCGGGGGCCAATGAAAATTGGCTGCAGGCACTTGTAGCCTGCCCCAATAGACTCACACGTGCGTCACCACGTGATGACTGCAGTCTCTCTCTCCACGGAATCGGATATTGGGCCTCTAACCCTTGCAGAGAGAGAGCCACACTGAGCCAGCTCAGGGAGGCCCAAGCTGAGCCACACACTACTGCACACCAGGTCCGGGAGAGGACTCCGAGCCAGAGAGAGCAGACGCACCAGCAGCCAGTAGCAGTGTTCTGCTCACAGGAGGACTGTCTGTGTCGGTTGGCAGCAGCACCCCACCAAGTCAGGAGGCCGCCAGTGCCCAGTGCCCACAGGACCAGCCAGGAGGACCAGCCGAGTGGAGGCCGCCGCCACAGCCGGCCCGCCAGTGCCAAGCCTGAAGCCACAGCAGCAGTACTGCACAAACAGGTAAGGTGGTGGACACGTCACACGGGGGCATCAACGCAGTCGACGCAATCTCTTGAATGAAACCGTGGCCGTGCCGTCTTTATGTGGTGGTGTATGTCCGCATGTCAGTGTGCAATGAGCCGCTCTGGGTTGAGAGATGAGAGGGTCTGTGTGTGATGGGCGACGGGCATGTGAGTGAGTGCTGCTGCTTGTGCCTGTGTGAACTCGTGGCTTAAGCGTGTTTGGGAGCAGACTCAGCCCTTTGACCCTCATCTTGCTAGAAAGACCGCTGTGTGGTGTTGTTGCTTATTAACAGGCAGTATGGTAATATGCACTCTGTAACCGTGTTTGTGCTGTTATAACTTATTTGCAAAAAAGGGGAACGGTTCCCAGAGAAATGAGTGCAGGTTTGGGGAGGGGCGGGGCAATAGTTTGTATCTCAGCGACATCAAATGACTGTGGTGAACACGACATATAATGTGCATGATAACCCGTGTAAGGGGGGGGTGCGAGCCTCTCGCCTAAATCGGGAGGATTGGCATGTATGGGACCACCCCAAACCGCTCGAAGATTTCAATGGCACCATTGAGCCTGACATGCTACCCACGAGCCATGTTTTGTTACCATCTGCCATAGTTTCAGGAAGCCTGAAGCTGGCCACGGTGCTCATAACACTGAAAGCCCCTTCACTGGATCTCAATGCTTTTGGTAAAAAAATGCTCCAATGGCCACAATTATTTTTGCATCCCGGTATAACATTCTCTAATGCATGGCCACCCGGGATAGATGGACTCCTAACATTTGGAGTAGTGCAACGATATATTTCCACCGTGGTTCCACAGACGAGGAGCAGAGAAATAAAATGTGCATACTAGATTATACTGACACATCATCAAATCTACAAAAGCACTCATTATCTAACCTCCCAGCATCACGTTTTAAAGCAAGTTAGCAAAAGCAGAGTTGAGCAATCCGCTTTCTTGCCAAACATTTAGACACACAAGACATAGTTATCTTCCTTGAATGATGAATGCCCCTAAGAAAGCATGCATATATATATAACATGCTTGATGGTGGATTCCAGCCTCTAAGCGTGTCACCGGGTATCAAACCCAGGCTGCTCGATGATGGCTTGCTTCCATGACTAGCGCGTTGCCCCTGAGCTATCGATCCATTATTCTGGGCAACAAGGTAGAGATAGCTGTTCCTGCCGCTGGAGAAAAGCGTGAAAAATTAAGTTCCCTGGTTCGTTATGAATACATCCAATGTTCTCGTAAAAGATGCACACACCTCGGTAGTCAGGACCAGATTTGACGGAGGCAGCCCCATGACCTACGAACCTCTTCCATGTTAACATATCTTGCAAGATAAGTCGGTGAGGTACTACTTTATCATTTGACCAATCCACCAAAGATAACATGGAGGGGCTAAATGGAGCTTTGGGATTGTCGGCTCTAAGCGAGTTTCATGGTATACAACCTGAAGAGACAAAACACCTAATAAGGGTCTTAAGGATGTAATTTCAGTTTTCCAAGACGTACAGCTGGGTGAGGACTCATACTCCTGCTACATAGCAAGCTATAACCGGCCAGTCTGGAATAAAAGGATTGCCACCAAGCCTAGCAGAGACCATTAAAATATCAAGGCTAGCCTCTTCATTAGTCCTGCAGCTCATTGGACGTACTCTTCCCACATATTGTCCACAGCGCCGCTTACTCCTAAGTAAATAAAGCTGACAACACTAATTAAAGAATGGATTCTATATAACATGTAGTAACTTTTTACAACCCCTTTGCCAAGTCATGACTTTCGATTTAGCCGTGTTAGCAGACATATGACACTGTCCCATGAAAGCAACGTAACGCCTACTACTGGAGTTCTACCCACATGGTCTGACTGGGCCATAAAATTGTCTTGGGTACCAATAAAAAAGTGGCCCATGGTTGCAAATGGCTATTCATTCCTTTTGTGACATTGTTGGAATAGTAATCAATGGGGAGTGTTTTGATAAAGTGTGATGCAATTTGTGCAATTTAAAATGTTAAAGAATATTTATTCAGCATCGAACGACCTAACGCAAATAGATAGGTTGTATAGTGCCTTGAAACCTCGGGCTTCCAAAAGCGGAACTTTCAGTGCCCTATTGCATGCACGCAAAATATGATGCTTTTTCTTGGAATAATTGGAAGTATGTATGCGTCCTTTCTGATCCTGCTAACACACTATAACTGACACCCCTGCAGCCCAGAGGCGCCCACACTATTCGGGGCTCCAGATAAACATGAGAAGTGTGAATACCCATGGGTGGCGGCTACTCGCATGGCGTCATCTGTTCACACAGTATAAAAAGCACACAATTTAGCTTAACGCTGCCTAATGCCAGCCACTTGCAAAGCCACAACTGTTTGTTTGGATTTAGTGTTCTTGTGCTCCCTTCAGCTGAGGGTGATGGGGGCCCGAGTTTGAACCCCCATCCAACCATTCCAGGAGTCAGGTTTGTCTATCCATCGCGCAAACAATCTTTGCTTTTGAAACGAGAGCAAATGGCTTCCATGCCAGCAGCCGCCTCAACTTCAAGGTGAGCAAAGTCTGGGCCATGATTGGGATTAGGTGTCAACCTGGGGAATAGCCGTTGTCAACTGAATTAACAATCGAGATTATGTTTATGTACTGTGGAATGTCTATGTTACTTGCGTATGCGTTGACAAGTATTGAGCCATATACTGGTTGCGTGTCCACTTCCCAGGCACAGTCGTAGTGGTATACTGTATTAACTGCCCATTGATGGTAGCAAGTGCAAAATGGTGTGAGCGAGTACCTGGGCATATCATCGCAATGCGTGAGTGTTTGATATGTGCACTAATTCTAGCACTTTATTGCAGCATTTGAACAGCTACTATGACACATCCTAGCACAACGAAATCGCAGGAGACAAGGGACACTCTGGTGACAACTAACCTAAGCTAAGTGCTGCCCTACCTCATGTGTGTTTATTATGTTGCTGTGCCTTTGTATACTGCTATAGTGATTTTGTATTTGTGTGTGGAGTCAGAAGCTGAGACGTGTGTTTCTATGAGTGTAACAGCTAGCTGGAAGCATGCGCAGTGATCAAAACCTCACCCTAACATCCCCAACCTATCCATAACCTCTCCCTAAACCTCACCCTAACCCTTCTTCCCTGCTGGGGTTGCGGAGCCCTGTATAAGCATTGACTTGCAGCAGGTCCCAAAACCGCAGTGGGGGTGGTTGGTTCATGCCACTCCTGCGTCTCGCAGCTGTGGACGGACCCTGTCACAGAACTGCATGCAAAGTAATGTTATTTTATGAGTTGTGTTGTAATGTAACAGACACATGAACCCTCAATATGTAGCATTTTCTGTAAAAGTCATGAATTGACGCGATTCACGGATGATGGTTTGAGGGCCACTTTTTTTGCGGCGAGGGGTGGGCCACTTTTTTGAGGCGAGGGGTGGGCCACTTTTTTTTTGGTGTCCTGGCCTATTTCTTGTCCCAGTCCGACCCTGCTGTGAAGCCTCACACTGGTGGCAGCCTCAGCAGGTATGGTGAAGGCGGGTTCTCGCTGCTTGCTGCACGCCACAAGTCAGCTGTGAGCAGATTGAAATGCTTGCAGTACGTAGAAGAGCAGTGTTTAGTAAGAAAGGCTTCACGCAGACCATTTGAATTTAAACAACTAAGGGAAGTGAAGCAGAACATTGATCGGCATTGAATGGACAAACCCAGCAGAGCTTGGGAAGAGTGATGACACGAAAGCTTCCCTAATAATTACAACCCACCCCCCAGGAAGGAAGACTGAACAGCAAGCAGAATTGGGAGCTCAGTGGGGACAAGTGCACGCCCCTAATTGGCATGCTTGGCAACCAGTGATATGATATGGCATTCATAAAAAGCCTGTACACAGTGACTGTTGGAAAGACAGAAGCAGAAGAAAGATGAGCGCACAGAGGGCAGAGGCAATACTGCCCACAGGAAGAGCAGATATGGAGCAAGAACAATTTTTAAAGATGGCGAGATCTGCTGCATCTCTTCATGGACCCAACTTGTTACAAAGAATGAAAGCAGAGCTTGATGGGGGCCCAGCAGGGTCATCATGGAGTGGATCACAATCCCGCTTCTTTTTCCAGCATCAACAGAGGAGCAGATTCTGGATGAATTAATTTCATTGGGGGAAGAACAGCCAGTGGTACAAAAAGGGGGAAGACGTTGGGGCTCATCACAAGTCTGGCGATAACCCTTAAAAGCGGCGGTAACGGAAATAGCTCCGTCAATACTGCTCCGTCTGATCATGAGCCGGCACAAATACCACAGACAGCAAAATCAGCCGGTCCTATTACAGCTGGTGCAGTTACAGCCAGCGCTATTACAGCCAGCCACATGAGCCACAAACTCATCTGTATCACAAGTCCATTTGTGGCGCAATTAGCACCGAAAACCGACGCTAATACCACTAAAAACACAGCTCAGTTACCTCCAGCCTCCAGCTGGAGGTAAATGAACACAGGTGCCTGAAATAAAGTCACAGGTGATCCCAATCTACCCCAGAGGGATATAAGGCACACCACTACACCAAACACTGTTTCCAACACCATGCTGCCACTAGCCACTGTAAGCTGGGACAGGCAGCTGCTCATGCTGCACTTGAAAGTAGAGAGGCTGGACAACCGGGACAGGGCACAGGGAGTACGGGGTGGGTGGGGGGTGGACAGGAGGAGGAAGCTAGGCCAAGCAAGGCATGCCCCTAGCCCCAGGGTCAGACCCTCAACCTGGACCATCACTGACAGCCAGTTGGTTACCCTATACTGCCTCAACAGGGAGACCATAACAGAGCTGCTCACCACAATGCATGACATAGGGAGCGGGATCAACATCCAGACAGCTGTGCCCCCACTGCTGAAACTAGTGTCCGTCCTACAATTCCTTGGAACTGGCACCTTCCATCACTCTGTGGCCATGATACATGGCATGGCACAGCCCACATTCTGTGCAGTGCTGGCCCAGGTTCTTGAAGAACCCTGCAGCAAGTGCAACATCACATCTCACTGCCTACCACCACAGCCCAGGTCAATGCCATGAAGGCACAGTTCTATGCCATTGCCCAAATGCCAAATGTGATTGCCACCCTGGACTGTACCCATGTTGCCCTGGTGGCCCCACAGGCCCATGAAGCAGTGTACCGAAACCGCAAGCACTACTACTCCGTGAATGTGCAGGTGACCTGCAACTCCAACCTTACCATCACCCACTGCTATGCCTGCTACCGTGGTTCCACCCACAATGCTATGGTGCTAAGGAAAAGCAAACTGCCAGGATACATGGAGAGGCACAGAGGACAACAGGCATGGATAGTGGGTGAGTAGAAAAGCTAGCACACATGCACTGTGGGTCACATGCCCAAATGGGGGGTGTTCGAATGACCACACAAAGGCTGGGATGACAAGCGAATGCAAAGTCTGCACTTGACCACCTCCTGCACCAACGCTACAGTACAGACCAGGGAGCATGCACATGTCGGATTTACATGCATGGAGAAGCATTTGTACACATCCAGTATCAACCAAATGCATCAACATGACTACAGGTACCCCAATGCAACATGTACAAACCAAAGCAATGCAGACAAATGACCAAAATGCCACACAGCACAACATCCCTGCCAATGCCACGGCCGAGCACTCCTGTGTGGCCAGACCAAAATTCGAACCCGTTGCTACCAGATGCCCAGGGAGGGTCCATGTGGAATCCAGCATGCCACATGCACTGAGTAAATACACAGCCACATGACAGCCACCATGTCCACTGCACATTTCACCGACAGACACCATATGTAACATTTGTTGCAAGGGATACAGGGTGCATGTGAAGCACAAACAATGCATAGCACGAGTGACAGTGCATGCACAGACATAGAATAGACACATGCCGAGCCACAAATACTGCAAGAGAATGCCTACAACCATGCTCACAGCTGGATTCGTCTGTGCATTGTGCCTACCTTTGGCCTCCTGAAGGCACATTTCCGCTGCCTCAACCGTACTGGTAGAGCCCTGATGCACGCTGCAGGAAAAGTGGGAAAAATTGTGCGCATGCGTGCAATGTTGCACAATATCTGCATCAAGAGAAATGTTCTGCTAAGCCCTAACGTGGGAATGCCACCCCCAGAGGATGAGGATGCAGTGCCTGTGGCTGAGGCAAATGCACACATTGCCAGACATGACGTGAGGGATGGGAGAATGGCACACCAGAGATTGATAGAGCATTTCATTTGATACTTTCACATGGTACAAGCCATGCACCACTGTGTGGCACCACCCTAATCAATAAACATGACAAAGACACAATCAGTAATGTCCTTGCATTGATTAATTTTAACTGTTTTTATGGAATGAAGTGCCCCAACTATCCCCTCTCCCCCTTCCAACTCCCCATCACACTACCACCCCTCCCCTCTCCCCCACCAACTCCACATCACACTATCCCTCCCTCCCCCCACCAACTCCCCATCACACTGTCCCCCCTCCCACCTGCCCTCAGCAACTCCCCATCACACTATCCCCTCTCCCCCTCCAACCACCAACATTCTTAGCATGGCCACTCCAGTAAGTCAGTGTCCCACAGTCTTTCACAACTGTGGCCTCTTCCCATCCCCCCACTGGCACACCTGGTGATCTTGGATGCAGAAGGCACTCTGACTGTCACCGTGGCGTGCCCTGCTGTGACCCCCTCTGTGGGTGTGGATGATGTGGATGGGACAGAGCCTGTCCCCAGGTTTTGCTGCCTTTGCACCTCTGTGCTCTGCCGGATGGCCTCTGCCAGTGCAGAGACACCTTCTGTCATTTCCCTAACACATGGGGCATACAGTGTAAGGACGGACATGTTTGTTGTTGTCTCAGCCCTGTTCTGCGCCACGGTAAGCACAATCCTGCGGGTAGCCCCTGGAAACTGTCCCTGATGGTCTGCAGGTATGTGGTGTGCTTGTGACCAATCTCCTCCATCTGGCGCTCTCTGCGCATCATGTCCTTGAGCCTCTGCAACAGCATGCTGCGAGTGGTAATGTGCTGTTTGGGTAAGGGGGCTCTGCACGGGCTCAGGGCTGTATGTAGGGAAGCCATATGTGGGAGTATCCATGTCCGGCTCTGGTGTCCATGCGTTCTAGCGGCATGGACGGCTCTCCGGGGAGTGTTGGCGATGCAGCGTGGAGGGCTCTCTGGGGAGTGTTGGTGCTGGCAGCGTGAAGGGCTCTCCGGGGAGCACGTGATGGCACCGGGATGGTGTCCCCCTGTAGCGCCTCAGTTGCCCTGGCAGCAGGTGTGGCCTCAGTGTCAGTTCCTCTGGTTGCTGGTGTGGGTGCAGTGTGCCCTACACTCCTCCTGGTAGCCTGTGGTGTGGGCATTGCCTTGGCCCTGATCTGCAGAGGGTGCACCAGTAGAGGTGTGGTGCCCATGGCAATATTTTCATTCACTTGCCTGACCTTCCCGCTGCTGTGATGCTCAGGGGTGATCTTGGTGACCTGCCCCATGGTTGATGTGGAGGGTGGCTGAGGTGCCATCCCGTCACATTGCCCAGCTTCTAGGTCTACTGACTTTTATCCCTGTCCACTTGGGCATTTTATGCTGGGATGACATTTGTGCATGCATTTGTGTTGGGGTTTGACTCACCTCCTGCCTCCTGGCTGTTGGCACCCGCCTCCGCACTGCAGACTCTCTCTATCCCTTCAAGGTCCAGCACTATGCTACATATCTTCTCCCAGGTGGTGAGGACCAGTGGCGCTACAGTGCCTCCTCCAGTCGCCAGGGACTCCTTGCGGTGTTGGGACAGTAGTCCCTGCACCCTGACCCTCAGGTCGTTCCACTGCTTGTGGCAGTCCTCCCCGTCACGGGATAAGCTGGATTCTTCTGTGACCTTCTGGGAGATAGAAGTCCAGATGGCTGTCCTGCGCTGGCCAGTGGTCTTGCGTTTCCATAGAGTTCCTCACAGTGTGGGATCACCTTGTCTGTGAGAAGTACCATCTCCCTCTTGCTGAATTTGTGTTTTAGAAGGTGCTTTTCGGCCACCTTGCCTCTTATTCTCACCTGTGACATATTTGCTGCTTATCAGGCCCGGATGGTTTCAGGAAGTGGAGATATTTAATTAATTGTGTTTTTCAAAATGGCCGCCGCGATGCTTCTCGTTCCAGAAGTTACGCAATTTCTGCCAGCACTAATAGCGCCAGGATCGGCAGCGGTAGCGCTATTAGCGACACATTCTCGGCAGTAGACCTTATTTCAGCGCAGTTACTGCCAGGTGCTAAGAGCGTAACTGCCGGAGTCAGGGGTGCGTTCACGCCGGGTTGTGATGCAGCACTAATTCCGCCGCACGACCCAGCGGTAGCGCTATGAGCGCCCAGCCGTAATTATGCTAAATTACCCCCTGACTTGTGATGAGGCCCTTTGACTGCAAAGGCCATCCAAATGAGACAGCAGATAGACTCAGCAAAAAGAAAGAGAGAAGATGGGAAGAAATCAATAGGACAAAAAGGCACAGGAGGAAAGCAGGGGCTTGTAGCCACCATGGCGGCGTAAGAGAGGGAAGGCCCAAGGGAGAGCAGCAGTGAGCCTAGCACGCGTGCAGCCATCACAGCAGTGGAGTTATCGGAGGGACCTACTTCCTTGGATCAAATTAAAGCTATCATAATGCAATGCTTGTAAGCTTCGAGCAGGTGTGGTAATGGTCAACTGATGTGTTGCAATGTCAATGCTTTTAATCATTTGGAGGAAAAGAACAGTGACAGTTACCCATCAGGGGGATACGCCATTGGGGGCGGACAAGAACAGGGTCAACCTGGGGGGCAACGCTTCTACATCTAGTCAACAGGGAAGTTATCACAGTTGGTAGTACCACACCGGCAGGCAATGCAGCCATTGACAGACAACAGCCAATATCAGGGGGCCGGTGACAGCAGCACCACAGCACCACAGCTTATGGGAGGGGGTACCAGGGTTTGTACCCCCAAGGGCAAAAGGGAATGCATTAGTGTGGCACATTTCCTGGTTCACATTAAGGAAAGGATATGGCAAAAAGAGTTCATAGACATTTTTATCCTGCTTGAGCTAGAACAAACGGGTTTAGATATAAGACAGTTGTCGGAAAGGGATAAGGAGAAGAAGGAGAGGTACAAGGTAATGAAGGAGGAAACTATACATAACTGGCTAGCGTGTTTCAGGATGTTGGCATCCATCATTGTGGAAAAATACCCTGGGGACACTGGAGCACTATGGGCTCATGAGCAATATATACATGATGGCTATTTATCTTACGGTGTAAATGCATGGCTTAAGTACAACAGAGGGTACAGGTGAAAAAGGCAGATTTGGTCCGCAATGGCCTGGGATGAGGTGGATGTCACAGGCTTCATAGAAAAATGGTGGCCGCTAAAGAATTTGGGAGCAGAGCACAGTCTGAGAAACCGTTTTATCGGAAGGAGAAATGGCCATATGGGGATAGGAGAAGGCGGTCCTTTTGTGGGCTATTCTCCTAGAATAATAGTGAATTTATGGCCCTTAGCGGGTAGCGTGTCATGCAGTAGATGGGATGCAGAGTAACTCTTTACACCAGATAATCAAACCAACTCAGGAAAATGGCAAAGTCCTTTTACTGTTTTATTATCAATTGTCTAAAACAGGGAGTTAAAATGAACATCGCACAGCGTTCTCTCGAAGCATTTCATAAACAATAATACTTTTATAGTAAACATTTGTCATACATGATGTCATACTATGTGGCAAATAAGAAAAACCTACGGGGGCTTGTGGTTGGTTCAAGGGGAGCATCTAAGTATACTTTCTATAACGGGTCGGTTGTGATTGGGTCTCTACAGTCAAGTGGACAACGCATGCCCACCTCTAGTGCAAGTCATCTTCAACAGTTATTAGAAACACAGTACATCATTGGCTCTCAAATTATAAGGCTCTTCGTTATATGGCCCTCTATAATTGGTTGGTGCGCGCCTGCCCTTCTGGAATTTTTGGCTCACTAGTAGCACGTAAGCTCATACCCCATGTGCCAGGAAGTGGACTGGACGTTACCTCCCCACCCAATTAGCCCACCATCTCTCATCACCCATGCCTTCTGCCATGAAGATTGTCTTTGAACTTGGCCTTGCAAAGTACCCTTGCTTCTGAGAATACACAGGAGTATGAGCATGCTCGATCATAGTTCAGGAACTGCATGGCTAACTCATTTTCATCCTGGGCTCACGTGACAGGAGACCACAATTCGGCCCATTTTGTAGCATTTAATTGTCTCAAATGAATAAAACTTGGCACTCATGGTATTCTTTCTTTGCACCGAAACAACAGATGATTCAGCGTATCACATTCACTGTTTCTTCAAGGATAGATAACCAGTTCTTTGGCAACTCCAGCATTGACACCAGACCAGACAGCCCTTCTCGATTCTTCCATGCTCCAGCTAATTCTTTGCTGCAACACAGCTTTCAGTCCTTCTTTTCATGGGTTTGAACTTACTAAAATTGTGACACCGATCTCCAGCTTCAATTTAATGGCCGCTCTGCCTGCAGTCTATTCACTACGTATAGCTACCTCCTAAGATTACTTGAGCTACTTGCGTTGCTGCATCAGTACAGTTATTGAAGGATTTGCATTTTCTGCAGTGCTCTTCACGCGTGCAATCTTCGTTTCTCATATGAAAGTTTACTCGATTCTTTACTTCGTCATCAGTTTCTATAAGGTCCACACATGCTCTTCTTCAACCAGTCTTCTCAGTGCGTCACGCTAATTTCTTGTGACGTCACCAACTTCTTTCTCTCTTTTTTGTATTCCTTCTGGGATTTCCTCCAAGAGATTTGCATCTCTTTGGAGATACATTTTATAGGGTTTTCTTAGTGGATACCTTTTCTCGAAGATTCGACGCGTCAAACATGGCACCATTGCAGGCTGCCAGCATACAGGTAGTAGGGGGGTGCGACTTCCTGCAGGGGCAGTTGGCTGCTCCTCTACAATAGGTCCAGCTATTAGCAGGGGGAGCAAGCAACATGCTGGAGATTCAAACAAGGGTCTTGCCCTTTTGGCAAGACGTGTAGATTTAAACATGCATGTTTCAAGTGTTCAGGAGCACACAACACAGATAGCTGTGGGGTGGGTAAGAAGACCTCATGAGCAAAGCAAAAGCAGTCACTCAAGGGAAATTAATGGGTTATCGCAAAGAAATACCAGGACACTGCCTTCCCCGATAAAACTGAACAGAATACTCACACTGCTGAATTTCTGCCACAACCTCGTAGATGCAAAAATAATTTGGGAAGGTTTCTCAAGAAGTTTTAATATTCCTTACTCAGGGGCCATGGGACCCAGTGAGGCTTAGAACCTTAAGTCTGCAAAAGCACAGCCAGAGGCGGTGAGACAAAAGATAGATAAATTGTTACTAGGTAGAGTAGAGTCCCATTTTCCGTCCCTCCCATGCATAAATGTTCCCCCTCTGGGCGTAGTACTAAAAAAGGAGGAAGGACAATTTTGCCACATCCACCACCTCTCATTCCCGAATGGAGAGTCAGTAAATGATGGACTGGATGAAGAGTTATGCAGGGTGACCTACGCGTCCTTTGCCAATGCTGAGGAAATGGTCACGTCCGATGGGAAGGGGGCTCTCATATGAAAGGCGGATATCGAGTCAGCCTTCAGACTCTTACCTATCAGCCAGTAAAATTACAATCTGCTGGCTTGCAAATTTGAGGCAATGTACTATTATGATAAATACCTGCCAATGGGATGTTCCATATCATGTGCTCTGTTTGAAAAATGTAGCATCTTTTTGGAACGTGCTCTGAAGCAGAGCAAAAAGGGGGGGGGTGGAGTAGTACATTGCTTAGATGACTTTCTCTTCATCGGTAAAGAGAGTACAGAGGAGTGCAAGAGAGCTAATGGGACAGTATGTGCTGTTGTCTAAAGAACTGGGAGAGCTGCTAGCACATGCGAAGACGGTAGGTCCCCTCAACTGGTTGATTTTTCTGGGGATAGAAATAGATACGGCTGAGGGCAAGACCAGACTGCAAGGGGACAAGGTCACAGACTTAAGAGAAGCAATAGGTATATTGCGGGCAAGGAACAAAGCAACACTGATGGAACTACAGTCATTAGCGGGGAAACTGAATTTTGCAGGAAAGGTTATGCCAGCGGCATGGGTGTACGCAAGAAGTATATCAATCAAAACAGAAGGGCTGCAACATGCAGCACAGCACATACGGCTAGGCACAGACATAAAGGAGGATTTAAAAATGTGGGACATGTTCCTGGACAAATTAAACGGGGTACTTCTGTGGAGAGATCAGTGGGCAAGCAGAAAAAGCATAAGGCACTTTACGGACGCATCGGCCAAACACGGTTTGGGGCAATATTGGTTATTGAGTGGTGTGCACCGCAGTGTCCGCAAAGTTGGCACAGGGAGGGACTCACAGTGGACATCACGCTGTGTTACGCTCACCTGGCTCCCACAGAAGCGTTGATCTGAACTGGACAGCTGCAGTCTCCACCAATGTGACGCATAGTGCCGAGATGACAGACTGGACTGGCCTACCTAACTTCGTTTGCGTGGCCCATAGGAATATTCTTCTGCAAATGGAGAAAGGGAATTAACCACCTGTGGAGTTGAGCGTAAATCCCCCCACCCCTGCTGTTCTCCCCACTGATCACCTTTGATGTCCCCTCTTATAGTCTCACCTGATGGTTTGAAAAGATGAGCTCTCCATCCTGCATTGAGCGCAGGTGCGCGTAGATAACCAGTTGCTTCACTGGCTCGAAGGAACTGCTGAGTTCCAGAACAATATTGTTTCCGAGATTCCCGGCAAGACGCCGTAAGTATGTAGTTCGTAAGAGGTCAAATGCCTGACTTTCACTCTTGTCCGATTCCTTGCAGGTTGCAGCTTGACCCTAGTGAAGAGTTCCTCGTGGCAACCGGTAATATTCTGGTAAGGATTTGTATTATCCAACACAGTTCGATAAAATAATGTCAATATGTAACCTGTTGCTTTCTCCCTTATTCAGGCACTGAGAGAAAGTATGAAGTCTCGGGGAATAATACCTCCGGCGGTAAAATAAGGTAAGTCTATTGTGGGGAGGAGGGTTCCCCTTGTTAGTCCCTTTGTTTCACCTTGCTGTCCTTTTGTTTCCCCTTAGGGGCCGGGGTTCGGCAAAGATGCAGTGGAAGCTGCACTGACCCGTGAAGAGGAATAGTACCCCCAGTGGTAAAATCAGGTAAGTCTATGGGGGGTGACTAATATTACGCTGTGTATTCCCTTGGCTCACCTTGCTGTTCTTGTCTTTTCCTTAGGTGCCGGAGTGCGGCGGGAACATGCAGGAGGATGCGGTGGAATGTGAAGATGCTGCGAAGGCCGGTGAGTTCAGCGCGGCGCTGCAGCAGGCGAGGCGACGCGCATAAAATAACTTCTTTCTTCCAGTTCGAAGGCGCGATGGATTGGGAATTCAGGTAAGAATCAAAGGTATTGCTCTTGTTCTAACCTTTTCTCCTTCTTTCTCGCTTTTTCTAGGAGCTCCAAACTCGAGGCGTGCGTGGCAGAAGGCTGGATGCAGACTTGCAGGCACGGTGAGCGTTACGCTGCTGGATGCAGAATAACGCGAAGCGTGTGCTGCTCTTCGGGTGTGGTTTAAATAGCCACCAAAGTAGTCCCAGGTAAGTATTCCTCCCCAGCCCCGCCCGAGTAAAAAAATAGTCCCTAGGTAAAGTAGTCCCTTCCAAGCCTCTTTTGGCTTGGAGCTCTTGCAGCATGGTCTGCATCAGGTAAGTTTGCAGCATGGTCTGCATCAGGTAAGTTTTAATCTATGAGACTGACTCTCCATATGAGCCTGGCGTCATAGGCGCCAGGACTGCACCCAAATAGCCCCTAGCAGGGGTTGTTGGGCTTGCTTGGGATAACTTAATTCCTGCTTACGGGGTTGCTGGACTTGGTCTGGGTCTCCGGGGGTGGACATCATGACAGCACTCCCCCCCAAGGCCCCTCCTAAAGTCGTTCTTCCCTGTGGTTTCGGTTTGTCTGGGAAATTTCGGTGGAATTTTTTCACCAATCGGGGTGCATGAACATGGTCACTAGGTTCCCATGACCTTTCCTGTGGTCCGTAACCTTTCCAGTTGATTAAATAAAAAAGGTTTGACTTTATCAGCTTGGAGTCCAGGATGTTCTTAACTTCAAATTCGGGTTCTCCGTCTACAAGGATGGGGTCTGGTGGGTTGGTTAGTCTTGTCCCTGGTTGCACTGGCTTCAAAAGTGACACATGAAAGATGGGGTGAATTTGCATATTAGCAGGTAAGTCCAACTTGACAGCCACCGGGTTGATAATGGCCTTAATAGAGTAAGGTCCCAAATATCTGGGGTTAAAGGTCCGTGTTCCCTTTAGAGGTATATGTTTTGTGGCTAACCATACTTGATCCCCTATCTGGTATTGTCGAGTATCACTTCTATGCCGATCAGCATCTTTCTTGTATTTTTCTTTCGCCTGTTTTAAATGTGTAGTTGCTTCCTTAAAGGCTTGTGTAATTGTAGCGTGCAGATGGTCCACTGCGGCCATTTTTAAGTGTTGGGGTGAGTCAAGGTCTGAGGTTTGAGGATTGTGCCCATATAAGGTATAAAAGGGGCTTTGTCCAGTTCCAGAGTGTACTGAATTATTGTATGCATATTCAGCGATCCAAAGAATGTCTTTCCAATTATTCTCAGTCTGATGTAACATACAACGCAGGTATTGTTCGAGAGTCTAGTTGGTCCTCTCCATTTGACCATCGGTCTGGGGGTGGTGACTGGTCGATAACCTCACATCGATTTGCGCCAATTGACATGTTTTCCAAAAATGTGAAATTAATTGACTGCCCCTGTCAGAGATCACAACGGACGGAAATCTGTGTATGCGAACAATGTTTTCGAGGAACTCCTTGGCCAGGATTGAAGCTGAAGGTAATCCCTTTAAAGGAATAAAGTGGGCCATCTTGGAAAAAAGATCCACAATAACTAGAATGGTGTTAAATCCATTGCATGGGGGTAGATCAGTAATAAAGTCTAACAATAAGGTGTGCCATGGTGTAGGCGGAATGTCTAAAGGTTGTAAGAGTCCAGCTGTTTTTTTCTTTTGACTTTTGTTTTGGGTGCAAATGCCACAAGACATCACAACTGATTTAATATCCTTTCGCCAGGTGGGCCACCAGAATTGTCTTTTAATTTTAGCTTCGGTTTTTGCAATACCTGGGTGCCCCTCCATTAGGGTATCATGATAACGGGAAATGACTAGCTCTTGTAGTTCCTTGTGTGGCAGAAATAGCCGCCCTTGGTAATAAGGCAGATCATTGGTGACAGAGTAGTCCGGGCCTTTCTGTACCCAGTCCTGCAGGGCTGTAGGATCAAAAAGTTGCTGGATCTTTACCTGAATGTCCTCTAGTGTCTGTAGAGTAGTCATGCCAGGAATCCTTTGTTCGGAAATTATAGGTACTGGTTCTGGGTTCACTTCTGGCTCTCCCATCCCTATTCGGGATAAGGCGTCTGCCTTACCATTCTTACAACCTCGTCAAAGAACAATGCCCATCGGAGTTGACGTGACGATTGGGTATTGGCTGTCTTTAAATCCTGTAAGTTCCGGTGATCAGTGATCACAGTAATGGTATGCCTGGCACCGAGAAGATAGTGTCGCCAAGCCTTGAAGGCGGATTTAATGGCTAATAACTCCTTGTCGGTAACTGCATAGTATAACTTGGGTGCCGAGAACTTTCTGGACCAAAATGCTACTGGGTGAAGCTGGCCAGTTTCAGGGTCCTTTTGAGACAGGACAGCTCCCTTGGCTAGACTGGATGCGTCAGTTTCCACTATGAATGGAAGTTCAGGGCGCGGGTGCTTTAATACAGGTGCAGACGTGAATTTCGCTTTCAGCTCTTGAAAGGCATTTTCAGCTTCTTCAGTCCACATAAAGTGTTTATTTTCTCGCAAGAGTGCTGTGATGGGATGTACAACATGTGAAAAATCCGGGATGAATCTGTGGTAGAAATTGGCAAAGCCGAGCATGCTTTGTACTCCTTTAACTGAACTTGGTGATGGCCATTTAAGGATTGCGTCCACCTTTCGTGAGTCCATTCGAACTCCCTTTGGGGTCAGGATAAACCCAAGGAATTCAACTTCTGTGGCATGAAAAACGCATTTTTTCAGCTTTGCATATAGTTTGTGCTGGCGCAATTTCTCAAGGACTGCTCGGACGTCCTTCAAATGGTCAGATTCTGAAGAGGAGTACACTAGAATATCATTGATATATACGACAACACAAACGTCAATGAGTTCACGAAGGACATCATTCATGAAGTATTGAAAGGTTGCTGGTGCATTGCACAACCCGAAAGGCATCACCTGGTATTCAAATAACCCATACTTAGTGCGGAAAGCAGTCTTCCATTCGTCGCCCGCTTTTACACGTACCACATGGTATGCCCCCCGGAGATCTAATTTAGTGTATATGCAAGCGTCCTTCACTTGGTCTAGTAGTTCAGGGATCAGAGGCAACGGGTATCGGTTCTTAACAGTTATCTGGTTCAATGCGCGGTAGTCTATGCACGTTCTGAGGTCACCTTCCTTTTTGGGCACGAAGAACAAAGCTGAAGATGCAGGGGACTTGGATGGGCGAATAAAGCCATTGGCAAGGTACTGGTCTAAGTATTGTCGTAGGTGAAGGTTTTCTGGTTCCGTAAGGGCATAGATCCTGCTACAAGGGGGTTGTGCACCGGGTATGAGATTGATTTGACAATCGTACGATCTGTGAGGAGGTAAGGTGTTTGCCTGTTCTTTTTGGAAGACATGCTGGAATTCTTGGTATTCAGGAGGTAGTTGCATGACTGCTGTGGTTACTGTGGCCAGGCCTGCGTTCAGATTTTTCATTGGGTAACAGGTTTGTGCACAATCCGGGAAGGTTATTCTCTTCTCTCGCCAATCAATACAAAGATTATGTGTTTCCAACCAAGGTATCCTCAGTATTATTTGGAACTGTGGGGCTTTGATTAGATCAAACACAATAGTCTCGCGATGCCCATCCTGACCCAATAGTGTCATCTCTGCGGTGGAATGAGTTACAGGCCCAGAGGCAATTTCATTTCCATCGACGGTGGTGATGACATCTGAGATGGTTTTTCGGCAGAGAGGTAGATTCATCCTGGAAGCCAATTCGTAGTCCACATAGTTTCCTATGGCCCTGCTATCAATGTATGCCCTTACTGCGTGCATACGCGATGGCTGCCCTGGATCTACGAGGACCATTGGTATGATGAAATGCGAGGTCTGAGTATCCTTCTTCAAGCTCGGCAAGCAGACCTCTACGCTTGTCGGACGTGGTTGTTTCCCGAGTCTGACTCCATATGGCTTTTATCAGCAGCTCCTACCACTTTCTTGGGTGGTTTTACAGGGCAATCCCGTAGAAAATGGCCAGAAGTACCACAATATAGACACAATTGCATTTGCCGTCTTCTTTCTCTTTTCTTCTGGGTTAAGGGTCCTTTAACCCCTCCAATTTGCAGGGGTTCTGAAGCATCTGCTCCTTTGGGGTTAGCGTGGGTTTTGACCAACACCCGATTCTCAAACTTGGCTCGATCAGCCTTTCTGTTCTGAAGTCTGTGATCTAACTGGACCACTAAGTCTATATATTCAGCGCAGTCTTGAGGTGGGTTCACGACTTGAGCCAAGACATCCTTGAATTCTCCTCGAAGCCCTCGATGAAATAACGTGATTCGTTTTACCTCAGGCCATCCAGTTATCTGGATATAACTATCAACTATTGAAGGTCGCGATGTAGGATAGAAGGTCCTGGCTACCCTGTCGTAGGGACAAAAGTTCGTTATCCAGGGCTTGTCCTTGAGAGTGCCGGGCAAATAGTCTTTCCATGCTCGTTTGAAAGCCCTGAAAATCCTGAAGAATTGGGTCATCCTGAGGAACAAGTGGAATTGACCAATCAGCTGCACTGCCGCTGAGATATGACAATACAAAGGCTACCTTGGCTTGATCGTTTGGGAAGGCTCCAGGTCTGCATAAAAAGTGCAAGCGGCATTGGTTCATAAACACGGCGAACCTTTTGGGATCTCGGTGGAGCTAATGGAATATTTTCTGGTAGGTTTATTTGCACAGGGTTACTTGATAACACAGGAGCTGGATTTCCCCCGGAACCAGGTAGGGGTGCTTGTCCAGCCTGGCTTTGCAATATTTGCCTAGCAAGGTCATCAGTTCGCTCCTTTGACAAAATCAGTTCTCTCCTAAGAGCATTGGTTTCTTGGTGGGCGGAATGCACTTCAGCCCTCAGTTCCCCTAGTAATTGGGCCAATTGGTCAGTTTTCTGAGGTATCCATTACGCCCGGGTGGGAATTTGTAGGTAGGCTTCACGTTCTGTTACGCTCACCTGGCTCCCACAGAGGCGTCGATCTGAACTGGACAGCTGCGGTCTCCACCAATGTGACGCGTAGTGCCGAGATGACAGACTGGACTGGCCCACCTAATTTCGTTTGCTTGGCCCGTAGGAATATTCTTCTGCAAATGGAGAAAGGGAATTAACCACCCGTGGAGTTGAGCGTAAATCCCCCCACCCCCGCTGTTCTCCCCACTGATCACCTTTGCTGTCCTCTCTTATAGTCTCACCTGATGGTTTGAAAAGATGAGCTCTCCATCCTGCATTGAGCGCAGGGGCGCGTAGATAACCAGTTGCTTCACTGGCTCGAAGGAATTGGTGAGTTCCAGAACAATATTGACTCCGAGATTCCCGGCAAGACGCCGTAAGTATGTAGTTCGTAAGAGTTCAAATGCCTGACTTTCACTCTTGTCCGATTCCTTGAAGGTTGCAGCTTGACCCTAGTGAAGAGTTCCTCGTGGCAACCGGTAATATTCTGGTAAGGATTTGTATTATCCAACACAGTTCGATAAAATAATGTCAATATGTAACCTGTTGCTTTATCCCTTATTCAGGCGCTGAGAGAAAGTATGAAGTCTTGGGGAATTGTACCTCCGGCGGTAAAATCAGGTAAGTCTATTGTGGTGAGGCGGGTTCCCCTTGTTAGTCCTTTTGTTTCCCATTAGGGGCCGGGGTTCGGCGAAGATGCAGTGGAAGCTGCGCCGGCCCGTGAAGAGGAATTGTACCCCCAGTGGTAAAATCAGGTAAGTCTATGGGGGGTGACTCATATTCCTCTGTGTATTCCCTTGGCTCACCTTGCTGTTCTTGTCTTCTTCTTAGGTGCCGGAGTGCGGCGGGAACATGCAGGAGGATGCGGTGGAATGTGAAGATGCTGCGAAGGCCGGTGAGTTCAGCGCGGCGCTGCAGCAGGCGAGGCGACGCGCATAAAATAACTTCTTTCTTCCAGCTCGAAGGCGCGATGGATCGGGAATTCAGGTAAGGATCAAAGGTATTGCTCTTGTTCTAAACTTTTCTCCTTCTTTCTCCCTTTTTCTAGGAGCTCCAAACTCGAGGTGGGCGTGGCAGAAGGCTGGATGCAGACTTGCAGGCACAGTGAGCGTTACACTGCTGGATGCAGAATAACGCGAAGCGTGTGCTTCTCTTCGGGTGTGGTTTAAATAGCCTCCAAAGTAGTCCCAGGTAAGTATTCCTCCCCAGCCCCACCCGAGTAAAAAAATAGTCCCTAGGTAAAGTAGTCCCTTCCAAGCCTCTTTTGGCTTGGAGCTCTTGCAGCATGGTCTGCATCAGGTAAGTTTGCAGCATGGTCTGCATCAGGTAAGTTTTAATCTATGAGCCTGGCGCCTATGGCGCCAGGACTGACTCTCCATATGAGCCTGGCGCCATAGGTGCCAGGACTGCACCCAAATAGCCCCTAGCAGGGGTTGTTGGGCTTGCTTGGGACAACTTGATGCCTGCTTCCGGGGGTTGCTGGACTTGGTCTGGGTCCCCGGGGGTAGGCATCATGACACGCTGCTGTAACTGTTCCCTATCATAATAGCCTTTCAATTATGGGAGGACCAGTTCAGGAATAAAAGGGTGATTGTGTGGTCAGACAGCCTAGCGGTGGTGCAGTTGATAAACAAAGGAAGCACTAGCAGTTGTAGGGTACTGCACTTACCTTAGGAATTGACAGCAAGCCTACTCAGATTAAACACAGAGGTGCGGGCTAGGCACATTCCTGGGGTTAAGAACATAGCAGCTGATGTTGTTTCTTATTTACAGTGGAAACAATTCAGAGAGACGAGGCCAGATGCCATCGAGAGGATTACCCCATTCAGAGATCAGCTGTGTGAATCAATTAGCAAGATTTGACATCCCCAGAATTAGGAGTTGGAAGTCAAACTGTTTTAAGAGGTACATGAGGCTGGAAAAGATGTGATCAGACAGAGTTCATTGTTATGTCCTCTTCTACCTTTCCCCAATATACAAGACCGAGAAGAGACAGAAGAACAGTGTGAGTAGTGGGACACTCATTTGTGATGAGGTTCAAAGCAAGGTGAACAACACAAAGGGAGGAAATGACCATACAATACTTTAAGGTTGAATGGTGGGGATTTCCAGGTATGAGATGGGCACAGCTTGAAGAGCATGTTGAAAGGCTATTACAGAGGTACCCCAAACCAGAGGTCTTGCCTGTACACCTGGGGGGCAACGACCTAACAAGTCTTGGTAGAGGAATGCTGCTCACAGAAATGATGGGAACCTTGCAAAGTTTGGGGGCCCGCCTGGGGGACACAGATATTATGTGGTCAGAGATTATACCAAGGAGGATATGGAAATGGGATGAGTCGCATCAAGCGATCGAAAAATCTCAAACAAAACTCAGCATAGCAATGGCAACGTTTTGGAAGTGCATGGGGTTCACGAAGATCCGCCACGCATTGATCAATTTAGTCACCAGAATATTATGGAGGGGATGGTGTGCACCTTTCAAAGAGCGGCATGGATCTTTTCTTTTGGAACATAAGCACAATATTGATGGAGTTATATGTCACAAGAGGGAGAGCCATAGATGGGCGTAGACCCCCCATTGGCGTGGCGGTATGTAAGCGACCAGTTGCACTGTAAAGACTATAAAGTGAGCTTGGTATGAATCAGGTGGCCCCGCGGCAAGGGGGGGCTTGAGGTATGGAAGAGAGCTCAGCTTCTCACGTCATGAACGGCACTCGTTCAGCCCAGGATCTCCTATGAGGGCAGGTGGATCAAGGACATTTTTGGTTGGTGGAGCTTTGGCCTAACAAATAAAGTTGGAGTTGGTTGGAAATAAGGGGGAAGCAAGGAATTGGTGATTTAGTCAGCTGGTCGTCGCACAAGAATAACAATTTTGACCAAGTGTTTTTGCAGTGGTGACAATCATGAAGTAGATTTGAATTAGTACGATTGCTGTGTAAAATTAATAAACCTGCTGCCATTTAAGCCACACGGAATAAACTGACAATCTGTATAACGCGATAATAATAATAATGTATAATATTGCAACCCCATGTAATATTCTCTTTGGGGGACTACAATACACTAGAGGAGAAAACCCCATGCTCCCTTACCTGAAAAGATGTATTCTGCATTTGACACCTTTGTCACAAACAGCATGTGGCACTATTTGTGAAAGGCTCAGCCAAAGTGGAATCTCGTGGCTGCGGCCATGAGGTCTACCCTAATCTCAGGAGTGGAATCACCACCTTACTGAACCACAGACATGGAGAGAGGTATGAGTCTCAAGTGATAGAAGGGGAGACGTCACTGAGACCGCAGACAACACTATTCAATTTTCTCTCTCGTGTAGAAGGAGCCCACAACGATTGGTTGGAGAAGTAAAATGACCTCTTCCTCACACTGACAGCTCACCTTCATGCACAGTTCCATGTTGTGGCCTATAGGAGGCTTGCATCCAGCACATTGGTAATGTTAGACCCAGGCACTACTCTTTGAGCTATTGGGCTCCCATCCGCGTACGTCTGGAGCAGTGGCGTGAGGGCCATGCTGCCTGGCACTGCCTGACAATGGAGGAATTGCATGTCTGTCCTGGGCCAAACCTTTCCCCGCCTCACTGGTCCATGGAACCCCAGTGCCAGAGCACGTCCTGATGTGTGGGCAGGCAGATCAGCCATGCTGGCACCGGTGGCACAGCCCTCTTTGCAACAGGGCGAGAGGGAGAGGCTGGACCGTATGACGGCAAAGTTAAACTTACCGTCAGAACTTTTACTTATAACCAGGATCCGAGCTACCCCCCATGTTGCAGAGAGTCCCTCTATTATTCCTCAGACAGCACCAGAGGACTACCTACAGAGTGCCTTACCACTGGTCACTGTGTTCCGCTACCTTGCAGGTAGGGAATCATCCATGTGCCTTGTTCTTCTTCTTGCTGATAGATTTTTATCCATCAGCAGAGATTTTTGGATACCGAGGCTTGAGCCTCATTACTGCATGTTCTTGGGTTGAGTATGTAGTCGTGGGTTTGTATTCTTCTTGGTCTGTGTCCAGGTCTCTGTGAAGGTCTGCTATCCTTGTGAAGACTGGAGCTCCAGACGATATCCGCAGGGCCTTGTTCTGGACTATCTGAAGACTCTTCTGGTGTCGCTCATGGCAGGCCATCCATCCTGGGGAGGCATGCGTCAGGGTTGGTCCGATGATCGCCTTGTAGACGTTGATCTTTGTCCGGAGGGGCATGGACTTGGTCTTCAGGAGTGGGTACAGCGCTGCCATCTTTCCTGTTTTCTTCATGGCGCCTCTGCTTTATAGGCCATCTCTCCAGCCCCCCCCTCCCACCCAGAGGGGAGGGTCAAACTCAAAAGCATAAATGTTTTATGGCGTCCTAGTATCGCGAGAGCGGCTCTGGCTGCGCTCTCACAAGACTTGATGCAGGCACGGGCGTGTGAAGCAGAGGACAGAGAGGCGAGAAGTTGGGAGAGAGCAGTCACACTGCGGCGCTCCTCCTTCAACTGGGATACAACCCCATAAGGACATTATATGATGGCTACACCAGCAACTATGTGAAGAGAATCACAGCAACTAAGGGACCGTGCATTCAACTGTCTTCTGTGTAAATAGTTATTCATACTAAAATGAAGGAGTCTCTGAAATCCCAGTGTTCAAGCATCCTTACCAGGCCAAAGAAAGTTTGTTGAGACAAACAAAAAAACGGAAGTGAAGTGGTGACCATCCTTTTATAACCTGCGCCAAAGGGGGAGGTGCTATAAAATCAAGATATTTAAAGAAACTGCTTGTTAGCAGAGGTCTGTCTTCTGCCACCACTCACTTGTCTAGGACTGAGACGAGGAAAGTTGGATGTTGATGTCATGGGGAAATAGAACAATCCAGGCCGACTACCTACAATATGAAAGTGTGAAAGAGAGTAGGGTGAGCGAAAGGAGGTTGGAAGGAAGGGAGGGTATACGAAGGATGGATGAAATGAAGAAAGACTGGACAGATGACAGGGAGGAAAATAGAAAGGAATGATGGAAGGACACATTAAGTCAAAATAAGGAAGGATGAGCAGGAGGAACCAAGGGGTGGATAGAAGAGATAGAGAGGGAAGGCAGAAAAAAGAAATTGAGGAAGAAAATGTTAAGGAGATAGGAGAAAAAACGGGAGAAAGGGAAGAACTAATGAAGCAAGTAGTGAGGATGCAAGGGAGAGTGGAACAGAAGGGAGGGAGGGAGAAGGAAGGAATGAATTGTGAGAGCATGATGGCGTTCTTGTAGAATGGTGAATCAGGTGTGGGGGAGGCTGGACAGTCTCAATGAACCGAGAGGTACTGGAATGCCTGACTGAGAGAGGGGTATCAGACGGAGTGGGGTTGTTCAATGCATACATTGATAACCGAATAATGGTTAGTTACGCTTACAGACGTTACAAGAGAAGAACATACATTTCAAGAGCCATTCAGCAACATGTCTGCCTTTCAAGTGTTGTCACATGCCCTCCTTTGAAATGTGATGATTTATTTGTGGTTTATGAGTAATTCTTCACTGAAACCAAATGTGTTTGGCACAACAGCTTTTCCCCACTTGGCAGACATATTATTTTGCATTTCCACTTGAAAGGATCTCTGAGTCCATTTTTTCTTCCAGGGACTCTTAACTCTAAACTACCGCGTGCATTCTTCTTGTAATGGATTTATCTCTCGAGATGAAACCCGACTGTTTAACATGTAAAGCTAAATTTGACTATAGAATGCATGCTAAAAGAAATGATAGCGTACGCTGTGATGTATAGCTCTTACATTGCGCAGGCGACGAGGGGTGAGTTCGGTAAGGGCAAAACTGGAGAGTGGGGCTGTGAGGTTTTTAATAAATCATAACCACTGGCATTGCTCTGTTAAGTTATGTTATTTTGTTGGGCACTTGTATAGAGCCTTTCGCCACTGGTATGATCTCAACGCGCTGTGGGTTGAACGCCCTCATGGACCGTAGCCCAGGTCAGTGAAAAATAGGGTGGTAAGTAGCATGTGTGCGCTCTCAGTATGTGCGCAGCTAGGTCGAAGTTTTGTGGTGGGTAGCTGCATTCTAATGCTAGGGGCAGTGTGGAGGTTGTGTGAGACCAGTACTATGTGTGCAACTAGGCTGAATTGTTCTGGGTAGCTGCATTCTAGCAGAGGTAGTGTTTGTGTATGAGATTTTGTGTGCAGCTTGGCTGATTTATTTCGTGGGGTATAGCTGTGTTCTAAAGGTCGTGGAGGGGTCACGGTGGTATATAACTATGTATGCAGCTAGGCCGAGGTTAATCATGGGGGATAGCCACATTCAAATTGTTTTTTGGTGCAGAGGAGAGTGTCAGCATATTGGTAGACATGTTTGAGTATCTGTGCAATTGGAAGATGTCGGGGGACAGGAGAGTCCATAGATTGGACTCTTTGTTAAACTATTTGTATTATGATCTCGTGTCAGGGTCGTTATTCCTCCCCCGCACCTAAACCTTATTACAATTAGTATTAAATTGACCAAAGGACTAACATTTAGGTGTGCACTTACAACTGGTTCTACAGTTGTAATATATCCCCTATTCCTGATTACCTTCCTGTGCCGGCCGAGAAAACTTGTGCTCCCTATTATAGATGTTTGGTGTTTTAGTTCTCTAGGAACTTCTCGGTCTAGTGTGGACTCAATTATATTTTGCCAAGCATGGCTGTATCTCTCCCTGGCTTAACAATATCATCAACATTGAGGTTGACCATTTCCCAAATCTGCTGTACCAGTTTATTAGCTTCCCTATGCCTTGGATAGTTGAGTATTGAGTGTATGGCAGAGACAGCGAAGGGTAGTGGCCATTGTGAGGGGTCAGAAATGCCAGACGGACAAGTAGATAAGAGTTTTCTCACAAGTTGCCATTTTATTAAATAAAAACACCTCACTTTCCCTAACCTAGCGAGGATTACGCTACCTATCAAACTAAGATTAAAGGAAAACACTCTAAAAAGGTATCTGTCCTTCACACTTATACAACAAAATCATGCAGGTGTCATATGGCTGTGTAAACTCAATAAAACAACAGTTATATGCAAACAAAATGTTTGTAAACATTTATCTTTGTAACCAAGGTCGGATCCCTATCCCCAGGATTAATTCAGGATATTTCAAACCTAAATTCAAATCAAGAAAGTTCTTTTCAATAGCAAAGTTCTATTGCAAGTATAACTCTAAAGTTCCTTTTACTCCATAAATCCTTCACTTGGCAATTGGAATGCCTTATTTTTCAAACGGGTTTCTTCAGTCCTAAAAACTTCAATGCAATTTCTCTTCTTTGAAAAAACAAACACATTCACATTTCTTCTTCGTAAACAATAAAGTTTTGTCAGGTTGGTTTTACAACAGTTCATCATAACACATCAGTAGTCTTGCCATTTTCTTTCAACCACAACATTCTACCACAATACAGTCAATTATTTCCTTCCTGGTCCACTCACCTGCCAGGACTAACCACTTATTGTCCCTTTCCTGGTATACTTGCCTCCCAGGATAAGACTTAAAGTGGAGTAACATCAAAGCAGGAGGTCTGGTTGAGGGGTTATCTCCATGTTCAAGAAACAGAGGAGTCCAGAAATGTAACAAAACCACTGCTTTAATAATGAGATCTCAAAAACAGTAGGGATACACATGGACATCTCAGGATTACCAATGCTCTCAACTGGTTACAGGCTTGTCCTGGAGGTCTGGTTCAGGGGAAATCTCCACGCCCAAGGAAAGGAGGTGTGCAGAAATGTTACAAAACCACTGCTCTAATAATGATACACTTGAAAATATCAGGATTTCCAATGCTCTCAACTGGTTACAGGCTTGTCATGGAGTTTTATTCAGATGTAATGTTATAAACAAATGATACATTTCACAAACCTAAGATGGGATGGGATTGGTTAGTGATGTAGGCTACATATATAAACTATATGGGATGAGCGCTTCCATTGGCTACACACTGTCTGGTGGGTCCACTGTAGCGACCTCCTAAATGTTGCAAGTTAAATTATGTAATTCTAGTGTGTTGTGAGTGGCTTCTGCAACAAAGTGTGAGTGAGCGTTAAAGGTGGGTAGGTATTGGCCAGTGTGGGCTTTCTCAGCCTTTCTCACCCTTAGTGCCTTGGACGGTTACCAGCACATGAGCACAATGGGGGGCCAGCGGTGGTGAGAAGGGCCCCAGAGTGCCACCTTGTCCCAATACAGTTACCACTCTCTGATTCCCCTGACCGCAAACAAGGACATTCTAGCTTTCAACTCCATACTGTCTTGTATCTTTTTGTCCCACTGAAATGGATTCTCTGAATAGGCATTCTCTGCCACTAATCATGTGTGTAGGCACTGCATCCTGCTCAGTAATTTCTGAGGATTTTAGCGGGTGGGGACTTGTTCAGGCTCTCTCCTCCTCTGTGTCAGGTATAAACTGATGACAGTTCTGCAACATGTGTTACTTTGTTTATTCAGCTAGAGTTATGTCTCTCGTCTGGGATTTGCTTATTGTCTGTATTTTTCCAATGCTGGCTCAAAACTGCCTTCTCATAATGACCTTGGCACTGTGCACTAGTTGACTGAGCGGTGGCTCTTTTTGCAGGCTAAGGAGGACTGAATCTTTCTCCCCACAATGTTAAGGCTTCGCGATGGCCCCCATTCATCCAACATAGCTGCGTCTTCCATCTTGGTTTACAGGGCCACTCAGTTTAGTTGCGGTCTGCATCAAGCAAGCAGTTATATGTATTTTTGTGTAATTTGAATTTCCGCATAGGAGAGATAGGGTCAATGTGATCTCTACCTTAGTGATTGTAAGCATGTGTTTCATGTCTAAAAGCAGTTTGGCCCAATTGACTGCGTAGCTTTGTGCAGGAATGCATGTGTGCTTCATGTCTAATGCATCTACAGGGGGGGGACGTGTGTGTGTGTGTGTGTGTGTGTTCAGCCATGTTGCCTCTTCATCCGGTTATGGTCTGTAGGGCTGCTTCAATGAGTGGTGTCTGCCACCTTGGCGGTGTGATGGTGGTGGGTAGACGCCAGTAGCAGTATACACTGGTCATATCTGTCATGCTGGAACGCAGGGGGGGAGCTCGTACACTCCACCTCTCTTCAAAGTCGTACTACTATCAGTACTCTGTGGTGAGGTTTGCTTCAGACTTTGCAGACTTTAAATCCTCAATGGGGAAAGTAAATAAAAACATCTTCTTGGATAAGTCTTTTGACTTTCAACAACAACAAAGGGTTTATAACTTCTTTCATAAGGATCCAGCGCACATTGACAATGTCTTTCACATTGACTCATTTGTCATAGGCAATGCAGGTTACATTTCTTTGCCTCTTTATAATTCGCCTAAGGAGGGTTTTCCTCCTGCCTTCCTTGGTTTCTTTCCAAGTATCCCTTATTAGGGAAGTGGTATCCGTTTTCCTTTTTAATTGGCTTTCTTTGGCTTGGGCAATGTTGATCATAATCTTCTTTTACAAGGGATATTCCTTTTTCTAAACCCCAATAACTTTGTTTGAATATGCTTCTCTTTTGGCTTCAGTAACAGTAGTTACAATATTTATTTATACTTGTGTAAACCCCCACATTCCAGCGTGGGAGTTTCATTTTAATGTATAGAGGATGAACTTATATGTATAATGTCAGTCCTGTTTTTATGTTTGCAGGTATTTCTCTTCATAGATCCCGGGGGACTTGGTACGGCCCGCCGGCAGGGGGAATGAGAGCGTGGATGAGTGATTTTATCTAAAATCCTGTCACCGTCTTCCCGCCCCGGGGGACAGGTGGACAGGACCATCAATTGTTAAAGAGGCAGCAAGCAGTTTAGAGGGAGAGCGCCGTTGGATGAGGACTCAGGGTATCCCGGCCCTCCATGCTGACGAGGTCCCTGTGAAAGAAGAATTAGGCCAGCTTGCTCTCTTCCCTCTCCGGGGTCGAGGAAGCGAGCCACTTGGTAGGGAAGCAGCCCAGCGTGGGTTGTTAGCTCCCGTTGGTGTTCATGTCTGACGATGCTAGGGACAGACCGACTTAATACAGCAGCTAGACTATTGCAATGGGAACAATGGTGGATGTACCAAACCGACAGTTACCATAGTGGCTTAAACCATCAAGAAGAATGGCTTCACTGTATCACCTGAAGGCCTTGTGTAAATAAGTTACTACCACCCCATTGACGAACAAGTCCCTTTCAATGTGCCTATTGAACATACCACCTACCCATACGCATTACATCTTTGTCAGTATGGACATGGCCCTTGTTTCATACCCTGTTATTTCTAGCTAAACTGCACTCCAGGATAATACATTTTTGATTTACATGTTTTGTATATATCCTTGAAGAGGTGGGCCTTGTGTGGTCTCTCTCTTCTCATTGTCTCATGTGGATTGGGAGACACCTGTAGAATCTTCATACCCATCTATATAGGAATGGAACACATATACTTTTTACTGACCCTCCCTGTGGGCTTTGCTTGGGGATGAAGTTTCTCTTCCCTCCCTTTCCTCTGCCTTTTGCAGACGGTTAAGATACTGGTTGATTCACCATTTTTGCGCAAAGACTTATAATACATGCATGGACTGACCCACTCAGTGTGGGGAGCTTGGAGAGGTGCCCCTTCTTTCCATGGAGAGGCGGCCCTTCCTCCTTTGTTCTTCCTTTATGCAGACGTGCAAGATATTTGTTTTTCAATCCCTACGCTTTTCCGATACGAAGACCGTGTCTCTTTAAGAGCCGGGCTTCACTCGATGCCACGTGACTACTTGCTATAGTCACGTGGGGAACGGACCTGATATTTGAGGAAGTGAATGCGGCACTCGTTCGGACGACCGATTTGTTTCGGGGCCATACGAGGACCGCAGACACACGGCTGGACTCTCGGGAGCGGGCTACATGGGACCGCGGCTGCCTTTTGACACATTTCTGCGCGTTATGCGTTCAGCAGGCGCATGTCTCCAAACACGCAGGTAAGACCGGGGCTATTCTAACCGTTCGCTTTTGAGTAACTTCTCTCCTTTTCTTTGTCGGGCTAATGATTTTTGGGCTCTTTGAAATTGCTTTTCAACTTTGATGCTGGAAGACTAGACCACAGACCAGGCCAATTTACTGTTTTATTGAAATGTAGGAAACTCCTCCGACTCCATTGCCGTATTCCATGGCTATGATTTATAGTGCCAATGGAATACGGCATGGGGTGGTCATGAGAGCTTGTGTATGAACTTAACAATCTTTGATATATAGGGTCTCAAAACGATGGGGTGTATCTCTCTGACTAACACAACAGTATTTAATGGTCCCTTTCCCCCTTATGTTGAGGACCATAATATACCAGCAACATACTGTCTAATCTTCAGGCCAGTTTTGCCTACATTATAATCAGATGCTTCGATTGGGCAGATGTTTCGATTGGGCAGCCCTAAATAGCCAACGAGAACTTTATGATGAACTGAGGCAGATTAGATTTACCCGCATCGGATTAGCTAGAACTCGTGATCGGAATTGTCTTTGGAGTTGACAATTCCCTTTCTCTTTGATTGTTGACTTTTTCTCCTTTTTTCTTTTTCTTGTTCTTTTTCCTTGTTCTCTTTTTGGGTGATTTGCAGTGCTGACAGTGAAATGCACTGAATAGGTGGGCCCCAGATCAAGTACACCTAAATTCAAACCGTACTCCAATTAAGACATCACTGCTCCACTACAGAGATTTTTCTCTCTTCTTTGCTCCTTTCCTCATCGGCTTCACTTAGGAAGAGCGATTTTCTCCAATTTGAAGGTATGGTTCTCCCCTTTGTTGAATGTTGAACTGTTAGGTTGTTCCATCCTCTGTAGTATTTACTTGCCTCTAGGATTGTAGTGAATGCCATGATTTTGTTAGGCCTTCCTCTCCCCTCCTCCTGCCTGGCCGGATCCATTTATTTGTACATCCGCGGCATGGGTTTAGGGACGTATATGTTCCCTCACATCTTCCTATCCATTTAGGACTTCACACCATGACTTGGTTCGAGCATACAGTGTGCATGTTCTTCATTAATTAAAGTTGAGAACATCATTAACTTTGCTTGGTTAGAGCAACTGTGGGGTTGTAGGTTCAGGTCAAGGATCTTTTATTTAAATGTTTTTAGCTTTTATAGACATATGGGTTTACACTTTTTTCTTCCCTTCTTTCTTTTTTGTTGTTTTTTTCCTGGTTGATATAAATTCAGTTGTGAATTGAACTAAGATGGAACGTATTGACCATCCATACAAAGGGAGGAAGAACTACACGAAGAAAGAACATATGGAATAATATCAAGACATCCATCATTGTCTGTCAAAAACCGTGTGTGGAAAAAATTGTATGCGAATAAATTGCACGCGTTCTTTATAACTGATTACCAATTCTGTCCTGTCCTGAGGATGACTGTCAAGTCTTCTCTCTCTTTTTAGGTAAAGAGATAGACGCCTTAGACAACTTTTATAGGTCGTCGAAACTACCTGTTCTTAGATACCAACGCAGCCCATGAGATTGTTGGGAACTGCACTAGGTACTGGGTGTTGACTATTTAGGTCGGATTGGCAACAAGTAGTGCATTTAATTTGGTTTTCATTGATGCACTTTTAGCTTGTTATATCATTGTAAATTTAATTTGCAATTGGGGACAACAATTTTATTTCACAGGAAATATTGATTGTCCTTATTCCTGTGATGTTGTGTCTCCTACCTTTTTCTTAATCCTTTTTCTATTTTCTTATATTAGTTTTTTTGGTTTTCCTTTTTCTTTTTTCTTGGCTGTATAAGTCTGTTGGAATTTATAATAATTTCTATTCCTTTGAGATTGGAATTTGGTTTGGTGCAATATGTTCGTGATTTATAATTGTACTATGCACTTTATGTTCACTTTATCCTATAATATGTTTACTAGATCTATATGCACTTTAACTGGAGAGATCCAAGATTGATTGTCCGATTTTATGCTGTTTTATCATGATTTCAGCATTAGGTTTAATGTTATTAGATATATATATATAATAAAGATTGACTGATTTTATATGATCCTTGGCCTGGCCTATCCCTTCATTGAGTCCGACTTTGAGAGCAATGTATCCCGCTTGATCCTTCAGCGGTTGGATTCACGTGACCCCTTCCTCTCTACATGTCTGACGATGGGACAGTTGGGTACAGACGTGTGTTAAGATGGATTTCTGAACTCTGACCTGGTGGGCAGAGGTTCAGAAGGCCAGCCTAGTTTCTTGGAACAGGGTAACCTTCTGGACAAGCCAGACCAATCAAGGTAGCTTGGCAGTGGTCAAGACTAGGTCTCAGGAGGGTGACTGAAAGACCTCAATTCCCACGAGAATAAAAAGAAGCTAGCAACCACTGCATCACTCTACAAAAGAGAAATATGCCAGGCTAAAAGAAACTCCTATAATGAACGAATAGCAAATTCCAACTCCAGTATGAGGGAATTATTTACAATCCTCAAAGAACTAGAGTCCCCTATCTCCCCGCCTGACATCTGTACCAAAGACAAGAACTGGTGTTCAGAAATACAACTAGCTCTAACTAATAAAATCAACACCCTCCAAACCAAAATAAAAAACAAGAAAGACTTGCTAAACTTATCTCCACCGTCCGATACCAACAACTACCACTCCCCTCCAAATGGAAATACCTCTGACCCAAACACCATATTCTGCTTCACTAAAACAACTATCCTGGAAGTGGAAAAAACCATCCTATCTCTCAAACCATCGAATTGCAAAGGAGATATTTGCCCCGCATACATCATAAAAGAGGCTGCCAGAAACCTCTCCCCCTTTATATCTAAATTGATTAATGCTTCCTTTGCATCCGGCACCGTTCCAGCTAATCTTAAACAGTCCTGGGTGCTCCCGCTTCTCAAGAAGCAAACATTAGACCCACTCATCACGACCAACTACCGACCTATCACAACGGTACCTTTCTTACTTAAGATTTTAGATAAAATTGCTTACTCACAGATCCAGCAACACCTTGAAAAGCATAAACTTTTGGGAGTCCGACAGTCAGGTTTCCGACCATTGCATGGGACGGAGACTGCACTGATAGACTTGAAGACTCAGATTGATGAGCTGAGGGATCAAGGGAAAACAGCATTATTGCTGCTACTTGATCTCTCAGCTGCATTTGATCTAGTCGACCACAAGGTCCTTTGCAGACATCTAGTCATAGCAGCCCACTTTTCCACAGACGCTGTCAAGTGGATAGAATCATTTTTGAATGACAGAACGAGCAGAGTATTCTCACCCACTGCAGCTGCAGACCCTACACCGATTACGTGTGGAGTCCCCCAGGGTTCCTGTGTGTCTCCCACTCTATACAATATATTTACCAAGCCATTGTTCGATGATCTGGACCTTCTGGGTGTCACCTACACTAACTATGCAGACGACACTCAGATTCTCCTCCCTCTTTCTGGGGATCATGGCAGGGACCTGGCGTTGGTAAATAGAATTTATCTCATCATTCAGGCATGGATGGCAAGCCACGGCTTATGCCTGAATGATGACAAGACAGAGTTGTTAATCCTCGGTTCTCCCTCCAACATCTCCAAATTAGGACATGAATATACCTCCTTCATCATTGACGGCAATACTACCATTGTCTCCAAGGAGGTGAAAACATTGGGCTTCTACCTCGACGCAACTATGTCCTTTACCAAGCAACTAAATTCCCTGGCGTCCACTACAGCCTACACATGTAAGCTGATTAGAGCAGGTAGGCCCTTCCTCTCTAAAGATAATTGCCTCATACTGGCCAGAGCTTTAATCCTATCAAGACTTGACTATTGCAACGCCCTTTACAGTAGTGCCAACAAAACGATCATTCAAAAACTCCAAACGTTACAAAATAACGCCATCAGAGCTGCACTAGGCATTAACAAAAGAGTGCACATCTCTGCCATCAGACGTCACCACAAATGGCTATCTACCCACAATAAAATTCATCTGAAAATGGCCTCCTTGACGTACAAAGCACTACATAACGCTGCACCAAGCTACCTAATTGACAACATTTCTAGAAGAACCTCCTCTAGACCGTCTAGAACCATCAACACGAACTGTCTGGTAGTACCCAGATTCAAATCCTCCAGGATCGGCGGCAACAGCTTCCCTGTTAAGGCCGCCAAACTTTGGAACTCCTTACCACACCAGTTGAGAGCCGACATACCTTATCCTCTCTTTAGAAAAAACCTCATTCCTCACCTCAACCTGACTGAAAATGAGCTCCCCTCTGTAACTGGGAGACACTAGTGCGTCTTGCTGTTAGATTGTATACTTGCTAATTGTGCATACCTATAGCTACTAAGATGTAAATAACTGCCTTCCTCGTATTGTAAGCCTGTATATTTTATTACTTCCTGTGTAATGTTACTGGCCATTTATTGTCTGTATTATATGCAACACTTGTAAGCTTCGCATATCCTTTATGCGCCCTGCTACTCCTGGGTCTGGTGCGCTTTATAAATGTAATAAACAAACAAACAAACAAACATATATATATCAAAAATACAAATACATTTAATACAAGGCCTTTGCAATTCAACACACAGTAGAAAATCACAGCAATGCTATTAAACCAATACAATCCTATGTATACACATATGTACAAGACCAATGGGGTCTAAAGGATGAATGCACCAAATGGGTCCACAAACTAAACAGGGAAGGAAGCAGGCAGTGCAAATAGTCTTTAGGCCCTTCTGCATCAAGCATAGTCCTAACTGAAGGCCAGTCCAATCCCTAAAATGAGTGGAGCCTAATGCTCAAATGTACTTGCGAAGCTGGCGCATGCAGCAGTTGAAATGGGCAAAAAAGGGTTTTTTGTAGGGGCTATAGCAGCTCAGAAAGGTAGGTGAGGTGATGCATAGTAGGTTCCCACTATTCGGGGAGGGCCTCCACTTGAAGGCAGAGTTGATTCCAAGAGTTGGGAATAGTTTGCTAGTTCGCGCTAGCAGTGGAAAGGAGAGGGGCCCTCAGGGGCTACTCGTGTGTAAAAATGGATGGATGCGCTAGGGACCACCGGTTAAGGTTTCAATTATTCACTGACCCCCGGCGCATTCCAGACCAAACTTCGGCAGTTGAGTCCACTTCGGTTGCAGGTTCAAATGCGGCAATCTCACGGCTTGGTTCCATGTGATATAATCGCAGCAAAAATTGCTGTATAACAAAATATCACGGCAAAAATGCTGCAGTTTTTGCGCCGCAGTCCATTTAAAACATGCGGGGGACACCCCCGCAACCCCCACTCCCTGTAAATGGTATAATGGGGCACACTTTTACTGGCTCAAACGGCGGCATTTTTGCCGCAATATTTTTTTACCGCAACATTTTTGCCGCGATTATATTACCTGATACCCACGGCTTTCAGCAACGAAGATACAGCGTTGATTCCCAAACGGGACAGTGGCGATTTCTCCGCTCCTGTTGGATGGATCAGGCCAGTTCCGCTGTAGCAGGCTTCAGGGCAAAGAGAACCACAGCTGCAATGAATTTTCAAAGTTCGTCACCACGGCTGGGCGACACGGTAACCACATACACTCTGATTCGGGCGCACTCACTTTACTCCAGACCTGGGAACGCCAAGTGCACAAAATTCGGTGTCAGAGTGCTGTGAACACAGAGCTTGCGATGTACCAAGTTTCAAGGGGCTCCTCAAAACAGCAGCAGTATCAGGTCAAAACTCCTGCACAAGCTTGTCAGCCCACTGGTTGGCCTAGGGGCACTTCTGAAAAGGCTTACTTGCAGGTTTTGCTGAAGGTGCTGAGAAAAGTTGGTCTCACTATTCCAATTTGTTGAAGCATCTTCGCAGACCTTCTAGGATGACCAGATGCACAGGGGTCCCACAGGACGTCAGCGGGTTTAGGGTGCCAAACCTTCCAGGGAGTCACCAGTGGTACCTCGACTCGGCTTCTTAGTTTCAGGATACTTGGATCCTATCCTTCGTTCAGTGAGAACTCCAGAGATTGACATGGTATGGGTGTCTGGAGTCTTCTTTTATCCAAAATCTTCTTAGCGCCAAAAGGAAGAGGACCCAATGGGATATCTGCTCACACACAGGCATACCATACGTGGACCAATCATGGACCACAGTGGTCCCCCCAGGCATTCACAGCGCACCAGACTCTCTGGCAGCCAGGATGTGTACTGGAACTAGACAGCCCATCCCACATCTGGGGGGTATGCACACAAGGCATGCAGAAGCCCGCGGAAGCTTGGTGCTTTGTGGGAAAATGCATGACCAAATAAGGACTGACCCGGGTCGGCTATACCTGAGAAAGGTGAAGGGGCAAGATGGCCAAAGGACAGGACAAAGAACCTTGTGGCGTGGCCATTTTGGAGCCTGGCCACCTAACCGTGCCAAACGCAGTAATTGCAGTTTACCTGGCAAGAAAGGGTTAAAAATATACGAAGCGATAAGCTTCCACCAGCCCTGTCCAAGGCACATCTGCACTTCTCCTAAAAAATAATTTGAGAGTAACTACGGCCTTTAGAAATGACAGGAAGACCCAAGTGCACTGTACTGTAAGGTACTTCGTGCACTTGCAACATGTTGCAGAAAAGATGCAACATTGACAAGGACTAAGGGAAGCAAAGTCTCCCAGTGCTGACTGTCTTGAAGGGTATGTCAGTTTCCCCATAAGAAGTGAGCAAAAAGCCCAGGGGAGTGCAGCAGAAGTGCTCCTCTGGTAAAGTCAGACTATGGTGTTTAAATAAAGCAAAAAGTTGGGGGGTACACAACTGGAGGACAAATTACACATGAAATGGAAATCTTTCCTAACAACGTGAGTCTGCCGTTCCCCTCTCCGGCATAGGACGTAGGAGAGGAAAAGTTTTGCAAAGCCGGCCCTTTGGGCGGCACTCTAGACAGAGAAAAGTAGAACTGGCTGGCACGTTTTTTCAGCTTTGGCGGCATATGTATATTTCCTGTCACAGCTTGATCTAAGAGAACGTTGGAAAACGTAGGGGGATACAGATTAGCTGAGTATGGTATACTTCAGTCAGCTGCAAGTTCATGTGAGCTGAGCTAGAGAAGGGAAGGTTTGGAGAAAGCCTCACGGGTGGGGGGTTATCGCAAACGCCCCGCTGAGGTGAACGAATTGTTTACTTCTCGAATGTGACAAAACTTGCTCGCATATGCCTTTTATGAAGTGAAAGAGTTATTTATTTATCCAATTGGAGAAATTCTGCTCGCAAATGCCCCACTGAGGTGAAAGAATTGTTTACTTATCAAATGTGACAAATCCTGATCACCAATGTCTTTTATGAAGTGAAAGCGTTATTTATTTATCCAATGTGAAAAATCCTGCTTGCAAATGCCCCACTGAGGTGAAAGAATTGTTTACTTATCAAATGTGACAAATTATATGATAGTTTATTTATATAGCGCCTATAAACAATGTATTTCAAAGCGCTTCAAGGCAAGCGAGGGAACAAGGGAAAATACAATTACATTCTTACAGGCCATGAACAGTAAGGATGTGAAATTAATTATCGTACTCGGCCTGACGACATTACAGATAGTGCAAGAGATAAGACATTGATAAAGAAGGGAGGGGGAGAGTGGGAAGGAAATGGAAACAGACAGGCGACTACGGTATTAGGCCTGACAACATTTCTAGTAGAGCCAGAGAAAAACAAAAGGTGAGGGAGAGGGGTGCAGAAAGGGAGGGGAGGAACTACTATCGTACTAGGCCTGATGACATTTGAGATAGTGCTGGAGAGGGGGGGCAAGTAAGAGGGGAGGAAAGTGGGACAGACGAGTTTGCTATCATACTAGGTCCAGGGACAATTCTGATAGAGTAAGTGCATAGAAGAAAGAAAGGGGAGGAGGGCAAGAGATACGAAAAGGGAGAAGAGGAGAGAACAGAGAGTAAGCTGTCAAAAAGAGTGGAGAAGCAAGGGGGGGAGCAAATACAATTGCAGAAGTCAGTAGTAACATGTAATGTTGCAAGCCAGGATACAAGATGAAGATGGGAACAGCATGATTCAGGGCCACCATGAGTACAAGGTGCAAAGGAAGTCCAGCATGAGAGTTGAGAAAGGGTGACGCACTGTAAATCAACGAAGGCTATAAAAGTCAAATCCAGCATTGGCCACAAGACGGTGATGGTGAAACCAGAATGTATCAGGACAGACTCCTGCAGAAGTAGGCTGGAGGGGGGAGGGAGAGCAGGGTAGACGAATCAAGCAAAACTTGCAACATCTGTTTGCGTGAAGGGGAGCGGCACAAGGGAACATCACGGGGAGCCAGAGTCGGTGGGGATGGCCTGTGGGGATAGGGGGAGTAAACACATGTTGGTGCATGCTTACATGCTGTCTGAGCAGGGGTTCAGGCCCTGGGTCATACTGGCCCGAACAGGAATTGCCCTTTTCTTTGTCTGCCCTTCGCTTAGGACGCCCAGGCGAGAGATGCCCTTGATTTTAGAGTTAAGAGCAGGAAGGAAGAGGCAGGGCTAAGAAGGTGGGTGGGGGTTAGTCCAGGTGACCTAGATCCACTTGCACCTGCTCCACATCTGCCTCGCATATGCCTTTTATGAAGTGAAAGAGTTATTTATTTATCTAATGTGAGAAATCCCGCTTGCAAATGCCCCACTGAGGTGAAAGCATTGTTTACTTACCAAATGTGACAAATCCTGCTCACCAATGTCTTTGATGAAGTGAAAGCGTCATTTATTTATCCAATGTGAGAAATCCCACCTGAAAACGCCCCACTGAGGTGAAAGAGGTGTTTATTTATCAAATGTGATAAATCTGGCTCGCAAATGTCTTCTATGAAGTGAAAGAGTTATTAATTTATCATATGTGAAGAATCTAGCTTGCAAATTCTCCCATTGAGATGAAAGAGTTGTGTATTTATCAAATTTGAAAAAATCTTACTCCCAAAGGCTCTACATCCTTGTGAAGCAGTTGGTTATTTACCATATATGAAGTATGAGGCGCTAAGGTACTCCCATTAAAGGGAATCCCGTTATGTAGTGCTCCAATGCGACTTAGCTACCATAAGTGTTCACACTGTAATATTGGTTTATTGGTTTATTCACTTTGAGGGGTCTTGCCCCCTCCAGTGACCACATTGGGTTCAGAGGAAAAAAAACATAGAACTAGAACTATGGGAGGAAATGTAAGAGTGAATCCTTAATGTCTGTGCATCAACTGAACTAGAGTACATTGTAAATGCCTTGTTAATTGGGCCTACCGAATAGCATTCCTGTTTGGTTTATTATTTAAACTAAGGCAACCTTAGTGCAGCTAGGCACCAGGGCTGGGCTGTCAACAAAAGGGATAAGCATAGACAATTCCCCCTTGGGTACACATTCGCACATGTGTGCAGTAAGGCGGAGTATCCGTGGCTCAGGACTCGTACAGGTTGCTGCTCTTTTTCACCCACCCTTAGTGAGAACTACCTTATACTTGGATTAAATATTGTCCCCTTTTGGCTTTGACAATGGTGGTTACAATATTCTTCAACTCGATCTCTCTTAAAATAAGAGTTGCGTGAACTCAATTCAATAGTTCAGTATTCAAAAGCTTTGTTTGAGGTCAGCAGTCTGTTTCGGAGTACTCCGGGGCTATCCGATGAAGACCAACTCAATGGTCTTCCTGCACATCTCCTCTGGACCCGTGTTCTTCCATCGATGGGTTTGCACAGGCATCTAACAGCTCTGGTTGTGTTTCCGTTGCTCACTCCACCTGTATTTGGAGCTCTCTCTGCTCCGCTCGCACTCTGGTGAACTCCACACACCAATGCTGCACACGGAATAAAGAGAGCTTCTCTATCCCTCGGGACGCCAATTTCCTTACCATTTCCTGCTGCGTGTTCTCTGCAGGCTATAGGTTTCTCAACCTCTGCCCTTTTATTGACACAGCATCCCGCTTACAACACAGCGGCGGCTCTGTGTCCTACTTCTTCCTCATGCTTTCTCTGCTTACACTGCTTCTTCCGCCTCCTAATATTTCTTACAATGGCCTGCACCTGAAGGGATTTTAAATGTTTAAAGGTCTGGCTTAGGTGTGGGTCATTAGAACCACTAGACTGCACACTACAGTTCTGCAACTCTGAGGCCCTCTTCTTCATCTCAGTACTAAGAGCATTATGGGACTGGACGTCCCCAATGTTCTTATTAATTTAAACATCAAAATCCTGAACCTTCCAATAAGCCATTAAGACTGTAGGATCACAAGGGAAGTTGGTTAGAGGTTTTTTCCATTCCTCCTGACCTAAGTCCCTTCCCATGTCCCCTCTCATAAACACCCCAGGTCATACTTTTTCCTCCTGTAAGCCATTACTGAAGGTGAAAGAACATATACTAACCAGGCTTGGTTGCACCCCTATGCAGTCCAGACTGACTGCTCAGTTGAATGCCTTTTGCAAGAGACCACAAAGAACCCCAAACATGTTGCAGCCTAATTGGGTGTTGCCAATAAGGTGTATCTTTGGCCTGTAGGCTCAGCTGAGTCTGAACCACATCTGGGCACACCAGTCCCACTTAGGATGACGTGTGCAAAACTGGAGAGCGTTGGATGGAAGAATTTAAATAAATCATAACCCTGGGCTTTGCTCTGGGCATCCCTCCAGATCATGGGCTTTCAGACGGCCATGTCCTTAAAGAAGGGAAAACCATACGCAATTCAGGCATTGCCCCGCCTTTGGAAAGGAGCCATCAAGATTGGTAAGTTTCCAGCTGTGGTATATGTGGAAATGCAGAGGTCACTTTTTCAAATCCCAATAAAGGTGGAATATCCATTCAACCTTCTAAGGAAGATAAAAGTAGCATTTACCTGACTTTCATTCTTCGTACTTGGACTAAACATGAACCCATTTAAAGCCTTTCACCAATCCTTGGTCTGTTAACCGAGAACCTTTGCTCAAAAGTCTCCGCTTCATTGGAGGATACAATGAGGTAAGCCTGGGTGCACAAATGAGGGAGGTTGAAAAGAAAATGGGTTATTGGAGGTCAATTGGATATGTGATGAAGATGAAGTCCTGTTAGTTTCAGATACTGATGTCCCCTTTATCAGGCAACGAGGACCTCCACAGAGTGGGCAGTCCCTGCTACCCACAGTGGGCTTGCCAACCCTCGGCTCTGCTGCCTGAGTCAAGCCACCCCTCCCACCAACACCATTGCCAAGCCAACATTGTAGATGGTCCAGCGTAGATACAAGTGTATACTCATTTGTTCCTTCCCTCCTTCTCGCGTTTATCCACTCATCGAAACATGTCGCAACTAGTTAGAAGTAAAATGAGTATATTTGTGTAATCGACAACCTTTGGCTTAGAATAGACCTTTAATACCAGGTATGTTCCTCCCCAGCACAAATTATGTCATTATCATACCCGTGAATAACGTCCAGGGAGCAACGGATAATTTTTGGCCAAATAAATAACTTTTGTAATGAGCAAGAACAATTTCTTCTGTCAGGAAAAAAAAAGCAAGTGAAATTGCAAACAAAGTTCCATTACCATTTCCGTGGAAGGTTTGGGAAGTGGCGAATGAGGAGCTGGAGTGGAGAGAGGTAGGTAAGTGTGTACAATTGCATGGTTTGAGGGGATATTAGGCAGGTGGATGTGTGGGGGAGCAAAGAGACTGCGGGGTCTGTAGGATCTAGTGGCAGCCACGCCGTGCCCGGCAGTGGGGATCGGGAAGCAGAGTAAATAGTGGTTAGCCGATCTGCTACCACCTGACACAGATCTAAGGTTTTCACAAGTGAATAAAGTCTGCGGTCCTGACTAGCTGATTGATTGGCACCTCTCCCTTCGGTGCAGTGCTCAAAGTGAGTGGGAACGTTCAGGAGCAGTGTTCCACTACTTTTCTTTTTAATATTAACAGCTCCACTACTTTTTGCATCCATTTTCACCATTACGGGACTGTTCTTTGTGAAGTTAAAGCACACTTCTCCATTTTACCACAGGATATCTGTTACAGCTAAACTGAAATTTGTTTCAACTCAATTGGCTCTCAGCCAGCATGACTCCAACCCTTGAAAAATGTGTTGCACGTTGTTCCCTTCCTGCTTTCTCTGCCAGGGTCACAGCTCCACTACTTTTATGGTACACGAGCACAACTTCCAGGGCGAAGGCACACCTACTAGAGTAGAGCGACGGACCAAGAGATGAGAGCAGCAGGTTGAAAACCCAAAGAATTCCCTATTGGAGGTCATTGCCTTTGACAGGACACGAAGGACACGTGAAGAAGGCCAGATCCCACATCAGAAGGCTGCATTCGTTGCCAAGGATGCCAGCGACCCTCCTGGGTGAACACCAAAGTTGGGGAGGCAAGGCACACCTGTGGTACTAACCTTGACTTGTGAATTGGAAATCGTAAAACTACGAAGGAAACGCACACAGCCGGTGAGTTGACAAGCGACCTGAGAAACCGGTGTGTGTTAAACAGAGGGGGACCTACGTGAACTTTGTTGTGAGAGATCTGAGCCCGACAGAGGGGGACCTACGTGAACTTTGTTGTGAGAGGTCTGAGCCTGACAGAGGGGATCTACGTGAACCTTGATGTGAAGGGTCTGAGCCTGACAGAGGGGGACCTATGTGAACGTTTTGTTGAAACATCATTTGGAAGTCAGGAAAAGAGACTAATGTGGAAGGCTAGGCGGGCCTCGATCCACGTTTGGGAACTGCTCATTGTGTCGAAAACCGAGCCAGAGAGTGTCATCCTTCCTACAGGAACAGCCTTACACTTTGAGGTCTAACGTGGGTAGGAGAGCTGGTTCAACCACGTTTATTCTTTTTGAACACTGATTTTTCCTTTGCATACATTTCTCCTTTTTACACTTTTGTACAAGAGATAGGGCAGGTCTTAGGTTTTGTTAACATAGGTTATTTTAATTTGACTGACTCCACTAGGACTGTTTGGTTTATCGTTTGATGGTCGAGACTACTCCCATATTAGTTATAGGGCAAAGTAGGAGTTTCTCTAGCCCCAACAACTTCAATAAAGGTTTTACAAATTGTATCCATTGTGTCATCCGTATGATACCATGCCTCCCCTACACCTCTCGTTGGGTCGAGTCTGCATTCAAGACAGTCAAGTTGATGTGTTCCAATGGTTTGAGGCAGTGGTCAAATCAGCAGCAAAATAATGCTTCTGTTGGGTTGAGTCGCTGTTCCAGATGGGCAAGTCCATCATTTCCATCAGGTCGAATCAGCATTTGAATCGGATGCTTCCACAGAGTGCAATCGGCCCTCGGGTGAAGATCAAGTGGTCCATTTCAATGGTTCGAGACGGTTTCTGGATTGCTGGAAAGGCAGCCAAGCGGGTCGCAGGTGTGTTAAGGTTCAAAAATAGCACTGTAGTTCGTGTAGGGTCTCAAAGTTGTCTTAGGGCAATGAAACATGGTTCTAGGTGCTTCTGGACTTCTGGGTCGCTGGGAGGCTCACAACCCAAAGTCTCCATGGGCCAGGTGAGCCATTAGTTTCTTACCTCCCACTGTAGGATGTTATCTGGCACATATAGGGGGTCATTCGCCTTCAGTGAGAAGGATCCTGGTTCCAGTGCACAGGCAGCAGAGAGGCAGTGATCCACAGCAGTGTCACCCCCACTGTTCCCTGGGAAGCTTAGCAAGCAGAGTGTAGCAAAGTATAATTCTCATAAACACTCTGGAGTCTTTGATTATTTGAGTGTGTTTATTTCTGTTTCTCGTAGGTTACAGATGCATGTTAAAGTTAAAGATAAGCATATAGTGACATCTACCAGCCCCAACGCAGGCTGGCTTCAACTCCGTTAACTGTCGTTCCCTGGAACCATTGCCACGTTCACATTCCAGCCATACAATAGATTCTACAATTATATCAGTCTGCAGGAACACTGTGACACTTACACACTCAGGGAAAGATATGAATACAGATCACTATAACAACACAGTGTGACACTTACACACTTAGGGAAAGATATGAATACAGATCACTATATGAATACAGATCACTACACAGAGCTTGCCTCTGCCCTGGATGCCTTCTGTCTTCCTCTCTATTGCACAGGACTTTGGCTGATTGTATTCCCAACAGAGGTCCAGTGAATCCTTCTTCTTCTTGTGGTAGTCCGATGATGAATCAACTAAAGAGAGGGTTTGAGGGATCTGAGACTCGTAAGAATAATCAACTACCAACACATGTAAGAATAACCAGAAATGGCATGGCGAAACAAAACTATAAAAATTGTTTAAAAGGGCACAAACATCTGTTGTTACAACACGACGCCGAGGAGATGCTGAGGTGCTTTAAAAATAGGAACAGTGGAGACTTTTGGCGGATTATTTTTAATAACATCGAGGCACCGCAAACTGCACTGTAAGCCTGCCTGGTAACCGAGGCAGAGTGGACAGCTCATTTTACGAACTCATACAGCTCAAACAAAGTTACCGCAATTCCATCTGCTTTAATTGAATCACCTTGGGCACTAACCTTTTCAAAAGATGATATTGCAGGGATTATAGCAAAAGCAAAAAGTTCTAGGGCTCCACGCCCTGATGGTCTTACGAACTTCACTATCAAACAACATCCTGATCTTTGGGCCGAAGTATGTCTGGAACTATTTGAAAGGATAAATTTACAACGCCAGACACCTGTTACTCACCACTAGTCGAACAGGTGGAGCGTTGCTCAACCTTAGGACACTAGGGTAGAGGGAGCTGCTCCGGTAAGTTTTCAGTCTAAGCTGGAATGAACAGTAAACTGAACTCTCCAGAACCAGACCTCCTCAACCTGAGGTGCTCTTCAATGCAACACACCCCGTGGTTGTAAAATTGATACAAGCAAAGGAATTGGTTACCCAAAAGAGCGGGGATACCCACACCGCTACACCAAGCTGTGGAAAATAAATAAACACAGTTAAAAGGTGATGATTGGATAACACAATATGCACGATTTAGCAAGAGAGAATAGTACCTGAAGGAAACTTGGTAGGGCTGTAAAGGTAGAGAACGGAGAAATCCAAGTTATGGAAAGCTACGTCCCCTGCACACTTTCCATAGGACAATAAGCCTGAGAGATATTTTGACAAGTTTGTTTAGTCCAAATAACTTTTTGACATTAGGTATTTCATAATCAAATGAGTAAAGGTGCTTTATAGAAAAGTTCATTCAGAAAATTCATTCAATGACTCCTTTTGGTTGGAGAAAGAGAGGTCTTCTCCTTTTTAATATTTTCGAGTTGGCCCAACGCATTTCGAGATTCATATTCTCTTCATCAGGGGCATAGATTCCAACACAAATTTCACATAGATCTATATAGACAGAAATTAATCAAACATTTACTAATGTTATCAATTATTGAAAGTAAGATAACAGAGTTAAGCAACTTTTTTGTAAAAAATCAAAAAAACTTATTTAAATGGCCATACTGTTACAAGTGTCACACGGAACCTGATTTTGCTAATGTAAAACATTTTTAACCAAGAATACATATTTCTTGTGAGTGACTTGCTTCTATTCAATAGCCCACAGTTACTTTAAAGTAAAAAAATAGAAACATTAAAGAACATCTGGAACTTAAATCCGGGTAGTTAAAGGGATTTAATGTATTCAGTCATAACAATGCCTATATTAAGTTTTTTTAATGAAAAAAGAATTTTGTGAAGAATCTAATCCAAATCAGACTCACCCTTCTTCTAAACAGATTGTAGAAGATTTTCCAAAGGGTATGATAAGAGTTTCACAACTTTAATGTTGAGGCAACATGATGTGGTCTGGTAGTGTTGTCATGTTGAGTTGAAAGGAAACTGGCTCCGTTCTCCTAAAGGAGAATGAGAGCATCAATGTACTGAAGTATCTATGGGCACAGAGACTGCCCAATAATTAAAGCCAAACTTACTTGGAAATGATGTAGATGTAGTAATCCACGGCGCAGATGCGGTCAGGTAATTTTAATGAGGTGATGTCATTCGCGCATGCGCGAGCAGCGTCATACGTAATGACGTCACTCGCGCACGCGCGAGCGGCGTAGTATGAAGAAAACCATAGGAAGTGGTTTTTAGGTACAAAGGTGGAGCTGGGTGTGATATATATGGCAATTTGAATAAAGTGACGTCATTTGCGCATGCGCGGGCAGCGTCATAGGCAATGACGTCACTCGCATACGCACGAGAGGCGTAGTAAAAAGAAAACCATAGGAAGTGGTTTTTAGATAAAATGAGTGTGTTGAGCTAGTTGCGATAAAATAAAGCCCAAACTGAAGTCTGTAAGTGACAGTGTGTTATGGTGTGTGCACGCGTGAGCGGCGTGACGCCACTCCAGCGCGTGCGCACATGGTGATTGTGAGCCATACTGGAACCAGATGACAAAAGCATGTGTAAATGATACCCTGCCATTTCGAAAAATAAATAAATCGACTGGGGGGCCATTCTTAATAATGTATAGGGGGATGTCTATATGGTCAAAAGGTAGTGCTAATCTATATCTGATAGGGTACTCAAGAGCTGGTGTCAGCCATAAATAAAATTGTTGCGTGCTGGTAATGTCATGTGGCTAAAATTACAAGTAAGAAAAAGGTAGTTGCACTCTCTCTTTCATGCGCCAACTTGAACAAAGAAAACTCCACTCAATTGGAATATAGAAATACATTTCTGTATTGGTGAGGGTAAGTGCCCTTTGTGATGACACGTGTTTCAACGGACCACACCGTCTTTTTCAAATCAGGGCCAATATTATAAGTTTCTTAATTTGGAACGTTGCTTTTCAGCTTAACAAAAAGATTCACGGGATCAATCCCAGCCTCTGCAGTACCGCATTAACACCTCTGTACGATTCTGTACGATTCTGAACGTGGATCATGTGAAAAAGCCAAAGGTCTAATGCATATTGATAGTTCAGAAGTTAGCTCAGTGTGTTAAGCATTCATTGCAGATATGTGTTTATATGCAAGATTAGAATAGCACATTCCAGCAGGGCCGGCTGAGTCTTTTCCTATGAATGAAGTTTATAAACCTGCCTGCATATGTACTTGGTTTTGCAGCACAAAAGGTGCTATTATCAGCAATGTACCTGCATCAGATAGGTGTTGCTATACAAACTAACATGTAATTGTATGATGAAGGTCTAGAAATTGGCTTGTTAACAGATTTAGAGGCTTCATCACGAGTCGGGCGGTAGCCCTTAAATGTGGCAGAGTTGTAAAACTTAGGCAATCACCTCCAATGAGGATCATAAACTGTTAGTTCAAGAGGTGAATAAGTATCCAAATGCAAGACTGTGGAACCAAAGCGTTCATGCTTGTATCCTGGCTTTTCTCCAGCAGACAATACAGTGATCCTGGTCAAATCATCTAATATGTCTGACATCATTATGCTGTCTTCTGTGAGGTTTACCTTCTTGCAGGCTGGTGGCATTGTTTAGCCCATTACTTGATCTTTCTTCTTATGGAGGCCATTTGAGTGGAAGGGGTGGTAGACAGAAGAGAGAGGAACAGATGTTTTAGAGCTCGGGCAAGCATATTTTAAGGTCTGCTCATTTGACACAAAAAAACGGTTTGCTTTTTTGTAAAAGTCAAAGGTTTTTCTGCACGTTTATAAATGACAATTTCACAAACCAGTGTTTTGGAAGTATTTAAAGCTTTAAAATACAAAAGACAAGCCCAGATTAAGGGCCTCATCACGAGTTGGGTGGTATCCAGGCGGGGATATCGCCCGGGTTAATAGCGTTACTGCCACCCGGTCTGGCGCTATTAGGGTTGGGCAGTAATGGGTATTCCCCATCGGGTCCATTGGATCCAATGGGGCATTTTCAGTGCTAATAGTGCAAGGCTAATTGCGCCAAAAAATGGGCGTTAAGTTGGTGCATTTACCCCCAGCTTAGAGATTCGGTGGACTCTTAAATACGGTGGTAATAGCATTATTGGCCCTAAATCTGTTAAAACACATCGATTGGTGTGCTGGTACTTATATACTTCCCTTGATGATGGAGAGAACGAAGCTAGAATCATTCCCATTTTGCATAACACTGTTCTATAACATTTTGTTTTAAGACATTTTCATGTTTTGTAATGTGATTTGTGTACTTTCCAAGCCAGATTTATTTTAGTTCATGGTAAGAACTGGAAAAGAAAGTTCTTAAATGCAGAAATTGCAGAGTTGGCACAACTCCCAGCTTCCGCCTTAACCAATGTGTGATCCTGGGCATATCATTTTATCTTGTATTGCCTAACCTCTGAAAATTGCCAGTCGCTAAACCTTTCAAAATTGTCAGCCCTTCAGAGTGATATCCTTCTCAGGGTATGCTCTTCAAAAAAGCCTCACTCATGGTTTCACTGGTTATAGTGTTGCTTCTACTATAATAGTGAGCATTGATATATTGCACACCACAGGCATGTATTCCCTTGAACTCTAATGGCAGCACTATTGGTACACCATGTCCCACTTCTAATCTCAGTCTGTCTGAATACAGACACCTTCCTGGTAGCTTCTAATCTGCATCCACTATCCATGCTATGCTATGTGTAGCTTTCTCTTTCCTTCCAATTGGTCACCTCTATCCATGCTTGAGCACTTTAGCATTCTGTGAGGCAGGTAATGTGAGTCTCTGTCTGTTCTGGGTTACATGTACCTTTTACATATGGTCCTGCATTAATACTGCATGCTGTATTACTTCCTGGATGCTATTCATAAAAAGTCTCCTGTATCTATACTAGAACAGAAGTAACCTCTTCGTAGACTGCTAATGATGGCTTTCAAATGCTACTTGTTTATCATTCGGATTAGAGCAAGTATGAAGTGGGTAAAGGGACGTAAAGATAGTAAACATGCTTACTCTTGCATGCTGCGAGGCAGCATATCAACCTATAGGTTGTGATCACGACAAGGAGGGTAAGGGGGAAGGGTGAGACCAGATATTCTTGATCACTTAATTCCTTTGGTTCGGTGGAGGGGGGCACCATAGATGTCCGTGCCCAGGGCCCCAAAAGTGCTTAAAATGGCCCTGGTGCCACCATAGACTCTGTGCGATCGTTCCCACCCAAGCTGCATATGTCACACGTCAGTTGGTTGTTATATGCGGACGACCTGATTGTATTGGATGTAACACCAATTGGGCTTCAGAGAAAGCTTGACGCGGTTCAAAAATATGTGAGCCTGAACCAACTGAAGATCAACACCACCAAATGCGAAATCATGATGCTCAAAAATTTCAGAACAGGAAGAAGCAGCCTAGACAAAAAGGCTGCCTGGAAGTTGGGGCAAGAACCACTGTGCATATAAAGCAGCGTGAAATACCTGGGGATGCTGTTAAGCGCAAGTATATACAATGGTCCGGGGTCTATCGAAACTAAGAGAAAGTGTCGACAATTAGCTAGCCAAGCAGTCCTCCTGCATAAAAGATTTGGAAAGTTTCCCCTAATTCCAGTACGAACTTCTACCAACAAAAAGTGTCTCTGATACTCTCTTATGGAGCTGGAAATGTGTTGGGTTGCTCACACGCCCTCTGGTCTACATTAGAGAACACGTTCTGGTCAAAAGTGTTGGGTTTAACAAAAGGCGTGTCAACGGCATGTATAAGGTACGAGTTAGCTTTAATATCTTTACATGCCAGAATCAGTTGGAATTTGCTGTCCCTATATCGTAAATGAAGAGTGTGTGAGAAAATTCCACAATTCCAAATTCTCCACGGAGCATCCTCGGACAGAAACAACATCGTTTCAATGTGGGTCAAGTGCTGTGAAAGCCTGCTTGTGGAGTTCGATACTAATCTGGAAACACTGCACGATAACCCCAACACTGTAAAATTAAAAATCTGGCAGACGGACTGGGACGCAACTTGTTCCCAGAGATCTGCTAACAGACTGACAGTTAACACACCAATCGAAGCAAGGGGCTTCAACGGGCTCCAAAAATATGTATATCTGTTTCCGAACTCCAATGTAAGGAGACTGTTCATGTTGTTTCGTTTGAACGCTTTCAAGACCAAAGAGCGCCTCGGTGTATGGGCACGCAACGCAGCGTTAGATACATCCTGCAGATTTTGCACACGAGAAGTGGAGACCCTTAAAAACCTGGTTCTGTTCTGTTGTGAATTGAGAAACGTGAGATCAATTCAATTGGGTCCGTGGAGCGAAAGCCACTCATCCTTGTGTGCCGACGAATGGTGGCAGAAAATGTTTAATGTCACCGATATGAAATTGATAATGCCATTGACGTCTCTGTTAGCAGTGATTGAAAATCTGTTGAAATTAGACATAACTCACCCTAAATGAAGGAATAACAAAGGGTGTAGGTTTGAGGATGGACTGTAGGAAGTAGGAAATTAATGGGTTAAGATGGGAGATGTTTTATGCTTTGTCATATTTTAAAGGTTTGTATTTAAACCAATAAAATTAATTTAAAAAAAGAGAGTGTTTACTCTCTTTATAATGGTGAAATATCACAGAGGAGTGGCCCAAAGCCTGCTGTAAGGGGTCCAGTCCAGCCTATTGTAACAAGTGTCCTTTGCCTTTTGACATCATAGTCAGAGTGCTTTGGTCTGAAAGAAGTGGGGAGGATCGGGAAGTATTAGCCTACCTCACTCCACTGACTACTCTAACTGTTCCCTCTTCCCATGGCTGCTGACTTCAAAGAGCCCCAGTAGTCATCATCCTCACGTGAGAGTGTCTTTGTTATATAAGTGGTGCCTTTGAAGCACACATTTCCAGGGGACATGCTGGGGAGGGTTCCTGTGCCTTGGGAGGAAGGTGTTGCTCTTCCTCTGGGGAGATCGAAAGGCAGCTTACTGGCCATTGTACTCCCTGACTGTGTGGAGACATGCAGGACAGAAAGCTAACACATGTTGCCCTATCACAGCTGAGCACTCCTCATCAACCTGACACTATTGTGATATCAAATTATGTGGCTGTATAATTGTGTGACCCTAGTAGCCACCATGCGATAACCAAACATGGCTTCGATTTGCAGTGCCACCAGGCTGGCTGGGTTATAAAATATTATGTTCTGAATCAGAGGTGAAGACAATTAAAAGCCATCTATGCCTGCTGTAACTTTGTGCTCCAGCAGCAGTCAGGAATGCAAATGCGATCTTTGAAACTGCCTTGCTGCCAACACAGGACTGATGCTGGAAGTGTCAGAAGATTGTCTTAGCACAGGCACATGAGTGCACGCTGATTTTCACATGGGCCATTTCATTTATGAAATGGGTCTGATTAGCAGACCTCACTTTCAGAAACAGAATTACCTGCATCAATTTAATTAATAAAAAATCAAAAAAGCGTGGGTTATTGCACCCTCATCAGATGGCATTCATTTTCAATCACAAGCGCAGGTCATTGCTTCTCAAGGATTTTTGTCACCCCTATTGAAAGGTCATTTTGCGCCCTCTCCCATGTACCCTCAGCAATTGTATATCCTACCCTAAATGTGTCCCCAGCCTCTTCACATGCATGAGCAGGCTGTCATGTGCTCGTGAACAAACATTCTACAATCATCTTTTAAATCTTTGTTAAAATGTACATCATACACGTATACACACTCTCTCACACACACGCATCATATTACACAAGTTTGGAAATAATCTCCAGCAGGCACCACTACCCCCACGCCACAATAACACAAAACAATGGAGAAACGCACACGTGCTTGCGTACTCAGCATACTATATTGATACAGCACTGGCAATACAATTGAAGCTTAATTCACCCACAGAAAACCCAACACACACACACTTGTGTACGAGCGCGATACAAATAAAATATCATATCATATCATATTAAAGCAACGTTCCAAATTGTACTCATATACTGAAAATGTAAAGTATGGGGAGCAGTAAAGCAGGTTTCCCCAGACAAAGAAAAGGTATTGAACGGACAGCAGCACTGCAGGCTACCATCCCTCACACTGAGCAGGCATAGCACGGGCAGCAACAGTGCAAGATTCTCTCACCCTTAACAGGCACAGCATTGACAGCAGTACCGAAAGATTCCATAGCATAAACTGAATGTTACAGCATGGACGAACAAAACAGGTATACACACAGCATGAACAGGACAAGTGCAAGTATCCCTCACTAGAACAAGAACGGACAGCATGGGCAGGGCCAGAACATTCCTCCCTCACAAATGGAAGCGTGGCAACATGAGCAGAGCCAGTGCAAACTCTCCTTAGGAACAAGTTGTGCATAGACAGTGCAGGTGAAAGCTTTTATTAGAAAGAGGTATAGGTACTGCATGGCACAGTGAGTGCAAGCTTCCTTCAGGTAAGGGTACTTGCATGGACAGGTTTAGTGCAAGCTTGCCTCTGAAACATGTTTAGAATGGGCAGGGCCAGGGGAATCTTCTCTTACAAATGGGAACTAGGCTCTTGTACACCATGGGCACGGGCAACGCAACGCAACCCTCCCATACAAATGAGTAGATCCACTGCATAGGTATGGCTAATGCAAGCATCCTTCACCGAAATATCTGGCAAAGCCTGGGCAGGTCCACTGTAAGCTTCTTTGAAAGACAGAATGTCCACTGAGTGTTGTGGGCCACTGAATATTTCCTTTGAACAGAACAGCCACAGCATGGGCCCTGGCACCCATGCAACCTAGAAGCTTCTGTGCATGCCCAGTACACTGCTCCCACATCCCCCACTCATCCAAACACCTTTTACCTATGAACATGCGCCACTTGATGGTGGTGGAGAGTTGGACTTTGTTAGGGGGAATTCTCAGAAATGTGCTAATTTCCCTTACCTTTTGAGACCCCCAGCAACTTTGCCGGATTTCTAGGATTTCCATTTTTACCTGCAAAGAGTGTGAGCCTTTTTTTCCCCACTCTTTCATGTATTCTGATTTGTGTTTTACTTTTGTGTTCTTTGGATATGGAGTTTTAGACAACTCCATAGGCATCATCTTATTCTTGTCTGTCACACAGCACCTTCAGTGCAGTGGCACAGGGATGTCTTTCAGACTTCCCAAGGTTTAAATACCTTCTCTGGGACTGACTACTGTCTCCCAGTGTAAAGTTAAATTGACTTTGCTAGTCTTTTTAAATTCATAGACCCAGCACAAATTATCTTCCTACTGAGTGCTGGAGGGGTTTCCTAGCATCCACTATGTCTGAACACTCATGTTCCAGTCAAATGTTACCCTTTCCTCTTGAAATGGCTGGTGGCAGTGGTTTTAGAATGTACTACCATGATTTTTCCCGACCGCGGACACTGGTAGCTAAAAATCGGATCAGCCATGTTTTTCAATATGGCGCCCAAGACCTCTATGTAAAAACTGACTCTGGTCATCCTTTTTTGCCGTTTCTTTTAGGAAAGGTCCTTCTAGTGTTTATCTCTGCGCGCCAAACCAGGTTTGCTCCCTTTGTTCGTTGGCCTTTGGTGGGCTTCAGTGCTGAAACCGTCCTTTGGCGCCTGAGTGTCTGGGGTGGACAGGATGTGAGGGAGGTGCCCGAAACTCCCTGTGCTTAGTCTCTTAGGAGACCTGAATGCACTCTGGCGTGATGGACTGGCTGACTGTCCGGCAAGGACAGCCACCCTGCTGGGTGAGTGATAGCTAGGCTGGGATGAATGGGAGAAAACTGTTTAAAAGCAGGTCTCTGGGACTTGGAAGGCAGAGTCGACCACTTGAATGAAAGAACCGAAGACGAGCTGTAAAAGGATGACTGCTGCAACTCCTGGACCGTTGGTTTGCCCGGTGAAGCCCTGCTGCAGTTCCGAATTGCCTGAAACTCCCTCAACAGAGAAGCCCCTTCAAGGATGACTTCTTCCCTTGAGCTGGTGGGAACAACCAACTCGCAAGCCACCTGGAAACTGTATCCATATTGGTCGAATTTCCTTCACAGTGCTGTTGAAAACCGGATAGCCAGTGAGAACGATACTAGTTTGTGGACTTTAAGGCACTCACACCTTAAAACCGACATTTAGCCAATCTTGTGGCTTCTTCCCTGGGCAGTGCAGGAACCTCCCGATGTCTTCCTTCTTGTCCCCACGACTGAAGCTCAGGAACAGCGAGATCTGCAGGAAATTCCAGGAACAACTACCTCAGCTGCAGCTTTTCTTCACCCATATGGTACTCTGCAAACGAGGTGTGGCAATCCTTTCTGCAGCGGTGAAAGTTTGTGAAACTTTCCCAACTTTGGAGTCTTGTTCGCTCCTAATCTGACATATAACTCTTTTTCTGGCAAACTACTTCTAAGAACATTGGCAAAGAATTAACCGTTTACTACCAGAACTGTGCTCTCCTATCCAAGACACTGAAGTATTGACTTTGGCACGCACAGGCCGATTGAATCGAACTGCCTCTTGTACTGAACTGAAACTATTTGCCCTGCCTCTGAAAGTAATTGTGTTTTGATTCTTATAACCTTGTCTTTCTACCCCTTTTGAAAGTTACTGAAGTACCATTTTGCTCCCACTTCAGGGGAGCCTAACTTGTTCAGAAACGTATTGGTTGTGTACTGTAGTGTATTATAATGTGATATTGAGCTGCTTCTTACTAGTGGAATGTTTTCTAACTAAACGTGTAAATAAATGTATATTATTTTACCACGAAACCTTGAGTAAGTGTTTGTTGGAACTACTGTGATTGCAAGTCCTTTGTGTAACATATTGTACTGCTCACATCCCTCTTGAGATAAGTCTGGCTGCTCGGCCACTGCTACCAGATAAACTGTGTAGTACAGGCTTGTACCAAAGGCGAGATTGTGCTTACACCTGTAGTCTTAATTGTGTGTAGTGTTCCCAAACGGTGCTGCATGTAATTATGCTTAACAATGGTGCCAAGTGGTGAGGATAAAGTATAGTTATTACACTGAGAGTGCTGCTCTTACCTTTGTTCAAATAACCCTCACAAGGCTAAGCACCACTAGAAAAGCAATTGTTTTACTATGCCTGACATGGATAGCTACAGACAGGAGACCCTAGTCATTTTAACAGTTGATCAACTGGGAGAAATGTGTAAAGCTAGGAACCGCACTGTTAAAGGCAAAAAGAATGAATTGATAGAAAAGTTGCTGCAGTTTCAAAGTCTGAGAAGTAGGTCTGCTATACCTACTCCTACAGCACATGTGGAAAATGATGATGAGGATGATAATGTTTCAAAGTCCAACTCAAATGTTATTGATGAGTCAGAAGAGACAGAAGAGTCTGAAGATGTAGGCCCTACTGTACCTCGTCCTGCTCTTAGGCCTCAACCTTTTACCAGGTCCAATACTGAGTCCAGAGTTTGTCTCTCTTGAGAAGATGAGACTTGAGTTAGAATTCAAAGGGCTCCATCCCCAAACTGAAAGTAAACATCAACAACTTAAACTAAGGGAAATGGAATTACCACATGCTCTTGAAATGAAGAAATTGTCTCTTGAGAATGGTTCTCTCCTGGAGTCTTCTAGGTCTTCCAGTCCTAAGAGGCCTCGCATGCCCAAAGATGCAGTATGTATGAGGTTAAGCTTGATATTTTGGATTGGTTGGCAACTTTTCAATATAACCATGGGATTCAGGAAATTACAGGGAATCAGCTGATTCCTTGGCTTTTGTCTAGGCTACCCCCATTTGCATCTGATGTTGTAATGGAAATGGGAACAATAGACAGGTTGGAGTATGAAAGTGTGAAACTAGCTTTGATAGCTAGGTTTGGGAAAACTCCTTCCCAGTATCTTAAGATGTTTAGAAGCCTCAAAAAGCATGATGGTACCCCTTGGGCTACCTGGGTGTGTGAATGTTTGAAAAACTTGGATGGTTGGGTTAAGGGTTACAGAGTTGACACTTATGGAGGTATGAGAAATCTGTTTATGTTGGAATCTATCTATGATGCCTGCTCTCCTGAGCTGAGACAGCACTTGGCTGACTCTAAGGAATTGATCCAAAGAAATTAGCAAGGGCTGTTGACTTGTGGGTTGCCATCAGGTCTACTCACAAGGATTCCGGGGCAACTCAGAAGAAGGATGAGGGAATGCAGCACAAGAAAGATAACAAAGAGACGTCCAATACCTCCAATCCAAAAGAGGGCAACACACATAAGAAGGGTAAGCCCCCTGGGAAACCGAATCAGGCTAGTGAAACCTCTGGAGCTATACCAGAGGGAGGTCAGACCAAACCCCCAGTCATAAAGACATTTGGTAAATGTTATGCTTGTGGGTCAACTGACCATGTGAAAGGGGGTCCAAGATGTAAGGGTAAACCTTCAGGGATCCACACTGTCTCCTTAGCCTTCTCCCCAGAGGGAGAAGTACAAATGGCAAGTGGAAACTTTCACCTACTGGCTGAGGAACCCATGAAAGTCTCAACCAGTGTTTCCTTAGTGTCCCTGGGTCTGTGGGAACAACAGAACTTAGATGTCTATAATTCCATCCCACACAATACTAAAGAGTATTACAAAGACAGTGTTCTTGTGAATGATCAGGAGACCCCTGCCATCAGAGACACTGGGGCCAGCATTACTGTAGTGGATTAATCTTTTTTCAAGGTAGAGGATGTTGCTAAGGCACCCAAATACCCCACTAAGCTTGCTAGAGGCCCTGTCCAAATGCTTCCACAGTTACCAGCTCTCATCCAGTGCAATTACATGACTGTCAAGATACCTGTTAGTGTGCAGAGTGAAGTACCTGGGAGAGTCCTATTGGGGAATGACTTAAAAACTCTTGGAGTTGTATCAAGCACACCCAGGCCTCCCAGAAAAAGGAAACAGGAGCAGACAAGGAAGGCCAGAGAGAGTACCTTAAGAGGCTCTCAAGGAAAAATTATAGAGGAAACTATAACCCCCAGTCCACAGGACTTACTGACTGCCATCTCTAAGAAAAAGGAGGAACAGGGGAAACCCAAAACCTCAAGGAAGAGACCAGCCAGCACTCCTGTGCTACCTACAAGGGCATCCCGAGAGGACCGTCCAAAGTCACACCTGTGACTCCTCCACCAGCTGAGGCTGAGTGTGAGGGACAGCCTAGTGTGGTTGAATCAGCTGCTGAGGAATCAGAGATGGAAGAAGACCTTGCCCCTGTTGGAGATCTGTATCCTGCAGACCATCCTGAGCTGCGGTCTTTACTGGCAGAAGGTGGACCCTGTAGGACAGACTTCAGCAGAGGTCAAAGAGAGTGTCCTACTCTTGAAGGTTTTTGCCAACAGGCAGTTTCCCAGCTGGAAGGGCAAGAGCCAGGGAAGCATAGGTTATACTGGGAAGATGGCCTCTTCTACAGTGAACCAACTGAGTCTATCCCAGGGGACTACAGAAGACGTGTAGTGCCTCCAGAGAGTAGACACCAGTTCCTACAGTTAGCCCATGAGATTCCTTTGGCTGGTCACTTGAGTTTCAAGAAGACTAAGGAAAGGCTTTCTGTTTATTTCTGCTGGCCTAAATTGGGGTCTGATGTAGATACATTCTTTAGGAGCTGTCACACTTGTCATACATCCGGCAAGAGTGGAGCCAAGAATGTGGCACCCTTGGTGCTTCTCCCAGTGGTGGGAGTCCCTTTTGAGAGGGTAAGAATCAACATTGTTGGTCCCTTAGACCATCCAACCTCTTCAGGCAACAGGTTTATCCTGGTTGTAGTAGACCATGCTACTAGGTATCCCGAAGCAATACCTATGAGGACTGTTACAGCTCAGGCTGTTGCTAAGGCCCTACTTGGCATTTTTTTTTTTTACCAGGGTAGGTTTTCCTAAGGAAGTCATCTCTGACAGGGGATTCAATTTTATGTCCCACTACATGCAGGCCATTTGGAAGAACTGTGGAGTGACTTACACATTCTCAACTGCCTACCATCCACAGACAAATGGATTGGTAGAGAGGTTTAACCATACAATGAAGAGCATGATAGGTGCCTTAGAAGAAGCCCTTAGAAGAAAGTGGGACCTTCTACTGCCATGCCTTCTATTCGCTTATAGAGCATACCCTCAGGAGGAAGTTGGATTTTTATCCTTGTGAGCTTCTCTATGGGCATCCAGTTAGAGGTCCCTTAGCTCTAATTAAGGAGGGGTTGAGAGTGCTCCTTGCCCCAAGCCAGTGAGCGTCACTGAATATGTGATAGGTCTCCGGAGGAGAATGTTACACATCTTAAAAGCAGGTCAGGCTCTGGTGAAGCATTGGCATGACCAGAAGGCCAACATGGTTGTGTTTACTCAAGACCAGCAAGTTTTAGTTATGGTACCTACAAGGCAGAGGACCTTACTGGACAAATGGATAGGGCTCTTCAAGGTTGTGGGCAAACTTGGAGAGGTCAACTATCTGGTGGACATAGGCAATCCTAAGGAGGCTCCCAGAGTCTTTCACACTAACCATCTAAAAGCTTATGTCTCAAGACCAGAAGTAGGAGCTTTGCTTCTAGCTTCTGCTCAAGAGGAGGAGGAGGAGAGTTAACCTCTACCTGACCTACTCAGAGTGAAGCCTTTAGATGAGAAGATGGAAAGAGTCAATCTCTCTTCTTATCTGACACTGGAACAACAGGAGGAGTGCAAGTTTCTGTTAAATCAGTTTTCCTCCCTGTTTTCACTATCACCAGGCTTGACCCCTTGCGGCCAGCATGATATTCTCACTGGTGACTGTTTACAGGTCAAAAGCAGAGGTTACAGGATGCCAGATCATGTAAGAACCCACATAAAGGAAGAGGTCAACAAGATGCTTGATCGCAAGGTAATAGAACCCTCTACAAGTCCATAGTCTAGTCATGTTGTACTAGTGCCAAAGGCAGGATCCAAGGAGTTGAGATTCTGTGTGGACTATAGAGCTCTTAATGCAGTCACAAAGACTGATGCCCATCCTTTACCAAAGGCAGATGAACTGATGGACAAACTTGGTTCAGCCAAGTACCTCAGTACATTTGATCTCACTTCAGGCTATTGGTAAATAGCATTGACAGACCATGCCAAGGAGAAAACTGCATTCTCTACCTCAGCAGGCCTCTACCAGTTTAAGGTAATGCCTTTTGGACTAAAGAATGCACCTGCAACATTCCAAAGGATGGTTAATCAAGTTCTGAATAGGATGGAGGACATCTGCATGACATACTTGGATGACATTGCAGTCTTCAGTCCTACTTGGAAAGAACATGTTGACCACTTAGGATATGTTTTGCAGGCTCATGAGCAAGCCCATCAGACCATAAAGGCAAGTAAGTGTCAAATTGGTCAGAGTAAAGTGGTCTACCTTGGACATGAGGTAGGAGGAGGTGAAATCAATGCCCGTTCCTAGCAAGGTATGAGCTGTACAACACTGGGCCACCCCTACTACTCAAACCCAAGTGAGAGCCTTCCCAGGTCTCACTGGTTACCATAGGAACTTCATAGAGTACTATGGGACCATAGCTTATCCCTTGAATGTGATCTCCTCACCCAAATGTCCCAAAAAGGTCAGGTGGAATGAGGAGTGCACGCAAGCATTTGAAGGACTTAAGAAAGCCCTTTGTCAAGCTCCAGTCTTAAGAGATCCTGACTACAACCAAACCTTCATTGTGAAAACAGATGCTTCCAGTACAGGTATAGGTGCAGTTCTGAGTCAGCTGAATGAGAAAGGTAGCGAGCACCCCATTTGCTTCATCAGCATGAAGCTGCAGGAACCGGAAACAAGGTGGGCAACCATTCAAAGAGAATGTTTTGCTGTTGTGTGGTCACTGAAAAAGTTTAGGCCATACTTGTATGGATCTACTTTTGTGATTCACACTGACCACCATCCCTTGAGATGGTTGATGCAAATGAAAGGGGAAAACCCTAAACTACTGAGATGGTCAATCAGCCTGCAAGGGTTTGATTTTTCCATTGAACACAGGTCTGGGTGTCACCACCAAAATGCTGATGGTCTCTCCAGGAAGTTTGACCGACTGGAGTAAGGAGATTCATCCAGGAGTGGATTAAATCCTCCTGTCCCTTAGTCTGGGGGGGACGAGTTTTAGGGAGAATTCTCAGAAATGGGCTAATTTCCCTTACCTTTTGAGACCCCCAGCAACTACATTGGATTTCTAGTATTTTAATGTTTACCTGGAAAGAGTGTGAGCCTTTTTTTCCACTCGTTCATGTATTCTGATGTGTGTTTTACTTTTGTGTTCTTTGGATATGGAGTTTTAGACAACTCCATAGGCATCATCCTTTTCATGTGTCACACAGCACCTTCAGTGCAGTGGCAGAGGGATGTCTTTCAGACTTCCCAAGGTTTAAATACTTTCTCTGGGACTGACTACTGTCTCCCAGTGCATGTAAAGTTAAATTGACCTTGCTAGTCTTTTTAAATTCATAGACGCAGCAAAAACTATCTTCCTATAGAGTGCTGGAGGGGTTGCCTAGCATCCCCTATGTCTACACACTCATGTAGCAGTCAAATGTTACCCTTTCCTCTTGAAATGGCTGATGGCAGTGGTTTTAAAACAAACTACCACGATTTTTCCCGACCACGAACACCGGTAGCTAAAAATCGGGTCAGCCATGTTTTTGAATCTGGCACCCAAGACCCCTGTGTAAAAACAGACTCTGGTCATCCTTTTTTGCTGTTTCTTTTAGGAAAGGACCTTCTAGTGTTTATCTCTGCGTGCCAAATCAGGTTTGGTCCCTTTGTTCGTTGGCCTTTGGCGGGCTTCCGTGCTGAATCCCTCCTCTGGTGCCTGAGTGTCTGGGGTGGACAGGATGTGAGGGAGGTGCCCGAAACACCCTGTGCTTAGTCTCCTAGGAGACCTGATTGCACTCTGGTGTAATTGGCTGGCTGACTGTCTGGCAAGGACAGCTACCCTGCTGGGTGAGTGACATCTAGGATGGGATGAATGGGAGAAAACTGTTTAAAAGCAGGTCTCTGGGACTTGGAAGGCAGAGTTTGATTGATTGATTGATATTTTATTTCTATCGCGCTCATACACAAGTGTTTGAGAGCGCGACCAGGCAGGGAAAGGGAACAGGGGAGAACAAAAACAACGATCTTACTAGGTCCAGTGACATTGAGAACGTGCAAGTGCAGGGTAGAGGGAGAAGGGGGAGAAGTGCATGGAAGGGGGAACAAAAGGAGAGTGCGGGGCGAGAAGGAAAAAAAACAAAAATAATAATAAAATAATAAATAAAAAGGCAACAAACAATGGGAGTGACCACTGGAACGAAAGAACCGAAGACTAGCTGAAGGAAGACGACTGCTGCAACTCCTGGACCGTTGGTTTGCCCAGTGAAGCCCTGCTGCAGGTCTGAATTTCCAGAAACTCCCTTGACAGAGAAACCCCTTCAAGGACAACTTCTTCCCTTGAGCTGATGGGAACAACCAACTTGCAAGCCACCTGGAAACCATCTCCATACTGGTCGAATTTTCTTCAGAGTGCTGTTGAAAACCAGATAGCCAGTGAGAAGGATACTAGTTTGTGGACTTTAAGGCCATCACACCTTAAAACCAACGTTTAGCCAAGCTTGTGGCTTCTTCCCTGGGCAGTGCAGGAACCTCCTGACGTCCTCCTTCTTGTCCCCACGACTGAAGCTCAGGAACCGCGAGATCTGCAGGAGCTGCCAGGAACAACTGCCTCAGCTACAGCTTTTCTTCATCCATAAGGTACTGTGCAAACGCGTTGTGGAAATCCTTAATGCCACAGTGAAAGTTCGTGAAACCTTCCCAACTTTGGAGTCTTGTTCGCTCCTAATCCGACATGTAACTCTTTTTCTGGCAAACAACTTCTAAAAACATTGGCAAAGACTTAACCGTTTACTACCAGAACTGTGCTCTCCTATCCAAGACACTGAACCATTGACTTTGGCCCAGGCCTATTGAATTGAACTGCCACTTGTAGTGAACTGAAACTATTTGCCCTGCCTCTGAAAATAATTGTGGTTTGATTCTTATAATCTTGTCTTTCTACCCCTTTTGAAAGTTACTGAAGTGCCTTTTTGCTCCCACTTCATGGGAGCATAACTTGTTTAGAAACTTATTGGTTGTGTACTGTAGTGTATTATAGTGTGATATTGAGCTGCTTCTTGCTAGTGGAATGTTTTCTAACTAAATGTGTAAATAAATGTATATTATTTTACCAAGAAACCTTGAGTAAGTGTTTGTTTGAACTACTGTGATTGCAAGTCCTTTGTGTGACATCTTGTACTGCTCACATCCCTCTTGAGATAAGTCTGGCTGCTCAGCCACTGCTACCACATAAACTGTGTAGTACAGGCTTGTACCAAATGTGAGATTGTGCTTAGCCCTGTAGTCTTAATTGTGTGTAGTGTAGTGTATGTAATTCTGCCTAACAGACTTCACACTCAGCACTGGCGCAGCAGGGACAATGGCAGGCCTTGGAGGCCCAGTCCTCACCGATCAGCGCAAGAAGGTGACGCACATTAGGGGTTGGAGCTGACCATGGCACGTGTCACATGCCACGTTCAGCTCCAACCCTTTCTCCTCCAGCTTCCTCGTGACATATACACAGGAACCAGGAAGCTTTCCCAGCTTCCTGGTTCCTGTTCGTGAGCAGCACGGAGGAGCCAAGGATGGCCTGGAGTGACACACCAAAACTGGAAAAACAGGTAAGAAGCTCTTTTTTTTAATGTGATGTTTATTAAGAGAAGGTGTATGAGTGAGCGGCTGGTGGGTGAATGAGTATGAATGTGATAGTGTGTTTTTGAATGTTCTGTGTGGGAGGTTGCGTGCCTGTTTGGAGAATGCAGTGTGAATGGGCATGAGAGAAGGTGCATGAGTGAGTGACTGGTGGGTGAATGAATATGAATGTGATAGTGTGTTTTTGAATGTTCTGGGTATGTGGACGGGTGTGTACCTGCATAGATAATGCAGTGAGAGTGGTTGTGAGAAAAGGTGTAGGAGTGAGTGACTGGTGGGTGAATGAATAGTAATGTGGTAGTGTGTTTTTGAATATTCTGGGTGTGTTGGTGTGTACCTTTGTAGATAATGCCATGTGAGTGGATATATGAGAAGGTGTATGAGTGAGTGACTGGTGAGTGAATGAGTAGGAATGTGATAGTGTGTGGTTGAATGTTCTGGGTGGATATGTGCCTGTGTGGATAATTCAGTGTGAGTGAATGTGTGAGAAGGTGTATGGGTCAGTGAGTGGTGGGTGAATGAGTAGGAATGTGTGTGTGTGTTTTTGAATGTTCTCGGTGGGTGGGTGCATGCCTGTGTGGTGAATGCAGTGTGAATGAATGTGAGAGGAAATGCATGGGGGAGTGACCGGGTGGTGAAAAGGGATGCACGCGCCTGTATGTATGTAAGGCCCTGGGAGACTGTGGATCACTAGAGCATTTCTACTGGTATTTTCAGGCAAAGCCAAGTTCATGTGTCATTACATGGCTAGACTGGCATTTTGGTGCAGCCAGTCTAGCCATTTCTTCCTATGGCATGACATTTATTACTCAGCATCTTTGCTAAAGCAAGCATGGTAAGTGTTCTTATGGGTCTAGACTGGCTTACATTGGAACCAGTTTGGACTTGTTTTCTTATTGTGACATTTCACTTTTAATGGCCAAACCAACGAGAGTATGTTCTTACATAGGAGTACTGGCATATATTGGCAGAGACAGCGTTGTGCCTATTGGCAGAGTCAGCTTTGTGGCTTTTGCCAGTGATGATGATATAAAAAAAATCTCAAAGCGAACATGAGTATGTTCTTATATGGGAATACTAGCATATGTTGGTGGAGCCAGAATGAAAATGTATGGGCACAGCCAGCATGAAAATGTGTTTTATACTGGCATATATTGCAGGGACTGTCATGACAGGGCATTGGGAAAAGTGCCTCTGCACTTTTGGTACCTTGCATCTATTGTACTTGTTTTCATGAGTTACCCTACACCCTTCAAAACTGATTGCAAACTGTCTGGCCTTTTACCCAAATTTTCACAGGAAGTGTGCTGTGTAATGCACCATTTAAACCGTTATTCAAAACATTTACTCAGGGGAGGGGTAGAAAACCTGACCCCGCCAAACCTGTTTTTGTTAGTTTGGGTGCCCTCGCTACGCTTCGCAATCGCATACTTGTGGCAAATATTTACACCCTCCACTGGTGGCTGGTATATTTGGGGATCAGGTACCGTTACCCCTTCTAGGTGAAACATTTCAGCTTTGATTAAAAAACATATTTACTTCTTTCACTTGGAGTAGTGCATGCCCTACAGGCGGCATAATCATCATAGACATTGCGCACACCTGGTGGTCCAGCCTGGGGTGTGGCATGCCCAGTGCTTTGTTAAAGAGCTTAGGGAGAACCCTTTCAGCATGGCTAGCAGGGGGCCCCCACATTTTGTGCTATGCCATCTACACTCAGGCAGTGGAAGAGAGAGGAAAGCGGAAAAATGTATGTTGCTTCCAAGGTAGGCGAGGTTGATGTGGCAGACAATGTGTCTGCTGGTAGGTCTGCATTCCCTATGTCCTGCTAGCATGCTCACAAATCAAAGCAGATGGGGTTATGGCCATTTTCCATTACTTCAAATGTCCGCCCAGTTCATCCGCTTGTCAGAAGTAGTTGTTCCTGGGTTAGGACGCAGTCTGCAGACCACAAGGTAGAGTGGCCTAGCACTTACAGACATAGCACAACAACCCCCACCCTGTTCAGTACAATCTCTGCAGGCACCTAGCTCATCTAGTGATTATTATGGCCCTGCTCGTCAGTAACCTAATTTGGAGCGATTGGCCCCCCATTTTTACTCAATCAATTTCCTGTTTCCAGAAATGACTCTTTAAGGCATTTATTTATTCCAATTAATTTCAATGAAAGGCTGATGTTGGACCAGCAGGTAAGCATAAGGCAACCCTTAATGCAACGTTGGCAGGTTGCAAACTATGTAGCTACCATCTGTTCTGCATATGCCCTCATCCAGCTTGCTTGTCTTGGCTGCGTAACCTTCATAAATTAAAAAAAGAGAGGAACCATTAGCGTCACTGCTCAGCATTGGTTGGAAAGTTACCACAGAAAAGCAGCCACATTTTTTGCATACAGGCACTGTATTCAATTTGAAAAACAAGTAAGCAGCTTTGCTTTTCTGGCTTTCTAAGACATGCTAACATGATGTTTACTTCACAGAATTGCAATAATCCAAGTAACTTGTGTGCTCAAAATGAAGTCCAGCATTGGTTCTTTACTTGGGTGGCCAGAATTCTAAAATAAAAAACCTGGGCCGGGCCACCCACATAGGAGTAGGACTACAGTTTCAGTGGACATGAACACAAAAGAAGGACTACAATACACACATGACTCCAATGAAACTGTAGTTCTAGTTTTATAACGGCGACCTTTTCCATGCAAAGTACGTGTTTATTAAAAGCGCATTTTAATGCAGGAAGCCATGGAAGAAGCGGGAGGGTGTGAAACACAATCAAACGCAATCATGAAGAGCTGTGCCTGGCCCGATTGTGATATTTATTCAAGGATTACCAGCAAAAACCAGGACATTAGCCTGCCATCCCTCAAATCCCGGGACAGGATTTTAAAAGTTAAAAATGTCTCGGCCGCTGGGTCCAAGGGAACATACCGGGACAGTCCCAGCAAAACTGGGACATCTGGTCACCCTATTATTTACACATGCACCACTCAGTTTTTTCAAATGAACAGTGCAAGAACAAATGTGCGACAAGCACAGCTCTTTCGTTCTTCTAGAGAAGCAGAAGTACACGTCACTCATGTAGCCCACACCCTCACCTCTGTCATATTGCAAGAACAGCAAGAAAGCACTTTGCATGACCCCCGGTATCATCCCAACACCACATTGAGGATATGAAAGACGTTATGTACTCAGACAACAGTATTGAATGTACCCTCAAACTGATGTAGTGGAAGGAAGTCTGCAGACACCACTTGATATTGAAAAATGTTAAGTAAAGTCTGACAGGTGTAAAGTGACATCATGAAGAGAAGAGACCAGGGTGCACTGAAACGATTCATGAATACTTAAAGAATGAAGATGTGACTGAAGTAATAAAGTGAACATACATGTGAATATGAAGAAATCATATACGCTGAGAAGATAAGTAGGAAGAAATGCAGTAGATGTATATAAGCAGAAACGCAAGGTAGAAGGGACATATAGAAGCTTGATAAACGTAGGAAATATAACACGGGTAAAGCAGCCATGTTGAGAAAAAGGATGTCGGTTTTGTATAATAGTAAGCGAGAAGCCTGAAGGTGAAAGACCAAGACTCCAGAGATGACAAGCGCTGGAATACAAACTCGTGCAAGAACAAAGAATATTTGTTTGGCTCAGGATCAAGGATATTGCAGCAAGAAGCAACTGCAAGGCACAAAAGGAGTCGAAGAGGATACGCCATGTACATAGGACATATTTCTCTTAGATTAAGTAAAGGAGTGAACATTTGCGAGTGCCAAGTAATATACAATTAAAGATGCAGAAAGCATTTGCAAGACGGAGCAACCAAGTCTCCAGAGGCAGAGGAGAGTAATTGTACATATAATTGAATCAAATAGCACTAGATATATGGACAGAATGGACAAATCATGGCCTCCTCAACATTGATGCAAGACCAGAAAACAAGGCCTATTCATAAAGCTCCAGACAAAGATAGCAATTTACCTTCACTCCTTATAAAGTTCCAAGGAAGAGAACAGTCAGCAAGGTCAACTACAAAGAAGAAGTCTTGGCTTAGGGCCTAATTTATGAGAGATGGTAGGCTAATTAGTCATGTGGGCAGTTGTCTGACGTTGTTCCCCACACCTGGATTTTGTTTTGCTTGCATGCTGCTAACAAACCGAATGTGTAAGGTTGGAGGCGAGTGCCAACCAATCGGGATGGCCTATGTAATGATGGACTATACATTGTTGCAGAAGTCAATCTGCTGCTGCTATTCTGCTATGATCTGTATTTTATGTAGTTAGATGTAGTTCAGGGTGTGCCTACCAGATAAGGGATAGCCAATTATGTTACACCTAAATTAACTATAGGTCTATATGTTCCCTTAACCAATACCTTAACCCAATAGTTTTGTACTGTTTGCCACGTAGGTTGAAGTCATAGCTGATGTACATCGAGCTATAAAGCCTTTTGTGTAATGGAAATGCTCTGAGAGTGTTTGAGCTGTGATTTGTTATGTTTGCCATGTTTCCCTACTTCATTGAACTGATAATAAAGTAGTATTTTGCCATATTATTTGAGTCTGTCTGGTTATTTGGGCCTGAGATCAGTTATTGTGGTAATCCCATTCAGCACTTGGAACCCTCCAGGTGCTATTGCAGATTTGGGTAGTAGAGCATGGTTCAGGATACAGACTCTCAGATTCTTGACGTGTTCCATCATCAGCCGAAAGACCGCAGTGCTTCCTGTGGAGAACGTAGAAAAACATGTGTAAGACGAGCCAGTCGACAGGTGCCTTTTTGAAAATATTCCCCACGGGCGCCCCGCGGACCGAAGGGCAAGTGGTCGATTGGGGAAGAGTTAATACCGAAGGGCTTGAACTGAACAACAGATGTAAGTAAAAGCACTGAAAGTGGCAGATAAAAGGGGAGGGATCATATTGCATGTATATATAGTGGGGATCGTAAAAGAAATTGATTAAGGAGAGATACCTTGTTTCCTATTCTCAAGGAGACAGAAGGGTCCGCATTACACTCCGGAATGGAGTATTTTTTTAAAGGATTCCTGCGGCTAGGCCAAAGAAGGATGCGTGGCACACTCAAAAATGGAGTAAAATAGAGATAAGATTCCTTTACAAGAGACAGTAAGGAAGACAATCGTAGAAATTGTTGTGCACATTTGTTTGGGGTTGTGAAAATATTAGTGGAAAAAGTTGACTTATTTGGTATTAGTTGTGATAATATAGGTTGTAGGTTGAAACTATAGAACAATAGTAATAATTTGATTATTTATTTATTTATTTTAATTCTTATAAAGCGCCAACATGCCCGTAGGCCTCAGGGCGCACATAGAAACTTAACAGGACAGACAAACATATAGAGAAGCCTAAATAGAGCAGGGAAGGAGAAAGGTCAAGGAGTTATTCCATATTGAACAAATGGGTTTTTACGGCGCGTTTGAAGACGGAGTAGTTCTGAATCTGCCACATCTGGTCTGGAAGTTTGTTCCAGAGCAGGGGTCCCTGTGCATCAAGAGTTGTGCCACTAAATTTAGCTGTCCTAATTTTGGGCTGTTTGAGAATGATGGCCAAGGATGACCGAAGGTTCCTAATGTTTGGCTTAATGCTTATACGGTCTGACAGGTAGGTGGGACTGCTGAGACTAAGGCATTTATGAGTCGTGGTTAATATCTTATGGGTTATCCGGTGTTTAATGGGGAGCCAATGAAGTTTTTTCCTAAAGGTGGAAATGTGTGTGCGACGGGACTGAGTGAAGATATTGCGCACAGCATTATTCTGAGCCACTTGTAGTGATTGGATGTTGAGAGCTGTGGTGCCCGCTAGGAGGCTATTACAGTAATCCAATCTAGAATTAATTAGTGCCGTGGAAATAAGAGCACAGTTCTCTTGTGATATGAATGGGCGAATGTATCCTATTCTCTTATTTATAAGACCACAGCTTGATTTGATGCTGGAGACATGACATTTCATTGAGAGATCTTCGTCAAGAACAACTCCCAATGTCTTAACCTTCTTCTGAACGAGAATGGTGTTATCAGCAATATGGAAACTAGCATAGTCGGGATCTAGTTTCGCCCTGGTGTTTTTAGATGCCACAATGAGAATTTCCGTTTTTTTATCATTGAGGGCAAGAGAATTGCAGGCCATCCAGTCTTGTATATCTTTGTATATTTTGTTGATGGTTGCAGAATCGCTGCTATAAAGGCCACTCAGCTGTATAACCACTTGAGTATCATCGGCGTTGTTCGTGTATTGCACGCCTAGTTTATTTAAAAGGTCAAGAAGAGGACAAATGTATAGATTGAAAAGCAAGGGCGATAGACAGGAGCCCTGCGGAACTCCGCATGTCTGAGAAATAGGGGCAGATTGGCTATGGCCCACGCAAACCCTTACCATTCTGGGACCCAGAAAGGAGGCAATCCATCTGGATGCATTTGCGGAGCACCTGGCGACCTCTCCGAGCCTTGACACCAGTAAGCTGTGATCAACTAGGTCGAAGGCTGCGGAGAGGTCAAGTAACATGAGCAAGGCAGCTTGATTATTATCAGCTATGCTAGCTAGGGTAGATTTCAGATCTAGCATAGCTGTCTCAGTCCCATGACATGCCCTATAGCCCGACTGACGGGTGCCCAGGATATTGTATTTTTCGACATGGGCCTGTAGCTGTAAGTAGGCCAATTTATCAATTATTTTGAGAACATAAGGCACGTTGGTAATAGGCCTGTAGTTGTCTTTATTCGCTGGATCGAGGTTCTCCTTTTTCAGTAAGGGTGTGATCCATGCCGACTTTAACAGTTCCGGCACCAGACCCTCATCAAAAGAGAGATTTACCAATTTAGTGATCCATGGGACCAGAGTTTCTAAAGACTCTTTAAGAGTACTTGTAGGACAGTCGTCGGCAGGACAGGACGTGTCTTTGAGGTCTTTTATGATTTTAGGTACTTCATCTTCAGTGTAGTGCGTAAAGGAGAATTGAGGAATTGATCTGATTGATTATCAGACTCTAAAAACAAGCGATTGGTGCCAATCATAGGAGGGTAGCAGTTGAGAAAAAATACGGTAAAATAAGATTATTAGATTGTCAATAATAAAACCAAAATGGTAAGAATTGGGAGAACCATAAACGAAGAAACAAAAAGAATATTATTGTGTACGCTTGGGAATTGTTTGGAGAATTGTTTTTGGGAAATGGGTGGCGATTGATGGTGCTTGCCCGAATTGATTGCTGTGGTGTAATTAATCAAAGTAATAACAGAATAAAAGAACCAGTAAGTATTGACAGTCTAAAATGACTTGTCATTATAGGGGACACTTCCCTTCTACACTTGTGCAAAACATTACAGAGATAGACACCTAAGATTCGGAAATGCAATGCCGAGTGGGTAAAAGGCACGGCTGACAAAATGTTTATGCCTTGGCCACAAGAAGGTTCACTAACAAGAACAGTATTGCAATATATGACAACATACGTACATGCTGCATACTCAGGGAGGAAGTTACAAAAAAGGTTAGCTATTTTAGAGCTATGGAAAATGTATTGGAGTGAGAAAGAAGACCCACCTGAGAAGGCTTGGATCCTTAATCAGCGTAATGTGGAGGGTGCAGCGCCCATGGCTCCTCTTTCTCCTTCTGAAGGCAGTAGTGCAACCACTGAGAAAAAGGGATTCTATCCTACAAAGGAGTTAAAAGCAGCAGCAGGCTAGGTAAACCTGATATGTGTGCCCCCCACTTATAGTAGTGAAGATAATATAGGAGAAACGAAGAGTAAAGAATGCAAATATATACCCACACACGATGAGCATGATAAAAGAAGGAAAAGTAACAAGAAATGGCATACAAAGAGGATACGGGAAAAGAGAGGAAGTGAAAGGAAGAATGAAGAAGGTGTGAAGAATAGTAAAAAGAGAAAGAGAGCAAAGAGGAGAAGAAATGTGAAGAAATCAAAACAGGGAGATTGAAAGAACGTAGTTTGCAAAGAAGGTGAGAGGAAGAAGAGAAAAGGGAGATGAGAAGGAGAAATGAAAAGAAGTAGGGACAAAGGGATGACGAAATAGATCACTTTGTTAATAGATGCATAATACCAATTGAAGCAAGAGAACAATGGGAAGAAGAGAGAGAGCCACAACAACCCTGCAGGGAGCTTTATGAATTACAGTACAGAGAATACAGACATGGGCTGATGAGCATGATGCAGAAGGCATAGGGAAAGGGATTGCAGTTCTATATAGACAGATGAGAGAGAAAGATGGTTACGACAACCAGGGGAGTATCGAAGGATCACCACTGAAGGAAACAGGAGGCAGATTGGATGACGTAATGATGGACAAGCATAGAATGCTGTCCTTAAGTAGACTAGATCTTGATGAAAAGGAAAGGGACAACAGCCATGCTAGTCGGGGTATAATGATGTCAGAGGAAGAAAGGGAAGAAAGCGAGAGAATGCGAAGAAAGTGCACATGTGGCTTTTCGGTAGATCCGAACATAGAAAGAGGAGTAAAGTGGTTGGACTTAGAAGACCCAAATGAAAAAACACCAGAACCTATACCATATTCTGAATGACCATCAGCATGGTCACATAGCACAGGGGATATGTCCCACCTTAAGTAAGTAGATTAAGTTCACTTCCAGGATGAAGATGAAGGGATGAAACTAGCCCCACTTGGAAGACAAGAAGCGTAGGTGGATACGATTGTAGATCAGGATTTACACAATTCTTGTTATTAGAGAACGGGGGAGGACGACCACAATATATACCGTGGCCACACATAGATAAAGACAATTTGAAATGTAAATTACCTAGTTTGACTGCAGGTGCGAGAAAATTGATTTATGAGTTAGAAAGAATGACAGCAGGAATGATGTTAGCATTGGGTGACTTAAAAGGCCTACTAGCAGCCATTCTAGAGGTGAGAGAGCTGGCGACATTTGGAGATGAGCAGGATATGCAGGTGTGGCATTGCAAAACACCACACGTGACAGAGCACCTTTTAATAATTGTAGGGCAAATGTATTGTGGGGCGCTTTGAGTACAATATCTTGACACATCAGACATGGGTGCAATTATGACAAGGAAAGTGGGAGAGGACGAAGATCCTATTTTCATGAGATTGAAGAACATTGCGTCTTCAGATGAGGGAACATGGAATAAAATAATAGCATTATTGTATCATATTTAAGTCAGGGACTGCCCAAGCCAGTGAACAGCAGATGAAAAAACAGGTAGGGATGGAAGCGAAACCATGGCCAGAAATACAGTTGACTATCGTACACCATTGAGGATTGTTAGAAGAGAAGAATAAGAAAAAAGCTGAGAGTAGAAATCAGCAGGAAGCAAAGTTAGCTCAGAAAAAGTTGTAGAAATTTGCCATAGAAGGAGCAGTATTGACGAGTGGTGAAGGTTTGTCCCCACATGAGATACAGCCTACTGTTTAATAGGCCTGATATCAAGAGAAACACAGACTCAAGTGTTATAGTTTCAACACCTTTATTAACTATAATGCTGGGGTTGGTGGAATACCTTACTTGCCCTAACTGTAAACGGATGGTTCCCTCAACCAATGTTTCTAGGGGCCGCCAATGTCTGAAAGTCTAAAACAAAATCTGTCATGGTCTAAACCTGTGCTTGCCCTCATTCTCTGTTAAAATGTGATAGGAAGTTGCTTTAAAAAAAATATTAAAAAAGAAAGGTATGCCAAGGCTGGTTTCAGGAGGTCTTCTCACCAGGTGTGGCTTGGTCAGTATCATCAATGTTCAACACAATCAAAAATAAATTGTTCATTAGCTCTTCACCACAAAATTCTTACACTCTGTTCTAACAACTCCCAATGCCTTTACTTCCTAGGGATTCCCTTCCCCAATCTTCAATCCTTCCAAGTCTCAGACAAAACAAAGATGTAACACAGTTTCTTCAAGGCTTCTCAGTGTTCCCTTCCCAAGCGTATGCCTCCTTGTTTCACCAAATAAGGGTTCAACGTTATTAGGCATTTTAAGGTTCCCTTCCCCAAGCTCAGGCCCCTTCAGTTCCAAACACAAGTTCAGTTTAACAATGCAGTTTCACTTTGGCCTCTCAAGGTTCCCTTCCCCAAGCTCAGACCCCTTCAGTCTTAAACACAAAATTCAACTTGTCAAATACGGATTCGCCTTGGTTAGGCCCCTTCGGGTTCCCTTCCCCAAGGTCAGGCCCCTTCTGTTCCAAACACAAAATTCATCTTGTCAGGATGTGCCTTTCTCTTATTTACAGTTCCTTTCACACACAACCTTCTCATGGGGTAATGTCAGAGACTTTTGAAAACACTAGGTTCCTTTCTCCTCCTAAGCGCGACCACTCCGATCTTTACTTTACTTTACTTTATTACACTTGTATAGCGCTGCCACTGACCCAGAAGTTTAAGGGCACTATTGGTCAGACAGTACAGACATGTAGGCAAAAGACAGCTTGGCTGCGAGAGAAAACCTCCCAGCTTCAGAACCAAGATTTGAAGACGGCAGCTGATTAAATAGGAAGGTCTAGATTCTTTTCCTGAACTTGATGATTGAGAATTCCTCTCTTAGAGTTAGCGGCAAGCTATTCCACGCCGCCGGTGCTGCTGCGTAGAAGGCTCCCTTCCTGACCTGAGTAAGTTTACATGCAGGAATTTTCAGCTGTGTAGAGTTATTTGACCTCAGGTTATAACTATTTGATTTGATGACCAGTTTGTCCTTCAAATACTCTGGTGCCGTACTTCTCAAACACTTAAACGAGATTAGCATCAACCGGAAGTGTATTCTCTCCTTGACCGGGAGCCAATGCAGAGTCCTTTTTGCCTCTGATATGTGGTCCCTTTTTTCAGGTCCATAACTACCCTGACTGCAGTATTTTGCACTACCTGTAGTCTATTAACTTCAGTCTTTTACACCCCAACAAGGGGACTGCTACAGTAGTCGATTCTTGCACCAATCAAGGCTCTTGCCAACATTTCCTGGCTTTCTCTTGGAATAAAAGGATGTGCGTGAGTTAGCAACTTCATATAGTACGAGGTTGAAGACACTACACTACTCACTTGGCCCTTCATGTTCAAATTACAGTCCATTTAAACCCCAGGGGTTTTGACCTTGTTCTTAATTTTTATTGTACATCCTTTGATTTGAACCTGAGAGTAATCTGCCATAATTTTACGAGTTTTTGACTCCATCCCAATGAGCATCAACTCAGTTTTTCCTGTATTGAGAGCAAGGCAGTTGAGACACATCCATCTTGGATTAGGCCATAGATTTTATTTATGTTTTGCTCATCTTCTTCAAAGATGCCTGTCAAAGGGATGACACATGGTGTGTCGTCGGGCGTAGTTGGTAAATTCAATGTTGTTCTCTTCTAGGAAGTCCAAGAACGGGGCTGTAAATATATTATAGAACAAAGGTTTCAGGCATGCCCCCTGTGGTACTCCTTGAGACAGCTCAGTAGGTGTAGCATCTGCCACAGTGCTACTCACCCTCCATTGGCGCTCACTAAGAAATGATTTAACACATTGGGCTGCTGGTATTGCAAACCCTGCTACCTTCTCCAACCTGGAGCGAATGGTCAACCAGGTCGAATGCGGCGGACAGGTCCAGAAGCATAAGCATAGAAGTTTTTCCTTGATCCATATATTGAAGTAGCCTGGATTTAACATCTAGCATCGCTGTCTCAGTTCCATGACTTTCTCTAAAGCCGGATTGCCATTGATTCAAGATGTTATGTGTCTTAAGATGACTGAGGACTTGCATGTATTCCACACAATCTAAAATGTTCAGGAGAAATTGAGAATTAGAGCTAGGCCTGTAGTTCAGAGGGTCTCCCTGGCATAGGATAGGTTTCTTCACTAATGGTGTGCCCCATGAATTTTTTTATGCTTCTATGGACAATAACAGTCCCTAAATGAGGCATTCACAAACTTACATAGAGTTGGAATAAGCGGAGGAGAACAAGTCTTAATGGCAAGAGCTGGACAGATGTCCCTTTTGCAATTTGTGGGCTTAAGTTTCTTGATAATCAAGGCCATCTTAGATTCACTAATTGATTTAAAAGTGAATTTTTCCTCAACTTTCCATGTTCTACATTTATCATCTTCATTTTTGAGATGAATGATAGAAGTTACTTCTTTTGATATAGCAATCCCTTCTTTGATAGTCTTTAATTTAGAGTGAATGGAGTCTTGTATCAAATTACACCATTTGATGTCTCTAATGATTATTTCAGAGTCATCTTGTTTAGGCGTGTCTAACTCTTTTAGGACTTTAAATAGTTCTCTCGGTTGGGATTGGGCCTTAAAGATTGCAGATTTTTTTGCAGAAACAACAACAGATTTGAATTTATTGACTGTCTTTTTATACAGTTGTCTATCAGAATCCGCAAGTGTTCTTTTCCATCTATACAGTGCTTTAATTGTATCACTTCAACTAAAACAGGGGATTGCCCCAAAAGTGGTACAGCTATGGTGGGGGTCCAGAATATAACAACAGGGATTCCAAAAGCTGTGAAAAATCAATTTAACCTAATTGCTTTAAGAACTCATTCATAATAGGTATCAACGATATCCAAAAATTATTTAGTTACCCTGAATAACCCGAATATATAATCTAACGAGGTAAGTAAGACACAAAAAAGGAAAAAAAGGTTTTTGTGTTAAAATAAATAGTGTTTTTTATTAAATAAAAAGCACACACATTTTACAGAATATTGAAAAAAGATTTTTGGGGTTGAAAATCAATATAAAGGACAATACATGAACAAAGAATGCCCTATAAATAGACAATCTGAATAGTGAAATACATGTGAATGAACAAAGCACCACAACAAAGAAGTGAATGAAAAACAACAATAAAGTACAGAGTAATGAGTAAATGTACTTTCACATTACTGTAATTTGTCAGGTCTGCCAAATTACAGTAAGGTAACCTGTTTTCCTTTTTTTTTCTCTTACTTACCTCGTTAGATTATATATTCAGGTTATTCAGGGTAACTAAATCATTTTTGGATATCGTTGATACCTATTATGAATGAGTTCTTAAAGCAATTAGGTTAAATTGATTTTTTACAGCTTTTGGAATCCCTGTTGTTGTTTAATTGTATCACATTTCAGCTTTTGTATATCTGGAGAGAACCATGGGTTAGTTTCTCTTACAATAACTTTCTTGCTGCACAATGGAGCAAGCACCTTAACAGTTGTCTGTAATGTGTGTTGATAGATATTAGTAATATTGTCTACTGAAGTAGATTAATTAACATTTTGTTGTAACAGGGTAAGCCACGGCTTCAATGCTTCTAATGCTAGGTTTTTTAAATTTCTACATTGAATTATAGAAGTAACCAGTTTCTTCCTTCTAACCCCTTTTACAGACCCCAGTTCAAAGTGAATGAAAAAATGGTCAGACCAGGGGCACGGACATATATCTTGGCTGGCTAGAGTTATGTTATGACGTGCTATCTAGTCAAGCGTATTACCCTTTATGTGTGTGTAGGGGTGGCCACGTATTGTGTAAAGCCTAAATCCGTCAAGTCTTTATTCAGGGGCTTGGCTTGTGAGTCGCTTTCGACTAATAGCCAGTAATTAAAATCCCCCATAAGGACTGTTTTAGAGCTACATTTAAAAAAAATACAGAAGTAAATCACATAGCTGATTGGAAAAATCCAGCATGTGGTAGGGGGCTCAGTAGACAAGAATCACGTTTGTGGTATTCTTAGCATCAGTTCTAATTTTAATGTGGAGAATATCAGTTCGCAATGTTAACAGAGTCAACTTTCCAAAGATCTAAAGTATCCTTGTATGTTACAGCTACCACTCCACCTATCCCCTCATGTCTATCTTGGCACTTGATTTTATATCCCTGTGGTATAGCTAGCGCAAGCGCCGGCCCTGCTGCTTGATTCCTTGTCTCTGTCAAAGCGCAGAGATCAATGTTCAGCAAAGAGATGTATAGAGAAACTTTCAGGGCATATTTTATAAGGGATCGTGTGTTTAGCATTAGACATTTCAACCCAGAGCAGGTGTTCACATTCAGCTTGTTGCTTTTGTCACAGGGTATAGTCATTTGCAAGTGTATGTGACCTAGATCAGCATTCATTTTATTTTTACTGGTCATACACTCTGTATGTGTTATCAATATGTCTTTAGCTTTATGTGGAGCTTCGTTATTGATGTTAACCGGGTTTACATGTATCATAGTCTCAAGGAGTAATGGTTTAGGTAATTCCCCTGTTTGGACATCAACTTCCTGTGCTACGATTTTGGTAGTGTGTGAATTAGCATGAATGCCTGCCTGCGCTATCTCCTCGGCAAGGAGAATAGTTCTGAACATTGAATTGGCTTTTCTTTAGCTATGAAGGCCAAAATTGATGCGCAGCTCATCCTGTCTTACTTGATGAGAGATACAAGTAACGCAGCCTCGAAGCTACTGGAGTGCCGCTGACCGACACAGACCGGCTTGTCGCGCTAGTGCCTGCGCGTTAGGCCTGAGGGCCAAATATTAAGTCTGTGAGAAACTACAGTCCTGCTGGGAGATGTAGTCTCAGAGGGACGCATGTGTGCAGAGTTGAGCAGCTCTGTTTAACAATTTTAGGCTATCTCTCTTTGGCCCCTCTCTGTATTTCCTGTACTTGATTTCCTTTTATGCTTTTCTGTTTCAGGTGCTTCCTGCTCCCCTTTGTTATCTTTCACTTGGCTGTGCACACTTGCACCTTCTTTGTCTTTCTCGTCTCTTGCCTCGCCGTGCACCTGGAACCTTCCTTTGGCTTCACTTTCCCTTCACTGTGCCTCTTGCACATTCACTTCTTTGTTTTGTGCACCCTTACACCTGTCCGTTTCCTTTCCGTGCCTCTTGCACACTTGTTTCATTCTCCGGTGCTCACTTGCACCTTTCCTTCACTTTTGGATTACTCACACCCTTCTTATTTACTTTCAAGTCCCTTTCTTCCTTTCCGCTGTCGCATCGCCTTTCCCTCGCTTTTCATTAACTTTCCGTTATCTTTCTTGCTTTCAGCTTTGTGCCGCTTGCAAACTCTTTATCCCTTCACGCTCCAGTTAGCCGCACGCTCCCATGTTTCTCTCCCTTTCAGGCCTGAAACTCACCGTGTGGCATTGAGCTGGCAAGCAGTTCTCTCTGGGCATATGGGATCGAGGTCAGGGTCTCACAACCTGCCCCGCAGACCCGCTCAAGACCGGCACACATCGCAATGGAACAAGCACTTCTCCAAATTCCACCAGCAGGACTCAGACTGCTTCAATACGGCTCCCTGGAGGCACGGCTCCCTAACCATGCTGCAGCCACTCACAAGCACCAGGTTAGCATCTCGTCACGCCGCTTTCCTCGGGATCACCCAGGCTGCTCTCCCTTCAGCTCCCTGCTCCTTGGCTTCTCGGCTTCTTTCCGGATACACAGCTCACTCTCTTGACTGTGCAAATCCATACCTTTTATACTTAAAACAAGAGTCAAGTGGAGTCAGGTGTGAGTAGTCAGTGGGAAATGGCTGAGCCTGCCTGACCCTATTAATGGGACAACCTAATGGTGGTAACTTTCAGTCTTTATTTTGTTTCTCAAGATGTTTCATGCAGGTAATCCGCACTACTCTCGGTTGCCTCCTCTTCTGGGGAGGGGGAGATGGAATGGGATTGCAAATATCCCATGAAAGCTGAGGAAGGAGTTTCTGATGGAAAATGGGGAGAGGGGGAATATCATGTCTTGCCCTCGGGTATTCTCTTCCCAATCCCTTGTGACCCTTCACTCAGGTGATCCTCACTTGTCCACCTCAGGGTCGGGATCCAACAGTTTTGCCCCTTCCCTGGCCACCTGAATGGAAGATCCCGGGAGAGTAGGTGAGAGAACACCATCAGGTTTCTCGCACTACATAGCCAAGCAACATAGGGTACCCTATAGATCAAGGCGGGTACAATTTATGTCCACTGGGTAGAGCAAATGCACCTAGAGGACAAGGAGGTAGATTTCAAAATCCCCAAGGGGAAGAGGATTTAATGGAGGACAGCTGCAGCAGTGCTGTAATTTTGGGAGGACATGTGGCCCACACATGTAGAAGTAGCGGGGGCATGCAGCAGAACTGGCAAGATCCAAGAGGTGGGATGGGCTACTCTCCACAGTATAGTACAGAACCACTCGAGTACTATTCCCGAGATCACACGCAGTATCGGACACGGGTGCCGCAAATACAGCAAACGTAGCAGATCCTGCTGCAACCAGAGTCACCACAATGACAACCACAGCACGCACCTGTGCGAACACAATAGGCTTGAAACTCACCGGGCACAGACACAACAACAACAACAGTACACTCTGACACAACAGACAGTACCACAATGGAATGCGAATACAGGAGTCCTACAAGTACCCACACCCAAGTTGGGGAGTTTGACAGTAGTGGGAGAGAATTATTTTACGGGTACAGGGATGAATTTATACCCACACTAGGAAATCCCACAGAGCAACCTGATGTGTTCTGTACTATCTGTGACACCAAACCCACAAGAGTAACCAAGGGTCTGGGTGACGATAGGAGGCAGGGCATTTTCGTTGATTGTAGACACGGGAGCAACCTGCTCCTGTGGTCGAGTGGAAAAATACCCAATGTCTGGCCTTGCCATGAATGTGCAGGGACTCTGTGGAGCTATGAGTTTGGTTCCTTTTACTGATGGCTTACCAATTTCAATAGGAGAACATGGCGTGTCCATGCCATTATTGTTTTCGCGGCAGACATCAGTTAATATATTAGGACATGATTTGATGACAAAAGTTAACATAACAATGGCCCTCATTACGACCCTGGCGGAAAGTGACAGACCGGACCGCCACAGCGTAAATAGCGTTTCCGCCATTGCACGATGGAGCAAAGTGCGGCCCATTCCGACCCATCGGGCACGAGCACCACGGCATTGCGGAAGTGCAAAGTCCACGATGGCGGAAATGACCCCAAAACGGCCCACACCGCCGCCGTACGGCGCCCTAGGTGCAATACCGCCACCCATCACAGCGGACACCGCAGTGAGCGCCAACCGGAAAGTACGGTGACCGTAAATATACGGAAACGGAAGTAAAAACATGGGCCCGGAACGGGAAACATCCCGCCGTACACCTATAAAACCACAAAATCCACACAACCACTAAAAACACTACCCTGAAACACACCCCAACCCGTCATCCACCCTAGCGAAACCAAGAAAAATGGGAAAAGTAGCGAAGAAAGCGTGCGACCGCAAGCGGCAGGTCCACTTCTCCCGTGAGGAACTCACCGTGCTAACAGAGACCCTCCAGAAGAATGCTGCCGTCGTCTTCTCCACGCAAATGACCAGGACGGCACTTGCGAACAAGAAGGCCATATGGGCTCTGGTGGCACAGCGGGCAAGTGCGGTGGGGACCGCACCCCGCAACCCACAGCAATGCAGAAAGCGATGGGACGACCTGCGGATACGCGTCCGTAGCATACTTTCTGCCAACCGCAACATTGCCACAGCCACCGGGGGAGGATCGGAATCACCCATCAAGTTGACCCCCTGGGAAGAAATCTGTGCCTCCACCATTGGAATGGAGACCATAGAGGGAGTCGGAAGGATGGAGAAAGGAGTGCAGACATCCGGAGAATCAGGTAGGTGGCCCAAATAAAACAATGCCAAATCCACAATGCCCAATCATGTGAAGTACCATGTGTCCACATAGTGCAACAGAAACACATGTCCAGGAGAACGTCCACACACATTGGCCTGATAGCGCACTTTAAAACTCACAATAAATACATAAATAAATAAAAACCCCTAAAACACCCACTACACGAGCAGCAGGCACACCCTAACTGCAGGCTGCCAAACAACTGCACCCTCACTCCACACACGAACGAAAGCACCTCCAAGGCCCCGACCCAAATCACCCTCAGGTACCACCCCAATGCATGTGATACATTGCCATTCCAATTCCCACAGACCCATTAATAACCCTCGCCCTCCTTTACTCCACCACAGGGTCCGATCCAAACGACGAGCATCAGGACACCCCTACCGGCACACCTGCAAAGAGGGCCAAGACCAACGGCCAAAGACCCTCCACCTCAGCTGCACGCATCAAGACACGGCAGCAGCACAAATCAGGTGGCAGCACAGAGGATGGAACATCAACAGGCACCCCAGCAGCCAGCATGCCCACAACACCACCACCACAGGTCCCCCCAATGGATGCCACAGAAGGCACTGCCTCTGGTGGCAGCAGCACCATAGGTGACACCCCATTGATGGCAGCATGCTCCGACACAGAAGACGGGGATGTCGAAGTCAGATCCATCCATGACCTGTCCCAATCCCCCTGTCTGTCCCATCCCGTACAACATGAGGATACCACGCAGGGGCACCCACAAGACGACGACTGGCCATCCCCCACAAGCCCTGTGGCAAGGCAACATGAGGTCACCAGCCCCTCTGTGACACCACCGCAAATGGCCATGGCCCAGCAGAGGCAACAGTCCCTCGACCAGTTAATCGTGCAACAGCAGCAACTGGCCACGCTCCTCAAGGACCATGCCGATGAATGTGGGGGCACTAAGGCAGACATAGAAACATCAACTGAGACACTTAGGGCAGAAATGGAGAGAAGTACAGAGACACTAAGGGCACAAATGGAGAGTAGCACCGAGAGCCTGAGAGTCCAAATGGAGAGTAGCACCGAGAGCCTGAGAGCCCAAATGGAGAGTAGCACCGAGAGCCTGAGAGCCCAAATGGAGAGAAGCACCGAGAGCCTGAGGGGGGAACTGCATGCGACGTCCAAAGACGTATGTGCCGAACTTGCCGCACTGCGCCGTGTGCTCACTGAGCTCTCACAAACCCTTAGGGACATGCATGGACGTGAGCAGGCAGAGACATCATCCGTTGCAAGTTCCGTCCAGGGCAGCCCCCAACGTAGATCTGGGAGGAACCTGCGCTCCACAGGCAGGGGTGCCCCTGATACCCGCAGAGGGGGCTTGCAATAGCGACAGCCCACTGACAATGAGCATCTTTGGACACTGGTGTTCGGGGGGGAGGTAGGAGGGTGGAGGGGGTTTTTTGGGCTCACTTGGGTGGCGGGTTGATAGGGTGTTCAACATGATATCACATATGCCATAAACAGTGCACGATCAACCAATGAGATGTGTACTAGGCCATCATAGGCGTACAGTCCATATTGTGCATGTACCAGACACACACAGTGCCACGAGTACCGTGTCCATGTATCAGCCACCAGGCGTGAGTGCTAGAAGCATGCATCAATGAGATGCTGACGAATGTCACGGCCCTCCTGTGCCTCGCAGACTCCTTGAGGTGCTGCCACATCCCCACCCTCATCATGACCATCTTCAGGTGCTTGCAGTTCTGCGTCAGGGGGCATGGGCACATTCCTACGTACGCACATGTTGTGGAGCATGACATATGCCATGACCATCTTTTCAACCTTCTCATGGCGGTACAGGAGTGCCCCGCCAGACCTGCTGAGGCAGCGGAAACGAGTCTTCAGTAGGCCGAATGCCTGTTCAATGACTACACGGGTACGTGAGTGGGCATGGTTGTAGTCCTCCTCATGCTGGTCCCGTGGGTTCCGGACTGGTGTGAGGAGCCATCTCTTCAGTGGATATCCAGCATCACCTGTATGTGGACGATAAACGTATGATGTGGAATGCCATTGCTACGTACGCACACCCCCCCCCCTTCCTGCCAGGTCATTGCCGATTCACATACCCCACATTATCATGCATGAAATGAGACTCACCGAGTAGCCAGGATCTGTTCCCTGCGTGTCGCTCCATGTAGCGTGGTATTGTAGAGTTCCTCAAGACCATAGAATCATGGGTTGATCCAGGGAATCGGGCACAACAATGTGTAATGATCCTGTTGGAGTCACACACCATTTGTACATTCAGGGAATGAAATTGTTTTCGGTTGCGGTACTGGGCCTCCATGGCATGTGGGACGACCAATTCCACATGGGTGCAGTCGATGGCACCAATGCAACCCGGTATGCCGGCAAGTGCATGGAATTCCACTTTTGTGTTGGTAATTTCCTGCTCCGAGCGTGGTAGGGAGATGTAGTTGTCTGCGTGCTGCAGGAGGGCATCGAGCACTTGCAATAGTGTCCGTGAGAACAGTGGCTGAGAAATGCTATGCAACTGTCCGACTGTGTGCTGGTAGGTGCCTGTGGCCAGGAAGTGTAGTACAGACACCACCTTCAGTAGGGGTGGGATGGCGGTTGGGCTATCTATCATGCTGACAAGGTCAGCCTGTGTCATGTCCACAATGGCGGCTATGGTGTCCCGGTCCAAACGGTAGAGGGTGTGGATCTGCTCATCAGTGAGGTTGAACGGATGTGCTCGGAGGCGTGGGATTGCGGGCTGCCTGCGTGGTGGTAGTGGCTGTGCTGGCGGCCCTTGCTGGCCCTGCCTTGGCCTCCTCCTCCTCCTGCGTCTCCTCCGTGCGGCCGGTTGTAGTTGGTGTTCGTCTTCTTCCTGGAGTTGGAGTACTTGCAGTGCTATCAGGTCCCCCAGGGCCAACATCGCGAGTCCTGCCGGTAGCATTTCGGAGTGGGTGTGGTTGTGGGAGGAGACTGGGTGTGCAATTTATGTGTTTTCAGGCTGTATGGCCTCCACCTGTGGTGATTCATTCCACCTGTGCAAGCTGCTCTCCCCTTTGGCCGAGCACATCCCGCACACAACTCTGCAATTCGAGTAATGGCATCTTGCTATTGCAATCATATATTTGTACCCGATGGCCGTGTAACATTTGTTGATATGTACATTCGGCTATGGTCCCATTGTTTCACATACAATCTTTGCAGTCGCGAACAGACTTGTGAAGGGTCAGTGGAACGTAGTACTCGAGTAACGGTGGGCCCTCATGCATCACTGTACCGAGTTGCACCGACGGGCGGGGCATCCCATTCGTGGGTGAAGGCAGTTGCCATTTTCACACACAGCCGCACTAGATGGATTAATTTGTGATTTCAAACGGCCACAGATGCCTTTTCGACGTGATGTTGCAAATGAGGAATTCGAAGGGCGGCGCTTTCGGTTTTCAGCTAGCGGCGAGGAGATGCCCACAGGTCTGACTGCAAATATAACGTTCTATTGTTCAATGTCCTTGGGACAGGGGCCATGGCGAGGATGCAATGATTGATATGAATAGTATGGGATGCGCAATAGCGACGTGGGCGATGAGGCCGGACGTTCCCAAATACATGTTACTTCACAACACTGGAATTACGGGCTGGGGCACTGTGGATTTTGCAGGCTGCATAGCGCACAGACTCAATGGAAATTTCTAATGTTATGTGAGTAAATATTCAGGCGTATTTATGCCGGGATGAGGGAATGATGAATGGATGCATGGCAGATGATTTGATACAGAGTTTGCCATGTACAGGGCTTCTTTGAATCTGTCCGCCTCCCCTGCGCTATGTGATGCAGGGCTGCCATAGTGGGACCATCGTCTATCTGGCCTTGTTGAGCCCTCCCTGTCTCGACGCGCCTTCAGACACTTGTGTCCATGCACGTTACCAATCCCATCTGATGGATTCTGTTTTCACAGACGCATGCACAGGTACACTCGTTTGTGATGGTGTTTACACCTCGATATAGATGGTTATGAGTCGCAAGTGGTTTTGGGGTGGTGATGATCCTTTGGAGTGGGCTAGCATGCATATGGCTGTGGATTTAGTGTGATCATTGGAGTGAGTTGTTCGAATGTAGTTCTGATGGCCATTTTGTTCTTTTTCTTTTCTTTTGGTTGACAGGTATCTCCTCCCCTTTTGCCACTGCCATCTGTATGCCACTCCTGCAGATGGCTTTTACTCCCGACACCTGCTGCTTCGTGTTAATCAGTGGAGCAGCATTACGATCTTATGGGACGATCGCCAATGGGCCACATGCCCTTACGCAGTACTAGTGGCTCGGAGCAACATTTCGGCCTTTCAGCTGGACTAGTGCCTCCCCATTGGGACGGCCCTGCGGTTCTGTGCGCTACCATGTTGCCTTTTCGTACGTGAATGTGGCTCTGTGTACCATGATGGAACAGGGCGTCACACAAGTAGTAGCTGCTCATTTCTTGCGGATGCAGCCCACAATGGTGAAATGTGTTTTGGAGTTCATGGCCTAATGGCTGTATGGGCTTGGTGATTTTGTTGTGCATTAAATTTCTATTCTGATATGGACCGTGTAGCGTTCTTCTTTGCGAGTGATGTGGCATAATCCTATTTGGGGAGCGATGTATTGTGAGGAGATCTGCATTGGGTTCCAGCTTCGGAGTTTAGTTGCGTGGTACTGTGCTGGGCGCGTTTGCCTACGAAGCCCAATGAGGTCAGGGATGGGGGCTGCCAATATGACTGTTTGAATGTTGTCATGCTCAGGGGCGGGGGATTGGGTTTTGTGTAACAGATGCCGGTCAGCCAGGTGGACTGGTGGAATGATGTGATTTTCGGAATATTGCTGGTCACAGGTGCCTGTGTTTGCGTGCGTTTCTTGGTGGGGGACTGTGGTCATGTCCATTGGAATGGCTTCTGTATTCGTGCCATCTGTGCCCTGCAGCTCCCATTGGCCCCTCTTGTGATTCTTTTGTTCGTTGGCATGCATGGGTGACTTGTACATTTCACTGGTTGCATTGTGACTTCATTGCACCTACGGGGAGTTGTACTTTGTGGGCAGGGAGCGGTGTACAGGCACTCAGTGGGGCCGTTTACGGTTGATTCGCGATGCCGTACTTCTCACCATGGCGGAATGGTACTTTCCGCCGTGCTTGATGGCGTTAGGTACATGTCCGCTAGGGTCGGAATTCGCGTACCCTTGCGCCATGGTGGTATTTACGGTCTGGCATGGCGCGCGCGTGCGTACTTGGTGCAGTTAGCGTTGGCGTTCACTTCGGTGTCGCCAATGGCTTCGTACTTTGCGGTGACGGGTCATAGTCGCACCGAGCGCTATTCGATGGCGGTATTGCATTTCCGCCATCGTTTTTCGATTTCCGCCAGGGTCGTAATGAGGGCCAATATATTTCACTGACAAGGGATAGAGAGTTCCACTTCAGGGCTACACTACATACATGTAAGAGAATTTATATTAGCATTTACAGGCCAAAAAGCCTGTAGACACAGAAGTATTTTTGTATAGATAAATATATTGTTGACACGGCTTCCTAGACTGATAGGTAAATTATTGAGAATACCTGATGAATTGATGAAATGGATGACGAGGAAGGACAGATTATCCCCATAGAAGTAGAGGCAGCAGTGGTTAGAGAGGAAAGGGTGGTTGTTCATGGGACAGATGATGAGGGAAGAGGATGGAGAGCAGTGATAGCTCTTGGCGAAGGATACAGACTAACAGACTTGACAGATGAGGAATTGTTCAGAGATGAGTATTCAGACGATGAATCAGTATTTTACATGAGTCTCCCTTATTGTATTCAAGTTGAGAATAGGGAAATACCAGAGAGAATGGTATTGATGAAAAAGAAACCGTCATTTTTCCAGGAAGATTTAGAGAAGGTGCCAAAGATCTTATGGACCAGCAGTCAATATGACGTGGATCTATTGAGTGCAGCAGGAGCAATTAAAATAAAAATCAAACCAGGATCAATGTTGCCACAAGCAAAACAGTACCCCTGTCCAGGGAAGCAGGCAAAGGCATATTTGAAACCATTTTTGCTTTAACACAGCAAGGAATACTGGTACCATCAGAATCACCACATACCACGGCTGTGTACCAAGTGAAGAAATCAACAGGGGGTCATGAAGATTTATTAAGGATCTACACCCTCTAAACAAAATTGTCGAAGCAGAGTTTCCGCTGGTTCCTAATCCAGCTACGATATTATGTAACATCCCAGCTGAAGCCAAATATTTAACATTTGTAGATTTAAAAAAAATGTGTTCAATTCCCTTTCATGGGGACTCACAAGATTTGACTTTATTTTCGTATAGAGGTTAGTGCTGGAAACATACAAGATTACCTCAAGGGTACTGTGAGTCCCCATCAATCTTTAATAGGGTTCTTGAGATGGACCTAGGTAATGTACAACTCGAGAGCACAATAATTCAGTACGTAGAAGACATAGGCCCTCATTCCGAGGTTGGTCCTAGTCATGGCGCAATTTGCGCCATGACTGCCACCAATAACGGATCTGGCACCGGCATGGTTCAATGGGGACTTACTGGTGTAGTCCGACCTTTGCGGGACCAGTAAGTCCCCATTGAAAATGCCATTCCCCATTCCCATTTGAACCCTCATAGAGCTCAATGGGAATGGGGAGGGCGCTAATAACGGGCTCGCGACTTGCAAGCCCGTTATTTGCGCCCTGGTGCCTTAACGGGTCCCATCCACAACGGCTGGTCAGACCAGCCGTTAATGGTGGGACCCGCTAAGGGACCTTGTAGTAGGGTGGTAAGGGATTACCGGCACCGGTCTCCTTACCGGTGCCCGGCATCCCTTACCGCCCACCTTGGAATGAGGGCTATAGTGTGCAGTGAGACAGAAGAAAGATGCAATGAAGGTTCAGTTTGACTAATGACAATATTGGCAGAGAAAGGATACAAAGTGGACAAAGAGAAACTACAATATTGCCAGGAAGAGGTCCTGTACATAGGACAGATAATCTCTCAAGAGGGGAGAAAGGTGACACCTGAGAGAGCAGAAGCGATCATGAAAACTCCAAAACCTGAGACAGTGAGGCCTATGTAATTATTGTAGGGCCTGGGTTTTTGATGACAGTACATATATTCAACCACTTTTAGAAGGACTCAATGAAGCACCCACCGATAGGTGAAAGTGAGATAACATGGACAAAAGAGATGACTGAAGGATTTGAAGAATTAAAAATGGCAATTTGTACAGCCCCTGTGTTAGGTATTCTGTCATGATCACTGTCTCATTCTAACACCACACACTCTCACTGCACATTGGGAACCAATGGAACGAGGGAAAAGGGAGGTTGGCCGCCTTATGGTGCACCTGGTCCGCATTTGTCCATCAAGTTGGCATGTGAGCTGCTTACATCGGAGTTCCCAAGATGGCTGAGAGTCTGCCAGCACGTTCCTTAGGATGCAGTTTAGCACGCAAGGGTGGGCTACTATTTAAGCCACACCCACATGTGCTTCAGTGCTTCACATTATTACTGCATAAGCAGCATAAGGCTTGCCGAGTTCCTCTGGGCCCAGCACCTGCAAAGAAGAAACACAAGGTTAGCGTGGGATGACTCCTTAATCCTTCCTTATGACCTGAACCACTCGCCAGCTGCTCCGCTCCTCTCGCATGCGGCCTTTGTCTTCTGAAGCAGCATCTGAGGCTTCAGCGCTCCTCTGCTAATCCACTGGCTCTGCATTTCTCCCTCTGATTCAGCCCTGCAATTTCCTCCTGGTCCGCCGGTATTGCAGCTCTCCCTTTGGCCCGACATTGCAGCTTTTCCTCGATCCGTGGGCTCGCAGTTCTCCCTCCGGTCCTGTCCCGCACCTGCAGGAGAAGAAAATCAAAAGCATATGAACAGGCTGAGTACAGCACAAAGCACTGGGCAGCACATTTATGAACGTAGTGATAAGTAACTGTGAAATCAAGAGTACAGACATTAAAAGGAACGTTGAACATCAGGAAAACAACATAAAGACATTTAAAGGAACTCTGAACACCCAGAACACGACGTACAGACATTTAAAGGAACGTAGAACATCAGGAAAAACAAAAACAATGGACATAAGACATTTTTCCCTCAATAAGCCACAGCATGCCTGGGCTTCTCCAGTGAGGCAACTGGAACTGAGGATAAAGACATTAAGCTATCTGACAAGCGCCCCTGCAACAGACAGCAGGATGGTGAGCCTCCTGCCTTCATACAGCAGCTGAGCTGTTTACCTGGGAATGTAAGGGAGTTAAGAGGGAAGGGGTCCACACAGGTCTCATACACCCTTAACACACTCACACTTGTTCTTGTTTTGAAACGTACAGGTTACACCGCATCAGACTTCAGCACGAAGGGTGGGGGTTATTCCAGCATAGCAGGACCACAGAGACACCAGAGGGTCCAGAAGCCCCTGCAAGGTACAAGGTAAGTGTTACAGATTCTGGATTATAATGAGGAGTTTTAATTATTCTCAAACTCAAATGGAAACGTTATGACAGCAGTCATCACACAGAAGACTTTAGGGCATGGACATAAACTATTAGCTTACTATAGTGGGATTTTAGACCCAGTAATTAAAGGGCATTACCCCTGTGAACAAGCGTTACCAGGTGCTGCTTTTGTAATTGAACAAGCTGCAAGTATTACAACGGGGTGCTCAATTATGTTATTTGTCGAGCCTTCCTTGTTTGCCATTTTGGAGAAACCTAAAAGCAAATTGACTACACAAAGAGTATCAGGGTATGAAGTGGTTATTTCAAACCCAGCTATCAAAAGTGTTAGATGCAGGGTAGTGAATCCAGCAACATTCATAGCAGAACCAGTAGGGAAGGAGGACTATGTACATGACTGCACAATGTATACTGCGTTTTATGATGGTATTCCCCATGTTAGAGAAAATGCTCTTGGAGGCAGGGAAATTCTATTAATTGATGGTTCTTCAAAAATATATCAAACGACAGGAGAAAGACATGCAGGATCTGCAGTAGTAAAGTTAAAACATGATGGTGAATTTGAAGTAGTGACAAGCGCAAAATTGCCTTCACATTGCTCAGCACAGGCTGCAGAATTAGTGGCACTTATCGCCGCACTCTAGAGATATGAGGATGAGAAAGTTACAATGTACTCTGACTCCACCTACGTGATGTCAGCCCTACATGCAGGATTGTCACGCTGGAAAAGGAGGGGTTTCCTCCACGCAGAAGGCACACCAGTGCAACATGCACCGCTATTGGACAAACCCATTAAGGTACTAAAGCTCCCATTGGCTATCGCCGTGGTCAAATTCGCAGCCCCTACTAAGAGGGCAGACATGATTTTGCGTGTTAACGAAGCCACAGATGTTGAATCCAAAAGAGCAGCGTATTTTCCAAATATTTCTGATTTTGAAGTAGAATATGTTGAAGAAATGACAGAACGATGTATGATGGTGAAGGATTGGTTTTAATATTTTATCCACTGTACAGTTAATTGAGCTGCAAGGTCGATCTCCACAGTAAGAGCAGGATTTCTGGAAATGACAGGGGTGTCCCCCACAGAAGCTAGATGGAGACAAGATTGTACTGGTAAGCCAGTTATTCCTCTAGTGTTACTAAAAGTGGCGATGGATCAGCTTCACCATCTCACACACATAACCAGAGAGAATCTTGCTGCCATGATTGCAGAAGATTGTTTTCCACCAAATTCGTTAGAACATATTGCACAGTTTATTGTGAACTGCATCGTCTGCCAGAAGTTCTCAGAGAACAGTGAGAGGAGCAATACCCAGACCCAATGGTCCTTTTCAGCATCTGCATATAGATTATGTGGATATGTTGCAAACATGCAATGACTATAGATACTTGTTGGTTGTTGTATGTCCCTTTTCCAAATGGATTGAGCAGGTCCATGTACGCACCCCGATGCCACATGTTCTACCAAATTTCTTGTATGTGAGGTGTTTCCTAGTGAGGTGTCTGCAAAGTCCTGCGGTCTGATAATGAGTTGCATTTTGTGAATGAATTGTTCAAACAGATAGCTCTTCTATTGGGTATAAAGCACACGTTTTCGCCTGCTTATCACCCACATGTATGGTACCGTGAGTGTATAAATGGACTCCTTAAAAAGAGGATAGCCATGATTAAGATGACTTTGAAGAAGGAATGGCTGCATTGCCTACACCTTGCTTTGTTTGTTTTGAGAAATCAGCCAGGCTAAGATCATCACCTAACTCCTCATGAGTTGGTGACTAGATGCTAGTACGCCTTGCTCCTCCCACTCAAAAGCGGATGCCCATAGTGTAGCAAAAACATTAGATGATGAGAAGCTTGATTATTTGACAAATATGAACCATAGTGTTTCTTTTATTGCCCAACAGATAAAAAATCAGAGGGAAGGGTCGAAGAAGATTGAAGAAGACAGCCAAACCGTTGATCCTGTAGACGTGCTGAAGCCACCTAGTTTGTACCCTGGTGACCAAGTGCTTGTTTCATTCGCACTTGTAATAAACCCCATTTTGAAGGACCGTACCTAGTAGACGGGGTCATTCCCACTGCTGTGAAGCTCGAAGGAAGAAGAACTTGGCTGCACCTGAATGAAATAAAGCTTTACAAAGGAGAGACCCTTACCCCTCCTGCATCCGCTGACAGTGAAGAAAGAAAAGAAGTTCAGCAAATGCAAATCAGATTGGCTACTAAGAGCCAGCAAAGAACAGATGAAGTAAAAACAATTTGAACTGTCAATTATTCCCAAGTTTGAAGGGAAACTAACAAAACTTTGCAGTGTTCAACAAAACAATTTATTTAGGCTAAAGAGACAATGCTTTGAAAACAGAACACGAAGAACGCACACAACACTTTATGCTGCCTGTAACGTTGTACACATTTCTGTATGCTGGTTTTGTATACATACTTCGATCTTATCCAGCTCTACTGAGATGACACGTTAATATTGTCAATTCTTTCAGAAATCCTAAAAACAGTCCTATTATTTTCAGGATCATCGTTGCAATCATATTACAATTTCTGTTATTAAAAAAGTATGGTTTATAAAAGTGACAGAAGCTGAATGATTGAATTAAAGAAAAATGGGAATCTTTCATTATGTAAGAAATACTTCTTGTTTATCTAACCTGCCATTGATGTAAATAGGATCTTGAGCTTTCTATATATGTGCTTATGTATCCTGTAACTGAAACAAATGCGTCCAGGCATGCCTGGGCTTGGCGCGCTATACATATAAATAAACTAAACTAAATTCCAAGGGCACGGGGTGTTTCACACCGTAGAGGTGCCATCACTGTGAGCACTGGATCATTAGGCCCTGCCACGCCCACCCTCTGCCTCGTCAAATCTGCACTGAAGGCCCGGCGGGGCCAAAACTCGTTGGCACTCAAGGGCGCTGGGTGTTTTGCACCATAGAGATGCCGTCACTGTGAGTGCTGGAGTGCTAGGACCTGCACCCCCCGCACTCAAATCTGCACTGACGGCCCTCCAGGGCCAAAACCCATGGGGACCCAAGGGCGTGGGTTGTTTGGAACCGTAGGGGTATTCCGCACAAGTAGGGCGTGTGGTGGAATACACTGAGTCCAAGTATTGGATTACTGGATCTTTGGACGGTAAGAGAAGAAAAGGTACACCACTGGAAGCCCAGTCTGAGGCCTGAACCAAGGTGAAAATGTCCCATAGCCAGGTGTGGAGGGCTGTCGTGGTAGGTGCCTGAGCACCTAGAACCCGGGTACGTGTGCACCTCTGGAACACCCTAATGGAGGTGTCGGAATCCTCATCCACTTATCCTTATCCACCACTTCTTTTTTGCAAACAGCTTGTCTCCCAGCCTACCATGCAAAACTATCACAATCGCGAGCAGACGACACCCGACTACGGAGCCAGCTACAACAAGACCGATAAGCTTATGATATAAGCAGCCATAGAAAGCATTGGCTAAACCAGAAGAAGGAATTGGTCGCAATTACTCAACAACTAATCAAGACTCCTAAGCATGGTACCACCAATTCGGTACTTAAGAACCACTGAAGTTTGCTCACTCAGGAACAACAACAAAGAGAAAAACTTCTTATTGATTGAGAATTAAGCAACATATCTGTGTGTCATAACTATGAAATGTACGCATGAAATATGAATGTGAATGAAATTGACACACGTAACAAAGTAAAAAAGTGCCTTGATAAAGCCGAAGGAAGTGCGAAACAGTAGCACGTGCAAATACATTTTGGCACAAAGGTTTTTGTTTTTATGAATGATACATCTTCCGCCAAAAAAAGTCACGACAAAGTAAAATAACGAAATTGAATACACTAAGTGAATAAACTTGTGTTTATATAATGAATGTGGAAAAAAGTGAATAAAATGTAATACTGTATGAAAAACACTAACAATTCTGTACCTCACAATCATTATAGAATTTAAGAATTAGTGAGGACAATTAAATCAATAAGTGCACAGGCTCACATAGGAAAAAACCTTCTCTTACCACGCAAAAACACCCTGAACTTAAGTCTGAGCGTAAGATATTAACCGTAAGAAGAAAAAACGGGTCTTGCTTACGGAGCCATGCTAGGGAATATGCCATCAACATTGACTCTGTTTCCAGGGAAGCACCCAGATGCACTTTTAATTTTACGGGGGAGGCGAGTTCTTTCATAAAAGGGATCCATCACCTCCTGGGGTTCAATCAAGACGTCCTGGAAGGAGTAACAGCTGTAGCAGGCGACCACCTTGGGGGAGAAACACTGAGTTGCCTGGGTGGCATGCCTGCTCCGAGCCAGGAGTAAGCCCTAAAGTCAAAAACCGGTAGCGCCATATGAAAGCTCGACTATCACTGTCAGAATACCTATTTGCACAGACTTTGCCAAAGTCACAGTCAAAGCCACAGCCAATGCATTTATTTATTTATTAAAAAATCATGTATACCGTGACACATGCCTTTGGGCACCAGCGGAGATGATCTCCTGCTCCACATTTCAGCTGAAAAAGAGAAATAACTGCTGCCAGTGGTGGCTGATGCCACAGGCCCCACCCCTAGCTGCTTCCCTCATAGACATCATGGGGTGGCATCTAAGTCCCCCTCCATGAACACTTATCTGGTGACTGATTCCCTGTGTGTGCCCACTTCCACTCCAGTTTATGACTAGCCCATACCGCACCTTGCTCTTTAGTTCCAAAGGATACGGAGGTGGATGACATGATTGAAGATACGTTCTCCCCTAATTTTACATGTAGCACCTGGAGTGAGAACATGTTGTCTATGCGCTCAGGAATCAGCTCCTTCCTCCGACTGATGCCGCTTAGGGCTCCTAAGCCAAACAACCTGGGCACCCAACTCACCTCTGACTCACTTGCCAAGGAAGATCATACTGCTCGGGGATGTAACTTCGAAAGGGTGTTCTCTGGATTAGCAGCTATTAAAAAACTATTACTAATCCTGATTGAGTCCCAGGGGTGGGGAGGAGGGGTGCCCATGTTTATTTTCCCAGTGTTTCATCTGTGGCTTCGGAAATCCATAATCCTTCATCAGAATGCCCCTTTAAGCTAATCGCACCCGGGCAATTGTACAACAAAGAGAATGCTGATAGCCATAACTAAGACCATGCAAGACTCTGTTTGGGTATTGCCCCTTTTGAGCACAATGCTCAAACACCTATGTTGCAGCCCCAGCTCGAGCAGTTACCATACCACAACTCGTCTAGCGAGGCACCCATTGCATATTTAAAGCACAATGTTATGAAGGACCGTGAGCCTGGCACAAGAGGAATCCAAGGCCATAGGCTGAAAGATCTTAGAGCATACAGACACTGTCTGAGGAAGAGCATGACCAAGTGCTATGGGGATGTAAGAAGTGCCACAGTATTCCTCCCTCGAGTTCCCAAATTGTCTGCCAATAAGCGTGAACCAAGGGATGCTCTCTCAAATAAATGCCTACACTGGCTTAGTACTGTTAGGGTCTGTGCTTTTGTATCCATTGAAGACCTAGTGGGCTGCCACAGACTGTCCAGTGAAAGTGAAAACCCTTATGATTCTGTAAAATTGGTATTCCGGGACTAAAGAGTGTCAGGTTCCTGTTACCTTAGTCACTGTAAACTGTAACCTTAGTCACTTTAAACTGTAATTATTTCATGTTTAATATGTTCACTACATGTCAGGTGATCAGTTTCCTTAACTTTCATTATATTAGAGGGAGAGTGCCCCAATCCAGCATGGTGCTGAGAAAGCTGGACATTGATTGGGCAGGAGGAAGGAGCAAGATGATTGGAGGTTTAAGGGGCTTGGGAACAGTGAGAAGGTTCTAAACTGCCTTTAATTGTCCTACTTTAAACAGGAAGGTCATGTTTATATTGTGTCCCAGAGTATAAGGCCTTTTAGTACCCCTTGTAATTTTGATCAGGCTGTTGGTGCAGGTTTGATGGAGGAGCTTCGTGGGACAAGACAAGCGAATAATTTGGTGGGAGCACTGCGCTCTAGTCCCCTTTGAGAAGAGACTTTCTTATCAGTAATTGTTTCCCAAGACAAGTCAAGAAACTGATTTTCAATATGGCGCTTTGAAGTTCAATTTAGTTTAGGTATTTAGTTAGTGTTTAGGAGATTTCATCTGAGCCTGCCTTTTGATAAAGAAACTGTTCCTTATTGGTGTGCACGTTAGTTTCTCTAGTTGCGCCTCAGACCCGTTCACATCCGAGCAGAGTCACGTACCTGAGAAGTTCAAGGAGGTGCTTATGAAAGTTTCATGCGTGGTGGCAAGTGAAAGTTGGTTGTTCACTGCTCGCGTGCGCATGACAAGAGATAGTAAACAAGCTGAGCACGCGCGCAGCGGTTGTTTATATATTTTCGTAACCCACCGGCACGCATGCTCTTTCAAGACGTATCTCTAGCCTACACATGCGCAATGGGAAGCGTAGTTAGTTAACCGCTACCCGCGCATGCTCAATGAAAGGTATTGACTAGGAGCAGGCACAGCAAAGGGAAGTTCTTTTTAATAAACTTCGCCCGTGCGCATGACTGGGAGACTAGAGTCTTTTTTCCACGTGAGAGAAGGCCAACTGTGAGAGAACAGAACTCTCGGAAGAAGTCTCTCATTTTGATGAAGTTAATTACTTTACACACATTTTGTTTCTAATGGCAGGAGAAAAAAAATTCCTAAAAAGTTAAGATAGTAATTTGGTACCAATTGCATTTAGGCAATAAGGAACAAAGATCAGAAGGAGTAAGAGGAGTCAGAAGACTTTTTATTGTAGAGTTAACAGGGAAATTCATCTTTGAACTAATAAGTCAGTTTCAGCTTGGGAAGATAGTATGTCACAGTGGTTTGTAGTGAATGCAATTATTTTGGGGAGTGACTTTTAAAGAAAAGACAATTTGGAACTGCTAACATTGCTTCCTTACTTCCATGATAGAGACACTCATTCATCCTGTGAATACAACATGCTTGCCAAGGAAATTAATTCCTGAAATCAAGAATATCTTGAAGTCCATTTTAGTGATGACAAGTTACTACTTCCTTCTGTGTTTTCTGCTACCAAGAAGTTTCTTTTGTGGATGAGATAAATTAAGACTTCAAGCAGAAGAAACTTCTATTCAGGCCTTCTGGCTCTCCACGCAGGCAAAACAGGTATTCCACTTTTCAAGGTGTAACCGTAGGGGTGATTCTGGTAGAAAGAAAATAATACTTCTTATCGTTGTCCTCTGCAGGTGCTCGGCTAATTGAAGAGTATGACCTGTGTCCTTTCTCATTTTCTCCACTTCCCCGTTCCCTGGGGGTGTTGAGACTTCTGCTGTAACTCATCAGTTGTGGACTACACATCTCGGGAGGACTGTGGGGCTCAGCAGCTCCTGTGGACAAGGATTCCGGACCTGGCTGAATGTGTCCTTGAAGATCTGGGTGTCATGGTCGGACTGTGAACAGTGGGATTGCAATCAGCCGTACCCCTATTTGGCAACTGGGGGCCCACTTGGAAGGATTATAACTAACTATGCTTTATCTGTTGTGAATCTCACTCCCCTGGGGACAAGGCCAACAAGAAACTAATTTGGTTTGGTTCATGGTTACCTGCACTGCGTTCCATTTGTAAACAAGGGTTTTTCCTGTCTTTCGAATTATTGTCCTTAGTGTGCCCATGGCTACTAATTTTCTTCTTCTTTCTTTTTGATGATATGATGTATTTTGGAATTCTAAGAAATGTCTTGTAATAGGATGCACTTTGATGGCATGATGGCTGAATAAAGTTCTTTGATGATGAATATTTAAGATACACATTGCCAGCAAGAAGGCCGCTTACTGCACAGGATACAATCGACACATGAATTCTTTTGCAATACTTCTTGTAGCTACATTTTGTACAATGTGTTCTCTTTACTTACTTATCCTTATAGTATTTCATGAAATGATGTCTTATAATTTAAATGAAGTATCCAACAATGAGACATCTCTTTCTATACCTAACAAAAGCACAAGTGATATTTTCCCTGAGATTTCCAAACAAATTAAACAAGTAAAGAGGGATGTTTAAGAAAATGATCAGGATATAAATACGTACCGTGATAACTGAGCCCATTTAAAAAATAACATGTGATATGAACACATGAGTGATGTAGGGAGGAGAACATTGTATGAGAGCTGCTATGTATGTTCTCTCATCCATGAGCATAACCAAAACATTTATTTCAAGAGAATTACCTGTACATGAAGCGAAGTGTCTCAGCCATCTAGCAACATACATGACAAGAGTACAATTTAAAGGGGAATGTGCAACCTTATGATGGATGTTAAAGAGAACAATCCCATCTGAAGATGTTTACATAAAGACACAGAAGATGGAAAAGGACCTGAATTGGAAGAGCAGAGTGCTTCTGTACTCATTTAGTGGTCTGACTGGAGGAGAGATAAGGATTGTTGAACAAAAGAGACTGAATTGTGCAGACACATGGGAAACATCAGGATTGCTAGGATGCTGGGAGAGACCTCAGCCAATGATATATGGACAAGTATCCAGGAGTACAGAATGGGAAGCAGGCATGTTGGCATGCAGTGCATACTTATTGATGGCAGCACCAATGAAGGTAGTGCAACTAGGTTACTGTTATTGTTCTTTTATAACACGCTTAATACCAATGAGTGGTTTTTAAGCACAGGATCGCGATTCGAACCTTTGTTACCCTGCGTTGTCTTGCTTCCAAGACAAATGCGTCACCCCTGAGCTATCCTTCCTCCCTGGTGAATGATGAATGTCTTAAGGACTGGGCCAAATATGCAAAGTTACAAACATGGGTTGAAGATGAAGCAGGACCGATATCTATACTGCCCAAGAAGAATGCAACACTCTGTTTAAAAAACAGGGTTCTGCCCAAAGTTGGAGAAAATACAGGATGCCAGCTAATAATTGATCTGCCAGGAACGATAGGAGAAACTGTTGTATTGATGGACCACTATTGTGCCTGTGGATCCAAAGCTGATATGAAGCTACCTAAAAGTTGGGAAGGAATATGTTCTATAGTGATAATACATGTTTCTGCTTTGGTGATCCCTCAAAGTGATCTCCACATAGACAGCTTACGAAAATGGATGCACACCAAAGGAAGAAGAGGCCGCTTAACCTCACCAGACAGAAGAGAGAGAATTACTTTTCATAAAAATGAATAGAAGCATACATGACATTAGAAATTAGCATAAATTGTTCGATTGGGCGGCATTGATATTTACAGCCATATTCCTGCCAGGAATTCAAGCTACCGCGAATGCCAAGTGGCTACACATCACCAGATGGCAGCTGCTACAATTAACATGACAATAAAAGGATTTAATGTGATTAAAGAATAATCGCGGGCCATCAGACTCATGACCCTGCAGAACAGGTATGTCTTGGACTTAACTACAGCAATGGAAGGAGGCGTGTGAGCAAAAACCAGGCCTTCTTGCTGTACCGACACACGAAGGAGAAAATGGCCACGGAGCAAGGTGGAGAAAATGGAACCCTGATAGAAGCAATGACTATGCTGTCAACTCGAAAATGGCGGAAGAAGTAGGTGAGAATGAAGATGAGGATTTCTTTTATGGTGGGTTTCAACCTGGATGGCAAATGCCTTCAAAATGTTGGGAGCAATATTAGTGCTAGTGTTTCTGGGATTCTGTCTTAGAAGAATAATCACAGACAATGCAAGAAGACAGCAAAGAAAGCTATTGGAATTAAGATAATGATCGGTGTCAGTGCTGTAACTGATGAGCACATACAGACCGAAAGCACTACCCAAGGATCATAAGAACTATGTGTGACGTTGGATATTCTGTCAACCAACTTGGGAGTGTTGCCATATGACCTGGAGTGTGGATGAACACATCAAGAATGTAGGTGACCACTGGCATAGCGGGGGCCCCTGCAGGCCCTGTGGTGTAGGGGGCTCCATTGCCACATGCCCTAGAAGGGGGGCCAATTGGAATTCAAAAAGAAATTGTTTCTTTTTGAAGTCACTCTGACTTCATTAAGACATTCTTCATAAAGGCAGTGTCACTTCAACAAGAAACTATTTATTTTTTAAGTTTGATGGCTACCTCCCACCCCATGACATGGAAGCCTCCAGGCTGGAGGCCTCCATGTCATGGAGTGGGGGAGCCCCATGACTCCAAAAAGAAATATAATGACTTTTGAAGTTACTCAGCCTTCATAGAGAAATTATTTCCATTCGGAAATAATTTCTTCATGAAGGCAGAGTAACTTCAAAAAGAGACCATTTCATTTTGCAGTCATAGCCCCCACTCGCCCACCCCATGCCATGGCGGCCTCCAGCTTGTCTGCTATGACAGGAACAAACTTGCTGCTGCAGGGAGCTGAAGGCCTCAATCCCTGGACCAATGGATTGAAAAAACGGTAAGAAAATGCATTTTGTTTAAATGTGCATGGATGTAAGTGTGTGTGTGTGTGTATGGGTATCATTTAATGTCTATGAATTCATGATTATGGGTGGCTGCCTGGGTGTGCATGTATGAGTGTATGGTGTGTGAAACAGGCATGTTATCAAAAGAGACACAGACTCAAGTGTTAAAGTTTCAAAACCTTTATTTACTATAATGCTGGGGTTGGTGCAATACCTAACTGGCCCTAACTCTTAAGGGATGGTTCACTCAATTGATGTTTCTGAGGGCTGGCGATGTCCGAAAGTCCAAAACAAAATATGTCTGTCTCCAAACCTAAGCTTGAACTCACTATCTGATCAAATGTGGTAGGAAGTCTATGTAAAGGAACAATATTGATTCAAAAAGAAATATATACCAAGGATGGTTTCAGGTGGTCTTCTCACCAGGTGTGTCTTGGTCAGTATCATCAAAGTTCAGCACAATCAAAAAGAGGTTGTTTGTTAGCTCTTCTCCACAAAGTTCTGGCACTCTTTTCAAACAACTCCCAATGTATTTAGTTCCTAGGGATCCCCTTCCCCAAGCTTCAATCCTTCCAAGTTTTCAGACCAAACAAAAATATACGTAAAATGTACGTTCTTAATTTTCCTGCTATGTAAATTGTTATTCTAGTGCTGATTAAATCATGATTAAAATGTGTATATTTAAATAACGTATCTGGTATAATAAAATCCTTTGATACCTCTTTTTCAAAAATTGTACCCTCTGGACTTTCTTTCCGAGACTATTATCAAACAGAAATATATAACACAGTTTCTTCCAGGCTTCTCAGGGTTCCCTTCCCCAGGCCTATGCCCCTTCAGTTCCAAACACAACTTCAGTTTAACAACACAGTTTCTCTTTGCCCTCTCCGTGTTCCTTTCCTCAAGCTTAGGCCCCTTCAGTTTTAAACACAAAATTCAACTTGTCAAATAAGAATTCACCTTGGTTAGACTTCTTCGGGTTCGCTTCCCCAAGCTCAGGACCTCTCAGCTCAAAACACGAGTTCAGTTTCAAACACAAAATTCAACTTGTCGACATTTGCCTTTCTCTTATTTACAGTTCCTTTCACACACAACCTTCTCATGGGGTATTATCAGAGACTTTAAAAAACACAAGGTCCTTTGCTCCTCCTAAGCACGACCACTCTGATCTTTGGCCCATCTCTGTATTTCCTGTACATGCTTTCCTTCTATACTTTCCCCTTTCAGGTGCTTCCTGCACCCCTTTGTTATCTTCCACTTTGTTGTGCACACTTGCACCTCCTTTGTCGTTCTCTTCTCTTGCCTTGCTGTATTCATGGCACCTTCCATTGCCTTCACTTTCTCTTCACTGTGCCTCTTGCCCATTCACTTCCTTGCTTTTGTGCACCTTTACACCTGTCATTTTCCTTTCTGTGCCTCTTGCACACTTGTTTCACTCTCCGGTGCGCACTTGCACCTCTACTTCACTTTGGGGTGACTTGCACCCTTCTTATTTACTTTCAAGCCTTTTTGCTTCTGTTCCTCTCTCTTTAGTGCTTCGATGCCCACTGGCACCTTTTCTTTACTTTTGGGTCACTCCCACCCTTCTTATCTATTTTCAAGTCCTTTTCTTCCTTCACGCTCAGTGCCCTTCTCTCACGTTCCATTCACTTTCTGTTATCTTTCTTGCTTTCTGCTTTGTGCCACTTGTAAACTCTGTCTTTCTCCCTTGCCGCTCCAGCTAGCCGCACACTCCCGAGTTGCTCTCGCTTTCAGGCTTGAAACTCACTGGGTAGCGTTGCGCTGGTGAGCGGTCCTCACTGGGCAAATGGGATCAAGGTCAGGGTCTCACAACCTGCCCCTCAGACCCCTTTGGAACCGGCACACGTCCCAAGGGAACAAGCACTTCTCCATGCGCCGCCAGCAGGACAGGGCTGCCTCAATCCGGCTCCCTGGAGACATGGCTCCCTAGCCACGATGCAGCACCTCACAAGCACCGGGCCAGCATCTCAGCACGCCCTCTCCTCTGGATCCTCCAGGCTGCTCTCCCTTCAGCTCCCTGCTCCTTCACTACTCGGCTTATTTCCGAATACACAGCTCTCTTCCCTGATTCTGCAAAACCACACCTTTTATATTTAAAACAAGAGTCAAGTGGAGTCAGTGTGAGTAGTCTGTGTGAAATTCCTGATCTTGCCTGGCCATATTAATGGGATAACCCAATGGTAGTAGGTGGCAGTCTTCCTTTTTTTCGGAAGGTGTTTCATGCAGGTCATCCTCACTTCTCTCAGTTGCCTCTTCTTTTTCCCCAGTATTTCTTGAAAATGGGAATGGGGGGGATGGAATGGGATTGCAAATATTCCATGAAAGCTGAGGAAGGGGTTTCAGATGGAAAATGGGGAGAGGGAAAATTGAATTGCTATTGATAGTTACTATAATTTACCAGAATACTGTTCGGAGATCGACAGCGGAGATAGGAACATTCTCTAGCCTTGGTGTACGTAACTCTTTTCTTCCTCTTACTTGGACCATGAATAATGGGCTTTGAATTTGGAGTAATAAGACCTGCAACAGGGCTAAGAAAGTCAGAATACCCCAGGGACTTCTTCTAACTGCCTGATAGTCTCGTGGGTATGTCACACTCTACCCCCGGTCTTACCTGTTTGTCCTTTGTCGCTTTCTTCTTTGAAGGTTTCTCTGTCTTCCGGGATGTCCGGGACTTGTACAGGTAAGGCTGGTGGTCCTCCGTATCCAGCGTGGAACGAGAGCAGACTCAGAGGAAGACAAGAGTTCAGGATTCCAGGAAGGTAAGAACAGTCAATGTCCGGGAATAAGTGCGGAACCAGGGAAGGGAAGCACTACTCAATATTTATTGAGATGGAGTTGCGAGCGCGCAAGCATGGAAGGGGGGCCCAGGAAGGAATGCGAGGATGGCCTCGGAGAAGGCAACAGGCCGCTTCAATAATCCAGGAAAGAAGAAAGGGGAATATGGATGGTATCGGACAACGATACGAGGAAAGGAAGGGAACGATGAACACACTAGCTGCGAACTCGAAAAGGAGCGTTGAGACGCGCAGCGCCGTGAGATGGAGTTGCGAGCGCGCAAGCATGGAAGGGGGGCCCAGGAAGGAATGCGCAAATGGCCTCTGAGAAGGCAACAGGCCGCTTCAATAATCCAGGAAAGAAGAAAGGGAAATATGGATGGTATCGGACAACGATACGAGGAAAGGAAGGGAACGATGAACACACTAGCTGCGAACTAGAAAAGGAGCGTTGAGACGCGCAGGGCCGTGGGTGTGTACCCGTTTTCTAGGAAGCCAGGGCTCTGGCATAAATGCTAGAGCGCAGCGTGGCTGATGCGCCGGCCTTGTTGAGAGGAGAACGGCTCCAGCGGTACGGTGCACCATGGACCAGGAAGTCCAGAAGGGCCGTAAATGGCGAGTCACGACAGCATGCTCATGTTGGAGAGTGGTTCCCATGTTCACTCTGAGGGCATTATTTTGAAGTACCTGTAGTTTGTTCAGATTGCGTTCTGACGTGCCGATAAAGAGAGTATGGGCCTCATTACAACCCTGGCGTTAAGGGGTTAAACCCTTAACGCCCGATTCACACTTTAACGTCTGCTTTTTGCAGGCATTAAAGTCCAACCCGCTAAGGGACCTTGGTGCTTATTACGGCACCGTAATTTATGGTGCCGTAATTAGCGCCTTCCCCATTCCCATTGAGCCCTATGGGCCAAAAATGGGAATGGGGAAGGGGCCATGGTGAATGGGGATTTACCGCCCAGCCAACCTTGGAATGGGGTGGTAAATCCGCCATCCACCATGGCGGAATCCGGCATGGACCATGGTGCTAATAGCACCATGGTCCAACGCCAGGGTTGTAATGAGGCCCTATTACAGTAGTCGATTTTTGAGAGCACTAGCGCTCTGGCTAGTGTAATGCAACTGGAAGGTGAGAGGAAGGGTTTGCAGGCGTTGATAAGCTTATTTGTATAAGCTGTGGATGAGGCTGTGGCGTTCACCTGTCTTTTGAGTGAGAGAGTAGAGTGTAGATAGACCCCAAGGGTTTTAATTTCTTTGGCTACTGTGATTAAGTTACCGTCTATGTTGATAGAAGCGTAACAGGGGTCTAGTTTGTTTAGCCGTGGTTGGGAGCCGACCAGGAGGAGCTCAGTTTTCTCGTCGTTGAGGCATAAGCCGTGCTCTGCCATCCAGGCTTGGATCTCCAAGTAGAGGTTGTTGATCCTGGTGGAGTCCTCATCATAGCATCCTGATAGGGTGATGAGAACCTGGGTATCGTCAGCATAGTTTGTAAATGTGACACCCAGGTTATCTAGGCGGTCGAACAATAGCTTAGTGAAGATATTGTATAGGGTTGGCGAGACGCACGAGCCTTGAGGGACGCCACAGGTGATGGGGATGGGGAGTGCTGAAGCCCCCGGGGAGAAGACCCGGGTGGTTCGGTTGGCTAGGAAGGACTGGATCCAGGCAGTCGCCTGGTTAGAGAAGGCCGCTGAGGTCGTCAGATGTTCCGTGAGGATCTGATGGTCGACGAGGTCAAAGGCTGCTGATAGATCTAGCAGTAAGAGAATGGCTAGATTACCCCTGTCCTTTGCCTTGTCCATCTGGATTTGTAGGTCCAGTAGGGCTGACTCTGTTCTGTGCCTTGGCCTGAAGCCGGATGTAATCCTTCCAGAGATCAGAAGATAGTATTTCTGTACGGACCTTTTCCAATAAGGAGTTGGCTTGAGCCATGAACACTGTGTCAGGGAACATCCTTGGAAAGGCGCGGGCCTCCACTGGCTCGTAATCGGGGTGCCTGGATAAAGCATCAGCAATTACGTTGTTCGTTCCTGGGACATGATGTATGCGAAACTGATACTGGGTGAAAAAATAGGCCCAACGAGCTTGCCGACTGTTTCTGCATTCCAGGGATTGTAGAATTTGTAGATTTCTATGATCGGTTCGCACTTGAATAGGAAATGCGGCGAGTGTGTTGTCCGTGTTGTTTCCCTGATTCACTGAGGAGCAGCAGTCTATCTTTTCTTTGTACTGGCGTGGAGGTGGAGCGACCAGTACAAAACATACATTCACACGCGGAGCGTCGCGGAGTGCGGTGAGTGTGTTGTCCGTGTTGCACGGGGGCACTGAGCTCTGAGCCCTGATGGTAATTCAATATAAGCAACATTCCGGGACCGGAAGTTTTCTTGCTACACAACTCATATCTATGCCGGGTCCCAGCACCTCCGGACTAGAACACACGGCATATGATGAAGCAGTGCTGATTCATAACACGAGTCCAGATGGTGGAGTTCATCCACCAACACGGCAACAGCGACGAATTTTAGCCCCGGAGGAAAGGAGTCACCGGAGCAAACGGCCCTGCCCCCACCGGTAAGTGCCCGTGTTGCACGAAAAAAGGACTTGTGTTTCAACTATGTCCACTAACTCTGATGTTTTTCTAGACTACTTGGGTAACAGCTCCCCAGTACCCCTGACACCTACCCCGCTTATTCCATATATAATCACCGATCTGGTGGGTAACACGGATAAGGAGGCAGTCATAGAGAGATCGAGAGGTACTAAAACATCTGTGGGCATGACCACTGGGGTGGACACGAGTGGGGCCACGTGCGTGGAAAATGTGGAAGTGGAGGCGAATAAGTCCACCAGTCCTATGTGTTCTGGCGTTACGCGGACTAGAGAGACATATGGACTACCCTCAAACAACGTGGGAAATGCTGTCCAAAGCACCCTGACTCCCCAATCCTCGGCTTGTCAAGCCGATACACTTACCAACAATTATGACACCAGCGACACAAATGTGCACGGCCCTGAGACTGAAAAGCCGATAAACTCCCTAAATCTACCAACAGGAGAGTTGATTTGGGAAAGCGTAACGCTGGAAAATAAAATGATCCTATAGATCGAGCTTGACAACTTTCTTGATGCAGGCAAAAGCTTTCATTCACTGAGTGGAAAATCACCAACAGATCAAGCAGGGAACCCACAGACATGTACTGATTGGGATAACGCGAACTGCCTGAATGAGGAAATGGGCAGTCCCACGACTGGTGCTAATAGGCGTAGCTCTATTGTGGTCGTTGACAAGGTCTTAAGCGACTTAAAAGAGCTCAATGCAAAATTTGAAAATTTACATCATCCTGAACCAAACTTAGAACAACCTGCAGAACAACCTGCAGAGTACCCAAATGTGGATAGCCCACATGATCAGTCGTGTGGGGTTCAAGGTACCAAACCTAAGAACCTAGCACAAGTACAAACTCCTAATATCAGGCAGGATATCAGGCAGGATGAGAAACTGTATTCGTGGCTGCGCCCCTTGGTGAAAAGGAAGAGATTGGAATCTTTAACGGAAGAGTATGTTCCGCATTCAAAAAAGAGATTAACCAAGGAATTACAAATTGGATCTCCTTCCTTATTCTCAGCTGCTAATGACTTCTCCGAGCCACCAACAAAGTCCCAGACATTCTGGGGGGAAAGATATAAACGGCCATGCCACAAACGCCAAAAGCCAACCCAACCATTAGCACAAACTCTAGCCAAAAAAATTGCTGAAAATCTGAACAGAGTAATAATGGCGCCTCACACCATATCCTTGGCACCTTACATGAAACTTTACGAACATCTGAACGACAATGCCAAGGATCAGACAACTCTATTAGCCATGATGAACACTAAAATGATGGCAATAGAGCAAGAACTAACATCGACCAAGCAAATTTTGGCCAATGAACATGCGAAATCTGAAATTAATGTAAAGGTAATATTGGAGCACACCAAGAACAGTGCAACAGACAAGTGCCTGTTTGCTGAAGTTGCCAGAGAAGCAATTGCCCTGCTGAAATCATCTAATGTGAAAATGCCAACTTTGGATGAACACCACGCAACCAACGATCAGAGAGGAATCGCAGGTGAAAAGATGTACACAAATTCCAAAGAGAAAACAACCACAACAAAAGGAAATGATGGTACAAAAGGTGAAACACAGTAAGGAAGTGGAAGACAAACGACCATCAAAAGAGCAACAAAGTGGAAGTAGTGTACGCAAGGCGATTACGGGAACCATGCCGTCTGAACAAGTGGCAGATGAAGCAAAACAGTCAACACCTTCCAAACAACTGCCCATTACGATCCCAGATCATGACTTGAGTCCGGCTGCACTGGAAACAGGGGTGAAGAGCGATACTCCTTGTCCAGCTGATACGGTAAATCAAACAGGCCATAATAAGACCCAAAGCCTACCCACTCAAGGGTCAGCCAACGAACATGACTGTGTGGAAAATAGCGCAAAGGATATTTGTCTCATAGAAGAAGTATTTTCAATCTTCAACCGAAATAAACTGAATGTTGCCACAAAGAATGGCTCAAATCACATATTGACAGAAAAGAAATCTAAAAACATGAGAAAAAGGAAACCTCAGCAAAAATCACAGGTGCGAACGTTTCTAAGAAACATCAAAGGATTCAGTATCACAACAACTTGTGATAAGACACATAAAGGGCTAATAAACCCCAATACGGAAAAGAGTGAAAAAACGAAAGCCAATGAACAAAAAAACCATAACATGTCTGGTGAGGATCACTCTAAGAAAGACGATAGCATCCCTGGAGATCTGCTAAACGTTTCGATTTATGAGGACTACGAAGAAGAGCTAAGTGAAACGGTACCGCCCACAGCCACTGACACATATGTGGCTTCTCAACTGCCCTCGGCAAATATAAATATAGATCTATGTTCACCTGCAAATGGCAACAAGGGGTCAGCTGAGTCGCCACAAAATAAGTATCCAGCAACAAAATCGATTGCCCCGGAAACAAGGGTACCCACATCTAGCAACCAAAGGACGGTGACTGTGGATGTAAAAAAGCAGGAAGAAATCATCTCGATACCTTCAACTATTAGCTGTGAGAAATTCCTCACCCTAGAAGCTAAAAGAATTCGAATCGCTAATGAAAAAAGATCTATGACCAATGAACTGGTCGGAGTATCACCCAATTATGATCCAAAGAATGATAGACAGGAATTCCACACATTGGAGTCAAAAAGAACTCTGATTCATGCAGTGGAACTTAAAGAAAGCCTAAATGCACGAGCAGTGAAGCATAATAGTGAATCACCTAAACAGGAGACAAACACAAGAAGAACAGATAACTGTCACTCTATAACAAGGAAGATAAAATTTGATTGCTATAAACGTGGGGCAGAGTTATCAGATGCATCAGCAAAAAAACAAACTAATCGTCAACCCAAAACAGATAATGATCGGAAGAAATTGGGAAAATATCTCATACGGCTTGAACAAATTGAAAACGAAAAAGATGCTCTGATACTGAATCGGAATAATTTGATGTTGTTACTTCACCACATACCGCAATTAAGGACGGTGGCCTCTGAGGACATTCAAATTGTGGAATTTGAAGATGAAAGTGAGCACGATCGTGTTATTCTACACATAGCATCAAAAGTTATCTGTCACTCACTACTAAATAGTAGCATCACTTTGAATTCCCTGGGGTTTGACATTACTGAAATTAATAAGAGCAATGGGCCGGAGGAGCCCAGGAAACGTATGTGCTCCTCAGATGGCCGCTTACCTGCAATCAAAAGCCCCCTCAAGCAAGGGAGAGTATGTAAGGCCACGTGTAAGAAAAATGAGTCGCCCCATCAGGTGAGTAAGGACAAGCAGGCCTTTGAAGATGAAAAGATCAAACTAACGATCAGTAAGATCGACAAAGTTGTCCAGGTAAGCTGTCCCGAACCCAGTGAGGAACAAGACTGGACCTGGGTTGCCCAAACCATCAATTGTTGTAATAAGAGCTAATGCCAGAAACCATGTCAACAATAGGAGATCTGTATTGCCTTGTGGAATACTAGAGGCCACAGGCATTTGTTCGGTGAAATTCCAATGGATTTAAAAGACGTGGATATTCTGTGCCTACAGGAGACCTGGCTTTTGCATCTGCCTGTATCTGACGGCTTCGAGATTGCTTTTAATACTGCAATCAAAGGAGGCAAAGGACGTCCAATGTCGGGGCTGCTCACACTTGTTAAACTTGGAAGCGGCATACGTATTTTATCAGCAAGAAACGTATCAGCATATATACAGGTAGTCGAGATTAAACTGCCGATACAGCAACCCAGAAATGCAAACCAAATAACACTGATAAACGTCTATTGGCAACATACTGCGATGCAGACAGAAACATTCTTGGAACTAGTCACGGAAACAATCTCGAATATCAAAGACAATGGGACAGAATCCAAGATTTTGATCTGTGGCGATCTTAACATAAACTGCCTTACAGATGCCACCAGAACTGACCGTGCAAATGTGAAAGAGCCCAGTGATCCAACTGTCTCTGCATGGCTACAAGAAGTGAAAGCATGGAATTTGAAGATACTTAATGGAGAAACACCAGGTGATATTCCGGCACATTTGACTTGGAAAAGGGACCAACAACAGTCTACCATCGACTACATGTTTGTGTCAGAGAGAATGAAACAGGATATTGCTCGCTTGGACATTATTGAAATGGAGGCGAGCGATCACTGTATGCTAAAAACAACTCTGAAGATTCACCATGCAAAAGGAAAAATCTCCTATCAATGTACAAACCTGACTGTGGCGCCAGGGCGCAATCGACTACAGCTTACCCAAAATAAGTTAGAAAAGTTGAAAAAATCATTGGAGAATAGGCCAGCCATAGGGAAAATTGAATATACAGCTCTCTTGGAAATGTATCGAGAGAAGCAAACTGTGAAGCCACGACCTGACTTCATAAAATTACATACATGGGATCGTGAGATTGTCGTCAAAAAGAAAGAGCTGAGCAAAGCACTGAGAAAGCTGAAAAGAACCAATACTTGTGCTAATTGTGAAAGAAAGACGAAACAAATGAGACAAATCTACAAGAATTGGTTGATCAGTCATAAACATGTTATGCTACAAAGAGATGCAGAAGTAATGATGGAAACAATAGCCAAAAGGAATACCAATGCATTTTGGACATACTTGAACAACATAGCGACACCACAAGAAGCTATAATAAAAAATATGGTGTCGGAGAAAGATTGGGTCAAACATTACTCTGACACATTTTACAACAACACCATAACATGCAGCAAACCATCCAATCTGAGCAATGACTGGTCTATGAAAATAGACAAAGAAGACATATATAAAAATATCATGAGACTCAGCACATCCAGAGCCCCTGGACCGGACGGGCTTACCAATCAAATGCTAAAACAACATCCTGATTTATGGACAGACTTGTGCCACATTCTATTTTCCACTATCCTGCAAGATAAAAAGATTCCGACCACATGGCGAAGCGCTATCATTGTACCAATTTTTAAAAAAGGCGTACGCACTGACCCAAGAAACTATCGCCCAATAGCCCTTCTAGACTTGGTGGGGAAAATATTTGCAACTCAACTCCAGATTAAACTGCTAAAATGGATTCAAGAATCCCAAAGTTACGATGTTCGGCAGGCGGGATTTGTCAAGGGCGTCGGCTGTGGCCTAAACCTGGCAATCATAAATTTCCTAAAAATGGAAGCCATCCGCCAAAATAAGAAGATCTATATTGCGTTTGTCGACCTGTCCAGCGCATTTGACACCATCGATCGAGGAATGCTCTGGGATAAATTGGAAAAATGGAATTGTACAGGAAACTTATTAGATCTATTAAAGAGCTACATACCGACACGGAAATTAAAATCAGATTAGATGCTGGGGGGACTCTCAGCGAATCTATAAAAACAAACCAAGGAGTAAAACAGGGTTGCCCGTTGGCAGCAACATTATTCGGCCTGTACCTGTCCGATATCGGAGAATCCATTGAAGCAGTAAACTCCAACTCCATTTAAGCAGATTAAACTGCTTAAATGGATTCAAGAATCCCAAAGTTACGATGTTCGGCAGGCGGGATTTGTCAAGGGCGTCGGCTGTGGCCTAAACCTGGCAATCATAAATTTCCTAAAAATGGAAGCCATCCGCCAAAATAAGAAGATCTATATTGCGTTTGTCGACCTGTCCAGCGCATTTGACACCATTGATCGAGGAATACTCTGGGATAAATTGGAAAAATGGAATTGTCCAGGAAACTTATTAGATCCTATTAAAGAGCTACATAGTGACATGGAAATTAAAATCAGATTAGATGCTGGGGGGACTCTCAGCGAATCTATAAAAACAAACCAAGGAGTAAAACAGGGTTGCCCGTTGGCAGCAACATTATTCGGCCTGTACCTGTCCGATATCGGAGAATCCATTGAAGCAGTAAACTCCAATCCACCGAGAATAAATGGAACGAGCGTAAACTGGTTGCTATATGCAGATGATATTGTACTGCTCGATTTAACACCTATTGGACTGGCAAGAAAGCTAAAGAGTCTGGAAGAATATGTGGAGAAAAATAAATTGAAAATTAATCCTGCAAAATCGGAAGTCATAATTCTACAAGATCTCACATGGAATAACAAACAAGTCAAAAGAAACAATTTGACCTGGAAACTGAACAACGAAAAACTGAATTGCGTCAAAAAGGTTAAATACCTGGGAATGTGGATCAACAGCAATATAAATGACGCCCCGTGGGCTGAAAACGCAAAGCAAAAATGCAAACAACTAGCATGTCAAGGATTGATAATAAGCAAAAGATATGGAAAGTTTTCCTTGCTACCTGTTTTAGCCCACTACAATCAAAAAGCAGTCCCAACACTGATTTATGGAGCAGAATGCGCTTTAGGAGTTGCCTCGAATCTATGGGGCCAACTAGAAAATCAATACTGGAGGCGCGTCCTTCAACTACAAAGAGGCATTCCAAGCGCATGTCTACGGTATGAACTAAACCTAATATCCATAAATGCACGAGTCTTGTGGAACACGCTGTCGATCTACAGGAAAATAATTATTGACGAATGTACACCTCAATTTGTAATATTACGAGACGCAATGGAAGGAAACCAGGAATCTGTACTGAAAAAATTGATTAATGCATGCCAAAGTCATCTTGCTGAAATAGTCACTAACTCGGAAACATTGAAAACTAACCCAAACTATGTGAAAAAAAAGTTATGGGTATGAGATTGGTGGGCAACAGTGGACGACAGAAATCGCCATACACTGATGAGAGATGCGGCTACTGAAGCGAAGGATAAAAAAAAACAGCTGCAATATGTGGTAAAAACAGCTAATGCCAGACACAGAAGGATGCTTCTAAAATTCAGGTTAAACTTGTTTGACACAAGATCAAGTCTAGCCCTGAGATATCGGAAGCTTGATGTGACAGAGAGCTGTCGATTCTGTAATGACCACCCTGAAACATTAAAACATCTCACGTTATATTGCCCTGGACTAACAGATCTGAGAACTGTGCATCTGAGCAAAGTAGTTAACCAATACGCAACCCTATCAGGAGAAGAGCTTTGGTTGAAATTTGCGAATCCACTACAAAAAGACGTTTTTGGCCTGACAAATTTCCTACGAAAAATGGAAATCTTGTTATCAATGGAAAACTGAGAGATATTACCTCAGGAATCGGAAACTACACAGGGGCAGAGATGTCGAAACAGCAACCTGAGAGACTAACTGAAACAACATCAACTGATGATCGTACAGTAGCTGTGACCAATGTGGATTGGACTTTACTCCACCATGAACAGCCTTTCTTTTTAGTCTGTTCTCCGCACCTTTCTATGAGATGAATGGAACAAACTGTGTTAATTTGGGCCAATAGGACTGTTTGTGAAATCTCTGCCTTTGTAAATGTGTATAGAAGGGAAAAAGTTTGTATAAACTAAATGAAATAAAATAAAATAAAAAAAAAAGAATAGGAAATTTGGCACCCAGGAGTAAATGGCGCCACTCAGTAAAGGCTTGCCGGATGGCGAGCAATTCTTTCTCCAGAACTTAATAGTGGGTCTCACTGGGAGTTAAAGTTCGGGATAGATAAGCGATGGGATGTTCCGCTTTGTCTTCGGATTCTTATTTTAGGACAGCACCTATTGCATGATCTGAGGCATCTGATTCTACCAGGAAGGGTTTATTGATATCCGGTTGAGCCAGGATGGGACCTTGAGTAAATCTCCGTTTTAGCTCCTGGAAGGCTGCCTCTTGAGCTTCGGACCAAATGAAGGGAATGTCCTTCTTCAACAATGCGACTATCGGCTGTACAATGTCAGAGAAGGTGGGAATGAATTTCCGGTAAAAGTTGGCAAGTCCCAGGAAGGATTTAATCTGTTTTACTGTTGTAGGGGCTGGCCAAGAAAGGATAGACTTAACCTTGGAGGGGTCCATTTTGATTCTCTTTGCACTCAGAACGAACACGAGGTAATGAACTGTTTGGGTGTGAAATATGCATTTCTCTGGTTTAACCAGGAGTTTGTTCTCTCGTAGGCGTTGTAAGACCGATGTCACATGTTCCTGATGTAACTGGAAATCATTGGAATAGATCAATATGTCATCCAAGTACACTATGCAAAGTGCAACAACATATCCGAAAAGACTCTGTCCATGAATCGCTGAAACATCGCAGGGGCGTTTGCAAGACCAAATGGCATTACCAGGTATTCAAAATGTCCAAAGGGGGTCCTGAAAGCTGTCTTCCACTCATCGCCTTCCCTTATCCGGATGAGATGGTAGGCGCCTCGTAGGTCGAGTTTAGCAAAGATAACAGCTCCCCGAACGGCTTCCAATATGTCGGATTAGAGCGGTAGAGGGTAACGATTCTTAAGGGTGCATTGGTTAAGTCCCCGATAGTCCAGGCAGGGTTGAAGTTCCTTAATGTCCTTCTTGGGCACGAAAAACAAAGAGGCACCGGCTGCAGACTTGGAAGGTCGTATGGTTCCATTGGCAAGGTTGGTGTCCAGATATTCCTGCAAAGCCCTTTTTTCAGGTTCGGAAAGAATAAACATTCTTCCAAATGGTATCACTACAGAATCTTCTGTGTCGATTGTGCAATCTTCTGGTCGATGGGGTGGTAGTGATTGAACAATAGCTGTTGAAAACACATCCCAGTATTGTTGGTAAATCTCAGGTACTTAGGAAATATTGGAGACACAGATGGATGGTCGTTCGAGGATCTGGGGTTCCATAGATACGTTCTGTACCATGTTTTGGGATAAACAATGGGACAGGCAGAATTCGGAGCCTAGAAATAAGGATCCGGCCACCCAATTGATGAACAGGTTGTGTTTTTGTAGCCAGGGCATTCCCAGAACCATGGGGTAGTGTGCTGCCTTGATGATGTCAAAACAAAGCATCTCCTAATGATTGTTGAGAGCAAGAGTTCCGTGGTTTGCTGGGTTATGGGTCCCGAAAACAGTGGTTTCCCATCAATTCCTTCAACAGCTTGTATTGTTCCCTTAGTTTCTCGGGGAATGTTGTATTTCAAGGCGCATTCATGGTCCAAGAAGATTCCCATGGCACCACAGTCCACTAGGGCCAGGATGGAATGAGTCACCTTATTGGCGGTAGATAAGGATGTTTGCAGGACCACCATGGTATTCAGTTGGGGGCAATTTAAGGAAGGAGCAGAGGTGGAGCAAGTATCTCCCGAAGCTGGGCTCCGCTCAACATCGGGAGCTGGCGTTTCCCGAACGCCTGGGTGGAGCAATAGGACAATTCCGTACAAGATGTTTATCAGAGGCACAATAAATACAGAGCCCAGTGTTGATCCTACGCATCCTTTCTTGTGCAGATATTGGACCCGGTATGGAGCCCAATTGCATAGGCTCGGGATCAGGAGAGTGCGATGTGGTCGCTTCCTTAGGGCTAGGAAATTCCATGGAAACCTTTGGAGAAGCTGTTTTGGTTTTTCTCTTTTCCGCCTTTCTTTCCTGGATTCGAAAGTCTATTTGGAGGGACAAGCCTATCAGAGCCTGGAAGGAACTTGGATGGGCTACTCTGGCAAGTTTGTCCTTAATTTCGTCATTTAAGCCTCTGCGAAACAGGGAAAACTTGCTTCCTGAGACCAATCGGCATCTTTAACCAACTGCTTAAAGCAGGTTACATAAGAAAGCATGTCTTGACTCCCTTGCTGGAATTCCAGGAGCCTTTCCTGAGCACTGTAAACCTGTTCAGGACGATCGAACATGGTTTTGAAGGCTTCCACAAATCCGTCATAATTGTCCAGGGGTGGATCTGCAGCATTGACCAAAGGAGTTGCCCAGGCTAAGGCATTGTCCGAGAGATGAGCAATTATAAAGCCCACCTTGGCTCGGGGCGTGGAAAAATAGTAGGGTTTAAATGTGAAATGCACCAAACAGGAATCAAGGAAGGATTGCTGTGTTTTTGGAGGAACCATCATACTTGTCCACTATGCCCCCTACCAGAGCACTTTCCTGTAACGCCGAATCCCGTTCCTGTTATTAATTCCTGCATTCCTCTCATTAGGTCCTGAACTGCAGCCTCCATATTGAGCTCAGTATCACGTTCTGGGCGTCTCAAACTGTCACACTCTACCCCCGATCTTACCTGTTTGTCCTTTGTCTCTTTCTTCTTTGACGGTTTCTCTGTCTTCCGGGATGTCTGGGACTTGTACAGGTAAGGCCGGTGGTCCTCCGGATCCAGCGTGGAACGAGAGCAGACTCAGAGGAAGACAAGAGTTCAGGATTCCAGGAAGGTAAGAGCAGTCAATGTCTGGGAATAAGCACGGAACCAGGGAAGGGAAGCACTACTCGCAAGTATTGAGATGGAGTTGCGAGCACGTAAGCATGGAAGGGGGGCCCAGGAAGGAATGCGCGGACGGCCTCGGAGAAGGCAACAGGCCGCTTCAATAATCCTGGAATGGAAAAAAGGGAATATGGATGGTATCAGACAATGATACGAGGAAAGGAAGGGAACGATGAACACACTAGCTCCGAACTCGAAAAGGAGCGTTGAGATGCGCAGCGCCGCTGGGTGTGGTTGTTTTCTAGGAAGCCAGGGCTCCGGCGTAAACGCTAGAGCGCAGAGTGGCTGATGCGCTGGCTATGTTGAGAGGAGAACGGCTCCAGCGGTACGGTCCACCATGGACCAGGAAGTCCATAAGGGGCGTAAATGGCGAGTCATGACAGCGTATACTGTATCTTGCCTGGGGCACCCCCTTGGATATAACCCCGTTCACCCCTACCCAGGTGATTCTTCCTCTCTTGTCCACACCCATTGTTAGGATCCAAAAGCGATGGCCCTCCCCTGGCCACCTGAATAGTGGGTTCTCAGGGTTTACATGGGAGAATACCCCTAGGTTTCTCATAGATGAAAGGGTGTACATGCCAATGTAAAGGTGGCTCAGTGTGTGTGCATGTATGGTGAATGGCGTGTGTGCTTGTGTTTACATGGATTACTTATTGGTAATCTTCACTACTCCTAGCGCTACCTTTCCTCGTCCCAGTACTTGTGTATGAGGCACTTTGCCTCTTTTACAAGTACTGGGACGAGCTAGAGGGACATGGAGGTAATGCTTGACTTAGTTACCTGTAATCTTCATTACTCCTAGTCCCACTTTTTCTCATCCCAGTACTTACCTATGAGGCAAGGTACCTCATAATTAAGCACTGGGACAAGGAACAAGGACATGAAGGTAATTCTGGGTGTGGTAGTCTAGGTCGGCCCAGAGTGTGGTGGACCAAAGAAATGTTGCCAAGCTGGGGTAGCAGTCCCTCAGCATGGCTCACAGGGGGCTCCCCGAATGTCCTTCGCCACTAAGCCAATGATGTTAGTTACACCTAAATGAACTATAGGTATATATATTCCCTTAACCAATCCCTCCGCCCAATATGTTTTTACTGTTTGCCACGTAAGATGATGTCATAGCTGATGTACATTGAGGTATAAAGCCTTTTGTGTAATGGAAATGCTCTGAGAGTGTGTGAGCTGTAATGTGTTATGCTCGTCAGGGTTCCCTACTTTATTAAACTGATAATAAAGTAGTATTTTGCCATATTCTTTGAGATTGTCCAGTTATTGGGGCCTGAGATCAATTATTGTGGTAATCCATACAGCACTTGAAACGCTCCAGGTGCTACTGCACATCCATATTTTGAGATTGCCTGGAAAACACATTTTCTGATCACAGTTGATCCACCCGTATGATGACCTCGTCCAATCTCTGCTTCAGTGTGGTATGTGTTTTGGTTCGGCTATGCTCTGAAGGCTTCCAGAAGGCCAACGAGAAAGCTGACATACCTTGAACTTGCCAGGGGGACAATGTATTGTTTTAGGTTATTCGTACAGGCCTCTGCATTTTCACTTTACATCATCATCCACTTGAGCTCTGTTTGTCTTGTATATTCTCCTTTATTATTCGCAGCAGAGCAAAATAGTTTGGCGTCCCCTATTGGCCAGTGCCCTAGGCAGCTGCCTTTTTCACCTAGTATTTGTTCTGGCTCTACAGCTAGATCTAGGTGAGGTTTTGCCTATACGAGGGACACCGGGCTGGCTTAAACACGCTGTCCCTCAGTCTCCAAATCTTCACATACAGAAGTCCAAGATCAGGCCCCAGTGACTGCGACAAAAGTTAAATAGAGGAAAGATGTGTCTTTTACTTTGTACTACATGTCACACTGAAATTGTCCTTTTCTGAAATGGAGAATGCGGGACAGAGTCTCAAAAAGTAGGACTATGCAACAAAATACAGGACAGTAGCCTTGCAGACTTAAGGCGGGGCTTGTTTTTGTGTGTATGCAATGGTGGTGAATTTTGCCAGACTGTCCAGGTGCTACACAAGGGGCAGGGCCAGTGCAAGTACTAGGCGAATAAGGCTGCAGACTATGGCTCCACCAGCAGGGGGCGACATTCAGAGGGTTTTGTCAGTGGCATGATAGTGCATGGTTTCCATACTTTCAAAATGATCCGAGGCTCCTAATCACACAGCCGCTGCCACAACCTCGACTTGCACTCTTTGTGACCTGAGACTTGGATCCTAGTCTTGTTTCTTTCCTTTCCTCTGAAACAAACAAAACTTGAAAAGCATCCAGTGAAAGGCACTCTTGTCTATGTTGAACACTAAAGAGCTGGGAGGGAGGGGGCAGCCTGTGCCCCAGATGCTGATGAGGACCAGAGCTATAGCAGTTCACAATGTCTCCAGCACTGAAAGAAGGAAGGCTCCCCTTAGCTAGAGAAGGGGGGCATTGGTTAGTCGTCTCTGATTGCCTGGAAGGGTGCCCACTTTGCAGTGCAGGCACAAGCAAAGCAGAAGCTAGACAATTAAGTCGCCCATGGCTTGCCCCCTCGCAGAGGCACTTAGATTCTACTACATCCACGGCCTGCTATTGAACTGACGACTCCATCCACGCCTAGCAGGCAGGCCTACTGATGGTGTTAAAAGTGAGCAGCCTCAGGGCAGCAAATAGCAACATGTGTTGCTTTCATTTCCTCGGGTGGTGCCAGCCAGGCCCCACGCTGCACTGACACACGGGGTTAATTGATTGGGCAGCTTGCCCTGTTGTGACCCTGTGTTAGTTGGCGCGTGGAAATTGCCAGAGGAATCGGAATCCAGGCCCAGCCAGGCCTTAGGCAGGTTCCCTGCCAGGAGGAGCCCAAGCCCAGAAGCCACCCTTGTGCCAGCAGCCACTGCCAAGGTTGGCCTAACGGTGTTAACCATTGGTAAGTAAAAACTGTAAGACCATTATTGCGACCAGCATTCTCATTACATAACCCTTGCCAGTTTGAAACTCATCAAAATATCATTCTTAGTGTTCATTTAGGAGTATTTGTTTTTTAAACCAATCAGTTCCAGCGTTGTGATAATTATTGTCCCATTCAAATATGTATTCTGAGAGCAAAGTTTTGTTTTTTATAAAAAATGTTAACACGTGTTTGGTGCCTGTGGGAACGCTCCTTCAGTGATATATTCTACTGTGGAAATGAGAGTCCCATACGGTGTGTTTTCCTCGCTGAGCGACAGAGTATCTGGGATGACACCGTTTCTTCTACCTTGTACTCAGCGGCAGCCAATAAAACCCATGCCCTCGTCGTGGCCGGTACAAGGCTGCCTGTATGTTCACAAAATGATGGAGACCTGCAATTTGTAGATAATAGCCTCTTGATTCCGGCAGCCCAGTTACAGAAAGTCAGTTTGATGGTGTGCGATGCTAAAGAGTAAGTGGATGGGGTGGGGGCACACTGCACTGCAGGGACCTATGTTACAGCAAGGTGGCCATTTGGGAAAACATTTGGCTGTGGAATCTGCCGTTTCAATCCCAGCATCCTCAGTTGGCCAAACTGTGTAACCCTCCCTGGGCAGAAAGAACATCACCCTGTCTTTGGTCACTAAATGTTAAAACTGCCACCACTTAGAAATAACAAAAAGCACTATATATTGTGGTCGTTTAACATGTTTGTATTTATAAAACCTGTGCCCCTTCACTCTAACGATAAAATTCTGGTATTTTGAAAGATTTTATGTTTTTTGTTTGTCCTATTTATATGGCGTTCTTGCACAACATTTATGCATGCTACAGTGTGCAAATTACACATTGGGACAGTAAAGAGAACATGACAATGGTAACCCATAAAACTTAAAGTGAAAGAGGTCCCGTGGCCGTGCATTGGATAACATGCTAACTTACCTTGATGAGGAAAGGTTGTGTGCCACACGTGAAGTGGCATGCAGGTATAGCCTTGAAGGCTGCATCCAGAGACCCTGGCAGGACAGCTGGCTGCAGATGGCACAGGCAAACTGCCCCCTCATTCCAGAAAGGCATGCCCCAGGCTCAGGCCTGCCCAGATGTAGAATGCTTTAGAATACCCTTTATAGCCCCCACATGGTCCTCTGGTTTGAGAGCTGCAGACAAATGCCTGGGAGTGCCATAAAACCCTTCCCAGAGGTGTGAGCCCCTGGCTGTCCCCCATACCCCATTCATGGATCACTGTCTCGCAGGACCCATCACTAGGTGCAACAATAGCAGAATGCTCTGTGGCCCTACCACCTCGCAAAGAAATAATGAGTGAAAAGCTGGAAACAATATAGGTCCTCCTCTCTAGTAAGGGTATGGATAGTGAAGCAGGTAGAACAGGCACGGCTGATGGCACTCATCTGCATTCAAACTCAGAATGTGTGTTTTGTCCGGCCACTTCAGCATCGCCAGGAGTGGACTGTTCTGCACAGAAGATAGGCGAGTTCCTGAAAGTCCAGAACCGCCCAGGAAATAGCTTAAGTCCAATACTGTCCACCCGGGGAAATTCCTGGAAGTCCAGTACCTATGAATGGCCGGAGGAACTGGAGTGCAGTCTGTCACATCACTCACGCGTCAGTATCACTCACGTGTCAGTCTGCAGAAAAATCTGTAGCATTCCCCACAGCCTTTAGCCCAATAGAAGCCTTGACAAGATAGGTTATTAATTAAAAGGGGAACACAGGGACTGCCAGCCCATATTCCATACAGCCCCCTTTTTTGACACACGAGCCATAATCTTCGATGTAACCTTTTCTCGCTCGGAACTGATCCCTATGAGCACCCCACCTACAGCGGCAAAATGAAAGGCAGCAGATGCCAGGTGCATACTGTCACCAGATTTTATGAACTAAAAACCCGGCCAATTTTGTGAAGTCAATTAAATGGGCATAGAACAAGGACATCCAACGCTGAGCACTGAAAAATGTATATAATGGCTCAATCCCCACCGTGGCACAGAGAGACTACTGCAGAAGCGCTGGCACATCAGAGTTTCTTATATATTGCAACTAAATTTGGGGTTTCTTTGGGTTCACCCAGATATAATTATTTCAACCAATCAGGGGCAATTTGCACAGCTTAACCCTTTTCAGGGAAATTTGTGTCTTTTTCTATAGAGTACTTGGATGCACTTTTGATGATGATAGTGGCACAGTAGACCAATATTGGGGCACTCAGCGTGAGCACATTTTCTACCACCCCCATGCCTTCGAAGAGGACCCTCCGGTCGCCAGCAGTGGGAAAGGAATGAGGAGACTAGAGACTAGAGAGAACTGGAATAGACGTGATCAGCTACATATTGTAGATATGCATCCTATCTGTTCCTGTGCTGCCACCTTTAAATGTTCCCTCCAGCCCCCTCAATCACCTGGTTCATGCATCATTCATAATGGCTATTCTCCAATATTGCTAAGCACCCAGCAATGGGACTGTTTCGTCCACCAGGTGGCACCGCGTTCAGTGCTACTAAGCACTATGCTCCTTCACAAATAAAAACAAAATGCAAAATAGAATACTGTATGTGCGGCTTTGAGCCAATCTAATTTCTCTGACCAGAATGGACAGTGATCATTCACAAATAAAAAATATTTATTTTGTGCTCGCTTGGGAGGGGAAGTTGGGTCAAGGTGACTTCAATGTACAACTTGCCAGCTGAGGCTGCTTACTAGTGCAAGCAATACATTATAAAAATCAACGAGCACGATATGGAATGCAGACTCAGTCTGCTTGCATGCGCTCTGTCAGACTGGCCCTGTGTCCCGGGTCTGATTTGCGCAGTGTAAATTAATAAAAACGTTGTACACAAGTGAAAATCAATTTATTTTTTCACTACATTTTTTTATGAGATACTACTGGACGGACTCTGATGCGGCGCCCCTAGAGGCTGACAAGTCAGGCAGCTGCCTGCACTGCCTGATGCAAAGACCGGCCCTGCTGAGCACCACCCAAGGGGAGGAGAGACGAGACTATATAAAGTAGCCTGCTCAGCTAGAAAGTGAGGGGCTGGGGGTCGAGTAGGAGGAAGGAGTATGATAGAGAATGGAGAGAGAGAGGGGCACTAACAGGAGGAAATTCTGCAGGACATTTGAGGCAGTTAGGTGAGAATTGTTTCGAGGAAGAGGAGGATGATAGTTGCTACCCTTAGAGAGAGAATTATTTGGTGGAAGCTTGGGGGGAGGGATGTTACCATCAGAGATTGAATTGTTTGGAACAAGAGAAGGGGAGAGACCTGTTACCATCAGAAAGGGAATTGTGTGGAGGAACAGGGGAGAATTATTACCACCATAGATAGGATTGTTTTTGTTTGGATGATAAAGAAAGGTTATGCTCAGGGGAGTGAGAAAGCCACGGAAAATGGTTTAAAGGTGAGACACTGAAGGAAACCAGGATCCTGGAGTGGGTGGTTTATAGACCAGGCCCGACCAGCAATAAGAGAGGGAGAAGCGCCAGAGGGAGAGATGTAGCACGAGTCTGGGAAAGGCTAACAAGAGACCATAGAGACCCAGCCCCAGCGCTGGGAGGAAGAGCAGGACAGGAGAGAAATTTAAGGGAAGCCCTTTTGAGAAGAGGGCTCTGGCAGTTAATAGAGTGTCAGAAGATGGAGACTTGAGCGATGAGATTATATGAAGCGATAGCATTACAATTTATAGAGTTATAATGTGGAGGTTGAAGAGAGAGCTGTGATGAAGCTCCTTGCTTGTGGGCTGGAGGCAGTCACCCCTTAAGCGGCCTTAAGGAACCCCAAAACCCAAGAGGATCCAGAGGGAGCACAGAGGAGCAGCCCCGTAGACTGGCGGGTGGCGGGAGCCTGAAGCTCCCTCAAGCCGCACCCAATCCACTGATTAAGGGAATGAATCCTTCTCCTTTTTAAAACACAGCCATGCAACAGATCAAAGTCCTCGTAGCGCAAGGAAATATTTGTTTTCCTTTGGTACCAATGCAGAAGGAAACGTTTTCTATCATGAATCATAGCCAGGTGTGCTTCAGGAGTCTCGCAGACACAATGCTATGCACCGACAATTTAAAACTCCTTTGCGTTGCAAGCAAGGAAACAAACAAAATTAATTTCCCCACTTATGTTACTGGCTGCGAGAGCTACAAAGTTGTAATTTCCCTTGGAGGAGATCACCAATACATTAAACACATTCCTAGGTTGCCAGAGTGTTTCTGGATGTACAGAACACAGTCTGGGAATATAGAGGGACTTCACACAAAACATGCAGTCTCAGCAGAGCTTTCAGGGGGAAGGGAGGAGAATACTTGTGCATTCAAGGCCAGTATAAAATCCAAAATGGCAGCTGGCTCTGATATACATATACCAGTCGCAAGAAGGGCAAGCCCATATTACACAGCTGGAAACTATACACCAAAGCAACAAAAAGGAGAAGGAGAGATCAGAGACGTGGGGGAATACTGTCAATCAGACGCTGTGGCAAAAGGGTGGAATGGTAGGTGCCAAGAATGAAGAGATACTGGTGTGTGGTAAGGAGGCAGACGTGGGGTGTAGAAAGCAGAGAAAGATTGGTTCAGAGAAACAGCTAGTGGTGCTGGAAGATGGGAGTAATGGTTTTATGGAGCACGTGGGAGGTCCTGGCTTGTTAGAGAGTGAAGGGGGAATTGCTTGGGAACAGGGACAGAGGGGATTCAGAATATAAGGCAGGAGATACACATTTATTTTGATGGTGTCCATGGAGGAGAGTGGTGTCTTGGAGAAAGAGAGGAAGTAGGGACACATTGTAAGAGAGACGAGAGAGGGAGGGAGATACCATCTGGCCAAAGGACAGAAGAGAGATTGAAGTCATTTTAGAGATAAGAGATGAGAAGGAGACTGAAATGGAAATTTGTCTTGGGGAGTAGGAGGAGAGTTGAGATCTAAAAGGAAATGTTTGGTGTGGAAGGGAGAAAGGAGAAGACAGACTTGAGACTTGGAGGCAAGGGAGAATTACAATGAGAAAAAAGGTACCCTCAGAGGAGGGAGTGTAGTTGGCAGGAGGAAGAAATTGGATACGATCTAGAGTGAAGAGACAGCACTGGGGCTGGAGAGAGGGTTAGGGCCGGACCATTTTAGGGGAAAGAAAACAAGATCACCCATTTAAGTAATAAGGACAGGGATGTTCTGGAGTACCACATTTCTCCTGGGGACACTAATAAGGAGGGTGGAAGAATGTGATGGGACAAATGTGCTGAGATACAGGAAGCACAGGCCAAAAGTAGTGGTCCTATGTTCTTAGATCACCAGGTTTTTTTCCGCAGTTATTTGCCAAAAATGTTCGTCCGAAAAAACTCATCACATTTTTTTATATATATATTTTGGGGTCCCCCCAAATCACTGTTCCCTATTATAATGTCCCTATTCCCCACCCACTCCTCACCACTTATATCCCCGTACCAACCCAACCCCGATATTTCTTTAGGAGTTTTTCGGCCGAAGAATTTCAGCAAAAAATCTGCAAAAAAAAGCCTGCCGTTGTAATAACGTCTTACCGAAGTAGTGAGGTTTAAAAAGGGATCAAAGCGGAACACATGGAGGAGCATGCGGTGGAAGGCAAAAGAATGGGCAAATTGTTTCTGCCAAAGCACACCATGGTGCATCAGATACACCCAGAAGCACCAGTGTTGGGCCTAGCTGGGCAGTAATTAATTGCAGGTCCTCGAGGGAATGCCCCAGAGAAATTCTCTAGGAGACAGTGAACAGGAGGTTCCAGAAAGCATCTGGCTGACCAAGAGGCATTGGTCCGGACTGGAGAAAATCTATGCCCCGAACCAAAGGTACGAAGATTGGATGACCACCACCAGTCTGACACTGGGAGAAGCAAGGATACCATCTATTTGATCTGCCCCTTTACCTTTTGTTTGGACATCGTGGAATGTTTTCTGCAGCACTCTGCTTTGCACCCATCACCTGGTATGGATTATTTGGTTTGTTACAAGAACTTGGTGAGACTGAATATTTCTTTGATGGACCCCCTTTGGAGCAAGAGAGAAGAACTGTATTCTGTTGACCAGTTGTAGAGAGAGACTGGACTTTCCCATACCTTGCACCCTAACACTTGGAGATACTATCATCCCAAAATGTTGTTTATTGCATTTTGCCACCCATTTGAATTTAGTCTGCGCACAAAGCTTAAAACAAACTAAACCTTGAACTATACCTAGCATCCGAATCTCAGTTCTGGGAACACTATGACAGACTGTCGTTCTACCAGCCTATCACAGAGAGTTACCATCTGGCAAGAGTTGACTGAGAAGGCTGAAGGGAGGAAGTTATTATCTGGAGAGGAGTATTGGAGGAAGTGGGGGAAGGAGAGAACCAATGCCATCTGTGGAGGAGGAAAGAGATAAGTCAGAGGGGAGAGGAAAGTGCAAGACCTGAGAAGTCTTGGGAGCACACACAACCCTACTAGTCAGTGAGGCCAGGAGGGTTCTGGTGCACCACATTGATCCACAACAAACATTAGAGTTAGGTGAAGGAATGAGTCAGTGCAACCTCACCAAGACCCACAGAGGCTAGCTACAGCAATGGTAACCAGGAGGAGAACAAACTTGGGACCAGGACCCTAAGATAGCGAAGTTGTCAAATGATGGAGACCGCCCTCCCAAGAACATCCCAAAGACCCTGAAAGGGCAGACCTTTGTTGGGAAAGATTTACCTGTGCCTATTGTCATGGATGGCACACAAATATAAAACACTTTTTGAGTGTCATGACCAGTTCATGGGTTTCCGTTGAACCATTTGTGGGTCATAGGGCGATCCTTCTCTCTCTCTCTCTCTCTCTCTCTCTCTCTCTCTCTCTCTCTCTCTCTCTCTCTCTCTCTCTCTCTCTCATCTATGGGTACTCCTCCTTCCACCCCACTAATCATCTGATAGCACTTCTTTTCCTCCCAGACCATTACTCAACCACCCTCCTTAGACTCTGTACCAGACTTCTCAAATCCACTCCTTGCACTATCCGTTCTGCAAACTTATCTCACACACACGCGCCCACTTGCACTGAAGAACCACTATCACTCCTCAGCCTCGCTTTCTCCACAAATCTCCACATGCTGCCGCTTCCTCCTTCATACTGTTGGTCTCTTGGTCCACCTCTACCTCCCCTCCTGGCCTCACCCAGATAAACCACACTTCCTGTTTCATGTCCCCTACTGAAAGTTCCCTTCTGCTGCCCTGATATACCACCTTTCCTTAGCCAATCCTGTCCTATCTTCCCCTAAAAGGATATGCATGTATAAGGAGAAGTCTTTAAACAGGGGCTAACCCGGTCCATTTTCTCAATGTGGGATTGGCGCGGATCAACCATGGCGGCACTAGAAGCTCAATGGTACAGTTTAATTTTCTAGGTCCACTTCATGGGACCATCTCAGTAAGTATGGGGAATGGCTCGGTTTTGCTCCTTAGTCCCTTGTGCTCTAGGGGCTGTTTTTCCAGTACAGGATTTCCGGCATCCTCTGCAGGCCCCGTGCGTTGGGTCCCCATCTTGTAGTCATGCGACTGCAGCAAATGTCTCTCTTGTTGTCGCAAGTTGTTGCGCCCAGGGTTCTTTGGAGATGTGGCTTGTTTTGATGTTTTGGAGTATGAGCGGTAGGTCTAAATGGCCTGCTGATGTCTCTTCTATGCTCTGCTTCAGATTGGATGAGTCTGAAAGTGGAAGAAAACACTGGTGAGTATCTGCAAGGCAAGGCTGGTGGTAAGGGTCTGCAACAACACTTACTGGCACAAGGGAGGGGGTCAGGAATTGGGTCACTCTCGTTTGTCCCCATCAACCTCAGGCTTAGGAATGGTGCTGGTTCCCTTCCTGACAAGGCCAGGGTAATGGCCTTGTCACACTCTGTCTAGTATAGAAACTAAGACTTTGGGCCTTATCATGAGCCTGGCGGTATCCCGACGCTAATACCGCCGGGATATTGCCAAGCAAATAGCGCTCCTGCTACTCAGTCTGGCAATAATAGCACCAGATCACGAGTAGCGGTTGGGCGTTTATTGCCCATTGGGTGGACCCAATGGCGTTGGGGGGAGCTATTACTGCTGGCGGGAATTGCAGCTGCAGTAATAGCACTGAAAACGTCTGCAAACGAGTGGAAAGCAGGATTTTTACCTCCAGCAAAAAGCTGGAGCTAAAACTCCATATTTTCCACTCAACTCATGATAGGGCCAAGCCTTAAATGCAGTGGTAATAGCGTTACTGTTGCATTTAAGGGCTACCGCCCAACTCATGATGAGGTCCTTTATCAGAACAGTGACTAGTTGGCATCAGAAGACCACTGCTCTGCACTTTGTGGAAGAAAGTTTGGGAGCCCCAGAATCCTGCAACCCCAAGACAAAAACCTGGGAAATCCATTATATATTGGAGTGGGTCCAGGATGAGCCCAAGCCAAGGACTGTGTAAGATATAATTTCTTTACTCTGATTTACCTTTGAAGAAAAACATCCTCTCATTTTGTTATGTAAGTAAACTCTATTGTCTTGAAAACTATACCCTTGAGTCAGCATCTTTGTAGATCGCACTTGCGCTCCGTGTCACCCACCCTGTTAAGAAATGTTAGGGTTCCTTTGGGATTTCCTCTCGGACAGCTTAACTCTCCACCAATTTAGTGTACAGTTCTATTATACCAAGAATATGTTTCCCAATATAACAGCCAATATTGACTGTAATAGTCTCAAGGAGTGTAAACCTTGTCTGAGTAAATGTGCATTAGTGCCCAGCGGCAGCGTGACCCTTCTCCCAGTTATGGCGACCATCTTGTTTTTTTTTTTCAGCTTTCCAAACGAATCCATTAGTACTCCAGTTCAACAGGCTGGGGTACTAATAGCAATAAGCCCCGAGCTGGGGAGCGGGGTTATTACCATTTCAGGTAATGCCCTGGGGCCTTCGTTAAGGCCCTTGCTTCTCTCTGGCCTGTAACTATGGGCCCCATAAGAATAGAGAAATGTGTTCAAGTCAAATCTAATGTTGAGCCTCAGAAGGTGTGTTAAGGGGTGATTGTTGGAGATTGATGTACTGTGAATTATATTTAAAGTCTGGGTGGGTGAGGGGCTCGAGATGTGCACAGACTATCCTAAGTATTTTGTGGGCAGGGTGGACCAGGGTCATCCAAAGCAACGAGCCATGTCTTTGAAGTGATCTAGATAAATAGGCTACACAACGCCAAGGACAAATGTCCGAAGTATATGTGTTGCTTATGCAGAATATGTTAAAGGCGTAATAAAGGGCCAGTAAAGAAGGATAAAATGAGGGAGATAGAAAGATTAAAAGATGGGTGTCATCCCCTCCAATGTCTGACAAGCCAAGGGTGTGTACATCCAACCTTTGGCAGTGCCCCCATTTACTTAAGGCACACTCCCACTGATCCCCTGGCAGAGCTACAAAAAGGTGGATCCCTGAGCCCGAGCCCCTTACCAAAACAAGTCCATTCCATGTCGACCGTGAACCTCTCAATATTAGCATTCGTCCTCAAATGATCCCCCTCCACTGGGTATACATCAGCACCAAAGCTCACTCACTATTGGCTGCATCAGATAAAACGCTCGCCGCCAGAGTCAAAGGTCTCCCTGCTCTGCCGCCCAGCCCAGTCCCATTAGTGAGACATGCAAAATCAGGCATCTGAACTCAGCCACAAGGCCTGGCAATCTGTAAGCTCTTTGACACTCTTCCGGCCCTCCGGCCCCATCCTGCCCGCCCCAGCATCACCATCTAACCATAAGAGGGAGCCAAACCACCAAGGCATGCACTATAGGACCTTTGCCACCAGAACAGTCGCCACCCCCACAAAAAGCCAGCAACCACCCCCGCAAAACACCCAGCCCTTCCAAAGTACTCTAATTACTTGTTGAGTAGAGGGGGAACAGGTACAATCGCCAAACAATAAAGGCAACTCTGAGCTGCCCCCCTCTATAACAGTAGCTGTTTTGAAAAGCTATTTGTATGAAAACCTTTAGCGATGCAGTAAACTGGAAATTAATATGCATCATAAAATAATAATAGCAATACTAAGGAGTATAAATGATAACAACATAGCAATTCCGCAATGTGTGATAGCAGTGTGATAGCCAGGCAAGATCGGACAGCACTGTCTAGAGAGGTCAAGCTGGGAAGCCAGGACCTACATCCAAGCCCTGTCGTGGTCGCACAAAGGGGGAGGTGCATGGGGTGAGATGAGCTGAGATCCCAACTCCACACTGGTCTCATGGGTCAGGGGGGAGGGACCTATATAGCTCCCAGGGCCAAGGAAAAGCAAAATGTTGTTGCCACGGCAACAGTTAACTCGAGTCCCACACTCTGTGGGCATATGGTCACCAAAGGTCGAAATCCATTCAAACCAGGAGGAATGGCAGGGAAGGGTGAAGGAGACTGGGCACACTGCAGGATACTCTGACCAAACTGATACCTTCAAAGAACATGTGATTAAGGGGAGGCGAGAGGGTGGATAATAGGGGTTAAGGTTACCCAGACTAACAGTGCCAAATCCTAATCTTCATTACTCATGATCCCTTCACTTATCGCTTGTTCACTCCACTGTGCTTCAAGTCCTTCCCCATCGACCAGGAATTGGGACAGGCCATCATCTAAGTGATTCCGCCATCTTGAAGCACATTCAATGGTGAAATTGTGGCACAGCATTCTGGAGCCCCAGTTGAGTATTCACCTTAATACCCTGTGAAGTCCCCTGCTTAACTCTGGGGACCTCTAGTGGGGTAATGAAGGGGGCCAGGTGCCTCCCCCAGTTAGTGGATGATGGGCCTGAGGGTACTATGTAGAGGATCCCCTGGTAACTCACAACTCGCACTTTAGTTCCAGTCCTAAAACAGAGGATGATCACTTGAGGCCAGTTAAGCACATTGTCGTCTTAAGGATGAAAGCTCCCCTTAAGGGTGACATCTCACATTTCTGAGGATCGGAAACAGTATGGAACCACTAAACTAAGGCTCCCCCATGCCCAGAAAGGAACACTCTATGTATTCCTGCAGCAAGAGAGTTTCTAAACACTGTCCCTTTAAGATAATTGAACATGGTGAAAAAAGGAAAGAGATCTCGCGGTCACCGATAGTAAGCACCCACAAATATATCAGAGGCACATTACATTTTCCTTTGGAACTCACTCTGGGAATGCTTTCAGACCTCTGAGGCACAATATATCTTTCAGGGGCACTCCATGGATGGAGTGGATGGAACAGATGGAGTGGATGGAACAGATTGAGTGGACAGAGTGAATAGAAAAAATTGACTGGATAGAACAGATGGAATGGATGGAACAGGTAGAGTGGATGGAACAGGTAGAGCGGATGGAATCAGGTAGAGTGGATGGAACAGGTAGAGTGGATGGAACAGGTAGAGTGGATGAAACATATGGAGTGGATGAAACATATGGAGAGGATGGAATGGATGGAGTGAATGGAACGGATGGAGTGGATGGAACAGACGGAGTGGATGCAACAGATGGACTGTATGGAACAGATGGAGTGGATGGAACAGATGAGTGGATGGAACAGATGGAGTGGATGGAACAGACGGAGTGGATGCAACAGATGGACTGTATGGAGCAGATGGAGTGGATGGAACAGATGAGTGGATGGAACAGATGGACTGTATGGAACAGATGGAGTGGATGGAACAGATGAGTGGATGGAACAGATGGAGTGGATGGAACAGACGGAGTGGATGCAACAGATGGACTGTATGGAACAGATGGAGTGGATGCAACAGATGGACTGTATGGAACAGATGGAGTGGATGGAACAGATGAGTGGATGCAACAGATGGACTGTATGGAACAGACGGAGTGCATGCAACAGATGGACTGTATGGAACAGATGGAGTGGATGGAACAGATGAGTGGATGGAACAGATGGAGTGGATGGAACAGACGGAGTGGATGCAACAGATGGACTGTATGGAACAGATGGAGTGGATGGAACAGATGAGTGGATGGAACAGATGGAGTGGATGGAACAGACGGAGTGGATGCAACAGATGGACTGTATGGAGCAGATGGAGTGGATGGAACAGATGAGTGGATGGAACAGATGGACTGTATGGAACAGATGGAGTGGATGGAACAGATGAGTGGATGGAACAGATGGAGTGGATGGAACAGACGGAGTGGATGCAACAGATGGACTGTATGGAACAGATGGAGTGGATGCAACAGATGGACTGTATGGAACAGATGGAGTGGATGGAACAGATGAGTGGATGCAACAGATGGACTGTATGGAACAGACGGAGTGCATGCAACAGATGGACTGTATGGAACAGATGGAGTGGATGGAACAGATGGGTGGATGGAACAGATGGAGTGGATGGAACAGACGGAGTGGATGCAACAGATGGACTGTATGGAACAGATGGAGTGGATGCAACAGATGGACTGTATGGAACAGATGAGTGGATGGAACAGATGGAGTGGATGGAACAGATGGGGTACACGGAACATATGGAGTGGACAGAACAGATGGAGTGGGTGGAACAGATGGAGTGGATGGAACAGATGGAGTGGATGGAACAGATGGTGTGGATGGAACAGATGGAGTGGGTGGAACAGATGGAGTGGGTGGAACAGATGGAGTGGATGGAACAGATTGAGTGGACAGAGTGAATAGAAAAAATGGACTGATAGAACAGATGGAATGGATGTAACAGGTAGAGTGGATGGAACAGGTAGAGCGGATGGAATCAGGTAGAGTGGATGGAACAGGTAGAGTGGATGGAACAGGTAGAGTGGATGAAACATATGGAGTGGATGAAACCTATGGAGGGGATGGAATGGATGGAGTGAATGGAACGGATGGAGTGGATGGAACAGACAGAGTGGATGGAACAGATGGACTGGATGGAACAGATGGAGTGGATGGAACAGGTGAGTGGATGGAACAGATGGGGTAGACGGAACATATGGAGTGGACAGAACAGATGGAGTGGGTGGAACAGATGGAGTGGATGGAACAGATGGAGTGGATGGAACAGATGGTGTGGACAGAACAGATGGAGTGGGTGGAACAGATGGAGTGGATGGTACAGATGGAGTACTCGATCTTAAGCGCATAACTGATAACCACCATATTACACCACCACGCTTACTCTCTCCTATACACCAGCACTCAACTGTAACACAGCAATACTATGACAAATTTGTTATAGCTGTTCTCATAGTAACACCCGCCACATACTCCCCATCATCCTAACTAAACATCAGATGAGCACACCGCTAGCTTAAGCGTCTCCTCTGGCCTAACGCAGCCACAAATCAGTCTGGGCGTCATCCCTCCAGAATGAACACATATGCATGACCTCCCAACCGCTACACCTACCGCTAAGAAGCAGCTATCATGCAACTGCCACACCGGCTGCACACACATCCGGTGCACACACGCACCTTATGACTCTTTCTCTCTACTGACTTCCCGAGGGTGTTCAACCTACCAGCGCTTTGAGATCATACGAATGATACATAAGGCGCTATATAAATGCCAAGTAACATAACATAACATTACCTTTCTGCACCTGGGGGACATCACAAGGAGCCCAATACAGTACAGTACTGTGACAAAATGACTACTGCTCTGTAGGAGTACATTACGAGTAGTGGCTGGACCACCTACTCAGCCCCACAATACTACTAAACCACCAGGGATCCTGACCATAAGGGTGAAACAGGCACATCTCTACAGGTATACCTCCTTCACCTCTTTTGGTAGCACGGGCCGGGGGCAGGCTATATTTTCAGGAGGGGTATGAGCTCATAAAAGTAGCAACCCAAACCGCTTTAGTCAGTGGTGGAAATTGAACAAATGTGAAGGGGATACCACAGGGCTGGGTGGGGGCAGAGTTTGGAGGAGGAGCAGAGTTTAGAGGAGGGGCAGAGTTCCGAGGTGGCGGAGTTCAGAGGGGGCAGAGCTGGCAGTTGAACTCCGATCAAAGGATGTTCGAAATAGTTTAAAAATTTAGCAATTTCTTTCATGGCTTGAAAAGTACACAAACTATAGTAAGGTACACACACAAATATATGTGTGCGTATTTTACAATGATTTGTGTACTTTTCAAGCCATCTTCTCAAGACAACAAATAACAGAATCTGTTTGGGAAAGGCAATGATCACCGAGCCCCCAGTTTTGCGGGCTAGATAATATAGTGGTCTGTGTGCAGTGTGCTTGCACAGAGCAGTTTACATTATCGAGCCCGCGAAGCTGGGGGCTCTGTGATCATTGTATTTTCCAAATGGATTGTGCTCTGTGTGCACAGTGTGCTTTCTACTCTGTCACAGGGTCTTTGAACCCTCTGCGAACCTGGGGGCTACCCTCGGCAGGGGAGTATCCAGCATTGCAAGAGTGGTGGGGGTGAGCAACGAGAAAAGCCCTGTTACTTTTCCCCCCAAATGTTGACACTTGGAGGCACCATGGAAGTGACTTTAGAATAAGTCGCCATAAGTAAACCAAGTGGCAAATAGCTTTGTGGTACAACATATCTAAATTGCACTATTATTATATATGGAGCAACTGTATAGTCACTGGGATTTTTTCTATAATAGCATGACATGTTATCATAAGCTAATATATCATGCTATTTTCCTTTGCAGATGGGTAGCAGGTGCAAGTGGATCTTGGTCACCTGGCTTAAGCCCTGCCCACTTGGTGCCTTCCTTGTTGCCACTCTTTTTCCCCACTTAGAAACCCCCGCCCACCTGGTGCCTTCCTGATTACCGCTCTCTTCCCCTACTTAAGGAGCCCTCCAGCCTCTTTTCCTTTGCAGATGGGGAGCAGGTGCAAGTGGATCTTGGTCACCCTGCCTAAGCCACGCCCACCTGGTACCTTCCTGGTTGCCACTCTTTTTCCCCACTTAGCAAGCCCCGCCCACCTGGTGCCTCCCTGGTTGCCGCTCTTTTTCCCTACTTAAGGAGCCCTCCAGCCTCTTTTCCTTTGCAGATGGGGAGCAGGTGAAAGTGGATCTTGGTCACCAGGCCTAAGCCCTGCCCACGTGGTGCCTTCCTGGTTGCTGCTCTTTTTCCCCACTTAGCAAGCCCCGCCCACCTGGTGCCTTCCTGGTTGCCACTCTTTTTCCCTAATTGAGGAGCTCTCCAGCCTCTTTTCCTTTGCATATGGGGAGCAGGTGCAAGTGGATCTAGGTCACCTGGCCTAAGCCCCGCCCATCTGGTGCCTTCATGGTTGCCGCTTTTTTCCTCACTTAACAAGCCCTGCCCACCTGGCGCCTTACTGGTTGCTGCTCTGTTTCCCTACTTAAGGAGCCCTCCAGCCTCTTTTCCTTTGCAGATGGGGAGCAGGTGAAAGTGGATCTAGTTCACCTGGCCTAAGCTCCATGCACCTTCTTAGCCCTGCCTCTTCCTTCTTGCTCTTCACTCTTAGATCAAGGGTGTCTCCCACACGGTCATCTGAAGCGAAGGGCAGACAAAGAAAAGGGCAATTCCTGTTTGGACTTGTTCGGACCAGGAGGATCCAGGGCTCAAATCCCTGCTCAGATAGCAGGTAGGCATGCGCCAACATGTGTTTACTCCCTCTGTCCCCACAGACCATCCCTACCCCACTGGTCCCCCTGTGATGTTTCCTTGTGCCCCCCTTTCTCGCACACAGGTGTTGCCTGTTTTGCTTGATTCTTCTACCCTGCCCCTCCAGCCTACTTCTGCAGCAGTCTGTCCTGATACATTCTGGTTTCACCATCACCGTCTTGTTGCCAATGCTGGATTTGACTTTTATGGACTTCATCGATTCACGGTGTGTCACCCTATTTTCATGGTGGCCCTGAATCATGCTGTCCCTATCTTCATCTTGTATCCAGGCTTGCAACATTATGTTTTACTACTGACTTCTGCAATTGTATTCGCTCTCCCCTTTTGCTTCTCCACTCTTTTTGACTGCTTACTCTCTGTTCTCCCCTCCTCTCCCTTTCTCCCTTTTCCTATCTCCTCCCCTTACTTTCTTCTATGCACTTACTCTATCTGAATTGTCCCTGGACCTAGACTGATAGCAACCTCGTCTGTCTCCTCTCCCCTCCCCTTACTTGTTTTTTCCTCACCCCTCTACCCCCTTCCGCACTATCTGAAATGTCGTCAGGCCTAGTACCATAGTCGCTTGTTTTGTTCCTGCCCTCCCTTTCTGCACCCCTCTCCCTCACCTTTTGTTTTCTCCGGCTCTACCAGAAATGTCGTCAGGCCTAGTACAGTAGTCACCTGTCTGTTTCCATTTCCTTCCCACTCACCCCTCCCTACCTTATCTATGTCTTAGTTCTTGCACTATCTGAAATGTCATCAGACTGAGTATGATAGTTAAGTTCACATCCTTACCGTTCATGGCCTGTAAGCATGTCATTGTATTTTCCCTTGTTCCCTCCCTTGCCTTGAAGGACTTTGAAACACATTGGCCGTCATTACGACTTTGGCGGTAGCCATGCTGCTATTGGCGGCATGGCTGCCGCCAAAATCGCATCCGGGTTTCCAGAATGGGGAATTAACGGGCCATTGCCGGTTCGGAGGGCCCGGTAATTCCTCCCTTCAGGAACCCGGGCCCAGACCTTCCCCATTCTCATTTCAGCCCCCATAGGACTGAATGGGAATGGGAGAGGGAGCAAACAACGGTCCGATTACGAGCGGCCCGTTATTTGCTCCCTCTTTCCCTCGCGGGACCCGCTCTGCACGTCTGGTAAAACCAGACGTGCAGAGCGGGTCCTGCAAGGGGACCTCGTAATCAGGCAGTACGGGGTTGACGGCACAGGCACCTTTACCGGCGTCGTTAACCCCTTACCGCCTGACTTATAATGAGGCCCATTGTGTATAGGTGCTATATAAATAAACTATTGTATCAAATCAAGTGAATCAGAATCACTTACAGAACTGTGGATAAGACACAGTGGGCCTCATTACGACCCAGGCGGTAAGTTACCGCCTGGGCCGTGACTTTACCACCATGGTGTAAACTACGTTTACACCATGGTGGTTGGCGGACTTACCGCCCCATTCCGACCTTGGCGGGGCGGTAAGTCCCCAATCCCCATTTACCCTTCCCCATTCCCATTTTTGCCCCATAGGGCATAATGGGAGTGGGGAAGGCGTTAATTACGCCACCGTAAATTACGGTGGCGTAATTAACTCCATGGTCCCTTAGCGCCATGGATTTTAACACCCGCTAAAATCGGGTGTTAAAACCTCCATGGCGCTAGGGGAACTCGGAATTGGCGGTAAGGGGTCGGCGCAGCTAACGCTGGCGTTAACCCCTTACCGCCAGGGTCGTAATGAGGCCCAGTGTCCCTCATTACGAGTTTGGCCGGTAGCCATGCCGCTATTGGCGACATGGCTGCCGCTGAAATTGCATCCGTGTCCGGGTCCTCGGAATGAGGACTTACCGGGCTATTCCGATTTCGGATGGCCCGGTAATTCCTCCCTCAAGGACCCGGACACAGTCCTTTCCCATTCCCATTTCAGCCCCCTAGGGCTCAATGGGAATGGGAGAGGGAGCAAACAACGGGCCATAACGAGATGGCCCTTTGTTTGCTCCCTCTTCCCCTCGCGGGTCCCGGTAAGCACGCCTGGTTTTCCCAGGCATGCTTAATGTGTCCCGCGAGGGGACCTCGTAATGTGGCGGAACGGGTTGAACGGCGCGTCACCTTTAACGGCGCTGTTTAACCCGTTCCGCCAGGGTCGTAATGAGGCCAGGTGTGATTAAACGATTTTCCCAGGATCACACACTTTAGTTAAATGGTGAAACCGGGATGTGGACAATTTAAGCAACTGAGCACATCTTCCCAGGTTTAGCTGATATACTGATTTATTAAGGTTTTGCTTTGCATTTATGTGCTTAAATAATACTTGATTTATAGCAATGCCTTGGAAGCAAACCACATTACATAATAGATCGCCTTTCATAGTAAACGAACTATACACTACATACATTGCCATAAAAGTAAGTTGAGCAATAAGAGTATGGCTTTAGTTGTATTCCCCTCACTCTGTATTTAAAGTGAACCTTTAAGCCATAGGGCCTCATTCCGAGTATGGCGGTAAGGGATAGCGGCCACCGCTAACGAGAGCGGTGGCGGTAATCCCTTACCGCCATACTCCGAGTTCCCTTAGCGCCATGGTGCTTTTAACACCTGCTTTTAGCAGGCGTTAAATACCATGGCGCTAAGGGACCTTGATGTTAATTACGCCACCGTAATTTACGGTGGCGTAATTGACGCCTTCCCCACTCCCATTATGCCCTATGGGGCAAGAATGGGAATGGGGAAGGGTAAATGGGGATTGGGGAATTACCGCCCCGCCAACCTTGGAATGGGGCGGTAATTCCGCCAACCACCAAGGCGCTGCCGGTCCGGGTACGGCGTCAACCAAGGCGTTAATAGCGCCATTGGTTAGCGCCGTACTCGGAATGAGGCCCATAGTCATTATTTCATAAAGCATGCAAAATTATGTACACTTATCACTCCCTCCCATTTACATTTCTAAACGGACAAAAGTCCCTGCTAATAGTAGCTCCCTCCCTTCCATAAGTGCCTAATGGCTCACATTCTAATGCTCTGTTTACATAGAGCAATGTCAGAGCCCCTCTGCTGCCCCGAGCTGCATGGGGCATAGTCCTGGCAGCACAACGCTTCTCCCGTCCAGAAGAGGTAAGGTGTCCTGCTTCCAGGGCAATGAACGTGCTGAGCAGGAATTGCTCGGCACAAATTGTCCTGCCAGAATGACACCTACCCCCCTGGGCACCCTCTTTGAGGTGCCCAACGGGAGACGTGTCCCACTGATAAATGTCCCGCAGCTGCTCCCCACCCCCTGCTCGATATGTCACTGAGCCTCCATGATCTAATGTGCTGTGTGCGAGCACACTGTGCATTGCGCTAGCGTAGAGCACATTAGAACACGTGCGAGCGCACTGTGCACTGTTTGACGGGTCTGTGGCAGAGGCAAGCCGGATCCAGAGTTTCGGCTAGAGAACTGATGCCGGATCTTGGATCCGGCGAGAACTGGCCCATTAGCCAGCGCTGGCTTTAATAAAATGGTTCCATAATAAAAGAGTGACCAACCAAGGTTTTATACAAATATAGGAACTTTAATCAAATAATAAAATGCAAACAAACTATTTAAAACACTTAAAACCCACCCCTGTAAATGAAACACAGAGATGACAGTACTTGATTTAAAAGGGTACTCTGTTGATAAGCATGGGTGTTCAGGAAAGCATTTCTGCAATTACCAATGTTCAAGAATATTGGTACCCTTCTACACCTTCTCTGGAGTTGCTCAAGAGGTCGATATTTTTGGAATGATGTAATTGATAGGATTAATTTGATTTTGGATGTAGTTTTACATAGATCGGGTGGGAATATTATTTTACTTCTACGTCAAGGTAGGTGTAAATGTTCTTTGAAATATAGCAATTGAATAGATAAGGCTTTATGGATGGCTATGAGACTGATCCTTCGGGTTTGGAAAACTAGGAAGAAGCCAACAGTCAAAGACTGGTTGGTTGATTTACGCATTTTATCACATTTTGAAAAGCTCTCATTTAAGGTAAAAGACAAAGAAGAGGTGTACAATCTATTTTGGGGACCTTTCAATTCCTTGTATGATTGATTATATGGGTTTCTTAGTATGCCTGGGGGATTACTTGATTGTGATGTTTGTTTATCGATATGCAATTTAGTTGAATGATTTTGAATTGTATTATTTGGTTTACTATTAATTTCTGTATTATACTATTCTGTAATTTATTTGTTGACATACTAATAAAAAGATGTAAAAAATAAATAAATAAATAAATAAATAAATAATATGTTCTTTTAGGAATGGTAAAGAAGGGACACTTAAAAGTCATCATTGTCCCAAAAACCAGGCTAGTGGAACAGGATCTACTCACACTACCTCTATATCTTGTCTTTGGTTCTCAACAGTGTTTCACTGTTGCTAGGTGCTTTTGCTGCTGTCAAGCCGATGTCAAGATGTTCAAGTCAATGCAATCCCACTGACTGTCGGCATTGAGCCGGTTTGAAGGTGTAGGCTACTGTTGGGTCAAGTCGGAGTTTGAGATGGCAAGACGATGGCTTGCAATGTTTCCGAGTGGCGGTTGAATCAGTGGCAAAACAATGCCTCTGAGGGGTCGAGACAGAGAGATGATGGCTCTGCTGGATTGAGAAGTCCAGTTGTAGGCTTTCTGCTGTCAAGTTGGTTCTCAAGCCAGTTGTTCCCACCATGTTGAGAACGTGATCGGGTCGAGACAAGCCGATACACTTCATTGAGTTGAGCTGGCTGTCTTGAAGTGCAGCATGCGGTTTTGAAGTTGTGCCAAAAGCAGCACTGCAGGTCCTGTGCCGGCTCATAGGGTGTTGATCATGGTGATACAGCTCAAAGATGTCTCAAGGTGATAAAACTGGATTCCGGCTGTTTCTAAGTCTCTGGGTGGCTGGGAGGCTCAATCCAGGGTCTCCAAGCCAAGATGAGCCCTTCAGCTCTCCACATCCACTCCAGGAAGTTGGCTGGTCCCTAGAGGGGGTCCTCCACCTCCAGTGAACAGAGTCCTGGTTCCAGTGCAGATAGCAGAGTGGCTTCTGCTCACAGCAGTCCATCCCTAGGGGATGGTTAGTGGACAGAGCTTCCCTATACCTTGGATGCCATCTATCTTCACATCCCTGGGAGAGGACTTTGGGATCGGCTGTATCCCCAACAGAGGTCCAGTGAATCCCTCTTCTTGTCTTGAGTGTCCAAAGATGTAGTTCCTCTTCCTTTAAAGGCAAAATGTCACATATGATTGGTCCAAAGCAAATCTTCCATAAGGGGCTCAATACAAGCTGTTGTAATATGTGGCCCTTCCATTCTGACATTATACATAGAGTTGCTTGTGCCACAGGGAATGGGAGGAAAGGAAGGTGTAGAGTGCCCTAGCCAAAACCAAGGCGTGGAACATCTCTCTCAGTTGCTCTCTCTTCTCTAGCTACTCTAACTTCACACCCTTCCCATATTTGCTGACATCAAAGGGACTCCAGTGGCCAACACCCTGGTGTGAGTGTGGCTTTGTTATGTCAGTGCTGCCTTTGAAGCACGAGCTCCCATGAGACCTCCTGGGAAAGGTCCATGTGCCCTGCAGGAAGGGATTACCCTTCCTCTGGAGGATCAAAGAAGGCAGCTTCTTTCCCAATGCCCCACATGGCACTTGTGAAGCGACTAGTCCAGGCAGCCAATACAAGTCACCCTGTCATTGCTGGGCCCTTCTCACAGAGCTGGCACTTTTTGATGTCAAACTGCTGTGGCTGTATAATTGTGTGGCCTTACTAACCCCCAGGTTACAACCAGGCATGGCTTATATTTAAAAAGATTAACATCCCACCAGGCTGACTAAGGTACACAAATATTAGATCTTTTGTCAGAGGTGCAGAAGACAAAAAATCCACCTCAGCCTTCTGTCCCTTTGTGTCCCAGCAGCTTCCAGGAATGCACATTTGATCTTTGAGCCTGCCCTGTGCCACTGCAGGGAGGGTGCTGATGGTGTCTGTAGTATACCTCAGCAAAGACATATGTTTGCACTATAACTTTGTCATGGAGTTTTATGAAAGTTGGGTATGATTAGCAGACGTCCCTTTCAGAAACAGAACTAACTGCATAATTTTATATTAATACAAATCACAAATGCTTGGGCTACACTGCCTTCACCAGATGGGCATTCTGTTGCAAGCACAAAGGAGAGAAATCCAAAATCATGGCTCTGGCTTTTAAATGCTTGGCCCGGGACCAAAAACTCAAAGCACACAATAGTAAACAACAAATCAGAGCCCCACACTCATTCACATACACAGGTGCAGCCTCTTATAGAAATCCCAACACCAGGGAATGCATCAATGGGATATTTGATCCCTGTATTTCAGTCAGGCAGGGTGGTGTTTGGAGTAAGAATTGGCGGCAAGAGGCTGGAGGAGGTTGGAGAAAAAGAAAGGTGTTGTGGGTGGTGGGAGAAGGAGAATTGAGTTTGGAGGTGGTGCAAGACGAGCAGAGATAAGTACTTAGGAGATTTGGTTGTGACAGGAGGAGGCCATCTGGAGGAAGTTGGGTTGAGACAGAAGGAGGTTGAATTAAGTCATGTGGAGGAGGTTGGGTTAGGTCTTCTAAAGGAGGTTGGGGTTAGACAGAGGGAAGATATTGGAACACAACATCAAGAGGAAGCGTGAGAGGCTAGCAAGGTTGCAGCTCGCTAGACCGGGAAGGTACAAGAGGGCATGCTTGGCCCAAGGCAGGGGCTAAAGTTGAAACTCTGATCTGAAGGGGCCAAGCCCACAGTGGGAGGAGTATCAGCATACAGTGTGGCAGCGTGGAGGATAAGGTCCAGGATAAGTGTAGAAAGGTGATGAAGAGGGTAGGAGAGACCCTTGCGAATACATGAGAAGAAGGATGCAGGAAACCCTTAAACCTGGAACTTTGGACCAAGGAGAAGTAACCCTGAAAAGATCACAGAAGAAGGGTGTGGGAACCCCTTAAATCCAAGACTGAGAATCAAGGCAGGAGAAGATGGCAAGGACATGCCTTAAACTTGTGGTTGAGATCACTGGGAGAGTCCCTGAGAAGGAGAAGAAAGGGTGCTGGAACCCCTATACGCCTAGAGTTGTGTTGTGCTTCAGGGCAACCCGGAGGGAGCCTAGGGCATGAGAAGACTCATTCAGTTTCTTTGTTCATGTTTATAATTGTCTCTTTGTTATTTTGGCCAACATGTCAAATTCCCAAAATAAAAGGAACTAAGTTTAACTGCATTTCATTATTAACTTGGCCATTGATCCCTGACATCCTCATGATACCCTGTAGTTAGGAATTGGGAGTAGAACATGCGTAACAGAAACCTCTTAACAAGACATAAATGTGGCTACAACCTGGCGATCATTTTGCCATGAACGAATCTAATCTAATTTGCAGTCTCTCAACCTTTAGTGTCCGCATTGATCATTATTTCATTGACCGTACCGCCTCACAATGTGGGGGGTTTTTCATACCTTTTATTTGGTGTATTAAATACAAAACCGTTATTTTTTTCTTTACATTTCTTTTTACATTTTCTCACAGAGTACACCTCCAAATAACCTCTATAGCATGTATTCAATACTGAAATTGATTACAGAGCGATGCAGGGTGCATGTGTAAGTAAAGGAGGAGGAAGCGGGTTGTGCAGTCTTCAACGTCCCTCCCTTTAGTCCTATGTCCTTGCCTGCCTGCATGTTTTACATGGCTGTCTCCCTTATGTGGGGTACTGATAAGGTAGTATACAGTCCTGATTTCATTCACTCAGGATTAGACATGGATCTAACTTGGCAGAGTTTGTCCAAATCCATGCAATGGAGAAGGATGTTCCAGAAACTGTTGATGTTGTAAAAGGCAAGGATAAAAACCATAATCTCCAATAATCATGACAAAAAAGAGGGACCATCAGAAAATGATTTCCTTTGATCTTATCTCAGCCTCTCAATTTTCCGTCATTCTGGTTTTACTGTGGCTGAAAGACATAATCCCTTCATAAACAGGACTACCTGTACCCTCGTGTGTTTGTTCCTCCTATTCCTCTAAATGATATTGGCATTTGTCCTCTGCAATTCCTGTATACATGCCTGTTATTTTTGTTTTGGTGCCTGAGTGGAAGGGAATTGCCACACATTACTATGATTTCCAGATGTGTTTTCAAACCCGAAAAATCATGCATTGTTCCGACATGGAGCGTGTGATTGCCATATGTGACAGGGACATGGGTCTGTCCCTGTCAAATTATGGGCCGTTCAATATAAGGTCAGGAGACTCTGGCCCTCATTATAAGTTTGGTGGTATCCTGCCAGTAAATCTGGTGGGATACCACCAAACGGTATTACCATTACGGAACCTGATATGCTGGAATTACCAGCATATTACAGTTGGCGGCAACTGTAAGTAATTCCCCAATCCATGGAATCCACAGGACTCCATGGGGGATTGCTGGTATTAATGGCACCGGCAATACCAGTGCCGGTAATACCAACTGTTTTTTGGTGGTGGGGTGCCTGACTTACCTCCAGCTTTCGGCTGGAGGTAAATCCGGCCACTCCACTGGCAAACTTGCAGTTTGGCGCTGCGGATAAAGTGGCAGTAACGGAATGACCACCATTTTTGTCCTATACCGCCAAAGTTATTATGAGCCCCAGATTGTAGAGAGTCAGCAAACGAGAAAGAGAGAGAGGATTAGGCCCTCCCTATGACATGGACAGACTAGACAGGAGGTGCCATCAGGCCTTAGAGAGTCTGTACTGTGAAAAGAGGTATTGGGAGTAGGGAGCCTGGGCTAGGGAAGTGGGACCCCCCCTATAAGGATGAGAGAAAAGGAGGGCACAAGAACCACCTCAGACTGGGACTCCCAATTGTCTCTTTCTATATGTTTTTAATATAAGTTGAAAACGTACTTACCTTGTCACATAAGTCACATAAGTCATTGATAACATTGTCACACATACTGATCTAGTCCCTAATTCCTTACTTTCTTTTGGACATCATTATTTATGTGCCCAAAAAGACCAGAAATCTTTGGCCTTGCATTAATTATAGAGAACGTAATGAAGTTACTGTAAGGGATAGTTACTTATTTTATGTATTTATTTATATAGTATTTTATAGCCTGTGAGGCTTGTTATATGCTCTAAAACACTTAAATAGCACATTAAAAAACCTACAATTAAATGAATGATCACATCAATTATTCCCTCAAAACATTAAAAAATACCTACATGGCAATGTCATCTTACTGTAATCGTTCTATTTGCAATTTTATATCATCCATACCATGTTCAAATACACACCAAAATGGAGCCCAGTAGTAAGTCAAGTTGATGTCACTACCTTCAATGAAGGTCTTCCATAATTCATAGTGAGAGACAGTTTCCTCACTAAACTTTGCCATATATGTTGCCTATGGATCTTGCTCAAGCTGTCACATACCAATAATAGATGATTTACTGTTTCAATTTTCATTCCTCCACACAATCTGCATGTACGTTCTTCTCTAAGTAAGCCTCTTTGAATGTCTATTAACTCTAAGGAGCTCACACAATTAAATTTCAACTTCATATATTTTGGACTATCCAATTGTGGGGATAATCCTTTAAATACAGAGGAGGAAGTTTTTCTTCTTTGGGATGTGTAAAGTATTCATGACTGAGCGATAGGCTAGCTAGGTTAGTGCCTATTTGTTTCAGTTCTAATACCTGTACTGCTATCATTGTGATAGTTTTAAACCTAATCAAGGTAGTGTCAAAGATGTTTGAAGTTAATCGAGCACTCCATTTAGAAGACTCTTCAGCCAATGTATGTAAAGTAAAATGTCACTACTGAGACTGAAGAGTTTATTACTTGAGGCTTGAAAGATAATGCGCAACAAAGTGTCATGAGCAGAGATATGCAATTTCCAGTACAAATTTCGTTCCCTCAATATTAATGAGCTAGGGATGTTGTGTAGCTTAAATCCTAGACACAAATATTCTATTGGAAGGTGTTTAGGTAAATTGAATAGGGTGTTAACACACCACTCCTCAAGCTTCATCATGTTCTTAATATATTTGGCACTCATAATGTCTGCACCATATAGCATCACAGCGGGATGGGGGACGGGGGGTAGTTTAGCAATGTAAACATTTAGGAAGGATTTGATGGACTAGCCTCCATGGTTACTTGCAAAGTTTTTAATTGCCCCTATTTGTTGATGTACCTTGCCCTCGATCTCATTCAAGTGAGTTAACCACATCGATCTATGATCAAATGTGACCCCCATACATTAAAATTGTTGATCCTTGTCTATCGGCTACTGTTCAATTTCCTAGCAATATTTCCTCACCTTTTTAGTGTTACTGGGGGCTGAATATCAATATTTTGGTTTGACTGGAGTCGATCTTAAAACCATTTTGTGTGGAGTACACGCTAAGTTTATTTAGTAAACATTGGGGATAGTTACTGTTGTCCCTTGATCAATAGTATAATGGAAACCAAAAGACCAGCGGCAGTTGGAAGGCGATAAATCGAAAACAGCTTTTTGCACCTTTTCAGGTTCCATGAATATCGCGTACTGTCTTTCGGGTTGACAAATGCTCCTGCTATATTTCAGCTGGTTTTCGATTCATTGTTCCGCAACATGCTCAAGCTATGCGCCATCATTTATTTGGGTCATATGGTGTTCTTTTCACTTAATAAGGAACAGTACGTTGTACATATAAGATCAGTGCTTAAAAGACCACAGGAATATTCACTATCTGTAAAATCAGGAAGGGCTACGTTGAACAGGATAGCCTGCAATAGCTGGGATTTAATTTTCCAGCACAAACCATAGTGATGGATCCCCAAAAGGTGTTTGCTTTCTTGGAGTGAGTGCCTCCATCCCCCATCAAGATGCTTCATTGCTTCTGTGGATTTTCCAACTTTTATCAAAATGTATTCCAAATGTTTCACATATCAGACCCCTGGTCACATGATTCCTTAAGAAAGCGGTTCCATTTATTTTGGTAAATGCCAGTCAAAATGCCTTTATGAACTAAGTAAGCCTTCACAACCACCCCTTTTTTGACTCACCTGAATTTGGCTAAACCTTTCATAACTGAGACCGATGCCTCAGACAGGGCCTTAGGAGTGATTCTGCTGCACACTCATTCTGATTGGTTGGAATATGCTTTTTTGTATTCCGTGAACTTGCACACTCTGAGCGTAATTATTCAGTGCTGGTACATGAATAATTGGCAATGAAAGAGGGCTGTAGAGAGGGGAGGCATCTGTTTAGGTTCCTCTTTTGATACAGTGATCAGAACGGACCATTGAAATGTACCGATGGGCATTCTTTACATACAAATCTGATACCAAAAACAGGACCACAGATGAACTTTTGTTTGTTTGTTTATGTTTGTTTATGTTTATGTGTTTATATAGCATCGCAGCCCATAGGCATCAGGGCACTGACATGAAAGACAAAGACAACAGATAAAGAGAAAAGGACAGTCACATCAAGTCCTGTAGATCGGCAGCTGGTGGGTTCTAGAATATAGATTTATCTAAAGACAAGGGGGAGTGGAAGATCATTCCATCTTATTGTAGCTCTTGCGGGGAAAGTCTGTCCCAGTCAGTTTGCTTTTTTAGCAATTCCTGAAAGAATTAGACCTTTATTTCCAGACCTTAAAGTCTGTCTGGGCGTGTATGGGCTGATTTGCTTTTTCAAGTAGTCAGGGGCAGTTCCATATAGGCAGTGATGGACTAAGGTCATTGCCTTAAAGGTATTGCGGTCTTGAATCGATAGCCCATGAAGGGCTTTCCTCTCATTTGTGATGTGATCCCTTTTGGTTTTGCCGTGTTAGTCCTAACCACGTTATTCTGGACAATTTGGCATTGCTTAATGCATTTAGTGCTGGCGCCCAACATGAGAGAGTTCCTGTAATCTAGTCTAGATAAAATAGTAGCTCTGGCAATGGTAGAACTATTTGGTTGACTCAGATGGGGTCTCATTCGATTTAACAGTTTTTGATGGTACCGGCAAGCTTGTTTCAGATATGCAACATGTGCATCTGCTCCCAAGGAAGCTTGCAGGTAAACGCCAAGGGTTTTAACTTTGTCTGATACCTTCACTGTGGTATTTTTGATTTCAAATGCCCTATAGGCGGAATCAAGTTTGGCTCTAGATTGAGTAGAACCGAATACCATGAGTTCCGTCTTCCCTCCATTGAGGCACATCCAGTTGGACTTCATCCATGCCTCAATGGAGTTGTAGATGGTGTTAAGCTTGTCATTATCGGTGATATGACATCCTGTTAATAAAATGACTAGCTGTATGTTATCTGCAAAGTTGGTAAAAAATATGCCCATGTTGGTAAGGAGGGTGCAGAGACAACGCATATAGATATTGAAAAGTAGGGGGGAGAAGCTGGCTCCTTGGGGCACCCCACAATCTACTGGCGGAGTGGCTGATGAATGGACACCCCATTGTATCCTGGAGCTCCTGTTGCCAAGAAATGACGAGATCCAATCAATGGCCTCTTGTGAACAGTTTCCTGCCTTGTCTAGGGCCTCTCGTAGCTTCTGGTGATCTAACAAATCAAAAGCTGCCGAGAGGTCCAATAGAATGAGCAATCCAGACTTGCTCTGGTCCATTATCCCCAGCATTTTAGTTTGAAGGTCCAACAATGCCGACTCAGTTCAATGTGCCTCTCTGAAGCCGGATTGTTGGGCATGCAAGAGATTGTTTTCATCTATATATTTTCGTAATTGGCCTGTAGCAACTTTATCCAAAATCTTTAACAAAAAGTTGCAGTTAGTAATAGGACAGAGGTTTACTGGGTCACGTTGTTCTAGGCCTGTTTCTTTTTTACTAGAGGGATCATAGTTAGCGTTTTGATAGAAGTAGGTACTTTAAGGTCTCTAAAAGAGGCGTTGAGCATGCGACAGAGAAAGGGGCGAACAACTCAGTATTATCTAGTATCAACTTTGCCGGTAAGAGGTTTTCTGAACACGAGGTACATTTAGTGGATGATAAGATTTTCATCATTTCGTCAACACAGAATGGGGAAAAGTTGATTTTCACCATCTCAGAATACTCCAGTTCTGCAACGGGAACGGGACAGGGTGGTGGATAGTTTGTCGCCCATAGAGCAAGATTTAATATTTTCTCTAGCCTTTAATATTTTGTTGGAAAAGGCAACTTGGACAATCTCGCAGTCTTTTTGCGATGGTTGGAAAGGGGGAGATAATGTTGCTGGCTTGTCAACTGATTTAAGAATTTGAAACAATTTGCCTGTAGAATTGGATGCGGAATTAATCTGGTCATTGTAGTAATTTTCTTTAGCTAATGTCAATTTTTCTTTGTAAATGAGATCTAACTTTTTCCAGATTTCCTTATTAATAGTGGATGGTTCTTTTAGCCAATTTCTTTTTCTTTTTTCTGTTACCGGAGTTGCTGAGGTTCCTCTTTCAGAGGCTAATTTGGCTATTACTATGTCTCAGAAACATCCTAGCCCAGACAGTACCGGCACTGCCGAGGTTCCTTGAGTCAAGGCTAAAGTCAAGACCCCTGACCTGTCTGTGGAGACCCCTGCCTCACTCACACATGTGACGCAGTTCTCTTTAGGCATTGACAAAATGGCGCCCAATCCCGTGCGAACTGCGACAGCCATTCTGGACTCTTCCCTTACACCTACGCCATCGGCGTTGGGTGCTGGGAGCATCTTTTCAGGTGAATAGTGTTTTCATGGTGCACAGTTTTGTCCATTTTATGACTGGAACGCTCGGATGCCATTACAGCACTCGGTCTTGCTCCCTGCGGCTTCTGCGCCATTGATCCACGTTAACCCGGTTGGTGACGGCCCCTCTTGGCAACCCTCTCCTTTGCAGCCCTGGAACTATTCCGCTCATGAGAGGCTTCCTCCTGCCACAGTGTCTAAGGCTTCGGCGGAGGATGCCTTCTTCGGAACATTTCAGAAGCTAATGCATTCCGATCCCATGAAGGAATATTTCAGAGGTCTTCTTAAGGAAATCTGCCCTCCAGGGCCTGGTTCCGTTCCGACGGTTCCCGTCACAGCACCGGTTGTTCCGGCAGCTATCCCACCTCTACCAGTTGGCCCATCTCCAGCCCTTCTGCCTCTGCCTCCCTTGTCTCCAATTGACAAGTCTTTGGCAGAGCCAGACCTGACGCAGGTCGATCCGGACACGTTGGATGACACGCAAGGGGATCAGGATGGCAATGACCAGCCCCGCTCTGTTAGGGCTTTCCATGACCGGGTACTGGACATGATGACTCTTCTGGATGTTCCAGTACCTGAGGCACCCCCTCCGCAGGAAGGCTTGCTTTTGGGTATGTTCACCTTGTCTCCTCAGGAGCGCACCGGCTTGTTCTTTCAGAAGGACGGTTTAGCTGCGATCCCCGCAAAGTATGGGATAAGCCACACTCTGGACCTCATGTTAACAAAAAGATTGACGCTCGTTATGGGCTTCATACTTAAGGAGGAGGTACCATAGCGTCTTGTCCGCTTCCTTCCTCCACAGTGGTGGCGGCCGCTACGCTTCAATGCAGACCGGCTTCAGCGTCATCTACAGCGGCGGCTCCGGTTCTTGCCAAAGAGGACAAGCTGCTTGACTCTTTGCGAAGGAAGATCTTTGCTAATTCGGCTCTGCAGTTGGGCCAGGCGAAAACGGAGCTCATTTTAGCAGGGGAAAATATGAAAATGTGGAAAGGTCTGTCAGAATTTGAGGAGTTCATTCCTGCGGACAAGCTGGATGATTTTAAGACTGGCTTGTCAGATGCCAGAGTCTTGGCGCAGGATATGCTTGAGGCTGCAGCGCACCATGTCCACACCTCGGCTCAGGGCCTCCTGCTTGGCGTGGACACGCGTCGTCAGGCTTGGCTTCACGCCACAAAGTTTTCCAAGGAGGTGCAGGATGAAGTTCTGGACCTGCCCTTTGACGGCAAAGAACTGTTCCTGACTAAAAAAAAGGACAGCACTCAGACGGCCAAGTCTTTGTCCGTTCTGGTAAAGTCACCTTTTAGGTCAGAGAACGCCTTTGCAGCCTCGGTCTTCCTCTGGTTTTTGGGGGTTTCTAGATGGGAAAACACGGAGAGTCGATCCTCCAGCTGGAAATTCCCACCGGCGTCAGCAGCGAGGCCGGTTTTTCTCTCGGTACTCAGCCTCCTCCTCAGGATCTGGGGGTCCCATCTCTGAGAAACCAGCTAAATAAGGGTTTTTGGCATTTGCACGAGACCCCGGTGGGAGGACGCATTGCATCTCAATGGGAGGCGTGGCAGACCATCATCGAGGACCAGTGGGTCTTGTCAGTAGCTCAGGTGGGCTTCTGCTTGCCCCTTCCCCCTCCCCATCCTTCAATCCTCCTTTCCAGCAGTCAGGGATGCCCTCCCTCAGTGCCGAAGTCCAGAAGCTTCTGGATCTCAAGGCGGTGGAACTCGTTCCCCTAGGGGAGCGAGCGGAGGGCTTCTACCCCCGTCTTTTCACAGTGGCCAAACCCAACCAGGCTGGCCTGCGCACCTTCCTAGACCTATCCCAGTTCAACCTTTCTCTTCCCCAAGAGAAATTCAAGATGATCAGCCCCAGCCAGATAAAATCCTCTCTTCAGAAGGGCGACTGGCTCTGCATGGTGGACCTTCAGGATGCTTATATGCATATCCTCATTTGGAGCCCACATCGGAAATACCTACGGTTTTCCATGCGTTGAGGAGCATTTCCAGTTTCGTGTGCTCCCTTTTGGTCTCCGCTCGGCTCCGCGTGTCTTTACGAAGATGATGTCGGTCTTCACAGTTTATCTTCAGCTTCAGGGTATCCATGTGTATCCGTATTTGGACGACTGGCTGTTGCGCAGTCCCTGTCAACTGAAAGCCTCGAGCAACTTTCAGTCTCTCGTCCAGCTCCTGTTCCACCTTTTGCTGTCGGTGAACTGGCGGAAATCCTCCATGACGGTCTTTCAGGACTTGATTTTCCTGGGTTTTCATTGGAACATGATCGATTGCAAGGTATACCTGATTGGGAACAGAATGGCGGATCTGTTCGCCATGTGTCAGGTGTTTATGCAGTCAGAGAGCATGTCGGCCTGGTGGTTTCAGAGGCTTCTGGGCCTCATGGCTTCGTGCGTGCTTGCTCTTCCTCTTGCTCGTTTCAAGATGAGGCGGATGCAGATGGCTCTTCAGAGCTCATGGCTTCAGGGAGTGGATCCAGATTCCAAAATGATACTGGTTCCATCGTTCATGTGGACTGACCTCTTGTAGTGGTCGTCTCTCCGCAATCTGTTGGTGGGCACTCCCTTCCAGGACCCTTTCCCGCTATTGACTATCACAACGGACTCCTCCCTTCTGGGTTGGGGGGCGATGCTAGATCATCTTCAAGTTTCAGATCTTTGGTCGCCACAGGACAGACAGCTTCATATAAATTATCTGGAGCTTCTGGCTATATTCCTGGCGCTGAAAGCGTTCAAACAAGGTATTGCCAACAAAGTGGTCCGTGTCCGGACGGACAATGCGGCGTCCATGTTCTATATCAACAAGCAGAGGGGTACCAGGTCTTCTCCTCTTGTGGATCTTGCCATTCAGATCTGGGAATGGGCCATTCAGCATGGTATCTGGCTGGTAGCAGTTCACATCCAGTGCCAGCTGAATGTCACTGCAGATGCCCTCAGCTAACGGGTAATTGTCAGCTACGAGTGGGAACTGAACACAGAGATCCTCTCAGATATTTTAAGCTGTTGGGGCACTCCAGATGTGGACCTCTTTGTGACATCTATAAACAAGAAGCTTCCCCTGTATGCCTCCAGGAACGGGCTCGGAGCCTCCTCACTCGGGTATGCTCTTGAAATCCTATGGCACAATATGAAGGCCTATGCTTTTCCGCCTCTTCCTCTGATCCATCGGGTGCTTTGCTTGCTATGGAACATGGTGAGTTGCTGCCTGCGGTTCATAGCCCCTTGGTGGCCAGCCGGGTTTTGGTTTTTGGAGCTCCAGCATCTATCAGTGTGCCTGCCACTCAAGCTTCCACTGGTTGCCGATCTGCTTCACCAGAGCGATCAACAACTGTGGCACCCCTCCCCACAATCGTTCAGCTTGACGGCTTGGTGCCTGAGTTCAGATCTTTTGAGCGCTTCAACTTGTCTGCGGATAACATACGCATTATTCAAGCAGCCAGGAATCCTTCAACAAGATCTCAGTATAAAAGTAAATGGCTACGCTTCTGTCACTGGTGTTTGGCTAGGCAGCTAGACCCCAGGGAGGCTAGTATCGACACGGTCCTATCTTTTGTCTCACATCTGGCAGCGCCTGGCATCCATGTCTTGTCCTGCAGGACATATTTATCGCTGTTGCCGCTTATTTGTCCACTGACCAGTATTCCTTTTCACTGTCTAATCCAGTCATTAAAAGACACTTTGCGGATCTGATGCATCTTTATCCTCCTGTTCACAACCTGCACCCAAGGTGGGATTTGAATGTGGTCCTTACCGCCTTGTGTCATAAGCCTTTTGAACTCATGGCTTCTGTCGATTTTAAGTACCTTTCCTGGAAATTGTCCTTTTTGATTGCTGTAACTTCAGCAAGGCGTGTAAGTGAGCTTCAGGCCTTGTCGGTTGAGCATCCATTCTATACTTTTCATAAAGATAAGGTTGTCCTGCGAACGAACCCTGCCCTTCTTCCTAAGGTGGTCTCTGATTTTCACCTGAATCAGTCAATTTCATTGGCTGTATTCTTCCCAGACCCGGCCTCAGAGGTTGAAAGGGTTGTGAACTGCCTGGACATTAGAAGAGCCCTTAAGTTCTATCTGGACAGAACATCTGAGCTCAGGAACTCCTCGCAGCTTTTTGTGATCTTCGTAAATCCGCAAGGGAAGCCAGCCTCGAAAGCGACCATCTCTCGATGGATCGCTGCCTGTATTTTTGAGGCATACACCATTCTGGGTCTGGGGCCCCAAAGGGAATTCATGCTCATCTTGTGCGGGGCAAGGCGGCTGCCGTTGCCTTCCAAAAACATGTTCCCTGGGAGACCATCGCAAAAGAAGCTACATGGACCTCCCCATCTGCTTTTTGGGAGCATTACTGTCTGGACCTGAGCGCCAGGGCTGATGCTCAGTTCGGCCAAGCTGTGCTTAAGAACCTGTTTCAGTAAGGCGTTTCCATCCACCCGTAAATCCTGTGGGGAGTGGTTGGGAATCTCCCATACGTATGGAGGAAAGGGGACCGGACGTAGGAGTATAATAAAGTTACTCACCGTAGTGACTACCTTACTCCTACTCCATAGTCCCCTTTCCTCCATACGCCAGCCCGCCGTCCCCTCTAAAAAGGTTCCTCTGTTATTGCTTAAAGGTCATAGACCTGGCAATAGAAAAGGACTGATGGGCGATGCGCTGGGTGGAGCTAAGGAGGGCGGGGTTATGGCCTTGTGCGGTACCCCACATAAAAAGAGAAGAAGGACACATTTTGAAAAATGTGATGCTCCAGTCCATCCCACAGGACGGAGGAATGTCCAATAAGTATGGAGGAAAGGGGACTATGGACTAGGAGTAAGGTAGTCACTACGGTGAGTAACTTTATTAATTTCACAACCATTGCAGAGTATAGGTGAGGGGAAAAAGGCCAGATTTTGTTTTGCTATTATACCCACTCCTCCTCCCTTACCAGTCTCCCTGTTTTTAAAGTATATATTGTATCCCTCTGGAACTGTGACGTCCACCGTGGGACCTATAGGATCTTGTAGCCATGTTTCAGTGAGAAACAGTATATCATCGTTGTCATTAGTAATGTAGTCGTGAATATCCTGTGCATGCTTGTTCAGAGATTGAGAATTCTTAGCTTGATAGCAGGGGGGTTTATAATGGTGTCCCCTGTTTGGTCTATATCCAGATTGGGTGGGGTAGATCCACAGGATGATAGAGTATCTAATGTGAAGTTAGCTGATCTAATCTCTTTGGCCTTGGTGGGGTTATTGTCTCAGAGCTATACCTGATTGGAACAAAACAATTCTCACCCAGGTTATCACTGGGGCGGGAGGGGTGGGGATCCTTGGTTCTGCTTACTACTATTTACCTCTTGCCACAACTTGGGTCATGATATACCCCCTCTAAAAGCAGCAGTATCTGATTAGGTAATGAAACCATACTGTCCGTGGTCTTATATGATGATCTCACTGACCCCTCTAACCATTTAGTCCTTTCTGCTTCAATGATTGCTAGGATCACTAGTATGCCCATAGTTTAGCATACAGTGGTTTACCTGTGCGTCCTGCTTGTGGACTGCTGCAGACCACCCCTTACGTCCGCGCAAGCGTGTTTCACGCCAGGTTTCTATTGAAATCGGAACTCTGGAGCTACAATCCTGCCGAGGATTGTAGTTTCAATCACCTAAGTGCGTGCAGGGGAGCAAGGCTCCTCTGATTCAACTTGCACTCAATATAAACAGCAAAAACCTTTGGTGCACTACCAGTAATCAGTGACTAGCGTCACTGTTGACTATCCATCTGTATTGCTTTCTTGTTGTCTTTTTGCCGTGAACACATTCCTAGACATGGTCAGAAAGACAAGTGGTTCTGTAGCCCCACAGGATTGTATGTCGCAGCCTGATTCTACACTTTGGAAAAAGGACGGTCTATATTTTATGGAAACCTAATTGGTATTATGCACTCCTCTCCAATTTACCACCCTTAAGATCACACACAATGGGCGGGTGGCAGGAAATAGAGGGGTGCCAACCACAGACACATTTTTATTTTGCATGCGCAACACCATGTGGAAAGGGGTGTGCAGTCGGCAGGAGCTTCTGCTTTTCTTTTGTTGGAATTACTTGGAGCCAATTAACATCTCTAAGGCAGCTGCTTTAAAAGCCCCTTGCAAGCGCGATAGCATGTGCGAGAAGCCATGTGGAAAGGGGTCTGCAGTCTGCAGCTGTGCAGGGTGGAGGCATTAAAGTACCTGTGATTTGCTCACAACTTGGAGTGAGTATACCTGCAACTGTATTTAATTTTTTATTTTATAAATCTGCATGTACTGCCTATTTGTAAGTTGTTTGCTCCAGTTGGGATGATGGGGGCCAAATATTCACTATGTAGCAAATATGTGGGTGGCACAGGATCAGCCATGAATTTGGCGGAAGAGACTGTGAACACAGGTATCAAAGAAGGTGGAAATATTGGAGGCGCAAGTCCTACTCCCCTTAGGATTGATGACCGGTTTAAGGCAGTAATTAATCCCTTGGCTCATTCGCCTTTCCGGGGAACAGTGGACCCATCTGTGATTTCGGCCGCTCAATCCTTAACCTTACATATACAGTCCGGTGAATCACTGGGTCGTCAGGACCGACGGAATGTTACAGTTCAAACAGAGTGCGAGCCGGGGAGAATTAGTGCAGGGCTGGTAGAAGTGCATGTGGAGGACATGTCAGATGTAGATGTATTACTCTGTGGCATGCCAACTACAGATGCAAGTGTAATACATATTGAAACTAATCCTCCAGTCTAGCCTGGTGCAAATCTGGACAGCCCATTTTGAAATCTGGAGGCATCACCAGAACTGATCCTGGGCGCGGTAACGCCAAGTCCGAGGTCATCCTCTGGAGCTTCTTTGTTGTCCTCCTCTGTGTTCTCACCTTTATCTACGACACACCAGTTTAAGGGGCCCCTTTTTGGTGCCATTACCATATCAGACCTAAACTATGTTCTCACATCTTTGGTACATGTTTACCAAAATATAAATTCCAATCTGCATGACCACAAGGTTTTAATGAATACCCTAAATTCTAAAGTGCCTCTCATTGAGGGATTTCTGCGAACAGCAAAAGGCAATGCCATACCATGCAACCTCAATAGATCAGGGTTGACTCTGCAAGATGACTATTCATCTGCAGGAAATAACTTGGAGCTGTCAGCCATTATCCAAGACCAAGTGCTAGATCATTTGCACAGCCCGTAAAAATTGGAAATGGTGGAGAGTTGTGCGCGGGTGGAAGCACGTCCAATTAGCCATATTGAACTCGGATTAGCTGAGTCTGAAAATACAAATACAGATCTCAATTGTTCAGTCTTTTACCAACACCGTGAGAAAAGACAGAGGAACAGAAAGATACAAAAATAGAACAAAAAGTCTAAGAATATTAAATCAACCAAGCCTCCAAGTAACTGTGGCTCACAGAAACTTTTAAGATCTATTACAGTAATCAGTAAAACTAGAGCTGAGGCCTAGGAGGCCCAATAAACCTTGTCTAAATAGAGCTCACAGCCTAAAAACAAGGCCTTGCCTGAACAAAAAGATGTTTTGGAGGTAGTACTCGAGGATCTGAGGGAGTGTTTGCTAAATGTGTCCATGTACTCTGTCGATCAATCGTACAGAGGGGATGTGACTTTGGACGCTAGGGGGATAACTCAAGAGAGGCAGTTGCATGGTCCTATGACAACCTCCCTAATGGCGCTTCCCTCTGTTTCTCACATAGGTGTGATGGGGCTTTACTTCTAAGAAATGTTTATTTATTTATTTATGTGGATTTTTAAAGCGCTTACACAACCCAGGGGCATCAAGGCGCTGTTCCAGGAATATGTCTTAGTTGCGTATTCATAACGCATTTAATACCCAGAGGTTTCTAAGCGCGGACCCGGGGATCAAACCTGTGTTGCTTCATGCCATCTTGTTTCCAAGGCGAGCACGTTGCCGCTGAGCCATCCTCCCAGGACATGTTACTGTTAATGGATATTTATACTGCGCACTGTCACCACCGGAGTGGTCCCCTTGTGCTCTGGCGACTCTGAAAGGAAAGAGGGTAGGGTAAGTTAGTAGGACAGATCGGGAGAAAGAGCAAGAGAGCTGTGATGTGCTGTTGGCAGCTTCAGTTTGGTTTACACCGCTCGCTGAGCTTGGGTGTATTTTTTCAGTTGGTAGCCTTCATGTGCTGTTGCGCAAGGCTATGTGTAGTTTGTTTTGTTGTTGCGGCATAGTGAAGTGCGTGCAGTTTGTTGTGCTACAGAGGTATGGTTGTGTTTCGTTCAGAGTTTGAGAGGTGTATGCAGAGGGATGAGTTTTTTTTATTAGTAGGGTTGGTTATAGACATTACTTTCTAGACGGGACAATAATGATATCTATAATTCCATCCAGATGTGACAATGTCTAATAATCACAGTTCTGCGTGGATGTGACACAAGCTAACAAGCACATTTCTGTCTAGATGTGGTGCAAGCTAATAATCACGTTTCAGTCTGGACTAGCTAACGCAGTTAGAGTACAGTCCACCTAGATATGAGATATCACTAACTAACAGTTCTCCTAGATGTGATACATGCCTAGGCAACACAGTTCACAACTCAGTGAGTGTAAATGGGGCAACAGTAGCTAAATATAAATGGTTACATGCAGGTGACAAGCTATTTGGTGGTGGGGAAGATAAGCTATGGGAGAGGTGGGCCAGTTTAGTGGGTCACAGTGATTGCTGTGCCCCCTCTCTGCACCACACTTACTTTGTCTGTCGCTGCTGGTTGATGGCTGCCTACTTCCCCAGGCAGATCACGGCAGACACCATCTGGAGCTGCTTCAGTAGGAGCTGCCCTTCACTTCGGGGCCCTTAGTCGAGGGCTGCCCGGGCAAGGCTGCCCTAGAAGGGCCTTGAAATACAGCTGTTCCAATCACAGGTGTGGCACAGACCAATGAGATTCAAATGGGCAAAGAGATACCTGACTGTTCTAGACAATTGCAAGGGAGAGGGTGGAGAGTATAAGAAAGCCAGAAAAAAACAAAGGGCTATATCACAGAGACTGCATAGCCTAGATACAGAGCAGCTCAGAAAATGGTATTCAGCAAAAAAACACAAAATAAACCCCCCAAAACACACAAAAATAGCAAAAAAATGATTGCTAATCTATCAAAGGAGCAAAAAGAGGAGCTGGTGACGTCATGAAAGACAAGCGTGATGCCCTGAGAATACTGGCTGAAGAAAATGTATGGATCTTACAGAAACTGATGACGAAGTTAAGAATCGAGTAAACTTTCATATGCGAAAAGAAGATTGCATGTGTGCGAAGCACTGCAGAAAATGCAAGCCATTCAATAATTATACAGATTCTGTAACGTAAGTAGACTAGGTGATCATAGAAGCTGGTTATATCCAATGACTAGACTTCTTAGCGTTTGGCACCCTTAGCTCCTACATTTTTGGGGCAGTATGTCTATTAATTGTCTTTTTCCTTCTGTGTTGTTTCATGGTAAGGAAAATAGTGGAGGTGTCACTAATCGATTCATCTGTATTGTCCACCATCAGTTCAGCATCGATGAGGCTGTTCTCCTCGAGGGCAGCATCATCATTGTGCTGGTCTAGGTAGTCGGAACTGAACGGGACAGCTGCCTCAATGAGCTTATCAAGCTCTTCATCATTGTTAGATTTAATACTGCCTTCATGACAAACTGGAGGACTGACAATTGTGTTTTATAGTTGCTATGGTGAGTAGGGTCCTCGGTATTAAGCTTATCAGGAATTATTATCTCCCAAGGGGTTCATACTGGGGGATGCAGAAAGCCTGGTGCCTGGGTCATTTTCTTTATTGGAATTTTCTTTATTGGAATCGGGGGTATCCCGTGAGGGACTTCCTCCATCCAGATTATTAAATCTGCCAGATGACATATCAATAAGGCCTTTCTGTGCCCCCACCACCCCACCCCCTGTCCTTGTGCTATGGACTCAGGTACCAATAAGTCTCTCAATGAATAGCAAAGGGCCAGGAGGGAAAAGGAAAGGTCAGAGTGCACCGTATTATTGCTAGGTTCACAAGATACTGTGTCACCTGCTATACTATTCGCACCCTGAGCTGTTGGATGAACCAGGCGAGGTACGGTTTCAGGGGTGAAATATGCATTGATGGTCCCCGTTCCACAACCCTTGGTGCGAGTTCTACTAGGTGAGATCTTAACACGTGATCTGGAAGGGTTACGTCAGTTACCCTTCGCCTGTTCTATTACCAATCAATATTTTAGGGGCAGGTGCTTTTTTGTTTATTTTCTAGTTGTTAGACCTCAAACACGGTCTTCTTAGCATTATAATTTATAATTAGGGACACTTTTATTAGCACAGCGGTGATAACAGTAAAAACCTCCGTTTTTAGGTGCTGTTAGTAAGGGGTGAAACAGAAAACCAGCAATCCTGCTGCATCGATGTGTAGTAATATTATACTCACAATAGGTAGCCTTATAAGTGATTTTAAACACACAATCAGTATGGCACCTTCTATCTGCAAATTGCTCTTAGAGTTTTATGAATAAAACATTTGCTTAAAAGCAATTATTTAATATCCTTAATGATGAAAAACAAAACCCCAATATGATATGATATGATATGATATGATATGATATGGTATTTGTAACGCGCCTATACACAAGTGTTTCAAGGCGCGACGAGGCAGGGAGGGAGGGAAACAAGGGGAAGACAGACAAACGATCCTACTAGGCCAGGTGTCATTCAGATCGCGCAAGTGCAGAGGTAAGGGGAAAAAGGAGAAAGTGCAGGGGGAGGAGGTGGGGGGAAAGTGCAGTACAAGGTAAGTAGCGTAATAAAAAATAAATAATAAATGATAAATAAAAAGGGCCAGCTGGTGGCAAGTGCGGGGTAAGTGCAGAGCAAGTGCTGGGAAGTGCTGGGAAGGGGGCTGTAGGGATACAGTGACAGTCCCACAGTGCAGGGGGAGCCAGGGAGGCAGTGCAAGTGGAGAGTGGCTGGGCCCTGGACCGAGGTCGCTGAGAGTGGCCCAGATGCAGGTTTAGTGCAGAATTCAGTGGGGAGTTAAGAAGGTTTAGCAGGGGAGAGGGAGAGAGAAGGCAGAAGCGAAGAGGAAGGTTTTGAGGTGCTTCCGGAACCGGAGATGGTTCTCCTCAAGTTTCAGGGAGGCAGGAAGGCTGTTCCAGAGGGAGGCCCCTGCTGCGGAGAGAGATCTACCCCCAGCTCGTTGCTTAGAGAAGCGGCTGACCATGAGGGAGTTGGAGACGGATGAGCGAAGGGCTCGTGAAGGAAGATATTTAGGAAGAGAGAGTTGAAGGTATTTAGGCCCCAGGCCCCAGAAGGCCTTGTGGACAATGCAGAGGGTTTTGAACTTAATCCTCGCAGCCACTGGGAGCCAGTGAAGAGATTTCAGTCCTGGAGAGATACGGTCCCTGGGCTTGAGGCCAAGGACAAGTCTCGCAGTTCTGTTCTGGATAAGTTGCAGAGGGCGGAGAGTGGAGGCAGGCAGATTAAGATAGAGGCTGTTGCAGTAGTCCAGCCTTGAGAGAACCAGGGCTCGGGAGACAGTGAGCTTCTGGGGGAAGGAGAGGAAGGGAAGAATACCTCTGAGGAGGTGCAGCTGGTAGTGTGACTTCTTAGAGACGTCAGATATATGAGGAGAGAAGGAGAGTGTGGAGTCGAAGATGACCCCGAGGTTTTTAGCCTTGCAGGTAGGGGCCGGAAGGGGGCCAAGGGAGGCCGGCCAGAGAGCTGCAGGGAAGGAGGGAGTGGGTGCGCCGATGAGTAGAATCTCAGTCTTACTGGCGTTAAGGCAGAGGTCATTGGCGGCACACCATTCCTGGATAGCAGACAGACAGTCAGAGATGAGGGAAGGAGAGGAGGAGGCCGAGGGTAGCCTGAAAATGAGCTGGGTATCGTCCGCATAGCACTGGAAGTGGGGGCAGAGAGCGGCGATGCGGTGGGCAAGGAGTGCCAGATACTGGTTGAAAAGCCAGGGAGAGAGGTTGGATCCCTGGGGGACACCACAGGTGGAGAAAAAGATGTCCGAGAGGAAGGAGCCCATTTGGACCTGGGAGGATCGACCGGAAAGGAAAGAGGTCAGCCATGCCAGAGCCTGACCAGTGATACCCAGGTTATCACGGAGACGGTTGAGCAGGATGGCATGGTTGACAGTGTCAAAGGCAGAGGAGAGATCGAGCAGAATGAGAACACAGGGAGTGTTGGAATCGAGGTTCAGGAGCAGGTCCTCACGGATGTTCAGGAGAGCAGTTTCCGTGCTTCTGGCCGCTCTGAAGCCGGATTAATGGTCATGAAGATTACCAACAGATTCAGCATGGAGGTTAAGCTGGGAGATGGCCAGTTTCTCCAGGAGCTTGCCCAGGAAGGGAGTAATGGAGATTGGGCGATAGTTGGCCGGGCAGGAGGGGTCGGAAGAGGGTTTCTTAAGGAGGGGGTGCACAAGGGAGTGCTTGAGGGGGGATGGGAAGACTCCAGAGGCGAATGAGTGGTTGCAAAAGTCAGCCAGGGCAGGAGCCAGGGAGTCGATGTGGTCCTTGATGGTTTTGGAGGAACAGGGGTGAACCTGTTTAGACGAGGCTTTCATAGATCGGACTTGTCTGGAAACCTCATCAGCAGAAAAAGGTGGAAAAGCAGAGAAGGAGGGCGGAGGGGCGGCTGCAAGAGAGCAAGAGGAAGAGCCGGGAAGAGAGGGAGGGAGGAGAGAGGAGGAGAGCGAGGACAGGATGTCCTGAGTTTTTGAGATGAAGTGTGAGGCCAGTGCAGTGCAGAGGGCCTGGGAGGGGACAGGAGAGGTAGAGACTGCAGCAGGGTTGGCCAGCTCCTTGCAGATTTTAAAGAGTTCGGCCGAGTTGTTAGATGCCTCAGAGATGCGGGCTTGGATAAGGGCTCTCTTCTTGGTGAGAACGGAGAGCCGGTATTGCCTTTGGAGCAGGCGGCAGGCCAGTTTGTCAGAGGATGAACATGAAGCACGCCATTTCCTCTCTGCCACCCTGCACTTGCGTTTTAGGGTGACGAGATCCGAGTCATACCAGGAGTTACATTTGGCTTTGGGCTTCAGGCGGATTCTCATGACGGGGGCAAGGATATCGAGAGTATCAGATATAGAGGAATAGAGCATGGAGAGGGCCAAATCTTCGAAGAAATCTTCGAAGAAATCGGCAATACATATTAATTCCTGAACATGAAATCATATTAAATAATTTCCACACATATGATTAATAAATTCTTAGACCGGGGGGTGGGGGGGGACTTGCGTGATCGAGGAGAAGAGTATCTATGTGATCACTGCGACCGTCATAATTACGGGTGCCGAATATGCAGACATATATATGCGGGGTGAGACCCCCTGCAGCCCCCCATATTAATATTATATCATGTACCCCCCATATGTGGTGTAAGGGGGGGTCTAATTGTGAGGGTGACATTTTGGGCCATTACCAGGCGAAGATATATACAGTCCCTAAGCGGGGGGGGGGGTACAATGGGAGTTAAAAGATGGAAATGCAAACGTAAATGACAGAAATACCATAAAACTTCAGACAACAAGGAAAAATATATATCAGACTTTAACAGGTATCACTATGACTTGGTAGATACGTGGGTAACTTTCTCCTACACGCACTCACGGTCCAGTCGGAAGCAAATGTTCGGCGAATGGCTGCGTGTCCTGTCTGTTGTAAATTGTTGGTGATTCAGGGCCTTAGGTTAAATGTAGGTTCCAAAGGTCCTCGGCAGGCTGCTGTGGGCTATGGAAGCCTCCCGTAGGGACTGGGGTGCTGCACTCCCGCACACCCTCCTTATCCGGCCACTGACATCGCCCTTGGCAGAAATTCACAAAGATTACATTTGCAGCACTTGTTTGAGCCAAAGAACAAAATGAGAGGAATAGCGGAGTTCTTCTAGTAAGCTACGTTAATACGTCTGTAAGCAAATGCTGCGGGTGCTGTTAGTGGCAGCTTGTTAATGATTCAGTATTGCCGGTTTAATCGAGGAAAGGAGGGTCAGGGACAGGCTGCGGCAGGCTATGGAAGCCCTTATAGAGAGGGACACCACACTCCTGCACGCATGCCTAGTCCAGGTCCAGACACAACGTGGGCACACAGCAAGATGGCCTCAAATTCTGCCAGCTATAGTTTGGTCCATACAGAATCAGTGGCGATAACGTAAGTGAAAACGCAGCTATGTGCCCAGTGAAGAACCCGTTCCCAAAAAGTACCTCATACCTCCCGGCTTCATGACCACAGCAGACCACAAACTCACTCGTCCTCACTCCGCTCTGCGGTGTAATGAGGAAGGTATAGGAAGTGCAGCTGCAGCTGCTGTGAGTCTGGCTCCAATTTGAAGGAAATAGAAAAAATATGGTCGGCGACAGCAGACCACAAATGTACTCGTCCTCACTCCGCTCTGGTCCGCGGTGTAATGCGGAAGTTATTGGAAATGCAGCTTCCGCGCTGTGAGTTCAACTCCAATTAGAAGGAAATAGAAAAATTATGGTCGACCACAGCAGACCACAAACTCACTCGTCCTCACTCAACTACGCTCTGCAGTGTAATGAGGAAGTTATAGGAAATGCAGCTCCTGCTGCTTTGAGTTCGCCTCCAATTCAAAGGAAATAGAAAAAATATGGTCGACCACAGCAGACCACAAACTCACTCGTCCTCACTCCGCTCCGCTCTGAGGTGTAATGAGGAGGTTATAGGAAATTGAGCTCCTGCTGCTGAGTCTGCTTTCAATTCAAAGGAAATAGAAAAAATATGGTCGGCGACAGCAGACCACAAATGTACTCGTCCTCACTCCGCTCTGGTCCGCGGTGTAATGAGGAAGTTATTGGAAATGCAGCTTCCGCGCTGTGAGTTCAACTCCAATTAGAAGGAAATAGAAAAATTATGGTCGACCACAGCAGACCACAAACTCACTCGTCCTCACTCAACTACGCTCTGCAGTGTAATGAGGAAGTTATAGGAAATTCAGCTCCTGCTGCTTTGAGTTCGCCTCCAATTCAAAGGAAATAGAAAAAATATGGTCGACCACAGCAGACCACAAACTCACTCGTCCTCACTCCGCTCCGCTCTGAGGTGTAATGAGGAGGTTATAGGAAATGGAGCTCCTGCTGCTGAGTCTGCTTTCAATTCAAAGGAAATAGAAAAAAAATTTTCGACCACAGCAGAACACAAATTTACTCGTCCTCACTCCGCTCTGGTCCGCGGTGTAATGAGGAAGTTATTGGAAATGCAGCTTCCGCGCTGTGAGTTCAACTCCAATTAGAAGGAAATAGAAAAATTTTGGTCGACCACAGCAGACCACAAACTCACTCATCCTCACTTCGCTCCGCTCTGCGGTATAATGACGAAGTTATAGGAAATGCAGCTCCTTCTGCTGTGAGTCTGCCTTCAATTAGAAGGAAATAGAAAAAATATGGTCGACCACAGCAGACCACAAACTCACTCGTCCTCACTCAACTACGCTCTGCAGTGTAATGAGGAAGTTATAGGAAATGCAGCTCCTGCTGCTGTGAGTTCGCCTCCAATTCAAAGGAAATAGAAAAAATATGGTCGACCACAGCAGACCACAAACTCACTCATCCTCACTTCGCTCCGCTCTGCGGTATAATGACGAAGTTATAGGAAATGCAGCTCCTTCTGCTGTGAGTCTGCCTTCAATTAGAAGGAAATAGAAAAAATATGGTCGACCACAGCAGACCACAAACTCACTCGTCCTCACTCCGCTCTGCGGTGTAATGAGGAAGTTACTGGAAATGCCGCTGCGGCTGCTGTGAGTCCGCCTCCAATTTGAAGGAAATAGAAAAAATATGGTCGACCACAGCAGACCACAAAATCACTCGTCCTCACTCAGCTCCGCTCCACGGTGTAATGAGGAAGTTATTGGAAATGGAGCTCCTGCTGCTGTGAGTCTTCCTGCAGTTCGAAGGAAATAGAAAAAATATGGTCGACCAGAGCAGACCACAAACTCACTCGTCCTCACTCCTCTCCGCGGTCTAATGAGGAAGTCATAGGAAATGCAGCTCCTGCTGCTGTGAGTCCGCCTCCAATTAGAAGGAAATAGAAAAAATATGGTCGACCACAGCAGACCACAAACTCACTCGTCCTCATACAAAGATACTGTAAAAAGGAAAAGAGAAAGGAAAAAAAACATCTAAAAGCTAAATAAAAGAGGTAAGAACAGTTGGAGTTAAGGTGCCATACCAATAAATTGGACAACAATGTCTTTATAAAAACGCAGTGCCTCCAGCCTCCAGCCCCCAAGAGTTTGTTGAGCCCATCAATATTCTGTTACCAGCCTCCTCTGTTGTTAAAAGGCTAACATCCTTTACGGGTAACCCAAAAGAAGAGAGCTTACAGCATGACATTCTTAAATGAAATTACATAATGTTTCAAATTTGTCAGGGTCAATACAGTAACGAAACATTCAAAGTTGTCTAGCTGTTTTAGTACTTGCACCCAGGATTTCCTTAGTTGGAAAAAGATTTAGACGCAGTCTTAGGGACTTGTGTTCTCCATTGAGTGTTCGGAAATGTCCTTGTGCATCACATCAAGACTTTGCTACTACTCAGTACGTTTGAGCAGACTTTAAAATACGTACTCAGCCGTGTGGCCCAATCAATACATTAATAATGGGGGTCTTGCAATCAACACTAGAGTGTGTCCCTTTCACTGGCCTTTCTTCTCAGTCATTAGTGAGGTTGGCATCAATCGGCAGCGCAATGGCACTTGCGATGCCATCCCCTGCAAGCACAGTCTATGCCACTTGTCTGGGCTCTTGCCACCCAGTCACACATGCTGCAATCCATGCCGTGGGTGGGGGATGGGACACAGCTCCAGAGTTGAGCTCACACAGGTACACCCTCAGTTTCCTTACATGCTCAACCTTGACTGCGTGCAGACTCTCTGTGTGCATTTACAAGGAGTGTGCGCAGTGCCTCTTTCTCAAAGGAATCTGAATCAATACATTCTGTGACAGGGAGGCTCCACACTAGGCTGCCAGTAGTTGTGGGTAAGTGACTGGACAGTGCCAACTAGGACCCCTTTAATTCACTTTTTCATAAGGGACCTTAGCTTTAACTCTGTGTGAACTAATTGTGAACTAATTGACTTGAAAGTGAAGTTGTGGGCAGTACTGCTGAGACACAACGTGTGCTATGGGGCGTACCATTTCACAAAAGCTTCTTACCACTTTCACTGGGTTACACCTGGAATCAAGAAGGATTCCCCCAGACATATATCAGTGGTTAATACCTTAATTCTGGGATACTTGCACAATTGGGCCCCTCAAAATAAATGGGATCTTGTCAAACAAAAAGGTCAGGATGGTTCTCTCCTGAATTGGGGTTGAGTTCCTTGCTATCTGAAACCCTCCTAATTGTCAACTGTTTCTTCCATGGGCTCCTGGTACATTGGGCTTCCTGGTCCCAGAAGTAATCCATACAGTTCAAGAGGGATTACCTCCCCCCTTCAGCTGTTGCGGTTTTAGGTTGATCCGAACCCTTCTTTTTCTTCATCTAAACTAGTTGTGGGCCTTCCGGGGCCCTGTACCCCATGACTCACTTGTAAGCTACATTGACACACTGAACAGAATTTCACCAAAACCAAGCTGCATTTGCGCAGAAACAGAAAAATGGTTGCGTTGGCTCCTGTGAGCACCATGGCCTTAAAACTGCGTTTCGAAGCAACAAAAAGATGGCTGCACCGTCTTGCCAAACATACATTGGTCAGGATGGAATAAGGGGACACACTGAGGGAGAGTACCCGTGTGTTTTGACACATGCTAATGGAATAAAGAGAAAAAGCAGCACTGCTTTCCTGAAAGCCCAAAGTCCCCATGAAAAAGGAAACTTTTTCACCTTTAAAAAATGCTGCTCTGATGTTATTTCCATCTGTTTTTCCTTAAACCACTGTGATTAATAAGGCCCTGCCATGCCCAGTATATCTCATTTTGCTTCAGCAAAACCAGGCATGATTTCTGAATGACAGGCCCTGTCAAACCAACTCTAAGAAAAATCAACAAGGAACTCCACTTTTACCCGCACAGGAAAACATGTTAATTATCTTTACAAAGTATCAAAGCTCAGTAATTCAAAGAAACTCCAGCTATCTGAGCCATGTCAATTTCAAAGCATCTGTGCTTCAAACAAAACTCCTGCATACAAGAAAATAACTATAGCTGCAAGACATTGTGGGAATCCAGAGGGAGATGCTAAACCGAATTTAAAAAGAAATGCCAGCTTTTCTAGTCTGAACCCACTGACAATGGAATTTCCAGGACAAGGAAGTGATAAGTGGGGAGGGGGCAATAAACCTTCAATCAAGCTGTAAACCCCACCATGCTCTGGAGGAAATCACAGTTGGTGGCAGCTAAAGAAAGAAAAAAAATGGTCCGGTGACATACAAAGGACTGCCATTTGCTTCCAAAGACTATTTATTAATAAAAATGTAAAGACTTTTAGCTCTGCAGCTAGACTTTGTAAAAATGTAAAAATCTTGCAGTTTAAAAGTGATGTTATGGGCTTTCATTGAAGACATGGTAGAATTCACTGACCCCTTGGGAATAGAAATGGCAAAGAATCAGGGATTACAAGGAAAGTATCCATGATGCCAATGCACATTTTTATACTTACATCCCTTTATTTAATCCACACATGTGTATAAGGTTATGGAATTTTAGGCCGAATCGTTCATACTCAAAATTACCAAAAAGTATTAAAAAGGCAAAACAATGTCTCACGGATTGCAGAGTTGGAGTGCTCTGTTCTACACAAAATATGTACCCTGTGTATATAATTGGCTAAGAGGTTTCCACTGTATAAATGTACCGTTTGTGGCAAAATCGGATTTTGGCTAAAATAACTGTGGGAGGTTTTTTGAACATTGTAAACTCACCTCATAAATCAGCCCTCCTGCTTTGAAACCCAACCAGTTGCGAGCGAGGCAGAGACTAGCACCCCTGACCAATCCTGTGAGTTAGAGGTGTGTTTAGCTAAGCCTGCCCAGCCATATACTTTGATGATGTCACTATACATGATAAATAAGAGTCCCTGACAAGACTGTAGACACACACTCTTCCTGATTTTCATGCATCAGCTTTCCTGTTCCATTCATCCTGCTGAGTCCAGATTCCAACTACAAGGCCCAAGCATTGCTGACCCTACTCCAGGGCCCACTGCAAAAACCCAAGCATTGCTGATCCTGTTCCAGCAAGGCCTCAATTTTGAAAACCCACTAAAATTCCCAAATAACCAAAGGGGAAAGCTGTGGTATTCTTTTGTGAAGCATCCTGAACCAGCCTGGCTTGCTGCTTACTAACTGCTGTCCCAATAACTGCATCCAGAGATACCTGTGCCATCCAGTGACTAGAATTACCATCCGGTGACCCGACCTGCTCAGCTGTCTTTTGCCGAGCTGTTTTTGCCAGGCGCACTGCCGTGTAGTGACCAGAACCATTGACGGTCCAAAATCCCAAACTAAAAGTAGACTGTAAATATAATCCCTACCCCTTTGAAATCCATAGCCTATCTTGTCTTGCATTTGTCCTTATCCCACTCCCTAAGCCATTTTATCCTTATCCTGGTAACTTGTTAAAACTGTCAGAATTATCTGTGCAACCCTGTTCTTGATTCCAAACGTTAGCGCCACTTTTCTCTTCATTTCTGTCTTGCATAGATCATAGGTCATTAGCGATATTGTGTTTAAATAAATTAATTTTCCCTAACGAAAAGGGGTAAACTGCATGAAGGGTTACAACTGCAGCATAACTTTTCTATTCACGGGTGGCGTTCCTCTTTTCTTAGCCATTAAATCTAGTTTAAGTAAAATTTGCCTTTCACTTTTAAAACCTATTTTCTCTTTTGACTGCTATATTTTCCTAAAAACGAACCTCACTCTACCTTCCATATCTCTCTCAATTCACCAACTAGAGACCTCTTTTCACCTCTAGGTTGAACATGTGATATATACCTATCCCCAAATAATCAAAAGATGAAAGGTTTAAAATATAAAAGTAATTAAAAAAAATATATCTATCCCCCAGCCCAAACCCGCACTCCAAATCAGAGTATTTCACCCGTTTTTATTAAAATCCGTTTGGGTAATTTAAAATGGGAATTAAGAAAATGCAACTTTTACACGTGTCATTTGGCTGCAAAATTTTCCATTCATTTTCGAAATATATGCTCTTGGTAATCCATTGCTTGTGATTGTTGGTGTCTATGGATTGTTTCGTTAGTAAGAAACTGTATTTACCTTAGAGTTTTAACCACACATTAATTATTTATTTGTCCATTTCATAACATTGCAAGGGGTTTAAATCTGTTTTCAATTCTTATTTGGTGAGGGAAGGTCGGATTTTGATTCCGTTTTCTGCCTCTTATTCCTGATTACCTGCTGTCTCCTTCTATCCATTCAGAATTCAGATTGTTTATGGGTTGAGGGAACATTGAGGGGGAAATCCTAACTTGGGTGCTATCTTTCCTAAATCAAAAAGTGCTCCTATTCTTTCCTGTTTTGTATATGTTCCACTAGAAGTTTAAACCAAGTGTATTGCTTACATTCTGATTGTAATTCTCACCCCATTGGTGATTGCTGCCCCATATTAAAAATTGCATGATTTCTTTTGAATTTTAAAATAAATAAATAAATATTGCAATTTGCCAACCAGCCTGGTTCATGGTCCATTGTGACCATGGGTATTTGAAAAGGGGGTGATTCAACTTGTGTACCATCTCAAATTGAATCTGCATAAAATAAGGAGAAAAGCATCTCAGTTGCGCGCTACATACTAGGCCGAAACCAAAGTGTGTGTCGCCTGATTGAAATCCTTAAAACACTCAACGATAATGCCTTGTGAGGAGGCTGGTCAGTGGTTGTAGCTGGGAAGGATAGATACCGAGGGGTTTGGGAATCTATCTAGGCTTTCTCCTCGTTTCTCGTACCCTATCTCACTAGACTTGCACTAGTCTCTGTGACCTCAGCCCGTAGTGCCTCCCACTGTGCAGTGCGGCCTAGGGAACTGGGCCCATCGGAATATGCTTGTTCCTCAGAGCTACGTTGGCTTCTCTCTCTGCTCCTCGTTCAGATTCGTGGTCCTCCTCCTGATGTTATTCCCTCAATCACCTCTGTACCCCTTTCAGTACTACCATCCCTTCCTCCACAGGGTGCTCTCCCTTCAGCCTCTTCGAGGTTAATTTCTCTGCGTCACTGGCAGTCTCTGACATCACCACATCCTCCTTCCTTCTCCTGGGCTCTCACCACTTTCTCCTGCGTCCCGGTCCCTCCCGCCTGCTCTTGGCTTTCCTTCATGTTTTAAGGTTATCTTCTCCTGCCACCAAACTAATGTTAGCCTCCTCCTCTCTTGTCTCCTTAATGCTAACTTCCTACTCCCGTTCCCTCTCTCTCTCTATGTTAGCATTGGCTAACAATGAAACCTTGTTATTGCTGGGCTTAGAAGGGCAAGGTGTCCGCCATATTGCAAAGTATAAAACATAATGAAATCAATGTAGGCACTCAAACCATGTTAAAAGGTCCTAGCTGAGCTTAGCAGTAATTTAGAATTCTAGGTTACGTGTTGGTGCTCTTTTTCCCCCTAACAAGGAAAACACTTTTTAGCTGTACAACTCCATGTGCTTATAGTCTTATAGACCTCAGGCGTGGTCATTATTGTTTGGGATAATGACCCTTCCCCAACGTATAGCCCTTGGCTTCGCCTGGGGCAGTAATTTGGGGATAGGTCAATATCTTGTGATAATGGCCCCCTTCCTCAGTCTATAAGACTTAATTATTGCATTGGGAGATGTTTGGATGGCCGAATGCCCTGAAAGTCCTGTTAAGCAGGGAAGAGTGGGACTTGCGAATCACCCTGCAACAGCAGCGTTTTTCTGAAATGGCTCAGTCAGTTTGCTTCTAAACATGGCCGCCTGTGCCCTTCACGTGGTAGAATGGATTTAAATGCACATGCAAGGATGAGGAAATAGCATGTCTTGGAATGCGATTTTAACAAACATCACATGGAAAAAATTTAAACTGAAAATCAAAAACATTCGGAACACTAAATTAAACCGTGCCAAATGCATTGATAGCGAGACAAAGTGCTACTGAATGCGGAGCACCTGACTATAAATATTTCTCTTTTTTTGTCTTTCTCGTCGAAAGGGGCGTGCATGATTGGAGCGTGCGGTAAATGGGGCCCATTAGGAGTCCGCCAGTGTCAGCTGCGTTGCAAAGTGGCCCCACAGTGCGTGTGGCAATGTTAGTCAGCCATAGGCCCTCTGCGCTATGGGACTTGTGACTAGCATTGCCTGTCACAGGATATATATATATATATATATATATATATATATATATATATATATATATATATATCGTAGACCGGCACGAGGCTGCACGCCATGCGCTGTTTTTCAAAACGCCATGTTTGTCTTAAAGCGTCACATGCTGCGCGCAACCGCTTGGCCGATATCAGCCAGGCCTACTGTCAGTCAGTGTTGCAACTTCTCACCTCACATCGTGATATTTATACCAGATTTTGGCGGCTTTGTATTGCTTCTCCTTAATCAAAATGGGCGTCCCCCTAGAGGCAGATTTTACTATCCTTCACTCAAAGTACCCTCTTATTTGTTTTGGCTGGAAGCTGCCATGTGGGTTGCCATGGTACATTTGAGCTGCATTTTTCTTTGGGTGCATTTGTGGAGCACACATCTGTAATTCACCTGCTGTGGAGGTGGGGAAGGGCAAGTGCATTCAGTGGAGCTGTAGCGCTGGGAGAGAAGTGAAAACAAACGGGTGAAGTAGACAGTTTGGCCATTAAATAGAGGCGCTGCTCTGGAGCATCCCACCTTCTAGGGATTGCCTCCTGCTGGCGTCAGTGGGGTAGTAGGGACCCCCGCAGCCAGGGCCGATGAAAGGGGTTTTGCCTCCCTAGGCGAGAAGTAATTTAGTCCACCGCCCCAAGAACCTCACGTGCTGCGAAACCCCCCCACCCCCCCCCCCCCCCCGCATTAAATATGCCACACCTCTCAAATGCTTTGTTAATATCATACCCTTCTCCCGCTGTCTTTCTGTAACACAGGGAAATGAATTCCCTCCTAGGCTACACACAATAACCGTCATGCACAGACATGATCAGAAGTAACGTGTTAGGAAGAAAAAGAAACCCTGACAGTAACAGGCAGGATTGTAAATAATCATATTGGGCAGTATACAAACAAAGGACTGCACAGGCAGGATTAGAAACGGCGATGACAACAATTCAAAATAACGGCCAGGATCAGAAGCAATGAACATCAGGCAAGTCTATTTACACGCTCCACATGTAGGCCTTCTAACTACCAGCAGAAGGTGTTCAAGCTTCCTTAACAAACGCAAATAGATGCTACACTCAGCTATTAATAGTTCACGCTTTATCCACACACTAAACATGGCATATGCAGCAGCATGTCTAACTAAGGGGAGGTACACAGCAGCAGCAGTGATGGCTTCGCTCACACACATAGAGTGCACGTTTCAGGCTGAATCGGTGCATGAAGGCAGAACACGTGCAAGCGTCCGCCACACACAGCCAGTTGGGGTGTAGACTGTGATGGTCGGAGGGCCCGTGGTGTCGGGGGGGCCCCTCCGGTGTATGCGGCTGCCGCGTAGCGACGCCGCGCAAGAACAGACACGGAGGCGTCTGCTCGTTCCGGCGCTCTGGCTCCAACCGCCGGGCGCCGCCTTTATTGTTAACTGCGCATGCGCCGGCTTGCAAGCCGCGCATGCGCCTGTTGTGTAATACGTACACAACATCCCTCCTTTTCCCCCTCAAACGACAAAACATCAAAACATGGGGCCAACGTGGCCTAAACATTATATACTTAACGGACTTTTGTTGCTCAGGTCTCCGAGTCCATGATAAAGTCTTGGAATCTTTGTGGAGGGCGGCGCCCCTCTCTGCGGGGGTACCTGGGCGGTCCCATTTCGACACTCTCTGGTTCCGCAGGGTCTCCGGGCGTGTCAACGTCCTCCGGTGGTGCATCTGCTGCTTGCCTCCGACCCGGGTCCGGTTCCTCTCTAGAGGTTGCTGGTCCTATGCGTTTGAAGAAGGACGCGTTTCTGGTCACTGTCCCACGCGCGTTCGCCGCTGTGACCATGGATCCCTTGACGTGGGTGACCCCCATCGGGTGTGTCTCATATGTCATTGAGAGTTTCCCTTCTGGCTTCCGGTTTCGGACCAGGACGGTATCTCCTACCGCTATCTCTTTTTCCGGCAGCCTCCGCCTCGTTGTTTCCTTCTCGTTCCTCGCTGCCCTGTCCGCTGCCACTTGTGCGTCATCAATCACTCCCGGACGTCGCTCTCCTGCTTCCGGTATCAGCCCTCTCGGTATGCGCTTGAATAGGGCTTCGGCGGGCGCGATTCCGGTGGACTGATGTGGGGTGGACCTGTACTCACGGAGGAATTCGATCAGATTATGGCGCAGGTCTTCCCCTCCATTGACGGAGATGCGAAAAATTTTGTTGAGTGTCCGCATGAACCGTTCAACCTCTCCATTGGCTCTTGGCCACAGTGGGGTCACTTTGCGGTGTTTGATGCCTCGTTCAGCGCAGTATCTGGCGAAACGCTGTCCTTGGAAAGGAGCGCCGTTGTCGGAGCAGATCTCGAGCGGGAAGCCGTGGGTGGCGAAAATTTTGTCCATGGCCAGGATGGTGTGATCGCTGGCGGTGGATTCTACGAGCTCCACCTCGGGGTATCTTGACCACTGGTCGGTCACCACTACGAAGTGTAGGCCTCTGCCGGTCGAACCGAAGTCTGCGTGGACGGTACCCCACGGCACGTCGCTCCGTGGCATGGCTTGGATGGGCGGGCTCTTTTCTGCCGGACTCGCAGCCTGGCAAGGTATGCATGCCTTCACGAACTCGGTCACTCGGTGTTCTAGGTCGGGGAACCAGACTTTCAGCCTCAGGCGCGCCTTCATCTTGGCCATGCCTTGATGGCCTGTGTGGGTTAACTGGAGAACTCTTGTGACCAGGGATCTGGGGATCACGATCTGGTCTCCCCGCAGTAGCAGGCCGTCCGTGGACACTGAGAGTTCGTGTCGAGCCTTCCACAGCAGTTGCAGGTCTCTCTGCGTTTCTGGGTGTCTTCTGGCGTTGTTCAGGAGGACTTCTCGCCATTCCCCTGTCGCAACCGCCCTTTTCACTCGCAGGAACGCCTCGTCCGAATTTGAGTCTTCCGCAATGTTCTCCCTCGACAGGGCCACAGGCAGGGCCGATTCAACGACGAGGTGCACAGCGTCCCCTGCATCAGACACCTCGACTGGATTCTGGGCGTCCCTCATGCCGGGGTGGCGGGACAGGTAGTCTGCGGGGTTGTGGGTGCCTGGGCGGTACACCAGCTTGACGCTGTATTCGATGAGCGATAGCATCCACCTTTCGATCCGGGGAGGCGGCTTTGAAGAGGTGCCTGACAGAATTGGAATCAGGGGCTTGTGGTCGGTGACCACAACGACGGGTTTGCCGAGGATGTATATCCTGAAGTGTTTGCATCCCCACAGGATGGCGAGGGCTTCTCTCTCGATTTGCGAGTAGCGCCTTTCCGTGTCAGTGAGGGCCTTGCTAGCGTAGGCAATGGGTCTCATTGCCCCCAGTTCGTCGGCCTGCATGAGGACTGCCCCTAGGCCAACGGGGCTGGCGTCAACGACGATCTCTGATTCTCGGCTGGGGTGGAAGTAGGCCATCGTCTCCTGCTCTGACAGGGCCTCTTTGATGGCGTTGAATGATCTTTGTTCTGCCGCTGTCCATTGCCACGGTACGTCATTCCTGGTGAGTGCCCTCAATGGTTCTGACAGGGAGGCCAAGTCTTTGATGAATCTGCCGCAGTAGTTGACCATCCCCAGGAAGCTCCGAATTTCCGCAGGGGAAGTGGGAGGAGGCGCATCTCTAATGTCTTTTACTTTGCCGGGATCAGGTGAAATGCCGTTCGCATGGAAGGTGAAACCGAAGAATTCCAGCCGATCTTTCAGGAATTCACACTTCTCTTGGTGAAGTGTAAGACCCACTGCCTGGAGTCTCTCAAACGTGCGTTCTAGTCTTTTAAGGTGTTCGCTCTCAGATCTGGCGAAGACCAGAATGTCGTCGGACATGTTGATGACACCCCTCAGGCCAGACAACGCTCCTCGTATTGCATTCTGGAAGACCTCAGCTGCGGATGAGATCCCGAAGTTGAGTCTCTTGTATTGGTACAGCCCTTCGTGCGTCGTGAACGTGGTAATGTACCTCGACTCGGGGTGCAGTTCCAGCTGATGGTAGCCTGATCTGAGGTCTAGTTTGGAGAAGACTTTGGCGCCTTGGAGTTCGCCGACGATGTCGTCCAGGGTGGGCGTGAGGTGGCGTTCTCTTTTGATGGCCGCATTAGGTAGCCTCATGTCCACGCAGATGCGCACAGCCCCTGGTTGTTTCGGCTTCGGGGCCACTACGATGGGTGAAACCCACGGGGTGGGCCCTTCTACCCGTTCGATGATGTCTCGGTCCATTAGCTGCTGCAATTCCGCCTCTACTTGTGCTCTCAGGTGAAATGGAATTCGGCGGTGTTTGAGGGCTGTCGGCCTTACGGATTTGTCGATGTGCAATCGAATGGGGTCAGCGTTCAGTTTGCCAATGCCCTTGAAGAGGCTCGCGAACTTGTGTAACATGCCTTTTAGATCTGCATGGTATACCCCGAAAGTGAAATGCACGATGTCCAGCGCTTCTGACGCAGCGCAACTCAGTAGTGAGTGGGGGCTGACGTCGGTGACGAAGAATCTTGCCTTGATGGAGTTTTGTCCGTGCGATACTGGGGCGATGAATGCACCTTGGATGGGTAAGGGGGTGTCACCACCGAATGCATATATCCTCGCTGTTGACGTCGCCAGTTCTGGTGGGCCTGGCAGGGCTACGTAGTGTTTGGTGGCTAGCACGCAGACTGAGGCCCCGGTGTCAATGAGGATGGGGGTGGGAATGCCCTGGATGTCGACGGTGCACTTGGGCTGGCGTTTCGTGCTGGGACCTCTCGCGATGCTGGAGATGAAGAAGACTTCTTCCTCTTCCTCCTCTTCTTCTTCCGCGAGATCCAGGTCTTGCAGGCCTTGATCAATGGAGGAGATGCCTCTCACTCTGCGGGAACTGCTTCGCCCCGCTCTCTCTGGTCCTCTCGATGTTGTGACAGGGGCAGCTGCACGGCACGTCCTGGCAAAGTGGCCTGGTACGCCGCATCGGGCGCATGTTCTTGACCTGGCCGGGCAGTCACCGCTGTGGGGAAGGTCATACCCACAGTTCGAGCACGATGGCGCGGTGCTTGGGGTGGACGCGGTGTCAGACTTTCTCGGCGTCCATCTTGGCCTGTTCGCAGACGACCGCCCTACTGCAAATGCATCTTCATTGTGTCCTGGTCGCGAGGCAGCGTCCATTTTCGCGCCTCTGGCTTCCGCTAGTTCGTGTGCTCTGCCCAGGTCTAGAATTTGCTGGAGGGTTAGGCCAGGCTCCCTCAACACCTGCCTTCGAAGTTTACCGGAGCTGCACCCTTGTAGCAGTTGGTTGCGGACCATCTCCTCTTCATCGGCCCATCTGCAAGAGGACGCCAGGTGTCTCAGGCGGGCGCAGAATTTGTCTAGGGGTTCATCGTCTAACTGCTTCTCAGCGCCCATGACGAATCTATCAAAGTCCACATTGGCCATGGGTAAGAAGTGGTCTTTGAGTGCCTGCTTGACGGCGTCGTAATTGACCACGGGGATGGTCAGGGAGTCATAGATCTTGTGGACTTCTGCGCCTGCTGAATAGATCATGGTCGCAATCTTTTCATCATCGTCGTCAACCCCTGCTGCCCTGAAGAACATGTCCAGTCTTTTGACCCACAGCAGCCACTTCGGTCCTAGCTTGGAAGGGGGCCCAGTGGCATCGAACTCCGGCATGGGGGCTAGGGAGCTGCGGGCTCTGCGGGGAACTGGGGCTGCGGCGCCCTCATCGTCTGCGCCGTCACCCATTTCTTCCTGCTAGGTACTCACAGGTGGTAGATATGGCCTTGTGGTAGTGGTGGGAGCGAAATCCCCTTCTTTCTTCTTGCTTGCCACAGCCTGGCACCAGCAAGGCTGTGGGGTTTCCAAATCTTCTTCTTTCTTCTTTATTACCACAGCCTTGCACCAGCAAGACTGTGGGGGTTCCAAAAATTGTTCGTGATTGTTTATCTTTATTTTTCCTGGCGCCGTCGGCGAGTGGCGCACGAGCACCCTGTTGGGCCGCAACCACGGTCGCCGCGCGTGACGGCGAGCGGATCAAAGGAAAAACAAAATGGCCGCCGGTGCGTCGTCAGTATAAGACGCGGGCGGACTTAACTGACGTTTCGTGGCCGGGCACGGGAGTGGGCCGTGGCTCGTCCTCGTCGCCAGTGTGATGGTCGGAGGGCCCGTGGTGTCGGGGGGGCCCCTCCGGTGTATGCGGCTGCCGCGTAGCGACGCCGCGCAAGAACAGACACGGAGGCGTCTGCTCGTTCCGGCGCTCTGGCTCCAACCGCCGGGCGCCGCCTTTATTGTTAACTGCGCATGCGCCGGCTTGCAAGCCGCGCATGCGCCTGTTGTGTAATACGTACACAACATAGACTTCCTTCCCTCTCATCCAGAGAACAGGTACAGCACAGTCAGGAGCTCTGCACAATCCCCTTGCTCACTGAACAGGCAGAGGACAGAGAGCAGGAGTGTATGTTATGTTTAGAATGATCAGTAGCAGTGCAAACTCACCCCAAAGCAGGAAGTAGGAAGCTTCCATGAAACCCGGAACAGGTGCAGCATGGGAAGCCAGAAGTAGGAAGTAGGAAGCTTCCCTGAAACCCGGAACAGGTGCAGCATGGGAAGCCAAAAGCGCCAGGTTTCCTCAGAGGGGAAAGAGGCAATGCATTGGAAATGCAGCTATGAACTTCGGCCATGTGCAGGACACAGGTAGGACAAACACAAGCTTCCTTAAAATAGAAACTATTGGAAAAATGCAGCACTGGCTGCAGGTGTAAAATCTTCCTTCACACACAGAAGTGGAACATTCATCTTAGGCCACAGCACGTCAAGCATCACTCACACACTAGGGGCGCATGTACCCTGACCTGACACACCCGTGACTACTATGCCCACCCCCCAAAGTAGCCTCCACTTTCTCTCATTTGCTTTTCGGTGCAGCCAAGCAACAACAGAATGTACTCCTGCAAGGTACTCAATGCCACAGTCCTTTCATGGTTTGACTCCTACCTCAGCAACATATACCAGCTAGTCCACATGGGCACTTGCAGATCCCCAAAAGGGCCTATGACCCGTGGAGTCTCAAAAGACTCCATCCTCTTCCCTGTCATTTGCAACCTCTACTGGGAGCCACCAAGGGCCCTCTTGGCTGAATTCAACATCAAAATCCCCCAGTATGCGGATGACACACAGTTGTACCTGAAGGTCAACTGCCTCAGCAACATTCACCAATTAAAAAACATACTCTGTACCACTCAAGGGTAGATGTCTACCTGAAACTCAACCCTCCCAAAATAGGGCTCCTTCTCCTCGGGCGCACAACCAAACGCATCCAAGTTCAAAATTGGCCGACAGATGGATCTCAGCAGCTTCTCCCCCCCAACTCACCCACAGTGTAAAGTTCCTCAGCTTCACTAACTATTGTAATCTCTCCTTCAAAGGAAACACTGCAAAGTAGAGACAAACATCATGGCCCTAGCTCTCAGTCCTGTGACAAATCAAACCCGCCATCGCCATCACAGTCTTCAGATTCGTCGTCCAGGCCCTGGGGCACTCCCACTTCGATGGTGGCAACACCCTTTTGGCAGATGTCCCAGCCACTACTCTAGCTCCTCATAAAGCTGTCCAGCATGCCTCACTGCAGCACTTAAGGAATGAGACCACATTTCCCCCTCTCTCAAGGAACTAAACTGGATACCCCTACATTCTCAAATCACCTTCAAGATTGCCTGCATCACTTACAAAGCTCTAATGTCCAAGACGGCCTCCTACCAAGCTCAAAAGATCACCATCTCAGGAGGTCAATGCAAGACCAGGAGCCAAGATATCTCCTGACCGGAATCCAAGAAGAAGACCAGAAAACAAGCATTCTCCTGCTCTGCTCCCACACTCTTGAACAACCTCCCTGCTAGCATCAGGCTGGCTGCCTCCCTCCTGCGATTCAGGAAGGATCTGAAGACCCTGCTCTTCCAGGAACACTTCACTGACAAATGAGGACACAGACAAGACGATCACCTAACTATGTTCTGCTCACCTTAATTGTACAGCGCTCTCTGCTTTCTAGATAGGTTTGTGCTGTGTCAATCACATATACAGGAGTATAAAGGGAGGACAGGGTGGGCTATGAGAGAGCAAGATAGAGGTGGGGGCCAGAAGAGTAAGGAACCTTGTATGCCAGACAGACCCAGATCAGGACAGAGGCGCATCATGGGAGACTACGCAAGCCATGCACCTCAATTCAGGACAGACATGCAAACTAACCTACCCCACTAACAATTTCACCTTCTGCATACACCTCTCAAACTCCAAACCAAAACCTACAGGACAAGAAACCGCACAAACTTCACTACATTGCAACAACAAAACAAAAACCACACATAGGCTTGCACAACAGTACATGACGACTACTGACCGCAAACACCCCAGGCCCAGCCAACGGACCCACCTGGCTGAGGCCGCCAACAGCACATCACTGCTCTCTTGCACTTTTCCAGCTTCCTCCCACTAACCCCCCCACCTCCCGTCCTCTTTCAGAGCCGCCAGAGCGCCAGAGGACCACTCCGGTGGTGATAGTGCACGGTACAAATGTCCTTTAACATCAACATTAACATAACATACATACATAAATACCACGTTGGCAGAAGGGCAAAGCCAGGGCAACTTCCTTAAATGGCACTTGCTGAGGCGAAGATAAGAGATGTATTCGGAAAGGAGAAGAAGGTGCAGCTCATCTAAACTTGCCTTGAATGGTCTAGGCTGTGTCACAGAGCACATCGAATGACTCAAGTATGTTCATCCTGGAGATCACAGAGAAAGGAGAGATGACATCAAATATCACAGGGTGCCCATGCCCTGCCTCACGTGCCTCCCTCTGCCATAAGGCCCTCTTAAAGAGCTCATGCGCTTACAGGTGCTGCAGATTAGACTGGGTTCTGCAGAACAATGTGGTTCCCCTTTGAAGTCCTTATTTGGCTAATCACCTGCATGCTCACGTGATGCTATAGCGGTAGGCCCGGATGTGCAGGGCTAGGCACATATCCCCATCTAAACACAGAAGTGCTGCGCAATAGCTATCTCGACCATGGCATGTCAAGAGGGAACCTGTAAGGACGCACTTCCGCAGTGTCTGTCTAAGCAGGGTCTCTGTGTATAAACAGTGACTGCATATCAGTATGCACATCCAGTGCTAGGAGTGTACTGTGCTCCACGTGGACAGACACTGAACCACCGCGCTATTAGAGACATTGCACGTGTGTATGTGCAACACAACTGTCTGCAAGGGGTACACACTGGGATGGCAAGGAGTTGTGGTTAGGACCCCGTTTGACTTTGAGATTAATCCACTGCTACTGAAGCTAGGAAGAACAGGGTGACACTTCGTACAGTATTGCTTTGGCTTGCAGGTGCGAGGAGTTAAAAAGAATAAACTGTCCTGCCTTTCTGGTATATGGCCTTTTGTAATGGTGAAGCCCCAAGAGGCTTACAGTGGGTGCATTCAGGGCTTGAGGTTTGTCTTGCAGTGCCTGGGATACAATGAGGCGCATCACGCCTAAGAAAGGTCACATCACAGTCATTGTGGCAATTCATTCATAATCTAACAGGAAATGTACAAAGGTAACAAGATAATGCCTGTAGAGAGGCCTCTTGATTTTTACCTAATACAAATTTGATAAATGAACTAGTGCTCCAAGTAAGCTTTTGTAAACAGCATAGATGCTGAAAATAATCATTACCGGGATTCCTGTCTGCATCAAGAAAATTGGACAATCTGCTTGGGTTGGCAGTACAAAGAAAATATGGTCATAATGGACCTCACTCTAAGTCCGGCGGTAACCGTGCCGGTAAAATCGGCAGGTTGCCACCGGACTTGTGAATTTTTCTGGCTCCTGGCTTGCCGGTAACAGCAGGTGATTCTAACCCCACCGTTCCGGAAAGCCAGTTGCCGGAATAATTGAATTTCCCATTCCCATTGAGTCCAATAGGACTCAATGGGAATGGGGAAAATGGAAGCAGCATTAATAACAGTGCCAGTGCTTCTGTGAAAGTCTACCTACCGTGGCCGCTGTGCCGGACAGGGTCAGGCATGCCGGCCACAGCAACTCCGGCAGGCAGACTTGGAGTGTGCCGGTCCGGTAACAACGTTGCCGCTAGGCTTACCTGCACCATTGTTACTGGACCAGCACACTCATAATGAGGTCTTATTCTTCTTCTTCTTCTTCTTCTTGTTTAGGATGACCCCAGAAATCTGGAGCCGGCCATTTCCATCTATTTAGATGATGTTCGCCAAAAAGAGCACCAATCAGCCATCATCCTTCACTAGATCTCATCCCACTTCCCAGTCTCCCGCACATACTGAAGCAGGAACCTACACTGTTCCTTCACCACCCCTCTTTTCCAACTGAACAAATCAGACAACCCCTGTACAGTTACCCCAATGTCACTCATCCGGACTCTGAGTAATTCCCGCTGCACATCGAACTTCCCACAATCCAACAAATAATGAGGCACAGTCTCTGGGCACCCGCAAGCCTCACACGCCGCTGATGTAACTCTACCCATCAAACACTTCCATCCCGCCAACCCCGCATGACCCACCCTAAGGCGATTCAAAATAGTTTCCTCTCTTCCTGTCAGCTCTACCCCCCCTCAAATGCCCGAACCCGCACTTCCCTGCACACTGCATACAACTGCCGTCCCTTTGAACTCATATCCCATTGATCCTGCAACATATCCTTACTTTTTCCACGCACCATCCCCTGTATCTCAACCACACTCAATGGAACTTTCACATCCACCTCCCCCCGCAACGTGGCCCCATATGCAGCCCGATCCACCAACTCATTACCCAAGACCCCACAATGACTGGGAACCCAAGCCAACTCCACCACGGTACCCCCTGTAACACACTCCTCTAATCGCTGTCTAATGAGCACAACTATATCTCTCCTATCACAATTCCCTGAGGTCTTATTGATGGTGTTTTTACGATTCCATGTCATTTCATTGACAACAATTACTTCGTGGTAATTTCAGCTATGCACCAGCAGTCAATTACAAGCACCAGCTTGCCCAATAGCAAACTAGGAGATGCTAGTTAGTAAGACAGTGGGCCTCATTACACGGTAGGCGGTAACCATGGCACTATTGGTGCCATGGTTGCCGCCGGTACCGTACAGAGTCCGCCATGGTGAACGGCGGAATTACCACCACATTCCAAGGTGTGTGGGGGCGGTAATTCCCCATTCACCATGGCACTTCCCCATTCCCAGTTGAGCCCCCATAGCGCTCAATGGGAATGGGGAAGGTGGCAATTACGGTACCGCAAATTGCGGTACCGTAATTGCCTCCAAGGTCCCTTTGCGGCCCCGTTCCTTAACGGCTGGTAAAACCAGCCATTGAGGTCGGGTCCCGCAAAGGGACCTCGTAGTAAGGCAGTAAGGGTTTACCGGTACCCTTACCGGTAACGGTAAACCCTTACCACATTCCGTGTAATGAGGCCAGTATATTTTACTGTTATGGTAGGGGTTAGAGGTTTTTAAAAACAACTGTCAAGTGTCCACAAATGGTCATTGTATATAGCACCTTTGTGGTTCCTTCCACTTCTAAGCACTGTAATTATAGGAGTGTGCACCCAAGTTCTATGATAGACAAATTTTATCAAAATTGAATGGGTGGTTCTGCCCTGCCAGGATTCCAAGTTAAATGAGCAAACAAGTACTCACAACTAACTACTATGGTGCAGAGAAACCCCTCATTGATCACACCAGAGAAAATGCAACCCACTAGGGAAAAAGGCCCAGCACATCGCTTGCAAGTAGAACAAGGTTTTTTCCCCAAAAAAATAAAGATGCGTCAACAAAGTACTCTGCTGCCATGGAACGTCCTGGTAAAATCAGTATGAGCAACACTTTATGAAGGCATACAGCGACAACAGTGACGTAAATTACATAATGTACAAATCCAAATGGCTGGTTGGTTGAGACCCTATACATAGGGTACTTGCTCCATAAGGGATGCCAGACCATTGGCCCAGCCCCTTCTCTCCATCTTCTTACAAGTGGGATCCTCCTTGTGCGTCATCAGGCATGAAGCTACAATTAATTAGTGAATATGTCAAGAAAAACAATGCAGGATCTATATGTAACCTGATGTGCACCTTGTACTTCAGACAAGAGCTACGAGGATACTTCGAGGTCACTGGGCCTCATGACTAGTGTGCCGGTCTGCTAACAACGGTGCTGGTAAGCCTACCGGCACCTTTGTTACTGGACCGGCACACTACGAGTGTGCTTGCCGGAGTTGCTGTGCCCGGCAGGTCTGACCCTGCCGGTCACAACGCCCACAATAGGCAGACTTTCACAGAAGCACTGGCACCATTATTAATGGTTCCAGTGCTTCTGTGTTTCCCATTTCCATAGAGTCCTATAGGACTTTATGGGAATGGGGAACAACATTTTACCAGCGCCTGACTTCCGGGCTGCCGGGGTTGTAATGCCCCGGTGTTTCCGGCAAGCCAGGTGTCAGTAAAATGTACAAGTCCGGAGGCAACCTGCCGGTTTTACCGGCACGGTTACCGCCGGACTTGTAATGAGGCCCATTGTATCTAACAGACTACAGCTCGATTGCAGACACGACATCGTTCATCCAAAGCGCCCCACCCTCATTTTGGCTATGTTGTTTTACCCCTCCAGGCCCCTCGCAGCACAATCGCGTGATCTATGGGGAAGACAACTGGTCTCTGCTTTCTGATGTTTCTTGATCGATTGGAGGTTTAATAGTTTTATGGTCGGTGGTCTGGGACTGACTGGTACCTTGGAATGCTGGGGGTCTTGGGTTGGGGGCATCTGAGTGCTATTAATTAGAGCTGGGACGTGGAAGGTCAGAAGCTCGTACCTCCTTCTCGTGGGATCGCTTTTCGCAGAGAGCTCTCTCTCATGGCGCATTCCTTCTGGGACACAATTGCTTGCAACATAAGACAATGATGGGTCTAGGAATCTCTGTAGCCCAGGCCTTTCTTACTGGTGCCCACGCTACAATCTATTCCCTATTCTCGCATGCATACACATATTTCCATGTGCGTGTAGCTTGAGCCGCGACCCTGGCTGCAGCGCAGAACTAGGCCTCAATATCAAAATGGCTGCTAGTATCTAAGATGGCGTTTGGATCCCCATGTATGCTAGAGAAGAAACATACACCACCCTCCCGCACTATAGCCCCTGCCAACTCCCCGTTACCCACAGTTCCTGAGTCCCTACTGCACACTTCCAGTCTGAAACCATTGGGGGGGGGCTGGGACAATCGTCCCCCTTCCCAACAATGGCCATCAAAGGAAATGACACCAACTGAGTCCCAGAACAAGACAAGAAAATAAGAAAATATAATTGTAATAATAAAACAATTGAAAGCATCAATGGGTAACTTGATCAAACCATCAATATATAAAAAAATACATATTCTAAAAACAGTTCAATCCATGCACGTGTGCACAGGACAAAACAATACAACCCAGTGCACAATTGAAAAGAGTGGTAATAATATAGCTTCTGTGCAACTTAAAAATAATAAACCCCACAATCACCAAAAGCAAATATTAAAATTTCGCCACATAACAAAGATGCGCTAACAAAACAATCCAATGCATAGTGCATCAGTGACTTATTGAATTAAATACAGTCTATTACATGGTTTACTAGTTGAGGTCATTTTAGTGCAAATTAAACAAGGGTGTGGGAGCTCCTCTACTGAGAACAAACATGGGTCAAATACCATGTTCTATGGAATTTTTTCCACTTACGAGGGTGTACTAGAGACAGCTTCCGGTTACGGTGCAGTGCGTTCGTGCTCTTGAGGAGCTCCTGAGAGCTACCGAGATTTCCTGGCAAAGTTATACGCCATTGAGTTACCTCAGAGCGGATCGAGGACAGAAAGGTGAAGAGGACAGGGCCCCGGGACTGGGGCCTCACGAGTCTGCATCGTCGGTGGGTGCAAGGCGGATTTAAGACCGGGTAAGGCAAAGGTGGGTCAAAGGTGGGTCAGCCAGAGGCTGTTGCCACAGCAAAAGCCTGCAGAAATGAGCGGTTTCGAGTGGCCACAAGGCGATTCTGGTAAATGAGAGCTGCAACTACGGGAAGAAGGACACTGGCCCACCGGCGAGTTATACCCGTGAAGGGCCTCCATTAAATAAGTGTTACCAAGGGATCCACGTTCAAGGTGAGGTAGGAGCTGGGAATCGGGAGGCCATACCCTTGCTGGAGTCTTTTTTCCTGCTCACCGGGCCGGCATTATATCTTGCCACTTGCCCTCATTTTGTGCAGCCTTACCGGAAATTACATGGGCACCTCCAACATGGCTGCCATGATTGGCCTCTCCAGCAGCTGATCCCCTGTATCCTGGCTGCAGGGACCGCGTGATTGGCTGGGCTTCTGTTTTCATCAGCGGCAGACCCGGGAGCCGGCAGGCGAATGCTGACCCCTCCAAGGGGTTTTAAATACGCCTGTCCGGAACAGGAGGAAGTTGTGGGAGCCCCCTCTTTCCTGTGCCGAGGACCACTTCCATGTGACTTGGCCGCCTATTGTCTGTGTTTCTTCAACGCCTGTCCGGAACAGGAGGAAGTTTTGGGAGCCCCCTCTTTCCTGTGCCGAGGACCACTTCCATGTGACTTGGCCGCCTATTGTCTGTGTTCCTTCAATTGTAACTAGCAATAAGCTCGATATTTGGGGTGGAGGATGGCGTGCATCTACAGCTGTCAAAGATTTGTAAACAAGGCAATTCATCTTGGAGTTTCCGGAGAGGCAGATTTTGAACAGCGAAGATAGAGCCGGTCCGAGCACCAAGGCCTGACCCAAGGTCCCTGTCTGGCTCTGTCTGGCACTGGAGGGAATGGCCACTCCAAACTTTCCCTGGCCCACTCTGCACAATGATCAAACTATTTCCACTCCTGTATTTCGGAACCTTTCAAAATGTGCTCCTACTTCCTACACTTAAGTCCCCCTCAGCCCCCCGGAGCACCTGCTCCTGAACCACAACCTGGCTGCCTGCTGAATCCTGCTACCCTAACCATAACCTGTATCTTCTTCCAACTTGATATGTGTATTTTATTTTAAAAAAACTGTATTTAACCTTGCCAGTCAGGAAATACAGTACACCGAACAGAAAGTTATAACGGAGTACGCGTACATCAGCTGTGTCTGGAAACTTTTGAACATACAAATACTTACTTAAGCATTCCGTATTTGGCTCACTTCTGCATATTACAATTTCTATTACGCTGATCAAGTATTCTTATCCCTCCCAGCAGCGTATTCAATACCCATGCCTTTGACTCAGTTCAGGGGGGTTGATTAGCCAAATATGTACGGAAGTCTGCCCATATATCCCTGGGTCTGGAGGTGCTAGACAGCGACCCCATGTTAGCATCCTCCCAGTTTTCAGCCCACAACAAGTCTGCCAGCGACTCCTTGTTACTCGGTGGAGATTGGTCCTTCCACTTCCATAGAATACACTGCTTGGCTATTATAAAACCCATATTAACAAATGCTCTTGATCGCTTTGTTGGGATATCTGGCCACAGGCCAGATAACGCCCCCATGGTCGAGCAGTTGGTACCCCTGTTATTTCTGACATCGTATTGATTACTGATTCCCAAAAAGCACTCAAACAGTTACAACTCCAGAGGCTATGCAAGTGTTCTGCATCCCCCAAACGGCATCACGGGCATGTATTGTTTGCTCTCTGGTACATCTTACCAACCCTGCTCGGCATATAATTCAATCTATTGAGGATCTTATATTGCACAAGTTTAAACCTGGCATTTAACGATACAGGGCCTCATCAGGAGTCTGGCGGTAAGCAAGCGTTATTTTCACTGAACGGAAATATTGCTACTGCCGTGACCCTTGGCACAAATAGCACCCAATCATGACATCGCGAGCATGCACTTTGGTCCCCGGACGTAACGCCAGGTGGAAATAGCATCCAAAATGGGCTTTTGCCCAAGAAAGCGGTGCAACTAGCGCTACCGCCCGTTTGTGGCACTATTAGCGCCAACGGGAAATGTGTCGGAACAGGAAGCACTGCAGCAGCCATTTTTAAAATAACAATCCATTACAAATCAGAGCCCCCTGGAGCCATCCACACCAGCAAACCAGCTACAATGTCTCAGGAGTGGGTCAGTGGCAAGGCAGCCCAAGATCGCACCCAAAAGCTAAAATTCAGTGAGGGTGAGCTGGTGGAGCTTACGGATGAGGTTGTGGCACACCACAATGAGCTATACGGGGCAAGGCAGCGGAAAACCTCTGCACAGCACCACACAACCATCTGGCACATGGTGAGCCAGAAGGTCACAGCAGTGTCCAGCGTCGCCCGGGATGGTGAAGACTGCTGGAAATGCTGGAACGACCTACGAGTTCAAGTCTGGGGAATGCTGTGCCAGCACAGTTAGGAGAGCATGGCCACCAGTGGAGGGACTGTGCTGCCACTTGCACTGACCTCATGGTAGGACAAGTGCAGCTCTGTGTTGGACAGAGAGGTCATTGAGGGCATTGGAGGTGCAGAGGCGGGTGCCGGCAGCCAGGAGAGGCAGAAGGTGAGTCAACCCCCCACAGCCCAAAGGAGCAGACACGCCACACAGCGGAAGACACAGCAAGCCACTCAGCCTCACAGCAGGAGCATGCCCACCCCCACCGCACAGCCCTCCAGGAGCCCCCCAATTGCTTGTGATGACACCTCTGCCGCAGTGGACACTGCCACAGTGTAGACACCAACAAGTCCCGTGACATTGGAGGCACAGGGTGACAGCAGCAGTGAGGCCGATCATGCGGCAGTGCCAGCAACCCCTGGGCGCAGGCTTCGCAAGCAGGCCTCCGCCACACCGGAGAACCCACCACTTGCAAATGTCAAAGCCGTACACAGACAAACCCTCCATTGGCTCCACTGTTGTGAGCACACCCCGACAATGCACACCCTCGCCAATGCAGCCTACGGTTACATTGGGCACATTGACGCAGAGGCTGAGTGATATGGAACAACGGCAACGGGAGATAGAGGCCATTGGCCGCACACACCGCTCCCATATGCAGGAGATACGTGATGCAATACAGGGTGCTACATGCAAGATGGCACGGAACAATGCCAGGACCAGGAGGGCCACTACGGCCAGCACTGTTGCAATGACAGCATTTGGCCAAAGGGTGAGGGATATGACGGAGGGGATCTCAGCCCTTGCAGAGGGCATCCATCAGAGCAATGAGCTCCAACATCAACAGGTTCAGGGGGCAGGCTCAGACTCTTCCTGTTCCACTAAACCTAGACAGGAGTCCAAGCAAAGCACCCGTATGCGCCAATCCCTGTGCCAGCTGCGCACCAGAACACCAGCTGCTGGGAGTCGGGAAAAGAGGCCATGGACATAGTGATTGCCATGACAACTGTTGTCACAAGTGCCCATGCCTTGTACTCTCTGGAGGGTGGGGGGAGGGGGGATAGTGTGCTGGGGTGTTGATGATGGGCAGGAGGGATTGCGTGCTGGGGTGTTGGTGGAGGGCAGGGGGAGGGGGGATTGTGTGCTGGGGTGTTGGTGGAAGGCAGGGGTAGGAGATTTGTGTGCCGGGTGTTGGTGGGGGGGCAGGCCAAGGGGGGATAATAGTTGCAAAATGTTACATAAATGTTTGTTGAAAAGCAATAATGCGCAGACATTCCTGATTGGGTTCATGTGCAGTTTATTCACAGTGCTGGCAGTGGACTGAGTCAAGCTATTGTGCTAGAAATAATTGTCTATTGGTGCCTGCTGGTCAAGTCTCCCTTCCCTCACGTCATCCCTGGGAGTGTCTGCTCTGGCTCCTGCCTCATGCTGTTCTTCTGGGTCTTCCTCTGGGTGTGGCCTGCCTGCGTCAGGGGATAGGGGAACATTCCTCCTCAAGCAGATGTTATGGAGCATTGCACACACCATAACAATTTTCCCAATTTTGTCAGAGGCATACATTAGGGCTCTACCAGTGCGATCTAGGCAACAGAATCGTGCCTTGAGGATTCCAAAGGTGCACTTAATGCAGACACGTGTCCGGCTGTGGGCATGGTTGTAGGCGGTCTCGTGCGGTGTACGTATGTCACGCACAGAGGTCATCAGCCACGCCAGCTGTGGATATACAGAGTCACTTGCATGGGGTGGCATACAGACATCAATAAGTTGTATCATACTTGGATCTGCAGTCACAACGTATCGTGGCATTTGTAGCTGTGTGCATGTATGTGTGCATCCTGCCCATGCAATGTGTATGCGTGGTGTCTGCAGACTTTGAAAATGGTGACATGCATGCCTTTGCCTGTGCATGCACCCTGTAGCAATGTGGCAGGTGTTCCGTGGCGTGTCCCAGGTGACTGCACACGGGCACATGGCTGTTGAACCGGTGGACATGCTGATGGGTGCTGCTGTGTGGATATGCGCAGTGCTGCATTCCTGATGCATTGTGGTACATGCAGTATTATGCATTGTTGTGATGGCAGCAGTGTGTGTACATGAGCGTGTGTGTGCAGGTGTGTCTGATGTGTACATACTCTCTTGGATGCCTCCTGTCGTTGGTGCAGGTGCTGCCCGAGTGATGCCAGTGTGTCCACTTGTCATGCTAGGCTTCTTTTCAGTGTTGACATCCCCCATTTCTGGTCTTGTGCTTCACTGTGAATATGTGGCAGGGATTGTACTCACTATCCTGGTCCATTGTCCTCTGTGCCTCTCCGTGTATCCTGGAAGTGTGCTGTTGCGTAGGACCGTAGGACCATGGAGTCATGGGTGGAACCTAGGTAGCAGGCACAGCAGTGGGTGATGATGAGGTCAGGCCCACAAGTCACCTGCACAATGAGGGAGTGGTAGTGCTTCCGCTTCCTGTATATGGCCTCATAGGCCTGGGGTGCCACCAACGCAACATGGGTGCAGTCAATCACTGCTATGACAGGCAGATGTGCAGTGGCATAGAACCTTGCCTGGGTGGTGGGCAGTACAATATGTTGGTTGACATGCCACAGGAGGGCATCCAGCACCTGGGTCAGGACTGCACAGAATGTGGGCTGTGCCATGCCTTGCATCATGGCCACAGTCTGCTGGAAGGTGTCTGTCGCCAGGAACTGCAGGACTGACACCGGCTTCTCCAGTGGGGGCACAGCTGTACGGATATTGATCCTACTCCCGATGTCTGCATGGGTTGTGACCAGCAGCTCTGTGATGGTCTCCCTGTTGAGGCGGTACTCAGTAACTAACTGGGTGTCGCTGAGGGCCAAGGTGATGGACTGACACATTGGGATGGGTGCTCGCCTTGCTTGGACCAGTCTCCTTCTCCTCCTCCTCAGTCCACCCCCCCTCACTGGACTCCCTGCTCCTTGGCCTGGTTGCCCTGCATCTCAAGGTCCAGGCGCAGCATGAGCAGCTGCCTGTCCCAGCATGCAACTAATAATGGCAGCATGATGTTGGAAACAGGGACGTCATTTAGGGGTCGCCAGAGGTCAGCACTGACCCTAAATAAGAAAGAATAGGAATACCAAATAATGCGTCTTTCTGGAATTCTATACAATAATTAATAAAAGACTCATTAAAGGTTTATTTCAGGCACACTTCAGGGGATGAGTCACTGATTTAGTCTGTTCTTAAATGCCTCAACTCAGCCTTTCATCCTTCTGAGGTTGATAAATGAGTACCAACACAGGTTGGGTGATATTGGGAGTATATTTTTTCTATTTAAACGCTTAAGCATAAGTGCTATATAATAACACATCAATATCATTTGGTCATGGACGTCTGCTTGCACTCACAGTAATTTGGTAATATGGACCTCTACACACTGATCTTAATGATACATATGGCCATCCATTCTTGTATGAAATGTATATCACATTATAGTGATATCGTAACCATATTTTTCATAGTGTACAATGTTTTGTGATGCCACTTCCTGTTTTGTCAATAGGTGAAAGGTCGTGTTCCATTGCTTCCCGCAACATCACTTCAGGGTGGGGTCAAATGACATCACTTCCTGTGATGTCATCAGTGGTCAAGGGTCGTGTAATGTCACTTCCTCTACCCCTGGTATTTTGGTGAAATGACGTCCCTGGTTGGGAACAGTGTTTAGGACCTGGGTGTGTTTTATGTAGCCCTCTGGTGTAGAGTGTGTGCACCAGTGGCTTAATTTCCGTCACCTGGGTTCATTTACCTTCAGCTGGAGGCTGGCAGTATTTTTTGGCTGTATTAGCGCCGGTTTCCGGTACTTGCACTTGTGATACGGCTGTAATTGTGCTTGGTGTTGTCAACCCTATTATCGTAATTGCGCCGGTTGAATTTTGTGTAGAGCGGTATTTGCGCCGACTCGTATTTCGGCAAAGCGCTATTTGAGGTGCTAATTCCGTTACCGCTGGGTTTAAGGGCTACCGTCCAACTCGTGATGAGGGCCACGTCTTAGTATGCAGACACATTTGTTTCCATTGATCATCCAACAGGTCTCATGTACGTTCCACTCTTTCTCCTCACCATGGGGTTTAGTAACTGTATTTTCCCCATTATCATGTTGTAGATAACGGCCACCAATCGGCGCCCCTCCCCAAGTGTTGGCATTGATATTTATGTATTTGCCAACATTTTACATAGCCTGCTTTCTTCTGCCTGCTAGTGCCAAACCCATAATTCCTCGCCAAGAGCACCATTATTAGCTTCATCCTCCTCTCTATGCTGTTTCTAGTGCTTTTTGGCAATTTTGAATACAGGTGTGCCTTAAAGGGATAGTCCAGTAAAACATTTTATTTAAAAAATAGATAGGCAACATTAAAAAAATAATACTAGCACTTTTTTTTTTTAAACTTCCTATGTAAAATTTTGAGCTATTCAAGCTCAAAATTCGCAAAAGCAAGCACATGGGGGCATCCATTTTGTGAAATGGATGCCCGTCTGTGCTGGCTTTTGCTTTTGCGGCACTAATGAAGGAAAAGCCAGCCAGCTGTAGTAAACAAAAGCTACCGCTGGGTGGCTTTTCCTTCATTGGTGCTGTACGCGGAGGACGGGGACCGGAGACCAGAGCAGGAAAGCTGCAGCTGAATCTCGGTAAGTGCTAATTATTTATTTTTTTAAATCAGCTCTAGCTGCGTTTTTTTTCTACGTTTTCCGGGCTGGAGGAGCCCGGAAAACTTAGAAATAAAACCGCAGCTTTAAAAACGTTGTATTTATGTTTGCGGTCGCTTTTGAAGCGACAGCAAACATAAATACAACGTTGTGTTTGAAAACGCTGCGGTTTTTCTTTCCAAGTTTCTCAGGCTCCTCCGGCTCGGAGGAGCCTGAGAAACTTGGAAAGAAAAACCGCAGCGTTTTCAAACACAACCGCGTTGTGTTTCTGCCTGCTGTGGCTATCACTTTGGGTCTCCGGTGCTTCCACAGGGGAGCACCGGAGACCCAAAGTGAAAGCCAAGGCAGGCAGAAACACAACACGGTTGTGTTTACATGCCGCGGTGTTTCTGCCTACAGCTGATTTCCCATTTGGGGCTCTCGGGCTCCCCACGGGGGGCCTGAGAGCCCCAAATGGGAAATGCTAAATGCTCCAGTGTTTCTGCCTAAATCTGAAATCCCATGTGGGGCTCTCGGGCTCCCCATGGGGGGCCCGAGAGCCCCAAATAGGAAATGCTAAAAGCTGCAGTGTTTCTGCCTAAATCTGCCTTCCCATTTGGGGCTCTCGGGCCCCCCGTGGGCCTCCCACTTCACATCCAAGACTCAGGAAATTCTATCCGTACTCTCCTCCACCCCATATTCCCTCCCACGCTTCTCCCCTACCTCCCTTGGCCCCCCTCCTCCCACTCCCCTCACTCTCCTCCCTCTCCTCCCTCCTACCCATAGCACAGGAGGAGGTCTCTAAAGTGGTCCACTCTATGAAGGCCTCCTCCAAACAGGAGCTCCCTTGCTCTTCCAGAATCATTGAGGACAACATCTCCTCTCTCACCCCGGCTATTGCTGACTTCTGTAACCACTCTTTCGCCACTGGCTCTTTCCCACTTTCCCTCAAGAACTCCCTTGTGCACCCTCTCTTAAGAAAGCTGTCTGCTGACCCCTCCTGCCCGGCGAACTATCGCCCTATCTCTACTCCTCTTTTCCTGGGGAAACTCTTGGATAAGTTGGTTCTCCTCCAATTGACTGTCCACACTGATCTGGTTGGTTGCCTTCATGACAATCAATCTGGATTCTGGGCATCCAGGGGCATGGTAACTGCTCTCCTGAACACCCGTGAAACCATGCTTGCAAATCTCGACTTCAATCATCCTGCTGTTCTCATTCTCCTAGATCTCGCCTCTCTGCCTTTGACACAGTCAACCATTCCATCCTCATAAAGCAACTCTGTGACACTATCATGCCAATCAGAAAACCAAGAAAACTTCTTCTGTGTTACTTGACACGTAGTGAAGAATATTAGTCTTCCCACCAATGTGACACATACAGATGGACTAATTGATTGGAATATGGATCCCACAGAACGCCAGGCTGTAAGGAAGCAAAAGGCACTGTTAATGACAATGTCGAACTACAGTGCAAAACATAGACTATCTAAGCACTTTCTAACCTGTACTGGATGATGACTTGACTCAGAATATGGAAAAAATGACAGCCAGGTGAAGTAGTTGGATCTAAACAAGTAAAGCAAAGTATCAGCAAAGTACACTAACCTGAGGTACACTGATATGTAATAATTAGGAGTAGAGTTTACCAAGGAATCTGATGAAACGTGATAAGAATAATCAGAACGGATGAAGAACCAGGAAAGCCAAATATGAATAGATTGAACTGCCGTGGACCAAGGCAGTTCCTTAATCCGGAAAGAAACAAACTACACAAGAGTCTCCCTCGGGGGGGCATTTGCATTTCCACTAATGGTCCAACGAAAGGAAGAAACAGCTGATCCCTCGGTGCACGCGTTTGCGTCCTCAGAGATGGTTCGGAGAAAGGAAGAAACAGCTGATCCCTCGGTGCGTGCATTCGAGTGCTCAACTAAGAGAAAAGTGTCACAGGTGCTCTCTCGGTGCGCGAGTTCGCGTATTCAGGGAAGATGAAGAAATTGATGAACAACTGATGTCACGGAGTTCAAAGTCAACGGAACCAAGGGATAGAACCCAGTCAAGGCTGCAGGGACGGAAGAACAGGTAAGGCAACAAGTTAAGGGTTAAGGCTTATGACAGGTCGTGGATGTTCCAAGTTCAGGTAATTCGTAAATCAAGAAAATAACCAAGCGCCAAATCCGACAAGGGCAGAGCGAAAACAGTATCCAAAAACCAGGCAAGAATTTCAGCAACGTGAAGATTCCAAGACAAAAATATGACGTACTGGGATAAGTTCAGAAACGCTGTCTCCCTCTGAAACAGAACTGATAAGGACCAGATCACATGACTCGTCTGGTCCGTCCCATGCGTACCGGACGCCACTGTTTCAATGGCAACTGTCATCTGTCCATCAAACAGCCAATACAGAGGGTTTTCCTTAAAGTGAAAGTACGTTTAGAAGTGGTATCGTGTAAACGGCCCCAGTTCTTTCTGCCATCTGGCTTCCCTGCATGAGAGGAAGCCATATTTCCACGACCATAACCACGAACCATGACAGACACCCTTGGCATCAAGGACCGGGCACTAGATTGGCTGATCTCTTTCCTCACTAACCACCCTTCCCAGCAGCAACTGGCCCTTTCTCCTCCACCACCACACTCGCTTGCTGTGGCGTCCCCCAGGGTTCTATCCTATCGCCATGGCTATTCAATATCTATCCAGCCCCTCTTGCCCAACTGATCTGCTTCTTCTCTCCTCATTTCCAGTGTTATGCTGATGACACACATCTTTCCTTCAAACTTCCCTCCACTTCCCCCTCTTCATCCTCTCTCATCCCTGACTGTTGGTCCACCATTCAGGCATGGTGTGCAGCAAATGATCTCTGTCTCAATGCCAGTAAGACGGAGATCCTCCACATCATGGCACCTGTGCCCTCTTTTCCTCCCACTCTCTGTCCACGCTCTTTGGGCCCCTTTCCCCCCTCTATCCTGTGAGGCCAAAAACCTTGGGGTCATCTTCGACTCTGCTCCCTCCTCCTGCGACTCTGGTGGCTGCAAGGATCAAATTCAAGACCCTCTGCATCATCCACAAGGCCTTCTGGGGCCTGGGACCACGCTATCTCCAACATTCCCTCCCTAAATACGTCACTGCTAGAGCCCTACACTCCTCTAATTCCAATTCTCTGACTGTCAAATACTTTTCCAAGCAGAGAGTGGGGGGCAGGTCTCTCTCCTCGGCTGGTGCCCCCCTTTGGGACAGCCTTCCTGACCCTCTCAGACTTGAGCCGGACCTCCTTAAGTTCCGGAAACTGCTCAAAACTCTGCTCTTATCTACCTCTTTCCCTCCTCTGCTAATCACCCCATCCACTGCCGCCGTGACCGGTGTCCTGTTGCTCATGAGTCTTACTGGATCCCAGGCCCTTCCTCCTAGTTAATACCAGCACCCCCTCCCTCCACTGCCCTGCCCTACTGGCCCCTGCATGGCGGCTCTACATACCACCCTTGAGTCACTTACACTAGCACTTAGCCTGAGCTACTCCTCCTTGGCTCCCCTTAGCACTTCCCTCATGGACCCTCCTCCAGCACTTGTCCAGCCCTTTGCTCCCCCATCCATCCCCTTACCCCTACACTTCTCTTTAATGTACTTGGATTGCGGAATGCCACAAGGCCTAGTAGAACCATGATTGTCTATTACTGGTGTTGCCATTTTTATTATTTCCCCTATTCCCTTCCCATTTAGCCTTGTGGCACTTTGAAACACAATTCTGTGGTATAAAGTGCCTTAAAAATGCTCAATACAATAAAATACAGCCACGTTTTAGCTCACTGCACCCTTCACAATGGAGAAATATCTTTTTGCAGACCAGTCGGTTCCCACCCACAAGGGCAGTGCAGAACCGAAATGCTAGGCAATTCTCCTCTGAACAAGAGTACCATCAGCATCCCCAGACAGGTGTTTCGGTCTAGTCGGGCCTCTTCAGTGAGGTGAAGCTGAACCTCTCTAAGGCAAAGTGTACAAGGGGTCCACGTCTGGATTAACCTGGGTTAAGCGCAATATTAGTATAATCAAACTATTTTGGGAACATCCTATTATTTTAAATCTGGCCAGTCATATTTTAAAGTGGCCAAGCTATCAAGACCTTCCTCGCTGCTAGTTTCGAATAGGCAGGTGAATGGATCACTCACACAGCCAACAGTCATCTCCGGGACCAAAAAAAGGAACATTCCTAACAGTCTTTCTTTCATTTCTCTCTTAGCAATTCAGGAGGATTCTGTTTTGGGTAGCGCAAGGGTCGCCACATCATTTATTCAGATTGCAATGAATCTCCAATCTTATCCTACTCGAGCAGAAATGGCATCCAGTGGCTGTGTGTCAAAATGCACACCACAAAGTGACATCACGTCCGCCGTCCCAGATATTTCAAAACTGCACACAATTCCCAACGTGATCGGGAGAGAAAGCACTTCATGTAGAAGGATGCATTGACGCCACCGTCTCACATGAGTGGCGGATGGAATACTGAGTCTGTGCTGCGGTAGTGTAAGAGCACGGAATAGTCCACAACAGCAGATATAAAAGAAGTGTCTTGTGTCAAAGTCAAACTTCCGTCGGCCTCTAACGTCCATTGACGTTATAGGAATATGTATTTTTCTATACGTTGATGGTTTAATCAAGTTATCTGTTGATGCTTACAATTGTATTATTATTAAAATAACGTGTTAGGTTCTTGTTTTGTTCTGAGACTCTTTCTTATTTCCTTTGATGGCCATAGAAGTTCGTTGTGGTTACTTGTTTGCGCGCTGCTCTCATGCAACACCAGCCCGGCTGTTGTTATGAAATACCTGACCCCAGCTGTCGATGGGCTCTGGGGTTTTCCCGCCTCTTTGGTTAGATCCACGTTAAGCCCCCATTTCCGGGTCTGAGTACCATCATTACTACTGAGAGGGTGAAAGCTAGGAAAATAGCCCTGCTGCCATTAGAGGAGAGTAACAGCAGAAGGCGAAAGGCCTCACAAAGAAAAGAAAAAAAAGGCGGAGCTGATTTTTCACTAAATCAAATGTGCACAAAGTTCTTGCTGTCTAAGCCCCTAAGAAACAGCCTATACAAAATAAGTGAACTTGTTTTTCTCTTTTTGTTATGATGTGTTTTTCATTTTTAATTGCAGGGGTGGAGCAATACCAGCAAAGGCCAGCAGGGGCCGTCACTGCCATTACTATAGGAGCGGGTAACGTAGGGGAAACAAATGCTCAGCTTCCCCTGTTAAAAGTTCAGTCACATGATGCCCAAGACCCCATTTTGTGCAAGTAGACAATCGGTAGTTTTAACTAGGAAGTGCCCGACTCCCAAACCAATGCTGCTGTTCCTTAGAGGTCCGGGTCGCTGTTTTTCGGTGTCTAGTGGGATGTCGTGTGCATTACAGTAAGCCAATTTGAGCTCATGAGTAGCTTTTAGGGAATAATCACCACAATGTCTCAACCTCACTGTCAGTTATTTTGTTGTTACGCTAATGCTAAACGATGGCAGCATTTGGTATAAACAGTTGTCATATATATTTTCCTAACAATGCAAGTTTAAATTCTATGACCTCATCTGAGTTTGGGCATTTTTTAATAGTATCATATACACTATTTACCAGCGCACTAATGCCAGGGGTATTTTGGTTTATGTATGCCTTATCAGCTGTTTGGAGACAAAAGGGCACCCCCACCCCAAACCCTGCCCGAAGGCCAGACGCATATAGGTACTGTTTGTAGAAATCTTGTGTACTTTGTGCCTTACTTACACAGCGCAGTGGATTCAATGTTCGAGCGGCCGCAGTACTGATTACTAACCATTTCGTGCTGTGCTCTCTTTAGCTTCTAGCCGTTTCTGTGTTATGTAGACCCAAAATATGCACTTAATTTCCGCCTTAGCTTGGCCTCCGCTGTGCGCTTTACTTGTGCAAAATCGAAATATGCATCAACATGATTCCTTAGCCCTCATCACGCCCACCTGTTGCAGAATGCACATCCTGCAAACTGCTGTCAAATCACTGCACAGAAAGGGACAGGGGGACGTGTGCTCTACTTTATCCGAAAATCCCCACTCGGCGTTGCAAGCCCCACCAGAGATGAGGCCCAAGCATGCTTGTGTTCAAAGGCCGGGAGCAGTGGTAGACGTGTACGGAAAGAAGTAGTGAAACTATGTTCCCTGCTGGCCTGTACCCACTCCCCACAACCCCCATCGACACGCCCCCTCCCACGCGCTCTCCAAACCCTCAAACACATGTACCTGCTTTTTAAGGCAACGTTCGGTGTAGTGCAAAAAAAGTGCAACTTCTTCCTACCGTTTTATTTTCAAACAAAACTATTACGGAACGGTTTCTTTTCAAAATAAAAGTATAGGAACAGTAAAATTTAATTTAAAAAAGTTGAGGAGCACTGCTCCAGCTCACTTCGACCAAGGACGGGGGCGAGGGGGTGGCAGAGTTTACTGTAACCTACCTGTACTTTGGGGAGTCTAAGCAAGGGAGACACTAAGAGGGGCAATGCAAATCTGCCTGCGTGCGGTTTACTGATTCTGCTGACCTGGATGTCACACAGGGGCCATTTCCAAGATTAGCAAGCCCGCTGTGGGAACAAGATAAATAGATTACACTCATGGGCAACGTGCTCGCCTTGGAAGGAAGACGACACGGAGCAACACAGGTTTGATCCCCGGGTCCGCGCTTAAAAACCTCTAGCTATTAAGCACATTATAAATAACCTATCATATCATAACTATCACGTCCATTTTTGGCAGATGACAACGCGAGAAAATGATTCGCCCAGGATCACACACACTTTAGTGAAGTAGAAAATGGGATTGAGCCCCATCTGCAGTTTAGGCCCCTGACCATATTCTCATTTTCAGTGTTACCAGTTGGTTTTCAATATTAAAATAATATCCAGATTTCTAAGCCTTGCAAAATTCACATCACATGATAAAACCAACCTAACACATATATAAATCCCTTTAGAATGTTGTTTTATCTTTATTGTTCCGGTTCTGAACAGAAGTCTACAGGTACCAGAAAGCAAATTAATGTGAGCCTACAAAAATCTTTGGGTTTTGCAACCATACTTTCAACCAACAGACTTAAAGTCACACTATAAAAGTCCTTGGGCCTCATTACGACCCAGGCGGTCCGGAAATAACGGTGGCGGTAAACCCGCCGCCACCATTGTTTCCGGACCGCCTGATCCCGACCCCTGCAGGCGGGAGGTGATGTTCCCGCCAGGTCTGACCTGGCGGGTTTAACACCGCCCGCCTGCAGGCGGACGAGGAAACACCGGCAGCATTACGAAATGCTGCCAGTGTTTCCATGATCCCCATTTCCATCGAGTCCCATAGGACTCAATGGGAATGGGGATTTACACTATTCCGCCTCCGTGATTCCCGGTAAACCGGGGTTGTAATGCCCCGGTAATTCCGGGAATCACGGAGACGGAATGGTAATACGAGTCTGGCGTTAACCAGGCGGTTTTACCGCCTCGGTTAACGCCAGACTCGTAATGAGGCCCCTTGTATTTTAAGGTCACCTGCTTGTAGTCATTTTGTGTCACAGACCTTCTGCCTGTTATTATGCACAGAGAAAAGAAAATGTGAAGTTGCTGATAAAAACTAAAACTTGTTTGGGCCATGTCACAGGAGCAGACATCATGGAAGTAAACTAAACAGTGGAACATTGGGTTTGGGGTGTTTTAATGTTCACTTTTTATAAACGATTACACTGAATAATGCCACTTGCGACAACGCAGAACTGCGCTGTCGGCTGCCGTCAACCACTAAGAGCTTACCACTGAAATGGACTACTTGCAGCAGCATGTGCTAAAATGGTGTTTGCCAGGCCCCAATGCCAGCTGCTGGTGGAGCATTGCCCGGGACTCAGCTTCCTCATGGTTCTGGCGGCAACAAAGACAGGCATCGACTGCAAGGCCCTTCATGAGTGTGAGTCCCTGTGCCACTATAGTGTACATTTGGGGCGCAGTATTCTCCTATATGGCGGCGAGACTCTGGAACTCGCTCCCAAACAAAAGATCACCTACATTTTAGAAAACTGTTCAAAGTATGGCTCTTCAACTCACCAAGAAAAACCTGACTACCCGAAACAGGGCCACCCAAAGAAATAAAGCATCCTATCAGCAAACCACCAGAGAATAACACTAACTCGTCAGATCAGCATAGCCCACAGAAAAAGACTCAGACGGTTGCCCACCTACCCGACCAAAAACACTTTAAATACTCAACCTCAAACAGGGAACAGATCCGACATATAAATGTGACGCAAAACAACAACAAAAATACCAACCGCAAACTGCAGACACTCCCCAACACCCAACAGGAAACTAAACCAATCGCACACAGATCACCCCATACACACTCTTGCACCAAACACCACACAGCAGCGACAAACTAAAAACAAACCACACAGTGGCCGTTTTTTCCAAACTGAAACTACCCCCAGCACATCAGTGCTCTCTTGCGCTTTTCCCTCTCACTCCCACTAAGCCCTCCCAACCCCTTTCCTTTTCAGATCCGCCACAGCGCCTGGAGACCATTTGCGCAGTATAAGTCAGAATAACATACCTGCGCCTTCCTATCTAACCAACAAATTCACCTTGAAACCTAATATCAGAACTACTAGATCCGCCAACACACTATGCCTGATGGTGTCCAATTACATCCTAAAACGAGCCGGAGGTACCAGCTTCCCGGTTCTAGCCGCCCAACTGTGAAATACTCTTCCACTGGACATCAAAACCACCCCCACCTTTCAACCATTCAGAACCCAGGTTATCACCTGGCTACTGAATGAAAACTAACCCCTCTACAGGCGTCTCAGGACACCTCACCCACCGTCCCTTCCTAGCTCTCATTCACTACCTCCATGTATTGGCGGGCACTAGCCTCTGCATCATTCTTGTGTATATATTATTGCCATTGTATATCTCCTATGCTAACTGTAACTGTATATAACTGTAGTTGTAAATTGTATAACTGTACTATTTGTTTAACCTGTATTCTGTAACCATATTCTTGTGCGCCCATATACCCCTGGGTCCGGAGCGTTCGTTTTACAAATAAATTAAACAAACAAATAAACAATAACATAGGGAGAACGATGGCAATGGTCGGTCCTCTGGAGAGTAAAAGCCCAAACAAACAACCCCCACAGGCTTTGTATCCCGCGTCACAATCCATGTATCTCCGACCTTCCCTTCGCATGACAATAGGTTGGGCTCAGAGGCAGTGCTTACAGCCCCACCTAACAGCTAAAACTAAAACGCATCGGCCTGCTGCTGAAATCCGACCTTGCTGTGGATTTTCCCGCATCGATACCTGTTATTTTGAGCTGGTGGCAGCAAAGGAGATGTAGCGGCCTCTGCTGCCACCTTGTGGAGCAATCTATCATCAAACTATTCATCAATCTGAAAAAGGGAGGTGCCCCTTTAAATTAAAGGTGATGTTACTTGACTTTTTTGTGATATCATCTATGTTCAGATTTTACTGATTGATTTCTTCTTTTCATTTATTCGATTTACTTTCACTTTATCCTGTCTGGCTATTAGATTTTGCTGTATTTTGCAGAACTATTTGCCATGTTTTGTCTTCTCCATTTTACTTCATTGTAATACATCTTACATGGTTCACTTCTACTTTATTGTGGCTGCTCCATGCGTCCAGTTGTAACACCCACCTGGTTATAAGGTTTGCGTCATCTGGGCTAATGGGTGGCATCTTTTGATTGTCACCACGGGGCAGAAATTCAACTCCCCATGCCTGGATGTTATATTATGTTATTGCGCTTTTCTTTAGCACCAAATCACCACCGGAGTAGTTTCAAAGCACTGCGAAGTGTCCGTAAAGTGGTGCATTGCATTTGCCCTTGCCGGGACACCAGACCGTAGTCTACTGGGAAAGGGTGCATGAGAAAATAAACCTTGAGAGGGTATTAAAGCAGAAAAGAGGATAGATATGGAGGGTGTGCCGCAGGGGGAGAATGATGTTAGTGCGGGTGTGTGTTAGTGCACCATATACACACTAGAGACAGGCGACATAGAAATGTATGTCTTGGAAACCTTCCTTGTGTTTTGGAATATTCTAAATTAAAATCGGGGTAGAGTAGGTTGCACGAGGGGCTTGCGAGGGTGCTCAGGCAATCCTGGTAGATTTGTAGGCATAATTACCCGTGCTCTCTAGGTACAGTGCAGCAGGTAAAATCCGGGTTCCCGATCCTGGGACTACCAAGAATGAGCCCGGAGGTGGACAAGTCCAAGAGTGGAATGCGAACAAAGGTTAAGGTGTTTGGTACCACAAGGCTGGGGAACGGGATAGACAGAGATAGTTAAACGAAACGCCTTTAGATAAATGACTGTTCAGGGAAGGGTGACTTCCGGTCAGTCCTGTTTAGGAAGAGGGCCACACATCAATGGGAATAGGAAAGATTGCGCGAGCCGCGGCTCAGCATGCTGCTTCGCATCACTTGATGTGGGCCGGCAGGAAGAAAGCATAACACGCCCAGAATGCTGATGGTAACCAATGAGAGCCACGCTGTGTGCATCTGTAGCCTCCCCGCACTAGCACACGTGGGATGCTCTTCCAAGGCATCCGTCCTTCTAGGCCAGAGCATGAAGTTTCCTGCTCCTTATCAGATCATGCCTAGGATTCCGTTATCCAGACGGTGAGGGCCTACATCGCTTTTATGGCACCTGGGAGGGAAGGGCCCTCTGGCCTAGTCCCAGCTAGCGGTGGGATGAGTTTGGTGGTAGCATCTATGTTTTTCCAGGCCCTGCATAGGGTGTTACCACCGGCGGTCTGTGTGCCGAGAGGAGAAAGGAGACGATTGATCCCTCCATGCCAAGCTATGATATGATATAGTATTTGTAATGCGACTATACGCAAGTGTTTTAAGGCGTGACGAGGCAAGGAAGGGGGAAACAGGGAGGACAGAGACAACGATCTTACTAGGCAAAGTGACATTGAAAGCGCGCAAGTGCAGGGGAGGGGGGGATGGAAAGTGCCAGGGGAAAGGGGAGGGGGCTGTGCTGTACATGGGATCAAAACAATAACAAGCAGTGCAGCCAGCAGGTAGCAGGGGCAAGGGTAAGTGCAGACAGCAGATGTCCAAAAGTGCAGGTAGGGGAACTGTAGGGATACAGATACAGATCCAAGTGTAAGGGTTGCCGGGAGGCAGTGCGGGTGTGCAACTGGGCGGGTAGGGACCTGGGCCTGAAATCAGAGGGTAGCCAGGTAACCAGTGCAGTATCAGACAGAAAATCAGCAGGGGAGAGGAAGAGAGAAGGCAGAAGCAAAGAGGAAGGTCTTGAGGTGCTTTCGGAACCGAAGACAGTCCTCCTCAGTTTTCAGAGAGGCAGGGAGGCTGTTCCTCCCAGAGGGAGGCCCCAGCTGAAGAAAGAGATTCACCACCAACTCGTTGCTTGGAGCAGCGACTGACCCTGAGGGAGTTGTAGGTGGAGGAGCGAAGAGCTCGAGTAGGAAGGTATTTACAAAGAGAGAGTTGGAGGTATTGAGGACCCAGCCCCCAGAAGGCCTTGTGGACAATGCAGAGGGCCTTGAATGTAATCTTTGCAGCCACTGGGAGACAATGCAGAGATTTCAGTGCTGGAGAGATACAATCCCTGTGCTTGAGGCCAAGGACAAGTCTCGCAGTCCTGTTCTGGATGAGTTGCAGAGGGCGGAGAGTAGAAGCAGGCAGATTTAAAAAGAGGCTGTTGCAGTAGTCCAGCCTAGAGAGAACCAGAGCTCTAGAGACAGTGAGCTTCAGGAGGAAGGAGAGGAAAGGATGAATACCTCTGAGGATGTGCAGTTGGTAGTTTGACTTCTTAGAGACATCAGAGATGTGAGGAAAAAACGAGAGTGTGGAGTCGAAGATGACCCTGAGGTTCTTAGCCTCACAGGTGGGAGCAGGAAGAGGGCCAAGGAAGGCCAGCCACAGAGTGACAGTTAAGGAGAGTGCAGGTGGGCCGATGAGGAGAATCTCTGTCTTACTGGCATTAAGGCACAGATCGTTGGCGGCACACCACTCCTGGATAGCAGAAAGACAGTCAGAGATGAGAGAAGGAGAAGAGGTGGCAGAGGGGAGCCTGAAAACGAGCTGAGTGTCATCTGCAATAGCACTGAAAGTTGGAGCAGAGAGCGGAAATGCTGTGGATGAGAGGTGTCAGGTATTGGTTGAATAGCCAGGGAGAGAGGTTTGACCCCTGGGGAACACCACAAGTAGAGAGTGCGATAGAGGAAAGGATAGACCCGACCGGGAGGGTCGATCAGAGAGGAACGAGGTCAGCCAGGCCAGGGCCTGATCGGTGATACCTAGGTCATCACGGAGACGATTGAGTAGGATAGCATGGTTGACTGTGTCAAAGGCAGAAGAAAGATCGAGTAAGATGAGGACAGAGGGGAGATTAGAATCAAGGTTAGAGAGCAGGTCTTCACGGATGTTCAGGAGAGCACTTTCTGTGCTTCTGGCTGCTCTGAAGCCAGACTGATGGTCATGGAGACAAACTACAGATTCACTGTGAAGATTAAGCTGTGAGATGGCCAGCTTTTCCAGGAGTTTGCCCAGGAAAGGAGTGATTAAGATCGGGCGATAGTTAGCTGGGCAGGAGGGGTCGGCTGAGCATTTATTGAGAAGAGGGTGCATAAGAGAGTGCTTCAGGGAGGGTGGGAAGTCTCCAGTGGCGAACGAGTTGTTGCAGACGTCAGCCAGGGCAGAGGCAAGGGTGTCAATGTGGTCCTTGATGGTTTTGGAAGAACAGGGAAGAACCTGTTTTGATGAGACTTTCATAGATCAGACTTGTCTAGAATCCTTGTCAGGGGAGAACATAGGAAAGGAAGAGAAAGAGGGTGGAGAGGTGGCCACGGGGGCCTGAGGTAGAGGAGAGAGTAGAGGGAGTAGGAGGAGGAAGAGGAGAAGGATGAGGAGGAGGAGGAGGAGGAGGAGGAGAGGACGAGAGAGTGGACAGGATGTCCTGGTTTTTAGAGATGAAATGAGAAGAAGACAGGGTAGTGCAGAAGACCTGGCAGGGGACAAGAGAGAGACTGCAGCAGGATTGGCAGGCTACTTGCAGATTTGAAAGAGTTCAGTAGAGTTGTTAGATGCCGCAGAGACGCGGGCTTGGATGTGGGCTTTCTTCTTAGTGCGGACAGAGAGCTGGTATTGCCTTTGGAGCAGGCGGCAGGCCAGTTTGTCAGAGGATGCACAGGAAGCTAGCCATTTCCTCCAAGCTTTGGGCTTCAAGCAGATCCTCATGACAGAGGCAAGAACATAAAGAGTATCAGATATAGAAGAGTGGAGCATGGAAAAGGGCTGTGTCAGGATGTGAGTCAGCCAGAGGAGGAGGAGGGGGAGAGAAAGTGGAGGTGAAAGCCTCAACTGATACACGCTTCATGGGTCGGATGATTGAGAAGGTAGCTGGCAGTGCTGAAGTTGGCTTGGCCTGAGGGGTATTAAATGGTAAGAGTGATGCATGGTTGCGGAGGGCCAACATAGCATTAAGGGTATGTCTGAGAATTTGTATGGCTTCAGTCTCTAACCAGAGTAGATGAAGGCATTCCAAATTTGGGATTACATCTTTAGTAAGATATTTCCAAGGCAGTGCCACCAACTAATACAATCCCCACGGACACATATGTTTGGATGAGACGATATGGATTGTCCTCCAAAGTTTAAGTCGTAATCCATTGGTCGATATATCAAGAGGAAGGAGAAGGCTGGAGCGGAAGAGACCATGGTGTTAGCAAGCAAAGAGTTTCTGGGTGGGCGTAGCATGAGTGCATCCTTGTGTTCTAATGCTTTCCCCCTGCCATTTCTCCTCTGTGTATTCCGGTAGTATAGATCTGATGTGGGGGTAGTCTGTCATGTTCATCAGGAATAAAGGGGTGAGTCATAGTCCAGAATGAGTCATTCAAGCCGCATTTGGGTTAAACTCGGGATCGCGCATTTCCCAGCAAGCAGGCCAAGCCCTTGAATTGGGGAGGTTTGCCCATAACATGTGTTTCGGGGGCACCTGCAGGTGTGCTTGAGGCAGGATTATTGTGTGAGGGTGCATTTCTCCTGATGTTTGCAGAGCTACTTGAATTTCCCTGAAAGGGATTCCGTCAAATGGCTGAACTCATTCTCGGAATAAGGGTGGTCATGGACGAGTATAATGAAGCAGTAGAGAGATTTGGGTCCTCATTATGTCTGTGTGTGGTGAAGGGGCCTTTGTATGGTAATAGGCCCACCTCCTCTATTTGTCCAAGGTCTGTATCTTGCAGCTTTATACTATAACTCCCATGATCCCTAACCCATTGACAATACAAGCTAGGCCTGGTGGGAGTTGTAGTCCAAAATATCTGGAGAGTCAAAGGTTGCAGACCTCTGTGGGGGGGTGGGAATTGTAGGTATCGGATATGCATGTTGTTAGGGGATATGCTGAGATTAGATTCCTGAACAGCTCGTGTGACATCATGTGTGGGAATTGATGAGCAAGGGAGGAGAGAATTTGGGGGTGAGGAGATGAATCCACATTCCAAAGGCTTGACAAAGGGTTTCGTCTGGTAGAAGAATTAGTGACAAGACAAAGAGCGCAGGAGAATCCCAATTCAATACAAGGTTCCCCATTGCTGCCTGAGCTGCGGCTGATGACTCTTGTATAGAGGGGCCTGGGGGTAAAAGTGAAACTTGGTTTACAGAGTCCAGAGGAAAGTCTGAGTACGGAGTCCTTGATCTGATAGATGGAAGGATGTGTTTGGAAATAGAGAGTTCTGGTATTTGACCTGTATCCACCGATTCCACAGGGGAGGAAGATCCTATTAATACACTCTTCCAAAATGTTAGGATTGTGTACACCCCTCATGTGAGGCTGGAAATCAGTGTGGATAAAAATGCCTGCGCCATGGAGGCCATTTGTGCCGAGTTAATAAAAGGGGAGGTTTTAGGACTGCAGGAGTTGTTGAAATGAAATTGTAGATCATTGAGTGTGTGGAGTTCTAGACTGCTCATTCTGGGAAGCGGAGAGATCCTAGAGAGTTATGTATAGGCACACCTGAATAAGGGAAAGAGCTAAAAGTGGAGTATGTAAAATGAGTCTATGAGTGAGTGTATGGGCGAGTGTATGGGCGAGTGTGTTTCTGATGATTCTTAAATGGGATCTAATCTGCTAAATGCTTTCAATAGTGTTTAATCAGACAACAGCACTCATGTACATACATGTAAATCCCCTCGACATGTGCTATGTAGCTAAAAATAGAATGCTAATAAGGTGTCCTTGATGTTAGCTGGCCTGCTAAATAATTCTTCCACGGAAACTGAGTATGTGTAATGCTCACCTGATTCCCACGGAGGCGCTGGTCTTGGCAGGAAGGTGTCTGTGACTCGAAAGGTGATGTGCAGAACTCGATGGGCTTCTGGGGTCGAACCTCTTCGCACTGTGTGTTGAACTCGTAGGGTGAGGTTTCTGCAGGTGAAAGAATATGGGTGTTAATGGTCTGGGTTGTTTAATGTCCCTCTTCCTCTCTCTCCCTAGCTTCTCCGTAGAGCCCCCAGGTCAACGTGCTCACCTTAGATAGGTAAATGCTGGGCTCTCCATCTGCGTCTGGTGTAGGGCGCTGTTGCCAGTTCCTTCACTGGTGAAACATAGGCCTCTTGGACTCAGAGGACCGTTACCGTCGTTAACTGCACGAGCGGTGAGTTTCCAGACACCTTTTTAGTCTTTATAGTCTCTAGGTGCAAGGCACGTTAACATTGAACAGGACTTCGTATAATGCTTTTCTCCCTTTTGTCTTGCAGGACTCTTGAGGAAGATGGAGTGAAGCGCCTGGAAATGCGTGAGTAAATGCAAGCGCTCTAACTGTCTTTTCCCTTGCAGCGTAGTTCGTGCTGAAGAGACGCCGGAGTATTTGCAGGCATTCTATTGCGAAGAGCGCGATGGGCGTAAGTAAATACCTGTCTAATGTCTCTTCTTTTGTCTTTCAGAAGTTGGTTTGCAGCGCCGGAGTCCGCGGAATGCCCGTAAGTAAATACAATGCTTTTATCTCCACAGGCGGCGATGCAGCGTGAAGAAATCCAGAATTCACGGAGTGCCGGTAAGTAATGACAATGCTTTTGTCTTCACAGGCGGAAGTGCAGCGTGGCGAAATGACCGCAGCCGATGGATCAGGTGAGTAAGCACTGCGAGTTAAGGCTGCCTTGCTAACCTGCTGTTTCTTGTCTCTGCAGGTGCTACTGTCGACTGGATACAGGAATGGTGAGTATGATTCTTGCAGATTCAGGATCGAAAGAAGAAAGGCTGGAACAGACTCGGTGAGCGTTCTGCTGCAGATGCAGAATAACGCGAAGCACGTTTCGTCTATCGGGTGTGGTTTAAATAGCCTTGGAGTGATGAGGCGTCTTCCTCCACGGCCCCGCCTAGGTAAGAAAAGAGTTCCAGTTCCAGAAGCTTTCCAGTGCTGAATCCAGGGAGTGGAGCTTGCCCCACCCAGGTAAGAAAGTAGTTCCTGTTCACAGAGGACTTCTAAGTGGCTGGTAAGTAAGCAGCATGGTCTGCTGCAGGTAAGTCCACCCAAGCATCTGCACACATATTATGAGCCCGGCGCTTCCAGTGCCGGGACCGATGATTCTGATGAGCCTGGTGCCACCGACGCCAGGACAAGGTCCAAAAGGTCCCCGTGGGGGCCGGCTGGTGCCTAGGATTAGGGTTAGGGGCCTGCTTCCAAGGACGTTGGGCTGGTCCTGGCTCCTTGGAAGCAGTGATCATGACAGTACCCCCCCTCAAGGCCCCTCCTAAGCGTGTCTTCTCCGGGGGTTTTGGCTTGTCAGGGTGATTCAGATGGAATCTCTTGACCAGACGAGGTGCGTGGACATATTCTGATGGTTCCCAAGACCTTTCCTGGGGGCCGTATCCTTTCCAATCAACCAGATAATATAACTTAGATTTGGAGATTTTGGAGTCTAGGATGTTCTTTACTTTGAATTCGAGTTCTCCGTCTACCAAAACAGGTTCTGGGAGTTCAGTCAATCAGGTTTCTGGTTGTACTGGTTTTAATAAGGAGACATGGAATACTGGATGTATTTTCATATGCGCAGGTAATTCCAATTTGACCGCCACCGGATTAACTATGGTAGAGATGGGGTAGGGTCCAGGGTATCTCGGGTTGAAGGTGCGGGGTCCTTTTAGAGGCAGGTGCTTAGTGGATAACCAGACCTGATCTCCTACTGCGTAGTGAGGGGCCTCTTTACGGTGTCGATCTGCTCCTTTTTTGACTTGAGCTTTAGCTCTTTGCAGATGGGCAGTGGCTTCCTTAAAAGCACGGGTAATCTCAGAGTGTAAATGATCCACAGCAGGTGTTTCGAATTCTTGGAGAGGATCCAGATTAGAGGTTCTAGGATGATGTCCGTATAATAGGAAGAAAGGAGTCTTCCCGGTTCCAGAATGTGTCGAATTGTTGTAAGCGTATTCAGCGATCCAAAGAATATCCTTCCAAGGGTTTTCAGTTTGTTGGAGCATGCAACGCAGATATTGCTCTAGAGTCTGATTTGTCCTCTCGGTTTGTCCGTCAGTTTGGGGATGGTGACTGGTTGAAAGTCTTACATCAATTTGGGCTAGACAACAGCAACTTCGCCAAAAGTGGGAGATGAATTGACTTCCCCTATCGGAGATTAAAACCGAGGGAAAACCGTGTAACCGAACAATGTTTTCTAAGAATTCTCGGGCCAATACCGAAGCCAAAGGTAGGCCCTTCAGGGGAATGAAGTGAGCCATCTTGGAGAATAGATCCACGACTACTAAAATGGTATTATACCCTGAGCATGGAGGTAAGTCCGTGATGAAATCCATGGACAGGGTATGCCATGGACAGGGAGGAATATCCAGAGGGTGTAAAAGGCCGGCTGGTTTCTCCTTCTGACTTTTATTCTGGGCACACACACCGCAGGAGATTACAAAGTCTCTAATATCCTTCTTCCATGATGGCCACCAGAAATGTCTTTTGATCTTTTCCATGGTTTTGGTAATGCCAGGGTGACCCTCCATTAGAGAGTCGTGATAACCGGAGATTACTTGTTTTTGTATTTTCTCACAGGGCAAGTACAATCGTCCTTGGAAATATGGTAGGTCTTGATCCACTGAGAATTCTTTTCCCTTTAATTGCCAGTCCTGCAAATCGGCCGGAGTTAGGAGTGTCTTGACTGTAGTCTTGATGTCTTCAAAGGATTGAGCGCTGACCAACCCCAAAATCCTTTGTTCTGGGATTATGGGTATTGGTTCTGGATTGGTCAAATGTTCATCTACTCCCATCCGAGAGAGGGCATCTGCTTTTCCGTTTTCCACGATGTAGGGGAGTTCTGGGCGAGGTTGTTTCAGAACAGGTGCAGAAATGAATTTAGCTTTTAAGTCCTGAAAAGCTTGTTCTGCTTCAGTAGACCATTCAAAACGTTTGTTCTTCTTTAACAGAGCGGTGATGGGCTGGACTATCCGAGGGAATTCAGGAATGAATCTGCGGTAAAAGTTAGCGAAGCCTAACATGCTTTGAACTCCTTTTACCGAGGTTGGTGATGGCCACTTGATGATTGCATCGACCTTCTTTGAATCCATATGAACCCCATTAGGTGACAATATGAATCCCAGGAACTCAACTTCAGTTACGTTGAAAACGCATTTTTCAAGCTTGGCAAAAAGGTTATGTTGACGCAGTCTCTCGAGAACCTTTTTAACGTGTCTCTGATGTTCCTCTTCAGATGATGAATAGACAAGGATGTCATCAATGTAGACAACAACACACACATCTATGAGTTCTCTAAGGACATTGTTCATAAAATACTGGAAAGCGGCAGGAGCGTTACAAAGTCCAAAGGGCATCACTTGATATTCGAATAGCCCATACTTGGTGCGGAAGGCCGTCTTCCATTCATCGCCTTCTTTTATTCGTACCAAGTGGTAGGCTCCTCTGAGATCCAACTTTGTATATATACATGCTTCTTTGACTTGGTCCAGGAGTTCAGGGATCAAAGGTAACGGGTATCTGTTTTTAACGGTGATTTGATTCGGGCGTGGTAATCTATACAAGTCCTAAGGTCTCCTTCCTTTTTCGGAACGAAGAACAAAGCCGAGGAAGCTGGAGATTTAGAAGGACGGATAAACCCGTTAGCTAGGTATTGGTCCAGATATTGTCTGAGGTGAAGATTCTCTGGCTCGGTGAGGGCATAAATCCTACTGCAAGGAGGAGTTGTTCCGGGTATCAGGTCTATTTGACAGTCGTAAGACCTATGAGGAGGCAGGGTGTTAGCTTGATCCTTCCGAAAGACATCTTGGAATTCCTGGTAGTCGGGAGGTAATGTGGGAACCTCAGAAGAGATTGCCGCCACTGAAACTTCAGGCCGAGGATAACAAGTGGTAAAACATTCTGGAAACTGAACTGTCTTTGCTCGCCAGTCGATCTGAGGATTGTGCTTCTCTAGCCAAGGGATTCCCAGAATGATCTGGAACTGAGGGGCCTTGATCACATCGAACACGATTTTCTCCCGGTGTCCATCTTGGCTCACTAGCGTCACTTCTTGGGTGGCGTGCGTTACTGGTCCGGAGGCTATCTCCGTGCCATCCACTGTAGTAATGACGTCTTTTACTGCCTTAGGGACAAGGGGTAGATTCATCCTTGATGCCATTTCACGGTCCACATAATTGCCGATTGCTCCGCTGTCGATGTAAGCTTCAATTGCATAAAAACGATCCGGAAGTGCAGGACTAATGAGGACCATGGGCACCACGAAATGCGAGGTCACGGGACAGATCTTAACGCTCGGCAAGAGGACCTCTACACTTGCCGGGCTAGGTCGTTTCCCTGCTCAGAACTTGTGGTACCGGTATCTGCGGCTCCTACAGCCTTCTTAGCTGGTTTCACTGGGCAGTCTCGAAGAAAGTGCCCTGAGTTCCCGCAATAGAGGCATAATTGCAGCTGTCTTCTTCTTTCCCGCTCCTTTTGGGTTAAAGGACCTTTCATCCCCCCTATTTGCATGGGTTCCACAGTGTCAGCTCCCTTAGTAGAAGTCTGTGGTTTAGAAAACACTCGGGTATCAAATTTAGAACGATCAGCCTTCCTGTTCTGTAATCTGTGGTCCAATTGGACGACTAAGTCAATATAGTCTGAACATTCTTGTGGAGGGTTCACAACTTGAGCTAACACATCCTTGAGCTCTCCACGCAGGCCTCTGTAGAAAAGCGTTATTCTCTTATCCTCGGGCCATTGAGTTTCCACTATGAGTCTATTGAATGAGGCTATATAGGTCAAGAGATCTTGATTACCCTGTCGTAATGAAAGAAGTTCATTGTCCAAGGCCTGCCCTTGTGCATGTCTTGCAAACAGTTTCTCCATGCTGGACTGGAAGGCCTGGAAATCATGTAAAACCGGATCATCCTGGGTGACTAAAGGGATCGACCAATCTGCGGCGCTGCCACTGAGATAAGAAAGCACGAAAGCCACTTTGGTCTGGGGTCTTGGGAATGCAGCTGGTCGACATAAGAAATGTAAGCGGCACTGGTTGATGAACACTGCAAATTTCTTTGGGTCACCAGAAAAACGTTCGGGTGGAGCCAAGGGCACATTACCAGGTAGATTGATTTGCACTGGATTTACAGATGATGCAGAAGAATAGCTTCCTCCTGGAGCGGGCAGAGGTGTCTGTCCTGCCTGCGTTTGTAGCAATCGCCTAGCGAGGTCCTCTGTTCGCTCCTTGGAAATTATCAGTTCTCTTCTTAGAGAGCTTGTTTCCTGACGAGCTGCATGTACTTCTGCTCTTAATTCCCCGAGCAACTGGGCTAAGTGATCAGTGTCAGAGGTTTCCATTGCGCCTGGGTAGGAGTTTTGCGGTGGGCTTCGCGTTCTGTAACGCTCACCTGATTCCCACGCATGCGCTGGTCTTGGCAGGAAGGTGTCTGTGACTCGAACGGTGATGTGCAGAACTCGATGGGCTTCTGGGGTCGAACCTCTTTGCACTGTGTGTCGAACTCGTAGGGTGAGGTTTCTGCAGGTGAAAGAATATGGGTGTTAATGGTCTGGGTTGTTTAATGTCCCTCTTCCTCTCTCTCCCTAGCTTCTCCGTAGAGCCCCCAGGTCAACGTGCTCACCTTAGATAGGTGAATGCTGGGCTCTCCATCTGCGTCTGGTGCAGGGCGCTGTTGCCAGTTCCTTCACTGGTGAAACATAGGCCTCTTGGACTCAGAGGACCATTACTGTCGTTAACTGCACGAGCGGTGAGTTTCCAGACACCTTTTTAGTCTTTATAGTCTTTAGGTGCAAGGCACGTTAACATTGAACAGGACTTCGTATAATGCTTTTCTCCCTTTTGTCTTGCAGGACTCTTGAGGAAGATGGAGTGAAGCGCCTGGAAATGCGTGAGTAAATGCAAGCGCTCTAACTGTCTTTTCTCTTGCAGCGTAGTTCGTGCTGAAGAGACGCCGGAGTATTTGCAGGCGTTCAATTGCGAAGAGTGCGATGGGCGTAAGTAAATACCTGTCTAATGCCTCTTCTTTTGTCTTTCAGAAGTTGGTTTGCAGCGCCGGAGTCCGCGGAATGCCCGTAAGTAAATACAATGCTTTTATCTCCGCAGGCGGCGATGCAGCGTGAAGAAATCCAGAATTCACGGAGTGCCGGTAAGTAATGACAATGCTTTTGTCTTCACAGGCGGAAGAGCAGCGTGCCGAAATGACCGCAGCCGATGGATCAGGTGAGTAAGCACTGCGAGTTAAGGCTGCCTTGCTAACCTGCTGTTTCTTGTCTCTGCAGGTGCTGCTGTCGACTGGATACAGGAATGGTGAGTATGATTCTTGCAGATTCAGGATCGAAAGAAGAAAGGCTGGAACAGACTCGGTGAGCATTCTGCTGCAGATGCAGAATAACGCGAAGCACGTTTCGTCTATCTGGTGTGGTTTAAATAGCCTTGGAGTGATGAGGTGTCTTCCTCCACGGCCCCGCCTAGGTAAGAAAAGAGTTCCAGAAGCTTTCCAGTGCTGAATCCAGGGAGTGGAGCTTGCCCCACCCAGGTAAGAAAGTAGTTCCTGTTCACAGAGGACTTCTAAGTGGCTGGTAAGTAAGCAGCATGGTCTGCTGCAGGTAAGTCCACCCAAGCATCTGCACACATATTATGAGGCCGGCGCTTCCAGTGCCGGGACCGATGATTCTGATGAGCCTGGTGCCACCAGCGCCAGGACAAGGTCCAAAAGGTCCCCGTGGGGGCCGGCTAGTGCCTAGGATTAGGGTTAGGAGCCTGCTTCCAAGGACGTTGGGCTGGTCCTGGCTCCTTGGAAGAAGTAATCATGACAGTATGATATCCACAGTGATGGCTGCACTCTTGTAGTAAATACTACTGCAGTTGATAAAATAAATTCATACAGTACCATATCAAACATATCCATGTCTTCTCTGAACTGGACTACTAGCCCAGCATCCTCTTTGGTCTCCCCAACTATGGTTTCTGTCCTCTCGACAAGACCATTAACTGTGCTACCAGGACTCTCTTTAAATTGCCTCACTTCACACCTACCTCCTCATACCATCACCAGGCTGGATGGCTGATGATGCAAAACAGGGCCAGATTTAAATATCTTCTCCTGGTTCACAAATCTATCCACAGAAAAGCACCGCTGTATCTATCCTCCTCTATTCAACCCTACAGGCCTTCTCGTAATCTCGGCTCTGCCTTCTCGACTACCCTTGTGGCTCCTGGCCCTGTCTTTGCTCTCTTTCGCTTCCGCTCTTTCTCTCTTCTTGCTCCACTTGCATGGAATCCTCTTCCCCTGGACATCCGAGAAACAGTGCACATGGATTTGTTCAAAACCAAACTAAACGCCTACCTCATTGCCTCTCAGTTATGCTCTTGAACTACCTCATCTGCCTGCTACCTAACATTTTCCCCTTGCCTCTAACCTGCCTCCGTCCCTCACTTCCTCTGCCTCCATTCTAGCACTTCACCCATCATGGTCACATCCTGAGCACAGCTGGCCGTACCGCCTACCTGCAGTTACAAATGTCCAATATTGGTTGTCCTTAATTTATGTGTGTCCACTTATGTATTGTCCCTGGTGAATGTTCCCTTTACCGCCCTCCACAACCTGGTCAGAATGTTCCCCAAACTCACCTCATTGTAAGAAGCTCACTGCTTCCCATCAAATCTGATTTCTTATCTATTGTACATTCTTTTGTGATCAAAAGAGCATTGTTCCTACTGTATATAAATACATAAATAAACAGGTTATCATGCCAGGTTCTTTCTGGAGAGGAGCGCCTGCTACCTTCTTTGAAATGTTTGCAAGGAACTTGGGGTTGGTCACCCTAAGTTACCTGGGGGCAACCAGACGTGGACTCCCTGCTCACTGTGCTCAGAGAGACAAAGCTTCACCTCACTGATGAGGCCCAACAAGGCTGAAACACGTGTATGGGGTTGCTTGTGGTACTCTTGTTCAGAGAGGAATTGCCACAGCATTTCTGTGCTGGACTGCCCATGTGGGTGGGACAAAGACATATGCAAATGGATATTTCCTATCTGTGAAAGGTACAGTGAGCAAAAAGCGTGTGGTGCAAACTCTCATCTCAGAACAGGTTATCATGCCAGGTTCTTTCTGGAGAGGAGCGCCTGCTACCTTCTTTGAAATGTTTGCAAGGAAATTGGAGTTGGTCACCCTAAGTTACCTGGGGGCAACCAGACGTGGACTCCCTGCTCACTGTGTTCAGAGAGGCGCAGCTTCACCTCACTGATGAGCCCCAACAAGGCTGAAACACGTGTATGGGGTTGCTTTTGGTACTCTTGCTCAGAGAGGAATTGCCATAGCATTTCGGTGCTGGACTGCCCATGTGGGCGGGACAAAGACTGATATGCAAATGGATATTTCCCATCTGTGAAAGGTACAGTGAGCAAAAAGCGTGTGCTGCCAACTCTCATCTCAGAACAGGTTATCATGCCAGGTTCTTTCTGGAGAGGAGCGCCTGCTACCTTCTTTGAAACATAAATAAATAATGCATCAAAAGGATTTGGGTGGTAGTATTTAATAAAAAATCAGGCAGACAACCATGGCCAATCCATTTCTGACCATGCAAGATCCTTCATCGGGCCGATGTCTATAAAAATGAAAAAAGAAGAAGAAATGACACGCAGAATGTAAGAAATAATGAGAAATGTAGGTCAAACAACATTAAAAAAGAAAATGAAAAATGTGCCATACCTGGTCTGGAGATTAATCAAGAAAACCACACTTAAAAAAACAATATGATCTGGAAGAAAGGAAAACAAATGATGGATGTTGTATAAATGCAAAAAACACCCATGACCAAAAAACGTGAAATGAGGCAAAAGGAGCCGTAGAACAATATACATTGCGAATTGGTGATCAGCAGACCAATAGGTGTCACGCATGAAGGGGGGCTCCAACTGAATTTGCTGAATGTTGGAGCCCCCCTTCATGCATGACCACTATTAGTCTGCTACTCACCATTCGGCAAGGTATGTTGTTCTACAGCACCACTTGCATCATTTCACTTTTTTTCACCTTTTGTTGTTGTAGAGGAGCAGCTGCATACCTTTACAGGAAATCCCGCCCGCTACCTCCTATATGTTAGAAGCCTGAGATTTTGCCATGCTTAACACCAGCAGTTATGACCATACCATGGTGAATATTCGAAAGAAGATTCCCACTGAGAAAACCCTATCAGATGTATTCCTGAAGAGACAATAATCTGATGGAGGAGCTCCCTGAAGGAATATGAAAACGAGTGAAAGAGGAACTGGTGACGTCACAACAGACGAGCAGGACGCAGTAAGAATACTGGATGAAGAGAATGCATGGACCTTGTAGAAACTGATGACGAAGTTAAGAATCGAGTAAACTTTCATATGCGAGAAGAAGATAGCACGTGTGTGACACACTGCAGAAAATGCAAGCGGTTCATTAACTGTACAGATGCAGCAACGCAAGTAGATTAAGTAATCTTGGAAGCTGGCTATATGTAGTGAATAGACTGCAGGCGTAGCCGCCATTGTATAGAAGCTGGACAACAGTGTCATGAATTTAGTAAGCCCGGACCCATGTAGAGGAAAGGCAGAGAACTGTGGTGCAGCAAGAATTACCTGAGATCGTGGATACGAATGTCGAGGCTGTCTGGCCTGGTGTCAAAGCTAACACAGCCAAGGCCGGTTATCTATTCTCAAAGGCAGTGAACATGAGAAGCTGAATCATCCCTTGTTAAGGGGCAAAGAAAGAACACCATGTGTGCCAAGTTTTATTCATTTAAAACAATTAAGATGCTGAAAAACTATCCAAATCGTGGTCTCCTGTCATGTGAGCCAAGGATGGTAATAGAGTTGAGCTTGGAGTTCTAAAACAACGATAGTGCATGCTCGCACTCCTGTATATTCCCAGAGACAAGAATACTCTGCAAGGCCAAGTTCAAAGACAATCTTCATGACAGAAGGCATGGGTGATGAGAGACGTTGGGCTAATTGGGTCGAGAGGTACCTTCAAGTCCACCTCCTGGCACCTGGGTCTACGCTTACCTGCTTTTAAGTGAACCGAATGTTCCAGACATTGCACAAGTGTGCCAACCAGTTGTAGAGGGCCATATAATGAAGGGCCTTATAGTTTGAGAGTTATTCTGCATCCCCATCCATTGCCTGCCGATACCCAAATGGCTCTACGCTCATAGTCATGGGTGTTTTTTTTGATTCATACAACATTCAGCTTTTGTTTTTACTTTCTTCCATGTTCTTTTTTTAAGTGCGGGTTTCTTAATTAAATTCTAAGCCAGGTAAGTCACATTTTACTTTAAAAAAAACATTTTGACCTACAATTTTCATTATTTCCTACATTTCTTTTTCATTTTCATAGACATCATCCTGATGAAGGACCTGATGAAGGACCTTGGAATGCATTGACCATGGTGTCTGCCTAATTGTTTATTAAATACTACCACCCAAATCCTTTTGATACATTATTGATGGTTTGATATGGAACAGTATGAATTTATTTAATACTCTGCAGTAGTAGCTTCCTACAAGAGTGCTGCTATCACTGTTGAGGAGGCCCTTGCTGCTACACGGAGGCAGGTGCACTTCACAGAGGACACCAACACTGAAGGACCGAAACACATGCACCAAACACATGATAGGACACCACCACTGCTACAGTGACAGGTGGCCTTCACTGCAGGGCTCAAACAAGGTCAAGTCACACATGGCAGGATACCGCCACACCAACCCAGAAATGTGGCACTCACAGGGGGAATAAAACAAGTGCACCACACACAGGAGAGGACACCACCAATGAAATGCAGAAAGATGAAAAACACTGTGGGAATTAAACCAATGCACCTCCCACGGGCAGCCATAACTGCAATTCTATACAGCGATGCTCACCGTAGGATTGAAACAATTGTTCCTCATGTAAGGTGTCAACCTGACATTTGACACTTGCAACAGGACTAAAATAAGTGTCCATCACAAAACACATGATACCCTCACTTCAATAGTGAAAGTTGGCCCACCCTTAAGCACCCGTATAATCATTAAGCTGAATTTGTGAGTTGAATTTGTGTTCCTATGTTCATGACCAAAACACCATATGGCCATATAGCCATCAATGTTGAGATGAATATTTTGTGTAATGACTAACAAAAGGACTTTGTGGCTATGGCTTTAAAATGCCTGTTAATAGTTGTTATAATCAGTTGTTTCTGAATTATCTGATAGGTTATTTATAATGCGCTTAATACCCAGAGGTTTATAAGTGCGGACTGGGATCAAACCTGTGTTGCTCCGCGTCGTCTTGCTTCCAAGGCAAGCACGTTGCCCCTGAGCTATCCTCCCAAGACATGTGTATTTGGTTTTTAGTAGCAAATGTCCCAGGCATTTGTTTCCAAAATGCACCACTTCTTTGCTGAGAGACCCCCTTACTATCTCAGAAGCTTTGTGGTTAATGGGACATGCAGATGTGCGATTCCTACCAGTCAACATGTTTTGTATATAAGGCCCCAGATATATGTGTACCCATGTGACAAAATGCCTACTGCTCTGCAGGACTACAGGGATGATTCATGAATAACGGTCTTACTCAGCCCTACACTACTACTAAAGCAGCAGTGATCCCAATCAGAATGGTGAAACAAGCACAGCATGAAAGGTATACCTCCTTTGCCTCTTCACGGTAGCATGGGCTGAGGGCAAGCTATACTCTTTAGGAAGTGCGTGAGCAAGCACAGAGGCAGACCAAACAAAAATAGTACTGTGGTACCAAATTAAAGTATGCCCAACCAATTTTCTGTAAAAATAGGCTACTTAATGCAACTCTAATTCACACAACTAATGAAAACATGAATGACCCACCCCTCGGGGAACAGAGAGAATGCAGACTTTGGAATAAAGGAGCACTCTGGATTTGACGGCAGGGTAGCAGGCAAACAGCTTCGGTGGCAAAGGTATTATTGGTATTAGCTTAAGCAGGTAAAGAGTGCGGTCCTAAATGCCACTAGAGCCCTTTAAAGCAGGTCATGGAGAGAAAAGCACTACTGGTATCTTTATTCTTGCTTTGCAGGCTTTATGTCATCTAACAGGGAGTCTGGGTGCTTTAGGCGTCAAGCCGGGGTTGAGTCAAGGAGTAGCATTGATGAGACCCATCGACACAGCGCAGCTCAGCAGCAGCAATAGTGTGAGGGTCTAAGATACTGGGAAGCAGCAGGTGGTATCGGGTCAGTGGCAATGGAAGACTCAGTGAACTTGAAAACAGCAAAGCAAAGACTTGCCTTCAGCGGTGAGTGGGCTCAACTGGCACAACATGGCCTACCGCCTGCTTCAAAGGCAATATCGACTCTCCTTCTGCTCTAAGAAGAGTGCTCATGTCCAGGCCTGACTTTCGGGGGTCACCAATAACATGGCTGAACTTTTCAAAATGTGCATGGAACTTGACAATCCTACTGCAGTCTCCTCTTCTCCCCTTCCCTCCCAGCACCTCTGCACTGCACTGGCCTCCCACATCTCCACCAAAACTCAGGACATCCTATCCTCTCTCTCCTCTACTCCTTCCTTACCCAACAATTTCTTGAAGTAGTAGTCTGTATAGGATACAATGTTGACGTTCTCCATGCTGTTGGTAGAAGTGGAGACGATGTAGTAGTAACTATTTTCTTTAGAACAAACAAAGGTTCCTCGAAGGGGGAGGAACAATTGCAAAAGCCCACAGCCGCGGGCTGTACTCTGGAGTATTTATTACAAAAGGGCACTTGGTTGATGCCTTACTCTGCCCAGGTGGGTAATATCGTGAGTAGAACATAATTGAGAAAGGTCATGAGAGTCTGACTGCTGAGAGCCGGATGAACACACTCCTTAGTATCAACCACCTTTCCGTGGTGGGTGTCAACTAATATAAATAGTTGGTGACAAATATGTGACAGGACAATTCTGTGGGCTGCAATAGGATTTTAATTATATTGCAATGGGTGTTTCAATACACATAATATGGTCCAAAAGATAAATCATCCAGTGTACATTTTTAAGGTTTAGTAGCCAGTTTGTAGGGAACAAATGCTGAATATTTGTGGTATCAATCTATTGCTTCTGCGTCAACTAAAGAGTCCTTGGGAAGGAGACTAGCAGACTTAGTGAGGTGATAGCACATTTAGCGGCGGACAATGCGTCAAGACAATGTAGGGTTGAACAACAACAACACATACAATACATTAAGTCAACATGACAGTGTTTCGGCCAGAAGGTGAGCTAAGTGAGCTCTAGTGTTGTGGCCTTCATCAGGACAGGATATTCCATGGGTAGAAGTATCTTTTGAAGTCTGTTGGAGTAAACAGACAGGAGTATTTTAGGAGTGAGTCAAATCGACAAGATCTAGCAATACGTAAGTGACAGAGTCCACAAAAAAGAACCAGTGCTTACCGGATCTTTGGAGCGCAGTGGCTCGAGGAGTCGCAGTGTCTAAGTACACTGGAAGGATTTCGAGGTCCTTGGTGTGCCCATTCCTGCAAGAGTAGGTAGGACAATAGGCATTAGTTGCCAGTGCATGCTAATTTAGATTAATGCAGCTTAATAGGCAGAGGCTTACCTATGGGTGGCCTAAAGCCAGGGAAAACATCAGGGTCAGGCTGGCGTCTAGTTACGCTGTATACATACGCCGAGGTGGATGGCTGCGGATGACATACAAATGATGCTCAGAAACTGTGCGCCAGGGCATCACGGGTGCCTAGGTGCACGTGTGGTATGGTGTTGGATTCACGGGCAAGTGTAATATAGCCTGTGTTGTTACATGCAGGCCCTATAGTGATTAAAAATACTTAAAAATGCTGATTGGTTTATCTATCAATTGAAAGGAGTGCTATGCAGCACAGTGGAAGGGTACTCGTAGATGCCTATGCAGGTAAACATTGGGTTAGCATCCAGGTAGGTAAAATACAAACAGGGGTTGAGTCTGTACATGCGTGCGGCAAAGGGGTCAATTTCCAGTGCACATTATGTGATTAAATGGTGGAGCTCCCCTGCGCGCGTGTAGTACACGGCGCAGGTGCTGTGCTTGGCTGTGTGTGCGGCAGTGCGATTTAAAGGGAAAGTGGACGCTGCAGCAGGTTGTCTGTAAGCAGTCGCAAGCCCCAAAGGTGGCACACAGTGTAAGCACGGAAGTTCATGTTTGATTAAATGCAAGCGGCCATTTTGGGGTGTTCCCAAGTGGGGTTGCCCACAAAGGTGCCTGCGTGTTTTGGGGGTCTCGTTGGAGGGGGATGCCACTGCGGAGACACTGGATGTTATAATGTAACCACCTATTGTCTGCAATGTGAGCACAAATGTTGAATGAGGAGTAGCTAACTGGTGCCGGCAATTGACTTGGACGCCTGTAAAACGACCGGGAGGTCGCATAATGAGTGGATGGGACAGTGAAGTTTTAGTTGTGCATTTACATGAAAATGTACATACCGAGGTACATGTAGCTAACAGCAGTAGATTAAACATGCATACCCGCAGATAGATTTCCGGCAATGTCATTGCAGGCAGCGGGGGCTCATACACAGGGTCGGACATCAAGGTTAAAGGAGGCACAGTGTTAAATACAGAGTTTCTACTCAGTCAGAAAAATTGTAGCAATGAGCATGTAATACATCACAGTTCCACGTGGCAGGTCGTGGTATCAGAGTCCACTGTGGGGTGTGCTGTATAGAAAGCATTTAGTATGAAGTCATGGGATAACACCGCAGGATGCGGGAGGCTCATACCCAGGACAGGTGCAGGGTGGAATGGTTACAGGAAATGTTTCCACTCGACAGTGATATTCAAACCTTTCTTGATAGTGTTCAGTTTATGTACCCATTTTTGTTCAAGGCGGGTCAGGGTTTTGTCGATGTCTCCACCTCTTTTGGTGGAGGTAACCTTCTGTATCACTACCCACTTTAAGTCCATGTTGGTGTGGTTTTTTTGGACGTAGTGGTCAACGAGAGGTTTGTCTGGTACTTTGTTTTTTATACGCGAGCGGAGCTCGCAAATTTTAGTCTTGACTGGTCTCATGGTTTTACCCACGTAGAGGAGTCCACAGGGGCAGGCTATGATGTAGATTACCTGTTTCGTGTTGCAGTTCGTGTGATCTTGCAGGCTCCACTTGGTGTCGTTGTGGTGGAATACTTTCGTGGTTTCGGTGAATTGGCATACAGTACATTTGCTGCATCAGTAATAGCCTTGAGTCGGTGGTAAATTCCACAAGGTGTTAGTTAGTTTGGCTGGTTCAATGAAGGTGTGTACCAGAGTTTCTCTGATGTTACGATTTTTTTTTAATGCAAACAGTGGGACTTTCTGGAGTGATCCCACGTTTTTGATGAGGGGCCAATGTTGTCTGATGGTTTTTTTGACGAGATTGCTCAGTGGGCTGTAGGTGGTGACACACACTAGTCGGTCCAGTTCTTTTTTGGTTGTTTTTGTGAGACATATTCTGCGGTCTGTGTTAGAGGCCCGCTTCTTCGCATTTTTGATGGCTTTCTTTGGGTATCCTCTGTCTGACAGCCGTGTTTGGAGATCAGTGGCATGTTTCTCAAAATTGATGCGATCTGTGCAATTTCTTCTGATCCGGAGGAACTGTCTGTAAGGTAAATTGTACTCCAGACTCTCGGGGTGGTAACTTTCAAAATGTAGTAGGGTGTTTCTGTCGGTGGGTTTGCGGAACAGTTCCATGTGTAGGTGATCTCCGGATCTGTAGACGTGGAGATCTAAAAAGTCGATCCTGTGGAAATCCCAATGTATGGTAAATTTAATGTGTTGATTACGCTGGTTTAGCCATAGGTGGAAGGCCATGAGATCTTCTGGATTCCCATGCCATATGTGAAGGACAATTATCGATGTATCTTTTCCATAAAATGATGTTTTCTTTGTAGGGATTGATGGCTGATGTGATGTGTTCTGTTTCGTAGTGGGCCATGTAGAGGTTCGCTATGTCTGGTGCGAATGTCGCGCCCATGCTGACACCTTTAATTTGTTTGTACAACTGGTCCCTGAAGAGAAAGAAGTTTTCGGTCATGGCCAACCTTACACATTCTAATATGAAGTCCGTGGGGACGGTCGTGGTGTCACTTCTGGTGTCCAGGAAAAGTTTCAGTACTTCCAGGCCATCTTGTTGGGGTATGGATGTGTACAGCGCTTCAACATCTAGGGTGGCTAGGATGTACTCCTGTTTCATGGTGATGGCATCAAGCATCAAGATGGTGTCGGTGCTGTCTTTCAAGTAGGAGGCCATTTTGTTGACGAATGGTTTAAAATCGGTGTACACTGACAGAGGTTCGAAAATTGAGTCACATGCGGAGACAATGGGTTTGCCAGGCGGATTAGTGGCATTCTTGTGTATTTTCGGAAGTATATAGAACGCTGGGATGCGCGGGTGGCTTTTGTTCAAAAAGAGATGTTCATCGTCACAGATCCAAGATTTTTGTTGAGCGTGGTTGGTTAAGCTCAGAATTTCCTCCTGCAGTTCTTTCATGGGATCTCTCCAGAGAGGTACATAGGCCTCAGTGTCACTGAGCAGGCTTAGACATTCCTTATCGTAGTCTGTGGTATTGGAGATCACAATACCGCCCCCTTTGTCGGCTGGTTTGATGGTAATGTTGTGGTTGGTTTTGAGTGAGGACAGAGCCTTCCTTTCTTCTGTGGAACGATTGTCTGGATAAAAATTCCTTTTGGTAAGCCCCTTCTCGATGGCACTGGTAACCATTTTTTCATAGGTGTCAAATTTACAGGGAATGGTGTGTGGAGGTGGCATAAATGTGGATTTCACTCTAAGTCCTGTGGTATTGTCATTCTCCTTGTTGGGTGTGTTGGTACGGATGAAGAGTGTTCAGGTAAATAGATCTCATAGAAATATTTGAGGCGGATATTGCAGAAGTAGCGTTTTGATTCAACTTCAGTGTTAAATGCTTGTGCCTTGGCTGCTGGAACAAAAGACAGTCCCTTTTCCAAGAGGTTTTGTTCTGCAGAAGTCATCAACTGGTCGGATAGGTTGAAGATTGGTATCCTCTCTGTTGTCCTTGGTTTTGGTACCATTGGCGGGTGCACATTTGTTGCCCCTGTTGCGTTGGTCTCCTCTTCGGACGCCCTCGCTGCATGCCCAGGGGAAAAGCAGGTTGTTGTTGGTGCTGTTGGTTTCCTTGGCCACCACTAGCACTCCCACTGCTGCTTGATGAGGTCCCTGAGAAGTTGACGCCTCGATTTCCTCTGTTGTAGTTGCCTTGTTGTTGGATTTCGGTATAATAGTTCTCCCGGAGATAAGGATAAGTTTTATCTTCGGCGTAATTCTGCAAGTCCTTTTTGAATTTTTGTGCCTTTCTTTCGATGGTGATTGCTTTGAACTTGTCGATTTCTGCTTCCAGTTTCTCAAGTTTCGATTTGGCATCTTGAATGGTGGCATCTTCTTGGAATTTTTTCTCCATTTCCATGAGTTCAGCTCCTTGCTTCTTGCATTCTTCGTCGGCTGTGTCGATGACTAGGATGAGCCAGTCACGACTACATTTATTTCCAGTGCCGCTGAAGTTTTTGGTGAATTTGGGGTTGTCGGTGAAGACCCGGGGGATATTTTCTACTTGTGGCCCATCTGGTATTATGCCTGCTTTAAGATATTCCAGCATAAATTTGCCCTGCATTTCTATCAGGGCTCCAGGAGTCCAGGCGCAGGAGTGGCACGAACCAACCACCCCCTCCAAGGTTTTGGCGCCTGCAAGCGAAAGCTTACGCAGACATCCGCAACCCCAGCGGGGAAAGAGGGTTAGGGAACGCTGGTTGGATGGGTACGGGAAGTAGGAACACCGGATGGAGGTTGCAGGATAAAGTATTGGATAGGACACGGGAAACATAGGGAAAAGAACATTCAAAACCAAATTATGACATTACATACATCCATGCATTGCCACACCCATTTGGGGAGTGACTCCAAATAAACAAAACAATTGGGCACTTAACTCTGGGTGTGAGTGCTGGCCACCTGCCTGCGCACTCCAGGTCCGGTCGGTATCAGAAGCGATCAATCGCTGTAAAAAGAGCAAGAATTAGGCGATGCTCCCTATAGCTCTGAATTACAGCGACACAGCACCATTTCACTCATGCATGCACATTGCCCCATTCTTTGGAACACGAAGTTAGTGTGTAAGCCACGCGGGGCCCCTGCCGTGTCTTGATTCCCCCCGACTCTCACATCGGAATAGGGCTCATAAGGTTGAAGCGTCCTCATGCCTCAACAAGTACTGTTTTGAGCCGGCTATGTTTCCTGGTCGTCAACCCGTGCGTTTAAAAAGAACCGCACATGGTTAAAGACGCTCCGGCATTGTTTTGGGGTTCTGGGCGTGACATGCGGGAGCCGCACGTGGCCTACGATAAACTGCAAGCGCCGTTAGTTCACACTCGTATGGGTTAATGTGAAAACTCAAACAATAACGTTGCTTTCTGAATTAAATGTCATCCAGTGCAACTGTGCACAGAACTTAACTTAGCCATACGCAGGGGGGCTTAAGAGTGTGGGCGTTAACCCCCTGCGCGTGATTCCCCATTAACTCTCTCTCCCACAGCTGGGCATACATGCGTCACTTATCTGAGAGCCTCGAGGGGCCTGGCTGAAAGGTCCGTGGGGCGTGGCCCCTCGCGTGATCCCCTCAGGCTGGAGCTCCGGAAGATGCGACTGCTCGCGATGAAGTTCTGAGCACAAGCCCCGTGCTCGGAGCTTCGCGCATGCGCGCCGGCTCGCCACACCCCATGTGGCTTGAGAAGTGTAGTTCTTGCCGCCGGGTGTGCTGGGAAATGTGGTCCTGGAAGGCTTCTTCCTATGGAAAGGATGAAGAAGCCTTCTGTAGGGCAAAACACTATCCCCTCGCACGCTGGGCAGTCTGTACTTCTGCCTGGCACTTCTGGTACCCTGACAGTACTCCCCCCCTTTCCGAAGGGTTTGAGGATTGGGTTTCCCCGGATAAGCAGCATGAAAGAGTTTCACAAGTTTCGGAGCATGGACATTACAAGTTGGTTCCCAGGAGCGGTCTTCAGGCCCATACCCAACCCACTCTACCAAATAATACACCTGGCCATCCCTTCGCAGACGTGAGTTCAAGATAGCTTGCACCTCATATTCGGGGTGACCCTGCACCAACACGGGTGGTGGTTTCTTAGTGCGAATAGTGGGTCTAGCTGGTTTGAGTAAAGACACATGAAACGTGGGATGGATTTTCATTTGAGTTGGCAAGGCTAAACGAACAGCCACCGGATTTATTATCTCAGTGATCGTAAAAGGCCCAAGATATCGGGGCTGTAATTTACGAGGACCCTGTAAACGTATATGCTGGGTGGACAACCATACCCGATCCCCCTGGTGGTAAACAGGACTAGGGCGTCTTTTCTTATCTGCATAAGATTTATAGGTCTCTTTGGCCTGTTGTAGGTTGTGCTGTATATCCCCCCATACTTGTTTCACGTGTGCATGCCGTCCTACAAGCGTGGGTAAATCTAATGAAGGGGCTATCGGCGACATGGGCATGGTCCGTGGATGATAACCGTACATGCCAAAAAACGGCGTATACTTTGTTGAGCTGTGCACAGAATTGTTGTAGGCAATCTCGGCCAACCAGACATATTGCACCCAGGAAGTTTCGGCAGTGGTGGCATAACAGCGCAAATATTGCTCTAGACCTTGGTTGACCTTCTCAGTCTGCCCATCGGTCTCAGGATGGTAGCCAGACGACAGGCTGACTTCCATATTGATCAGTTTGCAGAATGCCCGCCAGAATCGGGATGTAAACTGAGGTCCCCTATCTGTGATAACATGAGAGGGAAGACCATGTAGACGTACTACATTATTAAGGAATAACTCAGCTACCTCCCCTGCAGTGGGCACGCCCTTGCAAGGGACAAAGTGACCCATCTTAGTGAGGGAATCTACAATGACTAGGATCGAAGTATGTTTATCCACTGGTGGTAAATCCACAATTAGATCCATTGTTACGGTGTGCCACGGAGCTGATGGCGTGGGTAAGGGTTGCAGTAATCCTGCCGGTTTTTGATGGCCAGCCTTTTGTCGACTGCATGTGTCACAATCGGATACGTAAACTCGAGTATCTCGCAACATAGTGGGCCACCAAAAATGTCGCGCTACATTTCTTTGGGTTTTTGCTATACCTGGATGTCCAGCTAGTGTGGAATCATGACACCACTGCATTACCTCGGTCCGCAACTTTGACGTGGGCAGATACAAAGCCTTTTCATAATAGGGAAGGCCATTCACAATAGTATGTTTGGGCCCTCTAGTGCTCCATTCTCCTAACTCTGAAGCTGACATATTTTCTAGCACATCCTCAAAAATGTTGGGTCTACCAACCACGCCTATAATCTGGTGTGGGGGTATTATGGGTCGGGTCTCACTCACTTGCTTCTCCTCAGGCTCGGGATACCGAGACAAGATATCAGCTTTACGATTGTCGGTCCCAGGCCGATACGTGATAAGGAAGTCGTAATTGGCAAAGAACAGAGCCCACCGTAATTGGCGGTGGCTGAGTGTCTTAGCGGTTTTTATAAACTGCAAATTGCGGTGGTCAGTCATGACGGTTATTTTCTGACGGGCCCCTAACAGATAATGCCTCCATTCTGCAAAGGCGGACTTCACTGCCAACAGCTCCCTGTCAGCTATGGTATAGTTTGTTTCTGCCGAGAGCAGCTTCCTGGAATGGTAGGCTACTGGGTGTAGAAGGCCAGTTTTAGGATCACGCTGGGAGAGGATTGCTCCCAGAGCATAACTAGACGCGTCTGTTTCTATCACGAATGGTATTGACAGATCTGGATGCCTTAACACTGGCGCAGACGTGAATGCCGACTTGGGTTGTTGAAAGCCACGCTCGGCAGATTCGTCCCAACGAAATGCTCGACCCTTCCGTAATAGCGTAGTTATTGGGGTTACCAGTTCTGAGAAATTTTTAATGAACCGCCGATAGAAATTGGCAAAGCCAAGAAAGGCCTGCACTTCCTTCACGGAAGTGGGTGCTGGCCAATCCAAGATTGCTTGAACCTTTCTTTTGTCCATTTGTACTCCTGACGGGGTCAAAAAGTACCCAAGGAATTCAACCGTGGTGCAGTGAAATTCGCACTTTTCAAGCTTGGCGAACAAGTTGTACTCTCTAAGGCGTTGTAAAATTGCCTTCACATGCTGAACATGCTCTTGCATATTTCGTGAGTAAATCAAGATGTCGTCTATGTACACGACAGCGAATACATCAAGATACTCACGAAGTACTTCGTCAAGGAAGTGTTGGAAGGCTGCAGGGGCGTTACAGAGACCAAACGGCATTACTTGGTATTCGTATAAACCAAATTTCGTTCGAAAAGCCGTTTTCCACTCGTCCCCAGCTCTGACTCGCACCAAGTGGTAAGCCCCTCTTAGATCCAGTTTAGTGTAGACTGTGGCGTCTCGCACCTGATCTAATAAAACTGGTATTAGGGGTAGTGGGTATCGATTTTTTATTGTGATGCTGTTAACCCCGCGATAGTCGATACAAGTTCTTAATTCACCAGACTTTTTGGGGACAAAAAAGAGCGGTGACGAGACTGGCGAGTTGGAATGCCTAATAAACCCACTGCGTAGGTTGTCATCGATGTATTTTTTAAGGTGGGCCGTTTCCGCCTCGGTAAGGGCGTAGATACGGCTACACGGGAGTACTGCCCCGGGTTCCAGATCTATACGGCAATCGAAAGACCTATGTGGTGGTAATGTCTCAGCTGCTTGCTTGTCAAACACGTCCTTGAACCCATGGTATTCTGTGGGCAAACGCTGGAGGTCTTGCATCTCCGTCAGCATTATAACGGGCCGTGGAGGGGAGTCATGATCGTTCCGAGGAACTATACAACCTTTTTGACAGTAGTCTGATGAAAAGGTAACTGTGCCTGTTGACCAGGACACCTGTGGGTCATGCTTCCTGAGCCAGGGAAGCCCCAAGATTAGGCGAAACTGTGGCGCAGCTGTAAGGTCAAATTGCACCTTCTCGAGATGAGTTCCCGAGCAACGCAGTTCCAGCACTTGGGTTCTATGGGTTATGGGCCCGGAACTTAGGACTGTGCCATCTACTGCACGTACTGCCTCTGGATTTTCCCTTCGGCATACCGGTATGTTTAATTTGGCAGCATAAGCTATGTCTATGAAATTACCAGTTGCTCCTGAGTCCAGAAACAGCGTAACCTGGGTTTCTTGATCTAGAAAACTCAAGCACCCTTGCAGAGAAATATGTGGTGTGTTACTTGTACTGTTGTTCCTTGGGCCATTAAAACATCCTGGCTCGACTGTATGACCCTTACTGTCGAGCTGACGCGTTTCCCTGCACCCTGGGTTTCGAGGGACATTCTCGGACAAAGTGTCCAGAGGTTCCGCAATACATGCAAAGACCCTCCTTTCGTCGGCGATCTCTTTCTTCCTTAACAAGGGGTCCCCGGGCAGCACCAATCTGCATGGGCTCTTCCCCACTCGCTTTCTCGGGTGTTCGAGCCGAGCGTGACTGGTCTAGACGGGCGAACGGGCGTAAATCCCCGCGTCGCTTATCTCCCCGTCGCTCTGCCTGACGGTGATCCAACCGCAGAGCTAGATCGATCATAGCTGGGCAGCTAATGGGTTGTGGGTCCACCTGGGCGATTAAGTCCTTTAATTCATCCCGCAAACCCTGGTAAAAAAGGGACATCCTTTTTTCCCTAGGCCAATCAGCCTCAGCCACCAGACGATTGAACTGAGTCACGTACGTGATCAGCTCCCTGTTGCCTTGTCTTAAGGTTAATAGCTCTCGGTCCCTACACAATGCTGCAGCTCTTCGATTGAATATTTTTTCAAATTCAGCCAAAAACTCGTCCCAATCATATAGGACGCCATCATCCCGTTGTATCAACGGGTTTGCCCATGCCGCCGCATCACCACTAAGATAAGAAATCACGAAGGCTGTTCGTGCCTGTACAGAGCGAAAGGCGGCAGGCTTAGTGAGGAAATGTAGCCTACATTGTGTAATAAATGTCTGAAACTTATGGGGGTCTCCTGAATACCTCTCCGGAGGGGCCAAGGGAACCACAGATTCAGGAGTGACATGAACCTGCACTGGGGTCGGGGCTGGTATTCCTCCACTGGGCAGGGGGGCCGCCTGAGCACTAAGGCTGCGCACCTGAGCAGCCAAGGTAGCATAATCCTGTCTAGAGGCGGCTAACTCGGCCTGCAAATCCTGTAACACTTTAGTAAGCTCTTCCATAGTGGGGATGGGTCGTGCCACTCGGGCGCCTGTCACACGTGGGCTTGTGCTACTATCAGGGCTCCAGGAGTCCAGGCGCAGGAGTGGCACGAACCAACCACCCCCTCCAAGGTTTTGGCTCCTGCAAGCGAAAGCTTACGCAGACATCCGCAACCCCAGCGGGGAAAGAGGGTTAGGGAACGCTGGTTGGATGGGTACGGGAAGTAGGAACACCGGATGGAGGTTGCAGGATAAAGTATTGGATAGGACACGGGAAACATAGGGAAAAGAACATTCAAAACCAAATTATGACATTACATACATCCATGCATTGCCACACCCATTTGGGGAGTGACTCCAAATAAACAAAACAATTGGGCACTTAACTCTGGGTGTGAGTGCTGGCCACCTGCCTGCGCACTCCAGGTCCGGTCGGTATCAGAAGCGATCAATCGCTGTAAAAAGAGCAAGAATTAGGCGATGCTCCCTATAGCTCTGAATTACAGCGACACAGCACCATTTCACTCATGCATGCACATTGCCCCATTCTTTGGAACACGAAGTTAGTGTGTAAGCCACGCGGGGCCCCTACCGTGTCTTGATTCCCCCCGACTCTCACATCGGAATAGGGCTCATAAGGTTGAAGCGTCCTCACGCCTCAACAAGTACTGTTTTGAGCCGGCTATGTTTCCTGGTCGTCAACCCGTGCGTTTAAAAAGAACCGCACATGGTTAAAGACGCTCCGGCATTGTTTTGGGGTTCTGGGCGTGACATGCGGGAGCCGCACGTGGCCTACGATAAACTGCAAGCGCCGTTAGTTCACACTCGTATGGGTTAATGTGAAAACTCAAACAATAACGTTGCTTTCTGAATTAAATGTCATCCAGTGCAACTGTGCACAGAACTTAACTTAGCCATACGCAGGGGGGCTTAAGAGTGTGGGCGTTAACCCCCTGCGCGTGATTCCCCATTAACTCTCTCTCCCACAGCTGGGCATACATGCGTCACTTATCTGAGAGCCTCGAGGGGCCTGGCTGAAAGGTCCGTGGGGCGTGGCCCCTCGCGTGATCCCCTCAGGCTGGAGCTCCGGAAGATGCGACTGCTCGCGATGAAGTTCTGAGCACAAACCCCGTGCTCGGAGCTTCGCGCATGCGCGCCGGCTCGCCACACCCCATGTGGCTTGAGAAGTGTAGTTCTTGCCGCCGGGTGTGCTGGGAAATGTGGTCCTGGAAGGCTTCTTCCTATGGAAAGGATGAAGAAGCCTTCTGTAGGGCAAAACACTATCCCCTCGCACGCTGGGCAGTCTGTACTTCTGCCTGGCACTTCTGGTACCCTGACAATTTCTGTCCGGATTAGTTTCTTCTTCTTTTGATTGATGTTTTCTAGTTCATCTTGTGCTAGGCCTAGCGTGAGGATGCCATCTGGGTTGCTGAGAGTGGACATCGTCCCCAACAATTTCTTGAAGTAGTAGTCTGTATAGGATACAATGTTGACGTTCTCCATGCTGTTGGTAGAGATGGAGACGATGTAGTAGTAACTATTTTCTTTAGAACAAACAAAGGTTCCTCGAAGGGGGAGGAACAATTGCAAAAGCCCACAGCCGCGGGCTGTACTCTGGAGTATTTATTACAAAAGGGCACTTGGTTGATGCCTTACTCTGCCCAGGTGGGTAATATCGTGAGTAGAACAGAATTGAGTACGGTCATGAGAGTCTGACTGCTGAGAGCCGGATGAACACACTCCTTAGTATCAACCACCGTTCCTTGGTGGGTGTCAACTAATATGGATAGTTTGTGACAAATATGTGACAGGACAATTCTGTGGGCTGCAATAAGATTTTAATTGTATTGCAATGGGTGTTTCAAAACACATAATATGGTGCAAAAGATACATCACCCAGTGTACATTTTTAAGGTTTAGTACCCAGTTTGTAGGGAACAAATGCTGAATATTTGTTGTATCAATCTATTGCTTCTGCGTCCACTAAGGAGTCCTTGGGAAGGAGACTAGCGGACTTAGTGAGGTGATAGCACATTTAGCCCTGTTACCCCTCCACCATACTCTCGTCCTTCACTTCCATTGCACCGGACGAGGTCTCTAAAGTAGTCCGCTCATTGAAAGTCTCCTCCAAACAAGTGCTCCCCTGCTCTTTCAGAACTATCAAGGACAGCATCTACTCTCTTGCCCCTGCCTTGACTGACTTCTGTAACCATTTTCTTGCCAGTGGCTCTTTCCTTCAACCCCTCAAGCACTCCCTTGTGCAACCTCTCCTAGAAAAGCCATCTGCTGACCCTTCCTGACCGGCTAACTATCGCCCTAGCTCCCTGAAGTATCCCACAACATGGAGGTATGTTTTATAATTAATTTATTAAGATATTGTATATATATATTAGGGGATATGAAGCGGCATCTGTATGAAGCCTCCTTCTTCTCCAACCGCCGGCTCACTCTCGTCCCCCTTCCATTCTCCGCATTCGCATTCTGGAATCCACTCCATGGGCACCAGGAACACTGTGTGTAGTACGGGATACTACAAATCCCTCTTCTTTCACAAGACCTTCCTCACACTCCAAAATCCAACAAGTGAACAGGTCTCCGATAACTCCTTCCAAATCACGATGTCGGAGCCAGCACCACACTTGGTATATATGTGTTGAATTTGATAAGGATAACTTTTGACTCATTATATTCTTATCTACATTTACTTCCTCATCATCATCCCATTTATCTTTACCAACACTAGAAATAAGCATCACACAACCATTATTCCACTCTTCCATCGCAAGTACTTACAGCATGTTTGAAAACTTCAATCACTTTAATGGGTTTTGACCATTTGCTGCCATTCATCCTGAGCGCCTCTGGTAATTGAATCCTTACACAACAGCCTACATATCGACCCTTACTAACTCTAAATCTCTGGTTGTCATGCAAAGTTTTATTAATCATTTGTTTCTCCCTAATCTTTGCTTCAACATCACTTACCGGTACGTCCATGCCTAGCACATCACTCATCCATCCTGGAAACAATTTAGTGTTAGCTCTTCTGCCTATACTCAACTCAAAAGGTGACACTCCTGTCGTACTGTGCGGAGTAAACCTATGTGCAATGACAGTCATTCTGACCACTTCCTTCCAATGCTTACCATTCGTCCAAGCCCATCTAATCGCTTCTTTAATTATCCTGTTATATCTCTCAACAATACCATTAGTCTGTGGGTGATAGATAGCACTGGTTACATGTGTAATAGACTTCCCCCTTAAATACTCCTCCAACTCTTTGGACTTAAATTGCATTGTCAGATATATCACCTCCGGATAACCCTCACGACCACACACTTCTTCCACAAAATCAATAATACTCCTGGTTGTAACACTTGACAACATCTTGACCTTCGCCCACCTTGTCAGCATATCAATTACCACAACAAGGGCCTCATTACGAGGTATGCCGGTAAGGCAAAAACGATGCTGGTGTGGTAATACCAGCATCGTTTACCGTCCCGTTGCATTCCGACCCGCAAACCCGGTATTAGCGGCACACTAAACAACGGTGCCGCTAATAGCGGCATAGGCGCTTACACACGCCCCTTCAGGGAGCAAATACCGGCATGCCGGTAATAGGGGGTAATTCCAACCCACACATACATGCAAATACCGGCATCATGAAGCCGGTAATCACGGCCTGCACGATGCCGGCCATACAGGCATCTCAGACCACCCGCAAACAGCAAGTAGGATACAAGGCAGCTGCCACAGGTGCACACAATCCCCACAGGTGGAGTCAATGGAGACTGTGCCAGTATAAACTGAGCACACCCACACACCACAACCCCCCCCACACGTGTAGGCAATGTAGAGTGGCCCAGTACAAAAGGAGCACACCTACACACCACACCCCTTCCTAGATCAAAATTCTACCCCTAGCAGTTGCAATCATGGCACTGGAGAACATGCCTATACTGCTACAACTACAGCAACAACAGCAACAACTACAGCATCAAGAACAGGCTGCACAGAGGAGACGCAGGAGGAAAAGCAGGGTGAGACAGGCCCAGCAATTACCACCAGCGCAGCCACCAGTGCCTCTTAGGCAACCACCAATCCCTCACACCAGACCCAGCCCATTCAACCTAACCCCTGAGCAGATCCACACCCTGTACCGGTTGGACCGTGACACCATCACCACCATAGTGGACATGATACAGAACGACATTGCCAGCCACATAGGAATACGCACTGCCATCCCCTCACTACTAAAGGTGGTGTCTGTGCTACACTTCCTGGCCACAGATACCTACCAACACACAGTGGGCCAGCTGCATGGCATTTCACAACCACTATTTTCACGCATGCTGAACCAAGTGCTGGATGCCCTCCTGAAGCACGCAAGCACCCACATATCCCTACCACGGACTGCCCAGGAGATAGCCGAAACCAAAGTAGGCTTCCATGCACTGGCAGGCATGCCCAATTGTGTCGGTGCCATTGACTGCACCCATGTGGAATTGGTAGTCCCCCATGCCATAGAGGCGGTGTACCGCAATCGCAAGCAATACCACTCCATCAATGTGCAAATGGTATGTGACTCCAGGAAGATCATCACCCATTGCTGCGCCCGATTTCCTGGATCAACACATGATGCCATGTTACTGGGTAATTCCACGCTACCCCATCACATGGAGCGACATGCCGGACCACGTGCCTGGCTGCTTGGTGAGTTGCACAACCGTCCCATGGCAGTGCTTTGGGGTACTGATGTGTGGGGATGCATACAGGGGGAAATACTGCACCTTGGTGGGAAAGGGGGGGGAATACTGCACCTGGGTGGGAATAGCCGGTGATTGGAGAATGCATGCAGAGCCAAACACTCCTGACGTGAACCAGTCAAACGGTACATGACACTTCACTGGGCCACATATCACAAATAATGCATATCGATGAGAACAAGTAAGAGGTACAACCAGGCCACCATGGTTATGGCAAGCAATGCATGAATGAACAGGATGGCAAGTGTGGCAATGTGGGCAGTGTGACCATGCATAGTAAATAATGAACAGCATGAATTGGAGTTAAAACATTGTTGCACTACCACAGCATATCTGCCTCAGCATGCATGATTACACCCTGCATCATCGATTGAATGCCATCCAGACTACCACACCTCATGACATAGATTGCACCTAGATAACATTTTTTCATGCTTACAGGGACATGTGCATGACCACACCAAATAGCTGCCGCCATGACTGTGCTCCCTGAATGTGGCAGTTCAGAGTGACACACACCTATTTGAATCTGCTTGCAGGTGATGGAGGATATCCCTTGAGGCCGTGGCTACTCACCCCTGTGCGTAACCCGCAGAATATCCATGAGGAAGAGTACAATCGTGTGCACACCCGTACCCGTGTTGTGATTGAGCAGACCTTTGGCCTGTTGAAGGGGAGGTTCCGCTGCCTCAGCAGGTCTGGTGGGGCACTCCTATATAGGCCTGAGAAGGTGGCAAAGATCACCATGGCCTGTGTCATGCTGAACAACATGTGCGTCTGGAGAAATGTACCACTGCCACCTGACATTGACATGCATGGGCCGGGTGAGGATGATGAGGATGGAGACGGAGGTGAAGTAGCCCTCCTGCCAGTACGTGATGCACGGGATGGCCATGCTGTACGCCAAGCACTAATTCACGAATACTTCTGAAACACATGGACTATGAAAGACTTGTGTCAGTCAGACACTGGGCCAATGTGGAAATGCACACAGGGAATGTTGGGAGTTGGGCACTGAACACCGTACCACATTAAATGGATGCACACAAAAATAACAATGTCCAGCCATGGATTTTTCTTATCACAACGTGTGTATTATTTACAACAGCAAAAATGTGCCCACTCCCCCCCCAGAGTCCCCCAACAAACTCCCTGACCCCCCAACAAACTCCCAGTCCCCCCCAACAAACTCCCTGACCCCCCCAACAAACACCAACACCCCCAATAGACTCCACAAGATGCACTCCTTCACCCCCAACCTTGTGTCCCACTACCATTGTCCCCCCACACTACTTCCGGGACTTCTTCCTGTCCAGAGGCGGCATTTCAGAGAGCCTTGCACTCCTACATGTGTGGCGCACTGGGATGGTGGGGACAGATGAAGCTGGTGTGGAGGTAGTAGGTGATTCGCTGGCAGGTTCCACACCTCCTGCAAGCCGTGGCCGCTGCATATGAAGCAGCATTGAGTTCAGCACCTGTGTCACCGCCCCCAGGTAGTCCCTCATTAGCCGAGCCGATGCATTGACAGCGGCTGTGTTTGCTTCGATGGCCGCTGTGGTCCCTGCAATTGATGTGGCAATACCCCGCCTGGTTTCCTCCCCGTCCGCTATGTACTGGCGGAGTAGGTCTAACATGGCCTCCTGTTGGGCCTCCACCATCGACAATCGTGTCTCCAGGGTTCTGGAGGGGGCTGGAGTGGTGGGTTGTGCAGTAACGTGGATGGCATTTTCGGGACTGGACTCCTCAGAGGTGGGTAGGCCACAGTCACGGAGGCAGGGATCAACTTCACTGCAGGTGGGTGACTGCAGGTGTTGGGGCGAGGGGGTGGGCACGGGGCTCGGGGTGGCCGGGCATGTCACCTCGGTGTCTCCCTCAGGCTCCACACTGGCATCAAGTTCTTCCCCAGTGAAGGCGGTTGCTTCCAGGGACTCCCCTTGGAGAGGTGTGGGTGTGGCCTGCTTGTCTCCAGCAGAGGTGGTGGTGGTGGTTGCCCTATTCTTACGGTGTGAGGTGGAAGCCCTTGCAGTTGTCTCCTGGGTTGCTTCTTCCTCATCAGTGCCTGGGGGGGGTAGAAGAGATGCAGGGCATCAGTGATGGTGTGACATGGCAGTGGCGGTGCTATTCATTATTCATTTGATCATGCTTTCATGTCTTACAGGTGTGTCACGGAGGGTATTCAGATGGGGCATGTAAGCATTCATTGCATGGCAGGTGGCATGCCGTTGATTTTGGGTTTGTGTGAAGTATTACATGGGCAAGCTCCAGGTGTGTTGGCTGTGTGTTGGTTAAGGGATGGGCATTCAGCATACATTTCAGTGTGCCAGCGTTTGGCCCGCCATCTGTATTTGGGTATGGTCATGTGGGTGTTGGGACATGCATTGCCTTGCCTAGACTCTCTACCACTTCACTTGTGCTACTTCATGGTCTCCCCTACAGGGATCTGCAGGGTCACTCACCTCCTTCCGCGGTTGATGCCGCACCCGTCTCCATCTCGCATAATCCCTCGATGGACTCAGGACTGATGAATCTGCTGGCCGTCTCCTCCCAGTGCATCAATTTGGCAGGGGGGTGGGCATCCCCGCCTGTGGCCATGGCCTCCCTCCGATTGGTGGCCATGATATTGGGGACCCTCAACCGGAGGTCATCCCACCACTTCCTGCAGTTCCTCACACTGCGCGGGGTGGGACCTACGGCTGATACCTTGCGGGCTACCTCCTGCCAGATTTGCCTCTTTTGTTGCTGCACCTCCCGCTTCTTGTCATGGGATTGTATTGTGTCTACATGTGCAGCTAGAGTGTCCGCTAATATGGTGAGTTCTGCGTCTGAGTAACGCTGTTTACGCAGCCGGGGGGTGGTCTTCCTGGTAGCCATTGACATCCTCTATGGATTTCCCCTGTGCTCTCCGAGTATCGGCTGGTGGTTATGGAGGATGGCAATGGATTGTGTTTTTAAAGATGGCCGCCAGCCCATTTCCCGTTCCTGTGCGATGACGTAATTTCCGGGTCCGTTTTTTGGCAAACACAGTATTACCATGCCGGTATTACCATGCCGGTATTTAGGGGTTGGTATGAGGCGGTACCGCTATGGGCGGGTCCCACGATGCCGGTGTAGGGGAGTTGGAGGCCCTTTAGTGGCATGGCGGTATTGCCACTACTGGCATGGGGGGAGGCACATGCTTGCGCACTCGTAATCACCCGCTATTAGCGGGTTTATACGGGCACGGACCCGCTCATTCCGGCATGCCGGTAATGAACCCGGTTTTACCGGGCAACTCGTAATGAGGCCCAAAATGTCTGATACCCCTCACTCCAAACCGGACCTAAAATGTCTATACCCAATTTCTTCCATGGTCTATCCGGTACATCATTCATTACCATTGGATACTTCTCAGCCATACAACTTTTGTCAGACTTGTTGCAAAGGATACAATTCCTGGTGCTCCTTTCAATTTGTACATCACAACCAGGCCACCAATATGTGTTTCTTATTCTCTTCTTAGTTTTGGAAATTCCCTGATGTCCTTCGTGTCCCAGCTGTATAATCTTCTCTCTGATGCCAAAAGGTGGCAACTTGTCTCCTCTTAGTAAATCATTCTGACAGCTTAATTCATCCCTGACACTCCAAAATCCTTCAGCTTCATCTTCTTGAACTTTGTTTATTGGAACCATACTTCTATTGATATTTTCCATTACAAACATCATTTTTGCATCCTTTCTCATCTCTTCTGCCCATACCTATCTGGAGATAGCTGTATCTTGAAGCGCACATATAATTTCTTGTTGTTCTTCTACTTCTTCACTCTCTTCTTGAAAATTCGTCATCCTTGAGAGACAATCTGCAGCATAATTCTTTACACCAGGAAAATACTTCCATACTAGATCAAATTCTTGCATCCTGGAAACCCATCTCTTTATTCTTCCTGACACTTTGTCTAATCCTTTAGTCATGAATACTTCCACTAGTGGTTTGTGGTCAGTGTGTAATTCAAATCTTGTTCCCCATATGAAACTTCTGAATTTATTAACAGCCCACACAATAGCCAGTGCTTCCTTTGCTATAGTAGCGTATGCTTTCTCTGCTCCTTTTAATAACCGTGAGGCAAATGCTATGATTTGTTCCTTTCCATCATGTACTTGTGTCAACACTGCCCCCAACCCAACATTGCTTGCATCAGTCGTGATCATTGTGCGTCGTCCTCGCAAATAGTTCTTCAGGGCAGATGCCGTTCCTAAAGCATTTTTGATATACTTGAATTCTTTCTCACACTCTGCGTTCCATTCAAACTTCCTGTTCAACTTGGTGAGGTCTCTCAACACTGTTGTGTGATCTGAAAATGTTCTCACATACTTCGAATAAAAATGCCCAAAAATGTCCTCAGTTGTTCTCTGTTGTTTGGAGTGGCCATCTCTTCTATAGCAGACATTAATTCAGATCTAGGTGCAATGCCCTCCTTAGATATGACATGACCCAAGTACTCAATTTCTTTCCTATTAATCTTCTATTTTTTCTCGCTAAGAGTCATTCGCAGCTTATGTAACTTTTTTAGAACTTTCTCTAATCTTCTATTGTGTTCTTGCTCCGTATCTGCATATATAAGTATGTCATCTCAAAAGAAAATCACACCTTCATCTCCATCAAATATGCGATGCAGAATTTTCTAAAATACTGAGGATGCCGAGATGAGTCCAAATGGCATCCTTCGGTACTTATACAATCCCTCCGGTGTGATAAATGCTGTCAGGTGTCTTAAATGTTTATGTAATTGCACTTAATGATAGGCAGAAGTAAGGTCTAATGTTGAAAATACTTTAGCTGATCCCATGGTTGAAAGCAGTTCTTGTATGTTCGGTAAGGGATGCCTCTCTGGAATGATACTTTTGTTCAACTCCCTTAGATCAATGCATAGCCTGACTTTTCCAGAACTCTTCCTCCCAATCACCAGTGGCGAGACCCATTCTGCAGCATCAATTTTCTCTATGAGCCCATGTTCTTCTAACTTTTTTAGTTCTTTTTTAACCTCTTCTCTCATAGCCAATGGAACACTTCTCTACTTCTGAGCAACTGGCTTGCAACTTTCTTTAAGTTGGATGCAATGTGTAATGCCTTTAACGCATCCTATACCATCTCGGAATACTTCCATCCTTATCATTTCTGCATCATTTTCCGTGGACTCAACAGCATATATTGATTCTTCTGCACTGGCATCTAGTCGCACTTTAAGCCTGCCTGATATGTCCAACTGAGTAGCGGTGATGCACCCTTCTTTGAAACACTTTTCCTATTGCTGTTCTATCTTTGAAGCCCAATGTAGCCTTAAGCCATCCTATAATATCAATCTTCACCCCTTTGTAGGCACTGGGATTGATGTCAGCTTCATTTAACCACTTGGGACCTATTTTCTTCCCTATTGCTTTTGGTAATAGTGTGTATTTTGCTCCAGAATCTGTCATCATTCTGATCGGATTACCATTCACCATGATCATGGTCTTAGGACTTTCCAATTCTATTTCATTATCTTTGTCACAAATTGCAAAAACACATTCCTCTCTTTCATCACTTCCTTCATTGCCAATCCAATTCATGCTGCTCTTCCCTATTCAGCAGCATTTAGCCAGGTGACCTTTCCCATTACAGTTTCTACAAACAATATGTAGAGCAGGAAATTCGGGACTACTGGCCCAGTGTGATGGACTGTCACATCTGAAACAGGCTCTGAGCCTACCTCTGCCTCTTTGACTGATTTGGGGTCGACAACTTCCCATGAATCGTCCTTGATTATATCCACTGTAACCACGTCCGTATCCACGTCTTCTCACATCCCCACTGTACTTGGATGTGCTCTGCATTCTGACATCTTCTTTCTTCCTCACCGTGGGATTGTTGTGACTGTTCACATTATCAGACTGTGTAGCCTGAAGCATGTTGACAGCAGATTCTGCTTTTGTCGAGCTTGTTTTATCAAGCTATCTTTCACCCTATCTTCTAATGTCTTGACACAATTTTCCATGTGTTCCACTTCTTTGGCAATCTGCAAAACTACATCTAGAGGTTGATCATCTTCAGCCCACAACTTCTCCCTCATTTTGGAACTGCTACATTCTAACATAAATTGATCTCTTAATCTTTCTTCTAGTTGGTGCCCAAATGTACAATTCTTCGCCAGTTTCCGCAAAACTGTTATGTATTGCTCAATGCTTTCTCCCATTTCTAGCAGTCTTTTACCAAATCTATATCTCTCCAGTACAGTACTCAACTTCTTTTCATAGTGTTTGTTCATTTTGGCGATGCACTTTTCATATTCGTTCATATCCCCTCCTTCTGTTGTTGGCAGATCTGGTAAATCTTCATATTTCTCTTGGCCAGCTGGGCCCAAACAATCTAGCAGTAGTGACTTTTTTCTTTCTGCACTATAGTTCGTGCCACACACTACTGTAGCATAGTGTTCGAATGACTTCAAACACCTCTTCAACGGTAGAATCGGTTCACCTGCTTCCGGCAGGAACATAGCTGGCGGTGGAACACTATGCATAGACATGTTTTTTTATACACGTGTAGTCTCCTGCTCCACTCAACTCAATGTTTGTATTGTGCTGTATTTGAATGTGCTGACCGTTTATATCTCTTGTCAGTTTATTGGCTGCTCATTATTTGTGCTCCTCTATCACCAGTATGTTCACTGAAGTATTCATATAATTTCCTCTTTAGCAAAATAACTGGGACGAGAAAGAGGAGATCACTCTTCACTGGTAATCCTCATTAACTTGCTTTGCCGGTTCCTCTTTATGTTCATCTTTATTCTTTAAGAAAAAAAACTGGCATGAGGAGGAGGAGGAGATCAATCCTCACTGGTAATCCTCATTAGTTTACTTTGTCGGACTTCTGCGTGCCTGATTGACATTTTGCAGGCCTACGCTCATGTTTTGTACCATCTCCGTCGTTATCGTTGTTGCAGTTGCCCTGGAAACACTAGTTGTACACAAAATGGCGGCACATAAATGACGTAAATGACACTTCCTATGGTCCTTTACTCTAGAGCGGCTCGCAGTTTTTTTTCGTAAGATGCGACTGCGTTGCAACCAGTAATGCACATGTAAGTCATTACGTCCATATATATATATTTTTTTTTCTTTACCTTTTATTTTTCAAACGTGGAGCCCTTCGTAGTCACTGTACGTATTTTGCTTTGCTGATGAGGTTGCTCTGGTGCTCTGGTTTCCTTGATCCTTTGTCTCTGTTGATACACGGCAGACCGACCGAGGATCCTCATCGCCAAGTGAAGTATCCCACAACACAGAGATACGTTTTATAATTAATTTATTAAGTTATTGTATATATATATATTAGGGGATATGAAGCGGCATCTGTATGAAGCCTCCCTCTTCCCCAACCGCCGGCTCACACTCCATGGACACCAGGAACACTGTGTGTTGTACGGGATAAAACACTCCCTCACCCCTTTCCTGGGAAAACTCCTGGAGTAGTTGGTCATCCCCCAACTGACACACCACACTGAATCTGCTGGCTATCTCCATGACCACCTGTCTGTCTTCAGAGCATCTAGAGGCATGGAAACTGCTCTCATGAATACCTGTGAAGACCTGCTCAAAAATCTTGATTCCAACTCTCCCTTCATTCTGATCCTTCTCGATCTTTCCTTTGACACGGTCAATCATGCCATCCTCATAAATCATCTCTGTGATACCCTAGGGGGTGTGCAGTCAAAATATCGAAAATAAAAGGTCGAAAGACAAAAAGTCAAATTCCTCTTTTTTTAATTATATATTTATTTTGGGGTTCGGGAATAAAAAGAAAATGTGACTTTTTTTTTTACCTTTTTTTTTCGACCATTTGACTTTCGACCTTTTTGTTTTCGATTATATCACTATAAACCACCCTAGGGATCACAGATCGGGCACTGGCCTGGCTGACATCCTTCCTTTCTAACGGAGCCTACCAAATGCAACTGGGCCCTTTCCTCTCCGCCACCACACTCTACCTGTGACGTCCCTCAGGGCTGTATCCTATCACTGTGGCTTTTCAATATCTACCTTGCCCCTCTGGCCCCCTTGATCTCCACCTTCTCTCCACACTTCCAGTGTTATGCTGATAAGACACAGCTCTCCTTTATTCTTCCCTCTTTTTAAAACATTTTTTTTAATTTCTTTATTGATTTTCCACAACAACAAAACAATAAAAACATAACATATAAACTCTCATAACATAACATAACTGGCGCATTGGCCCATTTCCCGGATTCTGTCATACATCCGCAATGCCAAGGTTCTCTGGTGACCTTATCGTTCCTGTCCAACACCCTCCTTGGGTCTATCGCAGAGTCACATGAATTGTCTCGCCCTGGGGCTTTGTACGGGGCTTTCCTGTTTTCGCTCATTGGTCTTCTGTTCTTATGGGGTCATCTGCTGTCAAATAGGTCCTGCATCAGGGAGTTCCATGCAGTTCGTTTTTGCACTGTTTCACCTTCTCCTCTTTTCACTGCTCTTATCCACACTGCAGTCTCTGCCATTGCCCACTTCTGGAGGTCTGACCATCATGCTTCTATGTCCGGACCCTCCCTTGACTTCCATGTCATTGCTATTCTTCTTTTAGAATAATATACATATTAGGTCCTTCATTTTCGCTTGGTGTGACTCATGTCTTCTTCCTCTTGGAAAGAGGCCCAGTAAGTACTTTTCCGGATGCTATGCTTGTATTTGGAGTCCACTCTGTGCTATTTTGATTCTGATCTTGTCCCAGAAGGCCTGTATCACTGGGCAGGTCCAGAACATGTGTACCATGTCGGCTTCATCCGTCAGGCAGCGGGGGCACCTATTTTGGTTTTCCGTCCGCATCTTGTTTATCCTCTTGGGCATGAGATATGCTCTGTGCGTTATGTATAACTGTGCCTGCCTGAACCTTGCATTTCCTGACACTTATTTTTGGGTATCTTAGTGCCCTGGCCCATTCTTGGTCACTGAAGGGCTTCTGAAGTTGCTCCTCCCAGCGCTGCCTCGTGTGTGACTCCTGTGGATTGACTGTTTTTAACAATTGTTCGTATAGCCTGGAGGTTGTGTGGGTTCCCTCCGATATGTCATACCATGCGTCTAGCTTTGTCATCGCCTCCTCCTCCTGGTTTGTCCACTCTGGCCATCTTTTCTTGATGTTTCGTATCATGCCGTTGTACAGGATGAATTGGCCTTCATTTATCTCATTATCATCCACCATTTCTTGAAAGTCTGCCCACCTTTCCCCTCTAGTCAGGTCTCCAATTTGTGCTACACCTTTGGGTTCCCAATCCGCTCGGTATGCTGCTAGTGTGTTTGCCACCCCCCCCAGGAGGCTTGCTAAGGGGATTTGTGCCGAGCATGGATCTTTCATCCCCTGGAGTCTCCATGCCCTGCTCCATAGCCCTATTGCGATGTTGAGCATGTTCGGCAGAGTCTTGAGCAGGGGTTTGTCAAGCCACAGTATTTCTCTCAAGTAATACCATTTCAGTGCTTGCTGAAAGATGATTGTGTCTATTGTTTTGCCCTCCCCCAGCCACTTGACTGCAAACTGCAACTGCCCCGCTAAATAGTACTTTTCGAAGTCCGGTAGTCTGATACCTCCTTCTTCACAGTCCTTCTGGAGAGTCCCCATCGTGATCTTGTTTCTTCCCCCCCCCCCATAGGAAGTTTCGTGTTATCGTGTTTAATTTGTTGAAAAGGCTCTGGGAATGGTGTATGGGATGTTCGTGAAATAATATAGTAGGCACGGCAATACCACCATTTTCAAGAGGGCAGCTCTCCTCATCATCCCCAGCGGAAGTGTTCCCCAGAAGGCCATTGACTTCTGTGTCTTTTCCAGCGCGGCAAGTGTGTTGGTTCTATGGGTGTCCACAGTGTCTTGATGCATCTCTATACCCAGGTATATGAAGGAGCTCGGCGCCCAGGCCACCCAGGGGAACCCGTTTCAGACCTGCCAGGGGGATGACCAGGGACTTTTCTTTGTTAATTGCTATGCCCAACAGTCTGGTATATGCCCCGATCGCCTCTAGGTGGCAGGGTAGATTGACGGCCGGGTTCTCTACGAATAGCAGTATGTCATCCGTGTATAGCGAGATTTGATGGAGCACCCCGTCTATGTCTATCCCGGTGTGCCCATATTCTGCTCTGAGAAAGGCCGCGAGTGGCTCTAGAGCCAAGATATATAACATTGGCGACAGTGGGCATCCCTGCTTGGTTCCCCTATGTATCCTCCACTCCTTTGAGATGAATTGCCCTGTCTTCACCCTTGCTCTAGGATCTTTATATAACAGTTTGATCCACCGGAGGAACCCCTCCCCAATGCCGAAGTGAGTGAGCACGCTCACCAGCCACTCCCAGCGCTCCGACTCAAAGGCTTTAACAGCGTCCAGGGACACTATTGCGCTCCTACCCTATTTTCGGTTTGTCTCGTCTATCACATGGTGCAGTCTACGAAGATTCCATGATGTATTCCGCCCCGGGACATAACCCGTTTATTCCGGATGAATCAGGGGGGGGGGCACTACTTGTTTTAGGCGGTTGGCTAAGACCGCCGTCAGTATTTAGCATCCTGGTTGATGAGGGAGATGGGCCTGTAGGAGGCACATTCCCTGGGCGATTTCCCTGGTTTAAGGATCGGGACGACTATTGATTCAGACATGCTAGTCGGCAGCTTTTTGTTCTCATATGCGCCTTGATATGTGTCAAGTAACTTCTGGGAAATGGTGCTCTTAAATGTCATATAGAACTCCCCTTGAAGTCCATCCGGGCCCAGGGACCTGCCGGTGGGAAGCTCTGTGATCACGCCCTCTATTTCCTCCACCTTGAGGGGTGCATCCAATAACTGAGCCTGTTCTTCTGCTAGTTTTGGTAGTCTTATTTCTGCCAGTGCATCGGCTATATCCTCCGGGTCTATCTCCGGATTTGGGGCATACAGTTGTTCATAGAATTGAGCAAATAGGTTGTTGATGTGTTCCTGGTTTCTAATCTCCTTCCCCGTGTGGTCTTCTAACACTGTTATAGGGGCTTTCTTGCTTTCCTGCCTAGTGAGCCACGCTAGGAGCCTACTGGGTTTATCCCCTTCCACATGTAGCCGCTGTAGGTACCTCCCATAGTTCAACCTCCCTAGTTTTTCCCAGAGTACCGTACATTCTGTTCTCAACTCCACCAGCTCCCGAGGCTCCCTCCCCGCTATCTCCACTCGTCGCTCCCTTGTTTCTATCTCCCTCTCGAGGTCGCTGAGCTCTTTCATGGCTGCTCCCGTCAGCCCCACCGTTCAGCCTATTGCTGCCCCTCTTATCACCACTTTGAACATGTCCCATAGTGTGGCACTACTTTCAACGCTACCTTCATTCTGCTCAAAGTAGTCCTCTGTCGACTCTTGGAGGTGTTCCTCCAGCTCGACCCTCTCTCAGGGCCTCTGCTCGGAGCCGCCAGGTTGTTATCGGGGCTTTCCTATGGGTGTGTGTCCATGTCGCCAATATTGAGGCATGGTCGGAGAGTGTGCGTGCTTTAATGGTGATCTCTGTAAAGTCTTGCAGTGATTCCCTACCCGTGAATATGTAATCTATCCATGTGAATGTTCCATGTGGTGCACTGTAGTGTGTGTAACCTCTCCCCTCTCCATGTACCTGTCTCCAGATGTCAATCAGCTGTAGTCCCTCGAGGGTCCTGTGCAGTTCTTTGGCCAGGGGTGCTGGCTTCCGTCATCCGACTTGTTGAGGAGTGGGTTCATGGTGCAATTGAAGTCACTGGCCCAGATGAGCGTCGCCTCCCTATACTGGGCCAGCCTGGGCGCAAATCTTTTAAAGAAACCTGTTGCGTCATAGTTTGGGGCGTAGGTGTTAACCAGACACACTTCTCTGTGTTCCAGCATGCCGTGCACCAGTACCAGTCTCCCCTCTGGGTCTGTCTCTTGCTTAAGCATCTGGAACGGGACCCCCGGGGTGATACATATTAGTACTCCCCGTGCATAGTTCGAAAACGTGGCGCTGTATGTCTGCCCTCCCCATTTCTTGTTCACCTTGGTCTGCTTTTCTGATGTTAGGTGTGTTTCCTGCAGCATCGCTATCTTGACCTTCATCCGGTTCAGCCAGGCGTAGACCCTGAGTCTCTTGACATACGCATTAAGTCCTCTCACGTTCCAGGTTACTATTGTTAAACCATCTGGCCCCATGTCCTCTTCTTATAGTCTGGCTTCATCATCCCACAGCTGTATCTTTGCACTCTGCCCTCTTCCATCCCCATGCGGGTGTCTTTTGAGGCCCTTCTTGCGGGACCTTTCTTTTTGGTGCGACTATGATTGTTGCCCCCGGTTTTTTGCTTTATGTTGCTCTGGTCGCCTTGTACTTGTATCTCCACATTGTCCTTTGTGGTTTTCTTTCTGTTGCCTGCGCTATATGCTGTCCATTCACACCATTCAACAACTTTAACCCAAACAAAAATTGATGTACTAATGCCCAGCCACCCTCCCCCTGCTCGGGCTCCGCTGCTTCCCTCATCGTGCTCCCAAGGACGGGGCCGACTTGAAGCAGCGTGATGCCTTAAAACTGACATATGAACTTGTAGATCGCTCTCTACTGGGGCGCCGCCTTTCTCAGCCAACTTTGACTGAAGTGGGTTTGGTCGCTCCTTCATACTTTTCTTCTGGCTTAGTTGATTAGCGAATGCTTGATATCGTTATTCTTGGCTGCTTTTACCTCAACTTGTCAGGGTCTGTTTCCGTTATTGTTGGCGTTCCTTTGCCTCAGCTGGGGGATGCCCTGTGCGTCCATCCACATGTGGGCTTTGTCGGTGGAATCAAAGAAGCATGTTTTGCCCTGATGTATCACCTTGAGTTTGGCGGGGAACAGTAGCATGTACCTCACCCCTGCACCCCTGAGACGTTCCTTTTTTGGGCCGAACTGTGCTCTCTGCTTTTGGACCGTAGCTGTGTAATCCGGGTATATAGTGATCTTGGAGGAGTGTCTAACGATCATCCCCCCCTTGAGAATGCTAGTATATTTTCTCTGTCCTTAAAGTTCCTAATCCTGGCGATCATCGCCCTCGGGGCGGCACCCAGTTGAGGTCTTCTAGTCAGTGCTCAGTGTGCCCTCTCCACCACAAAGCCCTGAGATAGTGTTCCTGCTCCTATCTCTTGGAGCAGCATATTTTCTACGTACTCTGTGGGGTCGCTGCCTTCCTCGCCCTCCGGAAGTCCAATTATACAGATATGGTTCCTCCTCTCTCTTCCCTCCGCATCCTCCACTCTTCATTCCAGGACCTTGAATCTTTGCAGTACTTCTGACATTTGTGTCTGTGTTGCGGTGACCCCTGCCGTGTTTTGTTGCACCTGCTGTTCCGTAGCTGTCTCCCTCTCTGTCAAGTTCCTTGCGTCCTGGCGAAGGAGGCCCACATACACCATGACTGTGTCCAATTTATTTTCAAGAGATGCTTTCAGGGCTCCTATTGCTGTGTCCATTTTATTTTCAAGAGATGCTTTCAGGGTTGCGATTGCTTCCAGGATTGTGCCCTCGTTTGCGCTTTCCGCCGGGTGTCGGGTGTTAGTTGCAGCCATTGCTGTGTCTGTTGGCGTCAACTGCCTATGCCCAGGTATCTTAGTGAAGTTGTCCATGGTAATTTGCTTGGCTTTCCCTTCGGTTTTCTTACTTGGCATTATGCCTATGTGTGCTCAGGGCGTCACCTTCTTCTGACTTCAGTGGGCCAGCCGGATCGACATGGGGGTGCTGTCCCAGGTATGAGTTGTCAGTGCCGGGTCCGGCTGTGTACCGCTTGGTGTGGCTTCCGGTTCTCCCTTCTCGACTCCCCCACTTCCCCCCACAGGTTTTCTCGGCTGTGTACTCCTTCTATGACCTTTTGCTTTATGGTATAGATGCCGCATGGGTCAGTTAGGGGCTCAAGCTCTTGCCATGTGTCCCGTTACTGGGACCTTCTATCCTTGGCGCCGCAGTATCTTGAGCGCTTCAGTGAATTATTGTTCTGGTGTGTGCGCCCCCTTCTCCTTGGCCTCGCGGGCTGCTAGGGCATCCCTTCTGAGGTGTGCATGTGCACGCCGCCTTCCAGCCTTGTGGGTGGTTTGGTATTTGTGCTTAGCCCGTATTTGTTGCAGCCTTCACCAGAATGCCACTAAGCCAGATTTGTATACGGATCTTGACGGGAGCTCGGTCTCAGGACAACCTCACTCCATGGGTTTAGGCCACGCCCCCCTTTATTCTTCCCTCTTTTACCTCCTCTTCTTTCTCCCTCATACCTGACAGCCTGACTGCTATTCAGGCATAGTTCTCTGCTAATGATCTCTGCCTTTATGCCAGTAAGACCGAGATCCTTCTCATTGGGATGCCTGTCCCTGCTTCCATCCCACTCTCTGACCACCCCCCTTCGGCCCCCTCCCCTCACCCTCACCCTCTTGTGATGCAAAAAACCTTGGGGTCATCTTCGACTCCTCTCTCTCCTTCTCCCCTCACATCGTGGACCTTGCCAAGAAGTCCAACATTCAGCTCCACCTCCTCGAAGGCATTCTCCCTTTCCTCACCTTTCCCCAGAAGCTCAATGTACCCAGAGCTCCGCTTCTCTCTAGGCTTGACTACTGTAACAGCCTCTTCCTCAATCTGCCTCTTTCCTCCCTTCACCCTCTTCAACTAATCCAGAATAGGGTTGCAAGACTTATCCTTGGCCTCAAGCCCAGGGACTGCATCTCTCCAGCCCTAAAATATCTCCACTGGCTCCCAGTGATTGCAAGGATCAAATTCAAGACTCTCTGCATCATCCACTGGGCTTTCTGGGGTCTGGGACACCGCTACATCCAACTTTCTCTCCCTAAATACTTCCCTCTAGAGTCCTTCAGTCATCTATCTCCAAGGCGCTGCAGATCAGATGTTTCTCCAAGCAGAGAGTGGAGAGTAGATCTCTCTCTTTCTTCGGCATGAGCCTCCCTCTGGAACAGCCTTCCTTCCCCTCTCAGACTTGAGCCGGATCTCCTTAAGTTCCAGAAACCTCTCAAGACTTATGTTTTCTCCTCCTCCTTCCCTCTCCCCCCCTTGCTAATGTCCCCCTGCCATGTCAACTGGTGCCTGGTCCCTATGTGCTTTACATGAGCCAGGCTCTCCTCGGCCAGTCTACCCCAGCACCCCTTAATCCAGCATTTGCCCTAGTCGGGCACCCTTCGCTGACTAGCCTGAATCTGGTCCTGCCGTCCTCGCTCTAGCTGAGCCTTACCCCTGGTTCCCCTGGCACTTGCCCTCCTAGGCTCCCATCAGCACTTGCCCAGCCCCTGGGGCCCCAACCTTCCAGCACTTCTCCCCCCCCTTCCCTTATCCCAGCCCTTCCGTCCTGACCTGCCCCCTAGCACCCTGCACTTATTGTCACTGCACTTGCATGGTCCGAATGTCACAAGGCCGAGTAGGACCATTTATTGTTGTTTCTCCCTTGTCCCCCCCACCCCTTTTTTCTCTTGTGGAGCCTGTTAACACTTGGGTATAGGCGGCACAAAAATGTCCAAGAAATAAAATAAATAAATGGCCTTGTGGTACTACTGCAGCAACAGCTTTGGGCTGAAGAGGCTGGTAAACAGGCAGTCAGTGTTGAGTTGGGGCCGCAAGAAAACTCGTAGGCTCTCAGATACGGAGGCAGTGGACGTTCAGCATCAAGAGAAACTCGCAGATGAATGAGGTGATCAAGATCAAGAATTATTTCACCTGTTTCCTTGCAGGAGCTTGAATGGTGTCAAAGGTTCCCAAAATAGTGTTGAAGAAGTTTAAAGCTGCAGAGAGAGCCAGAGGTTTACATTTAAAACCCACACTCTATGACAAACCTAATGAACACACAGGTTGTCTTTTTAACAAAAGGATAGAATATATTGGATTGCCATTCTCAACTACTCATTAGCCAATTAAACCTAATTAAGGGATTATCATCCTACTGTTTATGTGTGTTTTCAAGTAAGGTGGTGTGTGTCTGTGTGTGTATATTTTAGTTTTTCTGTGACTGGGGTGATGTGTATTTGCGACTGTGTAAAGTATAGGTGGAAGGATGTATCTTTGACTTTCTATATATATATATTTGGATTGTTGTTGATTTGCATGTGTGTCTTTTATTGGTCACGGAAGATAAGTGTTCTGACAAGACAATGAATATTCATCATAGAATTAAGGGTTCATTCAGAGTTGGGTGATAATGGTAAAATCTGAAGTATTTGGCAAACACCTCCAGAGACCACCATGCTATTAGCAAAGTAGTAACATATGTTACACCAACAATAACTTTTGAACGCTTGCATGAACAAACCTGAAAATATTCCACAGTAATATTTTGAGGATCCGCCTGCGCATTCAAAGTTTCAGAATTGTACATTAACAGCTTCATGGTTTAACACATGTTTACTTTGCATTTCGAATAGCTTTTAACATGGGGTAAAAAGGAAAAAAAAAGTTTTTTCCCCAAATATCTAAAAATTGTCCACTTTGATTTTCACCATTTTTTGCAGGTGCCTAAGTTTCATCTGGAATTGGTGCCCTGAAAAATCAACTCAGCTAATTTTGAGATATTAACGTAAATGTATCGATATTGCTTTATTGTATGCAGATGACACAATTCTGTTGGACCTGATGCCAAAGAGATTGGGGTATCGCCGGAAGTATGCGGCCAGTTATTTTGAGGAACATGGCCTGTAGCTAAATCCCCAAAAGACTAAAAGTGTAACTTTTGGGAAGGACATAATAAAACATGAATGGGCTATCAACGAGGTGAAAATCGAAGTCATGGACGCGTACAACTATGTGGGCACGTTTCATTTATTTATTGCTTACTTATTAGGCGCTTATACAATTAGCAAAACTGTTTCAAAGCGTCCACAGTGCAAACAGGATGGCGACAGGGAAAGACAATAAATTACAGCAAGGATAAATAATTGCAATAATAATGCAAACCAATAATTAGAATAAGGGAAGGGGAGACAAACCTACTATGCCTTGTGAGTGTTCAGAACGTTCAAGTGCAGAGGGGGGAGAGGGGAGGGATAAGGTGCTTGATGCTTATGGAGAAGTGCTCAGGGTAAGTGCTAAGAGGGGAAGAACGTAAGTGCAGCCACCGATGAGTGGGTGAGCCAAGTAAGTGCAGTAGACTGGGATGAGAGATGCGGGGGGTCAAAGCCCCGAGGACACATAAGGGCTCTGCCCATCAGTCACGCTGCTGTAAGATTAGCAGGGAAGACAGGAGGAGAAGGAGGAGGTAAAGAGAAAGGTCTTGAGGCTTTTTCGGAACTTAAGGAGGTCTTGCTCAAGATACAGAGGAAGAGGGAGGCTGTTCCACAGGAGGGAGCCAGCCGAGGCAAGAGATCGCCCAACAGCTCTCTGTTTAGCAAAGCGCTTAACACGCAGGGAGTTGGTGCCAGAGAAATGGAGGAGTGTAGAACTAGAGTATTTGGTCAGGAAGCGTTGAAGATAGAATGGTCCACGGCCCCAGTTAGCCTTGTGTATGATGCAGAGGGATTTGAATTTAATCCGTGCTGCGACCAGGAGCCAGTGAAGGCTTTGTAGGGCAGGAAAGATGCGTTCCCTGGGCTTGAGGCCAAGGATAAGTCTTGCTGCCCTATTCTGGGTTAGCTGGAGGGGTCGCAGGGTGGAGGATGGAAGATTAAGGGGGAGGCTATTGCAGTAGTCTAGCCTGGAGAAAACCAGAGCACGGGTGACACGTTGTTTTAAAAACATTTGAGTTGGGTTTTTTATATTGTGATGTTGGAAAAAAGAGTGCGAGCTAAACTGGAGGGGTTGACAAGAGTTTATTATTAGCTTGGTGGCATTAGACTTGAAAGGTGTGTCACAGTGTTAGAGGCCAAAGTATTTTCCTGGGTGCTTCATGGCAGTGAAATCTGGGGTCATACCAACTGCGATATTGGTTCGCATCCGAAATGTTTTTTTGAGGAAAGTAATGGGTTTGTCACCTAGTATGCTGGGTGAGGCATTGCGCCTTGGGTTTGGAGTTAGTAGTATTAAGGTTTTAATAGAACGTAGTCTTCTCGAATTCTTTTTTAAATGATTTACTCTTAGCGCTGATAACCTGAATATAGGTGAAATACAGGCTTCACTACTGCATGTAAAGTACCCACGGTACAAAAAGAGTGCAGTGTAATTTGAGCTTGTAAAAATTATTTGTGGAATCACGTTGTACAGCCCCGGTAGAAATGGGCATAATTAAACTGAGGTCGCCGGAATACAGGAGGATCATTTTATTGGTAGGAAGGATCGTTTCACCTGTGAAGCGCTGTATGAGTTGGCTTGGTAACACTAGTCTGTGCACCTGTGGTTCAGGTCTGACCCTGCCGCATGCAGCGGCCACAGTAGGCAGACCGATCATGGAAGCACTGGCACCATTAACAACGGTGCCGGCACTTCTGAGTCCCCACTCCCATAGAGTCCTATTGGAGTCTATGGGAATGGGGACTTACATTTTACCGGCACCTGACTTCGCGGGCCACCGGACACGGAATCACCCGGTGGCACCAGGAAGTCAGGCGGCGGTAACATTTTACGAGTCCGGAGGCAGGGTTACCACCAGACTCGTAATGAGGCCCAATGGCTTCAAAGTTATTTTCTTTGTTACAATGTGAGCAGTAAAACAACGCAGTGAGCCTTATTATGAGACCGGCGGTAGCCATGCCGGTAAAACTGGCACGGACGCCGCCGGTGTCATTTTCTTTCCGGCATCCGCGAATGGGCAATTACTGGGTCATTACGGCCCGCCGGACCCGTTAATTGCCCATTTGCGGGCGCTGAAAGAAAATCCTCCCCATTCCCATTGAGCACCATCGGGCTTAATGGGAATGGGGCGGTCGTAGGCACCAGCGCCATTTGTGAATAGTGCCGGTGCATCCGACATGCTCTGCTCGCAGGTGCCTTCCGGCCCTGCCAGGCAGGCAGGAAGGCACCTGCGAGCAGAACTCGTAGTTTGCCGGTCCAGTAACAATGGTACCGGCAAGCTTACCAGTAACGTTGTTACCGGTCCGGCAAACTTATAATGAGGCCCAGTGTCCCTTGTAACATATTTTAATGATTTTGCTATTATAGTAGATATTAGTAATTATGTCAACGTGGTTTTTAAAATATATGAAATACTGTTTTAAATGTTTTAGTCATCTGAATGGGTGTTTTATGATTACACTTTGAGTATGGAAATACCTATTTGTATTGTGGTGTGTTATATTGTATATTTTCTAGTTTTGTTTAAGGGCGAAAGCTGAATAAAATTAAATTGACTGAAAAAATGATATATCATGCCCGTTGCTTTAAAAAGCATCACCAGCTGCTACCCAGATCGAAAAAGGCTGAGGTTCACCAAACACCAACCAGAGGAGAAGGAGGAATACACACATCCCAACACTTCCCTCACACACTAATAATGCTACCACCTCACGCAGTCGGACCAGCACATTCCCCAGCTCCGTATTCCTTGTTCAGCAGATCAGCTTATATCTGCAATTCCTTTATCTGACCTTAAGACCACAGGGAAACACCAACTTAACATTCCCTAGGAAAATGGAAGCTGCTGGCCCCAGAAATGTGTAATTCCCCAGTCTTAACCCCCTGTTCCTGAAACAAAGGCAGCAGCCCAGGGAGAAAAGGAATCAGGCTGCTTAGCAAACACACACCCAGAGCACATGGCATGAATTCAAAAGGTCAACAGCCTTTTCAAAGCCCTCCCTCCTTAGTTCTGAACTAGAAAGCCTCACTGCCAATCTGCTCACTGCAGGGAATCACATGCACTCCCGAACCAATCAGGGCGTAGCCACCTTACTCAGGCACTATAAAAGAGGCTGTGTTTCATCAATCTAGGAGAAGGGAAGCCGGAGTGCAGATGTGAACTGGAGAACTGTGAGACCAGACCCAATTAGAAAACCAAGAGATCTGAGAAGGCTCAGAGGAGCCTGGGACTCAGAAAGAATTCAGCGACCAGTTCACCATAACCTCCATTTGGTGATAAGGGCACTCTATCCCTTGCAGAGTGAGGGAACTGGGGGAGAGCTAAGTCCTGTGAAAGACAAGCACCAAGGAAGAGACCTTCCCCTGGGAAGCAACCAGGGGGTGAGAGACAGAGTACCAGAGAGAATGCTGCAAGGACGAAGAAGGGTACATCTCAGACACTGGCAAAACACACCCAGAGTGAAAAAGAAAGCTGCAAACTTACTGGAGGCTTTACCACTGACTCTAGGGGGAGCCAGGGACCGGGAAGGTGTCAAAAGTGCCTATTGAAGGCTAAAGCCTTGGCCCAGGAGGACAACCCCTGGCCGGGCTAAAATTATTCAGCTTGTCAATGAAACTGGACAAGGGAGTAAAAATACCTGCTACTAAGAGTGTACTTAACATTGTGTCAAGAAACCTAGGAAGGCGATATGTAGCTGAAAGGTGAGAATTTCAATGCCAAGTATCTACTTATTAGGACTGAAAAGTTAAGGAGTGGGCTGGGTGCTGTACCCTAGGATTTACAAGTCAAAAAGCGAGCTGGGAACTATAACCCTGACACTGAGTTTTGAGTCAGAAAGCAAACAGGAAGTGCATTCCAAACACTCTGGGCCTCATTACGAGTTTGGCGGCAGCCATGGAGCTATAAGCTCCATGGCTGCCGCCAAACCTGGCTCCTTTACCGGATTCCCAGAATGGGGAATTACCGGGCCATTCTGAGTACGGAAGGCCCGGTAATTCCTCCCTCTGGGAACCCGGGCCCGGACCTTCCCCATTCCCATCTGAGCCCCCATAGGGCTCAATGGGAATGGCAGAGGGAGCAAACAAAAACAACAGGCCGATTATGAGCGGCCTGTTGTTTGCTCCTTCTTCCCCTCGCGGGACCCAGTAACGACGCCTGGTTTTATCAGGCGTCCTTACCGGGTCCCGTGAGGGGACCTCGTAATTTTGTCTAATGGATTAACGGGTCCGCCTCTTTTAGCGGAGCCCGTTAACCCATTATGCAAACTCGTAATGAGGCCCTCTGTATTAGATCAGGGATTCCTGACAAGACCATTAGTCTCCCACTTAGGTTTGAGGTAGATCCTTTGTTCTTCGTTGTCCAACCCAACTGCTCTAATGATAGTTTTCCTTTATTAGGTAGACTATCCTGATGACAGGCAAAGAAGGGCAGAGCCATCTCCTATTAGATGAGTTCATCTCACACGCTGAGTTAGCCATCCTGACCCCTCTGAGATAAGCTACTCCGTATTGAGCTTAAGTGAAACCTCCCAAGCCCTATAGGCTTTCTTCCAACCTATCCTGTTTTGTGGAAATATAAAGGTGTAGAACTATACTTCTGTCTTGCGTTTTCTGTTGCTCCCATGGGCGTAGGAAATGAGGGGGACAGGGGGGATAAATCCGCCCCACAATTTTAGGCAGGGTGGTTACAATATGATTTATCCCACCCACAATCTGGAGCAAGGGGAAAGAAGGGCTCTTTATTTTTCCAAATGCGGCACAGGGCTTCTTTTAAGAAATGCTTCTGATATATACAGACACTGCTTATCTTCCAATGAGCTGCTCAGTAAGGTCATTGGGCTTCATTACGAGTTTGCTGGTCCGGTAGCTTACCGGCACCATTTCTACCTGATTGGCAAACTACGAGTTGTGCTCGCGGGTGCCTTTCTGCCTGCCAGGTCTGACCTGGCGGGCAGACCGGCACCCGCGAGCAGAACTCGACGGATGCACCGGCACCATCCATGAATGGTGCCGGTGCATCCAACCTCCCCACTGCCTAACCAATCAGGGCGTAGCCACCTTACTCACGCACTATAAAAGAGGCTATGTTTCATCAATCTGGGAGAAGGGAAGCAGGAGTGGGGCGTAATGGGTACCGGCACCCAGCAATGGGTAATTACCGGGTCTGCCGTGGTCGGCATACCCCGGTAATTGCCCATTGCTGGGTGCCAGTAATTTCACGAGTTTGGCAGAAAACCGGCACGGCTACCGCCAAACTCGTAAGGAGGCCCATTGTATCGGTAGAAAGGGGATGACTGGATGCACAGCTGTCAAAACCCCTCCCACCTTTATGTAAGAGGCTGCAGGGCAAATCCCAGACATCATCTAATTTGCAGAGCATCTTTTCAAAGACGTTGACAAGATTTGAGTGTTGAGTCCACAAAGTAACATTTATCTTGTATAGTTCAGAGTAAAACAAGTATTAATATACAAATACAATGGGCCTCATCAGAAGTTGGGCGGTATCCCGGCGGTATTAGGTGGCATGAGGCTAGAATTGGATTGGTGGGACGAGGCTACTGAGAAGGAAATAGATTAGCATGGTATAAATTATAGTGTAAGGACAATTAGCTGTCACTGGGGTGGGTCATTATCTAGAGGGGCTGGGTGTTGTTTAGGAGTTATTGGGATTCCTTGGTCCTCTTGAAATGTTGAAATGTTGGGCATTGTATGGGGTTGAATGAGCCTGCCCATGGTTTTAACATTGTATGGGATGATTGTTGTATAGTTGTTGTTGATCTGTTTTTATATCAGTGAGTAAACTAACCAGATTTTAAGCCATTTCCAGAAGATTAGGTGGTCTTCCATCGTCCCTTGGGGATCAAGTTCCATAGTTTGGCTATGAGAATGGAGAAAGCAGTTTCTCTGAATGTACTTTTCTCACAACGGCCCTCATTACGATGCCGGCGCTAAACCATGGCGCTATTAGCACCATGGTTGGTGCCGGTATCGTAACGTAGATTTAACAAGCACCGAAATGCGAGGCAATTCTCCTCTGAACAAGAGTACCAACAGAAACCCCAGACACGTGTTTCGGTCTGGTTGGACCTCATCAGTAACGTGTCCGCCATGGTGAAATGGGGAAATACCGCCCCATTCCAAGGTTGGCGGGGCGGTATTTCCCCATTTCCCCATGGCCCTTCCCCATTCCCATTTTTGCCCCATAGGGCATAATGGGAATGGCAAAGGTGCTAAGTACGGTACCGCAAATTGCGGGTCCCTACTTTAACGGCTGGTCTAGACCAGCTGTTAAGGTTGGGTCCCGCAAAGGGACCTCGTAATTAGGCACTAATGGGTTAACGGCGCCGCAGCCTTTTATGGCGCCGTTAACCCATTAGCGCCAGGGTGGTAATGAGGCCCAATGTCTTGTTTCTGGTTGGAGGTCAGTGCTAGAATTTAAGGTTTTTCTGGTTTGGTATTGGGTGATTTTTGCTTGGGAGAATGTGGCTCCTTGTCTGTGTAGCGATGTATTGGCAATGCAGAGGGATTTGAAATTGATTTGTTTCTTGATTGGTAGCCAATGTAGAATATTTAGGGCTGGGTGATCTCTCTGATTTAGTCTCAGGAGTAGTCTTGCTGCTGTGTTTTGGATGTGTTGTAGTTTTTTGGCATTCCTAAGTAGAGGCCATTTGCATTGTCTATTCTTGATAATACCAATGAGAGGATAGCTAGGTAGAGTGTGGGAAGACGGTGCAAGGGAGGATCCCTCTTATTACTCAAAAGATGGTAGAAATATTTGTTTGCTATTGCTTTGACCTGTGGTACCAGGGGGAGACACTGTCCATGAGTATTCCCAGGTTTTTTTGTCACTGTTGATGATTCAGGTTGAGTTTCCATACTCGAGGGACAGGTGAGAGCTGTCTATGTTAGGCTGTTGTCTCGTGGGCTTATCATTATTTCTGGTTTGGTTGGGTTTAGTTTAAGGTTATTGTTTGCCGTCCATGTGTTCATATCGGGAGGCATTTATTGAGGGCATTGTCAGGGCTGTTGTTGGTAGTCATATTGAAAATGAGTTGGGTGTCATCTGTGGAGTTGTAGGATGTCAGTCCATGAGTTTGTATGAGCTTCATTAGGGGGTCCATGTAGATATTGACGAGAAGTTGAGAGAGGCTTGATCCTTGTCGTATGCAAGAGGTGACGTTTAAGTGTTTGATATGAACAGAGGGTGGTAGGATCTTTCAGTTCTGTTCACGTGGAAATATTTCAGCCATTGAAGTGCCGTAATTTGAATACCTGCTTCTTCCAATGCTTTGATTAATATTGTGTGTTTGATTGTATCAAAGGCAGCCAATATGTCCAGCAGTATGAGGGAAGATTAGGTGTTGTTGTCTGCATTCATCTTTAGGTTGTCCCATATGGAGAGGAGTGGTGTTTCAGTTTCTCTCATCAGTCTGAAACCAATCTGGGATTGGTCAATTAGTCTGTTGGATTCCACATGGTTGAGCAGTTCTTTGTACAAGTGGTTCTCCAAGATTTTTGCTGTATCGAGTAGGTTTGATATAGGTCTGTAGTCCTTGGGGTCATCGGTTTTTCTTGCCTCATATTTTAAGCGTGGTTTAATATAGGCCAATTTTGTATAATTTTTGTACTATTCCAGAGTTCAGAGATAGGTTCATTAGAAATCGGGTGTAAAGGACTGGTGTTTTATGGGCGAGTAGCTGTTTGTAGATATCCGGTGGGCTTGGGTTCCTGGAGGATACAGCCTGTTTGGTTTATTTCAGTAGATTGCTGAAGGTTTCCTCCCTAAATGGTTTGAATTGGGTGAATGTTGCGCTGGTTATTGGGGATCTGGCTTCTGGGAGGATGTTGTTAGTGGTCCTACTGGATGCCTCTATGGCTTGCTGGATTGAGCATATTTTCGCTCTAAGGTGGTCCGTCATACTGTCACATAATATTTGCGAGGGTACAGTATTAGAACTGCATGAGGTTGAGTTTTATATATCCTTGATACTTCTGTACATTTCCATTTGGGGGTTTGTTGCCAATTGGATTCTTGCGGCGTAATGTGCTTTCTTGACTTTGAAGACTGACAATCTGTATAGATACATTTGTATTTGGTCATTATTTTTGTCCAGTTGCTTGCAGTTTTTCTTCATGTCTTTTCTAGTTTACAGGTTATTTTCTTGAGTTCTCACAGTTCCTCTGTTAACCATCTGGCCACTACCTTTTTCGGTGTGGGGTTGACATTTTATTAAGGGTATCAATTGGTCTAATCCATCTGTGATCCAGGTGTGAGGGTTCTTTTCAACAGTGTCGGGTGTCGTTTCATGTAGTTGGGAGGAATCGGGTTTGGTGGTTTCTAGTAGTTGGGTTAGAGTTTCTAGATCAAGCCTTTCCAGCTATTTTTGTTTGTCATTGGTTGCTTTATGTTTTTGGGTATTGTACGGGTTATAGTTCTAACAGTGAATGGGATCATATGATGCTTCCTTCAGATGATTGGTACCAATGGGGAGGTAGTGGAGAGTTCATCACTGCAGAATATTGCATCATGGGTGGGTTCAGCTCTGTGGGTGGGCCCGTTCAACGTTTTTTTGAGATGGAGAATTTCCAGGAGTGCGCCGATGGAGTTCGTTTTTGTTTCGTTTTCTCTTTCAAACCAAACGTAGAATGATGATGTTATCATGATTTATGGCTAGGTTGGCTATGGCATCAGTGAATTGTGGGGCAAAGTTAGGATTGTAGGTGGGCATTCTCTTGATAAGAAGGAAGAGTAGGTTGGAATGTTTGCTGAGTTTGAGGTTGACTAAGAGTGATTTGCAATTTCCTATGTCTGGCAAAGGTAAATATGTAGAGCTGATTCGTTTTTTTATGCCACAGCAATTCATCCTCCTCATCTGCTATTAGCGCCATGGTTGCCGCTGGTATTTTACCGATTGCGCCATGGTGAATGGCGGAATTACCGCCCCATTCCAAGGTTGGCGGGGCGGTAATTCCCCATTCACCATTGGCCCTTCCCCATTCCCATTTTTGCCCCCATAGGGCTCAATGGAAATGGGGAAGCTGGTAGTTAGGGTACCGCAATTTGCGGTACCGTAAATACCTCCAAGGTCCCTTTGTGGGTCCAATCCTTAACGGCTGGTAAAAACCAGCCGTTAAGGTCGGGACCCGCAAAGCGACCTCGTAATTAGGCGGTAAGGGGTTAACGGCGCCGCCACCTTTTACGGCGCCATTAACCCCTTACCGCCTAGGTTGTAATGAGGACCATTGTATTGAAGTGTTGTTGTTAATACAAGAACCTAATCATACATAAACATAGGCAATGGCTGCAGCATGCACCAAAGAAGTACAATATGTTTTATCTTGTAATTTTGGATAGTAAAATAATGAATGCTACCTTATCAGAGTTTTTAGTAGTTTATGTAGTATTTATTTATTTGTACATTTGTATAGTGCACCAAGCCGTGAGGCATCTAGGCGCTTAACTTAAGAATATGGTTACAGGTTTGTTTGCTGTGGTAGTAGGTTAAAGTCGTACCACAGAGCTTACATATATGTTAGATTACATACAGGTTACATACAGGTTGTCATTGAATGGGTACAATGTTTACATATAAGGTTTACCATAAACAGTTGCCTTACTTGCATATAGAGTTGTGTGCGCCCTGGTCACAGTGGTAGCCGGGTTAATCATGGGCAAGTACTTTAGGCGTCTTGGGTGAAAAGCCTGGTTTTAAGACCTTTGCGGAATGACCAGAACGGCACGTCCACTCTGAGAGCTAGCGGCATGAAGTTGCACTGTTTGGCTGCGATTAATGGGAAGCTGCAGCCTCCAGCTTTTTGAAGTTTGAATGTGGGGATAGTGAGGAGGTGTGAGTAGGCTGATCGGGCGGGTCTGTTGGTCTGGGCTTTAGAAATTTGGTTGGCAAGATAGGCTGGGGTGCTATTGGACAAGCATTTGTGCGTTAGTGGGAGGACATTGAATTTAATGGGATCACGTACTGGTAACCAGTGGAGGTTGCGCCTGGCTGTGGAGATATGATCCTTTCTGGGGATGTTGAGGGCAACTCTGATTGCGTTATATTGTGTTATTTGCAACTTACTGATGTTTCGGGAGTTTGAGCCTGCAAAGAGGAATTTGCAGTAGTCAATTATTGATAGGATGAGTGCTCCGGCTAGTGTGATACAGTTGTCTGTCGTTAGGAAGGGTCTGCTAGCTGTAATCAGTTTGGCAGTATAGGCTGCGGATGAGGCAATGGCATTGACTTGTCTAGTAAGAGACAGTGATGAGTTCAAACAGACTCCTAATGTTTTTACCTCCTTGGCCACTGTAATGATGTTGCCATCGATATTGAAGGATTTGTAGGATTGCTGTAATGAGTTTAATCTAGGGGGATTGCCACTGGTGAGTAGTTCTCTTGTTTCGTTGTTCAAGCAAAGCTCATGCTGTGCCTTCCAAGCTTGGATCGGGAGGTAGATATTGTTCAAAAGTTTGGTGTCAGTGTTAAACATGTAATAAATAACTAACAATTCAAGACTTACTACACACTTGTGCTAGTACAAACAATACATATGAAGACCCACAATGCATACAAAGCAGAGGCACATACAGGGAAACTAAAGTAAGGAAGAAAGAAACAGCATCACCAGAAAATGTTAATAACAATAAAGTTCATCTTCATGTATACAAATGAATTGTGTGTTTGAGGCCTGCGTATTGCCTGTGTATGCGCACCATGAGCTGAGACCAAACCCTAAGGAAAGTACTTTAAGAACATACGACAAGGTTAACGTCTAGATATTCCCTGTATTCCCCCTTCCTTGCCTCGTCCACTGGCCCTTTTCCCCTCCCCCTCCCCTGCACTTGCGCAATCTCAATGTCACTGGCCTAGTAAGATTGTTGTCTCTGTCCTCCCTTCCTTGCCTCGTCGCGCCTTGAAACACTTGTGTAGCGTGTTACAAATGCTATATTATATAATATATATCACCTTTTCATTTTAAATATTCTGACTGTCAGTGAACAAAAACACCTGGCCTAGATATGTCAGTGAACAAAAGGAAGTGGCCTAGATATGTGATGTCATCAGTGATGTCATCAATGACATTTGTGATGTCATCTCTGATGTCCTGGTTATTAGTCTTAGCAGTGCACGGTGGCGGCGCGAGTTACGTTGCTTAGCTTACCATAACTAGTGAATTTCCCAGGGGTTTCGGTTTTACTTGTAGCCATAACGTCCCTTTAAAAATGTTTTTTTCACTGAATTGCATAATATATATTTATAGAATTGCAGCAAACCAAGGGCTCTTATCTTTATAACTGGTCTGCTCGGCGACTCCTCTACTAGCATCTTATATTGTTTTTAACTTCTTTTTTGCTGTTGTTAGTCCTGTTCTTGTCGCGTCTCAAGAGAGTATGACGGTGAAAAGCTGAAAACCGCTCAAAAATACAAAATAACTAATACTCATTGAGACAACCACCAAGTTTTATCACCATCACCACAGTTTAATAGTGTGTTAGTGTGTGCCCTTTGGATGACACGTGTTTCTGCCCTTTTCAAATTTGGGCATATTTCCTTATATATCAGTGCAAACCATTATTGATCATGTCATCCGTCTTCTATGGTCCCTTTACTTTGTCATTGGTTTAGTGGGTTAAATCCCAGTATCTCCACATCTTAAGTCATACGCGTCGGCTCGCCCGGATTTGCAAAAGGCAGCGTGCCAAAACATGTGTCATCCAAAGGGCACACACTAACACACTATTAAACTGTGGTGATGGTGATAATACTTGCCGCTTGGCCTCACTGAGTATTAGTTATTTTAAATATATATATATATATATATATGGAATTTCGTTTTTACAAAACAGTTAAGGTTAAACCAACAAAACCTAAAGTCTACAAACATCAGGACATCAGGAATAATAATGTGAAGGTAACAACATAATAAACATTACTAATACATTAAAAAAATATTATATTAAAATAAAATATTCTAAATTTAACTCATCCTGTTTTTGGTTTGCAATTTTTTGTTTTGATGTAAAATGCTTCATAGTGAAAGTAATGTAATGTGTTGGGTGAATTTCGTTTGTTTTTACAAAAATGTTAAACTGTTTTTTAATGTGTATTACATTACAGTTTTCATTATTTACTCAATTTAATTTAGCAAACATTACATGTTTGAATTTTGTATGCACAGTGTGGTGACTATACATGTTGTGTATATATTATTATTTGTGAAAGTAAATGTTACCAACCTTTTACTGTATATGATATTTTAATACTTTTTTTGTTGTTTAGTGAATGTTTTCTTTTTATAATGTTATGTTTGTTGTTTAATAAATTATATGTATTTAAAATTATGACATGTACCTTTTTAATGTATATTGTATATGTAAAGTAGGACACTGCAATGCTTATGTATATTTTGGTATTGTAGATTTCTTTTTTAAATATTCAGTGTATTTTTTTCATTGCTTATTTTGGGAGGAATTATGCATGTGAATATTATATTTTAAGTTTATTATTACGTAGTCCTTTTTTATTACAAAGATGTTATTATTTTTTTTAACATTCATCATAGGTCTATATTTAATGTACTTTTGAATGATTTTACATTTTATACAATTACTTGTTTTTACGTGTGAAAATGTTATGGTACTATTGTATGATTTTAAATGTATGAGTGAGTTAATTTTACTATTGCTAAAGTTTTTGTTGGTTTAACCTTAACTGTTTTGTAAAAATGTTTTTCAGATAATCTAAACTTTTTTTTACTGTTCTGTGATTATTGATTGTGATTGTTTGTTGTAATACTAGCATATGTTGTAGGAGCATGTAGTATAAGTGTGTGTGTGGCATAAGAGGATGTTGCATAACACTGCATGGCATACATGTATGTGTTGTAAGTGTGTGTTCTGTACGTTTCTGTGTTGTAAAAGCATGTGTCATAAGATTGTGCTGTGGGTGTTGCAGGAGCATGTGTTGTAGGGGTGTGTGTTGTAGGAGCTTGTGGTGTAGCAGCATGAGTTATAGGAGAATGTAGCATAATAGTGTGCATCATCAGATGGTGTTTTATGTGAGTATGTACCGTAGGAGCGCATGTCGTATGTCCACATGTCATAGGTGCATGTTGAAGGTGCATGTGTGATAAGTGAACTTGTTATAGGTGCACATGTTTTACAAGCACGTGTTGTAGGTGCACGTGTTATAGGAGCATGTGTCAGGAGCATATGTGATAACAGTGTATGTCATAAGAGTGTGAGTCATAGCAGCACATGTCTTAGGTGTGCACATTATAAGAGTATGCTTTATAAGAGTGTGTCATAGGGCAGTGTGTTGTAGGATTGAGTGTTATAGGCATGCATGTGGTGGGAGCACATGTCGTAGGATTGTGTGTTATATAAGCATCTGTTGTAGGACTGTGTGCTCTAAGAGGGTGCATAGTAAGAGTGTGTGTTGTTAGTGTTCATATGCACAATGTGAATCTCACAAATGTATGTGTAGGGTTTTAATATAAAATGTACCTCTATTTTGCTCATGCATTGTATGCCTCCTATACATATGAAAGCTCACATTAAAGTCAACTTTAACTACAATGTGTGTTTTTAATATGTCTGAGAGGCGTACATGACTTCTTCAATTCATACTTGTATATAATGTATAGCTCCTTAAAATGTACATCAATGTAAGCCCTGACTTTACTGTCATTTTTCAAAATATGTCAATTAAAGTTTGTATGAAACACATTAATTGCATCCCCTGAAAATTAACATCAAAATCAACCCTGACTGATGTGAGTTTTTCATTGTAAACTGCGTAATGTATGAACTGTGAAACTCATGCGCCTCTTGGTACAGTTCATATGAAAAGTGTACATTTTTTTCATCTCCCATCTCCTTAACACTGACATCAAATTTTGCCCTGACTTGCCTTTGATGTGAGTTTTCAGGAGATTTTAATTTTGTAATATACAAACTGTAAAAGTAATGCACTTTGCGCATGTGTTTGAGGTGCATTTGTAGGTACCCATATGGTAGGAGTATGTGTTGTAAGAGTGTGTTGTAGAACCATGTGTTGTAGGAGTGCATATTGTAGGAGTCCATGACATAGGAGCATGTGTCATTGTGTATTACAAGCATGTGTAGTAGCTGCATGTATGATAGGAGTGCATGTTGTAGGAGTGTCTGTCTTAAGAGTGTGTGTAGTAAGTGTGCATACTCAGAGTGTTTTCTCATAAGAGTGTGTGTCGTAAGAGTGTGTGTGGCTGGATCATGTATCGTAGAAGCACGTGTTGTATGTCCACATGTTATGTGTGGTAGGCGCATGTGTAATAGGTACATGTGTCATAGGAACATGTATCGTAGGACTGTGTGTTCTAGGAGCATGTGTCTTAGGTGCCCGTGTTGAGGGAGGGTTTTATTAGAGTGTGTGTCATAAGAGTGTGTGGTACGTGTGTGTTGTAGTCTGCTTGTGCATTGTATGTGCCCTATACATATGAAAGCTCACATTAAAGTTAACTTTAATGTGCATTTTGAATACGAAGGAGAGGCTTATATAACTTTTCCATTTAGTACTTGTATGCAATTTACAGCGCCTGAAAAACCTACATCAACAGTTAACCTTTCCTGTCAGTTATCAAAAGATGTGAATTGTGTAATCTATGAACTGTAAAAATCATATGCCCCTTGGTACAGTTTGCATGAAAAATTTACATTTATTCCATTACCTTATCATTGACATCAAAGTCAGCTGTGACTTGCCTTTGTAGGAATATGTGATGTAGGAGCATGTGTGTGTGTGTAGTAGGAGCACATATAGTAGCTGCATGTGTCTTAAGAGCAAGTGTTGAAGGAGTGTGTGTTGGAAGAGTGTGTGTCATAAGAGTGTGTGGTAAGTGTTCAATATAAGAATGTGTGTTGTAAGAGTGTATTTGGTTGGAACATGTGTCGTAAGAGCACATGCTGTATGTCGATATGCCATGTGTAGAAGGAGTGCTTATCACAGGAATATGTATAATAGGAGTGTGTGTTGTACGAGTGCATCTTATAGCAGCGCATGTCATAGGAAGATGTGTCGTAGATGTGTGTATCATTAGTGTGTATTGTAAGGGTGTGCAGTAAGTGTGTGTCATAAGAGTGAGTGTGGTAGGAGTGTGTGTCAAAGGAGCATGTGTCATAGGAGCATGTGCCATAGGTGCATGTGTTCTAGGTGCATATCAGAACATGTGTCGTACATCTACATGTAATGTGTAGTAAGTGCATGTGTATTAGGTGCGCGTGTCATAGGAACATGTATCATCGGAGTGTGTGTTTTAGGAGTGCTTGTCATAGCAGTATGTGTCATAAGAGCACGTGTCATAGGATCATGTGTCATAGGAGTGTGTTTCAGAGTGTGTGTCGTAAGAGTGTGCAGTAAGTGTGTGTTGTAAGAGTGTATGTATGGTAGTAGCATGTGTGGTAGTAGAGTGGGTTGTAGGAGCATGTGTCATAGGTGCATTTGAGAGCATGTGCTGTATGTCCACATGTTTTGTATAGGAGGTGCATGTCTAATAGTTGTGAGTGTAATTCATTACATCCCCTGAAAACTAATATCAAATTCAGCCTTGACTAATGTTAGTTTTCAGATGCAAACTGCATAATGTTTGAACTGTTAAACTCATGCTCCTTCTGGTACAGTTTGTGTGAAAAGTGTACATTTATTCCATCTCCTTCAAACAGGCATCAAAGTTAGCTGTGACTTGCCTTTGATGTGAGTTTTAAGGAAATGCTAATTGTGTAATGTATGAACTGTAAAAATCATACACTTTATGTGCAGTTCGTATGAAAAGGTGACATTTATTCTATCACCTTAAAATTGTCATCAAAGTCAGCTGTGACTTACCTTTGAAGTGAGTTTTAGGAGATGTTAATTGTGTAATGTATGAACTGTAAAACTCAGACGCTATATGTACAGTTCATATAAAAGATGCTCATTCATTCTGTGCATGCGTCATATATAGAACTAATTCCCTCTAGTGCAGGTGTATACATTCTTTTCAGCTGGGTAAGTGGATTAAAGTCTGAAAGAAAGACGATAAATAACAATGGACTAAAGGACAGCCCTTCCTAATATCCTTGTTCGTACAAAACCTGGGATCAAGTGCAACATCAACACTCCCACTATTGTACACAGAGGCTATACCCTCAGAATATAGGCAAATTATCAACTGTAGTAAATCCTCCTTATGCAGTTTACACCAAGGAATTGCACACTCTAGGGAAACCAAAGCTTTAGCCAGATCTAAAAAATCAGCATATACCTGTCTCTGTATAATTTCAATATATTTCTCTAGGATTATGCTAAGGACAATGATCAATTGTCCCAAGTCTGTTCCTAAATCTGGCCTGACAGATTGGCAGAATATTGTTCACCCTGGCCCATTCCTCCAATCTTACAGAGAGACAGCCAGCAGGAATATTGGAATCCATCTTGGATATTGCTGTTGTGGGAAGGGGTGTTTTCCTGCAGCCTGACTGGGTCTTCTGGTGCACCCAGATGGCCTCTGAAGGATGCACCAGTTACGTCAACTAAGCTTCTGAGCATTCCCTGGCCCAGGAGTTCCTTCTGTCTTTATGTAAGGCCTTCAGTCCCATGGGATTGCCTCACATCACATCACCCACATCTCAGAGTCAAGCAGGACCACAACACTATGACACACCATGAGTCTAACACACAATGAGATATCTGTGCATCACAGATATCAAAAACATCAAACTCCTTATTGTCACCTACTGATAGGATGGCAGGGTACTAAGAGTATAATGAAAACATCTTGCCCCACAAGTGTCACCCGAGAATTGTCAAAAATTACATGAATCAAGGGGCGTGAGGGGGTAGGGTTGTCCAGTGCCAACAAAGATGGCTGCCTGAGCTTGGACCTCTTACCCAGGACTACACAGCAGGAGGAACAACATGATACTGTAATTAAAACTGAAAAAGAGCCCATGCACATTATAGTGTAGTCTTGATGCCCTTTCTGACTCCGAGCGAGTCCTGATGAACTAAGCACACTGGAGCTGTGACAGGCAGAAGTGTGAGTGAAAGACTTGACATCTTGTGGAACCGTCACAGCTAAGCCATAGTCAGATCCGCGTTTGGAAGAAACACTCTTCCTTCTGGTGATCATCAAGCCAGAAAGAAATTAATGTGACAGCAGAGCTGGCCCAGCCGGGCGTGAATAAGCACCATGCCCAATGTCCTGTGAAGGTAGGAGAGTCATCTTTATGGGAGGGGAAAAGGTGCACATGCCCAGGGCCCCCACCTTGTAGGGGGCCCACAAATTGCTGCCTGATCTAAAGAAGTGAGTGTTAATTTTTCACAAAACAACCCCCCTCAGCTGACAGTACTACAAGATATGCAAGCAACATTCGTCCTGCCCTACATGGGCACACGTGCCCCTGTACGACAGTGAAGCACATGACCTTGTGGTCCAACCAAGGCACACCTTCCCGACTAACCATATGCACACACAACAATCAAGGCAGTTAATCTTCATACTGTCTGCCACATGAATTATGTCCCATGTTGCCCTTGCACCCTGTAACACCATAGTACCTAGAACACTACATGACAGCACACCCTACTAAAAATGATCAAAGTAGTGATGCACTCTTTCATGTCTCCTAACAGGCACACAAGACACTGAGGACCCCATGGAAGGTGGTACCACCTCTGAAACACCTGCCTCAACAGCTCGGCAGAAGGGCACAGTACATGATGCACCCAGGATGAGGAGTGCCCCTAAGACACTCAAAATACCCTTGTTCAAGGGAACTACTTCTGTCACCCCTGGGGGCACTGGTACACCGGCCATGATAGTGACATCTGAAACTCCCACCACTGGGCCACCTCCCACCATGGCTGGGGAGTCAGAGGATCATGCCACCCATCCAAGTGCTGACAACATGCAGGCACTGAAGCAGGTCACTGCACCCGCTGACACTGCACCACTGGAGTATGCCACCACTGCCTCAAGACCTGCAGCTTCCCCTGTGAGGCACATGTCCCCTGAATCCTCTACCCTGCCCAGCATATCACCCATGCACTCCTCCTCCGGCCCCTTGTCATCTCGCCATGCCCTCCATTAAGACTGTCATGAGGACACAGAATCCCAAGGACACGATGACGAGGAGAAATCAGGCCAGGCATCCGACATTGAACGAAGGAGCCCCCATCCTTCTCATAGGCCAGTGCCTGACCACACACCCAATGCTACCTGGGAGAGACTCAACTGGATTGAGCAGCGGCAGGAGGCTATGCATCAAGTTGGCCAGGAGCAACTGGGACACTCCCAGGTGATTCATAATGTGGTGATGGGTGCCTCCAGGTGGGTGGCCACTTCCATGGACCGTCTCTGCTGGCATGCTGCTGAATTCAATGCCAATAACTGTTAGGAAATATGTCCATTTGTGGTTAATTTTCCCTCCAGTTGTGTACCCCCCAACATTTTGCTGCTGTTTGAACACCATAGTCTGACTTTTGCCAGTGAAGCACAGCCGCTGGGCTTTCCCTCACTTGTTATGGGGAATCTGACATGCCCTTAAAGACAGTCAGTACTGTTTCCCTTAGTCCTTCCCAATGTTGCCACTTTTCTGCAACATGTTACCAGTGCACAAAGTACCTTACAGTACAGTGCGCTGGGGTATTACTTTTGTTTCCAAAGGCCCTAGACTCCCTTAAGGAATTTTATATGAGAAGTACAGATGTGCTTTGGACAGGGCTGATGGCAGCTTATCTTTTCGCTTATTTGTAACCCTTTCTTGCCATGCAAACCACGTTTACCGTGGTTGGCACAGGAGGGTGGCCTGGCTCCAATATGGCCATGCCACAAGGTTCTTTGTCCTGTCCTTTGGCCATCTTGTCCCTTTGCCTTCACAAGGTCGAGCAGACCCGGGTCAGTCATTATTTGGGCATGCAATTTCCTGTGTAACGCCAAGCTTTTGCAGGCTTCTGCATGCCCTGTGTGTGTGCTTCCAGGATGTGGGCTGGACTGTCTAGCTCCAATACACATTGTAGGTGCCAGAGAGTCTGGGGTGCTGGGAATGACTGGGACCACCCTGGTCCGTGATTGGTCCACGTCTGGCATGCCTGTATGTGAGCAGATCTTCCATTGGGTCCTCTTCATTTTGGCACAAAGGAGATTTTGGATAAGAGAAGGCTCCGAACACCCATGCCAGGTCGATCTCCTGAGTTCACAACTAACCTTGGATAGGAACCAAGTCTCCTGAAACTACGAAGCAGAGTCGAGGAACCGCTGGTGACCCACTGGAAATTTTGGCACCCTGAGTCCGCTGTTAGCCCACAGGACCCCTCTCTTTTCGGATCAAAAAGAAGGTCTGCAAAGGCGATTCGACCCATTGGAAAAGTAGGACCAACTATTCTCGGTACCTCTAACTTAACCTGAAAGCGAGCCTTTGCGGAAGTGTTCCTGGGCCAACCAGCAAACTCACCAGCTTGCAGAGGACCATATCTATGGAACCTCCACCACCGTCTTGATTAGACACTTCAGACTTGGCAGATCACTAGCTCTGGGTCCACAACACTCTCATACCGAATTTCATACACTTGGCATTCCCATGTCTGGAATAAAGAGAGTTTGCCAGAGCCCGAGTACACATGGTCACTGTGTTGCCTAGCCCTGGTGAAGATCTTCATGGGTGCACTGCTGCTGTGCCCCCCCTCCTTCGCCCTGAGATGTGCTGCAGTGTAATTGAGTCGATACCTTCAACAGGAGAGGAGAAATCGTCACCGTCCCGGCACAGAATCATCCCTGGAACTCAGCCGTTGAAAGCCACAGAGCTGCACAATTACAGCATTTGAACCCACAGCCAAAGAGGACTCGACTGGCAAAGATTGGTCCGGAGTGCGCCTTAGGTTGGTGAGTACTTGCAACCCTTACCACTGGCCCCTGGCACATTCATCAATTTTTAAGCACAAGTATCCCCTGATGGCCACTCTTCCTTTCTCGATGTAGCCTGTGCTACCACCCCATTCCCAACGATTGGATCCTGTTGTGCCCTCTAGGGGCGACCCTCCATGAATATTGGGAACTTATTCTTCACTGCTTCACCCACCTTCCTGAGCTGCTACAGCCCCTGCAAGAGACCCTGTTTTGCCTCTACCATACAATCGAATGCACCAGCACCGAACTGTACTTTTGAGCGCAAGGCTCCACTGCTTAGGGCTTGGACTACCTCTCAGTTAGGGTTGATATTGTGAAGCACTACCTAAAAGTATTTACACTGTATGATCCCTTTCTTTACAGGTTGTGGACCCTTACTGTGTGCCATCTCTTTTAGGACTGGTTACTGTATATGTATTATATAGTAGTGTTGTATTGGTTTGGTTGTTAGTACTGTGTTTTACTTCTTTGTTTGATTTAAAAGGCTTTTAATAAAGGTATTTGTATTTTTGATGTACACCTGACTGAGAGTAATTTGTAGTGTCCTTGCTGGGTGTGCTCATTGTGGGCCATCAATCAACCTCACCCCTTCTGAGACCTAGTCTTGACCACCGCCAATGCTACCTTGATTGGTCGGGCTTGTTGTCATGAGCACTGTTTCCAAGGAGTCAGGACAAGCCCAACATCCCCGGAAGCAGGCTCACAACCCCCGCCCCTGGTCCCAACCGACCCCTATTGGTGCCGGGCTCATACTTTGGGTAAAGGTGCTTGGGTGGATTTACCTGTAGCAGACCATGCTGCATACTCACCTTCACAAGTCCTGGCAAAATGAAGCTCTAGCCTTCTGCTGGGTGGGACTATTTTTCCAATCTGGAACTACTTTCTTACCTGGGTGGGGCTGGCATCACTCCTTGACTCTGGAACACAGGAACTCTTTTTCTCTTGGGCGAGGCTGAGGAGGAAGACACCTAATCACCTCAACACTATTTAAACCACACCCGATTGGAAGAATGTGCTTCGCGTTATTCTGCATCTGCAGCAGGACGCTCACCGAGTCAGCTCCAGTCTTCTAGTGATATCTTCTGCTCCAGCCTGTGAAAACAAGTCAGATCTTCACTTACCATCCAGGGATCCAGTCTCCGGCCGCACCTGTCAGCAAAGGAACATCAGGTTAGCAAAAGGCAACGTTTTAGCAGCCGCGCTTACTTTCCTGAATCCACGGCATCTCCCGTATCCCGCGGCCTCTACCTGCAAGACAAAGAACTCCGGTTAGTTCAAAAAAGGGGGGAATTGGACACAATTATATTTTCACTTACCGGAGCTGTGCGCTCCTCGCCATCTCCTCTTCTGCTGCATCTCCGCACCTGCAAATCAAGAAAAAGACATTAAGAGGTGCGAATAAACCTGTCAGCAAGCATATTACTTACGTGCTCCTCCACGTGCACGGACCTTTATACTTACGTGCATCCGTATGCTCAGCATATAGCATTTCGGCACCTAAGAAACAAAGGCAAAGACTTCATTAAAAGGTGCTCTCGAACTTTACAAACCGGCCAGCATCCGCTCGTGCAGAAAACGACGGCATCGCTTCTTCAGCAGCTTTAAACCCTCTGAGGCTACAAGAGACTTAAAGCAATCCCAGTGAAGTAACTGGAACCCAGCGCCCCTGCATCAGTCGCAGGATGGAGAGCCCAGCATTTACATATCTAAGGTGAGAGCTCATTCAGACTTTGGGCGGCCTCAGGGAAAAAACGAATAAGGAGGAGAAGCCCAACCAACAACCAGCCATTAATCCCTTTTTCTTCCGCCTGCAGACACCTTACTCTACAAGTCAGACATTCCATAAGAGGAGGTCCGGTCCAGAGAACCATCCGAGTCCTGCGCTTCTCAATTGAAGACACGGTAACTGTCCAGCCAGGATCTGCGCCTCCGTGGGAACCAGGTGAGCGTTACAGAACGCGAAGCCTTCCAATAACTCCTACCCAGGCGCAATGGAAACCTCAGACACTGACCAACTAGCCCAGCTATTAGGGGAATTAAGAGCAGAGGTACATGCAGCCCGCCAGGAAACGAATGCCCTGAGGAGAGAATTGATTGTATCAAAAGAACGAACTGATGATCTTGCCAGACAGTTGTTACAATCACAAGCGGGGCAAACCCCTTTGCCTACAGGAGGGAGCTACATTCCTGCAGCCTCGGCCAGTCCGGTACAAATCAACCTACCCGGAAACGTGCCTTTGGCTCCGCCCGAACGCTTCTCCGGTGATCCTAAAAGGTTTGCGGTTTTCATCAACCAGTGCCGATTGCACTTTCTGTGTAGACCAGCTGCTTTTCCGACGGACCAGACTAAGGTAGCCTTTGTGCTTTCGTATCTTAGCGGCAGTGCTGCTGATTGGTCGGTCCCTCTAGTAGCACAGGATGATCCGATTCTTCATGATTTCCAAGCCTTCCAGACCAGCATGGAAAGACTGTTTGCAAGACATTCCCAGGGCCAGGCCTTGGATAACGAACTCCTTTCCCTACGGCAAGGCAATCAGGATCTCCTGGCTTATATTGCGTCATTTAATAGGCTAGTAGTTGAAACCCGATGGCCCGAGGACAGGAGGATCACGCTGTTCCACAGAGGTCTGCGGGGAGAACTCAAAGATGTTCTAGCCCAGGTAGTGAATCCTCCTCAGGATTGTTCTGAATACATCGATTTAGTGGTCCAATTGGATCACAGATTGCAAAACAGGAAGGCAGACCGCTCCAGGTTCGAAACTCGAGTGTTCTCCAAACCACAGATTTCCACCAAGGGAGCTGAAGCCGTAGAAACTATGCAAATAGGGGTCATGAAGGGCCCTTTAACCCAGAAAGTACGCGACAGGAGAAGACAGTTGCAGTTATGCCTCTATTGTGGAAATTCAGGACATTTCCTTCGGGAATGCCCAGTGAAACCTACAAAGAAGACAGTGGGAGCTTCTGATAAAAATACCGAAAGGCCCGAGCCGGGAAACGACCTCGCCCGACAAATGTAGAGGTCCGCTTGCCGAGCGTTAAAACCAGTTCTTTGACCTCGCATTTCATAGTCTCAATGGTCCTCATGAATCCAGAGCAACCGGATCGTTTGCATGCTATTAAAGCATACATTGATAGCGGAGCAATCGGTAATTATGTAGACCACGAAATGGCTTCCAGGATGAACCTACCCCTCTGTCCTAAGGCAATTAAAGACGTTATTACCACAGTGGATGGTACGGAAATAGCTTCTGGACCAGTGACCCATACCACCACGGAAGTGACGTTATTAAGTCAAGATGGACATTGTGAGGTGATCATGTTCGATGTGATCAAGGCTCCTCAATTCCAAGTAATATTGGGGATTCCCTGGTTGGAGAAACACAATCCTCAAATTGATTGGCGAGCAAAGACAATACGGTTTCCAGAGTGTGCCCTCACTTGTTATCCTCGACCCAGTATTGGACTAGCAGCGACAACACCCAAAAGTCTGCAACTGCCTATGGAGTATCAGGAATTCCAAGACATTTTTCAGAAGGAGCAGGCCAATACTCTACCTCCCCACAGGTCGTACGACTGTCAGATAGACCTGATACCCGGATCCACTCCCCCCTGTAGTAGAATTTATGCCCTTACCGAGCCTGAGAATCTTCATTTGCGACAGTATCTGGACCAGTACCTAGCCAACGGATTCATCCGTCCTTCAAAGTCTCCAGTATCCTCAGCTCTGTTCTTCGTGCCGAAAAAAGAAGGTGACCTTAGGACCTGTATAGATTATCGTGCCCTGAACCAAATCACGGTAAAGAATAGGTATCCCTTACCTCTAATTCCGGAACTCCTTGACCAAGTTAAAAGCGCCTGTATATACACAAAGCTAGATCTTCGGGGAGCGTACCACTTGGTACGGATCAAAGAAGGCGACGAATGGAAGACGGCCTTTCGCACCAAGTATGGACTATTTGAATACCAAGTGATGCCCTTTGGTCTTTGCAATGCTCCGGCCGCCTTCCAGTACTTCATGAATGACGTTCTTAGAGAACTTATAGACGTTTGTGTAGTCGTCTACATTGATGACATCCTTGTGTACTCATCTTCTGAAGCAGATCATCAGAAACACGTCAGAGCTGTTCTTGAAAGGCTTCGCCAACATAAACTTTTTGCCGAGCTTGAAAAGTGTGTTTTTCATGTCACCGAGGTCAAATTTTTAGGTTTCATTTTGACACCCAACGGGGTCCATATGGACTCGAGGAAAGTTGACGCTATCATCAAGTGGTCATCACCAACTTCCGTGAAGGGAGTCCAAAGCATGTTAGGTTTCGCCAACTTTTACCGCAGGTTTATCCCAGAATTTTCACGAATAGTTCAGCCCATTACGGCTCTTTTAAAAAAGAATAAACGTTTCGAGTGGACAGCAGAGGCAGAACAGGCCTTTCAGGAGTTAAAAGCCAAATTTATCTCAGCACCTATATTAAAACACCCGCGCCCGGACCTTCCTTATATCGTTGAGACCGACGCCTCCAGCTTGGCAATGGGGGCAGTTTTATCGCAGAGGGATCCAGAAACTAACCAATTACACCCTGTGGCATTCTGGTCCCGCAAGTTCTCGGCGCCCGAAATCAACTACACCATCACTGATAAAGAACTTCTAGCTATTAAGTCCGCCTTCAAGGCCTGGCGGCACTACCTCCTTGGAGCCAAACACACAGTCACAGTAATCACAGATCATCGCAACTTACAGTATTTGAAGACCGCTAAAGCTCAATCCTCCAGACAACTTCGCTGGGCTGTTTTTTGCCGAATTTGACTTTGTAATCACTTATCGTCCAGGCAACAAGAATGGCAAAGCAGATGCCCTTTCCCGGATTGGAATGGAGGAACACATGGTCAATCCTGAACCCGTACCTATAATTCCCGAACAAAGAATCCTGGGCCTGGTCTCCTCGCAATCCATCGAAGATATCGAAGCAAAGGCCAAATAACTTGTGACTCCTTCAGATCTACAGAATTGGCAACAGAAAGGAAAGGACTTCACCGTGACTAGGGATTTGCTTTATTTTCAAGGACGACTATACTTACCTGGTACTGATTTACCAAGACAGGTAATCTCTTGCTACCATGATTCTTTAATGGAGGGACATCCTGGCATTGCCAAAACCTCAGAGAAGATCAAGAGACACTTCTGGTGGCCGTCATGGAGAAAGGACATCAAGGACTTTGTAATGTCTTGTGGGGTGTGCGCCCAAAACAAAAGTCAGAAAGAAAAACCAGCAGGCCTCTTACACCCACTAGACATCCCGCCACACCCCTGGCATACCCTTTCCATGGACTTCATTACTGATTTACCCTCATGCTCCGGATACAACACCATTTTAGTAATCGTGGATTTGTTTTCTAAAATGGCCCACTTCATCCCACTGAAGGGCTTACCCTCAGCTTCAGTCCTGGCCCGAGAATTCCTCGAAAACATTGTTCGGTTACATGGTTTCCCTTCAATTTTGATCTCAGATAGGGAAAGCCAGTTTATCTCGCACTTTTGGCGAAAGTGCTGTCGTCTAGCTCAAATTGATGTGAGACTTTCAACCAGCCATCACCCCCAGACCGACGGGCAAACCGAGAGGACAAATCAAACTCTGGAACAATATTTACAGTGCATGCTGCAACAGTCGGAAAGTAATTGGAAAGACATCCTTTGGATCGCCGAATATGCCTACAACAATTCGATCCATTCAGGAACCGGAAAAAGTCCCTTTTACCTCTTATACGGGATTCACCCTCGAACCTCCAATCTTGATCCACCTCAGGATCTCGGAACACCTGCCGTAGATCATCTACACACTGCTATCACTCAAGCTTTCAAGGAAGCCACGACCCATCTTCAACTAGCCAAAGAACAGTATAAAAAGGGAGCAGACCGACATCGAAGGGAGGCCCCCCAATACCGGGTTGGAGACCTAGTTTGGTTATCCACTAATCATTTAACTCTTAAAGGACCTCGCACCTTCAATCCAAAATATCTGGGACCATATCCTGTCACCGCCATAATAAATCCAGTGGCTGTCAAGTTGGGCTTGCCGTCCCACATGAAAATACATCCAGTTTTCCACGTATCTCTACTAAAACCAATGCAGCCTGGAACCCGATTGACTAAAGCTCCAGAACCTATTCAAGTTAATGGAGAACTCGAATTTGAGGTCAAAAACATCCTGGACTCCAAGATCATCAAGTCCAAGCTATACTATCTGATTGACTGGAAGGGCTACGGGCCTCAAGAACGATCATGGGAACCCTCTGAATATGTCCACGCACCTCGCCTAATCAAAAGATTCCACCGAACTTTTCCCGACAAACCAAAACCCCCGGGGGAGACAATTTTTGGAGGGGCCTTGAGGGGGGGTGCTGTCATGAGCACTGTTTCCAAAGAGTCAGGACAAGCCCAACATCCCCGGAAGCAGCCTCACAACCCCCGCCCCTGGTCCCAACCGACCCCTATCGGGGCCCTCTGCACCATGTCCTGGCGCCGTTGGCGCCAGGCTCATAAGAATCACCGGTCCCGGCGCCAGAGGTGCCGGGCTCATACTTTGGGTAAAGGTGCTTGGGTGGACTTACCTGTAGCAGACCATGCTGCATACTCACCTTCACAAGTCCTGGCAAAATGAAGCTCCAGCCTTCTGCTGGGTGGGACTATTTTTCCAATCTGGAACTACTTTCTTACCTGGGTGGGGCTGGCATCACTCCTTGACTCTGGAACACAGGAACTCTTTTTCTCTTGGGCGAGGCTGAGGAGGAAGACCCTAATCACCTCAACACTATTTAAACCACACCCGATTGGAAGAATGTGCTTCGAATTATTCTGCATCTGCAGCAGGACGCTCACCGAGTCAGCTCCAGTCTTCTAGTGATATCTTCTGCTCCAGCCTGTGAAAACAAGTCAGATCTTCACTTACCATCCAGGGATCCAGTCTCCGGCCGCACCTGTCAGCAAAGGAACATCAGGTTAGCAAAAGGCAACGTTTTAGCAGCCGCGCTTACTTACCTGAATCCACGGCATCTCCCGTATCCCGCGGCCTCTACCTACAAGACAAAGAACTCCGGTTAGTTCAAAAAAGGGGGGAATTGGACACAATTATATTTTCACTTACCGGAGCTGTGCGCTCCTCGCCATCTCCTCTTCTGCTGCATCTCCGCACCTGCAAATCAAGAAAAAGACATTAAGAGGTGCGAATAAACCTGTCAGCAAGCATATTACTTACGTGCTCCTCCACGTGCACGGACCTTCATACTTACGTGCATCCGTATGCTCAGCATATAGCATTTCGGCACCTAAGAAACAAAGGCAAAGACTTCATTAAAAGGTGCTCTCGAACTTTACAAACCGACCAGCATCCGCTCGTGCAGAAAACGACGGCATCGCTTCTTCAGCAGCTTTAAACCCTCTGAGGCTACAAGAGACTTAAAGCAATCCCAGTGAAGTAACTGGAACCCAGCGCCCCTGCATCAGTCGCAGGATGGAGAGCCCAGCATTTACATATCTAAGGTGAGAGCTCATTCAGACTTTGGGCGGCCTCAGGGAAAAAACGAATAAGGAGGAGAAGCCCAACCAACAACCAGCCATTAATCCCTTTTTCTTCCGCCTGCAGACACCTTACTCTACAAGTCAGACATTCCATAAGAGGAGGTCCGGTCCAGAGAACCATCCGAGTCCTGCGCTTCTCAATTGAAGACACGGTAACTGTCCAGCCAGGATCTGCGCCTCCGTGGGAACCAGGTGAGCGTTACACTTGTCCAGAAGGTTACCCTGTTCCAGGAAACTAGGCTGGCCTTCTGAACCTCTGCCCACCAGGTCAGAGTTCTGAAATCCATCTTAACAGTAACACTCTAGTCAGACAGAGGATGAGGGAGATGGCTGAGCAAATCTCAGCCTCACATGAGACAGTGGCCAGGGCCATCAACATGACCAGCACCTCTAGGGCAGTGAACCAGCTAGTTCTGTGTTAGCCACCACTACAGAGGGGTGGGTGGCAGGTATGCCACCAAGGTGCACCCAGCGCCACACAAGTTGTACACCCATACCCACACGCTCATTGCCAGATTCACTACTTACCCACAAGCCAGGTACGCTTTCCTCTGTGTGTCTTGATGTAGGCTAGTAGGGTGCTGTTCTTCAGTTTCATGGTGTTGTGGTTGTCAGGCGCAGCAGTGGCTGATGGTGAGATCTGCATTGCTTGTCATCTGAATGTTCATGGAATTATATTGTTTCTGGTTCTGCTATGCCTGCTCCGCTGCCTTAGTGGACACTAATACCACATCTGTGCAATCCAGTGCCACAATCATATTGGGGAAATGGGGAATAGCATTGAAACATGCTTTAGCAGCTTGCACCTGAGCCTGGGTGGCGGGCAGGGATATGTACTGCTGGGCATGCCTCAAGAGCGCATCCAAGACTTGCTCCAGCACTTTGGAGAATGGTGGCTGGGACATCCCATGCAGCGTCCCAACAGTGTGGTGGAATCCACCCGTGGCATAGAAGTGTAGGAAGAAACACCAGCTTTACCATGGCAGTTCTGATGGCCATGGTGCTCTGGAGGTCAGCCTCGATCAGGGTAAGCGGGTCTGATATGGTTTGCTGGTCCAACCAATAGAGTGTGATTAGTTGTTCATCAGTCAGTGTCCAAGGTGATGGGCGGACACATGGTATGGGTGGCCTCCACAGCACACATAACACCATTCTGGTGCCTGTCTCCCCACTTGCTGTGGCTGTTGCATGCGGCTCTAGCTTGATGCAGACTGGCAGGTTGTGGATCCCATTGTTGATGTGTCGTTGTGGCTGCAAGTTGCTTAGATATGTGTTTAAGGAATGTGGGGTATTTTCAGCCACAGGATATTGGTGAACTGCATCAGGCTATGTTAAGCCCAAAGGTGCAGGAACATGGAGAGTGAAGTTTTGGCTATCGAACAAAAGGCCAGCATTTAACTCTCAACTGCCAAACATCCAAATATTGATTTCAGAAAAATAAAAATAAAAACTCACTGGGCCCTATGTTCGAGTAATAGATCTACTTCCCACTACATTACTGAGGCACTGGAGTGCAGATTTACCAAATACCAAAATAGAGCTGCCATAGAAAAGTCTGTACATTCTGCAGCTTGATTTGAACAATGAACATAAAAAAAATGAAATTCCATTGCCAGAAGTAAATTTAAAGGCACACATTAATGAAGCTTATGATACCGTTAGCCTGTCAAAATTGCATTCTGATAAGCAGCAAGAATGAAGATGGAGCAAAATGCATATCATGGAACGCAAGATATTGGTGCAGGCCCCATGTAAAGAAAGAAATTGCAACATTTGAAAGCACTCATTTTCTGTGCATGAGAAGCTGAAGTAAACCTGTGTTTAAGCAAGAAAACATTCCCCCCATCAGATTACAAAAGTGAAAACAATCCTTCACCTCTCCATTTGGTCCAATCCCTTTGAAGCTTAGTAGAGCCAGGAAGGGAATGGAGCTTGTGCCTGAGACAGAGGAGCATTGGGCTGGCATGACCACCACTGAGTAAACAGAAATCCTGCCCATGGAACCCGAACTTTCTAAAATACTCAAAATTCAATTCAGTTGGTGTGATTGTCATGGGCTGGCTGGCAGCTGACATGCAACAGGAGAATGTCACATGATTCAGTGGGCAGAGTTATACCACTCTGCTCAAGGAGATAAGAAAACATATGTTCAAGTCATTAGCCTTGATAAAATGTTCAGTGGGTTTATTGAAGACTCACAGGGTAATTCATAGAATTTCGCAGAAAAGTGTCGCAAGCGGCTGGCGCAGAGTGTCCGCGTGCGATTGTCTGCGCCAGGCACGTGCGCTAAAACCGATTTCCGCGCACAGCGTATTCATGGATTTTAGGCTCCCAAACCAGCCGTGGCGCAGAGTATCGCAGCGACCCTGCAGCAGCGCCAGTAACGCCCCCAAGAACGCCCTCGCGCAAGGAAAAGCCATCAAAATCGCTAAATCATCGCAAAGGGCTGCGCTAACCCTGGACCAGTTTACAGGGCTGCCAAACAAGGAACGCAAAGCAGGTAACGTGCATATCAGGGGTAAGCGTGAAGTTATACACGCGATTAGCCAGGCTGCCAGGGTACGTGTATTTCAGGGGTGCGCGGGAAGTTCATCACGCGATAGTCCAGGGAACGTGTATTACAGGGGTACGCGGGAAGTCTTACATGCGATTAGCTAGGGCACGTGTAATACAGGGGTACGCGTGAAGTTATACACGCGATTAGCCAGGGTACAAGTATTACAGGGGTACGTGGGAATTATCACACGCGATTTGGCTGGGTACGTGTATTACAGAGGTACACGGGAAGTTCTACACGCAAATCGGCTGGGTACGTGTATTACAGGGGTGCGCGGGAATGATCACACGCGATTTGGCTTGGTACGTGTATTACAGGGGTGCGTGGTAATGATCAGACGCGATTTGGCTTGGTACGTGTATTACAGGGGTGCGTGGGAAGTACTACACGCGATTGGCCAGGGTACGTGTATTACAGGGGTACGTGGGAATTACCACACGCGATTTGGCTGGGTACGTGTATTACAGGGGTACACGGGAAGTTCTACACGCGATTCGGCTGGGTACGTGTATTACAGGGGTGCGCGGGAATTCTCACATGCGATTTGGCCAGGTACGTGTATTACAGGGGTGTGCGGGAATTATCACACGCAATTAGGCTGGGTGGGTCCTCACAGGTGTTCCCTGTACACCCTCCACGGCCCCAGCAGGCAGCCCACAGAACAGGGGACTACCCTGCACACCTGCTCATGTCCCCCTGGACCCCCAGCCCCCAGCAGTGCAGGGTCACCCTCCACCAGGCCACCACTCATGTCTCCCACCACCCCCACCCCCAGCAGTGCAGGGGCACCCTCCACCAGGCCCCCACTCATGTCTCCCACCACCCCCACCCCCCTGCCACCATGGGCAGCCCCCACCAGGCCCCCACTCATGTCTCCCACCACCCCCACCCCCCTGCCACCATGGGCAGCCCCCACCAGGCCCCCACTCATGTCTCCCACCACCCCCACCCCCCAGCAGTGCAGTGTCAACCTCCACCAGGCCCCCACTCATGTCCCCCTGCACCCCCACCCCCCAGCAGTGCAGGGTCACCCTCCACCAGGCCCCCACTCATGTCTCCCACCACCCCCACCCCCCAGCAGTGCAGGGTCAACCTCCACCAGGCCCCCACTCATGTCCCCCTGCACCCCCACCCCCCAGCAGTGCAGGGTCACCCTCCACCAGGCCCCCACTCATGTCCTCCTGCACCCCCACCCCCCAGCAGTGCAGGGTCACCCTCCACCAGGCCCCCACTCATGTCTCCCACCACCCCCACCCCCCAGCAGTGCAGGGTCACCCTCCACCAGGCCCCCACTCGTCTCCCACCACCCCCACCCCCCAGCAGTGCAGGGTCAACCTCCACCAGGCCCCCACTCATGTCCCCCTGCACCCCCACCCCCAGCAGTGCAGGGTCACCCTCCACCAGGCCCCCACTCATGTCTCCCACCACCCCCACCCCCCAGCAGTGCAGGGTCAACCTCCACCAGGCCCCCACTCATGTCCCCCTGCACCCCCACCCCCCAGCAGTGCAGGGTCACCCTCCACCAGGCCCCCACTCATGTCTCCCACCACCCCCACCCCCCAGCAGTGCAGGGTCAACCTCCACCAGGCCCCCACTCATGTCCCCCTGCACCCCCACCCCCCAGCAGTGCAGGGTCACCCTCCACCAGGCCCCCACTCATGTCCCCCTGCACCCCCACCCCCCAGCAGTGCAGGGTCACCCTCCACCAGGCCCCCACTCATGTCCCCCTGCACCCCCACCCCCCAGCAGTGCAGGGTCACCCTCCACCAGGCCCCCACTCATGTCTCCCACCACCCCCACCCCCCAGCAGTGCAGGGTCACCCTCCACCAGGCCCCCACTCATGTCTCCCACCACCCCCACCCCCCAGCAGTGCAGGGTCACCCTCCACCAGGCCCCCACTCATGTCTCCCACCACCCCCACCCCCCAGCAGTGCAGGGGCACCCTCCACCAGGCCCCCACTCATGTCTCCCACCACCCCCACCCCCCAGCAGTGCAGGGTCACCCTCCACCAGGCCCCCACTCATGTCCCCCTGCACCCCCACCCCCCAGCAGTGCAGGGTCACCCTCCACCAGGCCCCCACTCATGTCTCCCACCACCCCCACCCCCCAGCAGTGCAGGGTCACCCTCCACCAGGCCCCCACTCATGTCTCCCACCACCCCCACCCCCCAGCAGTGCAGGGTCACCCTCCACCAGGCCCCCACTCATGTCTCCCACCACCCCCACCCCCCAGCAGTGCAGGGGCACCCTCCACCAGGCCCCCACTCATGTCTCCCACCACCCCCACCCCCCAGCAGTGCAGGGTCACCCTCCACCAGGCCCCCACTCATGTCCCCCTGCACCCCCACCCCCCAGCAGTGCAGGGTCACCCTCCACCAGGCCCCCACTCATGTCTCCCACCACCCCCACCCCCCAGCAGTGCAGGGTCACCCTCCAACAGGCCCCCACTCATGTCTCCCACCACCCCCACCCCCCAGCAGTGCAGGGTCACCCTCCACCAGGCCCCCACTCGTCTCCCACCACCCCCACCCCCCAGCAGTGCAGGGTCACCCTCCACCAGGCCCCCACTCATGTCTCCCACCACCCCCACCCCCCTGCCACCATGTGCAGCCCCCACCAGGTCCTCACAATCCCCAATCATGTGCGTAATGGTCAGCCTCCACAGCCAAAAAGCCCTACCAAGTAACCCATTCACCCACATGGAAATGAAAACACATGTTACACCCCCAATGTTTATGAAGCAAATGAACCCATGTCCGTCACACACAGATTTTCAAATTGAATGGGAAAACACACAACATGACATGCATGAAACCAATGAGATGAAACCACACAGTGAACAATGGAAAAAAAAAATGTATTGGACAAAAATACGAATGGTAAAGAAAGAAAAATAACTACAATGTAAATGTGAAAAAATAAGCTGCATGTCCGCATAAAAACACAAAAGTAGAAAATCAAATCCATAAAATTTTGTCCAAAGTGAAATGTAAAAACTCTCCATGCAACAAAGAACTATGTACAAAAATAACAAGGGTCCATCATCACAACTGAACTAAGGAAACCTCCTAAAAAACCTACCTAAATATCAACTATATACAAAAAGTGGAGCAGTGTCCGTCGACTTCAAATCATAAGAAAAAACAAAGGAAACCTAAAACTAAAGAACTATATACAAAGGCGGCGGGCAAGTCCAGCGGCTCACTCCGTGGTGTTCCGGGCCAGGGCATCATCGAACTTCTGTTCGATGTCCCGGAGGCGGTCCAGTTCCATGGCCCCGAGGGTCTGCAGGGACGACGCCGTGTCCTCCTCCAACCCCCTGCGGATTGCCTCGAGGCACTCGGCCCGCCTCAGGGCCCTCCGCATGGAGTTCTCCGCCCTGACCATTGTGAGCCGCGCCTCTTCCGCCCGCCGCCGCTCCGCACCTGTGGCGTGGCCCAACCGCTGCCACACGGAAGACACTCTCTGTCCTGGGTCCTCCTGCCCTCCGGCCGATGCCTGCCCCTCCGATGTCGAAGGCCCCGAGCCTTCATGGCTCCCACCATGTTGCTGCTGCTGCTCTGCCTCTGCCCGTGCACTGCATCCTGCTGCCTGCACATCCTCCGCCGGCTGGGGTGCAGTTGTTGATGTGGCCACCCCTGCTGGACGTCCGACTCCGACTGTGGCAGGGATGCCTCCTCCACCAGCCTGGCCGCACTGTCAGAGGCAGCTCCACAGGGCACCCAGGTGACTGATGGGTGGGAAGATGGCACAGAGGACGACTGGCGCGTAGGGGGTCCAGTTGAGGAGGGGGTCGGAACAAGCCCCATCAGACGGAGGAATCCGGTCTGGGTGACCTGTCCCAGCAGGCTGACGTGGTCAACGAGCCATTCGAGATGACGTGCAGTCTCTCCATGAAAAGACTGCAGGTCACCTTGCATGGCCCGTTGACGCAACGCCACACCAGCCAGGACAGGCTCAACCCGGACCTGGATAGCCACGTCCGCAGGCAGAGGAAGGCCAGTTGACGTCAGCTCATCCCCTGCCTGGAAACGGGTCTGGACGTAGGCATCCCTGCTGGTGCAAGATGATGCAGGGACAGGATCGGGGACAGGATTGCACACAGGCACCTCCGCGGCGGCCTGTGCTGCCTCCTGTCCCTGGTCCTGGACTGCACCACTAGCACCAGTGGGATCCCCACCTCCAGACCCCGTCCCTGGTGCTTGCACGGCCTCCTCCTCCACCAGACCCCCCACCAACCTGGATGACTCCGTGCCATCTTCCACTGTTGGGCCCTGTGGGGTCCCAGCTGCCCCTTCTGCTGCCGAGGAGTCCAACTCCAACCTCCGCCTCTTGGACCTCCCCCCGGCAGCTGCGGCCTGGGACGCGGCACCGGACTCCTCACTCCCCGACGAGATGACAACACGGGAGGGGAGCCGGGCCTTGCGTCTCCGGCTGGCGGTCGGATCCCCGCCGCTGTGCTCCACAGCACCTTCTCCGCCCTCTTCATCAGTTGACGCTGCAGACAGGGAGAAACAAAACACAGGCATCAGGGCACTGTACAATGGACACATACACACATGACAGTTGCACATGAGTGGCATTGGCAAACCTCACACATGTCATCACAATCCCCAACACACATGTCATTGCAACTCGCACACATGAGCCATACCACAGCCATATCGCAACTGCCACCACCATCCATACACATACAACAGCATGAACAGCCAAAGGTGACCCAGACATCACATGCAACACAGGAAGTGCACCACACATGTACACACACCACCACACTTGCATGCATGTGTACACCTCTGCCAAGTGTCGCACTGTTCAGACGGGCATCCATGTCACATCTGCCAATCAGGCTTACACATACCGCAGTCACATGCATCCATGTTGCATCACTGTTGCACCCTTGTCAAATACACACACATGCACATGTACACAGTGCTCATACATGCAGCCCAATACAACATACATGCGTGACATCACGGACATGTCTACTTACATACACATACATACAAACATGTGTGCACGCACAACTGCATTTGCCATGCAAGCCTACACACACAAGCACCATCCATGTCTCACACATTACAGCCCTCGCATGTGTCAGCCCCACGGCCATGTACACCCCCACCCATACTCGACCCCATACAAACAGATGTGCAACCTGCACAATACCGAATAATCACCACACGCAGTGCTCACAATCAGGATGCATGTACACTCACCGCTCGACTCCAGACGGGTCTGCTTCTCCAGGACCTGGACGTGGAGCGCTGGGGATATGCGTTCCAGGAACCCCATCTGTTCTTCCGACAAGTGGCCCCGGCGCCCCTTGGCATCCGCTGCCTTCAAGAGGCGCCGGGCCTTGTTCAGGGTCCTGGACCTGAAGTCCTCCCAGCGCTTCCTGACATGTTGTAAGTCCCGGACTGCCACCCCCTCCGCGTTGATGGCAGTCACGATGTCAGTCCAGATCCGAGTCCGTCCTTCCTTGTCGGCGCGGGAACTTCCGAAGAGGGCATCATACTGCCCCAGGACTTGCTCCACCAGGACACCAACTTCGGTGGCACTGAAGCTGGTGCCCCTCTGCCTCTCTGGCCGGGGGTTGTCAGTGGTCACAGATGGTGTTTGCCCCGACATGAGAACCCCAGAGGCAGGAGTGGGTGGGCAACTGGGTCCTGGGGCTGGGCTGTGGAGCGATGGAATTCCAGTCGGGAGTCTTCGGTACCAGCAGGGGTGGTCACAGCAACAGCACCACTGGCTGATGTGCAGGCAGCAAATGGCAGTGCACGTGGGCAGCAGGCAGTCAGGCAGCAGCAGATGGCAGGTGGGAGCGTGCTCGGGGCTCTGGGGGGCAGTAGTTCGGCCTTCTGGGCAGGAGCGTGGTCTTCCGTGTGCTTACGCGTGGCCAGCTTGGTACGGAGTGATTTGGCACGTGAAAATCCTGCACGTCAGCGTGAAAATCGAGGAAAGGCCCTTAGCGCGTAAGCGCGTCAGCACGCATACGCGATTCTATTGGACCAAAGGCCCTCAGCGCGTAAGCGCGTCTGTGACGTGACCCGCACGGGTGTTTCCCACACAGCACGTGATGACAGAGCACACGTGGAAAGACTGCACGTCAGAGTCTCATCGCGTGTGATTGGTGGAAATGTCCCTACACGCAGAAGTGACAAAGCGTGTAATTGGTGGAAATGGCCCTAGCGCGTACACGCCGCGTAAGTGACGCTGGACGTGTGGGCCTGTATAAAAGGTACGCGTAGAACACCACTTCCTTGTACGTGCTTTTCGTGGAGAGCGAGTGGGTGAATTCTGTACTTCTTGTCGTTTCACACGCGATTTACTTCACAGCGTTTCAAGTTCGTATTCCCTGTTACCTCTGACAGCATTTTTCTCTTCTTTCGCTTTTACTGGTTTACCTGGGCCTGTTCCCTCAAACAGTGTTCCCTTCTACTGTTGTCCTGTCTCCTCAGACAGCGTACAAATCTTCTTTTGGCGGGGGTGTTGCCAACCAAACGTGCTCCTTTTACACGCTCGTTTACCAGGCAGACGGTGAGTCACGCACGTATCTAACATCTGTGCTTGCCCCGTGTGTAGCCTACCCCTTCAGAGGTCATTCTAGGCTGCGTGTGACACGCATACGTTCATTCTTGTGTTTCTGGGTGCCACAGCGTAGTGCAGGTTTTTCTTTCTGCACACGTGGTCTAGGAGGGGTTGCGTGCACGTCATCTCCCTTTTTTGGGCCTCCTGTGCGTTGCGTGACCCGTCATCTTTCCCCAGGGGTTACATTCAGCCTTGCTAGAGCACTAGGGTACAATTACCATCTGGTACCCAACCCCTTTGACCCCCAATTGCCCAGGACAATAGTCTACATCCACTCCCATACGCACATTAACATCAGTGCCATGGCTGGGAGGCGAGGATTCCGTAAGGGTGGCAAAGGTGGAAGAGCCACAAGTGGTGGCCGTGGTGGATCCGGTAGGGGACGTGGTCGTAACTTGCAGGGTGAGCCTGTCCCCCCATGTGTGGAGGACCAGTCACGGGCACCCATAATCCCCCCCCCTCCCCCCCTCCCATTGAGGCTGATGTGGCTGACACCATCCATGCTCAGCCCTTGTTGGACCAGCCCATTGTGGCATCAGACCTGGCTGACTCCATGGCTAACTTCCAGGTCAGCAGGGCTACGACACGTGCGCTGGTGCACGTTGATGCCATCATGCCACGTGGATCTGGGGCAGCAAGGTCATCTGCTGCACCAAGGAGGCAGGGCGGAGAGGCTGCAGGGGCAGCTGCGGCTCCATCCACCCCAGCCCTCACACACCCAGCCAGGACAGTGTCGGTCCTAGTCCATGCTGCTGACATTCCCCCTGACACCATCACACTAGAGCCAATGCCTGCACCAACTCCCATGCTGAGTGTGCAATCCCACACTCCTGATACAGAGTCCACCAGGGCTCCTGTCCCTAGTGTCCAGAGCGGCGCAGGACACTCAGGATCACCACCACCTTCCAAGCGGAAGAGGAAGAGTGCTCGTCCGGCACAGGCTGATGCCCCAGACACGGCTACACAGTCCGGCCCGTCCAGGAAGCCCAGCTTCACGGATGACGAACTGAATGCACTTGTCGAGTATGTGTCCGGACATGACAACGAGATGGTCATTGTTGCAGGATCCAAGACCACACCTGCACAACGCCAGGCACACTGGCAGACCGTTGCGGACATCGTAAGTGCCCTTGGAATCGTGAGGCGCACAGCCAATGATTGCTATAAGCGCTGGAATGACCTAAAGCGCAGGGCAAAGAGTAAGCTGGCCTCAAGTCATGCCGCAACTCTAGTGACTGGAGGTGGGTCTCCAGTAGTAGACATGGAACTCACTCCACATGAGTCAGTCGCTGGGACCTACGTCACGGAGGAACAGATCCAAGGCGTGGGAGATCTGGCTGATTACGAGGCATTGTCCGGTGAGTGCACATGCATGTGTGTGTCATACATGTGCATGGTGTGTGTGTGAGGGCTTCTGTTTGTGTGCCAGGGCAGAGTGTGTGCGCCTGAGTCGTATGGGTCAGCCATGTGCTTCATGCAATACTTCCTGCGCAGCTGCATTTGGCCATAGCAGTATCCCTTCTGCCAACAGTAGACATCTAGCCCAACTGCACGCCAGTTGCCCTTGAAGTGTCACCTTGCCACAACATATTTGCTTATTTTTCACTGTTCATTCAGTCAGTTTGTTTGCATTCCACCACTTTCACTAGGCATGTCGCTGTCCACTAGTCACATGTCTGACATGGGTATGGTAAAGTGGAGTGACTTTGTTACCTGGATATCATTTGTACACACATGTCCCTGTGCAATTGGACCATTTCAGACTGGCAGCTCCAGGTGAAAAATCTGACCTGTTAGAATTAGAAAAGCAATTACATGCGGGAACTGGACTGAATGAATAGGTGCTGCCCTCCTCTCCATCTTCACTCAATAGCAATGGTACATGCCATCTGTGTGATGGCATGTGTGTTTCACCTGGCAATCACAGGCCAATGTGTGATGCCACTGCCAGGCAGCATGCAGAAAATGTGTTCATCTTCCATCTTGGTGTCATCAGTGTGTGCCATTTGCCTGCACTTCATACGCAGTGAGGGTGCATGCATGGGAGGGTTTCAGTCATGTGGGACATGTGTCAATCAAGTACTGGTTCTCTTGCTTCTCAGCCCTCATTGTGTGCCATGGTGCTAATGCCTGTTTCCATTTCTTTGTTTTCATGTCTTTGCAGGGGAAGACGCACCTGATACTGCTGGGGTTGTGGAGATGGTGCAGACCCAGGAGGGGTCCGAGGGCCGACCAACCACCAGTGAGGGACGTGGTGTGGTGGTGGGGGAGAACCCACAAGTGCTGCAGGTCGTGCTCTCAAGGGGTGTCTCTGGCTGCACCTCCCCCGAGCTGTACTCAGGTGTTGATTCGGATGAGACCTACGTGCCGTCGCAGGTGAGTGTTCCAGGGAGGGATTCTGTTCTGTCTCACCCACCTGCACCAGGGTCAGAACCCTCCATGGGGATGTCAGTGTTGGCAGCTACGCCTTCGGTGGTTACGGATGCAGGGTCACACTCCGCGACATCTGATCCTGTTCCTGGGCCAGCAGATCAGAGGGGGAATGCAGTCCTGCAGCCTCAGGCAGTGCCGGCACAGCAAGGCGCAGTTCGCCTTGCCCCAGACAGGTGTGGTGCCCGCCGACGTGGTGGCCGTACGCCACCCGGCAATACCGCATGGGAGCAATCCATTTACGGTATGGCAACCCAACAGGCTGCATCATCCGAGATGATGGCTCAGGCCATGGATAGGGTGGCCACTTCCATTGTCCCCCCAGAAAGGCTGATGGAGCGACTAGAGCAGGCAACCGACTCCATCTGCCAGTCACACAGGGAGGACATGTTGGGGTCCAACAGGGACAGGCGGGCGGCACTGGCGACTCTGCAGGAGGCCATCTCCATTGAGTCCCAGGGCCACAGGGAAGCCCTGAGGCAGGAGCTCCTTCACCTCAGGACGACTCTTGTTGAGCTTCAACACACCAAAGGACAGAACAGCACCTGGAGCGTCTCACCCGTACGCTCTCAGTTGAGATGCAGGCAACGAGGGCGGAGGTCCGGGCATCCCGTGAGTTGTTGCATGGGGACCTCCACACACTCATCCTCCAGAACCAGACCTACCACACCCGCATGCTTGCAGCCATGGAGGAGCAGACTAGGGCCTTGCGTGGGCTGCCTCCCATAGTGCAACCACCTCCGGATGCAGCTGCACAGGGTGATAATAGCGACAGCAGTGATACTCCCACAATAGGGTAGCCGTGTGGGCCATGAGCCCATGGAGGTGTTTTATCTTCCCAGGATCCACGCAGGTGGGTTCTGGTGTGCATCCTGTCCTCGGACCTCCTGGGTGGCCTCCCCAACCCCCCCGGGCCCATCAATGGCCATTTTTGATTGTTTCTTATTTTTATTTTTATTTTGATTTCTTTTATTCCCAATTTTTTTGGGACGATCTGTTGGCTTCCGTGGTTCCTGTGGGCATACGCTGCATTGTGGCTGGGCACATGCAGGCTTGTAATGTATTTGGTTCAGATGCTTGGGTTTGAGTCACACACACCCCTCCTGCTTCCCGTTTCCATGGGCTTGCAAAGGGTGTGCCCAAGTGACAGTGAATTACACAGTGACGTTGGACTCCCATGAGCTGTGTGGGCAGTCTGTAGTCAATACTGTGTATACATTCCTAGTGCATATTGCTGTTGTGTTGTACACTGCATGTTGCATTGATGTGTAACTCTTCTTCTGTGTCTACCTCCCAATTTGCAGGTCCCTTCCTCATGTCCACACAAGGACCTCTAGTCTGGAGATGGGGTCCATGTTGGCAGCAGTGCACCTACAACTCTACATGGCGCCAACACTGCACAGTTGGTAGTGGTGGGAGACATGAGTGGGGGCCTGGTGGAGGGTGCCCCTGGTGGCTGGGGTGTGGGGGTGGTGGGAGACATGAGTGGGGGCCTGGTGGAGGGTGCCCCTGGTGGCTGGGGGGTGGGGGTGGTGGGAGACATGAGTGGGGGCCTGGTGGAGGGTGCCCCTGCACTGCTGGGGTGTGGGGGTGGTGGGAGACATGAGTGGGGGCCTGGTGGAGGGTGCCCCTGGTGGCTGGGGTGTGGGGGTGGTGGGAGACATGAGTGGGGGCCTGGTTGACGGTGCCCCTGCACTGCTGGGGTGTGGGGGTGGTGGGTGACATGAGTGGGGGCCTGGTGGAGGGTGCCCCTGGTGGCTGGGGTGTGGGGGTGGTGGGAGACATGAGTGGGGGCCTGGTTGACGGTGCCCCTGCACTGCTGGGGTGTGGGGGTGGTGGGAGACATGAGTGGGGGCCTGGTGGAGGGTGCCCCTGGTGGCTGGGGTGTGGGGGTGGTGGGAGACATGAGTGGGGGCCTGGTGGAGGGTGCCCCTGGTGGCTGGGGGGTGGGGGTGGTGGGAGACATGAGTGGGGGCCTGGTGGAGGGTGCCCCTGGTGGCTGGGGTGTGGGGGTGGTGGGTGACATGAGTGGGGGCCTGCTGGCAGGTGCCCCACAGTGCTGGGGGGTGGGGGTGCAAGGGGACATGAGTTGGTGTTCATTAGTTCAAGGAGACATGTGCCTTTGCTGGGGGGCATGCCCATGTTGGGTGGGCTGCCTGCGGGACATGACCAGGGATGCAGGGTAGTCCCCTGTGGTGTGGGCTGCCTGCAGGGGCCGTGGAGGGTGTACAGGGTACACCTGGGAGGACCCACACTGTCAAATCACATGTGGAACTTCCCGCGCACCCCTGAAATACACGCGCACCCAGGCTATTCGCGTGTGGAACTTCCCACGCACCCCTGAAATACACGCGCCCAGGCTATTCGCGTGTGGAACTTCCCGCGCACCCCTGAAATACACGCACCCAGGCTATTCGCGTGTGGAACTCCCCGCGCACCCCTGAAATACACGCGCACCCAGGCTATTCGCGTGTGGAACTTCCCGCGCACCCCTGAAATACACACGCCCAGGCTATTCGCGTGTGGAACTTCCCGCGCACCCCTGAAATACACGCACCCAGGCTATTCGCGTGTGGAACTCCACGCGCACCCCTGAAATACACGCGCACCCAGGCTATTCGCGTGTGGAACTTCCCGCGCACCCCTGAAATACACGCGTCCAGGCTATTCGCGTGTGGAACTTCCCGCGCACCCCTGAAATACACGCGCCCAGGCTATTCGCGTGTGGAACTTCCCGCGCACCCCTGAAATACACGCACCCAGGCTATTCGCGTGTGGAACTCCACGCGCACCCCTGAAATACACGCGCACCCAGGCTATTCGCGTGTGGAACTTCCCGCGCACCCCTGAAATACACGCACCCAGGCTATTCACGTGTGGAACTTCCCGCGCACCCCTGAAATACACGCGCCCAGGCTATTCGCGTGTGGAACTTCCCGCGCACCCCTGAAATACACGCGCCCAGGCTATTCGCGTGTGGAACTTCCCGCGCACCCCTCAAATACACGCGCCCAGGCTATTCGCGTGTGGAACTTCCCGCGCACCCCTGAAATACACGCGCCCAGGCTATTCGCGTGTGGAACTTCCCGCGCACCCCTCAAATACACGCGCCCAGGCTATTCGCGTGTGGAACTTCCCGCGCACCCCTGGAATACACGTAGCCCGCTCCCCCAGGCCCGATCGCGTGAGGAACTTCACGCGAACCCCTGTAATACACGTAGCCTGCTACCCCAGGCCCGATCGCGTGAGGAACTTCACGCGAACCCCTGTAATACACGTAGCCCGCTCCCCCAGGCCCGATCGCATGTGAAACTTCACGCGAACCCCTGAAATACACGTAGCACGCTCCCCCAGGCCCAATCGCGTGAGGGACTTCACGCGAACCCCTGTAATACACGTAGCCCGCTCCCCCAGACCCGATCGCGTGTGAAACTTCACGCGAACCCCTGAAATACACGTAGCACGCTCCCCCAGGCCCGATCGCGTGAGATACTTCACGCGAACCCCTGAAATACACGTAGCCCGCTCCCCCAGGCCCGATCGCGTGAATAACTTCACGCGAACCCCTGTGATGCACGTACCCTGCTGAAATCGCGTGTTAGACTTCCCGCGCACCCCGGTATACACGCACACGGATTTTTTGTCAGCGGGTGTCCGTGTTTGTGGGTACCCCTTTGCACGTCATTTTTCCTGGAGGGCCACAGTATGGGACATTCATCATGGCAGTATATAGGTGCTATTTGTTGGCGCACCTTTTGGCGCACATTTCTTACAGCCGCAGAGACGCTACCGCCTGCTTTCTTGTGGCGGTCGTGTTTGTGCCTGTGCGCTGGTTTGAGCGTGCGCTTTTTTCCCCTACTCTATTCCATGAATACGTGTTGTAGGCGAGCGTGTGGGCGTTCCACGCACTTGTGCCCTGTACTTCCCCCGTGACGCCCACGTTTTGGCAAGTTGTTCCCCATTCCGAGTGTTACGCCCGTGTTCCGCCTACTTTTGTTGCGTGCGCCGCGCTATGTGCGAATTTCGCTGTGGCCTGTGCGATTTTCGCTGTGACCTGGCGCACGCTGTTAGATGGCCTGTGCGCCAACGTGCGCCGCGCACTTTTTTATCGCACATACGCTGGTTTTCTCGCGCACGGCCTTCCATGAATCGACGTGCGCTGCTTTTCGTGCGATTTTCGCAATTGCACTGCGATTTTCGCTATTCCACTGCGATTCGCACGTTTTTGCCCACTTGCGCCGCGCTAATTATTCCATGAATCGGCCTGTCAGTCAAAAGAAAGCAGATGACCAAGCCTACATCTAAGTTTTGGGTACAGAAATGGTTTATTAATTAAGTGTAAAAGTATGCATGTAATAAAAAGGGTTCAATAGGATTCTATGCAAAATCATATATTGTTCATAATCTGGGGAACCGAAATAGATACAGAGATGTTCATACATTCCAGAAAGTTCATAATAAGCCCTATCTGTTGACAGGAATCACCTCAAAGTTCGACCTTGGGAACTAAAGTAATAAGAAAAAATATGAGTGCAGCTCCTCAGAATGAATTACAGATTCTAACTTTAATCTTGTTTATAGAAATCTCAGAAATCCATCATTTGTGCAGGAAACTACCTGCCGACATCAGACATAGTTAATTTTGATTGGTATGATCTGACCAATTTAGAAATATGTGGGTTGTGATCCTTATTGGAAAATTGGAGTAAAGTGCCATGTTGAAGATTTGTAACTTCATACCTGAGTTGGTCAGAAATGTAATTTCAGATGGTTGGAGCAAGCACTCCCAAAAATGGGGCCTGGAGACCCGATGGCCAATCATTGGAAAAATGGAGCGACCTTGTTGGGGTGAAGAACAGTAGATGCCCAATTAGAACAATTACCAATGAGCCGATACACTCTAATTTAGATATTTTGTGGGGTGGCTAGGTTTTAAAACCGGATGCACAGTGGGAACTGGGGAGATCAGACAAGCAAGGAACTAAGATTTCCAGAAGGAAAGGAGGAACTAAAATCTGGTGAGAAGCAGCAAAGTTAGGGGCTGCGGTCTGGAGAAGGGCTGAGGCTGGTGTGGCTCCATAACAGAGATCCGGAGAGGCAGACAGCAGGATTGAGTCTGGAGTGCCCTCCCTAAATGAGACCACACCAGAAGGCAGACAACCTGGGCCCTCTTGCTTGCCATGATATTACCTAGGATGGCTTTCTGACTGCTCCTGTGCAGAACCCACAGATATTCCGAGTTAGTGCATTATTCCAACTGGACAAAGCATTGGTGGGAATCTGTCTGAATTAATATCTTCCCTCTAATAATGGGGTGGGCATCTAGAAGTAGATCCCTAGCATTTCCTTATTAATGAATAATGTAATTAATTCCCACAAAGTCAACGGACACTGGGGTGATTTGGGGAAATTTGAAATCGCCAACATCTCTCCAAGTGCTAATAATGGTATAGTCTTTTAAAGTAATTTTGTATCACCTAAATCATTTTTGCAAACCCCAAAAATCCCCTGAGGGGGAGGGGTGCATGCAAAAAAGAAATTCCAAACTGTTCAACACTCCTCGAATTCTGCATTTAAGCAGAAGGGGTCCCAAAGGTAAACTGAATGCCTGGGTTTGTGCTGGTACAGAAAAGTGCAATCATTAAGAAGCGAAGGGAAGATAGGTAATTTAATAGCAAACTCTCTACAGAGAGTGAGAAAAGAACTACAAATGGAAAATTCTGAGCAAGTGGTTCCTGGAGTGGTGACTGCTCGGCTGCGGAGGCTGTCCTATTGACGAACAATCGTATTGTGGAATTCTTCATTGGATGTTTATTGGAGTGGGGCCACGCCCACAATACCCAGAAGTCCATATAAACAGAACCCGCACACTTCCTGCGTGCGTGCTTCTGAGCGAGTGGTTCCTGGAGTGGTGACTGTTCGGCTGTGGAAGCTGTCCTGTTGACGAACAATCGTATCGTGGAATTCTTCATTGGATGTTTACTGGGTATGAAGCTAACAACTAATAGTATCACTGAAAGAATAAAAAGACTCTCCAGAACATTTAGATATATGAATGGACTCTAACTACACTACTTTTGTATTTGTAGAGCGTGTCACGCCCACAGTACCCAGAAGTCCATATAATCAGTACCCGCGCACTTCCTGCGCATGCGCTTCCGAGCAAGTAGTTCCTGAAGTGGTGAATGTTCGCTGATCAGCTGGGTGGTCCACCTTCTGGTTCGTGTAGCCCTTATTTTGCTCACGCAGCCACTGGGGAGTGCCCCAAATCCTTCAGGAAAGCTAACCCCATGTTCAACAAAAATGTACACTTTGACTACGAACATGCCCGCCCGAGCTGGCAAAACCAGAGACTCTATCGAAGCTCCCTTCCCTTTGGTGTGAGGAAACAACCCAACGAGAAACGAGCCGACAGCCCAACACAAGATACTGCATACACATCGCTCCAAATCTGTTGGAGCACATATTCGAGGATATTGGACTCCCACCCAAAAAAAAGACAAGTGAGTTTACCAACACAATAACCAACAAAACTCCGGCAACAGATGCTGTGATTAGTGCGGGGCAAACAGCAGCTGCTTACGTATCTAACGCAGAATTATTAATGATCCAAACACAAGATGAATGCGAAGAAAGCGGTTCATGCAAAACAATACCTGCCATAGATGTGGCGGCATGTGCGGCGCGAGCAGCCGCTGCTTATGCAACTAATGAAGAATTGTTGAGGGTTTAAATGCAAGAAGGTTGCGACCAAAGCGACCCAAATTTATTAAGATGCCCGCTGTGCATTAACACTTACAAACCAGCCCGCGAGAGACAGCAGGTGAATGTACAGCTGCACGCACCACAACACAGCGACGCCCCGAGTTTATACTCACAGGTGGTGTTGCAAAATATACAACAACATGTGGAGAAAAGAAATTGCCAAACTAATGAAGTGACAATTCTTGATAATGGTGATCAACCTTAGCACGAAAACAATGAATACTAACAATGTCATTAATTACACTGTAAAGATTTGCAAGTATAATAGTATAACACAACTGCAAAGAGTAGATTATTCCGGTATGGACAAAGACTTGTGTATCACAACTAATTTATCAGTTTCTCCGATACTAGGAGATAGAAATAAAAATAATACAATTAATTCCTCGATTTCTACAGAGGAATCCTATGTAAGACCAACCCCTTTATTTGGTTTCAGAAACCCGAATATGATGGCACAAGATTCTTCTCTTGTTGCAATGAATACAGGCTTAATTGGATTAATAAAAGTATATGAACAAATCGAATTAAAGGTTAAAAACAATGCCAAATTGCATGCTACACATAGTGAAGACTTCCAACAAGTTCTTGCAGAGCTTAATCAAGTAAATCTAAATATGCAAAAACTAAAATCACAACTAAAGGTAATGGAATTAACACAAGAAAGAATTCTAATAATAGTGGAAAACAAATGGAAGTGCGGGGACGGTATTGAATTTGAGACAAAAGCGAACAATAAGAAACAAACCACACAAAGAGAGGATCCCAAAAAACAGAGAACACCTACACAGCAGAACAAATATGATGTACACAATAACCAAAAATTCAAATTGAAAATGAAAGGTAGAGATGACAAAGATCCATATCCAAACAGATCTACCATCCTAGTGGCGATGCATTCCATTGAAGCCCTGAGAGAAATTCGATCCAGGGATATTGAATTGGTCACAATTGTTAAAAATAGAAGCAAAGACACCGCCATCATAACAGTCCCCTCATTAATTGTCATGATCTCTGCTTCCAAAAGATCAGGACTTGCCCGACTCCCTTGGAAGCAGACCCATAACCCCGGTTCCGAGTGCCAGCCAGTCCCAATTGGGACCTTTTGGACCCTGTCCTGGCGCCAGTGGCACCAGGCTCATAAAGATGCCCAGTCCCAGCGCTGGAAGCGCCGGGCTCATAATGCTTGGGTGGACTTACCTGCAGCAGACCATGCTGCTTACTTACCTGCCAGTTGAACCCCTGATCCTCTTCTGTTTGGGACTACTTTTCCTGTTGGGTGGGGCAGGAGCCACTCCCTAGGTTCAGAACACTGGAACTCTTCTGGAAAGCAGGAACTCTTTTCTTACCTAGGCGTGGCTGTGGAAGGAGACACCTAAGCACTACAGGAGGCTATTTAAACCACACCCGATGGATGAATCTTGCTTTGCGTTATTCTGCATTCTCTGCAGCAGAACGCTCATCGTGTCTTCTGCTTCTGATCCTGGGCCTAAGGGAACAAAGGCTTACCATCCTGGAATCCAGTCTTCAGCAGCACCTGTAAAGACAAAGAAAGAACAGGTTAGCACTACGGTCTTCAGTGGCAGCGCATCTCTTACCTGGTCCATCGGCTGTCACCAACGCCTCGCGCTGCATTCCGGCATCTGAAAGACAAAGGCTTACCTACTCTTTGCATGCTCCGGAGGTCTTCGCACTGCATTCCGGCATCTGAAAGACAAAAGCTTACCAGCTCTTCGCACGCTCCGGAGGCCTTCGGCGCTGCATCCCGCATCTGAAAGACAAAAGAAGGTGCGTTTAAAGACATTGGGCAACTTTATTACTCACGTGCCATTACTCCTTCCCACGCCGAATCCAGTGGGTATTCCAGCACCCTTCAGCTTCTCTAAAGCTCCGAACTTGTACCTGCAAGATAAAAGGGACAGTTAGTGCGCATCGTGAAGCAGGCTACAAGCGCTTACTTACGTGCTTCCAGGCGCTTCTATTCCTCATGCGGGTTCGATCCTGAACTCTCATCAGCCCGCCATCCGCCATCGCCGGAACCCTGCAAAACAAGAGATATCGTTACAAAAGACTTTTAAGACATTTGAAGTGCCCAGAACTTACCGTTCGTGCAGTTAACGACGGACAGCAGTCCTCTGAGGTCAAGAGGCCTGCACCCTTATCCAGTGAAGAAACTGGTTACGGCACCCTGCCCCGAGGCAGATGGAGAGCTCGGCGTTCACTTACCTAAGGTGAGGGCGTTAACCTTTGGGGTTCTACAGGAGAAGAGAAAGGGAAGAGGAGAGAGGCACCCAATAACCCCAGTTCATTAATCCCATATTTTCTATCTGCAGACATCTTACTCTTCGAGTCAGACATACAGTGCACAGAGGTCCAGCCCAAAGAGCCAACCGTGTGTTACACATCACCTTTGAAGATACGGCATTCACCCAGTCAAGACCGGCGCCTCTGCGGGAATCAGGTGAGCGTTACAGAACGCAAAGCCTACCGCAAAACTCCCACCCAGGCGCTATGGAAACCTCGGATACCGACCAGCTAGCCCAGTTACTTGGGGAACTAAGAGCAGAAGTGCATGCAGCCCGTCAGGAAACAAATGCTCTAAGAAGGGAACTGATTATTTCCAAGGAGCGAACAGACAATCTCGCTAGACAATTGCTACAGTCACAAGCCGGACAAACTCCGTTACCCGCATCAGGGGCAAATCTTCCTTCAACATCCTCTACGAACCCAGTGCAGATCAACCTACCTGGGAATGTACCTCTGGCTACGCCCGAACGATTTTCTGGTGACCCAAAGAGGTTTGCAGTATTTATTAATCAGTGCCGGTTGCACTTCTTATGCCGGCCAGCAGCCTTTCCAACTGATCAAGCTAAGGTAGCTTTCGTGCTTTCGTACCTTAGTGGCAATGCGGCAGACTGGTCGATCCCTCTAGTTAATCAAGATGATCCGGTTCTCCATGATTTTCAAGCTTTTCAGCTCAGTATGGAAAAACTGTTTGCAAGACATTCACAGGGGCAGGCCTTGGACAATGAGCTCCTTTCATTGCGACAGGGTAATCAAGACCTTTTGGCTTATATTGCGTCTTTCAACAGACTGATAGTGGAAACTCGATGGCCTGAGGACAAAAGGATTACGCTGTTTTATAGAGGTCTACGTGGAGAGCTCAAAGATGTGTTAGCCCAAGTAGTCAATCCCCCGCAAGACTGTTCGGACTATATTGACTTAGTCGTTCAAATTGACCACAGACTGCAGAACAGGAAGGCCGATCGTTCCAAGTTTGATGCTCGAGTATTTTCCAAACCACCAACTCCTACCAAAGGAGTAGACTCCGGGGAACCCATGCAAATAGGGGGCCTGAAAGGACCACTAACACAAAAGGAGCGGGAAAGGAGAAAACAGCTGCAATTATGCCTCTATTGCGGAAACTCGGGGCACTTTCTTCGAGACTGTCCGGTGAAACCAGCCAAGAAGGCAGTAGGAGCTGCAGTTACCAGGGTCACAAACTCTGAGCAGGGAAACGACCTCGCCCGACAAGAATAGAGGTCCTCTTGCCGAGCGTTAAAACCAGTTCCGTGACCTCGCATTTCGTGATACCTATGGTCCTCATTAGCCCTGAACATCCGGATCGATTACATGCGATTGAAGCTTATGTCGACAGCGGTGCCATCGGCAATTATGTGGATCATGAAATGGTTTTGAGGATGAATCTGACTCTTTGTCCAAAGGCTGTAAAGGACGTCATTACTACGGTGGATGGTACGGAGATAGCCTCCGGACCAGTAACGCATACCACCCAAGAAGTGACGCTAGTAAGTCAAGATGGACACCATGAGAAGATCGTGTTCGATGTGATCAAGGCCCCTCAGTTCCAGATTATTCTAGGAATTCCTTGGTTAGAGAAGCACAATCCTCAGATCGATTGGCGAGCAAGAACGGTTCAGTTTCCAGAATGTGTCTCTACTTGTCACCCTCGACCTGGTGTTGCACTGGCAGCAATTTCCTCGGAGGCTCCCCAGTTACCTCCTGACTACCTAGAATTCCAAGATGTTTTCCGGAAGGATCAGGCTAACTCTCTACCTCCTCATAGGTCTTATGACTGCCAGATAGACCTGATACCTGGATCTACTCCTCCTTGTAGTAGAATTTATGCCCTCACCGAGCCTGAGAATCTTCACCTCCGACAATACCTGGATCAATACCTAGCGAATGGGTTTATTCGTCCTTCCAAGTCCCCTGCTTCCTCAGCTTTGTTCTTCGTTCCAAAAAAAGAAGGGGACCTTAGAACTTGTATAGATTATCGCGCCCTGAACCAGATCACAGTTAAGAATAGATATCCGTTACCTTTGATCCCTGAACTCCTGGACCAAGTCAGAAAGGCATGCATATATACAAAGCTGGATCTTAGAGGAGCCTACCACTTGGTACGAGTAAAAGAGGGCGATGAATGGAAGACGGCCTTCCGCACCAAGTATGGGCTATTTGAATATCAGGTCATGCCCTTCGGACTTTGCAATGCCCCGGCCGCCTTTCAATATTTTATGAACGATGTCCTCAGAGAGCTCATAGATGTGTGTGTTGTTGTTTACATTGACGACATCCTCGTTTATTCTTCATCGGAAACTGAACATCGGAAACACGTGAAAATGGTCCTCGAGAGATTGCGTCAACACAAACTTTTCGCTAAGTTGGAAAAATGTGTTTTCAACGTGACTAAAGTTGAATTCTTGGGATTCATATTATCACCTAGCGGAGTGCGTATGAATTCAAGAAGGTCGATGCAACTCTCAAATGGCCATTGCCATCCTCCGTAAAAGGTGTTCAAAGCATGTTAGGCTTCGCTAACTTTTACCGCAGTTTTATCCCCGAATTCTCTCGAATAGTCCAGCCCATCACCGCCTTGTTAAAGAAAAACAAACGTTTTGAATGGTCTACCGAGGCGGCACAAGCTTTCCAGAATTTGAAGACTAGATTTATCTCTGCACCGATCTTAAAACATCCTCGCCCAGAACTCCCCTACATCGTTGAAACTGATGCTTCGAGCCTTGCCATGGGGGCAGTTCTATCACAAAAGGACCCAGTAACCAATCAGTTGCATCCCGTGGCATTTTGGTCCCGCAAATTCTCGCCTCCTGAAATCAATTACACTATTACTGATAAGGAACTTCTAGCTATCAAGTCCGCCTTTAAGGCTTGGCGGCATTATCTTCTGGGGGCCCGACACACCGTTACTGTGATTACAGATCACCGAAACCTGCAATATTTGAAAACCGCAAAAGCTCAATCCTCTAGGCAACTCCGGTGGGCACTATTTTTTGCCGAGTTTGACTTCATAATTACCTATCGACCTGGTACAAAAAACGGTAAAGCTGATGCCCTTTCTCGGATGGGAGTGGAAGAACATTTGATCAATCCTAAACCTGTACCTATCATTCCCGAACAAAGAATTCTAGGTGTAATCGCCACACAATCCATAGAGGAAGTTAAGGATAAAGCCAGGCTACTGGTAACTCCAGCAGACATACAGAATTGGCATCTGCAGGGAAAGGACTTTACGGTGAAGGACAACCTATTATATTTCCAAGAACGGTTATACCTGCCCAGCACAGATTTACAGAAAAAGGTAATCTCTTGTTATCACGATTCTTTAATGGAAGGACATCCCGGTATGACCAAGACCTCGGAAAAGATCAAGCGCTACTTCTGGTGGCCGTCTTGGAAAAAAGATATCAGAGACTTTATAATGTCCTGTGGAGTATGCGCCCAAAACAAGAATCAAAAGGAAAAACAGCCGGCCTCTTACGCCCTATTGACATCCCGCCTCGCCCTTGGCATACGCTTTCTATGGACTTCATCACCGATCTACCTCCATGCTCCGGATACAATACGATCCTAGTAATCGTGGACCTATTCTCCAAGATGGCGCATTTCATTCCACTCAAAGGCTTACCAACAGCAGCAACTCTGGCCCGAGAATTTCTCGAAAACATCGTCCGACTGCACGGTTTTCCTTCAGTTCTAATTTCGGATCGAGGTAGTCAATTTATTTCTCATTTTTGGCGAAGTTGCTGTCGGTCGGCTCAAATTGATGTGAGACTTTCGACCAGCCACCACCCTCAAACCGACGGACAAACCGAGAGGACCAATCAAACTCTGGAACAGTATTTGCGCTGCATGCTACAACAAACTGAAAAAACTTGGAAAGATATCCTTTGGATAGCCGAATATGCCTACAATAACTCTGTCCACTCGGGAACTGGGAAGACCCCGTTTTTTCTTTTATACGGTAGTCACCCTCGAACCTCGGAGTTGGATCCACTCCAAGATCTTGGAACACCAGCAGTAGACCACCTGCATTCTACAATCACCCAAGCCTTTAAGGAAGCCGTTTCTCACCTTCAAAGGGCTAAAGAACAATACAAGAAAGGAGCAGACCAACATCGGAAGGAAGCCCCCCAATATCAAGTAGGAGATCAAGTCTGGTTATCCACCAAATATCTACCTCTAAAAGGACCACGCACATTCAACCCAAGATACCTTGGTCCCTATTCCATCACTACCATAGTAAATCCAGTAGCGGTCAAGTTGGACTTGCCCCCTCACATGAAGATACATCCGCTCTTCCACGTCTCTATATTAAAACCCGTGCAACCTCAAACCCGACTAACTACATCTCCAAAACCTATTCTAGTTGATGGAGAACTCGAGTTTGAAGTCAAAAGCATCCTGGATTCCAAGATCTCCAAATCTAAACTATTTTACCTGATTGACTGGAAAGGCTACGGTCCCCAAGAAAGATCCTGGGAACCTGCAGAATATGTCCACGCGCCTCGTCTAATCAAAAGATTTCATCGAACATTTTCTAACAAGCCCAAACCCCCAGAGAAGCCCGGTTTGGGAGGAGCCTTGAGGGGGGGTGCTGTCATGATCTCTGCTTCCAAAAGATCAGGACTTGCCCGACTCCCTTGGAAGCAGACCCATAACCCCGGTTCCGAGTGCCAGCCAGTCCCAATTGGGATCTTTTGGACCCTGTCCTGGCGCCAGTGGCACCAGGCTCATAAAGATGCCCAGTCCCAGCGCTAGAAGCGCCGGGCTCATAATGCTTGGGTGGACTTACCTGCAGCAGACCATGCTGCTTACTTACCTGCCAGTTGAACCCCTGATCCTCTTCTGTTTGGGACTACTTTTCCTGTTGGGTGGGGCAGGAGCCACTCCCTAGGTTCAGAACACTGGAACTCTTCTGGAAAGCAGGAACTCTTTTCTTACCTAGGCGTGGCTGTGGAAGGAGACACCTAAGCACTACAGGAGGCTATTTAAACCACACCCGATGGATGAATCTTGCTTTGCGTTATTCTGCATTCTCTGCAGCAGAACGCTCATCGTGTCTTCTGCTTCTGATCCTGGGCCTAAGGGAACAAAGGCTTACCATCCTGGAATCCAGTCTTCAGCAGCACCTGTAAAGACAAAGAAAGAACAGGTTAGCACTACGGTCTTCAGTGGCAGCGCATCTCTTACCTGGTCCATCGGCTGTCACCAAGGCCTCGCGCTGCATTCCGGCATCTGAAAGACAAAGGCTTACCTACTCTTCGCATGCTCCGGAGGTCTTCGCACTGCATTCCGGCATCTGAAAGACAAAAGCTTACCAGCTCTTCGCACGCTCCGGAGGCCTTCGGCGCTGCATCCCGCATCTGAAAGACAAAAGAAGGTGCGTTTAAAGACATTGGGCAACTTTATTACTCACGTGCCATTACTCCTTCCCACGCCGAATCCAGTGGGTATTCCAGCACCCTTCAGCTTCTCTAAAGCTCCGAACTTGTACCTGCAAGATAAAAGGGACAGTTAGTGCGCATCGTGAAGCAGGCTACAAGCGCTTACTTACGTGCTTCCAGGCGCTTCTATTCCTCACGCGGGTTCGATCCTCAACTCTCATCAGCCTGCCATCCGCCATCGCCGGAACCCTGCAAAACAAGAGATATCATTACAAAAGACTTTTAAGACATTTGAAGTGCCCAGAACTTACCGTTCGTGCAGTTAACGACGGACAGCAGTCCTCTGAGGTCAAGAGGCCTGCACCCTTATCCAGTGAAGAAACTGGTTACGGCACCCTGCCCCGAGGCAGATGGAGAGCTCAGCGTTCACTTACCTAAGGTGAGGGCGTTAACCTTTGGGGTTCTACAGGAGAAGAGAAAGGGAAGAGGAGAGAGGCACCCAATAACCCCAGTTCATTAATCCCATATTTTCTATCTGCAGACATCTTACTCTTCGAGTCAGACATACAGTGCACAGAGGTCCAGCCCAAAGAGCCAACCGTGTGTTACACATCACCTTTGAAGATACGGCATTCACCCAGTCAAGACCGGCGCCTCTGCGGGAATCAGGTGAGCGTTACATTAATAGTGACAAATTTGATGTGGAATGAACACACACAGATAAGCCACATCAGACTTGAAATAGAAGTGCAACAAGATTAACGTCAAGATGATAGACAAGTAGAATACAAATCAAATAGAAATGACAGAAAATAATATGCAGCCCCCTAATAATAAAATGCCAGGGACTAGTAGGCAACTTAGAAAGAGATGTCTACCACAAAGATCAGGAAGACCCAACACCTGTAAAACAACCAACCAAGTGGAGTTGGCATGAAAATGTGAGAAAGGAAACAAAACATAGAAAATCCAGATAGTGTCTACAGAATGACAAAAAGCCAGTGGGTATTGCGATCTGGAACACCAGAGACCATACGCGTTTAGGACAAACAGAAAGTGCCAAGTTACTAAATAAGTATGAAATAATATTACAGGAAACGTGGCTACGAAAACCACCAAAATGGCCCAACTACCAAATTAAATGTAACAAGGGAAGACATATGATGGGATTAATCAGTTCCCTGAAAATGACCTCTCCTGGCAACTGTATTCAATGGGACTGTAATTATCCAGGTCTGCAAATAATAAAATACGAATTAGGCATGACAGATCACCCAATGGCCCCGGCCATGGTACTAATAAATGTATATTGGAATCCAGCAGCCATACCTGAGAAACAATTTCTAAAGCTAATTACTCGAGCGCTAGACAAATCAATGCTGATCCCACAATAGGCATGATAATAATTGCAGAACACCGCAATGCCAAATGTATAGGAAACAGCAAAAAAAATGAGATGCGCTAGAGCAGAGAAATGGATGAGGCTAATGGATGATAGAGACATGGTCATGCTCAATGGATGTGTAGAGTGCGATGTTCCACCAACGACCACATAAAAAAATGCAACAACAGATTCGATAATAGACTATGGGCCTCATTACGAGAATGGAGGTAGCCATGGAGCTATTAGCTCCATGGCTGCCTCCGTTCCGGGCTCCATTACCGGGTTCCTGCAATGAGGATTTACCGGGTTACTCTGACATAGGAGGATCCGGTAATTCCTCCTTGCAGGAACCCATCCCCATTCCCATTTGAGCCCCCATAGGGCTCAATGGGAATGGGGAGGGAGGTAATAACGGGCAGATTACATCTGGCCCGTTATTGCCTCCCTCTTCCCCTCGCGGGACCCAGAAAGCACGCCTGGTTTTACCAGGCGTGCAATCCGGGTCCCGCGATGGAATGCTCGTAATCGGCACTCCTGGAATGAAGGGGGCCAGTCCCATACCGGCCCCCTTCATTACGGGAGCGCCAGCCTTATAATGAGGCCCAATGTCTTTGTTTCTAAGAATTACATCCACATAGTAAAAAAATGTCAAGTACTATACACTGAATAAAGTGATCATAACATGCTAACCATCATGTGTGATCCATCTCCCCGCTGTCACAAAGAAGAGTATAACCATCAGATAGGTGTCAATCAAGGTCTTCACAGAATAAAATGGTCTAATAAAAAGCTTTATCAGTTATTAAAACACCTCAGTCAAAATAAGCAAAAGGAATATGTCAATGTGATAACTAACCTCAACATGGTAACAAATGCAAATAAGCAGATGCAAGAAGTAATGCCTCGAAAGTTCGATCCAGAAGTAAAAGTAAAGAAGAAGGAAAGGAGAAGAGACATTAGAAATATACACTCTAAAAATGTAGAAGACGATGAGAGAGCAAAGGCGAGAATAATGATGAGATATATGTATTTCATGAGGTGTCACAAAAATCAGAAAAGACAAAATGAAAATGAACAAATGATAAAAATCTTAGCAACAAAATTGAGTGCTCTTATCTGGCAATTGCTGAAAGAAGGAGTGAATGAGAATAATGCCCCCCACATACTCAACAGCGTGGGCGAAGACGGTGGGGTAGAACATTTCTCAAGCTTATTCCAATGCGAAAAACCCATATCAGAAAAGGAAATTAAGCCTCTTCCAGAGATACAACATTTGGGAATTGATTTTGTAGACATAAAATTGGCCATTAAAAAACTGAGTACATTGAGGGGCCCTCGGCCTGACGGCATTTCTAATGCCGTAATTGAAAATTACCTAAAAAATGGGCCTTAATATTACTTAACATTTACGAACAAATAAATCGAACAGGCAAAATACCAGACTCATGAAAAAAATCAAAAATAGTCCCTGTGTTTAAAAAGGGAGAAAAGTTCAATCCTAATAATTATAGACCCCTAGCTTTGATAGACTCTGCGGGCAAAATATATGCCAGATTCCTGTTAATAGAATTTGAAAAATGGCTTAAGGAAAAAAATATGAAAGTTAAAAACCAAGCAGGCTTTCTATCTGGTGTGGGGACAACTCCAAACCTCTTAATCATGCAAGCCCTTTAACAACAAGCCATCAACAAAAAGAAACCAATATACATGGCCTATATTGATTACAAACAGGCATTTGATACTGTCTCCCGCTACAAAATGTGGGACAAACTAAAACAAGCTAAATGCCCTGAACATTTATTAATAAAATAAATAATAATTTAGCACTACGATCCCACGTGTAGGCGTGTGGTGCTCATTTATCGACCTCGGAAAGATGAAAGGCTGAGTTTGGCCCTGCCGGGATTCGAACCTGCTTCAGCAGGCTCTGCACTGATGTCATAGCAAGCGCTCTACTCGCTGTGCTATCAGACCCGCTATTAACCTTCATACAACAGTTCTATACAGGTACCTCAAATGAAGTTAAACTGAACACAGAGAAACAATTAACCAGGGCCATCCAAACCAATTTAGGATAGAAACAGGGGTGTTTACTAGCCTTGACCCTCTTCAATTTCTATATTGATATTGATATTGATATTTTATTTCTATTGCGCTCGTACACAAGTGATTCACAGCGCGACATATAAAAAGATGTAATTAAACACCTCAATAAGACAAGATCCTTCCCACACAAGATAATTCAAACACCAATAAATTACATATTATATGCTGATGAACTAATAATAATAGATCATGCTCCAATAGGGCTGCAGTGAAAATTGCAGGAATTAGAAATCCATGCAGAACAAAACCATTTAAAAATAAACCCAGACAAATCAAACATAATGGTGATAGGAGAAGGGGAAACAACTAGAAGAAAGCAAAATAGAACTAAGACCATTGGTGGTAGGCAAGAAGAGATTGTAGACCAAACAAAGTATCAAGGAGTCAACATGAATAATAGCAAAGCTGACCTCCTGTACATAGAAGAACTGAGATACAAAATAACTAACTTGTGCTCTCAAGTCAAAAATATACAAAGAAAATGTGGGCAATTTACGGACATTCCATTTATTACATACTACACTCAAAAGGTTCTGCCTACCATATTATATGGTGCAGCTAGCAGAACACTGCAAGACCAACCGAAATGGATAACATTGGAGAGCAAGTTTTGGAAAGCTTTACTATCCCTACCAAAAAGCTTCCCCATGCAAATCCTACGACATGAGCTCGGATTAATTTCCCTTCTTCATCACAGTATCTGGTGGAGGGAATCTGCCAACCAGGGTCAGGGACCCACCACAGCTTGGGGGAAGTACATCTAGACTATTCTTCATTGCAGTCCCTGATGAGAGGAAACCAGGCCTGCCCATCAGGGCCAGGGACCCAGAGACAGAAAGGAAACCCGAGTAGGGCCAACCAGGAAACAGAGTTTCCCCAACCATTGTTTGAACTTTGTAAGAGACCTGATCTAAGACGGGGAAGGGAGGCATTCCCCAATAGTTCATGATTGGACTATCCCAGAATTGTCTTTTGCCCTGGGGAAGGGAGTCATTCTCCTTGGGCTAGAAAAGACCCACTTTCATTTAGTTTAAACTTAGAATGTGAGATACAGAGTAGGATCTTGACATTTGGACTTTTGCTTTCTACATTGGGACATTAGTATTTCAGTTGAGGCAGGGAACCCCCTCTTAGAGTTAGGGCAAGGTAGGGTTTTCTTTTCCTTTTCACACTTCAATAAAAGTCTATAACCACCACAATGACCCCTCCATGTCAGAGTCTTGCTCCTGTGCCCTGACAGTATGCACACATTATACACAGAGCCATCACATTAGTGAGACTGTCACCAATATGCCTATCACAGGTGGCACACAGGGTCATCACATAGAATAGTGTCTGTCTGCTATGTGCCCATCACAGGTGATAAACCAAGCTATCAGGTCACTGAGTCTGTCTGCTGTGCGTCTATTATGGGAGATACACAGAGACATCACATGTCTGCAAGTATGGCTGCTCTGCACCTGTCACGTGTTATACACGGAACCATCACGTCAATGAGTATGTCGGCTATGTGCCAATCACACATTATTACAGTATCATACCACATCAGCAAGATTCTCTGTTATGTGTGTCACAGGTGATGCACAGAAGCAGTGCATTATGTATCAGTGAGTCTGTCTGCTATGTGTCTATCGCATGTTAAACACAGAGCCATCACATGTTAGTGATTCTGTGTGCTTTGTGCCTATCACATGGGCTACGCAGAGAGAGATCAGTGGGTCTGTCTAATATGTACTGTGAAGGCATCATGAAGCAAGACACAGACAACAGACTTAAAGTTCATACAAAAGATATTTATTAACTTAAATGACAGGATGGTTGAAGCCCTTACTTTTCATATACGAAGGTGGGATTTCCCTACCTGAACAAAGCTAAGGAAAGTCTGAGTCAAAGAGTTGAACTTAAAAGTCTGTCTGTGTCCAAAACCTAAACTAAAACAAAACAATGTGTAGGGATGTTACTAACAGAATAAACAGTGCTTGACTCAAAGTCTGAGATTCTTCCACCTCTCTGCTTTCTTTCAGTTTCCCTTTGCCAAGTGCAAGAAAGTTCCACAAAAAGTCTCAAGCAACACAGTTCCAAATAATCCTCGGGGGTTCACTTGCCCAAATTCCAAGCAAAACAGTTCACAAAGTAAAGAGGTCTTGAGGCGTTGTCTTCAAGGTAACATGTACAGTTCCTCAAGTCTCGGGGTACACTTCCCCAAGACTTCATCTGGGCCAAGTTTATATTAGTCTTTTCAAAAGTGCAACAAAACTAAAGGTCAGCTTTAGTCCTCCTTCTGATTGGCTTCACCAGTTTATTCACAATGTTTCTCTTTGGTTTGTTTCCCAATTCATTCAGGGCTCACTGGTCTAGGCGCAATTGTCAGACCACGGGATCCACCGATCACAGGTCACGCAACCAGGATCCCTAGGTTCTAGGCCACACAGGTTCTTCAGCTCCTGCACCTGTGTACCAAGTAACTTTCACTTAATTCCACTTTGTTGGCCTCTTGGCTTTATGTGCAAATTGACACTTTTTTGGCTTCTCCTTGTTAACGTTTTGATTCTGTCACCATGTGTCAAACACCTCTCGCCAGTCTGTGGCCTTGCCGCATTACATTCATTAATAAACCACCTCTCTCACACAGCAAACTGCACGCACTTCACCACATTGCAACAACAAACAATCAACACGTAAGTCACAACAACAGCACAAGAGGTCTCACAGCGATCCGATATCCGCACCCAAGCTCGGCACACGGTGAAAACCGAACTGAAGCTGCCAACAGGACACCACTCTCTCACTTTCCTAGTCCCTCTCCACTCTACTAACTGCCCCCCCAACCCAACTTTTTTTTTTTGCAGATTCGCCCGAGCATCTGGGGACCAACTCTGTTGGTGACGGTGCGCAGTACAAATACCTTTAACATTTAACATAAAAGTTCACCTTTGTGGGGTTTTATTCCTATCCCTCCTTCTGTGGCACTCTTTCACTGTTATGCCCTTTTCCCATAGTTTATTTTCACATGGGCACATTAATTGTTCTTCTAGGTGTGCTTTGTTAATAAAGTTTTTAAAGCACTCAGTATTCAAGATATCTAATTTAGGGGTTTCATTCAGTTCGGTATTCAATATACTTCTGTTATGTATGATTTCACCTTTTCATTCGGTTCGGTGTTTAAAATGCATTTGTGAGGTTTAATTTGAAGTTTCCATTCAGTTCTGTAATTACAATGCATTCATTATGCTCAATTGTAAGTTTTCATGCAGTTCGGTATTTATAATGCACTTGTTATACGTAGGTTCAAGTTTCTGCTCGGTTCGGGATTCAATATGCATACATTGTATTTGTTTCAAAGACCGTTAACAATTCTGGTCTGTTCGGAGCGCCCCGGTGCCCAAGTGTTCCCTCTGACACTCACCGGCTAATGGCAGCTCCCTCCGATGGCCCTCGCAGCTTCTCCCTGCACGTGAAGCCAGCGAGCCTTCTGATGCAAGCCCTTCTTGCCTGCCGGGCAGTTTTCCCTGCACTCAGGGGTGTGTCTCTCTCTCTCTCTCTCTCTCTCTCTCTCTCTCTCCTTTTCCCACAGCGCCTGCTGCTCACACTTTGCATTGGAGTCTCCCACACCTGTTCCATGACATGGCCCACCTGCCTTAGGCCACACAACTCTTTCAGGGTCGATGCCGATGACCTGGCTCCTAAGCTCGTCCCACCACAGCTGCCTCCATACATAAGGGTTCTTCTGCTAGTCTCTCTCTCACGCAGCCTCCCTGTTGTGCTTCTCAGACCCTCATTTTATACACTTGCAACCAGTTAGCAGGTTGCAGGTATGTCTTTACTTAGGTTTGCCTGACCATGATTAAAGGGACATGCCTGACTCTCTACAGGCATCTTCTTCGTCCCAGTACCACAGTGGTAAAAGGAAGGTATAGTGTTTACTACTCTGTCTCCTCTTCCTCGTCCCAGAACATTTCACAGTCAAATGTGGGGAAATGAGGGGAGCAGTCTTGTAGTAGCCCATAAAGGTTGGGGGCGGGTTAGGTAGGTCATTTTTAGGCAAAGGGGGATACCATGCCCCTCTTAAGGGTACCCCAATTTTAACCCCTCTCCTTTTCCCCCATTCTCCTGCTGCCTGTAGACTGGCATCATTTTCTTTGTCAATGGGATAGGGGTAACAATATTGTGTTTGGGATAGGGGATTCTTTGAGAGAAGGGAGTTTGGAATACTGTGTCTCACCTGAGGACGTCTCATCTGCAATCCCCAAGGATTCTCTACCCAGGTACCCCCCCTCGCGTCTCTGCCCTCATGGTTGAGATCCAAGAGGGCTGGCCTTTCCCTGGCCACCTGAAAAGCGGTTCCAAGGGAATTATATGTGAGGGCGCCCTCACGTTTCTCACAGTAGCTAATAAAGCTGATACACAGAGCCATCATATAACAGAGGGTCTGCACTTATGTGCTTGTCACAGTCTATACACATAGCTATCACATGTCAGCTTTGTGCCTGACACATGTTATACACAGACATCACATATCAGTGCATCTGTTGGCTATGTGCCAATCACACTTTATACACAGAGCCATCCCAAGCAAGTGAGGCTGTCTACTATGTGCCTATCACAGGTGATACTCAGAGTGATCACATGTCAGTGACAATGTGTGCTGGGCGCCTATCATGGGAGATACACTTAGCCCTCACATGTCAGGGAATATGTCGGCTCTCTGCCTGTCACATTTTCTATACAAGGCCATCATATGCGAGTGAGTCTGTCAGTTATGTGCCTATCACACATTATACACAAAGCTATCTCATGTCAGCAAGTCTGTCTGCTCCATGCCTATCACAGGTAGTACACAAAGCCCTCACATTTTAGCTACACTGTCACCAGTGGGCTTATCACGTGATGGACAGACTCCTCATATGTCAGTGAGCCTGTCAAGTGTGCCCCTTTTACATTTGAAACACAGAGTTGTCAGGTCAGCGAGTCTGTGCCTATAGTTGATGATACACAGAGCCATTACATTAGTGAATCTGCTATGTATTTATCACACAAAGAGCCATCAGCAAGTCTGTCTGCTGTGCTCTTCGCATGTTATGCACAAATCTATCACATGGCATTGAGGCGGTCTGCTGTGTGCAGACAGGCCAATACTATACCCCATACCATCCAACGGGTCCGCCTTGGGCACCTGGGAGTCAATCTGATCAGAACCTACAAGGTTTATACATGTGTCTGTGGGGCTGTGTAAGGAAGGCATGGTATCAAACAGTAAGACAGGCACAAGTGAGCACTGTTCAAGGATATTTATTGAACTTTAATTAGGTTTGAAAAACGCCTATCTAAAGGGCCTATACTAATAAACCTATTGCCAATCCTTCACTCTAAATACAAATAGTGTGGGAAACAATGTTATACAAAAGAAAAGTGTTCAAGAAATGATATGTCACGATATTCAAGCCGTTGACTTCCCTTGCCCACGTTTTCAGCATGGGACAAGGCGACTCTCTCGAGGTTAGCACAGTCTCTGGCTTCTCGAGCACGAGCATGCAGTTCAAAACTTCAACATCATGGTCTTCTATGCCAAAGTCTATTTGCCATTCAAAGTCTCTTTTCCAGAGGGCCTGATGCAATACAACATACAACAAAGTTCCTTCCTCCTTAGGGCTTCACACGTACACATTCTCGGGTGATTTTCTGTCCACCCCAGATCCCCCCCACCTGGCTCAAACCCACTTCAACACAAAACCTTCTTGGGTGATTTTCACTTCACCTCGCATCCCCTTCCATTTGCCTACAACTCACTTCAACACAAAGCTTTCGATTGATCTCCCTCTGCCGAGCTCGGACAAACTTTGCCACAAATGTTCTTTACTGTATCAACATCGAAGACTTCCGATTGTGCGCAGCGTTTTGCTTTACCCGTCGCAGGACCACTTTGATTTACAATTCTCTACAACTCTTTCACTTTTCAGCTGTATACCTTACAGAGACCTTCGATTAAGCACACACGTGGTGCTGGACCACTCTGTCAAAGGTATTGTATCTTTATTTCAAAGTAATCACTCATCAGCAGTTCACCTTTACTTGCGTCTTTTATAACACATATTTCAATCAATGTTCGTTCCAGTGCTCGCCATCCAATGTTCCCATTTGCAACCTTAGCTTCACTACAGATCGGTCTTGTATTGGTCTCCCCAACTCACGGGCTGTTTTGACTTTGCTGACGCTGTTTTGTTCTTGGAGCCAAGGACAGTACCACGACAGGTAATTCTTCCCGCCTTGATTCCTGACACAGGAGGGCCTCAGCTAACTCCAACACACAAGGCAGGATTCTTCAGCTGTTTTTTTCTGGTCTTACGTGTTCCAATCTCGTGGGCTCATGAAGGCAATGGTTCCTTGTCAAAAAGGTGAAGGGAATTTCCCTCCTTGCAATACCCTTCTGTTTCGCCATCTATCTCCTCTTGTTAAACTGCCATCTTGGAACTGCTGTTTCCTCGTGTACTTTACCTCGCTCAGAGTGTGCTCTTGTGCTCTGCCTTTTATCCCTGTGGGGAGGCTCAGTGGAAGTCAGGTGTGTGTGATGGTCAGTAATTGCCTGACCTTTGTATTGGGACCCATCAGGTATCCGGCTCGGGTGTTAGTCCGTTTTCTCTGATAGCGGGCTGTCCGTGAGAAAGTGTTTGTGTTGTAAAGGGGGGTGGGTGGTTGGAGTTCCTAAATATCCTACTTGGCAGGATGGGGTAAAGGTGTTACAAAGAAGGGGATACTGAGTCTCACCATCCAGTGGCTCAATCCCACTCCCCGAAGAGCCCTCACCCAGATGATCCTCCCGCAATGGTCCACCCCCAGGAAATAGATCCAAAAGCAATGGCCGTGTCCTGGCCACCTGGATGACATATCCCTGGGGACTAGTGGGTGAGACACCTTCTGGCTTCTCACAATGGGGAGTCGATAAGGGGGAGTGGAAGCCCACATTTACAAACAAAATGGTTAGCAAATGGGCTCATTTTCTCATTTCTCATTTGTGAAGACCTAAACATCACCAAAGTCTCAAGCCACGCTGTGGACATCCATCATCTCTGGGTGATGTCACAACAGCCATTCAAATCAGATGATTGTAGGTTAGACCTTAGCATAGGAACATTTTATAATAAACATCAGCACTAGATATTCGCCAGCAACGACAGCAATACAAATTTTGAGAACGTTTGTACATTTGAACTTCGGTGACATAATGCGATGGACTGTAAAGGAGCTACAAAAGTTGGTAAAACTAGAGGACTTTCTCTGAGGTGGGGTCTGAGAGCCCTAATGCAGCGCACCCCACTGCCATGCATTAAAGTGCTGATGGCCTTAAGCAGGAAGAGATGGGGTGCATGTAGTCTCCAAGGGTATTCCAAGGCTAAGCAGGGTCCTGTCCATGGACTGTCGAAAGGTGCAAAACACGAAATCATGCTCCTGTAGAATCTGCTTGTTGCTGTTTTTGTCCTGTATAAGGGTACTAGACCTCCTTCCCCCTTAATCTGAGCACAGATAACATGATAGGCTGATCTATGGTTCCAGTATTGTAAAAAACAGGATCATAGTGCTTTTATTTGAAGGCAAAAGGTGCATGTGGGTGACACATTGTTTAGGGTCAGAATGACTCAGGAAGTGGAGGGTGTCTCCGGTGTTACTCACATAACATGAATATCTAAAAATTTATTCTGGAAAGTGGATAGAAGCTGAGATATGCTCAAAAGTAAAAACAGATTTACTGTTTGGTAAGCAATGCTGAATAGACAGATTCTAAAATGCATGCCAAAATACAAAATGGCTTTGGGATCAAAGAGAGCTGAATCATGCTGATGGTGAATATTCCTTGGCAGTAGTTAACTGTAAGATAAGCCTGTCTGGGACTGTATATTTAGACATTTTGGCAGAGAAAGCAGACATGATTCATAGTAGATCAGATAGAGGCAGGGAAGTTACCAATAAATATGGATCAGCTGCAGTACTTGGCAAGCATAATTGAGTGTATATGTGTTTTTTCACGGTATGAGACACTGGCTGAAAATTGGCAGGACAAAAAGTAGATAAGGACAGGTTCTTGGCAGGATTTTAAAGATGTTTAATTGTGTTCAGCTGGGTCTAAAATAAGCTTATCAGTCTATGTGTAAGTCAACCAATGCTTGCCAAGGTGAGCTAATGTGGGCTTTGTGAGTGACAGATAAGCCACCCAATCAGAGACAAGAAGGGGTTTATTTCTGGCTAAGTGGACCAATCAGATATGAATCCTGAATTTACGTGAAAGTATTGCGTCATTGGAAATGCCTATAAATGTCAAGCTAATTACAGCAGCTCTGTGTGCCTTCCAGTGTATCTTTCTGAACTTGTATTAAAGATGACTGTGTCCCAGTCTCAGTACCGAGGTCCACAGATGCCAAAGAGCTTCTTGAGACCCAGAAGAACCGTCTCTACACATGGCGACTACTTTGAAGGGACACTAAATATCTTTCTAGGGACAAGAACCCAGCATGCTGACAGAGTTGGGAAGATGCCTGGGGAAAATGGCAGGGTAAGTAAAATTAATCTGCAGTGTGCCCCCATTTTGTCAGAGGAGGTCTCCCCATGGCTGTCAGCATAAATGATGATGCACTTGGCATCTGTGGATTATGGTATGTATTGTAAGGGACAGAGGGAAAGAAGGAAAAAATAACATGTTATGTATATATTAAGGGAAAAGTAACAGAGTAGTTTAAAAAAGTAATCAGTAAGTAATCAGTAGTTTAAAAAGTAATCAGTGATTTAAAAAGTAACGGGGGACTTAGAAAATAGTGTAATAAAACTCATGAGTGGTGTTTTTTGTGTATATAGATAAGAGATAAGGATATAAGCCCAAGGAATCCTGGTTCAAGAGAATTTCAGAAGATGTCATTTTACACTCCAGTCGGAGTAAACTAGGCTGTGCAGAGTATAGATCTCTGTTAGATAATGAGTTACACCTTATGATCAAGGTATATTTAGGGGCAGAGATAAAGCGAAGAGTGCTGAGGATTAATGTGAAGAGTCGACTAGTCTGACTGTTTGTTATGTGTCTGTTTTAAATGAAAGTGTTGAAGAGCCACAATGAGTTGTAAAAAGTTGAGATAAAATCAAGAAATTATATTATTTATTTAGGGGAGGTGATTTGCACCACCCCAGAGATAGACAGAGAGCAGTGAAAAAGGCACAGGGTTGTGCAAACCACTGATGGGTGCGCTCAATATTTTCTGTCTGAGATGTTATGGATTCAAATTATAAAGTGTACCTGGAAATAATATATGGCCATCCAGGTTAAGATACAGTATACAATGAGAATATGGACCAATAGATAGAGAATGACCCAAAAAAATGTTCTTTGTTAATTCTTCACAGAAATACTTTTATTTCATTATACAAATCAAAATACATCATAATTTTAGTCCAAATTGGGATAATCTCACTTTCATTTGCTCCACAGTTTATACGCATTCATACCTCCGATCTCTCTGTCTAAGTCAATACATGGTATTTTCATTAATATTCCCATCTATCAGAAACAAGTAACACAATGTTCTAACACCCTTTCTTCCATACAGGTGTGTCTATCAGTATAAGCCATAAATGCTATACAAAGCGTTGACACGTGTTTCGCTTGATGAGATCAGGCTTTACAACTGTAGCCCTTGAGTTGGTTCAACCTTTATCAGGACATAAGCTCTATGCCAGGTGTGTCTTGCTTCAAAAGTGGGTGGAGTCAGAGACATCATCTATAAAAATAGTAAAACCTATTACCTTCAATCTATATTCTGGTCAGCCTCTTTTATTTACAGGCACCATTTTTGTCAGGGTAACTTTAATAATAGTTACATAGTTGTGCGTTCCCCCAGTATATAATTATAGGAGGAAGTACAGACTAAATGGTTGTAGTCCCTTCCAAATTCTGCCAATTCACAGATGGTTAAGCAAGAGTCTGAAACCAAAAGGAATGCTAGGGTTAAAAATATACCCAAGGTCCCAAATTCAAGGACTCTAGCCTTGATCGCAATTCCTTAGTAGTGGATTCAAACGGTGGACTACTCACTATTTCATCCACCAATGGCTGGTAAATAGCTCAAATGCCTTCTTAGGTTGTGCCGCAGTACCAGATTCATGTGCTAGTATTTTGACTGTGCGAGGTACTCAAATTGTACTCTTTGGTGATTACCTGAAAGGTAGAACATAAAAAGAAAACATTAGGTCAAAAAATATTTTTAATAGAAGCACAAACCCTGATTGGCCTGACTTGTAAGAATAAGGAGTCCACTTTTTAGTTGATTAGTCTAATTGCTAGCACCTGTCACAGCGCATGTGGGCAAAAGCGTTAACCCACTATACTCTCAATTGATTCAATATAAACAAATGCCACCACACTGTCTGCTCCAGTTTACATACGTAGTTTTAATCACTCGTCCAGTACCCAGTTTCATCCACTGGTCATAGTAATTTGTTCCAAGAAGTTCATATTTGATCATAACAAGTTTCCAATACACTGTGAGTAATTCGTTTTTAAAAATTCAAATGTTAGATCATGACAAGTGTCCAGTAGATTGACACGTGTTTTGGCATGTAGCCTCCTTCAGAACTGGACAATACATAGTTCAAAGATTATCCACCTTGTGTACAAAAATTATAATCACATTACAAACGTTGTCACAATAAAGATAGACAGGTAAAAATACATGTGTGATTGTAAAAATGAATTGTAAGATAGGGACAGAGATTGAGGGGTTGGGCATGGGTATGATATGTTAGGTAATCAGAAAAAACACCAAAATAAACATTAAGTAATGACAAAAAATAGAAATATCATATTTGAAACATAATGTCCTATATGGGAACATACTCTAACTATTACAGAAATACGTTAGATAATTAACGCTTGTCCATCTATACGAATCCCCTAAGTGTCATTGGCTGTGTTCAAATAAATAGTGCTGGGGGTCGCATAACTACTTACAGGAGAAGTATAAGAAGAAAGACAATGCTAGGAAAATTGAGGAATCCAAGTTAGTTCAGAAAAAAATGTCAAACTATGCTATAGAAAGGGCAGAATTGACAAGTGCGGAAGGACTGGGGATATAGTAAGCATGGGTACATCACAGGTGAATAAACAGCGCCTGATGGGCCAAGAAGGGAATGGATTTGTGCTACAAGGAAGAGGAATGGGAAATAGAGGAAAAGGTGGTTTTCAGAATAAACAAAATGGTGTTCAGAATATGCAGAATGGGAGTCAGAATGTGCAAGGGGGATTTGATTTGATTTAGACGAAACCCTCCTATATGTTGGAACATGTGGAATGACAGGGCACATTGCACGCAAATGTAGGAGCCAAGGATATGTACAAAATGGTCAATTTTCAAGAGGGGGGCAGCTCATCCTCCAGAATAGAGCTCACAAGCTAGAAAAGGATTCGCCCAGGATCGGATAATTGTATCAAACACAAGCGCTGAAAGTGCAACAGGTATAGGAGGTGCCACTGTGGTTGGAGGAAATCCTTTCACAGGAACAGGGATACCCATGCACCCATAATAGGACATAGGATAGCTCACAGGATGACATGATGTGTTCAGAATTATCAGTGATATTAGATCCCCAAGATCAGCCAAGGGTTAATGTGACGGTAGAAGGCAAAACCTTTGCTTTATCATTAGACACTGGGACTGCACATCCATGAACAAAGGAGGAAAGTATCCAATAATGGGAATTGCCATAAATGATTAAGGGTTCTTTGAAGCCAAAAGTTGAGTTTCTTTTTTATTGATGAATTATCAGTCTCTATATGAGAGTGTGACATGACTGATCCTATGTTATATTTGCGACAGGCACCAGTCAATATTTTGGGAAGGGATTTAATGACAAGACTTAACATGATGATTTTATTTATTGACCAAGGCATAGTGTGTTCCACTTTTGGAATATACTATTTAAATGTGGCAAATTTATACTGGCACTCACAGGGCAAGTGGCTTTGCGAGATGTTTCAGTTGAGTTGGAGGTTTTTCTATTTATGGGGTGAACAGTCCATTAACATAGCTATCTGGCCTGGTGGAGAGAACGGTGAGAATACCTGATGAATTCTTGTTCAGATCACGGATACCTATGGACAATCCCTAAAGAATTAAAGGCAGCCATAGTATGAGGGGAAATGGAAATGCTCGAAAGAATGGACAATGAGGGTAGACCATGGAGGACAGTGATAGTTCTCAAAGAAGGGTCTAGGCTGATTGGCGTCACTGATAATTACATATTTAGAGAAGACTAAATAGATGAGGAAGTGGTGTTTTTTAGGAGCATCACACACGGAAAGAGAAAAGGGAAATATAGCGTATGGCGAAAATGCAGTAGCGGTCGATATATTTTCAGGAAGACTTGGAGAGAGTGCCAAATGTCTTGTGAACCACAGGCCCTTATGACATGGGTCTATTGAAAAGAGTAGGGGAACAAAATAAAAATAAAAATATACACATTTGAGGGATTTTCAATTACTTGTAGGTCGTGTGGTATGAGCATTTGTTAATATTGTGCTGTTCATTTGACTCTCCTGCCTTGTGTGACGTAAATAGTTACTTATTTTCATTACTGAGTTTGTGGTTCTCTGTCTTGTTTTGCTCACCCTTCATTTATATTCTGCAAGCATATATAGGACCGTTTACCAAGTTTGAGAGTGAGGGGAGGTGGTCTCCTTGTTTAAGTGGTACTACGTGTCAGTAGTGGAAGGCTGAGTCCTTCTTTTTTCCAAACATCAAGGGTACATCTTTACTAGTTTCTACCTATTAGAGGCTGCCCCAGGTGCTGATCATGAGCCGCGCCTTGAGAAGTGGCACTAAGTCAGGTATTCCACCTAAGGCCCCTGTGAAGCACGCAGGGAATAAACCACATAATAGCACTCTACCCTTGTTACCATCTAACAAAAAGTCTTTATTATCTATGTCAATATCGTCTGATGTGCTGGCTGCTGTGCCAGATCAAGAAGAGGTATCTGAGGGTCTTAAAGTGGAAGAGTCAGCTCCACACAAGGAGGTCCCTACAACTGTCCCCCTACTGGACCTAAACCTTCCAACCTTTTCTGTCCAAGAAGCCAACGAAAATGATGGGGAGGTGGTTTGTGAGGCTTCCCATGTTCATGACATAAACTGTACCCCAATGCATGAACACGAAGGCTTCCCCCATGTCTCAGATACTTCGATGCTGGCGCCTACAATCATGAGTGAATTAGGCAAACGAGTGTGGCTCTTATTGGGCCCCTCTTCACCTGCCGCTAGGGCGTTTCCCTTTCGGGAACAAGTTAATTTCCATCTTCCTGATGAAAAAAGCTGTAAAAAGCTCTGTGACCGTGGAAGGGACCTCCCAGCCACTCAGGTGAGGGGCTTGGGAGGGGGATTGTCATCTGGCTATAACAACTTTCATGTTGACCATGCTCATTTATCTGGGACTTTTCTTCCAGTTGGATTGGATGCCTTTTCCCTGGGGAATGATGATGTTGATCATACCGCCCCTAAAGGAGAAGTGCGGTCATCTTCAACTCCGGAGGATTTGTCCTCCGGTACTCTTCCAAATGATCCCTTTAATTTCCCAGTAATTTCGCGTATACTTAACCTTTTGGACAAAGGCCACGAGCTAACCCACTGTTCATTAAGGGAAATGCAGGGCTCTCTTGCCTTTATGAAAGAAAAGATGGCGAGATTGAAAGGCTTTATTCTGGCGGAAGAACAATCAAAAGCCTACTACTTTGCCCAATTTGAAAAAATGCTGGCAAGCGTTGCTTCCACCTTGACTCCTGCTCTGCCCTGTAGTCCCTCACGATCACAAGGTTCTCAAATGGAAAATGGGAACTTGAACGCCTATTTGTCACAAAGATCATACTCGCAAGCATTGCAAGGGGATAATAGGGCTGGGTTATAGCTCTGCGACTCTGAGGCCATCGATCTGCTGGAAGTAGCTAAACTCCACCATGATCGTCTCCTACAGGTAGAACAACTACTTTTTAAGATGGCTGTGAAGTAACAACCTTTGGATCCCACAGTTTATCCATGCGGAGGAACGGAGCATGCCAATAGGATTGACCATACACCAGATAGTCCCACAGCATTGACGGATATCATCGATGTTCAGACCACACTTCAATCCGTGGGTCCTCCGTTGCCATGCGAGCTAGAGGAGGGCCAAGCATTGCAAGAGGGAAGGTATTTTATCTCTGGCAAGGCGAGGAAGTCCTTCCTCAGAGCACAAAAATGCTTAAATCTCACCAAGGCCATGCAGAAGAAAGTGGCAAAAAAAGCAACCTCAGACACTTATCCCCAGGCGCCAACAGAATCCAGTTCAATATTGAGTACCAAAATAGGTGCAAATCAGGATGAGCTGGCATCATAATGAGGAAAGCAAAAAACATCTCCAGATTAAAGCTCTGAAAAGTAGCAACGTGCAGGTTTCTACCCACACTCCCCTTAGGGCACTATCTGCCAAGTCACAACCTCAACTTCACTGCTTCTTTCCCAACATTGAAACTAAAAAAGTGGTTACTCGGGCCATTGTAGAAACAAAAGGGGTAATCTCTCCACAAATGGCGAGTGTGCTCCTGCCCTCGGCACTGAACCCTGCGGGCCAGGTCGTCGAGCCAGTAGTACAGGCAACCGTTTTACTGGAAAGTGAAGAGCAGGAGGTGATCGACTCTAGTCCAGCGGATGCGCGGGCACCATTGGCCCCGCCGCGGAATGTCCCTACTGAGGAAGACTCAGCTCGAAAGACCCACTTAGCGGAGTCTTCTGCTGACAAGTTGCCTTTTTCGGAAACTCCTAAGGACATGAAATTAATACTCGGTTGGGTCAGTAACTCAGACATCAATGGCCCTGTACGGATCAATAGGTCCTTGATGAATTCATTTTTTCAGATTCCTTCACTAAGAAATCTATCGTCAAAGGACTTAGATTGGGTAAAATTAGCCACCCATAATAACCATAGAGTGTTGTGTAGAGTCCAATCTCAAATAATAACTAAAATGATATTGGACTTTACAGATGATTTTGATACTCTGGACCTCGCTCCATGTCTGCTTGCGGACATGGAGAGTGCTTGGGCATTTCTGGACTTCGCACCAACACCCCCAATAGAACGTGCAGAAAGTCCAGTATTGGCCCCTTTCGAGTTTCATGCCAATCAATTATTCCTACAATTGGCCTCGCTTAGGCAAGCCTTAAGTGGCCTCTGTTGGTTTGAGCCCTTGATTAAAGTGGATGTATCCATGAAGACTGCAACCTTGGAATCATAACTGTCCGGTATTATTGTCACCTCCTGGAATTGTTGTGGTGTGAGCAATCTCAGGGCATGGCATGGACGGGTCGGGAGTCATCACAAACCCGACATTTTATTGTTGCAGGAAACGATGGCGTTAGATAATATTGTGTTAGACGGATACACAGGTTTTAGTGTTCCGGCACAACGTGCTCAATCTGGCCGCCCATCTGGTGGTATTGCTATCCTTATTAACAATGGCCTGAAGGTGGCGCCACGTATTTTAGACAAATCTGAGTCATGTATACTGGTGGAATTGATCCTTAATCACTGCAAAGTCCACACACTGCTCCTGTTGTCTATTTATTGCAATCTGAGCGCTGTGTCCCTGGACTCGGTTCTATATGAACTAAATCGAATCTCAGGCCATGCTTCTCTTTCTTGCCCTAATCATGAAATTGTGATTGGAGGCGACTTGAACTCATACTTGGAGCTGAATGGTACCGCTCGGCCCTCCCTTCACCCCTCACCATATGTTCAACAAGCTTTCCAGAGAGGAAATCGATGGGTAAACTTCTTTGAAGCATGGGGCACTTATCCGATCCAACGTGCGACACACTCTATTAAAACCTCTTGGCAGCGCGGGACTGCATCGTCTCTCATTGATTACTTGTTTGCATCAAGGGTATGTTCTGGTTTGCTCAACCCCATTTCAGTTTTGAATATGGGAGTGAGCGATCATCGTATGCTGCTTACTTGCCTACATTTGGGGATTGATCCATATGAATCTTCAGTTTCTGCCGTTATGGTGGAAAGCGACAGGCATACCCTGTCTGTCAAATGGCACCCTTCCATCTGCCGGAAATTGGTGTTCCTGGTGAATAGGGACCTCCTAGTGATCCACGATGACCACTTATCTATGGGTAACGTGGAATAAATCAATGAAATAAACCTGACGATGATTCATACGCATCTGGTTAGTTTATCTAAGGATTCCCTGGTTACGAACTCACCACAGGTTGCTCACCCATATTTGGCACTGGTTGCAAAACTCAAAAGCAAAAAAAATAGCGAGCTTCGTAAGATAAGACGCATGCTTATTAGCTTGCCAAACTATATCAGAGAAAAAAACTTATTGTTGCTCGTTTTAAGCTGCAGTTGAAGATGCTCTGCCAGGCTGCCCACAATCTTGCTAATCAACACATGATTGATTTGCTCTGCAAAAAAAAAACAGGGATCTATGGTCTATCTTAAGAAATCCCACAGGCAAGGTAGACAAACGTATGGTGGCAACCATATCTGGTTTTGAATGGAAGAATTTTTTCCTTCAAAAATATGATCTGCCGGTCTTCCACAGAAAGCTGGAGTTAGTTAACTTGCAGTTGAAGTTTCCCTGTGTCTGCCCTTGGGAAATTAAAGACATAATATGGGCAATTTCTCAGCTGAAATTTTCAAAAGCAGCTGGGCCTGATGGGTTGCCACCTTGTGTCTTCAAGGATGACCCCAATTTTTGGGCCGGCTACCTGCTCTCTCGCTACCAGCTAATATACCAATCTGGCAAAATTCCTGAGTCATGGCTGATGGCACTTGTAATTCCAATTCACAAAAAGGGCGCTTTAAGCGACCCTGTAAATTTCAGGCCAAATGCCTTAATAGATACAGCAGCAAATAAAATTTCACGGCTTGTCTTGTGTGACTTGGAAGCCCATGTCAGTGCCTCCAGTATTCTTTCAAAAGCGCAGGTCGGCTTTCGGCGGGCAATGGGCACGCAGTTAAATGCGTCGATTCTTGCCCACCTTCTGTCAGCATCGCGCACAAAGTCAAATGGTACGATCTATATGGCATCTCTAGATCTATCAGCTGCATTTGACAATGTTTTGCGCAATCGTCTCTGGCAGAAGATGTTGTCCTATGGTATCCCTGCTGAGCTGGTGGCGATAATAGCGGCTCTTCACCAAAATACTTCATATTGGGTCCGTATTAACTCAGAGGGTCTGTTATCTGACAACATCCCAACGGGAATTGGTCTGAAGCAGGACTGCAATTTGGCCGCGGCATTATTTAATCTATACCTGGCCGACATCGAGAAAATATGGCAGGGAACCAACACCTTTCTGGTAACCTTGGACAAGTTGCGTCTCCACTGGTTGGCATTCGCCGATGATGTCATCCTATTTGATAAGGTACCCTTGGGCTTCAAAAGAAATTAAACATTTTTCATGGTTACTGTGTTTTGAATAATATGACAATCAATCCAGCTAAATCCCATATTATAGCCTTTACAACTAAGAAGAAAATGCCCAGGTTCAATTATGTCGTAAATTCACATCCAATCATGATAAGGGAAGAGATTACTTATCTGGGTTACCATATATCAAGTGGTATGTCTGTCGGCAAGTGGCGTACAGAATTGAACACCAAGCTTAACCATCTGTCTGCCCAGATGCGAATTATTTTTTCTAGGTACTATGGATACTCTCTTATGCTGCTTCACTACTATACCTTGAAAGTAGAGCCTATCCTACTTTACTCCCTGGATGCATGTTTGTTGAAGATGGGGCCATCATTAAATCTTCTGCAAGGCAAATTGTGGAAGAGGGTTTTAGGACTACCTGGTTATCTACCTAATGCAATTATTTTACATGAATTGGGATTATATCCCTTGGCAGATAAATATGATTGGCGTATGGTAAATTCATTTGGTAAAATGATTTCGCCCCCAGCCAATTCCCTTTATGAGGACTTTAGGTCAATGCTTATAGAAGACCGTCCGGCATCTATCATCGAATTTAAATCACGAATATTTGCCTTTCTAAGATCTTTGAATATGTCGCAGCAGGACTTAATTGACTCTCCATGGAAAGCCAAAACTAGATTCTTCAGGAATGCATGGGCCCATAATTCTGACTTGATTTCAGGTTATTCTTCATTTAGTACCTATGCAAAATTCAGGCATGCAGTTTTTCCCCGCTTGCCCTATGTTCTATGCTTTCCTGACAAAAATGCAAGATGGACATATATGAGATTCCGTCTGGATCTTATCCACATGGGATCTCGTATCAGGAATTGGTCTGGTTACAAGGAACTGGGGCAGTGGGATCGCTGCCAGTTTTGTCTGACCCCTGGCGAGCTTGAAACTTTGGAACACTTGTTTATGTATTGCACTTACTTTGACCAACAAAGGCTACATTGTATGGGACCCTTTCTGGTTTCAAACTCAACCTTTGAGTGCCACTTAGTTTGGTTGCGCTGCACGTGGGGCCATTCTAATTCTATCATGCTAGCAACTGTGAGACTTGTGATGATGATTGAGGAGCACTTTCGCCATTAAATAAATCTATGTTTATCGGGAAGGCCTCAGATGGCCCAATGGTATCTAAAAAGCATTATACCATCAATTGGAATACATTTGGCATCATGGAGTCTGGTTCACTTATGGAGCGTTATTTCCTTGTCTTAATGTTGCCCATGGGTTGATAGGTTTTGGAATACATATGAAAAATTTTATTAGATTGATGAGTTTTTTCTTTTAGAATGAGTTGAAATTGAAATGTATTTCACATTGTAAAACACCTAAATGTGTGTTTAATGAATTTTAGCTTTGTGTATTACATGTTTTGATGTATAAGTGGTTTTTATTATGTTCTACAATGTGTTTTTTTTTACAAAGAACGTTTTGATTATGTTATGAATTTTGTTGATGATTTTTTGTAATGGTGTAAATTAATTTTTGCTACCAAAAACAAAAATACAAATTAAAATATATATATATATATATATATATATATATATATATATATATATATATACATACATATATATATATATATATATATATATATATATATATATATATATATATATATATATATAAATATGAGAAAAGAAATGAGAGGTTTGTGTTATAGTTAGACTAATTAATGTAGGGTAATTATAAATAAATAAGGATAAAAGCGCAGAAGTAAGAGGTTCAAAGCTAAGAGTGGCACCGATTTAGGGTGTGAAATAACTAAATAAATAAATAAATAAATAATGAAAGAATGAATGGACATTAAAGCAGCAAAAACACAAGTTGATAGAAGGTGTAAATAAAGGAACAAAGAGTAACATTATGAGACAACGGTGATAAAGGAAAGTCTGGATACAATATCCAGATTTGCAAGCAATAAGCACAATGGGTGGTGCTAGTTATAATTGATTAGTGTATTTTGCTGAAAATAAATAATATGATTTATGCAAGGCCAAAGGGGTATGGATGGCCAAGATTGATCTAACAAATATGCGAAAACCTTTATTAGAACTGTACAAAAGAACATATGAGAGTAAGTAACCAAAACATTGTTTGTATGTATATGATGATGTTGATTTATGTTTTACAGATGAAAATTAGTGTTGTTTTTGAGTATGGGAGGAATCTCTGCATATCCTTAGCAGAGTATAGCAATATAATGGGAAGGAACATTATATAATGACAAAGGTAAATATTAGTGGACAAGTAGAAAATACAAAGGTAAGTATCAGTTGACACAGTAAGTGTGTGAACAAACTTTATTGATCATTATTGGGAGTAAAAGGATCCAGGTGAGCACAGAAAAAAGGCAGTAAGGGATACAGTCTTTTAAATAGATAGCATTTTCCCAAGAGAGGTGCAAACAGGTGTCAGCATAGAATAGCATAGATATACAAGTATGGCCATATCTAACGAAGAGTATGAAGAAGACTTTGGACAGAAGGTGAGTAACCTTTTTGTAATTCTGCCAACAGAGAAATGCCGAATGCGTATATTTGGCAAATTGCATAACATCTTGAGGACAGGCAAAATTATGTATGCCTATATGTTATACTTGCATGCATTTAATAAGAACAGTGCTGGGTTCCAAATAACACGGGTAGGTAAAATTAGTGCAGGTAGGATGATGAAAAATGTTAATTATGTCTCAACAGAATAAACACAGCAAAGAAAGAACAAGACTGTGGGCCCACACTATCAGGAGGAAGACTTCAAAAGTACAGAGAAGTTTTCAGCATAGTAGAAGAAACTACAGAAAGACAGACCTGATTTTGACAGAATGACAGATTGGTTTAAAAAGTGCACCAACAATATGTTTAACATTACAGAAGAGCAACCTACATTTCACTGGGCTGAGGATATCAAAGGGATGATCTCAGTAAAGATATTTTGATCAAAAAGGAAAGAGCAAAAGTCTACCCCGAGGAAATAAATTGATTGCTTTGTCAGCTAAAACATGACTGTACCTCTAGTTCGGTTTTCTACAGGGAGCAGGAACCGGTACCACCGACTTCTTCAGCTACAGATGCGCCAAGAAGAAAGAAGGGGACGATTGAAGAAAACGCATCCTTTATTTTAACAAATGTTTTTGAATTCATCATGTTTGTCTTGTTTTTTTATTATATCATCATAAATAAGGAGACTGTATAAAATCTGTGCGGTGAATAGTGCCAACCACAGAGGAAAAAAATGTTTCCTTTACTATTAATATTGACGAAAAAGAGGCCGATGAAAAATAGGGCAATGCCAGAAAAAGTAAAACATTTATTTATTTTATACCTTCAGATCGTAGCCAAGCCCCGGAATCAGCCAGTATGTGTTAAGTATAAAGTGACACCAAGATGTGCGAAAAGAGAGAAAGAAGCAGCCATCCTATTATATTAGAGAAGGAAAAAATGCAATAGAAATTGTTCAAGGGGCAGGAGTGTTTAAAAGAAACACATACATATTTTAAGGTTTGGGGTTGAGGAGGCAGTATTGATGATAAAGATACACTTATTTATTTAAAGAAACCCATTCAGTTTTATATTACAGATGGACGGGAGATACCTACCCACCAGGTGATTGACGGCAACCGATCCTGCGAGCAGGGAGAAAAGATTGAGGGACCCAGCAAGATGCCTAGTTGCAGCCACATTGTTTTTTAAATAAATGGTGTCCCTATGAAACTCCCCCATCCTTGTGTTCCCCAAAAACAATCAAATGCCCCCCCCTTTTCTGACTATTGGAATGAAAATGATTGAGAGTTCAAGTACTCTGTGATGTACAAAACAATGAAAATCAAATGAACTGGCCTATGCATTTTAGAGACCTGTAAGACTTGCTAAGACTTGCTGCAAAGCAGCCCAAAGGACAAGTAAACAAATGGGCTAAGTATAACGAAGGTCCGTGGATGCGTAATAAGCTAAAACAAGACGAATCGGATGGAAGTTGTGTCGATGGAAGAAAATGTTTATGGAGATAGTGCAGGAAACAAGGAAATGTGGTGTGGAAGACAGGGGAACAGTGGATGTAAACACTAAAAGTTGCACGTAGACAGAATAGGAGAATAATGGGCTGGTGGGTTCCAACAAGGAATGATTTCTCTTGATTCTTGTGGTGGCCATTAGGAAATCACCTCTTGCATATGTTATGTTTACATTTATTTGGGTAATGGGGGTGGGATCCAGACAGGAACAAATAAAATTATTCTCTGAGGATATATGCATAAAAGTGAGGAGGGCAAAACGTTGCAGTGATCTTTTGGTAAAAGGAGATGCATATATGTTTTAGATTAAGAGAGTCAAAAATGATTGAAGACACTGTTTATTCCATAGAAATGTTATTATTATACCTTCCATGATTGAGATAATAATAATAATGATAATAATAATAATAATAATAATAATAATAATAATAATAAATCACCACACTGAGGGGAGTGACTGATATAGGGATGTGGGATGTATAGGTCCACTGTACATGGGGGAGGGCGAACACTGGGAGTAGTGATTGTGTATTGAACATTTGTCTAAATACTGACCAGACGGCGGAGTGTATAAGGGTACTAGACCTCTGCCCCCCTCAACCTGAACACAGATAACATGATAGGCTGATCAATGGTTCCAATCTTGTAAAAATCAGGATCATAGCGCTTTTATTTTAAGATAAAGGGTGCATGTGGGCGACAAATTCTTTAGGGTCAGAACGACTCAGGAAGTGGAGGGTGTCTCTGGTATTACTCACATATTATGAACATCTAAAAATGTATTCTGGAAACTGGATAGAAGCTGAGATATGCTCAAAAGTAAAAACTGATTTACTGTTTGGTAAGCAAGGCTGAATGGACTGAGATTCTAAAATGGATGCCAAAATACAAAATGGCTTTGGGATCAGGTGTCAAAAGAGCTGAATCATGCTGATGGTGAATATTTGTTGGCAGTAGTTCATTGTAAGATCAGCACGGCTGGGGCGGTATATTTAGAAATGTTGGCAGAGAAAGCAGACATGATTGATAGTAGATCATATAGAGGAAGGGAAGTTACCAATTAATATGGATCTGCTGTGGTGCTTGGCAAGCATAATTGAGTTTATATGTGTTTTTTCACAGTATGAGACAGTGACTGAAAATTGGCAGGACCTTGAGAAGTAGATGACTGGTTCTTGGCAGGATTTTAAAGAGCTGGGTCTAAAATAGGCTTATCAGTCTATGTGTCAGTCAACCAGTGCTTGCCAAGGTGAGCTAATGTGGGCTTTGTGAGTGACAGAGAAGCCATCCAATCAGAGACAAGAAGGGGTTTATTTCTGGCTAAGTGGAACCAATCAGATATGAATCCTAAATTTGCATGAAAGTATTGCGTCATTGAAAAGGCCTATAAAAGGCAAGCTGATTACAGGAGCCCTGTGTGCCTTCCAGTGTATCTTTGTGAACTTGTATTAAAGATGACTGTGAACCAGTAGCCGGGTGTCCGTTCCTCCTTTGTCCCAGTCTCAGTACCGGGGTCCACAGATGCCAAAGAACTTGATGAGACCCAGAAGGACCGTCTCTACAGTCCGCTTAAACTGAACAAGCGCAGCAATACGCGCTTAATGTGGGTAATAAGCGGACAAAAACCGCAACAAGCAACCTGCAAAAATTATTAGTGACTTTGGCCAAAAAGAAGCCCAAAGACACTTATAATAAGCGGACCTGTAGTGAAAGAAGATAATCAGCCATTCTCAGTGACAGAGCTGTTGGAGGTCAGGGTCTATCCGCGTGGCCACACTCTATTTTCATTTTCATGGCTCTAAGCATCGGTGTGTGGGTGGGTCTACCCTGTTGCCCTATATGCCAGTCCGAGCCTGGTCCCCGCCTGCAGCAGAAAGTGGTTTACCATTTAACATTGTCCGGAAGATGAATTGTAGAACCACTGGATTCCAGTCATGGTGGAATGTGCTCCTCAGCCCGCTGTAGTTTGGGAGAGAATGTGGGGTAGAGCAGGCTTACCCAGGGCTTTGGATGCCATGCACTGCAAGGCACACTTGTTCGCACAGCAGGATTTCTTTTTCTCATGTGAACTTCTGTCCATCTGGCTGCTTGCAAACTACTTTCATTTTCACACTATCATCTAGGGCTGCACATTAAAGGGAGTTTTCTTTGGATCCTAACCACTTTTTGGAAAAGAAGTTTGCTAAGGGCAAGGTTTAACCCTTCGGTGAGAAGCCTGTAAATGAAATCCTGTTAAAAAGGCATACGGGACTGACATGATATGATATATGTAGCGCTGTGCTGAAACTTGCTGCATGTGGCTAGTAAAGAGCACAGGATATGTGTGTGCTCTGTTACACACGTAGAGTGTAAAATGATAGAAACACAATTCCCGTGGGGGTGAGGACCACAAGTAAGCTATGCAGTCCCCATATTTAAGTCCTTTGAATGGTGGTGTTGAACAGCGGTGCAATGAAACCTATATTTTGGTGGGGGGGCTAATTGGTGATGGCAAGGGCCACTTTGGAAAATAGGTGGGGCAAGCTTTGAGGCTCTGCCCCCACTGTGCTACCCCCAACAGTCTGGTGTGGGGACCAACTATCGAATAGTATATTTTAAAGTGCAATGTTATACATAGAGGTGATGGAAGTCTTTCTTGAAAGTATCAGCTTTAAGGTTTAAATGCGTTTGTTCAAGGACATTGTTCTGAACACACACAGTAAAACTTTAACAGTGCTAGTTTCGGGGAAAGGCTTCACTCACCTCTCTGCCTAACAACGTGCAAGTGCACACATCCTGGGGTGCACCTAGGGTAAGATTTAGGCAGGGGCTAACCCGTCAAATGTTGGGAGAGGCCCTAACTTCAGAGATGGTGGGGGAATGAAAAACATACTGGTGTAGTGGCATCTAACTTCATTACTCATTGTAATGAGACAATTCTAGTGCAGCTTCAATGTTACAATCAGTTAACTCTCTCATTTGAGTCTGAAAACACCCACTTCTTGCAGACCCTGAAGGTCCTAGAAAGTGTGAAAATGGCAAATGGTGTGTAATGAAAGACTCAAATCATAGCTAGCATAATAGGACATAGCAGAGTGTGCAGCAGTACTCTGGACAGCCCAAGCAACTTCAGTGGCTGGGATCAACAGAGGAGAACATGTAATGTTGGTTCTACCACAGTTAATCCACCATACTAGAATCTCTGGTGCACTGACTGGATGGTGAGACTGCCTGTCAAATCAAGTTATACAAGACTGGTGGGGGCAAAGTGCAGCAATTATGCAATTCTAGGTGAAAGTATTGGGGCCACTAGCACAGGAGCACCAGGGTACCACAATTTGTCCCTACACTTATTAAAACTGCCCTATTGTAAGGGTGTAAACGTAATCACTTATAAGCACACCAATTTTTGCAGTTGAGGTCAGCGTGAGATTACATTATTTGCCTTGGATCAAATACTTACACTAAACAACGAAGCAGGGATTTTAACCCACTCTGCAATTTGGGCATGGCCACCTTCTTCCACACTTCACTTGGAAGAAATATTTAAGTTTTGGGTGTCAAGACCTACAATAATACTGTCCTATAGAGTTTACTTGCAAAATCCATAAAATTGCATAGTAAAGCATCTTGACAACATGTAAATCCTTATATGTGCTTAAGCAGCTTGTTGGGCCAAAATAATATCAGCGTACCTTCATTTTCCACATCCTGAATGGAAAACTATAGGATGCAAAAGGCAAAATATCTATTTACCCACTTTATTTTCAGCGCTTTAAGACTCAATAAAATAAGTTGTGTCATAAACTCACTTAGGTTTGGAGATTCGTCACAAACCTCCAGCGAGATGTTATGTACGGTTTTAATACCATTCACCTAAGGACATCAAAGCAAACTTTACTTTTTAACATATGAAGCTATTTGACATTATGGGTATGAACACAAGTTCAAAGGGTGCACGATTGTGTTGCTCGCTTTAACTGCCACCGAGTTGCAATGTGACGGGTGGTCTTTCAGTTGGAATTCACCATTATGCATAGGAAAGGCTCTGCTGCTGATGACAAAAGAAACGTGTTGTCAAGTTCATTAAGTAGCCTGTGTGTCTCAGGGGGGCTGCGACTCTGGGAAACGGGTAGTGCTTGATGAGCCGACAAAATAGAAGATTTGTCTGAGAAAAAACAAAATACGCCCAGAAGCATGTTCCTGATCCTTTGAACTGTTAAGGGGCATGGAAACCCTGAGCCCGCAGCTAACATTTCGGGGGTGTGGGATATTTTGACCCATGCCAATGTACCCCACTGCATAACTTACAAATGGGGAAAGAAACAGCCCAAAATGGATGCGCTGGCTCCTGTGCGCCAAATTCTGCAAAACCGCGTTTGGGTCACAACCAAGGAAAGGCTGCACCCCTGTCACACACAGTCAAAGTGGGGGTGAAAACAGACTCCTCACTGCAGGAGCATGCCAGTGGGCTTTGCCACATTCAACATGGAGCGAAACAGCAGAGGTGTGCTAAAAACCGAAAATGCCTTTTAAAATGTAGCTTTCCAACCTTCAAAGTGCTGTTTTGGACTAGATCCATTCATTTCCAGTGAATCATTGAAATTAAAAGGGTACTGAAATTACAGATCATCCTGTGTGGCTCAGAGGAGCCGGGACTCACTGACTGACAGCAGATAAGAAATGTATCTCATGAAAAACCAGCCCAGCAATATTTGTTTTAAGTTCCATGGGAAAAATGGGGCTAAAAATGGCAACATGTAACAATTTCAGCTGTGCAGAGAGAACTCCAAGCAAAGGCTGGATACATACATACAGACTGCAAAGAAATCCCAGCACTCAAGGGAAGAATTGGTGCTGAATAAAATGTGTGTGATGCAGAGGAAACTCTGATGTAAAGGACTCAGTTTAAATGTCCTTTCTCAGGAAGAAAGTGCAAAATCGCCTGTTTAAAGAATGTTCGTTGAAAGGCCTAATTCTGTAAGAAATGTCAAAGGATTGCTAATGTTAAGATCCACCTATGAACTATAGTCATTTATATGTTTTAATGAAAGATGTAGGTAACTTAAAGTTAAAACCCAGTCTTGAGTGAATTACCTATTTAATTCTGAGCTGACAGCCTCAGCTTGGGAATGGTTGACACCTCACTACTGGCAGGAAAGGCTTAATTGCTGTAGGGAGGTATTGCATACTCTGAACAAAGGACCTCATCAGACTTTCGTCTGTGGTCCCAGCCAAAGACAATAGCAGGCTTGAATACTCATCCCCACAGAGGAGGGGCAGGAAACTTCCCTCTCAAGGAGGAGGACCCCCACACTGATCAAAGGAATGTGACAGCTGTTGCCAGTTGAAAGAAAAGTTACAAAAAACTGCTAAAAACATTTGGTGGTTGTAATAGTACGGAAGAAAACCAAAACACTGAGTCCCATTTACCTGTGCCCTTATGTCCCGAGGTCAATAGTAAAGGAACAAGTGAAACCCCCTCATGGGATAATCTAGTCTCAAGTGCCAAACCGAAGCCTGAACACCAGGAGCAAACAGATATACACCAACTTGCAACATGGTGGGGTCGTGACTCGAACCCAAGAGATTGTTTTACGCTGAGGAATGAGCACTCGCATGAGTTGGCAGCCCTGCTGTGGGAGCCGCGCTCGCATAAGTCGGCAGCCCCGCTGCGGGAAACTAGTGAAATGCTGTGCTCGTATGAGTCGGCAGCCACAATACAGGAAGATAATGAAAGGCCAGGCTTACACAAGTCAGCAGCACCGCCGCGCTCACGCGAGTCAGCAGCCACGCTAGAAAAGGACAGAGAAACCGTGGCTAAGAAGGAACCTCAATCAATCCACCCACTATTAAAAACATACAAGGTTGGCAGCCTGCTAGAGACACCCACAAACGTACACACTTACCTGGGTCACTGGGGCTCAGCAAAGGCATGACGGGACCCAACAGCAGTCTCCTCCACAATGTCTCAAGAGGAAGGTGGCGGGGCTTGGAGGGGTATTTATAACATGGGAAGTAAAACAGTTCCTGATTGGCTGATGTGCACAGGGGGTATATAAATGTAACGCTCACCTGATTCCCGTAGAGGCGCCGGTCTTGACTGGGCGTATACCGTATCTTCAAAGGTGATGTGTAACACACAGCTGGCTCTTTGGGCTGGACCTCTGTGCACTGTATGTCTGACTAGAAGGGTAAGATGTCTGCAGATAGAAAATATGGGATTAAGGAACTGGGTTATTGAATGTCTCTCTCTTCTTCCCTTTCTCTTCTCCTGTAGAACCCCAAAGGTTAACGCTCTCACCATAGGTAAGTGAACGCCGTGCTCTCCATCTGCCTCGGGGCAGGGTGCTGTAACCAGTTTCTTCACTGGATAAGGGGAGCAGGCCTCTTGACTTCAGAGGACTGTTGTCCGTCGTTTACTGCACGAACAGTAAGTTTCGAGTAATTCTAATGTCTTTAAAGTCTTTAGTAATGATGTTTCTTGTTTTGCAGGGTTCCGGCGATGGCGGATGACGGGCTGAAGTGAGTTGAAGATGGAGCCGTGTGATGAATAGAAGCGCCTGGAAGCACGTAAGTAAGCGCTTGTTGCCCGCTTCACGATGCGCTCTAACTGTCTTTTTATTTTGCAGGTACAAATTCGGAGCGGCTGCAGGGTGCCGGAATACCCACTGGGTTAGATGTGGAAAGGAGTAATGGCACGTGAGTATTAAAGTTCCCCAATGTCTTTAAACGCACCTTGTTTTGTCTTTCAGATGCGGGATGCAGCGCCGAAGGCCTCCGGAGCGTGCGAAGAGTAGGTAAGCCTTTGTCTTTCAGATGCCGGAATGCAGCGCGAGGCGTTGGTGACAGCCGATGGACCAGGTAAGTGAAGAGCTGTCACTGAAGACCGTAATGCTAACCTGTTCTTTCTTGTCTTTATAGGTGTTGCTGAAGACTGGATTCAGGATGGTAAGCCTTTTTCCTTAGGCCCAGGATCAGATGCAGAAGACACGATGAGCGTTCTGCTGCAGAGGATGCAGAATAACGCAAAGCAAGATTCATCCATCGGGTGTGGTTTAAATAGCCTCCTGTAGTGCTTAGGTGTCTCCTTCCACAGCCACGCCTAGGTAAGAAAAGAGTTCCTGCTTTCCAGAAGAGTTCCAGTGTTCTAAATCTAGGGAGTGGCTCCTGCCCCACCCAACAGGAAAAGTAGTTCCAAACAGAAGAGGATCAGAGGCTCAACTGGCAGGCAAGTAAGCAGCATGGTCTGCTGCAGGTAAGTCCACCCAAGCATTATGAGCCTGGCGCTTCCAGGGCTGGGACTGGGCATATTTATGAGCCTGGTGCCACTGGCGCCAGGACTGGGTCCAAAAGGTCCCAATTGGGACTGGTTGGCACTCGGAACCTGGGTTATGGTTCTGCTTCCAAGGGAGTTGGGAAAACCCTGACCTTTTGGAAGCAGAGATCATGACAGTACCCCCCCTCAAGGCCCCTCCCAAACCGGGCTTCTCCGGGGGTTTTGGCTTGTCGGGAAATGTTCGGTGAAATCTTTTGATTAGGCGAGGAGCGTGGACATATTCAGCAGGTTCCCAGGATCTCTCTTGGGGGCCGTAGCCTTTCCAGTCAATTAGGTAAAATAGTTTAGATTTGGAGATCTTGGAGTCCAGAATGCTTTTGACTTCAAACTCGAGTTCTCCATCAACTAGGATAGGTTTTGGAGATGTAGTTAGTCGGGTTTGAGGTTGCACGGGTTTTAATAGAGAGACGTGGAAGACCGGATGTATCTTCATGTGTGGGGGCAAGTCCAACTTGACCACTACTGGGTTTACTATGGTAGTGATGGAATAGGGACCAAGGTATCTTGGGTTGAATGTGCGTGGCCCTTTTAGAGGTATATATTTGGTGGATAACCAGACTTGATCCCCTACTTGATATTGAGGGGCTTCCTTCCGATGTTGATCTGCTCCTTTCTTGTATTGTTCTTTAGCCCTTTGAAGGTGAGAAACAGCTTCCTTAAAGGCTTGGGTGATTGTAGAATGCAGGTAGTCTACTGCTGGTGTTTCAAGATCTTGGAGGGGATCCAACTCCGAGGTTCGAGGGTGACTGCTGTACAAAAGAAAAAACGGGGTTTTCCCAGTTCCCGAATGGACAGAGTTATTGTAGGCATATTCGGCTATCCAAAGGATGTCTTTCCAAGTTTTTTCAGTTTGTTGCAGCATGCAGCGTAAATACTGTTCCAGAGTTTGATTGGTCCTCTCGGTTTGTCCGTCGGTCTGAGGGTGGTGACTGGTCGATAGTCTCACATCAATTTGAGCCGACCGACAGCAACTTCGCCAAAAATGAGAAATAAATTGACTACCTCGATCCGAAATTAGAACCGAAGGAAAACTGTGCAGTCGGACGATGTTTTCGAGAAATTCTCGGGCCAGAGTTGCTGCTGTTGGCAAGCCTTTGAGCGGAATGAAATGCGCCATCTTGGAGAATAAGTCCACGATTACTAGAATCGTATTGTATCCGGAGCATGGAGGTAGATCGGTGATGAAGTCCATAGAAAGCGTATGCCAAGGGCGAGGTGGGATGTCAATAGGGCGTAAGAGGCCTGCTGGTCTTTCCTTTTAACTCTTGTTTTGGGCGCATACTCCACAGGACATTATAAAGTCTCTGATATCTTTTTTCCAAGACGGCCACCAGAAGTAGCGCTTGATCTTTTCTGAGGTCTTGGCCATACCGGGATGTCCTTCCATTAAAGAATCGTGATAACAAGAGATTACTTTTTTCTGTAAATCTGTGCTGGGTAGGTATAATCGTTCTTGGAAATACAATAAGTTGTCCTTTACTGCAAAGTCCTTTCCCTGCAGATGCCAATTCTGTATGTCTGCTGGAGTTACAAGTTGCCTGGCTTTATCCTTAACTTCCTCTATGGATTCTGTGGCGATTACACCCAGAATTCTTTGTTCGGGAATGATTGGTACAGGTTTAGGGTTGATCAAGTGTTCTTCCACTCCCATCTGAGAAAGGGCATCAGCTTTACCGTTCTTTGTACCAGGTCGATAGGTAATTATGAAGTCAAACTCGGCAAAGAATAATGCCCAACGGAGTTGTCTAGAGGATTGGGCTTTCGCGGTTTTCAAATATTGCAGGTTTCGGTGATCCGTAATCACAGTAACGGTGTGTCGGGCCCCCAGCAGATAATGCCGCCAAGCCTTAAAGGCAGACTTGATAGCCAGAAGTTCCTTGTCAGTAATCGTGTAATTGATTTCAGGAGGCGAGAATTTGCGGGACCAAAATGCCACGGGATGCAACTGATTGGTTACCGGGTCCTTTTGTGATAGAACTGCCCCCATGGCAAGGCTTGAAGCATCAGTTTCCACGATGTAGGGGAGTTCGGGGCGAGGGTGTTTTAAGATTGGTGCAGAGATAAATTTAGTCTTCAAATCCTGGAAAGCTTGTTCCGCCTCGGTAGACCATTCAAAACGTTTGTTTTTCTTTAACAAGGCAGTGATGGGCTGGACTATTCGAGAGAATTCGGGGATAAACCTGCGGTAAAAGTTAGCGAAGCCTAACATGCTTTGCACACCTTTTACGGAGGATGGTGATGGCCATTTGAGAACTGCATCGACCTTCTTTGAATCCATACGCACTCCGCCAGGTGATAATATGAATCCCAAGAATTCAACTTCAGTCACGTTGAAAACACATTTTTCCAACTTAGCGAAAAGTTTGTGTTGACGCAATCTTTCGAGGACCATTTTCACGTGTTTCCGATGTTCAGATTCCGATGAAGAATAAACGAGGATGTCGTCAATGTAAACAACAACACACACATCTATGAGCTCTCTGAGGACATCGTTCATAAAATATTGAAAGGCGGCCGGGGCATTGCAAAGTCCGAAGGGCATGACCTGATATTCAAATAGCCCATACTTGGTGCGGAAGGCCGTCTTCCATTCATCGCCCTCTTTTACTCGTACCAAGTGGTAAGCTCCTCTAAGATCCAGCTTTGTATACATGCATGCTTTTCTGACTTGGTCCAGGAGTTCAGGGATCACAGGTAACGGATATCTATTCTTAACGGTGATCTGGTTCAGGGAGCGATAATCTATACAAGTTCTAAGGTCTCCTTCCTTTTTTGGAACGAAGAACAAAGCTGAAGAAGCAGGGGACTTGGAAGGACGAATAAACCCATTTGCCAGGTATTGATCCAGGTATTGTCGAAGGTGAAGGTTCTCAGGCTCGGTGAGGGCATAAATTCTACTACAAGGAGGAGTAGATCCAGGTATCAGGTCTATCTGGCAGTCATAAGACCTATGAGGAGGTAGAGAGTTAGCCTGATCCTTCCGGAAAACATCTTGGTATTCTAGGTATTCGGGAGGTAACTGGGGAGTCTCTGAAGAAATTGCTGCCAGTGCAACACCAGGTGGAGGGTGACAAGTAGAGACACATTCTGGAAACTGGACCGTTCTTGCTCGCCAATCGATCAGAGGATTGTGTTTCTCTAACCAAGGTATTCCTAGAATAATCTGAAACTGAGGGGCCTTGATCACATCGAACACGATCTTCTCATGGTGTCCATCTTGACTTACTAGCGTCACCTCTTGAGTGGTATGCGTTACTGGCCCGGAGGCTATCTCCGTACCATCCACCGTAGTAATGACGTCCTTTACAGCCTTGGGACAAAGAGTTAGATTCATCCTCAAAACCATTTCATGATCCACATAATTGCCGATGGCACCGCTGTCGACGTAAGCTTCAATTGCATGTAATCGATCCGGATTATCAGGGCTAATGAGGACCATAGGTATCACGAAATGCGAGGTCACAGAACTGGTTTTCACGCTCGGCAAGAGGACCTTTATTCTTGTCGGGCGAGGTCGTTTCCCTGCTCAGAGTTTGTAACTTTGGTAACTGCAGCTCCTACTGCCTTCTTGGCAGGTTTCACCGGACAGTCTCGAAGAAAGTGCCCTGAGTTTCCGCAATAGAGGCATAATTGCAACTGTTTTCTCCTTTCCCGCTCCTTTTGTGTTAGAGGACCTTTCAGACCCCCTATTTGCATGGGTTCCCCGGAGTCTACTCCTTTGGAAGGAGTTGGCGGTTTGGAAAATACTCGAGCATCAAACTTGGAACGATCGGCCTTCCTGTTCTGCAGTCTGTGATCTATTTGAACGACTAAGTCTATATAGTCCGAACAATCTTGTGGGGGATTCACTACTTGGGCTAACACATCTTTGAGCTCTCCACGTAGACCTCTATAAAACAGCGTAATCCTTTTGTCCTCAGGCCATTGAGTTTCCACTATCAGTAGGTTGAAATATGCAATATAAGCCAAAAGGTCTTGATTACCTTGTCACAACGAAAGAAGCTCATTGTCCAAGGCCTGCCCCTGTGAATGTCTTGCGAACAGTTTTTCCATACTGAGCTGAAAAGCTTGAAAATCATGGAGGACCGGATCATCTTGATTTACTAGAGGGATCGACCAGTCTGCCGCATTGCCACTAAGGTACGAAAGCACGAAAGCTACTTTAGCTTGATCAGTTGGAAAGGCTGCTGGCCGGCATAAGAAATGCAACCGGCACTGATTGATAAATACTGCAAACCTCTTTGGGTCACCAGAAAATCGTTCGGGCGGAGCCAGAGGTACATTCCCAGGTAGGTTGATCTTCACTGGATTCATAGAGGATGTAGAAGGAAGATTTCCCCCAGATGCGGTTAACGGGGCCTGTCCGGCTTGTGACTGTAGCAATTGTCTAGCGAGATCATCTGTTCGCTCCTTGGAAATAATCAGTTCCCTTCTTAGAGCGTTCGTTTCCTGACGGGCTGCATGCACTTCTGCCCTTAGTTCCCCAAGTAACTGGGCTAGCTGGTCGGTATCCGAGGTTTCCATAGCGCCTGGACGGGAGTTTTGTGGTAGGCTTTGCGTTCTGTAACGCTCACCTGATTCCCGTAGAGGTGCCGGTCTTGACTGGGCGTATACCGTATCTTCAAAGGTGATGTGTAACACACGGCTGGCTCTTTGGGCTGGACCTCTGTGCACTGTATGTCTGACTAGAAGGGTAAGATGTCTGCAGATAGAAAATATGGGATTAAGGAACTGGGTTATTTAATGTCTCTCTCTTCTTCCCTTTCTCTTCTCCTGTAGAACCCCAAAGGTTAACGCTCTCACCTTAGGTAAGTGAACGCCGTGCTCTCCATCTGCCTCGGGGCAGGGTGCTGTAACCAGTTTCTTCACTGGATAAGGGGAGCAGGCCTCTTGACTTCAGAGGACTGCTGTCTGTCGTTTACTGCACGAACGGTAAGTTTCGAGTAATTCTAATGTCTTTAAAGTCTTTAGTAATGATGTTTCTTGTTTTGCAGGGTTCCGGTGATGGCGGATGACGGGCTGAAGTGAGTTGAAGATGGAGCCCGTGTGATGAATAGAAGCGCCTGGAAGCACGTAAGTAAGCGCTTGTTGCCCGCTTCACGATGCGCTCTAACTGTCTTTTTATTTTGCAGGTACAAGTTCGGAGCGGCTGCAGGGTGCCGGAATACCCACTGGGTTAGATGTGGAAAGGAGTAATGGCACGTGAGTATTAAAGTTCCCCAATGTCTTTAAACGCACCTTGTTTTGTCTTTCAGATGCGGGATGCAGCGCCGAAGGCCTCCGGAGCGTGCGAAGAGTTGGTAAGCTTTTGTCTTTCAGATGCCGGAATGCAGTGTGAAGACCTCCGGAGCGCACGAAGAGTAGGTAAGCCTTTGTCTTTCAGATGCCGGAATGCAGCGCGAGGCATTGGTGACAGCCGATGGACCAGGTAAGTGAAGAGCTGTCACTGAAGACCGTAATGCTAACCTGTTCTTTCTTGTCTTTATAGGTGTTGCTGAGGACTGGATTCAGGATGGTAAGCCTTTTTCCTTAGGCCCAGGATCAGATGCAGAAGACACGATGAGCGTTCTGCTGCAGAGGATGCAGAATAACGCAAAGCAAGATTCATCCATCGGGTGTGGTTTAAATAGCCTCCTGTAGTGCTTAGGTGTCTCCTTCCACAGCCACGCCTAGGTAAGAAAAGAGTTCCTGCTTTCCAGAAGAGTTCCAGTGTTCTGAATCTAGGGAGTGGCTCCTGCCCCACCCAACAGCAAAAGTAGTTCCAAACAGAAGAGGATCAGAGGCTCAACTGGCAGGCAAGTAAGCAGCATGGTCTGCTGCAGGTAAGTCCACCCAAGAATTATGAGCCCGGCGCTTCCAGCGCTGGGACTGGGCATATTTATGAGCCTGGTGCCACTGGCGCCAGGACTGGGTCCAAAAGGTCCCAATTGGGACTGGTTGGCACTCGGAACCTGGGTTATGGATCTGCTTCCAAGGGAGTTGGGAAAACCCTGACCTTTTGGAAGCAGAGATCATGACAATAAACCAGAGTCAATGGAAGAGATGTGTGTTCATTCTTCGTTTCATTGCAGAGCCAACCAGAAGTGGAGAGCGGAGATGCAGGAGGCTTATGGGCATACGAGGACTAAAAGGAGAAGACTATCCAGAGGTCCTTACTTTGTTCCCTGTAAAGAACCAGTAAAATGAAAAAGCAGGAGACAGAAGAATTAGAGAGAATTCTCTATGCATTTTTTTTTCTTTATGACCTTACATCTCATTTAAATTTGGACTTTGGTTGGTGAGCCAAATAAAGACAACATTTTTTTCCACTGAACCCTCTGCCTACCTTCTTGTCACACATTTTGGTGGCAGCGGTGGGATTCAAAACACGCCATGGAAGCAATCATTAAGGCGCTGGCAGACGGACAACAACAATTACAGCAGTTAGTACAGGTACATAGTCATCAAGCCCAGGCGGACCGCCAAGCAATACAGCAAGCACTACAATTGCAAGCAGCAACCCAGGATACTATAAAAAAAAGTCACGGAAGCGGTGGTGTCACACAGAGGGTCATCACCTGCCCCTTCTAGTGTGCTGCAGAAGTTTCAACCGGGGGATGATCCCGGATATTTTTTTACTAACTTTGAGCAGGTTGTCAGGAACTCCCAGTGGCTAGCCGAGAAATGGGGCCACTTTATAGCTCCCTTACTGACCGGATCCATGCAAGGAGCCTACCAGGTGGCATATCCGAATGGGGATACATCCTATGAGGATATAAAAAAAAAAACATCCTTGAAAGGATGGGAGTAGACGAGGAGGCATACCGCCAAGAACTCTAAGAAAGCAAACTCTGCAATGGCGAGACCCTGAGGCAGCTGTATTATCGGGTTCATAATTTGACGGACAAATGGTTAAAACCTGCCAACTGCACTATACAGGGAATAGTGGAGAAGGTAAAACTAGAACAATTTATAGATGCCCTCTCAAGTGCCATGCAAAAGTGGGTACGGCAACACCATCGGCCTACCCTCAGCGAAGCTATTGACATTGCCCCAGCCTTCCAAAAGGCAGGAGGAGCAAGGGTAATGCAGCTGGAAGGAACCAGAAATATCCATCTCAAACCAGCAGGAACGGCAGAGATTAAGCCTCCAAGAATGGAACCCAAAACAGGGGTATGGCCCAACAATAACAGACAGCCTCAATGTTTTGATTGTGGGGAATGGGGGCACATTGCCCAGTTCTGCCCAAGAAAACCTAAGGTAGAACCAATGGAAATCGGTTGTACCCAGAGTCGAGAGTTCCAAAGAAGACGGGAGCCGTACATGGAGGAGGTCCGAGTCGATGGAGTTCCCAGACAAGGTCTTCTTGACAGCGGAAGCGAAAAGACCGCCATCCGACCAGAAGTAAGTGTATCGGGCAACAGGGGGAACTGTGTAATTCCATTAAAATGTGTGCATGGGGATACAAAAACTTAAGCAGAACCAAAGCTGTGTATTGCTAAAGAGCAAGCCCAAATGCACTCCACAGGGAAAGAAGTCCCTATATAAAGGTAAATAGCTCAACTTGATTGGCACCGTATAGGCGGATTTCTGGGTACTGGAGTACCTAGTTGTATTCAAACACTTAATATTAAAAGGTAAATAGAAATTACTCATAAGCTAAAGGACATAACGTCTAAAACTTCAGTGGAGAATGTACATATACATCAGAGCCAAGATTATAGAAGCAACTCTTGAATTTTTAATCTGTCAAATCCAACGAGTTATTAGAAGCGATAGGATCATATTTACACAGTGTCTTCTATTAATCCATAGGGAATATATTGGTCCATGTAACATACAGTGTACAGAACCTTTATCAAGCATAGAAAACGCCTTACAACAACTGGCATTGTGTAAATCAGCGACAAATATTAAACAAATGTATCACTTCACACATCTAGAATCAATGGTTCAAAACAACATCAACTTCCAGTGGAAAAGTCCCCTTTTTTTAGAATGTTAGACAAAGGATGACCAACGCGTTTCGGTTCAGAGAACCATCTTCTGGGTATAGACTTTCACTGTTCCTATTTCACACCAATATTCATAACATGGACCCTGTAGGGTAATAAAGAAAGAGCACTATTCAGTCTAATGTCTTATATATCATGGAGTCTGTTAGGGTGATAGAGTGGATATAATACACTAACCTTGCTGATATGGAAGCGAGGCATCGAGTCAAAGAGCAGCCTTCTGGTGGACAAGCCACAGGACAGGGAGGAGATGGGATGCGGCCAACAGGGAATCTAAAATTAAGATCAAAGAGGACCCATATATCAAAAGCAGATACCAACCTCGCAGGGACAGTCTACTAGTTGGTACGGAAAACTGGAGCGAGAGACAGAGCATGTTGAAAAAATGCCATGTACACGGCGGAGCCGCGCCATGGGCAGTGATGTTTGTAAGCTGGATCCAGCGTAACCAGGAGGCTGTATTACAACCTCACAGGCATACGCGTGTCCATCATACAAAAGAGGGCTGAATTGCAAGTCCGGCGAAACCCGGTGGAAATGTAGCTAAATCATCTCGGAACGACAGAGCATGTTAAAAACATGGCATGTACACGGCGGAGCTGCGCCATGGGCAGTGATGTTTTTTAGCTGGATCCAGCGTAACCAGGAGGCTGTAACAACCTCACAGGCATATGTGCGTCCATCCGAAAAAGGGGGCGGAATAGCAAAACCGGAGAAGCCCGGTGGAAATTTAGCTACATTATCATGGAATACGGGTAAGAGTAACAAGCAACGTGTGCGCTGCTAAAATCTTACCTCTGTGTGCGAAAATCTCTGAGGAGTCTGGCCGCTACACAACGCGCGTTCAGACTGGAGAACAGCGTTATGCATCATCCTGGCAACCCGCGCATGCGCGCGGTTCACCAGGGCGACGTCCATCTTGGAGTGGGCAAGGGGAGGAGCTAGGAAACCACAGCAACGCGGCAAACACTAAGAGGGAGAAAGACCTCCAAGGAGAAAATAACTCCAGAAGCAAACGATGTATGAAAGCACAGCAGGGGGGCACAGGCGCAACCCACGAGGGACCGCAAGGTGCTCACAAGGTGCGTGTAAAAGGAATGGCAAGGTCGCGAGCGCGCATGGCAGCACAACCGCAGCTCGCAATGGAATTCAAGAGCGGGTAAAAAATGGTAAAAGGACAAATTACCCGAAAAGTGCAGGAAAATCCTGCAGGTCATCACAGGGACATAGTCCAAAGGGGCATAGGGTCCAACACAAGACTAAGTACAGTGCCAACGTGACACAACCCAGGGCACATAAGAGGGTGGCCGGAAGCGCCACTAGAATGGCAAAAGGACTCAAGGGGCACTGCATGTGAGAAGTGAGTGAAAGACAGTCTATTACCCCATGTGCGATATGAAGGGTTACATGTACTGGAAACAAATGGGTACATTGTAGTGATGAATCAAGCATACTTTCACATGAATCAATTAACACAGAGAAAAAATTGATAAAACATGAGTTCCACCATAGTAGACTGAACATGAAGGTTAGCAAGAAAGGTACATATTGACGGTGGACATGCTGGAGAAAATACTGTTGAGAAAAACATTAGTCACACCCTTACTGAGTGAAGTTTTGAGTCCTTCTATATCCTCATTCAGATTTTGTAGTGAGTGTGCTAATTCTTCAATAGTGAGGAGTATAAGATCAAGTGAGCACAATCTTGGTTCAATACTATACGGCCAAGAGGATACCAAGGGGCCTACGTGTCAACCTAGAGCCAACACTCTGCAAAGAGAACCCGACCTTTGACAAACTTTGGCATCAAATCCTTAACAAGTGCTCACTTGATCTTATACTCCTCACTATTGAGGAATTAGCGCATCGTATCAGTTATCCAAAACGGAACTACATGTCTTGAAAAAAGGCCTATCATTTGTCCCTAAGAACAACAGTACTCTCCTTCGTGAAAAAATAGATTTTTTCAAACTGATGCGTAAGTTGAAATTGAAGGTGTTGACTCATTGGAGGAGGACTCTACCACCAAAGCACCACACAGATTCTTAGAACTCAATCCCAAGAGTTCCTTCAATCCACCGGTACAGAACCACATCCTATCTACCTTCGAGAAGACTGTACTACAGGAGTTCAAGAGAATTCAGTTTCAAACCAACACACAAGACAACTTTACAGTAAGAGAACGCCAGACATTAAAACACTTGCTTGACAATCAAGATATTATTTTTAAACCAGCCGACAAAGGGGGATCCCTTGTACTAATGAATAAACGAGATTACATTGATGAAATTGAACGCCAACTGAACGACCTAGAGACCTACATGGAAGTACCCAAGAATCCAACTGAAGCAGTACGATCACTTATTAAGGTAGTACTTGATGAAGCAGAAGCCAATGATGTTATCTCAGAGAAAACATGACTCTTCCTTGAAAACAAACACCCTATTATACCTGTTATGTATATACTACCCAAAATAAATAAGAGACTAACTAACCCTCCAGGACGCCCTATTATAGCGGCTACAGATAGCCTCCTGGAACCATTGGCTCAGTACCTGGACAAGATTCTACAACCTTTAGTCCAGGAAACCACAACATATGTCAAGCATACTATGCACTTCTCGCACAAATTGAAAAATGTACAGTTTGTCCAGGGAGAGATGTCATGTTTAGTATGGACGTCGCATCGCTTTATACAAGCATCGTGCATGAAGCAGGCCTAGAAGAAATTGAATGGTTGTTGTTGCAATCTGATCAATGCAAGTTGGTACTGATGAATCATTTTTTCAAATTCCAGGAGTGTTTTTTTCTCCAAACATCCGGTACAAGCATGGGGGCAGCAATGAAACCCTGCTATGCCAATGCCTATATGTATTACCTCGAACTTGAAAATATTCTCACTTCTCCTAGGTGGATGAGACATCTTCCCCTCTACGTCAGATATATTGACGATATTTTCGGAATCTGGTCCGGGCCAGAAGACGAATTACACAACTTCCATGAAATGATGAATTCAATGCATCCACGGATCAAATTCACTACCGAGACAAGTGGCATCTCTATCCACTTTTTGGATGTTGAAATATATGTAGCTAACACCTATCTAGAGAACAGGATTTTCACACAAAAAACAGACAGAAACAGCCTGTTGCTCGCTAGAAGCTTCCACCCTAAGAGAACAGTTGACAGTGTGCCGTTCAGCCAATTTCTACGCTACAGAAGGATTATTTCGGAGAACATCGAATATGAACGTAAATCATTACTACTGGAGTACAAATTCAGGTCTAGAGGCTACAATCAGTCAAGAATAACAGATGTGGCGGAGAAAGTAAGAGGCACAGACCGAGAGACACTGTTGACTCCTAAGCCCCCTAAACCAGGAGAGCCGCTAGTTTACGTTACCACCTACTCTTTGCAGAGCATGAAGATTAAGAGGATCATCAAAAAGAATTGGGCAATGCTAGGAATGGACCCTCAGTAACAGCAACTTTTTCAGGAACTTCCTACCTTCGCCTACAGGAATAGTAGGTCGTTGCGCAAGCGTTTGGTCAAAGCGGAAGTACCATCTACCGGCACTCAGAATTTGTTTAAGGGAACTATTCCATGCTACAACTGCCAGCACTGCAGTAATATTATAAAAGGCAACAGTATACCACACCCTCATTCTGGCAAACCTATCTCACTCAGACATTCCTGCACGTGTGACGCCCAAAATGTAATTTATGCATTGAGATGCCCTTGCGGCCTGTACTACGTAGGTATGACCACCAGAAAAGTGAAAACAAGGTGGTCTGAACATAAATCCAATATCTGTACAAAAAGTTTAAGGTCCCCAGTCTCTTTACATTTTCTAGAAGCACGTCACACCACTGCACAACTGAAATGTGTCATCTTGGAGCAAGTGACAATGGGAAGTAGGGGTGGGGATGTTCAGCGGAAACTGTTACAACGAGAAATCCTATGGATTGAACTTTTGGACTCACTCAGCCCACGTGGCATGAACACTGAGTTCGATCTTATGTGTTTTGTGTAACTCCAAGAGACTTGAGCCTTGTTGATCCATACATGTGTGACTAATGTTTTTCTCGACAGTATTTTCTCCAGCATGTCCACTGTCAGTATGTACCTTTCTTGCTAACCTTCATGTTCAGTCTACTATGGTGGAACTCATGTTTTATAAATTTTTTCTCTGTGTTAATTGATCCATGTGAAGGTATGCTTGATTCATCACTACAATGTACCCATTTGTTTCCAGTACCTGTAGCCCTTCATATCGCACATAGACTAATAGACTACCTTTCACTTGCTTCTCACATGCAGTGCCCCTTGAGTCCTTTTGCCATTCTAGTGGCGCTTCCAGCCACCCTCTTATGTGCCCTGGGTTGTGTCACGTTGGCACTGTGCTTTCTCTTGTGTCAGAACCCTATGCCCCTTTGGACTATGTCCCTTTGATGACCTGCAGGATTTTCCTGCACTTTTCGGGTAATTTGTCCTTTTACCACTTTTTACCCACTCTTGAATTCCATTGCTCACGCGGTGGCCATCTGTTGTGGCTGCCCGTACTTACCCTCAAGCGCCATGGGGGCATCCCGCAGTCCTTTTTGAGCTGCGATTGTGCTGCCATTCGCATTTGCGACCTTGCCATTCCTTTTACACGCCCCATGTGAGCACATTGCGATCCCTCATGGGTTGCGCCTGTGCCCCCCTGCTGTGCTTTCATAGATCGTATGCTTCTGGAGTTATTTTCTCCTTGGAGTTATTTCTCCCTCTTAGTGTTTGCCACGCTGCCGTGGTTTCCTAGCTCCTCCCCTTGCCCACTCCAAGATGGACGTCACCCTGGCGAACCGCGTGCATGCGCGGGTTGCCAGGACGACGCATAATGCCGTTCTCCAGTCTGAACGCGCGTTGTGTAGCGCCCAGATTCCTCTGAGATTTTCGCACACAGAGGTAAGATTTTAGCAGCGCGCACGTTGCTTGTTACTCTTACCCGTATTCCATGATAATGTAGCTACATTTCCACCGGGCTTCTCCGGTTTTGCTATTCCGCCCCCTTTTTCGGATGGACGTGCGTATGCATGTGAGGTTTTTACAGCCTCCTGGTTACGCTGGATCCAGCTAACAAACATCACTGCCCATGGCGCGGCACCGCCGTGTACATGCCATGTTTTTAACATGCTCTGTCATTCCGAGATGGTTTAGCTACATTTCCACCGGGTTTCACCGGACTTGCAATTCTGCCCTCTTTTGTATGATGGACACGCGTATGCCTGTGAGGTTGTAATGCAGCCTCCTGGTTATGCTGGATCCAGCTTACAAACATCACTGCCCATGGCGCGGCTCTGCCGTGTACATGGCATTTTTTCAACATGCTCGGTCTCTCGCTCCAGTTTTCCGTACCAACTAGTAGACTGTCCCTGCGAGGTTGGTATCTGCTTTTGATATATGGGTCCTCTTTGATCTTAATTTTAGATTCCTTATTGGCCGCATCCCATCTCCTCCCTGTCCTGTGGCTTGTCCACCAGAAGGCTGCTCTTTGACTGGACGCCTCGCTTCCGTATCAGCAAGGTTAGTGTATTATATCCACTCTATCACCCTAACAGACTCCATGATATATAAGACATTAGACTGAATAGTGCTCTTTCTTTATTACCCTACAGGGTCCATGTTATGAATATTGGTGTGAAATAGGAACAGTGGAAGTCTATACCCTGAAGATGGTTCTCTGAACCGAAACGCGTTGGTCATCCTTTGTCTAACATTCTAAAAAAAGGGGACTTTTCCACTGGAAGTTGATGTTGTTTTGAACCATTGATTCTAGATGTGTGAAGTGATACATTTGTTTAATATTTGTTGCTGATTTAGACAATGCCAGTTGTTGAAAGGCATTTTCTATGCTTGATAAAGGTTCTGTACACTGTATGTTACATGAACCAATATATTCTCTATGGATTAATAGAGGACACTGTGTAAATTTGATCCTATCGCTTCTAATAACTCGTTGGATTTGACAGATTAAAAATTCAAGAGTTGCTTCTATAATCTTGGCTCTGATGTATATGTACATTCTCCACTGAAGTTTTAGACGTTATGTCCTTTAGCTTATGAGTAATTTCTATTTACCTTTTAATATTAAGTGTTTGAATACAACTAGGTACTCCAGTACCCAGAAATCTGCCTATACGGCGCCAATCAAGTTGAGCTATTTACCTTTATATAGGGACTTCTTTCCCTGTGGAGTGCATTTGGGCTTGCTCTGTAGCAATACACAGCTTTGGTTCTGCTCGATTTTCTCTGTCCCAAGTGGTCTTGTGACATACGCCCGCCTGCACCTGAAATTCTTATTATATTGTTCTCTAATCTTTGTTGTTACACATCCTTCTGCAATTTATTTGCTTTCCAAAATGTTTATGACTGTCTAAACTGTTCTTTGCATCCCATACCCCACTCGTGGATACCAAAACTGACCCTTCCAAACAGGTTACTATAGAGGTTAACTGGGTTAGTACACCTATGGAGGTTGCCATAATGCCACACAAACCAGCCCAGTGTTACTCGGAACGGACATATCTAGCTTTAAGGACTGTGTCACGGACACGGAGTGGTTAAAAAAGGCCCCATTTTACCTCATGTATATTAAGGAAGAAAGAGAGAGGGAACCCAAGAAAACAAGGAGGGAAATACGGGCTAAGAAAAGGAGAAGGCTGGAAAGGTTCAGTGGGTTAGTGGACTGGGTTCCCAAGGATAAAAGAGTGTCATTCAGAAGTGAAACCCTAACTGATCTGACCTTAAAGTATGTCCAGGAACAAGCTGGGAATGAGTCCAACAACACACAAGATTACCCCAGGTTCAAATGGGTAAGAGGGCTTCTATATAGAATTACAAAGAAAACAAATGAATCAGAGTTGGAACAATTGCTGGTACCTACCAGTTTCAGACCCTCCATAATTGGACTTGCTCATGATAACCGGACAGGAGGACATATGGCCCGAGAGAAAACCCAAGATTCGATTCTAAAGAGGTTCTATTGGCCAGGGGTATACAGAGAGGTGGCAAAATACTGCGAAGAGTGCTCAATCTGTCAGAAGACAAACCCAGTCAAACCTCTTTGTGCACCATTAAGACCAATGCCATTAATCAGGGAACCCTTCTTCCAGATTGGCATGGATTTGGTGGGTCCGTTGGAGCCCAGTAGTCACGGATACCAGTATCTTTTGGTAATAGTAGACTATGCCACAAGATATCCGGAAGTTTTTCCCATGAGGGGGACAAGTGAAGTACAAGTATGCAACCAACTGGTACCCTTCTTTGCCAGAGTGGGGATTCCATCGGAGATAGTGACTGATCAAGACCGGAATTTCACATCAGGAGTAATGCGCAGAGTCTGTCAACAGCTGCAAATTAAACAAATACGCACCTCAATATATCATCCCCAAACTGATGGCTTGGTAGAGCGCTACAACAAGACAATCAAGCTAATGCTGAAAAAAGTAACGGCCCCTACAGGAAAGGACTGGGACAGAGCTGTTACATGGGTGCTTATGATGCTGAGAGACCACGCAGTCATCAACAGGGTTTTCCCCATTTGAATTATTGTTTGGGCACCGTCCGAGAACTGTTTTAGACGTTGCCAGAGAGGAATGGGAAGAGGAAGAGGAAGCCACCACCCTGATAGACTACGTAATAGAACTGAGGAATAATTTGTCTAAATTGAGAGAGCTGGCCCATGAAAACCTAGGAAGGTTGCAGGTGGCACAGGAAAAATATAACATGAAGACCAGGGTCCGCAGCTTTAAAATAGGGGACAAAGTGCTAGTGCTATGACCCACAAGTCATAACAAGATGTTGGCCCAGTGGAGAGGACCATATAAAATAACAGCAGTTTTGGGTCCAGTGAATTATTTGGTAGAGCAACCAGATCGCAGAGAGAAAACCCAGAACTACCACAAAAATCTACTTAAAGAATGGAAAGAACCTGAAGAATGTACCGCCAACATCCAGGTGGCTTCTCGGGAAGAACAGGAACCAGCCTTCAGTGCAGTCAAGTGGGGTTCCCAATTAACCTCAGAGGAAAAAAGGAACTGGAAGACCAACTTAGTACGCTAAGGAATGTATTCTCATTTTTTCCGGGACGAACATCCTTGGTAGAACACAAAATAGAAACAGAACCGGGACAAATTGTGAGGATACGTCCATATCGCCTTCCTGAGTCTAAAAGGACCTCTGTGCAAGCTCAAGTAGAGGAAATGTTGAGGCTAGGAGTAATAGAACCTTCATGTAGCCGTTGGTCATCCCCGATTGTACTGGTTCCAAAGCCCAATGGAAGTATCCGGTTTTGCATGGATTATAGGAAGCTGAATTCGATCTCAACATTCCAAGCTTACCCAATGCTTCACATAGAGGAACTCATTGAACAGTTAGGTTCCGCCCGGTTCATCAGTACCATAGATTTGACAAAAGGGTACTGGCAGATTCTTTTGAGGTCAGAGGATAAAATAAAAACAGCCTTCTCAACCCCTTCAGTACTCTACCAATTTACGGTACTACCGTTCGGCTTACATGTGGCACCAGCAACGTTTCAAGCATTGATGAATAGAATACTAGCTCCACACTGTCACTATAGTTCAGCCTACTTAGATGACATAGTAGTGTACATCCGAACCTGGAAGGAGCATCTGGAGCATCTCACTGCTGTGATCAAAGCACTGGAATTAGCCGGGTTGAAAATAAATCCCAAGAAAACCCTACTAGGAGCCAACCAGACCAGGCTCACCTGATATCCACGGGGACGCGACTCAGCCGGTCCAGCCTTTGACCACTTCGAACCCTTCCCTGGACTTGCTGAACCAAGCACTGGGCCTGAAACACAGTATTATCAGAGGTCAATTCCCTATTGGTCTTGCTTGTCTGGCCCCCCTTTTCTTCCCTGGGTCCCAACCTTCTCCCGAACCTCTCCTCACCTTGTTTTTTGATGTGGGGCGCTCTCCGTCCTGCCTTCGATGCAGGGGTCTGTTGGGTGATGCGGGCTGGAGGGTGCCTAGTTGCTTCACTGGCACGGGCCCGGCGGACAGGGTTTGCTGCAGCTTAAGCCTGACCGGTAATTGGAATGCGTCTTACAAAGGTTCTGATGGCTCTAGTCCCTTTAATACTGTGTCTTTCTTTCCTTAGGTGATGAAGGTCTTGAGGATGGTGATGCGCTGCTAAAGTAAGTAGGAATGCGGAGCGTGATGCTTATTGGCTTCTTTAGCACTAACCAATGTTCGTCTTTTCCGTGTCCTTTTAGGTGCCGCAGTAACCCAGCATGGAAGCGAGCTGAGGAGATGAGCTGCGGTGAGAAAGCACGATGTGCGGCGCCTCTTAAATGTTTTGCGCTAACCTGATGTGTCTTTTCCCCTTTTTCAGATCGGCGGGATACTCCGGAGCAGAAGTTGTCTGATCGACGGGAGTTCAGGTAAGGATTAAACTCTATTTGCAAATTTTGAGAGAGCTAAGTATAGCAGAATGCTTACTAACGTTTTTCTTCTGTTCTTCTCACCTTTGGTAGGGCACGGCGTGGCAAGATGGAGATGACTCTGCCATAGGAATCCGCAAGACTGGGAAGAGCTGGACAGAAGTTGGTTGCTCTTCGAGGTGAGTATTGGCAACAAAGTTCTTAGTCTTGCAGGTGCGCTGGCGCTGAAGAAAGAAGTGGGCCTCTTCAGGAGATCCAAGCACGGTGAGTGTCACGCTGCAGGTGCAGAGAAACACAAAGCATGTTTCTCAGGCCGGGTGTGCTTTAAATAGTCTGTAGGTATCCCAGGTATCCCTGGGCTGAGCCACACCCGAAAGACTAGACCGCTCATCCAGTTCAAGGAAATTAATTACATGGGGGCATCCATTGCCCCATAATATATTGCAAGTCCAATACTAAGTGGATCGCAGGACTGTGTGTGAGCTTGGTGCCAAAGGCGCCAGGTCTGAGTCCAAGTAGGTATCTGGGGAGATGGAGAGGCCCTTAGGGGCCGACTAGGTGGCCGTGACCTGGCTCCAGCCTGATATGCTGGGGGCAGGAATCGTGACACTGGGGTATCTAGTAGGAAACAGAGTTATCAGACCACAAATGGACAAAGTAGAGGCTATTATGATGCTTCCAATGCCTAGCAACAGGAAACAAGTAAGAGCCTTTTTGGGGTTTCTTGGTTATTACAGGAGGTTCATTCCTCTATTTTCAGAAATCGCCAGTCCACTGACAGAAACCCTCCTCCTGTAATGTGGTTCCTCACATTACAGGAATATTGTTTTTAGACAAAGCACAAACCCTCTGTATTTCAGTTAATTCTGGACTATCTGTCAAGATGTATTGATCGACCCGAACGGTTCAATCCTTCGGGGGGCATGTGTAATAGTCTGGAAGAAAACCAAAACACTGAGTCCCATTTACCTGTGCCCTTATGTCCCGAGGTCAATAGTAAAGGAACAAGTGAAACCCTCTCATGGGATAATCCAGTCTCAAGTGCAAACCGGAAGCCTGAACACCAAGAACAAACGGATATACACCAACTTGGAACATTGCGGGGTCGTGACTCGAACCCAAGATATTGTTTTACTCCAAGGAACTAGCACTCGCATCAGTCGGCAGCCCCGCTGCGGGAGCCACGCTCGCATGAGTCGGCAGCCCCACTGCAGGAAACTAGTGAAACGCCATGCTCGCATGAGTCGGCAGCCACAATACAGGAAGATAATGAAAAGCCGGGTTTACACAAGTCGGCAGCGCCGCCGCGCTCACGCGAGTCAGCAGCCACACTAGCAAAGGACAAAGAAACCGTGGCTAAGAAGGAACCTCAATCAAACCACCCACTATTAAAAACATACAAGGCTGGCAGCCTCCTAGAGACACCAACAAACAAACACACTTACCTGGGTCACTGGGGCTCAGCAAAGGCAGGACGGGACCCAACAGCAGTCTCCTCCACAAAGTCTCAAGAGGAAGGGGGCGGGGCTTGAAGGGGTATTTATAACATGGGAAGTAAAACATTTCCTGATTGGCTGAGGTGCACGGGGGTATATAAACCAGAGTCAATGGAAGAGATGTGTGTTCATTCTTCGTTTCGTTGCAGAACCAACCAGAAGTGGAGAGCGGAGATGCAGGAGGCTTATGGGCATTCGAGGACTAAAAGGAGAAGACTATCCAGAGGTCCTTACTTCGTTCCCTGCAAAGAACCAGGACAAAGAAACAGCAGGAGACAGAAGAATTAGAGAGAATTCTCTATGCATTTTTTTTTCTTTATGACCTTATATCTCATTTAAATTTGGACTTTGGTTGGTGAGCCAAATAAAGACAACATTTTTTTTCAACTGAACCATCTGCCTACCTTCTTGTCACAGTGGTTAAATGCCTATTTGTAATTAAGCTTTAAACACCTTTAACTTTGCCACATGAAGGAAGATAAATCTACAAGTTGGGTATTGTAAATCTAATTTTATGCTCTTTCTTTGAAGACGTGATTGAACCTGGTACTGCATAAGAAACAAAAGTTATAAAGAAACACTAATTGCGCCAAGACTATTAATGCTGCAAATCTAATATTGTATACCCGTGTTCTAGGGGTGATTGCACAGATATGTACCGAATTAGGAATTGTTAGGCCAAACCTTTATGATTAAAATTGGCAAAATTCCACAGAAAGACAAAACCAGCTCTCACTGACGTGGGAGTTGGATGTAAATGTAACCCATAAAATATGTAATGCATGTGTCCGATTTTAAGTATAGAGATTTGTATTTGTGGGAAAGTTACATTTTGGTCAAAATCACTGTAGGTCAGAGGTCTTCAAAATGTGGTGTGCACCCGGGGCGCATCCCAGGGGCGTGGGGGGTGCGAGAGCCCAGCATGAAATGCAGCTCACATGGTCCGACCATAAAACGGCCTTAGGCACCAATGAAAAAGTGGCCAGCGGTTGCAAATGGATATTCAGTCCTTTCGTCACTGACTGTTTGAATAGTACCCATGGGGGTGTTTTTTGTTCAAATGTAAACAAATTGTGGTATTTAAAGAATGTTTATTCAGCAATAATGGTCAAAACTACTAGCCGCATAGTGAAGTAACTCCTCAAACTCGCCCACATTGCCCAAAAAAGTGGCCCATTTTGACTGGCCTACACTAGCATTTTGCAGTTTATTGTACGGTCATCGCCCTATTGCCCTATAGGCCAGTCCAAGTCTGGTGACTCATCCATAATGGGTGAGGGGGCGTCCACCCACTGGCACCCTTACCCATTATGGAGGAGCCGACGAGCCAGCCCAGTGAAACACTGAGCACTCCCTCAGCTGCTTTTTCCAGCTGAGGGAGTGCTCCTGGTCTGGCTGATCTGTCAACGGGAAACACTGTTTGCCTTTGACAGTTCAGTTACCCAGCCGCATATGATCACTGAGCCATGCAACGCAGGGGGTGTTTTGCTTCGCCAGCCTTGCATAGCTCATTGGAAATGTTGACTGGGGCACTGCATGTATGTATGTGCGAGAGGGTGCTCCTGCCCTCCTCGCACATACGGGCAGAGCAAGCTGGAGCAGGGCATTTTAGCAACCACGCGCAGGCCGCTGCAGAAGGTACATTAATGGGGATTTATTTTTTATTCAAATATGTGTATGGATGCGTGTATGATTGTGTTATGGGACTGTGCTGGGAGCAGCATTGGCGGGAGCACTGGGATAGTGGTGGGAGCAGGGTGGGGAGAGGCTATGGTCTGTACTGGGTGTAGAGTGCAGTGATGGAGCACAAAAGTTAATCTGGCACATTTGGGGGGCCCGGCGTGCCCAAATTTTGCTCAGGGTTGCCCAAGCCAAAAAAGTTTGAAGACCACTGCTGTAGGTGTTTCCCAAGGCGCATCATGAATATGAGAGCCCTTTCTGTCTTCAAAACAGAAAAAAGCAAGTGCCTTTGACCTATCACAGCATTGTGGGTGTGGATTGTAAGTCTGCCCCTACCATAAACCTAGTGATGTCACTTGGCATGATAAGTAAGGGAACCTCACAACACACAGACACACACTGATTCCTAACTCCACCCTGATTTCTGCGTGATGCCCTGTTTCAGAATTCTTCATCTTGTCCCGATTCCAGAATTCTTTGAAAAGCCAAGGCCTCAGCATTTTCTGAACTCCTTTCAGCTAGGCCCATATCCTGAAGCCATCCAAAAACTTAATAAGGGAAATAATTCTAATCCAGTCTGTCTTGCTACCATTCATGCTTGCCTGCTGAATCTCGCCATTCCACTGATCTAGAGTGTTCAGTGACCAGGAGGGCCAATCCAATCCAGCCTGATTCCTGGTCCAGTGTAACCTGGGGGTATTTTGATAAGGGTGTGATATGAGTGGTATATCACTCAGAATATTGAACCTATAGATACAATAAATAAGTATTTCATTGGTGCATTACACGCTAGGCGAGACCCGGGTGTATTGCCTGATTGAAATCCTTAACAACGGGGAGGGGAAGGAAACCTTCAGCCCGGTCAGCTCAATGACGTTGCGCTCCTGCTGTTGTATGATATTCCGCATCAGTTGATACTAGTTCCCATCCAAGAAATTGACCATTGGTTGTTAGGGCCATTTCTCAGATGGAAATAGCTGCTTCAGTGTGAGTAGGCTAGTTCCCATTAGAGAAATTGCCCTTTGTGCCCAGAGTGGCCTAGTCCTGCATAATAATGGGGTTTAGCTTACTCACACTGAGAAGGCTGGTTCCCATTAGAGAAATTTCCCTTTTTGCTCCCCTAGTGGTCAGGTCCTGCATAATAATGGGGTTTAGCTTACTCACATTGAGAAGGCTAGTTCCCATTACAGAAATTGCTTTTTTTACCCCTAGTGGTCAAGTCCTGCATAATAATGGGTTTTAGCTTACTCACATTGAGAAGGCTAGTTCCGATTAGAGAAATGGCCCTTTTTACCCCTAGTGGTCAAGTCCTGCATAATGATGGGTTTTAAGATCGGAGGGCCGTTTCTGTAATGGGAAATAGCTGCTTCAGTGTGAGTGGGCTGGTTACCATTAGACAAGAGGACCTTTCTGCCTCTCCAGGTCGGAGGGCAGCTTCTCTAATGGGAAATAAATTGCTGCTTCAGTGTGAGTGGGCTAGTTCCCATTAGACGAGAGGACCTTGCTGCCTCTCCAGGTCAGAGGGCCATTTCTCCAAAGGAAAATAGCTGCTTTAGTGTAAGTGGGCTAGATCCTATTAGACGAGGAGACCTTTCTGTCTCTCCAGGTCGGAGGGTAATAGCTGCTTCAGTATTAGTGGGCTAGGTCCCATTTGACGAAGGGACCTTTCTGCCTCTCCAGGTCACAGGGCCGTTTCTCTAATGGGAAATAGCTGCTTCAGTGTGAGTGGGCTAGTTCCCATTAGACGAGAGGACCTTTCTGCATCTCCAGGTCAGAGGGCTGTTTCTCTAATGTTAAATAAATAGCTGCTTTAGTGTGAATAGGCTAGTTCCCATTAGACCAGATGACCTTTCTGCCTCTCCAGGTCGTAAGGACGTTCCTCTAAAGGAAAATAGCTGCTTCAGTGTGAGTGGGCTAGTTCCCATTAGACGAGAGGACCTTTCTGCCTCTCCAGTTCGGAGGGATGTTTCTCTAATAGGAAATAGCTGCTTCAGTGTGAGTGGGCTAGTTCCCATTAGTCGAGGGGACCTTTCTGCCTCTCAAGGTCAGAGGGCCGTTTCTCTAATGGGAAATAGCTGCTTCAGTGTGAGTGGGCTAGTTCCCATTAGACAAGAGGACCTTTCTGCCTCTCCAGGTCGGAGGGCTGTTTCTCTAATGGGAAATAGCTGCTTCAGTGTCAGTAGGCAAGTTCCCATTCGAAGAGGGGACCTCTTGCTCCCCTGTTGATTATCAACTTGTGCCGAATGTAGTTTTTCTGATAATGTGCAAAATAACACTTTTAGCAAAATGTATTGCTCGCCAAGAGTGCACGGACAGAGCAGAGCAAATACTTTGAACGCAGGTAGACAGAATAATAACTCACAACCAGACATGCAGTTAGCAAAATAATGAGCACTTATACGGCTATTTATTCATAGTTAAGCATACATAAGCAACAAGTGATAACACAGAAATAAATCACAGAAAATATAGTGAATTAAAGAGAATGAAAGAGAATACATCACCATGGGCGTAACTGAATCCCTCATCTCTATCTGTAATAGTCCTGGAGCTCTGGCTGGCCTGTGTTACAGCTTCTCCCTCTGGGAAAGGTTGGGGACCCTGCCGGGGCTCCCAGGGAGTACTGCTGCACTTGAGGATGGTAGACACACATGGTAGAGTCGTCCAAGGCCATGGACATCACCCCCGACCATCCGGGAGCTCTGGCTAGGCAGCATTACAGAATGTCCCTCAGGGAACGGATGAGGACCCTGCCGGGGCTCCTTAGGACTGCTGTTGGACTTGGGGACAGTCGACACTTTTTTCACCCAGGTAGGTGCACCCACACATCTGTTTTCATCCAGACACCTGGGGGAATGTGGGAAGGTAGGACATGTGTTGTTGGCAGTATGTTTCAGTAGTTTCCAGGTGGGAAATGTCTGTAAATTGTGTTTTTTTCCTTATATTTCAGACTTTGCCAGGCTTTTGGGTAATAAATTCTAGTGCGATTCGGGCAAGTCAGACCTCTGTGGATTCCCACAGGAGTTTTCTCTCCCGAAACACTTACCAGTGGTTTAGCCTTTTCCCTTTGCGCCCAGGTAGGTGCACCCACACATGTGAGGTAGTTTTCATCAGGACACCTGTGGGGACACGGGAAGGTACGACATGTGTTGTTGGCATTGTGTTTCGGTGGATTGGAGGTGGGAAATGTCTGAAAATTGTTTTTCCACCTACATTTTGGACTTTGCTGGGGCTTGTCAGTAATCAAAGCTGCGCTGCCGAAACACTTGGGGTTACCAGTGGTTTAGCCTTTTGCCCTTGCGCCGAGGTAAGTGCACCCCCACATGTCAGGTACTGTTTTCATTGGGACACCTGTGGGAAGGTAGGAAATTTGTTTTCTCTTGGTTTTCATGACGTTTTCATACATTTGCTACTGCACTTTGTTACCCAACCCTTTCATTTCCCAAATATGACCTATATTTAGTTGCTGATTTAGGCACTCTACGCTTTTTTAACCCGCACAAATCAACTACCCTTCAAACGGTCTGATTGTGCTCTTTCAGAAATTGTATGCTTGCCATTCCTCACATTTGTTTTCCTTATTTACACATGCTAAGTACATCAGTTTAGGCCATCAGCATAAAAATCCTGTGCACCATAGCTCAGTGTTTGGCTTGTGGAATTACTTCTTTTGTGAAACAATACAAAAAATGTGTGTTTTCCTAACTGGAAGAGTCATGGGAATGTAGCGGGGCATTGCTTTTCTCAATATTAACAGAAGCCATTACCTTACAGGTCCAACCATGTCCAGAACATACCATTATTATTGGTCAATTTTCCAATTTTTACCCAAACTATAGGAATTTTCCCTACATAGTTGTTGCCCGACCTGCGCAAATTCCTATCCTAAAATTGTGTCTACTTTTCAGAAATGTGTGCCTTTCTGTATTTTAATTCAGCTTTCCTACCCTCCTCTTCCATTCCATGCACGTATGGACTATTGCGAAAAAGGGTAAAATCGGCTACCATTCACAAAATTGATGGTAACCTTATAAAAATATATATATATTGGTTTGCACTCAACCTGCTCTTGAAAGCCTGGAAAATGTCAAATTCAGCAGCACAGCAAACCATTTGTCCCTAGCTCTTACAAGGAAAAAACAAAAGGCGTCTTTGTACATCATTTTATTGGAATTTTCTCATGTGCTCCCTTTTTGGTAATTTTCTCTCAACCCCATACAGAAAGCTAGGATTCCTTGGTGGAGTTATGACCACCTACAGGTAGGAAGAAAGGGGGCCAAATTTGGCCCAGATATCACATGTAACAAAAAACATACAAGGGATTGAATGGTGACATAACGAAACCACCCAAAAAGTGTTTGGGGCGAGGCGGTCAGAGGGGGCACGGGGAACCACTGGCAGTTAAGGGGTTAAAAACAAATAACACATTAATGTTAAAGGATATTCGGACCACGCTCCATCAGCACCGGAGAGGTCCCCTGCCGCTCTAGCGGCTCTGAAAAAAAGGGAGGGGGGTGAGTTAGTGGGAATGAGCTGGAAAAGTGCAAGGGAGCAGTGATGTGCTGTTGGCAGCCTCAACCCGGTAACTCCGTTGGCTGGGCTTGGGGCATTTTCAAGTCAGTAGCTGTCGTGTGCTGTTGTGCGAGTCTATGTGTGGTTTGTTTTGTTGTTGCAGTATAGTGAGGTTTGTGCAGATTGTTGTGTTATAGACATATGGTTGTGTTTGGTTAGAGTTTGAGAGGTATATGCATAGGGGTGAAATTGTTAGTGGATTGGTTACTTAGGCAAAGGCTAACAATCACAGTTCCATCCAAGTGTGGCACATGCCGATACCCACAATCCCATCCAGACGCGACCCCGGCTAATGCCCACGACCATGTCCAGGTGTGGCACATGCCAACACCCACTACTCCATCCAGGTGTGGCACACGACATCCACGATGCCATCCATATGCAACATCGGCCAACGTCCTTGATTGCGTCCAGGTGAGGCACCTGCCAACATCCAGAATTCTATCCAAGTGCGGCACGTGCCAACAACCACAATTCCATCCAAGCGTGGCACCTGAAAATGATCACAACCCCATCCGAGTGTGGTACATGCCAACATCCACAACTCCGTCCAAGTGCAGCACATACCGACATTCACAATCCCATCCAGTCGCATCACCGGCCAGTGTTCACAACTCCATCCAAGTGCGGCACGTGCCAACAACCATGATTCCATCCGGTTGCGGAACATGGCACCATTCACAACTACATCCAAGCGCAGCACATGCCAACATTCACAATCCCAACCAGATGCGACACCAGCTAATGCGTGCATGCGCAGCACCTGCCATCACTCACAAGTCCATCCTGGCCTAGTCCATGTCAATGTCCACAACTCAGTTCAAGTGTGGCAGCTGCCAACATCCACTCAACTCAGTTCAAGTATGGTATCTGGTAGCATTTAAGGAACGGGTGAGCTTGTAGTGGGGGTTTGCCAGGGGAGCTGATTCTGTCTTTAAGAGATGATACTTGCGTCCTATGTGATCTAGCGTCGTCTCTCTTGCAATTGTGGGGGTTTACTTGGTCAAATCTTGGTGTTTGTCAGTGTCATTCTAAAATCTGTAATCCTGTTCTTTTTGTCTCCTGTTTGATCGTTTAGTTTTTCAGTTTGAAATTGCAGTGTTGAAGAGCCAGGTTTTTAGTAGTTTTGTGAATTGTAGGTGGTCTTTGATGTTTCTTATTCCTTTCGGGATGTTGTTCCAGGTTTTTGCAGCTAGGTGGGAGAAGGAGGAGCCTCCTAGTTTTTTCTTGAGGTACGGTTTTTGTTCCAGGCAGATTTTGTTGCTTGATCTGAGAAGTCTCGTTGGGTTGTAGATTGTTATTTTCTTTTGTAGAAATTCTGTTCCTTGTCCGCTGATTGCCCTGTTTGTGATGCACATTGTTTTGAAGGTGATGCAATGTTTGATTGGGAGCCAGTGTAGTATTTTTAGCACTGGGGTGAAGTGGTCTCTTCTGGATAGTTTGAGAAGTCTGGCTGCTGAATTTTGGATGCGTTGTAGTTTCTTCATTAGGTATTCTGGCATCCCGAGATAGAGACTGTTTGCGTCGTCGATTCTTGACATGATGAGGGCAACGATTTTGAGTGTTTTGTGGGTGAACGAGAGGAAAGGTAGGATTATTCTTGTTGTGTGAAGGAGGAAGAAGCATTTCTTGACTATTGCATTTATTTGTGGTTCTAAAGTTAGGGTGTTGTCCATCACCACTCCCAGATTTTTTACTACCTTAGATGGAGTAGAAGCTGTTCCCATTTCCGTCGGCCACGGAATGTATGTGTTCTCTTGGTTATTGAATATAATCATGATTTCTGTCTTTCCTGGGTTGATCTTCAAGTTGTTGGTGCTCATCCAGTTAAAGGCTTCTTTTAGACACTCGATTAGGGTTGAGTGATTGGCTTGAGTGTCTTCGCTTTTGTAGATTTGAATATCATCTGCGTATTGTAATGTGGTATTTTTTGACGATTCTGATTATTGGAATCTGGTAGATGTTGAAGTATAGCAGTGATAGTGAGTGTCCTTGTGGTACTTCACAGTCATTAACTTGTGGAGTAGATTTGAAGGGTTTTAGCCATACAGTTTCTGTTCTGCCTGCTAGGAATGATTTAATCCAGCGTAGTGCCATGTTTGTTATGCCTATGCCTTCCAGTCTTTTGGTTAAGGTGTCATGGCTAACTGTGTCGAAGGCTGCGGAGAGGTCGAGCAAAATCAAAGCAGAGGTTGTGTTGGAGTCTGCGTTTGTTTTTACGTCGTCCCAGATGGATAGTAGTGCTGATTCTGTTCCTCTTGCGGGTCTGAAACCGATTTGTGCTTGGTCTAGCAGATGGTGTTTTTTAACATGTTCTTGGGTTAATTTGTATACATACGTTTCTAGGAGTTTTGCCGGGTAGGGAATGTTTGAAATTGGTCTGTAGTTGGAGAAGTCTTCGACCTCGCTACTTGTGATTTTTAGAAGTGGTTTGATGTATGCTGCTGTGAAGGATATTGGTACTGTTCCTGTTGCGAGAGATTTAGGAAGTGTCTGTAGTATTCTAATGGCGTTCCTTGCGCAAGGATTGATTTGTAGATATCGCAGGGGCAGGGATCCATAAGTGATCTTGCTGGATTTAACCAGCTTGCCAAAAGCCTCTGCTGAAATTTCAGGAAAGTTTCGGAGTTTGTGCTGTGGCTCTTCTTTAGATCCAGTTAGTTGAGTGTTATGGTTGGTTGGTCTGTTTTGTATGATTTGTCGGATGTCGTTGATTTTGTTCTTGAAATGGTTGGCCAAGTCGTTGCAGAGTTTTTCTCAGGGGGTTGGAGTGTTGTCACAGCCAGGTGGGTTTCTCATTTTTTTAATGATGTTGACCATTTCTTTATGTGTGTTGCTGGCATTGGTGATTCTGTCATCATAATGCCTTCTCTTCGCCTTCTGCATTTCCTTCTTGTAGGTGCGGATTTGTTTCTGGAACATTATTTTCTTGTCTTGATTGCATTCTATTCCCCATTCAAATTCCATCTTTTTGTTGCCCTTTTTCATGGTGATTAGTAGCGGGGTGAACCATTTTGCGTTGGCCCTTTTTTCTGAGGGGGTGAATGCTTTTTCCAGGGCAATATTTTCTTTTGTATCAGCGATCCATTTGTGGAATAGTTCAGCTTTCCTGTCTAGGTCAGCCAGCTCTAGTTCTGTAGTTTGTCATCTCCAGTTGTCCCATTAGGTTGCTTGCTTTGACGTTTTTCCAGTTCCTTTTTGTGATGGTTGTGAGCTTGGGGGGCTGGATGTGAACTTGGGTTGGTAGTGTGGTCACAAATGGAATGATGAGATTGTCGCTCCAAGGTATTTGTATTGGTGGTGCCATGCTGATGATTTTTTCCTTGGTGAAGATTGTGTTGAGGGTGTGTCCTGCTGAGTGTGTTGCCCCTTTGACCAATTGTCGTAGTTTCATGGTTGTTAGCTGTCCTATTTGTGAGTTTTTGGAGTTGGTGTGTTTTTCTTCAAACCAGATGTTGAAATCCCCCAAGATTATTAGATGTTCATGCTTGATGGCTAAGTTGGTGATGGTTTCTATGAAGTTGTCAACGAAGGTTAGATCGTATGTCGGTTGCCAGAATGAATGTGATGTTAGTTTTTGGGTTTGCTGATAGGTGCATGACCATGGTTTCGCAGTTGATGATGTTGAGAGGTTTGTCTGTTTTAATTTTCAGGTGTCCTTTGAATGCTATTGCGAGGCCTCCTCCTTTTTTGTTTTTCCTGTTTACCTGAAGGCATTTGAAGTTGGTGGGGAGGCAGCTTTGAAGCGTGATTTTGTAGTTGTCGTCCAGCCATGTTTCTGTGATGAATAGGATGCCGATGCTGTTGTCGCACAGAAGGTCAAAGATCTCTATTGAGTGTTTTGACATGGATCTTTCGTTTATTAGGTTGCAGTGGAGTTTAAAGGTGTGATTTGGTTTGTGCTTTGCTGTCGGTGTTGTCCTGTGATCGGTGTTAAGGTTTTCTTCCAGGTCGATCTCAGTGAAGGTGTTTGTACGGGTGCGTCTATGTTGACGAACAGTTCTTCCAGGTTCAGTCTTGGGTTTTTGTTTTCATCGGGTTCTTCGTCCGAATTTCGTGGTTGTTTGGTGGAAGTTCCTCTAGTTTTTGTGATGCAGGGTGTTATTGCATCGGTTGAGCTCTTGTTGTTACTGACGTTGTCCGTTCTCCTGCGTGGTTGTGTTTGGTTGCCTGTGCTACGTGCTCTGCAAGGTGAACTCTCCTGACTGTGCAGAGGCTGTTTTCTGTGTGCCTGGCACTGCGAGCTACATTGGGCTCTTGCCGGCGTCGCAACATCCCACTTCCTGGAGGAGGCGGGGCGAGAGGGACACGTGACCCGGTCACGTGACTACGGGCCGCTTTAAAGGAGGAAGGCTGCCGCCCACACTGTGTGCTACGTGCTCTGCAAGGTGAACTCTCCTGACTGTGCAGAGGCTGTTTTCTGTGTGCCTGGCACTGCGAGCTACATTGGGCTCTTGCCGGCGTCGCAACATCGTGCTTCCTGGAGGAGGCGGGGCGAGAGGGACACGTGACCCGGTCACGTGACTATGGGCCGCTTTAAAGGAGGAAGGCTGCCACCCGCACTGTGTGCTACGTGCTCTGCAAAGTGAACTCTCCTGACTGTGCAGAGGCTGTTTTCTGTGTGCCTGGCACTGCAAGCTACATTGGGCTCTTGCCGGTGTCGCAACATTGCGCTTCCTGGAGGAGGCGGGGCGAGAGGGACACGTGACCCGGTCACATGACTACGGGCCGCTTTAAAGGAGGAAGGCTACCACCCTTGCGGCGTTAAGCCCGGCAGGAGTAAAGCCCAGGGACTGTTGAGCGACTGTTTGGCGCACTGGGACTGCACCAGAAAGGTAAATAAATCCAAAAGCTTCTCCACTAACTGTAATAAGCATTGTTCTTGTTCGAGGCTGTTACGCAGAAACCTGTGCAGTTCCCTTAGGGACCACTGCAAAAGATTTAAGACTACAGGTGTTGGCAGTAAACCCACTTGGTAGCAGTCTGTACCACCCAGATTTACCTGGTAGCTGTGGCTGAGCAGTCAGACTTCCCTCAAGAAGAGTTAGGCAGTATGCAAAGTATACACAATAGGCACTCAGATACAATAATACAAGCAAACACTGACCAGAGCTTTGGTATCAAAGTATATAATTATTTATTTAAAAACACACTGTTTGAAACACTCCAGCACTCTTATTGTAAAATATTCTAAACACAGTTACTATTGTCATATATACACCCCTTTTTCCTTATCAGATAAGTCACTGTAAAACACCACTTATTTTCATACAGAGGTGAGCGCTTAACTAGATGGCACTCCAATAAATTTGTGAGAAAGGGAGGGAAAAAGACAGAATATGGAAAGGTACACCACTCTAAGATTCAGGAACACTGTTAGCAAGGCAGAAGAGTAAAAGTCACTGGTGAGCCAAAGTCCAAAGGCTGGGCCCACTCTTAGAGAGAGCAGAGTACAAATGCGCCCAAGATCACAAAGTTACACTAGGCTTAGAAAGTCTTGCAGAGGGTTTAAAAAGAGTTTAGAGAGGCTTAGGAAAGTTTAGCCAGGGTGTCCCAGGCTAACCCAGGTTCGAAAGCCGGGGGCTAAATCTACCCCGCACAGTCGGTAGCAAGGGAAGCCAGGCGGGACACGGTACCTTAAGTGGGAAGGATCCTCCAGCGGTGGCAGTTGTTCCTTGTAGTGGGTGCAAGTTGCGTCATCGTCCAGGGGAAGAGAAGATCTCGACTTGGAGGAAAGATGAAGGTCGTTGCACTACCAGGGAAGAAACCAGCCGCAGAGTTTTCCGGTTAAAGGTGGTACCTTTGTTTCGCGGTCGTGGTAAAACGTGGTATCCCGGTTGCCGGGGTGCTTGGCACAGGCAAGGCGGCCACGAGGTATGTCGGGAAGGTGAAAAGACGGTGAAACTTGTTATCCCCACCAGTCAAAGGAAGAAGATTCTCCGGCGGGAGATCTCCTCTGTCGTTGGGAAAAGTGGTGAGGCAGTCCAGCAGGGCTCCACCGGTGGTGGTGTCGTGGCAGGTCGGCTCAGCTTCTCCCTCATCGGATTCTTAGGTCCTGTGGCGACTTCTGAAGTTCCAGTCTCCAAAGCCCTGCTTTTATGCAGCAAACCCCCATTCACTCAAACATGTTAAGTCGTGAGCCGGCCGGCTCACCACTTGGGCCAATCAGGATGGAGTGCAACTTGAGTTGCCTAGGCAACTCAGTCCAGGGTGCCTAAATTTCCCTCCACCCCTCCTAAGTACCCCAGACAGAGTGGCACCACTTTTGAGGGCTTCTGTGGAGAAGTCCGCCAAAATGTGGAACAAAGGGCTCGACATGGGTTGGAGTCACAGAAGAGAACACAAACGCCATTTTAGAATCAAGTTTTGGCAAAAAATACCAACCGGAGAATTAATATTAATTAAATAAACCGGCGGTATGTTCGAGGCTACCGTAAATAATTAAATAAAGATAGTAGCCTAAAACAATGGGAAATCCCACAGGAAAATATTTGCGGTTGAATATAAAAAGTAGTATCCACTGCCACCAGCCAAAACTCGATCAGGGGGGACGGAGACGTGCAATCGAATTGCCCCAGCCAGTACGTCCACAATATGATGGTTTGTACTGGTTCTGTTCAGAATTTAAGACTAGTAAAGTCAATGGTGACTTTACATGTCCTGGGAGACAGTAGTCAGTCTCAGGGTATGGAGTCTATACTGGGGAGTCACTATGAAACCCCTGTGTTACTGCACGGAGGGTGCTGTGTAACACACATCACAAAAACACATGAAGCCCTATGGAGTAAAAGAGCCCATAGCCCATTAAACACATCTAGATTCAAAGAAACACACTCAAATCATGCCCAAGAGTGAGGGTAAAAGAGTCTCACTCTTGGCAGGAGAAAAAAATAAACCCCAAAAATCCAGCAACACTGCTGGGGGACTCACTAGGTTAGGAAATTCAGCCGTAACAGAGAATTCTCCCTAACAGAGGCCTGCAATGAGATTACAAAGTTCACCTCTTGAGGAAGAGATGGCTGGACAGGATGGGTCATATCTGGAGGCAGAGAGCGAGGCTGGGCAGGGGGTATCTACCACTTCTGACCCTGTTATAGCTCAGCCGGTATGTACTACCAACTACGCTCTCAGCAATATAGAGAGTCAGCAAACCCCCGAGGGGTTGTTTCCAAATCTCCATATCCAGAAAGGTTGGAAATGAGGACTGGAGTATACCCTGACGACACGAAAGATTCAGAGCAGAATCAATGACCACTTTTGTAGAAAAAGAAACAAGAGTGCCAACAACCTGGTCGACATTATCGATTCCATCTGGCAGCCACCCCCCCATGATCATACGAATTTGGAAAATACCCCATCAATAGAGAGTGAAGAAAATAATCAAACTCCTGTAAATACCATTCAAGATAATAGGGCGAGCTCGCCAATCCATCAAGACCAACTGGAAGATCCAACAGCAATCTTTTCTGAGGGATCTCCCCCACCAGGAGAAAGTACTTTGGCAGTTTTGAGCTTTGTTTTAAACTCTTTGGTCTCAGTATTTGACCTTCTCAAAACAGAGGTACAAACACAAGCGGGTCTCCTCTTGGAGATGTCACATGAAATCTCGAAGAATGAATCAGCACTGGTCGCCACAAATAACATCACGAATGCCATTTTGATCCCAATTCTGAAAGAAACTCAAATTGAGGGAGTCAAACAAGGGTTAGATATTGCCCAAATTCATAATTTACTGAAAGAGGGAGCAAAAAGCAGTGTCACAACTCAAGAGCTGTTAAAGAAGCTCCCTCTGGAAATACAAACTCCCAAAACCAGAACGAGATCCCAACAGGGGAGGGCGCAAAAGATTGTTTTGACGACACTCCGCTTTCAGACTCTATTCTGGAAGAATTTCGAAGACTGGCAAATGTCGACATTGACATCATTGAAGACACTGGTGATAGTGCCCAAAAAACTCACGGAGACAATACACAAGACCAATTGACCGGCAGTGGGAACCAGAGCCCAGAAGAACCCTTGAAAACCAAAAGCAAAAAGTGGAAAAAAAGGAAAAAAAGGGGGCAGGTCTAAAGAGATCATTCTCTATACTCTACATGACAAAAATACGAAGTAATCAAAAAACCAGAGAAATAACGTTCCTAGAAAAACAGGAAAGAACACATTTCTGAAAAACCTGACTACTCCGTCTGGTGAAAAGACAGCGGAAACTAGCATAGCTGCTCTGCCTCTTTTCAATTCCTCTCAGACCACAAATTCGCTTACCTCACAAGCCAATAAGCGTGTACCGGGGGAAAAAAGGGAAGAAAAAGACAGGCCTAAATTGCAAGGAAGGTTCCAGTGTCATCAAAATTCAAACTTCAACCTTTGGTATGCAAACGGATCCTACAACATCCCCATCTGCAGCCCTTAACAACAAAAATCAAAAATTAGCATACAAACATCAAAATTGCCCCAATATTTCTGAAACAAAAATCGAATAAGGTAAAAGCAAATGTGGGTAAATTGGAGGAAAAACAAGTTGCTGTAAAATTAGCGCCAATTTTCTTAAAACCGATGGGGAAAACAGTAGCTGCCCAAGAAGCGATACCATCAAGAGCCACACTTAATGAAGTAGATTGTCGGAATGGATTAGGGAAATTCATAAATCTTGAAATACGTCCTCAGGATGATAGCAGAGAGAAAATGGAAAGAAAACAGTACTGCTCTCCGATAAGAAAAGAAGAAACTGTGATGCCTAATTTTACCATTCCAAAAGTATGGCTGAGACTAGAAAAACAAAATAAGGAAAAATCACTTAGCAGATCACTCGCATTTTTGTGAGTTCTACTTGCAGAGATTAAAAAGAACTACAATGTGTTTCTCTTTGCCTCAGAAGACATCGAGTACCTTTCATTTCCGATTAGAGAAGATAAATTCTTTGTGGAAATAGCCCTCACTTCAAGAAAGGCGCAACAGGACCTCATCACTAACAAACATGATCTGGCTAAGGAAGGTCTTCGGGTATTTGAATCAGAGGAGGAAGGAAGGTATGGCAATCGCCCGGGCCCTAAACAGATAGGAGTAGAGGATACATCCACTTCTATGGGCACCACCAGAGTGATAACAGAGCCCCAAAGCAAGGTCTCACCCGGGCCCAAAATAAATGAGAACCTGTTAGCAAAAATCCCAGAAATTGTCACACAAATCTTCCTGAAACTATGCGAGGAGCAGAACAGCCTTTTGACAAAGGGGTCTCGGATTAACTTCCTGGAACACCAGAGGGCCGAGTTTCTTGAGAAAAAAGCAGCTGAAAAAAAATCTTTTACAACAGAATGACATCATGCTGCTTCAGGAAACATGGCTGGTTAATCCCATTGAAATAGAAGGCTTTACAATACAAAATCTCAAGGCCTCACAAAAACTTAAAGGGAGACCAGCAGGAGGCTTTTTAATAGCAACCAAAAACTCTACTGTCAAAGAAATTGTTCCGCTATGCAAAAACATGGTGGGCATTCAATGGGCATTCAAGCCTGCAAAGCAGAGATAGGACTGAATGATTCTCGGCTTACCCTAATCCTGGTTAACATCTACTGGAACCCTGTTAGGTCAAAACTCCAAGATTTCATAGAATCCCTACACTCCCTACTGTCAACGGCTAAGAGCAAATATGAGGGAGCACAGATCATCATTGCAGGGGACCTGAATACTGATTGTATTAATTCAGGGAATGCGAGGTCTGGCCAAACCAAACAAAGTACTATACGGAAAGGCAAGCAATGGTGGGATTTTTTCCAGTCATGGGACCTGGACATGATAAATGAAAACAATAGGTCTGTGGAAGTGGCTGGACCAAACTGGTGTCAAGGGGCTCTGCAATCAACTTTAGACTACATCTTCATTTCATCTTCTTTTACCCTACTTTGTCCCAGCCTTACTCTGGATTGGGAAGGGGGGAGTGATCACGCCAGGCTGGAACTCCTCTTCCCCAAAATTCAGAGAGCCTCCAACCTATATACCACACAGGAATTGGAGGGTCACAAAGGTAAACTAAAAGTGGCCAAATATAGAAATGGGGGGAATAAGTCAAATAAACTTCTGGAGGCAGTTCCTCCTGCTATATGGGTAAATGAAATGCACCCAGAAAAATTTGGGAAATTTGTGTGGTCCACCTGCCAGCCAAATGAAGGAAAGATTGCAGGGAAACAGACGCACATTCACAATTTCGATGAGGAAACATTCAACAAGAAGAGAATCCTGCGCCAAACATAACGCCACATAAAACAAAATGAAGCAGAAGATCCGCCCAGCTGTACACAAAAGCTCAAAAAAGGCTAAACAAACATATCGGAATTGGACAAAGAATCACAAGCATCAAAAACGCCAAGAAGACAGGGAGAGAATGCTTTTCCTCCTCAATGCAAATAATTGCAGGAACTTTTGGGCGGCATTAAACCAACTGGAAACCGGCCAAAATAGCTCTCTCTGCAATTTAGTCCCTGAGCACAAGTGGGTGGAATATTTGTCCAAAAACTTTGAAGCAACTGAATACAGAGATCATCCTCACCCAAACGTAACCTGGTCGCTGACATTCTCTGAGGAAGAAATTGAGGACCTTATTACATCTTCCTCTGTCTCTAAGGCAGCAGGTCCGAATGACCTCACTTATCAGGTGCTTAAAAACCAACCAAAGTTATGGGCTAAATTACTCTTCCATTTATTTCAAGAAATTTTAAAGAATAAAGTCTTCCCACCATCATGGAAGAGCGCACTTATTATTCCATTTTTCAAGAGGGGTGATAGGCGAAACCCAGCGTGTTATCGACCCATTGCCCTTTTGGACATAGCAAAATCTTTATGAGATTAATATTGAAAGAACTTACTTAATGGGTGGACTCTAGACACATCCTTCCCCCTCAGCAGACTGGTTTCAGGAAAGGCCTTTCTACCAGTCTTAATGGACTTGTCCTGAACCTGTTGAGCGAAAGTGCAAATGAGAAAGAAGGTTCTCCACTATACGGGGCATGGGTTGATTTTTCAAAAGCGTTCGACCTCGTAGCCAGATCCCTCCTTTGGCAGAAACTAAATAATTGGGGGATTCCGGCACCCCTTCTTGCAATGCTCATAGAACTCCACAAGAACATTACCAGCAGAGTGAGATTGGACGAACCAGGCAATCTATCTGAAACAATCCAAGTCCTGAAGGGAGTACGAAAAGGTTGCTTGGGTGCACCATTATTCTTTAATCTGTTTCTTTCAGACACTGGAGATTTCTTAGCCTCTGCATCATTAATCTGCCCGAGAATCAATGGAAGAAAACTCCATTGGTTAGCCTATGGGGATGACCTGGTGCTACTGGATGGCTCAGCGATAGGGTTGCAACAACTCCTATCCAAACTTAATGATTATGCTAAACTGAACGGCCTCATAATTAACCCTTCTAAAGCTAAAGTCCTCATTTTCAAACATGCAAAAAAAGGTGACCTCAAGAAACTGGGTTTTGGACAGTAAAGCAATTCCACGGGTGGACGAGTTAACATACCTGGGATGTGAAATCCTTGCTCACCCAACCTCAAACAAAGTGATACACTCCATTCTTGGGAAGAAATCAAAAATGATTGCACAAATGAAAAATCTGAACGGAAGATTCTGCAAATTCTCTATAATTCCACTCAAGAAGTTCTACATAGGTAAAGTTGTCCCGGTCCTTCTTTATGGCCTTGAGGCAAAGCCTCTTTTGTGGAACTACAACTGGAGTAAAATTGAGGACTCTTTGTGGAAATCTTCTCTTCATCTCCCTTTGTGCACTCCTCTCGCTAGTCTGAGATTTGAGTTGGGTCTGACCTCTTTAAGCTGCCGCGCGGAGTGGAAGTTACTGTCCCTCTATCGTAACATAATTACAGCCAGTGTATCCACTCTTTTCTTCGATGTAAACCAACATCTAAAAAAGTCTAAATCAAAAAAACTCCTCGGCTTGGAAGAAAAGATTGGCTGCATTTTATATAGGCTGGAATTAACAAGAGAAACTCTCATACAAAATCCTAAGAAAGTTAAAAAAACATTAGAAATGGAGGACTGGATCAAAACGATTGAGGGAATCAGAAGGCTTAACCCTCCAAACCTATTCCTGACAGCGGACAGAAAGCTTGGCACCATCCCGCACTACCTGGAAGAATTCCCGGACCAAAGAATCAGAAACAACTTTCTCAGGCTCAGACTGAATATAGCCCACACGGGTGAAATACTGGACCAAAGAAACCAGCGCGAGAAGGCAATAAGCTTTTGCAAGAGCTGTGCCTCTCCGAAATTACAATCCCTCAAACACCTGCTGCTGGATTGCAAAGGCACATGGGCGATCAGGGTATCATCGCTGGGGAGATTTGTAACCAGAGAGGATAGCCTAGTTCAGGATGCATTTTGGGGCAGACTGATCTCTGGCCAAGAAGTCATGCTAACTGCTGAGATTGTAAAAATCTTGGAGAAGCTAACTAACTTAAGGAACCATCAATAGACTAGCCAAGTTATTGAACCCTCCAGTCAAGGGGATCAGTCTGCTTAGTTAAATCCCTGGTTTCTGAGCCTTTATTTTACCTTGTTATTTCACCCTTTTGCTTTATTCTTTCACTTTCTGTATTCTTAAATATGCAGGAAAAACTTCTTCTTGTACGAAATCTGAATTTTTAATAGTCTTCTTTTGTAAAGGTTTTCTCATAAACCAAAAACAAATAAAAAAAAAATTAAAAAAAAGTCTGGTTGCCTGTTGTCAGCTCTTGTGTTGGTTGTTCTGGTGGCTGGTTATTTGCGAGGTATGGAGTTAGGTATAGTGATTTCTCTCTTGTCTCAGCATTGGTTTGATTGTCGTTCCTGTCTGTGGGGGTGTGTTGCACAGTTGTGAGGCTTCAGTGGTAGTCGGTTGTGTTTGTTCTTTCTGATCTTTGTCTTTCCTTTGGTCCTGGCATGGCATTTTGAGCTTGAGCGTTTTTGTTGATCTTTATTTGTGTTTGTTGATGCAGAGTTGTTTTGCTTTGGTCCGTGTCAGGGCTTCGGTTTCCAGGCGCAGGAGTAGCACGAACCAACCACCCCCTCCGCGGTCTGGGTGCTTGCAAGTTACAACTTACACAGACCTCCGAGACCCCGGCGGGGAAAGAGGGTTAGGGAATCGTTGGTTGGACAGGAACTGGTTTCAGGGTAACCGGAAAGAGGGTGAGGAGAGGGGAGTTTGACAGGCAAGGGGAATATGGGTAAATACAATACTAAAAAATACACATGTTCATTTCACAATTATACTTATTGCATGTTCATAAGATTCCAGTCTTAACAGTGAGTTAAAGAAAACAAAAAAAAACTTATCTCTGGGTTTGAGTGCTGGCCTCCCGCCTGCACACTCTCAGGTGCGGTATCCGGAGCAGTTAAATGCTGCAAAGAGAGTTTTGAGTTATTACCTTGAGGGTGTTTCCTCACACACAACCGGTGCAATCAGTGGGTTAGTGACACTTCCCCATGCAGACCCACGTGACTCAGGCTGGGTGCGTATTAGTTTACATGCCCCCTGAAATGGGTTTTACACTATTATGCGGGCTAATGCCGCACGTGGCTCCGCAGTTACTATTCATTCACGTGCTAAAAAAAGGCACACGTAGATTGAGTTTTAGGTGTGCTGCTAGCCGCAAGTGGCGCGGTGTGACTTCAATACAAGTCACGCCGTATTACAAGTCGCGGCTTCCTTAGAGGGCGCACATGGCTAATTATGCATGGTAATGATATGCATTGCTCACGGGGTCGCTGCGCCCCGTGCTTTTGTGCGCACGCATGCGCGAGCGTGCCCCACCCAACGGGGGTGGAGATTTGTAGTTCCTGGCCCACGGTCCTCTGGGTAGTGTAGTTTGCAGGTTCTTTTTCCTGCAGAGGGGGCACAAAAGCCTTCTCTAAGGCTGGATTCATTTTTGTAGGTGTTTCTTGTTGGTGTTTGTTTGTGGGCCATGTCTGTAGCCTGCACCGGGCCCTTTACCACACAACCCCAAGGCCTGCCCCCTGACAGTACTCCTCCCCGCACAGAAGGCTCTGGGTTTAGGCTTGTTCGGGAAATTTTGATGGAATGCTTTGATTAACCTGGGTGCATGCACATTGTGGGCCGGCTCCCAAGATCGGTCCTCAGGACCATATCCCACCCAATCAATAAAATAGTACAAACCATCTTTGCATTGCTGGGAATTTAGAATAGCCTTAACCTCATATTCTGGGTGTCCCTGAACCAGTATAGGGGGTGGCTTTTCAGTAGGGACAGTGGGAGGCGCTGGTTTTAATAAGGAAACATGGAAAGTTGGGTGAATCTTCATTTGTTTTGGTAAGGCTAGCTTCACTGCCACTGGGTTAATTACTGCAGAGGTGGTAAAAGGACCCAAAAAACGTGGTTGTAGCTTACGTGGACCAGACATTCGAATATTGCATGTAGATAACCAAACACGAGCCCCCTGCTTATATGGAGGACTTTTTAAATCGGCGTAATGTTTATATGATTGTTTTGCAGCATCCAAATTCTTTTGTATACTAGACCAGACTTGTTGAACGTAAATATGATGCCCCCTTAGTGTGGGTAAATCTTCCAGGGACGGACTAGGAGCTGTGGGCAAAATCCTAGGATGGAAGCCGTAAACCCCAAAAAAATTAGTATGTTTTGTGGAACTATGAAGAGCATTATTGTATGCGATTTCTGCTAACCAAACATACTGCACCCAAGATGTCTCGGTGTCTGTAGTATAGCAGCGCAGATACTGTTCCAAGCCTTGGTTTAACCTCTCGGTTTGCCCATCGGTTTCTGGATGGTACCCCGAGGATAAATGTACTTCCATACCGATCAGTTGGCAAAAGGCGCGCCAAAAGCGAGAGGTAAATTGTGGACCACGATCTGTGATTACTCGTGTTGGAATGCCATGTAACTGCACTACGTTTTGTAAAAACAATTCTGCTAACTCCCCAGCTGTGGGTGCACCCTTACATGGAACAAAGTGACCCATTTTTGTGAGTGAGTCAACCACTACTAGAATAGAAGTGAATTTTTGGACAGGTGGTAAGTCCACAATTAAGTCCATAGTAACAGTGTGCCACGGAGTCGGGGGAGTCGGTAAGGGTTGTAGTAACCCTGCTGGTTTTTGATGGCTGTTTTTTTGCCTCACACAAATGTTATATTTTGCCACGTATTGGCGTACATCGCGAAGCAATGTAGGCCACCAAAAGTGCCAAGCTACATTCCGCTGGGTTTTGGTTACACCTGGATGGCCTGCGGTAGTAGCATTGTGGCACCATTGCATAACTTCATTTTGAAGCGCTTCCGTGGGCAAATATAATGCCTTACCATAACAGGGGAGACCATTCACTAAAGAATGTTGTGATCCTTTAACACACCATTCTTGTAAATCTTGCGCAGTCATAGCTGCTTGTACATCTTCAAAAATATTAGGTCGTCCCACTACCCCTATTATTTGCGGTGGAGGCACAATAGGCCAACTTTCTATAGCCCCCTTATCATCAGAATCAGGATATCGGGATAAAATATCCACTTTCTTATTATCAGATCCTGGCCGGTAGGTAAAGAGGAAATCATAATTGGCAAAGAATAATGCCCAATGTAATTGGCGTGGACTGAGTGTTTTAGCTGTTCTAATGAACTGCAGGTTCCGATGATTAGTTATCACGGTCACGGTATGACGAGCCCCCATGAGATAATGTCTCCATTCCTCGAAGGCCACCTTCACTGGTAGTAACTCCCGATCAGCTATGGTGTAATTAGCTTCTGCCGGAAGTAATTTTCGTGAGTAATAAGCTATGGGATGGAGCAGCCCTGTTTGCAAATCCCGTTGTGAAAGGACTGCGCCTATTGCGTAGCTGGAGGGATCTGTTTCTACCACGAAGGGCAGAGTCAGATCTGGGTGTTTTAACACCAGGGCAGATGTATAGGCCTGTTTTAACTGCTGAAAGCCTTGTTCGGCGGATTCACTCCAAAATAGGATTGTCCTTTTTTAAATAAAGAAGTGATAGGGGTCACCAACTCTGAGAAGTTTCGGATAAACCGCCGATAGAAGTTAGCAAATCCTAAGAAGGATTGCACTTCCTTCACCGACTTGGGCGCTGGCCAGTCTAGGATTGCTTGTACCATTTGCTGGTCCATCTGTACCCCTGACGGGGTCAAAAAGTACCCCAAAAACTCTACGGTATTGCAGTGAAATTCACATTTCTCCAGTTAAGCAAACAAACTGTGCTCTCGCAAACGCTGGAGCACTGCCTTGACGTGTTTTACATGTTTGTGTATATCTTGCGAGTAAATCAAGATATCGTCGATGTACACGACCACGAAGATATCGAGATAGTCATGCAGCACTTCATCCAAGAAGTGCTGGAAGGCAGCTGGGGCATTGCACAGACCAAAAGGCATCACCTGATACTCGTACAGGCCAAACTTAGTCTGGAACGCTGTTTTCCATTCATCCCCAGCCGGTACTCGTACCAGATGATATGCCCCCCGGAGGTCCAATTTCGTGTAAATAGTCGCTTTGCGCACTTGATCTAGTAAGACCGGAATTAATGGTAGAGGGTACCGATTTTTGATCGTAATACGGTTAATTCCGCGATAATCAATGCACGTTCTTAGATCTCCGGTCTTCTTTGGTATGAAGAAGAGAGGCGAGGAGACCGGGGAGTTTGAGTGTCTGATGAATCCGCTCCTCAGATTGTTGTCAATATATTCCTTCAGATGTTTTGTATCATCTTCTGTAAGCGCATACACCCACTCCAGGGCAAGACTGCCCCAGGCTCTAAGCCAATTCGGCAGTCAAACGACCGATGAGGTGGCAGGGTTTCTGCGGCTTGTTTGCTGAATACATCCCTGTATTACATATACTCAGCGGGCAGAGCGCTCATGTCCACAGGTTCTACTATGGCTATACACGGTTCTACTTCTGACATTATGCAGTGTTCTAGACAGAATTTTGATGGAAAACACACCTTGCTTTCTGACCATACTACATCAGGATTATGTTTGTAAAACCAAGGGACACCCAAAATAATCCCAAATTGCGGTGCAGCTATCAGATCAAACTGGATATCTTCCAGATGATTCTGCTGACAGCGCAATGTCACAACTTGTGTACTTTGGGTGATGGGCCCTGAGAATAACGTGGTACCATCAACTGCCTTGACGGATTCTTGAGTTGGTTTTCCACACAAAGGTAGCCCCAGCTTGGTAGCATACGCAATATCAATAAAATTGCCTGTGGCCCCAGAGTCCAAGAGTAGCGTGACCCTGACCTTTTGATCCAGAAAACTCAACAAAGATGACAATGTAACATGCAGAGTGTAGTTGCTGAAACCAAGAGCTGGGGTTATCTCCACCACCTGGCTCGACTGTACCACCCCTTCTACTGCCGAGCCGAGGCGTTTCCCTGCGGCTTAGGCTTAGTAGGACACTCTTTTACAAAGTGACCCGGGGCGCCACAGTATAAACACAGTCACTATTTACGTATGCGTTCTTTCTCCTGTTTGGTAAGCGGACCGCGAACCGACCCTAACTGCATTGGCTCATCTCCTGTTGATTTTTCCACAGAAGTGGTAGGACGGGAAATTACAAAGCGGTCTAACCTGGCTATGGGTCGTGAATCCCCACGCCTTTTGTCTCCCCGACGTTCAGCTTGCCTATGATCCAGTCTTAACGTCAGATCAATCATTGCGGGGCAATCCCGAGGCTGCGGGTCTATTTGGGCTATGAGATCCTTTAGCTTGTCACGTAACCCCTGGTAAAAGAGGGACATTCGCTTCTCATGTGGCCACTCGGCTTCCGCTACAAGCCTATTAAACTGAATGACATATGTCACCAACTCTTTGCTACCTTGACGTAAAGTAAGCAACTCTCTGTCCTTGCACATGGCAGCTGCCTTTTGGTTGAATATTTTACCGAACTCTAACTGGAATTCATCCCAGTCGTACAGCACCCCGTCATCCCTATGGACTAAGGGATTTGCCCAAGCTGCTGCATCCCCAGTAAGATAAGAAATTACGAAAGCGGTTCTGGCTTGAATGGTTCTGAATGCTGCTGGCTTAGTAAGAAAATGAAGTTGGCATTGGTTCATGAATGTCTGGTATTTCTGAGGGTCGCCCGCATACCTTTCCGGTGGAGCTAAGAGTGCTACGGGTTCAGGGGTGACCTGGACTTGTACAGGCATAGGGAGTGAGGGTTCCGCAGGGAGGGGGGCTGCTTGTGCAGTTAAACTTCGCACTTGTGTGGCCAAAACTGCGTAATCTTCCCTGGTGGCAGCGAGCTCCACCTGTAGGTCCTGTAAGACCTTAGTAAGTTCCTCCATGGTTGGTTGGCTTGCACCACTCGGTTGCCTGTTACACTTGGGCTTGTGCTTTTGTCAGGGCTTCGGTTTCCACCCCCTCCGCGGTCTGGGTGCCTGCAAGTTACAACTTACACAGACCTCCGAGACCCCGGCGGGGAAAGAGGGTTAGGGAATCGTTGGTTGGACAGGAACTGGTTTCAGGGTAACAAGAAAGAGGGTGAGGAGAGGGGAGTTGGACAGGCAAGGGGAATATGGGTAAATACAATACTAACAAATACACATGTTCATTTCACAATTATACTTATTGCATGTTCATAAGATTCCAGTCTTAACAGTGAGTTAAAGAAAACAATAAAAACTTATATCTGGGTTTGAGTGCTGGCCTCCTGTCTGCGCACTCTCAGGTCCGGTATACGGAGCAGTTAAATGCTGCAAAGAGAGTTTTGAGTTATTACCTTTTGGGTGTTTCCTCACACACACAACACGGTGCAATCAGTGGGTTAGTGGCACTTCCCCATCCAGACCCACGTGACTCAGGCTGGGTGCATATTAGTTTACATACCCCCTGAAATGGGTTTTACACTATTATGCGGGCTAATGCCGCACGTGGCTCCGCAGTTACTATTCATTCACGTGCTAAAAAAAGGCACACGTAGATTGAGTTTTGGGTGTGCTGCTAGCCGCACGTGGCGCGGTGCGACTTCAATACAAGTCACGCCATATTACAAGTCACGGCTTCCTTATAGGGCGCATATGGCTAATTATGCATGGTAGTGATATGCATTGCTTGCGGGGTCACTGCGCCTTTGGATCCCCCTTGCGTGGTATTTAGATACGGGTAGGACCGCTACTGCGTACTGGACTTATCTTCTCTAGAGCAGGGGGACTCAAGAGTATGGGCGGTGCCCCCTGCGTATGCCCGGGTTCGCATGGGAGGCTCCCTGCTGATTGTCTCCTCAGCGCGGCTTCGCTGTAGTAGGCGCAGCCTTCCCAGCGTGTGCCCTGGCTCCCCTACGCTTGCGGTACTTATCTCTGACTTGTGAGGGGCCTGGATGAAGGTTGGCTGAGGTGTGGCCCCTCGTCTGCGCCCCCTTCCTCGGAGCTCTGGTTTGCACGTCCGTTTCACTCGGATGTTCAAGCACAAGCCCCTTGCTTTTGTGCGCACGCATGCACGAGCGCGACCCACCCAACGTGGGTGGAGATTTGTAGTTCCTGGGCCAGGGTCTTCTGGGTAGTGTAGTTTGCAGGTTCTTTTTCCTGCAGAGGGGGCACAAAAGCCTTCTGTAAGGCTGGATTCGTTTTTGTAGGTGTTTCTTGTTGGTGTTTGTTTGTGGGCCATGTCTGTAGCATGCACCAGGCCCATTACCACACAACCACAAGGCCTGCACCCTGACAGTCCGGCTGTTTGTGGTGTGGTACTGGGTGTCAGGGTTTGTTCGGTAGAAGTTTGGGATCAGTCTGTTTGGGGTCTTCTCAGCTAATATTATTGGTTAGTTCAGTTGTTGTCTGGGGTGAGGTAAGGGAGGTTTGCTAGGGTTATATCGTCGGGGTATTCAAGTGGCTGTCCTTAGTGTGGGTCTCCCTGGAAGAGGTTCGCTGGTGTTAAGAGGGGTATAGCTAGTAACTACAGGATTGTCCTGATGGGTTTAATTGACAATGCCTACCAATGCGACCTGAGTATCAGATAATTTGAGATAGGTCACTGCTAGACCGGAGAGACCTATATAGTGGGAGAGAGGCCTATGAATGAAAGCTGAATACCAGACAGTGCAATTAAAAGAAGGATACAGCTATACCTGAGAGATCTATACTGCTAGCTCGGAGAGACCTGTATAGTGGGAGAAAGGCCTATCAATGCAACCTGAATGCCAGACAGTGAAATTTAAAGAAGGATACAGCTAGATCTGAGAGACATGTATAGTGGGAGAAAGGCCTATCAATGATATGATATGATATGATATGATATATGACATTTATAACGTGCCTATACAGAGGTGTTTCAATGCGCGACTAGGCAAGGGAGGGGGAGCAGAGGGAAGACAGACAACGATTTACTAGTCCAGGTGTCATTCAGATTGTGCAAGTACAACGGAAGGGGGAAAGAAAAGCGTGGGGGGGGAGTGCAGTACATGGGATAATAATCACATAAAATAAATAAAGAACGGCCAGCTGGTGGTAAGTGCAGGGTGAGTGCAGACATAAGTACTGGTTAGGGGACTGTAGAAATACAGACAACAGTCCCCCCGGTGAAGGGTTTCCAGGGAGGCAGCGCAAGCGTGCAACTGGCAGGGATAGGGCCAGAGTTCAGATGGGTGGCCAGGAACCTGTGCAGTCTCATTGTCAGCCAGGACTTCAGCAGGAGAGGGTGGGGAGAAAGCAGAAGCAAAGAGGACGGTTTTTAGGTGCTTCCAGAACCAAAGATGGTTCTCCTCAAGTTTCAGGGGGGCAGGGAGGCTGTTCCAGAGGGAGGCCCCAGCCGAACAGGGTGATCTACCACCAACTCGTTGCTTGGAGAAGCGACTGACCCGGAGGCAGTTGGAGGCGGATGAGCGAAGAGTTCGAGAGGGAAGATATTTAGGAAGAGAGAGTTGAAGGTATTGAGGCCCCAGAAGGCCTTTTGGACGATGCAGAGGGTTTTGAACTTAATCCTCGCAGCCACAGGGAGCCAGTGCAGCTATTTCAGTCCTGGAGAGATACGATCCCTGGGCTTGAGGCCAAGGACAAGTCTCGCAGTCCTGTTCTGGATGAGTTGCAGAGGGCATAGAGTAGAAGCAGGCAGATTTAGAAAGAGGCTGTTGCAGTAATCCAGCCTGGAGAGAACCAGAGCTCTGGAGACAGTGAGCTTCTGGGGGAAGGAGAGGAAAGGAAGAATACCTCTGAGGAGGTGCAGCTGGTAGTGTCACTTCTTAGAGTTGTCAGCGATGTGAGAGGAGAAAGAGTGTGGAGTCGAAGATGACCCACCAGGTTTGTAGCCTTGCAGTTGGGATCAGGAAGAGGGCCAAGAGAGGCCGGCCAGAGAGCTACAGGAAAGGAGGCCTATCAATGCAACCTGAATATCAGACAGCGCAATTTGAAGCAGTGTACAGCTAGATCTGAGAGCTCTGTATAATGGGAGAGAGGCCTATCAATGCAAACGGAATACCAGACAGCGCAATTTGAAGCAGGGTACAGCTAGATCTGAGAGACCTTTATAGTGGGAGAGAGGCCTATCAATGCAACCTGAATACCAGACAGTGCAATTTGAAGCAGGGTACATCTAGATCTGAGAGACCTGTATAGTGGGAGAGAGGCAAATCAATGCTACCTGAATACCAGACAGTGCAATTTAATTTTAATTTAAAGGAGGATACAGCTAGATCTGAGAGATCTGTATAGTGGGAGAGGGGCCTATCAATGCAACCTGAATACCACACAGTGCAATTTGAAGCAGGGTACAGCTAGATTTGAGAGACCTGTGAGGTTGCAGAGGTTGAATTAATGCAATATTGTGCTAATGTAGGTGAATTTGACAATGGATGGGATTCTAGGCAATTGCCTTTTTAAAACCAAAGATCGAGTGGTGGAGCCATATGGAGTGAACCTGCTTTACCTGGGGGGATTGGAAGAAAAAGCCGCCAGAATAGTGACACATTTGTGGAAAAACAGTTCCCATAACTGCACATAAAAAGCTGCAAGAAATTGATAACAGAAAAAGTAAACTTTATTATTGCAAATGTTAACAATATTTTGTCATAATATTTCCTGTAAGGGCTCACCAGATATCACAACTTCACACCTTCACCAGGGGCACGCTGATACACAGTGCCGGAGGTTTGTGATGCAATTATGGATCTATAAATTATTTGCTTTGCTTAAGGGCGCTGTAGTGTGAACAAGTACGGGTAAACTATAGACAACTAAAGATCTCAGAAAGAACATTTCCAAGTTAAAAAATGTAACTCGAAATATGGATTTATAGGACAGTCCGTTAGAATAACATGAAAAGCAACTCACACTGCCTAAAATTAAAAATGTGATTAGAGTGGAAGGAACTCAGATAGACTCGAGACTTTTCTGAAGCGCATCTGGCACTTTTTGAATCTGTTATACTCTTTGCACTTTAGTCAGGCATTTCCAATACTTACGATTTGCCTCGGTGGAGTAATATGGTTCTGCGTTGACTTTATAACGCATTTTGCACTCAGCACTTTTATATGGATGTATAATGGATGTGTATGTACAAGGCAGTTTTGTCAGCATTTAACATCAGGCGGAGTGGCCGAGCAGGAATGGCCGAGCAGGCCAAGCGGAGTGGCCGAGCAGGAATTTACAGACAGAATTTGGCCTGTAGATATTCTGCCCCAGTTCCATAAAAGGCATGTTGAAATAGGCATTAGGCCTTGACCTGAATGGGCTTGGCCATGGGTAGCCAATGAAGATGGTGCACAATTGGAGTAATGTGAGCACAACTAGGTGTGTAAGACGCTACTCGGGCTGCAGAGTTCTGCAGGATCTCAAGGTGCCATAAGAGGTAGACAGGTTGTGCCAGAAATAGGGCGTGGCAGTGGTCCATGGAGGACATAACAAGTGAGGACACCACAGGGGCACGTAACTGGGAAATGAGTAAACAAAGAACCTTACTAAGGGGTTTTCAGTTGAAGATAGCCCCTTTGACATACTGGACTTATCTGAGATTCCGCAGACAGAAAACCTAATATATTTACCACTAAAGATGGCCAAAAAGAGGGGGTCTAAAATACAGTAGACCACCAACACCTCAGTTTCCTCCCTGTTAAACTTGAGCCAGCTATTACACATGCATGCACTCACAGCTTTGAGGCAGGGCCTAAATCTGGTTGCTGTCTCAACAAAAGAGAGAGAGATCTAAATGGACCAGGATCTGTGTCATCTGTTAAGAATAACATTGGAAGCCGTGAGAGCAGATAAGCTTGATAAGAGGTTGCATGTACATGTTAAACAAAACCTGGAAGGAGGCCACCAGGGGGCGCATGCAAGATGGCTACCTGATCTATCAGCTCCCCATATGGCCCAGGGATAAGTGCGGAGTAACATAAAAAAAAGGAACCTTGCCCTCTCTAACCAAGGAGAATCCGCTTTTCGGAACTTACAGGGAATCCATGGACACCCGACTGAGACTTGGAGGTGCTCCTGATCCGGAGATATTCGCCTGAGAACTCTGGTGCTTCCCCTCCCCCATCCGCGAGCTGGGGGACGCAGAGCTGCCTTTCATCCTGCAGCCGGGGAGTCCCGCGCAGCAGCCAGCTCGCTGGCCTGGCCTTCTGCAGCCTTGCCGGGATATTCAGTAGAGGAGCCGGAGCTCCCCTGGGGACCCTGACCACAGGCCGCTGTGCAGAGGTGACCTGCCTGCTCTCCATGTCCAGTGCGGCACAGAGGGGAGGAGCGGGCCGAGACGCTGTGTAGCTTGAGGCACGCCTGGGCCCCCACTACTACTAAGGGAGCTCTAACAGTGTCACCTCACTCCTTTCGCCACCACCAGCAGATCTTTTGACCTGCCCGGGCTGTCGCGGGAGCACACATGGGCCACCCCCCTCCTCTCCCCTCCTCCCGGCTTGGGCCCAACACCGGCGGACATCTGGAGGGGTTGCCCGGGACATTTGGACAATGCGGCTGTCTGGGTGGAGCGGCCCCGGGGGAGAGCGACAGGTGGAGCTGTGGCACAACGGCAGGGGGCAACCAGCGGCTGCTGCGGCTCTCCTCAGGCTGCCCCCTTACAGGCCCGGGCCGATGCTGGAGCGCGCCTAGGCCCCTCCACAGCCCGTTAAAGCCCCGTAAGGAGGACTGTCCGAGGTGAGCACCCTCGGAAGCGGGATCTGTTGAAGCCTGCCCCCCCCCAGTGAAGGGACACACATCACACCCCTGTGAAGGGGCTACTCGCTCCACCGCCCCACCCTCGCTCCTGGGAGACAGCCCTGGACACCAACACAGACTGCTGGACCTGAGTGAACACCCTGGGGGCCATCATCCCGGCGATCCCACAACTTGACCCTCAGACCCATAGTGGCCCAGCCGTGAGTACCAACAACCAACAGAAATAGTGACGCAGGCCACCCCCCCTGGGTCACTGCCCCCCCTTACCACACCTGGGAGGCACAGGCAGAGGAGTGCCAAAATAGGAAGAGAACTCCGACACCGAACCCAGAGGTGTAAGCAGGTAACCGCCTGGGGACCTAAACAGACTGATATAAAAGGCACCGGAGAACCCCTTGGGTGCAGACTAGAACTCAAGAATTGAAGGAGCAAAGTGCACTGGAGATTGTAAAGCTGGGCCCTTTGGTCTATGGGAATCCTCAACAAGTGAAATAAACCACAAGGACTTGCCTACCACGCAATATAACACACGGGCTGAGGCAGAGGCAAGGGGGTAGGCTCTGGTTCCGGGGAGATACCACTGGGGGCACTAAGAAACCACAGGGATCTAGGGGGAGAAGCAGCCCATGAGTTGGGAAGAAACCCTAGCGAAATACCAATTCACACCCGAGACCTAGCGATGGAGTCTGGAACCTCTTCCGTCCCGGCACCTGACATGAACACCATGCAGAATAACATCCAGACGATCCTTGATGAAATTAGGGGGATGAGAACAGACATGCGTGCCAAGCTGGCCGACCTCACCGCCAAAGTCTCCACGCTGGAGGACCGAATGGAGGAGGTGGAAAATAACCAGGTGTCTACCGTCCTCCTGGAAACGCAGATGGAGGCGAGGTTTACAGCGCCGGGAGGGGGAGCTCCGTCTCAAGGTTGACAATATGGAAAACCGTGAACGGAGAAGAATCCTGCGGATCTTCGGCCTGACGGAAGTGGAGGGGGAGACCCAGGCGGGCCTAAGGGGCAAGGTACAGGATATCGTCAGGATCATCCTGGGAACTGATTCTGGGTAGACGGTCCTGATTGCCAGGGTCCGTCGAGCGGGTGCGGGTGGAAGGGGTCCATGCTCAGTGCTGGCGAGATTTCACTACTACAGAGACAAAGCAAGGATACCGGAAAGGGAGAGGACTCTAAGAGACATACAATACGACAACTCCAGGGTGGCAATCTACCAAGACCCGTCCGCCCTCATGCTGCAGATGAGGAATAAATGTGTGGCAATCACCAGATGGCTACAGGAGAAAGGGCTCCGATATCGCTGGGGGCACCCATTCTATTTACCGTTTGAATGGCACGGCGAGAGCCACCAGCTCTTGACAGAAGAAGATATCCAAAGAGCCATTGATGAGCTAGTTGGGGATCCCCCAGGAACATCCAGAGAACAGAGTGGGACTGACAGGAACCCTAGCCGAGACCCACAGGGCCCTGACCTGACTCAAGGGAAGCACAAGGTGAAGGGCACTGGGAAATTCCAGAAAACTAGGCATCCTCCGGCGGGTCGCGGTGGACCCACATGATCATAATGGAAAAACCACAATGTTATTTTCTGTAATGCAGTTGCTTACACAATCCCCAGGGGGTCCTCCAGGTTGGGGGGAACAATATGTTGCCCGTGGGTGTTGCCACTGTTGCCGAGGTTTCTGTTTAATGGGCACAACACAAAGTTTGGGGCCCACCCGATGAAAGGCCTGAAGGGTGTTGTGTCTCCGAGGGTATTTGCACTCAATCTCCAAGACTGAAAAGATCCTCTCCGACTCACACCAAAAGCCAATGTGCTGTGAAGCTCACAGTTGGTGGGACACATTGCAAGGTGTGGGCATATGGAGGGGAACATCGGAGGGGGTCCACCACTGGGACTTAGATCTTAACCAAAATCGGGAATAGCTTTTGAATGGAAGGTGGGAGGGAACGTTCCACATCACCAATTCTCCCGGGGCCAGGGTAGGAGCCCTGGTGGTTCGTTTACTAACCACGATGTCTGTCGGGCAACGGACACGAACGCCTTACAAAATGGGTAAGGGAGACAGGGGACAAGGGATAGGGAGGGGGAGGGACAAAGGTAATGGGGACACCACGCCATGGAACTGCAGGTCAAGCGAAAAGATGATACAGGGGGAACACACTGAAATTTCACAGGACAAGGGTAGTGACGATCATGATTGAAGGACGGATTGGTACGCTTAACGTTAAGGGGACAAGGGATAGGGAGGGGGAGGGAAGGTAATGGGGACACCACTCCATGGAACTGCGGGTCAAGCGAAAAGATGATACAGGGGGAACACACTGAAATTTCACAGGACAAGGGTAGTGACGATCATGGTTGAAGGACGTATTGGTACGCTTAACGTTAAGGGCCTAAACTCACAGAACAAGCTTTCTCTCACAAGCAATATGTTCCGCAAACAAAAACTGCTAGTCCTCTTCCTACAAGAAACACACTATAGGAGGGGGGCAGAGTCGTAGTAGCGCTAAGGACACTTATCGAATAGCACTTACTATCGTTTATAAAGGTGACCCCATTGTTGGATTACCTTACCCCTTGACTCAGGATCACATGGTGGTGAAAACTTATGCAAAAAGGTTCTCTCCCCTGAAGAAAGTTCTAGCATTTGGAAGCCTGAAGAACTGAAACATGTCGGGATATGTTGTTAATAGACACTTTGTTTAATATATAGTTGATGTTAATCTTCATATGTCTGTGATTTTCTAATGTTATTATTGTTGTGGTATATTTCATCCCATTAGATTGGTGTTATACCCACCATGTGGGTCATAATCTTGGGTTACACAGTGTGTTTTAAAACAAGTTGTTTTAACAATGTTTTATCAATTCTGAATATGCAAATTAAAATGATTTAATGTATAAATTTGAGTGACACACCAAGTCCATTTTTTCAGGACTAATAGGTATGGGTTATTACTAACCATCTTCGTTTAGACAGATGAGCAATCAAACAGACTAAAGGTTGTGCACCTGTTCTCCTTTGTGTACATACAAACTCCTGGGGGATACACGTTCTTCTCCCCACCACACCAAACATATAACAGAATTGACTCATTATTGGTATCAGAGGAAGGAGGAGGGGAGATTGGAAACCCCACGGTTGAGTCAGTGACCTGGTCGGACCATGAGCTTCTCGTTATGGAATGGCGACTACAGTGCGCCCCGAAGTCATATAGGTGGCGCTGTAACAACACCCTCATGAGAGACCAGGTGTTCAAAGAATTCCTACGGGAAGAAATAGAAGCCTTCTTTGTAACAAACGACACAGGGGGATCCCAATGGCCACAGTTTGGGAATCGGCAAAGGCCACCTTCCGGGGTCTACTTATAGCAGAGAGCTTGAGGAGGAAACGGGAGAGAGCGCTAATAGAATCCAAACTCTGCGAGGACCTACGGGTAATGAGGGCACAGCTTACTAAGGGCGACGTAGACCGTGAAAACCTTCTGGGTGAAATGAGAGAAAAAAGACAGGCCCTACACACAGTCTTAATTGGAGAGGTGGTCAAAAAAATGAGATCCACAAAGCAGAGTTATTACGAGAAGGGAGACAAGGTTGGGACCCTCTTGGCACACAGGCTGGGGGGAAACAGGGCTGGCAGACGAATAGAGGGGGTCAGGGATGGGGTGAGCAACATCCAGACAAAAACCGAACACATAGCCGACTCATTTGCAGGGTTTTATAAGGCACTCTACACTAAACAAAATGGTGAGTCCCTGGATGAGATCCGAAGATATCTCGAGGACCACTCCCTGCCCAAGCTCACAGACCCAGAGAGGGAGGCATTGGAAAGGGAAATATCAGAGGAAGAGGTGGAGGGGGCTATTAAACGGTTGAAGGTGGTTAAGACCCTAGGGGGGGATGGATATACAGCTGACTTTTACAAACAATATCAATCGGTGCTGATACAACTGCTAACCAAGCTATTTAACCAAATTAAGACCCCGGAAACCATTCCACCAACATTCCTACAGGCCATGATCACGGTGATACCAAAACCCGGCAAGGACCCGGCTGAATGCGGCTCTTATAGGCCCATCTCACTCCTGAACACAGATGCGAAGATCTTTACCAGGATACTGGCAACACGCCTAGAAAAGTGTCTCCCCCGACTGATCCACCCAGATCAAGTCGGCTTTGTATTGAACATACAGGGGGCCGACAGGATGCTCAAAACTATACATATACTGAGCTCAAAAGGAGTTAGAACGGAGGGTGCTCTTCTCCTATCCCTAGACACGGAGAAGGCGATCTACAGGGTGGGTTGGGCCTTTATGGAGGGGGTTTTGTCATCCCTGGGGATGGGGCCTAAATGGCGAGGGTAGATGACTGCCCTTTACTCTAACCCTTCTGCAAGAGTGGTAGTAAATGGTGGTGAATCGGAAGCCCTTCCACTGGAAATGGGCACGAGGCAGGGGTGCCCATTATCTCCCCCTATATACGCACTGGTAATGGAACCCTGGGCCATAGCGATTAGGGGGAACGACAAAATCCAGGGTATTAAAATAGGAGAAATCAACTATAAGATAAGCCTATTTGCCGATGACGTGCTGCTATATCTCTCCAACCCACCCCAATCGGTCCCCGAGGTACTGAATAGCCTGGAACGATATGGGACCCTCGCGGGCTACAAGGTAAACTTGGAAAAGTCAGTCGCATTTGTAGCGGGTCAGCTCGATCAGGTAGAGAGGCAATATATTGAGGACCTTCCGTTCTGTAAACAAGCGGGGGGACTCTGTCACCTGGGAATCCAGATACCACCAGACCTGGCAGATCTTTTCAACGCAAATTACCCTCCCCTGTGGTCGGCGATTAAACAAGACGTGGAGGGATGGACCAACTCTGGCCTCTCATGGATGGCACGCCTCAATTCCATTAAAATGGTGATCTTCCCTACGTTCCTGTACTTATTTCAAATGCTACCGACCCAGATACTGAAGCCGTTCCTTTTAGAGGTCAAGCGGCCCTTCTCTGCTACCTCTGGGCAGGAAAATCCCACAGAAACGCCTACGACACATTGATAAGGCCCAAAGATGAGGGTGGAGTTAACTTCCCAGACCTAGACACATATTATAAGGCGTCACAACTGCGAATTCTCGTCGACCACCTGGTGACGGGCCCAAAGAAACAGTGGGTAGTATTGGACAATGTGCTTTTCTCCCCGGTCACATTGGACGAGTCGTTGTGGGTCCCCAAGGCACGCATGCCAAGAAGAATTTTGAATCACCCAGTCCTGGGGGTGCTATGGTCCATATGGAAAGAGGGGAGTTATCTTAGATGGCTCACAACATGGCCCTCGCCTCTAAGCTGCATATGGGCTCCCCCACTCTGGGATAGAATCAACAAACCGTTAGCCTTCCAACAATGGTATGAGGCAGGTCTTAGCAGGGCGGGGCACCTTTGGGTCGATGGGGTATTTATATCCCTGGGAGATCTGAAGGACGCCCTGGGCCTCACCAACCTCTCTCCCTTCCGATACTTGCAGCTCAAGGGTGCCCTTACCGAAAATAGATGGGGAGATACTCTTAGGACAGACTTAACAGACTTTGAGAAATTTCTAATCACATATAAGGGGACTAAAGGTGTGATATCGCGGCTTTAAAACCTTTTGCTGTTCTCTGCCCCGTGGGATCCCCCACCCTCCCAGGTACAATGGGAAAAAGACCTAGACACCCCCATCACTGATAGGAGATGGACCAAGATCTGTAGAAAGGCCAATCGCTCCACAGCTGCACCCCAATACTGCCACCAGGCCCTGAAACTGATCCATAGATGGCATTACCCCCCACAGGGGATAGCCAGGATGAGATAATAAAGCCCAGAGCCCGGACGGTACCCCGCCACATTCTATAAAGCACTCAAGACATTAGTCCAGTTAATGACATCCCTGTTCAACTCCTTCTCCGATATGGGCCGCATCTCCCAGTCCATGGAGGAGGCCAATGTAATCCTCTTCCCTAAGTCAAACAAGAAACAAACCATCTGTAGCTCCTACCACCCTATTGCCCTAATAAACCTCGACGGCAAAATCTTTACAAAAATTCAAACATCTAAAATGGATAAAGTAATCCCCAAACTGATCCACCTGGATCAAGCTGGATTTGTCAAGGGGAGACAAACATTTGACAACATTAGGTGAATATCCCACCTGATACAGAAGTCAAACAGGGCGGGCCTGAGGGCGGGGGTATTAGCGCTAGATGCTGAGAAGGCATTCGACCGAGTCGAATGGTCATTCTTGTTTACTACCATGGAGGTTATGGGGTTTGGCCTGGGCTTTCTCCACCTGGTCAAAGCTAACTATGGAGCACCACTCATCAGGCTAGCTGTCAATGGGCATGTCTCCCAGGCGATAAGGGTCACTAAGGGTACTTGTCATGCACCTGCCTACTTGGAGACTGTTGAGTGCTTGGCGATTCCACCGGCCTTAGGAGCGCCACCTGGACTCATGCACTTCTCTGTACTATTCACTCCCTCTACGGGCTGAGTTTCCACATAGTCCTTTTTCTATGTTCTCTGTTCGTTTCTCTTCCTGGTTTGCGGTTCTACCTGTTTATTTGTCCTTCTTCTCTGTCCGTCTGGATGGCAGACGTGAGCTACGGTCTAGTCTTTTCGTTTCCTCTCTTGTCCGTCTTCTGTTGTTAGCCTTCCCTTTAATAACGCTTCCTACCTTAGCGTCTTTGCATTGCAACCCTTTCTGTTTCTCCGGTACTTTCAGGTTTACACGCTTGTCGTTTCTCTTTTGCCTCAAGGGGCCTAATTACGAGGTTGGAGGTAACCATGGCGCTATTAGCGCCATGGCTTCCTCCAAATCCTTACCGACCCCGCCCTGGTGAATGGAGCTATTACCGCCCCATTCCAAGGTTGGCGGGCTGGTAATTCCCCATTCACCAGGGCCCTTCCCCATTCCCATTTAAGCCCCAATAGGGCTCAATGGGAATGGGGAAGGCGCTAAAAACGGTACTGCAAACTGCGGTACCGTTATTAGCTCTAAAGTCCCTTTGCGGGTCCTGTCCTTAACGCCTGGTAAACCAGGCGTTAAGGGAGGACCCGCAAAGGGAACTCGTAGTAGGGCAGTAAGGGATTACCGGCACCGGTGCCCTTACCGGTCCTGGTAATCCCTTATCGCCCAACTCGTAATGAGGCCCAAGGAGTCTCTCAGCTGTCTGCCTACTACGTTCTCCACGCTTCCTCTTTGGCTATCCGCGCTCGCGGCTCCAATCCCTCTTCCGTGTCCAGACCCGGCACTTCTTTTCAGCGCTTCTCGCTACTCCTCTCCCTTTCCTCCTCCTGCCATGTGCTTTCTGCCATTGCGGACCTCCTCTTAACCCCTTCCCTGTTACTGGTTACAGACTTATCCACTTCCCTTTAGTCCGCCTGTGCTTACCATCATCAGGGTGTCAGTTTTCATGCTTACGGATCGAGTGGGAATTTCCTTATCCTTCCACCCTCTTGAGGACGTATTCTCAGATCACGGGATACCACGAACCAGAACCCGAATACTGGAAGGAACTGAAAAGGAACATCCCCAGAGGTTTTTTTAGGCTTTGGCTTTTTTCCTCTTACAGGCGCCTTCGGGAAGGGGTCCTCTGCCGCACCTTGTAAATCAAGGCAGCAGAGTGGCTTCTATCCGGGTGAGGCCGTATCTCTACAAAAAAAGGCAGAAGGAACGTAGAAGACCAAGACGCCTGCGCTATTCCTCTTCAGAAGAAACATATGAGGAGGAGGGGGAAGTTGTCTTTAGTGACGTTCACGAAGAATCGGACTTGTTAGACCTTAGATCTGACAGATTGCAACGCCCAATATCTACAATGGCCACTGCTGAACAGATACAGGAGATGGTGAATGCAGTTCAGGGTCTTACTCAGGAAGTACAAACCCTTAAAACAGAAACCGTTACTCTGCGTCAGATGATGACCAACAGGGATCAACAACGCATCGAACCCCCACCTATGCCCCTGGCTTCAGGGAAGTTCGATGGCTCCCCTAGGAAGTTCAAAGAATTCATGGAGGCATGCATTATACATTTACGTTTCGACCTCAAGCATATGCTTCCGATCAAGCCGGCATTGGGTTTTTGATCTCTAACTGGACCGTAAACGCACTACCTTGGGCTACCCCATTGGTAACCGGAACTAGCCCCTTCTTCAGGATTATGCTGCTTTCACTGCCCTATTTAAGGAAACTTTTGAGAGGCAGGGGTCGGCTCAAGTAGCTAGTGAGGAGCTACTGGGCATACGCCAGGGGTCAACAGACCTGTTATCTTAAATTAGCCAGTTCAAATGGGTAGCAGCCGAGACTGGTTGGCCCAAAACGCACAATACACCATCGTTAGACGGGGCCTCAGAGAAGAACTGAAGGATGAGTTGGCCCGTTCTCCAAGATTGTCCACGTTGAGTGAACTGCTATCAGCGACGCTACAGATCGATTTCTGCTTACCTGAGAGGCGTTCAGAAAGGAGAAGAGGCGAACCACACCATACCTTCCTGACTCTTCCCTACCCATTCCTCCTTCACCTCGAACACCTAAAGATGAACCTATGCAAATAGGAACCACCCGAGGACCATTCACAACAGACGAACGTAAAAGGCGTAAAGAAAACAATCTCTGTATGTATTGTGGATCAGAGAAACACATGCTTAGAGACTGCCCGGAAGTTCCTCCTCGCTGTCCGGGAAACGACAAACCTCGGAACTAACAGGGACAAGTTTCCGAGGCGATTATTCTGGTCCCTATGCCACAATGTCAGTCTCCTCCTCAGTGTCTACTGATGCTAATCGGTTAATGGTAGTCGCGGTACAGGTACACAAGGAACCCCAAACAATAGATGTCTTGGCCCTAGTAGACTGTAGATCAGCAGGGTGTTTTATGGACACTGTGTGGGCCAACAAGAGTGGAGATTATTCTCCTGGAAAAGGATGAGGACCAGAAGGTTGAAGGGGTTGTAGGTAGACCTTTAAGTCTGGACCCATAACCCACACTACAGCAGCACTAACCATGACGGTGCTACAACACAATGAAGTTATTCAGTTCGACTTAATCAGGGCAGCGCACTTCCCGATCATCCTGGTGGTATCATGGTTACGAAGACACAACCCATCCATTGACTGGACAAAAAACCAGATGGCCTTTACTTCCGAACATTGCCGTAAGTCATGTCTCTCGAATATACGTTATTCGACGGTAAAGGCCTTAACAGACTTTTCCAATCCTCGGACCACATTGGGAATACACAACGTTCCGACCAACTTGTGTGAGTTCAGCAAAGTATTTATGGACAAGGATCCTCAAGACTTACCACCTCATCGCCCAGAGGATTGTGCCATAGACCTTCTACCAGATGCTCTTGTTCCCTTTGGCTGCATGATCTCGCTCTCTTTGAAGGAAAAAGAAGAACTTAGAAAATATCTAGACTCCAACCTACTTAACGGTCCGATTCAACACTCTTGTTCTCCTGCCGGAGCTTCACTGTTTTCGTCCCAAAAAAGGACACCCAGGAACTCAGACCTTGTATCGACTACAGAGGACTCAATCGAGTTACCATCCGTGATAGGTATCCTATCCCCCTCATAAAGGACATACTCGAGGCGGTGCAAGGAGCGGTTGTATTCACAAAGCTGGACTTGAGAAGGGCATATCATTTGTTACGTGTCCGTGCGGGGGATGAATGGAAGACTGCCTTCCGCACCCCGTACGGACACTTCAAGGACCGAGTCATGCCCTTTGGGCTGGTCAATGCTCCATCCATCTTTCAAAGGTTCATGGACCGTGTATTTCCGGACCTTTTGCATCATTGTGCCATCATCTATCTCGATGATATCCTGGTCTATTCACCTTCACATGAAACCCATCAACAAGATCTCCGTCGAGTATTACAACGACTCAATGACCACCACCTACTGGTGAATCCAGAGAAATGCGTGTTTCAGGCATCTACGGTACCCTACTTGGGGTTCATCCTTTCCAAGGCTGGCGTCGAAATGGATCCACGGAAGGTCGAAGCCATCCTTGAATGGCCTTCTCCCATTTCGGTAAAGGAAGTCCAAAGATTTTTAGGCCTGGCCAACTTTTACCGTAAATTCATCAATGGATTTTCTGAGACTGTGCTTCCTATAACTTCTTTACTTAAGAAAACCAAGGCTCCTTTCTCCTGGTCAGAAGCAGCAGACCAAGCTTTCCTGCGTTTAAAGCATCTGCTTTGCTCAGCCCCGGTGTTACGTCAACCGGATCAAAACCGACCTTTCATTGTGGAGGCTGACGCGTCGGCCGCTGCTATAGGAGCAGTCCTACTCCAGGAATTCAAAGGGATAGAACACCCTACAGCCTATGTGTCAAAGACACTCACACCTAGCCAAGCCAACTACGCTGTCATCGAAAAGGAATTGTTGGCTGTGAAGACCGCCTGTGAAGAATGGCACCATCTTCTCCAGGGAGCTTCACATCCTTTGTCACTGCAAACCGACCACAAAAACCTGAGGGTTAGCGAACAGGTGGAATGCATAAATTCACGTCAGGCCAGGTGGTTACACTTTTTTGCTCAATACGATTTCACGGTTACATACATACCTGGCTCCAAGAACATACTGGCAGACGCCCTCTCACGGATTCCCATTCTGGGCATATCCTCTGAACACCCACCAGAACTGTTTTTCCCTTGCAACAGAATTGTGAGTCAGTTGTCCACCTTCCTACAGGAGGTTAAAGACGCCACTGTTTCAAACAACACATACAAAACCAATACTGGAGACGTCGTCTACAGACGAGACAGACTACTTTTCATAAATCACTGTCTATTTCTGCCTAATCACGCCACAAGACGGCGTGCTCTAAAATGGTGTCATGATGACCAACTGGCCGGTCATAGAGGAGTGCAGAAGACCTTGGAACTGCTTAAGAGACATTTCTGGTGGCCTAATCAACGGATGGATGTTACACAGTACGTTAGGTCTTGCCCAGTCTGCAATCAGGCCAAATACAATACACAACGACCAGTGGGTTTATTACAGCAAGACAAGATACCAACAAGACCTTGGAGCATCATTAGCATGGATTTCATTGTGGAAATACCTTGATCCGAGGGATGCACTTGTATTATGGTAACTGTGGACACTTTCACCAAAATGGCACACTTTTCTCCTCTTCCAGGAGTTCCGTCTGTGGCCGAGATGGCATCAGTCTTCACTAAGGACGTTTTTCGTCTGCATGGGATACCTGAGAAGATCTTCTCTGATCGGGGCAGTCAATACACGTTACACTTCTGGAAAGCTTTCTGTGACAAGGTGGGAATCGAACAAGCCATGTCATCGGGATACCACCCCCAGACCAACAGGCAGACAGAATGACTGAACTCTTCATGGGAGCAGTACCTCCGCTGTTATGTAAGCCAACAACAAGATAACTGGGTAGCTTTACTACATCTGGCTGAGTTTTCTTACAACAACTCCAAGCATAACGCTACCAAGCTCAGTCGCTTTTTTTGCTCCTATGGTTACCATCCTTGTTTTTGCTACCTAAGAACAGTACTGCTTTCCTTGTTCCCTCATTAGACGCTATCCTTTCTAATATCACTGAAGCTCACAGAACCTCTAAAGAAGGCCTACAAGACAGCCAACTCGGGTACAGCACGCAGAGCAATCCACACCGCCAACCATCACCGATGTGGACAAAAGGCACCAAGGTTTGGCTTTCCACCAAATATCTTCCACAATGGCTACGACCCACTAAATTATCTCCTAGATATCCGGGTCCCTTCACAATACTGAAGCGCGTCAATCCTGTGGCGTATCGCCTTCAATTGCCCGCACACATGAACCGCATACATCCTGTGTTTCATTCCTCCCTTCTCAAAGCACATCATGTCGATCCTTATGGACGTACCCGACCCAGGACCCATGCCCCGGCACACCAAACACCCGAGGAATATGAGGTAGCCAAGATCATGGACTCCTGATACAGAAGAGGACGTTTAGAATACCCAGTCCATTGAAAAGGGTATTCTCATACTGAGGATTCCTGGGAACCCGTTTCACATCTCCATGCACCCATTCTGGTTTGGCACTTTCACCACAGTCATCAGGGTAAACCAGGTGGGCCGCCCCTAAGGAGGAGGCATACTGTCATGCACCTGCCTAATTGGAGACTGTGGAGTGCTTGGCGGTTCCGCCGGCCTTAGGAGCGCCACCTGGACTCATGCACTTCTCTGTACTATTCACTCCCTCTACGGGCTGGGTTTCCATGTTGTCCTTTTTCTATGTTATCTGTTCTGTCCTCTTCCTGGTTTGTGGTTCTACCTGTTTATTTGTCCTTCTTCTCTGTTTGTCTGGATGGCAGACGTGAGCTACGGTCTAGTCTTTTCGTTTCCTCTCTTGTCCGTCTTCTGTTGTTAGCCTTCCCTTTAATAATGCTTCCTACCTTAGCGTCTTTGTGTTGCAACCCTTTCTGTTTCTCCGGTACTTTCGGGTTTACATGCTTGTCATTTCTCTTTTGACTCAAGGAGTCTCTCAGCTGTCTGCCTACTGCTTTCTCCACGCTTCCTCTTTGGGTAGCCGCGCTCACGGCTCCAACCCCTCTTCCGAGTCCAGCCCCGGCGCTTCTTTTCAGCGCTTCTCGCTACTCCTCTCCCTTTCCTCCTCCTGCTGTGTGCTTTCTGTCATGGCGGTCCTCCTCTTAACCCCTTCCCTGTTACTGGTTACAGACTTTTCCACTTCCCATTAGTCCGCCTGTGCTTACCTTCATCAGGGTGTCAGTTTTCATACTTATGGATCGAGTGGGAATTTCCTCATCCTTCCACCCTCTTGAGGACTGTTAGGAAAGATTTCGTAATTGTAGGTAATTTTCCTTCCATGTGGCAACCCCTAAAGTTTTTGCTGTTGTTTTTCACCTTGTTCTTGACTTTGCCAGAGAAGTGCAGCCTTCTGCCACACTCCTCTGGGCTTTTGCTCTTTTCTTATGGGGAAACTGACATGCCCTTAAGACAGTCAGTACCGGGGAACGCTGTTTCCCGTAGTTTCTTTTATCATGTTGCGGCTTTAGTGCAACATGACACAAGAGGGCACTGTAAGCTAAGTTACAGCTCTCTTGGGTCTCTAGCCTTCTACAGGCCCTAGTTACTCGTTTAGGATTGTATTTGATCGGTGCAAGTGATTCAGGGACGGGAATGGTGGCAGCGATCGTTTCTTTGTATTTTGAGCTCCTTTTGGTGTTCTAAGCGCGTTTTCTGCGCTTAACCCAGAATGGTGGCAAGGCTCCCAAAATGGCCAGACCAAAGACTCCTTTGTCCTGTCCGCTGACCGTCTTGCTCCCTTCACCTTCCCCAGGTCGAGCCGACCCGGGGCCTTCCTTATTTGGGCATGTACTTTCCCGCGAAACACAGATGCGTTTGCGGGCTTCTACATGTCTGTTGTGTGCCTCCAGGATGTGGGCTGGGATGTCTGGTCCCAATACACATCCTGGGTGCCAGAGAGTCTAGGGTGGTGTGAATGCCTGGGACCACCGTGGTCCGTGATTGGTCCACGTATGGTGTGAGTGTTAATGAGCGGATCTCCCATTGGCTCCCCTCCGTTTTGGCGCGAAGGGAACCGTGGATAAGAGGGGGCTGGAAACACCACTACCATGTCGATCTCCTGAGTTCTCACGAACGAAGGAATACAGGAGCCAAGTATCCTGCAACCAAGAGGCTGGACCGAGGAATCGCTGGTGACCCGCTGAAGGACTCCTCCTTTGCACTGCTGTCGTCCGGTGAAACCCTTTCCTCCTTTGATCGAACCAGAAGGCCTGTACTGGTGCTTCGACCTTTGGAATAGCAGGAAGAGCTATTCTCGGCGACTTCATCATCTCCTGCCAGTAAACCTTCGGAAGCGTCTCTGGGCCATCCAGTTGACTGACCAGCTTACACGGGAGTCCTGCTCTGTAACCGCCGCCAGGTTGTGTTGTATTTCGAGTCCTGGTCACTCTCACACGCTTCGTACACTTGGCGTTCCCAAGTCCGAAGTGGGTAGTGTACATTTGGCTCAGATACACACGGCCGCTCCGTTGCCCTGCTGTGGTGACAAAACTGTGCAGGTTTCTTCGATTGGGACGTCTTTTTTCTCTACACGACGACGAGGCATTCCCGGCTCTTCTGAACCTGCCAGCTGCTGAAACTAACGTGGAGAAGCCTGGGTCTGCTTGCATCGGGGACCGGTGAGTAGTATAGCTAGGATCTGGTCGCCCTCCTGCAGTAGCCCATTGCTTTTCCCCGCTGTGTAAAAACAGCACCCTTTTGTCCGTACTCGCGCTCTGCTTCTGCTCCCTGTGGAGGCTGCGCTTGAGTCGCGGAACTTATTCTCCTTCATTTGTGCACTGAACTGAACTGCCTGATTTCCTTAGAAGAGACTCCCCTTTTGCCCGTTGGCACCAGCGTGTGCAGGTACTTTTGAGTACAAGGCTCCACTCTTCGCAGGGCTCGGACTTCCATCTAGTTAGGTGCCTCTGAAGGCGAACTGAGTCTAAAGCATTGTATCGCACTGCCTGTTTTCCTTCCCTTGCAGGTGGACTACACATTTCGTGCATATAACGCTTGCGACTGTCGTATTTGTATATATATTGTGTGGATATGGTATGTGTTGGTTTAATATTGTGATACTGTGATTTTCTCGCTACGGACATTGTTTTAAAGGCCTTAAAATAAATGTGTATATATTTTTGATATAACAACTGTTTGGAGTAGTTTGTAAGTGATCTTGCTTTATGTGCTCGTTGCGGGCTTTCAGTCACCCTCACCCCTCTTGAGACCTAGTCTTGACCGCCGCGATTGCTACCTTGATTGGTCTGGCTCGTCCAGAGGTTACCCTGTTCCAAGTAATTAGGTTGGCCTTCTGAACTTCTGCGCCACCAGGAGAGAGTTCAGAAATCCGTCTTAACAAATTGGTGTACAGCGGTGGGATACGACTGAAGGTATCCAGTGTTGCGCTCGAACTAAGGCATTTCAGGTTATTCCAACCAGGACACGTAGTGAATTGTTGTATTATAACTTTAAAAAGGCCATAGTCCTATCTAACAGTATGGAAACAAATACCTTGTTAACTTTAAATGCTTCCAAATCAGAAACATTGAAGAAGATGTGTGCGGAGAGAGGTGTTTCCTCTCAAGGCACTAAATTGGAAATGATCCAAAGAATCGTGGCGTGGCAAGAAGCGCAGCTTGACGCTATAACTTCTGAGGACAGTGCAGAAGGTGGTGGGGATGCTCTCACTGGTAGAACCGACGGTTCTGCCGCTGCACTGATCCATCGCGACCACGAGGACAGGGAGGATGTGATGTCTAATGTTTCCTCTGCCAGTGCTGATGGGGAGGCTATGCTTGAATTCAAGAAGCAAGAGCTGCGGTTTAGGCAGCAGGAGCTTGAATTCAGCATAGCCAAACTAAAAATCGAACAGGCAGAAAAACAGAAAGACAGGGATCACCAGTTGGAACTGGCCAAGCTTCAGGTTGCAAATGGGTCCAAGGGTCCTGGACATGGGTCTGGGGCCTCCTCTCATCCACGGTTTCCGAAAGATCTGCTCAGTGTGTATGAGGAAAGGAATGACATTATGGACTGGCTGAATGCGTTTGAGTATGCATGCGAAGTTCAACAAGTTGACAATGCTGATAAGATTGCCTGGTTACTCAGCAGACTGCCCCATTCTGGCTGTAGTGCCATTATGGAAATGTCGAAGGCTGAGCGAGCTGATTTCGCAATGTTAAAGCAAACTCTCATTTTAAAGTTTGGGAAGACTCCGGCCCAATATTTGAAACGTTTCAGAGAGTATAAGAAAAAGGAAGGTGGTACTTGGGTATCTTATGTCACTGAATCCTTGAAAAACTTAACTGGCTGGGTCGAAGGTTATAAGGTTTCTACCTTCGAAGGCATGATAAATCTTGTCATGCTGGTACACATTTTTGCTTCTTCTTCCCCAGAGCTTAAGCAGCATTTGGCCGATTCGAAGGAGATAGATCCTAAGAAGCTGGCCATTGCAGCAGACTTATGGGTGTCACATCGAGTGTCCCATAAGGACAAAACTCATCCTGGTAAGCAGGAGGAAGGAAAAAAGTCCAAAGATATGGAGGGTGGAGAACCTGCTAAATCTTCTTCCCATAAGGGCCACAAAAAGAAAAATAAGGGTAGGACACAAGAGAACTCACAGGGTAGTGGAGGTCAGCCTCCGAAACAAAACTCTGGTTACAATAAGCCTTCCTATGTAAACAGACCCAATGGATCTTGTTTTGCTTGTGGAGCAACTGACCACGTGAAGGGGGATCCCCGTTGTAAGGTTAGACCTTTGGGGGTCCACTCCGCTAATCTGGCCTTCTCCTCCTACGAGGAAGAAGAGATTACAGGAGCATCCTTCTCCTCAGACTCATTTCCCAGCGGGATAGAGGCTGAGGTAGTTTTAGTGTCCCTGGGTTCCTGGGAGCCTAAAGTCGCAGAGGCTTATGCTAGGATTCCGGATAATACCAAGCACTACTTTAAAGACAGTGTGCTGATCAATGGAGTGGATACTCCAGCTCTTAGGGATAGTGGGTGCAGTCGCACTGTAGTGGATTCTACCTTGGTAGACTCAGAGGAAGTTGCCAGAGCTACTCTGATGCCCACTAAGTTGGCTGACGGCCCCCTCCGCATGTTTCCCGTAATACCTGTAAATCTTACTTTAAATGGTACAGCAGTCAGGATTCCAGTGAGCATTCAGAGAAACGTCCCGGGAAAGGTCTTGTTAGGTAATGATCTCAGAGCTTTAGGGCTCGTAGGAGACACTGCCGAAAGACCCTACACACGGTCTCAAGCACGGGCAGCATTGGCCAAGTCCAATACGCTGCCCCAGCCGAAGGGGAAACCCAAGGCGAAAGGAGTCAACAAGTCACGACGAGGGAAAGAGAATATTCCCCCGAGCTCGCCTACCACTGCGATGGAGGGAGTTGGTCAATCGCCCGGGCCTGACGAGGAGGTGGCGATGCCTGAAGTATTTGACCCCAACGATCATCCTGAACTAAAAGACTTGTTAGTTGAAGGAGGTCCTGATAGGGACGAATTCAGTAAAGGCCAACGTGAGTGCCCATCTCTGGAAGGCCTAAGGAGACAGGCCTGCTCCCAGCTTGAGGGTGAACCTCCTGGGACGCATAGGATTTATTGGGAAGGTGGACTCCTGTATAGTGAGCCCACAGAGTCTACAGAAGGAGACCATAGGAGGTTGGTGGTTCCCCTTGCTCTTAGGCCCTTCCTCCTGCAGTTGGTGCATGAGGTTCCCCTTGCTGGTCACCTTGGTATGAAGAGGACCAAGCAAAGGTTATCCATGCACTTCTACTGGCCCAAGATGGGGGTGCAAGTAGAAAGTCACTGCAGGAGTTGTGCCTCCTGCCAGTTGTCTGGTAAGGTTGGCGCGACAATCCATGCTCCGTTGGTACCACTCCCAGTTGTGGGGGTACCATTTGAAAGGGTAGGGATCGACATCGTTGGTCCCCTTGACCCGCAAACATCCTCGGGCAATAGGTTTATCCTGGTGCTGGTCGACCATGCAACCAGGTATCCTGAGGCCATCCCATTGAAAACTGTAACTGCCAAGTCAGTTGCAAAAGCTTTACTCGGCATATTTACTAGGGTTGGCTTCCCTAAAGAAGTTGTGTCAGATCGTGGCAGCAACTTTATGTCGAAGTATATGCAGGCTATGTGGAAAGAATGTGGGGTCACCTACAAGTTCTCTTCTGCATACCACCCCCAGACCAATGGTCTGGTGGAACGTTTCAACAGAACGTTAAAGAGCATGATTGGGGCTCTGGAGGAGCCTCAGAGAAGAAAATGGGATCTTCTTTTACCATGCTTACTGTTTGCCTACCGAGAGGTACCACAGGAGGGGGTTGGCTTCAGCCCCTTCGAACTTCTGTTCGGTCATCCCGTACGGGGACCCTTAGCCATCGTCAAAGAGGGATGGGAGATGCCCACTCCCCCTGTTACTACCAACGTAGTTGATTATGTGCTAGGGCTCAGAAAACGGATGGTACTTCTGATGGGCTTGGCTAGTGATAAATTGAAGGCAGGGCAAGCGCTGGTGAAACATTGGTACGACCAGAAAGCTTCCCTCATCAACTTTACACCTGGTCAGCAAGTCCTGATCATGAATCCCATAAGGCCTCAAGCTTTACAGGACAAATGGTCAGGCCCTTACACAGTGGTGGAGCCCCTGGGTGAGGTTAACTATTTAGTGGACCTTGGAAGGCCTGGACAGGCTCCAAAAGTGTTTCACGTGAATAGGCTGAAGGCTTTCGTCCCAAGAGTCGAAATCGCAGCACTGCTACTGGCGTCAGACGTTGAGGAAGAGGAGTCTGAACCTCTCCCCGACCTGTTCCAAAGCGGTCCTTCAGATAGTTCCTTTGAGGGTGTCCGAGTGGCCCCTCACCTGACTTCTGATCAGCAGGCTGAGGTGAAAAGTTTGCTTAGGCAGTTTTCCCCCCTGTTTTCACAGTCGCCTGGTTTGACACCTTGGTGCAAACATAACATTGACTTAGGAGACAGTGTACCTACCAAAAGTAGGGGATGCAGGATGTCAGACAAAGTACGGTCTTATATTAAGACCGAGGTCAACAAGATGTTAGACCTTGGGGTGATTGAACCCTCTAGTAGTCCTTGGTCCAGCCCTGTGGTTTTGGTTCCAAAGGCAGGCACTTCTGAATTGAGGTTCTGCGTGGATTACAGGGCTCTGAATGCTGTCACCAAGACAGATGCACACCCCTTGCCTCGAACAGATGAGCTGGTGGATACTTTGGGTGCCTCCAAGTACCTCAGCACGTTTGACCTCACTGCTGGCTATTGGCAAATAGCTTTAGCAGAACATGCCAAGGAGAAGACAGCATTTTCTACTCCAGACGGCCTTTACCAATTCCAGGCAATGCCGTTCGGGTTGAAGAATGCACCTGCCACTTTCCAGAGGCTTGTGAATCATGTGTTGAATGGGTTGGACGAATTCTGTCTTGCATATCTGGACGATATAGCAGTTTTCAGTGCCACCTGGGAAGACCATGTGAAACACCTCGGGATTGTGCTCCAGGCTCTTCAGAAAGCACACTTGACCATAAAGGCTAGTAAATGCCAGATTGGACAAGGCTCAGTGGTTTACCTTGGACATGAAGTAGGTGGAGGGAGGATACAGCCTCTACCCAGTAAAGTACAAGCAGTACAAGACTGGCCTACCCCCTCTACGCAAACCCAAGTGAGAGCCTTCTTAGGACTCACAGGGTATTACTGCAATTTTGTGGCAGACTATGGCACCATAGCTGCCCCTCTGACTGCCCTCACAACTCCGAAGAAACCCAAGAAGGTAACTTGGACCGACGAGTGTGAGAAGGCCTTCAATGGCTTAAAAGACTCCTTGTGCCAGGCCCCTGTCCTCAGGGCCCCTGATTATCAAAGACCTTTTATCGTGCAGACGGACGCCTCTGACACTGGGATAGGAGCTGTACTATCACAAGTAGATGAGAAGGGTAAGGAACACCCTATCGGTTTTATTAGTCGCCAGTTTAAGGACAGAGAGCTCAGATGGTCCACGGTAGAGAAAGAATGTTTCTCTGTTGTGTGGGCCCTAAGGAAGCTGAGGCCCTACCTCTATGGGACCCACTTCACTGTGCAAACTGACCATAAGCCGTTAAAGTGGCTAATGAACATGAAGGGGGAGAATCCAAAGTTGCTTAGGTGGTCCACAAGTATACAAGGCTTCGACTTCACTATTGAGCATAGGCCAGGTGTCCAACATAGCAATGCTGATGGGTTGTCCAGAATGTTTAACCGACCTGAACAAGAGACTCATCCAGGAGTGGATTAGTTCCCCCTGTCCATAGTCTGGGAGGGGCGAGTGTTAGGAAAGATTTCGTAATTGTAGGTAATTTTCCTTCCATGTGGCAACCCCTAAACTTTTTGCTGTTGTTTTTCACCTTGTTCTTGACTTTGCCAGAGAAGTGCAGCCTTCTGCCGCACTCCTCTGGGCTTTCGCTCCTTTTCTTATGGGGAAACTGACATGCCCTTAAGACAGTCAGTACCGGGGAACGCTGTTTCCCGTAGTTTCTTTTATCATGTTGCGGCTTTAGTGCAACATGACACAAAAGGGCACTGTAAGCTAAGTTACAGCTCTCTTGGGTCTCTAGCCTTCTACAGGCCCTAGATACTCGTTTAGGATTGTATTTGATCGGTGCAAGTGATTCAGGGACGGGAATGGTGGCAGCGATCGTTTCTTTGTATTTTGAGCTCCTTTTGGCGTTCTAAGCGCGTTTTCTGCGCTTAACCCAAAATGGTGGCCTGGCTCCCAAAATGGCCAGACCAGAGGCTCCTTTGTCCTGTCCGCTGACCGTCTTGCTCCCTTCACCTTCCCCAGGTCGAGCCGACCCGGGGCCTTCCTTATTTGGGCATTTACTTTCCTGCGAAACACAGATGCGTTCGCGGGCTTCTACATGTCTGTTGTGTGCCTCCAGGATGTGGGCTGGGATGTCTGGTCCCAATACACATCCTGGGTGCCAGAGAGTCTAGGGTGGTGTGAATGCCTGGGACCACCGGGGTCCGTGATTGGTCCACGTATGGTGTGAGTGTTAATGAGCGGATCTCCCATTGGCTCCCCTCCGTTTTGGCGCGAAGGGAACTGTGGATAAGAGGGGGCTGGAAACACCACTACCATGTCGATCTCCTGAGTTCTCACGAACGAAGGAATACAGGAGCCAAGTATCCTGCAACCAAGAGGCTGGACCGAGGAATCGCTGGTGACCCGTGAAGGACTCCTCCTTTGCACTGCTGTCATCCGGTGAAACCCTTTCCTCCTTTGATCGAACCAGAAGGCCTGTACTGGTGCTTCGACCTTTGGAATAGCAGGAACAGCTATTCTCGGCGACTTCATCATCTCCTGCCAGTAAGCCTTCGGAAGCGTCTCTGGGCCATCCAGTTGACTGACCAGCTTACACGGGAGTCCTGCTCTGTAACCGCCGCCAGGTTGTGTTGTATTTCGAGTCCTGGTCACTCTCACACGCTTCGTACACTTGGCGTTCCCAAGTCTGAAGTGAGTAGTGTACATTTGGCTCAGATACACACGGCCGCTCCGTTGCCCTGCTGTGGTGACAAAACTGTGCAGGTTTCTTCAATTGGGATGTCTTTTTTCTCTACACGACGACGAGGCATTCCCGGCTCTTCTGAACCTGCAAGCTGCTGAAACTAACGTGGAGAAGCCTGGGTTTGCTTGCATCGGGGACCGGTGAGTAGTATAGCTAGGATCTGGTCGCCCTCCTGCAGTAGCCCATTGCTTTTCCCCGCTGTGTAAAAACAGCCCCCTTTTGTCCGTACTCGCGCTCTGCTTCTGCTCCCTGTGGAGGCTGCGCTTGAGTCGCGGAACTTGTTCTCCTTCATTTGTGCACTGAACTGAACTGCCTGATTTCCTTAGAAGAGACTCCCCTTTTGCCCGTTGGCACCAGCGTGTGCAGGTACTTTTGAGCACAAGGCTCCACTCTTCGCAGGGCTCGGACTTCCATCTAGTTAGGTGCCTCTGAAGGCGAACTGAGTCTAAAGCATTGTATCGCACTGCCTGTTTTCCTTCCTTTGCAGGTGGACTACACATTTCGTGCATATAACGCTTGCGACTGTCGTATTTGTATATATATTGTGTTGATATGGTATGTGTTGGTTTAATATTGTGATACTGTGATTTTCTCGCTACGGACATTGTTTTAAAGGCCTTAAAATAAATGTGTATATATTTTTGATATAACAACTGTTTGGAGTAGTTTGTAAGTGATCTTGCTTTATGTGCTCATTGCGGGCTTTCAGTCACCCTCACCCCTCTTGAGACCTAGTCTTGACCGCCGCGATCGCTACCTTGATTGGTCTGGCTCGTCCAGAGGTTACCCTGTTCCAAGTAATTAGGTTGGCCTTCTGAATTTCTGCGCCACCAGGACAGAGTTCAGAAATCCGTCTTAACAAGGACGTATTCTCAGATCACGGGATACCACGAACTAGAACCCGAAGACTGGAAGGAACTGAAAAGGGACATCCCCAGAGGTTTTTTTGAAGCTTTGGCTTTTTTCCTCTTACAGGCGCCCTCGGGAAGGGGTCCTCTGCCTCCCTTGTAAATCAAGGCAGCAGAGTGGCTTCTATCTGGGGGAGGCTGTTTCTCTACAAAAAAAGGCAGAAGGAACGTAGAAGACCAAGATGCCTGTGCTATTCCTCTTCAGAAGAAACAGGTGAGGAGGAGGTGGAAGTTGTCTTTAGTGATGATCACGAAGAATCAGACTTTTAGACCTTAGATCTGACAGTACTAAGCAGGGCTGCCCCATGTTAGCAGTCCTGTACGCGATCTTTCTCGAACCCTTACTAGCTAGAATTAGACAGGAGAGGAGAACAAAAGGCATTACATTCGGCGGGGAAGACCATAAGGTAATGGCCTTTGCCGACGACCCCAAGGTCGTGCTAACAGACATGGACACTTACCTCCCGAGGTTAACGGCACTCCTAGGGGAATTTGGCAGAGTGGCAGGCCTGAAGACCAACAACCAAAAATCGGAACTAATGGTGCTACAAGAAGGCACACCCTCAGAAACATCAGATACAGGGCAATTCGCAAGAGCAGGGGGATCCCTTTGATATCTGGGTGTGACAATAACCAGTACCCTAGAGGATATGTACCAAACAAACTATCCCCACCTGTTGGAAACTATCAAGACCTGGCTGGGAGAGAGGAGGCTCCTTAACATATCATGGATGGGCCGCATCAATGTCATTAAAATGATAATTCTCCCCAGAGCGCTATATTACTTTCAGGCTCCCCCCCTGCCGGTCGCCCAAAAATTCTTCAAAACCCTGAATAAACCAGTATGTAACTACATCTGGCAAAGGCAAAGACCGAGGGGGGGGGGCCTGGAGGATTATAGTCACTCCCACGGGGGTGGGAATGGGAGTTCCGAACTAACGAGCAGCCCAACTGAGGGTCATCCGAGAATGGTACAATGGGAATCCTGACAGCATCTGGCAAAGGATGGATAGGGCAGTCGTGGGAAGGCCCCTGGACGAGGTCCTGTGGTGCCCAAGAGCAGACAGGCCCCCCAACATGTACAGAAGCCAAATTACAGCAGTGGTGGGTGATACATAGTATGCTATGGTTAAAAAAGCAAAGATCACGTCCTACCCATATCCGTTCAGTCCACTATTCTGCAACCCACAGTTTACCCCAGGGCTGGAAAAAGGAGCATATGGCAGGTGGGAAGAGGTGGTCAGCATTCGCGCAAGGGACATAATGGAGGGACAGGAGGTTAAGTCATTCCAGCTTTGCAAACAAACCATGGGTTTGCGGGAGGAGGATAGGTACTGCTATGCTCAACTGCGGCACTGGCTCTCTTCTCGAGATATGAAACAATCCACCACCAGAGAATTCACTCCGCTAGAAAGGTACTTGCTCACAAATTCCGGTGATAGACAAATGATTAGTAAAATATACAAATTATTCACCATGCCAGAGGCACAGGTCAAGTGGCCCTATATGAATCTCCGAAGAACAGTGGTGGGAAGTGTGGCAGCGAATCCCCACATTGATGAGAGGCATGCAGATCAGGGAAATGTGGACCAGGATACTGGTGCAGTGGCACCTAACACCGGAGAAGGTACATAAAATATACCCCTCAGTATCACAGATGAAGACGTAGGGATGTGGCTCTATGTCTGGTGGTCCTTCGCCATCCTAAAACCGTTCTGGGAAGTGGCCTACGAAGAAATGAAAGCCATCTTTGGTCCCCAAATATGGAGATAATATGGAGAAGATATGCTGGGCCTGAGTGACGTGCTGGACGCACTCCTGACTAAACCACAGAGGAAATCATATATGGTCCTAAGCGTGGCGGCCCTCTCCCTAATTGCGTAAAAGTAGAAACAAACCACAATCCCCAGTGAACGGGAATGGATAGCAAAAATGTGGCATTACACTTCACTGGAATGGGTAACATACACTATACAGGGGGATTACGCTAAATTCAAGAACGAGAGGGACGCCATCCTGAACGTCTTGCACAAAGACTACCGTGAACAATGGTGTCCTCATAGACAGGCTATTGGATATACTATAGACTATGACCCGTTATACCCTGTAAATTCGCCTCAGAAGATATGCAGTGCAGTGATTCAGGGGGGAGGGTGGAGGTCGTCAAGGAAGGGGATTGCTAATGTTAATGTTCAAAACTTTAAAATGCCAATAAAAATAACATTTAAAAAAAAGCTTCATAAGAAATTGAGGAAGAAAAATGGGACAAAAATTAGCTAAGACAAGAGGCCAGGGGGGGAGGCAAGGCCGCCTGTGCTGCCCGCCGCAGCGAGTCAGTCCAGCGCCCCGTCTAGCTTCCCCACTTGGAAGTCGGATAAGACCATCAGGGTTTCTAAATAAATCCAGGCGCTCAACCCAGGAAGCCTGCCCGCCGCCTGCAGCAGCACAGCGGCAGGGGTTCCCACAGGGATGCAGGCCACTCTGCCGCCTGCCAAATTCCGCTAATCTTTCCCCAACCCCCTCCGCTGCTCCCCTTTCGGGGGCCGTACGAAGAGGCGGCCCAGAGACAGCACAGGCAGGGGGTGGGTCGGTGGGATCGCTAGAGTCTTCAAAGCCCACCCCGGCCGTATGAGGCCGAGCTCCAGGTATCTGGGCAAGAGGGAAGATCGCCCACTGCGCCGGCGGGACTGGCGTTCGCTCTCCCACTAATGTGGGCGCCCGGAACCTCGACACCCGCCTGCATCATGGCTCAGGGAAGGCGTCCCTCGAGAATAGCCGGGCTTGGCTCAGCTCCCGGCTGCTCCCCCTCGGGACTTCCCTGCCAACCGGGGAGCGCTCACCAACACCCGCCCGATGGTGGGTCAGGGTGGAGGAGCCCGCCCTGCCTAGCGGCTCAGGGGCCAGCTCAGTGAGGAGAGGATGGGGACTGCTTGGGGCTCCATCTTTCCGGTGGGGGGATGTCCCTGGCAGGTTAACTTGACCCGTCCGACTTTTACTTCCTCTAGATAGCCAAGTTTGATTGTCTTCTCGCCACTCCGCCAGGGCTGTTGCCGACCCCGGCGGGGCCGATCCGAGGACCTCACTAAACCATCCAAATCAGTAATAGCGACGTGTGGTGTGTACAAAGGGCAGGGACTTAATCAACACAAGCTTATGACCCGCACCTAAAGGAAATTCCTCGTTCATGGGAAATAAGTGCAATCCCTAGTACAAACTGGGTTCAGCAGGTTAGCCGCACCTGTCGGCAAAGGGTAGACAGACGCTGATCCATTCAGTGTAGCGCGTGTGCAGCCCCGGACATCTAAGGGCATCACAGACCTGTTATTGCTCGATCTCGTGTGGCTGAACGCCACTTGTCCCTCTAAGAAGTTGAACGCCGACCTCTGGGTGGAGGGGGGTCGCTTAACTAGTTAGCATGGAGGAGTTTTGTTCGTTATCGGAATTAACCAGACAAATCGCTCCACCAACTAAGAACGGGCATGCACCACCACCCACAGAATTGAGAAAGAGCTATCAATCTATCAATCCTTTCCGTGTTCGGGCCGGGTGAGGTTTCCGGTGCGGAGTCAAATTAAGCCACAGGCTCCACTCCTGGTGGTGTCCTTCCATCAATTCCTTTAAGTTTCAGCTTTGCAACCATACTCCCCTCGGAACCCAAAGACTTTGGTTTCCCGGAAACTGCTCAGTGGGTCATGGGAATAACGCCGCCAGATCTCTAGTCGGCATAGTTTATGGTTGGAACTATGACGGTGTCGGATCGCCTTCGAAACTCAGACTTTTGTTCTTGATTAATGAAAACATTCTTGGATAATGCATTCACTTTGGTTCGTCTAGCGCCGATCCAGGAATCTCCTCTGCAGCGGCACAATACGAATGCCACCGGCAGTCCCTATTAATCATGGCCCCAGTTCTGCAAACCAACAAAATAGAACCAGAGTTCTATTCCATTACCGCCAGCTCGATCACCTACGAGCTTTTTAACTGCAGCAACTTTAATATATGCTATTGGAGATGGAATTACTGCAGCTGCTGGCACCAGACTTGCCCTCCAATGGGTACTCGTTAAAGGATTTAAAGTGTACTCATTCCAATTACAGTGCCTCGAAATAGTCCTGTATCGTTATTTTTCATCACTACCTCCCAGAGTCGGGAGTGGGTAATTTGCGCGCATGCTGCCTTCCTTGGCTGTGGTAGCTGTTTCTTAGGCTCCCTCTAAGGAATAGAACCCTGATTCCTCATTACCCGTGGTCACCATGGTAGGCACAGAAAGTACCAGCGAAAGTTGACGCATCCCGGGAGGTCTGCGTTCGTCGGCATGTATTAGCTCTAGAATTATCAGTTATCCAAGTAACAGATGGAGTGATCAAAGGAACCATAACTGATTTAATGAGCCATTTGCAGTTTCACTGTACCGGCTGTGTGTACTTGCATGTGCATGGCTTAATCTTTGAGACAAGCATATGCTACTGGCAGGATCAACCAGGTAGCCGCACCTGCTGGAGAGTGGTAACGGGTGAGCCTTGTGACCATCTCGGAGCAGACCTTTGCACCCTCTGCGGCCGTCTGCGGGACCCGAGCGTCAAAGAGCATGCCCCAACGCATGCGTGTCGGGTGGACAGGTCGGTCACACGGGCACCGGTGGCCCGGCCTGCTCCGCCATGCCACGGGGTGGGTGGGAGTGAGAGGCCGGGCCCAGGCACAACTTGAGGCGGTAGGGGGCTCACCAGTATGCCACCACCTGTGTGGCAACAGAAGGGGTCAGCACCCCTTACGGAACGTGCGTTCCGAACTTCTGGAGAAACGTGCTTGGTGGAGGAGGGGGCCACGTCATGGCTTGCAGGGGGACCCCGTCCACTCTGTTCTGACCACTGGGGAGCTGCTCGGCCTTTGCTCTGCTCGGAGGGGAGAGCCACCCACACATGGTGGCCCTCGACGAGGGGGGCATACCCTTGACACAGTCCCAAGGTGGGTGGAAGGAAATTGCTTGAAACAACAGTCGAGGCTGGCCAAGTAGACCAATCCTAGACTGACCAAGTGCGCCAAATAGATCCCATGGAGTGCTTGGGAGAGTGCCCCCAGCAGGCTAGTCTCTGCTGGGGCATCGCATGCAGCACGCCCCACGGCCGGCCTGGGGAGGTGCAGTGGTTTTGCCACAGAGCCTGGGTCAGGGCAGCGAGAACCAAGAGGAGCACAGAAAGGTCCCTCTCACCCCATCTATGGTAATCCAGAGGGTGACTAAGCTTTCTTGTAATCTGTGTACCCAGAGTAACAGAGTGGGACCTCTCGACAAAAGCGTCCTGGCTCCTTATAGACCCAACGGGAGAAAAATTTCAAATTGACGCCTATCAGGACTTCCAGAGCAGCCCGGCCATCTGGTCCTTGCAGTCATTCCTATAGCCAACGACAACACTCGGAGAGAGGCCATCTGCTAGGGCAATGCATTCCAATGGGCCTGGACGGGAAGGGCCTTTGGCCCCTGCCTGACAAAGGACTGGCAGGTGCCCAAGGGCATGGGTCAGCACCAATGGTCATCCTCGAGCTCTGGCCAGGCCACCTTAGAGCTTTTTCCCCCTCCATGTAAGAGGTTTCTCACCCGCCTTCGAGCTTATCGCTCCGGGGAGGGACAGTCGACCCACACGTGAGACAAGCGCCCAAGGCTGGGGGGGACGGACCAGCACCCCCCCAGCCAGCCTGGCGCTTTAGCAGGGCCCTTTTAGAGATTCTCTCTACGGGGAGGGATGGGGACGTCACCGGGGCTTCCGGCGACCACCAGCGGGCTTGGGAGCTCTCGACCCACACGCACAAGGCTGGCGCCCAAGGCCAGAGGGGGCAGCAGCCCCTGCCACCCTGGAGCTCTGGCCGGGCCGCCATAAAGATTCTCCCGCCACATTAGAGCTTTTCCCTCCGGGGAGGGACGGGGCTGCCCACGACCGCCACCGGGCTTCAGGACAGTCAACCCAAATGTGAGACAGATGCCCAAGGCCAGGGGCCAGCTCCCACCCTCCCTCAAGCAACCCAGGAGCTTTAGCAGGGCCCCGATAGAGCTGTTCCCTGTGGGGAGCGATGGGGACCCCAGCGAGGCTCCCCATGACCACCACTGGGCTCTGGGACTTTCGAAACCTGGTACGAGACAGGCGCCAAAGGCCAGGGGCAGCACCCCGGCCATCTCCCTGGAGCTCTGGCCAGGCCGCCTTAGAGCTTCTCCCACCACATTAGAGCCTTTCCCTTCAGGACTAACCCACAAACACTGTGGAACTCAGGGACGGCCACTGCAAGCACATTTACCCCCAGGTGGAGGAAAGGGACCTGCTCACAGCACCTCTTGACACACGCACCCCGCCCTGGGCTTGACCACACACGGGTGGCACTGGACCGAGGACTGGGAGCAACCCAAGAATGCCATGGAACTGAGGCCGGTAACTGCGCCATGGCCGCCCTGGAGGCCGCAGGGTGGCACTTCCACGCCGACTATTAAGCCCCCACATAGTGGGGGTTTATGGAACCCGACCGGAGACAAATGCAGGTGCCAGCCACAACTCAGGCCATCTTGGCCTACTCCCCGGGCCAGATGGCCCGGCGACCTTGCCTGCACCAACCCCACCGTCCAGGGGCACAGGCTTAAGGTACCACCCCCCGCACCCTGGGGTGGCTTAAATCCTCTCTTCCCTAACCATGTCCGGGGGCTTAAGGCATCAGCTGGAAGGCCCGGGGCTGAGGCCATCTGGTCCACCAAGCTGACCAGGAAAGGCGAGAAGAGCGCTCCCCGCCCAGCCCACAAACCCCCGCGGGTCTGCCCCTAGGGTAAGTGGGAGTTTCCTGCACGCCCCGCGGCCATGCAGGAGGAAGGATAGAGACCCTTGACAGTGCCTTGCGACAAAAGCTTGGCTCAGAGAATGACTTTCAATAGATTGCTAGGCCAACCGAGGCTTGACAGCGCTGTGATATCGTTACGGTTTATGGGGGGGGGGGGTTCTGACTTAGAGGCATTCAATCATAATCCCACAGATGGTAGCTTCGCCTCATTGGCTCCTCAGCCAAGCACATACACCAAATGTCTGAACCTGCGGTTCCTCTTTGTTTGGGAGAATTCTCACACAAGTGCTAAATTCCCTCTACCTTACAGCCCTCCAGCTCTTTTGCTATATTTTGGGTCTTTGAACTTTTCATTTTCAATGTGTTTTACTTTTGTGTTCTTTGGTTATGAAGTTTTAAAACAACTCCATAAGCATTATCTTTTTCTGTGTGTCACACAGCACCTTCAGTGTGGTGACAAAGGGATGTCTTTCAGAGTTCCCAAGGTTTAAATACCTTCTCTGGGACTGACTACTGTCTCCCAGAGCATGTCAAGTTAAATTGACTTTACTAGTGTCTTTAAATGTACTGACCCAGCACACACTATCTTCCTATGGAGTGCTGGAGGGGTTCCCTAGCTTCCCCTGAGTCAAAGCACTCATGTAACAGTCAAATGTTACCCTTTCCTACTTTAAATGGCTGGTGGCAGTGGTTTAGATCCAACTATCATGATTTTTCCCGACCGCGAACAACGGTAGCTAAAAATCGGGTCAGCTATGTTTTTTAATATGGCGGCCAAGACCTATCTGTAAAAACAGTCTCTGGTCGACTTTTTTCGCCATTTCTTTTAGGAAAGGTCCTTCTTGTTTTTGTCTCTGTGCACCAAACCAGATTTGGTCCCTTTGTTCATTGGCCTTTGGCTGGCTTCAGTGCTGAAACCCTCTTCTGGCGCCATGGTGTTTGGGGTGGACAGGATGTGAGGGAGGTGCCCGAAACGCCATTCTTAGTCTCCTACGAGACCTGAATGCACTCTGGCGTGATTGGCTGGCTGGCTGTCCGGCAAGGACAGCCACCCTGGAACGAATGGGGGGAAACTGTTTAAAAGCAGGTCTCTGTGAAAGCAGAGTCGACCACTGGAACGAAAGAACCGAAGACAAGCTGAAGGAAGAGGACTGCTGCAACTCCTGGACGACCGGTGAAGCCCTGCTGTAGGTCCGAATTGCCTGAAACTCCATCGACAGAGAAGCCCTTCAAGGTTAACTTCTTCCCTTGATTTTGGTGGGAACAACCAACTCGCAAGCCACCTGGACACCATCCCCATCTGGTCGAATTTTCATCAGACTGCTGTTGAAAACCGGATAGCCAGAGGGAAGGAAACCAGCTAGTGGACTTTAAGGCAATCACACCTTACGCCGATGTCTTGCTAAGCTTTTGGCTTCATCTCTGGGCAGTGCAGGAACCTCCCGACGTCCTCTTTCTTGTCCCCACGACTGAAGCTCAGGAACAGCGAGATCTGCTTGAACTACCAGGAACAACTGTGTCAGCTACAGCTCTTCTTCTATACAAAGGTACTTACTGTGCAAACGCAGTCTGGAAATCTTTTCGGCCATTGCGAAAGTTCGTGGAAACTTTCTCAACTTCGAAGGCTTGTCCTTCCCTAAGCATTTGTCAGACTTTTCGCCTAGCCAAATTCTTCTAAACTCTGTGGCAAAGACTTAACCGTTTACTACCAGAACTGTGCTATCCTATACAAAGACTCTGAACCATTGACTTTGGCCCAGGCCTATGAACTGAATTGCTGGTTGTAATTTACTGAAACCCTTTGCCCTGCCTATTCAAGTATTTGTGCTTTTGATTCCTATAACCTTGTCTTTTTACCCCTTTATTAAGTATCTGAAGTGTCATTTTGCTCCCACTTCAGGGAAGCTGAACTTGTTCATTTACTTGGTTGTGTAATTGTGGTTTATTAGTGTGTGATATTGAGCTGCTCTTGCTAGTGTAATGTTTTCAAACTAACTGTGTAAATAAATATATATTCTTTTACCAAGTAACCTTGAATAAGTGTATATTTGAATCAATGTATTTGTTGGTCCTTTGTGTAACTTGTTCTACTGCTCACTAAACTCTTGAGATAAGTCTGGCTGCTCAGCCACTGCTACCACATAACTGTGTAGTACAGGCTTGTAGCAAAGGTGAAATTGTACTAACACTTGTAGTCTTAACTGCATGTAGTGTTCCCAAAGGGTACTGCATGTGATTCTGCCTAACACTCTTGTACTGAGCAGAATTACTATTGCAACAACACATCATCAGTAGAGTAAAACTAACCTGTCTCACGACGGTCTAAACCCACCTCACGTTCCCTATTAGCAGGTGACCAATCCAATGCTTGGTGAATTCGGCTTCACAATGATAGGAAGAGCCGACATCGAAGGATCACAAAGCGACGTCGCTATGAACGCTTGGCCGACACAAGCCAGATATCCCTGTGGTAACTTTTCTGACACCTCCTGATTGAAACCCAAAAAGTCAGAAGGATCGTGAGGCCCAGCTTTCACAGTCTGTATTCATACTGAAAAATGAAGATCAAGCAAGCTTTTGCCCTTCTGCTCTGCAGGAGGTTTCTGTCCTCCCTGAGTTCGCCTTAGGACACCTGCATTATTGTTTGACAGGTGTAGCGCCCAGTCAAACTCCTCAACTGCCACTGTCCCTAGAGCAGGTCGCGCACGGTGGGCACTGGACGCTTGGAGCTAGAAGTGAGAGCCCCCACGGGGCTTGCCCCCACCTCACCGGGTACATGAAAAAATAATAAGAGTAGTGGTTTTTCACTTGAGTGGTTTTTCATACCTCGCAATTAGGTCTTATTTCCCAGCTCATTCTGCCAAGCCCGTTCCCTTGGCTGTGGTTTCGCTAGATAGTAGGTAGGAACAGTTGGAATCTTGTTCGTCCATTCATGAGCATCACTAATTAGATGACATGCCATTTGGCTACCTTAAGAGTCATAGATACTCCTGCGTTTACCCACGCTTCATTGAATTTCTTCACTTTGACATTCAGAGCGCTGGCCAGAAATTACATTGCGTCAACACCCACCGCAGGCCTTCGCAATGCTGTTTTAATTAAACAGTCAGATTCCCCTGGTCCGCACCAGGTCTAAATCAGCTACTTGGCGTCGGCCGAGGAAGAACATCGGCCCCGAACCCTGGAAGGGGAACAGAGAGAGGCGACCACCGCAGCTGGGGTGATCCACATGCAGGACCCTGCTGGCATCCAGAGTCGGCACCGCCCCGGGGAGAGTGCGGGGTGGGGGCTGAGACGCCTCATCCGGCCACGGGGCGCACCCAGCCCTGCTTTGTGCCCAAGCCTGACCAACCCAGCCCTTAGAGCCAATCCTTATACTGATGTTACGGATCTGACTTAACAACTTCCCTTACCTACATTGTCCCAACATGCCAGAGGCTGTTCACCTTGGAGACCTGCTGCGGATATGGGTACGGCCCGGCGCAAGATTTACACCATCTCTCCTGGATTTTCAAGGACCAGCGAGAGATCACTGCACACCGCCGGAACCGTGACGCTTTCCAAGGCTCAGGCCCCTCTCTCAGGGTGAACCCATTTCAGGGTGCCCTGCCCTTCACAAAGAAAAGATTACTCTCCCCAAGGCTCCTTAGCAGATTCTGACTTCCATGGCCACCGCCCTGCTGTCTATATCAACCAACATCTTTTCTGGGGTCTGATGAGCATCGGGTGCCTTAACCCAGCATTCGGTTCATCACGCAGCGCCAGTTCTGCTTAGCAAAGGTTGCCCACTGGCCACTTGGATTCAATGCCTGGCTCCACGCTAGTGAGCCGGGCTTCTTACCCATTTAAAGTTTGAGAATAGGTTGAGATCATATCGGCCCCAAGACCTCCAATCATTCGCTTTACCAGATAAAACTGGGGTTTCCGTGTGCCAGTTATCCTGAGAGAAACTCCTGAGGTAACCAGCTACTAGATGGTTCGATTAGTCTTTTACCACTATAACCAGATCAGACGACCGATTTACACACCAGGACCGCTACGGACCTCCACCAGGCCTAGTTCACCATCGTTCGGGTCCTATCACACAGGCTCATGCTCCATCTCCCTGACAGAGCGGACGAGACGGTGGGGCGCCCACCGTGGCGGGATGCCACTGCAATCGGCATGCGCCCGCCCTCACCTTCTTTGCACCAAATAGTTTCATTTGGCCCTCTGACTCGCGCACATGTTAAGACTCCTTGGCCCGTGTTTCAAGACAGGTCGGGTAGTTAAACGACATCACCTCAGACCCCTGGTGCCCTTTGTGGGCCTCCCTGCCTTGCGGCATGATGCGGTCGGGGCGCTCTGAGGGCAGTCCGCCACAGTCACATTGGGAGCCCTGTCTCCCGTTGCTGGTCTGGTGACCCGCAAGAGGGGCAAGGATGGTTGCCAGAGAAGGGCACGCAGCGGCCAATCTCCCTTGGCCCCGCGGATACAGCAAAACTGCTGTCGGTGCTGTAACACTCTCTACCAGAGCAGAGAACCACCTGCCCCCTGAGGCCTTCCCAGCCGGTCGCGATGCCTGCCAGAGAGTAAATACGCCCTGCGTGGGCCGAGTCTGCCCGGGCTGCAGTCCCGCGAGATCATCCACCGTTCCAGGCGACCAACCTGCCTGCCGTGTTGAATCCTGCTGGCAGACTGCATGGACCCCGCCAGTTTACCTCTCAACAGTTTCACGCCCTCTTGAACTCTCTTCAAAGTTCTTTTCAATGTTCCCTTACGGTACTTGTTAGCCATCCGTCTCTGAGCTGTATTTAGCCTTGATGGAGTTTACCACATGCTTTGGGATGCATTCCCAAGTAACCGGACTCCAAGAAGACCTGATCCCGGCATGCCAGAAGCCGCTACCGGCCTAACACCGTCCGCAGTGTGAGACTCGATCAGAAGGACTTGAGCCCCATGAACGATGCCGGGGAGTTGGTCTTCTGTACGCCACATTTCCCACGCCTGCCGCTAACCAGGGATTCAGTGCTAGGCTTTTCCCTCTTCACTGGCCGTTTGAGGGAATCCTGGTTAATTTCTTTTCCTCCGCTTAGTAATATGCTTAAATTCAGCGGGTCGCCAAGTCTGATCTGAGGCCATAGTTGGGGAGCACAAAGATCGGGCAGCTGGACTCAGGCCTGTACAATGGGGTTGCCCCAGCCCGATGCCTCTGCCGCAGCAGAGTGTGCCCTGTCCCGATCTGCGGCCAAAGCCCACATGGTCGCGAGGCCCGCTCTCCATGGCCATCCTGTGCCGGCAGCTACGGGACACCACAGACAGCCACAAAGCATGGCCAGGTGCCCCGGGGAAGGGTGAAGGTGCGCCAGGCTTTAAGGCCCGCTGCCACCTCATAAAGGGCACGCCCGCCACCCAGCACTCCTGAAACACGGCTGAAGCGGGGAAACTCGGGAGGCCGGGACGCATCGGCAATGAACCTGCGAGCCAGATCCAGGGATCCTGCGACAGTGCTGATCGGGGTCTGACCTTAGGGGGACGAAGGGAACAGGATCCCGGCAACAGCCCGAGCCACGCCCCTGGGGATGTATGGTGTGTTGGAAGTGTTGATCAATGTGTCCTGCAATTCACTCATATTCTCGCAGCTAGCTGCGTTCTTCATCGACATGCAAGGCGAGTGATCCACCACCAAGAGTCATAGGCAACTTGTTTTTAGTTCGAGACGTCAGCCTGACCCTGCTGGTGCAGGAGAGGCCGGGAGGAGGTAGCGCCGCCTGTGGCGGGACAGCCCAGCGCCCTGTCTAGCTCTGCCGAGACCATTGTGGTTTAAAAAAAGAATAATAATCCAGGCGCTCAGCCCAGGAAACCTGCCCACCGCTGCAGTAGCACGGCGCTTCCCAGGGGGTGGAGGCAGGAGGCTCCGCCACCGGTCCACCCGGCATGATCCACTCATCGTTCCCCCGACCCCCTCTGCTCACCTTTTGGGGCGGAGGCCTAGAGGATAGATTGCGAGGCGGGCCAGAGACAGCACAGGCAGGGGGTCGGTGGGACCGCTAGAGTCTTCAAAGCCCAGTCTGGCCGCACAGGGCCGAGCACCAGGTACCTGGGCAAGAGGGAAGGTCACCCGCTGCGCCAGCGGACCCAGCCATCGCTCGCCCACAGATGTGGGCGGCTGGAACCTTGACTCCCGCCTGTCGAGTACACGTGCTGCGCCATGGCTCAGGGCCCTTGCCTGGCGTGCCAGGCCCCTGTCTGCCCGGGGAGGCGCCTCTCGAGAGCAGTCAGGTTTCCCTCTGCTCCCGGCTGCTACCACTTGGGGCTTCCCTGCTGACAAGGGTGCACCACTGTACCCCAACCCTCCCTCCAGACCCACACCACTGTGTCCCTATCCCTCCCTCCAGACCCAAACCACTGTGTCCCTATCTATCCCTCCAAACGGGAATCAAGAAAATGCAACTGTTACATGTGTAATTTGGCTGCAACCTGTTTTAAACTTTCCATTCATTTTCCAATGATATGCTCTTGGTAATCTACTGCTTGTGATTGTTAGTGTCTATGCATTGTTGCTTTAATTTACCTTAAAGTTTTAACCGTACATTAATTATTTGTCCATTTCCGAGCGTCATTTCATACCAATGCAAGGGGTTTAAAATCTGTTTTCCACTCTTATTTGGTGAGGGAAGGTTGGATTTTGATTCTGTTTCATGCCTTTTATTCCCGATTACCTGCTGTGTCTTTCTAGCCATTCAGAATTGATTATTTGGGCGTTGAAGGAACATTGCAGGGGAAAATCGTAACTGGAGTGCTATCTTTTCTAAATCAAGAAGTGTTCCTATTCTCTGGTGGTTTGTATAGGTTCCACTATAAGGTTAAACCAGTGTATTGCTTACATCCTCATTGTAATTATCACCCCATTGGTGATTGATGCCCTATATTAAAAATTGTATGATTTCTTTTAAATTTTAAAATAAATAAATATTGCATTTTACCAACTAGCCTGGTTCATGGTCCATTGTGACCCGGGGAATTTGAAAAGGGGGTGTGATACGAGTTGTATACAATCTCAAATTGAATCTGCATAAAATAAGGAGAAAAGAATCTCAGTTGTGCTCTACATACTAGGCCGGGACCAAAGTGTGTGTAGCCTGATTTAAATCCTTAACACTCCCTCCAGACCCACACCACTGTGTCCCCATCCCTCCCTCCAGACCCACACCACTGTGTCCCTACCCCACTCTCCAGACCCACATAGGGTGACCAGACGTCCCGGTTTTCCCGGGACAGTCTGGGGAAATCAACCGTCCCGGGAGTTTTTTCATTTTAGAAACCCTGTACGGAGTTTGCAGGGTTGGGCAGCTAGGGCAATTAAAATTGTAATTTCTTTTCACAAACACTTTACGAATTTTGAAGTTGGAGGAGCGGCTTGAACCCCCAACCTTTCAGGTACAAGCCACAAAACTTATAACTGTGCCACAGAGACTGGCTTGGAAATAAGTGTACAGCAAGCCATGTTATATCAATTAGAGCAAACGCTTGTTTTGAATTAACATGCCAAAATTCACAGACAAATCTGCACAAATTAGATCATATACAGTTTATAGAAAGCAGAAGTGCTGGAAATATGATTGTGTGGTGGTTGTGGGACGTGTTGGGGGAGGGGCGGTAATTGGTGGGTTGAAACAGGGTAGTCCCTCTTTTATGTTGTTGGTCGTCCCGGTTTTTCGTTTTGGAAATCTGGTCACCCTAGACCCACACCACTGTGTCCTCATCCCCCCCTCCAGACCCACAGCACTGTGTCTCTATCCCTCCGTCCAGACCAAAACCACTACACCCCAACCGTCCCTCCCAACCCAAGCTGAACCTGATTTTTAAAGTAAATGTAATTCTCCGCTCCCCGTCTCAACTTGGTGTCTTGCAGGAACATAACGTTCACGATATCCCAAAGAAAATGCCAACTTGCACCAACAACCAATCCCGCTCACTGTCACTGAAAGTGTTCCTCAGTGTCACTGAAAGTGTTCCTTCTTCTTGCGTGGGCAGACCCATGCAGGCACTTCCCCATCCTAAAGGATGATGTGCACCAGACCCACCAATCAATACTTGTCTCACATTGACTCACAACTCCTCCCACCGCCCATCTGCCTCACAAAATCCAACATCACACTGTTCCTCCTCCTGCCTCTCACCCAGTCACCTCCCAGCAAAGCCTCCCACTCAGCTCAGCCACACCCAGCACAGATAACCGAACCCTCATCACTTCCAGGAGACCAAAACCGTGTCATTGCTCCGGAAAAATCACAATGACAACGTCACGTGAAGGAGAGTGGGCGGGCTGTTGCTATGGGCCGTTTCTCAAATAATAAGCGCACCTGGCAACAGTCACGCCCTGACTCACGTACCCCTGCGTCAACAGAAAGAATAATACGTCGCAATAATAGGGACGTCAAGTTGATATCACTTGCTAGCCAAAGAGGCAGCCCCCGGCCGATCACCCTACACCCAATGGAAGTGGTGGGCGTGGTAAGTAAGGTTATCCTATCCCCTTCGGGACTATATTTCATGTTTCGTTCGCGAACGGATACTATCAAATATATACAAGACGCTGAACTGAACAATCAATGCGATTCATTCGCGCAGGACTTTTAGGTGAGTAAGGTGGTAAGGCATTTGCGCGTCCCATCGAGCTATCGCATGTCGTCTTCGGGACTGTTCGTATTAAAGAAAGGTCGTTTTAGCATTGAGTCGGTGGAGCTTTCTTGTTAACCTCTCGATTTCAAGTGGTCTGTTTTTGCTCATAGTGCTGATAATGCTAAGGGGCTGGTTGTTTCACGTTGTAACTTATGGGACTGAATCACTGGGATGAACTCGTTTCCCAGAGAGCCAATGTCTTGGGGCCAGAGGTGCCCTGATGTTCAACCGAAGAAGGTGCTTTATCATACAACTCAGTCGGTTTTCATATTTAAGCTTAGCTGGCAGTGGAATGTTTTAAATCGAAGTTGAGATTGGGGTAGCGTTTGCAAGGTGGGTTACTTAATGGTATGACACTGCTTTATTTTTTTAAAGTGTGATTCTAAGATGAGGGTTATCCGTGGCCATAAAATGGCGGCTGTACGTAGGCTGTAACATAAGATGGCAGTCGGGCGTTACTGATATACGGCAGTGTAGGTTGTCAGAAGGCGGCTTTTTAAAAAGGGGAATCGCATGATGGGCGTTGTACGTTCATAAGATTGTGATGTCGTCACACGACTCCCTAGTCACGTGGGAAGGAACACGGGGCAGCAGGAAGGGGAGGGACGGGATATGACGTGGGGTAAGCACTTCTGGGTATCGTGTGGAGAATAAAGGATGTGTTGAATGAAGGATCCGCGTCTGTGTCTTATTTCAGAGTGTGACGCCTTGCACATCTCGACACTGGCGACGAGGAACTCACGCAGAAGACACACGACAGCGTACGTCGCAAGGCGGGTGGGAGTGAATATACTCCCCGCCGGCTGAGACTCTCCCCAGAAGTCTGAGCGAGGTCTCGCAAGCATCCGTCAACGGCGACGGGTAGATCAGCGGGTGGAGCGCGGCGGCTCCCTGCAATTGTCACGTGTGTTGCGCAAGTGGAGCGCATCGGCTCCTTGCGACCGCTCCTGAGTGGCAAATTTCATCCGTGAGGGAAGCGCGTCGGCTCCTCACACAGAAGCGCGTGAGTGGAGCGGGTCGGCTCCTCACAGCGTTTTCCCTCACCAACTGCGTGCAGGAATTTCGCGGGTGGAGCGCATCGGCTCCCCGCGACGTCTCCCTTCCGTGAAAGGGATTTGGCCCGTGAGTGGAGCGCATCGGCTCCTCGCGCTGAAGCGTGTGAGTGGAGCGTGTCGGCTCCTCACAGCGTTTTCCCGCCAAAAGGCAGTGACATCAGTGGGTGGAGCGCATCGGCTCCCCACGCTCACACAGGTACGATCGAATCAAGCACATCGGCTCCCTGTACAAACACCTTCACGTCACACGGAACATCCACCATCTTCAGGTTTTCAAGTGTAACGTAGTAATCTGTCATCCACTACACTTAGTGAGTGCGCAGTTATACATCGTCTGTCATGCTTGATGACTCGTCTGAGGAATCACTTACAGTTCAAGTAACTCCCGCCAAAACAACACGCACAAGCATGACGGACGGCCTGATATCACAACTGCCCCCCAATTTTGACCTGAGCGACACCAGCACACTGGGACCAAGGTGGAAAAATTGGGTGAGGGATTTCGAAGTGTGTCTCAAGGCGGTAGGGCCTTTGGAAGATGAAAGGAAGCACTGTTTGCTCACCCATGCCATAGGATCAAATGTGAGAGACATTCTAGATGAAATTCCTGAAGATGACATAGACACTTACACCAAATTAAAGACAACCCTAACCAATTACTTCACGCCACACACAAATGTGGACTATGAGCGTCACATTTTTCACACCACTAAACAACTAAAAGGTGAAACAATGGATGCATTTGTGATGAGATTAAGAATAAAGATGAAACACTGCGATTTTAACAACTACTCTAATGAGGAAGCCTTTCGCTCACAGATAATTGTAGGGTGTGAAAGCAGTGATTTCAGAAAACGACTTCTACAAAAGCCTCGAAACCTGGAAGAGATTCTACGCCTGGCTTGATCCGAGGTGGCGCTAACAGCACAGGTGGAAGGTCTTGATGGCATCACCATCATTCACGGGAAGCATGAAAATCTACACAAACTTGAAAGCACCACCAGAGGAAACACAGATCCATTTTGTTATCGCTGTGGACATGAATATCCTCATGAAGGCACCTGCCCTGCCATGGGTCAAATTTGTTCTGCCTGCGGGGGAGAAAATCATTACAAAGCTGTGTGCTTCATCTATCGCAGCAAAGTGCGAGGAAGTGGAAGAAATAGACGCTCCACACCAGAAAGAGAATTGAGGCGTATGAGTCCCAATCGTGAGTCACACTAACATAATGACACACCACGCCGCCGACAACGAGAAGAAACGTCAGATAGAAGACAATCAAAGACCACACATGAATGGCATGACAACAAATCTTCATCCTCCGGACGGAGAAGACGTCCCCGGAGATATGTCAGGTGTCTGGTAGAACAATCACATTCTGACAGCATCTCTAGCACCTCCTCAGAGGACAAACCCAAGAAGGAATCAAATCCACATAGAGGAGAACCACGGACAAAAGGCTATCTATATGCACTTGGAAACCCCACGGCAAAAGAAAATAGCCCTACTCTCATCATCAATGTCAACCAAGTGGCTGCCGAATTTCTGGTGGACACAGGAGCCACAGTAAACGTGGTGAGTGAGGAAGTGTACAACAACATGCCAAATGCCCCACGTTTGCAACCAGCTAGAGCACTCATTTTTCCATATGGCTCCAAGACGCCGCTACCATGTAAAGGCTTCTTCACGGCATCATGTCGATACAAAGATCACGTGAAGGAAATACCCATGCATGTTCTTGAAGCTGCCACTGACAGTGGATGTATTCTCAGCTACAAATCTGCGGTCGACATGGGTCTAATTCATGTTCTATATAGACTCATGATGCACAAACACCTGGACCCCACCGCCAACATTGACAAGATTTTCCCTGCACTGTTCAGAGGACTCGGAAAATTGAAGGACAGACAAATTGAACTACATATAGACAACAACATTCCTCCGGTAGCGCAGCACTACCGTGGCATTCCCATCAATATACAAAAACAAGTGGAAACCGAATTAATGAAACTCTTAGAAGCGGACATAATTTAACCTGCTGAAAGCCCCACTCCTTGGGTATCCCCCATTGTACCAGTCCCGAAAAGAGACTCCGCTGACATTCGCATTTGCGTGGACATGCGAAGACCTAATGAAGCAATTTTGAGAGAACGTCACCAATCTCCTAGGATAACTGATATGGTGCATCTACTCAATGGAGCCATAGTGTTTTCAAAACTGGACCTCAATAAAGGGTACCATCAACTAGAACTTCACAAAAGGTCCAGATACATCACCACTTTTGCTACTCACCTGGGCCTCTACAGATACAAGCGGCTCAGTTTTGGAGTTTCTTCAGCGGCAGAAATATTTCAGTCGGAAATTCATAACATAATAAAACACGTACCAAATTGCTTAAACTATAGTGATGACATCCTAGTTTTTGGACAAAATCAAGAACAGCACGATGACACCCTTATGCGTGTGTGCATGGCACTGGAGGAAGCACACCTCACCTTGAACAAGGACAAATGTGAATTTAGAAAACCAACCCTGCGATTCTTCGGCCACATCTTCTCCAAAAATGGAATGACACCGGATCCTGAGAAGGTCAGAGCACTCACAAACACACCACCACCGACCTCCGCCACCGATCTGCGATCGTTTCTAGGTCTGGCAAGCTATTGCACGAGATACATTAAGGACTTTGCATCCGTCAGTGCACCCTTGAGAGCCCTCACCAAACTTAACGCCGATTTCCGATGGACGGATGAATGCCGACAGGAGTTCCAAATCATCAAGGATCGCATCGCTGATGCCAAAAATATGGCATACTTTGACCCACAGAAACACACAGAATTAATAGTGGATGCTAGTCCAGTTGGCCTAGGAGCCATTCTGACTCAACTAGATCACAAAGATGGCCAGGCCATACACATAGTATCCTATGCCTGTCGCAGCCTCTCAAAAACTGAACAAGCATATTCACAAGCAGAGAGGGAAGGTTTGGCGGTCGTGTGGGCATGCGAGCACTTTCATCTTTTCCTATATGGGAAACCTTTCACTATAGTCACCGATCACCAGGCACTATTATTCATCTATGGAAATGCTCAGGCCAAGATGCCTCCCAGAATAGCTCGATGGGCTTTAAGGCTACAAGACTATCAATTCAACATCATTCATCGACCAGGAAAAGAACAAAATCCTGCAGACTTCCTTTTGCGTCATCCCAGTCAAGATTGCAACTCCGATCCATCCATTGCAGATCAATACATCATGTATGTGGTCCAAGAAAGTACACCACAAGGTTTGGACATGGAACAAATAGCCAGAGAAACCAACTCGGACCCTGCAATGCAGGTCATTATGAGATGTCTTGAGACAGGGCACTGGAAACAGGCAAAGCAACTCAAAGAAGGTGCAGAAGAAGAAACCAAGCAAGACATCACCTGTCTGCTCACAGTAAAGGAAGAACTTGCGGAAACAGAAGGACTCTTACTGAAAGGGACAAAACTAGTGATTCCTCGGTCATTAAGAAAAAGGGTCCTTGAACTTGCACATGAAGGACACCGGGGAATAATGTCCACAAAAAGGATGTTGCGACAAAGGGTATGGTTTCCCCAAATGGACACACAAGTGGAAGAACTGCTCAAAAACTGTCCCACGTGCGTGGTTCTTAACCCTCAAACTAGACCTGAACCGCTCAGAATGACTGAATTGCCAAACGGAACATGGGAAGAAATTGCCATCGATCACTATGGTCCTCTGGAAGGGGGTGAATATGTCTTTGTGGCCATCGATGAATATTCGAGATTCCCAGATGCACAAATTGTACCGTCAACAGCAGCATATCACACTATCCCTGCATTGGACAGAATGTTTGCCATATACGGAATTCCAAAAGTAGTGAAGTCAGATAATGGACCCCCATTCACCGGACAAGATTTCAAAACCTTCGCAGAATACATGGGTTTCCACCACAGAAAAGTAACACCGTTGTGGCCTCAAGCGAACGGCACAGTTGAACGATTCATGGGAAGCATTAAACGCACCACGCAGATAGCTCGCCTGACTGGAGAACCACTGGAAAAATTACTGTGCAAGTTAATGAGAGACTACCGCAATACCCCGCACAGTACCACTGGCAAGTCACGGTCAGAAGTCATGTTTGGTAGAAATGTGCGAACTAGACTACCGCACATAGAACTGGAGGAAGAACGGTACAAAGGAGACGCTGAAATGAGACAACAAGACGCGTCCCAGAAAATGAATATGAAAACCACGGCAGATAAGAAAAGGAGGGCCGAGGAGAATAGTTTGGAGCCGGGAGACATCGTTGTTGCGAGACAGCCACAACATCGCAAAAACATGACATCGTTCAATGAAGAGCCCCTCACCATCACACAGAGGAAAGGCTCTCTCATCACGGCTGAGGGAACAACACACACGGTGACAAGAAACAGCTCTCACTTCAAGAAAATGCCAGGGATCATACCCCTAGTCGAAGATCACATGCCAAGGGACACTCTGGTGCGGGATGCACCCTATGAAGGAGACCAAGAAGATTCCGACACTGATGAGCCCCGTTGGCTACCTCAGGAATCGAGCGAAAGAAATAACTGGAGACCTCAGAGATCTCGACGTCGACCACCGCGTCTCATTGAGGAGATGCCCTGATAACGAACTTAATGTTTAGTATCGGGGGGGGGGGGTGATGTCGTCACACGACTCCCTAGTCACGTGGGAAGGAACACGGGGCAGCAGGAAGGGGAGGGACGGGATATGACGTGGGGTAAGCACTTCTGGGTATCGTGTGGAGAATAAAGGATGTGTTGAATGAAGGCTCCGCGTCTGTGTCTTATTTCAGAGTGTGACGCCTTGCACATCTCGACAAAGATGACGAGTGGAGGGTCTTAAAGTGGCGGCCGTGCGTAGGCTGTATACTAAAATTGCGGTTGGGCGTTTCATTTCATATAATTGATGCAGCGTCCTAAAATGGCGGAAGTACGTTACTGGCGATGTAAGTTTCCGAAGGCGGCATTTCGGTTTTCATGTTTTCAGCTCGCGTTGAACGTCTTGATGCTTACTGGATGGCAAGGCGATATTTATTTTGTAATCCTATGGTGGGCATGGACGGGCGTTGGCTGTATCATAAAATGGCGACCGGTCTGGTTGGATTTTTTGTTTGTATTGGCGTGTTGCAGGAGCCTTTCATAATCTGGCGCAGTATGTTTCGACTGGGGCGGCGCTGTTTTTTGAAAATGTGGGCTAACGTGGTCCCATTTCAGGAACCCCCGGGACAGTAGACGTTTCCTTGGATATGACTTGGCGATACTGCCGGTCACTTTTGTGTTACAGTTCTCCACCTGATTGGAAGGTGGTTTTGGATTGGCTGAATCGTTTGGTTGTAAAGATTCCACCTGGGAGGGGTGGGGGGTGATTTGAAAACCTCTTTTAGACTGCCGCATTCGTGCTATTTGAAGTGGTGGGGGGCGGAGGTTAAGTAAGGCAGCACAGGTCGAGTTCGGACTAATATCTTCCATGGGTGCCAGAAACCCGACAGCACCTACCGGCCGTCCTCGATGCAGTGTCGGCCTCGGATGCTTCTCAACTTTGCACAGATGGAAGGCTCCGTGGACAACCAGTTTTTTTACGACCACCCAGATGGGACACCGTGGACATTGATCGCGATGTGTGCCTCGTCACTGAAACTTTCTAAGTCTTGACTCACTGAACTGGCCCTTGGTTGGTGGGGGAATTCTCATGTTTCGAGTGCACGTCCCCTCTACTTTGTATGGCACCGTCTCGCTCCACCTCCGGTCCCGAAAGATTCTTGGCCGTAATCCCACCTGGACTAGCTCCAGAATTGTGTAGCACCAGCCCCTATGGGGCCCTATTTTGTAATGGTGGTAAATGTGTTTTCTTTTATAGTTCGTCAAAACCCTTGTCCCACACTCGCACTTCATGCTGTGAATTGCATGGCGACATAACAAAAATGTAAATTGGTCCCAAAATGCTCCTTTTTTTGCAGCCCCATTACGATGTTCGGTGGGCGATTGGCTGACGGAGACTTGGAGAGGTACTGGGGTGGTTAACCTTCCACATCGATGGTTTTCAATATGTCCCTTGCCATAGATTTTGGTGCTTGCTATGGGAGAACATTAATTTGCAGTTTTTGGGCCTCCGCGACAAACGCGTGCCACGTTCAATAAATTACCCTGATTGCAAGTTGGGTGTTGGTTACATCCGTGCTACGTTATCATCGCTTGGCTGGTGTTTTTACCACATAACCTTGAAACTACACTTGAGATGGGCGAGTTGAACAGTTTTCCATCTGCTGGCCATTAGCAAATGTTTATCAAGTAAGTATTTGTACTGTACATAATTGATGTTTTGCACTTAAAATCGGTACTTTTCTAATAAACTGAAAAATAAAACAAAACTGAACTCAGTTCTTTTAATGGTGTCGTTTTTGGAAGGGGGTGTTTGGATGTCGTATGTTTGTTGCTGCTGAATTAATGTAAAATGGTCCAACCATGTTCTACTTAAACGAAACAGCTCTTTTATCTTGGTTCCAACAGCTGGTGAAATATCAACTTTGCTATCGTGTTTAAAATGGATAGTTGCGGGAGTTCTAATGGTTTGTTCTAGGTGGTCGGGGAACTGAGGGCATGTCTCAAACTTCCTATGGATGAATTAACGGGGGTAAAACGTTCTAGCAGCAGTCATCTGCGCGCTGATATTCGTTTTCAGTCCATCCTGCTTGGCTACGAAGCCGGATAGATACCACATTAATGATATAATAAAAAGTAGTTTCGAAATTAGATTTGTTGGTTGTAACCTCAGAAACGTTCGGTAGCCCTTTCCATAGAAAACTGCCGCATTGTACCTTGCCAGTACATACATCTTTTTGATTTCAGCACTGGGAGCTAAAACATCAAGTCATTTAATGCTAAATTGTCACTAAGTACTTTTTTAAATAGGAAATGGAGTGGACTCCGTTTGCGATACTATGCTGTGGGCCGCAAAGGTAAAGCATAATTTACATTAGTAAAATACTACAGGGTTGTATCCCTAGCACCTTGGTGGGTGCTTTTAACCTCACACCAGTCAACTGAATGGAGATTAGTGATGGGCCGTGGCTAATGGAAACGTTTCATGGAGGTAGGGTAACGTTATCAGCATTGGATTAGTTTGAGTTATCAGAGTACACCAAATTAGCCCAGGGACATATCTCTCCAGCCCTAAAAATCCTGGTTGTTGCAAGGATCACATTTAATTCGCTATGCTTCATCCATAAGGCTACCTGTGGGACGGGACCATACTTGTCTGCAACTTGCTCTCATCCAATACTCTACTTCCAGATCCCTCCAATCCTCTGGCTGAGAGCGTGTATCTCTTCCTTTTCCTTGTCTGGCTTCCTCTGGAACAACCAGCCCCCCACCCTCTTTGTCTTGAGCTGGTCTGCACTTATTGTATCAAAGCGTCCGAGTGCACTGAATTTTGGGAACTGCGGTAAATAAATATTGTGTCAATCCGAGTCCCTTCTACTGTTGATGCAAGGACTTATTTCTTTAAAAAATAAATAAATGGGGTGATGGCCCAAAAAAGGAATACAGTACCATTTGCTTATGCCGGATCCTGTCCTCCATCGGTCACTGGAGACCGCTTTCGTGCTCTCCTGCAGCTATTTTGGGCGTATGTATGTGGGAAGGAACTGCTCCAGTTTAAAACGACATTCGGAAAGGGCTAATGCTGCCATTCAGCCTTCTCTTCCATCTTGAAGTGGGAAGTTTTGCCTACTTGCTGCAGTAGCGGATGTTAGGGGGGTGAGGAGAAAGGGTTGTTATATAAAAATCACTTGCACTGTCCAACATCGAAATCTATCTGCCATGGTGTGGCCATGAAGGTGCACTTGATGGTTCTTACTCGGTCGAAGGTAGACTAGTGTGAAATGGAAGACAGCGCATTGCAAAATTAGGGCCCAGTCCTAGGAATGCAATTAAATGTCAGCCTGGGTAACGGGCAGATGGAGTTTGGAGGATATCTGTGCCAGTGTGAGTGCAGTCAGGTTTGCATATATTTTTTAATTCAACATTTGTATGCTGCCTATACACAAGTGGTGCAGCTACCACAAGACAGAATGAGGGGACTGGGCATGAAAAAACAGTTACTGTCGTGGCATTCTGACTTCGGGTGCAGTGACAAAAGTGCGGGGTGGGAGAAGTGCAGGAGGTAGGGTCTGCGCAAGTAGTGGAGCCAGGGGTGGCAAGAGGAAAGGGAAACTAGTGCAAAGGACCGGGTGGACCGCATTCAGGCTAGTCCTGCGAGGGTGCCAGAGGGTGGACTGGTCGTGGAGTGCCTCAAACCTGTAGAACTTCTAGGGGACCAGGCACCAGTTCCAGCGGCATGGGGGACAGGGGTTGAGAAAAGTAACTACTCCGTTTCTCTTCACCCTTCCAACAAAGATGCAGTTAACCATACCTCCTCTTAAAACACCTATCCCCCCCTCGCCTCTCTGAAACTCAACTTCTGTTCTTTTCATTACTGAACTCTTGAATGCTCAGTCAATATGCAACATCACTGGCTGCTTTCACTCCAGTTCTCTCTCCTTCCTCTCAACCTTGCTCTCTCTGAATCCTGGATCATGACTGCAAACTATTATTTTGTTCACTCCCCTTGACTGGCAGAGGTGGGGGTGTCGGACACCGCACCGACCCACCCAATGGCTTTCAAATCTCCAATACATGTCGTCCTACCCCTTGAATTCACCTCTATTGCTCTGTCTCACCTCTCCATATATCGCCCTCCGGGCCCCCCTGGATCTTTCTTTGTTCTTGGGCTATTTCTACTAAAAATCACCTAATTCTCTTGGTGACTTCCCTCTCCAACCACTTGCCTAATCTGAACTTCAATCTTTTCTTAGATACCACACTCTGCAGGGGTAATTTATAATCTTAGTCATCTCCACCTCTCTCACTCGGCCACTAATACTGTTCGACCATCCATATCTGAACACTCCCAACGTTTCCACCATCACCTTTCTTCACCACTTGCTTTACCTATTACTAAAAGGAAATATAAACAGCCACCCCCCTTTCCGACTTGCAGTTCTCACTGCTCCTTCACATCTGATACCTCTTCCACCAACACTGCCATCTCCAGCTTCCAATCCCTACTATGGCCCTCATTACGACCCTGGCGGAAAGGGGAAAACGATGGCGGAAATGCAATACCGCCATCGAAAAGCGCTCGGTGCGACTATGACCCGTCACCGCAAAGTACGAAGCCATTAGCGACACCGTAGTGAACGCCAACGCTAACTGCACTAAGCACGCGCGCGCGCACCATGCCAAACCGCAAACACCACCATGGTGCAACGGTACGCCAATTCCGACCCTAGCGGACATGTACCTAACGCCATCAGGCATGGCGGAATGGACCATTCCGCCATGGCGAGAAATACGGCATCGTGAACCAACCGTAAATGGCCCACTGAGTGCCTGTACTCCACTCCCTGGCCACATTGCACAACTCCTGGCAGGCGCAATGTACTCACACCATGCAACCAGTGAAATCTACAATTCACCCATGCATGCCAACGTAGAAATGCATGCAGGTGTTCGAAGCGCCCCGTGAGTGGGCATCCATGTACGGCATTTCACCATAGCCGTACTGATGCAGCACAGGCATGTGAAGGTACAAGACATCAAAATGGAAATCAAGAACACATGACACAAAACAACAGTAGTCCCCCATCGCTTGCCACCAGCGCAAGGCAACATCCAAAACAGCATCCTGAGGGGGATTGCACCAGACCTGTACTCTTGCCAGTAAACAAACCAACCATCAGCAGAAGCATGTACCACACAAGTTGGCAGAGTGACTGAGCAGCCAGGCACATCCCAAGAGGGGCCGATGGGAGCTGCAGGGCACAGATGGCATGAATACAGAAGCCATTCCAATGGACATGACCCCAGTCCCCCTCCAACAAACGCACGCAAACACAGGCACCTGTGACCAGCCACATTCTGAACATCCCATCATACCATCAATCGACCTGGCTGACAGGCACCAGTCGGCCAAAAGCCAATCCCCCGCCCCTGAACAGCACATCATGTAAACAGTCACAATGGCAGCCCCTATCCGTGACCACACTGTGCTACGTAGGCAAAAGCGGCCAGTACTGTACCACACAACTCAACTCAGAAGGCGGAACACAATGCAGATCATCTCGCAATACATACCGCCACAAATCGAAAATCGCCACATCACCTGCAAAGAATAACGCAACACGCCAAATATCGGAATACAATTTAAATGCACATCCAAATGACAAAGGCCTCACAGCAATTTGTAAAATAACACCAAAACATCCATCATCACCGAGGGCTGCATCTGCAATAATTGACCAGCTTCCACTTGTGTGACGCCCTGTACCATCATGGCACACAGGGCCAACATCAACGTTCCAAAAGGCAACATGGAAGCGGCAAGAACCGCAGGTCCGTCCCATGAGGCAGGCACTAGTCCAGCTGAAAGGCCGAAATGTTGCACCTAGCCACCAGAACAGCGTAAGGGCATGTGGCCCATTGGCGATCGTCCCATAAGATCGTAATGCTGCTCCACTGATTCACCCGAAGCTGCAGGTGTCGAGAGTAAAAACCATCTGGAGGAGTGGCGTACAGATGGCATCTGCAATAGGGCAGGAGATACCTGTCACCAAAATGAAACACAAATTAACCGATTGCACTACATGACACATGATGCATCACTATCTTCATTCAACACACCAAATCCACACCCATATGCATGCTAGCCCACTCCAAAGGAATATACACACCCCTAAATCAGTATCGATACATAACGAAACCAATCGAGGTTAATACACCATTGGCAACGTCGGTTACTGTGCATGCGTCCGTCAAGATAGAACCCATGACATGGGATTAGTAACGTGCCTAGACACAAGTGTATGAAGGCGCGTCGAGACAGGGAGGATCCGACAAGGGCAGATAGACGTAAGTCCCACTATGGCAGCCTTGCATCACATAGCGCAGGGGAAGGGGATTGAATCAAAAAACACATGTACATGGCAGACCCTAAATGGAATCATCTGTCCATGCATCCATTCATCATTCCCTCATCCCGCAATGAAAACGCATGAACATTCACTCACATAATATGTGAAACTTCCATCGCGTCTGTGCGTAATGCAGTCTGCAAAAACCACTGTGCTCCTGGCCGGATCTGTAGTGTCGTGAAGCTAGATGGACTTGGGAACGTCCTGCCTTATCGTCCACTACGCTATTGCGCATCCCATTCAATTCATGTCATTCATTGCTTGCTCGTTATGGGCCCTGTCCCAAGGACATTCAACAATAGAACGTTACATTTCCAGGCAGACCTGTGGGCGTCTCCTCACCGCTACTTCGCAACCAAAAATCCTGGCCTTCGAATTCCTCACTTGCAACATTACGTCGAAAAGGCTTCTGTGAACGCTTGCATTCACAATTACATCAATGTAGTGCGGCTGTGTGTCATAATGCTAACTGGCTGCAATCACAAATGGGACGCCACGCCCGTCGGTGAAGTACGATACTGTGCTGCATGAGGGTCGGCCATCGATCGAGCCCTACATACCACTGACTCTTCACAGGTATGTAAGCGGCTGCAATCATAGCATGTGTAACAATGGGAGCATAGCATGAAAATCAGTCAAAGTACATCACACTGCCATCGGGATTTGATGCATGATTCCAATCCCAAGATGCCATGCGGCCAAATGCAGCCTTACGTGCGGGACGTGCTCGGCCAGAAGGGATTGCATCTGCCACAGATTCATTCAATCAGCACAGGTGGAGGCCATACAGGCCGACAGCACATATATAGCAGACCCAAACCCCTCCCACAACCACTCCCACTCCAAAATGCTACCGGCAGGACTAGCGATGTTGGGCCTGGGGCACCAGATAGCACTGCAAGTGCTACAACTACAAGAAGACGACGAACAACAACAGGTACAACAACCGGGCGCACAGGGGAGACGGAGGAGAAGGAGGAGGAGGAGGGCAAGGCAGGGTCAGCAAGGCCCACAAGCACTGCCACTACCACCACGCAGGCGGCCCGCAATCCCACGCCTCCGAGCTGATCCGTTCAACCTCACTGCTGAGCAGATCCACACCCTCTACCGTTTGGACCGGGACACCATAATCGCCATTGTGGACATGACACATGCTGACCTCGTGAGCATGATAGATAGCCCAACCGCCATCCCACCCCTACTGAAGGTGGTGTCTGTACTCCACTTCCTGGCCACAGGCACCTACCAGCACACAGTGGGACAGTTGCATGGCATTTCACAGCCACTGTTCTCACGGACACTCTCCCAAGTGCACGATGCCCTCCTGAAGCACGCCGACGACCACATCACACTACCACGCACGTACCAGGAGATTACCAACGCAAAGGTGGGATTCCATGCACTTGGCGGCATCCCGGGTTGCATTGGTGCCATCGACTGCACCCATGTTGAATTGGTTGTCCCACATGCCATGGAGGTCCAGTACCGCAACCGGAAACAATTTCATTCAATCAATGTGCAAATGGTGTGTGACTCCAACAAGATCTTTACGCATTGTTGTGCCAGATTTCCAGGATCTACCCATGATTCTATGGTCCTGAGGAACACAAGAATACCACGCTACATGGAGCGACACGCAGGGCACAGATCCTGGCTACTCGGTGAGTCTCATTCCATGCATGACATCGTGGCCCATTTGATGCGTCAATGACCTTGCAGGAGGGGGGGGGGGCTACTTAGCACTATCATTCCACTGACACCCTTTATTCGTCCCATACAGGTGATGCCGGGTATCCACTGAAGAGATGGCTCCTTACACCAATCCGGAACCCACAGAACCAGCATGAGGAGGACTACAACCATGCCCACTCACGTAGCCGTGTGGTCATTGAACAGGCATTCGGCCTACTGAAGGCTCGTTTCCGCAGCCTCAGCAGGTCTGGCGGGGCACTCATGTACAGCCATGAGAGGGTTTCTAAGATGGTCATGGCATGTGTCATGCTGCACAACATGTGCATACGTAGGAATGTGCCCATGCCCCCTGACGCTGTACTGCATGCACCTGAAGATGATGATGATGAGGGTGGGGATGTGGAGGCACCCCAGGGAGTCCATGAGGCACAGGATGCACGTGCAATCCGACAGAGCATCATAGATGCATGCTTCTAGCAACCACGCATGGTGCCTATTACACGGAAAGGGGACCTGTGGCACTGTGTGTGTGTAGTACAGGCACATAGTGGACTGTACGCCTATGAAGGCCTCGTACGCAAATATCAATGTCCACACATGTCATTGGATGATAATGAAGTGCTGTATTGTTAATGTGATTTGATTCATACACCCTATGGACCCGCCACCCAGTGAAGCCCAACACACCCCCTCCACCCTACTTCCTCCCCCCCCAACACCAGTGTCCAGATATGCATGCTGCCCGTGGGTAGACGCTATTGCAAGCCCCCTCTACGGGTATCAGGGGCACCCCTGCCCGTGGAGCGCAGGTTCCTGCCAGATCTGCGTTGGGGGCTGCCCTGGACGGAACTTGCCACGGATGACGTCTCTGCCTGCTCGCGTCCATGCATGTCTCTGAGGGTTTGTGAGAGCTCCGAGAGCACACGGCGCACAGCAGCAAGTTCAGCACAAACGTCTTTGGACGTCGCATGCAGTTCCCCCCTCAGGCTCTCGGTGCTTTTCTCCATTTGTGCTCTCAGGCTCTCGGTGCTTCTCTCCATTTCTCCCCTGAGGCTCTCACTACTTTTCTCTATTTGTGCCCTGAGTGTCTCGGTGGATGTTTCCATGGCTGCCCTGGAACCCCCGCATTCATTTGCATGGTCCTTGAGTAGCGTGGACGCTTCCTGCTGTTGCTCGATCAGCAGGTCGAGGGACTGTTGCCTCTGCTGGGCCATGGACATTTGCGGTGGTGTGACAGGGGGGCTGCTCAACACATGTTGCCTTGGCACAGGACTTGTGGGGGTTGGCCAGTCGTCGTCTTCAGGGTGCCCCTGCGTGGTTTCGTCATGGTGTAGGGGATGGAACATGCAGGGGGATTGGGAAAGGTCATGGATGGTACCTACGTCGCCAGCACTGTTTTCCGTGTCGGAGCATGCTGGCATGACAGCTGTGTCACCTATGGTGCTGCTACCACCAGAGGCAGTGCCATCAGATACGTTCTTTGGGGGGACCTGTGGTGCTGGGGTTGTGGACTTGCTGGCTGCTGGGGTGCCTGTTGCAGTCCCCTCCAGTGTGCTGGCACTTGATTCCTGCTGCTGCCGTGTCTTGATCCTTGCACCTGAGGTGGAGGCTCTTGGGACGTTGGTCCTGGCCCTCTTTGCAGGCGTGCTGGTAGGGGTGTCCTGCAGCTCGTCGTTGGTATCGGACCCTGTGGTGGAGTAAAGAGGGGCGAGCGTTAGTTATGGGTCTGTCGGATTTGGAATGGCAACGTATCAAATGCATTGGGGTGGTACATGAGGCTGATATGGGACTGGGCCTTGGAGGTGGTCTCATTTTCGTGTGGATTGAGGATGCATTCATTTGGCTGCCTGCAGTTAGGGGGTGCATGCTGCACATGTAGGGGTTGTTTATGGCATCTTGATTAATTTGTTTATTCATTCTGACTTTTAGAGGGCGCTGTCAGGGCTAAGTATGTATTGCACTATGGGGTCACATGGTACTGCACATGTTCGTGGTTTGTGGATTTCGCATTGTTTCTCTTGGCAAACCTACCTGATTCTCCGGATGTCGGCACTCCTTTCTCCATCCCTCCGACTCCCTCTATGCTCTCCATTCCTATGGTGGAGGCGCAGATCTCCTCCCAGGGGGTCAACTTGATGGGCGACTCTGATCCCCCCCCGGTAGCTGTGGCGATGTTCCTGTTCGCAGAAAGTATGCTGCGTACGCGGATCCGCAGGTCGTCCCACCGCTTGCGACATTGCTGTGGCGTGCGGGGTGTTGTCCCCACCGCACTTACGCGCTGTGCCACAAGGGCCCATATGGCCTTCTTGTTGGCAAGGGCCGTCCTGGTCATTTGACTGGAGAAGACGACGGCGGCATTTTCCTGCAGGGTCTCGGTCAGCACGGTCAGTTCCTCTCGGGAGAAGTGGACCTGCCGCTTGCGATCACACGCTTTCTTGGCTACCTTTCCCATATTTATTTTTTTAACTGGGGTTGCTAACGGGTTGGGATGTGTGTCAGGGTCGGATTTTTAATGGTTGTGTTGGGATTCGGATTTTATAGTTGTGCGGCGTGCTGTTTCCCGTTCCGGCCACATGCTTTTACTTCCGTTTCCGTATATTTACGGTGCCCGTAATTTGCGGTGCCCGCTCATTACGGTGCCCGCTCATTACGGTGACCGCTAAGATGGGTGGCGGTATTGCACCTGGTGCAGCGTACGGCGGCGGTAAGGGCCGTTTTGGGGTCATTTCCGCCATCGCAGCCTTTCGGATTCCGCCATGGCGTAATGCTCGTGCCCGATGGGTCGTAATTAGCCGCACTTTGCTCCTTCGTGCAATGGCGGAAACGCTATTTACGCTGTTGCGGTCCGGTCAGTCAATTTCCGCAAGGGTCGTAATGAGGGCCTATGACTCATTCTCTCACTTCCCACTGCTTACTTTCACCTCAGTATCCGCATCCTGAAGTGGGGGTCACCCCATTCACATGCTCTTAGCACAGGCGTGCATCGGTTTCTGCGCTGATGGAGGTGTACCCACTTGCATGAGGACCTGCAACTCTACCTCTTCCCTGGACACTCAAAGTGCACTCTTGATGGAGCTAAAAGAGAATTCTACCTAGCCCTCATTGACTCACTCTGACCATCCTCGCCACCTAAAGGGCACCCTAAACTCACTCCTCCCAAGTCTGACTGTCAACTACTCTCACAACTAGTGACATAGCAAATTTCCAAAATTAGAGACACTCCTGACCTTCCCCCTACCCGTGCCTACATTGTACACTCTGCTGTTATCTTCCCACTGTAGTCACTAATACTGGTGAAGTGCTCTCTATTGAAGGCTAGCTCCTCTTGTGTCCCATCAGACCCTCTTGCTCCTCGGCTAGTCGTGCCTATCGCCCCTAAAGTGGCCCTCACCTTGCTGAACGCTTCAACCTGTCCTTGCTTTCAGTGTTTTGAAAACGGCCGCAGTCATCCCTCATAAAAAAGCAAGGGGCTGACCTGAACCTATTGACCAACTTTCGATCTGTCTCTCCTTGCGCACTACTCGGTACTCTGAAGGGTTGTTCAACCGTCTTACCAATTTATTAGACATGCACAACCTGTGAGACCCCTACAAACAGGTTTCTGCTCCTGTCATTCCACGGAAGTGACAAACTTCAGCTCTGCTACGCACGCACACCTATCCGGTCTTAATTCTCCTTGACCTGTCTGCTGCCTTTGACACTTGATCACCCTCATCTCCTTAATACTCTTCTTGGGATTCACAATCAAGCCTGTGCCTGGATTGAATCCTACTTTGCCAATTCTGTCTCCTGGAGCAACACCACCTTGTAACTACACTTCTGCTCCTGGGGCACTAGCCTCCTTTGGGTTCTCGTACCCAACTCTTTGCGGATGATTCCCTTTTTTCCTGAACTCTCGTCTGATCTCTCGAACATTTCAAACTGTCGTATTGGATGGCTTCTCACACTCCGATGTTAAACTCTACCAAAACAGAGGTGCTATTCTTGTTGCCAAAAGCTCTCATCACTTCCTTTGCCTATACAGTTCCCACCTGGCACCCACCCTCCCTGACTTTTCTTAGCTAGACACCTCAGCGTCATCTATGACCCTTCTCGCACCATCTCTACTTTCAGGCACCTACTTCCTTTCAACACCATCAAGCATCTCTTAATCACTTCTCTAAACTGCCAGGATCATGTTTGGTCTCCCCAACTGTTTTCTGTCCTCTAGACAAGATCATTAATTTAGCTACCGGGACTCTCTTTGAACTCCCCCCTCTTCACTCCTATTTCCTCATACTCCTCGTACTGTCATCAGGTTGGTTGGCTGATGATGCAAAACTGGGCCATATTTAAATTTCTCCTGGTTCACAAATCTATCCACAGTAAAGTGGCACTGTATCTGTCCAATGCTATAAGTCTTGTAATCTCGGCTCTGCCTCCTTGACTACCTTTGTGGGTCCTCACCCTCCGTGGTCTTCCTCTTGCTTCTTGCTCCATTTGCATGGAATGCTCTTCCCCGGACAACAGAAAAACTGTCCACACAGATTTGTTCCAAACGAAACTACAATGTCCTCACCTCTAACCTGCCTCTCTCTTTTCTGCCTCCATTCTAGCCCTTAACCTATCATGGTCATGTCCTGAGCACAGCTGAAAGTACCTCCTACCTGCGCTTTGGTTGTCTTTAATCATCTATGTATGCCACTTAATGTATTGTCCCCAGTGACTGTTCCATTTACTCCCCTCCACAACCATGTCAGAATGGCCCTCGAACTCGACCCATTATAAGAAGTGTGCAACTTGCGGTCAATCTGATTATCTATTAGACGCTATTGTGATCAAAAGAGCATTGTTCCTTCTGTGTATATATAATTAAACACAAAAATAAGTCTTGAAACTGGTGGATTGTATAGAAAACAAAATAAAAGATGCACAGTTTATGTTAAGAAAGAAAACGGGTACACATTCAGTGCTGTTTGTGTGGGGGAGGAGGCAGGTGTGAAGGCAAGGGGTAGCAGCAAATCATTGTTTTTTATGAATTACAAGAAAACAATAGAACTAAATGTAGAGACCTCCCAAGATAGAAATGTGAAGTTTATCAGTGAAGGAAGGGAATAAAATGTGGTAATCTGTGTATGGATAAGAAAGGACCAATGCGAAGGGTATAGTTGATGACCAAGAACCGATCTGTGAGGGATAATGAAGCATAAAGAGAGCACAGGAGGAGCTGCTGGGTCAGGAACAAAATGCAAACAAAAGCTTGAAGCCAGGCATATCGTGAGAGACGATCAGAGAACGGTTCAAATCCAAATGAACAAGGGTGGCTTTTCAGAATCGTCCCTGTGGACAGACATGAAGAACATGGATGTTTTGCAGAACACGGCAAGGCTTAAGGTTTGAAAATGCTCGGCTCTGGTTAGCTCCTGCTTAACTTTATACCAACAGCTACATTTGTCTCCCCACATAATTTGGTGCCATACAAACAAACCTTTGTGAAGTTAACCCGGGTTGAGAATGTGTATGAATGAGCATTCGGGCACAATTGGGAGATATTTGAAGCATAACATGTCTCCTGATAAGTTTACGTCTTCTCTTGGAATTGCTCTTGCGACAGGCAATATAATAGCCCCTCGTTCCTCAGAAGTAGATCTTGCTTACTGGTTCACTTGAAACATCCAGGAACTGCTTATAGCTCCTGCTAACTGAGTCCTTAGTTCGATCCCTGCTTAGAGTGAGAATGATGAAGGGTTCGGTTAAGCACACATCACCGAATAAGTATAGTGGAAACTCATCAATGAAAAACACAGGACAGTGAACAAACAAAAGTAGCCAACGCAGACCTCCGGGTAGCCACTGCATGCTTCTGAGACTGTTCAGTGCTCTTCCATTGGCTGGATATTTGAGCAGAGGTCGGGGCTGTCTGTTCCCACCAGTCCAGGGTCGAAGCACCAATGAAGGTCCAAGTGACATCTGCAAGAGAGGCAGGGCTTTGCTGGGCAAGTGAAGAAAGGCTGCCAGCAATGAGTTTCAGGTCTTGCAGGATGCTCCTTCGTAGGGTTTTTTTCTCCCACGACGGCCAACAACGATCCAGGATCTGGACTGGAGTTGAACCCCCCCTGCCCCCTCCCAGCTGCCAGGATCTGTGCCATTCAGACTGGCTGTGTAGTTCTGGGCACAGCCCTATGCCACTGCATCTGTGCATCAACAGGCACACCTAGCTTGGGTCTCTAACCCCACCCCCATACCTCTCTCGCTTCACCCACAGAAACTAAAGCTTCCATTTGGAAAGGGCTTTAACATACATTGAAACTACAAGATGGCCAAAGACAGGCGAGTATCTCATGGCACAGCCATTTTAGAGAATATGGTACATGCGCATTAAACATTAAAGTGCAAAAGTGTAGAAGACTACAAAGGAAATGCCAGAAAAGTATCTGCTATCACCAGCCATACTGGATTTACCATGCAACTAACCACAAAGTTACATGGAGACAGTGGCCCTCATTACGACCCTGGCGGAATTCGGAAAACGATGGCGGAAATGCAATACCGCCATCGAATAGCGCTCGGTGCGACTATGACCCGTCACCGCAAAGTACGAAGCCATTAGCGACACCGTAGTGAACGCCAACGCTAACTGCACCAAGCACGCGCGCGCGCGCCATGCCAAACCGCAAACACCACCATGGCGCAAGGGTACGCCAATTCCGACCCTAGCGGACATGTACCTAACGCCATCAAGCATGGCGGAATGTACCATACCGCCATGGTGAGAAGTACGGCATCGCGAACCAACCGTAAACGGCCCCACTGAGTGCCTGTACACCGCTCCCTGCCCACAAAGTCCAACTCCCCGTAGGTGCAATGAAGTCACAATGCAACCATTGAAATGTACAAGTCACCCATGCATGCCAACGAACAAAAGAAACACAACAAGGGCCAATGGGAGCTGCAGGGCACAGATGGCACGAATACAGAAGCCATCCCAATGGACATGACCACAGTCCCCCACCAAGAAACGCACGCAAACACAGGCACCTGTGACCAGCAATATTCCGAGAATCACATCATTCCACCAGTCCACCTGGCTGACCGGCATCTGTTACACAAAACCCAATCCCCCGCCCTTGAGCATGACAACATTCAAACTGTCATATTGGCAGCCCCCATCCCTGACCTCACGGGCTTCGTAGGCAAACGCGCCCAGTACAGTACCACGCAACTAAACTCCGAAGCTGGAACCCAATGCAGATCTCCTCACAATACATCGCCCCCCAAATCGGCATATGCCACATCACTTGCAAAGAAGAACGCTACACGGGCCAAATCAGAATAGAAATTTAATGCACATCAAAATCACCAAGCCCATACAGCCATCAGGCCATGAACTCCAAAACACTTTTCACCATTGTGGGCTGCATCCGCAAGAAATGACCAGCCACTACTTGTGTGACGCCCTGTTCCCTCATGGTACACAGAGCCACATTCACGTACGAAAAGGCAACATGGAAGCGCACAGAACCGCAGGGCCGTCCCAATGGGGAGGCACTAGTCCAGCTGAAAGGCCGAAATGTTGCTCCGAGCCACCAGTACTGCGTAAGGGCATGTGGCCCATTGGCGATCGTCCCATAAGATCGTAATGCTGCTCCACTGATTAACACGAAGCAGCAGGTGTCGGGAGTAAAACCCATCTGCAGGAGTGGCATACAGATGGCAGTGGCAAAAGGGGAGGAGATACCTGTCAACCAAAAGAAAAGAAAAAGAACAGAATGGCCATCAGAACTACATTCGAACAACTCACTTCAATGATCACACTAAATCCACAGCCATATGCATGCTAGCCCACTCCAAAGGATCATCACCACCCCAAAACCACTTGCGACTCATAACCATCTATATCGAGGTGCAAACACCATCACAAACGAGTGTACCTGTGCGTCTGTGAAAACAGAATCCATCAGATGGGAATGTTAACGTGCATGGACACAAGTGTCTGAGGGCGCGTCGAGACAGGGAGGGCTCAACAAGGCCAGATAGACGATGGTCCCACTATGGCAGCCCTGCATCACATAGCGTAGGGGAGGCGGATAGATCCCAAGAAGCCCTGTACATGGCAAACTCTGTATCAAATCACCTGCCCATGCATCCATTCATCATTTCCTCATCCCGGGATCAAAACGCCTGAATATTTACTCACATAACATTAGAAATATCCATTGAGTCTGTGCGTTATGCAGCCTGCAAAATCCACAGTGCCCCAGCCCGTAATTCCAGTGTAGTGAAGTAACATGTATTTGGGAACGTCCGGCCTCATCGCCCACGTCGCCATTGCGCATCCCACACTATTCATATCAATCATTGCATCCTCGCCATGGCCCCTGTCTCAAGGACATTGAACAATAGAACGTTATATTTGCAGTCAGACCTGTGGGCATTTCCTCGCCGCTAGCTTAAAACCGAAAGCGCCGCCCTTCGAATTCCTCATTTGCAACATCACGTCGAAAAGGCATCTGTGGCCGTTTGAAATCACTAATTAATCCATCGAGTGCGGCTGTGTGTGAAAATGGCAACTGCCTTCACCCACAAATGGGACGCCCCGCCCGTCGTTGCAACTCGGTACAGTGATGCATGAGGGCCCACCGTTACTCGAGTACTACGTTCCACTGACCCTTCACAAGTCTGTTCGCGACTGCACAGATAGTATGTGAAACAATGGGACCACAGCAGAATGAACATGTCAACCAATGTTACACGGCCATCGGGTACAAATACATGATTGCAATAGCAAGATGCCATTCCCCGAATTGCAGCGTTGTGCGCGGGACGTGCTCGGCCAAAGGGGAGAGCAGTTTGCACAGGTGGAATGAATCACCACAGGTGGAGGCCATACAGCCTGAAAACACATAAATTGCACAGCCAGTCTCCTCCCACAACCACACCGAAATGCTACCGGCAGGACTCGCGATGTTGGCCCTGGGGGACCTGATAGCACTGCAAGTACTCCAACTCCAAGAAGAAGACGAACACCAACTACAACCGGCCGCACGGAGGAGACGCAGGAGGAGGAGGAGGCCAAGGCAGGGCCAGCAAGGGCCGCCAGCACAGCCACTACCACCACGCAGGCAGCCCGCAATCCCACGCCTCCGAGCACATCCGTTCAACCTCACTGATGAGCAGATCCACACCCTCTACCGTCTGGACCGGGACACCATAGCCGCCATTGTGGACATGACACAGGCTGACCTTGTCAGCATGATAGATAGCCCAACCGCCATCCCACCCCTACTGAAGGTGGTGTCTGTACTCCACTTCCTGGCCACAGGCACCTACCAGCACACAGTCGGACAGTTGCATGGCATTTCTCAGCCACTGTTCTCACGGACACTATTGCAAGTGCTCGATGCCCTCCTGCAGCACGCAGACGACTACATCTCCCTACCACGCTCGGAGCAGGAAATTACGAACACAAAAGTGGGATTCCATGCACTTGCCGGCATACCGGGTTGCATTGGTGCCATCGACTGCACCCATGTGGAATTGGTCGTCCCACATGCCATGGAGGCCCAGTACCGCAACCGAAAACAATTTCATTCCCTGAATGTACAAATGGTGTGTGACTCCAACAGGATCATTACACATTGTTGTGCCAGATTCCCTGGATCAACCCATGATTCTATGGTCTTGAGGAACTCTACAATACCACGCTACATGGAGCGACACGCAGGGAACAGATCCTGGCTACTCGGTGAGTCTCATTACATGCATGATAATGTGGGCTATGTGATTCGGCAATGACCTGGCAGGAAGGGGGGGGGGTGTGCGTACGTAGCAATGGCATTCCACATCATACGTTTCTCGTCCACATACAGGTGATGCTGGATATCCACTGAAGAGATGGCTCCTCACACCAGTCCGGAACCCACGGGACCAGCATGAGGAGGACTACAACCATGCCCACTCACGTACCCGTGTAGTCATTGAACAGGCATTCGGCCTACTGAAGGGTCGTTTCCGCTGCCTCAGCAGGTCTGGCGGGGCACGACTGTACCGCCATGAGAAGGTTGCAAAGATGGTGATGGCATGTGTCATGCTCCACAACATGTGCGTACGTAGAAATGTGCCCATGCCCCCTGACGCAGAACTGCAAGCACCTGATGATGGTCATGATGAGGGTGGGGATGTGGCAGCACCTCATGGAGTCTGCGAGGCACCGGAGGGCCGTGACATTCGTCAGCATCTCATTGATGTATGCTTCTAGCACTCACGCCTGGTGGCTGATACATGGACACGGGACTCGTGGCACTGTGTGTGTCTGGGACATGCACAATATGGACTGTACGCCTATGATGGCCTAGTACACAAAGATCAATGTCCACACATCTCATTGGTTGATCGTGCACTGTTTATGGCATATGTGATATCATGTTGTACACCCTATCGACCCGCCACCCAAGTGAGCCCAACACACCCCCTCCACCCTCCTACCTCCCCCCCGAACACCAGTGTCCAAAGATGCTCATTGTCAGTGGGCAGTCGCTATTGCAAGCCCCCTCTGCGGGTATCAGGGGCACCCCTGCCTGTGGAGCGCAGGTTCCTCCCAGATCTACGTTGGGGGCTGCCCTGGACGGAACTTGCAACGGATGATGTCTCTGCCTGCTCACGTCCATGCATGTCCCTAAGGGTTTGCGAGAGCTCAGTGAGCACACGGCGCACTGCGGCAAGTTCGGCACATACGTCCTTGGACGTCGCATGCAGTTCCCCCCTCAGGCTCTCGGTGCATCTCTCCATTTGGACTCCCAGGCTCTCGGTGCTACTCTCCATTTGTGCCCTTAGTGTCTCTGTACCTCTCTCCATTTCTGCCCTAAGTGTCTCAGTTGATGTTTCTATGTCTGCCTTAGTGCCCCCACATTCATCGGCATGGTCCTTGAGGAGCGTGGCCAGTTGCTGCTGTTGCACGATTAACTGGTCGAGGGACTGTTGCCTCTGCTGGGCCATGGCCATTTGCGGGGGTGTCACAGAGGGGCTGTTGTCCTCATGTTGCCTTGCCACAGGGCTTGTGGGGGATGGCCAGTCGTCGTCTTGTGGGTGCCCCTGCGTGGTATCCTCATGTTGTACGGGATGGGACAGACAGGGGGATTGGGACAGGTCATGGATGGATCTGACTTCGACATCCCCGTCTTCTGTGTCGGAGCATGCTGCCATCAATGGGGTGTCACCTATGGTGCTGCTGCCACCAGAGGCAGTGCCTTCTGTGGCATCCGTTGGGGGGACCTGTGGTGGTGGTGTTGTGGGCATGCTGGCTGCTGGGGTGCCTGTTGATGTTCCCTCCTCTGTGCTGCCACCTGATTTGTGCTGCTGCCGTGTCTTGATGCGTGCAGCTGAGGTGGAGGGTCTTTGGCCGTTGGTCTTGGCCCTCTTTGCAGGTGTGCTGGTAGGGGTGTCCTGAAGCTCGTCGTTTGGATCGGACCCTGTGGTGGAGTAAAGGAGGGCGAGGGTTATTGATGGGTCTGTGGGAATTGGAATGGCATTGTATCACATGCATTGGGGTGGTACCTGAGGGTGATTTGGGTCGGGGCCTTGGAGGTGCTTTCATTTGTGTGTGGAGTGAGGGTGCAGTTGTTTGGCAGCCTGCAGTTAGGGTGTGCCTGCTGCACGTGTAGTGCGTGTTTTAGGGGTTTTTAATTATTTATGTATTTATTGTGGGTTTTGACGTGCGCTATCAGGCCGATGTGTGTGGACGTTCTCCTGGACATGTGTTTCTGTTGCACTATGTGGACGCATGGTACTTCACATGGATGGACTTTGTGGATTTGGCATTGTTTTATTTGGCCCACCTACCTGAATCTTCGGATGTCTGCACTCCTTTCTCCATCCCTCCGACTCCCTCTATGCTCTCCATTCCGATGGTGGAGGCACAGATTTCTTCCCAGGGGGTCAACTTGATGGGTGATTCAGGACCTCCCCCGGTGGCTGTGGCAATGTTGCGGTTGGCAGAGAGTATGCTGCGGACGCGTATCCGCAGGTCGTCCCATCGCTTACGGCATTGCTGTGGGGTGCGGGGTGCGGTCCCCACCGCACTTACCCGCTGTGCCACCAGAGCCCATATGGCCTTCTTGTTTGCAAGTGCCGTCCTGGTCATTTGCGTGCAGAAGACGACGGCAGCATTCTCCTGGAGGGTCTCTGTTAGCACGGTGAGTTCCTCACGGGAGAAGTGGACCTGCCGCTTGCGGTCGCACGCTTTCTTCGCTACTTTTCCCATTTTTCTTGGTTTCGCTAGGGTGGATGACGGGTTGGGGTGTGTTTCAGGGTAGTGATTTTAGTGGTTGTGTGGTTTTAGTGGTTTTATAGGTGTACGGCGGGATGTTTCCCGTTCCGGGCCCATGTTTTAACTTCCGTTTCCGTATATTTCCGGTCACCGTACTTTCCGGTAGGCGCACACTGCGGTGTCCGCTGTGATGGGTGGCGGTATTGCACCTAGGGCGCCGTACGGCGGCGGTGTGGGCCGTTTTGGGGTCATTTCCGCCATCGCGGACTTTGCACTTCCGCCATGCCGTGGTGCTCGTGCCCGATGGGTCGGAATGGGCCGCACTTTGCTCCTTCGTGCAATGGCGGAAACGCTATTTACGCTGTGGCGGTCCGGTCAGTCACTTTCCGCCAGGGTCGTAATGAGGGCCAGTGTCCCTACCGCGATTCACATATTTGTGCAGCAAAAACAGAGAAATGTTCTCCTGCACTGATGTCCATAGGGGCTAACATGTGCCCCAAAACAGATGAGCGTTGTAAGTTAAGAGAGCAAACAGCCTTCACTTGCCTCAAGGTCAGGAAAGGTTAAATAAAATAGCAAACTGAAGGGTGTCCCATTGACCTCTATGGTGGGAAAGCGTACAATAAATACCTCTTATTCTGGATAGAAGACATGTAAAAGAGCAGATTCGTTGAAGTGAGCAGGGTAAAACCTAGGTGAAGCTGAAAGGTGTGCGCTGGAAGTCAATATTGCGAGATAGCTGGGAATAAAGAGCATTTTGGAAAAGTTTAGAAGGATAAGATGGAGTATCAGTAATTTGAAGGACAAGCTGGTTCCAAATAAGGTTTTTAAAGAATTGGCAGAATATTGGAAAGAAGAGGGGAGAGACATGAAGTAAGACATATAATGAAGATGCACTGTGCACATGAGGGTAGATGGTAAATGGTCTGGTGTGGAGGCAGGGGAGCAGGCGCTTCATTGTGTAAAGCAGTTGTATTCAAACTTTTTAGAGGGCGCCTCGCTCATTGGTCAACACATCTAGCCGATCCTACCCCCATAGACCCCCGTCCCTCTTCTGGCAAACTCTGCCCTGTCTTTCTACCATGATCTTAGCCACCTCCTCAAAGCTCTTTAAAACCAGTCAAGGTCTACCAGCTCTGGCTGGACTCTACTTTCTGACCATACTAGGATAGCTTCCCCCTGCTCCCAAAGCCTGCTGACCAACACTCTTCTGCCTCTGAACAATGACACTGAATGCTCTCAACTTTCCCTCCCCTAAAATTGAAACCTGGCAGTGGTCTGCTGTCTGGGCCTTTTCAGGGCTATTCTTCAAGCTCTGATTTCACCTCTGGCTGACTCCATTGAATGGGTATGTCTGGAGAGCAATTTCAACACTTTTACTCGTTTCCCCATTAAGTCCCCCATTACTCATGCCCACAGCCATAGATTGAACCTCCCACCCCCTCCTAAAACAGCAGAGGTTACTAGGGTGCCTCAACCTGCACCCTCTGCATAAACCCCACCCTCATTTCCTTACTTCCCACGAGGCTGACTCCGTGCCCCGGCAGCTCTGGATTCTGCAAAGTCACACAAAACCCCTTCATCTTTTCTTGTGATTGTCAAGCCATTCATCATGGTTGCTCCTCACTTCGACTCTACGCTTTCACTTTATCCTCTGCTGATGCCTTTGCCAATTACTTTTCTTTAATGCACTGTATGGTCTACTCATTTCCTCCCCTTCCTTAGCAGCACCCCAGGCCCTCAACCTTAGTTTTTTCGTATTAGGGATTCTGAGGCGTGTTAATTATTGTGCTATGCATTGGTTGGTCAGGAGTTTTCAAAGTGTCTGCAGATGTTACTGTAATGATATCCTTATGCACACAGATACCCATGATCCTCCACAGATTAATTCCTTCAGATTGTTTTATTTTGCTATTGATGTGGTTGCCGGTGTCGGAGTGGCAATTTAATAGCTGCATCTACCAATGATCCTCAATTGCACCAAAGATGTCCACACTGAAAACGATATTGCAGTGCCGAGATCTGCTTATCACTGTGTCTACCAGTAAATGTTGCCTCGAATGACAAAACACCATTTTGTTTTGATCCCCGATGCAGCACCCTTGCACTGTTGTGATACCCACAAAATGTGTATCCTGCCAACCTCCTGATGAAAAGGTAGGTTCCGAAGAGGTTCTTGTAGTAGATATTCTGTGAGAGGCTAGTTGGGCCCTGAGGAAGCCATAGTATCTACATTTGAAGCGGAAAATGAGGACGAGTCCCTTTACACTCCATAAAAATCAGACGTGCACTGGCCGCCATAGTCTTGCTTGCAGGTCTTACTGTGTCTTTGCAAAATGTGTCTATTTTGCACCTCCCGTTGCGCTGTTCGTTATGAAATTGGTTTTATTTTTTCAATGCCTCGTCCCCTTCCATGCCTACCAGCTGCCTCTGGGGACATCCATCTATCTCGTGCACATTCCCCTCTCCTCTGACCTCTGTGTATCTGCTTGTCTTGACCGGAGGGCATCCCAGAAACCACCAGTGCTTCCTTGTCACACGTGCCCCCTATGACTTTCCAGACTGTTTGCCGCCCCCGCTCTCTCCACTTGGGCTGATCGTGTACCTCCTCCCCAGACCTCCTTTTTTAAGCCCTGTTCCCTCTCTGGGTTTTCTGGAGAGGAAGTTTCACACTGGATTACGTGTCAAGCGCCTTTTTCGGTGTACATAAGCAGACCGTCTACAAGGGGTTGAAGGTGGGTAAAAAAGCCCCAAACGGCTGCATCAAAATATTTCAAGCGTGGGTTGCATACACCCAGATAGGACCTTTCTCTTATACACTACAGTTGAAAGTAGAACAGGTGTGTTGGGTGTGCTTGCCCCCTTTTTTCAATTGGCTTTGTGCTGGCAGATAGTGAAGTCAGAAACGGGGGCTGATTCATGGAATTATTTGCGCCGAAAAACAGGGATTTGTGCGCCATTCTGTTTAACAAATGGGGATTTGCGGGCAGAATGGCGCACAAATCCCTGTTTTTCGGCGCAAATAATTCCATGAATCAGCCCCAGAATCTCTGCGAGAAATGGATACCCTTGACTGGAAATGATGTGTAATAGTGCACATTGGATGTCTCAATGTTATTCACAGACAAACCGTTGTTAAAAATGTGGCAGTGAGCACTTGGCACTTATGCAAAGTTTAGTGATTCTTTCCCCTTCGCATAAATCCTGCATTAATTGGTTACATATATCTGCTAATGTAGTTGCTATGGTGTTTGTGAAAGGAGGCCTCTTTGGCGTTACACACTTTGTAGTTCGCTCTGAAGAGCAGCATCATGTTGTGCATAACGTTTGAGTGACATACAATAATCAAATAATATGACTAGTTCTGCAAATATAATTGATCCTTGGCAACTGGATGCGAAAAGAAAGGTGCACTTCAAGTACGGATTATACTGAATCAAATAACCAGGAAAAAGTTTGATGAAAGCCAAGAAGTGACTATACTTAATTAAAAATGCGACTCTACAGCATTATAAAAGGGCAGAGCAGAACCTGTTTCAACACGTTTTTGCCCTGTGCCCGTCATTGAGAATGCCTCACCACAGGATCGTGTGGATACATAGAAATACAAGTCGATCAGAGCTGCTAATGATGTGGAAAAGATCTGTTTGTAGCTCTTTGGGCCTCATTACACGGATGGCGGTAAGGATTTACCGGTACCGGTATTTTACCGGTACCGGTAAATCCTTACCGCCTTACTACGAGGTCCCTTTGCGAGTTGGGGAATTTAACGCCTGCTTTTTGCAGGCGTTAAAAACCAACCCGCAAAGGGACCCAGGGAGCTAATTACGGTAACGCAATTTGCTGTACCGTAATTAGCGCCTTCCCCATTCCCATTATGCCCTATGGGGCAAAAATGGGAATGGGGAAGGGCAATGGTGGAAGGGGAAATTACCGCCCCGCCAACCTTGGAATGGGGCGGTAATTCCCCTTTCCGCCAAGGCGGTGCCGGTATTTTACCGGCATGAACCATGGCGCTAATAGCGCCATGGTTCTCCGCCATACGTGTAATGAGGCCCTTTGCGTCAACCGGCCAGGATTCTGTTCACAGTTTATGACGTAGAGAATAGCAGTCATAACCCGGGCAATGCAAGCTTATTGTCCATATTGGAAATGCATGGAATGGTCGCACTATTGTGCCACGGTTGGAGGGACTTGCAAGTTGCGTGCCTGTTTGATTTCCTGTGCAGTTGTACAGCCTGATTCATGGAATTATCTTCACGTAAAACGCAGATTTGCGCGCCATTCTGCCCGAAAATCCCTGTTTGAAGTATGGGGGTTTTCAGGCAGAATGGCGCGTAAATCTGCCATTTACTCGCAAATAATTCCATGAATCAGGGGCTTAGTGTTTCAAAAAGATGCAGTCTGGTTTGGGTGAGAATGTTTGTTGACAGTATTTTTACATACACGTTGATTATTTTGGGATATAGATTTTCTCAAGTCCTGTAACAGGAGCTGCGAATTGAAAATGAATTAGTAAATGTCCTGATTTATGTATTATTTTTATGTGACTGGGCATGCTTCTATATCTACCAAAAGGAAACTTTAAATTGCTTTGCTTTATCGTAAGACTTGCACCTATGGTGCGCTACGATCTCCACCAGTAGGACTTAGATTTTTATTTTGTTAACTTGCAGCATGGGTTGAAGTCTCGTCCTAGCATATTTTTGTGAAGGGAAAGGGACGCTGCAATGCATTGTGGTCAGATATTTTCTGGCTGGTTATCCTAGCGTACCAAAGAGGCAAATATTAAGATTATAGCACAAGAAATTCTTGAGTTGTTAATTATTTTCTTGTGAGAGTACTTGAGTTGTGGGGAAGTTGGAGCTCAACCTGTTGGCCTTCGTGTTGTGTTGATTATCTAGTGCCTGCGATGATCCTTAAATGGCAATCCTGAACATTTCTTGGGCATCAGCAAGATGGTTTGCGCCTAAAATGTTCCTTGGAAGACCTACCATATAGCTATCGGCCTAAAAAATGTCATTGAAAGGAATGCAACACTTCTGTGGTTAGAGAAGTACATGAACAATACGATTTCTCTATTTGATAAAAAGTGATAATCTGTCAATTGATATTTTGGGGGGAGGATTACTTGATTTGGAGGAGGTGGTCAGAGTACAACTTGTTTTGGTTGTGTGTTCACAGCCTTGTGAAAATCATGTTCCTCCGATTGGCCTGAACATTTCTTTTGCAGTAAGACTTGTACCCATTCTGCAATTCGGTCTACAGGTTTGCACCTACCATTTTTGATTGGAATACTTGTCATACAGCTAGTCAAAGAATTACAGGTAATGTGGTTAGATGAGTACAAAGTACAATACAATTCCTCTTTCCTTTGGTTGTCAATTGATTACATGGGATAGTATTTGAGTTGGGGACAAGTAGAGGCGCAGCTTGTTGTTCTTATGTTCACAGCCTCATGAGAATCTTGTGCCTGGGATGGGCTTGGATGCTGCAATACGATCTCTAGGTTTGATTTGAATTGTCCATCTTTGCTTGGTATATTTGTCATAACAGCTGGACTAAGGCAGCCTAAAATATTGTCGAGAAGGGAAAGCGACTGTGCGTGGTTAGATAAGTACACAAAACAATATGATTTCTCTTGTTTGGTTGCCAATTACTTGGGAGTGTTTTTGGGTTGGGAGGCTTAGGGGCTGTAATGCTTGTGCAAAATGCAAGCTAAAATGAGATGGCGGCAGTGTGCAGCCATTTTGGACACTCATCTCCCATCACAGTAGCAAGAAAACAGAGCAGTTTGAACGGATCATAAATATTGTTGGTGAATGAACTTGCTTTGGAGAATATAATGTGGTATTGTCCATTGAAGGACAAATACAGGGAGGGAGTCGGAGCATCCTGCAGGTGCATGATAAAGGTCCGGGAATGAATGCGAAGAAGAGGGGTGATGGGTTTTTCCACTTCTAGCTGGATTTTTCCACTCACTACCGCCTTCCACTTGTGTGTTGCTCTTCGGCTAAGGGTAATCGCAAATGCGAAGGAGGTGGGTAGATGCCCCCATAAAGGAAAGTCTTTTTTGAGGAGAAAGTTAGATGGAACTGGAACCCCGGGTGATGCAGTCTCGCCGAGAGGGAGGACGCTCCGCCTCAGACTCCCGTTAGAAAGAGTGATCTCTCTGCCTACCTGCTCGTGGGACTAAGCAGTGTCGTATTGGTCGAGATGAAGCTGTCTTCTGTGACTTTTATAACAGTGATGTAACCATTTATCTATCTTTCTATATATCTAATTGGTTGTGATATATGCTAATATCATTTATACTTATTCATTTGGAATAAAGGGCCTATAATGAGCCATTTGTTATTGTTATCCAAACCGTTTGTGTGTGATTTTCTTGCTTGTCTGAGTACAATCACTCATTTTTGCTAGAGGGTTTGGGGAACGTAAGAGTATGTGGTCTCCTATAAAGCAAAAACCAAAGCAAAACAGGGGCACAACTTGTTAATCGTTTGTTCTCACAGCCTAGTGAAATCTTGTTTGTTTTTGAAGAAGTTGCTTTCCATAAAATATCAACATCTTTTTTTAAGGCTGCTTTCCATTTTGCAAAATGTGAGCCATCTATTGCATTTGTCTGTACCTCTTTTGTATGTTTGGTGTGCCTCTTAGTTTTTCTAATTAGAGAATTACACACATCGATTAGTTTTGTCGTGCACAACAATGGAGTTGAGTGAGAAAATCATTAAATCAAACTGTTGATTTAGAGAGACGTGGGAATGAAGTTGAAAGTGGGGAAGATGGGCAATCTTTTCTGTGTCTTTTTACAGACCAATCTGACGTTTAAGTGGCGGCAAGCACCCGCAACATCAGCTAAGTGCAGTGACTGCCTTACAGCTATAATGTGCTTTCTTCTTTCCTTTTTGCCAAATGTATTTTTTCTGATCCGATGCAGCTAGATTTAGAACGTGTTTGTTTGGTGTGCTTTCTCCCTTTTTGTTTCAATAGAATAGGAATTGCAAACTGCAATCATCTAATGGTTTTTGTGCTGGCCATAAGTAAGAAGCAGAATCCCTTTGAGAAATGAAATCCGTTGTATATAAGTAAGAACAAATGATTGGAATGGCCCGATCAAACGCCACTGTGTGAAAACAAATTGGAGAATACATTTCAAGTACAGATATCACAAAATCAGATAAACGCCTATTGCTACAAGTTTGCGGCAAGCAGGCAAGTGAATGGTATATGTTGAATGAGAAGTGCCACTCAAGAGAAATGGTGTTATGCTTTCACATGCCTGGCGTCTCTCTGATCATATTTCCTTTCGGAGACTCTTCAGAAATGTGCTCCGATCCAAGATGGTGCCCGGACTCCGACGCAATACAGTGACATCACCGCGTCTGCGTATCCGGCATCCTTTGGTAGCCGGAAATAAATAGAACCGGCACGGAAGGCTCCTTGCGTTGCAATTGTTTGCAGAACGCTACTATGCCTTCGTGAGATTAGTCCTCGCTCTTGCGCTGCTTGTCAGCCCGAATGTCCTGCACCCCTTCCTTCCTCGCGCTTCACGTGGGTCGCACTGCCTTCCCTTGCTACTATCTGCCTTTTCCCTTTTCATTTGAACTCCTGGACCCTCACTCTACCTCCCTCTCCTCTTACCTTTTTAGGACTTCGCTGCTTCCACCTTGCTTTTCTGTTTCGTTTGTTATTAGCCAAAAGCTTTCCTTTCGTTTTGGTGCCCTTGAACAATTTACCTGCTCTCTTCCTGGATTGTGCAAGACCGCTACTGGAAAAGGAAGACCTTTGAAGACGGATTTGGTTCTTTGCATCATCTGGAGTGACCGCTCACACCAAGAGTTTTTCACCCCTCAAGGGGTTTATTTCCCTGTGCTCTGAGACCTGGCTCTCGGGGTAGCTAAGGTGCTTACCTGTTATTTTGTAACCAGGTGGTACGGTGGCTACCTGGAAGGACAGGCCTTACCTCTTCCCAGCAAAGGAGCCCAGAAGTAAAGAGGTAAGAACTGAGCCTGACAAATGGGTTTGTCTCCTGAGTTAAGACTAATCGAAGGAACAAGCAATACCTGCTTTGAGAAGGAGTTTGTGCCTTAAGCATGTAGCGGAGAAGGCTTCAGCAGTGGATTGTGTGAATATATAAGTGGAAGAAAAAGTGGATGAGAGCGAAGACTGTGAATAAATCAGAAAATATGTGCTTCTAGTGCTCCTTTCCTCAGACGGACCTAGTTTCTGTCTAAAAGGGTATCGTCCTAGCTCATGGATGTGAGGCCAGCAGTCATAAAACAGGTAATGTAAGCTTGTCCCTACGGAAAATGCACAAAACTGTCTCACACTATTGTGCAGTATTGGGATGTCTTTGCATGTAATGAGCTTATTTGTTTTTCTGAACTGTATTAGTCAATAATCCAATGGGCTTTTATTATTTTATTTAAATGTTTGCATGCACTTGAAGCAACCTCTCTGGCAATATACAAATGCAATAGTCTTTTGAAAAGATGCAATGTTCTCTTTTGACTGGCTGCATTGGAATGCTTGTTTTCTAGATTTTGTAATTGTGTTGAGGATATTGGTGAAAATGTTTCAAATTGTCTTGAAGTGCCTTAGTAGAGCTACTAATTGTAAATGAATTGGTGACATTTCTCACTTTTGTATTGTTTTTGTGGGACTGTGCATGCTTTTTATATCTACCAACAGGAACCTTTAAAGGAATACATTTTCAGTTCTCATCGATGGGCCCTATACGACAATTCTGAAAATTGCTTTGCTTAACAGTAAGACTTGCACCCATGTTGCGTTACTCTCGATTGTTTGAGACCCCCATTTTTGTTTGGACAATTTGCTGTATGTATGTACCAAGGGGTTTGTAAAAAAAAAAAAAAAGAATTCTGCGAAGGGGAAGGGAAGATGCAATGCTATGTGGTCAGATAAGTACCAGCTGGCTGGTTATTCTAGTTTACAAAAAATACAATTCTTAATTTTATATTTTAAAAAAGTGATGGACAGTTCTTCGGTTGTTGATTCCTTGTGAGAGACTAGTTGAGTTGGGTGGCAAGTTGGGGCACTGCTTCTTGGTCTTTGTTTTCACAGCCTCGAGATTATCCCAGTGCCTGCGATGAGCCTACAATGGCAATCCTATACATTGGTTTGGTAGCAGGAAGAATTGCACCCATGCTGCAATTCAGTCTCCAGGTTTGCACCTAAAAGTTTTGATTAGAATACTTGTCATACAGCTAGTCCAAGTTTTACAGGCAATGTGTTTAGATGAGTACAAAATACAATACAATTTCTCTTTCCTTTGGTTGTCAATTGATTTCTTAGGATAGTATTTGAGTTGGGGTTGTCAGGGCACAACTTGTTGGTCTTTGTGTTCACATCCTCATGAGAATCTTGTCACGACGACAGGTCTAAAAATGCTACGCTGAAGTTTTGTTTGCTAATTTTAAGAATTGGACCCATGCTGGAATATGATCTCCATGTTTGAGACCACTTGTCCTACACCTGCACCATGGGTTACAGTCTCTCAGCCTGAAATATTGTCGAGAAGGGAAAGCGGCGGTGCATGGTTAGATAAGTACACAAAACAATATGATTTCTCTTTTGTTTGGTTGCCAAATACGTGGGAATGTTTTTGAGTTGGGAGGCGTATGGGCGCAACATGTTGGTCGTTTGTTCTCTCAGCCTTGTGAAATCTTGTATGGTTTTGAAGAAGTTGCTTTCCATTAAATAGCTACATTTTGTTTTCGTGCTGCTTTCCATTTTGCGAAATGTAAGCCATCTATTGCATTTGTAGTATGTTTGATGTTCCTCTTAGTTTTCCTAATTAGAAAATTGCACGCATCAATTCGTTTTGTCATGGAAAACAATTTAGTTGAGTGAGAAGATGATGAAACCAACCCGTTGATTTAGGAAGAGGTGGGAATGAAGTTGAAAGCGGGGAACATGGGCAGTCTTTTTTATGTCTTTTTACAGACCAATCTGTCGTTTAAGTGGCGGCAAGCACCCGCAACATAAGCTAAGTGCAGTGACTGCCGTACACCTATAGTTTGCTTTCTTCTTATACTGCTTTCCTTCTTGCCAGATGTGCTTTTTCTGATCCGATGCAGCTAGAGGCAGAGTATGTGTGTTTGGTGTGCTTTCTCCCTTTTTGTTTCAATAGAATAGGAATTGCAAACTGCAATCATCTATTGTTTTTTGTGCTGGCCATAATTAAGAAGCAGAATCCCTTTGAGTAATCAAAACCGTTGTATATAAGTTACAACACATGGTTTCGAATGGCATGATGAAGCGCCATCGTATGAAAACAAATTGGAGAATGCGTTTCAAGTACAGATATCACAAAATCAAACAAAATCAAATAAACACCTATTGCTGCAAGTTTGCTGAAAGCAGGCAAGTGAATTGTATATGTTGAATGAGAAATGGCACTCTACAGAAATGGGTATGTCTGCTGAGTTAAGAATGGTCAAAGGAGCAAGCAATACCTGCTTTGAAAAGGAGTTTAGTGGAGAAGGCTTCACCAGTGGATTGTGTGGATACATAAATGGAAGAAAAAGTGGATGAGAACGAAGACTGTGAATAGATCAGAAAAGATGTGCTTGCCATGCTCTTTGCCTCAGACGGACCTAGTTTATGTCAATAAGGTATCGTCCTAGCTCTTGAATGTGAGGCCAGCAGTCGTTACAGAGGATATGTAAGCTTGTTGTCCCTACTGAAAATGCACAAAACTGTCTCACACTATTGTGAAATATTGGGATGTCTTTGCATGTAATGAGCCTCTTTGTTTTTCTGAACTGTATTAGTCAATAATCCAATGGGCTTTTATTATTTTATTTAAATATTTGCATGGACTTGCACAGAGGCACAGCTTGTTGTTCTTATGTGTTCACAGCCTCGTGAGAATCTTGTGCCTGCAATGGGCCTTGATGCTGCAATACGATCTCTAGGTTTGAATCCTCCCTCTTTGCTTGGTATATTTGTCATAACAACTGGCCTAGGCAGCCTAATAAATGTAATTTAAGGGAAAGCAACATGGTTAGATAAGTACATACACAATACAATTTCTCGCTGTGAAAAAAGTGATGAGGGATTCTATTTGTCAATTCATTTCTCGGGGGAGTACTTGATTTCGAGGGGGGGTATGGTCAGGGTACAGGGTACAACTTCTTCTTGTGTTCACAGCCTTGTGAAAATCTTATTCCTGCGATTGGCCTGAACATTTCATTGGTAACAGTAAGAATTGCACCCGTGCTGTGCTACGAATTCTAGGTTTGGGTCTTACAGATTTGCTTGGAATACTTATCATACAGCTCGACCAGGCGTTACAGTCTCTCGGACTAACATTTCTGAGAAGTGAAGGTGATGCTGCTTGTTTGGCTAAGTAGAAAAACAATACAAGTTCTCTTTGTAAGTTATTCTTTGGATGCCAATTGGTTGCTTGGGATGGTATTTGAGTAGGGGGAATGGCGGTACAACTTTCTGATCTTTTGTGTTCGCAGCCTTGTGAGAATCTGGTCCCTGCAATGGGCCTGCAGACGGATTCCTGACATTTTGTTTGGTAACATTAAGAATTGCACCACTGCTGCAATATGACCTCTATGCTTGAGATCTGCATCTTTGCTTGAAATACTTGTTGTACACCTGGACCACGGATGCATGCTGTCGGCCTGAAATATTTGTGAGGACGGATAGCAATGCTGCTTGTTTGGATTGGATAAGTACAAAAACCCAAGCCATTCCTCTCTTTATGTAATAAAAACAAATTGAAGAGGAATTCTTTGGTTAATTAATTGCTTGGGATAATATTTGAGTAGACGGGATCGGGGCACACCTTGTTGGTCTATGTGTTCGCAGACTTGTGAGAATTTGGTTCCTGGGATGGGCCTGCGGAGGGATTCATGACATTTTGTTTGGTAACACTAAGAATTGCACCACTGCTGCAATATGATCATCTTGGCTTGAAGTAATTCTTGTGCACCTGGTCCCATTGGTTGCCTGCTCTCGGCCTGAAATATTTCAGAGGGATGGCAAATGCTGCTTGTTTGGATTGGATAAGTCCAAAAACCAAACCGCTTATCGCTTTATGTAAAGAAAATGTGAAGAGGAATTCTTTGGGTGTCAATTGATTGTTTGGGGATAGTATTTTATTTTGAGTTGGGGTGGTCAGGGCACAATTTGTTGGTCTTTGTGTTCACAGCCTCGTGAGCATGTTATCCTGACAACAGGTCTAAATGTGCTATGCTGAAGTTTTGTTTCCTAATGTTAAGAATTGCACCCGTGCTGCAATATGATCTCCATGTTTGAGACCACTTGTCCTACAGCTGGACCATGGGTTACAGGCTCTCAGCCTAAATTATTCTCGAGAAAGGAAAGCGACGATGCGTGGTTAGATAAGTGCAAAAAACAGTATGATCTCTCTTGTTTGGTTGCCAATTACTTGGGAGCGTTTTTGAGTTGGGAGGCTTAGAGGCTGTAATGCTTGTGCAAAATGAAAGCTAAAATAAGATGGCGGCGTTGTGCAGCCATTTTGGACACTCATCTCCCATCACAGTGGCAAGAGCTTGCGTTTCCGCGGGCCTTGCAGAATAATAAACAAATGCTTCAGTAGCGAAACCAGAGCACGGTCGAACGGATCATAAATATTTTTGCCGAATTGACCTGCTTTGGAGAATAGATGTTGTATTGTCTATTGAAGGATGAATACAGGGAGGGAGTCGGAGCGTCCTGCAGGTGTATGATAAGGGTCCGCCAATGAATGCGAAGAAGAGGGGCACTGGGGTTTTCCAATTCCAGCTGGATTTTTCTACTTCCAGCTGGATTTTTTCACTCTCTGACCCCTTCCATTTGTGTGTTGCTCTTCGGCCGAGGGTAATAGCAACTGGAAAGGAGGTGGGGAGATGCCCCCATAAAGGGAATGCATTTTTTAGAGAAAGTTAGATAGAACTGGAACCCTGGGGGATGCAGTCTTGCTGAGAGAGAGCACGCTCTGCCTCAGACCGTTAGAAAGAGTGATCTCTCTGACTACCTGCTCGTGGGACTAAGCAGTGTCGTATTGGTCGAGATGAAGCTGTCTTCTGCGACTTTCATAACAGTGATGTAACCTTATACCTATCTTTCTATATATCTAATTGTATATGTGTGTGATATATGCTAATATCATTTATACTTATTCTGTTGGAATAAAGGGTCTATAATGAGCCATTTGTTATTGTTATCCAAACTGTTTGTGTGTGATTTTCTTGCTTTTCTGAGTCCAATGACTCATTTTTGCTAGAGGGTTTGGGGAACGTAAGAGTATGTGGTCTCCTATAGGGCAAAAACCAAAGCAAAACAGGGGCACAACTTGTTAATCGTTTGTTCTCACAGCCTAGTGAAATCTTGTTTGTTTTTGAAGAAGTTGCTTTCCATAAAATATCAACACTTTGTTTTCGGGCTGCTTTCCATTTTGCAAAATGTGAGCCATCTATTGCATTTGTCTGTACCTCTTTTGTATGTTTGGTGTGCCTCTTTGTTTTTCTAATTAGAGAATTACACACATCGATTAGTTTTGTCGTGGACAACAATGGAGTTCAGTGAGAAAATTATGAAATCAAACTGTTGATTTAGAGAGACGTGGGAATGAAGTTGAAAGTGGGGAACATGGGCAATCTTTTTTGTGTCTTTTTACAGACCAATCTGACGTTTAAGTGGCGGCAAGCACTCGCAACATCAGCTAAGTGCAGTGACTGCCTTACAGCTATAACATGCTTTCTTCTTTCCTTTTTGCCAAACTTATTTTTTCTGATCCTCTGCAGCTAGATTTAGAACGTGTCTGTTTGATGTGCTTTCTCCCTTTTTGTTTCAATAGAATAGGAATTACAAACTGCAATCATCTATTGGTTTTTGTGCTGGCCATAAGTAAGAAACAGAATCCCTTTGAGAAATGAAATCCGTTGTACATAAGTAAGAACAAATGATTGGAATGGCCCGATCAAGCACCACTGTGTGAAAACAAATTGGAGAATACATTTCAAGTACACATATCACAAAATCAGATATACGCCTATTGCTACAAGTTTGCGGAAAACAGGCAGGTGAATTGTATATGTTGAATGAAAAGTGTCACTCAAGAGAAATGGTGTTATGCTTTCACATGTCTGGCGTCTCTCTGATCATATTTCCTTTTGCAGACGCTTCAGAAATGTGCCCCGATTCAAGATGGTGCCCGGACGCCGACGCAACACAGTGACGTCATTGCGTCTGTGTATCCGGCATCCTTTGGTATCCGGAAATAAATAGAACCGTCACGGAAGGCTCCTTGCGTTGCAATTGTTTGCAGAACGCTAGTGTGCCTTTGTGAGATTCTTCCTCGCTCTTGCGCTGCTTGTCAGCCGAATGTCCTGGACCCCTTCCTTCCTCGCACTTCCCGTGGGTCGCACTGCCTTCCCTCGCTACTATCTGCCTTTTCCCTTTTCATTTGAACTCCTGGACCCTCACCCTACCTCTCTCTCCCTCTCCTCCTACTTTTTTAGGAATCCCCTCCTTCCACCTTGCTTTTATGTTTTGTTTGTTATTAGCCAAAAGCTTTCCTTTCATTTTGGTGCCCTTGGACAATTTACCTGCTGTCTTCCTGGATTCTGCAAGCCCGCTGCTGGAAAAGGAAGACATTTAAAGACGGATTTGGTTCTTTGCATCATCTGCAGTGACCGTTCACACCGAGGGTTTTTCCCCCGTCAAGGGGTTTATTTCCCTGAGATCTGGCTCTCGGGGTAGCTAAGGTGCTTACCTGTTATTTTGTAACCAGGTGGTACGGTGGCTACCTGGAAGGACAGGCCATACCTCTTCACAGCAAAAAAGCCTAGAAGGGTATCGTCCTAGCTCATGGATGTGAGGCCAGCAGTCATAAAACGGGTAATGTAAGCTTGTCCCTACGGAAAATGCACACAACTGTCTCACACTATTGTGCAGTATTGGGATGTCTTTGCATGTAATGAGCTTGTGTGTTTTTCTGAACTGTATTAGTCAATAATCCAATGGGCTTTTATTATTTTATTTAAATCTTTGCATGCACTTGAAGCAACTACTCTGGCAATATACAAATGCAATACTCTTTTGAAAATATGCAATTTTCTGTTTTGACTGGCTGCATTGGAATGCTTGTTTTCTAGTTTTTGTAATTGTGTTGAGGATGTCGGTAAAAATGTTTCAAATTGTCTTGAAGTGCCTTAGTAGAGCTAATGATTGTCAATGAATTGGTGACATTTCTCACTTTTGTATTGTTTTTGTGGGTCTGTGCATGCATTTTTTATCTACCAACAGGAACCTTTAAAAGAATACATTTTCAGTTCTCAGCGATGGGCCCTATACCTCAATTCTGAAAATTGCTTTGCTTAAAACCCTTTAAGTGCACCCTTTATGAGTATACGCGTCCTTTCTACATATACTTCAATAATAGCCTGGCACTTAAGGGGTCAGTAAGACTTGCACCCATGTTGCGTTACTCTTGATGTTTGAGACCCCCATTTTTGTTTGGACAATTTGCCGTATGTATGTACCAAAGGGTTTGTAAAAAAATAAAATTCTGCTACGGGGAAGGGAAGATGCAATGCTATGTGGTCAGATAAGTACTAGCTGGCTGGTTATTCTAGTTTACAAAAAATGCAATTCTTAATTTTATATTTTAAAAAAGTGATGGACAGTTCTTAGTTTGTTGATTCCTTGTGAGAGACTAGTTGAGTTGGGTGGCAAGTTGGAGCACAGCTTGTTGGTCTTTGTTTTCACAGCCTCGAGATTATCCAGTGCCTGCGATGAGCCTACAATGGCAATCCTATACATTGGTTTGGTAGCAGGAAGAATTGCATCCATGCTACAATTCGGTCTCCAGGTTTGCACCTACAATTTTTGATTAGAATACTTTTCATACAGCTAGTCCAAGGATTACAGGCAATGTGGTTAGATGAGTACAAAATACAATACAATTTCTCTTTCCTTTGGTTGTCAATTGATTTCTTAGGATAGTATTTGTGTTGGGGTTGTCAGGGCACAACTTGTTGGTCTTTGTATTCACATCCTCATGAGAATCTTGTCACAACAACAGGTCTAAAAATGCTACTCTGAAGTTTAGTTTGATAATTTTAAGAATTGGACCCATGCTGGAATATGATCTCCATGTTTGAGACCACTTGTCCTACAGCTGGACCATGGGTTACAGGCTCTCAGCCTAAAATATTGTCGAGAAGGGAAAGCGACGGTGCACGGTTAGATAAGTACAAAAAACAGTATGATCTCTCTTGTTTGGTTGCAAATTACTTAGAAGCGTTTTTGAGTTGGGAGGCTTAGAGGCTGTAATGCTTGTGCAAAATGCAAGCTAAAAAAAGATGGCAGCGGTGTGCATCCATTTTGGACACTCATCTCCCATCACAGTAGCAAGAGCTTGCGTTTCCGCGGGCCTTGCTGAATAATAAACAAATGCTTCAGTAGCGAAACCAGAGCACGGTCGAACGGATCATAAATATTTTTGCCGAATTAACCTGCTTTGGAGAATAGATGTTGTATTGTCTATTGGAGGACAATACAGGGAGGGAGTCGGAGCGTCCTGCAGGTGCATGATAAGGGTCTGCGAATGAATGCGAAGAAGAGGGGCACTGGGGTTTTCCACTTCTATCTGGATTTTTCCACTCTCTGACCCCTTCCACTTGTGTGTTGCTCATCGGCCGAGGGTAATCGCAACTGGAAAGGAGGTGGGGAGATGCCCCCATAAAGGGAAGGCATTTTTTGGAGAAAGTTAGATGGAACTGAAACCCCGGCTGATGCAGTCTTCCTGAGAGAGAGGACGCTCTGGCTCAGACCGTTAGAAAGAGTGATCTCTCTGCCTACCTGCTCGTGGGACTTAGCAGTGTCGTATTGGTCGAGATAAAGCTGTCTTCTGTGACTTTTATAACAGTGATCGAACCTTATACCTATCTTTCTATATATCTAATTGTATATGTGTGTGATATATGCTAATATCATTTATACTTATTCTGTTGGAATAAAGGTTCTATAATGAGCCATTTGTTACTGTTATCCAAACCATTTGTGTGTGATTTTCTTGCTTGTCTGAGTCCAATCACTCATTCTTGCTAGAGGGTTTGGGGAACGTAAGAGTTCGTGGTCTCCTATAGGGCAAAAACCAAAGCAAAACAGGGGCACAACTTGTTAATCGTTTGTTCTCACAGCCTAGTGAAATCTTGTTTTTTTCGAAGAAGTTGCTTTCCATAAAATATCAACATTTTGTTTTCGGGCTGCTTTCCATTTTGCAAAATGTGAGCCATCTATTGCATTTGTCTGTACCTCTTTTGTATGTTTGGTGTGCCTCTTAGTTTTTCTAATTAGAGAATTACACACATCGATTAGTTTTGTCGTGGACAACAATGGAGTTGAGTGAGAAAATTATTAAATCAAACTGTTGATTTAGAGAGACGTGGGAATGAAGTTGTAAGTGGGGAAGATGGGCAATCTTTTTTGTGTCTTTTTACAGACCAATCTGACGTTTAAGTGGCGGCAAGCACCCGCAACATCAGCTAAGTGCAGTGACTGCCTTACAGCTATAACATGCTTTCTTCTTTCCTTTTTGCCAAATGTATTTTTTCTGATCCGATGCAGCTAGATTTAGAACGTGTTTGTCCGGTGTGCTTTCTCCCTTTTTATTTCAATAGAATAGGAATTGCAAACTGCAATCATCTAATGGTTTTTGTGCTGGCCATAAGTAAGAAGCAGAATCCCTTTGAGAAATGAAATCCGTTGTATATAAGTAAGAACGAATGATTGGAATGGCCCGATCAAGCGCCACTGTGTGAAAACAAATTGGAGAACACATTTCAAGTACAGATATCACAAAATCAGATAAACGCCTATTGCTAAAAGTTTGCGGCAAGCATGCAAGTGAATATTATATGTTGAATGAGAAGTGCCACTCAAGAGAAATGGCGTTATGCTTTCACATGCCTGGCGTCTCGCTGATCATATTTCCTTTCGGAGACGCTTCAGAAATGTGCCCCGATCCAAGATGGTGCCCGGACGCCAACGCAACACAGTGACGTCATTGCGTCTGTGTATCCGGCATCCTTTGGTATCCGGAAATAAATAGAACCGTCACGGAAGGCTCCTTGCGTTGCATTTGTTTGCAGAACGCTAGTGTGCCTTCGTGAGATTCTTCCTCGCTCTTGCGCTGCTTGTCAGCCCGAATGTCCCAGACCCCTTCCTTCCTCGCGCTTCCCGTGGGTCGCACTGCCTTCCCTCGCTACTATCTGCCTTTTCCCTTTTCATTTGAACTCCTGGACCCTCACTCTACCTCCCTCTCCTCCTACCTTTTTAGGAATCCCCTCCTTCCACCTTGCTTTTCTGTTTTGTTTGTTATTAGCCAAAAGCTTTCCTTTCATTTTGGTGCCCTTGGACAATTTACCTGCTGTCTTCCTGGATTCTCCAAGACCGCTGCTGGAAAAGGAAGACATTTGAAGACGGATTTGGTTCTTTGCATCTTCTGGAGTGACCGTTCACACCAAGGGTTTTTCCCCCCTAAAGGGGTTTATTTCCCTGAGTTCTGACACCTGGCTCTCGGGTAGCTAAGGTGCTTACCTGTTATTTTCTAACCAGGTGGTACGGTGGCTACCTGGAAGGACAGGCCTTACCTCTACCCAGAAAAGGAGCCCAGAAGTAAAGAGGTAAGAATTGAGGTAAGAACTGAGCCTGACAAATGGGTTAAGTTAAGACTGATCGAAGGAACAAGCAATACCTGCTTTGAGAAGGAGTTTGTGCCTTAAGCATGTAGCGGAGAAGGCTTCAGCAGTGGATTGTGTGAATATATAAGTGGAAGAAAAAGTGGATGAGAGCGAAGACTCTGAATAGATCAGAAAATATGTGCTTCTAGTGCTCTTTTCCTCAGACGGACCTAGTTTCTGTCTAAAAGGGTATCGTCCTAGCTCATGGATGTGAGGCCAGCAGTCATAAAACAGGTAATGTAAGCTTGTCCCTACGGAAAATGCACACAACTGTCTCACACTATTGTGCAGTATTGGGATGTCTTTGCATGTAATGAGCTTGTTTTTTTCTGAACTGTATTAGTCAATAATCCAATGGGCTTTTATTATTTTATTTAAATCTTTGCATGCACTTGAAGCAACTACTCTGGCAATATACAAATGCAATAGTCTTTTGAAAAGATGCAATGTTCTCTTTTGACTGGCTGCATTGGGATGCTTGTTTTCTAGTTTTTGTAATTGTGTTGAGGATGTTGGTGAATATGTTTCAAATTGTCTTGAAGTGCCTTAGTAGAGCTACTAATTGTAAATGAATTGGTGACATTTCTCACTTTTGTATTGTTTTTGTGGGACTGTGCATGCTTTTTATATCTACCAACAGGAACCTTTAAAGGAATACATTTTCAGTTATCAGCGATGGGCCCCATATCTCAATTCTGAAAATTGCTTCGCTTAACAGTAAGACTTGCACCCATGTTGCGTTACTCTTGATGTTTGAGACCCCTATTTTTATTTGGACAATTTGCCGTATGGATGTACCAAAGGGTTTATAAAAAAAAAAAATTCTGCGAAGGGAAAGGGTAGATGCAATGCTATGTGGTCATATAAGTACTAGCTGGATGGTTATTCTAGTTTACAAAAAGTACAATTCTTAATTTTATATTTTAAAAACGTGATGGGCAGTTCTTTGGTTGTTGATTCCTTGTGAGAGACTAGTTGAGTTGGTTGGCAAGTTGGGGCACAGCTTGTTGGTCTTTGTTTTCACAGCCTCGAGATTATCCAGTGCCTGCGATGAGCCTACAATGGCAATCCTATACATTGGTTTGGTAGCAGGAAGAATTGCACCCATGCTGCAATTCGGTCTCCTTGTTTGCACCTACAATTTCAGATTAGAATACTTGTCATACAGCTAGTCCAAGAATTATAGGCAATGTGGTTAGATGAGTACAAAATACAATACAATTCCTCTTTCCTTTGGTTGTCAAATGATTTCTTAGGATAGTATTTAAGTTGGGGTGGTCAGGGCACAACTTGTTGGTCTTTGTGTCCACATCCTCGTGAGAATCTTGTCACGACGACAGGTCTAAAAATGCTATGCTGAAGTTTTGTTTGCTAATTTTAAGAAATGGACCCATGCTGGAATATGATCTCCATGTTTGAGACCACTTGTCCTACACCTGCACCATGGGTTACAGTCTCTCAGCCTGAAATATTGTTGAGAAGGGAAAGCGGCGGTGCGTGGTTAGATAAGTACACAAAACAATATGATTTCTCTTTTGTTTGGTTGCCAAATACGTGGCAACGTTTTTGAGTCAGGAGGCGTAGAGGCACAACTTGTTGGTCGTTTGTTCTCACAACCTTGTGAAATCTTGTATGTTTTTGAAGAAGTTGCTTTCCATAAGATACCTACATTTTGTTTTCGTGCTGCTTTCCATTTTGCAAAATGTGAGCCATCTATTGCATGTTTAGTATGTTTGGTGTTCCTCTTATTTTTCCTAATTAGAGAATTGCACGCATCGATTAGCTTTTTCATGGTAAACAATGGAGTTGAGTGAGAAGATGATGAAACCAACCCATTGATTTAGGGAGAGGTGGGAATGAAGTTGAAAGCGGGGAACATGGGCAGTCTTTTTACAGACCAATCTGTCGTTTAAGTGGCGGCAAGCACCCGCAACATAAGCTAAGTGCAGTGACTGCTGTACACCTATAGTTTGCTTTCTTCTTGTACTGCTTTCCTTTTTGCCACATGTGCTTTTTCTGATCCGATGCAGCTAGAAGTAGAGTATGTGTGTTTGTGTGCTTTCTCCTTTTTGTTTCAATAGAAAAGGAATTGGAAACTGCAATCATCTATTGGTTTTGTGCTGGCAATAATTAAGATGCAGAATCCCTTTGAGTAATGAAAACCGTTGTATATAAGTTACAACACATGGTTTTGAATGGCATGATCAAGCGCCATCGTATGAAAACAAATTGGAGAATGTGTTTCAAGTACAGATATCACGAAATCAAATAAACACCTATTGCTGCAAGTTTATTCAAAGCAGGAAAGTGAATTGTATATGTTGAATGAGAAATGCAACTCTACAGAAATGGGTATATCTGCTGAGTTAAGAATGGTCAAAGGAACAAGCAATACCTGCTTTGAAAAGGAGTTTAGTGGCGAAGGCTTCACCAGTGGATTGTGTGGATACATAAAAGGAAGAAAAAGTGGATGAGCGCAAAGACTGTGAATAGATCAGAAAGGATGTGCTTGCCGTGCTCTTTGCCTCAGACGGACCTAGTTTCTGTCAACAATGCATCATCCTAGCTCTTGAATGTGAGGCCAGCAGTCATAACACAGATAATGTAAGCTTGTTGTCCCTACTGAAAATGCACAAAACTGTCTCTCACTATTGGGAAATATTGGGATGTCTTTGCATGTAATGAGCCTGTTTGTTTTTCTGAACTGTATTAGTCAATAATCCAATGGGCTTTTATTATTTTATTCAAATCTTTGCATGCACTTGCATAGAGGCACAGCTTGTTGTTCTTATGTGTTCACAGTCTCATGAGAATCTTGTACCTGCGATGGGAATGGATACTGCAATACAATCTCTAGATTTGAATCCTCCATCTTTGCTTGGTATATTTGTCTTTACAGCTCGCCTAAGGAAGCCAAAAAAATGTCATTAAAGGAATAGTGCGCTCAAAGGTTTTATTGTCCCGAGCTTTTGGGCATTTGGTTTTAAGCAAACTGTGATCGATCGTAAAGACATTTCCTATGCACCTTACCTTAGTTTTCCTCACTTTTACACATGTGAAATTAACGAGCGGGGCACAACCATCTTGTGCTAATCTTATCCGTTGCTGCATTGCCCTAAGTTAAACTGCCCTCGCTGCACTAAATCATATCACCCGCCCCTGAAGCTGACATCACTAGACGCGTACGGCCCATTTCACAACGCGAATGCACGTCTCGTGTCAATGTTCTCTGTGCACCAGCTAATGATGTGTCTCCATGGAACTGGCAGGACGCCTCTTTCCCCAATAAGTACAAACAGACCACTTCTCATCAGACAACATCAGAGTTGCTTTTTCAGTTGTTTCACTGCTTATTTTGTATAGCTTGTGACTCATTTCTGCTCTGTTCAGCTATCTTCGGAGGTCATGCGAACAGATACTTGTACTAGCATTACTATCACTTCTAATTTTGTCGTATAATGGCAACAATACAGCCCTATCAGTACGAGCCGGAGTATTCCGAGGCGGAATTAGTTGAGAGAGAAAGACGCGGAAATGATGGGGCATCGGATGACAGTTGGGAAGTTGAATCACTGGATCCTGAGCCAGAGCCTAGTCGCATGGAAGACCTTTCCACCTGGTGTACCTGCATTCGATGCAAAGTCATGCCAACCGAGGAGGAGAACTGCTGCTGCAGAGAAAACTTTGGATGGCTGACCTACATATCGGAAGAAGACACACCTTCGCTATGCGTTACCGAGCTGCATGACTTCAGGGCAGCCTGCCTCACAAGGTCTGTGTTGAGGATTATGATGGTGCTTATGCACGAACTTCGGGCAACAGTTCGCCCTCGCAATCCAAGTAACGAGTAAGTGTAGTCTAGATGTGATGTCACTTTGACCACCGATGCCACTAACATTTCTTGTTTGTCTCCTCTGTTGTCGTAACTTTGATCTATCACTGCCAAATGGATGTAGTCTGGCAATTCAATACATCTCTCGCGCTATGGGAAAATCATACTGATCATCTTATGTGTCTTTCAATTTCAACTAAGAAACAATATTTCTCTGTGCCCCAAATGTTAGGGATTGCATGGGGGTTCACTTTTGTAATGTGTCTACACTTTAAAGCCCAAGTTTATTGATCCATGAAGTAACATTTGTACGGGCAACTATGCCATAAGGTACAGGATGCGTTTTCAAGTAAGGATTGTACACTTATCAAGTTCATTTGAATACAGTATGTATGTTTATCTTCCACAGGTGGTACAGGCTGGTGGCCTATCGTTCCTTTACATGGTGGCTTCATGGGAGTCTTGGATACAGAGTTCAATGAGTAATACCCCTCTGTGTCGTTGGAGCCATTCGTGCCGATTTCTCCAGTGACAGCGGACAGTACAGGGGATTTTCCCACACTGTGCTGCAACCCGAAGTGTGCAATGTGTAGTATATTTGTGCCATCAACATCAGCAACAAAATAAAATACAAAAGAGCTTTTATGAATAGTTGTTTCAATTTTTCAGTGAATCAAGGACACGCTCACTTGTCTATGAGGGACGTGAAAGAATGGTTGGTACCCTTTTACGCTCAGCTCCTCTGCAATAATCCATCCCCCCTCCATTATAAACGGCCAAGGTGCCAAACACCATGTACACTTCAAAGGTATCTTCCTCACAGCCGCCATTGTTGACATGGCCTCCCCACACCCAGTGTCTCCAGGCTCCCCTCTCGCAGGCCCCGCCCCTGCAATCCACATACGTGTGTCTCCCTTCAGCAGTGTTCCCGGGCCTTTTCTGCAGACCTCATGCCCATCCATCCCCCCTCCACTATCAATGGCAGTTCACGCCTTTGGCCGTGCCCTCCCAAGGGGGCTGGCAGGGTGGGAATGGCCAAGGTGCCAAACACCATGTACACTTCAAAGGTATCTTCCGCACAGGGGCCATCATTCACATGGCCTCCCCAGACCCAGTGTCTCCAGGCTCCCCTCTTGCAGACCCCGCCAGAAACATGTCACACATTCACATTAACACCCACTTTTGTAAGCCTTTATGAATCCCTTGTTATTTAATCGGAGAACATCTCTGAGCACTGGGAGTGAACTTGTGATTGCGCTACCTGTTCTCCTGCTACTAACTCCCCTGCTTGCTGAATCTAATTGTTTGTTAGTCAAGGTAAGGGCAGATCACCTATTAACTTCACTATATTGTGCGCAAGAGAAATTGTGCTACATACTACCCTCTTAGCCAACAAATCTAGACAATGCACTTAATAACCCCTATTCTCCACTCTGCCTCTAAAGACTGTGTCACATCTAGTTAGAACGCGGAAAGTCTACTGAGTTGAATTCTACCTTCTAACCCGGAGTCACATCGAGATAATGCGCTGAAAGTTAACTTACTGATTTTTATTTACCCCTTAGGACTGTGTCACATCTACATAGTGTGCTCAAAGATTTCTAGAAAGTTTAATGTGTATCATTCTACCGCTTTAGACTATGTCACATCTACATAGTGCGATCAAACATTCCTAGAAAGTTTAATGTGTATCATTCTACCGCTTTAGACTATGTCACATCTACATAGTGCGATCAAACATTCCTAGAAAGTGTAATGTGTATCATTCTATCGCTTTAGACCGTGTCACAGCTACATAGTGCGCTCAAACATTTCTATAAAGTTTAATGTGTATCATTCTACCGCTTTAGACTATGTCACATCTACATAGTGCGATCAAACATTCCTAGAAAGTTTAATGTGTATCATTCTACCGCTTTGGACTGTGTCGCATCTACATAGAGCACCCAATGATATCTAGAAAGTTTAATGTGTATCATTCTACCGTTTTAGACTGTCACATCTAGATAGTAGGCACAAATACCATTGTGTTGTACACCGCCCCTTAATAGCGGATAGCGCGCTGAAAGTTTATCATGTTGTTCTCTGCCTCTTAAGACTGCATCACATCTAGAGAGTGCACTGAAAGTTTACTGGGTTGTACTCCGTCTCTTAAGACTGTGCCACATCTAGATATTGTGCCCAAGCGATATTGTGCTGCATACCACCCTCTTAGCCTAGCAAATCTCGACAATGTACTGAATAACCCTTTATGCTACACACTGCCTCTTAAGACTGTGTCACATCTTGATTATTGTGTTATTCCCGACCCCTTAACACTGTGCCACATCTACATAGTGCACTCAAAGAGTACTGTGCTGAACCCTGCCACTTAAGACTGTCACATCTAATCGGAATGCCAAAAGTCCACTGAGTTGAATTCTACCTTCTAACCCTGAATCACATAGAGATAGTGTGCTGAAGGCTACCTTACTGAGTTCTATTTTACCCCTTAGAACTGTGTCACATCTACATAGTGCGCTCAAAGATTTCTAGACATTCTAATGTGTTCCATTCCACCGCTTTAAACTGTGTCACATCTAGATAGTGCGCTCAAAGATCATTGTGTTGTACCCGCCTCTTAAAACTGTGTCACATCTGGATAGCGCGCTGAAGGTTTACTGTGTTGTACTCTGCCTCCTGACATATCCTCCTCCGCCCACCTTCTCTTCACAGCCACCACAGACTTGCCTACACCCTCCGTCACCCAGAGCCCGCTGACACCCTACCTTCCCACCACCTCTCATCTCCCTGCCTTGCTGACCTTGAGCATCCCACCCCTCCCGCCACCCTCTACCAACCCCCACACACCTCCCACTCACAACCCAACACCCTCCATGATCACACCCCACTCCGAAGTCAAGTGCATCCTTTTTAATGCCTTCTCTGTAGCGAAAAACAGACACAGCATCTTCGACCTCCTCTCCTCTGACAAACCTGACCGAGTCTTTATCCCTGCAACCTGGTTCTAGGACGACTTTGCCCCTGTTGCACATGAAGCATTCCCCCCCGGCTACTCCCTCATCCCGCTCAACAGACCCTCAAGAGGAGGCAGCGTGGCAGTCCTTTTCAAATCTCATTTCTCAGTCTCACCCCATGATTCTCAGATATACATTCAATCATGCAAATCCCTCCTTGTTAAATTCTCACTACCTCTGACTTTCTCCCACAGCTTCTTAATCATTTATAGACCTCCTGGTTACGACAGACATTTCACAATTAATCTCTGTGGCTCTGTAGCCACTATTCAAGTAAATCACCCCTCCCTGACTCGCCTAGGAGACTTCAACATCTGGTTGGACATCCCCACCAACCCCATGACCCATTCACTGGTCGACAGTCTTGATGCGCTCAACCTCTCCCTTCACATGCACAGTCCAACCCATTCTAAAGGGCACACCCTAGATGCTATCTTCAGCTCTGATGACCTGATACATCTACCCCCCCACTTACCACTCATCTGGTCTGACCACTTTGTTGTCCCTTTCTCCATCCTCACCCCTGCCCCTGCGCCTACCCCATCCCGCCTCACCCCTGACCTAGCCGAAGCCCTACTTCTCAGACCCTCCCACAGCACCACCTCTAGACAGATCTTTAACCATCAACTCCTTCGTTTCATGGATCAATGATTCCCTAATTCCGCTCACCCCCTCGTGCCCTTCTTCCTCACGCCTCGGACCATTTCCCAAATGGTTTACTCCTGAACTGAGGAACACCAAAAAACATAATAATTCCCTGGAACGCAAATGGCGAGCAGAAAACAACAGTCTCAGCAGATCCACTTTAACCTTGTACCATCGCAAATACAAAGCAGGAATCCGGAAAGCCAAAAAAGCCCACTACAACAATCGGATTCTCAACTGTAAAAACCGCAACAAAGAACTCCACAGAATCATATCTGAATTTGTTAAACCCACTTGCACCTCTTCCCAATCTACCCCATCACAATCGCTCTGCGACTCTCTCGACAGAACGACTTCCCTTAACAACAAACTGTCCCTCCTCTCCCCGCCCCAACTACCGACCAGTCCGACACCCACCCCCCGCCGCTGCAACCCCCACCTACCCACCTTTGACTCCTTCAAACCAATCTCCAGAGAAGAATTTCTTGACCTTCTATCTGCTCGCAAACCCTCTGGTTCCACCCTTTACTCCTGCCCCGCCTCAGTCCTCAAAGAAATATTCTCTTCCACCTGTGCAGGTGAGCATGCAAAAACCATCCTAAATGACTCCCTAAACTCTTGAATCTTTCCTGATGCCTTCAAAATTGCACATGTCAAGCATCTTCTTAAAAAACATCCCTTGACCCCCGTGACCAAAAAAACACCAGATCCTTGCGAAACCCATTGACTGAACAGCATACTCCCAACTAAATGCCTTTGTCGAATCCAACAACCTCCTTGACCCCGCCGAATCAGGCTTCAGACCACGACATGGAATGGAAACCACTCTAGCCTCAATCTGGGACGATCTCAAGATCACTACAGACTCTGCAGGATGCACTGCACTAATTCTCCTCGACCTGTCTGCAGCCTTCCACACGATTAACCACTCAATCCTCCTTGACCACCTCCACTCCCTAGGAATCCGTGCAACTGCTCTCAAATGGATTGCTTCCTTCCTCAACAACAGAAAACAAATAACCCTCCTCTCCCCTTTTGTCTCGGCTGCTCGCCCAGTTAATACAGGACTTCCGCAAGGCGCATGTCTATCAGCTCTCCTATTTAACCTCTGTATGTTCACTCTCCCTGGAATCATCTGCCTTCACGATATCTTGTGCTACAACTACGCCGACAATACCCAAATCATCCTTAAACTCCACCACTCAGACTCCAACTCTCAACCCGACCTCGCAGTCCCCTTTCCTCCACACTGCAAGGGCGTCCCTTCCAAGGGACGGGAGAGAGAACCTTTTTCACCAGAAAAAACCTTCTTCCCCTTTAAATTTAAAATTAGAGGGGTGTGGCCCTGGGAGCATGCGCTGCCCCTGACTCCACCCTCCGGCGCAACACCCCAGTCCCCTTTTCCGTGTCGACGGGAACGGGCCGACTTCACCAGCGCTCCTGGGTTTGGCTTCGGCCATGTAAATAATTCCACATGTGGATACTTCTTCTCTTCTGTCTTTTTGTCTTTTTATCATTCAGGTACGCAGTCCTCAGGCGTAATGCGCCTCCCCGGCGCATGTCGACTTCTACTGGGTTCAGCAGGTGCCCATCCTGCGATGTGCTCTTTCCAACTAAAGACCCCCACACCCTCTTTGCGTACATTGCCTCGGCCCAGACCATGGCTGGCAAGCTTGTACCGCGTGCGATGGGCTCTCCTCGAGGTCTATGAAGAACATACTAGCCAGGTGGAGGGAGCTCTTTCAGGGATCGCCTCCAGAGGACCTAAAGGACTTCGTCTATCAACGATCCAAGCCCAAGATAGGGCCGCTCTTTTCCAGCGTACCCAGCAAGGGAGACTCCTTCCCAAGGACTCGCCCGTGCGGGTGGGGCCGCTCCGGTCCTCATACCAGCATGAGTACCAAGGCTATATTAGCTACCGGCCGGCAGGCTGGAGGGTCAGTTGATCCTCCCAGTGACAGTGTTGAGGGACCGGAGGTTCTTTTACTGGGTTGTTACCCAAGATACCACGCCCTAATACCGGCACCATGTCCGAGGGGGCGCCTTTACGCAGTTCTACTGCCAGATCCGCCGAGGTCGAAACACCTACCATGCCTCGGCCTGAGGAACAAGGTAGGCCTCATGATCCACACTCAAGAGTCCTGGATGTGTCAAGCAACACGATGCAGGCATGTGGAAGGGAGCTCAACAAAATGGCCGCCGTGCCAGACAATTCTTACATCCGCCTGATACCGCACCATGACAGTGAGCAGGTGGAGGAACGTATGCCAAGTTGGGACTTTTGTCAACCAATTACGTGGCCTACAGCCTACCCTTCCTTTGCGCAAGGCAGGTTTTCGCTGTGTCCGTATTGGTAGGTTATGCAACAGCTCCAGCAGCTGCCCGCTACCCCATCATTATCGCCTATCACCCCTCTGGCCTGTGAGGACAGATTCTTTGAAAGGTTCCTCGGGCTCATGAAATCTCCTCGGATGATGGTCATCCTCAGGGACGCCATTAGGGACGTGCACCCGCCAATGGCTCTGGTGCCGCAGGCCCCAGTACAGGCGCCCCTGGCCCCTGTTCAGCCTCTGCTGCCCGCTCCGGTCCCCCAACCGAAGGTGCAGGCGGTTCCGTACCAGCCTCCAGCTCTGGTCTCCACACCGCAGCCTTCGGCTCCCAGTACCCCTCCATCGGTACCGGTCCAACCAGACCTTCAGGAGGACACAGATGAGGAGCAGGACCCCAACACACCGTCCTCAGCCAAAGCCTTCCACGAACGTCTTGCAGGGCTGGCAGAGTACTTGCGCCTTCGTCAACCTGAGGTCGAGCAACCATCAGAGGGGGTCATCGCCGAAGTACTCACGTTACGTTCCTGCAGCAAGAACGGGGATTCCGATGCAGAAGGACGTTGTCACATTGGCCAAGAAGGGCTGGCCCAAGCCCCACTCAGTCCAGCCAGTCAATCGACACCTGGACGCCAAGTACAGGCAGTTTGAGGGGGATACACTCTTGCTATCAGCCCACCCTCAGCTGCACTCTTCGGTGATTGCTGCTGCATCACTATACTCAAGCTTTAGTCATCCTCAGCCTCTTCCTCTGCGGCTCTGCTAGGCAAGGAGGAGAAGATCTTGGAGGCGTATGGGAAGAAGCTGTATTCCAACGCATCCCTGCATCTTCGTCAGGCCAACGCGGATGCCATTATTTTTACATAAAGCGAAAAGTGGTCAGGCCAATTACGATCCCGTTGTGTCGAGGGTCACTGCAGATGTTAGGAGGTGGGGGGCAATGATTCTGTCATGGTACGGTCGTATGATGGCGGTGAAGATGAACATACTCCCGTGCTTACTTTACCTCTTTGCCGCCCTCCCGACTAACGTCCCCGACCAAACCTTCAGGGTCCTTCAGAACGCGGTGCGTGAATTTATATGGCAGGGTAGGACCCCGAAAACCGCAAAGGCTACCTTGACCCTACCGAGGGAGGAGGGAGGGTTTGGGCTGCCAGACTTTCAACTCTACATCCGCGCTGCCCAGCTGTGCGTACTTCTGGAACACATGAAAGAGGGGATGGGCACATATTGGTCGTACTTGGAGGATATGGATGCTCACCCGCTTAAGGTTCGGGACCTCCTTTGGGCCCCAAGCAAATTCATCCCGAATAGACTTAAATCTCACCCAACTTTGGGAGCCCTCCGGACGATCTGGAAGGAAAGCCCCCAGACGGCTCACTTAACGTCATGGCCGTCACTGATGTCCTCGCTCTGGGGTCACCCCCTCAAACTGGGAAGCAGGGGGTTCCACAACGCACAGTCCTGGTCCGACTCGGGGTTGGAGTGGGCAAGGCAAATGTTTAGGGAAGGAGAGTTTCTGCCTTATGAGGATTTGAGAGAGGCCCTGGGGCAGGTGCCTCACCATATTTGAATATCTCTGCTTGAAGGGAATCCTATGCGACCAATCCTGGGGCCAGAATTTGAAAAGACAGCTGACCCCCTTTGAGAAATTACTGGACACAACGACCACCAGGAAGGGCGCGGTATCAGGGATGTATAGAATACTGAACACTGTTAACCTGGGGGAAAGGGGGAGATTCTGTACTTTTTAGAATGACTTGGCGGGGGAGAAGATCTCTGAAGACGCCTGGGCAAGGATATTTAAAATAGCCTTCCATGGGAACCTATTTACAGCAGACATGGAACACAACCTCAAGATCCTTCAGGGGTGGCATAGAGATCCCGCGAAGTTGTCAAAGATGTTTACGGGAGTGTCCCCCGCATGCCCGAGGGGTTGGGACCAAGTCGGTACAAGAGGGCACATGTGGTGGCACTGCCCGAAAGCACAGGCGTATTGGGTGGAGGTTAGAGGCTGGATTGCTGAAGTTTCGGAGGAACTACTCCCCTTAAACCCTCTAACAATGCTACTGGGCCTCCCCCCTGAGGACGCGGACATAGCCAGATACCCAAGAATGTGGGAAACAATGCTGAGGGCGGGGAGGGGGGCCCTGGCCCAGAAATGGAAGAGCCCGGAGACCCCCTCAAAGGAGGACTGGCTAAAAAAGGTTAAAAACATGTTCCTGATGGATAAACTCACGGCAATGATGAACAATGATCTGGGCACATTCCAAGCAAACTGGTACGGGGTACAGCAGACCTGGGGATGGGAGGTTCACTGATCCACAGGGTGGTGACATGGAAGGAACGGGCCCTTCGCCCCGGGGGACGGCGGACGTTATGCAGCCACACATGCAGTCAACGCTCAGGCTCTTTCTCAAGCTCCGGATACATTGAGCTTTCTACGCGTCTCCTTAAAAGAAGTAGGCGTAAATGGGACTAAGTTTGTTTGGGGGGGTGGGTCCGCGGGGGGAGGGGGTCGGGGGGGGTTATTGGGCCTGCCATAAGTATAATTTTCTGCTGTAAATGTTTCATGCCAGTTTGTTATATTATGAAAATGCTGATAAAACAAAGTTTAAAAAAAAAAAAAAAGAATTGCACCCATGCTGCAATATGATCTCTATGTTTGAGACCCCTTGACCTACAGCTGGACCATGGGTTACAGGCTCTCAGCCTAAAATATTGTTGAGAAGGGAAAGCACGGTGCGTGGTTAGATAAGTACAAAAAACAATATGATTTCTCTTTTGTTTGGTTGGCAATTAATTTGGAGCGTTTTTGAGTATGGATGCGCAGGGGTGCAACTTGTTGGTTGTTTGTTCTCACAGCCTTGTGAAATCTTGTATGTTTTTGAAGAAGTTGCTTTCCATAAAATACCTACATTTTGTTTTCGTGCTGATTTCCATTTTGCAAAATGTGAGCCATCTGTTGCATTTGTCTGTACCTTTTTTTTATGTTTGATGTGCCTCTTAGTTTTTCTAATTAGAAAATTGCACGCATCGATTAATTTTGTAGTGGACAACAATGGAGTTAAGTGAGAAAATGATGAAATCAAACTGGTGATTTAGAGAGAGGTAGGAATGAAGTTGAATGTAGGGAAGATGAGCAATCTTTTTTGTATCTTTTTACAGACCAATCTGCTGTTTAAGTGGCGGCAAGCACCCGCAACATCAGCTAAGTGCAGTAACTGCCTTACACCTATAATTTGCTTTCTTCTCGTACTGCTTTCCTTTTTGCCAAATGTGCTTTTTCTGATCCGATGCAGCTAAAAGTCGAACTTGTGTGTTTGGTGTGCTTTATCCTTTTTGTTTCAATAGAATAGGAATTGCAAACTGTAATAATTGATTGATTTTTTGCTGGCCATGGGCGTAATTATAGGGGGGACAAGGGGTTTTGTCCCCCCCCAACTTCTGTGGCATGCCTTTTTGTCCACCCCATCTTTTGGAGGGAGGGCAGGGGGGCCGCAATCATCAATTATGTAATTGGACAGCGCAAGCCCGTCTCATTACATAATGCAAAGATGCCTGGAAGCTGCGCTGCAACACATTCAGGGCTGGGATGCCCTGCGTGGCTCAGTCCCTCAACCTGGCTGCCCTGGCTCAAAGTCAGCAGACAGGGTGCTGAACTGGGTGTTGCTGGGCCTGGCTCCTGTGCTGTCATGCTAGCAGCAGCAGTTCCGGGCGCCAGTGGCACAGAGCATCGCTTTCCGGCTTCATGTTCGTGTGACAAACAGACAGGAGCTAGGAAGCTCAATCAGCTTCCTGGTTTCTGTCTGGAGGTGTGAGTGCGAAGAGGTTAGGCTGGTGTAACGTGAGACGTGGCCCGGGTGGCAATAGAAAGCAGAGCAGGGGTACTTAAAAAAGAAAATGTTTTTTATTGTGTCTGTGTATGTTTGTTGGGGAGCTCTGTCCAAGCCCTCTGAGGCAAAATACATGCAAACTTCCTAGTTAGCATATGGATTGCACCAACAGAAGGGACTTCACAGAAAAGGACATTGCAAGGCGCATCATCAGTCTTTGATACTTGAAGGAACCATGGAAGTGAATTTAGAATAATTTTACAAAGGTAGCGGGCGCCCCTCTCTCGCAAGAACAGACATGATAACCTGTTCAGTGGTTATTAACCACTTGAGAGTTCGCAGCCACTGCTTTTACTCACTGTGCCTTTCACAGATGGGAAATATCCATTTGCATATCAGTCTTTGTCCTGCCCAGGGGCAGTCCAGCACCGAAATACAATGGCAATTCCAATCTGAACGAGAGTACCACCAGCAACCCCATACACGTGTTTCACCCTTGTTGGGGATCATCAGTGAGGTGAAGCTGATGCCTCTCTAAGCACAGTGAGAGGGAGACCACGTCTGGTTGCCCCCAGGAGACCTAGGGTTACCAATCCCAGGTTCCTTAACAAATAGTTTTACAAAGGTAGCGGGCGCCCCTCTCTCGCAAGAACAGACATGATAACCTGTTCAGTGGTTATTAACCACTTGAGAGTTCGCAGCCACTGCTTTTACTCACTGTGCCTTTCACAGATGGGAAATATCCATTTGCATATCAGTCTTTGTCCTGCCCAGGGGCAGTCCAGCACCGAAATACAATGGCAATTCCAATCTGAACGAGAGTACCACCAGCAACCCCATACACGTGTTTCACCCTTGTTGGGGATCATCAGTGAGGTGAAGCTGATGCCTCTCTAAGCACAGTGAGAGGGAGACCACGTCTGGTTGCCCCCAGGAGACCTAGGGTTACCAATCCCAGGTTCCTTAACAAATAGTTTTACAAAGGTAGCGGGCGCCCCTCTCTCGCAAGAACAGACATGATAACCTGTTCAGTGGTTATTAACCACTTGAGAGTTTGCAGCCACTGCTTTTACTCACTGTGCCTTTCACAGATGGGAAATATCCATTTGCATATCAGTCTTTGTCCTGCCCAGGGGCAGTCCAGCACCGAAATACAATGGCAATTCCAATCTGAACGAGAGTACCACCAGCAACCCCATACACGTGTTTCACCCTTGTTGGGGATCATCAGTGAGGTGAAGCTGATGCCTCTCTAAGCACAGTGAGAGGGAGACCACGTCTGGTTGCCCCCAGGAGACCTAGGGTTACCAATCCCAGGTTCCTTAACAAATAGTTTTACAAAGGTAGCGGGCGCCCCTCTCTCGCAAGAACAGACATGATAACCTGTTCAGTGGTTATTAACCACTTGAGAGTTCGCAGCCACTGCTTTTACTCACTGTGCCTTTCACAGATGGGAAATATCCATTTGCATATCAGTCTTTGTCCTGCCCAGGGGCAGTCCAGCACCGAAATACAATGGCAATTCCAATCTGAACGAGAGTACCACCAGCAACCCCATACACGTGTTTCACCCTTGTTGGGGATCATCAGTGAGGTGAAGCTGATGCCTCTCTAAGCACAGTGAGAGGGAGACCACGTCTGGTTGCCCCCAGGAGACCTAGGGTTACCAATCCCAGGTTCCTTAACAAATAGTTTTACAAAGGTAGCGGGCGCCCCTCTCTCGCAAGAACAGACATGATAACCTGTTCAGTGGTTATTAACCACTTGAGAGTTCGCAGCCACTGCTTTTACTCACTGTGCCTTTCACAGATGGGAAATATCCATTTGCATATCAGTCTTTGTCCTGCCCAGGGGCAGTCCAGCACCGAAATACAATGGCAATTCCAATCTGAACGAGAGTACCACCAGCAACCCCATACACGTGTTTCACCCTTGTTGGGGATCATCAGTGAGGTGAAGCTGATGCCTCTCTAAGCACAGTGAGAGGGAGACCACGTCTGGTTGCCCCCAGGAGACCTAGGGTTACCAATCCCAGGTTCCTTAACAAATAGTTTTACAAAGGTAGCGGGCGCCCCTCTCTCGCAAGAACAGACATGATAACCTGTTCAGTGGTTATTAACCACTTGAGAGTTAGAGAGGCATCAGCTTCACCTCACTGATGATCCCCAACAAGGGTGAAACACGTGTATGGGGTTGCTGGTGGTACTCTCGTTCAGATTGGAGTTGCCATTGTATTTCGGTGCTGGACTGCCCCTGGGCAGGACAAAGACTGATATGCAAATGGATATTTCCCATCTGTGAAAGGCACAGTGAGTAAAAGCAGTGGCTGCGAACTCTCAAGTGGTTAATAACCACTGAACAGGTTATCATGTCTGTTCTTGCGAGAGAGGGGCGCCCGCTACCTTTGTATAACTATTTTTTAAGGAACCTGGGATTGGTAACCCTAGGTCTCCTGGGGGCAACCAGACGTGGTCTCCCTCTCACTGTGCTTAGAGAGGCATCAGCTTCACCTCACTGATGATCCCCAACAAGGGTGAAACACGTGTATGGGGTTGCTGGTGGTACTCTCGTTCAGATTGGAGTTGCCATTGTATTTCGGTGCTGGACTGCCCCTGGGCAGGACAAAGACTGATATGCAAATGGATATTTCCCATCTGTGAAAGGCACAGTGAGTAAAAGCAGTGGCTGCGAACTCTCAAGTGGTTAATAACCACTGAACAGGTTATCATGTCTGTTCTTGCGAGAGAGGGGCGCCCGCTACCTTTGTATAACTATTTTTTAAGGAACCTGGGATTGGTAACCCTAGGTCTCCTGGGGGCAACCAGACGTGGTCTCCCTCTCACTGTGCTTAGAGAGGCATCAGCTTCACCTCACTGATGATCCCCAACAAGGGTGAAACACGTGTATGGGGTTGCTGGTGGTACTCTCGTTCAGATTGGAGTTGCCATTGTATTTCGGTGCTGGACTGCCCCTGGGCAGGACAAAGACTGATATGCAAATGGATATTTCCCATCTGTGAAAGGCACAGTGAGTAAAAGCAGTGGCTGCGAACTCTCAAGTGGTTAATAACCACTGAACAGGTTATCATGTCTGTTCTTGCGAGAGAGGGGCGCCCGCTACCTTTGTATAACTATTTTTTAAGGAACCTGGGATTGGTAACCCTAGGTCTCCTGGGGGCAACCAGACGTGGTCTCCCTCTCACTGTGCTTAGAGAGGCATCAGCTTCACCTCACTGATGATCCCCAACAAGGGTGAAACACGTGTATGGGGTTGCTGGTGGTACTCTCGTTCAGATTGGAGTTGCCATTGTATTTCGGTGCTGGACTGCCCCTGGGCAGGACAAAGACTGATATGCAAATGGATATTTCCCATCTGTGAAAGGCACAGTGAGTAAAAGCAGTGGCTGCGAACTCTCAAGTGGTTAATAACCACTGAACAGGTTATCATGTCTGTTCTTGCGAGAGAGGGGCGCCCGCTACCTTTGTATAACTATTTTTTAAGGAACCTGGGATTGGTAACCCTAGGTCTCCTGGGGGCAACCAGACGTGGTCTCCCTCTCACTGTGCTTAGAGAGGCATCAGCTTCACCTCACTGATGATCCCCAACAAGGGTGAAACACGTGTATGGGGTTGCTGGTGGTACTCTCGTTCAGATTGGAGTTGCCATTGTATTTCGGTGCTGGACTGCCCCTGGGCAGGACAAAGACTGATATGCAAATGGATATTTCCCATCTGTGAAAGGCACAGTGAGTAAAAGCAGTGGCTGCGAACTCTCAAGTGGTTAATAACCACTGAACAGGTTATCATGTCTGTTCTTGCGAGAGAGGGGCGCCCGCTACCTTTGTATAACTGAATTTAGAATAAGTTGCCATAAATAAGCCAAGTGACAAATAACTTTGTGGTGCAAAGTACCTAAATTGAACTATTGTGATAAGTCTTGCAACTCTATAGTCATTAGCCTTTTCCATTATAATAGCATGATACATCAACATATGCTTTGAAGTGAATCAGAATCACTTACAGAGCTGCAGATGAGGCAAAATGTGATTCAATAATTTGCTCAGGATCACACACTTGGTTAAATGGTGAAACTGGGATGTGGACAATTTAAGCGACCGTGCACTTCTTTCCAGGCTTAGTTGATATAGACATTTATTAAGGTTTTGCTTTACATTTCATGTGTTTATTATTTATATAATAGATATAACATATCATTATTTATAGCAATGCATTAGAAGCAAACTACATTACATAATAAACTAGCCTTTCATAGTAAACTAACCATACACTATATACATTGTCATAGAAATATGTTGAGCAATGTGAGTATGGCTTTAGTTTCACTCTCCCCATTCTGCATGCAAATGCACAATACCATCATGCAGATTAATGTGAGCCTAACAAATCCCCCTTGGGTTTTAAAGCCAAAGTCATTATTTCATAAAGCATGCAACATTATGCACCCTTCACACTTCTGATCACTCCCTCCCATTCCCATTTCTAAAGGGACAAATGTCCCTGCTAATAGTAACCCCCTTCCTCCCGTCAGTGCCTAATGGCTCACATTGTAATACTCTGTTGATACAGAGCAACCCGAGGACCCTCTGCTGCCCGGAGCGCCTTGGGACATTGTCCTGGCAGTGGGACACCTCTACCCTTCGGAACGGGTAAGGTGTTCTGCTGCCAGGACAATGAGCGTGCTGAGCAGGAATTGCTCAGCACACATTGTCCTGTCAGTGGGACACTTTTGCCGTTGGGCACCCTCTTTGAGTTGCCGAATGGGAGAGGTGTCCCAATGACAAATGTCCTGGTCTGGCTCTTAAAAGAGCTACGGGGGGTCAGCTTGACAACCCCCTTGCGACTCTCCCACTCGATACTCCACTGCTTGGAGCCATTTGAACACAGGAAAACATACCTTAATTTTAATCAGTCAGAATCTTATAGAAAAGAATTCTATCAGCACGTAGACATATAAGGTGCTGTGCAGAACCCAAGTTTGGAGATATATATGGCATTTAAAAATCTATGCCAATTATACTTGGTCACCCAATGCACTGCATTAACCAATGGTTTCTGCCTTTGAATTAAAGGAAAAATCAGGCAAATTGCTGACGTTCCAGTGAATCTGGTCCTTTCGGCCATGGCTTTATAGTTCAGCTAGTTCGGGGCAACGTACCCCCAACATTTCAGGTATCATTGGGTGATAAAGTCTGGTGTGCTCAGTGACGTTGCGCCACTGTTTCCATGTGTATTGTAAATGTACATATAAATGTTGTGTGCGCACAGTGTATGTCAATGGAGGTGCTGGGTGCATCTGTGTGTGAGTGAGAGCGTGTGCAATCATGTGTGTGTTGCCTTTTGTGTCTGAATGAATGTGAATGATAAATAATGCATTGTTTGTATGTTCTAGTGGAATTAAGTTTGTGAATGTTATGTTGTGTCACTGGGTGCATGGCAGGCTGGCTGAAGATGTGTGGGGGCCCAATTGAATTTTAAAGCTACGCCACCAGTTTTATGAAAGTTATAACAGAGCGTCAGCAATGGACTCTTGTGGTGTAGTAGTTTAGTATTATCCCTCAGGGATTTAGGTGGTTTGACCGAAGTACAAAATCACGGCGGAATTAACCGTGGTCATTTTCGCTGCAAATACGTTTTTACTGCGGTCCAAAAAAAAACGAAACATGTCCCCTCAAACTGCCAGTACACCCATAAACCCCCCCACCTACCTTTTCTCCATCCGCTGCCTCTCCTGTAACCTGCAGCGTCAGATCCATCCCTTTAACGCAGGTCAGATCTAATGCTGCAGCGTCCCTTTTCTTCTTCTTTTTTTAGTTGGATTCCCTGCCACCAATGCTGAGGAAGTGGGGGACACCCCCGCAACCGCCGAAGCCAAAAATACCGAACATGTGCTAGGGGGGCCACCCTGCAACCACTGCTCTTCATGTTCGGTATCTTCGGCTTCGAACTAATGGTGGTGACTGCATTCGGTCAAATCTACCATTCGACCAATTTTTTTTTACAATTGGGCTGAAACGATCTCTCAGAGCTACCATCCGCCCTCCCTTCACCCCTCCCCTTTCCTTCAGTTGTCATGCCCCCCCGCCCAAACATTTTCAGCAAAGTTACTCCACTGTTGCTGGCCATAAGTAAGAAGCAGAATCCCTTTGACAAATGAAAACCATTGTATATAAGTAACAACAAATGATTGGAATGACCCGATCAAGCGCCACCGTATGAAAACAAATTAGAGAATGCATTTCAAGTACAAATATCACAAAATCAGATAAACGTCTATTCCTGCAAGTTTGCTGAAAGCAGGCAAGTGAATTGTATATGTTGAATGAGAAGTGCCACTGAAGAGAAATGGGTTTGTCTGCTGAGTTAAGAATAATCAAAGGAACAAGCAATACATGCTTTGAAAAGGAGTGTGTGCCTTAAATATGTAACGGAGTAGGCTTCACCAGTGGATTGTGTGAATACATAAGTGGAAGAAAAAGTGGATGAGAGCAAAGACTGTGACTAGATCAGAAAAGATGTGCTTCTAGTGCTCTTTTCCTCAGACGGACCTAGTTTCTGTCCACAAGGGCATCGTCCTAGCTCATGGATGTGAGGCCAGCAGTCGTAACACAGGTAATGTAAGCTTGTCCCTGCGGAAAATGCACAAAACTGCCTCACAATATTGTGCAATATTGGGATGTCTTTCATGTAATGAGCTTGTTTGTTTTTCTGAACTGTATTAGTCAATAATCTAATGGGCTTTTATCATTTTTGTTAAATCTTTGCATGCACTAGAAGCAACTACTCTGGCAATATACAAATGCAATAGTCTTTTGAAAAGATGCAATGTTCTCTTTTGACTGGTTGCATTGAATGCTTATTTTCTAGTCTTTGTAGTTGTGTGGAGGATGTTGGTGAAAATGTTTTCAAATTGTCTTAACGTGCCTTAGTTCAGCTACTAATTGTAAATGAATTGGTGACATATCTCACTTTTGTATTGTTTTTGTGGGACTTTGCATGCTTTCTAAATCTACCAACAGGAACCATTAAAGGAATACATTTTCAGTTCTCAGCAACGGGCCCTATACCTCAATTCTGAAAATTGCTTTGCTTAACAGTAAGACTTGCACCCATGTTACGTTACTCTTGATGTTTGAGACCCACATTTTTGTTTGGACAATTTGCCGTATGGATGTACCAAAGGGTTTCTAAAAAATGTAAAAATGTCTGCGAAGGAAAAGGGAAGATGCAATGCTATGAGGTCAGATAAGTACTAGCTGGCTGGTCATGCTAGTTTACAAAAAATACAATTCTTAATTTTATATTTAAAAAAAGTGAAGGACAGTTCTTTGGCTGTTGATTCCTTTTGAGAGACTACTTGAGTTGGGGGGCAAGTTGGGGCACAGCTTGTTGTGTGGTCTTGGTTTTCACAGCCTCGAGATTATCCAGTGCCTGCGATGAGCCTACAATGGCAATCCTATACATTGGTTTGGTAGCACGAAGAATTGTACCCTGGAAGCTGTAGTAAAATGACATATGTTAATGCAATATGCAAAATGAAAGCCCATAGAAAAACATAAAAATACAGTTATAGCCATCATATCTGAAGCTTTCAGGGAAAATGAAGATGACATGATTAATAGAGGGAAAAGAAATTGTCAAGACATCTTGAAAAGTGCAGACGTTTGCGAAGATCTTTTGAAAGGAAACCCCAACCGGGCAAAATTACAAATCTGGGGAAAAGAACTGGATAAAAACAATAACAGAATGTGAGAAATATAAAGTGTTTAAAACCCAGAATATACATATAAGGAATGGAAAAACTATTCCAGAATACTGTAGAAAACATCCAGACATACAATATAGAACCAAAATGATGATGTTTAGATTTGATCTTTTGCCGGCCAAATCGAGAACAGCACTATAGAATAGGGGATAAATTGCAGATAAAATGTGTAGATACTGCAACAAGGATGAAGAGACACTAAAACACATAATGCTAGATTGTGATGTCCTGAAATGCACGAGAAAGGAGTGCTTCCACAAAAATCACGGTTTGGATGATTATGCTGAATGCACAGAGTATATCACGTAGTTTATCAATAATAAGATTTAAAAAAGATCAATATTGGAGAACTAATATAGTAAGAAACCTGGAGCTAAATGATAGAAAAATGAGAAGTCATAGATTTGTGAAAGAGATGCACAAAAAGTGCTCTCAGTTAGAAATGCTAATAAACAACTATTCACAGTATCACCAGATACTTGCAACAATTTTAGTTATGCACAAATAAACCAAGTGAAGATCAAGATATCGTCACTATAGAGATATTCCTGATCTAGCTATAGATGCTTTTTAATCATATACGCACAATCTTGGTAAAGAACGTAACTGGATCAACATTGCATAAAATCTTTAACTACTAATTGCAAACTGGTTTTTGTCATCAATGTTTTTCTCTTCTGCTTCGTATTTTTCTATTACTGTTAACCTGAAATGTGCACATGTACAGGATCACAAATCAAAAATGTACAAAAATTGACAAGAAACAAATATCTGAAAATTGCAAATACATTTTAAATTTCTATATTGCAATCAAATATTTGGAAAGTTGACTGTCACCTAAATCAAATAAAGAGTTTTAAAAGAAAGGTTTTCATTATCCGCTAAGAAGAGTATAGGGGCCATTACAACTCTGCCGGTCCAGAATAAAAGTGCTGGTATTTCCGTATACCTGCACTTTTCCAGACAAATACAAGTATGCCGATGGGAATAATCTGACTTACCTCCAGCAAAGAGCTGGCGGTAAATCAGGCCCCCACCGGCATAAAACAGCCTGTATTTCCAGCATTGGCATTAGCAGTGCTGGAAATACAAGCAAATCCCCCCATGGAATCCAATGGATTGGGGATTTCCTGGCATTCCTGCCACCTGTAGTAGCCTGGTAATTTCAGGATGCCAAGCATTGGGAACGGTAATACTGTTTGCCAGTATCACACCAGAATTACCAGCGGGATACCGCCAAAAGTGTAATAACCTTCTATGTCATTAAATGTGTGTTGTGTTAGACAATTGCCAGAAATGGAAAGTGTGTAGTGATGTTAGAGAAAAGCTCTGCGCATGTCAATTTCATTGGCCCAACTGAAAAGCGTTAAATGTAAGTTAAGCCTTATACATAGTACACTCTATAACAAAATTGTCCGGTCATGTTCTAGGGTGCTGCATTAATTCTCTTCACATTGGGGGTATTCTTGTGAGCGACCCAATTATCTGAAGTAGTCATTAGACCTGTGTTCTCTTTCTATGGGACCAAGGGGAAATAGAGAATAGAAATGGAGAACTGTACATGTTGTTGTGTTTAGATCTTATGTGATTTTGGTTGGAAAAACAAATGGTCATTTTAACGTATTAGTAGTGAGAGCATTGCCAGGAAAGAATAGCTTTGTGCCGAAGAGTGGATTGGCGTGCTACTTTGCACTAATCACTGTGTGAATAAGGATTTTGTGTATTGATTAAAGAAAAACATAATGATATCCTTTATGCACACCGTCCTGGTTCTTGGCTTCCATAGTGTAGGAGGGGTGAGGAAGTACTGTGGTGTTATTTGTTTCAAAGGCAGAGTTAGTCAAGAACATGGTTAAATTATCAATTGGTGCGGCGCTCTTGATTGAGGGGGACGAAAATCCCTGAATTCATTGTTGCCCCATAAATATATTCTACAGGAAGGTGCGGGCCTTATGTACCCTTCCAGAGTGGAATGGGTGCACCTGTGGGTTTTTACACACCTGCATTCATTTACCCCCAACTCTGAGGAACAGAAACATCTGAAATCACATTGCAGGGTCACACAGTGGCAATTTTTCAGGATCTGGCGTCCATCACTTTGTAAAAAAGAATGATGATGCGGCAGTAACTGAGAAATTGAGGTAAAAAGGAATAAGCTATAGATGGGCCTTCCCGTTCGGGTTAGGGCTTGCATGGGATAATAAGGAACTAAGAGTTGCAGCTGTGGAGGAAGCTTCAGATGTTCTGGGGCGCCCATAATAATCAGACAGTACAGCTGTAAGCACGTCTTACCTATTTTCAAGATGGTAAGTGGCTAGTTCCAGAGGACGGTCTTCCAGGTGTGATGATCACGTGACAGGAGGTGTGGCCGCTAGGGACCACGTGACCCAGATAAATAAATGGGAGTCAGAAAGCCTGCGAAGGGATTGCCGCTGCGAGTCAGACACTGTGTGTACATGTCACTCATTGCCTGCGACAGGTGCCGCAGCCTGTGAAGCCCAGTCTGCACACCGTAGCATCACATTGGCGATGAGGAGTGGCGTGACGGCCCCAACACCGCCCGCCCCCAGGTCCCGCTCTTTGACACGGCTCCGGGTCCCGAGTGCACCCCAGGCGTCCACGGGCCCGCAGACTCACCCGCAGAGAAGCGCCCATCAAACACGCCACCTGGGTGCCGGAGAGCGCTATTGCACACGCCAGCACAGCAGCGAAGCCGCTGTCACGAATCCCCTCCACATCAAAGACATTACGCCGGGCGCTCCCAAGAGCCTGACCAGCAGTGCCTCCCTTAGCCCACCAGCCACCTCAGGGTTATGCAGGGGCAGCCCCTATCTCCTCCTACCCACACAATGGGCCTGCATACGTGCCAGAGACACTCCAGCAACTGAGCGTGCCAGCACACGCACATCAGCAGGTGAAAGTGCCACACCTTGTGAGACCAGCCCCACAAGTGAGGCGGCCTCATCCACGCGCGGCACACGCCCAGGGCCCGCACAAGTGCTGCTCTGCACGCCCAGCGCACCCAGCACCAGCATAAACCCTCCTCATGGCGTCGGACCCTGCCGTGTCACCGCAAGAACAAAACCAGACTCCTGCACATGGCTGGACACAACACAGGGAACCTTTATGAAGCCTTTCCAGCCGTTTGGCCCCAGAGCTGCGCTTCGCTGGGAACTATGGGTCCAACAGTTTCAAAGAGCAGTTTTAAAAGTTAATGTTGGATTTTGTATTGATATCCACTGTTACTTCACAGTGTAGAAGGGGAAGGAATGAAAAGCCTTGTGATGCTGGGGGAGTGGGAGCCAGTCCCCAAATTCAAATTCTATTTTATATAAGGAGGAGGCACAATGTAAGGGAGGCAGCCAAAGAAACGCAGCTGAGCAAGCCAGGAATTCAATGTTGTAACTCATACTATGAGGGGACTTAATACCCCTGATCTGTCTGTTGAGGTTTGTGAGGAGCATGAGAGCTGACATAGCGTGCATTCAAGAAAACCACCTGCCAAAGGATGACTCAGCAAGGCTCTCATCAAGGTTTCCATCTGAAGATAAACTAAACAGAACCAGGAAGCCTGACTATAAAGCTCCTGGGGAAAGTCTTGCACTGAACACCATTAAAAAGACAGAAACACGGCATGGTGAGCAAAAAGAACTTGTAATAAAACAGTGCTGTGAAAACAGGAATCTGATGCGATTCCAGTGCCTAGACAGTTAGCAACGTTAACTCATGGCACTATGTTTTTTTTTATTGAGTCACGTGGGTGAAAAGTCAAGCACGGTGGTGGTTTGTCTATAAAAAAAATCATTTTAATGAACTTTTGTAATAGAAAAATTAAGCTATTTGTTGAAACCTATGATCTTAAGCACAGGACAGACTGCTGACTGCCCCCGGATAGTGTAAGAAATATGCTGTAGTCTCTCACTACTAGATGATGACGTACATACTGGAGCATTCCACAGCTGCCCCAGGGCTAGGAATCTGCCCCCATCCGCTGGCAAGACTTGATTTCTCTTTATGATGCCTGCACACTGTGTGACGGTCATGGGCCTGATTCACGGAACGTATTCCTATGGGATTGCGCCATTATAAAAGGCTGCTGGGAATTAGGCCCCAAACCTGTGTTGCTTTGTTCTATGCTATGTCCCGATGGGTTTAGGTTTGCGCTGGGTTCTCTTAAAGTAGGGACATTAGCACCCTGATTCATGGAATTATTTGCGCGTAAAACGAAGATTTGTGCGCCATTCTGCCGAAAATCCCTGTTTGAGGTATGGGGATTTTCGGGCAGAATGGTGCGCAAACCTGCGTTTTATGCGCAAATAATTCTATGAATCAGGCAGTAGATATAGAGGCACTCGATTTAGCGCTGAATGCATTACGAGGCTGCCTCCATCAGGGCTGCAGGTACGCTAGCATGACACCACAGTTGCTAGAGCCAATGGCGCATTATTTTGAGGTCAGCGCGGTATTAGGCGGCTGGCTTGATAGACGGCTTACTTGGCATTGCGATGCCTTCGGCCCTGGGAAGTACAGCAAGGCAAGGGCATCCAAAGACAATGAGAAGATGTTCAGAGGACATGCGCACTGGAAAAGTGCTGGCATGTCAGGAGGGCAGCAGGAAGCCCAAGGTTACCCCTCCCCCCCTCAGTGGAGTAACTTTGCTGAAAATGTTGGGGGGGGGACATGGCATCAAAATGAAAGGGCTCCCCTGCCAAATGAATGGGACAAAATGGTGAGCCACACAAGTTGGGGGGGGACAAACACCCTTGTCCCCCTCTAAAATTACGCCCATGCCCCCCCCCTGCGCCTGAACATTTGCAGAAGGTTTCTGGCCGTGTGATCGGCATAGCTGGTGCATCGGAGAATGATGATGGGCGAATTAAAATATGGAAGAGGAATTTAGCGGAGACTCAGCTCGGACGAGTGGCAAGGCACCTCTCCAAGACTAGTCAAGGCTAGCCAAGGTCCATGACATCACCTTTTAAGATTCAGTTTCCTTCTCATTGCCAGGATGTGTGCTATACATGTTCAAGTGTCAGGGCTGAGGGCAGTGTGCTGCTGGGGGTTCAGAGGGGGACATGGTGTCCGTTTGTTTTGCAATGTGATAAACTGTTTCTATTCCTTGCTATGCTTCAAAATAATACTACGTGGGCTCTGTTGCTTCCCAATGCCCTAAATACCTTCAGCTCCCAACAGGAAGTGCTGCTGTGACAGATTGCAGGTCTAGGCGGTGGACTGCGGTACAGGACTTGAGAAGCAGGGACATTACGTTTCTATGAAAGCCAGTGCCCTGATCTGGGGGTATCCCCAGGCCTGTCCTTCACTGAAGGGCTTACTGTCATGGGCTCCTTTTCCTCTTGCCATCACACCCGTCAAGCCGCAGTCTCTTGTCATGCTCCTGGATTCGCCTAACTCTCTGGGACATCTAGCGTGGATAGGATCTGCACCCCCCACTCCCAGCCCCTCCCCCGCCACCTGTGTTGGTGTGAATTACTTTGCTGACCCTTCTCACTCTACCATCCCCAACGAATGGTCAATATGGTCTTCCCTTCCTGTAGTTTGTCTGGTTCTCGACCTTTTGTTTACCTTCCTGGGATATGCTACAGCACCTCTCCTAGGTTCCCCACTGTTTATGCCCTGGACTATGTCACTGATCCCCCTGAATTGATCCCTGCAGGATGTGTACCCCACCCGGTTATGCTGCCCGGTCCTGTGCTTGCAATTGTTTGTTAAGCCATTGTTGCTCCTTGGTGTTTTGTAGTCCTCTCTTGGTTGTTGTTACCCTCCACCTGGTGCTGAACTAAGTGGTCTCCTCCTGGTCATAGAATTGCCCATTCCTGGAGTTTTGTTGATGGCCCTACCTTGGGTTTTGCCGTTCTGATCTGCCTTCCGCGGAATTGCTTTTGATGTCATAATGGTACATTTAATGATCCGAGTCCTCCTCTATTGTGAAAAATATAATGTACATGGTTCCAAGTCTACCTCTGATTGGTCTTATGTTTAAAATATATGGGGCAAGTCATTCCCTGTTTTGAAAATTACGTTTATTAACATTTTAATCATTCAACATCAAACAGCATTGAAATCTTACATAACATTCCTTTTAGTAACCCTCTCGTCCCCTGCCCCCCATGCTATGCTTTCCCAATCCAAAGTTCAACCCAAAGTCAGGACAGTTCGTTGGTACTCTTGGCGTGAGTCCGGGTTCCGCCACACGGCACATCTGAACAGAAAAGTCACATTTCCCTATTTCAGGCTCTCCCCACCCCTGAAAATACCCCTCACTGGGGCCATGCCTCCACTGTGGGGGCTCCCCCACCCGCGACCACAACCTCATCGTATTCTAAGTCCTTCTGGTCCGGCCGCCCATATTTCTCAAAGAAGGGGAGCCAGACCGCTTCAATGTTAACCCTAGATTCCGCCAAAAGGTTGGTGAGATATTCCATGTTGTCGTGAATGGTGTGGACCTTTGTCATCCACTCACTTTCAACAGGCATGCGTGGAGATTTCCAGAGCTGGGCCAGGCAGCAGCTAGCAGCTACCAACATAGTGTGAAGCATGTGACCCTGCTCCTCCTCATCATCCGCACCAACTATCACCCCAAAGAGAGCGATCCATTTGGAGAGGTGCCTTATAATCCCATCTACCACTTTAATCCAGGAGAGGACGTCTTTCCTGTATTCCTTCACCCTAGGGCAGCACCACCACATATGTATATAGTCGCCCTTCTCCTGGCAACATTTCCAGCAGCGCGGGTCATATCCCTCTCTCATTCGTGCTATAATCGTCGGGGGGTAATGCCATCTGTGCAGGATCTTTAGGGCCTGGTGCCTGTACTGGAGCGATCTGGTAGATTGATGGGCCCGTTTGCACATCAAGAGCCACAACTTGTCTCCAATATCCATACCCAGATCTCAACCCCACTTGGTTCTCGCGGTCGTGGGATCTCTCGGAGCTGCCAACAGAATCAATTTATATAGTCTTGCTATCCGCCCTTTAGATTCTTTCTGCAATATCACAAATTTCTCAAAGTCCGTTAAGTCCCTTCTGAGGTTTTTCCCCACCTCTCCTCTGTCAAGACCCCTTTTAATTGTAGAAAGTGAAAAGGCGAAAGTCCCCTCAAGCCCAGAGCCTCTTCAAGGTCACCCAGGGACATAAAAGCCTCCCCAACTCATAGTTGGCCTGCCCTACAGAGTCCCACCTCATACCATAACTGGAATGCCAGTGGTTCCTCTATTGCATCCCGAAGCAGGGGTGCCCAAACACAGCTATATAAAGGGAAGCCTTAATGGGACATGAGACGATAACGATTGTGAAATTAAACAAGTAAAACAGAGACATAATAATTGGCTGAAATTGTATAGATTTAAATTGAATGAAAGGGACAGCCAAAGGATGGTGGCATTATCAATTCGATTTAATCGCTTTGAAAATGTCTGAATGGGAATGATGGAAAAAAACATGTATAATTCTCCACCATTAGCCATCCTATCCCAAAAAGTGGAGTACATATCTTTCAGGGAAATTCGGCACTCCCACTAAGACAGCCCTCCCATTAAACATTATTTCTTTGAAAGCCTGGCAGTGTAAGTTCAATAGAGAAGATATAGGTTATAAAAAAAGTGAAAGAACTAGAGAAGCAGGTCCAGTTAATATGCCAAATCTGGTGTTGAAAAGAGATCCTGCTTTTTGTTTGAATATCTTCTATTTACTAATATTGCGATTAGTGGCAGTGTTGTAAGGGTCCTGATTCTACGCTGCCAGGGGGGTGGGAGGGTGAATGTACCAGTTGTGCAAGTAACGTGGTGAAGTCGAGAGAGATGGGGTGGGTGACATAGGGAGTGGGGATGTTATTGAACAGGGCACAGGTTGCATAGTGTTGTGTGGTACGACATAGGAGACATATGTGGGAACACAATGGAGGGAGGTGGGTGATTTGTTGTAGTAAAGGGGCAGTTCACACAGCGGCAGCACCGGGTGGGGGTGTAAGGTGCCCTAACGTGTAACATAGTAAGGGGACTTTTTTTTAGCAATCTGTGAACAGGAGAGAGGCCATCTTTTTGTAGACCCAAGTTAGGAAAGCATTTTTGCAGACATCTCATAATAAAAGGGCTGCAGGCTTTGTGTGGCAGCAGTATGGATTTTTGGAACATTCAGCAGAAACAGTGTGCAGAAATGTTGCAAGACTGAAGTTGCCCAGGAGAATGCAGTCCCATCGAAGTCGCTCTAAGAGCTAATTCCGAGGCCAATGGCATAGTCACCTGGGTCTCAAAGAAGAATTGGCAGAGAAATAGAAATCAAATACAGTTAATTAAAATCCAGCCACGGTGTGATATTTTTTTAGACTGGAGCTGGGAAACTTGAGCGCTGGGTTAGGGGTTGTGGGGCTCGCAACAGGGAGCCAATCAGTGGGGAGAGGTGTTAGGCAGAATTACATACAGTACCCTTTGGGAACACTGCACTCAATTAAGACTACAGGTGTAAGCACAATTTCACCTTTGGTACAAGCCTGTACTACACAGTTATGTGGTAGCAGTGGCGGAGCAGCCAGGCTTATCTCAAGAGGGATGTGAGCAGTACAAGATATTACATAAAGGACTTGCAATCACAGTAGTTCAAACAAACACTTAGGGTTTCTTGGTAAAAGAATATACATTTATTTACACATTTAGTTAGAAAACATTCCACTAGCAAGAAGCAACTCAATATCACACTATAATATACTACAGTACACAACCAATAAGTTTCTGAGCAAGTTAGGCTCCCCTCAAGTGGGAGCAAAATGGCACTTCAGTAACTTTCAAAAGGGGTACAAAGACAAAGGTTATAAGAATCAAAACACAATTACTTTCAGAGGCAGGGCAAATAGTTTCAGTTCACTACAAGAGGCAATTCACTTCAATAGGCCTGGGCCAAAGTCAATGGTTCAGTGTCTTGGATAGGATAGCACAGTTCTGGTAGTAAATGGTTAAGTCTTTGCCAATGTTCTTAGAAGTAGTTTGCCAGAAAAAGAGTTATATGTCGGGTTAGGAGCAAACAAGACTCCAAAGTTGGGAAAGTTTCCCAAACTTTCACCGCAGCAGAAAGGATTTCCACACCGCGTTTGCACAGTACCTTATTGAAGAAGAAAAGTTGTAGATGAGGCAGTTGTTCCTGGCTGTTCCTGCAGATCTCACTGTTCCTGAGCTGCAGTCGTGGGGACAAGAAGGAGGACGTTGGGAGGTTCCTGCACTGCTCAGGGAAGAAGCCACAAGCTTGGCTAAATGTCAGTTTTAAGGTGTGAGTGCCTTAGAGTCCACAAACTAGTATCCTTCTCACTGGCTATCTGGTTTTCAACAGGACTCTGATGAAAATTCGACCAGTATGGAGACGGTGTCCATGTTGCTTGTGAGTTGGTTGTTCCCACCAGCTCAAGGGAAGAAGTCGTCCTTAAAGGGGCTTCTCTGTCGAGGGAGTTTCAGGCAATTTGGACCTGCAGCATGGCTGCACTGGGCAAACAAACGGTCCAGGAGTTGCAGCAATCATCTTCCTTCAGCTCGACTTTGGTTCTTTCGTTCCAGTGGTCGACTCTGCCTTCCAAGTCCCAGAGGCCTGCTTTAACAGTTTTCTCCCATTCATTCCAGCCGCGCTGTCACTCACCCAGCAGGGTGGCTGTCCTTGCCGGACAGTCAGCCAGCCAGCCAATCATGCCAGAGTGTATTCAGGGCTCCTAGGAGACTAAGCACAGGGAGCTTCGGGCACCTCCCTCACATCCTGTCCACCCCAGACACTCAACAACAGAGGAGGGCTACAGCACTGAAGCTCACCAAAGGGCATCGAACAAAGGGACCAAACCTGGTTTGGCACGCAGAGTTAACCACAAGAAGGAACTTTCCTAAAAGAAATGCCTAAAAAGATGACCGGAGTCTGTCTTTACAGAGGGGTCTTGACCACCATATTGAAAAACATTGAGAGTTTTTTTTGGGGATGGGTGTGGGTACAACTTCTTCTGTTGGCGACCTTAAATATTTAAAACCTTTCGGCCGCCTCGCATCCGTGTGGCAATTGTTGGAGGAACCAATCCCCTACTTCCTAGGCTTGTGAAGCAGAATAAGTGGTTTGCCACACAATGATTGCGCCACACAAGAGTTTCATAAAAAAATATAATTCTTTGTATTTAGTGATTTGTTCACATGGAAAAGTATATATCAATGAACAAATTAAAGTTTTCCATTTAGAGTCACAATGCCCTCTGGTTTGCACATGTTTCGGCTTCTCGCTCATGACTCATTGTAGCACGAGGCCGACGCGAGGAGCTTGGAAGGAAACTGACACAGGTATTATCCCAGGACGTTGTGTGAAAGAAAATGGAGCAAGAATATGAACATGACCAAGAATGATATGTTTTATTGCCCTAATTGTTTGTTTTGAAAAAGGCTCTTGAGAAGCCGAAACACGTGTAAACCAGAGGGCATTGTGACTCTAAATGGAAATCTCAACCAGAGGACATTGTGACTCTAAATGGAAAACTCTTTAATTTGTTCATTGATATATACTTTTCCATGTGAACAAATCACTAAATACAAAGAATTATATTTTTTCTGAAACTCTTGTGTGGCGCAATCATTGTGTGGCAAACCACTTATATCGAAAAACATGGCTGACCCGATTTTCAGCTACCGGTGTTCTCGGTCGGCAAAAATCATGGTAGTCTATTCTAGAACCACTGCCACCAGCCTTTTCCAGAGGAAAGGGTACCATTTGACTGTTACATGAGTGTTTAGAGACAGGGGGTGCTAGGCAACCCCTCCAGCACTCTATACGAAGATAGTGTGTGCTGGGTCTATGAATTTAAAAAGACTAGCAAAGTCAATTTAACTGTACATGCTCTGAGAGACAGTATTCAGTCCCAGAGAAGGTGTTTAAACCTATAGAAGTCTGAAAGACATCCCTGTGCCACTGCACTGAAGGTTCTGTGTGACACACAAGAAAAGGATGATGCCTATGGAGTTTGTATAAAACCTCCATATCCACAGAACACAAAAGTAAAACACACATCAAAATACATGAAACAGTGGGAAAAAAGTCTCACACTCTTTCCAGGTAAAAAATAAAAATCCTAGAAATCCAGCAAAGTTGCTGGGGTCTCAAAGGGTAAGGGAAATTAGCACATTATTGAGAATTCTCCCTAACAAGAGGTGCCAGTGTCCCTCGAGTGCAACATTGTAAAGCATCCTCGCTGATGTGCGCGAAGCACATCATTGATCAGACTTGGTGTGAATTTCTCGACCCTTGCTATCTCAAGAGGTTCTGTCCAATTAGTATGCAGCAGTTTTTCCATTTGCATAGTAGGCATTGCCAACCAATGGCAAATAAGTGTTTTTTGACTGACCAGCACAATCACGTAATTATGGGGTGGTGTGGGAAGGTTTGTGACGTCATGGGGGTGATAATGTGATTTTGGTCCAAGAAATGGTTTACCCAATAAGGGTCACGTAAGGTACACATTCCATAGAGGCCTGACGTAGTTCCACCAATCAGTCCCTGTGATCTGACCTAAAAATGTAACTACAATGTTGTGGCAATAAGACCCGAGGCGGCGGGCCAATACTGCCCCAGGTAATGCCCCCGGGGCCCCTAGTTATAGGGCCGACCATCGGTGGTATTGGCCCACCACCGGGGATCTTATTGCCATTAGTACCCCAGCCCGTTAGACCGGGGTACCAATGGTATTTTCTTCTGTTCCGAAACGCCTGCGCAAACGCTGAAAAAAAAAGTATAATAAAATGGCCGCTGCGAAAGGGAAAATGTAGTCCGTTTTCCCTTTCCATGGCGGCCATCGGGAGCGGGCACGCTGGGAACAGAAGTGTTCCCAGCGCATTCGTTCCCGAGAAAAAGAAAAAAGAAGGTAAGTGGGGTTGGGAGGTTGGAAGGGGATAGTTTGCATGTGAGGGGCTTGGAGGGGAAAAAAACGTGCCTGAGTCTCCGGCGGGGGACAAAGGCAGCCTCCAGCCTTGGGGAGGCTCGGAGTGGGCATTGCCCTGTTTCGAGCCTCTTCATTGTCTAAGGGGCTGCCACGCCCCCCGCCGTGAACAAACGCAGGCACGTACATGCGTCCACGGGATTGTTACGTGGTATGGCTGGGAAACGAGCCAATCACGTTAATATAACCCGTGGACGCACGGATCGCCGGGTACTAATGAATGGTAATTCTGCATTTTGTGAATACAATTTTCAGACGCAGTGGGCAGCGTTGAGAGCTCATTTCATTCAGTTCAGTTCCGCTGAGCTGTCTGAACCATGCATCCCAGTTGTTTGGGACCAATACATTTGTGTTACTTCTTGCTTGGTGTATGCTGCTTTTTTGGATTACTTTTTCTTCCTTGGGATTATTTCTGACCAAGTTCCCTTGTACATTGTGAAGGCCCCAGTCTTGAAGAGGGTGCTATATTGTCCCCCACGCTTCAGAAAGAAGACCCCAGAAGCCAGGTAATTATAGAACCATCGATTTATTAGACTCCTCATCCAAAGTATTTGCATCAATTGTTTTACAAGATCTAGAGGAGTGGGCACGGTCAATTAACAAACCACTAAGGCGTCAAACAGGGTTTAGAAAATGTTGTGTGACAAGCCTAAATGGCTTCATTATACAAGCCCTAAAAGATCAAGCGCAAAAGACAAATACTACAACACTGTGCATGGGAAGTTTAGATCTGGCTAGCACATTTGATATGGTGGACTGTAAGAGATTATGGAACAAACTAGCAATGGGGGATCCCAGATGGGCTATTGAAAATGCTGCTGGAGTTAGATTCTCCGTTAAAGTGCAAATTAGACTTGACAGCACTGGCAATTTGGGGGCTCCAATAGTGAGTTGGGTAGAGCTGCGTATTGGCACCTCATCTGTTTTTTCTATATCTATTCTATCAGATATATTAGAAAGCCTCTCTGTTAGTCGGGTTATCCGCCAAGAACTGGCCAGCTGAATGCCAACAATATAATATTTTTGGCTAAAACTTTGATAGGGCTACCACGCCACCTTGAAGCAACATAGATTTATATAAGAGAGAACTATCTTAAATTAAACGCCAATAAATCAGCCATTTTAACTGATCAAGGACCCGTCGAAAAGGAAAGCAAAACTGGTATGTAGCAAGGGAAAAAATGAAGATAGTACAGAATATGACATATCTGGGCTTTTCAGTGCATAGTAAAGAGAGGAGTGGTTATATAACAGCCAGGGTGGGCTCCAGGCTGCCCCCCCCCTAAACTGGCAGGCATAGAAAATCTTCTTCAAATATTGTAAATGTTCTTTATTGCCCATTATTCGATTCTTAATGGGCAAGATAATGCCTTCGATATTATACGGCCTAGAACTCTAAAAGGTGGATGGGAAGGTGCTTGGGAGATTACAGGGGACATTTTGCAAAGGCCTGCTGGGCCTACCAGACCCTCTGATAGCTGTTAGATATGAACTGGGAATCCTATGATGGGAAACGTAGGTTAAGATGGCTAAACTAAGAATATAGCACAACATTTTGAACCTGCCATCAGGTTCATTATTCGAAGAGCTGAGCATGTCTGCATCGGTAGTGGAAAAAATGTGACAGATCCTTAAATAAATTTGTAGATGAACGCGTCCACATTTTGGAGAGTATTGACTTGGTTGTTAACCGAAAATCCAACATGTGTCATGTGCAAAATGGAGCTAGTAGATTGAGCAGAGAGTGTGAACCGATTGGCAAGATACAACCCATATAATGAACTAGTCATCTTACCGAGAAAATATAAGCCTACAAAATTGTATGTAACAAGATTTACAAGTCAGAAAAAAGGGTGCATCTTTATGAGGTTCCGATTAAAATTTACTGGGCTCATGAATTGTACTGGATTATATTGGATTGTATATGTATGTAGATATGCGTATTGATATCTGAAATGTTAATATAATGTGAATTGCATTGAATTGAATTTTATGGAAAATGTACCAAACATTATAACAGTTGTATACATTCTTTGAACTAAACACAACTTAACAATAAATTATTAAATTTACTGGGCTCATTACAGAGATGGAGCCCAATAAAAAGGATCAACAATAAAAACAAGTATTGTCGGATATCCAAACAGAGAGAGATCCCTGAAACGATGAAACATTGGCTAATATCCTGTAACGGAGCACTTGATTCCAGGAAAACGAAGCTCATTGGATTTCTGGTTAGGGAAGAAGACGATGGCAAAAATAACTTTTCGGTGTGACTAATGGCTGGTAACTCGATCCCTCTGTCAGTTACGGTAATTCATATTTTAATGTATATCTACAATGCTTTGGGTGAAACGGTATATTTATGAATTTTATGCTAATTTTTATCCTAATTACATGAAGACTGTTGAATCTAGTATTTTAAATACTGTGCCTATGCAAGAAAACATTGTATACAATATGAATTGAAGATGTATATTTAAGTATATTAGGTATAATAATAACAATAATAATATAATAATAATAATAATAACGGTATGTTTTGTAAAATGAATTTTGCAAGTGGGTAAAAGCTGTGTTAAAGTTTATTTTAAAGTGTAAACACAAGACATAAATAAATAAACACACTATTAATTCCGCAATAGTTGAGAAACGGAGTGGAGAACCTCTGCATCACATGAAATTGCCTTTGCAATAAAATAGGCGGGAAACAGTCACCCAGTTTATAAGACACTGCATCCCAGGCGTAGCACTGCTCCACGAGACATGCCTGCTGGGAAATGGTTCTACATATCTGGGCGGGTCATACACAAAGGGTTTGCCAGAAGGCCAAGGTGTTGGAAATGACGGTGAGAAAGATTTTAACCTACCAAATAAAGAAAACACATTGTGGCCCATAAGAGCAATACCTTCCAGAGTGACTGGAGCGGGCAAGGGTGTCATTTGGTGGCTGCGAGGGATACCAACTGGCACAGACCCCTTGTGACCCCTGGGCTAGAGGCTCCAGGTGCTGCCGCCTTTGAAGGGGATTGAGGATGAAATTAAAGCCTGATAGAATGGCAGAAATTATCCAGGAGAGACGTCTTCATAGCAGGGTCGGACTGGGACAAGAAATAGGCCCGGTCACCCAAAAAAAAGTGGCCCACCCCTCGTCTCACGACCCTTGACCTCTGATGACATCACCGGAAGTGATGTGATTTGACCACACCCCAAAGTGACATCCTGGGAAGCAATGAAACACGACCGTTCACCCCTTGACAAAACAGGAAAGGCATCAAATGGCATTGTTCCTAAGTACACTATGAAAAATATGGTTACGATATCACTGTAAAGTGATATATATTTCATACAAGAATGGATCACCATATGTATCATTAATATCTGTGTGTATAGGCCCATATTACCAAATGACTGTGAATGCAAGCAAACTTCCAAGTCCAAATGATATGTTATTGTGTAGCATTTACGCTTAAGCTCTTTTTTATAGAACACATATGCATATAATATCACCCAACCTGTGGTGGTACTCATTTATCGACCTAAGAAGGATGAAAGGCTTTGTGAAGAAAAAAAAAAATTCAATTTTTTTTCTCCAAACCGGCCCCCACTCCCCAGGGACGATTTCGGCTCGGCCACAGGCTGAAAGGCCGAGGGGCCATTCCGACCCTTCTTCATAGTCAAGGCTGATAGGTGATTCAGCATTTAAATCATTAATAATTATTGCGTATGATGAATCATACCCATGAAAAAATAGAGACAGATAAACAACTGAGATTGCTAAGAATATAAAATATTAAAACTCACTCCAGAAAAATGACTTGCACGGAGGCAAGCTAAAAGCCTAATAGCCATTGCACATCTGAGAAGGAACAAGTATCCACTTTTAGCAAATGAATTTTAAGTGGCAGGAATCTGCCCAGGACTTAATAATGCATCCCGCCCACGAGCAGGAAGCAGGATATCCCTTCTCCCAATGCCTATATTAATTATAAACTATAGCATTATTGGATTACTTATGAACCTGTCGTTAATTCACCTCCCTGCAGTTAACACACTGCATTTCGTCGAGCTGGCAGCTGCGGGGGTACAGCAGGAAACCCAAGAGCTGTATCCCGGCGGTCACAGAGCGTCTGGGGAGCAGTGAAGACCTGCTAAGGCTGTAGGTTGGCAGCACCTGGACATGTGAGGCTGTGTCCTGTGATGGCTGCGCCTAGCTTATGAGGCATGAAATGGAAGGGCAACATGTATGCATTTCAGACAGAAGATGCCCTTACGGATACATACATGCTAGATTGTACATATGGTGGCTAGATCAGGAATATCAGGCATGGACTGGTGTAGGATGGCAGTACAATTCCATAAGTCATTTGTTACTAAACATACAATGTTTAGTAATAAATTACTTATGGAAAGTATGGAATATGAAGATTATACGGAGAATATAAGCATGTATTACCCATTAGCTGGGATATGTAGTGGAACAAAAGCAGACATTAGACCAGAAAACTTTAAGTATGTTTGAGTTGTAGATGATGCTTGAGTTCACACCCTTTTATATACACAAAAGGAATGTATCTACCCATGTAATCAATTTGAATGAGCATGCAATAATTGTCTTTAATCAAAAATGTTAATTGTGTGAGAGGTGGACAATGGGGTATCCAGTGATGTTATGAAAAATAGAGAATGCCTCAGAGCGGCTCATCTTTACCTCACTGATGAGGCTGACTGTGTCGAAACACGTGTGTGGGGTTGCTGAGGGTACTCTTATTCAGAAGAGATTTTACCAGCACTTTGGTGCTGGACTGCCCTTGTGGGTGGGACAAAGACTGATATGCAAATGGATATTTCTCCTCTGTGAAGGGTGCAGTGAGCTAAAACGTGGTTGTAGACCCACCTGTGTGGATGAAATTCCATAGAGCAGGGTATTTGACCCAGGTTTGTTCCCAGCAGAGAGGCTGCCACACTCCTTTGTAACTTTGTAACACTTGGGGGTTCACCCTAAATAACCCAGGGTAATCCAGACGTGGACCCCTTGCTCAGTTGCTATTGGTACTCTTGTTCAGAGGAGATTTGCCTAGCATTTCGTGCTGGTCTGCCCTTGTGGGTGGGACAAAGACTAATATGCAAATTATGATTTCTCCTCTGTGATGGGTGCAGTGAGCTAAAACGTGGTTGTAGACCCTCCAGAGTGGAAGAAATTCCATAGAACAGGGTATTTGAGCCATGTTTGTCTCAGTGAAGGGGCTACCACACTCCTTTGTAATTTTGTGAACAATTAGCCTATCTTTTTGAGCATTTGAGGTTGCACTTGGCATATGATGGTCGTGCCTTCATATTTAATGCTGCCCTGTACATCTGATGACCATACCAGGAATATTACAAATGAACTGGCAGAAGATACCAGTAATGGGCATTGGAGACAGTACTTGAATGCTGGCAGCCCTTGGATCTGTTAGGTTGTACCTTACCATCATTTATATGCACTGACACACAAGGATTTACCTGGAATAAATGGTATTACTTGGGCATATGACGCTGCACTTGGCGTACAATGGAAGCGCCACGTGCTGGATAGCTGGGTCTTGAATATCATCACGATTACTCGCATGTGAGGATCATAACTGACATACGAGGGCCACGATTGACCTTATGCGGCTGTACTCGCATACTGTGTCAGCAACTGGCCGTATGTGGTTGCGATGTCATAAGAGGCTAGTGCCCCATGCTGATGCCGCATCTGTGATGTCTATGTATGTGATGTCATCACTCAAAAGTCATGTGACAGCATTTCTTGCATTTATAACAAGAATGGGCAGCACTACATTCAATAATTCACATATTACCTAATCTTAAATGTTATATAAGTGGAGCAACACCAGAATTCCCCGTCCACAAAACAGAGGGTCGGGGAGGAAATGACGATTGTGAACTTGGGAGATGGCCACCCTGGACCATCCCTCAGTCACTATGCTCATACAAGGGCTGATATAATAAAGACACGGACACCAGGGCTGCTACACACACACGTCCGTCTTTATTAACTCTTACTATGGAACTGAAAACCCCTTCCTTAACACCTGCCTCCCTAACCCCAAAGTCACTACCTTAGGAAACGGCTGTAACAGCGGCCGGCTCACACAATGATGTGGTGGGGCCAGATGGGTGTCTCCTGCACACCATGACATCTCCCCCCTTTTTAGAGCAATGGTTCACTCACTGTTTGTTACCTCATTTCCTTGATCAGTCTTTGGGGCTTCATGCAACACCTCTGTGGCCTCACAGGAATGTGAGGCGTCGCCGGGGGGCGAGGATTCACCTCCACGGCTACCATCTTCATCTGACGATTCCCCATCACCAAGGTAGGGTCCATCCGAAAATCTCTCATCCGAGCTGTCCTCGATGTGCTCCCACTCAGGCTTTAGCGGGATCATAGCCTTCTTAAAGTGCGACACGTTTCACATCACCGACGACTGTCCCTCCTCACGGGCAGTGATCATGGTGCCCTTCCTTTGCGTCACTGTCAGAAGTTCTGGTGAAAATGTGGCATCTTCTTTCCGACTCCTCGGTTGGCGTATCAACACTTGATCTCCAGGTTCCAGGGTGGATTTGTGGGCCTGCCTCCGAGCATCGCCTCTGTACTTCATCTTGCTCTTTTCCTCCAGGTCCTTGTCTCTAGCTTGCTGTTCTAGCGCGGTTGGTGGTGCCAGGTTCGGACCTTCCGGTAACCTTGCCTTGACGGGTCTCCTGAACACCAAATCAGCAGCGCAAACCCCTGTTTTGCTGTCAGGGGTGTGTTGGTATTCCCTCAGCAGCTGATAGAGGGCCTGCTCGAAGGGCTTGTTGAAAATCGTGGCTATCTGTAAGGTCCTCTTAATGCTTGCCATAAACCTCTCAATTATGCCATTTGCGTGAGGCCACTGTGGGGTTACCTTCCTGTGCTGAAAGCCCATGTTCTGAAAGTCCTGGCTGGTGAAATGCAGGCCATTGTTGGACTTTATGACTCTCGGGACTCCATATGTGGACAGCATGCAGTCCAGCACTGGGATCACGCACGTGGCATCTGTGCTCTTGACCAGCTGAGCCTCAGGAAAACGAGAATGTTAATCTATCAGCACAAGGACATAGGCACCACTGCGGAGAGGGCCAAAGAAGTCCAACGATAGTTCATCCCACACGTGTTCAGGGAGTGGGGACATCTGTAACGGATTTGGGTGAGGGTGCAGGGGCACTTGCACACACATCGTGCATCCCCCTATAATTTCTTCCACCAACGCGTCCAATCTGGGGACCACACTTTTTGACGTAGCAGGCGCTTCGTTGATACCACACCCCGGTGGCCGGCATGCGCCAGCCAGACTGTCTTCTCTCATAGAGCCTCTGTAATAACCATCTTGAACCCCTTCAAGACGACATGGTCATCCACTATGAACAGTTCATCCTTGACCTGGTCCAAGCATCGAATGGCGTCCTGGACGGTTTTGTTCTCGATCTTGGCTTGCTGTTTCAGATGGCCCATCTTTCCGATTGCATGCAGTGTCTGACAATGCGAAGGGCTGGATCCTGCTCCGACTGGGCAATGAGATCAGTCCATCCTACTGGAAGTGGCTGTAGGTGATGGACCACGTAATTGATAGCAATGGATGGCCTGCTCGAGCAGGGCCGGTGGGGTGACAGGACAGATAGTGCGCCGGGTTATCTTCTTTGCCTGGCCGATGTTTGATATCGAACTTGTAGTCCTGGAGGTGCAGCCCCCATCTAGCGAACCTGGGTGGCATCCTGGCCTTGGGATCCCCATAAAGCGTCAAGAGGGCTTGATGGTCAGCTACACCCATGAATGCCTTTCCGTGCAGGAATAGATGGAAATACTCACTGGCCCACACCACTGCTAGGCTCTCTTTCTCCACCTGGGAGTATGCCTGTTCGGTGGCAGTGAGGCTCCTGCTGGAGTAGGCAACAATGAATATGTTGGATGGGTCGGCTGGGTCCTTTTGAGTCAGAATGGCTCCCAGCCCCACGGGACTTGCGTCCACAATCACCTCGGTCTTCCTATGTGCATCAAAATACGCCATGTCCTCCGCCCTGGTGATGTATGTTGCGGATAGTCTCAAACGCTCTTTGGCAGTCATCGGACCACTCGAACGGTTGGTCTTTGCGGGTGAGCAACCGCAGAGGGTTGCTAACGGTGGCATAGTCCTTGAGGTATCTCGAGCAGTAGCTCGCCAAACCCAGGAAGGTTCATAGTTTTGGCATGTTTTTGGGAGGTTGTGCAGTATTGAGGGTTGCCACTTTGTCTGGATTGGAGAATATGTGTCTGAAAAACCGCAGCAACCCTTTTCCAAATTTGCACTTTGCCTTGTTTAGCGTGAGGCCCACCACCTCCAGTGCGGCACACACTCTGTGCAACGCTACATTGTGTTCCTCCTTTCTCTTCCCGAATACTAGGACGTCGTCTGAGTAGTTTAGGCAGTTGGGTACGTGTCATATGACCTTGTGTATTTCTTCTTGAAATATCTCAGCTGCCGACGAGATGCTGAAACTGAGTCTCATGTATTGAAAAAGTCCCAGGTGAGTCACGAATGTTGTGATGTATCGTGACTCGGGCACAATCTCGATCTGATGGTACCCTTTCGTGAGATCAAGCTTGTAAAATACCTTTGCTCCATGAAGTAGGTGAAACATGTCGGTGATCATCGGCGCATGGTGTCGCTCCCTTCCAATCGATTCATTGGCCCTCTGCATGTCTACGCGCAGGCATATGGACCCGTCCGGGGACTTTGTAGGCACGGGGACTATGGGCGACACCCAGGCGTTGGACCAGTGACTGGTTTGATCACCTGTAGTTGGATGAGTTTGTCTAACTCTTCCTTGACTTGCCTCTGTATGTTAACCAGTATGCCACGATAGTGTTGAGCTACTGTGTGAACCGCTGGGATAATGTGTAATTGTATTTTACTGTGCTTCATCTTCCCCAGGCCTTTAAATAGCTTCGGAAAAGCTGCTTCCACCACTTCCGGCCTGGCAAAGTACTTGTGGGCCATCAGCTGATATAAGATGTGGACTAGGCCCATATCGACAGCTGTCCTGAAGCTGAGTATGCAGCCACTGCTGGCCTCAGTCTTTAATACATGCAACGGGATCTTTGCTGCATGCGTCTTATGGGTGCACCTGTCATGATTCCTGCCCCTCATGTCCCCAGCCCTCCAAGATGTCAGGCTGGAGCCAGGCCATGATCACCTACTTGGCCCTCAAGGGCCTCTCCTTCCCTCCAAAGACCCACTTGGAGTCAGACATGGTGCTTGTTGCACCAGACTCACTCACTCCCATAGGATAACATTGTGGATTGGACTTGTAGTGCATTGATGGGGACAAGATGGATGCCCCCACATATTTCGGTTCCCAGAACTGCATGTGCGGTGTAGTCTTTTGGGTGTGGTTCAGCCCAGAGACACCTGGGATACCCAGAGACTATTTAAGCCACACCCAGGCTGAGAAACATGCTTTGCGTTTTCTGCACCTGCAGCGTGACACTCACTGTGTTCGGACCGGTCTCCAGTAGGCCTGCATCTTTCTTCTGCGCTCAGCTCCTGCAAGAACAAGAACATCGTTAGGAACAGCCTTACCTTGCAGCGCTTCTGCCCATCATTCATCGCTCCTTCTGTTCTGCGGGAATCTTCGGCGGTGTCATTCCCATCCCGGCACGCCGTTTCCTAAGGAAAAGGGAAAAGAACAGAAAAAAGGCATTAGTAAGCATTCTGCAAATCTTTGCTTATTTTTAAATACTGTACGAGCTTCAAACGCTTACCTGAATCCCAACCGCTCTGGGGGAACTCTGTCTCTGGAACTTCTCATCCATCTGCAAGAGGGAAAAGACACTCCAGGCTAGCGTGGAAACATCTAGAGGCGCTGCATACCGCGCTTACCCACTGCATTTTTTCTTCACCACCGGCATCCACGCTGAAAACGTCGCGGCACCTAAAATACACAGAAAAAGAACTCCGTTCAATGCAAATACGAAAGGAGTGCATCGCGCTCTCACTCACCTTCAGTGCTACTCATCTCAGCAGCATGCCGCCATCCCCGGACACCGGCCATCATCTAAGGAAGGAAAGGAACGAAGTTAGAGAATTTTTCAAAAGACTCATTATACTTACCTGTCGGACTCTTGCCAGTGAAGTAACTAGGCAGCAACGAGCCCGCATCAATCAACGCGCCCCTGCGCTGAAAGCAGGACGGAGAGCACACTATCCAAGAAAACAAGGTGAGCTGTGGATCAAAGGGAAGGGTTGGATCTGAGGAAGAAGGGGTTCAAGCACACAGAGACAATAGGAAGTTAAACTCTACCAATCCTGTGTTTCAGGCCCAGTCTCCAGTCGAATAGCCTCCAGGGAAGGGTTTGAGGTCGTAAGAGGTCAGAACAGGCTGAGTGACATCCCCGTGGATACCAGGTGAACGTTACAGAACGCAAAGCCTCACATCAAAATCCACCTGGGCGTCATGGAAATGTCAGAAACCGACCAGTTAGCCCACATGTTGGGGCAGCTACGTTCCGAAGTGCATGCAGCCAGGCAGGAGACCAACACCCTGAGGAGAGAGCTGATAGTAGCCAAAGAACACACTGATGATTTAAGCCGGCAACTTCTCCAGTCACAAGCAGGGCATGCACCATTGCCGGGAAGAGTGCCCTCGATGCCAGCGCCATCAGCCAATCCCATTCAGATAACCCTTCCTGGGGCAGTTCCCTTGGCCCCGCCCGAACGATTTACGGGGGATGCCAAGAGGTTTGCAACGTTCATGAACCAGTGCCGCCTGCACTTCCTTTGTAGGCCAGGGGCCTTTCCGAATGACCAATCACGGGTCGCTTTTGTGCTATCCTACCTGAGTGGTAGCGCCGCGGACTAGTTTGTACCCTTTGTGGCCCAAGATGATCCTTTGCTGCATGACTTCAGGGGCTTTCAGCAAGAGATGGAAAAGCTGTTTGCCCATCGTACTCATGGGCAGGCATTAGACAACGAACTTCTGTCCCTACGCCAAGGGAATCAAGACCTATTAACATACATAGCCACGTTCAATAGACTCGTAGTTGAAGCAGAATGGCCAGTGGAGAAGAGAACCATGTTATTTTATTGGGGATTGCGGGAGGGAGTTCAAGGATGTTCTCGCACAAGTAGTGAACCCCCCGAAAGACTGCTCAGAATTCATTGACCTTGTTGTTCAACTGGATTATAGGTTGCAGGACCGAAGAGCAGATCAAACTAGACCGGACCCTCGCCCTATGTATGTGCGTTCAAAGGACAATACTGCCCGAACAACGGAAGGTTCAGGAGAACCAAAGCAAATCGGGGGAGGTCAGATCCCCCTTGACTAAAGCGGAAAGGGATAAAAGGAGACAGCAGCAGTTATGTCTGTACTGTGGAAGGTAAGGTAATTTCCTTAAAGAGTGCCCTGTGAAGCCACCGAGGAGGACGTAGGGGCCACGGACAAGGAAGATACCATCAAGGAATCGGTAAAAGCTCCCCAGCCCAGCAAGTGCAGGGGTCCATTTGTCGAGCGAACAAAGTGAACTACAGACCCCCCATTTTGCACTATCTGTGGTCTTGATCAATCACCAACAACCATCTCGGATGCACGCAGTAAGAGCGTACATAGACAGTGGAGCCGTTGGGAATTACATCGACCAGGATCTTGCGGCAAAGATGGGGCTTCCGTTATGCCCTAAATCAACCACTGACACTGTTACCACTGTCGACGGCACGGAAATAGCTTCTGGTCCAGTATCCCAATGCACTGCAGCTTTAACCCTTCTGTGCCAGGATGGACACCAAGAATCTATTGTTTTCAACCTCATTAAGGCACCACATTCCGGTTGATTTTGGGAATGCCATGGTTGGAAGCTCACAATCCTCGAATCGATTGGCGAGCAAAAGAATTGGCCTTTCCCGAGACTTCCACCCACACATGTTATCGCCAAGAGAAACAACCAATAGACACCAGAACCTCCACGCTTGCGACTGTGGCAATCGGCACCCCCCTACTAAGTGAATACCAGGACTGTCAAGATATCTTTCAGAAAGAACCGGCTAATACCCTGCCACCGCATAGACCATACGATTGCCAAATCGACCTGATACCCGGCGCACAAATCCCTTGCGGGTGAATTGACGCACTCACGGAACCAGAATACCAGCACCTGAAGGCCTATCTTGACCAATACCTGGCCAACGGGTTCATCCGTCCCTCAAAGTCTACAGCAGCCAGTCCTCTATTCTTCGTACCGAAAAAGGAGGGGGACATGGGGAATGTGCATCGACTATTGCGAAGTGAACCAGATTACCGTTAAAAATCGCTATCCCCTGCCACTGATCCCTGAATTGCTTGATCCAGTCAAAGATGCCCAAATCTACACAAAACTAGACCTGTGGGGGGCATATCACCTTGTTCGCGTAAAACAGGGGGACGATTGGAAAACCGCTTTTTGCACCAAATACGGCTTGTACGAATATCAAGTAATGCCCTTTGGCCTTTGCAGCGCACCTGCTGCATTTCAATACTTAATGAACAATGTCCTACGGGAATTGATTGATGTCTGTGCTCTAGTGTACATCGACGATATCCTAGTATATTCTGCATGAAAGCAGGACCACGTTAAACACGTCCGATACGTATTGGAGAAACTCCGTCAACACCAGCTCTACGCCAAGCTCAAAAAGTGCTCATTCCACATCTCTGAGGTGGAATTCCTGGGCTTTATTCTCAGCCCGAATGGAATCCAAATGGATGTACACAAGGTAGATGCTATCCTGGACTGGCCATCCCCAAATTAATTCAAGGGGGTTCAAAGTATGCTGGGTTTTGCAAACTTCTACTGCCGGTTCATCCCAGGATTTTCGCAAATCGTGCATCCCATCAGGTCATTACTAAGGAAAAGCAACAAAAAGTCCCAGTGGACAACAGAAGCTGAGGAGGCTTTCCAGGAACTCAAAGCAAGATTCACATCTGCCCCAATCTTACGCAACCCTCGTCCTGACCTGCCATACCTGGTGGAAACGGACGCCTCAAGCATGGCTATGGGAGCTGTCCTCTCACAAAAGGACCCCGAAACGGACCAGTTACACCCTGTTGCCTTCTGGTTGTGTAAATTCACACCCCTGAATTCAATTACGCTATCACAGACAAAGAACTCCTGGCCATTAAGTCAGCATTTAAGGCATGGCGGCACTACCTCTTGAGCGCCAGACACACAATCACCGTAATAACTGACCACCCGAACCTCCAGTACCTAAAAACGGCAAAGGCCCAATCCTCATGACAACTACGTTGGGCTCTTTTTTTGCTGAATATGACTACGTGATTACATTTCGACCAGGGGTGAAAAACGGGAAGGCCGATGCCCTTTCCCGTATGGGGGTGGAAGAGCAAGGGTATCAGACCCCTGACCCAATAGCAATCACCCCGAGTGACAAGCTCCTAGGAATCACAGCAACCATAACTCAGAAAGAATTACATGAAGAAATCCAAAACCTGATGAGTCGGAGCAATTACAAGCGTGGAGTGCACAAGGAGAACATTACATGATAAAAGATCAGTTGCCCTACTTCAGGAATCGTTTATTCTTACCAAACCAAGAACTACGAGAACAAGTCATGTCCGGTTATCATGATTCCTTGATCGAGGGCCACCCCGGAATTGCTAAAGCCCTAGCCAAGGTAAAACAAAATTATTGGTGGCCCACGTGGCATAAAGACATGATCCAATTCATCCTATCTTGTGGAGTGTGTGCTCAAAACGAGTCATCCAAGCAGAAACTGGCTGGGCTATTACAATCATTGGAAATCCCACCAGCACCCTGGCACACGTTGTCCCTCGATTTTATTACTGGCTTATCACCCAGTCAAGGGTTTAACACTATTCTTGTGGTCGTGGACCTATTTTCAAAAATGACACATTTAATTCCTCTTAAGGGGCTCCCAAATGCTTCCACTCTGGCAAAGGTATTTCTTGAAGGCATCGTACGGCTCCATGGGTTTCCTTCAGTTTTGGTCTCAGACCGAGGTACTCAATTCGTATCTAACTTCTGGAGAAAATGCTGCTCTATGGCCCAGATCGACATCTGGCTATCCACTAGTCACCATCCCAAAATGGATGGTCAAACTGAGAGGACAAACCAGGCGCTCGAGCGTTATCTGCATTGCATGTTACACCAAGCTGAAGGAAGCTGGTTCAACCTATTATGGATAGCTGAATATGCTTATAATAATTCCCTACACACCAGAACTAGGCAGACACCCTTTTATACCATGTATGGCAGGCACCCACGTACTTCTGAGTGGGACGTTCCTACAACCCTGGAAATGCCAGCAGTCAAAACCTTGCACACGACCATTTCTCAAACCTTTAAAAGGGCAGCTGAATACCTACTTCAAGCTAAGAATCGCCAAAAGAAGTTTGCTGATCAACACCGAGCAAAGGCCCCCAACTACCAAGTGGGAGACAAAGTCTGGCTGCCGTCTAAACACGTGTCCATTAAAGGAGCCCGAACTTTCCGTCCAAGATACCTGGGTCCATTCACCGTCACCTCCGTGATAAATCCTGTGGCGGTCAGACTAGCTTTGCCGTCAAACATGCAGATTCATCCTGTGTTCCACGTGTCTCTCCTTAAACCTGTTCAACCTGGGACCCGGGTAGCAACGCCACCGCAGCCAGTAGTAGTCGCCGGGGAGCCAAAATTCGAAGTCAAGGACATCCTAGATTCAAAGTACGTCAGATCCAAATTATACTACTTAGTAGACTGGAAGGGATATGGTCCACAAGACAGGACATGGGAGCCTTGTGAGTACATCCATGCAGCTCGCTTGCTTAGACGATTTCATCAAAACCATCCAACCAAACCAGGACCAGACAGAAGAGCCACCTTGAGAGGGGCCTTGGGGGGGAGTGCTGTCATGATTCCTGCCCCTCATGTCCCCAGCCCTCCAAGATGTCAGGCTGGAGCCAGGCCACGATCACCTACATGGCCCTCAAGGGCCTCTCCATCCCTCCAAAGACCCACTTGGAGTCAGACTTGGCAGACTCACTCACTCCCATAGGATAACATTGTGGATTGGACTTGTAGTGCATTGATGGGGACAAGATGGATGCCCCCACATATTTCGGTTCCCAGAACTGCATGTGCGGTCTAGTCTTTTTGGTGTGGTTCAGCCCAGAGACACCTGGGATACCCAGAGACTATTTAAGCCACACCCAGGCTGTGAAACATGCTTTGTGTTTTCTGCACCTGCAGCGTGACACTCACCGTGTTTGGATCGGTCTCCAGTAGGCATGCATCTTTCTTCTGCGCTCAGCTCCTGCAAGAACAAGAACACCTTTAGGAACAGCCTTATCTTGTGGCGCTTCTGCCCATTATTCATCCTTCCTTCTGTTCTGCGGGCATCTTCGGCAGTGTCATTCCCATCCCGGCACGCCGCTTCCTAAGGAAAAGGGAAAAGAACAGAAAAAAGGCATTAGTAAGCATTCTGCAAATCTTCGCTTATTTTTAAATACTGTACGAGCTTCAAACGCTTACATCCAGTCTCCAGAACCTCTCATCCATCTGCAAGAGGGAACAGACACTCCAGGTTAGTGTGGAAACATCTAGAGGTGCTGCATACCGCGCTTACCCACCGCATTTGTTCTTCATAACCGGCATCCACGCTGAAAACGTTGCGGCACCTAAAAGACACAGAAAAAGAACTCAGTTCAATGCAAATATGAAAGGGGTGCATCGTGCATCGCGCTCGCACTCACCTTCAGCGCTACTCATCTCAGCAACACGCCGCCATCCCCGAACGCCAGCCATCATCTAAGGAAGTAAAGGAACGAAGTTAGAGAACTGTTCAAAAGACTCATTATACCTACCTGTCGGACTCTTGCCAGTGAAGTAACTAGGCAGCAACGAGCCCACATCAATCAACGCGCCCCTGCGCTGAAAGCAGGACGGAGAGCACCCTACCCAAGAAAACAAGGTGAGCTGTGGATCAAAGGGAAGGGTTGGACCCCGGGGAAGAAGGGTTTCAAGCACACAGAGACAATAGGGAGTAAAACACTACCAATCCTATGTTTCAGGCCCAGTCTCCAGTCGAATAGCCTCCAGGGAAGGGTTTGAGGTCGTAAGAGGTCAGAACAGGCTGAGTGACATCCCCGTGGATACCAGGTGAGCGTTACAGCACCAGGCTGTGATGGTGCACTTGCAGGGTAGTGGGTTGGTCACCCCGTATGGATAAATGTCTACTGTCTCCTTTTTCTGCCTTGGAGGCCTAGCAAGGGAGTTGTATGCCTCCTCACTGATAATATGGACGGTAGCCCCTGTGTCGATGAGGAATTCCAGCGGGGTATCATTGACTTGTAGCCTGAGAACAGGGCTGTGTTGGGCGGCGGTGTCATTATTGAGTGCCCATACATAGCCCTTCATCCGTTGATCTCGCCTGACGATGGAGACTCGCTGCTTGATGGGGATCTCCTCTCTATATAGCGGACAAATCGTCTCCTCCCACTGCGTCTGGATCCCTCTGGTGGCCACCTTTCCTCTTGGGTATATGTGCTTCAGCGTTCTCGGTCCTCCCACCTTTGACTCCTCGGTTCACCTTCCGGCCTGTTGCCTGGCAGGCTCAGTTGAGTGCTCCTCCTTTGCTCTTGGAGTCTTTGCCTGCTGAGCGTAGGGGCCGGTGCATTTTTGCAAACGGCTCTGAAGTGGTCCATTCCTCTGCAAGCAGCACACTGTTGCTCCACGGCGGGGCATTCGCCAATGTGTGGATATTCATAACCGCACCTGAAGCACATGGCTTCCTAGCGCTTTCCATCCTGATTAGGTATTGAGGACAGTTTATTTATGATGTCAGGGTATGTCAATTTGTGCTGGATGGTGATTTTGCCCAGGCTGTCGAGCTGGGATTCAACAGCCGCCTCCATCCGAGCTAGTGCGAGAAACTCCTCCAGTGACCTTTGCTTCTGCATTAGCTATTTCCTGAAGGATTGCGACGCACAGCCAGTGATCACCTGAGACCACAGGACTTCTTCATTGGAGTAACGGTGAAATTCGCAGTATTTAAGTGAAATAATGTAACTTCTGTAGTCTTCTGTAGCTTCTCAACATACGATTTATTACAAGTTAGAACAAGCTATTAAGCACAGAACCACTGGGTCCCATCACCCAGGCTCAACTGACATAAGCTGGACCCTTGACACTACATTCATCACCAAACATTCCACTATCACCAAACATTCCACTACCTCACATCAGCATTCCATGCATACATAACAAGCACTTCAAAACACGTCTCTCTCCTTTCCAACAACACCTGAAGCACATCATAACACATCTCCCTCTGTATACACACACACACACACACACACACACACACACACACACACACATGGCCAGGGAACACGCACTCGGGAACACACTAGCTGTGCATCTTTTTAATGAGAGATGCAACTCTTGAAATTCTGGAGAGCGTCCTCCCCTTCCACTTCACTCCACACCCATACTCGGAGGGTGTCCTCTCCCCTCTATACAATCACGGTCTTCCTTACAGTGCTCTGCTAACGTGGTACTAAATTGGTACGAGATACACTAAGGAAAGAGGCACTTCCCTCCATTCCCTACATACATCTCCAGTAAGACATCAAGGGATGCTATAACCTCACAACTTCACACTTCACTTCAAGTGGAAGGCGCTACCTTCCTATACTGGAACGCTATCCCTACACTTCCTATACTGGGACGCTATCCCTATGCTTCACTTAACAGGAAAGGCACTTCCTTCCTATATTGGGGAGGCTATCCCTACACTTCACTTCACAGGAGAGGTTCTACCTTCCTATACCGAGACGCTATCCCTACACTTCCTATACTGGGATGCTATCCCTACACTTCCTATATTGGGACGCAATCCCCATGCTTCACTTAACAGGAAAGGCGCTACCTTCCTATATTGGGATGCTATCCCTACACAAACTTGACTCATACTTCACAAACTTCACACCACTTCTCTTCTCAATCCACTTAACTTTTAACACCATAACACATAGCGTTAACATGCAACTATTGCCTTTAACTCTGCAAATCCTTAAAGCGTCATTTCTATATTTTCACTCACATTCTGTCTTCACTCTTCACTTGGGCATACTACTTGTCTCATTATATTATATCTCTAAAAGTCCTTTGGTGCGTTGCACCTCTAAGCTGAAAATCCTATTAAGAGGTATACGGTATTGCATCTAAATCCAATCATTCTCCTGTTCCTCACCACCCGTCCTATCATGCTTCACCCATTTCACCATGTTCTATTGTTTCATCGTAACAATATTATTACTTCAATCATTACCATTGCTAATAAATAAAGGATACACAGCACAACTGTAAACTTCTCCTTTGTGCCTAAATTCGTAGTAATGCCGAACATCACGTTGAAGTTCTGCACACTGTTCCTTAGTGCTTCATGTTTCCTAGAAGCAGTACACGTGTACAAAGCTATGCATACAGACCAGCACTGTCATACCCAAATACTCCTTGCTTCACAGCCCAGCATGAAACACCCGCTCTGTATCCCGCGTCGGCTCGAGGAACTTCACAATGCTCCTACCTTCACTTCACTCTCTGCGTTGACACCTGATAAACACGGTACCCAGATACAGTCTTTCCATAGAGTTCATGCGCTCACATCAGAGAACTTCTTACCCTTGCGTCGCTTACGGCAAAGGGTTCTCTTTTTTTAAAATATCCAATTAGCACAAGTGTAGTGCACGCCATACGTTTACTACGCACATTACTTCTCCACGTTCCACGGAGCTTCTCCGCTGTGAAAGGAAGAACAGAATATTCTTTTCATTGCTTACTCCCTCAACAGAAAACTTACGTCACCACTCTTCTGTGAGACACGGACGGGTGCAGAACTCTTGCGCCCCAACCGTCCTTCGTTTCTGCCAGCCACCATTACACCAAAGCAAATGATCCTTTTAGAAAGCAACAGGTGTCATTCCCTTTAAAAGAATACTTTTTTTATGGCACTCAATAGACTTCCGCCAATTATTTATTTACTTTTCATCCCACTTGCCAAAACCTTAGTTCAACGTTGGTGACAGACTTCTTTCCTTCACTTTACATTGTGCCTGTTAGGCAGAATCCTGTGCAGTTCCCTTAGGGAGCACTACAGAAGATTAAGACTACAGGTATATGCAATAAATCCCCTTTGGTGTCAGTCTGTAACACAAAGATTTAGTTGGTCGCTGTGGCTAAGCAGTCAGACGTATCTCAAGAGGGAGTTGAGCAGTATTCAGGGTTTACACAATAGGACTCCAATACTATGGAACAAGGAAACACTGACCAAAGCTTCATATCAAAAAGAATATATATTTTTATTTTACACACTCTGATGTTCACACACAAATAACTATTATTAAAATAAGTTAAAACAGTCAGGAAAAGTATACACAACTCCCTATTTAAATTGTAGACAGGTTTGAGCAAGAGTGAAAACTGAGCAAAACGGCAGTGTTAACTAAGCAGAAATGGCACTCGAACAATTTCTTCAGAGGGAGGGAAAGAACAAGTCATACAGGTTTAGACTCCTAAATCACACCAGCAACACTTCCCAATTGGATTGTGAACAAGTTAAGCAAGGCAACACTTTAGCATCACCAGTACTTTGGTGAAAACCGAGCAAAATGACACTTCAGCAATATATAAAGGGGTAGGAAAGGTGGTTATAAGAGTTTTAGGTGCACCAACACATTTCTTGATGCGAAACAATCTAGACAAGGCAGTTGTAACAGATTTAGCCAGATTCAAGAGGCTTGTGCAGAGTCAGTGGTACAAGGCAAAGTGCCTAGGTTCAAAATGTTCTAGTAGCTGCAGTCAAGTCTTTGTTAAACGATTGAAAAGGCGGTTGCAGGACATAGAAAGATAATGTTAGATGAAAAGGCGGCCAGCCCAGAAGGTAGGTAAAGGATTTAAAACATCTTTAGCAATACCCAACGAAATGGGAGGCCTGGCGGAACAATGTACCTTGAACGTGGAAGAGGCTCCTGCGGTGGCCGTAGTTCCTGGCAGTTCCTGCAGTTCGGGAGATCCAGCAGAGGAAGAGAGGCTCTCGTCGTGGAGGAAGATTCGAGTTACTGCACTGCCCAAGGATGAAACCAGCCGCGGTGCTGCCAAAACAGAATAACAAGTACGCTCCTTTAAATCGCGGTCGTGGTGGACGGGTGCCTGGCTATCCGGTCTCCTAGTGCTTGGCACTGGCGATTCGACCAAGGCAGATCCTGGAAGGCGATTGGTGAACTGGTTGACCCCACCAGCTCAAGAGAAGAAGACTCTTGCAGGTGAAGATCTTCTCGAGTCGTTGGAGAAAAGTGGTGAGGATCTGCAGCAGGGCTTCACCGGTGGTTCAGTCGTTGCAGATGTCTTTGGCTTCTCTCCTCTTTAGCTTCTTAGTTCCAGTGGCGACGTCTTGTCCTCCTGTCCTCAGGACCCTTCCTTTATGCAGCAAGTCCCCCATTCATACAGCCTAGCTGTCACTCACACAGTGGGGTGGCTATCCTGGTGGGATAAGCCTCCAGCCTATCAGGGCAGAGTGCGACTTGGGTTGCCTAGGTAACCCTGCCCAGGGTGCCTATTCCCACTCCCACACATCCTGTCTACCCCAGACTCAGTGGCGCCGAAAGGAGGGCTTCTGTGCAGAAGCCCGCCAAAAGGACGAACAAAGGATCCCCGACCTGGGTTAGGATTTCAGAGAAAGACACGAGAAAGAAATATTATTAAAGTTCTGGCAATAAAAACCTACCAGAGTGAAGTTAATATTAAAATAAACCGGCGGTATGTTAAAGGCTGTCAGTAAAAGTGGTAGCCTCAAACAATGGGAAAATCCCATAGGGAAATATTTGCGGTCGAATATTTACGGTAGTAACCATTGCCACCAGCCAGAAATTTAGGAGAGAGGGACTTACGGTACCCCCTCGACAATGAACACCAGGGAAAAACTATTAACCCCTCCCAGTACTTCCATAGTAAGATGGGTTGTACTGGTTCTGTTCATAACTATTGACTAGTAAAGTCAATGGTAACTTTACATGCCCTGGGAGACAGTAGTCAGCCCCAGGGTATGGAGTCTATGTTTGGGGGTCGCTACGACACCCCTGCGTTACGGCACAGAGGGTGCTGTGTAACACACATGTTGAAAAGATGATTCCTATGAGGGTGAGAAAAACCCCATAGACCATAAGCACACAAGATAGCCTAAAACACACACTAGCAATCTGTCTAAGAGTGGGAAAAAAGGGTCTCGCTCTTAGCAGGAGGAAAATGATTACCTTCAAATCCAGCAAAGCTGCTGGGGGAATCTATAGGTAAGGGAAATTAGCCTTAGAAGAGAATTCTCCCTAACAGTGCCCAAAACGAAATTTCGTGAAATTTTCGGAGCATGGTAAAGGGGCCTGCGGTGGGACTGCCTTTGCTTCTCATCCCCACATGGATGCTGGGCTAAGCCACTCCTTCCTTTCCCTTGTGGGTGCTTCTTCCACACTTTTCCTTGGGCAGCGCTGGGGCTCCTTCACTACACTTCCCCATGCATTTTGAAACTTCTACTTTTGGGGGCCTGCTTCACTTTTGGGGATTCCCTTCTGGGGCTTCACTTCACTTCCCCCCTTCGTTTTGCCTCTGCTTTTGCTTCAATTCTCTGCCCCATATATCTGCGCAGGTGCTTCCCCCTTCTTCTCCCCCCGGGTGATGGGACTTTTTGTTCTCTGGGGGCAGTGGTTCTTCCTCTCCTTTTCTGCTGCTCCCCCCTCAGCAAATCTCTCTTCTTCTTCTTGTGTGCCACTTCTTAGTTTCCTCGTCGCCAGTGAAATAATGTAACTTCTGTAGTCTTCTGTAGCTTCTTAACAGAAGCTTTATTACAAGTTACAACAAGCTGTTAAGCACAGAACCACTGGGTCCCATCACCCAGGCTCAACTGCCATTAGCTGGAACCTTGACACGACATTCATCACCAAACATTCCACTATCACCAAACATTCCACTACCTCACATCAGCATTCCATGCATACATAACAAGTACTTCACAAGATTAAGTTTGATGCGGAGTCGCATAGCGAAATTGTCAAGGGATTCGCCTTTTTCCTGTCGCGTGGTATGAAAGACGTGTCTGTCATAATCTATGTTGGTGTGAGGTGCAAAATATTTTGATAACTTGCCATGCAGATCGCCGTATGATGCGTGTCTAGATCGAGCAACTCCCCTGTGATGTCTCGGACCACTGGCCCCATCGCCATGGACAGTGTGATCTTCAAGCGGGCGTCGTCGGTGAGCCCTATGGCCTCTACATAGAATTTAAAGTCTCTTAGCCATATGACCCAACAGGGCCCTAGGTTGGTTGTGTCTCTTAGATCGAAGGGTTGGGGCAGGTGGAGTACTTGTGACGCACCCCCTGCTGTTTGCACAGTACGGCAGCGCCTCCTGGTGCACCATCCGCTGATGTGGAGGACGCCTCCTGATCAGACATGGCGTGACGCAGTGGTGGGCCCCTTGTTGAGCCTTTTCCGTGGGTTGAGGCCTGCTTCCCTTCTGTTGGGTGGTACAATTACTCAGACCACAGACCCTGGCTTGGACCCTGGGTCTTGTGTATTTATTGCTGCTCTGTGACTCACTGTCGTTGTGGTGGGCCTCTAGGGTGGCTCCTGCCCCTCTTGCCTTCAATTTTGAGCTGATGTGCCTCCCCCCTGGCCTTCACTATCACCAGGGTGTGTCTATTGGCCTCTGGTGTCGTGGCAGGTCTCTGGGGTGGTTCCTACAGCTCTTGTTGTGCTGCCAGACACCCGCATCGGGTTTTTTGATAATGTACCTCCCCCTGGGCCCTTGCCGTCCCAGACGTTGCTCAGCGGCCTCACATGTGCCGTTGCGGCCAGGCTGGCTGTTTGGGGAGGGGAAGGAGAGAAGAAGAAGGCGGGCCTATGATTGCGAGGTGTACCGATGCGCGTATCAAACGCTCGACGGCATCATCCAGGCCTCACGGCAGCAGCGCACCACTCCGGTGGGTCCTCCGCTCAGCCCTGCGCGGGCCCTTGAATAACCTCATCGTCATTGTGAACTTGGGAGATGGCCACCCCGGACCATTTATTTTATATATTATTTATTAACATGTATAAAGCGCACAACAGCCCGGAGGCATCGTGGCGCTGTTACAGACAATATGAAAACGTTGCTGGGTACAGACAAAAGCTTAGTTACATGAGAGAGAGGAAGATAATACATACATGGTTAAGGTGGTAGAGGAGTATGCAGAAAACAGGTGAGGGGGAGGGTGGGTTAGTTGAATAGAAGGGTTTTGAGGCCTTTGCGGAAAGCAGCAATGGAGGTCTCAGCCCTTAGGGCAATGGGCAGGTCGTTCGAGAGCTTGGGAGCTATGTGAGGAAAACCAATCCCTCCTGCTGTGGCACTTTTGATGTGTGGTATGTGAAGTTGGTTGGCGTAATAGCTTCTTTCGGGGCTCTCAATCAGTATGCTCACACGAGTGCTGATATAATAAAGACACGGACACCGGAGCTGCTACACTCACGTCCGTCTTTATTAACTCTTACTACAGAACTTAAAACCCCTTCCTTAACGCCTGCCTCCCTAACCCCAACGTCACTGCCTTAGGAAACGGCCTTAACAGCGGCCGGCCCACAGCGGCCAGATGGGTGTCTCCTGCACACCATAACAACGATAAACTCAAATGAAACCCAGGAAGCTCTGTTTCAGTACTGGGTGCTCCCTAGTAGCAATCAAACCAAAATTATCGTTGTTGTTCCGAACAGATGTCACACAATGTCCTTGTTACTTCTCAAAATAGTTTAATCAGATGCCAGGCCAAAGTGTCTTCGATTGCCAGATGAGAAGGCAGAACAGAACGTCTGATGCATGTCTGATCAAAGATCCATCGTCAGGGAACACCTGCCTTCAATCGTGTAGATCCCCAAATTGCTCACAATTTCTTTTCTGCAGCAATTTTGAAATAATAAGGATGGGACCCAAATGCTTGATATCACGTATAGTCATTTGATGCCGATTTCTTTTGAAGTTGAGTCAAGCAGGGATACTAAATCAAGTTACTCCCAGTTATTGCCAGAGGCAGTAAAGGGTGACAATATTGAGCAGAGTATGCCCAATTCTAAACAGTGTTACCAAATGCAAGGATAAGATATCTTGTGTTTAATGACTCTGCGGCATTTACTGCTTCTTTGAGTAAAAAAGTTTTTGCTACATTAGGGATAACTAAAGCATCCATGTTAGTGATTTAACTAACAAGCATTGTCTCTTTTTTGCTTTTGTTTTTGTTGCATGTGCTTTCTATAAAACTCCTTTGTAATTTTGAATATCTTTGTAAACTGCACCCAATTGTATGTACTATGTTGACTTTTTGTTATATCAATTGTTGAGAACATATGATTCTACTTGTTGATCATTAGTTTTTCTGCTATGATATTCACTTTTAATTTAACCTTTCTAGCACCTACAAAATAAATATTTGTTTTATAACAGTGGGTGGTAATTTTTACATAGTGGCTTATTATAGGATTTCAATAATTAAGAAACCTCATCTTTTTGCAAACACATATGTGGACAGTCTTAGAATAAAATATCTGTCCACCCCAAATCTCTGCTTTTTCAAACATAAACAGTAAGGGTACACTCGTTTGTTACCAAATGCACCCTTGTCATAGTTTTTAGTTTTTTCACACGCCATCACTCAACGGTCATGAAGCATTATTCCTTTGAACTTCATTGTAGTCAATTGGCATTTGATTGCGCTTTCTGTGATTTCATCGGGTGTGTGACATCACTTCCGCTCCCCATGGCATTTTGGTGAATTGACATCTATGATCGAACAGGAGACAACGGTCCAAATCTTGATGCACCCCACCGCTATTGAAACATGATTTCCTAACTAATATACAAGCATTCATTTTGAAGCTGCACCAGAAGTGTTGTTGTGTGTGGGCAGGGGGTGGGATGGTAGGGTTGTAGATTTGAATGCAGTTATGGGTCCTGAGCTGGATAGGTACCAAGGAGGAGGTAGAATGTGATCTACTCAAACGAAGCTAGCCGCATTTGACACTGCTATGGCACTCGCCAGGCTATCAAGAGGGGGATCGGGTGAGGCAAACTGCCCTGGGCCGCGTGTTCAGGAGGGGCCTCGCAGTGCCCTCCCCAGAGTAGAAGGCTAGACAGTCCACTCAAATTCTTTATTCACACGGGGGACTGTGCTGCCTGCTCTCAGCAGGCTGCGCCACCTGCAATGATTTTTTTGTAATGCATGCAGAGCCATTTGGCTCACAACAAACAGCAAAATAATTAGACGGCAGGGCTCAGAAGTGAGCTCCACCGCCTCCCATTATTGTGCTGAGAGCGTAGACACACTGATTGACAGGAATGTCCTTCTGTCAGGCCTCCTCAGTGTGAATGGAGAGCAACCCAGTCCTGCCATGGGTGTGTGGGTGAGTAAGTGTTGTTTTTTTCATTAAATGTGTATGTATATGTGTTGTATGTACCTGTGTATCTTGCTGTTTATGTTTCTGTCAATGGTGTGTTTTTCTATGCATGCATGCAAGGAGTTCTGTGACTGGTGGATGAAAGTATTGTATGCGAGTATGTGTGCCAGCTCCCATCCCTAAATTTAGCAGCCCCCCACAGACCTCTAAATTTAGGGGAAGGGCTGCTGGGGGCATGGCCTTCTCTTTTGCTTTACCATTGGTGCACAGGACCATGCATCAAGGGATAAAGCAAACATAAGTGTTATCATGTGGCTAGACTGACCTACATTGAATGTAGGTCAGCCTAGCCAGTAATAACACTTATGGTGCACGGCCAGTCTGGATATACTTTCTGTGGCATGGCATTTTTTATGGTCTGGGAGTCCTTATATGGTAATACTGGCATGCAAGGGTGCAGCCTGCATGGACATGTATGGGAACAGCCAGAATTAAAATATATTTATACTGGCATATGTTGTGGGTAAAGGCAGCATGAAATGCATTGGAAAATGCTCCTGTGTGTGGTTGGTGACTTGCATCTATTGGGTTCTTCCATGTGCTACCAAACAAAACCAATTGCAAACTGTATGTCTTTTTACTCAATTTGTCAAAGAAAGTGCTGTAAAATGAACCATTTTAACCCAATGTTTCAAAATTATCTCGGGGGTGAGACCCCTCTGAAGCACCCCTTGTTTGCTGTGGGTTCTGTCACAGTGCTCTGTTGGTCCCGCATAATTGGTGCAAACATTTAAGCCTCTGTCACTGTGTATGATGTGTGTTTTAATTCGCACACAGGGGCAGGGTGCTCTTTAATGCTGGTGTCACGCACCACACACCGTCATGCCATCCTATATATATTCATGCATATGATACAAACGTTAGTCTGGCATTCTTTCTTCAGCAGAGAAACATAGCTTTGCTGTTGTCGATTTGCAGGCATGATAAACTGTATTTAGGCTTCCTCCACACATAAACTCAAGGGAAGATTGTTCTCACGTCTCCAGTTTGTGGCAGCACCGCTGCTGGCCCAGTGCAAAAAATCGTAAGTAAGCCTCACCAAAACGTTTGTCCCTGGCCCCACCACACCTTGTAACAGCCCTGGCACTGGTAGAGGTCTGGAGAAAAAAGTCACTCATGGAACAAAATCGTCTTGGTTTTGTTCGGCACCATGTCACTCTTTTCTGGATATATTCCTTCATTCTCCCACAGAGGATTTAAAGTAGGGAAGGGAGCATACACTGTATTGGTGTGCCGCATAATTTATTTATTTATTTAATTATTTAATTAGAAATGTTATAGTTTACAAAGAAACTTTTCATTTTGTGACATTTTGTTATTTCCTTTTTGCATATAAAATCATTACACATTAATTGATGTTTTTCTTTATGAGAATCTCATTACTTCTCATAATTTTGATCCAAAATTGGATAATAATATACATCAAGTTCTTGTCATGGCCTAAAAGGATGTGTGCCCATCTTGTTTCAACACCCATTGTTGTGTCTTCAATCTTAAAGTAGTTTCTGCAGAGAGTCCGCTCTGTTTGTAACTCAGGGCACTCCATGATAATGTGGTAGATTGTCTCAATATTTCTGTATTTTTGCATAATCTGCAACACTGCTGTGAGACATCTAATTGTTTTATTCTTGCTTGTCTGGATCTTGTGGGTAGAGTGTTCAGCTGTAATTTCAGATAAAGGTTCCAGATATTTAAATTCTCATGGTACTTTGATTTTTCATTCAGCGTATGTATCCAATCAATCCACATGAATTTCCACCTCGCTTCTTGAGGGCGGTTTATTAACATTTTTATGATTACAGTCATATGCGCCTTCCATTCAGACAGTGCTTTGGTACATATTGCATTAGATTTTGTCCTCAAGATCTCTATAGATGGTATTCAATCTTCACTCATCACTTTGCGGAACAAGTACATTTTCTTCCAAAGAACAATTGAGGCCAGGGGTTTTGTGGCGATCTCAAATCGTATTCTGACGATAGTGAAGGAATTTGGTAACATCATGATTTTCCTCCAAAAAATGGCTTCAATTTTTGGCCATGTCGTGGGTGTAAGTTTGATCAATGTTTTACTTCCGTAAGTTATACATGGTACCACTTAGTTTCTGTAGAAGGCTAAGATTGGATTAAATGAGAATTTCCCAAAATTTCCATGAAGCGTGCTTCCTTGTCGTGCAAGTGACTGGATTTTTGTCTGCAAGTGGTCTGCCTATTCTTTTTCGTCTGGGGATTGATTGATCAAAATGCCCAGGTTATTTGAATGTCGTTACTACAACTAGTGATGTTCTTATTATGTAAAGAGACAGAGTCTTTGGTTTTTCAGACATGGCCTTGTCACTGACATACTTTTCGTTTTGGCAATGTTGACTTTAAGTTCGTTCCTTTCCATATAGGCTCCCATCAGGTCAAAACTAGTTTGAAGTCCCTGCTGAGTTTTGTCAAGTAGGACAATATCATCTGCATACATCATCACTGGTAACGTAGTGGAATTTAGTATTGGGGAATTTAGAATGGTTGAGATCATGTCATCTTCAAAGTCAGCAGTATAGAGATTGAAGAGGGTTGCAGCCAGCGTGCAGCCCTGCTTCAGGCCGTTCCAGGTCTCAATCTAGGGAGTTTGAACTCCTTCTTTGGTTAGTCTTACCCATATCTTTGTGTTCGAATAGAGCAGTTTGATGGGTTCAAGTATAGGGGTAGGGCCTTGCCATTTTTTTAGTTTTTCCGATAACAATTGGCGGTTCAATTCGTCCAAGGCCAGATGTAAGTCGACAAATGCTGCCCTCACAGCAGTTTTCTTTACCATGGCTTCTTGTTTGATAAGATTCAACATGATCAGATTTATGTTCGTCCCTACTCTCCGCACAAAGCTGTTTGTCTTATCGCAAATCGGTTTCTTATTCTGGCCCAGGCGCATAAGTCCATCAGCAAAATTGTGCCAAACATTTTTCCCAGTGGATCAAGCAGGGCAATAGGCCTATAGTTGATCGGATTTTCCTTATTGCCCTGTTTGTATATGGGAATAAGAGTAGCATGTTTCCATGTAGTTAGGTTTTTGATTGTGCAGGTTGATTAACGTCAATTCATAATCACTAAATGCAATGCTGTTTGTTCATATAAACAGGGGGGTTTAGTGCATTCATTTACCTGAGCTCCTTGAGTTGGGTGCATCTGCCTGGTACTAGTTGCCTTCCATAGTAAATGATGTATCTGGACTGTGGAGGGACTGAGGAAGAAATGTATAAACCGGACGCTCGTGCATACCAGATTCAGGAATTATCAATGCGGATTTCTCTTCCAGACGGTGTTTATGAACTCTCTGCAAAGGAAAATGAATGCCCACGGCTGGACCTTCAGACCAATGTCAGCAGGCATCATTCTCCCTAAGCCCTAGTTGCTTCTCTCACTTCCTGCGCAGTCCTATTTTCCACAGAAGCCCCCAACTGCCTGAAGAGGATAAATAGTGGTCAGAGAATGGTCCCACAGTCTCCTGCACACCTATACTCTTAGTCAGGATCAAGGGCCAGTTCAATGTTTTATGAATGCACTTTGTGTGACTGGTGCAAGGATAGGGTGGCAGTGAACTGCGTCAGAATGTAAACCCCGGTTTATGTCCCATGGTTAGAACAGATGCGTCGCTCGCATTGCGCGCAGAGTCTGGCCCACAGATATCTCGTTCATGGCCCTACGGGTGACAAGATCCCATTTGTAGCGGGTAGAGCTGCAAGAACCTGCAGCTGCTATCAAGGGTGCTGGCGGCAGCAGTTCTTGCATAAGCCAATGGTAACAGTCTGTTCTTGAGCTTGTGCCCTCGCCGTGTCATTGTGCCCTTAGCCGTAGTGCCGAGTGCTTAGCTTAAACGGTACGGGATTTGTGATCCTCTGACAAAGGACAATGGTTTGAACCACTGACATCTATCCCTACTGAAGAGCCCCTGAACGTGCAGCTTAGGTGCAGGCAGCATTTGCGGACTCACACCCCTTTTGGGTGGCTTCTGAAGCATTTATGAGGCTGTGTCAACAACTGGCCTGCAAAAAAGTTAAAACGGCTGGGGTGATTCGTTATGATGTTGTTGCAACACCCTGACACTCCTTCAGTTGGGGTTGAGAGCCTTGCCGCAGTATGAAAGCCTGCCTAATTGAGACCTTTCACACTAGGGTTCTAGAATATTGTTGAGGAGCGCTGTCCTGGAACTGAGAGGAACGCTGTCCTGGTACTAAGAAGAACGCTGTCCTGGAACTTTGTTTGCTCAAGGGCAGTGCTTCAAAGTGATCCCTCCTTTTCTGGGCTTGCAACCTAAATGCTATTGCAGGTATAAGCAGCTTGGCTGGGAACATTTTCATTCCAGCTGTATCTACAGAAGTTCTCTATTATACCTCTAAACCCTATAAGCATTCTTAAAGTTCAGCCTGAATTTGGCCTCGATATTCATTTGTGAAGAGTGGAGCTATGAGATACTGGGCTGACTTTTAATTAAGGATGGAGTGGTTTGTCAGAAAGCCAAGGACACTTCTGATGTGAGTGCACAGACGGTCCCTAATTTGCTAGAGGCCCATTCTGGAATGACAGGATCTGAACTTTGCATAGATCATACTTGCATACAATGTTTAGTAACAAATTACTTATGGAAAGTATGGAATATGAAGATTATAAGGAGAATATAAGCATGTATTACCCATTAGCTGCAATATGTAGTGGAACAAAAGCAAACATTAGACCAGAAAATGTAAAGTATGTTTGAGTTGTACATGATGCTTGAGTTCACGCCCTTTTATAGACACAAAAGGAATGTATCTACCTAGGGATGTAACGGTATAACGGTATACCGTTAAAGATACCGTGAACCACTTAATTGAACAATAATAACCGTCACATTGTTTATACCGTTATACCGTTTATACCGTTAAGTGTGCTTTTCAATCTGATTTGGAAAGGCTGCAGTAAGCAAGTCCTGCGCAGTCTTGGTCTTGCACTGTTGGATGTGCCATCTGCCAAGTAGTTTCAGTTGGAGCAGTTCTTAATGCTATTCCATAAACCACACGTGCCTGACACAAAATCAATATGTTAGCAATAGGAAGAATAGATACAGTGTCAAGAACCAAAAGGGTTTACTTTGGGTTGGCGGCTTTGGGGTTTATATATTTATAATGGATAATGTTCTCTAAACATATGACAATGGGGGATTTCCCTGGTTCTATCATTGAATTTACATATAATAAGTCACACTGTGAAATTCACTAATCTCTGTGGGTATTCCCTGCTGCCATACCAAAGGGTAACATGTCTGTGATTACTTAACACCTTTTGGCCCAAGCCTAAATTACCACTTAAGAAAAGCAATTCAGTTTGCTTTGCCAGTCGCCACAGGGCTCCCCCCCCTCCTCCTCTCCACACGTGTGTTTGTGTTTGGTGGAAGCAAGGGGTGGCATTTCAGTGGAAAGTATGTTGAAAACCCCAATTCTGTCCCTGGGTGTCTGTTTTTTTTTGTGATGATAAATCTGACAATTTATGACCTTTTAGAAAATATTTGTTAAGGTTAGTCAACTCCACCTGCTATACCGTGATAACCATGATATACCGTCATTTGGCAAGAAGGTTATCGTACCATCATAAAACTAATACCGTGACACTCCTATATCTACCCATGTAATCAATTTGAATGAGCGGGCAATAATTGTCTTTAATCAAAAATGTTAATTGTGTGAGAGGTGGACAATGTGATATCCAGTGATGTTATGAAAAATAGAGAATGCCTCCTCACTACCCTCTGCTGCCCCTTCCAGTCCTTTAAAAACAAATATATAACATTGCTATTATCACATTTACTGGTGGGTCATGACATATTCCTTCTAAGCACTGTAATAATACATTTTATATTCATTAGAAATGTAAACCCAGTTACAATGCATTACCAAATGCAGTTGTATGTATATTGAAGGCGAAATAGCTGGTAAAATAGCTCAGTGGTTTACGTGCTCACTGCTGGAATCTATATATGATGTGAAAGTTACTGTTTCAATACTAACAAAGACTACTCAACTTTTTATCCTTCTGAGGTTGGCAAAAGAGTATTCATTTTGGTCCCTGGGAATAATAATTGCATTTGAGTGTTTTATGTAAAGTGCTTCGGTAAAAGTATTATAAATGCCTAAATGTTAGCATCATTCATTCTGCAGAGTTTAATCAAAGGCCCCAAACTAACAAAACTGAAGGGCCCACTGGAAAAAGTGACCTGCCAGCCTTCACAACAAAACCTTCACACTGAAAATGGGCCTATTAAGGCAGACTGTGGGATTTCTGCAAATAACACAAGGAAGGGCAATGTGAAAAAGGCCTACCTGTCATTACAGAAGGAAAACCAGCATTTTAATTCACAGAGGCAGAAGAAATTAAAAGGCCTCTTTCACGTGGAAAGCAGGAATTTCAAACACTAACACCAAAATGACTTTACATGGGCGCTTGCAGTTTAAAGCAAGACAATGTTCCCCTGCTAACATTAAGATGTCAGGCAAATGACATAGTGTGTGTTGACAGGATGTAACGTGTATTATGCATCACGTGCAAAAAACCAGCAACATTTAAAAAGAAAAGCCCACTTTATTTCCATGGGTCACATGACAATTTCCTGTTGGCCCGAGGCAGGCCCTTTTGCTTGTTGTTGGACAAACTTCACAAAGGACTCCCCCACTGCAAAACAGTGTGGCTGCTAAGGGTGTTGAAAACAAACCCTAGACTTGGTGTCTCTGAAAGCTCATTTCTGTGCAGGGCAGGTGGCCAGCCAGTGCATTACCGACATTTAGCGGGGGACGTGTGAAAACAGGGGCAGCAGTCAAGGCTGAACATTGGGAAAAAAATATAGGAATATGGAAGCCTTCCAGATCGAAATGATGGTCCCCTTCAGATAAGTGGACAGGATGTCAGATGTCTGCAGCGGGTGATCTCTGTGTTGGCCGTGCATCCCAAGTATTTATGATCTGCAGCTTACACTTCAAACAACAGAGACAAAAAAATCTGGTCACAGGCTGCCCCAAAATGGCAAATGGCTTGGAGACCACAGAGCTACAATTTGCATAACATAAAAATGTTCTATTAATGTAAAAGAACTATTTTTATGTCGGCATTTTTCTTAGCAACCATAAGTCGTACTGCCTTCATTTTTGTTTCACTTTTTAGATCCAGGCGATCTTTTGTTGAAATAAAACTCATCCACCTGCGACTTAGGGAATTGTAATGACCAGCTAAAATGTGTTTCTGGCTACACTTAACATTTCCCGAATTTGAGTATTGGTGTACTGTGGGAGTGTAAAATTAGGAATGTGGGGAGTAAATTACATGTTCCTGACTATTATGCTTTTTGTAAAAACGGCAGAAAATTGCCAAACGGCCATGCATCAAGGTACAGATCTGACTGTTGTTTTATTATTATGACAGCTACTAGTAAATCACAATGTTTTTGACACATAGCTAGATTTTTGACAAAGGTTGACATGAAAACAAAAGGGGATTTCAAATGGGAATTGCCATATGCCTGCTCAAGACTCCTAAACCACTCCTTAAAGGCCCTATAAGAGAGGCTAGATTTGGGAGGAGAGAGAAGGGTGACTGTCCAATCCTGGTTGTGGGAATTCTTGCAGGCATCACCCAATATTGAAATCGTGATGGTGTCATCATTGGTATAAAAAGTGGATGCACTATGAGAAAGAGAGGACTGATGAAAATGACCATCCGACAGCTGCAAGGAAACACCCGAGGAGATTTCTGAGATCTGAGTCAAGCTGTCGACTGCTAGGGAGGTGCAAAATGGTATAGATCCTTAGCCTATTTAACTAAAAATATTTATTTAATTCATTTCCCTTGGCAGAACACTGCAGGGTGATTTTTGTTAAAATTCGAAATTAACAAAGCTCATTCCAAGTATGCACTGAAATCTATAGACTGTAATTTAATTGGGTAATCGCGGATTGGTCCAGCTTCCCCAACACATGCCTTTAAGTGGGGGGGAGGGGGGCATGATATCCATAATTCCACAATCATCCCAATTTTTTCTGTCCAGCTTCCCCAACACAGGCCTTTAAGTGGAGGGGGATTGAAATCCAAAATTCTCAAATCATCCCAATTCTTTCTGTCCAGCTTCCCCAATAAAGGCCTTTAAGTGGAGGGAGTCTGAAATCCAAAATTCCACAATCATTCCAAATCACCCTGGGTTTATTTCAAAGCAATAGTGTGTATGAAATAATACATTTGTACAAATCTGTAAACCCAACTGATAGGGCCTCAATGCGAGCCGGGCGGAATGGGTTTAACGGCGCCGGTAAAGGTGCCGGCGCCGTTAAACCCATTCTGCCCTATTACGAGGTCCCCTCGCAGGACCCGCTCTGGACGTCTGGTCAGACCAGACGTCCTTTGCAGGTCCCGCGAGGGGACCAGGGAGCTAACAGGCCTGTTATTAACGGACCCGTTGTTAGCTCCCTCCCCATTCCTATTGAGCCCTATGGAGGCTTGAATGGGAATGGGGAAGGTCCGGGTCTGGGTTCCCTGAATGGGGAAATACCGGGCCCTCCAAAGTCGGAATGGCCCGGTATTTCTCCATTCAGGGACCACGGACCCAGGCCCGAGTTTGGAGGCAGCCATGCCCTTATTAAGGGCATGGCTGCCTCCAAACTCGTAATGAGGCCCCTAGTCTTTTAAGCGCGCAGGAAAATCGAAATTGCATAGCACGGCGGGCCATGAAACACATAGGAAATTCCTACAAAATAACTACCCTAGGTACACTTCCTTCTGAAAACTGGTTACGGTCTTCAGATTGGTGGGGGATGGACGAGAATAATGCCAGAGATCATGCAGGAAGTGGGCACTTTAGGTCCTTCAAGCAAGCTGCAGAGTCTCCATGAGGCAGCGGGGTGATCTCTGTGCAGGGGCGCTGAGTATGCAGGTGCTCCACGTCCACCGCCCGCCCGGGAAAGGCCATCTGTGCGAAAGTCCCTATGCTTACAGTGGGATGTCCTGAAATGTTGCCCACCGGGTCCCCTTATCCCTCTCCCCAGGAAAACCAAAAGTCTACTCCCCTGTCTCTGTGTGCATACCACAGCAGAGAAAGGGGCCCAATGAGAGTCGAAGTTAAGCTCCTTTTGAAGCCACCCTGCCCCGTCATGCCCCTGATGGGTGGTTATGAGAGGTATTAAAGCAGAGGGAGTGGACAGTAACCTGATGGCACCAGCAAGTTAACACCTACCTTTGAATGTAGTCCATCCAAAGCATGGATACATTCAGTATTAGGTTTCACTGATACAGTGTGCCTGCAAGGGGGTGACAACAGGGCCCCTTGCAAGGCTATTGCAGATAGTGAGGCCTGGGGAAGTGTGCCCCCCCCCCACCCCCGGCCCTGGGTATGAATAGCACGTGATGTGCATAGCTGGGTGTATGGCAACGCCTATCCTTTTCTAGAAATATAACTTGATCTGGTATCGTGGTTCACCCTCTTTGTATCTTCCCATCTCTTGAAACACTTGTGTATAGGCGCGTTATAAATGCCATATCATATCATATCTTTCTTCCTACCCTCTCCTCTACCCCATAGCTCTCTGCTTACACAGAACATATTAAGGGCGCGTATGTCTATTCTGAATTACATGTGAAATCAAGCTAGCCCCTCCCGCTACGACCAATGGCTTCGTCGTTTTTGTTTTTCCTCACAGTTGTTGCGTGTTTAGCTGCGGCCGTTATTTTGTCCGTTTCTAGGACCGGCTGCCATGGCTTCCTTCGTCTGTCTCTCGAAAGGCTCGTGCACAGGACAGTCCATGGTTTCCAGTGGGGACAGGCCCATGTAAGACGCGGCCAGTGGGCGTGTTGCTCCGCGCATGCGGAGAGGCTCGTGCACACAGGCCTGTCGTCCATTGTCCTCTCGGACAAGCTCCTGTGAGAAGAAGCTGCCGCGCAGTCGTCCTTCTTTAGTGTCGATGGCTTTGTGATGCTGAGAAAGGTGCTGTCTGTGACAGGAGACCTGCGGGCCACGCGCAAAGTCAGGCACGCGCACTAAGCGGAGACAACGCCCTGCACGCGCCCGGCTCCCGGTGCTGATGCTGCAGAGATGCGGCAGCCTTTCACGGCAGGCCGCCTCTGATTGGCCGAGAGAGTGCGAGACGTCATGCGCCCTTGCAGACCCAGCCGAGTATATAAGACAATGGGAGGGGAGCAGCCCACCTTCTGCACCGCATAGCACCCAAGACGCACCTACCCCCCACCGCCCAGGCACAATGAGGGAGATCGTGCACATCCAGGCCGGCCAGTGCGGCAACCAGATCGGGGCCAAGGTAAAGCTGCAGGGGTGGAGAATGAGGCGTGCAGTGCTAGGGAGCGAGACATGCGGCGCTATAGGGGCGACTGGCGGGCGTCACATGCAGTGCTAGAGAGAGAGACCTGCGGTGCTGTCGGGGTGAGCCATGCAGTGTTGTAGACTGCATGGCATAGACTGCTAGGGAGAGGCGTGCGGTGCTAGAGGAATGAGACATGCAGCGCTATAGGGGCGAGACGTGCATGCAGTGCTAGAAAGAGACCTGCAGTGCGGTTGGGGTGAGACATGCAGTGCTAGAGAGAGAGAGACATACAGTGCTGTTGGGATCAGACATGCAGTGTTGTAGAGGCCTGGCATAGACTGCTAGGGAGAGAGGCGTGCGGTGCTAGAGGAATGAGACATGCAGCGCTATAGGGGCGACTGGCGAGACGTCACATGCAGTGCTGTCGAGGGGGAGACATGCAGTGCTAGAGAGAGACCTGCAGTGCTGTTGGGGGGGGGGCATGCAGTGTTGTAGAGGCCTGGCATGGACTGCTAGGGAGAGATGCGTGCGGTGCTAGAGGAATGAGACATGCAGCGCTATAGGGGCGACTGGCGAGACGTCACATGCACTGCTAGAGAGAGACCTGCGGTGCTGTTGGGGTGAGACATGCAGTGATAGAGAGAGACGTGCAGTGCTGTTGGGGTGAGACATGCAGTGCTAGAGAGACATACAGTGCTGTTGGGATAAGACATGCAGTGTTGTAGAGGCCTGCAATGGACTGCTAGGGAGAGAGGCGTGCGGTGCTAGAGGAATGAGACATGCAGCGCTATAGGGGCGACTGGCGAGACGTCACATGCAGTGCTGCCGAGGGGGAGAAATGCAGTGCTAGAGAGAGACGTGCAGTGCTGTTGGGGTGAGACATGCAGTGCTGTTGGGATGAGACACGCAGTGCTAGAGAGAGACCTGCAGTGCTGTTGGGATGAGACACGCAGAGTTGTAGAGGCCTGGCATCGACCGCTAGGGAGCTAGGCGTGCGTTGCTAGAGGAATGAGACATGCAGCGCTATAGGGGCGACTGGCGAGACGTCACATGCAGTGCTAGAAAGAGACCTGCAGTGCTGTTGGGTTGAGACATGCAGTGCTGTAGAGGCCAGACATGGACTGCTAGGGAGCGAGACATGCAGTGTAGTAGAGACCTGACGTGCAGTGATATATGGGGAGACATGCAGTGCTCTAGGCTCGAAACATGCAGTGTAGCCGAGGCCTGACATGCAGTGCTATAGGGGATGCACACACGGTGCTGTGGGGGCGAGAAATGCAATGCCAGGGAGTGAGACGTGCAGTGTTGAAGGATCCAGCCATGCAGTGCTCCAGTGCGAGTCATGGGGTGATATAGGGCCGAGACTTGCAGTCCTGTGGAGGCCAGAAATGGCAGTACCGAAGGCGTGGAGCGTGCACTGCTTAAGCGGCGACACTTGCTGCTTACTAATGAGAAATGCGCGGCTTGGGTTTAGACGATGCATGCAAAAAAAAAAAACTACAGGTGTGAGACATGCCAGCCATGTACGTGAAAACGTCAGGTGTGTGTGTGGGGGGGCAGGGGGAGGTTCTGGTACTCATCAATCTCTGGTTTCTTGAAGGCGGCGGTTCTGCGTCTGGCTGGTGACCCCTCTGGGGTGTGGGGGCAGGGATCCCTGTCTATGAAAGGATTTTGAGGTCCAGGGGCTTGGGGTAAATCGCCCCGTTCTGGGCACAGCTGGTGAATCGTGGGGTCCTAGGGTTCATGGTCGCGCGGCTCCTGAGGTGCGTTAAGGATGCAGTGTTCTGGGGGTGGATTGCGGATCCTTGGGGTTCTGGGGCTCATTAAGGATCGCCCGGGGGACACATGGGGTTCCCAAGTCGGTCAGTAAGGCACGCGGGCGGGGGCTGATTTCACATCTCTGTGGTTGAACATTATACGCCATCTCTGGAATTCAGGCTGTGGTCCGGATGCGGAGAACAAGGGGGTCTGTGCTTCTGGGGTGGAGTAAGGTAGAGCGCCGCTGTCACCTGGTGTTCGATGATTCGCGTTGCTGGGGCCCCCCGTGGCGCTCGGTTATGCTAAGGGTCTTGTGCGGTTCAAATACGATGCTGACCTGGGGTATGCGGGGCACGGTGGGGACGGCAGCGGCCGCGCCCCCTTGGCTGCTCCGCTGGGCGTGGCCCTTGCTTTGTCTCGGTGGTGCTCTGTGCATGCCGATTTGAGAAACCCCGTAAGGATTGGGTGCGTCTGCGGCGACGCCCGGCTGCCCACCCCCCCCCCTGCGTGCCCCTCCACTCAAAGCACGGTCCTGTGGGGTTGTGTCTGGCTGCGCTGTGGAGGTTGGCGCTGTACACTTCTCGGTGAGCGGGCCCGCCCCCGGAGGCCGCGGGCTGCTGTGGTGCAGATGCCAGGCGTATGGCAGTGCCTGCTTGTGCAGACATGTCTTTGCCGCCGCAGTGATCTGAGTGGACAGGGCTCCTCCTTACACAGAATCCTCCCTGCTTCTGCCCGAGAGTGACCAATTCAACCGTCCTCCTTGCATGAAAAGCACACTGCCGGGGGACCCCAGCGCCTGGTACCCCAGATGCTGGCGAGTCAATACCCCCTACAAGTCACACCATCGAACCGTCTGTTTCCGCGACCCCACCGTTGTCCAACGATGTGTCCTGTGGCTTGTTACCGCCACCAGGTTCAGCCTGCGTTCTCGTGTACCGTGTCCTTTTCCTAGCGGAGTTCACCCAGAGAACACACTCTTCATGGCTATGCCTCATCTAATGGGTGCCCTCACTACCCACAATGCCGCGCCTTGTCTCCTGGTGCCCTCTATTCACCCACTGACCACCCATCGCCTCATGTCCAACATTCAAACGCAGACCACCCTCTACGATTGAGTGGTCTGTCTCCTGCTACCCACCATTCACATATTGGCCGCCCATCCACCGTGCTTTCAATACCTACTGGTGCACAGCATTCCCATAAAGATCACCCATCGCCAATGGCATGGCCCACATCGGTAACCAGTATTCACATACAGACCACCCATCGCCAATGGTATGACCCACATCGGTAACCGCTATTCACATACAGACCACCCATCGCCAACCGCTATTCACATACAGACCACTCATCGCCACTGGTATGACCCACATCGGTAACCGCTATTCACATGCAGACCATCCATCGCCAATGGTATGACCCACATCGGTAACCGCTATTCACGTGCAGAACACCCATCGCCAATGGCATGGCCCACATTGGCAACCGCTATTCACGTGGAAACCACTCATCGCCAATGGTATGGCCCACATCGGTAACCGCTATTCACATACAGACCACCCATCGCCAATGGTATGACCCACATCGGTAACCGCTATTCACATACAGGCCACTCATCGCCACTGGTATGACCCACATCGGTAACCGCTATTCACATGCAGACCACCCATCGCCAATGGTATGACCCACATCGGTAACCGCTATTCACATACAGACCACTCATCGCCACTGGTATGACCCACATCGGTAACCGCTATTCACATGCAGACCACCCATCGCCAATGGTATGACCCACATCGGTAACCGCTATTCACGTGCAGAACACCCATCGCCAATGCTATGGCTTAACTCTCTATCCACCAGTCCCATACATGCCTGGCATTGCCAGTGGTATGGCCTTACTGTAGTTACCAGTCATGTACAGATCCTCCCACCCCCGATTGCTCTGGCCTATCTCCTGGCATCTGCCATTCACATAGAAACCACCCATCCCAATGCTTTGGCTTGTGCCTGCGCCCACCGTTCACGTACAGACCACCCATCTCCAATGTTAAGACGTATCTCCAATATCCACCAGTCACATACCCTTCCCCAGTGCCATGGTCTATGTGTAGTATCCACCTTTCACACACAGACTAGTGATCTCCAATGCCTTACCACGTCTCTTAGTATCTCCCATTCATATACAGTTCACTCATCTCCAATGCAATGGCCTACATCTAGTATCCACCGGTCACAAACAGACCAACCAACCCCAAGGTTATGGCCTACATCTAACATCCACTGGTAACATAAAGACCACCCAACCCCAATGTTATGGCCTACATCTAGTTTCCACCGGTCACATACAGACCGCCCAACACCAATGTTATGGCCTACATCTAATATCCACCGGTCACATACAGACCACCCAACCCCAATGTTATGGCCTACATCTAACATCCACTGGTAACATAAAGACAACCCAACCCCAATGTTATGGCCTACATCTAGTATCCACCGGTCAAATACAGACCACCCAACAGCAAGGTTATGGCTTACACCTAGTATCCACTGGTCACATAAAGACCACCCAACCCCAATGTTATGGCCTACATCTACTATCCACCGTTCACATACCGCCACCCAACCCCAATGTTATGGCCTACACCTACTATCCACCGGTAACATACAGTCATATACAGATCACCCTACTATCCACTGGTCACATGGAGACTACCCATCCCTAATGTTATGGATATATCTAATATCCACCATAATGCACAGACTAGTGATCCACAGTGATTTATTCACCTTATCTACTGATATCCACCAGTCACTTGCAAACCATCCATCCTCAAGGCTTCGGCCTATATCTAGTATCCACCATTCACACACAGAAAAGAAATCCACAAATCCATGCCATGTCTCCTGTTATCTGCCGTTCACATACTCGTTCCCAATGCTATGGTGTATATCTAGTATCCACCATTCACGAACAGATCACCCATCTCCCTATGTTTTGATACCCACCAATTACATACAGACCACCCAACCCCAATGTTATGCCTACATCTAGTATCCACCATTCACAAACATAATGCCCATCTCCAATGATGTGCCCTATGTCCTGATATCCACCAGTCCCCTGCACGCCACCCATTCCCAGTGATATGACCTAAATCTACGATACACCATTACATGTGCAGACCATAGAGTCAGAATGCCGTGCCTTGCCTTATGCGAACCACCATTCACATAGAGACCACCCATCGACAATGCTATGCCCTTTCTCTCTATCCAGTAGCCATCTATTTACTGACCAGTCCTATACAGGCCACCCACCTACATTGGTGTAGCTTACTTCTAGTATCCACCAGTGCCATGCAGGCCACCCACCTACATTGGTGTAGCTTACTTGTCGTATTCACCAGTATCATAGAGACCACCCACCTGCATTGGTGTAGCTTACTTCTAGTATCCACCAGTCCCGTACAGGCCACCCACCTACATTGGTGTAGCTTACTTCTAGTATCCACCAGTCCCGTACAGGCCACCCACCTGCATTGGTGTAGCTTACTTCTAGTATCCACCAGTCCCGTACAGGCCACCCACCTGCATTGGTGTAGCTTACTTGTAGTATCCACCAGTCCCGTACAGGCCACCCACCTGCATTGGTGTAGCTTACTCCTAGTATCCACCAGTGCCATACAGGCCACCAACCTGCATTGGTGTAGTTTACTTCTAGTATCCACCAGTCCCATACAGGCCACCCACCTGCATTGGTGTAGCTTACTTCTAGTATCCACCAGTCCCATACAGGCCACCCACCTGCATTGGTGTAGCTTATTTCTAGTATCCACCAGTCACATGTAGGCCACACATCCTATTTGTTGTAACCGCCCTCCTGTTGTCCATAATGTAAGTGGCGACCACCTTCTGCCATATTAGGGCTTGTCTGTTGCTGCCACACCCGCCTTCTCCAGTGATCTGCCCTGCCCTGTATTCCTCCTATTGACGTGCAGCCCACCTTCTCTGTTGCTATGGCCTGCCTTCTGGCCCCCACATTCCCTCCAGTAACAGGGCCTTCTCTCATGTCTCGCCATCCACACACAGACCACCTAATGTTGCTCCTTTTGCAAGCATTCTGAAATGCCCTGCCGTTGTTTCGCCCCCCTCTGCCGTGTTCTGCCCCTGCATCTTCTACAATGCCTGGGCCCTGTCGCCTGGCACCCAGCCAAGTCCTGCCTCACGCCCAGGGCCGTGGAGTAGCTGCCCCGCCCCCCCTCCAGGCCCTTGCAAGGAGGGTCTGGGGTGGGCCTAGCAGGATTAAGGCTCTGTCTTGCGCTTTGGCGCAGTGGCAGCGGCGCCACACCCCGAGACTGCAGCAGAGGCCTGAGAACAAAGCCGCGAGTGAGCTCGGCGCCTCCGCGGGGCGGGAACCGTACAGCACAGCCTTAGCCCGGCTGCAGGCGCCCCAGAAGCCAGCGCGGCCCTGCTATGGACACAACATAGCAACAACGCAACAGAAAAGACGACAGAAGCTGGCATCTTCCGGGCACTATCTTTTCACTGGCTGCATCTTGCATCCCCGTCCTTGCCATGTCAGGATTTTATCAATTATTAAAGAAAGGAGGGGCGTTTTCTGAATTGTTGCAAGCTAATCAGAAATGACGCACACCTTTGCAAAGCGGTGCTGGAATATTTTCTGCAGAGTGCAATCCTAGCAGGAATGTTCACAATCATGTTAACTAGATGTTTCAGCGGTCTAGTGGGTAAATCACTCGACTGGGGTCTGGAGGACCGGGGTTCGAAGTCCGGTCTCAGGAAGTAGATCTGTTACATTAATAAGACACACCTACTTCTCTGAGACCCGGGGAACATCTGGCCCAGTGAGCCGCTGGCATTAGTGCTTAGCTTATAGCCCTGTCGGCCTTCCGTCTGTCTCTTAAGGCGTACGTAGCCCCGACATCATCCTTAGCCTCAGTCACTTCTGCCTATTCCTACCTACCCGTCTTGTGACATCAGGGTGTAGTCGCCTATCTCTTGTATACCAACATTTGCCTGTCTACTGTGCCTGTTTCCTCTTGAAATCAGGGCCTTCTCCTGCCGGGTGATTTCTCTAAACTGTCCCTTGTGGCATCAGTTACTTCTCATGTCTGTCTCTTGTGACATTGTGTACCTCTGCCTTCCCAGATCATTGCACTCCCGCCTGTCTCTCCTGACACAGGTGCCTGCTCCCTGCTGTTTCTTCTGAGTTTAGCACCTACTCCTGACCGGCTCCTGGAAAATCTATCCTCCCCTGAGCTGTCTCCTATGACATCATTGTACATTCTTGCCTGTCTCTTGTGCTAGCAATGCTGCCTTCTGGGATCAATCACTACTCCTGCCAGTCTCTTGTAATACGGATTCCTGCTCCATAATGTCTCAGTCAGGGCCCACTTCTGCCTGTCTCTGATGGCACCAGTGGCCATGTCTTGCTTGTCATGTGTTGCTATTCTGGCTCCCCCTCCCTTCTGGGAAATGCCTGATGCGTGGCTGTTGTCTGGACCTCATTGGCCCCGTTGCTGATGAGGGCGGCGAGGGGCATCGCTGGACATTACTCGCCCATACCTTTGTAGCGGCAAGGGACCCTTGGAAGGGCTGCAAGAGGGATCCACTGGTCTGACCAAGGTAGAGAAAATCGCGGGAGGAGAGCAATGGGGCACAATTCTATTCTGCCCATGTGGTCCGGGTACCCCCAATCCCCCACCTGAGGGCTGGGATCATAGCCACTTACCTTGGGGCTTAGTGGCCTGTACCACAGCACACAGGAGAAGGGGGGAGATACAATGCTTAGCCTGCATATTCCCAATGCCCAAAGTGAAAGCCCAAGTTGGCATTTCATTCAGGTCCAATATAGGGCATTGCGGCCTTATATTCTGAGAATTGTTCGCAGTAATAATTAAAATGCATCTCACAGTCTGTCGCACCAAGGGGGTAATTGTGAGTATGGTGGTAACAGTAAACGCATAGTATTTTAAATACTGATAGTTGTTAAAATGCCACCTCGTTGTGAGTTTAGCTCACGTGGGATCTTCACTGCAAGGATTATACTCAAAGTGCTGTACGGGGTCATATGGGTGATTTGCCACGTGCAGCACTTTCTGTGTACCCATCTCGTAGGTTTATTTCAAATACCCCCTGTTTTACTGTTGTCCCCATATTCATAGCAAGGCCCTGGGAGACGGGATGCGGCCAGGGCCCCCTGCCCACACAGGGCCCTTTCAGAGAGCTTCAGTGTCTGCTGCCTTCCAGCTGCAAGATACTGGCTTGGTCCCCGGGTACATCGGGGGTCAGCAATGTGGGGAGGGGGCAGCTAGACCACTGGGTATTTTGATGTTCTTGCTTTTTTAAATAGTCAACTATTCTTCTGGACACACGTCTTTCTCAAATGACCCATATTCCTGGGTTCCCCATTATAAACCCAAATCTACAAGACCCAAAATGCAAAGTGAAAACCAGGACTGGACTAGCATCTCCCTCATGGAATGGGTCATGTCGGCTCGGATGTGTCCGAAGCTGCTCGCTGTGTTCGCTCTCCACTGGATGTCAGCTGCTCCCTTTGTTGCAGACATGAAATTCTGTTCTCGGTGGTAATAAGTGCCCTTTTTCAGAAGGCAATGGGCCTGATTCGTTGGCATGACACCCCGGCGCCATCACTCACACTCGTTCATAGACACATCCAGGGCTCGAATCCTAACTAAAGAAGCATTGGCAATGCCGACAGTTTGTGTTTTTGTGTAGGTATGGAAAAGGCACTTGCCTGGCACAGCTGTAGTGGTATTAACTGGCCATTGAGGGTATAATGTGCAAAACGTTGCGTGTACCTGGGCATCTAATAGTAGCGCCTGGCAAATGCCTAATACTTATACGCATGCCAAAACTGTTGGCTTTGCCAATCCTCGTTTGTAACAGGACATCAGTTGAGGAGACACATCGTGCTTATAAATCAAGTGGCTGAAGGCAGACCTGATTAAGACATTTTTATTACACCAGTAGTGGATTTACAACTCCAATTAAGTCTTTAACTCTCAGAAGTCTGCTTAGAAAAAACACTGGCAAGTACTTTGAGTGCAACGTTTGATGGTAAGGCTTGACTAAAGTGAGCTCAAAGCTTTCCCATGAGGGGGTGTTTTGGACGGGGACAGGGAGGGGCAGGAACTGGGTGGGAATGGTCATAGGGATTAGCATGGGCAGTCAATCGGTGGGCACACAAGCAACGGATAGCTTGGGAGGATAGCTCAGGGGCAACATGCTCGCCTTGGAAGCAAGACGACACAAAGCAACACAGGTTCGATCCCGGATCCACGCTTAGAATCCTCTGGGTATTAAGTGTGTTATAAATAACCAATCACATCAAAACTCCATTCCACCCTCTTTATTAGAAATGTTATTAATGTGCGTGTTTGCTTTATTCCCAAATAGTAGTTCTTAGGTAGTATACAATTCCATGTTTGCTTATTTTCGAAAAAATCTGCAAACTTCTTGTTTTGACATCCCATCAAAGTGGTGTTTCCATATCTTTGTTCTGTTTTCTATTTTAAAGGGAACCCCTTGTCAGACTCCCTTCCGAAGATTGAAGCACGTGTCGGCTGTACTACGCACAAACGTGCTTAAATGAATAACATAGTTAGAAAACCAGGAGGTGGAAATCTCGAATTGTTGTGAATCCCTGAACTGTGTGTGACATTGGCGCAAGTGCATGGGTCGACAATTTGGAACTATACTTTGTTTTGGAGACTTAGAGGTCGAGTCTTGTAGCCGACATGAGCCTTAGCATAGGCAACCACCCCGCTATAAGGATGCACGTATAATTTAAGAATAGCGAACTAAACTGAAGTGTGCTAGAAGCTCTGACTGGCTGTAACCCACGACTTTGGACATAATCAAACAACACCTCCAGGCTGTGTGTCCCTCCTCATATGTCGTCCCTCCCCAGCTGTACTCCAATGCAGTAGTTTCGGCTTATATGCAAGTGACACCTAATAGCCCAGACTAAAAAGTGTGGGGACTGTGACCTAATAGCCCAGACTAAAAAGTGGGGGGACTGTGACGCACGCATTGGGAAGCGACGTCACAGAAGTGAACATAGGAGGCATTTAATGGTGTCTTGCTTCAGACCACATCTGGTGTTGTGGCTAAGCATGTCGCTTCAGTCGCGCGACCCAGGTTCGAGTCCCAGACGCGTAGCTGCAGACTTCAAGTGTGTGTAGAAAAGGGTCGTTTTTTTAAAAATGCCTTAAAAACACATAAGGGCAGCGTCCGCCCTCTCTCCATGCCTGACATCAGGTCTTGTGTCTGACTGTATGTCCTTGGCTCTGGCAGACCTCAGCAGAGTTGTGAGGACCATGAAAGTACCAGATGCTGGCACAAATGCGCTTGTGTTGTTGCGTCACCTAGTGCAACTGGGTCTCGTAAAGCAGGGTTTGTCTCATTGGGGCGGCTTCTTGGCGCTACTTGTGGAAAACATTATCGAGTAGGAAGTGATGGAAGCTCTAAAGATCACTTCGCCTGTTGGTGGGTTGTTACAGTATGACCCAGAAACTGGCATCTACCACTGGGTCTCGGGAGGATTGCTCAGGGGCAACGTGCTCGACTTAGGTTCGGTCCCCGGGTCCGCGCTTAGAAACCTCTGGGTATTACGCACATTTTAAATTGCCAATTATAATTAATAATTTGGCAAGTATTTGTTTGAGGCCCTTCTGAGGTGATGCTACATGAAGAGGCGTCTGACTCTAGGGGCGTTTTTGTGGAGGGGCGCCTGCTACCTTTTTTGTATTTTTGGAAGGAACTTGGGGTTGGTTACCCTAAGTTACCTGGAGGAACCCAGACGTGGACTCCCTGCTCACTGTGCTCAGCGAGGCTCAGCTTCACCTCACTGATGAGGCCCAACAAGGCTGAAACGCGTGTCTGGTGTTGCTGTTGGTACTCTTGTTCAGAGAGGAATTGCCATGGCATTTCGGTGCTGGACTGCCCATGTGGGCGGCACAAAGACTGATATGAAAATGGCCCCTCCTTTGTGGAAAGTCTAATGAGCAAAAAACGATGGCTGCGGACTCTCAAAGTGGGAAAAAAAACCAAAGAAGAGGTTATCATGCCATGTTCTTTCTAGAGAGGGGCGCCTGCCACCTTTTTTTGTATTTTTACAAGGAACTTGGGGTTGGTCACCCTAAGTTACCTGGAGGAACCCAGACGTGGACTCCCTGCTCACTGTGCTCAGAGAGGCACAGCTCCACCTCACTGATGAGGCCCAACAAGGCTGAAACGCGTGTTTGGGGTTGCTGTTGGTACTCTGGGGTTGCTGTTGGTGCTCTTGTTCAGAGAGGAATTGCCTAGCATTTCTGTGCTGGACTGCCCCTGGGCGGGACAAAGACTGATATGAAAATGGCCCTTCCTTTGTGGAAAGTCTGATGAGCAAAAACCGATGGCTGCGGACTCTCAAAGTGGGAAAAAAAACAAAGAAGAGGTTATCATGCCATGTTCTTTCTAGAGAGGGGCGCCTGCCACCTTTTTTTGCGTTTTTGTGGGGGTTGAGGAGGGAATGCAAGGAAGAAGAGGTAACCCCCTTTGTGCTTCAGTTGTTGTCTGCAGGGGTGTGGGATGGGCGTGGCCTCTTATCCGCCATGCTGCAGGGGGGGCATAGATGTATTGTGTCCGTGAAAGCCACACCTTGCCTCTCGCTGCTCAGACGTCATCTGCTTGTCTGCCAATCGGTTTACGGGAAGCTTGGGGGGAGCGGGAGGCGCGATGTGACAGTTGGTAATCACCGCCCCCGGGGTCCGCCACGCTGCAGGTGACTCATGGCGGTAGCGGGGGGGCCAGGGTGACATCATGCGTCTTGGGGGGGGGGCCTCTCCAGCCATTAGGTTCTCCCCTCAGGCGAGTCGCAATCTGCCCCTTAGCCCCCCCCCCCCTCCTCTGCCCAGCTCAGTGCCGCCCCATCCCCCCCATCCGCAAACCTCCAACCCCGAGACAGGCACAGCTTTGTGTGTTTCACAAAGGCACGGTGGGAGGCGGATGGGGGTCAGCGGTATAGAAGGGGCGGGGGAAGGGGGAGTCAGCAACCTGCTGTTGTGTTAAATATCACACCCATTCAATCGAGGCTTCAGTGCGGGCAAACGCACGGGTCGTCGCTCAGAATTAGTGTATACTGGCGCGTGCGTGCGTGCGTGTGTGTGTATTTCCATGTTGGATGAGCAGGACCATTAGTTGATAAGAGCACCTGGTGTTTACTATGACACATCTACGGTCCATATTGTATATGAGTTTTGCATTTTAAAAAGCAAGTTGGCTGATCCTATCTGCCCATCCTGTGTGCTGGTACCTCGGGCAGATGCAGTACAACGGGGGATTAACGATGTCCGAACACACCCACCCTCCTGGGCGATGCTGCACCAACCAGGGACTTCAGGGGGACGAGAAAGTACAGGGGTCTCACAGGGCGGGGCTTAACTACTTGATCGGGAAGCAAAAGGGAGAAATGGTGTCATATTTTTAAGAGTTCAAAGGGAGAGGCGGCGCATTGCTAGCATTCACTTTGCTGCACCCACCTTTCCTTTTGTTTCATAATCTGTGGCACCAACCCCTGCAGGCAGCCCTTTCACCCATCGTCACGAAGGAGCAATGGATCTTGTAAAAAAAAACTTGTTTGGCCTATTGTTAGGTGTCCCTAGCGACACCTATAAACTGAAAGTATTGCATTAGAGCACAGATAATGAATAATGGCGGATGAGGAGGGGCACACAGCTTCTAGGTGTTGTTTGGTTATTGGCCCACCCATTGACTGCCCACGGCCATGCTAGTCCCTATGGCCATTCCCACCCACTTCCTGCCCCTCCCCACCCAAAACACCTCCTCATAGTGCTCTTTGTGCCCGCTTTACTCAAGCTTTACCATCAAACTGTGCGCTCAAACTGCCTTCCAGTGTTTTTTTTCAAAACAGTGTTCTGGAAGTTAATGACTTAATTGTGCCGTAAGCCTGCTACCCGTGTAATAAACATGTCCCGACCAGGTCTGCCTTCAGCCACTCGATGTGCCCTTCACTAAATCCTGTTAAAAACAAGCATTGGGAAAGCCAACAGTTTTGGCTTGTCTATGAGTATTAGGCATTTGCCAGGCACTGCTATTATGTGCCCGGGCACTCGCAACCATTTTGCACCTACTACCATCAATGGCCAGTTTATACCTCTACGGAGGTACCTGGCAAGTGCCTTACCCAAGCCTGCATAACAGCCCAAACTGTTGGCATTGCCAAAGCTTGTTTGGTTTGTTCTGATTGTTTACATACGAATGAAGCAAGGGAATACGTTTGTTGTTTTCGATCAGGATAATACAGAAAGAGAATGAGTTTGTTCATTTATATTTTCAGTGTGCTTGCTTTTATTTAAATGATGAAGGAAGGCGTTGCTCTTGAGAAGACACATTGAATTCATGAATAAAAATCACTTTTTTGTGCAAATACTCCAGTAAGTTTAGGGCCAGTGCATGCTTCATAAGAGAACATGGCTAGTTTACCCCACATCAAATATGTTGTATCTGTGCCCTTTACTCTGTTCAGGAGGTAACACCTCCTCAGTAGCCTCGGCCTTAGCCCCGTATACACGAGAGGCCCGCGCCCGCTCCTCGTCACCCCCGCCCCCGCGTCCCCTTCTCCCCAAAGCCTGTAATTGAAGCACCTGCTGCTGGAGAGGGCGCCCTGGGCTGGCTAATCACCCTGTCTCCAGGGGGCCAGCTGCGCCTGCCTGATTACAGGCTGTGGGCACAGATTGTTTCAGCAACACAATGTTTCCGCTCAGTCCCCGTGGGGGCGGAGCGAGAAATCCCTGCGGCGGAGGGATACGGTGCTGAGAGGGAGCAGAGAAGGAGCTCAAACCAATGCATCCAGGCAGGCAGACTTTGACTGTGGGGAATGGCCGCCAGCTAATTTCCTGCATGTACACACCTACCCTTAATTAGTCTCTAGCTTTACTCTTGTTTGCACAAACACCAGCAAAGTTATGGCAGGTTTAAAAGGCTTGGGGGAAAAGAATCGTCCACCTCAAATGTGAAAGCAGAATGAGCCATTCCCAGCAAGTCACACACATCAGAGCACCACGCCATAACCATCGCTGGAAGGTCACCTCCAGCTCAGAGCTTGATGGGCAGTGCATTCTGGGTATGCAAATTAGTTCAAATGGCAAGCCTTTGCTCCAGGGGAATGTCTTTCTCTATTGCAATTTTGAACCCAAGACACAGAGTTCTCACGATTCAGGCGGCTACTATATGCATATGTTACTCTCATCAGTGTAGTGTTCCTCCAATGTGGCTACTGCCAGAGATTATGAAACAGATTTACATAACTACCAATTGCTCCCTGTCATAAATCGCACATTAGCAGGTAAGATAGCTCAGCAGGTTAAGTACTTGTTGTTGTTATCTGTTTGATCTGCAGATGGCAGTTTGAAATCCCACCAACGTCAGCTCAGCCTCTAATCCTTCTGAGGTCGATAAAGTGAGTACCAATTTCGATTGGTTAATAAATAATATTGTATATAACATGCTTAGGATAAAAGGCTCCATAAATAACTTACTATTCTGTAGTTCCTAGCTTTTTTGCTACCGCATTTTGCCCGCCAGGATTTGTAGCTCTTTACTCACAACAGGAACAGTGCCAGAATCAAGTTCGGAATGGAACACAAAAAAGACCTTGCCACCGAAATAAAAGTGTCTCTCACATTTGCAAGACGCAGTTTCTCCGTTTATTTCAAGCCGGTAACATTGGCCAGAAATACCAGCTACAAAGTCAATTAAGTCATCACGTCTGGCATTGCATACATGGAAACATTATTCATTCCATTCGGGAGACGTCCTCGGTTTAATTTGGCATTCTTGTCCTGGATTTCCCTATTATAAACCCGTTGTGTATCAACGAAATCAAATTAAAATTAAAAAAAATTATAAAGCGAAGACCACAAGTCCCAAAATGCAAGGTTAAAACTAGGCCTGGACTAGTGTCTCCCTAGGAATGGACGTCAGCGTTCCCCTATTCTCTAATAGGCCGGTCCAAGCCTGCGCAGAATGCACACTGCTGTTGGCTGCAAAACCAGGACTGGTTGAAAGAGTCGCCCATGATTACACGTACGGAGGCTCTCTGCAGCTGTGCATTTGTTAGGCCCGAGCTGAAGCGCGGACAGGGGTGTCCTGTGGCTAATGTACCCCCACAGCAGCTCTTAGAATGGGGGTGGCGGCCCAGCTGGTGTATCTGACCCTTCCCTGGGAGGGGTGCAGATTGGTTGGTGCTGGGAGGGAGACGAATACTGCTGCACCTGTAGATGTAACTCTGAGGTGGGGGGCAGAGCAGTATCCAGTACAGAGCAGGACATTTTGGCGCCGCCAGTTCGGCGTGGACGTTTCACCGCAGGAGCTGGTTTGGCGTTTCCTTTTCAGCGCGGCCACTTCGGCACATTTTTAATTAACATTGCACTTTTCACAGTGCACTTTTAATAAAATAAATAAAAAAATATTGAATTAGGCCTGTCGCGAACCCTGCCTGCAAGGCTGGGTGACTGCTCAGACTTATATTAAGCTATGCAAGCGTTCCTAATGGCCCATGTTAATGTAAGTAACTGGTGCAACTGAAACTGTAAAAATCTCCATAGACCAGTGGTTAGCTCTTCGGGCTCGCATCCCTGCAGGCCAGGGACGAGATAGCATCTGTTTTTCTATTTTTTTTAATTAAAAAATCTCGCTTCGGCGCCGAATCATGCTGGTGCCAAAAGATGCCAGCGCCAGACCTGTCGCGCCTACAGGCCGCGCCGAAGAGGGGTTTATACTGCTCCTGTAATGTGAAGGCAGACAAGGCCTTGGGGAGAGGGGGCAGACTTCCCAATCGGCAATTAGACAGATCCGCTCGTCTCGCCAGGCGCTTCCATGTCTTTGTCTGGCCCGGAGCCACGAGGGATTATATCCCCCCTCATTGTAGACACACTTAACACAATGTGCAGTGGGCGCTGGTATCGCTGGTCTCCTTGTCTGCTGGCTTCATCTGCCTTTAACAAACTGCTATTTGTTTTCTGAACCTCAGAAGGAGGGGCGGAGGAGGCAGCCAGCCTTCTTGGGGCTGTAACTCCAGGTTGCCCAGGAATCTCTGCCAAGGAGGCTTAACACACCAAGCTAACTGACAAGGGACAAATCCGTAATGGCCCAACAGGTGTAGCGAGTGTTGTATTCAACTTCCCAGCTGATGCGTCGGCGGGAAGGAAATAAGGCAGGGCTGTGGTCATGAAGGCCCTGCTGCGCAGCGCGCGCTGAATGAAGGACACGGACACCTGTCTGTGCTGTGAAGAGCCCGGAACTGTCCTCGCAGAGTGGGGGCAGGGCTTTTATTCAGGATGCCTTACGTCACCACGTAGCGGGACGTAAAGCGTACATAACATTCCTCCTTTTTTCCAAACAAAACATTAAACAACCTGGCCTGTGCCTAAACTGTGATAAAACGGTGTGTTCCAATAGCGCTATATGTTGTGGTACTACCACTCTTAGTCTTTTGGTCTTTCTGGAGGTTTAGGTGCAGTTTTAAGGGCATACCGCCCACCTCTGGGGGCTGTCCCCTGACTCATATTCAGTTGCGGCTCACCTTCGTTATTCGAGTGGGCCTCCTCTGGTTCGCTCGGCAGCTCATCCGTTCCACAGTTCATGGCCGCTTCCCCTCCCGGATGATGGTACGCATCCTCGATTTGCATATCTGTCTCTTCCGAGGGTTGTTGGTCTCCATCGGTCCACAGTTGTCGTGGCACCTGCTTGAACCATGAGGCGTTCCTGGTGATCTGTTGTTGGCCCCTTGTGGCTGTTATCATGGTACCACGCCTCTGGGTGATGGTCCATGGGACACAGTCGTACTGGGTGTCCAGCTTTGATTTGGATGCGTTTCGCACCACAATTACGTGATCACCAACCCAGTGTTTGGACTGCCTGGCGTGTCTCTTGATGCTCATGCGTTAGTTCGCCGCAGTTCTTCTTCAGTGGGTGCGCTCCTCGTCGTAGGTGTCTGCACCCCTGCTCGGGTGGTGTGGGATGGATGAGTTTATGATGGTTCCATACATGACGTCTGCTGGGGGTAGACCCGTGGTGCTGTGGGGTGTCACCCTGTAGTTTCTTAGGAACCTGTATAAGTCCACCCTCCAGGGGCATGAATTAGCTTGGGATAGGCGTAGTACTTTGTTTATGGTGCGCATAAATCTCTCTACATCTCCGTTGGCTTGTGACCATCTCGGCATGATGTGGTGGTATTGAATGTTGAGATCGGCTAGGCACCTTTTGAGTTCTTCCCCTTGGAAGTGGAGCCCATTGTCGCTGTGGATGCATCGCGGGAGGCCATGGGTGGCGAACATCTTTTCCAGAGCCGGTATCACCATCTCTGCTGCTGTGGATGATACAATCTCAACTTCTGGGTATCTTGAGTGGTCATCCACGGCTACTAACAGGTACGTGCCCTCTTGGATTTTGCAAAAGTCGATACTAATGGCGTCCCATCTCGAGTATCCTCGCTCTGCCACCTGTATTGGTTCCGGATCGGGTGGTGCACTCGTGATTTGACATGGAAGGCATGTTGTGATAAGTTGTTCCACTTTGTCGTCGATATGGGGGAACCATACACGGTGTCTGATTCTGGCTTTGGTCCTTACTCTGCCTTGGTGGCCCTCGTGCGCCAGCGCTATGATTCTGTTCTGTAGACTTGGGGGGGTGACTATTCAAGTCCCTCTTAGTATAAGTCCGTCCTCGGTGATGGACAGGTCTTGCCTTATTGTGAACATTCCTGCGAGAAACTCTTTGGCCTCAGCTGTGCGATTATGTACGTTCTGAAGGAAGGATCTCCACTCGCCTGAGATGATCGAGTCTTTGACCAGGTCACAACATGGGGTCAGTTTGGGTCACCTCCACAATGTCTTCGATGCCGACCGATTTGGGCTTCATTGCGCGGACGATGTGGCAGATGTGTTCCTCGGTTTCTTCGGCCACGTGTACTTCCCCTGGCGTGGCTGCTCTCGGGTGCCTGGAAAGGAAATCCGCTGGGTTGCTGCTGCCCGGTTGGTATGCCAAATCGAATTCGTATTGCTGTAGATGTATCAGCCACTTCCCTATTCTGGCAGGAGGGTGTGATGAGGAGCCTGTGAATATGGGAATGAGGGGTTTGTGGTCTGTGTATGCCTTGAACTTGCGGCCGTAAAGGTACCAGTGAAAATGGCGACATCCCCACAGTACTGCAATGGCCTCCTTTTCTATGTGTGAGTACTGTTGCTCTGTCAGGGTCAGGGCGCGGGACGTATAAGCGATTGGCATCGATTCTCCAGTGTAAGCCACTTGGACTAGGATCGCCCCAAGGCCAACAGGGCTGGCGTCGACGTATAGCTCGGTTGACAGTGTGGGATCGTAATAAGCCATGGTGGTGTCGGCCGAAAGAGATACTTGTTTGTTCTAATGCTTCCTGGCAGGTGGGTCTCCAGGCCCATTTTGTGCTGGCCTTGGTGAGTTCTCTCAGTGGCTCGGACATGGTAGCCAGGTTGGGGATGAATCTCCCACAGTATGTTGCCATCCCTAGAAAACTTCGTACCTCGGTTGGTGTGGTCAGAGGAGAGGCCGCCCGTATGTCTGCCACTTTTTGCGGGTCAGCTGATATTCCTGCACTGTTAAACACATACCTGAAAAATGAGATCTCCTCCTTCAGGAATTCGCATTTGTCTTTGTGGATCGTTAGGCCTGCGCTCACTAGCCTGCTGATTAACAAGTCAAGGCGACGTATATGCTCTTCCCTCTCACTGGCGTGTATGAGAATGTCGTCGCTGATGTTGAGTACCCCCGGGATGCCACGTATCACCTCCTGGATTGCCTGCTGGAAGACTTCGGCTGCTGATGAGATGCCGAAGCTGAGTCATTTGTAGCGGCACAGGCCTAGGTGCGTGGAAAATGTTGTAATGTATCTAGAATCCCGGTGGAGTTTCAGTTGGTGATATCCAGCATTGAGGTCGACTTTGGAGAAGAAGTTTGATCTGGTGAGATCCGTTATGATCTCGTCGAGTGTGGGGGTGATGTGTCACTCCCGTTTAATTGCTGCATTGGGGAGGCACATGTCTATGCAGATTCTCACCTTTCAGGGTTGTTTTGGTTTCTTGGTTACAACGATGGGCGACACCCACAGTGTTGGTCCCGCTACTTCTTCGATGATGCCCACTTTCTCGAGTGCCCGCAGCTCCTTCTCGACTTGATCTCTTATGTGGAATGCTGTTCGTCTGTGGCGCACTGCTCGAGGTTGTACGGATCCATCGATGTGCATTTTGATGGCCTTCCCTTTTAGGCATCCAATGCCTTTGAGGAGGCTTGGGTATTTTTATCGAGGAGGCTGGTGATGTCCGTTTGGGCAGCTACGTCACATATGAAACTTATGAGTCCCAGGTCTTCTGCCGCGTCACCACTCAAGAGCATTCAATGCCTGCGTTTACGACATATATTTTTGATTGCACTGTTCTGTCGCCTCTGCTGAGTGATGTTCGAAAGCATCCCACAATTGGTAGAGGGGTCTCACACCCATAGGCGAATAGTAGTGTGTCTGTCTGTTTTAGGACTGGTGGGGGCGCAGTTTCTTGAACGTGGTCATGGGCATGACGTTAGCTGATGCCCCAGTGTCTATCGTCATCTGGGTTTCTTGGCCTTGAATGGTCACTTGGCATCTACGTCTCCTCTGTTTTTTCGTGGGCGTTGTGCCTCTGTGGTCGAGTGCTGATACCAGGTATACCTTTCTCCCCTTCTTCCATCATGCGTTTTCTGCTTCCTTTTGTGACTCGTCACCACCATTGCCTTCCTCCTCGGTCGATGAGTTGGTCATTTCAACCCGGCGGGCACTGGCTTGTTTCTTTTTTTTTCACGGGGCTCTTGTCTTGATGTGTTTTGGGTTGTTGGGGTGAGCCTGACGATTTGCAGACCTTTGCATAGTGGTCCTTTCGGCCGCATGCCCCGCACGTGGTGCCTTGAGCTGGGCAATTTCGTCTCCCGTGGCATGTTCCTCCGCACCAACCACATTCATGCGGTCCTGGAATTCTCGATTGCCACCCGGGTGTGGTGTTGGTGCCACCGGGCTCGTCTCTCGGCTGTTGGCGGTTCGTGATTTGTGCTATCAATGCCGCCGTCGATTGGAGTTTCTGCAGGGTATTGCTCATGTGCGCTGCCCTGACATGCGATAGCTCCCTGTGGCGTCCGTATTATAGGATCTTGGCTAGGGAGATGCCCTTTTCACTTAACACCATCCTGCGCAGTTTCTGAGTTTCCTGAGCTTTGTATGGTAAGCGTCAAGTGTCTCGTCTTCCAGCTGGATGGTGGTCCAGAAAATGAACGTTTCATAGGCCAGGTTTAGTTGAGGCATGAAGTGGGCTGTGAGAGCGTCTTTGGATTGCTGGTAGACGTCCGAGCCATCTGCGATTACAAGCGAGTTGAATATGCGCAACACTTCGTCACCCACATTGAGTAGAAGGTGCAACCTCATTTTCTTAGGCGTGGTGACATCCTTACAATCCATGCCATCTCTAATTTTTGTATCCACAACTGCCACCGGGGGCCAACTGACGAAGGATCAGTGTAAGGTTCAAAAGGACCGAACGCCATTGTTGTTCCTCCCTGCGACCGCGTGTGTGGGAGATAGGGTGGCTGCGAGTCTTGAAGACGTGCTGGGCCTAGGAGTAGTCAGACCAGTTGCCATTGTGAGTAGATGTGATGGCCGATGTGGGCAGGCTTGTGCTGAGTTCCCCTCACCTCAGATTCTGGTAGATTCCTCTTCTCCAATGTGTCTTTGGCAGCTTGTAGAATTGCAGCTTGGCACCAGTGTAGGGTGGCAGGAGGCAAACACGAGGCTTCTGCTGTGTCTTCACGTGGTGTCCTTCTGTGGTTGATAGTGTCCAGCGTGGTTGGACAGGCCCCTGATGGTTGATGGGGGCGGATTGAGGGAAAAATGGAAAGATAAAAAAGGGTTTTTTTTTTCTGGTGGGGGATGGGCCCCCCACCGTGCTCCCAAAAATGTTTCCCATGTCGAAGCCTGGTTGTGTGGGCGTCGCGTGTGTCACGCGATCCGTTCACTCGTCGCCAGTGTTGTATTCTGCTTCCCAGCCGATGCGTCGGCGGGAAGGAGATAAGGTTGGGCTGTGGTCATGAAGGCCCTGCTGCGCAGCGCGCGCTGAACGAGGGACACGGACACCTGTCTGTGCTGTGCAGAGCCCGGAACTGCCCTCGCGGAGCGGGGGCGGGGCTTTAATTCAGGGTGCCTTACATCACCGGGTAGCGGGACGTAAGGCGTACATAACAGCGAGCAAAGGCGGCGAAAAGTCGCGTTGGCACAAAGTTCATAAGACGTCTTAACGACCACCCACTCACTAGAAAAGAGGAAAACTTTAAGGCTGTGTCTAACAAAATGTGATTGGTGACGTAGCAAATAGAAAGACGAAAACAATGCAACAGTTTGAACTCTAAGACTGGAAATGGGCGGCCGTCCGTGCCCCAGTAGGAGAGAACCGGATAGAGAACCAAGAGAGCGGAAGTGAAGGGAAGGGAAGCGGCCATGGGGGTTAAGCAAAATGCTTTGCGTTTTATCGAGCGCTGGACTCGCGCTGAGAACAATTGGCAACGAAGAGGGCACTCTTTGCCTGTTGTGTGGCACTGCTTGGACATCGCTGTGAACGCGGAAGCAGGCAGTTCGCGAGGCTCGGTTGTAGTCCCTTTTTTGAACTACACGGTGGGATGGCGATGACGAGAGAGAAAGAGAAGAGCCCCGCAAAGGAGCTTCACGAAGAAAAAAACTGGAGCTGAACTGTCCCCCAGATCTGCAACAGAAGAGGGCGTAGGACTTGCCCCATATGACTCGTGTAAGAGAGTAGACGACCAGTTCCATGTGTAGCAGGTGCAGCAACACGTCGCGCGCTTCTGCCTTTCTCCAGAATGTTCTGTCCGAGGGACTGGAGGTTGCCAGGATTCCGAGAGGCAGCCCCTATTGGAGGAAAGCCCTTGGTCTTCTAGGCGGATTCTCAGGGGACATGGTGAGGAGGGGATCCTTTGGGGCGCATTTTCAGGAGTGCTAGATAGGGCATGGACATTTTGTGGCAAATCTCTAGTGACAGAGTCAGCACATATGGCGCTTGTGAAGATGTCTGGGAAGGCCGATGAGAACTGCCAATGCGTGTTAAATTTAGGTGACGATGACCATGACCGCAATATTGGCGCAATAATAAGAATTGCGCCTAGCGCCTCTATTTCACAGCATCCCCATTTGGAATCCTGACTGCCCTCTAACAGGTTGCAGTTCAAAACCTTTAAGCCAGGCCCAGCTACAGGCCACTTGTGTTCTGTGCACACGGAGAGGTCGCTGCATACCATCTTATAGGTGTATAGGGTTGGGATGCCTGGGAAAAGGTGATCCTTATTAGAATTGTCTTAATAACAGTTCCCAGTCGAAGAGAAAGGTGGGTGCAGCTGGTGGGGTCTGGAGAATGATCCTCCAGCGTATTTAATTCTCTTACCTGGATAGTCTGTCCAGATCATACCAGTTCATGTGAACACATTTAAACAGACGAGCTGCATATGCCGGGATCTGGGGAGCGGATAGAAGTTCCTTTGGGAAAAGGTGTATGTCTTAAGTCCGTTTTCTTCAAGAGATTGCATGTCGGACCACGAAACGCAATAAATTACATTAGCAGAAACTTCCGGTAGACTCTAACTCAATTGCATGAATGGCAGCAATTACCAGCAGATGGCCTGATATCCTAATTGACAAGAATTGACCAGCCAGCTGTCAGCCCTAGTCCCTATTGGACGCATCACCCACACTCGTTGGAAAAATTATTTTGGGGTGAATGCAAAATTGGTCAGAGTAGGAAAGCATCCTCTCCACTCAGGTGGGTTTGCGTAAAGGAGCCGGTACCACTGCGAACTGCGTCAGGTTACATCTGGTCATTGTCAGACATGTCACACGCTTGCAGCTAGGCGGTATGCCTTATTCTTGGAAAAGTGGGCATTCATTAAGGCCTCTAGAGCTTCGCAATCTAAAAACCCTACTTCCTCTTTCTCTGTCCACCCCAAGAGGACTTCTGCTTGCTTCACGCAGGCTACTTCCTCCGACATTGTGTTCACTTTAAAGAAATGGAGGTGTCCGTGGACCAGTCTTCCCTTGCTCAACCAGTTCTATAAAGAGCAATGCCCTCCAGCTCTGAAATCCCTTCACTGGCTCCCCGCCGAGGCCTATGTGACCTTCAAAGCCCATTGCATCATCAACCAGGCTTATTAGGGGTGTGGCCCAGTATACCTTCAGTGCATGATGTCCAAGTACTACCCGGCCAGGCACCTGAGATACTCTTCCTCCAGGTGCCTTGTGTTCAGGCTCGATGGTAGAGCCTTTCGATCCAATGGAAGACTCTCCCAGCCACCTTCGAAGAAGAAGAAAGCCACCTCGGCTTCAGGAAAGGACTCAAATCTCTCCATGGAGCACGTTAGCTCTTAGCTGGGTCCACCCTCTGCCTCTCTCTTCCAGCCTTCTGGCTGCCCCCCCCCCACCCTGCACTCCTCCCTCTGAAGCCAGCCCAGGGCTAGCCCCTCTTCACTGGCCCCCTGCGTTATGAGGCTATATGGGTGCCTCGCTGCATTGTACCTTCCATTGGCCCTTCTCTGTTTACTCTAAAGCCTGGCCCGTTCTTGCGCTGGACTATTCTAGTGAGCGGCCCGGCTCTTCGTGTTGATCGGCACTTATTCCATGCTTTGGTCATTGTGGGTTCCTGCGAGTGCCCTGCACTTCTCCCTTTCCCGCCCCACTCCCCCGGAACCTATCTGATCTGAATGTGACATGGCTGTGACTCTGTTCGTCCTCAACCTCCCTGCCTCTTGTAATGCCACAGAGGGACTTCGTTCACGGAGGGCGCCTCATACATCAACTACAAATGAGTGAATAGAAACGGCAGTCTCTCTTATTTGGCATTTGCACAGTTGTGAAAGGCAATTCAGTTAAATGCTCCAAACTGTGGGGTTCCCATGCGCTGGTGAGGGTGGACGCTGATGTAACCAGCTTATTCTCGGTAGGATAGCTCTGGGGCAACGTGCTCGCCTTGGAAGCAAAGCGACACGGAGCAACACAGGTTGGATCCCTGAGTCCGTGCTTAGAAACCTCTGAGTATTAAGTGTGTTATAAATAACCTATCATAGCATATCGATATCAAAAGCGGAGAGATGTGGAGGGTCGTGGACAGGGTGGGGAATCTTCATGATAGGTTTGTATGTGCAAATCTTGGGGGGGAATCGAGGGGAATGGAATTACACTGATGGTGAAGTGGAGGATCGGCAGATGATGAAAGCCCTTGGGGTGATTTTGGAAGAAAAAAACAATGGCAATGCCAACAGTTTGGGCTTTTGTGCAGGCATGGGAAATGCACTTGCCAGGCTCTGTCCTAGTGGTGTTACCACGAATCGATGGTAACAGGTGCAACATGGCGCGAGTAACTGGGCATATTATAGCAGTGCCTGGCAAATGCCTAATACTTATACACAAGCCAGAACTGTTTGCTTTGCCAATGCTTGTTTTCAACAGGACTTCAGGGAAGGGCATGCAGAGTGCTTATGAAGGCAGGCCTGGCCATTTAGCCCTACATACAAACATTCTATTATTCCGTAAGTGGACAAGTCAGACAATTTATCCCAGAAAAATAAAACCTGCAGGCCTACAGGGGCCTGTTCTCCAATGCAGGGCCCTACATATCATTTTGCAAAGGTCAATAAACATGTTTAAATATTTCACCTGGATCTATAGATATAATACTTTTCAATGACTCTATGAAATTACTTTTTAACTAAACCCATAGCGGATGGACCAAGGGGCTAGAATATGTGCACCGTTATGAGTCTGAGTCTGGAAAAGAGCGGAGTGACCCTTTCCACAAGGCATGCTGGTAGTTGTAGTTTCATGATAAACTTACTGCATGCACGAGGTCAGGCTGATGGCCTTTTCCATGAGGAGTAGAAGTGGGATGCTTCCAGGATCCGGGGCAAGGAATGTCTGTGGTTGGTAGAAGAGGCCTCAGACCGTGTCTGCAGTGCACGGTTGTGATACCAAGTAAATGGTTATTTATAACTCGCTTAATGCCTAGAGGTTTCTAAGCGCTGGCCCAGGGGTCGAACCTGTGTTGCTTCCAAGGTGAGCGCATTGCCCCTGAGTAATCCTCCCGTACTTTGTTGAAATATAACTAGTTCTGGGCTAGCCTTAAACGTGTTTTTTTTTTTAAAAATTAAATTGTGTTTGTGATTTACAAGTTAACCTTAGACAAGAAAAGACGAAACAATTATAATATTTAAAGGAAGAAACAAGCAGCTCATTGCATTCTAAAACGTTAAGAAAGCAGCAAATGGGAGAATACAGCACAAGAGCAAAACAGACATGAATAAAATACATACAAAGCATAAATCCCTCAATTTCATTATTTAACCATTTTATATTAATACTTTCTTTCTCCAAGGGTATCCTTCCAAATTATAAAATCTCATATTATATCACATGCATCCTATATAGTAAGTGCCAGAGTGCAAAAGTCCTTTCCCGCGTGGTCTCCCTCATCCCGAAAGAGACATTGGCTGTCATTACGACTTTGGCGGTAGCCATGTCGCTAAAATCGGGTCCTGGTCCTGGTTCCCAGAATGGGGAATTACCGGGCCATTCCAAGTTCGGAGGGCCTGGTAATTCCTCCCTTCAGGAACCCGGGCCCGGACCTTCCCCATTCCCATTTCAGCCCCTTAGGGCTGAATGGGAATGGGAGAGGGAGCAAACAACGGACCGATTATGAGCGGCCTGTTGTTTGCTCCCTCTTCCCCTCGCGGGACCCGCTCTGCACGTCTGGTAAAAGCAGACGTGCAGAGCGGGTCCCGCGAGGGGAGCTCGTAATCAGGCGGTACAGGGTTGACGACGCCGGCACCTTTACCGGCGCCATTAACCCCTTATCGCCTGACTTATCATGAGGCCCGATGGGGGTCATTACGAGGTTGGAGGTAACCATGGCACTATTAGCAACATGGCTGACTCCAAAACCTCACCGACTCCGCCCTGGTGAATGGAGCTATTACCGCCCCATTCCAAGGTTGGCGGGGGCGGTAATTCCCCATTCACCAGGGCCCTTCCCCATTTGAGCCCCCGTAGGGAACAATGGGAATGGGGAAGGCGCTAATAACGGTACCGCAAATTGCAGTACCGTTATTAGCTCTAAGGTCCCTTTGCGGGTACTGGCCTTAACGCCTGGTAAAACCAGGCGTTAAGGGAGGACCCACAAAGGGAACTCGTAGTAGGACAATAAGGGATTACCGGTACCGGTGCCCTTACCGGTAATCCCTTACCGCCTGGGTCGTAATGAGGATCGATGTATTTCGACAATATATATTAATGCAGGAATTATTTTACCTTCATACAATTTAGTTTATGTTTTATTTTTCACCATTGCTGTCCATGAAAGACTCTTCCATTGGTGGTTTCCGGATCAGTTCTGTTTGCAAATATTTTGTGGTATAACAGAGCACTGCTATTTAGGTTGCAGTAAGCCACCTGGACCTCCACTCCCAAGGTTCGGCTAAAGACCAGCCTTATCAAAAGAATCCATTCATATTATGTTTAGATAAAAAGGATCTGGTCCTGAGAATGGAAAAAGTGGCATTGACACAAGCCACAGGCAGGTGAAGTGGGCCAAGGAGGGGAGGGCGGCTCTCTGCATTGTGGAGCAGGTGATTGACACCGGGCCCCTCTTAGATATGCCTTCAACACCTCTGGGAGAGAGAGAGCAAAAGTGATCTCTAACTACCCAAAACATGAACCAAACAGCCACTAGTGCAACTTACCTTTCACCTGGAGTCCCTCCTCTTACCCCATTCACGTCCCTCAAATCGTATTCCACCACCGCCTGCTTACTGCTGCGCCAGCCCGTCATGTCACTCCCCCCTGGGCTTTAAGTGGGCCGGGGCCAGACGGGGCTGAGCCCCGGCAGGCTCCGAAATCTCATTTTGAGGCAGGGACCTGCCGGGGCTCACTAGTCTCCTTGGCAGCCCCGGCCACTACATGACAAGGATTTATTTTCTAAAGCCTGAAGCTCTCGCTAGTGTGCCGGGCTCGCCGAGGGGGTGGGGCCTAACAGGCCAACAGGCGAACCCCGCCATTAAGCCCTGCCCCCTTAATGAGGCCCTGCCGCCTTGATGAGGCCCAGCTCATTTAGCAGTGCCACTTAAGACACTGCACTCCCCAGCTGTGCCTCTTTTTCTCACTCTGCCTCATTCACTGTTCTCTCCTCTCAACCTCCCGTTCGCTGGCCCGTCTCTATCAACAGAGCCTGCCCAGCTCCCATTCCCGTTTCTTATTTCTCACCCCAGCTCTGTAGGTCCGTGCCTCTACCCGCCACACAAGCATCGCCTTGCCCTTTCCAACTCCCGCTTGTGTGTCGCCTCTCCCCTGCGGCCCCGGTTCTCACCTCGGACTCGGAGCAGCTCTTTCCACCTTGCGGCTTACTTCCTTGTCAGCGCGTCCTTACCTGTCCCTGCCACAAAGCTCTCCTGTCCATGTGGCGCCTGGATATTGTGGCGTGTCCACCTGAAGGAGCTCGTTGAGAAATCGCCCCAGTCATTGTTTGGGGGCGCACGTTTCACCGCGGTGACTACATTCGGGTGCGCCGCCGCACTGCTCCTCAGCACCGTGGAGAGGTGCCTTCAGGAAACAGCGCCCTGTGCTTCAGCACCATGGCCAGCTCCGCCTCCCAGACCTCACCCACCGCCCTCGAGACTGCGAGCACTGGGCGGTGTGAGCCAGGAGCGCCGGGATCCGGCATCAGAAATAGGGAACATTTCCCAGAAGAATCGCATTGTTTTTCAAAAACTTTCATTAGACGAATCGCACACAAATCCACCATGAAGAAATACCGGCAAATCACCCGCACAGCAGAGCGGGGTATGTCACATCACCGACTATCAGAATGCAAGGCAGAATGTTTATTTAACCAAAAAAATCAAATGAATACATTTTGGCTTACTGCACAAAAACCCAGACTCATTTAAAAGTGGAAAAGGTCGCTTTAATGTGACAGGCCAAAGCTTACAATCATAACGCATAACTGGCTCCATGGCCTAACAAACTAAATGGCTTATTTAAACAATCAATTAAATAACTTCAACATTTCCCATTTTCCCCCAACAATTAAATAATTAAATAACCCATTTCCTCCCTAATGATCCCTTGGATCCTACCGAATCCTTGCCCCTTTTCCAGGCGTCCCGCTTTTTCCCCAGGGGCCATGCCCCTCCAGGCTCAATACCTGATCCACCGGGGTGACCTGCTTGTGCAAGCAGCGCCACCCCCTCCTTTCCCGTGTCATTCCCCCATTGTGCTTCCCCCCCCCACATCAAAAGGGGCCATGCCCCCGGCACCCCGGACACCTTTGACCCCTTGAAACTCCCCTCTACACCAAACTCCTCTTACCTGGGACCTGCAGCCAGCCTGACCTGCCACATCAGCAACAATATTACACATAACTTCCCCGATGCCCTGACCTGTCACACCAAGCTACCAACCCTGCCCTCTTAACCGACCCCAAAACCCTAAACCCCCCCCCCCCCTCTTCCTCATCATCCACTACCACACGACCCCCCCATATAAATAAATTCCCTAAACAAAATGAAGGGGTGGGAGGGCGGGACAATCGACAAGTCCTAACCGTCGCCTGCCTCCCGAACCTTCCCTGAGCCCTTAAGTACCCCGGGAACAGGCGCTCTACACCCCGCGGCCACTCGCTGGCCGAGTGCAGCGCCAAAATACTCCCCGGGGGGAAACGCTTCGCGTTCCCCCCGGGGCCCCCCTTTTGGCTTACTGCACAAAAACCCAGACTCATTTAAAAGTGGAAAAGGTCGCTTTAATGTGACAGGCCAAAGCTTACAATCATAACGCATAACTGGCTCCATGGCCTAACAAACTAAATGGCTTATTTAAACAATCAATTAAATAACTTCAACATTTCCCATTTTCCCCCAACAATTAAATAATTAAATAACCCATTTCCTCCCTAATGATCCCTTGGATCCTACCGAATCCTTGCCCCTTTTCCAGGCGTCCCGCTTTTTCCCCAGGGGCCATGCCCCTCCAGGCTCAATACCTGATCCACCGGGGTGACCTGCTTGTGCAAGCAGCGCCACCCCCTCCTTTCCCGTGTCATTCCCCCATTGTGCTCCCCCCCCCCACATCAAAAGGGGCCATGCCCCCGGCACCAGAAAAACCCTCCCCCGAGGAGTTCTTTCTGCCCCAAACCCCCCCCCCTCTTTCTACCTCAAACTTTTCACCCAGTCTCCCAGCCACGAACTCAAATCCGCCAGGTAGTAACTGTTCCCGTATATGGACAAGTGTACCCCATCCCCTCTAAAAACAAGAAACCCCTCGTATGTTATCTCCTTATGGTCCATGACCCTCACTTTCATTGACGCACAAAATTTCTCCATTTCTCTGTTTATCCCCTTCCTAGCCCGCTCTATCGCTCCCTCATTCCTTGCACCCCTCCAAACTCTTCTTGGCAACAACTTAGTCCACACCACCACCGCTTGAGGCCACATATCCCTAACCCAACCTAAGTCCCTCTTCATCTTTCTCAGCAGAGCCACCCCCGTATCCCTAACCAGGTCATTCTCCCCAGCATGCAGCATCACCACGTGAGGAACTCCATATCGCTCTCTCATTCCTGCCAATATGGGCAGCAGCTGATCCCATCTCAGGCCCCCCAAACCATGCCACCTCACCACCACTTCTTTATAACTGCACCCCAGCTGTCTACCAAACACCCTTTTCTCCGCCTCTTTGCCAGCCCACTTCACAATTGAATGTCCAACAATCCAAACTTGCGCCAACTCCCCCTTTCTTTGCGCAGCATCTGAAACAAAAATTACACAAATTACTGACAAGTCATCTTATTACAACAAAAAACACCTCGCCCCCCAGTCCTCCACTAACTGTCTTCAGTAATCCCTTTTCCCAAAATCCCTAACGTGACCCTTGTATTTTCCCGATCTCCAACGCCCCAAGCTTTTGACCCGTTCTTCAGAAAAGCCCAGCCTGCTACCCTCAGATGCCGCGCCCATCCTAAAAGAATGAGTCCCAAACTCCTCCCCCTTTTCTCCTACCCTGCACAGCGCCTTACGCAATACTCCCAAAACCTGCGCTGCTGAAACCGGGGATCTATCCGCATGCTGGAAAACCAAACCAGAGTTAAACCCACAGCGCTCCTTCCATACCTTGCCCACCTTAATTGGGCATAGGCCCTCGCTCCCTCGACCCAGCCGGACCCAAGAGCCCTTTCCCTTCTGATCCGTCTTTGACTTTTTAATCTTGATGTCTAGACCTTCCTCTGTAATCTGCACATCATCCCACTGCAGCCCCCCTAGCCCCCCTTTTCCCCCTACCAACTCAGAAACCCTAAAGGCCCCAAAAAATAACCATGTAAAACAAGCTGCAAACAATTCCATCTCCCATGCCGACCAGCAAACTCCCCCCAAAACCCCAATCAAACTCTGCAGTAATTCCGCCGATATCGGCCTCCTCCTATCTTTGTCCCTCTTACTCTCCCTTGCCCATCCTTCCAACATCCTACTTGCCATCTCCCCCCCCACTTGGCTGAAAACCCCAAAACCATTTTCCATAAAAGGATATCCCTGCTAGTTTTCCTGTTATCGTTGCCCTTGACCAGCCCCTGTCAATGCACCTCAATATGAAGTTAATCACGTCATCCCTCCTCCGCTCTTCCGCATCCCATCTACCCCTCCAACTACTAGCTCCTCCTTTAATAAACTCCTCCCAGGCCCTCCTGTATGACTTCTTGGATGCCGCGGCCAATGAACCCTCCACCAGTGCCAGCGCTCTCATCCTCCTATCTTCCACAGCTCCTTCGGAATCTGCCGCCCCTCCCGATCTGCCTCTGGAGCCAATCCACGGAATCTCTGCCATTGAAAACGAGATAATGCATCAGCGATGCCATTATCCTTCCCTGGCACATGTGTTGCTTTAAACACCACATTCCATTCCATGCAACGCAGGACAAATTCTCTCATCAACCTTGCCACCCTCTGATCCCTCGCTGACTGCCTGTTCACCACATGGACCACGCACTCGTTGTCTACATTGAAATTCACCTTCTTATTCCGTAGCTCCTTCCCCCACAACTCCAATGCAACTAGTAATGGAAAAAACTCCAAGAACGCTATGCTCCTCCCTTCCTTCAACCATCTCTCCGGCCATTTTTCGGCACACCATTTTCCTCCCCAAAACACTCCAAATCCACCCGCCCCTGCTGCATCCGAGAGAATCTGAACTTCCCAAGTCACTGGATCTCCCTGCAACCACATAGACGTTCCATTGAAACTCTCCAAAAAACGCAACCAAATCCTGCAATCCTCCCGCACTGCCCCCGATATTCTTATCCTGTGATGTGGGCACTTTGCTCCCGCCATGGCCCTTGCCATATTTCTGCAAAACGTCCTCCCCGGGGCCACCACCTTACATGCAAAATTCAGATGTCCCACCAATCTCTGCATCTCCACCAGCATCATTTTCTTGGCCCCCACTGTCTTTTCCAACAGTACCACCAATTTGCTCACCTTGTCGTGCGGCAAGCGTGAGGTCATGGCCACTGAATCCAACTCAATTCCCAGGAATGTTAACACCACTGCCGGCCCTTCTGTCTTGTCTTCGGCTAATGGTACCCCCAGCTCCTCCATCAAATCTTGGAACAACTTTAGCATTCTTCTGCACTCCTCTTCCCTTTTTGCCCCGCTAATAAACAGAAAGTCATCCAAATAGTGCAACACACTCTCCCACCCTGAGCTGAATGAGAAAACCCACTGTAAGAAAGAGCTAAATCGTTCAAACAGTGCACAGGAGATTGCACAACCCATAGGCAATGCTTTGTCTATGTAAATACGGTCCTCAAATTGCAACCCCAACAACCAAAAATCCTCTGGGTGCACTGGCAATAATCTAAACGCCGCTTTGATATCGCACTTGGCCATGAAGGCCCCTCGCCCTTCTTTCCGTATTAGCTCCACCGCCTGGTCTACACTCGCATACACCACCCCACACTCTTCCGGGGCAATGAAGTCATTAACTGACATACCCTCCGGCCAAGACAAGTGATGAATCAGTCTGAACTCTCCTGGTGCTTTCTTGGGCACCACCCCCAGTGGAGATATTACTAGGTCACCCGGTACTTCATCAAACGGCCCCACCATCCTGCCCGCTGCCAATTCCTTGCTCAATTTTTGCCTTACCACTTCCATGTTCTCTCTTGCTGATTTCAGATTTTCCGCCCATCTCCGCACCCTTGGACCCTGGTAACCTAATCTAAACCCCTGCCCAAAACCCTCCCTCAAAATCTTAGCACCTTCCCTATCCGGGTAGAATTGCAACCAATCCTCCAGCACCTCCACTTTAATTGGAGTAAAAGCTTTTCCCCCCAACCCCTCTTCCTGCCCCTCTCCCCCTTCCTCTATCTCCTTGTTGAAAACACTGCGTGAGAGGGTGTTTCCCCCCACACTTGCTGCACTCATGCTTGAACCTACACATGGTTCTTGCGCAGCTCTCCTTATTGTACCCCCAGCATGCTGCTGAGGATTGGCCCCTGCCTCCTCCCCCCGCCCCTTCCTGGGCGGGGCGACCAAGAAAGGGCCGGAAAGGCACTGGCAGCCCGCTCGCCGTGTGTAATGTCGGGGCTGGCCTCGTTGGGGCCATCCATTGCAGCCAAAGATCCATATCTATCTCCCCCCAGACCGCCTGACTGTCCTCCGCCATTCTTGCTCTAAATTCCTCGTCATACCTTACCCAAGCAAAGCCCCCAAAGCTCGTGAAGGCCTTCCTTATTACATCCATGTATTTCAACAGAGCCACGCAACGCTCCGGGAATTTTTCGCAATACACGCTGGCATAAATGATAAAGGCCGACGTCCAGTTCTCAATGGTCACCGGGACCCTCGGGCGTGAAGCCAACTCTCTCTCTTCCTCCTTAGACCCCTCTTTCGCTCTCACCTCCCTATGCAGCAACTTGAAGACATCCACAAACTCACCTCCCTGTATCTTCTCCCTGGTTGCTGCCATCAAATGTGCCCCCAATGGCTTTGTTATCCCCATGTATGGCAATTTCTTCTCCTTTCCCTTTACCTCCACCTCTTTATCTTTTCCCGCCTGCACCTCGAGCCCCACTGGCTCCACCACCTTGTCCGTTTGGACCTCCACTGAGCAAATGTTCTTTCCAACCCCTTCAGCTCCAAAAGCCTGTACCCCTACTTCCTTCATCACACCTTGTAGACCACCCCGGTCATCCCCCAACCCCCTATTTGTGACCCCTCTCTGCCATGCAGATGACCATTCCCTTTCCCTCTCACCTCTTTCCACGCCTGCCATCTGCGGCCTGGCCTCCACACCGCTGCTCCTCCTCTCCATTCTCAGAGGGCTCCTGCTGCGGGGACAAAACATGTCAGCACAATCGCCCAGCCAATAATTTCCTCGCCCCGTTTCGCCCCGACCCCCTTGTACTTCCCTTTCCCCGTCCCACCTTGAACTTCTTCTCTCCTCCGCCCTTCCCCTTTCCGCCCCGTAATCCTCAAATTCCCATTGCCCCCCATATTCATCCCAACCAACTTCATCACCCCTTAAATACCATCGAGGGTGCGGGCTCCTGCCCGAGATGACTTGCAGATCTTCCTCCGAGCCCGGGGCGCCCGCCCCGCCACTCCTCTGACGTCTTCTCGGCGGGGCTGTGGGAACCTCTGCCTGGTCCTCTTCTCTTGGGCGAGGCGTTCTGACCTCCACCCTGACATCCTCGTTGCTAGGGGCCGTGCTGTGCCCTCTAGGCTCTCCTTGCGTCGACTGAGGAGGGGCCGTACCAAAACCCTCAACCTCCATCTGCACAGCGGGGGCTGCGCAGCGCCCTCCGCCCCCACTCCTCCTACCCGGGGGGGCCGTTCCGCGCCCCACCCTACCCTCCTCAAGTGACGGGGACCTCTCCCTCCTTCTCCCACCCGCACTCTTCTGCAGGTATTTTCCCCCTCTTCCTCTCTGCCCTGCCACACCAACCTGTCCTCCACCCCTGCCCCACTGTTGTTCCCTCGGTCTGTACCCTCCCGGGAACTCCCCTCTACCCTGGGGCTATCATACCCTTCCTCCCTTTCTGGCTGACCCCCTGAACTCATTAAACCCCCTTCTGCCCTCTTGTCTATCTCCCTCCTCATCTTCCTGCCCCTAGATTCCCAAATCTCCCCTTTTCCTGCCGTAGCGGTGCAAGCTACCACCGCCGCCAATGCCCCGTCTGCCGCCGCTCTGCGCTGCGGCCGACCCCCACCGCTCCCTTCTTCTCCCGTAACTTCACCTACCGCACTTTCCAATTGGGCTTTAGTTGCCCTGCTAATGATTTCCAGGGCCTTCTTCAAGGACCCGGCATCCACCAGCCCCTTCTTGCTCGCCCCCCGGCCTGTCATTGTGCACACTAAAATGTGTGTGCCCAGCCAATACAACCCTCAAAAATCGCCCCAAATAATCTATGCCCCCGAGCCGGGACCTACCCGTGGACTAGCCCTTACCACCTTGTAACCTCAGAAACTCAAAAGGAGCAAAGCGCCCCCAAAATTAACCCCAAAACCACCCACGCACCTAGTGTGAGACCTTGAAAATAGCCTCCCTTGTAGAGACAATTAATAACAGGCCACCAATTTAAACTCACCTGCCTTAACTGTATATATATTTTTTTTTTTTAAATTCTTGCTTCCTTACTGATAAATTGAAAATTAATAAATTAACCAAAAATTTTTTTTTTTTTTTTTTTTTATTTTATTATTCCCCCTGCCCCACTACCACTTATAACCCTGCCCTCCCCTTCCCCAACCCTATTACAGAAGCAGGCGCCCTGCAAAAGCTCCCAACAGTAAGCCCTTGTTAGCACTTGCTCACACGCAAAACACTGCCACCTGGCTGTGTCCGGAGCGCACCGCACTCCCCACAAACACTCGGGCGCGGCTCCTTTAAAACCGCCGCCCAGCCCCTTATAAGCGCGAGCGTTGATGAAGAAACGCCCACGCACGCGGAAACGAAACGGAGCGGAGCAGGCGGAGCACCAATATTCCCCGCGTACCCGCCTCTGCAGATCAGCTGAGGCTCCGCTCCCGCTTTAGCCCAAACGTCGACCGAAATGAAACTCGGCTGACACGGAGTCCCACAAGCCTTTCCCCCGCTCGCAGGCCGCCCACCTGAAGGACCCAGAAACTTAAAATGCCGGTAAGCCGAGAGGGGTGTCTTATCTACGGCACCCCTCCTACCCTGCTACCCAAACACTTAATTTTTTTTTTTTTTTTTTTTTATATAAATTACCTACCTTCCTCAAAGCTTCCTCAATCCCCTACCTCACCTGCACTAACCGACAGCTAGGCCCAAGGACACAGGGAAGGCTCGGGAGCAGGCAACGGGACCTGTGCAATCGACAAGTCCTAACCGTCGCCTGCCTCCCGAACCTTCCCTGAGCCCTTAAGTACCCCGGGAACAGGCGCTCTACACCCCGCGGCCACTCGCTGGCCGAGTGCAGCGCCAAAATACTCCCCGGGGGGAAACGCTTCGCGTTCCCCCCGGGGCCCCCCTTACACAGCTATCATGCGACTGTGCTGCCCATCACACAGACATTATGAATGACTTGTCACGTGTGTGTATATATAATGTGGGAGACGGAAACTAAAGGGAAAATATGGGGAGTTCAAAATACAACCTGCCCTACGTATAATGCAGGCGGCGAATGAAAAGCACACACACCACCACCTGGGAACGGCGGGGCTCAAACATCCCAAGTCGTCAAAAGTGGGTCGCATCTCTTTGCTCTTTTCTTACGGTTTCCTCCGAGTATGACCCACTTGCTAGTTGGGGGTTTGGGGGGGGGGCAGTGTACCCAAATCTTGCACCCGCTCATCGCATCGGGGGGCTCTTTTTTACACACTTGCCGGCGTGCGCGGTTGCAGGGACACATGTATGTTTTATAATGACCGCCGGAGCTTGGTGAGTCACTTGACTTGGCTGGTGGATCAAGCACATTACTGGAATTCATGCAAGGCATTAAACACGATTACTGCAAACTACCTTAAATGGATCCGAATTATGGGCTGGGGCCGCGTGAGCCATTCGAACACCTATGGGCCATATGCTGGACTTGTCTTGTGCCCCATGCAATCCCAATGCATTACTAGATAGAAGGTATTAACACACACTTTCCCCGCTAGTGCCATGCTCATATCATGCACTTTGCTGTAAGCAGACATGTTAAGGTTAATGTTAAAGGATATTTCTAACGTGCACTTTCACCACCGGTGTGGTCCCCTGGTGCTCTGGCAGCTCTGAAAATGGAGGGGGCAGGGGGGGAGTTAGTGGGAGGAAGCTGGAAAAGTGCAAGAGAGCAGTGATGTGCTGCTGGCGGCCTCAACCCGGAACTCTGTTGACTGGGCTTGGGGTGTTTTCTGGTCAGTAGTCGTCGTGTGCTGTTGTGCGAGTCTATGTGGTTTGTTTTGTTGTTGCAATGTAGTGAAGTTTGTGCGGATTGTTGTGTTATAGGTTTGTGGTTGTGTTTGGTTTGAGAGGTATATGCAGAGGGGTGAAATCGTTAGTGGATTGGTTAATTGGGCAAATTCTAGCAATCACAATTCTAAGTGTGGCACATGCTGACATTTTAAACCTATCTAGGTGCGACGCCGGCTAATGTTCAAGGTTACGTCTAGGTGTGGCACATGCTAGCTTTCACATTCCTATATAGATACGGCGCCGGCTAGTGTTCTAAGTGTGGCACATTGCCATGTTGTTGAATACATACAGTCAAACAGACATTCAGCAGTCACCACCTACAGAAATGTACATTGGCCGGAAGTCAGAAACTATTGACGCTGCCTATTAAAACAGATATTTAGCGGATGTGTTCCTGTTTTCTCTGTCTATTCAATAGCAATCATTTGCTATTAATATAGATGATGTGTATATGCAGTTAAATGTACCCAACGGAAATGGTGTGTTTAACAACCTCCGAAGGATGTCAAGATAAATTGGCCTTGCCAGGATTCAACCATGCGACCTGCAGATCACACGCACATCTCAGCAGCGAGGACTTAACATGGTGAGCTATCTTACCAGCTTATAGAAGGACCCCTTGTGTGTTCTTCGTGCACCTACTGCTAGGCCTTGTGGTTTCTTTCAGCACGAAACGCATGTCGGAATCATTTATGACATCTTTTATGTGGCAACAATAGGCATGCAGGATAGCCTCCATCACGGACACATCTGGGTGTCAAAGACGTTATGTTTCACATGGCGTGGCCGCTAATATGTTACTTAAGCTCTAGCGCGCTGCCGACAGCTTGTAACAACTGTGAACGCGTTTCCGTTGCCTCTCCTGCGCTCTGCGGACTCGCCTATTAACACACTTTTCCACCTGTGAATACGAGTTTTCCATACATGGCACCCCGTTAGGGTTATCTGACTTGATCAAACCGCAGTGGAATGTGCTGCCTTGTTGTGTGGTAGAAGAAGCAGAGCCGGCTTTGGGCATTTGCCGCCTCGGGCGCCACATTAGCCTGTCTGACACACCAGCTCCTAGGAGTCTTTCAAGGGCTCCTTCCAGCTGGCGTGGTGGGTGAAGGCACAGAAAGCGCCGTATTGTAAAAACATGAGCCCCGCTCTCGTTCTGGTATGGGGCGTTCCAGCATGAGAGCAGGGTGGTTTTTGTTACAATAGAGCGCTGATACTAAACCAGCATGGGGCCGCCTTTGAAAGGTTGCCCCATGCTGTTGTAGCATCAGCACCCCATTGAAGTGATTAACTTCTCACTCCAGCATGGGAGCGGGGAGTTAATCGCTTAATTAAATACAGCGCCTTTGCTGGTTTGGCAGCGGCACTGTATTCAGCAGAACAACTGAGTGAGGAGACAAAATGTGGCCTCCTGCCACCCAGTTCAGAGGGTGGGAGGGGGGGGTGGGAAGGCGGCACATTTTGTTTCCTCGCCTCGGGACCTGAGGAGAAGCAATTTCTTTGTAAAGCTATCTTGCTTCACGTTCCTAGCAAATGCCATCCCTCTGCAGCACAGTGGCCAGCTTCTTTGAACTATGTTTCTTCAGCACCTTGGCTAGCGCTTTCACTTAAACTCTCTTCATTGGCCAACACAGGTAGCCCTAGAACATACAAGTAGCAATAATAAAAAATTACCACATTTATATAGAACACGCTAAAATGTAGATCACTTCTGGGTCTGATAACAATTACCCAACTCAATGGTATTAATTTTATCAACCTCGAAAGGATCATAGTCTGAGTAAAACTACCCGTGTTCATACCTACGACCTTCAGGTAGCACACAGATCGCAGCAAAGGATGCATGAGTGCACTAACCGATCTCATTTGCAACAGCAGCAGCACCAGGGCTAGCAACCTAGCATGTAACTACAATACTTCAGCAACATGGGCAGCTCCTTAGCCTATAACTATCAATCTTCAGCACCATGGCCAGCAGCAAATACTTCCCGCTCTTCAGCACCGGTGGCAGCAATTTAGCATGTAAATACCACTCATTGAGCAACGCTAGTATTCCCTTGGCATGTATCTAGGCTATTCCGGCACCCGGGCTAGCAGCATATAAGCATCCTTCTTCCGTGCAAGGGCTAGCAGCATATATATTGGCTTCTTCAGCACCTGAGCTAGCAGCATAAAAACATGTTTCTTCAGCACCAGGGCTAGCAGAATACAAGCATCCTTCTTCCGTGCAAGGGCTAGCAGCATATATATTGGCTTCTTCAGCACCTGAGCTAGCAGCATAAAAACATGTTTCTTCAGCACCAGGGCTAGCAGAATACAAGCATCCGTCTTCAGTGCAAGGGTGGGCAGCCTATGCCTAGGCTTCTTCGGCACCAGTGCACCATTTAACGATGCTTCAGCCCCAGGGCTAGCAGCATGTAAACATGTTTCTTCACCACAAGGATAGCAGCATGTATTCTTCTTCAGCACCAAGACTAGCAGAATATAAGTATCCTTCTATAGGGCAAGGGCTAGCAGCATATATGTAGGCTTCTCCGGCACCTGAGCTAGCAGCATAAAAACATGTTTCTTCAGCACCAGGGCTAGCAGAATATAAGCATCCTTCTTCAGTGCAAATGCGGGCAGCATATAAATACCTACTTGACTAACAGAACTCGCAGCATATAACCATTGCCCCTAGCTGTCCGTTTTTACTGTTTTTTGCATATAAATACGGACATAAATCACGTTGTTTCCTTTCAGTATGTATTTGAAAGAAAAGGAAAAATGCAGAAATACACATGTCGTGATTAATGCGTTGCGTTGTCAATTTGCCTTGCAGGTCGGCCGTGCAAAGTAACACAAATCAGAGGCAAGACGTGATGGATTTCCCTTTGCAGTTGTTTGAAGGGTTGCAGACTTGGGTATCCTGTCAGCAGAAGGAGCAGCTGCGTGTTTCTAATGTGAAGTGGAGGAACACAGCTCCAGGAGCTTCCCATTACAGGCATCAAAGCGCTACATGTTTCATCTGAATACATGGGGAAAGCACGTGTTGCAACTTATTTTTTACACTGCAAATATAAATGCGGAAAATACATAGAAAATGACTAAAAAATAAATATAGATATAGACGGAAATGCTGAAGAAATAAATACGAGAAACCCAAGAGCCTCGCAGATAACTGCATCTTTAGCACTTGGGCCTGCAGCACGTAACGCTCCTTCTGCAGCACTTGGACTACCACGGTGCAGTTTAGCTTCTCCTGCAACAGCAGAACATACATATGCGTATTCCACACCAGGGCTAGTAGCATGTCATTCTCTTTCTAGAGTACCATGGCTAGCATCATATAACTATACTTCCTCAGCCCTGGGCTAGCAGCATATACAGGGCTAGCAGCCTGTGACTGTCATTCTTCAGCACCAGGGCTAGCAGCCTGTGAGTGTCATTCTTCAGCACCAGGGCTAGCAGGGCTAGCAGGCTGTGACTCATTCTTCAGCACCAGGGCTAGCAGCCTGTGAGTGTCATTCTTCAGCACCAGGGCTAGCAGGCTGTGACTCATTCTTCAGCACCAGGGCTAGCAGCCTGTGGCTGTCATTCTTCAGCACCTGGGCTAGCAGCCTGTGACACATTCTTCAGCTCCAGGGCTAGCAGGCTGTGACTCATTCTTCAGCACCAGGGCTAGCAGCCTGTGACTGTCATTCTTCAGCACCTGGGCTAGCAGCCTGTGACTGTCATTCTTCAGCTCCAGGGTTAGCAGGCTGTGACTCATTCTTCAGCACCAGGGCTAGCAGCCTGTGACTGTCATTCTTCAGCACCAGGGCTAGCAGGCTGTGACTGTCATTCTTCAGCACAGGGCTAGCAGGCTGTGACTGTCATTCTTCAGCACCAGGGCTAGCAGCCTGTGACTGTCATTCTTCAGCACCTGGGCTAGCAGCCTGTGGCTGTCATTCTTCAGCACCAGGGCTAGCAGCCTGTGACTGCCATTCTTCAGCTCCAGGGCTAGCAGGCTGTGACTCATTCTTCAGCACCAGGGCTAGCAGCCTGTGACTGTCATTCTTCAGCACCAGGGCTAGCAGCCTGTGACTGTCATTCTTCGGCACCAGGGCTAGCAGCCTGTGACTATCATTCTTCAGCTCCAGGGCTAGCAGGCTGTGACTCATTCTTCAGCACCAGGGCTAGCAGCCTGTGACTGTCATCCTTCAGCACCAGGGCTAGCAGCCTGTGAGTGTCATTCTTCAGCACCAGGGCTAGCAGGGCTAGCAGGCTGTGACTCATTCTTCAGCACCAGGGCTAGCAGCCTGTGGCTGTCATTCTTCAGCACCTGGGCTAGCAGCCTGTGACACATTCTTCAGCACCAAGGCTAGCAGCCTGTGACTGTCATTCTTCAGCACCTGGGCTAGCAGCCTGTGACTGTCATTCTTCAGCTCCAGGGCTAGCAGGCTGTGACTCATTCTTCAGCACCAGGGCTAGCAGCCTGTGACTGTCATTCTTCAGCACCAGGGCTAGCAGGCTGTGACTGTCATTCTTCAGCACAGGGCTAGCAGGCTGTGACTGTCATTCTTCAGCACCAGGGCTAGCAGCCTGTGACTGTCATTCTTCAGCGCCTGGGCTAGCAGCGTGTGGCTGTCATTCTTCAGCACCAGGGCTAGCAGCCTGTGACTGTCATTCTTCAGCACCAGGGCTAGCATCCTGTGACTGTCATTCTTCAGCACCAGGGCTAGCAGCCTGTGACTGTCATTCTTCAGCACCAGGGCTAGCAGGTTATAACTGTGCTCTGTAGTGCGGGTCTAACCGCATACACCTATACATCTGCAGAGCCAGCTGAGAATGTAGCTTATCAGTTTCAGCACAAGGGCTAGCAGCATTAAGCAGTCCTTCCTCAGGGCCAGGGAGTGCTGGGTTGCACAGCCTACTACTCTTTAACACAAAAGTTAACCCGTTTGCACAGGAGTATCCTGTATCAGCGGTATCACAAGCTCCATTCTCCAGAACCATACCTTCTGTGATTTGCCATGGACTGTGATTCTCCAAGCTTAAAGTATACTTGTAACTGTCTTGCTCCCAGATACCCTTGGGTTTGGAGCGCCATACAAATAAATAAACAAACAAGCAGACTGCCCTGCTTGATTGTTCAGCTAGTCCCTTTTTGGTAAGGCCGGCCCACATAAGCACCTGACTAGAAAGAAGTTGGGCTCTGACCGATCCCTTGGTCTGATTGCAGCTGCCCAGAGCTTCATGGGACCATTATCCGTGGCACTTGCTTTGAAACCCACGGTGGGTCTCCCTTCTGTATTTGTAGACCTTTGGAGCAAGTCCAACGCCGCTGGCTTGGCATTTAGAGATGGTGCAACATTCCAGATGCCGTTCTAGAACCTGTTATTGTGTGTGTGTGCCAACAAAAATACCTTTGCCCTTGGTCCTGTTAAACAATGCATGCTATGGTTGAAACCCTGTATGTTATATTAAGGAAGTGTGTAAAGCACACTGTCAGAGACGGCCAAAAGAACATAGCAACTGTCGAAGACGGCGCAAGGGTTAGTATTAAAGACTCCAAAAAGGGCCTTGCTAAGGGCTGTCCCCTTCCCTCGTCTAGGAGGGGGGTTCCCAGCCTAGCCTAGCCTAGCCTATGTGTCCCTCAACCCCAGGATGGTCTCTAGAGATCGGTAAGCCCTATTGCCTCAAAGTCTGCCTGGCTGTTTGGAGTGGCCTCAGGGCAAACCCCCTTTCTATCTGCCACCCTCTGGGAACAGTCTAGATGAGTCCTAACCGCAGTCCCACAATGCAACTTAGTACAGGATTAGGGGCCTGCCAGACACGCTGGTCCTGCTTCATCCTTCCCTTTCACCCCTTTGGTACACATCCACTGCTTCTACCCTTTCTCTTCCCTCTTTCTAGTCTTCCGCCTTTCTTCCTCCCACTCACTCTTCCCTTCTGGCCATCTGATGTTCTCCCGCTGCTCCTACTCTACTCTGCTCTCCACTGCTAATCACCCACCTCCACACTGATACTCAACAGTCCCACCACACCTACTCCCTCAGTCACCGCTTTCACTCTCCCCACCTTTCAATCACTCTCATTCACCTGCTCTCCCTCAATGAATCTCACTCACACACCTTGCATGCACACTTACACCCAAGTTTCACTTTCTCCCACCCACCAATGGCTCGCCTTGCCTGCTCCGTCAGCAATCCGTATTCATGCTCCTGTACACCGCCCTTCCTCCACTTTGTCTTTTGGTCCTCCTTCTCCTCTCTGGGCCGCACTCCTGCATGTTTCCTGTGCCCCTTTTTCCCCAGCTCCTTTCCCCTGCACTTGCTCTTTGCTTTTGCGGGTTCCCCGGGCTGATCGCTGGCTCTGGTCTCGCTAGGGGCTAGGTTACAGGTACAGAGACACATATAAGGGGATTTAGCTCTGCCCCCTCTTCGTAGGTGGGCCCACCAGCAATTGGGAATGGCGGCACACTAGGAATACAGTCAATGTTCTAGTTTGCATCCCAGCCTCTGGAGCCTCGCCCGAGTAGATGGACTGCTCTGCGGTATCCAGAGATATGAGCCCTGTTACTGTTTGCCTCACACGCGGCATGTCAGAATTGCTGGCTTGATGGATTGACCGCTCCTTGGCCTGGCTGTGGGTAATATAACTGTCTGAGTCCAGGTGACATAGGGCACTCAGGTTGCCGGTTTGTTCCACCGCCTTTAGTTTTATGCTCGCACATTGCTACACCACCAGGCATGCTGGGTGCTGAAGTCCTCTGGGACAAAAAAGAAACTGGCCAGTGTGTTGCAATAGAGGCATGGGGGCAAGACAAGGTGGTACTCAATTCATGCAAACGGGCACAAGTAGAAGGGACAGGGACTGGTGCCCGCCGAACTCCCACACCCGGCCTCTGGGTTAGGACTGGCTCTGATGAAAACCCTGCTAGGCTTCCCACCCCGGGATGGGATGGGAGGGAGAGTGCCCCCATGCCTTCTTGAGAGGGTCAGGTCCCTGTCACAACAATGTGGACCGCACACGTGACCAGTTGTGTTTGCATGAGCTTCTGCATAACGTGTGATGCTATCATCCCACCTTGACTGTAGCATTTCCGAGTTCGATCCGCACCAGGTTTTCAGCATATGCACTCACAGCGTACGTAACTCCCACTTAGATTCGGGGTACGGAAATATGTTTTGTGCGGCTGTTGTGAAAGCCTGTGGTGGATTTCGCTGTTGAGGACCCGTGTTGGAGACTGCTGTAGCAAGTTTATCATTAAGGCGACGGAGTTCAGGATACACTGTATGGGGCGCTTCGTAAGAGATTCCATGCATTCTCGTCCGAAAGCTTCTGGATCCGATCGCTGAATGCTTTAGAGAGCTCGATCATTCTGACTTTATGTACAATCTGGAAAGGGATCAGCCATTACGCGAGGGCTAACATCTTTTTGGTGTCAGAAAACTCTCACATTTGTGTAAACTTGAGGATGGTGTAAGTACCATCGGACAATTGTATCTGATTTGTTGACATGTATGAATTTCTTTTTAGAATGTACATTTTGTCATGCACAATTTAATTGAAATAAAAGTTTTAAACCATAACATGATAAAACCGAATGCTGTCTTTATAACACAATGCGATGGTCCAGGCAAGGACCTGGCTTAGTGTCCCCGTTGTAAGTGTTGATCGTGCATGTGATGCCCGCTTTGGCCCTGGGTGGCAGAGATGCCCAGCCCACCCACTCAGCGGTCCTTCCTGTGCCACACACCACGTGACCTTCTACCCTTCTTGTGTCTCTTCTGCAGTTCTGGGAGGTGATCAGCGACGAGCACGGAATAGACCCCAGCGGAAACTATGTGGGAGACTCGGACCTGCAGCTGGAGAGGATCAGCGTCTACTACAACGAGGCCTCCTGTAAGTCCTGCCCGCGGCACCTCTGGAGACACGGCAGTGACTGGCCGTCCCTGCCACTAGCTTACCCCTTGCCCACTACATGCGCTGAGCCAGCTGCCCACAAAGGGCCTGATTCACAGAACGTTTTCCTATGGGATTGCGCCATTATAAAATACTTCCGTGAATCAGGCCCTTTCTGCCTCACATGCGGAGAGAGCTGGGGCTGCACTGTTATGCTTCCAGAAACGGTCCTTAATGACAGAGCTAGAATGAATGTAGGCACAAAACCATTAAGTCACTAATGACCCATCATTCACGGTTGTGTGCGCTGTGTTCTGATTGGAGGGGCTGGTTGACAGCTGCTGCCCAACAGCCCACCCCACACAGTGGCTTTTCAATACGTCTTGCTCCACAGTGGAGTTCAGCCTCCCTGTTCCTGCCTCACAGAGGTGCACCATGCCTCTGTCAGAATGCAGAACCCACCCCCCTCTAGCCCCCGCCCCCTGTGCCCTGGCGCACAGTAGTACCAGTGCTGTTCATACACGTAAGACGCTGCCACCCGCGCGCACTTCCGGTCAGAGGTTCCTGCCCTACAATACTACTTCCGGCCTTTCCTGGAAGAGGCGGTTCCGAGAGGCTCTGCGCCTGCCGAACGTCCTCCGTCCCCACCACCCCCCACCCCCTTCTCCCGCTGAAAGGGGCGGCCTACCCTGTCACAGGAGCAACGCAAAGCTGCCTGGCTGGGAACAGGCACTCCTGAACTGTCGGCGTGATGCTGTGGCCTGAGATGGCCCCATACGCGCCCCCGGTGGCCGCGTTCCCTCGCAGCTTCAATCCATCCCCACTCTAATCAAACACGTACTGTCCAATCCATCCCCGCCGTGAGCAGCATATACTGTTGGGATCTGCCAAGGGGCTGGTGGAGGTTGGTGGATGGTTGAAGGGAAAGAGGAAACGGAGTGAGCGAAGGTGAAAGAGAACGGATGAGCTGGGAGGAGAGTGAGTGGGGGCTCATAGCGCACTGCTCGTCCTCCTACATGCAAACGTCCTTGTAGGCTTGAATATTCTGGTTCTCACTGCCTAGAGTGTTTATTAAAAACATACCAAGAAAAACACATGTTTTTTTTTCTCCTCAGCTCACAAATATGTCCCTCGAGCGATACTGGTGGACCTGGAACCGGGGACCATGGACAGCGTCCGCTCCGGAGCATTTGGACATCTTTTCAGACCAGACAACTTCATCTTCGGTACCTATCAGCAGCGCGCGCAGTAGCGCATGCTCGGGTTTCTATCTATCAGCAGCGCGCAGTAGCACATGCTCGGGTTTCTATCTATCAGCAGCGCGCAGTAGCACATGCTCGGGTTTCTACCGCGCAGTAGCGCATGCTCGGGTTTCTATCTATCAGCAGCGCGCAGTAGCACATGCTCGGGTTTCTACCTATCAGCAGCGCGCAGTAGCACATGCTCGGGTTTCTATCTATCAGCAGCGCGCAGTAGCACATGCTCGGGTTTCTACCGCGCAGTAGCGCATGCTCGGGTTTCTATCTATCAGCAGCGCGCAGTAGCACATGCTCGGGTTTCTACCTATCAGCAGCGCGCAGTAGCGCATGCTCGGGTTTCTATCTATCAGCAGCGCGCAGTAGCACATGCTCGGGTTTCTACCTATCAGCAGCGCGCGCAGTAGTGCATGCTCGGGTTTCTATCTATCAGCAGCGCGCAGTAGCACATGCTCGGGTTTCTACCGCGCAGTAGCGCATGCTCGGGTTTCTACCTATCAGCAGCGCGCGCAGTAGTGCATGCTTGGTTTCTACGGGGTTCTTTCTGGGGCCTCTGGGACCAAAGCATCCCCCTTTCCGAGGGGAAAGAGCTTCTGCTGGCAACGCGTCCTGCTGCGTCCAGATGCCTCAGGGTTGCGTGCGCTATACACATATCCAAATAAATAGACACATACACGCTTTAATGGCTTGATGCTGATGGCTTAAAGTAGAGCACTCTCCCGGTTCTCCATGCATCCACCAGGCAGGATATACAACAACCTCCTACTGTTTACAGTCCAAGGGGAACAGTATGGATCCTATACACGAAGAACTTCAACTCATTTCCTGCACCCCAGAAGCCCCGCCCCAAACCCCTCCCCCAGGAGCCTCTGGCTCAGTGATCTACAGCACCCCGTGCATGGCTCTGTGGTTGACTTCATGGTCACAGGTTCAAATCCCGGCAGCCCTTTATCTCCCTCAGGGCGATACAGTGAGTGCCATTGCGCTGGGAACCCCTCATCTTCATTTATAATGCCAAGAAGCCCCCTGGAGCTGAACGGGGTCTGTACAACTACAGCTGTTGTGTTAAAAGCAAGAACAAAACTCCACCGAGTTCAAAATAACATTGTAACAAGATATGTGTCTCCTCACGCCTGTAATAATAATCATTTGATATTTGTATAGCTCTTTGATCCAAAGCGCTTTACATAGAACATATTTACATACATTATTATTACCCAATCAAAATTGGTATTCAGTTTATCGACCTCGGAAGGAGAGAAGGCTGAGTAGATCTGGACCCGCAACCTGCAGATGAAGCACAGATCCCAGCAGGGCGCGCCTAATCCGCTGAGCCATTTTCCCAGCTGACCCACAGCCATTCTTAAGCATTCAGTATAGGGCCTCCTCCCTGCTAGCTGTAAGACCAGCAAGGTCACAACCCTCTCACGAGGTAGGTAGCATTTGTGGTCAGTGGGAAAGGTGCACACACATTAGACTGGAACAATGACGAATTCCGGTAGCACAGATGTGATACAGAGCTTCTGTCTCCGCTCCCAGGTGTGCCATGCGCACCACAGCAGTCACCCTTTATACGAATTACCTCTGGTAGCTTGTTTTCTTGAATCAATATACGGAGGCAGGCTTTGATTTACTATAGGGTAGTACCCAAAGTGCAAGCCCGGGCTAATGCACATTGCAGATGGTATCCACAGATTTCCCCGGGACATAATTATAATTGTCCTTTTATAACGCGCTTTATTTATTTATTTAATTGTTTTGGTTTGTAATAAACCTTTACAATATAATACAAAAGACATATCAAGAAAAAAACACAACATGCTCGCATAAATAATCAATCCTTCGGGCTTTGGCGCCTTATAAATGAAATAACATAACATAACAATCCATCTAAAAACGTACACTTTCACATTAGAATATACAATCGACAATTACATTCATAAGAGAAAGGTGAAAAATACCAATATTGTAATAAACCTTTGCAATATAATACAAAAGACATATCAAGATACACAACATACTTGCATAAATAATTAATCTGTCCTAAAAACGTACACATACTCATTGCAATATACATTCATCAATTACATTCATAAAAGAGGAGAAAGAAAAATACCGATATCGCATGTTAAACAATAAAAAAAACAGTACTAACCGTCATACTAGGAGAGATCACAGATATTTCTCAGAAAGCCTGTGACTCGTAATATTAAGGCTACTGAGTTTTTGTGCCTCATTCTGTGCCAGAGCCATTCTCGATTGACACAGGAAATAGAATTCACAAATTGAGCAAAATACATTATGCGTTGACCCATAAGAGCAGGACAAATAAGCAACAAATGTTGAAGTGTTTCCCCCACCCCCTCTTTTTTTACAAAATCCACACCATTGCCAGCCTTCCCCCATTTTCATTCTTATATTCCTGATTTGATTTGTCTACATCACATTCAATCGACAGCGCATGGATTCATTTCCATGCAGAATGTGTCTGAATTAGATACCACACTTAGGGTGTCAGGCCAATCATTACCTCTATTAATTGCTTTGATCTGGTTGGGTTTGTTCAATAAAGTGCATCGTGCAATACTCATACTCTTGAGCCAGTTTTCACCTTCAATGTGCACATTCTTCATAAACAAACAAGATGTGGTATTAGCAGCAGAGACATATAAATCCTTGCCCCGAGGCATAATACATTTCCTCCATAAGAGGAGTCTTTTCCCAAGCACAAGTGAGTGCAGAGATTGTAGCCCAAATTCATATCTGACGACTTCCATAGGGATACATTTTGGTAAGAAAAATAAAATACCTCTCCATAGTCTATCTAACCTCAAGCAACTTTAGGTACTCCATAAAATCTGAGGCAAACAATTCCATACCATATAAAAGCCTCGGAATCAATTTCATGGTATCGTATTCCTTCAGAGGTTTCATTGTAAACTTGCCAAATTTCTTTTCGATAAGACGCATTTGTCTCAAAGCAACTTCGATTTTTGCATTCAACTGAGCTTTCATTAAGGAAATTGAACCTGTACCAGAAAAACAATAACCTAAATATTTGAATGCTGGTTGTATTTTAATGTGATTTCCCTCGCAGTACCATGTGTTAGCATTCTCACTCTTACTTGATTTGCCCATGCAGACAATAATAGCTTTCATAGGGTTAATTTTTTGTTGTAACTGATAAATGACGTGCTTTATGCCAGCAAGTGGTTTCTAAGCCCCGGATCAGGATTTGAACCTGTGTTTTCTTGCTTCCAAGACAAACGTGGAGCCCCAGAGCTAACCTTCCTCACCCACCACAATACCACTCAGACTGGCAGGATAAGCCCTGAATCGCAGTTTGTGAACGTGGGCAATTTTGTCTCTGGTGCCAGGCCCTCTGTCATCCCAGCCTGACACTGTTTGGGGTTTTTTCTCTGCAGGGCACTTAGGCAACAGGGTGCCTTTCCCTGCTGTGCGTGCAGGGAAATGAGAAATTTCCCCTGGAGTAGCTGGATCTAGACAGCATGAGATGAAAGGAGGCAAGGGACTGAGTAATGTCTCACAGAACATGGACTTCTGATCTGGGTCCCAAAGGATTTCAGAAACTCCATAATCCCAACACAAATACATGAGATGAAACAGCAGCACCCTGGGCACCCCAACCCTCATCTGCTTGGAGGAGCTTGGTGCTCTACCAGAAGCTCAACCATGTGACCAGGCACGGCATAATAGTGCTCGACTTCTAGTTCCTCACCATAATGTATATGCCGCATGCTCTGACATGCAGCGCCAGCCTCCACTCATGCCCCCGCATGCGCTATCATCGGCCACTCACACTCCCCGACAGTGTACCCCATTAGTCTTCACAATCAAATCATGCACAGATAGAGCCCCCCCATACACACACTCCTACTTATGCATGATTTCATATGCACTCCTTCCATCACATGCACCACGTTCAAGACACATGTTATTGACACACGCCCCCTTCTACATCCATGCCTGCTCTGTTATCAAATGAGGCGGTGACTCCACCGAAGCAGCCAAGCACATGTGTGCTTTTCCAACTTCCTCAAATTGATATCCACAAGAACAAGGAAAGAGAAGTTCCCCCAATGGAGGCTGAAGAGCAAGCCCGGTCTCCACACTTCTGGCCAGTGCACTGAGAACCCGCACTTTGCCTGCGCGGGTGTTGAAACCTCTAGGCTTTCTTTCTGGTTAATAATCTTTCCCCCTCTCATAAAAACAGTCTCCCTGGCATGCCACTGCCATGGAAAGATTCTAAGAAGAGATTTGCCCGATCGCTCTATTTCCCAGACATTAGAAGTGGGTTTCACCCTTCTCCCATTGCAACGTGAGCCGAGCCTGTCGAGGCCTCCTGTCAGGATTAGGTGACTGGGTTAGTAAGGGCACAGAGAGGGACACTCATGTCTCCCCTTTCCAGGCCACCCTGCCTTAGTTGCCATACTGGTCAAGTGGCACAGCGAGTAGAGCGCTCGCTTTGACATCCGTGCATGGCGGGGGCCAAACTCAGTCTTTCATCCTTCTGTGGTCGATAAATGAGCACCACACACCGTGGGTAATAATAAGCAGCGCTCAGATACCCGAGGGTTCGTAGCGCTATATAAATGCCAAATTATTATTATCATTATACCAGAAGAGGACACATGTTAAGATCCGTTGTATGGTCCACTGGGCACTCGGCAGCAGTGGTCCGAAGTTTCTCCGTGATCGCCTCTATTACTGTATGAAATAATGAATACACTGAGGACCTCTGAGGCCAACCACAATGAAAGGCTTACATCACATGCTGTACACGAGGTTGCCTGGAGGGCAGAGCTTTCTAATTCCTTGCACAGAGTTTCTGCACCTGAATGGCCCCACATCCAGAAGAACGCCAACCTTAACACCTAGTCTTCCCCAAATACATTACATCCCACACCGGTCTCCACTGCCTGCATGTGCTTAATGAGTGCTGTATACAAATAAGTAACATGCTTCTGGGGCACCCAGAAGAGTCTCTAGGAGAGGGTTGGAGGTTAGGGGGACTATATCCTCAGGTCTTTTCCAGACCTAGCAACACCCCTGGGGGTACCCATGCACAATACCATTTTCATGAAAAAAAAATAAACAAGGAACCTAACTTCAACATGAAGAATAGGAGGCGATAAACAGTGATAATGGACCTCATGAACCTTTGCAATGCAGAGGAATTACAGAGAACGGCATGGACACACACCATAACATGCACCACCATAGTGCCTGGAATACTGACGACGTGGGATTACACCACAGATCGCCCATGCCCCCAAAGGCACCTTTTACAAGGTGGTCATTTCAGGCAGATTGCATAGGAATCCTAAGCATTACCCCCAGCATGACAATCCAGCCTGGCGGTAAGGCAGTCATGCAGAGCAGGACATGGTATGTCTAGGCACAATGGCCGGAACATGAGGCAGATTGGCAAAAGGGGCGGTAAACACCTCCCACCGTTACCATGCATTTCACAAAGAAATTGACCACCAACCGGCATCAAAAAGATTGGCCCGCCTGGGGCGGGCATCGGAAACTCAGAGGGTTTAAATGGATGATCCCGCAAGATCCCCCCCGCCCCCCGGAGGGGAAGAAGGGGCTGATTCCATTCACTCGAAGCCTTAAGCAGTGGGGCAGCTCGAGCTGTCCAACCCCCGCTCCATTGCTTGGTCCCTCGCGCCAAGGCATCACCGTGCGCAATGCTCCAGCCCTCCTGGATAACCTTGCATGACTCCTCTCAGCTCTGCAGCCTTGACATGCATGTCCCAGCCGCTTCCTGCATAACCCGCTTCCCTTCACATCAAAATGTCCTTCTCCTAGTCCACACTTAGGCGCTGATTTAGGCCAAGCAAACCTGTATTCATTGCTTTGTGTTTCTTTATAATTCTTCTCACTGAAATGTTTTATGTAGAGCAACCCAGCTTTCCATAATTGTCTTCTGGCCTTCTTTATTATCTGATCTGTGGCTGGGATGGGGTTAGGCGGTTACAAGGACACCTTTTTAAAGCTTGCACACATGTTTAAAATCGTATTCTGGCCTCAAAGGCCTTTCCAGTTATTAATTCAGTGGTTTGAACACCTGCTACCCGAGCTGTCGTTAGAGGGGTGTTGGGGGGGCTATAGCCTCGGCTCTTTTGGTTGTAGCCCCAGATAGAGGCTCAGAGGCTACAACCAATGGACTCGCTAGCCCCGAGTCCCAACAGCCCCGACATTAGCATAGCCCCAGATCCTTTGCAGACCTAGCAACACCCCAGCCCGCTGCCATGATCTTTGTTTTGCCCTGGCAAAGGTTTGAAGGAGGCCAGCCGAGCAAACCCAGCCTCATACCTTCCCAAGGTTGATAAAATTAGAACCATTGACTTTGCCAATAATAGCAGTACTGCTACAAACTTTATCTAGAACCCGAGTGGGAACAACTATTATTGCCATTACACAGCAACAGAGAAAGGCTACCAGCCAATGGGACGAGGTGAACATTCTACACCCGCTTCCTGCTGAAAAACAGAAGTGTCTGGCGGCTGAAGGGTTTCTTGGCGCTCCTGCTTATGACTTGCAGAGACACTTGCATGTGGTCTCCAGATGTCTTGGACTACAACTCTCATCAGCCCTAGCTAGCATGATGGACGGTGAGGGACCATGGGAGGTGTGGTCCAAATTAGAAAATGTCTGGATTTTGCTCTCCTGGAGATGCACATACACAGATGGTCAATTTCCTGAATTATGTATTTATGAAATTGATGAAGCTTGTACACTCCCCCCTTACACACACATCCAGAAACCACTTGCACCCATTCTATGATGAATTCCGCTGCGCTGCTGTGCCCCTCCTGCATGAACAAAGCCCCATAACACCCTTTTCCACGTGTGAGGTTCCAAAAACAAAAAGGACATTTGATCATAAGGTGTGACCTACCAGAAGTACAAAGAGACCTCTGCTATTGCACGTGCACCATCTCACATGCACCACATGGTGCGTCAGGCTCATCAAATGTACAGGAAACCTTGTGCAGATGCATTGCTAGGGGAATGCAAGGGTGGGGGATATAGCCCCGGGTCTTTTGGTTGTAGCCCCGGATAGAAGCTCACGGGCTATAAGCAAAAGTCTAGCTAGCCCCGAGTCCCGACAGTCCCAGCATTAGCGTAGCCCCGGATCTTTTCCAGACCTAGCAACGCCCCTGCTCTCGTGTGTGCAGCTTCAGTGTATTCAATAAGTGCCTATCTCCACAGCGATGCACACTGCGGTCAGCTCCTAGAAAAGGAATCAGTGTCTTACACATAACTATGTAGAGTAGGTGAGTAGGTTTGTAGCCAACACATCTTTGCTCCATGAGAATCATTCTGGCAGCCTCATCATTCCCTAAAAGGCCTGGAGATCTGCGTACTGTGCCCTCCCCTTAGACCAGCACACTTCATCCAAATAACACTGCCCGTCCACTTTTGTCCCCAATTGCTCTGCTGAGGCCCCTTTAAGTGATTTAAAACCTAACACTGTCTGTTACTTGTTGTTCGCTTTACAGGACAGAGCGGTGCTGGTAACAACTGGGCAAAAGGCCACTACACCGAGGGCGCAGAGCTGGTGGACTCCGTCCTGGATGTGGTGAGAAAGGAGTGTGAGAACTGCGACTGCCTTCAAGGATTTCAGCTGACCCATTCCCTTGGCGGGGGCACTGGCTCCGGAATGGGCACCCTCCTGATCAGTAAAGTCCGAGAAGAGTACCCCGACCGTATCATGAACACGTTTAGCGTCGTGCCCTCGCCAAAGGTGTCCGACACCGTGGTGGAGCCCTACAACGCCACACTCTCGATTCACCAACTTGTTGAAAACACAGATGAGACCTACTGCATTGACAATGAAGCCTTGTATGACATCTGTTTCCGAACCCTCAAACTGGCCACCCCTACCTACGGGGACCTCAACCACCTTGTGTCTGCCACAATGAGCGGAGTCACCACCTCCTTGAGGTTCCCAGGTCAACTCAATGCTGATCTGAGGAAGCTGGCAGTCAACATGGTCCCATTCCCCCGTCTTCACTTCTTTATGCCCGGCTTTGCCCCCCTCACTGCACGCGGAAGCCAACAATACAGAGCCCTGACTGTTCCCGAACTCACTCAACAGATGTTTGATGCCAAGAACATGATGGCCGCTTGCGATCCTCGTCATGGCCGCTACCTCACCGTAGCCACTGTCTTCCGGGGACGCATGTCCATGAAGGAAGTTGATGAACAGATGCTGGCCATCCAGAGTAAAAACAGCAGCTACTTTGTGGAATGGATCCCCAACAACGTGAAGGTGGCCGTTTGTGACATCCCCCCCAGGGGCCTCAAAATGTCTTCCACCTTCATTGGCAACAGCACAGCCATCCAGGAACTGTTCAAGCGCATCTCGGAGCAATTCACTGCCATGTTCCGACGCAAAGCCTTCTTGCACTGGTACACAGGGGAGGGCATGGACGAGATGGAGTTCACCGAGGCAGAGAGCAACATGAACGATCTCGTGTCCGAGTACCAGCAGTACCAGGACGCCACTGCCGAAGAAGAAGGCGAAATGTATGAAGACGACGAGGAGGAGTCCGAGGCCCAAGGCGGCAAGTGAAGACCAACTCATGTCGTTAGTGTCTCAGGCATTTCTTAACTCAACAGGATATATCATCAGCTATCAGGTCCAAGAAGTCCTTTGTCGTCGCTACTCATTTAGCTGAAAACTAGACCATAGCTTCATACCGCCTATGGTTTGGCGTGGCAAGAGTTGCAACATTCCATTTTTACGAACTTAGCGCCATTCTCAACTCTTCAGCCCGGGACTTTTATTTTTTAGCCTCGAACAAATAGATTGTCCAGAATCTTTTCTTGTTTCTGCCATTTTGTTATTTTCGATTGGGGATACTTTAATAAAAATATTCCGCTGCCCAGTTGGTGGCACTCTGGAAGTTTCTTATCTGATTATTCCTTTCTACAGGAAATTTGCTTGCTCTGCAAAACTGGAGGACATCTTCAACGTTGAAGGCTCTTTGGCTGCCAGAGGTTGCCGTGCAGAGCTTCGTTAGCGCAGCGGCGGCCCATGACCGTTCTCTTCCAGTGTATCAATAAAGCCTGCATAACTTCCATGGTGTTTAATATTGCTTTGAACGAATGGACTGGTTTCTTTTTCATTGCATCAACTTTGAATTTTCGCACTGCGAATAAAAGCAGTTCCCTCCACTTTAGAACGGGCAAGCCCATAGGTCACAGCCTTTTGGCAGTCTGAGCAAGCACCATTTTGCAAACCAACTGCAGTGTTTGTCACACACTCTTTAATAAAGCCTAACCCTGAAAACATGGCACTTCCCAAATATGGCGAACAGTTGGTGATCAAAATGAAGCGTGGCTGCAGAGATTGGCTCACAAAAGCGAATGTGGGAAAGTAGGCAATGGACAAAACCAGGAAATGGTTGTATTTTTTCACATCATGTTCCTCTTTGCACCCTAAATGCCTTTTCTTTTCCATTGCTGCCTTTTTGTTTGCATCCCATTTTGTTTCTGCAGCCATCATGATGTCTCACTCTCGGCAGGATAGCTCCGGTGCAACGTGCTCGTCTTGGAAGCAAGATTACACGCAGCAACACAGATTCGATCCCCGGGTCTGCACTTTGACATCTCTGGGTATTAAGCACATTATAAATAACCAATTATTATCATAATTTCCCTCCTTGCTATTTTTGTCCCATTGGCCTTTTCCTACCCAGTGGCTTTTTTCTTCTCCATTGCGATTAGTCGTGTCAGCAAGTTGATTATTACTCTGAGTTCAGCACCTGTACTGTAACTGGAGCTTAAGAACCTCACCCCCTTTGCACTGTGAACTTTGACTACACTTGGCTACACTGAGCCACACTTTCCAGGGTTCCCATATCTCCTTCAATTGGCAACAACTTAGCTACAAATTCAGAGGCCATTTGCAAGCCTCCAAACCTTTCTCCCAGAAGTAGGAAGATGTGTCACTCACAAATGATGTGTTTATTCATTAAACAAGAACCTGAAACCAAAAACTAGCTCCACAAGCAGCACTGGGTAAAGAACCCAACGTTGCCGATTAAAGACAAACTTGTAAGACCACCAGGCCAGCTCATGTGGCGGAGACTGCGCTCTTCAGCGCGAGAGAGTGGCGTAGAAACAGGGGCGGACTGGCCTGTAGGGCCTGTGGGGAACTCTGAGAATTCCTGCTAGGGCCTGTGGGGAACTCTGGAAATTTCCTGGTAGGGCCTGTGGGGAACTCTGGAGATTTCCTGGTAGGCCTCCGCACCCAGGGCCTCTTTTGTGTGGTATTTCCAAATGTTCCCATAGGAAAAGGGTTGGGCTAGCTGAACACGTGCAATATGGGACCACTTTGAAAAGTATTCCCAGGCCACCCCTGAGTAGAAAGAGGTAGGCCCCAGTTTTTTTGAAAGGAAGAGGGAAGGCAGCAGCTACAACTACCACCAAGAGACTGAGGCACTGATGACCCACAACGGTCACAAAAAATACTGACTCTGCTGCCGCCTTCTCTAGACTCTTAAGATTTCCCACCTATCACGTTTCCAGGCTAACCCCCCCATCCTTGTAACCATAGGGAAAAGAGAGCTCGCCTCCTGGCACACGGTGGCAGACTCCCTGCTGAGCAGCAATTTCTAAGCCACCCAAAGTGTAATCCTCCTTATAAAATGAAGCGCCTTGCGGAGACAAAGCCAAGGCGGCCTGGACTTGGAACCCGCACCATCTTCTGGCCTTACAAGGAAAGGGCTGACAGGGTTCAATGTTACTCAGTAATTTAAAAGGCTGCGGAAATTCACGACTTAAATAGTGCGTTTATTTACATCGGCCACCCAGCCTGCATAGTTACGGACGAATGCAGACTAATGTTACGTGAACTCAATAGAGATGTAGTAGGAAGATCTCATTGGTCCTGAGCCAAAATGGCGGAACAGGGGACAAATGGCTGCTGGGCAGGCTTTGAAGAAGGACCAGAATGGTGCTAAACGCTGAGACCTTTTCCGCCACACCTAGCAAAGCTTGGCAGGATGGGTACCAATGGTCTTCTCGATGCATCTGCTCAATACACGTCATTATATGCAATGCTGCCTACTGGATCCTGGGCTCTCATGAATCTTAGTGAGGGGAGAAGAGTGTTGGCAGGGGGGGCGCCTCTGATTTACAAGCCCCTGTCATTCAAGTAAGCTTCCCTTGCAATTCCTCCTCCACGGTCCAATGCCAGCATACCATGCAGGGTTCAGTAGGAAGGGCTGTACATTATGGCCACCATCAATATTATGATTTAACTTAAAATCCCCGGCAGTGGCCACAAGGAACTACGAACATGGGAGACGAGCCCCAACAAGCAGGCACTTAACTATGCTCTGACAGGAGAAAGCAAGGGGTTCAGCAGGAACTACACAAAGCGAGAAAACGGGGAGAACAACATCGCTCCCCACCCCCCACCCCCGCTTCGTCTGCACATGTTGTCTTTCTAAGATCTAACCTTATTAGAGGTATTGTGTTGTGTTGCTTAATGAAGCATTAGGCCTTTGCCAGAGGGCTCTATTGTGTGGTAGGTGGGTTCCATGTCATTTCATCGCAGGAGGTTTTTTCGCAGGAATTTTTACTGCCAATTTTTTAGCGAAAAATCCCATCAAATTTTTTTACAATTATTTTAGAGGGAATACCCCCCATTACCTTTCATTTTCTATTTATTCCCAAACACCCACACCACATATATATAATTTTTAAACCCCCGCCCCATTAAAATGTGATGGGTTTTCGTCCCGCGATGAAAGGACGTTGTACCTGTAGGTGACAGTCGACCAAGTTAGTGGTCCTGACCCAAAGGCAAGGGCCCTTAGTGAGGGCCAAGGTCAACTAGCAAATGCTACAGCCTGATGCTAAGGGCCCCAAATGCTATCATGCAGAGGAATATAGAGCAGCCTCACCTTGGGCTTCCTGTGACACAGCTCTGTCCTCTCTCCTTTACCAGTGCCCAGTGTGTGTGCACATCATTAATTAGTGCCCGGGGCAGCAACCAATCAGGTTGATTGGATCGCGGACTGAATCCCACGATCCAAGCCTGCGTGCAATGCAACCTGACAGCTGATTCCCCTTCTGCCATCTCCCTCCGCCCCCACACTCCCTTCCCTTCATGTTAAATTTCCAGGCCCTCCTGCCCCCACTTACCTTTTTTCATCAGCTGCGGTCGCGCCTGTCACTGCCGCTAATGGTGCCGCTCCATCTCCATCCTAGCTGCCATGGAAATGGAAGAGGGGCTCCGTATGGAGCCCCGCCTTCCTGATCCATGGCGGCCTTCTAAATAAAGTATTTTCTTTCAAGGAACAGCACGCAGTGAGGCGTTCCATTCATTCAATGAAAATACATTGGGGTTAGGTGGTAACAGCACCAGGGACCCTCGTTGAAGGCCCTCGCTACTCTCGGGCCTATAACTCGGGCCAAGGCCATTAGCATCCATTCATGCCCGTGGAATGGGTGGTTATTGCTTAAGATATGCCGCATTTACAGGCGGTTCGAGCCCCATTCCAGACTTGCTGATTGGCTTGAGAGCCGGGCGCTGTGAGAAGACTAAAGGAGAAGCAGGGAACGTGGGTTTGTACTCTGGCCAGAGCATAGGTTCCACACTTTCTGTCTGAAGAGCAGAAAACATGATATGATAGGTTATTTATAACGCACTTAATACCCAGAGGTTTCTCAGCTCGGACTCGGGGATCGAACCTGTGTCGTCTTGCTTCCAAGGCAAGCACGTTGCCCCTGAGCTATCCTCCTAAGAGGAAGCTTTAAAATGCGTGCTGTCAGCCTGCTCCCAAGTTAAGGGCCGAGGCAAAGCCAAGGGCGCTTAATGAGGAAGTAAGGGCCAATAATACGACTGCCATCCCATACAAGTTGGGCTGTAACCCCCTATGATAATGACCAAAACGCCTTTGAAAGGAAAATGTGAAGGGAAGAGTCAGCGTGTGATGGGTCAGGAAAACAAGAGGAGAAAACAAATAGGACAGGCAGCCACACAATGCCTTGACGCAGGCGGGCAGCAACAGAAAGGACGGACAAGTGAATGTTGTGTGTGTAGGTGGGCACCAGGCACTAAACATGGAGAGGCGAACGCGTGCAGGGAGACAGAGCGGCAGACACCGGAAGCGGGCGAGCGGGTAGTCCAGGGAGGGCAGAGAAGACAGTAAGGAGGGAAAGCAGAAGCGGGCGAGCGGGGTGGCCCGCTGGGAGTGGCAACTGGGCACAGCAGTGCATGACAGAGAGATCGAGACGTCCCTGGCATCATGCAACAGCGGGTAGGCAGAAGAACAAGGCTGTCAGCAGGCCTCCAGAGTGACTGCTGCGGGTGCACAACATGGCGCTTCCTAGAAGGGAAGTTGGGGCCTTGGCTGTGAGGGAGGCAGGCTCTGGGGCCACCAATGCTCCCATGGAATAATATGGCAGCAATGCCCCGCTGCATTAAGGGCCTGAGTGAAGTAAGGTGGCGGGCCATTACCAGACCCGGCTGAAGCAGTGGGAAGATTGGGCTTTAGCCCCCAGCCCCGAAATCTTGGGTTATGTTGACTTGACCCGGATGACCTGCAGAGCCGTGGCCGGACAGGACACAGACAATAAACAGTGCCTTTGGCTGCACAGTTAACAAAGGCCCGGCAGTTATTAATGTAAAGCATTTCATTGTTAGCACCTGCATTCTTACGCATGCATTTTTAGGCGATTTAAATCGCGACGGGGGTTGGTACTTGCATGTCAGGATAGCGATTGGGAGTGGAGAGGGGACGCAGACCGCGCATTCTCTCAGCAGTCCTTAAGTGTGTGGTTTCAGACGCGAAGGAGAAAGTTAACCGCTTGTAACAATGAAGCTGCAACAACACAGTCTCCATAGAATGCGTAAAGAAGTTAGATGCCCCCACACTGGTACGTTTGCCCCTCCCCTTCAGTCTCTGAAGTAAGTCCCTGTACCAGAATGTAATGGTTAGTCTGCCCGCTCTCATCCCCTCCCCCGAACCCTGTGGCATTTTATTCTAGTTTTACCCCAGGCAACATGTACACCAAAAAAGAGACGCACACACCGGGAGGTGTGGGTGGGGGTACTAGTATGGAAGGGGGGGGCACAGCACATGAATACATGTAACCCGGAAGAGATTGGGGTCATGGAGAAAGCGGAGGAAGGCCACGGCCAATGCCCCGACTGAAGGGCCGCATGGACCCCCTGCATGGCCATGCCAATCCATACATAGGGCCTCATCACGACTTGGGCGGTAACGCCGGCGCTATTAGCGCCGGCGCTATCTGCCCTACAGTCGAACTCGCCGGCACTAATAGCGCCGGATCATGAGTTTGGCGGTAATGTTAATCCCCATTCCCCATTGAGCCCATTCGGGAATGCCCCATTCCCCATTGGGCTCAATGGGGAAATTTCGCGCTAATCCCGCCGGCGGATTTCCCGCCGGCGGTATGAGCGCGAATTTTCTGTGGATTTCCCCCCAGCTCAGAGGTACCGCCAAAGTCGTATGAGGCCCTATGTGCTTCTAGGGCAGTGGTATTCAAACCTTTTAATGCTGAGCCCCCTGGAGTAAAAATATTACTGCTGAGCCCCCCCTGGAGTAGAAATAGGGCTGCCGCCCCCCCTCTCCCCCCAGACACCATATCTGCCTATATTTTCTATTGAAAGCAGTCACTTTACCTGCTTTTTAAAGAGCCCTTCCTAGGGGGGCCAGCCCCACAGTTGGAAGACCGCCTCTCTAGGGAGAGGGGGCCAGGCAAGTTGAGCATAGCTGAGAGACTAATAGCGCTGGGCTTGCCCTGGCGGCTACAGCCCACGCTCCCCGCATTGGGAGGGGTGCTCACGCAGAGTGCTACAGACGTATATGGAATTCCCAAGTCACCTGCAGAGCTTCCAGAAGGCACTGAAAGAGCATTTCCTGAAGTAGGAAAAACAGTCTAGGAAGGAGACTAACATTTCCAAGGTGTGTGCAGGACCACGGGTGTTGCTAGGTCTGGGGAAAAGATCTGCGGCTAAGCTAATGTCGGGGATGGCTAGCCTTTTGGTTGTAGCCCTTGAGCTTCTATCCGGGGCTACAGCCGAAAGATCCGGGCTATAGCCCCCTCAGGACCACCCTAGCAATGCCTTTGTGCAGGACTGCAAAGATAACGTCAGAACAGCAGAGTCGCTCTTTTCAGCAGGAACTGAAAAAGGCACGGCCGGGTTTCTGGTACTGAAGGAGGCCATTCTAACAGACGGACTGCCATCTTGGGTTGGGTTGTAAAGGGAGAGTTTAGAAGTTGATGAGGACACCAAATGTCAAGACAAGGTAGTGTGGGACATATGCTGGCTTCTAATGTATTGGTGCACCCAGCGTGCCAGACACCCACGTGCCCTCTCCCAGATACATGCCCATCCCCAAGCCTCGATCTCAGGGCCTGAACACGGCCGCCTTCCCCATCCCTGCTTAATAGACTGGGCGATGCCCAGTCAGGTTACGGTAAGTGGCGCAGGGTAGCCTGGGGGCATGGGGAGCTGCCATTGGCATGAATAAAGGAGGCTTATCAGGTCTGACATGTAGTGGATTGCTTACATTGGAGATATTGGGGCACCCGCCCTCCCCCACCCCCGTTAGGAGGGAATGACTAGACAATGGAACCCATGCTTCATTGTTAATAACTAAAAGACAATGCTGATGCAATACCTCTTCTCTCACCACTGGTGGTCACCTGCCTTCCCAACTTTCCTTCCCTCTTCTAATACCGCTTTGCTCTTCTGCTGCCAATGCCACCCCACCGACCACTGTGGGAATATAAGTAGGTCTCCTGACCCCTCCTTTCTGCTCATCATGACAACAAGCGGCCTTCTGCTGATCTCTCCATCCAACCTGCCCTTTTCCTCTGATAGATAATCCTTGGTTTCTTGCTGCTTTGCTCCAGGTGCTCCCCTCCCCATTGCAACCAATAGTTCTGGCTTTTGCAGATGTCCATTGCATTTTACATGTATGGGCATGGCTTTGGGTCACTGCCAAGAAGAGCAGGCTCAGCGCACAGATCATGCGAGCTGAAGGTCCTGTGTTATGTGACTATTAAGATCTTACACCTGCAGCTGAGGCAAGGCGTCTGAAGCTTGTACAGCCAGCTCTGGAGGGTCATACAATGATTTTGCTGTCTGCAGCATCAGGCCTAGACTCGTCAATACTGTTAAAACACACCTTTCAGCCACAATCCCCCAGGGCCGTAAGCAATGTCCAAAAGAACACTGTAGCCTCTAACAATATGGGTACCTCAGGGACAAGAAGCAGGATTGCATCATTCCCAAATAGAACACAGACCTACATGAGACATGTGAAGGGCCGGATGTACTACTTGATAATGGTCCTTTGCACCACAGTGAGAATATTGCACTGTGCCAAGAGCCAGCGCCAGTTTACCAGCCGGCTCCAAGCAAAGAGGGCATCAATATTCATGTAAGTATGACAGATATAACTGACGCAAGGAAGATCCAATGATGTGAAATCATCTGCCCATTTCTGAGAAGCATTTTAGCAGCATTAATGCCTTACCATTTATCGCCAGGATAACTTGAACAGCTGCTCTACCCCGTACTCGCCTGCGAGATTCCCCGCTTCATACCAAAGCATAAGCTCCATGCATACCTGAAACCTGACAACCATGCAAGGGCTGCAGATTCGAAATATCAAAATACCAAATGCTGCACATGCAGGATTAGAGGGTGGTTCTTTTAGCCAAACAGAGTAAAAGTATTTAGGCAATAAGCTTACCTTATGAGGTAATGGCCCGCAGGTGGGGTACTATTGCCATTACTACCCCGTCCCGTTAGACCATTGTACTAATGGGTTTTTTTTTCGGCTCCGAGACGTTTTGCATTTCACAGCCGAAAAAAAACTGTAAACAAAGTGGCCACCACGACAGGAACACTCTATCCGTTTTCTCTTTCCGTGGCGGCCGTAGTAAACAAAGAAAATGCCTGCCATGAAAGGGGAGAAGGGACCACACGTAGTCCCTTCCGTGGCAGCCTTTATAGAGAAGGGAAAAAAAGGTAAACAAAAAAATGGCCGCCATGGAAAGGGAGAAGGGACTACATGTAGTCCCTTCTCCCTTTCCATGGTAGCCGCATCGGAAAGACGAAGATGCAGTGCAACGTGACCAGGCTTACCATAAGGCAAGGCTCGGAAAAGCAGCAAACGGTGCTTAAATTACAATGAAAGTTCGGTGCGCCAGGTAATAATGAGGATTACACCACATTTATGCTTTTAGTAGCTAGCCCAAGTACTAGCTTCCCATGAACACTTTTGATCATTTCCTTGCTCTTGCACCATTTCCACCACAACCGGCAATCACGTTCGCCAGTGAGAGGGAGGAAAAGTGAGAAAAAGAGAAAGCAAGCAAAAGAGATTGAGAGACAGACATACACGGACATGTGAAGGGAAAAAGAAAAAAAAGATGAAGCAATAGAGAAGATGATGGGAGAAAGAGACAGAGCAGACGGTGCCAGAGAAACTGTGACTGAGAAAATACTAGAATGAGACACTAGGACCGGGACCAAAGACTAGGACTAAAATGAGCGATGAGGATTAGAATGAGATACTGGGACAAGGAGCAAGGGACTACGAGGAGTGCCAAGGACTAGAATGAGAGATTAGGATGAGGAACTAGGGATGAGAGATAAGGGACAAAAGACGAGGGAATTGAACAAAGGTTCTAGGACAAGGGACTAAGATGTGAAGTGATGAACTAAGACAACTGACAAGGGACAAGGGTGATGACTGGGACACTAGAGTAGGATAGGAGACAAGGATAAGATCAAAGGACTATGAGGAGGACTAGGATGAGATACTAGAATAAGCAACTAGGATGAGGACAAAGGACTAGAAAGACAGTCTAAGAGGAGGAGAATGGACTAGAAGGAAGAGGAGAAGAAGGGACCAGCAGGACAAGAGAATTGGGACTAGATTGAGGGACTGGGCGCAGAGACTATGATGAGGACAATTGACAGCGATAAGGATGGATGATATACTAAGAAAGGGAGTATAATCAGGGACTAGGATTAGAGGCAAAAACGGGAGAATAGGACTAGGATGAGTGATTTGAACTACGATGAGAATCTTGTATAAGGTTCTAGAACAAGGTACTAGGGTGAGGGGCTGAGTTGGGAGACTAGAATTAGGATGAGGGACATGGAGGAGGAACCAGGAAAGAAGGCTATAATTAGGATATGGGATTAGGACAGGGATGGGGAACTTCAATGAAGGGCTATGATAAGGGTTTGGGATGAGGTATTAGCATGAAGGACTATGATCAGGGACTAGAACAAGAGAATATGATGTGGATAAGAGACTAGGACAGGAGATAACAATGGGAGACTATGACTAGGACAAGGGACTATATCAGGACTAGGACCAGGGAATAGGGTAAGGGACTAGGACAAGAGACAAGGACGAAGTATTAGGACTAGGGTGAGGGATTTGAACTGAGAGGAAGGACTAGGACTAGGATGAGGGTATAGGATGAGGCATGAGGACTTTGATGAGGCAATTTAATGAGGGACTAGGATAAAACACAAGGACAAGGGATTCAGATGTTGAACTAGGATGAGAGACTAGGGCGAGGGACTAGGATTTGGGGCTAGGACAAGGAGCTAGGATGAGGAAATGGGAAGAGCGACTGGGACTAGGATAACACACTAGGACATGGATGAGGTACTAGGACAAGGGTGTAGGATAAGGTTCTAGGATGAGGGACTAGTGTGAGGGAATAACATGAGAGACTAGAACTAGGATGAAGGACTAGGATGAGAGACTAGGATCAAGGATCAGTATGAAGGATTAGGATGAGTTGTTATGATGAGGGACTAAAATGAGGTTCTACGAAGAGAGACTGAGACTAGGATGAGAGACTAGGGCTAGGATGAGTTACTAGGATTAAGTTAAAGGATAAGGTTCTAGTATAATGTACTAGGATAAGAGTCTAGTATGAAGAACTAACATTAGAGACTAGGAGTATGACAAGGACTGGAATGAGGGGCTAGGATAAGAGATTAGAATGAGGGATTAGGATGAGAGACTAGCATGCGAGACCAAGACTACAATGAGAAACTATGCAATACTAGAATTAGAGACTGGAAGCAGTAGGAGGGATTTCGGGGGGAAATGAGTGACTAGGAGTATGGGGAACTAGTTGCATATGGAACTGGGACTAGGAAGAGAGACTAGGATTATGACAGGAATGGGACATGAATGACGGACTAGGACGAAGGATTGGGATGAAAAATTAGGACAAGGGGTTAGGACAAGGGACTAGGATCAGGGCTAGAGCAAGGGAATAGAATGAAGACAAGAAACTTGGATACATTGGATAAGAGATACAGATGATAAACTATACCTAACATGAGGGACTAGGATGGGGACAAGGGACTACATTAGAAAGAGGATCTATGACCAGGGAATAGAATGAGGTACAAGGGTGAGGTACTGGAACTAGGGTAGGGTACTTGGAATCAGATTAGGTATAGGGCAAGGGACAAGGTGCTAGGAATAGGATAGATGGATTAGGATGATATCCTAGGATGAGAGATGAGAATTAGGGACTAGGTTGGGGAGCTAAAATGAGGGACTAGGCAGAGGGAATATGAAGAGAGACTGGGACTAGGACAAGGGATTAGGATGAGAGGATAGGACCAGGCTGAGGGGCTAGGACTCAGAATAGGAATTAGAATGAGAGACAAGGACTAGAACAAAGGACTAGGAGGAGGACAAGGACAAGGACTGGGATGAGGGACCAGGACAACATACTAGTTCTAGGATGAGATACTAGTAACTAGGATGAGGGACTAGCATTAGGAAATAAAAAAGACACTAGGATGGGAGACTAAAACAAGACACTTCGATGTGAGTCTACAATTAGGACGAGAAACTAGGATGAGGGTTGGGATTTTATGAGGAGGGACTGGAATGTGAGGCAAAAGACTATTTTGAGAGTCTTGGATGAGTACCTCAATCTGGATAAGAGAGGTTGAAGGACTTGACAACATACTAGGTTGAAAGACCAGGAAGAGGGGCTAGGTCGAGACTCTAGGACAAGAGAGTATGATGAAGACATGAGACTAGAATGAGGATGAAGGACTAGGACTAAAATGAGGGATTAGGGCTAACTCAAGAGACTAGGGCTAGCTCAAAGAATTTGGACATGGAGGAATGGTCAAGATGAGGGACATACACAATCGATTAGGATGAAGGACTAGAATCTGAGACTAGGAAGACAGACTAGGGGGGTCATTACGACTCTGGTGGTAGGGGGTTAACGGCACCGGTATGGATGCCGGTGCCGTTAACCCCCTACCGCCACATTCCAAGGTCCCTTAGCGGGTCCCGTTAAGGGACCAGGGAGCAAATAACGGGCCCGCTTTTAGCGGGCCCGTTATTTGCTCTTTCCCCATTCCCATTGAGCCCAATGGGGGCTCAGATGGGAATGGGGAATGGTTTCCTGAATGGGGATTTACCGGGTCCTCCAAGGTTGGAATGACCCGGTAAGTCCCCATTCAGAGAACCCGGACCTGGGTTTGGATGGCTACCTCCAAACTCAGAATGACCCCCTAGGACTTCAGTTGTAGAAGGAGAGACTGGGAAACAAAACTTGGATGAAAGATGCTAGGATGAGAGACTCAAATTGGGACTAGGATAAGAGAACAAATTGGGACTAGGATAAGAGAATGTAACTAGGATGAGAGACTCGGACTAAGACGAGAGTCTAGCAGAAGGGGCTACAAATAGGACTAGGAACAGGATGCAAAATTAGAGAGAAGAGACCAGGGATGTGAGTGTATGGACATGGATAATGCTGTTGTGAATTTGGCCAAAGTATGCTGGCAGGGTGACAGAAAGTCCTCCAGATCACCCCTCAGACACTGTGTATAGCACATGTGAGAGAGAATCAAGCAGAAAGGTACTCTACCAAGCTAGAAAGGATAGGAAAGGGAGCAGTGGTTTAAGAATGGGTTTTAGTTAACAGGACAATTAAAATCCCCCACCTTACCAACACATTACCTGTAGACTGCACTGTTGTTCCCAGAAACCTGCGGTGGAAACCACTAGTAAACCATAGTCCATAGTCCATAATACCTATTCCCCCAGAAAAAGAGGAAAAGAAAAAATGAAGTCTTAGCGGCCTGACTCGAACGGCACGAGGGTGCAATCTATGCACACTGGTGGGAAGCCATCCACACCAGAGAAGACCTTACAATCCTTGAAGAAGTCTCCAAGAGTCACCTCTGAAGCTGGCATCCAATATAAGATTGTTCAGTAGAACATCAAAGCTACAACAAACCCAAACAGTTTGCTCTGAGGAAGTGGAGAAAACAGTCTGTAGGGGAACACAGACCAAGCCAGGGAATCCAGAAAATAGTCACCAGAGCAAAACGGGAGATCCAAACAGCAAATCAGGAAAACAACAGGCAGAGGTCAAAACCCATAAAAACCACAACAAACGATAATCCAACAATGGAAGTGCAGAATGCAGGCATCGAGAAGCACTTCTGTTTTTATGGATGGTCCTTTTGACGTGATTGTGTAGTACTCCATTGATCACATGGTTGATGGGACGGTGTGGCCGACCCCGGGGGTCGTTGGGTAATGAAGCTTCTATGGTGGCAGTGCTCCTAGAAGTGCCATGTCAAATGCCGTAAGGAACAGGATAGCACTGTGAGGCCTGACATAGGTCAGAACTAAGACAAGAAACTTAAATGAGAGATTAGGATAAGGGACCGGGACTGAATGAGGCACTTGGATGAGGAACTAAGATAAGGAACTAGGAAGAGGGACTGGAACAAAAGACGAGGATAAGGGACTAGGGTGAGAAAGGATGAAGCACTAGGAAAACAGTGATAGACAACTAAGTAACTTGGACAAGGATGAGGGATTAGGGTGAGATGTTAGGAGGAGGGGCTAGGATGAGGGACTAGAGAAGGGACTAGATAGAATAAGGCAGAGGGACTTAAATGAGGGAATAGAATAATTGATTCAGAAGAAAGGGAAGAGAGAGACTAGGATGAGGGAGTAAGAAGGGGCATAAGGGACTGATATGATAGCCTAGGACCAGAGACTAGGATGAGTGACCAAAATGATGACTAGGTCTAGGATGAGGGTCTGGGACAAGAGATGATGACTGTGATCCAGACTCCATAAATTAGAGGGCCCTCCAGTTTTCTTTTGTCTATTCGTGTCTCCTTTGAGAGATGTTGGCAGAAGAAAGCATGGTGAGAGGCAGGACAGCGTAAATAATAAACTATGTTGCAGAAAGTACTTGCTAATAGTCTTTCCTCTTGTCAAGCCCACCAAATATTCTACTTCTCAACACCCTTTCCCTTCTTTCTAGAGCATTGTTTTGGCTTTAAGGTGGTGCCAAAGCCCCACCATGTGTGGCAAAACCAAAAGGTAGGCTCTGCTGCCCCCCCCATATCTTATCACAATTTAAGAAGGTGAGGTCTCCAGGCACCCTTCTCTACTGTTGAACATCTGCGAATTCCCCTCTCGTAAGAGCCAGAGCCAGAGCTTTGCGTTTTGTTCTCATCTCTGTTCACATGTCTCCATGGACATCCACTCTTCACACCTCACATCCCATCCTCTGCCCCTTGCCACTTATTTGATGTTCCCTTTCCTCCCGCCCAGCATACAATCAACATAATACCTGATTATTACTTCTCGCTTGTGCAGCAATGTTTAACCATATTTAACATACTTTATTTTTTTTGCACACTATATGATGTTGAACAACCAGCCAAAACTTTAATACCATTCACTAAGACTCTCTAGATTAGCTTGTACAAACATTAGTACACAATTTAAAGAAATAAAGATAGATGTTATTCAACAAAAATATTTAATAACATCAAAAATATCGAAAGATGGTTATAAATCCGAGAGAGGCTGACGCGTTTCGGGGACCCATACCCCTTCTTCAAGAGCAATTCGGACTAAAAGGAATAGATAAAGACACATCAATCTTATGTACTCTCTAAAATCAAAATATTGTTCAATACACCTTAAATAGAACACATGTTAAAATTGGCAATGCTATGGGAACAAAATATGAAACATACTCAAGAGATAACCATAAAATACCGAGAGCAAGCTGAATGTGACCACCAAAGAAGTGAAAAACAATCTCATGTCTAATGAGCCATAACCATGGAAGTGAATCCCATTCATGCAAAAAACATCCATTCATGAGAGGGTTTACCTGTACCCCACAGCCGCGGTGGGGTAATAAAACATTATTTTGCATAAATGGAGAAGGACAAATATTGTAATAATGGAAACGACAAAGGGAGGCAGGGAAATGAACTGTAACTTAGAAAAACAGCTGTTAAGTCTATGCTCTAATCATGTGGAAATACATCAACATTATGTGATTACACACCAAAAGATGTTACCAATCGTCCACTTTAGCAAGAGAAAAGAACAATGGCCTACAGATCCTCGTGGGATATATTACCAGTGCTCAATCCTATTTTCAGTAAAAGACAGGAACCTGTAACGAAAGCAAATGCCAGGTCAGGTCTGAGCGTGTGATATTCCACTGTGTAACCTAATATAAACATGTTAGTCCTGTAGTCCTACCAAGATGACGACAACAATATAGTAACTGCACTGTTTGTTATAGGAGGACAATTACGTTAAACCAGAGTCATTGTCCTTGTGCCAGAGAATGTGGCACACCTGTGTGAGGAATAACCTTTGATGAGCTAGGACGCACCCCCCTGATGTTGGTTTTCCATCCTTAGGTACCCGGTGAATGATCACAAAGGAAACAAGGGGGCACATTCCATAATCAGAGTGCACAGCAGAAGATGAGTGATTATTGTGAATATGTATCCCGCTATTATAAGGGGGGGCGCCTGTGACTGTATTAATTGGCCGGGGGCCAACAATTAAAGGGTAGGACTGTCATTTTGCTTTGCCTTTGTTTGACAGGCTCAGTCAAGAAGTAATCGGGTCACCCAAGCATTTAGTATCTCTTCCATAGTTTTGAACCACCTCCAACATTTCTGTTGGAGATGAGTAAAAATCCATGTAACAATATAAGAGTAACATGCACAGTTGTTTTTGCCTTTAATCAGAGGAAACAAGGATGGCAAGAACATCGGTGGCAATAGGTTTTCATTTTTTACGTTATAGATGATGTTTCCAACTCCAGTTCCACAGAAGTGAGGCATAACGAGCCCTCATCTTCTGTCCTGAAGAAGGTTTCGAAAACCAAAGGCCATAGTCTTAAGCCCAGCAAATCCGACTGAAACATGTGTCGACTACAACATCTGTTGCAGAACAGATAGACATACTTGTATATGAAGGGGGGGGGTAAAAATAAATGTGAAATATTTGTCAGATGGTCACGTATGTTACGAGACTGACCCAAAACGTAATGTGGAGAAGCACCATACATGTATGAATGAGTGAGTGAGTATGTTTGATGGAGTACATTGAATGGAGTAGGAGTTGTTATGGCTATATGTACTGTTTTTGTAAACCTATGTCGGTTCTGTACCGCTAAACTAGCTATATATTTGAAAATAAATATTTTTGGAAATACGGTCTGAATAGCCTCTTGCCATCCTCGATCTCCCAGTCTATTTGTTGTGTATGCCTTTGCTGTTCCCTCCTCTTTTGGCTGGGTCTCTCCTGTGCAACCAATCCAGTCTGTCCGTGTATGTGGCCTTCTACCCCCCCCAGCCTGTTGATGGTAAGAGAAGGAGAGGAGCGGGTTCATCAGGTGTCGGGCTTGGGTGCTCCACCCTCTGTGTCCCTGCATCATCCAGCATCCATTCGCTCACCTGCTTCCTGAAATCTGGCACAGGAATGCAGCAGCAACAGCAGGAGGCGCCTTGTTTTTCTTCTTTCTCCAGGGGTGAGGCTACATTGCCGCTATTCCTCCCATTTTGGCGGTGCTGATGTTCGCACCGCTCTTCTCCCCACTCATGCCCGAGTCACCACACCTTGTAATGGCTCCAGGCGTGGTGGTGACCACCATCTCTTTGCAGGGGCTTGTGTTCTGCTCAGTTCTCCACCCGGTATCATAAGAAAACCTCCTTCAGAAGCACTGACATTTGGGCAGAGCATGATATCTGGAGAAGTAACCTGTATTGGCCTGCAGATGGCCGGGCTGTAGTAAAGGAAAAAGATTGGTGGACTAGAAACCACTGTAGCAGACAGTGGTAGGAGTCTTTATTGGCTGCAAGCCAGGCCAAGGGCGAGTGGCCCATCATCAATATGAAATGCCAGGCCAAGATGTAGTACTGAAGTGTCCCACTTGATGACTAGATGTTCCTTCTCAATCACTGAATAATGGTGCTCATGGGTGGAGCAGTTTCTGGTTTACGTACACCACTGGGTAGTATACGTTCTTGTATTCTTTTGACAGCACCACCCCCAGATCTACGCCTGAAGCGTCTGTCTGAAGGGTGAAAGGTAGGCTGTGGTCGGGGCACGAGACAATAAGATTATTGGAGATTAGTTCCTCAGGGAGCAGAATGCATTGACTGCTGTTTCAGGTCTTTGTCAGGTATATTTCCTGCAGGGTAGGAGGTGGCTCTCCGGTGCTCTTTGAGTGATGTGGTAAGGGTGGCAAAATGGGGAAAATGAGCGATAGTATCCCACAAAACCAAGGAAAGCCCTTATCTCCTTTGTAGTGGAGGGAAACAGGATTTGTTGGTTGTATTGCCTTGGCTATGTCGATTTGGGGTGTGATGGTTTTGTTTCCTACCATTTGCCCTAGATAATTGGTCTGTGCCTGCTGCCAGTTTGGTATTTCATGGATTGATCTTAGGGCCAGTTCCTCCTTAGGGTGGTTTCCATGCAGACCATGTATTTCATGTGTACATTCCAGCTATTGCTGAAGACAACAATATTGCCTAGGTAGGTTGCCGCATACTCCTGGTGGGTGGCCAGCAGGGTCTCCATAAGTGTTTGGAAAGCAGCCAATGCCCATGTAGTCAAAAAGGTAGTACCATGAAATTATATAGTCCTTGAGGAGGTGCAAAATCTGGGGCATGCTTCATAGGTAGGCAACTTGTTGTGTTGTCTGAAGGCCATGCAGGAATGTGTGGTACAGAACTGGCTTAGGGACCAGCACTATGGGAGAGCACCAGTGGCTTCATGGGGGTTTAATTATTCCCAGATGTAACATGTTTTCGACTTCCTATTGTACGATCCATCTTCTGACCGGTAACTCAGGTGAGTGTTGATGAAGAGTTCAATGCCTTGTTCCCTTCTAGGCAGGTGGAAAAACACCCCCTGATATGGGCTCAGTCTCTCTCTCTTTCGTTCTTCTGCTCTTCCGAAAGCCCCGCTCCATAAAATACAGCCTGTGTTCCAACAGGATTGCGAACTGGGAACATTTCGGCGTATTTCCATTGTTCTGGAATTAGTAGCCACGAGATGGTGTTGGCCCTTGCCACTTCCTTATGAGGTTTATATGGCAGGTCTGCTCTGGTTGTTGTCGATCAGGCTGTGTGACCCTATAAGTGATTGGAGTGAGTCCCTTGATGATGGTGTATGGACCCCTCCACTGTGCTAGCATTTTGTTTTCAGTTATTGGGAGTAGCACAAGTACATGGTGCTCTGGATGGAATTGTCACATTCAAGTCCCCCAGTTGTAATATTGCTCCTGCTGTTGTTGGGCCCTCTCGCTGCTTGTGTGTGCAAGTTCTTGTAATATGGTGATGTATTCACATAGTTCTTTTTATGAATTCTGACAGAGGTGTCTCGGTTCCACTTCTTTTTTTCCCCAGTCTTCCTTGATCAGCTTAAAGGTTGAGAATCCTGTGGATGGCTGAGGGGTGTCTTTTGGGGCAATAAGAATTAAGGGCAATACCCTGTCCCAGTTCTTTCCTTGGGGACAGACAGCGAATCATCTGCTCTATCATCTGCTTATAGCACTCTACTGAACTATCTTTGTGCAGGTGATACACTGAAGTTCTCATCTGTTATATCTGTAGAAGTGAACAGGCCTGTAATATTTGTTGATATAATGTTGGTGCCCCAGTCTGTTACCATTTCTGCTGGTATGTTCAGATGGGCAAATAAAGGGATCAGATGGATGCATACTTGTTTGGCAGTCGTTCCTCTTGCAGAGAAGGCTTCTGGGTACTGGATTTCCTAGTCCACTAGGACTAGGATATAGCAATATAACTGGCTTGAGCGTTTCAGGGGACCATTATGTCAAACCTGATTGTTTGTAAAGGACTTATATGAGGGGTATGCATTGGAGTGGTTCTTTTGGTATATACTGGGGGCTCTCCAACGGACAGATCGGACATTGTCGACAGAAACAGGTGCCCTCTGCAAACATTCACAGCCCATAGAATCTTTTCAGAATAGCTTGTTGGGTCTTCTTGGCCCCCAAGTGCCCACTCCCTATGTGATCATGAGCCATTTAGAGAACGAACTTCCTATGTGAAGATGGTGTGTGCAATTGGATATGTTTTTGTCCTGTTGGATTCTGTGTGACCCGGTAGTAAAGGTAATTCTTCATTGTGAACCAAGGCTCATGGGGCTATGCTGGTTCCCTGCCATCAACAATGTTTCAGAGTAGGGTTTGTTAATTTGGCAGCTTTTAAGCCTTGGCCGCATCTCTCTTGATTCTAATTCACTGTTCTCAATTGCCCACCCATCATTTTCTGCCCTCTTTGGTCTACCCACCGTTCGGCCCTGTTTTCTTTTTCTCTGGGGCTATGTTTTGCTTTACACAGAGGTCATGGATATATTCCTATTTTTCTCCCCAGTACACGGAATGAAAAAACTTAAGATGCTGGAGGACAAGTATTTGCGCACACACACAACACACGCACTCACACTCACACTCTCTCTCAGCTAGGCTGTAAAATGTATGATATACAGCCTCTTTATTCACCAAAAGCATACAAAAATGAATAAATGCAGCAAGAATAATAAATGAATAAAAGAAATCTAGATAAACTGCATCACCATTGACACAGCTGCAAGGTACACCCTTATCTCACAAGCAGTCCCTGAAAAGCTCACAAACAGTCAGGCAGAGAGATCCTGGCATCAACGGGCTGACAGCTCTTGTGCACCTCATTTTAAACCATCCCATCTGCAAATGTGGGATGGCATTTTCCAGAACTTTCTGGCTTTCCAAGTCTCTACCTGTTGATAGTCCTCATGGGCCCCGACCACAGTGACTCACATTAACCTCAAGAGGCAAAACTCTTCCCTTTCTCAAGAAAGCAGCAAAAACAACTACATAATTTCTCTTCGGCTTTAAAAAATTCCATGATAACGTTATCAGGTACCAGCCTATGCATGCATGCTGTTTCCTTGGAGCAATGCAAAATAACATAAGCAACAGATAGCGCTTAAAACATGTTTACCAGTGGAATAAAACAAGAAGAGTTTGCAACAAGTGTAGCTTCCACTGAGGCCTGGAGCAAATGTCAATTTTGGCTGTGGGCGCACCCAAAATGCACTGCACACAGGCGCCATGTTTTAGTCAAAAGCATTACAATCCACCCTTGGACATTTGACTTCCATAACTCAGTGCCACTAAAGTCGGCTTTTGAAACCAATGAAACATCATACCAAAGTTGGAAATATATTGAATGCAGCAGCAACAAACATTTATGATGACAACAATCACACAAATACAGGCAAAGGCATAACGCAGAGGTCCTCCAAAATCTGGAATCCAAGAAAACAACCAATGCCAACAATTTCTAGTATGATATTGGGTTGCATGTTCCATTAAGTCTTTCAAACTTTGAATGTGATTTTCAATGGACTGGGAATGGTCACTTAACTTAAAGCAGCACATGACTTCAAATAGGTTACCACCCCGGTTATGTTTTAGCAACAAATAATCAATAACAGCTCGATTTTGCAAGGTGCCTTTCTGATAGTTTGGTTATATAAAAGCAGTTCCTCTAAAGCTTGAGGGGTATGGCTGAGTCCTTTTAAAATGAAACATTCTAGCTTAATTAATTATTTTTAGCCCTATGAGAAACCTGAAGGTGTCTCAACCGCTAGTCCGCGGGGATCTGTCATCCAGGTGGGCAGGATATGACCATCGCTATTGGAACCAGTTCCTGGGGTTGGACTAGTGCAGGAGGATCACCTGAGTGAGGGGTCTTCGGAGAGTGGAAGTGGGACACGGAACGGTGAGATGCGGTATCCCCTTCCCTGTAACACCCCATCCTACCAGGTAGGATACCTAGAAGCTCAATCCCCTGTGCTTTTTTGACACAAACACTTTCTCACTGACAGTTTACCTTGACCAACAACGGACTAACACCAGAGCCGTATACCTGACAAGTCCCAACACATGGGTCAGGCCGATTCAGGCAATTACTGATAATTACACACACCTGACTTCTATTACTCTTCCACACATGGATAAAAGGCAGAGCACGAAATCACACTCAGAACAAGGCAAAACACAAGAGGAAGCAGCAGTTCCGAGATGGCGGTTTAATATGAGGAGAAAGACGGCGAGACCAGAAGGGGTTGCAAGGAGGGAATTACCCTTAACCTTTTCAGAGGAAGAAATCCATTACTTTCCCAAGCCCTCAAGGAAACATAAGACTGGGAATTAAAGCTGAAGAAACGTGCATTCTGTGTCGAAGGTACGCAGGGCTTTCCCACATCAGTTGCTGAGGTGGGGAGGAGTGATTGCCGCTATAATCTGTCCTTGGCTCCAAAACCAAAGCCACTCCAATAAGGTTAACACAGCCGGTGAGCCTGGATACTGATAGACGACCGGTCTGTGTTAGAACCAAGGTTGCAAGTGGCAACATTATATGAAGAAATCTGCAAAGAAAAAAGTTTAAGGGGTATATGATGAGTGACGCAAATATAATTGAATATACAAGGAGTGACTGAATATTTGAAACTAAAGTGGATACCAAATACAGAGTGGTATGGCGCCATGCGGGTGCTCATTTGAAAGGTCTCTGTTAGGTATCCAACTGACAGTGTAAATTGTGAACTGGGAAATCAAAGTGGGCCTGCAACGGCTCAAGCCAAACCCTGTGCACAATCGAAAGTCTTTGATAGCTAATATGAACTGTGATTGTGAAAAGGGGTTCTGAGCCCGGAAGAGGGGGATCCAGGGTGAACCGTCAGTCACCCGATAAAAGGTATTGCTGTGGCTAATGTGAACCCAACTGATGGATGCCAACTAATTGAACTGTGACTAGTCGGAGCCCGGCTGATGGAGACCAGTTGGGTAAAAGATGATCTGAGCCTGGAAGAAGAGGAACCAGGGTGAAGAGTGACTCACCTGACTTACGCATCTTTGAAAGAGCCTTTTGTTTGTTTTTGGTAGACCAGGCCCTCTGAATCAAGAGACTTTGATGACACAAGAGACTTGGGCACAGAAGGTCCTGGTGTTGGTAATGGAACTGTGTCCTTGTGCCAAAGAAGCCCAAGAGTGTGCCATGCTTCAGTGAACCGCCTTGTCCTATTGCTATTTATGAATTAGCGGTAAGGATTCGCAATACGTTTTTTAGTATAGGCCCTTTTATTTTAACGAGACTCCGCTAGGACTGCATTATTATTATTTAGATGGTTGTAGCTTGCTCTCATCTTAGATTTAGGTTTAGATAGGCATTTATCACACCCTTGATAAGGTTCAATAAACACACTTGAACTGTGGTCACTTGTGTCTGTCTTACTGTGATGCCATGTCTTCCTTACATATGGTGTCAGGGGTGGGATGTGACTCAATTGAAACAAATTGGGGAACCCTACATTTCCAGAAACTTCGTCACAGAGCCTCCAACCCCTCTGTTGCCATGAAAGAATCAATAGGCCTATATATCTGTAGCAGTAGAGAAGCTACTATCCCTCCTGGGAAAAGCGGACTGATTCCCACAGACTTGGCCCCAAAATCTGGCCTGGCTTGGAAGTTTGGTATAGACATTCTAGCAGGCATCATCGATCCTGACTTCTGGGGAGACATAAAGGATCTCTTACAGAATCATGGTGAAATCCCATTTGAAGTACATCGTGGAAACCAAATTGCCGAAGGAATTCTGGAAAAAGCTCTATTTCCCCATTTTAAAAAAACTGAATGAGACAAAACAGAAAGAGGTACCTTAGGCTTTGGGGAAGCTGATAAACCTTCTAACATCGAAGGGAGAAAGGGAGAAGAGCCTACCATCTATCCCGACCCAGCCTTCGCCCAACAAAACGATCCAGCCCCCGCTGAAGCTTTTTTATAAGCTATTCCAGAAGGAGAAGGTATAGAAAAAGGGAGCCCTTTTTTCTTCTTAAAGCAGGGGTTGCTATATAGAAAAGAAACATCTATAGAAGACTTTGGAAAAAGACAATTAGTAATCCCCAAAACCCGCCGAAAGATCGTACTAGAGAATTTGCATTTCCATCTGACCAAGGGGCACCTAGGACAATCCAAAACCCAGGTATGTATCAGTGGGAAGTTTTACTGGCCAGGTATCCACGTTGATATAAAACTTATATTCAGACGTGCAAAATATGTCAAAAAACCAGCACTCACATCCCACTGTCTGCCCCTCTGAATCTTTTACCAATCATAGAAGTCCCTTTTTCAAGAATCAGGATGGACAGCATTGGACCTCTAGAAACATCTAGACTGGGCAACAAATATGTCCTCGTGATTGTTGACTACGCAACCAGATACCTCGAGGCATTGCCTATGTGGAACAATTCCACCCAGCAAATTCTAAAGCACCTCCTACCGTATTTTTCCAGGGTTGACTTTCCTAAGGAAATCCTGACAGATCAACGTTCAAATGTTATGAGCAATATCATGGCTGAAGTCTAAGAGCTACTCCATATTACCACCTTACGAACTTCTGTGTACATCCCCAAACAGATGGTTTAGTAGAGAGATTCAATACAACGCTTAAAATGATCCTAAGACAGTTGGTAGATAAAGACAGGGTGGACTGGAACTGAATGATCCCCTGGGTACTATTTGCAGTAAGGAAATCCCCTGAGGCATCTACTGGATTCTCTCCTTTTCAACTACTCTATGGTAGAGAACCTAGAGATGTCCTGGATATGCTCCAAGAGACCTGGGAAGAACAAGAAGAGGCACCCATTCCCCTCTCGCAAACCGCTGGGAGATTGTGAGAGCATATGAGACTTGTTTGAGATCTAGTATATACTTATAGGGAAAAAGCCCAAATCCAACAAAAATCCATTTACAACAAAAAGGTGAGCTTAAGGTCATTTTCCATAGGACAACAAGTACTAGTCCCCTTAACCACCTCGGAAAACAAGCTTGTCTCTAAGTGGCATGGGCCATATGAAATACTGGAATGGACAGGAACCTATACTTAAAAAGTAGCCTAACCTGATAGGAAACAGAAGGTCCATCTATATCATGTAAATGCCTTAAAAGATTGAAAGGATATCCCGCTGCCACCCATGCCACTCTACTATGCTGTTTGGTACCAGAAGAGATAGACAGCTTTGAATTAATATCTCCAGAGCTATCTATTCAACAACAAGAAGATTTAAAAGATTGAATCACATTGTTTCCCGATGTATTCTCGGAGAAACCAAGACTAAAAGGCACCTATCACTAGATTAGAACACCTAAGGGAAAAGTGGTGCATATAAAACTGTATAGAATCCCGGAAGCCCGTAAACAGATAATTATTGAGAAAGCGAATAAGATGTTAAGAGTAAATATTATTGAGCCCTTCAAGGTCACGGTCCTCCTCTATCGTACTGGTCACCAAACCTGGCCATTCCTGGAGGTTTTACATAGATTTCCGCCAAGTTAATGCCATTTCCGACTTCAATGCATATCCCATGCCACGCATCAGTGATCTAATTGATCTAATTGATGAACTCGGAAACGCCTCTTTTCTATCCACCCTAGATTTGATGAAAGGGTACTGGCAGGTCCCAGGATATGGGCCTGATAAGAAAAAGACAGCTTTCTCAACGCCCCTGGGACTATTCCAATTCAAAGTCCTCCCTTTTGGGTTAAACAGCACTCCAGCCAATTTCCAATGACTTATGCACAAAATATTACAGCCCTGCTCCAATTTCTGTGGAGCTTATATTGACCTTTTGTTTGTTTTTGGTATATCAGGCCCTCTTAATCAAGAGACTTTGATAACACCAGAGATTTGGGCCCAGAAGGCACTGATGTTGGTAATGGAACGGTGTCCTTGTTTTTTAGTATAGGCCCTTATATTTTGACAAGACTCCACTAGGACTCCATTATTATTATTATTTGATGGTAGTAGCTTGCTCCCATCTTAGATTTTGTCTTAGATAGGTGTTTATCACTCCCTTGATAATGTTCAATAGATTCCCTTGAACTGTGTGTCTGCCTTACTTTGATACCATGCCTTCCTTACAGCCCCCAGCAGCTAATCCCCAAACTCCCACCAATGAATATTCAACAGCTAAAACCTCTGCTTCTGACAACAGTTGCACATTTCAATCACGGTCTAGGGATAGCACTATAGATTCAAAACTTGATCTTCTCATTAGATGTAATGCTGATTGCAAAGGAAACATCATTAAACCAAGCCGCATTAAAGCACATGGTCCTCCGGAAATATTAGCCGGAATATAAGTGTATGTAGTGTTGCCACATGAAAAAAGCCATCCTGTTGGATGTTTCACATGGTTCATGTGGCTAGCAGCTACAACCGTATGATTACAAAACATGGTGTTATTGACATTGGTACATGTGCTTGGAGCGTGTGAACAGAACTGCTTCTCAAACACAAAAGTGACTGGGTTGAGGGCTAATTGGATGACTTCGCGCTTGGGTCTTATAATATATAGGTGTCTACCTAATTGTTAAATTTGACAGCTGCAAACCCGTTAGGAGCAGAGACTTTCCACCTTGTCTCTGACAAATGTACATATGAACGAGTAACTCCCTATGCTAATGCTCTAGTCATGAAATAACTGTATGAGCACAGATATCTTAATTAGATTTATTATACAGTATTTATTAATTTCGCTTGATCAGCCGACATGTGTTGTGAACTATCGTTGTTTTCAAGGCTCTATTTCTCATGAAACATCATATACTTGTTGCCTTGTTGCCTCCAATGAGTCATTTAGAAGTGATATGTATACATATTTCTAATTTACTTCAGAACAACAATTGTTTTAAAAGAAACGTTTTCTATTTTATTTTGTATTGTATTTATTTTTTTAAACAGTTTTCTTTTAAAACAATGTCCTTACCAAAGGAGAATGATGTTCTAAAGTAAATTAGAAATATGCATACATCTTACTTCTAAATGACTCATTGGAAGCAACAAGTATATGATGTTTTATGAGAATGAGACCATTGATTACGAGTATATAGTGATCATTTATTGGTTACTAATTTATGTTTTTCATCTTTCTTTCTTTTTGTCTTGCTTTTGTTCATTTCCCCCTTTTTTACATTTGTATTATTTTTTTGATGTTTATTCATGTGTTTTCCCCATCTAAGGGCTTGGTTTATGAATCCTAATTTCTAATTGTCAATGGTAACCAACCAACAGGATTTAAAATGTGATGATACAAATCTGATTGGCTTTTTTATTTTGGTGAATTGACTTGGGCTTTGATTATGGCATGACTACTGTGGAGAACTCATTTTGTTGGAAATATTGAATGTATTCTTATTCTAAATTTTGATAATGGGCATGATGAATATTTAATCATGCATATGTTTTGTTAACAAATTTATGTGATGTAATACCAATTTTGAACATTAATTATTCAGCGCAATTGTAGCCTAGAAAATGACAAGAGGTTGAAACACATGTCGGCTGATCAAGCACAATTATTAATCACTATATAATAAAACTCATTTTGATAACTGTGTTCATACGGTTATTTCATGACTAGCGCCTTATCCTAGGTAGCTACTAGTTCATATGCTTCTCAAACACAGCTTAGTTTTTCTCTTTGGTTATGTTCAGCTGTTGACATTTGCCAACCCCTTTTGGTTCACAGATCATACGATAGCTAACGTTGCCTTGGGTGACATTGTTTTTCACTAGCTGAGTAAGGTTTCTCCACTTTTGGTTTGTTTCTTGGCGAACACTTCAATATTTGTAAATGTAGAATGATTGTCACCCATCGGAATCCTCCACTAAAGAATCACTGTGCAAAACTTCAAAAATCTGTCTCAAAATTGAAGCAGGTGGTGGCACCCCTACTAAATAAGTGGTTACCAAGTCTCCTGCATTGTGCATGTCAGTCAAACAGAAATATGAAATGTTCAGAACCTTCTGTGTGAGATATGCCCACATGCTCTCTGTTTGGGTAATCATCTGCAAATAGCTCTGCCGTGCTATCCCCTGTCCAGCAGGCATTATGGTTTCTTGAGCTGGTACCTCGCATATTCTCAACGCTATATGAATCCGGTTCTTCATGGCTGTTGTGGTTGGTGCGCTGACGTCGCATCAGGCAGCCTCTGGACATCATTTCTCATCATCATCAGACTTACATTGGTCGGCTGCGCAAATACGACACCTTGTCGTAGTGTACTGCTTAACCCTCCCGAACTGAGTCCTTTTAGTGTCACAATTACACCAGCCAGGCACAGGTTCTATAGGGCAAACTCAGAAAAGACATATCAATGTTGATAATCATTCTCTTAAATAGCATTTGTCTGCTGGCACATAGTCCCATTTCTCTTTGCCAGTCTCCATTACCAAAACTACTTGGTCCTTGCCTGATGCTATGACATCCGCAGGTATGGGTGGGCTACTTGGTTTTTCTACCCACACCTTAGCATCCGGTACCATGCTTTCTGATGAGCCAAAACCCCAATCCCCACGAGTAGTTAACACCATAGGGTGCTCCCCCTTTCTGATCACGGACAATTTAACAGGTATGACAATCAGTTGGACTATCCTATCTCCCTTTTGAATAGGTAGCACTTGGTCTCCACTGTTCTTTAAAATGACTTTAATTTTTCCTTGATAATAAGCATTTATTACTCATCCCAGTACGTGGATGCCCTTCAATGCCAATCTAGATCTAGGGGCAATCAATCCCATGTGTTCTGGTGGAATCTGTACTCCAATCCCAGTTTCAATTACTATTATACCTATTTGTTCTAACCTGATCTCTTGATGTTAATGCAAGTCTACCTCTGCAGATTCTGGGGTTGCTCGGTATGAGGCTAAAGCACCTGGCATTATCTCCTAGTATACCAGAGTCTCTCCAACTGAATTAGGTTGCATCTGTAATGCAGGTGTTACCATTTGAATCAAGTGTGTCTCATTCTCAGTGAATGGTCTATTATTCAAAACCTGCACAGCATCAAACACACAATCATGCCAGGCTGCCATTGCCTGATTTGCGCAATTGTTCTTTCAACAAACCATTTATTCGCTCAATCAGTGTCGGATTTAGAGGTTTGTAACTCTTGGCTCACCTGTTTGGTCTTGATTGATTTCTTCTTGGTGGTTGGTTTCTCTTTTTTCTTCATAGTCCGAGTTTCGTGTAGAAAGGAGCGAGCCTCCCCGACGCCACCCTGCTGGCTCAGAAGACCAGGCAGGCTAGCACCCGGGGAAACCGCCCAGAATCCAGGAATCCTACAATGATCAATTCTGAGGTGTTCTTATTGTACTTTCTAGTTGCAATCAATTCCAGGAAGGAAGGAGTCCAGGAGTATTTCCACCCATTGGCAGCCAGGAAGGAGTAGAACAAAGTCTGCAAACAGGGGAGGTCCGTAGTTGCAGAAAGGGTGATGTTCACAGTATCGCGGCCAAGAGGGCAGCGAAGCAAGAAAGTGCCAACGAGGCTTGCGGCCACGCAGCCAGGAAGGTAATGCAGCCATGAGCCCGAATAAGGCAAGCGGCAACACAGCTTAGAGAGCAGTGGAGCCAGGAAGCAAGGTAAGGCAAGCGGCAACACAGCAAGAGTGCAATGTAGCCAGGAAGCACAAGGAGGAAGGTGGCGCGGTCCGAGGACAGAGCTGCAAGGAAGGAACAGAGAGGAGCGGAAGAAACAGAAGCACTGAGTACGGCTGAAAGGCTAACGACCAAACGTTGAGACGCAACAACACATGGTCTCGCAGCGCTTATATGATGATGTCGAAGGAGTTTCCAAAAAGCCTAGACTGTTGCATTCCAGTCTCGTAATAGAGGCGGCGGCCATGTGCGGAGGAAAAATGGATGCCGCAAAGCGACGCCCAGCTCTCCAGGCGGACCAAAAGGGGCAAAGACAGTGAATCATGACAATCATACCCGCCGCTTGGGGGTGATTTGGTACATGATGGAGCCACTCAATGTTCTTTTCCTGACAATATTCCTGAATCAACTTGCCTTTAAAATGTGAGCTATTGTCACTCTGAATTTGTAAGGGCACATCGTAATACAACATAATCTGATCTAATAATGTAATGCTGTTCAGTTGTGTGGCTCTCTCACATGGTAGTACAATCAGATATCCAGAATATGTGTCCACCATTGTACATGGATACTGACAACCTTTAATGATTGGTAGAAGTCCAATGTAATCAATCTGCCAGCTTTGACCAGGCATCTTACTTCTTCATAAAGGGCCCTGACAATATGAGGAGTGGGTCTAGGCTACTGATGTTGACACACAGGACATTGCAAAATTACGGTTTTCACTACCTCTAAAGGGATGCTAATCCCCCGAGTTTGTGCCCACCAGCAAGTAGCCTTCTCTCTCATGTGCCCACATTTCTGGTGTGCCCACTTTGCCAAACCCTCCAAATCGCCCTCCTGAGCCTCTGTGTCCACGGAGGAAATATTGGTGTGTTCTTCTGCAACAGAATTGAACCAGCTTTCTAATGAGTCAGTAGTACAATGTGCATCCACATGATACACTGTTACTTCACTTTGTGATAGCATTTCCCAGATATCTTGCCATAGTTCTTTTCCCCACAATTCTTTAGAATTCATTTTTGACCCATTCAACTGCCAGGTCGGCAGCCATGCTGCTAGCCCATTAGCATCTGATTATGAATCTGTGTACAAGTGACATTGACCAGGTATTTCTTGTTTCAAAGCTTGATATACTGCATAAAGTTCTGCAACCTGGATGCTCCTTCCTTTACCTGACGTGGTAAGGATCTTTTTTGTCTTGGGATTATACGACATAGCTTTCCAACAACGCTCAGTTCCTACATAGCGGATTGAGCCGTCAGTGAACCAGGCATGTTCTCTCTGTTCTACCATCAAATCCCCATAAGGTACTCCCCATTTTACCGGAAACTCATGCACTTCGGTTACTTCCTGCATTATATAGTCTATTGGTGGTACACTAACCACCTGCTGATGTAGTTTGGCAACCCCATCTTTTCCCTATTTTGCGCTGTCTTGGATATACCATTTCCACTTGATCATACTGGCTTCTTGGGCTTGTCTGAGCCTGTGTGTTTTAGGAGAACTCAAACCCCACTGCATAATCTGGATTTCGGGCCTCATCAATACATCCTGACCCACCGCCATCTGCTTATTATCAACAGAACCCAAAAGTATGCTAGCAATTGCGTCTCAAACCGAGTTCATCTATCAGCAGCCTCAGGTACTTTGCGACTCCAAAATCCAAAGGCAACCCGTTTTCTGGCTTGATTTTGCCACCAGCTCCAGTTAGCATCATTTTCTTGTACCGACACATTCAACTCCACGTCTCCTGACTTCAAAGGCCAAAAATCAAGCACACACTGCACAGTTTATTTTGCCAAGTCAAACAATCTCTGTTGTTCCTCTCCCCACTCAAACTCATACTTCTTTTGCATCACTTTGTAGAGTGGAGTAAATATTTGCCCTAAAAGAGTATATGCTGTCTCCAAAAGCCAAACAGCCATATGAAGTGCTGAGCTTGTTTCTTGTTCACAGGCGTGGTAAACTCAAGTATCTTTTGTTGGGCTTTCAGCACCATCTCTTAATGCCCATTATGCCACTGAATTCCCAGAAATACCACAGTCTCAGCTGGCCCTTTAATTTTGTAAGGGTTAATCTCCAATACTTCCTTCTTCAACCCATCAATGATTACTTCTAACTGATTTCGCACACTTTGCCCTGAATCAAAATGTCATCAATGTAATGTGAAATCTGCATATCAGGTTTGTATGGTGTTTTGTCCAAATGTTCTGCCACCAGCCGGTGACAAATGGTTGGGCTGTGCAAGTACCCCACAGGCAAGCTTGTGAAGTTATAATGATGCAATTCCAAGAAAATGAAAACTGCTCTTGGCACTCCTCAGCAATTGGCACAGTGAAAAAGGCATTTGCTAAGTCTAATATGGCATACCAAGTTCTCCCTCAAACTTTTTTACATTCTCATTCAAAGTGATAGCGCCTGGTACCGCAGGGACTAAAGGAGGAGTATATTTGTTTAATTCTCTATACCCCACAGTCATTCTTCAGCTCCTATCCCCCATTTTCACAGGCCAGACCGGGTTATTCCAAGTGGTAGTAACTGGCGCAACACTCCTGCTTCTACATATCCCTTAATGGTGTCCGAAATGGCCTTATGTCCCCCAGGAATACGTTATTGCTTCATACATACACGCTTTGTGGGCAAAGTCAGCTCCTAGTCCCAAAGTAAACCCCTTCAAAATGTCAAAACCAATTATATACTTGGGTATCAGGACAATTAACACTTGATATTTCTGCTTATTCCCCAGCCCAGTAATGGTAAAGTGGCGACCTTTAAATCTTGAAGGATTTCCATGAATCAATGAGGCCTCTGCCCTGGTATCTATCTGTCATGACTCGTCGTCCCTGGAGGATTTGGGATTATTGGAAGACTCCTAGGACTTGCCAGCATGTATATTTTAGAAGCATAGCACGCAGTCTAGCTGTTTCCAACATTGGCCACTGCTAGTTTATTTCCCACAGCTGAGGACGCGGAACCTCGTGTTGCAGCTCTTCTGTTCGGGTGAGAACGCGCAAGTGTGTCTTCTCCGGTACACTCCTGTCCCTTTGGCCTACTTAACACGCTCTCTGTTACGTCCTTTGTGACTCTGCTTGCGCTCCTCGTGATTCGCATTCTATTCTTTCCTTTTCTGGCTACGGATCACGTTCCGGTCTCTTGCTACTTTCTTTCCTTGCTTTGCCAGTCGTTCACACCTGTGCTGATGTGAACCAAAGCAGTTGGCGGGCAAAGACTTCAAAGTTACCATCTAAAGGAGGTGAATGCTGTATAGTGGGTAATAATAATAACGGACAATCATATAAAGGAACATTGCCTCAGGAGGGGAACCCAAACCACAATTGCCAAAACCAAACGAGACGTGCACTCAGGTAATTGACAACCAACCAGGGTTACCAAATTATTAACCATAACAGAGTGTATGAGGAATGTTGTCTAGAGGCAGAGAATGTCTTAAATCCGCATTACCAAAGCCAACGAAGTGTGAAAAAGAGGAAGAGTTATAATCATCATTTGGTTACTAATACAAAGGTGTAACCGAATTTGCAAGAGGGCTGCCCTTCTGATAGAATACGTTCAGGAGGAAGGAAGCATTGCCTGTCTTGCGTGTGGCAAACACTTAGGTTTGCAAGAGGGCTGCCCTTCTGATAGAATACGTTCAGGAGGAAGGAAGCATTGCCTGTCTTGCGTGTGGCAAACACTTAGGTGTAGTGAATAGCAGCAGTTTGATTCTTGTTTTCCCTGAAGAGAACTCTAAAACCAATTCCTGTGAAGCACGAGCCATTGTTAAAACCTTTTTGAAGTTGACCCTTAACACAGATGTGGTTAGAGATAATAGTTGGGCCTCGCAAGGGAGTATTCCATGTCTTGGAACTTTGTACCAAAGTGGTTCTGTTTGGGCAGGGCAGTACACCCGTGCAGTGAACTGTAGTGGTTTGTCCTGGCTGGCAGGAGAGTATACCAGACCAAAAGCATTGGTAACTATTTGTTCTTTCTGGCAAGAGTGCACCAGCACAAAGTGTTGTATAAGTGGTAAACCTGACATGAGAATAAACCAGCTAAAATATCATAAAGTACTGTGGTGGGGTAACGCTGTTGAGGAAGTTGAAGTGGTGCCAAAATATCATAACAAAGACATTTATTTCAAAGTTAATGACATTTTGAACTGTTCATTGTTAGTGACCTTAATCATAATTGGAAGAGCAATGTGTTGTTAAACAATTGTGAAATTTGTGAACCATATTTGGAAACCAAGTTGGAGCTTTGTGTTGTCAAGTTGGATTTGGAGAAGAACTGAAGTGCAACTCTTTGTGATGTTAAAGGATTTCCTTAACCTTTTTGAACATTTAAAGAAAGACCTGGTTGAATATCGGGAAGGGGAATTCCCCCAGGTTATTAGGAAAAGCAGCTCATGTTACATTTGTTGTTGTTGAGCCACCATATATTTTCTTGTTGATGTTCTGTATGTTCATGTGTGAGGGACAGAAACCTTTTGTTAGAGTGTTTCTTTTAGTTTACTTTAGGCAGGGAAATCCTTTTCAGGATAGGGATAGTGAGGCATTTATAAAAACCTTTTGAGTTAATAAAATGGCATCTTTTGAAAAACCTTCACAAAGTTGTCCACCTCACATTTCTGACCCCTCACAGATTGTATCCAAGGCAGGCAGAGGCAAGGGGCCTCATTACGAGATGGGTGGTATCCATGGAGCTATTAGCTCCATGGCTGCCTCCGATACTGTGCCCGTGTCCGGTCTCGTTCAATGGGGACTTACCGGTGTAGTCCGACTCTGGTGGGACCGGTAAGTCCCCATTGAACAGACCATTCCCCATTCCCATTTCAGCCCCCATAGGGCTCAATGGGAATGGGGAGGACGCTAATAACGGGCTCGCGACTTGCAAGCCCGTTATTAGCGCCCTGGTCCCTTAGCGGGACCCGTAAGGAATGTGTGGTCTGACCACACGTTCCTTATGGTTCCCTCCAAGGGACCTCGGAATCGGGCGGTAAGGGATTACCAGCACCGGTCTCCTTACCGGTGCCTGGTATCCCTTACCGCCCGACTCGTAATGACCCCCAAGGTTGTCTGGTAATGTCTAGATATGGCCTGGGGCAGAGGTTAGTCATAAGGTATAAGTGTGGCAGAGTCAATTACAGAAGTCATGGCTGGGTGGGGAAGGGTATTTGGTTGTGTGCAGGCATATCTTAGATCTTATGTTCATGGAGCTACTTTTTCATATTCGTCATTAATTTCTTGAGGGAGGGTGTATTCTGCTTTTAGGTTTTTACGGTCATGCTAGGCACAGTAGGGTAATGTAAATAGGCTCCACCAGAATTTAATGCATAGCTTGTATGATTTAGCTCTATTAAGAGAGGAAGAAAATGGCAGGTAACTTCTGTGGCTTGTCTTTATTAATTCTTGAGACATTTGGAATTGTCTGTGTGCGCTGCTAAAACTCTTCTGAGCGGCACCCAGAAGGAACCTGGGCATGGGCACATGCGCACAGCTTAGATGGAACATTGATGCACATTGAAATTCGAATTTAGCCAAAAGCACCAAACAGTACAAAATGGTGGATGCACAGATAGATGCAAACCTAAATCTGATTTTAGCTGAAGCACTAGAACAGTACAAAATGGTGGATGCACAGATTGATGCACACCTAAATTCGATTTTAGTAAAAAGCACTAGAAACAGTACAAAAAAGGTGGTGGAAGCAAGTTCGAGGCAAACCAGAGAGTAGAAAAGGTCAATAGTTATTTGTAATTTAGATCATTCGTTGAAGTAGGGCATTAAGAGAGCTGTTGCAGTCTGACTGGTGGTGCACACCAAGGGGTAGGGAGTGAAGGAAGAAGAATTGCAGTGCCCAATAAGGAGGGGTACCACGGAGAACCATGAATACTTACCAGGGAAATTTGAATCTGAAATTAAGATTGTAGACAGCCCAAGTTCCACAACAGTATGAGAGCAGGTGGGAGTGATGCCGGGGGTGGGAGGGGTGCATGGAGAGGTGCTTCTTACAGCTCCAGACAGGAGCCTGGAGTGTGGGCCTTGTGGAGGGGGGCGGCTGAGCCTGCCGGCTTCCCCTATTGGCCAGATGAATACAGGAACACCAATCGGGATGCAGCTCTTCCAGGCACAACAAGGCAGATTCACTGCCTACGCGGCAGTGGCCATCTTTGCACACACAAATACGAAACAAATTCAATTAAGCTCAAGAGCTCACCAGCTCAGCAGCGATTCATGAAATGGAAAGGCAGGCAGGCAGGGGGAAAGATCTTGCAGCCCCAGCCAGCTGGTGATTCAAAGATCATATGTAAACAATTAGCATTAAGGGATTGACAAGACCAACACAAATTCGGTATATGTAAGGAAAATCTAGAAATTCTAACTGGTCAAAGATAGGCATTGTTTGTGTAAGATTAGATACCTTTGAGAATTTGAAGCATTTTACCCTCATTTTCCCATTATTTTACATATACTGAAAAATATCCCACTCTCACCCATTCATTTTCTACTTGTTATTTATTTTTAAAAATCAGTACTCAAATTGTTTGTATAAGAATATAACAAACTTGCTGTGATATACGTCTTGGCCAAAAGTGATTGAACAAATTCAGAAGGAAATGTCTGTGTAAAAGAAGTAATATTGAGAATTTAACAAATAATATCATTGCAATATATCCTCTGGGGACCGTGTGAGGCGTCTCGTCTTCCTTCCCCCAGAGGGCAGCCAGGTTCCCGCTGCTTCTCCCATCTCAGTGCTGCATTTGCGCCGCTCTTCTTCACTCTCCTGCCTGAGTCATGATGGCATGGGGCACAGTGGTGACTGCCATCTCCACACAGCGGTTTGCATTCTTCTCAGTCACCTATACCACATCCTGACAAGTTGTTTAACATTCTGCAGCCCCTAAATACAACTTGCCTCTCACCAGTTAGCACTGATTCCTCTTCTGAATGTTGCAATTCCATTCAATGTTTTTTGTGAAATAACTGATAAAATCAGGTCAAGGTTTAATCTTCTTATTACCATACCCCATTCAAATTCAGGAATTGATATAGAGGATGCAAAATCGACCCATTCATTCAAAGCAGTCCCCATCAATTTAATGTTTTGCCTATATCTCTACAAGAGACCAGATGTATTATAAGTAATTTGAATCATTCAGCCTTTCCAATGACCCATGTCTTTCCCCAATTATTAAGAACTGTGCAGCGACTAGAATCCCAGTTATCATGTCCCTCATTAATAGCCAAATCTATTTTACAATCCAATGACACAACAAAGCTCACACAGCCTAGATTTAAATGCTCAGGCTTTGGTGGAACTGGATTTGATGTCCAGGCTCCCTGGAATGAACTTTCCACTCATCTGAGGCAGGCTAAGTCTATCACAGAGGCCAAGAAGGGAGTTAAGACCCACTTGTTTAATCTTGACCCTGACCAATCTGCCTCATTAATAAATACTGGAGGGGCGTAAATTGTGTTGTTTGTCCTGTCTCGGTTTATTGTGTGCTCTGGGGCCTATGGGCGATTTAGCGCATTAGAAATATTTAAATCAAATCAAAATCCATCAAACTAAGGGGGACACCAGGGTTAATTTATGGAAGAGGGACCTTCCTGGACATACTTCTAATATACACATACTAGTTAGTACCTCTTCCTATACTGTTTATGGCAAAAAGACTCTCATGTTTAGGTCATTCAACTCCACAGGCAAGAACGTTTTTTTTTTTTACCCACACACAAGGGGAGAAGCCAACCCAAATAACTCTGTGCTATACCTCCATGTTATCACAAAACATATACAACTTTGTTATCTTTTACCTTCATATTGTTTTAAATCATTTAAAGTGACAAGTGCATCCCATGAAGTGGCTTAGTGCAAAAATAACATTTGCCAATTATTTATTTCACTCTGTAACATTCAACATTGCAATTGCTCACATAATGAACCCCATGGTCACCCTTAAAAAAACATACCAATGTCCACAAGAGGTTTTCACATTTACAACGGGAGCTGCTGGATTCTTTACTCCACTAAATTACTGTTAGGCTTTATTATGCCCTTATTAACTATAACCACACTAATGTGGGTGCTATCTAAGAGGACCCAACATGTTTCACTCCGTCCTTCACGTTCAACTCTTAATATGAACTTCTTTGGGGGATTTACATTGACTCTACTTGTATCCCAGAGCATCCAATGCTACTTTTGCAGATTAATATATCAACTATGTGCTATTTAACTCAATGAACAATAACCAAAGATTCTAAAATTCTCAAAGTCCTTTTGCAATTGTTTTTCATGATGGTGAATTCCCAACTTCAGCGCAGTCAGGTAGCGTGCGCCTTCATTTATTTATCAGCAATTCCACCAGTCATTAAGGTTGTGCAGCAGCATCCGTGAAGACAAGTATATCTCATGTGTTCCCACTCATTCTAAATATGTAATTCCTTATCCTTTGGGAGAATATGGGCTGTTGACCGCTGTCACGATTATTCGCTCCTTTAATCCCGCTGTCAATGTACCCTTGGCATGTGTTTGTTAGTTGTCCGACGGGTGCACACAATTCTGTGTCTTGTAGCTGGTCCAGCACCGCAGGCAGTTATCGATAACTCATTAATACCACCTTTGGGGAAGTCTGTATCCCACATGCCGCCACTCATGGGTTATTCTACTTCTGAAAAACACCACTTTATATCCTAAGGACTGCACTAGTTATCATCTTAAAACAAATGTGCCCATCTTGCTAAAAACCTTAGGTAGAGCAGCTACCATGCAATTACAGAATTGTATAGAAAATTCTAACTCACTGGGTGACTTAAAGTCTGGGTTTTGCCTGGCGGGTAGACACTGAACTTGCTTTGATGGACAATAAGGATAATCTGTCTCAAATCGTGGATAGAGGGACACCAGACTTTTCAGGCTTTTATAGCTTATTTCTGTGTTTGACACTTTAAATCACTCTCCCCTGATTCAATGAATACATGAGGTCATAGAGGCCTCATATAAAGCTATTTCTTGGATCAACTTTTTTCTCTCCAAAAGTTCCTCCAGAGTAAAGATAGGGATAGCCTATCCGATTCTGAAATCACAATTTGCGGTGTACCTCTGTCACCATCACTCTTTAACATACAATTAAAACCTTTTCAAAATGTATTATTAGAACTGGGAGGGATTGTTCAGAACTATGAAGATGACACACATTGTCTGTAGTCTTGGGAAAGATCTACGATCCAATATACATGGGATAGAATATATCTTTAAAAAGGTTCGAAGCTCAATATGAGCAATTGGATAGAATTAATCCCTAAAAAGACTGAATTACTGAGTGCACAATCCATTAATATGGCTTTACACAAACACCCGTATATAATGTCTGCAGGTACTAAAATCTCAATTCAACAAAAGTAAAAAAGCATATGGAGTCATATTACACTCCACTCTTTCTACGCTACTTCAGACCAATGCTATAGTTAGCCCAGCCAGCTATTATCACATGATGCTGAGACAACCGTGCCCACTACTTCCTGAAACATGCTGCTCAGCTATTGCACGCGCCAATATTGGATCAAACATTGACTAATGCAATGTGCCATATGTGGGCACACACAAGCATGTGATTAAACAACTTCAAATCTTACAAAACACCACAGTGCGCATAGTCACTAACACTCAATATTGGCATCACTTAGGGGACTCCACTGGCTCTCAGTAAATTCAAGGATCATTTTTGAACGTCCCGCTATCATTCATAAAGCGCTATGTGGAAATTTCCCTTTATATATCTCAAAATGGCACAACCCCAACTGTACGCTAAAATCCAATCTTGGCCATACACCGCAGATCCCCAGGTTAAAATGATCAGGAGGTTTAGTCGGTGCCTGTCTGGTTGTGGCTGCCAGACATTTCAATACGCTACCAGACAGTTTCTGTGGCATACATGATCTTCTCATGTTCAGAAAAATGATCAAAACTCTGCTTTTTTAACTTTTGCATCACTTGTACCTTTTCTGTTCCTCTTGAATGCACCCAAGATATTAGTTTGAGTGCTTAGATGCATTCCAGTTGTAGTAACACTAACACCAACATCAATAGCAATGAATAACAGAAGTGACATAATAAAAAATGGGCCTCATAACAACCCAGGTGGTAGAGGGTTAACGGCGCCGGAAGAGCTGTCGTCACCATTAACCCTCTACCGCCTCATTACGAGGTCTGCTTGTGGTCCCGCTAAGGACGTCTGGTAAAACCAGGCGTCCTTAGCGGGACCCGCAAGCAGACCAGGATGCTAACAACGGGCCGCATCCTCCCCATTCCCATTGAGCCCTATGTGGGTTCAAATGGAATGGGGATGTACCGGGTCCGGGTCCCGGGAAAGGGAATTACCGGGCCCTCCAAGGTCGGAATGGCCCGGATTATTTTGGAAGTTCTGGTTTGGGGGATATCTGGGGAGAAAGTTCAGATTGGGAGGTGGAGTGATACTTCTCTTCTGAGGGAAGTTTGGGGGGAAGTTTGCTGGGGCAGTACTTACCTGATTGGTTCCCCCGTTGTGACAAGGGGCGTACGCGTCTAATGATCTGAGCTTGAGGTCCGGGTGATCAGATTTACTGCTGCAAGGGCCTTTGATGTTAGGGCGATAAATCAATGGGTACAATTATCTCAAGATGGCAGTTTCCGACCTACGAGTTTCGCATATGTATATGTTAGAAAACTGAAGGTAAGATGAATTGGAAATAAATGTATGATCGATCGATATATGCTCAAAAATACATGCCCTATACATTGGGCCGATAACATTTCTGAGAGAACTTCTTTAAATGAAAAGCTCCCCGCTCCTATCCTGGAGAGCGAAGCTTTCCATTTAATAGGGCGCTGCTGCCACGCCAACATGGGGCTGCCTTTGAAAGACTTCCCCCGAGCTAGCATGGTAGTGATGCCCTATCAAAGTGAAAAGCTCCCCACACCTATGCTGGAGCGGGTAGCTTTGCACTTAAATCGGGTGCCACTGCCCAAAAGAAAATACTCTGGGATCCCCCTTCTCCTTGGAGGAGGAGGGGGAGGGTGGAGCCGAGTCCCATATCTTCATGGAACCCAAGCCTGACATTTTTTATGCAAAATGCATGTTTCAAATTTAAAATAGGGGGCATTCTTACAAAGAATGCCCCCTATTTTAAATTTGAAACATGTTTGTGATAGTGATTCAGCAAGAAATCCTTTTGATTGAGTCTCGGAAGTTGGTCTCTGCTGTTTTCATTGGTTACAAAACCCACCCTAACGAAAACATGGCTTTACATTGCAAGACATGTATGCTAATTTGGACATCTTTTTAACAGGATGCGATACTGGCTTTTTCTGCATTCAGTTTCATGGGAGATCTCCTGAAGCTGGCCTTGGGAACAGACCTGGGAGTTTCCTGGGTGTGCTCAAGTCCTCGGAACAGAAAAGCTTCCCATACTGGTGCTAGCATAGTTTCTTTTAAATAGAGTGCAACCAGCGATAGAAGTGTACAAAAAAAGTAGTGAAACTGTGACTCTGTGGAGGCGGGGGGTCAGAATAGGAAGGAAGGAAGCAAAGTGAAACATATTTTTCAAGGGTTGCAGTCATGCTGGTTGATAGTCAATTGAGTTGAAACATATTTCAGTTTAGCTGTAACTGATATCCGGTGGTAAAATGGAGAAGTGTGCTTTAACGTCACAAAGAACAGTTCTGGAATGGTGAAAAGGGTTGCAAAAAGTAGTGGAGCTGTTAACAGTAAAAAATATAAGTAGTGAAACACCGCTCCTGACTGTTCCCAATCAATTCAACCACTGGGCGCAACTGCCACGCCAGTACAAAGGAGCCTTAAAGAGCTTCACTGAGCTGGTGCACTGGTGAAGCCAGTCCAATTTCTCATTTGGGTGTGAGGGGAGGGAGGATGACAGTTTTGATAGATCATCATCATAGGGTATATTACATGCCAACATTCCTACGCACCCGGGAGGGAGATTTCATCAGGGAAATCGGGAGACATATCTTTTCCAATCGGAATACATTGGGGTTACAATTATTTTAGGTGGGAGAACATGAAAAAAGCAATATTTTAAAATCCTGAGTTTCCCGCCTAAATCGGGAAGGTTGGCATTTATGATATTGATATCACCTGGACAGGCTTTTGTCCTCTGCATGTTTGCTGCTGCTGCCACGTTTATGAATGTTTAAATGTTAATAGTCTGCTCTCCCAGGTAAGAAATCTGACAGGATCTTGGTAGAACCCCGTTCCCATCAGAGCCAGGGCTTGGCACTCGGACATCAAGGCAGACATCCACCTTTACCTGCAGCCTGTTCAAAGTGGGAGGCTTGAGCCCTCCCAAGCCAGAGGGTGACACCACCCCATTTATGTAAAAAGCACGCTTGCACAGGAGGGCGGGGGTGCCAAACTTTGCTAGCCTAGGGCACTGTCAGGGCTAAGGCTGGCCCTGAATGGTGGTGCCCTTGGCAGAAGCGCAGGGCGTGCCTATTCAGGAGACTTGCAGGGCAGCAACCTAGCTAATTTGAATACTTTCACCAACCACTATTGCATCAACTTGTAGTCTTGTAGACCTCCTTTGGAGGGCAGGAGGGAGGGGGTGCTGAACACTGGTACACATGTTCAAAGGAGATTCATTGTCGCTGGTAATAAATTAGTGACAGGGTGTTGGAGCAGCACACTGGTGGTTTGTGTTTTTATTTTTCTTCATGGACCTTTTTTTTTCACTGCTATATTTGGTATGCTTCACGAATAAGTACTTCGATGTGGCAGAGGGACATGGACATAGCTCTCTTTTCCGTCCTCTGGGCAGGTGAAAACACCTGATTTTTTATTTGGCAACAGAGAGCCAATTTAAGTGAACGGGCGTGTAGGCGGCTTGGATGGTGAGTGAACTGTTTACAGGGCGGATGACAACCTCCAAAAGCGTGTGAGTGGAGACGTATGATATGGAGGTAATGAGCCGGTTACTTACCAGTAATCTTCATTACTCCTGTTCCTATTCTTCCTGGTCACCAGCGCTGGCCAACTGGCCGGCTCTCACCAGATCCAAGATCCAGCATCAGATCTCTAGCTGGATCTCGGGATCCAGCTTGCCTCTGCCTCAGCCCTGGAGAAGATCCCACACAATGCCCTGTGTGAGATTTTTCGGCTCCCCCCTCCGGGTGGCGGGGGCTCTGAAAACCTTTTCTCAATGTCCCTTGGTTCAGTGAACCGAGGGGCAGGGAGAATTGTTCTGCCCCGCGCATATTAAAGAATTACGCCGCGCCGGGCCACACACAATACAAAAACAGCAGGGGGTTCAGTTGCTGAGAGTGTTTGTTTGTGTCAATTGAGTTCCCGGCTGTTCTTGTATTGTGTATGGCCCGGCGCACCGCTCTTTCCGGATAGCAAATAAAGGGCGCATTGCATACAGCTCACTGTCATGCAAAATTAAGTATCGGTCTGATACTTAAGTTTTCATTTCATGAGCTGTAGGCAAAGAGCCTTTTATTTTCTGCAGGGGGAAGTGGTGGTAGAGGGGCAGAACTCATGGCGCTATCTCAAGCCCTGTTTACAATACGCTTGACATGACAGTTTATGATAGTTTATTTGTATCGCGCTCGTACACAAGTGGAATGCAGGAATCCCATGAGTGCAGGAATCCCATGAGCTATTTTAGCGCAGATGCAGCCTGTGAGTTGCAGGTTAACACCGACCTCTACAGCAGGTGCATGAACTCCTTGCGCTCCACCGCAGCAATTTTACTGTGATTGATACCGTTCTCAGTGTTGACGCTTACCCACAAAACCACACAAAATTGTCATCAAACGCCATGTCTCAAATTTTGATGTTTTGTTTTCCAGGGAATGTTGCACTATAGATTGCTGGGTTTAAAAGGTGAGCACCTTTTATATTTTGCCGGTGTAGTTACTGGAAAGAAGCAGCATGAAAGAAATTGCACATTTTTAAACTATTATTTTGAATATTTCCTTTGAGCAGAGTTCAATTGCCAGCTCTGCCCCCTCTGAGCTCAACCTCCTCGGAACTCCGCCACCAAACTCCACCCCCACCCTTGTGGGATCCCCCTTCAAATTCTTTCCATTTCCACCACTGCTGATCACAGTATACTTGTGACCCGCTTCTCCCGCCCTCTGCGGAGGGAAAAAGGCCAGGACTAATGCATTGTGGTGGCTGTGAGTGCTATGCTTTAAGTAGAGAGGGGTGGAGCATGGATGTAATATTAAAAAGATGTAATGGATTTCTGATGGGAAATTTGGGACTTCTCACAAGTACTGTGACGAGGAAAAATCGGACGGGGAGTAATAAAGATTACTTGTAAGTAATCCGTTTATTTCTGGAGGTTTTTCACAGTTGTTCTGCACTAAATATTCATACAGGCTTGGAGTTGTGACGCCTGTTTACATGCAGCGTCTTCCGCTCCCCAGACTACCATAGAGGTTTGACACTTTCTTTTTCCATACATGGTAGCCGCCAATGCTCTCTGAACCTACCAAAGTTCAAAGTGGCCATCTTTAATTGTAGTTAGCGCCGCTTTACAACCTCGGTATGGTCATATACCACGACTACAGACATTCTGATTTTTCTGGTGTTTTCAAAGAGGGGGCCTAATGACGTATTATTTTCTACTAAAACATTATATATACTCGGTAGCATGAGAGATGTTTCTACAATATAAGGAACACATTGTGTTTTCTATTATTCATTTTGCTTAACGACCGAAGTCAATTTACTTATGCGGTTCACCATTCAACATATTTCCTTTTTCTGCACGCACGCAACAGACGGAAGCCGTCGAGCTCCTGACCAATCATGTCGGCGCTCTAAAGCGTTACATCATGTTCAACGCAGTTTGTGTTCCTGGCCCTTAATGGCTGCCTAAGACATAGTCTCTGACACAAACCACGCCCTTTCTCCGATTGCCTGCCCATCATGGCATCAAGCTGGACTGTGACTGGGTTAGCGTCGCTGCGGTAACCGGCTGACAGCTGTGCTACAGCATGAACTGAGCTGTAGGGATTCTCTGTCTGAGCAGGAGCCTCCATGCCGCCGAATCTTGAAGGTGCGGCTGCGAGGAGGGGCCCAGGCCCTGCCCAGCTGCGACAGCCGGCGATGTGCAGGTGACTTTAGGTGACCGGGGGAAAGAAAAGAGAGCATGCTATATTCCACCGCTCCACATTTCGCCAGATATAAATTCTTCTACCCACTTATACGCTTGAACCCTCACCCCCATTCCACCGAAACAGCTGAATACAGTAGACTACAAAGAACAGCTGCATTCAGCTCGTCTTAATACCGCCATATAGTAACGATACAAAATGTGCAACACCACCAAGGCCAGGTTCCCTAAATATGCGTACAGTACAAGAGCCTTGTTGAAAGTGTGACATGAGGACAGGGCACACCTGTAACCTGCTCCTGGTTTTATTGGCTTATAGTTCCAAAAAAAATAATATATCGGTACTCTCCATTTTACTGTACATGAACAGGAGCATTCGTATCATGCTGAGTTCACCTTATAGCAGAGCTCCCCTTCTTTCAGTGGCCATGCGTGATTAGGCCATCCAGTCATGTTTTTGCTTGGCATTCCGGGACTTGTAGTTTTCTTCCCTTTCAAATGGAAAAGGGGGGGGAACTAGAACTAGAATCCAAGGGTAAAAAACAGGACTGGCTGATCTTCTCACACATGACCATGGGAAACTTGAGACCTCGCTCTTTGTGTGTATTGTATCCAAAAATATCCCTGGATGCTGGCAATTTCCTCTTAATTTCCCCTTCCACTCCCAGAGGATGGGGAGGGGAGGAGGCTCCAAATTCCCCCCCTTTCACTTCTGCACTACCTCCTGATTAGTTTTATCCTGTGCATTGTAGTGGCGGTCCCCAGTGAGGGACAGCCTGGACTGGGTTGCACGCAGCGCAGCAAATAAGACGGCACCGGAATGCTCTTCAACACGTCTTTATTTACCTGCTTCCTGCACGTACGACCTTGTCCCCTCCCTCCCACCGTCACTTCCGTCCTCGCCTCATGCCCCGGAACACAACTGTAAACGTGACATCCCACCCCAAATTAAACAGTTACCCAACACAGGTCCAACATGAACTTGAGAGCTAGTTTCGTCAATGAGGCGTCAAGGCTTATTCCTCCCTGTTTGAGGTCTGTGTTTGCCATTCCCGGCGACCACCTTTCCTCTCTTCTGCCTCTGTCCACCATACCATAAACGTCAGAGTCTTCTCAATCTCCTTGATAAGGCTTGCTGAGAGATATTCATCCCACATCTCCACTCTTCCACTTAACCTCCTGCGGCTGGTCAGGGGAAACCTTTTAAAGTGCGAGGAGTTTGGGGTGGTGGGTCCATGGTCGCCTTGGGCCGTAATCATTGAGCCCTTCTTTTCCGTCATGATTAGTGGTTCATCTTTGAACACTGTGGTGTGTTTGTGTGTCTGTGGTTGCTTCACTGTCACCACTTCTCCTACCTCCAGCTTGGACTCTGGCTTTCCTTCCCACGTCTGCGTACTCCTTCATTCTGTGTTTTGCAGATTGGTCTTGTTCTTTCAGCTCTGTATCAGCCTGCCGCTCACCATCTTGGGGTCCATGCTGCAGTAGCCTGGTACGCACGCCCCTCCCAAACCTTATTTCTGCAAGACTTTTCCATGTGGATCTATGAGGTGTGCTTCTGTAATCTCTTAACTATTGGTGAAGCACTTGTTCCTATGGTTGACTCGTGAGTCGGGCCACATGCAGTGCCCGTTTGAGGTTTGCCATAAATCGTTCAATCATGCCATTCGCCTTTGGCCACAGTGGCATGATTTTCTGGTGATGGAGTCCCATGCACTCACTGAACCGTGCAAAGTCTAGGCCAGTGATGGGGGGGTCCATTGTCTGTTTTTACCTTTCGGGGAATACCATATGCAGTAAAGATGCGGTCCATTACTGGGATGACGTGATGGGCCGCTGTCGAGGACACAAGCTGGTCTTCCGGGTACTGGGAGTATTCGTCCATGATGGCCAACATGTATTTCCCCCCTTTTTCGATGGGTCTAAAGAAGTAGGCTGCGACTGCTTCCCATACTCCCACTGGTAGCTCTGACATGCATAACGGTTCAGGGTGTCGATTTGGTGTGATGAGACAGCAGGTGGGACACTCGCTCAGGATCTCCTCCACCAAGCAATCCAATTGGGGGAACCACACTCTTTGGCGCATCTTGCACCTTTTGGAGACAACACCTCAGTGCACTTCATGAGCGAGTTCTAACATCCTCCTTTTCAGAGTGGCTGGAATCACCATTTTGTGTCCTTTCAACAGTATGTTGTCCTCGGGAAGGGCTAGTTCCTCCTTCACCTGTAGGAGCCTGTCCACCTCCCTCCTGACTCGAGGCAACCCCTCTCTTTGGCTTTGCTCCATTGTCCAGACCTGAGTCCCTCGCACACTATCTGGCATGCTGTGTCCGCCTACATTTCCTGAGCGAGGTGAGCTGGATCAATGCCCTTGGGTATTGCTTGCCGGATGAGATACCGGAGATAGCAGTCTGCTACAGATGACTCAGGGGCACTCCCACTTCTCGGGTGACGGGACAAGAAGTCAGCCAGGTGCTCTTCCTTGCCAGGCCGGTGATCTATCTCAAATGAGTAATCTTGTACCCCGAGTCCCCACCTGGCAATTCGGGGTGGCATTTTGGCCTGTGGTTTGCCATAAAGGAACACTAGAGCCTGATGGTCTGTCACTACTTTAAACGGCTTTCCATAAAGAAAAATATGGAAGTGTTTGCACGCCCACACTACTGCAAGTCTTTCCTTCTCCGCTTGAGCGTAGGCCTGCTCCGTAGTTGCAAGGCTTCGGCTGGTGTAAGCAACAATGGGGGTGCGACTGGGATCATCCGGGTCGATTTGAGCTAGGATTGCTCTCAGCCCGACTGGGCTTGCGTCCACTGTCAATTCTGACTTACGACTAGCGTCAAAATAGGATATATTCTTGGCATGAGCCACTGCATCTCGAATCATTGCAAAGGCCTGTTTACACTCTTCAGACCAGCTGAACACAGCGTTTTGTTTGGTCAGCGCCCAAAGTGGTTCACTGACTGTGGCGTAGTCCTTCATGTACTGCGTACAGTAACTGGCAAGGCCCAGGAATTACCTCGACTTGGAAACGCTGGTTGGCTGCAGTGTCTCATTGAGTGCTGTGGCCATGTCCGGGTCTGGACTCATGCCTTTTTCTGAGAATGTGGAGGAAAGATTTCAATGTGCCCTTTTGGAATTCACACTTTTTCTTGGTTGTGGGTGAGATTGGTCTCCTCCAATGCCATGCTGTTAAGACTGGAGGGGGGGTTTTGTACTCCTGCCCTCTATATGGCAGAATAGAAGCACAGAGCACCCCAGCCAAGATTCTCTATGCGGTAGCAATGGACCAACAATCAAGGCTTAAGCTCTGAGGAGGTGATGCAGGATGGTTCTTAAAGGAGAGTTCCGGGACTTTTTTTTTATTGTCCCTACGGTTCGGCCATGTGTTTTTAAGCATAAATCGGTAGATCGTAGAAAACTTTCCTATGGACCTTACCCGACTTTTCGTCCATTAACGCACTCGAAATCAGCCGCCATTTTCTGATAATCCTATCATTTCCCCCCATCGCCCTGGCTCACCTGCTTTTGCGGCACTAAATCAAATCCCCCGCCCCTGAAACAGACTTTATCAAAACATTCATATTCCCCGCCTCTATCCGTGATGTGACTGTGCTGCGTAGGCAAACGCGCCCAGGCGTCTTCTACGCGACTCCACACAGAACCCGGAAATCAACACAGATCAGCTCACAACACAGCGCGCCACAATTCGGAATATGAAACTGTGGTTTAAAAGCAAACTGCAAGATTGTACATTTGGCAAAGTACATTTATTGGACATCAAATTTTTAGAGAATATTCAGCGATTTGCATTTTTCTTTGCTCTCGATCCAAAATAGTTCGTCTTGAGGCAAGCGATGTTCGTGTGCAGTACACAGGGTGTTGGTTTACGATAAAATAAGCTCTTCGGTCGCACTGATAATCGCATGGCTGTTCCAACAACGAGGCACTAGGCCACCACAACGGTCTGTATGTTGCATCTAGCCGTTAGTACCGCGTAAGGGCATACTTGTACTTGGCGATCGTCCCACAAAATGGTCAGGGTGCTAACGTTGTTCACGCGGATAAGCAATTGGCGATTATAGAAGCCATCCGCCGGTGTCTGGTACTCGTGACACAGACAGTAATGGATGAAGTACCTGTTTGAAAAACATAAAAAATGAAATTAGTCTCACCATCAGATCTTTATTAAAATTATTCATTTTATATATTAGGTCGGGAAATTATTTCATAGCTAGGACAGTGCAACTGGGTTTTATACGTCAAGGGGGGGCTGTAGGATACTGAGACAGTCCCCCAGTGCAGGGGTTGACAGGGAGTGCAGGTGGAGAGTGGAAGGGCCCAGGACCGAGATCGCAGACAGTGGACCAGTTGTAGCAGGGGAGAGGGGGAGAGAAAGCAGAAGCAAAGAGGTAGGTTTTGAGGTGCTTCCGTAAAAGGAGACGGTTCTAGTGCGCGGTAAGCTACTGTATATTAATTAAATTGCGGTATAAACTCATCTAAAGAGTTACTTACATTATATTTGCATTTTCCATTGTGTCTGTGCGTAGGGCAGCCCCGAAATACCACTCCTTCTATGGCGACGTTATTTCTTCTAATGAACGAACATGAAATGGCTTTCGTTTCTGAAATTATATTCATTATCGTTTCTTACGTGGTCCCGGCCTGTCAAGGTCAAATAACAATAGAACCTTATACTGAGTCGTGGGCCATTCTGGCACCCGAGAAAAAAACAAAGCAGCTGACCTTCACTTTGAACGAGCACACATTCCTAGTTAGCTACATTCAGTTTAAGGCCATCTCACAGGACTTGAAATTTACACTCCATCTTTGCATTTTGTCTGCGTGCTTTGCAGCCCAACAGAACCATAAATACGGAGACATTCTATATTTTTTGAAAAATGATTTATATTACTGTTTGGTTTAATTTAATGCGCAAATGAACAAGGTTGGAGAGACACATTGCATGTACACTGAGCAATCACTTTTATTTACACAATACATAGCTACACATATTCAATGGGCCTGCGACATGAGGAGACTCCAGAGCAAAGTCACAGGTGACACCCGGGTGGTTCGCACAACTGCACAGTGAAGGGAGGGGCAACGGTGGAGAGACACATTGCATGTACACTGAGCAATCACTTTTATTTACACAATACATAGATACACATATTCAATGGTCCTGCAACATGAGGAGACTCGAGAGAACAGACAATCAAATTACAATCATTTAAACCGTGATGTGTATTTCTCAATGAGCTCTTCTTTAGGTGGACATGGAACACAGGCAATGTTGGGTGGCAATGCAGTTGTCCCCTGCACAGGTTCGTTCATAACTCCATTTATGTGCCTATCTAGGACGTCAACAATAAGTCTTTCAATAAACTCATATTGCATATCCTCAAACACTGGTTTGATCACCCATTGTTTACTTCTTTTAGTGAAGGCCTTATTGTAGCGAAGCGTCCCTAAAGTTCCGGTCGTCCTACTTTGTTGACGGCCAACATTATGGTTATGTGTCAAGACCGCTAGAAGAGTCCGATTTATCATGCCCTCCATGCCAAAATGCAATCGTTTTGGCCTGTACTTTAGGCACATATTGTGGAACACCTCCAAATCTCCTGTGTGGCAGAATTCCGTGAGTCCCCTCAAAGCTTTTGTTATAGTTTTATCAAATACAATCTTTTCAATGGCTTTGTGAGTGGGTGATGAAGGAATCAACCACTTCTTCTTCCGTGCCTCCTCTGTGGACAAATGGCCATGTTCACAATTGTGGAAATGTTGGTTCGTGTTCCATCGGTGAACGTTTGTACAGTGTGGCATTACTGACCGCCATTTTTCCAGTAGGATTTCCAACGACCCTCCACATGTTTTTGAGCTCCACCAAAGATGGTTGCTGATTGACTTGGACCACTGTGAAATACCTTGCGTTTCTTTTTTTTTACCTGCAGCTGACAATTTTTTATTGATTGTTTTTGCAAGATGCCAAACGTCAAATTGGTGATTTATATTTTTGTACTGTTCTCTCATTGTCTTGGCAATTGAAACGTGTCTGTCCGTGGCTATCAGGTCGATCACCATTCCCCGCGATTGTAGTTCTTGCAATGATGTTACAAAGCCAACTTTCTCCATGGCCACTGAGGATGTACTTTGTGACACCTGCACGACCACCGAACTCACAATTTTCTTACTTTCCATGTCCTGAAAGTGGTAGGTGCAGTACTTGGCTGAAAATCCTGGGCTGTCGCACTGTCCATCACCGGCTAGCCTGAACCGTTTGCCCGCGAATGTACTATCAATAGACATTTTTTCCATTCTCCAAGCTTCGCTAATGGCTGGAAATAGATAATCGGTTTGGTATTTGTAGAACTGAGTTTTCGCAATGAAATGGATTCCCACAAACTGAAAGAAAGACTCTAATTTTTTAAAACTTGAACCACTAAAAAGTGCAGCCGCTGCACAAAGTAGATTGCCTGCTGGCAGTTGTCCCAGCATAGGTTGTGCAGACCATGAGAAAGGATGATATTTTGTACAGGTGGCATGTATTTTAAGGTTAGTGCCTCGAATTGCACGAGTCACATTAATCAATGACTCCCCACATACTTCCCCACCAACCGAATGCCCACATTTCATCCGAATAATAATATCAATCAAACAACTATCGAATACAATGAATTTGGCCTCTTTCCTTATACTGTCACTCTGCATCCCAGCTGGTTCGGCCTGTAACGTTGAGGACATGTCACTCACATGAAGGTAGAATCTCTGATATCGTCTTCCGCTATGTTCAGTGATATTGATGGTGTTTCATTGTCGTCCACTTCATTCTCTTCCATTGCAACATCTGTTCCTTCTCCGACGATGGGTGAATAAAACAATTTCTTCAACTTTCTCGCGGTCTTAGTTTTCGCGGGTGTGGATTCTGTGAATTGATCTCCGACTGCATCCGAACTACCAGGAGGACATCCACTATCAATGGCTGGTGGTGGTATAGCTCCGTTGTCAATCACTTCATATTCTTCCCATTGGCACGATGCATCTCCAGTCTCAAGTCCCTGCCAAAAGGTTTGACAAGCAACATCTCTCGTTCGCTTCACTGTCTGTGTAGATCTAGTTCGTACACCCACTCGCAACTAGAGGACAGATTGGAAAAGGGATGTTCAGTTTAAACACAACTTACAGTATTGAACTATTAACAGTGAAAAACAACATAATATAGTGACCAGGACACTAACCTTCTTTTGCTTTCTTTTCTTTGAAACTTTCTTGCCTCGAACTTCAACATCCGTACGCTGTTGCTCCGACTCGTGTGTGCATGTCTCCACTTCCTCTTGCGCTGCAACGACTATATTTTCCTGATAAGCACATCCATCACGCAGTGACGCTCCATCGACTCCCTGAAACATAGAACTTTCATTAGTATGTATAATAATATCGAAAACACAAAATGTACTTGGGGACCAATACCCACGTACATCTCAAAAGCAAAACACGAATGGACGCTTTGTGTAGAACATTCAAACGACAATTATTCACGCATTGTTGATCTAGTTAGATGGAACTGTCAAGATCCATACCTCGGGCTCCTCATAGACTTCCATTGATGATATTATTGAGGATGATGCTTCAGTGACTCCCTGAAACACAGTAATTGCATTAGTATGGTTTTCTATTTTGATAAAAAGAACAGAAACTTTGTGCAGGCGTGAACGGCTCATCTAAATAGACCTGCACAAACGATCAGTTGTCTAAAATAAATAATGGATATGTAAATTTGATTCGATTTGCTCGATCGTTGGAAGTGTCACCACCCAGAGATCTGCATCAACTACTAGGGGTGATGTTCTTGTAGAAGAAGCTCCGTCATCTCCCTGAAACATAGTACTTGCGTCAATAAAGAAGGAAGTATAGCGGATGTAATCACGTCATATGATTTCGCTTGATCGAACTGTCAGTATCCATACCTCGAAATGCATAAGAACATCAAGGGACGATGTAACTGCGGTGCACACTTCTGCAAGCTGTTGCGCCGAACCGTAACTGCACGCTCCCCCTTCTTCTTGGACTAATGCTCCATCGACTCCCTGAAACATAGGACTTTCATTAGTAATGAACACAATATTGAAAAAAGAAGACACATAGGAGGGCGACGACAGAAGGACATATCAATGGCTAAAAACGAAAGAAACATTGTGTGTAACAATCACGCTACAAGAATGCAAGATCTGATGATCTCCATCGATGGAACTGTCCTGAAACGTACCTCGAGCATCTGAGTGACATCAACGGTAGTCGTCAACACGTTGGACTCCTCAGCATCTCCCTGAAAGACAGTACTTGCATTATTTTGGATAACAATAATTATAACTGAAAACAAAGACTAGAGGACGAGTACAAGGGTGTACCATTAGGCAAAATAATTACACGATAAATTAAAACTATTGATTTACATGCATAAAACAAGTCAGTGGCAGAATAGCCAAGTAAGATTACCCGATAGGCGCTTGAAGTGGCTGATGACTGCAATAACGACACGGATGGAGAATCTTCCGCCTTCATATTGAGTGGATACATAAATGGGGAAATTATTGTTAGCTAATGCTACACACTACCGCAAGGCCGAGAGATAAATACATAAACTTGACTCACCAGTGGAGGGATGTGGACGAATAGAGTGGGAATAGCGGTTGCGAGCAATTTTCGCCTCGCTCGCGGTGTGTTCTTCTTTATTAGCAATGATGTGGAGTACATGTCTGAGCTAAAGTGCCTGCTGCAGATGCGGTATCGATCACCCCTCTTGTCCGCAAAGACTTCTAGGACTCTACTTTCAAGCTCAGACGGTGGATATCCGCAATATCGGACCCATTCTCTTATCTGATCTATTGTCTTAGGGAAAACATGCATTATAATACCTTCAGATTTATTATGGGTCTTTGAAGGGCAACCGCCAATGGAACAGGCAGGCATTGTGGAAAGTTCTGAAAAGTAAAGATCAACAATTCTCTATGAATACCAATGTGTTAAAAAATTAAATGACACATAAAAGGTTCAACGCAAGGTTCGTTTTGGTTCTTGGAACTATACACGTTATTCACATGCGGATAAGTATTTGAATAACTTTAAAAAAATAGAAAAATAATTTGACTAAACTCAGAACATGTGACTAGTTACTTGCATGTACTGTCTTGAACGAAAAGAAATTGCACGCAAAATGATTATGGTACATGGCCTTACCTTGACGAACAAACAGTTAGATGCAGGGATCAGAGTAGTTTCTTGTCGTAGAACAGGGAGCAGTTCACAGGTTGCAAACTGACGAGTTTCCTCGGAGTGGTCACGGAAGTTCACAGAGACGAAGAGCAGATAACCAGCACCTTCACGGGTTGACTAGCAAAGCGCAAAGTAGTTCTCATTAGAAATATGAAGTGGGTTATAAAGAATTCGAAACGGGTTTGTTTGTGAATGAATGACGTGTATATGTCGTGGCATTATGCGGTTTGCAGGGGGCCGTCCAGCGTGAGGGGGGATGCTTGGCAGGAGACACGGGGTCTGGGGGTAGACATGGGAACAACAACCCATGCTCTATGGACCACTTTGAAGTGTACATGGTCTTTGGCACCTCTTGGCCTTTATCGCTCCCTGACGGCTCCACTTGCCAGCACAAGTACCCCGGTGCGAACTGCCTTTGATAGGGCGGGGGGGTGGATTGGGGCGGTGGTCGTGCAGACAAGACACAGGAAGACTCGTGAATGGAGACACACTTATGTGGATTGCAGGGGGCCGTCCAGCGTGAGGGGGGATGCTTGGCAGGAGACACGGGGTCTGGCGGTAGACATGGGAACAACAACCCATGCTCTATGGACCACTTTGAAGTGTACATGGTCTTTGGCACCTCTTGGCCTTTATCGCTCCCTGACAGCTCCACTTGCCAGCACAAGTACCCCGGTGCGAACTGCCTTTGATAGGGCGGGGGGGTGGATTGGGGCGGTGGTCGTGCAGACAAGACACAGGAAGACTCGTGAATGGAGACACACTTATGTGGATTGCAGGGGGCCGTCCAGCGCGAGGGGGGATGCTTGGCAGGAGACACGGGGTCTGGGGGTAGACATGGGAACAACAACCCATGCTCTATGGACCACTTTGAAGTGTACATGGTCTTTGGCACCTCTTGGCCTTTATCGCTCCCTGACAGCTCCACTTGCCAGCACAAGTACCCCGGTGCGAACTGCCTTTGATAGGGCGGGGGGGGTGGATTGGGGCGGTGGTCGTGCAGACAAGACTCGTTTGCCGCAGGGCCTCACCAAGGAGAGGCCATCTAACTGCATGTAAGAGGCAGGCTGCAGGATCTAATACTTGGAAGGCAGGGGGGTGAGTTTATAAATACCTCACCCTCCCAGGAGAATATATGGGTGCAGTTCACCCTGGAGACCCTGGATGCCTAGGCAGTTAGTCAGCAGCAGGCTGGCCTGTGGTGGCAAGGCGGGGGTCATCTCTGTACCCGGTGCCCAAAAGGATGATTTATTATGTTAAACCATATTGATTATTTACCTATAACCATGTTTTGTATCAATAAAATCCAACGGCCTTTTATTGCCAACGCTTGAACAAAGTGGTGTGGTAAGTATTTTTGGGGGAGGAGGCAAGGCCGGGAGGCTTGATGCCAACCCGCAAAATAACATATGTATGTCTGCTGCATATGGGTTCAACGTTATGTGGATTGAAGGTGGGCGGCCAGCGTGAGGGAGGATGCTGGCCGGAGACATGTGGTGTGACAAGACAAGGCACAGGAAGACTATTCAATGGAGACACACTAGATTCATTTAAAAAATCCAAACAACCATTGTTAAAATATATGTTGGGTTTTATTTTAGATCTTAATTTCAATTGAACATAAATAATAAACATTACACATTGTAAAGTTCCGGTTGCAGCACATCCAGGGAAAATCCGCGGTATTGTCCACTGTCGCTGGGGAAATGTTGTCTAATGGCAAGTACCGCACAGGCAGGTATTACTCTCCGAACGCGATGTCCGAGCCTCCCGTGAAGCCACCAAGTGAAGCAACGATAGGCCACCAGCCTGTACCACCTGTGAAAATGAAAGATGCAAACTGTATTAAAATGACAAAACTTTCTTATCACTGTCGATTCAGGTAAAAAATGTCATTCTGCTTTGAAAAAAATTCTATCTAGAAAATGCACAATATGGAACCAGTTTACATGCATTCGAATGATATGTAGATGTAATTTTATATGTGGGAGACGACCATGACATAGTAGTGGCATCACTGACATCAAAACGAGAGTATACTTACTCGTTACTCGGATTACGCGGACGAACAGTGCCACGAAGTTCGTGCATAAGCACCATCATCATCCTCAACACGGTCCGTGAGAGGCAGGCTTCCCTGAACTCTGGCAGCTCGGTGATGCATTGCGGACTTGGCTCGCCTTCTGAAATGTAGGCCAAGCACCCGGAATTTTCACGGCAGCAGCAGTTCTCCTCCTCAGTTGGCATTAGCTCGCACCGATTGCACGTGCACCAGGTGGAGACGCCGTCCATGCGACATGGTCCAGGCTCTTCATCCGTTGACTGGTCCTCCCAACTGCCGTCCGAATCCCCATCGTTTTCGCGTGCTTGCCTTTCCAGTAGTTCTTCCTCGGTGTACTCGGGCTCGTACATATACGGTGTTATTGTAGCCATTGTGTGGTAAAGAAAGTAAAATAATTTACAGAGATGGTACAGGTGTTCACAAGGCCTAGAAGCGGCGAAGGTAGCTGACCAGAGCACAGAAACGAGTCACAGAATACTCAAAGTAACACAGAGAGAGGAATGGAATCGAAAATCTGCTGCTGTGTGTTGTGAAACAGTGTGTTTATACTTATTGAGGAAAGAGGCGTCCTGCCATTTCCATGGCGACACTTCATTAGCTCAGGCACAGCGATTGTTGACACGAAACGTGCTTTGGCGTTGGGAAATGGGCGGTACGCGTCTGCTGATGTCAGGCTCAGGGGCGGGGGATTTGATTTAGTGCCGCAAAAGCAGGTGAGCCAGGGCGATGGGGGGGAAATGATAGGATTATCATAAAATGGCGGCTGATTTCGAGTGCGTTAATGGACGAAAAGTCGGGTAAGGTCCATAGGAAAGTTTTCTACGATCTACCGATTTATGCTTAAAAACACATGGCCGAACCGTAGGGACAATAAAAAAAAATCCTGGATCTATCCTTTAAGTAGATTGTAGTCCCCAAGCCCCCACAAAGGAATGTCCACACACTGTTAGTGATAACACAGTTCTTTATATACATAAGATTAATTTTATATACACACACACAATACCACACTTTGTGCTCAGCCAATACTATAATGATAAATATGTACAATATCTATGTGGTACCACAATTCACCCTTGACTCCTTTAAAATGTATCAACTGCTGTCAGTTGCAATGACATACAAGTCTAATAGCAATATGAACCAACACCAGACATAGGAGGGAAACAAGTGGTTAAACAATTGGTTAAACACTTTGTCCCTACCCAAAACACAGTTCTGTGTGATGAGATGATCCCCTCCCCCTCCCCTCCCCCCAACCTGGGCTTCCTGTAAATATATATATTGACAAGCCCAGTCCATATTTTGTTTAGCAGAGATTTGTTCCCTTCTAAAAAGGTTCTACTACCCCAATGTACCTGGATTAGCAGAGTTCGACATCAGGTCGTCGACAGATCCTTCTTGAGTGAACTCCCTTTAAGGCACGAGCCACGGATCGTCAAGATCCCTTGAAGAAAAGGTGAATAACGTCGAAGCAGCAGCTTTGGTCCTTGCTGTGCTTATCAACAATCGATCGTGGACGTCCTGCGAAGATGAGGCATGCGGCACACCTCAATGATGATATTTCATTGCCGCAAAGAGTCACTGAAGAACGCCCGTGCTGAAGAACGTAAGCCCAGCACGGGCGTTGGGTCATCAGCGTTTGGCGTTGGGGATCAGGACTCGACCACGACTGGCTTTCGTATCTTCGTCAGTGTCTTTGATGACTTCAGGTGGTGGGGAAACCGACCGACAGATTCTCCTCGGTTCGGTGGTGACCTTGATTTTCTCTGGCTGGACAAAGCGGTCGACGGTGATGAGCAAGGGAGTACTTGATTCAAATGTCTTAGGCAATGGAGCGTTGCGGCTCCGGTCGGCGAAGATGGTCATCGATGGCGATGGACTTCAAGGTCCGGGCGCTTCGCTTCAGATTCCTTGGCGGTCCCCATCTCCGGTCGGCAGCCTTTCGACGACTGGTTTAGACGATGTTCCCTCATAGCTCGGGAAGAGGTCTCCTAGCCAGGTCCTCTTTTAGATCTGTTCTTGGAGACACAACAGCTTTTAGATTGGTGAAGTAAAGCAGCAGCAATTTTTCTCTTCCAGCTGGGCTTCAAGGTAAGCATCAAGTTTCGACTTCAGCTTCTGAACAATTCCAGTAAGTGTGAGGTCCCCAGATAGACTGTTCTGTCTCTCACTCCACACTGCATTCATACCAGTTTCGGGCAGGACTGTCTCAGTCATTGTGTCACACACCAGAAACCAGACACCCATAATATAAAAATATATATTGGTCACACACTCCATTCACCAAGGTCCCAACCCAAGGGCGTACCCACAACATAGTCATTGAGAAGGCTCTAGTCAGTCTGGCCTGGACTTTCCCACAATATCATATATGAAACTTCCGGCCAACAGCCAGTCAGGGGAAGGGACAGAGTCAGGCTTTCCCAGGACATTGGGAAAACAAGTTAACATATAATAGAAAGCAAGATGCCACAGGGGCCATCATGTCTCCTATCAGGAATCAACAGATTCCAATGGCAGGGCCTGGGTATCCCAAAATGGAGGATACTCAAAGCACCTGTCAAATTCAGCATGGAGCTGCCACCAGCCCATACCCTGCTCTGTGGGCCACACACAGGTGCCTAAAAACATACACTAGGGGTACAGGGTTGCACCCCCCCCCCACCTATGGGTGCCATAAGGGTATCCCAAGGGTCTGTTCACCAAGACCAAAAAGAGGAAGAGCTGCACTGCCAGGAGTCCCACATGAACACAGAACACGCATGATAAAATGAGTACATGACAAGGACATGGAGGCTCTGTCCCTCCAATGCATTTCCAGCATCACACATGCACACCCTGGACAAGTCTCGTCATGCTTGCCTACATCAGTCCCAAACACTAGAATGTCATCACTGTAATTTATATAGTTGGATATGTGTTTTATGACATTATGAATTTCCACCTGAAAGATTTCGGCGGCGGAGGATACAAAAGTGGTGATGTTCAGTATTCTGGCTCAACACAAGTTGGTGGTATCCTTTTTGCAAATCTATTTTTGAGAAGACTTCGGCGCCGTTTAACAGATTTATCATGTCCGTGATATGCAGTGCCATGTGTCTGTCTTTTAATGGCCTTGCTGGGTCTTCTCATATCCAGGCGCATGGCGTCTGATCCCTTCTTGGGGGCGATGGCTGATGCCCATGTTGTGGGTCCCGTAGCCGGTTCTAATATGTCCTGTTCCAGTAACTTGTACAGTTCCTCCTCTACCTTCCGTTGAACATGGTATAGGGGTGTCACAATATTGGTTTTATGGCAGTATGATAACCTTCTTGCCAAATGGCGGTATATCATGGTTATCGCGGTATAGCAGGCTGAGTTAACTAATCTTAACAAATATTTTCTTAAAGGTCATAAATTGTCAGCATTTTGAAACTTGTCTCTGCACATTTTTAGCTGATCCTCCAGGAATCTAAGGCGGCTGCAGATTTTGTCTTTCATGGCGCTCACTCGTTGATCGCCTTGAATGAAAGAGTGACTAGTGGAAGTGTTAAAATGCACATTTTTAGCAAATAGCTTGCTGCTCAGTCACAGGTCATCGCTTTGAAAATCGGCCTCGACCTGCATTATTTTGGAAGCACATGGCATGGGCATCATGACCCCTCGCTGCGATCAATCATAAAAGTTTGTTTTGATAACGTTTTATCCCATTAATGGGAGAAAAGTCACTCATGTGAGATCTGAAAGCCCATGTCATTGTGTTTCTTTTGTCAGAATGTCATAGCCAACACACACTCACCAAAAGGTTGCATATTGATCAAATCTGTATAGCTTGTTTACCATCTGCCTGGTGTATTATAAAGGTCTGATGTTGGAGTCAACACTGACCATGTAATCCTAACAGGACAGCATTCAGTGGGCGCTGTTGATTTCTTTCTTGATTCTTGCAATACATGTTCATTTACCTTCTTAAAGATCGTGGCACAAAAAACATTTTGAAAATGACAGTTAAAATACATATCGGCACAAATATGGCCTAGACCACCACATCACCACAGCCCCATCATTACCATTTTCCGCACAAGACGGTGGAATGCTTTCTTGGGTGGTGTCACAAATTGAGGATAGACCTGAGAAATATCTCACCCCCATTGCTCTGGACACTTCAAATTGAATGTCAAATCTGTCCTGCCTGCTTGAGTCCAGTGCCATATGCAGAAGGCAGATGAAGGATCAAGCGAAGCAGCAACTCTAGTGCCAATGTGTAAATCTACATGGAGCACAGTGTGGTGGGGGGGGGGCAGTTTATATACTAGCACAAAGCACTGATAGGCCTAGTGTTCATACAGTCTGCAGAGCTAACATTTTTTGTGGACATGCATCAATAGGGCATCCAGTTCATTCCCCCTTTGAATTCTGGGATGTGTAGTTCCCAATCTTTCAAATTGTTGGGAAAACTACAAATCGGCTGATCTTTAACCCAACTCTACTGATCACAGAGAAAGAGCCGTCACAGCATCAAAGCTGCATTTACTAATGTGGCCTCACTTTCCCTATGCTCTTGTCTGCCAAACGCCACATCCCACAGAGCAAGATCCAGAATGCGCAGCACTTGCTTACTGCAGCCTTTTCAAATCAGATTGAAAAGCTCACGTAATAGCTGCAGGCCCTAAAACGGTATACCGGTATAAACAACGTGACTGCTATTATAGTTCAATTAAGCTGTTCACGGTATCTAGAATGGTATACCGTTATACCGTTACACCCCTAATATTGTATGCCCCATTAGTGTTGTGCAACTGGCGGGACGTCTTTGTCTTTGTGTAGTCTAATCGATCTGTTTCGTCGTTTTCCTATTCCTTTGAATGGGGTCGTATGCAGTTCTTTAATCATGTGCACAGGGTCAATATACTTGTGCACCATTAGTTTGTATAGCACATGTCGACGGCTGTCTTCAAGCTGATTATGCATTCGCTTTCACTCTCCGTAGCACGTACATGTATAAGTATTTTCTTTTCCTGTGACTTTAGTTGCATGTGCCTTCAAATTGTCCTAGACACTTTATGGGAGATGTTGCTTGCTTCGTGCTGTGAAATAAATGGCGCTCATAGTTTACATTGGTATGCAGTGTAAAGTAAGCCGATAACCTTTTGAGTCCTGAGTGGAGTCAATAGACGTTGCTGGCATTTCTTCAATGATGTCCCTTGTTGCCGGTCCCACCGGCAATTTGAGTAGGCATTTTTGCCTTTCTTCATCTATGGTCCCTGTGGCCCCCATGTATAAATCAAAGTCCCTGATCCATTTAGCCCACCATGGCCCCATATTGTTTGTGTCTGAGGCATCGAAAACTGCAGGCAGCTGAACAGCTAGGGAATCAGGAAGCCTATACGGAGCTGCAGCATTTGGAGCCTCCTGACCCCTTATCTGTATATCCTGGTTGACTGCCTGAGGTATGTCCTCGGTACACATTTCTAGTCACTTGTGGAGCACTGTCTCTTTAAATTCTGCTGACCTCCTGAGTTCCTCACACGGCCACCTGTCAAGGCACGAGCACCGTGGAGTGATGGCAGGTCTGACTGGGAGAGAATTATGCACAAGAAGGCCTCCTCACAGCGCAAGCACCGCCTGATTGTTCCTCCTCCTCCACTCACCGCTGAATGTTGCTTGTGGTGAGTCACCTCCAGGGCCTCGGGTCCTTCCCGACCTCTGAGGGCCTTTCCTGATGTAGGTGGAAACCGGCGTAACCGCTCCGGTCCAGGCAAAATTCAGCCCTTTGGCTCCTGCCGTGCCCGTGCGCCCTGTGCCACCTGGGTACGTTCGCGCTCACAGCGTGTGATCCTTGTCGCCAATGTAAACTTGTCCCAAGTGAGAGACGGCCTGTGCCGGTATCGCGCACCACGCTGCGCACCAAGAATTAGACGGAGCCAAACATGTCTTTATTCCACCAGCTACAAACAAGTACTGGCCCTCCCTTAGGCCCTGCATCACTTCCCTCCCTGCCTCCCGCCCGTCCCCAACCGCCACACCCCCGACCCCGGAACATACTTGTCAACGTAACACCCCCCCACACCCACTATCATTTGACCTCTGGTTGCAGCATAGCAGATTAATAGAGTGAACACGTGCATTAGCACCTCAACTGCTGCTAAGTGCTAATGCAACCAAACCTTAGTCATGTTAAATAGTGCTTTATTCTTCTAGTCATGAGAGGTGAACAGGTAAGACGTAGTAATTTTATGGTTTTGTTGGGGTGGGACATGGAAAGCACCAATAGGCCTTGATGAATCCTTCTTGACCTATTTTATAGGCATTTGACTGTTTTCTCAATCAAAAATCAATTCTGCTCAAACATTTTAATTGCGGAGCGTAACCAGTTCCATATTTTTAGATCAAAACTCCCACTTTTCCGAATCCCATTTTACGGCTTGTGTATTCAACTGTTTTGGGATGGGGCTTGGAGCAGATGCACCTGAGGATTTGTATTTGTATTTATTAATTTTATATAGCGCTTTACGCCAAAGCGCTTTACATTAGAACAAAAAGAATACAATAAATATAAAAATAGAAGCATAATTGCAAAACATGAGACAAACCATCAAAAAACAGTATGTAGAACAAGTTACCTAGGTCAAAAGATGAGAAATAGAACAGAAGAAGAGCAAGAGGGAAGTAATGAGGGAAGTCAGGATGGGGGATGAAGAAGATGAGATTTCAAGGAGGCGCGGAAAGAGGAGTAAGAGGAAATAGAGCGGATAGAGAGAGGTAGAGAGTTTGTGTAGGGGGGCAAGGAGCTGAAGGGATCAGAAACGAGAAGAGGCGGCTTAACAGAGTAGTAAGAGATCGAGGGAGGCGAGGGGGAAGTAGAACGAAAGTAGAGGAAAGGTAGGAGATCATGAAGAGATTTAAAACCGAGACAGAGGAAGTTAAATTTAAGTTGGGAATCAAAAGGAAGCCAGCCAAGATAAGAAAGCGAAGAGGAAATGGAGTCATGATGAGAGAGAAGGCAAAAGGTGCGGATGGCAGAGTGCTAGAGGGATTTTAGGGGGGCAAGATGAGAGACGGGGAGTCCATACAGGAGAGGGGGGCAGTAGAAAAGACTGGCGAAGATGAGGGAAGAGATTAAGAGTATGGCGGCTTGGAAGGAGAGGAAGGAACGGATTTTGCCGACATTGAAGAGGTGGAAGCGACGGGCGTGGGAGGTAAGAGAAATGTGGTGGGTAAAGGAGAGGGTGGAGTCGAGGTGGAAGGCCTAGATTGCGGGCAGAGATAGGGACATTAGTAGGGTGAAAGAGAATAAAAGGAGGGGAAAGCGTGTTGGAGGGAAGGAATAAGACTTCAGTCTTATCAGTATAGAGGGAGAGAAAGAAGAGAAGGAGAGAACGAGCTGGGAGTCATCAGCGTAGAAATGGTGAGAAATACAGAAGGAAGAGATGATGGGGTGGGGCAGGGGGGCAAGAAGGGAAGTGTAGAGTGAAAAAAGGAAAGGGCCAAGTACAGAGCCTTGGGGAACACCAAAGTCCAGGGTAGAGTAGGGGAGGTATGTCCGCCCCAAGAGATAGCAAAAGAACGGTCGAAGAGGTAGGAGGAGAGCCAGTTGAGAACAGAGCCTTTGAGACCAAAGGAAGAAAGAGTGTTGAGAAGTAAAGGGTGATCGACAGTGTCAAATGCCGCAGAGAGGTCAAGGAGGACGAGGACAGAGGATTGCTTAGAGTAGCGGGCGGTAAGGGGGGAGTTGAGAATAGGATTGCCAGAAGGCACTAGGGGACCCGCCCACTTTGAACAATCTCCTGGGCAAGATAAAACCTAGAAACCACCTTTGGACTAAAGGACGGTTGGCACTTATGAAACAACGCATCGGGGGAAACCACCAGGTAGGGTGCCTCACAGGAGAGGGCACCAAGCTCCCCCCAACCGCCAAAGTGATAGCCACCTGGAAAACCACTTTCAACGTAAGAGGAAAAACTCTGGAGAAGGCGACCCACCAAGGAGTGACCACCCATAGCTGGATCCCCAAAGGCGCGGATCGTAAGCCCACTGAGCCCTCAGGGTGGAGACGGAGAGATAAGGTAATGCCTGCCAATCTGCGCTAGCCCAACCAAACAGTGATCTGAGGTTAGTTTGGTACAAAAGAGTTTTCACAATGCCACATTCTACTGGGTTATACAGTAAGTATTTTTAATTGATAAAAGCAAAGAACAACTACACGCCAGGCGTTACCTTACCTTTTGCTTATTGTACAGAAGGGGTGCCGAGAAGTTACCCTTCTACGTTCTGCTACTGCTGCTAAGGACCCCCCCCTACATCATAATTACTCTTCGAGTGAACCAATAATAATGTGTGCGCAACTACCCATATAAGGGCCTTACTTCTCGATTCTTCACTTTGGAGACAGAGAGACCCAAGTTAATCCCATCCTGAAGAAACTGCAACACAGGAGCCCCAGAACCAAAGGAGGAGGAACCGCCATGATTCAGACACCAGGACATGAAGTGCCCCCTGTGCCTCTCATAGGCCCTCAAGGTAGAAGGACGTTGGTCCCTGTTAATGTGAGAAACCATTTGTCAGAGAGCCCCCCCACCCCCCCAGAAACCTGGCACGCCCTTTCAGTCTCCAAGCCCCCAGAACAAGCTTTTGGGACCCTTCACCCCTAAGGCGCCCACCACCGGATCCAGAGTCCCAGCGAGAGGCAACATGGGGGACACAGCCAAGTCCAGGAGAAGGGGGAACCAGCACCTGCAAGGCTAAAGCGAAGCAACAAAGATTACCACCGCCTTTGAGTCCCAGATGCGCAGCAACAGCATCTGAATGAGAGGGAGGGGTGGAAAGGCATATAGGAGCCCCGGCGGCCATGTGGCGGCCAGAGCCTCTGCCCCCCACACCCGCGGAGAGGGGAAATGGGAGAAAAACCGGGGGACCTCTGCAGACGGGGGAGAGGTAAACAAATCCACCCAGGGAGTCCCCAGAACCCTGCAGATCCTCCGAAAGACCCCTCCCGCAGCACCCACTCCCCCGAGGGGAACACAAGGCTGAGGCGATCCGCCACCACATGCCATAGTGGCAATATTGTCTGAGTACAGGAGACCAGCCTGCCCCTTCAAGACCGGGCAAAAGGACTGCAGAGCCCTGAAGGCCCCCAAGAGCTCCCTCCAGTTGGTGGACCTGGCCGCGTCCCCCGGGACTACTTCTCCTGCAGCTCCCGACCCAGGGCCACCGCGCCCCACCTCCACCAGGCTGGTGTCTGTGGTAACAATGATTCGAGAGGGTGGACAATGTGGGAACCCCGCCAAAAGATTGGGCAGGTGCAGCCACCAATGAAGCTGGTCACTGAGGGAGAGACCCACAGGGATAGGAGCGTCGAAGTTCTGAGACGATTCTTTCCGAACCTGTGGATATGAAACAATGGTCGACATAAGTGAAGTCTCGCCCAGGGAACAAGGAAGACACACACCGCCATGTACCCCTGAGCCTGAATACAGTCCCTGGCCGGGGCCGACTCACGAACCAGAAGATGCACCAGGCAGTCCTGCAGTCTGAGCTCTGACAAGATGAAGAACTACACGCCCCCCAGCAGTCACAAATCTGGCCCCAATGAACTGAAGATTCTGCGAGGGCTCCAAGCGAGACTTTGTGCGGTTTATGAGAAACCCAGCAACGTCAGCAGGGCACAAGTAGACTCCAGGTGTCGTAGCACAAGATTCCTCGACCAAGTCTTCAGGAGCCAGTCATCGAGGCACGGGGGCACCTGAATCCCCCGGATTTGCAGAGCAGCGATGACCGGCCCCAGAACATTGGTGAAGACCCGGGGAGCCGACTTCAGACCGAAGGGCAAGGTCCGGAACTGGAAATGATCCTTGCCCACTGCAAACCTGAGAAATGTCTGATGGGCAGACCAAATGGGAACGTGCAGGTAGGCGCCCTGAAGATCCAGGGAAACCAGGAAATCTGAGCCCTTCACCAGAGTAAGGACCCACTGAAGACACTCCATTTTGAACCTCCGAGTCAGAATGTGCCGGTTCAAGACTGAGGTCTATAATCCGACGGAAGGACCCCCGAAGGTCTTAGCACCAGGACGACAATGGCTTAAACCACCCAGACCCCTCTCCAATCGAGGCACCTGCCAACAGACCCTATTGGAGCAAAGTTCCCGGAAGGGCTGCCGCATGGCCAACCTCTTGACAGGGCACCTGGGCCGGGGTGTCCGGATCAGACCAGATGGAACCGGAGGGGAGACCAATTCCAACTTGTACCCCGTCTCACCATATGATTGACCCAGGAATCCCCTAGGAGCCAGGACCATTGCTTCCAAAAGAATGTCAGGTGGCCCCGACGGGCCTGGCGTCAGGACTAATGCTGGTGAGGGGGGTGGAGACCGGACCCGAGCGCCACTTTCGCACAGTCTGAGCCCGACCACTAGGGTGGGGGCGAGCCCGTGGGGGAGGAGCTACTCCAGCAGAACCCCTGTGAACAGGGGCAGACTTCCTACGCAGCTGGCCAGCATGTTTGTCCACCTTGAAGACCTTATGGACCTTGTCCTCCAGGGAATCCCCAAACAGCATCCGTCCTTCAAAGGGAATTTTCGTGGCAGTAGACTTCTGTCGGGCATCTTCCAATCCCTTGTAAGAACTTGCTGACATCCCCCACGATGGAACTCATGGACATGGCGGCTGCCCTCCCACCTCCCCTGCTGCCTTCATGGCAGACTTCTCAAGGGCAGTTTCCGCTGACTATGAGGCAAAAGTGGCAGACTGCAAGGCCAAATGTGATCTTCCATAATCCTTCCACAATTATTCTGTGGGGTCCAGAAGAGAATCGTCTGAGGCCAAGGACGACCTTTCCAGCAGACTGGGAATGTCATCCACCAGAACCACCTGCGGCAGGGCCATGTCCTCCCCCTGCAAGGGATACAGCTTGGCAAGGTACCTGGTGGATGCTGACTTGTCCAGATCAACCCACTCCCTCAAAATCTTAGTCTTAATTTCAGAGAGAAGCGGGAGACCCTTCTTGAGAGTGCACTTCAACTGGGGCGGAGGGGGCTGAACCCCTCCAGCCAGAGTAGACAGGGGTTCAGAGTCCGGAAACCCCATATAATGGGCACCTGAAGAAGAACATCCACCGTGGCCTCCATGTCCAGGTACAGGTACTTGCCCAGGTACTTACCCTTGAAATCCAGTCGACCTCGGGGAATTGCCCAGGCTCCAGGAAGAGGTGTCCGAGCATGAAGAAGAGGAAGGGACCCCCCTCCTGCTACAATGAGGCGAATCCCCTCCTGTAGGGCTCTCCGAAAAACATGCAGCAGCCGGTCCTCTGGCACCCTACCCCCCTCTGCCTCTTAGAGGGGGAGGGGAACAGGAAGAAGAGGAATAGGAAAGTGAAGGAGAGCGAGGCTCCACATGTCGAGATTTGGAAGAGCGCTTCCCCATGGCGTTGGCACCAAAAGCCGAGGCCCGCAAGCACAGAGGAGCAGCCACAGAGGAGGAAGGTAAACGCAGAACAACCAGAGGCCCCCGCACTCCAATATTCCAGTATCAGCAGGAAAGGACCGGTCGCTAGGCACTCCAAACCATGCCCGGGAGGCCAGGTGCACACAATTATGCCAGCAAAGAGGAAAAGGCCACACACTGTGCCCGAGGCAGGACCACCCCGGGCCATGCAGACCTGGAGGGCGAGCTGCCCTGCGACACCCCTCAGACCCCGCTCTTGACTGGGGCGGGCGTCGGAGCGACCGGGCACCCTGCTGTACTCAACGTGGACCGCCCTGGAGAACGCTGGCCAATCCAAGCAGGTCCCTGCTCAGCCAGGGACCCTCGAGACGGCAGCAAATGACAACGAATTCCCCCGTGCCGCCTTCTCCCCCCCCTCGCCGCCTGGGTTTGCTAATTGGGGATAGGGGTAAAAAATGAACTGTTGGATCTTGGGGAAGGAGGGCTGTTATGCTCGGAGGTGGGAGGTGGAGGGGGCGGGGCCTGAAGAAATTAGAAGTAGAAAGAGGGTTCCTGTAAAGAGGTGGGACACCTCATTGATAAGTGTTGGAACGTGGAACGAGGAAGAGTGGACGTGGAGGTGAGGAGCGAGATGACGTATGGAGGTGGGACACAGCCTGTGGGTATTGTTTGGCCATTTACCCACCCATTGACTCCCCATAGCCATGCTGATCCCTATGACCATTTCTACCCCATACCTGTCCCTCCCCGCCCAAAACATATACCACTGGGATCTCTTTGAGCTGCTTTATGAAGCGGGATCAGATGTTGTTCTGTGAACGGCCGACGAGTATTATTTCAAAGCAGCATTCTGAGAGTTAATCGCTTAATTACAGGTGATCATGGCTACTGGTATAATACAAATGTCTAAACAAAGTGTGCGTTCAGCCACTTTATTTAGAAACAATCTGTGTTGTTGGTATTCATTTGAATTAAAGAAATTGAGAAAACTGAACTTCTCAAAAGTGCTTTTTCTCCAAACTTGGCCGGTGATGGTATACCTACTGCAAGGTTAGGCCAGGCAGCAGAGATGGCCTGATGCATTTCACAAAAGGACTTATTTAGTGTCGGTACATACAGTTGTTTTTCAATTTGCCTTGGGTGGCAATGCATGTGTGTCTTGAAGCACATTTCCAAATGGGCACAGCCGTCAAATGCAGAGGAGTTGAACACCGGGACTAGGACATTATGTTCAGGAACAACAAATAAGCACTGAGAAATATTGTCAACAATATCATACAAAATGTGCGGAATTAAGACTGCGACTATTTCAAAACCATAAAACATACCGATCTTGCCAGAACCTGCAGTCTTGAGTCGGACAACCAGCTTTACACTCTGCTCTTTTTTTTGGAAACCACGTTCACATGTCGCTCGCCCACACTGTAACTTTGCTGGTCTCTTAACACATTTTGTTATTATGCCAATGCAATGGTGCTAGTTTTATCTCGTTCTTGGAAGCTGGCTCGGCCCTGCTGGGTGTGGAAGCAGTGGCTGCCGCGGGTGTCAAACCCAACCGCTCCTCAAAGGGCCATTACAGAATCATCAAACTGCAGGTCATTACAATAATTTGCTCTCACTCGATGGGCCCTATAAAAAGCTCTGTTAACTTCATGATAAATGTGTAATTAGCGATGTAGAAGTCCAAATAGCAAAAACTGTTTCTGAGGAACATTAAATACAGTTCTTTAACACCTAAATATTCACTTTTATCTGCCCCCTTTTTGTTTAGAAAGTGCATGCATTTACAATATGGATGTAACCAATCCCTATTTCATTTCCCAATCCCTACTTCATTTCCAGTCAAGTGATTTATCTACTGTTCTGAATGTGCCCTTTTTAATTTTGGACACTACAGTAATGTGCCCGCTGAGCACTCATCAGTCACACATCAGCCATTGATTGCGTTGTGTGCCACCTTTTTATTTAAAAAAAAAAAAAAAGTACGTGCGTTCATGTCGTCTTTCACATGTCTGCATATCATGGTATTCAGGCATATTCATTTGGGTATTCCCATTAATCAAAACACATTTCGACTAGTGTTTTGCTTTGGCTTTGTAGTGTGAAGCCCCTTAATAGGATCCTTAGCAGCTATCTTCTGTTGCTATCAGAAGTGTCAGGTATTCCACGCATCTGGTATTTTTTCCGGTTCACTTTTTCACAACCGTTCTCAAGTTGCTGAATGGAATTAGAAGCAAGTCCATACTTTGTTTTCTATTTCATTTATTTTATTTAGTTTTGGTTATTAGGTGGTGCTGATTCTATTGTCATGGGAAGTAAAGATGAGAGATGCAATGTAGGGAGGGACTACCTGCCTGAGGATGCTGTTAGTATTTATGGCCATTTTCTGACTATTCCATCAAACTGAGACCTCCCTTGAGCTTGCTTTATCAAGCAGTAATATCAGTGTTTGGTGAAGGGCCTGCAAGTGTTATGTGATGGTTGTTGTATCCCTGAGAGCTGTCAGTCGTGGGTTGACAAAAGCAGCATGTAAAATAGCAGTGTCATAACACACTTTACTCATATGAAACAAAAAGCAAGCCTTTCTGCTAATTTGCATACCCACAGTCCATTACTGTGTGGCTCTGCTCTGGAGGTGAACCTCAAATGATGTTTTTTTGAATGTGTGGCTTTTTAGCTGACATGGCCTATTCTATATCTCATTGCAGCTCGAAAGTGGTTGTACATTGCCTTTTTCAAACCCTCCATCTAATTGACCACAAGTGTAGTTGCAAAGCAGTCTTCGGTTAGTAAACGGTTTAACTACAGCTCTAAATTTGCTACTAGTGTAATACCATAACCACTTATTTTACCATGCCACTTGTTTTATAAGCAGTATGTGTCCTTGCATCTGAAGTCCTATTTGTCTTTTTCAAAAAAAAATATTTTTTTTTTTTTTACTGACTCACATTTATTTTAATGCGTTTTGACTCCCATCTGAAAACAGATAACTCTTACACAAAACAGTATAATTTAAAAGAAAGTTAAACAGATAATGTACACAAGTTTTCCATCACATTTAGTCTAATAAAAATTAGGAAAGGAAAATCAGTAAGTCTATTGTACAAATGTAGGGTGAACCAGTGCGAATGTAGGGTGAACCAGTGCGAATGGTTTATCTTCGTCTATGATCCTTCCAAGTTTTCCCAAAATTTTGTATAGGAATTTACATAGCCAGGATGCGACTCTGCACTTGTCCACCCATCAAACTGACCCACAATGCTTCATTTCCAAACAGCATGTCTAAGGATTTTTTACACTCTTCCCTTAAGGCATTGCAGCCCATGACCAGATGTTTAGTCGTTTCTTTCAGATCTACCATACCACATTTAGACATTCTCTCCCACCATTCCAGCTACCAACTCTTTCAAGCATGGGCAGTTGATTTTGACGGAAACAGAGGTATAGTAACCTCCTTCTTGGGCATGGAAAAATGAGAATGTACCTTGAAACCTGTTCCCCATATGTCAAGTTAGCATATTCCTTGTAGAGAGTGTGCTTTGCTATGTCCTCCTGATGTTATCCGCCAATCAAACAAACAGCTTTTAAAAAAAAACTTTTGCTTGATTTTATGATCAGCTCTACATTTGACAAGCCAATTTGTTCCTCGTCTATTGCTTCAGAGTACTTATTGATCTACCCAAGTTACTAGTTTGTGCTATTCCCCGTTTTTCATATAGGGAGTGGCTCGGAGGGTTTATTAATTGTGCATAGCTCATAATTGTCCTCCACAACGCTTCGTACTCGAGTAAATTAGACCAAACTCGTGTCGAATGAATGATTTTGTATCTGATAGTGATAGCCTCAGGGTCTCTTTCCATAGCTTACCTTGGAATGAATTGGGGTTTGTCCCCAGGTAGTTTTAGTTTAAGTCCACCCCGTACAGTATCGTTGGCTCCACTTGCATTTGATAGAACTGTATTAGCCTAGTCCGCGAAAAGGTAAATGGCTGCGCATACTCTTCTCATTTTGGAAAGTAAGGGGCCATATTTAGCGCTGAGATAGTTTAACCCCTCCTATCTTGGATTAGGAGTTTAGGACTTCATATCCCAGGTAGGTCAAGCCAGATACTCGCTCATCTCCCACAAGCCACAACATCGTTTTTGGAGCTCTCTTGGTTGAAAATATGAATACCCTTGATATTTTTTTATTTTTTTTGTCCCGTTCACTTTAAGGTTGTTTTCCATAGAATACATGTGAAACAGAGACAGCTTCCGCTGTAGCCCAAGAGGAGTGAGGTCGAACAGCACCACATGATCTGCAAAGGTTATCCTGTCAAAGGTTATCATACCAAGCCTCAGTGGATTTGTTTAAGTCCCACTTAAGTGGTAACCAGAGAGATTGTAGACGCTACCTAATCTCACTCTTGCAGAGATATTTGTATGCAATAGGGTGAGCATTTTCACTAAGCTGGTAGGGACCCCTGCCTGCCTAAGCTTTCCCCACAACTAACTTAGACATATAGATTGAGGCATTGTAAACCGTGCCTATTGAGTTCTTATTGACGGCTTCCCTCATGTGCTAGGGTGAAGTCCTATTAAAAACAAGCATCTGAAGTCCCGTTAACAACAAAAATTGTCAAAGCTACAAGATTTGCCTTGTTAATTGGATTAAGCATGCTCTGCTACCATATGCTGGGGTAGCCACACCATTTTTCAGCTGTTGCAGATTTAAGGCTAGGTAGTACCATTACCACAGTGCTTAGCAATACCTATCCATGCCTACAAAACAGCCCAAACTATTGGCTTTGCCAATGCTTGTTATAATACTGTGAAGATGCAGAAACATTTATTTTCTTAGCACATTCAAACTGAATAACCTGGAAGCAGTTACAGACGGATGAGAATTGCACAAATTCGTGTTACTCTCCTGATCCTCCTCAAAACGTTTATAGTCCAAGGCGGTCCATTTTAAATTCCTGCATATGAACCTGAATATTACAGATCTCTGCCGCAGATGTATTAGTGCATGTTGGAAGTCAGGGAAGAGCTCTTCGGTGATCTCACTAGCCAGATATTCTAGTACAGGGCTGTGACAACGGGGATCGGTCTGTGCGGTTCTCAATACTGAAAAAAACAGTGCAGGAGAGGGGTGCACTGAGAGCTTTGCAAAGTGTTTATTACTGAGATAACGGTGTTTATTGTAAATCAGAACAGTGGTGCAATCTGAGAGAACACTGGGGAAGCTTCAGTACTAGTATACAAATGCATACTGTGGGTCGTGATAGTGGTGAATTGCAGAGCGCTATGAACGTCTTGGTACTGGAACAATGTAGGTAAGGAAATACGTACATTGAGGGAGCTCCATCCATGGGTGTTTCAGTACTCTGATGGAAGTCAGGAAAGCGGTGCACTGCAGACCTGTGTCTGTCTCAGTACTTAAATATTCGGATGCACCAGAAATGGTGGCAGATATCCATGGCGCCGTCACAATGTATATTTTAGTATTGGAATAATGTACATACTGTAGGTCAGGAAGTAAGTGGTTTGAATTTTTTTTTCAAGTTTAAGAGAAACATTTTTATTTCGGAAATATGCTGTATTTTAACGGATTGTAACATGTTTTCATATATCTGTCTCCAGAAAAAAATGCAGTATAAAATGTTAAAAACATCATACCAGAAACATTACACTCCTTCCCACCTATGTCTATTAACCACCCCCAACGCGTTGTTCATAAAATGGGCTGTTTAAGTTGAAAACTTCACATCATCACAGTTTGATAAAATCCATAGCATCCCTTTGTGTCCATAATAGATTTTTGATAAGAGTGGGCCTTAGACACTGGATCCTTTAAATATAGTCAAAAATGTACAGTCCAATAAGAAATGCCATAAGTCTCCTCGTTGCCCGACGCCACAGGGGCAGATCTTTCCCCGGGCCAGCCAGGGGGCTCTTGATTTCAAAGGAAGCACATTTAATAATTTAGCATTTATATAGCGCTATGAACCCTCAGGCATCTGCTGCTTATTATTACCCACGGTGTGTGGTGCTCATTTATCGACCTCGGAAGGATGAAAGTCTGAGTTTGGCCCTGCCGGGATTCGAACCTGCATCGGCGGGCTCTGCATGGATGTCAAAACGAGAGCTCTACACGCTGTGCTATCTTATAATTGGGCCAATCATCACTTAACTAAATCATTGTAATTTAACTGGGCCAATAAAATAAGTCTTCTGGATTCAGGGGTTTTGCTTTTAAGCACAGCAGGGAATACTGTCACTCATCTGAGGGATGGAGAGTAATGTCTCAATGAGTTTAAAAGTACTCTTCTCTCAGAGAGCATTACATTCTAGTTCTGCAGCTCTCTTTTTGCGTCGAAATCTATGCTAACTGCATGATGAATCGCCCAGGGCCCAGTCATCCCTCCGCTTCCAGACATTCATTAACTGGATTCCATGGTTATACCAACTCTTGGAACCTTTACTGGAGTTGACCATGGAGTCACGCTGAGCATGCGTTGCATTAGAGTTTATCGGGGCAATTACTTGCACATTCAAAAAACCCTATAAAAGCCTCCTTTTGGCTTTGTAAGGATAAGATGTCTATCCCCAATTCGTTTCTTAAAGCATCACTGGGAGTTCTAGTTGGTAGGCCTGTAATCCTCTGCAAACAAGAGTTGAAAATTGTATTTAGGTACCAACAGGGTGCTGCACCCCAAATCTCTGTTCGACAAAGCATGGCCGTATTAGTTTTGAACCTGAGAACCTGCAAGCACTAGTCCAAACGTTCCCCACCAAAATTATTATACAAGAGTAGAAGTTCCTTTAAGCCCATAGTGCCACGCTTGCATTCCGACTTTTATGACTCCAAGCACCCCTTTTGTTCTCCAAAAAAAAAAAAAGACCCAGATATTTGTATTCATTCACCACCCCTAGGGGTCTTTTAAGCAACTATTTACATTCATTTGTGGTTTATTTTAGTACCAATTTAGCTGAAGACCGAGATCCGAGAAATATGTATATTCCAAATTCCACTGTCGACCACCTGGAGTAAGGTCTATCAGGAATGTATCACCTGCATACGATCAGTCACTGATTCTTCACACAGTTTAGAAGATTTGGGGGGAAATCAGACCCCGAGTTGCTGCCTGAGGTTAAAATCCAGAAGAAGGAGAGCAAACCACAAAGGAGCCAGAGGGCAGCCCTGCTTTACCCCTTCGTTAGTTGCAAACTCACCAGAATAAGTGAGTTTGCAACTTCACCAGAAGCTGTTTCCATGAAGCAACATAATTAACTGGAGGAGTTTTAGAGGTACACCAGTCCCTTTAAGCTTTATCCACAGAAGATTTCGGTCTATCGAGTCAAAAGCCTTTGTAAGATAAAGAAAAGCGACATAAAGACGACCCTTCCTTCTACTGTGAGAAACTCACGATGACAACAAGTAAGACCGACACAAGTGATCACAGTTCAAGGGTGTTTATTGAGCAATGAAATGTGATATGCAGATTGGAAAAACACCTAATCTAAACATAACTCTAAGATTGGAGCAAATGTTAATCATCAAAAGTAAAATAAGGAAGTCCTAGTGATGTTGTGTCAAAGCAAAAAAGGCCTATACTAAGAAACCTATTGCTAAGCCTCACAGCTAATACAAAAATGGGTGTGGGCTATTTCTTAAGAACAGAAAAGTGTTGTGTAAATAATGTCAGGATGAGTTTGCCTGGGTCTTCATTCCCCACATTTCGAGCACATGATAAGGTGGAACTGGTGGAGCACAGTACAGTCTCGGGCTTCTCTAGCACAACACGGTTCCACTGGCAATTCTCAGGACCGTCGAGGGTCAAGTCTCGTGCCTTCGGGCCTGCAGTGTTCAGATAACCAACAAAAACAAACATTTCTTTAACAAATGAGAAGTTTGTTCCCAATATTCGCTGGGTGATGGGTTCACCCTTGGATCCCCCTCTTCTAGGCTGACCCTTCTCAATTGTAATCCAAAGTTCAGATAGGGTGCTGGCTTCAACCTTGGGTCCCCCTCTTCCGGGCTGACCCTTTCTCAGTTGTGGTTCTTTGGATCTCTTCTTTTTTCCTTAATCTTTGGGTGATGGCTTTACTCCTTGGATCTCCCTCGTTTGGGCTTGGACCTCTCTCGACTGCCAGCCCTTGGGTGACTGCTTCACCCCTGGATCTCCCTAGTCCGGGCTCGCACCCTTCTTATTTTCCTAATGTCTTTGTCAAACAGTTCAATGGACCTCCCTTTTCTGGGTTCACTTTAACACTGTTGCTCGGGACCTTGAGACTTCGTCCCTCTCCTCCGGCATTCCTCCTTGGGGTTCACTATTGCCTTTTTGAAAGTGTTCTACTAGTTTCCCTACTTATGGGATTCATGTCCCTTTCCTTCATTCACAATTTGGGACGCACTTCCCTTGCTTTTAGTCAGTTTACGGATAAGTCTTTTCGATTGTACAGGGCTTTTGCTTGACTCTCAGGTATAACCACTTTGAGTTCCTTTGTCGGCCTCCCTATGGCTTTCTGGGCTCTGTAGTTTTTACTCAGAGGGGGATCGCAACCAGAGTCTCTTGAGTTTAGCACCCACGTGATGCCGGTCTTCCTTGGTAGCTGGTTTCCCCTCTAACACTTCCCAGTTCATTCAAAGTTCATCTGCTTTCATTAAAAAAGTGCCACTTTGTGATTCTCACTCCACAGAGGCCAGTCTTATGGATTCTCCCCTCGACTCACCCGCTGTGATGAACAGCTTGCCTTTCAGCTGGTCGAGGCCGGGACCACGGTCCCAGGAGCCTCCTCTGCCTTATCATAGGCATGTCCTGTGTACCGTTTACATTTGCAGCAGGACACTTGTGCTATTGTTCACAGTCTAAGATTCCCCTCCACGAGAAGTTCCTGCCAACTTTTTTCCCCTCTCTTGAATTGCCGCGTGGTAGCCGTCTCGGTGTGCTGTCTGCTGTGCTCGCCTTTCTCGTACTGTGCTCTTTGGTTCCACCTTTTATCAGTGTGGGGAAGGAAAAGGACCGTCGGGTGTGTGATTCTGATCAATTGCCTTACTTTGCCTGACCCTGGAATTGGGACATGTCAGGTAAACAGCTCTAGTTGTGTTGGGCGAATGTTCGCGGTGGGAAGTGGGGGCAGTATTTTGGAATGTCCTACGAGAGAGGATGGGGGTAAGGGCATCACAGGAAGCGGGAAACTGCATCTCCCCTATCGGTCTCCCACTCCCAGGTGATCCTCTCACTGGTCCACCCCCAGGAACTAGATCCAATAGCGATGGCCGTGTCCTGGCCACCTGGATGACAGATCCTCGAGGTTAAGGCAGGGAGACACCTTCAGGTTTCTCACACTACCAATATATTTCTCCACCAACATGTTTAGTATAAAATATCAGTCAATTGTTGAGAAACCTCTACGGAAACCCGCTTGTCTATTTGGGACTAGCAGGTGTACCTGTGCTTCGCACAGTAATTCCTACTTCAGTCCTAGTCTGGAGTTTATTTAATAAGCTAAACCCAATGCTTCTTTGAAGATAATATTGCTAGTCTTTCCTGTAGGAGATAGTGTGAACAAATTGTCTTTGTTTCCAACTCTGGAGCAAACCACATAAAGTGGAGAAAATCATGAATCCAGTAAATCGGTTCCAGCTACTTTGAGTTCGCAGCAGCGACCTCAACATCAGTGCCATACGTGTGGGGCTGAAGCTTCTTACTGTTGAGATGGCATACATTCATCAACTTCCATGGGAACTGAAGATTTGCCACAATGTGACAGGCGTCATTGCGGACACTATTGAAGAGACTTGCACCATTTCCTGTCACCCGCATTACTACAAAAGTACTGTATTGTGTCACTCGCATGACTTAAAAAGTGAGTGATGCTAATGTCAGCTAGAATGCTGATGGGGTAGAAAGTTTAGGAGTCATGAAATATGGCAGAACTACGACACAAAGAGACATATGGCAGGAGTAAGCATTGCAGACTGCTTAAAAAAAGAAAACTTCTGAAAGGTATATTTTATACACCATGGAACTTACCCACATGCCAACTGTCAGATTTGTAGCATGTTGGGGGGGGGGGAAAGTATACTGAACACCAAGCAGCCTGCAAATAACTTATTTGAAATATCCAGCAATGCTATTGGACGGTAGCAGTGTGTGTCCAATATGTTATCCTTTTTAAACTGTGGGATAATTAAGCTTATTCTCCATTATTGTGGTCTCACAAGGGTTTCATCAATGGAGTTAAAGGTCCGTAACAGGACCAGGGCCCACCAGTCTACTGATGCTATCCTTTTTAAACTGTGGGATAATTAAGCTTATTCTCCATTATTGTGGTCTCACAAGGGTTTCATCAATGGAGTTAAAGGTCCGTAACAGGACCAGGGCCCACCAGTCTACCGATGCGCTAAATGCTTCAGGTCTCAGTCCATCTGGGCCTGCAGCTTTACCTTTCTTTAAAAATCTGATAAGTGCCGCAATTTCACCCTGGGTAAAAAATACCCCAGAGTGTATCTCCCCATTAGACGAAAGCCTGACTTGAGCTTGCACCTCAGTGACCCAGAAGATCTCCTGGAATTGCAAGATCCACTGCTGACGAAATTCGCACTTCAGTATCTTCTTTTCCTCCAGCAAATCCCTGACTGATGAGAGATGATGGACTAATTGGGCAAGTGGGTAGTCTGAAGTTGTTCTCTGCACCGGGTTTTGTTTGCTTACGTGCTGCACGTGAGCAGAGTGTCCAAGGTTGGGAGAGGCTGCCAAGTGGACGCCAACCTATCATGAGGGCCTATGCAACGATGAGCATACAATGTTGTATGAGCCAATCCGTTACTGTTCTTCTATGTGGCCAGAAGGAAGTTTGAGGCTTGCCTACCAGAGAGGAGCAGCCAATAAAGTAAGTTCTACTTGCTATAGGTAGATCTGTTCCCCTTACCAATCCCCAAACCCAATAGGTTTTATTATTTGCCACATAGGATGACGTCCTAGCTGACGTACTTTGAGGTATAAAGCCTTTGTGTAACCAATCTGCATTGAGTGTGTGTGGACTACAAATTCGTTGGTCGCCAGATTGCCCTACTTTATCGAACTGATCATAAAGTGATACTTTGCCATATCTTTTTAGCTGTCTGGTCATTTCGGTATTATGGTAATCCCATCCTGCGCATAGACACGCCCAAAAAAAGCGCTACTGCACATTTGGTAGCAGTGTAGATGGTTCTGATCAAGACCCTCTGACTCTCTAGATCTTCCACCATTGGCTGGAAGACCGGGTAGTATCCTGCAGAGCGGCGCTACAAACACGTGTGATCTGAGGCGGTTGGCAGGTGCCCCTTTGAAGAAATTCCTGTCCTGGCAGATGCCCTGTAAACTGAAGGTGAACTGGTCGATTGGCTAAGAGTCGCTACCGAAGGCCTCAAGCTGAATAACGGATGTAAGGAGAAACCTTGAAAGTGGCGAATAAAAGAGGAGGGGCCGTATTGTTTTTATGTAGTGGGAGAACGTAACTGGATTTGTTAGGGAAAAGGAGAACTTCGATACCTTTCCTCAAGGAGGAAGACGGGACCGCACCACACTCCGGAACTGAGTATTATTTAAGGGATTCCTGTGGCTACAGCCAAGAGAGGGGTGCGCAATATAATCCTAAATGGAGTAAAATAGAGATGAAAGGATGGGACAAGACGATTGTAGAAAAAGTGTGCACACAGGTTTTGGGGATTTTGAAAAATCAGTAAGAAATATTTGACGTGTTTTTGTATTGAGGTTGATGAAATAAGTTGAAAGCTTAAAAATGATACGAACGGTAGTAATACGTTGATACATTATTAGGCCCTAGAAAAGTAAGCAATGGGCGCCAATCAAACCTACGATGGATAATATTTGGAAATAAAATAGGAAAAAAATTCTTAAAATTATCACAACAGCATAATGCGAATTGACAAAAACCACAAATGAAGAAATATGAATGGATATTATTGTATAGGTTTGGAAATTGTCTCAGAGAAATTGGTTGTTTGGATATGGCAGCGGTTGATGTGCTGGCCAAAATAATTGTTGAAGTGTGATTAATTAAATATATAAATGAAAAACCTGGGGGGGGGGTAGCCAGGAGCGCCAGCTATGTGGTCGCTTCTCTGATGGCCTCCATTCGGGACCCGAGGCACACGTCCAACTTTGAGCTTTCTGCTGTCTATTTAGAGCTGAGACCATAGCGGCAGCTGTCGGAAGGTGGGGAGAGTCCTCCAAAAATAGAATGGACTCCCGATTCATCTCAGAGCCCCGATGCAGAGCCGATGAACTTGGCGCCCCGTCCGCTGCTCCGAATTCAAAATGGCAGAAGGGCCGAGGGGACGTGGCGGTGGAGCTGCACCCGCCGCCCACGAGTGAGGCGAGACCCCTGCGTGAAGGATCTTGGCCCAGGAGTGAAGTGGGGGGCCCAGCGCGAAGGATCGGGACTCCATCTCTTAATGTGCCATATTGGAGCCGTCCCGGCCCTTCTGCCCGCCCGCAGACACATCCACAAACCATCTACGCGAGGTCACACTCCTGCCTGGCTTGGAGGGGGATCCTGCCCAGCATCGATCCCGCCAGTGCCTGGGGCGGCCTCCTGCTCTTCCGCGGCCCCGCACGGAGTACTACTCCGTGGGCGGCCCCCTGCTTCCCAGCAGGGTCGTCCTCTGAGCCCGAGGGGGTGCAGGTTGCTTCAGGGGTGGCTGGCGCTGGCTCCCTCCTGCAACGGTGACCTCCGGACGTGCCTCATGGAGGAGGAGCCCTCCCAACGAACATCACCAGCCCCAGCTTGAGACAGTCATACGTGCGCCAGCAGCCCCACGCAGCTCCTATACCCGGAGCTGCATACAACATCCCGGTGGGCCCAACTGGTCAGACCCTGGCTCCTAGGTCTCAGCAGCAGTCTTATGGCACTATTGGCAGCCTCATCTACTACCGGCTGGAGCCTTCTGGTAGTCCGACCTCTTACTCCTCAGCTGTCTCTTGGATCTCTCCCGCCGCCGCGTTTCTCCGGTGGCCTCCCGACACTCCACAAGCCAGAGGTAACTTCAGCTAGCCTCATTACAGCCCTAAGGAGGCCCCTCCCCACCATCCCCTGTAACTTGGCGGGCTTCCCCTACCAGGCTCAGTCCTCTGTGATGTCTGCATCGTCTGCCACTTCCTGGTGGGCCCCGGCCAGCCTCATCTGCCACTTCCTAGGGCACCCCGGCCCATCTCCCTGACATCGCCTGTAACCGAGGCTCAACCCCAGCCTACCTGGGGAGGTAGTAACTCCTCCATCCCCTGCTGGTCAGCGGTAGGGGGAGGCCCCCCTCTGGATAACTCTGCCATCGTCAGCCAAGTCCACCAGAACCCTTCGGCCTTGAAGGACAGGTATCAAGGTGACCCAAGTCTTGCTTTCAACGATTGACGAATCCTATCCTGGTTTCCTCCCCTACCCTGCGGAGATCTCGCCTGGGGCCTTCTCAATCACCTAAGCTCCCGCCCCACTCGCGGTGCAATTCTGAAAAGCTCAGCTTCTTATACCTCCTGCCAGTCTCCTCTACGCAGGGCGGAACGAAAGCCACAAACCTCACCCGGTGGACTAGTGACAGTCTCCCCCTGGACCCCCTTCACCTTCGTGGGTGCTCCCTGAGTGGTCATAAGGGTCCTCAAAACTGAATCCGAGAGCAATGGCTAAACAGCTCAAACCGCCTAAGAGCTCAGACATTTCTACCATGTTGCTTTCGGCGGATAAAAGGGGAAAAAAATCTGAATTCCACCCCACCCCCCCCCCCAACCTCTCACGCCTCAGAAGATCCCAGAATAGAAGGGGATGTTGGCAACTAAAGAAGACCTCCGGTCTTTTATGTTAGATATTAAAGCAGAGTTTAGATCCTGCATGTCGGAGCTCACTTCGAAGCTGGAGCGGATGGATCACGGAAGCGGAACAAAGACTTAGAGAGGTTGAAGACCTATCCCAGGGACACACCGCAAAGTTAATGGAAATGCAACGTTCAATCCAGGCCCTGCAGGACAGGAGCGAGGTGCTTGAGTTTAAACGGGAGGACCTGGAAAACCGAGCCGGCCACAACAACCTCCGGATTAGTGGGGTCCCCTCTACAGTGCCGGATAAAGACTTAGCCGAGTATGTGGGTGATTTCTTTCAATCTCTGCTCCCGCATATGGATAAGGTCCAACTCATTTTGGGTCGCACCCACAGGCTGCACCCGAGACGAGGGGTAGAATCGGGCTCCCCCAGCAGGGGCCATTCCCGAGATGAGTTAACCTTCCAAGGCGCTCTGCTCCAGTTCTATCGGGACCTTTCCCTAGTGACATTACAGAAGAGGAGAGAACCCTTCAGCCCTTAACCCTGTTTCTGCAAGACCATCAAGTCCGATACTGATGGCTGTTCCCCACAGCTTTGCAGTTTTCCTACCAGGGAATCTAATGCAGAATCAGTCATCTGGAGGATGCCGCAACGATCCTGCACCCAGATTCTCCTAGGGGCTCACCCTGCTCCAGTCCGCACCGCCCTCTGTAGGAGCTAAACGGGTCTCCCCCTAAGCAGAGGCACCCTGCCTGGTCGAAGTTGCAGAGGCGCCGAAATATGAAGTAGAGCTGCTGCGACTCGCCTTCTGAGATGATTGACAGTGGAACTTGAAGCGACAACAATGATGCTGCCGGCCCTCAGCGGCGCATACCCTCCTCACAGGCGTATGCCATCAAATTCCTCTTGGAGGCGAACTCAGTTTCTTTTTACCATCCTAGCCCTGTTGGCTGGAAGAACAGGTATGGCCCCGTTGGCCATGGGAGTCAACGTACCAAAAAAATCAGCCTCCCGAACCGCTACAAGTTTACCCTCCCGTTGGAGGTGGTCAATAACCCAGCCACATGATGACCACATCTTCACTAAGCCTCCAGATGATGTCTGAACTGCACCCCCACCCGCCTCCGCTAGCTTTGTTCCGGGAGCCTGCATGAGCCCAGGAGACACCACCTCCACACCGAAAATTGAAATTCCTTACACTAAACGTCAGGGGTTTGAACTCCCCCACTCCCACCCCCTAAATGGAAATCCACGCTGCGACACTTGTAGAATGAGGAAGCCTCAGTTGTTTTCCTCCAAGATATGCACTTGATTCCTGCAGACTTCCCCCGGCTCTGCGACAGATTCTTCCCATTGCAATTCCTGGCCTCCAATGGCACCAAATAAGGGGGTACTGCTGTTCTTTTGGCAAAGGGCCTCAGGCCGCAAATCTTGGATACATTGCTCTGTCCCGAGGGTCGTTTCGTGGCAGTCAAATGCCTGATCTATGGTCAGCTCTGCTCCCTCCATCTCGATCTACGTTCCGAATGACAATCAAGAAGAGTTCTATGCAGCCCTAGAAGAAGCCCTCCTGCATTTCATTGAGGGCCAAACTATTATTGGGGGAGATTTCAATGGAGTCCCGGACCCGCTTAAAGACAAATTGCATCCTCCCACTCGCAAAGACTTCAAGTTGGCAGCGAGCCTACTCCAACTGTTCAGAACCCTTGATGTGGTGGATACATGGAGGGTGCTTCACTCTGATGATCAAGACTATTCCTTCTACTCATACGTCTACAGAACTCATTCCCGAATTGACCTACTGGCCTCCCACTCCGCCCCCCAAGTCTTGACCTTTGTGGACGACGTAACCATTGGACCTAGGGTGCTCTCTGATCACGCCCCAGTCACCTTGATACTCCGGGCCCATGATCTTGACCCTCCCCCAAGACGTAGATGGACCCTATATGACCCTATTCTTGGGGACATGTCGCTGAGGGACTCCATAGCTAAATCAATCAAGAATTTCTTTACGGAAAACCGAAACAAGGATATCTCCCCGGCTAATACCTGGGACGCAATGAAAGCTGTGGTGAGAGGAGCAGTAATTGCCCCAGGAGCAGCCTTTCACAAACTCGGGCGGCAGGTCTGCCAGGCTCTGAAAGACAAAGTCCATGATGCAGAGGCAGTTTGTAAGGCCAAAGGCAGGACCCTGAGAACCCACCGGGTCCTACAGGTAACTCGGAAGAGCCTCGAGGCACACTACACCGAGGACAAGGGCCAGCTACTAGCTTAGATGAAGCAAGGCTACTTTGCCAAAAGTAATAAGGCGAACAAACATCTGGTGGAGAAACTTGTCAAGGCTAAGAAGCGAAATACCATTCTAGGCCTGCGCGACCCCCAAGGCAGAGTCCAATTTGCTGATCGAGACAAGCCACAACTAGCAGTTGCCCACCTCACAGACACCATGTCGGCATCCCCGTGGTCGCTTGAGGAGGAACAAAGCTACCTACGGGGTGCTGCCCTCCCTCGCCTCTCAGGCGCAACGAGAGAGAACCTGGAGGCTCCTATTACAAGTGAGGTCGACGCAGCCCTCATGAGTCTAAAACCCAGGGCCCCAGGGTAGGACGGGTATACGACCCGATTCTATAAAATCTTCTGGCCCCAACTGCTGGTCTCACTTGACAACTCTTTTTTTCAAATCCTTTGCTACTTCAGGGACCATCACCCCCTCGATGCAGGAATCGATCAGTCCTCGCCTCAAACCGGGAAAAGACCCCAAGGATAACACCTCCTATAGGCCCATCCTGCTGTTGAACTTTGATGCTAATATATATTTGAAGGTCCTAGCAAACCGATTGGCAGGAGTCCTATCTGACATCATAGACCCAGACCAGATGGGATTCATAATGCATAGATCGACTGCAGATAACATCTGCAGGGTCCTCAACTTTATAGACGTCGCAAATCAGGTCTCGCAGAGGTTAGCCTTGCTGGCCCTAGACGCAACCAAGGCATTCGATAAAGTGGACTGGGCATTCCTGCGACTCACTCTTGAGTCCTTCCACTTTGGGCCCACCCTCCAAAGATTGATATTAGCTAACTACCAAGCCCCGAAAACCCTTCTTGGCGTCAATGGCCTCTTGTCTGATCCAATCCCACTGACCTGTGGACCCAGACAGGGATGAGCCCTCTCCCCCTCCCCCCTACTCTTCGCCCTAGTCATGGAACCTCTCGCCCAGTGAATCCGTCTTAACCCCTGGGTCAAAGGCTTCCAAGTAGGCCCCTCCCAACACAAGATCGCACTTTATGCGGATGATGTGTTGCTATCCATAGCAGACACTTCTGCTTCACTGGGGTCTACCCTGGCGGAGATCCATAGGTTTGGGAGGGTATCAGGTTTTCCCATCAACTTTGGGAAATCGGCAGCTTTCGGGATTTGGCTGGAACCAGGGGATTGGGAGTCCTTCAGATCCCTCTGCTCGATTCAACTGAGCGAGAAATCTATTCCCTACCTGGGGGTCCAAATCCCCACCTGCCCGGAAGACACCTACCGGGCAAACTTCCCCTCACTCTTCAAGGACTTGGAGAGGGACCTCGACCGATGGCTCTCGCAAGAGATCTCACTCCTGGGTCGTATCGCGGCTTGTAAAATGAATCTCCTTCCATGATTTCTTTACGCTTGCACATCCCTCCCACCACAGTCCCGCGGCCCTCGCTCCAGCACCTGCAAAGGAAAGTATTTCACTTTATCTGGAGGGGTAAAAAGTTGCGGATCCCCCAGAGGACCATGACAAGCATTCCCAGGCTAGGAGGCTTAGGAGTTGCCGACCTCCAGAAATACCAGATGGCAGCAGAGATAGCCCACACTCGGGCCTGGGCCATCGTCTCAGCGCACCCGAAATGTGCAGAGATTGAACAGTCTTGCTTGCCCCTTCCCCTACGCTTGCTGCCGCACCTCCCTGCTCCCCTGCGCAGGACATGGCCAGTCATCTTGTCCTCCACTAAACACACCTTAAGAGCATGGGATTGGGCTCGTAAGTGTAGAGAACCAACTGTGCACCTTCGAGCAATGCAAGAGTGCTTTCCGACTAGCAGAAACTGATATTCACAACTAAGACATTGGTGCTCCCATCCTTTGACCCGCTTGGCGGCTACACAAGCGCTTAGCCCACTTGAGCTTACAGTCGCAGACCCACTGGCTCGGGGGAGAATCTCAGCCCTCTATAGGTTATTACAGGTAGACTTTCTCACCGCTAGGGCCTCCTATATGTCACAGTGGGAGGCGGACCTGGGGCACCCGATAGAGGACCAGACCTGGGTGGACATTTGGTCAAGGACACACTCGTCCTTCTGTATTACCAACCGGGAGTGCGCACATAAACTACTACTATGATGGTACTACCCTCTGCTCCGATTACACCACTTCAACCAAGCTCTGGACCCCTTATTCTGGTGGCCTCCCAGGATCCTACCTGCACATGTGGTGGTCATGCCCAATGATAAAGGAGTTTTGGTCCCATGTATGGCTACTATAGCAGACATCACTCAGATGGCGATACCATTGGAGCCAGAACCTATCCTACTGGGAGTCCCAATCCCAAGTATTTACCTGAGATCTGGCAGGAAGGCGGCCCTCTTAACCCAACTCCTCCTTGCCGCTAAGATCACAGTGGCACGCACCTGGAAATCTCTGGAGGGCCCCCCTAATGATCCTATCGTGGCTAAAACTCTGGGACATTCCACGCCTCGTGGCAAGGGCCCTTCAATCTGAGGGCAGGGAGCCAGTCCTGGTCCTTGCAGCGCTGTACCCCGACAGCAGCTGAGTGGGAGGGAAGGGAAGGAGGGGTCAAGGGGATACTTGAGTATTGAACTGGAGGTGATTGGAAGTCTAATGTCTCTAACCTAATTGTCATCTGTGTGCTGGTTTAAAATAAACAAGTAAAAAACAAAAAAGAAAAACCTCTTGACAGTTAAGCCACTCCCCTTTTACATCTATGCAAGGAAGTTTCATGCAACTGCAAGGGATACTGGGAATACAGGCCGGAGCTGACGAGCATGAGACAGAAGGCATAGGGAAAAGGATTGGGGATCTATATAGACACATGAGAGAAAAGAGTGGCTACGAGGCTATGGGGAGCAACGCAGGATCTCCACCAAAGGAAACAGGAAATGAAGCAGATAACACGTTGCTGGATGAGCATAGAATGCTGTCCATAAGTAGACTAGATCTTGATGATGAGGAACAAGATGATAGTCCTACTAGTTGTGGTATAATGTCAGATGAAGAGATGAAGAGGGGGAGTAGAATGATAAAGTGCAAAGAGAAGGTGCATGCAGCTTTTCCATGGACTGAACATGGAGAGGGGGATGAATTGGTCAGATTTAGAAGACCCTAAATTGAAAATGGCAGAGCCAACACCGTATTCTGAACGACCACCAGGATGATGGCGCAGTGCAGGGGATATGTCGCTGCATTATGTAAGCAGGTTAAGGTCACTGCCAGGAAGAAGACGAACGGCCGAAACTAGCCCCACCTGGAAGATGCGAAGTGTAGGGGTGGTATGATTTTTTGGACCAGGATTTAAACAATTCCTGTTATTAGAGAAAGGGGGAGGACGACCACAATATATTCCATGGGCACAAATGGACAAGGACAATCTAAAAAGTAAATTTACCTAGTTTGAATGCAGGTGCGGGAAAATAGATGAGTTGAAGAGAATGACAGCGGGAATGACGTTGGCAGTGGTCAACATAAAAGGCCTACTGGAAGCCATTCTAGGGGAGACAGCTGACGACATTTGGAGACGAGCAGGGTATGCGAGTGTAACCGCACAGAACACACATGATGGAGCGCCATTTAATAATTGCAGGGCAGATATATGGAGGGCGCTTGGAGTACAATATCCTGACACATCAGACATGGGTGCGATTATGACTAGGAAAATGGTAAAGGATGAAGATCCTGTTGCCTTTATTCAAGAGATTAAAGAATGAGGGCGTCGCGAAATGAGAGAACATTTGGATAAAACAATGGCATTATTTTATCATATTTTGTCTTGGACTGCCTGAGCTATTGCAGCGGCAAATGAAGAAACCGGTAGGGAAGGAAGCAAAGCCATGGCCAGAAGTACACCATTGTCTATTTGTTACAAGAGAAAAATAAGGAAGCTGAGAACAGAAAGTGGGAGGAAGCTAAGTTAGTTCAGAAAAAAACGATCAAAATTCGCTATAGAAGGAGCAGTATTGATGAGTGGTGAAGGTGTGACCACACCCAAAGCACAGTCAGTGCAGCAAAGCAATGTAGTGCACCATATGGATGAAACTGGATTCAACATTTGGCCTAGAGGTAGAGGGAATGTACCTAGAGGGCAAGGAGGATTTCAAAACCCTAAAGGAGGCGGAGGATTTATTGGGGGACAGCCACAGCAATGCTGGAATTGTGGGAGAACAGGACATATAGCCCGAACATGTAGACGTAGAGAAGAAGGCATGCAACAGAACTGACAAGCTCCAAGAGGGGGTGGGGGGCAGGCTTTTCTTCATAATACAGAATCACAGGAATATATGCCCAAGATCACGCGCAGTATCGGACAAACGTGCCTCAAATACAGCAAGCACAGCATGTTCCACAGAAAATGCAGACACCACAAGGGTAACCACAGCATGCCCCCATGCACACACATCAGACAAAAGCCCAACAACCACAGTACTCACTGGTACAGCAACAAACAGTGTCACAATGGAAAGTAAACACAGGAGTCCCACAGGCTTCCACACCCAGGATATAGGGAGTGTAACAGTAGTGGGAGGGGATCCTTTTATGAGTACAGGGATGAATTTATGCCCACAATAGGGCGGTCTACAGAGCGACTTGAATGTGTTCAGTACTATCTGTGACACCAGACCTACAAAAGGAACCAAGGGTCCGGATAATGATAGGAAGCAAGACATTTTCGTTCCTTGTTGACATGGGAGCAACTTGTTCCTGTGTTCGGGGAAATACCCAATGTCTGGCATCACCATGAATGTGCAGGGATTCTCTGGGTCTACAAGTTTGGTTCCCTTTACTGACAAATGACCACTTTCAATAGGTGAACATAACGTGTCAATGCCACTACTGTACTCTTGACAGACACCAATTAACATATTAGGATGTGACTTGATGACAAAACTTAACCTGACTATATCCTTTACTGATAAAGGGATACTATGTTCAACTCCAGGGATACATTACATGAACGTGAGAGAATTTATATTCGCCTTTACAGGGCAGAAACCATTACGATGACTTCCTTTTAGAACCAGAAATATTTTTGTTTGGAGTAAATATTTTGTTGTCCTGGCTTCCTGGACGGACCAGGAAAATATTGAGAATATCTGATGAGTTCTTGTTTAGACCAGAAAGAGCTATGGACGATGAGTAGTGGCAGGTTATTCTCATAGACCTGGAAGTAGCAGCAGTAAATCAAGAGAGGGTAGTTGTTCGGGTGTATGTCCTTGCATCAACAGTCTTTTTTTTTCGATTGTTTTTTTAATTAATCTTTTTCAATGAAAAAAGTCATTGGAATTGTTTATTTTGCATTTTTGGGGGGGGGGTTCTGTAGTGACCTGGTTTCCATGTTTACCTTTGCAGTAGTGAATGGCATGTTGGGTGAATGACATGGAATGTAGCCTTTGAGAAAGTTGATGTATGGTTGAGTGTTCTGAGTGAGTCAGTTGGAGATATGTAGCCTACCTGAGAGGATGCCAGTGTATGTTGCCTAGAGCTCAGATGAACTTGACAAGATAAACCTAAAAGATGTACTAGAATTTCAATAAAGGAACAACTGGAACATCAACTGATGTCCGAGTCATCACTGGGAATCCAGAGCTTTACAGGTTCCTCCTCAACGCCCCCTCACCCCCTATATCTTTTTCGATTTGTTTTTTGGTTGAAATTGTTTTGTTAAATATCAAACAAGGACGGTTGATGAAAGTACGTTGTACCACTTGTTCATGAGACAGATGAGGGGAGAACAGTGATCGCCCTTAAGGAAGGTAACAGACGGACAGGTTTGACAGAGACTTGTTTAGAGATTACTATTCCGATGATGAATTTGTGTTTTTAAAGTCTTACTTATTGGATGAGAATTGAGAATATAGAAATACCACAGAGAATGGCATTGGTAGAAAAGAAACAGTCATTCTTTCAGGAATACTTGGGTGCCAAGCATCTTGTGGACTAATAGTCAATGTGATGTGGGTCTAATGTGATGTGGGTCTATTGAGTGGATCAGTTGCAGTGAAGATCAAGCTTAAACCAGGAGCAATATTGCCATCTGCAAAACAGTATCCTATGTCTAGAGAAGGCATATGAGACCATTCCCACTTAGATAAAGCATTGGGTATTAGTGCCATCAGAATTTCCATGTAACACGGCTGTTTACTGTGAGGAACTCATGGTGGCAACAGTAAAGACAGACACAAGTGATCACAGTTCAAGGGTGTTTATTAAACTGTATGCAGGTTGGAAAAACACCTAACCTAAATCTAAGATGCAAGCAAGCATCAACCATCAAAAGAAAATAAGGCAGTCCCAGTGGTGTCCTGCCAAATAAAAAGGGCCTTTTGCAAAGAAACCTATTGCCAGCACCTTACAACTAATACCAAAAAGATGTGGGATGATTCTCAAGAAAAGAAAGAAGTTTTCGCAAATAATGTGTCAGGATGCAGTAGCCTCGGACTCCTTTTCCCACGTTTTGAGCACAGGGTAAGATGGGAGCTTGGAGCACAGCACACACTTGTGCTCTACCTGCACGATTCAACAGTTCCACTTGCAGCCATCAGGACCGTCGATGGCCAAGTCTTGTTTCCCTTGAAAGTCTCTTGCCTTCGTGGGCCTGATGTATCCAATAACAGAACAAAAGTTCCTTTAACAAAATGAAAGTTAGTTTCCACAGTTCACGTTGGGCGAGAGCTTTACCCCTGGGTCCACCTCTTCTTGGCACTGACCCTTCAAACAGTTCCTATAGATATGAAGGCCTTTGGGGCTTGCGTGGTTCCTGGTCCCGAAAACCTGATAGGTTTATAAAGAATACCAACAAACAAACATAGTTCTGCTTTACGTATATTTCTGGTGTTGGTCTTCCACCCCTGGGTCTCCCTCTGCCAGGCTCTGATCCTAGATGACGACGGGCACTTCTCTTCCCCTTGTCTTGCAATGTTTTCTGCTTCAATGTCTTTTGAAATGGTTCCAGTGGATATCCCTCAGCCGGGTTCACTTTGTCAACACACTGTTTCCTGGGACTTTAAACTTTGTCCCCTTTTCGCCAGCATCCCTCTTCCGGGTTCGCTCTTGCCAACTTCACATTCACTTGGCTTTCAATGATGGTGGGATTCACTTCCCTTGCTTATGGATATGGTGGGATTCACTTCACTTGTTTTCTTTAAAGTTCTTAAGGTCAAAGGCTTTCGACTGTACAGGGATTTTGCTTAACCTCCTTTTAGACCACTTTGACCTAACTTGGCGGCTTTCCTATGGCCTTCTAGCAACTGTAGTTTTACTTAGCTGGGGGATTCAACCAGAGTTTCTCAGTGCAGAACCCACATGGTGCCAGTCCCTCTGCAGCTGGTCTCCCCTTAACACTTTCACAGTTCTTTGAACTTGGTTCACCTTGCCACCTTGCCACTTTGCGACTTTCATTGACCACAGCCCGGCTCTTATCGACTCATCAGCTGTCATGAACTGCTTGGCTTTCCTCGTAACTGGAGTCAAGGCTGGTACCACTGTAGCAGGAGTTTCCCTCGCTCCCGCTTATCAGCGTTGACACACTCTGTATACCGTTGACATCTGCTGCAGCACACTTGGGCTATTGTCCTCGGTCCTACGATTCCCTCTGCTGAGGTTTCGCAGCTCTGTGTCAAAAATGGCAAGGTCGTGTCTCTCCTTGTCAGCCTCTCGATATTCGCATACCTTTTGAACTGCCAGGCATGGATAGCTGTCTCACTGTGTGCTCTGCCTTGCTCGTGTGCTTCGTCTTTTATCCCAATGGGGAAGGGAAAGGGCCGTTGGGTGTGTGTGATTCTGGTCAATCGCCTGACCCTAGTGTCGGGACATGTCAGGTAAACAGCTTAATGGTCATTCTACTGTCGGCTGTGGGGTAGAAAGGTGTTTGTGTCAAAAAGGGAGGGTTTGGGAAGCAAATGGGACTGATCAGGATTATTATCCGGAATTGAACAAGAGGGGTTATGAGATGGTAGTGTTTTATCTGAACCGGTTGGGAGTATGGGGAAGTATAATTCGGAGGGATGGGAAAGAGATTGACTGACAGTGTTTTGGTTGAAAACCCTTGGGCGCAATGGATTCTGGAGTTTGTGTTTGGAAGGAGATTCCGATAGGGCTGATTCTTTGAGAGGAAGGGAGGTCAAGTTAGCAATGTTTGTTGGATCTTTAAGGGCCTCGTCTTCCTCATACCTTTCTTCTGTAACATACTGCGCCTCACGCGAGCGAAACCCCGGGTTCCCCTATACAGGTGATCCTCCCCCACTCGTATGTCTCTAGGTTGGGTTAAGAGAGGGCTAGTTCTTTGGCTACCTGAATAAGGGATTTCTGGGAGCTAGTCTGGAGAATAACTTCAGGTTTCTCACAGTACCCAGTGAAGAAAATCAACTGGGGGGCGGGACGTCTAACTGCCTGCACTCTCAATTTTTCCACCACGCACCTAATAAAGTAAAAAAAAAAAATTTTGGACAGATGTGGTTTTGTTGTTTTCCTCTTTTGCTGTCTGTGCATTGTCATAGGCTCCTCTCGGGAGTGCATTCTGCTTTCCCATACCTTGGTTCGTTGGGCTTAATTTTTATTATTATTTTCATACGGTTTACTACAAACCTTCTTTTTTTTTTTTTTTTTTAAAAAAAAGGGACAAAACACAAAATTACATACGTTTTGTACAGAGGTAATTAAAAGAAATGGAAAACAGATGCAGAAGCTAATAGTGGGAATCCTATCAAAGGGAGTAAAAGACAAGGTGCCTGGCAAGTCAGGAGAAGGAACAGTGTATTCCTTCAATGTCTGGCGTTCAGTTCACTGATTATTTTTTCCTGATCTTATTGTCGATTTTGCCTTGGCACAGTTCCATTGTCTCTAAAAAGAAAGTTAAGGCACAAATAAATTTGCTATTTGATTCACAAAAGCATCTTTGCCACCATTGTTCCACACTCCTAGTTGAATAGTCAGAGGCTGTTTTCGCCATATGTTTGGTCCTTTCTTGCAGGACAAAATAATATCAAGTGTTTTAAGGATTCCTCATGTTCATTGCACAGCCTGCACGTCGGGTCTTTTTCTGTGTCTTTCTGCCACCGACTTGCTACTTTTTTCTTGAATTGATTCAAGCGCATTTTCAAGAGCAGATTTCTTTCAAATTTGTCTGGAAATTTGAGTAGATAGTCCAGAGTTTTATTTAATGCTCTAGACTCTGTAGGCATATTTTTCATGCTTTTTTGTTTCAATCTCGATTCGCTTGTGTCTATCCAGTCCGGTTCCCATAGTTTTTTTCTTAACTAGGTCAAGGTTATTTTCAAGTGTGTTTTTGTCAGTGGATAGGTCACTTAAGATGCCCTCACAACGTTCCACCCACGCCGTCGGAATGCCATCCCTTGGTCCACTGTTTTGTTTCTCAAATATCTTAAATTGAGGAGGGCCGTTCTGCATAATCACTTTGCAGTATATTATCAGAGTTCCATGTAACTCTGGCATTAATGATAATAGACCCAACTCCTACCGAATGCATCATGTCGCTGTGCCTTTTATCAACCACAGAACTTTGGTCCAAGAAATATTTTCCAATAAAGACCAGGTGCTAGGTGGGCATCCCAAGGCGTGCACTCCTCCGTGAATCATAGCTGGTACTGCTTTTTGATTATAAAATTTAGTACTGGTTTTAGTGTAAATTTACCAAACGTTTTGTTCAGTGCTGCAGCTTGTTCGGCCAGCTGCTTACATTAGCTTTTTATATTTGCCAGCCAGGGAGCCTCGTTTAGGGTAGAGCTGATTGTCATGCCTAGATATCTTACATGGGTAACACAATTGACAAGCTGTTTTTCAAAATACCAGTGGAGTTTCCTCTCCTTGCTGTATTTCTTCTCAGGTCTTGAATAATTAGTATTTCCGATTTATTTGGGTTGATACTCAGCCCATTTTCTGCAACATATTGTTTGAGAAAAATGTAGCTTCCCCTGCAGCCCTATTGGAGTTACGTACAGCAGGACGAGATCAGCTGCATACAGTAGCCAACTCACGTGTGAACCATGAATTTTTGGAGGAAAAGATGTCAGGTTTTCGAATATTTCCCCAATGTCTGATTAAGAACAAGTTGAATATTATCGATGCCAGAGGGCATCCATTCTTTGACGCCCGGTATGTTCTTATACGCTTAGATAGACTTCCGGATCTATCAAGTATGACTTGGATTTCTGTGTTCGAGTGTAGTTCTTTTATTGCCATTATTAAACTTGGCGGGCAATTTCACTCTATCATTTTCGTCCATAGAAGTTGTCGATCGACACTATCGAATGCATGTGATAGGTCTATGAACGCGAGGTACATTTTGGCGCCTTTCCTTATTGTTTCCATTTTCTTGATCTTGGGTAGTAATAAGTTTAGTCTGCATCCCACACCGCAGACAAAGCTGAATTGTCGAAGCTCAAAGTGTTAAGTGGATGTTATCCACTTCATAAGTTGTTGCTGTAATTGTTAAGCATATATTTTACCTATAACTTCGAGCAGTGCGATCGGACAATAGTCCATCGGATTAGCTCTGTTGCCTTTCTTAAAAATGGGCACAATTATTGCCTTCTTCCATGAAGATGGACTAGATTGTTGAAGGATTATATTTGCAAACGGAAGATAGCAAAACTCGCCCCATTCTTCTGCATTCTGTTTCAGGTTGTAGTTGGACATACCGTCTGGTCCAGGGGCCCTTAATGAGCACATTTTCTTGATGTTGCTTAATATATTCCGCTCCGTTCAAATTCGATGGTCCATCTCTCTATAGTTGGCATAGACGGTTTTTGTTTCAACTCTTTTTTCGTATAGTTTGTAAAAGTGAGTTATCCACTGATCTTCTGTTACGATATTAGATTGCACTGCTTTTTGTGTATTGCGATCATCGTTTGATTTTCCAAAAGTCAGATGAGTTTTTATTTGTGAGAGACTTCCACATGTGTTCACCCTCATTCTCTAAACAATATTTTTGAAGCAGAGTTTCGTTTGGTCCCGAAGCCTGCGACAATATTATGGAACATCCTAGCTAAAGCCAAATATTTTATCGTCCTCGATTTACAGAAAGCCTTCTTTTCAATTCCCCATCATGAAGACTCGCAGGATTTGACTTCCTTTTCGTATAGAAATCTGCGACTAAAACACACAAGATTGCCTCATTTCTACTGTGAGTCCTCATCAATCTTTAATAGTCCTTGAGAAGGACATGGGCAATGTACAACTCAAGATCGCGATAATTCAGTATGTGGTTGACATTTTGGTGTGCAGTGAGACAGAGGAAATCTGTAGGGAGGACTCAGTTCGACGAATGACAATACTAGCAGAAAAAGGATATAAGATAGACAAAGAAACTACAATATTGTCAGGAAGAGGTCCTGTACATAGGCAGGTCATCTCTCAAGAGGGGAGAAAAGTGACACAGATAAGAGCTGAAGCAATGAACTCCAAAACCTGAGACAGTAAGGGAAATGCAACAGTTTCTAGGTCTATGCAATTATTGTAGGGCCTGGGTTTTTGACTACAGCACATGTATTCGACCACTCTTAAATTGACACACGGAAGTCCAGATAAGTAAACGTAAAATAGTATGGGAAGACAATATGATGAAGGATTTGAAGAATTAAAGAATTAAAAACGACTATTTGCACAGCCCCAGTGTTAGGAATACCAGTTTTATTTAGTCTTGAATTCAAATGGAGAAGTGATGACAGCCGTACTTACACAGAAGTCATTAGGACATGGACACAAACCACCAGCCTATTATAGTGACCCAGTAATGAAAGGACATTATCTTTGCGAACAAGCTTTAGCAGCTGCCACTTTTGCAATTCAAAAAGCTACTAGTATTACAATGGGATGCTCAATAACATTATTTGTCGAGCACTCCCTATTTGCTATTTTGGAGAAACCGAAAAGTACATTGACTACACAAAGAGCGTCTGTATACGAAGTGATTATTTCAAAACCAGCAGTCAAAATTGTTTGATATATAATTGTGAATCCAGCGACAGTAGGAAAAGATGACTATGTACACGACTGCACAACGTATACTGAATTTTATGATGCTATTCCCCATGTTGCAGAAAATGCTCTCGGAGGGGCAGCGGGTGGGGGGGGAAATCTTGTTATTGATGGTTCTTCAAAAATTGACCAAATAACTTGTGAAAGGCCTACTATGACGGCAGTAGTGAAATTAAAAAAGAAGGGTGAATTTGAAGTAGTGACTAGCGTAAGATTTGCTTCACATTGTTCAGCATAAACTGCAGAAGGAGTGGTGCTTACCGCTGCGCTTCATAGAAGAGGGGGAAGTGACGGTGTGTTCTGACTCTGCCTACGTGACGACAACCATACACGCAGGGTTGTCGCATTGGAAAAGGAGGATTTTCCTCTGCACAGAATTCACTCCACTACAACCTGCGTCTCTATTGAGCAAGCTCATTAAAGTACTAAAGTTTCCATTGGCTATCGCCGTGTTTAAGTGTGCCACCCATACTAAAGGGGCAGACTTAATTTCTCGCCCAAACAAAGGCGCAGACGTAGAGGCAAAAAGAGCAGCATATTTACCAAATATTTCTGATTTTGAATTCGATGTTAAGCAATGATCAGAGCGATGCATGCTGATGCAGGAAGGATTTAATGTTATCCATTGTACGGTTGGTTAATTGAGCTGCAAGATCGATCGCCACAGGAAGAGCAGGACCTGTGGAAAAGACTGGGTGTTCTTTATCCCCAACTGATGCTTTATGGAGACAGGATGGCACTGGAAAGCCAGTTATGTCTCAAGCATTGTTGAAGGTGGCGCTGGAGCAGTTTCACTACCCTACGCACACCACCAGAGAGAGTCTTGATGCAACTATCGCACAAGACTGGTTCACAATAAATGTACATGTGGCACAGTTTAATGTAAATTGCAGTTTGTGCAATAAATGTACAGCAGGGCACACCATGTCAACAGTGAGAGGAGAACTCCGTAGGCCCAATGGTCCATTTCAGCAAATACATATAGATTATGTGGATATGCTACAAGTATGCAAAGGATACAGGTGCATGCGGTAGTAGTACGTCCCTTTTCCAGATGGATCAAATCAGGTCTATGCACACACCCTGATGCCACATGTGCTGCTAAGTTTCTAGTTCGTGAGGGATTTCCTAGATGGGGCGTGTGCAAATTCCTGCAGTCTGATAATGACCCGCATTTTGTAAATACGTTATTTGAGCAGATAGTTTTTATTAGGTATAAAGCATAGGTTTTCCGCCACTTGTCACACACATGCGAATGGTGTCTGTGAGAGGTTAAACAGACTTCTCAAGGAAAGGATAGCTAAAATTAAAATGACTCTGAAGAAGTGATGGCTACATTGCCTACCTCTTGCTCTATTTGCTCTGAGAAACCAGCCTGGCCCAGATCACCACCTAACTCCTCTTGAGTTGGTGACTGGATGCTGCATGAGAGAACCTCTTGTTCTTCTCACTCAAGTAAAAACTGATGCTCACAGTGTAGCAAAAACATTAAGTGATGAGATGCATGATTATTTAACCAATATGACTGCTAGTGTTTCTTATTTCTCAACAGATCAACAATCCAAGGAAAGGGTTGAAGAAGATTGAGAAAGGCAGTCGATCAACTGACTTTATTGACTTGCTCAAACTGTCTATTTTGTATCCAGGGGACCAGGTGCTCATGAAGAGCTTTGTTAGAACCTGGAATAAAGCCAGTTTCAAAGGATCATATTTAGTTGATGTGGTTAACCCTACCACTGTTAAAATCTCAAGGGAGAAGAGCCTGGCTGCACCTGAATGATGTGAAGCTCTACAAAGGAGAGACCCAACCCCCGGTGACAGTGAAGCAAGAAACTAAGTTCTGTGCATGCTGACCAGATCGGCTACCAAGGGCAAGGATAAAGAATCGATGGACTAAAAAAACTATCTGGAACAAAACGGGCATTTCCTAAGTCTAATAGGGAATGAATGGACTTGCAACTGTTCCAGAACTTTCTCAGTTCAATTAAAAGTCGATTGGACATTGAAAAACATGACACGGAAATTGCATAACACATTCTATGTTGCCTGATACGTTGTATGCATTCTTGCTTGCTGTTGTTTACATATTGCGGACCTATCCTGCTCTAGTGCGATGACCCGTAGCTGTATTTTCGGTAAATCCTAAAAACAGTCCTATCATTTGAGCTATTATTGCTATAATAATCCAGTTTGTTATAAAAAGTACAAATTTGAACAATAACTAAAGGTGAATGCAGCAAATCAAAAAATGGGAATTTTTCCATTATATAAAATGCACACTAACAAGAAGACCAGCTACTCCGAAAGAGATCATGTGACATTCGAATACAATGGCAATACTTCTTACAACTACATTTTGCCTTATGTGTTTTGTATTTTCTTATGCTCTTTATATTTTGTGAGAGATTGTTTTATAATTCAAGTGAAATACCTGAGAATGAGACATCCCTTTCTATGGCTTTCAAGGGCATGAGTGATATTTCTGAACAAATTGTCTGATCTAAAAGCGATGTTTGGGAAGACGATGAAGGTATGAATTCATATCTTGACAATTCAGCCCATTAAAAAAAAAAAACACATGAAGAAAGTGGGAAGAAAAACATCAGACGAAAGCTGCTATGTACGTTCCCTTATACCGTATGCTTTGGGAACATCTAGAATATTCATAGCAACAAAAGTATCAGTAAAAAGGCACATTACCTGATGCACCTTGCACTTTGCTTAACCAGAGGACAATTGCAAGGCAGGACAGCATCCATAGTGTAGGTGAATAAAGCGACGCCCCAAAGAGAAGACCATTATGTGCAATATAAGAAGTCAAGAGCAAAGCAAGAGACAATGAACCGAATAATAAAATGCTGGGAAAGAGGTCAACTACTAATTAAAGGAACAGTCCTTAGTCCTGAAGGATGGGCTGATGGATTGATCGTTTGCAAGGCAATCATATTGATGGGACAATGGGGAAGTAGTTGTGAATGCAGAAAGGGGATGCAAGGGTCAATGGCCTAAGATTGTATGGTTGTTAACATGGGCCGCTGATGAGGGGGGACCATTGCAGATACTACCTCTGAAGGATGCATCCTTATGCTTCAGAAATGATGGCACAGTAAAAGTTGGAGAAAACCTCAAGTGTGGCCGAGTTTTTGACATACTAGGAATGAATGGAGGAACTGCAGTCCTGATGGACCACTACTGGGCCTGTGGAACAACAGCATACATGAAATTGCCACAAAAATGGGGAGGAGTTTGTTCATTGGTACTGATAAGCATACCAGCCTCAGTAGTAGCACAAAGTCACCTGCACGTTCCAAAAATGGATGCACACCCGAGTAAGAAGAGATCGCTTAACATCACACGACCGAAGAGGGAGAACTATCTTTCAGCCAAAATCCATGGATGCCTATTATGATTTTCCAGATAAACAGAAGTTGTTCAGCAGAACAGCAGTGATATTTACAGCTATGTTCATGCCAGGAATTCAGACTGCAGTAAACACCAAGTGGTTACATATCACTTGGTGGGAGCTGCTACAAACTTTCAACACGACAATAAAAAGATTTAATGCGATCAGAGTAGAATCTGGCTCATGGGCTTCCGGAACAGGCATGTCCTGGACTTAATTACAGCAATGGAAGGAGGGATGCGTGCCAAAATCGGGCCTTTTTTGCTATACATACTTATCTGCCCATGACGGAAAAAATGGAACCCTGACCGAAGCAATAACTATACTGTCAACTCTGCATACGAAAATGGTGGATGAAGTAGACGAGACTTGGGATGAAGATTGTTTTTTGTGTCTGTTTTCATGGGTTCCAACTTGGCTGGCAAATGCCTTCAATTTATTTGGAGCAATAGTGTTGGTGTTGCTGGGATTCTGCCTTATAAGAATATTCATTGGACAATGCAAGAAGCCCGCAAAGAAAGCAATTGGAATGAAGATAATGATTGATGTAAATACTGTGACTGATGAGCACACACAGACCGAAAATACTACCTGTGAGCACCTGAAAGAAAGTCTTCTAGGACCCTCAGAAATACCGTTCTGTTAACCTAAGCATCGTAAGAGCTATGTAGGGCGTTTGGTGTTCTGTCAACCAACTGGAGAGTGCTGCCACATGACCTGGAGCGTGAATGAACACATCAAGAACGCAGGTGACCTGAGTCTGGGACTAAGATATGGGTCCTGAAGAAATCATTCTTTGGAAGAAGAATGAAGAGCATTGAGGAAGAATAAGTGGTTGAGGACTCGACCAGAGGAGGGAATGTAGAGTAGCAGACGTTTATGTCACTGATGGACTCCGCCGCCCACCTCTGTCATACTCGATGAATAACCGGAAGACACTCTGCATAACACTGGGCATCGTCCTAATACCACATTGAGTGTATGAGAGACATTATGCACACTTGGACAACTGTATCGAATGTACCCTTGCACTGAGGTGGCAGCTGGAGACTTTCAGGCACCACTGAATATCAAAGAATTGTAAAGAAGATCTGACAAATGCAAAGTGATGTCATAAGGAGAAGGTACAATGATGCACTGAAACAATATAAGACTACTTAAGAATAAAGACGTAACTGAAGAAACAAGAGTAAACATCCATACAAGTAAGAAGAAACCATAAATTAGAAGATGAGTAGTGAATGTATAGTCACAGAAATGCAAGGTAGATGAGCCATATAGGAGCTTGCTGCAGTAGGCAACATAACACGGTTGAAGCGGCCATGTTGAAAATATGGACGTCTGCTCTCAATGATAGGGAAGAGCTGGAAGGAGAGGGACCAGATCTGACAGAGGGTGGAAATGCAAATGCATGCATGAACAAAGAATATGCTGCTGGATAAAGATCTTGGATGCCACAGTGAGAAGCTACTGAAGGGTACAAGGAGGAGGTAACCAGGATAATCAATTTATGCGGGACATATTTCTCTTAGATTAAATGACCGAACATTTACGAGTGCCAAATACTGATGATAAAAGATGCAGAAAAGCTAATGTGAGGTAGAGCAACCAAGTCTCCAGAGGCCAAAAGGAGTAATGGCACCCGAGATGACTTAATCACATAGCACTAAATAAGAGGGTGGCATGGACAAAATCATGGCCCCCTAACACACGATTCAAAACTCAAACATGGCTAATTCCTTGAGATCCAGACGAAGACAGTGGTGTACCTAAACTCCCTTAAAAGTCAGAAGAGAACAGCCCTCAAGGTCAACTACAACGAAGCCGCCTTAGCTGAAGGCCTGACCGATGAGAGCTGATGGACTAATTGGTTAAGTGGGTAGTAGTCTGAGGTTGTTCTCTGCATCAGAGTTTAATTTTGCTTACGTGCTGCTAGTGAGCAGAGTCTCCAACGTTGGGAGAGAATGCCAACCTATCATGAGGGCCTATGCAATGATGAGCCTACAATGCTGCATGAGCCAATCCGCTACTGTTATACTGCTATAATCTGTGTTATATGTAGTTAGAGGGTAGTTCGAGGCTTGCCTAGCAGAGAGGAGCAGCCAATAAAGTAACTTCTATCTATATATAGACTCTCGTAGATATGTCCCCTAACTAATCCATAAACCAGATCATTGTATTATTTACCACGTAGGATGACTTCATAGCTGATGCACTTTGAGGTATAAAGCCTTTGTGTAAACAATCTGCATTGGGAGTGTGTGGACTACAAATTCGTTGTTCACCAGCTTGCCATACTTTATTGAACTGATGATAAAGTAGTACTTTGCTGTATTCTTTGAGCCTTTCCGGTCATTTGGTCCAAGACTTTATTATGGTAATCCCATACTGCGCATACACAGGCCCAAAAAGTGCTACTGCACATAATTTTCCAAAGATCTATCATCATGCATCTGTCGCCTGCAAGCATACCACATCGTGCGCACTTAGCCATTGGACCCAGTCAACATCTATTAACTTCTTTTTGAAGCCAACGATATTCCAGCTCACTATGTTTACTGCCTCCCTCCAGACTGCTGCTAAACATTAAATGGGGCGGCGGGGGGTGCATACAGCATGGTGGTAAACATCTTCCTTTTCCTGCATTGAAATAGTTTGCTTATATTGCCTGGACTGACGACTAAAGTGCTTAGCGTATCCTGCTCTTGTTATAACCATAGAACTTGGATAGGACGGGTGCTGGGACACCGCCTATGACTCCATGCATGCTGGGGGAGCATTGACTTCTGTCCACGGATCGTGTAAAGGGCAAATATTACATTTTGCATCTGGCTTTACATAGCAAGCGCATCTTGACCGTTAAACAAGCATTGCTTTATATAACTGTTAGTCAGCCACAAACGCACGCTACACCCCCCACACAACGTGCAATCTGATAAGATTCAGCAGGCTGTGAAAATCTTGAACGAAAAATCGTTAACATCCAAAATGTCAAGTTCAAAGCCATTAGCCTGGTACACATGTCACTCGTCACTTACCCCCCTAGCATGAATGCCAGTACTCTGCATACACACAGTACACCATTTCTTTTTCACCAAAAGCGAAATATCATCAACTAATGGCTAAAGTCCACATTTTGTGGCCATTTCATTACTGTCATACTTGTACATGTGGCAGTCCTAACAGAGTTACAATGTGAGACGCTTGTGGTTAAGTGTTTGAAAGCTAGAACATGATGCAATTAAGGAAAGCAGTACATTCCAAGAATTCTGATGCATCACTAGTGGATCAGCAGTGAATGGTACAAGTCGGGATATAGGAGCATTGTGCAGCATCTATGCCTCAGTACCACAATACCAGTACACAATTCAGTCCAGATAAAGGCGCACTGTGCGAGTCAGAGTTGTCTTTTTAAAGAGCATTTGAAGTAGATTAAGCTGCCCAGGAATATGGAGACATGAGAGTTCTTGCTGCAAAAAATAGTGTAACTGTTTGTTTAAGAAATTTCAATTGCATTTGTATTCAGTGATCTCCCAATAACTCCTGCGCAGAATGCAGCACCCTGATCTGTATCTGTTTGGCTCTGAATATGGGCAACAGCACATCCTGAAGCTCCTAAAAGTGCTAATCCAAAGCAATCTAGCATTGACCTGGGATTCATATAGACCATGACCTCTCTTTCACTCATTGCAAGAAAGTGTACATGTCAGCTCTTTATGTTTTCAAACTCCAATCTGTCAAAAAATTGATGAAGTCATGAAAAAGTGCGTTAGGAGGAGAAGCTAAAGACTGGTAACAGGGCGCCTGCCTTTACATCTTTAAACATTTTTCCTGGAGTCCCGGGCTCAAAAGGCAGCAGCAGCAGGGCCATCATGCCTTATATTAGAGAGCCACAACCATGGCTTTCTCCCCCCCCCCCCCCCATCAAGGGGAAGATTTGTGCTATGGAGGGAGTTGTTTCCAGTCACCTGCCAGCAAAATCAAGTGCGAAAAATACAAGTACCAGAATCCTGAGAGCTAATTAACTTGCCACACCTGAAAAAGAAATGCAGACCTGCCTGAAGATTGATGAAGTCATGAAAACGTGCGTTAGGAGGAGAAGCTAAAGACTGGTAACAGGGCGCCTGCCTTTACATCTTTAAACTTCAACTTATTGTTTTCCTATGGAAACCTTTGACACTTTAGTGTCCTATCAACTTCCTTTTTGGGTGTTTGACACCCCTGTTACGGACTTGATGGTCGTGCAGTATATGGATACCTCCGTCCCCAAGTACCCCACAGGCAACACCAAAAATACTGCCTGAGTGGTCTTTGAGGTCACAGGTGTGGAAGTCTGTCGGACCTGGATTCGGGAACAGCCAGAACAATCCCTTGACCGCTGTAAGGCAATATATGTTTAAGTACAGGGTGGATATGACAATTCAAGAGCAAAGAATAGTTTACCTAAATAGTGCTTACCTATGTGTATGGAAGTGTCACCCTGAATTACAGAGGAAGGCTAGGCACTGGGCAATTGCAATGACGAGCCCCTCCCAGTAGAGTACGATGACGGTGCTGAGCCCCAGTAGTGGCTGGATGGAATCAAGGGAAGCACCGCAGGTGAACACCTAGCGTAAGGCCAATGGTCAAAACGTAATCCGTAGAATAATCCGATACGAGTCCGTGGTCTGGCAACGAGGAGACAATGCAGATGCAGGTCGTAGGCAAAAACAATCCGTAATACAAGTCCGTGGTCTGATAACAATGAGTTCAGAATACCAAGTGCAGATTCAGGATGTAGGCAAAACAATCCGTAGTACAAAGTCCGTGGTCTTGGCAACAATGAATGCATAGAGCAGATTCAAGACGAAGCGTCACGCAATCCGGGAAGGAAACAGCTGTGAAGCAATGTCTTCCGTGTTTCCATGCGTATTTAACAATAGCAGGAGTCGCACGATCCACAGCACGGAAGCGTTGATACGTGGTGGGACGTCACGTGATCCGTGACGTGCTGGTTACTGTGGATGGTGCCGGGGAGAGTCACGTGGTCTGTGGACGGTGCCGGGGAGAGTCACGTGATCCGTGATGTGCAGGTTTCCGTATCGGGTGCTGTAACCAAATAGGAGTCTCCACTTCAACTGCCAGTACCAGGAGGGGCGATAAACACCAGGCCTGCCATATCGTGTTCTGCTATGATATGTGAGAGGGCGAGCTGATGTCCCTGTGTCAGAGTGTGTGTGTGTTGTCGCGGAAACAGGATGGGTGGTGGTTGGAATCGGGTGGGAACCAATAGGGGGTGCATTTGAATGTACAGAAGGCGTGACAACCCCACCAATAGGACGCCTGGTATAAATAGCCCGCCCCGCGGCTTCCCTTCATATTTCAACCATCTCCAAACTGTTGGGATCACCTCATGTTGTTCATGTTTTTTGCACATGCCTTTGATATCGAGAGCTAGGATGGCTTCTGGGGCTCTGAAGAAGTCTTTTTCTGCCTTGTGCTACTTGCGGCTTGAAGAAGGTGTACGAAGGCTATGGCCATATGGACTGCCTTTACTGTCTCTACCCACACCACTCGGCGGAGGCCTGCAAGATATGTCGGGGGTTTTCGCAGAAGACTTTGAAGGACCGCAATCAACAGCTTATTTGTTGGCTCAATGAGGGCACGTGCCAGGCTTCTGAGGTGGGGTAGGCCCAGGGAAGCTAGTCTTCGGAGCATGCAGTGAAGTCCGCGGAACAACAGTGGCGTTGGCCGAACCTCCGGCGAAGAAACATCGTCCTGCTTTGCCAGCGTCAGAGGTGGGGAAAGGCAGTAAGTCTTCGTCGAGGCAGCAGCTTTCGAAGGGAGCGAGTGGCTCTTCGTCCAAGCATGGTCAGTCGGACCCTTCAAAGGGTCTGGTGGTAGGCCCGAGAAATCTACCGTGTCGGAGAAGGGATTGGTCAAGTCGAAGGAGTCTTTGTCGAAACACTTGTCGTCCAGGGACCATCACCGCTCTTCGTCCAGCCGGGAGTCTTCGAAGCACCGGTCTGGTTCTTCCAAAAAAGCCAGACCTGCGGTAAAATAGACGCCGAGGGATGTGATTCCGACGACATCTTCGATGGTTGCTCTGTCGTTGATGGTGGTGCTGCAGTCTACAGTCCTGTCGTTGACGGTTGTGTTGTCGGCGGTGCCCACGACAGTGACAGATAGTGGGCCGGTGCCTTTGTCGACGAATGGGGTGTGGCAGTCCGCCGCCTTTGAGTCTCTCCTTCCTGACAACATTCTGCATCAGGATCCGGCTACTTTTTCGGTTTCTTCGGAAATGGAGGAAGACCAGGGTCAGGTGTTTGGCCCATCGGCTTTGGGCCTACAAAGTGTGGGGCCTACGTCTAATGGAATGGGGGCTGGTCCGCCCGGTTATCCGCTGGTTAACCCGCAGTCTCTTCTGTCGTTACAAGTACTGTCTACGCTTCAATGATTGTTGGGGCAGCTGGATGCGAGGTTGCCTCCTCCTCCTGTGAGTCTGGCGGTGCCAGTGGTCGATGTGCCTGGTGGAGCGCCTAGGAAGTCTCCTCCGGCACGGTTGCCGTTGCCGGTGGGGTTAGGCCATCCACCGTCTCATCCAGAAGAAGGCAAGCTACCGGAATCTGACCCTGAGAGTGTTCCATGGGACACTGTCTACTGTTTCGTCGTCACCGACTAGGCATGACACGCGGGACACGGACATGGATGTGGAGCAACCTCGGAGTTCGGCGCAACCCTCGCCACTGGATGATATTGGGGCGTTCCACGCCATGATGTTGAAAGCATGTCTGGAGTTTGGATTGGCACCTGAACAAGAACGTTAGCACTGCTTCCTCTTCGATCATATGGGCAAACAGAGGAAGGCGGTTTTCTCGGTGCCTGTTCTCGACCACGTGTGGCAGGAGGGACTGCGCACAATGCGCCACCCGTTTTCAGAGCCGGCGGTGAAAGGTCACCTTGAAAAGAAGTTCAAGGCTCCGGAGTCTACCCCTAAGTGCTTGGTGTCACAGCCCACACCCAAGTCTGTGGTGTCGGCGGCTGCCAGCAGGCAGGCCAGAAGTCAACATAAGTGCATTACACCTCCGGACAGTGAGGCCAGGCCGCAGGACGTCTTTGGAAAGAAGGTCTTGTCGGTCGGGGCGACAATGGTAAAAGCTGTAAATTCCTTGGCGATCATGGCCAGATATGATCGTGAAATGTGGCATCGGCTGGCCCCAATTCTGGAACATCTGCCGGAGCAACACTGAAAGGAAGCAATGCTGTTGGTGCGTGAGGAGGAGGAGGAGGAGGAGGAGGCCTCCAACCACAGCATCAATATTGATGTGGACCTGACGGAGTCGAGGTTTAAACAAAATAACAATGGGGTTGTGCTTCGATGACAGGCCTAGTTGAAATGCACTGACTTTCGCCTGGAGGTGCAGTATAAGGTCGACATGCCCTGTGAAGGCGAGCACTTGTTTGGTGAGAAGCGATGAAGCCCTAAAAGGGATGAAGGAGGATGCAGAAACTGCTAAATCCTTAGGTTCCTTACAGAGTGGGTGCTCTTTTTGCTCCTTTCGGCCCTTCCGGGGTGCTTCAGGGAATGCCCGGTTTGCCTCCACCAGGGATCATGGTTCCAGCTACTCCTCTCAAGGATATCGTAGGTCAGCCCAGTTGGCGCAGAAAGGCCGGGGGTTTGCCGCCCGCTACGTCTAAGGAGAGGCAAGCTAAACCTCAACAATGACTGCCATATGGACAATCTACTGGTGTGCAGGGTCGCTATGCACGTCGATGAGTGGAGAAAAATAACATTGGATTGCTGGGTATTGGACACGATGAGCCTTGGCCACTCGGAGTTCTGGTGTCCCCTGGTTCCTATTCTGCCGGTGTATGTACTGCAGCCGAATCTTACAATCCTGCAGCAGGAGGTGGTTCTCATACTGGAGAAAGGGGCAATAGAACCAGTTCCGGTTGCACAGCAAGGCCAAGGGGTATATTCCCGGTACTTCGTGGTGAAGAAGCCCAATAGCAAGTGGAGACCCATTCTGAATCTTTGGTCGTTGAACAAGACTCTGCAACGCCTGAAGTTCAAGATGCTCACCCATCAAGAGGTCATCCGGTCGGTGCAACCGGGCGAGTTCCTGGCTTCGCTGCATCTGCAGGACGCCTATTTTCACATCCCTATGCAGCGACGGCACCGCAAGTTCCTGTGGTTTGTGGTCTGAGAGGAACACTACCAGTTTCTGGTCCTACTATTTGGTTTGAAGTCATCCCCAAGGCCGTTGACGAAGTGTCTGGCGCCAGTGGCGGCGTTCCTCCGGCGAGAAGGTCATCATGTGTACCCCTACCTGGACGACTGGTCGGGGAGGGGTTCATCGCCGGAAAGGGCATGAGACAGTCTTGTGGCAACCATGCGGCTTTTGCAACGGCTGGGATTCGCCTTCAACTTTGAAAAATTATTTTTGACGCCGTCCAGGGAGTTGGTGTTCCTGGGGGTGCAGTTTCTCACCCGCCAAAATCTGGTGAAACCCTCCAGCGAGCGTGTAAAAAATAAAAAGCGGGTAAAAGCAGGCGAGTGGAAGGAGGCACAGTGGTGTCGGTCCGAGGTTACATGTCACTGTTGGGAGCCATGGCTTTGTGTATCCCTCTTCTGCCCAATTGTCTCCATGAGATCTCTGCAAGAGTTCCTCGCGGACAGATGGGCGCAGAGTCATGGATTGTGGTCAGATAAGTTGGTGGTCAACCAAAGTTTGTTGGACGCCCTTTGCTGGTGGGCGTGCAAGACCAATCTTGTGAGGGGCATGCCGTTGATTGAGCCGAAGTTCCAGTATATGATTGTGGCAGACGCTTCCCAGGCAGGCTGGGGGGGGGGGGGGGGCGCACCTCGACGATTCACAGGATTTTGTTCCACATAAGTGTGCTCGAGTTGAGGGCGGTGCACTGGGCCCTGAAGTCGTTTCTTCCACGGATCGGTGGTGAGGGTGTTGACGGCCAATACCACCACAATGCTTTATTTAAGGAAACGGGGGCACACATTCCCAGGTCCTGTCGAAGGAGGCGCAGGACATTTGGCATTGGGCGCTAGCTCAAGAGATCAACATTGTCGCCTTCCTTCTGCCCGGGGTCCTGAATGTTCAGGCAGATGCACTCAGCAGGGACACCAGCCAGCTGCACAAGTGGAGGCTGAAGTAGCAGCAGGTTTCAAGGATCTTCCGGCGATGGGGGCATCCTCCGTTGGGTCTTTTTGCTACAATAGAAAACAAGCAGTGTCTGGAGTTCGCCAGCAGAGGGGCTCATCCCGAGTCTCTGGGGGACGCGTTTTCATTCCCATGAACGGGCCGGTTCGTGTATGCGTTTCCCCCGTTCCCGCTCATTCGGCGGACCATCCAGTGGATTCGGAGGTACCAGTGTCGGGTGATTCTGGTGGCCCTGTTCTGGTCCCTGCATACGTGGTTCTCGGATCTCCTTCAAATGTCACTGGAAGAGCCGATACGGTTGGGAGCGGCTCCGGATCTCCTGTCTCAGGACGAGGGCAAGGTGTGGCATCACGATCCGGGGGTCTCTCAGCCTGGCGGCATGGCTCAGAGTTCGGTCATTTAGGTATTTCCCAAGAATGTCTATGGATTTTGGAGGCAGCGAGGGCACCTTCCACAAATCTCTCTTATGGACATAAATGGACGAGATTCTGTGGATGGTGTAAGGGTCATCCTGGGGTTGAACCTTTGAACGTTTCTCCGGCTCAGGTTCTCCCGTACCTGTTGCACTTGGCAAAGGGGGGGCCCTAGCATTGCGACCCATTAAGGTTCATTTGGCTGCAATCTCTCGGTTCACGAGGAGGCCCCATGCTGCTCCTTTGTTCTGTGATCGGTTAGTGAAACATTTCCTGAAAGGATTGTTTAGGACTTTTCCTCCAATTAAGTTTGCACCGGTGTGGAGCCTTAATGTGGTCCTTTCGGCTTTGATGAAACCACCTTTTGAACCCATGTCCACGACTCCCCTGAAGCTCCTGTCCTGGAAGGTGGCTTTTCTGGTAGCAATTACTTCGGCCAGGTGGATGTCGGAGTTGCAGGCGCTGCTCATTGACCCTCCCTACTTGAGATTTCTGAAGGACAAGGTTATCCTGGCCACTAACCCGCACTTTATCCCCAAAGTGCCAACGGCTTTTCACAAATTCTCCTCTATTGCTTAATCCTCGTTTTGGGCCCTGCATTCTCTGGACATTAAGAGGTCTTTAAAGTTTTATATGAATCGCACTCAGGACTTCAGGAAGTCAAAGCAACTGTTTGTGGCATATGGGCCGTTATTAGCAGGCCATCTCCAAGCAAGGACTTTCCAGATGGGTTTCCTCTACAATTTCATTGTGCCACTTGAAAGCTGGGAAGCCTTTGAGGAGTACTCCTAAGGCGCATTCAACGAGGTCAACTGCTTCGTCGGCGGCGTTATGGTCGGGGATTCCCCATAACTGCGATTGTTGTCCCTAAAATGCCGGAACACAGGTGATTTGAGATTTTTGGTTCTGATCTGTGACTTATGCTCGGTCCATCTTTCCTTAACTTTTCTACTGGTCTTCCCCACGTAGTATTTGCCACAAGGGCATTTGATGGTATAGACTGCATTTTTAGAATCACAAGTTGCATAGCTTTTCAAAGGAATCTTCTTGCCGTTATTAGGATGCCTAATGTGATTACCTTTTATGATGTTCTAACAATGTTGGCAATTTAGGCAGGGGAAAGTGCCGTTTTTTGTCTTAGTAAGTGTCCTCTGAGTGGAAGTTTTAGGTCTTTCTGCTTTTATTAGCGTATCTCTGAAATTCCTTCCTCTTTTATACGCTAACATTGGAGGAGATCGAAAGAGACGGTTATGGTTGGGATCTGATTTAATAAGGTCCCAATTTTTAGTGATGATCTTTTTGACCTGGAAACTCTGTGCCGAGTATCTCAATGTGTAAATCAAGTTGGATTTAGTCTGTGTTGGTTGTTTATTCAGTAACCTGTCCCGAGGTTGAGATTCCGTTCTGGTGATGGCTTGCGTCACTACTTGTTCTGGAAATCCCCTTTCCAGAAATCTCGATCTCATAGTGTCAAATTCTGTTTGTAGCTTTTCTGTGTTGGAAGTGATCCGTTTGGCTCGTGGATACCTGCTGAACATTTGAAAAAGATATTGGCTACAATCTGAGTTTTTCAAGCCACCTCCTTGGACCACTAAGAACCTTGGGAACTATACCATGGCTATACGTATTATTCAGTGTCCAGATAGATCGCCATCAGTTGTAAGTTGATTATTATTTTTTTAGCCTTAGTTTTCTCTTCCTGCACCCTCTTACTAGCTTCTGATGCTCACTCTTTTACAGATGAGTCCGTTGACAATACTCATCTTGTACTGTCTCATCGATTACCTGGGATACTCTCCCTGGACCTACTACCTCTTCGCTTGAAGATATTTTACTAAATTCACAGGTTAGAGCTACTTCTATCTGCTGTTACTCTTTAGTCTACACTGGTTATATCTATTCCATGATCATATAGTCACCCTTGTGCACAGCACAGTCTATAAAGTAATCCCATGACACTGATCTACTGCTTTTATTCTAATAGAAATGTTATGCTAGCTGTCCAGTTAAAACATGTTAATTTGTTGCGTCAATGTACCCAGAACTTTGGATATCTACTGTTTATTATGCTCATTCAATTAGCCTGTATACCAGTTGAAGTTTATAGAAACTACTTGTTTTGCTAAATTGTTGTTAATGGAAAATTTCACTCTAATGTAAATTTTGTACATATCTTTCCTTAGAATTTTTGATTTGCCCCTGATGAAGAGTGTTGTACCACTCGAAACGCGTTGGGCCAACCACAATTTCAACATCAAGAATAAATATTAATTTTGGTTCTTGTGACCTACTTTGCCTGAATGTTGATTTCTTTAATAAATCACCTTCTTAAGTTTGGTTTAATGCAATGGTTTCAAAAGATGTTATTAGAAACACTGTTTAGTATACAACCCAATAAGGTAGGCCCCAGGGTTTTTCGTTTGTGTTTATTCACTTGATGGGTTGTTGTCTCATGTATGTGATTAAGTGCTGTTTTTTGGTTTGCCTATTACACCCCGCATTCATTGGTTGTACTGCTATGTAATCTATTCACAGCATGTGCATCCATGAAAGATCCAATGCTGGAGAAGGGAGTAGTTTCTTACCTGTAACTCAATTTCCCCAGCGTTGGTATTTTTCATGGATTCACATGCGTCCGCCGGCCGCCCCTGCAGGCAAACCTGGTTATGGGTTCCCGCTACTTTGGAGGTTAAAATCTGAAGGGAGCCGTAGGTGGCGGGGCTATTTATACCAGGCGTCCTATTGGTGGAGCGTCAAACACCCAAAAGGATGTTGATAGGACACTAAAGTGTCGTAGTTTTCCATAGCAAAATGATAAAGTTAAAGTTACCAAGGTTTCCCAGCCTGACGACTGGGAAATATTCACAACATGTGAATCCAGTAAAGATACCAACGCTGGAGAAATGGAGTTACAGGTAAGAAACTACTCCCTTCCTCAATCTCTGAACCCTAAAAGGGGCTTTAACAGCACATGACCTGCAGGTGCCCACGACTACTTGATAGGTCCTGCAGTGAAGACTAAAAATGTGTATAACAAATTGTCCCTTTTACTAGCCACTCATCAGGTCCTGCCAGTACTGCAACAGCACTACATGATCCGTAGTATTCTAGAATGCTGACAGATCCATGGCCAAACATTGAAGCCTTACTACCACAACAATTGTATTCTTACTGATCATCCTCACAACTGCTGCAAACCAGCATACAGCCCTATTGAAAGTGATGGACCTGTCCCTTAAGGTTCCAAACATCTGGCAAATCCTCCCAGCAAAAAATCTGGAGTAAAAAAAGAAAACTATAAACCTAAAGAAACCTCAACCCTGTGCTTTCACCTTCACAGTTTCACAGATATGTTTGTTAACAGTAGAGCAGTGCCACCGGAAGGAGCCCTTATTTTATTACAGCCTGATCTGAAAAGGTAATTTAATTTGTATGAATTGCTAGGGGCAAGAAGTTGGATTGTAATTTATTTCGTCAAGTTAAAATGCTTTTACTACTTCTTAAAAATGTCCAATGGAATTACTATATTTGTGTTTTTCTTTTTTTAAAGAGTTAAAAAAATCTATTTTGCTCCCCTTCAAAAAATACACTTAACAATTATCTAAAGCCCTGCTGACATCTGCTCAACTTCACTCAAAAACCATCTCTGCCCATTGTAAGCAAAAACTTCCTGCAACAACCGTCTATATTTTATTTACAGTGAAGCTGCCACAAGTCCTGTTAGAGCAGCAAGTACCTGTCCCGCACTCTACGAAAAGTGGATCCTCTGATACACCCTTTGGACCAATGTTTCTGCTACAGCAACCAATCACCCATCTAGTTATTAAAGTCTCTGGACCAAACTTTTTAAAAACATGTCTTGTCCATTCCTGCTTTGCATGCAGTTTCAATGCATTGCATTAAATGCCTGCTGGGGAGCAACAGTGCATATGTCTTTCCCGGCTCCTTTTTTATGACTCAAATGGGGAGCCTTTCTTGTACATGCTCTCTACTTTGCATGCCTCAATCTCTTGAAGAGAGGTAAATGAATGTGTCCATCATTGCTTCGGCCCTCCCTCTGTTTCGACAGTATAGACCCGAACAATGCACTTTGCTCATAGCATCTACCCCCTCACCACTGTTATATCTCCGGTGTCAGAGATGCCATTCTTTGAGTCAACCCTACAGACCTCACCCAAGCAATAAACCTGCAGAAGATGGAACTCCTGGATGAGCTGTAATTACGAACGAGACAAATGATGTCAAGGCTAGGGCCAACACACTTAGTTGCATTTAGAAACTAAGCACATATGCATCCAAACACGAAGATACACAAACGGGTCAAACTGCACTTAAACCCGAACACTCTTACAATCACTAAGGTAGAAAACATGTACTCTTTCCTATGCTGAAACGCAAGTCGCACAGGAATATATATAAATATTTGCTAATTGCCGAACGCAACTGAAATGGGTGGCCATGTAAACCAAGATGGAGGACACAGCCCCGTTGAGTGAATGGGAGATATTGAAACACCATAAAACAGCATAGAGACCTTGTTTTGCTGAGTCAGCAGAAGAGCCAAGCGCGAGCAGCGCACATAGCGAGCACATAGATTGTTAAGGTTAGCGGAGAAGAACTGGTTGGAGCCGATGTTGGAAAAATGCAGACAAAAGACATATCCCAGACGGCAGACATAACTTTATCTAAATTAACAAGGAAACCAATGTTGTGGGAAGGTCGAATTCTCATCCGCTCGCACCTGGCACTGAAGACAAAGTAGCTTGAACAAGTCTCCAGAGGTCAGGACAATAATGACACCCACTGTAAAACACATGTGTCTTGCAGCTGGCAGAGAAGGCCTATTCATTATAGCCGGACAAGAACCGATGAGACCTTAATTCCCATCCATCTCTTTGGATGAAAGATGCAATATAACGATAAGTTGAAAGCCAAGTGTCCTGGCTCCAGGCCTAGGGAATGTTAACTTTGAGATGTGCAGCTTCTTGGGGCCATTCTCGTCACCTTCAATTGTTGCTCATGTGCTGGTAACCGTCCAACCTGCCAAGGCTGAGATGCTACCCCAGACCAATCCCCATCCATGTTCACCTTAAGTGTTGCAACAACCACTCATAACTCGCCCTGATGACCTGTTCCCCATGTATCCTTTTTGTAGGTGGTCTCAGGCAGAGTTGCCTAGTATCACTGTAAAACTTTGTGGCAAGTCTGTGTTTGAAGGAGAAGAAACTGGAGGTCGCCCGATGTCCACGACCATCTCTGTTTTGTTTGAGTATTGTTAATAAAATAGTATTTTTGCCAAACTATTGATTTCTTCCAGTTTTCTGGCATGGGGCGCTCCCGGCCTGTTTGCTGTGTACCCAAGTGAGGGGGCATCTTCCCCAAGTTTGACACTTTTCTGTTATTTGTGGTCTTTTTGAATTGGGGAGGTGGCTCAACCTGGTACATGCTTGTGGGGTGGATTACTGCATGTGTTGTTTTCCCTCTTGTGGAAAACATCAATCACTCACATGCCAATAGTACAATTTTTCCACACTCTTGGGCCCATTTCATAAACGCAGCCCATTTCTTTTTGCTGTTACTAGTTCAGATACTACAGTGCCCCAGAAGTGCTGTTGTGTTCATGCTGTAGTTCTTGTTTTTAGGCCTGATCTATCATTAATTTAGCCTCTGTGTAGGTACTGAAGGATTAGTTCCTTTATTTGTTTATTTACACTTTGCATTACTTAAGGGGAGCAGAAACCTTATGTACCTTTTCTGAAAACAGGTATGCTTCAGTGTCTGTTTGGGAGTCCCATGCTTTTCAGGATGAGGGCAATTTCCTGCATACCTCTCAACTTGCCCTCCCTTCGAGAGTGGACCCCTCTTTAATCCACATCACTTTCCCAATAAACCAAAATCCTCCAGTCTTCAGATGAATGTCTACTAAACTTGGATTACACTCCCAAAGCTGTTTCAAGTGAGACCCTAAATTGAGCCATCTTTCCGAACATCCAACTTCACACTTTTTGAAGGGCAACCAGATTTGCTGGTATGTTACTGTGCACACATGGGCACTTTACACACCTTGATAAGCAGGCCCTTTATCTTTAACACCACTTTTCTTTGACCCTTTTGAATGTTTCACAGGAATCCCTTTTTGAAAATACTATTCACCTATATGGCTCAAAAACCTTTCAGTGAAGGCATATCCTCTTTTGTGTAAACGGGACCTCTCCCAGAGGTTTTCCTCCACTCGTTTTTTCTTTCTGCATGCCCCTGGTGGCCTGTTCAACTTTCATGTCACAGCGTTCCTTGGCTTCTTCCCAATGCTTGCCTCCAAAATTGATGTTCAAACTACTGTCGCCCCTCTCACTTTCTTTTTTTTTTGTTTGTTTTTTTGGTCTGCATCTGCAGGTTGCCCTGATATGGAATATGATGAGAAACTGGTTCGCTTTCGTCAGGCCCACCTCAATCCTTTCAACAAACGGGAAATCGGTAGCCAGGATGACCAGAGACCTTCAGGTACCATCAACAACCTACCTCCTAACGGTTAGTACTAAAGCTTTGTGACACAAACCATTCCTCTTTTCTGTCAAAGTGCTACGGGTGGAGTGGAATGTGCACAATAAATCAAACACGAAATGGAACAGGGAGAGATACCTATAGACCCATTCAACTTTTCTCTACATAACTTCGAGTAAATGTATTATATACAGAACCTGTGTCACAAATTCAATTGCAGAAATTGGTACGTCACGACAAAAAACACAATATTACACCGGAGTGAAGGGGCCCCTGAGGGACTTATTTGTGGAAACAAGGCACAATCACCACACACAAACTGATATGCCAGACACAAGGTTGTATTCCCAAAATCTAGGATTTATTGCAAAGCAAATGGTCTCAGTTGGCCAACTGGTCCCACGCCCTGCGACGTGTCTACCAGACCTCGGGGGACGCAAGAGAGCAAAATTCGTACAACAGTTGCATATATACAAAACAAGCATCTAGTAATCAGTAGTTTCACAACTTCTACCGCCCCTATTGCATTTCCTTTGAACTGGGCACGATGATTGACAATGGTGACGAGTTTGACACTTTCAAACATTCATTGTGTAACAGTTTGCAATTTTGTAAGCCGACAGACATTGTTCTACAAGCAAGCTGTGCGTAGGGAGAGACACATTCCAGGCCTTGCTATCTCCTCGTTTCTATTCGTGTACTGGGGAGTCAACTTGCTCTCCAGGGCTCTACCGGGCTCAGGGAAGTGGGGCTGCAAAGAAGAGCATAATTCAAGTCATGTAATGTTCACTCCAGAGTTTCTTCTGTGCTTGCCCAGACTAGCTGGCACCTGCTGTTCTCATTAAAATGCCTTGCTGCTCATCCTTCAAGGATATATGCGGGAGGGACCGGGCATTTCTGTCTAGTTTACTGTGTTATGTTTCAACATGCCGCTCGCGGCCTTGCATTGTGCACCAGTGAAGCAGAATAATATTTCAGCAAAGCAGTTTTACATGAGGCAAAAAGGCAACGTTTGAGAAGACAGAAAGAAAACAAAATGGCGATTTCAGTCGCCTCTAAAATGGCCGCACTATGGTTTAGCTTTTTCTATACCTTCTTGTTACTACACAGATGAGGTGGTTGGTCTACGGCCAAGAAAGTATATTGCCTTACGATCGAGAATTTCTGGACTGACAAAACCCTCCTTTTGGCCATATGCCAAACGTCTCATCCGTACATTGCATCCTCTTATGACCAAGTATCTGATTCAGATTCTGATTCTGAATCTCATGCATTTTTAGTTTCCTCCTCATTGTCATCTACGTTGATAGACATAAATTCTTTGACTGTCTTTGTTTCCTCATTACCATGGGTACTCGATTTAATAGTGCTCTTTTTCCTATCATCTGCACACACCCTTCACTAATTTCAGTGCATATTACAGGTAAGCAGTGTATGCAACAACATGTCATGAATATTCCTAGTACTGCTACTAGGATCGCAAATAGTTTCCATCCCCATGAATATAATAACTCCCAAAACCAAGAGCCTATATCCCAATCTCTTTCTTCGGTATGGAGTTCAGAGCTTAAGACATGCAGCTTTCTTATCGCTTCAGAAATCGTAGGAGAGGAATTGTTTACAAATACACAGCATGCTGATCCCACGATTTTGCAAACACCGCCGCGATCAACCAGGACTACATCAAGAGCCATCCTGTTCTGAAGTGTCATTAATCGAATTCCTTTCTCCTCTAATGTCATAATGTCATGTTGTACAATATATCTGTTGTTCCATTTTTATTGTTTTTTCTAAGATTCTGGATAGTTGTCGTATATTATAGGAGTTTATTGCTTGGGCCAGAAATGGTACAAATGATTTTGCTACGTCTTCTACTATTAATCCATCCTGATTACTCCTTCGTGGCCTGGATCTAGATAGTTTGACTATATCCGTTGTTTTTAAAAGAAACACTCCTGGGAACAAAAGTCCTAAATAACTATCTCCCCAGTTTCTAGGCAACCAAGGATACGCTCTTTTTCCACATATAAAATATACAGGGTCACCTACATATACTGGATCTACTTCCTTTGTAAAAATCGCTGTATTCTTACATCTAGTGAATGTCCCTACTGAATAAGAACCTTCCTTCTTTAAACAGAAAGGAACAGAATGTTGGCTGTAGTTTACTGTATAGGAGGGAGGCACTGCATCTTTATTTTCCTCTGATCTCATACGAAATATGATCACTGATGATTCAAACGATCTATCCTGTGGCATTTGGTTTGGGCGTAGCTTTTGGCATTATCATTTGTGCTCTATGAAATATGGAGCAACCTATGGGTCTCATAATTATCTCCTCAAATTCATTCATTCATTCATGTTTGTGCTATCTAATTGACCCGTTTCACTTTTATTCCATTTTCTGTAATATAATGTACTCGGAGATGCACTGCATGCAGAACTTAAAGTTAGTGGCTGCACGTACCAACCTATTCCTTTGCCACTATGCTGTGGCAAATGAGCACACACCCAACAGTTATTCTTTTTCAAAATTGAATGTGTCGTGTTCATTATTTGCAGTAACGTGTTGTTCCCATAACCTTCTCCATGTCTTTCGTCCATTGGGGACAGAGTGTAAGTAATTGCATGAACAGGGCTTTCAGTGGTGGAGTTGTTTCTTATGGCCAATAGAATTTCTAAGGGGTGCATTTCATGCAGGTACCATAATACCAGTGCTGTCGTTACTGGGGCTATTATGCTCATTACGCACATTATTATTGTTAGAATTAGCATACAGTTTTTCCGATAACTCTTTTTGTGTAATCTTTCAGTTTCTATGTTTGATTCATTATCAGCAGTGGTGCAGGAGGAGGCAAAAGCTGGTTCCGGCATTTTCTCTCGTAGTCCTCCTTCCTCTGCAGTGTTCGTCGTGAATGTCTCTCGTTGTTGCATTCGTTGGAATGTCGATAAGTTCGATAATGTCAACAGTCATTCCTGCCAGTTCTTAGCAGCCTGGATCGCTACACATTGGGCAAGCTCTCTGTGCGTCTGCACATTTGCTCAAAAGAACTCCAGAGCGGTTATTAATTGCCTTCGTACCATGTGCGCCCCGTTTGTCTGTACGGGTTCAGGACACATGGATTTTGTGTTAGCACCGAGGAGTCTCGATTATTGGGCTGTCCGATTTGCACAACCCTCACGACGCTCTCCTCTAGGCCTCCGGTTCCTACTTCGCCCGAGAATAGGAAACAGAGGCAACAAAAAGAAAATCAACAGGAATGCAGGCTTGATTACTCCTTTTTCCTGGGCCGCAAATTGTATCGCCTTGCTCGTGGTATCTTGTGATCAACGAACAGTGCGGATGCACTTCCAGACTCAAACTCGGAGTCTGCCTGTGGCACTCTGACAGATGATGGCGGGCGCCCACGTGATGATGCAAATTTCGTTTCAGGCTGTGGTGTGGCAATAGATGGTGGGCGCCAAAGCGATACACGCTTGGTGTCGGCCAGCAGTGATGCAGGATCTGCTGGACAATGTTGGGGCGTTCTTTGTCCTTCCTCTTTCACAGCAATCTCTTCAGGCTTTGTTTCAGGATCAGGCAGTTTTTGTGACAAAGAACTGGCAATCGTTTCTTTCATTGCTGGGACCGCTGTCTCTTTCTGGTCGTCTCGATGAGTCAGTCTTTCAAGCGGTGGTGGGACCTTCTTGGCGTGTATCCACGCCTTCCGCCCATCCACCCGAATTGCCGTCTGCGTAGTTGGGAGGATCAGATAGGGCCCACGCCATCTGGGTGCTAATGATGTCTTTCGCTCAAAATGTTTGATTAGCACCCAGTTGTCATGATGCCTACCCCCGGGCATCCGGATCAAGCCCATCAGCCCCGGGAGCAGGCATCCAGACATTTACAAAAACCCCAGCAGCCCCAGCTAGGGGCTGTCTGGGTTCAGTCCTGGCGCCATAGGCACCAGGATCATAATAAAAATCACTCCTGGTGCCATAGGCGCCAGGCTCATAGACATTACTTACCTCATGCAGACCATGCTGCAAATAAATCCAAGCCAACGTGAGGCCTGGATGGGACTATTTTACTACAGGGACTATTTTTTACTCGGGTGTGGTCCTGGGGAACTTCTTTCCTGGGACTACTTTGGAGGCTATTTAAACCATGCCCGAACAGCAGCACATGCTTCGTGTTATTCTGCATCCAGCAGCGTGACTCTCACCATGCCTGCAGCCAGCATCCAGTCTTCTGCCACGCCCGCATGCCTGCAGGCAGCATCCAGTCTTCTGCCACGCCCGCCTCGAATCCGGAGCTCCTAGAATAAAGAGGAAGAAAAGGACAAGGTTAGAAAACGAACTTATTTCAAATTCCTCACCTGATTCCGGATCCATTTCATCTCCCGACCTGGAAAGTACATCAGTCCTGCACGCGTCGCTTCGCCAGCTCCAGCACGGCGCCATACTCGCCAGTTCTCACAGCATCTTTCGATCTGGCACAGTCCATCATTTCTTCGCCGTACTCCGGCACCTAGGGGCACAAGAATAACAAGGTGAGCCAAAGGAATCCACAAATACTTCTTACCACCATATACTTACCTGAATTACCACCGGCGGTATTATTCTCCATATCTTCATATGCGGCATCTGTAAAGAGGGAGAAAAACAACACGTTAACGCATGCAATAGTTACCGGACAGCGTTGGGTAACAGACTCTTACCTGAACGCCAGCAGCAGCTACGAGACCTTCTTCTCACGAACTCGGTTGCAACTTAAGGAAGGAAGGGGACAAGAGTGAACATCGGGCACATTGAACTCTTTGAACTTGATACTTACCAATCCCGCCTGGGACTTCAGAGTCAATGCTTACCGGAACTCTCCCAACACCTTCAAATTAGTGAAGTAATTGGTATCTACCCGCCCCTGCAAGACACGCAGGATGGAGAGCTCATCTTTTACAAACATAAGGTGAGGTTACTAAGGGGATATCGGAGGTGATTAGTGGGGGAGAGCAAGAACAGTTGGGAGGCCATCACTAAAACCCACAGGTGGCTAATCCCTGTCTCCACTTGCAGGAAAATACTTCTTCGGGTCCAGCAGACAAGACTAGGCGGGCCAGTCCAGACAGTCATCTCTGCACTACGCATCACGTTGACGGAGACCGCAGCTGTCCGGGTCCGATCGACACCCCTGTGGGGTCCAGGTGAGCGTAACACCAGTTTCCTGGCTCCAGTGCATGTCCCGGGCCAGTGTATCTTATTGGCAATGCCTCCTGCACCTGCTGATGAATCAAACACAATGTTTGCATTAACAGATTACAATAGATACAGGATATTCCAATTCCCTCAGCCTCTTCGGCTGAGGTGCACACCAAACATTCGCTGGTCTCCCCATGACAATTTCATACGGGGAGAGCCCAGTTCTCGCCTGCACAGACGTGCGCATGCACAATAGCATCTACCTAGCTTAACTTGTTGCCTGCACATATCTTGCTAATCTTAGATTTTAAGATGCCGTTATGGCGTTCAATAAGACCGGCAGACATGGGGTGCCTAGAACAATGGAATCGCTTTTCAATCTGTAGACCTGCACAAATCTGTAGTATTACTGTGCCCACAGAATGTGGACCGTTATCTGACCACATGACACTGGGCAAGCCAAAAAGGGAAAAGTATTCTTTTAACATTACTTTCGCCGTGCTCATAGCAGTGCAGTCTTTTAATGGATATGCTTCTACCCATTTGCTAAATGCACATATGACCACTAGGACATACTTCACGTTTTGGCATCTCTCCATTTCTATGAAATCAAAATGGATTACCTCAAACGGCATAGAGGGAGGACAAAAACTGCCTGTTGGAGTCACCGTTCCCTTCCCCACATTGCGTTTTAGACACGTAATACAATTTTGCACCAACCTCTCAGCATTTTTCTTTATATGCGCATTCTCCCACTTTTTGGCACAAATGTGAGTAGGGCTATGGGTCATTGTGACTATTGCAGTTGCATAGGAATTGGGCAGCATCCAGTTCCTACTCTTCTTGTCTACCCAACAACCCTCCAGATCTAATTCAGCAGAGCCCTCAGCCCACCCTTGTATTTCATCTGCAGTGGCTTCCGCCTGCATTTCTTTGACTGTGGCAATTCCATTCTCTATCATGCAGGGCACTTCCTCCGACTGTACTGTAAACATTCTGGCATTCAGGTCAGTGGCAGTTTGTACCGCATTTGCAGACAGGATTGTGAAACAATCAAAGGGCCATGTTGTATTCTAGCCCGATGTGATGTTAAAAAACCTCTCTCAGCCCAAAGTCGGCCAAATTTATGAACCACGCCGAAGGCGTATTGACTGTCAGTATATATGTTTCCACTCAAATTTTCAGAAATCTCACAAGCTCTGGTCAAGGCTATTATCTTCGCTGCTTGTGCAGAGTTGTAGGGGATTATTTTACTTTCCACAATACTTTTTAATGTGGTGATAGCATAGGCAGCAGTTGATGTGCCATCCGGCAATTTAAAACAGGAGCCTTCAGAAAACAACTCTCCATCTGGCTCTTTTTGTGGGGTGTCTGTCAAATCAATTCTCTCCTTTGTTTCTTCCTCAGTAACTATTAAACAATTATGGGGAGGTGATTCCTTTTCATCAAGTTTTTCCATGGGCAGTGGCATTAATTCGGCAGGATTCAAAGCGCTATACCTCATAATTTGGATGTGTGGCACAAACAGGATAATTTCATATCTAGTCAACCTAGCAGAGGTGAGGTGTTGCGTCTGTGTTCTATTTAATAGAACGTCTATGGCATGTGGCACCATCAAAATTAAAGTGTGCCCCCGTACCATCCTTTCCGTTTGTTTCACTGACGCAGCAGCCGCTGCAACATCTCGCAAACATTGTGGTAATGCGCGTGCAACAGGGTCCAGCGCAGAAGAAAAATAGCCGCACGGCCTATTTCTTCCACCTTGTTCCTGTGTTAGAACAGCCAGCGCGCAACCGTCATTCTCATGCACAAACAGTCTAAAATAAATTTCATAATTTGGTGTGCCCAAAACTGGAGCAGAACACAACGCAGTTTTGAGCAACCCAAATGCTCTCTGACATTCTTCACTCCACTGCAAAGGCATCACAGCATCCTTCTTTGTCAACTCCACCATTGGCTTCACAATTTGAGCGAAATTCACTATCCACTGCCGACAATAGGAAGCCATGCCCATTATAGCTGACTCCTTTCTGTGTTTTTGGAATAGGCATACCAGAAATGCTCTCTGTTCGCTCTGGCGTTAGTCTTCTCTCTTCTTTCGAAAGTAGGACACCCAAATAAGCCACCTCCTTTCGACAATACTGAAACCTCTTTAAGATAGCTTTGTGGCCATGTGCTGCCAAACATGTTCACAACAAAACAGTACCCTCTTTACAAATCTCTTCTGTATCTGCAGCGATCAAAAAGTCGTCTATATATTGTAACAATACACAACCTGTTGGTAACTCTAACATGTCTAGTTGTTGTTTCAATGCTCTGTTGTAAATACTCTGACTTTCTGTGTAGCCTTGTGGAATGCACGTAAATGTGAATGACCGTCCTCCTAATGTGAAGGCGAACAAATATCTACTTTCTTGGTGCACTGGAATACTGAAGAAAGCATTCTTCAAATCAATAACGCTAAAGTATTCTGCTGAAGCAGGGATCATGGTCAAAATTGTGGTAACATCTGGGACTAACGGAAATTGAGGAATTACTACCGTGTTTAATGCACGCAGATCCATTATGAAACGGTACGGTACCTCATTACCGCCTTTCTTATACACCGGGAGAATGGGACTGTTATACGTGCTGCCTGTAATTTCTTCAATCACTCCCAGTTTTACCAAATCAGACACAATACTTTTCAATCCTTTTTCTCCTTCCGCTGAGATTTTGTACTGCGGAATATGTGGTAATGTTCCTCCTCCTTTTAGTGTAATTTCCACTGGCTCTATCTTCAAGCATCCCACACCATTGTCATTTACCGCCCATATACAAGTTGGCACTTCACTTAATTCCCCTGTCAAAGGTTTAGAGAAAAATTCAGATACTGGCACATCCTGTGGAGAAATTGTCATAAATACTCCATCTGGCGTACAGTGGATTACTGCACTTAGTTTTTTCAATAAATTCAATCCCAACAGATTCTCCCCACAGTTTTCTGTTAAAAGGAATGGACAGTATTCAGTGAATGGGCCTAATGTTACTGCTATTGGTTGGGTCACTGGATTAATCACTGGGGTACCTGCGAACCCTACTGAAATATTTATTTGCCCTGACAGCGGTATCTCTGGAACCAAGTGATGGTCTATCGAACACTTTTGTGCCCCTGTATCCACGAGGAATCTGTGCTCACTATTGTTACACTTCGGACTTCCCCGTCGGCATCCTTGCTGAATTCATCTTCATTACAGGCTCCTCTATGGTCCAGGTACAAGCTACCATGCCGTCTGTACAAACGTCGACATACTCCAGGTCACCTGACACGCCTTGTACGTGGAAGACGTACAGCAAGCCACGCCCCTCTTATGACGACTATAAAACCACCGTCTTCCAAGGGGCTCGTTGCTGCTAATTAGCGTTACCAGCTACACGTGGTTTCATCCGTTTCTTCTTCGTGTATCCCTACACGGATCCTTATCTGAACTCCTGGTTTTGACCTTCTGCCTGAAATTGGATTGCTTCGTCTCCTCCCTTGTTTGTTGTGATCGTCTGGTTGTTGGACTCGGAACGCTTCTGGATACGGCTCTCTTCAGTGTCTTGCGGTTCTTTCCTGGTTGCCGCTCTGCACATCTATTTTGGCTGTTTTTTCATCCGGATCATCTCAACAACTACTCAACCATAATCGTGTACTCAGGTACATATCTATTGTCTTCCATGGACATTGTTTTCTGTTGGATTCTGGGACATTGAGCGACTTTCCTGTGAGATTATTCTTCAGTGCATATGAACGCTTTCCTGATCTCCACCAACTCGACCCTAGTGCGTCCCTCGTGCCGGCCGGGGTTACTTACCTATACTAACTTCCCTGTTTGTTATTTTCGCCTGTCGTTGTCTCCAGAATTCTGAACTCCTTATCCTGGACTCCTCCTACTCCAATATTCTTTACTCAGGTCAGTTGTTATCAATACTATAGCTAAAGTGGGAAACAATACTGATTTAGATTTATTCCACTCATTCGTGTTATTCTTTGTAGATGATCCCGGGGAAACGCAATTCCACTCCAATACTCATATAGGTAGTTGTTCAATCATTTACTGTTCTAATCACTTGTTTATAACATCAACACATCAACACTGTCTAATATCTTGTATTCTTTTGCAGCATTGGTATTGGCGGTGTGTCTTCTCCCCGCTCTTTTATTCAATTGACATCTCTGTCTGTTCTACTGAAACAGCAGAGAGGTACATTGTGGAAAAGAGCCCCTCTTTGAGGAAGCCTGAGTCTTGTACTCAGGGGAGCTGGGATGGAAGGCTGAATTCGGAATTCTATACTACCAACATCTCCAAGGTCGTGTTCTCCGCATCTCTGACCTATTCGGAGTGGTGAGTAACAGAATTAGCAGCCTTAAAAAATGTCCACAGAGGCCAGTGATGCTTTGAATCAAATCGTGCAAATGGTCACGGATCTACGTACCGACTTAACTAATGCACAAGAAGCACTGCGCCAACGCATGGACGCCATTCAGTCTTTGGTTACCACACCAGCGTCACAGATGGCTGGTGCCGGAGCTACAGCATCCGGTTCAGGGTTTCCACCTCCACAGCAGGAATCAAATCCGATCATGCTTACAAACCAGTTCCCGCTAGCTCCTCCTGAACGCTTCCTAGGAGATCCTAAACAATACAGAACTTTCATCAATCAATGCAAATTACATTTTCTGTGTCGGCCCACCTCATTTCCCACATCTACAACAAAAGCGGCTTTTATTTTGTCTCATTTGGGAGGCACTGCAGCCGCATGGGCTAACCCGTTGTTGGAATCTAATAGTCATGTCCTGTACAATTGTGATGCCCTTCTTGCTATGATGAGTAAAGTATTTGATACACGTTATACCACTCAAGCTACTGATCTTGAACTCTTAAAACATAGACAAGGAAACAATTCTTTATTGGTTTATTTGGCTCGATTCAATCAGTTGGCAGCAGAGACCGACTGGCCTGAAGAAAAGAAGACGGCTGTCTTCTATCGAGGCCTATCAGATGATCTAAAGGACATTTCCTCCACTGTTCCTGTAGTTCCCGCAGCATTCGGGGAACTACTAGATTTAGTCCTTCAGATTGATGCTCGTAAGTCTGAAAGACGCGGCGAAAAGAAAACAGCATTGTTCAGCTCGGTTGCAGCAGAGGCCTCATCTTCATCATTTCCTGCTCCTGAGCCTATTCAGATTGGGGTGATTAGGGGACCTCTTACCTCTGCTCAACGAGAATATCGTCGATCACACAATCTCTGCATGTATTGTGGGGCCTCTGATCACTTGTTACCTGAGTGTACCAAAAAACCTAAAAGAAAGGCGGGAAACGCCAAATCCCGACAGTAGACAGAGCCCCTATGTCGGGAAACTCACCCTTGGACTCTACAGTACAGAATCCGAGTCATCTAGTTCGCCTACCTGTTACATTTTCTTTAGATCATGGTCTTTCATTCCAGACTACAGCTGTGATCGATTCAGGTGCAACAGGTAATTATGTTGATCAACGTTTTGCCACCATGTCAAAAATACCATTAGTTCACAATACTATCCCTGAAACAGTTAACGCAGTGGATGGTTCACTTCTTGTCTCTGGAATGGTAACACACCAAACAGTTCCACTCCATATGAGTACTGACGAAGGCCATACTGAAGACATATCATTTGATATCATTAAAGCACCAGCTTACAAAGTCATTCTGGGTATTCCATGGTTGAAACTTCATAATCCTGCCATCGACTGGTCAACATCTCAGATTCAGTTCCCTTCCAATATGTGCAATACTCGATGTACTACATTACTCGGTATTTCCCATGACAGTCCAGTCAGGGCGCTAGTTTCACCTACTATGCATATCGGAGCTGTCTCTAAAAACGTATCCTCTGTGATACCTTCGCAATATACAGATTATTCAGATATTTTTGACAAAGGCATGGCGGAGACTCTACCTCCACATAGAGCTTATGATTGTCCAATAGACCTAATTCCGGGAGTAAAAATACCATCTGGCAGAGTGTACTCTCTCACTCTCAAAGAAGATGAAGTTCTTAAAGATTACATAGACAAGGCTTTGTCCATGGGATTTATTCGTTCTTCCAAAGCACCCATTTCATCACCACTTTTCTTTGTCCCTAAGAAGGAAGGGGATCTACGTCCTTGTATAGATTATCGTGCTTTGAATGCAGCAACCATTAAAAACCAGTATCCTCTTCCTCTGATTTCTGTCCTTCTTGATCAGTTGGGTTCTTCCAAAATATTCACAAAGCTCGATCTTAGAGGAGCTTACAATCTCGTCCGCATGAGAGAGGGGGATGAATGGAAGACCGCATTTAAAACACGTTATGGCCTATTTGAATATCTTGTCATGCCCTTTGGCTTATGTAATGCCCCGGCCACCTTTCAAGCTTTCATGAACGATCTGTTTTACGACATTCTTGATCAATTTGTTGTCTACCTGGATGACATTTTGATTTATTCTCAAAACCAGGAAGACCACGAAAAACACGTCAAGATAGTACTCCAACGTCTGAGAGAACATAGATTGTTCGTTAAAGCCGAAAAGTGCATATTTCATGCCTCAGAAGTGGAATTTCTGGGATATGATCTTACTAACAATGGTGTGCGCATGAGTCAATCCAAAATAAGTGCGATTTTGGAATGGCCTTTGCCTAATTCAGTCAAATCATTACAATCATTCCTGGGATTTGCAAACTTCTATAGACGCTTCATCAATGGGTTTTCTGAAATATCTGCACCACTTACCTCTCTGACAAGTGTCAAAGTACCATTTGTATGGTCTTCAGAAGCTCAGGGAGCCTTTGATCAATTAAAATCAGCCTTCACTTCCGCTCCTGTCCTCAAACATCCTGATCCCGAGCTTCCTTTTTTTGTGGAAGCTGATGCTTCAGGTTATGCCATTGGGGCGGTATTGTCTCAAACCTGTCCGCATTCGGGAGAGATTCATCCTGTTGCCTATTTTTCTCGTAAATTGACAGCTTACGAAAATAATTATTCCATCACAGAACGCAAACTTTTAGCCATCAGAGACGCATTCTTGGAATGGAGGCATCATCTTTTGGGGGCTAAACACCTTGTAACTGTATACTCTGATCACCGCAGTCTCTTAGCCTTCAAGTCTATGAAATGTCTTACTGCTAGACAGGCGCGGTGGCATTTATTCTTTTCACACTATCAATTTGTTATTACATACCGTCCTGCTAAAGCTCAAGTTCCGGCTGATACTCTCTCGCGTTTACATGCGGATGGCCAGTCTCAACAGGTCGAAGCTCTTCCTCTTCTACCAAACAAGGTTGTTTGTGGTTGTTCGGTTCAGCCCTCTTTGCGTTCAATTATCCTTGAATGGGTTTCAAAACATCCAAAAGAGATCAGTGACCTCAATCTGGAAATCATTCAGGGTATGCCATTCATTCAAGGGCGCGTCTATATACCATCAGGTCAAGCTAGAGACTTAGTTCTTCAGTGGTCTCACGATTCCTTGATTGCTGCACATCCAGGAAGTCAAAAAACTCTTGAAGCCTTACGGCGTTGGGCCTGGTGGCCTTCTATGGTTCGTGATGTAAAGGATTACATTTTGACTTGTTCCATATGCACTCAGTGTAAAACTTCTAGAGCCAAACCAGTTGGATTGTTACAACCTCTTCCTGTGCCGTACAAACCTTGGCAGATGCTGTCTATGGATTTCATTGTGGAACATCCTGACGTTCAGGGGCTATGACACTATTTGGGTAATCGTTGATTACTTCACTAAATACGCATTGTTCATACCTTGTTCTGGTTTACCCGCAGCTCCTGAATTGGCAAAACTGTTCTTGACGAATGTGTTTCGTTTCTTTGGGTTACCCTCGGTCATTGTTTCCGATCGTGGCACCCAATTTACGTCACGATTCTGGAAGGCTCTTACAGCTTCTTTGGGTATTGAAGACAGGTATTCCTCAGCTTACCATCCGCAAACGGATGGGCAAACTGAGAGAACTAATGCTACCATCGAACAGTATCTACGCTGTTTATGCCTTCAGTACCAACAGTCTTGGTTTACTTCTTTGCCTTATGCAGAATTTGCATATAACAACTCTATGCATACATCAACTGGAGTTTCTCCTTTTTTCGCCCTCTATGGTGGTCATCCTAGAGCACTTCCACTTGATCCGGTATTACCGGCCATTAATCCTGCAGCAAAGGATTGCATCAGAGATATCGATAAGATTCATCGGGATGTACGCTGCCATTTACTCCGAGCTCAAGATCGTGCCAAGAAGTATGCCGATGTGCATCGATCACCTGCTCCAGTCTATCGCAGTGGCATGAAAGTGTGGTTGTCGTCCCGCAATTTGCGAATTGCAGGTAAACGCTCACTCCTGCCTAAATTTGTGGGGCCCTATGTCATTACTGATGTCATCAATCCCGTGGCAGTTAAGCTTTCTTTGCCGCAATCATGGCGCATACACCGAGTCTTTCACGTCTCCTTGATCAAGCCTTTCATCCCTGGGACCCGCCTGCCTACTCGCCGATTTTGGTGGATGGTGAGGAGGAATATGAGGTCTCGCGTATCCTGGACTGCAGGGTGTCTAGGGGTACGTTGTTCTACCTCGTGGATTGGAAGGGGTACGGGCCTGAGGACCGTACTTGGGAGCCACTCTCCAATTTGCATTGTCCAGTTCTTCTCAGGAGCTTCCATTCCGCCAGGGGGTTGCCGGTGTCTTTGGGGGAGGATGCTGTTACACTTCGGACTTCCCCGTCGGCATCCTTGCAGAATTCATCTTCGTTACAGGCTCCTCTATGGTCCAGGTACAAGCTACCATGGCGTCTGTACAAACGTCGACGTACTCCAGGTCACCTGACACGCCTTGTACGTGGAAGACGTACAGCAAGCCACGCCCCTCTTACGACGACTATAAAACCACCATCTTCCAAGGGGCTCGTTGCTGCTAATTAGCGTTACCAGCTACACGCGGTTTCATCTGTTTCTTCCTCGTGTATCCCTACACGAATCCTTATCTGAACTCCTGGTTTTGACCTTCTGCCTGAAATTGGATTGCTTCGTCTCCTCCCTTGTTTGTTGTGATCGTCTGGTTGTTGGACTCGGAACGCTTCTGGATACGGCTCTCTTCAGTGTCTTGCTGTTCTTTCCTGGTTGCCGCTCTGCACATCTATTTTGGCTGTTTTTTCATCCGGATCATCTCAACAACTACTCAACCATAATCGTGTACTCAGGTACATATCTATTGTCTTCCATGGACATTGTTTTCTGTTGGATTCTGGGACATTGAGCGACTTTCCTGTGAGATTATTCTTCAGTGCATATGAACGCTTTCCTGATCTGCACCAACTCGACCCTAGTGCGTCCCTCGTGCCGTCCGGGGTTACTTACCTATACTAACTTCCCTGTTTCTTATTTTCTCCTGTCGTTGTCTCCAGAATTCTGAACTCCTTATCCTGGACTCCTCCTACTCCAATATTCTTTACTCAGGTCAGTTGTTATCAATACTATAGCTAAAGTGGGAAACAATACTGATTTAGATTTATTCCACTCATTCGTGTTATTCTTTGTAGATAATCCCGGCGAAACGCAATTCCACTCCAATACTCATATAGGTAGTTGTTCAATCATTTACTGTTCTAATCACTTGTTTATAACATCAACACATCAACACTGTCTAATATCTTGTATTCTTTTGCAGCATTGGTATTGGCGGTGTGTGTTCTCCCCGCTCTTTTATTCAATTGACATCTCTGTCTGTTCTACTGAAACAGCAGAGAGGTACATTGTGGAAAAGAGCCCCTCTTTGAGGAAGCCTGAGTCTTGTACTCAGGGGAGCTGGGATGGAAGGCTGAATTCGGAATTCTATACTACCAACCTCTCCAAGGTCGTGTTCTCCGCATCTCTGACCTATTCGGAGTGGTGAGTAACACTATCCCCGACTTTCATTTCTACGTAGGGTCCTTTCTGATTCACGGGAATAGACACCGGTTTCAACCCCTGTCTTGGGCTGTCCTATTGGGGGAAACAACACATCCGATGTGTAATCGCTGCTGTTATGTACCCATTCGCATGAGTATCAAAAATATTCCCACCCCTTCCTCTATTTCTATTTTGCATATTCTGCTGGCTCTGATTCTGAGTAGAGGTTTGATTCTGGTTTTGGGCACCATTCCCTTGACTATTTTGGTGTTGCTGTATGTTATTCCTGTTATGCCCATTTGCTCCTGGATGCCCTCTATGGTGTCTTCTCTGGACATACCCATTCCTATTTTGCAAATGTGGGTATTGTGCTTGCCAGTGACCTTCCTCTCTGCAATACGCACACTGATTCAATCCCAGGGGCCCTCCATGCATGTTCGGATTACCCCTACCTTGGGCGTTTCCTCTACCTCTATTGTGTCCCGCTACTTGCTGGAGTAGCACCCTCATCTTTAAATTTGTCCTATCCTTCGCCTCTTTCTCGGCGTTTACTCTGTTCTCGTAATATTGAGCCATATGTAGCACTTCACTCAATGTTTTTGCTTGCCATGCACTTTCCGATGTCATTATTAAGTTTTGAATGGGAAGTATTAACCCTCTCACATATTTATCAACAAATAGCCTTTTTCCCACCTCTGTACTTGCATCCTGTCCACTAAAATCTGTAAAAACTTCCTGGAATCCATTAAAATAATCCGTGACTAGTTCATCCTTGCCCTGGACACATGCAGTCAGTTTGTCCCATTGAATTCTTTTCTCTGGAACAATTTCTTTCAATTTCTGTATTATTCGTGCTGGTAATGCCACCATATTTTGCCCCAGTTTCCCTCCCACCTCTTTATTCCTATCTTCTAGTACTAATTCCGCCCATGTGGCGCCATAGGCCGTTGCATCTTCCACTTTCCTTATTTGCTTCCATATATCTGCTGGTAATATTACTGGGAATATCAAACCTATGTCACCCATGGTAAGCACAGATGATTGCAAGCAGGACTCTACTTCTTTATAAAATCCCCTGGGATTCTTTCTTATATCGGGAATCGTCTGTTTTATGTTGTTCACTTCCTGTCTGGAAAAGTGGACATGTACATATTGGGCGGTATAATGGGCTGGCGTTACCTGCGCTGCTTCGGTACCTGTTGCAGGAATCTCTACTTTCGGTACAAAGGTAGGTGGGACTTCTCTCATAGGAAATACTGCACTCACTGTTCCTCCCCCCTCATATGTAGTAGTATTCCCAAGTCAAGTGATGAGGCTGATTCTCCTGTTCCGCCTTCAAATGCCCTCTTATATACTGTTATTATTTTGGGGTGGGGGGGGGGGGGGGGCTGGCTTTCTTCTCACTTATATCTTTGTCTATCAGATGTTCAGCCATTATCTGGAATGCTTTTCCTTTCATGGGCAAGGTATACTCCTCAAATATCTCATGTATCTCCATTGCGGGAATACTAGGGTCTGACATCCATTTCAATGCCTCTCGTATACACACTCTTAGTCGGTCACCTGTCTGTCTTGAGGACGATAAATGTCGTCGCTGTATATATGGCTCAACCGCTTCAGTTCTCTCTCTCCTAATATCTCTACTCCTATACCCAGGTGTGGCAAACATTTCAGCATACTCATTATCAAGTTAATTCTTCAGTTCAAAAAGCCGATCTACATGTTCCCTCATCTCTTCATCTCTCCCTCTACAACATGCCAATGCATTCAAATCTAACAATCGTTGTGGCGGTAACTTCCCAATCAGCTGTTTCCATCTAGCCACTAAATATTCACCCATGCATTCCAACACTACCTGTCTTTTGTTGCTCCTCCTGAAGTCAAATATTGAAGCCATCGCTGCTGTTTCATCATTCGCATCTATATTCATTTCGGCCTGTTCTTGCAACTCTCTCTTTCCTTGCTAATCGCACTCCGAGTCACTCTCACACATCCACTCTGTCCGGCCCCTTCTTCTGTTTCAACAGCTTCAGGCCCAATCACGGGAGGGGCAGATGGGACAGAAACGATCTCTAGAGAGGGGGGTGCGGATGGGATCATGGGAACGGGCTGTATCTGTTGTGATGTTGATTGGCTACCAGGAGGCACTGCATGTGCAGTCTGTGGCTGTGCTAGGATCTGAACAGATGGGAGGGGCTGAGCAACAGGAGGGGGTTGAGCATTAGCCACTAACACTGTCTTTTGAGTCTCTCGCCTTGGGCTTTGTTTCGTATCAGTCAATAATTTTTCTATCAATTCATCTGATGAATGCAATTCTCGTTGTGGATATATTTTTTCTATACTCAACTGGTCGCGTCTATTTAATCTTCTCAGACTATTACTCCACTCCTCCTCCTTTTTCTTCCGCTCTTTCTAACTTCGATTTATGCCTGCGCGCATGTTTCTCTCTGCTTCTGAACCGAAGCATTGCTTCCCTTCTCCAGTCCGTAAGGACATCAAATGCTGTAGGGCGTGTTTTCTTTTTTATTAAAACCTTTTCCAAATTATCTATCCTTGTCATCTCAAAACTCCCATGATTCGGCCACTGAAGATCTTCCTGCTTTCTGGTTTGCTTATGCCAAATCTCACAAAACATTATCGCTCCCACACCATACTTCCCATACATCTCATACGCCGGCGTACCCACCGGTGGCGCGACCTGGCCAGTTTCCAAAGATTGGCCGCTGCAGCGGAAAAACCCTGCTAGGGTGGACAATACCCTAGGCATGTTTTAACCTTACCCTTGGCTAATCAAACTTACTCTGGGTGTTTCATTTTGCAAAATCAGCTCTCAACCAATATCAGGATTACTTACGAATCGGGGCACGACTCCCCTGATCAATCGGTTTGTCTTTTCAAGACACAATTCGTCCGTATACTGACGCAACCAATAACGTTGTGTCTGCGTATCTTGGCTCACTCTGCCTCGTTTTGGGACCCTCGCCTCCTTGTTCTCTGGCCGGGCACGTCGATCAGCGATCCGATGTGTGCAGATCTGCAAAGGAATCTCATCGCTTACGCAGGGGCGCCCCGAACACCTCTTGATCCCGGCTCGATCGTCTCGCCCTCGCCATTCTTTCTGCCTTCCTTATCTCTCAACGTACACAATGGAACAAGTGGGGGAGGGTCCCTATTCGGGCGCCATCTTGAAGGAGCACCTGAGGGACCCTCGTTTGTGGAAACAAGGCACAATCACCACACACGAACTGATACGCCAGACATGAGGTTGTATTCCCAAAATCTAGGGTTTATTGCAAAGCAAATAGTCTCAGTTGGCCAACTGGTCCTACTCCCCGCAACCTGTGTCTACCAGACCTCGGGTGACGCAAGAGAGCGAAATTCATACAACAGTTGCATATATACAAAACAAGCATCTAGTAATCAGTGGTGTCACAACTTCTACCGCCCCTATTGCATTTCCTTTGAACTGGGCACGATGATTGACAATGGTGACGAGTTTGACACCTTCAAACATTCATTGTGTAACAGTTTGCAATTTTGTAGCCCAGAGACATTGTCTGTGTTTTTAAGAACACAATGCTTCTGTTTCTACAAGCAAGCTGTGCGTAGGGACAGACACATTCCAGGCCTTGCTATCTCCTCGTTTCTATTAGTGTACTCGGGCTCAGGGAAGGGGGCCCGCAAAGAAGAGCATAATTCAAGTCATTTAATGTTCACTCCAGAGTTTCTACTGTGCTTACCCAGACTAGCTGGCACCTGCTGTTCTGATTAAAATGCCTCACTGCTCATCTTTCAAGGATATACATGGGAGGGACCGGGCATTTCTGTCTAGTTTACTGTGTTATGTTTCAACATGCCGCTCGCAGCCTTGAATTGTGCACCAGTGAAGCAGAATAATATTTCAGCAAAGCAGTTTTACATGAGGCAAAGAGGCAACATTCTAGAAGACAGAAAGAAAACAAAATGGCGATTTCAGTCACCTCTAAAATGGCCGCACTATGGTTGAGCTTTTTCTATACCTTCTTGTTACTACACACATGAGGCGGTTGGTCTATGGCCAAGAAAGTATATTGCCTTACGATCAAGAATTTCTGGACTGACAGGAGTAAGTTCAGTACATTACATGTGCAAACAATTCCAATTTAAAACGTGGTGTATTCCTACAAATCTCTAGCCCCTAACACTCGACTGGGGCTATCTGAATCTAACTGCCTAACTGACTTGGCTGGTTGAGTACCGTCTTATATTGCACTACTATGTTCTTGGCCTGTCGACGCAACACATTTTTGGCCTCTCGAGCGGTAGGATAATGCTCTTGTTGGAATGGCCTTCATGAGGAGAGAAATGTTTTTTCAAATCCTCTTCAAGTGGGATCCTAAATTAAATATCTGTCACAAATACAGGTGTAAATCTAGAATTAAAAAGGGTCTTTATCTGAATTTACTTAAGCATTATATGCTTAAAATTTAATTTCTAACCTTCAATGGGACACATACTCTGCAGTTTCTATGTGCCCCGTGCACGTCTGGCTTGATAGCAGGGAAGTGTTGTCCGTGCTCAGCTGAGTTGTATCTGTAATCATATATAGTCTGTAGGCTGAGACGTCCTAAAGCAATACAGGAGTGTTGTGTAAGAAGGGGCAGATGGTTTACCTGTGACTTCTTATTTAAAGTGTCCTTCCGAGATTGTCACACTGCTTTCTAAACAAATAATCCATCGGAGTATAACTTTGTAGGACAATATACACTCCTCCGTCCAACCACTTACATGTATCACTTAAACGGTGACTAACATAACAAACATTGCTGCAAAAAGAAAAATGCACTCAACACCTCGCCTAATGTGCTAAGTAGGTGGAGTACTCAACATTAACTGGGGTTTACTTGTACCCAATATAACCCCTCGTTGGGACCATATTCACATATTCATGCATGGTTCATATGTAAAAGGACCACCTACCACAACAATTTCAGTGTGTGAATTAACTCGAAATGAGAGGAGTCCGTAGAGCGGCTCCCCCCGGACCATGCAGTGCTCGTGCCCAGCCAGTAGTGCGAAGCTGTGGATGACAGTCAAGCTGGGCCAGGATGAGGCCGCCACGAAGCTGCTGGGCAAGAGGTGCTCGGCTGCTGTGCTGGGAGAGGAGACTCTGGAGGAGGAGGATGTGACATCCCGGGAAGCCTCCCTGGAGGGCGAGCAGGACTTCAAGTCCTCTGTTCAACCTTCTCCGGACCAAAGGCACTTTCTGCGCTCCAGTGTCAGATTGCACAGCAAAAGGCAGAGGAAAGATCCCGCACCAACTGCCGGAGGAAGCGGCACCAGAAGCAAATATAATGGGGACTCATCCTCTGGCTGCCCTTCAACTATCTCTCTATGCTCTGCTTCTATTGGTGGCTCTAAAACATCACGCAGCCTTTGCTCATCTGCCAGTGAAAAGGAGGACGGCATTAAAAAGAAGGTCCTGCGGCAGTGGGAGTCCTGGAGTACAGAAGATATAACATTTTTATATATATTCTTTTTTAGTGCTCTGAATAATAAAACAACAATCAACAAAAAAGACAGTATAATCAGTATTGGATTGTAACTCAAAAAATCGATTACATCATGAACACATATGGAGAAAGATCCAAAACAAAATTTCTTTCATCATTTTTCAATCACATATTTTCACATAAATAGTGTGAAAAGGACAGAAGAAAACAAGAGAAATGTAAAAGGTGGAAAACCACAACCCAGTGCTTAAAAAGGGGGAAGAGCAGTAGAGGATAACCTCTAATAGGAAGAGAAAAAATAGAAATAAAATATAACCATAATATGGTCACAGTTCCATATATTCAAATTATGGAGAAAATCAGCAGTCCTAGAATTTTCTAGTTGTTTGAAACATTTTTTTCCTCCAGGACTTTTTTATGGGAAACCCCCACCAGTTAAACAGTGTTCACAGCACACACTTTTCCAGTGCCGAACCATACCACCCTTGTGATATTATCCCACAGAGTTAAACTCTGCTGTATTATTTGTTTAGACAGCAGCATGATGAACTCAGAATGACACTCCTCTGTCTAAGGAGCTTCATTTAAAAAATATTTAAATAAAGTATCTTCAAAACCCATCTGTGAAGTGAGGATGGCTAGCAGTACCTCATGGTTGCGGGTAGCCGATAAAGTCCAGTAGGCAAACCTCTCCTAGAATCAATTGTGTTCAATATATTGTCTAATAATAGAGTAGCCGTTTGGTGCTCTGGAATTACTCCAAAACCCAGATTGGTTAGGGGCGAAGTAACTGGTGGTGTTTAATGTGATCCTTCATCTGCCACACAACCACCTTCCCCAGGTAAGGGGGACTGATTATCAATCTAAAATAAGAGACATCCTCAAAATCTAAGGATGTGCTCTTAAGTAATGATGCTCATTTTTAGGTGCGAAGGAGGAACTCCTTCTGTTGGAGATGACTCAATCAAAGTCGAGAGAACAAGAAATAAGAGTTACTCTATCCAAAACTTAATGGTAACTTTGCTATCTAGAACATCGGTTTAAGGGAGTTAAGAATGCAAGCAAAGTCTTCACAAGGAAAGAGTTCCAGGTTGGCACTATTTGCGGGGTAAATGATTAAACATCCAGGTGCACATTATTTAAAAGCTCATTCTTAATTGGATTTATTTTTTCCACAACAAAGGAATTGATATTATTCAATTTTTTAAATGGAAAAAATTGCAGCTGGAATGGCGCAAGGTTGGAGACTGTGATGTACTGTCACAAAGAGTCTGGGAATCTGACTCCAATTTTTACGATGCTTTTGGTATAATCTAATTTAGTAGTGGCAATTATTTTCCTTTTTGATTGGCTAGTCACAGCTGATTAAGGACTCTATAGATTGAATCCGTTTCCGTTGTTTCTTGTAGTCTATTTTCAAGACTCTCCAGAGAATACTAGGGCTTATGGTTCTGTTTTGTCTTTTCCACTCTATTGGTGCATGGAGAGTGATCTGGAAATGGCATTGAGAAAGGTCTTCAATATATTTCTCTCATTTATTGCTTGAGAGGCAGTAGATCAAGTGCCTAGTGTAACATAGATATGGGGAGATTGGCAGTATTTCTTGTAGCAACGGGTTGGCAAATCTGATAACACTGAATATAAAATTGAAAAGAAATACAAAAATGATCAGATCAATCGCTATTGCGGAAAGAGCAAGAGATTAAGAAAGTTGGGAGCAGTCATACAATCAAGGAGATAATCATGAGAATGGGTTGGTCCATATGCACTTTCTTCCTTTGTAAATGTATAGCTAAGTAGAGATCTTGAAATTTTGCAAAAGGCTAAACAAATATTGTTAAGTAGATTGAAGCCAGCCGAAAATATATTAGTAGTTTTGTCTAGAAGGGTTTGGGACACTCATTGTGAGAATTCATCTAGAAAGACCTTGGCCTAACCTGGAGGCAAACAAATGGCAAACTGTCATAGTTGACATCCCAATTGCAACATTCAAAAGGAGAACATTTAGGGGAGGGAAGATGCTTGCATGAAAATCTACCATTTACAAAACATGCCACACCATCACCAATTTTGAAACCATAAAATATAATTGGGAATCAATCATAATACACTGCCAAAGAGGAAGAAAAGCAGGTTTCAGTTGAAAACTGCACAGTCAAAGAGACTGAATAGTATGAAGAATTTTTGAAGGACAATATAGTGGATTGATAGTTTAAAAGTGCAGCTAAGAACATTTGCACCAGTAGGAGTGACTAGTTCATCTGAAACTGGTAGCAAAATTACATTTGTCAAAGCAGTCCTTCTTAGGATGAGAGTTCTTAGAAGGTGGTGATGAAAAACCAAGGCAAGTTATTTAAGCTTCATCCCCTTGTCTCGTCATTTTGGGGGTGGGGGACTAAAAGGGAACAAGTCATCAAGCTTGAGATGGGCCTTATAAGTTGGTTAAACTTACATTGTTTATTCAGTTCTAAATGATGCACATGGTTTGGCTTCCAATTGCCCAGTGCATCCTGGGTTGCACAAATATAACATTTCTGAGGCATGTTTTTATGGCATATGGTTAAATATTTGTAGGCTTCTTTTGTTCCCTGACCACTCGGGTAATGCTTTCAGCCCCACGATGTCTACTTTACCACTAGTGTAGAAGAGCACTTTATAGTAGGGTCGAATATCATTTTTTATATTACTGTACCTAGTGGTAGTGTTATTTCGGAAATGTTTGTATGCGCTACTTGCACTGTCTGCAGGTGCCACTAGACTGCAACATTGCACCAGGTTAAACTATATTACCTGCTGTCATCGGTATGTTGCCTTTAGGAGATGGTTGTTTCGGTGCAGGTCCCATTTAGGGTGCCTTGTTGGCTGCGGCCAGCCGGGCGCAGGGACCAATCTGCACTGGAGCTTTAGGTGTGTTGGGTCTTATCCACTATGGTGGCTGCTTCTGTGTGGGGTGAAGTGCTCCACCACGTCTTCCTCTGCGGTCGGTCGCTGCTGTGGGAGTTCAAAGTTCGTCCTCCCCTGGAGGATCTATCATGCCCACTAGGGACATGGACCTGGGGGTCCAAGCGCGGTGCGCTCCTTCTCTCAAGTATCTTAATAAGCCTGACCAGTCTGTGCTGAACCTACTGTGCTCCCCTTGTAGCGAGTAGGTGAGCCATTCCATGGCTGCCAATGACCAGATGTTTGCTACCCACTCATGGTCCTGTGGTGGCTCCCTGGCTTTCCACTTGCGCGCCAGTTCAAGCGGTGCTGCCATCATCATAATGACGTACAGTTTGTGTTTGGGTTTCGAGGCAATGGCCTTCAGCGTTCCGTTCAGACCTATCGTTGCTAATCCCCTGTTCCCTCCTACCTTCATCCTCAGCACTTGCTCAATTGCCCTGTGGATTCCTTCCCAGTAGAGGTCTAGCTTTGGGCATTCCCACCAGATATGGCTCCATGTACCCTCCCCTCCAGCATAGTTGTGAGGCCCCCGGGTAGATTCTGTGCAGTCTGACCGGGGTGAAATGCCATCGAAGTATCAGTTTCAGCCAGATCTCTCTAATTTGTAGGGATCCTGTTAATTTTGAGACCTGCTCCCAGTTTTACCCACTCGGGTTCCACTATCATGTGCCCTGTGGCCTTTTCCCACCCCTTCATATATCCTCTTGTTGGTGGGTCTTCACCCTCCTTTATGTGTCTGTAAATTTGTGACACCACTCCCCTGTCCCCAGGGTCTGCATTTAGGTACATCTCGAAAATGGGGTTGGCCGTCTGGTCCCTGCTGCTTTCATAGATGGGTGTAGGAGCCAATGCCGCAACTGAGTAGATCGATACCTCTGTGTTTCCCCAAGGCCAAAGTCCTCCTTGCATTTTTCGAAGGATTTAATCTGGTCCCCCTCGGACATAAGACCCCTTTGCATCCCCCTCATTGCCAGACTTCAAATGCGTGTGTATTGTGCCCCGGAGTAAATTGTGGATTGTGGAGCAGAGGGGTATATGGTGAGGGGTATGTGGTGATATTTGCTTTCACTGCCCGATCCCACGCTTCTCCCACCGTAGGTAGTATTGCATTGGCGTACATTTGCGCAGGTCTATCTCCCTTGGGTTTCCATAATACTTCTTCCAGTGGAACTCCTGCCAGCGCCCCATCCATGGGTCTCCAGATTTTTCCCCGGTCATCCTTTTGACAGTCCCCGATGACCCTTGTTTGGGCAGCCATGTAGTATGCCCTGAAGTCCGGTACCCCCACTGCCCCTTGTGACGTTGGGGATATCATCACTTTGGCGGCTACTCTCTAGGATTTGTTATTCCAGACAAATTTGTTTGGGGCACTAAAAAAGGCCAGGGTGATGTGGATCAGTAGGGCCGTGAAGAAATAAAGCAGCCGGGGGAGAAAAAGCATTTTTGGAACATTAATGCGCCCCATCCAGGATATTGTTGGTGTACCCCAGTCGACCATTTTGTTTTTAAGTTTCTCCAGCAGGTGTGGGTAATTTACCTGGTAGCGGTCCCCCTACTTTTTTGGCCAGTTTCACCCCCAGGTATGTTATGAAGTCTTCTACCCATCTATATTGTAATGTCTGCTTGAGTTTTGTTCTGCATTTGTCGGCAGTGCAAGACTAAGGATTTCCGTTTTTACTTTCAGGCCGGCCATCTCTCCAAATTGGAGACGTTCCGTTTGCAAGGCTCTCATGGAGATCTCTGGATGGAAGATCGTCATGAGCATGTTGTCCGCGAAAGCTGCTACCTTGTGGTCGCCCCCACTCCCCGAAGGGAATCCCTGCAAAGTCTTTATTATCTCTTATAGCTTGCATCCATCGCGACGAGGAGAGCAGGGATTTCTCTCTTTTGGGACATCTCTATCAAGTGTTCTAACCTTATAACGTTGTCCCCGGTCTGGCGCCCCCTAATGAAACCCGATTGGTCTGGCTGGATCAGATTGGGAGCAATCCGGTCCAGCCTGTTGGCTAGGATTTCTGTATGAATGTTTGCGTCCACATTTATTAAGGCAATAGGGCGGTACAACCCGCAGTCAGTGGGGCCCTTGCCCTTTTTGGGTATTAAGCTGACCTTTGCCTCTTCCATTGTTTGTGGTAGAGATTTTGACACACCTACTTGGTTGAATAATTTGGTGAGATGGGGAATCAAGAGTTCTTTTTTGGTTTTAATAAATCTTGGCTACAAAGCGGTCAGGGCCCGGGGATTTGTTGATGGGAAGTGAGTTTATTGCTGCCCTAATCTCGTCAGTCATGATCTCCCCTTCCAGGGCCTCTTCTTCGTGTGTTATTTGTTGCAACTTAATTTTGTTCAGATGGGCCTTTTGCCTTGCTGGTAAGGGGTTATTGGAGCTGTACAACTTACTATAGAATTTTATAAACTCTTCTATGACCTTATTATTCGTGGAGGTCCTACCTCCCTCTACTCTAATTTTGAGGATTGTTTTAACTTTCTCCTCCCTCCTCAACATTGTAGCCAGGAGGCGGTCCGACCTATTGGCTTTGATGTAGTACTTTTTTTAAAGTCGCAATAAGTTGCGTTCCGCTGCCCTTGTCTGGATGAGATCCAGCTACCCTCTTAGTGTCGTGTATTCTCTTTTTATATCATCACTGCCTTTAACTTCTCCTCTAGGTGCTCTACTTAAAGCTTAATCTCCCTTTCCCTCCTCTTGTTTGGTTGTTGTTTGCTGGAGGGGGTGGGGGTCCTCCCCTTAATTCCGAGCAAAGTCATACCCTGCTCACATGTCGTTATTTTGTGCTGCTTACCTTGCCAGTTAATGTTCAGCCCGAATGGGTGTGACCATCGGTATCTGGTTTGCTGAGCTCTCAAATAGGCCAGGGCTGGGCCCATCTGCCTCCTTTTGGTGAGAGTTATTTGTGACAGCTCTTGGTACAGGAAGATTTCCACTCCATTGTAGGTGATTTGGGATGTCTTTCTTGCCTTTCCCAGAATTTGATCCTTGATGGTGTAGTTGTGGAACGCCGGCAGGACGTCTCTTTGTCTCGCTCCTGGTTCCAGCCTTCTCGGGCCCACCCTATATATCCGATCAAATTGTATCTCCTGCCCAGCCTCCGCTTCCAACAAGTCAGCAAAGACGCCCTTGAGGGCCTGTGCTAGTTCCTGGTCCTGCATGTCCTCCGGTAGGCCCTTGAATCGGATGTTGGCTCTCCTAGATCGGTTTTCCAGGTCTTCTGTTTGTAGCTCGAGGTTGTGAGTAGCGGCTGCCAGTGTTTCCAGAAGGTTGTCCGCTTTCCTTGCATCCTCTGAGAGCTCCTGTATGGCGCGCTTGTTGGTATCTACTCTTTCCTCTATTTTGTTTATGTCCCTTCGTATTTCTTGTATACCTTCCGCCAAGTCTTTCCTCAGGGTATTCATTTGTTTCTGTCCTGCCGCCGTGATTTGTTTTCCACCATCTCCCCCAAGAATATCTTTAAAGAAGCGTGGTTGACCGGTCTATCCCGGTCCTCCTGATTGGCGGATGCATCCTGTTCCACAGACCAGTCAATGACTTGTTTGGCCCCCGGTTGGCCGGTTTCCTTGGCCCATATTTTTTTCCAAAGGCCCTTCTTGCGTTCTTTATGGCCGCCGGGGTGTCCTTATTCCTGTTTCTTGGCATGTCGGGCCTAGGTTATGTGTACATCTATCCTGCCGTTAGCTCCAGCCCGTGCCTGTGCTGATTACCGGCCTGTGGCTTTGGGGCATGCCCTCGAGTGGTTGGGGGCTTTCAGCTAGATTGCTTGGGCGCCCTTTCCCAAGGTTGCTTATAGTGGTGCTGCTTGATGGGCTTGGAGGGCGTATTCCAACATCCCCCGCCCCCTCCCTGGGTTGTCGTGAATTACGTGCTTGTCCCAGAGTTTTTCTAATCCCGGCATGCTGGTCGAGGGTCGAGATGGGCCCCCGTTATGTGCCTCCTGCCGCTTAAGTTATGTGTATGGTGCTGTTTGCTCCTTGCGCCCCTCCTTGGCCAGATTGTCCTGTTGGAGGGCGGAGAGGGGGGGGGGGTGGTTGCCCCGGTGGTGTTGAGTTGGGTGTCTTTGCCCCGGGGCCCAGGGACCTTTGCCTCTTATGCTCCTGTATAAGGTCTTGGCTGGTTGGACCAGAGTACCCCCTTCCGTGCAGCCTCCCTGTCCGGGGATCTGTGAAGTTGAGACGCTGAGGAGGATGGCGTTACCTTCCCTGGAGGTCTGCTCTGTCCCAGGAGGCCCGTTTCTCCTCTGGTCACCCCTACGCGTGTTGAGGCTCTGGGTGGAAGGCCTATATGGTGGGGGCCGCGTTGGTGGGTTGCCGCCCCGCCCCCCCCTGTAAGTCCGTACACTGCTTGGTCGGGGCGGGGGAGCTGGTGCCCAGCGGTCCCAAGGTAGCCGGGGGTCTTGCGTGCGTACCTGCAATCCGCTCGTGCCGGGTGGCGGGGTGTAGTGCAGAGTACTTCCTCCGAGCGGCCCCGGCCGAACCCCCACAATGACTGGCGTTCCCGTCCCCTCTTCCGCGGCGCTCAGGCTACTGTAGTACTGGTTCCCAGTCTTCGGTGGAGGGCTGTTGAGGAACGCGGGGGAGGACCCACCTTAATCCAGTGTGAGCAGTAAAAGTGCCAGAGGAGTTGATTCCCGCCTCCGGACCTGACCACATTAGTGGGAGTCGCCTGCCACCGTTCCGTATCGCCAGACGTCCCTGTCTCTGGGGGTAGTCGGTAGGCCCTTCCACTTGCCTGTGGGGCGGGCGCTCTGTTCCCCCCGTCACTGTGGTCCGTGTGGATTGCGCTGCTTCGTTGATTGCATGGGTAGCCACCGGTGCAATGCTGTTCTCTGGGTGTATCTTTCCCGTGTTGGGTGACGGGCCGTCCCCCGCTGTTCTACAGCCGCTCTGCTGGGGTGTCTTCTCTGGCGAACTATCCCGCTGTGTCCGGTGTAGACAGGCTGCTGCGGGCTACATAGGTCCGCGGCCCCTGGAGCCTGCAGAGTCGGGTGCCCCGGGTGGACTAACTCTGCTCATCGGATAGCTGCTTTGTTCCGGCGAGGTAGGGTATAATTTTCGGTTCCCGGGAGGACTGTATCTGCTTAAAATGTGCTTTAATCCCTTGTGGAGTCAGGAGCTCAGAGCCGCAGTGTTACCAGGGCGAGGCCATCTTGGAAATCCCTTGCTTGGATATATTCTTAAGCACTAATAAATGCAGTGCTTTGGTTGACTGTATATTTAAGCCAAACACTACGCGTTCACTGCATGGAGTTGTAACTGCTCCATGTACTAAGCATGTAGTGTTTGGCTTTAATATACTGTCATCCAAAGCAGTGCATTTGTTAGTGCTTAGGAATATATTTAAGCAAACGGTGAGGTCCTGGTATGGATAATAGTGCGCACCTAAATGGGGCCTGCGCCTGAATGTCCATCTTCGGTCAGTCATCAATCTGGTGCAGTCTGCTATTCAAACCTGCTGTTGAAGGGGGTATGGGGGCTGGGCTCTGGAACGGCTCTCAGGTGGATGTGCACTTGAAACTAAGGTATCTGCCTTCTGCTTTCTCTAGGCAGAACTCGGAGGTGTGGTCACTGTGACCTGTAAGTAATTGGCACAAAAAGATATCCATGTGACATAGAACTGGTGTGGTACAATAAAGCTCTTACATTCCACCTGTCAATATGTCCAAATACTCCACATCAAACCTCCCAGTGTCCACATTACAACCTGGTGGATAATGTGTGTGGCTTTGCAATCAAAGCCTGCACAGGATTAATTTAAATTACGTTTCTGTAAATGTGCTTCCTTGTAGCATTTCTAGTTGGTCAGAAAAATTATTCTCTTATTTATTTTGTTGTGTATTAGTAATTTATAAGCTTGCCCTCCAGTGTGTAGCCCAGGCCCTTGTATTGAGGAAGATAACTGTTGTGAGGGGGTGTAAGGAAGGCATGGTATCACAGTAAGACGAACACAACCACTGTTCCAGGTTGTTTATTGAACTTTATCAAGGGTGTGAAAAACACCTATCCAAACCTAAATCTAAGATGGGAGCAAGCTGCGACCATCAAATAATAATAATACAACCTTAGTTGAGTCTTGTCAAATAAAGAGGGCCTATACTAAAAAAAAAAAACTATTGGCAATCCTTCGTGATAGTTACAAATAGTGTGGGGTAATGTTCACGAAAAAGAAAGAAGTGTTTACAAAATGATAGTCGGGATGTTCAGGCCGCCGTTGGCCTCCCTTTCTCACGTTTTTAGCACGGGACAAGGCATTTCACTCGAGCATAGCACACTCTTTGGCTTCTTTGGCACGAGGACACTGTTTCTTTTACCAACATCAGGGCCTTCTGTGCCCACATTTCCTACATTCAAAGTCTCTTGATTCAGAGGGCCTGATAAACCAACGAAAAAAGATCCTTTCCAAATATTCAAGTCGGGCGATTCACGCTTCACACTTGATTCCGCTCTTCCGGGCTCAGGTACTTTTTCCACAATTAGCCGGGCCCAGACCAACTTTAGTTTTCAGGCATCCCTCAGTCGGGTTCACATGTGCCACAACAATATCTTCTCGGGTGACTCCCGGTTCACCCCGGATCCCCTTCTTCCGGATCCCCCTTTATACAATTAGTCTCCCTCAGCCGAGCTCAGACCTATTTCAGTTCATTGGCAATCAGACTTGAATGTGCACAGGATTTGACTTGACCCGCTGCAGGACCACCCTGATTTCACAGTTCAATAATTCTCACACGCTCAGTTGGATACCAAACGGAGACTTTCGAGTGAGCACCCACGTGGCGCCGAACCACTCTGTATCTGGTACCTATTTCAGTTTCATAAAGTTCAATTACATACACCTCCTCTTTCTTCATACAATATTGCTGCTTGCAACCTTGAGCGGAAACGCAGTGCGGTCTGCTATCAGTGTTTCCGACTCACCGGCTGTGCTGACTTCACTGGTGCTGCTTTGTTGTCAGAGCCAAGGACAGTACCATGGCGGCAATGTCTTCTCCCCACTTTGGCTATCAATGCGGGAGGGCCCGTGTACCTTTTACACACACTGCACCGTTCTTCAGCTGCAAGTCCTGGTCTTATGTTTCTTTTCCTAGAGACCTCTTGAAAGTCACAGTTGTTCTCCGAAAAGGTCAAGGGTAGTTCCCTCCTTCCAGCCCTCTCTGGTCTTGCCGCCTTTCTCCTAGGTTTAAACTGCCATCGTGGAATTGCTGCTTCTTCGTGTGTTTTGCCTTGCTCAGAGTGTGCTGGGGGAAGTGTGATGAAAGTCGGGGGGGGGGGGGCCTGCTTGGTTAGGCTGCATGTGTCTGTGGAAGGGAAAGGCTTGTTGGACAGTGTCATGCGGCAGCCTTGGCGATTGTGGGACAGATGGAAAAGCTATTGTGCTTCTTGTTCGAAACCACATTCTGTTAATGGACATCAGGAAAGCACTGAACGCGGTCTAGTCCTCTACCAACATGGCCGCTGCGTTGCAGCATTACTATAACAACGCGCCGACATCTCGTCGTATTGTTCTTCCTGATACCCGTTGCAGCACCTCTCGCTGTTTCTCCTTGTATCCTGTGCTTCGTGGATTTTGCCTTCTGCGGTACTCCTGGCTCCCGGAATTCCTCCCATTCAGACTGCTCGCTGTTTCCTTTCCACTTCCATATGCCTCCTTTTGCCTTTCCTACTCGCTTTCACCCGAGATCCTCATCGGCTGATACCCTCCCTGTATGGTACGCTCTCGGTCTTTCATCAACTTCGCCACTAACATACTTGTATGCCGCTGTATTCTTAACAGAGGACTTTCTTTCTGTGACTATTCCTGACTTTCCTGTGCCTCTGCACGCTCTACAGCCGCTCTGGCATTTCCCTTTCTCGCTTATCTCGTTTCTGACAGTTCCTTTCGCTACATTCTGTCTTTCCTTACTTCGATTACTTTACTGCCATCTGCCTTTCCTTTCTGGATTGCCATTTGGCCAATAGCTGCATAGATCCTACCGTATACTACCTTGGACTCATACATCCAAACCAAGGATTCGAACATCATTGATTACCAAAAGGACTATCATCAGCAGACCATCTGGACCTACATTACAGTAGGGTTTTTTTGTGCTACAAAGCTTTTTCCCTGCTTTCGAGGCTGGTTCGCTGGGGTTCCTATCCTGGGTGGGAATATCTATCCTGCCAAGGTGGCCTCCGGTGGAGCCCGTCCTTACCTGCGCGATAAGGTCAAGACTAAGAAGTGCACAGGTGATAAGAAGTCCCGGAGAAGAGAGACATCTGAGTCCCAGACCAACTCCCCAGAGGAAAGAGGTGAGGAGGGGTCACGGGAGAATTCACCAGAGAATACCAGGCACAACACACAGCCACTGGTAGCAGTCTGTGACATCTGCCAGACCCTGATGAGGCAGAGGCAATCTCGGTTTCAAGCCCAACTGCTTGGCATCAAGCACTGTACAAACCATTAGAAGTTTGTTGTGGAAAGCGGGGACCAAAAGTGGTGGCTAGCTGATCTTCCCTTGGAAATATTGCATCAGGGAGATTATTTAAGAAGTGGTAAGGACAATGCAACATAGGCTTCAGACAGATGGGCTTTTCTGTACATTTCCAAGGTTCAAAACCAGCTCCTGTGTGCCTGGTATCACTCAGTAGGCAGGAGCTACCACTGGGGAACCAGGAGCGAGCAAACTGCACACAGCAAGTCTAACTTCCACAGGAGTGGCAAACGTTAACCTCCTTGGTCATTATGTTGAAGTAGGCACTAAATGTGTACTAATTCCTCTTTTATAAATATTTTCAAATACTCAGTTAATGTGACATATGCCCCCCAGGAAGGCATTACAAAGTTTTTCAGTAGTCCAGGGTTAGAATTTCCGAAAAGGTTCTTGTTGCGCGAGGTTGAACTCTGAGTTCCTTTGTAGCTCTGGAACAGAGTTAAGCTTTGGCAATTTCTTTCTTTTTAAAAATATTTAGATCTCGGTTTGTCCTAAATTGCTTCTCTACTGCAGGTGGCCAACAATGTATCTTAGGCCTCCTGATGAGTAAACAAAACAATGCAGCAAACTAATGGCATACTTGTTCCCTGTTTGTGTTGATATCCGTGACCTTTCTTTTAAGATGGCATGGATGGGTTGGTCATAGGTGACTTGACGGGAGAAGAAATACTTTTATGATCTCTAAATGTTTCACTAGTATGATTTTTGCTTTGTAGATGAACATGCTTTTTAGATTATACCTCCATTTTGGGGTGAGAATGTAGCTTTTTCACTTTAGTAGCACATGCCACCCAAGTCATCGCTTAAAAAAAAAAAGTGTCCTCTTATGCCTTGAGTGGACAGGAGCCAAAACCCAGCATCCAGCAGCTATAAGTTTATTTCAATCTGAGTCTTCTGCTTGCATAGATTCATTGTGCTTACCTGGAAGCCAGGCGAGAGCTGCACATGAATTTATGTAGAATAATAATGGGGACACCGGAAACTTGTGTACAAGGAACATCTTTTTCTATGTGTCTTCAAATCTATTCCCATACTATTGAATTTAGTACTAAGGGTTCTCTATGAAGTTGGGGCGAAGCTAAGGTCTCGGCTCTGAGTAAAGCTTGCTCAGTTTTGTGTCTGATCTGATTTCAACATGAATGAACTGTTGTATGAGGTTGTGCACTGATATCCATATGGCTTTGCTCCAGATGTCTTAAAACAGCTGTTGGCCATTCTGCTTCTGCAATGTGTGGTGACTACACTTGGAAGCACCTTGTTTGCTTTTGAAGTAGAAATGTATTTAAAACAATTTGCTTGGTTTCTTTGTTCTTCTGCCTCCAGGTTGATTGACCTGTTGGTTAGTTTTTATAAAGCGTCTGCTTGGTTTTCCTCTGTGGTAACAATCCAATCTGATCCTTCTGCCTGCAAAGGCGAATTTTGGTAGCAGTATGTGCAAAGAGACTGCAAAACTCTCAGGTGAGTTCTGTTTGAAAAGTGTCTGTGGTGCTCAGAGCCATCTGACCTGTTTTTATCTCGGAAGTATGCAAATGCTTTAATTGCGCTCCCATGAGCTTCATGAGGACGATATGGAGCCCTCCAGTTCTCCAGCGTTTACACTTTATAAACCCCATTTACAGTCCCCTTTAGAGATTTCTAAACTGTGGCTCAGGAAAGAGGTTCCCTTCACTCTCTGTACCGATTGACTGCCACTGCTGGTAGCTGTATGGACAGAAAATTATTGGTATATTTTGCTAAACCAAAATGATAAGGCAATGACTCAGAACGGTGATGCAGCAGAGTATTCAAAATTTCATTGACACCACACATTGTTTGCGTTTGTTAGTAAGTGACCTAATTCATGGCAACCTGGGGATATAGTATTTTATTAGGATAAAACCCGTCTGACATTTGCATGGCTACCCATAGAGGGCAAAGTCCCCTGGGGGGAGGGCACCTTCCCACTTTTGCCCTTGAGTGTAGCATGGGTGTGTATGTGCAAGAGTGCGTGGTGACTGTTCCAGATTAGTGGTTGTCGAATCTTAATTGTGTTAGGCTCTTCTGAGTAGGATGAGGTGTGTGGGTGTTTCTAGAAGGTTGTATGGCATGTCACGTAGTATGTAGGCTCGTTGGAGCATCGATTGCTTTATTGCTTAGTTTGCTGGGCAGGTGTTCCCGCCTCTCTTCTGTGTAGAGCAGTGCTTGGACCATGATTCTTCATGGGTTATTGGGTCACTGATGCATGCTTCAGAAGTGTTTTAGTCCGAATAGGGAATTTGAGTTTTTCTGCTCGGACTGAACTTCACTTTTGTTGCAATGCAAACTTTTGTTAAAAACCATTCAAAATGTTCAAAACGGATCAATCCTCCGTATTGTTTTTCGGTAGTTACATTTTCGGCAGATATTTCCATTGTTGGCGAGAATTCTCAAAAATGTGCCAATTCCCTTCACATTAGAGACCCCCCCAGCAACTTTGCTGGATTTTGAGGACTTGATTTTTTTTTTACTTGGAGAGAGTGTGACCCTTTTTTCCCACTCTCGTGTATTTTGATGTGTGTTTTACTCTGGTGTTCTTTGATTACAAAGTTGTAGACAACTCCATAGGCATCATCTTTTCATTTGTCACACAGCACCCTCAGTGCAGTGGTACAGGGATGTCTTTCAGACTTCCCAAAGATTTAAATACCTTCTCTGGGATAAACTACGGTTTCCCAGAGAAAGTAAAGTGAAATTGACTTTAATAGTCTTTTCAAATTCCTAGACCCAGCACACCCTATCTTGCAATAGAGTGCTGGAGGAGTTACCTAGTATCCCCTGTGTCTAGAAACTCATGTAGCAGTCAAATGTTACCCTTTCCTCTCGAAATGTCTGGTGGCAGTGGTTTTATAATGAACTACCATGATTTTTCCCGACCGCGAACACCGGTAGCGTTAAATCACGGGAGCCATGTTTTTCAAGATGGCGTCTGAGCCCCCTTTGTTGAAATGGGTCCCGGTCTTCTTTTTTCGCCATTTCTTTTTGGAAAGGTCGTTCTAGCGTTTGTCTCTGCGCGCCAAACCAAGTTTGGTCCCTTTGTTCCTACGCCTTTGGCAGGCTTCAGGACTGAAGTCCGCCTCTGTCTCCCGAGTGTCTGGGGTGGGCAGGAAGTGAGGGAGGGGCCCGAAACTCCCTGTGATTAGTCTCCTAGGAGACCAAAATGCACTCTGGCATGATTGGCTGGCTGACTGTCCGGGAAGGACAGCCACCCTGCTGAGTGAGTGAACGCTATGCTGGAATTAATGGGAGGAAACTGGATAAAAGGCGAGTCTCTTGGCTTGGAAGGGAGAGTCGACCACTGGAACGAAAGAACCGAAGACGAGCTGGAAGAGGACGGCTGCTGCAACTCCTGGACCTTTGGTTTGCCCGGTGAAGCCCTGCTGCAGGTCCGAAACGCCAAGTTAATCTCGACAGAGAAGCCCCTGCAAGGACGACTTCTCCCCTTTTTGAATTGGTGGGACCAATCAACTCGACACTAAGTCACCTGGAAACTCATCTCGGCACTGGCTGCATTTTCTTCATAGTGCTGCAGGAAACCGAATAACCAGGGAGAGAGACACCAGCTTGTGTGCAGGAACTGCCAGGAACAGAAGTCTTAAGCTGCTGCTTTTTCTTCATTCTAAGGTACTGTGAAAAACCTGACTGAGAGTACCTCTTGCAGTGAAAGTGCTTGAAACTTTCCAAACTTGCAGGCCTAATCAGCTTGTGACCCAACATATGTTTCTTTCTATTACAAACTACTTTGGCAAAGACTTTTCCGTTTAACTACCAGAACGGCTTTATCCTATCCAAGACTCTAGCCCATTGACATTGGCCTAGGCCTATTGAATTGAATTGACTCGACTCTTCGGGTGAACTCAAAATATTTGCACTGTCTACAGTATAATTGTAGTCTTTTTTTTATTTATTTTTTTTCTTTTTTTTTATTAACCTATGCCTTTTTGCTCCTCCTTCAAAGTAGTTTAAATGCCTCAGAACCCTAAAGTTTACAGTACTGAAGTATATTTGTGTATAATATATATTGCCTCCTTCTAGTGAATGTTTTATAACGGACTGTTGACTAAATTGATAAGTGTTTAACCAAGAAACCTTGAGTGTAAGAGTTTATTTGAATACCTGTGATTGTAGACCTCTGTGTAACACCCTTACAGCTCACATTCCCCCTTGAGATAAGCCTGGCTGATCGGCTCGCTACCAAAACTGTGTAGTACAGACTTATACCAAAGGTTGGTTTTGCTTACACCTGTAGTCTGTTGTGTGTGTGCGTGTGTGTGTGTGTGTGTGTGTGTGTGTGTGTAGTGGTCCCAAAGGATATTGCATACAAACTCTGCCTAACATCCATTCATTATATTTTTGTAATAGGACGAAATTACTGTGGCAAAAAAGTCTTGAGTACCAAAAGTCCGAGGGGGGGGTAAAGTTCATAGAAGGCGTAAGGTGGGTGGGCTGTGGGTGGTCTCCCCCCACATTTGTATATGCGAACAAACAGAGAAAAATAAAATTGGACTTTTGGTACTCTGACTTTTTTCCTCTGTCATTTCACGCAGATCCATATTTTCTTAGTTATAATAAGACCAACATTTATGAAGTAGATGATAACTAAGTAAATATATAATATGTACCCTCCGCCTCTTCCATTTATAGGGTCGCAGTACTGTCTTGACTTGGAATTTCCTTTTTATGTACGATAGGGCATGTTTTATTCCTTGCAATACACGGTTATCCCCCTTAACACCTGGCCTCTTGCTTAACGTCGCCTGGCCTCTAGCTTAACGTAATGTAAGAGATCTTCCTGTTGCAGATATATAATCGATGTAGAATCTGTTTGGGTTGGAAAAACCCTAATACGTAGCTTTTAATGTGTTGCAGAAAAGTACTTTAAGCAGTGCATCTAAATGCGTATTTGTCTTTTGCTTTGAATAATGAATAAGTAATAACATGCAGATTATTGCTTACATGTGTAAACCTTTAGCAGTGCACAAAATAGACACAAACATAAACCGTTCTTCATCAGTTAGTGGCTGTCAAAGTGTCACAGAAAGCAATTTTACCAGAAAGGAATTTGAAAATCTTGTCTCGGGTTAAAGAACTGCGTTGACATCTGGAATTATTCTGTGCTGTGTGCTGGGTCAAGCAGAAGGCATTGTGACATCGCAACGGAAGCATAATAACTGATTACGGAGCAGAGTGATGTAATTTTCATATTACTCAGTAGTGATGTCACAACTGGTCTGTAATAAGAACATTACAAGCTTTCATATGGGTCTCGCAGGCTGCCATGTATTATCTATCTATATAAATAAAAATGTAAATGTTTGTTCAAAATTTCTTCACCGATTGCTTTGAAATTTTGACACAACGTTGCCTTCGAATAAGCGTGTGTTCTTATATACCTACTATACATAGATGTCCACAGGTAAAAACATACTTTTTCTGAAAAATAGCGCCATTTGTTGGACATAAAAGCAACACACGCTATACTAAATATTTTCCATTTCAATGTTTCCGTGGCTCAAATATGTGCCAAGAAAGCAGCAGAGCGTCGTGCGGCCACACTTCAGGATGCACGGTTGCGAGCACGACGATCATGTTCTGCAGCTTCGTTCTCAAGAGAAGGAACGCGACTGGCTAAGAGTGGCTGAAAGACGTCACCGAGAAACAGCAGATCAGCGTCCCACACGACTCTGTGCTCAGCAATCACACGATTACAATCGCCTTGCATTCCAATACAACCCGGCTGATGATTATAGTTTGAGTAGGCATGTTCTCATCGGCACCATGACTGAAGTGTGTCCTTATTGCAAGGCTCTGAAATCTAATGGAGAAACTAAAGGAATGTGTTGCGCCGCCGAGAAAATTAAACTGCCTCAACTTGGAGAACCGCCAGAGCCATTGTGAAATGACATATTAGAAACGTGCGCTTTCTCTTTTCTTTTTTTTCCATTTAACCAGACTGAGCCACAGCAACGCGTGGCCGGGGACAGCTAGTTTGGTTATAAGAGATGTGAATTGGGTAACGCTGGGTTGCTGCTTTGCTCTAATCGGCAATGAAGCTTGAAAATGTAACTGCACACATTATTCTGGGAACACCAATTGTCCCTTTTATAAAGCTTCAGTGTGATTACACAGAAAACGAAAATGCTACTTTCATTTCGAAAGTAACACAACCCCACTTCCACCATGGAATGAGTGCTCTACCGCCCGTATTTCGTTTGCAGCTAGGTGCTGATTGAATACCAGTTTGGGGATCCATGTGCATGTCTCCAAGCTTGCTAGGAGCAGAAAATATCTTATCCTTTGGTTGCTTTAAATGGGGAGTTCAGTCCACACTGTGTTTTATACATGTTCTGTATTACATTTCATTCTCACAATTGAGGAATCATTTAACAGATCTGATTTTAGCTACCCTTTTGATATCTTACATGGGTTTACCAATGGCAATAGTATGCTGATTTCTTTTTCAGGTAACGTAGCAAACCCTATCTGTCATATGTATGTCATTTATCTGTATACATAGTTAAAATGGCTCAATTTAATTGTCAGTTCAATGCTTGTTTGTGAAAATCAAAATGAAGGAAATGTGTTGCTTTCGCGTGATAAAGTCTAGGATGGAATCAAATGAGCTTTCTTTTTACTTAAGATCACGAGGTTAAGCTTCATGCTTTAATGAATTCAACGGAAACTAAGAACTCAATTTAAAAACTGGATGACATTTTATTGAATGCCAAAAAATCTCAAGGATAGTTCTGTAATGGTTCCTACCCTGATAACTAACAATACCAAGAACCTTTGGTCACTAATTAATGGGATAGGACATCCACAAATAGAAATCCAGTTAAAATTCGATCCCAGAAGAAACCTGGTTATAGACCAATAGCTTTGTTGGATTCACGCAGCAAGATATTTGCATCATAGTTCTGCAGGACCTTGATCAGTGGATTGAGGAAACTTTAATATTCTACCAAAGTTTCAAACTCGTTTCAGATCTTGGCTTGGTTGTACATTGGCCAGGCTTATAGCAAGTTTATTGCACAGCAATCTTGTGTGGGAAACATACTCTGCATGGCTTGTGTTGACCTCGTGTCTGCATTTGACTATGTAGGCTGCACAAGGTTGTGGGGATAAACTTTACAAATGGGAGATACCAGACAGTCTGCTCAGTATTATAATTGCTCTTCATTGTAATACGACTGTGCAAATAAGGATAAACATGTGGACCAATGTTACTAGGGTGATTCCAACAACCCTTGGACTGAGACAGGGTTGCGTACTCCTGCTTCGGCTCTCATTTATACTTAGCTGACATGCTTGATGTATTCAATGCTTTGTGCCTAAAATTGTAGATTTAAGGATTGGAGCTCTTGCCTTTGTAGGTGACATCATGGTTTTTGACCCGACACCTGTCGGTTAACTCGTTCTATTAGGGAGTTATCTCGGTAATAACCGATTAATAATAAATGCAGGGAAATCATCTGGGATCACTAAGAAGCCAAAATTAATTATGGAGAGATTGCACACCAAGACAATCCATTTGGCAGCTCAGCTGCAGAAAATCTATGTAAATGTTTGCCTAGTCGCACTGCTGCCTCTTGTAAGTTTTTTATAAAGGGAAGATTAACCCCATGTTACTGTATCGATTGGAGATTTTAAACTTGCCTAAACACAATTCATTGGACAAGTTGGAGGCTATTTCTATGGAGACAAATGTTACACCTTCCGAATTATGATCAGTTGCTTATATTAGAGTCTAGTTGGCGATTCAATCTCTAGACTTGTCGTGTATAAAAAAAAATCGAATGGGACTTCACATTATCTTAAATCCTCCAGTGACATTCTTATACGTTGATTTAAATCTCATTTGTTCAGATGGTGTTTCTGCTATTATCACCACAATGTTTAAGGAGAGTGCAGCAGTGATAAAGAAATGGGTTTGAATGGTGAGGATCTAACCTATAACGCGAATAGGGTGAAAGCAAAAGTAAAATTATCGGACTGGTAACAATAAATTACAAATGTACAAAATGTGCAAGCATTATAAATTAACAATGAATACAATGAACACTCTACCTGCATATTTGAGTTTATGTCAGGCTGAACATGCTGTGCACTTCAGATATTATGAGGCCCTGTATAGCGATGGTAAAAAAGACTGATTGTGCCAACAATCAAAGGAAACATGAAAACATTTAATTATCGAATTCCCATGAACTGAATTACCTAGGCAAATATTTATATAATTTATTGGGCCATGTGTGGTTGTTTTATGTCATGGATGTGTAAGGTTTTATTTATATTCAAGCTCTTCAGTGTTTATTACCCAGAGGCCACTGGTGTAAAGTGCAGTTGAATCTATTCTGGCTTTATATAGAGCGAGCAGGCCAGTCACGAAAAGACTCACTTTTTTTGTGCAGAAACCGATAAACAGATAATTCTGCTATTGGCCTTGCCCTCAGTTTGGTGGCTGTTTGTCCCCTTACCAGAAATGTGTATCCCAAGGTAATCCAATACATTTTCTTCTGGCCAGATCTGTACCAACTGCAAAGTCTTTACCAGAGGTTCTTGGAGACCCTTCATAAGTATAGCATTTGACCTTGCACCATCAAAGTCATTGATCACTCATGAAAGGTGTGTAGTTGCCGTTTGCAAGGCTCCAGCTGTGCATAACATTAATGCAGCACCATCTCCATAATAAAGAGTTGGGTACGTTGTTCTACCTGCTTTTGGAGTGTCGTCAGTAGATGAGTTTCAAGTTATCTTGAAACTCGACAGAGGTGTGTTGATACCTGTCTTGTTTAAACATGTAACATCAGTGTGGAAAGTTATTTTTCGGTATGTTTTGTTTTTTCTACAGCAAACAAAAGCAGTCTGATTTGTATGAAGAGGGACTAATGCACTGAGGTTTTCATTCTTTACATGGTTAAGAGTAGGGTAACATAATGGATGGTTCTTTGTCAAAAGCTGCACAGATGTCCATGAATGCCAAAGAATCTTCGCTTTGGACTTTTTCTAACATATTTATTTACCTACAAGTACAGATTTAAATATTGTGGTATATGTAAGTGCTCCAGAAGCGATAATGGTGATGCGAATATACATTCAAGCTTCAAACAAAGAAATGTGCTTCTTTTCCTCATGAAGCAACCAATCGGGGAAATAGCCTGCATCTTCACCAGTGCACAAAGTATTTGTCTATGCACAATAATAAAGAGAATTTGGATAGGGACACAGTTGCTGGTATTTAATGGTGTGTAATAGAATAAATGTATTTGACCTTACACAGCAGCAACTCAAATTGGGTGTAGAAGTGACCTTCATTTCTGTGTCCTACAGATATGAATTATCGAACAAATCACTAAAACGTGTTGCAGTTTTCACAATGACCATGCCTTCCAGTTTCAATCCTAACTTTCAAATATATAAACTTCAATTAATCCATTCTAGTCAAAGATCAAAGGTTCGAATTAGTTATTGAATACATATTGAGAACCACTTGCCATAAAACTTATTGGAAGGAATACCATGGTACTTATAACTGCACCCACACTGCAGCTCGTAAGACAGGCGACTGGATGGGGAACAGCAGTGCCACACACAGCTACTGGCACCAGAACCCTTACGAGCTTGGCGTAAATTGGTTTTGCGTACCATCTTAAGTAAGTCCAATGCATATGCTTGGCTGGGCCTACGAGTCCATTAACAATATCACACACCCCACATCATTTGTAGATCTTCGCTTTAAACGATGCTTGTGCAGAACACCACCACAATTGTTGTACTATATCCTGCTCCACATCACTGCTATTTAGGCCATGATCATCATACAGACGCCACCCAAAACATTGCAGCACTCTACCACTGTTCATTGGAAGATCCCATAGCCACACTCCAGCCTTTTTTCTTTTCTTTTTTTTTCCTCTTGTTTTCCCTGCTCCATCCTTTAAGTAAATTGATCAATGTGTTATTTTAACACATTAGGATTTGGTAATCTGAAAGTTAAAAAAATAACATCAATTGGACATATTTAATTATGCTGCAAAAACCTAGATTTGCAACTTTCCAGCATGATTTATCAAACACCCCCAAACATCAGGAAGCATTAGCTAATGTACAATTTCAAAAGACGTATGTCAAGACAAAACCACGTCACCAAATGACACCGCTGTGACCAGGTCAGGGACCTGAAAAAAAGAGCATTCTGAGAGCAGCCTGAGCGGCAGACAACATCACGGTCAATGGGGCAGAAATTCTACTTTTTCAAGACCTTGTGCAATCGACACTCCAGAAGAGTAGAGCCATGGGTCCAGTGATTAGAGCTCTTAATCATAAACGTATCCCGATATAGATGGACATTCCCTTTACGTGGGACAATAAACAGTGAAGCATCACGACATGTGAAGCAGGATTAAACATCCTGCAGATCTGTGAAGAAGGCGAAGCACAGCAATCGCCAAAATGACGAGGGCAGTGGGCAAGCGGCGGTGGGAATGGGACAGGTGTTTGTCAAGGGAGGAGTAAGTGAGAGATAATACAGAAAGGGTGACTCGCCCGTGAGAGATAATAAAGAAAGGGTCACATGAAGAGTTATGTCCCATAGTGATATGCTCCCAAAAAATGTAATCCATTTCGAAGGTACTTTGCCGGAGATGGGCTAGAAGGGGGCAAGGTGGCAAACAGGGAGGCATTTATCAGACAAGTAGGCCCTGAGGACGTCCTTGGGGATGTTTGGAGAGTGTGACCAAGACGCCTGGGAGTCTTTGAGAGGGTTTAAGTCCACCCTCAACTGTTTGCTCGGGGGTGGTATTGGGTCGTAACTGGGGTTCGGAAGTCTCAGGGCCTGTAGGAACTATGCTTCGATCCGGGTTGAGTTGTTTATCGGAGGCTGAAGGGGGAGGGTGCTGGGTCAGTTCCAGGGGGAGACTATAGGGCACACAAAGAAGAGGAACGACGGCGCTTGGATATGCCAATACTGGGGCTACTCCCGATAAGGAGCCCAATCGAATTAGGGCGGTTAAGGCTGTGTTAAGGGTAAGATCAAAGGAAACACATTCAGATTGATAACATATAACATACAGGGCACAAACTCCCCAGAAAAGGGAAAGAAAGTGGAACCCTTTCTTCAAAGGGAAAACCAGGTATCGTATTACTGCAAGATATTCATATTAAAAAGCAAGACAAACGTAGAATAAGGTTTAGATTTTACCCCATATCTTCCAGGCTAATGCAGAAGGGGAAAACAGGGTGTGTACTCGTAGCATGCCGAAATAGCCCAAATATGAAATTTCTCAGGACGCAAGAAGGCCCTGGGAGACTGTATCTATTTGTTTAAGGTTCAAATAGGAAACTACAAGCTTACATTAGGAGCTGTATATGTCCCCAGGAAGGAGCAACCCTCCAATTTATAAATGTTCGTTACAGAGGACATGATATTCATGTTATGCTCACCTTGTATCTACGGAGCTCCACACGATACTGGATGGAGGTCCAACCGCTATCCCGGACCCCTCTCTGCTTGGTTATGTGCCAGACGTTGGGTAGCACCTATAACAGGAGAATGGAGGGTTAAGATACTGGTTCTGTAATGGGTGGACTCCCACCTCCCTCTGGTCCAAATCCCCTCCCTTGGGGTTATTGCTCACATTAGGTTTTTGTGCGTTGAACTCTCCGTCCTGCGTCCCTGTGCAGGGGTGCGTGGTTGGTGCGGGCTTTCCGTGGACCTAGTTGCTTCACCGGTCCATGTGCCCTTATGGTCGGGTCCAGACCAGCTGTGACTCTGACTCCGCTTACGGTCTTCCAGGTGAGTTATAATGTCTTTTCCGTCTTTATTCTCTTTCTTTACCTCAGTTTTCTCTGTCTTCTCAGCATCTTGCTCCACTTCGCTGTTCCCTAACAATATCTTTTTGTTTTCGCAGGGATGGTTGCGATCTCTGAGTTGAGTTTCCGCGCCGATGCCGAAGACCACAGTGAGTTTTTGATGCGCGGAGCGCTGCACTGTTAATTGGTGTTAATTGCTAACCTGTGTTCTCTCCTCTTTGTTCAGATTGCAGTGATGTTCCGGAGTGATGAGCGATCGAAACGCTGCTTGCCCAGGTAAGTGCTTTGTTAATGCCCACCTTATTCCTTCTTTCTTGCAGGTTGCAGTGAAACCCGGAGATGGGCGAGGTAAGTGAAGCGCAGGATGGATTCAAGGCCGGTTACTTCACAGGCAAGTGTTCTTGCTTGCTAATGCCGTTCTTGTTCTTCCAGGTTATTAATGGAATCGGGATCTAGGGCTTCAGGATCGGGCCACCGGAGAAGCAGATGAGCAGGAACTGGACACGGTGAGCGTTACGCTGCAGGAGTGCAGAATAACGCGACGCGTGTTCTGCTGTTTGGGTGTTGTTTAAATAGCCTAGGTAAAGTAGTTCCAGGCGAAGTAGTTCCATGCCCAGCCACACCCAAAACACTAGACGGCATGGCTTGGTTCTAAAGAACTGAGCTGTGTAATAGGCCTCCATGTTGGATTAAGGTCCAAAATTGGTATTGCTTTAGGACTGACTCCATGTATATTTCTGATGGAGTTTTAAGACCCTTGGGGCCAGTGTGAAGGGCCTTAGCCCCACTACTGCCAGGGGGGCTGTTATACCTGAGGGGGTCAGGGGCATGGATCGTGACAATTCATTGGTGATCTTAATATGGCCTGATATCTGCAGAGAGATGGAAGCGCCAGGATCTATCATAGGCAGGTGGCCCCATCTAAGATATTAAAGCAGAAAATGGAACACCTAACTCTCAAAGACAGCTGGAGAACACTGCAGGGTAATTCGGGAGGGTTATACATTTTTACTTGCATGTGCTTGATCCTTTGCCCACATTGACTATGTTTTGGTAACACCAATATGTATTGTTTAAAGCGCTGACCTAGCTTGAGAGCAGCAGAGTGCTGTACAGAGTGTGGGTAGCCAGCATTTGGGCTGCCATCTTTTAACAGTAGTGCAGTACTGTGAGGTCTATGCGTCAGTATGCGCATCAATTTGAATTAGTCCTTTATCAAGTGTTGTTGAAAGCCATGTTTTGGGAGATTTGCGAAATTGGAGGATTATTGGGCATTCCGAGCTGACACCGGGACAGAGTTCCAGGGGATGGGTGCATGACAAGAGGATTGTTTGCGGGTCCTCTCTTTGCAGATGAGTTGTGATTCAAGCTGGTTGGTCAGTTTGCTGCGCGAGCGGAAGGCTGGAAGGGATGGAGCTAGGCTCCATAAATCTATCAGATCAGCCCCCCACCCCCACCCCCCCAATACTGACTCTGCGATTACCAACGAACCTGGGTGGGCTCTGGAAATGGGCATTCCTAACGGAGCTCCTCAAAGATAAGGTTCTAATCCGGGACTTGTGGGGATAAAATGACAGGTATTTTTTAGGATAACTTGACACTGGACGTGTCTGAACTCCATATGGGACGCCTTTAAAGTGGTAATAAGGGGGGAGTTTAAGGTGATAAAGGCAACAAGAGATAAACATCTGAAACAAATGAAATCCGACTTGGTGGATGAGCTTGAGGCTATTATGAGGAAAATGGAGGCCAATTCCAGTAATATGATTCGGAAAGAATACAGAAGTATCAGCGGCCAGCTAAAACTACTGCAGACAAGAAGGGCGGAAAACGTCCTGTTAAATCCAAGACCGAGATATAACATGAAAGGAAATAAAGCAGATGGCTCCCTAGCAAGGCAGCTTAGAGAAATGTTAGCGGCGCAAACAATAGTGAAGATTAAAAAACCGGCAAGGGAAGAAGGTGATGGCAAATACTGAAACAACTGACCAGTTTAAAAAATTGTACTCTGCTCGTTGAGCGTTGAAAGCAGTCGTAATCGGCATGGCCCGATGCGGATCATTTCCTGCAGTCATTGTTGATGCGCAAGACTTGGTGTAAACATTACTTGAATGTAAGGGGAGGGGCTACGCTAGATCTCCCCCTTGAGCAAGAAAGAAACTCTCCATGATCTGTCCTTTCCTCCTCAAGAATGACGAGATGTACAGATGTGAAATAGATGGGGGTCATTATAGAAATCCAATTTTCACCAAAAGGCTGCACTATTTAAAGGAATCTTACTGTTTGTCATGCTTTGCCCCTTTGTCAAGGCAGCATAGACTTTGGGCTGCTATTGTCGAAGAAACCATGCTCACAAATCCATTTTGGGTGAAGACCAACAGAGCCATATTTTATTCATGGTCTTGCAAACCAAGAAAAATGGCAACCCAGAAATAACGGGAGTCTCACCTCTAATTTAACCTGCCCTCCAGACACCTAACTTTTATAGGCCACTGCTGAACCTGGGAAGATCAAAACATAGGAAAACTTAAATAAGGTAGTCTATCTATTATATTCTTGTATAGCACCATTTGCCCATAGGCCTTAAGTCACCTTCAGAGGTACTCCTGCCAAAACAATGGATCCATTCATTTAATGGGCACTTCCTTCTCTGGTTCTGTTTCTGATCCTGATGTCCTATGACCATTTCCAGTCTGACAATCACCTCAGAGGGGCTTTGGACCTCCACCCCATAACTTCTTCTAGTCACTCCTAAACTGCTTCATTGTTGGTACCAGTCCAGGCTGGTTTATTCATCTAGCCAGGTCACTTCGGCTTTGGCCCACTAACCTCACTGATCAGCACTTTCAAAGGTCCATCCAGAGGTCATGCTCCCATGAGTCCAGTGGAAATCCTGCGGTGGCATTGCCAAAGTTGATCAGGGTTGCCTATAATGTCTGCTGAAAGGAGTACTTAAGCAATATGGATCTGGACATTGCTGGGTGGTTAACCTTTATTCATCATATAGATATCATCCACCTGTGGGGGGAGATTCATTGTGATCTATTTAATTATTTAATTTGCTATGATTTCTTTTTTCCCTTCGTCAAATCCTTCTTTTTGCACTTTAGCACAAACAACTTTTATTAGCAAAATGTATTCGAGACCCTTGCCATGTAAGTCCTTTACTTCTCCCCTTTATTACAATTTTTAAATTTTAACATTCATCAGTGCGTTTACTCCTAAACTGAAGTCATCCTGCGCCTAATATAGATTTTGGCATATCATACTGGAGTAATATACTTCATTATTAATCCAACTTTTATTGCCTCTGGAGGCAGTGTTAATAGCTGTATTGTCTCCTGTACTTGGGCAGGCACAGCGGCACAACATCGCTCTTGCTAGGAAGGTAAAAAACAGCATCAGACACCACGTAGTGCTATATAAGGTCTCTGTTTAGGTTTCTACAACACAGAAATAATCGTCGGAGGGGGGTACACAGTGTGGCAGTTCGGTCAGAGACCTGGAAGGATCACTTGTGCCTTTCAAACAGCTTCTAAAATATGTACCTCTCGTTTAATATCTTATTAACCTGTGAGAATAATTCTAAAAACTCTTCAAACCTTAGGGGATTCTTTTCTGACCAAACCTTTTCATAATCAACATGCAACTTTATCATCTGGTTCCTCTCTGCCAGTCAGTATACAAAGTGAGATTTCGTTCTTGTCCGCAAAACCAAAATGTTGCATCTACAGAAGGCATAACCACTAATCCAATACAGCTGTTCCTTGAAAGAGCGACATACGGTGCAGGGTGATACCCAGTGTTTAACCTTCCCAAGCGATTTGCTTTTCTACTAACAATACATATCCACTTGCTAGCTTACAAAGACATTGCAGCTGTTTGAGGTTGTGGGGGCCATAGATAACCAGGTGTGCATATTCCTATCCTCAAAGGGGGAGGAGTTATTTCTGGGGCAGAAGTCGGATAACGAGTTGAAGTTACAGGAGATCGCTCCTCCTACACATGTTTGACCAAGTCCCAGTTGCAGTCTGGACAAGGACCTGGCAAGATTTTACTGTCAGAGCCCAGACACCATCCACTGGCCCCCTAGCCTGAAAGTTGCACCTTTTCTCACATCTCCATCCACTAGATTTCCACAGACATCTTCGGGGCCACAGAGATTCTGGATTAGTTTCTGAAGGCTCTTGGACAGCTGTGATGGAGCACATCTTCCTGGATGTTGAGAAGCTTCAGGAAGTCCTGAACCTTGGCACAGTTCCAGCTGCTTCTACACCTTGAATCAATTGAATCCAGTACCTCTCTTGTAATTTTTCTGAGTTCCAATAACGTGTAGCTCACATATATTTGCATTTGTGTTGGTGAGCTGTGCCCCAGTAAAAAGCCCTGTTGCTCATTCTAAGCGCACGCTTAAGGACTAGCCCGTATACACACTCCATGCTGGGAAGGCAGTATTTGTCCCATCCTGAACGCTGTTCCACAACTCCCTCTTACCCCTCAAAGTTTTTTCCTAATCCTCCCCTGCTCCTTCCAAACAGTTCAGAAGAAGTAGTAACCTGAAAGACAAAGGGGTTGACAAAATAGTTGTTCCCAAGGATGCGTTTACAATGATCTTTCTAAACAATTGTACATCCATAAAATGACATTTCTAATGGGATGTGCCCTCTCACGTATTAGTCATCTTTGATACTCAAGTCTGCTTGCAGCTTGCTTCGGAAATTATTTTGATAATATCGTGCGGCGTCGAGTCGTGGACCCCGATGGCCTCCGCCCTGTCCTCAGCCATGACGTTGAGGCTGGTATAAGTAGCACGTGTGGTGACCATTTCCTTTAGTTATGTTTTTCCGCATGTTAGCAAGCTTTGGACGGTTCTTCACCTCAGCGAAATCTAACTGCGTTTATCCAATCGAAGGTCGATGAGATCAACACCGAAGACTGGACTCAAGCAGTGCTCTGACTGTGGAACGAAAATGTCCATAACTGGACCCGCATTAAATCTGTTTCTGGTGCATGGGGGTGGACTACACAGTTGATTACTGCGGCTCCTGTCAGTCAGTGACAGTGAAGGCCTTGAGAGAGAGGAAAGGGAAACTTGTGGCAGGTAGGTCCTCTTCAAAATCCCCTTCTGTTAGTCCCTCAAAAAGGTAGTCTTCGGATGATTCTAGGGATGTTTCCCAAGAAAAGAAGCGCCTAAATCACCAAATGTGCTCGAGGTCTCGACACTCTTCATCCTATAAAAAATCAAGGAAGCGACGGCACAGATCGTCGTGGTCTTCTTCCTCCTCTCCTGACAGAACACTCACTTTCTCGAGTAAGTCCACGTCACCCGCTGACAAGTCAACCATGTATGACAAGACCGCCAGGAAGCCTGTTGACTCCTCTTATCGCATGCCTTTGACCCCCGATTAGTAAGCCTCCTCGACATGTGTCGAAGGAGTCCTCTTGGGAACACGGGCCAAAGTTCAAGTCTCCCTCCACGTTTACTGAGAGGGTACATGTACCTGGGCCCTCAAGGACCCCGTCGAAGCATTTGTTGAAGCTGTCAACTCCATCGACACAGTTACTGACTTCAGCACCTTTTGAAGATTCCAAAACCCGTGGTCGAGGCTTCGAAGACTTTTAAGCCTATACCCAAATCTGATTTCTTCAGAACCATGGAGACTATTTTTGAAGAGGAGGGACAAGATGTGCCTTTTGGTTAGCAGTATGGTACACCTAATGTACCTGAATAGTTAGTCTGTGAAGAATCAAGAATCTGGTGGAGACTTTGAAGGAGGCAAGTGGATTCGACACTTCCCCTGAAACTGAATTTGCCAACCCAGAGGTGTTGGATCATTCTGACCCTTCTTGTAGGGCAGTGATGAGTAACGTGAGAGTACCTAGGGTAGGGAAAGCCAACGGCTATCATTGAAAGGAACGACTTCACAGACATCCTTGACAGTGGCCCACTGAGAAAGGCTGTATTGCCATTTCATACGGCTCTGAAGACAAGAGTATTCGATAACCGGTTTAAGCCAGACTCCACAGCTGCGGCAAATCCACATTGCCCCAAAAAATATAGAGCTGCCTCTATTGATCCTGATCTCTTAACCAGGCACCCTACACCAGCAACCTCTTTCTCAAATGCTACAGCCTACCCTCCCGTCCAAAAGGATAGGGATGACAATAGGATTGATAACCCTTCCCACCTCCCCCACTCCCCCCAAGTTTTCAGTGCAGGTAGTACGGCCCTCAAGTCGATAAATGCTTCTTGTGCCTTGGCCAAGTATATCCATACATTGTGGGGTGTTATCGCTTTAGCAGTGGAACACATCCCAGAGGACGTTTTTTGAATCTGGTGCAAAATGGCAAGGATGCCATGTGTCGGTCACTGCAGTCTGGTTTAGACTTGGCCGATTCAGTTAGCAGGGCAATGGCAGCCAGCACAGTGGCCAGAAGGTGTGCATGGCTTAGTCCGGTTTTGCACCAGACGTTCATGCTCGTTTGATGGGCATGCCTTTTGATGGTTGTCAACTTATTCGATCAAAAGCTTACGAAAGCTTAGAAAAGCCACACGCTTCCAAAGTTGCAACAAAATCGCTAGGAGCAGCTATTAGTCAGCCAAACCAAGAGCCCTGAAGGGTCGAGAGGTCTGCCCATTTTTACTCATCCATCACAAGGGGAAGGGGCCAATATTCAAAGGGGCCAAAGGAGAGCTCCTCCTGGTTTGAGAGGCCAAGGAGGTAAAGCTTCCCTCTCTACCTACGCTTGCATCTGGAGAGTGGGTGAAGCATAACCTTGGATACTTAGGCTCTGCAGACAGTGGCCCACAGCTTCTGCCTCCCATTCCTGACAAGGCCCCAGATGCCATTCTGTATTGACTCCGGATCCGCTCGACTTAAAGGACATTTTTACCCTGTTGGAGAAAGGTGTGATCAAGTTAGCACCTGCAGTGTAGAGGAATCAAGGATGGTACATTGCATATTTTCTAATCTCCTAAGAAGGGCTTGAGATGTTTGAGCTAGTGTCAAGGAGTTCCCCCCCTTCTCACCTGAGTTCGATCTTTGCTGGATTTCTTGATCGATGCCTTCTTGGGGACGGATGATCGAGTCTTGAATAAGGCTGCACGCATCTCTTCCGACTCCAGCGTGCGTTCAAAGTTCCGGGATGCAAAGGTCCAGGAATCTGGGAAATTACTAGCACACGAGTCCAGGAATCAAGAGAAAAAGGAAGGAAAGGGGCTAGGAATGGGGTTGGTTTGAAAGTAGCAAGGAAAACAATACCGCGAGCAACGGAGCACACGTCAGGTCGCTACATCGCAATAGCATTCAGACGCGCAGAGACGCGGTCTATTAATAGAACACGCTACGTCCAAGGTGTAGAGCGAGGAAGGTGTTTCACAGTGGACGGCCATGTTGGGAGTGCAAGGGAGTGTAAGCCCCGTTGAGACAAGGACCAGGAAGTCCAAAAGGGGCGTGTTCTGTAGTTCATGAGAGCATGCCTCCTCCGAAGACCTGTTCCTCCGCGTTTGCCCGGGTGTATAAGGTGAAATCTTCTAAAGAGTCGAGGGGTCTTGAGATTAGAAAGTGGTTCCCAGGTTCTTTCACTAGGAGGATATCCTTTCCATTCAACCAGGTACTGAAGCTGACCTCGTTTATACCTGGAGTCACATATTCGGGATACTTCATATTCCAATTGGTTGTCGACCAGCAGAGGAGGAGGTCGGCAGGATTTCCGGGAGGATTGGGTGTAGGGTTTTAATAAGGATGTGTGAAATACTGGGTGAAATTTCTTCCAGTAGTCTGGTAGTCTGATCCAGTATGAAACTGGATTGATAATTTCCTTGATGGGAAATGGACCATAGTACCGAGCGGCCAACTTCTTTGGCCATAGATGTCGGGGTAGTAATTTCGAGGACAACCAGACTTGATCACCAATTGCATAAGAAGGACCTGGTCTTCTTTTGGAATCCGCATACCTCTTAGTCTGTGTTCTGGCCCTCTCTAAGTTTTCTTTGGCCTCCTAGTGTACATTGATGAGGGTTTCTATCCAGGAGTCGACAGTAGGTACTGATGTAGGATGAGGGAGAACAGAGGGTAGAACCGATGGATGGAAACCTTGGCTACAATAAAAGGGACTGGTCTTAAGTGCTGAATGATCGGAATTGTTGTAGGTGAATTCAGCCACGGGTATCGGGAGCGACCAGTCATCCTGAACCTTGGTGGCGAAACATCAAAGATACTGCTCCAGGGTCTGATTAGCACGTTCTGTGGCCCCGTTGGTTTGGGGATGATAACCAGATGAGAGGGCGCGTTGGATTCCCAAAATGCGACAGATGTTTCCAGAATTGAGAGACGTATTGAGGTCCTCGATCAGATATGATCTTGGAAGGAAGTCCATGTAAACGGAATATGTGTTCCAGGAAGATTCCAGCAAGCTCGGACGAGGATGGTAGCTTACACAGAGGTGTAAAATGAGCCATATGAGTGAACAAGTCCATGGTAACCATGATGGCCATGTATCCTCGAGACGGTGGTAATTCCACAATGAAGTCTGTAGCAATGAATTCCCATGGCCTTGTTGGCAGTGTAGGTTGCAGTAGAAGACCCGCCGGTCTATGTTTATTTTGACTGCAGATAGTACAAGCTTTGATGTACTGCTGTACGTTGGTCTTCATTCCAGGCCACCAAAACTGTCTTTGTATGAGACGGAGGGTGTTGGTCATGCCAAGATGTCCGGAGTGAAGGGTGTCATGACAGAGGTTTATTTTTCTTTGTTGTAATTTCTGTGTAGGAATGACCAGTGCATTGTCCTTGAATAAATATCCTTCCTTACCTCTTAGGTTCCACAGATTCTTCCTCGAAATATCCTTCCAGAGGTCAGAGGATTGGGTTTGCACTCAAATGTCTTCCAGGAGGTGGACTGCTTGAGCTACAAAGATCGTGTGGGGAAACATCTTAGGATAGGCCATGTCTTCAGAAGTTACATAGTCAGGACGTCGAGATAAGGCGTCAGCAATCAGGTTTTGTGATCCGGGAACATGAGTGATTTGGAATTGGTACTGGGCAAAGAAGTAGGTCCAACACGCCTGACGACTGTTCCTGCACGCCAACGACTGTAGAATTTGAAGATTCCGATGGTCGGTGCGGACCTGAACTGGATATCTAGCACCCAGAAGTAGATGTCGCCATTCGGTGAAGGCTTGGCAGATGGCTAACAGTTCCTTTTCCAGGACGGAGTAATGTGTCTCACTGGGAGTCAGGGCTTGTGAGAGGTAAGCAATGGGGTTTTCCAGTTTATCCTCAAGTTCCTGCTTCAAGAACCCTCCTATGGCGTAGTTAGAGGCATCCGTTTCCACTAGGAATGGCCGATTTATGTCGGGTTGGGCCAAGATGGTGGCTTGCGTGAACTCTGTCTTTAAACGTTGGAATGCCTTATCTTGCGGTGTAGACCAGATAAAGGGGGTGTCTTTCTTCAAGAGGGCAACGATCGGCTGAACGATCTCAGAAAAGGTAGAAATTAACTTCTGGTAGAAGTTGGCAAGCCCCAGGAAGGATTGAACTTGTTTCACGGACGTGGGAGCAGGCCATGCCAGTATGGCCTTTACCTTTTGAAGGCTCCATACCAATTCCTTCTGGGCTAAGGATGAATCCTAGGTAGTGAACAGAAGTAACGTGAAACAAGCATTTTTCGGGTTTGGCTGAAAGTTTGTGTTCATGGAGTCGTTGTAATACTGCATTTACATGTTCTTCATGCTTTAGAGGATCCTTGGAAAAGATCAATGTCATCCAGATAAACAATGACGAAGAGGAATAACATGTCAGAAAACACCCTATCCATAAAACGTTGAAAAACTGCGGGGGCATTAGCTAGTCCAAGGGGCATGACTAGATATTCATAGTGACCAAAGGGTGTTCTAAAGGCTGTTTTCCATTCGTCTCCTTCCTGGACACGGATCAAATGATAGGCACCCCGGAGATCCAACTTCGTGAATATTACGGCACCTCTCGCAGCTTCCAGGATATCCGAGATCAGGGGCAGTGGATACCGATCTTTGAGGGTGGATTGATTTAAGCCACGATAGTTGAGGCAAGGTCTAAGTTCCCTGGTGTCCTTATTGGGAACAAAGAACAACAAAGCACCCACTGGAGATTTTGAGGGTCTTATGGTGCCGTTTTCAAGGTTGGTATCCAGGTATTCTCGGAGGGCCTTTTTCTCTGGTTCGGAAAGGATGAATATTCTGCTGAAGGGAATCAGTGCTTGAGGGATCTTTATCTATGGCACAGTCTTCAGGTCTGTGAGGGGGTAAGGCCTGGACTATGGCAGTTGAAAATACATCAGCATATCCCTGATAGGCCTCTGGGACTTGTATGATATTGGAAACCATGAGTGGTGTTTGCTGGTCTCTTAGTGGTTCTTTAGGGGGTGTCGAGGAGGGATCCAGGAATAGACAGTGGGACATACAAAACTCTGAGCCTAGGAATAGTGATCCTGCTGTCCAATTGATATACGGATTGTGCTTCTGTAACCAGGGCATACCCAATACCATGGGGTAATGAGCGGACTTAATGATGTCGAATGTAATCCGCTCTTGGGGATGGTTTATGGAAAGCTGGATCTCATTTGTCTGCAGGCTTATGGGTCCTGAAGTGAGGGGTCTTCCGTCGATTGCTTCCACCGGCTGCATGATGTCTGGTTCAGAGACTGAGCCTGGGTTTGTGTCCATCTTGGTTGTACTCTCAAAGGAGAGCTTCGGAGGATTACCTCTGGATTTCTTCTTCTCTGCCTTCCTTTCCTGGATACGGAAATCTATTTGCATGGCAAGGTCCATTAGTGCCTGGAATGAGTTTGGGTGAGCCACTCTGGCCAACTCATCCTTAATCTCCTCATTCAGTCCTCTCCTGAAAAGGGTAAAACTCGCCTCAGGGGACCAATCGGCTTCCTTGACTAATTGCTTGAATCGGGTAACATAGGTGAGCATATCCTGGGATCCTTGCTGAAAGTCTAACAGGCGTTCCTGGGCACTATAGACCTGCTCTGGACGGTCAAACATGGTTTTAAGAGCTTGTATGAAGCCATCATAGTCATCTAGGAGAGCATCGCCGGAATTAACGAGGGGCGGCGTAGCCCAGGTTAAGGCGTTTCCTGAAAGGTGGGAAATTATGAACCCCACCTTAGCCCTGGGAGTTGAAAATTATTAGGGCTTAAAAGTAAAGTGGACCAAACATGAATCCAAGAATCCGCGAAGGGTTTTTGCCGACCCATCGTATTTGTCCACTATGCTGCCCAGCAACACACTTTCTTTTGTGGCAGAATCACGGGTTAGAACTAATTGTTTGAGAGCGGCGTTTTCCTCCTTTAGATTCTGCACCTCGGTTGATGGCTCTTGCATGCCACGCATCCGGTCCTTGACGGCCGCTTCCATGTCCATATCGAGTTTGGTCGGGTGGCGTCTCAAACTGTCAAGGAGTCCCCCCCCCCCCCCCTTCTCACCTAAGTTCGATCTTTGCTGGATTTCTTGATCGATGCCTTCTTGCAGACGGATCGAGTCTTGAATAAGGCTGCACGAGTCTCTTCCGACTCCAGCGTGCGTTCAAAGTTCCGGGATGCAAAGATCCAGGAATCCGGGAAATTACAGAGTGCGCTACTAGCACACGAGTCCAGGAATCAAGAAAGGAAGGAAAGGGACTAGGAATGGGGTTGGTTGGAAAGTAGCAAGGAAACAATACCGCGAGCTACGGAACACACACGTCCGGTCGCTACTTCGCAATAGCATTGAGACGCGCGGAGCTGCGGGAGGAGTGGTCTATTAATAGAACACGCTACGTCCAAGGTGTAGAGCGAGGAACGTGTTTCACAGTGGACGGCCATGTTGGGAGTACAAGGGAGTGTAAGCCGAGTTGAGACAAGGACCAGGAAGTCCAAAAGGGGCGTGTTCTGTAGTTCATGACAGCTAGTTCCTCAGGAAGGTTCAAGATCTCTTTCGCAGATCCTTCAGGCCCTTCAACTCCAGGATTGGTTGGCATCATTGGACCTTCAGGATGCTTACTTTCATGTGCCCAATCATCAAAAACACAAAGTGCTTGACGTTCGCAGTTAGTGGGTCTCATTACCAGTTTCGGGTTGTGCAATTCGGGCTTCACCCAGCTTATGGCAGTTGTGGCAGCAAGTCTAAGGATGGAGGGGGTTCACATCTATCCCTACCTGGACAATTGGTTGATCAGGGCTTGTTCTCCGGAACAGTCTGTCACCTCAGTCTCACTTGTCACTTTCTCCACAAGCTGGGATTCTCCCTGAACTTCAAGAAGTCCCACTTGACACCGTCACAGAGGCCTCCATTTATTGGAACGGTCCTGGATCCATCCTTTTGTGGGATGGGAGAGTGCCTCTCCACCTGAGTTGAACATCTCTCGCAGATGTTACAAAAATGTTAAGTGCCCAAAATCTTCTGGCTTTGACGTCCTAAGGTTGCTCGGCCTCATGGCATCCTGCATTTCTATGGTGCCAGAAGCCCATCTGAGAATGAGATCCCTTCAGTGGACCCTCAGATCCCAATGGTCTCAATTCCCCAGCATAATGATGGGCATACTTTAGGTCCTGAGCAAGGTCACCCAGGATCTCCTGTGGTGGGCCTGCCGAGAGAATATAATGAGAACCCTTTTGGCAACCATAGCCGGAGATGACAATTGTGACCGACGCCTCCCTTACAAGATGGGGAGCCCACATGAAAGACCTTTCATTCAGAGGTCACTGGCCTCCATCTGAGTCCAGGCTTCATATCAACCTATTAGAGCTAAGTGCAATCACACTAGTGCTGATGGCCTTTCTGCCTTCGGTACAGGGGATACATTTTCTGATAATGATGGACAATACAGTGGGCATGTACTACCTCAACAAGAGAGGGTGTGTAGGGTCACTGCCTCTGTGCAGGGAGGCAATGCAGCCCTGGTTCTGAGTACTACGAGAAGGACTGTCTCCACTGGCAGTTTATCTGGCCGAGAAGAAAACACAACGGCGGATTCTCTATGCAGGTAGAGCACAATCTCCCTTGAATGGGAGTTGGCTTCAGCAAGTCCTTTTGGAAGTCTTTGCCCTTTGGGGAACTCCTCAAGTGGATCTGTTTGCAACCAGTGCCAACAGGAAGTGCAACCTGTTCTGCTCCAGGGAATTTCCTCAAAGCTCTAGGGGACGTGTTTTTGGTGGATTGGGAATTTCCACACCTGTACCAGGTTCCACCAGTCCCCTTCATTCCTCAGGTCATCAGGAGGTTGCGGAAGTTCGGGAAATCCATGATCCTTATTGCTCCAGATTAGGTCAAGAGAACATGGTACACGGACCTTCTAGGGATGGCCATCTGCCCTCCAGTTAGTCTGCCCCAAAGAGAGAACTTGCTCTTGCAAGAAGGTGACCTCCTTCATCCAGAAATCAGTACTCTGAATCTTCACTCCTGGTTTCTGAAATGGTAAGATACAAAGAATGGGACCTTCTGGAAGATGTTATCAGGGGCTGCTTTCACCATCAACATAATCCCTGTACAGCTGCTGTTGGAACACATGTTCTCAGCTGGCGCAGGGGGAAGAATATTGATCCCGTCACTTGAAAAAAAGGTTTGTATTAGTATAAAGTGCTGTTTTTGAAACGGTGCTATGCTGTGGTGTTTGTGTTTTGGTTATTTTTTTCATTTGTTTCGATGCAATAGAAAATAAAAAATTAAAATAAAACTGGACATTACTTGCGATTCTTACAGTCCGAATTTTGTTCTGAATGCAGTTTTCCACTCAACCCCCTTGTCTTGCTCGAACCACATGATAGGCCCCTCTCAGATACAGCTTAGTAGAAATACTGGCTCCTTGAATTTGATCAACAAACTATAAATGAGCAGTAATGGTAATTTTGTTCAGTGCTCTTAAATCGATACAGGTTCTCAAGGAATCTTCTTTTTAGCGACAAACAAAGGAGTTGCTGCTGACTGGGAATGTAAAATGAATCCCTTTGCATCATGTATTTGAGATAATCCTTTAAATGTTCGTTCTGTCAACACATAGAATTTGCTGCACCGAGTTTGAGCTCCCGCCTCTAACTTGATCTTGCAATCATACGGACAGTGGGGAGGAAGTTCTCCTGCTTCAACTTCATCGAACACATCCCAAAATTCAAGGGAACATTCCGGCAACTCCCCCACTACTACCACAACCTTTCCCCCCATTCCGCCATTCTAAGCGCTACTTTGAATTCTTCATTGAACAAATCTTTCTTATTCTCTAAGCTTCTACAGTGTTCAGTACAAAAATCTGAGTTGCCCTCCACCACCTTCTTTTCCCAATTTATTGTGGGGTTGTGTAGTGTCAGCCATGGCCTTCCCAAAATCACCTTCATTTGTGGTGCATCAATTACCTAAAAGACTTTCTCCTCCCAATGTCTCTCAGAAATGTCCAGTCTAATTATGGTTCCTGTGTAAAAAGCCCCGAAGAAAGTTGGGTACTGTCCACTGATCTCACCTGTTCTGCCAGACCCTTCACTAAAGGAATGCCCAAGTATCTTGCGATTCCCCAATGCATCAAGTTCCCCCGAGCACCTGAGTCAATTAACACTGGTCCTTTTCCCAATAATCTTTCTTTTCCAAACAAGGATAGGTTTACTGTAATGTGCGGCACGGTAGACTGCAGGGTGTTTGCAACTTGTTTCGACTTGGAGTCTGGAAAGTAGTTTTTCTTCGGACTGATTGGACAATTGCCTACAAAGTGGTCACTCTTCCTGCAGTATAAACGCAGGTTTCCCTGGCGCTGTCTCTCCTTTTCTTCCTTGGTAAGGGGTGTTCTTTGTTTACTAAGGGTCAACTGTTGTAGTCGGGAATTACTCTGACGCTCAATCATTCTATGCCTAACTTCTCCACCTCCTCACTCAAATCTGGTTTGATGGCCTCTAAAAATATTATCTCTCCACCCGCTCTGCTATGTTTAGCCCTTCTCTCACTTCTACGCAAATCCACCTGCATGACTAAATTGATCAATGCCTTACATGAAGTGGGTCAATCTACGATCACAGACAGGGCATCTTTTAGTTCATCCTTAAATCCTAGATAGAATAAGTATGCTATTTTCCTCAGGCCACCCACTTTCTAAGATCAGGAAATGAAAGTGCATAATGTAACTCAATAAATCCCTGACGCAACTCTAAAATCTTTCTAAATACTTCTAGAGACACAAGTGGTCTGTCAAAACATCTTTCAAAATTCGGTCTTAAACAATTCTAAATTGTTCAAGACTGGACTATTCTGTCCCACTCATAGTATCGACCACCCTTCTGCTTCCCCAGAAAGATCAGACAAAATTAATGTAAACTTGGAAGCATCTGAGGGAAATGCTTCTGGTTTGCACAGAAAATGTAATTCACATTGGTTAAGAAACTGAACTTTCTTCTATTTCTCCCAAAACGTTCTGGTGAGGCTAAAGGTAATTGAGTCCACATTGGAGGACTAAGACTTAAAACCTCTAAGTCTATAATCTGAATCTCCGTTAGTACCTTCATCTTCCTCCACTAGCTCTGGGGGTTGCTCAAGTAAACCTTCATCATCATGGCTTTGATATTCCATTAACCTGTAGTTGGGTTATCTTTTTGTTAAAATCTTCTACTCACTGACTTCAGTTTCAAAATGGGCACGCAACCCCGGTATGACCCAAAATAAGACTTCTTTACACGCAAGCAATACAAATCTCAAAATCAGAGTCGAATACCATGCTGACCACAAATATTTGAGGGTCAAAAGAAGTGAGCTTCAAACTGAAGCGTTTCACAAGTACACATCTCAAATTAGTAATCCTTCTCACATCACTTAGTCTTTCTTCATGGATAAAGGTAAAGCTCCCACTGTAATTTTCAGCTGTGTCCCACGCATATCCTCTGAGTTCTTGAAAGAATAAACTCTAGCCTTTAAATCTAACCACCTAATATTACTTAAACTAGGGTAAAACTAAGGTGGAGCTCATGGTGTAATACTGGAGCTCTTCATCACAGGACCTACTCGTCTTCAGAGCAAAGAAGAAAGGCAATTTAGCATATTCTCAACTTTCCTTCCTGTCCTACTCTTCTGTCACTTTGGAATTCTGCATAGTGTTCATCTTGAGTTGGATTAAACACCTGTTCCTGTACCTACTGTTAAGGAAACGTTTCCTAAAGCATTACACACCATCACACTCCAAATGACGTCATGGCCCCATATTCGTTGTTGTGATTTCTGTAGATCATTAAGGAACCTGACAGTTATAGCCTCCATCCTGATGTTACCCCGTCCTCCATGTCTGCACCACCATCTGCTCTACCCAATATTGCCAGCCCCCTTCTCTGTGCCACCTTCCACTCAACCCAAGATTGCTACCTCAACATCCTCTGTACTGCATTGGTCTTCAGATGTTAACACCTGTACTATACCTCTTTGACACCTTATGTACCACTACCTTCTTTCTCTCCCTGATAACACATCCTCTTTACTACCACCCTCTCCTTGATGTTGCCACCTCCTCCATCATGCCTGGTTTTACCACCTCTGCCTTCAGTCTTCGCTCTCACCACTTCCTCCTACTTTCCACTGCTGCCATCTCTCCAACCACCATTGTCCCTCCAGTGTCCCCTAACTCCAGTGTCCAGCCACTGCAAATTTGAGCCTCCTGCTCCTCCAACCCATATTCACTGTCTGGGACCTTTGGTTTTTATTCTGTTCTTCCTGGGCTGGGCTTTTGTTGAGGGTTTGGTTGCTGACTCTGGGCCCAACTGGCCTGGCTTTGGGCTTGGCTGGCCGAAACCGAGCCTTCATATCTACAATCTCGATCTTCACTGTTTTGAGAAACTTGAGGTTATTCTCCCAGGTAAGCCTCGGGAAGCCCTTATTCAGGTGGCCAGGACACAGCAATTGCTGTTGGATCCGGTTCCTGGGGGTGGACAAGTGGGGGAGGATCACCTGGGTAGGGGAGGTTGGGGTTAGGCGTGGGGGAATATCCAAGGTGAGATGCAGTATTATGCTGAAGAAAGGGGCGAGAAAGATGCGCTTCCTGAAGCTTTTTATAGGTTGCACCAACTAGGTCTCATTTTCACCTAAAAGATCTCCCGTATTCCAATCCAACAATCCCTCCATACATAACCAATCCCCTAAGGTCCCAAACCCCAGTACACTCGGAAACCATCCCTCTCAGAATATCTGTTTTCATGGTCCCTGCTCGAATACTCCTAGTCATTTGTTTTTCCGTCCCTCGGATTATTATTTTCCGCACTCCAAACCTTCTCAGATGAAACACTACCTTTCCCACAATCCCCCTTGTTTATTTCAAGATAAGACATCCAGGTCATCCCCGTTTGTCTCATCCTTCTAAGTTTGACAAACCCCCTGCCCAGCCCTGCGGAACCTTCGTGGAAGAGAGCCTAAAACCGCAAACAATAGCACAAGTGTCTTGCAGCAGATGTCAACGGTACATGGACCGTGTCGATGCTGATAAGCGGGAGCGAGGGGAAACTCCTGCTACCAGGGTACCGGCCTTGACTCCAGTTACAAAGAAAGCCAATTGGTTCATCACAGGTGATGAGTCGAGGGGAGAACCGATAAGAGCCGGGCTGTGGTGAATGAAAGTCGCAAAGTGGCAAGTTGTGCTAAGATGGGAGGCCAGCTGCAGAGGAAACCAACACCATGTGGCTGTCACTCCAAGAGCCTCTGGTCGATCCCTGTTTGAGTAAAACTACAGAATCCAGGAGGCTGTAGGAGAGCTGCCGAAAAAGGTCAAGTGGTCATACAGAAGGTCTAGCAAAATCCCTGTACAATCGAAAGACTTTGATCTGCTAACATGGTGAAAGTAAAAGGGTAGTGAAGTCTGCAAGAGTGAACCCAGGAGAGGGGAGCCAACGAGAAGGGGCAAAGTCTAATGTCCAGAGAAACAGTGTGTTGACAAAGGCGAGGGATGTCCACTATTCACTGTTTGGAAAGACATTGAGAAGCGGAGGGCAGTGAACCCTGCTAAAGAAGACCTGATAAGTACACTGTCCCACTTGACATTTAGGGTTGGAGCCTGGCCAAGGGAGATCCAGGGATGGAGAGCTGACCTCCTGAAAATACGTGAAGCAGAAACTTTGTTTATTATTTTTCCTCAGTTAACCTATCAGGTCCTCGGGTCAGGAACCCACAGCCCAAAGGCCTTGATATTGATAGGAACTGTAAAGGGTCGGTTCCCAAAAGAGGGAGACCCAGGGGTGCAGCAGTCGCCCAAAAGCATTTGTAGAAGTAGTTGAAAAAGACTGTGAGGGGTAAGTGCCCAAAAAACCGGGACCCAGAGGTGAAGCCTTCACCCAAGGTGTTTGTAGAAATGTGTGTTTGTTTGTTTGTTTGTTTTGGAACTGTCGGGCCCTCGAGAGCGTGAGACATTTTATTGGAAAGAGACTTTTTTGCCCATCAGAAGAGCCTGATAGCTGGAGCAGAACTGTCGACTGGTGCTGGGGAACGCTAGAGTGTGCTGTGCTCAGGAGACCCACCTTGTCCCATGCTAAAAACGTGGGGAAGGGAGATCGATCCCTGGCAACCACATCATGACTTATGATTTGAGAACACTTCTTCTTTTTCTTTTTTTAAAGCTATCCCACACCCTTTGTTTATTAGTTTCAAGGTTTGGCAATAGGTTTCTTAGTATAGGCCCTTATTATTTGACACAACACCACTAGGACTGCCTTATTTTTCATTTGATGGTCGACGCTTGTTCCCATCCTAGCTGTAGTTTGAGATTAGGCATTTTTCCACCCTGCATTCGTTGTTCAATGAACACCCTTGAACTGTGATCACTTGTCTGTCTTTACTTTTGCACCATGAGTTCCTCACACTGTGCACTCCCAGCCTCTTTGATTCAATTTGTATAGAGCACTACATCACCCATGTGCCTCAAATCGCTTGCACAGACAATAACTGAAAACATAATCATACAGGCCGATACAAAGGGAATCCAAGGGATGTCAAGGGTGAGACACATAATGAGCCCTGAAAAAAATAACTAGTCTGGTTTCATATTAAACAAAAGCGTCTTAACAGCCTTTTTGAAATCGGCTAAGGAGTTTGCTTGCTTAAGCTCAGCCAATGAAGACTGCGCCTGAAAATCAAACATGGAACCTGCAAGGTTTTTCATTTTAAACCTTGGTTGTACCAGTTTGAAAGGATCACAGGATCGTAAACATCGACCCAGCATGAAGGTAACAAGATGATTAGCCGATGCTTCGGTGCTTCCCCATTATGACAGTTCTAAGTGATGGAGAGTGCCTTATGAGTAATCCGTTAGCAATGGTGCCGGTGCTTCCGTCTCCCCCTCCATGGGATTGGGTGCTTTCAAAATCCGGCGCCTGACTTCCTGTGCTGCCGGGACTTGTAATGTCCCAGTGGCACCAGGAAAATGGGCGCTGGATTCGGTGTTACAGGGTTGGCAGCAACCCGCCCGTGACACTGGTCACGCCAACCTCGTAATAAGGCCCTCTGAATGGGCAGATTGCTAATCTGAGTGAAAATTGCAACATTGCATCACCGGCAAGGACATTTTCTGCTGGAGATGGTGAATTATCACATGCGGGTCTCTGGAATTCAAAGTGTTTTCTCAGGGCTTTGAGATGACTTCCCAAATACTGTTGATGTGTTTGTAACCGGATCAGGACAAACGTTTACTAATGATTAATAAAACGGACTACAATCAAAGTGAAGTGTTCTACTTCACTGTAGATTTTGGGGTTCCATGTAATAATGTCGGCACAAAAATATCGCCATGCAAAAATATCGCTGAAAATTTTTTTTCTGTTCCATTATTACATGGAACATGCGGGGGATACCCCCGCAACCTGCACATTTTATTTTTTTTGCCCCTGTCGCCATATATATGGTCACCCAAATAATATCACCACGACATTTTCCCGGCGATATTATTTACGGCGACCATATATGTGGCGATATTAATACCTGATACCGATTTTGGTCTGCCTATAGTGGGCTTTACATTCTCTCCGTTTAGATGACGGTTTACTATATCTGTCCTGCATGGTTTTACTACGGGTCTGTGCAGAGGCAAGACGACCTAGAGGGCTTGGCCCCAACTCACTGGGGGGGATGCTGGGGAGGGTTAAGGTTACCAGTACTACCTGGCATTGTGGAAGTATGCTTCTGATTCTTGCTAATCTGCTTAGAATCACATGCAAGGCATATAGTCCCACATCCAGTGGTCACCAGAGTTTTGCATCTTGTCTTTCGAGGATCGAAAGGGGTCGTCGGCATAGGCGTGTCTGTAACACTATCCCTATCGTGACGTGTAGTGTACCCAAAATCCCTCACGTGCTGAGGTCCCTCAGATTGTTTTTTTTTCCGCCTAGCATACTGGTCGCCTTAAGCGGAGCTCTTACAGAGACATTAATTGTCCCATCGACCTTTGGTCGAATATAATATATTATTAAGATCACCCTGACCGCCCTTCCTATCGACGGCTGTTCCGGATCTCCGCCAAAACCTCCACGGACCTTCGACAGACGGTGATCCAGTCCAGCCTGCCTACACAGTAGGGAGAGTGGGGTTGGGGTGGACATTTCTGTAAAATCTTAGAAAGCCTTTCCCTTTCCTCCCTCATTACTCACTGTTCTTTGTCACTTTCCCCATCCTCAGCTATGGAGAGTACTCCATTTAAGTTTTGCCCCATTTGCAAGGGCAAATTTCCTTGGAGAGATGAGCATCGACGGTGTAATCGTTGCTTGCCACTCAATCACGATGAAAAAGGTTGTGCGGCTTGCAAGCTCCTCCGTCCGAAGACATTGAAGGAGCGCCGTGTCAAGCAGTGGGTGGCCTACGGGATGTCAAAGGCCGAGTCAAGTTCTCCCGCTGCCGCAACCGCTGAGTGCGACGAGGGGATCCGTGACGAGGCCTCCAACTCTGAGGTAGTTGACCCTTCAGCAGAGTGCTCCCGATCCGCGTCATCTATCCCCGGCCAAGCACGGCTCAGGCACTGCTATGGGGACTGTACACCCCGGTGACAAAGACAAACACGTTCAACTCACTAAACACACAACCCCCGGCCAGTCTTCGTCGAAGTTGTCCACAGCACCAACAGGAACACTGGAAGTTTTGGCCGTGGCTGCCGACTGCCAGGATCGACAGTCCTCCCCGCGACAGCAGATGCGCCTAGCGAACGGGCACACTAAATTGAAGGGCGCTACCCCCAATATTCCAAGATCCGTCGAGACACATCGTAAGAAGGCATCTGCCGACAAGGCCCGGGTTCCGCTGAAGACTACACAACCGCATGCCCAGGCTACCTCCCTACTGCCGAGGACGTTACCAAAAGCATTGCGAGAATTGTTTCGGCGGAATCTCAGAAGCGACAGTCAAAGGATTCAACGACACCCACGGGGAAGCCCAACGATTCGTTGAAATCTAAAGATAGGCTGAAGGAAATAACGGAACCCTCCGCCAAGCCTAAGGAGAAGCACAGGGACATGCAACCTCTGTCTGTTCCCCGGGAAGAGTTTTCGGAAGGCGAAGAAGGTATTTCTTCGGCGTTGAGACACAAATCTCAACGTTTGGCGTCCAAGGATCGTGTGCAAGAGCCCTTTCCACCTCTAGACCCCTATAGGTCTTCTGTTTGGGCTAGGGAAAAGCTGTATGGAGAGGCTTGACAGGTTTGTAACCCGCCCAGAGCTATCCACCCCCCAAAAGACCACGGGAAGAAGACCCTTTGACCCCTGTGACTAAATTTCCAAGACTCTCTGATCCCTCTCATGAAGAGGATGTGTACACTTACGACCTCACTGAGGAGGAAGTTCCTACAGACACTCAGATGATGATCATTTCATTGACCCTGAGGATATGCATGACCCCACAGAGGGGTTGGGGGGAAAACCCGGATATGGGTGACCATCAGCCTTGGCAGTCTCCAAATCCTTCACCAGATCCTGATGCCTTGTGTCTAGATTTTCCCCAGACCACTCCCACTAAACAGTTTGAGGCGATGGTGTCCTCCGATGTATTCCACATCTATGACACGTAATGACCAGAGCTGTGCTGCTTCGGAAAATTTCGGCAGGGGGCGTCCTGCGTCAATGACATTGATACATTGTTCCTCGAGAGCCTCCGTCGAGGGTCAACGTCAACGATGTCATATAGGCCCGTAGCCTCAGTTCCGTTTTTTTCCGCAGCGTGTTTGCTTCGGAATCTCGGCGCGCTTGATTCTTCTGTGAGAATGTCTTCGTCTTCTTCTGCTACCCCGAAGTCGGGTTTTAAAAAGTGTCGGGACTGCGCTTCGAAGATGTCCATCACGGACCCGCACAACATCTGCCTTGGGTGTCTCGGCGAAAGCCACGCGACCGACAACAGCGAGGAGTGTCAGTCCCTGACGTCTAAGGCCTTGCGGGAACGGAAGAAGAAATTGAAGGTCGGTAGGGTGTCTAAGCCCCATAAGTCGAAGTCCGCTGGGCTTTCGACCGATGACTCAAGGGATGACTCTACGCGTCGGCGAAAGTCCAGGGCTCGGTCTAGGAGTGGTTCCCGCCATTCCTTTGCCTCGTCGAGGCATTCTAGGAAGCGCTGTCACTGGTCGCCTTCCCCGTCTTCGTCGGAGGAGGACTCCGCTAGACGGTTGACTTGTCCCACCAAGTCTTCGTCGCTGGTTGAATGGGAGTCATTCCGCCGGCAGATGTTGGCGATTTTCGAATCACAAGCCACAGTTCCGTCCACGCCTTCGAAAGAAGCTGGAAAGGAACGGGCTCGGTCTACCACTCGCACGCCTTCGGGCGGTCATCAGGAGCCGTCGAGGTCCCATTCTGACAAGGGAGATCATCATAGCCGTGCCAGGTCCCGGTCCCGGTCCTAGACGCCATCGAGACCGTTGGAACCTGTGAAGCCTTCGAGGAAGGCGTCGACGCCATCGGCACCATGTCCATCGAGGGGCTCTCTCGAGGCGCTGCCCTCGAAGAAGTCGTCGATGCTGTGTCCATCGAGGGACATTCTCGGGGCTCCAGCCTCGAAGAGGTTGTCGACGTCGTCGGTGCCTCGGTCGCTGCTGAAATCCATCGGCGCCCTCGATGCAGTTTGTGGAGGATTTACCGGAGGTGCCCCGGAGGGCTGTAGAAACTCAGAGAAAGGCTCTCAGTAAATCTGTGAGGCCTGTTTTTGAGCCCTATTCTGTTCCTCCTCCCAAATTGGATTTGTTCCAACCTTTGGATTATATTTCAGAGGTGGAGGAAGGGTCTGAGCAGGAGATGGTTGTGCCTCCTGATGTTCCTGATGACCTTGTGTCTGGACACAGTCAGTTGGAGGAACTCAGTCAGTCCCTGCATGACGCCAGTGGTCTTGACACCTCTCCGGAGGTGGAGTTTGGTAGGCCTGAGCCGGGGACACATGCTGAATCCTCTTATAGGCTTCTCATGTCGAGGGTGACTGAATACCTGTGTTGGTCTGCTCCACCTGTTTATTTTGATCAGGATGATCTGATGGACATCCTAGACCAAGGTCCACCCACTTACCCGGTGTTGCGATTTCATATGGCTTTGCAAAGAAGGGAGGCGGCGGTTTGGACTGCTCTGGAGAGTCTCCCGGCAGTGAATAAGTCGCTTCCGAAAAAATACTGTCCAGCCAATAGGGACCCCTGCTACTTGTCGACACACCCTACTCCGGAGAGTTTGGTGGTGCAGGCGGCTATGGCCCCCGCAAAGCAGGCTGCGCACCCTATCGTCCCTCCTGATAAGGACGATAAGCAATGGTTGGGCGAAGAAGGTATTTTCATCTGGGGGTATGGATTTGAAGGCAGCCAACTCAGTTTGTGCCTTGGCAAGATTCACTCACACTCTGTGGAATTGTGCATCTTTGGCGGCTGAGCATATTCCCGAAGGGGAGGAACGGGATGGTTTTCTAGCCCTCCTGCAGGACGGCAAGGATGCCATGTGTGAAACTGTTCAGTCGGGTTTGGACACGGCAGACTGTGTCAGTCGGTCCATGGCTGCGAGCAGTGTGATATGCAGGTTTGTGTGGTTGCTGAAATCGGGGTTTGCTCCTGATGTGCAATCTTGGCTTCTCAACATGCCCTGTGATGGTGTCCATCTGTTTGGCAGCAAGGCTGACGAGAGCCTTGAGAGGTTGCAGACCTCCAAAGCTGCAGCAAAGTCTTTGAGCACTGCAGTGCGTCAACCTCTGCCGTTTCGTCCTAGGGGACAGCAATGGAGGGGAGGTTCTTTTCGGTACTAATCTTCCTTTGGTAGATCGAGAGGAGCTGCCAGTCAAAGGGGCCACCTTAGGAGTACCAGAGGTGGAAAGCAAGGTACTCTAGGTGCCAAAGCCGCTCGGGCAGTTGCCTCTTTGCCCTCAGGCACTGCCACGCCCGCTCAGTCATGAGGCCATGTCCCATAGTTCGCCGGTTGGGGGCAGATGTGTGGGTTCTGGAGATCATAACCCACGGCTACGGTCTTCCCGTCCGGCAGCAGCCTCGCGACAATCCACCGGGGAAGCTCTCTTTGAAGCGTCTGGATCCGCTCCTTGCACAGGAAATCCTATCCCTGCTGGAGTAAGGCGCCATAGAACTGGTGCCTGTAGCGGAGAGGAACAAGGGATGGTATTCCCCTTATTTTTTGATCCTGAAAAAAGACTGGGGAATTGAGACCCCTCATGGACTTGCGTGGGCTGAACAAGCTCCTCAGGAAGGACAAGTTCAAGATGGTTACTCTGTCTCAAGTCCTCGAAGCCCTTCAACTTCAGGATTGGTTGGTGTCTCTCGACCTCAAGGATGCTTACTTTCATGTGCCGATTCATCTCAAACACAAGAAGTACCTGAGGTTTGCGGTTGGCGACTCGCATTTTCAGTTTCAGGTCCTGCCATTCGGATTGACCTCAGCCCGGAGGGTCTTCACAAAGCTAATGGTGGTGGTGGCAGGGTATCTCAGGAAAGGGGGGATTCACATCTACCCCTACCTGGACGATTGGTTGATCAGGGTGCGCTCGCCCGAGCAAGTCCTAGATCATCTGTCCGTCACCTGCCACTACCTTCTGTCATGGCGCGCCCGCCATGGAAAATGTGGACGCTATGGAGGAAGCGTTAATGGGAACTGACTGCAGCGGTCTAGTGTTCGGATCGCTCACCACGCCTACAGGGGATCGACGCGTACATGTACGCGTCGGTCAGTAATGCTGATGCGTTGCAGCCCTTGCTTCCGCTTCGGGTGAAGACCGTTATCTATAGTTGCCCTCACAAGAGCAGTTAATCCAAGAATGGGAAGGTATTTCGGCCCTCCCCCTCTGATCCCCTTTATATCAGAGGTCACTCCACCCCAGACTCACCGGTGATGACCACTACAAGGAAAAGGGCAGGAAGGCCTGCAGGAGGTTCCTGAACCGCTACAGACTTCTTCTGTCCACGGTAACCGAGGGCAGACAAGTAAACCAAAGTATACTCAAGAACACTTTGGATTCCGCTGAGACAGCGGGTCGATCGTTGTCTCAGTACACCCTCCTAAAGAGACATGTGTGGCTAAGAAACTCTGGGTTCAAGCCAGAAACTTACGCGTCACTTATTAATAAACCCTTGGAAGAATCCAATTTATTTGGAAAGAGCGGTCGACAAAGCTCTCGAGACCGCAAAGAAGGAGCACAACACCCTGAAGACTCTAGATTAAATCACACAAAAACCCTCCACAAGGCGAGGAACTGGGTCCAGATGCCTTTTTCGTGACCAACGCTTCCCTCAAAACCAATACACTTCGGGAAACAATTGGTCCTCTCCACAGGGTACCAGCAGATACACCACCCTGTATCCCCAAAGGGGTCAGCGTTGTAGTAAAGGAAGGGGCCCAAACTCTACCCCAGATGCTCCCCGGCCTCGGGTTCAAAATGACCCGAAGATCCAAGTCCCCTCCCATGCTTCCCCGGTCAGGGGCCAGGTAACATCATTCCTTCAGGCATGGGAGGGGATTACTACAGACCAGTGGGTGCTCCACACCGTGGTCCACGGGTACTGTATAGAGTTCAGCCAGTCCCCAAAGTTCAGACCACCACGTGCAAGACGACTGACACCAGACCATCTGCGTATCCTTCTTCAGGAAGTCGAGACACTACAAGAAAAAGAAGCCATAGAGGTCGTACCTCTTTCACCGATAAACAAAGGTATTTATTCAGTGTACTTCCTTGCACCCAAAAAGGATCTCACCATGCCCCCTGTATTTGATCTGCACCCAGCAAACAAATTTGTAAAATCACAAAAGTTCTGCATGGTCACTCTGCAGGAAGTAATTCCCCTGCTCTCACAGGGGGATTACATGGCAACACTGGACATGAAAGATGCATACTTTCATATTTCAATGTTGCCGGCGCACAGAAAATACCTCCAATTCATGATACAAGACAAACACTATCAATTCAAGGTACTACCCTTCGGCATAGCCTCCGTACCAAGGGTATTTACAAAGGAGACTCTTACGAAACCTGTCTGTCAAATACCCAAAGAACAACAGATCTATTATTCAGTCTGGGGTTCTCCATCAACGAGAAGAAATCCAGCCTAAACCCCAGTCAGGTCAAGCAGTTCCTAGGGGCTCTAATTCGGACAAGGGACGGCCTCCTCTTCCCCTCCAACGAGAGGGTCCAAAACATGTTGTTTCAAATCCCTCAATATGTAGCCATTCGAGAGATGACTGTATGCAAGGCTATGCGACTGTCAGGAATGATGGCGTCCTGTATTTATTTGGTTCCTCACACGTGCTTGTGCCCAATGCAGGCGTGGCTCAACAGCCAGTGGTGTCAGGCCAGCGGACAATGGGACGATCTAGTGGTTCTCACCAGCCCTCGTTCTCTCACTACAGTGGTGGTCGAGGGAGAACCTCTTGAAAAGGAAATCCTTCACCACCCCCGTAGTGGAGGCCATTCTAACTACAGATGCATCTCTCAGAGGGTGGGGAGCTCACCTGCTTCAACAGACAGCGCACGGAGTTTGGTCGTCAGAAATAGCATCCAACCACATACACCTGTTGGAACTGCTAGTGGTGTTCAAAGCGCTGAAAGCTTTTCAAACTCCATTGCAGGGAAAGACGGTCCTGATCCTCACAGACAGCACCACAGCCATGTACTATCTGAAGAAACAGGTGCGCACTCACTCTGCAGTACTGTCCAAAATGTCCCAAACCATTTGGAAGTGGGCCCTCAAGCACAACCTGTTCCTGCTGTCTCGATGTTCGAGGGGAACTAAATCTTCTGGCAGAGGTACTCAGCAGAGACTTCCCACTACCAATAGAGTATGAATGGCGATTACACAAAGACATAGTCTCCAACATTTTCACGGAATGGGGTTTTACAGAGATCGACTTGTTCGCAGCTCTGGTGAACACTCAATGCCAAGATTATGTCTCCAGGTACCCTCAGAATTGCTCCAAGGGGAACGAACTCTGGATAACATGGTCAGGGAAATGTGTTTACGCTTCGCCCCCCCCCCCGCAGCCCCCCCGACTCCCCTTCTCTACAAGATGGTGCACAAGATGCACCAGGAACCAGTCACAATGATATTGGTGGCCCCCATTTGGTCCCGCCAACCCTGGTTTGCTCATCTGATGGAAATGTCTCAATCTCCTCCGATGAAACTGCATTGCCCGTACAACATGTCGCAAGACAAAGGGGAGACACTTCACCCATGCCTGCAGACATTGAACTTAGTGGCCTGGCTCCTGAAGTCATAGGGTTTGGGAACCTGCAACTCCCTCAGAGATGTATGGACATACTAAGGCAGGCTAGAAAACCTAACACTCGATATTGCTATTCCAGTAAGTGGAAGAGTTTTGTCATCTGGTGCAACTCTAAGAGCATCAACCCCATTGATTGCTCTCGTACACATATTGTTTTGTACCTAACTCATTTACTGGACTCAGGCCTGGTCTTTAACACTCTAAAAGTTCACTTAGCTGCTCTTTCAGCCTACACTACATCACAACAAAAGGTGTTGTGATGGAAGATACCAGTTAATAAGGCTTTCATGGAGGGAATAAAGAGAATTCACCCTCCCATTCCTAACCAAGCTGCCGGATGGGACCTGAACGTGGTGTTGACTAGGCTTATGGGGTCTCCCTTCGAGCCCATGCATAAAGCAAGTCTCAAAGATCTCACCTACAAGACTGCCTTTTTAATAGCTATTACTTCCATTAGGAGAGTAAGTGAACTACAAGCGCTCTCAGTTCTAGACCCCTTTGTAACAGTTCAGAGATAAGGTGGTTCTGCGCACTCACCCTAGGCTTACGCCTAAATTCTTTTCAAAGTTCCATGTGAACCAATCCATAGAACTACCAACGTTCTTTCCGAACCCCTCAAACATGGGAGAAAGAAGCCTGCACACACTTGATGTACACAGAGCAGTCATGTTTTACATGGAAATAACTCGACCACTAAGACGCACATTAGTTTTTCGTTTCAGTGGCAGCAGGCAGAGAAGGAGTTCCTGTCTTCCAAATCTACGATCTCTAGGTGGATTGTCAAATGCATCACACTCTGTTTCTCTCTTGCTAAGAGAGAACTGCTCTTAAAGCCTAGAGCACACTCTACTCGGGGCACTGGGGCTTCCATAGCATTCATTGCAAATGTTCCCCTAGAGTCCAGCAACCTGGAGTTCTGTACACACCTTTACAAAACACTATTGCCTAGACACTCATTCTAGGTCTGATTCTCAGGTGGGACAAGCAGTACTAAGACATCTTTTCACTACTGTTCCTTCTCACATCCCACCTCCAACTCCGGATACTGCTTGCGTCTATGCACAGCATGTGATTATAAGCAGATTAACAAGCATCAGAAGACATGCATTACTTAACGTAAAAGCATGTCTGATGATTATCTGCTTAGATTCAAATGCACCCTCCCCGCTCTGATGGAAGGAATATAGACGTCTTACTACTTTCTCTCTTTTCTGTACTCGCTCACGTTAGTCATAGGCTCCCTCACGGCAGAGAAAATACAATCGGAGGGACCTCGGCGCGTGAGGGATTTTGGGTACACTACACGTCACGATAGGGTTAGTGTTAGACACGCCTATGCTGACGTCTCCTCTCGATCCACAAAGGACCAGATGCAATACTCTGCGGTGACCACTGGATGTCGAACTATATGCACAGCATGTGATTCTAAGCAGATGCAATCATCAGAAATGCTTTTACGGTAAGTAATGCATGTCTTATGCCCTGCTATGTGCTGTGATGGGGACCAACAGTGGGAGAGACGGGGATCCCCCCCATGCTGCCCCTGTGCCCAACAGCCACTGGTTTGTGGTCCCACTATGCTCCCTGAGTCACCACCCCCTGTCCCCAGAACCAGCCAAACTAGGCAGAGGACTTTATCACAGTACCCACCTTTCCCAGAGGTCCACACCTATTCTTTCCACCGCACTTCCTTCAGGCAGGAAACTGGTAGGGGTATCTCGTCAATGCCTCTCTGGTTATTACCCAGTTTAGAGCAGCCCATGCGAGGCCCTGGGATAGTGTCAAGCTTCACTGCCTTCGGCATGCAGGTAGTGCACATTACCTGGTGGGGCGGAGCCTGCACCCTTTGGAGGCCTCTATCAGCAACAATGCTCCAGCACCATAACCTCTGGCTAGTGCCTGCACTGCCCTAGCCGGCGTTACCAAAAGGTATGCAAGGCTGTTGAGGCAAAAAAGCTCCCTACCTTGTATGAACCATTGGAGGCATGGGTTGGGGAAACTGCAGACCACAATACAGTCTGGCCTAGGAGCGCACCACTCGGCTGCTAACCTTTTTCCTTCTTTGTCATTCTTTCCATATAATCTCCCCCAATTAATTTCCCTTTATTTCCTGAACCTTTTTATTCCTTTCTCCTCTCCATCCATCAATCACCTCCTGCCTGTTCCTCATGCTCTGACCTGCTTTCCTCACTTTTTCCTTCCCCATGCACCTTCTCCCCTCTTCTTCTCTCCCTCCCTCTGCTCCAATATACTGCTACAATTCATTTTCATCTCTTCCTTTCTCTTTCCCCTTCCCTTTCCTCATCTACCTCCTCATTCCTCTTACTTGGTCTCCCATCTTTTCTCTATCTCCAATCAAAATCTCTCAAGCTTTTCTAGCACTTTCTTTGTGTGCCTCCTTTGCACTCTAAAGTATACATCTTCTTTATATCTTTAACCCCTTCCCCATGGGTCTGTTTCTGGCACCCCCCTTATTGCTAATTTTCCTCTGCCTCCAATCTGTCATTTCTTATTCATTTGCATTCATCCTCCTCTGCAACCTCAGTCTAACTACTCTTCATTTCTGTTTGCCCTACTCCACCCCAATGTTTCTCTTCTATCCAGGGCCCTATGTCCAGCTTTTCCTATTAACTGTGTCCCTGGTCCTTCCCATGCTGCCTCCCACCTCTTCCCACTTCCTTCTTATTGCCACTACCACTTTTGCTCAAATTAAAAATTGTGAACTCTTGAATTGCAAAGTTCTAATCGCATGTGTACAATGGAGCACGGAATTGAAGAGTCCCAAAAAGAATAAAAACTGGCCAACAAATGTTCATTAAGATTCTACCGTTTGCTGATGGAGGAAGTTAAATGGACAGTTGAGAGAGTCCTATATCAGGTGAAATGGTGCTACCAATAGAAACTGGACTGCTTGTGGCACTGCAGTGAGTGGAAAAAAGTTAAAACTGAATAGCCAGTATATACATATATATAATTGTAACTATCCTGGGTGTACTCCAAAGTCAATTGCCTGGTTATTCACTAAGGCAGTTGCAAACAACTAAACATTTTCACAATGAATACAGGGAATAAAACCACACTCTACTGTTGTATTTGAAAAGGTTTCATTATTTAACATGAACAAACATCTGTATTTTCCAAAAACATTGTTCTATTTTACGATCTGTGAATGGCCTTTTTATGCTATAGTTCCTTTTGGCATATTTCTCTGTCTGTGACTACAGTTATTACATTTTTTAATCCATTACATCTTTGAGCTGTTATTTTCAATATCGTCCTTTTCAATATAGAAGAATAGGCCAGTTGAAATGATACCTCCTTGTTAATCTGTCATCTGTTTCCTCCCTTTACCGAAAACTCCCTAAAAGCTAGTTGAGACTGCTTGTGTGTTCTTGTTTTACTGTGATGGTGGCAGTATTGTAGCAATTTCTCTGAGCACCTGTCTTTTGGTTTTGGTGAATATTTGTGGTGATTGCATCACAAAACTGGCAACACCATTGATACAGCGAGTGAGTGAGGGAATGGCAGATCTGAACTAAGAATATCTGGTTGGTTTGGCCACCGGCAATGCCATGGCACGAAACTGCCAAAGCACTAATCCTTTTTCCTCCGCTTCCGTACTGCCCAATGAGATGTTCTCTTTGAGTTGTTGCTCCAATCAGCAGCTTTGTAAGAAGTAAGGTGGTGCCAAGCTTCCCGTTTTGCAGCTGCAGTGATTTTATATTGGGCTATTACAAATGGATTGTGTCCTCCCACTTATTCCTCATCTTTTAATTTATCCAAGTCTGCTTGCAGCTTGCTTGAGAATTTGTTTTCTACATAGGGTCGAGAGTCATGCAGCGTCGAGTCTTGGTCTTTGACGGCCTCTGTAGTGTCCCTCGTGACGTCGACACTGGTAAATGAAGCGCACGTGCTGACCATTACCTCACTTCCATTGTTTCTGCATTGCTGCGTGCTTCGGAGCTACTCGCCTTAGTGTAATTTCAATTGCATTTGTTCCTACTATCAAGTCGATTCGATATTCTTAGAACATGTCCTCGACCCCGAAGATAGGTTTAAAACGGTGTGCAGACTGTGGGGCATAAATGTCCATAACAGACCCTTGCTGTGTCTGTCTGTGGTGTTTGGAGATAGGCCACAATCTATGACTGTCAAGGCCTTGTGGGAAAAGAAGAGGAAACTCGATGCAGGCAAGCCCTCTCCCAAATCCCTGTCCAAAAGAAAGTCGTCCTCCAAATGGAGGGATGCCCCCCTCCTGTGCGCCCCCCTCACCCTCCGAGAGAAAATGTCAAACATCGGAGATGATAGAGGTCAGGTTCACAACGCTAGACGCCTTCAACACCATCGGAGCATTCCGTGCTGCCAAAGACTGTAAAACGAGTTGTTGAACAGACCAAGTCATGTAATCCCCTTCCTTGTCCCCATTTCATCTGGGAAATGGGTTCCATCTTCGAGGAGGATGAAGAGGAGGATCAAGCCCGTTTTGGTTGAGTTTGGAACACCTGTTCCAGAAGAACTTATTTTTCCAGAGTCCAAGATGCAAGATCAAGTTGGAAACCTTAAATAGACAAGCAGCTGGGAGACCTCTCCTGAGACTGATTTTGGGAACCGAGATTACTGGGTATGCTGATCATTTAAATAGATCTGTGATTTGTAAAGTGGCTGAATATCTGGGGGTGGTCTAAACCCGCAGCTACTATCGAGACAGATGACCTTACTAATATTTTAGACAGTGGTCCAGTGAAGGAGGCTGTACTATCTTTTCATGCTGCCTTAAGGGTAGGGGTTATGGAAAATTGTCTGAAGCCAGATTCCATTCACCCTGTAAACAAACGTTTAACAAAGTATGGACCAGATTCGGTGGACCCTCCTTTTCTGAACGGGCATCCTGCACCAGAGAGCCTGGTTGTTCAAGCAGCAACAATTTTGTCTAAGTCTGTAGTTTATCCTTCTACTCCTGCAGACAAAGAAGATGGAAAAGTTGACTCTTTGAGAAAGAGATTGTTTAGTGCAGGAAGCATGGCACTAAAATCGGAAAATGCTAGAAGTGCCTTAGCTAAATACACACACACCCTTTGGGGTGTAGCTGCCCTTGCAGAACATATTCCGGAGGGAGCAGAAGGGGAAGGCTTTTTAAGCATAGTGCAAGATGGAAAAGATGCTATGAGGCAGTCTTTACAGTCCAGCCTGGATACAGTGGATTTATTAAGTAGGTCCATGGCTGCCAGTACTGTTCTTAGGTGCATGTTATGGCACAGAAAATTGTTTTTTTCTGCAGATGTGCGGACACGTTTACTTTACATGCCTTTTGATGGAAAGTTTCTGTTTGGAGAAAAGGCTGACAACAGCCTGGAGAAGCTGCAAGCTTCTAGAGCTGCAGCTAAATCATTAGGGGCGGCAATCGGACACCCTCAACCTTCAGGTCCAGGATGGAGAGGACGTCCTCTTTGTTTCTATTCCTCCGTTTCTAGAGGAAGAGGATAGTTCTCGCAAAGGGGTCAGAGAGCTCCTCGTCCAGGCAGAGGAAGAGGAGGTAGAACTCTCCACGCAACACCCGCAGTTAACCTCAGCTGCAGGTGGAGCAGCAAAATGACTCCACCACCCACAAGTCTGTGGTAGGCGGCAGACTGTCACATCACCCCCGAACTTGGCGAAGCATAAATTCAGACGCATGGGTTCTACAAACGGTAGCTGCCTTCCATTTCTTAAGAAACCTCCTGATTGCCCACCGAAAGCCAGATCGGCCTTGGTTCCAGATCTGCTCCTTCAACAGGAGATGCTCATCCTGTTGGAGAAAGGTACAATAGAGCTGGTACCTGTGGTGGAGAGGAACCAGGGTTGGTACTCTCCCTACTTCCTGGGTCCCAAGAACGACGGAGGAGTGCGACCCATCTTGGACTTGAGATGCTTGAACAAGTTCCTCAGGAAGGACAAGTTGAAGGTGCGAACTCTTTCGTAGATCCTTCAGGCCCTTCGACTCCAGGATTGGTTGGTGTCATTGGACCTTCAGGGTGCTTACTTTCATGTGCCAATCCATCAGAAGCACAGAAAGTACCTGAGATTTGCGGTTTGTGGTTTTCATTATCAGTTTCGGCAGTGGTGGCAGCAGGTCTACCCTTACCTAGACAACTGGTTGATCAGGGCTTATTCACCGGAAAACAGTCTTCACAGTTGCATCTGCTACTACTGCCACTACCTCCACGAGCTGGGCTTATCCCTGAACTTCAAGAAATACCACTTGACAATGTCACAGAAGCTTCAATTTATTGGAGCAGTCCTGGATTCAGCTCTTGGTAAAGCCCAACACCTCTTGGCCTACAAATTCCTAAGGTTGCTCAGCCTTATGCATCCTACATTTTTCTGGTGCCAGAAGCGCATCTGAGAATGAGATCCCTTCAGTGGGCTCTCAGATCCCAGTGGTCTCAATTCTCCGGCAGAATGACAGACCTTATTCAGGTCCCAACAAATATTGCACAGGATCTCCTGTGGTGGGCCAGCCGAGAGAATGTGAAGAGAGGAGAACTCTTTAGACAACCCTGGCCGGAGATGACCGTTGTGACAGACTCCTCCCTCACAGGATGGGGAGCGCACATGAGAGATCTTTCAATAAGTGGACACTGGTCTCGGTCCGAGTCCAGACTCCATATCCACCTTTTATAGCTGACTGCTATCAGAATAGCGCTGATGGCCTTCCTGTCCTCAATACGGAGGAACTGTTTCCTGAAAATGACGGACAATACAGTGGCCATGCACTTCCTCACCAAAAGAGGGGGCATAAGGTTGCTGCCCCTGTGCAGAGAGGCAATGCAACTCTGGTTCTGGGCAGTCAGAGAAGGAATCTCTCTTTTGGCAGTTCATCTTGCCACAGAAAAGAACTCTGAGGCAGACACTACGAGCAGGCAGAGCAGGAGATCTTCACCCTTTGGGGATCCCCTCAAGTGGATCTGCTCACAACCAGTGTCAACCAGAAGTGTGAGCTGATCTGCTCCAGGGAACTTCCGCAAAGAGGATCTCTAGAGGACACATTTCTGGTGGACTGGGAATTTCCACTTCTGTATGTGTTCCCACCAGTCCACGCCATTTCTCACATGATCAGGAGGCTTGGAAAGTTCAGGAAAACCATAATCTCATTCCTCCGGATTGGGCCAGGAGAATGTAGTACCCAGACCTTCTGTAAAGGGCCAACAGCCCTCCAATTCGTCTGGCCCAAAGAGAAGATCTACTCTCGTAAGAGGGAGGCTGCATTCTTCAACCAGAGATCGGGACTCTCAATCTTCACACCTGCTATCTGAAAGGGTGTGCTATAAGGATTGGGACCTTCCAGAAGACATAATGGAGGTGTTACTTTGAACTAGGAAGCCAGCAACTAAATCCATGTACCGCTGCTATTCGACTATGTTTCACAGCTTGTGCAGGGAAAATAAACTTGATCCTTTTACATGTAAACTTCCCCATGTTCTATCTTTCTTGCTACGCTGCAAGTGGCCACAGCGAAGGGCTACTTAGCGGCACTTTCCATCTTTAAGAGCTCTCCGGATGAGGGATCATACTTCAAAGTGCCCATTGCGGTACAATTTCTTAAGGGCCTAACAAAATAATTTGTTTCCACCTACTCCTTTCATTGTGCCATCATGGGACTTCAATCTAGTACTAAGATGTCTTATGGGAGCTCCATTTGAGCCCTTACATACGGGTCCTTTTAAGAATTCTCACTATGAAAAGGGCCTTTTTAGTAGCCATCACAGCTGCCCGCAGGGGGATCTCCAAGCACTGTCTTCTAAACCACCTTTCACATCCTTTTTCAAGGACAAGGTAGTTCTAAGAGTCTGATCATCTTTCCTTCCTCACCTTGCAATATCGTGTTGCCACCTTTTTATGCACCTCCTCATCCATCATAAGAGTAGAAGAGACTTCATTGTCTGGACCCTAAAAGGGTACTATGTTACTACATCACACGGACGGCAAGTGTTTAAGTTGAACAGCTCTTCATTGTTAAGATGGACAAAGATTAGGCTTGGAGGTCACAAAGGAAACAAACTAGATGGATGGTCATGTGCATAACAGAATGCTACTCTTTGGCAGGCAAAGATTTGCCCGAAGATTTGTGGGCACATTCCACTTGAGGGATGGCTGATTCCTCTGCTCTGAAAAGTGGTATCCCAGTGCAGGACGTTTGCAGTGCGGCAACCTAGTCGCCCTTCATACTTTCATTAAATTTTACTGTGTAGATTCTTTATCAGGATTAGGAAGCCACATTTGGCAAAGCTGTCCTCCATAATATAAACAAATAAGTACGTTCTTTGCACCCACCTCCTAAGACAAACTGCTTTGAGAGTCTATCAAAGATTAGGAATATGTGGCAGGACACAATCCATTCAAAGAACAAGTTACTTACCTGTGATAACGTTCTTTCAACTGGATGTTCCTCCCACATATTCCTCATCAGCCCCCCATGCATCTTCTCTTGCTTGCCTGCAATTTCTGTCTCTTGCACCTTCCTTTCTCGCAACGTCAAGATTTTCTCCTTCCTATGACACAGCATGCAATTTAAAGGAGGAAGAAACTAGAACTGAGGTAACGGTCAGCGCACGTGCTTCATATACCAGTGTCAACGTCACGAGGGACGCTACGGAGGCTGTCCAAGACCAAGACTCGACGTTGCACAAAGCTCAAACTATGAAAAAAAAAATCCGAAGCAAGCTGCAAGCAGACCTGGATATATCAAAGATGAGGAATACGTGTGAGGAACATCCAGTCAAAAGAAAGTTACCACGGGTAATTAACTTGTTCTTTGGGCTATTTCGTGGACAATTGAGTTTTTTGGGGCTACTTAGGACAGGGAATCCAGGGGTGGGGGTTTGTCTGCCCCCCCTGCTACTCCCCCCCCCCCCCCCCCCCCGAGGCTGCATTTCTACGACCACCCACCCGACACCCACTCTCTATCCAATTACGTGTACTAGTTGGATTCTGTTTGGGCTACTTTTGACAAGTCCTCCGGAGGCTGCTTTTTTCATGTTTGTTTGCCCACAAAGCACTGCCATCACCCACCGACCCTCCCACCCCCATTCTCTCTACATCCCCCCAACCCTCTCTCTCTACACCCCACCCATTCTTCCTCTCACATTCTCACCTTATTGCTTAGCCTGACCTTCAAACTTTATCGCTCATATTTCCTCTTTCTCATCGATTGCACCCTCTCCCAATTGCTTCTTCCCTTGCTCTATACTCCATCTCATTCTCTTGCACACCTAAATCCCTTGCTGCATCCTCCTTTGAAATTTTGGACTGTTCTCCTTGCACCCTGGAGCCTATGAATGCAAAATGCAAAGAACCACAGTAAACGTCAAAACGATTGGATTTGCTAATGCTTGTTTTAAAAAAAGGGTCTGCCCATGGTATCTTTCTCACCACTGCGGCGGGGTAATACTCCTTTTGACTAAGCACAACTTGTATGACTAAAGTTATGCTTATTGTTAGACCAACTTGACACAAAAGGACCAGGGGGAGGGTCTCATACCTGAGTGTACCCTTATATATTCGCACTTTCGAAGGCTCAGGTTGATCAGTTCTGTTGGGGATATTTACTAAGCTCTTTAATTTTTGGTTTGGTTCGCCCGCTTGTGAGGTACTTGAGTTTTCTTTAAAAACTGCTTCATAGATGAAAACATTTTTTTATTGGGTTTCTCTTATCCACAGGGTGTTTAAAAAGAAGATGCATTAAAATGTATTCCTATTGGATACTTCTGTTTCTTTGTCCTAAGAAATAGTATCCGGTTGTTTCAGATTTTCTTAAGAGTTCAATTCTCCCGTATTTTATTCCCTTTCCTTCTATTCTGGTCTTTATCATTATTTTTCAGAGTCCAGTTTAGAAATTTTAACAGTTCCCATTTTTTCTAGGGGGAATCCTAGATCGGGATGTCTGGCGAGTTTCGAGTTGGTTCTTTACTAGTCTAAGGCTCTTCCTGATATTGAAGCCACAAAAAGCCTAGTGGTTTCAGTGGCATATAGGCCACATTCATCAGGGCTGGGCAGACACTTTAACATTGATGTGTCCACGAGTGGGTGACTGGTCGGATCATGCCAGGGAATCCCACCTGCATTTTGGGGGGGGGGAGACAGAAGGGGAGAGCACCATTGTAGTCATTTGTTAACCTCACACTGGTATATTACAAAGGTGCTGACGTGTGGCAGAATTTAGACATGGTCCTACCTAATTAAAGTGGTCCCCACAGGTATTCGTGTGGTTGGGAAGATTGGATACTGAACTTCCCCAAAAAAAGCATGAATTACTTGTCATGCTCTGGAATCTGAAAAAAGCGTAAAGTATTTCAACTTTTACCAGAGGGGGCAAACAAGATAAATCGCTTTTTACAAGTGGTTAAAAATAGTGCTCAACTAAAGGGGTCACATTGAAATGGCCCCCAGCAAAGTTCGTACAGAAGACTCCAAAATGTATGCCAGACCTAGTCAAAGGCTTTGATGACTACGCGCTGTGCAATTTTTATGTAACCAAACCCTCATCGTTTCTCTTCCACCCCCCCACTTTTTTTTCCCCCCAAATGCAGGTGGGATTCCCTGGCATGATCCGACCAGTCACCCACTCGTGGACACATCAATGTTAAAGTGTCTGCCAAGCCCTGATGAATGTGGCCTATATGCCACTGAAACCGGTAGGCTTTTTGTGGCTTCAATATCAGGAAGAGCCTTAGACTAGTAAAGAACCAACTCGAAACTCGCCGGACATCCTGATCTATGATTCCCCCTAGAAAAAATGGGAACTGTTAAAATTTCTAAACTGGACTCTGAAAAAATAATGATAAAGACCAGAATAGAAGGAAAGAGAATAAAATACGGGAGAATTGAACTCTTAAGAAAATCTGAAACAACCGGATACTATTCCTTAGGGCAAAGAAACAGAAGTATCCAATAGGAATACATTTTAATGTATCTTCTTTTTAAACACCCTGTGGATAAGAGCAACCCAATAAAAACAATTTTTCATCTATGAAGCAGTTTTTAAAGAAAACTCAAGTACCTCACAAGAGGGCGAACCAAACCAAAAATTAAAGAACTTAGTAAATATCCCCAACAGAACTGATCAAACGGAGCCTTCGAATGTGCGAATATTGTTAGACCAAAGCATCTATTTCTCATGTTCAGACCTTTCCATTCGGGACTCTTTTATGAACTAAGAGCAAATAGACTATGCTTTTATAAATTAGCGGGAAGGTTCACTTAACTTTTACAATCCTTGTATTTCGTTTCTAGAAGGTTCAACATGTGTGCGTGTATTTTCATGAAATAACTATTAATGTCCTATTTGAACCTATTGAGTATACGGAAGCGGTGACTGGCGTGTTTGAGCGGATATCTAAATTGTTTATTGGGTTTCAGTTGTGCTTGTGTATTGGATTGTATTAGAAACCAACCCGGTTGCCTCACTCCCTCATCTGCCTGCTTCCTTCTCCTGTATTTCATCCATCTTTGTTTTCTTCGTTCTTATAAACTTCCGTTCTACCTCTTCCACACCCTTACCTCCTTGCTTATGCGTTTCCTTTGCACTCTTACTTGCACCTCTTTTTCCTTTACTGCTTCACTGTCTTTTGCTTCGGCCTGGCCATCTTCTCCACTCTTTCACCCTGCGTTTTTGCCTCCTCCTTTACTTCCACCATTAGCTATCCTCTGCCCCTTCCATTGTTTTCCTCCTTGATTTTCCCGATTCTGTTATACATTTCGTCTTCTCTGTTATCCTTTAGTGACCTTCCTCCCGCCCTACTCTACAAGTACCTCCTTCCTTTAACTAATCCCCTCCCGCCTTTCTTGTAACTTCCACTCCTATATCCTTCCTCGTTCCCCACCTCCTCTGACTATTCTCCTAGGGTGTATCTTTTTTTTGCTCCACCTGTCACTGTAAAGGGATGTGATAATTTACGAGGTGCTGTATAAGGTAATCTGTCTCTAAATTGTACATCGTTGAGGATGGAATAACCTCAAATATATTTTTCTTGCCCAATCTAGAAATGGCATCCTCTCACTATGAGCCAGAGTTTCACTGCACTGAAAGGGTGATGGATCTGGGGTTAGCCGAAGACCATTTTTCACGACCTGAGGTGAGTGTGACAGCTTTTAACACAGCTTGTCTGCCTGTGGGATTAACTACTACCTGTTCGTCCATGGCAAGTAGTAACCTGTTGGGCAATTGCATTCCCTGTCACCTGTCTGTCATCCATTGCACCTCTCTCTAGTCGGTAGCACCCATTTGTGTCATGCAGTGTATACAGCCTCCTGCATTTGTGCAGCATCCACTGCTGACTCCATCTGTCCGCGGCGTCCACTGTTCCAGCTGTCTGTGGCAGCCATTGCCACGGCCTGCCGTCAGAAAAATTAAAGTGAGAACCCCATTTTCTCGACCAGTTTCCGGCAGATTTCCATACAGACCATAAATATATCAGTGGTGTGGAAGAGTAAGTACAAATGGACGGGAAAAAAGGGGGAAAGAAGAGGTGTGGGGCTAAAGGAGGATCTGTGGGATGCAACCCCCAATTAGCAAAAAACTTGTATCTAGAGTAAAGTCTGTAAAAAAAAAAAAAAAAAAAAAAAAAAAAAGGCAATTTGTATTGTTTTCTAGGACTTGGCGTTAATTGCCCGGTCGCACAATTCTGCATCTATGCCCATGATGCCACCTGTGTAGCCCACATAACCCAGTCTCATTGCCTATCCACAGCAATCTCTGTAGTGCACACAACCCAGTGTCACTGCCTATCCATGGCAGCTACTGCTGCCTCTGTGTTCCACAGACCCTAGTGTTCTGCTCTGTCCTTTTGTATATATTTATTTGGGTTTATATAAGGCGAAAGCACTGTACACAAATCTACATGAATGTTAATATAGTAATGGCGTCCACTGCTACCTGTGATAAGCAGAACCTAGTACCAATATCTGTCCACAGCATCCACTGTTTCTAATCTCACTGTGACTTGCCCCTCCATGGAATAATGCGCATCTATATATGGCATGACTTGCTACTTTTCTGTTTACAGCTTACTTTCTTGTCCTGTCTCCATATCTGTGGGAGGTATGGAGAGATGGGAAATGGTGTGACTTCCTTTTCTTGCAGGGTCTTTTCCTGACCTCAGATGTGCAGCAGCTGCGGCAGGCCATTGAGGAGTGCAAGCAAGCAATCCTGGACTTACCAGAACATTCAGAGAGGCAGAAGGATGCTGTGGTCAGACTCATCCACCTTCGACTCAAGCTTCAGGAATTGAAGGTACCTTGTGAACATTAATTCATGAACTTTGAATGTGAAAGTGTGAGCCCTTTGACAAAGTAGGCGTTCGGCAGTGGTGGGAGCATAATGCAGCCATTAACATTGTTTAGCAAGATGTAGATGGAACAATACATTGCCAGAAAGGAATTGGCCAGTATTCACACACAAAGCAACTATGAAAAGTAGGTGGTTATGATTCCTGCAATTGCCGGATTCTTGTTGTGTGGTAATGATGCGTACTGAGCTCGGGGAAGGAGTAGATCACCTTGTGCCCTGTAGAACATCAGTAAAAGAGAAGTGTTTCACTACACGCTAACCACTTGATAATTTGTGAAGAGGAGATGAAAAAGTTCTTAAATGAGAATAAAGAACATCCATTGGAACGTAAATGAATTAAGGTCAACACCTTTCCGTATCCCAACATGTTGTTATAAGTTTCAATGCTCACGTTTATTACTCATGAGAAAACTTGTTTCGCCCTTTAGAGCTCTCTCCAGCAGGGCTCAAGTGGAGTGTACACGCAGGGGGGGGTTGAGGGGGGACGCTCAGTCCACCTACTTCATTCAGAGGGTGGACTCAGTCCCCCCAGCTAAAATGAGAAAACATTGAATGTCCTCTTTGAATTTGTCAATTAAACCCGACCTCTGGGATCGAAATGCAGTTGTCAGGTTTGCAGGCCGGACACTTCACCACTGCACTATATAACCTGATGAAAAATAAAGAATAACTAAAAGGGAAATGTCCCATTTCGGTACTGCAAGTCCCAGGGATAATATTTGTATTGGTTCTTGGAATTTAAAACATGCACACCTTTTAAAGTTTTCAAAAACACTGTTAGAAGAAAATATCCTCTCTTGGTTTTGTGTGTGTGTGTTGATTCTATTTCAATTTGGGCGGTTATGCAAAGCCAATTTAATGAAATGCACATATTTCACCTTGATGTGCTAATTTCTGACGACGTCACATCTCATTGCATTTGTTATGCCCCCACTTTAATTTTTAGGACTTGACCCATGCTCTCCAGACTTAACCGGGGAGTGCTAACATTGCAGTTGTCGATATGGGAGTCAAGTGATTGCAGGACCAAAGACCAGAGACCTCTCGGAAGTCTGTTTGAATGTGTGATTACAGATAACGTACAGAGTGGGGCTAAAATAATAAACTGCTTGGATAGAGGTTGAGAGGGATCTGAGCGGGGGAGGAGAGATGGGCACAGAGGGAGGGATGTGTAGAGGGAACAGGGGCAGTTGGATGGGATAATGGCGGGCATGATGAGAAGGGGGTGTAGCAGATTAAAGAGGAAGGAGAGCAACCAAGAAGCAGGTTATATGAAGTTTGTGATTTGAGCGACCTCAAGTACAGAGTGGTACACTTCATCGCGGCCATAACACCAAAAAACACTTTTTCCCCCCCTTCTTTTTTTAAATTTGGGGTGTGTCCCCTTATAATGCAACCCCATCCCGACTCATTTTAACCCCTTACCCCACTACCCTATATATATGTATGTATATATGTGTGTTTTTTGTGTGTGTGTGTGTTTTTCGCAGTTATGTGCTGCAGTGAAATGTACCACTCTGTTATGTTTGTTTTCAGTAAAATTACTGGTTACCTATATGAAGGGGAGACCTGGGTTAGGAAGACTCTTAAAGGTTGGTGGAGGAGGCATACCCTGGGGCCCAGCTACCTAAGCATTTCCAAACACCTGTTGGTAGACCGAAGAGTACCAGGTCAGGGTACTTTGTAGTATTTATTTATGGAAATTACAGGGAAAGCTATTTTTTTACATTAATTTACAGAGCGGAGTACCAGTGTAAGGCCATATGATGCAGGGGAGGTAGAAATATGAATCTGGGACTAGAACAGTTGAGCATGATATAGGAACAGGTTAGTGGAGGAAGTGTCAAGTAAGGTGATGTGGTGAGGGATAAGTGCTGTGGGGGTGTCGTAGAGAGGTAGTGGGAGAGGAGAAGTGGGAGATCTGGTGGCATAGAATGCTATGAAAGTGGTTCTTCAGAAAGGAGGATCGCTAGGAGGTTGAATTTAAATAGTATAGTCAGAATAGTGCAGAAAGGAAGATCTTTCCATAGTAAGGGAGCGAGGAGGGGAGAGAACTGAAACGAGAGGGAGCACAAGTGGTAGGGAGGTGAGCTGGGGATGATTGTAGGAACCAAAGGGAGAGTAGGCAGGCAGATGGACCGATAGGTGGGGTGGGGCAAGCCTGCGTATAGTTTTGAAGAGGATGAGGATGAGCATGAGTTTATTATTTGCCCTTTGTCTCATAGATAACCAGCCTAACTGACATTGGGCTGCTGTGTTGGAGGTAAAGCGGGGAAGGTTGAACAGTGTCCATACACCAAGGTTCAGGACTTTATTGAGAGGTGAAAAAGCATAGTTAGGAAGTCCAGTAGTCGGATCGAGAGAGAACTAAAGCGGAGCTTGGATGCTTAGTCGTGTTAAAGGGGAGACAATGTCTTATTTTTCTGACATTGAGATTAAGTCTGGCCGTAGTGGCAGATTTGCAGATGAAGAACGAGAAGTTGTGAGCTGGGTCGAAGACGACACCAATGTTGCGAGGAGAAGCAACTAGATTAGGGAAGGTGGTTAGAGCAGAATAGACAAGGACGTAAAGGAAGAGACAGCCCGTTTGGATAGGAAGTAGAGAATGTCCGTCTTCGTGGAGTTGAGCATGAGCGAGTGAAATACTAGCCTGCATTTGATGGGGGAGAGACGGACATTTTTCACGGTAGCTCGTTGGATAAGGGGGGATTGGGGAGAAGATGTGCTGAGTGTCGTCAGCAAGTAGTTGATAGGAGAAGCCATAGGAAGAGATCCGTGTACCAAGAGCAGAGGTATAGAGAGTGAAGCAAAGTGGTCCCAGGCAGACCCATGGGAGCACCAATGGTAAAGAGGGTGAGTGGGGAGGTAAGGCTGTTCCAAGACACCTGGAAGTGTTGAGGGGTGGGATGGGGGGCATATGAATCAAAACAAATGAGTGCCTTGCCCCTGATAGCTAGGAGAGATTGTGTTGATAGGTCAAAATGGTTGATTGTATCTAGGGCAGCAGAAAGGTCGAGAACAATAAGAGTAGATGAACATCTGGCATGATGAGCGGAAAAGATGTAGTTGCTGACATTGAGAAGAGCTGACCGAGTGCAGAGGTTGGAAGCTAGATTGAAGAGGATCCTGAAGGTTGTGTGTGTGCAGGAACTCAGCAAGTCTGTAGAAAACTGCATGCTCTAGGGTTTTGGAATTGTGGGGTTTACAAGAGATGGGATGGAATTTGACAGGTAGGATGTAGGCCAGGTTTCGTATGATTGGGAATGAAAGTAGCTGACTTGTAGGATGATGGAAAGTGGCACTGTCAAGAGAGGGAAGCAAGATATGGAGCAACACTGGGAGCTATGAGTTTACTATGTGCAGGTATAGAGGGTTGATTGGGGCGGCGGGTGGGGGACATGAAGTGTTGGCCCTGAGAAGCACAAGAATGTCATCTGTGTTAGTGGGGGGCAAAGGAAGATGGACAGCAGAGGTGGTGGAGAAAAGTGAGCAGTTGAGGGAGGGGGGAATGGAAGGTAATTTGCAAGGGTATTTTGAACATTGGACATTTTTTAAGCAAAATAGAGAGCAAGAATGATAGCAGTAGAGGAGATGGACAAGGGTTTAGGAGGTAAAGAAATTGAGTTTAGAGATTTTTTGAGGCTCCTAGCTTGAGAGGATTTTGACGAAACGAGAGAGAAGCTCCATTTAGCAGAGTCCAGAGCGGAGGAATAGTTCTGAAGAGCAGTCAGTTAGAGTTGGATATCTGAGGAGTGTCTAGATCTTTGTCAAGTATGAAGATTTTTTTCTCATTGTTTTAAGTGTGCAGATGAAAGGTGTAAACCAAGGCCATGGAGGGGAGTGTTTAGGAGTGAATATAGTGAGGGGGAAGTGAGAGAAGGGAGCGTTAAGAGCAGGTTCAAAGTTAGCGAAGGATTGATCAGTGGATGCAACAGTGAATTTTGCATTGGAGGAGAGTGGTGTAGGTCAGAGAGGCAGATGGGGAATTTGGAGGAGGGAAACTTGTGCTTCTTAACGGAAGTAGTAGGTGGAGAGAGGGTTGGTAGTAGGAGTGGAGATTGAGGCAAAGACAATGAAATGATCAGAAGGAGCGGTGGAGATATTGGAGGCAGAGAATTGAAAGGAGATGAGACTAAGGTCAAGGGAGCTAGCATCTGAATGGGTGGGCACAGAGTGGACAGAAGAGCGACTGATGAAGGAGAAGAGGGCTAAAGTCAGCGGATAGAGGAGTGGCGAGAAGGGGGAGGTTAAAGTCTTCTGTGATGATGAGGTAATGGCTAGGAAGGGAGTCAGTTAGTTTGGAGAGAAGTTCAATAAATTGACCAGCAGGAGCAGGTGGCCGAAGGAAAGATATATGAATACCATAAGCGGCATTATTGTGGCGATAGGGCATTGCGTTGGTTTGCTGACTGGTGTTTTTTCAGTCATTTTCATAAAAAAAATGTATTGAAATATATATATATATATATATATATATATATATATATATATATCGATTTCTTTGAATAAACTGTTGTCGGTTAAACGACATAGAATCGGAGATTGTAACGCTCACCTGATTCTCGCAGAGGCGCCGGTCTTGACTGGGCGACTACCGTATCTTCAAAGGTGATGTGTAGCACCCGGTTGGCTCTTTGGGCTGGACCTCTGTGCACTGTATGCCTGACGTGTAGAGTAAGATGTCTGCAGATAGAAAATATGGGGTTAATGAACTGGGGTTATTGGGGTGTCCCTATCTCTTTCCTCTTCTCCTCTCCTGTAGACCCCCCAAAGGTTAACGCTCTCACCTTAGGTAAGTGAATGCCGAGCTCTCCATCTGCCTCGGGGCAGGGTGCTGTAACCAGTTTCTTCACTGGATAGGTAGCGCAGGCCTCTTGACTTCAGAGGACTGCTGTCCGTCGTTTACTGCACGAACGGTAAGTTTCGAGTCATTCAAATGTCTTTAAAGTCTTTAGTAAAGATGTCTCTTGTTTTGCAGGGTTCCGGCGATGGCGGATGACGGGCTGAAGTGAGTTGAAGATGGAGCCCGTGTGATGAATAGAAGCGCCTGGAAGCACGTAAGTAAGCGCTTGTTGCCTGCTTCACTATGCGCTCTAACTGTCTTTTTATTTTGCAGGTACGAGTTCGGAGCGGCTGCAGGGTGCCGGAATATCCACTGGATTAGATGTGGAAAGGAGTAATGGCACGTGAGTATTAAAGTTCCCCAATGTCTTTAAACGCACCTTGTTTTGTCTTTCAGATGCGGGATGCAGCGCCGAAGAGTTGGTAAACTTTTGTCTTTCAGATGCCGGAATGCTAGCCTGTTCTTTCTTGTCTTTATAGGTGTTGCTGAAGACTGGATTCAGAATGGTAAGCCTTTGCCTTTCAGATGCCGGAATGCTAACCTGTTCTTTCTTGTCTTTATAGGTGTTGCTGAAGACTGGATTCAGGATGGTAAGCCTTTTTCCTTAGGCCCAGGACCGGATGCAGAAGACACGATGAGCGTTCTGCTGCAGAGGTTGCAGAATAACGCAAAGCAAGATTCATCCACCGGGTGTGGTTTAAATAGCCTCCTGTAGTGCTTAGGTGTCTCCTTCCACAGCCACGCCTAAGTAAGAAAAGAGTTCCTGGTAAGAAAAGAGTTCCTGCCTTCCAGAAGAGTTCCAGTGTTCTGAATCTAGGGAGTGGCTCCAGCCCCACCCAACAGGAAAAGTAGTTCCAAACAGAAGAGGATCAGAGGCTCAACTGGCAGGCAAGTAAGCAGCATGGTCTGCTGAAGGTAAGTCCACCCAAGCATTATGAGCCCGGCGCTTCCAGCGCTGGGACTGGGCATATTTATGAGCCTGGTGCCACTGGCGCCAGGACTGGGTCCAAAAGGTCCCAATTGGGACTGGTTGGCACTCGGAACCTGGGTTATGGATCTGCTTCCAAGGGAGTTGGGAAAACCCTGACCTTTTGGAAGCAGAGATCATGACAGTACCCCCCCCTCAAGGCCCCTCCCAAACCAGGCTTCTCCGGGGGTTTTGGCTTGTCAGGAAATGTTCGGTGAAATCTTTTGATTAGGCGAGGAGCGTGGACATATTCAGCAGGTTCCCAGGATCTCTCTTGGGGGCCGTAGCCTTTCCAGTCAATTAGGTAGAATAGTTTAGATTTGGAGATCTTGGAGTCCAGAATGCTTTTGACTTCAAACTCGAGTTCTCCATCCACTAGGATAGGTTTTGGAAATTTGGTTAGTCGGGTTTGAGGTTGCACGGGTTTTAATAGAGAGACGTGGAAGACCGGATGTATCTTCATGTGCGGGGGCAAGTCCAACTTGACCGCTACTGGGTTTACTATGGTAGTGATGGAATAGGGACCAAGGTATCTTGGGTTGAATGTGCGTGGCCCCTTTAGAGATAGATATTTGGTGGATAACCAGACTTGATCCCCTACTTGATAGTGAGGGGCTTCCTTCCGATGTTGATCTGCTCCTTTCTTGTATTGTTCTTTAGCCCTTTGAAGGTGAGAAACAGCTTCCTTAAAGGCTTGGGTGATTGTAGAATGCAGGTAGTCTACTGCTGGTGTTTCAAGATCTTGGAGGGGATCCAACTCCGAGGTTCGAGGGTGACTGCCGTACAAAAGAAAAAACGGGGTTTTCCCAGTTCCCGAATGGACAGAGTTATTGTAGGCATACTCGGCTATCCAAAGGATATCTTTCCAAGTTTTTTCAGTTTGTTGCAGCATGCAGCGTAAATACTGTTCCAGAGTTTGATTGGTCCTCTCGGTTTGTCCGTCGGTCTGAGGGTGGTGACTGGTCTATAGTCTCACATCAATTTGAGCCGACCGACAGCAACTTCGCCAAAAATGAGAAATAAATTGACTACCTCGATCCGAAATTAGAACCGAAGGAAAACCGTGCAGTCGGACGATGTTTTCGAGAAATTCTCGGGCCAGAGTTGCTGCTGTTGGCAAGCCTTTGAGCGGAATGAAATGCGCCATCTTGGAGAATAAGTCCACGATTACTAGAATCGTATTGTATCCGGAGCATGGAGGTAGATCGGTGATGAAGTCCATAGAAAGCGTATGCCAAGGGCGAGGTGGGATGTCAATAGGGCGTAAGAGGCCTGCTGGTCTTTCCTTTTGACTCTTGTTTTGGGCGCATACTCCACAGGACATTATAAAGTCTCTGATATCTTTTTTCCAAGACGGCCACCAGAAGTAGCGCTTGATCTTTTCTGAGGTCTTGGCTATACCGGGATGACCTTCCATTAAAGAGTCGTGATAACAAGAGATTACTTTTTTCTGTAAATCTGTGCTGGGTAGGTATAATCGTTCTTGGAAATACAATAAGTTGTCCTTTACTGCAAAGTCCTTTCCCTGCAGATGCCAATTCTGTATGTCTGCTGGAGTTACAAGTTGCCTGGCTTTATCCTTAACTTCCTCTATGGATTCTGTGGCGATTACACCCAGAATTCTTTGTTCGGGAATGATTGGTACAGGTTTAGGGTTGACCAAGTGTTCTTCCACTCCCATCCGAGAAAGGGCATCGGCTTTACCGTTCTTTGTACCAGGTCGATAGGTAATTATGAAGTCAAACTCGGCAAAGAATAATGCCCAACGGAGTTGTCTAGAGGATTGGGCTTTTGCGGTCTTCAAATATTGCAGGTTTCGGTGATCCGTAATCACAGTAACGGTGTGTCGGGCCCCCAGCAGATAATGCCGCCAAGCCTTAAAGGCAGACTTGATAGCCAGAAGTTCCTTGTCAGTAATCGTGTAATTGATTTCAGGAGGCGAGAATTTGCGGGACCAAAATGCCACGGGATGCAACTAATTGGTTACCGGGTCCTTTTGTGATAGAACTGCCCCCATGGCAAGGCTTGAAGCATCAGTTTCCACGATGTAGGGGAGTTCGGGGCGAGGGTGTTTTAAGATTGGTGCAGAGATAAATTTAGTCTTCAAATCCTGGAAAGCTTGTTCCGCCTCGGTAGACCATTCAAAACGTTTGTTTTTCTTTAACAAGGCAGTGATGGGCTGGACTATTCGAGAGAATTCGGGGATAAACCTGCGGTAAAAGTTAGCGAAGCCTAACATGCTTTGCACACCTTTTACGGAGGATGGTGATGGCCATTTGAGAACTGCATCGACCTTCTTTGAATCCATACGCACTCCGCCAGGTGATAATATGAATCCCAAGAATTCAACTTCAGTCACGTTGAAAACACATTTTTCCAACTTAGCGAAAAGTTTGTGTTGACGCAATCTTTCGAGGACCATTTTCACGTGTTTCCGATGTTCAGATTCCGATGAAGAATAAACAAGGATGTCGTCAATGTAAACAACAACACATACATCTATGAGCTCTCTGAGGACATCGTTCATAAAATATTGAAAGGCGGCCGGGGCATTGCAAAGTCCGAAGGGCATGACCTGATATTCAAATAGCCCATACTTGGTGCGGAAGGCCGTCTTCCATTCATCGCCCTCTTTTACTCGTACCAAGTGGTAAGCTCCTCTAAGATCCAGCTTTGTATATATGCATGCTTTTCTGACTTGGTCCAGGAGTTCAGGGATCAAAGGTAACGGATATCTATTCTTAACGGTGATCTGGTTCAGGGAGCGATAATCGATACAAGTTCTAAGGTCTCCTTCCTTTTTTGGAACGAAGAACAAAGCTGAAGAAGCAGGGGACTTGGAAGGACGAATAAACCCATTTGCCAGGTATTGATCCAGGTATTGTCGAAGGTGAAGGTTCTCAGGCTCGGTGAGGGCATACATTCTACTACAAGGAGGAGTAGATCCAGGTATCAGGTCTATCTGGCAGTCATAAGACCTATGAGGAGGTAGAGAGTTAGCCTGATCCTTCCCGAAAACATCTTGGTATTCTAGGTATTCGGGAGGTAACTGGGGAGTCTCTGAAGAAATTGCGGCCAGTGCAACACCAGGTGGAGGGTGGCAAGTAGAGACACATTCTGGAAACTGGACCGTTCTTGCTCGCCAATCGATCAGAGGATTGTGTTTCTCTAACCAAGGTATTCCTAGAATAATCTGAAACTGAGGGGCCTTGATCACATCGAACACGATCTTCTCATGGTGTCCATCTTGACTTACTAGCGTCACCTCTTGAGTGGTATGCGTTACTGGCCCGGAGGCTATCTCCGTACCATCCACCGTAGTAATGACGTCCTTTACAGCCTTGGGACAAAGAGTTAGATTCATCCTCAAAACCATTTCATGATCCACATAATTGCCGATGGCACCACTGTCGACGTAAGCTTCAATTGCATGTAATCGATCCGGATTATCAGGGCTAATGAGGACCATAGGTATCACGAAATGCGAGGTCACGGAACTGGTTTTCACGCTCGGCAAGAGGACCTCTATTCTTGTCGGGCGAGGTCGTTTCCCTGCTCAGAGTTTGTAACTTTGGTAACTGCAGCTCCTACTGCCTTCTTGGCAGGTTTCACCGGACAGTCTCGAAGAAAGTGCCCTGAGTTTCCGCAATATAGGCATAATTGCAACTGTTTCCTCCTTTCCCGCTCCCTTTGTGTTAGAGGACCTTTCAGACCCCCTATTTGCATGGGTTCCCCGGAGTCTACTCCTTTGGAAGGAGTTGGCGGTTTGGAAAATACTCGAGCATCAAACTTGGAACGATAGGCCTTCCTGTTCTGCAGCCTGTGATCTATTTGAACGACCAAGTCTATATAATCCGAACAGTCTTGTGGGGGATTCACTACTTGGGCTAAAACGTCTTTGAGCTCTCCACGTAGACCTCTATAAAACAGCGTAATCCTTTTGTCCTCAGGCCATTGAGTTTCCACTATTAGTCTATTGAAAGATGCAATATAAGCCAAAAGGTCTTGATTACCCTGTCGCAACGAAAGAAGCTCATTGTCCAAGGCCTGCCCCTGTGAATGTCTTGCGAACAGTTTTTCCATACTAAGCTGAAAGGCTTGAAAATCATGGAGAACCGGATCATCTTGATTAACTAGAGGGATCGACCAGTCTGCCGCATTGCCACTAAGGTACGAAAGTACAAAAGCTACTTTTGCTTGATCAGTTGGAAAGGCTGCTGGCCGGCATAAGAAGTGCAACCGGCACTGATTGATAAATACTGCAAACCTCTTTGGGTCACCAGAAAATCGTTCGGGCGGAGCCAGAGGTACATTCCCAGGTAGGTTGATCTGCACTGGATTCATAGAGGATGTTGAAGGAAGATTTGCCCCTGATGCGGGTAACGGGGTCTGTCCGGCTTGTGACTGTAGCACTTGTCTAGCAAGATTGTCTGTTGTCTCCTTGGAAATAATTAGTTCCCTTCTTAGAGCATTCGTTTCCTGACGAGCTGCATGCACTTCTGCCCTTAGTTCCCCAAGTAACCGGGCTAGGGGGTCAGTATCCAAGGTTTCCATAGCGCCTGGGCGAGAGTTTTGCGGTAGGCTTTGCGTTCTGTAACGCTCACCTGATTCTCGCAGAGGCGCCGGTCTTGACTGGGCGACTACCGTATCTTCAAAGGTGATGTGTAGCACCCGGTTGGCTCTTTGGGCTGGACCTCTGTGCACTGTATGCCTGACGTGTAGAGTAAGATGTCTGCAGATAGAAAATATGGGGTTAATGAACTGGGGTTATTGGGGTGTCCCTATCTCTTTCCTCTTCTCCTCTCCTGTAGACCCCCAAAGGTTAACGCTCTCACCTTAGGTAAGTGAATGCCGAGCTCTCCATCTGCCTCGGGGCAGGGTGCTGTAACCAGTTTCTTCACTGGATAGGTAGCGCAGGCCTCTTGACTTCAGAGGACTGCTGTCCGTCGTTTACTGCACGAACGGTAAGTTTCGAGTCATTCAAATGTCTTTAAAGTCTTTAGTAATGATGTCTCTTGTTTTGCAGGGTTCCGGCGATGGCGGATGACGGGCTGAAGTGAGTTGAAGATGGAGCCCGTGTGATGAATAGAAGCGCCTGGAAGCACGTAAGTAAGCGCTTGTTGCCTGCTTCACTATGCGCTCTAACTGTCTTTTTATTTTGCAGGTACGAGTTCGGAGCGGCTGCAGGGTGCCGGAATATCCACTGGATTAGATGTGGAAAGGAGTAATGGCACGTGAGTATTAAAGTTCCCCAATGTCTTTAAACGCACCTTGTTTTGTCTTTCAGATGCGGGATGCAGCGCCGAAGAGTTGGTAAACTTTTGTCTTTCAGATGCCGGAATGCTAACCTGTTCTTTCTTGTCTTTATAGGTGTTGCTGAAGACTGGATTCAGAATGGTAAGCCTTTGCCTTTCAGATGCCGGAATGCTAACCTGTTCTTTCTTGTCTTTATAGGTGTTGCTGAAGACTGGATTCAGGATGGTAAGCCTTTTTCCTTAGGCCCAGGACCGGATGCAGAAGACACGATGAGCGTTCTGCTGCAGAGGTTGCAGAATAACGCAAAGCAAGATTCATCCACCGGGTGTGGTTTAAATAGCCTCCTGTAGTGCTTAGGTGTCTCCTTCCACAGCCACGCCTAAGTAAGAAAAGAGTTCCTGGTAAGAAAAGAGTTCCTGCCTTCCAGAAGAGTTCCAGTGTTCTGAATCTAGGGAGTGGCTCCAGCCCCACCCAACAGGAAAAGTAGTTCCAAACAGAAGAGGATCAGAGGCTCAACTGGCAGGCAAGTAAGCAGCCTGGTCTGCTGAAGGTAAGTCCACCCAAGCATTATGAGCCCGGCGCTTCCAGCGCTGGGACTGGGCATATTTATGAGCCTGGTGCCACTGGCGCCAGGACTGGGTCCAAAAGGTCCCAATTGGGACTGGTTGGCACTCAGAACCTGGGTTATGGATCTGCTTCCAAGGGAGTTGGGAAAACCCTGACCTTTTTGGAAGCAGAGATCATGACAGAGATCATGTATTTGAAAGAGGGAAATTGTGAGGAGAGGAGGAGTAGAAGAAAGAGTACATTTGGAACAGTACTACACCACCACCACTGCCACTTGGGCAGGGAGAGTGTGTGAAGGTTTAGGCAAGGTCCTGAAGGGAGCAAGGGTTCAGTCTGGGGGAGAAATGCAGGTTTCAGTACGGGTATTGAGGTCCAAAGAGGGAGAATTCGCTGCCTAGCTCAGGATTGTACGGGTATTTGATAGAGCGCGAACAAAGACCAGTCAAGGTGCTAGGTATGAGAGAGAGATGAGCTTATCCACAGGAGAGAGTTTAAAACAAAAAGGTTTTAGGTGTTTACGGAAAGACAGAAATTGAGCAATATTCCGCAACTTGGCTGAGACCATAATTTCACAAAGCCTAGTAGGACCACGATTGTATGTTTACTGTTTTGCTCCTGTTATTTACTCCCCTGTTCCCTCCCCACTTAGTCTTGTGGCGCCTCGAAACACCATTCTGTTGTATAGGCACCTAACAAATGCTCAATAAAAATTAATATATAGACATATATATTATACACACAGTGATCTCAAAGTGAGATCACCTAAACTATACACTTAAAACAGAAGCAAGAGGGCATTACACCAGATGGAGAATATTTGCACGGCTGACTCCTCATATACACCAACTCTGTCACTATATAACGCCCCGGGGGTTCCGAGCACCTTGGAGAGGCAACTGCATGTACATTTCGACAGCTTGGGCATCACACAGCTGGGGACCTATTTAGGAACCAATATAAGCCTGGAACAGTTAAGAGCTGGAGGACCGGTAAAATGGGTTGACCTTATTCCTATATTATAGGCTAAAACTAGCACTGAGGAAACGCATGTGGAACGTCCCAATTGAACCAAGGATGGCCTCGATCATGCGCGCTCTCTACCGGGGTCATTGGCTCACACCTAGTCTCTAACCTATACCATGAAGCACTACAAGATAGGGAACCTAACTCGCCAGCAGCGAGGGATCGGTGGGAAGGGATGTTGGGGACAACACTCACAGATCGGGAGTGGAAGCAAGCATGCCAGTGTTGTGGAAAGAATTAGCACTGACGTTTTGGTGGATAGGTGAACAATTTATTAGTAAAAAGCAAGTATCAGGACAAAAATCAATGACAATACAAGACTTCCACACAAGTGAGAACCCCCCACACCCCATCTCGGAGCACTGTTCTTATACACAAATGAACACATGCATTTCAAAGGAAGGGGTGCACCATACAGGGCAAGAATTCGTACGGAAACAATGTTACAAGAGGGGAACAAAACCACTCTATCCAAGTCTTTGATACCAGCTGCGTTCTTACATGCAAACAGCGTTCTCTGGAAGGACAGCATAAAGTGATGCATTTAGTGGCGCTTAATATACTCCAAGGTTCACACACGGGTGGGCATGCTTACAGTATGACGATTTTGGTCTACTAAAGCCCCTTTTCCTATGGAAGCAGGAGCCTAAAACATACGCCCTATACATTGTAAGTTTTGAGGATAGAATGATTGCACTTTTAGATAAGATTGACACAAACCGAGAAGATCTTCTATCTCGTCCCACGTATGTAAATCACAAGCTGCATGAATACGACTGGCGAGTTGCACTAGACTCAATTGCATCCTACAAGAATTATAAGGAATATGCAATCTTTCTTTCGAAACGGAAAGCCAGATTGTCGTATTTACAGCTTTTTCCTTACAACAAAGCTTATGAGGTTTACCTATGCTTCAGACTGAACCAATATCACCACACTTGAAATAATTAAATCCTCGAACCTCATTACACATCTAGATTCTAAAGAAAACTGTTGTTTTTGATTTAATATAGAGCAAATGGAGTCTTTAAAACATTTAACCTTGTACTGTCTGTACTTTGAAATGAAAAGAAATGTTATTTTGGGCCCCTTTTCATTTAGGGTTTACATCTTGTGCAAGAGAAATGTTATGGAGTAGATTGATGTGGGGCACTAGCCAATCACTAATACTCACTTTGTCTCGCCGTTTGAAACCCATCCTTGATTAATGAACCATAAAAAATTCTCCCACCAACAAAGAATTATCACAAAAACCATGAAATCTACTTCCTAACTAACTTAAAACCTTTTTAAAATTACTTTCTTTTCTGGGAAAGTTTTCATTGAAATTTGTTACTTGATAATCATTTGTATTATAATCTACAATCTGTTTTTATGTCCTTGATTATATGATGACGACTATTACTCATTTTTTGTTTGTATATCGTTATGTTTTATCTATACCTATTTTATCTGCAGTTGTATATCTGTATAAATATTTTATGATGAGTGTATTTTGTACAAAAATCTACAAGGTGTTTTTATGTCCTTGATTGAATATACGATAATAACTATCTCTCAATTTATGTTTGTATATTGTCATGATTTATCTATATCTGTTTTATCTGCAGTTGTACATCTGTTTAAATATTTTATGAAATTGTTGACTGTATTGTGTACAAAAATTGTTGAATGCATCCTGTACGAGAATTTAATCTCTTAAATTTTGTTTTATGTAAACACATCTTTTATGTTGGATGTATTCTAAAATATGTACTTTGAATATTGTTTAAATTTATAAGAAAACCCAAATAGCTTGTTTTTGACGAGTCTACGACTCGTATCCATTATAACATCTTATTTTCTAGTACTGAAAATGTTTATACAGTAATCATTTTAGGTCTTAATTTGAATCTCGCTGATCTTATGCCCTATCAATACCAATCATTGTCTACATTTCTAAAATGAACTGTAATTGAAGTTGAATCAAATATATTGTAAAAGTTTGTCTTCAAACTATAAACAATAATAAAAAAATAAAATTAATAAACATACTTACATGTGCCAAAAGTTACACCCATCGGAAGCGAGAGATGTGTAGGCTAGCATAGCTACACACTAGGCGAAGAGCCTTCATTGCAAAGACTTGTGCAGTGAACCCTAAAGTCTTGCACAAGCAAGGAACAGTTGTTTAAAGATGGCAGTGTGCAGTACCTACTCAATTTTATAATGCAACCGTATACTGTATAGTACATAACTTTTCCAGTCCAAACTTACCACTACACTAGCAAACACAGAAAATATCTCTGAACCAGGGGCACAAGTGATTAATTTCAAGTACCTGCACCAGGCATATTAGACAACACATAAAACCCACATGCACAATTCAGACCTCCCAGACAAGTGCAAGAGGTGTGCAAGGAAATGGGCAGATTTTATGCACTTGGCTTGAGGGGCCGGGGGGGGCGGCTGTGAGGGTGCAGGACTTTTGGAGAGATGTCGGGAATAAAATGTCCAGAATAATGGGTGTGAATTTGAAGGCAGACCCTACATTTTGGTTGTTGGATCTATTCTGGGTAGAGACGCAGGAGGAATAACAATTTTTCAATCTGGCAACAGTGATTGTTAGGTGGAATGTGGCTATGTTCTGGGGGCGGAATGGACACACAGGCTCCAAAGGCAGAAATCTGCCTGAAAGACTTGATCTACTGCCATGATCAGTCAGTGATATATGCTGGGATGCAGCCTCCAGATTGATGGACATCTGGTCTCGCTTGAGAGAATACTTAGCCACAGCAGACAGGAGTGATGCAACAGGACAATGAGAAGCGCATGTGTGGCAGAGGGGAGGGCGTGAGCCCAATAACGAGCAGGAGGGAGGTGAGGTTGATATGGATATCTTAAGCACCCTATGAATTGTAACTGTGGATAGTGTGCCCCCTTAATAATGCTGCCCACCACCCCAAATACACATGTATTGTAACTTTCCATTGGTTGTGATTAACTATACCTGTTATAATTGATAAATGATGAATAAAGGTGTTACAAAAAGTAGTACAATTTCAAGAATAATGAAACAAGTAGAACTTTAAGTGGGTCAATTAAATTAAAACAATATGCTGTATAATTATAAGGCTAATATACCAAAGGGGGAACTCCAGGGTAATGAGCAATCCGGTCAACCCTGGTTACAACCAAATAATACTTGACACAAGGACCGGACGCTGAGGTTCACTCTATTTACAGAGAATCACGGAACAGTGCATATGGTGGTCTCTCTCCACCTCATGGCTTCCTACCTAAAAACGGACTATGCTCTATGAATTCTTGTATTTGACCTTTTTGTAGAACTGCTTTGAGGTTTTATTGTTTAATGTGTGTTGGTCAAGAGCGATTTACGAGTAAATGTAATTTTTGGGTGTCTTAGTAATATAATTGCAGCTGTACGACAGATGAGTGTTAGCATTAAGTGAATGTCTTATCAGTGTTTGTTTTGCGCTTTCTTAACACAATGATCTTTAAATAAAATTGATATTTTTATATGGAGTAAGGGTGAATTGAATTCTTTTTCCCTTCAGAATTGCTATGTTTCATGATTCTCTGTAAATAGAGTTAACCTCAGTGTCCGGTGCTTGTGTCAAGTATAATTATAATGCACCTACAAAGTCTTAGAGGCCCTAAACATTCTTAAGTGGTCGGAAAAAAAGAGTTGATGTTCCAGAAATCCACTTGTCATATTTACAAGAATTTAATGCGTAAAAAGGCCTGGTACAATTCTTATCTGGAGACCTGAATACCACAATTTGCTTTGTGTTCAGTAAGTAGAACTGGACAGAGAAGGCGTCAGAGGATGACAATCTGTGTGATTACCTGGTTGAGCATCATTCTTGTGCCCTTCATGATCAGTCTTTACTCACATTCTGGGTACTTCAGTAGCCTGGATGATGTGTTCGGCTTTGCAGATAACATTAGTCCAGATCACCAGAGACTAGACACTCCAGAAGCTTAAGCAAGCAATTTCGAGGCCATGTAGCAGAACACACCGTCTTGTCCACTCACGTAGGCAGGATTCGATTGAAGCCGACCGCCAAAGGGATGTCCGAGTAAAGACTGATCATGATGGGCACTAGAATGCTCCTCAACCAGGTAGTCGCAGATAGTCGCCCTCTTCCTAGTATTAATACTGATCTGGCCTGCTCCCTCCTGCTCTGATCAGATCAGTCAGTAGGACTGGATACAATGCAAATGGTGGTACCGCACTTCTGAATTAAAGGGTTCAAAATATCTTGAGCAGGTTGTGAAAAATAACAAGGGTTTTTGAAACTGCAGACCAGAGGTACAGAATAGAGTGGTCTCTTGTACCCAGGACGATTCTTCCCTGAAGTCAAGTCTGCATGTGAACAGCTTCAGGGCAGCTTTCATAGTCAAAGGGGTGGTGCCCAGATTTACCCCCAGCCCTGGTGGATATAACTAAGGGAGCAACACTGTTACATGGGTTGTGTGACAGGGTCATGGGTCTGAAGCTAAGGTTGACAGATCTGGCCTCCAGCTGACTCATCCTGCAACGTTTTTCAGCCTGCATGCAAAAGGATCTCTTTGGTGGAGCTCCATGCTACATAAAGTTCTGCAAAAACCATAGGCATCAACCTTCAACCGCTGAGATATCTGGCGTTCCAATCTGCTACCATATGGCAAAGGTATGGTGGGTACTTGATATCCACTATGATGCTCCACTGAAGGTAATGGTGCCAGAAGTACTTGCCAACTGGCACTATACGGAGTTGTGTCCCACCCCAAGTGGTTAATATAGTGGAACACTGAAATATTGTCCTCCATGACCAGAATGCATTCTTCCATGCTATCGCCAGTGAAGGCTATGATTGCATAGGGCCCTGCTCAGTGCTTCATCAAGTTGACACTAAAGTTTAATTTGCTGCGCAACCACTCCCCCCAGAATTCTCACTCTTGAGACCTCTTTACATCAAGTTCCCTATCAGAGCAGCTTGAATCGGACTCTCGCCCAATTACAGGGTGGAACCAAGTATGGCCCACCCGTTCCAGGCTTCCATATGCTCCAACCTCCAGTTGTTTGATCCGTGCCACAGTTTGCAGCGGTGCACCAACTGACTAAGACTTGGAAGATGGGAAATCTTCAACTGCTGCATGACAGATAATGATGTGAGCCTGGAAAGGAAATATGAATAGGGGAGTACACTTACTCTGGCTATCGCCTAAGGAAATTAATTTCTCTGTGACAGCCGACATTTCCCTCCTTATCTCTCACTTTGTGCACAGGCGATTGTAAAACAATCATCACCATGGCTATGCAAAAGTTGAAAAATGTTATATACTGCGTACAGGGCAACCTCCCACATTTGCAAGCTGAACAAGCCCACACCCTGTAATAATGAAACTGCTTCCTATACCAGTTCCAAGAGGAGCAGGGCCTCTTGTGACATGTACCCTACCCTCAGGGCTCCAGGATATCTTGAAGCTGGTTGACTAGTTGGGTGACTAGGTCTTTAAGAAATTTTACTTTCAGCCATTTCAGAATGGAGTGACGGTGGTGATAAGCTTTGAATGATCGTAATAACCCATTGTCTTGCCTTGGAATATAAATGACCCATACTTGGTAGTATGATAATGGTCCATACTTGGTAGTTTAAGAGACTTCTAATTCTATTAGACAAAAAGGCAAGTATTATCTCACCCAATGCTACATGGGTTCAAACGGTTACACAATGCAGATTGTCTTGATTTGCTGTTGTGTGTTCTCACTTTTATGCCATGCCTAAGGCTGATGTTGCCTCTCTGGTGATGATCCTAAGCTAACCGATATTCAGTGGCTGTTTGTCATAGATTGGCGGAATTCTGGGTGCTTGTCTGGTTGGATTTGCATGTGGTTGTAGTGTCATTAGAGGTTATTTCTTCACCCCTGGACGATGGTCAGATTTTGTTTCCTTGTTTTGTTCGTTATGGGTTATCACAAAAAAGAGGAGTAATCTAAAGAAGTAATCTAAGGGTCATGGGGCACAAAGCCACTGAACTGCACTGGAGATTTTTGAAGTTTAGAAAAGTTACTGTGTTGCAGACTTCTTGGGGAAACTACAGGATGCTAATAGCTAGTTGGGGAAATTAAGTTGTTTGTGTCCTTAATAGAATTACAGCTCCCTCATTCCTCTAAATATGGATAATCCTATATAGTGTTGAGTGGTCCTGAAGCAACCTAGAGTGGGCTGGTATGTCTGGCAGCAGATCATGTGCAGTGCTTGGTCCTGAAGCACAGAGGAGCTAAGCAGAGGAGGGAGTGCACATCCAGGATCAGACAACAGCGAGTACCAATTGAAAGTGGAATGAGCTTGCAATGGGTAATAAATTAGCATAGCCATCAGTGGGAAAATCAGTGATGCAAAATAACAATAGCGGTCATCCAGGAGTACACTGATCGGGGTACTGCATGGGTGAATTAAAGTGGAGCGAAATCGCTTCTTCAGTATAGCTCTGCACTGGTAACGATGGGGCATCCAGAATAGTTAAGGTGAGCACATAACAGTGTGGAAAATGGCAGGCAACCACTGAGCGTCTAACAGGTTAAGTCGCAATAAGGCACCAAAGGGTGATTTAGCAGATGGGCACGCTATGGAGGGCATGTCTTGGAGCCCATTCAGGATAGCAGGGTTTACTACAAAGTGTACCTTCAAATGGATTGTGTCCTCACACATATTCCTTCCTCATCTTTGATATATGTATCATCAGCTTTGCTACTTCGGAAAAAGAATTTCCCACACCAGAGGGTGCTGTGCTCGATGTCGTGGCGTTGATGTTCCTTGAGGGCTGCCGTAGGGTGTCTATGTCATCAGCAGTAAAAATAGCTTGAGCCGCCCGTTGGCTTCAGTTCCGTTTTTCCGAAAAGCTTTGCTTCGAGTGTTCAACGGCACGCTTCAGTTTCATCAAAAATGTCTTCATCTTCCGACCCTAATACCCCAAAGTCTGTGTTTAAAAAAAAAATGCCATGACTGCGGGAAGAAGCTGTCTATCACTGACCCCCACCGCGTCTGCCTGTGGTGCTTGGGTTCGAACATTGGACTGATGACTGTAGGTCCTGACAGGCCGTGACAGGAAAAGCTCTCAGGGAGCGCCAATGTAAACTGGCAGCGGGTGGGGGGGTGCTTCAAAAACCTCTTCGAAGAGGGATAACAAGTCCGGGGAGTCTAGGGACTCGGACTGGCACAAAAAGTCAAGTCTCTATCGAGGAGCCGATCAAGACAGTCTTCGCCTTCTTTGAAGAAGAGATACCATAGGTCTCCCTCTTCTTCTTTGTCTGATTCCTCTACAGAGGTTATCGGGTGCAAAACCAAAAATGACACCCCCCCCAAAATGTGACGCTTTCAGGAGTTCAATGTTGCATATATTCGAGAATGTGGCCTCAACCCCCTCGAAGGAGTTATGCAAAGACCATGCCCCGATCGAGCCGTCAGCAGACAGAGGGAGGTCAAAGACTACCAAGGCAAGGTAAAATCGGCAAGTCGCTCTAGGTCCGGCGAGAAATCGTCAAGGGTATAGTCTAGAGAACATAGCCCTTCTCCGATACCTCTTAAAAAGAGCAAACTGTTGACAGAGACAAGCCTATCGGTGCATAAATGGAAGGCAACAGCAAGTAAATCGGCGTTGGTGTCGAGAACTTCGTCAACACCTTATCAACGCCATTGCCTAAGACAGCGTCCACGCCATTAGCGTCAACAACGCCATTGTCAAAGCCAGGGTCTGCGCCTTCGAAGGTTACTTCAACCATTTGGAAGCCTCTGTCCAATACAGAGAAGGCCTATAAGCCTATACCGCAAAAAGACTTCTTCAAATCTATGGACTCCATTTATGAGGAAGAGCAAGCCTCTGAGGAGGATTCTCCCCAATTTGGTTCGGGTTATAGTACCCAAAATGTTCCTGAGGTACTTATTGATCAGGAATCCAAGCTATCGGATCTTTGATTGCCTACAGTCAGCTAGTGGCATAGACACTTTGCCTGATCTCGAATTTGACAATCTGATCTGGCTGAACATGCATACAAGAATATCATGAATAGGGTCATTGAATTTATGGGCTGGAGGAGAAATTCGCCTACCTATGAACAAGACGATATGACGGATATTTTGAATCCGGGCCCTCAGAGACCCAGTATTGCCTTTCATGCAGCCTTTCGGAGGAAGGCCATGACAAACTGGAAAACTCCAGAATCTGGTCCTGCTGTAAATAGGAACTTTGCCAGAAAATGTAGACCTTCTAGCATTGATCCGGACTATTTGACCAAGCACCCTACAAATGAAAGCTTGGTGGTTCAGGCAGCCACATCGACCAGGCAGTCTGCTTACCCCTCTATTCCCCCGGATAGGGACGACAAGAGGGTTGATGCCTTGGCTTGTGTTCAGGCTGTATGGCCTTAAAATTAACTAATGTTACTTGTACCCTTTCAAGATTTACTTACACGCTGTGGGACTGTGTTAGCATGGCGGCTCGGCACGTTCCGGAAGGCGAGGAGAGAGAGGGCTTCCTGGCTTTAGTGAAAGATGGAAAGGAGGCAATGGGACAGTGTCTCCAGTCAGGACTGGACACTGCTGACAGTACCAGCAGGTCCATGGCTTCTAGCATTGTACTACGCAGGTTAGCTTGGTTGAGGAAGTCAGGTTTTGCACCAGATGTGCAAGCCAGATTACTTAATAGGCCCTTTGATGGTTTGAGGTTATTCGGCAGTCAGGCGGATGAGAGTCTGGAGAAGCTGCAGACCTACAATGCGGCGGCTTAGTCACTTTGCGCCTCCATACGTCCACCTCAACAGCAATCCTATTTAGTCTCATCTTCCTGGAGAGGTCGTCCTTTTCGTTTCTATTCCTCATTTGGAAGGGGAAGAGGACAGGCTCGACAAAGGGGACAGAAAAGTTTCCCTTGTGGTGGACGAGGAAAGGGTGCTAGATCCGCTCCAGCAGCGGCAACTGTACCCTCAGCTGCTGCTGCAGCCGCCTCTAAGCCACTTTGAAACCTTGAACCACAAGACCCTGGTGGGAGGCAGAATCTCTCAGCATCTAAACAAATGGTGGGGCATTACTTTAGATGCTTGGGCACTGCAAACGGTAGCCCAAGGTTACTGCCTTCCTTTTCAAAAAAGGGCCTCCAGATCATCCACCGGGAACCAACTCTGTCAAAATTCCCGCTCTGCTCCTTGTGCAGGAAATTTTAACCATGCCAGAGAAAGGTGCAATAGAACATGTACCTTTAGCGGAGAGGAACACTTTCTCATTCCCAAGAAGGACCGAGGAGTGGACCCATCTTGAACTTAAGAAATTTGAACAAATTCCTCAGGAAGGACAAGTTCAAGATGGTAACCCTTTGTCAGATCCTCCAGGCTCTCCAACTCAAGACTGGTTGGTATCATTGGACCTTTAGGATGCTTACTTTCATGTGCCAATTCGTTTCTAGCACAGGAAGTACCTGCGGTTGGCAGTTCTCACTATCAGTTTCAAGTTCTGCCATTTGGGCTGACCTCCGCCCGAGGGTTTTTCACCAAGCTGATGGCGGTAGTGGCAGCAAGTCTCAGGAGAGGGGTTTCACATCTACCCCTACCTGGACGACTTGTTGATCAGGGCCCATTCACCCAAGCAAGCCCAGGAACATCTCGTCATCACCTGCCACTCCCTACACAGACTGGGCTTCTCTCCCTCAATTACAAGAAGTCCCATATGATATCATTCCAAAGACTCCAGTTCATCGGAGTGGTCTTGGATACTTCCTCAGGGAAAGCCTCGCCTCTCGAGGTGAGAGCTCAACACATTCAGCAGATGGCAGTAAAATTCCAGAATGCCCAACATCTTCCGGCCTTTGATTTTTTTGAGGTTGCTCGGTCTCATGGCATCCTGCATTTTCCTGGTGCCAGAGGCCCAATTGAGAATGAGATCCCTTCAATGGGCTCTCCGAACTCAATGGTCCCAATTTTCAGGGAATGTCGGATCAACTGCAAGTTCCGAGCAGAGTTGCTCAAGACCATAGTTGGTGGTCTTGCGAGGACAACATTCTCAAGGGAGAATCTTTTTGGTATCCATGGCCAGAGATAACGGTAGTGACGGGGAGCCCACGCCATCGATCTGACAATCAGCGGTCATTGGTCTCCATCGGAGTCCAAACTACAAATCAACCTTTTGTCGCTGAGGACAATCAGACTAGCGCTGAAGGCCTTTCTGTCCTCTGTACAGGGAAAGAATATCCTGATAATGACAGACAACACAGTGGCCATGTACTACCTCAAAAAGAGGGGAGGTGAAGGGTCACTACCACTGTGCAGAGAGGCAATGCAGCTCTGGTTTTGGGCAATTCAAGAAAGAATCCCTCTGTCGGCAGTTCACCTAGCCGGAGAGCAGAATACAGTGGCAGACGCTCTGAGCAGGCAGCGCACAGTCTCCCATGAGTGGGAACTAGCTCAGGAAGTCCTTCAAGTGATCTTCACCCTTTGGGGACCCCCTCAAGTGGATCTGTTTGCAACCGAGATCGGAAGTGCGAGCAGTATTGCTCAAGGGAATTTCCTCTGAGAGGAGCTCTAGGATACGCGTTCGTAGTGGACTGGGAATTGCTGCTTCTCTACGCATTTCCTCCAGTCCCCGTCATTCCTCACGTGATCAGGAGGTTGAGAAAGTTCAGGAAGCACATGATCCTAATTGCCCCGGATTGGGCCAGGAGGAAGTGGTACCCAGACCTTCTGGACATGTCCATCTGCCCTCCAATACGTCTTCCACAAAGAGAGGATCTTCTCTCGCAGGAGGAAGGTCGGGTTCTCCATCGTGAGGTCAAAACACTCCACCTTCAAGCATGGTTTCTGAGAGGCTGAGATTTAAGTATTGGGACCTCCCGAATGATATAATGGAGATCTTGCTTTCGGCCAGAAGACCAGTAACCAAATCTTTGTACCGGTGTCTTTGGAATAAGTTCAGTAAATGGTACAAAGATAAGAATGTGGATCCATTCCAGTGTGGCAAACCTATAGTGCTTTCTTTAGACAATCTGGGACTGGAGATTGGAACGATAAAAGGATACCTTGCTGTGCTTTCCATTTTCAAGAGCTCCTCTGAAGAGATCTCTTATTTAAAGATACCAGTGATTGTGCAATTTCTAAAAGGTCTCACTAACGTGTACCCTCCAGTCCCTTTTCATGTGCCCGTTTGGGACTTAAGTTTGGTATTAAAATATCTTGCATGCATTCCATTCGAGATATCGCATTCATATCCTCTAAGGCTCCTTACATTAAACAGTCCTTCTAGTGGCTCTATCATCAGCCTGCAGGATGAGTTAATTGCAGGCTCTTTCTTGTAAACCTCCTTACACTGTTTTCAATAAGGATAATCCTTAAAGTCAAACCATCATTCCTGCCTTAGGTAGTCTCTGATTTTCATTTGTATGGAAAGCTAACACTGCCTGCTTTTTATCCTCCCCCTTCTGCCCCCCCCCCATGCAGGAAAGGAAGAAGAAAGACTTCACAGGCTAGACCCAAAAAGGGCTCTAATCTTTATATGTCAAGACGTGCTATATTTAGACAAGACGATCAACTCTTCATTGAGTATACTGGCCACAAATTGGGCCTGACAGTAACTAAACGGACTATGTCCAGATGGATAATTTTAGCAATTGGAGAATGTTAGACTGGGAGGTGAAGAACCACCAGATGGGCTAAGAGCCCATTCCACAAGGGCCATGGCAACTTCTGTGGCTCTGCAAAGGGGTGTCCCGGTAAACGATATCTGTGCAGCGGCCACCTGGTCGTCTATGCATATGTTCATAAAGCATTTCTGTTTGGACTCGACCTCATCGAAAGGAGGTCTTTTTGCAAAGGCTGTTCTTCATACAGTTCATGACTAGATAAATTGGTACTCCCTCCTCCAAATTGTCACTGCTTTGGGAGTCTATCAAAGATGAGAAATATGTGGGAGGACACTATCCATTCGAAGAACAAGTTACTTACCACTGGTAACATTTCTTTCGACTGGATGTTCCTCTGCGTATTCCTCATTGTCCCTCCCATCCTACCCCGCCGTACAATTTACTTGCTTTACACACTGCGTTTTCTGAGAGCTTGCGGTCTTGGGGGTATGCCTGTTCAATCACTCGATTCATGGGAACGAAAAAACTGAACTGAAGCCAACGGGGACAGCTGGAGTTATTTGTACTGCTGATGACGTTGACACCATACAGGAGCCCTCGAGGACCATCAACGCCACGACATCGAGCACCGTGCCCTCTGGTGTGGGAAACATTTTTTCTGAAGCAGCAAAGATGACGATACGTGTATATCCAAGATGAGGAATACGTGGGAGGAACATCCAGTCAAAGGAATGTTACCAGGGGTAAATAACTTGTATATCTGGGCTTATCTCTTGTAGTGCGCCTGAGAAGATAACCACCTTGTATTTTGTTCTGGAGCTTTGTGTTCTGGCAGTCGACTTTGGATATGATGCCTTAAAGTTGGCACCTTAATCTGCAGTCCAGATGAGGAAACCTGCTGCTATTGATCATTCTTGGATTGGGTTGATGTCGTTTGAGCTGTTCACAGGCCCCTGGCCAGGAGGTGGGGCGTACGATTTACGTCTGAGGGGGATGTCTTGTCACTGCTTGGCTTGTCAAAGTTCATGCTTTGCTTCATTTTGGAGTTGGCCCTTCATTGGGAAGGCCCACGCCTGTATGTGAGCATGTTGCATTTAGGTCTGGTGACCATGACTAGAGATGGATATTAATGTGCGGGCACTGGGTAGGCTGAGGTTTATGGAATAATCAGGTGTTTAGTGTTTCCTTAAGGTTAGGGTGGTCCTGGATTGTGCGAATTTCCTTTCGTAATGAGTTCCAGAGGTTGGCTGTGATGTTGGAGAAGGGCAGGATTGTTAAGAGTAATAGTAGGATTGAAATATAGCAGTATTGTTAGAAGTATGTTGTTACTGGATCTTGGAGGTCTCCATTTGGTTTGATTTCCCCCCCCCCCCCCTCAAAACCCCCGCAGGGCATGGTGGGTAATGCAGATCACTTTGAAATGTATTATTTTCCTAACCTGTTGCCAGTGAAGCTTTCTTAGTGCTGCAGTGATGTGGTCTTTCCTATTAGGTCTCAGTAGCAGGCATGTTTGTTTTCGGTATGTTCCGAATTTGTACCACTTTAGAGCGTTGCTTTTGAGACTTGCAGCTTGTATCTCTTGTATCTTTGGGCAGACATACATAGGCATCAATGTCCACCTGCATTTTGCAACAAGCTCTGTGAAAGCAGCCTTTAGAGTAGCAACTATCTAACCTTAAGTGGTCAACGTTCAGTTTCTCAACATTAACCCTAAAAGTCAAATGTTCTGGCCAACAGGGGCGTGCACAAGATGGACGCACTGTGACAGCGGCACTTCTCTCGAGTTTAAAAGGCCCTGGGCCCCCCAAACCTCTATCGGAGAAAACCTCGTAGTGATTATAATTGTTTTTTTATAACACGCTTAATACCAGAGGTCAGTTTCTAGGCGCAAGCCCGGCATTCAAACCTGTGTTGCTATGCGTTGTCTTGCTTCCAAGACAAATGTGTTGCCCCTGAGCTATCCTCCCGGCACTAACCATATGAACGCTCCAAGAATACATAGCCGAGCGGTGGATCTGTGAGGACTGATTGGCCTACGGCAGCCAGGAGAAGGAGGATTCATGTGAATCGATGCCCGATCCCAGTGACTATGAGCAGAGGAAAGCAGTCGAAAAGATACAGAGAGGCATCCGTCCCCAAGACTCCAAATGCCATTGTGGCGGGTTGTCAAATGGTGGGGGTGAGGTGGATCAGAGGCAGGGCAGCCCAGCTTAAAATTCTCCTGGAGCACATGAGGGACGACATTGGCACATACTGGTCATACCATACTTGGAGGATGGGTAGCCCACCCCAAGGAAGTCTGGGACTAGTTGTGGTCACCAGTGAAGATGTATGCAGGATCTTCTCTGTTGTGCGCTAGGGGTTGTGGGGAAGTGGGGTCCTCAATCTACGTGTGTTGGTCGTGTCCACATATACAGATTTACTGAGCTGGATAAACAAGGTGACGGGGGTCCAGCTTGAACTGAATCCACTGCAGATGCTATTAGGGGTTCCCCTGAAGGAGAGCGAAATGCATATATTTCCTAGTGGGAAGCCATGTTTAGGGCGGGGCTACGTGTGGTGGCGCAAAAATCAGCTAACGCCCATCAAGCAGGAATGGCTACATAACGTGTGGGTTATATACTTCATGGCAAAACTTGCATATATACATATATATAGTGCATGAAGATTACGGGAACCTTTGAGGAAGAGTGGAGACAATTTACTGTGAAATGGGGAACCTGGTTATGTGGGGAGGGTGGGGGGGCTATGGAAACCTGTGGGGACTGTCATGAGATGGGAAAACGTACAGGGGAGGGAGGTGCCCACAGCGTGTCGGGGCTTGGCTGTGGGCAGCAATGGGGGGACGGGGGAGGACGTATTAATGTTCCGGTTGGTAATTTTGAAATGTAATGGGTTGATTGTAAACATTTAACGTTTAATAAGATGGTTGAAATGGGGTACAGTAGGTACAGATCGTAGTTTGCGACTTCCCTGAGGGCAAGTTTTCAATTTTCTCCTACGAATTGATAGCATGAAGCAGTGTGATATTTTTGGTTAAGATATCATTTTGGGGGGGCGAAGAGTATTGGTTTAGAAAATTCAATAAAAATGTTTTAAAAGTAAAATGTTTGCAAACCCCGAGTCCGATGCACTCATTTGGACAGCTCAAAACAGCCAAAACCTCATATCCTTAAGCTGAGGACATTGGCAAGCTCTGGGATTTAGGGAAATGATACCATCAATTACTCAGCACAACCACTTACTGTGAGTCTCCTAAAGTGCACGCAGGAGAAATCGAATGTGCTGCTTAGGCATGAAGGAGCTCCGGCAACGCCTCGGCTCTCGAGCAGTTTTTAGAGATTGCCGGCGCTCTGCCCTGGCCTATTTCAAGCCCTGGTGACATTGACATTTGTTGGGGCTTTGAGATAAATAATGTCAGCCTATGTAGTTGACAACGTTAGCAGGAGCTGATTATACTCTGCATCAGTGCATGCCCGAGTACAAAAACATGGGCACATGGTATGGACTGTTTGTAACCTATAGCTCCCCTAATGTTAGCTTTCCAGACGTGTTTGGCTACAACTCCCATGATCCCTCACATTCACCTTTATGGTTAGGACTGATGGGAGTTGTAGTCCAAAACATCTGGACAGCCAAAGCTTGCATACACCAGGACTAAGGAGTTGCTCATTACCAGATGATAGCACATCATCCTGAGGTGCACACCAGTCTGAGGCAAACAGATACTGCCAGACAAGCCAATGCCTTTGAAAAACCGGCCATGAAAGGACAGAATAAGTTGTGTTTCAGGCTGAACTGGTGACTTAAATGTGTTCACTCGACTGGCCTTTAACCTCTTACATGCCACTGCATTCTATTCACCCATAAAATATATCACTAGCCTCACCTCCTGCTCTGTTCAGTTTGCTTTCTTCTTTTTCTTTTTGTCCTTTTATTTCTCTTCTTTACTTGCTTATTTTCTGTTGACTCCATATGTGCCTTTTTGTGCACCCCCTTACTGGCTTTTCTTATCCTCCTTTGACTCCTGCCCCTTATTCTGTTCTCTATTACCCTCTGTTCTCTAGTGCTGTACTTTTTCTTTCCTTTTTGTTCTCTCCAAACTCCTCTTACCATTCCTGGTCTTCATCAGTTCTGCTCTTCTTTTGTTCTCTGCTTTCCTCTTTCTTGTCTCTTCATGCATCTTCTCTTCAGTTATTCTCTCTGAATCACCTTCCTTCTGTTTTTCTTCAAAAGTCTTTGCCCCAGTCTTTTTTGCTGGAACTCTCACCTCTTTAGTTTCTTGTCTGTTTACTCACCGTCTCATGCGAGCCTCTTTTTTTTGTTTTGTTTTTTTTGTTCCCTCTTTCTAACTCCCATCACTTGGCTTGTGTCCTTATTTGCAAACCATTTTCCCTCGCTTCATACACTTCTCCCATCTTATACATTCTCTTGTACTCGCATTCTTTCTTAAGCTCTCCTACCCCTCCTTTATCTCCTTTCTAAAGGAGATTTTTTTAATCTCCTTTAGAAAGGAAGCTCACTGGCTTGCTATTCGTGACAGAATTAAATTGCGGACACTTGTCATTAAGCATAAATGCCTCTCCCTGACAGCACCTCAATATTTATCAGACAAATTTACAAGACAGTGCACCACCAGACCGACCAGATCCCCATATCTGCACCAACTGAACATTCCCAAATTTAACCTGAAAACAGCAGGGGGAGAGAGTTTCCCTGTGCTAGCTGCGAAATGACCTTTTGGTCATTCAGAGCCAAGGTGAAGGTCCTGCTTTCTAATCAGTAATATTATTCCTGCACAGTCTGCCACCTCGGCACCTATATACATATAGCTTGCTATATGCCCTCTCTAACTCCTCCATCTTGTAACATCTGTGTTGTCCCTTGACTTGGACCATCTGTAACCTGGTCTCCTATTGTATTTATTTGTATTTAGTACTGTCACTTGTAATTTCGCTGCATGTGCAACCTTCTTGTCTCAATTCTACATTGTAACCTATGTTGTGCTACAAGTTTAATACGCCCAGTTACCCCAGGGTTTGGCTGCGCTATACAAATAAACTAAACTAAACCCCTTTTCCTTCGCCCAGCTCTCCATTTCCCTTTTACGGTTTTCTCCCCTCGAGTTTCTCCTTACCTGATCTCCCTTTTCTCCTTTCTTTTTCTGTTGCTTTTGTTCGCTATTTAGCATTTTCCTACTGCACCCCCCACTCGTCCTTCATTTACCCTCTTTTTCAGTTCTAATTGGCGTTTATTCTGTGTGTGCCTTCATTAAAGGATCCGAGCGAAGAGGAACCAAATATCCGGATCCTTCTGGAGCATCGTTTCTACAAGGAGAAAAGCAAAAGTGTCAAGCAAACATGTGACAAATGTAATGCCATTATCTGGGGTCTGATCCAAACCTGGTACACGTGCACAGGTAAGGCAACAGTTTTACTCATGTACTTGGACACAACACTGTTAATCAGTACTGCCTCGCTGTGTACAGGTAACTACACGAGATGAGTCTGTTTTGCCCCACAGTAACGAGAAGTAAAGGAAGGGCGTGAAGTGCATGTAAGTTGTTGTTCACTACTTCAAGAGAAGGAATGAGCAGGCAAGTCCTGCTCTCACAAAGGCAATGCCTTCACTTACACATCTCTGCCTGTGCTGTTCTGTATCAGTCTGTGAAACTCGTCTATACAAAAGAATCCTAGTTGTCAGGATTCAACTTGCCTGACCCACAAGTGTGTCCTGCCTGCAGCTGGTAGGTAACAGCTGAATTCGAAACACCCGCAGGGGAAAGTAAAGTAGATAAAATAAAAAACAGATTTCCACTGCTTTACTTCAACTGTGTGGAGATCTGCATTGATGAGAAGGAACAAGAAAACATACGTCGGTCATAGCTAGCACACCTCCTCCCACATTCAAATACATCTCAATGTATTCTAAATACCTGCTTTCCTCTTCCTGATAGCTAGAGGATTGGGCGCTGAAGATCCAAAGTGCAGAACCTTTATGTTTTCTGTAAGCTGCTAGACTGTCTGTCATTCATTTTCCAATACTCAATTGAGATTTCGTTTTGCTTGCATGGGAATGTCTTAAAATTCTTCCCTCATGAGAAACTAACTTGAGTTAAAACTGAAACGATAATAAAGTTACGTTTTTCGCACATCCATACACAGTCTGGTGATTCTTGTAAATATGGAGGTTTGGAATCTCACTGTCCTTTAATCGTTGTCTTTTCCCTGAGTTGTGCTAAACTGAGACGAATTCTAGGATTCCCAGCTCTACGTGCGGTAACGCACACTTCTTTACTGTATTTGCATTCCAAAGAAATAAATGATTATGTAAAAAAGACACTTCTCTCCAGCACTGCGCAGTGTCGCTCGTGGAAACTATATATTGCAAAAGAGTGAGACGCTACGGTTTTCTTTAAAGCAGCGTCTGCCAAATGAAGTAAATGTCTTGCTCAGAATAATAGTGTATGACAAGTCCATTTTGTATTAATAAAAGAAATTCAAAGAGCCAAAAAATGTGATGCACGAGCTATGAGAAAAACATAAATGATTGTAACTGCCAAGGTTAGGGATATTTCTAGCAGACCTTGAAATTCTGGTTGAGCGAGTGCATGGTTTTATGTGCTCACAGAAAGCAAATGGCAACAATTTGTTACACGTTTCTTCAGTCATTGGCTGGTGTGAGTTACAGTATATGTTTCCATATATTGCACAACTTCATTGGACTATTCTAAACATGTGGTAACAGTGACGTCTATGATAGTTGGCTCATATCCAGTGAACTAATCTTCCTTCTCACCCTCCATGATTGGATGGTGAGTGTTAAAACCTGTAACAGGCCTATTTCGTTTTCTATTGGCTACTCCAGGAGGAGTAGATGTGGAGTGAGTAAGCACAGAATTCTCGACAAATCGTAATGTGAGCTGTGACAGTGTGACACAAAATGTTACCATTTTTGTTTCTTCCTAAATGATCTAAGAGGTTGGCACCATAATACTGATCACATTACTAAGAACTGTGTACTATCGTTTCATTTTGCCACTCACTTGATGGAATTGCCTTCCTGTTTCTCATGTTTGCATTTGCCAGACTCTTACGCACTGGGGCCTAACCGCTTACAAACTCTTCTCTTTTACACCGGCGCAGAATGTGTTTGTGTTCACGCAGTGTACATTACCGTAAAATGGTCTTTATTCACTATTGCATTCAGGCGATATGACTTGGGTGTGAGCTGCTATACCAATTTATTAGTTCCTAGGTAATGCTATTATATAGGCAAAGGTGCTTATGCAAGATAAGTTGTCTATATCACTGTTGCATTCTTGCAGTGTGGGTTATTTGCGACTCTCTATATTGTTAAACTAATTTCCGTTTTGAGGTTACACAGCAGAAAATGATGTTCTGTACAACTATTTCTTTTAAGGAGAGAGCGCTGCCGATCCAATTTATCCTGAAGGGGAGGCAGTGTTGTGCTGCGATTGTTTTAGCTCCGGGATCATGCTTCTTAATATTTTACTGCTCAACACTCTGCAACTTGTGACCTTCATTAAGCTACGTTTGATTGTTCTGCCTAGGGACACACGTTGTTATATTTCTTTGGGACATGACTATGGGAACTCTGCAAACCTGATGTAGTCTGACCAATCGGGCCACAGTATCTTGTCCTTAAACCCTGGGGTCTAGTATCATTTTCTGTTGCGCTTCCATGATCTCACTACTGCGACTAAACCCTGGGAATTTATCGTCTCCCCTTGCTTTTATCAATCATAGTGGTGCATTTGGCCCGTAGCTGTGTGAGTGTTGCAACTGGGAATCTGTGCCCTTCGGCGAGGGTCTGACTGCACCTTTCTGCTATGGGATGATGGGGAGATGTTCATGCTTCAAGAACAGCTAACTAAATCTTGAGGCCTCTGTAATGTATTCAGCTAATGTAAAATAAATGGCGATCATGTACTCCTTAGTAGAAAGAATCCTTCTATGGGTTTTCCTGACTAAAGCAAAATTATGCTGATCTGGCTAAGAGGCGCATGGTTATGTTTATTTATAAAAATGCATGTGTATGTGTGTTGTCTAATCAAAGCTTGGCTACTGGTGTCTCATAGGGCCTGTGCAAGGAAGCTTTTACTAGATTAGGCTGCCTGCTTCATCGCAGAACGCTTTTCTCAGTGACTTTCACAACTTATTTTCATCGCTGGTTTGGGATGTTGGATAAATGTGCCCATGTCCATACTCCCCTACAATAGTGTGCACAGAGTTAGCCACCACACTGAATTAAATTTAAATAGTGTTCCACTATTGCGTAGCACAAGGTTCTTAGGTTTACAGCTTTTGTTAGCCATGCATGCGCATTAACATTCCATGAGTGTAGGCTTCCAAAAGATCAGAGTTCCCCTCAGAAATATTGAATAGTTCCAAAACGCCACCTGAGTGACCCGCGAAGATATGTCCATTTGAGCCAAGTCACACATTCCACAACGCCACCTAATAGCACATAAGATATTTATATTTCGAATGGATTGTGTCCTCTCATGTATTCCTCATCTTTGACATGTCATGTCCAGCTTCGGAATTCTTTTTCCGGCTTTGGGCGCTGTCCCGTTTTTCCGCATTAGCACTTGCTTTGAGTGAAATTCAGCATGCCTCTTCTGTGATGTACATTACAAAAATCATCGAAAATATGTCTTCGACTCTGTCAACGCCGAAGTCCGGCTTTAAGAAATGTAGAGATTGTGGCTCGAAAATGTCACTTACTGACCCGCATTGCATCTGCCTGTGGTGCCTCGGGGAGAGCCACGATACCACAGAGTGTTCCAAGTGTCAGTCCATGACAGGAAAGGCCTTGAGGGAACGGAAGGGGAAACTCGGGGTAGGAAAAATTCCCAAAAAGTCACCTACCTGAACTGCTAGGCCCCGGACCGACAAGTCAAGGGAGGTCTCACCTTGGATGAAGAAGGCCAAGCGTTCTAGGTCGAGGATGTCATGATGCCTGCCCCCGGAAGACCAGACCAGGCCCAGCAGCCCCGGAAGCAGGCATCATGCCACTTGGAGCATGCCCAAAAGCCCCAGTAAGGGGCTGTTTGGGTGCAGTCCTGGCGCCTATGGCGCCAGGCTCATAAAGATAGTCAGTCCTGGCGCCATGGGCGCCAGGCTCATTATTGATAACTTACCTGAAGCAGACCATGCTGCATACTCACCTGAGGCAGACCATGCTGCATGAAGACTCAAGCCAAATGAGGCTTAGGAGGGACTATTTTACTGAAGGGACTATTTTGTTACTTGGGTGGGGCTGTGGAAGAATACTTACCTGGGTCTTCTTCCAAGGCTATTTAAACCACGCCCGGACAGCCACACGTGCTTCGCGTTATTCTGCTTGCTGCAGCGTAACGCTCACCTTGTTTTCAGCAGCTCCAGTCTTCAGCCACACCCGCTTCAGTCCTGGGACTCCTGAAACAAGAAGAAAAGAAGGATAAAGGTTAGAACAGGAGTTTTAACTTTAATCCTTACCTGAATCCTTATCCATTTCGCCACGGAACTGAAAGACAGAAGTCTTTGAAGCATCGCTTCGCATTCCTACGGCGCCTCGCTGAACTCACCTGCTTGGCGGTACTTCAGCATTCCATCACGCTCTCTCCATCTCGCGGCCGCCCTCCGACACCTAAGGAGACAAAGACAGCAAGTTGAGCAAGGGGACTCTCTAAGGCTATACAAGCTACCCCCAAGGACTTACCTGATTTACCACGGGAGGTACTCACCTCATCTCGGGTCGGCGCAGTCAACTCTGCTTCATCGCCGTACCCCGGCCCCTAAGGGGAAAACCACAATAGACTTACCTGAATCTTACCAAGTGCCATTTGGAAATCTTCGAGTGGATTAATCGGCAACCTGCAAGGAATCGGACAGAGTGAAGATCAAACATTTGAACTCTTATGAACAATTGGACTTTAGAGTCAATACTGGAACTCACCAATTCCTCTACGCCAGTGAAGTAACTGGTCATCAACGCGCCCCTGCGGTCGACGCAGGATGGAGAGCTCATCCTTCCAGACCATCAGGTGAGACTAAGGAGGGGACTTCAAGAGTGATCTGTGGGAAGACAACAGGAGTTGGGAAGGTGGGTTGACACTCAATTCCACGGGTGGTTAATTCCTCTTCTCCTTTGCAGAAGAATATTCTTGCGAGCCAGACAAACTAGGCTGAGCGGGCCAGTCCAGTCAAGTCATCTCGGCGCTACACGTCACGCTGGTGGAAACAACAGCGGCCCAGTTCCGGTCGACGCCCCCGTGGGAACCAGGTGAGCGTAACAGAGGAGTTGTTCCTACCACTCCTCGTCTTCGAAAAAGTCGAAGAGGAGGCACTGATGGTCCCCTTCGGCTTCATCTGACGATTCCCAGAAAGGGTTGCATGCCCTTCTAAAAATTCAACAGCTGAATGGGAAGCATTCAGGGTTCGGATGTTTAAAATATGTGACAAACATAGCCATGCTCCGACTGTACCTTAGGATGAAGCCAGAAAGGACCTGGTTGAAAATCTGCGCACCATCGAGCCTGGGTAAAAGACTTGATCCCCATCTAGAGCCCTAGAGGCCCCGGTCTGAAAAGACCAAAGATCACAAGAAACATGGTGATAAGTCAAAGTCGAGATCTTCAACGCCGGCAGAGACTTCGACGCCCGCCAGGCCCGAAGTCCTCAATGTCGACATTGATGCCGAAGTGTTTACTGCACATTTGCCAGCCACAACATCGGCACCCAGCGCGCCTCATACATCGACGTTGACAAAGAAAATGTTGACGACTTCCACGTCGAAGCCTGTGGTTACAAAACCAGACCAGGTTTATGCTCCCCTCCCGAAGGACTTTTCCAAGTCCCTTACTTAAATTCTTGAAGAGGAGGAACATTCGGATAATGAGGGAGCACCATATGGGTTACAATACAGTACACCCAATGTACCAGAGAGCTTTATCTCTGAGGAGAGCAGGATGCAAGATTTATATGAAAACTTGCAAACAGCAAGTGGGGTTGACACCTCCCCAGAGCTAGAGTTCAGAAAGCCTGAACCAGGGGAACATGCTGATTCTTCCTATCGTCTGCTTAGGTCAAAGGTGGTTGATTATTTGGGCTGGAATAGGCCTTCACTACCCTACGACCAGGACGACCTAACAGACATTCTGGACAAGGGTCCTCGGACTGATCCCATTTTGCCCTTTCATGTGGCACTTCAAAAAAGGGTGGCCAGGAACTGGGAGACTCCAGAGTCTAATCCGGCAGTCGTCAAGAACCCAACAAAAAAATACTGCCCCTCCAGTAGCGACCCCGACTACCTGTTGAAACACCCCACTCCGGAGAGTCTGGTGGTGCAGGCTGCTAAAGCTACTTCAAAACAGGCAGCGTACCCTACCATCCCTCCTGATGGATGGGCGAGGAAGGGATTTTATGCCGGGAGCATGGCACTGGAGTCTGCCAACTCCAGTTGTGCCCTCGCAAACTTTTCGTACACTCTGTAGGACTGTATCTCCATGGCGAAAGAGCACATTCCTGAAGGGGAAGAAAGGGACGTCTTCTTAGCTATTGTTAAGGACGGCAAAGGGGCCATGTGAGCCTCTTCAATCAGAATTGGATTCTGCAGATAGCATCAGCAGATCGATGGCAACCAGCACTGTCCTGCGCAGATTTGCATGGTTGTGGAAGCCAGGTTTTGCACCTGATGTGCAATCTAGGCTTTTCAACATGCCTTTTGACGGGTCTCATCTTTTTGGCAACAAGACCGATGAGAGCCTTGAGAAGTTGCAGACCTCAAAGACGGCAGCCAAATTTTTAGGCCCTGCTATTAGGCAACCTCGGCCTTTTCGTCCTAGTGGGCAACCTTGGAGGGGTAGATCTTTTCGCTACTGCTCCTCAGTTGGAAGGGCGAGCGGAATGGCCAGTCAAAGGGGCCAAAGAAGATTTCCTCGTGCTGGACGAGGTAGAAATGCAAAGCCAGCTCAAGCAGCAGCTTCCTTACCATCGGCCTCTGCAGCAGCCACCGCAAAACCACTCAGAGGTCTTGAGACATTACTTCAGATGCTTGGGCTTTGGAAACCATAGCCCACAGTTTCTGCCTTCCTTTTATAAGACCACCTCTGGACAATCCACCAGGAAACCACTCTTTGAGGATTCCGGATCCGCTCCTTGACAAGGAAATCTTAACCGTGCTAGAGAAAAGTGCTATAGAACCAATACCTGTAGCGCAGAGGAACAGGGGATGGTACTCCCCATATTTTTTGATCCCCGAAAAAGGACGGAGGCGTGAGACCCATCTTGGGCTTGAGATACTTGAACAGGTTTCTCAGGAAGGACAAGTTCAAGATGGTCACACTTTCTCAGATCCTTCAGGTCCTCCAATTCCAGGATTGGTTGGTGTCTTTGGACCTTCGGGATGCTTATTTTCATGTGCCAGCCCATCTCAAGCACAGAAAATACCTGAGGTTCGCGGTTGGCGGTTCTCATTTTCAGTTTTGAGTTCTGCCATTCGGGCTGACCTCTGGCCTGAGGGTTTTCATCAAACTGATATCGGTAGTGGCAGCGAATCTCACGAGAGGGGGGAATTCACGTCTACCCCTAACTGGACGATTTACTGATCAGGGCGCATTTTCCCGACCAAGCTCTGGATAAAATCAGTCACCTGCCACTCCCTTTACAGACGGGCTTCGCCCTCAATCACAAGAAGTTTCATGACACCTTCCAAAAGCTCCAGTACATCAGAGCTGTAATAACCACATCCTTGGGAAAGAGCTCGTCACCCGAGTTCAGGGCTCAAGAAATTCATCGGATGGTTACCAGATTTCAGTGTGCCCAGAATCTACCGCCCTTTGACTTTTTGAGGTTGCTCAGCATCATGGCATCCTGCATTTTTCTGGTGCCGGAGGCCTGTTTGAGAATGAGATCCTTTCAATGGGCTCGAAGGACTCGATGGTCCCAGTTTTCAGGAAAAAATGTAACACCAACTTCAGATCCCATCCAGGGTCTCACAGGATCGTCTGTGGTGGGCCTGCGAGGACAATACCCTGAAAGGAGAACCCTTTTGGCAACCATGGCCGGAGATAATCATAGTGACAGATGCCTCACTCACGAGGTGAGGCGCCCATGCCAACGATCTGATGGTCGGAGGTAGTTGGTCTCCATCGGAGTCCAAACTACACATTAATCTTTTGGAGCTGAGGGCAATCGGACTAGCACTGAAGGCCTTCCTGCCCTCTGTCTGGGGAAAGAATGTCCTGATAATGACGACAACACAGTGGCCATGCACTACCTCAACAAGAGAGTAGGCGTAGGGTCACTACCACTGTGCAGAGAGGCAATGCATCTCTGGTACTGGGCAATTCAAGAAGGAATCTCCCTATGGGCAGTTCACCTAGCCGGAGAGGAGAACACGGTGGCGGACGCTTTGAGCAGGCAGAGCAGTCTCTCACTAGTGGGAACTAGGTCAGGAAGTCCCTCAAGAGATCTTCACCCTTTGGGGAACCCCTCAAGTGGATCTGTTCACGACAGGTGTCAACCGGAAGTGGGAACTGTACTGCTCCAGGGAATTTCCCCCAAGAGGAGCTCTAAGAGACGCGTTCGTGGTGGACTGGGAGTTTCCACTCCTATACGTGTTTCCTCCGATCGCCGGCATTCCGCATGTAATCAGGAGGTTGAGAAGGTTCGGTAAACACATGATCCTAATTGGGCCAGGAGAACGTGGTACCCAGACCTTCTGGACATGTCCATCTGTCCTCCGATGCGTCTTCCACAAACAGAGGACCTTCTCTCTCAAGAGGAGGGTCAGGTTCCTCATCCAGAGGTCAAAACTCTCAACCTTCACGCTTGGTTTCTGAAAGACAGAGATACAAGGATTGGGACCTCCCGGATGGCGTGATGGAGGTGTTGCTCTCGGTCAGAAGACCAGCAACAAAATCCTTGTGCCGTTAAAATACGTTTTACAACTGGTGCAAGGAAAAGAATGTTGATCCTTTTCTATGAAAGACTCTGGATGTTTTATCCTTTCTTCTATCCTTGGCTAATTTGGCCCATCAAATTGGTACCATCAAAGGCTACTTGGCAGCACTATCCATCTTTAAGTGCTCATCAGAGGAATGCTCTTATTTCAAAATACCACTGATGACTCGTTCCTAAAGGGGTTCACTAATGTGTTCCCTTAATCTCCTTTCCAGGTTCTGTTTTGAGAACTAAATCTGGTTTTGAAATTCTTGATATGTGCTCCATTTGAACCTTTGCACACATGTCTGCTAAGGTTGATGACCTTTAAAACAATCCTATTGATAGCTTGAACATCAGCCCGTAGAGTGTGCGAGTTGCAGGCACTTTCATCCAAGCCACCCTTTACTGTCTTCCACAAGGACAGGGTTGTTTTGGAGGTCAAACCCTCCTTTTTGCCAAAAGGCGTTTGTTTTGGACTTTCATTTGAGTCCGAAAATCGGTCTGCCTTCCTTCTATGCTCCACCTCATCCTGGTAAGGAAGAGGAAAGACGCCATAGGTTGGACCCTAGGAGAGCGCTAAGCTTTTACATCTCTAGAATGTCTAAATTGGGAGTTGATTATCAACTTTTTGTCAGATACACAGGACACAAGCTAGGTCAGGCTGTTTCCAAACAGACCTTGTCTAGATTGATAATTATCACAATTTCAGAATGCTACAGACTAGCAGGTTCCGACCCTCCTGAAGGTTTGAGAGCTCATTCCACCAGGGTTATGGCTACATCTACAGCCCTTCAAAGGGGTGTTCCAATTAGAAACATCTGTGAAGCTGCAACATGGTCTTCCATCCACACGTCTACAAAACATTACTGTCTTGATGCTACCCATGCTCAGGATGGTACGTTTGGCAAAGCAGTACTTTGCTCTGCTCGAAAATTTTAAATTGTTATTCTACTCCCTCCTCTAAACATAATACTGCTTTGGGAGTCTGTCAAAGATTAGTAATATGTAGGAGGAAACAATCCATTCGAAGAACAAGTTACTTACCCCTGGTAACGGTAACGTTCTTTTGACTGGATGTTCCTCCCACGTATTCCTCATCGCCCACCCAACCTACCCCTCTGTAGAATTTCCCATCCTATTACAGCTTCCGTTCCACCAAGGCTGAGTACTGTCATGCTTGTATTTATGGGCATCTCTGCTGCAAGAGGAGAGGAAAAACAGAACTGAGGCCAACGGGCGCTGCGCAAGCTATATATACCCTTCGATGACATCACCCTCAACGGAGGCCTTAGAGGGACATCGACTCAACACCATCGAGGCACAGCACCCTCTGCCAAAAAGAAATGTCCAAAGCAGCTGAAGCTGGACATTACATGTCAAAGATGAGGAATACATTGGAGGAACATCCAGTCAAAAGAACGTTACCAGGTGTAAGTAACTTGTTCATCTATCTCTCTCTCTCAGGGCCTGCAGTAGCGGCCCTGTAGTTATGGTTAAGTTGCTCAATTCATAGAGCATTTTTTGGCCAGCTTATAACTTTGACCCACCCCCTCACCCCCACCAGCCGAATTCTAACAAACATTTGCTAAAAAAGTGTACGGCCCCCTCAAATTGATTCTGAGATGTTCGGTGCGGTTTCGTAAAGTGGGTTAAAGTTATAGGGGGTCCCAAAATGTGTCAAAATCCTCAGACGCAAAGGAAAAAAGGCTTGCTCACGCCTACAGCCCAACCCGATGGATGGATTTTCACCAAATTTGCCCCTTGGTCCTGAAAGCGTGCTTTTGTAAGTTTGGTATAAATCTATCAAGAAGCTTTTATTTTTTTTTTTTTAAACGTCCAAAAAGTAGATTTCAAAAAAAGAATGAGTGATATCTGGGTCTGGTCCACGGACTCCCCGATTCGGTCCGTGGACACCCCTCCAATGGACCAATCCAGGTCTGGCGTGATGTGGTGAAAAGCGTGAGGTGCATCATAATCGCCATGTTGGTTGTGCGGACAGCAGTCAGTGTCCGCGGATAGTGCAGTGGGGGAAAAGTCTGCAAAACACATTTGGGGTTATTTGGTGGTTGAAAGAGGGTCTGGAAAGGGTGCTGATAGAATATAGTTGATATACAGCTGTCTTTATAGGTAAAAAATGTGGGTGCAGGTTCTGCCGAGTCCAGACATTGCGGTAGTCCACGGACAGCGCTGTGAACAAACCATTTGGAAAACAAATTTGGGGTTATTTGATGGCTGAAAGAGGGCGTGTAAAGGGTAGGGGAGTGGAATAAAGACATGGAGCTGTTTTTATAGGTAAAAAAAAGGGTTTGCAGGTGCCACAGAGTCTGTGGTTAATTTTGGTTTCTGTTGACATAATTTCAATTGCAGGTGGTTGAGGGTGTGTTTTGTTATTTGAAAGTATATGGAATGTACTTGTATGGTTTAATTATATTGAGGGGTTGTGGCCAGTGACCAGATTCTTGCCCATGCCCCCAAGAATGTGGCCACTGGCCACACAGACTATAGCAATGTGTATAGCAATTATAGGTACTGTAGAGGGAAAGTATACTGTATTTGTAATATGATGGAATGATTATAAGTGTGTATGGTATTCATGATTGTAGTAGAATTAAGGACAGTGCATCTTGATGTCTCCTCCGCCTTTCACACGGTCAACAATTGTATCCTCATTAAACGGTTACACGATACCAATTAGCATCATGGACCGGGCACTGGACTGGCTGGTTTGTTTTCCTCACTAACCGCCCTTCTCAGCTGCAACTGGGCTGTTTGTACTCCACCACCTCACTATGTACTTGCAGAGTATCCCAGAGTTTTTTCCTATGAGTGTGGCTGTTGCATATCTATTTTATCCCTCTGGCTCACCTGATGTCTTTCTTTTGTTTTAATTTCCAGTGTTACACACAGCTTTCCTTAAACTTCCCTGAACTAATTTGTTCTCCACGTTTTTTTCCTCCACTGATTGTGTGATCTCCATTGAGGCATTGTGTGCGGCTAACAATGTCTGTCTGAATGCCAGTAAAACAGTGATCGTTCTTATTGCAACGCTTGTGCCCTGTTTTTCTCATACCCTCTGGCCTCTGTTTTGGGCCCTTTAATCTAACCATCCTGTGAGGCCAAAAACCTTGGGGTCATCTTCAAGTCCTCTCCCCTTTGCTACTTACATTTTGGAGTTTTAAAATATATATGTTTTAAAGCCCATGCTTTCAGCTTGACCACCCTACAGGCATTGTTTTGTTCCTGACTTTCCCCAGAAACTCAACGCATGTAGAGCTTTTGGTCATGTGTAGGCTGGAATACTGTAACAGCCTCTTCCTTAACCTCCTACTTTGTTGTCTGTGCCCCTTTTTGGCTAATCTAGAATGGGGCTGCAAGACGTATCCTTGGCCTCAAGCCCAGGGATCGTATTGGCTCCTGCTAATTGCAAGGAATACAATATGTCCAACTTTGTTTCCCTAAATACTGCCCACCTAGAGTAACTCTTATACTGTGCTTGTCAAACGCTTTTTGAAACTGATTGGGAAGCATGTCTGTCTTCGCTGGGTGCATCTCTTTCTAACCGCTTCTTGCGCCTCTTATACTTGAGCTGGACTTCATTAAGTTCTCGAAACTTCTGAAAATTCTCTTTTTGTGTTCCTGTTTTACTTAATCCCTTCCCCGCCAACTTACACCACTGCCACTGAGACTGGTGGCCTGGTGCCTCATGAACCTCACCGGTTCCAGGACCTACATCTAGTCTGCACCTTGCGGGGCTACTGCCTGGCGACTGTGTACCACACCCTTGGGACTTCTGTGCCCCAGCAGGTAACTAATAGCCTCCAGCTTTGGCATCCTTTGCCACTTTTTTCTGGGCTCATATGCGCATTTGGCAATTCCTACTCCTCTTTCCATTCATGCACTTTTTTTTAACTGCAGAATGCATATGTGCATTTATAGCAGCAGTGTGTACAATTTCTTGGAATAAGCAAGGGAAATACATATGCAAAAGATTTGTAAAACATTTCGAAGTGGCAGTTGTGTGGAAGTTTAGTATGTTTATGGGGTTATATATATATATATATATATATATATATATATAGAGTTTTTGGAACTGATTGGTAGATATATGTGTGATGTTTCAAAGCAGGCAATGAGAGTGTGTTACAAACATAACAGTAAAAAGGGTAGAAGGTCTGTTTTGTGCAATGGTGTGCACGTGCAATCCAGGATTTTAATAATGCATGGCCTATAGAGGGGACTGCAGAGGCCACAGATAGTTATAAAGGACCATGGATTGTGGTCTTTATTGTATGCTAGAGAAAAGTATTTGAGACAAAAATGTGTTTCTGTGTTTTTTTTCTTTTTTTCTAACATACAATTGTCCATTATTTACATTAGCATTAGTTTAGAATGCTAATGGGAATTTTGGAGTATCTTATTGAGTCTAACTACTTTACTGAAAAATGTAAAGTAGATGGACTCTAATCTTATTTTTTTTACTTCTATTTTTAAACTGTGAAAGGTGGTTCCTAAAGGAACCTTTTATTGTGTTTTTTGATTTTGTTTATTTTGTATTTTTTTGCAGGAGAGGTTAGGAAGGAAGGTGTGGGAGGGAAATAAGGGCAGGGACACCAACCACAGATGCAGAGGGGCAGGTGGACAGGGGAAGAAGTTGGGTGTGTGTTTTAAGGTACGGGGCAGTGTTTCTCATGCTCCTTGATTACAGCCTTGTAAGCGCTTCAAATCTGCTTCCCCCCTGCAGAGAGGTGTGTTGCAGTATATACACGGTACTGTTGTCTTGGAAAGATATGGATCAACAACTTCTTTTATGGATTGTAAGATGCTGGTGGGATGCAAACGCAGTTTTTAACTGTTCGTGAAACGCTGTCCCCTTCTCGAACACGTTATGCCGCGTGTGGTCACGTGCCACTGGCCGGAAAGTCTGCTATGACGTCAGACGTTCGCGAACGTCAGCGAGCATAAACACAGTGGTAAAAGTTGCAAACACTTTATGGAAGTGTTTAAAAATGTTGGTAGGTGGTGGGGAATTGCACAGTTCTGAGGTCAAACTTTCTACTTCGGTCGAAAATGCTGCTATATTGAGGGCAAGTATTATACTGGGAAGTTGTAGCAACTTAGGGTGCACTGGTAAAAACCCATGAAATTCAGTGACAAACTTTATTAAAGGGACATTATGGTTACAAGTAAAACCGAAAACCCACAGAAATTTGCCAGTTATGGTTAGCTAAGCAATGACATTTGTGATTTCATCTTTGATGTCCTGGGTGTTAGTCCTAGCAGTGCACGGTGGTGGTGCGAGTTATGGTTGCTTAGCTTACCATAACTGGCGAATTTCTAGGGTTTTTCGGTTTTACTTGTAACCATTACGTCCCTTTTAACCAAGTGTTTTCACTGAGAATATAATGTATAAAAATATTCGGGCGGTGGTCGCCGCCCTATAGTTAAGGTGAGTCGGATAGGGACCACTCAAAATTCCATTGTTACTAACTTTTGATTCGAATAACAGATGTGGCCGAAATTCCAAAAGTGATTAAATGTCTATGCCCCCCCCAGACTACAAAGTTGCATATAGATTTGTTATTAAGCGTCAAATAAGTTATTTCTTTCTCCAAAAGTGCAGCCTACTGCCCATTCATTTTCCCATAGACAAAAAAGGTCAATTTTTGCCAAAACGCACAGCCTAAACCGCTGGATGGATTTGGACCATGTCCGAAACGACTTGGGCACGAAGCGTTGACTCTCGATCCATGCATGGTTTGGGGTTATTCTGTGCCTGTCATGGGTATCGGGCAGGTAGTTGGGGCAAGATGGGTGGAGGCTTGGCGGACCTGCCATAGGCACACAAAGAACCCATAGCAGATCCCTCCTTTCATTCCTTCCTAGTGTTTGTAGTAACTTTCTGGTTACCACTTCCTGTTGCCAAACAGGAAGTGCATGATAATCATGAGCTCTCTAGTGTTTGGGTGTGGCTGGCTATATAAACCACAGCCAAGATTCTTCCAGTGCTTTGTGTTGCTTACTATGAGCTGTATCGGCAACACACTTGCCGTGCTCTGGATCATCCTGCTTCTGCTTACCTGCTCCGGATCATCCTGCTTCTGCTTACCTGCTCCGGATCATCCTGCTTCTGCTTACCTGCTCCGGATCATCCTGCTTCTGCTTACCTACTGTGGAACATCCTGCTTCTGCTTACCCGCTCCGGATCATTCAGCTTCAGCTTACCTGCTCCGGAAGAACCTCCGTTCTTCCTGCAACTGCTTTGTGTTATGAACGGCGCATCAGATTTTTCCTCAACTATGTCCTCATCATTTATTCCCACCACACCCAAGAAAGGGTTAAAAAAATGTCAGAAGTGTGGTAGGAAAATGTCAATAACGGACCCCCATCGGAATTGCCTCTGGTGGCTCAGTCCAGACCATCGGGTTGACGGGTGCGGTTCCTGTCAGGCCATGTCCAATAAGGCTCTTAGGGAACGTAGAGGTAAGCTGGCGGGGGTGGGGGGACTTAGAAGTCTTCAAAAAGACAAAAGGATTCGGTTGAATCCAGTTGAAAATTTCGTCATGAGTCGAGGAGGTCAAGATCAAAGAGTCGCTCAGGGAAATCCTCCTAGTCTTTGACTAAAAAGTCAAAAATGTGACGTTACAGGTCTTCTTCCTCCTCGTCCTCCTCTGAAAGGAGAATAATGTATCCATCAAAGCAGGCTTCCCCAGAAAAATGAGAGGCCTTCAGGGCTTCGATGCTTAAAATATTCAAGCAAGCGGCCCAGACCCCCTTGAAGTTGCCGATTGGTGATCATGCCTCTACCCAAGTTCTAGAGGAAAATCAAGATCTAAACACATGAGAGTTGAAAATGAGTCGAGTGTTTTCAAGGGAAAGTTCCCCGACGCCTCGTACTAAGTCAAAACCTCCGGTGCATAAATCGGGGTTAGTGGAATCGACATCGAAGTTGAAACCAAAACTCGACTCGACACAGTCGACGACCATAGCATCAAAATCGTCGACGAAAATGGCGTCGACACCTTTGGCTGTATCACAGGCTTCTTCGACAGCATCAAAGCCAGCGTCGTCTTTATCGACACCTTTATCGAGGACTTCTTTGATTCCAAGACCCAAGTCGACGCCATTATCCATACCTAGATCTATTCCACCTTCTTTACCTGTAAAAGCTTTCCATCCTCAACCTAGGCAGGAATGTTTCAGATCCATGTCATCCATTTTTGAAGAACACTCCTCTGAAGAGGATGTCACTTCAGCTGGAGTTAGGTTTGGAGCCACAGAGGTCCCTGAAGAGCTAGTGGACCCAAATTCTAAAATAACAGATCTGTACGACTGTCTCCAAAATGCCAGTGGCTTAGACACTTCATCTGAAGTGGAGTTTGAAAAACCAGAACCTACAGATCATGCTGATCCTAGGTATAGGAATCTTATGGGAAGGGCCATTGATTTTATGGGTTGGAAGGCAGCTTCCCCAGATTTCGACCAGGATGACATGACTGACATCCTGAGTGAAGGTCCTTTAAAAGATCCTGTTCTTCCATTCCATAAGGCACTGGAAAAAAGGGTGATGGTAAATTGGAATACTCCTGATTATATTTCAGCAGTAAACAAGAAACTTCTACCAAAATATAGGCCATCTTTATCAGATCCAGAATATTTATCTAAACATCTCTCCCCTGAAAGTTTAGTGGTTCAAGCTGCAACCTCCACTAGGCAATCAGCTTACCCATCAATACCACCAGACAGGGATGATAAAGTTGATGCTTGGGCCCGGAAAGTTTTTTTTCTTCAGGCAACATGGCCCTTATATCGACTGTCACTTGCACATTTGTAAGATTTACTTATACCCTGTGGCTCTGCATGTCATCAGCGGCTGAACGCATCCCGGAAGGTGAGGAACGGGATGGTTTCCTGGCTATAGTAAAAGATGGTAAAGAGGCCCTTCGGTCAGGACTGGACACTGCGGATAGCGTAAGCAGGTCCATGGCATCTAGCGCGGTCCTACGCAGGTTTGCATGGCTAAGGAAATCTGGCTTTGCACCAAATGTGCAATCTAGATTACTTAATATGCCCTTTGACGGCTTGAGGTTGTTTGGCAGCAAGGCGGACGAGAGCTTAGAGAAGCTGCAAACCTCAAAAGCGGCAGCAAAATCACTTAGTGCCGCTATAAGGCAACCTCAACAACACTCTTACGCTGGCTGATCTTCTTGGATGAGTCGCCCTTTTTGCTTCTATTCCTCTTTTGGAAAACGGAGGGAGCAGGCCAGTCGGAGAGGCCAACAAATAAAACCCTTTTGTGGTGGAAAAGGAAGAGGTGCTAGATCAGCCACAGCAGCGGCTAATAACTCCTCAGCCACTGCTGCAGCCGCTGCAAAGCCGCTTTGAGGTCTTCACCCACAAGACCCCGGTGGGAGGCAGAATCACTCGGTATCTGGACGAATGGTGGGGCATTACATCAGATGCCTGGGCACTAGAGATGGTGACCCATGGTTACTTTCTTCCTTTTCATCAAAGACCTCAAGCTCATCGACCTGGAGCCAACTCTGACCCGCTCCTTGTGCAGGAGATTTTAACCCTGCTAGAGAAAGGTGCAATAGAACATGTACCTGTAGCGGAAAGGAACAAGGGTTGGTACTCCCCTTATTTTCTCATCCTCAAAAAGGACGGAGGATTGAGACCCATCTTGGACTTAAGAAATTTGAACAAATTCCTCAGGAAGGACAAGTTGAAAATCCTGACCCTTTCTCAGATCCTTCAGGCTCTTCAGCTTCAAGATTGGCTAGGTCATTGGATCTTCAGGATGCTTACTTTCATGTGCCAATCCATCTCAAGCACAGGAAGTACCTGAGGTTTGCAATTGGTGGTTCTCATTATCAGTTTCGGGTTCTACCATTTGGGCTGACCTCCGTCCCAAGGGAGGGTTTTCACCAAACTGATGGCGGTGGTGGCAGCGAGTATCAGAAGAATGGGGATTTGTGTTTACCCTTATCTGGACGATTGGCTAATCGGGAGGAGTTCACCCGAACCAGCCCAGGAACATCTGGCCTTGACCTGCCACTTCTTACACAGTCTGGGCTTCTCCCTCAATTACAAGAAGCCACAAACTCCAATTCCAAAAACTCCAATTCATCGGAGCAATCCTGGACACTTCCTCAGGGAAAGCCTTGCCCAACATCTACCGGAATTCGACTTTCTAAGGTTGCTAGGCCTCATGGCATCCTGCATTTTTCTGGTGCCATAGGCCAGAAAAATGGGCCCTCAGGACTCAATGGTCCCAGTTTTCTGGGGAGATGTCAGATCTTCTGCAAGTCTCGACCAAAGTGACTCAAGATCTCCTATGGTGGGCTTGCAAGGAGAATATCCTCAAGTGGGAACCTTTTTGGCAACCATGGCCGGAGATAACTGTAGTGACAGACACCTCACTCACAGGGTGGGGAGCCCACACCAACGATCTGACAATCAGCGGTCGTTGGTCTCCATCAGAGTCCTAACTAGACATCAACCTTTTGGAGCTGAGGGTAATCAGACTAGCGCTGAAGGCTTTTCTGCCCTCTGTACATGGAAAGAATGTCCTGATAATGACGGACAACACAGTGGCCATGTACTACCTCAACAAAAGAGGAGGCGTAGGATCACTCCCACTGTGCAGAGGCGCAATACAGCTCTGGTTCTGGGCAATGCAAGAAGGAATCGCTCTATCGGCAGTTCACCTAGCCGGAAAGCTGAACACGGCGGCGGACACTGAGCAGGCAGAGCACAGTCTCCCAGGAATGGGAACTAGCTCGGGAAGTCCTTCACCCTTTGGGGAACCCCTCAAGTGGATCTGTCCGCGACCGGTGCCAACCGGAAGTGCGAACTGTACTGCTCAATGGAATTTCCCCCAAGAGGAGCTCTAGGGGTCGTGTTCGTAGTGGACTGGGTATTTCCACTCCTTTACGCATTTCCTCCTGTCCCAGTGATTCCTCAATAATCGTGAGGTTGAGAAAGTTCCGGAAAAACATGATCCTAATTGCCCCGGATTGGGCCAGGAGCTTATGGTACCCAGACCTTCTGGACATGTCCATCTGCCCTCCAATAAGTCTTCCACAAAGAGAGGATCTTCTCTCGCAAGAGGAAGGTCGGGTTCTCCATCCAGAGGTCAAGACACTCAGCCTTCACGCATGGTTTCTGAGAGGCTAAGATATAAGGATTGGGACCTCGTGAATGACGTAATGGAGATTTTGCTTTCGCCAGAAGGCCAGCAACAAAATCCCTGTATCAGTGTTGTTGGAACAAGTTCAGTAACTGGTGCAGGGATAAGAATGTGGATCCATTCCTTTGTAATACTCCAACAGTACTTTATTTTCTCTTACACTTAGCCAATTTGGGGCTCCAAGTTGGTACTATAAAAGGATATTTGGCAGCGCTATCTATCTTTAAGCGCTCCTCGGAAGAGGTGTCCTATTTTAAAATGCCTTTAGTCATTCAATTCTTGAAAGGGCTGACAAATGTATACCCTCCGACACCTTTTCAGGTGCCCATCTGGGATTTAAATCTAGTCTTAAATTTCTCATGTGTGCCCCTTTTCAACCTTTACGTTCTTGCCCATTAAGACTTCTCACTCTTAAAACAATTCTGTTGGTGGCTATAACATCAGCCCGCAAGGTAAGTGAGTTGCAGGCACTGTCTTGTAATCCTCCTCACACCATTTTCCATAAGGACAAAGTTATTCTAAAAGTCAAACTATCTTTCTTGCCTAAAATAGTTTCTGATTTTCATCTGTCACATAAAATTACCTTACCTTCTTTTTATCCTCCTCCTCACACTAGTAAGGAAGAGGAACGATTGCATAGACTGAACCCAATAAGGGCTCTCAGTTTCTACATTTCCAGATTGGCAAATCTTCGACAATGTGGCCAACTATTTGTGGGATATACTGACACAAATTGGGCCTTGGAGTGTCTAAACAAACTCTATCCAGATGGATAATTCTAGCAATCTCTGAATGCTATAAATTGCCTGGAAAAGAGCCTCCAGATGGGTTAAGGGCTCATTCAACTAGAGGTATGGCAACTTCCACGGCTCTTCAGAGGGGTGTCCCGGTGCAGGATATTTGTGCTGCGGACACTTGGTCATCAATGCACACTTTTGTGCAGCACTATTGCTTGGATTCCACTTCATATCAAGGAGGGCTATTTGCAAAAGCTATCCTTCATTCAGTTCATAACTAAAATATCTAGTACTCCCACCTCCAAATTTTCCACTGCTATGGGATTCTATCATAAGATGAGGAATACGTGGGAGGACACAATCCATTCGAAGAACAAGTTACTTACCAACAGTAACGTTCTTTCTTTTTGATGTTCCTCCCACGTATTCCTCATCGACCCTCCCAACCTACCCCTCCGTACAATTTACGCCTGTTGCACTCTAATTTCCTTAAGAGCCTGAGGACTTAAGACCTGATCAGCTGATGCGACCATAAACACCGTAAAAACAGAACTGAGGTAACGGGCGCTGCTCGAGCCCTTTATACAGCGGGTGGCGCTTTGACGGCGGCCCTTGAGGGACTACGACTCTGCGGCCTCGAACACAGTGCCCTCGGTGAAAAAAAATTCTGAAGCAGCAGAGTTGGGATACGAGTGATCATAAGATGAGGAATAAGTGGGAGGAACATCCAATCGAAAGAATGTTACAGTTGGTAAGTAACTTGTTCTTCTAACTCCCAGGGTGCATTGCAGGATCATGGTTTTCAGAAATGAAACGGCCGCCATCTTGTTTTTCTCTCGATGCGAGAGATATTCACGGCTATAGCTGAGGTCATGGGAAAATTAAATGCAGTAAAAATCTATTTGCAGGTCAAAAAACATACAAATGCCATCAGGGAAGAGGTGGGGGGTGGCTAGAAAGCACTGAGTGACATTTTGGAGTTGGAGGGGGTCCAGGGACCGAGTTTGCAACACAAAGCTTTCTGTAGCCTCGGCTATAGCCGCGAATAGCCGACATCTGAAAGCAAACTGTGTCACGGAAGCAGCGTGTGCCCTGGGGTGAAAGGCAGAGGGAATGGGAGGTAAGGATGCCATCTGGCGAGTGGGGGGAGCTGGCACAGATGAGGGGGGCACTTGGTGATGGCTTAGAGGGGGGGTGGAGGGGGAGTTCCGGCTGTTTTGCCGATGTTCGCGGCTATATCTGCCGTTACAAAGGACTACAGATATGTTAAGATATTTTTATAACTATAGTGAAGTCAGGGGTGAAAAAACCCATGGCCAGTGACTCAATCACCATCCAGGTCTCCCATTCCTGCAGTAACCAGGACAGACTATGCTTAGCTTCAAAGTGAGGAAAGGGCCAGCCTCCTCAGGCCATGTTGTCTGATAAATGAGCCAAACCTGGAGGAATGGGTTGGCCCTTTTCTTGCTTTGAAGCTAAGCGGGGTCAGCCACACTTTGAAGTTAAGCAGGGTCAGTCCTGGTTACTGCATGGATGGTCAAACGAATGGGCATCTGAATTATTTCCTTTTTTTTAACCGTGCTACTGTCAGTCCTTGCTCTCAGAGACGATTGTTTTACCTTTTGCTGAATTGCATTCTGGTATTAGTAGTCAGTCAAGATGGGGAGAATAATGCCACAATTGTTCACTTTTGCCTAACCTAGCTCTAACAATGTATATATTTGAGTGATACTATGCTATGTGTACTTTTGAAGTTAGCTTTATAAAGCAGAGTATTGTTGAAAGACAGACATGCGGGTGAGGAGGGTAAATGATGAGAGGGCAAGCAGTAAGTCATGAGCATTTGCCCACAATGTGACGATAGTTTTCAATCCTGGACACTGGTGCAGTTATTTCCCCCTGATGGCAGGGCACCAGTAAAGGACACATTTGGGGGGACAGCGTAACTTTTTTTCAGAGGGCAGATGCAACCCCTTGTTTTTTTTTTTACGTTGGTAAGATTGCTCCTGTATTTGGATACCAGGATTTTACTCAGGTTGTCATGTTCACAGTGCAGACGCTTACCCACAAGCACTTGTTTCATATTGGGATTTTGTTTTCCATGGAATATTTCACTACAGATTGTAGGGTTTAAAAGGTGAGCACCTTTTATATTTTGCCAGCATATTTATTGAAAGATTTCCTCTCTCAGGTTATTTTTCTGGTGTTCATTGCTTTTTTTAGACGACCAGTGCTATTTTGTCTTGTGCACTTACTTCTAAGGGATTTGTATATTTCACTTTAACATATGTGGCCACTTACTGTGCGTATAGTCATGTGTGCCAGCTTGCATATGTTTTGCAGCCGATCATTTTTTACCCTTTTCTGTGCTGCTTAAATGCGGGTAGTTTGGGTCATGCGGTGTATCACAACAGTCACCAAGAGACCGGCCATAAAACAAGGGACTTGGAGACTGGGACAGGAAATTTCAGCATGGCCATTTAGGTGCACACTGTTATGGCGGGACCTTTTCGCGCAGGTTCTGTTTGTGCGAGCCCAGTTGGACCAAACCAGTTGGGGCAGAGACTCCTCGGCGCGAGGATGTTTTGGCATGAGAGGTCACAATTGTCACAGCATGAACCTGCAGGCACTTTGCATTTTGCAATATGGATTAAACGTGAAAAAGATTTATTTACTGCAACATTATAAAACAGGATGGGACATGTATTACACTGTTGTTGCAGAAATGAACACTGATTAAACATGAAACGCATTTATTTACTTGAACATTATAAACTGCATGCAACTATCCCTCATAATTAACTACACACCATGTACACACACGCGCTCACATCAAACACACAGACATTGCATGCACACCCTCTCAGATGAAATGCACACTCTTACGAAAGGAGGGCGACACACAACGGTGTATGGTTTTCAAAAGAGCATTGAGTGATCCCTTAACCAGAGATGAACATGGGTGCACAGTGACTGTAGAGATACACAGGGTAGGTCTGAAAGACAGGATAGATCGAGAAAAATGTTTTTTCTATCCCAGCCTACTTCCTAGCGTAGGAGCTTTCCTTAGGTGGTGCTGGTGCAACGCTTACAAAAAAGTAAGCGTTGCACCAGCACCATCTAAGGAAAGCCCCTACGCTAGGGAGTAGGCAGGGATAACAAAATAAAACAAATTCTCAATCTATCCTTGTGTCTTTCAGACCTACCCTGTAGCTCCACAGTCACTGTGCACTCATGTTCATCTCTGGTTAAGGGATCACCCACTGCTCTTTTGAAGACCATACACAGTTGTGTGTCGCCCTCCTTTCGTGTTAAAAAAACTAGCCTGTTAGGGCTTCACCATGTACACTGCTACTATCAGTACCCCCTTTTGTTATGACATGCACACCCTTACACCACACATTCCCCATTAGACTGCACATTTATTCAAAAAGAGGTCTACACAGTCTCTGGGCAACATTATAAAACCGAAAAAATGAAATTAAAAAAATCACATTTATGCTGAACACTCCTATCGGAGGATCCTGGCCTTAAGGAGTTTGAGACGCACCACTTATCCATTATGCTACAATTTATATTTTTTACAGGTTTCATACCTAGCCTTTTATCATTGAACATATATTAAATTATAGGCTAATTATGAAATGTATGCCCCATGAAGCACCAAGCCATTGTGGCCTAGTGGTTAAATGCTGGGCCTTGAACTCTGGCAGACCAGGGTTCAAGGCTGTATGTTTTTTATTTTTTTGAACTCATTTAATTAAAAGAACGCAAGCGGGAGGTCGTGAGGTTTGTTGTAGGGCAGTCCAGTGATCTTATTTAGCATGAGGGCATTTAGACGTGGCTGAAATGTCAGCCACGTCCCAACATCCCTGGCGCCAAAATAACTGCGCCGGAATGGCTTTCGTGCCGTAAAGCGAGCGCCGAAATGGCTGCTGTGGCGGAATGGGCATGCCAGATAGGCCCATGCCGAATGTTATAGTGGGGTTAAAAAGGTTTGGGAAAAAACCCTGTTGTGGAAACATGGCCAAATGCTCCAACCACAGGGCTGTCAGGACTATACTGGTGTGATGATCCCTAATAATAAGGGTGAAGCCAGGTATGTAGTTGTCCTGGCAGCCTTGCAAATGTCTGTCTTGGGTTGATTAAGCTATGTATAAAGGTGCACTGCCCTCTTAGACAAAGAACATTTCCTGGAGAAAAAGTTTTGCATTTGAGCTCCATTGCATACCCACAATGCCTTTGGATCAGAACTGAAGGTGAACTGCCAGCGATGGCTACTAGGTGGCATTGTGGAATGTGTGACTTGGCTCAAATGGACTTGTCTATTTTCATATTTCAGGTGAAAGTGTTTTTTTTTCCCCCAACCTTTTTAAACCCACCATACCTCTTGGTGTTATATCAAAAGAAAAAATATAGATAAAGCACAGCGTTTCCTACTGGAAGGAAGTAAAGTCCTCTTTTCTATGTCCCACTGAGCTTCTTCCTCGCACTTGGAGAAAACATTTAGAAGATAACAAACCTGGGAGTTACTGGAAACAGGACCTGCCTACATGATTCCTAGAATGAAAGGCGGTTTAGAACACTGCATGCAGACTCTTTGTACTGACCCCCAACAATCCGCTCCCTGTTCCACCACCTCCATCTTGGCTTGGGCAGAACTCCTGATTCTGAAAACGTTAGTTCAGGTTCAGGTCAACCAACAGATAAAATACTAATCAATAAAAATCCCAGAATCTCCTGTAAATTAAACATTCACCTATCTTAAGTGTAAGTGCCCTGTTACATCCAAAACCAGGATCTCCCGTAACTAGAACATCCCCTCAACCTGGGAATGCGTCTAACTGGAGTCGACCTGACAGTACCACCTCTCTTAAGCCCTGTCTTGGGGCCAGGTTTAGCAGGGTGAGTTTTGTGAAATGTAGCTACTAACTATGGAGCGTGTACATCCTGTTCATATTTCCAAGAACGCTCTTCTGGGCCTTAACCCTCCCAATAAATCAAATATTGCAACTTTCCCTTGCTTTTTCTAGAATACAAAATATATCTCACTTTAAACTCCTCAGAACCGCTACCACAAACTACAGGATTCCCAATTCTAGTACCATTTACACAGTGGCTTCAATAGACTTGCATGAAATGTCAGATGGACCTTTTAAACCAGAAGCAATTTCAGCCTAACTGCTACTGGATTGACGGCTTCTTCAATTTCCAAAGGCCCTACAAATCTTGGGGTAAACTTATTTTTTCTCTTTAGTTTTAAATACTTTGTGGATAACCAAACCCGCTCTCCTTCAGTGGTTGCGTTTCATCAGCGGACCGCTTGTAATTAAGCGTACTCTCTTGTAAAGCACTAATAGCTCATTCTCAACTCCCTTTCATGGCTTGCAATCCTCCCCCAACCGCAGAGTTACCTGACTCCTGCCCAACCAATTCCCAAAGGAAACATGGGTGAAAACCTTGACTACAACAGAATGGGGACATGGATGTTGAACCCTTCACTGAATTGTTATATGCAAACTCTGCTAACCAAATCTATCCAGCTACTCCCAGTCTGAAGATGGCATTGAAGGTATTTTTCCAGCTCTTGATTCACTCATTCCACTTGTCAATTTGTTTCGGGGTGATTACTTGAGCACAGAAGAACCTTTACACCCAACAAAAAGATCTCCAGAATGTAGATCCAAACTGAGCCCCTCAATCCAATCTACTTGACTGGGTAATGTGGGGTCAAAAGACAGCCCGAGAGCGACCGAGATGGAGAGGCCATGCTAGGCCCCATTGTGGGAGTGTAGCTGGCTAAGTGTGGAGTTCCATTGACATATAAAAGCCAGTACAAAACAGTGATTTCAACATGAGGCCTAGTGAATGAGTGAGAATGGGCCTCCCTCCCTTTTGTTAGAATGTGCAGGCATTAAGCCGGAAAAAGAGTGAGACTTAGAACTGGAATATTGTTAACTGCGGCTGATGATTCCATGTGGCATTACAGATGCTGACTTTGTCTAAAGTGCATGTGGAAGGAAATAAATACATTTGAATTACTGTAAATTTGGAAGCTAAAAAGGAGGAATGATGTCTTACATTGGAAAATAGTCGAATGACAAATTGCCATCATGAAGAACATAAAATAACATTTATAGTTAAAGGCCTATTTCGTTTTTTGTAGCAATGAACACTGGTACTTATATAACTGGCCGAATCTGTGGGCACCAGAGTAATGGTGAATCCACCTCTATTCTATTGTAGTAGAAAAGAAAGATTGTATTTATAAACAGCAGGCCTAGATATAATGCCAAAATGTTACATGTAAGCACATCTTGTCGATTTTAAAGCTGGATTTTCTGAAGACTGGGGCATCTAGTTTTTTTCTGAAAGGTCTGTGCCTTTGTAAATTTGAACTCGCCTTTGGCTGAGGAACCCAGGAGAAGATATAAAGAAGTAGATTGAAATTATGGGATTTACAGATAACCTACAGAAATGACCTTGACTGTCAGGCTCCCCAATAATGGTGCATTAGCTCTGAACAAAGACCCTTTGAAGCTCAGGAGGAGAGGGTAGGATAAACATTGGCTCGAGCAGGTGGCTGGTCACATGGTGCCATCTGAAACTGGAAGCCTCTATTATGCAGTGCCATTGATTAAGCATTGAATACATTTTCTGGAATAAAAAGTGCATTGTGTCTCCCATCAAGCTCACCCCGGGTGCATTTTAAAGGGGATAAAAAGCAAATTGTGCCCATGTAAAACTACATTTTTGGGATGTACATAAAAAAGTTATGATCAAAATGATGATTCTGGCATTTTCATAAATCTGAGGAATTGGAAATATTGATAGACTAATAGCCGGTGAAATTAATGTTGGAAGCATGTAGTGTCAGAGTTGTAAATATTTTGGCGCAGCAGCATACCGCGAAAAATGGTGGCTCCACCCAGGAAAAGCATGCCATGTAGAATCCAAAAATATACATATTTATGTAATCAGAAGAATTAGCGTAACTGCTGTTTTAGATTTTCAGAACCAAAAAAAGGGTAAATCCCACATGTCATTTTGAGATGACAAATCTTTCTCCTCCCTCAGCCTACATCATAAATATCTCCCAACTTCTGGTCCTATTAGCAGCCAGTGGGCATCTTGGTGAGAGGTGAAGGGAGATTGCTAGCCAATCCTTACCGTGGGAATTATTATAATGTATGAGTGTCATCAGCCCTATAAGAGGTCAATTTTGCATCAGAACAGGGCTTTTTCACTTCATTGCATGCATTTTTATTGCGGGTACAGACCTTGCATGTTTTTACAAAGTTCAAAGTGTCAACTCTGGTCTCCCATCAAAAGTCTCTTTGAACCAGTTACAAAGTCTTCCAGAAACCACGATGATTAGTTATCGATTCGTGCGACTCCTTGAGTAATCTATCGCAACATCTCAGAAGGAAGGAATAACTTGGAGTTCACATAACACATAAAGAAGTCAATTTTTTATGTTTCGGACTGGATCCTGATAAATCCAAATCTCCATCTGTACAGTAGTCCTACTTTTTTGATTTTCATGTAGTAAACCTTCCCTTTCCACAACATTAGGGGACACAAAACGTTCCTTAGGAATCAAAAGTTGTGGACCTAGTTCAAGTTCTTTTTCGCACCCAAGGAATCGATGTGAAAGAGCATCAGCTTTCCCATTTAATCTGGCAGGTTTGAAGGCAACAATAAAATCATATTCGTCAAATAATTGAGCCCAGGCTAACTGCCTTGGAGTAAGTGTCTTGGGAGACTTGAGAAGAAGTAAGTTGCAATGATCTGTTAACACTGTAACCATATGCGTTGCCCCATCAAATTTTGTCGCCACTCTATAAATGCTGACTTGATAGCAAGAAGTTCTCTGTCCATGATGGTGTAATTAGCTTCTGCTGGAAAAAACGTTTTAGAAGACTAGTCAACAGAATGCAATTGTCCCTTTTATTCGAGTCTTAGGAACAACACAGCCTCCAATGCCAAATTTGTGGCATACATCTCAACAAAAACAGGTTGCGTAGGGTCGGGGTGAAGTAGAATCGGGCCAGTACTGAACCGATTCTTAAGCTCTTGAAAAGCTTTCTCTGCTTCTGGACTACAACAAAATCTCCCTTCTTGAGTAATCTAGTGATTGCTGTGATTATCTGGGAGAATCGTTCGATAAATCTTCGATAAAAATGTGCACATCCCAGAAAACGTTGCACCCCCTTAACTCTAGCTGGAGACTGGAAATCCTTAAACCGCTTCAACCTTCTTGGTGTCCATCTCCAATCCTTGAGGTGAGATGACAAAACCCAGGAACCCCAGTCTCCGTATGAAATTGGCTCTTCTCCGGCTTGGTGAACAGATGATTCTCTGAGTCTTTCTATGGCCTTCTTAACATGTACCTGGTGTCCTTCAAGATTGTGAGAAAAAATCTGGATGTTGTCAATATATACATGACTACAGAAATGTCCCAAAAATCCCAAAGAACTTCATTAATAAAGAACTGAAAAGCTGCAGGAGCATTACAAAGTACAAAAGGCACGAACTGGTATTCAAATAGCCCAAACCCTGTCTTCCACTTTTCGCCCTCTTACTCTAACCAAGTGATGCTCCTCTGAGATCTAATTTGGTGAAGATGGAAGCTCCTTGAATTAGGTCTAACATAACTGAAGTCAAAGGTAGGGGGACTGGTTTTCTGTAATGTATTCCTTAAGTCGATCATTTTCTTTTTCTTTGAGTGCATAAACTCTACTGCAAGGCAGCAATGCCCCTGCCTCCAAATCAATCATGCATTAAATTGACCTATGCGGAGGAAGTGCTCCCACCTCTTATCAAAAACATCCCAGAACTGCTAAATCTCAGGGAAAACTCCCAAGGCTTCTCCAAATGAGTAAGACTGTGCACCCCCTTCTGCCAATCGCTTAACTTCTGCTTCCTCCTGGAACCCATGAACCTCCAAAGTCTGGAACCCCTGAAAGTCATGTGCAAAATTCAGAATCAAATTCTACTACTTGTCTACTGCAATCAATTCTAGGATTATGAAAAGTCAACCACGGCATACCAAGTATAATCTTCAACTGAGGAGCGTACATAAGTTCAAAAGATCTTTCCTCTCCATGGTTACCTGCTGTGATTGCAGTCATATTTGTTGTTTCATGTGTTATGAGACCAGAGACCAAAAGGGAACACTCTACGGCTCTTACCTGATCAAACTTCTCTTTTTGAACTGAAGGAATTCTTAATGTGTTAGCCAGCCCCCAATCCATGAATTTCCCAGTGGCCTCTGAATCAATCGCCGCCTGACCCTTCCTTTTCAGCGAGCCCTCAAAAAAAGATACATTGATGGTGATATGTGCTACTCGCAATCTGAATACTCTGAGTACAGCAGGTCGTCGCCACTCTTCAAAGGACTTATTTTAGGAGTGACTGGGCAATACCAAAATTCTGACAAAAAAATGCTGACTTTGCCATTACTGTCCATTTGTGGCGAACAAAATGGGACTAAGGGCAGCAGGGGTTGCGGTGGTGTCCCCCAGTCATCTTAGTCAGTGTAATTGGAGTCGGGGTTGCAGGTGTCACCCGCTTCCATTAGAAGGATAGTGGGGGGAGGGGGGCAAGAAAGTTTAAAAGAAAAAAAAAGGACTGTGCAGTGTGGGAACGGACATTGGAGGCATAGAGGGAAGTCAGCGGCACACAGATAAGTGTGCCGCCAAAAAGCTAAGTAGGTTGGTGGGGTACAGGGATGCAGGGAACTAGTGAACTATGTGATCACTGTGCCGTAATGGAAGTTGGTGTTATGGGTGGCACAGTGATCACATAGATCCACAATTTCCCAGGAAGTGCCCTCTTACCACAATCATCATATCATACTATATAATAAAAGTGCTGATGTATGTTTGTCCAAAGCCGTCCCGCCCACTTCGCCTGTTATCACTGCTAGAGGGAGCTGTTGCCTTACACATACAACAATAAGACTTCAAGTTCAGGGGCGTGGCCTGGAGCTCATGCTGTAAGCCTGTGTCTGTGCCAAGCTCCAGCGTTGATCCTACGAAGATCCTGATTACGGCGTTCGAATAGCTTTTTACTTCATCATTTTATGGAGGCGTCTGCCTGATAACCTCCTGCTGCCAAAAACTGGTGGTGTTGGGTACATTTATGGCTGTTGCCGTGTCTGGCGTGACAGGAGGGATCGGACCCTGGGAGCAAACGGAGTCTGCCTCAGTGAGCAGTAGGGATTTAAAGGTATAACGGTATACAGTTAAAGATACCGTGAACGACTTAATTGAACAATAATAACCGTCACATTGTTTATACCGGTATACCGTTTAAACCGTTAAGTGTGCTTTTCAATCTGATTTGGAAAGGCTGCAGTAAGCAAGTGCTCCGCAGTCTTGGTCTTGCACTGTTCGGTGTGCCGTCTGCCAAGGGGGCCTTGTTTGGCAGACCAGAACATAGGAAAGTGAGGCCACATTAGTAAATGCAGCTTCGCTGCTGTGACCGCTCTTTCTCTGTGATCAGTAGAGTCGGGTCAAAGATCAGCCGACTATGCAAATTGTGTTGAAATCTGCCCAGTGCCTGAACCTTTGTGTCCCCCATGCAAAGCTGGTAACGATGAGCTGACTTACTGGCCCTATCAGCATACCGGAGACTCCAGTTCATAGACTCTGCCAGACCTGGATTTCATGGGCAAACTAGAAGAAAGTTATTTTGTTTCAGGCAGTATTTATTTGAAAGGCAGCATACAGATTTTAAACGTTTTCACAGTCCTGCTGCTCTGCTTTACAGGTCACATCTTCTATAGTGATTGTCCCGATTTTCAATTTGCAATTAGCAAGACTACAGGGACATCACGAGGGTGAGCTGAGGGCCTGAACTGAAAGTGAGCATTTTTTTCCTTTTTGTTCGTGTAAACAAATGTAATAAAATGTTCAGTGACTTGCAAAACAGTGGAGCCAGGAGCACATTGCTTGGCAACCACTCAGCCAGCAGGAGCAGAAATGTATCGATTCAGCCTGGTCCGGCATCATGTGCCATTAGTTCAGCAAGTTAAGGGCCTACTGGACTGAGCAAACGCACATTGGAACAGCTCTTGCTCTGGCTGTGCAAATTGTAAAAAAAAAAAAAGATGGCCAGTGAAGACATGCATATCTAATAACTCTCCCCAAGGTTTAGATTCAAGGAACATAAGTTTCTCACGGTCATAGATCGGATAGCCATCCTGTTCTGTTTTAGCTTAGAATTCTGGGATTTGTAGTTTTCCCACCAATTTGAAAGATGGGGATCTACACATCCCAGAATTCAAAGGGTGAATGAACTGGATGCCCTTCTGATGTATGTCCACAAACAACTTTCTCTGTAGACCAGGCATGAACTGGCCTTTAGGGCAACGGGCCCATGGGCAAACCAAAAATGCAAACTGCTTGTGTGGGCCAGTTTTTTGGATTAAAGTGGGGCACTTTTTTTGGCCAAAGTGGGCCAGTTTGATTAGTGACTTCACTATGCGGCTAATAGTTTTGACCACTGTTGCTGAATAAATATTCTTTTAAATGTACAATTTGCATCACATTTTATCAAAAATCGCCCCCTTGGGTAGTATTCAAACGGTGTTCCAAAATGAATGAATTCCCATTTGCAACTGTGGGTCACTTTTATGTTGGTGCCTGAGACAATTTTATGCCCCAGTCTGACCCTGCTGTAGACTGTGTGTACAGTGGGCCTATAAGTGCTTTCTGCTAGTAAATAAACTGCCCCCCCACTGTCCTCTGTGTAGATTTGCACATTGGCACTAGAGTTGTTGCTTCGCTTGATCCTTCACCTACCTGCCTTCTGCATATGGCACTGGACGCAAGCAGGCAGGACAGATTCTACATTCAATTTGAAGTATCCAGAGCAATGGGGGTGAAATATTTCTTGGGTCTATTCTCAATGTGTGACACCACCCATGAAAGCATTCCCCCCCTCTGAACTTGCATCACAAGGGTCCTAATGCACTCAGACCTGGGGAAAACTGTAATGATGGGGCTGTGGTGAGGTGGTGGTCTAGGCCATATTTGTGCCGATATGTATTTTAACTTAACTGTCATTTTCAAAGTTTGGTTTTTTGCCACTATCTTTAAGAAGGTAAATGAACATGTATTGCAAGAATCAAGAAAGAAATCAGTGAGTGACTTTTCTCCCTTTAATGGGATAAAGAGTTGTCAAAACAAACTTTTTGTTGCAGTGAGGGATCATGGTGCCCATGCCATGTGGTTCCAAAAAAATGCAAGTCGAGGCCAATTTTCAAAGCGATGACCTGTGACTGAGCAGCAAGCTCATTGCTCAAAATGTGCATTATAACACTTCCACTAGTCACTCTTTAATTCAAGGTTATCAACGAGTGAGCGCCATGAAAGACCAATTCTGCAGCGGCCTTATATTCCTGTAGGATCAGCTAAATATGTGCAGAGACAAGTTTCAAAATGCTACCTTGCTACAGCTGGAAACTTCTGCCTGCGTATTCGTAAATTAGCTAAAAAGCATTGACTTAATGGTAAGTTAAATAACTTGAAATGCAAAAACGCATTTTTTTGGTACAAGCAGTTTCAGTTGTAGCAGTTTTTAATGCCATTCCGTAAACCACACGTGCCGGACACAAAATCAGTATGTTAGCAATAGGAAGAATAAATGCAGTGCCAAGAAGGAAAAGGATTTACTTTGGGTTGGCGGCTTTGGGCTTTATATATTTATAATGGATAATGTTTTATAAACCTATGACAATGGGGGGGATTTCCCTGGTTCCATCATTGAATGTACATATAATAAGTCACACTGTGAAATTCACTCATCTCGTCGGGTATTCCCTGCTGGGGGGTTGGGTGGGGGAGAGAGAGAGAGAGAGAGAAGAAAAAAAAAGAAGAAGAAAAAATAAACAATGCACACACTACTATCAGCCTCCATTGATCTGTAGCATGCAGATTATCAAGATGGCAACATGTTCACCTTCACCAGTAGCCAGTGGGAGAGCTAAAAGCCTAAATGACCACTTAAGAAAAGCTATTAAGTTTGCTTTGACCCTCCTCTCCACACGTGTGTTTGTGTTGTTTGGTGGAAGCAAGGGGTGGCATTTCAGTGGAAAGTATGTTGAAAAGCCCAGTTCTGGCCCTGGGTGCCTGGTTTTCTTTGCGATGATAAATCTGACAATTTATGACCTTTTAAAGAAAAGATTTGTTAACTTCACCTGCGATACCATTATAACCATGATATACTGTCATTTGGCAAGTAGGTTATCGTACTGCCATAAAACTAATACTGCAACACCCCTAGTGAGCAGCCTGTGCCTTTCCTGAAGCGGCGCCAAGGACCCTGACATCGCTTGAATGGAAAAGTGAGGCTGACCGGTGCTGCGACGCAGAGGCGCAGATTGCAGTAGGTTCTGAGGCCATCAAGCACTGAGTGACAGCACATTGGGGGCTGCGCCGAGACGGTTGACAGTGATCGCTAACTCTGCAGAGGCAACAAAAGTCGGCTGAGATTTTATGGAATGCCCTGCGGGGTCCAGAGAGCTGAGCAAGAAGACAGACACACAGTGACCAGATCCTGGGCTGTATTGGCAGCGGAAGCCCGACCGACGCACGGCAGCTCCCCTTGTGCTATGGACGAGCACAGCTGGACGATAGAGCTCGGACTTCTCCAAGGCTGGAGGTTGCGCCGCCTTCACTGGGTTACGCGATGCATACTACAGAGAGCATATTAATGGAAGAAACAATGCGCAACACCTTCCTGTAGTGCAGCTCGGAATGAAAGGGCAGCGCACATATCTGCAACAATGAGATCCCCTCCGACCCCCCCCTCCTCCTCCCTGAGCAGTGCCTGAGCCCTTTGCAGACCAGCATAGCTGGCTACTTATGCCCCTGCCGCTGGATTATGCTTGCCAGCATTGACTACGCGTTCCCCGTGAACGATTATGCCGGGGCCCCCATTAATGAACCTGGTAAGTGACTGTGCTGCTTCCCCAGTGATGAGCATACGGCTGCATGCAGAGTGCTGCCCACTGAGAGGCCCTTGTACACTTGCACCTAGTTCTGGGCTAGCCCCTTGCACCCGTATGTAGCCGGCTAATGAAGACTTCACCTACCTTGTGCCGCCCAAGCAACCAACTGCACAAATTCCACTTTGACCACTTCCACATACCACTGGGCTTCTCTTGGCCAAGGGCCCCTAAGTACAACATATCAAGAGGACTGAGAAGGTGATTAACGGACCCCACTTTGGCATTACAGAAACTGGGCTAGACTGCAGGCCTGTGTGTCCCATAGCACACGGATTGATCTTTCAGGCTGCCGGGTCAGGGTGTCTGACATGTCACCACAATCTAACTATGCACACGTAGATTGGGTAGGTGCGCTGTTCGCCACAATAACTAAAAAGTGGCAGTACAGAGTGGAACCATATTGAGAGCTACGAAACCAGATAAAACGTCCTGTAGACAGCTTGGGTCATAGCAATTTTGTGCAGGCCAGGGGAGCTGACTTGAAGTGAAGCTGTAATCGGAGGCGCAGCTCGGCGATTGCAATATTGAGGCGCAAAGGCGGCACGACAGCCAGCAAGCCACTGAAACAGACGACCTGCCTACATCGACGAGTAAGCCGAAGGTCAACATCATGGACTCCTTTGCAGGACTCGGAAGGACACAGGCCTTGACAGAGATCAGTACAGGTGTAGCTCATCAAGAAGCCCACGCAGATCCACAGGATAAGGTTCTTGGAGCGATTGCAGCACTTAGAACCTCTCTAGAACACAAGATAGATGAGGTCAAAATAGATGTGCAGTTATTACGCCAGGATGTGCAGTCCCTGGCGGAGCGAGTCATGAACACTGAGGAACTCCTAAAAGAAAACACTGCCACCACCACTGACCTGGCCAGCCGGATGAAAACCCTTGAAACCAAAAATTGCTTCCTAGAGCAGAGAGCTGAGGATGCGGAGGGACGCTCTCGCAGAAATTACAGGAGGGTTCTCGGCATACCGGAAGACGAAGAAGGCAGAGACCCTAGAACCTATATCGAAAACCTGTTCCTGCAGGAGGTTGGCCCAGGTAAATTATCACAAGGATTTGCAGTGGAAAGTGATCATTGATCCCTACAAAAAAGGCCCCCGCCTGGGTCCCATCCTCGCCTGATCATAGCCAACATACTGAACTTTCGAGACCGAGAGGTACTACTACAGTTCTCCAGGGATAGTGGAAGGGATACAACGTGGTGGCTCAAACGTGGCCATCTATCCAGACTATACCCCCCTAGTGCAACAACAATGGAATCGATTCATCTCTGTCAAAGCCATGCTGCAGAAAAAGTGGATTAGATATATGCTCACGTATCCTGCGAGACTTAAAGTAATTCATGAAGGGAGATCAAGGTTCCTTGAGAGCCCAGGGGCAGTAACAATGTGGTTGGAGCACAACAACCTTGACACATGTGAAGATCCTAAGCACCAAGAGACAGGATCTGAAGCCACTTAGATACAATTACTGAAGAATATCACCACACCATACCTCAACGTGAGGAGACGCCCAGACATCGAAAATGAAGTGTACTCTCTTGTTTGGACAGTACTGACAATGCAGTTATTGATTTGTCCAGAGGTTCAACCCATATCCGCATAGCAGCTTACGACGGATGAGCAAAAGCCGTTGAAACAGCAGCTAGTGCGCCAAAGCTGGAGACCAGGCCCACTGAGCTCTGATGCGATCCACCCCGATCCATATGGACTATCGACAGATGACATTTGTCGAATTTCCAGGCTGGTGCCTGCTTTGGGAAGCAAGCACCGACAAGCCCGAGCACAGACCACATCTGTTGGGCTTAGTTGGAATTCCACGTTACGGGGTTGTTTGTTTAAGTTTGGTTTGATTTATCCAACCAATGCAATTCTTCACACCTATTGTTCAGTACACTACATGATACTAAGGAGTGAGTGACAATGGTTAATGTTTGAAATATGTATGATGCTACCCTTACTGCTACATTCAAGAGTGCCCTGGGATACTGCGCAGCAGTGCTTGTTAGTAACAAAGACATATATAAAATATGGCACAAATTAAGATTGCCACGTGGAATGTAGGGGGCCTTGGCACATATTTACGTAGAAATAACCAAGGCATACCTTCAGCGAAAAAAGATTTCGATAGCCCTCTTGCAGGAAACTCACTTGATAGTCAAAGCGCAAGAGACTGTAGTGAAATGCTGGGGGGGGGGGCGCAGTGCACGGAGCCCCATACTCAAGTATGCAAGAGTCCTCACATGGGTCAATGGTTCGCTCCCATTTCAGTTTGTGAGTTGCGACAGATACTGAGGGCCGATATGTCATCCTTAAGGGGTATTTAGGCAGTGTTGAGGTGGTCATAGTCGATTATTTCCCGAACCATGCTATACCAGCGCACATTCAAACGTTGTGCCCGTATTTCCCACTACAGAGATGCTTTCTTCATATGGGGTGGAGACTTTAGGTGTTCGCAACACTGCATGTGACAGGTCCATACCACTTTGATACCAATCCTCCCCAGCTGTAACAGCTCTTAATGCTGCTCTAACTGAGCTAGCTTTGGCAGATGTATGGCGGGAGATCCACCCGGATTTGAAGGAATACTCCTATTACTCCTCACCACATGACCTCCATACGAGGTTAGACTACATCTTTGTAAGCACTGAACACTTACAGAACTTTGCAAACGCTGAATATATTGCTGCGTTATATCGGACCACTCTCCAATTATTGTGACCTGGAATTGCAAGACCCCACGCACCCCTGTCCTGACGTGGCGCTTGCCTACAGATGCATTATTAGATGTAACTTTTCAAGAACAACTTCGAGACACGCTAGACCACTTCCTGTAAGACAACATTGACAGCGTTGAGAAATGGGTAACGGTTTGGGAAACCTTAAAAGTGGTCACCAGGGGAGAGATTATTGCAAGGGCTGGAAGAGTCGGAGACAGTTGGTGGGCAGAGTTGGAAATTCTGGAAAACAGGATAAGGGAATTGGAAACACTACAGCCTATAGAGCAAGCAACCGGGCAGGCCCAGCTCGAGAACAGGCGCGACCACCAAGCCACTTGGGAAAGATTATCAAAGTTTGATTGCACCACCCATACGGCACATACATATGTGAAAGGGGACAAGTCAGGAAGACTCCTCGCCTGTTTATGCTGCAAGGAACATCCGAGAGCTCCAATCACGCTCTTGCGAGATGAATGTGGGGAACCTTGGAAGGCACAAACTGCAGTTAATGACATATTTGCCACTTATTACACCACACTATATAGCCACAACACCCACATACCAACTGAAGACATACCGGAGGCCTTCACTGAAATTACACTTCCATTCCTCACCAGTAACCGAGATCTTCTAGACCAACCCTTCACCTTACAGGACCTTGAGGGCATGATTACTGTATCCGCCTCAGGGAAGACACCGGGAGGCGATGGTCTCCTGGCTGAGTTTTATAAAATATATCAAAGCACAGTAGCTCTGACACTGTTTGAAGGTCTCTGTGGAAACTTTTGAAACAGGGAAACTCCCGGGCACTATGCGAGAAACATGGATAGTTCCCATCCTTAAACCCGGGAAACCAGCGGATATAAGCGATTCATATAGAGCCTTAGCTATGCTGAATTGCAATGGTAAATTGACGACAATGCTCGCATCCAGACTTCGGCAGTGCATATCGACGCTAAAACACTCAGACCAAACGGGCTATGTGCCTGGACACAGCACCACTTTGAACTTGCGCAGGCTACAACATATAATTGATCAGACAAATGGGCATCCAGAACATTACATAATAGCATCATTAGTTGCGATTAACGCTTTTGATTCAGTGTACTGGGAGTGGATAGAAGCTGCGCTGAAGAGTTTTGGTTTCGGAACATATTTTACGAGATGGGTCAACATACTCTACACTTCCCCACTGCTAGAGTTAGAACGGGGTGACACATATCCAAGCTATGGGTTATTCAAAGGGGAACCCGACAAGAGTGTCCCCACTCCCCAATGCTCTATATACTGGCACTAGAACCTATAGCTGCATACCTAAGGCAGGATTAACTTGAAGCTGGGATACATATAGGAAATAACACTCATTTACTCTCACTGTATGCTGATGATGTATTACTTTATTTGTGCCGACCGCATTATAATCTGCCCATAGTATTAGAAGTACTGGACAACTTTGCGCGGTCATCTGGAATCACATTTAACAGACCGAAATCGAGCCTTTTCCCCCTTGCTGGGCTGAAGAACACTAGGATAACTTCTACACTAGACAGGGGAATGAAGTGGGAACATGAATCCTTCAGATACTTGGGCATCAAAGTTGCACACACCCCAGAACAAACACCCTAAAAACATTGAGAGGGGTGGAGGGAGTCAAAAAGTCAATGGTGTTCTGGTACCGACTACCTCTCTCGCTTATGGGCAGAGCGGCCATTACAAAGATGATCATATTACTCCGCCTTCTATATGGAGTCACAAATGTTGCTTATTATATTGCAGCCCCCTTCTTTCGAGAATTAAAAGACCATACTGTCGCTCCCCTTTGAACAAGGTGGAATCCAGCTGCCTAAATTAGAATATTACTTACTACCTGGCAGCTCATCTTCGCTTCATCACCAAGTGGTTGGCCGATGAGCTCAACACAGAACATAGCTTGCTGGGATCCTTGATCAACCCTATGCAATTACGCGGGGCACTTTGGCACCCTGTGAGCAAGTAACCCATCCTCTATTATTGTTGGTAGGCAGACAAGTCTGGTCACGGACGCAGAAAGTCCTGAAGCTCACACCTCCCTATTCACCTCATACTATCCTAGTCAATACACAGTGGGACCCTGAAGAGTTAAAAGTAGCACAGTGTTGGGAGGAAAATTAAATGGCAATGTGGGGAGACCTGTACGAGAGGGGCATATATAGAGAATTTTCAGACCTCACTCAAAGGAAGGGATTCCCGAGAGGGCGGTTTTTGAGATATACGAAGATAACTAAATTTGCTAGACGCAACTGGCCGGACTGGCCAGCACGGCCCCAACCACAAACGCTCCTCACTCATGTATGATTTGGATAATGGCTGGAGACTGGTGTCTAGATTGTACAAAGCCTTAATTGAAAGCACGATTGTTGACCTCACGAAGCTCAACACGAGATGGGAAACAGACCTGGGGGTAGATATCCCAGACAAACAGTGGCTGTGGGCGCTCAGCCATATTAAAAATGTGTCGCGCAATGCGAGGTTACGATTACTACAGATTAATGTCCTTCATCGCACGTACTCGACCCCAACTAGAGTGGCCAAACTTAACAAAAATACACCATCCAATTGCCCCCGATGTGGACAGGTAGATGCCCATTTAATGCACATGTTTTGGAAATGTGGTCCGGTACACAGGTTTTGGACTAAAATTAAACACACTTGTGAAAATGCAGTGATTACCAGATACCTAATATGCATTCCTGCTGGGTCTATTTGTATGTACACCAGAACCAGTAAGCCAAACATGTCTCTAGGCTCATGGGCCTAGCCTGCATATTGGGTAAGAGGTGTATAGCCATGACTTGGAAATCGACTAGATGCCCACAGTATGAAATATGGCTGAATGAAATGCAGCGCTGGTGTGCAGCTGAAACATCAGCATGGAGCCATGCTATAGATGTACATGGAGGGGAGGTGGGGCTCCTTTTCGAAGCATGGAACGCATTAGTTGACTCTGTCCTTTACCCTTAAGGCGATATTAAACCACCATGAATTATCCAGAGAGACTAGACTTGTGCGAGCCCTTTCTGTAATGTTTGTCTTTTATAATACGACTGTATAACCGCCTCTTTCTGAGTGTGCTATCGGTTGAAATATTTGTCCTTTAAATGTGACAAGTTGCAATACTGACCAAGAACAAAATTAACTTTTTAATACTTTTGCATAATTGGTTGGTTTGGTTGTTTCTGTTTAGTTTCCCTTCTTTGGTATGTGTTGACCCCTTCCCTGTTCTGTTGTTTCTTCTGTTAAAAGCTTGCTGGCTGATCGCACTACATTGTATGATGTTGCACTTCTGCAACCTTAATGTTGTTTAACCACTGTACTTGACAAAATGCTAATAAACAAATTTATAAAAAAGAAATTCACGTTCATCTTCCAGGCGAACAAAATGTGTATTTCAGCACTGATACCATGCAATTTGCTGCAGCAAAAATGCCTAAGACGGGGATACCACTTGAACATTTACTTCAAGTTGCATACACTAAGATAATATATAACTTAAAAAAAAAAACATATAATCAGAAATTAATTTAATTATGCACTATTTCTCTAACAAAATTAAATACTTTTTTTTAATGTACTCGTAATATTTCGTGGTATTTATTATTTGACTTCAATTTAGTTTATTTTATGATCTTGTCTTTACTTCGAATCATGCTGCACGTGAATTTTATTACTCTAACATCCTTTAACGTTCTATATTTTGGTCCAAAACAACCAGTAAGTGGAATGCAAGATAATGAGGAGCAGATACAACAATTGGCCATATGTACTGTGTTAAAGTTTCTACAGATTCTGAGGTTACTACTTCTCTACTTAACAAAAGAGCAAGAGCCTTTACAATTACTTTTCTATTTGCATAAATTATGTTAAAATGCACCACATAATATATTTTCATTGTGAAAATGTCTTCCTTTATGCGCATTAGCCTGTGTACACTGGCCTTTCCACTAGTATAAAAATACATTGCTTGAACGTCTCCTCTCCTTCTCCTGTTTGGAGAGTGGACCCCTACCCCTCCTTACCTGTTCATGGACCTTGACTTCCTGATCCCTGTTTACTACTTCAACTCTGGGTCGGTTGCCTCCAAACAGTTCTGGAGAGGCCAATGGAACTGGCATAAGGTGTCTCTCTCCCCCCCCCCCCCAACACTCCTTTACCTACTGCCTGTGGATCAATTTGCCCTTCCCTGACCAGAATAGGGAGGGGGCAATTCTTCCTCGTTACTACCAAAAGGTTGGGACTTGGTTATCTTCTGGATATGAGTCACTTTATCACTTAATCCGTCTACTCTCATTTAAATTCACATTCTCCTTGTGACCCCTCCTCAATTCCTCCCTTAACTCTGACTTTCTCCCAGAGATTTCATTGTGATCTGTGTGGGATCCATAAACTGCTCAGGCGGAATTAATTGCATTGTCCTTTCATTCTGAGCGTCCCACCTGCAGCCGATAGAAGTAACAGCTGAATTTGAAATATCCCCTGGGGAAATGAGAAGTACATAAAAATAAAAAAGAACCAATTTCCGCTTCTTCACTTCAACTGCGTGGAGATCTGCATTGATTAGAAGGAACAAGAAAACAGAAGTCAGTTGTATAGCTTACACACCTCCTCCCACATTCAAATACACCTCAATGAATTCTAAATACATGCTTTCCTCTTCCTGATAGCTAGAAGATTGTGCTTTGAAGATGCAAAGTGAAGAACCCTCAATTTTTCTGCAAAATGCTAGACTAATTCATTCTCAAATCCTCACTTGAGATTTCATTTTGCTTACAGGGTAATGTCTTAAACCTCTTCCCTCATGAGAAACTAACTTGAGTTAAAACTGAAATGATAATTCAGGTAAGCTTTTAACACATCCATTCACAGTCTGATGAGTCTTCTAAATACAGAGTTTTGGAAACTCAGACTCTACTTTTATCGTTCTTGTCTTTCCCGAAGTTGCGCTAAACTGAGATGAGTCTGTGTATTTGTGTGTGTGTCACACCGAACAATAGCCTCTTCCTCGCGTTTGTAGACTTATACACTTTTACAGACCTGAATTTTCACCGGAAAACGTAGAAGATAACAGAAAGCCGTATTCTATAATTGATGAAATCGAGCATAGAAAGGATTGGAATTCAGAGCCTTGGAGAAGTTGGTCGCCTGTAATTCTGAAAGTGTCACCTTAAACACTAAATATTTTAGGAACCGTTGCCATACAATCACCAAATGCTCTTCACTAGGGCAGCTTGCACATTGGTGTTCACATGTGATTGATAATATTGGTAATGGGATCACACCGACGACTTGGAGCTATATGGCATGAGGACTAACGTAGATCAAATACTGTGCTTAGAGAGGCTCAGCTTCACCTCACTGATGATGCCCAACAAGGCTGAAACACGTGTATGGGGTTGCTGATGGTACTCTTGTTCAGAGAGGAATTGCCATAGCATTTCGGTGTTGGACTGCCCTTGTGGGCGGGACAAAGACTAATATGCAAATGGGTATTTCCCATCTGTGAAGGTGAACCACTGAACAGGTTATCATGCCTTGTTCTTTCAAGACAGGGGCGCCTGCTACCTTTTTTGTAGATCAAATACTACCTTGGCCAGCTGAAGATGCATTGGGGTTAGAAACCGACCCGAAGCCAAGCGGACAGCTGATCACAGCACAAGTTGGCAGCAAGACGGTTTTACAGGCCGCCACCACACACAATTTATGAGCCCTTTGACAGGGACTGCCCTATAAAAATAATACCCAATGGGTACAGCGCCACAGCTGAAATCCCCAGACCCCAGGGCAGATGTCTCTTTCAGATTTCCAGTTGTGGAGATCTCCTACCCCCAGATCTCCTACTGGGGGATCTCAACTTGAGCTTCAACGGCCCAAGTGACCAGCAAGCCAAAGCACTCTCCAATGTGCTCACCGATTTTGGCTTCATCCAAAGCGTGAGACTGCCCACACACAATAAAGGCAGAACGCCAGATTGGGTGGCAGAACTTAATTACAATGCCTCAATCACCTCCATAACTCCCCAACTATGGGCATCCATTCCCTCCTATCCTTCACTCTTGTAGTTAAAAACTGCACCACTAAAAACAACCTAGTAACTTCCCCGACCCTCACCAATAATAAAAATACCATTACGGCGGATAAACTCGTACCACTCATAATACCCATCCTTAACTCCTTGCCAGATACTATTGACCCTGCGACATTAGTAGAAGAATACAATATTACTATGACTAAAGCATTAGACGTGATCGCCCCGTTAATTAACACCTGAATTCTTGGTTTTCTCTGCACCTCAACACCTTGAGCTGAAAAAAGAAAATGCAAAGTCACCTGGAGACACCTACCTAACGAAAACAAAACCAACCTCATTAACATCTCAGCCTTATATAAGAAAGAAATAATACATAGCAAATAAGAAACCTATAACAATCGGATTCTCTCAGCAAACTCGAGTACTAAGGAACTCTTTGTCATTTTAAAAGTGATGGAAGCCCCCATCGCCCCCACAGATAACTGTGCGAAGGACAAACTCTGGTGTTCCAACATACAGAATGTCTTAACTAATAAAATTACCCTTCTTCAGAATAAGATAGCTGAGAAAAAGTAAATATTCCTAATTCAGACACACCTGCCTATACCCCCACATATACCACTAAACCGTCTCAACGCTTTATTTTCTCAAGAGTTTCAATCCTTGAGGTTGAAAAGATCATCCCATCTCTAAAACCTTCAAACTGTCAGGGAGACAAATGCCCAGCCCAAATCATCAAAGATGCGGTGAGAGACCTCTCACCTTTCATAACCAATCTAATTAATGGCTCTTTTCTATCTGGTACCATCCCCAGCAACTTAAGAGTCCTGGGTCCTTCCCCTCCTCAAAAAACAATCACTAGACCCATCCATATCCACCAACTACAGGCCCATCACAACTGTGCTATTCTTACTTAAAATATTAGACCTGGTGGCCTACTTACAGATACAGGAGTTCTTAGAATCCAATCCGCTCCTGGAAATCTGACAATCTGGTTTCAGGCCCCAACACGGCACTGAAACGGCACTGATTGATCTTAAAACCCAGATCGACGAACTTAAGGAAAAGGGGAAAACAGCTTTCCCCAGAGCGTTAGTGGTAGGGTCTTCCAACGTGTCACTTTTTCCTGTAGGGACTTGACCACCTCTTCGTAGTTATCTCGGAACACCTCATGGTAGTTCAGTGACATTTGGATCCCCAGGTATCGGACTTTGGACGTTTTCCATGTGAGCTGGAAGTCGTCTGCAAACGGCTTGGTAGCTGGGGTCAGCGGGAATATGATGGATTTTGATTGGTTGATTTTCAGTCTGGAGGCCTCTCCAAATTTAATAACTTCCCTCATGACCGGGTTCAGATTGTCTTCGGGGTCGCATATGAACAGTACTACGTCGTCTGCATATAGGGATATAATGAGCTTGTGTGGTCCTATGATGAGTCCTCTTTGTTGTCGTTGTTCTCTTTGGTTGGAGGCCAGTGGTTCCATTACCAAGGCGAAGATCAGTGCAGATAGCGGGCAGCCTTGTCTGGTGCCTCTTTGGAGTTCTATGGGGGCCGATTTTGCTGTGCCTACAATGATGTTAGATCGTGGCTTGTTGTACAATAGAGATACGAGTTTGATAAAGCGGGCACCTAGACCCATCCTGGTGAGTACAGCGAACAGGAATGGCCATTCCACTGAGTCGAATGCCTTTTCCGCGTCAAGAAGGACGCGATTGCTTGTTTTGAGGGGTCTAGTGCTTCGATGACGCTGAACAGCCTCCTGATTCCGAAGGTAGTGTTGCGGCCTGGTATGGAACCTGCTTGGTCCGCCAGCACCAGGGCGGGCATCAGTGGCATCAACCTGTTAGTGAGCACCTTTGCGAGTATTTTGTTACCGAGGTTAAGCAGGGAGATGGGTCGATAGGATGCGCAGTCCTCTGGTGGCTTGCCGGGTTTGTGTAAAAGGATTACGTTGGCTTTGCAGGAGGATTGGGGAAGGTTCCCCTTTTCCAGTGCCTCTTCGTATACTACCACCAGGAGAGGGGCAAGGGTGTTTTCAAAGGCTTTGTAGAATTCTCCCGTTAAGCCATCCGGGCCAGGAGCTTTGGAGTTAGGGAGGGTCTTGATGGCCTCCATGATCTCTTCTTGTGTGATTAGCTCATTCAGTGGTTCACGCAAGGGGTGTTCGACCCAGTACAACTCTTTGTCTTCAAGGTACTCCAGTGGAGCGTTTGGGTCTCCGTTGTGTTTGGCGCTGTAGAGATCTTGATAGAAGAGCCTGAATTCTTCCGCTATTCCTTCGTCGGTATGAACTAACTTTCCCTGCTTGGTTCGAATCCCTTCTATTGGAGACAGCTTGCTGTCGGCCTTGATCAGGTTTGCCAGGAGGGCGCTGGGTTTTTGACCTTCGCCATACTGTCTGACCTGACTGCTGCGGTTTAAAAGTTTGATTTCGCGATCTGCTGCAGTGTTGAATTTTTGTAGTTCCTTTTTCAGGGCGGCTGGTATTCTTGGGTTGGCTGTGTTTGTGTGCTGGAGTTGTAGCGGTTTTAGCTTCTCTTCGCTGGTCGTCAGCTCGCGCCTAATGAGTTTGAGTATGCCGTTTTCTTTGGCGTGGCAGACCCCTCTAATAAAGCACTTTAGTGTTTCCCAGAGTGTGCTGGCGGAGGGAACCAACCCTGTGTTAGCTTCGAGGAACACGGAGATCTCCTCCCTCAGTTCGAAGGCAAGTACCTCGTCTCGCATAGAGCCGGTCTTGAAACGCCACCGCTGTAGTGGGGGTTTGGGGTTGGATGGATTGAGACTGAGAATTATTGGGGAGTGGTCGGAGAGAGTTCTTGGTTGGACGTCGCACGGGCCACTTGTCCATGGGCCATTCGCTGAGGTGAAGAGATCCTGGAGCTCGTGTTGTGAACCTCGGAGTGAAAGGTGTATTCCCGCAACTCCCCTTTGGATGCTCTCCATGCGTCTTTCAGGTCGAATGCTTTGCAGATTTCTTTTATTTGAAGGCAGGCTTTGGATAGGGGCTGTGGGGTAGACTGAGATCTGTCCCTCGCTGGGTCTAGCACTGTGTTCATGTCTCTCCCCCCCCACCCCCCCAAATTATGGTTGCGGGGTCTCGGGATGAGAGATGGGATAATACCCAGCTGAAGTTGTCGGGCCGTATATGTTTGGTGCATAGTAGTTGACGAAGGTAATTTTCTGGCCCGCTATGATGCCACTTACTAGGACTGTTCTCACTTTGGTGTCTTTTGCCGTGTGAACAAGTCGGAAGCTGGTCCTCCTGTGTATAAGGATCACGACTCCTCTGGAGAAAGATGAGTAAGAGGATAAGTATCTGTGGCATCCCCAGCTCTTAGCCGACTGGTGATCTTTCCCTGGGAGTAGGTGAGTTTCTTGGAGCATAGCTACGTCCACTTCATGTCTTCTTAGGTGTTGAAGGATTTTCCTGGTTTTAGATGGGATATTGCCTCCTCTTATGTTCCAGGTTATGATCTTGAATGGAACGAGTTAAAGACTATGTTGATCCGCTTTTTGTTTTCTGTGATCGATGGTGTTATAGTTGGGTTTGGCCTGGCGTTATGGTCGGCACCTGGAGGTTCGTTGGCTGGGTGGTGCAGCAGCGTTGCTGGTGAGCTGGGGGGTGGATGGTCGGAGGGTGGCGTGGAACGGGTGGCGCAAAACTTTCCTAGTTCCCTTGGTGAGTACTGTTCACGGGCAATCCCCAACTGGCCCGTACCATTTCTCTCCCTAGGGTGGGCAACCCCCAACTGGCCCACACAGAGGTCCCTTGTTGACAAAAAGGAACAAATGGCGGTCCATGGAGTTGCCATGCCGCCGGGTGTATCCCAACCCATTAAATCAACTTGTGAACCAAACAGTTGCTGTGCTAGGGGCACTTGGGGCCTCCCAAGTATCCCAGCCCCGCCTTGGATTCATTGTGGTTGTTCCGGTGTCATCGTTGAGGTGACTGAACAAGTTGCTTAGTTCTGATCACTTCTGGTTATGGTGGATTCTTGTGGTTTCTGGTTCTGGTGTTTTTTGGTGGTGACAATTACCTGCTGTGTGGGACTGATTATTGAGGGTTATGGTGGATTCCTGTTATTTCTGTCCCTCTGAGGTCTGGGGCGATTGGGGTTTTGATCTGGGCAGCCTATCTGGTCTAGGAATATCTTTGCCTCATCAGGAGACTGGAAGAAGTGGACCCTCTCGCCCTGCTGTACTCTGAGCCGTGCCGGGAAAAGCATCGAGTAGGCCATTTGGTTGCCTCTGAGTCTCTGTTTTATGGCGGTGAATGATTTCCTCTGCAATTGTACCGTGGGAGAGAAGTCAGGATAAAAGTGTATTTTATCTCCTTCATGGAGGAGATCCCCCTTTTCCCTGGCCAGTCGCAGGATGGTGTTGCTGTCCCTGTAGTTAAGTAGTCTTGCGATGATTGGCCTGGGTGGAGGGCCAGGAGCTGGTCTGGCTGCTGTTATCCTGTGTGCCCTCTCTATGATGAAGAATTGAGATAAGGCGTCGCGCCGAAAAGGGAAATGCAGAGGGACTCTACATAGTCCTCCATTTTCGCCTTTGTCTGATGTTCTCTTACTCCGACTATGCGAATATTATTTCTTCTTGAGCGGCCTTCAAGGTCTTCGCACTTGGCTAGGGTTGATTTCATTTGGGTTTCTAGTTGAGTGACTTTGCCTGACAGGGTTGTTGTAGTGTCAGCAAGATTGGATACTCTCTGCTCAACCTCGTCCAGGCGCTCAGAGTGGGTGTGTATGCGATGTTGAAGGAGATCAACCTTGGAGGCTAGCCCGTCCATCTTATTGTTCAAACTACCTATGCCAGCTTTTAGTTCATGAAGGATTTCTTTGATCTCGGACGGGTTTTCGCTTGCTACCGTCTGGCGTGAACCACCTAGCACGGACATCTGGTCCTCCTGCTGTTGAGGTACTTTTGGAGTTGTGCCACTCTCAAAGTTCAATTTCTTTTGGGTTTTGTCAGTTTTCCACATCGCGATTAATCTGCTCTGTCTAGGGTACTCTGGAAGCTCACCGGTGAGGCGGGGGGTCTCCTGACTAGCAAAGCGAGTGTAAATGCTGCTGCATGGTAGGGTGACTTTCCTGTAAAGCAGCACTTCGAGTGATGTGGTGGCTTCACCTTCAAAGATGAACTCAGTTTGCCAAGAGGCGGTGTGAGCCCACAACCTGTGTGGTCAGACACCTGATGGCTCCTTTCTCGCCCAGATGGGAGAGCGACTTAGTAAATGGTCAGTGGGCTGTCGTTTGCTGGCAGGCGTTTGCGGCGATGGACACTGGGAGTTTTTTCCCGTAGGAGGCAGTTTATGGGCTCCCTGTGAGGTCGATCAAATGTAGAAGGGTCTTGTGATTGCAAAATGGAGGGGTAGGGTTTCCTTTATAACAGGATCGGCCACCTCTATTTTAAATGCTGCTGTGTTGGTGCTGTGAGTGAGCAGGTCTCTCGGGATGGAGTGGTATGCAGGGTGTGCACTGCTACAGGTGCGTGGTTCAGCTCGCTGTAATAGTGCTGAGGCGAGCCTACATGTAAGGCTGAGTGTGGCCGCTGTTAATTCCCATCTGGCTGTAGCAGCGCCAGCGCCCCACGGCTGTGTCTGACCGCGAGGGACGGGGGTGTGAGGGCCGGCCTCGGTGTCACTGAGTAGCGCCTGCTGCCACCCCTTCCTTACCTCCTCGCGCAGCCGGTTGCGGTCTCCTTCTCCTCGACGAGCGAGGGACTCCCTCAGTGGGGGCTGCTCCGGCCAGCGTAGTGCCCCGGGGCCCTGCACGGAGCTCCCGTTCTCAGCTCCGCTAACGGGCCGCAGGGATCCGCAGCAGGTGGGGCGGGGGGAGCCGCTTGTCTGCCACCGAGCCGTCCGGGCCCTCGGCGGCGTCCTCTGGTTGGTGGCGGCGAGGTCCACTCCACTTGCCAGCCCAGGATCACGGGGGGAGGAGAGGACTTCAACTGATCCGCCAGCCGCTGGTCTTCGCTTTGTGATCCACGCCTGCTCCGCCGCAGGTACTTCCAGGAGCCCCGGAATACAGCCGGCCGGGTTCCGTCTGGGGGCGGGGGGCGGATTGGCGCCTCGCTCGGTGAGCCACCCAGAGCGTGGCTCCGAGGCCGCACTGACTGTTCTGGGGCAGGGGGCGGTTGTTTTGACCCCAGTTTTCGGGAGCTAGTAGCAGGCAGCGCTAAAAGCCAGGAATCGGGAACGTAGTTTAATGAAACCACCGGGAACAGCAAGATTACTCAGGATTAATGCGGGGTATTTACGGGAGCTCAGACCAAGGCGGCCATCTTGGATGGCCCTCTAGAGCCCTCTTACTAAGCCCCTATTTGATGATCTGGACCATCTGGGTGTTACCTACACTATTTATGCAAATGATACCCAGATCCTCATGCCGCTTACTGGGGATTATGACAAAGATGTGGCCTTAGTAAATAAAATATACCTCCTCATCCAAGCATGGATGGCCGCCCATGGTCTATGATTGAATGATGACAAAACGGAGCTCCTCATTCTAGGGACAGCTCTCAACATTAACAAACTTGGCCCAAAATATGCCTCATTTAACATCAATGGCAACCTTATCAAAGTTGCTAAAGAGGTAAAAACCCTCGGTTTTTACCTGGACTCCACCCTCACTTTTGTTAAACAGGTCAATGCTATGGCCTCGGCATACACCTGTAAGCTGATCAGAGCTGGTAAATCTTTTCTATCCAAGGATGGCTGCACCGTACTTGCCAGAGCCTTAATTCTATCCAAGTTGGACTAGTGCAACTCACTGTACTCGGGTGCCAGTAAACGCACTGTTAATAAGATCCAAATTCTCCAGAACAATGCCCTGAGAACGGCACAAGGCATTGCTAGAAGAGAACACATCTCTGAGGCAAGGAGACAGAACAATTGGTTGTCTATCGGCGACAAAATCCTGCTCACAAATGCCTCATTTACTCACAAATGACTTAAAAATGTTGCCCTCGCTATCTCATGGAGATAATTAACAGAAGACTTACCAGCCGACCCACCAGGACTGCTAACTCAGATTGCTTAGTAGTACCGAGGTTTAAAATGACTAAAGCTGGTGGGGGAGGGGGGGAATCAGCTTCCCAGTCAAAGCAGCGCAGTTATGGAACTCCCTCCCCCCTCCTTGAGGGCGGATCAAACCTTTCTTAACTTCAGATTTAACACCATTAAATGGCTCAGAGATAAAGACCACTAACCTTTCCCATTGATTGTCCTTCATATGCATGTACCATAGCTTTACCCTATAGTTCTAACTGTATAAAGTATCTGCAAACATTTGAAAATGCTGTACATTAACACTGTAAATTCAGTAATCTTAGACAACCATCTTGATCTTTACTGTATGTATAGAATTGTTTCTTGTTCTCAAATGGCACCTCACTGGAGAACCGTTGTGCACTTACTTCTGTAACTTTAAGTTGAAGGTATTCTTGTTTTGAATGGATTGTGTCCTCCAACGTATTCCACATATTTGACATGTAATGTCCACAGCTGTGCTACTTCTGAAATTTTTCGGCAGAGGGTGTCCTGCGTCAATGGCGTCGGGTCTATGTCTATGGATCCTCTTTCTCTGTAAAAGTGAAAATCATCTGGAACTCCCTACCACTGTACATTTGCAATATTGACAATAGAAAGGCCCTCAAAAGCTGGCTTTTTCCTCCCTCTTGAACCCCTTTCGCACTCTACATGCTCGAAAGGCGCACAGAAACGCTGACCCAAACACCTCTCCTATCCACCAATACCCCACCCATCCCTTCGTGCCCTTCTCCCATTGCCCAGGCCTTTGTTACAGGGAGACAGCGAATAGACCAACCAATCTCATTGGACTAAGAAAAAAAAAACACTGCAGTCGAACTCATCCAAGCATACGGTACATATACTTTACACCACGTTTGTGGACACAGGCCACAGGCACGGCCACCCATCAATTCACCCTAGAATGCAGATATGGCCATGCTATTCCGGTCTAGCAGCGCACATAGCCATACACACCGAAACCCCTGACTTACCGCAACACCTCTGCCATTAATATACAGCGACAACCAACTAAAAGAAATTTGGTCTAGCTGGGTACACATCGAATCTTCAGTGCTAGCACTGTATCCTAAACCACCAACAGCACCTACCCACGTGTCTGACTGACGTCCGGGCTGATTACTGGAGTCTAGCCAGCTCACCAAAGTCCTAACTGGTTCTATTTCGATATCCCAGGTGATCTAATACCTATGTCCCCAAGTTCTGGCCAGTGAGTTATAATCTGTACTCTCCAACTAGTCATTGAAATCAGGGAACTTCAGTGCCGGGACCCTTTGGTAGCTGAAAGGAATAAAAGTTAATCCACTCTACAGTACAGTACAAGTACCTTATAAGCAAGTTACTAGAGAGATACAGGAAATTGCCACCTATCTAGTGCAAAAGAAGAACAGCATGCCGTAGGAAATGACCCAGGGAGATGGAAAGAGCCTTCCCCAAACGGCACGAGGGCGCCTCTAATGGTGAGTATTGCAGTTCCAGTGTTGAGGTAAATCCCACAAAGGACGAGGAGGATCAGTGTCCAGAAAGTCAATGTTACAAAGGATAACCAATTCCAATCAAACAGTTCCAGGAGCCAAATCCAGAAGACGCCAACCAAATCCAAAGTCATAGAAATCAAAAGAAATGTTCCAACATTGCCAAAACACAGGGATAATCCGAAAGCAGTCCAAAAGGACCACCAGGGGGCGCAGAAGCTCTGCTGCCTGACCTGACTTCTCCCTGAATTCAGGCTGAATTAAACCTTTTAAAATCAGTATTTACATCAATTTCTAACTGCTCCACTCTACGTTCTTAAGCTCTTACCTTTGAGGTCCCACTGGGGAAGTTCGAACCCTCCATCCAGCTCAGCAGCCGCCTCTTGGCTGTGGGGCCCTCCTGCTCCCGTCCCTGTGCGGACGCCCTCGGCTTCTCCCGGCTGCTCCGAGGCTCCTTCGGTGTCTGCTTGCTGCTGCCTTCCTCCTGTGGTCGGAGTCGCTCCTGCTCCCGTTGTGCCGCCTTGCTTGGATGCCGTGGCCGCCTCTTCCCAGCCTCCTCGACCGGCTTCTGTGTGGAGTGCTCCGGGGGCCTCTCCACCGTGTCTCCCCCTTCAACCTTGGGCTGTTGACATCGGTGTGGCCTCCCCACCCTGGTCCTGGACGGGCTTGCGGTCCCCTCGCCCGCTGCTTCCATCTGATTTCTGCTGCTTCTGTCGGCCGGTGCGGTCTCTTCAGGGCTCCGCTCCCACCCGGCTTCCAGCAAGATCTCTCTTCGGGGTCCCGGCTCGTTATCCTCTCCAGCCTGCAGTGACAGCTCCCGCCTGCGGCCTCTGTCTGATTCCTGCTGCTTCTGTTGGCTGGCTGGTGTGATCTCCTCTGGGTCCCGCTCCCTCCTGGCCACCCCTCCTCCAGCAAGGTCCGTCTTCGAGGTCTCGGCCCTTTCTCTTCCAGCCTGCTGTGATGGCCATCATCCGGTCTCCAGAGCGCGGCTCTTGAGTGGTGAGTTCCTGCGCCTCCTCTGCTCCATCTGGAGTGCTGCAGCTGCTCCTATCTAGAGTCCTGCTGTTGGGGCTTTGTGACCTGCCGCCTGTGGAGGTGATACACTCTGCACTGATCGGCCCACTACCTGTTTGAATGTGCTGGCCTGTGCTCCACTGATTTGTGCTCCCGGAGCTTATGGACCTTTCGCCTGGATGCCGCCTCTGCTCCTCCTGCAAGCGCCTTCCGCTGCTCAGCCCGCTCTCTCTCTCTCCCAAAAAGAAGCCATGGGGATAGGGCCCTCCTTATCCCATCCTCCCCCTTTATCCAGGACAGGACCTCTTCCCCTTACATCTGTACCACTGGACACGTCCACCACATGTGTACATAGTCCCCCCTTTCAATGTGACACTTCCAACAATGTGGGTCGTATCCCTCCCTCATCCGGGCTATCCTCTGTGGAGGTTAGTGTCATCTGTGCAGCAGTTTCAGGGCCTGATGATGGTACTTGAAGCAAGGCAGTTGAACGATTGGCCTGTCTGCACATAATGGTCCATCTCCCAACATCCATATCCTCGCCCAGATCTTCCCCCCCATTGCACCTGTGCAGGTGGAGGATCCCTTGGAGCCGCCATAAGAAGGAGTTTATAGAGTCTAGTTATCGCTCCCTTGGATCCCTTGTGTGAAATCAAGAATTTTTCAGAGTCAGTTAATTCCCTCCTAAGCGTAGCCTCCCCACCCCCATCTGTCTAAGGTGAAGGCCCCCTTTAGTTGCAGGTAACGAAAGGGCGAGAAGCTATCCAAGCCCAGGGCCTCCTCCAAATCCTTTAATGACATGAAAGTTCCCCCCCCCCCCACCCATAACTGTCCCTCCATACTGAGACCCGCCTCATTCCACTGTTGGTACGAAAGTGGTTCTTCTAGCCCGTCTCTGAGCAGGGGAGCCCAGATGCAGCTCAGAGGCGAGGGACATGTTGTGAGCCATCTAAAATCGCTGCTGCCACTGAGAGGGATTTCGTTTTATGGATTTCGTTTTGCCCAGCTGAGAAGGAGCAGCGGCGTCGGAGCAGCAAAGCCGGAGTGCAGAACCGGGAAGTGGCCATGCCATAGCACGCTTACCAGGACGGCCGAGGGGCTGGAGCCAGTGTCCATGTGGAACCAAGGAGCAGGAGATCGGGAGCTGGTCGGGCAGAGGAGTCAAGCGGCTACAGCGAAGCGCCACAGTGAGCCAGGAGAGCTGTGCGGACTGGCGTCACCGTGTCAGCAGTTGAACGTTGCAGCTGGAGCTGTAGAAGGCAGGGCAGGAGCGCAGGAGCGGGAATCCAGCGCGAGTGATTCTACGCCAGGAGAGAAGCGTCCAGGGCGCGGCTGAGGACAAAACTACGGCCAGTACATAAGGAGCGCAAGAGGCGGGGAAAGCCGCGGCCACTTATCTGGAGAACCAGCTGAGGCTGGAGCAGGAGAGGGGGAGGGCCGTGAACACACAGACCGGACTGCCCGGGTGAAAAACATGGGGGACAGCTGTGCTGCGGCTCACACACGCAGACAAACTCCCAAAAGTGAGCGGAGTGCCCGCAGCAGCAAACGCATCAGAGCAGCATTTGTCCGGGATATTGCTCAGCTGGTAGAGCATTTGACTACAGAGCAACAGGTCTCTGGTGCAAACCCGGATCCCCTCTGCCTTTTCCCGGGGCTCAGAGAAGGTGTAAAAGCACGGTGCTAAGTCAAGGCACCCGGCACCAAGGAGGGGAAGTAAAGCAGCACAACGAGGCGTGGAAAAGAAGGCGTAGAGCATACGCCACAACAGCAGAGGACAGGCAGCTGGGAAACGTCAGGAGCCGGTTAAGTAACTTTGGTGCAGCAAGAACAGCAGTCAAACAGGCTCAATAAAAAATGGAACTGGAGGCGTTTTTAGAGATGGCAAGACTAGCTGCAGCAACCCATGGGCCCGACTGGATGACCACAATGGTGGCCCAAGCAGGACAGGAGCTTCCCGGGCCCAGTCAGGTGAATGGCTCACCACTCATGTTTCAGGACAGTGCCAGTGAAGGGGCACAGGTGGAAATTGAGGTTCAAGAAGAAGAGGAACATGAGGAGGAAGAGTTCCAGGCAGGGAAGAGGAAGAGGACTATGACTGCAAAGGCCAGGGCGAGCAAGGAGCAGTCCATCGCCACCAAGAAACCTAGAGCGAAAGGGAGGGCGCAATAGGATACAGCCTTACCGGCTCCTACACCTGCTGAGGCTCCAGGGAACCGTGGGGGCACACCCAGCACTCCTGGAACTATACCGGTGGATGTAGCTGTGGAAGGACACACACCCCTTGAGATGGTCAAAGGTATGTTCATGGAGTGCATGCAAGCATGGGGAAAAATGGGCAAGTGCCACATGTATGTGCTAATGACAGTATGCTGGGTAATATGGGAAATACAAATGGTGCATTATTTCAGCAAGGGATGGCCCAAGGCTCAGGGGGGTCTGTGAGTGGAATGTATCAGGCCTGGTCTCCAGTGGGGGTGGGGGGGCTGTTCAACTGCCTCAAAGGGGTGGGATTCTGCCAGGGGGATTTTTGTCGGTCGGTTTGCCTAGCACGGGTCCAGCTGGGGGGGGGGGGGGTCAGTCAACTGTCTCAGGTGGCTACTTCAGCAGGGACACATAATGGACAGGCATGGTGGGGACAAGGGCCCGGGGCTCTCAATGTCAGTGGGGAGGACCAGCAGCCTGCACCAAAGGCCCCAGCGGGGGCATAGATTGGGCAGGGTTGGTGGGGGCAGGGGCCCGGTGCTCAATGTAGGAGGGGAGAACCAGGCACAGCCTTCACCAGTGGTCCCGACTAACTTGGGGGCAGGGGGAGCCTGGGTGCAGGTGACCCAGTATGGAAGGCCAATGCCAGGGTTTGCACCAGTGCGAGCGGCAGTCAACACACTTGTGTGGCACATTCCATGGGTCACCAAGGAGAGGCTATGGAGAAAGGAATGTGTGGACATCTTTGACTTGTTGGGGATTGTGCCTGTGGGGTGAGGTTTGAAAGAATTGTCAGAGAAAGAGAAAAGGGATAAGGAGAGTGCTAAGGTGGAGCACACTATTCACAACTGGCTCAAAGCTTTTAGAATGTACATGTCTGTGATGCTAGAAAAATATCCGCAGGATGCCTTAGCAATGGTAGCTTATGAGCAATATATTCATGACCTATACCTGAAGTATGGGGGTGAAGGGTGGCTGGATTATGATCAGGGTTTCAGGCTAAAAATGCAAGTGTGGCCTGCGATGTCTTGGGATGAGGTCGATGTCGGGGGGGGGGGGTACATTGATAAAGATGATGCCCTCCAGGGAACCTGGGAACAAACAGCAAGGGGAGAAGTCCCGGGTTTGGAGAGGCAGAGGGGGTTATGCGCAGCGAGGTAGGGGATCCTTTTGCGGGCCTTCTCCTGGGTCTATTGTGCAGCAACCCACCAGGGAGAGCGAGAAGATTGCTGGAGGTTTGCAGAAGGGGATTGCTCCTATGGTAAGCATGTAAATTCAGGCACCCAAAGGGGGTGGGGGGCTCCGGGGCTCGCTGCTCCACTTCAGGCGAAGCAAAACCTAAAAGCAGCAGCAAACCTAAAGAGAAATCAAAGATAGAATGAGGTATTGGAAGAGAGAGACAATTTTGACAAACCTGTGAAAGACATGAGTAGGATTAAAAGGAACTTACCCACACCAGTTAACCTCCTTGCCATGACTCCTTTTCTTAATATATATCACAACAAGGTGGATGCAAAGTTGTTGTGGCAAGGGTTCAGGTGGGGCTTTAGGATCCCGGAGGTAAGAGACCAGGGGGTTAAGGAGGCAACCAACCTTCGGTCCGCACTGAAAAGGCCCGGAGGTGGTGGAACAGAAAGTGGAGAAAGAGATCAAGCTAGGTAGGGTGGCGGGCCCCTTCTCTTTCCCTCCCATGGACAATTTAGTAGTATCACCACTAGGGTTGGTGCCCAAAAAAGAGGAAGGCCAGTTCCGCCTGATCCACCACCTCTCCTTTCTAGAGGGGCAATCTATGAATGACGGCATACCAGAGGAATTGTGTAGGGTGCAGTATGCCTCCTTGGATGACGCTATACAAATGGTAAAAGTGGCAGGGAGGGGTGCCCTAATGGAAAAATCAGACGGTGAGTCAGCGTTCGGGCTATTGCCAATTCACAAGGACAGCCATCATTTGCTGGGGTTGAAGGTGGACAAGTTTGCCAATGGGCTGTGCCATTTCATGCTCATATTTTGAAGCGTTCAGTACCTTCCTGGAATACACTGTAAGAGAAAAGATGAAGGAAGGTGGGTTGTTGCATTATCTTGATGATTTTCTGTTCATTGGTAAAAAAGGGACCGGTGAGTGCAGGGCACTCATGGAGGCATTTCAGGGGTTGATGTCGCACATGGCGGTCCCATTGGCTTCAGGGAAGACAGTAGGTCCAGCCACTACACTGACATTCTTGGGGATTTAAATCGATTCAGACAAGGGTGAATGCAGGACAAGGTGCAGAAATTGAAGGACATGATAAAGGTTTTGAATGGGAGGAACAAAGCAACCTTGACGGAGCTGCAGTCGCTGGCGGGTAACCTTAATTTCGTGGGGAGAGTAATACCCGCAGGGAAAGGGTATGCCAGAGGTGTAGAACTGAAGACCGTGGGGTTGCAGCATGCCTCCCAACATGTCCAGTTGGGATCTGAGGTAAAGGAGGATCTCCGGATGTGGGACATTTCTTTTGCCAGTGTCTAATGGGGTCTCAATCTGAAGGGAGGGCTGGGCCAGCAGCTAGAGGCTCAAACTATTCACTGATTCATCAGGGTCTCACGGTTTTGGGTGATCCTGGGAGGCAGGTGGTGCAGCAAACCGTGGCCGGTGGAGTGGCACATGAAGGGAATCACGAGGACATCACGCTGTTGGAACTGTTCCCCATTGTAGTAGCATTGAAGTTGTGGGGGGAGTTCCTTGAGAACAAAAAAGTATCATTGTGGTCGGACAATTTGGCTGTGGTTCAGGTTATTAATCTGGGGTCATCAAGCAATTTGAGGTTGAAGTTGCTCGGGGAACTCACTAAATGCCTGCTGGCATTAAACATCGAGGTCAGGGCATGGCACATTCCCAGCGTCAAAAACACGGCCGCTGATTCTCTCTCGTTTACAGTGGGAGAAGTTCTGAGACAGCTGCCCAGAAGCAAGGAAGGGGATGGCCCCGTTCAAGGAACACTGGTGGGGGATGATTGGGGTGATCTGAGCTCATTGATGGACACAGCTGTGTCAATTCAAGTTCGAATTGAGCAGCGCGAGGACGACAGTGGACCCAGCAGGTTAGTGTAACCCTCCTCCCACATTCTACTTCAACAACATCCCATGTTACGCCCGTTGCAGTGCCAGAACGTTTAAACTAGCTGCGCATAGTGTACAGCAATGAAAAGGGGTGATGCAAGAATAAAAATGATGGCCTGGTAACAGTGTGTGAGTTCCCCCTGCCCTGCAGAATAGGACTTTTGCCCCTCTCTGGGGTGTACCTGGGTGGATCGTACAGCTGGGACGTGCTCCAAGTCACAGAGGGAAGCGGCCCGACAGCACAGTGTAATCTCTGTTCTCCCTCCTTCACACACAACAAATGACACATTGCACTCAGGACAGCTGGGCAGCGCCTGAGGGCCGCAAAGATACTGCATAAGGCGGAGGAGACCATAGACTGAATTATGTGTTTAATAGGGTCTCAGCCAGCAACAAGGGCACACCCATAGAGGCAATCAGCTGAACTGACACAAGGGACCCAGTGACAACAGGTCTGGAGTAGACAGTAAGCACAAACAGCACACGAGATACAAGTAACCACAGGGGACATCGTTGCATGCACCCAGGCCAGCCCTAACGCATAACAGGTGGTCCAGTAACATAATATCCTGCGCAGACACAGTAGCTCCCTGGGATCTCACACATGCCGTCCAAAGTGCCAAGCCAGAAATCCAAACGGCCCACGCTGGACAACTTTGGGAAGGCAGGGGGCACCATGACGCAGACCTCAACTGCCGCACACCTGGAGGCTGACAACATTGAACACGCAGGGAATTATCAACCAGTCCTGGCGGCCATTGCAGACCTAAAAGCCTCTTTAGAATACAAAATTGACGCAATAAGCCTCAATGTTAACCTCTTGCGCCAAGATGTACGGGCGCTGTTGGACAGAACGGGGACACGAGAGAAACAGGTAGACTCCAATACTGCTCAGCTCTAATGACATCAATAATGCAGCAACAAATAAAGAACTTGGAGGGGAAAGTGGAAGATGCAGAAGGGAGAGCTCAGAGGAACAATATCTGGATTGTAGGCCTTCCGAGGGGGTGGGGGGAGAAGGAGCGGACCCTACACATTTTATAGAAAACATGTTACTGCAAGAAGTAGGTGCAGGGAACCTGACTCGGGGATTCACAGTTGAACGAGCACACAGGTCCCTTGGCTGTAAGCCTCCACCAGGGGCAGCTCTGCGTCCCATAATGGCAATGATCCTGAACTATAAAGACGAGACAAAATCCTGGACTTCTTTTTCCGCTCTCTGTACCCCGAATTAGGCCCTTATAGGCACTGTGCCATGATCTGGGGTGGAGATTTTAATTGTACAAACGACCCTACAGTAGACAGGTTTGACTCCAAGTACATGCACCTGGCCCCACTAGCTAGAGCACTCAATGCAATAGTAGAAGCCTTTGATCTAGTAGTTGTGTAGTTGCCTCCACCTGCAAACTCGAGGATATTCTCACTATGCAACCCCCCAGGACTTAACACGAGATTAGATTACATCTTCACGGGCGTAGAGACGACGGGGGAAATAGTATACGCAGACTACAAAGCGAATGTATTTATTTATTTATAACTTATATAGTGCAGCCGCTGACGCGGAGGCTTAAGGGCAGAACCAGAATGTTGGCAAGATAAGGGAGACCAGCATGAGCATTCATTAAACAAGAGTTTTTAAACCTTTTCTGAATGCTCTAATGGAGATCTCTTCTCTAAGATTGACAGGCAGTCCATTCCAAAAGGCTGGTGCAGCAGAGAAGGCGGCTCCATTTTTCACCTGTGTTAACCTACAGTGGGGGATTTTTAGCAGAGGGCAATTGATAGATCTCAGGCTGTAATTACTGGCTTTTGGGATCAGGACATCCTTAAGGTAAAACGGGCCAGAGTTTTTCATGCAGTTGAACGTAATCACTGTTAGCCGGAAACAGATTCTTTCCTTGATAGGAAGCCAGTGTAGTGCTCTTCTGGTATCTGAAATGTGATCTCTTCTTTTACGTTCAGCAATGACTATTTTATGCTGCACGACTTGCAGTCTGTTAGTTTCTCATTTAGATAGACCCACAAAAAGGCTGCTACAGTAGCCTATTCTAGAGCTTGTTAATGCGCGAGCAAGAGTTTCGCAACTTGTTCTCGAGAGAAAAGTTCGGGCATGAGACATGAGTTTAATCTAATATGCTGAGGGGGCAACGAGGCTGCTCAGCTGTGCCTTCATATTCAAGTTGTAATCCAAGAAGACCCCTAGCGTTTTTACTTTCTTTTTGACCTCTATAATGCAATCCCCAATTCGGAGTTGTGTGTACTGACCTTCCAGTTTACAAGTTTTTGGTTCTGTCCCTACTAGCATTAACTCTGTTTTGCTCATATTCAGCGACAGACCATTGGCACACATCCACTTGTGGATAAGATCATAAATCCTGTTAATGTTAGTTTCCTCTTCTGAAAGGACACCAGTGAGGGGGATGTCACATTGGGTGTCATCAGCATAATTCGTAAACTCAATGCCATTGGTGTCCAAAAAAGTCCAGGAACGGGACTGTAAAAATATTATAAAATATAGGTGCGGTACTCCCTGTGCTAGTTCTTTCGAAATAGTGTTAGCTATGTCACTGCTCACTCTCCAGAAACGTCCTCCTAAGAACTATTTGACCCATTGAGCTGCCGACGACATGAATCCCGCTACCTCCTCCAACCTGACGACCAAGGCAATGTGGTCCACCAAGTCGAAGGCGGCAGAGAGATCCAACAGCATCAACATACTCGTTTTTCCCTGGTCCATATATCAGAGGAGCCTAGATTTTAAATCCAGCATGGCTGTTTCAATCCCGTGCATTTCTCTGAAGCCAGATTGCCTCTTGTTCAAAATGTTGACAGATCTTAGGTGGGCCAGTACTTGTGTGTAAGCCACAATATCTAAGATCTTCAACAAAAATGGTGAATTTGAAATAGGGCAGTAGTTTAGAGGATCAGTGGGTGAGGCTAATTTCTTCAGCAGCGGTGTAACCCACGACTGCTTAATGCAAGCCTGCACCGAGCAGTCTCTAAAAGATGCATTTATAAATCTACAAAGAATGGTAATCGTAGAAGTCGAGCATGATTTAATAGCTAATGCGGGACATACATCGCCCCTTACAATTTGAGAGTTTAAGTTTCTCTAAGATAACCATGAGATCGGCTCCACTTATAGGTTTAAAAGAGAAAAACTCTTCTGATTTCCAGATGTTAGGATTTGGCAAATTAAAGTTTTGTTCTTTTTGTATATCAATTTTATTGGATAGTGAGATTCCATCTTTGATTTTACTAAGTTTTGCATCCATGGCCTCTTGCACCAGATTGCACCAATTGTTATTTCTTGTTCTTTCCAGCTCCCTGAAAACTTTGAGAAGCTCCTTAGGCTGAGACTGAGCTTTGGCAATACGATCGTCATGATCACCTCTCTTAGCCATAATAACAGCCTTTTAAAAATAATTTTTAACGTGGGTTTTATGTTTCTTTGTCGCAGTCCAAATGCAAATTCTTCCATTTGTATAGGGCTTTGGTTTTATTGCTCTTCATTTCTCGCAGGTCTTTGGAGGACCAACTATTGGTCTCTCTCTTGATTACCTTTTTATTATGCCAGGGTGCTATAGTATTTACAGCTTTCTGCCTAATATCCTGATAGCAGGCTGTAATTTCATGGACTGAACACTCATCGTTAATTTTCTCCTGCAACACATGGATCCATGGATCTAGGGCTTCTGGGGACAGCTTTTTATGGTTTCTACAACGCATAATGCTGGTGTGGAGTTTTTATTTATTACAGTTTTTTCAGAGGGAATCTCGAAGTGGATAAAAAATGGTCAGACAAGGGCTAGTACAAACCAGGGCCATCTTAAACACTTTTGGGGACCAGGGCACGGACACCTTTGGGGGGCCCCCTCCACTGAACCAAAGGAATTAAAAGATCAAAAATATCTGTTTGTGACCCCCTCATCGTACTCACAACCCATTGCTTGATGTGCTGCTTTGCAGCAATCAAAATAATCATGGGTACTCCCTTTCTGTCCCACTACACTGTTAATTCTTGCTGTAATCTGAAGGATAAACAAGTAGCATTTGAAGGCCAATATTAGAAGTCAATGACAAGGGTACTTGTGTTCTAGCATAGGTAGAGCACACTTCATCAATACCAGGCCCGAGGAAGGTAGAGCGGCCATAGTCTAAATGCATAACACAGATCGTATGAAAAAGGTGCACATAATCCAGAATAGACAGATGACTCAAATTGGGTGCCTAAAAGAATGCAAACGTGCTCGCGCATGCATACGGGATACCAATTGAAAGCAAGGAGAAAGATACAGATACCATAGCTTAGCTAGTGGATGAAGATTAGAAGCTAACAGGAACGAGTCCATATTCATGCATACTGAGATTAGAAGAGGGGCATGGATATCAATACGTGTTGCCATTAGAGAGCAAATTAGCTCTGGTGTGCTATATACCAAAGTTCATTAATATAGCGGAAGCAACACTAGAGCCAGTGAAATCATGAGTGAGGCTTTTTTGAAGATGATACACTGAGAACAAAATCCCTCTGAAGAGAGACAATTTCCAAAGTTTTAGGAACAGGTCATTTTGACAGGTTAGGCAATACGAGATTAAATGAGATGACCAGGATCACACATTGGTTAAGAGGAGACACTGGGATTTGCACCCACTCTGCAATGTCTGCACTTTACCATTTTCTTTTCTAGTTCTTAACATGAACTAAAATAACCCCATTTGATAGAATTTACCTGCACAGTACACAATTCACATAATCCAACATGACAATTTCTAAAAACAAAAAATAATGGAAGCATATTATGCAAAATGGGAATTATTCTAGCTTTATTTATTTTAATGATGTGATCCTTATAGATTTTATCCGGGTTTCTATTTTGCATTTAAAAGCTTTGAATACACCCGAAACACAGGCTTGTGAAACTTCTTTATAGACGTGCTGAAAAACCTTTGAATTGTACAAAAGGACAATCCGTTTTTTGTGTCAAATAAGAAAAATGGTATACCTACAAAATATCCCCACCAAAAATATCACCGTACATATGGGCGTTTGTCTCGCCTTAGGCTATAATTTTGGGGAGGATATTTTGTGGGATAGGGGGTCCCACACATTTTAAAATAATGCAGGGGTTGTCCCCCGCAGGGTCCATGGGTCAATATCGCCGCAAAAATATGGCGATATTTTTGTATCGCAATATTTTTATGGGGATATTAACACATGGTACCAGAAAAACATGCTTGCCAGAGGCCTGCGATGTATGGTCCAGTGTCTTCTCTCTAGAACCCCTTCCACTACAGGAGGAATGCTACAGGAGTTGTGCTTTGTGACTGCACAAACTATGAATGCCACAGTGAATACAAAGCAGAGCAGAATGTACCTGTACACAACAAATACAAAATGGGCTTAGAGTCTCAGCTGCATGCCAAAAAAATGCATTTTACGTCTGGTGAACAATATAAATTACTTCTTTAGATACAGCAGCCTTGTGGGCCCCCCTCCAAGGTGGGGGCCTGGGGCAAGTGCCCCCTTTGCCCTCCCATAAAGACGTCTCTGGTACAAACTGGTATGAGTTATATTGAGTCCCAGCAACCAGCTGAGGGTGTTCCCCTTCACATGAGTGGGTGCGTAGATATATTGAGAAAAACCCAAATGTGAAAGGGCCCCATCCAGTAATTTAGCTTGAGGGTCGCTCATATCTCCAAGCTAATAATTAAAATCGCCAAGAAGTAAAACTTTGGAAAAAGGAGGAGATCAGATAGCCGATTAATAAAATCCTTTATTAAAATTGTTGGTCAATAGATGAGCAGGATGTTCACAGTATTCTCAGCGTGCAATCTAATTTTGACACAAAGAATGTTGCAGTTGTCTATACTTATAACATCTGTTCTCCATACATCTAAAGAATCTTTAAAATGATGGCTACTCCGCCACCTTTACCCTCACACCCGTTTTAGCAGAGTATATTATACCCATGTGGAATAGCCTATCCAGGGGAGGGACCCACAGCTAGATGATTCCAGGTCTCAGTTACCGCACAGATATCTATGTTCTGCATAGATATATGAAGCAACCTCTAAAGCATGTTTCAATGGCGACTGTGTATTAAGTAGTAAGCATTTAAGCTTGTAGGTGATGTTGGCCTTAATTTCAGTGGGCGGTAAAGTCACAGTCTGAGTCACATTAGCAATGTTATTTGTATTATTGCTTTGTTTATTTTGGTCAGACATGTTGTATCCGATGGACGTTGTCTGTGTGTTGGAGGCCTCCACGATGTTTCCAATGTTGATATCGTCTAAAGAACCTTCATTAACATACACCTTTCTCGGGGTTAGTTAATTTGCATTCTGGATGTGTGCTGGAAGCTGCAGCCATTTCAGGAAAACGGGTTCTTCTCGTAGAGTCCACTCTTTCCTTATCAATCGGGGCGCAAGGATGGCTGGAAGACTCATGAGGCTTACCTGTGTCTGGGCACCAACAGAACAGGAATGGACCCCTCGACCACAGAGCACCACGGACTGGCACAGACTGGCTTGCCCCCTTCGCGCCGGCACGTTCATGCCGAGTTTAGGATGAAATACTCTCTAAAGACTACAATATAGATGGGTAATGTAGTCTTTAGAGGCGGGTAGTGCATGCAAAGAAACACTAAGGTTTCACTGGTTCAAATCGCACCACGGCAGAGATTTAAAAGTCCAATGTAATGAACAAGAATACAGCACAAGAAAGGATTTTACACAGTAGATAAAATCGAAGCAGTAGATAAAACCGAATAAAATTAATCTGCTAAAAACATGTACTGTCCGATCATGCACCACTGCTGATCAGAATGCGGGTAGTACCTTCAAGAGCCTGTATTCCCAACGTCGAGGCTGCCAGGGGAGGCCCCGAGAGACAGCGCGTTTAGAGAACATCTTCGGGAGGGCATAGTAGATTACTTCTTACACAAAACGAGCAGCATAAGGGCGGCTGGGACATTATGGGAGGGTTTAAGGTGGTGAGGGGATTGGCTATATCCAGGATAGGAGGGATGCAGGCTGCAATAACAAAGGAGTTGGTGAGGTCAGAAGTCGCATTGGAAAAAGAGGAACGACTCGAGGGAGAAACGGGGGTCTTCCCTTCAGAATTCAATAGGTTGAAACATGAATGTATAAAACTGCGAGAGGCTAGGTAAGCTAAGTTACTCAAAATATGTAGATAAACAACACGCCAAAGGAGACAAATCGGACAGACTGCTTGCCTGGTTGTATAAGAGTGACACACAGCACCACATGATTAGATCAGTGGTAGGCAACGATGGCACATTACGGGTAACACAATCTGAGATAAATTAGTTTTGCAGAATATTAAAAGTCCCTATATGACGAGACCTCTGTAGTAGATGTATCAGATATGGTAGAAGCCCTCACACAAATGGAGCTTCCCACCCTGGACGCCAGGGCAGCCGAATTGTTGGAGGCGCCCATAACACTAGAAGAATTGGTAACCACGATTAGTGAACTCCCCACAGGCAAAACGCCAGGCATTGATGGCTTACCTGGCGATTTTTACAAAGAATATGTTACAGAACTAGCACCTCCACTATTGGCCATGCTAAATGAGGCTTTCAGACTTGAAGACCTCCCGGCATCATTAAGGGGATCCATTATTATACCCCTTCTTAAGCCTAATAAACCAGAAACGGACCTAGGGTCTTATAGGCTGCTCTCATTACTGAATCAGGATAGGGAAGATACTAACTGGGCTGCTAGCGAATAGGTTAAAAACCTCAATGGTTGTACTAATACACCCAGACCAGCAGGATATGTGCCGGGGAGAAGCATTACAAGCAACCTGCGTAGGTTGCATCCTATAATAGAAGGCACCAAGGATAGCACAGACCAGTATGCGGTTGCTTCACTTGACGCAATCAAGGCGTTTGATTCAGTGAGATGGCCCAGGTTGGTAACCACTTTGAAGAGATTTGGAGTAGGCCCCAAGTACATCAAATGGTCAAATTATTGAATAGTAGCCAGGGTCAAAACAGGTAGTCAAATATCGGAACAATGGGTCCTAATGAAATGCACAAGACAACGATGCCCTTGGTCGCCTATGCTTTTTGTGCTAGCATTAGAGCCATTAGCGGCATGCTTCCAGAAGGAATTTAGAGAAGCAGGAATTAATGTGCAAGGCAAGTGGCACCTGGTATCCCTATATGCTAATGACATGCTGCTATATCTACAGCAACCTGAGACTAATTTAGAATACATACTCTTAAGTATTAGAACGCTATGCTGAACTCTCAGGTATTAAAGTGAGTACACAGAAGTAGTCTGTTGCTGTTGGCAGGATATGACCGTAAGACCGCTAGATCGCTACCTGTGCTCCCAATTAAGTGGGCAAAGGACAGGTTCTGCTACCTGGGAGTGGAGGTATACCATGACCCCATGGACGAACATGTACACAATACACTGAAGTTAGTTGGCGGGCTGTTAAAATCTATGAACTTTTGGGGGAAACTTGCCCTTTCATTGATGGGCAGGGCTTCACTTCGGAAGATGGTAGCCCTCCCGAGGCTTCTCCACTGCTTCACGAATATTCCGTTCCACATACCCAAGAGTTTCTACAAACGGTATGCAGTGATAAAATCGCAGCAAAAATATCACCTGTAAAAATAATCGCAGCAGAAATGCTGTGGTTTGACCTGGTAAAGGTGTACCCCATTATACCATTTAAGGAGTCCGGGGGTTGCGGCGGTGTCCCCCACATCCTTTACTTGGATTGCGGCAGCGAAACCTCTGCCTTTTTGCCATGATATTTTGCGACCATGGCCATAATTGCCCCGATTTTAACACATGGAACCAAAAGCAGCTTGATAATTTATGTAGGAGTTTTATATGGCGTAATGGTAGGTGCAGACTAACCCTGACTAGACTGCAAGGTGCGTACGACCAAGGAGGTATACAGATCCCAAACTTTGAAATGTATTATTTTGCCAGCCAGCTGCAATTTGTAGCAGGATGGCTGTCGGATGAACCGACCCAGGACACCCCTTTGTTGCAATCGGCATGCACTCCATTCTTTCTGAAAGAGATAGACTGGATACAAGAGGCATGTTTTGTGTGACCCGCCCCTCCTCCTCACATTAGGGAAAAGCAGGTGGCGTAGGGCCCGTAGGTTGATGGGAATAAATGCACCATACTCCCTCCAGGTCCCTCTAGTGGCAATGAATGCCGATAGTCAACAGCAGAGGTTGATGGTGCGGAAGCACTGGGAGCCTGTGGGAGTGGCCACAGTAGGAGACCTCCTGAACAAAGGGAAAATTGAGGAGTTGAACACGCTAGCTGCTGCAACAGGTCTACACGTAGGCCAACACTTAACACACGCTTTGCACCTGCATAGTATAAACCTAAGGTGGCCTTCTAGGGGAGAAGAGTTTCAGGAAATGGTAGGGATTGATACAATCTATGACACATCAGAAGGGGGACACACAGTGTCTAGGATCTATGAACTAATTATGAGCCAACAGACTGACTGGACCATTAACACTAGATTAAGCTGGAAAGGGGACCTTCAGGAGTCTTTTGAGGAAAGAGTGTGGGAGAGGGTGCTTTCGTACCACAAACCGGTGTCTATAAATGCGAAATTGCAGTAGCAACAGTTGTTCGTGACCCATTGGGCATACCTGACCCCTAAGAGAATGTCAGGGATCAATAAAACTGCAGAAAAATGTTGCCCGAAATGTAAACTGGTTAATGCAGGTATGGTTGACATGTTCTGGGCATGTCCTTAGGTGGCACAATGTTGGAATGAGGGGACAGGTTTATTTTCAAAGGCAGATGTGGTGTTGAACATGCACTCCCCGTAGCTTGTTTGTTGGGGGGTTTTCCTAGGCCCAAGAAATTAAGACATATGAGCAGACTTAAAGACCTAGGGTATGCATTGGCCAAGTGAGTGCAGGATAGCAATGGAGTTCAAAAAATGAACTAGCTCTGATGTCCGACAACGGTGGAGGAATCTGCAAAAATTGACACTAGCGCAGACTGCTGTTTGGCAGGAAGCGGTGCTCTTGGATCAGGGGGAAAATAGTAAAGACTTTGACTCCTGGAGAACAATGCTTCATAAGTTCTGGGATGAATAAGAACATCCAAGGATAGACCCACTGATCTAGGGTCCTACGGCCGGAAGCAAGAGTGACCCTGGAATTAGAAGGGCTGAATAAAGGTTGAACCTACAGTGTTATACTAAAAATGTGGCAGCTGGCTGTAGGGGGGTGTGATAGGGGGAAAGAGCCTGAGCATGCTGGTAAAAGTGGAATAATGTGTGGTTAAATGTCATGGCTTTCAGTTGTGAAAGTTAATAAAACAAATTTAAATGAACAAAAAAGATTTTTTCGAGCCCTCGTCTCAGCTGCATTTACTTGACTGGATGTACCTACTAGTGATTTCTCATCCTTTAATCTTTCAGGATTTGTTGATGGATCATCCCTTTGCACATCTCTTAACCTGGGCTCAGGCTCCCAAAGGATCCAATGACAGTTTAGTTCCTGTGTTAGTTCAAATCCCAGTGACCAAAACATTGAGGCTGCCACCCACTTGTTTCCTTGACAAACTCCACTACTGAGATGTCCTACGAAGTTATTGAGCGCAGGGAGGGGTATGTGATGCAATTAAGGTCATTACATTGGTCCTGTTCAGTATCAGGCCATCGTTCACATGGGATCGGCGCTCCAAAGATATGGCTATTGTCTTTGTTTTATTAGTCTTTACTTTGCTGCCTTCTTTTTACTTGTTGCATTGTTGGCCGATACTGACTGGAAAATCAAGGGCTCCTTATGGTGCATTTTCTTTTCCACGCCATTCTTTTTTGGGGCAAAGTTTGAAACACCTCATCTCGAGTTTTCAGTGTTGGCCCTACCCAGTCCGACTTATTACCTGGGGGCGGCTGCTCTGTTTTCCTTTGGGCCTCCTTTCCAGCTCCTTATTGGTTGATTCAAATGAATAGACTGAGAATTCCAGGCCGGAAACCGATTCATTACACTCTCTCTCGGAGCTTGACATCCTTTCTTCCCTCACCAGGGAGTTTTCCGATGGGTTAAATGCCCCTGTTTTTCCCAGGGAGGGATCCGTCCTCATTGTACAACCATCTTGCCATGGCTTGCTCACTGATCTAACCGGTGGCGGGGGAGTCTTCATTTTCCATATGAAAGTTCAATAAGCATTGGATTTGGTCCTTCCACCCAGAACCACAATTTTAGATTTTATTTTGCTGGATAGGTGGTTCCAATCGTGTTGAATTTGACTTTTTTTTCAAAGATGGCAAAAATTCTCTCAGGACAGTTAGAATTTCCCTTCTTTGTTCCAGCACCTGTAGGTTGTGCCATCACTTCTATTCCATGTTGGAATCCTCCACGGGCCTACTACTGGGTAGGAACTGTATAGGCTGAATCTTTGATCCCTGAATCACACGTATCAATGGAAAGCTCTCGATTAACCTCTTCAGGTTTCTGCTGTATTGTGCCTCTCTCCCTGATCTCCTCCGTATTAATTATTATATCCGATCCCTGGACAGCATTCGCTTTGCCTTTTTTTGAGGTCTCAGCTTCAGATCCTTTGCGGACTGTAGATTCAATTTGCTTCCCGCTTCCCCATTTACTGACTAATTATCACAGATAACGCTTCTTATTTGCCCCCGTTGCGTTACAGAGTTGGTCATTACTCTGATGCATTTCTGTGATTCAAGAATAGCCTCCATCTGACTGGTCTGCTCTTGCTATATCACAGAGCCGATTTTGCCAGTTGCTTGATTGCTCCATTTCATAGTTGAGTCTAGTTTGGACTGTTGATGTGAATGCTTCCAGGTAAATCAATTTCGAATGCACCATTGCCAGAAGGGTAGCTTGGTCTTTAAAGTCTTCATTGATTGCTTCATACAGTTTCATAAACGGAGACAGTGAGATCGTCAGCGCGGACATAATCATGATTTGAATTTGGGCCGACCATGCTCACAATCCCTGAGAATTTTGAACTCTCATGTGAGAGGAAAAGACAGTCATTGAGACTCAACGCGGTTGAAGTCTATGTTGAATTGGGTGAAATGTTTGTTCCCCCTATTGTCTCGACTGGGGATAAGATAGCAGCCAAGGAAGCCTCAGCCTCAGTCTCTTGGGGCCCACATAGGGCCTCCCTTCACCCTCCAATATATCTCTCCCCCCCACCCCCATCGTTGGAGCTGTTGAAGAGATTGTAGGTTTCCTTTTTTGGCTGGTGGGGGGGGGGGACCCAACTGATTTGAAACCTGCGTAGCTTGGTTATTTAGTTTCCATTGGGCTTTGTTGTTCAAGGACGCTTGACGCTTGAATAGGAGCAATGTCGTGCGACAGTTTCAATGCCAACATGAAATTAAACATTGATTTAGGGGTTTCTTCCCGATCTTTCTCCTTGGCTATTCCCAGGGGGCGTCTTGCGGTCACTTGAGGTTCATTGCCTGGGAGCAGGTGCTCCCCAAGGGAAACCATCTCATATTGCTTTTCACGATCAAACTGGATTGCAGCACCCATTTTCTCCCTAGGTGTTTTATAGAAAGCTACTGGCACCACAGGGGACGGACGAGATGTGTTTGCGGTATTCTCCTTCTCAGCTGTTATTTCCGCCAAAAATTCAGTGGCCGGTACATTCCCGCTTGAACCCTCAACACTGCGACCCCTCTTGGGCCTCTGGGACAAATTAGGAAGCAAGCCCCCACCTCCAACATCTCAGCGTCTGTCACATCTAACAAGGATGCCATGCCCTCTTGATTAGTTCCAAGGGTATCGACTTGTTAAGAACCTTTGGAGGGGTGGGGGGAAAACTGGTCTGATCTCACCTCCCTTGCTGAGTCAAAATCTTGGAATAAAGCTGGCTCAGCTGTCCACAGTGTAGACGTATGTGCGGCGGCCACACCTTGAATCCTCACTTGGCGCCTTAACCTTCGCCTCCATCTTGTCCGTTCCGAGCTGGTCACATAGTACACAACAGTCAGGGGAGCTGTAGGGGAGGCGGGTCAAGAAGGCTACCACCACAATCTACCAACAACTGCAGAAGACTCTGCAGCTGACTCTGTGGCACTCCACGCCTGGAGGGGGTTTTCGTACCATCTCCTCACTTCAAAGGACAGCAAGAACAGACTGTAGCACCAAGCAACATGCCAACAACTGCAGAAGCAGGATATTCACAACTCTTTATAGAAATGCCTCCTGTTTGGGATCTGGGCCACCCTCCTTTCTTAGGGTCTGGTTTAATTAACTTCTTAGGTTTGCCGCCCCATTCTTCTGGGTCTCAGGCGGGTTGTCCCCTACTTCTAAGGGTCAAGACATCAGCCTTTTTCAAGATTCAAGTCCCTGAAGTTTGCCTCTCACTCTTCCGGATCTCTGGGTGGATTTACACCACTCCTATGGTTTAAGACATTGCACCTTTTCAGGATCAAAGACTCCTACACCTAGTGCTTCATGGGCTCACCTTTTTGCATCAAGGATACACAGAGGGAGTATTCCCCTTCCTCACATTTGTGTATCAAGGAGTACAATTCTGCAGCACTTGGCCTTGACCATCCTGTCCCACAAAGGAGTGTTCAGTCACAGCTTTCTTCTTACTTCGCAGCAGAAGCACACGCTCCCAAGACAGTCCACAAAGCTGTGATGCCAGGGGAACAGACTCAGTTTTGCTTTATAGTGCAGGTCTGCATATGCTTTGTCCCTTATTTTAGGCTGAGGCACAGGAGTGGTATAGGGTGGTAACTCCGTAACCGGTCAGCCAGATCTGCATGTGTTGATTGGCTCCATTTCTTTTAAATGTTCCTAAGCCACAGGGTGCCATCTTGGATTCCATGATGTGCACTGCGAGTACGCAAAGCTGTTTGGGACCTTGTTTTTATAATTGCAACGGGACTGTGAGGATGGCAATACCCTGGGTGGAGTTGGGAAACTGATTAAAAAAAACCACCCGTTTGTTACCACCACTAGATCTTTGAATCCCATGGGTGCAAATATGGGAGAACCATGGTATGATATAGCCTGCAGAAATGGCAAACATAAATACTTTGCTTACCTGAATGGTAATGAACGCTTAGATAGCGTGTACCTCTGTGAACTGAGAAGTGAATAGAAAATCCTTCTAAGAGGGAAGAAACACGCACACATAAAAGAGAAATGGGCCCTGATGTTGGAGTTTGAGGCAGGTGATTCTACCAAATTCTGGGTGTCTGTTACCGATGGAGATCTGAAGTGCGATGTGACTATGCAGTCTTGTATTACGCCTGACATATGGCACCAGCACTTTGAGGCTCACTGCCGGTCCCCACGTGGAGATGGCCAGGAAGAGCCTGAACTCCCCCTGATTAGTATGAACCGGGGGAATGCAAACCAGGTGCTCTCCTTAAAGGAGGTAGATGAGGCATACTCATGTCACAGTAAGCTGGGAATGCTCCAGACCCTGACAATATTCCCATCAACCTGTTAAAGAGTGAACATGTAATTTGGGCGCCGGTGCTGATTAAACTTTTTAATGCTTTTCTGGCCACAAGCAAGATACCGGAAACATGGACTAGCACCGTGATTGTTCCAATCTTCAAGAAGGGGAATAGGGCTGTACCTCTAAATTACCTCCCTATCTCCCTCCTTGATGCAGCTGGTAAAACATTTGCCAAAGCTCTTTTGTAGCGCTTGCAGGCCCGGGTTGATGCCTCCCCTCTAAACCACCTACAAGCAGGTTTTCAGGCTGGAATAAGCACAGTGGACCAGAGCTTCAGGTTCCAACTAATTATTCAGAAACATCTACTGCTAACAAAAACAAACTAGGCTGTATGCAGTGATGGTGGACCTGAAGACAGTCTTCGATAGTGTTTCTAGAGGGCTATTGTGTGGAGGAACTGCAGGCTACAAATATCCCTCAAATTCTCCTAAACCCAATTCAGCTTTTGTATTCAAATAGTACCGCTGTTTGCTGGAGTGTGGAGGGGGATGTGACCAAAACTCTACCATGGGGGCGTGGCAAGAATGTGTCTTGGCCCCCATGCTATTTTATATCTATATAGAGCCAATAATTGATGGACTCCTTATGGCCAAGTCAGATCCACCAAGGCTGAGAAGTGACAAGGTACCCACCCTATTTTCTGCAGACAAAGCAGTGTTATTGCTCACGCCCCCAATGGGGCTGCGACAGGCAGTGACCTGCTTCACAAGCAAATGTAATGAGCTTGGGTTGGAGATCAACACAAGCAAGACCAAGTAAATGATCTTCAGTCCAAGGAAACATGGTGATAGACATTTAAATGCTATGGTGGGAGGTGTTGTCCTGGAGCTGGTACAGTGGTATGATTACCTGGGTATACGCTTCTCCCCTGGTGCCAGCTTGTCTGCCCAACTACTCAAGGCTAAGGCCACTTTGGAGAAAACCAGCGGGGCTCTGAAAAGGTACTGTTTTAGTCATGAGGGAAGGGCAATTAAACCAGCTTTGGCAGTCCATCATGTATGCATGTATATGTATTTGGAGATTTGTAATGTGCATTTTCCTGTGTAGGAAACAAGGCAAAAACAATGGCATCTAGGCACAGATAACAGAATGGTACATATACAGAAATGAGCAAAGGCAGCTATTTTAGGTAAAGAGATGAGTTTTCAATCCTTTTCTGAATTCCAGTAGGGACTCGATGTCCCGAGGTTCCTGGGGTAGCGCATTCCATGCTCTTGACCCTGCATGAGAAAAACGTTTATCATCCCATGTGACAGAATTTGAATGGGGGACCACCAAAAGCTGTTGTTTTGATGAACGCAAGCAGCCTCCTGGGTGGTAGGCCAAGATCTTTGAGCCAAGGTATCTCAGAGCGGTCCTGTGGATATACTTGAATACCCAACAGAGGGTCTTGAACCACACCCTCTGTTGTACAGGCAGCCAGTGGAGATCCCTCCGAGGTTGCGAAATATGTGAGCGACTTGGTAAAGAAAAGATCATCCTAACGGCTGAATTTTGTGCTAACTATAGTCGTTGGATTTGCTTTTTTTGGAGCTCCAATAAGCAAGGCATTATAATAGTCGAGCCTTGAACTAACCAAAGCCCCGACCACCAAAGGCCGATCTTTTGGTGCAATCAATGGTAGTAGCGGTTTTATAGGTTGCAACTTAAATATGACTGCCAAAGACATACAAGATGTTTTACTTTTGGAGCAAAAGATGTAGAGGTCTCGAAGAGCTCAGGACAGGGTAGATGTGATAGAGCTTGTGTTAGTTTGTTCTTAGGACCAAACAGGATGACCTCTGTTTTGTTTGGATATAGCTGAAGCTTATTAGCAACCATCTAGTTCTTCATTTTACAGGCACATGCAAGTATTCTCTGTATAGCTTCCATGGGTTCATTTAAACGCACACAAATCTGCGTGCTGTCGGCATAAGAGTGATACAATAGGCCGAACTCTGCAAAAATTTCCAACAGTGGGTGAATATTCATGTTAAAAAGCAACAGCGACGGCAAGGAGCCCTGAGGGACTCCATATGCCAAGAAGTCTGAGATGAAAGTCCCCAATTTGACCTGTTGGAATCTATCATTTAGAAAGGAAGTAAACCATTTCCAAGAAGCATTAGAAACCTGAGCCATGGCAGAGAGTCTCGATATAAGTATTTCAAAATCTACTGTATCGAAGGAAGCCGATGGGTCTAACATACTAATGTTACCCGCATCGGCTGCCTTAAGAATATCATCCCAGACTGTTAGTAATGCTGTCTCGGTCTCATAGCCCGGTCTAAAACCTGATAGATACCGATCCAAAATTCTCTGGTCCTCCAAGAAAGCCTGTAGTTGGATCGTAACTATCTTCTCCAATATCTTGGTTAGCCGGGATAGACCTGCAATTGGGCGGTAATCAGAGTATACCTTAGGGTCCAAGGTGTTCTTTTTCAGGAGAGGTGTAACATAGGACCTTTTTTAATTCCAGTTGAATAAAGCCCTGAGTCAATTTCACATTAACGATAGCCAACACAGGGGCACTTATGGCTTCCACATGTTTTCTAACCAGGTATGCAGGGATTGGATCATAATCGTGCTCAGGCAACGGCTTCGGCCCTCTTTGGGTCTGAGATTTGGAGTTATACGAGTTCTGCCCCGCTTACAGTGATCGCAAGCATGTTCCTTAAGTGTTTAAGCGTATTCTACTCCTTCCCTAAATCACTCCAACCGCAGCAGTGAGGCTGGAGTGTGATATTGCCTTCATTGGTGATGCAGCTGAAATTAAGCCAGTATATTATTGGTTGAGAGTATGGGGCATTCCTGGCTTGGCTAAATATCGAGATGCACTCTTATGTGATCTCCTTGAGGGCAGCCACAAAATTCAGTGGCTGCTACACGTGAAGATGGCTTTTTATATTAGGCATAAGCGCGTACTGGGAAAATCCCTTAGCTATCCCTATGGTTGCTAAGCTAATGGGCAAATCAGCATATTTTAGGTACAGGAGAAACAAAGCAACTATAATGTGCTCAGATAATCTGGCCCACTGGCCAGTGCAGATCAGGAGGTTAAGAAAGTTCGGGAAACGCATGATCCTAATTGCCCCAGATTGGGCCAGTACATGATCCTAATTACCCCGGATTGGGCCAGGAGGACGTGGTACCCGGACCTTCTGGACATGTCCATCTGCCCCCCCAATAAGTCTTCCACAAAGAGAGGACCTTCTCTCGTGAGAGGAGCATCTTGTTCTCCATCCAGCAGTCAAGACAGTCCGCCTTCACATATGCTTTCTGAGAAGCTAAAATACAAGGATTGGGAACTCACGGATGACGTAATGGAGATTTTGCTTTCAGCCAGAAGACCAGCAACAAAATCCTTGTACCGTTGCCATTGGAACACATTTTGCAGCTGGTGCAAGGACAAGAATGTAGACCCTTTACTATGCAAAACACCAGAGGTGTTATCTTTTCTACTGTACCTAGCAAATCTGGGACTCCAGGTTAGAACAATTAAAGGCTATTTGGTGGCACTATCCATCTTTAAAAGCTTGTCTGAGGAAACTTTATTTTAAGATCCCACTGCTAACACAATTTCTGATGGGACTCGCCAGTGTGTTCTCCTCATCTTCTTTCCAGGCTGAGACCATAATCTGGTGTTAACATTTCTTGTGTGCACCATTTGAACCTCTACATTCATGTTGCTAACCTTTAAAACCAAATTTCTTGGTAGCACTAACTTCAGCCTGTAGAGTGAGTGAATTGCGGGCACTATCATCTAAACCCCCCTTTACAATTTACCACAAGATCGTCCTGAGGGTTAAGCCTTCATTTTTTCCTAAAATCATTTCAGATTTTCATGTAGGACAGAGAATTATATGACCCACTTTCTACCCTCCACCTCCTCCGTGCAAGGAAGAGATGCTACACTGATTAGATCCACGTGGAGCTCTAAGCTTCTACATCTCTAGATTTTCCAACCTTCGTATAGATGATCAGCTTTTTATAGCCTATACAGCTCACAAACTGGGTCAGGCTGTGACAAAGTAAACCTTATCCAAATGGATCATTATAGCAATTTCAGAATGCTACAGGCTGGAAGTCAAAGATCCTCCAGAAGGCTTAAGGGCCCATTCCACCAGGGGCCATGGCTACCTCTTCGGTTCTGTAAAGAGGTGTTCCTATCAAAAACATTTGTGAGGCAGCTACATGGTCTACTAAACACACTTTCATGAAACATTACTACCTTGATTCTTCCCTTGGTCAGAATGGAAGCTTTGGAAAAGCTGTTCTCCATACGATTCATAGAAACCATTGAGAAAATTCGTACTCCCTCCACCAAAACAAACAGTGCTTTGGGAGTCTATCAAAGATGAGGAATACGTGGGAGGACACAATGCATTCTAAGAACGATTACTTACCCATGGTAACGTTCTTTCAACTGGATGTTCTTCCCACATATTTTTCATTGCCCTCCCAGCCTACCCCACAGTAGAATTTCCCATTCTATTACAGCTTTCGCTCCTTCAAAGTTTAGCACAGTCAAACCCGTGCTTATGCGGGTGGTTCTTCTGAAAAGAAAAAAAAACAGAACTCAAGCCAACGGGCGCTGCGTGTGCTATATATACTTTCGATGTCATCACCCTAGAAACGGAGGCCCTCGAGGGACATCAAGTGGACTGCATCAATGCACAGCGCCCTCTGCTGAAAAGATTATTTCCCAAAGCAGCTGAAGCTGGATATCGAATATCAAAGATAATACGTGGGGGGGGCGTGGCCAACTGCGCGATGCAGTAGACGTGTGCTCTCGGAGCTCCCGCGACCGCGGCCTAACATCCTGGTAGATTCGACCGTTTGCAGTGCTTGGGAGACCCCCAAGATAAGCCCCCCCAGTGCCCGATACCCTGGAGGGCATCTGGGGCGAGCTCCAGCCCGAAACGCCCAGGAACCACGGAGGCAGCAGCGAACGCGGGGAACGCCGGTGCGGCCCGCGGAGGAAACAAGATGGCCGCCGGGGTGCGCTCTGGGTGAGCGGATCATCCCTGCATCCCCGTAGCCGGCGGGGACAAAGCGCCAGAGTGCCTGTGCGGGTTGGAGGCGCAGGCGAGCCCCCGGAAGGAACCTGTGAGGGAAACCGCCCGCCCGGTCGAAGAAAGGAGCGGACAGCTGAACGCTGCGAGGGAGTCCCGTGCACGGCCGAGGCGGCCCCGCCGGTGAGTGCCTCCTGCTGTTGCTGGGGGGTCCCTGCGCGAGACTTGTCCCGACTTGTCCCGCCTGATCGGGGGACCCCAAATTCGCAGGTAATCCCGAAACCCGACATCCTGAGAGGCCGGCACGAGCACCGGGCACAACTCCCCCCCGGGAGCAGCCATCTTGGAACCCACGCCTCCGCGAGGCTTTGTTTGCTTCCCCCCCGACCCCTGGGAGTTATTGGGTGATAACGCTGAGGGAGAAGGCGGCCCTGGGGCGCGCCGCCGGGCAACGCCTGGAGAGACGGCTGGGGGTTTCTGCTGCAGTCGAAGGGGCCACTCGGGTCTCTCCTGCCCCCCCCCCTGGGACTACAAGCACCGAGGATCTGATAACAGAAGGTGGGGATACGCCGATACGCGGCCTCCATCCCAACGGGGTATAACAACCCCCTAGCGCCGGTGGTCGGGCCAACACATCCACTGACACGAGTTCGCTCTCTACGCCCTTCCTTTCCCCCCACCCGCCTCGGTCGGGGGGGCTGCCTGCATCCACAGAAGGTGTGGGCAGCGCTCATAACCCAGCGCAACTGTCCTGGTGGGGCTGAACCGGTGTGCAAGAGGGCGCCCGTGAGGCAGTGAACATGGGGAAAGACAAGAGTAGAAGGCCGGCCACGCAAAACAGAATCGACCAATATACGGTTCCCCCATCGCAACCTCCTGACACTCCATTGCTGCCGTCGGTCGAAGAGGACTCTACACCTGGGCTCTCCCTAAGGGATGTTATGGCAGCTATAGCGGACTCCCGCTCATCGATGGAGCAAAAGATGGACGGAATCAGTCTCGACGTCTCCCTCCTCCGACATGACCTGCAGAAACTATCGGCACGCACCGGGGAGGCGGAGCAGCGCATCTCCAACACGGAGGACGGGTTGCACGTAATACAACAACAGCTCCAAGGAGTCACCGCCAAACTTAAAACTCTGGAAGCCAAAGTCGAAGAAGGGGAGGGCAGATCCAGGCGCAATAATATCCGCATCCTCGGTATCCCCGAGAACGCTGAAGGCCCCTGTATGGAGCTTTTCTTGGAGCAATGGCTGATGGACCTGTTCGACCAACGATCCTTTTCTAAATTCTTCTCTATAGAGAGGGCACACCGAATGCCCACTGGCAGACCAGTGCCCGGTGCTCCACCGCGAACGGTGATAGCAAAGCTACTGAACTACCGGGACCGAGACGCGCTACTGCACCTCGCACGAACCAAGGGCACGACCACATTCAACGGGTCCAAGATAGCCTTCTTTCCGGACTATACCCGTGAGGTCCAGAAAGCGAGGCAATCCTTTGAGAAGCTGAAGCGACAGCTGCAAGCGATGGGAGTCAAGTACGGCCTGCTCTTCCCGGCCCAGCTGAAAATATATCATAAGGGTACAACAGTCCACTTCAACGACCCAAGGGAGGCCTGGCGTTGGGCAGAGCAGCACATAGAAGGGGACTGGTCGGCGCCCCGGCCCAACAGGGACAGAAATCCTAGACCACCACCGGCACATCCTCCACATCCTCCAGATCCGGGTCAACCACCCTCACCGAACCAACCGGCGGCGGCCGGAGATTGAACAGGACTGCTACCTACGGAGGGGTCTGCCCCCACAAGCGGGAGCACGCCCTAATTGATGTTGCAGGGGGTGTGGGAGAGTACCACAGCACTGCTACAAGTTCTCCAGGTCATTAATAGTGCGGTCTGCGGGGGCACTTCTTCCGCTGTAAGTTGGGAAAGCAACGGGGGCCCCCCCCCCCTCCATTCGTTAACTTTTTCTAGTGTTAAGCTGTACAGGGTTTGTAAGGCTGTCACCTTACATTGTTGAGGGTCAGTGATGTTGGGGCGACAGGTACTTCGTGTTGGGGTGGAGTATGGGGTGGGGGTGGGAAAGGAAAGTTTCAATGGGTTCACTGTTACCCCGGGAGCAATGCGTCTCCGCAAGCTCCGAGGTTTGTTGAAGTTGAAGTTCACGGCAATACGAGGCTACAAATGGTTCAGGCAGCACATCACTCGGCATTCATGGCACATACTGCGATATACCACGGTTGACGGGGATGCCCTCCTCGGAATACACCTGGTCAATCTCTTGTGTGAGTCCTTAGATGGCACCTTTACAACCCCAGTCGACTCCGACTGAACATCCCAAGTCTCTCAAGGTGCTCACCTGGAACGTAAATGGGATGGGCTCGGCGATCAAGAGGCGCTTGATTAAACATATTCTTAGTAGACACTCCCCCGATGTGGCCCTGCTATCCGAAACCCACTTGGCGGGTTCGAAATGTTTGCATTTCCAACGCACAAACTACAGGGCTGCCTTCCATGCGGGATATACAATGGGATCCAGGGGCACTCTCATCCTTATACATAAACGTGTCCCTTTCACCCTCCAGTGCTTAGAGCAAGACCCACAGGGCCGCTATGTGCTGATCCTGGGTACGCTCGGGAACGTAAGGGTCGCCTTCGTCTCGGTGTACTCCCCGCCCGGACTGGGGCGGGAGCTACTGGACGAATTGACTGCCCTCATAGGTAAACACCAACCTGACGAGCTGTTTCTGGGTGGAGACTTTAATGATGTCATGTGCAATTCCACTGATCGTACACATCTCAGACATCGCAACCCGGACACTCCCACAAAGCTCTCTACCTTTGCCTCTGCCTTGGGCCTGGGTGATGTATGGCGGGAACTGCACCCGGACGTCAGGGGATACTCCTTCCACTCTGGTGCCCACGGTTCCCTCTCCAGAATTGATTATCTCTTTGTCCCACATACAGATCTCTATAAGGCAACGGCGGCGGAATTCCTTCCCCGGGGCATCTCAGACCACTCGCCTCTGCTGGTGGAGATCCGCACGCGGGGTGCTTCCCCCCCTAGGACATGGAGACTGAATACTTACTATCTGGGTTTCCCCGAACTTGTTGATCACCTCACTGAAGTCTCTACCGAGTATTTTGAAATTAATGACAACGGAGAACAGGATCCAGTGGTGGTTTGGGAGGCCTATAAGACCGTTTTGCGGGGTGCCTTGATCTCCTGGGTGGCAAATAATAGGCAAGAGAGGCTCCGGGAGGTAACAGAAGTGGAGGGTGAACTGGCCCAATGCGAGAATAAGCACACCCTTGACCCATCCCCGCAGACCCAGCTCTCCCTTAAACGAGCCACCGAGCGGCTCCGAAACCTCCTATTAGATAATGCTAAACAAGCCCATTGGGACTCCAGAGCCAGAATTTATGAGCACGGAGACAAAGCTGGCCGAATGCTAGCCTGGTTGGAGAGGAGAGATGAGGGACAACGATGTGTTCGTGAGATCGTCAACTCAGGGGGTGAAAGGTGTCAGTCGGATGCAGAGATAGCTGAGGTTTTCGCCCAATTTTATGAAACACTTTATCGGGCTCCGACCTCGCGGCTGGACCCGTCCCCTCTAAATGACATCCCATTCCCGACTCTCTCAGTACAACAAAGGGTGAGGCTGGACTCTGATCTCTCAGTGACCGAGGTGGCTGACGCACTAGCCCAGCTGCAGACCGGGAAAACGCCAGGCCCGAACGGGTTTCCGGTGGAGACGTGGCAGAAACTGGGAGGGGTCAGCATAGCGTCATCTCTCCATAAAATGTTATTGTCAGCCCGGGAACAGGGTGCTCTCCCGCAGGATCTGTGCAAGGCCACCATTGTGGTCATCCCCAAACCGAACAAGCCCCAGGAACACTGTGCCTCCTATAGGCCGATCTCGTTAATCAATGGTGAGGCTAAGGTCCTCGCCAAGCTCCTGGCCAATAGGTTACAATCAGTGGCCGATACCCTAATACACCCGGACCAATGTGGCTTCATGCCACACAAATCGACCCGAATGAATCTGCGTCGACTCCACTTAGCGCTAGAGAGGGCTCCCGCCATTGACATTCCGCTTGCCCTTCTGGCAGTTGACTTTGAGAAGGCTTTCGACTCGGTCCGATGGGATGGCCTCTGGGAAATCATGGCACGTATGGGCTTTGGGGAGGAGTTCATGGGGTGGGTGAAATTGTTGTATACAAATATATGGGCGGAGGTCAAGGTGAATGGGTGGACCTCTCGCCCCTTTCGACTGGGACGTGGCACGCGGCAGGGGTGCCCCCTCTCCCCCCTTCTCTTCGCCCTGGCGATAGAACCATTGGCTATATGGCTTCGCCAGAGCACATCCTGGATGGGATTCAGATGGCCAGAGGGACATGAGGACCGGATATCTTTATATGCGGACGACCTCCTGTTATACCTGGGAGACCCTGCCCGAGCTTGCCCCATAGTGACCCAGATTCTTGTCCGATATGGGAGATTTAGCGGTCTGAGGATCAACTGGAAGAAATCTGTTTTCTTCCCAGTGAAGGGAGGAGAACAGCCCGACCCACAGGAATGCCCTTATCAAATAGAACAACTTGGTTTCCGATACCTTGGGATTTGGATCACATCGAACCTAACTGATTATAGCAGGCACAACCTCAGACCAATCCTGGATCGATTCTCTAATGATGTACAGCACTGGAAGCTTCTTCCCCTGACCCTCATGGGTAGAGCCGCTCTTTTTAAAATGTTGGCTCTTCCGCGATTCCTTTACGTCCTTCAGAACGCCCCTGTGCAGATCTCGGGGGCCGAATTTGGCCGGGTGGAAACTCTCCTTAGGGAGCTCTTGTGGGGTGGTGGACAAGCGCGCATAGCCCTGGCTACACTTCAGAGGTCGATCTGGGAGGGTGGGATCGGAGTGCCCCGCCTCCAGACCTACTATTGGGCCTCACAATTAGTGGTGGTCAATGACCTACTGCATGGGGACCGGGAACTACCCCACATTAAGGCCGAGGTGGCAACCATGCATGACACCGATCCACTACAGCTACTGTACGACACCCCCCCTAGATCCTCCCCACTAATGATGAGGGCACAGATCACTACCACTTGGAGGCAAGTTCACAACTTTGTGGGATGGGGGAACAAGATATCAGCGGCGCAACCCCTATGGAGAAATGCCAACCTGAGGGAAATGGCGAGGTTCGAACCTTGGCCGTGCTGGGTGAGAGCTGGGATACAGAAAGTGGGAGATGTTCTTAGCGGTGAGAATCTTGCCCCGTTTGCGGTCCTGCAAGACAGGTTTCGGCTCCCTGACACCGAAAGATACCACCATATGCAAATGTCCCATGCCCTAAGAGTCCACATAGCGCTGGACGACAGCATACCGGAGTACTCACCTATAGAACGTAACATTCTACCTGAATACATCCCCTCCAAATGCACATCCATTCTTTACAATGCCATTACATCCTTTGCGACTCCTGAATTGATCAGCTTAAAGGCCAAGTGGGAAACAGATGTAGGGAACATTGACCCTGAGGACTGGGTACGGGTACTAATGCACCCCAGGGAAACTGCCATCTCCTCGAGACTCAGACTAGTGCAACTTAAAATATTACATAGAGTGTATTATCCTAGAACTGCACTGTTTGGATGGAAGAGGGCAACAAACCCGAATTGTCTTAGATGTGGGAACGAGGAGGGGACCTTCTTTCACATTCTGTGGTCCTGTCCCCGCATCCGAACTTTCTGGGGGGCCTGTTGTCGGGAACTGACCCGGATACTCTCCACTTCAATAGAACTTGACCCGAAGGTCCTAATCCTGGGAGCGCCAGGGGAGTATGAACTGAATAAATGGGGAGAACTCTTATTGCATACGGCGACGGCCCTGATGAAGCGGAACATTGCACAAAAATGGGGAGTCCCCGAATCTCCGACGATGGAGCAATGGGCGATAGACATGGACACATGTGCTATGTTTGAAAGACGGGTCTATAATGCAAGAGGCTGCCCCAACAAAGCCTCTAAAATATGGGCGGCATGGGAGGAGGGAGGGCCTTGAGGCGTGTGGCCTTGAGAGATGCCCTTTTGAATATTTACACTGTGAATTGCAGGTGTGTCCCCTGTGACCGGTAATGATATACTACTACTGCTGAGTGGGTCATGTGGGCCTCATCTGATGTAGCTGCCTCTTTTTTCTCCTCTCTCTTTTCTTTCTTTTGCGCCTCTCTTTAGGTTTTGGCCTATCATGTCTATGTTATGACTAAATGAAAATAAAATGTTTTATAAAAAAAAAAAAGATAATACGTGGGAGGAACATCCAGTCGAAAGAACGTTACTATGGGTAAGTAACATGTTCTTCTCACAGCAGCGCACTCCACTGGGCGTCTTAATCTCTGGGAGACACTTGTAGGGGCTTCATAGAAGTGCTACGTTGGTTCCGCAGGATGTGTTGCATTTAGAGAATCGGACATCTGGATTTGATAACTGCACCATGGTGTCCATTTTGGTTAATTATAAGTGCTGTCTGTTATCAAATAATTAGGTTATTTTCCAACTCAATAAGTTTCCAGCCAGAGATGGCTTTAGAATTCAAAGCAGGACCAGATGTCATAGATCCTGTTCATGCCATGCAGTTAAATGTTTCAGAGAGGTTTTTTTCGAGGCGGGTGTGCGATATATTTACCCACTCAGCAGTACTTCCCCCCTCCCCCCCACCCCCCACATCACCAAGCTGCACATCTGCAGTCACCAGCAAAATGGCTGTGCTGGCTCCTGTGAGCACCGTGGCCTCAAAGCTGCGTTTTGCAGCGACAAAAAGATGGCTGCACCATCTTGCCAAGCATATATTGGGCAGGATGGAACAAGGGGGCACACTGAGGGAGCTTGCCAGTGTGTTCTTACATATACAAAAGAAATGGAGTGAAAAAGCAGCACTGCTTTGCTGCCAGCCCCAAAGTCCCCATTGAAAAGGGGTATTTTACCTTAAAATTATGCTGCTCTGACGCTATTTTTAACTGTTCTTCCTCAAACTACTGTTATTAATAAGGCCCTGCCATGCCCATTCAGATCTCCATTGTGCTTCAGCAAAACCAGGTATGACCCCTGAATGACGGGCTCTGTCAAACCAAATCTGAGAAAAATCAAAAAAGAAACTTCATTTTCCGCCGCACAGGAAAAGCTTCACTTTTTAAGTTACAAAGTGTCAATGATCAGTAATTCAAAGAAACTCCAGCTCTGGGCTATGTCAATTTCGGTGCATAGGTGGATCAAATAAGCTACTGCCTTCAAGAAAATAACTATGGCTAAAAAACTGTGTGGGAATCAAGATGGAAAGTCAAAACCCGAATTTGAAAGCAAAATGCTAGCAGCTTGCACCACATGTTTAAAAATGGGCTTGGCAAACTAAAGAAGAATAATGCTTGTTTGAGAGTACTATGTTGAACAGAAACTTCTTTCTGCCTAGCAATGTGATGGGGGGATTTTACTGTGAAAATACAATGTATGAAATGGTTCTATGCAACAGGTTTTCTTCCAATTCAGATAAAAAAATAAATACAATTAAATCAAACTTCACTGGCTACAGGGGGGTATGTCGGCCAAAAACGAGATTCTGCTGAGAGGATGACGGAAACAAAAGGGGCCCTCTCAGTAGATATTAACACTCAAATGATAATTACCAGGTTGGACAGAATCTGGTCTGGGCTGAGCCCTCTACAATGGAATTTCCAGGACACGGAAGTGTGAAGTGGAGAAGGGGCAATAAACCTTCAATTAAGCTGGGAAACCCCCACCTTACTCTAGAGGAAATGACAGTTGGTGGTAGCTGAAGAAGAAAAAAATGGTCCAGTGCAGGACAAAGGACCGCCCATTTGTTTCCAGAGACTATTTTATAGATAAAGTTTAAAGACTTTTAGCTTTGCAGCAGGACTTTGCAAAAATATGAAAATTTACCAGTTTAAATGTGATTTTTGTGGCTTTCAAATAGGAGGTCTTGGCTGTCAATAGCATGTATGGGACACGAACGCCAGAATGTGAATCATGGGGAAAGGACATGATGGAACGTTTGAACAGAAATAGGTCCTATGATGGTATGTACGCATGTGTAAAGTTACAGAATTTAAGGCCGAACGTTTCACACTGAAAATGACCAAAGATTATTAAACGTACAAAACAATGTCTCACAGATTGCAGAGTTGTACTCCAGTGGTCTGCATACAATATGTAACCTGTTTATGTAATTTGCTAAGAGACTTCAACTGTATGAATGTGTCATGATCCCTGCTTCCAAGGGGTCAGGACTTGCCCCACGACCTTGGAAGCAGGCCCATAACTCTGATCCCAGGAACCAGCCAGTCCCGATTGGGACCTTTTGGACCTTGTCCTGGCGTCAGTGGCGCCAGGCTCATGATGGTGACCGGTCCCGGCACTGGAAGCGCCGGGCTCATATCTCATATTAGGTAAGAGTGCTTGGTGGACCTACCTGTAGCAGACCATGCTGCTTACTTACCAGCTAACTGGTCTCCTGATCCTTTTCTGCCTGGGACTACTTTTCTGTCTGGGTGGAGCAGGAGCCACTCCCTGGAAGCAGAACACAGGAACTCTTCTAGAAATCTGGAACTCTTTTCTTACCTGGTTGGGGCCATGGAAGAAGACGCCTAAGCACTACGGAAGGCTATTTAAATCACACCCGATTGGTTTCACGTGCTTCGCGTTATTCTGCATCTGCAGCAGGACGCTCACCGTGTCAGCTCCAGGAAACCTCCAGCTCCAGATCCTGTGAACACGAAATAACCTGCTGGGATCCAACCTTCAGTCTTCTTCAGTCTTCTGCAGCTCCTGCAAGATAAGGGCACAGGTTCGGCTAAAGCAAAGGCAGCGAATCTACTTACCTAATCCAACGGCAGCATCCGAAGCGCCTTTTTCTGCCTTTCTCTTCCGGCATCCGACATCTGCAAAGAGAAAGAACATCGGTCAGTAATATTTAACTACAGAGCCTGCTTACCTGTGTTACGCTCATACCAACTCAGCTCGCGCTGCATTCCGGCACCTGCAAGGCAAGATACTTCGGTTAGTAACGCTTAGTTACAAGACTGCTCACCTGTGTTACGTTTGCTTCCAATCTGTTCGCGCGGCTCCTCGGCACCTGCAAAGACAAAAGAGAAATTACGGTGCATTCTACAGCACTAGAACAGTCTTTCTACTTACGTGCCATTAGAAGGATAATCTTCATCGCCACAGCATCTGAAAAGGGAAAAGACATAGACTTTAAACCTTAAGACTTTTGAAAGAGAAGAGAACAATCTAAAAGGAACTTTATTACTTACAAGGCACGCTCGTGCATTAACAGCGTCTTCGCTCTCAGCAAATCCTCTGCTATCAAGAGGCAGAGCTCGCATCCAGTGAAGCAACTGGACCCAGCGCCCCTGCACAGGACGCAGGATGGAGAGCCCGGCAATTACCTATATAAGGTAAGCGCAATATCAACCCAGTTCCACGGGGAAAGAAAGGGCGAGAGGGGCAAGGAACTTTCCAAACCTTCCAAACACTAATACCTTGGTTTACCCTTGCAGACATCTCACTCTCCAGCTTAAACTGTCGGTGGGAAGGGGGCCCAGTCCGGGAGCAAAACGAACCCTGCGCCTAACACTGAAGACAGTATCCTCGCCAGACCAAGACCTGCGCCTCCGGGGGAACCAGGTGAGCGTTACAGAATGTACCATTTGTGGCAAAATCGGATTTTAGCTAAAGTAACTGTGTGAGGTTTTTGAACATTGTAAAACTTACATAAATCTGTCATCCTGGCCTTTAGTTCCTACCAGCTGAGAGCGAGGTGGGGACTAGCACCCCCGACCAATCCAGTGGGTTAGAGGTGTGTTTAGCTGAGCCTGCCCAGCCATATACTTCTATGATGTCACTATGCATTATAAATAAGAGTCCATGACCGGCCTCTAGACACACTCTCTCCTGAATTTCCTGCGCGGGCGTTCCTGATCTCCATTCATCTTGCTAATTACAGATTTACCTTACAAGGCCAAAGCATTGCTGACCCTACTCCAGATCCCACTGCAAAACCCAAGCATAGCTGATTCCTACTCCAGCAAGGCCATTGACCCAAGAAAGACCCACTAATATCCAGAAAGGACCCACTAATATCCCATTAACAAAAAGGGGAAAGCGGTGGTACCTTTTGCATCCTGAAATCAGACCGGCTTGCGGCGCACTAACTGCTTGCCCGCTAACTGCATCCAGCGGTACCTGTGCCCTCCAGTGACCCGAATTGTCCAGCTGTTCGCTACCCGGTGACCAGACCATGCCCAGCTGACTTTTGCCAGGCGCGCCGCCGTGTGGGGACCAGACCCTGTTGACTGTCCAAAAATCCCAAAACTAAAAAGTGGACTGTGAGTATAATCCCCACCCCATAGAAACACATAGCCTACCTTGTCTTGCCTTTGTCCTTTTTCCACTCTAAGTAGGCATATTTATACCCTGGTAACTTGTTGAAACTGTTAGAATTATCCTTGTATCCTGTCCTTAATGTTTAAGTGCTAGTGCCATCTTGTTTCAATGTAGTCTGGTGTAAATTATAAGCCCTTAGTTATATTTGGAGTAATCAAACTAATTTCCATATATTTTACTGTTGGGGTTGATGACTTGGGGGACAAGGTTGACCTCACAAATAAACCTTGGAGCTTACTGTGTTCCTCTTTTAACAATATAGTCTAGATAATTTCATTTTAAGTAACCTTTGCCTTTCTTTTAAAACCAAAGTTTTCATTTTAACTGCTCTATTTTGCTAAAACTGAACCCCATTCCACCCTGAAAATCTCATCCAAATCTTAAACTACTACCATCCTTTCACTTCAGTAATATCCCTGTGATATACATCTATCCCCTGGCCCAAAAACCACATTCCAAATCAGAGTATTTCACCTGTTTTTTAAATAAATCGTTTTTGACATTTTAAACGGGAATTGGGTAAATTGCAACTTTTCCAATGGGTCATTTGGCTGCACCATGCTCTAAACGTTCCACTTATTTTCAAATGATATGCCTTTTGCTGATCCGTTGCATTGTGATTGCCAGTGATATAACATACATGCTATTGTGATAAAACATCTGTATATTATAATTTAAACATACATTAATTATTTGTTAGAATTCAAGTGTTATTTTAGGCCTTCATTTTGTGAGGGTAGGTCAGATTTTGATTGTTTTCTCCCCCTTATTTCTGACTACCTGCTTCCTCTTTCTATCCACTCAGAATCTGATTAATTGTGGGTTGAGGGAACATTGCAGGGGGAAACCTTAACTTGGGTGCTATCTATCCTAATTCAAAAAGTGCTCCTATTCATTTGTGCTTTGTATATGTTTTTCTAGAAGGTTAATCAAGTGTATTGCTTCCATTTTCATTGTCATTATCACTCCATTGGTGATTGCTGCCCCATATTAAAAATGGTATGATTTACTTTGAATTTAAAAATAAACAAATATTTTCACCAACCAGCCTGGTTCATGGTCCATTGTGACCCGGGGTATTCGTAAAAGGGGGTGTGATACGAGTTGTGTACCATCTCAAATTGAATCCGCATAAAATATAGAAAAAGGCATCACAGCCGTGCGCTACATGCTAGGCTGAGACCAAGGTGTGTGTCGCCCGATTGAAATCCTTAACAAGGGGCCCAAAGGAGACATTGGCCCAACTCTTTGGCGTTTACTATGGGTAGCGGCTGGACCACTTTAGTCTCTTGGAGGTTGGCTTGCCTTGGAATGGTGCAGGCCGTACTCCAATTCAGCACAATTGGTAGTCTTGGAGACATACATAAAACAAATATTTATAAGCTTAATGAGTCCTGCTGTCAATTAAACTCTAGCAGGTGGGAGCAATCTACTTGGTATTGTACCTCCTCCCCCCTCCTCTCCAACCCCAATTCCGTTCTCCACTTTTGTGAACAGTTCCACCACTTGAGAAATGCTTTGTGCTCGATACTTCCAATAGAGATAGGCAGGTTAGCATTTTGAACCCTTGTAGTTCTAGAGGGAGCATTGTTTGCCATCTTGTTCCAGAAAGTGACAAACTGGTTACAGTTCCTTGATGTTGAGTTACCAAAATCTTTACCATCTTATTTGAGGCACCTGAAACTATTTTTTTCTAGGTGTTGTACTTGATTTTGGTGTAGTCTTGGACTCAACTGTGGCAGTGTTTTATTCTTTTAAGTGTTAAAGCAAGCCCACTGAAGCTGTATTCCATTCCGATTGCTGAACTGGTTTGGTTTACATCAACTGAAAAACATCATCTGGATGCCTGTCTGGGGATGAGAAATATGATTTAAATGTGCAACCTCTCCTTGGGTTTCTTTGCACCAGATACCACACCAAGCCATGGCACCACCTGATGGATACAAGTGATTGGAGTTGGGGCTGAGTCACAATCTCTATCCACCCTGGTCACACGATAAATACAGAGATTGTGCGCGACCTGCCGAAGGTTCAGGAACGGTGACTCCACCTGTTGAATTTCGGGCAGAAGAACTCAAACAACAAATATTAGTTACCAACCATAAGCATCAAAAATATGATTCCAGAGTGTGTGAATGGTGTATTTACTTTCTTGGTACGATAATAATAATGACACAAGTTTATGAATTTAAATACTTGGAACATATGTACAAATTCAGTTCATATGCCTTTTTAACAGATTGCTGAGCAGCATCCAACCATGGGCATGCCTTCACCAGTGCATAATCAATGAGAAAGGAAAATAAATTGGACTCTCCAGTGTAATAATCCTATGGCAATCCATCCTATCCACTTCCTTTCTCCTGGCTTCCAACTGTCCCAATGCGGCAAGCAAGGTTCATTTTTTTAATCTTAGCAAGTACTTTTCTGTGGGCTACGAGAGGCAACCCTGTTCGGTGATCAAAACATTCACAAGGAAGAACCCTTGCCATTCATAACAAGGCGCTAATATAGACCTATGACCGTGTTGATGCCTGTTGGGCAATGTTCTTCTCAGTTACTTGACGGATACTTGTGGAGGTGTACAGACTCCAGCAGCACAATGCCAATACATCCATATATTTCACCTCCACGTAACTCTTCAGTTAGAACCTGAGCAGAGAGGGGGTGCTAGAATCCCCTTTGTTATATGGTTTATGCCCTCCTCCTGACGCCAAATGTTGGGACTTTTGTATTAAACTCTTACTGTTGGGTTACACAAGTCTAACATCTGGAGGAGCTGTTTGAACCCCACTATTCACCGGCCCCCTGGCGCCCCTGTCCTTATATGAATAACTCTTAGGCACAAGGAACCCCTTGTTGGAAGGTGAAGTGGATAAAATAAACGCATCCGTTTCTTTTTCCGGACAAACATCTACATAATGGGAGAAAAAGAACAAGCATTTAGTGAAATTACCCTCACTCTGTCTCCTATTGGGTTGTCCCCAAAAATATACCTCCAACTTCAAATTACCTGCAGCTCCTGAGCACTATGCTGAGAGGAGATAAACAGCTGCCCTGCCTTTCCCAGAAATGGGCTGCTAATGAACTGCCACAGAGTCCCTGCTTGAACTCAGTAGCATGTAGATCCCTTGGGGAGAAGGTTATGAACTCTGTGGGCTGTGACAATTTGGAAGTCTGGTAGCCAAGCCTCTTAACAGTTTACTATTGCCAACCCCAATAGAAAGAAGGTGGACATGTTGGGTCCTATACAAATTTAACTTTGCCCTTATTTACAGGGACACCTTCCCTAAGAGATGGCAACTCTACAAACTCCCTGTGAACTTCTCCTGCCTAGCAATGTAGTAGACTATTATTATTTTTTCAGTTAATCCAAGTGGTGCAACCCTATGGTTCGACCCACTCCTGCCCAGTGGAACTAGATTGTGACTTCTCTCTTCGAATTTGCAGACATTTCTTGCTGGATGAAAGGCAGAGGTTGAGAGGATGGACTTCTTTAGCATTGCTCCTGTGCACCTGCGTGATAAAAGGTGACCCGCTGGAGTGCTAACGTCTCGATCACTCTCTGTTACCTTTGTGGAGACACCAATCCTTTAGGTGCATGTGCTGGAGCCTGGTCGGAGAATCTAATTCCTGGGCCTATTCTGCCTGTGCCGCACAGATGCACATGCCCTCAGAACACAATCGGAAGTTTGCAGAGAGTAGCTCTGAATCTGGAGCTTAAACCTAAGGTGCTAGAAGTGGTGTTCTGATGTGGATTGCTTCAGTGTGGAAGGGTGCCACTCCACCTGGCTCTTCTTTTTTTGGGTCCCAACACTCTAGTCAGCCACTTGACAGTGGAATTTCTGTCGTTCACCTTTACTTCCCTGTCTTATTCAAAATACTTCATACTGAATCACACTACTTCTGAGTATAACAATTTAATAACTAATGACAGTCACTTCACAAAGTCACTTCCACCAGCTGCTCTTCTCCAGATGATGTCCTACGCTGAAGGATTTTGGATACGTTTTTCATTTAACCTTCTGTTCAAAAGTTAGGTCCCCCATCTAAAGGAGCCCCAGGACTATGGACCTGCTGCTCTCAGACTGCAAAGGTATGAAAGACAGTTTTAGAACCTTCTGCTGATTTCTATGCTACCTGTAAGTTCAAATTTAGACCAACTTCCTGTATCGGTTTGAGAAAGGATCCATGTCCAAGGAACATCTATCAATCCAGACCAGACCCCCTCCCCTGCCCCCATAATATTAATTTCCAACCAGACCCTCCAACCTGATTTCAAAGAAAAGGTTCAAGGCCTTGACCTACACCGAGAGATACAGCTCCCACCCTGTTAGATGCCTGAGTGATCTGACACCTACCAGGCACTTATCAATACATGTCTTAATCTTTCCTCAGTGCCTCGCCCATTAGTTAGCCCCTCTCCAGGGACATAGTTCACTATGTCATGACACACAATGTCAGTTTTCCTATCATTGTGTTTGGATTTGCCACTCTTCAAAGGTGGGAAATCTGAGAAATTATAAATGGGACTTCACTGTCAGGAACTCTGTTTACATCAACACTAACCTGAAATACATCTGCTCACTACTCAGTCCTTTCACATTCTCCTCACAGAAAGCTCCAGCTTCCTGGTCTTGTCAACCGTCATCAGTCATTTGTGCAGTCATCTTTTAGTCATACAGTCACTAGTAAATAGCTACTCCCTTGCAGTTTCTCGGCAGACACTACTATCACCTACTGACCTGCACCCCTCGACGCAGTTCAGAGCCACCTAACCAATAAAAGGCTAGCTAACATTATACCAGGAACACTGAGCTGAGAGCTTCACCCCATCAGTCACAGGCAGCTTTGTTTACCTATTCTGTGTCCAGTAAAATAGGAAACTTCTCTCTGAGTACACTAGATGACATGGGCTGAGGTGGAGGGTGGCAACAAATAACCCTCAGTCGTCATTGTACATTCCCAAGCAGAAGTTGGCAAAGAGTGTTCTTCTAAAACATAATTTACAGACGGTCTTGCCGATTGTCAAATGCGTGGTTGGCCATTAAAGGATGGGTGGAATGAGCTTTCCAGGAAAAGGGGGGTGGATAGCAAAGGTTGAGATGAGCAGTGGAAGAGGTATTCCAAGAAGTAGAGGGGGTGGTGAAGAAAGGTGTGACAGTATAATGTCTCTGTAGAATGGCAGAACTCTACGAATACTGTGTTTACTGCTCCTGACCTTCCCCCTCTTCTCTTTTGTCCTCTCCTTACACAGGGTGTTACTACCGTTGCCATAGCAAGTGCCTAAACCTGATTACTAAATCATGTGTGAGATCAAAGGTCAGCCACCAGTCTGAATATGAGCTGAATATCTGCCCAGAAATTGGATTGGACAGCCAAGATTATCGCTGTGCTGAGTGCCGTGCACCAGTTTCGCTGAGTAAGTACAGATGCTGCCATTCTTCGTTTAGCTCCCACTTTAAAACATGCCACAATGCTCTCATATGGACTGCTTGCAATGCTAAGAAACCTGTAGGAGTGAGATTTGAGTGTTGGCTGAAGCAGGCCGTGTGTTTTACAGGGACACTTTGCCATCTTATTTAGACCAAAGATTTGCCTGACCTTGTTGGTCTGTGCCACATAGTTTGAGGAGCCGTTTTCGAGCTTCCAAATGGGCTAGAAAGTGGATCTGTCTATTCCTCATCATGGGCTATTCATCAATATTTCCTTTACCAAAATACCTTGGTGCTAAATTTAAATATTTGTATGTATACACTTTATTCAAATAGTACAATACAATTAATTGAAGTATACAAAAGGAAATACGAAAGATAATTGTGTAAACTGTAGCATAAAGTGATAAGAATCACTGGGATCAGTCACCATTGTCAGTAGTACATAAGACCTTTAGTTTATGTGTACGAAGATCCAGAGTCCTCCTTATAAAAGTAGTCACAGTAGACCAAACCAAAGGATGCTGCTATGTCCCGTTCTGACACGTTCAGCAATCGGTCAAAACAATTAAAATTGTTCTTTGGGGTCTTCATGATCCCTAGATCCCTAGATATCGAGAGCCGTTCTTAAGGTTGCATTAACCACTCCTACAAGGAAGGGGTAGGTGCCTGGAACCAGTAGGAAAATCTGCTACTGTACCTAATCTACAATAAAACTGCATGCCACCCGATAGGAATTGGTAGCACGTAGTACGTTTGCCTGAGTTGCTTCCCAGCAAGAAGCAGGATAGTCTGAATATCATGAACTAGGGCTGAGAGGTTTTCAGGCCTCCGTTGGGTAGTGCTTTTGTTTGAGAGGCACATCATGGATGCGTGTCCTCAGAATGTATATTTACACAAAGGGCATTGTGATGAATCCCCATGCCAAAATGACAGGGAACCTCTTTCGGTAATCTGTTGTCCCTGACTGGGGTAAGTTCATGTCAACAGCGCTGTGGCCACTTGAGTAGCCCTGCATAGAAAAAAGGGCAGCCTTGTCAACCTGTTGTGGAGAAGCTGTCTACTGTGTGGTGAAGGCACAAGATGCAATAGCAGCGAGGAGAGGCGGAATCTGATTAATGCTGTCTAACCTTAACCAGAAGATCCAGGGAGTGAAGTCCACACGAGTGCTTGCTGGATGTGTGTGATTGAACCTGTCAGCAAGGAGTAGGACCAGGCGAACACCCTTGTTGAGTATAAGAGACCGAAGAAAAACAGACTGGTTAGCGAGAGCAGAACCAGAGCGAGTAGAGTGAATCGCTATAGCTGGGCTAAGAAACAAAGACTTGCTCAAACCGCCGGAAAGCCATGGGAGAAGATGAGTGAGAGCAGATAACTAGCATTTTGGTGCTGGACTGTTCATACAGTGCCTTGACTCTGGTACAGCCAAGGGATTAATACATGACCGAAAAACATAAATGGATTTACAATTTTTTTTTTTATTCTATGGAATTAAAACAGCAATTGGGTTTTCATAGAGCCTATTGGCTGGGGTTGTCTCAATTGCCAATCTGTCTCTCAAGGGTTGTGGTCCTCGGTCCTTCCCTCTCCCTACTTCAGAGCAGCACCCTCGGTGGGCAAATTCGGTCTCTCAGATTTCTATTTTCCCACACTTATTTCTTGGCCAAAGCTGAAGTCCTCTGCTCTTACTGTTGGTCCATCTGGACTCTCAAACCTGGTTAGCTTGGGTCTTCATGACAGGATTAGCATTTGGCAGATTTGTGCAGCTGGTTTGATCCCACAGAGTAATTTGCTCTCCTCTTACACTTGACACAAAGTACATTCGCCTTTCAGCCTCAAAGATCTTTTGTTACAATATTAGGCCTCCAATCAACCACTTCAGAATTGTCCTTGGGGGTAGAGGTTCTAAAATGTCACTCCCAGTCCTTTATTTCTTCCCCCAGTCTTGTCTGTCCCTCCCTTCTCTCCCATCCTCTACTCTATCCTTTCCTTGGTTCTCTCCTCAAACTCCTTGTCACCCTCACCTCCACTTTCCCCCTTCTGTCCATTTCTTCTCTTTGCCCCCACCAGGCTGCTCTGCCACACTTCCCCTCTCACCACTGCTTCTGCCCCCATTCTCTCCCCATTTCCCATCCAGCTCAATCCCCACTTCACCTCTTCATTGCTCTGGCACTTTCATATATTCATTGCACAGGATTGGGGCTCTGGCACTTTCATATATTCATGCACAGGATTGGGGCTTGTGAGTTTGGGGTTAATGTGTTTGTTTTGAGTGGGCATTTTGATTGGACAAGCGAACTAAAATTCTCAAACCAACTGCCCACCCAGCTTAGAGAATTGAACAGCCCACCTCACCGCTCGCAGGGGTGGGTTGAATAAACTGGCAGTCCACCTTTTTGAATTTCGTTGGCTAGTTCACTGATGAGGCCATCACGTATACTTACTGCAGTTCCACTTTTTACTATCTCCTGAAACCCACATCCCCCTGAAGTTGGGGGTAAATGGGTCACATGCATTCATGGCTTTGAAGGTGTCCAATATCAAAATAACTTCTGCACGTCTCGCAGACTTTGAGAGTCCAACTGCTGGCACCTCATGGGTTCCATAACACACTTGTATGCTCCTTGGGTGCTAGGGGGATTTTGTGCGCATACATGGCTAGGGAAGGGATGAGGATCCGGGGGGGATTTCTCCCTTAATTGTAAATCTTCAGGGAATGCATCATGAAGTGCTTGGGGGTCCCGTTGTCACCCCACTTCACTTAATTCCCTTGCGCTCGCTTGTGACATCGTCACAATTCCCAGAGCAGTCCTCACAATTCCCAGAGCGGTCCACAAACACATTCACTGTGTCACAATACTGCATACTGGGAAACCAAATGATGTATCCCCAGATGAACTATTCACTGCAATCACGTTGCAGGCTGGGGTACAGATTCCTAATTCCCAGAACAAACTGAGGAAGCATTCTCTCCAAGACCCAATTGCATGCACAATCTAGTCCAAATGCACCTGAATTTCCCAGTAATCGTAAACCAAATAATGGTAAGCACTGAAGTAAACATTCATATTTTTCCACACGCCAGCCCCTTTTCAACACCTTTCCAAAGGGCTATATAGTCTTAAATAAAGACTTGAATTCATTGGCCTTACTAGGTCAAGGCAGCACAGGGTGGTAATGATAGTCTTCCCATTTCATGGAGGAAAGTTGATAAGGTGAGACCAGATCGGTGTGCGTGCGTCCGTGGGGAGCGGGGTTTGGGTTTATAGTGACTGTTTCGATAGTCAAAGTGTCTACATAGAAAAGTTTCGACACAAAAGCATCGAAAACAAAAGTTTCTAATGCATTTTTTTTCCAATGGGGGTTCCTTCACCAACCCCCCTGTTTTTTTTTTTTTTTATAAAGCAAACTTTATTTTCTATACGAAAAAAAATCAAACCTATAAAATGAAAAAAAAAGCATTCAAATCTTTTTTTTTCGATGCTTTTGTGTTGAAACTTTTGCATGTAGAAACTATTTTTTCGAAACTATGACTGGACACCGGGGGTTTGGCCGGAGGTATGGGGGTGTAATTGTTTTTTGTGTAATTCATTCATATTAGTTGAATGTTGCTTGTATGTGGTTATACTGCATGTGACATTGTAATTGGCCTTCCACAATAATCCTGAGTTGTCGCCTTACAGTTATCCTGCTCTATGTCCAGTCAACAACCTGTCTGCTTAGTACTTTCCCCATATATTCCACTTCCCAACTTTGTCCCATATCCCATTTCTGAATTACTTCTACGCATTCTAACTATGTACACACAAGATAGTGATGCACATCGTCCCCATTTGAAGTGCAACAAAAGCGATAAACTATGCAAACAAAAGCACCACTTTAAAGAACATATATAATTTCAACAAAAATACTCAGAGGAATAAAGTAGCTGAAATGTTGCCTTACAAAATGTTTAAATCCAACAGAATTATTTTGTTGTGTATTCACATTTTAAATATATACTCATTTAATTTCTTCCCAATATACCTTCTTTTGCCATCAAATCCACATCACTCACAAACCATCACCATTGATCATACTGCTTTCTGTAGTACGTCACTTCTAGCATTTCGTTTTTATTGCTTATGCAGCAAAACTATCTTCAACCGCGTTGCCTTTTCTGGAAGCCTAGGCAGCCCACCCGTTCTGATGTCTGTTCTTTCCAGTGAAGTGCTTGCAACATTGGCAACTGTCACAATCTTCATCATTTGAGTTGAGCGTCTATCGGTTTTCTCTCTTACTGCTGATTGACGGTGGCGGTTTGGATTTATCATCCTTCATTTGACCTTGGACTTGCATTTAAAATGAAAAGAAGCATGCAAGCCATGTTCCTAAGATGATTCAGTCTTTGCTGTAGTTCAATAATTAGTCAACTGTGTTTGTTGTTGCTCTGCTAGCAGAGTGCGTCTAAGAAAGGGACTAATGAGCTATCCAGCATGTGTTCAAAGTGATCTTCTGTCCCCTCTCCAGACCTATGGACTTCTCATCTCTACTCTGTCCCCTTTCACTTCCTCTCCCATTAATGGTGGGACCAAGTGGGAAGTCCACTTGGTGGGTTTCTTCTCATCACACTGCATCATTGTCTACCATACTGGCACTATCCTTGTTCAGGGTCCTCAAGCCGACCTCCTCCTCTTTGACCGGATCCTGCCATCCCTCATTAACTTTCTTCCTTCTCCTGCCTTTCCCCCTACTACTCCGTCTGCCTCCCCCTACCACGCCCCTGTATTCCACCTCAGAAAACCTTCAAAGGCAGTGACCGTCTCCACCTGGCGACACTTAACGCCCGCCTGACATCTGCCTCATTCTTGAAGACACTGGCCTTGACATTCTTGCTCTTACTGAGACATGATTCAATGCAAGCTCGGTCACTGCTTTTGACTCCCTCCTACCTGACTGCTTTAAGATAATTTGCAAGTCACAACCTTACTGTGCTAGCGGTGGGGTTGCCTTAATCTTCCCTGAGTGGGTTCCTTCTTCCACCTTTTCCATCCAGCTCTATCCTTCCTTTGAGAGCCTGGTATGCAAGTTGGTAATCTCTCCCTCTTCCACTCTGACCATTGCTACCATTTACCGGCCTCCTGGTGCTGCCTCCCTCTTGCTCTCTGAATGGGCCGATTTCTGTTCCTCCTTACTTTCAACCTCTTCTAACCTGCTCCTCTTGGTTGACTTTAACATCCAATTGGACTCCCTTGGCACAGCATCCATTCTTTTCATTGACCTCTGCACCTCTCCATTCTCCCTTCTGGTCCAACCCACTCTGCTGGGCACACTCTGGCGCCCTCATCCACTCAGACCTCCCTCTTTCATCTCCTCTGGTCACACCTCTCTCCTCGTCAGACCACTCTCTTCTCCCACCTGGGTCCCAGTGGCCCAATGACAGCACCTCCAAAAGCGCTGCCAACCTCGTTCTCGAACATCCACCCGATGAAACGAGTGTCACCTGGTACGACTCTGAACTTGCACCCCTGAAACGAAAGTGCAGAGCTGCAGAACGGCAAACTTCAGGCTCAAACTCTGATAAACTGGCCTGCCGCCTGCTCCAAAAGCATTAGACTCTCTATTCCCACCAAGAAAAGGGCCCACATTCAGGCACATGTATCTGGCGCATTCCAACAACACAGCAGAACTTTTCAAAATCTGCAGGGAACTAGCCAACCCTTCTGCAGTCTCCTCCTCCCCTATTTCTTCTCAGACCCTCTGCTACACCCTGGCCACTCACTTCACCACCAAAGCTCTGGACATCCTGAACAGCCTTGTTACTCACCCTCCCAACCCATCCCTCACCCCCTCTCCTTCCTTGGCCACTCACCCTCCTCCTCCTACCTTTTTCTCCTCCTTCGCCCTTATCCCACCAAAGGTCTCTTCCAAAGCGGTTTCCCCTTGCTCATCCAGAACCTTTCAGGACAACATTGGCTCTCTTAACCCTGCACTCACTGATCCCTGCAGCCACTCCTTTGCCACTGGTTCTTTCCCTTCCTCCCTTGAGCACTCCCCTGTGTGCCGCCTCCTTAAAAAAATGTCAGCAGACCCTACCTGCCCAGCCAACTACCGCCCTATCTCCATCACCTAGGGAAACTGCTGGAGAAGTTGGCCCTGCCCCCAACTCAACTCTCACACTTAACTTGTTGGTGGTCTCCATGACCATCAATCTGGATTCTGAGCATCCAGAGGCACGGAAACTGCTCTTCTGAATACCTGTGAAGAACTGCTAGCATCCCAGGATTCTAACTCCCCAGCAGTCCTCCTCCTCCTTGATCTCTCTTCTGCCTTTGACAGAGTCAACCACTCCATCCTCGTACAAAGGCTCCATGACATCCTTGGTATCGCAGAGCAGGCACTGGACTGGCTGACTACCTTTCTAACTGACCATTCCTCCCAAGTCATCCTGGGCACCTTCTTGTCTCCTTCTCGGCCTGCAGTGTGCCCCACGGCTCTATCCTCTCGCATTGGCTCTTTAACATCTACCTTACTCAGCTGGCACTCCTCATCTCTCCTTCTCCCCCAAATTCCAGTGTTAGGCAGACGACACACAACTCTTCTTCAAACTTCCTGCTGACCCTCTTGCACCTTTCATCATCCTTGATTGCCTATCTGCCACCCAGGCCTGGTGCATTTTCAATGATCTCTGCCTCAATGCCAGCAAAACGAAGATCCTTCCCATTGGGACCCCTGCTCCCGACTTCTTCCCTTCACTCTGGCTTTCCTCTGTGGGCTCTCCCCCTGCTCCTTTTTCTGAAGCTAGAAAACTTGAAGTCCTCTTCGACTCCTGTCTCTCCTCCCCCCCCCTCACAATCAGGACATAGCCAAGAAGTCCCACTTTCACCTCTTCCTTCTCAAAGGAGTTCTACCTTTTCTTGCCTTTCCCCAGTTGCTCAATGTTACCGGAGCCCTGGTTCTTGCTAGGCTTGACTATTGCATTAGCCACCTCCTGAATCCACCTTCTTCTACTCTGCAACCCCTCCAGCTAATTCAGAATAGGGCAGCAAGAATTAACCTTGTTCTCAAGCCCAGAGACTGCATCTCTCCTGCCCTAAAATGTCATCACTGGCTCCCGGTTGCTTCACTGATTAAATTCAAATCCCTCTGTACCATCCACAAGGCTGTCTGGCACCGGGGACCACACTATCTGCAACTCTCTTACCAAATATTCCCCCTCTAGATCTCTGTGCTCCTCTGGCACCAAATCTTTGTGTGTAAAGCGTTTAGCTTAACAGAGGGCAGGAGGTTGATTGCTTTCCTCAGCTGGCTCCCTTCTTTAGAACACCCTCCCCCTCCCTCTTAGTCTTTAGCAGGACTTTCTTAAATTCCGGAAGCTCCTCAAGACTTTCCTCTTTACCTCCTCTCTCCCCCCCCCCCCCCCACCCCTCTCTCCTCTGCTAATCTCACAGTTGCTTGATTGTTGTCCAGGGCCCTTATGCATCCTCGGTGCCCTGACTTACCAAATCTCCCCAGCTTCTGTCTATCCTCAGCACTTGCCTCGGCACACCCTCCACCATGGAGGCTCGCACTTACATACATTGCACTTCACCTGTCCCTCACCCATGTGCACCCCAGTACCTACCGTATTCCCCCTCCCTTCTGCACTTGCACATTCTGAACACTTACAGGACATATCAGGTTTGTCTCTTCCCCACCCCTACTGTATTTTATATATTTTTTAATTATGTATTTCAATGTTCCTCATCCCCTTGTCCCCTCCCTGTTGGCCTGTGGGCGCTTTGAAATAGAATGTGCTTACTCTATAAGCGCCTAACAAGCGAACAATAAATAAAATAAATCCCTACAGCGACTGAGTAGGTTATCAGTAGGAAGCATATCATTTGTGAGTGAAGGAGGATAACATTAGATTCGAAGACTTGCACGGTAGCATTTGAGATTTTGTTTTTCTGCTCTATATTGCATGCGGGTGTCTCTTACTGCACCTGCTTCTGCCATTTACCAATCTGTACCTGTTTGTTCTCCTATTCTCACTTCCCCACTGTAGGAGCGATCCCTAGTGAAGCGAGGCAATGTGATTATACTGGCCAGTATTACTGTAGCAACTGTCACTGGAATGACCTTGCTGTAATCCCTGCCCGGGCCATCCATAACTGGGACTTTGAGCCACGCAAGGTAAGTCAATTGTGTGGTTCTCTGTTCTGCAGATTTGTCCTACTGCAATATATGTGGGTGGGGCTTTCTGTTCTAGACACACAGCATCTGTGGTGTATCAGTGGGTTGTATACTATTCTTTTCATGACCACTTATTTCTAACTCTGCATGGTTGATTAGGTTTGTGTTTGTCTTGCTCTCCCACCATTCCAATTTGTTGGAAACACTAGCACCGCTGGCAAGACCAGAATGTTCTCCATGCTATCAAGTACAATTTGTGATACCAGAAATGCAGCACAAATGTTTTACAGATGTGCTTCTCCAGTCGTGCATCACCAACAGTCACAATAGTGCTTCTTTTCAGGCTATCGGCAGGATGGGGAAAGTGGTGTGACTGTCTTTGATGTCTCCCCTTCCTTGAAAATGCAGTGTTTTCAATTCTAATTGATTTCTATGAAAACATTACCCCCCCACTGCGGGGTTGCCAACAACTAAGAGGTTCATACAATGCATTGGATGCAACAAATGCATTTTGGCCAATGGCACTGAATAAGGCTACGTTTCTTGCCGAGGAAACGTTTGCCCAGAGAGTTCCATTTAGTTTTGTGCTGGAATTCAGCCAAGGTTACTGAACTAGCGTGCCCATGCTAAGAGTCCTGTACTGAAGGCTACCTTGGACTTCATTGCGAATAAAGGACATTGCATCTCCCAAGTTAAAAAATATCTGTACCTGAGAGAAGTTCTACTCTTCAGTGGCCTTACAAGGCACACTTGGTAGTAAGGCACTCCAGGTTAATATGTTCCCTCTTGTGGGGAAAACAACAAGCCACAAGGCTTGGGCTTAGCTGCGCAATTCTTTTCTCAAAGGAAAAGGTTCAGACTGTGAAGCAGAGCAGTATCCCAGTCTCTTACCAACTCTGAGGAAGGGAGAATGCTTGGGTTCATCCAGAGCCTTTGGCCAAGTGCCACAAAAAGGATGACCCAATGAAGACCTACTTCAAAGTACCACGTCCACACCACCGGTAGAGCGACCTCCTGAGTCAAAGGAGCAGAGCTTGTGCCACATGCTCTGCATTTTGCCCCCTCCTGCTGAAAGTCCCACCAATAAGCGTGTGGTGGATGCACATGAGGGAGAGGAGCTGCCTTCCTCAATCTATGTGTTTCGTGACCGTGTGATTGATCTTTTGTCTTATTTGGACAAACCAGCACCAGCACCTCCTACCTCACAGGTGGGAGTTTTGTTGGGGGCCCTTAATTTAAAAGCACTGGATCGTCATGCCTTTTCCTTCAGAAGGATATCTTGGCTGAGGCAAGAAAGGTGTGAGAAAAAGCACACCCTGGCGAACACCTAAACTAAAAGATTGACGCTTGAAGGACAGTTTTCTAATCACATGCCCCCTTCTTTCTACTGTGGTAGCAGCGGCTACCCTACTCTCTACATCTTTGGCATCTTCCTCTTCAGCGTCTCAAGTCTTATCAAAGGAGTAACGAGGATGGCTGCAATGTGAGGAGATATCCCGGAGGTAGACTTAACATTACAATTGATGTTGACGCTGCTAAGGAGACTGGATTCATCTCAGGACTATACAAGGGGTTTCAGGAGTACTGCAGCGAAACCTGGGAAACGAGACCAAATGGGAAAGGGAGGTGGGGCACGAAATATCAGAAAACGAGGACCCGTATATGGGAACAGGTTGAAGTGTTGAGGAATGCACGGTTTCAGTTGATGCAATTTAATTATCTACACAGGGTATATATGACCCTGTCAAGACTTCATGCTATTAGCCAACAGATATATCGTTGTCGTCCGCACTGCGGGGAAAGCTCAGCAGGTTTCTGGCATATGGTGTGGGATTGCCCAGAGATGACCACCTTCTGGGAAGCAGTGACAGCCAGGGTCAGTTAGCTAGTGCTCGCCGGTTGGTTTGCAGGATTGATATCATGGAAGAAAAGGAATAAAACTCTAACAAAGATGGCACCATTTTTTTTTATTTTGGCCAAAAGGATTTCAATCTCATGGAAAAACCTCACAGGCCTGGCCTGGCTATACAGATGTGGGTAAGGGACGCTTAGCAGTGGGGCTTTATGGAGATGGAAATTCTGCATAAGCAGTGAGGCACTGAGTAAGGGGATGCAAGTATGGATTGGGGGTAGATGCTAATTGAGCTGACATCACAATATTTAAGACCACCCTAGGGCGATTAGCAGTGGAGGGGGAGATGGTGAAAGTACAGGGCAGACAAGAGGGGGAGTGGAGTACGATTTGGGATGTTCCATAAATGGCTCGGAAGTGAGGCTGGGAATGGGTGTATCTGGGAAGATGGATAAAGCGACCTGAAATGGAGGCAGAGGTAGATAGAAGGGGGATGTATTGGGAAATGGGTTTGGTGATGTCATGTGGAGTTATAGGTACCAATAAGGATGTGACTGTTCTATGTGTTAAACATTGTAACATGCTAATAATACAAATACATTTATAAAAAGGAAGACAAGATTTTAGAGGGTGTTGGAAAGAAAGTGTTTGCAAACGTAGTCCTCCAACTCGGTCGGGCAAATACAGAAGCGGTCCTGGTAGTGGCCAACCTAAAACTGTGGAATGAGCTCTCTTGAGTTCCAACCGTTCATTCCCCATGACAAACTTGACCATTTCAAGACTGGTCTAGCAAATGCCAGGGTTCTAGCTCAAGATTTATTGGAAGCTGCAGCCCATCATATGGATACCTTGGCACGTGGTTTTATGACTGGCGTTAATGTCCCCCATCAAGCTTGGCTCCATGCGACCAAGTTCATAAAGGAAGTCCAAGAGAAGGTTCTGGACCTTCCCTTTGAGGGTAAAGAGCTTTTCCACAGCTCTGGTGATGAACTCGCCAAGAACGGGGCGAGTACTTTGACAGCAAAATCGCTGGCCGTCCTCACAAAAAGTACCAGCAGCAATCTTCTTACCCACAAAAGTCAGACTTTCGTTCCAGATCCTTTGCAGGTTTGCTCGGATTTCAGGATCATAAATCGCAGCAACCGGACTGCTCCCCTAGCAGCCCCCAACGCAAACAGCATAGAACGAGCGGTCTGGTTTTTCTTTCCCCATTCAACAGCCTCCTCAGGGGCCCAATACATCCTCTTAGGATAAAAACACCAAATAATGGTTTGGAATGGTCCCACGTGATTCCAGTAAGGGAAACCATTTCTCTGCATCTGGAGGCATGGCAGACCATAACAAATGGATCCTTGGGTCTTGTCAGTAACCTGTTTGGGTTTCCGCCTCCCTCTCCCGCCATCTCCTCCTTCCTGTTATGAAGCTACTACCCAATAGTGCCCCTGGGGGTGGTAGTCGGATCGGGGTTGAAAGCCAGAGCTAGAAATGTTCGAGGAAGAAAAGACCCAAGATTATTTTCCGAAATAACCTTCGGTCTTTTCTCCCCTGGACCTTTCTGACTTGGCCCGCCCCTACCCACACCCTCACCACACATTCACCCATACCCCCAGGCCCCTACTTACTTTGCTGCTGACTCGCTGTGCCCCTGCAATGCCTATACCCTTTCACTTCTGTGATTTGGAACCAGCGCTGCAGGGTCCTTTTTTCTTTTCTTTTTTTTTCAGGACCGTTTGCAGTGGACACCCCCTGCCACCCCCGCTCACAATATAGTGAGCAAGGGTGCGGGGGACACCCATACAGACCCCAGTACTGAATGCGTGATTTGGTCAAACCTTTCAGCCGTTCCAAATTTTCGAATGGCCGAAATTTGGCCAAAGCACGCATTCAGGATTTTGAACTGTCATTTTGGACGATTACGTGGTAGGCAGCGGCTGGATCTCATGGGGAGGGATCCCCTCCATGGGACCGGGGATGATCAACTTGGGATCGCACAGTTTTCCCCTCCTTCCTTTCACTCCCCTCTTTCTATCCACCCCGCTCAGTGCCTTGTGGTCCCCCACACCTCCATCTATCTATGTAGAGTTGAGGAAACCAAACCACCTTAAAAATACTGAGAAGATGAGTAATGCTGAACTCTATATGGTGATCATCAATTCAGTTCTGAGACAAGGAGGAAGGCTGGAGTAATAACGAATACTTATGGGAACCAAAACATGCAATCTAGTGGTTGGAGACTGCCTATTGGTTACCCGAAGTACAAGTTAGAGGAAGGACTAAACCGTTTGTCAAGCCTTCCCTTGAGGAAAGGAGAATGAAGTTTGAATGCTGAAGACCGAGAGACACTGGGAGAACTGCAGACAGGCATGACAGTGAATTGGAGCAGTCGACTTTTGAAGTACTGCCAAGAAACGTCGGGCCACGAGAAACCAGAGAACATCGAAGTGTGCAAGAAACTTGCAACGCCTCATGGAGAGACGCTACTCAGCCCGACTAGCCGAAGCAGGATGCCGACGACAGCGGGAGCTGGGAGAAGAGGTACAGAAGGTCGCCCGAGTATTAATCTAAGCACACTGCTTTGTTGATTTTGACTTAGGACTGGTAAGAGGGGTTTAAAAGGTTACTCCACTGAACAAAATTTCATTTTGTTTAGGCACTGTGGTTAAATAAGTGTTTTAAGACCAAAACGTTATTTTTAAATATTACTGAAAGTGAAGGTCCTAATAGTAAAATATAATTTATTTGTATTTCTTCATGTTGCTACAGTCTTGAGCTTGCGCTTACGCTTTATTACGGTCTTCTAAAAGTTAATTTTGGGCTAAGTTGTTTCAAGAAAGAAAGAAAGGAAGGCAGGAAGGTGTGGGTTGGGCATGGTTAGGTGTTGATATTCAGGTGGCTAACCAGTTGAGGTTTGTCAATCTACTGGTATAGGTTCTTTGCTAATGTTATGTTGTATAATGCTTCTTTTGTCAAGACGTTGAAGGCTCCCCCTTTGTTTACGTTGTGTTATGGGTAGAGTTGAATGGAACCTGGGATAAGGGGAAGTTGCCATCTCTGTGAACCCCCTAAGGAAAGGGCCTTCCCTTTTGGTAATCCAGATATTTTCGATTATGACTCCTGTCAGCCCTAGACAGCATTGTCAGGGGTTATGGGAGTCTTCGTCATTCACATCTGGAGAGCAGTGTGAATCAGATCCCTTATCTGAGGTTTTTATCCATTGTTGAAGGGACCGTTGGGTTCTGGCATGGTGACTATATGTGAATAGGGGAATATCTACACTATGGGTGGCACAGTTAGTTTTAGTCAATCGATTGAGGGATCCAGTGTTGATTAAAGTGCCCCCATGAGTTTCCCATTAATTGTTTAGGATTCCTTTCTCACTGACATGAAATATGTATGTTAAATTGAGTATGTGATCTGTAATTGACTTCTCCCTGAGGTAGAGCTAGTTGCCTCTGAAGAGATTCTTAAACTATGGTACTTATTCTTAAGATATCAACATGGACACTTGAGATGCCATATGTTTTTGGATGTGCTTTAGAACCCTGATAATCTGAGACTTAACTGCAAACTACAACTCTACATTTGAATGATTGAGATGGAACCTGTTCCGGGATTCATTTTGGTTTTATTTACAGTTTCATTGACTGAAGAAAAAACATACAAAGATTACCTTCCAGAGCAGTTTGATGTTTAAACCTCCTGCTGGTGTACTAGTTTTAATTTGTGTCCAAATCGTGCATTGAATAGCCTGACCAATTAAGATAGTTATGTTTTACTTTGATAAGTAATAGGTTAGTATTTGTAGGGGCAGTCACTGGATTTGCATAGATCTTACAACTTCTAGTTTATAAAAGCCTACAATGAGTATACGAATGCTTTTAGACCTGCCTGCAGGCCTTATGAGTATTGTGTAGTGCCCAATGGAATCTCTAATGCACCATCAATATGGATTCCATCTTTACTAATGTTTTAAATTATTTTGTGGTTTTTGGTCTGGGTTATTCTTCTGTGTTGTAGTATCTTAGAACTCAAATACGTATTTTTGAGTATGCTCCTTGGTAATAATTTGTCAAACAAGGATAGTGCAGTTTTACAAACAGTGTGAAATATGTGAATTTTCTTTTCTCTAGCTGGACTTGCAAGATATGCTCATGTGGCCAACACGCTCTTATCAGAAAGAAACCCCACCTCTCTGACATTGCCACATTTTTATAGGTGGTTAATTTAAAACCATTCGAGCTATGCTTTAGAAATCTGCCATCTATTGCAAGAAGGTGAATTTGAATAAGGGTTTTTATTGGGGTGGTCAGATTGAGAAATCATTTTGGAATCTTAAACGTGCAATCCTTTTTGGTCTTGAGAAATCATCGTACTTCTAAAGTAATCATAGTGGAAATTGACTCTTTTTGATCTACTTTATTGGTTTTGAAGAGCAGGATGACAATCTGGTGCATAATCCAGGTTGTCTTTTTTGTATTGGTACATATGGTGGCATTTCAGCACCACATTGCAGCCAAAACAATGGTACAGAAAGAAGGGCGAAGGGAAAGGGTATTGACCAGCAGACTATTTGGTTAAAGTAGCAATGCAATAGGCAGGATTTGGCTTCATCACACCATTTTTGTGTGTGCCTTTCTGCCAGCATGTCTCAGAACAGGAACAAGTAAACAAAAGAAAATGCCAGAGCCCTATAATTTATGGCGTCTGAATCAGTCAGTCTTTCATTGTCTTCTTGATCCATCACCTTAGTCCTTCATCAGAGTCCCACCTCCTTGCCCTGGTCTTAGTCTGACTATAGTGTCTTGTCGTAGTCTGCCATTCTAGCCTCTCATTCTAGTGCTAACCCCTTGCCCCTTTGTCACTCCTCCTACTGCTTTGTTCTTGACCACTTCTCTTATCCCTCATCCTCCTGCTCCTCCTAGTCACTCGTCCAGTGGTGTAGTCAGAAGTTCTCTGCCGGGTTGACTGCACTAGATGTAGATGTGGACCTAGGGCATGGGTCCCCAAAAACAGAGTGAAATATTTTGTCATTTTTGGGATATTTCTGTGTATACTTCAGCGACCATGTCAAAGTTTGCCCTTTTTATAGGGTATCCCCATGGCACTGTAAATAGCAGATTCTGCTATTTCCCATCTAAACCATACTAATTTCATCGACTGTGTAAGGTTAATAGGCGGAAAGGAGCATGCCAGAAACAAACAAAGCTCTCTTACGATAATAAAAATAGTCTGTTGGTATTCATTTATCTCTTTTGCCAAAGCGTTCCACATAGCAACCTTTTATACACAATCAACATGTACGTGACCATGGCCCCACGAGAGGAGATATCATTTGCCTCCTGTCTCGCCCAGTTATTCTATTGCTTTATTCTCATCCATTTTCGTACATAGCTCTGTTGCTTTCTAGCTGGGTGCAATGGCTGTGAAGTAATGCACACAAACTACTGCCGCTTTTCTTACCAAACTATTTCCTTCTCGCTCTTGTTTCATGAAACTATACTCCATCTGAACACTCTAATCATGTTTTTATATGTTGTCATGGTTAGCACATGTCCTTTTATATTCCTGTGCAGTTTATAAATGCAGCACTGAAAGTGGCAGAATGTAATTTGATGTGAGCGTAGAAACGACGACTGGTTTATTATTTCACACCTGGCATGGGACAGCGATGGTCTGACCAGTGGGTTGTACTTTCAAGCTTTGGACACACACCATAAGAGCCTGTGTGACTGTCATTCTTGTAGTCACTTTTGACATAGTAATCCATCTTGTTGCTATGCATAACCTGTATTTGCAGTTCAATTTCAGGAAGGTCTAAATTCAGCATAGCTCTGGCCAGGATGGCAGGTTTGGTCCTGTTGCAATGAGGGTGGGCCTTGACAACCATGCTACATACCCGGTCCATGTACTTGGTCTCATCTTTGCCCTCACCCTAGTCTTTAATCTTTGTGATCTCGGGTCATTCTAGTCTTCCATTGTTCTAGATAGTTTCTATTAAATGGGCAGTCTTTCTCCTGCTTTGATCCTCCCCTTATGTATCGCTTATCTTTTCACCCTCCATATGGCCCTCTTCATCTGTCTGGTTGCTTTTTCACTTTCCGTTCCTCTGACTGGAGAAAGAGTACTGCAAATAAGACAAGAGGAGGTGTGGAAAGAATTAAGTCTGTGTGAAGAGTTTGTAAAGGGGCTGAACGTTGAAAGCATAAAATGCGAGATCTATGAGAATTTTTCTTGTGCAAAGACAACCACTTACTATGCCTGCATATGGATCTGTGATACGTTTACATTTTGCAACAGGGGACCTTGCTCGAATGGCCATTCAAGAGTACATAGAGCTTGAGCTCTGTTATGAAGTGTGAAACTTGAAGATGAGTGTTAGGGAGAATTCTCTGTTTAGGCTGAATTTCCTAACCTAGTGAGTCCCCCAGCAGCTTTGCTGAATTTCTGGAGTTTGTTTTTTTCTCCTGCCAAGAGTGAGTCTCTTTTACCCTCACTCTTGGACATGATTTGAGTGTGTCTCTTGGATTCTAGATGTGTTTAATGGGCTATGGGGTCTTTTACTCCATAGGGCTTCATGTGTTTTTGTGATGTGTGTTACACAGCACCCTCAGTGCAGTAACACAGGGGTGTCGTAGTGACCCCCCCCAGTATTGGCTCCATACCCTGGGACCGACCACTGTCCCCCAGGGCAGGTAATGTCACCATTGACTTTACTAGTCTCAAATTCTGAACAGAACCAGTACAAACCATCATATTGTGGATGTACTGGCCGGGGCAATTCGATTGCCCTGGGGTCTGTTAGTCGAGGGGGCACGTCTCCGTCCCCCCTGATCGAGTTTTGGCTGGTGGCAGTGGATACTACTTTTTATATTCGACCGCAAATATATCCCTATGGGATTTCCCATTATTCGAGGCTACCAACTTTAATTATTTCATTCCTATAGCCTCGAACATACCGCCGGTTTATTTATTTAATATTAATTCTCCGGTTGGTATTTTTTGCCAGAACTCTGTTCTAAAATGGTGTTTGTGTTCGCTTCTGTGACTCCAACCCTAGTTGAGCCCTTTGTTCCACTATTTTGGCGGGCTTCTCCACAGAAGCCCTCCAAAGTGGTGCCACTCTGTCTGGGGTACTTAGGAGGGGTGGAGGGAGATTTAGGCACCCTGGACTGAGTTGCCTAGGCAACTCAAGTCGCACTCCGTCCTGATTGGCCCAAGTGGTGAGCCGGCCGGCTCACCACTTAGCATGTTTGAGTGACAGCTAGGCTGAGTGAATGGGGGTTTTCTGCATAAAAGCAGGGCTTTGGGGAATGGAACTTTAGAAGTCGTCACAGGACCTAAGAATCCGACGAGGGAGAAGCTGAGCCAACCTGCTACGACGACACCACCGGTGGAGCCCTGCTGAACCGTCTCACCGCTTTTCCCAACAACAGAGGAGATCTCCCGCCCAGAGAGTCTTCTTCCTTCGACTGGTGGGGATAACCAGTCTGCTTCCTTTTTCGCTTCCTGGAGCATCTCGTGGCCGCCTTGCCTGTGCCAAGCACCCCGGCAACCGGGATACCACGTTTTACCACTACCGCAAATCAAAGGGTAGTACCTTTAACCGGAAAACTCTGCGGCTGGTTTCTTCCCTGGGAGTGCCACGACCTTCATCTTTCCTCGACGTCGAGATCTTCTCTTCCTCTGGACGACGCCGCGACTTGCACCCGCTGCCAGGAACAACTGCTCCCGCTGGAGGATCCTTTCCACATAAGGTACCGTGTTCCGCCTGACTTCCCTTGCAACCGACTGTACGGAGTAGACTTAGCCCCCGGCTTTCGACCCTGGGTTAGCCTGGGACACCCTGGCTAAACTTTTCTGAGCCGAACTAAAACCTTCCTGAACTCCCTGCAAGACTTGTTAAGCCTGTTGTCATTGTGTGATCTTGGGTGCATTTGTGCCCCGCTCTCTCCAAGAGTGGGCCCCGCCTATGGACTTTGGCTCACAAGTAACTTTTGACTTCCCTGCCTTGCTTAAGAGTTCCTAAGTATTAGCGTGGTGTATTTTCCTACATTCTGCCTTTTTCCCTCTCTTGTTCGTTAACTTATTGGAGTGCCATCTATAGTTAAGCGCTTACATCTGTCTGGAAATAAGTTGTGTTAACTAAGACTTGTCTGATAAGGAATAAGGAGTGTATATATAATAATAGTAACTGTGTTTAGAGTGAATTACAATAATAGTGCTGGAGTGTTTCAATGAGTGTGTTTTTAAATAATTGTATACCTTGATACCAAAGCTCTGGTCAGTGTTTGCTTGTGCTATTGTGTCTGAGTGCCTATTGTGAATACTTTGCATACTGCCTAACTCTTCTTGAGGGAAGTCTGACTGCTCATCCACAGCTACCAGGTAAACCTGGGTGGTGCAGACTGCTACCAAGTGGGTTTACTGCCAACACCTGTAGTCCTAAATCTTTTGCAGTGGTCCCCAAGGGAACTGCACAGGTTTCTGCCTAACAATGAGCATGGTGTACAGTTTGCTTAATTCGCCCTGAAGGTAAATGGAAAGCATGCTGGTTGCTCAAATGCTTCACAGTGAGAAATGGGCGAATAGCCTTCAAGTTATCGCCTCTTCCTTACATCATTTATAACTGACATGTTTATGAGAATGTTGATGCCCTCTTTGCATGGTCATGGCTGATACACTATTGCTGGGTCTTGGCACAGCTCAGTATTCTCTTTGTGCTGCAAATGAGCTATCAAGAACTTGATGCCCTCCTACGCATGGTCTCTTATGTGTACGTCTGCATTCTATTTTGGAATGGAATACGCTTGTTCTTTGGCTCTGTAGTGAACAGATTGTTAGGGGTTATACTGTTCTGTTGAACATCATATAGTGGGGCTTGAAAGTATGGGGGGGAAGGGGTGGGCATCAAGCCGTTTTTACACAGATTATACCATCCTAGATCTGAGATATTAAAAGCATTTTTTAGGCTGCATAAGCTGCGGGTGTCTGTCTCAGCTGCCCACGCTCAGCTTGCGTTAATGGCAGCTTGTAATGTCCTTGATCTGGCCCTGTTCTTTATACGGCCATCCCAAATCCATGCCTGTAAATGTTAAACACAATCAATTGCAAAAGCCAAAACAATAAATGTGTTTTAACATCTTATGCATGTTAACGCCATGTGAAAGGGATCAAAGAGCTAATGAACACGCTTTGGGGAAGGAAGGATGGACGTATGGTCTGAGCAGAGACATCTATTGCTAGGGGCACATTTCCCATTTCCGATTCGATAACCACCATATCAGTGTTGGGCTAGTCGTCAAACGAAATTTGCTAATTTGTTCACCCAGAAAGATTGTTTGATTCCTTATATTATTGGAAGTAGCAATGAAATGGTGGATTCCTAGCCTGCTGTTGCTACCTGTAAATGGATTATAGCCGTTACCAGCCTTGGGCGATTTTGGCCTACAAACAAATGGATCATTTTAAAGATTTTGATTAGAATAAGGATGCTTGCTATTCTCTTCCTCCTTCGAACAAGCTAGTTAGGAAGGAGGGCTTGCAATTTTGGGCATGTCTTGTTTCTCATATTGGAAGCTGCAGGAAGTCAGTGTTGCGATGGCATTCATCGAGTCCAAGTCATTAAGAAATAAACATTACTTTGGAGAAGGTACAAAGATGCTTTAGGTGGTCTTCTGTATATGTTCTGTAAATCCTCACACCAGAAGATGTGAGGGATGTTAAGACAATGTGAATTGGCTCTGAATCTGTGGCACGTAATTGTTTAGTTGAGCTTCCCTCTGTCGGTAGTTTGTAATATTACATTAGTAACTGTGGGATCTTTTTTGCAGTGGCCTTTGTATGCCTGCTGTTAATTTGGCTTGTATATTTCTAGTGTACGTTTTTCAGCTTCATGAAATACTTCATAACATTATTTTTGATCAAGGATTTCAGCATATCGCAAATGTCTTGTGTAGTTGTATGCCATTAGGGTAGAATTGGTACTTTTCCTCTGGCTATCGATCTCTGACCATTGTTCAGAAACACTTGAGGAAAGTTTCAAGGGTATTTTATTCTTTTTATGACAGTTTACAGTATTAAATCATATCTTTCTTTCTTCCCCGCCCTCACCCACCCACCCCCAATAACCTCCCTGGGATGCCCACACTAGCCAAGGGTTGGTAAGCCTTGGCTAGTATGACTGATCGGTAACCCCTACTGTCTAATCTCTGGTTTTACGCTGTAGTAGTTTCCCTAAATGCAGGCTGACTTCCTCTAGGACTTCCTAGCTGTCCCTACTCTAGCCCCACTTAGTGTTTTACAGGGAGTTGGGATAGCGCCTGCACTTACTCCTTTGGAACCGCCTTAAACCAGTCATGCCCACTCTCACCGTGCCCTTCTATTCTACTTGCCACCTCTTCTCCTCACTAACGTCGTTCCTTCGATCTTACACCTGCCTCCACCTATTGATGTTAATGTTAACTATTCTCCTCCGGCTACTACTACTCTACCCCACTAGTAACGCTACTCCCCTCCGCTCACACCATTATAGAAGAAACTCCCATCTTTCACCCAGCATCATTCAATTCACATTCACTCCTTTCTCCAACTTCTATCCAGCTACCACATACACGCTCACTAAGCTTGCCTTTCTCTAATAAATGCCTCCACACTCTGCCGCTCCTCCCTCTTGCTGGTCTTTTGTTCCACCTTCACTGCTGACCTCAACCTGATAACCCACACTTCCTGTTTCGTGACCCCTGCTTACATTTTCCTCCCTCAGTCCCGATTGGCCAGCTTTGACAATCCTATTCTAGCTTCCCCTCCTGGGAGATGTATGTGCAAGGCAACGTCTTTAAAAGGAGGTTCAGACGTGCCCTTGAAGGTGTTCCGTCTGAAAAAGGCATTAAATAGGATGCTAAAACCCGCCCACTTTCTTCGTGCGGGCGTGCCGTGTAACAAAGGTAATGCCGGTGCGATCAATGTTTGGTTTTTGGGGTTCACCCGGTAAGGTGAATTCTCCAGGGCTGACCTAGGTCTGTCCCAACATTCATTTGTGGTCAGCTTATGTATGAGGCTGTCTGATGCTTCTGTGCGGTCCCACTCTGTTTCTCTGAAAGTCACGTAGGGTTGCAGCATGATCTCACCCATGATGGGATGGCTTGGCATCGACTATGTAGTGCTTGGGTCTCTTCAGTGCTGCGCTGCCTTTGCTCTCCCACTCTGCTGGATAATCAGCTGACTTTGGTGTTTGGAGTTTCGCTTCTCCACTGTCTTCTATCTTGGCAATCTCTGCAAATGAAAAAGAAACACTGCCAAGCTCTAACAACTATGTATGGCATGAGACAAAGGTGTACTGGCCTTGTCACACCTTAAAGATTGCATTTAGTTATTCTTTGCATTCTCCAACTAGGTTTTGCCCTTTGTTTGTATAGAATGTGCAGGTTTCTCAAGGTTTCAAATACATAATATTGCGCTCATTCTATACAATATGGAATATCTCTTGGAAATGTATGTAATGTTGGGATGAGGTGTAGGACAATCTGAAAGATACCAATTCTGTATTTCAGGCACATGACTGTTTCTCCAGATTGTATTGCCAACCCCCTCCCCGCCCCCCCCCCCCCTTCACTTCCCCTTAGTACCTACAATCGACAGTTGGACAACATAGAATTGCACTTCCCAATGGAAGGGGAAACAAAGAAAGGAAAGGAGCAGGTTCTTCACAAGATCCCTATGCGCTACAAAATGACACAGATTGGCTATCGACTTGTACCAATGAGGACCCAAAACAACGTGACTCTGTCAGAGGACTTACCCCGTAGAGGGCTCAAGGACTTGGTGCCCCACCAACACACACATGCCCATGCATTGCCCCCCCCTATCATAAAGGAAGCCAGAGAAAGCCTCTCCAAGTCCAGGGAAAACCTAATGTGATCAGAATAATCCCTCTGAGTGACCAACACAGATCTCAAGAAGGGAGAGGTCCAACAGTGGGAGTGGGGTGGGGGGGGGATATCAAACCTCCAGTATGGACGTGTATGCAGGAGAGCGCTTGACAGGTACCATAGAGCAGTGAAATCCATGAAGCCCACAAAGAACTACAGTGGTGGTTATTGAGCGTGTTTGGGATAAAGAGCTGTCTGGAAGGAGAAGCCCAGGCATTGTGGGACTGAAAGTAGATCTGAGAGGGACAAACAGTAGAATGGACAGTGAGAGTGGAGCAGGGACAGGACATAAAATGTGGTGATGGAAGGAAACCAAGTGAGAAAATCAAGCAAAACTATGACGAGATATCAGGACAGAGCGGGTGGAATAGATAACCGCTACAAGTCCCCAAAGCAAAGAACGAGGGAACTTCTAAGGGTTGAAATTGGGAACCATGAAAGATTCACTGAAGGACGTTGCCAAGCCACTCTCTGACCCTTATCCTGGTTATTTAGTCAAGTAATTGGCATTGTTCATGCTAGTACTTTATTTATGTTAGTTCCTACAAGTCTGATCTGGGGGGCATCTTGAACTGGTGACTGGGTCACAAAAGAATACCTCATCCTGAACATAATGGAGTCATTTGTTTCCTTGGTATCCATACAGACTTGCCACCCAATTCCCATTTTTAGACCAAATTTTACAACCGGTCTATGCTACCTTAGACATCAAATTCCCCTTTCTCTTTACCCTTAAATCTGACCGCCAATACTACTCTTGTGGGTAGTTCCCTAGTATGTATATTGAACTTTTTGACCTCTTGTTCAGATACAAGCCAAATAATTGGCTGGAGAGATCAACATAAATGCTAAGATTGTAATATCTGGTAAGTTTCTCACAGCCGTGCAAAGATTAGTTAAGCTGCAAGGTAGCTTACTAATTAAATACTTTCTAGTTGTGTCGACGCAATATCAGTTTGTGGAAACAATAAATGTACCCATGAATTGATATTTATTCTTTCTGCATTCTATCCAAAAAACACTGTTTGAATAATTGCAGGACCATTGACTAGTAAGTAAAGCATGTATTTAGAATTGTCAAATTTGGGCACGCAGTGGAGCGTGATATTCGCTGCTAGTGTAATGGGTCCAAGTTCCATATGGGTTTGAGGTTATGGTTCTCCGTTGGGGAATACAATCTGGCAGACCAAATTCATAAGCATGTAGAATCATTTTGCACTGGTTGCTTAATTGTGAACACATTTCAGCTTTTTTTCAGCTTTTCTTTTAACGATGGATCTTCTTGCAACAATGCGTTTTTTTATAATTTTGGACCACATTATAGTTGCTAATATAGCTATTTTCGTTTACAAAGTGGAAGCACAGAACAAATAAGACTACCTAACCTGATGAAGGAAGGGATCCGGGGTTCATGACCCAAAGTAGATGTGGCACATTACACAGTGAAAAAATAGTCCATAGGCACCCCTCTACGAGAACGAAACACGGCCCATTGACCTGTTCTTTGGGAAGGTACCCACTTGAGAGTCCGCAGCCACACTTGGACTATTTTTTCATTTTTTTTACATTACACAATGAACCTGCTTATTGAAACGTGTAGACAGTCTGTGTTGTCAATTGTTGGTTAAAATGAAAATCCCTGTACTGCACCACATTGCTTCAGTTATTCCAGCGGTGCTTCTTGGTCAAAGGAAGTGGCTGCTACATTACTTCAAAATATAAACAAGTCACTTGTCTTCTGTTGTCACCCAGCCAATATTTTCTCCCTGGCCTGCTCAATCCCACGGGTTTCAAATACTTGAAGTGGCCAAAATTGTGATACACAGTGGCTACTTTTCCTGAAATCTTTTTATTTATTTAACTGGGAATTAAACCAGACAATGCCTTTTTGTTGCGCTCAGAAAAACCACCATATACTGATCTCTGGTGCGTTATCTTTTTGGGTAGGCTTTGTCATGTAACGCATCGGAAAGAAGGGACCATGCTAAAAAATAGTTTCTTTTTCAGTTTGTTTTATTTCCCTATATAACGATAAAAGTATGGAACAATATGTAAAAACATGAACATAAAAACAATGGCCAAATCCTTATTACTGATTACAGTATATTCATAATAGGACAAATATAAAAACTCATTACTTTAAATACAAACATTTACAACTCCATTAATACTGGTACAAAAACTCTTAAGTACCGATGTATAATTCCTTCACTGTTCACAGAAATAGAACATAAGTTGGATTTGATGCAAACATTTGAAGCATTTTGGCTACTATTATGTAACACCTATTAGGAAAGAATTGTTGAAATCCTCTCTTCTCCATGCCTTATATAGGTCATTCGAAACCGCGTAAGTTATGTCCATGTAACCTGCTCATTTACAAAGATCATCTGACCCGATAAAAGATTAAATGCCTCTGTTTGGTAAACCAATGTTTAAATTTCTGTGTGATGTCGACATATTATGGGCATAGAAAAAGAAAATGCTGCAAATACTCGGCTTTGCCAGTACAAAAGGGGCATCTATCTACATTGTTGTTATTCCGTTCCACCGACCCTTGACCGAGTGCCCAATTGCATTTTAAGTATAAATCTCTCTGGGACAGACTTTTGGTGAGTCTTTGAAAGTGTAACTTTGTTTAATGAACAAGTAATTATAGCTCATAGATGAGTGGCAGCATTTAGATATATATTTACCCATCAAAAAGTCTGAGTAAGCATCAATGATCGGGCCGGGAGGATAGCTCAGGGGCAACACTGGTTTGAATTCCAGTAATGCACTTACACTGGTCTTTGGTACTAAGCGCGTTTGTCTTCTGCTATTGATGACCTCTAGGTTACTCCAAAGATCTTCTAAATTAAGGAAGTATAAATACGCAATGATTTGCCTGAGCTATTTAAGAGAGAGGACATTCAACCTATTTTAAGGCTGTTCTTTTTATTTATTTTTAAGGCCGACCCATATTTTGCATGGGAGTCAGAGGACCAGATGCGCTCCCAAAAGAGCACAGGTTTTGGTGCAATCTGGTCACTGACCAAGTTCCATGTGTAATGGAATGTTAGGTGTGTTTTTGGAAGCCACAGTAGGCTTTTTAGAAAATGTTCAGTCACCGATAAAGCTGGTATCTCTGTTCCATAAAGGGCAGCTGCCAATGCCTGTGCTCTGTACATTTCGAAGGCTGGTAATAGATTTTTTTACAAAAGATTTTGAGAAAACTCATACGATTACACTTTCTCCCTAGCATCAGGTTTGCCTTATTAGTATGTTCAAATCATGTCCCGTCCTGTGAAATCCTAACTCCCAGACAATCAAAACGGGGGACCTCTTTTATTCTCACACCATCAATGTCGAAATCCATTTGTGAGCGTGGCCCATATTTTCTGCCACAACTCATCACATTTGTTTTATTAGGATTGACTTCTTGAAATTTAACATCTATCAATTTTAGAAGGCATTATGGGGTTCGAGACACAGTGGTCGAAGTGAGCGGGAGCGGTCGGGAGCGGTGCTCCTCTACTTTTTTAAATTACCTTCTACAGCTCCTATACTTTTATTTTATAAAGAAACCGTTCCGGAATGGTTTTGTTTTAAATAAAAGTGTAGGAAGAAATTGAAGCTTGCTCCTTTAGTGCACTGCACTGAACGTTCCCTTAAACATCAGGTGCAAGTGTTGGGGGGGTGTATGGTGTGTGGAAGGGGATGTGGTGAAGGGGTTTGTGGATAGCGGGGGAAGGCCAGCAGGAAACATAGTTCCACTACTTCTTTTCATAAACTTCGACCACTGTTGAGACATGATTGCCACGTCATCGGCAAAAAATACCAATCTTCTCACCACCAAGACAGGGGGCATCTGATGTGTTTGTTGGAAATTCAGTCAAGACCCTATCAAAGAACAAATTAAACGGGGGGTGCCAAAATACAGGCCTTGCTTCCACCCTTGTTAATATGTAAAGTTGTGGTGCTTTCCCCACCGAATCCCCACCTGACTATTGACACTTTGTCTTCATATAAATCGATTATTGCTTTAAACAGTGGTAAGGGGACTTTTTACTGGAGGGGGCTCGCCAGAGTTCAGGTCTTGGTACACTATCAAAGGCAGTCTTTAAGTCTATAAAAAGTAGGTGAGTCTTGTACTCTTTATTTCAAACCGGAACAAGTCTGAACACCTGGTCTTTAGTACTCGTCCTTTTTGTGAAACAGGCCTGCAAATGTCTCATTGGTTTCAATTACCCACAATTCTGTTTCAATTATCTACAATTCCAATTTGATATGAAGGATTTTACCAAATATTTTGCTGTTGGCATCAGTTACGAAATCAGCCTATAATTACCAGGTAATCTTTTTAAAGATTGGAACATCTTTGGCCTGTCTTAAGTATGACCTTAAACAATAATGGGTATAGGGTGTCCATATTCCAGGTTTACTCTTAGAGGTCTACCAGTATAGAGTCAGGACCCAGAGCTCTTCCTCAGCACTGTTTACCTATTGCTCCGAAGACCTCACCAATTGTTGTGAGTTCTAACAGGACTGAATCTGAGCTAATGCCAACAAGGCTAGATGGTTCTATATACTGAAAAGTCAGGTCTATTTTCTAGGTAAAGATCCGAAAAGTGACCTGACCAGATACCTTCAGTGATCGCAGCTTGAATAGGATTTTTGTTTGTTCGTTTTCCATCGCTGACAATTCTCCAGAATTCCTTGGCATTTTTCTTGTTTGCTGCCTTGTTAAGGGCTTGCCAAGTTTCACGTGTTTTTAAATATTAGTTTTTTCTCATTAAGCAAGGTGTTATGCTTGTTTCTAGATCTGTTCACCTCATTCCCCCCCAAGCCCTGTTATTAAAATTAAGGGCCCCCAATAAGTTGTCATTTGAATACCTACAGTACCCGTCATACCAGGTTTCTCTAGCCACCTGCAGGCCTCATGATAATTTCTCTGGTTTGGTGAAATAAGGAGCTGAAACAGTAGAAAGTGTGGTGGCGGAAGCTAGTGTAGTCCAATTGTTAACATTGGTTGAGATCAACACTGTTTACTAGACTGGAAGGTTTTCCTGATTATGCCCATGGCAAAGAATCGTTCAATTTAGCCGCCTCCTATTCTATGGGGCGCGCAATACCGAAGTGGTCTTATGTGATATTGCCTGAAGACTGGACGGCAAGTGTCAGACATACTATAGTTTATGGTAGCTTTCACATCTCGTGATGGCTTCCAAGTATTTTGCACTTTTCCAGCTTTCAAGATCAGTTAATATATAATCAATACCACTAGTTGTATCCCTGCTATCGAAAGTTGAAGATGGGGTAATTTCAGGTTATAGGTGACCATTGCACGCATAGACGCCCATTCTAAAAAAGAGCTGTGCTCATGGTAGGGCATGTTTGTAGTATTTCTTTCTGTGGTGGCTCCGTTAAGTGTGGATTATCCCATATATTATCTTCATCCACGAGTTCATTCATTTCACATTAGGGTTTGAATTGTAAATTCATATCCCCGAAAATTAGCATGATCGGTTTGATGTTACTTGCATGTGCCCATTCCCCAACCAACCATTCCAATTTATGGAGGGTATCCATGCCACCTGGACCATATGGTCTGTTATAGATGTTGCAAACTAAGTGGGTAATGCTGTGCGGTATGTCCATGAGGAACCCTTGAAGGTCGAAGGAATTAGTGACCAATGATTTAATCTGAGCAATAAGGTTTACCTTTATCCATGTACGTAAACCCCCACTAAGTCGTCCCATCTTACGCTTTCACCATGTAGAAGATACCATATAATTGCAATACCCCTCCAGTGTATGTGAATTATAGGCCCACGTTTCTTGGAAAGAGATTATGTCGAATGATCTGATCAAATTCACCAAATCATGTTCATCTAGATATTTAGCTAGACCTGCAATGTTTCATGATGCTAATTTAAGATCACTTCTTTTGGTTACAGAATGTTGGGGGATATTTTCCACTCCCACAGAAACTGGTAAGTTGGGTGGCAAATGTCAAACGATTGGTATAGATGGCAAGGGTCCCTCTATGCATTTTGCAGCAAAATGTACACTTGAAACATGACTACAGTGTGCGTCCCTGCCATTGATACCACATGGGGATTGATGGGGAGATCTACCCCTTAGTTCAATCTGTATGCTTGGGTTGGGAGTTTTTTGGAACTCAATCGACGGCAGTCCCGATTTTAGAGGGTCTGTGGCAAGGAGAATCTACATGATCTGGGTCCCGTGCTCCGACTGCATGGACACAGCATACATTAAAAACGTCTTCCCTTCCTACTGAAAGCCACAGGTTTTGTTGTGCTGTATCCAATGATTCCATTTATTCACTAGACTACCCTTACCCTCAAAAATCCCCCTTTCCAGCCTGGGAACGTTGGTCATATATTAATCTAGTATCCTCCTATTGGTTTCATGGTCAATGGTAGTTTTCAAAATAATACTTGAGTGCTCAATCACTTTTTCAGGTCTGTGAAAATCTACTTTGGATGGACCAAAGATGCCAACGTTCTACTGGCATTACAGATGAGAATAATCTTCTTTTCAGATGTCCAACTTCTCAATGGAGGATATTGTAACCCTGCCCTCACATTTAGTAGTTGTCACTATCCATTTGCAAGTCATAATTGATTGTTGCGAGTAAGAAATAAGGTGCTGGATGTGTGGAGAATTGAAGAGGCAAGTGCGTTTATATCCCTGGCTAACAGCTTGCAACACTTTTAAAAAAGAAAATGTGCTCCTATTTCTAGCTTTCGATGAATCTACATAGTCACTTGTCCCTATTGAGAATGGCAAAGTTTATATATTTTTACTTTGGAATTGTCAGAACATATTGGTGGCTTTATAGTTTTTTTATTTCTGCTCTAAATTGGGTATATCGGCACCTCGTGCAATAGTTTTTCTTTCAACCCTCGCAAGCTTTCGTTTTGTTTATTTATTTATTTTTTTGCAGCATGTGTTTACAATGTTTTGTCCTTATTCTCTGCCGATCTAGGTATCTCGTTGCAGTATGCGCTATCTCACCCTCATGGTGCCAAGACCTGTTTTAAAGCTCAGAGAAACAAATCCCCTTCTTTTTAATCACGTGGAAGAGCTGGTGGAGATCCGGGTAAGTAACTGTACTTAAGTGCTGATGAAATTGATGCTAAAGGGGTGAGAGAGATTGTGTGTGCACTCTTCTTGCCTCTGGCCGCATGTAAGGTTACAGAAGTATGTAATTAGATCTAAAGGTTCCTGAACTTAACCTACTTTTGTTTGTCTGTATAAAATGTATGAGGTTGTTGTATTCATAAAAGTCCTAAGTATTTATAAAATCTAATCCGTCAGTCAGGCCCTCCCACCCCACCCCACCTCAAGATAATGCTTCTTTGAAAGCTATAAACGATCCTTATTAAATTGTTTTTTTAACCTTTGAGTTGGGGCTTCCCCAGTAATGATACACTACCTTGTAGATGCGCTTTGTGCACACCACAAGAATATTGAATTGCTGTAGTGTGTTGGTTGGGACAAAGGGTATACCCACTAATGAATGATCAAACAAAATTGTAGAGATTATTCAGCCAATTAAGTTTTTGTTTCAATAAAGATTTATATTGATTACCACAGACTCTTCCAGTCTGAATTTATATCCAGATCACTCAAGCCCATAGTTGCTAAACTAGTCTCTAGGCCAGATCTCCTGCCAGGATGTGGAGGCCTACTGATCTCTATAGGAAACAGTATATTTCCCAACAGTGTAATAAGCATAACAATATAAACATCACACGCATGTGTCAAACTAATAATCTCATGGTTTGTTTCTAGTGCCTCATGCCAGATTCCTCCTCCGCTTCCTTTGTGTTGTAAGAATAGGTGTTTTACCCAATGTAACGTTATTCAATTTGTCAAAGGATGAAGGGTCACTCAGTTTTGCTAACTGCTGGCAGCCCACATATGAGGCGGGAAATTAACTAACGGAGTCATCTTCCTGGTGGTGTGTGCCTGATCTTCCCTTTCATATGGTGCAGTCAAGCTCAGACTAAAAGTACACAAGCCAATAGCTAATGACCATTGGAACTCTTGGAAGCTTGCTGAATGTTTAATGCCATTGGGGAGCACCCCACTTTTTGGTATTCAGTCTTTAGCCCGCGATGTATTGACAGCGGGAAAAATACTGGATACCTTTGCTTGCAAATTCTGCCACCAGGCCATACCCCTTGCCCCGTACATGAGCGTGCGTAGGGGTTGACTGGTGTGGCCAGCCTGACCCAGCAATTGAAGGTCGCACAAAATTCTTAAAACGTTCTTTTTTCAGTGAGGTCTTCAATATTCGGTATCATGACATCTAACCCACTTTCACATGTATAAAACATGCGTAATGGGGACTATTTTTGCAACAATTGTTTTCCTCTTTGGAGCACAAATGGCAGCACTGTTTTCAATTTGATTTATAACTGGTTTATTTATAGTCCTTTTGTTATTCGTAACACTGCATACTTCCTACTCAACCATTTTTTAAGTGTTTTCAGGTTTGACGGTGAAGGGAAACTGGAGAGTAGGGGGATCAATAGATTTGCCTAGTGGTGAGCCAGAAGTAAAGTGGTACCTTTGCAAGGCCAGTAGGACTAGTGAAGTCTTGTCTTGTGCTTGCCTTTTTTGTGGAAATCAGTGTATGGTTCCTGCTCTGCCAAACCCCACCCCATAGCTCCTCAGCCCTGCAGCCTTTTCCTCAGGACTGTACTGCTCCTCCCTGCCAGCATAAGACAATAATTCACTCACACTAAATGGCAAATCTGAGTCTGTTCAAACAAAGGAAATTCCTAGCCTATGTTATGAGGAACATGTGCGCATTTCATGCCAATACATGGCAAATGATGGTAATGCCTGGCATGTGATTCGAATATTTGGGCAGATGGTACAAATACCTGGAAAGTGATGTGCATACCTGGACATATGATGGTAGTATATACCAGCGGCTGTGCATGGGTACCTTGTAGAAATAGCTGCCAAATGGCGCGAGATTGGAATATCATGACAGTACATGGCACATAATTGCAATAGTTGTCAAATGCTTTGATATCTGTTTTGTTATTTGATACTTGTATAGAGCCTACTGCCATTGTTATGCCTTCGAAGCTCTGGTGGATGAATGCCCTTCAGAAGACTAGTGAAAATAAAAAAAGCATTACATTGCATTCGACTTCAATTGCTAGCAGAGCTGACTAGTTTAAAACATTATATCGTGTAGTGTGTTGTGTTTAGATGCAGAGATGACTGCAGTGACAGCAGGACCGATTTATTTTTTTGTGGAACTCCGCTGTATTCTATGGGTTGCAGTGCAAGAGGGGGACTGGGTATTGTAGATAGCATAACTATCTACAGTGGAGGGTTCTGCTACATTGTATATGCAGAACACAGTGTTAGGGAGAATTCTATCTTTAGGCTGAATTTCCTAACCTAGTGAGTCCCCCAGCAGCTTTGCTGGATTTCTGCAGTAAGTTTTTTTCTCCTGCTAAGAGTGAGACTCTTTTTCTCCCACTCTTGGACATGATTTATGGTGTTTCTTTGACTGTTAATGTGTTTTATGGGCTATGGGGTCCTTTACTCCATAGGGTCTCATGTGTTTTTACTGTGTGTTACACAGCGCCCTCCGTGCAGTGACACAGAGGTGTCATAGTGACACCCCACCATAGACTCCATACCCTGGGACTGACTACTGACTCCCAGGGTATGTGAAGTCACCATTGGCTTTACTAGTCCCAAATTATTAACAGAAACCAGTACAAACCATCATATTGTGGACGTACTGGTCGAGGCAATTCGATTGCCCCGGGGTCTGTTAGTCGAGGGGGCACGTCTCCGTCCCCCCTGATCGAGTTTTGGCTGGTGGCAGTGGATACTACTTTTTATATTCGACCGCGAATATATCCCTATGGGATTTCCCCATTGTTCGAGGCTACCAACTTTAATTATTTAATTCTCATAGCCTGGAACATACCGTCGGTTTATTTATTTAATATTAATTCGCCGGTTGGTATTTTTTCCCAGGACTCGATTCTAAAATGGCGTTTGTGTTCTCTTCTGTGACTCAACCCAAGTCGAGCCCTTTGTTCCACTTTTTGGCAGGCTTCTCCACAGAAGCCTCCAAAAGTGGTGCCACTCTGTCTGGGTACCACAGGGGGTGTGGGGGGGGGGGGGTTTAGGCACCCTGGACTGAGTTACCTTGGTAACTCAAGTCGCACTCTTGTGTGATTGGCCCAAGTGGTGATAGCATGTTTGATTGACAGCTAGGCTGAGTAAATGGGGGTATGCTGCATAAAAGCAGGGCTTTGGGGACTGGAACTTCAGAAGTCGCCACAGGACCTGAGAATCCGACGAGGGAGAAGCTGAGCCGACCTACCACGACGACACCACCGGTGGAGCCCTGCGGAACCAACTCACCACTTCCCGACAACAGAGAAGATCTCCCGGCTGGAGAGGCTTCTTCCCCTGACTGGTGGGCACAACCAGTTTACCTTCTTCTCTTCACACCCCAGACCGGCTTGTGGTCGAATTGCCCGTGCCAAGCACCCCGGCAACCGGATAGCCGCTTACCACTGGACCGCGAATTGCAGGACCGCTCCTTTTACCTGAGAAACTCCGCGGCTGGTTTCTTCCGTGGCAGTGCAACGGACTCCTGTCTTCCTCCCCGACGAGATCTTCTCTTCCCCCGGACGAAGCACCGCCTTGCATCCGCTGCCGGGAACAACTGCCCCCGCTGGAGTAATCTCACCACTTTAAGGTACCGTGTCCGCCAGGCCTCCCTTTCTAAAGATTGCTACAAGGTAATAACCCCTTTACCTTCTGGACTGGGCTGGCCGCCTTGATCCTCTAACTGGTCCCTTTCTTTGGTCCAACTCCTTTTTGAATCGTTACAAGACTTTTGTGCACTGCAACCGTGTGACCTTGGACACATTTCTTTTTGATTCTCTTAAAGTGGATCCAGCCTATTGAACTCTAACTTCACGGTTTTACTTTGCCTTCCTCTCTTGTTGTGTTCTTGTAAAAATGTTGGGACCTGTTTCAATTTATTCTGTTTTTCTCTCCCTTTTAAAAACACATTTTTAGAGTGCCATCTACGTTAAGCGCTCACCGCTGTCTGAAAATAAGTGGGGCTTTACTTAAGACTTGTCTAATATTCTTCTAAGGGAGTGTATATCTTTTAGTGACCGTGTTTTGAATTGCTTACTATTAGTGCCTGTGTGTTTTTCTAGATGTGGTTTTAAATAAATAATTATCTCTTTTACACCAGGCCCTGGTCACTGTTTACTTGTTCTATTGTGTTCTTTTGACCTATTGTGAATACTCTGTATACTGCCTACCTCTTCTTGAGGGAAGTCTGACTGCTCAGCCACAGCTACCAAGTGAATCTGTGTGGTACAGACTGCTACCAAGTGGGTTTACTGCCAAACACCTGTAGTCCTAAATCTTTTGCAGTGGTCCCAGAGGGAACTGCACAGGTTTCTGCCTAACACACATGCACGCTGACTAACATGCAGTCACATGCATTTACATGCACAATTGTTGGATATGTTGAAGATGCATTTAGTGCATGTCCTCTTGTACCATCAGGTTATTGCAGTACAAATATTATATGCTAGATACAAACATGATGGTGGTAATACATAGCCATCTTTAGAGAAAAATACTGCCTCATGTTTGATGACATCACCAAGGCTCTCAGTGCTCTAGAAAAAAAACTCTTCGATATTTGTCGAACCAGGTAACCCCAGTAGTTCTGTAGTTCTGGCTTGGTTAAACATTATCATGTTTTTTTTTATTTCTCCAGAGGATTGATATGTATGGCGTCAGTACGTTTCAGGTTAGCAATCTAATGGTCCAACTGTGCCAAAATTAAGGGGGAAATGTAGATCCATTTGGATGAGACCCACATGACTGTTCTTCTATTTGTTGAAAGGCTGACCTTAGTAGCAAGTTCGGATGACTAGGTCAGAAGCAGTTTAACACCCCCCACACCCCCCCCCCACGGCTGTAAGAATGTTTGTGGCTCAAGTCTTGTTGTTTGATCAGTGAAGTACTCCAGCCATGACCAATAATCCCAGGATACAAATCTAAAATCAATAAGGCAGGTACAATGTTCAATAAGGCAGGTACTGGGTTAAACATCACAGGATTGTTTGGGTTTTTGCTTACTATTGCAAGGACCTTTACAAGTCCCATAGGAGTTTAAGTGGACTCAAATGAAGAGTTTGTCAAGGGCATTCCTGTGAAACAGATGTCGGGAAGCGCTAGCGATGGCTCCTAACAAAGGGGATCACAGGGCTGAAGAAAACAATGCAACAGTTGCAGGCAGGAAAGTCACAAGGGCCAATCCGGTTCATGCTGGAATTTTGGAAACATTACAGAATTGGTTCCATCTTGTGTTGTAACTGTTACAAAAAGTGTGCCCCAAGATGCACGTCAATCTGTAAGCAAGGCCTAGTACCAGAGTTACTGGCCTCATACAGACCAATCACTCTTGAATCTTATCTAAATTACTAGCTAAAGCTATAGCCCGTAGATTAGAGTGATTTATTCCAGACCATCAGAATGATGCCACACAGTGATCCGTGTAATCCCTAGCTACCTCCCCAATGCCCTAGATATGAACAATACAATTTGTGACCCCCTGGCAATATTGTTGTTCAAAATAAAAAGGCAATGTTTGCAATTGTGTAAAGATAATGCTGAAAGGGTTTCCTAAAATCGGTCAGGGCCCAGAGTTTGTGGATTTGATTACTCACTTGTGCCTCAAGGTCCATATAAAGTAAACAACCAGAGGTCCTGACTGTTTCTGCTTTGGTGCTGCACTAGACATGGCTGTTTACCCAAACCTTTTTGACCTAGTCACAGAGAACCTAGCAGAATGGCTGAGGGGATTTGTTATGGAGATGTCTTTTGTCCATGTTGGGAATAATAGTCTAGGGTATTGCTAAGTGTTGACAAGTTCCTAAATTATCAGATCACCTTCCAGCTTTCACTGCTCCAGGTCATGGACATTATTTAAGTGTACAAGAGGAGCTCTTGCCCATGAATAAACATGTTCCAGTCACTAGTGTTCACTATCCAGAGCGCAGGAGCAAATCATTTAACCCTGCCCCCATGAATGCAGAAGGATCACTTCAAGTGTCTAGGTGTGTACATGATATAAGGGTCTGGGCGGATTACTCCAACTAAACCTAGAATCTTTTTTACTTTGCATGAGCAGAGTTGAGCACTACACCATGCTGCTTGTTAGCAGTTTACTAAAGGAATCCCCTCCAAAGCTGCTATACGCCATGCAGAACATTCCTTAACCAATAACAATGTGTTTACACAACCTCAAAGCAGAACTAATGCAGTCTGTGATTCAACACTTCGAGGGGATTGGGTCCTCCAACATATTCCATATCTATGACATGTAATCACCACAGCTGTGCTGCTTGGGAAAATCTTCTGCGCCTGTGTCGATGACATCGATACGCTGCCCTCGAGGACCTCCTCCGACGGCCGACGTCACTGGATGTTATAAGTAGGACGCACGACGCCCGTAGCCTCAGTTCCGTTTTATCCACAAACGTGTTTGCTTCGGAGATCTCGGCGCGCCTCGACTCTTTGGAGTTTCTGTTCTTTCTCGGTTCTTCGAACCTGTTCGTATTGTGAAGACATTCTTCGTGAAGATGTCTACCTCGTCTTCCACCCCGCGTCTGGGCTTTAAGTAGTGCGGGGACTGTGGGTCCAAGATGTCGGTGAGGACTCGCACAACGCCTGCCTCTGGTGCCTCGGGGAGGCCCATGACATGGATGACTGTGTCGACTGCCAGTCGCTCACATCCAAAGCCTTGCGGGAGCGCAAGAAGTTGTTGTCGGTAGGTAAGGTGTCCAAGCCACGGAAGTCGAGGTCTGCGGGGCTTTCGACGGACGATTTGAGGGGCGACTCTCCGCATCATCGTCGGAAGTCCAGTGGGTCTCGGTCCCGGAGTCGGTCCAGCCACTCCACTGCCTCTTCGAGGCACTCCCGAAAGTGCCGTCATCGGTCGCCTTCCACATCCTCATCCGAGGACCCCGGCCGTTGGCGGGTTGCTTATCCCACCAAGCATGTGATGCCGGAGGAATGGGCTTCCTTTGGGAAGAAAATGTTAGCGATTCTCGGATCACAGGGCACTGGTCTGTCCGCGCCTCCGAGTGGGGTCGGTTGTGATCGGTCGAGAGACACCGCTTGCCCGCCTTCGGGCTCGGGTGGTCGGCATGATTCGCGGGAGAGGTCCCGCTTGGACAAGGGGAATCGTTCTCGTCATGCCCGTTCCAGGTCCCGGTCCTCTACGCGCTCGAGACCGTGTGCGCCTGTGGTGTCTTCGAGGAACATGTTGACGCCGTTGGTGCCAAGGTCGTCGACAAACTCTCTCGAGGCTCCGCCTCCGAGGAAGTCGTCCACGCCATCGCCGCCCAGGCTGTCGAAGGACACGGTCATGGGCTCCGCCCTCGAGGCCATTGTCGAAGCCGTCGATGCGGTCGGCGCCGTGCTCAACATCGACGCCGTTTCACTCGACGCCCTCGATGCCTTTCGAGGCTGTGGTGTCGGGAGGTACCCCGGAGCACGGGGGAACCCCCTAGAAAGGCTCTGGCCAAGGTCAAGCATGGCTTTGTTCCACATTATGTGCCTTCTTACCGCCATCTTGAGTTTATTTCAGAGGTGGATGAGGGCTCTGATGATGGCATGGTTCCTGATACAGTGCCAGACGAAATTCTCTCGGGCCATAGTCAAATTGAGGACCTGCGGCAGTCCCTGCACAATGCCAGTGGGCTGGACACCTCTCCGGAGGTGGAGTTTTGTAGGCCTGAGCCTGTCACTCATGCCGACTCCTCGTACCGGCGAATTATGTCCAGGGTCACCGAGTACTTGAGGTGGTCTGCTCCCCCAGGGGCCTTTCTTCAGGATGACCTTACGGATATCCTCGACCAAGGTCCACCAATTGACCCGGTACTGCCATTCCATATGGCTCTACAGAGGAGGGTGGCGGCGGCTTGGACTGCTCCGGAGAGTCTCCCGGCAATGGGTAAGTCTTTGCCGTGAAAATACCGCCCATCCAGTAGTGACCCCTGCTACTTGACCAAGCACCCCACTCCGGAGAGTTTGGTGGTGCCTACGGCCCCGGCAAAGCAGGCGTCATATCCTCTCCTGATGGGGACGACAAGCGTTTTGACGGCTGGGCGAAGAAAGTATTTTCTTCAGGGGGTATGGCGCTTCAGGCGGCCAACTCCGTATGTGCCTTGTCGCGTTTCACGCACACTCTGTGGAACTGTTTCCTTGGCGGCAGAACATATTCCCGAAGGGGACGAACGGGATGGTTTCCTTGCCATGGTTCAGGATGGCAAGGATACCATGTGTGAGGCCGTTCAGTCGGGTTTGGACATGGCAGATTGCGTCACCCGGTCCATGGCGGCGAGCACCGTGATACGCAGGTTTGCGTGGTTGCGGAAGTCAGGGTTTGCTCCTGATGTGCAGGCCCGGCTCCTCAACATGCCCTTTGACGGGGAACATCTTTTTGGCAGCAAGGCTGACGAGAGCCTTGAGAGGTTGCAGACCTCCAAAGCTGCAGCGAAGTCGTTGGGCGCTGCAGTTCGCCAACCTCTGCCTTTTCGACCTGGGGGACAGCAATGGAGGGGAGGTTCCTTTCGTTATTACTCATTCTTTAGTAAAGCGAGAGGAGCTGGTAGTCAAAGGGGCCACCGTAGGAGTGCCAGAGGTGGAAAAAAAAGGTACTCGCGGTGCCAAGGCCGCTCGGGCTGTTGCCTCTTTGCCCTCAGGCAACGCCGCAGGCGCTTCAGCTCAGTCATGAGGCCATGTCCTATGGTTCGCCGGTTGGGGGAAGGCTGGCGCAGCATCTTGCAGAGTGGCGCGCCATTACTTCAGATGTATGGGTTCTGGAGATCATAACCCACGGCTACTGTCTTCCTTTCCGGCAGAGGCCTCAAGACGATCCACCGGGGAATCTTTCTTTGAAGAGTCGGGATCCGCTCCTTGCGCAGGAAATTCAATCCCTGCTGGAGAACGGCGCCATAGAGCTGGTGCTGTAGCAGAGAGGAACAAGGGATGGTATTCCCCTTATTTTTTGATTTCCAAGAAAGACAGGGTTTGAGACCCATCATGGACTTGCACTGTTTGAACAAACTCCTCAGGAAGGACAAGTTCAAGATGGTTACTCTCAAGTTCTCCATGCCCTTCAACTTCAGGACTGGTTGGTGTCTCTCGACCTCAAGGACGCTTATTTTCATGTGCCGATACATCCAAAGCACAAGAAGTGCCTGAGGTTCGCGGTTGCCGACTCGCACTTTCAGGTCCTGCCGTTCGGATTGACCTCCGCCCGAGGGTCTTCACCAAGCTCATGGTAGTGGTGGCAGCGCACCTCGGGAAAGGGGGGATTCACGTCTACCCCTACCTGGACGATTGGTTGATCATGGCGCGCTCTCCCGAGCAAGTCCTGGATCATCTGTCCGTCACCTGCCACTCCCTCCACAAGCTGGGCTTCTGCCTCAACTTAAAGAAGTCCCATTTGACCCCAACTCACAGGCTCCAGTACATCGGAGCTGTGCTCGACACGTCCCTGGGGCAGTGTTTTCCTCCTCAGGTGAGGGCTCATCACATTCAGCAGATGGTGCACAAGTTTCAGCTTGCCCAGAGTCTCCCAGCGTTAGACTTCTTGAGATTGCTCGGCCTCATGGCATCCTGCATTCTTCTGGTGCCATAGGCCAGGTTGCGGATGAGATCTTTGCAATTGGCACTCAAGCTCCAGTGGTCTGTCCTCCGGCAGGTTGTCGGACCCTGTTCAGGTGCCATCCTCGGTCACCGAAGACCTTCTGTGGTGCGCCGTCGAAGACAATCTGATGAAGGGGGCTCCATTTTGGCTTCCCTGCCCGGAAGTGACGATCGTGACGGACGCATCCCTCACAGGATGGGGAGCTCATGCCAACGAGTTGACAGTCAGCGGTCGTTGGTCTCTGTCGGAGTCAAGACTCCATATCAATCTGTTGGAGCTGAGGACTGTTGGGTTAGCCCTGAAGGCTTTTCTGCCGACTGTGCGAGGGAAGGATGTCCTGATCCTGATGGACAACATGGTGGTCATGCACTACTTCAACAAAAAGGGGGGGCAGGGTCACTTCCTCTGTGCAGGGAGGCAATTCAGCTCTGGTTCTGGGCAATCCAGCAGGAAGTTTCGATCTCGGCAGTTCATCTGGCCGGAGACGACAACGAGACGGCGGACGCTCTGAGCAGGCAGAGCGCGATCTCTCACGAGTGGGAGTTGGCTCAGGAGATTCTCCTGGAGATCTTTGCCCTTTGGGGGACCCCTCAAGTGGATCTCTTCGCCTCCAGTGTCAACCGGAAGTGCGAGAGGTTCTGCTCGCGGGAATTTCCTCCAAAAGGAGCCTTATGAGACGCGTTTGTGGTGGAGTGGTCATTCCCACTGCTGTACGCGTTTCCTCCAGTCCCTGTCATCCCGCAAGTACTGCAGAGGTTACGGAGGTTCGGTTCCCGGATGATCCTCATTGCTCCGGCGTGGGCCCGGAGGACGTGGTACCCAGACCTTCTCGACTTGTCCATCTGCCCTCCACGTAGTTTTCCCTACCGAGACGATCTGGTCTCACGGGAGGGGGGGTCAGGTTCTCCATCCAGAGGTCAGATCCCTCAAACTTCATGCTTGGTTTCTGAAAGGTTGAGGTAGAAGGATTGGGACCTCCCTGAAGACGTGATGGAGGTGTTGCTCTCGGCCAGACAGCCCGCAACAAAGTCCCTGTACCGTTGCCATTGGCGTAAATTCTGCGACTGGTGCAGGGTTAAGAATGTGGATCCTTTGCATGTGACAGTCCCATGGTTCTGTCTTTTTTGCTTTCTTTGGCCCACAGGGGCTTGCAAGTGGGTACCGTTAAAGGTTACCTGGCGGCGCTGTCCATATTTAAGTGCTTGTCTGAAAAGTGTTGCTATTTTAAAATTCCTTTCATTTCTCAGTTTCTGAAAGGGCTCACTAATGTGTTCCCTCCGTCACCTTTCCAGGTGCCCGGTTGGCATTTGAACCTTGTTCTCAAGTTTCTGATGGGTGCTCCGTTTGAGCCTTTGCATTCATGCCCTTTGAGACTGTTAACTCTTAAAACTGTATTTTTGGTTGCGGTCACTTCTGCTCGCAGAGTGAGTGAGTTACAGGCACTTTCAGTTAAGCCACCCTTCACTGTGTTTCATAAGGACAGGGTTGTACTTCGAGTTTGTCCTTCCTTTCTTCCGAAGGTGGTATCGGAATTTCATTTAGGCCAGAAGGTTGTTCTTACGGCGTTTTATCCTGCTCCACATCCTGGTAAGGAAGAGGAGAGACTCCATAGGCTTGATCCTAGGAGAGCGTTAAGCTTTTATATTTCACGCATGTCCCGGGTCAAAGTGGACGATCAACTCTTCATTGGTTACGCTGGAAAGCGTTTGGGACAAGCTGTGACGAAACAGACTTTGTCTCGCTGGATTGTTTTGGCTATCTCTGAGTGTTACTGCTTGGCGGGTAAGGACCCACCGGTCGGCTTGCGGGCCCATTCTACCAGGGGTATGGCTGCCTCTACCGCCCTACAGAGGGGTGTTCCTATTCGTGACATCTGTGATGCAGCCACCTGGGCTTCGGTACATACCTTTGTACGTCACTACTCCCTCGATTCCATCCGTGGGCAGTATCTGGCCTTTGGCAAGGCGGTCCTTTACTCCGCAATTTGATTGAGCATTCTAAATTTCTGTTTTCTAAATTCTTTTCCCACCTCCTTGCATTGGTACTGCTTTGGGAGTCTGTCATAGATATGGAATACGTCGGAGGACCCAATCCCCTTGAAGGACAAGTTACTCTCTTACCTGGTAACGTTCTTTCGATGGGATGGTCCGACAACGTATTCCATATGGATCCCTCCCTGCCTTCCCCGCTACAGAATTTCTTATGCGATTGCAGCTTACGTTTCTGCAAGGCTTTGTGTGTCAGACTGGCAGAAAAATGGTGCCACACGTTCTGGGAAAAAACTACAACTGAGGCTGCGGGCGTCGTGCGTCCTACTTATAACATCCAGTGACGTCGGCCGTCGGAGGAGGGCCTCGAGGGCGGCGTATCGACGTCATCGACGCAGACGCCGAAGATTTTCTGAAGCAGCACAGCTGTGGTGATTACATGTCATAGATATGGAATACGTTGTCGGACCATCCCATCGAAAGAACGTTACCAGGTAAGAGAGTAACTTCAACTCCCAGAATCACACACTTAACACTATATAGACCAGTCTGAGACATCTGCTTGCGTCTGCCGTAAATCCAACAACTATTGTTGGGCATCGATACTTAAGGTGATAAATGACTTAGTACAAACTCAAACACTGCTCCATGCACTTGTAATTTGACAGTATAGGGAGGGAAAGGATCTACAGATTCTGTACAGTGGTTCCCTCTTGCACCAGATTACAGGAGCTTTACTGACTGTCAGACTCCACTCACTGATCTCGCACAGGAACTGATGATTGACCCTCTCACCTCGCCTGCTTTCTCTGGAATCATTAGGTGGTGCATCAGAAGGGTCAGAAACCCGGAACGCTGCTGATGCAAGCTCTTTCCCTCAGATGAACACCTGATGAGGTGTGGCAGTGTAGCATGGTGCAAGCAACTACATGGTGGAATGTCTGGGACTTGGGTAAGAGACAAGGGGATCAATTAGTAACTGAGGTTTCACAGTTGCTACCTCCTTAGTTCTCCGATACCCCACAGTGCCAAGTTTTCCAAGGTGGATGGTCTGGTGACAGAACTTGAATGAGGTAGTCAATGACTGGAGTGCAGAGAAGTTGGTAGGGTCATTGATTTATAGTAGGGGGCCGGGCCTTGGGTGTAGCGTGACAGGATTAATGAGTAGTAGTGCCAGGACAAGGCTTCAGTGATTGACGGGCTAAGTATACTGGATCAAGCAGAGCATTGGGATCAGCAGTAACGTAGAACATTAGAAGGCGAAGGCCACATGAAAAAGCAGGGCTTTTACAGCTTGGCTTTTGCACCATGCCATGGAACACCACAAACTTTGGAGCCACATGCTTTTTTATGACAAATCTGTGGATTCAGTCACTTCTCCCCATGGAAGAGCCTGTTCTTGCAAGGCTAGGGAGTTGAGCCCGCTACACGAGGTGGCGGCAAGCGGGACCTCACAGGGTTATACGCCCCCCACCCTCTAAGGGGAGGAACTCCTTTTCCATCGCATTAAGAAGCCCACTGAGATCATACAAGCTGAATAAGAACATACTCCTCCTACATCGGTTATTGTGGGATTACTACTGAAGACGATGTGCCTGGTATGAGAGAGATTTATTTATTTTTCAGCATGAGAATAACCACGGGGCTTATTCTACTTGTCCCAGTGAGGGGATAAGTATCATTAAGAAACAGAATAACCCTAACAGTTTTACTGGAACATGTCTCCCTAAGGATTGCAAGACAGAAATTGAGGAACAAACCCCTCCGTGGTTGGTAATACCTGATTCAGTCCAAGGCGAAAGTCAGCTTAGCAGACCAAGAAAAGATTTGTGTAAAACATGTTTGAGGAGATATGGAACCAATGGCATACCAAAAGTTGAGACCCAGAGAAGTGACATTTGGGTTCCTCAAAAGTATTGGGGGGCGGGGGGGAACCTTACAGAGACACTTCAAGAAGACCTAATCCAAAGGGGCGAGCACCAAAAATACAATGAGTTAATCAAAGAAATGGCCAAGAACTATTTGAAAGTCTCAATCGAAAGACTTTAAAGGCATGTTTATATCTAATCAATGAATTTGAATTGAATTTTCTGTTATAAATCCCTCCTGATGAGCCAAAAGATTTGGTGAAACACGTGTAGAGGGCACTACTATTTAAGAACAATTTTTGGAGGATCATTTTTGGAATAAAAAAGCCTCATGATACAACAAACATGATTTTTGGAACATCATTTAACCTATAGTTAGCGTTAACTTTAGGTGCGCTAGAAGGTGACTTGAAAATTCTGTTCTTCATAAATTGTGACACACTCGGCAGTCTGAGTGTTACAAGTCACCACCAAGCAGCACCCAAATTACCTTTATCAAAATAAAAACACTGTCAACCAAAGACCAATTCGCTATCAATTGTATTTGAGACTGCAAATGTATAAACAATATTTGAAAGTCGCCTATTGGGGCTGAACATCCTATCCAAGAGAAGGGAGTAATCCTCCTGAACTTTTCTTTTTGCTTGGTGGTAGAGCCAGAATAGATTAGCTTTGAGATGGAGGACAGACTGTCTGTATTTTTCACTTCTCCACTGGTGACCAGCACACTAGTTAATTTTGTTAGGTAGGGAAACCCACAGAATACGGATATACAGGCACATTTCTTACTTTAATAAACCACTTCTTGAGTATGACAAAAACAAGTGTCTCCTTCCTCTGACCTACCACACGTTACAAGTTGATGTCTGTGGTTCGAGCAGTGCTTGGAGGAAAAGTGAAATCCAAAATGTGCAGGGGAGTGGAAATCACCAAAGGACATGGCTGTGGGTACAGTGAGGGCGGGGCCGGGTAAAAAGATCTGTCGCATTAACACCCAGATTGGTTTTCATGACTGTGACAGGAAAGGTAGAGATGGAATAGGACACACAGGCGAATGGTATGAAACCACTTTTCAGTCATTCAAAACTTTATTTGGGCTTAGAGCCAAACAAGTACATCAAATAAATGATTATCACATTAAATATGTGAGCTGTCAAATCTGCCAGACTTGTGCGAAGGCTGTGGATTTCCTCAAAAGTTCAGGTGCTATGACGCCTTTCCCAATCGATCTCCAACAAAATGAGAAACATTCTGCGTAACCCATTGACTGGGGCAGGAGTGGTACTTGACATGCCCCCTGCGGATCTGCTATGATACATTTCGGGGAGCTGCAGAGGAGATACAAGGGGATAGTAAAGGCACAGAAAATACAATGAAGCTAACCAACACACACCTTAATGTTGTGAATTGCTTACCCCAAGAAGGAAGGGCTCCTAGCCTCAAGAACACCTGTGAGTGATGCAGGCCTTAATTAAACACCTAAAATAAATACCTGATGCTAGGAAAAATACTAGATGCACAAGTTCTGGCCACCATTTACTGCAACAGTTGTGAGAACACTGAGGAGCTGGCTTCTCGAGGCTTTGTACTCTACTTCGCTCACAAACAGTGGAATTAGAGGAAAGGACCCCTGAACATTTGCAAGTCAGTAGTGCGAGGAAGAAGGGACACGTGTCATTGGGGCCCCCGGGAGTCCCGGAGTTGCCACGGCAGACAGTACTGCGGCAATGCAGATCCTGGTACATGCTCCTGTTTAAAGGTGAACCCTGTTTCGGGAAGCGGGTAAGTGGACTCCCGTCCCGGACCATAACAGCAGGCCCCCAGCCCAAGCCCACCCCAATGGGGCTAAGGGGCCCTCTGTATGGGTTTCCCAGGGAGCAATTGATGAAAATGCCGAACGAGCTGGGCACCCATGACCCGCCTATGAGGTACCCATGAACGTTCTTCCACTCATAACTTTTCCAATGGACCAGGTATTGAAGTGAACATCCCGAAGGCAGGAATCTACTATATATTGAACACCATACTCCTCTTGGGGACCCACAGCTGGGAGGGCGGAAGACAGAGTAATGGTGTTTACCTGCAAGGTACGATCCGGCTTAAGGAGAGCGACATGTAACACTGGGTGTATTCTGTAATGCAGTGGTAATTCCAATTCCAGAACCGGATTAGTGAAATGTGACGCAGGGAAAGAAAATATGTATCTGGGTCTGAATTTCATAGTACAAGCAGGAAGCTTGATATGATCAATAGAAAGTCAAACCAAGTCATGCACTTAATACAGAGGAGAATGCAATCTCTTCTTATTTGCCTGGTGACAAGGGTTTTCTTGAGTGCTTTTCAAATACCTCTTTCCTGTCTGTAAACCTACTGTGATGGAATGAATGTTATTTTCCAGAAGGCACCTTCTAAGCAAAGGGTGCAAGCATGGGAAAAGACAGAGGGTGGTAACCATAGGAAGCATGAAAAGGCTCATCACCTACAGTGGTATGATAGGAGTCATTATAAGCAAATTATTCCAAAAGTAGAAGATCCACCCACCTCCCTTCTTTTTCCTTGATATAACATCTGAAGTAGTAGCCAAGGGTTTGGTTTGCTTGTTCACTTTACCCATCGATTTTGGGGTAGTAAACTGAAGAGTACCTATGTTGAATGTTGAGTCAATTACATTTTTCTTTACAAAAGGATGAAACAAATTGGGTTCTGCGGTCTGTGACCAAGGTTCGTGGTAGTCCATATTGGTAAACATGTTGGATAAAAAAACAAGAAAATTGGATTCCAAGATGGCTGCTGGGTGGAGAGCACCGTAATCGATGCTCTCCCGAACCTCGGGACCAACATAGTCTTAATTAGTAGCCACCAATGCCCTCCCCAGGCATTGTAGCGAGTGGAGGAAGCCTTTAGCAGAGCTGCATCCACGTTCCTCTCGCGGGGTGTGGACTAATAAGGACCTTAGGACTGCAGAGACAGTACCCGACGCCAGGGACCTGAAGAGGAGCTTCACCAATTCAGTGCCGGACAAAAGAGGAAACCAGAACACTCCCAGCACACTGAAGGAGCCATCGGGACCTCAACAAGGAGGAGGACCGAGAGAAACGGGAGGAGAGGGGCCCATCCAAGAGAGCCCCCTGCGCGGCAAGGAAGAGCAACAGTGAAGCAACCGGCAGCCCTGACATAGTCAGCCTGTGTGAAGGATGGAGGGCCGGAGGTAACGCAGCCCGCCCCAGGCACAGCAAGGTGAGGGGACAGGCAGAGAGGGAGAGGGGCTCCCGGCACAGGTCCATACACGCACCCGGAGAGGCCCGGCACAGGACAAACCTCCCCGGGATACAACTACGACGAACTGGGGAGGACACCATGCTGCTTTGTCGCCGAGCAGGAGAGCACAGCTGCATCCCTCCCTCTCCTTCCCCACTCGCACCATTACTGTGATCGCTCCGCAGGGAGGCATCTTGCTGAAGAGTTGACCCGCGAACCTAGCAGGACACACAGCACCAGCCTGGGGCTGTAGAACGGGCTCAGAGGCCATGGAGTTGGCCCAGTCACTAACTGCTAAACGCAGAAGAGGGAGGTACACCCCAAACAATCATTCATCCGGGATCGCAGAGCAGGAGTAAGGCGCGCAAGCACCCCAGCAGAAGGGGGGATGGGCCACCCAGAAATACCGGCAAACTGAAGGCGGTAGGAATAAAAGGGAAAGCTGTAACGCCAGACCGCAGAGGGCAGAACCCTCCGGCTTTACCACCACATCCCTGACTGGCATCCCATGCCAGTGAAGCACCTCCGGGAGCCCAGACGATGGGGCACACAATCTAAATAAATAGAAGCTGCGATAGATCAAAGGATCTGGACCCTGCACGGAGGGGGAGCTGGGGAGGGCCTAAGCAAGGTCAAGGAAGAACAAGAGGGAGAACCCCCAAGACCGAAGCTGCATACATCTGATAAGGTTAAGGGAAGGGGCCAGCGAAGCAGGCCCACATACCTCTGCTTGAACATGTCGAAGTCCAGGGGGAAAGAACCACCGACCCCATTAAAGGGAGTTAGGAAAAACCAGGAAGGAGCACTGCCAAAGAACTGGGCCAGAGAAGCTAACTTCCTCAGGGAGTTACAAATGACACAGGACCAATCGGAACAAGGAGAAAGCCTCCTGCAGAACAATCAAGACCAGCCAGCGACACAAACGCTTCTAAGGCAGTACTTCACAGACTTCAGGGATAAAATAGCTGATACAGTACAAAAACAGATGGACATACTGCAAGCTGATTTAGCAGAGGGCTTGCAAGTAATAAATCGAGATATAAACATAATGGAAGAAAGGGTGGATACTTAAAGAGCGATTCAAGAGCTGACGGAAGAGGCAAGGAGATCCGACACCCTGCTGGAGAGCCTTGGAACGGTGACCCTCAACCTCGAGCTCCATGCCGAACACCTGGACAATAGATCCGGGAGATCGAACATCTGACTCAAATGTCTCCCCAAGGAGGTCCTGGACAAGGATCTCGATGCAGTGGTCAGAAGCATTTTCGCAGACCTCTTGGAAGCAGAAGACACCCCAGAAATAAAAATTGACAGGATTCATAGGGTGGGACCCCGCAGGCAAGACCCAGGGGCGAGGCCAAGGCATGTCTTGGCAGCCCGTAATGAATATACAATTAAGGAAAGGATACTCCAAAAGCAAGAAAGATAAAACAGATAACCTACCTGTCAGTCCTAAGAGTCCAAGACATCCGTTACAGATGGACATTCCCATTTGGCCTACTCTTCGACTGGCAGGGGAAGCAGCACAGAATCACTTCCTATGTAGAGGGAGTAAGACTTCTGGGGATTGAAGATGAGGACCAAACTCCAGGGCATGCCTCAGGCAGGCATCAAGGCAGTCTTAAATCTTGGGAATGGTTGATCGTGAGACCCAACTATCTAAGAAAGGGGGATAGCAGCCACATCTAAAAGGCCCCACTGCTGAAAACCAACAGAAGAGGGGAATTTATCCTGCAAATAACTCAGAATGATCAAGCAGCAATAAGGGATACAGGGACACACTAACAGCCTAAGCCTGGGGAGGGAAAACAACAACAGAGTCCATATAGATGGTCCCGGGAGAGGGAGGGAAGCCTGGGGAGGGCAAACAACGGGGTCTATATAGATGGTCCCATGGGGAGGAAAGAGGGGGGGTGGATCTTGGAATGGGTTTGGGAGAACCTGCTGAGGATTGATCTGAGAGAAGTGAAGGGTTCAATCCTCGGGACACCGAATCAAGGGGGGCTAGAAGCTGGTTGAATCCACCCAGATGGGAGACGGGGAGAGAGGTAAATCGGGCGGTGGGGGGGTACAGGAGGAGTTGGGGGTGAAGCATTCAGGGAGGGAGGGAGAGGCAGGAGGGTCTGGACAATGGTTCACCAAGAGGTAACTAATACAGGAACACCCACATGACAATGGCTAGTTGACAACAAGCTCACACTCATATACCTTAATGTCAATGGGTTAAACTCTCCAGTCAAAAGGAAAAAAATCGAAAGATTCCTGAAAAGGGAACGTCCTGACGTAATGGCTTTCCAGTAAACCCACCTTCACACCCGTGACAGACAGGATAAGGATTTGGGGTTTCAGCCGAATCTACCAATCAACACACGCCAGCAAGAAATGGGGGCAGGGGGTACTGCTTGCCCTGAGGAATGACCTTGATCACAGTCACGGAAACTGACGGGGATGACCAAGGGATATACCTAGCGATAACCCTAAAGAGGAAGAGGAAGCGGGAGGGGTAGGCGGTAGCCAAGTTATACACTCCCAATACAGGACAGGACGCATTTATCCAAAAAGAAATTTGCAATAAGGATGGGTACACTTTCTATTCACACGTCCACCACTCACACTGCAGGATAGACTATGTGTGGACATCTGGGTCGGATGAAAGGGATAAGTGTGGGGACAATAATACTGTCAGACCATGCCCCCATAGGACTAACATTAAAAAGGAACCAAGGTCCTGCAGGCCTATGAAAATGGTTATACCCATGTTCCTGTTTAAGGATGACAAGCTGACACACGAGTTCACGGAAGGGATAGTGGGCTGCTTTGAAGATAATAAAGCTGCGGATACATCGCTGCAGACAAGGTGGGACGCGCTTAATGCGACAATAAGGGGGAAAATGATAACCATCAGGACACGTAGAGACTGGGAAATGGGGTTAGAAGAATCAAACTTGGAGGGGAAGCTTGAAGATAATGACTCGGATGGGAGCTGGGGCGAGTGGGGAGACAAGGAGGGAATATAGGACAATGAGGGGCCAACTAGACCTAATGCAGACTAGGGCGGCGTAGCACCCCATTATCCCTCAAACAGAAGTATTACACAAAAGCAAACAAATCCAAATAGGTTACTAGCCAGGATGTTGAGGAGAAGGCTAAAACTATATTAAAAGTAAAAGTTGAGGGGATAACACGAGCACTAACGCGGATGACATTAAAATAGTTTTTCAGATACTACACCAAGCACTACAGCTCTGACAACCCGTTGCCACAAGCACAAGGATACATAGAATATATTAGTCTCCTCGGTATAACAAAGCAAGAGAGGGAATCCCTAGAACAAGACATAACCATTGAGGAAATCTGTGCGGCCATAAAAGCATTGCCCTCCAATAAGTCCCCAGAACCGGAAAAAAGGGAAAAGGTACAACAGCGTGCGGCGCATACAGGCCAATCGCTTTAATTAATGTTGTTGCCAAAATGTACACGAAGACACTAGCAATTAGATTTGACCAAATCCTACCACAAATTGTTCACACAGACCAGTCCGGTTTCATCAGGGCCCCACAAACCAGCGACAACATCAGTAGGATTGCGCACCTCATAGAAAAGGCCAGTACGAAAGAAATTCCGGCTCTCCTCATAGCCCTGGACGCTGAGAAAGCTTTTGATAGGGTTGAGTGGTGGTTCTTGTTTACAACAATGAAAAATATGGGCTTCGGGTACACTTTGGCTAAGGTTAAAGCTAATTACCAACACCCTCTGCTGCGATTAGCCATAAATTGCCTATTAACGGAACCAGTTAAAGTCCAGTGTGGCACAAAACAAGGTTGCCCCTGATTTATACAATACACTTGGAGCCCCCTTGGCATCGGTAAGAGCCAACAAGGAAATAGCAGGGGTGCCATTTGGGGGAAGAGAACATAAAATAGTTGCCTCTGCGGACATGTTGCTATCAATAACACACCTGGAGACCTCCCTAAGGGCAATAGAGAATGAGATGCGACAATTCGGGCCATTGCAGGACTCAAAATAAATGCACACAAGTCATTTTGACAGTTTGACAGTTCCAAAGGAAGTAGAGTTTGAACTCAAGAGGGTTTCCCCGTACAGATGGGTCGCGAATGCTATAACGTACCTAGGAATCAAACTAGCAAAAAACAGAAGAGCTTTACATGGCAAATTATCCACCCCTGGACATGGCAAATTATCCACCCCTGCTAGAATCCATTAAAAGCAAACTGATAGACTGGGGTCCTTTGTCCATAACATGGCTAGGCAGAATAAACGTGCTAAAGATGGTCATACTTCCCCAGGTGGTATACTATTTCTCGGCTCTCCCAACGCAAGTACCTGCCTCCCTGTTTAGAGCTATCCAAAAACACACAAGTAGATTTGTTTGGAACAGGAGACCGAGGATAGCAAAAAGGGTAATAACGTTGCCTAGAAATAGATGCGGCCTGGGGGAACCAGACTTTAAAGCGTATTAACTAGCTGCTCAAATAAGAGTGATTAGAGACTGGCAGACGGGTGATTGGGACAAGATTTGGACACCAATGGACCGGGCAGTGGTAGGTGAGAATTTGGAGGAGGTATTATGGAAGCCAAAGGTAGAGAGATTGTCCAAAACGTATAGTAGCAAGATACTCTCATTAGTCGGAGATTCCTGCGACAAATAAACGCCCCCGCATTACTAGCTAGCTGTCCCCATTAACACCGATTTTTGGCAACGCACGGTTTACCCCGGGTTGGAGAGGCAAGGCTTTTAGTAAATGGCAGGAGGGAGGGTGCCAAAAGATGTGAGACCTGTTCGAGGGATCAGAGGTAAAGTCTTTCAACCAATGTAAGGCAGACTTCGGGGTGGGAGAAGGGAAGTGATTTAGATATACCCAAATAAGGCTCTGGCTCCAGCACCCCTTTATGAAAGAAGCAGCGTTGCGCAATTTAACTTCCTTTGAGAAATATCTGACCACAGATCACAGGGACAGGCGGGTAGTAGCGACAATATATGCACACATTAAAAGTGGGAGGATCCGGGCCAAAGAAGATAAATGAAACAGTGGAAAGCGATTTTAAGACACCCAATAGAGGAAACAGACTGGGCAAAACTATGGGCGAACATACCCAAGCTTACGAAGTCCCTCCAGATCCAGGAAATATGGGTAAAATAGATCCTACAGTGGCACTTAACCCCAGTAAAACTCCACAAAATGTGTCCCTGAGAAGCCAAGCACTGCTGGAGGGAATGCGGGATGGAGGGCATATGGAGCCACATATGGTGGGATTGCCCCCGTATACAAGAGTACTGGGGGGGTGATACAGGTGGCAATAGAACGTATCTTGGGGTTAAAGGGATGAGGCAATAGAGGCTTGGCACTGATAGGCTTAGATGGCGCACTAGAAGAATTAACCTCAAAAGCAGAGCGCAAAGTATATGTCATCCTGATGATGGTCGGGGCGCTGGCACTAGCACAAAAGTGAAAGTCAAAGGAACCCCTGATGGAACATTAATGGGTTGGAAAAATATGGAATTTTTCAGCTCTCGAATGGTTAACCTACTCCCTGCAAGGCGACCATCAAAGCTACCTAACAGACTGGTCGAGGGTGCTGAAGTTCTTACAATGTGGGCGCAGGGGGTCATGGTGCCCAAGGAGAATACGCCTCTTAAGACTGGTGTGACCACCTGTAAAGTAGTGAGCCAGAGACAAGAAGGTAAGTTAACCAATAGTATTTTATTCTTACAGCTCACCAAGGGTTAAATGGTTGGGTGCAACCGGTCTTCTCCTTAGCCAATTAACTTCACTGAAAGTTCATAGCGAAAAAACCAAAATAAAGGGTCTTCCAGGTTGCTCAAAAAGACAATCTCAAGGATTTCAATATTGCTTGTCCACAAATGAATGCAGTTCAAAACCTGGAGAACACAGGAATGGCAGCTCTTCTTTGTTCGAAACAGCCATTTGTACCTTGAAAACCCCTGGATGAAGACTCCTCTTCTTAAAGTATTATATATTCAGGACTCGAGCGTTTTTACTCAAAACTCCTGAATGGTTCAGAGCCTTCTTGTTCAAGCTCTGCTGCAGGTTCTCGGAGCCAGCCGTTCCACACTGGCTGGAATTCAGTAAATAAACAAACTTTCCTCTTTACGCCATTGGGACTCGGGCGTCTTCACCTGCTGTGCAGTCGGATTTGACTACAGGTCCGGTATGGTACACTCCGGTGAGATTTCCTTTTCCCTCTAATACACCAACCGATATGGGGTACTGTCCTTGTACCATTCCGAGTCCACTCTGTCAGCCTCCTTCCACTCCTGCAAAACGAGAGACAAGTTGAGCTGTTTTCTGATGCTTTTAACCCCGGTGAGTCTCCTCCCCAGCAATTGGCATTGGGCGTTCCCAGCCCTGGGCTCCTTACACCTGAGGCTAATTCACCTCCTCCCAGCTTCAACTTCACGGAGTTAGCCTTGTATTTAACCCCCGCCTGCCCGGAACCCCCATTATATGGAAACATGGTTTTTCGTCTTCCTCGTCTGATTTCTATTCCCATTTTCTGGCTTTTGTTTTGATTATGTATCCGTTGGGGCATTCTGGGATATGTAGTTTGTCTTTTCTCTCGTGTCTCTTAAATTTGTATTGTCCGGTGTGATAGTTGATTGGTGGGGCATTCTGGGACATGTAGTCTGGGTTTTTACTTGTTCCCGCGTCTCTCTTAAACTTGTCATTATATGGTCTGGTGTGATAATAGACTCATCCCCCTCCCTCCTATTTTGTTCCGTATTGGCCGCTATCGTTTCCCCATCACACCACCTCAGACCCCTGAAAACCAGAGGGGAAGGGGCCATTGAGGGTTCTTGACACGTACATGTCACATACACTCTCCATGATTAAGGAGGAGATGCTCCTAGGAGTAGAGAGCAGTGCCAAGGACCAATTTCGGACCGGGGCGCGGGGGGGTCCGTCAAGTAATGTGTAAATGTATTGTTTAAAAATGAAAATCAGTTATATTTTTTAAAAAACAAGAAAATCTAGGAGCAGAGGACATTGTCTTCATTGCCACAAAAGGCGCTAATTTAGTGAACAAATCCATGATGGTTAATATAGTAGAGTTTCCGTTGTCAGCAGAGAAGTCTGTGATGAAATCTAGAGAACAGGACTGCTGGGGACCTTTAGGAATCGGGAGGGATCTTAGGAATCCTATGGGTGGTGGTCTGAAAGTTTTGGCCCTGGTGCAAACTCTGCAACCATTTTTGTAATCGGTGGTATCTTCTTTCATGGTTTTCCACCATGAAAAGCATTGTACTTTGTCCAAAGTTTTCCTGATGGCAAAATTACCCACTAGAGGCAAATCATGACACCATCATAACAATTTTCTTTGGCTCTCCCTTGTGGGTAGCCAGATCTTGTTATCGTGCCAGAACAATCCTTGTTCTTCCTTGTTGTGGACTTCTTCTTGGAGGAATGTTTGGATCTTTTTGGGCTTGTAGATCTTCCTAATAGTTTCTTTATAAGGCATCAATAAAGAATGAAGAGCACCAATGATTTTCCCTGTGTCTGTCACGGTACACAGGTCCAAGGCGCAGGAGTGGCACGAACCGGTGTGCAGTCATTTTTTCGAATGTAATATTTTCGAAAGTCATAATGTCGAAAATATTTATTCGAAAAAAAAGACAAATACAAAAAATCTTTTTTTCGAAAAATATTACATGCAGATATTATTATGACAATAAACCATTAGTGACAATGGAGGCAAGGTATAAAGAATATAAGCATTTGTATATATTTTATTAAGCATATTTGACTTAACATTGAAACATATTATCAATAAAAAGTATTATATAGTATTTTAATAATTATGTAGTTAAAAAAACTTTTTATTTTAAGTATAACTACTAATAAATATTAAATTGGTAGCAGGCTTTCTCTACGTTGAACATTCATTATAACTATTCTCCATTAGATGGCGTTATTGTAATGGAAATGTACATTTTGCTGTTATTTGTTATTATTTTGTACGTACATTAGCGTGAGTGTACGTATGCGTAGGTTGCCATTTTTAAAGTTCATTCTGAAAGCGTTTCCATTGCGTTCGGGTCTCCGTGTCTCCGTTCAAGGATTTAGTGGATTTGTTGTTTTTTTTTTTAGTGGACTTTTTTTGGACTCTGGTTTTTTTTTCTTCCGGATTCCATGGATATTATGGTTTTTTTCGTTTCTATGCACTTTTCATGTTGGATTGTGGGTTTTTTTTTCGGGACTTTTTGGATTTGCACCTTTTCTTCTGTGCTGGATTTAACTGTTTTGGACTGCAGATTTGGATTTTTCTTGGATTTTTTTTGTGATTTTCCTATGGATTGCTTTTTGGACTTTGGGATTCATGGATTTGTCTGGTTGGTGTATGTGAATACGCTTGTGTTTTGCCATATTGGATCGCTGATTCTACGAAAACGTAAGTACTTTTAACACTTTCAATGAAATGCTACAGAATCTAGGTAGTTTTCTTTGTCTTCGTTAAAATCGTGTACTATTTGTTCAAGTTTATGCTCGTAGTCTCTGTATTTCTTCCTTTTTGTTTCCGCGTTTGCTAGTGAAATTGTTTGCGAGAGTCGAAATTCTTGATGTGTTTGTTCATTTTGTAACTCCTTTAAAAAATGCCATAAATTTGGGTTTTTTGTATTTAAATTTTTATTTATTCTGCTATGCCATCCTTCCAATGCATTGTTTGTTCTTGGTTTCCCCTCTAATGTTGCTTGGGAGCAATTCCCCAATTTTACATTAAATTTGGGCCTGTGTCTTGTTCCACTCCTTTTTAATTGTCCTAGCCAAGTGTTCTCCATGTAATCTAACAAGTCCGAATTTTCCTCCTCATGATTTTTATAATATTCACTGTCAATTAAATGTTCGTAAACATTTATAACTTGATCCTTTCTAACAAATGCCAAACCGAACAAAAATTGTTATATTGATAAGTACTGTCTTCTGTATATTTTGTGCTTAGTCCCAGTTTCTGTAGTTCCCTCCAAATGCTTTGAGTAAAATGAAAAAAAACACCCTTGTATCTTTATATATTGCAGAAAATGCTCTAATTTGTGCTATTTCGAAATCCATGATTATATTTGTGGGTTGTGAATCTGGTACAGTGTCTTTAATTTTGTTAAACACGATTTTATAAGTTTCTTCGCTTTTTCTTTGGCATCAAAACATAATCAAGCGGTATAAGTCTGTTATTTATTGTTCCATGAACAGTAAACAATTGCTGAAATGGTTGGGGGCATACTTTGAATGTGGCGTCACTTTGCCATTGTTGACTTTGACTCAGATGCTGGAAGTTTGTAGCAGTTGAAAATATTAGTATTTTTTCGTTGTTTATTTCTATGGTTGCATGGTGGAAAATTGCCTCCTTTTGTGGTTAATTTAAACACTTCTGGTATTGTTACATCATTGTATATCATCGGTGCTGGTGGGAGATTTTCTTTTTCTTGTTTTTTTTCGGTTTACCGTACGCTGCATTAGTTTTTCACCAGGCATTTGTGCCGATATGTGCAACTGTAACGTGTCACATACTGTTGATATTATTGAACCACTTGCTTGACCTTGGTTTTCTACTACCTTTTGTTCTCGTGAAGTGTTTTTTTAATTATAATAGTTGTTTTATCCGGGAGATGGTTGTGCTTGCCTTTTATTTTTATATTAGAAGCCTCAATTTTTGCTCGTGTGCTACATTTTGTTTTGCCATATTCAGCGCACTTCCAATATGTGCGTTCCTTTTTTTCTGCTTCTTTATAGTAAATATATCCATTGTAAACCATCTGTTTTCCTCCCTTTTGTGAAGCTATATACTCCACCTTGTCTGTCATTTTTTTAGTCTAAAACAACGGAAAGAAAAAAAACTGGTTTACTATTCCTGTCACACATTTATTTATAGTAGGATATTTCGATATCTAGTTACATGTTTGTTATGTTAATATAACCTGTTTTAGCCTGAAGTAACTGTATTCAATTCACTGTAGTCCGCTCTGACGTTTGGTTCTGTCGGGTAATGACGGTTTCTCACAACCGGCATCTGTTCCTCTGTATTTAGGCACGGTTCTTTACTCGTGGTTGTCACCTATTTGCTTAACCCTTTCTACCCTTCATTGGGTATATGTTGCGGGCGAGGGGGGGGGGTGACTGCGGGGTGTCGGTTGAGGAGGGGTTGTAGGGGGGGAACCTCCCCATTTAAACGGTAATATTGATGACACTTTACATTGGTATATCAGCATTGTTGGTCGACTTTTTTTTTGCCTTTTTTTTCTGAATAATTGACTTTTTCTGTTATATGTATATATTTTTGATTTATTTGTTTTTGACATTTTTTTTCACCATTTTTGTATTTATGCATTCTTGTTTCGATATTATGACCATAAACCGCACGAACCAACCACCACCACGACTATGGTCTTGGGAGCTGCAAGTCGTAGCTTACACAAGCTTCCTTGACCAAAGCAGGGAAGGAGGGTTAGGGTATCGATGGTTGGATGGGTATGGGTTTTTTGGGGTAACCGGGTAGCGGATTAGGTAGAGGTTATGGGTAGGACTGTGGAAATTTAGGAAAGGGTTAGATTCTTGCGCACTTCAGGTCCAGCCCCTGCTGGGCATTGTACAGCTTTTCTACATATGCACGTTACAAGCTCTATACATGCACACCACAGTAACAAATACGTTTTTGGATACACGAGGACCAGTCAATACCACTAGTGTGATTACATGAGCAAGTATGCACACTTAGCTTTTTTGGGAGTTGAGTCTGGTCCTGTGATATGGTCCCTTGTTGTTTCCTGCAGCGTCCGTCAAGTCCTTTGCCACGTCCGTTGCTTATGGAGCATATTCAGGCTAAAAGAAAGAATACAGCATTAGCGTGTGCTGATCTCCACAGAGTTTGTGGTCATTCGTTCCTCATACCACACTCAACACAAACCCAGTAACACACATACACTTGTTCTTGTTCTACAAATATGCACTGCCGCACGTGGCTTATTGTACCAGGTTGCATTAACACGCCGCACGTAGCTTTCTGTCTCAAGGCCCATGCGAATATAAATATGCTATAAGCATGTGCGCTGCTGCACGTGGCTGGGGCACAACTGAGGACGTTTATTTTCGTCTCATGCGCCTGGTTTGTTTTGGTTCCACGAGACGGGAAACGCCCAAGTACTCGGAGGCAATATGGAGTGAATTCAGCTGTTGGCGAAACGCTAAGCGTGTTCCGGGTAAGTACGCCGCCAGGGAGGTAAGTGTTAAGTATCAGAACGCAGTGTCTTAGCCGCACTTTCCCCGGGATCCCCTTTGCAGCCCAGAACCCTGCAGCGCTTATCTGAGTAATGCGAGGGGCCGGGCTGCTGCTCAGGTGGGGCTGGGCCCCTCGTGTGTGATTTTGCTGGAGCTGCTCTGCGTGCATCTTCGTCGCTCAGAGTCTCAAGCAAAAGCCCGGTGCCTTGGGGCGTGCGCGTTGGCCTCTTTGGGTCCTGGATGCCCAAGGCATGCTGGGCAATGTAGTACCGGTGTGCTTTCTTCCTAGATAGAGGGCAAAGCAGTCTTCTATAAGGCTGTATGCCCTTCAACATGGATTTGGAGGCTTTTGCAGGTTTAAAGTCCGTTAGGTGGGTTCAGTTCCCCTGGGTTTTGCTGGTTTTGTCTGTCCTTTTACCTGTCTGCCCCTTACAGCATTCCCATCCCATCCCCCACCGCCACCCCCACAGAAGGCAGGTGGCATGGGTCTATCAGAATAATTGCTATAAAAAGTGTGCAACAATCTTGGGGCATGCACATGATGAGAAGCTCCCAGGAGCGATCCTCGGGTCCATACACCACCCAATCAACCAAGTAGTATACTTGACCATTCCTGTGTTTCTTGGCGTTCAGAATAGCACGAATTTCGTACTCTGGCTCTCCTTGCATTAGAACAGGAGGTGGTTTCTTAGCATGGACAGCATGTGGGGCAGGTTTCAGTAAGGATGTATGAAAGGTAGGGTGAGTTTTCATGTGGGGAGGCAATGCCAATCGGACTGCGATAGGGTTAATGACCTTTTCAATGGTGAACGGGCCCAAGTAACGTGGCTGTAGTTTCCTTGGTCCATGTAGCTGTATGTTCCGGGTGGATAACCATACCCGATAGCTGTTATGGAGAATTCTCCTTTATGGCCAATTTCCCTCACCTAGTGAGTCCTTCAGCATCTTTGCTGGATTTCTGGGGTTTATTTTTCCCACTCTTACATGTGTTTTGCCATGTGTATGTCTGTTTGTGTGATCTTGGGCTCTGGAGCTACACCACTCCATGAGCCCCACTTTTTGTGTGCGTTACATAGCACCTTCAGTGCAGTGACACAGGGTCGTCTTTGAGACTTCCCCCTGACTCAATTTTTCTGGGGCTGACTACTGTCCCCCAGAAACAGTTAAAGTTGCCATTAACTTTATATAGTCACTTTAAATTGCAGACCCAGTACACCCCATCTTACATGGAGTACTGGAAAGGGTTAATTCCTACCCCTTTTTGTCTGTGCCTCTCTGAGCTTTATTTTGCTCTCTTAACACTTAACACTGGGCTTGTGGCAGTGGTATCTACCCTAACATTTCCACCGCGATTATATTATATAAACGTGGTACTGTTTTAGGCTATTATATTAGCCTCAAACTTAAACCTGCTTGACCAAATACTTTTTATTTCGGCTCCGGTTGGGTTTTATCGCCATTTCTTTTTGTTAAAGTCCTTCTTGTGTTTTACTTTGTGCGGCAAACCAGGTTTGCCTCCTTTGTTCGCCAACCTCCTTTGGCGTCTGGGTGTCTAGATGGGCTGAATGTGAGGGAGGGGTTTAGTCACCCGCTGCACAGGGTCTCCTTGGAGACCCAAGTCGCACTTTGTATTGATTGGCTGAGGTGGTTGTCCGGGCCGGACAATCCCCCTGCTGAGTGATTGACAGCCAGGCTGTGTGAATGGGGGATTTTGGCATAGAAGGCAGGACTCTTGAGCTGGAAGTCAGTCGCCACTGGAACTGCAAAGAACCGAAGAAAAGCGGAGAAGAAGACAGCTGCTGCAACTCCCGAGTCCCAGTGAAGCCCTGCTGCAGTCCTGAGCTATCTACCCTTCAACGACAAGAGAAGATCCAGTCCGGAGTCTTCTTCCCTTGAGCCTGAAGGGATCAACCAGCTCACCTTCCACAGGCAGAGAACCCTCTTCTTGGTCGAAATCGCTGCACACAGCTGTAGTGGTCTGGATAGCCATCTGAAGAGCCTCTCCTGTTTTAAAGGAGCGCACCTTTTATTCACTGTTGCTTTGCTGCTGCTGGCTTCATCCCTGGGTAGTGCAGATCGCTCCAGACGTCCTCCTTGTCCCCACGACTGAAGCTTCAGGAACCGTGAGTCTGCGGGAACTACCAGGAACAACTGCCGTGGCACCAGCTCTTCATACGAATAATGTACTGTGTTCGACTTCGAGGAACTTTGGTGAACCCCTTTTCTCCTCACCAAAGGCTTGTCCTTATCTTCCTTCCCTCTTATAACTTTTGCTTCCCTTTTGACAATATCTAAGTACTCCTGGCAATCTCGAATCGTGAACTGTTCTAACCTTGTGATCCTCGACAGCAGGACCCCTGTCCCATTGACCCTGGCGCAGGCCTATTGACTTTTATCTACGTTCTAGAAAGTGTCTCCTGATTCTATCTGCCTTGACAAAAGTATTGCCTATGATTTTTTTCCCCAACTCTCTTGTGTTAATTCATGTGCTAAGTGTGTTTGACTACGGTAACATTTCTTCTCGTGGGTACGCTTCTCTTTCGTAAGACCGAACTGTCATTACTGTCAAAAAGTGATCGCGTAACAACCCCCGGTAACGTCTTTGTTTCACAACACCGGTCTGTCAAATCCAAAGGTACTTACCTTGAATTGTTCTGCACAAGGGGAATTGGTTGTGTGTAGTGTATTTGAAATGTGGTTTTAATGTAATAGAAGTGGAGTGTTTTGTGAACAGATGGTCAAAAATTAAATGTACTTTTACTTTTTTTAACCAGAAACCATGAGTCAGTGTTTGCTTGAGTCACAGTAATTGTAGTCCTTCGTGTAATCTCTACTACTGCTCATTTGCTCTTGAGATAAGTCTGGCTGCTCCGCTACTTCTACCACTCTGTGTAGTACAGGCTTGTACTCAAGGTGAAATTGTACTACCACCTGTAGTCTTAATCGTGCGTAGTGGTCCCTAAGGGCATTGCCCAGGATTCTGCCTAACAATCGCCAACGTGGTATAATGGACTAGCTCGACAGTGTCTGTTGGAGTATTATTTATGAGGCCTTGGCACGGGCGAGATTACCCTGAGCCTCCTTCCATATCTGCTCAATACAAATATGTTGCCCTACCAACATGGGCAATACTGTCTCCGAGGATGAGACGGCAATGGGAAGTATCCGAGGATGCCGACCATACATGCAATAGAATGGCGATTGCTTTGTGGACATATGCATAGCATTGGTATATGTCAATTTGGCTAGCCAAGTATGTTGAACCCATGTTGATTCCCTGCTGGTGGCAAAACGGCGCAGATATTGTTCGAGTCCTTGTTTCGCTCATTCGATTTGGCCGTCTGTTTCGGGATGATAACCCGACGATAGGTGTATATCCATCCCTATGACCCTGCAAAACTCTCGCCAGAACCTGGAAGTGAACTGCGGACCTCTGTAGGTAATGATACGATATGGGAGTCCATGAATATGGATCACATGTTGTAGAAACAGCTAAGCTATGTTACTGGCTGCCAGGACTCCCTTACAGGGAATAAAATGGGCCATTTTCGAAAAGGCATCCACAATCGCCAATATTGAAGTGTAATCTTGCACCACTGGGAGATCTACAATGAGATCCATGGTGACGGTATGCCATGGTGTGGAAGGTGTCGGCAAAGGCCGGAGGAGCCCCGCAGTCTTTTGATGGCCCGCTTTATTTCAGGCACATTTTTCACATGCAGTTATATATTGCTGGACATCGCGTCGCCATGTTGGCCACCAAAAGTGCCTGGCTACTAGTCCTTGTGTCTTCGACCTACCCAGATGACCCACTAGAGGCGAGTATTGACACCATGACATGGCCTTTTCCTGGAGCTGTTTTGTGGGTAAGTACAAGGCCTGAGCATGATAGGGGAGCCCAGCGATGTTTTTATGTTGTGGATCTTGATTGCACATCTATGCAGTTAATCCCTTCTGAACGGCTTCGAATAAATCGATAATTGCGCCCACAATACGTGCTAAGGGAAGAACAGACTGGTGTTTTGTCTCAGGGTCCTTTTCTGTTGGTTCAAGGTAACGTGAAAAAATATCAGCCTTTCGATTACTCTGTATGTAATAATGAAATCGACCTCGGCAAAAAACAAAGCCCAACATAATTGGCGTGAACTTAATGTCTTAGCAGTACTGATGAATTGGAGATTACGATGATCTGTTACCGTCACAGTGCGACGTGACCCCATCAAGTAATGCCACCATTCGCCGAAGGCAGCCTTTATTACCACCAGTTCTCGGTATGCTTTTGTGTAATTTGCCTCGGCTGGGAGTAATTTCCTTGAGTAGTATGCCACTGGATGAAGTAACCCGGTCTGTATATCTCTCTGGGACAGAATGGCTCCTAAAGCGTAACTAGAGGCATCTGTTTCAACCACAAAAGGTTGAGACAAGTCGAGGTGTTTCAGTACCGGTGCATCAGTGAAGATCTTCTTGAGCTGTGGAAACCCCTGTTCAGCTAGGGTATCCTAAACAAACTGACACCCTTTACGGAGAAGCGTTGTGATTGGTGTAACCAATTCATAGAAGTTCTTAACGAAGCGTCTATAGAAATTGCAATGCCAGAAAGGACTGTACGTCTTTTACATTAGCCAGGGGCGCCCAATCTAAAATGGCTTGCACCTTCTTGTAATCCATTTGTACGCTTGTTGGTGTCAGATAATATCCAAGGAACTTCACGGTGGTATAGTGGAATTCCCATTTTTCTAACTTTGCATAGAGGCGATGCTCTTAGTTTTTGCAGGACCGCGCGTACATGTTGGACATGCTCCTGAAGGCTGTGGGAGTAGATTAGGATGTTGTCGATGTAAACGACAGCGCAAACGTCTAAATACTCTCGAAGGACCTCATCCAAGAAATGTTGGAAGGCAGCGGGTGCGTTACAGAGACCGAATGGCATAACCTGATATTCCTACAATCCGAACTTGGTTTGGAAGGCGTTTTTCCATTTGTCTCCTTCATGCACCTGCACCAGATGGTACGCGCCTCGAAGATCCAATTTAGCATAGATAACCGCATCTCTGACTTGATCTAGAAGGACTGGGATAAGTGGGAGCAGATACTGTTTCTTAATGGTGATCCGATTGGGGCTTGCGCATACGTTGGCGTGCCCTACCCAGTTCGGCCTCTCTTTGGGTCCTGGATGCCCAAGGCATGCTGGGCAATGTAGTTCTAGTGCGCTTTCTTCCTACACAGAGGGCAAATCAGTCTTCTATAAGGCTGTATGCCCTTCAACATGGATTTAGAGGCTTTTGCAGGTTTAAGGTCAGTTAGGTGGGTTAAAGCTCCTGCAGTTCCCCTGGGTTTTGCTGGTTTTGTCGGTTTTGTCTGTCCTTTTACCTGTCTGCCCCTGACAGTGTCGATGAAAGGAACTCCTTCTGTTGCTCCATAATCTGATCCGTAGGCTCTGGAGATCGATAGGCTCTGGAGAGAGCATCTGCCTCAGTGTTCGATTGACCCGGTTTGAAGGTCACTACGAAGTCGAATCTAGCGAAGAAGTGAATTCAGTGGTTTTGTCGCTGATTTATTGTTTGTTTTATTTATTGAACATTTGTATGGCGCCTATACATCAGAAAGTGTTTCCAGGTGCCAAAAGACAAAAAAGGAGGGTGGGGTGGGGACAGATGGAGAAAGATAACAGTAACGGTCCTACTAGGCCTGGTGACATTCGGAGCGTGCAAGTGCAATATCAGGAAGTGCAGGGAGAATGGAGGAGGGAGAAGTGCAGGAGGGTGGGGCAGGGGCAGGGGAAGGGCAAGTGCAAGGGAGGCCCAGGAGGGCACATGCTCATGGAAAACCATCTTAACTTGAGGAGAACCATCTCCGGTTCCGGAAGCAATTTAGGGCCTTCCTCTTTGCTTCTGCCTTCGCCCCTCCTCTCCCCTGCTGATCTGCTCTCTCTCTCTCTCCACCATGCACCTGGCCTAACCTCTGTCTTCCGGGCCCAGGTACCTGCTTACCCTGCCACCCACCTGCACTGCCTCCGGCCCACCCCTTGCACTGGGGTCTGAATCTGTACCCATACAGTCTGCCCCCCTTTTCTTCTTCCTGCACTTATCAGACATACCCTGCCTGCTGCCTTAAACCCAGCACCTGCCACTTGCTAGCTGAGCTACCACTGTTTGTTGCCTTTTATATTTTTTATTCTTTATCTGTTTTTCCTTTGCTCCGCACTTTCCAGTTCTCCCCCGTTTCCATGCACTGTTCCCCTTTCCCTCTCCAATGCACTTGCGCGTTCTCAATGTCACTGGGCCTAGTAAGATAGTTATTTTTGTTCTCCCTTGTTCCCCTCTCCTCCCTTGCCTTGTTGCGCTCTGAAACACTTGTGTACGACCACGATATAAATAAAATATCAAAAAGGGAAGGGGTAAGATAATGCAAGGTAGGGTGAACCAGATTAAGTCAGTCAATCGGTCACGGAAGGGTACCCAATGGCAAGTGCTGGTGGGTTTGCAGGGGGGAGACTGGTCAAAAGAGGGCCCGGACGCAGTAAGGCTTATGAGGGAGGCAGGCAACCAGACATAGGGGCAGGAGGAACGAGCAGGGGAGGGAGAAGGAGGAAAGGGGAAGGTCTTGAGAAGTTTCCGGAATTTAAGGAGATCCCGCTCAAGACTGAGAGGGGCAGGAAAGCCATTCCAGAGGGAGGCTCCTGTCGAAGAGAGATCCACCCCCCCACTCGCTTTAGAGAAGCTTTTGACTTGCAGAGAGTTGGAGCCAGAGGACCGAAGGACTCTAGCAGGGAGGTATTTAGGAGGTGAGAGTTGGACGTAGTGAGGTCCCAGCCCCCAGAAGGCTTTGTGGATAATGCAGAGGGTCTGGAACTTGATCTTTGCAGCCACGTGGAGCCAATGCAGAGATTAAGGGCGGGAGAGAGATGGTCCCTGGGCTTGATGCCAAGGATAAATTCAAAACCCTCTGCATTATCCACAAGGCCTTCTGAGGCCTGGGGCCTCAATACCTTCAACTCTCACTTCCTAAATATCTCCCTTCTCGAGCTCTTTGCTCATCCGCCTCCAACTCCCTCAGGGTCAGTCCCTTCTCCAAGCAACGAGTTGGTGGTAAATCTTTTTTCGGCAGGGGCCTCCCTCTGGAACAGCCTCCCTGCCTCCCTGAAACTTGAGGAGAACCATCTCTGGTTCCGGAAGCACCGCAAAACCTTTTTGCTTCTGCTTTTTCTCCTCCTCTCCCCTGCTGTTTTACTGGCTGAAGCTGATTCTGCACTGGTTACCAGGCCACCATCTGATCTCGAGCCCAGGTCCCCTCCCCCTGCCAGTCGCACCCCTAAACTGCCTTCCTGGCAACCCCTGCACTTGGGACTGTTTTCTGTATCCCTAACAGTCCCACCACCACCACCTGATGTCTGCACTTATCCTTGCACTTGCCACCAACGTGCCATTTTTTTACTTATTGTTATTCATTTCTCATGTACTGCACTTTTCCCCTCCCCCTACCCATGCACTTGCACGATCTGAATGACACCTGGCCTAGTAGGATCGTTGTCTGTCTCCCCTCTGTTCCCCCTCCCATGCCTCGTCGTGCCTTGAAACACTTGTGTATAGGCGTGTTATAAATGCCATATATCATATTAAGCAGAGACCCATTCAGGGAAGACGAGAGCCACACCTTCTCCAGACCGAATGGGCTTGGAATTGGAGAGAATATTGTAACCCTCAGGGAGGAGAGTGTCAAAAGCAGTGATGGGGCTGGCATTGAACTACGTCTCAGTGACAGCGAGGCGATGTATGTCAAGGTCTTCAAGGAGGTGACCAATGTCAGAAAAGTGTTTGACGGCAGAGCGAGAGTTGAGGGTAGCGTGGTGAAGCAGATTGCCACCATTAAAAGTCTTCCGTGGTGGGGTACAGGGACTGGGTACAACCATCGGTGGGGGGGGGGCAAGCGGCCCGGGGGATGGTGGAAAGAAGAGTGACAGGAGGAGGGAGGTAAGGAGGGAGGGAAGACGCCTGTCAAGAAGGAGATTGGATTGGGAGCCTTGGGCCATGATAGTGACATTTTTGGTAGAAATTCATTATGCACCTAGATGATGGGAAATATGCTAAGAGAACTTCCCATGTGGTTCCACTATGGAGAGGAAGAGAAAGGGGAGAGGATACCAATCATATGAGGAATCCATATATCCGGAGAGCGGACAGTAAAGAGGGTGTCAGTAATGGTTTGCCTGGAGGAAGCATTGACGTAGATGTCAGCGATGGGCGGTTCTGGGTTGGAGATCAGGAGTGCCTTCTTAAACTTTTTCCTTCCAAACTTAGATGGAGGGGTAGGAAAGGCAATAGAGTAGCAATTGGAATAAATGGGGGAGATGGAGAGCACCATGGTTACAAGGCGTGGGGGTGGAGATTGCACAGTGCAAGTGGGACTCACCAGGTAGCCTAGCAGCCGTCCGGTGACAGAGAGTCACAGGCAACTAGAGGAACAGTACCACAAGGGGAATGAGGAAAAACGAGGGCCTCATTACAAGGGAGCAAGACGGGAACACACAAGTGGGGGCAAGCTGCCAGTAACGAGAGCACCAGACCAGATAATCGAGATAAAATACAAGAAAAAGTACAAAAGGCCTAACAATTGAATGGCAATTTCAGATATATGATGGGATGTGGCATTTATAACGCGCTTGTACACAAGTGTTAATAGGTGGGACAATACAAGGAGAGGGAAACAAAGGAAAGACAAAATAACGATCTTACTAGGCCTTTTGTCATTCAGATCGCGCAAGTGGGGGAAAGGGGAAGGGGAGAAGTGCCAGGGGGGCGGGGAAGGGGGAAGTGCAGTTAACTCACAAGTGCAGCCAATGGGTGGCTCATAGGTGCAGAGAGAAGGGACTGTAGGGTTGCAGATACAGTCCCTTAAGTGCTCGGGAGCCTGGAAGCAGTGCACCTGGACATGCAGGAGCCTGGCAAGATTTCAGAGGGTGACCAGGTGACCAGTGTGCTGAGCAGCCAGGTGCATCAGCAGGGGAGAGGAAGAGAGAAAGCGGAAGCGAAAAGGAAGCTATTGAGTTGCTTCCGGAACTGGAGGTGGTTTTGCTCAAGTTTGAGAGGGGCAAGGAGACTGTTCCAGAGGAAGGCCCCAGCCAAGGACATTGATCTGCCCCCAACTCTCTGCTTGGAGATACGGTTGAGCCTCAGAGAGTTGAAGGTGGATGACCTGAGAGCTCGAGAAGGAAGATGTTTTGGAAGAGAAAGTTGGAGGTAGAGCGGTCAAAGGCCCCAGAACGAGGTCTTGAAGTTGATCCTTGCAGCCACAGGGCGCCAGTGAAGAGATTTCAGAGCTGAAGAGATATGATCCCTGGGCTTGAGGCCGAGGATAAGTCTTGCAGTTCTGTTCTGGATGAGTTGTAAAGGTCGAAGCGTAGAGGCAGGAAGATTTAGAAAGCGGCTGTTGCAATAGTCCAACCTAGTGTCACGATCCCAGTGAGAACACAAAGCATATGCATTAGGACACAAGGCAGTGTAGGAAGAGGCTGGACATGCAGTGTGGTTGGCTGGCGCAGGCGTTTATTAGGAGCTGCTTTGACCCACACCAACATGGCCGCCAAGACAGAACCTGTTGTGGAACTCAAGATGGCCCCTGGCAGACCCGACGACCTGACATCTCTGGTGGTCTAGTGTTGACAGGGTGCAGCCCGAGGCTATAAAACCACACCCCGGACCACACCCTATGCTTAGCATTGCTTCTGCTACCTGCCAGAGCAGTGTAATGCTTACCGCGCCTGTTTTCACGTGCACGGAGACTGTAGCTTACTGGTGCATGCCCAAACGTACCTGCAGCCATACTTACCTGAAGACTTCATTGTCTGAGCTCTGCATCAGCCTCCATCTTGATACTCACTTGGAACCGTTGCCGATCGAGGTCCGCAGCAATCGCAGCTCTGGAAACAGAAAACTACAGTCAGTCTCAAATTTACTGACAATTCCCACCCGAGTTTTCTATTTAGAACAAACTTACCTGAAGAAGCGATCAGCCGCTTCACTTATTTGCGCTGCGGCCAATCTAGAACAGCATTTCGCGAGACCCGCACCTGTGGAAAGGAAGAGGGCAAGAGACTTGTTAAAGCTCACCGCACCACCAGACAAGAACAAACAATACGAAACAAGTTGCGCTCCGCGCCTCAAGCTGCTAAAAACTCCAGGAAGACATGGCCGTGCTGTACACAGACTTGCCTCCATACCTTCAGCATCCAGTGTGTCGCAGCTGGCCTGGACTACTACTCGCAGTGAAGCAACTGGAGTCGGATGCTTACCTGACACCCTCAGCCCACCTTCTTCACCTAAACACGGTGAGCACAACCGCTTGCGCCTCAGCCAGCATACCTAAGGGAGATATAAGGTGGAGGTGGGGGGGAAAGATGGGACACACATATTGATTCCTGGACTTACTTACCCATAGGTCTTCATCCAGACCCCCTAGCACATCTTACCAGAGGCTCTGAGTTCTACCGGGTCCCTCCCAACCTCACTGTTTGCTCACTGGGGCTTTAGCTCTTCAGCAGACCAGTGGGGGGTGGAGGGGGGAGTGGCCTGGGTATCCACCATAGCCAGATTATCCAGTGGGGGCAACGCTTCGGAACATTCCCGACCAGGCACTCCTGCAGGGCACCAGAGAGAAGTGTTGCACCTAAGGCAGACCAGAGCTCTGGAGACGGTGAGCTTCTGGGGGAAAGTGAGAAAGGGAAGAATACCTCTGAGGAGGTGCAGCTGACAGACTGACTTCTTAGAGACGTCAGAGATGTGAGGAGAGAAGGAGATGGTGGAGTCGAAGATGACACCAAGGTTCTTTGCCTCACAGGAAGGAGCAGGAAGAGGGCTCGAAGTGGCCGGCAAGAGAGAGTGAGGAAAGGAGGGAGCGGGTGTCCCAATGAGGAGGAGCTCAGTCTTGCTGGCATTAATGCAGAGAAAATGGGCAGCACACCATTTCTGAATTGCGGCCAGACAGTCTAGTATAAGAAAAGAAGCGGAGGTGGCTTAGGGGAGCCTGAAAGAGAGCAGAGTTTCCTCTGCATAACATTGAAAATTGAAGCAGAAAGTAGCGATGCAGTGGGCAAGAGGTGCCAGGTAGTGCTTGAAGAACCAGGGAGAGAGGTTGGATCTCTGAGGAACAACACAAGTAGAGATAGAAGAGAGGAAAGACCCCAGTTGGACCTGAGAGGGTCGGTCGATGAGAAAGGAGGTTAACCTGTCCAGGGCCTGATCAGTAATACCAAGATTGTCACAGAGATGATTGAGCAGGATGACATGATTGACCGTGTCAAAAGCAGAGGATAGATCGAGGAGAATGAGGACAGAAGGGAGATTATAGTCAAGATTGGAGAGCAAGTCTTCACAGGTGTTCAGGAGAGCAGTTTCCGTGCTTCTGGCAGCTCTGAAGCCAGACTGGTGGTCATGGAGGCAACCAACAGATTCAGTATGTAGATTAAGCTGGGAGATGGCCAGCTTTTCCAAGAGTTTGCCCAGGAAAGGAGTGATGGATAACAGGCGATAGTTAGCCGGAGAGGAAGGATCGGCTGAGGGCTTCTTTAGAAGGGGGATGCACAAGAAAGTGCTTAAGGGGGAGGGAAAAGTTCCCGTGGCAAAGGAGTGAATGCAGAAGTCGGCCAAGGCTGGAGCAAGGGTGTCGATGCGGTCCTGGATTGTTCTGAATGAGCAGGCGAGAGCCTGCTTTGACGAGACTTTCATACATCAGACTTGTCTAGAAACATCGTCATGGGTGAACAGGGGAAAAGAGGAGGAGAGACGGCATCGGACAGGCCAGGACTGGTAGAGGAGGTAGAGGATGAGGGGGTGTACAGGATATCCTGAATTTTAGTAGTGAAATGAGGCCAAGGCCATGCAGAGGGCCTTTGAGGGAACAGGAGAGGTAGAGACTGCAGCAGGATTGGCCTTCTCATGCAGATTTTGAAAAGTTCAGCTGAGTTGTTAGATGCCGCAGAGAGGTGGGCTTAGATGTAGGCTCTCTCCTTAGAGGGGACAGAGTCTATACTGCCTTTGGAGCAGATGGCAGGCCAGTTTGTCAGGGGGTGCACCCAATGCCCTCCCCTTCCTCTCTGCCGCCCTACACTTGCGTTTAAGGGCGGCGAGGTCAGAATCGTATCAAGAGTTGCACTTGGATTTGGGCTTCAAGCGGATCCTTATGACGGGGCAAGGACATCCAGAGTGTAAGAGATAGAGAGATGAAGGTTAGAGAGGGCTGTGTCAGGGTGCGAGTTAGCGAAAGGTGCAGGAGGAGAGGAGAAAGTAGCAGCAAAAGCCTCAACTGACACACGCTTCATGGGTCGGATGACAGAGAAGGTAGGTGGCAGTGCTGGAGTCAGCTGACCTGCGGGAAAGAGAGGTGGGGAGAAAGTGATCACTCCAAGAGAAAGGAGTGGTGAGAGGGTTATAGAAGGGAGGTCTGAGATTAGAACATCCAGGGTGTGCCCTGCAGAGGGAAGAATGGAGAGAGGGGGAGAGAGAATCACAGGTTGTGAAAGAGTCCTGAAGAAGGGCTGGTAGCATGCAGGTGGATGTTCAAGTCTGCGGAGGAGAAGTTGAGAGGTAGAGGCAACGAGTGAGGAGGAGAGTTCAGCCCACACGGAGAGGAAGAGGGCAACCTGGCCAGGCGGTCTTTAGATGGTGGCCACAGTGTGTGAGAGGCCAGGAGAGATAGAGAGCCTGCAGACCAGGCATTCAAAGGAGGAGTAGTACTGCATTAGAATGATAGAAGCAGAGATCCACTCTTGGAAAATCAAGGCTCCACCTCCACCGGGATGGTTGATTCTGGGTTCTGAGAGGATCTTGTAGCCATCGGGAAGGAGAGTGTCGAAACTCGTAAAGCAGGCCGTGAACCAAGTCTCGGCGAGACGGAGTACATCCAAATCCAGCTCCTTCAGGAGACGACAGATGTCAGAGTGTTTGACAGCTGAACGAGAGTTGAGAGTAGCGATGTGGAGCAGGTTGCCACATTTGATGGACTTCCGGGGTGGGGTACAGGCCAGAGGTACACCCTGGAGAAGTGTTGGAGGTGCCCGAGGATGGGCAGAGGAGGAAGGAAGAGAAGGAAGGCTAGTCAGAGAGGGAGAAGAGAGTGCCAGAGGGGTGGTGGAGGAGAGAGGCAACAGGGTGGCCAGAGAAGCAGCAGGGGTGCCGAAGAAGTGGCAGAGGAAGGAGGCGGCAGAGGAGACCGAGCGGGGTAAGGAGGGATAGCGGGAGAGGAAAGGAAGTTGATGAGGCGTGGGAAGCATCTATCAAAGAGGAGGAGATTGGCCTTAGGGCCCTGGACCAAAACGGTGCCATTTAAGTAGACATTAATGATGGTGTTAGAGGAGTGGAAGGGGCTAGGAGGGCCTCCCACCGGGTGCCACCATTAATGGGAGAAGAGGTAAAAGGAGAGAGAACAGAGACCATATGGGGGTTCAATAGGCCTGAATAGTGAACAACAAAGAGTATGTCGGTAAGGGTCTGTCTGGAGGAAGCACTGGTATAGTTATCAGCGATGGGGAGGTCTGATTTGGAGACCAGGATGTCCCTTTTGAGCTTCTTCTTGCCAGACTTATTGAGAGGGATAGGATAGCCGATAGAAAAGCAGTTAGAAAAGGTAGATGAGACAGAGAGCACCATAGGGGGAGCGGGGAGGAAAGAGGGGGCCTGGGGGTAGGTAGAGGGGAGTCCAGGCTGGGGAGGCGGGAGGGGAAGTCGTGCAGGGGGGGGGGGGGCAGACAGGAGGGGGAGGCACAGGGGGGACACAAAAGGGAGGGGGGCACATCAAAGAACAATAACGGACCTACAAATCAGATACAGTACAGAACCATCATAAAGAAAAGAGCACAAAAGGAAAACTAGAAGTAGAAAATGCAGATGCAGTTCAGAACCAAGGCAAAGCACAACAGGGAACCTGGAAGTAAGAAAGCAGATGCAATACAGGACCAAAAGCAAAACACAGATGTCGGCAGGGAACCTAGAAGTGAAGAAGCAGGCAATTGCAATGTGGTGCCACAAACCGTGGATAGCAACATAGTATCAAGAACCATAGCGAGCAAACACAAAATCAGTACAGTCAACAAGGCACAGAACACAACAGGAACCTAGAAGAAGAATGCAAGCAATGCAAAGTAATGCCAGAAAAACAGTGGAGCACGAGACGGTGTCGGAATAGTACACAATAGATCGAAGAGGGAAGGGCTGAGATGTCAGAGGAAGGAAGGGAAACGCAGAAGGGGAGTGGATGGAAAAGAATGCAGGGACCTACGATGCGAGGCAGCGCACACGGCTAGAGAAGCAAGGGAGCGAACGCGGCCAAGTTGTGCGCGCCAAGTTGTGGGCTAAGTATTTGAGTACAGCACAATACAACTCACCCAGATTCGACTTACCTGATCAGTCGCAGCAGGTCGACGGCGGCAGGCTAGCAGGCTAGGTGCTACTACGGCGGACGCCACCAGAAACCACTGGAGCTGGTCCTTGGCTGAGGGGGCTGCCACGGCAAGGGTTGCTTTGGGTGGCTAATTTAAAGGGCCCGCCAACCAATGCATACAGCTGGAACTAGAATTGTGTTACACACTTAATAATTAGGCCCTGCATATTGAGAAGCCCGATGAAAAGGAGAAGGGATTAGAAATAATGATACAACATGTAAGTAGAGCAAGCAGGTTTTAAGCACCACCAGATTCAGTTATTCAACAGAATTTAAATGCAGCATAAAGGCAGAATGGGACACATTTAGATTCGATATTCCAGCAGTTAGAGAAATAGAGCAATTGAGTAGAACATAACGCTACTCAGCAGTCCAAAGTAGGTGTGGGACATCAAAGGGAGGTAAATGGTGAGAGCGGCCTCCAGATCAAAAGCTGTGAAACCTTGTGGGGACGAAACTCTAATCCGTCATAGTTCAGGCAAGTCACACAAGGCGATGAAGGCGGATCCACACAGATCGGAGACTGAGTAAGTCCAGTAGCTGCTTAGACTGTTGCGGGGAGAGAAGATTTCTGGTGCAGTTCAAAGGTAGGGGCCAGATAGTGTGCTCAACAAAGGATGAGCGTGGTCAAGCAAAGGGACTACTCACACACTGTGAATCATACAGCAAGATAGTGGAAGAAGGGTGGTGTGATGTGAGCGAGTGCTGCAAGATGAGGTATGGGCCAGACTCGGCCACGGATACCAAACTAAGTGTGCTGTCCAGAAAAGGATTTAGGAATACAGAGCATGGAGTTGCTCTTACCTTTCAGTCCATTGAAGAAATCAAAAGTGGCAGAGCACTCTGTAAAAGCGAAGCGGCCCGGTGTCCACGGCTGGACAGGTCAGACAGGGGCCTTGGTTGTGGGCCTTGGAGCTGGGGCCTGGCGTTCACCCGATGGTCCCCGGTTGGCCCAAAGCAAGCAGGGACAGGCCAATCAGCAATCCGTGAGGCGGGTTCAGTTCAGACAGGCAAGCACATGAGTGCCTACAATGGCGGCAGCCATTTCCGAATGGTCTTGCTGCCCAAGGTGAACCACACAGCCCAAAGTGCTTACCTGCACAGTGAAGGAGGAACGTTTCCCTTGGTTGTGATCAGTGCAGGCGGATGTGGCAGATGCAAAAAAGGGGATCTAGCTGTTTTGGGGAAACCTAGGTTCCGATGGTCAGTAAATACAGTGATAGTATGTTGTGCGCCCTCAGCAGATGTCTCCAGTTCAAGAATGATTCCTTGATCAGTAATAGTTTTTTCAAAGATACTAAATTTTTTTCTTCAGCGGGGGTGAATGTACGTGAAAAATATGAAAGAGGGTGATGTTCTTTAGTTGGGGGATTTGTTTGAGAAAGCACAGCACCCAAAGAATAATTGGAAGCGTCAGTCTCCAGTGTATAAGGCACAGAAGCATTGGGCAGTTTGAGTACTGGAGCCATCGTGAATCTATTGTTTAGAGATTGAAAGGCTTGGTCCGTCTCCATAGTCCATTCATAATTTAGTAGTTTAGTGAGGGCTGAGAGGATCTCAGAATAGTTGGGTATGAAACTTCAGTAAAATTTGCAAAGCCTAGGAATCTCTGTAGGTCTTTAATGGAAGGAGGAGGAGGAGGAGGAGGAGGTGGAGAAGGCCAATCTAGAAGTGCTGGGCTCTGTTTTTTTTTTTTTATCCATTTCTCTGCCATCTGGGGTGAGGATGTACCCCAAATAGGTAACTTGGGTCTGATGGAAACATTTAGACAGTTTGGCATACAAGCAATGGTATTGTAGCCTTTGTGTAGTACTTCTTTGACATGAAGAACCAGAGGTGAAAAAATGAGGTTATCCTCCAAATAGACAAAAACCGACACGTCCAAAAGGTCCTGGAAAACATTGTTAAGGAAGAACTGAAAAACTGCTTCGTGGGTTTCGAGCTCAAAGAGCATGATAACATATTCAAAATGTCCAAACTTCATGCAGAAGGCGGTTTTTCCATTCTTCACCCTTTTCCACCCGCACCAAATTGTAAGCACCCTTTAAATCCAACTTAGTATGAAGAGGGCTACCTTTGACTTGATCCAGTAAGACCTGAATAAGGTGAAGTGGGTAACAAATCTTTATTGTGATGGCATTGAGTTGGCGGAGGTCTACACATGATCCAAGTTCGTTGTCTTCCTTTTTGGGGATAAAAAGGGATCCCAGCTGGGGATGTGGAATTCCTCATGAGCCCCTTCTGAAGGTTGTCATCAATATATTCCTTGAGTTTCTGGTTTTTCTGTTCGGTCAAGGCATAGATTCATAGGGTATTTTTGAATTGGGATTTATCTTCCCGCAGAGTTCCAACCGTAGGGGGACGATCGGGTAGCAACCGCACCACCCTGGCCTCATGGGAATGGGCTACCTGCTGGGGAGAAGTGATGACATCTCAGGATTCATCACATTGGTTAAAGTGGGAAATGTCTGCTTTGAAAATAAGTCCATGATTTTTGCGGTTGAAGCTACAATTGTTCTGCCTTTTAACTGGCCGGAGAGATCAACTGCAGACGAAGATCGGACACAACACAGTTTTTGAGCCCAGGGGTCAGAGTGAGTTTAGTGGGGAGAATCCCCAACAAAGGAGACGTCAACGCTGGGATACAGTTTGGGACGGTGAAGTTCGGTGGTTGCCACTGCGAAAACACTGGTTTAACCGGGCTCGAAACCGCCATAGTCGCTTTACTCCTCAAAGCATATGCATATGACATCTCCCGTGGGGGTCTTACAAAACAATTCCATAACCTCCAAAAGACTTGCAATGTAATTCCGATCTCGGTATAACTACCAGTTCACAATTGTGTGAACCTTTGTAATTTTCTTTCCCCATCTGGATTAGCCCTCGAATCCAATGAATATGGGAGTTTTTAGAAATGAAGGTGACACCGGTTTGATCATGCTTTATTAAATAAAGAAGAAAGGCGTGAAAGTAAATGGAGATGTAGTGAAGAGCCACAAGGCTGTTTTTAGAAAAAGAATATCTTGACCCCACTATAGGCTTGCCAACTTGAAAAGGTTGCTTATCTGGGTATTCAGTGATTATGTGGAATCACAAAATAACTAATCCAATTACAACAAATCCAAAATAACGAATTCCAAAAGGACGAATTTGGGATAAAAAAACAAAAAATGGGTTGGGAGTGGAAACGGGTATGATTTTGGGGGTGGGGAAAAGTATTAGGAACACGAAAAAACGGGGTGGGGGCTTTAGGGGGACCCCCCCAAAACAATGAAAAAGGAATTGGTTATTTTGGTATTAGTTGCAATTGGATTTGTTATTTTGTGATTTCACATAATCACATGTAACCTTTATCTCTGGGCATATCATGGTCTGCCTGGTTTCTTCAGTTCACTTATCGGCCAAATGCTTTTTTTTTCCCCAAGCTCCTAATCATGAAGTATTTCCCACAATGAGTTAAACATTTCACCAATGTGTTAAATTTCCCACAAAAAACAAGTTCCCAATTTAGGTCATATTTTGCACACCTAGGCTTTGGTTGCGCATTTAAACAGCCTTTTGCCAAACGTGTGCTGATTCTTATGACTCGCAATAAGTAATATGGGCCACCTAATATCCCTCTGTTTATTTTTTTACCTGATGAAATTTTGCTCTATGGGAGCTGACACTACTTTGTTTCTGCTGCAAGTTTGTGTTTTATTGTAATCTGATCACCAGGGCATTTAATCACGTACAATACTTTGTGTGGCAATTAGTAAATGTTTCCACTGGTATTCAACCCAATATTGATCACTGCTCTGTGGCTTAAGTGCACACACTCTTCAATTAATGCAGGGATGACGGCTCTTGACTTCTGGTGACCCCTGCATGGATGTAAGCTATTTTGACATACTCTTACTTATGGCGACATCCTGGCTCCACATGGACCAGCTCTTCTTCTAAAGGCAGATCATGGTTCTGATAACTTTGTATTACTACCATTGTCAACGCGACCACCAGAGGGCATGCAGCAATATGGCCACCTGATTTGAATGCTCCTGACCCCACCGGAGCATAAGTGAGGAGGAAGACCATACCCGAGCCGGCGCCGCAATCATGTGTGGGTGATCTGGATGAAGTGAGGAGCCCCCAGGCATCAAACCATACTTCTCGCTTGCCAGCATCGACTGATATGAGGTCAGACTCTAGCCGGGCATAGGAGACCTACAATCAACGTCTCCCCTAATTGCATTTTCACCCTGTGTTTTCTGTACCTAACCATATGGCACATCTCACCTACTAACAAGTTGTCTGCTAAATATATAAGTGGATTGTTTTACACCTCAGGTTATCTGTGAACATGCAACATTGAATTTTCAACACAGCTATGTGTTTGCACATTATAAATTGTCATCATGTACTGTCATGTGTATACATAAATACTTAACATTTTGCCTATGAATAATAAAAAGCTGACACTTTTCACATGAGTAAGAGTTTGGTGTTCAACAACAGCGAGTATGTTGTTGTCTACAATGTTTGCCCCAACTGTATGGGCATCCAAAAGGGTCTAAAACCAGTTTGCATTTTAATTATTTTGCATTCTTTTTGACTCATAGAGGGTAGGACAACCCACTAGTTATATCGACTGATTTCAGCGCCTGCCAGAGCCCCACCAACCCGAGGAGGCGCGAAGCGGAGGCCGGGGTGGTGTGAGCCCCAGTCTGAAACTGGGCTGTGCGCTACCAGTCTGCCCAGCCCCTACGGAAAGATGACCTTGCCGCGTGCCATATCAGTGCTATAGTGGATGATGCATACGAGCTGGAGCAGCCGCTTAGAGCTGCGGCAGAAGAGAGCCTGCGTGTCTAGTCGCCCATAACGAGAGTAGTGGTGGAGGTGCAGCGATGTGCCCCACGTACCCAGGTGTGCTTGGAGCCATAGCAGGCGCCCCTGTCCTGCCGGCGTATGTGACCTGACCGAAGCAGGGAGCGCATTCAAGCAGGGGGCATGCCGGCAGCTCTGTGATTTCTCCAGATTGCTGACTGGAGGCCAAGGCAGAAACTAAGAGGTTGGCAGGCCGGGTGGGGAGCCAGTGCTGCAGGAGTAGGAGGCCAGTAATAGAAGAAAAGAGGACACCGATCCACATCCGGGAGTGGCTAATTTTTGCAAGGTGGTGGGCTAGGAGCGCATACCCAGCAGGTCACACTCAGAGCTGACGCTCTGCACCCGAGTGCGCCGTGAGCCCGTAAAGAGAATCCCCCACCCCAGGGAGTGGCCACTGGCACCTGAGGTGAGCGGAGTGCTGGTGGTCTTCACGACCCAAAGATGGCCATAGAGGCCAGTTGGCAGAATCTGAAGAAACCTCCATCCCTTCCTCCTCACCTGTGCCTTCAGTGGAACTTTCTTCTAGATTCTTCTTTCTCCAGGGGGTCTTATGCGTGTCCCTTCCCTTCTTGTTCTTCTTTTGGCATAAGTAAGGTCTCTCTTCTCTGGATGCCACATTGTCGGTAGGAAGATCCCCAGCAACGTGGTCTCCCCGGGAGCTAGCCCCAGAAACAGGGAAAAGCCTCCTGGATGAAAAACCCTGTGAGTCCAGTAAAAGATGGCGAAGAAGATCCGGACTGGTAGTGGTGATGTCGAGTGGAGCTAGGTAGGTTTGAGTTAGAGTCCTTATGGAAGATCAACCGCATATACTGCAGGTGGTAATACAATTGCAGTCAGTAAAGATGGCAGTGAAGCTTAATAGGAAGGCTAGACAGAGCTGAAGGATCCACTAAGCAGTACAAGTGAAACTAAATTGGGCATAAAGGAAAAAAGACAGGAAGAACACCAGAGAGAACCCGGGTAAAGATAACATGTGGTGAAAAGAAACCTCCTGAGAGCCGGGATAAGAGGTGGTGCAGAGCGCACACAAAAGTAGTAGAATAATAAGGATGAAAGGGGAAAGCTGCTATGTGAAAGCACCGCAGAGAAAAGGGAGAGGAAATCACGGCAGCCCAAACTCAGCGAAAAGGAGTAACTCTGAGCAGAAGAGAGATTGCGGCAGAGAGACTCTGCGAGGAAGGTTAGAAAGCATCAGTCAACACACTGAGAGAGGGCAGAGTTTCAGGAAACAGATGCGAGCAACAAGCGTTAGTGCACGGAGAATCCAAGGTGCAATGCACTGAGATACTGTTTCTGTGGCTAGATAAGGTGGAAGGCGGCCATGTCGGAAGACAACTAGACCGTTCAATGAGAAAACGGCAACAACGTGCTGGAACACTTTAATGGCGCCTCCCCCGATCCCATATTTTCCAGGAGGGCATGACAGTATACCCCCTCTTTCTCGGAGAACCCCCTGGATTTCCCCAGTGGAGTCTATGGAATTTGTTCGATGAGTAGAGGAGGGTGAATGTTTTTTCTTGGCTCCCAACTGCTTTCGGCTTCTGAAAATCCTTTCCAATGCACCAAGTATTGCAGCACTCCTTTCCAGTATCTGGACTCCACAAGATGGGACACTTCGTATTCTTCTTCCTCTGTTGGAACTGAGATTTCTGGCTTCGGAACCTTCCGATGAAAGGGATCGGGCTTGTACGTCTTCAACAAAGACGTATGAAACACGGGGTGCATTCTCTTCATACTGAACGGAAGTCAGAGACGAAAGGCCACAGGATTAACTTGAGCTTGAATCGGGTAAGGACCAATGTACCTGGGAGAGAATTTCCCCTTCCTGATCCATCTGGGTAGAAACCTTGTGGACAGCCACACCAGAGTTCCTTTTGTCCACAAAGGGTTTGGCAGTCTTCCTGCATCTGCTCTCTTCTTGTATTCTTTCTGGCTTTCTTCAAGGGTCTCCATAGCTTGTTTGTGGGTTTCTTTGAGGTTCTCTACTAAGTGTTCTATAGAAGGTAACTTGGATGCAGTGTGCACATTAAGGGGAAGGTGACGAGGATGGTATCCATACGTGCATAAAAAGGGACTCATTCCTGTAGCAGAATGGAAAGTATTATTATAAGTAAACTCAGCCATATGAAGAAACCTGCTCCACTCGTCTTGTTTGTGGCAACAAAAATGCATCAAGTATTGTTCTACAGTAGCATTCAGCTTCTCCGTCTGCCCATTGCTTTGGGGTGGTACCCTGAAGAGAGAGCCCGCTGGATACCCATGTGTTGGCATAAAGAGGCCCAAAAGGGAGAGTTGAACTGGGATCTCCGATCAGACACAATAGTGATGGGAAGACCATGCAAACGAACGATGTATTTCAAAAACACTGAAGCTGTATATGGTGCAGAGGGCAGCCCGGGAAACGGGGATAAATGGGCTAACTTGGAGAGGGAGTCGACTGTAACCATTATGGCTGTGAATCCGGCAGACTTTGGAAGATCCACAATAAAGTCAGTGGAGACGTGAGTCCACGGTCTAGAAGGGATACCTTCTTGCTGTAATAACCCGATTGGTTTGGAGGACATGTTTACCCAAGGTCGTGACACCAGGCAATGGCCTGGTCCTGCAGATTCTTCGTGGGTAGATATAGCATGCACCTTAAAATAGAGACCTATCTCGAGTAGAGAATCCTTGTGTGCGGTGGGTAGGACGTACTCCTGCATGGATGTCTTGTAGGAACAGGTTGACTGCTGCTATGATCGCTTTGCCTGCCCGCAGAAGTTCGCCTCTGTGTTGGACTTCGGACGTCTCATCGATACTGTGGGATAGGGCGTCTGCTAGGGTGTTCTCTTTCACAGGTATGTAAGTAAGTATGAAATCGAATTGGGAAACATAATAAGCCCAGTAAGCATGTCATGCGTTCATATACTCCATCTGTTGGAGTATACGAAGGTTTTGGTGATTGGTTTGTAAGGGGATTCAATTCAACACTACAGCTAAGTCAACGCCTAATCTATAATACTGAATGAAAACCCTTATTGATATATCTTTAGGTCCAGTTCATGCGTTCTGGATGACTACCCCTATATAACACCCCTCTCTTGGAATCCCCCTGACCCCCCTGAGCCAAGAAGTAGTTCTGTTTTGCAAGTTTAAAAGGTTTATTTGATAATTTAAACAATAGATATATATCACCCTTTATAGTAAATTAATAATTGAATATCACACTTAATCTGATATGATAAAGATCAACAACGGAGAATCTGGCACTAACACGCTTCTCTATAATCAATAAGGAGTTGACATGAAATGGATAAGGTAGCACACTGGTAAATAGGTACAGAAGTATAACGTGGTAGAGAATGCTTTATAAGGTTCAAGGAAATGCAAGGTTGAATGAATGAAATGCAGTATAGAAAACAACTTGATATGATTTCAGCAAAACAATGTAATCACTTTTCTCTGGCAATCCCCTCCCCCCTTTTATGCAATGCAAGGAAATGGAAGGAAAACACACAGTTCTCAGAAATGCAATCAAATGTGATTCAGTTCACCCCAGCAAGCTTAGACTACAGAAGTTTGAAAACACAGGCCCAAATTGCTTTGATATGTGCTGGCAATGAATTGAAAAGTATGCTAAAATACTTTTAATTCCCTTTCAGAGGTTCAGGGTGATTGGTATCTAGTTAATATTAGTCCAGGCTCACACTAGCAATGATGCAGGGATAGTTAGCAGGTTAAACGAATTTCTGGCAAATGGAAGGCAAGCAGCAGCAGTTTTTACATGTGAAGAAATTTGCAAATCGCGGTAAAATTCGCGGATGCGCCGAGCGCTATTACAGAGGAACCACAAGGACTATCTCTATCGTTTTGGGGTCCTAGGAAAGCCTAGGATCTCAGCTTCCGAATAAAAGTTACTGCAAGTCTCTAGCACAAACGGTTGCGGAGATATGAGCGATTGAATAAAGGTCGTTTTTCAGATTTGAAATTTTAAACGCACACTTTTTCAGCTTTAAAAATGATGGCAGGATAACACAATTGCTAAGCTGCAGTTCTACTTAGGTTAAAAATGGATTGAATTATATTATTTTAACTAGGAGATTGGTTCTGCACAGTTTTCTAGGTACTCACACTATATTCTTGAGTGAAATGGGCCTCATCACGGATCTGGTCAGGGTTTTAAATTCGCCTCTGGTCTCTGCACTTCACAGTGATCTGGGTCAGCTCTCTCTGGTTCTCTGGTCTGGGTCTCTAGTTCTGGATAGATTGAAGTCTCTAGTTTGGCTCTCTGGAGGTTTGATGGAGGTAAGTATGGATTTTTCCGGCAGAGCGTCCCGCTGCAGATGGAATTGAAAAGTCCCTATCTGTCCTGTCTGTCTGCTTTTATGTGTTTAGAATGTGGGTGTGTTCTAGCATCACTGACCCTACCTCTCTCTCAGCTTCTAATTGGTCAAACTTCCATTTATCATTTGATTGGGGGAGCTAGGTTGGGTCAGAGTGATGTCATTTTACAGCCTGCAGAAAGTCCACTCCTCCTGTCAACTTACACACAAATCTAGATTTGAAACAAATACATGTTTGCAGAGGTACATATTGTTTTAAAATCATATGCACCCATCATGCATTACAGGAGGTATACCCTGTTCAAACTCTGCTCTTCCTGGGAGCTTGCATCCAGAACTGGCACATATTTCACTTTTTAACTGATTTTGCAATTTCTGACATTGACCCAACTTTACATACATGTGCGCAGGGAGTACGGACATTAACTGATGAAGTTTCAGATTTTTAACATGCATACATTTAGAGTTATCCCCACTTTTCCGCTGACACCCCCCTGAACATACCACCGGTTCTAAAAACCTCTTAAACTGTGGGCAGAAAAATCACAAGAATTATGGTATCATTTATAAAATTTTCACATGTCCGCTCTATGAGTTATTCATCTTTTTAAAGTTATGTTCTGGCTCCAAAGGGGTGTGGTTTACCCTCAGCACAAGGTTGAATTTCTGGTTTTTCCAGTTCTGCCAAGCCAGCTTGCTCTCACAGGCAGTGCCCCTCCCCTTTCCTCAGGAGGAAGCCACTTTTTACGACCATTTACGACTCCTGCCAATAAAACCTTTGCCTGAGCCAGGACAGGGCTTTGTTCACTTTCCTGCAGAGCACAGGTAATTCAATTATCAGATAGATGGCATATCCTTAGTGTGAGCAGCAAAAGGGCAGCTAGGCCTGGGAACACAGCTGTGACTCAAGTTTCACTCCTGATGGGGGTAGTTGCCAGGCAGAATTCAGTTCCTTAAGCCAGGTTTCAGATAAAATGTCAGTTTTTGTTCCCCAGTTCCTGCATTCAAATAAAACTAAACATTTTTACATATGCAGCTAGAATGCTGATTCTAAGTGCAAAACTATGACATTTCAACAGTTACAAAGGCATGTGACACCAAACATAGGTCACTCATTTAATCTAAACATTTTCGATTTTAGTGTCTTTAAATCCAGTGCAACTTAAACTGCTGACTCCATAGCTCAGCCAGTTTTGTTATAAGCATTGTTCTGGGCTCTTCATTTCCCAGATTTTGTAGGCACACAAAACTCCATTCTACCAAATGTCTGCTGGTGTTCAGTGAATATTTTGCACATATTGCAATGTTTGAAATAGGCACTTTGGCTTGCCTTCAGAGAAACACAGGGTGGTTTTAAACTGCCGGCTTTTGGATAGTGGTGAGTACTGGTACTGCACCCATTTTTGGGATTTAAGAAAATGAATTCCCAACAATTCTAGGTTGCATTTGGCAATCAGCATTGCCATTCCCCATGGTTTCAGACTACTGTGCGGGTAGTCCAATGGTGGTTTTAAAGCGCTTTGAAGCTAACCGGCGCTACTGTTTTTCCTTTGGCAACCCATTTCCCTCATGGCAACCCGGCCTTTCATTCTCGCACTGGTGGGTGGCAAGTGAGGCAACCATTTTGGTGTGCGCACAACTGCGCAGCTTTCCTGGATTTCGGCGCACATGTGGGTTTTCCGCCATCTTGAATTTTCTAAGCCCACAGCACCAAATGTTGTGGCATGATAGCTTAAACGTGGGTCAGGACACCCAACAGGTTCTGACTACAAAGTGGTGAACAGCTCCTTGGAGAAGTTAAACTCCTGTTTTCGGCGGAAGGTGGGTGGGGGGGGGAGTTGAGCAGCTGGAAAGGGGGCAAACCATATGGCAGTGGCAGAGATCTATTGTTGGCAGATTCTCAAGATACAAGGGCAAAGCAGAGGACTTGTCACGAGCATAGCTGAGACAGGGCCTGGAGAACAAGGCTCATGCATGCAGGTCTTCCAAGATCTGTCCAACCTGGCAGTGTCCAGTAGGAGAGACTGTCGGCTGCTCACAAAGTGACTTACAGAAAAAGGCATCGGGTACCGATGGGCTGACCCCTTTGCTCTGCAAATTGAGGTGGATGCAATAGATTATCGGATAACATCAGCAGAGGAAGCGGACAAGCCATGTATCACTTGATGTCATACCCGGCTGTGGGTGAAGAGCGACAGGTGAGTCTGACTTGTGCCATGGAGCAGCCAGCTCTGTTTGCAGCCCCTCACCCCACCTGAAGGAGGAGAGGGCGGACTGGGCGGAAATATATGCTGCTGAATTGGCCATCCCACAGAAGAACCTAGGACAGCCTCTGTCCTAGCACTGAGTGTCGTTTAGCTCGGCGTGTGCTGAGGTTGACTCTTGGGTATGGGGGAGGGGTCAAGGGGCTCCCATTTTGAGGCTTGTGGAGGGACAGCTCCTGCGTGAACCTGGTGGCCCCCAGTGGAAAGGAGGGTGTCTCTACGTCGGTTTCTCTCTTGCGTTGCGAGTGGCAGTTGAAGATGCTGTTTTTGTGCCAGTTGAACAGTTATGGGGAAGCACACGTTGCCCAAAAGGGTGGGGATGTGTGTTGTGATATGGCACTGCTTGATGTGCGAGCGAGGCTTGCGGATCACAGAGTTATGACTTTACGAATACAAGGGGGGGCAGGATGATGGGCCTAAGAAGGGGGGGTGTGCCTAAGGGTAGGCACCGACCATGTGCAGGGGCTAAATTCCACCACTAAGAGGTCCCTACTGGTGCACAAGTTCCTTAATTCAGCGCTTGATGTGCTTTTTGTCCAGGATACCCGATTGGTAGCTGGTGACCAGACAGCTTCAAGGTGCAGGGATGGGGCAGGTTTGCTTGGCTTCTGGGAGTTGGGGGAGGTATGGATGCATAAGCAACAAGGTTGACAGGGTGTGTCATTGATTAAGTTGTTCGAGGGGTGCCTGCATGTTGTACAGGGCTCCTTGGATGGGATGCAGGTGGTGTTGGGGACACTATATCCTCCTAACTAGGGCCAGACCCAGTTTACTACGAAGGCCCTTGATGTGGTGTTGGCTCTGTCTGGTGATCTCTTTGTAATGGGCGATTTCAACGCCTGGTGTGAGGGGTCAGTAATGCGATGCAGACCACTGCTCATGTTTTTATCACAGCAGCATTCTGAATCTTCTGCAATTTTTGAACATCTGCCTCCCTGCCTCCCACCCCTCCCCCACTAGAAGAGTTACAATAATCTACTCACGGCTCTGACCAACATTGTGTGGTTTTCTTCAGAGACCAGGGGAGCCACTTGCCGTAGCACTTTCAGATGATAATTTATACCTTTCACAATTGCATCCATATGTGCACCACTATCCAGACTAGCTTCCAAGTAAGTGCCCAAGGTATTCACCTTGTGTACTACTGGGATCTGACAGCCGCCAACCAAAAAGCTGATTTAGAAAAGACTCAGCTTCTCTGGCTTGTCTAGGGCCATATAGCATTAGGTCTGTCTTGGTAGCGTTAAGGCATAGCCAATTTGCCGACATCCACCTCTTAACCACCTGGTAGACTGAGTCCAATGTCTGCTGGTCTTTTTCATGATCCCCTCAGATCTCCAGTGCCATAGGACGATGAACTGGGAATTGGGCGCAATAGAAATGCAGGACCACTGCGCTTGTTAGTTAGAATGTTGTACATTCTGCTGCGTCTGGAAACGGTCTCCTACGGAAGTGCCCCAATGTCCTTGTTTAATAGGCAAATGGATTTGAGACCAACCAGGTTTGTGCTGAATACTCGAGAAATGGTCTCTTGTATCATTGTGATTGAATCCTCTGTTAGTCATGCTCTAGAAAACATATATTCGGTTTCCAAATTTTATTGTGATTTGCTGACATGGGTTTCGACCTTCCAGGCCATTTTCAAGGCTAATCAGTTTAGACAATTTACAATTATGAATCACCCATAGGTGTGATGTGTCAGTAGTGCATCATGCCAAGATGGTTACAAAGTTAACATGGCATAACATGGAAATAGTGTGTGTGTTGCAGGGTTGCAAGGAGGGACACACCAAACAACCCAACCGGGAGAGAGGAAGAGGGGAGAAGGGGAAAATATTTGGCAATTCATTTTGTGCTTGGGTAGCAACTTGGAAAGTTGGACATGGAGATATTACCCATGAGATCTGGTATGCTCCTGTAGCTTGTTATGCGGTGGATGGGGGAGGCCCCAATATACAGTTATGGTGGGTAATCCACGGAGTGAGCCTGTAACCAATAACCATGAACGGTGGTTGGAATAGGATGCCAATGTAACGTGGCAGTTTTTATTATGACCTGGGTTTGACAGTAGTAAGTTCAACATTGGAAGGAGTGAAGTAAAGTGCCAGTGGGGTCTCACGAGAGTCTGTGTGACGTGAAGGTTGTGTAGAAGGGATTGGGAGGGACTAGTCCTTATTAGACTTATGTGATAACATGGGTGTGGCTGCCAATCTTGGCCAAAACTAGTTTGAGCACAAGCCAGGCCCGGATTAATGACCCTAGTCCCTTATGCAACCATATGATTAGAGCTACGTAAGCCAATGTGTGCTATTGTGACCCTGCTTAAAGGCATCCTGGACGTGGAGGAAAGAGAATTATATATATTCCAATTGAGCAAATTGTGGCCAAGCAGCGTGCATAAACAATATTAAGTGAAACTGAAATAAGCGTCTGCTAGACATGCAAGGGTGTGTAGTCTGTGTAATGCCAGTGAAGGTTTAAATAAACTCTGGATCGTGCGCAAGAGGCAGCCCTAGCCAGCAACAATGTGAAAATAAGAACGCAGCAGCCGTGACGGATGAGTGCCTGGAGCATGGGCGTAATTTTAGGGGGGTGCGGGGGGGACAGGGGTGTTTGTCTCACCCAACTTCATGGCACACCATTTTGTCCCCATTCATTTGGCTGGGGCACCTTTTCTTTAGATGTCATATCCCCCCCCCCCACCCCCCACCCCCAGCATGTTCAGGAAAGTTACTCCACTGGCCTGGAGACTGTGAAGGAAGGCTTCCGCAAGTGCATGGGAACCACGTTCTGCACAGACAACATGTTCATTTTTAAAAGGGGGTAAGCGAGAGCACCCGTTCATAAGAACTATGGTTGTGCTTGTTTCTCATTACCCCTGAGCCACGTGAGCTTTGTGGCATAAGTGAAAATAAATGAAGGACACGCCGTCCAAAGTAAGTTGCTACGTTTACATGTAGAGCTAATAACAATTACAGGGCAGACGCCCTTACCTGTTTGCAATGTCTGTCCTGGTCACTTGCATTGGATACAGTGTCGGTGGCCATTTTGAAACTTCTTTAAATAGCCTGACGTATCTCCATGTGTAACGCTGCTGGCTGTTTATAGGTCAGCACGAGGGGGTCATGGGATTGGTTGTCAAATCCCCATAAAATCACTGCGTGTAGGTAGCCTGTTTTGCGTAGGCGGGGCGTTGCTATGGTCCATTTCTCAGATGGGAACTAGACCCCATGCTCTACAAGATCCTGCTTGTGGATTAGTCATCAGAGTACTCTACCATGGACGGGAGACGCGAGGAGTTGAACTCGCATGCGCTTACAGACACGCAGAGGAGGCGGACCCAGGCAGGGCGGAGCGGTGACTGGGAGGAGGGTGCTGGGCTCGAGGAGGTGGAGCGGGCTCTCGAGGCAGATACAAGGAGTGAGTGTGCTTGGAGGAGGCGGTAAGAATGGGTAAGGGGAAAGGGAAGGTTGGAAAGAAGGGAGGGGTGGAGGAGGAGGCGAAGAGGGAGAGAACGCCGACTGTGAAGTCTACACCTGTGGAGGGGGGGAAAGGGGAAAGGGAAGAGCGCCATCGTAGCAGGTCTCCACGGAGAGATGATGGAGGGGGGCTGGACCAGGGCCACTCTGGAACGGTGACTCAGGAAAAGCGCGTTTTGAAAGGGCTGGAAGCCTCAGAGAGCGGTGGGTCTGGGGAGGAGAAGATGCAGGGTGACAGTGTGTGGAAGGTGGTGTTGAAGCCTGAGAGTCGAGAGAAGACGTTTCTGGGGGTGAATCCTTTGGAAATTGCTAGATGGGTGAAGGCGGCTGTGGGGGATGTTACTCGGGTGCTAGTGATGGCTGGGGGACGGTTGTTGGCGGAGGGGACGGATTCTGGTAGCAAGGCTAAGATTCTGGAGGTGCGTTGTCTGGGTAGGCATGTGGTGCGAGTGTTTGATCAAAGTGGTGTGTCGTGTAAGGGGGTGCTGTGTGGAGTGCCGGTGTCTGTGAATATGTCTGAGGTGGAGGAGCAGCTGGTGGATGTGGGGGTGGTGGAGGCCCGGAGGTTGGGGAGGAGAGATGCACATGGGGATGTGGTGTCTACGACTGTGGCAGTGAGGTTTGCCAGGACAAAGTGTCCAGAGGTGGTGGAGTTGGGATACCGGAGGTTCCGTGTGAAAGTTTATGTAGCGTTGCCTTTGAGATGTTATAAGTGTCAGCAGTTTGGACATTTGGCGAGAGTATGCAGGAATGAGGGACACTGTGGGAGGTGTGGTGGAGATCACGATATTAAGGAATGCAAGGTGGAGACCCCGGAGAAGTGTGTGAATTGTGGGGGGGGCATTCTACCGTGTTTAGGGGGTGTGAGAGTCGCAGGGTGGCGAGAGAGGTAGTGCAGGTGAGGACGGCGGAAGGTTTGTCTTATGCGGAGGCTGTAGCAAAGGTGAAACCGGTACAGGTAGTGAGTGAGGTGAGTGCGAAAGAGCCGGTGGTGGATGAGGCTGTGGGAAGGAAGAAAGTGGTGGGTGAGGTGAAAGGCGTAGAAATGGTGGTTGTCCCGAAAACTGAGTTTATGTGCTTCATAGTGAGTGTGCTGGAGCTGGTTCAGGGGAATTTGTCTGTCAGTGTGTCGGATCTTACGAAAGGAGTGGTGGAAGAGGGGAGGAGGTTTTTGAGTGTTGTGGATGTGGTGGAACAGGATGTGTTTAGGATGGTTGCTAAAGTGCGGAAGCAGAGTGGGGTGTCGGCATGAGGATTTTCCAGTGGAATGCGAGGAGTTTGTTGAGGAATGGACAGGAGTTGAAAGCGGTGTTGTGTGGGGAATTGAATGTTGACGTGGTTTGTATTCAGGAGACGTGGTTAAGGGGTGATCTGAGGTTTGTGATTCCGGGTTTTGAGTTGTTTCGTAAGGATAGGTTGGAGGAGAGAGGGGGGGGTGTGGCTCTAGCAGTTCGGAAGGGGTTGGTTGCAAGGGAGATTGTGGTGGATGGAGCAGTGGAGGCGATTGGGGCGGGGATTCGGATAGGGGGATCGGAAGTATTGGTGTTGAATTATTATAATCCGTGTGAGGTGGTGGAAGTGGGTGTGCTGTCTGGAGTGATAAGGGAACATGTGGGACCTTGTGTTTTGTGTGGCGGTTTTAACAGTGCCAACACGTTATGGGGTAGTGATCGGACAGATGCGAATGGGGAACTGTTGGAGGACATGGCGGATGAATTGAGTCTGGTATTGCTGAACGATGGTTCGGGTATGCGGTTGGATGTGAGGACTGGGAAGTTGTCGTGTTTGGATGTGACCTGGGTGTCTACTGCGATTGCGGGAGAATGTGATTGGGAGGTGCGTGAGGATGGGGACATGGGGAGCGACCATTCTGCTATTTTGGTGACTGTGAGGGGTGAGGTAGGGATCAGGCCACGTATGTCTGGGAGTCGGTTGAATTTTAGGAAGACTGATTGGGAGGTGTATAAGGGAGTGTGTCGGGAATTGATTGTTCCTCTGGGAAGGGATGGGGGGTGGATGAAGGGAATGAACATCTGGTGCAGGGAATGAGAGCAGCGTCTGTGGCAGCAATTCCGGAGATTGAGAAGGGGAAGGGTGGGAAGGTCGAGGTTCCTTGGTGGTCGGTGGAATGTTCAAGAGCAGTGGCGACGCGGAAGAAAGCTAAGGCTAAGGCGGTGAGATCGGGAATGTTGGTGGATCTGGTGGCATATAAGAAGGCTAAGGCGGTGGTGCAGAGGGTGATTAGGGAAAGAAAGCATGGATATTGGAGGGGCTATTGTGGGTCCCTGGGGAGTGATTCAGGTGTGGGTGAGGTTTGGAAACGGTTCAAGCGGATGTCCGGATTGATGAGGCCGCAGGGTGGTATGTCTTTGTTGTTGAAAGGGGAAGAGGTGGTCAGTGAGGAAGGGGAAAAGGCGAATTTGTTGGGGGAGTATTTTGCGGAGGTGCACAGTTCAGGGAATTTTCCAGAAGCGGTGAGACTAGGTATGGGTGTGGTTGAGGAGGAGATGCGGGAGTTGTTGGCGGATGTTGGGCCTTGGGAGGAGCAGTACGAGGTTCCGTTTTCTATGGTGGAGTTGGATGGGGCGATTCGGAAGGGGAAGTGGTCTAGCCCAGGGGTGGATGGGGTCATGTATGTATTTTTGGAGAAGTTGCCAGTGGAATGTAAGTTGGAGGTATTGGCGCTGTTCAATGAGATCTGGAAGAGTGGAGTTTTGCCGAAGTTGTGGAAGAGAGCGATTGTGGTGGCGATTTTGAAGGGTGGCAAGGTTCCTACGGAGTGTAAGTCGTATAGGCCGATTGCGCTGACTGTTGTGATGTGTAAGGTTATGGAACGGATGGTGGTTGAGCGATTGGGGTTTTATTTGGAGTCGAATGGGCGTTTGTGTGATTTCCAGAGTGGGTTTAGGAGGAATCGGTCGGTAGCTGATCCGTTAGTAAGGTTGGTGACTGGTGTGGAGGAGGCGTTGTGTGATGGGGAGTTGGTGGGGGCATTCTTTTTGGATTTGGAGAAAGCGAATGATATGGTATGGAAGAGCGGGTTGTTGATAAGACTGTTGGAGATGGGTGTGAAGGGGGGGAGGATGTTTCGGTGGATTAGGGCGTTTTGGCTGATAGGACCTTTCAGGTGAGAGTGAGGGGGGTGATGTCTGAGGTTTGGAAGATGGAGAATGGGGCGCTGCAGGGGAGTGTGATTAGTGCAATGCTGTTTAATGTGATGGTGGATGGGTTGATTCGGGTGTCAGGTGGATTTCTTCGCAGATGATGGTGTGGTATGGGTAAGAGGGCGGAGTTTGTTGTTGGTACAGAGCCGGCTACAAGCTGCAATAGTGCGTATGGAGGAGTGGTGTGGGAAATGGGGCTTTTCGGTGTCTGTGGATAAAAGTGTGAGTATGGTTTTCTCGAGGAGAAGGGTGCAGCAGGAGTTGGACTTGGTTTTGAAAGGTGTGAGGGTAAAGAGCGTAGAAGAGTTTCGGTACTTGGGGGTGATTTTGGATAGGAAGTTGAACTGGAATTTGCAGGTGGATGGTGTGGTGGATAAGTGTAAACGTAGGTTGAATTTGTTGCGGGCGGTGTCTGGGAAAGAGTGGGATGCGCAGCAGAAGTGTTTTCGAATGTTGCATAAAGGGTTGATTTTGCGTGTGATGGATTTTGGATGTCAGGTGGCAGTGGGTTTCACAGCGAGTCAGAAGTTGCGGTTGGATAGGGTGCAGGCGAGGGCATTGAGGGTGTGTTCGGGTGTGATGAGATCCTCTCCAGTGAATGCGGTGCAGGTGCTTGTGGGGGAGATGCCGTTGGGGTTGAGGAGGGATGCATTGAATATGAGGTGGTGGGTGAAGTGCAGTGCGAAGAGTGTGGCTCATCCGGTGCGTGAATGTTTGAAGTATAATTGGAGGTTTGACTACCTTAGGGACCGGTGGAGGACGAAGGGGGGCACTTTGGGGTTTCATATGTGGGAGAAAGGGGTGAAGTGAGGTGTAGGCGAGTTGTTGGCTGTGACGGGTATGGATTTGGTGAGATGGCCGTTGTGGATGATGGGGTCTCCAAAGGTGTGTTTAGAGTTGGCAAGTGTGGTGTCGAAGAAGCGGGGTTTGCGGGGTGAGATCAAGGCTTTGGGTCAGGCGTATGTGGCAGGGAAGGAAGGATGCAAGGTGTTCACGGATGGTTTGAAAGATCCTGTATCTGGGAGAGTGGGTATGGCGTATTATTTGGAAAGCACTGGGGAGTATAAAGTTGGGCGACTGACGAATGATGTGTCTAATTGTACGGCTGAGTTGGTGGCGATTGCATTGGCGATTGATAGGGTGTGCGAGTTGGGGTATGAGAAGGTGGTGGTGTTCTCGGTTTCATTGAGTGGGTTGCAGGCGATTGTGGCAGGGGATGGTGATAGGAAGGATGTGATTTTGGATATCAGGAGGAAGATTGATCGGTGTGTGCGTGGAGGAATGGATTTGGAGTTGGCGTGGGTCCCCAGTCAAAGTGGCATTTTGGGTAATGAGTTGGTGGATCTGGCGGCGGGTTAGGGTATGAAGAGGGGAGCGGTTGATGTGAGGTTGCCTTTGAGTGTGGATGAGGTGAAGGCTGTGATGGTGAGACGGGTCATGGATGAGTGGCAGGAGAGGTGGGTGAGTGGGGTGAAGGGCAGGTGGATGTTTGGTGTTCGTGGGAAAGTGTCGGTGAAGGTGGATGCGGGGAGTCTGGAATGGAGGAGGGGGAGGAGGTGATGCTGAATCGGTTGAGGATAGGGCATGTGGGGCTGAATGACTGTCTGTTTCGAGTGGGGAAGCATGAGTCGAGGGACTGCGGTGTGTGGGGTGCCTGAGACTGTGGGACATTTTTTGCTTAGGTGTGAGAGACATGTTGAAGAGAGAGAATTGATGAGGGTTCGGTTGACTGCGCTGGGTGTGGCTGAGCTGAGTGGGAGGGCTTTGCTGGTAGGTGACTGGGTGAGAGGCAGGAGGAGGAGCAGTGTGATGTTGGATATTGTGCGGCAGAAGGGGCGGTGGGAGGAGTTGTGAGTTTGTGTGCTAGGTATTGATTGGTGGGTCTGGTGCACATCATCCTTTAGGATGGGGAAGCGCCTGCGTGGGTCCGCCCACGCCTCCGATAATTGAGAAGAAGAAGAAGCCTGTTTTGCAAAATGATGGCTGCTGTGGCAATGTACAGCCTATTTAGGTCGGACCAGAGTAATTGAAGCTCAAGATACAATTGCATGAGTTGATGCAAAGGACAGCTCGAGGGAGGAGAACCCCTGTAGTTGGCAAGTGAGGATATAAATGAATGCAAATAGGCATGAATCATCTCAAGGGAAGTGGATGCTCCCCTGGCTGGCAGAGTGCTACCCTGCATTAGACAGTTGCTCGTGCTGGGTGTGGCAAGCCGGCATAAACGGTGATCCAGACTAGTCCCGTGCCAGTTACATTATGTGCCTTGGAGCTGAGAAGTGGGGTTATGGTGGGTGAGCATGTGAGGCGTGAAATCCTTGTAAGGTGGATGCAAATAGTTGCACCTCATTTACGACATATATACATATTGTGCATAGCGTGGGTTGGGGGGGGTAATAATCTTAACATTCAAGCACACACTTGTTAGGTAAGAGAGATCCAGCAAGAATGGTTACAGTTTCAAATATATCACAGATTAAACCTATAATTTCCCGTCGGGAGCGTACATGTCGTATTTGTAAGAGAGATGTTGTGCTGGAGACTGCAAAACATGTATTTACGGAATGCCTGGGCTTGGGATCAGCGATCATGAGCACACTTGGATGGCTAGTACATAGCTATGAGTCTATTAAAACGGACTCTTTTTGAACGTATTGTCTCAACACTAAGAACGGAAGGGTTCACCTAGCTCTGTTTAGGTTATGGAAATTGCAAATTGTTACCAGAAAATTATGGTATTAATAAGATTGTTTACAATCAGTAACACTAACCTATGTAAGAAGTAGGGCAGATAGGGCAACATGGTTATCGGCTCCTCAGTTAATAGGCAGATGGTTTGGTTTTTAATATGCAGATCTGTTCTGCATTATTACTAGTTTTAATATTACATTTATGATGTTGTTGAAGTTTAATCTGGGTTGACATTTTTACTTATGCTGATGGTGGCCGAATTGCTTATGGTGTACTGATTTGGGATTCTGGTGTGAATTAGAGGGGTGTAGACCTATGGTTAGTACTAGGTCTTGGATTGTAGTGGGAGTTGGTTCAGTATTTTAGTATCCATGTTCCTAATTTGTTTAGATTTTATCATCCGATGTGGCACTTGGCATATGCTGTGCAACTGTTTTAACTGTTTAACTGTTTTAATTGTACTGATATGAAATTATGTGTGTTTTTATCATTTGTGTTTTTAATACATTGTATTTGAAATTTTGTAAAAGTTTAATTACAAATAAATAATAAATAAAAAATCACAGATAACTTAAAGAAACACATTGAATTAATGCTTCTTGTTAAGGCCAGTGGTCACCAATCTGTATCTGCATATCGGTCTCACTTCTAGCTGGTGGAGTTGCAACTCTGTCACCGCCTCTTTCACTAGGCATTACAATGTCAATCCCAGAGAAACAAATGTCCCTTTTGTCTTCCATCTGATGCTTATTCTACCAACGCTGGTCAAAGAGATACATTTGTTTCTTGTGAGCCCAGTAGGTTGTGATGCTCTGATCCTGCTACAAAGCTCTTTGATGGTGCTGCCTATGTACCTCAAGCCACATACAATGACATAAACTACAAATTTGGACCTGCAATTGATCAGCTGTCTAATTGTGTGTCGGTCGTTGCCAAAAGTTGTGTGAGCATAGGGACACATGGTACATGTCCCGCATTTGTGGAATCCTTTAAGTCTGGTAGACTGCAGCCAGTTGACTCGTGCTATGGATACGAGTGCCATGAAAGAAGAGCTTAGCATATTCTTGGGTGTTGGTGATTTTTTGGAACGAAAACAAAGGGGCCTCCGGAACCCATGCTTGTACGTCTGGGTTTATTCAGAGTTTGTGCCCCTTGATTATTTCTTGTAGTCTGTGGTTGTCTTGACTGTATTTGGTAACAAATCTAGTTGCGTCTGCATCAAGCCTCTTAGTTCTGACCCTCGCTGTCAAGAGGGTGATGCAGTCAGTTTTCTTTGTGGATGCCTTTAAGAAGGGTCACAATACCACACATTGGCTTACGTGGCTCTAATCATATGGTTGCACAAGGAACTAGGGTCATTAATCTGGGCTTGTCTTGTTCTCAAACCACAGTGTTGGCCCAAATTGGCCACCGCGCCCATGTTTTCACAAGTCTAATAGGGATTAGTCCTCCAAATCCCTCCTACACAACCTTCACGCCCCACAGACTCTAGTGGGACCGCACTGGCACTTTACTTACCTCCTTCCAATGTTGTACTTACTACTGTCGAACCCATGCCATAATATAGCCTGCCATGTTACATTGGCGCCATATTCTCAACCACCTTTCATGTTTATTGGTTACAGGCTCACTCCAGCCTGGTTGTGGATTGCCCACCATAATTGTACATTGAGGCCTCCCCCATTCACCGCAGAACAAGCTGCAGGAGCTTGCCTGATCTCATGGGTAAGCCCTTGCAGAAGATCTCCATTTCCGACTTTCCAAGTTGCTACCTAAGCACAAAATGTATGATTGCCAAACCTTTTCCCCTTCTCCCCTCTTCCTCTCTCTCTCTGTTTGGTTGTGTTGTGTGCCCCTCCTTGCAACCCTACAACACACACACTATTTCCATATTATGCCATGTTAACTTTGTAACCTTCTTGGCATGATCCACTATTGACACATCACACCTATGGGTAATTTATGATTATAAATTGTCTAAACTGATTAGCCTTGAAAATGACCTGGAAGATCGAAACGTGTGTCGGAAAATCACAATAAAAAACTCTTGAACCAGATATGTTTTTTGAAGCATGACTAAAAGAGAATTCAATCACAATAATACAAGAGACTATTCCTCGAGTATTCAGCGCATACATGGTTGGTCTCAAATCTATTCACCTTTTTAGAACCAGTTCACACGTATCCATGCACACCCTAATCTAAGTAAAACATCTTTTTTTTTAAAATTCAAAGCAACGTACGAACGCTATATTAGAGAAACCTTCATCTCAACAGTGCTGAAAAGTGCTCCCCCCCCACCCCCCATTTTCTGGGTAAGGTGTCTCCTCCTGGTGACCCCATAAGGAACTTTTTGAACCTTTGAATGTTTTGAACTTCTGAACTTTTGAAGTTTATTTAAAAACGATCACTACAATCATACTGTTTTATAAACTAGGTCACATTCCACGCTGGGGAAAGACTGAGTTTTCACCACATTTGTTGTATGGGAATTCTCCCAACAAGAATGTCCTGACCCAGCTCCCCCTAAAATTAGGACCCTGGATTTGACCTCAGGGTTGGTACGAACATATACATACATGTGTTATGACTGTAGCAGAGGTTAACGCGAGCATCGACTAGACATACACTTGTGTGTGGCAGGTCTGCCAGTTACAAAGGGAGCTTGGTCCCCCCGCCCCCCCTTGAAGCCATTGCACTTTGAAAACGATATCTGATACTGAGCGCCGACTACATGCAACACACAGCCCAAAGTTAGTGAACATTCAGGAATGCTCCACGAAGCTCAAGCCCCTTGGTAGTAATCCATTACTATTTTTTTTAAAAAACTGACAATACATGTTTTCACAGGGTCCATTGGCAGACCATTGTCCTGATGAATGCAAGGAAGGAACGCTAGCTCACCGAAACGTCTCCACACTTAACTTAGCAGTGGGTGGGCTTACCTCAGGACTGCCCAATTGAGGCGTTGACCGTTGAATGTTGCCGTTTATTTAGTTAGATCACTGAGTATTAGAATCACAGACTCCTTAGTGTCCCTTTTTGAACTGTTTTTCTTGCTCTTGTTGCATTATGAGTGGTACAAGTAGGTAGTACCTGATCACACTGCGTAAGGATAATTGAGCATCAGAATTGTGCATCATTCTTGCTCTGTTGCTGTACCATGAGTGTCAAAAGTTGTTAAAATGTCACCTTACTACGCAGGGACTACTGAAAATTAGAACTATGCAAAAGATTGCAGGTTTTCTGTTTGTTTTCTTTTTCTGAATTAGAAGTCACATGGGGAAAACAGTTACTGTACCCTGTCTTTAACTAATACCTTTATCCTTATATACTGTATTTTCACATTTTCACTTAGGGTATGTACAACGTTTCAGTCCCATTATACAAGACCAGTGTAAAGTAACTTTGTAGGGATTTTTAAATATAACACCTTTGTTTTTGCATACTTGATAGTGTTTTATTGTCGTCTAAGTAATATAGAACTCAAGACTGTATTTCAAATAATTGAGCAATCCAAAATATGCTTTAAAAAAAAACATTTGTTTTTCTGGTGGTTTCCACCCCAGAGAGGCCTGAGCTTTCACAAACATTGCACTCTCTAAGGCATTTAGAAATGATATCTAAATAATTGAATTGTGTACTCTGTCGTCGGCACCACAATGTTAGTTATCAATGTGTTTCTGCCCTAGCCAACGCCAGTTGGGGCACTCCCTCCAGTAGTTATATATGGAGCTACTTCAGCTGCCCCTTTCTCGGGTGCCAGATCTGAAGTACCTGTTCTTCCAGTGAGGAAGGGCAACATGTATTTCATTTGTTGGCACAATAGTGTCATTATGTTTCAGTGTTCCAACGTTGTCACATCTATTTTACTTTCTTTTCATTACTGTTTTTTGTCCTAACTAACTGGCACCAGATGTGACTTAACTCCCACCTCTGTGGTACTTGCGCAATGTCATTTAACTGTGCAACCATTCTGCATCCCAATTTTGTGTGATCAGTTTACTCCGTTGCGTTTGCTCACCAGAAAGTTTGCACAGAACAAATTGTTGATATTTCAAAACCAATTTTTGAATGCAGGGCTTCAGCGGTATGCCTCCTTTACTTGGCCCAGAAAAGTTCTTCTACACTTCCCTAATCTACATTCACTTCGTCAGACATTTACTTCTTGGTCTCACTTATTCGGTCTCTTCACATTGTCAAGGTGGCAATGTATATGATGGTTAGCTGTATGGTTAGGGTTGGAGTCGGAGGAGGAAGGGGGAAGAATATGTGTTAACAAAGAAGGGTTGCGGGGTGGGAGGGTGTTGAGGCCTATATTCGGGGTCATCCCTGTAATGGCAAAGTGAATGTTAGAAAAATGCACAAGTAAAGGTATGAAGAGGTACAAGTGACATTTCCTAGTTTCCTCTATCCAAGGCCTGGGCATATGCAAGGAACTGCACCAAACACTGGCTTTGTGCTGTGGTAGGGTCCAAAGAGATCTGCAATACCACATATGTTCCATCTAAGTGTCATGGCTCACCTCCTTTGTCACATTACTTTAAAAAAAAACTATGTGTTTGCAGAAATGGAATGCACATCATATTCCTCCCGACCCCCACCCATTTCCTGGAAAATGACTATTGAAAACATTGGTTCTGCTCTGCCCCCTACTTTAATCTTGTGTTTCTTTTTTCATTTCAGAAATTACGGCAGGATATTCTGCTGATGAAGCCGTATTTTATCACCTGCAAAGAGGCCATGGAAGCCCGATTGCTGCTGCAGGTATGAACTGGAAAATGTGCAACCAAAGGCCAAATGGAGCAAGGGTTGTAGAATGATGGGAAGCTGAGCAAACAAAGCAAAATATGTGTGTGGGTGGCAACAAAGTATCCCTTGGGCCTTTGTAAAAACCTGTTTCAAGCTCCATTTGGCTTGGCAGCAGGAGAGTTAGACTATTTTCTAATGCAACTCAGTGTCATATGTTTGAGAGAGGGGAGGGAAGTGATGTGGCCCAAAGTGAGAATGGTGGCATGGCTGTGATGCCCAACAGAAGTGGCCTGTTTTAGTCCTAGTTCAAATAATTAAAAGAAAAATATATTTTTGCATAGGGCCAGAAGGGTGTGGGTTGGGGCTTGTTTCCAGACTATATAGATGCACTAAACTTCAGCTATGTGGTGCAGCTGGCCCCACTTTGCTGCCATAAAAATTGAGAAGTGTTGAGTTTTAAAGGAATAGTTAACTCTGAAATGTTATTGTCACAAAAGATGGGCAATAATCAAAAACCTACATTAAACATCTTTTTAAAGAAAGTTCCTATGTAAACTTTGGCGCAAACGAGGCTCAAAGCGTTTACATGGGAGCACCCATCAGGCAGCCTCCCCTGCTCATGTTAAGTTCTGCCCTCTCGGCACTAAACAAGCAGCAAAAGCCCCCCTGCTGGGAGCTTCTGCTTACTGCAGCCAGAGCCGAGCTGTACATGGAGGAGGCTGCCTTCACTTTCATTTTACGTTTTCGGTGCTCCCCAAGCCCAGGGAAGCACAGAAAATGTAAAATGAAAGGCAAAAAGCAAAGGCGCTGCAATTATAAATACAAAAACATTGTATTTGTGATTGCTGTGGTCATAAAACCATGGAAATTATAAATACAACAGTGTTGTATTTCTGACTGCGGCGGCTTTCGCTTTGTGTCTCCTGGTCTCCCCTGACCCGGGAGAGCCCAGGAGACTCACTGCGAAAGCTGCCGCAGTTAGACATACAACATTGATGTATTTGTAAATGCTGCAGTTTTCTTTCTACGTTTCCCGGGCTCCACCGGCTCTTTTCTTTTTATTAAAAAAAAAACATTTTGTTTTGAGGTTTTTTATGATGATTGTGTATTAAAATGGTGTAATGGCATATGTATTCCTGAAATAAACTTACTGATGATCGTATTGTATTATTCCACACTCATGCTGATCCTTTGGTCTACTGTACAGATCAAAGCAGAGCTACTCTGAGACGAGGACGTTTATAAACTAAAAACAAGATGTTGCATCAATGGCAAACTGTGTTTTTCTAATGTGCTAATTCTTTGGCAACTTTGTTACTGTGCCTGGTAATAAAAGAAATCACTTCTGTAAAGTATATTTCTCCCTTAGGTGGAGCTTAATTCTAGAAATTCATGGACATTCGTCCTCTTCACTTACTAAAAATTGCTGATAAACCGAGTCTAAGTAGTAATCCGCTACAAATTACTTATTTTGAACTTCCAACATTTCCTCTGCAATACTTGGAGGAAATGATTGAGCATTTGTCTATTACTTAGAAAACTCCCCCAGACCATCTGCAGTGAGGAAACTGCTTCTAAAGAATTAAGCCCAGTTCTAGTCCCTGTTGCAGGAGGAAAACCTCGATCTTTGGTCACAAATGAAAAGAAACCAAAGCCCACATTTGTTAGACCAAATTCCTTCTGAGAATTAAACCCATAAAGTTTTTCAAAAGTTAATGCATTCTCATAAATAAATGCCCTACGAGAGCCTTTTACGCCAATTAGCTGAGGGTAAGTGGCTAAGGGAACTGCTTAAGTAACTATTTCAATGTGTAATCTTCGTATACCATATTCATGGTAGATTTTGTAATTTTCAAGTTGCAGGATCGCCAACATTTTGTGGAGAACGACGAGATGTATTCATTGCAGGACCTGATCGACATAAACAGTGGTCGTCTCAGCTGTTCACTGACTGAAATCCACACAACCTTTGCCAAACACATTAAACTTGACTGTGAGGTAGGCCCGTCTTCTTTTTAAGCAGGGCTTCCTCTGTCAGTCGTGTGCATCCTTAAACAACCTTCTCCATCCTATAAAGTTATATGGTCTTATCTGTCTGTATGCTTAATATTTTATAGACGGTCAATCACAGATTTTATTTTTATTGTTTCTCTGCTTATGTATTTGGTCTCTACCTATTGTCATATTTCTTGTCTTCATAAGCCATCATGCTACTATGTCCTACTACCACATCTGTATGTTTGTAACTTCCTATAGTTTATTTATAATGGATTACATCTTTCCACAGAGTCCTCATGTTAGCTATTCAATAGGCAATGATTCCTGTTAACGTAAAAACTTTTCACAGCAGCAGGCATAGTGTGCCTCAGCGTCTACCATCTCCAATCTTCTCTGTGGCTTTGGAAATGCTGCTCCCATTGCCTACATATAGGTTACATCACGTCTCGTGACATCAGTTCCTTGTTCCTGCGGGCTCCACCCACTGCATCAGAGGGACTTCTTTGTCCCAAAGGACAGATTATTGATGTATTATCATGCCCAGTACCACAAAGGTCTTTGATTTTAAACACTGCAGAAACTGCACATCCAAAATATCTATCGTTGACCCCCATAATGACTCTCTGGTATTTGTGGGTTGACCATGGCATGGCGTACTGTAGTTTCTGCTAAGCGATATGCACCTAAAGGTGCTGCGGGAATGGGCCGCAAAGTTGGCTCTCAGCCATCCCCCGTTGAAATCATGAATGCCTCCCTCTGAGTCAATCTCCTAAAGAAGGGAAGGCCACTAAACAGCCCACCCCTGAGAAGGACCCTACATATGGTCTATGTGCTCTCTGCCTTCTCCTTCTCTCCCGTTAATGGTGGCACCTGGTGCGAGGCCCTCCTGGCCTCCTTCCTCTCTTCCAAGGTCATCATTAATGTTTATTTGAATGGTACCGTCTTGGTCCAATGCCCTCAGGCCAACCTTCTCCGCTTCGATAGACGCTTCCCGCAACTCAATTTCATTTCTTCTCCTGCTGTTCCCTCTCCCCCTCCATGGCTTCCTTGTCTCCCCCTGCTGCCGCCTCCTTGACTACCTTGCCCTCTCCTCCTTCCCTTTCCTCCCCCCCCTTGGGCTTCTTCTACACCTCTGCAGGGCGTACCTCTGATTTGTACCCCTCCCTGGAAGTCTTTCAAGGATGGCAATCATCTCCATATTGCCACTCTTAACTCTCGCTCAGCTGTCAAACACTCCTCCGACATCTGCCACCTTCTGGAGGAACTTGACCTTGATGTCCTCAGTCTCACCGAGACTTGGTTCACGGCCAGCTCTGTCACGAGCTTTGATACTCTCCTCCCTGAGGGCTACAAGATCCTCTCCGCACCCAGGTCTAACCGTTCCGGAGGGAGTGTAGCCCTGATCTTCCCCAGGTGGATTGCTGCTTCTGTTATTCCTACGCAGGCCTACTCCTCTTTTGAATGCCTCGTCTGCAGGCTCTCTCTCTCTCTCTCTCTCCTAGCCATTCCCTTACTGTGGCTACTATCTATCGGCCACTTGGTCAGCTCTCCTCCTTCCTCTGAGTGGGCAGACATCTCCTCTTCCCTCCTGGTCCTGACCACTCAACTCCTCCTTCTTGGAGACTTCAACATCCACCTGGACGCTTCCTGTCCTTTGTCTGGACTCTTTCGCGACCTTTGCGACTCTCTTTCACTCTCTATTCTCCCCTCTGGCCCGACTCAGTCTGCAGGGCACACTCTGGATGCTCTGATCTCCTCAGACCTTCCCCTTTCTACCCCTCTCACTACTCCTCTCTCCTGGAGCGATCACTTTCTCCTCACCTCCCAGCTCACCCTTTCTACCCCTCAGGCCAAGCCAACTCCATCACTACCACCCATCTTCTCGGTCATCCGACCCATGAAACGCGTGGCAGTTGAGGCTTTCACCGCCGCTTTCTCACCTCTCCCCCTTTGGCTGACTCACACCCTGACACAGCCCTTTCATTCTCCACTCTGCTATATCTGATACTGTTGATGTTATTGCCTCTGTCATGAGAATCCGCTTGAAACCCAAAGCCAAATGCAACTCCTGGTACGACTCTGACCTCGTTGCCCTTAAATACAAGTGCAGGGTGGCTGAGAGGAAATGGCGGGCTTCATGTGCATCCTCTGACAAACTGGCCTGCCGCCTACTCCAAAGGCAATACCGGCTCTCTGTCCTCAACAAGAAGAGAGCTCACATCCAAGCCCGCCTCTCTGCGGCATCTAGCAACTCGGCTGAACTCTTTAGAATCTGCAAGGAACTGGCCAATCCTGCTGCAGACTATACCTCTCCTGCCCCTTCACAGGCCCCCTGCACAGCACTGGCTTCTCACTTCATCTCTAAAACTCAGGACATCCTGTCCTCTCTCTCCTCCTCTCCCCTTCTTCCCCCTACTCCCTGCTCTTCCTCTGGCCCTTCTTCAGCCACCTCTCCTCCCTCCTTCTCTTCCTTTCCCCTGTTCTCCCCTGAGGAGGTTTCTAGACAAGTCAGATCTATGAAAGTCTCATCAAAACAGGTCCATCCCTGTTCGTCCAAAACCATCAAGGATCACATTGACTCCCTGGCTCCTGCTCTGGCGGACTTCTGCAACCACTCCTTTGCCACTGGAGTCTTCCCTTCCCCCTGAAGCACTCCCCTGTGCATCATCTTCTTAAGAAACCCTCTGCTGACCCGTCCTGCCCGGCTAACTATCGGCCAATCTCCATCACTTCTTTCCTGGGCAAACTCTTGGAAAAGTTGGCCATCTCCCAGCTCAATCTTCACACTGAATCTGTTAGCTGTCTCCATGATCATCAGTATGGCTTCAGAGCTGCTAGAAGAACGGAAACTGCTCTCCTGAACATCCGTGAAGAACTGCTCTCCAACCTTGATTCCAACACCCCCTGTGTCCTCATCTTACTTGATCTCTCCTCTGCCTTCGACATGGTCACCCATGCCATCCTGCTCAACCGTCTCTGCGAAAACCTGGGCATCACAGGTCAGGTCCTGGCGTGGCTGACTTCTTTCCTCTCTGATCGACCCTCCCAGGTTCAACTTGGGTCCGTCCTCTCCTACATCTCTCTCTCTCTACCTGTGGTGTTCCCCAGGGGTCTAACCTCTCTCCCTGGCTGTTCAACCAATACCTGGCACTTCTTGCCTACCGCATTGCTGAGCTCTGCCCCAACCTCCAGTGCTATGCGGATGACACTCATCTCATTTTCAGGCTACACTCAGCCACCTCTTATCCCTCTCTCATCTCCGACTGTCTGTCCGCCATCCAGGAGTGGTGCGCCACCAACTGTCTCTGCCTTAATGCCAGCAAGACTGAGATTCTCGTCATTGGCACACCTGCTCCCGCCTTTCCTTACACTCTCTGGCCAGCCTCTCTCGGCCCTCTTACTGCTCCCACCTGCGAGGCTAAGAACCTCGGGGTCATCTTCAACTACACACTCTCCTTCTCTCCTCACATCTCTGACGTCTCTAAGAAGTCACACTACCAGCTGCACCTCCTCAGAGGTATTCTTCCTTTCCTCTCCTTCCCCCAGAAGCTCACTGTCCCAGGAGCTCTGGTTCTCTGCAGGCTGAACTACTGCAACAGCCTCTTTTTAAATGTGCCTGCTTCTACCCTCTGCAACTCATCCAGAACAGGACTGCGAGACTTGTCCTTGGCCTCAAGCCCAGGGATCGGATCTCTCCAGGACTGAAATCTCTCCACTGGCTCCCAGTGGCTGCAAGGATTAAGTTCAAAACCCTCTGCATTGTCCATAAGGCCTTCTGGGGCCTGGGGCTTCAATACCTCCAACTCTCTCTTCCTAAATATCTTCCTTCTCGAGCTCTTCGCTCTTCCGCCTCCAACTCCCTCAGGGTCAGTCGCTTCTCCAAGCAACGAGTTGGCGGTAGATCTTTCTTTGGCTGGGGCCTCCCTCTGGAACAGCCTCCCTGAAACTTAAGGAGAATCATCTCATTTCCGCAAGCACATCAAAACCTTTCTCTCTGCGTCTGCTTTTTCTCCTAGTCTCCCCTGCTGACTTTCTGACCGAAACTGAAACTGCGTTGGTTACCTGGCCATCTTCTGATCTCTGGCCTAGGTCCCCTCCCCCGTCAGTCGCACATCTGCACTGCCTTCCCGGCAACCCTTGCACTTGGACTGTTTTTGTATACCTACAGTCCCACTACCAGCACCTGACACCTTTTTTCTGCACTTACCCCTGCCCTTGCAAAGTACTTTTACTTACTGTTATTTATTCTATTATGTACTTCACTGTCCCCTACCCTCCCCCCCCTCCACCCCACTTTCCCACTTCCCCCTCCCATGCACTTGCACGATCTGAATGACACCTGACCTTGTAGGATCGTCTGTCTTCCCTCTGTTCCCCCTCCCTTACCTCGTCGCGCCTTGAAATACTTGTGTATAGGCACGTTATAAATGCCATATCATATTATATATCATATCATAACACTTCTCCAGAATTAGACTTTGGGAAGCCAGACCCAGCTGATACAGAAGTCTTAAGTCTAGTGTTATAGATTTATTAGGATGTAGTAGACCTGCTCCACCATTTGAGCAGGATGATCTCACTGACCTAATTGAACAAAGGTCCACAAAATGATCCGATACTACCCTTTCTTCTGGCACTCCAAAAAAGATTAATGGCAAACTGGGAGGTTCCGGAATCTAGTCCTGCAGTTAATCGAAACCTCATCAGGAAATCTAGGCCATCCAGTAGCGATCCAAGCTATCTGTCAAAACATCCGACACCGGAATGTTTAGTGGTCCATGCAGCTATGTCCACCTCTAAGCAAGCTGCGTACCCTACTATCCCTCCAGATAGGGATGATAAACGTATTGATACCTGGGCAAAACAATTTTATTCTGCTGGAAGCATAGCATTAAAGTCTGCTAATTCTACATGTGCACTGGAAAAATGTACATTCAACCTTTGGCACTGTTTAGCAATGTCGGCTGATCACAGGATTTGCACCTGGCGTACAAAATAGACTCCTTACCATTTATTTGGAATTAAGGCTGACAAAAGCCTTGAAAAGCTGCAGACCTCAAAAGCAGCAGCCAAGTCCCTAGGTGACGCCATCAGGCAGCCACAGCCATTTCACCCCAGCGGATCATCTTGGAGGGGTAAGTCCTTTAGTTTCTATTGCTCAGTTGGAAGAGCGAGAGGACAAGCTGGTCAAAGATGACAAAGAAAATTCCCTCATGGTGGACGAGGGAGAATTGCAAAGCCCGCCCAAGCAGCAGCATCTTTACCATCATCCGCTGCTTCAGCCACCTCAAAACCTCTCTGAAGTCTTGACTCATGACACTCCGGTGGGAGGCAGCCTGTCGTAGCTTCTGAAAGAATGGCGTGGTATTACTTCGGATGCATGGGCGCTGCAAACAGTAGCCCAAGGTTACTGCCTCCCCTTTATGCAGAGACCTCCGGATCATCCACCGGGAAGCCATTCTCTAAATGTTCCAGATCCATTCCTGTTGCAGGAAATGTTGAGCCTGCTACAGAAAGGTGCTATAGAGCCAGTACCTGTAGTAGAGAGAAACTAAGGAATGTACTCTCCCTATTTCCTGATCCCCAAAAGGACAGAGGACTGAGACTCACTTTGGACTTGAGATACTTAAACAAGTTCCTTGGGAAGGACAAGTACAAGATGGGTCACACTTTTTCAAATCATTCAGGCCCTGCAGCTTCAGGATTGGATGGTGTTATTGGACCTTCAGGATGCTTACTTTCATGTGCCAATCCATCACAAGCACAGAAAGTACCTGAGGTTCTCCGTTGGCGGTTCTCATTATCAGTTTCGAGTTCTGCCATTCGGGCTGACCTCCACCCTGAAGGTTTTTACCAAGTTAATGGAGGTGGTGGCAGCGAGTCTCGGGGGAGGAGGGGGGATTCACGTCCACGCCTACCTAGACAATTGGTTGATCAGGGCACGTTCACCCGAACAAGCCCTGGAACATCTCTGCGTAACCTGCCACTCTCTCCACAGACCTAGCTTCTCCCCCAATTACAAGAAGTCCCACATGATACCATCTCAAAAGCTCAAATTAATTGACGCGGTCCTGGATGCATCGTTGGGAAAAGCCTCACCACCCGAGGTGAGAGCTCAACACATTCTGCAGATGGTCACCAAATTCCAGAGTTCCCAGCATCTTCCGGCCTTCGACTTTTTTGAGGTTGCTCGGCCTTATGGCATCCTGCATTTCCCTGGTGCCAAAGGCTCACCTGAGAATGATATCCCTTCAATGGGCTCTCAGGACACAATGGTCTCAATTTTCAGGCAGAATGTCAGACCTACTTCAGGTTCCGAGCAAGGTCACACAGGATCTCCTGTGGTGGGCCTGCAACGACAACATTCTGAAGGGAGATCCTTTTTTGCAACCATGGCCAGAGATAACGGTAGTTACGTATGCCTCACTCACGGGGTGGGGAGCCCACGCCAAAGATCTGGCAGTTGGTGGTCATTGGTCTCCATAGGAGTCCAAACTACACATCAACCTTTTGGAGCCGAGGGCAATCAGACTAGCGCGTAAGGCCTTTCTGCCCTCTGTACGGGGAAAGAATGTCCTCATAATGACAGACAATACAGTGACCATGTATTACCTCAACAAGAAAGGAGGTATACAGTTACTACCACTGTGCAGAAAGGCAATGCAGCTCTGGTTCTAGGCAATTCAAGAAGGAATATCCCTGTCAGCAGTTCACCTAGCCAGTGAGGAGAACATAGCGGCAGACACTCTGAGCAGGCAGAGCACAGTCTCCCACGAGTGGGACACTAGCTCAGGACATCCTTCAACAGATGTTCACCCTTTGAGGAACCCCTCAAGTGGATCTATTTACCACCAGTGTCAACCGGATGGGCAAATTGTTTTGCTCCAGGGAATGTCCTCCAAGAGGAGCTCTAGGAGATGCGTTTGTGGTGAACTGGGAGTTTCCACTTCTTTATGTGTTTCCTCCAGTGCCTGTCATTAATCACGTAATCAGGAGGTTGACAAAAGTTTGGGAAATCCCTGATCCTAATTGCCCCGGATTGGGCCATGAGGACGTGGTACCTGGACCTTCTGGACATGTATGTCCTCCAATGCGTCTTCCAAAGAGAGGACCTTCTCTCGCGAGAGAAGGGCCAGGTTCTCCATCCAGAGGTCAAGACACTCACCCTCCACACATGGTTTTTGAGAGGTTGAGATCTAAGGAGTGGGACCTCCTGGATGATGTAATGGAGATTTTGCTTTCGGCCAGAAGGCCACCAACAAAATCCTTATACTGCCGCCGTTGGAGCAAGTTCTGCAGCTGGTGTAAGGAAAAGGATGTGGACCCTTTTTTAATGTGATAAACTACGGTATTATCCTTTTTGTTAAATTGAGCAAATCTGGGGGTCTAGATTGCAACAATTAAGGGTTATCTGGCAGCGCTTTCCATATTCAAGTGCACCTTAGAGGAGGCATCATACTTCAAAATACCTTTTAATAACTCTAGTTCTTAAGGGGCTCACACATGTGTTTCCTTCTACACCTTTCCAAGTTCCAACTTTGGACCTTAATTTGGTTTTTAATTTTTTCATGTGTGCTCCTTTTGAGCCACTACATTCCTGCCCATTAGGTTGCTAACTTTCAAAACCATTTTGTTAGATGCGTTAACATCTGCCCGCAGGGTGAGTGAGTTGCAGGCCGTATCCTGTAAACCTCGGTTTACCGCCTTTTACAAGAATAAGGGTGTCCTTAAAGTCGAACCCTCATTCCTACCTAAAATTGTATAGGATTACCGTTTAGCACAGAAAATTGTGCTTCCAACCTTCTACCCACCACCTCATCCTGGCAAGGAAGAGGAAAGATTTCATAGACTCGACCCAAGGAGCGCTCCAAGCTTTTATATTTCAAGAATGGCAAAATTACCTCAGCATGACCAACTCTTTATTGGGTACACAGGACATAAACTAGATCTGTCATTTACCAAACAAACCTTATCCAGATGGATAATACTGGCTATTTCTGAGTGTTACAGGCTAGCTCTAAAAGATCCCCCAGAAGGCTTAAGGGCTCATTCCACTAGGAGCATGGTAACTTCCTTAGCCCTTCAGAGGGGAGCTCCGATAAAGCATATCTGCAAGGCAGCTACCTGATTAACCATCCACACTTCAACAAGACATTATTGTCTAGATACTTCTAACAATGAGGGCAGATTTGGAAAAGGCAGTTCTATGCTCTTTTCTTGACAAATAATAACGTTCAAAATTCATACACCCTCCTCCAAAAATGTAATACTGCTTTGGGAGTCCATCATAAGATGAGGAACATGTGGGAGGACACAATCCATTCGAAGAACAAGTTACTTACGTGTGGTAAGGTTCTTTCGATTTGGATGTTCCTCTCGCGTATTCCTCATCGACCCTCCCAACCTACCCTGCTGTAGAATTTCCAGGCATTAAACTTTATGCTCTTTTAGAGTCTGATAAATTAAAGGCACTTAATGTCGGTAATTCTGCATATGGGTGGCGTAAAAAACAGAACTGAAGCCAACGGGCGCTGCCCGTGGTATATATTCTCGAAGATGACATCAACCGAGATTAAAGCCTGCGAGGGACATCTGGTCGACCGTATCGACGCACAGTGCCCTCTGCCGAGAGAATTCTTTTTCCGAAGCAGCTGAAGCTGGAAACGAAGATATCCCAAGATGAGGAATACGTGGGAGGAACATCAAATCGAAAGAATGTTACCACAGGCAAGTAACTTGTTCATCTTTCTTAGACCCGCAGGGTCATACAAGCCCAATATTGAGTTGCCTCTGTGCACCAGCCCTAGGGGATTAAGCCACATTGTGCCCCCTACTAGTTGCCTCTGTGCACCTGCCCTCAGGGATCAAGGTACACTGTGCCCCCTCCCATCATGTAAGGGTGGCTGCACTCCTCACTCATTAATATCAAGATAAGGATAGTAAAAATAGGGAAAACTCTTTGGACCCTAGGTTCAGAAAAAAAGCTGTAGAGCTTTTTTTGAGGTATCGGGCTGGTGCATACCCCTAAAAACCTAGCTCAACAGATTTGGAGACAAAATCATAGAACAGTGTCCCTCCCCTAAGGTGGAACCTTCGGTCAGATGGTCAGTGACATCCCAGTCATGACTGACAATCCCTTGAACTCTGTATTCAATGCAGTTCAGTGTACCAGACCGGTTTCATGTGCTATATATACTGGCACTAGGCTACTTACCCCAAAACCCACCCTCGTCTCCTGCACCTGTGCCGCAACCACCCGAAAAGGGTGCCGAAGCAACCATTATTACAATTTGATCTACTCCCCCTAGACCTCAGTCCTGGCTTCAAAATGTATTGAGCCTCAACCTACATAAGACAAGCCAATGCAACATTGTCAGTCATCTGCCTTTCATAGGGATAATAGAACCCATACCTTGCTAATACCTAAGCCCCTCCAATCAAGACTGGTATCCTGGTCCTGGTACTCTCTATCCAAAGCAGTGAAGGCAGCAATCCCCTTAGAGCCAGATGTTTGTTTATTGATTTTGTATGGTGCACCAAACCCTTAGGTAACTGGGCGCAGCAAGGAATAAGTATACTTAAAGCTTAGTTACATAGTGAGAAAGATACAGTGGGGCAGGGGGCCCTGTACAGAGAATACAAGGGAATACAAAGGTGTATAGCGAAGATACAAGTAAGTACAGAGTAGAAGTGCAGGGTTACATAGGTTGATACTAGGGTTAATTGAGTTGGGTAAATCATACATCGCTAGACCGCAGCCAGTTGAGTGTTGCGCCTAAAGCTTAGGTAGGACTGGTCAGCTCTGAGATTGGGTGGTAGTGCATTCCAAGCTTGGGCTGCTTTTACTGGGAAACTGCTTCCACTGGATTTTTCACGCTTGAATCTGGGTATCTCTAGGCAATTGGAGTTAGCCACTCTGGATGGACGGGTTGAGGTTCTCCTCATTCTCGGTTAGATAAGGAGGAGCTGCATTATTGAGAGATTTCTATGTCAGTGAGACTGTTTTTAGTAAGATCCTGTCACTTCTCTTTAGCCAGTGGTGTTCTCTTCTCATATTAGATATGTGTTCTTTGTGGGGTATTTTCAGGACGGTTCTGAGGGCATTATTCTGAAGCGTTTGAATTCTGTCAGTTATATATTTGTTGCCTCCTAGGTAAAGTGCGTTGCAGTAATCCAACTTTGACAGAATTAAGGCATTGGCGAGGATGATGCAGCTAACATTTGTTAGGAATGGTCTGCATGCCCTGATGAGCTTACAGGTATAAGCGGTAGATTAAGCCATGGAGCTTACCTGTTTCCTTAGGTTTAAAGTGGAATCAAGGTAAAATCCTAATGTTTTCACCTCTTTGACTACTTTATGTTGCCATCTATGTTAAATGCCGAGTAGTTGGAGATGAGTTTTTTAGGTTGGCCACAAATCCAAGAATCAAGATCTGTTTTATCGTAATTCAGGCACAGGCCATGGGATGCCATACATGCCTGAATGAGGAGGTATATCTCATTTACCAAGGCCGTATCAGAATCAAAGTTGCCTGAAAAGGGAATGAGTATCTGGGTGTCATCCGCATAATTCGTGTAGGTGACACCCAGTCTGTCCAACTTGTCAAATAGGGGCTTGGTAAATATGTTATACATGGTTGGCGAGACGCAAGAACTTTGCAGAATGCCACATGTAGCCTGGATCGGGTCAGCTGATGCCAATGTAAATCATTTGTTTGAAGTAAAGAAGATTTGGAGACCTGACCAGTGACTAGTGTGGATAAGCAGCTGGGTGCTAAATTTCAAACAGCCTTACAGGAGAAAATAAGTCTATCCACCAACTCATCAGCTCAGTAGTCCATCCTCCTCAACATGAGTTATTACCCTGGTTAGCAAAGAAGAGAACAAGGATGTAATATGGGCAAATGTTTAACTACATAGCCCCTTTTTGAGCAGTTGAAACCACCATGGGGTGTGGGCAAGATAGTGGTGAACCCCGTCGTCCTCTGACATGGCAGCAGAAAGAGACCCTCAATGACATAAATGGTTAACCTCTGAAGGCCTATGCATAAGCGTCCAAGGTTCTATGTCTTTCTGCTGCTTCAGAGCTTTGAGATGAGTGGGGCCGGACAGAGTCCTGGTGTGGTGTGCATAATCGAGCAGCAGTAGACTCCTGAGAGCACTAACAAGCCATTGAGCCTTGGAGCGCTGGGAATAGAGCCAGATGGTGCTTCGCAAGAGGTATGCTTTCCCATACAGAGGACCAGCTAGGTAGAGCTCCGGAGGGGACCGAGGGCTGTTGCACTTAGTGGTGCAGAGCAAGAGAGGAAGGCACGGGGTTCTCTCTGGTGTGGATGTGGATGGAGACTGCACCAGGGAATGCGGGAAACTGTGCCCCGTCCTGCTGTTTAATTTAGCCTTGCATCCCGCAGGTGCTTGTCCGTTCCAATGGCTTGTGGACCTGCTGAATTCTGGATTCTGGAGGTGCTTTGGGAGAAGGTCCTTGTGAGTGTCCACTGCAAAGCTGCCCCTTGCAGGGAAGCTCTGGAGGACCTGGGGTGGGAATGGCCCAGAGTACATGAAAGGTGGTGCTGGATTTGAGAAGGTGGTGATTGTACTGGGGCACACTGTCAACTGGGGCCATCCCTGTTGCTCCTGCTGGGCCCTCTAATTGAGTAGTAAAATGGAACTGTGCAGGAGAGTACGTGCACTTGTCTGAAAAGAGAATTATGTATTCAAGACAGAGCCCAAAGGAGAATTACAAGTGGTGACAAAAACAACATAATCAGTCCAAAGAGGAGCTCTGAGCAGTTGTCTCTTATGGTATTCTTCCACTCACTCACAGACAAATTGCTTGAAGAGCCACACCGAGAGCTAAACTAGGAAGTCTATAAGGAGTTGAAATGAAAAAGGAACAAAGATGATTATATACAAAATTATAGATAGGTTTATAGAAGACCAACAGATCTGACCTGTGCTCTGTAACAGTTTACACCCCTGGCTGAAGTCATAAAGGTCTTCCAGTGCTTTCTCTCTTTACATAGGACCACAAATACCAGGATTCTTAGCTGAGGAAATCCAAAACAGTGGCTCACAGGAGAGAGGAACACTGCATCAAACAGAAAATCCACCGGATTAACTTTACCTGTAAAATGGACTATAACTGTAGCGTGTCGCCATTGCCAAATGTCAGCAGATACGCATATGAAAAGAAGGTGTGATTAAACCCTGCTGTATGCTTTTGGATGGCTCTAACTCGCCTCTGGGGAAAGGGAAACGAGTGGTTGGCAAGAGGAACCATTTGAGGGCAGAAACAATGGAAGGAGAAGGGAGGAGTAAGAAACACTGTAAAAGGTTCGGGGCAGTGTGGGTTGTTCTGGTGAGATCAAGGGAGAAGGTGGACCAGGGTATCGGGCACAGGAAGGACGAGGCAGAGGAGTGTAGAGGAAAATGCTTCCCTAGAGGAGCACTTGCCTTGGGTGCCAATTGGCCTGTGCTCCACAGACCTGCACTTATTTATTGGCAGCTGACCAGTCTTACTGAGTGATCTCCGACAGGCGCTTAACAGCTACTTGCAACGTACTCCATAGCACTTCCCTCGTTGGTACTCCTAGCACTTACCTCCCCCTCCCTTATACCTTCTCTTTCCCTGCATTTGCACGTTCTGAATGCTCACAAGGCCTACTAGGACCGCCTCTTTCATTGTTATATTTGCCTTTCATTCACATGTTCCCTCCCTGTTGCCTTGTGGGCAGTTTGAAACACAATTCACTTGATGTATAAGCGCCTTACAAATGCACAATAAAATAAAAATATTAGAGTGTACAAGGTGGGGTATTGTTTGGTGAGAGTGATACTTTGGTGTGATTGTGTGCAAGGTGAGTGACACCAAGGGAAGAGTTTAGCGGTGTGAGTGCTAGTGAGTGGGATGGAGACTGGGAGGGTGGAAGGTGGGTTATGCGGGAGAAGGGGAGTGCAGTGGGAAGTAGAACAGGGTAGAATTAAGGAGTATAGATAAGAGTATCAGGGGCAGAGGAAAGAGATGGCAAAGCGACAGTGGGACGAGGAACAGGGAGGAGAGTATGAGGAAGGGAATAAGCTGGGGAGAAGATAAGGGTAAGAGGGTATGAAAGGGAAGCAGAAGGGGAGCCTAGGAAATTGGAGGTCACTTATTTCCAATTCTGAAGACCATTGTTGTTCGTGTGAGACCCCTGGATATGATTTACGTAGGATTTCCCAGAGAAAGACAGCTAGTAAAGGCATTTGCCTTTAGGAAATGTGAGAATCCGGTAATAGACATGGACACTGAGGAAACATGTTTATGGCTACAAACCTTTATTTAAATTAAATGCCTCACTATCCCTAATCTAGGAGGAATTTCCCTACCTCAACCAACAGCTAATGAGTCTGTCAATGTCAAGATGTCCAAATAAAGTAAGTCCTGTGTTCGTAATCCTATTCTGGCTCTCACACTCTAAACCACTAAAGGTGCAAAGGGTTAATATTCCCGGTCTTCTTAAAGTATTCTGAAGTAGTCAAAGTTCAACACTAGTTCAAAATCCAACAAAATGTTTTCTTACAAAGTTCACAGTTCTTGAAAGAACCTCCTTTCCTGGGTTCTTTGCATTCAACATCCAATTTCAAAAGGAACCATCATGTTTCCAAGAAGACTTTTCTCTCCCCTCAGAGCGTTCACGTAGCTTGCAGGACTTGCTCCCTTCCCCAAGGTTTCTCTTTACTGCCAGTTTCAAAGACAATTTTCTTCCAGGGGTTTTCCTTTCCTTCGAGCACTTTCTTCACAGTTCACAATTCACACTTCAAAACCTTATTGCATTTCTTTAACTTCTTCTCTCGTCACTTGACATTTCATGTATTGCTTTTCCTTTGAACAGTTTATACACTTCACCTGGTATACTCTCCTGCTAGGATTTTTATATATGAAACACTTTAACCTATCTTCACCTGGTTAACTCCCCTGCAAGGACTTTATTACACAACTATCTATTCCTTCAGGTATGACTTTATTGCTCCATTAACAATTTGCTTGACAAATACTTTCATCGGTTTAATACATCCACCATTATTTCTTGCTTTGTTTTCATGAAGCGGTATCATTTTTGACACATCCACCTTCCCATTTATTTATATCGCATTCTTGAATAGCTATGGGCTTCCCTTGGTTCTCGTTGCTTTCCTTTCATTTCACCTCTGTCATTGGTACACTGGCAATTCAGTAACCCTCACTTTCCCTGGGCTTACCGGTAGCCTTCTGCGTTTTTTTCTTCGTTGGCTCTGCTGAATTGGCTTGGTGTGCACTTGGACAAGCGCAATCTTGCCGGCATGGTCGCGCCGGCTTGTCTGCTGTTTGCCACAGCACGCCCTTCCTCTGCGTGGTATTCAGCAGTACTCCCGCCCAGCAGGCAGACCCTTGTCTGCAGCTCTCTGTGCGCCCTCTCCTTCCCGTGACTGCCATGACATCCTTCAGCTGAGTTTGGATTGTATTTAAACTTCCCGGCTCGGCTGTTTCTTTTCCAACAAATAGACTGTTGCACTTGATCCCAGTAATCATCACTGCTCTGCCGTTTTTCCTTGTCAGTGTTTTAGTACCTGGTCTAGACTAGGATTTTGGGGGGGAAGCTAAAGTAGTTTTACTAGGAGGTTGGACGGGACATGACAATATGCCATTAAGGTCAGGGGGATTCATGGAACATCTTTAGAAGGGAGAGGGATGTGTGTGGTTTCCCCAATGAGACCACCTTATCTGCCTGAAGCTTACCTTCCCCTGTCCCCCAGTTGGTCCACCCTCATATAGCCGCCCCCAGTGTCAGGATCAAGTAGGGGCTGCCGTCCCCTGGCCACATGGGGAGAGGCTAACTCGGGGAAAGGAGTGATGACATCATTGGATTCATCACAGCAATTCCAACAGTCTGCTGTTAGATAGTAGGGATTGCAGATCTCTAGTAACCATCTTGGGGTTTAGGGATGCCTGAACTACATAGGGAAAAGCCCACTGGAGGCGAGGGAGAGAGAAAGACTGCCCTCAGTGGAGCCTTTCTACAAGATTTCACAAAAAACCCTGGTACTATCTTTGAGAGTTGATGTGTTCTTGAGGACATTTGTGACACCCTCTAACACCTAGGTAACGCAGTAACTTTTTCAATGGAGGAGTGGAGGAGAAGGGGAAAGTTGAAAACCATTGTGGAGCATGGAAAGGAGAAAAGAGGAATTAAATATGCCACCACCAATAAAGAGATTAAGGGAACATCTTTGGCTTCTATCATACTCCTGGGGCTCTTGAGCAGTATCAAAATTTAACAGTTGAGAAGAGAATAATTTGGTCTGGAAGTGGAGAAACCGGAGGCATTGGGCATATGTAAAGATTGGGCATTTGTAAAGATGCATTGGAAGGGGCTGAGGGGAGGGTTCACTTTGTGCATGGACTGGTGGCCCCGGAGGATCTGGGGAATTTCTGGGAAAGTTTCGATTCCAAGGGTTTTTTTAGGATGAAAAGTGAGTTGATATTTGCCATGTATTTTCAAATGGATTTTCTATTCTTTAATGTGGTTATGGGGTCTGACGGCCATCGTTTGTTAGGACATCTTCGCATGGACGAACAGGCCTATCTGAAATAGAATCAGATTGTTTGTTTATTGCTTATAGTACAAACCTAGCTCTATAACAGAAGGGTGTCAGCATTTGGACTTGGAATTTAAAGGATTTCTAATACCCTCAGTGTGAAAGGTTTAGCTGGAGGGGTAAGAGTGGGCATGTTGAATGTTAAGGGGCTGAAACTTTCCTTCAGATTGTTGCTCTCTGTAGAATGAGTAAGGCTTGTTCTCTTTGTGCAGGAGACCACATATAGAGAAGGTGAAGAACAAAGCATGGTTCATGCCTGTTGGGCTTCAAGCATGCACACACCAGGAGTGGGCATGTTAAATCAGTAGTTTGCAGTTTATGGTGGCAGTCCAAGAGCCCTCCGGAGGAGAATCTTGTTGGTGGTGGCGACTATAAGCAATGTGAGGATGACCTTGGAGGGAGAGGGGGTCTGCATATGGCCGAACAAAGGTCAATGGAGGTTCTGTGAAGAGGTTTCTGATTTTAATCACAGGGTGGGCTGAATTTGTCTATATGCTAGCCCTATTTTTGGCCAAGGCATTTGACCAATGCATGTAAAATCTTTTAAAAGCTTAAATGATCCTGGATGAGGATGCTGATCACTATGAAAATGAATATACTCTTGAGAGTGCTCTTCCTCATTCAAATGTTACTGGTTAAGATTCCAGATTGCTTTTTTGAAGAAATTAGAAGAGGCTTGTTGAGATTTATATGGAAACATTAGAAGGCTAGAGTTGCATGGCATATTCAGGTTCCACCTAAGGAGGAGAGGGGTTGGGGGAGGGGTGTTCCCCCCCTACTTTGAACAATATTACAAAGTTTCAAAACGGGGGATCCTATTAGACTTGAGAAAAGAAGCAGTGGGTCTTACTGGAATTGGGGATTGGTTGGGGGTTTCAGCAAGAAGACTGCCAATAAATGGGGTGTCCGCATCCAGCTCTCTATAACATAACATGGTATCTTGGGAGGGTGCAGAAAAGCACCAGGGTGCTAGTCTTGCGCCCCCCAAATCCCTTTTTATGGGTACCATCGATCAAGGTTGACATAGCTGAACTGTGTGGTTTATCATGCTATGAAGGCGTGGGTGGAGAGAGTGGGTCAGTTATGGGGAGAGGGTAAGTTCATATCTTTGTCACAGTTGGAAGAGGAGCTAGGAGGGGTGTGCAGATCAAGCCTTACAGCGTCTACATTGATGTAAGATATTAGGCAGAATCTCACTCCTTTTGAAAAAGTACTGGATGAACTCGAGGGCACAAGCATATTAATATCTTGCCTTTAAGGTGTCCTTGTTCTTTGAATATTACTGGGTTCATAGGGTGAGAGAACTCTGTGAAATGGACATGGGGAGACCCTACACTGATCCATTTTGAAGGTTATGTTCCAGGGCCTTTAAGGCATCTATATCCTGCCAGTAGAATTTGTGTAAATTTAAGCTACTACATAGGTGGCAGCCACTCTTTCACAGATGTTTCAGGAGTATATCCACAGTGCTGGATGGAGTGTGGTGGGAGAGGAACCTACTGGAATATGTGAGGAATGGTGGTACAGTACAAGTATTTTGGAAAAAAGTGTTGGGCTGGTTTAAGGGGCAAGATTGGGTTTAAGAACAAAATCCGCTGCTGCTTTTATTTGAGTTCCCGGTGGGAGACACAGTAGAGCATAGGTGTTGAATGTCTGGGAGAATTTTGAAACGGAGAAGCAGACAGCCTTTGTTTTATTAATGGGAGGAAAGTATAAAAGGACAAAAGTCTCCTTTTCTGGAAGGACACAGAGGGAAAAGCCAAGACTTTTGTGTGAGTAGAGGATTTCATATGCCCGGAATGGTTGATTACTGTGAACAGACTAAGTAATAGTGACTCTGATGAAAAGAATGTTTACGTACAACTGTCTGTCTTATTTGAGAGATGGGTTGGTCAGATCCAGTTCCCACCGACACTCTCCTCTACTCTTCTTCATCTAGAAACCTCCGTGTACTCTATGACCCTTCTCACACCTCCTCTTTCATCTCCAAAACTGCAACAGTGACTTGCCTCAACCTCTTAAATATTAGGAAAATCAGGCTCCTCTTTCCTTTCAACACCGCCAATTATCTCTTAACCACTTTTGTCTTCTCTAAACTGGACTACTGTGCCAGCATCCTCTTCGGTCTCCCCAACTATGCTTTCTGTCCTCTCGATAAGATCATTAACTTCGCTTCCAGGACTCTTTGAGTTCCAAATCTATACATGTTAAAACCCCACTGTATCTATCCTCTTCTATCCAACTATACAAGCCTTCTCGTAATCTCAGCTCTGGCTCCTTGAATACCTTTGTGGCACTTTGCCCTCCCTGTGCTTCCTCTCACTTCCGCTCTTTCTCGCTCCACTTGCATGGAATTCTCTTCCCCCGGACATCCAAGAAACAGTCCACATTAATTTGGTAAAAATCATACTAAAAGCCTACCTCCTCGCCTCGGACTTACCCTCTTAACCTACCTCTAATTTTCTACTAATAGTTTCCCCCCTGCCTCTAACTTACCTCCATCCCTCACTTTCTCTGCCTCCACTCTAGCACTTTATCCATCGTGGTCCCATCCCTAACAAAGCTGTCCCTACCGGCTGACAGCACTTAAAATGTGTAATGTTGATTGCCCTTAATCTGTCCCTGGTGACTGTTCAATTTACTCCCCTCCACAACCTGGTCATTATGGCACTCGAACTGACCTCATTGTAAGAAGCTCACTGCTACCCGTCAACTCTGATTTCTTATCTATTGTATATTCTTTTGTGATCAAAAGAGCATATCATTCCTGTATATACATAAAGTACATTTAAAAAGATGTTTTTCTTTTCGCTGTGTTCTTTTAGAATAAATTGACAGCATGTTTAACATGTCTCTTGTTTGATGGGAAAATGAAGGGACAGGATAAAATGTATTGTATTTCATAAGGACACATTCTATTGCTGTAGTGCGTCACAGATGGCATCAAGAACTCGCCACTCTTGAAGAAGGTTCAATGCGTTTTAAAGGTTTTATTTGAATAATTGAATCTGCTCTCACTAAGGGCTGTCTCTCTGTCTCGGCTCCTGTTGGCTTTTTTATCCCTAGACCAGGCATCCCAAATCCCAAGGTGGTCACTGGAGATTGATAACTCCCAACAACTGTGATCTGGCTGGCTAATGGTAGGGCCTAAAGGCAAACGCCTTCTCTATCTGGCTCCCTCTGGGAATTCCTAGATATAGGCTTACCTGTGTCCTATACAAACAAATATCTTAATAAGAGGTGTCCTTCGTTCACCCAGATCTGTCATGATGCATACCCCCGGGCATCCAGACAACGTCCATCAGCCCCGGGAGCAGGCATCATGTCGCCTTGAGAAAACCCAGCAACCCCTGGTAGGGGCTGTCTGGGATCAGTCCTGGCGCCTATGGCGCCAGGCTCATATGGGACATCAGTCCTGGCGCCATAGGCCTATGAGCGCCAGGCTCATAGGTGCACACTTACCTGATGCAGACCATGCTGCAAGAAGATCCAAGTCCATGTGAGGCCTGGGAGGGACTACTTTACCTTAGGGACTATTTTCTTACTCGGGTGTGGTCGGGGAGGCTATTTGAACCACGCCCGAAGAGCAGCACACGCTTTGCGTTATTCTGCATCCAGCAGCGTAATGCTCACCGTGCCAGCAGCAGCATCCAGCCTTCTGCCACGCCCGCCTCGAACCTGGAGCACCTAGAAAGAAGGAAAGAAGCAAAGGTTAGAACAAGAGTATTACCTGATTTCTTACCTGATTCGGGATTCATTGCATCATCAAACCAGAGGAAAGACTTTGTTTTAAACGCCAGCAGCAACGCCGCGCCATACTCACCGTTCCACGCAGCATCTCGTCGATCCAGCGCTGTCTCCATCTTTACATCGCCGAATCCCGGCACCTAAGGGGGACACGAAACAACAAGGTGAGCAGAGAGAACAGACAGACAATCTCTTTAGCCGCCAAATGCTTACCTGTTTTACCGCCGGTGGTATAATTCATTAGCACACCACATCTTCTTATGCCGCACCTGTAAGAAAAGGAGAAGGCAGCAAGCTTAACCCTTCACATTATTTAATGGACATTGTTGGGTAACACAGACTTTTACCGGAGCGCTTTCAGCTGTCAATCTTATTGGGTCAAAGCTGCAAGAGAAAAGAGGAATTGGACAGGAGTGAATTCCAGACATTCTGAACTCTTACGAACTATATACTTACGGCTCTTCGCCAGGACCTTTTGGAGTCCGAATTCGTCTACAACTCTTCCAATATCTTCAGGCCAGTGAAGTAACTGGTCATCAACGCGTCCCTGCGTGCTTCGCAGGATGGAGGGCTCATCCTTCAAGAATATAAGATGAGATTGCTGAGAGGGCGCTTCAGAGGTGATTAGTGGGGAGGACAGTGGGGGTGCTATCACTTGAATCCACAAGTGGCTAAATCCATCTCTCCACTTGTAGGAGAATATTTCTACGGGCCAAGCAGACAAGATTAGGAGGGCAGATCCAGTCAGTCATCGCTGCACTACGCATCACGTGGGTGGAGGCCGCAGCAGTCCGGGTTCGACCGACGCCCCTGTGGGAGCCAGGTGAGCGTAACAGATCTCAGTTATCCTTGCACGATCACGACTATGTAATCCTCTCCTTGATGTTCTTTCCTTAATTTCCCTTCATTCTACTCTTCTTTCACCCACTCTCCTCCTTGTTGCTCTACCTCCAATATTCTTCTGTCTCCTGATACTTTGCCTTTGCTCTTTACTACTCTCCACACTAATCTACTTCTCTCCCCTCCACTCCTCAGCTGCCCTCCACTCTCATTCTACACTCCACTTGTCTTCCCACAGTCACCCTTATTTAAGTCTCATTCACCTGGCTGACTCTCGCTCACATACACCCCCCCCCCTACTCTTACCCTTAATCTGTTCTCACTTCACTCAACAAACATGCACCCACACCCAACTATAATTTTCACTCGCCAATGAATACCTCCCTTTGTACATGCTCTTTACAGTAATCCATGCTGTACGGCGCTGACCTACCTTCTTTTGTCTCCATCAACCACTACCTCCTTTGACTTTGTCCGCACAACCCACACTGCCCTGTTTCCAGTGTTCTCTTTTATGCTCAGCCTCCCGTTTCTCTTGGGGCCCACCTGGTTCCCTGGGCCAATCTGTATCCTCTTGTTCCCCTGGGTCGTGCCATACAGGTTCAAGGCTTTAAAATGCCCCTGAAGCCCTGGATGAAATGACCAGATAGACGATACTTCTCATATCAACAAGACGTTATTGGGGGTACATGTACAAAGGAGGGTCAAAACAAATAAAATTGGTCTCCATTTAAGAAAATATTCAGAATGGATATTCTCTCCTGGGTTTGGGTATTGTTTTAGCAGCTTAACGGAAAGAAGTGTCCCTTAGGGAAGTGAAGTGATCCAACAAACATTCTTGTTGTTTGGGAATGGGTTTCCCCTTAGTATCCAGTGCATGTTTCTAGGGATTCCTGAACCCTGTCATTGCAGCTTTCCAGAACTAGTCTTGCATTCTCAGTCTCTGGTTCTAGGGTTACCAGTGCTCTACGTAAGGTCACCTGACGGGTTCATCCCTAGCCTGTAGGTTGTAGTGGCTCTCCTTGTGTGGGGGGGAGCTTCGAGCCAGATGTGCTCATGAAGAGTGTCCACCTCCTCCTCTTGCATCCATTCTTCCTGGGTAAGCTGGTCCCCTGATTTTCAGAGCGCCACAGGGGAGATTCATCTTTAATACCTAGGCACCAAGTCTCTTTGATCTGCTTACTACATCCCCCAGGATCTTTGTCTTCTCCTTTGAACCGGAGGTACACTCCCTGCCATATGCCTGTTCCTCTTCCCACCTCTGGCATCTTCCTACAGATAACAAGGCGTGCCGGGAATCTTCCTAGCCTGACTAGGTCTTTGTTCTTCCTCTTGGTCCTCCTTAATCCCTTCTGGATGTTCTCCTAACTCCTCTTTTCTTTCTCCAACAACTGCTTATTGTAGCTCCACATTATTATTTCTATTTCCCCCTCTCTCCTTCTCTCATTCTCTCCTTCCCTCTCTCTCCCTCCCTCTATCCACCCTCTTTCTCTCCCTCTTTCTCCCTTCCCACCTTCCTATTTTGGGCACTTGCTGCCTGCAGGTTCCCCTCGCTCACCCTTTGGAGCTGCTTGCCGGTTCCCCTCGCCCACCCTTTGGAGCTGCTTGCCGGTTCCCCTCGCCCACCCTTTGGAGCTGCTTGCCGGTTCCCCTCACCCCCCCTTTGGAACTGACTGCCTCGTCATCCCATTTTCAGTTGCCGATTTTCGTCCTTTCCCTTTTGGCGTCGTCTGTTCTCCCCCATTTGGTGCAGTCCCCCGCCCCTTAACAACGGGGTGGAGCTGTTGATTTCCACTCTTGGTCTCTAATACCCACCCATCACCCATAACGGTTTTCACTCCGGAAGTGTTTTTGTGGTCCGCTTCACCCATCCCCATTCCCCCTGGCCGTAAACAGTGGCCTGTGGGTCTTACCCTCCAGTTCTTGAAACTGTTTGCCAAGTCCCCCCACACCCACCAGCTTGAAACTATTGGCTTCTTCCACAATGCCTCAAAGGGCCTGTTGGTCTTCCCTGTGCCTCCCAGCAGTGGCAGAGCCAGGGATGGAGGGGACAAAAGGGGTTGGTTGCACGCCCGCCTGCTGCTTTTCTGTGCCTGGTGCACCCCTCCCAAACAGTTGCTCCCACAGGGCCGACACTTGACCATTAGCTGTGCTTCCTCAGGTTGCTTATCAACCAGGCCAAGTAGCACCCGGCGTGCCCCATGTATTCTATTCCTTCTGGTGTGGGCTGGCTCTTCCTGAATTTGTATGCTGCACTAAAAATAACTGTTCCATCGCTGCAATTGGAACCCAGGATGCAAAGTTTTGAGGCAGACACTTAACCACAGGAATGTCTATCCGCAAGCTGCAAAATATCTCATATTGGCATTTTGCCTTACAAGACATCTATTAAGGCAGATTGTTGGGTATAAAAGGTGTCCACGTTTTATACCTACCCTGCAACGTATCATAATCTGTTCTCTGGCTTATTACACATAAATGCTTATTTATCCTGTACATTTTCAAATGGGAAAGATACATTTTACTTTAGATCTATTCACCTCGTATAACTCCACTTTCCATTGTGTACATCAATCCCCCACCCCCTTTTTTTGGACTCAAGCAAAGTGTCGGAGTATGTGGCTGTGAGTGTGAATGCATAACATGTATGTTTTGGGGCATAGGAGCTAGCCACTAGCAAGGATCCAATTTTTGGGCTCAGCTTCATGGAAGTTATGTATTGTGACCATAATGACATAAATATGTTGTGCACTCATTTTAATGAAAGTGATGTATTGTGACCAAAATTGCATCGATAGGTTTTCGCGTTCAGCTTACTGCAAGCAATCTGCAATGAACATTACTGGGATAGATGGATTGTGAGCTCAGCTTCATGCAATTGATTTACAGTGGCCATTATTGGCACAGATTGTGAGCTCAGCTTCATGCAATTGATTTACAGATTGTGATTGCAGCGGTCACGACCCTCGCCCAAACCCCCTCTGGCAAACCCATTGGACTCGGGCCTCTAGAGCATGGCATCCTCTTCAAAAGCCATCATGGGGCCAGGCTCATACACCATGAAAAACAATGTGCTTGGGAACTACTTTATTGTATTGTCAGCCAACATGGAGGCATCCACATAGCTTGGTTCTTAGGAACCAAGCTATGCAGTCTAGCGTTTTGGGTGTGGTAGCCTAGGGACTACTTTACCTGGACTATTTTGTTGGGGCTATTTAAACCACACCCGAGCAAGACAATATGCTTCGCATTATTTTGCAGCTTGCAACGTGACGCTCACCGTGTCCAGCTATTCCCTCGAACCTCGGAGAAGCAGAACCTGCAAGGAGACAAAAGGAACATCATTAGCAGCAGCATCTTACCTGCAGTCTTCATCTTCAAACACTCGCAGCTACTGAGAACAGCTTCCTCGAATCTGCACGTCTCCCGGACAGAACGACCTGGAAGAGGAAAATAGGGGCAACATTAAAGAAAGCAGTAGAGACATTTACAAATTACGAACTGCTCAAAAGGCTTACCTGGCTGGTCGCCTCTCGGCTGGCACCACTCTGGACATTCCACTCGCGCTGAAGAACACCGCGACCTACAAGGAAAGAAAACACAGGTTAGCAAAGGCAAGACTTCGCAGCCCTGCGCATAGCGCTTACTTACCGCATCATAGCGCTCTTAATGCAACATCATTTACCAGCGGGGCTCAACCAAGCTAGTTCGCCGCGCTGAAGCTGCGCATACCTAAGGGAGAAAAGAGACATTTTAAAACAGCAATAAGACCTACCTGAACAATATCAAACAGGCCGGCGTCAGTGAAGTAACTGGACCGCACTCGCCCAAGAAAGACAACGCGCCCCTGCAAAGAAGGCAGGACAGGAGAGCCTGCCTAATTCTACCACAAGGTGAGGAGAGGGCGCCAGAGGGACTGAAATCAAACAGGGGTGGAGGGAGGATACTTACCCCAGTCGGTCAGTCTTGAACACAGTCCTCCTGTATTTTCAGGCAGAACCTTCCCTGCAGACCACATCAGGGCAAAGCTGAGAAGCATACCAGCGAGTAACCCGGCTGGGTGGCGTCCCTGTGGATACCAGGTGAGCGTAACAGAACGCGAAGCCTACCACAACAAATCCACCTGGGCGCCATGGAGACATCAGAAATGGACCAATTGGCCCAATTACTAGGAGAGCTTCGTGCTGAGGTTCATTCTGCCCGACAAGAGACTAATGCCCTTTGGTCACTATTAGGTCTCTCCGGAGAACGCACTGAAGAGATTAGCAGGCAATACTTGCAATCACAGGCAGGACAGACGCCTCTACCTGAAAGCAATCCAACGATGCAAAACCCCGCCATACCACCCACTCCGGTACAGATCATGTTACCTGGAACAGTGCCCCTGGCACCACCAGAAAGGTTCTCAGGCGACCCACGGAAGTATGTGGCATTCATCAATCAGTGCCGCCTTAATTTTCTTTGTAGGCCTGGAGCATTTCCAAATGACCAAGCTCGGTTAGCTTCTGTCTTATACCTGAGTGGTAGTGCAGCAGATTGGTCGGTGCCGTTGGTAACCCATGACGATCCTCTATTGCATGACTTTGGGGGGTTCCAGAGAGAAATGGAAACACTTTTTGCTCGCCATACCCAGAAACAAGCAGTAGACAATGAACTCTTGTCCCTCCGACAGGGTAATCAGGACTTGTTAACGTACATTTCCACCTTCAACAGACTGGTTGCTGAAGCTAGGTGGCCAGGAAACAAAAGAACCACGTTATTCCATTGAGGCTTACGAGGCGAATTAAAGGACGTCTTAGCCCAGGTGGTTGATCCACCCAGAGACTGTGAAGAATTCATAAATCTGGTCATTCAGCTAGACCACCGGTTGCAGGACCGAAAGGCAGACAGGTCTAAGACGGACCCTCGGACTGTGTATGTTCGACCAAGGGAAAACACACCCCGTGTACCTGAAAATGCTGTAGAACCCATGCAGATTGGAGGGATACGGCCTCTATTAACAAAACAAGAGCGGGACAAAAAAAGACAACAGCTTTGTTTGTATTGTGGGAAACCAGGACATTTTCTGAAGGACTGTCCAGTAAAACCCCCAAAAAGAACAGTCGGGGTCAGGCCACTGAGAAGGATGAAGCTAAGGAATCAGAAAACTACCAAGCTCGACAAACGTAGAGGTCAGTTTTTTGAGTGAGAAGAAAGAGTTGCTGACCTCGCACTTTGCAATGCCAGTGATCTTAATTAGCCACCAACAGTCAAGAATGCATGCTGTTGAAGCATACATCGATAGCGGAGCAGTTGGAAATTATATTGATCAAGAACTGGCAGCAGAGATGGGGCTTCCTTTGTGTTCTAAGCCAACTATGGACAAGGTAACCACCGTGGATGGGACAGAAATCGCTTCCGGACCAGTAACCCAGTGCACAGCCAGGGTAACCTTGCTGTGCCAGGACGGACATCGGGAGTCTATTTCATTCGATCTCATCAAGGCACCTCAGTTCAGGCTAATACTAGGGATGCCATGGTTGGTTGCTCACAACCCTTTGATAGACTGGCGGGCACGAAAATTAACCTTCCCCGGTGACTGCTCCCCTGCCTGCTATTACCAAGAGGAGAAACCCGACGTCTGTATCCCCATGACTCCCGGAGCGACCGTATCAAACCTGGGAGCAACTAATACCTTGCCAAGTGCATACCATGATTTCCAGGATGTTTTCCGAAAGGACCAAGCCAATACATTGCTGCTGCACCGGGCCTATGACTGTCAGATCGACCTTGTTCCTGGTGCATAAATCCCTTGCGGCAGGATCTACGCTCTCACAGAACCAGAAAACCTTCATTTGAAATCCTATTTAGACCAGTACCTTGCAAACGGATTTATCCCTCCTTCGAAGTCCCCCAGATCCAGTCCTTTGTTCTTCGTACCGAAAAAGGAAGGAGACTTGAGAACCTGTATTGACTACCGCGCATTGAACCAGATCACCGTGAAGAACCGCTACCCCGTGCCACTTATCCCTGAGATGCTAGACCAAGTTAAAGATGCCCAGATTTATACCAAATTGGACCTTCGAGGAGCGTACCACCTGGTCCGAGTCAGAAAAGGAGCTGAATGGAAAACCGCCTTCCGCATTAAGTACGGCTTGTTTGAATATCAAGTCATGCCCTTCGGGTTATGCAACGCTCCTGCGGCATTCCAGTATTTCATGAATGACGTCTTAAGGGAGTTAATTGATGTGTGCGCCTTAGTGTACATAGACGACATCTTAGTATACTCCGCCTCGGAACAAGATCATGTCAGGCACGTTCGTTCAGTCCTCACCAAGCTCCGTCAACATCGCTTGTTTGCAAAGCTTGAAAAATGCTTTTTTCATGTCACTGAAGTAGAATTTCTTGGTTTTATCCTTACTCCAGGAGGCATCAGAATGGACGTGCACAAGGTAGATGTCATTCTGAAATGGCCTTCACCGACATCTCTGAAAGGGGTACAAAGCATACTGGGCTTTGCGAACTTCTACCGCCGGTTCATCCCAGACTTCTCTCAGGTTGTGCACTCAATCACAGTACTATTATGAAAAAACAATAAAAGGTTTGCTTGGACCGAAGAAGCCTTTCAGGAACTTAAACAAAGGTTTACCTCCGCTCCAATCCTGCGACATCCTCGTTCAGACCTCCCTTTATGTCGTTGAAACTGATGCGTCCAGTCTCGCAATGGGGCTGTCCTTTCACAGAGAGACCCGGAAACCGGCCAGCTACATCCTGTGGCCTTCTGGTCGAAAAAGTCCTCACCTCCAGAGATTAATTATGCCATCACGGACAAGGAACTCCTGGCTATCAAATCCGCCTTTAAAGCCTGGAGGCACTACCTTCTGGGGGCCAGACACACCATTACAGTCATCAGACCACCGAAACCTGCAATATCTCAAAACAGCCAAGGCCCAGTCCTCGCGCCAATTACGGTGGGCCCTTTTCTTCGCCGAATATGATTATGTAATCACATTTCGACCAGGAGTCAGAAACGGAAAGGCGGATGCCTTATCTCGCATTGGCAGAGATGAAATAGTATATACAACTCCAGACCCAGTACTTATTATACCTGAAGACAAACTCTTGGGTATCATGACAGCCTTAAAACAAGCAGAACTACGAAAAGAAATCCACCGGTCAATTAATCCTGATGCCTACCTCGCATGGCAAACTCAAGGAGAACAATATACCATCAAGGACCATCTAGCCTTTTTTAGGGATCGCCTATATGTACCCAAGAAGGAATTACAACAGCATATTTTTTCAAACTATCACGATTCACTGATCAAAGGGCATCATGGGATCGCCAAAACCCTAGCTAAGGTGAAAGAACTTTTGGTGGCCTACCTGGCGTAAGGACATCATTCAGTATTTTCAGTCCTGCAGTGTCTGCGCACAAATAAATCACAGAAACAAAAACCATCTGTTCTCCTACAACCATTGGACATTCCTCCAGTTCCATGGCACACTCTTTCCCTTGACTTCATCACTGATCTACCTCCAAGCCAAGGGTTCAACACCATCCTTGTAGTTGTGGACTTATTCTCGAAGATGGCCCATTTTATTCCTCTCAAAGGCCTCCCAGACGCAGCCACTTTAGCAAGTGTTCCTGGAGGGCGTGGTTAAGCTACATAGCTTCCCTTCGGTTCTGGTCTCTGATCGAGGCAGACAGTTTGTTTCAAACTTCTGGGAAAAATGTTGTGCAATGGCGCAGATCGACGTTCGGCTATCTACCAGTCACCATCCCCAATCGGACGGCCAAACCGAGAGAACCAATCAGACACTCGAGCAATATTTACGTGCATGCTGCACCACGAACAAAGGAATTGGAAAGACCTACTAGGGATAGCCGAATATGCATATAACAATTCTTTGCATTCAAGCACGGGACAAACGCCCTTCTATACCCTTTATGGCAGACATCCACGTACCTCTGAACTAGACCTTCCAGCCAGCTTGGAAATGCCAGCGGTAAAGACTCTACACACAACCATTACTCAGGCTTTCAAAAGGGCAAAGGGACACCTTATTCATGCCAAAGAAAAACAAAAGAGATTCGCCGACCAACACTGGAAAAAGGCCCCTGATTATCAAGTAGGAGACAAAGTTTGGTTAGCCGCTAAATTCGTACCCATCAAGGGAACCCGGACCTTTCATCCCAGATTCTTAGGACCCTATACCATTAAGGCAATTATCAACCCAGCAGCCGTGAAACTGGATTTACTACCTAATCTACACATCCACCCAGTATTCCATGTGTCCCTCCTGAAACTAATGCAACCCGGCACACGGATTGGGACACCACCTAAGCCCATACTTGTTGACGGAGAACCAGAATTTGAAGTCAAAGATATCTTGGACTCTAAATACTCTAGCACCAAGCTATATTATCTCGTCGATTGGGAAGGATTAGGACCACAATATAGATCCTGGGAGCCCAGTGAGAATATCCATGCACCACGTCTAATCCGGAAATTCCATCGGAACTTCCCAACCAAACCTGGGACAGACAGAATGAACACCATGGGAGGGGCCTTAGGGGGGAGTGCTGTCACGACCCTCGCCCAAAACCCCCTCTGGCAAACCCATTGGCCAGGTGGAGTCAGGACTCGGGCCTCTAGAGCCTGGCATCCTCTTCAAAAGCCCTCAAGGGGCCAGTCCTTGCGCCTATGGCGCCAGGCTCATACACCATGAAAAACAATGTGCTTGGGAACTACTTTGTATTGTCAGCCAACATGGAGGCATCCACAAAGCTTGGTACCTAAGAACCAAGCTATGCTGTCTAGTGTTTTGGATGTGGTAGCCTAGGGACTACTTTATCTGGACTATTTTGTTAGGGCTATTTAAACCACAGCCGAGCAAGACAACACGCTTCGCATTACTTTGCAGCTTGCAACGTGACGCTCACCATGTCCAGCTATTCCCTCGAACCTCGGAGAAGCAGAACCTGCAAGGAGACGAAAGGAACATCATTAGCAGCAGCATCTTATCTGCAGTCTTCATCTTTAAACACGTGCAGCTACTGAGAACAGCTTCCTCGAATCTGCACGCCTCCCGGACAGAACGACCTGAAAGAGGAAGATGGAGGCAACATTAAAGAAAGCAGTATAGGCATTTACAAATTACGAACTGCTCAAAAGTCTTACCTGGCTGGTCGCCTCTCGACTGGCACCACTCCGGACATTCCACTCGCGCTGAAGAACACTGCGACCTACTAGGAAGGAAAACACAGGTTAGCAAAGGCAAGACTTTGCAGCGCTGCGCATAGCGCTTACTTACCGCATCATAGCGTTCTTAATGCCCCATCATTTACCAGCGGGGCTCAACCAAGCCAGTTCGCCGCGCTGGAGCGCCGCATACCTAAGGGAGAAAAAGAGACATTTTAAACAAAGAAAGGCATGCAGGATAGCAACAAAACTAAAGAACAGCAATAAGACCTACCTGAACAATATCAAACCGGCCGGCGTCAGTGAAGTAACTGGACGGCACTCGCCCAAGAAAGACAACGCGCCCCTGCAAAGAAGGCAGGACGGAGAGCACGCCTAATTCTACCGCAAGGTGAGGAGAGGGCGCCAGAGGGTCTGAAATCAAACGGGGTGGAGGGAGGATACTTACCCCAGTTGGTCAGTCTTGAACACAGTCCTCCTGTATTTTCAGGCAGAACCTTCCCCGCAGACCACATCAGGGCAAAGCTGAGAAGCATACCAGCGAATAACCCGGCAATGAACAATGAGAGCAGGGTGGAAAAACACCTAATCTAAACCTAAATCTGAGATGGGAGCAAGCTTCGACCCATCAAATGAAAAATAAGGCAGTCCTAGTGGTGTTGTGTCAAATAAAAATGGCCTGTACTAAGAAACCGATTGCCAAGCCATACAACTAATACAAAAAAAGAGTGTGGGATGGTTTTCAAGAAAAGAAGTGCTCACAAATAATATGTCAGGATGCGGTAGCCTGCGACTCCCTTCCCCACGTTTTGATCATGGGGTAAAATGGGAGCTTGGAGCACAGCAAAACTCAAGCTTTCCCAGCACGAGTCAATTTCCACTTGCGGCTGTCAGGACCGGCTATGGCCAAGTCTCGTTTGCCTTGAAAGTCTCTTGCCTTAGTGGGTCTGACGTATTTAATAACAAAACAAAAGTTCCTTTAACAAAAATCAAAGTTAGTTTCCTCAGTTCACGTTGGGTGATGGCTTCTTCTGGGTGTCAACCCCTCACTTATGTTTCCGAGTGATGGTTTCACCCCTGGATCCCCCTCTTCTGGGCGCTGGCCTTTCAAACAGTTCCTATCGCTATCAAGGCCTTTGGAATTTATGGGTGCCTGGTCCTGAGGGCCTGATAGGTTTACCAAAGAAAACAACACACAGACATAAAGTTCTGCTTTACATATATTTCCGGTGTTGGCCTTCCACCCCTGAATCTCCCTCTGCCGGGCTCAGATCTCAGATGACAAGGGGCGTTTCCCTTCCCCTTGTCCTGCAATGTTCACAAATCTTAATGTCTTTTTAAACAGTTCTCGTGGACATCCCTCTTCCGGGTTCACATTTGTCAACACTGTTTCTTGGGACCTTAGAATTCACCCCTCTTTACTGGCATCCCTGCTTCGGGTTCACTCTTGCTGTCTCACTATTTACTTTTGCTTTCACTTCTGGCTCTCGAGTAGGGTGATAATGGCTCACCCCTGGGCCCCCCCCCCTCTTCTGGGCGCTCACCCCTCTTTACCTTCACAATTTTCTTATACACAGTTCAATACTTATGGGATTAGCTTCCCTTGCTTTTCAACAATTTGTAGATCAACTACTTTTGATTGTACAGGGATTTTGCTTGACCTCCTGTATAACCACTTTGACCTATCTTGGCGGCTGTAGTTTCACTCATATGGGTATTGACCACAGTCTCTCAAGTTAGCACCCACGTGGTGCCGGTTCCCACTGTAGCTGGTCTCACCCTCTTACCACTTTTTACAGTTCTTTGAACGAAGTTCAAACTTTCCACTTTGGGACTCTCATTCACCACAGCCCGGTTCTGATCGGTTTCCCCTTCGACTCACTGGCTGTGATGAACCGCTTGGGTTTCCTTCTTTCGGAGTCAAGGCCGGTACCACTGATGCAGGAATCTCCCTCGCTCCTGCTTATCGGCGTAGACTTGTCCCGACACTTGTGCTATTGTTTGCAGTCTTATGTCCTCTACCACAAAGGTTTGTGGGTTTGGGACTAAAAGGGCAAGGTCGCTTCTCTCCTCGCCAAACTCTTAATTCCCACCGCCTTTCTCCTTCTCTTGAACTGCCGTCACTGGTTAGCTGTGCCGTTGTTCCATCTGCCGTGCTCGTACTGAGCTCTTTCGCTCCTCCTTTTATCTCTGTGGGGAAGGGGAAGCGGAAGGGCCATCCGGTGTGTGCGGTTCTGATCAATTGCCTGACTTTGCCTGACCCTTGTACTGGGACATGTTGGGTAAACGGCACTGGTGATAAGCCGTTCTCTGGTGTGTTGTGCGAATGTGTTTGTGTCGGAAAAGGAGGGAGGCAGTGTGTTTGAATGTCCTACGTGGTAGGATGGGGAAAAGGTGTTGAAAGAAAGGGGATACCACATCTTACCCGTCAGTGTCCAGCTCCCACACCTCAAGGACCCTCCCACCCCATCCAGGTGATCCTCCCTCACTGGTCCACCCCCAGGAACTGGATCCAATAGCGATGGCCGTGTCCTGGCCACCTTGATGACAGATCCCCGGGGACGAGCTAGGGAAACACCTTCAGGGTTTTCACACCTGCCACGCCCTGTACCACTGCGGCATGCCTCGCCCAACCGTCAGTCCCTTCCTCTGCGTCGGACGGGGACAGAGCGTCGACTAAGCAGCTGCGCCGATTGCCTTTCTAAGCACTTTTTATGCCTCCACTGTAAATGCCCAACGGGTTCTGCTGGTGTCGCAGGTATCTCCAGAGTTTTTGCTCTGCGGACACACACACATTTTTTTTTAGGGTTTGTTCACATCTGGCGTGTGTCGATCCTTCTCGCGTTGGGCTCTTCATAGCAGGTGCGCACAGTGGGAGAAGCTCTTCGACAAGCAGCTGGACAGTGAAGAGGAGGACTTTGTCAAGATAAGTGAAACAGTGTTTCAGAGGGCATCCTGTGCAGGGGATACTCTTTAAGGGCGCCGCCTGCATGGGAGGGCTCATACAGACCCTCTCCCGACAGACTCCCACCACGCCCGAGAACCCACAAGGGGCTATCGCCTTAGCCCGAACCATGTCCAGGAAGGGGGTTTCCCTGTAGGCAAGATGTCGCAAATGGCACCTTCTGACCATGTTGAGAGCACCAGACATGGGAGGGAGTTATCTCCTATCTGGAAAAGCACAGTGAGGTTACCCTGAGCCTGCACAGACGGAGCATGGGCGGGACAAGGAGCCTAACTCCAGGTGCAGTAAGAGACCCCTGTACCAGTGAAAACACTGGCCATGGGAGGGACAGAGTTCCTACAAGCAAGGCAACACCTAAGGAGGCACGGGTACCCTGTGACCTTGTCACAGAGCATGAGGGGGCCTTCGCCTGTGTCCGCTCGACTGCTTTGGGTAAGACCAATTGACCACAACCTCAGGGCGACACAGACTTCCATATCAGAATAAAAAAGATTTGGTGAGGGGTGGGGTGTGGGGGATGTCATGCGTCTTCCTCACTAGGCAAAGCCCTGTGGGGTGAACCCTCAAAGAGGATGCATACTTTGCATGCTGCTACTGTGCTGCAACTACCTGTACAAACATGTGTGATCTGCACTCGGGCGGAGAGCACTGTGGCACACCTTCCACAGACCCCATCCTTTGAGCCATGGGTGATTTGGACGGCCCCAATGGGTGAGGTCTACATGGGCTCACCATACTGCGGGCCGGCACCCCCGACAACAGCTTCATGGAGGTTTTACACTCAAACAATGCTGCAACATCCTTTTTGCTTGACTGCCATTGGGCAAAGGTCCCTCCCAGGCCACTCAGAGGGGCCAGTAATGGCAACCTTTAAAACAGTTCCTGAAGGGCCCTGACATGCGTGGCTATTCAATGGATTCCATTCTCTGACAGATTCCTCATTTGATAGTCATCCAGTGTCGTCTGCTTGGAAACGTTTTCAACAGGGGGTGTAATGCCACTTGACATCTTCTCTCAACTCCCTCACAGCACACAAGTGGTGCTGAGTAGCAGTCTACATCACCACCATCCCAAGCACGGACTGGGGAAAGTGTGACGCATACGAACCTGGTGTCTCGTGAGGACACTGAAAAGAAAGACAAACCCAGGGAGATCGTAGCCCAATGTCAATGGACTTATTGCATTTGGTTTGTGCACATACTGAGCGCTCTCGACAATGAGAATGTCCATGAAGACATGTGTAGGACCGAAGTTCTCTTTCCAAAAGAAATTGTGAGAAACCTAGGGGTATTCTCCCATGGTGACCCTGAGAATCCTCTATTCAGGTGACCTGGGCAGGGCCATCGCTTTTGGATCCCAAACCTTGTGGTGGACAAGCGAGGGAGCATCACCTGGGTAGGGGAGGCTGGGGTTGCCCTCGGGCGCATACCCTAGAAGAGATGCTGTATTCCAACGGGACGATAGGTGAAGAGATCCCAGATGCCTTTATGGGTTATGCAGGTGCCATTATCCCTAACCCAAGAGAGACAAACCGATAATCCCAGAGCAACCCCAGGCAAAGGGGAAAGCAAGGTAAAACAAAGACATAATCTCAATCCCAACACTTATTTGTCTTTACCCAGTTCAGATCATAGGAAATGTTATACAGGCCCTTGCTTGCGGGTGTGTAACATAGAAAGTGATTTAATTCTACCAAACAGGGCCAGGTCCTCCCGCCCCCATCCTCTACCAATCACCCTGTAATAATCTAGCCTTTAAATGTCAGTAACCATCTCACCCTATCTGCCCCTCCCCATTTCCAACAAATACTGAGACGAGGAGGAGGAAACTAAGATCAGAAAAAGTTTACCCATATGAATAACATGGGGGGGGGGGGGGAGAGAATAAGGGAATCTTACCCTAGAAAGAACTCGGGCTATCCTACTAATAGTCAGGCAGGTCCAGACATTTAAGTGACCACTGTACACCTGACTCCACTTGACTCGATTGTTCACTATAAAAGGTGTGGTCTTGCACAGATGAATGAGCAAGCTGGGAAAGAATACTGTACCAGAGAAGCCATGAAGCTGCAAGCTGCAAAAGTATCCGGAGGAGAGCAGTGTGCTGAGACGCTTGCCCGGTGTTAAGGGCTGCAGCGTGGCTGGGGAGCCTTGTCTCTTGAGAGGCAGCTGGGACCCTGCTGGCAGTGTCAGTGCAATTGCTCGTTCCTTCGGGCCCAAGAGTGTCTGAGAGGCAGGTGGTGAGACCCTGACCTCAACCCAAAGCATATCGGAGAAACCGCTCGCCAGCGCTAAGCTACCTGTTTTTTGCATGAGAGAGAGAAACCCAGGAGTGTGTGGGTGGCTGACGCGGGAAAGTTAGAAAAAACAAGATTTATAAATCGGCATGGAACGTAAAGCAAAGACAGTTTTAAGAAACCAAGTAAGAAAAAAGGAGAAAGCTCGCTAGTGGTTCAGAAGGAAGGAAAAAAGGTACATTAGCGCCGTAGAAGTATAAGTAAAGACCCGAGAAAAAGAGAAGGGTGCGACCACCCGGAAAGAAGTAAACAAGTGAATGTGTGCACGGAAGAGTGAAAAAAGTGTGCAAGAGGCACGAAAGGAATAAAAGACGGTGCAAGTGCTCACGACAAAGAGAAAGGAATACATGAAAGGGGTTCAGGAAGTACCTGAAGATAAAAAGTATAAAGGAAAGCAATAGTAAGAATTCATGAGGGGGCAGAGGATCAGAGTGGACACGCTCAGGAAAAGCAAAAAGTTTGGCATATATTCGAAAACCCCTGATTCTACCCCATGAGAGGATGGTATGTAAGAAAAGCAGTATATAAGGGAAAAGGTACATCCTGACCAGTTGAACTTGTATCTGAAACTTGAGGAGCCTAAGCCCGGGCGAGGGATCCCTGAGAGGCCTACCAAAAGCTGGATACTAATTTTAGAAATAAAGAGGCATACATCTGGCGGAAGGGCACCCTGAGATTCCTAAAAGGAATTGTGATCTATTTAGTTTGCTTTGAAAGCTTCAAGGGGCCTGAGCTTGGGGAAGGGAACCCTACGAGGCACAACCTAGTTGGACTTATTCGTTTTCTTTATGGTGTTAAAAGGATTGAAGCGTGGGGAAGGGAACCCTGAGAAGCTTAAAAAGGAACTGTTAGATTTCTTTTGTGGTGTTTGAAACTTGAATAAGTCGAAGCTTGGGGAAGGGAACCCCAATGACCTAAGACACTGAAGGTATTTGAAATCACTGCAAGGGCCCTGTGGAGAAGGTCTTACAAACAGCCCTTTGATTGAACTCAATTTTTTGACATGGAACAAACTTCACCTGCTGAGAAGACCACTCGAAACCTTCTTTGGGTTCCCACTTTTTGTTGAACCACTATTTTCCTTTTGAAAAGACTTGCACATTTGTGTGTAAAGAGTAAGTACAAGCATAGGTTTAGACACTTTTATTTTGAACTATTCGACAATGACGGCCATTAGAAATATAAGTTAAGGGAATATTCTCTTTAAGGCTGGGGCCAGTCAGGCATTACCCCAACCCAGGAACTTTAGTAAGTAAGGGTGTTAAAACAAACCCCTTTGGAGACCGCCATGGGGCACGGACTGGAATGGCTGTGTGAAGTTGTCGCTCTGTCTCAGCTCAGTCATACTGGCGCTTGTATGACCCCCCGCCCCGCCCATGGCGGAAATCGCTGCAACAAGCTGTTTCTGATCCCCCCCCAGAGTCGTGAAAGAGGCAGAGACCTATGATGCCTTATACCGGAGGGGCCAAGAGCAGGGGGGCCGCAGGCAGGCGGTGGCGGACCCGGCATGCGAGGTGTGCTGGACCCGGCATACATCCTGAGTCGGGACCCAGTGCCTCCCCCGAAGCGCAAGGAGACCAGGAGCAAGCCCCAGAGGTCCAACGCCTGGGGCTGGTGGGGGCTGCTTTCCCCGCTGCGCCCACACAGCGGGGGCTGCATCATCACCAGTAGGAACGAGAGGAGACACAGAGGAAGAGAGAAGGGGCGGCAGTGAGGCCTGCGTCGGAGACGAGTGGAGCAATGTGAGAGGAGGAGATCCGGTGGAGAGCGGACCAGACCCCAGGCAACAGGTGAGCCGTAGGGCAGAGGAGGAATCGGGAGAAAATCTCACATGCGGGGAGCATAGTCTCACTCTTAGCTGCATGTGGGGTGAAAGGGAAGTGGAAGCACAGAGGGCTGCCCTCCCCCGCCTGGTAGCACGATGTTCCAGTGCCCTGAGAGACATGGAAGAGTTGCAAAGTGGACCCATAGGCCCCGGCTCCTAAGGTACCGGGCCCAGAGTGGTGAAAATATCCCTCAACTTCTTTTGACAGCAATAAGAGTAACAGCAGGAGAGAGGAGGGTAAACAAGGAGGCCCACGGCCCCTGCTCATAAAGGCCCGGGCCCAGAGCGGTGAAAATATCCCTCGGCTCCTATTGGCAGCAATACGTGGAGTAACCGCAGGAGAGACGAGGGTAAACAAGGCGGCCCACAGCAACGCAGATACAGGGGTGCATTAACTGAGAGAGAGAGCAGCGCATCTGGGAAGGTCGCTGGACCCTTGGCCCCACCAGGGTCCCACATGGACTACACCGGGAAGTGAGGAACAGCTCACACAGAAAGGGACTGGGAAGCACGGGGAGACACTGGCACGACTGGACAGTGTAGTGGAGACCAGAGGTGACGCCCCAAAGCTGGGTATCTGGAGATCTCGCAGGGAGCTCAGAGGTGGAGGGTCCAGGGGCCAGGAGTAACTGTCCAAGGAAAGTGAGACGAGCAGGACCATAGACCCGCCGGGTGTCGCCTAGAAAAGTGAGATCACAGTCAGTGAAGTGGGTGCTTGAAGGCGACGTGGAGTCCTGGAGAAAAGACGGACCAGACCGGGATGTAGGGCAAAGTCAAGGGGGAGCCGGTGGTAACCAACTGAGGCACCGAAGTTGGAGGTACACCGCCTGGGGCCACGCTGGAGGAGGAACTGGGACCACTGAGATACAGAGTGGAGGTGCGGATTGGAGTGCATTCGCTTCAGCGCTTTCGGAGAGGCCCCACAGACGGTGAGGAAAAGCACCACCCAGACCCTGCTGCGATGGTGTGGGGGGGAAGCATACTGGCACTGGTCCTAACCAGAGAGACTCTCAAAGACCTACTGCAAGAAATTAAGGCAATACGGACGGACATCCAAGCTTAGACCTGCAATCTAAAGTGCCTTGTGGAAAAGCTGGAAGACGAGATGGAAGGGATGGAAAACCACCACCTGCAGGTTGACCTCATGGACATGAAATATGATGCGCGTATAACGGACCTGGAAATGCGAGAGGGAGAGACCATTTTGAAACTGGATGTTCTGGAAAATGGAGAGCATTGGAACAACCTATGCATTTTGGGGGTCAGTGAACAGAAGGGAGAGTCAGCGGTGGAGGTTGGAAGGAAGGTGCAAGGACTGATAAATCCGCTTTTCGCTCTGAAAGGGGTACAGCTGGAAAGGGCACACAAAGGGGGTGGCAGGGGAGCGAAGGGCCCAAGATCGATAGTGGTCTGCAGAGACTGCCGCCCCGTCAAGCAATGGTTGACTGAAAAGGGTATAAGATACCGTTGGTCCTTCTCATTTGCGCTGTCATTTGAGAAAGGCGGGGCAGATTACTGAGTGACCAGCAGACATGGGGCACTTCAGGTCGTCAAGGGAGCGGAACCTGCGGAAGACCAGGAGGGGTCAGCGACTGCACCATTGGAACATCGTAGACCGGAGGGCCAGCAGAGTGTAAAGAAGAAAATGCTGGGTAGCAGAAAGTTCAAAAATCTCAATACCCCTCCCCAGAAGAAGCCCGGAGACTCTTGAGGGGGGGGGGGGGACCATATAACTAAGATAGACTAGGCAGTTAAGTTACTTGATCGATGTGTGAGGAGGGGAGGTGTGGGGGTAACTGAGATGACGGGCTGGGAGAGCACTCATCCATGGTGGCCCATCGCATGGTGAGCGTCTCAGAGGGTAGACCAGTTTTTCAAGGGGGTGAGGGGGAGCGAAGGGGGGGCTCTGGGAGGGGGAGGTTAAGGTTAATACAATGTTGGGGAACATCATATTGCAACCAAGGTATCAGTGGGGCCAGGGTTGTGCCCACCCCAATGGCACGAGTTGAACCAGAGGGCCGGGTGGAGGCGCTTAAGGTGGGGACTTTGAACGTTAAGGGCCTCAACTCTCCCACTAAGCGATCGCTGCTGGGGAGGGAGTTTCAGAATAAAGATCTGGATGTGCTGCTGGTACAGGAGACACGGTTGCTCCAGGGGGAGGTGAGGCGTATCCCTGGGGTACAGGTTGGACAGGCCTTCTGGGCATCCAAACCCACCAAGAAGGGAGGTGTAGGCATCCTATTTAATCAGAGGGTACGGTTGGTTGACCCTTTGGTCTGGAAGAGGGGGGAACAGGAGAGCCTAGGTGGTTACTTGGTCCCTGAACAGGGTGCAGCTAACTATTGCAATGGTGTATAGCCCTAACACGGGACAGATGCAGTTCCTACAGAAAGCCATGGGAGAGATACTTAATTGGGCAGAGGGCCTGTTGATATTAGGAGGTGATTTCAACATGTGGGCAGACCGGGCGAAGGATCACAGTGGAGGGCAGGAAGTGGTGGGGTCGGATGTGGGGCGAGGGGGGGAGTATATGGGGGATCAGGGGCTCGTGGGCGTGTGGAGGGAGGGCCTTCCCGCAGAGAGGAGCTATACCTTTTTCTCGCCAGCCCATGGATCTCGAGCGTGGATCGATTACTGGTTTTTGAAAGAGGCATGTGAGTAGGGTCATCACTAGTGGCCATTCACCAGTGAGCTGGTCGGATCACGACATGGCGGTCATGGAACTTGCACTTGCAGGGTTGAATCCCTGGGAATCCCTATGGCGTTGTAATGACAACCTATTGAAGGATCCGGTTTTTGAGAAGGAGATGCGGGAGGCAATAGAAGAATTCTTGACTCTAAATGATACAGGGGAGGTGGTACAGGGCATGATCTGGGATGCGGCAAAGGCGACATGAAGTGCCTCATCATATGGGACGAAGCGGCCAAAAAAGAAATTGGAACCCTACGAGCGGAGACACTCTGGGGCGAGATCCAAAAGCTAGAGAGAATGGACGGTAAAGGGGAGGAGGAGATAGGGGCGGACCGGGAGATGGCAAAGGAAAGGTGATTGCTGGTTTACGATTTTTGAAGATAAAGTATTACGAGAAGGGGGACAAGTCTGATGCTTTGCTGGCAGCCAGAATGAGGGTCCAACGGGCGGAGAGCTGGGTAGCTGGGATCCGGGGGTCAGATGGGCAGCTGCGTTCACACGCTGGAGATGTGGCCCAGGAATTTGCAGCCTTCTACGAACGCCTCTACGGGTGAGAGGGGGGGGGAGGCAGCAGACAAGGAATTAGATAGATACCGGGGGAAGTGCCCTTGCTGTGTCTTCAGGGTAGTGATAAGGTGGGAATGGAGAGGCAGATCACCCAGGAGGAAGTGCTGAGGGCGATAGCGGGCTTGAAGCTGGGCAAGGCTCCGGGCTTGAAGCTGGGCAAGGCTCCGGGAGAAGATGGGTATACAGTGGGGTTTTACAAAGGTTTTGCAGGGTCACTCGCACAACACCTATCAAAACTATTTGACCATTTTCTTGACACAGGGAGTGCCCCCCCATCATTGTGGAAGGCCCCAATAACGATAATACCAAAAGAGGGCAGAAACACGGAGTGCTGTAAATCCTACCACCCTATTTCACTATTCAACATCAATGCGAAGATTTTCACCAGAATACTAGCCACGCGATTGGAGGATCTCATGCCCAAACTGGTCCTCTCAGACCATGTGGGATTCATTCAGGGGAGGCAGGGTGCCGACACATTACGTAAGACCTTCCAATTGATGGAGGCCGCAGCAGAGAGGGAGGGGAATCCGGTCCTGGTTGCCCTCAACGCCGATAATGCTTTTGATTGGGTAGACTGGAGGTTTTCGAAGGGAGTCATGCAGAAATTCGGACCGGGGGAATCAAATCGTGAGAGGTATACAGGCGCTCTATGTAGCATCAGTGGCAAAGGTGACGGTGAATGGGCGATTATCAAGGGCATTCAGACTGCAGAGGGGGACTAGGCAGGGTTGCCCCCTTTTGCCCCTCCTATTTGCACTAACAGTGGAAGTGTTGGCGGAATGGCTAAGGAGAGCCCCACAGTTAGAGGGCATCAAGATGGGTGCAAGGGAGTTCAAATTGTGGCTCTACGCGGATGACGTGCTATTACACTTGGTGAATCCCACCAGCTCTGTCCCAGCGGCACTCTAAGTAATAGAGGAATATGGGCAGTTTGCGGGGGTTCAAAGTCAATAAAGACAAATCTGTGATTTTTCCAATTGCCGGGAGGGACTCCAGGCAGACTGAGGCACTCGGGCCCCTGGGAATACAGTTACAGCTGGATAGTATTGGATATCTGGGAGTCAACATAGTTAGACCAGGAGAGGACTTGGTGGAGCTAACTACCCCTCCCCTCTTTGACGAATTGTTCACAGAAATGACAACCTGGAGTAAAGGACAGCTGTCATGGATGGGGTGAGGCTTAATGCAATAAAAATGAACCTTCTCCCGGGAATACTGTACCTCTTTCATAATGCTCCCAGTCTGGGCCCCGGAGGCGCACCTGAGAGATGCTAAACTATGCATCACACTGTTCCTTTGGCAGAATCAGAAACCCAGGGTGGGGTATGAGACGTTGAGACTGCCAAAGGACCGACATTGGGTTCTGAGCGATTTTACTAATTGCAACTCCAAAAAGTTGCATATGTCCATCTGCCCTTGTAATTTAAGGTATATCGGCATGACAAACGGACTGATTAAAAAAAAAAAAGATTACAGAACATAAATCCTGTATGGGAACAAAAAAAATGACAGCACCCTTTGTCGAACATTTCATCTGAAAGAACCACGGGGCAAAGTCCCTCAGGTGGACAGTTCAAGAACTGGATAAAATACCCACAAGGGGAGGTGATCTAGCTTCAATGTTTTTACTGAGAGAACTAAGATGGATTTTCAGACTAAATACCAACAAAACTGGACTAAATGAGGAAATGTTGGTGCATGTCCCTGCCACAAGATAATTGCCTCAACAGGTCATATCCAATACCAGTACCTTTATGCCATATTAGTGTGTTTAAGGCAGAACATTCAAAGTCTATGTTTCATCTGTGCCCCTTAAAACTGTAAATATAAATGATTGCATGAATGAATAGCTAGTACCAGTTCCATATATGTCAAAACGAGGCCATGATACGCGGGCCCATCATTGACGTTTTCCAGACGCGTCTAGGACACATTTAATATTTAATTTTTTTTTTTTTATTGTGCTATAGTTTAAACTATAAACTTTACACACATTTAACATAACTAACATGTTAAAAATACTAACATACTTCAAATACAATTTTCTTTTTAAATATACATGAATTGCAATACAAAATACTATATTAAACAAATAATTCACATTATTCACAGATATATATAAATTTCATGCCATCTGTATAAGAATTATTTCATACAACCTATTCCTCTACAGAGTTATACCCAATCTTATTTCAATTTGCAACCAAATAGTATACAGAGCTATTAGGAGACGTAGACTGTTGGAGTTGAGGCAATAATGCCAAAACAGAGCTTCCCCAATATATGTAGTTTCATGCACATAACTGCCAAGAAGGGGAGTAAAAGTGCCAACCATCTCCGAACACTCAGTCAGCAAATGTTTTGCAGTCTCCAAATGCTTATGCACTTTACATAATCGGCAGATGCGTTCCTCGGCAGCCATGCTGTCTTTTCTCCCCGTATTGCTAAGGGTAGGTAGTTGTTCTAGGCGGAGCAGTAATATGAATCGTCTAAGCCTAGTAGATGGACAGATATTCAGGTATCTCTGGGGTTTCCTAAATTCAAATAGTCTATATTGCACAAACTGGTAGCTGCTCAAACTCTTAAGATGTCCAAAATTCTCCAGCCAATCCCAGAGATCAATACGTTTACTCAATGCTCTGTTTACTTTATCTGAGTATTTACCATCTCTGGATTGCCAGCCTATTTCGGAGAACAGATTATTCATCTGATCAACAATTGAAGAGGTTGTTCCTTCCTTTATTATTTCTTGGTGTATCGCTAGTAATATGTCGTTACTTGTGTCTCGAGCTATTCTGAGATATAACGCGGCTCGCTTCTTTAACACCAATGCCTTTAGGGAGATTAGACCCAATTATAATCTGAGGATGGCCATCGGAATAGAGGGAGGTAGACCAAGCACACGTCGCCAGAATTTACCCTCTAATATCTGTAGCCATCTAAGATCAGACTCTAATAGTGCTTCCAGGCCATATATTATCGCCGGGGCGAACACCTGTATATAGAGTTGCCTTATACCCCATAGAGTAAAGCCGCTATGGCTGATCGTAAATCTATAAAATAAGGCAGTCAACTGTGCAGCTTTAATACAGCGTGTTTGTTTGCATGCCAAATAATCCCCAGTATTTTCAAAGTCAATGCCTAAATAACAATATCGAGGGACATATGAAATATTCACTGCCCCTACTGTGAGTTGCACGCGGGAGACCTTTGTTCTTGTGTATCTCATAATCTTTGTTTTTCCTAGATTAATGCTTAGGCCATTCTCTTCAGCGTATTCCCATAATGCGACCGCAGATCTTCGCATCCCACTGATGGTGTGATCAAATATCACCAAGTCATCGGCGTATGCTAGTACTGGGCAGCTAGCTTTCCCAATTTTCGGCGGGCAATTTCTCACCTTATTTAATGCTTCAGGGATGTCGTAGGTATATAGATTGTAAATTAAAGGAGCCGTTACGCATCCTTGCTTGACACCCCTGTTTTGTATAACATTTTGAGTTGTATGGCCATCTTGATCTAATTTCAGTTTAACTGAATTATTTGAATGCAAGAGTTTTAAATGGTATATTAGGCCATCAGGACAACCCATTGTATACAGTTTGTTCCATAACCGACTGCGGGGTATGGAATCAAACGCCGCTGTGAAGTCTATATATAATGCGTAGAGCGGGACCGCTCCAGTTCGTAAGGCTCTGGTTCGCAAAATGTCCATAATCATGATGTTGTGGGCAGTGGAGTAACCTTGTCTAAACCCACTTTGGAATCTGGACAGTACTCCTCTGCCCAGGATTGTAACTCCTTAAGCAAAAGTGAGGCAAATATCTTTCCAGTGGCATCAAGCATGGAAAGCAACCTATAGTTGCTTGGGTCGAGTCTATCGCCCTTTTTAAAAACTGGGATTAATATTGCCGTCTGCCATGAGCAGGGAATTTTACCTGTCTTTAATATTTTCTGAAACAGGATGTTTAGCAAACTTGCCCAGAACTCTGGGTATACTTTCATGACAACATTAGCCAGACCGTTGGGTCCCGGTGCTCTTGATGATTTTAACTATTTGATTTTATTCAAAATGAGCTCGTACGTTACAGAAAATGGGGCCTCACAAGGCGGCCTACCCAATATTGTTGTTTCCTCACCCACCATGTTTCTGTTTTCTAGATATGTGACCCACACTCTCGCTTCAATAGGATTGACCAATGTCCCCCTCTGTGTACCCTGAGCCTCGCTTAAGAGAGACCAGATATTACGGGTCTTCTTTTCGCATACAGTCTTCACTAATTTTTGCCAGGTTTGAACCTTGTCCGCCCTTTTTTTCTCCTTAATGGCCGATCTATATCTATTTTTAATCACTCTGATTGTCCGATAGTAGGCTTCCCCTGGGGCCATTAATTTCTTAACTCTGCGAAGCTCGGCTCTAAGATTACGCTTCATGTCTCTGATTGTTTTGTCGAATGGTAGTTTATTCCCCACACTACTTATCATACACCCCATAGGGGCCGCAGCATGTTTACCTGAAAAAGCACTAATCCAGTTTTCTATGGAATTGATGGACATATCATTGAATTTATGTAGCTCTTTAAGCACTACTATTCCCAGAGTTTCTGCCGCAAGTGCTATATTCTTATCTGACCAGGAAATCCTGGTTCCTGTCTTATTGACTTTTACAATACCCGTATTGCTAATTGAGGGTTGCTTTCGTGGAATACTCATTGTACATTTTAGTGCGGCATGATCGCTCCACACGTTGGGCATAACTGGTGTCCAGTCAACTGGTCGACTGCAATTTGGTCGACACCATTTGGTCGAATGCCAAATGGTCGAATTTTTTTTTTTTAATATATATATATGTGTTTTGTGGGTTTTCGTATATATATATATATATATATATATATATATATATATAGTCCAATGTGCTGTTAGCAGCACCGTTGGACCAAGTATATTGTCCAGGGTGATCACTAGCTGTTCTGCCATTAAGCATTATCATGTCCCATAATTCAAACAGGGATTCCCAGGTACTGCCCTCAATATCTTTTTTGTTATGCAGCATAATGCTCTTCTCTTTCAATTTAGGATTTTGCATTTTACACACCCGTCCTCTCATATGGCATTTGAAATCGCCCACAACCATTACTCCCAAATTAGTAGCTATAGGTGACCAATTTGCCAGCACATCCTGCAATGAGTCTTGTAAATGTTCACTTAGTATAGCTCCAGGTGGATTGTAAAGATTTACCAACAAAAAAGAAAATAAAGAATCTATGTCCTCAAGTATCACTTCAACTGCGAGTAAGTTGTTTCCTCAGTTAGAACCAATCTGCCTGGAGCCCAAGGTATTGGCCACTCCTGTCACCAGACCACCAAAAGGCCGGCCTTTGTCACCTCTTTTAGCAGCAGCATGAAACAGCGTGTACCCATCTAATACCAAAGGGTCCAATGTCAAAGTCTCTTGCAGGCAGAAACAGCTAGATTTGTCAAACAGTTTCGTAGAGCCCTCTGGTGTGAGTAAATGCATAAAACCCCGACAGTTCCAAGATACAACAGTTAGATCTCATGATTGCTTTAAGATCTCAGGAAGGGCGTCGGCCAGCCATTTCAAGACCTGTTGGACATCAGACGCTTCTATTTTCTTATCCAACTGTATTTTGGGGCAGGGTACTGTATCCACAGCAACGGCAACCTCTTCCTCCCGGCAGCTGGGGTCTATTTCATTTAAATCAACATCCACTTCCACGTCTACAGATTTTAATTCCTCTTCATACTTTCTTAATAGATCCGCCGTGGCTGCAAATTTACAATGGATGGCTGAGACATTGGGATTCGGACCTTTCAGTGGTTCAATGAATTGGAAGTCATCTGAAATTAATACCCGCAGTTGAGGGACAGAATATAATCTTGTCAAAAACTCTGATCGCGGTAGCCATTTATTAACTTTACTCTGATATAGATTTTTAATAAGGCAAATTCGACTGCCTTTCTTCTCGTTCTTATTGACCAAAGTGCCTGTTACTTCAAGGGGTAGATATTCCTGTACCGTCGGTTGACTGATTACCATGGCTGTATCTACTGCACTGCCATGGCTCGCCTCCGTCCCTTCCACGATCTCTGCACTTTCTTCATGGTCCACTGTCGGTCCCTGTTCGGGGAGAAGCCAGCTGGTCAAATATCCATCGCGAGTTACCTTTCTTTTCTTGGCTCTTGCGGCTCTTTTCCTACTCTTCTTAGTAGTCATTCCCCTCTCATTCATCTCTGTCGATGTTAGTTGTGTAACATTGATTTTTTTGCCCTTGTTTATTTTTCTTGCTAAACGCTTCTGTTTTTTGGAAAAGAATGGATCAGGTCTGTCTGACTCCTCGTTGATCTCCAAATTTTGTTGCTTATCCATCTCACTAGTAGCATGGATTGCCTCAGATAGATTTGCCTCCACATCTTCAACCGAAATCGTTCTCTCCTTATTTCCCCTGATGAGGATATCCATATTGGCTAGGATCCGCCCCGACATTTTCAGCAAGATCTTAAGTGCGAACTGCAGCGAGGCTACCGATGCCTGAATCTCCGCTATTTCGGCTAGCCCTGTACTAGATTTATCAATGCAGTCTAATACTTCATCAGGGTCATCTTCCATTGAGGCTAACGCCAAATTAGGATATGCGGAGAGTCTCTCTGGTCGATCTCTGACCATGGAAGACCCTGAAATTATGTCCATAGGTTTACCTGTCGATAGACAACTGCTATTATTGAATCTTACTTCAGGTTGTGGTGTCATGTTTCTCTGGATATTTAAGCATAGATCTAATAGTGAGTTATTGTCAATGTCTTCAAAATTAGATATACTCGATGTAGGATTGTCCCGTTGGTCGAATGCAACTTCTTCAATTGTAGTTGAGTTTATTTCACGAGGGGGGAAGAAGGAAGTAATCACACCTTGTTTGATCGGAGAGCTTTTTTTTGCTTTTATTTTAGGCATCAGGTTATCCATCTCAGCCTTCTTGTTGGCAGGACCCCAAGCCACTGCTCTTGACTTGGTCTTCCTTAGGTTGTACACAGGATAATTAAGATTCTTGTCTGATTGCATTAGTGACGTCTCGAGTGGACTATCTACGAGTACCAGGACCACACGCTACGACAACTCACAGTTTGCAGGGTATCACCCACTTTATTTTCCCACTAGCAGACTGTTATTGTGCTAGCTCTGGATCAAAGGCTTCAGACCGCAGTCTCCAGGTATTATCCGCTTAGATTGATAGCAGAGGGCTAGCTATTCTGGTAAGTCCACCTAACTTAGCACTGTTAGAGTGTTACACTGATTATTGCTATACTGGGCTAATTAGCCTCAATGGGCTCAATGGGCTAAGTTCAGTGATTCTACCTACCCCTATTCATCTCCAAAGTTATGGGCAGACAGGCCCAGTACAACCAGATTTCGCCAGTGGGAAGTTGCTCAAGGCCACCCGCAATCACTCAGCCAACCAGGCTCTAGACAACTGTGCCAGACAACTGGCGTTGAGAAAGTCGTGGGGGGCAGTAAGTTGTAGTCTCGACCGGGGTGGTCTGCAACCAGACCAGCCAAAATACGGCCTCGAGGTCCCACCCCCAAAGTCGACCCGAGCTCGTAAACACTCTGCGCCCCTGTCTGGTCTACTACCTGGTGTGGCCGGCCCCCACACTGTTCCCCAGTATGTTCAGGGAACTCACCCACCGCTCGACTGTGACCCCGCAGCTCTGTAGCTCCGCTCCGCTGCTGCGCTACTGCAGCTCCACACCACCGCGGTGCTCGCCGGGCGACCAGGGCAGCACCTCAGTGGATCTACCCAAGACCCGTAGCCAAGCCGTATCGGCCACCTGGCCGAATTCCGCTCCTCACTCACTCCTCCGCTCCTCACTCACTCAGCTCGGCTGCCACCTTGCTCCGCCGAGATTAGAGGAAAGAACCTGTAGAGGCGTGTCAAGCCGCACCTCACGTTCGTACTCTCATGCGTACGTAGAGAGAGAGGCCGCTTCCGACACGAGTAAAGTCCCGACATGAGAGCCTATTTGTGACATCACTCTGTAACATTACGTAATCATGTCGCACATGAGTCGCGCATTGATAAAAACAATCACAAAATGGCAGACAGAATAGCAAGAGATGAGACGCCGACTTTGCAGTGTGGTGAGCGGTATTTTGGAGCCTGAATGGTAAGTTCGATTGCCTGCCTTTTCTCCCGCCTCCAACATACTCGTAGAGCGGTGTGCGCCTCAATGAATAGAACAGCACAGACCAGTATGAACTTATTGTATAGTGCCAAATGAATAAGGGGTGGCCATAGACTTTCTCCTTCTTTCTATCAATTGCAGAAATGAAGGTATTTCGGCGCAGTGGCGAAATAACCTTTCGAGGGGATTGGGTCCTCCGATGTATTCCATATCTATGACAGTAATCACCACAGCTGTGCTGCTTAAGAAAATCTTTCTGCGTCGATGACGTCGATACGCCACCCTCGAGGACCTCCTCCGACGGCCGACATCACTGGATGTTATAAGTAGGATGCACAACGCCCGTAGCCTCAGTTCTGTTTTTTCCACGAACATGTTTGCTTCAGAGATCTCGGCACGCCTCGACTCTTTGGAGTTTCTGTTGTCTCTCGGTTCTTCGAACCTGTTCGTTTGGTGAAGTTTCTTCTTCGTGAAGGATGTCTACCTCGTCTTCCACCCCGCATCCGGGATTTAAGAAGTGCAGGGACTGTGGGTCCAAGATGTCGGTTACGGACTTGCACGACGCCTGCCTCTGGTGCCTCGGAGAGGCCCATGACACGGATGACTGACTGTGTTGACTGCCAGCCGCTCACGTCTAAAGCCTTGCGGGAGCGCAAGAAGTTGTTATCGGTAGGTAAGGTGTCTAAGCCACGGAAGTCGAGGTCTGCGGGGCTTTCAACGGACGATTCAAGAGGCGACTCTCCGCGTCGTCGTCAGAAGTCCAGTGGGTCTCGGTCCCGGAGTCGGTCCCGCCACTCCTCTGCCTCTTCGAGGCACTCCCGGAAGCGCTGTCATCGGTCGCCTTCCCCGTCCTCTTCTGAGGACTCCGCCCGCCGGCGGGTCGCTTACCCTACCAAGCAGGCGACGCCGGAGGAATGGGCTTCCTTCGGGAAGAAAATGTTAGCAATTCTCGAATCGCAGGGCACCGGTCCGTCCGCGCCTCCGAGTGGGGTCAGTCTTGATCGTTCGAGAGACACCGCTCGCACGCCTTCGGGCTCGGGTGGTTGGCACGATTAGCGGGAGAGTTCCCGCTCGGACAAGGGGAATCGTTCTCCTCATGCCCGGTCCAGGTCCCGGTCCTCGACGCGCTCGAGACCGTGTGAACCTGTGATGTCTTCGAGGAAGACGTCGACGCCGGCGGTGCCGAGGTCGTCGACGGACACTTTCAAGGCCCTGCCTCTGAAGAAGTCGTCGCCGCCATTGGCGCCCAGGCTGTCGAAGGACACGCTCGGGGCTCCGGCCTCAAGGCCTGTGTCGACGCCATCGATGCTGTCGGCGCCGCGTTTGGCGTCGATGCCGATTCACTCAACGCCTTTCGAGGCTGTGTCGACGGGGGTACCCCGGGGCTCGGTGGAACCCCCTAGAAAGGCTCTGGCCAAGGTCAAGCATGGCTCTGGTTCACAATCTGTGTCTTCTTCCCGCCATCTTGAGTTTATTTCAGAGCTGGATGAGGTCTCTGATGATGGCATGGTTCCTGATACGGTGCCAGGCGAGATTCTCTCAGGCCATAGCCAATTTGAGGACCTGAGGCAGTCCCTGCACGATGCCAGTGGGCTGGACACCTCTCCGGAGGTGGAGTTTTGTAGGCTTAAGCCTGGCACTCATGCCGACTCCTCGTACCGGCGACTTGTGTCTAGGGTCACCGAGTACTTGGGATGGTCTGCTCCACCAGGGGAGTTTCTTCAGGATGACCTTACGGATATCCTCGACCTAGGTGCACCAACTGACCTGGTACTGCCGTTTAATATGGCTCTACAGAGGAGGGTGGTGGCGGCTTGGACTGCTCTGGAGAGTCTCCCGGCAGTGGGCAAGTCTTTGCCGCGAAAATACCGCCCAGCCAGTAGCGACCCCTGCTACTTGTCCAAGCACCCCAGTTTGGTGGTGCAGGCGGCTACGGCCCTGGCTAAGCAGGCGTCGTATCCTACCATCCCTCCTGAAAGGGACGACAAGCGTTTTGATGGCTGGGCGAAGAAAGTGTTTTCTTCAGGGGGTATGGCGCTTCAGGCGGCCAACTCCGTATGTGCCTTGTCACGTTTCACGCACACTCTGTGGAACTGTCTTTCCTTAGCGGCTGAACATAGTCCCAAAGGGGACGAACGGGATGGTTTCCTTGCCATCGTTCAGGATGGTAAGGATGCCATGTGTGAGGCCGTTCGGGTTTGGACATGACAGATTGCGTCAGCCGGTCCATGGCAGCGAGCACCGTAATACGCAGGTTTGCGTGGTTGCGGTAGTCGGGGTTTGCTCCTGATGTGCAGGCCCGGCTCCTCAACATGCCCTTTGACGGGGAACATCTTTTTGGCAGCAAGGCTGACGGGAGCTTTGAGAGGTTGCAGACCTCAAAAGCTGCAGCAAAGTCGTTGGGCGCTGCAGTTCGACAACCTCCCCCTTTTTGTCCTAGGGGACAGCAATGGAGGGAAGGTTCCTTTCGTTATTACTCATCCTTTGGTAAAGCGAGAGGAGCTGCCAGTCAAAGGGGCCACCGTAGGAGTGCCAGAGGTGGAAAACAAGGTACTCGAGGTGTCAAGCCCGCTCGGGCAGTTGCCTCTTTGCCCTCAGGCAACGCCGCAGCCGCTTCAGCTCAGTCATGAGGCCATGTCCCATGGTTCGCCAGTTGGGGGAAGGCTGGCGCAGCATCTTGCAGGGTGGCGCGCCATTACTTCAGATGTGTGGGTTCTGGAGATCATAACCCACGGCTACTGTCTTCCTTTCCGGAAGAGACCTCAAGACAATCCTGCCGGGGAATCTCTTTGAAGAGTCCGGATCCGCTCCTTGCGCAGGAAATTCAATCCCTGCTGGAGAAAGGCACCATAGAACTGGTGCCTGTAGCGGAGAGGAATAAGGGATGGTATTCCCCTTATTTTTTGTTTTCCAAGAAAGACGGGGGATTGAGACCCATCATGGACTTGCGCGGTTTGAACAAACTTTTGTTTGATTAAAAGTTTGATGGTTACTCAAGTCCTCCAGGCCCTTCAACTTCAGGACTTGTTGGTGTCTCTCGACTTCAAGGACGCTTATTTTCATGTGCCGATACTTCCAAAGCACAAGCAGTACCTGAGGTTCGCGGTTGGCGACTCGCACTTTCAGTTTCGGGTCCTGCCGTTCGGATTGACCTCCGCCCGGAGGTTTTTCACCAAGCTCATGGTGGTGGTGGCAGCGCATCTCAGGCAAGGGGGGATTCACGTCTACCCCTACCTGGACGATTGGTTGATCAGGGCGCACTCTCCCGAGCAAGACCTGAATCATCTGTCCGTCACCTGCCACTCCCTCCACAAGCTGGGCTTCTCCCTCAACTTAAAGAAGTCCCATTTGACACAAACTCAGAGGCTCCAGTACATTGGAGCACTGCTCGACACGTCCCTGGGGCAGTGTTTTCCTCCCCAGGTCAGGGCTCATCACATTCAGTAGATGGTGCACAAGTTTCAGCTTGCCCAGAGTCTCCCAGCGTTCGAGTTCTTGAGATTGCTCGGCCTCATGGCATCCTGCATTCTTCTGGTGCCAGAGGCCAGGTTGCGGATGAGATCTTTGCAATTGGCACTCAAGCTCCAGTAGTCTCAGTCCTCCGGCAGGATGTCGGACCCTGTTCTGGTGCCGTCCTCTGTCGCCCAGGACCTTCGGTGGTGGGCCGACGAAGGCAATCTGATGGGGGGGGGCTCCATTTTGGCTACCCTGGCCGGAGGTGACGATCGTGACAGACGCATCCCTCACGGGATGGGGAGCTCATGCCAACGGGCTGACAGTCAGCGGTCGTTGGTCTCCGTCGGAGTCCAGACTCCATATCAATCTGTTGGAGCTGAGGGCCGTCAGGCTAGCCCTGAAGGCTTTTCTGCCGACTGTGCGAGGAAAGAGTGTCCTGATCCTGACGTACAACACAGTGGCCATGCACTACCTCAACAAAAAGGGGGGGGGCAGGGTCACTTCCTCTGTGCAGGGAGGCGATGCAGCTCGAGTTCTGGCCCACCCAGCAGGAAGTTTCGATCTCGGCAGTTCATCTGGCCGGAGACGAAAACGTGACGCGGACGCTCTGAGCAGGCAGAGCACGATCTCTCAGAAGTGGGAGTTGGCTCAGGAGATTCTCCTGGAGATCTTCGCCCTTTGGGGGACCCCTCGAGTGGATCTCTTCGCCTCCAGTGTCAACCGGAAGTGCGAAAGGTTTTGCTCGCGGGGATTTCCTCCAAAAGGAGCCTTAGGAGACGCGTTCGTGGTAGAGTGGTCGTTCCCGCTGCTGTACGCGTTTCCTCCAGTCCCTGTCATCCCGCAAGTGCTGCGGAGGTTACGGAAGTTCGGTTCCCGGATGATCCTCATTGCTCCGGCGTGGGCTCGGAGGACGTGGTACCCGGACCTTCTCGACTTGTCCATCTGCCCTCCGCGTCGTCTTCCCTACCGAGACGATCTGCTCTCACGGGAGGGGGGTCAGGTTCTCCATCCAGAGGTCAGATCCCTCAACCTTCACGCTTGGCTTCTGAAAGGTTGAGGTATAGGGATTGGGACCTCCCTGAAGACGTGATGGAGGTGTTGCTTTCGGCCCGAAGGCCAGCAACGAAGTCTCTGTACCGTTGCCGTTGGCGTAAGTTCTGCGACTGGTGCAGAGTTCAGAATGTGGATCCTTTTGCATGTGACATCCCCATGGTTCTGTCCTTTTTACTTTCTTTGGCCCACAGGGGCTTGCAAGTGGGTACCATTAAAGGTTACCTGGCGGCGCTGTCCATCTTTAAGCGCTCGTCTGAAGAGTGTTCTTACTTTAAAATCCCTTTAATTTCACAGTTTCTGAAAGGGCTCACTAATGTGTTCCCTCCGTCACCTTTCCTGGTGCCCGGTTGGGATTTAAACCTTGTTCTTAAGTTTCTTATGGGTGCTCCGTTTGAGCCTTTACATTCTTGCCCTTTGAGGCTGTTAACTCTGAAAACTGTGTTTTTAGTTGCGGTTACTTCTGCTCGCAGAGTGAGTGAGTTACAGGCACTTTCAGTTAAGCCACCCTTTACTGTATTTCACAAGGACAGGGTTGTCCTTAGAGTTTGTCCTTCTTTTCTACCGAAGGTAGTGACGGAATTTCATTTGGCCCAGAAGGTTGTTCTTCCGGCATTCTATCCTCCTCCGCATCCTGGTAAGGAAGAGGAGAGGCTCCATAGGCTTGATCCTAGGAGAGCTTTAAGCTTTTATGTTTCACGCATGTCCCGGGTCAGAGTGGACGATCAACTCTTTATTGGTTACGCTGGAAAGCGTTTGGGGCAAGCTGTGACGAAACAGACTTTGTCTCGCTGGATTATTTTGGCCATCTCGGAGTGCTACCGCTTGGCGGGTAAGGACCCACCGGCTGGCTTGAGGGCCCATTCTACCAGGGGTATGGCTGCGTCTACTGCCCTGCAGAGGGGTGTTCCTATTCGCAACATCTGTGATGCAGCCACCTGGGCTTCAGTACATACATTTGTACGTCACTATTCCCTCGATTCCATCCGTGCACAGGATCTGGCCTTTGGCAAGGCGGTCCTTTGCTCTGCTATTTGATTGGCTATTCTAAATTTTGATTCTAAATTCTTTCCCTCCTCCTTGCTCTGGTACTGTTTTGGGAGTCTGTCATAGATATGGAATACGTCGGAGGACCCAATCCCCTCGAAGAACAAGTTACTTTCTTACCTGGTAACGTTCTTTCGATGGGATGGTCCGACGACGTATTCCATATCGCTCCCGCCCTGCCTTCCCCGCTGCAGAATTTCTTTTGCGATTGCAGCTTACGTTCCGCAAGGCTTTGTGTCTGACTGGCAGTTGACTAGTGTCACATGTTCTGGGGGAAAAAACTACAACTAAGGCTACGGGCGTCGTGCGTCCTACTTATCACATCGGATGACGTCGGACGTCGGAGGAGGCCCTCGCCGACGGCGCATCGACGTCATCGACGCAGGACGCAGACGCCGAAAAAAGTTTCCGAAGCAGCACAGCTGTGGTGATTACATGTCATAGATATGGAATACGTCGTCGGACCATCCCATCGAAAGAACGTTACCAGGTAAGAAAGTAACTTGTTCTTCTCATTTCTTCACGCTTGCGAAGGAGAAGGCGGGTTGGAGGACCATTCTCGACCTGTCGATCTTCAACCTTCATCACCCAAACAAAAGATTCAAGATGGTCACTGTGATAGAGAACCTGTAGCAGCGGACAGGTTATCGAGAAATGATAAAGAACAAAACGGTACAAAGGGGCAGACCTCACATATCACAGCAGGCGAAATGATTGCTACAGTAACGACACGGACTACAACTCCCAGAAGGCCTCAACAGATGCAATTTTTAAATAAAAGCCAACAACGGGGAAAAGAAAACAGGGAAAGAAGGAGGGAATCCACATTTCCTTATATGAATAGACTCTCCCAATTAAGGGTGAAAACTAACGCTGATTCAGAGTGTGTGAAGCAGGAAGGAGGGGAATTAGCATCGGCTGTACTGCGCCCAGAGGCAGCACCTGTGATTAATTGCTGGGGAGGAGGAGGAGTGGCCCAAGGGTTTAAAGCTGCACTAAACACCTCAACGTGTGTCTCATTTTGCAGGAGTGGAAGGCGACGGCCGGCGTGGATTCCGAGTGGGAAGAGACCAGCTCACAACACCGGTGGGCTTATTAGAGGAAGAAGGGCACTCTGCAGGACGAACCCTTATCGAGACGGCAGGCAACACTATGCACAGAGCAGAGCACAGTCAAAACGAGATGGACTGCTCACAAGGTGATAAAAATACTGGAGTTTGAGTTTTTCCTTTCACTTCAAGGACGGCAAGAAGACTGGAGGAACTTTATATGACGGAACTCTCTCTAACGGGGTGCTCAGTCGAGTGTGTGTAGGAAACCGCTCAGCACGGCCCGAACGAAGTTTTCTTAGAGGTAAACCTGAACCTATGATTACGGTCACGTTTTAAAAAAAGGATTTTGAGAAGCCTGGTTGGCACTGTTAATTTCGAATTGAGATTTTTGCATAACCTCCCTTTTTGCAACTTGAAGTACTGTTAAGAAATAAATATCATTTGTCAAAATACTCTGGTGTCTCCGGCTCACTACTTAACAGTGGTGGCAGCGGTGGGATGCTGTAGAGACACGTCTACTTTGACATAATGGAAGCAGTCATCAAAGCATTGGCGGAAGGACAACAGCAATTACAACAACTGGTACAGGTTCAAGGACATCAAGCCCAAGCAGATCGACAAGCCCTGCAACAGGCTTTACAGGTACAAACAGCAGCCCAAGAGCAGGGCAGGGAAGCTCTGCGAATTCTGGGAGAATCAGTAGCGGCGCACAGGACACATCCAGCCATTCCACCCACAGTGCTTCAAAAATACCAAGCAGGAGACGATCCCAGTTTCTTCTTTGTGAATTTTGAACGCATAGCCCGAGCGGCACAATGGCCCCAGGACCGATGGTCTTTCTTTTTGGCGCCCCTGCTCACGGGAGTAATGCAAGGGGCATATCAGGCGGCCAATCCGAACGGGGATACCCCGTATATGGACATCAAGAAGTCAATACTGGAGAGGCTAGGGATGGATGAGGAATCCTATAGGCTCCAGTTTAGGGAAACCAGACTAAAACCTGGCGAGACCCCAAGACAGTTGTTTTACCGAATACAAGATCTAACGGAGAAATGGTTGCAAACCAATACCGCCAAAATCGGGCAAATCAAGGAGAAGATAATGCTCGAGCAACTTATTGAAGCACTGCCAGGTCCTATCCAACGGTGGGTTAGGCAACATCACCGTTTGAAATTGTCCGAAGCCATAGACGTGGCCACAGCCTACCAAAAAGCTGGAATTCCTCGCAGTGTGGCAGCACCAACAGCAAAGCATTACTATGATCTTCCCGCCTTACGCAGTAACCACCGGGGAAGTGCACCTGAGCCACGAGTCCAACAGGAACCTAAGGCAACCAACGGAACCAACCCAACAAAAGGTCGGGCGCCTCAATGCTTTGAATGCGGGGAATGGGGTCACATCGCCCGGTTCTGTGCAAAGAGAAACAAAACCGAACCCATGGAAATAGGCACCTTACAACCGCAGGGGAACAGAAGAAGACTTCCCTATGTGATAGAAGTTACTGTGGATGGTCATCCTCAACAAGCCATGATGGATAGTGGAAGCCGGCAGACAGCCATACAACGCCATGTGAGTGAACAAGATCCCGGACAGGTGAGAACTATTGACATTAAATGTGTACATGGGGACGTTAAAGGGTATCCCACAAAAGACGTTGTGTTAGGGCTACAGGGAGAAGAAATACCTGTTAAAGTGGCTATTATACCCTCTCTACCCGCACCGGTACCAATAGGGACAGACATTCCCGAATTTGATAAATGGTTAAAAGAAGCTCCCTTTTCACAAACCGAGATAAGAGGGAGGAATCCAAGGGGAAAACTCACCAAGAAACAGAAAAAAGAAAATAACCAGGATGGGCATCTGGGAAGAGATATTGCCGTTATGGATTGGAGGGTTGATGACCATCTGCCATCCTTCAGGACCGAAGTTGGTCTTGACGAGACTCTAAAGCGAGCTCGCGAACAAGCTTTAACCGTAAAAGACTCACCAGTTACCACTCCCTATTTCAAAGAAAAACAAGGGCTTTATTACAGAGTAACCCGAGGAACAGACAACCAAGAGAAGGAGCAACTGTTGGTTCCTCAGTCATATCGGAAAACCTTGATCCAACTGGCACACGATCATACTACAGGGGGTCACTTAGCTGAAAATATGACAGGAAAGAGGGTGTTACAGAATTTCTACGGGCCTGGGATTTATGCTGAAATAGCTAAATATTGCCAAGAATGTGTCATATGTCAGAAAACGAGCAATCATATCCCGGCTCGGGTACCCCTGCAAAGAATGCCTTTGATCAAGGAGCCCTTTCAAAGGATAGGTATAGACATAGTCGGTCCGTTAGAACCCTCCAGTAGAGGATTTCGGTTCCTCCTGGTCATAGTGGACTACGCCACCAGATATCCCGAGGCTTTTCCTCTAAGAGGTATCTCTGCCAGACAAGTGTGTGATGTACTATTACCATTCTTTGCTAGAGTGGGAATACCCCTTGAGATAGTGACAGACCAAGGGAGTAATTTCATGTCGGTAGTAATGAAAGAGGTGTGCAAAACCCTGGGTATACACCACTTGAGAACCTCAGTGTATCACCCCCAGACAGATGGGTTAGTGGAGAGGTACAACAAGACTATCAAACAGATGATAAAAAGAGCCACCAGCCCTACCGGTTTGGGATGGGATCGGGTATTGCCATGGGTTTTAATGATACTCGGGGATACCCCTCAGTCCTCTACAGGTTACTCCCCTTTCGAACTGTTATTCGGAAGACAACCTAAATCGGTGTTACAGATCCTAAAAGATAAGTGGGAGCAACAAGAAGAAACATCCCTCACCAAATATGTTCAGGACCTAAGAGAACAGCTGGGAAAACTGAGGGAATTTGCTCATGAAAACTTGGGTAGAGCACAAGAAAAACAAGAGAAGTACTATGATCAGGGAAGCAGACCTAGATCCCTGAAGATAGGGGACAAGATCCTGGTGCTACTACGGACCCACACAAACAAAATGTTAGCTCAATGGCACGGGCCGTATCAGATAACAAAAATCTTAGGACCCGTGAATCATGAGGTGGAACAACCAGAACGTAAAAACAAGTATCAGAATTATCACATCAATTTACTCAAGTTGTGGAAGGAAGGAACCCAAAGTGTGCTGTGTTCAACCTTATCAGACACGTCTGTCCCAGAACAATTAATTCCAAAACATCCTTGTGGTATACGAGAAGTGCAGTTGGGGGATCAACTAAGTGAGTCCCAAAAAGCAGAGCTGTTCTCTACTCTAAACCCGATATCCGAGACCTTTTCTAGCATACCAGGGCGTACCCATTTGGCTATGCATTCAATACCTACAGAGGAGGGAAAAACAGTACGCCTCAGACCATACCGGATTCCGGAAGCAAAAAGGGGAGAGATTGCCAAGGAAATAGAGAACATGTTAGAATTAGGAACCATTGTGCCTTCAAAAAGCGTCTGGTGTTCCCCTATAGTATTAGTTCCTAAACCGGATGGCACCACCCGGTTCTGCATGGACTTTAGGCAACTAAATGCTATTTCCCGGTATGAGGCGTATCCGATGCCCCGAATTGATGAGCTCATAGAAAAACTAGGTTCAGCCACATACCTAAGCACACTGGATTTAACAAAAGGATATTGGCAGATTCCACTCAACCCAGTCGACCAAGAGAAAACCGCATTTGCCACACCACAGGGTCTGTTCCAATTTACGGTTTTGCCTTTTGGGCTACATGGGGCCCCAGCAACCTTCCAAACCCTAATGGACAAAATACTGAGGCCTCATGATCAGTATGCAGCTGCATACTTAGACGATATTGTAATATTCAGCAAAACATGGAAAGAACATTTGGCACATTTAACCCAAGTAATAATGGCATTGAAAGAAGCCGGGTTACACATTAACCCGAAAAAATCGAAATTGGCAGCCAATACCACAAAATATCTGGGGTATGAAGTAGGAGGCGGAATGGTAACCCCACTGTTAGATAAAATCCAATCCTTGCAAAAGCTAAAAATGCCTGAAACCCGAAAAGAAATTAGAGCCTTCCTAGGATTTGTAGGGTACTACCGGAGATTCCTGCCTCATTTTTCTACAATAGCAGCCCCACTTACAGACTTATTAAAAACAAATAGACCCCTACATATACCTCATGAAGCAAAACAGGCATTCCAGACATTAATACAAATGGTTTCCTCCAAACCAGTTATCCATTGTCCGGATTTCGGCCAAGAGTTTTACTTACAAACTGATGCCTCGGGATGTGGTTTGGGAGCGGTACTCTCACAGGGTACCGAACAAAACCTGTGTCCCATTGCATTCATCAGTAGGAAGCTCCTTCCACACAAGCTTCCGTATTCAACCCTTGAAAAAGAATGCCTGGCCATTAAATGGGCAGTAGAGTCCCTCAGATACTACCTGTTGGGGAGGAGGTTTACCATCTTCACAGATCACGCACCACTGAAATGGTTGGCAACACAAAAAGACTCCAATCATAGAGTACTACGGTGGTTCTTGACTCTACAACCATATCACTTCATAACAGTTCACAAACCTGGAAGGTATCAATGTGTGGCGGACTATTTATACAGAGCAATGGACATGCCCGAACGGCATGGGTCTTCGGGGGGAGTATGTGATAGAGAACCTGTAGCAGCGGACAGGTTATCGAGAAATGATAAAGAACAAAACGGTACAAAGGGGCAGACCTCACATATCACAGCAGGCGAATTGATTGCTACAGTAACGACACGGACTACAACTCCCAGAAGGCCTCAACAGATGCAATTTTTAAATAAAAGCCAACAACGGGGAAAAGAAAACAGGGAAAGAAGGAGGGAATCCACATTTCCTTATATGAATAGACTCTCCCAGTTAAGGGTGAAAACTAAATCTGATTCAGAGTGTGTGAAGCAGGAAGGAGGGGAATTCGCATCGGCTGTACTGCGCCCAGAGGCAGCACCTGTGATTAATTGCTGGGGATGAGGAGGAGTGGCCCAAGGGTTTAAAGCTGCACTAAACACCTCAACGTGTGTCTCATTTTGCAGGAGTGGAAGGCGACGGCCGGCGTGGATTCCGAGTGGGAAGAGACCAGCTCACAACACCGGTGGGCTTATTAGAGGAAGAAGGGCACTCCGCAGGACGAACCCTTATCGAGACGGCAGGCAACACTATGCACAGAGCAGAGCACAGTCAAAACGAGATGGACTGCTCACAAGGTGATAAAAATACTGGAGTTTGAGTTTTTCCTTTCACTTCAAGGACGGCAGAAGACAGGAGGAACTTTATATGACGGAACTCTCTCTAACGGGGTGCTCAGTCGAGTGTGTGTAGGAAACCGCTCAGCACGGCCCGAACAAAGTTTTCTTAGCGATAAACCTGAACCTATGATTACGGTCACGTTTTAAAAAAAGGATTCTGAGAAGCCTGGTTGGCACTGTTAATTTCGAATTGAGATTTTTGCATAACCTCCCTTTTTGCAACTTGAAGTACTGTTAAGAAATAAATATCATTTGTCAAAATACTCTGGTGTCTCCGACTCACTACTTAACAGTCACACAAGTCATACCTTCTCTGCCCTGGTAGAAGGTGTTTGAATGTGTGCTCTACATCTGCAAGATGCATATATGCACATACCGATCTCCGGTTCTCCATTCTGAATCAGCATTTTCAGTACAAAGTACTTCCCTTAGTTATAGATTCTGCCCCAACGGTCTTTACAAAGGTGATGCATGCTTTATGTATCTTTTTTGTATGCAGGAAGTGCATATCTACCTCTTCGTTGATGACTGGCTGATACAGGGTCACACACCTTCTCCTCGTGTTCAACAGGCTTTTGTGCTGGGCCTGAATGTAAACATGGACAGAATCAATTTCTCCAGTTCATTGGAATTAAATGGAACTGTGCATTAGGACGGGTTTTCCCACCCAGAGACAGACTGCACAACATAACGTCACTTTGCCAGGAGTTCTTGAGAAGCTCCCTGCAATAACCGGTCCAGTTCTAGAGACTCCTGGGGCTCATGGCATCGTGCATACTGGTAATTGGCAACTCCAGACTACACACGCGAATGATTCTGCTACATCTGGCCTTGCAAAGGTGCCAGGAAACTCAACTGCAATCACATCTCATGACCGTTAGACTACATAGTGACCTGGAATGGTGGATGGAGGAAAAGGACCTCATTCTTGCCATTTCGTTTTTGACCTCCAGCTCCATCCAAGTCAATGGCGAGGGACACATCCCTAGCAGGATGTGGGTGGGGCTGGCTCTGGAACAGCTGGAGGTACAGGGTTTGTGGGGATCTGAAGATCAAGACAATCATATTAAACCTTCTAGAGCTAAAAGCAATCTTTTTGGCCATAAAGGCATTCCTGCCGGCTGACTGGACAGCGTATCTTAATTTATACAGACATTACTACTGCAATGTTTCCTGAACAAGCAAGGGGGACAAGGTTCTGCACTCATTGCTCTCTGGATTTGGAGATATGGCATTGGTGCCTGGGTGACACCATTTCACTGATGGCCGTCATCTTCTGGGGGAAGACAACATCAGGGCAGACTTATTGAGTCAAATCACACACACACCCCCACACAAATGTGAGTTGAGCATGAAGGTCTTGGTCCCAATATTCCGCAAGTGGCGCATACCACTGGTGGATCTCTTTGCGATGGCCACGAACAAGAAATGTCTTCTGTCTGTGCCGTGGAGGGGCGAATTCCCTGGCGGACGCTTTTCTGCTTCTGTGGGATGGTCAAACTGTATGCCTTTCTGCCCCGTTCCACTAATGGCAAAGGTACTCCAAAAGCTCAAGAGGTCAGAAGGTTGCCATATGATCCTAGTCGTTCCTTTCTTGCTTTAAAGGTTCTGATTGGACTGGCCACCAGGGGGCATGGATGGAGGTCACCTGAGCGTGATCCTCTGTTGTCCGGGCCCCGGGAATGCTAGTGTGCCCCCCACTTAAGCCCCCCCCCCCCTGTGTGGAAATGCTTGCAGAGGTCTGGCATGATAGAAGATAGAGAGGCGGAGAGGAGACCTCAGAGCTTCACCGCGGCCCGGGACGCCGGGGCTAATGCCAGCGCCCCTGCATTACCGCAAGTGGAGTGGTCTGGCGTGAGGGAAAATAGCAGAGTGGAGAGGACACTTGGGCACCTCAAAGCGAGCCGGGATACCGGGGCAGATATCGGTGCCCTCGCCCTGCGTGATTGCAGATGTAGTGACATAGCACCGTGAGTTGCGCAACGTCCCAAGGAGGAGCTAATCCCTCTGGGCAGGGTGCCGGACCGAGGAAATACGAAGCAGGTACCTTTTATTATAGGTGTAGCCTGGAGGGGGCAGACATGCTCTGTGAGTGCTCCCATTTGGATGACCACCACGGCCTGGAAACGGGACTGTGCTCCAGCCTTACAAGGCAACACACATGAGGTGTGGCCCTCAATGCAGGGGTGCGTGCCTGCCTTCCTGAGGTTAAAGTGAAGAGGTTGTGCTGCGGATTGAACGGCAGGAGCTGGAAGGTTGGGGCGGTGAGCTGGGCCTCTCTTGTGGCCGGTGGGCTGTCCTCTTGGCACAGTGGAAGGCCCCGGGCTAGCAGGCTGAGATTGGAAACAGACTTTGATGAAGGGGGTGCCGCATAGAACCCCGGTGCCCTGCAGGTGATCCCTTACTGGGCACATATTAGGAGGAGTACTACGGGAGGTGTGGGCTCCCAGTCTTGGGATGTGTGCCTCCCCCCAGAGGGTGGGGCCTGGCAGGGTCTCGCTGTTGTGGAACAACAGTGTGGTGGACTGGTGGTGTCAGTGAGCTGAGCCCGGCACAGGAGTGGCTTTGGCGCTGATCTCCAAAACTGAGGAACAGCACAGAACCAGCGGGTCATGAGTGTGTCCCCAGCTTTGGACCTGTAACTAGAGGCATGTTAGAAAGGTGAGGGCCCCCAAGAATGTGGCGTGTGCCGGCCTGACACGCGGGACGGTGACCCTTAAGCCCCCTACCCCCAAGTGGCAGAGAGACATGCTTCCTGGATGATATATAGTCTGATGGTCTCCTTTTGAGGGGGATCCTGTCGACGGGTGTGGGTTCATACAAATCGTCCCCCCAGGTGAAAAGGATGCAGGGGGTAAAGTATGTTACATGGAGATGGGAACAAAGCTGGCCGAATTTGCGTACGGTCCCACAGATTGCAAGGAATCACAGAAGATGGAGACTGAGGGGGAGGACTCTGCAGCGACTAAAAGAGATGTTGCCTTCCTTCTCACCGAGATTAGGAGCACGAGGGCGGTCAACAAGATCAATATGAGAATCGACAAGATGGAGGAGAAACTACAGGCGGTTGAACATAACCAATCCTCCGTGGACACTCTGGAGACTGAAATGGATGCAAGGATGGGAGAAATCGAGAGGAGAGAAGCGGAGATGATAGTGAAGATGGATGACTTCAAGAATCGTGAATGGAGGAATAACCTACACTTTTTTTGCTTGGGATACCGGGGACGGAAGATGAATCGGAAAGGTCCCTTAGGAGGAGCAGACACAACATTACTAAGCTCCTCTTTGAAGATAACTCTGTTGATGAGACGAACATCAAGAGGATCCATAGAGCTGGGGGCTCAGGGAGGGGCTCGAGGTCAGTCCTGGCCCGCTTTCACAATTATCCAGACAAACTTAAAATTCTGGAAAGGGCGAGGGCCAAAGGTCCTGTAATGTTGGGTGAGGCGAGAATGACTATCTTCCAAGACCTGTCCTCCTTGACCCTCACAAAGAAAAGAATGTGTCTTCCCCTGACAAAATGGCTCAACGAAAAAGGGGTTCGATATAGATGGGTATTTCCGTTATCTATTTCGTTTGAGTTGCAGGGCCTGAAGTATAGACTTGCCACGGGGGTGGAAATAAACAGAGCAATAGGGGAGCTGCTTGGGGGGGGGGATAATGGGGTCTCTGGCTCACAAGGCGAAGGTGGAGCTGACCGACAATGGTGGAACCAGGGCCCCAGAAGGAAGCGGGTCGCCGGATTGAGGACTGAACATTGCACTCCCCAGCGGGCACGCCCTGAACATAGTGCTGGCTGAGGCCAGACATCACACAGTCACTGACTGAGGGGGCTGACTGGTCTGTTGGCCTGTCTTAAGATGGGGGGAGCGAGTTGTCTTAGTGGGGGACCAGATTTTTGCATTCTACTACTACAGGATGGAAGGGACCGCATGGTCCGTAAGCAGTTGTAAGATTTCAACGTTGATTGAAGTAGTGGGCACGGGTGGGGGCACTTAGGATCGAGGTGTCATGAGCAGGGGCCCAGGTTGCGGGCCTGTTTGGTTGTTCGGCACCCTTCTAGTGAAACTAACTGGAAGGGGATGTGCTCCGGAGGGGGGGAGGGAGGGAGGGAGGAAAGGAGGAAAGGGGCTCCAAGGGGGCACAGGGGTTTTGGAACTTCTTGATCCGACAATGATACACACATACTTATATTCTGACATGTCGCAACGGGAAGGGTCTACTCCTTGGCGGACAACGTGCTGGGAAACAAGACTCTTATATAGCTGACTCAATGGGGATTAGGGGGGGACAGCTTAAGGATGTGTATGCTGAATGTGAAGGGACTTGACTCCCCAGCCAAGCGGTCCCTGGTTGTGAGGGAATTTAGAAGATCTGGGTGGACGTCCTATTTCTCTAGGAGAAAAAATTCCAGAGTTGCGACGAACGTAGTATCCCCTGAGGTCTGGTTGGGGGTGAATGCTGGGGATCGGGGATAACCAGAAAGGCTGGGGTTGGGATCCTGGCCCGCAGGCGACTTTGTATGGAGGTTACTAAGGTATGGTCTGATGGAGAGGGAGGGTGGCTTTGATCTCTGGTCTGATTTAAAAAAAAAAAAAAAAAAAATCAGGTTCACATCTGCCACAGTGTACGCCCCTAATCAGGGTCAATGGAGGTTCCTGCCGAGAACCCTGGAAAAAATGTCTGAGGCTGGGGGACACCTTATACTGGGAAGAGACTTTAATGTCTGGAGCGATGTCATCATGGACACACAGTCCGGGCACCCCGGGGAACATGAGCCCCAGAATCGGGTCGGAAGGGAGCTGGGAACGACAATGTAGCTCTACGGGATGCAGTATATATGGCGGCCCCTATATCCACGTGACAGGGGATTCGCCTTCTATTCCACACCACACGGGACTCTAACAAGAATGGACTACCTATACATCTCAAGGGACCAGTGGGAATCGGCAGTGGGGTGGGAAATCCACCCTGTTAGTTGGTCGGACCATGACATGGTGTTGGTTGATATTGGACGGAGTGGCCTTAGTCCTAGGGACTCAAAGTGGAGGTGCAATGAGTCTCTGTGGGAGGACCCATGCTTCAGGGAAGAGATGGAGAAGGGCATCACAGAATATTTTGAGATCAATGATACTGGGGATGTCCGACTGGGCATCGTCTGGGATGCGGCGAAGGCTACTTGGAGAGGGATATTGATCCAAGAAGGAGCTAGCAAGAAGAGGGAACAAACCCTCATTGAAAGGGGACTCGGGGGAGGGGGGGAGAAGGTCACTGGGGAGGCGGGCACACTCGTTCACTGACAGCAGGGGGGAACCTCATTCAGGAGGCGAGAGGTGTGAGGGAGGAATTGAGACTCCTTGAAGAAGGAAAGATAGTCTGCCACTTACAATTCTTTAAACAGAAGTTCTATGAGAAAGAGGACAAGGCGGACGCCCTCCTGGCAGCTAGATTATGGGGACAGCAAGCAGAAAGTTAGGTTGCAACGGTGGAGGGAGTGGGGGAAGGTCTTGGAGAATTCAGCAGAGGGGATACTGGAGGCATTTGCCGCATACTATGAGGGTTTGTATAGGAGTGAAGGGATGGCGGGCAATGAGATCGGGAAATATCTGGAAGACTCTCGACTCCCCCTGCTCACGAAAACAGAGTCAGAAACTCAAACTCCAATCGCAGGGAATGAAATTAGGATGTCCATTGGGCGGTTGAAGTCAGGCATGGCCCCGGGAGATGACGGGTTTACATCATGATTTTATAAGTCCTTCCTCCTGGTGCTGCTCCCCTTCCTGGCAACATTATTTCATGATATCCTGATCAGGGAAAGCACTGGACAATCTTACATGGGCTCTTATCGCAGTGATACCGAAGGAGGGCAGGGACTCCTGGGCATTTGGCTCCTACTGTCCAATTTCTCTCCTAAATATAGATGCAAAAATGTATGCCAGAGTAATAGCCGCAAGGCTGGAAGGGCACTTGCCGAGACTGATCCATTCGGATCAGGTGGGGTCCATTGGGGGCGACAAGGGGCGGAGACCATGCAGAAGACGCTACATCTGATTAATGAGGCACAGGGCTGGGAGGGCCATGGATGCAGAGAAGGCCTTTGACCGAGTGGAGTGGGACTTCTTAGAGGCAACATTAATCAAGTTCGGTGTAAGTAAGGGATGATAATGCATATTATGGCACTCTACTCCTCATCAAGGGCATGTGCGGCTGTGAACGGGGAATACGTGTGTTGGTTCAACCTGGAAAGAGGGACAAGATCGGGGTGCCCGCTCTCCCCGACTCTTTTTGTGCTCTCATTGGAACCATTGGCCCAAATGTTGAGAGAGGACCATAGAATTGAAGGGATTGGGGTTGGTGAGCAGTTATATAAAGTGGGGTTGTACGCAGATGATATGTTCCACCACCTGGTGAACCCTTGGACATCGGTGCCCGCAGCGAAGAGGCAAATGGAGGAATTATGGGTGTATGGCAGTCTTTGAATAAAGGCAAGTCGGTACTGTTTCCTCTAGATAGAAGAAAAGACAATGATTTGCGGCGCTTTTCCCCACTGGGCATGGAGGTCAACGTGGGATCTTTGTGGTATCTTGGTATCAATGTAACAAGAGGTCTTGAGGGTCTGTATGATGCTAACGTTCCACCCCTGATGAGTGCCTTGGAGAATAATTTGAGAAAATGGAAGGAGTCGACCATATTCTGGATGGGACGGCTGAATGCGCTTAAAATGGTGGTTCTTCCCAAGATCTTGTATCTGTTCCAGATGCTACCAATTCAGATTCCCGACCTCTATTTCAAGTTGACCAAGGGAACCCTTTTACGGTTCCTGTGGCAGGGGAAGAAATCCAGAGTTTCTAGCAATGTCCTGAGCCTTCCTAAGGAAAGCGGGGGTGTTGGGCTCCCAGATATACACCTATACTACAAGGCCACTCGGGTAAGGGTCATGATTCCATATCTTAGAGGGCAGGGGGACCTGCAATGGGTGGGACTGGATAATCATTACCAACGACCTGCAACGGTGGGAGAGTGGCTCTGGGTGCCCAGGGCAAAGTTACTACGTAGGATACGTGAGCACCCAATCCTGGGCACTATTTGGAGTATCTGGAGACCGGGGAAGGGGATATGCGGTGTAACCTCTTGGCCCTTACCCTTGGGGCATCTCTGGGTACCGGAGTTTGGGATCTAATCCCAGATCCTGCTAGGTTCCAGGCATGGTATGAGGCAGGCCTGGAAAGGATCGTACAAATGTGGAAAGGTGGGAGATTTAACACGATTTTGGAACTGAAGCATGGCAGAGTAAGATACAGGGGGAACTCGCGCCCTTCGAGAAACTCCTGGATACACTAACGGAGTCAAGGGGAGCAATTGGGGCACTGTACAGGGTATTGGTGGACACAAGGAGAGGGACGGTGGATAAGTTGAGGATGAAATGGGAAATGGACATGGGGTTGTATTTGGACCCGCAAACATGGTTGACGATGTGTTGTGGGGTCTTCAAGACCTCAGTTTCCTGCAAATATAAGCTGCACGCCGTCAAACGATTGCACAGATGGCAATATGACCTGGTTAAACTCTCAAGAATGTATCCAAATGTGAGCCTGTTGTGTTGGCATGAATGCGTGTCGAGAGCCGATTACTGGTATCTGTGGTGGGGATGCTAAGAGTTCCAGTCCTACTGGGACGAAGTCTTGAGTTGGATCAGGCTCCCGAGAATGGTTCACAGCCGCCTTCTGGCGGGAAGGGCGTGCCTGGCTACAAATTGGAAGGGAGTTCAACTGCCAGGGAAGAAGGAGTGGATTAATGTAGCCCGTAATATAAATGTGATGGAACGCATAACAGCGGCCCTTCATGGGGTCCCCGGATCGATTGAAACGGAATGGTCAGACGTCTGTACGGAATATATTCAGTAGGGTTGAAGGAACACTGATGGGGTATGGGTCTTGGTGGAGGACGACACCCCGAGCAATGACAGTGGGAGAATCTATACTCGAGCTGGAACTGCAATGTTATTATTTGCAACCGGAAAATCGAAAGAGATCAGATATGTGACTAAACAGTGGAGATCTGGTAGGGGGGGGTAGGGGCGAGGGGGAAGGAAGGATAGGTGGGGGGGTGTTTGTAGGTAGAACACACTTAGTTAGATTGCCAAAGTGTTAATTCTGAGATGTACTGTCTTAATCAAGAGTTTTGCACTGTGGCTTTTTAGCCCTGTTTTTGTTATGTTACTGAAAATCTCAATAAAGTTTAATAAAAACAAAAGGTTCGGCATCTCAGATCTGTTTAATATGAGTCAGCCACCCTGGCTCCTGCTGGAGTGGGTGGACATTTTATCACAGCGTCTGGTTGATTCACCATCCCGACCGTCATTCTCCATCCTTTGCAGTGTGATCCCTGAGGAGTTAACCTATGGTCACCTAGGGCTGTCAGAAAAAAACATGACCATTATTAAAGCGTCCAGGAAAGGAAGCATACTATCTCAATATTGCAGTAAATGGACGTATTCCTGCCACTGGTGCCTGAAGAACGGGTTAGACCCTGTGTAGGCATGTCGGAATGACATGCTCTCATTCATAACTAAACTGGCTGAATCTGGGATGTTGGTTGATTCATGCAAGACTTGCCTGTCTGCACTATTGGGGCCTATTTGAACATTGGAGACAGGGTGGTCTTCATGGTGGATGGATTGGTAAAGCAGCACTTTCCGGGCTCACAAGAGTGTACCCTCCAAAGAGATGAGTGCACACTTTGTGGGATCTGAATATTGTACTAAGCGCCCATGTTTAAACCTTTTGAGCCAATGGCCTCAGCAGACCTGAAGTGGGTTATTCTGAAAACTGTCTTTTTTGTGGCCATAACATCTTCCCGTAGGATCTCCAGAGTTACAGGCACTCGGCATTCAGGATCCCAGCCTAATTTTCCATAAGGACAAAGTGGTTCTATGTACCAAACCTAGTCCGTGCCTTCCACATTAATGAGCAAATACTTCTGCCTGTATTCTCTCCAGAGCCTTCTAGAGAGGCGTAAAAAAGCTCTTCATAAGCTTGATGTGGTCCAAGTCTTAAAATGCTACTGCAGAGCGGAATAACCCCGGCATTGAAGGCTTCGATAGCCTGCTGGATAGTTTCCGCTATCTTGGAATATTACAGCCTACAAAAGGAACTAATGCCGAACGGACTTCACACTCATTTGGTGAGAGGAAAAGCAGCCTCCGTGGCCTTACAAAAACATGTGCGAATCGTAGAAATTTGTAAGGCAGCTACATAGGCTACACCCCATTCATTCTGCAAGCACTACTTGTTAGATCAGAGCTCTAGGAATATGGGGTTTTTGGGCAGGCAGTACTCGGGAACCTTTTTTTGCATTAAGGCTTACAGCCACCAATTTCTATGACTAGGGTGCTTTGGAATCTCCCATAAGTCTGGAGGAAAGTGGACAGGATGTAAGAGTACGGAAACGTTACTCCCTGTAGTGACACTGGTCCTCTTAGTTCATAGGCCCTTTCCTCCAGATGCCCCTCCCCCTTTTCCCCAACCATCCCCAGTAATAAGTTCTCCGGAGTGACTTGATAAGGGGATTGACGGTTGGGCGGGACACAAGGAGGAGGTACGGTACAGAGCTTGGCAGGGCACACCAATGCTAAAGATTCTAAGGCTGCTTTGCAACACACTACTGTAACTTTTCTGTTTTCTCAGTGGGGCAAATCCCCCCCTCCCAAAACAATTCTTTAATTATTTTGGGCTCCCTCGCTAGGCTCTGTTACTTATTTGTGGGAATATTTTGGCAGCTCCACAAAATAATTCCCTAGCCATGACTCTTCTCATTTAGAATCCTGTTGCCCCTTCAGGAGTCGTCCCTCCCTCGGCCACCGAAGGCTGCCTCTCAGTGGACCTGTTGGGTCTCTCCCACCTCACTCCACCCTTCATGTTGGTCTCTTTCAACTCCCCCCCTCGCCCCCATGAAATTATAAGGCTCCCCTCCCCCCACTCTATCTTTGGAGGTCTAAGGAACTGCCCTTCGAATTGTAACTCAACCCCCTTTTTGGAACTGTCATTTCTCCCACCCCCTTTGTAATTGGTGTTCCCTGACTTGAAACTGTGCCCCCCTCTCCTCCTCTTGAAATAATGTCCCCCAACTGGAACTGTGGTTTACTTCAACCCTGTTTGGCACGTTCCTTCCCTTTTGAAATGTGTTTTCATGCCTCCTTTGGAACTGTGGGTCCACCCCACCATTTGAACTGTCGACATGCCCTTAGAACTGTTGCCCTTCTCCCACCCCATGATGAAAATGTTGCCCCTCCCCCACCCCCTTGGAACTGTCACTCCTCCCCCATCCTGGAACTGTTGGTGTTATTGAGCCATATCCTATATCCTCTTCCTAGACCCCTGTGGGTTTGACATATTCCTGGGCCTTTGCACCTTTGTTACTTTTCTAAACCTATGCCATCTTTTCCACCTATGGAGCCTGTGTTCCCCTGTTGTGCCTTCTGAGCCTTACCGAGTTTACTGATCTTGGGTGCTCCTGTACAATCATGGAGACTGGATTGTTGTCCTCCACCGGAGCTCCACCCTTTTGCTCAGAAGTGGTACTGTTTTGTACCTTTCCTGAAACTGCACCTTTTTATCCTGCCTCCTGTAAATTGCATTTGCATCCCCTTGTTGAGCCGGGCATGTTACCTCCCAACCCCCTTTTCCTGAACCTGTGCACTGTTCCTCACAGAGCCTGTGGATTGGACTCATTCCCAGAACAGTGTCCTAAACTCATCACCAGTTTCACAAGTGCATGTTTTACTGACACTTGTGTCCTATGGACTGCCTCATTGTTCAGCCTCATTGGAATGCACCCTTCACAAATAACTGCATTGTTACATTTCTGTTGTCTGTGATTCCCAGGGCAGGATCACCTAGCTCAGTTGTGACACATTTAATGGGCATGTCCCTAAATACTTTTCCTGGTGTTCTTTTTCATGTTTTGTATTTCCATTACCTTTCTGATTGTGAAAAGCACAAGTTGCCGAAAGCATAAAGGATTGCATTATTCATTATTAGTTCTGATAGTCTTTATAGCTTGTTGTTTTCAAGCCTCCCGGAGTACAATGGGTAATATTATATATTACATGTTGAAACCAACCTACCGAACTGGTTTTCCTAAGAGTCCATTATCCAGCTTCAGCCATACAGTCAAACACACAAAAAGATAAAACCATTATGATTTATTTGAAGATCCAATTGTTCTCGTCTGTTTAAGGAAGGCATGGTATCCATAGTAGACACAAACAATGGATACACGTTTTGAAAACCTTTATTTTGGTGTTTTGGTTGGAGTTTTTTGAATTCCTAACTGGCCCTAACTCTAGAATGAGAGTAGTCTCGACCATTAAACAAAATATAACAAGTCCAAGTCAGTCTAGTCAAAATAAAAAGGCCTATTCTAAAAAAAAAAAACCTTGCCCTCCTTCTCAATTGACAAATGTGTTAAGAGAATACAAAAGGAAGAAATAGTGTCTTAAAAGAAATGTCAGAATGGCTTAGGTAACTACTCCCTTCCCCATGTTAAACTGCACAGGTTCTCAAGAGTTTCTTAAAAAAGGAAAGGTGGATGGTGCAGTTATATCGGTCTTGCACACTCTGGCATACTGGTACAATTCAACAGTTCAGGCTTCGTCTTCAAGCTTTTGTCAGTCTTAGGCTTCGTCCGTCTTCTCATAAACACAGTTCTATTCGTGACTTTTACTTTGCCACAGTCCAATACAGGCCTCCACCCGCTGGGCTCCAGGCTGCCTCACTTTTCACATTCACCTTTTTACTTTATCACAGTTCAGCACAGACTTCCCTCTTCCGGGCTCAAATCTGTCTTTCTCTTTGTGTGGGATTCCCTTCCCCACTTTCCTTCACATTAACATCCACTCTGCCACAGTTCGAGACAGGTTTTCCTCCGCCGGGCTCAAGCCCGTCTTTCTCTTTGTGGTGGAATCCCTTCCCCACTTTCCTTCACATTAACGTCCACGCTGCTACAGTTCAACACAGGCTTCCCTCTACCGGGGTCGAGCCTGTCTTTCTCTTTGTGGGGTGATTCCCTTCCCATGTTTTGTCTTTATATCTTTGCACTGTTGAAGACTTTCGAAAACTGCAAGGCTTTAAATCTCTGCATGACCACTTCGACCTCTGCTTACACAATTCAACAATCTTCCTCATCTCGCAATGCTTCTTGGTACTTGTAGTTTCTTATTCTCTTTCAAAGTTCACATACTTTGCTTTTCACTTATTCAACTTTTGCTCTGGATCGCAGATACTTTCTTGCCTTCGGTTCCCGTTTAATACACTTCAACTCAGAACATTTCACAGAAACGTTGAATGTGCGATTCCGCCACGCAGGACCACTCTGTTACTTGTAAACTTTCTCCATCATTTAGCAATTGTCCTTCCCATTTACGTGTTTTATCGGCACGCTACAACCACTTTTGATCAGTTACTTTTTGCTTTTAACACAAACCAGCCTTTTCTTGCCTCCGATAACTCACCAGTCGTGTTAATTGGGCTTCACTCTTCAGCATCTTTCATGTAGCAGTCAATGCCATTTCCAATGCCTCCTCTGCTCCTCCCCAACTCTCTTGTTCACCCGGGAGGGTAGTAGGCCTCTCTGAAGCATCTTGAATGTTTCTCCTTTCCACTCACTCAGTCTCAGCCTCGGAACGCTTACGGCTCCCCGAAAGTGTGGAATTCTCTCCTGGCTCTCTCTCGGCCTTCGCCGCCGCCGATCACTCCCTTGACCTACCAACTTCCATAGCCTGCTTCACATCACCCCCGAATGAGCTGCTCTTTCTCGTACCCAGTCTCGCTCAGAGTGTGCCTGTGCGTGCCACCTTTTATCCTGACAGGGAGTGTTAACAGGTGACAGGTTTGTATAGTTAGGATTATGTGCCTGACTCTGCCTGGTCTCATTAAAGGGACAGAGCCATTGCAAGTCAGTAGAGTTAATCTGCCTGGCCTCATTCCTCATCTTCCTCAGCTCAGTAGTGTTGTAAATGTGAAGTGGGGAGGAATGTTGGGAGTTGTAGTTTCCTATAAAATAGGCAGGGATAGGGGTTAGATGGGTTAAGGAACAAGGCAGATACCATGTCTTGCCATCAGGTGTTTCTCCTCCACTACCCAAGGACCCCATACCCACGTGATCCTCCCTCGCTTGTTCACCCCCAGGGTCTCGGGTTCCAAAAGCAATGGCCTTTTCCTGGCCACCTGAGTACGGGATCCCCGCAGACTAGGCTGTGAAACATCCTCTGGTTTTTCACATCTGCTTTTATAGTGCTAGAACTGAAAGGCATAACACTAGGCCACGTATAAAGCGTGGTATTTATGTTTAGCTAGCCAACTACTTTTTGCTAATAAAAGCTTTAACAAATCCCTCCAACCTTGGAATTACTGATATTGTACCCACTGGCTATGAAATGCTCAGTGCAAATCTTCCCATTGTTGTGGGGATGGCGTTATTTTAAAAAATACCATTCATATGGTATGGTACAAGTCATCTGAAATAGGTAACAAAAAGCTATTACTAATACAGAAGTCATTTTTGGCAACCTTGATTGATTCAGCAAATGACCAAAATAATGCCCTCCACTTTAGGCAAACCCAAGCACTGCTTTGGAGTGTACTCCTCCAACTCTCGCCTGTCCCAGCTTTGCGAGGATCTAAATGAGATTTTCTTTCAGAAAATCATCAATATAGGCTCTGGGCTAAATGGGCTGTAAAGTTCTGTTCCCTTTTTATCGACTACAATTGAAGAATGTCACTTGGTCAACGTCCTTAAAAACCTTACTATACACTGGCTGGATTGTTGACACAGCACCTTCGCCCCACCCTCTGAAGCCTTTACTCTGAGCATAAGAGTCATAGTACCCTCATACTTCAAGATTGGCTCTCATTAACTCCCTTCAAGAGATTTATTTTTACTAGAAAATTTCAATCCCATTACCTTAAATAGTCATATTAATGGAGCAAGTAGTAGTACAAACGTTGTTTGATAAATGCGACTAACTTTTCAATCATGCCCTATGTTGCACGTGGAAGGAAGTTTGCTCCTGTTAATGCTGGATCTCACTGCATCATCTGATACTGCTGGTCACCTGATCATGTCATATTGGATGGCCATGGTAGCAAGGATATTGTGTGTAGCTTTTTATGGTCTACACTTTTGTGCAGGTTTGTAGGCTCTAGATTACTCTGGCAATGTCCCCCGTGTTCGTGATCATTGTGGCTGGAAGTTGCAACTAGCTTTATAATGCAGACCTGAGGATGCCCACAACACCCGAGGCAGGGATTAGCCACAGTAACAGCTGCCCTGGCCCTTTAAGAACATTACAGAACACTACAGATTGTGTTTAGTGAAGTTATAAAACATTTGGGTCCTTTAAGACTGGACCTGGCCCTGGCCCTGGCCCTGGCCTGCGGTTGGAAAGCCCTTCCTGCTAGACTTGTAGAAATTACAATGCAACCAAAACGGTAACATCAATTAGCATCGTCAAAGCAGGGAAACGATCAGCAAGGCGGCTGGCGCTAAAGCAATGCCAGCTCCACAGCAGTGCCAGCTCCACTTGTCGAATTTGGAGCCAAAGGGGAGGTTAAAGATGATAGTAGGCGCAAAGGAGGTGGTGGCCAGAGTATGAGCTGTGGAGGAGGTGATGGCAGCTGCATAGGAGGTTGTAGAGAGAGTAAGAACTAAGGATTAGGTGGTGACAGAAGGCGCAAAGGAGGGTGTGGATGGAGTAGAAGCTGAGCAAGTGGTGGTGAAAGGGAATATAGAGGAGGAAGTGAGGTGAGAATTGCTGAGGGGTTGCTCGTGAAGAGGAGATAAAGCAGAGGTGGGAATACTCTGGTCAGTGTGGGCAGTGATAAAAGGAGGAGCTAGAGAGAAGAAGACTTCTATAAAAGACCAACAGAGACTAGACACAGGGATCAGCAAATGTTTTAGACTACAACTTCTATCAGCGCTGACCAGCAAAGTCAATGGTGACAGATCTTGGAATTTGTAGTATAAAATATGTGGAGAGCCGCAGGTTGCAGACCCCTGGGATAGAGTAAGGACAGCAGCCAGAAAGATGTCCCATAGGAATAAGCGCATGTGTGGTACAGGGAGGGGGCCAGTGATAGTGGGTTGGTGGGCTATTAAACTAGGATCCCAGTCAATAGCACTTGTGGTCTGTATCTGCAACTCTACAGTCCCTTCTCTCTGCACTTATGAACCACACGTAGGCTGCACTTCTCGATTTACCTGCACTGAGCAACACGCTGGCTGCACTTTTGAGTTGCCTGCACTTCTCCCTCCAACCGCCCCCACCCCCCCAACCTCTCTCAGCACTTCTCCCTTTCCTTTTCCCTGTTCTTGCACAATCTTAATGTGACACCACAGGGCCTAGTAAGATAATTGTTTTGTCCTCCCTATGTTTCCCCCTCCTTGTCTTGTCACGCCTGGAAACACTTGTGTACAGGCGCTTTATAAATGCCATATCATAAAATAATCCGTGGCACCTACACCACAACCTCACTTTTGGTTGGAATTGTGGGTGGCCCATACTTCCTGGTCCACCAATAAGGAGTACTTTAAGCCATGTGACTAACAACCGATGCAGCAATAGGAGAGGACCAAGCTGTGCACTATCTGTCCATTGACTGGGAACGTTCACTTGACCAAGAGACTAAGTGATGCCTTGGAGAGACCCAGAGAGATTTTGAAAAGACTATCAATCTTTAACTAAAGCACTCGGAACAACAGGAGAGATTGCCATTCTGAACTATTTCCGGAGTTATCCCCTAGCCAAATTATTAGTGAAACACCCCAATAAATCTTTGATTTTGAACAACATCATGTCTCCATAGCCTTTGTAGTGACCATTCAATCACACTACCTAGGTTTGCTGGGTCCCTATAATTAGAGCTTTTCAATGTGGGTCAAGGTGCATGGAAGCTTTAGTTTCTTACGGTCAGTGCCTTCTCCATTCTGGGAACAAATGAAACAATACAATGTAATCTTAGTAGTTGTCCATCTGCCAAGAGTCCATTTGGACCTTAAAACAGCACAGTTGTCAATGAATGGGATTATGTGCAAAATAATTCTTAGACTGGCTTGAAGAGTATTGTTTAAACATGCTCTGTTGTTACCAGATTAGTTTGTCATACTCGGTCTATCAAGTGGTGGTATGCACGCAGCCTTTTCCAATTTGCAAGCACACAGACGCCCCAGTTTTTTGCCTTCTGTGAATCAATGAAGAAAACTGTATCGGCTGGAAAATACACGTTGAAAAATGCACCACTGGGCTTAAAAGTCGGATTGTAGAAAACCAAAAAATGTGAAGATCATTGGCCAGGTAAAAGTCAAAGATCAGGGTTTCAGAAATGGCCAGCTTAGAACCAATAAAAGAGGAAGAGTTGCACTCAGTCACTGGTTGCTTATATAATAAGTGCCAGACAATAACAGGTGGGAGGCAGCCCACACTACAATCATGTTGAGCAGTATAGAGTAGTACCAATATTCTTCAACTGGAGAGTTAAATGGCTGACATTTCAAAACATGAGTGTCTTGATGCTTGATGTTAGCACCATTCCTGAGACTGGGTTGCAACCGCTGCATGCAGACAATCCCTATGCAATGGTGCAGCACCCTATGGCATCCATGGTGACCCCTGATGACTGTGAGTGGACCAGAGGCACCTCTTGAGTGAAGTGGCACATGGCCCTTTGAAGTGCATAACTATGCACTCTGATGCCCAGAAAAATGTGCACTGGCTCTGGGGATCCCAGTCCGCTTGCAGGATAGTGCACTAATTGTGTAAAGGTTATGTTAAGGACGGGCAGGGGCGTTCAGACTACTCAGTCAAGGTTTCATGGTTCAAGGGTTTTATTTGAGCAACAAAAAAACTGAGGTATTAGATGGAAAAGAAGAATAAATGGTGGGGGAGCAAAAATGTCACAAGTGACTGAAGGTTTCTATAGGTCTGTAGTATGTGGGTCCTTCACTCTCTCCCTCCGCCTGTCAGCTGGTGATACGTCACTTGTCTTTTGAGTAGAGTGCCCCTGCACGTCTTTCTTGTCACTTGAAGTTAGTTGCTTGGCTTTCGTCGGAGTGTCCTCATGAGCTTTTAGCTGCCCCCATCAGCCTTGGTGGTTGGGACCATCTATACACTGGAAAGGAGTCCAAGCTTACTAAAGATTAGTGGGCCATGCAGTTATCCGGCTCAACCCTGATGTTCCTTGTCGCAGACCTTGCCACTGGGTCTCCTAAAGCACAGGTCTCAACCCCTGTGCCAGTGGTTTGCCCCTCAGCTTTGGCACCTCCTTCCTCTCTGGTCTCTCCTTTTGACCTGGTCTGCTTTTACCTACCCTCCTCAAATATTGCTCTTTTCGTCCTCAATGGTTCACCACACTGATCCTCTAATTCTATCCTTCTCTTCTCCACCGTTCTCTTTTGAACCACAATTGGTTCTCTTTTTTTGGTAACCTTCCACCACCTCCTTCAACTGGTAGCTCCTTGTACCCAATCTCCCTCTCCCTCTTCCTCAGAGTGGTCTCACCTCTTCTCTCCTGGCCTCCACCTCGAAGCTTCTGCTCCTCTGAGACCTCAATATTCACCTTGACTCCCCTGATGCAGCCTCTGGACTCTTCCACAACCTCTGTGACACTCTTTCCCTCTCCATTGTTCTCTCCGTTCTAATGCACTCTGCCAGACACAGCTTGGATGCTCTCATCTCTGCTAATCTTTCCAACTCTTACTACTCCTCTCCTGATCTGATCATACTCTCCTGTCCTCTGACCAGGACCTTCTGGGTCCCCCGGCTAAGCCCCCGCCTGCACTGCCAGTCTCAATCTCAGTCCTTCGACGCGAGTCAGTTGCTGCTTTTGCCACCACTTTCATTCCCCCCGCCCGCAACCCCTTCCTCCGACGAGCACTCTGACACAGCCCTTACTAACCTTCAACTCTCCATCTCCAACACTCTTGACATCCTTGCCCCTGTCTGGAGGATCTGCAGGAAGTCTGTCTCCAAGCGCAACCCCTGGTATGACTCCGACCTGGCCTCTCTGAAACGCAAGTGCAGAGCTGCTGAGCGGAAGTGGCAGGTTTTGAGCACCATCTGACTAACTGGCCTGCCACCTGCTCCAAAGGCATTACAGACTCAAGCTGCTTAAAGAAGGGGGCCTATATCCAAGCCTGCATCTTTGGGGCCACTAACAACATGGCTGAACGTTTCAAAATCTGCAAGCAACTCGCCAATCCCACTGTAGTCTCCACTTCTCCTCTGCCTTCCCTGGCTCTCTGCACCGCACTGGCCTCTCACTTCATCACTAAAACTCATGACATCCTGTCCTCACTCTGATCTACTTCACTCCCTTCTCCCTCATGCGCTTTCAGGCCTCCCTTGGCACCCTTCCCGCCTACTCTCCTGTTTCTCTCCCATATCACATGATGAGGTTACTAGACAAGTCCGCTCTATGAAAGTCTCATCCAAACAGGCGCTCCCCTGCTCCTCTAGAACTATCAAGGACAACACAGTCTCTCTTGCTCCAGCCATGGCCGATTTCTGCAATCACTCCTTTGCAACTGGATCCTTCCCCTCACTCCCTTGTGCACCCTTGCCTCAAGCCTTCTGCCGACCCTTCCTGTCTGGCTAACTAGCGCCCTATCTCTATTACCCCTTCCCGGGCAAACTCTTGGAGAAGCTGGCCATCTCCCAGCTTATCCACCACACTGAATCAGTTGGTTGTATCCACGACCATCAGTCTGGCTTCTGTAAGGAAGGCATGGTATCAAACAGTAAGACAGACACAAGAGATCACAATTCAAGGGTGTTTATTGAACTTCAATTGTGTTTGAAAAAGGTCTATCTAATCCTAAATCTAAAGATGGGAGCAAGCTATGACCATCAAAAAATAATGCTGTCCTAGTGCAGTCTGTCAAAATAAAAGGGCGCCTACTAATAAACCTATTGCCAATCCTTTTAAATACAAAATAGTGTGGGAAACAATGTTATGCAAAACAAAAGTGTTCAAGAAATGACATGTCCGCTTATTCAAGCCGTTGGCTTCCCTTCCCCACGTTTTCAGGACGGGACAAGGCGGCACACTCAAGCTTAGCACCGCCTCTGGCTTCTCTAGCACGAGGATGCAGTTCAAATCTCAGTATCAGTGCCTCCTGTGTCAAAGTCTCTTTGCCATTCAAAGTCTCTTACTTCAGAGGGCCTGATGCGACAAACATTCAAAAGTTATTTTCTCCATAGGATTCTCATGTACAACTTCTTGGGTGATTTTCAATTCTCCCGCTGTCTGGCTCGGACCAAATCCATGTGCTTTTCTAAACTTTCTCGACTTCATCGAAATCGAAGACTTTTGACTGTGCGCAGGATTTTCCTTGACCCGTTGCAGGACCACTTCGATTCACATATATTCGTTCTCTTTCAATTGTTCTCCCTCTGCTGGGCTCGGATCAACTTTATCTACTTTTATCACTTCTCAGCTGAGTACGTTACAGAGTCCTTCGATTGAGCATCCACTCGCTGCCGTACCACTCTGTCAAAGGTATTGTAGCTTGCTTTAAAGTTCAATCACTCATCAGCAGTTCAACTTCACTTGCGCCTCTTATCACATGCGTTTTTAACAATGTTTGTTTCAGCGTTTGCCATACAATGTTGCTGCATGCAATCTTGTATCGGTCTCCCCAACTCACTGGCTGTGTTGATTTCACTGGTGCTGCTTTGTTCTTGGAGCCAAGGTCGGAATCATGGTAGCTGGTGATTCTCCCTGTCTTGATTACTGATGCGGGAGGCCCTGGGTACCTCTGACACACAATGCAGGATTCCTCAGCCTGGTTTTCTGGTCTTACGCTTTCTATTCTTGAGGTTTCACGAAAAGAATGGTTTGTCGAAAAGGTCAAGGGAACTTTTCTCCTTGCGATCCTCTGTTTTGCCATCTTTTGTGTCTCGTTAAACTGCAATCCTGGAACTGCTGTTTGCTAGTGTGCCTTGCCTCGCTCAGAGTGTGCTCTCGCACTCTGCCTTTTTGTCCGTGTGGGGAAGTGTAATGGAAGTCAGGTGTGTGTGATGGTCAGGCAATTGCCTGACGTCGCCTGACCATTGTATTGGGACACGTCCGGTATACGGCTCCGGTGTTCGTCTGTTTTCCCTCATTGCAGGATATCCGTGTGAAGTGTTTGTGTTGTAAAAGTGGAGTTTCTGAGTATCCTGCCAGTAGGATGGATTAAAGGTGTTAAAAGGAAGGGGATACCGTGTCTCACCATCCGGTTTCCCACTCCCCGAAGACCCCTCACCCAGGTGATCCTCCCACACTGGTCCACCCCCAGGAACTAGATCCAAAAGCGATAGCTGTGTACTGGCCACCTGGATGACAGATCCCCGGGGACTAGTGGGTGAGACACCTTCTGGTTTCTCACACTTCAGAGCTGCAAAGGCACTGAAACTGCACTCCTGAGCACCTGTGAAGACTTGCTCTGTAATCTTGATTCCAACTTGCCTTCTGTTCTCATCCTTCTTGACCTTTCCTTTGCCTTTGATACAGTCAATCATGCCACCCTCATAAATCGGCTCCATGATACCCTTGGCATCACAGACCTGGCTCTCAACTGGTTGACCTCTTTCCTATCTGACCAACCTTCCCAGGTTCAACTGGGCCCTTTTGTCTCCTCCATCTCCCTGTCCACTTGCGGTGTCCATCAGGGCTCTATCCTCTCGCCTTGGCTTTACAACATCTAAATGGCCCCTCTAGCCCATTTGATCTCCACCTCCTCTCCTAACTACCAGTGCTATGCTGATGACACGCAGCTCTCCTTCAAGCTTCCCTCCGCTGCCTCCCCCTCTTCCTCTCTTTCCTGACTGCCTGTCTGCTACTCATGCATGGTGCACTGCTAACAATCTCTGCCTTAGTTCCAGTAAGATTGAGATCCTTCTCATTGGGACCGCTGCTCCCTCTTTCCCCTCCTACTCTCAGGCTTTCCTCCTTGGTCCCCTCCCCTCACCCTCCTGTGAGGCAAAATACCTTTGTGTCTTCTTCGACTCCTCTTTCTCCTTACATCACAGATCTTGCCAAGAAGGCCCACTTTCAGCTTCATCTCCTCAGACGTATTCTCCCTTTCCTCATCTTCCCCCAGAAAAGCAATGTCTCCAGAGCTCTGGTCCTCTTCAGGCTGGACTACTGCAACAGCCTCTTCCTCAATCTGCCTAGCTCCTCCCTTCACCCCCTTCAACTTATCCAGAATAGGGCTGCAAGACTGATCATTGGCCTCAAGCCCCGGGACCGCATCTCTCCAGCACTTAAATCTCTCCACTGGCTCCCGGTTGCTGCAAGGATCAAGTTCAAGACCCTCTGCATCATCCACAAGGCTTTCTGGGCCATCCAACTCTCCCTTCCTAAATTCCAAGCAGAGAGTGGAAGGGCTATCTCCTCCGCAGGTGCCTCCCTCTGGAATGGCCTCCCTGAGCCTCAGACATGAGCTGGAACTCCTTAAGTTCCAGAAGCTTCTCAAGAGCTTCCTTTTCTCTTCCTCCTTCCTTCTCACCCCTCCTCTGCGAATGTCCCTGTCTTCCTCTTGACTGGCTGACTGGTGCCTTAAGATTCTTACAGGGCATCAGGCCCCCCTCATCCAGTCTACCCCTGCACTTGTTCTCCAGTGACCCTCCCCTTGCCCATCATCCTGCACTTGCCCTTATGTGCCCCTTCCGCCTGCACTTGCCTGCTGGGCCTGATCCTGTGAGCCCTTCCAGCCCATTCATCGCACTTAGCTTGTGGACCTTCCTTCACCTTCACTCTCTGCATTCCCCTAGCTCTGTCCACTTGGCCTCCCCTTGCGCTCACTTCTCACAAGCCCTTTCGCCCTGAACGGCACTTCACCCACCTACCCTCGGCAGCTCTTGTTACTGCACTTCCACGATCTGAATGTCACACGGCCTAGTAGGACCGTTTTTGTTTCTGTCATCCTTGTTCCCCCACCTGTCTTGTTGCGCCTTGTAACACATTGTCTATAGGCGCATTATAAATACCCAACACATAAATACCCTCCATATTTCCTCTTATCCACTTCCTCCTCCTTAGTTTGCTCTTCCTCCTTCCTCTTATGGCAGCTCTTAACCTCCTCCTCTTCCCCTGTTCACCACCTCCTTTCCACTCCCCTTCTCCATCTCTTGTCTGCTCCTTTGCATCACCACCACCACCTCCTGCTATCTTTAGCTCATTGATGCACTGACATGCTCTCCTAGAGATCCACCTCCTAATTCCCACACTTGCCCAAAAAGCCTGCCCCTTTTTACTGTCCAGCAGACCTGCCTGCTGACAAGATAACTGCATTTTTCGTTCAGCTGGTGTTTCGTTTTAAGGCTGCTTCCTGGTTGTTTACTTTGCTGTAAGACTACAAAAACAGGTTGAAAAGAGTCTCTGCAGCCCTTGACACCTTCCCACTTCCTTGCATCAAGCTACTCTTTGTGTAATCCAGAGAGGTAAATTGGCAAGCAGCCAAGCCTGGAACTAACCGTGTCTGTGTAAATCAGAATTTTAGAGTCGTATTCTTTGCTTGTGGAGACCTAACCTAGAGGTCCCACTAGCGGATGCTTACCGCTAACATCGACTCCAAGTGTTTTTTCCTTTTGACGGTTGTTCAACCTATTTATGTTGTAACATGTGTTGACATATTCCATTAGATTCTTCTGTAAATCTGCTCTTTTATTGTAAAAAAAATAAATACAAATCTTTCCTGCCATGAGCTTTAGTGTCCTTCTTATCACTGGGGTTCCCGACAGGAACTCGCTGGAGGAGTTCCTGTGTTTGATGAAGGGCTGAAGCACAACATGCTAGTGATTGCCTGGGAAAGCTTCTTGGGCCAACTTCCCATAATAGATCCAGGTCCAATTCCCCCCCTCAAGGCTTCCCCTGTGCCACCCTTTAGCTAGGTTAAAACATCAGTTGCCAAATATGAAATTCTGGCTATTAAATGGTGTAGTGGCTGAAATATCCAAATGACTCGTTCTTGAAATTAGTTTTGTGTTTTTCTTTTGCAGCGATGCCAGGCCAAAGGCTTTGTGTGTGAGCTTTGTAAAGAAGGTGATGTCCTCTTCCCTTTCGATAGCCATACATGTGTATGCCAGGAGTGTTTGGCAGTTTTCCACAGGTAGGTAAAGGCAACCATTCTGGTACTGGAGTTGTATATGACCTTTTTTTTTTTTTTTAAATAACATTTGAGTTGGGACAAAAAACCACTGGGAGCGTGGTGCAGATGGCTATTGGCACCCCAGGGTCTCCAACCAGAATGCTAATGGCTGGTTAGGCTTTTATGAAGTGTACACTTTTGAAGGAAGTGGATTTTGCATGATAGGGGTAAGCCTACTCCCTTTAAAAAGGAACCACAAAGATTGCGTTGATGGAAAATAGTAAAGGGACGGTGTCCCTTTACTATTTCCATGCAGGCATGGCAGTCAGCCAGAGCAAGGGATGCCGGTGGAGAAAAGGTAAGGAGAATGGTTTGGGGGTGGGGGGCTGATAACCAGTGTGAAGAGAGAAGGAGACTTGAGAGGGTGACTTGAGGCACTGAGGGTGGGGGGGGTTTCTACGGCAGAAGCTAGAAACACAGATGGGAACTCATTACTCGCATATGATGTTGCGACCTGCTCTGCAATCACTTAGGACGAGAGCCTGAAGGAGGCACTTTCTTGCTATTGGGATCTGCTGATTTCGGGGGCGTAATTCTGGTCAGGCATGATTGGACTTTCTGTATGTGAAACAGTGATTCAGATGAGGATCATGTGACGAATCCGAGGAATGTGTCCCCTCTCCCCAGGGGGGAGCCACCCCCATTGGGACTAGGGAAGTGAGTCCACTAAGCTTGACACCCCCTTGGGGGTCAGGGCAGGTGGGATCCCACTGGGGTGACACCACCTTTTCAGAATAGGGAATCACTGGAAAGGGATATGCATGGTTTTCACTAGTCCCAAGCTTCTAATACCTTTGTTGGCTACATGGGGGCTAAATTGTGTGATTACCTGAAAATGCCTGTGGGAATGACTGGCATGGTTTCTGACCCTCCGTATACACAGTATTTATTGGGCAGTGGGAAGTGCAGAGGGAAGGATAAAACGCCAATCGGGATTGAAAAGGAGGGAGCAGACTACTGTGGAGCTGGAGAGAAGCAGGATCCTCCCCCGGGTAGTGTGTGGAGACACAGAGCATGTGTGGAGAGCCCTGCTTAACTAGAAGCTACGAAGGTCTAGCCAAGAGAAAGCTGAAACCACCAAACAACTGGTGTGCTGAGATGCCTGTAACAGACTCACGCAGACAGCCCACCGACCAGCCCTGCCCAAAACAGAGCAGCCGGAACACATCAAGAAAACAGAAAAGAAGGAGCAGGGAAACAGAAAAAATTGAAAATTCTATTCTTAGTTATTCATTATCCTTTCGCTTGTTACTTTAAACAATAATGCAATGGCTAGACGTCAATCTATGTGACCACCACCACAAAGTGAAGAAGCCAATAGTACAAGTTTCTCACTTATTAAGTATTAACTTTTACATTTTTTCTGTTCCCCCCCTTCTCCCGTTTTCCCTCGATTCTCCCTTGTTTTCTTTTCTGTTATGTTTCTTGTGTGTTCTTTTATATAAAAAAAACTGCTATCGTTCAATTGATGGCAATAACATGGATAATGTTTGGATCATGTCATAATGATGGTGTCATATCGGTTTGCAATCAAAACAGTGATGGATTCATGGCAATTGTTATTAATGGTTAATGTATTACAGCCTTGAAGAATACCTTCTTGAATGGTCGAAACATGTGTCCACTGTTTGCAATGGGTGTCAAATAAACATTGTGAAATAAGGAGTAACATCTTTTTTGAGTATTTAAGTTAAGAAAATCAATGGATAGTGGCACAGGTGGCCAGCTGGTTTGTAAGTAACCACTAAAAGAACGTCCGTCTCATCTAAAGTTTTTTCCACCTGACCTCTTAAAAGATCACATTCATTAGCGCAACATGCCCTCAGAAAAAACATTGTGTACTTTTGGGCTTAAAAATGTCATGAATCTGTGCCAAATGGTACTTCAGATGCTTGAACATCTAAATGTGAAAAACCATATTGCAGGAGATTTGGCAGTGAAGAACACATTCTGGATTTCAATGCTGATGAAGTCAGGCACAGGTGTTTTGACACTAGAAGTCAGGGCCAGACATTTCAACTTCAAATTCTTCAATCACAACCTCAGGGCACCGAGAAAGGGAAATGTCAAGCTCTAAATGAGCCCCCATGGCACAGCAGGTCAGACACAGCTGGAATAATGACATTCCAAAAAGCTAGAGTAAACCCCTATAGATGTTGTAAGAAAAGGAATCACCTAAAATACTTCTTGCCAGACCCTATTCAAAGCTCTTTTAAGTTTCCTAGATTGCTTCTAAATCTTGCGACTCCTGCAATATAGCTTCTTGATTACAATCTGGAGTATTTCATGTGATCCAGAGGAACACTCACTGATGAGGAACAATGCGCACGGGAGCATTAAATAATTGGTATTTCAAGGGAAAAGGGGAGTACCCTATGTCATCCTCTAACAATGATCCAAAAACATACTATTCTCTTTAAGGGGCAGAAAACTGAATCAATGTAACGGTGGAGGAGTAGGGGAAAACTATACTCTTACTTGCCGTCACCTTTCCTACCTACCTGAGATGTCATTCCGTTGTGAATGGGATGAGTCTTTTACACAAAAAAAACGATCTACAGTTTTTAGGAAACCATTGAGCTAGTGCAAATCCATCGGAGCATCCCAAAAACCTCTGGTCACTAGTTCTTCCATCCGCACCATCTGGGCTGGATGTCTTTTGCACGCTGGCCTTTTTTCACCATTTTTCCTTTTTTCTCAAATTCATTGGCTATGCTGCTTGCCTTCGACAGTTCCTTTCCATGGTCTATGTCAAGTATAACATCTTCCATTTGTAGGTCGTGTTAGAGGAGGTTCTCTGTTGTAGATACACGTGCTGTTGACTTGGAGGCTCTCAATTCTGACCGAAACTGGAACCTGTGCTCCGCTTGCAATGAGCACATCATTCTCTGGGACATTTTTTACTTTCTTCCTGAATTCCACTAGTTCCTGAAAGAGAAGGCTGCAAAGGTAAGTGCTGCGTCTATTTCTTTTTCTCAGCACCTAGCGCTGGTGTTGCTTTTCCTAGTAACCACTAGTCTTGGGATGAGCCCTCAAGGTTTTCTTGCAGCTCACCACTGTTAATCTGGGGCCTCCCTGTGGCTCAGTCAACGCTCTTCCCATCAGCACTTCAGCTGAGGGCACATAATGTCAATGGAAATGTTCCCAATGGGCTGGTTGTGTGCCCTGGAACCATTCCAGCTCCTTCTGGGTGATCCATGCCTGAGGGCTCCTTAGTCTTGATCATCTGGCCAGGGAATACCTAACAGCAAGGCCCATTAACCTACAGCAGTGCTTGTCAGGAAGAAGACTGACCATGCAGAACCATCTGAAATTGGCAACAGTTCCCTTAAATTCAAAACCCGTAGATTTTTAATAGGAAGTCGTTCAGCCCACATTTCAACCCTTGCCATCCTAAAATCCAGAGGTCCGATACACTCTGCAAATACTTCCACTCACTGATGTTTTATAGTTAAATCCGATATACACTTTTCAGCTAGCTTGGCTGCCCTTTTTTTTGTGTGTTTTTTTTGTTTTGTTATAAAGCCAACTGTTACTCGGGTATTTTTGCAACTCTTCTTGTGAGTTAAATGTTGAACTACAGTCCTTGTGTATCTTGGGTATCATGTGTTCTGTTGTTCCCACCATGTAACGTGTTTAACAATGATACAAGGGATGACCAATCGGGCTTATGTTGATGCCTGCCTGGGCACTTTCCGAAGCACAATGTTAGTCGTTCTCGAACATTAAATGTTTTCCTTGCTACTCTCACGGAGGCCAGGCGTTGGACAGAAATGACTCGACTCAGGAAGTGTGGTTTGCAGGCTTTATTTAAAATAAAATGCAGCAGGTTAGTTGTAAGGGCATCACCAGGGTTAAGAGAGGCGAGATGGATGCAATTGGAGAGTCGGTAGCAAGTTGATAGGGTAGGCGTCTGTTTATTATTTTTGACCTTGTGGGCTGTTTTATGGGGAGTGAGTGTGATGTTAACACTGCAAGGAGGGGTGAAGGGGGGTGGTTTCAGGGTTCAAAGACTTGTTCAGGTGTGGTAGTGAAGTCATTCCTTGGTTTCAAGGATTACGTTGGAGTTTGCAGCCTCGTTGGTGGGGAAATTGGCAACCAGAGGGGTACTCTTGATTGCTCCTGCACAGGGGTTGAGTAATTGAGTGTTTTTAATTTAGTTTTGTTGCTTGTTGTACAATTCAGCTAGTTCAAAAGCCATGTCTTGAGATGTTTCCTTGACGTGAGGTGGTTTTCTTCCTTGCAGAAATGCTTCATTAGGGAGTTCGAATTTTGTAACCAGTAGGGATAATAAGGAAACATGGACTCCATGGGTCCTGACTGGTTTGTAACGCTGGAATTTTCCTGTGAAGGGAGCTGGGCCCTTTTCATGGTTCATGCGATTGAGCGAGGCAGAGGTTTTAGAAATATATTCTTTTCTTGAAGGGGAGAAAGTAAACTGTACATAGTGCTGCGGGGATGTGGTCATATCTTTTCATCCCGAGTCTGGCTGCTTCATTTGTAGTCCTTGTAGTTTTCCCTTGAGGTACTCCCGATGTCCCAGGTTGAAGCTTTTCTGTAGACCAGTCTCGTTGGCTTTGGTGATATCACAGCCATGGTCCTGTGGGTAAAGCATAATTAAGGTATGATGTTTGGTCAGCACAAACGTCGAAGTAGTGAACAGAAGTCTTTAAGGTAAACAAACCGTCTCACCACCTCTCCTCCCAAGGTGGTTGCTGCTCCTTGCTAAGTAGCTACATGCAGGCTTTCCTAGGTTTTGTACCAATGGCTACCTAGCAACAAGACCTCAATCCCCCCCGACCCCCAAGTCTGAATCCAAATCTGCTCCTTTAATTTCCTGGATGATGTACGTGTGTCGCCTCCACCAGCTCAAGTTCCAACTCTGACTTCTCAATGGGTTGAAGTTGGAGCCGGTTAAGTCTGCTAGCACTCTCTACTTCCCAGGCCCTTCTCCACCTTCAGCGTTGCACCCCATGTCCTGTCTCCTGAAGTTCCTTGCTACTCAGAGCTTCGTGCCTGTGTATCATACGTCATCCCACTACGGTCACCTGCCTTGGGCCAACCCGTCCTACTTAATTCCCATTATTGCTGTTATTTGACCACTGACTCCTTCAGCTGTTACCACCTCCTCACTGGTGTCTGCACCACCTTCTGCCATTAGTTTCCTTTCTCTTGCCACCTTCTCATGATATAACTACCTCCTGCAGACTCTCCCCATCTTCTAATATCGTCGTCTCCTGATGTAGCAGACACCTTCAAACGCTCTGCCTTCTTCTGCTACAGCCACATCCTCCAACGCTTCACCACCTGCTCCTAATGTTAATCCCTCCTCCAGACTTTCACCACCATCACCTGGCTCCTTCTCCTCCCTCTCACCTCCAACAGGGGGGTCTGCACATGTGATTCCCATTTGTAGGGGGTCTGGGGAGTAGCTGTTGCTTTCTGCCTCGCCTTGGTCCAGATGAGGCCGGCCTAAAACTAAATCAAGTTTGGCAACCTATTTTGTATTTCATGTAGCTCTCTGGGTGGCCTGGGAGAGCAGCCTGTGGAAGAAACAACCCTGCATGCGGTTGCTGTGCCAAGTATTTCCAGTTTTATTAATGTAGGTGTTTTGCTAAACCCAAGTTCCTATCTCTCATGGTGTCTGCGTTGTTTGGTGAGTTTGTTGGCTTGTAAATTCCATTTGCGGGTCCCAAGTCTTTATTTACTGGTCCTGACAGATCTCACGGACCAGTCCTTAGTGAATTTTGATTAAATAGGGGAGGGTTTTGAGATCCCTGATGGGTGATGTGTGTATGCAGCTGTGGGTTGACTAGCGACTTCTAAGTGATGTTGACCTTGGGAGAGTGTTGGGAATTCTCCCCCATTCCTCTGCTGGGTCCATCGTCCCCTGCCTTGTGGAGGACCCTGCCCCCTGAATCACTCTTCTGGCTGGCCACAGAGACAGGAAAGTCAAATGGAAACCCGGTCATAAATGGGCACTGAAGTGATGGTGCTCATCTGTACTAAAATCTGTCCCAGAGAGGTCCACTTTTCTATGTCTCTTTAAGGCCAGAGATAAACAAAATACCTGATGGAGGGGGGGGGGGAAGTGACAGGTTCTTTAGAGCACCGCTGCTCTGCTATATCTAGAGCACACTGATCTGCAACTGTAGCAACCTGAACATTGAAAAGCTAGAAATAAAGCCAAACACCAGTTCCTTGCTAGAATTGTTCATCAGCAGTGTAGACGCAGCAGCTTGCTGGAAGATTGAAAATGTTTTCTGGACCAGGGATCCACAGGCCTCTCTGCCTTGCTACTTTCCTCTGCCTCTGTGAAGCGCGATTGCCTTAGAAATGTACTCCTCATAGTACTTGCACTATCCCTGAAAGGGTTTGCAGTGGTTTCACCTGCATCATTTTAATAGTAAAGTTTGGTTGCATATTAATGATCAGATGGGGCGGTCTGCAGGGTGTCCCATTATAAGAAAATACTACATATGATGACATAATTCTGCCATTCTTTGAGTTCTGCAATGAAAAAAGAATCCATAGAGGACAGTTCTTGAACTATGATTCCACATTGGCTATCATTTGCAAACCCTGCCTGGTCATCCCCAATGTACCACCAGAACACCCAGTAGAGTGAGGTCCGACCATCCTCACCCGATGCACATCCAAGATTACTGCCAACAAATGTGCTATCAGAGCCCTTGAAAAGTGGTATTGCAAACCCTGCAGCCCAGAGGATCCATTATGCCTCAAATCCCTCTGCTCCCAATGCAGATGCATGATCTTCAAGGCTATGTCTGCTTATTACACCTCCACCAAAAGGTGTAATGCCTAATTTGGAGTAATAGAGCCACTCCCACAATTGGTATGGTATTGTTTATTTATAAAGCTCCTATACACAGGCAAGTGTTTCAAAGCGTTCGACGTGGGTGGGGAACATGGGGTAAAAACAACAGTCGCTCAGAGCCCTTGAAATTCGGAGACGATAATAGTCTGCACAGGGAGAGTAAGTGCGTAAAATACATTTAACTGTTTGAGATATAGCAAATAGGCCTGACAGCGATTCTGCAGTTTTACCAGCGCAATTGAGGGGTGAAGACAAGGGAGAACAGGCAGACGATCTTCAGGCACGGTGCATATGGGTCACGCAAGTGCACAGATGGTCACAGGGAGGGTGAGGTCCAAGTGCACCCGGTCGGGGGAGACTGGGAATTGTCCTTGAGGTGAGGGCTCCAAAAGAGAAATGCACAGAATCCATACCTTCTTCATTAATAAAACTGATAAGGTCTGAGGTCTCATTGATATCTCAAAAACAGATGGCACCCTCCTGTCCATCCCTCTCCATAGGCCCTGACCTCAAGGACCGCCCTAATACTCTCAAAAGGATTTCTCAGACACACTTGGTCTGTTTTCTGTTCCCTTAGTTTCTTCAGTTCCCATTGTTCTTCCCAGTCCTGTTTTGTCTCCTTGTGTGCCTACGTCCTCCCATGTACCTCAGCTGCTCTGCCTGGTTAAGTGTACCTCACTCTGTGCCCCTCACTATGGCGCTTTCTATCTCTCCCATCTTTTCTAACTTTTCTATTTCCTAGCCTTCACCTCTCACTATGTCTTGCAGAAAGAACTCAAGAAGGACACGCTAGGCTCCAACCCAGGCCTGCCTATTGCTGACACCGAAGTCAGTGCTTCTGCCAGAGAGACTCTCACAAACATCCTCTTTGTCGTTCCTTCTCCCGACTTAGGGACTCTTCATATGGTCGCTCTGCTCTCTCCGTACCATTCCTCACACATTAATGGAGGCACCCGCTGGGAGGTCCTTCTTGCCCTCTTTTCCACCTCCAGGGTCATTATAAATATCTATCATAATGGTACCATCCTGGTACGAGGGCCTCAACCCAATCTCCTACTTTTTGATGGGCTTCTTCCTCACCTTATCAACTTTCCACTTTCCTCTTTGCGGCTTCCCTGGACAACTGTTTCTACAGCCAGCCAGGCTCCCTTGCCAGGTTTGCCCACCTTGGCTTCCTTGCCTTCCACTAACCACACCACCTCTCTCACAACTGCTCCCTTGTCGCTTTCAACTGTCCAGGCCCCCTTGCCTACGCACAATGGACTCACAACCTTGTCTGCCTACACCACTCTGGTTCCCTTGCCACCTACTGCTGCTGCATATGAGGCTCCCTTGCCCCCTGTGGCCCCTCCTACTCTGGCACTCTTCATTTACTACTGGCCTGGCTCATCTGCCTGCACTCCCATCACTGACAGCCTGGTCATCCTTGCTCCTCTGACTCCACCATACTCTATCTCTCAGGCACTCCCGCTGCTTACTAGGGTGACCTCTATTCCTTGGACCCCCCCCTCGTACATCTTTCAAAAACAGCTATCTGCTCCATGTTGCCACGCTTAACTCTTGCTCTGCTGTCAAATACTCGGATAACTGCCACCTCCTTGAACTGTTGGATCTTGATGTCCTAGCCCTTACCGAGATATGGTTTAAAGAGAGCTCTGTCACAAGCTTTGACACACTTATCCCTGAAGGCTACAAGATCCTCTCTGAGCCCAGGCCCAACAGGCTAGGAGGTGGAGTAGTCCTGATGTTTTCTGACTGGATCCCTGTTTCCATCATTCCCACTCGGGTCTACTCTTGCTTTGAATGCCTGGTTTGCAGGCTCGCTCTCTCTCCTCACTTACTCTGGCCACCTTCTATTGGCCGCCAGGCCAGCTCACCCTCTTCCTCTCTGAATGGACTGACTTGGCCTCCTCTCTCCTTTGTTCCTCCTCCTCCTGCTTGGGGATCTTAACATCCATCTTGATTCTTCTGACTCTTCAGGTCCTTTCTGCAACCTATCCAACTCTCTGTCTCCTACCTTCTCGCCAGACGCACACCGCTGGCCACACCTTGGATGCTCTTATCTCCACAGACATACCTCTCTATCCCTCGTACTAACTCACTCTCCTGGACTGATCCTTCTCTTCTCTCTTCTCACTTGAAGATCTCTTCTCCTTTAGCACTGGCACACCCTTCATTTCCTCCCGCCTTCCAGGTCATCCGACCCATGAAAAGAGTGATGGTAGCTGCCTTCGCCTCCACCTACTCTCCTCCTTTGACTCCTGCGGCTGACGCCCACCCTGACACAGCCCTCTCTAACTTTCACCTTTCCATTTCCAACACTCTTGACATTCTTGCCCCCAAAAAGTGCAATTCCTGGTACAACGCCGAGCTGGCTGCCCTTAAACGAAGGTGCAGAGCAGCAGAACGGAAATGGGGATCTTCACCATCTGACAAACTGGCCTGTGGCCTTCTTCAAAGAAAATATATACTCTGCATCCGCTCCAAGAAAAAGTCTATATTCAAGCCTGCATTTTCGATGCATCTAACAACACGGCTGAACTCTTCAAAGTCTGCAAGGAACTGGCTAATCCTACTTCAGCTTCCTCCTCTACTGCACCCACCCAGGCCCTTTGCTTGGCCCTGGCTGCTCATTTCACTGCCAAAACACAGGACATCTTGTATCCCGTCCTCTCTGTCCCCCGCACCTTCGCCTGCACCCACATCTCTTGGGCCCCCCTTGGCCCACCCCCCTTTTTCTCTCCTCCCTCTGCCCTGTCACACCTGAGAAGCCTCTTCCAAACAGGGTGACCCATGACCTCCCTAAACCATCAAGGACAACATTGATTCTTTTGCTCCAGCCTTGGCCGACCTCTGTAACCTCTTTTGCCACTGTAGTTTTCCCCACTTCTCTCAAGCATTCTCTTGTGCACCCTCTGCTCAAAACAACCTCTGCTGACCCCTCTATTCCGGCAAACTATCGCCTGATCTCGATCACTCCTCTCTTGGGCAAACTCCTGGAGAGGTTGGCTAACTCTCAGCTTACCCTCCACACACAATCTGTTGGTTGTCTCCATTACCATCAGCCTGGCTTTAGAGCATCCAGAGGCACGGAAACTGCTCTTCTGAAAACCCGTGAAGACCTGCTCTCAAATCTTGACTCTAACTCTCCTTCTGTCCTCATTCTCCCCAACATCACAGATCGGGCATCACAGATCGGGCCCTGGCGTGGCTTGCCTCTTTTCTCTTTGACCGTCCGTCCCAGGAGGAACTTGGGTCCTTTCTCTCACCTATCACTCTCTCTACTTGTGGTGTCCCCCATGAATCTAACATATCCCCCAGGTTCTTCAACCCCCACATGGCCTCTCTGGCCCACAGGATCTATTTATTCACTAACTTTCAGTGTCCCTCGGCCTCTTCCCCCTCCTTGCTCATTCCTGACTGTCCGCAATTCAGTCTTGGTGTGCTGTTAACGATCTCTGCCTCAATGCCAGTAAGACAGAGATCAGTTTCATTGGGACCCCTGATCCTGCTTTCCTACTTTCACTCTGGCCGGCGTCCCTTGCCCTGCACACCCACCTGCCAGTGAGGCAAAACATGTGAGGGTCATCTTCAACTCCACTCTGTCCTCTTCTCACATCGGACATCGCCAAAAAGACCCATTACCAGTTGAACCTCCTCAGAGGTATTCTACCCTTTCTCACTTTCCCCCACAGGCTCACTGTCTCCAGAGCCCTGGTTCTCTCTAAGCTGGACTATTGCGACAAGCTCTTTCTCAATCTTCCTACTTGTACTCTCTCTCTGCTACAACTCATCCAGACCGGAACCAAGGGACTTATCCTTGGCCTGAAGCCCAGGGGCACCATCTCTCCGGTGCAGAAATCCCTCCACTGGCTACCCGTGGCTGCAAGGATTAATTTCAAAACCCTCTGCATAGTCCACAAGGCTTTCTGGGGCCAGGGCCTGCACTATCTACAACGCTCCCTTTCTAAATACTCACCCTCCAGAGCCCTCTGCTTGTCGTCCCACTCTTTGCGGGTGAGCCGTTTTTCAAAACCGAGATTTGGGGGTAGATCTTTATCTTTATCCTCTGCAGGCACCACCCTCTGGAACAGCCTCCCTGCCTCTCTCCGCATTGAGCCGGAGCTCCTTAAGTTTCGGAAACTCCTCAAGACCTTCCTCATCTCTTCCTCTTTCTTTCTCTCTCCATATCCCCTGCTAACCTCCTTTCCTTTCTTTCCTGCTTCCCTCCTCCTCTCTCCCTAACTCTGTTTAGTTTTTGCTGACTGGTCGCCTGGTGCACCCCCAGAGCCACACAGGTCCCAGGCACCCCCGCCAGTCTTTGCACTTGCCTCTGGGTCTCTGCACTATGCTCAGCACGACTGCGCTTTCAATACACGTTCCGGAGTGAGGTACCTCTCTGCACTTAACCCTGAGGGGTAACCCTCTGCACTTAACACAGGGCCCTGCTGACTGGGCACACCTGTCACCCCCCCTCCCTCTCCTACCTGTCTGCACACTTGCATGACCTATATGTACTAGGCCTAGTAAGTTTATCTGTCCCACCTTTGTATCCCCTCACTAGCTTGGTTGTGCCTGAAACACCTCATGCACTTGCACTAGTAGAAATGCCATCAGGCCTAGTTGCTAGTTATTTTTCTGTCAGATCGTTCGGAAATTTCAAGGCCTAAGAATGACTACTGTATTTTCTTGCTCCCTTCACACCTTAAAGCTCTTTGAAGCACTTAGCGTGTGTATAAGCGCTGTAAAAATTAACTATTACAATTACTTGCTTCCCTTAAACCTACTGCTTACACGGACCAATTTCTCTCATTCTCCCTCATTAAACAATTCGCTGACACCCTTGGTATTGTGAACACCTCCCTCTGCAAAGTTCTGTGCTCAGACGCTATGAAGATTGGCCTCATTCAACTTCTCTGTCTCAAATACCTTGTTTGACTAAGAGGCCTAGCCAACTACAGATAAATCACAAGTATCCCTCTCATCTGGAAGTTTAGCGTGAAAGTATCAACTGAACTAGTTGCCAAAATCAACCAGCTGCAAATAAAGCACGGAGACTGCAACCATCTAAGTGCTGTTTGATGCACTGGGAATAACCGACACAGCCTCTTTGATCTCTCGGCTTCCTTCAACCCAGTAGACTCCCTAACACACTTCTCCCTCCTTGCAAACAGGATGGGTGTCTCTAGAATTGTCATAAACTGGTTTGAATCCTACCTATTCAGCAGACGCCAGGACGTATAGATGGGCTCATTCAGATCCAACCAACTCCCAGTATCTGTCCCCACAAGATTCCATGCTCGTCCCCTAATCTTCAATCTGCACATGGTACACTTGGGGACTCGCCTAAATGACCCCAACATAGCCAGCCATCAGTACGCAGATGACACCCCACTGTACCTTTTTTAAGGTCAGTGGCCCCCAAGAAATCACTTGCCACCTCAAATGCCTGACTACCATCCCGATGCCTACTACAAACAGAAGCCCATGAAGACTAAATCTGTCCTTATCTGCCCTCCCACCAACCAACTCTTTTACTAATGGTTGGAGAACATGCACCTGGAAGGATTCACCCCATAGCTGTCAGCTCTGCCCAATCCCATCGCTTCATTTTTGGCAGTAGCCTTTCCTTCCAAAAGCACATACCCAAAAATGTCCAAACTGTGCGGTTGCAGATCTCCACACTCTGCAAAATCAAACCCATCATCCTCCTGCTTGACCTCTCCATGGTGGTCCAAGCCCTTGTGATCTCATACATACACAGACTACTCAAAATGGGGCGGTGAGAGCAGTGTTTGGATTATCTAAACGTGATCATGTCACAGCTTTCAGGAAGGAACTGCAATGGCTTCCAGTTAAGCGGAGAACAAGACATAAAATAATGTCTCTCACTTTCAAAAGCCAGAATATGTGCTCCCCTTTATCTCTCCAAAAGACTGTCATTGAAACAACCTTATCGAGAGCTGCACTCCTCTGTTAATCCTCAGATGAACCAGCCCCACTTTGGCCTAAAATGATTTGGTGAGTCTAGCTTTGACTTCCATGCTCTGCGAGAATGGCATGTGTTACCCCTTGCTATTAAAGCATCTCAATCCTTGACAACATTTTAGATAAGTATAAAAACTTTACTCTTCAACTCAGCTGACTAACGGCCTCTTTCAACTAGGTCTGATCAGTCTGTCTTTGTCGCCTTACTGTTACTCTTTCTTGCTGCTCTCTGAGGCAGCAAATTAAAATAAATAAATACACCCTCCTTACCGGGCTTCTAGCTGCATGGCTGGCCCCACTCAAGGCAGCCCATTATGCAGCAGCTCACCTATTTAAAGGCACCCCGCAAAATCACTCGAATCTCTCCTACCCTGTGCAAGCTTCACTGGCTTTTCCTTGCCTCAAAGATCATATTCAAAACTGCATGCACCTGCTACAAAGCAATCTTGAAATGAAAGCCAACGTACGTGGCAGCTAAACACCTCGCCTTTGGAGGATCTCAAGCCTCATCTAGCAAAACTATGAAAATGTTAGTCTTAAGCCAAGACTAACATAATAATGATTGCAGGCTCCAGTTTTAAAGGACTATGCTGCTCTCAAGCCAGGTATGACCTATATGCAAGAACATAGGTGGGCCCAAGTCATCGCAAACAACTAGGATTTGTTCTGAAAAGCATTCTTATGAATACATTGACCCTGGGCCGTGATGTCCTTTTTTTTTTTTTTTTTTTACAGCTTTCTTTGGATTTTATCCTCTGAGGAAATGGAACGTGGTCCTAGCCATGGCCTTTGCCATTGGCAACCTCTTGCTGTCAGGGACATATTTAACTGGTAAACAGACTGTTCTCTCAGAGATTGGTTATTGAGTGTGTGCCTAGCTTCAGGAAATGGAGAGCTGCAAAACACTAGAGGATACAGCCATATATTTGTTGGTGACAGGGGGACCATCCCTTACAATACCTGTATTACTAGCATACCAAGTAAGGTAGCAGGAAATAGTAACATTTGCAGTTAATGCAGAACATGTAACAGTGCTGAATGGCGGTGTGTGCATAGAACTGGGATGTGAGAAGGAAGGTCATCTGGAGGGATACTGTGCTGGGGAGGTCTCATGGTGTCGCCCACGTTGTGTTATGGTGCTCCTTAGTGAACCTCTTGATTTTTGTTTTCCTCAATTGAATGAGTGGGGGGGGGGGTCTAATTCTGATGAGTGAGAGGTTTTAGTCTTGGGGTTTGGACCAAGAAAGCATGTCTCCAGGTTTTCTTTTTTGCAGGTCTATTGCCCCCCCCCCCCTTGTTTGTCAAAGCGTTATTTGCAGGTTGCAGGTAGCTCGGCACACGTCCCTGTAAAGTCACATTTTAATCCAAGAGTTCCAGATAAATTGGCTCAAGCCCTCTCACTTTGTGGGCTTAAGGCTTACCCAAGCGCTGCTTCACCAGCCCTTTTTGTGGGCTTACTGCGGCCCGTAGTTTAGTACTAACCCAGTCTCTGAGGCCCTGTAGTCTTCTATGGGTTCCCTCGAAGACTGCATAGGGGTCAGCCTGAAGAAAGGTAGTAGTATCAATTCCCTAGTTGTCTTCTTTCTTCAGTAGCTCCTCCCCAGCTCCCCTCTGGGCTAACTCTAGACTCCCTGACCCCTACTGGAACAACCCCCTGCTTTCTGGGCCTACTAAGGGCCTGACCTGGTCCCCTGTAACTTTTCCAGTCTTGCTGTTCTTTCGAAAGTCTTCCACCTATTGGGGTTATGTCCTGGAGGAACTCTTGGTCCCTTTTGATCTTTCCTTCCCCAGCACTCATCAACATCACAGTTCTTCATCCTCTGTTTGCTTCTCTTCCTTTGAGTTTCAATCTCCAACCTCCTTGCTCTAATCCTCCTCACTCTGATCTTCACAAAGAATTTTCTCTCCATACCAGTCGACACCATGGCCGCTTTTGTGTCCGCATCCCCATATGCCCCAGTTACCTGGATATTGGTGGCTATACCCGGTGGTGCACGGCTATGCACATGGCCAACACATTAGCAGTAGCTGCTCAGGTTCCTAGAAACCCTGCGGAATGGGCACCCCCTATATTTTCTTGTCAACACATGCACCATAGACCAGAAGCACAATACGGAGTATGTACATTAGGATGCACTCTTAAGTGTCTCCAGGGCAATGCTGGAAATGAGGCTTTGCCTCAGTTCCATGCAACACGTTATTAAAGGAGTCACTGATGCACCGGCAAGTATGTCGAATCTTTGTGAGTTGTATGCTCTTGCCATGTTTTCCTTTTCCTTATCCGGTTTTCTTTCCCACCTATACCTTGCTTTGGTCCTCTTCTGGATCCTCGTTAGTTGCTTGCATCCTGCCAGACCTTTCCTTTATGCTCTCCTTGTTTCCCTTTAAGGGCTACCACCTTTAGTACTACTACTTAGCCAGCCTTCCTTTTATTAATCTGGTCTTCCTGTACACCCTGCCAAGTGCCCTGTTTCTTCCTATCCATCAATGGTTCTCTTGGATTCTCCATGCTGGGGTCCCGAACTGCTCTGCAAACCTCCACTATTTTAAAACCAATGAACCTCTGAGCCCGCTGCTTCAATACTTGCACTTTCCTTGCACGTCTTTAATAGTGGGTTGCCTCGTTATGTTGAGAGGGGCAGATCACTATCCAGCCCTAGTGTTGGCTCTGGGTTTGTTCAGCGCATCAGCCTACACAGTCATGGCGATCTAGTTTCCAATCAATTTCTGAATTCCGGCTTTGTGTCCGGAGGCTTGGGGACACCCGGCACCAGTGGGGCAAACACTTTGACAGGTTGGGATCTTCACTTCAAAAACTGAAAGTTCACTGGAAGGGGCTACAAGATGAAATCCAGGCACTATACCATGAAGTAGAAGAGTAAAACAAGGAAAACAAGATCTTGAAGGATACCCTCAGTTGTGCAGCGTAGCCTCTTTAGAAGTCATGCCTGGCTCCTGATAGTTACGTTTTTTAATGGAGATTCTCAACCTGAGTTTTGAAATCACTGAAAGATAAAGTTCCTTTTTCAACCTTCTCACGTTATGAGTGACTAACCACAATTGCCTATATTTTGAACTCCTTGCAGGAAATTAATAGTTGTAAGCTGCCCCCTACACATCAGCAATTCCGATGTTGGCTAACTTTTGTAAATTTAAAAAGGCCTTCCTAGAGGTTTTCCAGGCTCCAAACCAGGTCTCTGCAGCCCAGAATCAGTTGGTGTACATATGCCAGGGAAACCAAGACCTCATTGGAGCATTTTATTTCACCAGATAGTACCTGATGCATTGCAGCCAGAATGAACTCGAACCCTGTTAAGGCATTGATTACATGACGCAATTAAGAATGAACTGCTGATATCCTAATAATATAATCTTTTCAGGAATAGGTATGACCGAGCAGTGAGGTAAAAAAATGACATGAAGAGGCCAAGAAACCTGTTCATGCTCCAAGGTGAACACTGCTCACCACCCCAATGGAAAGTTTTGTAGAACGTATGTAGTTGGGAGCGATTCTTATTTGAACTGGAGCGTAAAAGACGTACCAACCTCCTATGTATGAATTGTACCAGAGCTGGACACAATATTGGAAACTGCCCTATATGCCCACCCAAGACGTCAGGAAACTGATAATTCTGAATGAGGCAAAGGCAGCAAAAGGCTTGCTTTTGGATGGCAAAACCCTCCATTATAGCCCTTGTCGCGCCAGTGGTGCATTTAATAGTTGCATTAAAGGTCAAAGTGTGCTGGGGAACCAAACCCAATGAGACAGTGGTTACAGCAGCCTTTCTTGATTCAAGAGACACTGGTATTACTTTGATTCAGGAATCCTCCAGCATCATTCAATCCCTGTATGTGCTAGGGAGTGGCCACCACTGTTGAGGTAATTGATGGAACATTGCTTGCTTCAGGACCAATAACACAACATACCACATCAAATCCCCTAGAGTTGAACGATTAGAACAAGGAGACTATTACATTTATAGTCACAGAAGCTCCTTCCTGTCCAGTAGTATTGGGTCTCCTCTGGCTCACCTCACACAACCGCTGTAAACTGGGCCAACCACATAGTGCTATTCTGGTCTAAAAAGTACACCCAGACCTGTTGTCTACCTGCTAATGTTGCCACCTACAACCTGTCGAGCATTCACAGTGCATGGAGTTAAAAAACAAGCAATCTGTTAACTATTGCCTGTCAGTACCACCTGTTTGCCACTGTTTTGCTGAGTATTTGTTGAACCTGTAGCCAGATCATTGCCACCACATCATTACTATGATTGTGAAATAAAGTTAATTGAGATTAAATCCTCCTCACAGGCCGATCAGTTCCCTCACTGACGAGGAATGTGATCGCCTTCAGGAATACTGTACTCAAAAAGGGTCACCTGGTTATTCCCTGATCCACCAAGGTATCAATGTACATAAAACACAAAATATGATCAGGGCAATTCCGGATAAGTAGCAACCCACTTGGTTTATCTATACAGTTAGTTATATTTATTCAATGGACTGCTTTTCTCCTGCAGATTAGATATCCTCATCAGATATATATCCCCTTCCAGCTCAAGCTGGACGGAAAAATCTTTGACAGGGGACATAGTGGACCTCGACTCAATCGTCGTTCCGCCTTGACTCGATGCTCGACTTGAGGCACGCTCTCGATCTTCGATCTCTTGATTTCACGCAACGTTTTTGACACATATTCTTTTATTACGAGTGACCATGCTTGAAGCACTGCTCCGATTGCGGCTCCAAGATGTTGGTGACCGACCCGCATGACATATGCGTGTCGTGCCTTGGCACTGGTCACGACACTGAGGATTGCCTATTTTGCAACAAGATGAACATGAAGTCCCTACGGGAGGGGGCAGGCAAGCTCACGGTGGGCCGACTGTCATCCAAGTCACTGGCGCGGTCAACCGAGGCCGAAACGGAAGGCCCTGTGCTTGAGGAGGAGGATAGACATCGGCGCAAGGCCAAGAGGAGATCCCACTCTCAAAGCCACTCGTCGTCCTCACATAAAAAAAGAAAAGGTTTAGCTGACGTGACTCCGACTCCTCTTTGGAACGTGACAAGTCATCGGCAGGGCCGGCGTCCAGGCAAGAATGGAAGGACTTTCAAGTCCCACATGTTAGCCATGTTTAAAAAGGCTGCTGTAGGTGCAGGGGAGCCCCTGAGACAGCAGGCCTCAGTAGCTCCATGGGCGCCCAGTGATTCCAGCCCCAGTGTAGCTCCAATCTCAACACTATCAGCGTCCGGGAAGCCTTGAGGCTTGGCTCAGAGCAAATCTGGTTGGCCTTTGATGCTGGGACCGCCTGCCCACCACTGATTCCAATAATTCTTGGCGAGCCACTGGAGCCCAGAACCTTGTTGGCGCTGATCACCATACTCTCGACATCAATGGCTAAACCATCAACGCTGACTGCCGTTGAACGGTCTTTCGTACCGTTATCTCAATCCTACTTCTTCAGGTGCATGGCGGACATCTTCGGCGCCGATGACCAACACCAGGGCGATATAGACCCCATTTATTCGGGAGCTGGAGGTACAGATTATTTTACCGACCAGGCGTACCTGATTCCCATGGCAGAGGGACTGCACGATGCCAGTGGGTTGGACACTTCTCCAGACATCGAGATGCAGCAAGCCCACCCTTATGCCCATGCTCATGCAAAGTATAGGGCTCTAGTTGACAGGGTAGCTGATATCTTTGGGCCAAATAACCCTGCTGTACCTGCCCAAGGCTATGATTTCACGAACAATCTTGACTAGGGTCCCATCACAGAAAAGGCTATGCCTTTCAACCTGGCTATCGCTGGCCCAGTCACCTCCTTATGGCAATGACCCTGTTCCACTCCTCCAGTTAATTCAGACCGGACTAAGAAATATAGGCCATCAAGGGGAGACAAGCTACCTATTAGTGTCACACTATTTGGGCTAGTGATGTCTTGAGATAAAGCACAAGTGAATTACAATCTTGTATTAGGAACAAATATAACAAGATATGTGCGTCAACTCATAATTAGATTATATATAAAGTTTTATTCAACACATACATAAAAAATTGAACTAGATATGTTCAATTGCTAAAAAAAAAAAACACAGGACTAAGCCTAGAGAGAAATCACAATACTGTTGGAAAAACCATGTAGTTCATAGAAATGACATCAAATGAACAAAGTGATGTTAGTAATAGCAGCAGTGACTTTACATTGTAAACAAAAACATATTGGTATTCATTGCCAGTATGTACATCAAAACTAAGGGCATCAGCCCATCTTAAATGTGTATGTCGTCGACAGGATGGCTCTGTTTCTAGCCTTATATGGGACAGTTCTTAGGAGTTTTTTTATAGATGACTGTTGTCCCTTATATCACAATAGGACCATATAGGGCTTTCATCAGGACACATAAGGGTGGTAATGGTAACCGCGACATCATATTCTTCACGATGGAGATAAGGTGTCTAATGCTGTCTCTCTGTAATTACTAGAGAGTACAATTGAAATCAGGAGTGTACTAATTTGGAGGCAAAGGACACACAAAAAACTGCTCTGTCGCTTCCTGACCGTGCTTCAACAATGCACGTTTAAACGTAAGTTCATGTCTAACATTGATGTGTCAGCAGCAGGGAACCTTGTGGAAGGAGAGGCGAGCTGCAGGAGGGAACTGCTGTGGGAAAGTCTGTTGTGTGCAGTAAGCTCCTTAGACACTCCTGTGTTGGCTTCTTGACACATGGGGGCGAGCACTTTGGATGAAAGGGAAAGGGGCAGCCTCACCACATGGCTCCCTTCTTTGCCGTCAGTCCACTCCACGGAGCCCCAGCTCCCACACCACGCTTCCTAAAACCACTTCTCCTTGCAGTCCCCAGCAGCTCGGCATACTGCACACAACAGACTTTCCCACAGCAGTTCCCTCCTGCGGCTCGCCTCTCCTTCCACAAGGTTCCCTGCTGCTCACACAGGGCTCCCTGCTGCTTCTCCCTGGGTTGCTTTCTCCTTCCCATTTAATACACCTACAGCCCTCTTAACAGGTTGCAGGTGTGCTTTCTCAATTGGCCTTATCTGCCCATGATTAAGGGGACATGCCTGGCCTTCACAACTCATTGCAGGCAGTTTCTTCATCCCAGTACTAAAGTGGTGAAAGGGCAGAAATGATGGGAGCTGATTTACAATAACCCATAAAGGATGGGAAAAGGTTTGGTTGTTCGTTAATAGGAAAAGGGAGATACCATGTCCCGCCTCTGTGTATGCCGCTCACAATCCCCAAGGACTCTCCACCCAGGTGATTCTCCCTGGTTTCTCCATCCCCAGGGTCAGGATCCAAGAGCGATGGCCTTTTCCTGGCCACCTGAGAAGTGAATCCAGGGAGTAATGAAACTTTCAGGTTTCTAACAATGTACAATCCAAAAAGTGGTTTTCGTTAGAGCAGAATGCATTTCTTGGGATAAGTTATCAGCATGCAAGGCAGCCATAGGGACCCACATAGGATACAAGCCATCACTGTCTGGTAGACACCCCATGACATAAAGGCAATTGAATGATTCCTGGCTTTTTCTTTTTAACTATTATCCTTTATAGTGTGCTATGCTCCTCTCACCACCGACATTTCTCAACTCCTGCAGAAGGATGTTAAGTTCGGATGGGGCACGAAAGCTGAGCAGGCCTTTCAACAACTAAAGCAGGCTTCTTTACTGTCAGTGCTACAGCACATTGACTCAAAACCTTATAATGTGGAGGCAGAAGTCTCTGATCAAGCTATCAGGGGCTGTTCTACAACAAGCAAACAGACCCAGATGGATCATCCATGCCTTACCTTTCCCATACATTTAAGCCCATGAAATCAATTAAGCGGTTGTCAATAAGGAACTGCTAGCTATAAGAGAAGCCTTTGTGGAAGGGCATGTATCCATTTGGGAGCTGGTTTTCTGTTGAAGTCAGAACCGATCACCGAAACCTTCCGTTTTGTTGATCCCGGATCAGCAGGAACAGCAGGCAGGCAAGATGGGTGCTCCATTTGTCCCCCCTCTCCCCAATCTGATTCATCTGCCAACTTCCAGATCATTGTTGCACACAGTCCACTCCACCATGTATCAGCTTGAGAAACTGAGGGTCGGAGTGAGAGAATGAGTGGGCCTCAGAGCGAGAGATGGAGCATGTCAGAGTCAGTGTCATTCTACTATACGGCTCCTTGGTGCCCCACTGGGATCTGATCCCATGTATCCCATTGTCAATCAATTCAAAGTTTATTTGGATTAAACATCATCAAACACAAACATTACAGTACTGATAAAATAATTAACTATAGTCGGTACATTTCACACAAAAAACAAAAGTGAACAGCACAATCATTGACAATACTTTTCACATACATGTTAAAACCATATTTTTCAGAAAAATTACAACATTGAGAATTCCCTTAAAATCCCCTTTCTCAGATGCATAGCTTTTTTCAAGTAGGACACAAGAGCCCAAGCGGTCAGCTCAGAGTATGCTGTTAGAAGGAAGCGTAAAGCCGCCCTATAGTGTTGAATGTTAGTAAACTTGACAACTTGCAGAATAGTGGACCTTCTAATGTCCCCATTAGCCGGAAAGAATGGTATAAAATGCTTACTGTCTTCCCAAGCCGCTGCACAAACTGGGTTGCCCTTAGCAATAGGCAATCATATCTTGACCATGTTATAAGCCATCTATCCTTCTTTTTCGAGCCCCACAAAAGGTAGGGCTGAATCTCGGACACCCTGCTTATCAGCACATGATGACTTGCAGAGGGGGTTACTCGTGCCATGCTGTCCTGTTTTTCACGTAACCACCGATACAGTGCCTGTTTGTGTGTTCTCAATGGCATCGGTGACAACACTGCATGGGGGGGGCAAGGAGAACCGGGCCAGGATGTTGCTGGAGCACAGACACTCCTGCACATATGCCAACCGTTGGATTTTGGACACATTTTCTTTAACCATAGTACTCCTAATAATAAAGTGGCATAAAGAAGCATACTCGTGTGCTCATAGGCACAGCCAAAAAAATACTTGGAGCCGCAGCCCATTGGTCTTTCCAAAACTCGAACCCCAGTTCCCGATGAACTGATGCACAAGGGGTTGAGCCCGGAATGCCAAGAAGCTGTTTGAGGAACTTATTTACTTTCCCCTGAAGTCCTGCAGCCTTTGTGTGGCCCCACAAAGGAGCTCCATATAAGGTAACCACCTTTGTTTGGACCACATAAAACTTCAGGACTGGTTTGAGGGGCTGGCCCTTGCACCTTATTAGAAAACGAGAAATTCCTGCCATGTGCTGGCTCATTTTCAAAGACTGTTTTTTAAGGTGAGCATTACCCGTAACCGCCTCTCAAAATCTGACCCCTAAGTAATCAAATTCTTTAACTCTTGGGATGAGTTCCCCATTGCAAACCATCGGGTGCATCTTCGCAGTTCACTTCCTCCCTGCACACCCCATCACTGCTGGCTTGGTGGCATACATTTTTAACCCCAGGTCGTTCATGAAAATAGCATAGTATGTCAATCAACGACTGTAGAGCCTTGGGGTTCTGGCCATAAGGACCGTTTCGTCTGCATAGGCCAGAATCGGAAAGGTCCTACCGCCCAGTCTCAGATAGTCTGCGCTGGTGTGCCTTCAGGAGCCCATTTATGTAAAGTATAAACGGTATAGGTGCTAGGACACACCCTTGTCGGACCCCCAACCCAACATTAAAGCACTGTGTAGGCTGCCCCCCCCCCTCTCCCCGCCCCAGACCAGTTCGGACACAGGCTTTATTTTCCGTGTGAATCACTTGCAGCACTGTCAGTATTTCTTCTGGGCACCCCCGCGACCCCAGCACGGCGCACAGCTTTGTTCGATCAACTTTGTCGAAGGCCGTGCTTGGGTCCATGAAGGCAAGTTAGACTGCCTCTCCCGTACAGAACACAAAATTGGAAATAAGAAGGTACAGATTTTGCTATTGTGTTCCACTGTAATTTTGGCTCATGTGAAGCTGTACCCCCTGTTGTCCTACTGATTTGGTCCCCTAGTACCCAATGCAATTGATGCCCACCATGGTTTCGCTCTGATGTCCAATGTAATTCCCACGACTGCTCCGAGATATCACACCTTGGCCTCGTAGCATGCTGTTCCTAGGCAGTCCACTTGGAGACTGCCCTCTCTGGAATACCTACTCTGAATTTCACTAGGGAACTATTCTCCCCCACTGTCTACTTGGTACCCACGACTGCTTGCTTCCTATAGCTTACACTTAGATGTGTTCCTCCACTCCCACTAAGGACCATCTGCTGTCCACTGTAGTGTTCCAGAGACATGAGCCCATTTAAGGGCCTGTTGAACGGTGCATCGGTACATATCCTCACAAGCCACCCACCCGAACGACACCCCTACGGAAACGTTGTCATTGATGCTCAGAGTTGCTGACTGTGCCCTCCACTAATCTCATTGCACTACCATATCAAACTCTATGCTCAAAAAGACATATCAGCTAAGCCAATCACACAACAATTGTGAGCTTTGGGCCCTTTAGGAATGTGCATATGTAATGGATGGGATCATACAGAATAACTATGAGTCCAAATAAGCGAACCAACTCGGGAAGATGGCAAAGTTCTGTTTTATTAACAATGATCTAAAACAGGGAGTTTTACAGGGAACAGCAATGGACGTACTCTCAGTCTCTCAGCGATCTTTACACAAATCATAGCTTTTATATCAAAAATACGTCAAAGGTGACGTCGTACTACGTGGCAATAATGAAAAACCTATTGAGGGTTAAGGTTGGCTTAAGGGGAACATCTAGGTATACTTTATATAGGAACTGGGATTGTGATTGGCTGCCCACTATCAGGTGGATGACGTATGCCTACCTCTAACACATGTCATCTTCAGAAACATTAGATACAGTTTCCCATTGGACTTCAAACTATAAGGTCCTTCGTTATATGAACTACTGTAAATTGGTTGGCACGCTTGTGCCAGCTCTGGAACATTCCGTTCACTTAGCAGCACATAAGCCAAGAAACACGTGCAAGGAGATGGGGCATGACACTACCACCCCACCCAATTAGCCCAGCATTGCATTACATTGCATCGCCCATGCCTTCTGCCATGAAGATTGTCTTTGAACTTGGCATTGCAAAGTATCCTTGTATTTAGAATACACAAGAGGGAGAGCACTGACTATCGTGTTCTGGAACTCCAAGTACGAACTCTATTTTCATCCTTGGCTCATGTGACGGGGGACCACGATTTGGTCCATTTTGCAAGTTTTAAATGCTCTAAATGAATTAAACTTGGCACTCTTAGTGTTCTTTCTTTGCAACTTAACAAGGAATGTTTCATCATCCACACATTCGCTCATTTCCAGAATAGATAGCTGACCTTGGCTGCTTCAGTCTTGACTCCAGGCCAGACAGCCTGGTCTGTCATGATGCCTACCCCCGGAGCACCAGGCCAGGCCCAGCACCCCCGGAAGCAGGCATCATGCCCTCGGGTAAAAGCCCAGCGGCCCCTTATAGGGGCTCTTTGGACTCAGTCCTGGCGCCTTTGGTGCCAGGCTCATGTTGGACATCAGTCCTGGCGCCATAGGCGCCAGGCTCATAAAGGGAGGTGTTTTGTGCACTTACCTGATGCAGACCATGCTGCACGCTTCAGGCCTCCCTGAGACCTGAAAGGGACTATTTTTTCATAGGGACTATTTTTTCACTCGGGCGTGGCCAGGGAAGGATACATACCTAGTTGGGGAAGGATACATACCTGGGACTTCTTTGAAGGCTATTTAAGCCACGCCCAGACAGCAGCTCATGTTTCGCGTTGTTCTGCTTCCTGCAGCTTAACGCTCACCGTGTCTGCTCCTGCTCCTGGACTCCAGCCACGCCCGCCTCAAACCTGGAAGACCTGCAAGGAAGGAAGAGAAGAGAAAGGTGAAAACCAAGGACTATTTCAAACTTCTTACCTGCATCCGGAATCTTCTCGCCAGCATCCCTGAAGAAAGACTTCCATTTAAAAGCATTGCTTTGCTCGCTGCAGCGCCACGCTTCACTCACCTGTCCTCGAGACATCTCCCGGCTCCATCGCGGCTGTCAGCATCGGACGCCACATCTCTGCACCTAGGGGAGAGAGGAAGAAACAAAAGGTGAGCAGAAGGAACACAGAAGGAAAGCCTGATTAACAGCCATAATACTTACCAGCTTTTCTTCCACATTTCGGGTCGGCGCCGCCCTGTTGGCAGGTACCGTACCCCGGCCCCTATGGGGAAAGGACAAGAGACATTTCTGGGGAATGATAAGGACATTTAGAGGGATCGCCCTCATCACTACTCACCTCGGCAGTTTAACCCCTCGACGCATCGCCTTCATTCTGCACCTGAAATAAAGGACAGATCACAGGTTAGAAAGACAACATAAAGGGGGCCTCACTTGAACTTTCATACTTACGGCGCATCGCTCAGGAAAGTCAAGTGGATTTTGCCAGCGCCATTCTGAAAACCAGTGAAGTAACTGGATGAACGCGCGCCCCTGCACCAGAAGCAGGATGGAGAGTTCATCCTTCCAAACCGTAAGGTGAGCTTAAACCGGGGTTTGGAGGAAGTTAGAGAGGAACGAAGGGGGAAAGGGGGGAGCTAGCACACTATTCTGCAGACTGTTAATCCCCTTTCTCATCTGCAGAAGGATATTCCTACGGGCCAGGCAAGCATGATTTGGAGGTCCTGTCCAATCGGTGTTCCGGGTCCTGCGCATCACGCTAGAAGAGGCCACAGCAATCCAGACTAGACCAGCGCCCCCGTGGGAACCAGGTGAGCGTTACAGAACGCGAAGCCTTCCTACAAATTCCCACCCAGGCGCTATGGAAACTTCCGTAACTGACCAGTTGGGCCAATTACTGGGGGAATTACGGGCCGAAGTACACGCCGCTCGTCAAGAGACTAGTGCCCTCAGGCGGGAAGTGATTGTAATAAAGGGTAGAGCTGATGACCTGGCTAGACAGCTTTTGCAAGGTCAAGCTGGACAAACTCCTTTACCCGGTTCCGGGGGGAACCCCGCTCCTGTGGTTTCCAGTAACCCGGTGCAGATTAATCTACCTGGAAACATGCCGCTGGCCCCACCTGAACGCTTTGCTGGGGACCCCAAACGATTCGCTGTATTCATGAATCAGTGTCGTTTGCACTTCCTATGCAGACCTGGGGCCTTCCCTAATGATCAGACCAAGGTAGCCTTTGTGTTGTCATATCTCAGCGGCTGTGCTGCCGATTGGTCAGTCCCACTGGTAACTCAAGATGACCCGATTCTTCATGATTTTGAAGGATTTCAAACAAGCATGGAAAGGTTATTTGCTCGACACTCCCAGGGACAGGCTCTGGATGACGAACTTCTATCTCTGCGACAGGGCAATCAAGACCTTCTATCCTACATTGCAACCTTCAATAGACTAATTGTGGAAACTGGTTGGCCAGAGGATAAAAGAATCACGTTATTCTATCGAGGTCTACGCGGAGAACTTCAAGATGTCCTGGCACAAGTTGTAAATCCGCCCCAAGAATGCACTGAATATATAGACTTAGTGGTCCAATTGGATCACAGGCTGCAAAACAGAAAAGCAGATCGGTCCAAGTTTGAAACCCGGGTGTTGGCCAAGACCCACGCTAACCCCAAGGGGGCTGATGGCTCGGAGCCTTGTTAGGCAGAAACCTGTGCAGTTCCCTTGGGGAACACTGCAGAAGATTTAAGACTACAGGTAGAGCAGTAAACCCCTTTGGTAGCAGTCTGTACCACCCAGATTTACCTGGTAGCTGTGGCTGAGCAGTCAGACTTCTCTCAAGAAGAGTTAGGCAGTATGTAAAGTATACACAATATGTACCAAAACACAATAGCACAAGCAAACACTGACCAGAGCTTGGTTTCAAAAGTATATAGTTATTTATTTAAAATACACATAAGTTAAAAACACTCTAGCAAAAATATAGTAAAAGCACTTCAACACAGTTATACTGAAAGTAAATTCAATCCTTTCTCCTATCTAGACAACTCTAGGTTAACACCACTTAATTAAAACAGAGGTGAGTGCTTAACGTTAGATGACACTCTAGTAGTTTCCAAGAAAGGGAGAGAAAAAGCAGAAATAGGTTAGACACACCACTCTAAGGTCCAGAACACTTGCAATAGGCTTAAAGAAGAATAAAGTCACAGGTGAGCAAAAGTCACTAGGCAGGGCCCACTCTTAGAGTAGCCGGAGCGAAAATGTGCCCAAGATCACACTGTTAGTTAGAGATTCAAAGTCTTGCAAAGAGTCAAAAAGAGTTTAGAGTGGCTCAGAAAGTTTAGCCAAAGTGTCCCAGGCACTCCCAGGTTCGAAAGCCGGGGACTAAATCTACCCCGTACAGTCGGTAGCAAGGGAAGCCAGGCGGAACACAGTACCTTAAGCGGAAAGGATCCTCCAGCGGGGGCAGTTGTTCCAGGCAGCGACAGCAAGGCTCGACGTCGGTCAGGGGAGAAGAATATCTCGCTGAAGAGCAGAAGAGAAAGGTCGTAGCACTGCCCGGGAAGAAACCAGCCGCGGAGTCCTCCGGTTAAAGGGTTGGTACCGACTTTCGCGGTATGGGGGTAAAGTGTGGTATTCCGGATGCCGGGGTGCTTGGCACAGGCAAGGCGGCCACGAGATACCTCAAAAGGACGGAAAGAAGGCGAAAACTGGTTGTCCCCACCAGTCAAGGGAAGGAGCCACTCCGTTAAGAGTTCTCCTCGGTCGTCGGGAAAAAGTGGTGAGACGGTTCAGCAGGGCTCCACCGGGTGGTGTCGTCGAAGCAGGTCGGCTCAGCTCTTCCCTCGTCGGATTCTTGGTCCTGTGGCGACTTCTGAAGTCCCAGTCCCCAAAGCCCTGCTTTTATGCAGCAAACCCCCATTCACCCAGCCTAGCTGTCACTCAAACATGCTAAGTGGTGAGCCGGGCGGCTCACCACTTGGGCCAATCAGGACGGAGTGCGACTTGAGTTACCAAGGTAACTCAGTCCAGGGTGCCTAAATCCCCCTCCACCCCTCCTAAGTACCCCAGACAGAGTGGCACCACTTTGGAGGGCTTCTGTGGAGAAGCCCGCCAAAAGTGGAACAAAGGGCTCCACTTTGGGTCAGAGTTACAGAGGCGAACACCAACGCCATTTTAGAATCAAGTTTTGGCAAAAAGTCCCAACCGGAGTTATAAAAATAAATATATAAACCGGCGGTATGTTTAAGGCTACCGTAAATAAATAATTAAATGTGTTAGCCTAAAACAATGGGAAATCCCATAGGGAAATATTCGCGGTCGAATATAAAAAGTAGTTTCCACTGCCACCAGCCAAAACTCGATCAGGGGGGACGGAGACGTGCCCCCTCGACTAACAGACCCTGGGGCAATCGAATTGCCCCAGCCAGTACGTCCACAATATGATGGTTTGTACTGGTTCTGTTCAGGATTCAAGACTAGCAAAGTCTTTGGTGACTTTACATGCCCTGGGAGACAGTAGTCAGTCCCAGGGTATGGAGTCTATGTTGGGGAGTCCCTAGGACACCCCTGGGTCACGGCACAGAGGGTGCTGTGTGACCCACATCACAAAAATACATGAGGCCCTATGGAGTAAAAGACCCCATAGCCCATTCAACACAAGGTTTAACCAAGAAAACACACTTCAACATGTCCAAGAGTGAGGGTAAAAGAGTCTCACTCTTGGCAGGAGAAAAAAATTAAACCCCAGAAATCCAGCAAAGCTGCTGGGGGACTCACTAGGTAGGGAAATTCAGCCTAAACAGAGAATTCTCCCTAACACTCGCCCCCCCCAGACTAAGGGACAGGAGGATTTAATCCACTCCTGGATGAACCTCATACCTCTAGTCGATGATATACATCCTAGAGAGTCCATCAGCATTTTGATGGTGACACCTTGACCTATGTTCAATGGAGAACTCAAAGGTTTTCTTTTGCAAGCTAACGGACCTACAGACCCTTTGAGGAACATCAGTCTTTTTGTTATAGGGGATCTGGTTGACCAGTCCCTCAGAAGTTGGTACAACTTCTGAACCTATGTTAGGCTTTTTGAAGGGGTCCTTATAAAGGATTCCCTTAGATCTAGAGGGGCCTCCAAGGTTCCTCACCACCTCTCTTGTGGGAGCAGGTTGGGTCTTAGGCCTCTTGGTTGGAGGGGTTGGGGTTAGGCAATGTACCTGCTTCCCCTTCCTCTTAGATCTACCCTTACCTATTTTAGGAGTTCCCCCCCTAATATTAGGATTTGAGTTGGGGTCTTCAGTAGAAGGTCCAACAGTCCGAAGGTTTTTGGCCTTAGACTTTTCTTTTCTGGTTTTCCACCAGCACTGAGAATTACCAGTTCTCTCAGGTCCAGATAGGGGCCTAGTTGGTCTATCCACCTCTTCCTCAGAAGCAGGGGGAGTCAGAGACTCTGAGACTAGGGGAACAATGATGGAGCTTGGTTGGGGCGCCCATGTTCCTAGCATACTATCCTGAAATGTGCCTGGGTTAGAGGTCAACTTACTAACACCAGGGCTTGTAGTGGGGTTCTCAGTAGAGGGTCCCACAGGCTTAGAAGGGTCCTTCAAGGTAGCCTGTCTAGCCAATTTGGTTAAGTTCTGCTTCTCCATACTGGGAGGCCTGGGGGTATGTGACACTACTCCTAGAGTTCTTAGGTCATTCCCCAACAGGACCTTCCCAGGTACCTCAGTCTGAACACTGACAGGGATCCTCACTGTCATGTTGTTACACTGAATGAGGGCTGGTAGAATAGGAACCATTTGGACAGGGCCTCCAGACATTTTAGTGGGACCTTTGGGTGCTTTGGCCACATCCTCAGGTTGAAAGAAGCTTTCATCCACTACTGTTCTGCTGGCCCCAGTGTCTCTCCTGGCAGGAGTATCCTGGCCATTGACAAGAACACTGTCCACATAATACACCTTAGAGTTAACAGGTAGGGAGTTATACACAACCCTATTCTGGGGACTAACCAGACCCATAGGCTCTAAGTTTACAGTTGCTTGAAGACCCAAGGGTTCTTCAGCAAAGAGTTCAAAGTGGGCACTAGCCATCTGTACTTCATCCTCAGGAGTGAAGGCTAAGGAGACTGTGCTGATCCCTGCAGGTTTACCCTTGCACTTGGGATCTCCTTTGATATGGTCAGTACCCTGACAGACATAGCATTGTCCAAATGCTCTCTGGAAGGGTGGCTTGTTCTGACCTCCTTCTGGCTTGTGGCCAGAAGGTACAGTAGCCTGACTAGGTTTCCCATGGGGCTTACCCTGGTTATTTTGTGGTTTGGGGCCCTCTTTGGGATAGGAATTATTAGAATTCTCTTTGGAGTCTTTTTTAGGCTGTTTCTCCCCATCCTTCTTCTGAGTTACCCCAGAATCCTTGTGAGTGGCCCTGTTGGCAACCCACAAGTCAGCAGCCTTAGCTAGTTTCCGGGAATCTAATTCCCTGGAATCAGCCAAGTGTTGTCTGAGCTCAGGAGAGCAGGCATCATAAATAGTCTCCAACATAAACAAATTCTTCATACCTTCATAAGTGTTCACCTTGTAACCCTTAATCCATCCCTCTAAGTTTTTCAAACATTCATTCACCCAGGTAGCCCAAGGGGTACCATCATGCTTTTTGAGGCTCCTAAACCTCTTAAGATACTGGGAAGGGGTCTTCCCAAACCTAGCTATCAAAGCTAGTTTCACACATTCATAGTCCTTCCTATCCTCCTCCCCCATCTCCATTACCACATCAGTTGCAACAGGGGGAAGCCTAGAGAACAACCAGGTGAGTAAGTCATTTCCTGTGATGTTCTGGAGCCCATGATTATATTCAAACAGAGACAACCAATCCAACACATCCAACTTAGGCTCATACATACCAACCAATTCTTTAGGCATCCGGGGTCTTTTAGGACTGGAACTTCTAGAGGAGCCAGAGAGAGAAACATTCTCAACAGATAATTTCTTCATTTCTAAGTCATACTTGAGCTCCATTTCCCTTAGCCTTAGTTCTTTGTCAGTTTGAGCATTAAGTTTCTTATACTCCAATTCTAGCTTCATTTTCTCCAGTTCAAAGTACTGAGGACTAAATGTGGGACCTGGTAAAGGTCCAGTAGGCACAGCAGGTAGAGCAGGCAGAGGCCTAGGGGGGACAGTTACAACAGCCTCACCCTCCTCTTCTGACTCTTCCTCAGAAACATCAACATTTTGCTCCATGTTAACTTCAATACTGTCATCTACAGTTGCTGGAGTGGTAGGCTCCTCTGAACCATCACCCAGACTTTGGTTAGCTAACAATCTTTCAATCAGCTCCATTTTCTTGCCCTTAGTCAGGAGATCCTTATGTTTACAGAGCATTCTTAAACAATCAGCAGTTTTGGCTGCAAGGGACTCTTGACTATAGCTTTCTATAACTGACATGTTAGAGGTTTTACTTTTTCAGTGCTAAGCTTTGTGGTTAGTTGCACTAAGGTATCTAAAGCACAATAAAATGTATACTCAATACAAATCCCACCGCTGTACACCAGTGTTAGGCAGAAACCTGTGCAGTTCCCTTGGGGAACACTGCAGAAGATTTAAGACTACAGGTAGAGCAGTAAACCCCTTTGGTAGCAGTCTGTACCACCCAGATTTACCTGGTAGCTGTGGCTGAGCAGTCAGACTTCTCTCAAGAAGAGTTAGGCAGTATGTAAAGTATACACAATATGTACCAAAACACAATAGCACAAGCAAACACTGACCAGAGCTTGGTTTCAAAAGTATATAGTTATTTATTTAAAATACACATAAGTTAAAAACACTCTAGCAAAAATATAGTAAAAGCACTTCAACACAGTTATACTGAAAGTAAATTCAATCCTTTCTCCTATCTAGACAACTCTAGGTTAACACCACTTAATTAAAACAGAGGTGAGTGCTTAACGTTAGATGACACTCTAGTAGTTTCCAAGAAAGGGAGAGAAAAAGCAGAAATAGGTTAGACACACCACTCTAAGGTCCAGAACACTTGCAATAGGCTTAAAGAAGAATAAAGTCACAGGTGAGCAAAAGTCACTAGGCAGGGCCCACTCTTAGAGTAGCCGGAGCGAAAATGTGCCCAAGATCACACTGTTAGTTAGAGATTCAAAGTCTTGCAAAGAGTCAAAAAGAGTTTAGAGTGGCTCAGAAAGTTTAGCCAAAGTGTCCCAGGCACTCCCAGGTTCGAAAGCCGGGGACTAAATCTACCCCGTACAGTCGGTAGCAAGGGAAGCCAGGCGGAACACAGTACCTTAAGCGGAAAGGATCCTCCAGCGGGGGCAGTTGTTCCAGGCAGCGACAGCAAGGCTCGACGTCGGTCAGGGGAGAAGAATATCTCGCTGAAGAGCAGAAGAGAAAGGTCGTAGCACTGCCCGGGAAGAAACCAGCCGCGGAGTCCTCCGGTTAAAGGGTTGGTACCGACTTTCGCGGTATGGGGGTAAAGTGTGGTATTCCGGATGCCGGGGTGCTTGGCACAGGCAAGGCGGCCACGAGATACCTCAAAAGGACGGAAAGAAGGCGAAAACTGGTTGTCCCCACCAGTCAAGGGAAGGAGCCACTCCGTTAAGAGTTCTCCTCGGTCGTCGGGAAAAAGTGGTGAGACGGTTCAGCAGGGCTCCACCGGGTGGTGTCGTCGAAGCAGGTCGGCTCAGCTCTTCCCTCGTCGGATTCTTGGTCCTGTGGCGACTTCTGAAGTCCCAGTCCCCAAAGCCCTGCTTTTATGCAGCAAACCCCCATTCACCCAGCCTAGCTGTCACTCAAACATGCTAAGTGGTGAGCCGGGCGGCTCACCACTTGGGCCAATCAGGACGGAGTGCGACTTGAGTTACCAAGGTAACTCAGTCCAGGGTGCCTAAATCCCCCTCCACCCCTCCTAAGTACCCCAGACAGAGTGGCACCACTTTGGAGGGCTTCTGTGGAGAAGCCCGCCAAAAGTGGAACAAAGGGCTCCACTTTGGGTCAGAGTTACAGAGGCGAACACCAACGCCATTTTAGAATCAAGTTTTGGCAAAAAGTCCCAACCGGAGTTATAAAAATAAATATATAAACCGGCGGTATGTTTAAGGCTACCGTAAATAAATAATTAAATGTGTTAGCCTAAAACAATGGGAAATCCCATAGGGAAATATTCGCGGTCGAATATAAAAAGTAGTTTCCACTGCCACCAGCCAAAACTCGATCAGGGGGGACGGAGACGTGCCCCCTCGACTAACAGACCCTGGGGCAATCGAATTGCCCCAGCCAGTACGTCCACAATATGATGGTTTGTACTGGTTCTGTTCAGGATTCAAGACTAGCAAAGTCTTTGGTGACTTTACATGCCCTGGGAGACAGTAGTCAGTCCCAGGGTATGGAGTCTATGTTGGGGAGTCCCTAGGACACCCCTGGGTCACGGCACAGAGGGTGCTGTGTGACCCACATCACAAAAATACATGAGGCCCTATGGAGTAAAAGACCCCATAGCCCATTCAACACAAGGTTTAACCAAGAAAACACACTTCAACATGTCCAAGAGTGAGGGTAAAAGAGTCTCACTCTTGGCAGGAGAAAAAAATTAAACCCCAGAAATCCAGCAAAGCTGCTGGGGGACTCACTAGGTAGGGAAATTCAGCCTAAACAGAGAATTCTCCCTAACAAGCCTATGCAAATCGGAGGGGTTAAAGGACCCCTAACTCAAAAAGAACGGGAAAGAAGACGACAGATGCAATTATGCCTTTATTGTGGGTCCTCTGGACACTTTCTACGAGATTGCCCGGTTAAGCCGCCCAAGAAGGTGGTAGGAGCCGCTGATAAAATCCATGGAAACTCTGTATCGGGAAACGACCACGCCCGGCAAGCGTAGGGGTCCGCTTGCCGAGCTTGAAAACTAACTCTCAGACCTCGCATTTCATTGTGCCAATGGTCCTCGTAGATCCGGAACAGCCTAAACGGTTGCATGCTATAAAGGCATACATCGATAGCGGGGCTATAGGAAACTATGTGGATCGAGAATTGGTCTCTAGGATAAACCTCCCTCTGCGTCCTAAAACCAACAAAGATGTCATCACCACAGTAGATGGAACCGAAATTGCCTCTGGACCGGTAACACATTCCACAGCTGAGGTGACACTTGTAGGTCCGGATGGCCATCGGGAGGCAGTTGTGTTTGATGTAATCAAGGCTCCACAGTTTCAGCTTATTCTCGGAATCCCTTGGTTAGAGACACATAATCCTCAAATTGATTGGCGAGCGAAGAGAATAATCTTCCCGGATTGTACACAAACCTGCTACCCAGAAAATCCAAAGATTAATCTAGCATCAGTAACCTCTGTCCCCGTGCAACTACCTCCAGAGTACCAAGACTTTCAGGACGTCTTCCAAAAGGAACAGGCCAACACGTTACCTCCCCACAGATCGTACGATTGCCAAATCGATCTGGTGCCCGGTGCACAACCCCCTTGTAGCAGGATTTACGCCCTTACTGAACCAGAGAATCTGCATTTGAGACAATATTTAGATCAATACCTCGCCAATGGTTTCATTTGCCCGTCAAAGTCCCCGGCATCCTCAGCTTTGTTCTTCGTGCCTAAAAAAGAAGGCGACCTTAGAACTTGTATCGATTACCGCGCATTGAACCAGATAACTGTTAAAAATCGTTACACTCTGCCTCTGATCCCTGAACTCCTTGACCAGGTGAAGGACGCTTGCGTATACACCAAGTTAGATCTCCGGGGGGCTTATCATCTGGTACGAGTAAAAGAAGGCGACGAATGGAAAACGGCCTTCTGTACAAAATATGGACTATTCGAATACCAGGTGATGCCTTTCGGGTTGTGCAACGCGCCTGCAGCCTTCCAATTTTTCATGAAAGATGTCCTTTGGGAACTCATCGATGTCTGTGTTGTCGTGTATATTGATGACATTCTTGTGTACTCCTCTTCGGAATCTGATCACAGAAAGCATGTCAGGGCCGTCCTAGAGAAACTGCGCCAGCACAAACTGTTTGCCAAGCTGGAAAAATGTGTTTTCCATACCACCGAGGTTAAGTTTCTCGGATTCATCCTGACACCTAAAGGGATCCGAATGGATTCACGGAAAGTGGATGCCATCCTCAAATGGCCATCACCTAGTTCGGTGAAAGGTGTCCAAAGCATGCTTGGTTTTGCCAACTTTTATCGCAGGTTTATCCCGGAGTTTTCACGTGTGGTGCAACCCATCACTGCACTCTTGCGAAAAAATAAACGTTTTGAATGGACCGAGGAAGCCGAACAGGCCTTTCAGGAGTTGAAAGCTAAGTTCACGTCTGCACCTATTTTGAAGCACCCGCGTCCCGATCTCCCATATATAGTCGAAACCGACGCGTCCAGCTTAGCCATGGGAGCTGTCCTGTCTCAGAGAGACCCTGAAACCAACCAACTGCACCCCGTAGCATTTTGGTCCAGAAAGTTCTCGCCGCCGGAGATAAATTATGCGATCACCGATAAGGAACTATTAGCCATTAAGTCCGCCTTTAAGGCTTGGCGGCATTATCTCCTCGGCGCCAGGCATACCATCACCGTGATCACTGATCACCGAAATTTACAATATTTAAAAACTGCCAAGGCTCAATCGTCTCGACAGCTCCGATGGGCTTTGTTCTTTGCTGAGTTCGATTTTGTAATCACCTACCGCCCCGGCTATAAGAATGGTAAGGCGGATGCTCTATCCCGAATTGGAATGGAAGAAATAGACACAAACTCAGAACCTGTGCCGATAATTCCCGAACAAAGAATTTTGGGGATAACCACTTTACAAACCCTTGAAGACATTCAAGCACGAGTGAAACAATTCCTGGACTCTTCAGCCTTGCAGGATTGGATCAAAAGGGGGTCTAACTTTTCAGTCAAGGATGGCTTACCTTACTTCCAAGGACGCTTATTTTTGCCAGAAAAGGAATTGCAAGAACTGGTTATTTCCCGTCATCATGATACCCTGATGGAAGGACATCCTGACATTGCCAAAACAGAGGAAAAGGTTAAACGACAATTCTGGTGGCCTTCCTGACGAAAGGATATTAAATCTTTCGTGATGTCCTGTGGAGTTTGTGCCCAAAACAAAGGTCAAAAGACAAGACCCGCCGGTCTTCTTCAGCCCTTAGACATTCCACCAGCACCTTGGCACACCCTGTCACTAGATTTTATCACGGACCTGCCCTCTTGTAATGGTTACAATACTATTCTGGTCGTGGTGGATTTATTTTCCAAAATGACCCACTTTATTCCGTTGGAAGGATTACCTTCAGCCTTTGTTCTTGCCAAGGAATTCCTCGAAAATATCATCCGTTTGCATGGATTCCCATCCATACTAGTCTCCGATCGGGGAAGCCAGTTTATTTCTCATTTTTGGAAAAAGTGTTGTCAACTGGCACAAATCGACGTAAGACTCTCGACCAGCCACCACCCACAGACCGATGGTCAGACGGAGAGAACGAACCAGACCCTTGAACAATATCTACGATGTATGTTGCACCAATCGGAGGGTAATTGAAGGACATTTTATGGGTGGCTGAATATGCATACAATAACTCGATACACTCTGGAACTGGTCAGAGCCCCTTTTATACCCTATATGGACATCACCCTCGTACTTCAGACTTGGACTCACCTCTGAGCCTTGAAATGCCCGCAGTGGACCATTTGCATTCTACGAATACTCAAGCCTTCAAGGATGCAACTGCACATTTGCAACATGCGAAAGGGAAATACAAAAAGAATGCAGATCTGCATCGAAGAGAGGCGCCTCCATACCAAATAGGGGATCAAGTATGGTTGGCTACCAAACACCTATCACTCAAGGGGCCTCGAACTTTTAATCCAAGGTATTTAGGCCCTTACTCGATCAAAGCTATAATCAACCCAGTGGCAGTCAAGCTCGATCTACCAGCTAACATGCGGATTCACCCCGTTTTTCATGTGTCACTTTTGAAACCAGTGCACCCAGGAACCAGATTAACAAAGCCACCAGAACAGATTCAGATAGATGGGGAGCCTGAATTCGAGGTGAAGAACATTTTGGATTCTAAGATCTCAAAATCAAAACTTTTCTATCTAATTGATTGGAAAGGGTACAGGCTTCAGGAAAGGTCTTGGGAACCCAGTGATCACGTACATGCACCTCAGCTGGTAAAAAGGTTCCATTGGAATTTCCCAAACAAACCGAAACCTCCAGAAGGAACGACCTTGGGAGGGGCCTTGGGGGGGGAGTGCTGTCATGATGCCTACCCCCGGAGCACCAGGCCAGGCCCAGCACCCCCGGAAGCAGGCATCATGCCCTCGGGTAAAAGCCCAGCGGCCCCTTATAGGGGCTCTTTGGACTCAGTCCTGGCGCCTTTGGTGCCAGGCTCATAAAGGGAGGTGTTTTGTGCACTTACCTGATGCAGCCCATGCTGCACGCTTCAGGCCTCCCTGAGACCTGAAAGGGACTATTTTTTCATAGGGACTATTTTTTCACTCGGGCGTGGCCAGGGAAGGATACATACCTAGTTGGGGAAGGATACATACCTGGGACTTCTTTGAAGGCTATTTAAGCCACGCCCAGACAGCAGCTCATGCTTCGCGTTGTTCTGCTTCCTGCAGCTTAACGCTCACCGTGTCTGCTCCTGGACTCCAGCCACGCCCGCCTCGAACCTGGAAGACCTGCAAGGAAGGAAGAGAAGAGAAAGGTGAAAACCAAGGACTATTTCAAACTTCTTACCTGCATCCGGAATCTTCTCGCCAGCATCCCTGAAGAAAGACTTCCATTTAAAAGCCTTGCGTTGCTCGCTGCAGCGCCACGCTTCACTCACCTGTCCTCGAGACATCTCCCGGCTCCATCGCGGCTGTCAGCATCGGACGCCACATCTCTGCACCTAGGGGAGAGAGGAAGAAACAAAAGGTGAGCAGAAGGAACACAGAAGGAAAGCCTGATTAACAGCCATAATACTTACTGGCTTTTCTTCCACATTTCGGGTCGGCGCCGCCCCGTTGGCAGGTACCGTACCCCGGCCCCTATGGGAAAAGGACAAGACATTTCTGGGGAATAAGGACATTTAGAGGGATCACCCTCATCACTACTCACCTTGGCTGTTTAACCCCTCGACGCATCGCCTTCATTCTGCACCTGAAATAAAGGACAGATCACAGGTTAGAAAGACAACATAAAGGGGGCCTCACTTGAACTTTCATACTTACGGCGCATCGCTCAGGAAAGTCAAGTGGATTTTGCCAGCGCCATTCTGAAAACCAGTGAAGTAACTGGACGAACGCGCGCCCCTGCACCAGAAGCAGGATGGAGAGTTCATCCTTCCAAACCATAAGGTGAGCTTAAACCGGGGTTTGGAGGAAGTTAGAGAGGAACGAAGGGGGAAAGGGGGGAGCTAGCACACTATTCTGCAGACTGTTAATCCCCTTTCTCATCTGCAGAAGGATATTCCTACGGGCCAGGCAAGCATGATTTGGAGGTCCTGTCCAATCGGTGTTCCGGGTCCTGCGCATCACGCTAGAAGAGGCCACAGCAATCCAGACTAGACCAGCGCCCCCGTGGCAACCAGGTGAGCGTTACAGGTCTTTCAGCGCCAAGATTCTGCTTATTCTTGCTGCGTCACAGTTTTCCCTTCATGGGTCCTGGTTTACTAAATTCATGCTACCGATGGCCACCGCATGGATACATAAAAGTTTAACCCAGCTTATGAACCTCGGTCTAAGGCTGAACCCCTTCATTACTGCCCACAAATACTCCCTCCCCACGGAGTTGAAAACCTTCTTCGAGTCTATCGCCATCACTGCATGTGGTCCACTGAGGGAGGAAGCCACACTCAGTGCATTGTGTAAGCATCTGACATTCATCCTGGTGGCCCTACCTGGCACAAACCCGCATTGATCTGGGTGTATCAATGCCCTGATGACTGTTAATAGTTTGTTGGCTATGACCTTCGGCAGTATTTTCGCCTCCCTGTTAATAGGGGAGATCGGGCGATATGCACTACATTGGTCTGGCGGCTTGCCTTCGTTGTGAAATACTGCCATCATCGCCTGCCTTAGGTCCTTGGGTATTATGCCCCCTCTCCCTTCTCTCCACAAACATGGCCTTCATTATCTACACCGGCTCCTGCCCTACCATCTTCCAGAATTCCGCAGGGAATCCATTTGGACCCATGGATTTCCCAGATTGGAGTTGATTAATTGCTAATTGGATCTCCTCCCCGTTGGGGTCTGGGTCCAGCGTCTCCCTTTGCTCGGGGGTCACCTGCAGCAGCCCCGTCTCTTACATATCCCACAATCCTGGGCACGTCCCCAATTACTGGCCCCAATATAACTGCGTAATATGCCGCAAATGCCTCCGCTATATCTCCACTCTTGGAATCGAGCACCCATCTGCCCTTCTAATCCCCCTCAGCCACCTCGTCCCTTAATCCCTTCTTTCCAACCACGCCAGCAGTCTGTCGCACTTGTCACCCACGTCAAAAACCTTACCTGCCTATCCCATTGAGCTGCCCTCGCCTCGTCCCAGGCCACTGATCTGTACTGCTGCTGCACCTTGGTGAGGGCCCTCCTGTTCGCGTCCGTTCCATGCTGCACCATCTTTGCCTCTGCAGCTTCTACTTCCCGCTCCAGCACATCGAGCTTTACTCTGTGCTCCCTAAAATGTTGTTTAACCACCTGCATTGCCCTTCCTCGTACCACTGCTTTGTACGCCTCCCAGAGTGTGGAGTGGCTCTCGACCGTCCCAATGTTGTTCTGAAAGTATTCAGTACAAAAAAGAAGCTGGGTGAGGCGCGCACTCCCGGTCCTGGTCAATTAAACCTGTTGCAAAAAATAGGTAGCTGGGTCACATCCCAAAATGGACAAATATTCACAGGGTTAGATCCCTTCTGCTGAAAATCAGATACTCAGTATTAACAGGGTTAGATCCACTTTGGAGAATCATAAAGATGGTTCTCTCCCCTCCCCCAAATTAAATCCCCCTGCTTAACAGCCTCCCTGATGATTATTTGAGATAAGAAAGCGCTAGGAGGAGAACAACCACAGACCACAGAACTGCAGCTGAGGGATCTAACCCTGTTATTACTGACTACCTGATTTGCAGCAAGGGATCTAACCCTGTTAATACTGACTACCTGATTTGCAGCAAGGGATCTAACCCTGTTAATACTGAGTACCTGATTTTCAGCAGAAGGGATCTAACCCTGTGAATATTTGTCCATTTTGGGATGTGACCCAGCTACCTATTTTTTGCAACAGGTTTAATTGACCAGGACCGGGAGTGCGCGCCTCACCCACCTTCTTTTTTGTACTGAATGCTATGGGAGTCCCGGGCTCCAGAGGCAGCGCCACGGGGTGACTGTGCCCCACTTTGGAGAATCATAAAGATGGTTCTCTCCCCTCCCCCAAATTTGGGAAGGACTTGTGCTTTGGAGGGGTGTCGGTTGCTGGCAACCTGAACAGAAAAAAACTTTTTTCACTACAGCTACCAGAATCCTTTGAGTCTAATTAGACACACCTGCTTAACAGCCTCCCTGATGATTATTTGAGATAAGAAAGCGCTAGGAGGAGAACAACCACAGACCACAGAACTGCAGCTGAGGGATCTAACCCTGTTATTACTGACTACCTGATTTGCAGCAAGGGATCTAACCCTGTTAATACTGACTACCTGATTTGCAGCAAGGGATCTAACCCTGTTAATACTGAGTACCTGATTTTCAGCAGAAGGGATCTAACCCTGTGAATATTTGTCCATTTTGGGATGTGACCCAGCTACCTATTTTTTGCAACAGGTTTAATTGACCAGGACCGGGAGTGCGCCCTCACCCACCTTCTTTTTTGTACTGATTGTTCTGAAAGTAGGCTATGGATTTCTCCCTCAGAGCCTCCACTAATCGCACGTCTTTCCGATGGTATGCATTCAACCACCATTCCCCCTCTGACGCATCTCAGCTCCCTGTAACGTTACACATAAGGGGGCATGATCTGAGATAACCCATGGGAGGAGCCTGGCCTTGGTTACCCTGCCCACCATAGTGCTCGGGAGAAAAATATTATCAATCTGATATATTATATGTCTTTGTTTTTCTGGTATCCCATGTACTGCACTGCCGCCTCCCCTTCCCCCCACACTTCCCCTTCCACCCTCCCCTTCACTAATAGGATCACTGTCTCTGTCTTCCCGCTGTTTCCCCTCCCTTGCCTCATCGCGCCTTGAAACACTTGTGTATAGGTGTGTTATAAATGCCATATCATATCTTATGAAGGACGAGTGTGGGTTGGAGAAAAAGGAGAAGCCCTGCTCCCCAGGGTGCATATCCCTCCATACATCCCACAACCATGTTGTCTCTGTAAAGGAATTAAGCTTTGACGGAGGATGTGACTCCCCCTTCTCCCCCCCGAGCGCCCTATATGGTTTCCTATCGATCGTAGGACACACTGTGTCATTTAAGTCCCCCCCCCACCAGCGTGACATCCCCCCATGCTTGGGCAACAGGGCTTGCACCCTCTTCAATGTCTCCGCTTGCAGATTCGGGGCATAAACATTCATAATACACAGCATTTCCCACCATAGTGCGCCTTTCACAAGGATCGTACTGGCCCCTCTCCACCTTCTGCACCACCAAGGGCAGCGATTTCCTGATTAGAATTGCCACCCCTGGATCCCCTGGTGTAAACCCTGCATGCTCCACCTCTGAATATCTTGCTCTTCCCAAAATGTTACACACTATTCCCAGCATTTGAGTCTCTTGCATTATGCCCCCGTTTGATCTAATCTAAGAGCAAAAGTAAGTATATAGGGCTCAGAAAGAACCCTGCTCCACTTCAGGTCAAGCGCCACAAAATAAAGATAGTACAAGAGGTTGTTGGATTTTCATGAAGTATATTTAAACAGACTGTTGCCCTATAGAGACACGTGTTTCGGCGAATCACTCGCCTTTTTCAATCGGGGCTAATTGGTGAGAGATATAGTTCACTTGTTCAAATAGGGTGGTGAATTTCATGGCGTCAGACGCCGACGCTTGTGAAGGAGACCACCTCTTGTGAGGCGGGATTGACCCCATGAAATTCACCACCCTATTTGAACAAGTGAACTATATCTCTCACCAATTAGCCCTGATTGAAAAAGGCGAGTGATTCGCCGAAACACGTGTCTCTATAGGGCAACTGTCTGTTTAAATATACTTCATGAAAATCCAACAACCTCTTGTACTATCTTTATTTTGTGGCGCTTGACCTGAAGTGGAGCAGGGTTCTTTCTGAGCCCTATATACTTACTTATACTTACCGGAGTAGGGGGTCTATCACTTCGTTACTCCACTGCTCAGCTGCCACCTTTGCTTATCTAGCGCAGGACACTGATGGTTGATATTCCAAAACACCCCCCACTGCTGTACTAATCTAAGAGCACATTGACATTTCATGACATGCAATTGAAGGACTTATTCTGCAACCTATCCCCCTCCGCCTTTCCTATCTCGCGCACAGCATCTCTGACCCCTCCATCCCGGCCCTGACAATGTATGCCCTTCCCGGATGAGTGCACGGAGAAAACCTGTAACCAAATGTAGAACATCCCGCATCCCTCGCTACGCTTCCCCCCCAGCCTGAAGCATCTGTCGCCCTATAACAAAAGCCAAAATAATAAACGTCCTCACCCACAGGTGGCCGATTAGGGGGTGCGTGCTCGTCACAGTTCTCCAGCTCCGCTCCGACTATGTCACTTATACCCAGGCCATCTGCAGGCCTCAATAATAAGCTCCATCCTCTTCTGATCACATAGTTCCTTGGTTGCCAGTTTTGATCCCCAGCTGGTCACTCTCATATCCCGGCAGCTTCCTAACCCCCTCTCATGCTTGTTTCCTTCTGCCCATTACTTCCTGGGCTGCCCAATACCAGGCCGCCTGCAAGGCGTGGATGAACTGCACACCGTTGGGACCCACCACTCTGGGTATCTGCAGAAAAAGTCCTCCCAAACATTTTGTAAGGAGAAATGTGACCATCTTTTTTGCGGTTATTTCTCCAAATTTGGGGACATTTTTAAGAAATATAGAGGTGTGGTGGGGGAGGGGACGGGGGCTAATTGGTCTCCCCCCCCCCCCCTCATTTGAAAAAAAAGATGTGTAATTTTACATTTCGAAATTTTAATGTATATCCCCACTCTGAGAGTTGCTGGGAACAGCATGGCGTATTTGACTTCCACCTCCCTTAGCTGTTTCTTGACTTCCTCAAAGGACTGTCTAGCCTTCTGCATTGCCCTCGTGAAATCCGGGTACATTGTTACTCTAGAGCCATTTACCATGACAGGACCTTTCTTCCGTGATATCTGTAGTATTGTATCTCAATAGTTTAGCAACTTGGCTATTACTGGTCTGGGATGGGCCATAGGGATTCCCCCTCTGCTCGGGATGCAGTGGCCTCGTGCCACTGAGAACTGTGATGGCCCCATCCACTCTGTCAACCATCCTTCAAGATACAGCTCCATGGAAGGGCCTTCAATCTTTTCTGGGAGGCCCAGTATCCTTATATAATTGCTACAGGCCCTCCCCTCTGCGTCCTCCACCCTATCTTCTAAAAGCTTTGTTCTGCTCTTCAAGTCTTGAATATCCTTCTACATTGGCTGCATTATGTCCCATATCTCTGAAATACTTTCCTCCGCTTCCCCCACTCTAGTGGACATCTTCTACAGGTTGTGTCGCAGAAAGCTCAACTCTTCCCCTACTGCATCCACTTTGCCCTCAAGCGAGAATCTTTAGTCCTGGATAGCAGCCAAAAGTTCACTGTGTGGGAGAGGCCTGTGGTGTACTGAATCCAGTGTCCTTCACACCTGCGTCACTAGTCAGGGGGCCTTTGGGGGGTTACAGTAAAAGTGTTTATTCTTTCCTGTACTGGCATTTTCTTCCCATTCTCTTTTGCCATTGCAGCGCCCCCACCCGGTGGGTAACGCTCTATCTGCCCCTCTTGCTGCTCCCCTTAAAACGCTACGTTGGGGGCATGTGCTCCTCTCCTCGCTCCCACTCTCCTTCCCCCCTGCTATCGGTGACAGCTGTGCCAGTGTGCTCTTCCCTCTATATGGCTTTGGCCACTCTGCGCAACGTACTCTGCAGTTTTTGCATGTCAGGGTAGTTCCTGCCCTCCCTGCTGCTTGTGCGCTCCTTGGTGTGGCTGCTCCTTATCACATTGCCTCGATAGGTTGCTATAGTCAGTGCAGCCCCCCCCCCATCCTTGAAGATCTGCTCTCTAACCTTGATTCTAATCTCCCCTCTGTCCTCATCCTACTTGATCTCTCTTCTACCTTTGACACGGTCAATCATGCCATCCTGCTCAACCGGCTCCGTGATAACCTGGGTATTACTGATCATGCTCTGGCCTGGCTGACTTCTTTCCTCTCTGACCGACCCTCACAGATCCTCTAACGCCACCTGTGATGTTTCCCAGGGGTCTAACCTTTCTCCCTGGTTGTTCAACCAATACCTGGCACCTCTCGCCCACCGCATTGCTGCTCTCTGCCCCAATTTCCATTGCTATGCGGATGACACCCAGCTCGCTTTCAGGCTCCACTCTGCCGCCTCTTCAACTTCTCTCATCCTGGATTGTCTGTTTGGAATCCAGGAGTGGTGCGCTGCCAATTATCTCTGCCTGAATGCCGGTAAAACTGAGATCCTCCTCATCGGTACACCTGCACCCCTCTTTCCCACCACTCTCTGGCCGGCCTCCCTTGGCCCTATTCCTGCTCCCACCTGTGTGGCTAAGAACCTCAGGGCTCCACACTCTCCTTCTCTTCTCACATTTCTGACGTCTCTAAGTATTCAAACTACCATCTGTACCTCCTCGGAGGTATTCGTCCTTTTCTCTCCTTCCCCCAGAAGCTCACTGTCTCCAGAGCTCTGGTTCTCTCTAGGCCAGGGGTGCACAACTGATTTTGACAGAGGGCCGAAAGTACCTTACATGAGGGCTAAAGTGGGCCGAAAAGTAAAAGTGGGCGGGGCGGTAGGCGGGACATGTCAGGAGGCTTTTTCAACCCCCAATTTGTATTAAACACATGGAAAAAGAATGTTTTTGAGGGGTAATGATTTTTATTGCATTTCAAACTTACATTTTGTACTATACATTTTCCATTGTTATCATTTATTTCGATTTAGTTATTGTATATCGTCTGTTTAATTAAATTATATATATTTTATTGACCCTTGATTGGACATTCAGTTATTTTGGACTGCTATAGTTTGCTGTTTGGGTTGCCCAAGAGGAGTATGGCCTTCGTTGAGTCAGGTTTTCTCAAAAAAGCAAAGGATGTACATCTCCTAACTGTGCCTGTTTTAGCTTTATTATTGAGTTCACTCTTTGAGTGCAACACTATGACCCATGGCTCCCACCCCCAACCAAACACTATGCCCCATGGCCCCCTCACCCCCAACCAAACACTATGCCCCATGGCTCCCACCCCCAACCAAACACTATGCCCCATGGCCCCCACGCCTCAAGGAAACACTATGCCCCCTGTCCCTCACCCCCAACCAAACACTATTCCCCATGGCCCCCTCACTCCCAACCAAACACTATGCCCCATGGCTCCCACCCCCAACCAAACACTATGCCCCATGGCCCCCACGCCTCAAGGAAACACTATGCCCCCTGTCCCTCACCCCCAACCAAACACTATGCCCCATGGCCACCTCACCCCCAAGCAAACACTATGCCCCATGGCTCCCACAGCCAACCAAACACTATGCCCCCTGTCCCTCACCCCCCAAGCAAACACTATGCCCCCTGTCCCTCACCCCCCAAACAAACACTATGCCCTCTGTCCCTCACCCGCAACCAAACACTATGCCCAAAACACTCTCTCACGCATGCACCCGAACCCCCCCACCCCCCAACTCAGCACACTCACTCTCAAGCATGCACTTATACAGACCCGAACCCCCCACTCTCTAAATCAGCACACTCTCAAACATGCACCCATACAGACTCGAACCCCCCCACCCCCCAACTCAGCACACACACTCTCAAGCATGCACCCATAAAGACCCAAACCCCCCACTCTCTAAATCAGCACACTCTCAAACATGCACCCATACAGACCCAAAACCCCCACCCCCCAACTCAGCACACACACTCTCAAACATACACCCATACAGACACGAACCCCCCCACCTCAGCACACACTCTCAAGCATACACCTTGCACCCATACAGACCCGAACCCCCCACCCCCCAACTCAGCACACACACTCTCAAACATGCACCCATACAGACCCGAACCCCCCACTCCCCCAACTCCGCACACTCTCAAGCATACACCTTACCCCCATACAGACCCGAACCCCCAACTCAGCACACACTCTCAAGCATGCACCCATACAGACCCAAACCACCCACCCCCCAACTCAGCACACACACTCTCAAACATGCACCCATACAGACACGAACCCCCCACGCCCCCAACTCAGCACACACTCTCAAGCATATACCTTGCACCCATACAGACCCGAACCCCCCACCCCAACTCAGCGCACACACACTCTCAAACATGCACCCATACAGACCCAAACACCCCACCCCCCAAATCAGCACACTCTCAAACATGCACCCATACAGACCCAAACCCCCCACCCCTCAACTCAGCACACACTCTCAAGCATGCACTCATACAGACCCAAACCCCCAACTCAGCACTCAAACTCTGAAGCATGCACCCATACATGCATCTCAACATACACAACACTAACACTCAAAAACAAACATTCATACACATCCAACACGCCCCTCTACCCCATCTCAATATACACAACACACACTCAAAAACAAACATTCATACACATCCGACACGCCCCCATCTCAATATACACAACACAAACACTCAAAAACAAACACTCATACACATCCGACACGCCCCCCCACCCCCATCTCAATATACACAACACAAACACTCAAAAACAAACATTCATACACATCCGACACGTCCCCCGTCCCCCCATCTCAACATACACAACACAAACATACAGCAGAACAGACCCGACACACAAACCACTTACCGGACGTGCTGGAAGGCAGGTAAGCTGGAAGGCTGGCGAGGTGAGTGGTACTAAGGCTGGCGTGGCCAGCAAGGCTGAAATGCCTTCCGGCATCAAGCCTTACTGGCCACGCCAGCCGTAGTGCTGGCACTCCATTGGTGCAGCACACACGCACTAAGTGGCTTGTAGGAGTGACGTGGTGCGTGTGTGCTGAGCCAATGAGGGAAAGTGTTTTGTCCGGCCCGGAAGACAACAAAGACTTTCCTAATGGAGGGCAGCCGATGCTGCTTGCGGGCCGCCCTCCATTAGGAAAGTGTTTTTGCCTCGCGGGCCGGACAAAACAGCATGGCGGGCCGCAACTGGCCCGCGGGCCGTATGTTGTGCACCCATGCTCTAGGCTATACTACTGTAACAGCCTCTTTTTAAATATGCCCGCCTCTACTCTCCGTCCTCTGCAACTCATCCAGAACAGGACTGCAAGACTTGTCTTTGGCTTCAAGCCCAGGGATCATATCTCTCCAGCACTGAATTATCTTTATTGGCTCCCATTGGCTGCAAGGATCAAGCTCAAGACCCTTTGCATTGTCCACAAGGCCTTCTGCGGCCTGGGACCAAAATATCTCCAGCTTTCTCTTCGGAAATATCTTCCTACTCAAGCTCTTTGCTCCTCCACCTCCACCTCCAACTCCTTGAGGGTCAGTCGCTTTTTTAAGCAACGAGTTGGGGGCAGATCTCTCTCTTCGGCTGGCGCCTCCCTTTGGAACAGCCTCCGTGCCTCTCTGAAACTTGAGCAGAACCATCTACGGTTCCAGAAGCAGCTAAAGACTTTCCTCTTTGCTTCTGCCTTCTCTCTTCCTCTTCCCTGCTGATCTGTCTGATACTGCACTGGTTACCTGGCTACCCTCTAAACCACGGGTCCAGATCCCTGCCCTCCCAGTTGCACACCTGCACTGCCTCCTCGCAACCCTGCACTTGGGGCTGTATCTGCAACACTACAGTCCCCCTACCTTCACTTATCTAACACTTGTCTGCACTTAACCCCTGCACTGCCACCTGCTTTTCAATGTTTTGATCCTACGTCTTGCACTTGCTCCTCCTCCCCTTCCCCTGGCACATTTTCCCTTCCCTCTCCCCTGCACTTGCGCAATCTCAATGTCACTTGGCCTAGTAAGATCGTTGTCTTGTCAGCCCTTTGTTACCCTCCCTAGCCTTGTCGCGCCTTGAAACACTTGTGTATAGGCGAGCTATAAATGTCATCATATCATATCAAGTATGCACTGGGCATCCAAAACTGGATCAGCGAGAGACCGATTTTGAGTCTGTGGATGTCATTGATTAAGTTGATCTTGATGTATACCTGTGTCTTTGGCGTATTGGTGGATGTTGTGTGTGGCTAGGAGGGCTCCCAGCGACTCATGTATAGATTGAAGATCACTGGGGAGAGGATGAAACCTTGCGGGACTCCACAGGTGATGGGTAGCATTGACGATCTAGAGGAATCCATCAGAGCAAACTGCTATTAGTTGGCGAGGTATGACTTGAACCAGTGTAGGACAAGGTCACTGATCCAAATGCACCGATGTAGGGTGTCCGTGAGCGCCTGGTGGTCTACTGTTTTGAAAGTGGGCAAGAGGTTGAGTAGAACCAGGAGGTAGGGGTGGCCGTCATCCAGGATGTTGAGGGCATTGACTACTACCTGTATGGTTGCCGTCTTAGTGCTGCAGCTGGGTCTGAACCAGGATTGGTAGGTTTGGAAGAGATTGTTGATGTCGATGTGATGCTGCAGTTGTGCAGCCACTGCTTTCTCGTTGATCTTACCTAGAAAGGGAATATGGGCGATGGGGCGATAGTTGCCTAGGTTGTCGGGATCCAGAGTGGGTTTATTTAGTAGAGGGAGGATTGTCCTGTCTTCAGGGTGGATGGGAAGGGGCCTTGAGTTAGGGAGCTGTTGATGATCTTCAGGTAAGGAAGGAGAGTTTCAGAGGGGAGGGTTGTGAGAATGGATGCTTGCAGGATGTCTGTATAGGAAGTGACTTTGAGGGTCGCCATGGTTTCTACCAGGTCCTCTATAGATCGTCTTGAATGTTGTCCAGGGTGTGGAGATTTTGCGAGGAGGGACATCAGGTGGGTCTGTGGATTCAGAGCTGGTATCTGTGCTGGCGAATCCTGCTGATTTTGTCAATTAAGGTGTTGATGGCAATGGATCTTTTGATGGACTGTGATGCCAGGGTCGGATAGCGGGTTGACGCGGTGCTTGACCGCTTTGAAGAGGGCTCTGCTTTTTTTCTGCTTCTGCTATGTATTCTTATAGGTCTTGGCTGTGTTGTCGGCAGGTCGCTCGGAAGTTCCTTGAGGAGTGTCAGGTAGGATGTGGTCCTAGAGCGGTGCCAGGTTTTCTCGTTTCCTGATAACTCTCTTGGTGAGGTTGAGGTCTTGTGTGCATCAATGTGCTGACAGTTGTGGGTTGCAAGTGCATTGTTTGAGATGCGCGTGTCGGTCGATAAAGGCTGAGAGGGTGGCGTTGAGTGCTTCCAGTAGAGTTGCAGTATGGTTGGGGGTGTTCAGTCCATATGAGGTGGAGGTTGGCGATGTCTTCCGTGAGACCTTCCACCGGGAAGTTCTTGAAAGACCTGAAGGTTTGTCGGATGGGTTTCTGCTGGGATGGCTTGACTGGGGTGGTGTGCAGGATGTGTGAAAGGCACAAGCAGGTGGTCAGACCAGTCAGGCGGGAGAGGAGAGTTGTAGTGGAGGGAAGGCAGTGCAGTGAGGCTGAGGGCGTCGAAGGTTGAGGAGAGCTTTCTTCATCAGTTTGGTGGCCTTGTTGCCTGGGAGGTTGAAGTCGCCTAGGAAGATGTTGGTGTATGTGAGGGGCATGGTGGTGACCAGGTTGCTTAAGTGTCTCATGAAGGCAGTGCAGGTTTTGGGTGGTCTGTAGATGAGGTGGAAGGTGACTGTCCATCGGGGAGAGCAGGAAGTGGCAGGAGAGGACTTTGAAGGAGCCAATGTTGTCAGCGTCGTCTGGTGCAGGGCCACAAGGTCTTGTGGATGACTGCAAGGCCTCTGCCTGTCTGGTTCAGCTGGTCTCTGTAATGGATGCTGTAGCCGTCGGGACAAGGACGTCTAGGATGTGGGTGGGGGTGGGTGTCAGCCAGGTCTCGATGATGTAGATGGCATCAAGGTTGTGTGTAGTGATGTGGTCGGCGATATCTGCTGCATGGCTGATAGCTGAACGGACGTTGGTGAGCATGAACTTCTGTGTTGTGGACAGTGGGGGGGTGCTGCTGATGGGGTTGAGGCAGATGTGGCTGAGGTTGCTGCATTGAGGAGTCAATGCCTTAGAGGAGGGGCGATGTTTTTCGCGTTGCCTGGTAATAGGATGGCCTGTGGGGAAGTAGGGAGAAAACACATGTTGGTGCGTACTTACCTGTTGTCTGAGCAAGGGTTCGGGCCTGGTTTCCTCACATCCTGAACGGGTCTAAACAGGAATTGCCCTTTTCTTTGGATGCCCAGTTGAGAGACACCCTTGATCTAAGAGTTAAGTGCAGAAAGGAAGATGCAGGGCTAAGAAGGTAGGTGGGGCTTAGGTCACGTGCCCTAGATTCACTTGCATCTGCTCACCAACGCTTTGAGGATGTGCAGGATCAAAATAAATGAAGTAGGAAAGTCATCAGGGAAAATAGACGTAGTGGTGCGGATATACATAGTATTGAATGATTGAAAAGACAAGAAAAACATAGTTACATGACTGATGTAAATCCTACCACTATTGTACTTCTCCAAAGGGATGGGGAGGCTATGCTGTCTATAATTGCCAGGAAAATCTGAAACAAATATCTTGTTTGTTATCAATTCCCTAGTAAATCAACATTCGGTTTGTCAGACGAATCCCATCTTGGAGGATGTATGGGTGGAATTGTTTGCTGGCCTGTTTAGGAAAGTGAGTGGGGAATTATGGATGTAGGTAGTATTACATAGACTCAACATGGAGTCTTGCCTTTATGGTTGAGGATATTTACATTCTTACTAATAGGGCAAGTAACTCTACAGGGGCTGAATTGGTTATCCAACAAAATATTTAAACAGGCCCCTGCAAACTGAGCTTCGATAATATCTATATTTTTTATGCATATAATCGGTAAGCCGAAGACTCTGATGTCTGCCACTGTGATTCCGATCTATAAAAAGGATAATAGATTCCAGCCTAAGAATCATCGCCCCATCACGCTTCTAGACGCTATTAGCAAGGTTTTCGCGTCATTAATCCTAAAAGAAATTGAGTCATGGGTGATGGTTTGTGCACGTCCAAACAAAAAGCAAACCGGTTTTTCGCTGTATAGTTTGGATGGAGTGTAATGGGTTTTTGGTCAATTGTTTGCAGGCATAAGCGTAGAAAAAAAGCAACCCACATCTATATGGTTTCCCTGGATCTCTTCAGCATTTGATCTCCTAATATATTGATCTTTCTACACTCCGGCTCTTCTGTCCAGGTGGAATTGAATCATTTGAGTGTGTTAAAGTACATACACTATCTGGTTTGAGGCAATCGTGTGTATTTGCACCCTGCCTTTTTAATCTTTATGCCTCTGACATTGGTGATTTTATTTTTTGGCCAAGTAGCTTTTGTTGCCCCTAAAATAGGAGCTATTAAAATCATGTGCTCTTCAACACCTGATTAATGCCTTTGTTCAGTTTATGGGTACATGCTGATTAAAATTCCATCTAAAACGAAAGTGATAAGATTTTCTCAAAGTAAAAAACCCTGTAAGTTCACATAGTCAATTGAAAGGGTAAGACCAGATATCATGGATAATCTCATCTATTTGAGATTTCCTATTGCTGCTTGTCTGAATAAGAATTATTATAGGGAGAACATCAAAAGGAAAGTGGTTATGTTAGCAGGCCAAATTATTATGATTAACAAGAAATCTGTTACATTCTCCCTGATGCCTGTACTAAAGTTCTATATTGGTAAGGCCATACTGAAATGTATCTATGGATTCGAAGTATTGGGTTTTAGATGAGATTGATTATTATGAGGCTCTTGTATGGTGCAAAGTATTATACTATATTCCGAAATGTGTCCCACGTGTTGCTATATACCACGAACTGGGGCTGCAATCTTTTAAAAGTAGGGTGATTTGGAATCAGCTGTCCCTTTTTATAGGAACATTTTAGGTCCCCTACCAAACACCCTATTTGCAGAGTTGTATTCTGCTTCTAACAAGTTCTCTGGATTTCCGAAGTTGTATTCCGCTGCCAATAAGTTCTCTGGATTTCTGATACAAGGACTGTTGTTGGCTTCCGGAGCTAGATCTGACGAATTAAACCCTAATATCTAATCTTTCTAAGGTTAAAACAGTGGTGAATTTGAAGGATTGGATACAAATGGAGGAGGCATTGGGCAGGCATACACTTTATTTGCAATTGGGGATGAGGTCTAAGAGTTGGTACTGTGGAACCTTATTTGTTGAGATTTCCTGATGACAACCACAGGGCTAATTTTATGAGATTCTGTTTTAATGTTTCGCAAATGAGAGAAATTGTGTGCAGGAGGAGTAAGTTGCCTAGGGAACAAGCATTTTACAAATTCGGTAAAAATGTAAAGAAAACTGAAAATGTGCAACACCTGGTTTTAGATTGGCCAGCTTTGATAGCCCTTCAGATTGTACATTTTGGGAAATGTTTTTAGCCTTTTCAGGAAATTTCAGGAAATTTGTGGTTATGGATTTTGTGTGGACATTCAGTTTCAATCATCCTTGCTGTGCTAAAATTCTTACCCAAATTGGAATTGTTGAAATCAGGATGAACTGTTTATTACGCTTATAATATTTGTATTTGGAAATTTGTAACACGCATTTTCCTTTGAAAGGAAACTGGGCAAAATAAATTGTATCTGGGTGCAAAGGGTTTTTTAATACTTTTAAAGACTGATATTTGAGATTAATTTGGAAATGTATTTTGTTTTTGTGTGTAATTATGTGATGCAATTGTGAAGGTTTGTTATTAAACTGTGTACAATAAAAAGAAAGTAATGTTAAGGATGCGTTGTTGAGCGATCCAGGTATTTGGCAGCGATGGGGTTCCAGCGTAGACAGTGAGTGTCGACGACCTCACCTCCTGTCAGTGGCCGCCAGGTAAGAGGTTGCGAGGATAGTTAGCTTGCTGCACTCCTCGCAACACCAACGACCTGGTGCCATTTCTCTTCCTTCACGCTTGCTGTTCCCCCTGCGACCAGACCTCCTTCCCCCCCTTAACTCCCCATGCTCCTTGCACGCTGTTGCATCCTAGGCCATGTGTGTTCCCTCACATCCAAAGCTGCGCGTATTTCATCACAATCCTAGATTGCGTGTGCTCCCTCGCAGCCTAGGCTGCATGCCTTACCTCGCATCCGGAGCTGCGCACATTCCATCGAAATCCTCGATCGAATGCGGTCCTCGCGCTCTAGGCCATGTGCGTTCACTCGCACCCTGGCCTGTGCGTTTTCCACTCGCAACCCTCGTTTGCGGGTGCTCCCTCGCACCTGGCTGCGTGCGCCCACGCCCCTTGCAGGCTGCGTGCGCCCACGCCCCTTGCAGGCCCTCACCTTCCCCTTCCTAGCCCCCTTCTCCTTTCCTAGCCACTTCCTCTGACCTATTGTTTACTGTTCTGAGGTTTGTTCTACGTGGTTGTTGGTTACTTTATTGCCTGTATCCCTGTTGTGCTCTTTGTTTTTTCCTGTAGGCTCCCGGGTTATTGCTGTTTTTTTAGGGTTTTTGTTTTCCATGGTATTACTTCCTGCATATTTGCTGTGTTCATTCTTTTCCTCTAGGTTTCCTACTCAGTTGTTTCTGTTCCTTGGCTTTCTTGTTATCCATGGTTGTTTCTCTTCTCAGATTCTAGTCCCTTCATCCCTGCTGTTTCTTCCTTATTCTAGGTTTCCTAAGTGATCGTTCATTCCTTCGTTATTTTCTCTTTGGTAGCTTGCTTACATTGTATTGCCTGCATCCCTGATTTGTCCATTTTACTATATTTCATTGGCAACGGACTTGTCTATATACTGCATCTGTTTCCGACACTGTTCTGTCTATTATGTACCCCCCTCCTTCAGTGTCCCCACCTCCTCCCTAGTGTCCCCCCCACTTCCACTCTCCTCCCACCCCACTCACTCTCTCTCCTCCCACCCCACTCCCTTCTGCACCCTCTATGGTGCTATGTTTCCTATCTTCTCTAACTGCTATTCTATCGACTATCCTATCCTTCTCACGAAGTCTGGCAGGAAGAAGTTCAAAAGGGAAATCCTGGTCTCCAACACAGGCCTTTGTATCGCTGATACCTACACCAGGGCTTCCTCCAGACAGATCCTTACCGACATCCGCTTTGTCGTTTCCTCACCAGGCCTATAGACCCCCATATAGTCTCTGTTCTCTCTCCTTTTTCCTCTTCACCCCCTTCCACTCCTCCAAGGCCATCATTAATGTTTACCTAAATGGTGCTGTCTTGGTCCAAGGCCTTCAGGCCAACCTCCTCCTTTTTGATAGACTCTTCCCACGCCTTATCAACTTCCTTTCTTCTCCTGCTGTTCCTTCTTTCCCCTCTCTGGCTTCTCTGCCTCCTCTACGGCTGCCACAGCTGCTTCTCCGGCCACCCTGTTGTCTTCTTCATCTGCCACCTCTCTGGCACCCATCTCCTCCTCTTTGGCTACCTTGCCCTCCCCTCCGTCCTCCTCTGCCTTGGCTACCTTGCCCTCTCCTCCTTCCTCCTCTGCCCATTCTAGGGCACTTTCAACACTTCTACAGGGCGTATCTCTGACCTATACCTCTCCACTGAAGTCCTTCAAAGGGGGCAACCTGCTGCACATTGCTACTCTCAACTCTCACTCAGCTGTCAAACACTCCTCTGACATCTGCCGTCTCCTGAAAGAACTCAATGTGGATGGTCTTGGTCTGACCGAGATGTGGTTCACGGCCAGTTCTGTCACAAGCTTTGAAACACTCCTTCCTGATGGCTACAAGATATTCTCTGTGCTCAGAACCAACCGTCCCGGTCGGGGTGTAGCCTTGATATTCCCGGAGTGGATCCCTGCTTCTATCATTCCTATGCAGGATTACTCCTTTTAATTCCTGGTCTGCAGGCGCATGCCTGGTCTGCAGGTACTCTCTCTCTCCTGGCCTTTCTCTCACTGTGGCCACTATCTACCGCTGCCTGCCCAGGTAGCCGCCTTACTCTGAGTGGGCAGACCTCTCCTCCTCACCTCTACCTCTTCCTCCTTGGAGACCTTTACATCCACTTGGAGGCTTCTTGTCCTTCTTCAGGACTCTTTCACAACCTTTGCAACTCTCTCTCTATTCTTCCCTCTGGCCCGACTCACTCTTCAGGGCACACCCTGGATATTCTGATCTCCTCAGAACTCCCCCTATCCAACCCTCTGACCACTCCTCTCTCCTGGAGTGATCACTTTCTCCTTTCCTCCCATCTCTCTCTCTCTCTCTACCCCTCAGGCCGAGCTGACTCCAGCACTGACACCTACCTTCTCGGTCATCCGACCCATAAACCGTGTGTCAGTGGATGCTTTCACTGCCACTTTCTCGCCTTCTTCTGCACCTTTGGCTGACTCACACCCTGACACAGCCCTTTTCAACCTTCATCTTTCTATCTCGGACACTCTTGATGTACTTGCCCCTGTCATGAGGATTCACTTGAAGCCCAAATCTAAGTGCAACTCTTGGTACGACTCAGACCTCATCCCCCTTAAACGCAAGTGCAGGGCGGCAGAGAGGAAGTAGAGAGCAACAGATGCACCCTCTAACAAACTGGCCTGCCGCCTGCTCCAAAGACAGTACAGGCTCTCTGTCCTAGCCAAGAAGAGAGCACACATCCAATCCTGTGTGTCTATGACATCCAACAACTTGGGCGAACTCTTCAAAATCTACAAGGAGCTGGCCAATCCTTCTGCAGTCTCTACCTCTCCTGTTCCCTTCCAGGCCCTCTGTACGGCCTTGGCCTCTCATTTCATCACTAAGACATCCTGTCCACCCTCTCCCTCCTCCTCCGCTCCTGGCCTTCCTGTGGCCACCTCTCCTCCCTTCTCTTCCTTTCCCTTGTTCACCCCAGCCAACCTTTCTAGACGAGCCGGTCTTTAAAAAGTCTTGTCAAAACAGGTTCTTCCCTGTTCGTCCAGAACCATCAAGGACTACAATGACACCCTTGCTCCAGCCTTGGCCGATTTCTACAATCACTCTTTTGCCACTGGAACCTTCCCCTCGCCCCTGAAGCACTCCCTTGTGTACCCCCTCCTTAAGTAGCCCTCTGCCGATCCCTCCTCTCCTGCTAATTATCGTCTGATCTCCATCACCCCTTTCCTGGACAAACACCTGGAAAAGCTGGCAATCTCCCAGCTTAACCTTCACACTGAATCTGTTGGTTTTCTCCATGACCATCAGTCTGGCTTCAGAGCGGCCAGAAGCACTGAAACTGCTCTCCTGAACATCCTTGAAGACCTGCTCTCTAACCTTGATTCTGACCTTCCTTCTGTCCTCATTCTCCTCAATCTTTCTTCTGCTTTTGATACAGTCAACCATGCCATCCTGGTCTATCGCCTCTGTGATAACCTGGGTATGACTGATCCGTCCCTGGCCTGGCTGACCTCCTTTCTCACTGATCAACCCTCTGAGGTCCAACTGGGGTCCTTCCTCTCTTCTATCTCTCTCTACCTGTGGTGTTCTCCAGGGGTCTAACCTTTCTCCCTGGCTGTTCAACCAATACCTGGCACCTCTTGCCCACGGCATCACTGCTCTCTGCTCCACCTTTCAGTGTTATGTGGATGACACCCAGCTCTCTTTCAGGCTCCCCTTGGCCGCCTCTACTCCTTCTCTCATTCCTGTCTGTCCACAGTCCAGGAGTGATGCGCGTCAATGATTTTTGCCTTAATGCCAGTAAGAACGAGATCCTCCTCATTGGAACACCAGCTTCCTCCTTTCCCCTCTCTCGGGGCCCTCTTCCTACTCTTACCTGTGAGGCTAACAACCTTGGAGTCATCTTTGACTCCGACCTCTCCTATCCTCACATCTCTGATGTCTCTAAGAAGTCTAACTATCAGCTGCACCTCCTCAGGTATTCTTCCTTTCCTCACTTTCCCCCAGAGGCTCACTGTCTCCAGAACTCTGGTCCTCTCTAGGCTGGACTACTGCAACAGCCTCTTTCTAAATCTTCCTGCCTCTACTCTCTGTCCTCTACAACTTATCCAGAACAGGACTGCAAGACTTATCCTTGGCTTTAAGCCCAGGAATCATATCTTTCCAGCCCTGACATCTCTTCATTGGCTACTAGTGGCAGCAATGATCAAGTTCAAGACCTCTGCATTGTCCACAAGGCTTTCTGGAGCCTGGGACCACACTACATCTAACTGAGGGTCAGTCGCTTTTCCAAGCACAGAGTTGGGGGCAGATCTTTCTTCGGTTACGGGCCTCCCTCTGGAACAGCCTCCCTGCCTCTCTCAAACTTGAGCAGAACCACCTCTGGTTTAGGAAGCAACTGAAGACCTTCCTCTTCGCTTTCGCTTTCTCTCTTCCTCTCGCCTGCTGATGACACATCTGCTCCACGCACTGGTCCCCTAGCCACCATCTGAACTTGGGCCCAGGTCCTGTCTGTCCATCTGCACCTTGCGCTGCCTCTTGGCTCCCCCAGCAATTGTGGTCTGTATCTGTAACTCTACAGTCCCTTCTCTCTGCACTTATGAGCCACCGTGTTGGCTGCACTTTCTGATTACCACCACTGGCTGCACTTTTTGATTACCTGTACTTCTCCAACACCCCCCCCACCCTTTGTCACTTCTCCCCATCCCCTTCCCTGCACTTGCGCGATCTGAATCACACAAGGCCTAGTAAGATTGTTGTTTTTTCCTCCCTCTGCTTCCCCCTCCTTGTCTTGTCACGCCTAGAAACACTTGTGTACAGGCGCATTATAAATGCCATATCATATCATATATCCATAGCTAGGAGGCACAGAGAAATAGTATTTTGTTCATGAAATCACATTTTGGAGCAGATTTGATCTCATAATACCAACATATTAGAAACCTTCCCACATGTGCAACAAGCAATAGGCAATAACAAAACATTTTGCTTTTGTGAAGGTATGGAAAGATGGTAGGAGGTGAAAATGGTGCGAGTACCTGGTTATCTTATGGCAGTGCCTGGCAAATGCCTAATCTGTATACACAGGCCAAAACTGATGGCTTTGCTAATGCTTGTTTTTAACAGGACTTCAGTTAAGAACAAGCATAGTGCTTATAAATTGAGTGACTTAAAGCAGACCTAGTTAAGACATTTTTATTACACCACTAACGCGTTTACAACTCGGTCATTAACTCTCAGGCAGCTTTGGGCGGGTTAGGGCAGGAACTATGTGGGAATGGCAATAAGGATTAGAACAGCCAACGACTACTTACTGTCAGATTTAGACAGAAACGAGCAGGTGGCCCAAGCTTCCCTGCTGTCGTGGCCAATCTCTGGAACAACCTTCTGCTTCACCTGCGTTCTGAGACCAACTCTTCAGGAAAACCCTAAAGACTCATCTGTTTACCTACTTTTGTCATGTACCACCTGCTTGGACTATACCTTCCCATGTAACTAGGGCCCAGATGCCTAGGGGCTCAGTGCACTGCTATAAATGCACAAATAAAATAATAAAGTAGGACGATGGGCATTCAATGGGTGGGTTTATCACCAAACAAGCCGTGTCCCTCCTCATAGGCCTTTTCTCCTCATCTGTACTCTAATACAATAGTTTTGACTTGTAAATGGCGAACCAAAAATAAACATGTTCATCATTGCCTCTTTACTCCTGATGCAATCCTGTTTATGGAGATCCAATGCCATTAAGTGGTTTTCAAAGTTGACTGATCTGGAGTGGTCCGTTCTACAGCTCACTTGCTAAAAATGCCTTTCAGCGTACACTAAATCCTCTATACGTAGCAATTCTCAGGATGTTTTTATTTTGAGAAAAGAGATCCATTATCTTTCTCAGTGTCGAAAAATCGACAGTAAGTATCTAAATAAAAGAAACCTTTACTGGATTGTTTCTGTTGTATACTTCTAATTTCTTTCAGTGTGATGTTATTGAAAATGTCCCCTTCACCTAATAAAAACTTTATTTTTTCTTACAACGCACTGTATGCCCGATACCTCCAGCCTGTAATGGCCAGTGTTATCAATAGCCCATTTGAATGATAAGTGGCATTAATGTTCTTCTTTGCCCCCTTTGCTCCTGATGTAATTATCTTTATAACCGGAGCCCACGATTGATAACCCTGATGGGATGAAAGGTTAAGTTGGGCCTGCTCCGAGGTTTGAACTGGCAAAGTGCAGACTGCCTCGTGTGAAAACTAGCCCTTTAGCTGTGAGCTATCACCCAGTACTGCAATCTCCCTACAGATTGGCCATATTTCAAGATCCATAGTTTCTTTAAATCTTAAATGTTGGCATATACATTATTTCGGCAAATTTACAAATGTTACAATTGTGAGTCGAACAAATTCAGGAATTGTAGGCCAAGTTTGTCTTTTTTTCTTCTTTCTTTTTAAACTTAAGTAATGCACATTTGGAAAATGTCTTTTCTGCCACTCTAAAGAACTTGAATCTCTCTTCTTGGCTTTAAAGGTTGCTCCTATTTTTGATCCTCAACTCTGAACGGTCTAAATGCACGTTCTTTGTATATTCCAGTTGAGATATGTGGGCTTCTGTGTGTGTGATATGAATGTATTTTTCTTTTTTCTTTTTCCAAAATATTATTTTGATGTATGGTAATGTACTTTGTACTTCAAGAGCTATTTTCTGTTCTACATATATTCTAACCAAAATAACCCCCATAGATATATTGCTTCAGTATTCTGAATGTGTTTTCTTTAATCAGATTGTCCAAATGTAAACAAGTGACTTCTAGTCTGTCGTTGTCTTTTGATCTTTCAGAGACTGCTTTTATGACAACTCCACTGCATGTCCAAAGTGTGCCCGAATCAACTTAAGGAAGCAAATTGACGAGCCAGGTTTAGCGGCGTTAGAATAGGCACGTACGTAATGCCGTTCTTGTCCAGCAGAATCCATCTCAGGATCGTAGTACATTGAGCGTCTTGCCAGATAACAGGTGATCATCGCCAACCATAGAGGATCCACAGCATTGTTGCTTCCCAAATGGTATTCCATTTAATCGCTGAAGGTGCAGGACAAAAATCTGTAACCAAAACAACTTGGGGGGTGATTTTACATGACCTGGACCTTTATGGACTGCAAGTAAAGAATGACTGGCTTGATAGTTGATTTGAGATGGGACACTCCTGCTACCAAGATGTTGAACTCCGGTAATTGAAGGACATCTCGCGTCTACAAGCTTCCGTGGAAAAGGAGATATTTAGCACACCTGATACTTCAGTTTGTCTTCCATTCCTGGATCAGGCAGTTTCAGCAAAAGTGCCTTTTGCTTCCTCCGAGCTCCAGGTTAATCTTGTGTCATTGTTTTTTCCTTCTAGTGTTGAAACGAAAACCTGCAATGACTTCAGTTTCATCTGCTTAGTTAGCTGGTGTCCTGTACTGTACACATGCTTCTTTGAGAAACTTTAATGTGTGGAGCATGTAGTGCTGAAAGAGTATTCATTGCTACAAACAGTAGTTGGATATAGGGTTAAAAAAAAAAAAACGGAGCATCATTAAATGATGTATTACTAGTACATCTAGGTATTTGCCAAGATGCACAGCGTCTTTTTTCCATCCAGGATGTCGGCCTTGGTATCTCCCATGTGCTCCCTAAAATGCAAGTATTTCTGAAGCCCAGTTCTGTTTGCAGTGTGGACCTGTAGAAAGGAGCCAAGAGGAAACAAACTGACTTTACATCTTGTTACTCGCCTATGCTGCATCACACTTTTAATGTCGGACACCTACTCCAGCCTTTGTGTTGGATAGTGTGCCTGCACTGGACATGAAACATGTAAGAACAATTTCCCAATTTCCCAGTTCGAGATTTCCACCTGTATGCCAAATGACCATAGCCCCCCTCCACTTGGACTGCATTTTGTGTGGTGATCTGTACTGGATGCCAATTGGGGGATGGTGATTGAAGTTTTGAGGGCAGTCAGGAAAATAATGGTTTTGTAAAAAAAAAAAGGCTGACTATAATAGCTAAGCTCTTACTGGTTGCTTTGTGTTATTGGACCAAATATGTAATACATGTCTGATATCTTAGAGCATTCCCCTTTGTGATGCCGTGCTGCAGATAACCCAACGTTCAGCAAGTGGGAAGACACTGGAGCGGACTCTGTGTTAGTGCTGTTCTTGACATTCACTTGGTGACTCTATCCTGTGCTTGATCCTGGGCTAAATTATTCCCTCAGGTGCCCCTATACAGCCATCTCTCTTTCTGCCTTTTCAACACTGCCAAAGTATTCCTTCCCAGGTCTCGCACAAAGCCCTTGTGCGAAGGGAAACTTATCTTCCAAGAGTTGTCTCACACAGCGACTCAATAAGTTGTATCCTCATTGCTGTTCCAAACTTTGTACTCGTGCATTGGATACTGGGGCCAGCGGATCCAGCGCTGCCGTTATGCCAATGTACTCCCACAAGCCCTTGGGACTGCACAGCGCTCCATGGTCATGCTTTGGAGAAATCACAGTAGTACTGCTAGACATGTTCTTTTAATACATAAAATGAAATCTTGGCTAGGCTTACTGGTGTTCCCAGTAATGTGATTCCCCCCTACTGCGACCACCTGTAACCGAGTGGGCTACACAGTGAATTGATATGAAAAGTTTATTAGAGCCCCTTGCCTGAGCTCACACTCTTAAAAAAGTGCTTCCATGAGGCGTAAATACCACCCTTTGTGAATGCCAAGGTTCACATATGGTTCTCTGCAATTATATTAAACATTTAAAATAGCCACTCCAGCATATTAAACATTTAAAATGACCACTCCAGGGCAGGTAACTAAATAGAACTCCCATGTTACATCGGACTATAGCTGATCTTTAGAAGTGGAAAAGTATATAATGTATTGCGTTGCACCCAGCTCCGGATCCCTTAGCTGCAACCTTATGAGCTGTGCTGTAGGTTTCATGGTTGCTAAAGCATTGGAAATATGCGTGTACAGTGTCTGCAAGGAGGAAGGTTCCAGCTTAGAACAATGAAGCGCACATGAGGGGTTTTCTGTTAAAGATTTAATTGGCAATACTGATTTCCACTGATTCAGATCCTGTCACACATGCCGATTGTTCCTGTGAGATGTTATGTTGCCAGTAGTGATGCTGCATATGGGATATCTGATCCTAGCACAGCTGATCCATGTGGAATGTCAGATCTGGTTTCTGCGGAGTGTTGTGTTCAGTGGAAGGTCCTATCCAGTTCCAGATGCTGATGGTGCCTGTGAGATGTTGCAATCTGTCATGTCCGTTCACAATTGTTTGTTTTGTAGTGTGCTATCCTGTCACATTAGATGAAGGTTCTGTAATGTCACATCTGATGGTACCTGTGAAATGTTGCATCTCGTCGCAGCCGTTCATCGTTACTGTGAGGGGGCTCGCACCCTTTCACATTTGCTTAATATTCCTGAATGATCGAACATCTTGTCCCATCTTCTAGTAGCAGTATCAAATCCTGAATGATCAATGGTTGCGGGTGGCTCTGCATCTATGAGGTGTATCATCTAATGATGCTAGTGCTTGGTCCTTTCTGTTCCCCATAATCATTCAACCTATTTTGTCCTAGTTGTGCTGTTACCTTTGTTCTAGTTGCAGTTCTCTGCAAGCTTTAGATAAAGTGGATATACAGACTAATAAGATTAAGAGATGGCTCTGCCGTCCTTGTTTAGCCCTTCAAACCTGGAAACCTGCCCAGGTTATCAAACATCCCAACTGTGTACATTTATTTCTGTTTACCATCTGTGGGACTAATTGAATTATTAACAAATGCACATGTATGTGCAATGGATGCTCTGAGGAACCTTCTTTCTGTTACCCTGGTTGTATAATGGTCTCTCCCTTATAGCACACGCTGCAATTCTATCAACAACACAAGGGAACACATTTTTCAAACCAATTATAATTTTCTCATGAGCCATTACCTATTTTTGTGTCCACGTCCTTAATTATGTAAATAACTGTATAATTACAGCCAAATAACTGTTTAATTACAGCTACCCTGAATCTGGGTATATACATGAAAGTTGTATATGTACAAAAGTTGTTGACCGCATCATGAGTTCAGCATTTTAGCATTTTACCTATGTATGTGCAATATTTGTTTTGAAATATTTGGATGATTTATATTAAAGCCAATAGATGTGTTTATAGTCCAAAGGAAACTGGCTTGTCTTTGCTTTCTAAGCTTTATTTTAGGTTTTAACAGTGAATTTGATTTAAAAAAAGTTAATTTATTTAAAAAAAGTCACCAGGTTGTCCATGTAAAATATCAATGGAATAAAATGTCATCTTTGTAAAATCAAGGGGCTAACGAAACGCATACAATCCACTGGAAAAGTAAATTAAAAGCTAGCAACCTACAGTTATCTATTTGAGAGAGCTCACATAGGTAAGTGCTTCAGAGATTTGTGTCCAACCTGTAGGCACAAATTCCAGCAGATCCAACTTAGTCCTTCATCCTTTTACGGGAAATAAATTCAGTTTTAAAATTGCATAATTAAAGCCCCTATTACAATGATCAAAGCTGAAGGAATCCACCATTTGTCGGTTTCTTACATATAACCCATTAGTCTGATTGCATGACAGTGGATGGGCACCTGCGAACCCCAGAAACGCACTAGGGATGGGGGAATGATCTTCCCCTAGGAGAGGGAGACAGCCTTTGGCTGATCCAAGAGAACATATGTAGATAATGTTGCAGATGACGGATCTAAAAGGAGAGCAATGAAAAGGTAAGTACTATATAAGGCAAATGGTAAATTTCCTGATATTGTATAGGGGTGGACCGAGTTGTGTTCTGGAAACGTCACATATCCTGAGGGTTAAAATAAACTTGTTTATTAGGGTTTGTTAAAAAAGGATGCCAACTAGTCAGATTTATTACTCAATAAAATGTACACCTGCAACACTGCAAACACGCATTGGGAAAGCCAATAGTTTTGTCGTTTACTGCTGTTCTTTGCATTTTGCATTTATAGTCAACAGGGTGCGAGGAGGTTTGCAATGTTTCTAAGGAGATGCGATAAGTGGTGTGGGTGTGCAAGAGATGAGAAGGAAGGCAGATAGAGCAAGGGAGGAAACGATTGAGAGAGGGTGCCATCGATGAGCAAGAGGAAATAGGAGCAAGACAGATGGAGTGTGAGTGGGTAAGAAATAAAGTGAGAGGATGAATGAAAAGGGGTAGAGAGTGGCAGTGAGCTGTGTGGGTTGTAGCAAGGGTTGTGTGGGTGGGGGTAAGGAGTGGAGGTAGGCTGGGGGTAGAGTGGGTGGGGGTAGACATGGTGGGGAAGAGAGAGGTAGGATGCTGGGTGGGTGTTACTAGTTGGTTAGATGCAAATAACATGAATAAAGCAAACATGAAGAACAAAGCTGCCTTTTGAGGACTAGTCAAATGTAGCCCAAACGAAACCAGCACACATAGTGGGGGGTGGACGGGGGTAGAGAGAGTGTGGTGGGTGGGGGTAGAGTGAGTCGGCAAAAATAGCCCAAAATAATAGCCCAAATGTCCCTTGAAATAGCTAAATAAAATAGCACAATATGAAATCACTGATCAGCTGAGAAATGTAAAGGTTAGCACTCTACTTGCGTCTTACAAAGCTGCTGATTGGAGCAAATATTGTAAGATAACTTCTTATTGGGTAGGAAGTGTTTGGAAAAAAGATTTTAGTGATTTGACAGTTTCATACCATGGCATTGCCCATTGCTATGCCAACCAGATATTCCATATTCCCTCTCTTCTGTAACAATGGTTTTGGCAATTGTGTGGAGCAAGCACCACAAAGAATCAACAAAACCAAAAATGCAAGGAAATGGAGGAGTAGCCTACCAGGGTCTAAGATGGCCATTCCTTGACCTCTGTTTTTCCGTTCTATATCCTTTTTCTTTTCTGCCCTAAGCAATGTGACCTTAGCTGCGCAGTTCAGACTATGATTTAGAAGCTTCAGCACCTCAAATGATGTGATTTGCAGCTCTGTGTGCATCCACACCAGAGAAATCCTTATTTTCGCTCTCAAGGGTGTAGGAGGGACATTGACAGATTGGGAGAGTGGGAGCAATAGTGTTCTTGGCCTCGGTCTAAGCTTGCTCAATCTAGTCTGATCTGACTTGATTCCTACTTGCAACGCCCAGCCACAGTCCTTTTGAGGCGACTGCAAGGTAATGGGCTTTCTGCTAGATTCAGCAGACTCGTTGGTGTGTGGGGATTCCAAAGTTGTTGGCTGGCATGGTTTACAAATCTGTGGGGCTGTCCCGACGTGATGCTGCACCCTCAATGGCTGAAAGTGGGTGTGCCAGAACCTGCAAAGCATGAGTGGCCCTTTTGCTAGTTGATACTTCTGTGATTCAGCCAGCTCTCAAGAGCCAGGAATGAGACGCGGACACAGAGCTCATAGTTTTGGCTATAAACGTTTCTTTTTTATTTAACAAATAAGGGTTTGGGGAATGCATTGCTGTCCCTATGCTAGGAGGTGTTTTCCCTACCTCAACAAAAAATAAGAGTATGTCCGTTGTAAAGATATCCAAATGAAAATGGCATGTGTCCGAAATCCTATTCTTGCCCTCACACTTAAAACATAACTCTAAGGTGAAAAGGGCACTGTCTTTAGCTTCTGTAGTGCACAAAGTCTTAAAGTTCAAAATGAAAGGCGTAACTTTAACACAAATGTTTCAATGGATACAATCCATAGGTGTAGGGGAGTGTTCCCTTCCCCAGGTTTTCTCTTCACCAACAAAACAGTTCTTCAGGGTATGATTTTTCCTTAAATGTCTCTGTATAACGACAACAAAAGTGACTTGTATGTTGGGAAACTTGACTTCACATGGTATACTCTTCTGCCAGGTCTTTTGTCTTCTACTTAATTTAACAGTGCTTGCAAACTTCGCTTTGTGTGGTATACTCCCCTGGTAGGACTTTTCTCTTGTGCTTTACTTGATACTCTTGGAAACATAGTTTTGCCCAGTATACTCTCTTGCCAGCCCTTTCTTTCATGACATTTATTCAACACATTTGTACATTTCACTGTGCCTGGTATACTCTCTTGCCAGGGCTTTTCCTTTGTGATCTTCACTCTGGATGGTATGTTCTCTTGCCAGGACTTTTACATACGTCTCCCTTGACGCACTTGAGAACTTGATTCACAATAATATTTGGTGTGGCCTTCACATTAAATGTCTGCCTATTTTCATTATATTGTCTTGGTTTCCCTCTTTTCTACATATTCTTTGCCTCACTTTCTCCTTTGGGGACCTTTGCCCCATTATTCCTATTTGTTCACTCTTCCCTGTAGCCTCCTGTACATCTAGCACCAGTCTCTCCCTCAGCGTACCTGTTTCTTCGGTGTGCGGCGTTCAGGGAGGCGTGCTTCTCTCCATCCGGTTTGTGGCGTTTGGGCTTCTTCAGTGGTTGGTGGCTTCCTCGCTGCTTTGTTCCCGGTCGCTTCTCCACCAGGATCTCACTTCTCTGAGGTGGTTTTGTTTGCCTCTCGCCTCCTGCTTGGCTTTCCCCCGACTTCGGGCCTCTCGGGTATAGCCACTTCCGCAGCTGGCTTCACATCTGGGGATACTGCACCCCAGCCACAGACAGGCCAAAGCTCTGATGGAAGGTTGCCTCAGGCAGCGTGACAAGGGCGTCGTCCTCCCGGTCTTGTCCTCTCGCTCCCGTTCTCCTTCCTCTTCAGCAGTCTTGGCTCTTCGGGACTCCTTCAGGGAGGAGTCTCTCTCGCACCCATGCTGGATGTGCCTTTTGAATGTCCGGGCACCCATCAGCAGTTCTGTGCTTCTCGCTGTCCGTGATCTTCATTGCTCTAAGCAGCTTTCTCATCACAGTACTTTCATTTTTGTATGAATGGTAGTGAGTTTTAGGAAACATATGCACAACACAAGGGAAGAGCTCCATATTTGTTTCTCTGGGTGGTAGAAGGGAGTAATGGCAATAAAGAACCAAGATGAGCGTTTGGCCACTGGGTGTGAGGGGCTGGTGAGGAATTGGGGCCGTAATAGGTTTTCCACCATGTATTCTACACAATCTAAGGGTGGTGGGGGTAATGATTCTGCTTCATAGCTCTGTGCCCTTTCAGCATAAGAGGGTTCACTCTGACTTGCAGGGGCAGTATGTGCTGGTGTACAGTGTGCTAGATTGTAGGGAAGTAATTTAGCTCAATGTGTATGGTCCTAGTGTGGATGATCATTTGTTCTACACTGACCTACTGTATATTTTGGCCCTCTATCCATTGGTGCCCATATTATGGGGTGGGGGACTTTAACACCATCTTAGATGTGAGTCTCGCTAGATCTGGACGGTCTCGTAGATTGCTTTCCAGGGCAGCGCACCGGATAAGTGAGGGTATGGCTGACCTGAGTTTAATAGATGCTTGGAGAGCTCTGCATCTGGTAGTATGAGAAACCTGAAGGTATTCTCCCAGGTAGAGCCCAGGAATCCCTTATCCAGGTGGCCAGAACACGGACATCGCGGTTGGATCCAGTTCCCCCAGTGGGGGAGGATCACCTGGGTGAGGGAGACCGGGGTTATGCTTGTGAGAATATCCAAGGTGAGGAACGGTACTATCCCAAGGAGAAAGAAGAGGATGAGATCCCTGAGCCCTTCGTGGGTTACATTACATCTGCCTCCCCCTCCTATTAAATCTCTCCTACCCAGATTCGATAAACCCTCAGTACAAAACCCATCCTCTTAAGATCTCTAATCCACTTGCATCTCATCCAAATAACCCTGGACATTCATTTTCACATTCCTCTAGTTATTTTGTCCCGAACACTCAATCTACTGACAGAACACTACTATTCCCACAATCCCCTATGTTCTGTTCTCCATCCCGGTCATTCTCCATTTCACAAACCTTCCCTATCCCGTCCCGTAAGATACTTGACACTCCAACCCCACCCAAAACCCCCCAGCCCTCCTTTTCGACACAAACACATTTGCACAACAGACTTATAATAAAAGGGTCAGGCAATTGACTTAAATCTCACACACCTGACGGGCCATCCTTTTCCCCACAGGGATAAAAGGTCGAGTGAGAGCACACTACGAGCACAGCAGACAGCATGACGGCACAGCTAACAAGGCACAGCAGTTCAAGAGACGGAGAAAGGTGTCAGGAAGTGAGAAGGTGGCGAGGAGAGAAGTAAGCTTGCCCTTTTCGTCCCAGTCCCACGGAACCTTTGTGGAAAAGGACATAAGACCACCGACAATAGCACAAGTTTCGTGCAACGGATGTCAACGGTACACGGAGCGTGTTGACGCTGATAAGCGGGAGCGAGGGAAACTCCCGCTACCGTGGTACCGGCCTTGACTCCAGTTACGAAGAAAGCCAAGCGGTTCATCACAGCCGGTGAGTCGAGGGGAGAGCTGATAAGAGCCGGGCTGTGGTGAATGAAGGAATCAAGGAACTGTAAAAGTGTTGAGGGGAGACCAGCTGCAGAGGAAACCAACACCACGTGGGTGTCACTCCAAAGAAAAACTGGTCAATCCCCGTTTGAATAAAACCAAATCTAGGAGGCTGTATGAAGCCTTCGAAAGAGGTTAAAGTGGTCATTCAGGAGGTCTAGCAAAATCCCTGTACAATCAAGACTTTGATCTGCAAACATGAAAAGGTAAGGGAAGTGAATCCTGCATGGTGAAAGTAAAAGAGAAGTGAATCATATGAACATTAAAAGTGAAAGTGAAGTCTGAAAGAGTGAACCCAGAAGATGGGAGCTAATAAGAAGGGACAAAGTCTAAAGTCTGGAGAAAGTGTGTTGACAAAGGCAAGGGGGGGGTCCACTATGAACTGTTTGAAAAGACATTGAGAAGCCAAGGGGAGTGAACCCTGCTTGTCGTTTGGAACCCAAGCCCGACTGAGGGAGAAACCAAGAGACACTGTAAAACAGGGGTACACTGTCCCGCTTCTCATATAGGGTCCAAGCCCGAACAAGGGAGATTCAGGGGTGGAAAGCGAACACCCTCAAAATACGCGAAGCAGAACTTGTTTGTTTATTATTTTTCTCAGTGAACCTATCAGGTCCTCCGGGTCAGGAACCTGCAGACGCAAAGGCCTTGATATTGATAGGAACTGTTTAAAGGGTCAGTGCCCAGAAGAGGGGGGCCTGCAATGGAAGTGAATCCTGCACTGTTAGAAAGCAAAGGGGAGAGAATCCTGATTGCTATTTGGTGGTCAGCGTCAAGAAGAGGGGGATCCAGGGGTCAAGCAGTCACCCAAAAGCATATGTAGAAGTGTAGTTGAAAGACTGTGAGGGGTCAGCGCTCAGAAGAGGGGGACTCTGGGGTGAAACCATCCCCCAAAGTCTTCGTAGAACAGAACTGTGTGTTTGTTTGTTGGAACTATCAGGCCTTGAGGGGTGAGAGACTTTTTATTGGAAAGAGACCTTTTGCCCATCAGGAGACCCTGATAGCTGGAGCCGAACTGTATGCTTGTGCTGGGGAAAGCTAGAGTGTGTGCTGTGCCCAGGAGACTCACCTTGTCCCGTGCTGAAAACGCTGGGAAGGGAAACCACTGACAATCGCATGCTGACTTTTATGATTGCAAACACTCCTTTCTTTCCTTGAAAATTATCCCAAAGCCTTTTTTGTATTAGTTGTAAGGCTTGGCAATAGGTCCTTAGTATAGGCCCTTTTTAGTTGACACAACACTACTAGGAGTGCCTTATTTTTCATTTGATGGTCAACGCGTGTTCCCATCTTAGATTTAGGTATAGATTAGGCATTTTTCCACCCAGGATTCATTGTTCAATAACACCCTTGCAGCAGAGTCTTTTGGTCATTGTCAGTGAAAGACTCTACAGCTTTTGCTCCAGTTTGCAAGAGGTACTGAAGACCTCTTTGTCCGCTTTCTACTGCTACTACTTTTCAACTTTAAAATACCCAGGAAGCCGCGGAGCGGCCGCGGAGTCTGCTGCAGAGTCTTTTGGTCTTTAGGCTCTGCAGGCTCCGCAGCGCCGCTCCGCTCCCAAGGACCAACAAAAATCTGTCAGCTGGACTTGCTTAGTACACCACCTAACCTCTGTCCCAGCGGTGAGTGACAATGCCATCACCCCTTTTCCATCCTCCCTCTGTCCCAACCCCCCCTACGCTGCCCAGTCTACCTTTCTCCTTCAGACACCAACTCCTTCCTCTGCGTGCTCAGCTTCACCTGCTGTGCCACTGTCTCCCTCCCAGCGCACCTCTGCCCCTCATTCATGGACACCGCGGTTGAGTAACGAGACTCCCCTCCCCCCTCCGCCCCCCTCAGTAGGCCCTCTACAAAACATCAACACCCCCTCACTACATACTGCACCCACCCCCTCGCCTGCTTCAAGGCCCCTTAATCCCTACCTGCGAGTCTCTCACGGACCCCTCTACCCGCTACAAGAAATCACCTGCCTCCCACTGCTTACCGCAGCATACACGTTCCTTGCTGTCTGCCTCCAAAACCCGACACACTCGCAAGTCTCTCACTGCCCCCTCTCCCCCCTACAAGAAAACACCCGCCTCCCACTGCTCATCACAGTAAACGCGCTCCCTGCTGTCTGCCTTCAAAACCACTTCCCGGCTCCTACGAACCCACTGAAACATACGAGTTACGAGTCTGCATCCAAGCCTGCTATCGACCGTGCAACATCAACAAACTTGCACGGCACACCTGCGCCCCCCTGGACTGCATTGTCAACACAGCACAGTGAACAAACAGCAAGCCCCCGCTGCAATCCTTAAAGCACGCCTAAATCAAACGGAGACCGCAAGCACTATCGCATTAGTGCTACATTAAGAACATAAACTGCTCATAAGAAACTCCGACCCACCTACCTTAGATTCACCACATCAATACTCCAACAGTGCTGCAACAGAGACTGTCAAGTAGCAACCTGTCAACAATCGCTACTAGAGAGAACTTATTTTCAAACCTGTTCTGTGCCTACCCAAACAGTGCCACAATAGAGACTGCCCAGCATCAACTCTCTAGTGTTACAATCAGAGAGCTGAACAAAGAACCCCAAAGGCAACAGAACAGGAGATTGTAGGGGCCTCTCCCCCTATTGATCCTATTCAGCACTTACCACCTAGCGCCCGTTAAGATGGATTTCTGAACTCGGACCTGGAGGGGCAGAGGTTCAGAAGGCCAGCCTAGTTTCTTGGAACAGGGTAACCTCTGGACAAGCCAGACCAATCAGGGTAGCGATGGCGGATGTCAAGAATAAGTCTCAAAAGCGGTGAGGGTGACTGAAAGCCCGCAATGAGCACACAAAGCAAGGACACTTACAAATTACTCCAGACAGATGTTATATTAAAAATATAGACACATTTATTACAAGGCCTTTGTAACATTGACCATAGCAAAGAATCACAATAATACTAAAGTAAACCAACACATCACAATCAATACAATATATATACAAGACCGAGGGATATAAAGAGTTAGGAGCACGTAATATGTAAACCACCTAGATGGGGAGGAAAACAGGCAGTGCAAGTAATCATTAGACCCAGTTCGACATCTGAAATACACCTAACTAGGAGGAAGTCCGAGCCCTACGAAGAGAGGAGCCTTATGCTCAAAAGTACCTGCATGTGCTGGTGCCAATGGACAAGGATATCAGGCAGGTCAGGAAGGTGAATGAAGCGATGCAGAACAAGTCCGCACTACTCAAGCAAGGCCTCCACTTGTGGGCAGAGGCAGGGCGAGAGTGCGGGATAGAGTCGCTATTTCGCAACAGCGGTAGAAAAGAAACGGGCTCCTGTGCGAGGGGCCACTGGTTGGGCTATGGACTTCTCACCGGTCCCCGACGCAGGCAGACCCAGACTTCTTCAGTTCACGTTGCTGGCAGGTTCAGCTGCGATGTTCAGGACGTCTCAACACCGTGTAGATTCTGCGTAGCAGGATGCAGGGACGAGGGTGTCTAAAATGCAGCGGACGTGCACAGGTTGTTACCACAGCAGGGCAACACGGCAACCGCGTTCACTCTGGTCCGGGTGCACTCGTCTCACTTCAGACCTGGGAATGCCAAATGTACGAAATTCGGTGTGAGGGTGCCGTGGACACAGAGCAAGCAGTAGACCAAGTTTCGAGGGCTTCCCCGAAACTGCGGCGGTGACAGAGCAAAGCGTCCTGCGTAAGCTGGTCAGCCCGCTGGTTGGCCCAGGGACACTTCCGAAGAGGCTTACTTGCAGGGTTTGATGAAGGTGCCTGGAATAGTTGATCCCACTATTCCAATGGGTCGAAGCACCTTCGCAGACCTTCTGGGACGATCAGATGCAGAGGGGTCTTGCAGGACGACAGCAGTTCAGGGTGCCAAACCTTCAGCGGGTCACCAGCGGTTCCTCGACTCAGCTTCTTGTTGCAGGATACTTGGTTCCTTATCCCTTGTTCGGTGTGAACTCAGGAGATCGACATGGTAGTGGTGTTTTAAGCCTCCTCTTATCCAATGTTCCCTTCGTGCCAAAACGGAGAGGACCCAATGGGAGATCTGCTCACAAACACTCACACCATACGTGGACCTATCATGGACCACGGTGGTCCCAGGCATTCAGGACACTCTAGACTCTCTGGCACCCAGGATGTGTATTGGGAACAAACATTCCAGCCCACATCCTGGAGGCACACACAAGACATGCAGAAGCCTGCGAAAGCGTTGGGTTTCGCGGGAAAGTGCATGACCAAATAAGGACGGCCCCGGGTCAGTGCGACCTGGGGGAAGGTGAAGGGGCAAGACGGTCAGCAGACAGGACAAAGAACCTCATGGCATGGCCATCTTGGAGCCAGGCCACTTACTCGTGCCAAACGCGGTAAGCGCAGATAACATGGCAAGAAAGGGTTCAAAACACAAAAGAAATGATAGCTGACACACTTGCACAGTTCATAATAAGTCCAGCGAGAGTTTCTAAGGCCTTTTGGAATGACTACAGACCCAAGAGCGTGGTAAAGTAAGTTACAGTGTACTCTTGTTTCATGTTGCACAAAAGCTGCAACATGAGGAAAGGTCTAAGGGAAACGAAGTCTCCCAGTACTGACTGTCTTAAGGGCATGTCAGTTTGCCCATAAGAATTGAGTGAAAGCCCAGAGGAGTGCGGCGGAAGACTGCGCTTCTCTGGCAAAGTCTAGATCAGGGTGTAAAACAACAGCAAAAAGTTTGGGGGTTGCCACATGGAGGGAAAATTACATACAATTATGAAATCTTTCCTAACAGTGCCGCACATAGAAAAATACTTCCCCTGCAACAACATCTGAAGCAGCCACTGTACAGGAGAATACAGGGGCCCTCTCCCTTCTGATCCTGCTCACCACTATTCTTCGGGTCCTGCATCAAGAAAACTATCCTCAACACAAGATAATTCGAACCTCATATAAGACAGGAGGCTGCTGGGGCTCTCTCCCCTTTGATCCTGCTTATCACCATCTTCCTGGTGCTGCACCAATATAACCACTCTCGCCACAAGAAAATTCGAAGCTAACATAAGACAGGAGACTGCTGGGGCTCTCTCCCCTTTGATCCTGCTCATCACTTTCTTCAAGGTGCCGCCCTAAGAAAACCATTTCTGCCACAAGAATATTAGAAGCTCCCACAACACAGGTGACTGCAGGGGATTCCTCCCCTTTGATCCTGCCCAGCACCTAGTGCCGCACCAACAGAAATACTTCCAACGCAAGCAAGAACACCTGAAGTAACCACTACACAGGAGACTGCAGGGGCTCTCTCCCCTTTGATCCTGCTCATCACTATCCTCCAGGTGCTGCACCCAGTGCACTTGAGAGGCGAACACAACACAGGAGACTGCAGGGGCTCGCTCCCCTTTGACTCTGCTCAGCACTGACACCTTAGTGCTGCACCAAGAGAGAAATCTCTCGGCAAGACCACTCTGAGCATCCAGGAGAGGCTCAGTGCAACAGCGAGAAACCAACACCCCACAGGAGACTTTGATCCTGTTCAGCACCAACCATTCTAGTGCTGTACCAAGAGACATATCCTACTCCAAAGACAAATCGGAGCAGCCACACCACAAGAACTGGGGAAAGCCTAAGAGACTGCAGGAGCCTTCCCATCTGCTCCAATGCAACAAAAAAAACAGACAACAGGCCCAAACACAAGACTAAGAGGAAAGCTCTATATAGACGCCTCTCAATCAACGATGGAACAAGCATTTAAAAAAAAAAAGACAAGCAAACACGTCACTGAAAATCGATCTCTCCAAAACAATTCAAAAATACACATCTCTGAGCACGAATCAGATAATCAACCTACAGAACTGGCACAGACTACTTCACAAAACCCATGCGAAGCTCCATCACAACCGGAACAGGATCAAACCAAACACCCAGATCGAACAAATCAAAGTAATGCATTCCCTCGACCAGAAAAGCCAAGCACTCAAGAACCACAGATCACAACCAGTTGGGACTGAACTGAAAACCCGTCAATAACAGAAAATAATGACCAAGCTCATCAATTAACCCCTAAAGCTCACGCGGAGAAAAAACAGAACTATCGAGGAAACAAAACAAATTAAAACCCAACACGAGACGAAAGAACTAACTAAACAAAGCGAGATACCTATAGAATCAAATCTTACCAAAATCCACACGAACCAACCAGCGCCTGCCGCAAATGAAGCCTCCAGAGGCAATACTAAAACAGAATCTCCAAATGCAGAAACAGCAAACACCCAGAATCAAATCGTGACCTCCAAAAATGAGGAATCACTGAAACAATCGAGCCCAACACAAACTCCAGGAGCGTTAACAGCTGGGATGACTAAAAAAGAGAAAGCGAAACAAGCAAAATTACTATGGGACAAGCCCATACAGCGCAAAAACTACTGAAAAAACCCTTGAACTTCCCCACAAACCCAGCAACAGGCAAGGCAGCTCGCCTATCCTTGGACATTACCGAAATAGAATCCATCATGAACAGTGCGTATAGAAGGCAAGAAATCTTCGGCGAACCAACACATCTGACAACACCAGCCTGCACCTCTACGCCTTTGCCTAAAAACACCAATTCACAGAACTGCGAGAATCGCAAGGACCAAAGACCACACAGAGAGCCACCACACCTTAAAATAAAAAAGGAACAAAAAACAATGCAATTGGAGTACGACGCTGAAGAATCCTTTCACACACCAGCACAGGGAAACGGTACAAACTACCCAACACCGGAAAGCAAAGTTCCCTGAATGACGACAACCAAAACCAGAGATTACCAACAGCAATGCTGGAATTGCAAAACCTGCTTCTGGCAGTGTCTCTCAATACATGATGCCCTTCCTCAAACTACACGAAGCAACAAAAGATAACATACGAGACCAAGCAACACTACTGGCAATGATACATACCAAACAAGTACACACAGAAGACTTCATAAACACGATAGAAAAACGCTTAGATTCCGAAGCTGAACAGTCCCGCATCTGGCAACAAAGACTATTCGAGATAGCACGAGGAGACAGAGAAGAGAAAACCCAACTAACCAAAGAACTCATGGCATGGCTCAAAAGCCAACAACAAAAAACGATTACACCACAGAATATCTCAAAAGAAAACACACCCCTCTGCATGATACCAGAAAAATAGAACCTTGACCAACAAAAACCCACACCACCCATAGCATCGGCTTCCTCACTGACCGAAACTACAAACCCACTGAGCGCCCGCAAAGAAAAAACAAAGCCAACAGACGACTTAGAAATCACGACCGCGAATGACATCTTCCAGATTTTTGGCCCAGCAAAGAAAACCCTCAAAGAATCTGCAAAAAAACCAACCAGACAAACGCAAAAACAAAGACTCCCGAGCATTTTTACGAAACCTGTCAACACCAAAGCCCACCATATAAAAAAAAACCACCTAAAAATCAACCAAACCAAATCACACCATCGGAGCAAGTCACAAACACAAGCAAAAAACCGACAGCCGCAACCGCGATAATACACAAAGAACAAACCCTGGAAACAGACGACCTACTTGACCTAACAACGCACGAGGACCCACCAACACAAAAACCAACGAAAGGGAAAATATAAATGAACGATTCAAGTCTAATAATCATTGACGAATACCGACCAAGTCACTCCGTCAGCTACACATTCTCGTGTGAAGAAATCTCAGATAGATCAATGATCGACTCAATAGACGACACAAACAACCAGGCAACATATGATGAAATCTCTTCAACCTCACTAGCCAATGAAACAAGGTGTAACATCGAAACAAACTACGTCATAACCCGATCAGTGCAAGAAAGATCCCATACGAAAAACCCAAGAGAACCCACAGATCCATCCCATCCAATATTCTTGAACCCATTCCGGTCAACGGAAAGCTACACGTTGCAGATAAAAAACATCATCAATAGACCATCCCAACGGTTCTGAATAGGGCGAACATCTTAATACTCTTTCAAGCAATCCCAAACCTGAACCACTACGCTCCAGAGATATTGAACTAGTCATCTTCGAAGATGAAAAATCTAACAACAAAATATCACAAACTATATAATAAAACAACCATGGACCAAATTCTAACAGCGAGAGACACATTACAAAAACTCGGCTTCAGCTGCAGGCCCGGTACAAAACCGAAAAAGGAAGAAACCATCACAAAGGAAACTAACGCCTTTACATCAACCCAAAGACATGAACACCCTAAGAAGCAACGAAAGGAGGAACATAACGGCGCACACCACGACCTTACACCCGCGTCCGTTAGTCATTCCAAGAAGCATCTTAATAATAATTCTGAAGCCGAACATATTGACACCATCTATAACAATGTGTCAGGGCTGGCTGGATTTAGTAATCAGAAAGAGTATGTGCATAGAAATGGCTGAGTAGTAGTCAGAAAGAGTTTGTACATAGAATTGACATTGTGCTTGCCCAAGTCAAGATGGAGAGAAAGAAACTTAGGCAAACCAAACATACCATTGTTCCTCCAACCAATAAGACTGATTGGTGGATAGGACAATGGGTTTGATTCTTGTGAGGTGAGCAAGATTCTAAACTGCCTTTCATCCATAGACATTCAGTGGCTGGTTGTACATTAGTTAAGCTCCTTAAATAGGGCCTTGTCAGAGTTCAGAAGATTTACCAAAGAAGTAAGAAAATTGTTGGCTGAGCCAGAGTGAACAAGAAGACATCAGGTGGGATCGTTCTTTTTTAAAGGCTTTAAGATTTTCACAGTGAACTTTCATTTTTCATAAGAAAACTTAGAGTTAACAAGTTTTAAAGTTTACTGAGAAAGACTGAGAAAGACTGTTTAACGCGTGCGCGAGTTCGCGTGACGTTGTTGGCGTTTATATGGGAGCGTGCGGGTATTCAGAGCGATAATGCGCGAGTGGATTTTAGCGCATGCACAACTTTAACGTGAGAGACGTTGCGTGATAAAGTGCGTGTTGGGTTGCGATAGTGCGCAAGTCCATTTTTAACTAAGCACGAGTTTTGAATGCGTGTACTATTTTTACGTGATTTACTTTTCGTATAACCGCGTGTGTTCGGTAGCGATAGAGCGCAAGTTGTTTTTTAGCGCATGCACGTATTTTCACGCGCGCATGTTTGGTTAATTTGCGCGTGTGTATTTTAAACGCGAGGACAATTCTTCACGTCTGGTGATTTCACGTGTTTATCGCACACGCTTGTCAAGAAAGAATCTATACGTTTGTATGTGTAAAAAAGAAAACGATTCACAGGCAGAAGGAAAGCAGCATTCAAGAAAGTTAATGAGTTTCTTTTTAATGTAACTTTATGCAAATGGAATTCAATACTTCAGAGAAAGACTGCATTTTACAAAAGAATTTAAAACTCAAACTTTATAGAGTTAAATGAACTTAAAAAAGCAAGAAGAATATCTAAGTCTGTAAGGTGCTTGCAAGCGTCATTACTTTAGGATTCTAAAGAGACTTGAATGGCTTGAAACTATATGCACCAGCAAGATAATAATTTACAAGATATTCCACACAGATAATTAGCCTCTAAGTCTTTTACTGAGATTTAAGAGGTAAAGAAGCTAGAGTTTGTTTTAGAATAATATTAGAAAAGAAGTTTATATTAACATATAAGTAACCAAGTGTATTTGTTTACTACAGATACCAGAGCCTACCAGAAGGTTGCAGGGCTGCAGTGTCTCTGTTGTTATTTTCTCCAAATTCCCCTTTCTCTTTCTTGGGGTGCTCAGCTTATACTTAAGGGTCGAGAGGTGAACTCCTGGTGAGGGTCTTTGGGGCCAGCATCAGCTCCTGTGGAATTCAGTAAGCCGGACCCTGACACAATGACTATCGCCAATTCAGAAGACAGTATGCTTCAGAAGACAATATAAACTATGAAGATGAAACAAGGGTGAGGTACAATAACGATCGCCCGATCAGACGACAGTACGCTTCGGAAGACAGTCTAAACTACCCAGATGAAACAAGGTTGAGCAACATCTCATAACCATTAACCGATCCAACCAACATCTGGACCCTGTGCTCGTGGAACACACGGGGAAGCTCCCATCTGTTCAACGACCCATCACCTGAATTCGATTCGTACCAGATCATCTGTTTCCAAGAAACCTGGCTCTCCGATACGCCATGCTGCGATGGCTTCCTAGCTTTCCTCAATCCACCACCAACAAGACCAAAGGGAAGACCATCATCAGGTCTGTTAACGCTAATCAAGATCGACCCCGCATGGTCCATACTTCAAACCACAAATATCAACCCGTGGATACAAAACACTGTCATAAAAATAAAAGGAGGTCCAAACCCTGACTCCTCAAACCCCCAACACGAAAGAAAAATCTTGATTATGAACCTCTATTGGAACCGCGCTGCAATCAATAACGAAGCCTTCCTAGATGGTGTCTTCCTAACAATGGACAACCTCATCATCAAGCATCCAAGAATTGAATTCATACTATGCGGCGATCTAAACTTCCACCTATGGCACAAAGACGGACAACCCATTCCAAATGGAAAATTAACAATCCGCGCTGAAAGATGGACAAAAGAAACCAACATCCGTAATCTCTCACTCATCGACTACCCCACGGATGCGACAAACAAGCTCCTACCCACCTGGTCTCGAGGCAAATCGTTCGCCATAATCGACTACATTTACCTCTCAAAAGAACTGAGAGGCACAGTAGAAACAGCCAGTATAATCACAACATCAAAGAGCGATCACAACCAGCTCGTCATACACGGACAAAATATTCTACGACAACCTCAGTCCAACCGACCTACTCCACTAGAAGTCTGCACAGCTGGCAGAAAACTACGTATAACTCAACAAGCAACAAATTCACTCACAACCCATTTCGTGCAAACCACTCTCCCTGACGAACAGAAATACTATCAGTGGTTACTTCAACCCTACTATAAGCAAATTAACCAACAAACCATAAGATCCACATACACTCTTACAACAAGGAGCTGACTGAAAGGAAAAGAACGCTGAGAACCACCGTGCGACAATTAAAGAAAAAGAAAGACAAAGACTTGTTCACCAAAATAAAAGCGGCTAAACAAAAATACAACTGGATTAAAACGCATTTCATGACATTACTACCAGCAGAGCAGAAGCAATCCTAGAAACGTATAAAACGCACAACCTCAGAGACCTATGAAACCTGTTGAACAACAACTCAGCCTATCAACAAAAACTGACAGGAAATGTGACAGAACAACGATGGATCCAACACTACACAAATATATACAAAGCCCGACCCTCAGAAATCAAAAAAGAATCACAGACACAGAAGTCAAAGTGGACAGTAATCTGCGGCCATCAAGACATTTTAGACATGATACAAAAACTCAATATATCCCGTGCTCCAGGCCCTGACGGGACCTCAAACGCGATGATTAAGAAAGATCCACACTCATGGGCCAACCTTATGAGTAACATCATGACACTCATAAACAAGCTCAACCGGATACCATTCATCGTGGAAAACTGCAACCATTGTGCCTATTGTTACGCTCACCTGGCTCCCACAGGGGCGTCGGTCGGACCCGGACAGCTGCGGTCTCCACCCACATGATGCGTAGTGCAGCGATGACTGACTGGATCTGCCCTCCTAATCTTGTCTGCTTAAGCCGTAGAAATATTCTCCTGCAAGTAGAGAGATGGATTTGGCCACTTGTGGATTCAAGTGATGGCACCCCCACAGTCCTAATCACCTCCGAAATGCCCTCACAGCAATCTCACCTTATATTCTTGAAAGATGAGCTCTCCATCCTGCGTGGATTTGCAGGGGCGCGTCGATTCCAGTTACTTCACTGGTTTGAAGGCTCGGGAAAGTTCCGGAGAGTATTGACTCTGAGGTTCCTGGTGAGGACCAGTAAGTATTAAGTTCATAGAGTTCAATATGTCCGATGTTCACTCTTGTTCCCCCCTTCCTTTCTTGTCTTGCAGCTGGCTCGTGAAAAGATGCTCTTGTGGCAGCTGGTGGCGCTCAGGTAAGAGTCTGTATTACCCGGCGCTGTCCGGTAAATGTTGCACAAGGAAAACGTGTTGTTTTGTGTCTCTTTACAGTTACGGCACGTGAAAATATGGAGAGTTACAAAAGGATGCCTCCGGTGGTAAATCAGGTAAGTCTATGGTGGTAAGAATTATATTTGTTCGTTCCCTCTGCTCACCTTGTGGTTTTCTTTTGTCTCCTAGGTGCCGAAGTTCGGCGAAGAAATGATGGAGGCAGTGCCGACCCGAAGGATGCTGTGAAATCTGGTGAGTATGGCGCGGCGCTGCAGCTGGAGGTGCGGCGCGTGCAGAAATGATGTTCTTTACAGGTCCGGAGACAAGATGGATCCAGAATCAGGTGTGGAATAGAAATAAGTTTGTTTTCTAACCTTGTCCCTTTCTTTCCTCTTTGTTTTAGGAGCTCCGGATTCGAGGCGGGTGTGGCAGAAGACTGGATGCAGGCTGCAGGCACGGTGAGTGTTACGCTGCTGGATGCAGAATAATGCTAAGCGTGTGTTGCTGGTCGGGTGTGGTTTAAATAGCCTCAAAAGTAGTCCCAGGTAAGAAGTCCCTAGAACCACACCCGAGTAAAAAATAGTCCTGTAGAAAAATAGTCCCTTTCAGGCTTCATGTTGGATTGGAGTCATTTGCAGCATGGTCTGCCTGAGGTAAGTAATGACTATGAGCCTGGCGCCTTAGGCGCCAGGACTGATTCCTACTATGAGCCTGGCGCCTAAGGCGCCAGGACTGATTCCTACTATGAGCCTGGCGCCTAAGGCGCCAGGACTGAACCCAGATAGCCCCTAGCTGGGGCTACTGAGGTTTTATTAAATGTCTAGATGCCCGCTCGGGTAGGCATCATGGCACCTATTCACAAACAAGGACCTAGAGATGATCCAACAAACTTCCACCCAATTGCACTACTTGACCCCCTGGGGAAGCTGTTTGCATCCATCCTTCTTAAAAAACTCAATCAATGGGCATCTGACTGACACACAACGATTCTCAGTAAGACAAACTGGCTTCACCCCAAACGTGGGTACAATGGGTACAAACATCAATCTACTTCTACTAAATCTGATAAAACACAAAGCAATTCACAACAAGACAAGAATCTACGCGGCCTTCATAGACCTTCACATGGCCTTCGATGGAATATCTCGACAAAAACTATGGAACAAACTTGAAAAATGGAAATGTCCAAATGACATCTTGGGACCAATCAGACAACTCTACTCAAACACCTCAATTACAATAAGACTCACAAAAGAAGGTCATACAACACCGAAAATTTCTGCTGAAAACGGACTAAAACAAGGATGTCCTCTAGCAGCTACATTATACAACCTCTTCACCGCAGACATTGAGATTCATCTCCAACCCGATGCCCTCAACCCCCCAAAGTTCAACTCAATACCAGTCAAAATCATGACATACGTGGACGACATTATCCTGCTGGATAAGACTCCATCAGGCCTCCAAAACAGTCTCTCACAACTAAACCAATACATGAACCTCAACAAACATACAATCAATACAAAGAAGACGAAAATCATGCAATTGAGCAGAATATCAAATAAAACCGAAAAACAACTAAAAATCTATCTAAATGGTAACCAACTAGAAGAAGTAACTACATTTAAATACCTGGGAATACATATAAATCAACCCAAATCCGAAAAAGAATGGACAGCGAAACTGTGTGATACCAACAATAGTCTATGGAACAGAAGCAATGATGAATGCCACGGATTACGACTGGACAAAACTAGAAGCCTCCTTCTGGCGCAAAATCCTCCAACTGCCACCTTTCTTCCCTATGACCAGAATCAGACACGAAGTAGCAGTACAATCCATCAGCTCAATTCTCCTGTGGAAACATCTTGATCTATACCGTAAGCTGCTCACGGACGAGAAAACACCGGCAATCCAAATCCTAAGATCTCACCATGGAACAATGAACAACGCAATTCTTGACAAGTGGAAAGAAAGACTCGAACGATTTATGACAACGGAAGAAATCTCCCACGAAATGCTTACGCTGCGCCCTCAACACGCAAAGATAAAATTGATGAGAAACGATTGGATAAAAACCACTGAAGAAAAAACAAAATACAGTCTGAATATATAATGTAAAACAGACATCAGATCAATCAATGAACTCCCAGCCTACCTGACCATCTTTCCTGACACCAAAATGCGAGCAATATATCTGAAAATCCGGATGAACACAATACCAACACGCTTCTATTTAGCAAAAACGAGACAAATCCCTCCAACAGAACATTTTTGCCGTTTCTGCTTAGACACACAGAAATCAGAAACACTCTTCGACCTACTAATGGAATGCCACGATCTTTCTGAACAAAGATCCAGATTTGGTTCTTACTACAAGATTAGAGAACAGACGATGGAGACAGATGAAAGATGGACGGAGATGCTCAATGGCAGATCAAACAAACTCATTCTGACAATATGCCAATTTTTGCAAGAAGTACTAAATCTGGACAAACATGCAACGAACTAAAAAGAAAACTCTGCAAAACCGGAAACAAATGAAAAGTTTAAAATTAAACTATAACATTTAAATTTTCTTTTTTTAAAAAAAAATAACACCCTTGAACTGTGATCACTTGTGTCTGTCTTTACTGTTGTCACCATGAGTTCCTTACAGAAGACAGGGCATTTGACTCTTCTGTACACAACTCTTTCTCTCGGATAGACCTCTGACTGGTCTCTAATACCCTTCTGGAGGGGGGATCTCTGCTGCAGCCATATTGCCCCAGACCTACTCAGACCACTCTCCTGTTTTGATTTATTTACATTTGGATGAGCTCCTAAAGGTCTATGCTAACTGACAGTTCAAGCCTCGGGTGTTGCTTTTGCAGCTAATCTTACTGAGCATGTTTTTCTTTATTTTGAAAAGTATTAGGGGTTGGTTTCCTCAGTGGGCACCCTCTGGGAGGCATTCAAAGCTTATATTCTGGGGATTGCTATGGCCACAGAGTTTGGGGTTCTCTGAACCATAAGGCGGGACATCCGAATTAGTGAGGAAAACCTCTGTTGTCTGGAGCAACGTTACTCAGATGCGGTCGAACGGACCGCATCCAAATGTTTGCATGGACTAAAAGTCCGGAAAATGCTACCACCAAAGGTTCGAACCACCAGAAGTTCGAACCTTTGGTTGTAGCATCATAGGTAAGTATAAAAAAAAGACTGCGTGGGTGTCCCCCGCAACACCCCGCTCACTATACTGTGTGGTATAGTGAGCGGGGGTTGCGAGGGAAACCCCTGCAGCCCCCGTTAAAAAAAAAAAAAAAGGAAAAGGACCCAGAGATAGGGAACTCAGTTTCTTGGATACTCCAGTGGCAACAAGGAGATCAGGGGAGGGGTAAAGACCAGGCAGCTTCTTGCTCAAGCGGCTTGCCAAGCGGCTGGGAGCTGCTGCATACCACTAATTGAGATTAAGGCAGGCTTGATGGTACATACACTAGCAGAAAATGAATAAAGCACAGAGGCATTCGGCTCTCCGGTGAGCTGGTGATAATTTCTCTGTATGCTTATTACACTATACTATATGTACACAACCTGCACATACAGGTCGTGTACCCTAAGGGTATCATGCAAGATGTCTCCATTTTTGGGGATATGTCTGGTCTCTGGATGGATTGTAATAAGTCTGAGCTGTTCCCTCTAACGGATGCTATGGACAGACCACCTGACTTGCTCGGGTTCTCTTGAGCTCATCCGAAGTATGGTATCTGGGGATCACGATAGCTAGGCACCTCACAGCACTACTAGGGAGCAACTACACAGCATGTCGTGGGGAAAGCTGCCGCTAACTTTAGCTGGGAAAAAAGCACTGATTGATTGAAAAGACAGTTTTACCTAGCTCCCTTACTTCTTTCAGAATATACCGCTATGGCCGGGGACACATTTTTTTTGCAGACTTATAAGCTGCCATCAATTCTTTCCTGCGGCATTCATGGATGGTGTGCCTTAAATTGGCTACCCTTACGCTGCCTTATACCCACTGAGGGTTCGCAGCCCCTGACTTCAGGATATACCGGCTGGAAAGACACCCTGCTGGTAAGTGGGAAGTTAGGTCCCTGGTGGTGGCCCCCACTTTGATGATCCTTGCCCGTTTGGCCTGGTGTATGGTGTGGAAGTTGGATGGTGGTTCACATCCTTATGAGAATTACCCATTGTGGAATTGTTCTCTGATTTTTCCCATTGTGGATATGCTATAGGAAGCAACGTTGGGTGCTTGAGGGATTTGAGGAACAATACTAAAATTTCACCCATTTCATTACTGTGCCTTTGTGGTGTAATAAAATGCTGACCCCACGCTACACTGACTAATGGGAGTGGGGGTGTAAGTGGGATTCAGTGGTTGCGGGGGTGTCTCCCGCTTCCATTAGATGGGAACGAGGGACAATAATAAAAAAAACGAAACCAACCCTGCAACACCGCAGTGTCGGGTAGAGATGGAGGCACCCTTCACGGTGTGCCGCCGAAAAGGTAAGTGGGAGGTGGTTGCGGGGGATGCAGGGCACAGTGATCTATGTGATCGCCATGCCATAATGGTGGACGGCAATTTAATTGTCGACATTATGGGCGGCGCAGTGATCATAGATTCGGATTTGACACACTGGGGAGCATGTTTTGTGAGGGGAATTTTGTTCAGACAGGTGAGGTTTCCACACATACATGATCCAGGTGATGATGGGGGATATTACCATAAGGTGTGGGATGGCCACAAACTGAATGAGCATTGGAGGGGTGTATGTACCATGCTTACAGACGTGACTGGTTATCAGTTGGATGCTACTTCATGCAATGCCTTTTTCACGTAGTTGGTCAGAATGAACGGGTGCGTAAACTAGAGAGTTTAGGTTTGGTACTCGCAGTGCGATGTCTGTGATTACATTGGTCACGCCCTTCTTTGCCTACTACTGACCAGTGATTGCGAGCCGTGACATGGGCCAATGATACGGAAGAACACTGGGCAGCTATGCAGCTGGTGGTGAACTGCCCTAGAGACATATGACAGCCCTTTAGGGACTATCTTGCACGCAACTGGATGACACCACATAGACTAAGGATAGACTATGTGCATGGGACCCTTCAATGTATCTGACTCCCGTAGGGTGGGAGTTTCTCCCACAATGACGTGTAGCATTGTTCAGTGTGTAGTGCTCTTTGTCGTTTAACTTTTTATCTTGCTCCTTATATACATTCTCAATCACCTGTTTATACATGTTATATGAACAATGCCGATGCTTTTCCAACTAATGTGTAATGATTGTGTTTTCATAACCAAGTGCTTTAATAAAGAAAGGTTTAAAAAAAAAAAAAAAAAAAAGAACCAAGGTGAGCGGGCACCACTCTAATTAACGAATCCTTACTAATTTCACTCATCAGATTATTATTAAAGGTTAATTTAGAATGGGGTGCATATCCTATCAAAGGCTCTGCACCGGGCCCTGACATATACACAACAGCTAGAAAGCCAACAGCGAGGACTGCACTCCCTTTGTCTAGCCTGAGAAGCTAGAAAACATTCATCACATGCTTACGCAGTAGTTGGATAATATTAGTCACAGGAATCACTGCATCGAACATAATTCATTAGTGGTTTGAAAACCAAAGTGTATTTTTAAATAAACCAGTTTCTGATGTTTGTTAATCTGCTTAGAATCACATGCTGTGCATAGGTCCGACATCCAGTGGTCACTGCGGAGTATTGCATTTTGTTTTTCGTAATCGAAAAGGGGACGTCGACAAGGCGTGTCTGTAACACTATCCCTATAGTGACGTGCGTTGTACCCACAATCCCTCACGCGTCGAGGTCCCTCAGATTGTTTTTTTCCGCCCAGCTATATGGTCGCCTTACGCGGAGCTCCTAGAGAGACATTGCTAAACACTTACTACGGACCTCGGTCCTTTATATAGACTTATTGTTAAAGATCCCTCCCCTCGACGTTAGCTGTGAAGCTGTTTCTCCGCCGAGCAAGTTTTCGACGGAGGGGAAGAGACGGAGGAGATCCTTCGGCGCTGCCGAACACGTGGCCAGGCCTCGCCGGCCAACATACAGTAGGGAGAGTGGGGGTTCGAACTTTTATCTTCTCGTCGAGAATGTCTTTCTTTCTCCCCTTTCTTTCCCTTGGGGTTGTTATCACCAGTTTTTATTGCCTCATCTATGGAGAGGACACCTTTTAAGTTTTGCCCACGCTGTAGGGGCAAATACACTTGGAAGGACAAACACAAGCTCTGTAATCGTTGCTTGCCCCTCGATCATAAAGAGGACAGCTGCGCGGCCTGTAAGCTCTTGAAACCAAGAACTCTTAAAGAACGGAAAGTTAAGAGGTGGGCGGACTACGCTATGTCGAAGTCAGTTTCCTCACCCGCCGCCGCTGTTACAGAAAGTGACGAGGAGGGTGATAACTCGACGTCCGTTACGGAAGTCATTAACCCCCAGAAGGAGGGCTCGCGCTCCTCGACGTCCGTCCCTGGCCCCGACGGGCTCCGCTCACGCCCTGCTTATGGGGATGAACACCCCGGCGACAAGGACGCACACAGACCCCATAGGCCTAAGCACACAACCCACGGCTCTTCGTCGAGGACGAAGGATCCATCAGCGCCGAAGGGGACGCAGGGCACTCCGGCGTCTACCTCAGACCGTAAGGGTCTCAAGCCCCACCCGCAAACGCAGCCGCGACCAGCGATTGGGCTTTCATCTAACACGGGCGCTACCTCAAAAACATCCGACGTAACGCTCCATAGAGCGGCTGTCGAGAAACAACGCGTAACACAGGCAACGTCGACTCCAGAACCCTCTACTGACGAACTCGTTGTCGAGAGCCTGGCGAGAATTGTTTCCGAGGACAAACGTAAGCGGACGACGAAACAGACGTCAAATACCGCACCGAAAGATATAGAAACGCCGAAAAAGCACAAAAGTAGCCAGGAACTGCCCCCTTCATCTAAGGGCACTTCTGAACTACCGGAGGGCTTTTCTGAGGGCGACGGAAACCTTTCGTCAACGTTGTGGGAGCGTTCTAAGCGTTTTGAAGGTGAAAACACTGATTTCCCCCCCTCTAGACTATTCAGGGGTTCCCCATGAGACCCTTGAAAGACTCCATTCTTGTATGGAAAAAATGGAAAGGTTTTTGGGTAGCCAAAACCCACCCACACCCAAAAGACCAAGAGAATGGACCCAGGATGACCCTAGGGTCAAGATTCCTAGGCTGTTTCCCCCTTCTACAGACGCATATGACCTCACTGAAGAGGAGCAATACCTCCAGGAAGATGAGGAGTGTTTGGGTGGTGAGGAAGAACATGAGGAAGAGAGGTTTGAAGAAGACCCTTACACTAGTGCAGGAGCTTTTGAAGAGGATACAGCTACTTCACAGCCCTGGCACTCCCCATCAGTGCAGCCTTGGCAATCCCCATCAGTGCACTCAGACCCTGATGTCTTTCAGCCCTCTCCTCCCAAGGACTCACCTATTGGAAACACCTCCCCCATAGATGACCAACCTTCACTTAATGCACTGTTGCGCAAGGCAGCAGCGCATTTTGAAATAGACACAGGGGAGACTCTTCCGGACATAGACTTTGTAGAAAGAGTTACTAAAGAAAAAGCCCCGGTCAGTCAGTCTATTCCGCTCCTGGCTTCTATAAGGAGAAGAATGACTCCTTCCCTTTCCAATCCGGCCTTAGTCAGAGGGGTCAACACTCGGATAGAAAAGCTCTTCAGCCCTTCGTCCTCTGACCCTTTGTACATCAGGGGACATTCTATTCCGGACTCCCTTGTAGTGACTAATACAAGAAAAAGAGCGGGGGTACCACTATCTACTAGTGAGGCACCACCTGACAAAGAGGGCAAGAAGCTCTATGCACTTGGGAAGAGAATCACGACCTCCGCCGCCTTCTCAACCAGGATTGCAAATAACAATTCCCTACTAGCTAGCTACGCAGATGCACAGTGGAGCAAGCTGCGCAGCGAAGCAGAGGACGCACCAGAACCCCTGCGTTCACGCCTGCTAGCTATAATATCAGAGGGAACTCTTGTAAACCAGGGCATCGTAAAGAACTCCTTAGATGCCGCAGAGACAGCTGGCCGTTCCCTGGTTCAGGGAATACTTCTCAAACGCCATGTCTGGTTGCGCAATTCGGGTTTTAAGCCGGAAACACAGGCTTCCCTGATAAATAAACCCATAGAACAAACACATCTGTTTGGAAAAGCAGTTGATGAGGCCCTAGAACATGCGAAGAAGGAGTTTGATACCATCAAGACTCTTGACCAAATTTCTAGGCCACCTAACAGACGCAGCTATGGCAATAGACGCTCCTTTCGTGGCCAACGCCAGCAACAAAGCCAACAGCAATTTTACTCTGCTACCAACTGGCCCTCGAACCAAAGCACCCAGTTCAGTCAAAGAGGCCAACGTCGTGGCAAAGGAAGAGGGCGCGGCTCCAGTCCCAAAGGCCCCACGCCCAATACCAACAAATGACCCGAAGATTCGGGTCCCCTCCCATGCATCACCGGTCGGGGGCCGGCTAACATCGTTCCTTTCAGCATGGGAGGGAATAACGTCAGACCGCTGGGTATTATCCACCATAGCCCACGGATACTGCATCGAATTCAACGGTTCCCCGAAATACAGACCCCCACGGAACCGACGCATGACACCGGAACACCTCACTATTCTTCTTCAAGAAGTAGAGGAGCTACTGAAAAAAGAAGCTATAGAGGCTGTCCCCCTATCTCAGGTAACAGAAGGTATTTATTCAGTGTACTTCCTTGTACCCAAAAAGGATTTAACCATGCGCCCTGTATTAGATCTGCGTCCAGCGAACAAGTTTGTCAAACCCCAAAGGTTTCGTATGGTGACCTTGCAGGAAGTAATCCCACTGTTATCACAGGGGGATTACATGACAACACTAGACATGAAAGATGCATACTTTCATATTTTAATGTTGCCAGCGCACAGAAAATACCTCAGGTTCAAAATAGAGAACAAACACTACCAGTTCAGAGTACTACCCTTCGGGATAGCATCTGCACCAAGGGTATTTACGAAAGTACTGGCAGTGGCAGCGGCCCACCTGCGCAGGTTATCCATCCCGGTATACCCTTACCTCGACGACTGGCTAATAACAGGGGATTCTTACGAAACATGCTTCTCCAATACCCAAAAGACCGTAGACCTTTTGTCCCAACTGGGCTTCTCCATCAACGAAAAGAAGTCCAGCTTAGACCCCAGCCAAATCAAACAATTCCTAGGGGCTCTAATTCGAACAAGGGACGGCCTCGTCTTCCCCTCCAACGAGAGGGTCCAAAACATGCTGTTTCAGATCCCCTGTTACGTGGCAGGTCGAGAGGTGACGGTACGCAAAGCAATGCGCTTGCTAGGGATGATGGCGTCATGTATTTATTTGGTACCTCACGCGCGCTTGCGCATGCGCCCAATGCAAGAGTGGCTTTACAGCCAGTGGTGTCAGGCCAGCGGACAATGGGACGATCTAGTGGTGGTCTCGCAGGCCTTGGTTCTCTCGCTACGGTGGTGGACAAAGGAAAACCTGTTATTAGGGAAGACTTTTGCCACACCCGCAGTGGAAGCCACTCTAACCACAGACGCATCCCTTACAGGATGGGGGGCTCACCTATCCCATCAGACTGCTCACGGAGTGTGGACTCCGAGTTTAGCATCCAAGCACATAAACCTGCTGGAACTACTAGCGGTGTTCAAAGCACTGAAAGCCTTTCAGGAACACTTACAAGGAAAGACAGTGATGGTGCTCACAGACAGCACCACAGCCATGTACTACCTCAACAAGCAAGGGGGCACTCACTCTCCAGGACTGTCCAAGCTGTCCCAGAATATATGGAAGTGGGCTCTCAAACACAACATGTTCCTACTATCACAACATGTACCAGGGGAACTCAATCTGCTAGCAGACAAACTCAGCAGAGACTTCCCCCTGCCCAAAGAGTACGAATGGCAATTGCACGAAGACATTGTCTTAGACGTCTTCACGCAATGGGGTTTCCTGGAAATAGACCTATTCGCAACCCTGGAGAACTCACAATGCCAAAGTTACGCCTCCAGGTACCCCCAAAACCAGTCCAAGGGGAACGGTCTGTCGATGCAATGGTCAGGGAAATTTGTTTACGCCTTTCCCCCGACTCCCCTCCTCAACAAAGTGGTGCACAAGATGCACCAAGAGCAGGTTACCATGATACTAGTGGCCCCAATGTGGGCCCGGCAGCCATGGTTCGCTCACTTGATGGAGATGTCCCTATCTCCCCCAATGAAACTTCCCTGCCCGTACAACATGCTGTCACAAGACAAGGGCAGGACACTGCATCCATGCCCTCAGACCATGAACTTAGCAGCCTGGCTCCTGAGATCATAGAATTTGGACATTTACATCCCCCTCAAAGATGTATGGACATCCTCAGGGAAGCCAGAAAACCTAATACTCGCCACTGCTATTCTAGCAAGTGGAAAAGATTTGTCATCTGGTGTAGAAGTAAGAACATCAACCCGGTTGACTGCTCTGCCACTAACATTATTCTGTACTTTACTGGATTCAGGTCTAGTGTTTAATTGCATTAAAGTCCACCTAGCGGCACTTTCTGCATACACCACTTCCCAACTTAAAGTGTCGTGGTGGAAGATACCAGTTATCAAGGCCTTCATGGAAGGAGTAAAGAGAATACACCCCCCGATAGCTAACCCAGCTCCCGGATGGGACTTAAACGTGGTACTTTCCAGACTCATGGGCACTCCTTTCGAACCCATGCACAAGGCAACTCTTAAAAACCTCACTCTTAAGACTGCTTTCCTAATAGCTTTCACCTCCATTAGGAGATTTAGTGAACTACAGGCTCTTTCTGTACTAGACCCCTTCGTAACAGTTCACAAGGATAAGGTGGTTCTTCGCACACACCCAAGGTTTGCACCAAAATTCATCTCGAAATTTCATGTAAACCAATCTATAGAACTACCAACGTTCTTTCAAAACCCTTCCAGCTTGGGAGAAAAAAGTCTGCATACACTAGATGTACGCAGAGCTGTCATGTTTTACATGGAAAGAACCAGAACACTGAGAAAGACTAATCAGTTCTTTGTCTCGGTGGCAGCAGGAAGAGAAGGAGATGCAGTCTCTAAGTCCACTATATCTAGATGGATTGTACAATGCATCACTCTCTGTTACACTCTTGCTAAGAGAGAACTACCCTTCAAGCCAAGAGCACATTCCACTCGAGGCACTGGGGCTTCCATAGCATTCATTGCAAATGTTCCCCTTGATTCCATCTGCAAAGCGGCTACCTGGAGTTCTGTGCACACCTTTACAAAACACTACTGTCTAGATGCACACTCTAGATCTGACTCCCAGGTGGGACAGGCAGTATTAAGACATCTTTTCTCTACTGTTCCTTCTCATAACCCACCGCCAACTCCGGGTACTGCTCGCTAGTCTATGCACAGCATGTGATTCTAAGCAGATTAACAAACATCAGAAGACAATGCATTACTTACCGTAAAAGCATTTCTGATGGTTGTATCTGCTTAGATTCACATGCGCCCACCCTTCCTCCCCGCTCGGATGGAAGGAACATAGACATCCTTTCCTATATTTCTCTCTTTTCTGTACTCACTCACGTATAGAAGGCTCCCTCAGGGCAGAAAAATACAAACAGAGGGACCTCGACGCGTGAGGGATTGTGGGTACAACGCACGTCACTATAGGGATAGTGTTACAGACACGCCTTGTCGACGTACCCTTTTCGACTACGAAAAACAAAATGCAATACTCCGCAGTGACCACTGGATGTCGGACCTATGCACAGCATGTGAATCTAAGCAGATACAACCATCAGAAATGCTTTCACGGTAAGTAATGCATTGTCATTTGAGACCATTATCATCAAAAACAACCTTTATTCGGCAGAAAGCCTTTTAGGTACATCATACAAATACAATATAAATGGGTATATAAAAGATAAAACACATATATTACAATATATGTTATTTAAAATTCCAAGCCAAGACCATCACAAAACACTTGACCAATTCCAACCAGTGCACATCAGGGCAGTACTATACAATAATTTTTCCTCCTCAGCTATGCCCTGTGGATGTACCTGGAAACAAAATAAACCACATTCAATTAGTTAGATATATATGCTAATGCATTACGGACTCGAAGGTCCTTCGTTGGGGCAGGTTATTACCTCTGGCCATATTCTGGTGTGAACATGATGATCACGTTCAATATTGAGACACTCTCACTGTTATTGTTTTGTGGTTGGCACTCTTAAAGTTTAGCTCGGCACATGAGCGCTCTCAGTTGCTACAGTAATGAAAGTTAAATCACCTTGTGTGAGTGCTGATATTAAAACGCAACATAAATTGATACACGCGCTGCAGTGCTCCTTCAGTTTCTGTTCCTGCTGAAAAAAAAAAATTACAGCCACCTAGTCCATGTACTGATATTAGAACTCAAAAAAGAGTCAGTCAGTGCATCCATCACGGCTGCTGCACTCCTTCAATAACCATTCGCATGGGGATCAAAAAGGGTATCCGTAAAAGGGAAAGTGGGATACCATTTTCCATTCGATGATGCATCATCCCCTTGAAGGTCACCTCCCTATGTGATCCTCCCTCGTGTAGCCGCCCCAAGGGTCAGGATCAGGTAGCGGCTGCTGTCCCCTGGCCACATGAGTAGAGGCTCCCCCTGGGAAAGTAGTGATGACCTCAGATTTCTCACAGAGCATACTTATTACTTGCGGTCAAGGAGCCCAATCGACCTATCGGGGAGAAATGTAGAGCAGTGTAACAGCTGGCGTGTGGCACTTTCAGATGGCAATCGCCTTTTGCATCTGGTCACATAAAACCGTGAGAAATCCAAGCTGACAGAGCTTGCCTTCGTCATAGAATATCTGCACCACAAATAAATCTGGATATATCTGGTTGTCTCTATTGTTTCATCACTGTGGGCTACTAGCCTATTCACTTGCAATTGTCCTATTTTTTTCTTGTGCTCCAAGTATCAGAGTGCAGCCAAAAGTAGATGTATAAGAACATGAATAAACCTAATCAAAGAAAGAAATCGAGAGATGGATTTTCTAAAAATGAGAAGACATTTCATTTATCGTGCTGGCTGGTTCATTATGGTCCAAAATCCTCTGAGCTATGATTTGGCAGTCGGGAACAGTGCCTATTCCTGCCCCCACCCCCCCCCCCACACCTAACCACTATCATGAGATTAAGCACCATAGTGGAACAGTTTTTGATGATCTGCTCAGTTATAGTCATCACATTTCTGAGAACATACTCTGCTGATTAAATGTATGTGCTTATTAGTGCCACAAGCCAGTTTACTTGCTGAGTCGCCTGCATCGTGCCTGGCACCTCCGCTCTCGCTGGCTCATCTCCTGACCTCTTGCATGCCCTCGGAAAGGGAGGTTGTCTGTCACGTGACATGGGTTCCAGTCAGGCATCGTGTGCACCACTGGGGCTATCATTGCTGCTTCCTCTTGGCTGCGCGGAGGACCTGCCTCCAACATCTGCGCATGGGTGCCCTGCCCCCATGGAAACTGCGTCCCAGGAGTAGCATGCCAATTTTAGCATGAAAGCGCACAACACTTCCACTCTGGTGCGTCTTTATGCTCCCGCAGGACATGTTACTATCCTGGTTTTACAGAGAAAAAGGGTGGCAGAAAGCCAACAGGGTACAGCGCATAAGTCAGCAAATTATGTGGCTGTGAAAGGGCTGCGGCTGAGAGCTTGGGTGGGAGCCTGCCAAGTTCCCACTGGTTTAGGGAAGTGGAAGAAAAGGGGGGTTTTGCTCTCCAGCTGCGCACTCACAAAAAGTAAATAAGCAGTTGCAATTATATATGAATAGTTTTAATGCAGCCTGACACGTGTTTCGAGCTGGACGCTCTTCTACTGAGGCTGTTTGTACAGAGTTATAACCAATAAGTATACAAACATTTGTTGACCAAAGGTCAGTAGAAAAATAAACCAAAACCCAGGGCAGAGAGGCAGTTGGGAATTGCCAAACCAACAATTAGGGTATATAATTGAAAGTAACAAGCAGATGCACCGATTGCATATAGCAACAAATTTTGGAAGAAAGCAAAAATCACAGCAGGTGCATAATTTGATAAGAAAAACCACATCACATAATAAACATGATCAAAAGAAAAGAAGGGGGGGGGCGGTGGAGAGAAAAAAAACACAAGACAACAGAGTTATTCAATGGGGATGGATGCTCGTAGTAGACAGCCCAAAGTACATGTGTTAAGCCACTGATCAATGGAATTTTACCTTGGTCTTGGCTTAGGCAAGTTGTAATTACTGAAAAGGATTGAAGGAATTATTACAATGACAATTAGAGATGTTATGGCATCTGTAGGTGAGCCTTTAAATGTATATGTGTCGTAATTCCCTCACTTACCTAAATTTGAAGTATAAGCGTTTTAACAAAAAATTATTAACATAGGTCAGGGGCTCCCTAAAGACAAAAATAAAAATTAAAAATTGATATCCAAGTCTGGATGAAATAAAAAACACACCTAACAATAATTTAAGGAATGAAAAGTAATAATGATGCGGACCTACCATTAATTTGCAAGTGCACGGATGAATTGTCAGTAAATTTTTAACTTGCTGCAGCACGGGAGGAGGCGGGAAATGCAGAACCGGCAAAAGTCAAGAAAAAGAAATTAGCAAAAAGGTCAAATGGCCAATTAGGCAACTATCTCTGTGTCCATCCGAGATAGCGAGAGAAGCGCACAAGAAGGGGCCGTGTACAAATTTACTCACCAGTGTGTTCACTGCTAAGTGAGGAGAGGGAGCCAGCCGGAGACCCTCCATAGCCGAGTATAACTCGGAGCTGTCCGGGAAACGACAGCGAAGACGCCCGTGCTCGGGCCAATCTACATAGAAGTAAGTGGAAATGGAAGGCGCCATGTTGGACTGGTGTGAGTAAAAGATAATGTGAATCAATGCGCCCAAGTGGGTTCCAATAAATCATGCATACCGGTTATACAAGCGGTATAAAATTGACTGGATTGAAGAACTAAGAAAGGACCGTGTAATCAATAAAATTATTTGGACTGTCCGTGGTTGTCAGTAGTGTGAGATGGGACACCACGCCCACGTCCATGCTCGCAAGTATATGCATTTAGAAGATGAAGAGGAGGGAGCCCACTCCATCCAGATAGATAACACAGTAATTTAATATTAACATGTAAATGATGGCTGTTTACCATTAGCATCCCTAGACCTGGTCACTGTCTATTGACATAATGTACAAAGAACATAATAAACCACATATGACATAGCTATATTTAGTAGCTTAACATCATAAGAATACAGATAGTTCATGGTCTGTGTTCAGGCCAAACTCTACAGTGCGGTATTGGCAAATTAAGCGCGCTTCTAATTGTCTCAGTTTGAGAATCTGATTGCCTCCACGTTGTGGAAGGGTCACCTTCATCATCCCGGCAAAACGGATGTTTGTTTTATTATCCATTTGGTGGGATCTATGCCAGTGCAGAGCCAACGGATATTTGGAATCAGGTTGGGTGATTGAATGCAGGTGTTCTCTGATACGAATTTTCAGCGGGCGAATGGTACTACCAATATAGAAGAGTCCACAGACACACTTAATGCAATAAATACAAAATTTTGAATTACAGTTAATAAAAGACTGAATCTTATGTGTGCCTAACATGCCAAACTCAATGGTGGTAGTTTCCAGTGCATATGTACACATAGAGCAACCCCCACACTTGTAAAAACCAGAACGTGGGGGCTGACGTAGCCAGGTATGTTGCTTGGGTGGAGTTGACATAAAAGAAGGAGAGAGAATATTTTTGAGGTTGTGTGCCTTAGTATAAATAAAACTAGGTGAGTTGTCCACCCAAGGAGTTATGTCGCGATCAAGTTGTAAAATGTGCCAATGCCGTTTAATTACATTGTAAAGCAGCGAACTATCTGAGTTGATTCTCGTAATAAATTTAAGTTTCTGAGAATGGGTAGTCTCATGCCTTATTTTTGGAGTAAGTAGATCGCATCTCTTCATAGCCCGTGCATCAGATTCTGCTTTTATTACAGAGCGTACGTCATAACCTCTGGCTATAAACCTGTTGCGTATCAATGAACACTCCTGGTCGAAGTCTTTCCGTAACAGACAATTGCGTCTTGCCCGAATGAATTCGCCTTTGGGTATGTTAGAGATTACAGTTTTCCTGTGGCAACTGGTAGCATGCAGAATTGCATTTACAGACGTAGTTTTTCTAAAAGTTTTGGTTACAAACTGATTATCAGAGATACTGATAGTAAGATCTAAGAAATTTATGCTTGTGGGGCTGTATGTTTGTGTAAACTGGATGCCCCAGTTGTTAGAGTTTAGATAGCCAACAAAATTATTGAGGTGCTCAATCGAACCATTCCAAACCAAAAGTACATCATCAATATAACGTTTCCACATATGAATATGTGGCGTAAAGTGATGGTTAGAAAAAACAAATTGTTGCTCAAAATTGTGCATGAAAATGTTAGCTAATGCAGGGGCATAACCTGCCCCCATAGCAACTCCAATCAACTGTCTGTAATACGTGTTGTTAAAAAGAAATACATTATTAGTAAGGGCAACAGATAATAGGTCCTTAATCATTTCGATATGTTCAAAAAATGAAGCAGAATAGCCACGGAAAATAAAATCAATACTGCTAATTGATAACTGATGATTGATAGATGTATAAAGCGCTTTTACATCCTGGTTTTACAGCTATGTTTTTGGCCAGTCTCCTGCTGGTTCCTTTTCTCCTGGTTCCTCTTCCTGCCTTCCTTCTGCTTCCAGCTACCAGGGCTCCTTCCTGTCCTGTTCCTCTCCCCCTGGCTCGCCTTACCTTCCCAGTCCATCCGTCCTCTTGGTTGAGAGGATTGCTTCTGCCTTTCTCCTGTCTCCCTCCTCTTCTTGTGGTCTCCTACTGTATCCAGCCTCAACCTGCCTTCTTCTACTGCTGCTGACTACCACCAGTCTGTAATCTCAGCTGGACTCCTTCGAATGGATTGTGTCCTCCCACGTATTACTCATGTATGATCTTTCCAATATCCAGCTTCAGCAAAAAGTTTCGGCAGAGGGCACTGTGCGTCGATGTGGTCGACTTTATGTCCCTCGAGTGCCTCAGTCTCGAGGATGATGTCATTGAAGATATATATGGAATGCACTGCGCCCGTTGGTTTCAGTTCTGTTTTTCTGAGTAAGCTTTTGCTTCGTGAACTATGGCACACTTCATTTATTACTCCGAGATTGTGAATAATGTCTTCGGCTCCGACAACCCCGAAGCCCGGGTTTAAGAAATAAGACTGCAACGCTAAAATGTTGCTGACAGACCCATTTTGGGTATGCTTGTGGTATCTTGGTGTGGAGCACAAGACCTCGACCTGTCAGAAGTGTCAATAGATCACCCGAAAAGCTCTGAAGGAGCATAAAGGGAATATGGAAGTAGGTAGACTCCCCAAGAAATCCCCTTCAACTACCCCATCGAAAAAACATTCCTCCGACAAAGCGAGAGAAGACTCTCCTCAACGGAAGAAGACTAAAAGGTCCAGGTCACGGAGTGGCTCTCACCACTCCTGATCGAGAAAAGGTATCATAAATTGCCTACTTTGTCTTCCTCGTCTCCGACTCTTCTCCAGAGAGCAGTATATCTTGCCCTACTAAGGCCTCTAACCAGGATGAATGGGAATATTTCAGGCAGAAAATGCTAAACATTTTCGAGAGTTGGAATCCCTCGAAGAAAGTAGGCCATGCTCCTACCGCGCCTTCTGAAGCCAGTAAGGAAAGGGCTCGAGCCAAGTCCTGCGCGCCCTCGAGCCAGGCGAAGGCCAGAAGCTCAACGAATGCCGTCGAGGTCCCGACACAATGAAAAGTAATTGAAAAATCCGTTGAGCCATCATAATCCGTGATGGACAAAGTCCACGGAACAAGTCAAAGTCATTGGCGCTGTTGACGCATCAGGGCCATCAACGCCCAAGATGTCTTTGTCGAAGACATTGACTCAAAAATCAAATTTGGTGACAACTCCATTGGCATCTGGCTCGAAGCCACCAACACCTTTACCAGTAATTCAAAAATCGTTTACACCGGTCATGCATGCTGGACATATTACCTCTGGACCTGGAACGACATATTCACGCAGAACGAGTTATGCTCATAGAACTGCTAGACCGTTCTATTCTAAATGGAGATTGTTTGATGCACTGCCGGGAAAACGACGTCTGCATTATTCACGTCGTTAAATTCACGTGATTCAGGTTAGTCATGTGTGTTATGGCAGTACGTTCATAAGCAGCGTGGATACGTCGCTCGCTGCTTCTGATTGAACCAATATGGCGTTTGGTAGCTGAAACCCTTGATCTGCGTCCTCGCATTTTCTTCGGTTACTTCCTTGGCTTCTTAGGCGTGTTTTCTTCCACACGCGAATTCCTGGAGCTGCTGTCTGGAAGTCAAAGGTTGGCCGCACTGTCTGCATACTCTTCAGTTGCGTGTATTCTGATACGTGGGTTCCTGATTTATTCGCATGCTGCTTTCCTGACTATGTGAAGTTGGTCGCGTGTAAATCCCACGCGGACGCTGTTTCCAAGCGTGCCTGTCCTGGGCTGCGTGTACTTTGTTCGCGGGTAATACACACGTGGACTCTGGAACTCTTCAGGTACGGCTGCCCTGACTGCGTGCACTTCTGTTTGCGTATTGCACGCGGTCTACTCTTTACACGCTGCGGTCCTAGTTGCGTGTTCTTGTGTTGCGTGTGAATCCTCCCGCTTGCAAGAGTAGCTGTCCCGGCTGCGTGAACTCTGTCGCGTGTAAACCTGCACGCGGACTTTTGAACTCTGTTGAAACGTGTAATTCCACACGCATACTATTCTTTGCTTTGGAGTGAAACCCTGGCACCTGTGGTGAGATAACAGGTGGACTCATTTTATCATATTTCTGTTTCTACGTGGGAAAGGAAGTATTTCTTTTGAAGGTGATTGTGCACAGTACTTTGGACGCTATCCTGTGGTGCACCAACCCGGTATCTAGCGTGAGCCTCGTGCCGTTTGGGATAAGTCTCCCTTACTAACCTTCCCTTCCTTTTCGTTGTTTCAACTCCTGGATTTCTTCAGAGACTTTGGTGGAGACTTCAATTCTAAGCCTACAGGTCAGTGTTGTTAATTAGTGTTATTGCTGTTCTATAGTTAGTTGAATTGGGACAGTTTCTCATGATACCTTATTTATCCTAGGCTGACTTCCTATAAAGCTCCCACGCCCTTTCCAGCAATCCCTCTCTCTGCCTGCTTCATCGGTCAGAGAGTGGTATAATTTGGAAGGTCTAATTTGACTTCACTACTATCAAGTCGTGTGAATAAGGATCCGGAAGAGCCCTACCAATTGTATCCTTTTTGGTTACTGTATCCTTTTCAGAGGATACCTTGGTGATTTATGACAACACCATTGCCTAGAAAGGATTTTTTTTTATCTCTCATGTGGCATTTAATGACCAGAGTAACTGATTTAGGATGACTTCATAGATATCCTATACCAAACATTCCCCAAAGGGATCCAATCCTACCTTTTCATGTTGCACTACAAAAGAGAGTAAGTACAAACTGGGAGGCCCCTGAATCAAGCCCAGCAGTCAATAAAAATGTGACAAATATAGGCCGTCAAGTAGTGACCCCAGCTACTTGTCTAAGTATCCATCCTACCCCAGAAAGCCTGGTGGTGCACCCCGAAGGGGAAGGAAGAGACAGCTTCTTGGCCATTGTAAAAGATGGCAAAGAGGCCATGTGTGAATCCCTACAGTCGGTTTTGGATTCTGCTGACAGTATCAGCAGAGACATGGCGGCAAGCACCGCGATAGGCAGGTTTGCATGGTTAAGGAAGTCTGGATTTGCACCGGACGTGCAGTCTAGACTCCTTAATATGCCTTTTAACAGGTCTCATCTTTTTTGGCAGCAAAGCTGCCGAAAGCCTTGAGAAGCTGCAGACCTCAAAGGCAGCTGCCAAGTCTCTGAGTGCCGCTATTAGGCAGCCTCAGCCCTTTCACCCCAGTGGAACTTTTTGGAGGGGTAGATCCTTTTGCTACTACTTGTATGGAAGATCAAGAGGAATGGCTTGTCAAAGAGGCCAAAGAAGATTTGCTTGTGGTGGACAAGGGAGAGGTGCAAAGCACGCCGAAGCAGCAGCAGCTTTACCATCAGCCGCTGCTTCAGCCACCTCAAAACCTCTCTGAGGTCTTGACTCAAAACACCCCTGTGGGAGGCAGACTGTCTCAGCATCTGAAAGAATGGCGGGGTATTACTTCAGATGCTTGAGCCCAAGGGTATTGCCTCCCCTTCATTCGGGGACCTCAGAATCTTCCACTGGGAAGCCATTGGTTAAAGGTTCCAGAGCTGTTTCTTTTGCAGGAAATTTTTAGCCTGCTAGAGAAAGGTGCTATAGAGCCAGTACCTGTAACAGAGAGGGACAAAGGATGGTTTTCTCCATATTTCCTAATCCCCAAGAAGGACGGAGGACTGAGACCCATCTTGTACTTGAGATACTTGAACAAGCTCCTTAGGAAAGACACGTTCAGGATGGTCACACTTTCTCAGATCCTTCAGGCCCTCCAACTCCAGGATTGGATGGTGTCATTGGACCTTCAGGTTGCTTATTTTCATGACCCAATCCATCTCAAGCACAGAAAGTACCTGAGGTTCACCGTTGGTGGTTCTCTATCCGCTTCGAGTTCTGCCATTCGGACTGACCTCCGCTCAAATGTTTTCACCAAACTGATGGCGGTGGTGGCAGCGAGTCTCAGTAGAGGGGGGATTCACGTCTACCTGGATGATTGGCTGATCAGGGCGCATTCTCCCAAACAAGTCCTGGTTCATCTCAGCGTGACCTGCCACTCTCTCCACAGACTGGGCTTCTCGCTCAATTACAAGAAGTCCCATATGATGCCATCTCAAAAGCTCCCATTCATTGGGGCTGTACTGGTTACATCCTTGGGAAAGACCTCACCACCTGAGGTGAGGGATCAAGACATTATGCAGATGGTCACCAAATTTCAGAATGCCCAATGTCTGCCGCCCTTTTGCTCGGCCACATGCATCCTGTATTTTCCTGGTGCCAGAGAATGAGATCCCCCTCAAGGGGCTCTCAGGACACAGTGGTCTCAATTCGCAGCAACATGTCTTACTTAAGGTTCCAAACAGGGTATCACAGGATCTCCTGTGGTGGGCCAGCGAGGACAACGTTCTGAAGGGAGAAACTTTTTGGCAACCATGGCCGGAGATAATGGTAGTGACGGATGCCTCCCTCACAGTTTGGGGAGCCAACAATCTGACAATTTGCAGTCGTTGGTCTCCATCGAAGTCCAAACTACACATCAATCTTTTGGAGCTGAAAGCAATCAGACTTGCGCTGAAGGCTTTTTTGCCCTCAGTACAGGGAAGGAATGTCCTGATAATGACAGACAATACAGTGGCCATGTACTAAATCACCAAGAGAGGAGGTGTAAGGTCACTTCCACTGTGTAGAGAGACAATGCAGCTCTGGTTCTGGGCAATACAAGAAGGAATCTCTCTATCGACAGTTCACCTAGCCAGAGAGGAGAACATGCCGGCAGGCGCTGTGAGCAGACAGAGCAGTCTCCCACGAGTGGGAACTAGCTCAGGAAGTCCTTCAAGAGATCTTCACCTTTTGGGGAACCCCTCAAGTGGATCTGTTTGTGACCAGTGTAAACCGGAAATATGAACTGTACTGCTCCAGGGAATTTCCTCCAAGAAGAGCTCTAGGGGACGTGTTCATAGTGGGCTGGGAGTTAACATCTTTGTACGCATCTCCTCCTGTCCCCGTCATTCCTCACGTGATCAGGAGGTTGAGGAAATCCATGATCTTAATTGCCCCGGATTGGGCAAGGAGGATGTGGTACCCGGATCTTCTGGACATATGCTCTCCAATATGTCTTCCACAAAGAGGACCTTCTCTCGCGAGAGGAGGGTCGGGTTCTCTATCCAGAGGTCAAGACACTCGGCCTTCATGCATGGTTTCTGAGAGGCTGAGGTACAAGGATTGGGACCTCCCGGATGATGTAATGGTGATTTTGCTTTCGGCCAGAAGCTAAGTCTTTGTACCGCTGTCGTTGGAACACATTCTGCAGCTGGTGCAGGGATAAGAATGTGGATCCTTTTCTATGCAAAACACTGAAGGTGTTGTCTTTTCTGCTGCATTTGGCCAATCGGGGGCTCCAGTTGGAACCATTCAAGCTTATTTAGCTGTGCTTACCATCTTCAAGCGCTCGTCTGAGGAAACATATTTTAAAATAACTTTGGTGATAGAATTTCTAAAGGGGCTCACTAACGTGTTTCCCTCCAGTCCCTGTTCAGGTTGTTTGGGACCTTAATCTTGTTTTGAAGTTTCTCATGTGTGCCATTTGAACCACTCCATTCTTGACCCTTCAGACTATCATTCAAAACCATCTTGTTAGTAGCATTAACATCAGCCCGTAGGGTGAGTGAGTTGCAGGCACTATCTTCTAAACCACCTTTTGGAATGAAAAAGTCGTCCTTAAAGTCAAACCTTCATTCCTACCTAAGATTATATCAGATTTTCATCTGGGACACAAGTTAGTATTACACACCTTTTTACCCCTCACCTCATCCTGGCAAGGAAGAGGAAAGGTTACACAGACTTGACCCAAGAAGGGCACTGAATTTCTACATTTCAAGGTTGTCGGTTTCGTCTAGATGACCAACTGTTAATAGGATACACTGGTCATAGACTGGGACAGGCTGTAACTAAACAAACCTTGTCCAGATGGATTATTTTAGCTACTACTGAATGCTATAGAATGGCCTCAGAAATATCCCCAGAAGGCTTGAGAGCCCATTCCACTAGTGTTATGGCAGCTACTTCCGCTCTGCAAAGAGGTGTTCTAATAAAAAATATTTGTGAGACAGCCACTTCGTCTACCATTCCCACTTTTACAAAGCATTACTGACTTGATTCCACCTTAAATCAGGATGGAAGCTTTGGGAAAGCAGTCCTTTATTCGATTCATAACAACCCTTGATAATAACAAAATTCTTACTTACGAATACTGCTTTGGGAGTCTATCATAGATGAGAATACGTGGGAGGACACAATCCATTTGAAGAACACGTTACTTACCCCTGGTAACTTTCTTTTGACTGGATGGCCCTCCCACGTATTCCTCATCGCCCCTCGCAGCCTACCTCACAGTATAAATTTGATATTATTGCAGTGTACGCTCCTTCAGAGTTTGCTATAGTCTAAACCACATTAATGCAGGTAGTTCTACTGTAAGAAAGACACAAGAAAACAGAACTGAACCCAACGTGTGCTGCGCGTTCCATATATACCTTTGGATGCTATCATCCTCGAGACAGAGGCCCTCAAGGGACATCGATGCACAGCGCCCTCTGCTGAAAAGAAAATTCCGAAGCAGCTGGAGACAGATTTTCGAGATATCGTAAGATGAGGAATATGTGGGAGGAACACCCAGTCAAAAGAAAATTACCAGGGGGAAGTAACGTGTTTGTCTGTCATTCTGCATCCAGCGGCCTAAAATCTCCTTCTCTTTCAGTACCGTCCATTGTCCCTGCACCACGATAATCTGAGGAGGTGGATCCGTGGTATGGACAGTCTTCCCAGATAGAACCCAAGAAGCTTCACCTCTTGGGGCCTGTCAGGGTTGACCCTCAGTAATACATAGACACCATAGAGAAACACAGCCAGATCTGAGGTCTCGAAGCAGCAAGACTGAGGAATACAGGTGTTCAGCATAGGAGAGGCGCATACCTTGACAACTATCCGCAACTGTTTATAATCTTCTTGGGTCTGACTTTCTGCCCTTCAAGATACTTACTGGAAGCATACATGGCAGAAATGGTGAAAAGATCAGATGCACAGACCACAAATTTGAAACCATTTGGGGTCAAACATGCTATACCTTTGCCCCAATAAAAGACAAATCTGATACTAACAATGCTCTAAGCATCAAATACGTGATGAAAGAGTGGAACTCTATAAATGAACAAATGTAATTGACCAAAAACACTGACCTAATTGATCTGGATCTCAAAGATATTCAGCGATACCTGTGACAACACTGAAAAAGCCACAGAACACTTATCACTGGCTTGGAAAACAGAAGAGGGAACCAAAGAGGAATTTTTGGAAGGCTGGCTGCCAAAGATTACCCTAAATTTAAGCCTTGAAGATCTTGGAATAGAAAAAGAGCATACAGAATTCCTGCTACGATGGCCACAGAATGCATAATTTCCTAGGGCTGTTATTTGTAGACCTATTTCTTACCAATAAACACAAGCAAGCCTACCAGCTATGAAAATGTCCCCCTTGATGACCTTCGGTAAGCATAAAAGTTGTAATACTCAGTACTTCACACAAGAAACTGTCAACATTAGGAAAACATTCCTTTCTCTCGCTGTGAATAGTATCCATGAACATTTGGTACGGCTTCATAGGCCCTTCAAAATGGAAGATGACCTGAAGAAATGTCTACACGACTTAAAACAAAAAGATGATGGCTTGATTCAAGGTGTGAAGAGTCTTGGAAACATTCTAAGCTCAATTTCAGTTACTAATCGCCTTTTGTTCCTTCCGGCCAACTAGAGACCAATTCCTAACACCCGTTCGACCTACTCCCAGCTTTGCACTTTCACAGAAGCCAATCTCCTCCTCGATCCCTTCATGGAACTGAATCATCCCTAATGTCCGTATGGGATGACCTAAAGAAACACTCCAGACACAGAGGGCTGCGCTGCACTCCTACTTCTCGGCCTCTCTGCAGCCTTTGACGCTATCGACCATAGCAGCCTTATTGACAGGCTCCACTCCCTTGGCATAAGTGACATAGCAATAGGTCGGATCTCTTCATTCCTCACCAACAGACACCAAATCACCCACCTCCCTCCCTTCACCTTGTCCGCCCGCCCTGTCAATAACAGAGTCCTCAAGGCGCTTGCCCATCACTTCTCTTCAACCTCTACATAAGCCCACTTCCCGCACTTTTCCACTCACACAACCTCACCTGCTACAACTACGCAGACAGCACACAAATCATCTTTAAGATCCCCAAGTCCATCTCCACCCCCCACCCTGACCTTGTATCCTGCCTCACTGACATTGATATTTGGCTGACAGTCAACCACCTGCTCCCCAAACCCGGAAAAACAGAAATTGGGCTCTGTGGAAAGACAGCTCTCTTCCCCCAACCCATCCCCTGGCCTTCCTCACTACCCCCCCTCCTCCCTTGCTGCATCCACCGCAGTTAAAAACCTGGGTTGTACCATGGACACTGACCTGACACACTCACACCAGATTAATACTGTCTTAATCCTGGTACCTACACTTCCGCGTCTTCCCTTACCTCTCCTACCCCCCACAGAGTCACTGCAATCTTGTCCATTGTCCTCTCCTGCTTAGACTATGCCAACTCCTTCTACCTGGGTACTCCTGCTTATCAATTCAGAAAGCTCCAAAGGGTCCAGAACTCTGCAGCTAGGCTCCTTCATGCCCTCAGCCCCAGGGAGCACATCATCTGCGCCCTCCGTGTCCTCCACTAGCTCCCAGTCGGTCGACGTGCTGCCTTCAATGCCATGCGCATCACTCACGCTGCCCTCCACAAGACAGGCCCAGAATGCCTTCAACAGAAAATCACCCTCTACAAACCCAACAGAAACCTGCATTCAAGCACAGCGATCCTCTTGGTGATCGTCTCCTTTAAATCATCCAGAATAGGAGGATCCGCCTTTAAGCCCCCACCATCTGGAATTCAATGCCACTTAACTTCCGACGCATAGAGGACCACTTGGCAGTCAGAAGGGCTCTCAAGACATGGCTATTCCACGTTGCACCCTGACAAACCTTGCCCTCTTGAGCTAGTCAACACCCTCGGCAGGCCGGGGCAGCAGTGAACTTCCATGCATTCACCGAATGACAGTAAGAATAATCTAACCATCTCCAGCAGAAGAAAGGAGAGAGTCATTGATGCATCTTCGAATCCAAGAAACAAGCAACAGCAGGTAGGTACGTATTGCACTCCATGCTTATGGGAGATAGCCAAAAGCAAGGCCACTCACCGCACACATCTGCAACACTCCATTTCAAACAGTATATTGCACAACACCTTTGTCATTAGATTCCAGCTATCCCCCAAGACAAGAAATGTACTACTCGTGCACTCTCTCGTCAACTTCAAAGCACCCATACACTTGCCAGCTTGATATGGGTAGCTCGTAGGGACCTGGCCACCCCTACCCAACTTCTGTTTGGCTAAAATGCACACACTCTTTCTAAACACCTCTGACAAATTTCCCATACCTAAATTTCAGTTCCCAGAGGGCGTTCAAAACTACAATGCATTAGGACCATACCAATGATGAAAGCTGCTATACAAATGACAGGTACTACTACTATCTGGTAGGATTCAGTCCTAATCTTGCTGATATACCCCAAATATTCAGTACACTCCTTCAACATAATATAAACTGTTAATCGCACTAAGTATTACATTGCAATAGATTTAGTTACAGTTCTTACTTGATCTGAATTCACAAATTGGTATAAAGACCATCATTCATCTCTCCAGTCAATGAGAGGTTAAAGAGTATGTATTTCTGTGACATCTGCTTCACATTTGTATTTTTGTCCAGCATCGTCTTATCTAACTTGACTTGGTTCTGTTGAGCATATTAGCAAGACAGAGATTTCCAAATGTTAACACACAAACTGATAACCCACTCTTGCACACATTACAATACACAGTCATGCATCAACTTAGATTATTATATACCAAGGCATAAAATAAGCAGTGTTGCATGGAAATTTGCTATGCAATTCTGTAGGTTTGCTAATCAAATGGACACTTGTGCAGCAAAGTTAGCTATTTAAGTTGACCTCTTCAATGAATGCACAGCTCACTCTGCATTCCTCTCTTGACCATGGTGCTCTCTTCACCCTATTTTCTCTGTTCACTTCAAGTGCTAATGGAGAGAAAGTGCAGCAGTAATCATCTCCTCCACTCAAGTGCGAAAGGCATGTGTGGGAGTGCTAGGCAAGAATTTCTTTTTTTTTCCTCAAATAATTGCAAACCAGAAGTAATCGGGATGATACATTTATTAACCTTTCTGTATCCTGTCCGGCAAAGACCCGTATGTGTGTTACGCTCACCTGGCTCCCACAGGGGCGTCGATTGGACCCGGACAGCTGCGACCTCCTCCAACGTGAAGCGTAGTGCAGAGATGACAGACTGGACTGGACCGCCTAATCTTGTCTGCTTGACCCGTAGAAGTATTCTCCTGCAAGTGGAGAAAGGGATTTAGCCACTCGTGGATTTTAGTAATGGCGCCCCACTGTTCTCCCCACTAATCACCACCGATATTCACTTTCAATAGGCTCACCTTATGTTTGTAAATGATGAGCTCTCCATCCTGCGTGAAATGCAGGGGCGCATAGATACCAGTTACTTCACTGGTTTGAAGGCGTTGGAAGAGTTCCAGATGAATATTGACTCCGAGGTTCCAGGCGAGAACCCGTAAGTATAAAGTTCAAAAGAGTTCAATATGTCCGATGTTCACTCTTGTACATTCCTTTCTTGTGTTGCAGCTGGGTCCAAGGGAAGATTGTCTTGTGGCAGCTGATGGTGTTCAGGTAAGAGTCTGTATTACCCAACACTGTCCGGCAAAAGATGGGTGTGTTTAAATTGCTGGTTTCTCTCTCCTTACAGGTGCGGCGTAAGAAGTTGCGGTTTGTTAGAGAATAATGCCTCCAGTTGTTAATCAGGTAAGTCTATGGTGGAGAGGTTGTATTTGTTGGCTCTCTCGGCTCACCTTATGTTTCTTTTGTCCCCTAGATGGTGGAATTCGGCAGAGAAATGATGGAGGCTGCGCCGGATCGAAAAATGCTGTGAGGACTGGTGAGTATGGCGCGCGATGCGACGCGTGTAGAATAATGTTCTGTTTTCTAACCTTTCCTTCTTCTTTCTTCTATTGCTAGGAGCTCTGGATTCGAGACGGGCGTGGCTGAAGACTGGATGCTGACTGCAGGCATGGTGAGCGTTACGCTGCTGGATGCAGAATAACGCGAAGCATGTGCTGCTGTTCGGGCGTGGTTTAAATAGCCTCCAAAGTAGTTCCAGGTAAGAAGTCCCTAGAACCACACCCGAGTAAAAATTAGTCCCTGTAGTAAAATAGTCCCATCCAAGCCTCATGTTGGCTTGGATTCATGTGAAGCATGGTCTGCAAGTCTATGAGCCTGGCGCCAGGACTGATTTCTATTATGAGCCTGGCGCCTAAGGTGCCAGGACTGAACCCAGACAGCCCCCAGCCGGGGCTGCTGGAGTTTTATTAAATATCTGGATGCCTGCTCCCGGGGCTGATGGGCTTGATCCGGATGCCCGGGGGTAGGCATCATGATAATGTGTCAACTTTATATTTATGGAAATAGTCATACAAAATTCCATTGCCTAAAATGTAAGTTGTTACATAATGCATAATTACAGTATTGATACTGTAACGCACTGCATCATCTCCATGCGTTACAGTAAAGTTTAGGTTAGTGAATCTAAATTTCATAGTGTCCACTATATTTCATTTTGTTGGGAAGGATGCATCATATTGACAAGTGAACATGTTTGAAAATGTACATTATGAAATGCTTTTGATGGCAAACCTAGCTCTGTAACCTGCAGGTTGCATACATCTTGCAACTGGTGCTCAACCCATGAGCAAACCCATATCGCTTGAAATTCTGTATTATCACTCTGTTGCTTTATACCGGGTACCCTGAAAATGAGATGACCACAAACTACAATATTCCTATGGCTGCTAGACAATCCACTCTGCTTAGTCCCTTTCTTACCTCTTACATAATGAATACACAAAGCAAACTAGATGGTTACGCAAAGTAATGATCAATAGTTCCATCCAGTCTGTACATCTACAGATCTACTGCAATACCAATCACTGTAGTTGGCCTCCAGAGTATGCTTTGCTTTATGGTTGTATTCAATATTACCACCTGCAGGACAAAGCTGGCCAAACTGTTTTCAGAGCCTTTTTTATCATATCTATTTATTTGTGTCCATTCATGCAGCTAACCTTTTATAATGCCCACTCACATAGTCAAGTAGATTTTATAAAGGGCGAGTAGAAATTGCAAGAGATGTTTGAAACTTTTATTTAACATCTACTTTGCAGAAAAATGTCAAATAAAAGTGTCACTGTGCATGGCCGACCTCTGGGTGGCAGCAGTGTGCCAAACATAAAGTGAGTTTGTAGGGACATGCACCATTTTAAAGAAATAAAATTTTACATTTGTTGTCCTCTGTTGCTATGGGTCGAATGCATTTCTCTTAGGTTGAATAGGTAAACTAAGTTACGCGACCTGCAGGTCTAGTTGAAGTTTAAAGAATTTGCAAGGCCCGACTCCTCCCACTAATGTCTTATTTCAGTGGTATGCAAAACTGCTGTATTGTTGCTCATTTTGCGTCTTGGGTACAAATAACGTCAGGTGACATTAACAATATTAATAGAAAATTGTTAATCAAATGAGCCTGTTTGCTAATCAAAAATAATTTAAGTAGCAAACTCTTCTAATCAATTTTTAAAAACTAATTTATGCCTTGTATACATTAGTGTACAGTATATTTGTTTACAATTAATACATAGGAAGGGGGCTGTTGCATGCGAGACTGGATGGTCGCCTCTGTGTGAGCTATGTTGGCGTACAGAGTCCACTGGCAAAATTTGGCACTTAATGGGCAAGGCTTGCCACGAAATCGACCCACGAGAGAAATGAGGGGGGCTGGCACACCCTGAAGCGGACAGAGGGCAGCTACAACGGCAGAGGAGGCCTCCTGTGTGGGCGGGCTTAACGACTGATCTCAGGCGCTTGAGAAGCGACAGAGGAGGCCCGGTGCAGAATCCAAGCACAAGAGAGAGGGGCTCCTAAGCGGTGCACCGCCTCACAAGCAATTGCTGGAGCGTGCAGTGTCTGCGTCCCCCACCTCATATCGAGTCAGGGGACAAGCCAGCAACTACGAAGGAGTTGAGTGGACTGGGGGGCGGGGGGTACACTGTTGTGGCCCAGTGCAATATATGATGCATGACAAGCACTGTGTAACCCCCAGGACCCTCCCTGCCCGGCGGGCCAACTTGGAACTGAACTCGGTATTCACTCCGAAACCGAGCTGGCTGCTGCGCCACACGTGAAACCAGCGGTTGAGGCTCTGATCCCTGCGAGCGTGCAGAACCACGGGGCTGTACTTGAAGAGTGCAGCCGTCACTCACTGCAAAGGCACAATAGGCCCCACACCAGGGGGGGGGGGGCGTTTGGCAGGCGGCCGGTAAGCAAACAGACTCTCTGGAACTATAGAATACTCTGCGCTCGAACTATTGGGCACTGTGATATACACCTCTGTACTACCAATATTGGCCCACCGACACTGCAGTACCAGCCTGAGGGACCAAGGCATATCACAAGAAGTGGTCGAAGTGAGCGGGAGCGGTGCTCTTCTACTTGTTTAAATTGTTTTACTGCTCCTATACTTTTATTTTAAAATGAAACCATTCCGGGATGGTTTTGTGTTCTAATAAAAGTGTAGGAAGAAGTTGAAACTTGCACTTTCAGTGCACTACACTGAACATTCCCTTAAACAGCAGGTGCATATGTTTGAGGGTTTGTATTGTGTGTCGGAGGGGCATGGTGATGTGGTTTGTGGGGAGTGGGTGCAGGCCAACAGGGAACATAGTTCCACGACCTCTTTTCGTACACTTCGACCACTGATCACAAGCCGGGTGTGATAATTGCGTGCCCCCAGGCACCCCGGAGTGGCTGAAACTACGAAAGGTGACAACGGCGGCCTGGATTATGTGGCACCCAAATGCAGGTAGGCGCCTGAGTGCTTACACGTTACGAACTTCCCTGAAAGGGGTGGATCCACATAGATCTCACAAGCGAATACCTCGAGGACCTCCCCCCCCCCCCCCTGTATTGATACGGGTCAGATAAACAGCTATATCAGTGGCCCATGGTATAAACCGTGAACACAGGCTGTGGAGAGGAGGAACGTGCTGTGAGCCCGCGCAAGGCCTGGGAAGGGAAGGCGTGCCACAACCTGTGGGCACCCCATAGAATTCCTTTCTGTGCTCTCGCCCCAGGGCTGATGTGAGATAACTGGATATCTAACTCCGTGGCCCAAGGCATGGGCAATGACCACGCACCGAGGAGAGGGGGAACGTCCTGTGGATTAACTCTAGGCCTCAGAGAAGGAGGCGGGCCGTGTTACATGCACCACAGCGATTTCAGTTACATCCTTTGGGAAAATCAGGAGATGAAACCCGGTGGCACGGATACATTTGGCTGTCAGAAGTACCATGAACAGGGCAGGGCTCCCATGCTAGGCCGACTCCTGCTCATCCTCTCTAATCGAGTCAGCAGTCATCTATTTCTGGAGGTGGACTTGGCTCCTGCGCAGAATTGACATGAAAACCCAGTAAGAATGGCAGCCCCGCTTGGTCCCCTTGCACCCACAGTCTGAGAGGGGGATACACTCTGATCTACTGCCTCGAACTGTCAGACACAATACTTAACGTAATGTCATCACTGGGGTGGGGGGGTCTGGGTGCCAGGACTCCGATAGTGGCCCATGGATCATTACGCAATTGTGCCTGCAATCTGGACACAACCTCTGTGCATAAGTGGGCTGACAAGGTGAGGAACTACTACCGGACGAGGAAAACACCCTGAACCCACCAACATCAAGTTACCAGAAGGTGCAGTATAATGCCTAAAGGAGCACCATCTAAAAAGAGCAGAACAATGGACAAATTTACTAATCCAACTGCTAAACTGATAGATGTCGGAGAGGGACGAGTGGGCAGGAACTTCTAGCTGTAACCCCACTGTCACCACCTACAGACCTACAAGGAGTGGTAACCATTATGCAGCAAGGATTTGCTTCTATCAACGACAAACTGGATGGTATTACCATCGGTGTAACCACGATCCGTGCCCAGTTGGAAAAAGCCATGCAACGCATCACAGAAACGGAAACACGGATTAGCACGGCGGAGGATGTGATAGAGACATTGCAGAGCACAGTGACAACCATGGCAAAAGACCTAGGCGCCATCAAGATGAAATGCGAAGACCTTGAAGTGAGGTTGCGTCATAATAATATCTGCATCATAGAGGTGCCTAAAGATGCCCTCAAGGGCCCCATGCAACTGGCTGTAGAAGGCCTATTGAAGGACCTGTTGGGGGACCTGGGCTGGTCTTAAATGTTTGTTGTGCAACGGCTGCACAGAGCTCTAGTGGCAAAACCTAGGCCTGGAGCGTTCCCCCCGGATGATAATAGCACGGCTAATGAATTACAGAGACGGGGACATGGTCTTGAAAGCAGCAAGGGAAAAGCCAGATTTGAGGATGGGATGCAGTGTAATTCGCATCTTCCCGGACTACACACTGGCGGTACAGCAGGAGAGGCAAACTTTTGTCAGGGTTAAGAAGTTACTGAGAGAGCGCAAAATACCCTATGCTATGCTATACCCAGCCAAGCTGCTCATGCAGTTCAAAAACAAAACGTACTTCTTCACATTTCCGGGGGGAAGCAACGTCGTTTGTGGAAGCTAACATTCCCCTGCCAGATAGGCACCCGCCCGAAGACTAGGAATGATTGTAAGGAAGTTGTGCTAGATACCAGCGGAGGTATCGTGTGTGCAGTGTTCTGACCCTGCTGGTATATAAGACAGTTATGAGTGTGCCCTTGGTACTGCTGGCACTCCTTATACTGGGGTGAAGTGTGTAAAGCACTGGATGAGATGGTGGACCAGCCGGTCAAGTGGGAACATACGTCATGGATATTGGGTTATGTGCATAAAATGAACATATCACAACGTAAACTTAGATGTATAATATTGTAACCTGTGCAAACTAAATTAAAAGAATTTTTAAAAAAAGAATTACTACATAGGATGTATTGTTGTTGATGCACATTCTTATCACCTTATGTTATGCCTTATTTTGGAGTCTGACTACATTAACTGAGTATAACATGGCATATCTGCCAGGCGAGTAACCATGAACAATTTGCACATCAACACCAGCCCTACAAACATCTCATTAATGGTAGGCATGACTAAACTGTCTCTTGTTCTTACCTCCCACACCATTGTTATAGTTTGTGTCTTGACATTATTGCAAGATAATTCTCAACCATATCCAATGATTAGCAGACTACATACTTCAGTTTTTGTCGAGTCTGATCTTTAGGATTCACACACCACATTGCTACAATCAAGTTATGCATGTCTGATAAGCTTCAGTCAATATTCTTGACTTTTCCCACCAACATGAAACCAAACGAGGTAAACTCATTGAAGCCCTGTTTCTTTATAATTTGCATTCTGATGTGCAGACATATGGGACGTACTAATGATGACTGAGGCAGCTGGACATCCCCATGCATCCGCCTCTTACCAGCAGGGTCTCATGGGGGGCAGTTTGTGGGATTTTGCATTCCTTTTTTCACTTCCTGTTTTTTCTTACTTTTCTCCTTTCTCTACTCTTCATTTAAACAACACGATGTATCTTTCATTGGTCAAAATAAGGCAATACACATACTCTGCTGGATACTTTGGCTTAGCTAGAAAGAATGACAGTTTGGGAATATTGGTCAACCCTGGACTACCCTACACACAGAATTTATCATCAGGGTCTTAGCACAAAGTTGCCAATCTCAGCCCAGCGTTCTTCAGGCCATCCTGAATGATTTTGGAGATAAAAATCTTATACCTTAATGTTAAAGGGATGAATCATCCTATCAAATGTAAAGAGATAATCTTGAATATTTTTACAGCCTCAGGGGAGACTTCAAGAAAACAAGGCGAAAGACAAGCCTTTAAGTTGTGCACTGGTTAGGTTGGGGAAATACTGTACTCCAACCTAGCTGAAAAGTGCAATAGTGTCCTTACCTCCCAAAAAATGGACTATATAAATTCAGTCTTGGGTCTCCCACTCCAAATGTGGATTTTAGCCCTCCTCACGTGGGGTTCAGAAAACACATTTATTTATTACGAATTTTTGTACCATCGCGCCACATGCCCACCGACCTCAGGGCATGCAAACAATAAATAAAGACAAACAACCAAAACAAAACGATCAAAACAATGCGCGAAAAAAAAGCCAGAAGTCGGAACTCTGAGGTCGAGGGAGGGAAACCTTTAAACATCTGTTATGAACATCTCCCTTCCCACACAAGACCACTGTTTTGGAATTAAACTAAAAAGAAATTATTAGAAATATCACCCACTAATAAACTTATAATACCAGGGAATGTGTAACCTTACTAGATGCAGAAAGAACAACTTCAACACTAGCCAATATCTACAAAGCTTTAGGATCACATTCGACATTGTATTGGACAAGTCCTGGTTTGCCAGAGAACGCTGCACCATCTGAGAGTGCTATCTGCAAAATGAAGCTCCCTGGTCCTTCAACACCCTGGGCTGTACCTGCAAGTGTGGATGACACCTGGAGCATTGTGAATGGCTCCCAGAAGAACATGTGACACACTGTCTTCCTTATTCAGTCTCCCCCGGAATCCAGCCTGAGTATCTGCAGCCAAGGTTGAAAAGCAGAAAAGGGCAGCTCCCAGTTTGAGCCTGTAAGTGCTGGAAAGGGCCTTGGAACAGAACCCTTGCTCAACTCAGGACTTCACTGAGCCCGCCCTTTACCAAACCCCTGCTCCATGCATAGGGAGCATTCCACCAACGGACTATGCACTCACTGTGTAGCTTCTGTTACCTTGCAGAACCAATGAACATTGCTATTTTGGTCCGGTTAACTGTCTTTTTGTTACCTATAGCCCAATTCTATCCCAACTTCGAACATACACCTGCTTCTTCTCAACCAACCATCCACACCTTCACTTTGCACTCACCCACCGGATCTGATTAATGTGACAAACCTCGTGGGACACGCAAACTGCATATGTAGTGCTTTGAGGTCATGCGGGTTGCATTATTCACATTTATAGGGTACTTGGGGGCATCCGAGGTGGTTTGCAGGCAGGCTTTACGAGCATTGTCTTTGCTTTTTGACATTCACTTTATATTGAAAGTAATGGTACAGGTACATATACATAAATATCTCAGATCATGTGAATACAGTTACCCATTGCACCTTCATATCCTAAGTAATGACAAAACAACAAACCATTGCAGTAACAATTCTAATTCCAAAACCAATGTTGCTGTAAAATTATACCAGTCCCGTTCCTGTTTACAGTGTTAACAATTCACACGGTTCCAGTTTTATTTTACTGTAAAAAAACAAACAAATCTTGTAGTTTATGATGCACCCCTGAGTAATCATTCTTGCTTACAAAATTAATGAATGGGCCCCATTCTACGGGGTAATTGGGTATGTCATCCCTCAGAGCCACCTCAATTGTGCTCATTGCAGCCACGAACCAGATTTTCGCCCACCATTCCCGAATATCTGTTACATTGGGGGTTTTCCAGTTGTGGGCTACAACCACCCACGCTGACACCAACAAATGAGTCGTTAATTTTGAGGATTCTGCCCTTAATTTGTATTTTCCATCAAAATCCTCCTTCCCCAATAATATCACCAATTGGTCGGCCGGTTATTCAACTCTTTCCACTAAGACTGAATAAGGACACACAGCCACCAGATATGAAATAGTGCGTCCGGTTCACATCTGCATCTCCAACAGCTGGGGGAAGTCCTCTGATTTATTTTATGGAGGCGCTCCGGGGTGAGGCACTGTCTATACATTAATTTAAATCCATTCTCTTTGAGCTGCACACATCTGGATGACTTCCTGGCCCTCGTCCATATGTTATACCACAGTAAGTCTTCTATCTGGGATCCCAGGCTTTCCTCCCATTTGACCAAATAAGGTTTCAATCAGCTAGCATTAAGGGCTTTGTATAGCGCTGACCCTAACGTGCAGGGGAAATACCCACGAACAAATCCTCAACCTGTGGTTTCCCTTTTAGCTTGCCCTGCAACTTTACTATTGGCTAACCAGTGCAGAAGCTGAATGTAGCCGTGCTATCTGCATCACCAACCATAAACATCTGCTTACATTTGTCAAAGGTCAGGGATTTACCCCTTAAAATAGCTGGGCCAGGCTTTCAAGTCCACTTTCCTTCCGCCATACAAATCTCCCCGTCTGCCGACCTGGAAGGAATTCCAATGTATTCCATATGCGTGTAAGATGGGATGGAAAAGTGGTCGTTAAATGTGCTGCCCTGTCCCAGTATTCTAACGTCACCTTAGTAGGTGGGAACAATTCAGGCCCTCTTTCGTATTGTTGGTGACCTGCAGCCCCAGTCATGTAATGGTGTGCCTGTTACTGAGTATTCTATATCAATCCAGTGTTTTGGGGGCCTGCCCTGACCCTTTACTATCAAGGAGAGCGTCCAGTTGTGCAGTGTACAGATAACCTTTGGGTCATGGGACCTGAAATGCCTCCACTTGCCTTTGGTGCCATTAGTGTATGTCTAGAAACCCTCTGACCCTTTTTTAGCCCAAATGAACATAAAAATCTGGTTCTGTAAATCCCTCATCTTTTCTAGGATTAAAATGGGGGAGACCCTGAAAAATATACAGTAGCTTTGGTAACAAGGCAATTTTTACAGCTGCTACCCTTCCCTGCCATCAAATATTGGATTTCCCCCACCTTATCTGGTCTTTTTTCAACGTAGATATGAGTCCAGGGATAGTGTTGGAATATAACTAACTATATTTGTGTGTGAAGCCCTAAATAGTTCAGGCTTTTGGAGGTCCATTGAAATGAAAAAGCAGTCTTCAAGCTACTTACTGTTACCTGAAGCTCTGAGATGTTAACTATAATTGTTTTAGTAAAATTAATCTCAAATACTTATGCCCGGTGGAATGAATTTAACAATGAGACATTAATGGACAATGTGGCCTGGGAATCATGCATAAAGCAGAGGAGATCCTCTGCATTAAGTACAATCTTGTCTTGATAACCATCAATTTCTATTCCTTTAATGTCTGCCCATGAACGTACTCTACAAGCTAATGGTAGCATAGATAATGCGAATAAGAGAGGGGACAGTGGGCACTGTTGATGAGTACCAATTGTAAACACTAGTGTGTCATAGATCATAAGATTACATTTAATCCATGCAGTCTGGCAAACAAAGTTGGCCAACACCCTTTTTTAATAAAGATGGGTCCAAATCCAAACCCTTGGAATACTTCACAAAAATAAACCCAATCTATTCTGTTGAAAGCTTTCTCTGCGTCGACAGACAGTACTGCTAATTTCTGATTTCTTAATCTCGCCCATTCGATTACATCTATGGCTCTTGGAGTGTTGTCATGGGCCTTTTGACCCGGGATGACCCCTATTTGAGCTTTCTGAATAATTCCAGGGAGAATGCCTGCTAGGTTGTAAACCAGAATCGTGGAATAAATGTGGGCGTCGTATTTAAGTACTGCGATGGACCTATATGACGTGCTTTATGTGGCATCCTTGCCCGGTTTATGCAAGAGGGTCAGTAGAGACTCGCTCATTGTAGGAGTAAATGCTCTGGTTTCTATAAAGCTGTTAAAAACAGTGACCAAATGTAGGGTTGACTTCTCAGAAAACATCTTATAAAACAGAGACCCGAGAAACTGTCAGGACCTAGGGCTTTGCTATTAGGAAGAGAGCAAATAACCTGAGACACTTCTTTTGCGTTATCGGACCTTCCAACTTCTGTATATCTCAGGGATCAAAGGGAGATGCGCTGCCCGAATAAAGTCTCTCTGCGTGCTGTCTAAATCATCCGCCCCAAACAAATCTTATAATATTGTGTCGGAATGTCATTTTAGCTGGGTTCACTTTCATGCAAATGCATCCCATCATCTCTAAGCCTTAATATGGTGTTACTAGCTTGTTGTGCCTTCAGCTTGCATGCCAAAGTGTGCAATGCTTTGTTAGAAGCGCTAAAGTAAAATTGTTTAGTCTGAAGCATTTTGTTGGAAATATCAGTTTCCCATAGAGCCTCAGGTCAGCTCTTGCTATCTGTAGTTGTTTGTATGTCCTACTTGAACCATCCCTTTTGTATTGCATATCTAACCCTTCCACTCTCTTTTCTACTTCCAATCTTTGGGCCATTAGTAAGCGCTTCCTCGCAGAAGCTAAACTAATTAGTGTACCCCTCAATGTTGGCTTAAAGTCATTCCAAATTATCATGATCGGGATGTCCCCTACACCATTCTCCTGCAATTATAAGGTGATCCTTTCTGAAATGAAGGTGCTTTAAGCTGTCTCGGTTAGTAGGGCGTCATTTGCCTTCCATATAGTGGTTTTCCTGGTGTGTAAAGTCTGTGTCTATCTGAATTGTTATCGGGGCATGGTCCGAGACCACCACAAGTTCTATATTGGATGCCGCGATTGCCGGTAGCAGTGAACGAGAAACCAGGAAATAGTCTATCCTTGAAAAACTGCAATGAACATGTGAAAAATGCATGTAATCCCTCTTGTGCAGGTGTGAATATTTCAAGATGTCTGTAAGCTTTAAATCTACCATCGCCTGCTTAAGTGAAAACGATCCGGTAAAATCTGACTCCTATTGAGCCCAGATCTATCCATCCCTCCATTAAGTACAATGTTGAAATCCCCCCCACCCCATCCAATAATTAAATCCCCTTTCTGGAATTGGGCTATGCACACCCAGGCATAAAATTCCTCTACATTTTCATTTGGCCATATATTCAAAATAGAGTGAAGTCGTTCTCCCCTACCCAAATGTGAATGCCCAAAAACCTCAGCTAGTTATCCTTAACCTCCTCTAAATTCTGGAAATTCAAGGATTTATTGAGCAATATTGTGACTCCAGCCCTCTTATTTGGGGGTGATGCAAAGTATTGATGCGGGAACCATTTAGAGCATAGTCATAGCCAGTCCTCTCGTAAGAAAGGAGTGTCCTGAAGGAACCCTATATCTGCTTTTAAATCTATCAATTTAGCTAACATACTCTTTCGTTTTCTCTGGGAGTTGAGCCCCTGGATGTTCAGCGATACAATCTGAAGGTCCCCCATTTCCATTTTGTAGTGTCTACCCCTTTACCCCTACTGCTGATCGCTACCTGAAAAGATGTAAACTGGTGTTGTACTCCATCATATTTGAAGATGATTCTAAATGGGTAGCCCCATTGGTACTGGGCCACTTTACTTGACAGCAATGTTGTCAATGGCTTCATCTGGTGACGTCTCTGAATGGTTCCCTGGGCCAAGTCTTGTAACAGCGGAAGGGCACTGCCACAGAATGATATACCCTGCTACGATCTGGCCTTTTGCACTATCTGTTCTTTGGTCTTGGAAAAAATGTACCCATTGTGAGAAACCTGAGGAGTTTCTCCCCGGTTATTCCCAGGGATCCTTTGTTCAGGTGGCCAGGGGAGGGCCATTGCTCTTGAATCCCAACCCTGGGGGCGCACAAGTGAGGGAGGATGACCTGGGCAAAGGGTGCTTGGGGACTAGGGGAGACATGTCCTCGGGTGAGACATGGTATTCCTCCCGTTCCAATACCGTACCGACATCCCCTCAGTTGTCATGGGATATTGTAAACAGTATCCCATAATAACACAGTACCTTTCTGTAAAGAAAAGGTGAAACCATCAGGGAAAAGAAAGACCACCCCTAAAATCCGACATGAGTTTTACCCCACTTTCTTAAAACCCACTTTTCAACAACCCTACATTCAAACCCCTTTATCTGGTAAAAAATCCACAAACCTTTTTATCCTTTTCTTGTAGAACACCACAATTCCCATAATCCCATTCCCCTATTGAAATACACAAGGACTGGGAAGAGGTAGATGGGATTCATGAGGATTACCCAAAGGAATCAATGAGCAATGTATTCCTATGGGCAGTCTCCATGTTGTCCCAATAATGAGGTCAGGCAGAGTCAGGCAGTGAGGGACAACCACACACCTGACTCCAATCAACTCCAGCTGGTAGTATAAAAGCAGCTGCCAGAAACAGCATTGTGAGTGAGTCGGGGATGCTGAAAAGTGCCAGAGAGCAGGAGAACAACCTAGTGAGCTGCAGAGACCCTGGGAGACCTGGAGGAGAAGAAAACCGCCCACACACTGTCCGTGTTACCTGAGAGGAGACTGCAGTGTGGAGAGAGAGCTGAACCTCAAGCAGGCAAGACCAGGGAAATCTGAGGATTGCCTGGCGGTACCCACAGCAGAAATCCTTCTCTGGGGCCAGACAGGCAAGCCCAGGGCTATGAGGGGCAGGAGGTGAGACCCTGACCTCACTTGAACAGCACCCATTTGACTCCCACAGCTCCCAAAATCATGGACTGCTATTTTGGGGAGCCGTGAAGTGGTAGCAAAATCTTCAGAGTGCCTTCTGGGACAGGAAGTCCAAAAATGTATCTGTGAAAAATCAGAAGTTTTGAAAGGAGACTCGAGTCTGGCAGAGGGAAGTCTTCTAATTGAACTTCACGTTTGACAAATCTTGAAGTGGGGGTCTGAGCCAGACGGAGGAAGATCTGTGTAAAGTGTAGAGGGGTCTGAACCTGGCTGAGCGAGACCCTGAGAGGCAGAGCGAAGCTGATGAAACCTGTGTGGGGCGTTCAAGATGCCCGCCATCCGCCCGCACTAGAACAAGAGTCGTGGAGGTGAATGCTTTGGTGCCACCTGTGACTCCTGAGTTAAGAAGCTCCAACAGTTCAGCACAGTGAGTCGAAGAAGACTGATGGTAAACTGCACTTTGCTGGGCCCAAGGTTGCAGGCGGCAACCTTGTAGAACAAAGAACATGTGTAATTGAACTTTAAAGAAACTCTTGTAAAGGGTTCAGAAGCATAGTGGTCAGGCGTCACGGGGACGCTCATTCAAAGGACTCTGAAGCCTTTTTGGGGTTGTGTTATTTTGTTGGAACTACAAAAACCAAGAGGCCTTAGGAGAGGCTAGTGTGAAGTGTCAAAGTGGTCCTAAGAGGGTCGAGCGAAACCCCTCATACACCTGAAAGTCTTTGATACAATGGAGAAAACTGATTGAACTGGGAAACTGGAAAATGTGAACCCGGCTGAGGGATGCCTGCTAATTGGGATGAACAGTGATACACCCGTGAACATTGTGACGACAAATGTAAACCTGGCTGAGGGATGTCCACAGTGAATGGTTGTTTAAAAAGACATTGAGACTCTTGAGTGGTACAAGTTGCTGATATTTTGAATGAAGGGCCGTAGTGAACCCGAGGGAGGCCCACGTTGCAAGGCGGGTTGGAGCCCTGCTGAGGGGGATTCAAGGGTGAAGGGAAATCACCCGACGTGAAGATTACTGAAAGGAACTTTTGTTTTGTTTATTGTTCAACAGGCCTTCTAAGGCAAGGCTTTGCAGGAAAGAGACTTGGCCCCAGGAGGTCCTGGCAACTTTGAAAGAAACTGTAAACTGGTGCTGGTGAGGCCCAGGAGTGTGCTGTGCTCAAAGTTACTGCCTTGTCCCATGCTAAAAACGTGGGGAAGAGAGACACCTTGCTATAACATCCTGACCTAACATTTGTTAACACTTATTTTCTTGTGAACATTATCCCACACTCTTTTTTAAAATTAGCTGTAAGGATTACCAATAGGTTTTTTAGTATAGGCCCTTTTGATTCTGTGGCGTCTCCTAGTATCTCCATAAAAAGGTCTCAGACATACGGCTCCAATTCCTGATCCACAACCTCCTGTGAAATTCCTTGTACCTGTAAATTGTTACTCCGCAGGGGTGTTGAGAGGTCTGGAAAAGTTCCAGGGCTACGCTAATGTCAGGACTCGGGGCTAGCTAGCCTTGGTTGTAGCCCCTCAGATTCTATCTGGGACTACAACCAAAAGACCTGGGGCTATAAACCCCTCCCCCCCAACAACGCCTCTGTTCCTCTATGATCTATTCTGACTGTCCTCCATCTTCTCCTCCAAAAAGGCCTCATGCATCGCCAACGGTGCAACTCTTTGTTGCAGCTGATCTTGATTATTAGCATGATCACCGAAGGCGTTTTCGAGGTGCCCAACCTATGTTCAGCCTGTTGGATGTTATTGGCAAGTTCCTTGAAGGATCCCTTTAAATCTTGAAGAATGGCCACTATTTCCCTCTGAATGGAGTAGAGCAGGTGAGCAATATCACCTTTTGTAGCTGGCTGCGAGTTGAGTTCGGCTCCTGATGCCTGGTTTGGGTGCAATGGCCTGGGCAGGATAGACTTCGCTGGCTGAAGCAGATCTTTAATAGATGTCACAGATTTGTCCTTTTGTTTGTTGCCCTTCAGAATTTATCTTTAATCTATCCATAATACACAGGTCTGGGGTAACGACTCAACCCACTCACACTTCTTAACAGGTGAAGCTCAAATGCTGATGAGCTGTGGGTGTTATGTAGTGCCTCAAAAAGTTTCAGAGGACCGGTGTCCTTCCCCATAAGGCTGCTGCAACCTCTGTTATTCCTGCACTCCCTGGGCCATCTCCTTCTGAGCCGGTGTCATACAAGCCTCTGTGGGTGGGGGAGAGAGCTTTGGATGATCTCTTTAGTTCCCAAGCAAATATACCACCCAGGAGAACCCAACCGGTATGTCCTCTGCAGGAGCGGGTCTTCCTTTCTGTTCTCCCTGCTCACCTTCTTGGGTGATCCTCGATCTGCTCCGATGTTCCCAGTGCTCCGGGACAGATCCCGGAGCAAGGCATGTGGCCCGCTCCTGGTACACATTACCCGCCCGACACTCTGCAGGTACCCAGGAAGCTTATCCTTAGGCTGACAGTCCCTCGATCTGTCCTCCTCCGCTGTCGGCCATCTAGCCCAGTCACCCGCTGTATCCCCTACACAGAGCCGCGGTTCTGTCTTTCCACTCTAAGATGTAGGGGGGAAGGGACTGACCCTCCAACTCTTAGCCACCCCAATGCAGGTATGGAGGACCAGAGTGCCAACTCGATCCCCCCCCATAACTGTCTCCACTTAGACCGCTTGGCCACCTCAGCCCCCCCACCCCCAGGTGAGTGCCGTCCTCTTCCCTGACCCCATCCTGTCCGACACCAGGCTCCTCTTCAAAGTCTCGAAGCCAGCCTCACTATGTCAGTTCATGTAGCGCAGCCATTTTGAGTCTCCTCAAGGATTCCTGAAGAGCTCACGGGCCGTTTCTAGACTTCTCCCGGGTCAATTTCTCCTAGAGTTTGCCCACTGTGTCCAGAGGCTCCCCGATATCGAAGTCTGTTGTTAGTATGGCAAAATAATATTCTAGTTCCATGGAAGTCGCTTGCTTTATTACAGGGCTGTGGAGCCCATGGGGCTCACAACTCCATCAGCTTCCACCCAGGCCACACCTCCCTGAGCAGTGTCTTTGTATTGGTGGAGAGTTTTGCAGAGGGCCGAACAGTGCTGTGGGTGATTGCAATGTTATATTAGATCCTGAGTTGGAATCTTTCTCCCGCAGTGAAGTGGTAAATAAGCTTAGCGACAGGTCAGCTGAAATGATTGGGCAGCATTTGAAAAATTATTTTGGGATGTATGTTTGGAGGCAGCTACATCCTTTAGACATGTTTATTTTTAGTTTTTGCGCCTCATCAAACTCATACAAGGATACACTGTCTTTTGTTGGAATTTGGGAAAGAATACTTAGTTCTGGGCTGTAACATTAAGGTGGTAGATTGGTTGGATCTTAAATTACTTTTCATGTCACTGGATCTGCACAGTATTCAGAGGGACAGAGGCCACTGGCAGTGCTATGACACTTTGATCATGGGCGGTCCCTTCCAGGAATTCTTGAGGGAAGAGTGGGTGCATTTTACAAGTACTAATGCTGCAGGTAAGCTGCCTTTGGTGGTAGTGCGGGATAAGCACCCAAATGAAGAAGTAGATGAGTGGTTGTAGTGAGATTATGAAACATAGCTTGTAAAACAAAAACATGGAACCTCAATAATAAAAAAGGGAACCCAAACAGCTTCATGCAATGGGCAATAACTGAAACAAAAGACCAGGATTCCATGCCAGATTGAAGAACATTGATAATAAACATTTACTGGAATCCAGTGAGAATTAGGACCTCTAAGCTGCTGCATAAAATCTCCAATAAAATAAAAGATGAAACAGAAAAAAAAACTAACTTGAATGTAGTCCTATGTGGAGACCTGAACATCAAATGTACTAACCAACGGGTACTCCCAATTGTCGATTTACTGAGACTCGGAGTCTGATGCAGAAAAGTGGGTGCAGATGGCAAACGAGAACAACCTTTTTATGTTAAACGGCCAAGTGAAGGGCGATATCCCAGGCAAAGCAACCTGGACAAATGGAGTTTTTAAATCAACAATAGATTATATATGTATCTTGAAGAACTACTTGTATAAGGTTGAACGTTTTGAGGTACTATCACAAGAAGCTAATGACAATAATATCTTGAGACTCACTTGATCGGGGAAAGCAAAGACTAATGACAAATCTTGTGCTCTTGAAGTAAATCATGGAGGCAACCGTCTGAGGTTAAGAAAAAGGGATATCTCAGAACTGTCAGACACAAAAACCAAACAACTCACGACAATTGTGACTTTTCGTATGACTTCCTTCTGAAGATCTATGAAACTAAAAGCACAGGATTGAAACTGCCTCTACTGGAACCAAAACATCAACAAAGCACAAAAGTGGTAGCCAAGAGGAAACAACTAAGACAAGAATGCAGAAAAATAAAGAAAACAGCCAGTGGTGAAACTCAAACCATTCAAATCAAAAGAAAGCTGCAATATTACAAGAACTGGCACATTGGGTTTAGACAATCGAGAGACCAAGACCAAGGGGAAAGGATACTGCGTGCACAAGCACAAGCACAAGCCACAACAAGAGACATGTGGGCTATAATTAACAACCAAACTCTTAACCAGCAGAGTCGTCTCCTAAGTGGAGTTTCAGAAATAGAGTGGATGAATCACTACTCCAGAGTGTTTAGTAGTTTAGACACTACAACAAAAGACTCATCAGTACACAGGATACATCCCTGGAAACCAATGGACGAAGAACAAATCGAGCAGATGATAAAAAAGCTGAAAGACTCATCAGTGGCAGGCCCAGATGAGCTAACAAATCTACATCTCAAAAAAGATCCAGAAAAATGGACCATGTTGATTAACATGATATTCCAAAACATCGTAAAACAAAAACAAATACCGGAATCATGGGCAAAAAGCATCACGGTCCCAATATTCAAGAAAAGCAAGCGAGATGAGCCGACAAATTACCGGCCTATAGCCTTGCTCGACACAATAGGGAAGTTGTTTGCATTAGATCTGCAGAGAAGCTTAGCAGAATGGGCGGACAACAATGACAACATAGATCCCCGACAGGCAGGGTTTTATGAAAGGGACTGGCACAGAATTAAACCTATTCATTTTATCACTACTGAAATTGAATGCCGTCAAAGCCAAAGGGAAGTTACACTTAGCCTTTATGCAGGCTTTTGATGGAGTGAATAGGCTCAGATTATGGCTGAAACTAGAGAACTGGAAGTGCCCTGAAGAACTATTACAGCCCATAAAAGCCCTGCATCAAAACACTTCCATACGAATCGGGCAGATGGGATGTGACCTAGCAGTTCGGGCTGGACTGCCCCTTTTGGGGTGGGACCAAGCCTGATTTGCATATGGTCTTCCCCTTCTGTAATTATTTTATTTATTTGCATTTTTAAAGCGCTCACACAGCCTGGAGGCATCGAGGCGCTGTTACAGAATTTTGTTGTTTTGTTGTTGTCTTAGTTGCATATTTACAACGTGCTTAAATACCCAGAGGTTTCTAAACGCAGACCTGGGGATCGAACCTGTGTTGCTCCGTGTTGTCTTGCTTCCAAGGCGAGCACGTTGCCACTGAGCTATCCTCCTGGGACCAATGCCAGTGGTTAAGATTCATTCTAAACCTTCCAGCCATACCTCTTTGTTTTTGCTGTGTCTCTCTGGTTGATGACCTACATAATCAAGAAAATCAATGGATTTCCTTAGAAAATGGGGCATTTCTCCTCGGTTACTGTAACGCTCATTTGGTATCCACGGGGACATCACTCAGCCTGTTCTGACCTCTTACGACCTCAAACTCTTCCCTGGAGTCTACTCGACTGGAAACTGGGCGTGAAACACAGGATTGGTAGAGTTTAACTCCCTATTGTCTCTTTGTGCTTGAACCCCTTCTTCCCCGGGGTCCAACCCTTCCCTTTGATCCACAGCTCACCTTGTTTTCTTGGAAAGTGTGCTCTCCGTCCTGCTTTCAGCGCAGGGGCGCGTTGATTGATGCGGGCTCGTTGCTGCCCAGTTACTTCACTGGCAAGAGTCCGCCAAGTAAGTATAATGAGTCTTTTGAACAGTTCTCTAACTTCGTTCCTTTCCTTCCTTAGATGATAGCCGGCGTCCGGGGATGGCGACGTGCTGCTGAGATGAGTAGCGCTGAAGATGAGTGAGAGCGCGATGCGCAATGCGACCCTTTCGTATTTGTATTGAACTGAGTTCTTTTTCTGTGTCTTTTAGGTGCCGCAAAGTTTTCAGCGTGGATGCCGGTTATGAAGAAGAAATGCGGTGAGTAAGAGCGGTATGCGGCGCCTCTAGATGTTTTCACCCTAACCTGGAGTGTCTTTTCCTTCTTGCAGATGGATGAGAAGTTCCGGAGACATAGTTCCCTCAGAGCGCGTGGATTCAGGTAAGCGTTTGAAGCTCGTACAGTCTTTAAAAATAAGCGAAGATTTGCTGAATGCTTACTAATGCCTTTTTTCTGTTCTTTTCCCTTTTTCTTAGGAAGCGGCGTTCGGGATGGGAATGACACCGCCGAAGATGCCCGCAGAACAGAAGGAGCGATGAATGATGGGCAGAAGCGCCGCAAGGTAAGGCTGTTCCCAACAGTGTTCTTGTTCTTGCAGGAGTTGAGCGGAGAAGAAAGATGCAGGCCTACTGGAGACCGATCCGAACACAGTGAGTGTCACGCTGCAGGTGCAGAAAACACAAAGCATGTTTCTCAGCCTGGGCGTGGCTCAAATAGTCTCTGGGTATCCCAGGTGTCTCTGGGCTGAACCACACCCAAACGACTAGACTGCACATGCAGTTCTGGGAACCGAAATATGTGGGGGCCTCCATCTTGTCACCATCAATGCACTACAAGTCCAATTCCCCAATGTTATCCTATGGGAGTGAGTGAGTGAGTCTGGTGCCACAAGCGCCAAGTCTGACTCCAAGTGGGTCTTTGGAGGGATGGATAGGCCCTTGCGGGCCATGTAGGTGATCGTGGCCTGGCTCCAACCTGACATCTTGGAGGGCTGGGGACATGAGGAGCAGGAATCATGACAGCACTCTCCACCAAGGCCCCTCTCAAGGGGGCTCTTCTGTCTGGTCCTGGTTTGTTTGGATGATTTTGATGAAATCGTCTAAGCAAGCGAGGTGCATGGATGTACTCACAAGGCTCCCATGTCCTGTCTTGTGGACCATACCCCTTCCAGTCTACTAAGTAGTATAATTTGGATCTGACATACTTTGAATCCAGGATGTCCTTGACTTTGAATTCTGGCTCCCCGGCGACTACTACTGGCTGCGGTGGCGTTGCTACCCGGGTCCCAGGTTGAACAGGTTTAAGGAGAGACACGTGGAACACAGGGTGAATCTGCATGTTTGACGGCAAAGCTAGTCTGACCGCCAAAGGATTAATCACGGAGGTGACGGTGAATGGACCCAGGTATCTTGGACGGAAAGTTTGGGTTCCTTTAATGGACACGTGTTTAGACGCCAGCCAGACTTTGTCTCCCACTTGGTAGTTGGGGGCCTTTGCTCGGTGTTGATCAGCAAACTTCTTTTGGCGATTCTTAGCTTGAAGTAGGTGTTCAGCTGCCCTTTTAAAGGTTTGAGAAATGGTTGTGAGCAAGGTTTTAACTCTTGGCATTTCCAGTGTTGTAGGAACGTCCAACTCAGAAGTATGTGGGGGCCTGCCATACATGGTATAAAAGGGTGGCTGCCCAGTGCTTGTGTGTAGGGAATTATTATAAGCATATTCAGCTATCCATAATAGGTCGAACCAGCTTCCTTCAGCTTGGTGTAACATGCAACGCAGATACTGCTCGAGCGTCTGATTTGTCCTCTCAGTTTGACCATCCGTTTGGGAATGGTGACTGGTGGATAGCCGGATGTCGATCTGGGCCATAGAGCAGCATTTTCTCCAGAAGTTAAATACAAATTGAGTACCTCGGTCTGAGACCAAAACTGAAGGAAACCCATGGAGCCGTACGATGCCTTCAAGAAATACCTTTGCGAGAGTGGAAGCATTTGGGAGCCCCTTAAGAGGAATGAAATGTGCCATTTTTGAAAATAGGTCCACGACCAAAAAAATAGTGTTAAACCCTTGACTGGGTGGTAAGTCAGTAATAAAATCAAGGGACAACGTGTGCCAGGGTGCTGGTGAGATTTCCAATGGTTGTAATAGCCCAGCCGGTTTCTGCTTGGATTACTTGTTTTGAGCACACACTCCACAAGATAGGATGAATTGGATAATGTCTTTACGCCACATGGGCCACCATTAATTTCATTTTACCTTGGCTAGGGTTTTAGCAATTCCAGGGTGGCCCTCGATCAAGGAATCATGATAACCGGACATGACTTGTTCTCGTAGTTCTTGGTTTGGTAAGAATAAACGATTCCTGAAGTAGGGCAACTGATCTTTTATCATGTAATGTTCTCCTTGTGCACTCCACGCTTGTAATTGCTACGGGCTCATCAGGTTTTGGATTTCTTCATGTAATTCTTTCAGAGTTATGGTTTCTGTGATTCCTAGGAGCTTGTCTCTCGGGATGATTGCTATTGGGTCAGGGGTCTGATACCTTTGCTCTTCCACCCCCATACGGCAAAGGGCATCGGCCTTCCCGTTTTTTACCCCTGGTCAAAATGTAATCACGTAGTCATATTCAGCAAAAAAAGAGCCCAACGTAGTTGTTGTGAGGATTGGGCCTTTGCCGTTTTTAGGTACTGGAGGTTCCGGTGGTCAGTTATTTAAGGCTGACTTAATGGCCAGGAGTTCTTTGTCTGTAATAGCGTAATTGAGTTCAGGTGGTATGAATTTATGCGACCAGAAGGCAACAGGGTGTAACTGGCCGTTTCGGGGTCCTTTTGTGAGAGGACGGCTCCCATAGCCATGCTTGAGGCGTCCGTTTCCACCAGGTGTGGGAGATCAGGGCGAGGGTGGCGTAAGATTGGGGCAGATGTGAATCTTGCTTTGAGTTTCTGGAAAGCTTCCTCGCCTTCTGTTGTCCACTGGAACTTTTTGTTGCTTTTTTTTAGCAATGACGTGATGGGATGCACGATATGCGAAAATCCTGGGATGAACCGGCGGTAGAAGTTTGCAAAACCCAGCATACTTTGAACCCCCTTGAATGAATTTGGGGATGGCCAGTTCAGGATAGCATCTACCTTGTGTACATCCATTCGGATTCCATTCGGGCTGAGAATAAAGTCCAGGAATTCCACCTTGGAGACGTGGAATGAGCACTTTTCGAGCTTGGCGTAGAGCTGGTGTTGACAGAGTTTCTCTAATATGGATCGGACGTGTTTAACGTGGTCCTGCTTTGATATGGAATATACTAGAATATCGTCGATGTACACTAGAGCACAGACACCACAGACATCAATCAATTCCCGTAGGACATCATTCATGAAGTATCGAAATGCTGCAGGCGCGTTGCAAAGGCCAAAAGGCATTACTTGATATTCGTACAAGCCGTATTTGGTGCGAAAAGCGGTTTTCCATTCGTCCCCCTGTTTTACGCGAACAAGGTGATATGCCCCCCTCAGGTCTAGTTTTGTGTAGATTTGGGCATCTTTGATTTGATCAAGCAATTCAGGGATCAGTGGCAGGGGGTAGCGTTTTTTTACGGTAATCTGGTTCAGTGCGCGATAGTCGATGGACGTTCTCAAGTCCCCCTCCTTTTTCGGTACGAAGAATAGAGGACTGGCTCCTGGAGACTTCGAGGGACGGATGAACCCGTTGGCCAGGTATTGGTCAAGATAGGCCTTCAGGTGCTGGTTTTCTGGTTCCGTGAGTGCGTAAATTCACCCACAAGGGATTTGTGCGTCGGGTATCGGGTCGATTTGGCAATCGTATGGTCTATGCGGTGGCAGGGTATTAGCCTGTTCTTTCTGAAAGACATCTTGAAAGTCCTGGTATTCACTTGGTAGGGTGCCGATTGCCACAGTCGCAAGCGTGGAGGTTCTGGTGTCTATTGGTTGTTTCTCTTGGCGATAACATGTGTGGGCGCAAGTCTCGGGAAAGGCCAATTCTTTTGCTCGCCAATCGATTCGAGGATTGTGAGCTACCAACCATGGCATTCCCAAAATCAACCGGAACTCTGGTGCCTTAATGAGGTCGAAAACGTAAATTCTTGGTGCCCATCCAGGCACAGAAGGGTTAAAACTGCAGTGCATTGGGATACTGGACCAGAAGCTATTTCCGTGCCGTCGACAGTGGTAACAGTGTCGGTGGTTGATTTAGGGCGTAAAGGAAGACCCATCTTTGCCGCAAGATCCTGGTCGATGTAATTCCCAACGGCTCCACTGTCAATGTACGCTGTTACTGCGTGCATCCGAGATGGTTGTTGGTGATTGATCAAGACCACAGATAGTGCAAAATGGGAGGTCTGTAGTTCACTTTCTTCGCTCGACAAGTGGACCCCTACACTTGCCGGGCTGGGGAGTTTTCCGATTCCTTGATGGTATCTTCCTTGTCCGTGGCCCCTACCGTCCTCTTCGGTAGCTTCACAGGGCACTCATTAAGGAAATGACCTGACCTTCCACAGTACAGACATAACTGCTGCTGTCTCCTTTTATCCCTTTCTGCTTTAGTACAGGGGGATCTGACCCCCCCGACCTGCATTGGTTCTTCTGAACCTTCCGTTGTGTGGGCAATATTGTCCTTTGAACGCACATACATAGGGCGAGGGTCTGGTCTGGTTCGATCTGCTCTTCGGTCCTGCAACCTATGATCCAGTTGAACAACAAGGTCAATGAATTCTGAGCAGTCTTTCGGGGGGTTCACTACTTGTGCGAGAACATCCTTGAGCTCCCCCCGCAATCCCCGATGAAATAACGTGGTTCTCGACTCCACTGGCCATTCTGCTTCAACTACGAGTCTATTGAACGTGGCTATGTATGTTAATAGGTCTTGATTCCCTTGGCGTAGGGACAGAAGCTCGTTGTCTAATGCCTGCCCATGAGTACGACGGGCGAACAGCTTTTCCATCTCCTGCTGAAAGCCCCTAAAGTCATGCAGCAAAGGATCATCTTGGGCCACAAAGGGTACAGACCAGTCCGCGGCGCTACCACTCGGGTAGGATAGCACAAAAGCGACCCGTGATTGGTCATTCGGAAAGGCCCCTGGTCTACAAAGGAAGTGCAGGCGGCACTGGTTCATGAATGTTGCAAATCTCTTGGGATCCCCCGTAAATCGTTTCGGGCGTGGCCATGGGAACTGCCCCAGGAAGGGTTATCTGAACGGGATACGGGATTGGCTGATCGTGCTGGCATCGAGGGCACCTTTCTCGGCAATGATGCATGCCCTCTTGGGACTGGAGAAGTTGCCGGCTTAAATCATCAGTGTGTTCTTTGGCTTCTATCAGCTCTCTCCTCAGGGTGTTGGTCTCCTGCCTTGCTGCATGTACTTCGGAACGTAGCTGCCCCAACATGTGAGCTAACTAGTTGGTTTCTGACATTTCCATGACGCCCAGGTGGATTTTGATGTGAGGCTTTGTGTTCTGTAACGCTCACCTGGTATCCACGGGGACGTCACTCAGCCTGTTCTGACCTCTTACGACCTCAAACCCTTCCCTGGAGTCTACTCGACTGCAGACTGGGCCTGAAACACAGGATTGATGGAGTTTAACTCCCTGTTGTCTCTGTGTGCTTGAACTCCTTCTTCCCCGGGGTCCAACCCTTCCCTTTGATCCACAGCTCACCTTGTTTTCTTGGAAAGTGTGCTCTCCGTCCTGCTTTCAGCGCAGGGGCGCGTTGATTGATGCAGACTCGTTGCTGCCTAGTTACTTCACTGGCAAGAGTCCGACAAGTAAGTATAAGGAGTCTTTTGAACAGTTCTCTAACTTTGTTCCTTTCCTTCCTTAGATGATGCCCGGTGTCCGGGGATGGGGGCGTGCTGCTGCGTTGAGTAGCGTTGAAGGTGAGTGAGAGCGCGATGCACCCCTTTCGTATTTGCATTGAACCGAGTTCTTTTTCTGTGTCTTTTAGGTGTTGCAACGCTTTTAGCGTGGATGCCGGTTATGAAGAACAAATGCGGTGGGTAAGCGCGGTATGCGGCGCCTTTAGATGTTTTCATGCTAACCTGGAGATGGATGAGAAGTTCTGGAGACAGAGTTCCCCCAGAGCCCTTGGATTCAGGTAAGCGTTTGAAGCTCGTACAGTCTTTAAAAATAAGCGAAGATTTGCTAAATACTTAATAATGCCTTTTTTCTGTTCTTTTCCCTTTTTCTTAGGAAGCGGCGTGCCGGGATGGGAATGACACCGCCGAAGATGCCCGCAGAACAGAAGGAGCGATGAATGATGGGCAGAAGCGCCGCAAGGTAAGGCTGTTCCCAATGGTGTTCTTGTTCTTGCAGGAGTTGAGCGCAGAAGAAAGATGCAGGCCTACTGGAGACCGATCCAAACACGGTGAGTGTTACGCTGCAGGTGCAGAAAACACAAAGTATGGTTCTCAGCCTGTGCACGGCTTAAATAGTCTCTGGGTATCCCAGGTGTCTCTGGGCTGAACCACACCCAAAAGACTAGACTGCACATGCAGTTCTGGGAACCAAAATATGTGGGGGCATCCTTCTTGTCCCCATCAATGCACTACAAGTCCAATTCCCCAATGTTATCCTATGGGAGTGAGTCTGGTGCCACGAGCGCCAAGTCTGACTCCAAGTGGGTCTTTGGAGGGATGGAGAGGCCCTTGGGGGCCATGTAGGTGATCGTGGCCTGGTTCCAGCCTGACATCCTGGAGGGCTGGGGACATGAGGGGCAGGAATCATGACAGTTACTTTGGCTGAATGGTTGTGGGATCTGCTAAATAAAATGTTGAAGAGTTTATGGAATATATCGAGAACAAGGCAAAAGAAGTGCCTTCTCTCAAATTGGCCTTCTCAACTCTTTTGCATCTGCTTGCCCCAGTACAAGATTATATTACATGAGCCTCTTGTATTTCAACTGTGGCATGAGGTAGAGGTTTGTCTGGGCGGGGCAGATGTGGGAGAAGGGTGATTTCAGAGACCTCCCAAAATTGGAAAAAGATCTGGGCATTTCCCTTTTGTGGACCTTAATTACAGCTTTAAGGTGTTCTGTTGTCTTCGAGGAGGTGTTCCGTTGTCTTCGAGGTGGGGTGATTTTCTCAATAGGGAAAATGAAAATCCTGGATGCATATAGGACATGAGCAGTTTGTTATCTTGTATGTACAGAGAATTTGCAAAGGGAAGCTTGAAGCACCCATTACATGTGTCGGCACAATGGGAAAATGACCTGAAGAGATGTTTACCAGATGAACTCTGGTCAGTTTTGTGCAGAGAAGCATTTAAGACTTCAGTGCCCTCACATTTTGAACATCATGGTATGCAATTATTTAACGGATGGCAGTATTTTCTGCAAAAACTGTTTAACATGTTTGCATTGTTGGAGTGGGTGTGATGAGATTGGTACACATTGGCACATATGATGGGGAAGCCGATATGCAGTAATATAATGGAATTATTTTTTGTCCAGCATCAGGCACTTAGAAGATATACCCTTAATGTTGGACTTTTTATTTTTAAATTCTGAATACTACCAGAGGGGAGATATCCCAAGCCATCTCACTTGCACAACTTACTATTGAAGTCTACATCTTTTTTGGTTGTGGTGTCTGTGTGGAAGAGGGCACACCTTCCCATAAAGGATGAGTGGTTCAATAAACTATGGGAAATTTGAGAGGCAAACATTGGCACACATGCTTACCAAGACATTATTAATTTTGAGGGAGAATGGCTCCTCTTAATAATGCCAAAATGGTACTGAGCTCCATGTCATCATGAGTGGGTGGTGGCCACAATAGGTACAATTATGATCTGGGTATTGTCAAGGGTAGGTCTTACCAGGTGAGACGAAAAACTCAGTTAAGGTAATGAACCTCTAAGGTGTGACTTGAGAATGGTGTATTGTCAGGCAAACTACAGGAGGCCGAACACTGGGTGCAAAATACAAGCTAGAATCCGATGTTCGAAAGCAACAGAATGCAGACTGGAGTCAATTACTTCCAGGCTGACAGATGAGTAACTGAGGTGGGGAACTGACGGGAGTCACCGAACAGGGAAGAATGTTTCCAGGAAGGACCTAAGAATCAGGACAGCAGGAGAATGAAGGGAGCCAACTGAAGACTGAGAGGGGTTAAAGAAGAGAAGGAGAGTACGGCAGCAACACGTCTATGCACAAGGACACACAGAAGGATCGAGCTGCAGTGTGGAAAGTGGTCTGCACCACTGTGTGAACCCGGAAGACTGGTGATGACCCATTTGATCGCAAGGGCTTCAAATCTACTGTAGCATATGCCTGCTCTTTGGGAAAGAGTTTCCTAGTAGTAGAAGTCGGGCCTCTTCAAAACCGGTTAATTACAAAGTATGCCTTTTAGCACATCAAAACTCCTCTGGTCCCGGCGGGTCCAGCTAAGCTTATTTGGTTAGGAATTTTTGAGCTTATCCGTGAGGTTGGCTGCAAGGTTGGAGCAGTTGAGGATTAATCTCCTATAATATCTGTTCAACCCCAGAAAAGCTTGACGCTACCTTGTGGTCATAGGGGGGGATATCAATGTCACTGCCTTTAGTTTTTCAGTCTGAGGTTGAACAAGACCGTTGGCCACAAAATAGCCCAGTTATTTTACAGTATTTTGAGTGAGATGGCACTTTTTAAAATGGCTCGGAGACCAGTTCTCCTGAAAGCCCTAGTGACTTCATGTAGGTGTAATACATGTTCTTCCTTGCTATTACTATGAATGAGTGTGCTCAAGATAGGTGCCTTCAAAAGCAGAGTAAGGTTGCAGTACTTTATCGATAAGCCTCTAAAATGTGGCTGGAGCACCGTGAAGATAAAAGGAAGGACAGTGGGCCTCATCAGAAGGTTGGCGCTAAAAATCTTGCCGAACCGGCATGGCGGTAATAACATGTCCGGCTTGGCACCAACCCGCACATAGCGGACGATCAAGAGTGCGCGGGCGCGCGCATCCCTGCATGCCGGTTACGGCTGTACCGGCATGCCGGTAACAACCCCTAAACCCCCACACAGCGGCATCGACCAATACGCACAGAACGGCTCCGCCCTCGGCAACCCCTAAATACCGTTACCGTTATTAACATAGTGCAAATAATGAGTACGTCAATACCGGACCCGGAAGTAACGTCATCGCGCCGGAACGGGAAATGCCATGGTGGCCATCTTTAAAAACACAATCCATTGCCATCCTCCACCTACAGGACCCTCTACACCCCAACTCCCAGGCCACCACTGAGAACATGTCGAAGACCACCCGGAGAGGCTGCGCAAACCACGTTTTACAGACGATGAGCTGAACATGTTGGCCGACACCCTTGTGGCAAATGCAGAAGTGGTGTTCTGCAACGACCTCAGGCGTCCAGCCCAGCTCAGGAAAAAGGCCATCTGGGAAGAAGTTGCCCAGAAAGTAAGTGCAGTCGGTACCACCGCACGCACAGTGCGTGATTGCAAAAAACGTTGGGACGACCTCAGGCTGAGAGTCCGGCACATATTGTCAGCTAATCGGAGTCAGGGGCTGGCAACAGGAGGAGGACCACACTCCCCACTGAAATTGGCCAGATGGGAGGAGACCTGCAGCTCCATCATAGATGTGGAGTCCATCGAAGGAGTCGTGAAGCAGAGTTTGGCGTGCCAACATCGGCAGATGAAGGTGAGTGTCCCTACTGAAACAGTAAAAATCATCATAATCACCCTCCCCCAATTGTGGCTGCTACACCAGCCAACAAATGGGCCATCATGCACACCTACACATATCCAGGTACGCATTCTGGGTCTACCACCATCCCATCCCAGTGCATGTTGCGGTCATACACGAATACACCCACAAGACACATATCATGGGCATATGCCACCCAGGACGACCCTCCCAAAACACATCAATGTGCAACTGCACCCAACAATGTGTACATGTGGACACGACTACGCTATCAGAATCCACTCTTCAACATTGCATGTACACAGTCCCCTACAAATGCAACTGATCAGATGGCGCCACATGTCCAATGACTAATGCATGCACAATGCAAGCGGAACAATCACTGATATCCTGCCACTCTCTGTCCCCCACAGGTACGGATGCTGACAGTGATGAAGCGCAAGGGAGTGCACAATGCACAACACCAGCCAAAATGCCTAGGAGGCAATCTGATGGCACAGGTCCATCAACCTCAAGTGGACCAAGGATGGGCCATGCGGGAAGCGGGCCAAGAACCGGTGCAAAAAAAGCACCACAGACAAGTACACAGGAAGAGCTGACACCTGCACCTGCATCCGTGGTCACACCATCCACACTGGCTGAGGACACAGCAGGCATGGAGGATGGCACACATTCTGCTGCTGCCAGCACAATTGGGGAGATGGCTGCATCGGCTGATCATAGTGTTGAAGAGGTAGCTGTGCCGGACAATGAGGGCGATGCAGGACTTGTCCACTCAGAGCCTGTAGTGCACACACCAAGCCCGCAGGCCACCCCACAGGACACACCTCAGCGGGACACATCCGGCCAGGGCAGCCATGGACAGTGGTCTCCAGCCATGCACAGCCCCATGATCCATGCTGTGCCACCACATCACCCACCAACCATAACCCACACTGCCATACGGGACCTTGAGGGACGTCTCTCCAGGATGGAGGCCCGGCAGGAGGTGATGCAAGGCTATGTGCAGCAGTACCTTGCTGAAGGGGAGACAACAGGCCGTATTATCCAGGACAGCACCGTGTCCGTTATCCAGGCCATTAACTCAAATGCACTGCAAGTGTGTGATGGCTTCAATGCCTTGGCTCAGATCCTCACCAGGATTGCTGACCGCATGGACCAACGGCAAACCCAGCCCCTTGGATCACAACCATCCGGGTCATCCGCATCATCCACGCCATCGGGCTCGAGGCAGACAAGCCCTGTGCGCATGTCCCTGCGGAGTTCGCGCCGCACAGAGATCCAACCCCCAACTCCCAAGGGGGCTCAACAGTAGCAGGGCCACCCTGCATAATCCCTTTGGGCATACAGGCAGACACATGTCATGCCATAGTTGACTTTGGGTGTTAGGGGGTGGGTGAAGGGTTGGTGGTGGGTGTAGTGTGTAGTACTGGGGTGTTTGGGGGAATGGGAGTAGGTTGGGGGTGGGTGGAGGGGTGGTGGTGGGTGTAGTACTGGGGTGTTTGGGGGAATGGGAGTAGGTTGGGGGTGGGTGGAGGGGTGGTGGGGGCGTGGATTGTTGTATCATGTTGTACTTAATTCCTCACAAATACACCAGTTGTGTAACAAACATCACATGAGTGGACATTGCTGATTTATTGCATGTCAATTTATTGCTTCATGGTGATTCGCGCACATGTGCCCACACACCCAGTGCCCACAGTTCACAACACATGGCACCCTCTGCATCAAAGTACATCAGAATGATTGGTCTATGACCATTTGGCGCACTGCGCGACCCTCACGAGTTTCACGTCCTGGCCTATGTCCTACTTCTACTCCTTCCTCTCCTTCTACTTCACCAGGTGGTGGCAGCTCCACGTCAGGTGGCAGGGGTATGTTCCGCCGGATGCACATGTTATGTAGCATTACACATGCCGTGATGATCTTGCCCACCTTCTCAGGCCCGTATATGAGTGCCCCTCCCGACCTGCTGATGCAGCGAAACCGTGCCTTCAAAAGGCCAAACGTCTGCTCAATGACCACACGTGTACGTGTATGTGCACGATTGAAGTCCTCCTCGTGCCCGTTCTGCGGGTTCGTGACAGGGGTGAGTAGCCACGGCTTCAGGGGATATCCAGCATCACCTACATGGGAGCAGAAGGAGGTATGTGTGTGGATGAGGCTCAGTTGACAGGTGTGCTCAGCCTGTACATCATTCAAGGTCATATGCACTATCTCGTCATTGGCAGCCACACCCACATGACTGTCAGCCCTGTACAGTGCATGCCAATCCATCGAGGGAGCCTTGTGTGACATAAACGACCTAGGGTCCTAGGATTTTAAAGCACCAGGGAATGTATGTCTTGGCTAGGGGCATTTTGCATGCATATGTGAGGGCTGTGTGTCTGCGGATGACTTAAGAAACTACCATTCCCCCCAATCCATCTGCCCCCATGGCACAGAGGGCATTCCCCTAGCATATGCATGTACCTCCCTCCCAAGCCATCTGCCCCCATGGCCCAGAGGGCATTCCCCTAGAATATGCATGTACCTCCCCCCCAATCCATCTGCCCCCATGGCCCAGAGGGCAGACTCACCCAACAGCCAGCCACTTCGTACAACGTCTCCTTCCATGTAGCGGGATAGTGAGGAGTGGGACTACCAGCTCTACATAGGTACAGCCGAGGGCACCAATTACATTGGGCATGCCTGCCAGTGCATGGAATGCTATTTTGGTGGCATTTGCCTCCTGTGGTGTCCTTAGTTAGGATATGTAGGCATTTGTGTGCTTCAGTAGTGCATCCAGCACTTGGTTTAACACAACAGAGAAGCATGATTGGGACATGCCATGCATTTGGCCCACTGTGTGTTGATAAGTGCCTGTGGCCAGGAAGTGAAGCACAGATGCCACCTTCAGCAAAGGGGGGATGGCTGTGCGGATGTTGATCAGGCTGACCAAGTCGTCCTGTATTAATTCCACTATGTTGGTGATGGTGTCTCTGTCCAGGCGGTACAGGGTGTGGATCTGTGCTGGGGTTAAGTCAAATGGATTGGACCTTATACGTTGGATTGTTGGCTGTCTGCGGGGAGCGACTGCCTGCACTGCTGGTTTGCTGGGCATGTCTCACCCTCCTTCTCCTCCGGCGTCTCCTCTGTGTTTCCTGTTGTACTGCCTGCTCAAGGAGTAGCAGTGCAGGCATGTCCTCCAGGCCCAGTATGGCAAGTACAAGTGGTAGCATTTTGCCTTGGAGGGGGGTGTGGTGTGTGGGTGTGCTCCTTTTGTGCTGACCCTGACTCCATTGCCTCCACCTGTGCTGATTGAGTCCACCTGTGGCACTTGGTTACACAGCAGTTTGCTGTTTACGGGTGGTCCGCGATGCCGGTATTGCCGGCATCATGGTGTCCCTTCTTACAGGCATCTCGATGCCGGTATGTACTTGTACGTGTGACTCACGGTCTCCCCTTCTTTGCGGCATGCCGGTATTAAGGCCTCCCAATATGCGCGCGTGCCGGTACGGTGGTGCACGGCCACAGCGGGTTCTTGGCGATGCCGGTAGCAACAGCATCTAGGGTCATGATACACCGGCCCGGTAATGGATGCCGGTATTGCCTTACCGGTGCCGTTCTTACCGGAGCGCCAACCTTGTGATGAGGCCCAGTAAATTAAAACAACCCCTAAGAGGTAGCAAAAGCAGTCTTGTCCTTATCGGAGGGAATATAGAAATATATTGGGCACTCCCCGGGGGGGGGGCGTGGCTTGGCAGCCATGGAATAGGCTGTGATTCCTGTGAGCTCCGAGATCCGGCGACTTGATCCGACAAAAAACGCATGTTTTTTCGACCAACTGCAGCTTTAAAACGCATGAAAAGGCGTGGGAAGGCACGGAGGTGAGCACGAGCGGGCTGGCTGCATGTTCACAGCTGTGGAACAGTCACATTGATACTTTGTATCTCGGAGCCAGCCGCGAAAAGGACATCAAAATGGAGGCGGCCGAGAACAAAGGGACCCCGAGGGGCACACCCTTGTAATGGCAGAGCTATCTGCGGTGGATGGCTGTAGTGGCAGATCGCTGGCGCAGTAGAACAGGCACCATATTGCTCGGGCCGGCCGGCTGCAGAGAGCGGGGGTCCCCGGCCAACATAGCCGAGGACCTTGGTGAGCGGAGGAGGCACATCGATCGCGAGTGCCTGTTGCAACTAGTGAATGCGGCAAGAAGTGCCCCAACGCCTTAATACAGCCGTGCCCTACGTCGAGTGCACACAGCGCTGGAAGCGAAGGATTGTTTTTATTAGGTGCGGCCTCAGATATAAAAGCGGCGGCTGGGACCCGCAGGACAAAGGGCTGCCTCCGCAACAAATAATCGGCGGAACTCGGGGAGCGGAGTAGCATGATGCAGACGCTGTGACAGGGTCTCCGAGGATCATCTGACCTCGGACGGATTGCGACCCCATATGACATTTGTTAACTGACTGGCAATCGTTCACGGGAGTGAGCCGTTGATCCAAATGCTGGCCGGACCGCCCCTATGCTGATGGAGTGTCACCGAGAAGCAGTCGCTCGGGAGCAGACACTGCACGGTGCGATATGCGCATTGTGGGATAGATAGACCTGGCAGGTCAACTGGCAAGCTGCGACCTGTGAGATGCACACAGAGGTGCATTGTGACAGACCCCTGCAGAAGGACATGAAGAGCCACATATTGACCGTGTGGCACGAGTTGAACGGCCTGGGGCTCGAAGGTACATTGGTGCCCAAGCACTGTTCCAAGTGCAACATTGAAGGGATGAGGTGAGACGTCGAAGGAATGCCCTGGGAGCGAAGCGCAGATAGTTGAGTGGCTCAGCAGACACCATCGGGTCCAGGACGCAGTGGCAGCGTTGGGTACTGCAACACGGGATAGAGCGAAAAGTGCAATGCTAAATAAACAACACACAAACACTCCCTGGTCCAAACAAAAGCCAGATAAGTTGATAGATGTCCCTGCAGTATCAGCAAATGCAACGCTGGAGAAGTATGGGAAAGGAGCCCACGCATGAAAATGGAAGGTACTGAGGGAGCATGGCGCGGTGCGCTGTTTAATTTGGAATGCAGTCGGAAATTGGTGCCACTCAGAACGGATTTAACAATGGATCGGGGAGTACTGTGAAGCTTGTCTTGCCATAACAAAGGCCGAAGAGCGGACCCCCTTCCACTGTTGAGGTTCTCGGTAGATGCAGACCCCTGGACTGTACAGGGGCACCGCTACTGAGAAGTAGTGCCACGAGGAATATGGTGCGAAATGAACACACGAGGAGCGCTGATGATCAGCCACTTACAAACGAATGCAGCATAGTGAGCTTTGGCGGGGGTTGGGACCTGCACAAAGGACAGGGACCCCAAGTTGAAACGTTGCCAGGAAGGTGGAATAAGTGGACCGTGAGCACGGTCCCCGGAAACACGCTACTAAAACACTGCTTAAAAGAGAGACGTGGGAGGACACAGTCCACTCCAAGATTGACCTTGCATGCCGCCTTGCAGTATAGCCCACTGAGGACACCCAAACACTGAACTGAATTGGGGAAGCTACAGTGATACAGGAGAGTTGATATAGGACATAGTGAGATTGCAGGATGTCGGTGAAAGGGCTGAAGTCCAGGAGCAAGCAACCCACTATGGACACTTTCGCAAAGGCGCAGCGGACCCCTTCAACCCCAGCACAAAAGACGGGGAGGCATCAGGGGATGACGCCCCTGAAGGAGAAAACCAACAAGTCCTAGCGGTCATAACGGACTTGAGTGCTAAGTGGGGCACGGCGATGGCGGAACTGAGGACAGCCCTAGAAAAACAAAATAGATGCCGTAGGAATTGAAGCCACCTTGCTGCGACAGGACGTCAGAGCGCTGGCAGAATGAACTAGCGGTCTGGAAAACACAGTAAAGACCAACACTGATGTAAGCACGAACAATGCGAAGGAGGTCCATGTGCTCAAACAGGTCGCTAACCTTGAAACAGAGTGGAGGAAGCAGAAGGACGGGTGAGACGGAACAATATCCGGGTGGTTGGCCTGCCAGTAGGAGAAGAAGGCCAGGACCCCACGGACTACGTGGAGAACATGATCCTGCAAGAAGTAGGAGCGGACAAACTCTCCCAGGGGTTCACGGTAGAGCGGGCACATTGAGCCCTCATGAGAAAACCATGGCCTGGAGCTCCACCGCGGCTGATAATTGCGAACATTTTGAATTACAAAGACAGGGAAAAGATTCTAGAGTATTTTCGTAAGGGCGGAACGATAGAAAGAGCCTCCTCCAAAATTACAGCATACCCCGACTATACTATGTTGGTGCAAAGGCAGTGATATAGTTATGTTGCGGTTAAGAGACGACTGCGTGCAGCGGATATCAGGTACATGCTGATGTACCCAGCGAAGTTGAAAGTTTTGCACAAAGGCAGAGCGCTGTTCTTTGATACCCCAGAGGAAGCAGCGTTGTGGTTGGATCTACAGGACTGCCCGGCACGGAATGAGGAGCAAGATTCCCAGGAGCACGATAAGTGAATATACTATGTCATGTACCCTGCGAGGATAAGAGGGTGGGGAATTCTAGTATAGCGCCTTTAATTACTTGATAGATATGGCATAGCCCTTGAACTCTATGACTCTGTTGGACTGGAATATAGTGTATAAAAACGCACATGAAAATGGGAGTGTTAGGCGTAGCAACTTTAAACAAATAGGAGCAGCAGGATCGCAATTACCTACCCCCGAGACTTAGTAGTAAGGCAGCCAATAGGGCGGCCTCACTCTGCTAAGCCGCGAGTACGGGTTTTACCAGAAAGGGCTAGATGCGGGGGTGCCTGAGATCCAGGGATGGAGCTGGGCAACAGTTGGGGAGGGTGAAGTTGGGGAAGGGAAGGGAAGGGAGGCGGGAGGGAGAGGGGAAGGGGTGTTTGGGGTGTTTGTAGTTAAGGGAAGTTTGCATTGGGAAGCAAGCCTATATAGACTGAGACGGAAGTGGGATCTGGACTGCACCGGGGGAAGGGGATTCTAATGGGCCATGGGGCACCTTAAAATAATTACGTGGAATGTCAGGGGACTTAATAGTTATCTGAAAAGGAACAAAAGATAGACATCGCACTGTTGCAGGAGACACACCTGACACGGGAAAAGATGGAGAGATGGTTGTGAAGAAATGGAAAGGGGTTGTGGTGGGCTTGACGTACTCCGCTTATGCTAGAGGAGTACTCATCTGGGTGGCGCCGCATGTCCCGTTTCAACTGTTGCAGGACGTGGCGGAAACGGGTGGGAGGTTGGTCAAATTGAGGGGATTGGTGGAGAATAGGGAGATAAGCATTGTAAATACATACGCCCCCAATCAAAATACAGCAGCATATTTCAGAACTCTGTGCACTAACCTTAGCATATGCGTGGGTGGTGCGGTGATCTTGGGTGGGGATTTTAACTGTGTATTAAACCCCAGGATGGAAAGATCAGATGAAAAGATTGATAGACCTGCCCCAGCGGCTAAAGCATTGCAGGCACTATTAGACGACTTCGGTCTGGCAGATGTGTGGAGAACGAGACACCCCCAAGACAGGCAATACTCACACTACTCTGCCCCGCAGCAATTACATACGAGGCTGGACTATGTCTTTGCTACGTCGGAGGTAGTAACAGAGAGTAGTCAGGCAGAATATAAAGCGAGGGTCCTCTCGGACCACTCGCCCCTGGACATCGGGTGTCAATACTGTTCCCCGAGGGCAAGGATATCGGCATGGCGCCTTCGGGCAGAGGCACTTAAGGATCCCGTTTTCAGGGAAGATATAAGGGAGGAGATTATAAACTACTTTGAGACAAATGCGGGTAGCGTTGACTCGGCGAGCACATTATGGGAAGCCTTCAAGGTGGTGATGCGAGGGGTAGCGATAGCAAAATCAAAAGGCCTACAAGGTGGGATCTTGGCTGACCTACAAGAAACAGAAAGGGAACTGGAAAAGGCATTGAAGGGAGGAGGTGCAGACATGGAGCTGATACTGAAACTGCAGCAGAAATGTGCGGTGCAATGGGAAAGACTGTGCAACCTCAACTATAAAAAATATATAGAGAGACAGCACGCGGGAGGGGATAAAACAGGAAGGCTTTTGGCATGGTTATACAAGAGCGAAAACTCCCAGACCCACGATTAGAACGATAGCGAGAGAAGATGGTAGTGTAGCTGACACCCAAGAAGGAGTTAATCAGGAATTTGCAGACTATTATAGGTTACTATATGGGGATGAGGAGGGAAGTAGTCTTGGGAAGATAACAGAAACACTTGAGGACATAGGACTGCCTATGATAAGTGTGGAGGAAAGAGAGGAGCTGGATGCACAGATTACCTTGGAGGAGTTAGAGGAAGTGGTGAGGCAGCTGCCTACTAGTAAGAACCCTGGGGCAGACGGGTTCTCAAGTGAATTTTATAAAGTATATGAGGAGGAAGTGCTCCCCTCAATGTTAGAAATGTTAAATGAAGCGTTTGAGGTGGGACGGCTGCCGGAGTCACTCAGAGAAGCGATCATAATACCGCTTCCTAAACCCAACAAGCCTGGGCATAGCTGTGGCTCTTATAGACCTTTGTCGATGTTGAACCAGGACAGCAAGATATTGACGGCTGTCCTGGCGGACAGACTGCGGAGAGTTATTGGTAAACTAATACACCTTGAACAGACGGGCTATGTCCCGAATAGAAATATAACTCCTAATCATAGACGACTCCAACGGGTTGTTGAGTGGGGGAGCAAGAACGAGGGCGAAATGGCAATTGTGTCCTTGGACGCGGTTAAGGCCTTTGATTCAGTCAAGTGGCCATGGCTGCTGGCTGCCCTGGCGGGCTATGGAATGGGGCCTGGATACATAAGGTGGGCGAAGATGCTATATAGTGAACCGTTGGCCAGGGTCAGAACAGGATCAGTGATATCTGAAAGATGGCAACTTAGTCGAGGCACCAGACAGGGGTGCCCATGGTCCCCAATGCTCTATATACTAGCCCTGGAGCCCTTAGCAATATACCTTAGACAACAATATGACACTATAGGTATCGAGGTGGGAGGAGAACGACACCTGATCTCCTTATATGCCGATGACTTGCTGCTGTATTTGAGGCACCCGGAGGAAAATCTCCAGTACATACTGGAAGTGATGGATAGATATGCGGGGCTGTCTGGTGTAGGGGTGAATCCTCAAAAATCTAGTATTTTCCCGCTAGGCAGTTATAAGGGAATCCCTGTGGGATGGTTACCGGTGTTACAAATACCATGGGCGATCAGCACATTCAGGTATCTTGGACTAGATGTGTACCACACGGTGGAGGAGGAGCACAGGCATAATACTGAGGCAGCCATTGAGAAAATCGAGAAGTGTATGAAATTCTGGGTGAAGTTGCCCCTAGCAATGATGGGACGAGGGGGAATGCTTAAGATGGTGGTCCTACCTAGGCTCCTGCATTATTTCGGGAATATTCCATATCAGATACCCAAGAAATTTTTCACCAAACTAAATAGCATGTGTAGGGATTTCCTAGGGCATTGGTACCCGGAATAGAGTGGCATTATGGAAGCTGCAGAACTTTTATGAAAAAGGGGGAATAAAACTGCCTAACTATGAGGTCTATTATGTAGCGAGCCAACTGCAATATATAGCCAAATGGCTCTCAGATGAACTGACCCCCGAATCCAGGTTGTTTGGACATGATTGTGCCCATTTTATTTTAAAAGAGATGATCTGGCTGCCCAAGACAGAAATGGAAGGGCGCCCTAAAATAATGAAGCTTGGGTGGGAGATGTGGCGCCGAGCATGCCGGATGATGGAGAACCCATTCCCATGTTCCCTGCAGGTGCCACTAGTTGCACTGGCAGGGGGAGATAAGCAGCTGAGGATGATAATCAGGAACCACTGGGAGTCGGTGGGGGTAGTGACAATGGGAGATATCTGGCGGGAGGGGACTATCATAGATTTTGAAGTGCTGGGGGAGGAAATGGGGTTACACACGGGCCAGTATATTACATATCACAGAATGGTGCAAGAGAATTAGGAGAACATGGCCCGAGACGGTACTGGAGGAAGAGCCAGATGCTACTATAGACACGATATATGATATAACAGAGGGGGGGCATGAGATCTCCATACTGTACGAGATGATGATGTCTAAGGTCGGGAAGGAGTTAACACAATTGAGACTAGACTGGGAAGCGGAAGTGGGTGCCCCGCTAGAGGACGGGATGTGGGGACGTGCTTTGGGATCCTACAAGAAGGTGTCAAGGAATGCGAGACTAAAACAGATACAGCTATATATCACGCATAGGGCATATATGACACCCGAAAGGATATCTAGGTTCGAAAATGCTGGGAGACAAGCATGTCCCAAATGCGACGAAGAAAAGGCTGACATGGTACACATGTTCTGGTCATGCCCAGTAATTGAGCGTTTCTGGGGTGAAGTAGCACAGAAACTAGAGGAAAAGGGGGTCACGATGGTTATAAATACAGCTTGGGCCTGCTTGCTTGGGGGATACCCCAGATCGCTGAAACTTAAGCATGTTATCAAATTGAAAGATCTACCATATGTGCTCACAAAAAGGAGTGTTGCCATAGGGTGGGAGACATGTCACAAGCCACGGGTGGAGGTGTGGTGGAAGGAGTTACAGAAATGGGCGGAGGCAGAAACCATGGTATGGCAAGAGGCGAGCAATGTAGGGGGAGAGGAGGAGGCGGGAACCCTGATGGCATCGAGCAATGTAGGGGGAGAGGAGGAGGCAGGAACCCTGATGGCATGTAGATCTTTAATAGCAGAATTGTTTGGAATGGTACAAGACCTGACAGGATCCACGGAACGTGAGACCCCACCACGCGAGGCAGATACAGAGTACGTGGAACAAATAGGCTCGTAAGGGAGGAAGGGATAAGGGGAGCAGTGACCGAAATAAATCGATGAACAATTGTACTGATGGTACATGCACTGAGTGTTTGGTTTGTATTGTTTTTGTTCGAATAAATCAATAAAATTGCTTTAAAAATATATATATATATATATTATTGGGCACTCCCCAACCTTTCAATCAGCTTGTCAATCCTTGCCATGGGGTAGTTGTAAAAGACTGAGAATGAGTTGAGCTTTCTGAAGTCGATACAGAACTGCCAGAACCCATCGGGTTTGATGACAAGTACTGTTAGGGAGGACCAAGGGCTATCGGAGGGCTCTATTACACCCAATTTTAACATATTAGTAATCTCTTCTTCAATGGTCTTTCTACATGCCTCCAGAATATGATAGGGTTTTAGATGTATGCTTTGTCCCTGGGGTGTCCGTATACAAGGGAAGATATTTTTTACCCTCCTAGGTGTTTCATAAAAGACCTCAGGGAATTGATTTAACAGATCATGGGTGGTACTCAAGTTCTTGGGAATTAAACCAAGGTCATGTTCTCCTATCAACAAAGTTGCCATAGTGACAGTACTTTGTTCCAATTGGTCAACCTTCCATGCTTTCAGGAGGTTAACATGATAAACATGGATCTTCTGGTGCCTCTCCGATTAGGAAACTAGATCATTTAAGGATCCTGTCTTCTCTGAGATTTTATATAGGCCATACCATTTTGATATAATTTTGTTCTCAGATGTTGATAAGAGAACCAAGACTGAATCCCCTACCGAAAAAGATCTTGCCACTGCCTGTCGGTCATGCAAGTTTTTTTTCTGATGTTCTTGCACTCTTGAAAGGCATTGGTTAACAATTTCTCCTACTGCATGCATGTGAGATTTAAGCTTGTGGGCAGTTTTGGATATTGGTAGGGCAGCCTCTTTTCCTTTTCCTCCCATGTCTCTCTGACCATATCTAATGTATCCCGGGGCTCCCTTCTGTATAGGAGCTCGAAGGGAGAATATCCCCAGCGAAGATGAGGGGGTTTTCCTGACAATAGAAATGGCCCAGGGTTTCATCAGGTCCCAATTACGCCCATCTGCTTCTATCAACTTACATCATTTTTGATTTAGGGTCTGATTAAAGCATTATAGTAGACCGTTGGCCTGGGGGCGGTAGACTGAGGTGCTTAGGGTCTTAATGTTAAATATTTATTTGACCTCTTACAGGAGTCGGGACACAAAAGTAGTGTCTTGATGAGTAAGGATCTCCTCAGGGAAGAGGAAAGGAATAATGTGTTTCAATATTTGTTGACTATTATTGTTCCTTAGTGGAAAGGCCTCAGGATATCAAGTAACATAGTCAAAAATAAGAAAGATATATTTGTTACCCAATTTGGAGGGTTCAAGAGGACTCATGATTTCCATCGCTATGCACGAAAAGGGCACTTCAATTATGGGGAATGATTGTAAAGGAGCCCGGGTACAGGGGCTGCTGAGGTCTTCTGGCATATCTCTTAGGTGGCCACGTAGTTTATCACATGGGTGTATATGCTGGGCCAATAAAATGTATGGAGTACGGGGGGCGTGGCTAGCAGCGCCAGCTATGTGGATGCATTGCTGATGGCCTCCGCATGAAGCTTGGGCTCAAATCATGATTTAATGCTTCCATCCCTTCATCCAACATCGGGGAAGGAAGGATTATGGGCCAAAACCGATGAGGAAAGCGTGGCCGACACAGCGACATCCGGTTTCATCTAGAAGCCATGCAATAACCCAGGATCCGTGTTGCCCTGCGGAGCAATCCCAAGATGGCGCCACCATATTAGAGAAGTATGCTGCCAAGAGCCTGCCTGCCGGATTGCAAGCTGCCTGCACCAGGAGTCTTGTCCCTGAAATTGAAGAGCTGGAATCCCTGTGCCGAGCCCCTGGAGCAGCCTGAAAGCCAGCCTTGGCAGACAGGGAAATGGAGGGCTCCAGCAGTGATCCTATAAGTAAGTGGCTGCGCCTCGCAGCATCTGAAGCCGGGAGGGGAAGCAGTCGTGAGGGAGATAGGGCTGGACGAGGCTGCATAGAATCAAGGCCCCAATCGCCTCTGGCGCACCGGGGTGGCAGCGAGCACAGAGTCAGCTGAGGACTAAAGGCACATAACTGGGTGTGGCACTCAACGTAAATATTTGGGATGATTGCCTGGTGTAGGTGGGGAGAAAGCCCACAGTATACATCGAGTGGGTGGCAGAGCTAGCTGGGAACACTGCTCTGCTCATGAGGACTTCCTGCTGAGCTACATGAAACGTAAGCCCTTTCAGTGGACCCCGCTAGCACGGCGTGACAGGGAAGGTATGACCCCGATCACAGGTCAGCATATCAAGACAATCACGCGGTGGTGACAGGCAGGCCTGGACAGGCCCAAGTAGCATCGAGGCAGGAGCATCGGGCGGGTTGAGGGGGCCCAGCAGCAGAGATAAGTCGAGATCCTATCGCTGAGGGACCCGGACCACAGAGCCAGCCAGAAACTCCAGACTTGCATGGCACCTGAGGTGAGGAGCTCCCCCGGCCCAAGTGGTAAAAAGGGGTGGGGGACTGGCCCTACTTTTCAGTGAACAAAGGAGCGAGGCAGACCCCGCATCACCTGGGTGAGGACCAGACATAAATTGCCCCAAGGGCGGGGAGTGTCCCGAGGAGTGCAACGGTCACGCCAACAACCAAAAACCGACTCCCCCCACCCACAGGGCCAACAGCGCCACATCACAGAAAAGGACCAATTAGGGTTACACATCTGGGGAGCAGCTGGAGTGCAGGCCAAGCCCCAGGGCACAGAAGACTGGGGGACTCCCCATTGACACCAGTCCAGAGGGCCAACGCCCACCTAAGAACGCTGGTGCAGGGGAAAAGGGGGGATACCCTCTAACAACCATGGTGGGAGTGGCGTGAGAGCCCCTTACAGGCATCACTTAATCCCTCTGCGCCAGAACATACAGCGAACGCAGAGGATTCAACACAGGATCCGGCACGGATGGATAGAGCTGGACCAGGCTCAAAACCCACCCCAGGGTATCTCCAAAACACCTAGCCACACTGGAGAGACCTCAAGGTCATACTTCACATCAGAAGGGCCCTGACTTCAGGATAGCGATCCTACAGCGTTTCAGGAGACAATTGGGCCCAGGCGGCACCCCAAACAAAAAGGACATCATGGCTGAGGGCAGAAGCGCTCCGGCTCTAACCAGGGACGATCTGAAAGATATCTTTCAGGAAATCAAGGCCATCCGGACTGACATCCAAGCCTCTATGTGACCTCAAGGGTAGGGTCGATAAACTGGAAGATAAAATGGAAAACAACCACCTGCAGGTAGACCTTCTAGACATGAAGTATGATGCACGGCTGACAGACCTTGAGTCTAGGGAAGAAATAACGTTGCTGAAACTGGACGACCTCGAGGACAGGAAGTGTTGCAACAACTTAAGCATTCTCGGGATAAGAGACCAGAAGGGAGAAACGGCTGCCGATGTAGGACAGAAAGTCCAAGGATTGATCAATCGATTGAGCAAAGTCAGGAAGGGAATCGCAGTGTAAAAAGAACGATGCCAAGGGTCAGGAAATATAAGAAGCTGAACACTCCGCCTATGGCGAAATAAGACTGAGGCCCTGGCAGAGAAATGTGACTGAATTTGAACAGGCAGACGGGGGGAAGGGAGAATATAAGGAGACGGTGGGCGAAGCATTGGTCACCCCTGATGGCCCATCATACGATGGGCGTCTCTCAGGGAACAAGGGGTCCTAGGATGGGGGGACTGGGCGGGGGAAGGGCAGAGGGGAAAGGGGCGTGAAGCAGAAAAGGAAGGTAGGGGAGGGGGCAAAGGGTGGGGGGTGGGTTTGGGGAGGGTGACAGTTCAGAAACAGATAGATATCAGGAGCTCAAGGAGAATAGTGTGATCAGGACACTTGAGTAACTTTCAGAATGGGGCAACTTGACGTAGGGGTCCGAGCCGATGCACTTAAGATGGGGACCTTAAATGTCAAGGGCCTGAATTCCCCCACAAAGCGCCCATTGATGGGCACGGAGTTTTTTGAAACAGTATCTGGATGTGTTGTTGGTCCAAGAGACGAGGCGGATTCGGGGGAGGAAAGGCGCATCCCAGGGGCGCAAGTTGGGCAGATGTTCTGGGCATCGGGGCCTACCAAGAAGGGAGGAGTGGGTATCCTCCTTTATGATGACCATCGCCACAGTGTACTGCCCGAACATGGGCCAGTCCCAGTTCTTGCCGGGAGTCATGGGAGAGATACCCGAATGGTGGGACTCCTCTGGTTGGGGGAGGGGTTTTTAACGTATGGGCAGATCGGCTCATGGATCACAGTGGGGGTCAGGGTACACCGGGAGGTGGTGGCGCACAAGGGTAAGGGGGCCTCCTCAGATACATGACCGATCAGGGTTTAATTGGTGTTTGGAGGGAATGCCACCCAGCCATAAGAGGCTTTACTTTCTTTCCCTGGTCAATGGTTCCCGAACAAGGATGGAATACCAACAACATGCCCAGAGAGTACGACCAGTGAAATCAGTCCCATTAGCTAGTCGGACCATGACATGGTCAACATGGGTGTACTGTTGACGGGCCTTAGACCTAGAGAATCACTATGATGCTATAAATGATATCCTACTAAAGGACCTGGCCTTTGCCAAAGAAATGAGAGAGGCCATAGAGGAGTACTTCAAAATAAATTACACTGGAGAGGTAGACCTATGTACAGTCTGGGAGGCAGCTAAAGCCATAAGCCTTCTGATAAGGCAGGGTGCCTCGAAGAAGAGGGTTAGGATCCACCGAACAGAGAAACTGAGCGGGAGATACGCAGGCTGGAAGCTGAGGTACCCAAGGGAGGGAAGAAGAACGATAGCAAACTGAGAATGGCAAGAGAGAAACAAAGTGAGATGAGGGAACTTGAAGTGGGGAAGGTGGTCTCAGGCCTAAAGGTTTTTAAGCAAAGCTACTATGAGAAGGGGGACAAGGCGGATGCCCTGTTGGCATCTCAGCTTAAGGGTCTGAGAGCGGACGGGTGGGTCTCCGAGGTTGTGGACTCTGGGGGACAATTACACTCTACGACAGGTGAAGTTACCCAGGAATTTACCACATTCTATGAGCAATTGTACAGAAAAGAGAAGGAGGTAGAGGAGGGGTAACTTGACAGATATTTGAGGGAGGTCTCCCTCCTAACCCTCCAGGAAAGTGAGGTCACGGTCCTGGAGAAACCGATCACACAGGAGGAAGCACTGAGGGCTATTAGCGGTTTTAAGGTAGGGAAGGCCCCTGGCAAAAATGATTACACAGCAGGATTCTGCAAGGCATTTGCGGGAGGCTTGTCCCAGCACATGGCTAAACTGTTCAATAGCACCCTGACCTTGATGAAGGCACCCCCCTCATTTGGGAGATCACTAATAACTTATACCTAAGGCGGGAAGGGACCCAAACAATTGTAAATCATACCGTCTGATCTCCCTTTTAAATGTCGATGCTTAGATCTTCACCAGGATTCTAGACATGAGAATGGAGGGGCTCATGCCGAAACTGGTCCATTGTGAACAGGTGAGGTTTATCCAGGGACAACAGGGGGCTATAAAACACTATATCTGATGGAGGCTGCAGCGAAAAAAGAGGGTATCCCAGTGCTGATCTCCCTGGATGCTGAGAAAGCTTTTTACCGGGTTGACTGGGAATTCCTTTATCGGGTTTTGCAGAAGTACGGGATGGCTGACCGGTTCCTCAAGGGATACTGGCATTGTACGATTCCCTGGTGGCTCAGGTGATGGTCAATGGGAGACTATTGCGGCCCATCAATCTGATGAGGGGCACGAGGCAGTGCTGCCCTTTCTCGCCACTTTGGTTTGCACTTACAATGGAGGTGTTGGCAAAATGGCTCAGAAGGGGCCCACAGGTGTAATGGATAAGGGTCAGTGACAGGGAATTCAAGGTGGGGCTATATGCAGATGACATCCTATTGCACCTGGTGAACCCCGAACTCAACCCCACCACCCCTAGCAATAATGAACGAATATGGATATTCCTCAGGATTCAAGGTGAACAAGGACAAATCAGTTGTGTTTCCCTTTGCAGGGGAATACTAAAGAAAGGTTAGAGTACTCAAGCCCTTGGGGTTAGAAATCCAGCGAGAAAGCATACGATATTTGGGGGTTACCATAGTTGGGCCAGGAGAAGACCTAGGCACAGCCAATTACCCCCCCTCTATTTGACACCCTGTTCAATGAAATGGCAGAATGGGCAAAGGGACAGATCTAATGGATGGGGAGGCTCAATGCCCTAAAACGGAACCTGCTACCGAGGGTCCTGCACATGTTTCAAATGTTACCCGTCAGGTCTCCGGAGACACTCTTGAGAAAAGCTGAATCTCAAATGATGCGGTTCCTTTGGCAGAACCAGAAACCCAGATTGGGTTACAACACACTGATACTCCCAAAAGACCAGGGGGCAGTTGGGCTCCCAGACCTAACATTCTACTATATGGTGGCTCAGCTCAGAGCAGCTGTCCCACACCTGTGGGAGGACTGTGAGAAACAATGGGTTCCCCTGGAATACCAACACCTGAGCCCGGCGATGGTAGGGGAATGGCTCTGGATCCCTAGAGGTCTGGTCTGAGGAGAATTAGGGAACACCCGTTTCTTGGGGTTTACTGGGAGGTGTTAAACAAGGGAGCCAGGACACAGCAAATCACCTCATGCCCCTCTCCAATGAGTCACATCTGCCCCCCCGGTACGGGAAGAGATACCCGAGCTGGATAAATACCAAAAATGGTTTGAGGCAGGACTCTCCAGAGTTGGTCAACTGTGGTAGCAGGGGAAAAGTATAGGCCTCCAGGAGCTGGAAACTAGTCTGGGGATAGGAAGGCTGCCTGCGCTTCTATACCTCTGACTGAAAGGAGTTTTCACAGCAGAGAAATGGAAGGCAAAGATACAAAGAGACCTCACCCCAGTCAAAAAGGTTCTTGACGGACACACAGAGATGAGGGGTCTCATCTCACTACTTTATAGCGCCTTGCTGGAAACTACGGGAAATGTAGTGGAGGGCCTCCGACAGAAGTGGGAGCGGGATATAGGCTGGGAATTGGATAGACATCTATGGCAACGCATGTGTATGAGGGTTTATAAAACATCTATATCCTGCCAACATAAATTCCATGAAACTACTACAATGGCGGCAATATGACCCGGTGCGGTTATCTAAAATGTGTCCCACTGGGAATCCCATATGCTGGCATGGCTGCGGAAACATGTGGTGGGGTTGTCTGAAGGTCCAAATGTATTGGGAGGAGGTTCTGGGGTGGATCAAAGATGTTGGACCCTATGCTTGTGTTGTTTGGTCTGGATAAGCAGCTCAAACAGGGTGTGTTTGTGTGTGGAGCGGACTTCCTTCTCGTGCTCCTTTGAACTCAACTACTTACAGGCACTGCGAGCTTGGCTCTTGCCTGCTCTGTTCCGCTTCCTGGTGGAGGCGGAGTTTGCACAGACCACGTGGGTGATCACGTGACCGGCAGCCCATTCAAAGCTGCGCTCGAGCCGCCCGAGCGGCGGATTCTTTGCTGCTCAAACAGGGTGTGTTTGTGTGTGGAGCGGACTTCCTTCTCGTGCTCCTTTGAACTCAACTACTTACAGGCACTGCAAGCTTGGCTCTTGCCTGCTCTGTTCCGCTTCCTGGTGGAGGCGGAGTTTGCATAGACCACGTGGGTGATCATGTGACCGGCAGCCCATTCAAAGCTGTGCTCGAGCCGCCCGAGCGGCGGATTCTTTGCTGCTCAAACAGGGTGTGTTTGTGTGTGGAGCGGACTTCCTTCTCGTGCTCCTTTGAACTCAACTACTTACAGGCACTGCGAGCTTGGCTCTTGCCTGCTCTGTTCCGCTTCCTGGTGGAGGCGGAGTTTGCACAGACCACGTGGGTGATCACGTGACCGGCAGCCCATTCAAAGCTGCGCTCGATCCGCCCGAGCGGCGGATTCTTTGCTGCTCAAACAGGGTGTGTTTGTGTGTGGAGCGGACTTCCTTCTCATGCTCCTTTTGAACTCAACTACTTACAGGCACTGCGAGCTTGGCTCTTGCCTGCTCTGTTCCGCTTCCTGGTGGAGGCGGAGTTTGCACAGACCACGTGGGTGATCACGTGACCGGCAGCCCATTCAAAGCTGCGCTCGAGCCGCCCGAGCGGCGGATTCTTTGCTGCTCAAACAGGGTGTGTTTGTGTGTGGAGCGGACTTCCTTCTCGTGCTCCTTTGAACGCAACTACTTACAGGCACTGCGAGCTTGGCTCTTGCCTGCTCTGTTCCGCTTCCTGGTGGAGGCGGAGTTTGCACAGACCACGTGGGTGATCACGTGACCGGCAGCCCATTCAAAGCTGCGCTCGAGCCACCCTTGCAGCGTTAAGCCCGTGAGGGGTAAAGGGCGCTGGCTGTTGTGCGGCTGTTGGGAGCTGGCGGGGCTGAAGTTGTGAAACATTGCGCAGAGGTCAAATAAGGGTATAGTGTCTGTAACTATTCTTTGGGGGTACCTATTAAGCAGACAATCCATATAGTATTTTATCATTAATTTTAAACAGATCGTTTTATATACCTGTATGGGATTGCTTTTATTCTTTTATCAGCATTTGTCATTTTAGTTCTGCAGCGTGTTAAGTTATTCCTCTTTTAGTATTGAGATTATCATATGGTCATACAAGTGACTGAGTAGGCCAGTAATCACAAAGTTTGGTAACTCTTCTGGGTTCCCATAATGGGAGTTACACTCAGAAGTATGGGAAGTATCCCAGAGGAATATATAGTTCAGGGGGGTAGAGTTCCACCACAGGTGGTAATTTCTCTTCCACATCCTTCTCAAGTAACTCAAGTAGTTAACAAGGGCTCAGTTTCCTCTATGGTAGTAGACACTTTGGTAGTCCCTCAGGGAATTTCCACTCCTCTGGGTATAGAGGGCCCTGGGGATATTGGGCCGGAGCAAACCAATCAAGTGGATTCAATGGCAGAGGTGGTGGGAGTTATAAATCGGGCTTTTTTAAACATTGAATCTAAGGTGAACTCTTTGGTAGATGAACCACTGGTGGTGGAGCGAGACTTAGTATCAGATATTTCTATATTAGCCCCACTGTTGACTCATGAATTTTCCAGGAAAGTTCAAGGCCCAAGAGACCCTAAAAGAAAGGTTTCAACAACATCAGTCCCTAAACCTAAAGAATGGGGTTATAAGGAGAAATTGTCACAGTACCAGTTTAGCCAAAAGCAAGAGAGGGAAACTGGCCGTGGGGATGAGGCCACCTCGCAAAAAATTCAGGTTAGTGAAGGTGTCAAACTAGGGGATGATGACTCTATAGTGGGGGACCCAGTGTTCGAGGATGAAGCAATAGAGGCTGAGGAGATAGAAGAAGTCTCTCAACAGGACCAGCTACCCCCAGTAGATGAGTTATCATTCCCAGTCCTTTCTAGAATTATGGACTCCATGGACAGAGGCTACGACACATTGAACTACGAAATCCGGGAGCTTAGGAAATCAATGAAGGAAGTATTGAGCAAAGTGCATCTATTGGAAGGCTTTATAATGGCAACCTCAGTCTTCAATACCCCAAGCCCGAAAAAGATGGTTAGTGAAGGGGCTGTGTTTGTACAAGGCGAGAGAATGGAAGTTAAACATACGAAAACACAGGGGGAGAATGCTGAGTCAAAGGGAGAAAGCCTTTTGGTGGTACCTGAGGTATCCGGAATAGTCCTCCCATCGGTATCAATGTTGGGGAAGGAACAGGCTCAGGATAAGAAGACGTTGAGTAGTAGCCCAAAGGTAAAAAAAAAAAGTTGTCCTAACAAGCTGAACTCACAGGAAAAAAAATCCAAAAACTGTAAGCTTCCACCCTCACAACAGAATAAAGGGTCACGGAAATTCCTCCGTAATCTAAGGTTGGCAGTGGACAAACATATGCAGATTGATAGAGACATACTAGATCAGAGAAAGAAAGACTTTTTTATAAACAGGAAAGGGGGCAAAGTTAAGGAACTAATAAGGTTCAAGGAAGTCGATAGGGTTTCATCTGTGTTGGAAAATGTACGGGAGGGGGATAGTCCTTCTTTCGATCTAAGTAATATATCTGTTTATCCAGTAGATATGGAAGAGGAAGAGATTGAGAAGATTAAGGATCTAGAAGCCCCAAAAATTATTGAATTTGGAGCAGGTAGAGGAGCTGGCAAGTGTTGTAATTTGGAGGAAAGACTGTTGGTTCCACCGCATATAATAGCAGGAAGGGGATTGGTGAATCCTCTGGTGGAAGTCCCGGAAACAGGAATACCAACGGCACCTAAATTATATGCAATTTTTTCGAAACCTGTGGTGGTGAAGGCGGACTTGGGGAAGTTGCCTCCACCTAGGGTTTCCTTAACAGTGCCATTACCGACCCCAAGATTAATGGAGGAAGTAGGTTTGGGGATTCCAAAGAGTAAGTTTTTGGATTCATTGAAGGGGGTGGGGGAAAGTACGGGGCGAATAAAATCGCCCAAAAAATGGAATTCGAGGCAAGCGTCCAATTTGCAAAAAAAGATGCCAGATAACGGTGAGCTATGTATTTTCTTGAATCGGCTGTTCGAAAGTTCAAATAGATATCCCTTAAATAGACACTATATCCTGGACTTGATGCAGGAAATACCAAATCTGAAATTGATATCGTCAGGGGACATTAAGACAGTAGAATTTGTTTACGATGATTGTCTAGATACTGTAAGACTTCATTTAAGGTCACAACTAACAAGGGAAATAATAATGGGGGAAAGGGAGCGTTTCCTAGCGCTAGGCCTTGAAGTTACAGACACAGGGCCTTCAATATTGTCAACTCTGGCTCCCATTTATCAGGCAAAGAAGGGTATGATACAAAATGAAAGAGAACGATACAACAAGGAGATCTATAGTTCCAGAGGGTATACACAAGCTCCTATTGGTAGAGGGGTAAATCAAGGAAGGGAGGAAGGGTGTTTTCAACATACATGATGGTCTAATTGGTCATTAATTACATGGAATTCGAGAGGGTTCAAGAACATCATGAATAATCATGAACTTTTCTCGAATTTTGATATAATCTGTTTGCAGGAAACCTTTTTGCTACACACACCTATGATAGATGGATTTAATACAGTCTACGTTAAGGCCCAACAGGGAGTAAATGGTAGGCCATTTGGTGGACTATTAACAGCAGTTAAACGTTCTTTGGGACTTTCCATGCAGGTAATTGATGTAGACAGGTCGGATATCCTGATTGTACTCTTAGAATGGCAGGAAGATGGTGAGAGTCTCGTAAGCAAATGTTTTTTGGTAAATGTTTATTTTAGTCCCCTAAAAGACAAACTGGAAGAAGCCTTGACAGCAATTTCTTTTACATTAATGGGTGAATTCCCGGATGATGGGGCTTCAGTGATAATCGTTGGAGACTTTAATGCAAAATGCTTAGAAGAGAATTGGTATTTAGAGAATAATAGAAAGTTTGTCTGTAAGGAATCCCGGGAGAGAGGAATGAGGATTATCCAGGAATTTGAGGTGTGGAACCTTAGTATTATTAATGGTAATACACAGATGGATATTCCGCCAGCTTTTACATGGCAGAATGGGTTGTGGAAATCAACAATAGACTATATTTCCACTTCCCATGATCTAGCCATAAGAGGAGTATCCCTGGAAGTAAAATCTCTGATATGGAGTGATCATTCCCTTTTGGAATTTAAATTGTTCAGTCCGATAAAACATGTTGAAACTGACATTGTGGGAGTGGAAATAAATTCAGGAAAGAACAAGGTCAAGTGGATTCCTAGGATTGCATCAGCATTCTTGTCTGAAATTGCAAACTTACCAGTAAATAAGATGGCCCGTCTATGTACAGCGGAGGGATTCCCTACGATTGTGAGGGAGCTGTTAGGTAGGTTAACAACAGATAGAGGCTTAACCCAGATGGTGGCAAGGAGGAAGGGTTCCCACTCTTTTGATGTAGAAGTCCAGGCACATAAAAAGGAACTACACCGAGAGGTGAGGTATGTCAAGAAATCTGCACCTCCAGGCTATATGGAAAAGGTGCGGATTCTAAAACAATCACACAGGAACTGGGTAAAAGGTAGAAAGTTTTTGCTATACATTAAGGATGCCGAGAGAATGCTGGCTTGTATGCTAGGGAATAGGCCAGGAATATTTTGGGACCTAATTAAACCAAAAGGTACACAAGATTATCTTCAGGCACATGCGGTCAGTGACATTGGTTGGGTGAAACATTTCACTGATTTGTACAGGGTGGAAGGTTTGGACCAAGCAGTCACCTGGGTAGAGGCGGATTGGAAGGGTGCCCTAGAATGGGACTTGGAGGATATAAAGAACTTGATAAAGAAAAGCAAGTCCTCGAATGCACCGGGACCAGACGGTCTTTCTAATCTGACCTATAAAGGTAACTTAGTAGTATGGTCACAGGTACTGTCTGCCTTATTTTCGGATATTCTGGCTAACAATTCGTTCCCCTCTACCTGGTCAGCAGCAACCTTAATCCTGATTTTTAAAGGCGGGGATAGGTCTTCTCCACTTTATTATAGACCTATATCCTTGTTGGATGCTTCAAACAAAATATTCGCGAAAATGCTGCTAAAAGCTTTGCAAAAATGGGCGGTGGAATCTGATTCCCTAGATGCTTTTCAGTCAGGTTTTCGGCAAGAGCTGAGTACATCCACTAATTGTATGGTGTTAGATTTATTAGCACCCCAAGCAAAGGTCCAAGCACGGCCAGTATTTTTCGCTTTTTTTGATATCAGTAAAGCGTTTGACATGGTTAATAGGGCTTTTTTGTGGAAAAAACTATATGATAGGGGGTGTCCGGTAGCTCTGTTGAGTATTTTGGTGGCTCTCCATACAAATACAAGGATTAGAGTTAGGCTGGATGAATTAGGGAATTATTCCCCCTGGATACAGACAAATAGGGGTTTAAGACAGGGGTGTGTTTTGGCACCCTTTCTCTTTTGCCTGTATTTACTGGGAATAGGAGGTTGTATGGAACTTGTAAAAACTTTCCCTCCAAGATTGGGTGCTATGGTTGTCATATACTTGCTTTATGCAGACAACATTGTTATATGTGACCTCACAGCTATTGGGCTCCAAAGAGCATTAGTAGCCGTGGAGGGGTTTCTAGAGAAACTAGACTTAACATTAACCCTTTAAGTGCCATGGGTATTTCTCCCCAGTGCCAGAGCCTTTTTTGGTGATTTTGGTATGTGGCCATTCAATGGCTTGTAACTTTTTCGTTACATGAGATATCTCAGCCAAATTTGGCTCCTTTTTTTCCCACATGTAGGCGGTCGTAACGCCACCCAGGAATCCCAGGTTGCTGTAGGGGGGTAAGAGAAAATAAGGAAAATGTGCGAAAATTTTGGGTTTTTTCAAAAAATGCCAATAAAATGATGTACAAAGAAGCCTGTGGTTTTTTCCTTGTAAGAGCTAGGAACAAATGGTTTGCTGTGCTGAGTTCCCCAATGTGTTGGCTTTCAGGAACAGGTTGAGTGGAAATGGAAAAAAAAAATTTTTGATGGGGATATCAACCGTTTTGTGAGAGGTAGGCGATTTTTGCCATTTTTGCCAATTGGACATGCATGGACGGAATGGGAGAAAAGGGCAGGAAAGCCAAATTGGAGGACAGAAAGGCATATATTTCTGAAAAGTAGACAAAATTCCAAGTTTAGGAAGGGGTGATTTGTATAGGTCAGGCAACAACTAGGTAGGGGAAACTGCCATCGAATGGGGGAAAAGCGGGAAAATGACTGAAAAAAAAGGTATGTGTTGGACATGGTTGGCTTGGTACGGCAATGGCTTCTATGAATTTTGAGAAAAGCAATGCTCCGCTACATTCCCCCGACTCTTGCAGTTAGGAGAGCATACCATTTTTGTAGTGTTTGTACAAAACAAGCAATACCACAAGCCAAACACTGAGCCATGGTACACAGGAGTTTTACGCTCACGGCCTGACCAGACGCACTTAGCATGTGTAAATTGGGAAAACCAATGTGGTGAGGAATGGCAGCCATACATTTTTTGAAAGAGCACAGGCAGACCTTTTCAAGGGTAGGTGACTTGTGCAGGTTACAAAAGTGTATGGTGGCTAAAGCAGCGACTAAATGTAGGTCACATTTGGGAAAAGAAAGGGTTGTGAGACAAAGGGCTCCAGCAAATGGGTCAAAACGTTATGAAAACCACACAAACACAACACATGGCCTACCGTCCCGCGTTCCCACAGGTGTCCCGATGAAAACGGTACCTCACATGTGTGGGTGCACCTACCTGGCCGCCAAGGGGAAAACCTAAAACACAAGTAACCCCAAGTCTGTTTTCACACCGGAAATGTCACACTCTCACATCATACAGATATGGGCCTCGGGTGTCCAAGCCACCGGGGAAAACTGGGAACTCCATGCATTTCCGAAAAGAGGACACCCGTGGGAATCCGCAAAGGTATGATATGCCCAAATTGCCCCAGATTTTATTACCCAGACACCCCCGCAAAGTCCGAAATGTGGGAAAAAATACGCAATTTCCACACATTTCGCTCGGCTCACCCATCGAAACACGCCCCCAACAACACATGGCCTACCGTCACGCGTTCCCACAGGTGTCCCGATGAAAACGGTACCTCACATGTGTGGGTGCACCTACCTGGCCGCCAAGGGGAAAGCCTAAAACACAAGTAACCCCAAGTCTGTTTTCACACCGGAAATGTCACACTCTCACATCATACAGATATGGGCCTCGGGTGTCCAAGCCACCAAGGAAAACAGGGAACCCCATGCATTTCCGGAAAGAGGACACCCGTGGGAATCCGCAGAGGTATGATATGCCCAAATCGCCCCAGAATTTATTACCCGGACACCCCCGCAAAGTCCGAAATGTGGGAAAAAATACGCATTTTCCTCACATTTCGCTCGACTCACCCATCGAAACACGCCCCCAACAACACATGGCCTACCGCCCCGCGTTCCCACAGGTGTCCCGATGAAAACGGTACCTCACATGTGTGGGTGCACCTACCTGGCTGCCAAGGGGAAAGCCTAAAACACAAGTAACCCCAAGTCTGTTTTCAGAGCGAAATCTCAGACATTCTGCCGACCGGCACAATGTACAGATATGGGCCTCGGGTGTCCAAGCCACCGAGGAAAACAGGGAACCCCATGCATTTCCGAAAAGAGGACACCCGTGGGAATCCGCAGAGGTATGATATGGCCAAATCGCCCCAGAATTTATTACCCAGACACCCCCGCAAAGTCCGAAATGTGGGAAAAAATATGCATTTTCCTCACATTTCGCTCGACTCACCCATCGAAACACGCCCCCAACAACACATGGCCTACCGTCACGCGTTCCCACAGGTGTCCCGATGAAAACGGTACCTCACATGTGTGGGTGCACCTACCTGGCCGCCAAGGGGAAAGCCTAAAACACAAGTAACCCCAAGTCTGTTTTCACACCGGAAATGTCACACTCTCACATCATACAGATATGGGCCTCGGGTGTCCAAGCCACCAAGGAAAACAGGGAACCCCATGCATTTCCGGAAAGAGGACACCCGTGGGAATCCGCAGAGGTATGATATGCCCAAATCGCCCCAGAATTTATTACCCGGACACCCCCGCAAAGTCCGAAATGTGGGAAAAAATACGCATTTTCCTCACATTTCGCTCGACTCACCCATCGAAACACGCCCCCAACAACACATGGCCTACCGCCCCGCGTTCCCACAGGTGTCCCGATGAAAACGGTACCTCACATGTGTGGGTGCACCTACCTGGCTGCCAAGGGGAAAGCCTAAAACACAAGTAACCCCAAGTCTGTTTTCAGAGCGAAATCTCAGACATTCTGCCGACCGGCACAATGTACAGATATGGGCCTCGGGTGTCCAAGCCACCGAGGAAAACAGGGAACCCCATGCATTTCCGAAAAGAGGACACCCGTGGGAATCCGCAGAGGTATGATATGCCCAAATCGCCCCAGAATTTATTACCCAGACACCCCTGCAAAGTCCGAAATGTGGGGAAAAAAACGCTTTTTCCGCACATTTCGCTCGACGCACCCATCGAAACACGCCCCCAACAACACATGGCCTACCGTCACGCGTTCCCACAGGTGTCCCGATGAAAACGGTACCTCACATGTGTGGGTGCACCTACCTGGCCGCCAAGGGGAAAGCCTAAAACACAAGTAACCCCAAGTCTGTTTTCACACCGGAAATGTCACACTCTCACATCATACAGATATGGGCCTCGGGTGTCCAAGCCACCAAGGAAAACAGGGAACCCCATGCATTTCCGAAAAGAGGACAATCGTGGGAATCCGCAGAGGTATGATATGGCCAAATCGCCCCAGAATTTATTACCCAGACACCCCCGCAAAGTCCGAAATGTGGGAAAAAATACGCATTTTCCTCACATTTCGCTCGACTCACCCATCGAAACACGCCCCCAACAACACATGGCCTACTGTGCCGCGTTCCCACAGGTGTCCCGATGAAAACGGTACCTCACATGTGTGGGTGCACCTACCTGGCCGCCAAGGGGAAAGCCTAAAACACAAGTAACCCCAAGTCTGTTTTCAGAGGGAAATCTCAGACATTCTGCCGACCGGCACAATGTACAGATATGGGCCTCGGGTGTCCAAGCCACCGAGGAAAACAGGGAACCCCATGCATTTCCGGAAAGAGGACACCCGTGGGAATCCGCAGAGGTATGATATGCCCAAATCGCCCCAGAATTTATTACCCAGACACCCCCGCAAAGTCCGAAATGTGGGAAAAAATACGCATTTTCCTCACATTTCGCTCGACTCACCCATCGAAACACGCCCCCAACAACACATGGCCTACCGTCCCGCGTTCCCACAGGTGTCCCGATGAAAACGGTACCTCACATGTGTGGGTGCACCTACCTGGCCGCCAAGGGGAAAGCCTAAAACACAAGTAACCCCAAGTCTGTTTTCAGAGCGAAATCTCAGACATTCTGCCGACCGGCACAATGTACAGATATGGGCCTCGGGTGTCCAAGCCACCGAGGAAAACAGGGAACCCCATGCATTTCCGAAAAGAGGACACCCGTGGGAATCCGCAGAGGTATGATATGCCCAAATCGCCCCAGAATTTATTACCCAGACACCCCTGCAAAGTCCGAAATGTGGGGAAAAAAACGCTTTTTCCGCACATTTCGCTCGACGCACCCATCGAAACACGCCCCCAACAACACATGGCCTACCGTCACGCGTTCCCACAGGTGTCCCGATGAAAACGGTACCTCACATGCGTGGGTGCACCTACCTGGCCGCCAAGGGGAAAGCCTAAAACACAAGTAACCCCAAGTCTGTTTTCACACCGGAAATGTCACACTCTCACATCATACAGATATGGGCCTCGGGTGTCCAAGCCACCAAGGAAAACAGGGAACCCCATGCATTTCCGAAAAGAGGACAACCGTGGGAATCCGCAGAGGTATGATATGGCCAAATCGCCCCAGAATTTATTACCCAGACACCCCCGCAAAGTCCGAAATGTGGGAAAAAATATGCATTTTCCTCACATTTCGCTCGACTCACCCATCGAAACACGCCCCCAACAACACATGGCCTACTGTCCCGCGTTCCCACAGGTGTCCCGATGAAAACGGTACCTCACATGTGTGGGTGCACCTACCTGGCCGCCAAGGGGAAAGCCTAAAACACAAGTAACCCCAAGTCTGTTTTCAGAGGGAAATCTCAGACATTCTGCCGACCGGCACAATGTACAGATATGGGCCTCGGGTGTCCAAGCCACCGAGGAAAACAGGGAACCCCATGCATTTCCGGAAAGAGGACACCCGTGGGAATCCGCAGAGGTATGATATGCCCAAATCGCCCCAGAATTTATTACCCAGACACCCCCGCAAAGTCTGAAATGTGGGAAAAAATACGCATTTTCCTCACATTTCGCTCGACTCACCCATCGAAACACGCCCCCAACAACACATGGCCTACCGTCCCGCGTTCCCACAGGTGTCCCGATGAAAACGGTACCTCACATGTGTGGGTGCACCTACCTGGCCGCCAAGGGGAAAGCCTAAAACACAAGTAACCCCAAGTCTGTTTTCACACCGGAAATGTCACACTCTCACATCATACAGATATGGGCTTCGGGTGTCCAAGCCACCAAGGAAAACAGGGAACCCCATGCATTTCCGGAAAGAGGACACCCGTGGGAATCCGCAGAGGTATGATATGCCCAAATCGCCCCAGAATTTATTACCCAGACACCCCCGCAAAGTCCGAAATGTGGGAAAAAATACGCATTTTCCTCACATTTCGCTCGACTCACCCATCGAAACACGCCCCCAACAACACATGGCCTACCGTCCCGCGTTCCCACAGGTGTCCCGATGAAAACGGTACCTCACATGTGTGGGTGCACCTACCTGGCTGCCAAGGGGAAAGCCTAAAACACAAGTAACCCCAAGTCTGTTTTCAGAGGGAAATCTCAGACATTCTGCCGACCGGCACAATGTACAGATATGGGCCTCGGGTGTCCAAGCCACCGAGGAAAACAGGGAACCCCATGCATTTCCGAAAAGAGGACACCCGTGGGAATCCGCAGAGGTATGATATGCCCAAATCGCCCCAGAATTTATTACCCAGACACCCCTGCAAAGTCCGAAATGTGGGGAAAAAAAGCTTTTTCCGCACATTTCGCTCGACGCACCCATCGAAACACGCCCCCAACAACACATGGCCTACCGTCACGCGTTCCCACAGGTGTCCCGATGAAAATGGTACCTCACATGTGTGGGTGCACCTACCTGGCCGCCAAGGTGAAAGCCTAAAACACAAGTAACCCCAAGTCTGTTTTCACACCGGAAATGTCACACTCTCACATCATACAGATATGGGCCTCGGGTGTCCAAGCCACCAAGGAAAACAGGGAACCCCATGCATTTCCGAAAAGAGGACAACCGTGGGAATCCGCAGAGGTATGATATGGCCAAATCGCCCCAGAATTTATTACCCAGACACCCCCGCAAAGTCCGAAATGTGGGAAAAAATACGCATTTTCCTCACATTTCGCTCGACTCACCCATCGAAACACGCCCCCAACAACACATGGCCTACTGTCCCGCGTTCCCACAGGTGTCCCGATGAAAACGGTACCTCACATGTGTGGGTGCACCTACCTGGCCGCCAAGGGGAAAGCCTAAAACACAAGTAACCCCAAGTCTGTTTTCAGAGGGAAATCTCAGACATTCTGCCGACCGGCACAATGTACAGATATGGGCCTCGGGTGTCCAAGCCACCGAGGAAAACAGGGAACCCCATGCATTTCCGGAAAGAGGACACCCGTGGGAATCCGCAGAGGTATGATATGCCCAAATCGCCCCAGAATTTATTACCCAGACACCCCCGCAAAGTCCGAAATGTGGGAAAAAATACGCATTTTCCTCACATTTCGCTCGACTCACCCATCGAAACACGCCCCCAACAACACATGGCCTACCGTCCCGCGTTCCCACAGGTGTCCCGATGAAAACAGTACCTCACATGTGTGGGTGCACCTACCTGGCCGCCAAGGGGAAAGCCTAAAACACAAGTAACCCCAAGTCTGTTTTCAGAGCGAAATCTCAGACATTCTGCCGACCGGCACAATGTACAGATATGGGCCTCGGGTGTCCAAGCCACCGAGGAAAACAGGGAACCCCATGCATTTCCGAAAAGAGGACACCCGTGGGAATCCGCAGAGGTATGATATGCCCAAATCGCCCCAGAATTTATTACCCAGACACCCCTGCAAAGTCCGAAATGTGGGGAAAAAAACACTTTTTCCGCACATTTCGCTCGACGCACCCATCGAAACACGCCCCCAACAACACATGGCCTACCGTCACGCGTTCCCACAGGTGTCCCGATGAAAACGGTACCTCACATGTGTGGGTGCACCTACCTGGCCGCCAAGGGGAAAGCCTAAAACACAAGTAACCCCAAGTCTGTTTTCACACCGGAAATGTCACACTCTCACATCATACAGATATGGGCCTAGGGTGTCCAAGCCACCGAGGAAAACAGGGGAACCCCATGCGTTTCCGAAAAGAGGACACCCGTGGGAATCCGCAGAGGTATGATATGCCCAAATCGCCCCAGAATTTATTACCCAGACACCCCCGCAAAGTCCGAAATGTGGGAAAAAATATGCATTTTCCTCACATTTCGCTCGACTCACCCATCGAAACACGCCCCCAACAACACATGGCCTACCGTCCCGCGTTCCCACAGGTGTCCCGATGAAAACGGTACCTCACATGCGTGGGTGCACCTACCTGGCCGGCAAGGGGCAAGCCGAAAACGCAAGCAACCCCCAGTCTGTTTGCAGAGGGGAATCTCAGCCATTCTGCCGACCGGCACAACATACAGATATGGGCCTCGGGTGTCCAAGCCACCGAGGAAAACAGGGAGCCCCATGCATTTCCGAAAAGAGGACACCCGTGGGAATCCGCAGAGGTGTGATTTGCGCACATCGCCCCAGGTTTTTTTACCCAGACACCCCTGCAAAGTCCAAAATGTGGGGGAAAAAACGCTTTTTCCGCACATTTCGCTCGACGCACCCATCGAAACACGCCCCCAACAACACATGGCCTACCGTCACGCGTTCCCACAGGTGTCCCGATGAAAACGGTACCTCACTCACATGTGTGGGTGCACCTACCTGGCCGCCAAGGGGAAAGCCTAAAACACAAGTAACCCCAAGTCTGTTTTCACACCGGAAATGTCACACTCTCACATCATACAGATATGGGCCTCGGGTGTCCAAGCCACTGAGGAAAACAGGGAACCCCATGCATTTCCGAAAAGAGGACACCCGTGGGAATCCGCAGAGGTATGATATGCCCAAATCGCCCCAGAATTTATTACCCAGACACCCACGCAAAGTCCGAAATGTGGGAAAAAATATGCATTTTCCTCACATTTCGCTCGACTCACCCATCGAAACACGCCCCCAACAACACATGGCCTACTGTCCCGCGTTCCCACAGGTGTCCCGATGAAAATGGTACCTCACATGTGTGGGTGCACCTACCTGGCTGCCAAGGGGAAAGCCGAAAACACAAGTAACCCCAAGTCTCTTTTCAGAGGGAAATCTCAGCCATTCTGCCGACCGGCACAATGTACAGATATGGGCCTCGGGTGTCCAAGCCACCGAGGAAAACAGGGAACCCCATGCATTTCCGGAAAGAGGACACCCGTGGGAATCCGCAGAGGTATGATATGCCCAAATCGCCCCAGAATTTATTACCCAGACACCCCCGCAAAGTCCGAAATGTGGGAAAAAATACGCATTTTCCTCACATTTCGCTCGACTCACCCATCGAAACACGCCCCCAACAACACATGGCCTACCGTCCCGCGTTCCCACAGGTGTCCCGATGAAAACGGTACCTCACATGCGTGGGTGCACCTACCTGGCCGGCAAGGGGCAAGCCGAAAACGCAAGCAACCCCCAGTCTGTTTGCAGAGGGGAATCTCAGCCATTCTGCCGACCGGCACAACATACAGATATGGGCCTCGGGTGTCCAAGCCACCGAGGAAAACAGGGAGCCCCATGCATTTCCGAAAAGAGGACACCCGTGGGAATCCGCAGAGGTGTGATTTGCGCACATCGCCCCAGGTTTATTTACCCAGACACCCCTGCAAAGTCCGAAATGTGGGGGAAAAAACGCTTTTTCCGCACATTTCGCTCGACGCACCCATCGAAACACGCCCCCAACAACACATGGCCTACCGTCCCGCGTTCCCACAGGTGTCCCGATGAAAACGGTACCTCACATGCGTGGGTGCACCTACCTGGCCGGCAAGGGGCAAGCCGAAAACGCAAGCAACCCCCAGTCTGTTTGCAGAGGGGAATCTCAGCCATTCTGCCGACCGGCACAACATACAGATATGGGCCTCGGGTGTCCAAGCCACCGAGGAAAACAGGGAGCCCCATGCATTTCCGAAAAGAGGACACCTGTGGGAATCCGCAGAGGTGTGATTTGCGCACATCGCCCCAGGTTTATTTACCCAGACACCCCTGCAAAGTCCGAAATGTGGGGGGAAAAACGCTTTTTCCGCACATTTCGCTCGACACACCCATCGAAACACGCCCCCAACAACACATGGCCTACCGTCCCGCGTTCCCACAGGTGTCCCGATGAAAACGGTACCTCACATGCGTGGGTGCACCTACCTGGCCGGCAAGGGGCAAGCCGAAAACGCAAGCAACCCCCAGTCTGTTTGCAGAGGGGAATCTCAGCCATTCTGCCGACCGGCACAACATACAGATATGGGCCTCGGGTGTCCAAGCCACCGAGGAAAACAGGGAGCCCCATGCATTTCCGAAAAGAAGACACCCGTGGGAATCCGCAGAGGTGTGATTTGCGCACATCGCCCCAGGTTTTTTTACCCAGACACCCCTGCAAAGTCCGAAATGTGGGGGAAAAAACGCTTTTTCCGCACATTTCGCTCGACGCACCCATCGAAACACGCCCCCAACAACACATGGCCTACCGTCCCGCGTTCCCACAGGTGTCCCGATGAAAACGGTACCTCACATGCGTGGGTGCACCTACCTGGCCGGCAAGGGGCAAGCCGAAAACGCAAGCAACCCCCAGTCTGTTTGCAGAGGGGAATCTCAGCCATTCTGCCGACCGGCACAACATACAGATATGGGCCTCGGGTGTCCAAGCCACCGAGGAAAATAGGGAGCCCCATGCATTTCCGAAAAGAGGACACCCGTGGGAATCCGCAGAGGTGTGATTTGCGCACATCGCCCCAGGTTTTTTTACCCAGACACCCCTGCAAAGTCCGAAATGTGGGGGAAAAAACGCTTTTTCCGCACATTTCGCTCGACGCACCCGTCGAAACACGCCCCCAACAACACATGGCCTACCGTCCCGCGTTCCCACAGGTGTCCCGATGAAAACGGTACCTCACATGCGTGGGTGCACCTACCTGGCCGGCAAGGGGCAAGCCGAAAACGCAAGCAACCCCCAGTCTGTTTGCAGAGGGGAATCTCAGCCATTCTGCCGACCGGCACAACATACAGATATGGGCCTCGGGTGTCCAAGCCACCGAGGAAAACAGGGAGCCCCATGCATTTCCGAAAAGAGGACACCCGTGGGAATCCGCAGAGGTGTGATTTGCGCACATCGCCCCAGGTTTTTTTACCCAGACACCCCTGCAAAGTCCAAAATGTGGGGGAAAAAACGCTTTTTCCGCACATTTCGCTCGACGCACCCATCGAAACACGCCCCCAACAACACATGGCCTACCGTCCCGCGTTCCCACAGGTGTCCCGATGAAAACGGTACCTCACATGCGTGGGTGCACCTACCTGGCCGGCAAGGGGCAAGCCGAAAACGCAAGCAACCCCCAGTCTGTTTGCAGAGGGGAATCTCAGCCATTCTGCCGACCGGCACAACATACAGATATGGGCCTCGGGTGTCCAAGCCACCGAGGAAAACAGGGAGCCCCATGCATTTCCGAAAAGAGGACACCCGTGGGAATCCGCAGAGGTCTGCCTTGCGCAAATTGCCCCAGTTTTTATTAGCCACAATCCCCGACAAAGTGTGATATTTGGTGGGGAAAAAACACAATGTTCACTTTGTCTGGGGTTCTGGGTAATAAATTCTGGCCCGCTTCGCGCAAATCAGACCTCTGTGCTTTCCCACGGGTGTCCTCTTTTGGGAAATGCATGGGGTTCCCCGTTTTCCTTGCTGGCTTGGACACCCTAGGCCCAAATCTGTAGGTTGCCCACATGAACAAATTGTGCTGTGGCGAAAGGCTTGGGGTTACCAGCGCGTTACCCTTTTCCTTTTGCGCCCCCGGTAGGTGCACCCACACATGCGAGGTACCTTTTTCGTCGGGACACCTGTGGGAACACAAGAAGGTATGACATCTGCTGTTGGCGACGTGTTTCGGTGAGTGGACACAGGGAAATGTCTCTGAAATTGGCCGGAAATGAAGACAATTCTCAGACATTTCGCTCTGGCCACCCACCGAAACACACCGCCAACAACACGTGGCCTACCTTCCCGTGTCCCCACACGTGTCCCGATGAAAACGGTACCTCACATGTGTGGGTGCACCTACCGGGGGCGCAAAAGGAAAAGGGTAACCGACTGGGAACCCCAAGCCATTCGCCACTGCCCATTTTGTTCATGTGGGCAACCTACAGATTTGGGCCTAGGGTGTCGCAGCCAGCAAGGGAAACAGGGAACCCCATGCATTTCCCAAAAGAGGACACCCGTGGGAATCCACAGAGGTCTGCCTTGCGCAAATTGCCCCAGTTTTTATTAGCCACAATCCCCGACAAAGTGTGATATTTGGTGGGGAAAAAACACAATGTTCACTTTGTCAGGGGTTCTGGGTAATAAATTCTGGCCCGCTTCGCGCAAATCAGGCCTCTGTGCTTTCCCACGGGTGTCCTCTTTTGGGAAATGCATGGGGTTCCCCGTTTTCCTTGCTGGCTTGGACACCCTAGGCCCAAATCTGTAGGTTGCCCACATGAACAAATTGTGCTGTGGCGAAAGGCTTGGGGTTACCAGCGGGTTACCCTTTTCCTTTTGCGCCCCCGGTAGGTGCACCCACACATGCGAGGTACCTTTTTCGTCGGGACACCTGTGGGAACACAAGAAGGTATGACATCTGCTGTTGGCGACGTGTTTCGGTGAGTGGACACAGGGAAATGTCTCTGAAATTGGCCGGAAATGAAGACAATTCTCAGACATTTCGCTCTGGCCACCCACCGAAACACACCGCCAACAACACGTGGCCTACCTTCCCGTGTCCCCACACGTGTCCCGATGAAAACGGTACCTCACATGTGTGGGTGCACCTACCGGGGGCGCAAAAGGAAAAGGGTAACCGACTGGGAACCCCAAGCCATTCGCCACTGCCCATTTTGTTCATGTGGGCAACCTACAGATTTGGGCCTAGGGTGTCGCAGCCAGCAAGGGAAACAGGGAACCCCATGCATTTCCCAAAAGAGGACACCCGTGGGAATCCACAGAGGTCTGACTTACGCAAATCGGCCCAGAATGTAATACCCAGAACCACCAGCAAAGACCCACATGGGAGAAGGGTGCCCAAGGCCAGGGATATTACCGCCGACTTTGCTGGAGCCCTGGCTGCCCTGCGTTACAGCTTCTCCCCACCAAGGAGTCTCGGCAGTGTGCCAATACCTCCCCGAAGGGAAAAGCTGTAATGCAGCCCAGCCGCAACTCCAGGACAGTTGGAGGTGATCTGCCCAGACGGGCCATTCCCACCCACACCTCCAACAATCCAGCCCCAGTCTCACCCACCCCACTGACAGTGGGCCCTAACCATAGAATAATAAAAAACAGTACTCACATAACGTTGCAGCTGCTCGGGTAGAAAAAGCTGTAAACAAAACAAAGAACATGTGTTACCTACGGTCACACCAGCAAAATGTAGCCCTCCCCGGGGGCAGATAGGGGGGGGGGGTTGTCCTGCACTCCTCCCTGGGCTCAGGCGTCCGTTCCTAGGAGCAGATATCTGCCCCCAGGGAGGGTTGCATGAGGTGGGGCCCTCCATTTGGGGTGGGGGGGGGGTTGAGGGCCACCCCCCCTGCGGTATATCATGCGCTGCCAATTTAGGGTGGCTCTCAGCCCCCCCTAAAAAGCAGCCTGTGATTTTGTATATTTTTTTTTGTTTACCCAACTTGGCTTGGTGCAGATGGGCCCATTAGTGTGGCTATCTGCCCCCAGGGTGCCCAAACCCTACTGCCCCATCTATTGGGGGTCCTGCCCCAGCTTTTGGGGTGCCCCCCCCACCCCACCCCCAATGGCTGGGGGACACACCTCATGCAGGCCTCCCTGGGCCTCCTCCAAACGGCTGCGTGAGGTACACCCCACCTCCATTTGGGGTGAGGGGGGAGAGGGCCACCCCAAAAGGTGGGGCAGGACCCCCAATAGATGGGGCAGTAGGGTTTGGGCACCCTGGGGGCAGATAGCCACACTAATGGGCCCATCTGCACCAAGCCAAGTTGGGTAAACAAAAAAAAATATACAAAATCACAGGCTGCTTTTTAGGGGGGGCTGAGGGCCACCCTAAATTGGCAGCGCATGATGTACCGCAACGGGGGGTGGCCCTCAACCCCCCCCCACCCCAAATGGAGGGCCCCACCTCATGCAACCCTCCCTGGGGGCAGATATCTGCTCCTAGGAAGGGACATCTGACCCCAGGGAGGGATGCATGAGGTGAGGCCCCCCCTATCTGCGCCCAGGGAGGGTTGCATGAGGTGGGGCCCTCCATTTGGGGTGGGGGGGGGGTTGAGGGCCACCCCCCGTTGCGGTACATCATGCGCTGCCAATTTAGGGTGGCCCTCAGCCCCCCCTAAAAAGCAGCCTGTGGTTTTGTATATTTTATTTTGTTTACCCAACTTTGCTTGGTGCAGATGGGCCCATTAGTGTGGCTATCTGCCCCCAGGGTGCCCAAACCCTACTGCCCCATCTATTGGGGGTCCTGCCCCAGCTTTTGGGGTGCCCCCCCCACCCCACCCCCAATGGCTGGGGGACACACCTCATGCAGGCCTCCCTGGGCCTCCTCCAAACGGCTGCGTGAGGTACACCCCACCTCCATTTGGGGTGAGGGGGGAGAGGGCCACCCCAAAAGGTGGGGCTAGACCCCCAATAGATGGGGCAGTAGGGTTTGGGCACCCTGGGGGCAGATAGCCACACTAATGTGGCCATCTGCACCAAGCAAAGTTGGGTAAACAAAAAAAAATTACAAAACCACAGGCTGCTTTTTAGGGGGGGCTGAGGGCCACCCTAAATTGGCAGCGCATGATGTACCGCAACGGGGGGTGGCCCTCAACCCCCCCCCCACCCCAAATGGAGGGCCCCACCTCTTGCAACCCTCCCTGGGCGCAGATAGGGGGGGCCTCACCTCATGCATCCCTCCCTGGGGTCAGATGCCCCTTCCTAGGAGCAGATATCTGCCCCCAGGGAGGGTTGCATGAGGTGGGGCCCTCCATTTGGGGTGGGGGGGGGTTGAGGGCCACCCCCTGTTGCGGTACATCATGCGCTGCCAATTTAGGGTGGCCCTCAGCCCCCCCTAAAAAGCAGCCTGTGGTTTTGTATATTTTTTTTTGTTTACCCAACTTTGCTTGGTGCAGATGGGCCCATTAGTGTGGCTATCTGCCCCCAGGGTGCCCAAACCCTACTGCCCCATCTATTGGGGGTCCTGCCCCAGCTTTTGGGGTGCCCCCCCCCACCCCACCCCCAATGGCTGGGGGACACACCTCATGCAGGCCTCCCTGGGCCTCCTCCAAACGGCTGCGTGAGGTACACCCCACCTCCATTTGGGGTGAGGGGGGAGAGGGCCACCCCAAAAGGTGGGGCTGGACCCCCAATAGATGGGGCAGTAGGGTTTGGGCACCCTGGGGGCAGATAGCCACACTAATGGGCCCATCTGCACCAAGCCAAGTTGGGTAAACAAAATAAAATATACAAAATCACAGGCTGCTTTTTAGGGGGGGCTGAGGGCCACCCTAAATTGGCAGCGCATGATGTACCGCAACGGGGGGTGGCCCTCAACCCCCCCCCCACCCCAAATAGAGGGCCCCACCTCATGCAACCCTCCCTGGGGGCAGATAGGGGGGGGGCCACCTCATGCATCCCTCCCTGGGGTCAGATGCCCCTTCCTAGGAACAGATATCTGCCCCCAGGGAGGGTTACAAGGGGTGCCCCCTTTCTACTTCGGTTGGGGGGGGCACCCCCCCCATGGAGGGACACCCCCCCCTTTCATTCAGTAAAAAATCCATGGTGGCTAGTGGCCCCCACCCCTACCCCCAACCCTGTTTCCCATCATTTCATTTTTATTTTTTATTTTACATTCCCTTGGGGCAGATGGTCAGCCATCTGCCCCAGGGTTCACATGCACGTGCCCCCATGCTTTGGGGTCGGGAGGGGGGAGAGGGCTGCTTACTTGAAGCTGCCCCCTCCCCCCCACCTCACAAAGAGATCCATGGTGGTCTCGTGGGTTGCTGGTCACGGATCGAGCGCTCTGCGCCGATCCGTGACCAGCAATGCCTCATATGTGGTGTCCTTGGAAAGGGGAGAAAGTCCCCTTTCCAGGGACACCACTTTCTGCTCAATCCCTGGTGGCCTAGTGGGCCCCAGGACCCCAAACCCCCTCCCACCTCCCCCCATCCCTCGGATTATTATTTTTTTTTCTTTTATTATTTCCCTGGGGGCAGATGGTCAGCCATCTGCCCCCAGGGTTCATTTTCATGTGTCCCCATGCTTTGGGGGCCGGGGGGGGGGAGGGCTGCTTACCTGAAGCAGCCCCCCTCCCCCCCAACTCACAAACAGATCCATGGTGGTTCAAAAAAAAACCACCATCTCCGGCTTGAAATACAGCCGGAGATCGAGGCGGAACAAGAAGGGCACTCACCTTCTCTCTCCAACGCAGCAGCCGAAAATGGCTGCTGCGGTGGAATTGCTTTCCGTTTTCTGCTTTGCAGGGATCGCTCAAAACAAGGTGCCGAAAAGGACGAGCTATCTCGTCCTTGGCACTGCGTGTGCACTTCCAAGGACGAGATACCTCGTCCTTGGCACTTAAAGGGTTAAACACTGCAAAATCAAAGGTTCTGGTGTTTAAGGGCGGCAGGAAAAGTTGTAAAATAATGCCCTGGTACTTGAAAAATGGTAAGTTAGAAGTTGTAAATAAATTCGTATACTTAGGGCTGGTAATTTATGACAAGCTCTCAGGTCCTGAATTACAGGAAGACTTAAGGGTAAAATTTGCAGGGGCAGGTGTACAACTCCGAATTTTCGATGGGAAATTCGGTAGATACTCTCTTTTACCAGCCCTAAAGTTATACAAACAACAGTTAATCCCAAAATTAATTTATGGGGCCCAAACTCGGAGTCAGCTGATTAACTGGTCACAATTAGAGGGGGCATTATGGAAAGGCCTACTTCAACTCCCGCAGTCAGTTCCTTTAGCAGGGATTTTGTTTGAATTAGGTCTGTTACCTATAAAGACTATGGTGGATTGGGGTAAGCTTCAGTTGTTGGTAAAAATACTGAACCCTCCAGGGGCGTCAATATATGAACAGTTAAACCTGGTAAGAGTTCAGGGTGGCTGTAGGGTTCTTGGGGACTGGGTTCTGAATTGTCAATTGATGCTTCAACAGGCAAATATTCCAATGGAGGAATTGGAGCTTACACCGAAGGTCGCCAAGTTAAGATGGTGTAGATATGTATGGTCTAACTTGAGAACCGACATAATGGAGTATAAATGCTTTGGGGGTCACTTTCTTTGGTCATGTAAAAGTTTTAATACTCCAGCTCCTTACCTTGAAAAACATCCGTCGAGATCCTTTAGGGCACAAGTGCTAAGACTAAGGTTGAATCTGTTACAAACAAAAGAAGTATTGGGCCGCCGCGTGGAAATTCCACAAGAACAGAGATTATGTCGGCATTGTAACAAAAACATTGAGACGCTAAAACACTTGTGTGTGACTTGCCCTAAGCTGGAGGACTTGTGGTCTTGTTTTTCAACAGGCTTGGTTTTCTCCTCCGAGAATGAATTATGGAGGAGGATATTGAACTGTAATGAATTAAGCTTGACCATACATGTTTTAGAATTTTTAAGGAAAGCTGCAGTAATTTTATAAATGTTGGATATATGTACATTGGATTGTGTATATGTGTTAAAAGTACTGTGGTACTGTAGAACACAATAAAATAAATAATAAAAAATAAATAATAAGCAGCAGGAGCAATGGCACCCCTGCCCTCTAACGTTCACTTTCTCCTATTGGCGGCCAGGGCATGCTTTGCCAGACATTGGAAGGCAGAGGAACTCCCCAGCCTATAGGAATGGGCGGACGCAGCAAAGGACATTTATCTCTTGGAAAAGTATACAGCGGCAATCCACGGTGTTAGCGCAGATGTGGAAGTGGAATGGCAGCAATTTTGCAACCATTTTGGGATGGGGTGAAGTAATACCCAGATAACAAAGACACTTCGGCTCGGCACAAGCAAAGACACATGCAATTATAGGATTTAAGTTGACTCTGCGGGGAAAGGTGCCCGACCACCACAAGTTTTGATTTTCTGTTTTAGGCCCGAAGGTTTATACACAAGTTCCTATGTGGTTCAAAGGATTGGTGGGTGGGAAGGGGCAGGGGAGACACGCACATATGAAGGTTTCAGAGCTGCAAGCACATAGAGAGGGCTTGTGCCCTTATGTTGATTTCTATTTTTCAATGTTCTTTTGAAATTAATAAAATCCAATTTACAAAAAACAAAATGTATGGAGTACCTGGTTGTGGGTCTTGCCTACCTTGGTAGCCAGCCGTCTGGTGGGAGTGGGCCAATTCCATAACTACCTGTCAATGACTCCTGGGTATAACCATCCTTCTCATTGCACCCTCAGTATAATAACCCCTTCTTAAAGAAGAAAGGCCAGTTATGGTCACGACCCTGTTCCTCCCGAATAGTCCTTTGCGAAGGCCTCTATCAATATTGCGTCATTACATTGTGCAAAGGCTAAATCTGGTACTGTGGGGTTATCAACTCCCTCAGTTGCAGCAGGTGTGGGCAGGTTGTGGTCGGCGAAACCGAATCCTCTCTGCGGCCCATCACAGGTAAGAGTATTGTCTTTGTGGGTAAGTGCATTGCTACTGCTTGCAAGCTGAGTGGAGTGCTCTGCATATTCACTGACTCTGGATGCATTTTTCTCTTGCTGGTCCATGTCACGTAGCAGATTTCCTCTGCAGGGCTATCGAGCGGGTTTCTCGGTGGCACGGAAGCTCTTCGCTGTCTCTCTCCTTGTGCGGTAGTTTGCTCACACGTTCACTGCTCGGCATGCTAGTTGTTGAAGTTCTACAGGACAAGAGAGAGACTGGCCAGCATTGTGCAGTACAGCCATGGGACAAGAAAAGGTTGTCCTCATTTTAGACATGCAGGCACAGGTAGAAGGGACATAGACTGGGGCTCTCCCAACTCCCACACTATGCCTAAGGGACAGGACTGGTGTTGGTAAAGACCCTGGTTATCCTCCCATCCCAGGTTGGGTGGGTCCCCATCCCCTTTTGACAGTGTCCAGAACCTGACCTTGTCACACAGTATTAAAGACTTTTCTTTGCAGAGTGAGATAAGCAGATTTGCAAATTGACCTATACCTGTTGGAACTCCATCTCTGCCAAATCTGGGCAGACAGACATGAAAAGCCACATGTCGACCCTGTCACCGGAAGGGAAGCCTGCAGTAGGTCCTGCGAAAACCTGTAAGCACTTATTGCCCAGACTCAGTGTCTCACAAGAAAGGGAACCTGGGTGAAATGTTCTTTTCATTAAAGGCCTCCTTACTAGAGACTGGACTAAGCCTTATGGAAGAGGGTTGTCTGCGATATGCATCATAGGGCAATTACTCTTTTGTTTATTGTTTACAAAGCATGAGACACATGCCTTAAGACACCCTGAATGTGAAATCCAAATAAATACCCTATTTCACAATGTTACTCACTTATCTGGTCCTGTTTTCCCAATGTTTTCATGACTGCAGTCATATGCTTGTGTGGAAAATGTATACATATTGGATAACTGCAAACACAATCATGACATGCCAAACAAATGTTAAATGTTTGCTCCTAGAGATAACATACTGCCAACCCCAGACCTTTATTCCTATATCGAGAGACACAAGGATTTACTTGACAGTTTTACAAACGTCACAATGCCTCTCAAGCAAGAAGGATTGGGAATTGCTATCATAAATCTCACTATAAGTGTACTTCCAGTAGGACCACTTAATGTGGGGGAGGGGAGCCTAGGGTGGACCCTTAGCTGCAAGATCCCTTCCGGGCAGCAGCATTTTCAGCTGATTAAGTGGTCCTTTTAGTTGGAATCTAACCAAATTCATTGGGTGACTGTATCCTCTGCTGAGTGATATATGATATGATAAGGCATTTATAACGCGCCTATACACAAGTGTTTCAAGGCGCGACGAGGCAAGGGAGGGGAAACAGTGGGAAGACAGACAGCAATCCTACTAGGCCAGGTGTCATTCAGATCGCGCAAGTGCATGGGTAGGGAGAGAAAGGGAAAAGTGCCTGGGGGAAGGGAGAGGGGAAAGTGCAGTACATGGGATCAAAGAATAATTAAGATAAATAAAAGCTGCCAGATGGTGGCAAGTGCAAGGTAAGAGCAGACATAAGTGCTGATACGGGGACTGTAGGGATACAGAAAACAGTCCCCAGGTGCGGGAGTTGCCATGTAGGCAGGCCAGGGGTACAAAAGGCTGGGCCTGGCCCCAAGATCAGAAAGGGTGGCCAGGTAACCGGTGCAGTTTCAGCCAGGAATTTCAGCAGGGGAGAGAGGCAGAGAAAGCAGAAGCAAAGAGGAAGGTTTTGAGGTGTTTCCGGAACCGGAGATGGTTCTCCTCAAGTTTCAGGAAGGTATTTGGGAAGAGAGCGTTGAAGGTATACTGTGAATCAATGCAACACATTCCTCTGCTCTGGAAGATCTTTGACATTGGCGTTGCTCCTGAACATGACAGGCTCTGATCCCCATATCGCACTGCAAGAAGAGAGCATGGCACTATTGAACCTGGAAAATCTGCTGCAACAGGTTGCAGCGAGGGGAGATATATAGACAATGCAGAGTACACTACATATGGCCGAGCCTTGGAGTACACTGAGCGAGAAAATAGTACTTTGCTGTGACCATTGAGATTTGCGAAATAACCCCAAACAATGCTGAAATCAGCAGAGGAACCATGACCGTAATTAGTCTCCGAAATGGCTGCATTACAGTGAATGATTACCAGAGCCGACAGATGGCGGAGTATGCAATGCCGCCAAGGAAGGTATGCACTGCATTAGGATCACCGAAGGACACAAACTGCAGGGGGTTGGCAAGTGTGACGAATCCAGGGAGTTTGTCACCTCTCCCCAGGGGGGAGCCACCCCTTTTGGGACTAGGGAGGCGAGCCTTCTACACTCAACACCCCTGAGGGAACAGGGTAAGTGGGATCTCTCTGGAGGTGACTTCCCCCATAGAGGACAGGGAAAACGCATAGAGAGACTTTAAGTCACAATCCCTTCCCTGAGAGTCTAACACCTTTATGGAGTATGCAGGAACTAAGATGTGTGAGAACCCTTTAGCAATGTCTGGCTCAGCTTCCAACACAAACTTCATTTCATCCTCTTCAGGGAAATGTTGTGACAGGGGTCTTAGGTGAACGAAACAGCCTTCCTTTCTATGGATCAGCCAAAGAAAGAAGTGTACAAGACTCTCTTGCCAACCAATAGAGCAAAAAGCAAGAGAAGAAAAAGCACCACCAGGATCTCTGCATAGCTGGAAGGGAAAAGAAAACAATCAGAACTAGCACAAGACCACAAAAGCAACAGCCCTTTCCCCAAGACAGTATTTACCTGTGGTGTGTGGAAGAGGAGAGAGGAGGTTCTTAATCCCGGGCGGCTTGAGGAGTGCATCTAGTGATCGGTGGGGAAAAGTAGGTACCTAATCTCCGGTGGCACGAGGGCACAGATAGAAAGGTGGGGAAAAGTAGGCATCAAATCCCATGCAGCACGAGGGCACAGCTAGTCAGAAGTGGAGTCTTTAATCCAAAACATCAAAGTCCAGGGCACAAATCAAGAAGTAGTTCCAATTAACCAAAGTCAAAGACCCAAGAGTCCAATGTCACTAAATCCAAGGGCAATCAAAAGGCAAAACCATGTAAACGAAGCCCGGGTTTTCATGCAGTCCACAAATCTAAAAGACAGGTAACCGTGCTAATTGTGAAACAACTGAGGAGAGCTGGAGCAAGGTACCATCAGTGTTTAAGCATCCCAGCGTAGGAGGACTTACTGGTATGTGCTATGTGTCACATGATCACTGACGCAGTCTGTCTGTGACCTGCCATGGCAGACCTGTCTTGGTGCGCAGCCACAGTGGCACAGAAAACGGAACACACCTCAGCCTGATGGAATTGGGCAAACAAACATGTGGCATGGATGTACTCTGAGGACTCCCAAGTTCTCCCCTCAGGCCCCTAACCACCCTTCCAGGCGAAAAAGTAGTGCACAGAGCCTCTACTAATACAGGGATCCAGGATGGCCTGGACTTCATCCTCATCTGTGGAGCTCAACTGGAGTGCGAGGGAGATGAACCGGAAGGTGAGTGGCAGACTGGGTGGACACGAAAAAGTTGTGGCAGGACACACTGATGGGTCACTGGATTGATGACCTTCGGCACTTTATAGGGGCCCACAAAGTGAAGTAGCAATTTGCGAAAGCTGGGTATATTCAAATAGTGAGTTGACAGCCAGACAAAGTCACCACGCTGATAATCTGGGGCTTGGCGGCATCGTCGGTATACGTCATAGAGCACGAAGAAAAGGAAATAATCTGTCGCTAGTTGTTGAGCATTGTTGTACGCAAACATTGCCGTACACATGTTTAGCCAAGTATCCTGGTGTTGTAAACATAAACAATGTATGAACATAAACAATGTATGAATTGCTCAAGTATTTGGTTGACACTTTCTGTCTGCCCATATGTTTCAGGGTGGTATGCCGATGAGAAGCATGCATCTATGCAAGAAACGATGTTAGAGCTCTCCAGAATTTGGAGGTAAACTGAGAACCTCAAAGAAAGAAGTGAAGATTCAACATAGGAATCCTCCTGTCCCCTGCACACTATCAATTGTTGGACAAAAGCCAATTACTGAGTCATCTTTTAGTAATTCAGTATATTATTGTACAACCTGTACATAAAGTAATGATTAAATCACACACACATTTCTTTTTGAAAAGCATATATATAATTCATTTAAAGGGAAATACATTTGCAAACAAGCAAACAATCCAATGTTAATAAATGTGTACAGAAGTAATGCGAAAACAAATCTTTTTTTCTTAGGCGACGCGTTTCGAGGATATGTCCCCTTCTACAATGGCCAAAAGGGACTATTGAGAAAGACAATTTAAAGTATTACAGTCAAATCATTACAGAATACATAGAAAGTGCATCAACTGAGACATGAACTTAAAAGGCTATCTTGTCAAACTATATTGGTCAAGTAAAATAGTACTTTAGTGTTTACAGATATTCTTCCTAATAATCACTCTTGGTTTCTATCATACATGATCCTCAAGGTATATTAAAGTTGCATTTCTGTATGGTTATCCCTCAGTATATACATATTGGGCTCTGGCTGACTGATATTACTAGAGGAATCCCTTGCGCTGGCACTGTATATTCGATCAAAGATGGATGGAAAATGTAGAGAAGATAAATACATTTGGAGTTGATTTTAGAGATTCTAGGCAGGGCAAGAAAAGTCAAGAAATGAAGATTATAACATACCTATCTGGATAGGGTGAAAAAGGAAATCACCCGAGTTGAAACCTCTTCCGTGTGTAACTTAGTTTAACAACCACAGCTGTTGTTTGCTTCAAAGATACCGTCCTATTAAGGTGAAATAGAATGTTCCAAGGATGAGACCAAACCTAGAAAAGTGATGGTACAAAAGTGCATAGGTGAGAACCTCAGCCAGATATGATAACAGAGGTAAGACCAAAAAGGCAAAACATGTGTCGGAAATGCAAGTCGGCCAATACATGAGCAGAAGGCAGGACCAGAGCACGGAACAGACCTAGCAATTTTGGTAAAACTGTCAATCTTAGTAGTATCTTTTTAGTTTAGCCTTGGGTGATCCGTGATGAAATCCATGGTAACCATAAACCACAGTTTACATGGGATCAGCATCGGTTGAAGCAGTCTCAGGGGTTTACCTCAGGAGTTGTTTCTCTTGGCACATACAGCACATGAAATGACGTAGTCCATAGATTCCCATTTCATTTTTGGCCACCAGCACCAACGTTGGAGGATGGCCGACGTCTTGTTCTGACCTGGGTGACCATTTTATTTTATTGTCATGAGACCATTCTAGAGCCTTTTGTCTTCTGGAAGCGGTTGAAAGGAATATGTGCCCTTAAAGATAGGGCAGCCCTTCGTAATATTCCACATTGCATTCTGTTAGTTCATTAGAATGATAAGATACCCATTCCTTAATAGTGGCAATAAAGTCTGATGGAGGAGTGCAAACGCATATCGTGTCGGGATGAGCAGGCAGTACTTCTCTGCCCGAACAGCGGGAGAGGAAATCCGCTTTGCAGAGTCGTAAACCAGGGTGATGTTTGACAATGAAGTCGAAGGCTGTAAAGAACAAATGCCAAAGGAGTTTGTGGCTGTTCATATATTTCAAAGAAGCCAAGTCTTGGATGTGACAGTGATCTGTATAAACAGCTGTGGGCTGCTTTGCAAATTAGAGGTGGTGTTATCAGACTTGAAAGGCATTGTTTATCACCAATAGTTCTTTTTCCGTCACTGTATAATTCAGCTTGTAGCAGAGAACTTAAGAGAATGGAATGAGACAGGGTGCAAAATCCAAGAAGGGCATTCCTTGGATAGCCTGGACCCAAGAGCAAAAGACGATACTTTGGCTTCGACGATCTAAGGTAGTTCTGGGTGGGGTGTTGCAGCATCGGAGCATTGGTAAAGGCTTTTTCTTGTGTCAAAGGCTTCTTTATCTTTGGTAGACCAGTGGAATGGTACAGCCAAACTGGTGTCTAGTCAAAGGAGCGGCTATTGCAGAAAAACCCTAAATAAAACAACAATAAAAATTAGAAAAACCTCAAAAGATTTGTAGGGCTTTAATAGTTGTGTGAACGGGCCAATCAAAGATCGCTTTCATTTTGGACATCCCTTTGTTGGATAACATGAACCTAAGTAACTCAACTTCTTGTGCATGAAACAAGAGCACTTTTCAACCTTGGCAAAACAGGAATGTCGCTGGAGTCTGCAGAGCAACCCTGAGACCTGCAAAATGTGAGTATAGTATGAGGAGGAATAGCTACATCATTGAGATATACGATGACATACAAATCAAGGATATAGTGGAAGATATGATTCATCCATTTTTAAAAAGTCGCTAGGGCGTTACATAAGCCGATTGGCATCACTGTATATTCATGCAATCCGTTTCTGGTGCAAACGGCAGTTTTCCATTCATTCCCCGGCCATACTCTGATCAAATTATAAGCCCTCCCTCCCAGGTCCAATTTGATAAATAGGACTACCTGCTTCAGCTGTTCAAGTAGCACACAGATCAGGAGAGTAGGGTCCCTGTTTGTTTATGCTAATCTGGTTGATCTTTCAGTAATCAATGCAGAGTCTTTAGTCCCTCTCCTTTTTGGACAGAAATGAGAGGGGGCTAGATGTAGGTGAGCGGGACGGCCTAATGTGTCCGTTACATAGGGCTCTGTCAATGTACTCCTTCAGCATTTCATCTTCTTTTGGTCTCAAGGAATAAACTGGCCCACACAGGATATCTGCTGCACTAATAAAATCAATGGGACAGTCGTGTGGGAAGGTGTTGTACCTGACATTTGTCAAAGACGTCCAGGAAGCCCTGATAATTCTCAGGTATTGCTGAAGCAACTGCCCCTACCAAATGTCCAACTAATACAGGACCTGACATGGGGTCAAGAGGAGTCAGAAGGGCAGTGCTCCAGGCAAAGGGAGAATTAAAGTCAAGAGTCCACCGGGCCCAGTCCATAAGGGGCTTATGCAATTGTAACTAAGGTATTCCCAATATCACACAGAATTTGGGTGCAGCTATAAGATCACATGTTAAGGTTTTGTGGTGATCCGCTTGTATAGTTTGGGTTAGGCCTTTTGTTTGTTGTGTGATTGGTCCTGAGACAAGGGCAGTACCATCAACAGCTTGAAAGGGTCAAGGTTTGCTCTTTTTCTGTAAGTCAGGGCCAAGAAGTGGCTTATACGATGTCTATATAATTACTGGTGGCACTGAAAATCAATTAAGACTGTTACTGTTGGGACTTCCTGACCTGGTATAGACAGGCAGGCCTTTAGAGACAGGTAGGTCATTGGATAAGTAGGGTTCCCGTTGAGGGGTTTCTCATGCACTAGGCTCATCCACAACACTCGTTTTAAGTATGAGCCTTTCATAAAGTCACTGTTCTCTTTGGTCTTTTTGGGCAAGCATGATGTAGTGCCCTGCTTGTCCACAGTATAGCCAGGCATTGGTAACTCGCCTTTGTCCTTTTTTCAGCAGCCGCCAAGATGCCCACAAATACCTTTGTTTTACATGTGTTGTGTGGAAGAGTCTGAGGAACCATGAGGTACGGGGCCATGACCTCCAGTGGCAAAGATGTTTGGGGCTTTTTGTATCCCTCCCTTTCGTTCGGACATCAACCTGCAGAGCCAAATCACAGTATTGGAGAACCAGAGACCTGGCTGGAACCCCTGGACAACACTCCAGTCATCCATGAACTGTATGATTTGGACTGTGACCATAGGCAAGAGATTATGGTAAAAAGACACAAGAGTGGTGGGGTCAGAAGCCAGTGCCCACCCCTTTCCCTTGGGCAAGACCAAAAGTATGTCTTGGTTGTTTTATATATTTTTTTTTGCAGTAGGGAGAGAAAGTAGGATTTCTAGACCGAGGACTTCATTTATGTTTGACCATCTTGACACACTGACAATCACCCTTTTTTACCTTCATTTGTATAGAGTAGGGTTTAGTATTTCAGAGTTGGGAAAGATTAGGTCTTTTGAATCTGCAGAGGAAATAAACCTTTTTGAAAATTATGCCAGCTTGTCCATCTCCTAATTCTGGCCTACCACACAAATTGAAAGTTTAGTGAAGATTCATTCCAATAGTTCTCTCAGGTAACATTGATCCGGTGACCAGCGGAGAATACAAAGGAAGGCACAGTCGGTGTTGAAGGAGCTGACTTTAGTTTTGCCTTTTACTGTGAATAAGTACAGAGCTCAGGGGCAAGATGTTTGTCTTAGAAGGAAGACAACGCATAGCAACACAGGTATGAATCCGGGTATTGTGCTTAGAAACTGGTCTTCGGTATTAATCGCGTTATAAAAGAACATTTATAATTATTATATAAGCTAGTGTTTAACAATGCCCTAAGAAGAAAAACGATTACCTGAGGCACTAGCAGTTATTGATTAAAGTCTATGAGCCACTGTTATATGGAAGTGTGCAGATCGGCAGGTGGTGAACACTACACAATAGTGGAAATAACTTAGCCAAACAAGTCTTGAGTAAAAAAAAGTATTAACATGCCACACTTTGCCTATCAATACACATGTGAATTATCATTAGATAAATTGATGAAGGACAATACGCTAGCTACAGACTGCGAGGTCTATCAGCCTACGTTTCAGTAATAAATGATTGTGCTGAAAACATGGACTAACCTCTCAAATAGACTGCGTATTTTCAAGGACAGCTGCCAAGTCAGAATGACTGAACTAGCGGGTAGAGCTACAGATGCAGAGAAACGAAATGCAAATATAAAATCTGCGCTTGATGAAGCTTTTGAAATACTTGTTCCTCTTAAATCTTCCATAAAAAAGGGAAAACATTTATCTTATACTGCGTTTTCAGAAGAAATAACTGAAGTTCGCTCAAAAGAACGCCAACTGGAACGATTGTGGCATAAACATCCATCTGAGATCAGCCTCACCTCATATAAACATGCTGTCCGACTGTCATGATCTCTGCTTCCAAAAGGTCAGGGTTTTCCCAACTCCCTTGGAAGCAGATCCATAACCCAGGTTCCGAGTGCCAACCAGTCCCAATTGGGACCTTTTGGACCCAGTCCTGGCGCCAGTGGCACCAGGCTCATAAATGTGCCCAGTCCCAGCGCTGGAAGCGCCGGGCTCATAATGCTTGGGTGGACTTACCTGCAGCAGACCATGCTGCTTACTTGCCTGCCAGTTGAGCCTCTGATTCTCTTCTGTTTGGAACTACTTTTCCTGTTGGGTGGGGCAGGAGCCACTCCCTAGGTTCAGAACACTGGAACTCTTCTGGAAAGCAGGAACTCTTTTCTTACCTAGGCGTGGCTGTGGAAGGAGACACCTAAGCACTACAGGAGGCTATTTAAACCACACCCGATGGATGAATCTTGCTTTGCGTTATTCTGCATCCTCTGCAGCAGAACGCTCATCGTGTCTTCTGCATCTGATCCTGGGCCTAAGGAAAAAGGCTTACCATCCTGAATCCAGTCTTCAGCAACACCTATAAAGACAAGAAAGAACAGGTTAGCATTATGGTCTTCAGTGACAGCGCTTCACTTACCTGGTCCATCGGCTGTCACCAACGCCTCGCGCTGCATTCCGGCATCTGAAAGACAAAGGCTTACCTACTCTTCGTGCGCTCCGGAGGTCTTCGCACTGCATTCCGGCTTCTGAAAGACAAAAGCTTACCAACTCTTCGCACGCTCCGGAGGCCTTCGGCGCTGCATCCCGCCTCTGAAAGATAAAACAAGGTGCGTTTAAAGACATTGGGGAACTTTAATACTCACGTGCCATTACTCCTTTCCACATCTAACCCAGCGGGTATTCCGGCACCCTGCAGCCGCTCCGAACTTGTACCTGCTAAATAAAAAGACAGTTAGAGCGCATCGTGAAGCAGGCAACAAGCGCTTACTTACGTGCTTCCAGGCGCTTCTATTCATCACACGGGCTCCATCTTCAACTCACTTCAGCCCGTCATCCGCCATCGCCGGAACCCTGCAAAACAAGAGACATCATTACTAAAGACTTTTAAAGACATTAGAATTACTCGAAACTTACCGTTCGTGCAGTAAACGACGGACAGCAGTCCTCTGAAGTCAAGAGGCCTGCTCCCCTTATCCAGTGAAGAAACTGGTTACAGCACCCTGCCCCGAGGCAGATGGAGAGCACGGCGTTCACTTACCTAAGGTGAGAGCGTTAACCTTTGGGGTTCTACAGGAGAAGAGAAAGGGAAGAAGAGAGAGACATTCAATAACCCAGTTCATTAATCCCATATTTTCTATCTGCAGACATCTTACCCTTCGAGTCAGACATACAGTGCACAGAGGTCCAGCCCAAAGAGCCAGCCGTGTGTTACACATCACCTTTGAAGATACGGTATACGCCCAGTCAAGACCGGCGCCTCTACGGGAATCAGGTGAGCGTTACAGAACGCAAAGCCTACCGCAAAACTCCCGTCCAGGCGCTATGGAAACCTCGGATACCGACCAGCTAGCCCAGTTACTTGGGGAACTAAGGGCAGAAGTGCATGCAGCCCGTCAGGAAACGAACGCTCTAAGAAGGGAACTGATTATTTCCAAGGAGCGAACGGATGATCTCGCTAGACAATTGCTACAGTCACAAGCCGGACAGACCCCGTTACCCGCATCTGGGGGAAATCTTCCTTCTACATCCTCTATGAATCCAGTGCAGATCAACCTACCTGGGAATGTACCTCTGGCTCCGCCCGAACGATTTTCTGGTGACCCAAAGAGGTTTGCAGTATTTATCAATCAGTGCCGGTTGCATTTCTTATGCCGGCCAGCAGCCTTTCCAACTGATCAAGCTAAAGTAGCTTTCGTGCTTTCGTACCTTAGTGGCAATGCGGCAGACTGGTCGATCCCTCTAGTAAATCAAGATGATCCGGTCCTCCATGATTTTCAAGCTTTTCAGCTCAGTATGGAAAAACTGTTCGCAAGACATTCGCAGGGGCAGGCCTTGGACAATGAGCTTCTTTCGTTGCGACAAGGTAATCAAGACCTTTTGGCTTATATTGCGTCTTTCAACAGACTGATAGTGGAAACTCAATGGCCTGAGGACAAAAGGATTACGCTGTTTTATAGAGGTCTACGTGGAGAGCTCAAAGATGTGTTAGCCCAAGTAGTGAATCCCCCACAAGATTGTTCGGACTATATAGACTTAGTCGTTCAAATAGATCACAGACTGCAGAACAGGAAGGCCGATCGTTCCAAGTTTGATGCTCGAGTATTTTCCAAACCGCCAACTCCTTCCAAAGGAGTAGACTCCGGGGAACCCATGCAAATAGGGGGTCTGAAAGGTCCTCTAACACAAAAGGAGCGGGAAAGGAGAAAACAGTTGCAATTATGCCTCTATTGCGGAAACTCAGGGCACTTTCTTCGAGACTGTCCGGTGAAACCTGCCAAGAAGGCAGTAGGAGCTGCAGTTACCAAAGTTACAAACTCTGAGCAGGGAAACGACCTCGCCCGACAAGAATAGAGGTCCTCTTGCCGAGCGTGAAAACCAGTTCCGTGACCTCGCATTTCGTGATACCTATGGTCCTCATTAGCCCTGATAATCCGGATCGATTACATGCAATTGAAGCTTACGTCGAAAGCGGTGCCATCGGCAATTATGTGGATCATGAAATGGTTTTGAGGATGAATCTAACTCTTTGTCCCAAGGCTGTAAAGGACGTCATTACTACGGTGGATGGAACGGAGATAGCCTCCGGACCAGTAACGCATACCACTCAAGAAGTGACGCTAGTAAGTCAAGATGGACACCATGAGAAGATCGTGTTCGATGTGATCAAGGCTCCTCAGTTTCAGATTATTCTAGGAATACCTTGGTTAGAGAAACACAATCCTCTGATCGATTGGCGAGCAAGAACGGTCCAGTTTCCAGAATGTGTCTCTACTTGTCACCCTCCACCTGGTGTTGCACTGGCAGCAATTTCTTCAGAGACTCCCCAGTTACCTCCCGAATACCTAGAATACCAAGATGTTTTCCGGAAGGATCAGGCTAACTCTCTACCTCCTCATAGGTCTTATGACTGCCAGATAGACCTGATACCTGGATCTACTCCTCCTTGTAGTAGAATTTATGCCCTCACCGAGCCTGAGAACCTTCACCTTCGACAATACCTGGATCAATACCTGGCAAATGGGTTTATTCGTCCTTCCAAGTCCCCTGCTTCTTCAGCTTTGTTCTTCGTTCCAAAAAAGGAAGGAGACCTTAGAACTTGTATAGATTATCGCTCCCTGAACCAGATCACCGTCAAGAATAGATATCCGTTACCTTTGATCCCTGAACTCCTGGACCAAGTCAGAAAAGCATGCATATATACAAAGCTGGATCTTAGAGGAGCCTACCACTTGGTACGAGTAAAAGAGGGCGATGAATGGAAGACGGCCTTCCGCACCAAATATGGGCTATTTGAATATCAGGTCATGCCCTTCGGACTTTGCAATGCCCCGGCCGCCTTTCAATATTTTATGAACGATGTCCTCAGAGAGCTCATAGATGTGAGTGTTGTTGTTTACATTGACGACATCCTCGTTTATTCTTCATCGGAATCTGAACATCAGAAACACGTGAAAATGGTCCTTGAAAGATTGCGTCAACACAAACTTTTCGCTAAGTTGGAAAAATGTGTTTTCAACGTGACTGAAGTTGAATTCTTGGGATTCATATTATCACCTAGCGGAGTGCGTATGGATTCAAAGAAGGTCGATGCGGTTCTCAAATGGCCATCACCATCCTCCGTAAAAGGTGTGCAAAGCATGTTAGGCTTCGCTAACTTTTACCGCAGGTTTATCCCTGAATTTTCTCGAATAGTCCAGCCCATCACTGCCTTGTTAAAGAAAAACAAACGTTTTGAATGGTCTACCGAGGCGGAACAAGCTTTCCAGGATTTGAAGACTAAATTTATCTCTGCACCAATCTTAAAACACCCTCGCCCCGAACTCCCCTACATCGTGGAAACTGATGCTTCAAGCCTTGCCATGGGGGCAGTTCTATCACAAAAGGACCCGGTAACCAATCAGTTGCATCCCGTGGCATTTTGGTCCCGCAAATTCTCGCCTCCTGAAATCAATTACACGATTACTGACAAGGAACTTCTGGCTATCAAGTCTGCCTTTAAGGCTTGGCGGCATTATCTGCTGGGGGCCCGACACACCGTTACTGTGATTACGGATCACCGAAACCTGCAATATTTGAAAACCGCAAAAGCCCAATCCTCTAGACAACTCCGTTGGGCATTATTCTTTGCCGAGTTTGACTTCATAATTACCTATCGACCTGGTACAAAAAACGGTAAAGCTGATGCCCTTTCTCGGATGGGAGTGGAAGAACACTTGATCAACCCTAAACCTGTACCAATCATTCCCGAACAAAGAATTCTGGGTGTAATCGCCACACAATCCATAGAGGAAGTTAAGGATAAAGCCAGGCAACTTGTAACTCCAGCAGACATACAGAATTGGCATCTGCAGGGAAAGGACTTTGCAGTAAAGGACAACTTATTGTATTTCCAAGAACGATTATACCTGCCCAGCACAGATTTACAGAAAAAAGTAATCTCTTGTTATCACGATTCTTTAATGGAAGGACATCCCGGTATGGCCAAGACCTCAGAAAAGATCAAGCGCTACTTCTGGTGGCCGTCTTGGAAAAAAGATATCAGAGACTTTATAATGTCCTGTGGAGTATGCGCCCAAAACAAGAGTCAAAAGGAAAGACCAGCAGGCCTCTTACGCCCTATTGACATCCCACCTCGCCCTTGGCATACGCTTTCTATGGACTTCATCACCGATCTACCTCCATGCTCCGGATACAATACGATTCTAGTAATCGTGGACTTATTCTCCAAGATGGCGCATTTCATTCCGCTCAAAGGCTTGCCAACAGCAGCAACTCTGGCCCGAGAATTTCTCGAAAACATCGTCCGACTGCACGGTTTTCCTTCGGTTCTAATTTCGGATCGAGGTAGTCAATTTATTTCTCATTTTTGGCGAAGTTGCTGTCGGTCGGCTCAAATTGATGTGAGACTATCGACCAGTCACCACACTCAGACCGACGGACAAACCGAGAGGACCAATCAAACTCTGGAACAGTATTTTCGCTGCATGCTGCAACAAACTGAAAAAACTTGGAAAGACATCCTTTGGATAGCCGAATATGCCTACAATAACTCTGTCCATTCGGGAACTGGGAAAACCCTGTTTTTTCTTTTATACGGCAGTCACCCTCGAACCTCGGAGTTGGATCCCCTCCAAGATCTTGAAACACCAGCAGTAGACTACCTGCATTCTACAATCACCCAAGCCTTTAAGGAAGCTGTTTCTCACCTTCAAAGGGCTAAAGAACAATACAAGAAAGGAGCAGATCAACATCGGAAGGAAGCCCCTCAATATCAAGTAGGGGATCAAGTCTGGTTATCCACCAAAAATCTACCTCTAAAAGGGCCACGCACATTCAACCCAAGATACCTTGGTCCCTATTCCATCACTACCATAGTAAACCCAGTAGCGGTCAAGTTGGACTTGCCCCCGCACATGAAGATACATCCGGTCTTCCACGTCTCTCTTTTAAAACCCGTGCAACCTCAAACCAGACTAACTAAATCTCCAAAACCCATCCTAGTTGATGGAGAACTCGAGTTTGAAGTCAAAAGCATTCTGGACTCCAAGATCTCCAAATCTAAACTATTTTACCTAATTGACTGGAAAGGCTATGGCCCCCAAGAGAGATCCTGGGAACCTGCTGAATATGTCCACGCTCCTCGCCTAATCAAAAGATTTCACCGAACATTTCCTGACAAGCCAAAACCCCCGGAGAAGCCCGGTTTGGGAGGGGCCTTGAGGGGGGGTACTGTCATGATCTCTGCTTCCAAAAGGTCAGGGTTTTCCCAACTCCCTTGGAAGCAGATCCATAACCCAGGTTCCGAGTGCCAACCAGTCCCAATTGGGACCTTTTGGACCCAGTCCTGGCGCCAGTGGCACCAGGCTCATAAATATGCCCAGTCCCAGCGCTGGAAGCGCCGGGCTCATAATGCTTGGGTGGACTTACCTGCAGCAGACCATGCTGCTTACTTGCCTGCCAGTTGAGCCTCTGATTCTCTTCTGTTTGGAACTACTTTTCCTGTTGGGTGGGGCAGGAGCCACTCCCTAGGTTCAGAACACTGGAACTCTTCTGGAAAGCAGGAACTCTTTTCTTACCTAGGCGTGGCTGTGGAAGGAGACACCTAAGCACTACAGGAGGCTATTTAAACCACACCCGATGGATGAATCTTGCTTTGCGTTATTCTGCATCCTCTGCAGCAGAACGCTCATCGTGTCTTCTGCATCTGATCCTGGGCCTAAGGAAAAAGGCTTACCATCCTGAATCCAGTCTTCAGCAACACCTATAAAGACAAGAAAGAACAGGTTAGCATTACGGTCTTCAGTGACAGCGCTTCACTTACCTGGTCCATCGGCTGTCACCAACGCCTCGCGCTGCATTCCGGCATCTGAAAGACAAAGGCTTACCTACTCTTCGTGCGCTCCGGAGGTCTTCGCACTGCATTCCGGCTTCTGAAAGACAAAAGCTTACCAACTCTTCGCACGCTCCGGAGGCCTTCGGCGCTGCATCCCCCATCTGAAAGATAAAACAAGGTGCGTTTAAAGACATTGGGGAACTTTAATACTCACGTGCCATTACTCCTTTCCACATCTAACCCAGTGGGTATTCCGGCACCCTGCAGCCGCTCCGAACTTGTACCTGCTAAATAAAAAGACAGTTAGAGCGCATCGTGAAGCAGGCAACAAGCGCTTACTTACGTGCTTCCAGGCGCTTCTATTCATCACACGGGCTCCATCTTCAACTCACTTCAGCCCGTCATCCGCCATCGCCGGAACCCTGCAAAACAAGAGACATCATTACTAAAGACATTAGAATTACTCGAAACTTACCGTTCGTGCAGTAAACGACGGACAGCAGTCCTCTGAAGTCAAGAGGCCTGCTCCCCTTATCCAGTGAAGAAACTGGTTACAGCACCCTGCCCCGAGGCAGATGGAGAGCACAGCGTTCACTTACCTAAGGTGAGAGCGTTAACCTTTGGGGTTCTACAGGAGAAGAGAAAGGGAAGAAGAGAGAGACATTCAATAACCCAGTTCATTAATCCCATATTTTCTATCTGCAAACATCTTACCCTTCGAGTCAGACATACAGTGCACAGAGGTCCAGCCCAAAGAGCCAGCCGTGTGTTACACATCACCTTTGAAGATACGGTATACGCCCAGTCAAGTCCGGCGCCTCTACGGGAATCAGGTGAGCGTTACACCGACATTACAAATCTCTTATTCTTTCGACTAAAGAATCACACCTTAACTCTCAGATTTCTAAAGCAAAATCTAGCTCCAAGGGGCTTTTTGGTATTCTTCAGGAATTAAAGGGTTGCACCACAACATCGTTGCCACCGGCCGACAGTGTATGGTGTCAAAACATCCATAATAGTTTTGTAAATAAAACTTTAACCCATCAAAACAATATTAGCACTCACGTTAAACTTATTTCTGACCATATGTCATTTACTAAAGAGAATATGGATGCTGCTGGAGATTTCCCCACATTTTCCTTTAAAACAGTCTCCAGAGAAGAAGTTATTGATATTGTTTCTAAACTTAAACCTACCTCTTGCAAAGGAATTGTTTTCCCAGCTACCCTATTTATTTAAAGAACATATCCTTACTCTTGCTCCATGGATCACTACTTTTGTTAATCGATCTTTCCAGGAGTCATATGTTCCCGAGAACATAAAGGAGGCCTGAGTTACACCCTTGCTCAAGAAGGAAAACCTAGATCCTGCTGAGGCGGGGAACTATCATCCTATCACAAATGTTCCCTTCATATTGAAAATTTTGGACACAATTGTGAATTGTCAATATCAAACCTTCGTCGAGGGATACGATATATTAGCCACCCAACAGTCCGGTTTTCGACCGAACCATGGGACTGAGACTGCGTTGTTGGATTTAAAATCTTATATCGCTGGTCTTATTGATGAAGGTAATACAGGTTTGCTGTTGTTATTAGACCTATCCGCCGCGTTCGATTTAGTCGATCACCAACTTTTGGCGGATAGACTGATTACAAGTGGTAAATGCTCGTCTGAAGCATCAGCCGGGTTTAAATCATTTTTGGGTCCACGAAATATGAAGGTAACTAAGGACAATGCTCAGTCTATGGCATCTTTATTACAATGTGGTGTCCTGCAGGGCTCATGTCTTTCGCTCTTACTTTTTAATATGTATTCATCTCTTCTCTGTGCCCTTCTGTCAGCCAAGGGCATTTATTTCGCCAACTATGCTGACGATATGCAGTTTGTTATTAAACTTACCGGTGAGTATTTAAAAGATTTAGAGCACATTAACTACATCTTTGCTGAAATTCAGAAATGGATGGCGTTAAACTCTCTGGCTCTTAACAATGCCAAAACTGAGCTGTTGATTCTAGGTACCCAGCACAGGTTAAAGAAACTGGATACAAAATATGACAACTTCTTAATTGGTCAACATGTTTTTCCTATATCAAAATCTGTAGAAACCTTAGGGGTCTTTTTTGACCCTCAATTGTCTTTTACTCGACAGACTAATTATCTCAAATGCTCCTGTCACTATTATATTCAGCTTTTATGGCAGATATGTCCATACTTGTCCAAAGAAAATCTTGCTTTGATCGCAGCTGCGATTGTGAACTGCAAGTTGGATTACTGCAATAGTCTTCTGATCGGTGCCTCGCAGGCCAATCTTAAGACTTTGCAGGTAATACAGAACAGTACAGTGCAAGCTGTAATGGGACTCAAGCGCAATATGCATGTTTCTGATGCAAGGCGCAGTTTACATTGGTTGCCAGTCCAACAGCGGTTACAACATAAAGGCTTGACCATTGTGTATAAATGCTTGTATGGTAAAGCTCTACCATATCTTACCGCTAGGATAAAAAAGAAATCGGTTGGTCGCTCTCTGCGTTCAAGCAGCGATACTATCTTGGTTCAACTCCTGTTTATCTTAAAAAAAACTGGAGGAACAAACTTTGATTCCTGGGCCCCGGCCTTATGGCATTCTATGCCTAAACCCCTTGCTAACAGTGGTTCCTTGTATGTTTTTAAGAAACAACTAAAAACCTCCCTGTTTGACAAAGGTTAAGGTTAATTATCCTCCTTTCATAGTGCTGGTGTACTGAATCCCGTAACTCACTGTATGTACCCTTACATCGGTTTTATTGTGAGTACTAGATGTACATGGTTCTCTTGTGTTTTATGCTTTTTTTCTCTCCCCCTTCTCTTGAATTTTTCATGTTATCTGTTTTCTCCTCCTGTGTGCGCCCTGAGGCCTTTGGTTAGTGGCGCAATACAAGAATTTAGATAAATAGATAGATAGATAGATAGATAGATAGATAGATAGATAGATAGATAGATAGATATGGAAGCCAAAACCATGGAGGTAGAAATGGAGGCACTTCAGATGAAACTTGAATACTTTGTAGGCAGATCGCCTAAGAAGAACGTAGGCATAGTAGGCCTGGGAGAGGGCATGGAAATCGTCAGTGTATATACATGGAGTCTCTGTTTACTCAGCTGCTCCCACCTCTCAAAGTTTCTGGCTTACCGATGCCGGTAAGATAGCTCAGCGGGTCGAGCGCACGCTGCTGTGATCTGAGCATGATCTGCAGGTCGCAGGTTCGAATCCCGGCAAGGCCAACTCAGCCTTTCATCCTTCCGAGGTCGATAAATAGTACCAATTTCGGTTGGGTGATATTGTATGTAAATATGTGCTCTGTAAAGTGCTTTGGATTAAGGCGCTATATAAATAACACATCATTATCATTACATCATAATTGAGCGAGAACATAGATCAATGAGTCTACAGCCTAAGCTAGGTGTTCCTCTGAGGCCTATCATAGTGCAGCTATTAAACCCAGGATCGCAATGCAATCTTAAGAGCAGCAGGGAAATGAGAGAGGTGCAATTTGAAGACACGATTATCAGGTTGTTCCCCAATCACAGCCTGGGTGTCCAGAAGGCTCATGAGCGCTTTGATTCTGTGAAACGAGTGCTCAGAGATGAGATGATTGAATATGCTTTGCTATTTCCATCAACACTGTGTATTGTAGTGGATGGAAAGGTGCTACTCTACACTCGCCCTGAGACAGCGGTGCAGTATGCAGAGTCTTTGCCAGATGACACATTGAAAACTAGCAACACTCAAGGCCGATCGCCAACAGGCAAGATGGGACAGTTACTATAGCCACTGCAAAACTAAGCTAAGTCCTGTAGAACCCAACATATGAATACTTAAGGAATTCAATCCATGAGACTTGCCTTTGGGTTTACATACGGCTAGATGATGTTGTGTAGTGAACCATCCCCTTTGTGTTTCCCTATTAAGGGGATGTGTTCCTTCCATAGGCATTGCCCTTTTAAGAAAAGGGAGACCCGCAGGCACGTGCGACAGAAGGCTGCAGACTCCACAACGGAATGATCTGAGTGTGTTTCTCATTGAGGCCTGCAGGCCCACCCTGAGTAAGCAGGGCCTCCAGGCCAGGTTGCCATGGGGCCCTATGCCAGGAAGACAGTTAGGGTCTGCATGAGCTGGCAGGGCCAGACCTCCAGGGGTGCGGGGGGGGGGGCTGGTGCGATGTCCATGACCAGCCCCCACCCCTCAATCCTCAGAGGTACAAGACCTCCATGACACTGGTGTCCCATAGTGTCCCGGGTGGGGGGGGGGGGGGGGCTGGTGCAATGTGTATGACCAGCTCTCCCCCAACCCCCGTAACAGATGACAACTGTGTTAGAATACTTATGAGCTGATTTCCCATAGCTGTAGAGAGATGCCCAGGACATGAGCCACCTCATTTGCGCATCATTGTGAAATTGAAAGTTTCAAAATGGTGTTAAATTCATGTTAATGTTAAAGGATATTTGTACCGCACACTATCACCACCGGAGTGGTCCCCTGGCGCTCTGGTGGCTCTGAAAGAGGGAGGGGGGGTGGGAATAAGCTGGAAAAGTGCAAGAGAGCAGTGATGTGCTGATGGTGCTGATTGGGAATTTAATGGGGATAAATCACTGACAGTTTGGGTTAATCAGTGTGGGTAAGGTGGATAGAGGGTTGTGTGTTACTATGAGGGCGGGGCATGACTACAGTAGACATAGAAGCTGGCAATATATGGAGAGATTCTTTGCGTGCGCAAACTGGATGGACGGATGTAAAAATGGAAAGTGGAAAGAAGTTATTTGCAGTAAGGCGATAAGTGTTAAGCTGGTAGTGATGACCTGGAATGTTTGAGGTCTTAATGACAACAGGAACATCTGGCAAGTAATAGCATATGCGAAGAGACATGAATACAATATCATATGCTTAAAAGAAACCCATTTATCTAAACGATTGAAGGGGATTGATGTTAAAGGAGGGATGGACACACATGTTAAAATCGACCAATCGCAAAAAAATCTGCATCAAAACATATCTATTTTTTTCTTTCGATTGATCTTGGCCTACATTTGGTGAAATTAATATCTGCAAACTGCAAGGATCACCAACCGCCACCTTGTGGTAATGTTATCTGATGTGTTAGCGCCCTAAGTTCAAGTGCCCTGGCGGCAATAAATCATAGCACAACAAGACAGTGTATGTTGCAAATCAGATGCTAAATGATGTGGTACAGCCCCCTTCATTATCCCGTTCGGTTCTAGTGAAGGACCTGGACTGAGTCTCCTTAACCGGAATCCCCTCTAATGCCAGTACACAATTCAACTGGCTCTACTCAAGCAGGGCTACATGGTTTAGAGGAATGGGCTAATCTAAGCACGAATCATGAATCTAGTTAGCACCTCCTGCATTCAATTGGAAACCCTTGAATATTTGATACTACCTTTGACTAAGCTTTTCCAGGACTTGTATAAACTCTCTGCTGATCACACCATCTTGCTAAATAATCAAGCCATTAACTCCCCATCACCTTTTGACAAATGCTGTTCGACTTATTCCTGGTACAGTTACACCATTACTAGGAAATTGTGTCTTAGGGGCTGTTGGCTCCACATCTGTCTATATGTAACCCTTTGGAACAAGCAAATCAGACTATCGTTCAGGAAGCCAACAGTTCCAACTTTTCACAGTCTGCTGAACGTATTTCATCTGTTGCCAGTTTGACTATCTCTGACCTTGTTGGTTGAAAGGTAAACGCAGCTGAGTACAACATGAAAGATATATCTCCTTCAATTCTGTACACGAAGGACAGGCTCACAACAAACTAGGCTATTAAACAAAACCAAACATAAGAAAAAATCGAACTGGCCCGATCTTTCAAGGCTGCCACCTCTCTGCCTATCCCATTGGTGGAACTCACTGGTCCTGTTCCTAACAGAAGTTTTCGGGACAACAGTGTTGGAACTCTGGAGACAGAGCGATTTTATTTAATCTATGATACAGTTATAATGGCTCAGTCGGACATGTCTAAATCCAAAAGGAATAAAAAGAAGGCGTGGTTTGGTCGCAAGTCCACTATTCACGTGTGCTCAAGTAAGGATAATGCATTCTCTCATCTGAAAAATAACGATATTAGACTTTACAGTGCCTGCTACTAAATCGGGTAGCAAACATAGATTGAGCAATGATCCTTGTTGGTTGAATTCCTTAAATGAGAGTACTGTTACTTTGGTTTCTGAATGGTGCTATAATCAGTGGAACCCCTTTTTGCTGGAGACATGAGTCACGACTTTATACCATCATGACGTTAAGTGCTCCTACTTCTGTTGAGATAATGCACAAGACTATCGAGCAAGAGGCCTCTTGCTCCAGGTGACAAGGGTGGAAGTGGGGAGAACCCCATGAGAGTCAGTGGTTGCAGGAAGCTTGGAATTAAAATCACCCAGAATAATGGATTTGTCCCAACCCAGTTGCGACTCTAGGAGTGACTTAACCTTATTCATGAGTCGGTAGTTAGGATTACGATTAAGGAGATCATAAATGTTAACATAGAGCAGAGAATGCCACAGGCCATCTGCTGATAGCCATGTGATGATGCCCGCCAAGAGGGTGTTCAGTGGGTGGGTGCATTGAGATCAGTCAAATTGAAGCAGTTCTTAACACTAATCAATAAACCTCCCACAGGCAGCCCTTTTGAACCTTTTTTTGCGAGCCGTTGTATGGTGCGCCTACCAACCAATCTGAAGGCAATCGGTAAGTCAAGTTTCTCGGAGGGCAAAAATACACAAAGGGCCTCATTACGGGTGTGGCGCTCCAGAAACCTTACCGGCACCCTCGTTTCCGGGCCGCCACACTACAAGTCTGCCTGCCAGGCGCAGCTGCCCCGGAAGGCAGAGTTGTCATGGAAGCGCCGGCACCGTTAGCAATGGTGCCAGTGCTTCTGAGTCCCGATTCCCGTGGAGTCCTATTGGATAACTATTTACTTGCAGCCCCCTTTTTCAAGTGTATCAAAATTAACAAGGACGGTTTCAACCTAAGAACATAGAAACTTGTCTAAATACCCATACTTATGTTTTTGGTCTGAGGAGCTAAGCACAATGTATATATTTTGCCATTCTATAAACTCTTCCTAAATCATCAGAATGTTTACATAACTCCAAGACCTGTTTAATAGTTTGAATACCTGAGGATCCTAAAAAGGGCTTCAGGTATTAGAGTCTAAGGCCCCGAGTTAGAGAACAAAAAACCAAAATAATGGGTCGCAGATTCTTCAGAGTTATTGCATAATTGGCAACAGCCGGAGTTCCCTGAGCCCATAACATAGCAAACTTCTCCAACTTCAGTGTACCAACCGTAAAGTTTATATACTAAGTTTAATCATACGGGGAAGCAATTAAATCCAAATATTTTTCAAAGCCAAAGTTGGGCTTTATTCTCACATATTCTGGTGCCAACTTTTACATTCTACAGGCAACCACCATTTTCTCTTCATAAAATGAATCTTGTAATTTCATTTTAATACTATTAGGCTTTACCTTATTGAGCATTGTAGGGTTTGTCCATCCTGCTCATTCAGATCACAAAGCCCTTTCCTGACATGTGCCACCCACGGCAAGCTCGAAGTCCCCTCAAGCTTTAACAAATATGACAGGTCATCTCTAAAGATGCCCAGATCCAGAGTCTGCCATAATCAAATTCAGTACCTTATGGGCTTTGATGCTGCCAGCAGATTAATTGGGCATGCATCAAACTCAAGATGTAAAAGAGCATTAGGCATTCTCTGTGGGAGCCATAAAATACTCCTGCAATAGTCAGTGGATTTGAATCTGCATACCCCCAGATCTCTGCCGCATATAGGGCAGCAGGTGCAGCCTGTTTTTTTTTAATATATATCGAAAGCTGGCGAGATCGCACCTCTCCCATGCCTGTTTAAGAAGGTACATATCCCACCAACGTGATTTTCTAAGGTGGTCGCAGACTTGACAAGTTGGCTTCTCCAAGACCCACTCTCGAAAAAACGTATACCAAGATAATCATACAGCTGTACTTGGATCAAGGGTGTGCCCTCAAAATTAGCATTCAAGTTACACTTTCTGAAACCGGGGTTTAAAGACCAATGTTTTCGTTTTGTATGTATTCAAGAACAAACCAGCTGTTCACATTTATTCGTAAAAGACACTAACGTTGACCTCAAGGCCTGTGGGGTGCTAGACAAAATGACTGCATCCTCAGCAAAAAAGAGTCCAGGGTACCTCCTCTGGGCCAATTTCGGGGGCGGGGGGTGTCTTTACCCTCAACAAGCAAAGCATCAATAACCTCCTCTATGAAAATACAAAACAAAAGTGGCGTCAAAACGTATATCCTTGTCTCACTCCTTTATTACATTAAACTGTTCGGTTACCTCTCCACCTAGGTGGACTCTAACATTAGCCTTATTCTCCCTGTACAGTATTTGTATGATCGATATTAATCCGCAGGGCATCTTTTTTTCTCCAGAACATGCCAGAGGAGGTCCCTTGGGATACTGTCAAATGCCATCCTGAGGTCCACAAAAATAGCATACAGTTTCATCTTCCTCAGGACGATATATTTTTGAATGATGTTGAAAGGGCGAAAACTCTGGTCAACTGTACCCTTTCCACTCCGGAAGCCTGCCAGTATTGTGCTAATAATCCCATTTTCTGTTACCCAGGTGTGAATATGCTCTAAAACACCTTTGGAAATATCTGCCAGAACAATCTAACCATGATATTGAGCGGTAATTTCCCTGGTTCTCCTTCCCTCCCTTTTTATAAATTGGCACAATTTCTGTCAACTGCAAATATTCTGATACAGTGTTAGTAATAAGGCAGGCTCTTTATAGATTCCAGTGGATCGGTGCCTAAATAGATGGCTCTTCCTTAAAAATGTCTATCAGCACTATATCAGGACCAGCTGCCTTCCCTGGCTTCTGTGAAACAATTGCATTTTCCACATCTATAATGCTAAACAAACGCCCTTCCTCATTTTCACCCGAGGAAGCACCAGTACCGCCTAAAATTGCCTCCCCCTCTTCTGCCCTATAGGGCAGGGAAGTGCTCTAACCATTCCCCCGCCATTATAAAACACTGAATATCTCTGCCTCCTCTTACTTCTACACCCAAGACCAATTTCTAAAAAGCCACATAGGTCTTTAGTATCATGGGTAGCAGCGAAGGACTCCCAATTAGACTTGAGAAACATTACCTTCTTCCGTTTAATAATCCACTCTTACTTACACCATTTCAGTCGTAGCATAGATCTATCTACAAACACACCCTGTGCCAATACATCTGTTATTTCTCGCTTGGCTGATTCACACTCCCCATTGTACCATTCAACTTTTTGCAGGGCCTTGCATCTTATTTGCCTTGTGGTTTGAGTAACAAAAGGTAGTATTCCCTCAACCAACCTTTCAAAAGAATCAATGGGCCTCATTACGAGGTTGCCAGTCTGGTAACAACAATACCGGTAAGCTTGCCGGTACCGTTGTTACCGGACCGGCAAACTAGGAGTTCGGCGAGCGGGTGCCTTTCAGCTCGCAGAACTCGACGGATGCCACCGGCACCATTCATGAATGGTGCCGGTGCATCTAACCTCCCCATTCCCATTGAGTCCAATGGGAAAGGGGAGTAATAATTACCGGCACCCGACAATGGGCAATTACCGGGTCCGCCACGGCTGGAATGCCCTGGTAATTGCCCATTGCCTCTAAATTCATGATGCCAGCGGCAGCCGTGCTGGTATTTACCGGCACGGCTACCGCCAGGGTCATGATGAGGCCCAATGACCTCAAATACTTTTTATTTATTGTAACTGGTCTGTTACAAACCTTATACAACACAATACATTCATAAAATATATAGACAAATCAATTACAAACCCGTAAAATAATCAGTTGACCACCAAAACTTCACCATTTAATTCTCACTATTATTTCCTTGAGAATAACCCCCACCCCGCAGTCGCACCGAGCTTTCTCTAGTTCACTCATGTGATCTTTGTAAATTCCATGTACTTTACTACGATAATCAAGATCGTTGAGGGCAACCCTTGCAGGATGTATTTCCCAAAAACTTTTCAGTATTTAGAGGATTAATAACATATACAAATTTGACAAACAGATTTATCCTAACCTCCTGTAGGGCTAAACGCTAAAACATTATATGTTTTAGGGATTCCCCTAGGCATTGACAGAAACGACACAAGGCTGTTTCCTTCAAACCTCATATTGCAAACACCTCTTCCTTCAAGAGCAGATTAAATCTAAACCTTGTAAAGGCATTTCTGTATCTGCTATCTGGGCACTGAACAAAGTATTTTTGGAGTACTCCCCGCTTCTTACATTCCATACTTATTTCCCTGTACAATCGAAATTTGGCACTTGTTTCACCTACAATTATGCAATCTTTTTCCATAACTTTTCTCTTTACCAAGCCGGGATTCTCTAACAATAGAACTAGGGGTACCTCATAGTAGTCCATAATCGACCTGTACTTCCCTTTGAACTCAAGAAGGACACCCCCCTCCCCATTCTATGGCGTTTGGCTTCCCATTAGAGCATACAGAGAATGTTTTTCCCCCCCAGCAGTAATTTCCTATACAAAAAGATTGTCCTCAGATGTACTATTGCCAACAGGGAATTCAGCCCCAATGCAAAATTAACTATCATCAAGGGCACACACTTCGGTAACCTTAAAGCCTTTCTCAAGATGAAACCTTCAAGTTTGTTCAATTCTAGCGTATCCGTTTTAACAATTATTGCCAAGCCGTATGATAACACCGGAATCGCCTTTGATCTATAAACTTGGACAAGAGGTTGCAAAGTGAATTGGCAGTATTTCTTTGCAATAAACTATATCCGTGCCGCAAGTTGGCACCCCTTGATCCACATGTCATTGTTGTGGATCTTGAGTTCCCTTGGCCTTGTCAGCCCAAACCCCAAGTATTTTACGGAAGCTACCACTGGCATTCCCAAACTGCCCATTGACCATTGAAACTTACTCATTTTATATTTACTTCCTTTGTAGCACATAATGTTGGATTTTTTAGGGTTAACCGTTAAACAATTTTGAGTTGCATATTCCTCAAATAGCGGTTATAGCCTCTGCAATCCAACCTGGATTCTATTCAACAATAGAATATCATCTGCGCACGTAATTCAAAAGCATATCTCTTAATTTTATTTGGGGGCAACAAAAGCCGCCGTCTTCAAAAAGTCCCACAGATCCGCTAGATATAAATTGAAGAGACAGGGAGCAAAAACACACCCATGCCTCAATCCACGGTATGTGTGTATAGCTTTTGAGATGGCTCCCTTTGAATGTAATCTTACCTTTATAACCAAGTCCCTGTGCATTTGCATTAAGATATCTAAAATGTAGACTGGTATTCCTCAACTCAACAGTTTAGCCCAGAGCCTTGCTCTATTCACCTTGTCGAACACAAGGCTTAAATCTATACTGCGTGCTGAAAGACGCAGGAACACCCCACACCCTGGAACAGGGTATTAGGTAACAAACTATACTGAAAAATTGTCCAGAGGTTGTTTTATAATTTATAAAGGTATCAAAAATGTATTTATTAAGATACATTATTTACCACAATGAATTCATCATCAATTAATGTACACATTAAATTACACAAATATTGCAGTCAAGCATAGTACACCTGACACAACCATCATTCCTCAACAATCACACCATCATTCGCAACTCATATCACTCAACCTCATTCAATCACAGTAAAAGTTGAACCAAAATATTGGTGCAATATATATGTAGTAGCACTTCATTAGTTAGCCCCAAATAGTCTTTATCATTTCATTTCATCCACATTGAATGTGTATCGACACAATAATTGTCCAAGATGTGCTCTATTCCACGGGGTGGGTATATTGAACAAAAAAATAACAAGTCCCATCCCTGGATGTTCTTCTCTACCGGTTTCGACGTTTGAACATGAATGGAACAACGTCTTCATCAGGAGAACCAATTAAAAAATGTTACAACTGACTTCCAGTGTCATATGCTCTTGACGGGCAGACCCACAACCAGAAAACAAAGTGAATTCAAAAGAATTCTAAATCTCGAGCAAGGAGCCGGAATTATTCCAATGCTCAAACAACTAATGCCTTATGTACTACCAATGTTGATATAAATTCAACTCGAAACACTCGTATTTCAAATTTGTAGCTGTCAGCTGAAAGCAGCCAAACATGCTACAAATCGCTGAGTGAACGCGTACCGACATAAAACAACCTCTGGACAATTTTTCAGTATAGTTAAATCTATACTGACCACATATAGAGGGTCCCTATCTGGTCTACATGCACTATTTAATAGCGATTGGATAAGAAGGCCACTTGTATCTGTCCACGTTCCCCGCCTAAAGTCCGTTTGGAACAGTGAAAGTATCCCACTCTCTCTGCACCAAGCCTCGATTTCGGATAGAAAACATTTTGCAAAGTTATTACTTTCAATGTATATCAGGGCTATGGGTTTGTTAGCTACTTGGCTCCATACGATTTCCCTTTTTATATATTGGGACAATTAAAGATACTGCCCAAGATGCTGGTATGGATTTTGTAGTAATACCATTTTGGAAGAATATATGGAATACCTCGGCCCACAATAACGGATCCTGTTTCAGCATCACATTACACAGGCCATGTGGGCCTGAGTCACGGGAATTAGATGCAGATTTTATAATGGCCTCCACATTCTCCACTGAGATATCAAGATCCCAGGCCGTGTTATGTACATTTTCTTTTCCCACAGGTGTCCCACTATATAATTTCGCAAAATGACTCACCCAATCCTCTTCCGCGATTGGGTTTAAAGGTATTTGCTCAGGCGTCCCCTTCCCCTTATTGACAAGGGTCCAGACATTTTTGTATTGTTTCTAAAGCACCGCCTCCAGCATAACTTCCCCATCCCTTTGAAGAAGCAGGTACCTATGGCATTAATGCCAATTTTTATATGCCTGTTTTTCCTTTCTTATTAGGGCGAATTTGTCTGTCTTATTTAGCCTACTATCTTTCTCTCTCCTGATCTTTAAACATAGCTCCCTTCTTCTAACTTGGATTTCCTCCACATTTCCTCCACATACATATGCAGTTGAGAGCACCCATCACTATCCGTCCTCTTGTTACAAGCATCGACTTTTCCCATAATAAATAGGGCAAAATTCTCCACTCCCAGATCCTTAATTTTTGTCCCAAGGGTAGAAGTACCCCAGAATTTCCTCATAAGCCAATTCATATACTCAAGGCCCTTTTGACTCCACCCCAACCTATTCCTTTGGGTATTTACTATTATGTTCTTAAAATTTGTCATTAATGTTATCTTTAAATTAAAATATAAACTTAGTTTATCGTGGTCACTCACTGGGCTCTTAATTATCTTCAAACTGGTAGCCTCACAGCTTAGAGTATCAGAGGCCACCGCATAATCCAACCACGATCTAAGGTCATTTCTATGCCATGTAGGTTCCGGCCAAATGTCCCATGACATTTGGCCATTTAATATTGTTAATCCCCAGCCTTCCCAAAAGTCCCTCCAATAATTGCCTTGTTCCATTTGTAGGTATGCATAAGGAGCAGACAATGGGTCTTAAAGTCACCCACCATTAAGACCTTAGAATCACTTAGTTCCATTTTAAACTTTTCTATCCGTTCGTTCACGGTTGCCAATACATCCATAATGTCTCCATAAACAGGAAGCCAATTCACGTTAATTTAATCAAGAGGATGTAGTTACATACTAGAATCCAGTCCAGCTCCAATAACACCCCTAGGGATCCCTCTTTGGTTAACCGAGAAAGGGCTGCTTTTTATCCCCACCTCCTGTTTAATACAGGTACACAAACCTCCCAATGGTCTACCGGCATTCGATCTTATAGCCGCTTGTTGGTAGCAAACATGCCCCTTCCAGGCCAAATCTTCCATGGCACACGTTTCTTGTACGCACACTATTGTGTATTTATCCAGGAGTTCCGTTTTTTCTCATCATTCACTAATTTACCATGGCCACTGATGTTCCATACTACAATTGAGAGACACCTTGAGGTGTGTGTGTCACTACGGTCAACAATGCTACGCTCTCTGGTATTTCCCTGGACCCTTATGTCAGTGCCCCTGGTTTAAGGCAGTAATCACGGATAGCCAATCAATATTCCCTGAGGCCCCAAAAACACCCTCCCTGATCCACAACTTCCCCTTCGCTGTCTTTCCAATGTATCCGATTTTTTTACATTCCCCACATTCACAAAAGTTACCACAAATCCCTGATGCTTCAGTCTATCACTTTTAGGGAGTACCAGATCCAAAACCAGTTTCGAGTGAAAATGCACAATTGAACAGTTAAAGTTTGCTTTGTCAGAGAATTCCACCCTAGTGATGTCCGTAGAAAAGATAGCTCCCAAGTTCCATATCTGGGCTAAAATCAGAAGAACATTGTCTCTGTTGAAGAATAAGTTCTTTCCCTCCCAAATGCATGTTTAAGCATAAGTTGTAGACCATTTTCTCTGTGGACATCCCTCCCCCTTCCCCCATGTACTGCATTCTATTGGAAAGAAGTCAAGCTCTTCCCTCTTCTGGTTCCCAAGTATTAGACATCCTGGGACGCTCCATGAGTTTCTCGTTACTGTAAGGGGGGCATGGTATCATAAGTATGACACTGACACAAAAGGTACAATTTGTAAAACCTTTATTAAAGTTTCAGTGGGGTTGGAGAAACTTCTACTTTGCCCTACAGCTAGGATGGGAGTAGTCTTGAAAATCAAATAATAAATAAAACAGTCATAGTTGTGTCTGTCAAATCAAAATGGCCTATACTAACAAATACCTAATGCCTGCCCTATACCTTGGGCAAAAATGTGAAAAGGAGAATATGTATGCAAAGGAAAGTCAGTGTTTAAATATAAAGAATAAATGTGGCTGAGTCAGCGCTCCTCCCCACGTTGGACAGCACAGAGTAAGGCGGACCCTGTAGGCAAGATGGCACACTCTGGCTCTTAACACAATAGGCATTTCAAAACGTGGATCGAGGCCCGCCTGGCGTTCCACGTTAAAGTCACTATTTCCTAGTTCTAAAACACAGTTTGACAAAAAGTTCACACCGGTCCCCCTCTGTCAGGCTTAGACCTTTTTAAACAAAAGTTCACTTTGGTTCCCCTCTGTTGGGCTCAGACCTCTTACAGCAAAAGTTCACCAAAATGTGCACGTTGGTCTCCCTCAGTCGGTGTAACTCACCGATAGCTGAACTGGCCGGGGCGTTGCTCGATCTCGAATCCGCATATAAGAGGGAAGCTGCTCCAGACAATAGTTCAGCCCAAGCTGTGGTGTTTTCCCGAAAGGGATACACCCAGAACCAGGCCTCCTCAACTTGAGGAACTTTTTTATGCAATATACCCCTCTGCTGTGTAGTGAGACAGACAGAGAGATCGATTACTCAAAAGAGCGGGGATACCCACACCGCTATGCCAAGACTGTAAGGAAAATAATAAACAGGTTAGTCAACTGAAAGAGCTAGATTAAGTACAATTCTTTCCTTGGTATATTCTACCTGTATAACCCTGGACAGGAAAAGGATTGTATGGAATGGATCTCAGCAATTTAGCCAACAGCTAGGAGAAAACAGGGAAAAAAGGAAAGAACCAGTTATCCCCTAAGTAGTAAGATGGTGCAGGAATGTAACACACTAGTGTACTATTACCCTATGTGAAGGCAGGAAGGGAGCAAAGTCATTGAGAACACAACGACAGGAGAAAATAACAAAGAGGGTAGGTTAGTACAGGGAAGTACCCCGGGTGGCAAGCGGAACGCAAATGGAGCCGGGCTAGTGCACTAAACAGGATAGCGTCCAAAGTGCACAACGATTCCAAAAAATACAGTTCCAGGCAGGAGGAGTCTCTATTTAGAAAGGGAAGAGCAATGGGTCCACTTGGTTCGCAAAGTAGAAGAAAGTTCCAAAATGGATTGTAGAAACAAACTAAATGTCCCTCAGGTAGTAGCAGTGAAATGGTGCATGAAAATAGAGTAGGCAAAAGTACTAAAGGCTCACCTGAAGAAGAAACAGGACTAGGTATCCATTTCAAGAAAAAGGCGTTGTGGAGATAGATGGCCCGTTTGAACGTCAAGCACGATAGGAAATGATGAAGCGTGCTGATGCCTCTGAACAGTACAAAATAAAGGAGCTGCAGCGGATGAAAGTAGTCCCCAGGACGCTGTGGTGAGAGAGGAAGTCTCAAGGGCAAGAAGCCTAGGATCACCGGTACGGAAACCAGGACCAGTTCAACAAATACAAAGGAGCACGCAAGTAGAGTAGTCGAGTCGGAATCCGTAGACATGGTACACAATATCAAGAATGCAATGACAGTAGTGAGAAACGTTAATTAGAAGCAGCGTTTATAAATGCCTTGCCGGGGGGCGGGACAACGACGTGCTGTGATCAGCTGATCTGACATCTGACTTGGTGCGGAGCCGAGAGACGCAAGCCCCGCGTCTCCAAGGCAACCGCCAGCGTTGGAGGAAGGGAGACGCACACCGCCTGACTGAGTATGAACGGGCAGCGCGCCCACACCGCGGGGACCGATATGTTCCAGCCGGGCTCAGACCTTTCACAGCCAAACAAGACACTTGTAGGGGTTGCCTTCCCTAAGCTTAATTTACCTCCGTTAGGGGTTCCCTTCCCCTAACTTATTACACCTTCGGTCTTGAAAGGGGCCCCTAGGGGTCCCTTACGTCTATGGAAACAAGGCGAGTCACCACACACGATAGATACGCCAGATACGAGGTTGTATTCCCAAAGCTAGGGTTTATTGCAAAGCAAAAAGTCTCAGTTGGCCGACTCGGTCTCACGCCCTGCGACGTGTATCTCTAGACCTCGAGGGACGCAAGAGAGTGAATTACGTGCATCAGTTACATATATACAAAATGCATATCATACAATCAGCTATGACATGTTTAACATCCTCCTTTATTGGGTTTCTTTGAACTCGGTGTGATGATGGACACTTTCGACAATTATGACACCATCAAATATCTATTCTAGTAACAATATGCAATTTGTAAGTGCAGAGGCATCTTTCAGTTGTTGAACAGAACACAGTGCTTCTGTTCTTGGAAGCGAGCTACATACGGGGGAAGAGTCGCATTCCAGACCTTGCTATCTATGAGGTGCTATTCGTGTCCTGGGAGCCGACACGCTCTAACAGGACTCAGCAAAGGGGGGCTGTAAAAAGAGCATAATTCAAGCCTTTAGCTGCTTTATTCTAAACATATTCTACCATATAACGAGACTGGGTGGCAGCTGCGAAATGATTAAATGCCCTGCAGCTCTGCTTCAAGGCTACATTCGGGAGGGAGCCGGGCATTCTTTCCTGGCGCTGCCTACGTTGTGTTTCAACAAACTCTTGTTATCCTCGCGTCCCTGCGGCCTTGTCCTTTCACATGCAGACAACAATGTTTTACAGTCGAGCAGTATAAGCAGAGAATGTACTGCGAAGCAATAAGAACAGAAAGCAATGAGCAATGGTTAGAAAACAAAATGGTGATCCTTGTTACATCAAAATGGCCGTCCATTTGGCAAACTCGGAAACCTATATGTCTGTCATATCGTGCATGAGACGGTTGGCCCACGGCCATCAAAATACATTTGCCGTCACATATGAGAGGTGTCCATTTTTCTAGACTGACAGTCTCCCTCAGTCGGGCTCGGACCGTTTCCTGATGTACGCGGCTCTTTTCTACAGACCTCTGCAGGACCACTTTGCCTTTTCAGCTTTCAACTCACAATCCTTTGTTATTTGCCCCAGTGCTTCCTGGTCTGAGTAGTTCACTGTATTATGCATCAAAGTTCAACATTCACCTTTTTACTCTCCCCTTCTCTCAGGGTCATTTTTAGTCACCTCGCTTTAACAGTTCATTCACTTTATCGCTACAAACTTTTCATCTTTCACTGAGACCTTCGAGTGGGCTCCTTCCTTTCACCAGACCACTCTGTTACTCAGTATCCCTGACTTTACAGCTATCATCACTTCATGGTTCATTCGCAAGTCTGCCTTTCTTTGCGTCTAATCCACACGTGTGCAGCCTTCAATTATGCAATATAATGTTGCCACTTCAATCTTTCTTTAGCACATAACGGTCTCTCAGGTCGCTTGCCAACTCGCCAACTGTGCATTTCTTTCTTGTCTTTATTGTCTTCAAGTTTACGTGTCAAGGTTAGTACCACAGGCTTGACCTCACCTCCCCAACTCTGCCGTTCACCTGGGAGGGTCGCTGGCGTCCTTAAAACACAATGCAGCCTTCTGGTTTGGGATTCAGCCTTCTCCATGTGTCTTTCATGGTTGCTCTGCTCCAGTAGGTTCGCCTTCACCCCAGAAGTTCTGCTCTTACTCGTGTTCCACCTTGCTCAGAGTGTGTGTCTATGTTCTGCCTTTTATCCGTGTGAGGAGAGCAAATTGGCATCAGGTGTATGTACTTAGAGTAAGGTGCCTGACTTTGCCTGACCCAATTAGCGGGACATGTCCAATGGGATGTGTAAGAGTTAGTATTGTTACTCTCAGTTGCCATCTTCCTCGGCCCAGTGTTTGTGCAGAAAGGGGGGTGTTGGGACATCAGAGAATCCTATGAAATAGGAGGGATCATGGGTAAGGGAAAGGGAGGAATACCTCGTCTCGCCATCGGCTACCTCACCAACAGTCCCCAAAGACCCCTGACCAAGGTGATCCTCACGCACTGGTCCACCTCCAGGGTCTGGACCCAAAGGCGATGGCCGTGCCCTAGCCACCTGAGAGAGAGATCCCTGGGGACTTGCGGGTTAGACACCCTTTGCTTTCTCACAGTACCCACTTTCTGCCCTTTCCCCTCACCTCCCCAGCCCAACCCCTCTGAGATCCGGTTGGTGGACACCTTCATACACTGGTTTATACATAGGATTCAACGGGTCACTCAAGTTTGTGCTTTTCCAATCTACATGCCCCTCTCTCAACTGCTGGTTTCGTTGACTCCTTTCTTTCCCAGACCCCTGCCCCCCTTGGTGCAGCCTTTCCCCACTCCTTTAAAGGATGTACTGCTGACACGTACGCCCTTTTCAACTCCTCCATTGAGAGGCTTCGTCCATGGCCTGGGTAGTCCCCTACTTTTTATAGCCTGAAACCCACCCCTTCACACTCTCTCCCTTCCCTTGAACTACCATGTTGGTTCCTACCTACGAGGCCAACACTTTTTCGACCCACCGTCCACTTTCACTGGCACCCATCCTTGCCTTTATGGTTGTTTCCCCAAAGCCCCCTGATGTTTTTAACTCTTCCATAGATCCCCCACCTATTTCTATCAAGGAATCGACCATAACAGTGGAACCACTGTACCCTGAGATCCCCGTCCTCACACTCCTGTCTGAGGTCGTTTTCTCAATTAGTAGAGGGTTGTGTGGGCTACTAGTTGAGCTATTAAGGCTCCAGAGTTCTAAACTTGTTTGAGAAGCTGCAGATGCCTGTGGGGTTTTAAACGTGTAAACCTCTCTTTCCCTGAAACGCACTCATCCACAACAATCTCGGTTTGTGGTATAATAGTCAATTGTACCCCATCATTCAGCCTCCCTTTCTTCACACCCTAACCTGATTTATTCCATTGATTGGCTTTTCCTGAGCCAGCCCCTGGACCAAAGGTCATTTGGAACTTGACACATCTTCCAACAAAGGCAACCGACAATCCACGTTTCTTTGAACTTGATTCCCCCCCTTTCCACCCGTCAGGCCCCCAAAAAACAATTTACGAAAAAAGTATGTGTGTGAACGTTCCCTCATCAGTACATTTTAGTTTTTTTGGTTTTTCGTATTCAACACCCTTCCTTTGGCCCCCAGTTCTTCATTTTTGATGTAGCAGACTGTTTGTTACACTCCAAGACTTCACCCAGAGGTGATGTGTGTGCCGCTTCCTTCTCATTCAACGGCCCTATACATGATCTCTCCCAGTGAATTAAGAGGATTTTGTGGCAGCGGATACTGCAATGCAGCCATCTCCTCCACCGTTGCACTAATGTTTGCCAGCACAATGGAATGTACCCACACCTCATGCCAGATAATATCATACAACGTGATGAAGGAGCTCAGGAACATATTTAAAGCCGACAGGGTGGGGGATGTAAGAAGAATATGCTCGTCCACTTCTCTATGTTGCTATTCCCATCCAAAATGAAGGTTTGATGCGCACCAGAGTCATTAACCTCCCTCCCCTCTTTCTTTTTGTTTTCCAAAAATGTGATAAGGTCCGTAGGCGAACCTTGCACTGAGGGGTTGCATGTGTGGTTAACTATTGTGCTCCCAATGCACCTTGCTACTTCACACGTCATTGAATCCATTTGTTCAATTAAACTCAGATCATGCAGTTCATGCATATGAGATTTGTCCAGTCTCACTGTTGTCTTTGCCCCAACCACTTTATTTACGGCGTCTGAAACTTTAAAAAACGTATTTGTTGTTTTGCCCGCCACGGAGCACATGGACGGATGTGGAGATGAACTATGACCTAAAAACCTACTTGATGCTTTTATTGAAGCTTTTTCGTGCTTAGGACGTGCACCCAAGCACACCATTTTCTCGATTTCACCTTTGCCTTTACCTGCGACTCTTTAGTTGCTATGTCGGGAGACTCTTCCTCCCTGCTCACTGTCGCACTCGGTACCCAAAGTGCAGTGCCTCACATCCCAGGAAGGCAGCAATTCCCTACCCCCGGAGCTTCCTGACCAGCCCCTCTGACTGAGTCCGGGGCCACATCTGACATACCGCCATATGGAGTGGTAGGACTGACCAGTGATTCCATTGACTGGCTCCTAAAACCGGTACACCAGGTCATGATGCCAACAATTCACAAGACACCTCCCCCCCCCCGTTTCCTCAAGTTTTATTGACCCTTTGTCCAAGCTGAAGACCGTGGCGTACCCTGCTCAAATAACTTCTGTCCCACAGTTACTAGGTGCCCGTTGCAACACTACATATCTTCAGAAATCACGGCTGTATCTTGACCGAACCTCCCTGTTTACCAGCTATTGGACCAAGCAAGCTTTAAAGACCCAAAAGTAAATAAAGGTGGCGTCGAAGGCTCAAAGGGACCAGCCCCACAATCGCCTCTGGAAATAATTGCAAAGGATCAGTTCACAATCCACATATAGAGAAGTACAGTAGCCTTCGTCTCGCCTGCCACAAAACATTACCCTCACTCACTGCCGCAGTCAAGTTGAGCACATACCCGTAGATGCATCCTGCTCCCTCGTACTCCGTCAGACTCCCTCAGACCACTTCTGACCACTTCGCCACTCCACTTCTCTGCTCCGCGTTCCGCAGTCCAAATGAGTTTTTAAACTCTTGCAGCAGTACTCCGCTCTTGGCCACACCTCCACAGCAGTAGACAGCAAGGAAAGACCACCTTGGACCACTTAGCCACTCCACTTCTCCGCTCTGCATTCCACAGTCCAAATGAGTTTTTAAACTCTTGCAGCAGTACTATCAGAGTCTGAACTTTCAGAAGAGTGGCTCACCTGTGTTTTCTTGCGTGTAGATTTACTTAGCTTTTTCTCATTACATGGTTTCTGTTTGGTGCAGGTCTCATGTAGAAAGGGGCGAGTGTCCCCAGATGCCACCCTGCCTGAGGGATGAACACTCTGGGAAGGGGACTCTTGGAAGACTGCCAAAAAACTGGAAAAACACTCAAGAGGGAAAAAACCTGCACTGTCACCCAGCAGCAGCAACAGCGATAGAGCACGGCTGTATAAGGCAGAACAAAGGAGATCAAGGAGGAAGCACACGAGAGCCAGGAGGAAGGAAAGAAGGAGGAATGAGGCAAGGGACAACAAGGAAGGAAGGTAATTGATGAGCTAGGTACCAGGATACCAGCATTGAGACACACCAAGCGCCGGCAGCGTCTGCCCATGAATCCGCATTATCCAAGAATGAATCAGAGACTAGATTGTCGCGTGACCTTCCAGGTGGAACATCGGGCGCCATCTTGGAAGGAAAAATGGCAACCGCAACTCGTGATCAGTGTCTCCAGGCTGCCAACAAGGACCAGGGGTGAAAAGGTATGACAAGCACTGCGCTCTTGGCCACACCTCCACTGCAGTAGACAGCAAGGAAAGACCACCTCTGACCACTTATCCACTCCACTTCTCCGCTCCTTCATAAACCTACATTCCATTTGTATCACTTGAACACACCTTCTGAAGATGTGGGAGGATTGCCCCATATAAATGTGGTCTAAAGTCGCTCCAATTTAATTTGGCACATTTAATACACTTACAACCATGGCCCTGTATTGTCACAGGTAGATTTAATGCCATCCCCATATTGCCACTAGCAGGCTGACACTCGGACCTAAACATTACTGTCACTGGTCTATGGTCACTATCAAACTCATTCAGAACATTAAACTCGACTCTCTTAGACCATACTCCTACTGATATAAAAATATAATCAATCAATGAAGAACCTGTAGGCGCCTCATAAGTTTTGGCTGCCGGTTGATCGCTAAGGAAACATCCATTATAGGCTCTTAACTCCATCTCATGGAACATTCCAATTACATTAATGGATGCTGTGAGATAGGCATGGTATCAAGAGAGACACAGACTGACAGGTAACCGTTTCAAAAACCTTTATTTAATAAAGTTCCGGGGTTGGTTTAATACCTAATTGGCCTTACCTCTAAAGGGATTGTTCCCTCAATTGATGTTGTTTAACGGCCGTCGATGTCTGAAAGTCCAAAATCAAAATCTGTCTTTGTCTAAACTTATGCTTGCCGTCACTCTTTGACAAAATGTGAATGGAAGTCAGGTAGTCTTACCAATAGGTTTAGTTCTGCCGGTGCAAAATAGTTCAACTAAAAATGGTTGCCTTTGGAACCTTCCATGTAGGGCTCTTTCAGTAGATCAATAGAGTTCACAATATCTGACGGTCTCTTGGGGTTCCCTTCCCCAAGCTCCGAATCCTCTGATTCCAAACAAAAATAAACGGTTCTTGTCAGGCCTCTCAGGGTTCCCTTCCCCAAGTCTGGGCCTTTCTTTACAAAGTTCAACAATGTCTCTTACACAGTTCTTGTTAGGCTTCTCAGGGTTCCCTTCCCCAAGTGTAGGCCCCTATTGTCTTCAAACAAACTTTTCGTCAGGATATACCTTTCACTGTACAGTTCTTACATGGGGTAGTATCACAGACTTTCGAAAACGCAGTGTTCTTTTCTCCTCCCAGGCGCAACCACTCTGACCTCTAACCCCACTCCTTATTCTCTGTACCTTTCTTCTGGCACCTTTTCCCTTCTGTGCCTCTTTGACTCTGTTCTTTTCCACTTCATTGTGCCTCGTACACGCCTCCTTTTCTATTGTGCACACTTGCACCCTCTTTTCATCTTGCTGTGCCTCTTGCACATTCCTCGTCTTTATCATGCCCCTGTTAGGAATTTGTTCCGATCTCTGTGGGCAAACTGGAGAAAGTATCATCCACATTATACTAAATGGATACCAAGATGGCGCCTTCTTGATACCATTTACAGAAGAGCAGGTTCTCCATCTAGTCTTTTCCAAGATGGCAGACAGAAGCAATCACACTGTTCCTTTGCATCAAATGCAGAAAAATTGAAGGGTAAGTTGCGTGGCTACTTCGCTCCTTAGTGAAATTGCTATTGCCTTCTTATATTCCTTGCTCCCTTCCACGCTTCTTACTTACTAGCAGCCTCTCTAAATGTAACTTCTGTTCTTTCCTAGCAGTTTTCCTAGTTCGACTTGTGCGCTGTTCTACGTGCACCTTCCGTTTCTCTTCTAGCCTTGTTTATCAGTGCACTCTTCCGCATTCCTCCTCCTGCTTGCTCCTTGCTATTTTGTTACATTTATTCTTCCCTTCCTTTTTCTATTTGTGCCCATTTACATTCGCACACTCTCGCCCTTGCAACTTGCATTTCCGTTCCTTTCCTGCATTAAATACCTTCCTGTTTCCATCTGTGTGCGGTCTCATCGCACTCTCTCCTTCAGTTGTAGTTTCCTGAATTCCTTTCTTCTATTTACCTTTTGTTGGCTATTTTCTCTACATACTCCCTCTTCCCTGCTCTGTATTCTCCTCTCTACTTCTGTATCTCGTTCCTCTCTTTTCTTATTATTCTGCAAGCCTTCTTAGTCCGATTTTATACTACCCTGACCTTTCATCCTGGATTTGAGCTACCTTTATCCATTGGACATTCTTTGGATTTTTTACCTAGAAACGTATCTATCCAAGAGACTGTCATTCTAACCTACCAAATCTGCTTCCATCTGCAGACAAGACCAACTCGTCTTGCCATTTCTGTTTTTTTCCCCTTGAGTATTTCCAGAGGGTGCTGTCGGCAGGGTGCACAGAGCCCAGAAACTTCTGCCCGCTGAATGCCCTGCGGGACTCTCTTGCAGTCTTCATTGCCCTTCTGCTTTGATCCCTACTGCTGTGACCGCAAAACAGTGAGTACACTGTGTTGCTAATTGCCCATGGCACACTCTGTTCCTTTGGTTGTACGCCCGTGCACCTTCCTTTCTCTTTGTCGTGCCATTTGCACTTTTCCCTTTCAACCTTTGGGTCGCTCGTACCCTCATTTCCGGCTTTTGGTCACTAGCACCCTCTCTTTGCTTATATTCTTTATAGTTCACTTTTCGCGTCTCTCTCTGTACTTCCACGCCGCTAGCGCATCTTTCTTCATGCTTTCTCTCTTGCTTTCTGATTTCTTTCTCTTTGTGCTGCTTGTAAATCTTGTCTGTTTCCACTCCCGCTCCAGCCACCCGCACGCTCCTGAATTTCTCTCTTCACTTTCTCGAAATTCAACTGGGAGCACAGTGTTAGCTAGCTGTCTCCTCAGGATACACTGGGTCGAGGTCAGGTTCTCACTACCTGCCCCTCAGATACCTTTGGGACCGGCACACGTCCCAAGGGAGCGAGCATCTCTCTGGACTCGGCCAGTAGGTTGCAGTCTGCCTCACTCCGGCTCTCTGGAGACACAGCACCTTATCCACGCTGCAGCCCCTCAAACACATCGGGCCAGCATCTCGGCACGCCGCTCTCCTCCGGACTCTACAGGCTTCACTTCCTGCCGCTGCCTGCACCTTGGCTCCTCTAGTCCAGTCAGCATCCCCAGCTCGCTCAATGCTTCTGGCGGAGCCACACCTTTTATAGTGGTGTAAAGTGTCAATTGGAGTCTGGTGTGCACAGGTGGAGTGAAGTGCCTGATCTTGCCTGACTCTATTAATGGGACAATTCAAAGGTGTTACATGGTAGGCCTCACTTTGTATTCCTATGTTGTTTCTATGGGTAATCCTCATTGCTCCCGATTGCCTCTTTTTCGTCCCAGTACTTATTGGAAATGGGGAGGGAAGATGGGGTGTGATTGGAAATACCCCATTAAGACTGAGGGAGAGTGGATTGGTGTGTAATTGGGAAATGGGAAATACCAGTCTCACCCTTGGATATTCTCCTCCCAATCACCCCTGACCCTCCACTCAGTTGATCCTGCCTTACTTGTCGGGACCCAAAAGCGATGGCCCTTCCCTGGCCACCTGAATGGAAGATCCTGGGAGAGTAGGTGGGTGAATACCGTCGGTTTTCTCACAGACCTCTCCCATATGCGGTTTGGACTGAATTTCTTCACAGGGGACACTTGAAAGGAAATCTACATTTTCTTATTCTCGGCCCTTTCGATATTCCACTGAGAAGCAATAGAGTTGCAAGTCCAAGAAACACTGCATAACCCTTGGGTTTATCCGCTTTCCTTTGACTGATCCATAGTAAGGGGGAGTGGTCGGTGATCAATCTAAACTTTCTGCCTAATAAGTAATAATTGAGATGTATAGTAGCCCACTTGATCGCTAAAGCTTCTCATTCGATCACTTAAGTTATTTTCCCTGGGAAACAGTTTTCGACTAGCATATAAAATGCAATGTTATAGCCTGTCATGGTTCTGATATAATACTGCACCTAAACCAGTCAAAGAAGCGTCAGTCTGTAATATGAAGTTTTTAGAAAAGTCTGCTACGTTGATAATAGGGCTTTGACATAGTGTTTGTTGTAGGGCCTGATAGCATACTTTGTGTTCTTCATCCCATTTAAGTTTCTGGGTTTCTGCGTTTCTGTCACCCGACTCACCTGGTACGCCCGCCACGTCTCCTTACCGTGGTGGGCTAGGTGGTGGCTCCGCAATCGCACCTGCAGGCGCAATCAGCTCCGGCCCCCTCGTCCTGTGGGGGCTGCCATGTTGCAGGCCCCGCGCATGCTCAGAGGACCAGCGGCTGCTTTCCGCACATGCACGGTGGAGACGGCTTGGTCTGTGGCCATGGTATTGCCACAGTATATAGCTACAACAAACACTATAGCCAGCGTGTGTCAACCTTTCTCATAGGTGGACGCGCTGCTGAGTTCTGCTCAGTGCTTCCTTCCTGAGCTCCTGCCCTGCTCTTGCTCCTTGGAATTCTGCCTTGATTGTGCTAGCTGGCCAGCTATTTTTCTCACCTCTTACTCGCTCTGATACTAGCGCTTCAGTATCATATTTCTCTCTACATTTCTGACTTCCCACTTACAGTGCCTTGCACTACTGTCTGATATCACGCAAATTGTGGGAAGTCCTCTTACATGGTACTGGGGACCTGCTTCCTATCCCTCACTGGTGCTTTCTTCTGGTTTGGGGTTAGGAGGTGGTTTTCCATATCACACTCACTACAGGACCGGACGGACACCAGCTACCAACTCTATCCTGGACCGCCAGCAACTTCGACGCTCAGGTATTCGGGAATCACGCGGGCTCACCTTGACCGTTTCGTAATTTGCCTGTCAATCTGGCAGTTTTACTGGAAAAGTTAGGCATGGATCTCCAATAAAACCCAATTAGCCCTAGGGAAGGTTTGGGCGTAGGGTATTCCAAGACAGCTCTAACCTTCTTTTCCTCTTGAGGTTGAACACTGCCATTTCCGACAAAAAACTCTAGGTATTTAATGGCAGGTTGAGCCAACTTGCACTTTCTTGGGTTGGCTGTTAATCCCGCTTTTCTTAAGGCTCTTACTACAGTGTATATGTGATACAAATGGTCTTCCCAGGTTGGACTGTAGATTGCAATGTTGTCGATGTATTCTCCGCAAAATTCCGAATAAGGCTGGAGAATTGTATCCATCAACCTTTGGAAATTTGCTGGAGTACCAGACAACCCGAAGGGTAAGACTTTAAACTGATATAGACCTATCAGGGTGGCAAAAGCAGTCTTTTCATTATCTGGTCCGTCTAGTGGGACTTGCCAATGACCCTTGTTTAAGTCTAGATGGACAAATAGACGGCAATTTATCGACAAGATCATCAATGCGAGGCATTGGGTAGGCGTCGAAGGCTGAGATGTTCACCTTTCGGAAGTCTATACAGAACCTCCAACTTTTGTCTGGTTTTTCCAATATTACAATGGGAGAGGACAAGAGACTGGTAGATGGTTCAATTATGTTGGCTTGGAGCATTTGCTCTACCTCTTTCATGACAATATTTCTAGGGGCCCCACGTAGTCGATATGGTTTAAGATGTAATACCTTGCCTGCAGGGGTGCAGATATGATATTATATTCCTTTCACCCTGCGAGGCTGTTCACCGAAAACATCTGGGAATTGTTCTAGCATCTCAAGGAGAACTTGTTGTTGAGTCTTAGTAATATCAGAGGGAATTAGTGTTATTATTCACCTCTTCTGGTATCAAACAAGATACCACCATGGCATTAGACTCTCTTTCCACTCTTTCAACAAGTTTACATGGTAGCTCTGCGTCTTCTGGCGATGGTCTGGACGGGCGATCTTACAATTACACGGTCCTGTCTTGTCCAATACCTCATATGGCTCATGCCATTTAGAAATAAGCATGTTGTTTGAGGAAGGGACCTTTTACTCAATGGAGAAGGACCTAAGGGAGACGTTCTTGTCATAAGACACCTTTTGTTGGTTTTGGACTCCACCAAGGTGATTTTGTACCAGGCATCGAACAGCTGTCATATGTTCTTTTAACCGAGAGTATGTCTGGGAGAGTGGTATTGGAGCATCTTCCCTTTCCTCCCATGTTTCTCGAAGAATGTCTAAAACCTCTCTGGCTTCTCGCCCATACAGTAATTCGAAGGGTGAGAAACCAGTGCAGGCTTGAGGTGTTTTTCTTATGGCAAACAACACCCACTGAATCATCTGATCCCAGTTGGTTCTGTGCTTGTCCACTAACTTCCCAAGAATGGTCTTAGGGGTCTTGTTAAACCGTTCAACTAATCCATCCATTTGGGGATGGTAAACAAACGTCCTCAAGGTGGTTATATGAAGTAGCTCTTTTACCTCCCCCCATGAGCATACTCATTAAGGTGGTACCCTGGTCCATTAGAATTTCTTTAGGAAGCCCACTCGAGAGAAGAAGGAAAGTAAATATTTTAGTATCTGCAGGGTGGTATTATTGCACAGGGGAAATGCCTCTGGGTAACGGGTGACATAGTTAAGTGTTACTAGCACGTGTTTGTTCCCTAACTTGGATATTCCAAGGGGCCCAATAATATCCATTCCAATCCTCGAGAATGGTACTTCGATGATGTGTAATGGATTCAAAGGGGCTGGTGGTGGTGAGACATATTTCACAAGTGGCCGCCCTACCTTTCGACTCTCAGACTCAGGTACAACTTGTAGGAGGGCTTTAGTGAGTAAGGAATTGTTTTGCTGGGCAAAGGCCAAATTGGGAAGTATGTCAGAACCTTCATCACTGATGGGTTGAGGTTGGATAGAACTAGGTTGGGCATCAGCTTCCCCAAAGCCTAAAGCACCTCTCTCAGTGGTATCTTTCTCAGCCTCTTCTTTGAGGACAGGTAACATCATCCTTTCATGTATCCCCTGGGCTATCCGATCCCCTGCCTGGATCTGAAAGGCCTCTTCCCCGTGATTGTGGAGTAATACCTTCACACACCCTCTAATATCAGGGTAGTTCACCCCCTGCCAGGACATCAATGACAAACTTCCAAGCAAGTCCTGATTTGGGTGCCAACCTGATGTAGGTTCCGAGAGGTGGAATAAGGAGAAGATCAGCAGGAATGAGGTGTCCTTCTTTTGGTGGGATGGTTTATGACCGGCTACTGCAAAGATCAAACCCAACAACTCCTGAGCCTCTATATTCTCCTGTTTTGTCTGGTCAGAGGCCGGTGAGCAAGCACGTATTTTTGTCTGCGGTTCCCTTATCTCAACAACAGAGTAATCCTCTAAATTCTAATGTTCCGTTAGCTCACTCGACTGAAAAGACGGGCCCCTCCCGTGTTCCTATGGTTGAGGAATCCTGTCTGCCTCTTAAGGACTCGACTTTCAACCTCTCCGGAGCTTTTCCCAACTGATTGCCCTGACGATATAATATCTCCTACCGCCTCAAATGGCTCCTCTATATTCTCATTTGCCAAACCACTTGCTCGTCCTTCCTTTGGCTTTTCTGCAGTTAACAACCTTGCAGTGGAGTCAGCGCTAACTGCAATTAATACTTCCATATTCACAATCACAAAATTATTTGAAACAATTGAAGCCAGAGCCTCTGCTCAGGAAAATGCAATTACTTTACTGACAAATAAATTGGATTGGCTGGCTCTCAATCTTCCGCATATGTTAGATAATGTAAAGCGATGCTCATGTCATGCTGTCGTATAAAATATGTCTCCAGTGCCCTCTCCTGAAGCTGAGCAAATTATGGTGACTACCCCATCTACTACGGCTAAAGAATTGGATGTAGTTGTGGTTAATGGCCCTGAACATGTCGAGGTGCCTTCTAATAATCTCTCTACTGAAGACGCCTCCTCTGATCTATCTGGCCCTGAGATTCAATTATATGATGTTTTCTGCCGCCCTTCACAAAATAATCGGAGAAGAAAAAGAAATAGAAAAAGAATTTCTGATAGAGGATTGGATTCTAATCCTTCCCCTGAGCACCTTAAAAAGAAAAAAAACAAAAAACCTTCAGATTCCCCAAAAAATAAAAAATAAAAAACAAAAGCCTTTGTAGCAAATCTATCTGATCCAAACTCCCTGCTCGATTCGAGCCAAAATTTGGTATCTGATAAGAATTAGCCTTCTCCTAACCAAGAGGAGATCTCCTTGTCACCTAAATCAACTCTTCCGAAAGAGAGGTTACTGAAAGGGGAGAACCGTTTACCGGCAAATGTAAATTGCCCAATCGCTGTGCTCGACCCAGTAGATGATGCTGTCTCTAAAGATGAGTTGATGAACCTATCAGTTTATTCTCACAACAATTAAAACTTGCAGGAAGCTATTCATCAAAGTTTACAGGAAAATAATTGTAACCCGCTTCCGTCGAGTCCTAAGTTCTGTGTCAACTTAGATTATGATGGCTTGGGCTTGGCCTTTAGAACGCTTGAGCAAAAACGAAATGACTTAATCACTAGATTACCATTTATAAAATCTCCTGCCTCTAATTCTGTTGGAAGCAGTCCGATTGAGCCTTCTCAACATATTGCTGCCACGTCTGCTTTGAGTGTGTCTAGGTCCGAACTGACCCCTCGTCCAGCTAAGGGTGATTCCATCTGTCCGAAAACTTGCAGGATGAATTAATAAGAATTACTATGGTAGACAGAGTCTTCTCGAACCCTTTCCCAAGCAGATCCACTCTTTTGGCAGTTTTCCATCTTATTCCAACCCTAAGACACATTGGGCCTCATTACAAAACAGGCGGTCCGGAAATAACAGTGGCTGTAAACCCGCCGCCACCGTTGTTTCCGGACCGCCTGATCCCGACTCCTGCAGGCGGGAGGGTGATGTTCCCGCCAGGTTTGACCTGGCGGGTTTAACACCGCCTGCCTGCAGGCGGACGAGGAAACACGGGCAGCATTACGAGAGGCTGCCAGTGTTTCCATGATCCCCATTCCCATTGAGTCCCATAGGACCCAATGGGAATGGGGATTAACACCATTCTGCCTCCGTGATTCCCGGAAAACCGGGGTTTTAATGCCCCGGTAATTCTGGGAATCACGGAGGCGGAATGGTAATACGAGTCCGGCGGTAACCAGACGGTTTTACCGCCTCGGTTACCACCGAACTCGTAATGAGGCCCATCAACTCTAAAGATAGAGACACCCTAAGATACCCTAAGCCTGCTTATCAAGACATTGTCGACATCATAATTCCTTCGGTAATAATTAAGAACTATGTATGGCAGCAGAGACATCTGCTTTTGTAGAAAGGCTTAGTTTTGGAAATTCTCGCCCCTCAACCGACACCTGTAATTGCGAATTCTCAGCTGTTGTCGTCAGACTGTAATAATCCCCCGATAGTGGTTGGGGTGACTCACAAAAGTGCTGCAATTGTAACTCTGTTCCGCCCATACCTAATCAATTGGTTCCCTCAAAATGGGCATGGCTAGCTAAGAGTGTGGTGGGAGGTGCTACCAATCACTAGCTCATTGCCTCAGCTTTACCTCGCGAATGTTCTATGGTGTCTTGGAATACTCGGGGGTTTTCCCATTTACTATCATCCAAATCAAAGCTTCTTAACAAATATGATATAGTTCTGCTGCAAGAAACTTGGATGCTACAGAACCCAGTTTGGCCTGACCACTTGGTTACCCTTGTTCCGGCCTCAAAGGCGGCCAAGGGCAGACCGGCGGCGGGCCTCTTAATTGCAGTTCGTATAGATTCTCAGCTATCTATTGACCAATTGGCGTCTCCTGATCAAGGGATTCAACCAGTAATCATTTGCACCTCAAATAGAAATCATCCTTTTTTCCCAATGGTGATGGTTTTGAATATTTATTGGAATCCTCTGTCACCTAAGGAATCTTTGTTTATAACTAAAATTGAGACTCTTTTGGACCAAAATTTGCTAGACCCTAACAATGCATTTACCATTATTGCTGGGAATTTCATTATGAATTTGTTAAATACCTCTCTTAGATCAAGCCCTAGAGCTGACAAGTGGTCTCTTTTAATGAAAATGAGACAATTTGCATATTTGAATGGCTCACACATAAAAGATATTCCACCCCATCCAACTTGGTCTAGAGCCAACTCCCATTCAGTGCTAGACTATGTGTATATTTCAAATCATGCTAATAACCGTGTGTCTGCCTTTGAAGTTATCACTACCCAAGTTAGTGACCACAATTTGCTTGAAGTGTTACGGTTTCCCCATTTGGTCTCTCCGGTTTCAAATTTTAGTGGTGATTTTGAAATAAATAATGCTCATAATCGAATTAGATGGAATATGAACAAAATCTCTTGCTTACAACAAAAAGTTGTACATTTGGCTGGAGATAAACTAAGGAATTCTCTGACATTTTATAATGATTGTATTCAGATTATTGCCCAATCATCTAAAGGCAACAATATAATTTTCAGTCATAAATATAAATGGAATTCAACCATCTATGATCTTAAAAAAGAACTTCGGAGAGCCCTCCGAAAGCTACCCAGAAATGCAAGCATCACACAAGAAATCTCTTTGAAAACAGGTTATCAGAATAAAATTAAACAGATTGTTCATATTTTGAAACAGAGAGATGCTGAAACAATGCTCAAAGCCTTACATTCAAAATCTGCTTCTGAGATCTGGAGGACGATTAACTCTGTGTCTGGGAATGTCTATAAATCTACACAATTAAATGGTATCGATGAAAGGGCTTGGAAAGATCATTATCAAAAACTCTGGTTTATACAAGATCCAAATCCCTTAACGATTGACTGTGAGCTTGCTGAACTGGCTCAATTCAAGTTCGATTCCATCAATATTTTAGTAATAATTAAAAAGCTCAGCTCGTCAAGGGTCCAAGGGCCAGACATGCTCACAAATTTCATCCTTAAAGCTCATCCAGAGGCATGGGCGGAGGTTCTAAATCAAATTTTTCTGATTATAATTAAAACCAAGATAATCCCGCCCTCCTGGCAGACTGCCATAGTAATCCCTATTTTTAAACGGGGTGATAGAACCAATCCTTGTAACTACCGCCCAATTGCGCTTTTAGATGCTCCTGGCAAAATCTTAGCAAGACTTTTAATAATTGATTTTATTAAATGGCTTATTAAGGAAGACCTAATAAGCCCACACCAATCGGGGTTTGTTGCGGGCATTGGTACAGCTTTAAATTTATTAATAATTTCAGCTATTAAAGCACAAGCCATAAAAGACAGACAACCGGTATATGTCACATTTGTGGATTTTAAACAAGCTTTTGATTCAGTACAGAGAAACATTTTATGGAATAAGCTTTTAGCTGCCAACTGTCCTTCGTATATTATATTTTTAATTAATCAATTTTACTCTAATACATTGATAAGAATTAAACTCTCAGCTAAAGGTCTTTTAACAGATTCTATTGAGACAAATGTAGGACTGAAACAAGGGTGTCCCTTTGCTGCTATTTTATTTAACTTGTATATTAGTGATTTTTATAATGCGCTCAAGAATATCCGGACCTTCTCTCCTAAACTGGGCTCCTACCATATTCAGTACCTACTTTATGCAGATGATTTAATTCTTTTCGATTTGACCCCTATTGGGCTGCAAAGAAAGGTAACAGCCCTGTCTGTATTTGATGAACAAAACAATCTAGAAATAAATGCAAAAAAAGTCAAATGTTTTAATATTTAACCATATGAACAAAAGATCCAAAAATAAATTTACTTGGATTCTTGCTAATCAGCTCCTTGTATATGTAAGTTTGTACAAATATCTGGGAGTGAATGTCAACTCTCATACTTTGGAGAAACCATATAAAGAGGAACTGTTATTCAGAATGAGAATGGTGGCAATCCAAGCTAAGGCTCTCCAGAGAAAGTATGGAACATTCTCCTTGTTGCCTGCGCGAACATACTACTTACAAAAAGCAGTCGCAATGATTACGTATGGTGCCCAGACTAAAATAATGGATAAAGCAATTCAGTGGGATGTATTAGAAGGAATCTATTGGAAAATGATTTTACCTATTCTTGTAAGTACGCCAATTGCATGTATCCATTATGAAATGGGCCTGATATCTTTAGAGGCAGTGGTGCAGTGGGCAAGGTTAGCCCTTTATAGGAAAATTCAGTTATCCTCGGACCTTTCTAAAAACCTGTTCCCGGTCTTAAAAAATTTGCTAAGAAATTGAGTTAATACGCCTGTGACAAAGTGGGAACTGCATTGTGAAGCACTCATAACAGCGGCGGACATTAAACCAGATCTATTAATTCAATTCCCAAATAAAGCAAAACTAAAGATCTATATGACTGATTGGATTAATACTGGAAATAGATGCTCAAATTATAAGGCGTTCAAGGCCAGTTCTTTTCTATGTAAAGCGCTGAATGTGATTCCTCTGTAATGTAACGCTCACCTGAACTCTGCGGGGACCTTCTGGACCTCCAACTGACTTCTACCTTCCTGGGAGCTAACACGGAATTTCTGTGGAGAAAATAACAATATTCCCTTCCTTAGTTTTCTTCTTAAATAGGAAGAACAAACTTGTAACTATAGGACCAGCAAAGGCTCACCTTGGTATTTAATATGTTGAGCTCTCCATCCTGTTCATACAGGGGCGCAAGTCCTGAAGATGGGACACAGGAGAATGTTTCTTTTTATTTTATTATTTGGAAAAGGGGAAGAGGCTACTAGGCTCAATATTGGCAGGCAATATTCACTGGGAATAGGAATGTTCAAAATGAAGGTTAACCCTATCCTAATATAACCTAAAAAGGGAAAGTTTTGCTGTGGTGTGAGGCGTGTGTGACAATGCAGACTGGAGAGCAGTGACAAACTATTATCTCTGACTAGAACACACCTTCAAGGCAAACTCCACAATCTGGCAAGAACCCGCTAATGACAGCGTAATACCATAGAATGCGTAAGGTAGCCTAATAACAATTATACACAATTTGAAGTATTTGATAAGGCAACAAAACGAAGTAAATACATTTGTATATCACTAGGAGTACTTGCGTGAGAGAAGCAGCAAACTGACAGGCTGTGAGGTGAGGAGACCGCAATGACAGGACTCCAAACTACAGACTGTGACTGAAGCGGAGCAAACAGGCTGTGAGGTGAGGAGACCGCTTTGACAGGACTCCAAACTACGGACTGTGACTGAAGCGGAGCAAACAGGCTGTGAGGTGAGGAGACCGCTATGACAGGACTCCAAACTACGGACTGTGACGGAAGCGGAGGCGGCTGCACAGGGAATACAGGAAAGGAACTGAGAACTAGTAATTAGTTACCAACGGAACTACGGTAAATGTCTGTGGACAAGGAATATTTTAACTGTGACAGAAATCGGAGGTACGCGGCGAGCGTTCCATCTGTACTCAGACGAACGACGCGAAGCGCGAGTCTCCTGATGGGCGGGGCTTAAATAGCCGGCAATGAAAACAATTAGACCCGCTAGCTAACTGACTCAGAGGCACCACCTAGCGGCCATTAAGGAAACCCCAACCAACCATTAACATGAGGGAATTAGAATCAATTAACCAGCTAAGGCAACATGAATTCCCATATGAACCTGTATCTCCTAGAACTAAAATGAGAACTTAACCTGTGGTCATGACATGTATATTCAACAATTTCCTGACAGATCTTATGCTGATACTTTCTTACTTCTTTGTTTTAATCTTTTAGCAACAAAATCGCAAAAGGCAATATATGCTAATGATCAGGTTTTGTCAACTGAATGTAGATTCTGTAAATTAGATAACAAACCCGAGACGACTGCCCATTTAATTTCAGAATGCATTGGTTTGGCTGACCTGAGAAAAGATTATTTTTTAAAATATTTTAAAGAAAGGCCTCTGTTAATGAAAGACCAACTGTGGCATGAGATCTTTAATGCTTCCTCTGTCTCACTGGTAAATGTGACAGTTAATTTTATTCTAAAACTGAATCTGTGATCGGTCAGTAACTGTTGGTATTCTGGCGAGTGTTCTTGAATTATATTTTACCTGATGTTTAATACTTCTCTCTCTTATGCACTATTTGGATTTACCTAGGCGATATGAGTAGTTGGAAATGGATAAACATTGTATAAATCTACTGTGTTTGATGTTTTAACACTACAAATATAAGTGTGTTTTTATATTCCTTAAATTCTTTTACCTATATTTTATTTTATACGGACTCTCTGTCACTGTATTGACTATAATCATGAACTTAAGTGTCTTTCTTAAATTGTTAATAATTATTGAGTTTTACAAATCTGATTAAGTTGTCCATGAAATGTGTTTTGATGCTGTAATTGTTTTGTTAATGTAAGATAATATTGAAAAAGTTGATTTATCAACTAATACAATGTTTTAAATAAATTTAAAAAAAAATACACAGTTCTTATCAGGCCGCTCAGGGTTCCCTTCCCCAAGTGTAGGCCCCTATTGTCTTCAAACAAAGTTCTTTCTGTCAGTATGTTCCTTTCACTGTACAGTTCCTACATGTGGTAGTATCAGAGACTTTCGAAAACGTCAGGTTCTTTGCTCCTCCCAGGCAAGACCAATCTGACCTCTAACCCCTCTCCTTATTCTCTGTACCTTTCTTCAGGTTCCTTTTCCCTTCTGTGCCTCTTTCACTCTGTTCTTTTCCACTTCACTGTGCCTCATGCAAGTCTCCTTTTCAATTGTGCACACTTGCACCCTCTTTTCATCTTGCTGTGCTTCTTGCACACTCCTCTTATCTTTATTGTGCCCCTTGCACACTCTGTTCCTTTGGTTGTGCACCCGTGCACCTTCCTTTCTCTTTGTCGTGCCGCTTGCACTTTTCCTTTTCAACATTTGGGTTGCTCGTACCCTTTATTCCTGCTTTCGGGTCGCTTGCACCCTCTATTCGCTTTCTCTTGCTTTTACTTTCATTTTTTCAGTCTGTCGGGTCACTCGCACGCTCTTTCCTGTTTCGGGTTGCTTGTACACTCTCTTTGCTTATATTCTCTAAATTTCATTTTCCTCTTATCTCTCTTTACTTCCACACCACTAGCACATCTTTCTTCATGCTTTCTCTCCTGCTTTCTGCTCTTTTTTAAATGTTTTGTTTTTTATTGTGCATTTAGTCACAAAAAAATTACTTGTTACACATTACATCATTTTGAATATATAAAATTAACAACTCTCTAGTAAACAAGAAATAAATAAAATAGCAATCAATACAAGATGCAAGCGTGAAGAATATTGAACTATATAAATCAATAAAACAAATATAATCAAACAGTTTAAGATATAAACAGCATAACTATTAGCAAAAACTAAATCTAAAAGACCTAGAAATGTAAACCGTTATTTCAAATTCATTTACAAAGTTATTCTGATCAAATTTAATTCATTCAGAAGTTTTAGTAGTGCAATTGACAGCGCAAATTTCCTTTCCTGCAGATAACCTATGCCAGAAATCTTGAGTTGAGATCTGTGCAATATCATGCACAAAGTTTGAAAAAATGTTTTGTCTTAGGACCAGCGTGAAGGAACAAGCTACTAATATATGTTTCATGTCATGGAGAAATCCCTCTCCACATAGACTGCAGGCACCGACAGAAAGATCTAATTCGTGCCAGATATTTGTCTCATTTGTTTTTATCAAATTTATCAAATCTAGATTTTTCAGACAAAGTAAACGTTTTGTTGTTTTTCAAATTAGTAAACGTAGCTCTTGTTTTAATCCAATCAGACCGCATTAAAGCATGCTTGGCTTTGTCAGGATTGTCTATGAGAATCTGACTCATGCACTCACATTGTTCAAGTATCTTTTCTACATCAACTTGTAGATTAGATAGATAAGAATTCTTACGTGAATTGATGAGGTTGAGCATATCTAAATACAGGGACTGGTCGAGAGGCATAAGAATCAATCTATAAAGCACCAGGACGTTCCATCAGAATTGAGAGTAAAGAGAATGTAGGCCCAGTTCGTATCTCAGCCTTGAGGTGGGTAGCGATTGAGGTAGGGTTAATTTTTGTTTCCATAGCCGTCCCTCGAGGCGATACCAATTGACATTGCAGGCACATGGAGTACATTTTATCCCATATAAGAGTGCAGGGATGATTTTGCCTTTGTATAGCTTTATTAAGGGCAACAAAGAAAATCGACAGTATGAGCCTAAATGTTTTTTTAATTGACATATATATTGATGGGTTTTGCACTCTAGTTCAGATATTAAGGCCTGTAACGAAGGATTGGCTCTAAGAGAAAAACCCAAATATTTAACTTTTTCACGGTCAGAATCTCATGCTTATCCACTCTCCAACGTGGTTTTAGATTTGTATTTGATGGTTTTCCAAAAATGATGATGTTCTATTTTGTAGGGTTAATTATCAAGTCATTCATCCTTGCATATACCCCCAAAGCTGACATTAGATGATTAAGCCCTAAAGGAGTGTTGTCAATAAGGGTAATATCATCTGCATAAGCTAATATGTGAATTTTAGTTTTTCCAATCGAGGGTGAAGCAAAGGTATGATTTAATAAAAAGGGAGCCAAATCAGCGAGATATAAATTGAAGAGAAGTGTTGCAGGTATACACCCTTGCCTAACATCATTGTCGGTTTGAATAGTTGAAGACAATTCACCCAATAGATTTAGAGCCTCATCACGAGTTGGGCGGTAGCCCTTAATGCGGCGGTAACGCTATTGCTGTGCATAACTGCCCAATCCAGGTCTCATCCATAATGCCACAGCCCTGGTCTGACCATTACTTGATCTTGTTCTCACTAGAGGCACCACCACCGCAACCTGACAGTATAGCTCCAGCCGTCCCGACCAGAAACAAAAGAAACATTACTCCTGAAAACCTTATACCTTTGATCCTACCCACCCTTAATGCCATCCCGGACCACACTGATCCCTCCACTATGGTAGACTTGTATGATAAAGTAATGCTCTCTTCCCTCGACGACATAGCACCTATGAAGCTGAGAGAGAGTAAACCTCGTAAACACATGAATACTTGGTTTTCTGCCCATCTTAAGGCTCTCAGACAGGAGAAACGATGCTGTGAACAAATCTGGAGATCAGACCCTTCAGAAAACAATAAGAAAAATTTGAGTAAACTAGCCTCTCAGTACAAAAAAGAAATTATTCTGGCTAAACAAACCTCCTATAACCTGAGAATATCTCAAGCCAAATCAAACACAAAAGAGCTTTTTGTAATTCTGAAAGAGGTAGAATCCCCTGTACAGACACCCGATTCATACATCAAGGATAAAAACTGGTGCACAGGTATACAGAATGCCCTAGCAAATAAAATCACCTCCTTGCAAACCAAGATTAGTATCAAAAAGGACTCACTCCTTTCTACCTCCAAACCTAGCCTCACCAGATCACCACCTTCTAGAAGTCCGTCAGTCTGGCTTCAGACCCCAGCACGGAACTGAGACTATACTCATAGATCTTAAGGCGTAGATAGATGAGCTGAGAGCTGAAGGTAAGACAGCACTACTGCTGCTTCTTGATCTCTCAGCTGCATTTCGACCTTGTCGAGCATGAGATCCTTTGTAACCACTTACAATCGGCAGCTCACTTTTCCCAAGAGGCTACCGAATGGATCCAATTCTTTCTTAATAACCGCACTATGTGAGTCTTTTCCCCACTAGCAGCTGCGGACCCAATGCCCATCACTTGCGGCCTCAGGGCTCCTGTGTCTCTCCTACCTTGTACAACATTTTTACAAAGCCCCTTTTCGATAATCTAGATGGCCTGGGTATCAAGTATACAAACTATGCTGATGACACCCAGATCCTCATCCCGTTGACGGGGCATTATGACAAGGATTTTAGGCACCACATCCAACCTCAATAAACTAGGCCATAACTACTCCTCCTTTGTAATTGACAACAATATCGTAGCTAAGGAGGTCAAAACCCTTGGCTTCTATTTAGACTCTACACTTACCTTCAAAAAACAAGTTAATGCTATGGCATCTGCCACATCCTATACATGCAAACTCATTAGAGCAGCCAAACCATTCCTTTCACCTTCTAACTGCATCACCCTAGCAAGAGCTCTGATCCTGTCCAAGTTGGACTACTGTAATGCACTTTATGTAGGTAGCAACAAATATATCACAAATAAAATTCAGATTTTACAAATTAATGCTTTAAGAGCTGCCCTAAGCCTCCCGAAGAAAGCCCACATTTCAGAGACCAGAAGATCTGTCAATTGGCTCTCAATGAAAGATAAAATATTCCTTAAATCTGTTTCCCTTACTCACAAATGCCTTCACCAAGCTGCCCCTCAATACCTGATATTGAGATTCACCAGACCAGTATCTTGCCGCCCTTCCAGAAAGGTCAATTCTAACGTCCTTCTGGTGCTAAGATTCAAACGTACTATGTCCGGAGGTAACAGCTTCCCTGTTAAAGCAGCACAATTCTGAAACTCCCTACCACCATCCATTAGGGAAGACCTTCCATACCCTCAATTCAGATCCAACACTATCCTTTGGCTTAAGGAACATGATATTTAACGCTCCTCCAGCCGCACTCTACCTAATTACTGTAAATTGTGTATAACTCTGTACATTTACTGATCCTCTATGTTTAGACATATCATTTAACTTGTATATATTGTATATCTCTTGTAACTATAATTTTTTGCGTTGACCTTCACTGTTCTTGATGTCGTCCAGCAATGTAACCTCAGCTGGATTCCATTCATTGCGATCCTGTAACCAAGCTATACAATCCTCTTGTTTCTTCTGCGCCCTGCTACCCTTGGGTGAGGCACGCATTACAAATAATAAACATAAACAAACAAACATATTACCGCTGCATTTAAGGGTCTGCCCAAACATGAGTCTGGCAGCATTTACCCCCAACTCCAAGCTGCGGGTAAATGCGCCGGAAAAATGCCAATTTTCGGGCGCAATTAGCGCGCGCTAATTGCGCCGAAAAATGCCCCATTTGAGTCCTATGGACCCACTTGGGGAATATCCATTCCCGCCCAACCCTTGATCCGGCACTAATAGCGCCGAACCGGGTGGTGGTAACCCTATTAGCACGGGCGGTATCCGGATACCGCCCAACTCGTGATGAGGCCCTTAGTCTTACTTGTATAGATGTATGATACTGGAGAGCAATAATTATCTGCAAGAGTCTGGATGGAATGTTCCATGATTTCAGTTTGTTCCATGGCTTAGATCTGTTGCCCAGATCAAAAGCCTTGGATAAGTCAATCAAAGCAATGTATGTTGGAAGAGAATGCTTTTTTAGACTGTGAGCGTGCAGAGTATTAACAATCAACCCATTCAGAATCATCGACAAACCTTTTCGGAAACCTATCTGGAATTTAGATAGGAAAATGGGCCGTCAGTCAACACATACTAAGTCTTGAAGGAGCAGTCGTGTGAAGATCTTACTATCGCAGTCCATTAAGGCAATCGGACGATAATTTGCTGGATCTAATTTATCTCCCTTTTTATAGATTGGAATTATTATAGCCTTTTTCCAGGAAATGGGTATTTCTTTGGTCTGCATGATCTTCTTATACAGGTTGGTGAGGATCCCGGCCCAAGTGTGATGGTCAGATCTAAACATCTTGTTGGTTAGACCATTGGGACCAGCAGCTTGGGATTTGGGGGATAGTACAATCAAACTCAAGACCTCACCTTCCTCTACATGAAGAGTCCATGTCACAGTATTATCTATGTATGATTGAAGAGTACTAGATGTGACCAATTGGTCTTTAAAATAGGTTTCCCATATAGTCGAAGAAAGAATGCTTGTTTGACGGACAGTTTAGGAGGCCTGTTGATTATTTATTAGGGCCCAGAAAATGTTTGCTTGTGTGTGTAGGAGTTTAAGATGTTTTGCCCTTCTTTAATGTGACGGAGATGTCGATGCCCACGGGACCAATATTTATATGAGTTATGTAGTTTAGATTTCTCAACAATGCAAATAAGTGGGTCAAGTTGCATAGCTGCTTTTAGTTCTCGAAGTTGTTTATTTAGATGCTTGTTGTGCATATGTGTTGTTTAATCAAAAGGTATGTGCATGAGACTTTCTTGGCACATCTTTTTTACATTGCGGAGCATTCAGATCCCATATAAATTCTATGAAACTCCGCCCTGGTGAATGGAGCTATTACCGCCCCATTCCACGGTTGGCGGGGGCGGTAATTCCCCATTCACCAGGGCTCTTCCCCATTCTCATTGAGCCCCCACAGGGCTCAATGGGAATGGGGAAGGCGCTAATAACGGTACCGCAAATTGCGGTACCGTTATTAGCACCAAAGTCGCTTTGCGGGTCCCGTACTTAACGCCTGGTAAAACCAGGCGTTAAGGGAGGACCCGCAAAGGGAACTCGTAATAGGGCGGTAAGGGATTACCGGTACCGGTGCCCTTACCGGTACCGGTAATCCCTTACTGCCCACCTTGTAATGAGGCCCATTGTCTAATGGCTTTAAAAAGTTCCTTTTACCCGCTTTTTTTGCTTTCTGCTTTGCAAACCTATTGTTGGTTGAGCCACTTGATTAGCTTCAAGGATCTTTGTATGAGCATTATTTTTTTTTGAGTTTATAGGAACTTTGTTTTGAGAATTCTGAGCATCCACGCCTTTATTTATGATTTTAATATCAGCATTGTCTGGACAATGTGAAGTGGGCAATTCTTTGGGAGCTGGGTGGAATTACACGGGTCAGGATGACTGTGCAATGATGGGCAATTTAGCTCTTGGTCATCAGAAATTTTGGCTAGCCTTAAGTATTCTTCTAGGGTCGATGCAGATAATGGAGTATCATCTTGACCATGTGTCTCAGGACTTTGAACTTGCAACTGTTCACTTTCTTGTGCTGCGTGTATTTTTAAAGCTGATATCATCATTTTAATTTCAGACCACACTGTCTCATTATGGTTTTTAAACTGAGAAAAATCGTTAGCGAGGCTTGTGAAGGTTTCCATCTGATTTTTGTCATTCTGAGAGATTTGCATCGCAATTTCTTTAAATTAGGTATTTATGGCACTATTCAGCCTAACAAGAGTAGACTCGCAGCTGCTGACTTCTTTGGTCAGCTTCATGACAGTGCCAGAATATGTATGAACCTCATCCTTCAGAGATTCAAACACATTTACCAATGAGTTGAGGACGAAACTCAAAGCTGAAAGAGTCGAATCTTGTCCTTGTTCGATGTGTGCCTTTATAGTTTTCAAAATAGATTTATCGCAGATATAAGTGTTGTCACATCCCCTTTTCGGATCAGGTCTTGGAACTTTGATAAATTGAGAGCTGGTAGGTGAAGTTAACGCACAGGGGGAAGCTACACAATTTGTATGGCTATATGGTCTGTTACTATCAGGATTCCTGCTATCAAGAGAACATTCAGGAGTCCAAGCAATACCAGACATATCAGAGGCTCTAACACCCAGGCTGCAAGAGCAGTAGTCTTCCCATATTACCGAAGGAAAGCAAAGTCTACCGCTCTCGAGTCCGTGAGCGAGCAGCTTGTAGATTGCCATGGCAACTGTGGCATCCATTGCGGTTGCTATGCAATGTATGACACTTTGGAGGCGGGTTCACTGGTTCCACGGAACTGATACTTAAGCGTCCCAGGGAACGTCGATTCTGATTTTGAATTTCTCAAGACCCTACAAAGTCTCTGTTCTTGCCTTTTCCTTGCTCTCATTTTTGACCCCCACCTTGTTTCCTGGTTTCCCTTGTCCTTGTGCCTTTGCACTGCCTTCTTGCCCTCAACGACTACCGAACGAAGAACGACCCGCTACTCATACCGGCATTATCCTTGTTCAGCCTTGCACGGTAAACAGACCCAGACTGCTATTACGACCAGTTACTTCGTGCCGAATTTGTACTTGTTCAGTCTCGCATGGTAAACAGACCCAGACTGCTATTATGACCAGCTACTTCGTGACGAAATTGTCCTTGATCAACCTCACATGGTAAACAGACCCGGACTGCTATTACGACCAGCTACTTTGTGCCGAATTTGTCCTTGCTCAGCCTCAGATGGTAAACAGACCCGGACTCCTACTACGACATGATATTCCTTGCCAACTTGTTATCATTGCGCTTCATTCTAGAAGCAGACTTGGACCACGAGATCTACCAGCTTACCAGTGACATTGGTCGCTCCTCTCAAGCACCTGGAGCCACTCCTCTATCTGAACCCGATGCGCGCCCTATGTGTGTTGCCCTAATTTCAGCGCAGGAACTCAAGGACTTCCACCCCTGGCGCTTGATTGACGTTAGGTGTCCTCATTCCGTCCTAACAGGTGGTCCCTTGGGACTAGAGACTGCTGACCACTGCCGTACTAGGCAAACTCATGCCGTCAGGGCAGGATTACTTGGTGCAAAACACACTGGGTGCTGTATCTGGACTGCCCCTCCAAACCTGCACAGATGGTAAGTGTCTCTTTGTCTTTGCCTATAACAGCGTGTTAGCCCTGGGTGGTTGTATCATAGTTTCTTGTTATTTCTTAGGAATTCCTCCTGTCCATTCAGAGACAACCGACCTGCACTTAGAGGGGGGGTTTCCTGCCGCTACTCCACTGGGGGTCCTTGACACTCATACACAGGTTAGCCAATCTTCTACAGTCTTGTCATAGTCAGACATTTTCCCTGTTTCCTTTATTGATTATCCTTGTCTTCGTTACAGTATCCCGGTGCAGCTGGTGTCCTCATCTCTCAACCAACGTTTTCTGGGTCCAGCTGATGTCCATCTCTCTCAACTAATAGATCTCTCTGCATGTGTGTCTCATTCAGAGAGTTACATTTGTTGGGAGATTTCTTGGCCTACACTATGGGGGCAAGATCTCTCGTCCACACCACAAGGCCAAACCAGGTACCTGACATAATCAGAAGCCTACCATAGAGAATGGACGCCAACAAAACCCTGGCTACTTTGATGCACATGGTAGCAGAACTCTGCACGGAAATTGCCGCAGCCCATGCTGCTTCTCAGACACATACGCAGATGATGGCCGAACTCCGTGCAGAAATGGCTTCAGCCCATGCTTCCACGCAGGGTCAGATTGAGGGTTTACAGGCAGGTGCCCAGTTGGGGGCAGCAGTGCCATTACAGGCGCCAGCTTCTGGTGCACCTGACCCGGTTCCATCCCCGCCTACGCCCCTGGTCTATCTGACCTCCCAGTTCCCTCTAGCACCTCCAGAACGCTTTCATGGTGACCCTAAGGTGTATCACACCTTCCTGAACCAGTGTAGGTTACACTTTCTGTGTCGCCCTAATGCCTTTCCTGACGCCTCCACGAAGGCGGACTTTGTGTTGTCCCATTTAGGGGGAACCGCTGCAGCCTGGGCCAACCCTTTACTCAAGGCTGGTAGCCCACTGCTATTTGACTGTGATGCCTTTCTGGATGCTATGAGTCGTGTCTTTGACACACGTTATAGGACACAAGCTACATAACTGGAACTCCTTGGCTTACAACAAGGGGGTGCTTCTCTTATTGCTTACGTTGCCAAGTTCAATCAACTCGTAGCCGAAACCGGCTGAACGGAGGACAAGAAGGCCTCCTTGTTCTACAAGGGCCTAGCAGACAATCTGAAGGACACCTTAGCCACGGTACCGGTGGATATGACAGCCTTTCATGAACTGTTAGACCTTGTACTACAGATCGATGCTACCAGGACTGAAAGAAAGGACACAAGCTACGTAACTGAAACTCCTTGGCTTACAACAAGGGGGTGCTTCTCTTATTTCTTACGTTGCCAAGTTCAATCAACTCGTAGCCGAAACCGGCTGGCCGGAGGACAAGAAGGCCTTGTTCTACAAGGTCCTAGCAGACAACCTGAAGGACACCTTAGCCACGGTACCAGTGGATCTGACAGCCTTTCATGAACTGTTAGACCTTGTACTACAGATCGATGCTACCAGGACTGAAAGAAAGGACACAAGCTACGTAACTGAAACTCCTTGGCTTACAACAAGGGGGTGCTTCTCTTATTTCTTACGTTGCCAAGTTTAATCAACTCGTAGCCGAAACCGGCTGGCCGGAGGACAAGAAGGCCTTGTTCTACAAGGTCCTAGCAGACAACCTGAAGGACACCTTAGCCACGGTACCAGTGGATCCGACAGCCTTTCATGAACTGTTAGACCTTGTACTACAGATCGATGCTACCAGGACTGAAAGAAAGGACACAAGCTACGTAACTGAAACTCCTTGGCTTACAACAAGGGGGTGCTTCTCTTATTTCTTACGTTGCCAAGTTCAATCAACTCGTAGCCGATACCGGCTGGGCGGAGGACAAGAAGGCCTCCTTGTTCAACAAGGGCCTAGCAGACAATCTGAAGGACACTTTAGCCACGGTACCAGTGGATACGACAGCCTTTCATGAACTGTTAGACCTTGTGCTACAGATCGATGCTACCAGGGCTGAAAGAAAGGAAGAAAAGAGGGGTCCGGTTCTGGTCGTTACAGTACCTCACCCCAACACTCAGGGGAACGCAGAGCCTATGCAAATCGGTGCTATACGGGGGCCTTTGACCGCTGCCGAGAGAGAAAGGCGGCGGACCACCAATCTCTGTTTCTATTGCAGTTCCTCAGAACATCTCCTGAAAGCCTGTACCGAAAAACCCAAGATGTCGGGAAACGGGAAAGATCGTTGATAGATGGAGCCCAATCACCGAGTTCCATGCCCTTGGGCTCCAGTCCTCTCATGATCATGGTCACTTTTTGTCTCCCTTCGGGCTCCTCGTGGCTCGGGGAGGTGGTGTTAGACTCAGGGCCACTGGGAACTACATTGACCAGGTATATGCTCATGACAAAGACATCCCTATGCTCACAAAGGAATGTCCTGGACTTGTGAACGCTGTGGATGGTTCCACTTTGGTCTCTGGTCTAGTTACCGAACATACGGTATTCATGGACATGACAACTGTTACGGGTCATGGGGAATCCATACGTTTCGAGGTCTTCGCCGCCCCACAAAATAAGGTAATCCTGGTTGAAACTGCACAACCCGGTTATAGATTGGGTGGCTGAGGAGGTCTTCTTTTCATCTAAATATTGTGAGTAACACTGCATGGATACTCCTGATTCAGTCAAGAGTCCTTGCCGTTCATTGTTGGACACTGCTCTCGTTATAGGAGCACTTACCACTGTTGTGTTGCCCAAGGAGTACCATGCCTTCCCGGACGTTTTCAGTGCCAAAGGTGCCGACATTCTGCCCCCACATAGGGCTTATGACTGCCCTATAGATCTCGTCCCTAGGGCTAAGATTCCCTCCGGCCGTATTTACTCCTTAACGGTCAAAGAAGACGCAGTTTTGAAGGAGTATATCGATAAGGCCCTGGCTAACGGCTTTATAAGTCCTTCACGTTCACCGGGGGCTTCTCCCATGTTCTTTGTTCCTAAGAAGGAGGGGGATCTCCGTCCCTGAATTGATTATCGTGCCCTCAACTCAGTGACAATTCGGTACCAATACCCTAGTCCTCTCATTTCAGTCCTGTTAGATCAGTTGGGGTCTGCTAGACTATTTACCAAGCTAGACCTAAGAGGTGCATAAAACCTGGTTCATCATGAGGTGATGAACGGAAAATAGCCTTTAAGACAAAGTATGGTCTTTATGATTACTGTTTGATGCCATTTGGCCTCTGCAACGCCGCAGCCACCTTTCAGCATTTCATAAATGATGTGTTCCGTGACATGCTGGACCGTTTCTTTGTTGTCTACCTTAACGATATATTGATATATTACCCCTTATACGAATCCCACGTTGAGCATGTATTCCATGTTCTCCAGCGTCTCAGGGACAACCATTTGTATGCAAAGTTGCAAAAATGTGTGTTCCATGTGACCCAGGTCGAGTTTCTAGGCCACGACATCACCGACAAGGGAATACAAATAAGCACCTCGAAAGTCCAAGCAATCCTGGATTGGCCGGCACTATCAAGGCCTTGCAGTCCTTTCTTGGCTTTGCCAACTATTACAGGCGTTTCATCAAGTCTTTTTTCTAGAATCGCTGTCCCACTGATGTCTCTTACGAGTCCCATAACGCTGTTTGTGTGGGGACAAGCCGCCCAGCATGACTTTGACACATTGAAATCCGCTTTTATGTGAGCCTGGTCCTCCTCCACCCAAATCCTGATTTACCATACTTAGTTGAAGCAGATACATCAGACACGGTTGTAGGGGCGATCTTGTCGCAGAAATGCAAGGATATGGATGTCCTACACCCGGTGGCTTTTCATTCATGAAAACTGACCTTGTTTGAAGCCAATTACACCATCACCGAGAAGGATCTCTTGGCTGTACGGGGTGTGTTTTTTATATGGAGACATCATCTATTGGGAACCGCATTGCCAGTGCAGGTGTATACAGATCACCGGAACCTCCTGGCCTTGCAGTCAGTAAAATGTACTACAGCTCGCCATGCTCGGTGGCATGAGTTCTTCTCTATGTACCACTTCGTGATCACATACCGACCGGGTTCAAGGCATTCGAAAGCTGATGCATTGTCGCGTCTCCATGGTACCCCAGCCTGTCCCAAGACAGGTGGTCCCGTACTGTTGCCCCAGCATGTGGTCTGTGCCTGTAACTTGCAAACCCGTTTACACCCTGTGTTGTCTGATTGGGTTCTTACACATACACAAGAGATTCGGGACTACAACCTTCAAGTGTATCACGGTCTCCCTTACTAACATAGTTCCGTTTACCTGCCTGCGGGCTCCCCTCGTGTCACAGCCCTTAAGTGGGTTCATGATTCTAAATGTGTGGCTCACCCAGGGGTCAGAAAGACAGTGGAACTCTTACACCGTTGGTGCTGGTGGCCGTCCATGGGCAAGGATGTTTCGGAATACATTGTGTCCTGTTCTGTATGCGCCCAGTGCAAGAACATTCTGGCCAAACCCGTGGGCCTCTTGCATCCCTTACCCATCCCGAGTCAACCCTGGGTCATGTTGACTATGGACTTCATCGTGGAACTACCAAGGAACGAAGGTTTTTATTCTATCTGGGTGGTGGTAGACTCATTTACTAAGTTGGCCCTGTTTGTACCTTGTAAAGGGCTCCCTACGGCTCCTGTTTTAGCTGACCTTTTTCTTCATAATGTGTTCCGGTTCTTTGGCCTTCCAGACATCATCGTATCCGATTGTGGTTCCCAGTTTACGTCACGTTTTTGGAGGGCTCTCACACGTTCTCTGGGGATTGAAGATCGGTTCTCGTCCGCGTACCACCCCCAGACAGACGGTCAGACTGGGCGTCTCAACACTACCCTTGAGCAGTTCTTACGCTGTCTTATTCTACAGTATCAGGATACCTGGCTCTCGCTCTGGTCTATGGCCGAATTTGCGTACAATAACTCGGGTTGATACTTGTTCTTCCCCTTTTTTTGCTATGTATGGCAAGCATCCACGTGCCATACCATTGCATCCTCTCTCATCTCCAACCAGTCCAGCGGCTGACGCCTGTGTTAGGGACCTGTCCAAAGTACGAGATGACATAGCATCTCATCTTTATTTTTTTTTATACATGTTTTAGTTTTCAAGTTTAATGAATCACAATAACATAACATTGTAGTATGTCTTAGCGTCCCTCAACTTTCCCACCCGCCTCCCCCCGAACCCAACGTTAGTGAAACCAGTCCTAACTTTGACATGCTACTTCAATTGTCACAGGTTATTCATCGTCCAGCTTTTCACGCTCTGGGTGATTTTCAGACCAGCACTTGTCTGGTGGCGATTTTGTTCTAGCGCTGTATGCTTCTTTCGCCACTCAAATATATTTAGGGGAGTTTGATTCATGGAGCTTTATCATCGGGGAGACAAACATATCTTGCAGTATTGAATTCCACATTGTTATGTCAAGGGAGCTTTCGCTTCTTCCAGTGCGCAGCGCCTCCTACCAGACTGCCGTTTCTGCAATGGTCCACCTCTTCAGGTCTTTCCACCATGCTTGGTTCTACCGTCGCCTTCCAGCCCATTGCTGTTCATCTCTTGGCAAGTGCCCACGCTAGGTTTAGCATTTTCGACATTGCTTTGTTTTTGCTTGGGAAGTTATAAATGCCTAGTAGACAGGCTTCTATTGTCCATGGTTTCCCTTTTACTCCTTTGTCTCTTAACCATTTCTGAATCTTCTCTCAGTAGGATCGAACTTTCGGGCAGTGCCAAAACATGTGTCCCATGTTGGCGTTTTCCGCCCCACATTTCGGACACGTTTGCACGGTAGTACCTGGGAAACCAGCTATTTTCTCTGTGGTGAGATATACCCGTTGGAGTATAGCTGCTTGTAGCTGCTTTAACCTGGCATTTCTTGATACATTTTTTGGGTAGAGCTTTGCTTTTTCCCAGTCTTTATCCGTTAATTCTTTTCCCAGTATTCGTTCCCAATTTTGCCTTCCCTTATTTTCATCTCTAGGGAGTTCTTCCACTATTGTCTGGTAAATCTAGAGACCATGTGTCTTCCCTCCGTCACGTCGCAGTCGGCCATCTGATGTTCAGCTGTTTGACTAGCCGTGCATAGTTTATGTATTGGCCTCAATGTAGTTCGTGAGACTCTGTCAGTTCCTGAAACCCTAGTATCTCGCCTCCTGGAGCTAGTTCTTCAATGGTGATAATACCCTTGCATTCCCAATGATTCCTACTTTGTTGGAGGTGTTCTATTGTGGTATCATTGAGTGCTGCCAGTGGTATCGAGGGACAATCGAAATGGGCCTGAAATGTATTTCCCAGTTCGCAGTTCCCAGTTCGCACTCGGGCTGTTGGTGTCGTATACAGTATGCAGATCCATCTCATGAATCCCTGGCCTATCCCGTAGTGTTCTAGTGTAGCAAATAACCACTCCCATTTTACAGAGTCGAAGGCATTTATAGCATCAAGGGCCGCTACCGCACAGTTGTCTGTTTCTGGCGTCTGTTTCTGCAATGATCGCTTGTAGGCGTCTTAAGTTGTTGGTTGTGGCCCTCCCCGGTACATAGCCTGTCTGGTCCGGGTGGACTAATGTGGTGACCACTCTCTTTAGGCGATCTGCAAGGATTGCAGTAAGTATCTTCGTGTCTTGATTGATCAATTCTATGGGTCGAGAGAATTTGCATAATGTGTGGTCTCAGCGGGGTTTCAAAAGGGGTATTATGAGTGCCTGCTCCATTGACTTCGGCAAGGTGCCCTTTTCATATGCCTCTTGCAGGACTTTCAGTAGCCGTGGCACCAGTATGTCTGCATATTCCTTGTAGAATCCAGGGGGTAGTCCATCACAGCCGGACAACTTGCCCGTGGGCAATGAGGTTATGACCTCTTGTATTTCCTCTAGTGTGATTGGGCTGTCAAGCATGTCTCGCTGCTCTGCAGTGAGAGTTGGTAGCCCAATGTCCTCGAGGGTCACGAGGATTTCAATTTGGCATAGAAGTTCTCAAAAATTTGGTTAATTTCACTCTGTGACCTCTTCAGTTGTCCTATGTCATCTATGATTTCTCCAATCTCTTCTTTTACATCCAGATCTTTGACCAGCCAGGCCAGTAGTCTGCAGGGTTTATCTCCTTGACCATGTATCTTTTCAGTGGATCTCCAAAAGCTAAAGTCTCCCAGTTTCTCCCACTGTTCCATGCATTGTAGTCGGAGTTGCATGAGGGCCTTTTCAGTGTCTGCTCCTAGGTTTGTACTCCGTTCTAGGTCTCTGATCTTTGTCTCTGTTGCAGAGATCTGGTTTTCTAGGGTTTTCTGGGTGCCCCCCATCGTGGCGATCGCCCCGCCCCTTATGACCACTTTGTATGCTTCCCACTAAACCCTGGCGTCTGTTGCACTGCCTGAATTTAATTCAAAGTACTGTTCTGATTGGGATCTCAGCTCCTCCCTAAGGGCCGTGTCTCGCAGTGCCTCCGCTCTGAGCTTCCAGGTCGGGATGGGCTTTGGGCAATCTGTAAGGACCCATTGCAGTATCATGGGGGAGTGATCTGATAGTGCTCTTCCTTCGTAGGTTGCCCCTACCACGTTCCCAAGATGTTACCTTATCGTGAAGATATAATCTGTTCTTGTGTAGGAGTTGTGTACTCCAGAGTAGAATGAGTATTCACGACTGGTGCGATTCAGCCCCATTTCCACGTCTCCTGTAGGTTCAGGTTCCTGGTTAATGATAATAAGGCCTGAGTCGGGGGTGAGTGGGACACCTTCATGTGATTTCATCTGTCCATTGTGGGGTCTAGGACACAATTGAAATCTCCACCCCAGATCCAATGTGCATCCCTGTATGGGGCAAAGACAGGGTATAGTGTGCGATAAAAAGCAGCTGCGTTGTGATTGGGTGCATATGTGTATGATACAAAACTTTATCTATGAACCTGTGTACAAGAATGACCCGCCCTTCCTTGTCTGCGCAGCTGTGGAGTAATCGGAATGCCGTCCCTGGTGCCACCCATATGAGCACACCTCTGCCTTAATTTGAGTACGCTGAGCCAAACCTTTTCACTTTCTATTTGCTGAGGACGATCTTCTGTTTGTTCGGTGTAAGGTGGGTCTCCTGTAGTAGGGCAATCTGAATGGATTTCCTGCATAGGTAAGACAGGATTCACATCCTCTTGACATAATTATTCAAGCCTTGCACATTCCACCTGGCTATTCTCAGGGTTCCGGCCATCTGGAGTGGTCTTTCTGAGCTTCTCTGAGTTCTCCCTGCCATTGGGCCGTCAAAGTGGGCTGGTTGGAGAGGTTCTGTTTGCTTCCTCTTGCTGTGTGCCTGGCCACCTGTCTGGTGATGTGGAATTCATAATTCTCATATAGTCCATTTTGCGTTATTCTCTGGATGCTCCCCTCCCTGTTCCTCAGTTGAGAGGTCTTGGCGTGTGGTCCCCTTTTATGGGAAGTCGTGATTCTTGAGCGGTTTCTTTTGTTCTGTGAGTGTAGCTTCAACTGTAAACAATAACAAAAAACTCTTTGCCCATCGATGTGGTTCCGTCGTGGCGTCCCCACCATTGCCCGTAAGTTGAGGGTATCGGTGGGTGGACACTGATGTGCCCTTCATTTCAACTTGGTGAGATGTCTGTCTCTCGCAGGGTTGACAGGGAGTGTCTGTAGGCACATGCATCTACTGCGCGCTTGCCTTCTTGTTTACTCGTGGTTAGCCAATTCTTGATCTATCCAACTTGGATGAGTCAAGGAGTCGGGTCCTGCCATGTTTTCAGTTGGTGTCGCCGGCGATCAGGTGAGTTGGTAAGGGAGGTGCCTCAGTTTTGCGTGTTATTCCTCCCTGGTCTGTTCATATTTTTATCTGGTAGGCGGCCTAGGTTATGATCATCCATCCAGGAATGTACTTCTTCAGGAGTATCAAAGAACCAGGACTTACCATTATAGAGTATCTTCATTTTGACCGGGTAGAGGAGCATGTATTTCAGGTTCTGTTGTCGCAATCTCTCTTTCGTGGGTCTGTATTGTGCCCTCTTCCTCTGAACTTGTATCGTATAATCCGGGTAGATGGCTAGGGTCGCAGAGTTTCTTGTCTGTTGGTGCATTGCGCGTGCTGATTCCTTCCTTAATTGGCGGTGCTTCCAGGGGATCCGAGTCATACCGTGCGGCTCTTCTCCAAGTACCTTCCTCATCGTGGGGCGAGGGCAGGAGCCCCCCCAGCACCCCCAGCCCAGCAGAGGAACCACGCGACAAGCGGGGAACAGGAAAGGGCCTGCCTGACCCTGTCCCCACACGGCGCCTGACTCGCCCATGCCGGGCGCAGCGCGGGCTGAAACCGAGGCTGAGCCTCATTTACATCAGCGGCAACCGCCGGCAGGCGGATCACGCCGGCGGCCAGCTCCAAGGCCACTCTAAGGCCTGTTGAGAGCCTGCTTACCCCCTCACTCCACTCTTCCTCATCGTGGGGCGAGGGCAGGAGCCCCCCCAGCACCCCCAGCCCAGCAGAGGAACCACGCGACAAGCGGGGAACAGGACAGGGCCTGCCTGACCCTGTCCCCACACGGCGCCTGACTCGCCCATGCCGGGCGCAGCGCGGGCTGAAACCGAGGCTGAGCCTCATTTACATCAGCGGCAACCGCCGGCAGGCGGATCACGCCGGCGGCCAGCTCCAAGGCCACTCTAAGGCCTGTTGAGAGCCTGTTTGGAGCATCAGGAGCCAGGGGCCACGGACCATTAATCTTTTGTGAGTAGTGGGAATACCCTCAGTCTATACTATTGTGCTTTCTGGTATGCCCTCTGCTACTCCGCACCCATAAACATTTGAACTCGGTTTATTTAACTGTTTGCTACATATGCTCATGCTTCCAACGCCGCCGCCTCTATGCATTACTGCTGCCACCTCTTTAATAGTACAGGCATCCTTAGCCCTTAGTGCTCCATGCCTCATGACTGCTATTTGGCCGTGCCCTATGGTCGCTAACGTACCACCGCAACTGTGTTGTGCCCTATGGTCGCCTAGACCCCACTTGCATTGTGTTGTGCCCTATGGTCGCCCAGACCCCACTTGCATTGTGTTGTGCCCTATGGTCGCCCAGACCCCACTTGCATTGTGTTGTGCCCTATGGTCGCCCAGACCCCACTTGCATTGTGTTGTGCCCTATGGTCACCCAGACCCCACTTGCATTGTGTTGTGCCCTATGGTCGCTTAGACCATACTTGCATTGTGTTGTGCCCTATGGTCGCCCAGACCCCACTTGCATTGTGTTGTGCCCTATGGTCGCCTAGACCATACTTGCATTGTGTTGTGCCCTATGGTCGCCTAGACCCCACTTGCATTGTGTTGTGCCCCATGGTCGCCTAGACCCCACCTGCATTGTGTTGTGCCCCATGGTCGCCTAGACCCCACTTGCATTGTGTTGTGCCCTATGGTCGCCTAGACCCCACCTGCATTGTGTTGTGCCCTATGGTCGCCTAGACCTCATTCGCATTGTGTTGTGCCCTATGGTCGCCTAGACCCCACCTGCATTGGGTTGTGCCCTATGGTCGCCTAGACCCCACTTGCATTGTGTTGTGCCCTATGGTCGCCTAGACCCCACCTGCATTGTGTTGTGCCCTATGGTCGCCTAGACCTCATTCGCATTGTGTTGTGCCCTACCTATAACGCCTATGCCCCCTTCACGCCACTCCCCTGTACTTTACCTTAGCCCCAGCATGCTACTCTGCCTGACTGCGATCATGTTCCCTTTCTGTGTCATGCAAAGTAACATACCCTGCACTGGCAACAGTTACCTAGCCTATAATAATGGTTTAGTCAGACCCGCCTGCCCAAGACACCACCCGATCACCTGCCCTACACCATTCCTGCCCACCACACCAGCCTTCCCCCCGGATACCAAGTCCGCCCTTCCCACCCATAGACATGCACACGTTCCGCATGTCGCAGCTAACACACACCTAGCTGTCTATAAGCAGAACCCCATCAACACGAGAGCATCTTGCCCTACCATTGACTACAACACCTCTACATTAGCTAACCCAACCAACTCCCGTAACACTACCCTCATCCCCTCCGATCGGAATTCTAGACTTGGCGCTAGAACCCACTACAGACCTAGCAAAGGCCCTACCAAATCACTCAATAAGATCAACCCTCACACTGTAACACCCATCAACACTATCCATCCCAGTCTTAAAGGAGCTCTCCTAAATGTCAGATCATTAGTCGCCCATGCCTCAGAAGTCGCTGACATCATTCTAACAAACAACCTGGACTTCCTTGCGGTAACCGAAACATGGCTGCACGATGCTGCAGGTCCATCTCTTACCCTAGCCATACCTGATAACTACACCATCCTTAGAGCAGATAGACCGAACGCTCGAGGTGGCGGCGTAGCTATCATCTTTAAGTCCACGCTTGACATCAGACTATCCTCTGCTCCCCCACTCAAATCCTGTGAACACATTACAGTCAAATTTCAAACCTCCCCTAAAAGTACTATTACGCTGCACTTAATTTACCGACCCCCGGGCCCTCCTGGCTCATTTGAGGAAGACATCACTTCACTAGTTGCTGAAAGTTCCAAACCATCAGCACAATTGATTATACTCGGAGACTTTAACCTTGGGTTTAACGACCCCCTAGACACCCCAGCCACTGCCCTGGCCATGGCATTAGAGGAGCATGGCCTCCAACAACTTTGCTCCAAACCTACCCACTCGAAAGGCAGAATCCTTGACTGGATAACTACCCTTAACTGCAACATTACTACGAAAGATCCCACACAACTTATCTGGACTGACCACCACCTCCTCCCGTTTGACATTCTTACCAGCAACTCAGCACATAAAAGGCCTATCATGGCACCTGCCTGCCCTACTAGGAAAAAGAGCAATATCACAGCGGAAGCCCTAATACCTCTGGTGATCCCTACTTTAAACGCACTACCCGCCACAATGGACTTGAACCAACTGGTCAACGCCTACAATGAGTCCATGGCCAAAGCCATTGACATCATTGCCCCACTGAAACTGCGCAAAGGAATACCCAAAGCGCACCTGAACACATGGTTCACCCCGGAGCTCAAAACCCTGCGTCAACAAAAAAACAAACTTGAAGCACTCTGGAAATCAGTGCCTTCTATAAATAACAGAACCAATCTCACCAACATCTCCACCCTCTACAAAAATGAGATTATACGGGCCAAGAAAGAATCTCTCAATACTAGGATCTCCCAGGCAAGCTCCAGTACTAAGGAGCTCTTTAACATACTAAAGGAATTAGAAAACCCCATTACCCCCACTGACTCTTGCACTAAGGATAAACCCTGGTGCACAGGGATCCAGAATGCCCTAGCTAACAAAATCTCAGGGCTCCAAACTAAAATCAACAACAAACGACAACAACTCACTCTCGATCCCACCTCCTTCCCCACGCCCCCTCCACCTACTGCCACTAATTCAGGCTTCACCTTCAAAAAGGTATCCATATTGGAGGTTCAGAAAATTATAGCATCTCTTAAACCATCGAATTGCAAGGGGGACAGCTGCCCCGCACAGATCATAAAAGATGCAGCTAGGGATCTCTCCCCATTTATCACCAAATTAATAAACCTGTCCTTCGCCAACAACATGGTCCCCAGCAATCTGAAACAGTCCTGGGTCCTACCGCTACTAAAAAAAACTACTCTCAACCCTGACATCCCCACGAATTACAGACCCATTACCACCGTCCCATTCCTACTAAAAATCTTGGATAGAGTGGCTTATTTACAAATCCAGGACTACCTTGAGGCCAATCACCTACTAGGAACTCGCCAATCTGGCTTTAGACCACAACACGGGACAGAAACGGCCCTTGTTGATCTCAAATGCCAGATAGACGAACTCAAAGACAAAAACAAGGCTGCCATCCTTCTACTCCTTGACCTCTCCGCTGCCTTTGACCTGGTCGACCATAAAATCCTGTGCAACCATTTATCTCTGGCAGCACACTTCTCCCACTCTGCAGTCACATGGATCCAATCTTTCCTGGACAACAGAACCATGCGGGTCTTCTCCCCCCTAGCAGCGGCTGACCCCATCCCCATCACCTGCGGTGTCCCACAAGGATCCTGTGTCTCACCTACCCTTTACAATATTTTTACCAAGCCCTTATTCGACAAGCTGGACAATCTGGGTGTCACCTATACTAACTACGCAGATGACACCCAGATACTCCTCACCTTATCAGGCAACTACAACAAGGACGCCAAATGGATCAATGAAGTCTTTTCCATCATTCAGGCATGGATGGCCACACATGGCCTATGCCTGAATGATGACAAGACTGAATTGCTTCTTGTCGGCTCACCGAACACTATCAGTAAACTCTGTCCCGGCTACACTAGCTTCACTATTGACGGTAACACCATACCCATTGCCAAGAGCGTAAAAACCCTCGGCTTCTACCTAGACACGAACATCAACCTAGCTAAACAAATCAACATGACCGCCTCAGCCACTGCCTACACCGGTAAACTTATCAGGGCCTGCAGACCACTGATTTCCCCTAGCAACTGTCTCATCCTAGCCAGAGCACTCATTCAATCTAAACTGGATTACTGTAATAGCCTCTATGTAGGTGCCAACAAAACAGTAATCAATAAATTGCAAATTTTACAAAATAACGCACTCCGTGCCGCCCTCAATATTCCTAGAAGGGAACACATTTCCGCCACCAGAACTGCCTGCAAATGGTTGTCCATCCAACAGAAAATTGATTTGAAAACCATATGCCTTACTTACAAAGCCCTCAATCATCTTGCCCCACCCTACCTCTCGAACAAATTTACACTAAGACAGAACACTAGAACCACCAGATCGTCCAACTCATTACAACTAACAGTTCCCAAATACTCCCTCAAAAGAGCTGGAGGATCCAGCTTCCCAACCTTGGCATCACAACTCTGGAATTCCATCCCACTGGATATTAAATCCACACCTACTTTCCAACCTTTCAGAACCAAGGTCATTTCCTGGTTAACCAACAAATAACTGTCCTACCACATATGTATGCACTCCGAATGTCCAATTTTATGTATATTGTTTGAATACTATTATCTATGCCCTATCAATACTGTACTATTGTCTTTTACCTGTAACCTGATGTTCAAAGCGCATATATACCCCCGGGTCAAGAGCGCTATATAAATAAATAAACAAACAAACAAACAAACCTAGCGCTTCCCCCGTCGTGGATTGTCGTCAGCGCTTCGTTGCCGTGGCTTGGCTTGCCCTTCGGTGTGCCCAGTGCGCGTTGGTGTTGTCTCGATACTAGGGCCCTCAGCCGACGTTCAGCATTCCTGGTGGTCCCTTTCTGTGCGAATGCAGCTCACTGGGGGAGCCGTGTCTGCCGCCCGCTGCCTCCTCGCACTGGGGTCGTTACGTGCTAGGGAGTTCTTGGGCAGAGTTTCCGACAGTTTTATTTACTGTCCCCACGCTATGGTTCCGTGGGGAACTGGGGGGGGGGGTGGGAGTACAGCACCCAGTTCTCTGTTACAAGTCGACCGCCCGCCGCAGCAGAGGTCCGAGCCTCTGTTTTCCTCCACCAGGAGCCCAGGTTCCCAGCTGCCTTGTCGGTCCCACTACATGGACCGCTGCCTGTGCCGGACCTGACCCGCCTTATACTCCGGGGCCCGACTCCAACCTCCGCTCACAGCTCTGCAGCCGCGCTCTCACTGTTCGCCTCCCGACCGGATGCGGACCAGATGTAGAATGTTGCAGCGGCCGATTTCATGTTGCCCTGTCTCTTCACGACTGCATAGAGCATTTTCCCCGGATCTCCTCCTCCACTTCTCCGCAGTGGTCCACGCCATCTTGGATCGCTCCTCCTCCACTCTGCTGTCCGCCGTTTAAACTTGTTGCGGCTCAAATTTCTGGCAGATGCCTGTCGCTGCTTTACCCAGGGCACCTGTTGCAGTGTTTTATGCCGGTATTTCACCTTCTGCGTACCGGATTTAGGGTCATTTAAAGGATCAGGCAGGAGAGCTATGCGACAAAACGTCTTCCTCAAATGCTCATAAACCACGGCCCCCCAGCTTCTCATCTGCATAAGGCTAAGACCCATGACAAGGCCTTCGCGGATGCCCACAGAAGTCCTGCACCTTCCTACACTGTGGGTTCCAAGGTCTGGCTATCCACTCGTAACTTATGGATCCCAGGTCATCCATCCTTGCTCCCCCGTTTTGTTGGTCCCTACCCGGTCACGGACGTCATCAATCCTGTGGCTGTGCGCCTGGACCTACCCCCATCATGGAAGATCCACCCTGTGTTTCATGTCTCCCTTCTGAAACCTTTCCACCCCTCCACCCGGTTGACTGTTTGCTCCCCTCTGCTCGTCCCGCAGGGTTCAGACGAATATGAGGTTAATGTTATTTTGTATACCGGGTTCGCAGAGGTGTGTGGATATATTTGGTTGATTGGAAAGGTTATGGCCCGGAGGACAGGACCTGGGAACCCACACACAACATTCATGCCCCGGCCTTGTTGGCTAAATTCTGGTCCTCCAGGGGTGTGAAGTGATCTTTAGGGGTGGGTACTGTCAGGATTCCTGCTATCAATAGAACATTCAGGAGTCCAAGCAATACCATACATATCAGAGGCTCCAACACCCGTGCTGCAAGAGCAGTCGTCTTCCCACATTACCGAAGGAAAGCAGTCTACCGCTCTCGAGTCCGTGAGCGAGCAGCTTGGAGATTGCTGTGGCGACTGTGGCATCCATTGCGGTTGCTATGCAATGTATGACGCTTTGGAGGCGGGTTCACTGGTTCCCACGGAACGAATACTTAAGCGTCCCAGGGAACGTCGATTCTGATTTTGAATTTCTCAAGACCCTACGAAGTCTCTGTTCTTGCCTTTTCCTTGCTCCTGTTTTTGACCCCCACCATGTTTCCTGGTTTCCCTTGTCCTTGTGCCTTTGTACTGCCTTCTTTCCCTCAACGACTACCTGACGAAGAACGACCCGCTACTCATACCGGCATTATCCTTGTTCAGCCTTGCACTGTAAATAGACCCAGACTGCTATTATGACCAGTTACTTTGTGCCAAATTTGTCCTTGTTCAGCCTCGCATGGTAAACGGACCCGGACTGCTATTACAACCAGCTACTTCGTGCCGAAATTGTCCTTGTTCAACCTTGCATGGTAAACAGACCCGGACTGCTATTACGACCAGCTACTTCGTGCCGAATTTGTCCTTGTTCAGCCTTGGGTGGTAAACAGACCGAGACTCCTACTACGACACGCTATTCCTTCCCAACTTGTTATCATTGCGCTTCATTCTACAAGCAGACTTGGACCACAAGATCTACCAGTTTACCAGTGACATTGGTTGCTACTCTCAAGCACCTGGAGCCACTCCTCTATCTGAACCTGATGTGCGCCCCACGTGTGTTGCCCTAATTTCAGCACAGGAACGCTAAGGACTTCCACCCCTGGCGCTTGATTGACCTTAGGCGTCCTTGTTCCGTCGCGACAGGTGGTCCCTTGGGACTAGAGACTACTGACCACTGCTGTATTTGGTGTCCTCGTGCTGTCGGGGCAGGATTACTTGGGGCAACACACACTGGGTCCTGTATCTGGACTGATCCTCCAAACCTGCGCAGGTGGTAAGTGTCTCTTTGTCTTTGCCTATAACAGCTCATTACCCCTGGATGGTTGTATCATAGTTTCTTGTTATTTCTTAGGAATTCCTCCTGTCTATTCAGAGACAACCGACCTGCACTTAGAGGGGGGTTACCTGCCGCTACTCCACTGGGGGTCCTTGACACTCATATACAGGTTAGCCAATCTTCTACAGTCTTGGCATAGTCAGACATTTTCCCTGTATCCTTTATTGATTATCCTTGTCTTTTTTACAGTATTCCGGTGCGGCTGGTGTCCTCATCTCTCAACCAACATTTCCTGGGTCCAGCTGGTGTCCATCTCTCTCAACTAATAGATCTCTGCATGTGTGTCTCATTCAAAGAGTGACAATGGTGGGGCGATTTCTTTGCCTACACTATGGGGGCAAGATCTCTCGTCCACACCACAAGGCCAAACCAGGTACCTGACAGTTTCCTTCAATTAAATCAAGTGTTTGAAGTAAGTTTCCTCGTATTTCATTAGGCATGAGATCACTTGATTGGAGCTTATTTGTTTCCAAGTTACTGTTTTGATTCAATTGGATCGGGCTAGCTGCCCACGCAAAGTTTTCGGAGACATTTAGCCTCCAAGATCTCGGTTTTCGGTTTTGAGCTAGGTGGCCTATGTGACATTTCATGGTTGAGGATAAAATGGTGTATTCCACATTAGAATTTAACGTATTTTTCACCAAATGGGAGGGAATCACAGGCACACTTGTTTGATGTTCGATTGGCAGCAGTAAGGAAGGCAAAGGAAAGCATAGTGCTAGATTTTTAGCAGTCATATGTGTGTTGATATGAAGATTGGATTCAAGACTTTGTAAACCTAAAGCGTTAGGTGGTGTTATGTCACAGCTAGATATAATTGAAGAGTAATGGTCCATTTCAGGAGCTTTTAAGTCATTTTTGAAAGTTGAACTACACACGTTTTCCTTTTTTGTTTTACCAAATGGTCAATGCACCGTTCCTTTTCCACAGGTCTATCGCATCAATCCACACACAGTGAGCACAAGATTATCAACAAAATCAAGTAGAGACAAGTGACAATAGTATACAAAGAGTTCCAGTGGAGAATGCAGTGGAGCAGAGTTAGGCAGCTGCACATTCAAACTCGAATCCCGGAGTAAAATTTGGCATCTGACAATCCGGCAACAATCTGTTGACACTAATCAGAAGTCAACGCCGGAATGAACCGCAAGGTGCAATGGCTCAAAGGCGGAATATGCCAACAATCACCCGGGCTAATTATATAAGCGGAGAAGACACAATGGCCCTCATTACGACCCTGGCGGAAATCGAAAAACGATGGCGGAAATGCAATACCGCCATCGAATAGCGCTCGGTGTGACTATGACCCGTCACCGCAAAGTACGAAGCCATTAGCGACACCGTAGTGAACGCCAACGCTAACTGCACCAAGTACGCGCGCGCGCGCCATGCCAAACCGTAAATACCACCATGGCGCAAGGGTACGCGAATTCCGACCCTAGCGGACATGTACCCAACGCCATCAAGCACGGCGGAAAGTACCATTCCGCCATGGTGAGAAGTACGGCATCGCGAATCAACCGTAAACGGCCCCACTGAGTGCCTGTACACCGCTCCCTGCCCACAAAGTACAACTCCCCGTAGGTGCAATGAAGTCACAATGCAACCAGTGAAATGTACAAGTCACCCATGCATGCCAACGAACAAAAGATACACAAGAGGGGCCAATGGGAGCTGCAGGGCACAGATGGCACGAATACAGAAGCCATTCCAATGGACATGACCACAGTCCCCCCCCCAAGAAACGCACGCAAACACAGGCACCTGTGACCAGCAATATTCCGAAAATCACATCATTCCACCAGTCCACCTGGCTGACCGGCATCTGTCACACAAAACCCAATCCCCCGCCCCTGAGCATGACAACATTCAAACAGTCATATTGGCAGCCCCCATCCCTGACCTCACTGGGCTTCGTAGGCAAACGCGCCCAGCACAGTACCACGCAACTAAACTCCGAAGCTGGAACCCAATGCAGGTCTCCTCACAATACATCGCTCCCCAAATAGGAATATGCCACATCACTCGCAAAGAAGAACGCTACACGGCCCATATCAGAATAGAAATTTAATGCACAACAAAATCACCAAGCCCATACAGCCATTAGGCCATGAACTCCAAAACACATTTCACCATTGTGGGCTGCATCCGCAAGAAATGACCAGCTACTACTTGTGTGACGCCCTGTTCCATCATGGTACACAGAGCCACATTCACGTACGTAAAGGCAACATGGAAGCGCACAGAACCGCAGGGCCGTCCCAATGGGGAGGCACTAGTCCAGCTGAAAGGCCGAAATGTTGCTCCGAGCCACTAGTACTGCGTAAGGGCATGTGGCCCATTGGCGATCGTCCCATAAGATCGTAATGCTGCTCCACTGATTAACACGAAGCAGCAGGTGTCGGGAGTAAAAGCCATCTGCAGGAGTGGCATACAGATGGCAGTGGCAAAAGGGGAGGAGATACCTGTCAACCAAAAGAAAAGAAAAAGAACAGAATGGCCATCAGAACTACATTCGAACAACTCACTGCAATGATCACACTAAATCCACAGCCATATGCATCCTAGCCCACTCCAAAGGATCATCACCACCCCAAAACCACTTGCGACTCATAACCATCTATATCGAGGTGTAAACACCATCACAAACGAGTGTACCTGTGCATGCGTCTGTCATAACAGAATCCATCAGATGGGAATGTTAACGTGCATGGACACAAGTGTCTGAAGGCGCGTCGAGACAGGGAGGGCTCAACAAGGCCAGATAGACAATGGTCCCACTATGGCAGCCCTGCATCACATAGCGCAGGGGAGGCGGATAGATTCCAAGAAGCCCTGTACATGGCAAACTCTGTATCAAATCATCTGCCCATGCATCCATTCATCATTCCCTCATCCCGGTATAAAAACGCCTGAATATTTACTCACATAACATTAGAAATATCCATTGAGTCTGTGCGTTATGCAGCCTGCAAAATCCACAGTGCCCCAGCCCATAATTCCAGTGTTGTGAAGTAACATGTATTTGGGAACGTCCGGCCTCATCGCCCACGTCGCTATTGCGCATCCCAAACTATTCATATCAATCATTGCATCCTCGCCATGGCCCCTGTCTCAAGGACATTGAACAATAGAACGTTATATTTGCAGTCAGACCTGTGGGCATCTCCTCGCCGCTAGCTGAAAACCGAAAGCGCCGCCCTTCGAATTCCTCATTTGCAACATCACGTCGAAAAGGCATCTGTGGGCGTTTGAAATCACAAATTAATCCATCCAGTGCGGCTGTGTGTGAAAATGGCAACTGCCTTCACCCACAAATGGGACGCCCCGCCCGTCGGTGCAACTCGGTACAGTGATGCATGAGGGGCCACCGTTACTCGAGTACTACGTTCCACTGACCCTTCACAAGTCTGTTCGCGACTGCAAAGATTGTATGTGAAACAATGGGACCATAGCCGAATGTACATATCAACAAATGTTACACGGCCATCGGGTACAAATACATGATTGCTATAGCAAGATGCCATTACTCGAATTGCAGCGTTGTGTGCGGGACGTGCTCGGCCAAAGGGGAGAGCAGCTTGCACAGGTGGAATGAATCACCACAGGTGGAGGCCATACAGCCTGAAGACACATAAATTGCACACCCAGTCTCCTCCCACAACCACACCCACTCCGAAATGCTACCGGCAGGACTCGCGATGTTGGCCCTGGGGGACCTGATAGCACTGCAAGTACTCCAACTCCAAGAAGAAGACGAACACCAACTACAACCGGCCGCACGGAGGGGACGCAGGAGGAGGAGGAGGCCAAGGCAGGGCCAGCAAGGGCCGCCAGCACAGCCACTACCACCACGCAGGCAGCCCGCAATCCCACGCCTCCGAGCACATCCGTTCAACCTCACTGCTGAGCAGATCCACACCCTCTACCGTTTGGACCGGGACACCATAACCGCCATTGTGGACATGACACAGGCTGACCTTGTCAGCATGATAGATAGCCCAACCGCCATTGTGGACATGACACAGGCTGACCTTGTCAGCATGATAGATAGCCCAACCGCCATCCCACCCCTACTCAAGGTGGTGTCTGTACACCCATCCCACCCCTACTGAAGGTGGTGTCTGTACTACACTTCCTGGCCACAGGCACCTACCAGCACACAGTCGGACAGTTGCATGGCATTTCTCAGCCACTGTTCTCACGGACACTATTGCAAGTGCTCGATGCCCTCCTGCAGCACGCAGACGACTACATCTCTCTACCACGCTCGGAGCAGGAAATTACCAACACAAAAGTGGGATTCCATGCACTTGCCGGCATACCGGGTTGCATTGGTGCCATCGACTGCACCCATGTGGAATTGGTCGTCCCACATGCCATGGAGGCCCAGTACCGCAACCGAAAACAATTTCATTCCCTGAATGTACAAATGGTGTGTGACTCCAACAGGATCATTACACATTGTTGTGCCCGATTCCCTGGATCAACCCATGATTCTATGGTCTTGAGGAACTCTACAATACCACGCTACATGGAGCGACACGCAGGGAGCAGATCCTGGCTACTCGGTGAGTCTCATTACATGCATGATTATGTGGGGTATGTGATTCGGCAATGACCTGGCAGGAAGGGGGGGGGGTGCGTACGTAGCAATGGCATTCCACATCATACGTTTATCGTCCACATACAGGTGATGCTGGATATCCACTGAAGAGATGGCTCCTCACACCAGTCCGGAACCCACGGGACCAGCATGAGGAGGACTACAACCATGCCCACTCACGTACCCGTGTAGTCATTGAACAGGCATTCGGCCTACTGAAGACTCGTTTCCGCTGCCTCAGCAGGTCTGGCGGGGCACTCCTGTACCGCCATGAGAAGGTTGCAAAGATGGTCATGGCATGTGTCATGCTCCACAACATGTGCGTACGTAGAAATGTGCCCATGCCCCCTGACGCAGAACTGCAAGCACCTGAAGATGGTCATGATGAGGGTGGGGATGTGGCAGCACCTCAAGGAGTCTGCGAGGCACCGGAGGGCCGTGACATTCGTCAGCATCTCATTGATGCATGCTTCTAGCACTCACGCCTGGTGGCTGATACATGGACACGGTACTCGTGGCACTGTGTGTGTCTGGTACATGCACAATATGGACTGTACGCCTATGATGGCCTAGTACACAAAGATCATTGTCCACACATCTCATTGGTTGATCGTGCACTGTTTATGGCATATGTGATATCATGTTGAACACCCTATCGACCCGCCACCCAAGTGAGCCCAAGACACCCCCTCCACCCTCCTACCTCCCCCCCGAACACCAGTGTCCAAAGATGCTCATTGTCAGTGGGCAGTCGCTATTGCAAGCCCCCTCTGCGGGTATCAGGGGCACCCCTGCCTGTGGAGCGCAGGTTCCTCCCGGATCTACGTTGGGGGCTGCCCTGGACGGAACTTGCAACGGATGATGTCTCTGCCTGCTCACGTCCATGCATGTCCCTAAGGGTTTGTGAGAGCTCAGTGAGCACACGGCGCACTGCGGCAAGTTCGGCACATACGTCTTTGGACGTCGCATGCAGTTCCCCCCTCAGGCTCTCGGTGCTTCTCTCCATTTGGACTCTCAGGCTCTCGGTGCTACTCTCCATTTGTGCCCTTAGTGTCTCTGTACTCCTCTCCATTTCTGCCCTAAGTGTCTCAGTTGATGTTTCTATGTCTGCCTTAGTGCCCCCACATTCATCGGCATGGTCCTTGAGGAGCGTGGCCAGTTGCTGCTGTTGCACGATTAACTGGTCGAGGGACTGTTGCCTCTGCTGGGCCATGGCCATTTGCGGGGGTGTCACAGAGGGGCTGGTGACCTCATGTTGCCTTGCCACAGGGCTTGTGGGGGATGGCCAGTCGTCGTCTTGTGGGTGCCCCTGCGTGGTATCCTCATGTTGTACGGGATGGGACAGACAGGGGGATTGGGACAGGTCATGGATGGATCTGACTTCGACATCCCCGTCTTCTGTGTCGGAGCATGCTGCCATCAATGGGGTGTCACCTATGGTGCTGCTGCCACCAGAGGCAGTGCCTTCTGTGGCATCCGTTGGGGGGACCTGTGGTGGTGGTGTTGTGGGCATGCTGGCTGCTGGGGTGCCTGTTGATGTTCCCTCCTCTGTGCTGCCACCTGATTTGTGCTGCTGCCGTGTCTTGATGCGTGCAGCTGAGGTGGAGGGTCTTTGGCCGTTGGTCTTGGCCCTCTTTGCAGGTGTGCTGGTAGGGGTGTCCTGATGCTCGTCGTTTGGATCTGACCCTGTGGTGGAGTAAAGGAGGGCGAGGGTTATTAATGGGTCTGTGGGAATTGGAATGGCATTGTATCACATGCATTGGGGTGGTACCTGAGGGTGATTTGGGTCGGGGCCTTGGAGGTGCTTTCATTTGTGTGTGGAGTGAGGGTGCAGTTGTTTGGCAGCCTGCAGTTAGGGTGTGCCTGCTGCACGTGTAGTGGGTGTTTTAGGGGTTTTTAATTATTTATGTATTTATTGTGAGTTTTAAAGTGCGCTATCAGGCCGATGTGTGTGGACGTTCTCCTGGACATGTGTTTATGTTGCACTATGTGGACACATGGTACTTCACATGATTGGACATTGTGGATTTAGCTTGTTTTATTTGGCCCACCTACCTGAATCTTCGGATGTCTGCACTCCTTTCTCCATCCCTCCGACTCCCTCTATGGTCTCCATTCCAATGGTGGAGGCGCAGATTTCTTCCCAGGGGGTCAACTTGATGGGTGATTCAGGACCTCCCCCGGTGGCTGTGGCAATGTTGCGGTTGGCAGAAAGTATGCTACGGACGCGTATCCGCAGGTCGTCCCATCGCTTTCTGCATTGCTGTGGGTTGCGGGGTGCGGTCCCCACCGCACTTACCCGCTGTGCCACCAGAGCCCATATGGCCTTCTTGTTCGCAAGTGCCGTCCTGGTCATTTGCGTGGAGAAGACGACGGCAGCATTCTCCTGGAGGGTCTCTGTTAGCACGGGGAGTTCCTCACGGGAGAAGTGGACCTGCCGCTTGCGGTCGCACGCTTTCTTCGCTACTTTTCCCATTTTTCTTGGTTTCCCTAGGGTGGATGACGGGTTGGGGTGTGTTTCAGGGTAGTGTTTTTAGTGGTTGTGTGGATTTTGTGGTTTTATAGGTGTACGGCGGGATGTTTCCCGTTCCGGGCCCATGTTTTTACTTCCGTTTCCGTATATTTACGGTCACCGTACTTTCCGGTTGGCGCTCACTGCAGTGTCCGCTAAGATGGGTGGCGGTATTGCACCTAGGGCGCCGTACGGCGGCGGTGTGGGCCGTTTTGGGGTCATTTCCGCCATCGCGGACTTTGCACTTCCGCCATGGCGTGGTGCTCGTGCCCGATGGGTCGGAATGGGCCGCACTTTGCTCCTTCGTGCAATGGCGGAAACGCTATTTACGCTGTGGCGGTCCGGTCAGTCACTTTCCGCCAGGGTCGTAATGAGGGCCAATATCTTAAGCAGCAACGTAGTCGGGCTCAAAGGCAGAATACGTCTGCAGTCACCCCAAACAAAACTCGGAAGTTAATGACACTCAGAGAAGTTTCCAGGCTGTTTCAATTTCAAGCAATGAAGCATGAGGGCTCAAAGGAAATATCGGCCGGCAGTCACCCCCTGCGTTTGGCATGAAACTGAAGAAAGAGACTTTGTCGGGCTGGGTTCAAAGGTAGAATGTACCCACAGTTGCCACGCAAGGCAATTGCATAAAAAAGGCAAACACTCCTCACCTCAAAGAGTTTGGTCACATAGCTGTTATTTTAAATTGGACCAGGATAAGAAATGTTTCCAAGAGCAGAAACTTGCTTCCACTGCTGAACACAGCAGAACACTTCCGCAAACACTTCAGGATACGCTTCGCGGAGCAGAAATGGTTATATGTCCAGCCTCTTAAAGGGGCATACACCAAGCTCCAAGCAAGAGACAGCAGAGAGGCACACCATAATAGATGTACGTGGCACTGGTAACTGGAGCAGGTACAGCAGAACACTTCCGCAAACACTTCGCTTTCTGCTCTCTTTACTTTCTCTCTTGCTTTGTGCATTCTTTACCTTCATGCTGCTTGTAAATCTGGTCTGTTTCCACTCCCGCTCCAGCCACCCGCACGCTCCCGAGTTTCTCTCTTCACTTTCACAAAACTCAACGGGTGGCGTAGCGCTGGCAGCGGTCTCCTCTGAATACACTGGGTCAAGGTCAGGGTCTCACCACTTGCCCCTCAGACACCCTTGTGACTGGCACACGTCCCAAGGGGACGAGCTTCTTTCTGGACTCGGCCCGCAGGTCGCAGTCTGTCTCACTCTGGCTTTCTGGAGACACAGCTCCTTAGCCACCCTGCAGCCCCTCAAACGCAGCGTGTCAGCGTCTCGGCACGCCACTCCCCTACAGTCTCTCCAGGCTTCTCTTCCTGCCGCTTACCGCACCTTGGCTCCTTCGGTCCAGTCAGCATGCCCAGCTCCCTCAATGCTTCTGGCAGAACCACACCTTTTATACCAGTGTAGAGTCAACTGGAGCCAGGTGCGCAGAGTTGGAGTAAAGTGCCTGGCTCTATTAGTGGGACAATTCAAAGGTGCTACATGGTAGGCCACACTTTGTATCCCTATGTTGTTTCTATGGGTAATCATCATCACTCCTGATCACCTCTTCTTCGTCCCAGTACTTATTGGAAATGGGGAAGGGGAGATGGGGTGCAATTGGAAATACCCCATTAAGACTAGGGGGAGTGGATTGGTGTATAATGGGAAAGGGGGAATACCATGTTTCACCCTTGGGTATTCTCCTCCCAATCCCCCGTGACCCTCCACTCGGGTGATCCTCCCTCGCTTGTCCACCCGCAGAGTCGGGATCCAAAAGCGATAGCCCTTCCCTGGCCACCTAAATGTAAGATCCTGGGTGAGTAGGTGGACGAATACTGTCAGCTTTCTCACAATGCCCCATGTGATTTCTTAGGCTACAAGGTCAACACTGATGGAATATCCCATGCCTCATCTTGTTCGTCCCAAAGACCTTCAAGTTCCTGGAGTGGTTCCAGTTGCATATTAAAATCCCCAGCAACAACAATAAATCTAGATTCAGAGCCCATTCCCCATCCTAACAGAACCCAATCATGAATTTCTAGAATACCAGACAGGGAATTTGGCCTGTTGTAAGCATTAAAGATGGACATTGTAATTAACTTATGGTGGCAACAGTAAAGACAAACACAAGTGATCGCAGTTCAAGGGTGTTTATTAAACTGTATGCGCTGGCTGGAAAAAAGCCTAACCTAAATCTAAGATGGGAGCATGCTACGACCATTAAATAATAATAAGGCAGTCCTAGTGACGTCTTGTCAAATAAAAGGGTGCTGTACTAAGAAAAACCTATTGCCAATCCTTACGCTAAATACAAACAATGAGTGTGGAATAAGGTTCACAGGGAAGAAAAAAGTGTTCACAAATAACAAGTGAGGATGCGCTCGTCAGGGTCACCCTTCTCCACGTTTTGATCATGGGACAAGGTAGGACTCTGGAGCACAGCACACGCTAGAGCTTTCCCAGCACAAGCTAACAGATCCGCTTTCAACTATCAGGGCCTTCGGTAGTGAAGTCTCTTTTCTACAAAAAGTCTCTTGCCTCAGAGGATCTGATCTGTTCCAAAAATAATAAATAAAAGTTCCTTTCTGCTTGCACGTAGGGTGTTGCCTTTTTTAACCCTGGACCCCCCTCTCCCGGGCTCAGATCCCTAGAAGGTTCCTAGCAATATCAGGCCCTTTGGTATTCAAGCTTCTCGCTTCCGAGGGTCTGATGGGCTCCAAAAAAGTAAGGTTAACAGAAAGTACAAAGTTCTTCCCTGCTTGTGTTTGGGTGATAATTCTTCACCCCTGGGTCCCCCTCTTACGGTCTCAGACCCTTTTTTATTGTTAGCCTCCCTCCGCCGGGTTCACCATGGCTTCCAACCCAATTTCATCTGTGCCATCTATTTCACGAATCTTAATGTCTTTTCATACAGTTCACTTTGGACATCCCTCTGCTGGGATCACTCCTGTCAACACACTGTTAATCGGGACGTTTGGTTTCGCCCCTTCTTTATCGGCATCCCTCCATCGGGTTCACTCTTTCCAACTTTATAATGGGGGATTCGCTTCCCTTAGCTACACCTTCACTTGCCGGTCGAAGACTTTCGACTGTATGTAGGATTTTGCTAGACCCCCGTATGACTACTTTAACCCAAGTTTCTTGCACCGTTCCCAAGGCCTTCTGGTAACTGTAGTTTCAACCATAGGATATTCGCCCAGAGTTTCTCAAGAAAGTACCTGCGTGGTGCCTGCCTCCGCTGTAGCTAGTTTTCCCCTATCAAATCAATATAACAGTTCTTTGCACTTTCTTCAATAAGCCGTTTCTGCAAATCTCTGGGACCAAGTTCTTGATCTCTCCATGCACATAACGACAAGAAGTGATCACGACGCGTTAGTGCTGCTTTGGCAAACAGACCAGTACATCGCTGACAGGATACATACTGGTGCCCTTGAAACAAATCAAGCTGGCAATCGCTTGAGATTAAATAAAAAACAAATCTCAACTATGACTGCGAAACTTCAATCGGAGAATGACAAGGCAGTACCTCTGATAAACTATATGCCTCTGCTGATGCAATTTCATTTACCCAAAGGAAGGAAAACAGGTAACAACGTACAACACAAACATAAGTGGAGTACACTGACCAACGATAAAAAAAAAGAGGTACGGAAAGATATAAGAAAACTAAAGAAAAACTTTGGCCCACAAACTATACTGCTGATTAAAAAAAGGAAACAACAATATCATAATTGGAAAAAATCCCTTGCTTCAATGAGAGATCAGGAAAGAGGAGCTCTGATGTTAAAACTAATAGTAACAAAAAATGCAAGTGAAACCTGGGCGATTTTGAATAACGAAGCCCCGTTTCAGAACTTAAAGCTGGCTAATGGGGTAGCCGAGGCGACTTGGGTAGATCACTTCTCAAAACTATTCTTCACCAACAGTGAATGCACGAACAGTGACAATTATATCACTCAAGTAAAGTGGGATACGTCTGAGCAACTTGAAGACATAAACATGAAAATCTCAAAACTCAAAAACTCTAGAGCGGCTGGACCAGATGGAATTAGTAACATAATGCTAAAAAAGAATAAAACAGAATGGTCCCGCTTCATTGAGATTGTACTTAATCACATCACAACGGCAAAAAAAGTCCCTCAGTCTTGGACCACGGCAATAATAGTGCCAATCTATAAAAAAGGCTTACGCGAAGACCCCTCCAACTACCGACCAATCGCGCTGCTAGACACGATTGGTAAAATAATGGCATCCTTTCTGCAGCAGAAGTTAGCAAATTGGGCCTCGAAATCGAACCGCTTGGACCTTCGGCAAACTGGGTTCACCAAAGGAGTGGGGACTGAAGTGAACCTAGTAATATTGAATTTACTAAAACTAGAAGCGCTAAAACAAAAAAGAAACATACACCTAGCTTTTGTCGATATGCGTCAAGCGTTCGACTTGATAAATCGTGAGTTACTGTGGAAGAAATTGAGGAGCTGGGGCTGCCCCGAAGAGATCTTACAGCCTATAATTGCCCTGAACACAAACACCTCAATCAGGGTACGACTGAACCAACAAGGAGACCTGACATCCCCCATTATGACAAACACGGGTGTGAAACAAGGGTGCCCCCTAGCAGCGCTGCTCTTCAAGCTCTTTATCGCTGATATTCCAACTGCTTTAAGCCAAGTAAATTGCTTTCCTCCGAAAATAAATGGCCATCAAATAAGAAGTGTCACATACGCTGACGATATAGTCTTAGCCGACCAAACGCAGATTGGCCTGCAAAGGCTGCTAACAGCGCTTGACAATTACATGCGCAAAAATAAACTGCAAATCAATACAGCAAAGACCAAGATTATGTCAATTGGTTCGACGGCAAGAAAAAGGAATAACAAGTTCAAATGGTCAATTGCAGCGGAAAATATAGAAAAAACAAAAGAAATACGATATCTGGGCATCTTATTTAACACATCAATAAGAGAATGGGCATGGTCAAAAGACCTAATACAGCGGACCCTGACATTTGCACAACAAGCCACAAAATTGCATAGACTATACGGGAAATTTACGATGCTACCCGTACGGGAATTCTACCAACTAAAGGTAACACCGGCACTAACGTATGGCGCAGAATCCGCTTGGAATCTACATCACAGAATATGGCCGTACCTAGAAGGCAAATTTTGGAGAAAGGTCTTGAGGCTACCAACTTACATCTCGGTAATCAAAATTCGAAACGAGCTAGCACTAGACTCCCTGCAAGGAGCAGTCCTATGGAAATCAATCTCACTCCTAAGGAAAATTAATCTAAACCCTCCAGAACCAGCGTACGAAATCTTTAAAAACTGCCATAGTGAGCACACGCGTTCTCTGATAAATGATTGGAAAGAAAGCGTCAAAAAAATACTAGTTAGTGCAGATATCACCCTAGACACGTTGATAAATCGCCCTGAAACTGCAAAAAAAAAAATAAAACAATGGCAATGGATTTTAAACACAGAAAGATACAATAACTTAACATCTGCATTATACCTAGGTCCAGCTGCAAATGGGCTAGACTTAATACCGGCGTACATAAAACAATTCCCATCAAGATACCATCGCGACAGCTTTATGAAATTGCGTCTAAACGCCTGCAGAACAAAAGATCAATTATTCAGAATACACGCCAAGGATATAGGTGACAACCTATGTAGAGTATGTAAAGACGAAGTTGAAACTACCAAACATTTAATAATCGAATGTGCAGACCTTAAAAGCCAACGAACAGTACACCTAGGGAAATACGCCCCGAAGAACTCAAACATGGAAGATTGGTGGTTTTATATCCTTAGTGGGAAAAATGTACCGCTGACATGTCGAATAATTGACTATTTGGATGAAATCTTGAAAGATGATGTCGAAGGAGATGTTGGAAACAAAAGACAATGATAGAGTCTGCGACAAGTGATTGCGCTTTGTATCCTGTGGTAAAATCTGTGAGAAGAGTGTTTTTCTTTTGTTTTAAAAAGTTTGTAAATCAAACTATAAAATTACAAAATAAAAAAAAAATAAATAAATAATAAAAAAAAAAATTTAGCCGTTTTGCTACTTTTGTTCAAACACAGTTCGGTTTCTTATCAGTTCTCCTCTCGACTCCCCGGCTGTGATGAAACGCTCGGCTTTTCTTTTCCCTGGAGTCAAGGCCGGTACCACGATGGCAAGTTTCTGCCCTCAGCTTGGTTATCAGTGGAGGAGGGCCTTGTGTACCGTTCACCTCTGCTGCAACACACGCTGGCTACTGTTTGCGGTCTTACGTTTCCTTCTGTGGAGGTTTCATGCGCCTGGCTTGGAAAGGGCAAGGTCGATTCTCCCCTTGTCACCCTATCGGTTTATGCCGTCTTTCTCCTCCTCTTGAACTGCCGTGCTGCGTTAGTTCTCTCGTCGTGCAGTCTGCCTTGCTCGTATTGTGCTCTCGTGCTCCACCTTTTATTCCTATAGAGAAGGGAAAGGGGCATCAGGTGTGTGTGATTCTGGACAATTGCCTGACTTTGCCTGACCCTTACGTTGGGACATGTCAGGTAAATGGCTTTGGGGTTTGTCCGTCGTCTTTCGCAATGGGTGAAAGTATTTTTGTCAGAAAAGAGGTGGGGGTGTCATGAGGAATGATATTGTTTGTCCTAGGGGTTTTGGTAAATTTGGAAGAAGGGGGTTGCGTAAAATAATAATCATAGGAACGGGAAGGAGAATGGCTGGGAGTATTTTGGTAGAAAACCACCAGGAAACAGGGATTCTGGGGTTTGTGATTTTCGAAATTTTACAGGGTTTGAGTTTGAAAGGGATTCACAAAGGAAAAATTATTTGGGAGGAAGGGAGATCAAGTTGTCATAGCCTATCAAATTCTCAAGGAGCTTGTCTTCCTTGTCCCTTTCTCCGGGTAAAATACTGCGCCTCACCTGGAGTATTCCCCCGAGCATAACCTCGGGTTCCTCTACCCAGGTAATCCTTCCCCACTCGTCTACCCCTAGGGTTGGGATAAGAGAGGGCCAACTTGTCTCTGGCCACCTCATAAGGGATTCCCTGGATCTGCTTGGGAGAATACCCTCAGGTTTCTCACAACATACATTGCTCCTCCTCAATTGTCACCAAATGTTGCAAATCTGGGATGTCACTAAACAACTTACTACCCTCCAGTTCACACCTGAGTCTATCCAGACGAACAGTCCGCCACTAGGTTCTCCTCTTAAGCCTTTACTGGCAGACACACTATAGGTCTGGTAACCCTAGAGGTCCACTGGGCCCATGTAACGCTCACCTGGTATCCACGGAGACGTCACTCAGCATGTTCTGACCTCTTACAACCTCGAACCCTTCCCTGGAGGCTATTTGACTGGAGACTGGGCCTGAAACACAGGATTGGTAGAGTTTAACTCCCTATTGTCTCTGTGTGCTTGAACATCTAAACAGAAAAATGTACCCTTGCTAATAATTATTTTCATATTATTTCTTTTTTTCTTTTTGTTTCAAATAATGAATTAATATCTCTGAGAGGTTTCCAAATTGTGGAAATCCTAAAGTATGAATCTACCGCTGTTCTTATGTAACCACCCAAATAATAAAGTAGCTGTGTGTTTCAAAGGACAAACATTACGGTGGTGCTTCCAGTGTTTGAGAAATAAAATAAAAGGTAACTCATATAATTAAGGAAAAAGTGCAAGACATTCACTTTCTACCTCCGAGGACATCAAAAACATATATTTAAAGAAAACCAGAACACATAATCGGAAGTCAACAAAGTTATAATCTCAACCAAAAAATAGAACAAAATACAAATACATCCACATAATACATTTAGGAAGCAACGTTTTTTTTGTAGAAAGAGATTACAATGTGCATAAGTGTTTTGACACAATAAAAAACAAAAAACACAAAGAACATTGGATTAATATTCATTTCTTTACATTATAATGATTAAATCATAAAGAAGAGTGCAAATAGGACATACATGTGATACTGGTTCAGTAAATAAACGAGTATCATGGCCCAATTTCTAGGTATTGTTCAATGATAGTCCCTTTTTGCAATTGTTAGTTTCAAGCAATTAATGCTGCAGGGTCTTTGATACAAGATATCTTTTTTATCCTTGCTTGAACCCCTTCTTCCCGGGGGTCCAACCCTTCCCTTTGATCCACAGCTTACCTTGTTTTCTTGGAAAGTGTGCTCTCTGTCCTGCTTTCAGCGCAGGGGTGCGTTGATTGATTCAGGCTCGTTGCTTCCTAGTTACTTCACTGGCAAGAGTCCGACAGGTAAGTATAATGAGTCTTTTGAACAGTTCTCTAACTTCGTTCCTTTCCTTCCTTAGATGATGGCCGGCATCCGGGGATGGCGGCGTGCTGCTGAGATGAGTAGCGCTGAAGGTGAGTGAGCGCGCGATGCACCCCCTTTTTGTATTTGCATTGAACTGAGTTCTTTTTCTGTGTCTTTTAGGTGCCGTGACGCTTTCAGCGTGGATGCCGGTTATGAAGAACAAATGCGGTGGGTAAGCGCGGTATGCGGCACGCTAGATGTTTCCACGCTAACCTGGAGTGTCTTTTCCCTCTTGCAGATGGATGAGAAGTTCCAGAGACAGAGTGCCCCCAGAGCGGCTGGGATTCAGGTAAGCGTTTGAAGCTCGTACAGTATTTAAAAATAAGCGAATATTTGCAGAATGCTTACTAATGCCTTTTTTCTGTTCTTTTCCCTTTTCCTTAGGAAGCGGCGGGCCGGGATGGGAATGACACCGCCGATGATGCCCGCAGAACAGAAGGAGCGGTGAATGATGGGCAGAAGCACTGCAAGGTAAGGCTGTTCCTAACGGTGTTCTTGTTCTTGCAGGAGCTGAGCGCAGAAGAAAAATGCAGGCCTACTGGAGACCGATCCGAACACGGTGAGTGTCACGCTGCAGGTGCAGAAAAAGCATGTTTCTCAGCCTGGGTGTGGCTGAAATAGTCACCCAAAAGACTAGACCGCACATGCAGTTCTGGGAACCGAAATATGTGGGGGCATCCATCTTGTCCCCATCAATGCACTGTAAGTCCAATCCTCAATGTTATCCTATGGGAGTGAGTGAGTCTGGTGCCACAAGCGCCAAGTCTGACTCCAAGTGGGTCTTTGGAAGGATGGAGAGGCCCTTGAGGGCCATGTAGGTGATGGTGGCCTGGCTCCAGCCTGACATCTTGGAGGGCTGCGGACATGAGGGGCAGGAATCATGACAGCACTCCCCCACCCCCAAGGCCCCTCTCAAGGTGGCTCTTCTGTCTGGTCCTGGTTTGGTTGGATGGTTTTGATGAAATCGTCTAAGCAAGCGAGGTGCATGGATGTTCTCACAAGGCTCCCATGTCCTGTCTTGTGGACCATACCCCTTCCAGTCTACTAAGTAGTATAATTTGGATCTGACGTACTTTGAATCTAGGATGTCCTTGACTTCGAATTCTGGCTCCCCGGCGACTACTACTGGCTGCGGTGGCGTTGCTAGCCGGGCCCCAGGTTGAACAGGTTTAAGGAGAGACACGTGGAACACAGGATGAATCTGCATGTTTGACGGCAAAGCTAGTCTGACCGCCACAGGATTTATCACGGAGGTGACGGTGAATGGACCCAGGTATCTTGGACGGAAAGTTCGGCCTCCTTTAATGGACACGTGTTTAGACGCCAGCCAGACTTTGTCTCCCACTTGGTAGTTGCCGGCCTTTGCTCGGTGTTGATCAGAAAACTTCTTTTGGCGATTCTTATCTTGAAGTAGGTGTTCAACTGCCCTTTTAAAGGTTTGAGAAATGGTTGTGTGCAAGGTTTTGACTGCTGGCATTTCCAGGGTTGTAGGAACGTCCAACTCAGAAGTACGTGGGTGCCTGCCATACATGGTATAAAAGGGTGTCTGCCCAGTGCTGGTGTGTAGGGAATTATTATAAGCATATTCAGCTATCCATAATAGGTCGAACCAGCTTCCTTCAGCTTGGTGTAACATGCCACGCAGATACTGCTCGAGCGCCTGATTTGTCCTCTCAGTTTGACCATCCGTTTGGGGATGGTGACTGGTGGATAGCCGGATGTCGATTTGGGCAATAGAGCAGCATTTTCTCCAGAAGTTAGATACGAATTGAGTACCCCGGTCTGAGACCAAAACTGAAGGAAACCCATGGAGCCGTACGATGCCTTCAAGAAATACCTTAGCCAGAGTGGAAGCATTTGGGAGCCCCTTAAGAGGAATGAAATGTGCCATTTTTGAAAATAGGTCCACGACCACAAGAATAGTGTTAAACCCTTAACTGGGTGGTAAGTCAGTAATAAAATCGAGGGACAACGTGTGCCAGGGTGCTGGTGGGATTTCCAATGGTTGTAATAGCCCAGCCGGTTTCTGCTTGGATGACTTGTTTTGAGCACACACTCCACCAGATAGGATGAATTGGATAATGTCTTTATGCCACGTGGGCCACCATTAATTTCGTTTTACCTTGGCTAGGGTTTTAGCGATTCCGGGATGGCCCTCGATCAAGGAATCATGATAACCGGACATGACTTGTTCTCGTAGTTCTTGGTTTGGTAAGAATAAACGATTCCTGAAGTAGGGCAACTGATCTTTTATCATGTAATGTTCTCCTTGTGCACTCCACGCTTGTAATTGCTCCGGACTCATCAGGTTTTGGATTTCTTCATGTAATTCTTTCTGAGTTATGGTTGCTGTGATTCCTAGGAGCTTGTCACTCGGGATGATTGCTATTGGGTCAGGGGTCTGATACACTTGCTCTTCCACCCCCATACGGGAAAGGGCATCAGCCTTTCTGTTTTTCACCCCCGGTCGAAATGTAATCACGTAGTCATATTCAGCAAAAAAAAGAGCCCAACATAGTTGTCGTGAGGATTGGGCCTTTGCCGTTTTTAGGTACTGGAGGTTCCGGTGGTCAGTTATTACGGTGATTGTGTGTCTGGCGCCGAAGAGGTAGTGCCGCCATGCCTTAAAGGCTGACTAAATGGCCAGGAGTTCTTTAATAATAATAATAATTAGGCATTTATATAGCGCTACGAACCCTCAGGTATCTGAGCGCTGCTTATTATTACCCACGGTGTGTGGTGCTCATTTATCGACCTCGGAAGGATGAAAGGCTGAGTTTGGCCCCGCCGGGATTCGAACCTGCGTTAACAGGCTCTGCACAGATGTCAAAGCGAGCGCTCTACTCGCTGTGCCACTTGACCGGCTTGCCACTTTGTCTGTGATAGCGTAATTGAGTTCAGGGGGTGTGAATTTACGCAACCAGAAGGCTACAGGGTCTAACTGGCCCATTTCGGGGTCCTTTTGTGAGAGGACGGCTCCCATAGCCATGCTTGAGGCGTCCGTTTCCACCAGGTATGGGAGATCAGGGCGAGGGTGGCGTAAGATTGGGGCAGATGTGAATCTTGCTTTGAGTTCCTGGAAAGCCTCCTCGGCTTCTGTTGTCCACTGGAACTTTTTGTTGCTTTTCCTTAGTAATGACGTGATGGGATGTACGATTTGCGAAAATCCTGGGATGAACTGGCGGTAGAAGTTTGCAAAACCCAGAATACTTTGAACGCCCTTGAATGAATTTGGGGATGGCCAGTTCAGGATAGCATCTACCTTGTGTACATCCATTCGGATTCCATTCGGGCTGAGAATAAAGCCCAGGAATTCCACCTCGGAGACGTGGAATGAGCACTTTTCGAGCTTGGCGTAGAGCTGGTGTTGACAGAGTTTCTCCAATATGGATCGGACGCGTTAACCGTGGTCCTGCTTTGATGTGGAATATACTAGGATATTGTCGATGTACACTAGAGCACAGACATCAATCAATTCCCGTAGGACATCGTTCATGAAGTATTGAAATGCAGCAGGCGCGTTGCAAAGGCCAAAGGGCATTACTTGATATTCGTACAAGCCGTATTTGGTGTGAAAAGCGGTTTCCCATTCATCCCCCTGTTTTACGCGAACAAGGTGATATGCCCCTCTCAGGTCTAGTTTTGTGTAGATTTGGGCATCTTTGACTTGATCAAGCAATTCAGGGATCAGTGGCAGGGGGTAGCAATTTTTTACGGTAATCTGGTTCAGTGCGTGATAGTCGATGCACGTTCTCAAGTCCCCCTCCTTTTTTGGTACGAAGAATAGAGGACTGGCTGCTGGAGACTTCGAGGGACGGATGAACCCGTTGGCCAGGTATTGGTCAAGATAGGCCTTCAGGTGCTGGTTTTCTGGTTCCGTGAGTGCGTAAATTCCCCCACAAGGGATTTGTGCGCCGGGTATCAGGTCGATTTGGCAATCGTATGATCTATGCGGTGGCAGGGTATTAGCCTGTTCTTTCTGAAAGACATCTTGAAAGTCCTGGGATTCACTTGGTAGGGTGCCGATTGCCACAGTCGCAAGCGTGGAGGTTCTGGTGTCTATTGGTTGTTTCTCTTGGCGATAATGTGTGGGCGCAAGTCTCGGGAAAGGCCAATTCTTTTGCTCGCCAATCGATTCGAGGATTGTGAGCTACCAACCATGGCATCAGGGCTGGACTGGGAACAAAAAGAGGCCCTGGAAATAATGTTCAAAGTGGCCCCATATTACACATTTTTACCAAGCCCAATCCTTTTCCTATGGGGAAAATTTGGAACTACAACACAAAAAAGGCACAGCGTGCAGAGGCCTACTGGGTAATCTCCAGAGTTCCCTATAGGCCAGTCCACCTCTGCTGACAGTCCTCAGTCCCATGCCCCGTTCTCCGTGATACTTTCCCCCTTAGCCCATACCCTAAAGCATGAAACTGGGGCTCTTTCACCACAAACTGAAGCCTGAGCTCTTCATCACCTGCACTGGAATTGCTGCCAGTCTTAACCTCCTAAACATCTGTAAAAATCGGTAAACCTCTAACCTTTTACTCCACCAGAACACTCACCGCCACTCCGGTCCTGAGCAGGCAGGATTGCTTCACTAGTCTGCACCTAGGACGCTCCTCACTCGCTTTGCTCCATCAAGTCACTGAACCTTACAAAACAAACTCTAAAACTCCCCCATCACCACTCACCCCTGAGCAGCATCATGATGTGGGGTGGCTATCCAAGCTAAATCGCTTCCTAGTCAAATGTATGCAATACACCAATAAATGAAATATCATTCTTGTGTTTAAATCCATCCATGGGCTGGCACTTGCCCAACCTGGCTGACTCTATACTCCCCCCTCCCCCTGGACTGTACATTCTCAAGCTCTCCTCAACCTAACCGTATAACCCTGCACTCTGTTCTGTCACCTGCTTATTCTATTCGCCTCCCGGCTACACCTCACTGGAACTCTATATCCCTGAACTCTAGGACGTTCCGGCAATGACTATCTTCAAGATTGCCCTTAGGAGCCACCTTGCCTCCCACGAGAGATACTAAGGGTCGAACGCGATCAACTACGGCCTCTACCCCAAGAGTATTGCTATTACTGAAAATGTATTTGAAGTCTGTCCTCTACTCTCCCCTTTACTGTTTCATTTCCAGCTCCTTTCCCACCACCAGTCGGTTTTATGCATTTATATATATTTTTTTTAAACAATTTTTATTACATATTCAAACAAACAAACAATACAAACCAAACTGCAGTGCAAATCTCCATAGTACTGTTTCACATTGTTCATTACACAATTTTAGTCACGGCTCTCCTTATCCCACCCCCCTTTACGAGCCTATTTATTTTATTCATTTCTTATCCGCACCGCGTGGTGGGGTCCCATTTTCAGTGGAGTCTGACAAAACTTGTATCCTTCCAAACAGTTCCGCTACCAACGATTTCCATGCCATCAGGGCTCCGACCTCCTCCTCACCCCTTATGTTCCCCGCCTCCTGCTATACCATGATCTCCGCCTCCGCCCACTTTTGCAGATCCTTCCACCACATCTCCACTCGTGGCCTATGACAATTTTTCCATCCCATAGCGATCCTCTTTTTTGCGAGCACATATGCTAAATCCTTCAGTTTATTGACGTGCTTGAGTTTCTGCGATCTGGGGAACCCCCCCCCAGTAAGCAGGCCCAAGCTGAATCTATGATCATAGTGACTCCCTTTTCCGCCAGTTTCCCAGCTACTTCGCTCCAGAAGCGCTCAATCACCGGGCAGGACCAGAACATATGTATCATATCAGCCCGTTCTTCGTTGCATTTGGGACATGTTTGTCTGCCGGCATTTTCAAACCTCGATATCCTCAGGGGTGTCATGTATGCTCTGTGCATAATATATAATTGTATCTTTTTTAGTCTAGCGTTTCTTGACACCTTTTTATGGTACCCCAGGGCCCGTTCCCACATCCCGTCCTCTATCGGGGCTCCAACCTCCGCCTCCCAGTCTAGTCTCAGTTGCGTTGGGTCTTTCCCAACTTTGGTCATCATCATTTCGTACAATCTAGAAATCTCATGCCCTCCTTCCGTTATATCATATATCATATCTACGGTAACATCTGGCTCTTCTTCCAATACTGTCTCAGGCCAAGTTGTCTTAATTTTCTGCAGCATTCTGTGATATGTAATATATTGACCCACATGTAATCCCGCTTCTTCTCCTAGCTCTTCAAAATTTATGATAGCCCCCTCCTACCAGACATCTCCCATAGTTACCAACCCCACCGATTCCCAGTGGTTCCTAATTGTGCTTCGTAGCTGCTTATCTCCGCCAGCCAACGTAACCAGCGGTATCTGCGGAGAGCATGGGACTGGGTTCCCCCTCATCCAGCATGCTCGGCGCCAGATCCTCCACCCAAGCATCATCATCTTAGGACGCACTTTCATTTCTGTCTTGGGCAGCCAGATCATCTCTTTTAAATAAAATGGGGCACAGTCTGCTCTAAACAACCTGGATTCAGGGGTTGCTTCATCCGAGAGCCATTTAGCGATATATTGCAGTTGGCTCGCTACGTAATAGACCTCATAGTTGGGCAATTTTATTCCCCCTTTTTCATAAAAGTTCTGCAACTTCCATAGTGCCACCCTATGCCTGGTACCCTGCCACAGAAAATCCCTGCACATGCCGTTCAGTCTGGTGAAGAACTTTGCTAGAGGCAACTTCACCCAAAATGTCATACTCTTTTCTATTTTCACTATGGCTACCTCAGTATTGTGCCTATGTTCATCTTCCACCGTATGGTACACATCTATCCCGAGGTACCGAAAAGTTCCAACAGCCCAAGGAGCTTGCAGCACCGGCAACCGCTCGACAGGGATCCCCTTATAACTACCTAGCGGGAAAATGACAGATTTCTGAGGGTTCACCGCTATGCCAGACAGCCCCGCATACCTTTCCATAACCTCTAGGATGTACTGGAGATTCTCCTCCGGGCGCCTCAGGTACAGCAGCAAATCATCCGCATACAAGGAGATCAAATGTCGCTCCGCTCCCACCTCGATGCCCATGGTATCATACTGTTGTCTGAGGTATGTCGCCAGAGGCTCTAAAGCTAATATATACAGCATAGGCGACCATGGGTACCCTTGTCTGGTACCTCTGCCTAGCTGCCATCTCTCAGAAATCACTGCTCCTGTTTTAACTCTGGCCAGCGGTTCACTGTATAGCATTTTTGCCCATCTTATGTATCCAGGCCCATACCATAGCCCGCCAGGGCTGCCAGCAGCCATGGCCGCTTGACAGAATCAAAGGCCTTCACAGCGTCCAGGGACACTATTGCCATTTCACCTTCATTCTTACTCCCCCATTCAACAACCCGATGGAGTCGTCTGTGGTTATGAGTTATATTCCTATTCGGGACATAGCCCGTCTGGTCGGGGTGTATTAGTTTGCCAATGACTCTACGTAGTCTGCTTGCCAAGACAGCCGTCAATATCTTGCTGTCCTGGTTCAGCATTGACAATGGTCTATAAGAACCACAGCTATGTCCGGGCTTATTAGGTTTGGGAAGCAGTATTATTATCGCTTCTCTTAGCGACTCTGGCAGCCGTCCCATCTCAAACGCTTCATTTAGCATCTCCAACATCGGGGGGAGCACTTCCGCTTTGTACACTTTGTAAAACTCACTTGGAAACCCGTCTGCCCCTGGGGTCTTACTAGTAGGTAGCTGTCTCACCACTTCTTCTAACTCCTCCAAGGTAATCGGTGCATCCAGCTCCTCTCGTTCTTCAGCACTTATTTTAGGCAAACCTATGTCTTCTAGTGTATCTATTATTTCTTCATGACCGCTTCCCTCCCCATCCCCATATATTCCCCTGTAGTAATTTGCAAACTCTTGATTCACTCCCTCTTGGGTGTCGACTACACTGCCATCTTCTCTTGTTATCGTCCTAATGGTGGGTCTGGGGATCTCGCTTTTGTATAACCATGCCAAAAGCCTTCCTGTTTTATCTCCTCCCGCATGCTGTCTCTCTATGTATTTCTTATAGTTAAGATTTCACACTCCATCCCATTACTCTGCACATGACTGTTGCAATTTAAGTATCACCTCCATGTCTCTTACAGTATCATCTCTCCCCTTCTGCGCCTCTTCCAATCCCCTTTCAGTGTCCTCTAAATCGGCCAGGATTCCTCCTTGCAGGCTTTTAGATTTTGCAATGGCTACGCCCCGCATCACCACCTTAAAGGCTTCCCATAGCGTGCTCGTTGAGTCCACGCTACCCGTATTCACCTCAAAATAGTTGATGATCTCCTCCCTTATTTCTTGCCTAAAATGGGGTTCTTTAAGTGCCTCTGCCCGGAGACGCCATGTCAGGATCCTCGCTCTTGGGGGGCAGTATTGCCAGCCAATAACTAGGGGCGAGTGGTCCGACTGGACCCTCGCCTTATATTCTGCCTGTACCATCTCCACCACTATTTCGGACGTAGCAAAGACATAGTCCAGCCACGTATGTAACTGTTGCGGGGCAGGATAGTGCGAATACTGCTTTTCTTGGGGGTGTTTCATTCTCCACACATCTGCCAGACCAAAGTCGTCTAGCAATGTCTGTAGTGCTTTTGCCGCTGGGGCAGGTCTATCAAATTTCCGATCTGATCTGTCCACCCTAGGGTTCAGTACACAGTTAAAATCCCCACCCCAGATCACCGCATTCCCCATACACATGCCAAGATTAGTACTCAGGGTTCTGAAGTATGCTGCCGTATTCTGATTGGGGGCATAGGTGTTCACAATACATATCTCCCTGTTTTCCACCGGTCCCCTCAACATGACCATTCTCCCATCTGCTTCCGCAGTTTCCTGTAACAAGTGAAATAGGACATGCGGTGCCACCCAGATGAGCACTCCTCTAGCGTAGGCAGAGTATGTCGAGCCGGCCACGACCCCTTTCCATTTCTTCCCCACCATTCCCAGCTTTTCCCGTGTCAGGTGAGTCTCCTGTAGCAGTGCAATATCTATCTTTTGTCTGTGCAGGTACAACATAACCTTGTTCCTTTTTAGATAACTATTGAGGCCCCTGACATTCCATGTAATTATTTTAAGGTCCCCCATGGCTTGTTATAGTTCCCATCCCCCCCGCCATCAGTGCAGACCAGTTCCCCTTCACATTTCTGTCTATATAGGCTTGTGCCCCAATTCAAACTTCCCTTAACTACAAACACCCCTCCCTCCCTCCCTCCCTCCCGCCACCCTTCCCTTCCCCAACTTCACCCCCCTTAACAGTTGCCCAGCTCCATCCCTGGATCTCAGGCCCCCTGCATCTAGCACTTTCTGACAATAGCCTGTACTCGAAGCTCAGCAGGGTGAGGTAGCCCTAATGGCTATCCTACTACTTCTACTACTATCTGGGGGGTAAGGTAACTGTGTTCTGCCACTCCTGTTTGCCACAATTCAATCACTTGCTATTATCCAATTTGTCTATATAATCAAAGCTCCATATTCCAGTCCAATGTCACTCAATAAAATCTAGGATATCCAAATCTAGCTTCCGCATCACCCATCCCTTCTCATCTTTTAAAGTTCCTACCAAGACTCTGCCGGGATACCCCACAGCGTGACATGCTAGTCCACATGAGTTGCCGCAGTCACTTATCTTTTCTCCTTGGACTTGTGTAGCCTCCTGTTCCGGGCAGCCCTGTAGGTCCAGCCATGCACCAGCCTCCTCTGGGGTGTCAAAGAAGAACATTCAACTCTTGTGTAGCACTTTCAGTCTCACAGGGTACAGGAGCATATATTTGATGCCGGCCGCGCGCAGCCGCCTCTTCACCGCTACATAGCTGTATCTCTGCCTTTGGACCAGCATTGTATAATCCGGGTAAGCTGTGATGGTAGCCGAAGCTCTGTCTATCGTTCCTCCTTTCCTGAAATACTCCAATATCTTTTCACGATCTTTATAATTCAGAATCTTGGCAATTATTGCACAGGGAGGTGCTCCGGGTTTCGGTTTTCTCGTAAGGGCTCTATGTGCACGCTCCACTGTGAATCCTTGTGAGAGTTTGTCAGCTCCTATTTCCTGCAGGATCATGTTCTCCACATAGTCTGTGGGGTCTTGGCCTTCTTCTCCTTCCGGCAGACCGACCACTCGAATGTTGTTCCTTCTCGCTCTCCCTTCCGCCTCCTCCGCACGGTTCTCCAGGTTGGCTACTTGTTGTTTTAATATGTGGACTTCCTTTGCATTATCTGTGCTGGTGGTCGTGTTAGTGTTAACAGCACTCTCCAGGCTGCTTGTTCCGTCTGCCAGCGCCCTGACATCTTGTCGCAGCAAATTAACATCTATCCCCACTGCGTCGATCTTAGCCTCCAAGAAGGTCCTTAAGTCCGCCATTGCCATCCCCCAGGAGTCCTTTAGTTCTGTTATGGCTGGCAAGATCTGATGGTTTTCAGTTCCAGTTGGGCTTCCCGTGGGCCCACTTGCACCCACCAGCGCCGATGCAGCTGAGGATTGCTGCGTCTTGGCAAACGCCTCCATCGTGGATTGCTTGCTCTTGCCTTTGATCGCTCTCCCAGTCTTGTGGCCCAGGGCAAGTGTCCCTTATCGCTTCGTCCGTGGCACAGCAAGCCCACCCCTCTATTCCACCGTGTTATCTGTGGCACAGGTGGTTGCTGTAGAGAAGGTTCTTGCGTGCATTGGCGTATTGGCACTGGGTTCTCCTGCAAGCTGAGGCGGGGGGCAGTTAGTGGACGGGGGGTGTCTGCAGGTTAGCTTTGCTTCTTCAATATGGCATGGTGCTTCGACCCTTGTACAGGGAGCTTGTTACAGCGTTTCTGCGCTTCCCAATACAGTGTGTTCCCCAAGGGAAGGGATGTAGCCTTCAGGGTATATAATATGTCCTCGCTTGGTGCAACGGGGGATCGTAGGCGGGGGCCGAGCTCCCCAGCCGGTGTATTGCACTGAGCCGTGTGTCGTTCTGTAGGTCCAGGCTGTGGCCTTTGTGTGGTCGCTGGGGCCTGCCGGTTACTGTAGAGGCTTAGTAGCAGGGATCCAGGCTGCTTGAGGACCACCGTGTCTCGGGTATGTGCAGCTTAAGAATAAGGGACTTCGGATTAGGTGTGCCTCTGATGGTAAGGGTAGCCGACCTCTAGGACCAGTTGGCGCCACACGACAATGCAGAGTTCCTTAGCAGCTGTTAAAATAAAGGAATGGTCCGTATGTAAAGGAGTTTGCCAAAACCTGCTGTTGTATATGAGGTTAACAGGGTGTTCACCTCATGGTGTGCAAGGCGCGCTTATGTGCGCGGACTTCTTTGTTGCTGTGACTCCCTTTGTTGATGTGGGGAGTGTTAATGTGAGCAGGCAGCAGTGTCGAGCCTGTGACCGTTCTGTGGCTCTGGGGCGGCGAACGAGCAGCTGCTGCAGAGGCGCTTGGGCCAAATAAGGTGAGCAAGGCTTCGAGCCTGATCAAATTGCGTATAGGTTACTGTGTGTTAGCCGTGGTCCCAGAGGTGAGGGGCCACTTTGTTGGGCTGTCCGATGAGGAAATCCAGGGCACGCTAGGAGGGGAGGCAGCTGGTGTTGCTGCTGGGGCGCTCCGGATAGGTGAGGAGCCGGCCCCCACAGTGTGCACGGGTCTTCCAGGGGTGCCGGTGCGCAACCCCGCTCTGCTCACACGGCCCATGCCGAGAGTCTACGCCTATCCTGGCCTTCGGCCCCTCCTCCCTCAAGCGCGCTGGGTGCCGGCAGCAAACTCCGGGTGGGTGCAGGGACCCGAGAGGCTAGGGGTGCCGGTTCGGAGATTCCGGAGCTGGGACACGGACCCCACTGGGGCCTCCCGCTCCGGGACACGGGGCGCTGCCGTGCTCCCTTTGCAGCCCCTCCTCCTTCCGATGCTCAGTTCCGAATCATGGCTGCCATCTTGGTCTCGGAGGGGCCGGATTTCAGAGGTCGCATTCTCGAGCAGCCAGCTCCGGTTCTCTACCCACGTCGCAGTCGGGGGTGCAGGATCGGTTGTTTCGGGCGGGCATATAATTATTTATGCTGTAGAGTCGGGTTGGACATCATTATGAGGATCGATGACGGGATCTAGGCAGGAGCACGGGAAGGACACGTCCGTAGTCCATGGACCCAAGCCACGCCCCCTGTATTTATATTTACTACTACATCATGGCTTTGTAAATGTTAGCAAAGCACCCAGCAATGGGTCTGAGTCAGACATCAATACATCCTTTATAAAATGCTTCACAGTGAAGCAATGGTCACTTGCCCATTAAGCTTTGAACTGGAGGGGAACTTCCAGCAATGGCTACTGGGTGGCGCTGTACTGTGTGTGGCTTTGCTCAAATGGCTTACTCTGTCTATATATAAAGAAGAAAATCTGGTTGTTTGTTCCTTATACAATTCCACACCGTTCCACCAATCTGCACAAAATTTTGCATAGTTACGTGTTAGGACCCTCCAGACATTACTGGCTACATGACATTTGGACACCCCACTCATTTCCCTGGCTTTCAACCCCTTCACGTGAGAGATGGTTGCCAGAAATCGGCAAAACACATCAATGTGGACGTAGAAGAGCCAGGCAAAGCTCATTTTAAGTGTCTCGGCTCGTGAAACAAATATGAGAAGCCTCGAAAACCACGTTTCAGGGCCCTAGGATGCACAATTTCTGAGATATTTGCACTGCACTGCAACACACCAGAGTGATGCTACAGGTGGGGAGAGCACACAGAAGGTTCCGGTATGCTGCAGCACACCAACTCTCGCCTCCCTTCCATGTCAGCCAGCCACACGCTCCCATTCTCAGTGCAGTTTACTTCAGAGTGCAAAGCACATTAAGCGATAATCAACTCAGAACAGCGACCTACAGGATCATTGATTTTCAACAATTGATGAGTGTTATCATGTCTGTCTACAGAACCCGTGCAGAATACTGCTACTTTTTGCTAGTTTACAATAAATAAATACAAAATATATCCAGTGTTTTAAATGAAATCCCTTGCTTGATTAACAGCCCATAAAATATGATTTGCTACTCAGGTTTTTAGCAATAAACTACTTATTGCAATATTGATATCACAACGTTGTTCAACTTGGGTTACTGAAGTAAATTTGTGTCAGATGAAAGACCCATTTTTTAAACCAGTGTCTCTAGGGACTCTGTATTTGTGATTCTAATTATGAACAGCATATTTTCATTTTCTTAGACCAATCATACTGTGTTTTTACATGTTTTCAACTATATTGAGGTATGAAGAACTATTTCTTCCGAATTTCAAACAGTTTGTTCACTACAAACGTATGGAAAACATGTATGACTTTTTTTGCTGCCTTTTATGTGAAGCTGAATAATTGTAAATAGTTATATCCAAGAGTAAGAGAAATATTAATGCTCGTTTATATAGTGCTTCATCTTCCCTCTTCTAAGCGCTGTAATAACAGATAGTAACCCACTTTAATGTACTAGCCTTTTCCACCTAGGAAGTGCAATGACTAAATTGTTCTTGAAGCAGGATTCGGTTTGCTAAATGCAAACTGGTCTCATGGTTAAGGCGGACATGTATCTCGTGAGCTACCCACCACCGAAGGATAGGATTTTACATGTAGGGCTTAAAATGTGTTTTTAAACATAGAACATAGCCTGACTACTGTAGATGACAGGCAAGCTTCATCTTAAAGTAATGAGTAACTTCAAAGTTGAAAGCCAAACGACATCCCAGTATCGCACTTCAGAGAGAGAAAATATCACTGATTCGAATCACAGTGTTGTATGGTGTGTGCTACACAGTATCGGAGCATGGCTGTTGTTACTGTACTGGAAGTGCTGTACGTGTGCTTTACTGTACATTCGTGTGTTGTGCTCAGTGAGTGTTGTGTGTGTGTGTTGTGCTCTGTGTGCTGGACTTTCTTTACTGCACTGTGAGTGGTGTGTGTGCGCTTTGTTTATTGTGCTATGCGAATGCACGTTGCTCAGTGTGCGCGTGTAGTGTGGATATTACTGTATGTGTGTACTGGTCCTGGAATATTAGTGCACGTGGCTCAGTGTTTACGTGTAGTGTGTACATTCCCGCTTTACACGCTCTAGTGTTCGTCTAGGGAGGGCCATTGCTCTCTCTGCTTTGTGACGCTTTCCACTTGTTTCTGCTTCAAAGGGGGTGAAATGCCGGCCTCTGAAAGCTGTTCAATTTGGCAAGGGGTACACGTTGTGAAGGGGACACCAAATAGATCACGCAACGCACGGGGGAGGCCGTGCCAATGCTCGAGGAGGAGGAGTAGGAGGGGTCCAGCCTCCATGCCCCCAGGGGAGTTGCTAGGTCTGGAAAAGACCCGGGGCTACGCTGATGTCGGAACTGTTGGGACTGGGGGCTAGCTAGTCTTTTGGCTGTAGCTCCTGAGATTCTATCCGGGGCTACAACCAAAAGATCAGGGGCTATAGCCACCTTACCCCCCCTAGCAACGCCCCAGACCCCTGGCTTAGGGGCCTGTGGCTGTTTCTGGGGACCCTCGGTTCCCTTCAAGCTCCCGTCCTCTGTTTTAAGAGAGGCCCGATCGAGACCTAAGCAGAACGAGACAGCTTTAGACTGCAGCAGATTAGGTTAACTTTGTGCTGTGCTTTCAACCGCTCACTGAGCAGAATTGCATGTGCAATGTTGATTGCAAGGTGCCGAAATGATCAGAAAATAACTTGCTGTAAAAATACAGGAAATAGTTCCACTTCACGAAACAAATGTGCGGTCGCACACGCCTTCTTTTACCCAGCTGTCGCCTCATATAAAAATGGTAAGGACGCTCTCAAGTTTGTACAGTAACTGTCGGACTTCACATCTCAGTTCTGTTCCGGTGGTTTGCGGGACATTTTCTGCAGCTTTCCGTAGGACGCCCTCCAGTCTGGTACTTCCGTCCTGGCTGTAGGTGCTGTGCTGGCAGGGCACGTGCGGTTCCCCGGTGCACTGTCCAGGCCAGCCGCTTCCCTCCATGTAACCATTTCATACTTGCCAACCCTACCGATTTAGCCGGTAGGATACCGCGTTTTAAGCAGTCCTACCGCCTACTGATTTTTTGACACCAAATACCAATTTCTTTTTTACATTTTTTTTTGTTTTGCCCACACCAGCTCGGGGGAGTCTTTCAAGGGCTCCCCCGAGCTGGCGTACCGGGAGAATGTGCGGCATGCAGGCTTTTAATGTCAAAGGCACCCACGGCGGTGGGCTAAAGCGCCCCTCTGCCGCGGGTGCCTTTGGCAAAAGGCGCCATTAGCCCCCCCACCACGCCAGCTCGGGGGAGTCTTTCAAGGACTTCCCCGAGCTGGCGTAGCGGGAGAAGGCATGGCATGCAGGCTGTTAATGTCAAAGGCACCTACGGCGGTGGGCTAAAAGCGCCCCTCTGCCGCGGGTGCCTTTGGCAAAAGGCGCCATTAGCCCCCCACCACGCCAACTCGGGGGAGTCTTTCAAGGACTTCCCCGAGCTGGCGTAGCGGGAGAAGGCGCGGCATGCAGGCTGTTAATGTCAAAGGCACCCACGGCGGTGGGCTAAAATCACCCCTCTGCCGCGGGTGCCTTTGGCAAAAGGCACCATTAGCCCCCCACCACACCAACTCGGGGGAGTCTTTCAAGGACTTCCCCGAGCTGGCATAGCGGGAGAAGGCGCAGCATGCAGGCTTTTAATATCAAAGGTACCCACGGCGGTGGGCTAAAAGCGCCCCTCCACCGCGGGTGCCTTTGGCCAAAGGCGCCATTAGCCCCCCACCACGCCAGCTCGGGGGAGTCTTTCAAGGACTTGCCCGAGCTGGCGTAGCGGGAGAAGGCGCAGCATGCAGGCCTTTGATGTAAAAGGCGCCCACGGAGGTGGGCGAAGGGCGCCCCTCCGCCGCGAGTGCCTTTTACAAAAGGCGCCATTAGACCCCCACCACGTCAACTCCGGCGAGTCTTTCAAGGGCTCGCCCGAGCTGGCGTGATGGCAGAAGGCGTGGCAGGCGCCTCATTGTCATTGAATGCACCCGCGGCGGGCTCATTCAATGACAATGGGCTGCTGACGTGCCCTATTCCTATCATTACCTCCTCGCCTGACTATTTTTGAGACTTTAAGATTCCTACAGATTTTTGGTCACAGAATGTTGGCATGTATGCCATTTCATTTCATTTACCATACGGCTTCCAGATTGGGGGCAGCATGGGACCTAGAAAAGTTCACTACTCTGCAGCCATCGTGCACCAACGTAATTTGCAGCTGTATCCACAAAATCAGATCAATATTTCACATGACTCATTGCACAGGTGAACATGTTGCAGTATTTGGGCTTTATTCTGCCCACCGAATGCAAAGCGGCTGTGAGGTTAAAACCACCATGCTTACACAGTGAGCCCCACGCGCCATCACAGCGTCTGCTCTGCCTCACTTGAACACCATTAATCGTAGCAATCCTCACAAAGCTGAACTCGAAGATGCCTATTTAAAAAAAAAACACTCGAACCGTACCACTCTGCACCCATGCTGAAAAGCCAGCGTCGTCAGTCAAGTCAGCTCAGATGTCAGCTCAGATGCCCAGCCCTGCTAGGAAGAAACGGAATGCGCAGCCAGCGCGCCTCGGTCAGTGAGGGGTTTGGGCAGCCAATTCAATGCAATACACCCATGCAGATTCATGCGACGCACGCGATCACTCATTTTGTATCCTTCCGCCAAAGAGGCCCTATGCCCAGAGGCCTACCGGGGGATGTCGCTGTGTCCTGGTGGGGCAGTCCAGCCCTGCATGGCATTCCCAAAATCAACCGGAACTGCGGTGCCTCAATGAGGTCGAAAACGATAGATTCTTGGTGTCCATACTGGCACAGAAGGGTTAAAGCTGCAGTTCATTGGAATACTGGACCAGAAGCTATTTCCGTGCGATCGACAGTGGTAACAGTGTCAGTGGTTGATTTAAGGTGTAACGGAAGCCCCATCTTTGCCGCAAGATCCTGGTCGATGTAATTCCCAACGGCTCCACTGTCAATGTACGCTCTTATTGCGTGCATCCGAGATGGTTGTTGGTGATTGATCAAGACCACAGATAGTGCAAAATGGGAGGTCTGTAGTTCACTTTCTTCGCTCGACAAGTGGCCCCCGCAACACTTGCCGGGCTAGGGAGTTTTCTGATTCCTTGATGGTATCTTCCTTGTCCGTGGCCCCTACCGTCCTCCACGGTGGCTTCACAGGGCACTCTTTAAGGAAATGACCTGACCTTCCACAGTACAGACATAACTGCTGCGGTCTCCTTTTATCCCTTTCCGCTTTAGTCAAGGGGGATCTGACCCCCCCGATTTGCATTGGTCCTCCTGAACCTTCCGTTGTTCGGGCAGTATTGTCCTTTGAACGCACATACATAGGGCGAGGGTCTGGTCTGGTTCGATCTGCTCTTCGGTCCTGCAACTTATGATCCAGTTGAACAACAAGGTCAATGAATTCTGAGCAGTCTTTCGGGGGGGTTCACTACCTGTGGGAGAACATCCTTGAGCTCCCCCCTGCAACACCTGATGAAATAACGTGGTTCTCTTCTCCACTGGCCATTCTGCTTCAATTACGAGTCTATTGAACGTGGCTAAGTATGTTAATAGGTCTTGATTCCCTTGGCGTAGGGACAGAAGCTCGTTGACTAATGCCTGCCCATGAGTACGACGGGCGAACAGCTTTTCCATCTCCCGCTAAAAGCCCCTGAAGTCATGCAGCAAAGGATCGTCTTGGGCCACAACGGGTACAGACCAGTCCGCGACTCTACCACTCAGGTAGGATAGCACAAAAGCGACCTGTGATTGGTCACTCGGAAAGGCCCCTGGCCTACAAAGGAAGTGCAGGCGGCACTGGTTCATGAACGTTGCAAACCTCTTGGGATCCCCCGTAAATCGTTCGGGCGGGGCCAATGGAACTGCCCCAGAAAGGGTTATCTGAACATGATTGGCTGATGGCGCTGGCATCGAGGGCACGCTTCCCGGCAATGGTGCATGCCCTGCTTGTGACTGTAGAAGTTGCCGGCTTAAATCATCAGTGCATTCTTTGGCTATCAGCTCTCTCCTCAGGTGTTGGTCTCCTGCCTGGCTGCATGTACTTCGGAACATAGCTGCCCCAACATGTGGGCTAACTGGTCGGTTTCTGATGTTTCCATGACGCCCAGGTGGATTTTGATGAGAGGCTTTGCGTTCTGTAACACTTACCTGCTATCCACGGGGACGTCACTCAGCCTGTTCTGACCTCTTACGACCTGGAACCCTTCCCTGTAGGCTATTCGACTGGAGACTGGGCCTGAAACACAGGATTGGTAGAGTTTAACTCCCTATTGTCTCTGGGTGCTTGATCCTCTTCTTCCCCGGGATCCAACCCTTCCCTTTGATCCACAGCTCACCTTGTTTTCTTGGATAGTGTGCTCTCCGTCCTGCTTTCAGCGCAGGGCGCGTTGACTGATGCAGGCTCGTTGCTGCCTAGTTACTTCACTGGCAAGAGTCCGACAGGTAAGTATAATGAGTCTTTTGAACAGTTCTCTAACTTCGTTCCTTTCCTTCCTTAGATGATGGCCGGCGTCCGGGGATGGCGGAGTGCTGCTGAGATGAGTAGCGCTTAAGGTGAGTGAGAGCGCGATGCGCGATGCACCCCTTTCGTATTTGCATTGAACTGAGTTCTTTTTCTGTGTCTTTTAGGTGCTGCAACGTTTTCAGCGTGGATGCCGGTTATGAAGAACAAATGCGGTGGGTAAGCGTGGTATGCAGCACCTCTAGATGTTTCCACGCTAACCTGGAGTGTCTTTTCCCCTTGCAGATGGATGAGAAGTTCCGGAGACAAAGTTCCCCCAGAGCGGCTGGGATTCAGGTAAGCGTTTGAAGCTCGTACAGTATTTAAAAATAAGCGAAGATTTGCAGAATGCTTACTAATGCCTTTTTTCTGTTCTTTTCCCTTTTCCTTAGGAATAGGCGTGCCGGGATGGGAATGACAACGCCGAAGATGCCCGCAGAACAGGAGGAGTGATGAATGATGGGCAGAAGCGCCGCAAGGTAAGGCTGTTCCTAACTGTGTTCTTGTTCTTGCAGGAGCTGAGCGCAGAAGAAAGATGCAGGCCTATTGGAGACTGATCCGAACACGGTGAGTGTCACGCTGCAGGTGCAGAAAACACAAACCATGTTTCTCAGCCTAGGTGTGGCTTAAATTGTCTCTGGATATCCCAAGTGTCTCTGGGCTGAACCACACCCAAAAGACTAGACCGCACATGCAGTTCTGGGAACCGAAATATGTGGGGGCATCCATCTTGTCCCCAACAATGCAATACAAGTCTAATCCCCAATGTTATCCTATGGGAGTGAGTGAGTCTGGTGCCACAAGCGCCAAGTCTGACTCCAAGTGGATCTTTGGAGGGATGGAGAGACCCTGGAGGGCCATGTAGGTGATCGTAGCCTGGCTCCAGCCGGACATCTTGGAGGGCTGGGGACATGAGGGGCAGGAATCATGACAGCCCATTGCCCATGTTTCTTGAAATGAAATAATCTGAAAATGCCTAATGGACATAACCCAACTAGGCATAGTGGGTCATTCCGACCCTGGCGGTAGGGGGGGGGGTTAACGGCACCGGTAAGGATGCCGGTGCCGTTAACCCCCTACCGCCACATTCTGAGGTCCCTTAGCGGGTCCCACCAGGAACGGCTGGTCTGACCAGCCGTCCTTAGCGGGACCCGTTAAGGGACCAGGGAGCTAGTAACGGGCCCGCAATTTGTGGGCCCGTTATTAGTTCCTTCCCCATTCCCATTGAGCCCTATGGGGGCTCAAATGGGAATGGGGAATGATTTTCTGAATGGGGACTTACGGGTCCTCCAAGGTTGGAATGACCCGGTAAGTCCCCATTCAGAGACACCGGACCTAATAGCACCATGGCTACCTCCAAACTCGGAATGACCCCCATAGACAGGTGCCTACACAAGCCTACTATGTTCCATGAGGGCAAAGTAAATTTGCCAGTCATGTCATCCTCTGCACCAACCCATAATGGTCAGTCCACGCCTTCCTCTTCAGACACAACACAAGTTCTCGTTATCAAATCATTGTCCCTGTTCAACCTGCTTACAGGCTTTTGAACCTCTTTAAAACCCCTTCTTCCTGTCCCAACCTCTCCTTATTGCCATCCACCCTATCCCTCTACGGAAGATAACACCTCAATGATATTGATGTTCCTTGTGGTGGATACGTTCTATAATCAATTGGATGCAATCAGTTTGATCATCCGCCCCTCTCATCCTGATACATTTTACAATATCATTGTGAATTATTAAGGTGTATACTTTAACATTCCAAATCCAAAAAATACATTTGTTTTTCAGGGAGTCTTGGTTTTCAAAAGGAGCCTACAATGAGTCTAGGTACATTATACATCAAAACAAAAGGCCATTCTTTCCCCTCTCCATCAGATCTCACAGATCCCAACTGGCCCTGTGGTGGCCTTATTGGCTTAAGTGAATTTTGTAGGCGATAACAATTTGCATTCCGTTGTATGAGGGAGCCTATCACTTCTAGTATCGGCCTAAGAGTAATGGTAGATTGCTTTTCCTCCAGAGATACAGGAGTCATCATTGCACTGTGGTTGTTTACATTATTTACCTGATTAGGGATTGTAGACATATTTTCAACCGCAGCCCGAGAGACAGGATGAAGCGCTGGGCAAGAGCAAACTTCGGTACTTGAATTTTTCACACTTTTACCTCCCACCAAAGGGTTTTTGTGATGGATTTTAGATCTATAGTCCATCTTCTTTCCCAAATTACTAATACTATCATTCAAAGCCCTGATCTCGGATGTCAGCTATGTGAGGGACTCATGGTGACAACAATAAAGACAGACACAAGTGGTCACAGTTCAAGGGTGTTTATTAAACTGTATGCAGGTTGGAAAAATGCCTAATCCCAACCAAAATCCAAGATGGGAGCAAGCGTCGACCATCAAATGAAAATAAGGCAGTCATAGTGGTGTTGTGTCAAAATAAAAAGGGCCTATACTAAGAAACCTATTGCCAAACCTTACAACTAATACAAAATGGTCATGGGATGATTTTCAAGAAAAGAAAGAAGTGTTTGCAAATAATATGTCGGGATGCGGTAGCCTGGGACTTCCTTCCGCACGTTTTGAGCACAGGGTAAAATGGGAGCTTGGAGCACAGCACACACTCAAACTTTCCCAGCACAAGTCAACAGTTCCACTTGCAGCTGTCAGGATCGCCGATGGCCAAGTCTTGTTTCCCTTAAAAGTCTCTTGCCTTCGTGGCCCTGATGTATTTAATAACAAAACAAAACTTCCTTTAACAAAATCAAAGTTTGTTTCCCCAGTTCACGTTGGGTGATGCCTTCACCCTGGGTCCTCCTCTTCTGGTCGCCGACCCTTCAAACAGTTCCTATCGATATCAAGGCCTTTGGGGTTTGAGGGTTCCTGGTCCGGAGGGCCTGATAGGTTTACCAGTGGAAATCCCTCTGCCGGGTTCACCTTTTTGAACGCACTGTTTCCTGGGACTTTAGACTTTGCCCCCTTCTCATCAGCATCCCTCTTCCGGGTTCACTCTTGCCAACTTTACAGTCACTTTGGTTTCAATGATTGCAGGATTTACTTCCCTTACTTTCACATGTGGCGGGATTCACTTCCCTTGTTTTCTTTAAAGTCCTTTAGGTCAAAGGTTTTCGATTGTACTGGGATTTTGCTTGACCTCCTTTATGACCACTTTGACCTAACTTGGTGGCTCTCCTACGGCCTTCTGCTATCTGTAGTTTCGCTCAGATGGGGCTTGACCAGAGTTTCTCAGACCAACACCCACGTGGTGTCGGTCCATTTTGCAGATGGACTCCCCTTGACACTTTTACAGTTCTTTGAACTTAGTTCAATTTGCCACTTTGCGACTTTCATTCACCACAGCCTGACTCTTATCGGCTCTCCCCTCGACTCACCAGCTGTGATGAACCGCTTGGCTTTCCTCGTAACTGGAGTCAAGGCCGGTACCAAGGTAACTGGAGTTTCCCTCGCTCCCGCTTATCAGCGTCGACATGCTCTGTGTACCGTTGACATCTGCTGCAGCACACTTGGGCTATTGTCTGCGGTCTTACAATCTCCTCTGCAGAGGTTTCGCAGGTCTTCATCGGAAGGGGCAAGGTCTTGTCTCTCCTTGTCATCCTCTCGATATTCGCTGCCTTTCTCCTCCTCTTGAACTGCCGGGTCTGGTTAGCTGACATGTCATGCGGTCTGCCTTGCTCGTACTATGGTCTCTTGCTCCGCCTTTTATCCACGTGGGGAAGGGAAAGGGCCGTCAGGCGTGTGTGATTCTGATCAATTGCCTGACTTTGCCTGACCCTTGTATTGGGACATGTCAGGCAAACAGCTCTGGTGTTAGTCCGTTCTCTGGTGTGTCGTGCAAAAGGGTTTATATCGGAAGGGGGGGGGCAGTGTTTTTGAACGTCCTACGTGGTAGGACAGGGAAAAGGTGTAGAAAAAAAGGGGATACCGTGTCTTACCCGTTGGTGTCCCACTCCCACTCCTCGAGGACCCTTCATCCAGGTGATCCTCGCTCGCTGGTCCACCCCCAAGAACTGAATCCAATAGCAATAGCGATGGCCGTGTCCTGGCCACCTGGATGACAGCTCCCCAGGGACTAGTCAGGCGCCACCTTCAGGTTTCTCACAGCTCTCGTAGTAGGACTAAAATGTGTACCAATTTGTCACCCTTAGGGTCCTGTAAACCATCCTGTTGCAGAGTAAAGCCTGGGGATTCACTAAACAGCTGCAAATTCCCCAAGTCAAGGATAGATAGTCTTCCTTTTCCAGGAATCCCCTCTTTACCAACACATTTTGATTTTGAGCACTTCCCAGGCACAGCACCTTTTACCCTACTCTTTTTCCCAGGTGCATCTAAAATGGGGTCACAATCTTTTCTTCGTTTTTTCGGTTTATTCCTTCCTTCAACTTTAGAGAAGCCCTGCAGACTCACGGGGCATATCTATTATGCAATGGGATAGCAGGATCAAGAATAACAACTTGCTCATCTATGGGGCTACCCTCCATACCTGATATTGATACATTAACATCAACTTGAATTTTATTATTCTGGAGGTCAAATCAACTAGGTTAATACATCCAGGTTTCTCCTTCAGATAATGAGTATCCTGCTGGGGGATATACTTCAATAATGCTACACAATGTTGCCCCCGCCTGGCCCTCCATTCCCCCGGCTACTATAGCCGGCAAAACAAAATGTCTCCCCCCTTCTTGCCCATCCCTTTTGCCAACTTCAAATGCCTTGAGTGGATCATCAATGTTACCAACTACTCCTTTACTATGTGACTCCCTATTGGGAAAACCCACCTCAACAGTTGCCTTCCCCCCCACAGGACGTACACTAATTTTACAGTTGTCACCCTCTATAAAACAATTATAGGTACAACTAGGGACAGGTTTTGACAAATCATTCTCCAGACCTGCTGCTAGAATCTAGGTGGTCAATATCCTGAATCAAATCCCTAATTTCGGTAATCAGGACATTAACATCCTTGATAGGGCTGAACATTTTGTAGATCTTCCTCTGCCGAGTCTCCAGTGATAAAGATGACATGGCTTTCCTCTTCGACATAGAAACAAGGGATTAAGGCAATATAGCACTGAGAAACAATACCATTCAGTACAATGGGTTGCTTACACTAGGAACAGTTGCTATGCAAGCTGGGGAAATGAGTGTGAAACTGGTGCGGTTGAACAATAGATAAGATATGAGGTGAAGTGCAAAATATGCAAATTATAAACATATACTGGGGCCCTCCTTCCGTAAAGAGGGATATTAGTCCTAAAAATCCTCATTAGTCCATCATAGTCTGTGGTAGTCCTTTAAAAATCCTCGTGTAAAAAAAAAAAAGAAAACCGCTCAATACCAAAAGGTCAAAACATCTTTTGAAAAGTATAAAAATTACTATAAGAGTCACTAATCAGTGCGGAGGACAGAGCATGCCCAACTGATTCAGGTGGCTGCCAGAGTCCAACTCCTCCCCTATTTACCCTCTTGTAAAAGACCCAGTGATTTCCTTGTGGCGCCTTCTTCTTCGACTCTCACAATTAATTAATTGATCAAGGCGAGATCAGACACAAGGACACTGCTGGGTCCCACCCGGACTGCTAGTAACTTCCTTGTCCTTACAAACCAGCAGAGTCCGAGAAGGTCTACAAGTCTGCTCGAATCAACCTCTAGGGCATTGATAGTGCATCCAAGCCTGGGTGCTCTTTCCAATATTGATTCAACGTCCTTCCATGCTGCTAATACACACCCCAGGCATCAGGAATATAAACTTATAATACACACAAAAAGAAGCCATTCCCAAGATAGCAGCACATCTGTGGCACATGCTAACCCAAGCTACAAGCGAGTAGCTGCTAGTTCTGGCAGCAACAGCTGCAGGTTTTATCAGGTGGTGCTCGATAGCTCACTCACCCACACCCTCCCTGGCCGCTGGATGATTCAGCTACACATCATGACACACTGCTCAAGCCACTTCTGATGCCATCCTGAGTTACAGATTTAGCCGATGTTGACCAGCGCTTCAAACAGCATTCTAACAGCAGTGCCCTTTTCCCGCAATAGGTTTTGCTCCAAGGCAAGCCTTCTGGATAATGTATGCACCGCCCTCCTCTTCCTTTCCACCTGGAGGGGTGGGGCTAGCTTCCAGAAAGGAAAAGCAGGGGGAACAGCGTTCTAACCAAAGCACCCTTTTCCTGCATGGGCTTCGATAAGCTAGCTACTGGTATAGCTGACGATCTGCAGGGAGAAAGGTAGACAGCCACAACTAGCTATGATCATCAACATCGTACCTATGACTCAAACTGGCTTTCATAAAGGTTCTGGGACCTTTGTAAATCTATAAACACTGGTAGCCACTATTAAATATTCTTGGTGGGTTTTAAGCCAAACTGTCTGTGTGGTATTCATAGACTTTAGCACTGCTTTCGATACTGTTCAACGTGAGGTTCTATGGTGTGTGAGAAACCTGATGGTATTCTCCCCATCTACTTCCCTGGGATCTTCCATTCAGGTGGCTAGGGAAGGGCCATCGCTTTTGGATCCTGACCCTGGGGGTGGACAAGCGAGGGAGTATCACCTGAGTGGAGGGTCACAGGGGATTGGGAGAATACCCCAGGGTAAAACATGGTATTCCTTCTTTCCTAATTGTACACCAACCCACTCTGCCTCAGCCTGGATGGGGCATTTCCACTAAGTACTGGGACGACGAAGAGGCAATTGGGAGAAATAATCATTACACGAACAAACAGCATTGGGCTACGAAGTGAGGCCTGCTATCTAACACCTTTGAACTGTCCCACTAATAGTCAGGCAAGGTCAGGCACTTTCCCCCAACTGTGCACACCTGACTCCAATTGACTGTCTCCTGCAATATAAAAGGGGTATTCTGCCAGAATTGGAGAGCGAGCTGAGGATGCTGACTGGACCAGAGGAGCCAAGGAGCAGGGAGCTGCAGGAAGAGAAGCCTGGAGGATCCAGAGAAGGATGGCGTGCCGAGACACTGGCCCGGTGTTTGTAAGGGGCTGCAGCGTGGCTAGGGATCCGTGTCTCCAGGGAGCCGGAGTGAATCCGCCTGTATCCTGCTGGCGATGTTCAGGGAAATGTTTGTTCCCTTGGGACGTGTGTCAGTCCTAAGGGTATCTGAGGGACAGGTGGTGACCCCTGACCTCAACACAAACCCATTTCAACTGCTCGCCGGTGCCGCGCTACTGTTGCTGAGTTTAATGAGACAGAAAAAAACTCAGTAATGTGCTGGTGGCTGGAGCGGCAGCAGGAGCGTTGTCGAAAAAAGAGCTGGGGTGAACGAAAGTGGAACGGAAGCAAGCGAGTGTGGTGAAAGAAAGCAAAGCAAAGCAAGAGAAAGGTAAAAGCAAAGAGAAGCAAGCGAAAGCTGGAAAGCGGTGAAAGAAAGCAAAGCGGAATGACAGAAAAGGTGGGCTAGAGGCGCGGAAGTAATGAAAGATAACAAAGTGGGTTGGCGGCATGGAAACAGCCAAGAGTGAATGCGAGAGTGACCCACAAGTAAGTGGAGGGGTGCAAGCGACCCGAAACCAAGAGAGACAGTGAGAAGGAAAACAGACAGTCAAGAGAGGGTGCAAGCGACCCGAAAGAAATGCAGAGAGTGCAAGAGGCACGTTAAAGGGCAAATGAGGGTGCAAGAGAGCACAGTGAGAAACTGAAGCCAAGAGAGACAACAAAGAGACAGTGAGAAGGAAAACACAGTCATGAGAGGCTGCAAGCAACCCGAAAGTGAAAAAGAGGGTGCAAGCAACCCAAAAGAAATACAGAGTGCAAGAGGCATGTTAAAGGGCAAATGAAGGTGCAAGAGAGCACAGTGAGAAACTGAAGGTGCAAGAGAGCACAGTAAAAAGTAAAGGGAAGTGGGAAAGAGGCACCGAAAGGTGGAAAGAAAGTGCACGTGTGCACAACAGAAAAAGGCGGTGTGCAGGAAGCACAGTGAAGTGGAAAATGACAGAGTGAAAGAGGCACAGAAGGGGAAAAGGTGGCATAGAATAAGGAGAGGAGTTAGAGGTCAGAGTGGTCGTGCCTGGGAGGAGCAAAGTACCCAGCGTTCTCCAAAGTCTCTGGTACTGAACTGTACAGTAAAAGGTACATCCTGATAAGCTAAGAGGAAGACAAGCACACAAGCACAGAAAAGAAGGAGCGGGTTGAGAGATCAGAGAGGTCATGCATGGGAGGAGCAAAGAGCCTGGCGTTCTCAAAAGTCTCTGATACTTACCCGATGATAGAACTGTACATTGAACGGTACATCCAGACAAGAAGAACTTTTTGTTTGTTTGTTGAACTTCATAAAGAGGGGCCTAGGCTTGGGGAAGGCAAGCCTGAGAGGCCTAACCATAACTGTGTCTTTTTGTTTGGAACTGGAAGGATCAAAGCTTGCGGAAGCGAATCCCTAGAGACCCTGAGACATTGTGAACTGTATTAACTTACGTCAAGAGCCCTGTATAGAAGGTTCCAAGGGCAAACCTTTTGAGTTGAACTATTTGGAACTGGCAGAACTACACCTATTGGTAAGACTACTTGAAACCAGCTGTGGTTTACATTTCCTATTTTTTGAGTCACCATTTATCCTTTAAGAAAATCCCCTATCACATTTGGCTTAAGAGTGAGGTGTAGGGAAGGCATGGTATCACAAGTATGACACTGACACAATGGATAACATTTGTAAAACCTTTATTGAAAATGTTGGGGTATGAGAAACTCCTATGTTGCCCTATAACTAAGTTGGGAGTACTCTCAACCATCTAATGATAAACAGAACAGTCCTAGTGGAGTCTTTCAAATCAAAATGGCCTATGATAACAAAAACCTAATACTTGCCCTGTCTCTCGTACAAAAAATGTAAAAAGGAGAAATGTCTGCAAAGGAAAAATCAGTGGTCAAAACAATAAAGGTAGTTGAACCAGCTCTCCTCACGTTAAACCTCACAGAGTAAGGCTGTCCTTGTGGGCAGGATGACACTCTCTGGCTCGGTTTCTAACAACTCTAAGCAGTTCCAAACCATGGATTGAGACCCGTCTGGTCTTCCACGTTAAGCTCTCTTTCTTGACTTTCAAAATTGAATTCCAATGTAAAGTTCACAAAGGTCCCCCTCTGTCGGGCTCAAACCTTACAGCACTCAGTTCACGTAGGTCCCCCTCTGTCGGGCTCAGACCTCTCACATCACAGTTCAACACATGTTTGCCGGGGGTTCCCTTCCCCAAGCTTATTGTACTTCGGGTCTCCCTCAATCAGGCTCGGACCCCTTGAGGATGTCGAAGACTTTCGAATGTGCGTGGCTCTCTTTACAGACCACCGTAGGACCACTTTGACTCAAAGTTCAAGGTTTACTATTGCTTAATTCACTTTTGCTGTTTGTTTGCTTCATAGCATCACACAATATACCTTTCACAGAGACTTTTGAATGGGCTACTTCCTTTCACCGGACCACTCCGTTACTTAGTATTGCTGATCACACAGCTGCCTTTTATTTCAAAGCTCATTCACAGGTCTGCCTTTCTTTGCAACCCATCCACACGCGTGCAGCCTTCACTTGCTACTTCACCTGTTTAACACACACCAATCTCTCAGGTCGCTTGCAAACTCACCGGCTGTGTGCGCTTCTTTCTTGTTTTGCCATTTCCAATTCACGAGTCAAGCTTAGTATCACAGGTTTGGCCTCGCTTCCCTAACTCTGCCGTTCACCCGGGAGGGTCGATGGCTTCCTTGAAACACAATGCAATCTTCACTTGTGGGATCTGGCCTTCTCCACATGTCTTTGGCGGCATGTCAGTGGCAAAGACCTCCAGTAGGGAACCCCTGGGGGTTTTTGGCCCACTGCTCTCAGCTCTTGGTCTGTTGCTCTGCTCCAGTAGCTGTGCCTTTGTCTCAGATGTTATGATCATACTCGTGTTCCGCCTTGCTCAGAGTATGTCTTTAGGTGTTGGCTTTCATTTGTGTGAGGAGAGCAGGTCCAGTACACTGGGGGAAAGTAAGGGTAGCCGGTTCCTCCAAGACCACAGATTTCTTTTCCCTTGAGGAAAATGGAATGTGAAATGCCTCAAACCCAAAATGTTTTCATTTCCACTTTGGATAATATCACTATTACATCTGTGAGATAGCTTCATTTGTGAGGACCTACTAGCCCCCTCACCATCAAGTTCCACAGGAGCTAGGCTAAGTCCCTAATGGGAAGGGGTGGACGTTTCTGCCAGATACTACCCTTCTGTGTACAGAAAACAATTACTATCTTCCCCCAAAACCACCCCTCAATGGTTCCCAAGGAAAAGAACACCCTGAAGTTAGTGAGTCTGATGTAGCCACTATAAGAAAAGGGGATGATAATCGTTCTTCCTCTCTAACATCCTAACATGACGGGATTTCCTGCTATTCATGCAGTGAACTGAAGAGAACCCGGTCATCCTACCCTCCCTTGAGGATAACACCCTAACCCCTAGTAAAGATATGGGAGAAAAGTAATCCTCTAGGGCTTCCTCTCCTACAAAACAGGAATTGGCTCCCTTGCAGAAAAACTGTGAATACCACTCCCGAGTTAATCTGTTTCCTTCTTTAGACAACAGCCCTGGAGAGATTCAGAATAGGGACATCCTTGTCAGGGTATGTTCTTCCCTTAAAGATTATCCCAAGAATTACAACCCCTATTTATTGTCATCTATAAAGGTGGAGGCTTTAAGATATGAAGATATAGATAAAACGGCAATTACATCTTCCCTGCTGTGAGAGGATCACCTGGGTGAGGGGTCTTCGGGCAGTGGAACACCAGATGGCGAGACGCGGCAGCCCTCCCCCTGTAACACCTTTACTCCATCCTACCAGGTAGGATACGTGGGAACTGTAACCCCCCGGTTCCTTTCTCAGACACTTTCACATGGACAGCCTGTTCTAGAAGAAAACAGACTCATACCCGAGCAGAATACCTGACATGTCCCGCTACTATGGTCAGGCGAAGTCAGGCAATTACTGACAATCACTCACACCTGGCTGCCATTAAACGTCCCCACGCGGATAAAAGGCAGAGCATGAGAGCACACTCTGAGCGAGACAAAGTACACAAAGGAACAGCAGTTTCGAGTCTGCAGCTGAACAAGGGTAGAAATACGGCAAACCAAGAAGGGTTCGCAAAGGAGGGAAATACCCTTGACCTTTTGGGCATGAAACGGTTACTTCCAAGAAACCTTTGAGAAAGCATAAGGCCAGGAAACCAGACTGAAGAATCTTGCATTGTTTGTCAGAGATACCAGAGACTCTCCCGCGTAACCGAGCAAGACGGGGAGGAGCAGCAACCGCGGTGGTATTGTCCTTGGCTCCAAGGTCACAGAAGCGCCAAAGAGATCAACAAAGCCGGTGAGTTGGGGAGACTGATGGGAGACTGATGCAAGACCGGTCTGTGTTGAAGTCAAGGTTGCAAGTGGCAACATTGTATAACGAGCGCTGAAACGAACATTGTTAAACACATGGGATGAAAGACGCGAGTAAAGCTAAACCGCTGATGAATGTTTGAACTTGAGAAGGAAATATACAATACCATTAACAGAGTGTTTTGGCAACGGGAATGTGCTCAATCAAAGGTCTTTGTAAGGTATCTGTCATGCTGCGCCCTTGGAAGTGTTGGTAGAGGTGGAAGTACACGTAACATGGTGTCTTGTGTTGTATTTTGATGGTCTAGTATTCTACCAAGATGGCTGCTGCAAGTTTATCTGTGGGCGGAGACTTGGCTTCCCTGCGTTGCATCCGTCTTCTCGTATTACGCTGCTGCACCTCTGTTTGCAGCAGTTCTAGCGTTCTATTGTTGCTACATTGTACTCCGTTTTGCCGGTTCTCTGCCTGTCCTGCTTTTTTCTTACTTTTTCACTAGTGGAGTTTCTTTCTGTTACAGCTTGTTTTGCCTCTTACTGGTGTTGGGTAAGTACCGTTCCACCTATTGTCTATGTTTCTCCCACACGTTTGTTGGTCCCTTGGGGTTTTCTTTCGTTACCTCTTTGCGGCTTTGATTGGCCACTCTCGGCGCATTCTGCCATTGTAGTTCCATTTCGGCTGCCCGCAACCGACTCTACATCTCTCTCTCTTTTTTCCTGCCCGTCAGTCGGCCTCTTGGCGGTTTTCTTCTAGCTGCTTTCAGCCGTCTTGATTCCTTTTCAGGTGACAACCGCTCCCTTGCGGTTCCTTTCAGGCTGCTTGCAGCTGTTTCTCTCTACCCTCGCAGTTTTCCTTTAATCTGCTACCTCTATTTACCGTTCCCTAACAGACTTTGTTTGGCTGCTCTCAACCAGTCTTCTATTCCTTTACGAGAATCTTGCTGTATCTTCTGCCAGTGTACCGCTGCATCCGCGGGTAACAGTCGGCACCCTTAGCCTGTTTGAACTTGTCACAGGCTGTACTCCAGTTAGCCTCGTGAAAATTGTTATTTACTTGAGTTTCCCTAAGGTGGATTTCTTGCAACGCCACTTCCTGGATGTTCAAGATCCTCTTTGGGAATAAGAAGGGACACTTCCTACAACTGGGGTTTAAGGAATACACAAGAGCCATGGAACCCTCAACCTATCAAGAAATTATCTTCAGCTACCAGAGAAGGCAGTTCTTTCCAAGCTTTATCTACATTGAGAATCAGACATCTTCGTCTTCAGGGTTTTTTATGCCATGGAGGCTTTTTCTCTGACTTCTGGGGCTTGCTCCTCAGGGTTCCCCTAAACCTGGGTGACTTGTCAGGCCATGGTGGCCTCCGAGGGCACTCGCCCTTACCTTAATCAGAAGAAGGAAAAGAAGGTCAAGGAACCGAGGAAACCACGCAGAAAGAGAGAATCTGAAGTCAAAGAGAGCTCTGTTGAAGACACAGGTGAGGAGGAGGACCGGGAGGGTTCACCTGGGCTTGACAGCATACAACGGCAAACAAATTCAATGGCCTCCCTAGAACAATACCAAGAACTATGCAATGTCATTTAGGGGCTGACTGTAGAGGTACAGAGCCTGCGTGCAGAGAACGTAGCACTCCGTCATCAGGCTGTGACCAGAGATGAAAGCAGAGGGGGATCTACTGCCCATGACATTTCCATATGGCAAGTTTGAAGGCAATCCAAAGCAGTTGAGAGAGTTCCTTGATGCCTGCTCGATATATTTCGCCTTTCAACACAAGACCTATGAAACAGGCAGAGCCAGAGTAGGTTTTTTGGTTTCTAATCTAATCAGAAGCACTCTGGCTTGGGCTACACCCTTAGTCACAAACTCTGAACCCTCCGTGAATTACTTTGATCTGTTTGTACAGAATTTCAAGACGTATTTTGAACGTCAGTATTCATTTTATGAAGCAATGCTGGACATACGACAAGGTACTCAAGATGTGCAATCATATTTAACTTGCTTCCAACACCTTTCTCTAGACGTAGGTTGGCCGGATTCTGCCCAACAGACTATATTTCGTAGAGGGCTCCACAAAGAGATAAAGGATGAGCTAGCGCAGATAGCGAGACCAAACACGTTCCAAGAGCTCGTTACATTAGCCCTGCTGATAGAGTACAGACTGTCCGAGAGACGCTATGAGAGAAGGAGAGGTTGTAGTCTCCCTCCCTTACTGAACTTACCTCCTGCTCCCAAGGAGAAGGGCACGACAGACGAACCAATGCAGATCGGAGCTACAAGAGGGCCATTGACACCTAAAGAGTGGAAGAGATGCCATGAGATGAACTTATGTATGTATTGCGGGTCTTCAAAACATATCCTGAGAAATTGCCCAGAGGTGCTCCAAGACGTCAAGGAAACTCGTTGCCCTGGTCCTATGCAGGGGAGTTAACGAGGAAGGCGATTCAAGCTCCTGCAACAGTACCGAGCCAATAAATGAGGAAGACAACCGACTGATGGGTTTTCCGATTACCTTCACGATCCCTACGGTCCCACTTTAGAAGTCCTCACCATGCTAGATTGTGGAGCAGTATAGAACTTCATAGATGTGACCTGGGCAGAAGAGAACCACATCCCGCTGCAAGAAAAGAGAAGACCTATTCCGGTACAAGGAGTAGACAGCAAACCTTTGTCTTTTGGGCCCATAGTAATGGAGTCCAACCTTGTCCAAGTGCTGATGGGGAATCACATTGAAACCCTCACCTTTGATGTCATCAGAGCAGCCCATTTTCCGGTTATACTAGGTAGACCGTGGTTGCGTCTAAATAACCCTCTGATTGACTGGGGGGCCAACAAATTGAGATTTGATGCCACCTATTGCAGTGAACATAACATCAGGGAACAGAATACCGAGGCCAAGTTGGGTAGTCTGGTGTCCTTACCCCAGCCTACTGTATCTTCAGTGCCAGTGTTCTACCAAGCCTTTGCAGAGGTTTTCAAGGACAGGATCCCATGACTGCTTCCCCCACATCGACCAGAGGACTGCAGTATCGATCTTAAGAGTGACGCCCATATACCTTTTGGCAGAATGTATCCCCTTTCGCTAGAAAGTGCTGAAAGAGTATCTTGACGCTAATATGAAGAATGGATTAAGGAGTCCAAATCCTCAGGGGGAGCATCTCTTTTTTTATTTCCAAAAAGGGGTCCTCAGAGCTACGTCCCTGTATAGATTACAGGGGTCTTAATCAGAATACCAGGTCATGCCCTTTGGTCTGGTCAATGCCCCAGCGGTGTTCCATAGGTCCGTGGACAAGATCTTTGCAGATTTACTCTATGCCTCAGTTGTAGTCTATTTAGACGATATCCACGTGTTTTCCCCCACCTTGGAAGTACATCGCAGACACGTAATGGAAGTACTCCGTCTGTAGGACAATCAACTGTATGCCAAACCAGAGAAATGTGTGTTTGAATCTACAGAGGTGTCCTATCTGGGATTCATACTGTCCAATGAAGGGGTGAGAATGGATCCAGAAAAGGTCAAGGCTATTTTACGCTGGCCAGAACCTACCACAGTTAAAGATATCCAAAGGTTTCTAGGACTAGCACATTTTTATTGTCGCTTTATCTACAATTTTTCTGAGGTAGTATTACCGATTACCTCTCTTTTGAAGAAGGGTGTGACATTTGAATGGAAGGCAGAAGCACAGGACGCATTCTATAAACGCAAGACATTGTTTGCCTCTGCACCCATCCAAATCCAACCAGACCAGACTCAACCGTTCATACTCGAAGCAGATGCCTCAGGTGGAGCCTTGGGAGCTGTCCTCTTACAGATGAACCCAGATCACCTTGAACATCCTGTGGCATACTTCTTTAGGACTCTCACCTCTAGTGAGAGGAACTATTCTGTCCTGGAGAAGAAGTTGTTAGAGATACGACAAGCCTGCGAAGAGTGGAGGCATCTGCTACAAGGAGGGGTTAATCCATTCATCGTGCATACCGACCACCGCAACTTAAAAGTACTCCAGCAGATGGAGTGCAAGAACTCGAGGCAAGCCTGATGGGCATATTACTTCTCCCACTTTGATTTTGTTATTACCTACATACCTGGATCACAAAATCTAGTTGCTGATGCCTTGTCTCGCAGTTGGGGTGAGGATACAGGAACATATCAAGGAGGTGAAAGACTGCTTCCAGGAAAGAAGTTTTTATCCACGATCAATACCTCCTTGCAGGAGGTTCAGGCCAGTACCAGAAACAACAGAGAAGTAGACCTCCAACATTTCAACCTCAACGAGAAGGAAGGTTTGCTGTTCCATAGGCAAGCACTCTTTCTTCCGACAGAGTCCCTACAAGCACAGGCATTAAAGTGATGTCACGACCTTCCCTTAGAAAGTCATAAGGGCCAGAAGGGTACTTTGGAACTCATCTCAAGAAATTTGTGCTGGCCTTCGATGTGTCAAGATGTCAGAACCTATGTCGCTTCCTGTCCCACTTGTGCGGCTAATAAGACATCAAGACTCAAACTCCTTGGTCTTCTACAACAAGAAAACTTACCTTCTAGACCTTGGGAACATGTCTCATTGAACTTCATTGTAGATGTACCCCTCTCTAAAGAGAAGTCTGCCATACTCGTTACCATAGATACTTATAGTAAGTTGGCTCACTTTCCGGCTCTAGCTGGTACTTCCTCTGCTTCTGAGACCGCAACCATATTCCTCAAAGACTTTGTGTGGTTACATGGAATCCCGCAGACCATAGTGACGGATCGCAGTACCCAATTTACTTAAAAGTTTTGGGTCTTCTTATGTGAACAGCTGGGGGTCCAACGGGCTCTGTCTTCGGGTTATCACCCGCAGTCGAATGGCCAGACTGAATGCTTGAACACCACCCTCGAGCAATATCTACACTGCTTCTGCAACAGGGAACAGGATAACTGGGTTGACTTAATCTCCTTGGGAGAATTTGCCTATAACAACGCTCATCACACAGCCATCAACATGAGTCCATTCAAATGTACTTATGGTACCATCATCAACATCTACCATGGCTGGATTCTCCCTGTCCAGATCACCCGCGGTGGATAGCTATCTGACTAATCTCAGTCAGGTAAACAAGGATGCCCTCAAGTCTCTGGAAGAAAGCCGCAAAGGATATAAGAAGTACGCAGATCTTCGAAGGGGACCTAACCCGGAGTAGAAGTTAGGAACACAGGTCTGGTTATCCACCATGTTCCTGCCACGCTGGACACATCTAGGAAAGTTTTCCCCTGTTACATAGGCCCATTCAAGATCCTATCCAGGATCAATTCGGTGGCCTTTAAACTACAACTGCCACGCAGTCTCAGAAGAGTGCACCCTGTCTTCCATTCATCTCTTTTCAAGGCACATGTTGAAGACCCCTTCAAACAGACTTTCCAAAGACACATCACCTCAGAAACCGAAGAACCAAAAGAATGAGGTGGCACTTTTGGTGGACTTCAGATATAGAAGGGGAGTTCTGCAATATCTGGTCCATTGGAAAGGCTTCCCCAGTGCTGAGAGAACATGGAAACCAAGATCGCATATACATGCTCCCAGATTGGGTCAACGGTTTCACCAGTTGTATCTGGGTAAGCCGGGAGGAAGTCCGAATAGGAGGGGGCATACTGTCATGCTGCGCCCTTGGAAGTGTTGGCAGAGGTGGAAGTACACGTAACATGGTGTCTTTTGTTGCCATTTTGATAGCCTAGTGTTCTACCAAGATGGCTGCTGCCATTTTATCTGTGGGCGGAGACTTGGCTTCCCTGCATTGTATCCGTCTCCTGGTATTACGCTGCCGGACCTCTGTTCACAGCAGTTCTAGCGTTCTATTGTTGCTACCATGTACTCTGTTTTCCGGTACTCTGGCGGTCCTGCTTTTTCTTACTTTTTCACACGTGGAGTTTCTTTCTGTTATGGCGTGTTTCCCGTCTTACTGGTGTTGGGTAAGTACCGCTCCACCCATTGTCTACTTTTCTCCCACAAGTTTGTTTGTCCATTGGGGATTTCTTTCATTGCCTCTTTACGGCTTTGATTGCCCACTCTCGGCGCATTATATTCTGCCCTTGTAGTTCTATTTCGGCCGCCGTCAACAAACTATAACTCTCTCTCTTTTCCTCTTCGACAGCTTCTGCCTGTCAGTCCGCCTCTTGGTGGTTTTCTTCTAGCTGCGTTTAGCCCTCTCCATTCCTTTTCAGCTGACAACCGCTCCCCTGCGGCTCCGTCAGGCTGCTTGCAGCCCGGTTCTCTCCGCCCTCACAGTTTTCCTGTAATCTGCTACCTCTGTTCACCGTTCCCTAACGGTCTTTCTTTGGCTTCTCTCAACCGGTCTTCTATTCCTTTACAAGAATCTTGCTGTACCTTCTGCCGGTTTACCCGTGCATCCGCGTGTAACAGTCAGTGCCTGCAGCCTGTTTGAACTTGTCACAGGCTGTCCTCCAGTTAGCCTCGTGAAGATTGTTATTTACTGGAGTCTCCCTAAGCTGGTTTTCTTGCCATGCCACTTCCTGGATGTTCAAGATCCTTTTTCGGAATAAGAAGGAACACTTAATACAACTGGGGTTTAAGGAATACACAAGAGCCACGGAACCCCCAACCTATCAAGACATTATCTTCAGCCACCAGAGAAGGCAGTTCTTTCCAAGCTTTATCTACATTGAGAATCAGACATCTTCGTCTTCAGGGGTTTTTGTGCCAGGGAGGCTTTTTCCATGACTTCTGGGGGCTTGCTCCTCAGGGTCCCCCTAGTGCTGTGACTTGTGAGGCCACGGTGGCTTCTGAGGGAGCTCACCCTTACCTTCATCAGAAGAATGCAAACAAGGGGGTCCTGGGAGACTTTCTGCCAGACATGAGGCCCGGTTACAAGAGCCTTACCCAGAGTCTTTAGCTCACTGTCTTTCACAGAGAAGAAATATCCCAAACATATCAGTCTTTGTCCTTCCCTGCGGCAGTCCAGCACCGAAATGATAGACAATTCTCCTCTGAACAAGAGTACCAACAGTAACCCCAGACACGTGTTTCGGTCTGGTTGAACCTCATCAGTAGGGTGTTGCTCCCATCCTTAGATTTAAGTTAGATAGGCATTCAACCAACCCACTGAAGTTCAATGAACACCCTTGAACTGGGATCACTTCTGTCTGTCTTCACTGTTTGTTACCATGCCTTCCTTACATGTGGTGTAAGGAGTGGGATGTGGGGGACCCTAACATTCCAGAAACGTAGTCACTGAGCCTCAGATCCCTCTACCACCACGAAAGAATCCATAGGCTTTGACATTTTAATAGCAGACACTAGTATTCCTCCAGGGAAAAGAGGGATGGTTCCCACAGACTTAGTCCTAATACCCCCTGAGGGTTGTTATATAAGACTGACCCCAAAATCTGGCCTAACCTGGACGTTTGGTCTGAATGTCCTAGCAGGCATCATTGATCCCAACTTCCAGGGAGACGTAAAGGTTCTCCTACAGAATAATGGCAAAACTCCATTTGAAATATGTTGTGGGGACAACATTGCACAGGGAATTCTTGAGAAGGCTCTATTTCTATATTTGGAGGAAGAGAGTGAACCAGAGGAAACAGAGAGGTAACTTAGACTTTGGAGAGGCTGAGGTAAACCACCCATCACTGAGGCAAGGAGGGAAGAAGAACCTACCATCCTTCATGATTTAGCATTCGCCAGCGAAATGATCCAGCACTCGCAGAGGCTTTCGTGCACATGATTCCTGAGCGAGAAGGACAAGAAAAGGGGAGCCCTTTTTTCTTCCTGAAACAGGGATTACTGTTTAGAAAGGAAACCTCCAGAGGAGGCCTAAGTAAAGTTCAATTAGTAATCCCCAAAACCCATCGTAACATCGTGTTAGAGATTGCACATTCTCATTTGACAGGGGGACATATAGGACAATCTAAGACCTAAGTTCACATCAGTGGGAAATCCTACTGGCCTGGTATCCATGGGGACATAAAGGACTTCATCCAGACATGTGAAATATGCCAGAAGACCAGTGCACATATTCCCTTACCTGCCTCTCTAAACTCCTTAACAATCAAAGAAGTCCCTTTCTCCCGAATTGGGATGGATATCATTTGGGCATTGGAAACCTCTAGACTGAGTAATAAATATGTCCTCGTAATTGTTGATTACTCTATCAGATACCCGGAGGTGTTCCCCATGCAGAACAATACAACCCAAAATTTCTTAAAACATCTTCTACTATTCTTTTCTAGGGTTGGTTTCCCCAGAGAAATTCTAACGGATCAGGAATCCAATTTTATGAGCAAATGGATGAGTGAAGTCAAGGAATGACTACATATCTCCACCTTAAGAACCTCAGTTTACCACCCTCAAACGGACGGATTGGTCGAGAGATTTAATAAAACCATTAAGGTGATTTTGCAAAAATTGGTAGATCTGGATGGAAAGAACTGAGATAGCATCATCCCTTGGGCCGTATTTGCAGTAAGAAAGACCCCTTAGGCATCCACCGGTTTCTCTCCTTTTGAACTACTTCATGGTAGAGAACCAAGAGAGGTCTTAAACATGCTGCGGGAGACCTGGGAAGAAAGCAAAGAGGTACCTATTCCCCTTTCACAAACGGCTACCCAATTACGAGAGCATATGAACCTTGTTCAAAATCTAGTCTCCACTCACATGGAAAAAGCTCAAGCCCAACAGAAGTCCACCTATGACAAGAAAGTACATTTAAGAACCTTTTCAGTAGGACAAAAGGTATTAGTCCTCTTACCTACCTCTGAAAATAAACTTGTCTCAAAGTGGCATGGTCCATATGAGGTACTAGAGTAAACAGGGACCTCTACCTATAAAATAGCTCAACCTGATAAAAAGTGAAAGACCCACCCTTTACCATGTAAACCTCTTAAAGGAGTGGAAAGAAAATCCTTCCGCTGCCTCAACCTCGATATTGTCTTGCTTAGTACCAGAGGAGATAGACAATTATGAACTTATTCCCCAAGAACTATCCAGACAGAAGCAAGAAGGTTTAAATAACCTGGCATAGCATTCCCTGATGTATTCTGCAAAAAAACAGGGAGAGTACATGGTACTTACCATTATATCAGAACACCAAAGGGAAAGGTGGTCCATTTAAAACCCTACAGACTCCCAGAAGCCTGAAAACAAATAGTGGTACAGGAAGTGAAAGTAATGCTGAAGGCAAATATTATCGAGCCTTCTTCCAGCCCATGGTTCTCCCCTATTGTATTGGTAACTAAACATGATCATTCTTGGACGTTTTGCATATACTTGAGGCAGGTTAATGCCATCTCCACCTTCGATGCCTATCCTATGCCGCGCAAGGATGAGTTAATAGATAAACCCAGAAGTGCCACCTTTCTATCGACACTAGACTTAACCAAAAGATATTGGAAGGTCCCGTACCTGGACCTGATAAGGAAAAAACAGCTTTCCTGATGCCCCTGGGACTGTTCCAGTTTAAAGTCCTCCCTTTTAGCCTGCATGGGGCCCAGCCACTTTTCCAACAGTTTATGGACAGGATATTACAGCCCTACTCTAATTTCTGTGGGGCTTATATTGACGACAGTCATTTACTGTAAGACTTGGGAAGACCATTTTTTTCATCTCTTTACTATTATGAGAACCCTTAGAAAAGCCGGTTTAACTGCCAATCCATCCAAATGTACGCTGGCCCAATCAGCCGTGAAATACTGTGGCTTCTTTTTAAGGAATGTGAGTGTCTCCAGCCCCAATGAGAAAAAGTCAAAGCCGTCCTAGATACCCCCACACCTAAGACTAAGAGAGACCTCAGGGCGTTCCTGGGATTGATTGGTTATTACCATAGGTTTATCCCTAATTTCTATGATAAAAGAGCTAGCTTAACCAACAAATTAAAGAATGTTGAACCCCAGAAGATTCATTGGCCTGATGAGAATGATATATGTTACAACAACTTAAAACAAACCTTGTGCTAGAGCCCAATCCTAAAGGTGGTAGACTTTTCAAAGGAGTTTGTGTTACAAACTGATGCCTCTCTGACAGGGTCAGGAACAGTCTTATCGCAAATTTGTGATGGATTAGAACACCCTATCCTACTCACTAGTCGAAAACTCTTCCCACGTGAAAAGAACTACTCCGTATTGGAGTTAGAGGCCCTTGCCATCAAATGGGCAATCGCCCACCTAAAATACTATCTTTTAGGGAGGAAGTTCACCCTTGCTACAGACCACTCACCTTTAGTATGGATAAGCCAACGAAAAGATTCTAACCCTCGAGTCATGCGATGGTTCTTAGACCTGCAACCCTACTGTTTTACTGTGGAACACCGAAAAGGCAAAGACTAGGAAAACGTTGCTTTTCCTTTTTTTTCTTTTTCTTTTCCAGTTTCCCTGTGATACAGATGCGGCTACATTGCATAGGGCAAGGGTATGTGAGAAACCAGAAGGTTTTCCAGACCCTATGAGTGGACCAGTGTCAGAAGATCATCTGGGTGAGGGGTTTTCGGGGGGGTGGAACAACAGATGGTGAGATGCAGTATCCCTCCCCCTTAAAACCTTTACCCCATCCTACCAGGTAGGATATGTGGCACCTTTACCCCCATTCCCTTCTCAAACACTTTCACACAGACAGTCCATTCTGGGAGAAAACAGACTCAAACCCGAGCAGTGTACTTGACATGTCCCGCTACTAAGGCCAGACTTAGTCAGGCAATTACTGACAATCACTCACACCTAACTTCCATTAAACTTCCCCACACAGATAAAAGGCAGAGCATGAGAGCACACTCTGAGCGAGGCAAAGCACACAAAGGAACAGCAAAAAAATGAATCTTTCCACTGTACCTGTTCTTGAAAGCTTGGAAAACAGTGAATTTAGAACTGCAAACATTTTGTTCCTAGCTCTAAACACAGGCTTCTTTGTACATCATTTTATTGGCATTTTCTGAAACAACACAAAATGTGGTCACTTTATTTGTTATTTTGTAACACCACCCCTCCACCCACTATCCTCTACAGCAAACTAGGAATCCTTGGTCGCGTTATGATCGCCTATATGCGGGAAGAAAAGAATGCAAATTTGGCGAACATTTGGCCAGGATATCACATCACTTGTAACAAAAAATGTACAAAGGATTGAATGCTGACATACCAAAATTTCCAAAAAAGGCCCCAGCACTGTGAGGGAAACCCCTCAGCAGTTCAGGGGTTAAATTAGCAATAATTATAAACATTTATAAAACTTTAAAACATATGTCCTTTTTGATTTTATAATTATTATATTGCCTTAAACAAGTTGGTCATGGAACATGACAGTGGCTAAGTAAACATGCAATGCACAGTGTACCAATGCACCTTTAATTTAAGAATCCTCCAAAAACATGAATTCTAGGCTGGAGTGCAATACCTCTCAGGCCCCAACTTTTTTACAGCAAAAGTATGACAAAATGTTATACTTGGTGTTGCATTCTACATACAATTGATATGATAGTGACAAGATGGGAGGTTGCATTGTCCTTAACTGCAGCAATTTGCACCTTGTGATCTTGGACGCACAATATATTCTGAACTTTTATGTGCACGAGAAAGAAGGCAAGCAGCACTGGTAGGTTGATGGAGTCGCTGAGGTGCAGACTTGTGGTGCTTTCGTTAAGATGCCACCTGATGTTGCAAGGCTGAGATCCCAAATGCCCTCCAGAGTTAATGCCAATGAAAAAAATTGTGTCCAAGGAATGTCACTGGTGTGATCCCTTACCTTTCTATACTGTGCCCCCAGATGAAAGGGGCGATCAGGAGTTGGGCAGAGCGGTAAACATGCGGCAGTAATGCTATTACCACCACATTACCACTCCTCCCAATCCCGATTTTGGGCGGTACGTGAGAGGTTTACCTCCAGCTTTTTGCTGGAGGTAAAAACCTCCCCTTTCGGGCCCATTTTCGGCGCTATTAGCATGAAACTAATTGCACCAGTGCTAATAGCGCTGAGAAAGCCCCATTGGAATGGGGAATTACGGCCACACGACAACTCAAGATCCGGCGCAAATTATGCCAGACTGAGTTGCGGTCACACTAATAGAGTTGGGCAGTATCCCGGCGCATTTACTGCCGGGATACCACCCAACTCGTGATGATGCCCAAAGTCACTCTTTAATTGGTTAATATGAACATCCTATACTTATAGCGCTCCAAGGTATAAAATAAGTAGTGTCGCATAGCAATTTGCTATGCAATTCTGTTGGTTTTCTAATCAAATAAAACTTGTATAGCAAAGTTAGCTATTTAAATTACCCTCTTCAATGAAAGCACAGCTCGCCATGCATGCTTCTCTTGCCCTCAGTGCACTCTTCGCCCTGTTTTCTCTGTTCACTCCAAGTGCCATGGGCGTAATTTTAGGGGGCGCGGGGGGTGTTTGTCCCCCCAAACTTTCATGGCACACGATTTTGTCCCCATTCATTTGGCTGGGGCACTTTTTTTTCAGATGTCATGTCCCGCCCAACATTTTCAGCAAAGTTACTCCACTGCCAAGTGCTTATGGAGAGAAAGTGCAGCAGTAATCATCTCCTCCACTCTTAAGCCACTCTTAAGTGCCAAAGGTATGTGTGGGAGTGCTAGGCAAGAATTTCTTTTTCAAATAATTGCAAACCAGAAGTAATCGGGATGATACTTGTATTAAGCGTTCTATATCCTGTTTAGCAAAGACCAGTATGTGTCAACTTTATATCTTTTAAAAAGACAGTCATGCAATTCCATTCCTAAAATGTAAGTTGTTACATAATGCATAATTACAGTATTGATACTGTAAAACACTGCATCATCTCCATGCTTTACAGTGAAGTTTAGGTTAGCATATCTGAATTTCATAGTGTCAACTGTATTTCATTGTGTTGGGTAAGATGCATCATGTTGACTAGTGAACTTTTGAAAATGTACATGATCAAATGCTTTTGATGGTATACCTAGTTCTCTAACTTGCAGGTTGCATTCATCTTGCAACGGGTGCTCAACCCATGCCCGAACCCATACTCCTTGGCATCACCCTGTTGCTATATACCAGTTACCATGAAAGTGAGATGACCACAAACTACAATATTCCACCTAGTTTGGCCAGTTCTCTGTCTGCTTCGCAATCCACTCTTCGTCTCTTTCTTTCCTCTTACACAATGAACACACAAAGCAAACTAAATCCTTACGCAAAGTAGTGATCAATAGTTGCATCCAGTCTGTACATCTAGAGATCTACTGCAATACCAAACACTGTAGTTGGCCTCTAGAGCTCGCTTTGCTTTATGATTGTATTATATATCACCACCTGCAGGAGACAACTGGCCAAACTGTTTTCAGCGTCTTTTTATGATATCTATGTATTGTGTCCATTCATGCAGCTAACCTTTTACATTTTACAGACACATCTACGGCTCGCAAAGTCTTTTCATCCACACGCACAGTCGAGTAGATTTTATGAAGGGCGAGTAGCATTTACAAGTGATGTTTGAAACTTTTATTTAACATTTACTTTGCAGTAAATATCAAATACAAGTTTCACTGTGCATGGCTGGCCTCTGAGTGGCAGCAGTCTGTCAAACATAGTGTGTTTGTAGTGACATGCACCATTTTACAGAAATCACATTTTAAATTTGTTGTCCTCCGTTGCTATGGGTCGAGTGCATTTCTCTTAGATTGAATAGATAAACTAAGTTACCCGACCTACAGGTCTAGCTGAAGTTTAAAGAATTTGCAAGGTCGGACTCCTCTCACTAATGTCTTATTTCAGCGGTGCGCAAAACTGCTGTATTGTTGCTCATTTCATGCCATAGGTACAAATATCTTTTGGTAACATTAACAATTAGTACAAAATTGCTAATCAAATGGGTCTGTTTGCTAATCAAAATATTTTTTAATGGAAAACTCTGCTAATCAAGTTTTGAAAACTAATGTATGCCTTGCGCTCAAAGCTGTAGTACAATGCCACGGAAAAAAAGTTACTCCAATAATGTTTCAGTAGGATGATAGATCAATGAGTGCTGCTAAAGAGGTATTCTAATTGACACTTGTTAATCAATAGTAATGGGTAAACACTTGCTACTGTTTACATTTATATAAAAGGTGTAGCTCTAAAACTGGACTGGCCCCTGTGCAGGAATCAAATGCAACATAAGAACTTTCTATATATTCTGTCATGTTTGTGTCTTGTAGGCCTTTTCCAGTATACTTAAAGCAAAACACCATGTCTCACCCGTCAGTGTCCCACTTCCACTCCCCAAGGACCTCCCATCCAGGGGATCCTCCCTCACGGGTCCACCCCCAGGAACTGGATCCAATAGCGTTGGTTGTGTCCTGGCCAACTGGATGACAGATCCCTGGGGACTAGTCAGGGAGAGACCTTCAGGTTTCTCACATACCCTTCCTCCATGCGATTTAGCCACATTTGTTTCACAGGGGAACCGGGAAAGAAAATCTACATTTCCCTGATCTTTTCCTTTTGGGTGTCCACCGTGAAACAATATAATATGATATTTTATTTGAATTGCGCTCATACACAAGTGTTTCAGAGTGCGACGAGGCAAGGAAGGGAATACATGGGAAGACAAAACAATGATCTTACTAGGCACAGTGACATTGAGAATGCGCAAGTGCAGGGGAGAGGGAAGGGGGAAAGTGGAAGGGAGAGGGGAGAAATGGGAAGTGTTGAGTAAGGGATAACCACAACAACAGGAAGTGCAGCCATATGATCCCAGGGCTTGAGGCAAAGGACAAGTCTTGCAGTCCTGTTCTGGAGGAGTTGCAGAGGACGGAGAGTAGAAGCAGGAAGATTTAGAAAAAAGATGTTGCAGTTGTCCCACCTGGAGAGAAACAGAGCTCTAGAGACAGTAAGCTTCTGGGGGAAGGAGAAGAAAGGAAGAATACCTCTGAGGAGGTGCAGTTGGTAGTTTGACTTCTTAGACACGTCAGAGATGTGAGGAGAAAAGGAGAGTGCGGAGTCAAAGATGACCCCGAGGTTCTTGGCCTCACAGGTGGGAGCAGGAAGGGGGCCAAGGGAAGTCGGCCAGAGAGTGATAGGAAAGGAGGGTGCAGGTGTGCCGATGAGGAGAATCTCTGTCTTACTGACATTAAGGCAGATGTCATTGGAGGCACACCACTCCTGGATAGCAGACAGATAGGGTTGTAGGTCTAGAATCCATTGCATAACCCTAGGGTTGGAGTCTTTGCGTTGGCTAATGCAAACTAGGGGTGAGTGATTTGTGATGAGTTTACATTTTTCGTCCTAAGAGGTAGTATCTAAGATGGGTTATGTCCCATTTGATGGCCAGGCCTCGAGTTCCAAAATGGAGGATTTTTTTTGCGTGGGAACAGTTTGCGGCTGGTGAATAACATGGGGTGTTCTAATCCATCATAAACCTGGGATAGGACTGCTCCTAATCCTGTGAGGGAGGCATCTGTTTGTTAGATGAACTCTTTAGAAAAGTTGACTACCTTTATGATCGGGTTCTGGCACAGAGTCTGTTTCAAGGTGTTGTAGCATATCTCATCCTTGTCATTCCAATGAAGTTTCTGGGGTTCAGCATTCTTTAGCTTATTTGTCAGCCTGGCTGTTTTATCTGAAAATGTTGGGTATAAATATACGGTAATATCCTATTAACCCGAGAAAAGCCCTAAGATCTCTTTTAGTCTTAGGGTTTGGTGTATACAGGACATCTTTTACCTTCTCATGTTGGGGTTGAACATTCCCACTCCCTATGAAGAAGCCTAGGTATTTTATGGCTGACTGAGCAAAACTGCACTTAGCTGGATTTGCAGTTAGGCCAGCGTATCTGGGGACTTTTATGATGATATAAAGATGGAAGAGATGATCCTCCCATGTTTTACTATCGATGATGAAATATCGTCAACGTAAGGTCCATAGAAACCAGAGTAGGGTTGTAAAATGTTATTCATGAGGTGTTGAAAAGTGTCTGGCGCAGTGTGTAAGCCAAAAGGCAGGACTTTAAATTTAAATAGTCTAGAGGTGTGGAAAACGTGTTTTTTGTCTTTATCTGGCACGTATACAGGGGCTTGCCAGTATCATTTGGTTAAATCTAGGGTCGATAGAAAGGTGACTGCTCTGAGTTTATCAATAAGGGCATCGATGCAAGGCATGGGATATGCATCGAAGTCTGAGATGGCATTAACTTGACGGAGGTCTATGCATAATCTCCAGAAACGGTCAGGTTTAGTGACCAACCCGATAGGAGAGGACCATGGGTTTGAAGATTGAAGATGGTTCAACAATATTGGCTTTCAACATTTTGTTGACTTCCTCAATCACTATCTGTTTACGGCCTTCTGGGAGTCGATACAGTTTTAAACGAACCACTTTATCTTTAGGTGTTCTAATGTAGTGGTATGTGCCTTTCACGCTTCCTGTTTTTTTTTTCTTAGAATACATCGGGAAAGGAGACTACTATGTCTTTTAAATCTTCTTGTTGTTGGATAGATAGCTCGGGAGGGATTAATTCATAGCTATCTATCTCTTTGGGAACCAGACAGGCTAGTACTTTGGCATGGGTGGCTGCCGGGTTCTCTTTCCACTCTTTCAAGAAGTTTATGTGATACAACTGGATTTTATATTTCCTGTCGGCTGGGCTACTTTATAAGTACAGGTTCCTGTTCCCTCTACAATTTCATAAGGTCCATACCACCTGGAGAAAAGGTTGTTTTCTGAGGTGGGTAAGAGGACCATTACTTTCTGTCCTATGGAGAATGATCTTAAAGTCCCTTTTTTGTCATGTGTGGATTTTTGTTGGCTCTGGGTCTTTTTCATATGTGTGCAAACCAAGGATCAAACCAATTTCAAGTGTTCTCACATTTTGGTGACTGTTTGCAAGATGGGAATGGGGCCTCCTCTCGTTCTTCCCAGGTTTCCCGGAGCATGTCCTGTACATCTCAGAGCTCTCTACCATAGAGCAGTTCGAAGGGAGAGAAACCTGTGGAAGCTTGGGGGTTTTCCTCACTGCAAATAGTACCCACAGGATCATTCGATCCCAGTCTTTCCTGTCCTTGTCTACCAATTTGTAAAATCAGTTTCATGATCTTGTTGAATCTTTCTACAAGCCATCGGTTTGAGGATGGTACACAGAAGTTCATAGGATGGTAATGTGGAGTAGCTCTTTGACTTTGGGCATACGCTTACTCATAAAGTTTGAACCCTGGTCTGTTAGTATTTCTTTGAGAAATAAATACAGAAGATGTTTGAGGATCTGTTGCGTGGTATTATTTTGCATTGGGAAGGCCTCTGTATATCTGGTTGCATAATCCACAATCACAAGGACATATTTATTACCTAATCAGGATGTCTCTAAATGACCAATTATGTCCATACCGATTCTTGAAAAGGGGATTTCTATGATTGGCAACGGGGTCAGAGGGGCAGATAAATGGTATGTGTGTGCTGGTCTTTTTTAAGATTTTTCATGTCTGGATGAAGGTTTTGATATCAGCATAGATACTTGGCCAGTAAAACTTGAATGCGCAATCTCCAGTACCACCTTTCGGTGGCTCTTGGGTATTACCAATTGACATTCCGTAGTTGTCTCTCTTCTGTAAAGTAATCCTTGTTTTAAAAGAAAAAGGGACTCCCCTTCTCTAAGCCTTCTCCCTCTGGGATTGTTTGTGGAAAAGCTTCAGCGAGAGCTGGTTCATTTCTCTGGGCGAAGGCCAAGTCGGGAAAGATGGTGGGCTCTTCTCCCATTCTTTCTTCGATGTTAGGAGATTTATCAGCTTCCACAAAGCCTAAATTGCCTCTGTCTGTATTATCTGGTTCACTTTCTTTAAACTGAGGTAATAACATTCTTTTTCAAATTCCCTGGGCAATTTGATCCCCCCCACGTACTTCAAAAGGGACCTCACTGTGGTTTTGTAAGACAACCTTCACATCTCCCCAGAAGACATGATCAATAATGGCTGCTAAGACGTTAATCCCGAATTTCCACACCAGGGCAGATTTAGGAGCCAATCGGGTGTAACGCCCTGGAAGGGGGTATCAGGACCAAATCCTTAGGAATCATTCCTCTTTTCCCAAGAGGGATAATAGCTTCCCTACTACTGCATATATCAAGCCCTACTGATTCCTTGGTGACGATGGAAGGGTTAGAGGCTCTCCAAGTTTCTGAAATTGTAGGGTTCCCCAATTAGTTTCAAATGAGTCACATCCCACTCCTGACACTATATGTAAAGAACTCATGGTGGCAACAGTAAGGACAGACACAAGTGATCACAGTTCAAGGGTGTTTATTAAACTGTATATGCAGGTTGGAAAATTGCCTAATCTAAATGTAAATCTAATAAGGCAGTCCCAGTGGCGTCTTGTCAAATAAAAGGGCCTATACTAAGAAAAACCTATTGCCAATCCTCATGCTAAATATAAACAATGACGATAAGGTTCACAGGAAAGAAAGAAGTGTTCACAAATACGTTTGGATGCAGTAGTCATTGTCTCCCTTCCCCAGGTTTTGAGCATGTGACAAGGTAGGTATCAGGACTGGCTCTATGGGCTACGGGACTTGCTAGGTGATCAGCTATATCTTCGTCTTCACTCGATTGATAACCCTCCCCAACCTCTTCCTCCTCACCTGAATAGTCCAGTTTCTTCCGGCGGGTAAGTCCAATGTACGGCTTCTTCTTTTTTAGAAGATATGGTCTACCTCGGAAAGAAGCCACCGTGACTCCCAGACAGAGAAAACCCGCGGTGACTCCCCTCCGCGACAGCCAGAGGGGAAAAAGCCACTGGAACGGCAAAAAAACCCTAGATCATATGTAGTCGTAAGGTTGTGGAAGTCGTCGGCACTGTAGTAGGTTGAATGGTCCTTCGCCGAAAATCCAGGAAATAGTAAGGTCGGCGTGATTCCGTAAATCAAGGGAAATGAATAGGGCGGATTACAGGAGGGTACCCCTCGGGGTGGAAGACAAGAGTGAACGGAATCTCCGGGAGACAGAGAATCCTAGAGCGAAGAAATCGCAGCAAAAAATCAGCACGGGAACAAAACACAGGAGAAGGCACACAGGATCCAAAGAAGGGGGGGGGCCCATAGGGACCGGGAGGAGGAGAAAAAACAGGAAGAGTAGGGAAGGCGTGATAGCAAGGCAGACTATCTGATGGAATACTAGCGCAAGCAACAGGGTGAGGAAAGAACACAGTTGCAACGCGCCGAGCCGCCGGCAGCCGAGTGAGATATACAAACGGCGGCGGCCATCTTGAAAACAACTAGACCGAGTCTGGTAGGTGAGGAGGAACGTAATGGAACATTTTAATGGCGTCCTTGTTTCCACCTTCGCCACAAACGCCAGTCGCCGGCGGCAGTGACAGTATGCCTCCTCCGAAGGCTTCTCCCTCCCGGCCTTTCTGGATGTAGTCGGTGGAACTTGTGTAACAGTTGAGGTGAGTGAATATTGAACTGCGGTTCCCAGGTGTCTTCTGAGGAGGGATACCCTTTCCAATGAACGAGATACTCAAGACGTCCCCGATGATAACGGGAGTCCCGTATCTGAGATACTTCATATTCATCAGAAGCTGGAACTGGCAAAGTCCACAGCTTGTGGGATGCTTGTTTCCGAGTATCTGGCACAAAGGGGCGTAAGAGAGATGAGTGAAACACGGGATGAATCCGTCTGAGTCCCTCTGGCAACTTTAGGCGGAAGGCCACAGGATTTATCTTCGAAGTTATCTCGAAAGGTCCGATGTAGCGGGGTGACAGCTTAGAAGGCCGAACCCATCGAGGAAGGAACTTGGTGGACAGCATGACCTTTGAACCCTTGTCCCAGGCAGGAACTTGACTCCGGTGTTTGTTGGTTTGCTCTTTGTAATGACTGCTAGCCTTAGAAAGGCTCTGACGGGCTGTGTCATGGGCCTCCTTGATCTGCACAAGGGTGTTCTCCAAAGAAGGAATGTTAGTTTCCTCCCAGAAACTCGGAACTATGGACTGCGGGTTGTATCCGTAGGTACAAAAGAATGGGCTAATTCCTGTAGCCGTGTGGACAGCGTTATTATATGCAAACTCTGCTGTGGGAAGCAGGTCCAACCAATTGTCCTGCTGTTTATTGATGAAACACCTTAAGTATTGCTCTAAGGTACCGTTTAACCTCTCGGTTTGTCCATTTGTTTGGGGGTGAAAACCCGACGAAAGAGCTCTCTCAACGCCCAATGAATTGCACAATGCTGACCAGAATCTGGAGGTATACTGGCACCCCCTGTCTGAAATTATCTTTTGAGGAAGCCCATGTAACCTAAATATGTCCTTGAGGAATACGTCAGCCATGATCGAGGCGGACGGGATCTTTGTCAATGGAGAGAAATGTGCAAGTTTCGAGAAGGCGTCCATGGTTACCATAATGCAGGAACAGCCTCGGGAAACCGGTAACTCCACAATAAAATCCGTAGAAATGCATTTCCAGGGACCAGGTGGAACCGGTTCCTGTTGTAGCAGCCCCATAGGTTTCGAGGTGGAATATTTGCTTTGTAGACACACCAAACAGGATTGGACATGGGCTTGAGTGTCGGCCTTCATGTTGGGCCAGATGAAAGCTCTTCGGAGAAGTTCCAGAGTTCCTCGTACTCCTCGATGACCTGCAGTCTTGGAATCGTGGCACCACTGAGTGACTCGTCTTCTGAGATTATTGGAGGGAATAAACAGTCTTCCACGGATAAAGTGCAACCCGTCCTTAGTGGTGACTGGTTGATTTCCCATATTGAGAGTAGGTTCTTGGAGGCAGGCTCCTCGTACTTCTTCCAAGAAGTTAGACACAGTAGATACGATCCGGGTACGAGGAAACATAAACTCCTTTCTGTACGGGAAGCTAACATCGTCTCTGCGGGAGAGAGCATCGGCAACTAGATTTTGAGAGCCAGGGATGAATGTGATGACAAAATCAAACTGGGCGAAAAAATGAGCCCATCTGGCCTGACGGGTGTTATAACACTCTTGCTGCTTGAGTATTTGCAGATTTTTATGGTCTGTTCGTATCTGGAACGGGTGTAGGCTCCCTTGGAGCAAATGCCTCCATTCCACACAAGCCAACTTCATAGCAAGTAATTCCTTCTCTATGACTGAGTAGTTGCGTTGGCTAGGATTTAAAGTCTTTGAGAAGTAAGCCACCGGATGTTCTAAGTCCTTGACTCTCTGAAGAAGAACAGCACCTACGGCTGCTGCAGAAGCGTCAGTTTCCAGAATAAAGGGTAGTGATTGATCTGGTTGTTTCAAGATAGGAGCTGAACAGAACTTGTGTTTTAAGCTGAGGAAGCTTTCTTCAGCCTCATTTGACCAGATGAACGGACCTGTGGATTTCTTGAGAAGGGATGTAATAGGAAGAGTGAGTAAGGAAAAACTCGGAATGAACTTCCTATAGAAATTCGCCAGCCCCAGAAAACGTTGAATATCCTTAACTGAAGAAGGCGACGGCCATGACAAGATGACATCTACCTTCCTTGGGTCCATAGTAACCCCTTTGTCGGATAGGATGAATCCCAAGTAAGACAATGAGGATTGAGCAAATGCACATTTCTCAGGTTTTACCAGAAGACTGTGATGTTGTAGTCTGTGCAGAACTTCCTTTACATGTCGAGTATGTTCCTCCTGGCTCCGTGAAAAGACTAAAATGTCATCCAGGTAAACCACTGTGTTAAGGTTCAGAAGGTCGGAAAACAATCGGTCCATGAATCTCTGGAAAATGGATGGTGCATTGACTAGGCCAAACGGCATGACTTGGTACTCAAACAACCCATAGGGAGTACGAAACGCCGTCTTCCACTCATCTCCTGTTCTTATGCGGAGTAGATGATACGCATTCCGTAGATCAAGTTTAGTAAACACAACAGAACCTTGGACAGCCTCTAGAATCTCTGATATGATAGGCATAGGGTATCGATCTTTTATGGTCACTCTGTTTAACCCCCGATAGTCGATACAGGGCCGCAGCTCCTTGGTGTCCCGTTTGGGTATGAAAAACAGAGAGGCCCCAGCGGGGGATTTGGAAGGTCTTATGAGTCCATTTGCTAAATTATCATTAAGGTAACATCGGAGTACGGCCTTCTCCGATACAGAGAGGGAATACATCTTCCCAAAGGGGACCAATGCTTGTGGCACTAGGTTGATACCACAATCCTCTGGGCGATGTGGAGGAAGTTTGATGGGGGTCTGCTCCTGAAAGACTTCATTGTATTCTGAAAGACATTCCGGTATGCAATGGATGGAACTGCTTTCAACAGCAGACATGGTCTTAACAGTTGCGAGTGTTGGTTCTGGAAGACATTCTCGTAGGCAAAAAGCGGAATGGAAACTTAGTAGATTCTTAGACCAATCCACCGTTGGGTTGTGTTTCCTAAGCCACCCAATTCCTAAGATGACAGGGAAGTGGGCCGCCCGTATAATGTCGAACTTTATGAATTCAGAATGCTGGTGAATGGACACCTGAATCTCCTCGGTGGTGTGAGTAATGAGTCCTGAACATAGGGGTGTACCGTCCACTCCTTCAACCTTTTGGTCCTCCTTTTTTTCAATCCTTAGCAGACCCACCTTATCAGCCCAAAAGGTGTCAAGGAAGTTTCCAGCCGCCCCACAATCCAGTAGAGCCTGCGTCTCTACCTCTCTCTTCCGGAAGCGGAGCTTTATGGCAATCACCATGAGACGCACATCTTCACTCATCTGAGATGAGGCCACAGAAAGTGTAGTGTAGGAACAAGGTGTAGCCCCTCGATAGTCTGTTCCACTGATTATCGAGGGCGGTCGTTTCCCGATCTCCTTGGGGGCACATCGGGACAGTCTCTCAACAGATGGTTGGCGGCTCCACAATATAAACAAAGGTTCCCTTCACGTCTCCTCTTCTTTTCTTCGGCAGTCAATGGAGATCTGGTGCTTCCGACCTGCATGGGTTCATCTCTGGCGGGACGCGATGCATGTGAGGAGGAGGCGGGGGGTATATCCAAGAAAGAATGTGGACCTCGAACCTTTTTCCTTTCGTTTCTTCGTTCCATCAGGCGGAAATCTATTCTTAGAACTGCAGTTTGAAGATCTAAAAAGGTTTCTGGGCGCGGGATCCGGGCAAGCTCATCCTTGAGATCTTCTCGCAAGCCCCGGCGGAATATGGCATACTGGGCCTGCTCTTGCCAACCTGCCTCTGCAGCGAGTTTCTTGAAAGTGGAGATATAGGATAGTAAGTCGGTACTCCCTTGACGTACATCCAGCAAGTCTTCGCTAGCCACGTGAGAGCATTCGGTTCGCAAAAAGGTGTGTCGCAGTAGTTCCTTAAAGGCCGCATAGTCCTGCAACACTGGGTCTGATAGGGATACCAATGGAGTAGCCCATGCCAAGGCGTTTCCCGCCATGTGCGTGATCATGAAACCCACCTTGGAATGATCTGTGGAAAAGGCATTTCTGCGGAAGGTGAAATGAATATTACAGGCTTCCAGGAATTCCTTAACCTTTCTTTCCGAGCCGTCGAATTTACCTGACACCAGGGGTAGTGGGGGTAAATCAGTTGTCTGTTGTTCTCTTGCAGCTACTCTTTGTTGGAGCGCCACGTTGTCAGCTTTCAGTGTTTGGACTTCTACGTTGAGGGTTTGGACAGCTGTCACCAGCTCTTGCAGTTGTTGTGGCGTAGCCATGACTTCTTTCAGGCGTTGCAAACTATCAGGACTGGCTCTATGGGCTACGGGACTTGCTAGGTGATCAGCTATATCTTCGTCTTCACTCGATTGATAACCCTCCCCAACCTCTTCCTCCTCACCTGAATAGTCCAGTTTCTTCCGGCGGGTAAGTCCAATGTACGGCTTCTTCTTTTTTAGAAGATATGGTCTACCTCGGAAAGAAGCCACCGTGACTCCCAGACAGAGAAAACCCGCGGTGACTCCCCTCCGCGACAGCCAGAGGGGAAAAAGCCACTGGAACGGCAAAAAACCCTAGATCATATGTAGTCGTAAGGTTGTGGAAGTCGTCGGCACTGTAGTAGGTTGAATGGTCCTTCGCCGAAAATCCAGGAAATAGTAAGGTCGGCGTGATTCCGTAAATCAAGGGAAATGAATAGGGCGGATTACAGGAGGGTACCCCTCGGGGTGGAAGACAAGAGTGAACGGAATCTCCGGGAGACAGAGAATCCTAGAGCGAAGAAATCTCAGCAGAAAATCAGCACGGGAACAAAACACAGGAGAAGGCACACAGGATCCAAAGAAGGGGGGGGGGCCCATAGGGACCGGGAGGAGGAGAAAAAACAGGAAGAGTAGGGAAGGCGTGATAGCAAGGCAGACTATCTGAAGGAATACTAGCGCAAGCAACAGGGTGAGGAAAGAACACAGTTGCAACGCGCCGAGCCGCCGGCAGCCGAGTGAGATATACAAACGGCGGCGGCCATCTTGAAAACAACTAGACCGAGACTGGTAGGTGAGGAGGAACGTAATGGAACATTTTAATGGCGTCCTTGTTTCCACCTTCGCCACAAACGCCAGTCGCCGGCGGCAGTGACAGTAGGACTCTGGAGCACAGCACACGCTCGAGCTTTCCCAGCACGAGCTAACAGTTCTGCTTTCAACTATCAGGGCCCTCGGTGGTTAAGCCTCTTTTCTACAAAAAGTCTCTTGTCTCTGAGGATCTGATGTGTTCCAAATAAAGAATAAACAAAATGTACTTTCTGCTTGCACGATGGGTGATGTCTTTTCCACCTCTGGATCCCCCTCTTCCAGGCTGAGACCCCTCTCGAATTTTAGTCTCCCTCCATCGGGTTCACTGCGATTTTCAACACAATCGCTTCTGTGCCACTGGAATGCAAGGCAGCAGTTCTATCAGACCACGCGCCGTTGGTGGCGACGTGGCAGATTTCCCCACCAAGACCGAGGATATCAACGTGGAAGCTAAGGGCTCAAGCGCTGAAAGATACCATGTTTAGAGAAGACTTGAGGCAGTCCATAAAGGAGTACTCTGAGTTAAATACAGGTAGCGTGCAGTTGCCCGACACATTATGGGAGGCATTTAAGGTGGTGGTGAGAGGGGAAGCGATCTCGAAGTCGAAAGGACTACAAGGCGGGATACTGGAGGAGCTACAATGTACGGAAAGGGAGATTGAGGACAAAAGGCGGGAGGAGGTGAACTCCACAGAGAGGACAGAGGTTATACGACAATTACAAGAAAAATGTAAAGCCCATTGGGAAAGGCTGTACAACCTAAATTACAGAAGATACATAGAAAGACAGCATGCAGAGGGGGATAAGCCCAGAAGACTGCTAGCTAGCTTGGCTGTGTAAGAGTAAGACCCCGACACAGGTGATCCGGGAGATACAGAGGGGATGGCACAATAGAGGATACGCAAGAGGGGGTGAACGAATGCTTCGCTAGATACTATCAGGAACTATATGCAGAAAAGGTTGAGGAAGAAGAAATAGATATATGGGATGTACTAGAAGACATCAATCTGCCCAGACTTGAAGAGGCAGACAGAGAGAGATTAGATGCGCCACTCACTCTGGAAGAGCTGGAACATGTGATCCGGACCCTGCCTACTGGTAAAGCCCCGGGTGCAGATGGCCTCCCAAGTGAATTTTATAAAATGTACGTGTCCGACATACTCCCGCCTATGTTAGCCATGTTAAACGAAGCGTTTGACACTGGTAAGCTACCAGGAACCCTTAGGGGGGCGATTATCATCCCGCTTCTTAAACCAGGCAAACCAAACACCGACTGCGGATCTTATAGACCGCTGTCGATGCTAAACTAAGATAGCAAGATCCTCACTGCGGTAATGGCAAATAGACTGAAACCAATGATAAACACCTTAATACATCATGACCAGACAGGGCACGTCCCCCAAAGGGGCATCCCCAATAAACTACGGCGGCTGCATCATGTTATAGACCAGTCCGAGGAGTTCGCAAGAGATAGCAATAGTCTCACTAGACGCAGTTAAGGCCTTTGATTGCGTCAAATGGCCATGGTTTATGGCAGTCCTGGAGAAATGTGGGATGTGACCAGCATACCTCAGGTGGGTCAAACTATTGTACAGCGAACCGGTTGCTTGGGTCCGGACCGGGTCAATTTTCTCCGAAAAGTGGACACTAGGCAGAGGCACAAGGCAAGGTTGCCCCTGGTCTCCAATGCTGTTTATCTTAGCGCTGGAACCTTTGGCGGCATATCTGAGGCACTACTACGGTGAGGTGGGTATCAAAAAGTGGAGGGGACCGACATCGGATTTTGCTATACGCGGACGACATGCTGCTTTCCCAGAGGAAAATGTACAATATATCCTGGAGGTGCTGGAATGTTATGCGATGCAATCGGGCTTAACGGTTAACCTGAGGAAGTCTGTCGTGTTCCCCCTAGGTAAATATGTGGGATTGCCCCAACAGGACCTAGCAGTGCTACAGATTGGGTGGGCCAGACACCTTTTGATATTTGGGGGTGGATGTGCATCATAACAGAGAACGAACACAAAAATAACACTATGAAAGCAGTAAATGGGATAGAACGAAGTGTAGAATTGTGGGCGTGGCTGCCCCTGACCATGATGGGAAGGGTACACTGCTCAAGATGGTAGTGCTACCCAGGCTGTTGCATAATTTCGCAAATGTCCCATATATGATCCCCAAACGCTTTTTCGCCAAAGTACAAAGCATATGTAGGGGGTTTATCTGGCACAACTCCAGGAATAGAATAGCCCTATGGAAATTGCAAAACCCATATGACCAAGCAGGGATTAGACTGCCCAATTAAGAGGTATATTACTTGGCTAGCCAGCTACAATACGTGACAAGATGGCTTTCGGAGGACACCACACCGGAGACCAGACTGCTAAAGTCGGACTGCACACCTTATTTCCTGAACGAGTGGATATGGGTAACTGACCCCCCTAAGGGGAAGAGGGCGGCACTGTTGGTCTTGGGAAGGAAGATATGGCAGAGAGCCTGCAGAATGATGAGGTGCCCGCTGCCGTGCTCCCCGCAGGCCCCCCTGGTGACACTGAAAGGGGTTGATGAGCAGTTGAGGAGGACCATCAGAGAACACTGGGAGCCAGCAGGAGTAACAACTATAGGGACACAGGCTTACACAATGGGCAATATATCACATATGTTAGGCTGATGAGGCTAGTGAAGAATGCATGGTCTGAGATAGAGCTGGCTCAGCAGCCAGACGCAGCCGTAGAAACATTTCAGGCAGTGTCAGAAGGTGGCCATGAAATCTCCCGGATTTATGAAATATTGATGTCTAAGGTGGGCAAAGAGGTGGTCCAGATAAGGAGAGACTGGGAAGAGGAAGGGGAGAGACTATAAATGATGGACTATGGGCAAGAATGCAGAGGTATCACAAGAAAGTATCAAGGAATGTTAGACTACAGCAGATCCAGCTATATATTATCCACAGGGCATACATGACCCCCAAGAAAATTGCCAAGTTTACGAATGCAGCCGAGCAGAAATGCCGGAAATGCGGAGAGGAGGATGCCGGGATGGTACACATGTTCTGGGCGTGCCCAGAAATAGCGAGATACTGTGGGAAGGTGGCAAACCGGCTGGCTGACAAATGGATCAGATTAGAAGTGGATTCTCTATGGGCGTGCATGGTGGGGGGATTTCCAAGACCACGTGAACTTAAGCACGTGAGCAAACTCAAAGATTTGGCTTATATTCTGGCGAAGCACAGAATAGCGATAGGATGGAAAGCAAGGGAGAGACCAAGGGTGGAAACCTGGTGGCAGGATCTTTTGAAATGGGCAGATGCAGAAACAGTGGCCTGGAGAGAAGCAGTGTATAGGGGCGGAGAGGAGGAAGCGGTGTCGCTGACAGACTGGTTGCACTTGGTGGCATTGTTAAGATGGATTTCTGAACTCTGACCTGGAGGGGCAGAGGTTCAGAAGGCCAGCCTAGTTTCTTGGAATAGGGTAACCTCTGGACAAGCCAGACCAATCAGGGTAGCGATGGCGGCGGTCAAGACTAACTCTCAAGAGGGGTTAGGGTGACTGAAAGACCTCAATGAGCACACAAAGCAAGGACACTTACAAATTACTCCAGACAGGTGTTATATTAAAAATATAGACACATTTATTACAAGGCCTTTGTAACATCGACCATAGCAAACCAACACATCACAATCAGTACAATATATATACAAGACTGAGGGGTCTAAGGAGTTAGGAGCACAAAATATGTAGACCACCTAGAGGGGGAGGAAAACAGGCAGTGCAAGTAATTGTTAGACCCAGTTCGACATCAGAAATACACCTAACTAGGAGGCAGTCCAAGCCCTAATAAGAGAGGAGCCTTGTGCTCAATAGTACATGCACGCGCTTGTGCCAATGGACAAAATAGGGTCTCTTCAAGGGTCTCGGACAGTTCAGAAAGGTGGATGAAGCAATGAAGAACAAGTCCCCACTACTCAAGCAAAACCTCCACTTGCGGGCAGAGGCAGGGTGAGAGTGCGGGATGGATCCGCTATTTCGCAACTGCGGTAGAAAAGAAATGGGCTCCTGCGCTAGGGGCCACTGGTTGGGGTATGGACTACTCACCGGTCCCCGACGCAGGCAGACCCAGACTTCGCCAGTTAGGTTCACAATGCTGGCAGGTTCGGATGCGACAAGCAGGACGTCTCGACACCGTGTAGATTCAGCGGTAGCAGGATTCAGGGTCGAGGGGGTCACAAATGCAGCGAACGTGCACAGGTCGTTACCACAGCAGGGCAACCGCGTTTACTCTGGTCCGGGCGCACTCGTCTCACTTCAGACCTGGGAATGGCAAGTGTACAAAATTTGGTGTGAGGGTGCCGTGGACACAGAGCTAGCAATAGGCCAAGTTTCGAGGGCTTCCCCGAAACAGTGGCGGTGACAGAGCAAATGTCCTGTGTAAGCTGGTCAGCCCACTGGTTTTCCCAGGGACACTTCCGAAGAGGCTTACTTGCAGGGTTTGATGAAGGTGCCGAGAATAGTTGGTCCCACTATTCCAATGGGTCGAAGCGCCTTCGCAGACCTTCTAGGACGATCAAATGCAGAGGGGTCTCACAGGACGACAGCGGGCTCAGAGTGCCAAACCTTCCAGCGGGTCACCAGCGGTTCCTCGACTTGGCTTCTTGTTGTAGGATACTTGGCTCCTTATCCCTTGTTCGGTGTGAACTCAGGAGATCGACCTGGTAGTGGTGTTCTCGGCCTCCTCTTATCCAAAGTTCCCTTCGCGCCAAAACAGAGAGGACCCAATGGGAGATCTGCTCACAAACACTCACTCCATATGTGGACCAATCATGGACCACAGTGGTACCAGGCATTCAGGACACTCCAGACTCTCTGGCACCCAGGATGTGTATTGGGAACAGACATCCAGGCCCACATCCTGGAGGCACACGCACAAGGCATGCAGAAGCCCGCAAAAGCGTTGGGTTTCGCGGGAAAGTGCATGACCAAATAAGGACTGACCCGGGTCGGCTCGACCTGGGGAAGGTGAAGGGGCAAGATGGCCAAAGGACAAGACAAAGAACCTCGTGGCATGGCCATTTTGGAGCCAGGCCACCTATTTGTGCCAAACCGCGGTAAGCACGGATAACATGGCAAAAAAAGGTTCAAAACATAAGATAAACGATAGCTGCCAGCAGTCCTGTCCGTGACACAACTGCACAGTTCATGATAAGTCCAGTGAGAGTTTCTAGGGCCTCTGGAATGACTAGAGACCCAAGAGTGCGGTAAAGTAAGTTACATTGCACTCTTGTTACATGTTGCACAAAAGCTGCAACATGAGGAAAGGACTAAGGGAAACAAAGTCTCTCAGTACTGACTGTCTTAAGGGCATGTCAGTTTCCCCATAAGAATTGAGCGAAAGCCCAGAGGAGTGCAGCGGAGGGCTGCGCTTCTCTGGCAAAGTTTACATCAGGGTGTAAAACAGCAGCAAAAAGTTTGGGGGTTGCCACATGGAGGGAAAATTACATTCAAATATGAAATCTTTCCTAACAGGCATCACCAACGAGCCTGAGTCCAGAAGAACTAGAAACAGACAGCTCCTTAGGTAGTGAAGAAGGAACAGACAGTTGTGGATTGCGAGATTCTGGGAGGGGGGGGCGGGAGAAGAGGGGTAGGCCAGTAATTGTGTGGATAGTTTAGGTTTATGTTTTTTTTTCTGTGTTTTTCCATGAACCATGTTGCGGTGCAATGTTATTTGTTTGTTGTGGAACTAATAAAAAATAAAAAAATAAAAATCTCTTCTGTGCCATTTCTCTCACAAATCTTAATGTCTTTTTGTACAGTTCACTGTGGTCATCGCCTGCCGAGTTCACTCCTGTCAACACACTGTTAATTGGGACTTTTTGCTTCATCCCTTCTTTATCGGCATCCCTCCATCAGGCTCAATCTTGCCAACTTTATAATGCGGGATTCGCTTCCCTTAGCTTCACCTTCACTTGGCGGTCAAAGACTTTAGACTGTACAGAGGATTTTACTAGACCACAGTATGACCACTTCGACCTAAGTCTATTGCGCCGTTCCCAAGGCCTTCTGGTAACGGTAGTTTCAACCATAGGGTATTTGCCCAGAGTAAGCACCCGCATGGTGCCCGACTCCCCTATAGCTGACTTTTCCCTCTTGTGTCAGGATAACAGTTTTTTTAACTTTCTTCAATTAGCTGTTTTAGTACTTTTGTTCAAACACAATTCAGTTTCATATCGGTTCTCCCCTCGACTCACCGGCTGTGATGAACCGCTCGGCTTTTCTTTTCCCTGGAGTCATAATCCTTATGTAAATTGGGCTGCTTGTTCTTTGTTCCTGGGTTCAGAGTTTTGAGTAATGCACTGTTTACATGAGCAAGCCAATGTTTTGGTGAAATCTACTCTTCTCGATGAGTCCCCACACCTGAAAACCGTGCTCATATCCAGCAAATATCTTTGGAATATCATGAGTTTCTGGATGTTTTTTTCTTCTACTCAGGAAAAGGAGCTTCCACCTCATCGTCCAGAGGATTGTGCCATAGAGACTATACCCAGTGCGATCATTCTCTTCGGAAGAATATTTATTCTATCAACATCAGAAAAAATGCCTTAAGAGAGTACTTAGATGTAAATTTAAAGAACACCATTGATCAGGCCTTTAAAATCACCCGCCGGTGCACTGTTATTTTTTGTGCCAAAAAAAACAAACACCCAAGCTCCGACCTTGTTTGGATTATAGGGGATTGAATCAAGTTACCGTGAAGGATAAATATCCCCTACCCCCGATTTCTGACATAATGGAAGTACTTCAGGGCGCAGTTATCTTCTCCAAATTAGATTTAAGATGGGCCTACTGCGCATCCGAGCCGGGGACGAGTGGAGAATATCTTTCAGAACACCGTTTGGGTACTATGAATATCTAGTTATGCCCTTGGGTCTCATGAATGCCACTGCAGTTTTTCAGCGTTTTATTTATTGGGTATTTGCCGGCATACTTTTTCACTTTGCAATTGTCTATTTAGATGATATTCTGAACTACTCCAGAAGAAAACAAGAAATAATGCAGCATGTCAAACAGGTGCTTACTAGTCTCTGTGCCCATCATCTATTAGCCAAACCAGAAAAGTGCCAGTTTAGCTCTCCTGTCATCCATTATTTGGGTTTTGTTATTAGCAATACTGGATTATGGACTGGCCATAGCCTACTTCAGTAAAACAAATTCAATCCTTTTTGGGATTAGCAAACTTCTACAGGAAATGTATACCCACATTTTCCAACATTGTCCTGCCAATTACACTCTTGCTAAAAATAAAAGGGTTATTTTTCATTGGTGTGCAGATCAAGACTCAGCCTTCCACCAGTTAAAAAGTATTTTCACTGAAGCACGATTTTGATTCAACCCGATACCAGTAAACAGTTTATTCTGGAGACTGATGCCTCTGAAGCCACCCTGGGAGCAGTACTCAAACAACTATACTCTGATGGACTGGAACACTCACTTGCTTAGCTTTCCAGAACCCTAACGGATTTTGAACAGAATGATTCAGTCCTTGAGAAGGAGCTCCTTGCCATCCGCCACGCCTTCTTGGAATGGTGACATCTTCTTTTGGGTTCTGTCTTTCCGGTATTGATTAGGACGGACCATCGTAACCTCCAGGTTCTTCAGTCCATGGAATGTCGCAACCGCAGACAGGCTAGGTGGGCCTATTTCTTTGCACAATATCAATTCCATCTGACCTATATACAAGGAAGAACAGAATATTGTCGCAGGTTCTCTTTGCAGGCCTAAAAGGGAAAGAGGCCGTCCTGTCGCGCTTCTCAAAATTAAATATTGACGCAAGTAGTAAGTTTCAAAAAAGGTATATTATTTTTAATTTCAAGTCTTTAGGTATGAACACATATGACAAACAAGCCTTACATTGTTTGCAAATAACGATAGTTAGAGCACATATGAGAAGAAAGAATCTTATTCAAAATGAAGTCTTGTCGAAATTAAATAATTGTCCATACAAAAATGTGTTGTCGTTAGTTAAATTTCACTAGGTCAATGATGGAATCCTGGTTGGCTTATTTTCAATGATACTGTGATGAGATCCAGTCAGTTGCAATATTGTAGTGTCCTTAGTTGTTTGCACCAAGTGTTGAAATTATAATCCAGGTTTCAAAAAGAAAAGGTTGCAAATTAGTTGAGGCTCGAAGTATCCTTGGTTGCTTTCGCTAGGTTTCAGAGAAAGTTGCAAGTTGGCTGAAACTTGAAAAATGCTTAATTGCTGTCACTAAGTCAAGGTTGCGAAAAGAAAATTACAAATTTGGCTGTGGCCTGAATGGTTGTTCGATTCTGATTTTCGTTATGAGTACAATTGACTCTTTAATTGAAATGTTTCTTTGAAAGAGAGGTCCCGTCATGGACTCGGCTTGGCAGTGTAAAGCAGAACAAGACAATACAATTCCTCAACTCGTGTTTCCCCACCGCAGAAACGTGGCGTTTCTTCAGGAGGATTGTTGGGTAGATTGGTACTATGGTGGTCAATATTATCAACATGGTGATTTTAGCACAAAATCTTGTCGCTACGAGGATGAGGGTCCTTCTCGTTCGAATGACATCTTCTTTTGGGTTCTGTCTTTCCGGTATTGATTAGGACTGACCATCGTAACCTCCAGGTTCTTCAGTCCATGGAATGTCGCAACCACAGACAGGCTAGGTGGGCCTATTTCTTTGCACAGTATCAATTCCATCTGACCTATATACAAGGAAGAACAGAATATTGTCGCAGATTCTCTTTCCAGGCCTCCCCCCCTTTATGTCTGTGGACAAACCATTTTCTAAAATGTTTAATGGAAAGGTTTTCATTGACCACCTAGACCAGTTTATGGAATCAGTGGAGCATGACACCATAACCCAACCTACATGGCGTCAATTGTCTCAAAATAGATAACTTTTTAAGGGTTCCCTATTGTACTTACCTTCCAAGGATACCCAAAGACTAACCAATCAACTTGGTCATGATTTCCTCCCTGCGGGACACAGAGGTATTCGAACTACGGTGGAAAATCTTCAACGCCAATTTGGGTGGCCTTCTATGTGAAAAGCTGTGAATGAATATGTGAAAACATGCAATATCTGTGCCCAAAATAAATCCTGTACAGGGAAAAAGCTGGGACTGCTACATCAACCTTTACTTCCAGACAAACCCTGGCAAATCAACGCCACTGATTTTATAGTAGAGTTACCCTCTTCAAGAGGATTCACTACCATCATGTTTACCATAGACTTGTTCACCAGAATGGCTCATTTCTCTCCTCTAACAAAACTTCCCATGGCTACACAAATGGCTCAAGTGTTTCTTAACTACATATTTTGTCTACATGGTCTTCCATCTACCATCATTCTTGACAGAGGAAGTCAGTACATTTCTTTTTTTTTTCTTTTTTATTGTAAAACTTCAACTTGATATATATCATATCATGTTTTTGTTACATTTCAGAAAGAAAAATTAAATACATTTACATTTTCATCTCCCCCTAGAATAGCCTTAGTCAGATTTAACAGAGAAAGTTATACTGTAAAGTGACACAGTCACGGGGGAAGGCAAAACTATGATGGCATGTCTTTCAGTTACTCGTGACGTTCCGTTGGGGACTAACTTTAGGACTTCATCAAAGAAATTAATTAGATTGCAGGAAAGCTTGATGTTATGACCTGTTACGGCATAATCCCACCAATCATCAGACACATGGGATTGCGGTTTGAATTCGTTTAAATGCACTTCACGAGATCTGTCAACATTGGGCATAAGGTTGCTAGGTGCTTTAAAGACTCGACTTCTGTTGTTTTGCAAAATCGGCCGTTATTATTAACTGTTTCTTTGTTCTTACGCATCCAAAGCATCTCGTTAGTATTTAAAGCGTTCAGTCGGAGCCTTAAAAATTGTGCCCTATGATGACGAGATGGACAGTTCGTGAGATATTTTGGTTGACAGTGTAGTTTAACCAGACTTCTGAAAGTAGGCAAGGTAGATTTGAGAGCTAGACGGCTGTTATAAGTTGTGATCCAGTCCCATATTGCTAACTTCTTCTTAGCGTGTTGTGGGCGCTGGATTAGCTCTTCTTCCGATATACCTGCTTCAACCATAATTGAATTTAGTTTGAACTTCCATGCATGAATAAGGATATTATCGACGGATTCTTTCCCCGGCTTGAAGATGTTGTATGCCGGGATGATAGAACCAAGTTGTATTTTACGCAAGGTAGATAGATTTCACCATTGGCACCATAGGTTATGATTGACATTCAAGGCTGCTTTGGCGCCAAAGGTGATTGTTGGAATTACTTTTTGAAGATAAAACATTACTACGGGAGTGATAGAAAATTTCCCGTAGTCAATGTTAATTTTGGCAGCTTGGAGACTCAAAATCTTTATTTTGGCCATCCAATCGCTAGTCCAAGCAGCTTCGCAGACCGAGTCGTTGACCATTACACCTAGGTAGCGGATTGACTTGACAACATTTAGCACTTTTTTTCTATGTGCCATCGGAAAGACCGGTCTTTCCTTGACATAGTTCGTCCGATGCACATGATTTTTGTTTTCTCTGCTTTTAAACACAGCTCGTTAATAGTTAGAAACTCATGCAGGCGAGAAAGGAGATGTTGGAGGCCAATTTGTGTTTGGTCAACCAACACTATGTCGTCAGCATAAACCAGGTGATTTACAAAGGATCCGTTAAGCTAGGCGGGAAAACAGTGGACAGACTTTAGCCACTCTGGTAAATCAGCTATAAAGAGTTTAAAAAGATCTGCTGCAAGGGGACAACCTTGTTTGACGCCTTTAAATGTTCTTATTGGATCTGTGAGGTCGCCTTGTGAGTTGACTCTGATTTGAATGGAAGTGTTAGAGTGCAGGGCGATGATGGGCTCTAACAGATGATCTGGACAGTGCCACACGCGTAATTTTGCCCATAGTATGGTCCTGTTAATGGCGTCAAAAGCTTGTCGAAGATCGACAAATGCAAAGAAGATTTTTTTTTTCGCCTCCATTGCTGACAACTTTAAGAGTGACAAAATTGTCAGATTCACATCAGTCCCCACATTTTTCGTAAAGCCTGTTTGGCGACAGTCAAGTTTTCCAGCTGAAAGTGCCCAATTCACCAACTGTTGGCGCAAAAAAGATCCAAACATTTTCCCAATAGTATCAAGGAGGGCGATAGGGCGATAATTAGCGGGATCGGCCCGACAGCCCTTCTTGTATATAGGAACTACAATTGCCTTGGACCAAGAGGAGGGAAGCTTCCTACTATTTGTAATCTGAAAAAACAACTTGTGGATAAATTTGGCCCAATGTACACTATGCTTTTTAAGCATGAGATTTGATATTTGGTCTGGGCCAGCAGCTCTTGAATTTTTCAGCTTAGAGATTGCAATTTCAATCTCTTTACAGGAAGGTGTAATATCCCAAGTAGAAATTGTCGCGTTAGACGGCGAGGGATCTTCAGACGCAGCTTTTTCATACATTAAGGTAAAGTATTCACGCCATTTGTCGCTTGTAATTTCATTAGAGATTGCTGGGGTAGATTTTGAGCGGCCCTTATTCAGGATGGCCCAGATTTCACAGGTGTTTTTCTGTGCTAGGAGTTTTAGCATAGTTTCTGCTCGCCCTTGATCGATGATGGTTGAATGTGATCTTAGCCAATTTCGATATAATTGCCGCTGGTTCTTAAACTTCCTTGCCTTACAACGCGGGTCACTCAGCTCTCTTTTGATTTGCCCAAGATCTTTCCTTAATAATTTTTTTGCCAATGCTATTTCAGAACTATATAGGTGTTTCGGCAATGACCCGAAAGTTCTTGAATTGGAAATTATTTGAGTGTAGTCCATCAGCATAGGCGTATATTCTACTATCTGGAGTGCGTTTAAACTATGGCTTGGATGGGCAATAGCGGCGTATTACAATGCTCTTCACACGAAACAAGCCGCAGCATATCATGATCGCTAGATGACATCGGCCGCACTTTAAGAGAAGAGGCTTTATCGAAAAAATCCGCTGAGGCCCAAATGTAGTCAAGAGTATTTATTTGAGACATACTATGCCACGTCGGATTAGCGGGAGAGTCACCTTTTATTGTTCCATTTAACATCTGACAATTGCGTTCCAAGAGATCCTTTGCCCAAGTTTGGCCTCTCAGAATGACTTCGAGATCAGGAAGCCGAACATTTGACTTGGTAAGTGGATCGTATTTAAACCAACTGCAATTGAGGTCGCCACAGATGAGTACAGAAACATTGTCATATTCTAAAAAGGTGTGGTCGATTTCATTCAATACTGACTGGATGAACGATGTTGATGAAATCATAGCAGGATTCCAATATCCATTTTTTTATTAAAAGATTAGAAACTGACTCTCAACGAAAGTTTGATCAAAGTGCTTTGCACAAAAGGATTTGGATTCGTGGAGACTACTAACGACCAACAGTTCTGGATTTTCAAAAGTGTTATCAGACCTGCAAAAGGTCGACCTTTGGGGTTCTTGCCAGCTGAGTTTATCAGTGTAATGAATCCATCGCGAGTAGGGGGATCCCGTAGCCACGTTTCTTGTAAGCATATAGCAAACACATTCTCCAGAGGTTCGTGGAATGTGTTAAACAGATGCATGAATCTCTCTCGTATTCCATGACAGTAGAATTAGTTCTTGTTGTTTGACGTTGGCTCATTGCTATTTGCGTGGTCCATTTGGGAATCTTTTCGCATTATTGGCTCTTCTTTCAAATGACCAATGCGTGGCAACATCTAAAATGTCGGGAGATGAGACTAGAGACTGAAGCAGGGCCGATCGCTTGGCGGCTCCATGACTTACTTCATGGTCAAGATTTACCTTAGAAGATGGAACAGATCTCGTGGCAGGTGGCTCGAGGGTGAGATCGAAACCATAAAGCAGGAGATCTTCGTTTGCATGAAGTAGCATGTTTTTTTACCGCCGCCGATGAAATATGGAGAAAAACCTGGTCGGAAGACATTTCAGTTATATATTCCACGATTTTAATGTCATCTGATGAAATGGCTCGCAATGGTGGTATACATGCAAGCAGTTTTAGAATATTTCCTCTATTTAGATTAACTTCGTTGCCATCTGAATGAATGTTTTGGAGACGAAGTTTCCACTTGCATGTTTGAGACTCAAGTTTAACAGGTCCAGAAGCTTGCTGAACTAGAGGCAAGCGCGATTTTAGCTGATTCGACGTGTGTTTAGGATTTAACCTAGAACTTAGTGGTTGCTGAGGAGCCCTCTTTGTCAGAGGAGAAAATTGTCGAACATTGGGTCTTGATTGCGAAATCCTCGAAGTTTTGTTTGCCGCTAGGTTCCTCATCGTTGATGACCCAGTTGATTTAACGGCTTGGGCTTCAATAGAAGCATTGGTGGAATTCTCAGGATCAGCTGAGTAAGTCGATAAATTACATAAGTCAACAGAGGAATCACGAGTGCCATTTCCAATGGAGGAATCATTAGATGCTATACGCTGGCGTTTTGCCGAGATCCTTGAAGGACTCAGTATAGCACCTATTGATCTTGATGGTATATTGCTGGTAGTTCTTATCGCAGTAGTTATATGAACTGGTCGAGTGAACAAGCTTGTCTTCTTTGGGGTTGTTAAGTTTCTTATAAAACATTTTTGCATCTTCTGTTGTTTTAGTTTTGGTGAAATACTTTTTTATTAAGTTGCTGTGCTTGTTTTTCCGGAAGACTTTTTCAATTTGATTTTAAAACTTGTAGTGATTGTTTTTGCTGGACCTTTAAATATGTTGAATGAATCCACTGACGTGGAAGTTTGCACCGGTACGTTTCCTTGAGACGGGATCGCATTTATTGCGAGACTGCTTGTTTGAGGGACTAAACCCTGCATGTTCGAGTTTGGATCCAGAGCGTCATGAGAGGGAGCCGGAAGGCTCGTTGTTGGATCAGACTGTGAAGGTTCATTTGCAGCTGTCGCAGGTACAGCTAAAGCTTGTGGATTAGAGGATCCTGGTGAATTAGCTCATGTCTTGCGGGCGCCCCGGGAGGGGATAATTGTATTTTTTCACATCCATTTCACAGAGTCCAACAGACCTTCCATTAGGGAGTCGTTTTGACAATGATGACGAGCAGCTAAATCGCTCAGCCGGTCTTGCCATCTCACCGCATTTTCAGCATTCGATGCCATTTGAACTTGAAGGAAACTCGAGAAGTGTTCAAGTTTATCAATTTTTGTAATTAAGTTAGAGATAGCAGCACCTTGATCACTTATAGTTCCTATCAATGATTCAAAGATTTTAGTGAATGGTGCTAAAGCAACAGCAGAAGCAGCTAAGACATTGTTATGTATCTGAGAGAGCGCTTCAGATGAGATGCCAAGCGGTTGAGGTACAAAATCGTGGAGTGACAAGGAGCCAGCTGAATTGTCCAAATTGTAATGCGGGTTAAAGGTGGAACATTTTTTTGCAAAATTCGTGGGATGAACTTCTTCACCAAAATGAGGTAGCATAGGATGCGGAGTACTTGCATTCAGTATGGAATTTTCGCACAGAGGAGGTATAATGGAAGTGCGTTTTGCCTTAAGCTCGGCGACTCTTTGCAGGCGACTAGCGCGGGCAATCGCACTCCGATCGAATTGAATAGGGAGTGGATTGGATTCTAGTGCCGACGGCTGAGGGGTGCTGGATGGATTGGCATCAATGAACTGTTCATTTGCACTCGACATGGAAGAACGACCAACATCTGGTGCTTGACATGCCAAAGCACTATCGTTGTTAGGTTCAGTACATTCAAGTGCTGCTCCTAGAGCAGCTCGACCTACTGTTTTTAGTATGGTGAAATCAATTTAGGAACAAATTGGATTGATTGTGGGCAAAGAGCATGGAATATTAGCAGGGGGCCTCAATTTATTTTCGGCATCGACCAAGCCAATCTGTGGGCCACGTGACTGAACCGGAAGATAACAAGAGCTTTTCTCTTGTAGCAGAATGTCTTTGGCAGTAAGGGGACAAGTCAACCCCACAGTAGGCGTAGATAGTCGTTTATTGTTCTGAACTTGTTTAGAAATCAAATTGTTCATCGAACGATTTTCCACTTCAAGATTCGAGATTTTTAACAGTTCTTCATCAGTCACTAAATGTGACAAGAGACCTTTATCTATAGAAAGGCCAACAGCATTCGTAAAGTTGTTGTTCTGAGAGGGCGCATGCGCCATTACAACCGGTTGCATCGTTCGTGGTGTAGCAGATGTTTTGACATCAGACCGAAGCACCGGAGAATCCACCTTAGCCGCTCTATTTGCTAACAAGTCCGTTTCACCAACGAGCATGCTTAGTGGGTGTTCGCCATTAGAAGCTGGATTACATTTGAGATTGGTGGCGGGGGTACTCGATGAGCAGGGATTGTCCAACTGGACTGCTGAGGCGCTTGATGGAACAGTGAGCAGGACGGGTGGAGTTAAGGCATCAGATAGGGCGCATCGCTCTTCAAGAGACGACAATGCTAGGGGCGTTGGAGAGCTGGTAGCCCCTGTTAATAACCCATTCGCAGCCATGAGCGCGCGTCCAGTCGCTTTGCTTACCTTAGGCCCAACTGCAGCTTTCATCATGGACCAAGGATTTGTCGAGCGCCGTTGCTGTGAAGTTTTTTTCCGGGTCTGTGGGCCGTCTGCCGATAGAGTCATTGTTCACGGTGGCTCAGCCAGAGGGTGCGCGATCAGACAGGGAGAGCAGGGTAGAAGCGGACTGGGGCAGACTGGGACTCTGCTCCTTAACTCAACAAGCTCCTTGTTGTAAGAGAGTGAGTCGTATGCACACACAGGCACACTGGAGTTGCAAGTATCACTCAGCTTCACACTGCAGTTTAATGTAGCACTTATCAGGATCACCTGTGAATTTGCCGTGCCACAAGTAAGATGGAGCCACCAGTGCCTAACAGTCGCTTAACAGTCACTGGGCTTTACTCCTTACGGGCGTAACGCAGCAAGGGTGCACTGGCCCTATTTTTGAGGTCAGGAAGTGTCACGTGAGTGGCACAATGCTCCGCCCCCTCCTGGAAGTGGGCGTTCGTGAAGCACGAGTTCGGGAAACTCCCAGCGCTAATTCACGAACAGTGGCAGCAGGTAGGAGTGTTTGTTTTCCTTTAGAAGCAGCTTCGCTAGAAGGTGGAAGTCCGCGCCGCTCGACTGCACTGGCCCTGTTTTTGAGGTCAGGAAGTGTCACGTGAGCAGTCACGTGAGTGGCACAATGCTTCGCCCCCTCTTGGAAGTGGGCGTTCGTGAAGCGCGAGTTCGGGAAACTCCCAGCGCTAATACACGAACAGTGGCAGCAGGTAGGAGTGTTTGTTTTCCTTTAGAAGCAGGTTCGCTAGAAGGTGGAAGTCCGCGCCGCTCGACTGCACTGGCCCTGTTTTTGAGGTCAGGAAGTGTCACGTGAGCAGTCATGTGAGTGGCACAATGCTCCGCCCCCTCCTGGAAGTGGGCGTTCGTGAAGCGCGAGTTCGGGAAACTCCCAGTGCTAATTCATAAACAGTGGCAGCAGGTAGGAGTGTTCGTTTTCCTTTAGAAGCAGCTTCGCTAGAAGGTGGAAGTACATTTCTAAATTCTGGACTCAAGTTTGCAATACTTTTGGTATTCAAAGGGCTCTTTCTACTGGTTACCATCCCTAAACAAACGGCATCACTGAGAGAGTTAATCAAACTTTAGAGCAGTACCTACAATGTTTTTCCTCTCAAGTACATGACAACTGGGCAATGCTTCTATCAGTGGCAGAATTTGCCTATAATAATTCCATCCATTCTTTGTTAAAAACATCACCTTTCCACTATTTGTATAGTTTTCATCCAAGCGTATTCCCTTCTGTTAATCCAGTGTCTTCTTCAGTACCCTTGGCTGACCAGTGGATCACGGACCTTGTCACACTTCAAACGAATTCCAAACTCCACCTGGAAAGGAACTTGCAGGATTCTAAACATTATGCTTCAGTGTGGCTGTCATCAAAATATCGGACAAAACATTTGTCTCCTACCAAATTATCTACTCACTTTTTTGGTCCCTTTCTCATACTACGACTGATTAACCCTGTCGCTTATCGCCTGCAACTTCCATCTACTTGGCAGAGGATACATCCAGTGTTTCATACCTCTCTTCTCAAACCCTATTTAGGTGACGGGACCCCTCTCTGCCAGTTCCTTCACGAGTCGTCACTGTGGATCAGGAACTGTTGAAATCCGATAGCACAGCGAGTAGAGTGCTCGTTTTGACATCTGTGCAGAGCCTGCTAACGCAGGTTTGAAGCCCGCAGGGCCAAACTCAGCCTTTCATCCTTACAAGGTCGATAAATGAGCACCACACACCATGGGTAGTAATAAGCAGCGCTCAGATACCGGAGGGTTCGTAGCGCTATATAAATGCTAAATAAATATATATATATAAAACAAGAACTTGACGTCTCCCGGATATGTGATTCTAGATATCTCAGAGGCCGATTGTTGTATCTGGTGGAGTGGAAAGGCTATCCGCCTAGTGAAAGGACTTGGGAACCATTGGCAAACATCCATGCCCCTGCTCTTCTCCGTCGATTTCATTTTTTGCACCCTGGTTAACTGTGAGGGGCTGATTTTTGGAGGGGGTTAACTGTCAGGTTTCCCTGTCCTTGGTCGTTGTTCTCTTCTTGGCGCCTTGCTTCCCGTGGAATACAGAAGGTGAACCTTTCAAACATGGCTGCTGCACGTTCCATCTTTCGGTTTATTATTCCACTGCGGCCATCTTTGCTTTCCTTTCCATCCAGAGACGTCCAAAATGTAAGCCCTGCTGTCAAAATCTTCAGATGAGGTACCGCGATGACTATGTATACCTCCGTCACCAAGCACCGGCCAGAGAGAGTAAACAAAGACGATTTCTGGCCAGTTATTGAGGCCACAGGTGCAGAAGCAGGAACTCAGGTGGCTCAGGTAACGAGGCAGCTGCAAAGGAACAGGCAGTCAAGTAAGGATATTGCACAACTATGACGGTAAACAACTCTCTAGTATAAGGAACTAAATGACACCTACCAGAGGAGCCTGTAAAGATGTAGTAAGGAAAGCCCACCTCGTGCTCTCTCCCTATGATGGGTGTCAGGGAACAGGGAGCCCAAAAGCAGCAGGATGACTGATATTATCCAGTACCTGTAGGGACCTGTGATATTACTTGCACCTTCAGGGAAGAGGTGTTTAACTTCCCAAGTGAGGAGTACAGAGTTCCAAAGTTCAAGGGTTAATCCAAAACAATCCGTGGGACAAGGCAGTAGTTCATGAACCAAGTAACCAAAGGTTTCCAATGCGCCAAATCCAGGAGGGTAATCCAAAAACAATCCAAAGTCCGTAAGTAAAGTAAAAAAAATCCAGGACTACACACCGAAGAACGTAACGCCACTCAATGCCGAAAGCTACAGCTGGGAAGCGTGGTCCTGTGGTGGCGGCAGCTCTTTATACTGGCTATTTCCTTAATTGGTCACCTGATTGGTCACGTGATCGCATCTGCAACGTCGTGAGCCCAGACGAGCGACGTTGCTTGCGTTCATGTGACCGGGAAGTCCCAACCAGTGAACGCGGCGGTCTGCATCGGCCGTGAATGTTGTAAGCCGGCGTTGCCCAGTGCCAACGGGACCACAGACGCCATGGGTACTGCCTTCCTCTGCCTCCCGTGACATCCCGCTGCTGTTGGGAAGGGACAGGTATTGGGAGGGAACAAGGAGCTAGGCGGGAGCGGGACTGGGAACTGAAAGGATAGGTGTGACAGAGTCCCTGCCCAAGGACGCACACCCACGTGGGCAGGCAGAGTTCAGCCTATGGAACCTAGAAACCAAGAGTGGAGCATGGACATTGGCAGCGGGTTCCCATGATCTCTCCTACGGACCGAAGCCAACCCAGTCTATGAGATAGTAAGCACTCCCCTACTGATGAGTGACCCAAAGACATCATTGACCTCATATTCTATCGCAGAGTCATGAACCAGCGGGAACGGGGGGCAGAATTGCCCTTGTGACGGGCAAAAAAGGTTTTAACAAGGACGCATGGAACACGGGATGTATGCGCCATACAGGAGGCAAGGACAGTTGGTAGGCAACAGGATTAATGACTCTCGTAACACGGTAGGGACCCACAAAACGAGGGAGCACTTTACGACAACCATGTATATGTAGGTGTCGAGTGGATAGCCATACCTTGTCACTGATGTTGTACCATGGGGCAGAAGAACGTCTCTTACAGGCAGCAGCAGCGGGATTTAGGGCATTTTGAAAATCGGGTAATGGCAGGATTCGGGGGTGTTTACCATAGAGCGAATAGAACGGGGAAAACCCAGTGGCCAAGTGTGGGGCATTATTGTAGGCAAATTCTGCTATGTGTAGAACTTGATACCATGTCTGTTGATGTTGTAAGGACAGGCAGACAAGATACTGCTCGAGGGACTGGTTGACGCGCTCAGTCTGGCCATCAGTTTCAGGGTGGTATGAGGAGGAAAACCGAGCATCAATTCCTAGTAGCTTCGCGAGAGAGCACCAAAATCGGGAAGTGAACTGGGAACCCCAATCGGAAATCATGACAGAAGGTAACCCAAAGAGACAGAAGACAGAACGAAAGAACAGCTTGGTTAAAGTCGGAGCTGAAGGAATGCCAACACAAGGGACAAAGTGAGCCATCTTGGTGGATGCATCTATAACAACCCATACAGTGTCGTGGCCCTGAATCTTTGGTAAGTCAGTAATAAAGTCCATGGTAACTGTGTGCCAGGGGCGTGGTGGAATGGGTAGGGGTTGAAGCAGGCCTAAAAGGCCGACCTTTCCTGTTTTTACATTGGGCACATATTGAGCAGGTAGACACATAATTGTTCACATCTTTGCGTATGGTAGGCCACCAACTCCATCTTTGTAATAACTTAAGGGTCCGTCCCTGCCCTGGATGGCCATTTATTGGTGTGTCATGAGACCATTCCAATGCTCGAATACGAGTGTGTGGGAAGGTATAATCGGCTCTGTATGAATGGTAAACCATCATGGAATACTGAAGCCCACTCTTCAGCATCGTTGGGATGTGCAGAGAAGGGGTGACGTATAGAGTCAAGCAGATCTACGGGCGGGGTACATAAGCAGATAACATTCTTTTTGTCCAATAGAGTCTCTGGGAATACGGGAAGGGACTCCCCACCCCCCTGACAGCCGTGACAGGGCATCTGCTTTGCCGTGACCTATACCTGGACGGTGACTTATGATGAAATCGTAGGTGGAAAAGAACAGGTGCCAACGTACTTGACGGCTGTTAAGGCACTTCAGGTTGGCCAGATGCTGTAAATTATGATGATCTGAGTAGACAGTTATCTGGTGTCGGTCCCCTAACAGATGGTGGGCCTCATTACACCTAGGAGGTAACCATGCTCCAAAACCTTACTGACTCCGCCCTGGTGAATGGAGCTATTATCGCCCCATTCCAAGGTTGGCGGGGCCGGTAATTCCCCAGGGCCCTTCCCCATTCCCATTTGAGCCCCCATAGGGCTCAATGGGAATGGGGAAGGCGCTAATAACGGTACCGCAATTTGCGGTACCGTTATTAGCTCTAGAGTCCCTTTGCGGGTCCTGTCATTAACGCCTGGAAAAACCAGGCGTTAAGGGAGGACCCGCAAAGGGAACTCGTAGTAGGGGATTGCCGGCACCAGTGCCCTTACCAGTGCCGGTAATCCCCTACCGCCTACCGTGTAATGAGGCCGGGTGTCTTCAAGTCTGAAATGCATCCTTAACAGCCACAAGTTCCTTCTCTGTGACAGTTTAGTGCTTCTATTGGTGTAAACTTGTGGGAATGGAAATCGACGGGGTGGAGCCTGGGAAAGAACTGCACCTAAAGCGAACGAAGAAGCATCGGCCTCTACCACGAAAGGCAGTTTAGGGTTAGGATGTTGCAGTATAGGAGCCGATGTAGAGGCCGTTTTTAATGTATTAAACGCCTCATCTTGTTCTGGGGCCCAAACATAGGGTACCTGCGGACTGGTCAGACGGGTTAAGGGGGCTGCTATGGAAGAGAACCCTGCGATAAAACTTCTGTAAAAGTTCGCAAATCCGAGGAAGGACTGCAAAGCCTTAACGGTGGTGGGAACAGGCCAATTCAAAACAGTGCCAACCTTGACTGAGTTCATAGAGAGACCTTTAGAGTTATGTGATAACCCAGAGAATCCACTTCTGTGGTGTGGAAAAGACACTTTTCAGGTTTTGCAAACAGCACGTGGGTTTGGAGTCTTTGAATTACTTCTCGGACATGGCCTATATGAGACGAAGTGTTGGAGAAAATATCAAGATGTCATCTAGATACACAATGACATATGTTTCTATGATGTCATGAAATACATCATTCATAAACCTCTGGAATGTTGCGGGGGCATTACATAGGCCAAAGGGCATCACGGTGTACTCGTATAGACCATGCCTAGTACAGAAAGTGGTCTTCCACTCGTCACCTTGTTTTATACGAACCAGATTGTATGCCCCTCTAAGATCCAGTTTAGTGACGATAGTGGCATGAGTAAGATTGTCAAGGAGTGGTGTTATGAGGAATGGGGTACCTGGTCTTGAATGTTATCGGGTTAAGACGACGGTAATCCACACAGGGACGCAAGTCACCTTCTCTTTTGGGTACAAAAAAGATCAGGCTAGCAGCTGGAGACTGGGAAGGACGGATGTGACCTATCCGTGGGTGACAAGGAATAAATCCATCCACATGGTATAGAAGTTCCAGGGATCAGGTCAATGGGACAGTCGTAAGACCGGTGTGGTGGTAGATGTTCAGCACACTTCTTGTCAAAGACGTGAGAGAAGTCACTGTATTCTGCCGGGATAGTCGAAACCGTAACCCCCACGACATGACCTGGTGGATCGCAGTCCATAGTCTGCTCATCACTGATCTGTAACTGGGATAAAGCGCCCAGGACTTGTGAAGGAGATGTGACCTTGCCATAGAGCGTGAGACAATGGTTCTGGCAGTGGACAGATTCGAAGAACAAACCTCCATGGTACCAATCGATAACAAGATTATGGGTGCGTAACCAGGGGAGACCCAGAATAAGCCCAAACTGTGGAGTGGAGCTCAGATCAAAGGACAGGGTCTCGCTATGTACCTCCTGAATAATAAGTGTGAGAGGTGCTGGTTGCTGTTTGATTGGACCAGATACAAGATCCGAACCATCGATGGCCTGGACTGGTTCTGGTCGACGCTTGTTCTGGAGGGGTAGATTGAGTGATGCTCCACATAGTTCCCCGTTGCCCCTGAATCGATGGCTAGTTTTACTTTGTGACTGGTGTTGTCTACGGAAACTAGAATGGCTTCAATGTGCATGGGTACCATGAAACCTGGACCCTCCTCGTCTAGGGACGGGCTTTATGAAAAACCGTTGGCTTGGGCCTCGGGCGCCTGGGGTATTCCCTCACATAATGTCCATTGAGCCCACAATAAAAGCAGGCATTCGAGGAGTGGCGTTGTTCCCTTTCCGTGGCTGTGATGGGGCTGCAAACCCCCCCTATTTGCATGGGTTCCCCTACGGACTCACTGGAAGAGGGGATGGAAGAGAAAGGCACTGATTTTCAAAGTTCCTGTCTCCTCTCCGCCCTTCGGGCATCTAGTTGCAAGGCCAGATCAACGAGTTCAGGATATTGAGCCGGTAGAGAGGGCACCACCGCCAATGCGTCTTTCATGGCATCGTTAAGCCCTCAGTAAAATACCACAGCCTTTTTGTTCTCTGGCCAGGATGTTTCTACCGACAGCTGATTGATTTGGGTGATGTACTCAACCAGCGTTGTCGTCCCCTGACTTAATTCCAATAACTCAAGTCCCGTGCTTGGGCCTTGTGCCTAGTGTCGAACACCCTGGTCATTTCTGTTAAGAGTAAATCGAAGTCATACAAAATGGGATCGTCATTCTCAAGTAAAGGGTTCGCCCAAGCCGCTGCTATACCCCCCCCAAGGGTGATAGTGTAAATGCAGCCTTTGCTGGGGAGTCAGGAAAGGCCTGTGGGCGACACAATAAATGGAGCTTGCACTGATTCAGGAATGTGCAGAACTTGGGGGGGGGGGGGTCACCCTGGAACTTTTCGGGAGATGCCAAAGGGAACGGAGTGGGAACAAACACGGGTGCCGGTGTCGGGGCAGGATTGGGAGGGTTTGCCTGGGGAGGGGCATCTCCAAACTTGGGATCAGCAGGTAGGGCATGGCGCTCACTCTGTATCGTATCTAGCCGCTGATGGGTAGCAGCCGTTGCGGCCGACATATCAGCTCTCAACACTGTGATAACCTGTACCAGAGCAGCAACCGGATCCCCAGCTGCGGCATCCATAGCCAAAGCAGTATAGAGGCTTCTCAGTCTGTCAAAATCTTCAGATGAGTTACCGCGATGACTATGTATACCTCCGTCCCCAAGCACCGGCCAGAGAGAGTAAACAAAGACGATCCCTGGCCAGTTATTGAGGCCACACGTGCAGAAGCCGGAACTCAGGTGGCTCAGGTAAATAGGCAGCTGCAAAGGATCAGGCAATCAAGTAAGGCTATTGCACAACTATGACGGTAAACAACTCTCTAGTATAAGGAACTAAATGACACCTACCAGAGTAGCCTGTAAAGATGTAGTAAGGAAAGCCCACCTCGTGCTCTCTCCCTAAAATGGGTGTCAGGGAACGGGGAGCCCAACAGCAGCAAGATGACTGATATTATCCAGTACCTGTAGGGACCTGTGATGTTACTTGCACCTTCAGGGAAGAGGTGTTTAACTTCCCAAGTGAGGAGTACAGAGTTCCAAAGTTCAAGGGTTAATCCAAAACAATCCGTGGGACAAGGCAGTAGTTCATGAACCAAGTAACCAAAAGTTTCCAATGCGCCAACTCCAGGAGGGTAATCCAAAAACAATCCAAAGTCCGTAAGCAAAGTTAAAAAAATCCAGGAATACACCGAAGAACGTAACGCCACTCAATGCCGAAAGCTACAGCTGAGAAGCGTGGTCCTGCGGTGTTGGCAGCTATTTAGACTGGCTACTTCCTTAATTGGTCACGTGATCACATCTGCAACGTCACGAGCCCAGACGAGCGACATTGCTTGTGATCACGTGACCGGGAAGTCCCAACCAGTGAGCGTGGCGGTCTGCATCGGCCGTGACCACAGACGCCATGGGTACTGCCTTCCTCTGCCTCCCGTGACATCCCGCTGCTGTTGGGAAGGGACACAGGTATTGGGAGGGAACGAGGAGCTAGGCGGGGCGGGAGCGGGACTGGGAACTGAAAGGAGGCGTGTGGGTGCTGAGGGACGGGGGAAGGGTAGGCGTGACACCTGCTCACACTGCTGACCTCGCGTCTCAACGCTAGGAATTCTCAGAGCCTAGTTCAGCGCTAGATTGTTTCCCCGTTGTTCTGCCTTCCTTGCCCTCCTCCTCCTTGAATTCCGCTCTTGGCCCCCCTCTTCCTCTCTCCGCCTTCCTTTTGCTCGCTCCACTGCCTTGCTTGTTGCCTGTCTGCCTGGATATTGATCTTCTGCTACTCTCCTTAGACTTGTTTTCCCTGGACTTGCTTCATCTTGTTCAACCCTTGAAAAATTAATCTCCTTCAAGTCTGGATCTCTATTGGAACTGCAGGTATTTACTTTCTGTGGAAGGGTTTTTTCCTGCTACCTGGCAGTCGTTCCTGGGGTCATTTTGTTCAGTGTCCTAATCAGCGGACATTCTGGCTACCGGAGAGGCTCGCCCCTCATCTTCGAGACACTAGGACTTGAAGAATACCTCGGAGTGTACCAGCTCTGGACTCCAGCACACGCCGCAAGACAGAGGTGAGCAAAACTGCCACAGATTCCGACAGTCATCCTCTCGGTTTGTGCTGTCCTTCTCCTCCTCTTGAACTGCTGTGTTGAGTTCTCTCTCATTGTGCGGTCTGCCTTGCTCGTATTGTGCTCCACCTTTTATCCCTCTGGGGAAGGGAAAGGGCCGTCAGGTGTGTGTGATTCTGGTCAATTGCCTGACCCTGGCGTTGGGACATGTCAGGTAAATAGCTTTGGTGTTTGTCCTGCGTCTTTCACGATGGGTGAGTGTTTGTGACGGAAAAGGGGGGTAGCATGTTTGAGTATCCTACAGGGTAGGATGGGGAATAGGTATAAGAAAGGGGATACCGCATCTAACCCGTTGGTGTCCCACTTCCACTCACTGAGGAGCCCCCTTACAGGTGATCCTCCCTCACTGGTCCACCCCTAGGAACTGGAACCAATAGCGATGGCCGTTTCCTGGCCACCAGGATGACAGATCTCTGGGGACTAGTCGGGGAGACACCTTCAGGTTTCTCACAGTTAGTAGCAAGAACAGAGACTATATTTGATACTTTAAAAACTGAACTTTTGGCAAGCTGCTCTTCAGACTAACTGTAAAAAGGTCATACTAAAAATTGATTGCAGAAAAGACTTGGTAAAGTGTCATAACACTGTGGGTGTGTGTGAGCCTAGCACGAGCCTCAGGCGGATCGTCGGAAAGCGATGCATGTGGGAGTTAGAATAAAGGCCCATACGGTGTGGGCAGCATCTTGACAACTAGAGTGTGTGGTGTAATTAAGTACAGTGAAACTCAGAGAATCACCTTTGTGCTTATTCGCTTTCAACCTTGAAAAGTAGACATTGCAGAGAGGAGCATGCAGGGGGGATCTCGGAGAGGAAGTACACAGCAAGGTTGTGCAAATACAGTTTAAAACACGACCAATAAAAGATGAATATGAAATTTAATAGAGCAACAAAAGCCTTGTCAATAAGAAGAGGGCAGTCCTGCTGTAAATACAGGGTTTGAAATTGCTGGGAGCTATTCAGCTCCTGATTCTAGCCTAGGAGACCCTGGTTAGCTTGAAGCCAACAGCTACCAGGAGCTACTTTTGGCTCCCCAGGTGCCTTACAAACATTACATTTAACTATTTGAGAATGTTAATAAAGAAGAATTAGGACACATCTAGTACACATTTAAACCCAAAGGATCATACATATTGAGCAACATTTTAAAGTTTGCTTCTCCTGTAGAAGGTAGATTTGCTGTACTTACTTCTAGTTCCCCAGCGTAGATGCTGCCTACTGGGTGATGTCCGACACTCGTGCTCATTGAATCTTAATTTCGACCCTGAAATACATTTTTGGGAGGACTATTGTAACGAAGGGTAGACAAGACTCAAAATTGTTCCTCTTCTTGAATCTGAGTGAGCTAGTAACAACCTTTAGAGGAAAGTGTAGTTAGTTTAGTGTGAGATGTTTTGAGTAAAAAGATTGAAAGGATCTGAAAATAACAAGGATCTATTTTACACTACATAGAAATACAAAAGACAAGAATCTGCATTTCATAAGCCACGCAGTTCAGAATCTTTAATCTTGGAATACATTTCAACAGTCAACGGCCTCTAGAAGTTACCAGGTAAAGTAAGCAAGACTGGGTAAATAATATGGAGAGATGTTTGTAAGTAGGAAAGGGTGAGAGTAATCAATCTCCTTTGTATGTATGTGCATTTCTAGGTTTCAGCATAAATGAAGCTGAAAAGCAACATGGACTTAATTATTTTATCCATTTCTGTTTTCGGGGTGTCATATTTAGTCAAATTTGTTGCAGGTGTGACGCTCACGAAGGGTCTGCGGGGGTCAGCATCTCCCTCAAGAATTGTGACTGGCATCTGGCAACATGCCGACCCTCCTGATTTAGGCTGGAGACGCTCTATTTTTCCGCCAAAAATGTGGCTCCTTTTTATGTTCTCCCTCTTAAAACATCATTAACCCCTATGACATTCAATAGGAAAATTCAATTCACTTTAATGGACTCTCACCAGCCCAAAATGAAATTGTCTGTTTTCACCCAACAAGGGGATTAAAAAGGTTGAGAGTTATGTGGTCCTGAGTAGCTGCACTTCTTCATAGCCACCAACCTTTTGTGTCACCAAGGCGGGTGAAAACACCCGATTTTCTTTTCAGCGGGTGAGAGCCCATAGAAGTATGTAATTAGCCACTGAATAAAGCAAACGTTCCGGTTTACTCCGGTGTCCTGTCCTTATTTTATTAGGCCATTCGGCCTCACAACTAGTGACGAGGCAATCTCCTGTGAACAAGAGTCTCTCCTCCAAGCTGGTGGGTGATCCCACTGCGCCAACCGCACATCCAGCGTCCTGCTCCAGTGCGCTGTCTGCGCATATTCCATCCCGTTTGCTGGCGTTCCTGCGGCGCACCACAACACCCGATCCTGCGTTGTGTCAAGAGATACGTTCCAGATGCTCCCTGCTGTGTATGAAGCACACAGACTCCAGCGCCTCATCGCACGGCAGTGCAGCAGCAGTAGTCCTTCTCCACCCATACAGGAGCACGATAACACACGCGGAGCCCGCATGTGGGTACCTCCTCCTCCTCCCTCCATTACTGGCGCTCCTACCAATACTACGCAGCATTTACTCCTCAATCATGGCGCATCGGCCTTCACAAAAAAACAAAAGGGCCTGGAAGCACCACGCTACGCATGCATTGCCTCCTCCTCATACAGGCCACTTGAGCCCACGATACAAGAAGTGATTCCTCCTCCACCCGCCACATGCCGTCCTGCTGCCAGAAAAGCGGTCCGCCTTGCACTGTAGCCATACCACTGTGAAACTACGCCCAAGGAAGTTTGTGCGTCACCCTGCAAGCACACTCCACCTAGCCAAGACGCTGTAAAAAGAAAAAAATAAAGGGAGAAAGGTGGCAAACTTCAACGGGCCGAGTGCCTCACACGGTGCCCACAGCTCACCAATGGCAAAATCCACACGGAACCTCACGCATACGTCACACATACGCCAGCCAGTTGACCATTGCTAAGAGGCTCACAACAAAAGGCCCACACATACCTCAACTGTCACCATGAGTGATCGAGTATCACCACCCCCCCTCCCAGGTCCACATCAACCCTGTGGCGCATGCCGCTCCCGTTCGCCATGACCCCACAGGCAGACACAGGCCCGAGGTGGGTTGAATGGATGGACGATTTTAACCACTTTATAAAAGCAGACGGCGAAGAAAGGTCACTGAATCTGATGGAGATTGTCGGTAGCGAGATCAAGATAATCGTCAAGACAATTCCCAAGAAGTACAGCCAGATTTCACGTTGCTGATAACTGCCCTAAACAAGAGACTTGATTGAACCCAAGCGTGACTATGAACGCTACATGTTCAATCAGTGCACACAGAGGGGGGAAGAATCAGTCAATGAATTCATCACCTGTCCGAGAGTCAAAGGCGCACACTGTCAGTTCCACGCTTTCTCATTGGACAAAGCAATAAGGCTGCGGGGGATAGAGGGATGCCTATCCCATACCCTGAAGAAGCAACTACTGAAAAGGCCACTCTCAATAGATCAAGTAAGCAAGTTTGCCAGAATTTTTTAAAGAGTGGACACACAAGGGGCATCGATGACAGGAAACGCCAGCAGCAAGCAAGACAAGAGCAAGCTCATTGCAGCGGTCAGACCTGTAAACTAGTGACCTGGTGACAGGGGAGGCACACCATACAGAGGGGGCAACCAAAGTGGTCCCAGACCACAAAGACAGTGCTACCGCTGCGGGATGGCATTCCCGCACTCAGTGACATGTCCACCATCTCACAAAGATGCGGCAACTGTGCTAGAGAGGGACACTTCCAGTCCGTCTGCAGGGAAGGCAGGCCATTTCCCACTTAGCGAATGTCTCCACAACCACAAAGCAGAATGTACAGTCGAACTCCTCAAAGCCCATCATACCAGACGAGATCCTAGCAACTGGGACCAAGGCGCAGCGTAAGAGCCGTAGAAGAGCACCACCTGGAAGACTACTCCCAAGACTATGAATCCTACGACCAAGGACCACACCTCGAGGACGAATACAAACAACCCCTGCAATCATATCGTAGTCACAATGCACAACAACAATTTGGACCACCATACGGAGGAGACGACTACGATCAATACTTCCAAGATGAGTACATTAATCTCATTTTGGACGACAGGGAAGCAGGAGAGCCGCCCAGGATAGCCGTCAACAATGGCAATAGACAATTTTGTTTCCTGGTCGACTCTGGCGCCACGTCAACATTATGAGTGAACAAGAATTCCTACAAATTTCCGAAAGATCAATGCTTGCCAAAACCAATTCAAAGATTTTGCAGTGGGGCGCAAACCTCCCCCTTCACTCCATGGGACATTTCAAGCGCCAACTCATACAAAATGGACTTACTGTAGCCACGGTCATTCACGTAATCCAGAGCCCAACAAAAGTGTGATGCCTGCTGAGTTACCTTACCGCATCATGCCTAGGACACATTAATATTCATTTCCATGAAGGCAATGTAATTCAGTCAGTCGCACTATCAGGCGACAAGAAGGAGGACATACGCATGATAAACTTCAACCCTACATCGAAGACTCATCACAAAAGAGACAATCCTGATGAAATTCCCACTTCTCTGCAAAGGGATGGGAAGACTGAGGACCTCCCATTAAACTGCATATCGACAACATCATCCGGCCCGTTACCCAACTTCCCAGGAGAGTGGGGTTTCACTTGCAAGAGGCAGTCTCGAAAGAGCTCAACCAGCTGCTCAACAACAGCATAATTGAACCGGCAACAGTGCGTAGACACGAGGATGGCTAACACCGCCATCCAGAGAGAACGACTCCCGGGACCCCGAATCAAAGACATGATTGTCCAGCTCATTAAGGCTGTGATGGTCTCCAAACTGGACCTCAATCAGGGGTACCACCAGATGGAACTACATCCTGAGTCAAGGGGCATTACCAACTTTGCCACACACGATGGCCTATTTTGATACAGATGCCTTAACTTTGGTATTTCGTCGGCTGGCGAAATTTTTCGGGAGGCTATCAAGACAATTTATCAGGCTGGTAAGGGGAGCACTGAACTATAGCAATGACATCCTTGTCTTCGGCAAGTCCTGAGAGGATCATGACGCCGCACTACTGCTGACATGCACTGCTGTCCAAGAAGCAGGGCTGACACTTAAAATCGACAAGTGCCGTTTCAGCAGGAAAAAAAGTTAAAATTCTTCTGACACATCTTCTCCGCAGAAGGAATGACGCCAGACCCAGACAAGGTCAGCACCATTTCAAACATCTGCGAACCAATGCAAGTAGCAGACATTCAGTCGTTTCTGGGGATGGCAGGCTAATGCGCTCGATACATTTCACACTATGCATCCATTATGGAACCATGACGATGCTCGTTGCAGAAAGACACTGGGCCTCATTACGAGTCCGGTGGTAGCCGTGCCGGAAAAACCAGCAGGCTGCCGCCAGACCGGTAATTCCATTCGCCTCTGTGATTGCCAGAATGACTGGGGCATTACAACCCCGGTGACCCGGTAATTCTGTAGGCGGAATTCTGTTAAGCCCCATTCCCATGGAGTCCCATAGGACTTGATGGGGACCATGGAAACACTGGTTCCGTCTGACAGAGTCAGTGTTTCTATGTCCGCCTGCAGGCGGGTGGTGTTTGAGTGACACCTCCCGCCTGCAGGACTTGGAATCAGCCGGTCCGGAAACAACGGTGGTGGCGGATTTACTGCCACCGTTGTTTCCGGACTGGCTGACTTGTAATGAGGCCCACTGTGTTCACCTGGTCGACAGAATGTCAAGAGGCATTCAACACCATAAACACATCCCTGGCGGAAGACAGTGTTTGGCCTACTTCCATCCTGACTGGCACAAAGGAATTATCGTGGATGCCAGCTCCGTAGGGCTAGGAGCAATACTGGCTCAAACAAGCAGTCCTGATGAGCACCCCAGGCACATTGTCACCTACGCGAGCAGAGCCCTGGCCCCACCCGAATCTGCATATTCACAAGCAGATAAAGAGAGCCTGGCGGCAGTATGAGTCTGTGAACACTTTCATAACTTTGTCATAGGGAAGAAATTCACACTAATAACAGACCATCAGGCTCTGCTGTCCCTATTCGGGAACTCACGTGCCAAGATGCTCCCCAGGATTGAGCGCTGGGGCATCAGACTTCAAGAATACAACTTTGATATTATCCACAGGCCTGGGGTTGACAACAACCCAGCGGATTACCTGTCACGCCACCCGACGGGCACGCCTAGCTCCAGTGAAGGTGATACAGAACATATTAACTACTTGGCCTCCAATGCACTCCCACCAGCAATTTCACTTGAGATGGTTGCAGCAATATCCGCCGCAGACCAATCCATGACGTTAGCGATCAGTCTAACAGGAAACAACAAGTGGAAAGATTATCAACGTGCTGTTTTAAACCACCCGGGGGTGTGCAGAGAAGAGATGGACAGGCTTGCAAGGATACACACCGAACTAGCTGTTTAGGACCATGCAGTTCTACTGAGAGGATGTCAGCTAGTCATTCCCGCGACGCTCAGGGCAGAGGTGATCAATACGGCACATGAGGGACACAGAGGTTCCGACAACATGAAACGACAGCTGCTGTGTCACGTGTGGATTCCTTTCTTAGACTCGATGGTTGATAGATGGGCAAAAACTGCTTAGCATGTCAATGCACGGCAAAGGCAGAAGCCCCAGTCCCACTCCAGTCAATGCACATCCCAGAGAAGGTATGGGATAGAGTATCAGTAGACTTTTATGGGCCCATGGAATCTGGAGGGTACCCCCTACTGTTCATTTAGGAGTACTCAAGGTTCCCTATCGTCAAAGTGGTGACCACTGCATTTGCCCATGCAGCTGCGACATTCGACGAAGTACTGAGCGAATAGGGTATCCCTAAAATGATCAAATATGACAATGGACCCCCATTCAGTGGTCACGAGTTTGCATCCTTCACGAAACACATGGGGTTCACCCACCAGAAGATTACCCCTAGGTGACCACAAGCCAATGGAATGGCCGAGCAGTTTATGGCCTCCATTAAGAAGAGAGCTTGCATTGAGTGCACTGACCCTCATCAAGCGTTATGCCGGCTACTCCGAGATTACCGGAACACCCCCCACGAAGCCACCAACAAGGCGTCTGCAGAGCTAATGATCGATACTTGGTCCACACCTGCATCGTAAGACATCCAACGACTCAGCAGGAGGGAGATCCCGACGTCATAAGAAGGGACACCGAGAGGAAAGAGAAGGCGCGGGCGGACACAGACTTGAGAAGGACAATGCCCAAGGACTTCCAAGTGGGCGATTAAGTTCTGGTACAGCAGGCAACCACCACGAAGACTGACGCCCAGTTTGCACAGAGGCCGCTCAATATTGTAGCTATCAAAGGCACCATGATGAGGACCGAGAATGCAGACAGGGAAGTCACAAGGAATAGTTCCCAATGTAAGCACTTCATTAAGAGAATAGATGAAAGGTCTCCACCACCCGATCCTGACCCGCAAGAGCCAAGAGATGACTTGTGGGTTCCCCCAGTAGACCCACCAACGGGTGGCAGAGCCAGTGGAAACAACAGGACCACCGAGGGGCAGTGAGAGGTGTGAAAGGCCCCATTGCACCACCAGAAGACCACCATACCTAGTTGAAGAGTGCTGAGGCGGATATCAGGAAATTTGTCTGGGGGTGATGTTACCAGACTATGTCCCCTTAAGAGGCAGAGAGGGAGACCACGTGAGGGATGACGTGGATGAGGGGGAGGAGCGATGAGGGGAAAAGTTAGTACGTAGTTAGCCATTGAATAAAGCAGATGTTCCAGTTTACTCCGGTGTCGCGTCCTTATTTTATTAGGCCATCCGGCCTAACAACCACTCATACAAAAACACATTTCACTAGCCCCTAAAGTTTCCTTCTCCAGAACTCCCCCGCCCCCACCATATACGTCTCTACATAGGGTGGCCAACTGTCCCGTATTTGCGGGATTGTCCCATAATCGGGGACTCTGTCCCGCAGTTTATAGACTGGCTGTGCGGGACGTGGTTTCTCCCGACTTGCTTTGTTAGGATTCCAAGTACACAATTAGGCATGCTGAAGCAGGCCACTAATTGCAGTCCATCATGAATCACAGTTGCCACTTGCCAGCCACTGTGATTCTCGACTGCTGGCCCCTCAAAATGCACGATGACAAGTGAGTGGAAATCTGCTCGCATGAATTTTATGAAAATGTCAGAGAAACGTGTAATGATAATGTTTGGGTGGACTATCGTTTTTCAAGATTCACTGATTTTTCTAATCAGCTTATATCAGCCTAGGTTTGGATTGTATCATCAACACTTACATTGCATGACTTTTTGAATGTGTGAACATTGACCACGCCTCTTGACGAAGAGCAGTGTCACACTAGTCTCATCATTCCTCAGCATAAAACACACGATTGAGGAACATCTGTTAAAACCGTCTTTCAGGCTCCATGAGCTGTCTGTTAATTAAGCAACGATGATGCTGCCGAATAACAAGCCAAATGCCCTTTCAAATATCAGCGAATACGGTGAATAATTCCATATGCATATCTTGTGGCTTCACTTACAACGTACAAAGTTACTTGCAGTGATGAGCTTATTCACCTGCCCACAAATCAGGTTATCAAAAGTAACAGTTACCTCACTGCCTTAAAAGTTCTCTTGTGAACATAGAGTAAGAAGCGGGCACTCGATGTGGGTTATTTTTTCACTAAACCATATGTCACTGACTGACTCTTCCATCTGGAGATTTATCAGTTCAGTCCTTTAATGAGCGTTTCCTTTGCCTTTTTGGCTGCGCATTATTCCCAGTCTGAGATGCAGAGAGGAGACGATTGAAGGATCACCTAGGGCGGTCACCACTTAAAATGGTGTGACCAGGCCTCTCACGCAGTCCCCTGTGGAATTGTCAGGCTTGAGTGCTGGGGCGGTATCAGTGCAGATCTAACCGTTGTCAGACAGACAAATGGCGAGCGGGCCCCTGTGCTGTGTGGAAGGGGTGGGGCCCTTTCTGCTTGAGGGGCCTGCTTTGCAGTGGCGAGTTCTCTGCTCGCTTTCCCCCTGACTGCTGCCAGAGAGCACACGTGCCATCACCGTGTGGCTCATTGTGGATCTTAACACCGTTTGTCAGCCCTGAGGGAACATGGCAGGCTTTTATGTGACAGCTTTCACAGTATTAACAAAGCCAAACAAGGTTGGTGCGAAATGAAGAGGGGTTTGGTCACTGAAAAAAATAAAAACAACGTTGTTCTTGTGGCGTGTTTTGCATGTTAGCTGTCACAGGCTTTGTTATATACAAATGTCAGTATCTCCTTCAAAATACATGCTGCAATGCGATGGTTTTTAAATATTACGACAATTCACATAAGCACGTTATTCTGTGTTGCAATTTTATTTTTTACTTTTCCTTCATTTAGGAAGTTTACGGAGCACAGCCCAAAATCCCATTGGAAACATTTTGTAAATCGGGCACATATGGGGTGTGGTATGGTTGTGGAGTGTTACTGCATTCTATCATATTTTGGGGAAAAAAAACAAATAAACTAATAGATACAGCATCTGGTCCTGCTGCAATCACAAGCAGCTCATCACACTGTTATCACAAACCTCAATTATCTTCTTGCTCAATTATCTTCTTGTTTGTTTTTTAACACAGTCCATTTTGATCTGTTTTGCATCTTAAGTACACTATTGTAAAGGGCTCTGTAATTCCATACTAGTACACCCTTATACAGATCCGAGGTTTTCTCTCTCCAACCCGTGCAGCAAAAGCTTAATGCTATGCAATTCTGCCGTTTTGCAATGCGTGGCTGCAGCAACGCCCACACAAACAGAATGACATCACTTTTCTGTGACAAGTACACGTATGTTCTCTAGGCATACAATATTTAGCATTGATGGCAAAGCCTAATGAGAAGGCCCAGCAGTTTCCAGTTATTCAGACCCCTAGGTAACTGAACTTAATAAAAAAATTGCTTTTGTCCATAAAGTTCGCTATTGTGCACTGTGACCACAATTAACTCCGCCCACCCAAAACTCTGCCTCCACAACCCGCCCATTTAGGGCCCTGCCAGGTGCTGCCAACTGGGCCCTTTGCCTTAAATCTGCCACTGGGCGGTATCTACGTTTCTCTTGATATTTTTAATATTTGCTTGTGTGGTGGTGTTCTTGTAGCAAGCTTCAAACTATGTGTTTTAAGTGTCATTGTTGTGATGTAGGTAAGCTTTATTTATATACATACAGGTATAGGTTTATCTTAGTTATATACAATGAGACAGACCACCCACCCTCACACACACCAGCTCACCCAGGCCCCCAACTGACACTCACAGAAGGCTCAACAGCAAATACTCATCAACATTCTCCTGCGCTGTCAGTCATTCCAAGCACCAACATTCTCTGAGCATACATAGATGGCCAGCAGGACAGGACATTTAAACATCAGTCATATGTAAACAAAATTATCCATATGGTGGTGCGAACGAATGGCGCTGTATGAAATGTTGCGCGCTACAAACCATTTTTGAGCCTCCGGGCGTAGAGTGTCCTGAAAAGTGATTTAGAAAAGTTGGCCACTCTATCTCTACACTGTCCACAGTTTACAATTAGAAAACATAACAGCCATGTAGAAAGTCCCACGAAGACCCGTCTGCTTAGTAAATGATCCTCTCAGGAAGGAGCGCGCCCTAGGTCTATATCGGGCTAAGAGGAAAGCTCGCTCACGTGTCAGTTGTCGAGACTTCATTAAGCCGCATGCGCCCACAATCCCGCGAGTTAGATAACCTCGAAGTATTACGTTGTATTGTACGTCCCCTGATGTGGACGCGTTGAAAGGTCCGTTCCTCTAACGAGAACAAGAAGTCACACACAGACTAGACCGCTCTTGATAGAAAGGTGCCCGTATAGATCTTGCTAGTCACCATGAGTTACAGGATTGTGTGGATGGCGGCCGCAGGTTCCAGGGTCCTCAGGCTGCCACTTGCGCCGCTTCTCCTCAGCAGTCGCGGGTGCTTGTCCCGCACGATGGGACCGCGGCAGGTAAGTGTTTGGGCTGTGTCTTTTTGAAGGAGACTGAATTGGCTCTAATGGGAGGTAAGCTGATAGCCCCTTACGTGTGATGTGTGTCACAGACACAGAACACTCAGATATTTCACTAATACCATGTGATATATCAAATAGAGGGGGCTGTGTACCTTCGCTGAGTGTGTGGCACGGAGTGGCCAAGTAGCCCCATGCCATCTATATCACCTTTAAGTGCCCTTGGCTGTTGAGTGAAGTATTGCGCTTTGCGCGACATGTATGCACATGGGGTCAATATCTCATTGTGTAGCCTGCTTTGGACTTTCCTATTTTATATAAGTGGGGCATGAGATCATGATCCTTCAGTGATCACTTATGTTATGTGGCCAATGTCTTTTACTGAGCCATTGCCCTGTGGGATGGAGGTTCTGCTCCTTCAGGCAGTGACCGGGGGTCATTTCCCAAACCCCATGCAGTGCAAAAAACAGGTTTTACAACCTGGCGTAAAAGGTTTATGCCAGGGTGTGCAGCTTTTTTGCAGGTGGAGTGGGTACATGAAACTGGATATGAATTCTATTTTGCATTTCTGATCCACCTGCAAAAAAAGTTCGTTTTGCGAAACGAGACACTTTTACGCTTGCATAAGTATTAGTACAGTAGAGTTACACGGATCCTGCCTGTCTTTTGTAACTGCAAAAAGCAGGTGGATTACAAATGCTGTCTGCCACGCGTAAGTCGCAAACAGCATTTACGCTTTTTTTCAAAATGCAAAAAGGTGAAAAGGCGATTTCCTCAGTTTTGTCACGTTTTCTTAATTGTAAAGGTGCTGAAAAAGCCACTGTCTTGGCCTAATCGAAACACTCTGCTGTCCCTCATGTGTGCCGCCTTTCCTTGGGAGAAGGGGGTGGGCCGCCTATTTAAGGAAAGGGGATAGCAAGAGAATTTAAACCGGTTTACTTTAGATTTTGAGGAGAGACACCAGTGATGATAGATTTCTCAACCAGCAATATGTCAAACTGTATTAAGTTGAGTCCTATAACTTTATTCTTAACACATCTGTTTATTGTAGTTACAAAAGGGCCAACTGGCTCATAAAACCTGAGGTGGACATTAGTCACCTTTTGGGTATCTCGCTCACTTAGTGCTCTGTCTAGCAGTTTACTGTGATTTTATAGGGTTATTTTTTAATTGGATTATATCCCCCGGCACTGGTTTTTGGCAGCATTTGGTCATTGAACCGCCTTCTTCAGGACTAGAAAACTCCCCTGGTATGGGGAGTTTTTAAATTCATAAATGCTGTTTCATAATCTCTATTGGATAAGCACTTAGGAGTGTGATTTTAATCATCTGTAGGGAAGACAATACAAAAGGGAAACAAAGTTTTCTCTGATTTTTCATGAGACTATAGGAGTCAGTTGTGTGACACAACTACATTTTTTGAAGTGAAACTCGCCCATTCATTACTTCTAGCTGGTTTACAAGTTGTATTTAAGGCGGTTTTCTCAGAGTATTGAATACTGTTTCGCACCAGGGTGGGCAAAAGAACATCAATAATAATTTAACAAGGTGTACATCTCTGAGATTCAATAACTGGAGCTTTTCAAGCTATAACTCTGACAAAGACACTAACCAGTTACGTCCAACAGTGAAGAAACCTCAGTGAGTGCCAGAAACCAAGAAAAACCTGTGGACTTCCAGGAGGCCCCCACTACATCTGTCAATGCCCCTTTTTTAGTATGCAGCAGTTAGCAGGATAACTCTCCCTGAATTATACACAGCCGGGCACGGGGCAGGTACACACCCCATAATTACTTGTGGTAAACCTCTTGGATTACCAATTCACTGCAGAACAACTATGAGTCCTTCAAAAGGGTTTGTCATTTGTTCCAACTGCGATGCATGACACATTTCAGACCCGAATAGAACACTGCCAACAGATCAGGAAGATCAGCATTTGGCCGCAATAGACAAATATACCATCCATTTTGAAAAAAAGCACTGTTCAAAAGTCTGGAAAAATTGGAATCCCAAATGAGAACACCATATAACAATTGTACAAGAGTAGATCGGGGGAAGCTATCGCCAGCCTGTTGAATACTGCAATCACTATAAAACCAGCACACAAGGGTGGAGCCATACTAGTTATGAATACCAATGACTACCTTCTAATTGCCAACACTTTGCTCAATGATAGACCCATGTAGCCTGCTACCTGGTGACCCCACACAAATCCTTTGCAGAATCATAGCCCTCTTAGGCAGAAGGGTTTATCAGGAACAATGAAGCAGCATTTCCTACACCTAGAAATCAAAGAATTCCAGATTTTTATGCTCCATCTAACATACATAAAACAATTGACCCTCCCCGATGCCGTCCCATTGTGTCAGGAATAGAATCCATTTTGGAACCATTATCACAATTTTTTCTTTTTCTTCTTCAAAGATAGCTACCAAAAACCAAATTCTACGTTAAGGATTCCACTGCTATGTCCAATTTAGTGAACACAAGTCTTTTCCATGATGCAACTCCATTGTTAGTCACTTTCGACATTGAATCCTTCTACACGAGCATACCGCAGGTGCAGGCGCCGATGGTAATTCAAAGAATTCTGGAAGAGCAAATACCTGATATGGTGATCCCTGACCAGTTTATTTTGCAACTGGCTGAGTTGGCTCTAACCAAGAATTTCTTTGTATTTGATGATCAATTTTACGAGCAGACATCAGGTACAGCAATGGTAGTGACTTTTGCCCTGAGTTTGACAAATGTATACCTTGCAGAATTTAAAAAGGAACGCATAGATTTTAATAATCCGTTTAAAGATCAGCTCCTGGTGTGAGCCATTTACATTGATGACATTGTTGTTATCTTCAAAGGAGACGAATCTTCTTTAACCGACTTTCACACTTGGATTAATGCCCAGAACAGTTATTTGATGTTTATCAGAAATGTTACCAAGAGCGCAATACAGTTTCTGGACCTCTTGATTAAAGGAGAAAACGGAGTCCTCCACAATAGTGTATTAGAAAACCACAGATCGCAATTTCTTGTTGCTCTATACTAGCTATCATCCTCTATACTAGCTACCATCCTCAACACCTCTGGGAGAATTAACCATTTGGCCAATACCCCTGAAACTGCAGGAATTGCTCGAGTCGCGAAGAATATGGCCATCATGCTCAACATCTTGCTTCTAAACTACATTCACGTGGGTACCCAAATAACTGTTGGAACAGTCTTGCTTACAAAAGAGGTAGGAATATACCTTGTGATATTACTCTTCATCAGCACCTGAAGCTTAGAGGAAAGACTGTGGCCTTTTTTGAATGTTGGGTCCAGTCAAACCTGTCCACCAAGATTTGCGCTAAAGAAAATGAAGAATCTTAGAGACTCACTAGTTCATTCCTATTAAGGTGATCAAACCACAGGACTGGACCAATCCACTTTATGGTCCTTGCCGAGGACCAGAGGACACCATCTATGTGGCTCCTGCTTGGTGTGTGAAAAAACGAATCAGAGCTCATCTATTTATATTGGCTGGAAAACTCTTTGGTCCCAAAAACTGCAATTCCAGAAATGTAATATATTTGATTACATGCCGGTGTGGACTACAATATGTTGGCATGACCTCAGAGGCCAGTGAAAAAATGTATAATCCTACACAAATCTTGCATTAGGACCAAAAAGACCCCTGTTCCGCTGGTAGACCATTTTTTTTAAAAACAAAATCACACTGAAGTAGACTTAAAGTGGACCAAACTGGAACAAATCAAACCACCACAGAGGGGAGGTGACATCAACATCAAATTGCTACGTTTGAAACAAAGCTGGATTTTCAAATTTAGAACATACCAAATTGTGCAGAATGAGGGGATTCTGTGGCAACATCTGGCAGTGTTACGTGTGGCTCCATACATTCAACGATCTCCTGGTCTCTGCAGTCAACCATCACACACAGGTTGTGTTCCTTTTGACACCATGGGAAGCATGCTCATTGTCTCCCCATAAATGGAATGGCAGAAATATGCAGAACTTCTATCAGTATCTAGGGGGAGAGCGTATTTTTCTTTTTGACTTGGCGAATTCTGCGGTACGATATGGCAGAACGATTTAAAATATGCAGTAAACCGTGTATTGCACTCATCGCTTTGTACACAACACATCCCTGATTAATATGCACCTGGGAGATGTATAAACATGAATAATATGCTCTTTTAAAGATGTCCCGCAACACTCATCTATGATAAGTACTAGAAATGCATTGGCAGTATGTATATGACGGGGTGACGTCCCCTAAAATACAACTTCTAAACCAGCTAGAGGTAATGAGTGGGTGAGTTTCCATCCACCACTTCCAACAAATGTAGTCGTGTCACACTCTGACTCTTATAGTCTCAAGAAAAAGAGAACTTCTGTTTCTCTTTTATTTTGTCTTCCATACAGATGATTGAAATAATGCTCTCAAGTGCTTATGCGAGAGCGATTATGACACTCCATTTACAAATTTAGAAGCTTCCCATACCAGGGAAGTTTTCCAGTCCGGAAGAAGGCAGTTAAATGACCAAATACTGCTGAAACTGGTTGACTATTGTGTTGGGGATATAATCTAATTAAAAAGACCCCTAAAACATCACTATTGGCTGCTAGAGACAGCACTAAGTGAGCGAGATAACCAGAAGGTGACAGGAATGTCCACCTAGCGTTTTAGGACGCATGTGGCCATCAACGTCAGTACACAGATGTGTTAAGAATAAAGCTATAGGACTCCTTAATACTGTTTTTTAGCGGTGCAAAGCATTGATGACAGATGGTCATTACGATCTTTTTGGCATATTGCATTGTCTAAGATTATTTGGTTAATTCAGCAGTTTACTTTGACAGTTTGCTGTCTTCTCTCCTCTCGGCTAACAGTTACACTTTTTTATCATTTGTAATTTAAACAAAAATGTAATATTGACATAAACAATCAAATGATCTATGCGTGGTTAGAGGTGCAGTAACAAGACCTAGTTCATCTTAAATATTGGTTATTTGTTGCGTTTTATTTTACTGTTCTGTTTAACACATTCACCATTAAGGGATCAACACATTGGGGATCATTCTGAGTTTGGAGGTAGCCATGGCGGTTCCTGCTAAGGGCGGCTGGTAAAACCAGCTTGCCCTGGTGGGACCCGCTAAGGGACCTCGGAATGCGGCGGTAGGGGGTTAACGGCACCGGCATCCTTAACGGTGCCGTTAACCCCTTACCGCCAGGGTCAGAATGACCCCCATTGTTACTTAATCTCCTAAAAACCTCAAACACAAATATTGTAACGTTTTCAGCTCTGGATTCTGTTTTAAAATATCACTTTTCAATGATCAAGGATCACAACAGTAAATATCTATGTCACTGTAGGCAACATAATCTGTACAAATATATGCTGGAAATTGCGCAAGGAATCCTGTGTGCTCACAAAATTGTGCTGAAAAGTTACTTGAACAGTAATCAAAACATGGAAGGTGTTTTGAAAAATATCTTCATGTGCATCAAAGTATGATGCGGTCAAGATTTTAATGTAACAAAATCCATTCGCAGTTAAGAGGAACCAGACATAACTGAAGCCAATGCATTTTGGACTCCATCAACAGGGCAAAATCTATAATCCAAATCTGAAAAACACCAAAGGAGATGAGAGAAATAAAGATTAGTATGAATTGACACACTTACTTTCTATTTTGAAAAAAGTCTCCCTTTTATGCAAAGCAGAACTTAACCGCAGTCTGAAATAAAGTCAAACTGCAGGAAATCGCATGCATTTCCAAGACGTGATGACATCATAATGCAAAGATGAAGCGCTTTATAACTGTAAACAAAAAAACATTACTGGTGTGCTTGTCTTGGTGCATACTGACGAGAACAAGCAATTCTGTACCAGATATTCCATACATCAGTCTCTAATAAAGGAACCTAATCTTAAGAAATGTCCATACAACTTTTTCTATATATGACTTCGAAGTAATGCCGAAAAGATTTGCAAACTTTGATGAACATCATTGCGTTGAAAACGTTATGACGTTGTGGCATAGTTATAACACTTGTAAATTAATCCACAGTTTTGTGCAAAATAGTATTCTGTACAAAAATACATCAAGAATATATATTCTATGCACATGTAATCTCTAATGGATTCCGCAATCATCAAGAACGTATATCCTATCAAGAATGCACATCCTGTATGTGTCAAATTCTGTTAACATAAAAAAATGGTGTCTCTTAGGTAAGATTTTCATAAATGTGATAAATCTTCCTGACCTGTGTCCACCCCAGAACATTTTTCTTGGACTTGATTCTTTTCTCTTGTCCCTAGGTGAGTGTGAATCTTTTTCCACCTAGTCTTTTACTCTTTTTTATGGGTGACCTTTGCATGTCTCTCCATAGTGTGTGTTTGGATTTATAGTTATACACTTTTGGACTTAGGCTGGGTTGCCTCTTTGGGCTTTCCTTTTTAATTTCTCTCATTACCTCTTTGGTAAACTATGTTCCCAGGAAGTAAAGTGGGATTCCCATCCCATTTACATTTTATATAGTGAGATGGCACACCCAACCTTATGTGGAGAGATGCACCCTATCTCCATTCTCACTGACCTGCTAACACTTTTGTTACAATTGCAGGTTATATTGAATGGCTGTGGTCAGTGGAACTACTTTAATCACTTTTTATCATTATTATTCGCAGGCTGTCAAATCAGCTGCAGTACAGGAGGGTCACTATTGTCATGAACCATCGAACTCGCCCCTTCTGGGCCTTCTGGTCCCTGACACGTCGGGGCTTACACTCAGTAATACTACCAACATGGCGGCAAGCTCGGAACGCTGCTCGCCAGTCTTCACGTTCTACGCAGCGTCCTCTATAAAGAAGCCACACCCGCGCGTCCGCGCGTCTCAACGCTAGTACTAGCTGTGATCGGACGTGTGCTCCGAACCTTCTCTAGTGCTACTTACTATTCCCTGGCCCCTGGATTCCCTTCTCCCGACTTCTTTCCTAACTTCCCGGAATCCCTGCGACGCTTCCGCGTGCCCCCCAACTCCTTCTTGAATACTCCCGGAGTTTCCCGTGATCCTGGACATCGAACCTGAACGTAATCTGGAAGCCGAGGACGGCCGAGCAGGCTTATTTAAGTCCCGAACCATACGAAAGAAGACTCCACCTAAAGAGGACATCAGGCAACATAGACAGGTGAGAAGGGGGGAAACCTGTGACAACTATTCTGCTAGAATGGTGGGCTCCTTCTTTTTTCACCATTTCTTGTTTGCTTTTTGTTTCTTGGGTCTTCTGCCGTCCCGCGGGAAAGACCCTGGTTGAAGTTTTGTCTTCAGCAGGAATCTGTTGTATTCCCTGCTGAGCCTCCAGTGTCTGAGAAGGAAGTGAGGGAGGAGTCCAAAGCTCTGCAGTCCTTTGCCTTTCACCTTGCCTGAAAGGAACCCAATCCTACTGGAGAGCTGGCTGTCCTGATTGGATAGCCAGACCACCCCTTTATGTAAACTGCTGGAAGAGTTTGCAGAAGTTGTGCTCTACTTCCTGATGAATACTCCGATCCTAGGGTCTGCTGACAAGTCGACCACTGGAACCAAATCCGAAGAGGAAGATGAAGAAACAACGGCTGTAACCATTTCCAGCAACCAGAGAGTCTGTTGTGTAAACGGTGCCTGAAGTAACCCTTCCTTCCAAGCGGGTCCTGAATGCGATGACTCCTATCCAGAGACTGGTGAGATCTACTAGTCTTGAGAAGACCTGGAAAATGAGCCATCCCTGGACGTGCTGTGACCTTTCTAGGGTGCAAAACGCCAATACCAGGGAACCTCGATTGCAGTGCAACGTCTTCCGATTTTAACTTTGGTGGACTCCTACTGGACCTCCAGAGATGGTATTTGAATCCTTGAAGTCCCCTGACCAGATTAGTGAAGTGAATCCAACCAGCAAAATTAGTTCTTCATCAGGTACCTGTAAAAGGGCGCAAAATTCACAGAGCCGCGAGAAGTTGAGAAGAATCCTTTGTTGGAAGTCTCCCCAATTGATGACTGTCACCAGTTTCCCTTCAGTGTCCATTTCTTCAGTCTCCAGACCGAGAACCCAAGAACAGGGTCCTGTGTCGCTGCATCCTGAAGGCATCCACCCAGAAGCTCTTCCTTTCTGCTGAGGTACTGTGTTGGCTTGGGTGATACTTACCGTAAGTCTTGTGTGAATCCTGTGAGGCTGAGTGGGTGATTCCAGTGTTTAGGAGTTTGCCCATACCGTTCGCCCACGCCTAATGCTGGAATGCATATAGGGAGCCTTCTGTGAAGTCATTAACCACTTTTCAATGAACTCCTTACTTGTCTGAAGAGAGGTCCTCTGTATCCCTGACTTTCCTGCAACTGAACCCTATCCTGACTTGCCTACAGCAGACTCCTAGGCCACTAGTGTGTCCCTCTACTGCCACTGAGAACTCATGCTCTAGAATTGGGGAAGGACAAAAAGAGAATGTTTTCCTAATAGGAAAGCTTCGTCCCCTGCACACTATCTAGAAGGCCAGAGCCTAATGGTAATTAGAGAGCTAGGTGGCATATAAGACAGGTTACCACCCTTAATTAACAAAGATGTAAAAACTTTTTAGGTATCTTAAATATATTCGGAATCTCACCAAAGAATTCAATTTGACAATTTCAAAGATATATTAAAAAACAATACAATTTATTATTCATACAAAAATAGTTGGCCCAACACGTTTCGAGTTGCAAAGACTCTTCATCGGGGGCATGTTTTCTTTATCTATAAGATTTCTATAAAGAAAATAAACATTTTTAATGTAAACAATGTATTAAATAAAAAATTTTCTACAAAAAAAAGCAATCTTCAGAGAACAACTCAATTTTGAAGGCATCTCAGAATTACAGAATGTTACCCAATTTCCTAAATTGTAAACTGTGCAGTACATAGTTTTTATGGGCTTCATAATGTAGAAATTCCCTTATCCATGTATTTATTTCTATGGCTTGTGCATAGTTAAGGCTTCCTAATCTATAACCATCAGGTGAAAGTCTCAGTGTCCTAATTATTTATCTCGCTGGTGCATGAAAATCACCACTCAAGGCTTATGAAGTTAAATGCGCTAAGCCTTATTAATACCAACACAAGGTTAGGTTAGTAGAACATATCATAACAAGTGATTAAGTTACATAATCCCCTAGGATCTGCTTATGTATATAATAAGCTGTTATAAAATCTTACCGCTTTAAAAATAGCCAAGGAAGATAGAATATCTTCAGTGGCCATTGATGGTGTTTGACTTGTGGTTGCTTAACAACGCTTTTCATTTATTCATGGCTTGGAGAGTTTCATAGTCTGGATAGCTAAGGTCAAAATGAGAGAATAGCTATCAAAGTACATAAAAAAAAAATGGTTGCTAATAGTCAGACATAAAAACAAGTGGGAGACACTTGCACATCATGGGTCTTAAAAGTGGTCCAGAAGATGGAATGACCAATCAAGTGTCACTGAATCTCCTTTCTGATTTACAGCTCGTTCTGCAGGACTGTTCATAAACAGTCAGCATCCAAGGAAGATACCCTGTGGAGCCAAGGTGGAAAAGGATAAGTATAAAGTGATTTAAGGGAAGCTGGCAAAAATATATTTTTTGACCTTATTTCAAATTTTAGCTGTATAGCCAAAGGAGAATGGGTACGTGTTCTATTTTGTTTATATACAAAAGGAAAGTGCAAGTTTAAAGGTCGGTGATGGCAAATTAACATACTTTTGTTTCTTTTTAGTAGATCCCTCACGAGGAGCGGCTTCTGGTCAGACTGAAGCTGACGACGCGTCTGCCATTTTGGGACAAGTGTCTTTATATACGATTGTGTTATATGACGTCACTCTCGCATGCGCGAGTGACGTCACTGTCATTTTTTTGGGATGTGTGACGTTTTTCGCGCATGCGCGATCAACGCTGTAATGTTGTGATGGGCAACCGTGGCTCGCAGAGAAGGATGGAGACATTCCTCTCTGTAGGCTATGCCGCTCCTGTATTAATGTGCACTACTGCAATTGGATGTAAAGAAAGCGTGCCGCATTTGGAAATAATTCAAGACTAAGTGACGTCATTCGCGCATGCGCGAGCAACGTCATAAGGGTTTTTACTCATGGGGGAGTGAGAGGCACTAATGTAAATAAACCAGTAATGGTATAGTGTATACCAGAATTTAGCCGGGATCGTCCGTTGATAACCTAACAAAAAATATATATGATGATCTTTGAACAATTGTCTGCCTGATACAGATAGGCAGAAATGGGACCACAACCATAACATTTCACAAATGAAAATGATTATACTGGAAGTACTACACCCACTCCCAAGAGGTGGTGACCTACAAAAACAACTTTCGCAAAGGGAACCATTTTGGATCCAACGACTTGATGCCATGACCCCCCTAGGTATGAACGAAGACTATTACCTTGGACCATTCCTCTAAATAAAATCTACCCCTCCTATTGGCTTAACTAGTAGGGTCTTCACTGCTCTTTTGTTCTTTAATTCTCCCATCAAATAACCTTGTTACCCATATGCTTTACCGGGTCAATATAGGTTGGATTAGAAATCTTGACTAAAACTACCCAATTGTGTTACTGGTTATACTGTCCACTGTCCATATTCTTGTTATTTATCTTTATGAGAATGCTTTTCAGATGCTTTTTACAAAGATTGTACACCCATGATATTGGGATAGCAACAACCCAATGCCCGAGGATTATCAAATAGTCATAGAGTATGAGTCATTTGCATGTAGACCATGTGAAAAAATGTTTAATTATTTATATCCAGAAATCTATTTTTAAACATCCATATACTGGCATGTAATGAGTGATGACCCTAACTGCTACTATGTACGGGACTTAAAACTTACCATTGGGCTAACACCCACACTGTTTTTAGGCATTTCTGCCAGTTTACAACAGACAGACCATTTCTGAACATTCTTATGAACAAGCATGTACCATGTGATGTTTCTAACTATTACTATGTATGATACTTAACTAACTGTTGGGCTAGCGCCCACACTCTTGCAGGCATTTCTGCCTATCTGTATCAGGCAGACAATTGTTCAAAGATCATCATATATTTTTTTTGTTAGGTTATCAACGGAAGATCCCGGCTAAATTCTGGTATACACTATACCATTACTGGTTTATTTACATTAGTGCCTCTCACTCCCCCACGAGTAAAAACCCTTATGACGTTGCTCGCGCATGCGCGAATGATGTCACTTAGTCTTGAATTATTTCCAAATGCGGCCCGCTTTCTTTACATCTAATTGCAGTAGTGCACATTAATACAGGAGCGGCATAGCCTACAGAGAGGAATGTCTCCATCCTTCTCTGCGAACCACGGTTGCCCATCACAACACTACAGCGTTGATCGCGCGTGCGCGAAAAAGTCACACATCTCAAAAAAATGACAGTGACGTCACTCGAGCATGCGCGAGTGATGTCATATGACACAATCGTATATAAAGACACTTGTTGTCCCAAAATGGCAGACGCGTCGTCAGCTTCAGTCCGACCACAAGCCGCTCCTCGTGAGGCATCTACTAAAAAGAAACAAAAGTATGTTAATTTGCCATCACCGACCTTTAAACTTGCACTTTTCTTTTGAATATAAACAAAATAGAACACGTACCCATTCTCCTTTGGCTATAAAGCTAAAATTTGAAATAAGGTCAAAAAATATATTTTTGCCAGTTTACCTTAAATCACTTTATACTTATCCTTCTCCACCTTGGCTCCACAGGGTATCTTCCTTGGATGCTGACTGTTTATGAACAGTCCTGCAGAACGAGCTGTAAATCAGAAAGGAGATTCAGTGACACTTGATTGGTCATTCCATCTTCTGGACCACTTTTAAGACCCATGATGTGTAAGTGTCTCCCACTTGTTTTCATGTCTGACTATCAGCAACCATTTTTTATGTACTTTGATAGCTATTCTCTCATTTTGACCTTAGCTATCCAGACTATGAAACTCTCCAAGCCATGAATAAATGAAAAGCGTTGTTAAGCAACCACAAGTCAAACGCCATCAATGGCCACTGAAGATATTCCATCTACCTTGGCTATTTTTAAAGCGGTAAGATTTTATAACAGCTTATTATATACATAAGCAGATCCCTAGGGGATTATGTAACTTAATCACTTGTTATATGTTCTACTAACCTAACCTTGTGTTGGTATTAATAAGGCTTAGCGCATTTAAGTTCATCAGCCTTAAGTGGTGATTTTCATGCACCAGCGAGATAAATAATTAGGACACTGAGACTTTCACTTGATGGTTATAGATTAGGAAGCCTTAACTATGCACAAGCCATAGAAATAAATACATGGATAAGGGAATTTCTACATTATGAAGTCCATAAAAACGATGTACTGCACAGTACACAACTTCGGAAATTGGGTAACATTCTGTAATTCTGAGATGCCTTTAAAATTGAGTTGTTCTCTGAAGATTGCTTTTTTTTAGTAGAAAATTTTTATTTAATACATTGTTTACATTAAAAAAGTTTATTTTCTTTATAGAAATGTTATAGATGAAGAAAACATGCCCCTGATGAAGAGTCTTTGCAACTCGAAACGCGTTGGGCCAACTATTTTTGTATGAATAATAAATTGTATTGTTTTTGAATATATCTTTGAAATTGTCAAATTGAATTCTTTGGTGAGATTCCGAATATATTTAAGATACCTAAAAAGTTTTTACATCTTTGTTAATTAAGGGTGTTAACCTGTCTTATATGCCACCTAACTCTCTAATTACCATTACGCTCTGGCCTTCTAGATAGTGTGCAGGGGACGAAGCTTTCCTATTAGGAAAACATTCTCTTTTTGTCCTTTATCTCCAGCCTAGGTACCAAGGCTGAGCACCTCTCCCCTGCACCTTGACTTAACCCAACATTTGTTACAATCTCTTGATAAAATGTATACGACTAATACGCAATAAGATTGGGTGTGCTTAGTGTGTTATCCATTTTTTCACTAGAATTAGGGAAGGACTTTGATAAGGCTTCCGTCTTGAAATATATAACAAGTGTTAAATGTACCTACTTGTAAATGAGTTGTTGAATAACTTTGGTTCTGTAATAGAATAAGTTACAAAGTGCCTTTTATGTTGATACTTACCTTAAGTTGCTTGTTACTCCTCTAACAAGTATACACGTTATTTTACTAGCTTTGGATTGCGTTTCACTCTTCTAAAAAGTAATAGTGTTGGAAGTGTTTTATCATCTGTAAAGTGAATGAGTGTAAAAGCTTACCAAAAGGATTTACCCACCTTGAAATACATTGTTCTTCCTGAAAGTGTATAGTTGTTATGCCTTCCCTGAACTGATTTAGAGCACTTCTAAAATGGTCAAGTTCCTACTTGCCTTACACTTTTGAAACGTATCATTGCTTAAACTGACTATTACTGTAATAGAACTAGTTTAATGCGTCTATATACCAATAGGTTATAGTGACCTTGAAAAGCTGTTGCTCTTCAGAAACTGTAATTGGGGTTTGCTTTCTCTGAATTGTTAGTGCACTTGTCTTTGATTCTTTGAGTTGCTTGTAGCCCCTCCAGAAAGTTTGAGTTCCTTTACTAGCTCTGAACTGTGTTTATAAAAGTAATACTGGTAATGTAACTGTATCCTTTCTTGATAGAAAGTTACATGTGTTGCTTTAGGCTTTTAGGCTTTTATATAGCGCTACAAACCCTCAGGTATCTGAGCGCTGCTTATTATTACCCACGGTGTGTGGTGCTCATTTATCGACCTCGGAAGGATGAAAGGCTGAGTTTGGCCCTGCCGGGATTCGAACCTGCGTTAACAGGCTCTGCACGGGTGTCAAAGCGGGCGCTCTACTCGCTGTGCCACTTGACAAGAGATCCTTGTAACAGTGTTCTAATTAAGTGTGTCTTCAACTGAATAGCACTGTATATTCTGACCAATTGGGTCTACTGCCCTTGAATTACTTATTGTAACGAAAGTAAACTGGTTTTATTAATCAAGAATAGCATATTGCCTTTCTGAATGTACAACTTTAGGTTTGACTCCCCTTGAACTGCTGAATGCTGTTCTTAATAGGGGTACACCTTAGTTTGTATACCCTACGTATTGTGTTTAAGGGTGTTCATTAAACTGTATGCAGGTTGGAAAAATGCCAAATCTAAGATGGGAGCAAGCATCGGCCATCAAATGAAAATAAGGCAGTCCTAGTGGTGTCGTGTCAAATAAAAAGGGCCTATACTAGGAAACCTATTGTCAAACCTTACAACCAATACAAAAAAAGGGTGTGGGATGATAGTCAAGAAAAGAGCAGTTAACAAATATGTCAGGATGTGGTAGCGTGGGTCTCCCTTCCCCACATTTTGAGCATGGGGTAAAGTGGGATCTTGGAACACACTACACACTCGTGCATTTCCAGCACGAGTCGACAGGTCTGTTCCAGTTTATCAGAAGCCTCGATGGCCAAGTATCTTACACTCTCAAAGTCTCTTGCCTTTGAGGCTTAATGGATTCAGCAAATAATCAAACATCACACAGTTCACGTTGGGTGAGAATTCTTCACCCCTTGGTCCCACTCTTACTGGCGCTGACCCCTCTTTACTTTCAGCCTCCCTCCTCCGGGTTCACAATGGCTTTTCTTGTTCACGATTTACAAACTGTTCCAGTGGACATCCCTCTTTCCAGTTTCACGTTTGTCAACACACTGTATCTTGGGACTTTAGACCTTGCGCCTCTTCTGGCATCCCTCTTCCGGGTTTTCTCTTGCCAGCTTCACATTCACTTTGCTTTCAAAGATTGCGGGATTCACTTCCCTTTCCTTGTGGCTATGGAGGGATTCACTTTCCGTGCTTTCTTTAAAGTTCTTAGATCAAAGGCTTTCAATTGTACGGGACGTTTGCTTGACCTCCTGTATGACCACTTTGACCTAACTTGGCGGCTCTCCTACGGCCTTCTCATATCTGTAGTTTCGCTCATATGGGGATTGACCAGAGTTTCTCAGAGCAACATCCACATGGTGGATGTCCCCTTTGCAGCTTGTCTCCCTTTAACACTTTTACAGTTCTTTGAACTTAGTTCAATTTGCCACTTTGTGACTTTCATTCTCACCATAGCCCTGCTTTTATCGGCTTTCCCCTTGACTTAAGAGCTGTGATGAACCACTTGGCTTGCCTCTGCTAACTGGAGTCAATGCTGGTACCACGGTAGCAGGAGTTTCCCTCGCTCCCGCTTATCGGCGTTGGCACGCTCCGTGTACCGTTGACAATCTGCTGCAGCACACTTTGCCTATTGTCCTCGGTCTTACTATCTCCTCTGTGAAGGTTTCGCTGGTCTGCATTGGAAGGGGCAAGGTTGTGTTGCTCAATGTCAGCCTCTCGATGTTCACCGTCTTTCTCCTCCTCTTGAACTAGCGGGCCTTCATAGTGGTCTCGTCGTGCGTCTGCCTTGCTCGTACTGTCCTCTCTTGCTGCACCTTTTTATCCCCGTGGGGAAGGGAAAGGGCCGTCGGGTGTGTGTGGTTCTGATCAATTGCCTGATTTTGCCTGACCCTTGTATTTGGACATGTCAGGTAAACAGCTCTGGTGTTAGTCGTTCTCTGGTGTCTCGTGCGAAAGTTTTTGCGTCGGAAAAGGGGGAGAGGCAGTGGTTTTGAATGTCCTAAGTTGTAGGATGGGAAAAAGGTGTTGAAAGAAGGGTATATCGCGTCCCACCCATCGGTGTCTCACTCCCAGAGGACCCCCCCGCCCTCATCCAGGTGATCCTCCCTCACTGGTTCACTACCAGGAACTGGATCCAATAGCGATGGCTGTGTCCTGGCCACCTGGATGACAGATCCCCAGGGACTAGCTAGGGAGACGCTTCCAGGTTTCTCACAGTACTAACCTACAGCCCTCTCTCCCTTCTAAGATGAGCCTGGCTGCCACACACAAGTTCACATTATTTGTCCTTATGTTAAACCGGTGTTCTTTCCAACGTACTTTACATGTTCGGGATGGACTGACCCATATAATAACTGACACAAGGGCAGCATATTGCATAAATCACATTACTGGTGTCAAGTGTTGCATACGTATCTTCTCACTGTATCTTGGATGATGTATAATATTACCTTTGGTAACCAAACTAAAGTCTGTGCGGTGCCTGCGTGGAAAAGTGCCTATTTTCTTGCTTGATTTATTCACTTTCTTAAAGGGATCTGTGTTAACCGGACAGTCTTTAAAATTCGTGCTACGAGTGTAAGCAATAAAAACCTGCCTTCACAAAATAGTTGCTCAACTCTGGGATTGCATGTGAAAATGTTGATTCCAAGATGGCCACCGTAGCTTTAGGACGTGTTTGTGCCTCTCTTCTCCTCCAGAAGCCAACGGGAGCAGCATGAGTTAATTCAACTTTGCTGAAAATGCCGGCATTAGCTGTAAGAACTGAAGCTAAAGACTGAGGATCTTTTGGCAAGAAGAGAGATGAGCTGACTTTGAAGCTGCGTCAAGGATAGAAAGAAGGGGAATCTTCGCTGTGCCCAGCGTGGCCCGCTTACATAGGGCGTGGCGGGGAACATGCTTGGCCCTTGACTCTGCGTTTCCCTTTGTCAGCGAGAGTTCAGATGGGATGGGGTACATCCTACCAGCATGAGTGACACTGTGAGGACGGCAGCAGAAGGTCGGAGATTCAGAACACATTTGAAAGTGTAAGCGGAACGCATCGCAGCAATGTTTCCTTGGGTGAAGTGGAAAACATCAGAAGGTGTGCTGTGCCCCTTTAACTCCGGATCTCAGACGGGGCTGAATGGACTACCAAATCAATGGCAGCAGCAGGTGACATGCCGGCGGGACAGTCTCAAAGCATTGCATGGGGGAATGCTGCTGAAGGTTTCAGCCAAGGAATGCAGCACATGCAAGCTCTACTCTTGCTGTTGGTGTGTGTGAGCCAGACCTTTCTCTCAAGTTCTTTCCCCGGCTCCGTGAGCAGAGGGGACTGCAGCCCTTGCGATCCTCGCAGCCCAAGCAGGAATAAAGAAAGCAGTAAGGCTGTCCTTGCTAGAGTTTCTTGAACCTGCAGATTGTGCAAAAATAGCCTTCTGCGAGCGCTGAGGGAGACTTCACTTTATTTAGCTGTCAGTTTTACATGGCGAATAGAACACTGCTGAACCTGGGACATTATAATTTGAACATTGGGCGAGGACAGCCAACTGTGAGTGCTGCGTTTTTATTTATTTTCTTTTTTTTATTATTATTTTTTTTTAACTTTCATTTGCTTTCCTGTTCGCAAGGACATGAAACACAACACTATAGCTGCTGGAACTCTGTAATAATTGAGTGCCACAGTGACTCTTTTGTTCTCATGTTGGAAGCCCTACTGAGAAAACCTAACCTAGACCCTAACATCCCATCCAACTACAGGCCAATTACCACTGTCCCTTACATCCTAAAGATTTAGACGGAGTGACCTACCTGCAAATCCAGAAGCATTTGGAAGAAAACAACCTCCTAGGCCTTAGACAATCTGGCTTCAGACCTACAGAGACAGCCCTCCTGGACTTAAAAATCCAGATGGACGAGGCAAAGGATAAAGGCAACCTAGCCATCCTCTTGCTGCTTGACCTCTCGGCAGCCTTTGACCTTGTCGACAATCAGATCCTCATGGAACATCTGCCGGCCTGAGATGCCTTCTCTAGCCAGGCGACTGCCTGGGTCCAATCCTTCCTAGTCGACCGAACCACCGGGGGCTGCAGCCCACCCCATCTCCATCCTCTGTGGCGTCCCACAAGGCTCGTGTATCTCGCCGACCTTATACAATATCTTCACAAAGCTATTGTTCGACCGCCTTGATAACCTGGGTGTCACATACACAAACTATGCTGACGATACCCAGGTTCTCATCACCCTATCGGGGTACTATGAAGAGGACGCCTTACGGATCAACAACCTCTCCCTGGAGATCCAAGCCTGGATGGCAGAACATGGCCTATGCCTCAACGACGAGAAAACTGAGCTCCTTCTCGTCGGCTCCCAACCACGGCTAAACAAACTGGACCCCCGCTACACGTCTATCAACATAGATGGTAATCAAATCACTGTGGCCAAAGAAATTAAAACCCTAGGGGTCTATCTAGACTCTCTCACTCAAAAAGCAGGTGAACGCCACAGCCTCCTCCACAGCTTATACAAACAAGCTTATCAATGCCTGCAAACCCTTCCTCTCGCCATCCAGCTGTATCACACTAGCCAGAGCACTAGTCCTCTCAAAAATTGACTACTGTAATACCATCTTTCTTGGCACCTTAGAACATAACCTGAACAAATTGCAGGTCCTGCAGAATAATGCCTTCAGAGCGGCTTTGAGAACCCCACGGCATTCACATCTCCAGCTTCAGACATGATTCCCACTGGCTCCCGGTATGAGACAGGATCACCCTTAGATCCCTCGTTATCGTCCACAAATGCCTATCTAACGAAGCCCCCAGATACCTGGCAGATAAGTTCAACAAATACACCTCAACCAGAACGTTGTACTCTCATTGTCTTTCCATCCCCAAATCCTCACTAAAAAAAGCAGGCGGATCCAGCTTCCCGGTCCTAGCCGCCAAACAATGGAATGCCATACCTTTTGAACCTTAGAGCAGAACCCTCCTTTTGGACCTTCAGAGCAAAAGTGAAGGCCTGGCTCTCCAACAAGAACTCCACCTCTGTCTGACATGCTAACTAATGTACTCTTATCCTATGTCTGCCTATCGACCACCATGTTTCCCGGTCTTTTGCACTTATTGTCATTAGCTTGTATGTCTTTACTATGCTTGTTTGTATTTACTCTGCTGTAACCACCTCTAAGTCTCCAGCGCCCAGTTACCTCAGGGTTCGGCACGCGGTATAAATAAAGAAACTAAACTAAAACTAAACTACTTATTTTTTTTTGCAATTGACCCTATGTAGCACACGTGAGACTACGAGTGCACTGATACACTGTAGTACTGGTAGGCAACATCGGCAAGGGGTGAAGTAGCTGACACTTTAGCTTGAGCGGACTGCTACTAAGGGTGAACTGATTTAATGAACATGTGGATTATTTTGCTGTGTGCTTTCCCCCATGCCCTCTTTTGACTGCATGAAGCCGCAGTGTTATTGGATGTGACGGACCTACATAGTTGGCTGGATGGAAAGTAACCGGATATTGCAGTAATCATCCGTGACGAAAGCAAACGCTGGTAAGTCTGAGGCTTATATGCAGTGGGCAATATCCGAGGGAGGATAAGTTAAGGCCTGATACACTTTAAGCAAAGGATATAGTCTGGGTTGGGCTGAAGTGAACCATGGGCACATAGTTTGAGTTGTGGTGCCCTACATACAGTTTTGCTGCTTGCTAGGACACAAGGCAAACTTCAGACCGTTAGAAGAGGTCACCGATATATGCTCTTCCACTCATTTGGCTTTCTTCAGTGATCAAGGTATCTGTGATACGGAAGAGGTTATAAAATCACCTGTAGTGCTCACTGGTGGTTCTGCTTCCCAAAACGTACTCTCTTGATTTACACCGTCTTATGCCGAGAGGAAGGAAAATGACTGCTTAATCACTCCCTTCTAAGAAATCGCAAACCAAACAAAATCCTTTGCAAAAACTCTGGGGTGCAACGGTTTCGGACGTATCCTCAATAGCTGCTGAGAAGCAATCTGCCCACTCCTATAGTACTGACTCTCAGGAAACGGCAATGGCAGCTGTAAAGGAGGACTTTGCTGCCAGCTTCCATGCCTTTCAAGACAAATTTTCAGCTTCTTTTCAGGCGCAATTTCCATCATTTACGTCGGAAATAAAACAATCACTCTCGGAATTCAGCAAGGACATAGCCAATTTAGGGGAGCGTGTTGAGGCTAATGAACAGGCAATTCTGGTTTTGTTACAAGATAGTAAACAGACAGACATTGCATTGGAGGACCTTCAAAGGGCAAAGCGAAATATTGAACTTCAATATGAAGATCTGGAGAATAGGTCCAGTCGTTTGGACATTATATTGAGAAATCTACCGGAAACAATTTTGGAGAGGTGGTGATTTAGATCTTCGTAGACTTGTTCCCAGGTGAGGCGAATCCTCCAATCTCTATAGATCGAATACATCGAACCGGCCCAAAAAGGAGTGATCCTGGCGCCCGCCCACGGGACGTCCTTGCTTCTTGTACTTCCTATCAATAAAAGGAACAGATACTAAGAACGGCCCGTGAGCAAAGTACGATTACTTATAATGGGAGAGAAGTCCAGCTTTATCAGGATCTCTCCAGATCACTCTCCAGAAAAGGCAAGATATGCGACCAGTTGTCAGAGTATTAAGGGATCGAGGGATCAAATATAGGTGGACCTTTCCTTTTGGAATTTTGTTCTCAATCGATGGTGCTCAACTGAGGATTACGTCCCGAGATGTTGGTTTGACTTGGCTGCAAGTTGAAGTTGAAGATGAGGAGGGGGATGGCGAAACAGCCTCCGGCACTGATCGCTTACAGCAGAGATCCAAAACATCAGAATGGTTGGTGGTGTCGCGCCGAGGGAAAACGCAACAGCAAAATGATTGGAAAGCTCGCTTGAGAGGTCCGACCCCTAAGACACGAACATTGGTAACTGTCGGGGATTTAAGGGTTGATCTTAGGCAGACTTGAATCGCATCTGAAATGGAGGAGGAGAGGCTGCAGAACTTTGTTGGAATCTATGTTAAGGTAACAGATGGGGTTTTAGGATACCCTGCACGTTGTCCTGGTGGTTTAGTGGGTTCATGGCTGAGGCTAGGTGCCCCAGATTTTGTTAGGAACTGTGGCTCATACCAGGAGACTGTAGTTGGGGTTAGTGATTTGCAAGTTGGGGTTAGGGTGGGTGTAACGGGAGGACACAAGCTGGAGGGGAAGAGGTCAAGGGAAAGACCCGTTTGGTTGACATATGCAAATAAGCTGAAGCTCGAGGATTGCGATACTAATAATTTTGTAATTTAATGGGACAGTTTAAATGCCTAACATTGAACATTAGAGGTTTGAACACGCCAGTGAAGCGCAGAAAGCTGGATGCTCTTCTGGGGCGTCACCAACTGGACTTGGTGGCGCTCCAGGAGACGCACATAGGTTTACCGGATAAGCACAAACTGCGGCTTCATCGGTACCCGCTGGTGATGCGGGCAGATTCTATTGGCGAGACAATTGCGCCAGAAGATCGCTTCACAAACTGTCCTAATGATAGATTTCCCAGATGGAGGTACTGTTACTGAAACTCCTCACATCATACCGCAATTTCACACGTTTTATTCAGTTATATCAAACCGAGCACCCAGACGAATAATCTCAGTTAGCTTACTTGCAAACAGTTAATCTTCCCCGGATCTCGGGGAGTGACTGAGATATCCTGGAAAGAGAAATGACTGTTGACTAAGTGCTTAATGTTATTAAATCAATTCCCCTGAATAAATCTCCGGGACCAGACAGTTTTCAGCTTCCTTTTACAAGATCTTTAGTAAGATATTAGCTCCAAAGTTAGTACACCTTTACAACTCCTTCGTTTGCACGAGTAGTATCTCCCCTTTAGTGGAAGAAGCCAAGATCCTACTGATTCCAAAAACAGGTAAAGATCCACATAGGTGCGGTTCATATCGGCCTCTTGCTTTAATAAATCTAGATGCTGAGAATTACTCAAAAACTTTGGCAAATGGATTGGAAGGGCTACTTCCGTTTATTATACATCCGGATCAGTCTGGCTTTATAAGAAACCGGCAGACGCACGACAACATGCCATGTTTTGGAAAAAGTGGCGAATAAAGACATACCTGCGATCCTTTTATCATTAGATGCCGAAAAGTCTGTTGATCGGGTTGAGTGGTCATTCCTTTTTCAGTCCATGGCTTGATGGGGTTTGGCCCACAGTTTACAGCAAGGGTAAAGGTAAATTACAACACTCTGGTGACACGGTTATTAATGGAGAACTTTCACCCCCAATTTTCCTTCAGCGGGGAACAAAGCAGATGCCCTATTGCCCCATGTCATCATTCTTGTATGCCATCGGGCTGGAGCCTTTCTTAGTGAAAATTTGGCAAAATTTAGATAATTATGGGATACAATTTTTGGGGATAGAACATAAAATCATGGCGTATGCAGACGGCATGTTGCTAGTGATTTCATAGCCTACTAGATCATTGCCCGGTATAGAAAGAGAATTGGAACAATATGGCTCAGTTGCAGGTCTGAAGGTTAATTTGGCCAAATTGGAAATATTAAATGTATCCCTGCCCCCTACTATTGTGTCCTTTCTAAGTACTCAAACTAAATTTGGCTGGGCTCAGGGCCAGATTAAGCTCTTGGGAGTTACAATAACCCCAAATTTGGGAATTTGGAAGGCTTGTATGAGGCTAATTCTCCCCCTTTGTTGAAGGTGATCGATCACGGAACAACTTGGATGGTGGGGTCCACTTTCACTTTCTTGGCTTGGGCAGATAAATGTTATAAAAATGTCAGTTCTCCCAAGGATTGTATACTTTTTTCAGGCACTTCCAACCCGAATTCCTTTGTCATTTTTTAAAAACGATACGAGAATTTCTGGCTACGTTTGGAATAATCCCCCTACAGTGGCGTATGAGGTTTTGGTAGCACCCGCTGAGAGAGGGGTTCGGTCTTCCCAACCAGCACATCTTTGGGTGATTAAATATTGGTGGGAATTGGACAAACAGATGTGGGATACAGATGGAACGGGCATTGGGGGGGGGGGTCCAAATTTAAGGGAAACTCTATGGCATGTAAAGAAAGACCGCTCCCCTAATATACATAGGAGTAAAATCACACACTTAGTAGAGGAGATATGGGATGGGGCAGTGAGACGGAGTGGGTTTACGACTTTCCCTTCACCATTTACACCGATTTTCTTTAATCCCACTTTTCCTCCGGGGTGTGATCCTCAGGCTTTTCTTCATTGGAAACATGCAGGATGTAGGAAAATTCGACATTTGTTTGTTGGTAAGGAAGTTAAAACCTTTTCACAGTGTAAGGTGGATTTTGGCTTAGATGATGGGGAACATTTTCAGTATTATCGGGTACGCCACTGGATATTGGCTCCACCTCTTAGGCAGCTATTGGGGAGCTCACCTCATTTGAGAAATGTCACTACAAATCGTAAGGCCCTAATATCAAACATTTATACCATTTTGAATGGGTCATTATCTACTACCTCGTGGCATTATAAAACTAGATGGCAATAAACCTTGGGGTCACTGGTTGCAGACAATGAATGGGAAAGGTTGTGGAAAGATATTCCTAAATACACTCCCTCGATACAATTGCGAACTTTCTGGTATAAATTGCTCACTCAATGGCATACATCTGCCCAGTTGTATAAGATTAAATCTTTATCAGACCAATGCTGGCGACAATGTGGGGCGGTTGGAGATTGGGGGCATGTGTGGTGGCATTGTCCGGTTTTGGCAGGCTACTGGGCAGAGATTGATAATTGTATGGAATAATTGTTTGGGGTTTCGGAGTCATGTACATTGAAATCGAATCTATTACTTATTTTTGACCCCATGATGCGACACAATTCAAGGAAAAAAATTACGGCTTTTATGGTGTTACAGCTAGCTGCGTTATTGGGAATTGCACAGAAGTGGAAGTCAAAGGACCCTCTGGAGATAGTTGAATGGTTTTACCGTATTTGGAACCTTGTGGCATTAGAATGGACCACTTATGCAATACAAGGTGAACAATCAAAATTTTCTAAGGATTGGGCAGATGTGCTTGATATTTTTACAATTTTACTTTAACTTGCATTACTGTCCTCAACGGCTACAGATTCTTGCATTTGCTCGTTATGTATGATGTTTTCTACTTTCTAATGTACCATGTAAAGGGCTATAGTGAGGCTATCCAGCTTGGGGGGGATGAGGGGGAGTGGTTGGGGTTTATGTTGTAATATTTAAAAAATTGCAAATAAAAAAACAAATAAAATGTTTTTTTCTACAATGTTTGTATATACATTATTTCGTGCGTTTACTGTGAACAGAATATTTAGATTTGTAGACCATTGATCGTTTCACTTTTTTTTTCTTTTTTCTTTTTTGTGTTGTACTGTCTTATGTTAAATTCTGTACCTTTGCCCCAGATGCACTGACTTTGTCTTATACTTGGTCTGTACATTTATTCAACATGACCTCCAACTGTTCTATACATTACACGTCATCACTTAAAATCCTCTTTACTCTTTAAGAGTTGACTGTAAGGGAGATTCTTAAGTAGACTCGTACAGTGGAAACTAAGGTTGTGTCAAAGTCCTTCAACCTAGCCCTCTTTCCTATCATTCTCTGCTTTTGCCTCTGCTACAAGACATAGGTCGCAAAATGTAGAGTTTCTGCCTAGGCGTTTAGAATTGTTTCCTGCACATGCACTTGTTGGTCTTCCCTCCCTCGCTACGAGATTTCCAGATAGATATAGACATGGCTTGCTTGTGTAGGAATGTGATGCCAAAAACCCTGGGGTTGACGCATCAAAGTACTGATTTGGAATTGATTTCCAAAGTAGATGGCGGCAAATTGTAATTTGTGATTATGCATGAGTGAAAAGCAGGGAAGACCAGTAGAGGTCCCCTGAGCACCACCCTTTTAACAAACACTTGGTACGTAATCCGCAGCTGAGTCGTGATTAAGAATCCAACATATTTGTTGTTTCATAACACTATATCGGATGGAACCCCAGTCTTTACTGTCAGTTCTGAAGTATAGGACTGTCTAGCATGATACTACCTTTTTCTGAAGGGTTAATTACTTTAAATAAGGGTCAGAACAATATGACTTTTAAAACTTAACCAAAACTCCTCTTCTCTGTTTGAGTGACCCATACTTTGTTGGGTCGTTCCTAGCTTTGTGCAGTGATCTCCTACAGAATGAAACAACTTGCCTTTGGTCGGTGCCTGGAGGGATAGTTTAGGTAAGCTACATGAGCTTCTGAGGTATATTTTCGAGTGTTTCTCAAGACCGTTTTGCCCCAGAGCTTGCCTTCCCACAGACACTTTGAAATGAGTCGTCATTTTGCTCTCTAAAACAACAATACAAATTTAAAATATTCTTTATGGAAGTGGAGGGATGAATCATGGGATTTTGTAGTCTCCCATTGAAGATGAGGGTAATAATTTCACAATTGGAACCTTTTTATTTCTAGAAGGATTTATAGTTGTGTGTGTATCTTACAATGATTTGTGCACTTTCAAGTCCTCTTTATGAAACAGAGTATTGTCGAAAGCCAAACTCGGGGTTGAGGAGGGTAAAAGGATGAGGGGTCAAATGAGTCATGAGTATTTGGCCAGGATGTAGCAAAAGGAGCACCCAGGTTGACTGTTCCCCCGTGCGGACGCTTACCCACAAGACCACATTCAAGTGTCATCAAAGCGCATGTATCCTATTGGGATTTTATTTCCGGTAAACATTTCACTATAGGTGTTGGGTTTAAAAGGTGGGCACCTTTTGATACTTTGCCAGCATAGGTTTTGGAAAAACTCCCCTTTAAGGTTTTTTTCTGGTTTTTGAAAGGCCAATCCGTTTTTGTCATGTTCTTTCTTCTAAGGAGAACGTTCAATTGAATTATATCTGTATATTTCACTGGAAGATATGTTCTTGCTTTGCATATATTTACTATTGGGGCCGAAGTTCCCACACCTAATGAAGCGAGGAAGCCGTAACCAATCCCAGTTTGAAATGCCACATTTTACAGCACATTTTGCAGCAGAAGTGGGGGAAAAAGCAATATGCTTTACAAGAAGGTATACACCTACAACATCTTGGCAACAGTCCCCTCACCTGTTGAGTTGCCTTTGCAACATTCTGCCATAGGATCCCCCCCTTCTTCCTTCTGCTAATCCTGCATCTGCCAAACAGTGTTGGCCTGCTCAACCCCTCCATTATAGGCTCGGGGGGTGCATTTTTAATAATGGTCTGGAAAGCTCCAGTTTAAGTGGAAATGGTAGGCCGGGAAAGCCCAGACTCCATAACGGAAATAGTCAAATTAAATAGCAAAACCTGCTGCATTAACAATCAACTTAAAGCAGGGACTGCATGCAAGCAGGATAGTCTTGGAGCTCTCCACTCTCTTACGCACAGAAAATGGTTTAAAAATGAAAATTACGCCATCCTTGACGTTCCATTATGATCTTGGTTACCGGGTTGAGCAATTGATTAAGAGAATAGCTAACTATATATGCATTGTATATGGGTTAGTCCTTTTAATTGGCTATTGCATATCTGATTGCTCCACCTGAGACCAACTCTAACTTGATAATGGAGAATACATGTCATCTTTAAAGTAGTTCATTGGTTAATGCAACATGTACTGGGCGGCACCGCATTAAGGGTTTCCATTGGTTGGCACCTTACTTACCAACCTTGAGTAATTGACAGGTTTCAACACATAAGCCAAAAATGGGAGTAGAGGGAGAGAAAGCATGGACTGCCTTCCAATTAAATACCATACTATCCCTAGGCCACGAGCCAGAGTGTCTATAGTTTGGCCTTGCTAGCCACCTTAGTTCTAAGAATATGTGGGGAGTCGAGGCAGGTGCTAGTCTGTGTCTGGCCCTAATGAATAGACATTGTTCTTGAATTATGGGTCACGTGTGAGAGGACCATGTTCTGAATTATTTCACCCTGCATTCATTGCAATTTTTAGCTAATATGGACATAAGTGTTTACATTTTCTAACCACTAGGGACTTGGCCAATCCGTCCTTTTATTAAGTTTGAACTTATAATTGATATTTATTGCGCTTGTACACAAGTGTTTCAGAGCGTGAAATAATTAGCCTGCACCTGGCATTCAAAGCCCGGTTGTTCCTTAATTCTAAGAAAAATCTGCCTTGCCTTTGGGAATTATCTTGTGTTCTTTCCTGAACCATCCTTGTACTCCCTAATGTGTCCGTAACCATGGCGAGGCTCGAACAGCTTCCGTCTGTTCTCTGCGCAGATCTGTTTTTCAGTGAATTCAGCAGTTTGCGTGTTCATGAAGCCTCTGGACCTTTATTCATTATAATGTGTTCTATGACTTTCATTTTAGGAAGGATGGCTACCTTTCATGTTGCATTTCAATGTTGGCAAGCAATTTAAATATATTGTGCGTGTTGTATTTCAGCATATGCATTGCTTATGTTGTGTTCTTGTCTATGGTTGCTTTTTTTTTTTCTTCATGGAAAGTGCATATTTGCTTCATGTCTATTGTGTGTGTGTGTGTGTGTGTGTGTGTGTGTGTGAGAGTTAATAGTATGTTTGCTTAGTTTCGCCATCTGTAGCTACATCCGGTCCATTTCTTCCTGTATCTGTCTGGGATAAGGTCGGCATGGTCGCCTTGGTGCATAGCGTTTCTCGCCCACATGATATTGGAGCGGGGCCATAGCATCGAACTATTTCATCCGCTTGTCAACATTCCCTCCTGGTCGAGTCCACGACCACACCTTCTTTTTTTTTTTGGCCCCCCACCCAATAAGGTACCTTGGAGTCCAGATCTTGGTCACCCCCATCGGGTTACCTGCACGTCTTATGTGCTCATCCACGCTCCAGGTCATATAGTAGCACTCCCCATCTGGTATGCAGAATTCCCAGCATCAGATGTAATTGGGGGAATAAAAGAATTTTGATCCTGGAGGTGTAATGGGGCTTTCTCTTAATTCTGAAGTGGGTTTTCTGCTTGGGTATATGCATGGGCTGGAGCATTCATGTCTATTACTATTTCCATTCCAACTGCTCCTTTTGCTGCCTTTTACACCCATTTATTACTATTCTTGGAATGCAAAAGGCCAGCCAGGTGGGGTATCAAGGCGAACAGTTGACTGATCCAGTCATTATTTTTGGGTTCATCCACCTCCTCCACCATCTTTGTGTGTAATTCTGTTCAGGTGGCTATTGTTTCTGTGAGGGTCCCATTTCCCTCATCGTGGGCAGGTACGTATGTCCAGCAAGAAGGTCTGATTTTTGCACACATGCCACCATTCATGGCCGTTACTAAATCAAGGACAAACCTGTTATGGAGGGTCATACGCCTGATGGCTCTTAACTCCTCCCTTATGGCATTTAAAGCCTTTGACAGTTGCATTAATTGTTTGCAACTGCTCCCATCTTGTTTACACACATTTTCATAACCGCTTTATTTTGTTAACCATAAAAGCACATATAATATTGCTGCAATTTATATATATATATTAGTGCAGAATAAAATACTATACATTTTAAAAACATACAGTACATCTACTTAGCTATATGTGTAAAAACATCAAACAAACTTAAGACAACCTACAAAACTCCCTAAGATCAAAATTCTTCATGAGCAATATGCTTATAGTAAACCATAGTACTACACCAAAATGGCCACAATGTGTTTCGTCAAGTTCCAGGCCCTCCGCACGAGACAACAATGACCAAATCAGCCTGAAGCAAAAAGGTAAGGGCCAGACAACATTGAGTAAGTGTGACTTGTGTTAACAGTGGTAGAATTGTCCTTTGCCTAATGACAGTGTTACAGGGGCAGAGTATAACAAAATACATAAGATCCACACTTACAGCCTCAAAGCACGGGCAAACCGAATTCTGAACATACCCCTTCAAATTCTTTGTAATGTCCCGTAACCGCAATACATAAAGGTGGACTCTCGTCAGTATCAAGCGATCTACTGGTTTGTTGCTGGGTGTCGGGTAAGGCTGTGAAATAGCTATTCTTGAAATAGTAGCACGTTTCCTATTAGAGCCGAACAACCCATCACTTGAATGTTTGTTTAATGAAGTGTAGTATACACATTTTATGAGACTTCATCTCCTCCATAGTCAATAGTTTCCCAGGACACTGGAGATTACAAAGATTGACTTGATTAAAACATTCATATATACATTTCAGCCATGGTATCTTCCTCCAAAGGGCGCCATGCATCAATTTTCTTATTAGTTCTGGAGTCACAAAGGCTCTCAGGGTCAACCATATACTGCATGAGCGGGGCCCCATACCATTCACTCCCAATGTGGGGAGCCCCAACCTCCACATGCGCTGCATAATTTGGGGCCGAGCAGGGCAAACCCAGTAATTCCTTAAAAAGGTATCCAGTAATATTGTCCCCCCATATATGTGGTCTCCATGCATAATGTTTCCGGGAAAAGGTTGTGGCGACATTATTATATGGTGACCATATATACGAGGTCATGGGTTGCAGGGTGTCCCTCCTCCCCCACATGTTCAATGTGATAATGTCCCTGCAAAAAACAGCAATTTCTTTGGTGACTTTTTTTGCCTGCCGACTTTTTTGCAGGGACATTATCACATGGAACTCTTAAAAAAGCTGTTCTTTTCAAACCCCCTGTGATGAATCAACTTTGGGGGCACCAGTGGTCCAGGGATGAAAACCGGTTTCTAAACCATCAATCGGCCCCACACCTCTAGTACACCAGAAGGGATCCGAACAGATTGGAAACACTCCTTGTCCAATTTTGGTAACGTGAACGCAACGGCAGGCTTATCTCTGCAAGGTTTTGGATCGTTGGTTAGTTGCAACACCGCGAAAATAAAAATTACCCAATGTTAAAAGGGACTGTCCAGTTAAGGTTGTAATAAAAATATCATCATTATTATTATTATTACAACAGAGAGTTCTAGCGCAATACAAAATAAAGCCTGCCCTGTACACGAACACAGAGGATAGACCGTTTCACAAAGGAAAGGGATGCACTCTGGAAACTGACGGGAGGGTAGTCGGTAAAGCAATCAGTCTTTACTGTTATTTGGTTTCAGCACCAAGAGAGCAATGGGCCAAAAGTGTCACTAGGGGCCTTCGGAGAAGGATCAGGGGAACAGAACCACAATGTACTTGGTGCTTGAGATGATCTTGATGCTTGACAGCGTTGATTCTGTTCCAGGATGCTTTGCAGCTCCTGCGACTGAGTTCAAGATGGGAGACAGCTGCGGGTATCAGGCGGCAGGCAGTTCGGCAACCGAGCCTGGGCGGGCAGCTGCAGGCTGGCCTACACGGCGGCTTTGAGTCAATCATTGTCTCTGTGCTGGTTGGTGGATCTGGAACGCTGGTCGAGGCGTCTCCGACGTCTTTAGTGACTACAGCGCGACCACTGTCTGGTGCAGCTGGTCAAGGTTCGAGGGCTCGACTGCCTCGAAATGTCCTTACAAGATGAACGCTGGTTGAAGCTTGTTGTGGCACTCCTCCTAGCTTCTTCTCAGGGCTTGTTTCGTCCTTTAAGGTGGACGGGCCAAAGCTGAGGAGGAGAGTGTTTGTAGGCAATGGCCTTTTCCGGCCTTGTCCTTTCTTCAGAGACTCTCCGGCACTTCCCACCTAGGAAGCTTGCTGGCAGAACCTAGCCGGGCACGCTGTGTGCTGGCTGGGTACCGGTTCTGGAGTTGTTGGACGGGTCCTCCGATTCCGGTATCCCCCTCTGTTCCCATGGAGATGTTTAGATGAGGGTTCCTGCTTCCCTCTTGGAAATCCTGGCCTTCCTGCACTGGCGATGGCTGTAAGGCAGACTGTACCTTCAGCCAGGGCCCAAATGAGTCTTTCTTCTTACTCTTTTCGAAGTCGTCGCATGATCTGCTAAGTGAGGGGCTCAGCCCTCTTTTAAAGCCAAATGGGTCCCAGTGATTGGTGTAGGCTAAGCCTACCTTAATGAACCAATCCTGGGACCCCACCAACAACCTTCTGTTATGCGTGATGTCATAACCAGAGTGCTTTGCAACCAGAAAGGTAAGGGGTGACATGTACTACTAAGCCTCAACGCACCTTCCTGTCTGTTGTGGATCAAAGTGTCTCTGGTTAATTGAGCTCTCTGTGACTCTTGATCAAAGCGCCGGTCTCCCTTGAAGTTTGTGGCTAGAACAGACTTCTGTCTACCTCAATTCACATACTTCTTCCCTCTGAAAGGGCGGGGGGGGTTCCCTTCAGGAGATGCCTACTGTAAACAGTTGTCCCAGACATGTCATTCACTGCCTTTTTATTCAGAGGGGTGGGAGCTAGCTACAAGTTGACACATTGCATATCAAAGAGGTGTTGGTGTCCTGCCTCCTTTTGTCCATTCTGCGCTCAGGCCTATCGCAGGCCTGTTTCAATTAACTCATCAGTATGCGCTGCCATCAGCAGAACTTTAGACAATAGAACGGGCAACTACATGGCCTCCATTGCCTTTATTATTTATTTATTATTTGTTTCTCCTCTGCTTCGCACTTTCCACTTCTCCCCCCTAGCATGCACTTGCGCGTTCTAAATATTACTGGGCCTAGTAAAATCAGTGTTTTTTTCTCCCTTGTTTGCCTTGTTGTGCTCTGAAACACTTGTGTACGAGCACGATAGGAGTAAAATATCAATATCATGGGGCCTTTGATATTTCAATTAGGCTGACCATGGCCGGAGGAAGGTGTTGCCTTCCCCCTTGCTGAGATGCTTTGATGTACCCTTGGCTTTCACATTCCAGCTAAATGTGACGGGGAGGACTGTGCCTGTAGGCTGTGTCCCCCACGGAGTACACTTGACTGTGTTTGTGCGGTGTGCAGAGGAAAATGTGGGCGGATTAGCCACACACATTTTCTGAGGTTGATCTCCCATCATCCATTTTCATTACAAAACTTTTAAAAAGCTGAGGCCAGTGCACACTCCCCGTGTGGATGGTTGAATTTCTCACACCCCTGTAGTGAGACTCCATAATTAGTTGCGACTTTGGTCTGTGCTCGATATACTTTCAGAATGATCTTGACACATCCTTTATAAAACGTGTTACACCCTCCGCCCCCGCTCAGTGCTTTGTCTCATTTTGGTATATTGTTTACATATGTGTGCAGTCCCCATCCAATTTTCTGAGAACAGAATGCCCTGATAATGAAATCCTGTTACCCGCGTGGAATAACAGAACCGTTACTAAATATGCTGCGCATCTTTAAGTTATTTGCTCTTCCCCCGGTGTAGCTACCATCACTGCTGACTTGCTTGTGTTTATTTTTAGGTCGAAATTTGACAGTCAGTATATACCTTAAGTTTTCTGAACAGCGTTCGGTGTAGGGCAAGAATGACTGTGGTGTTGGCATATGCCAAAAGTGAAAATGGTTGATTACCAAGCCGCAGAAAGAGTGCCCCCTTATATAGGCCATTAATATATAATGCAAATAAGAAAGAGGCCGGAGCACACCTTTGGTGAACTCCCAACGCCACCTTGAAATATTTGCTACACTGCCCCTGGTCACCAAAGCGCACACATGCACTGTTGCCCTCATGAATTATCGATAAAATCCTCACTAGCTCAACTGGACAACTCCTGGACTCCGGCACCTGCCATAATTCCCTTCTGTTGACGTTATCAAAGCCAGTTCTTAAGTCAATGAATGCCGAATCGGTTCCCCCTCAATAAAGACAAAGTATGCCCCCACCGAGTGCCTGATCTAGGCTCGCCAGACCTGGCCTAAAGCCATACTGAATATCTGTGAGGATTGTCTTAGTGGATAGCCATTCCTCAACATGCTTCAGTATAATCCGTCCAAAAATCTTAAACAAGGTTTCCAGTAGAGATATTGGATTATAAGCTAGGGGGCCTGCAGTCACCTTTCTTAAAAATTGGATATATATAATTGCCCTTTTCCAAGATTGAGGAAAAATCCCTATTTGGAGAAATTAGTTGAAACAAATGGTCAACAATGATGCTCACAGATCAACCTCTTACCTGTAAAGGTCACCGGGCAATGCACCCGGGCCTGATGCCCGATTTGGCACCTTTTGACAGATTGCCTCCTTCACCTCACCTATTGACGTAGGGATCGGGGGAGCCCCGGCCTCCACTCATACCGTCATTCAGGACCTTGATACAAGGACGAAAAATTGTCAACCCATGTTCTGGCTTCCACATAATTTTCCCTAGAGTACTGTGCTCTCCTGTGAGTAGGACCTCCGGCCACATATTCCAAAAAACCCTTTGAGTTTCTAGAGGATACTGTAGTTAAAAGAAATCCTCCCAGGCCTGGTTATCCAACAGCCTTTTTCTAGATTGTACAGCTGTTTTATAGTCCACCCTTGCCCTAATAGCTCCTTTTAGATTGGTTGGGTCCTTTACTGTGTTCCGCAGATTTTGTTTTTGCCCTTCTACAAGACTCCAAACCAGCCTCTCTTCCAGTTGTTGGTGAGCTTGAAGTCACGCTGAAAAGTAAGTGTCGGACAAAGACCCCATCAAGTCTGTAAATGACTGAAAAGTACAGTCGTCTGATGTATTTGGCTCAACAATTGATAGGACAAGGTGCAACGTGATGACGGCACTTTTTTGCTGCATGGGCCCAGGGTCCTATTTCGCCCGTTTCAGCCTGCGTTTGCAGTGACGGTTTGTTACTCATAAATCCAAATGGGGATTAGAAATTGAGGACAGCTGAATACATTCTCGTTTAAGGGTCAACCTTAACGGAAAGTGATCACTAAAAATGTCTTGTACCACCTTCAAAACAATGATCAACTTCCAATGTGACACGTGCATAAAAAAATAGTCGATAATGGATGACCCACGCGAGGTTCTGAATGTCAGTGCTCCAGGTATATCAGACTTAATCTGACCGTTCAGAGATCGCACACCCCAGTCCAACAACCACCTACCCAATTGTAAGTCATTGGGGCATGACTTATTGTCTACTAGCTGCGGTTCACAAATGCCATAGCATAGTCCTCCCAGGTGTCGTGCAAATTTGCCGCCCCCCGCCCCCGGGGCCCAACTTTACTTTAAAATTGCCCCACAAGGACCAACAATGTACAGGAATCAAGACTATCCAAAATGATACCCTCTATTAGATGTTTCAGTATCTCAAGCTTATTGATCTCTGCAGCATGGGTGATATTACACAAACTCACAATTAATATTTTATCTCCATGGTCAGGAGCCAGAATCACATATTGCACATATTCAGAGCTGGTTGCTATTTCCTTGATCCTATAATTCAGAGAAGACCTAATATAGCCAAACCCCCATAACAAAGGCCCCTTTTCTTCTTGCAAGCCTTTACCTGAAAGGAAACAAACCCACCCAATGACCGATTCTCTACAGCCCATGTTTCTTGTAATAATGCACCATCATGTAGTTTCAGATAAGCCACTGTATCTCGGTACTTAGTTTTGGGTCCAGCACTGACTATATTCCAACTAAAAATAACAAATGTGTGCCCTACAGGTGTATTAATGGGTTGTGCCTTGTTCATGCAGTCATCGTTCATGCAGTAAGATGCCTGTCCTTCGTTATAGGCGGACTCTTTACTATTCAACCACTGAACTGCATGGTTCCTAGGTATAGGCTCACTACAATCATGCTGATTAACAGGGGAAGAATGATGGCCATACGTGTTATCTGAAATGCCTGAAAGCAGTTGGTTCCATGGGCCCCTGATTCAACCTGTGCAATCGGCTACCCTCATCCAAGATCCAACAACTGTTTTGTTCATATTCTGAGCCCATCTGCCTCAACACCACGCGTATATAAGGGCCGCCCTGTTGTAAATGGGCCTCGAAATTGGGAACTAGATGTACAGTAGAAGGATAAAAGGAAAACGCTCAAAACCCTAAATCATATGAAGGTTTTGCATTGTTACATATGCACTTGGCTACCAGAGGAGAAACCAGTGATGCCAGGACCCAAATGGTGTTGCTATGATATGTAGGTAGTTCTAGATTCACAATGTCCTGCGAAGTAATAACATGTAGATCTGCAGGTCCTTAGCAGCCTGTGTCTTAACTAATGCTTTCACACATTAGGATTCAGCATGAGCAAGCCAAGTCGTGTGATTTAAGACTAGATCCTGCATTATTTTCTGTTAGGCAGAGTCATATGCAGTATCCTTTGGGAACACCACACATTATTAAGACTACAAGTGTAAGTACAAATTCGCCTTTGGTACAAGCCTGTACTACACAGTAAAGTGGAAGTGATGGCTGAGCAGCCAGACTTATCTCAAGAGTAAATTGAGAAGTATGTGAAGTTACACAAAGGACAACAATTACTATGGTTCAAACAAACACTGATTCAAGGTTTGAGTAAAAGAATATACATTTATTTACACCATCAGTTATAAAACAGTTCACTAATATAAAGCAGCAGAAGATCACAATCTTAATACACTACAATAACCCCTAATCAATTCTGGAGATGTTAGGTTCAAAATGAAGTGAGAAAAATGGCACTCCAGCAACTTAAAGGGAGGAAAAGACCAGGTTATCAACAATCAAGCACCACCAACAAGTAATGGGCAGGGCAAGCTAGAAAAGGCTTACTACAACCAGGATTCAAATCAATAGGCCTGGGCCAATGTTAATGGCTTAGAGTCTTTGCAGAGGATTACACAGTTCAGAATAGTTTGCGGTAAATGTCTTTGCCAAGAGTTCAAAACGAAGTTGGTCGGAAGAAAAGTTATTCAAAGGAGAAGAGAAGGACCAGCCTTTTGAGGGGTGAAAGATTTCAAACACTTTCACCGCGGTCGGACGGAAAGAATGACCGGATTTGCACCGTACCTTAAATGAAGAAGAATGCTGTAGCTGAGGTGGTTGTTCCTGGCAGTTCCTGTAGGCTCACAGTTCCTGAAGCGACTGTCGTGGTGACAAGGAGGAAGAAGACTGGAGGGTCCTGCACTGCCCAGGGAAGAAGCCAGCAGCAGAGTAAAGCGTAGAATAAAAGGTGCGCTCCTTATCCGGTTCACTGCAGCGATGCACAGCAAATTTGACCAGGAGAGGAAGGCCAGCATTTGGTGTTTGGCGAGCTGGTTGGTCCCACCAAGCCCAAGGGAAGAAGATTCTTTGCAGATCTTCTCTTTCGTCGGAGTTTCGGGCGATTCGGACCTGCAGTAGGGCTTCACCGGGATGTCCAGTAATTGCAGCAGTCCTCTTCCTTCAGCTCCTCGTTGGTTCTCACGTTCTAGTGGCGACTCTGCCTTCCAAGTCCCAGAGACCTGCTTTTAAGCAGTTTTCCCCCCATTCACACAGCCTGGCTGTCAATCACACAGCAGGGTGGCTGTCCTGGCAGGACAGCCAGCTAGCCAATCAAACTAGAGTGCGACTTGGGTCTCCAAGGAGACCCTGTGCAGGGGGCCTCAAACCCCTCCCTCACATCCTGTCCACCCAGATGCCTAACGAGGGCTTCTGTGTAGAAGCCCGCCAAAGGACGGCGAACAAAGGAAACAAACCTGGTTTGGCGCGCAGAGTAAAACACGAGAAATACCTTTACAAAAATAAATGGCAAATAAACCCTGTCGGAACCGAATAAAATTAAAAGGGGTCCAGCGGATTAAAGTTTGATGCTACCACCATAGCCTCTAACAGTACCGATGCTATTTTCATAGCTTGCTGTAAAATAAAAATTGTAGATGCCACTGCCACCAGCCAAATCTTAGAGAAAGGGGAACGAAATAATGTTCCATGAGAATCAGACAAAAAGGGATAACTATTAACCCTTCCAGTACTCTATGGGAAGATAGTTTGTACTGGGTCTGTACATTTAAAAAGACAAGTAAAGTCAATGGCAACTTTACATGTTCTAGGAGACAGTAGCAGGCCCAGAAAATGGAGTTTAAAGTGGGAAGTCTGAAAAGACAACCCTGTGTCACTGCACTAAAGGTGCTGGGTAACACACAGTAAAAAGATGATGCCTATGGAGTAGGTGAGACTCCATAGTCCATGAGCACAAAAATGTACAAAAGAAAAACAGAGTGGGGTCCACCCTGTAAAAGCTGGTGCTCCTCGTTGCTCCTCGAAAGGAGCTCAATTCATTTGTACTCAAGTTCCAAAATTTAAAGCTTTTGTTTGTAATATATTTGCTTCAATTGTACTATTTATAGTTTACTTGCTTCAATGATCAAATGTTCAAAATATACTAATTCGAAAATATGCTGTAAAAGATTTGTGTTTTGATCGCACATTTATCCCAAGAGAATCAACAAATCCTCAGTTAACAGTACAAGCTCTTTGGCCAATGCATTTCGGTGCAAAGCACCTTCGTCAGGGCTACGTTAGTTAAAAAAAAAAAAAACATTAATTCAAGCAAACATTCCAATCATGTAATTAATTATAAGTATTTACATACCCCCATTTGAGCGTGTCACAAAAGATGCATGGTTGCATGCCGATGAACGGGTCAGGAGAAAACAGAGAGAGACTGAGTACCCTAATTAGAATACTGGAGCCCATATTTGCATTTTGTATCATACCTTTTACAAAATTCAGTAACTAGAGTCATGTTTAATAATTACCTTAGCTATGACTGGCGAGAATGTGTCTCGTGTTCCTTCAATTTCAAATATATGGGGTAGATATCTCTGCAGGAAAAACGGTATGCAATAATCGTGTTGAGCTTCATGGTGTTGCTGTGTGTTTCAGTACGCGTGCAGGTAAAGCCTGTTTAACACACACCAGACCCTACTGCATGCGATTTTAACCATGGTGTGAGTCGGGCACCTGACTCACACTTGTATTTAAGGATAATCTGAACCACTGTGTTTACAGTCACACATAGCGTTCTTTAACAACATGGCTCACTGACCCGGAATGAAGTGTCTACTAGTAAAAGTTGTATGATACAAAATGCAAATCGGGTTCGAGTATTCTAATTAGGGTACTCTGTCTCTTTCTGTTTTCTCCTGACCTGTTCATCGGCATGTAACCATGCATCTTTTGTGACACGCTCAAATGGGGGTGTGTAAATACTTATAATTAATTACATGATTGGAATGTTTGCTTGAATTAATGTTTTTTTTTGTTGAACTAACGTAGCCCTGACAAAGGTGCTTTGCACCGAAATGCATTGGTCAAAGAGCTTGTACTGGTAACTGAGGATTTGTTGATTCTCTTGGGATAATTGTGCGATTTAAAACACAAATCTTTTACAGCATATTTTCGAATGAGTATATTTTGAACATTTGATCATTGAAGCAAGTAAACTATAAATAGTACATTTGACGATTGAAGCAAATATATTACAAACAAAAGCTTTAAATTTTGGAACTTGAGTACAAATGAATTGAGCTCCTTTCAAGGAGCAACAAGGAGCACCAGCTTTTACAGGGTGGACCCCACTCTGTTTTTCTTTTGATGCTATGTTTTTGTTATAGCCCCGGTGTCATTTGGGCTATTCCTAACCTGGTAGCACCATATATGAGAAGCAAATTACTGCAAACGCACCAAACACGCCAGTTACTCCAAATTTTGAACTTATAGTGGTGCCCACCTCTCCGCCTTTTTTTCCACAAAAGTGTACAACACACATCAAAACGCATGTAAGAGTGGGGAAAAAAAGGCTCACACTCTTACTAGGTGAACAAAAAAAATCCTAGAAATCCAGCAAAGCTGCTGAGGGACTCAATAGGTAAGGGAAATTAGCCATTCTGGAGAATTCTCCCTAACACTGTCTCCCTTACTTAATGGGGGTGCATGTTTAACATGGCACTCATGACTTGCATGGCCAGAGTATTAACACTTTGAGTGGATGATCTACCACTTGCCCATGGGCATTATTTACTATACCACACAAGGGTGCTAGACAATAAGGGTCAGAGATGCATGGTGCACACTGTTCCAGTAGCCCACTGAACAGCAATCAAAGGAGACTGGGGCAAGAGCCTGTTCATTTTTCGATACCTCGTCTGCAGCGTTTACACTTGCTTTAGGTGGAGAGGCTGTCTCGGGGCAGATAGACTGCATCCATTTATCCAGGGGGCCGTGCAATACCACTTGTCTTGAGGAATCATCAGGGTACTCATCGGTAACAATATATTTGCCAGCAATTACATTCCTCCTTTTGGTGTGTCATTTTACTGTTGTCAGCACCAGAGTAAGCTTTATTGGGGGGTTTGTGGGGGCTCTTTTGTTTTGCCACGACATACACACAGCTGGTGCCAATCTGCGTCTTTTTTTCTTTGGTGTAGTAGTAGGACTTTTAAGCAGAGATTGTTCCATATTAATAGGGTCTATGGCATGCTCCTTGATTGCATATACAGCTGAAGAGATTTAGGGTAATTAAGGGTTGAAGGGATCGTACCCAAAACCAAATGATGATAAACCAAAGAGATCCCAACACCACTAAAATATTCCAACATATATCAACTGAATTAAAGTTGGCAAGTGTGAATTTAATAACACACCAGCCTCAACCTAATTGTAATTTTCACCAAGGTTTTAAATCCAAAGGGGACAGCAAGTTATGGAAAGAGTAGTTTTTATTGAAATCTATAGCATACAAACAGTAAAAATAAATGTATTAAATCATTCCAAGTGACATATGCATAATATCAATTTAAAACATATATAAAAATCTTTTAAAAAATCATCAGAGGACTTTGGCAGGAAACCATTACCTCGCCAAAACGTTAGTACAGAGAAGTAAGTGCACAATTGTACTTTAGTATAAAGAACAAATGGTCTAAGAGCATCCTATTCTGTAGCTCCTACAAACATTAATGCAAAGTTAACATCACCGCTAAACAGTGCAGTAACCATAACCTAATATGTTTCGTTCTGATACAGATGAGAGAACTGCTTCAGGGGATCTTGTTCTCTTAACGTAAAGGACAGTTATCAAAAATAATTCTTTCACCAGGCGCTCCCGCCAACTGGTAAAAGAGAATCCGTTCCTTAGCCCTGGGGCATTAAATCCCTGCCAAGTTTTCAATATATCAAAAAGCGGGATGTCAAGGTGCCTTGATACTAGACGTCCGCTGAAGCAAAGCGAAGATGGTCCTTTATCTCAAAATCAAATCTCACTATTTTCAACACGTACATGCCTTACCCACAGACTTAGTGGAGTATCCAACTCTGGCTAAGTACCTAACTGCTAACCGGATCAAACGAGTATCAAGCATGGACGTGGTCCTCTCTTCAGTTGCTCCTTGATTGCTGCAGTGACTTTTAGCAAGTCTTTATGTAGCACCACATATTTAGAAGCCAAGCATTGAGGATTGGACTGTTTGTGAGACCATTCAGCATCAGGGGGTATACTGGCATCCCTGCTTTCCACAAGCTGGGGGCCCCATTTTATCTGGATTAGTCAAAGATGAGATTTCACAGTCAGAGTTAAGTGTTGCATGTGGGTCCATGACTGTAGCGAGTAGGACATCCACAACACGTGCCCGGATGCATTTGGTTTCACCGTGTTTTTTTGCCATTTTTGTGCAAAGTAGAAATAGTGCATCCAATTTCGAAGTGAGCGTATCAAGGGCAGAGGTGATACAAGCTAATTCAATTCCCAGATTACGTGTGGGGTTTCCCCCTGTGCGCACTCCTCATCTTCTCCCTCACTTTCAATGTAGTGTGTGTATGTCTGTGAGACCAACATTTCTAGGTCGGGACTAGCTGACAAACGTACGCCAATGTTATTGTGGCTAGAGGTGTTGGGGGCAAGTGAGTTTTGCCTTAGCTTTATACAAAGTTTAAGCAGTGACTCGTTATTATCAATCATTGGTGAACTCGCCATGAGATGTTTCACTGTTAAGAAAGTGTCACGGTGCTTTACCATGGTCACAGGAGCCGGATCCTTGTAGCCCCGAAATGCAGTCATTTTCATTTGGGAAGAGGTTGTTGTCACGGTTTCACTTTTTTTGCTTTCTTAGATAAAGGGATTAAGTTCTTGCGCAATATACCAGGCAGGGGGCTACGCGCCCGTTTTCCCAAGCGGAGCTACATAACCCATCTTAGTGAGCTTTTATTTTTTGTGCTCCTATTCACAGTGGTTATAATGAAGTAAAGTGTTAATAGTCCAACTCAAATAGTAGATGCATAAAAGCTGATCAACAGGTACCAGATGTAAAATTCTGTTCCTATGGGGAGAGAGGGAAGCGTGACATGAGGACAAAGCTAAACATAGGTTGGCGTGTCGACACAGCTCGGCACATGCGGCACACTCCTGCGCAGAGATGTGGCACCAGCAGAGGTCCCGCTGCATGGTACGCCTGTAATACCTATGAAGCGAGCAATCCTCTAGCCCACGGCCTATAGGAATATATAAAACACCTACAGATGTGTCTGTTAATGGCAAAACGCAGTACCAAAATGGCATAGCAACAAGCCTCAATGGGTCTGGGGTTTAGGGGCTTGGGGTTCAGAAACCCAATGCAGATACAAATCCTAATCCGTCCCACCCGGTAGTCCCCCCTCCTATTCCACATGTATCATCTATCTCCCCGCTCTCTGCTGCACCGGTAGGCTCTCCGCTCCTTCCACCTCCTCCATGAGCTGCTCTGATGCTAGAGAAAAGGACCTAGGAGCTTATTCCATACTCCAAGCATAAACCCGCACCACAATTGGCCGCTTCCGACCCTCATAGCCAAAACTTTTATCATGGGCGTCTACTGATTTAGCTGTGAATAGTTTACCGTTTTACTGCGTTTAAAGGTAAGGGACCTTTTTCTTTCTTAAGCATTCATCTGGGCGAAATCACCAATTTGTATGTTGCTCTGGGGTACTGCCAGGTCTGGTGTATTTATATTGTATTTTATATAGCTCCTTACACCAAAGTGGTTTACATAGCATTAAAACAGTGCAGACAGTAGCATCAATATTTAAAATGCAAAGTATTCAAAAATTGCAATAGGACCTTGCTAACTAGATTAAAGTAAGTGAGAGCGTAAAGAGGCTCGAAAGGAGCAGAAAACAGTAATAGATTGTAGAGAGAGGGAGAGTATTCCAATTCAAAGGTGCGAGAAGATAAAAAGATCAAACTAGATTGGGCACAAGGAGGAGAGGGGACAACAAGGTGGAAATGAAAAGCAGACCGAAGAGGACGTGAAGGAAGATGAAAAGAAACCAGAAAATAAAGGTGGGGATGGGCAAGACCAAAAAGTGCTTTAAACACTGAACATAAGAAATTAAACTTTAGACGTTTATGAAAAGAAAACCAACCAAATTGAACCAAAGAGGAAGAGATGGTCACGAGGAGCCAGTTGACCAAGAACACGAATAGAAGCATGAACTACAGATTTAAGTGAAGCCAGGAGAGAGATTGGAAGCCCAAAAAGAGCAGAAGAGCAGTAGGAAAGTCGTGAAAAGATTAGAGCAGTGTTAGGAATAAGGGCCGACGTGTGTTTCAGAGGCACAGAAACATGCTAAAACACTGAAAAGACTACAATTACCAGCAGCCCTTGGGAGGCTGGGTAGTTTACTGCTGTGCGTGGGCCAGCTGATCTTGATTATCAATGGTTTATGAAGGGCGCACGGTAGGTGTGGCTTATTTTGGATTCGGAGGACGAAGCTGCATCGGATAAGTCAGGAGCCGCTCGTTCATGGAAATTGCAGGAATGCAGAGGCGGCGGGGGTGAGCATGTTTGCAGCCTTGAGAGGAATTATCACAGCGGCTGCTACGGGCTACTGCAATCATCGTCCGGGAAGGCTCAGGAGCCTCCCGGACATAAGATACGTGCGGGAAGGGATTTATTTCTTTTGAAAATGCACACGCTGACCATGAGCACGTTAACAGAAGGACTTGAGGCTTGTGAGGGTTGGGGCAGCTCCCATTTCTGGACGCACCAATCTTGTGTGTCTGGGTTGTGTGAAGTATGCATTATCCCCAACATTACTGCTAATTGGTATGAACTGCTAACTCGATGCAAGTGGAGGAATTTACCCAAACAAGCACTTAGCACATCTCTAGGTTCATGCTGAAAGAGTGCGTTTGGCAAACCTTTGTTTATATGTGAATTACCGTTCATGTTCTTGTTTGTAAGTGTTGCATTAGCCAGCCCAGGGGGCCATGTGCTATGTTTTTTCATCATGGGAGCATTCCCATTGTATGTTTCATCACGCTTACAATGCTTTGTTTCATGTCATAGGGTATGTGAGATGCATGTATTAAGGTGTTCTCAAGGTATATGTTTGTAATGTAACAAGCAGTACTAACTGCATTTGGTATTAAGTAATCACAGCATTTCATGGTATATGTAAGGCTACAATGAAAAGACACTGTTGATGGTGTTACAAGTTATTAATAAGAGTAGGTTTTTTCCGTATGCTTCCCCGGTCCTATCCAACCTAGGTTTTCCCCTTATCTTCTATCCGGTGTTCCTAAACCTCCCTACGCTGTCCACAACCTCTCCCTAACCCTCTTCACCCCCCCCCCACCCCCCCACTAGCTGCCACGTGGTGTCCTGTCTATTATAGACATCAGGTACCTGTGCCAACCACGGTGGGAGGGTCGACTTAATTCGGCTTCTGTGGTTCGGTGGAGAGTGTCGACCTCTCTTCCCATTATTGTGTATCTTGACAAGCGAACACCAATAATTTTGTTGCTTTAAGTCATGAACAAACAAGCTTTCCGAATGTTCTAAAGATGGAAACTACAGGAGCGAGTAATAAGTGAGATGTGGTGAGTGAAAGAAAGATCTCAATCGAGAAAAAGACCAAGATTAGGCTCAACTGAAGAAATAGGTAACTTGGCTGGCGGAAATGAAATAACAGAAGGTAAAGAAGCCAGATAAGTCAAATTAGTAGGAAAGAAAATTACCTCTGTTTTTACATCATTAAGGACTAAAAAATGGTCGGACATCCATGATTGGATAGGCAGTAGACGAGCGCTAAGTTTTTGGTGGATTTCATCGGAAAAATGTGGGAATGAAAGAAAGAGGTGTGTATCATCAGCGTAGAAAGGATGCAAGAAACCAAACGTCAAGAACACCACCCCAGCTAGTGAAGTGTAGAGGGAGGAAAAAATAAAAGGACCAAGGACTGAGCCTTGAACACCACAAGTGAGTGAATATGTTTCAGAAGAGACCCCAGCCCAAGAAACTGAAAAAGTTCTCAGAGATAGGATTCGAACCAAGAAAGAGTAGAGCCAGAAAAACCAAAGGAAGAGAGAGCAGAGAACCCGAGTGTATGATCAACAGTATCGAACGCGACACAGGTCAAGAAATATAAGTGAAGACTGTTTAGTGTGATGTGCAGCGTGTAATGAGTCAAGAACAGAAAGGAGAACAGCGTTGGTAGAATAACCTGGGCGGAATCCATATTGGAAACAAGGAAGAATAGAATTTGGGAGACAAAAGTAGAAAATTGAGTGTAAGTTATGAGTTCGAAGATTTTAGAAAGATATGGGAAGCAGTGAGAGAGCACGGAAATTAGAGACGGAAGAGACATCAGCAGAAGGTTTTTTTAAAAATAGGAATAATAGTGGCATGCTTAAATGACAAAGGGGAAAGTAGAAGAATGAAGGGAAGAATTAAATAGAATTGTAAGGTAGATATAAGAGAAGGATATATTTTAAGTGTAAGTATGGATGGTATAGGATCCAAAGGAGATAAAGTATGGTGAGCATGAGCAAGATGGCAAAGGGTATCTTCGTTATCGATAGTGATAAAGCCAGTGAAAATTGCTTTAGGAGATTCAAGAATAGGTACAGAGGATGTAGAATTGTCCTGGGCACGAGAGGACTCAATAGCTGATCGAAATTAGGAGACTTTAGTAGTAAAGTAAAGTGCAAGATCTGTAGCACTAAGAGTAGAATTGCTAGAAGGGTCTGGAATAGGGGATGAGCGCAGTCGAGATAGATTTCGGAAAAGGCATCTAGGATGAGAAGATTGTGAGTGAAGTAGATTGTTTTGCAGATAGAAGGCAATTATCAGAGTATGATTAGAAACGTAAGAAGTATATTTTTATGGTGTGTTCAGTTTTAACCAACCTTTTTCTAAGCGCTGAGGAACGCGGTGCATAGCACGAAGATGGGAAGACAACTGGGGTTGATGAGGTTTCTGTGACGGACAAAAAGGAGAAGAGGGATATAGTGAATCAAGAGACGGAGCAAGTGAAGATGAAAGGGTAGAGGCATCTTCATCTGCTGATAGGTTAGAAAATGAAGCTTTAGATCCCAGTTTAGAAGTGCTCATAGACCTGAAAAGAGTTGTGTTAAATTTACATAAGTCACGACGTAAAAAAGGAAGAGTGGAAGGAGAAGTAATACAAGACAAAAGAAGAAAATCAAAACAAGAGCAGATGATGGTCTGATAAATAGACCGGAAGAGAAGACACAGGAGATGCAACTATAGAGGAAGTAAATATAAGATCTAAACAGGACCCTGATATATGGGAAGGGGGGTGTAGGTAAAGAGTAAGGAAATAAGAGTCAAGAATAGAGAGAGATGGAAAGGTTGAGTGAGTAGATGAGAGATGGAGATGAAAGTCTCCTAGAACAATAAGAGGGACAGTAGTAGTGAGAAGGAAAGGGAGCAATGTATCAAAGTCCTTGCAGAACGAGGTAACGGGACCTGCCGGACGGTAGATTAGTAGAAATGAAATATAAGGTCTAGAGGAAGTAGCTGAGAACATAGAGTAGGAGAATTAAAATGTGGAAAATTGAGGAAGAATTAAATTGAGAAATGGTGGATAAAGAAGAATGATGCAATATACCAGTGCCACCACCTCGAGAAGAAAGGCAAGGGGTATGGCAAAATATGTCGCCGAAGTAGACGGTAAAGTAGGTATAGCAGTATTAGTGGCCGAGATCCAAGTTTCTGTAAAACGAAGAAATTGTAGTTATAATCGTGAAAACATGTCCAAAACTGATGCTGATTTATTGCATAATTACCTGCCATTCCAAGTTGAAAAGGTATAATTTTAGAGATAGAAAAAGGATAGATCAGGTTAGCGAGGTTACATGTGTTAGCTGGGTGGATAGATTTTATGCTGAATGTTGGCATGACATGCCTTGGCAATGTGGTATACTTAATTCTACTGTGAAACACAGGCCTCCTCAATCTGGGGGCAGTTGCAGGTATACTTTTGTACCATCGCCACTGCTGTTCCTGTCTTCATGCCTGATGCTAAAGCAAAAATGCGTTTGCACCCGGTGTTCTTTCCAACGTTTATTGTACCATTATTTCGGAAACTCAGGGTGGTGTTTCTCATGGGTATTATCTGAACTGGCCCCACCTCATTATTAACCCATTTGAGTAACTTCGTGATTACAGGCCATAAGTCGAGACATAAATAATTTGCATTCAGCACTACTTCTTCCCACTGTCCCAAGACTGCTAGTGTTTTACATGATATGATATTTATTTATATCGCGCCCATACACAAGTGTTTCTGAGCACAACGAGGCAGAGGAGGGGAACAAGGGAGGACAATACAATGATCTTAATAGGCGAAAGTGCAGGGGAGGGGGGGAGTGCAGGGGGTAGGGGAGGAGTGGAAAGTGCTAACACAAGATGAAAACAAACAGGTAGTGCGGTGCAAGTGCAAGAATAAGGTGCAGTCAAGTGCAGGAAAGGGGACTGTATGGTTGCAGATACAGACCCAAGTGCAGGGTTGCCAAGAGGCAGTGCAGGTATGTGGCTGGGTGGGCAGGGATCTGTGCCCGAAATCAGATGTTAGCCAGGTGCCCAATGCCAAGCAGACAGATCAGCAGGGATGGGGAAGAGCGAAGACAGAAGCAAAGATGAAACTCTTGAGGTGCTTCCAGAACAGATGATGGTTCTCCTCAAGTTTCAGAGAGGCAGGGAGGCTGTTCCAGAAGGAGGCCCCAGCCGAAGAAAGGGATCTATCCCCAAATTGTTTCTTGGAGAGGTGAATGGCCCTGAGGGAGTTGGAGGAATGAAGGGCTCGAGTAGGAAGGTATTTCCGAAGGGGAAAGTTGAAGGTATTGTGGACCCAGTCCCCAGAAGGCCTTGTGGACAATGCAGAGGGTCTTGAATTTACTCCTAGCAGCCACTGGGAGCCAATGAAGAGATTTCAGGGCCGGAGAGATACGATCCATTGGCTTGAGGCCAAGGACAAGTCTCGCAGTCCTGTTCTGGATGAGCTGCAGAGAGTAGTTGCAGGCAGATTTAGAAAGAGGCTGTTGCAATAGTCTAGCATAGAGAGAACCAGAGCTCGAGAGACAGTTAGCTTCTGGGGAAGACCACTAGTCCTTTAGTCCAAGCCTCGGGTGTGAGCAGAGTTCCTTTTATCTGCAATTGGCATCTTTCCCAACATCCGGGTATTTCCTTCCCACGCTTATCGTTGCACTGGCGCATCTTATTTTCTTCTATTTTAATCCCTACCCCATTTGTTTCAGAAGTATCTCATCTTAACACCTTCTGCTGTGTTTCCACCTTCGTGTTCATCTCTTGTATGTAGTTGTCTTCCTGTGTGGATTTAGCTTTGTTTACCCATACTAATGAAGCAGTCTGGCCCTGCAATTGCCCTCTAGTCCTACAAAGTGCGTTGGGCAATGTGCTGTCTGTGTGTGGTGTGAGAAACCAGAGGGTATCCTCACTCCTACCACCCCTGGATCCTCTTCTCGGGTGGCCAGGGAAAGGCGATGTCTTTGGGATCTTGACCCTGGGAGTCGAGACGCGGGGGAGGATCACCTGGTTGGAGGGTACTTGGGGGCGAGGGGGCGGGATTGGGAGCAGGTTATCCACAGGCGAGACATGGTATCCCCCTTCACCTTATGAAAACCAACACAACCCTCCCCCAGCCTTTATGGGATTTTGTTAAACAACTCCCCTCAATATTCCCCAACATACTACAGTACTGAGACGAGGAAGATGCCTGCAGAGTACTACACAGTCGGGCATGTCCCTCCTAATTTTAGTCCAATGCCAATTGTAAACGCACACCTGCAACCTGTCAAGTGGGCGCAGGTGTATAAAAAGGGAGGAAACCAGCAACAGAGACCAACAGGGAGACTGCGTGGGTGAGACCAGCTGGGAGTCCTTTTTGGGAGGAGGCAGCCATGGTGGGTCCTGAAAGGCAGCCAGGAACCTGGCAGACTACCCAGAAAACCTGTGGAGCCCAGGGCGCGTTGGGAGCCTCCTGGGTCGGAAAGCTGCAGCTGGAGCTGTTGGCAAAGAAGAAGGGAGAGAAGTCACCGCCAGCGTCTGCAGAAGGGAAGCAGAGCTGCTGCTGAGTGCATAGAAGCACCCGAATGCGAACGGGGGAGAAGAAGTGAAGCGATGCAGCTCTACGGAAGGAACGCAGAGGACTGGTGAGTGCATGGGAATGTCACTTGAAGCCGGGGCCCTCCTAGGGGCTTCATGGAAGCGAGAAATGCCGAAGGTCTAAATGAAATGCAGATTGAAATAAACCCCAAAGCCACAGGTTGACTGACGTAAGCAGCAAATTGAATAGTAACGAATATTGAATACCAAACTGAGTGTAAACAGTACGCGCAAAGCTTTGATCGGATGAAGAATGCGTTATGTGAAAGGGCCCATTTGAAAGCAACCTACAAAATAAGATGGCAAGACAGAAAGGTGGGGGAAGAATTAAGGCCACCACAAAGTAAACTTTGTGCATGAATACAGTGCGGCAAGACCAAAGACTGGCAGAGGATGTGTGACACATTGTGGCAAAGCCATGAGACAGACGAGAAGAAGCTAAGTGAGTGTGACTCTGTACACAGGGGAAAATGCAGAAGAACCTGTGTGGGCTAAGGAGGCTAGGGTTCCTGGTTGCGCAACCTGTGATGGGTCGACCGTGTCATCTGACAACTGTGCCTAGACCAGAGAACCCTCAATTGTGAAAACCAAAGACATTGTGGAAATAAACCAAGAAGGAACACTTAAAGTGAACTGTGCAATCCAGAAGGAGTATCAAGTTGGTCAGGAGTTGTGTTGAACATTGAAAGACTAAAACATATTATGAGTTGATACGTTGGAGTTTTGGGTGAGGGAACCCTAAGGTTTCATGAACTACAATGCTGTCTTTAAGACGGAGCCCTCAAGACCCTTTTCTTTGCAGCTGTGTTCTCTTGAACTTGGGGGACGGGAACCCCAAGTATTTGTAACAGTTTGAAATTGGGAAAGGGAATCTCAAGACTTTGTTGAACTTTCTTGATCTTGAGGATGGGGAGCTGAAAAGGAAGCTAGGAGCTGGAAGGAGCTCAGCACTTTGTTTTGATCACCATTTCTTTTATTGTTGACATCCCTACACATTGTTTAGCTTTAGTTGTGAGGGGGAAGGATAGGTTTTGACACAGACAGATTTCAAGTTGAACGTTCTGACTCGGACTTTCCTTAGTTTCATTCAGGTAGGAAAATCCCACCTTGGCATAGGGCAAGTTAGGCCTTCAACCATCCTGACATTTGAGTTAATAAACCATTTTATTTTGACCTCTCAATCATTTCTCTGTCTTGCTTCATGATGCCTTCACAGCGGGCACTTCTGTGGCTATAAAAACTGGGGATGTGCTCATGGCATAGGGGATCAGAGGGCATACAGAACAGCTCATCATATGTCTCTCTCCCCACTCGGGTCATGTGTTGATATCACAAATTATTATTGACTTGGGCAGAATTGGTTGTCTGAGTTAATGTCCCCAAAGTCTTTCATCACACTTTCTTTAGGTTTATCATGGTGGTAGGAGTCGCATCGCTGTATATGGGTCTGGATACATTATACAGGAACTCTCTGAATGCAAGAAGGATGATAAAACAATGCAAAATGTTGCTAAATACATCGTCAGCGTATCCACTTTGTAAATTTTGTCTTGGAGTCAAAAGCGAATATCGAACAAAATGAAAGTCCAATTTTTCTCCTTCTGCAAGTCTCATTGTGTCCCTTTTTAAAATGCCAGCATTTACAGGAATTATTTTAATATAGCGAGAAAATTATTCTTTAAAAAATAAAACCCATTTAGGATTCCCTAAAGTAGCAGCACGGGTTATATTTCTTACTCTTAAGGCAGTATATGATAATGATCTGGCATTTGTAACGGGCCTGTACACAGGTGTTTCTACGGGCCACTGTATAAGTAAAGATCTTAAACGGTAGGGTCTGCAGGGGACATTTACTGTATATATTTTCTTGTGAAAGTGTTAAGCTTTGTCTTATGCAGGCAGCGCTCCAGATAGGATTTTGGAGTGAGAGTATTTTTACATCCAATTTTTAGAATTGGCGAGTAAATCAATTTTAAGAGTGTAAAAATGAGTTTCCTCCTTTGCAAGAGAGTAAAGGGTGCCTGACAACTGTCCAATTTGTGCGTAAAATTCAAACTTTGAAATCCAACTGTTTTGTCACTGTTTTTGAACAAAGTGGTTCTAAATAATGGTTTACACCTGTGTAAAACATTTTCTCCACACAAGAACCTTGTAGATGCATACATCTTCATGAAACTTGGGCACAAATTTAAGAGCTGCTACAGATGCCAGCTAGTTACATCAGTGATTCATAAATCAAGTCCCTCACTCTACCTGCATCACTTCTCTGCCTCTCGGGCCTACCATTGCTGCCTGGCACTACCTGCTTGACAGCCACTCCATGTTTTGCTCCATCTCTCCTTTTCTTTGCTACTCTCTTGCCCCTATCTCTCACTTTCTGATGGTCTGCATCTCACCCTTAACTGTTGCAATGCCATGTTTTGCGGTCTGTTACACTTCCATCTCAGCATTCTATTGTTGCTGTCCCCCCCCTCCTATATCTCACTTTATCGGTTGATATAACTCCTCTTGATATATTTTATTTGTATCGCGCTCATACACAAGTTTTCGGAGCGCGACGAGGCAAGGGAGGGGAACAAGGGAGGACAAAATAATGACCTTACTAGTCCCAGTGACATTAAGAACGTGCAAGTGGGAGAGGGAAAGTGCAAGGGTGAGGGGAGAAATGGAAATTGCTGAGCACGGGATACAATACAAAAAGGTGGTGCAGCCAGCAAGGTGGCAAGTGCAGGTTATGAGCGCAGACAAGGGTTGTCTAAGTGCAGGTAAGGGGACTGAAGGGTAACAGGTGCAGACCCAAATGCAAGGGTTGCCAGGGGCAGTGCGGCTGAGTGGCTGGGTCGGCATGGACCTGGGCCTGAAATTGGAGGGTAAACCAGGTGCACGGTGCCGAAGCAGACAGATCGGCAGGGGAGGGGGAGAGTGAAGGCAGAAGCAAAAAGGAAGGTCTTGAGGTGCTTCCAGAACTGAAGATGGTTCTCTTCAAGTTTCAGAGTGGCAGGAGGCTGTTCCAGGGGGAGGCCCTGACTGAGGAAAGATCTCTACCATCAACTTGTTGGTTGGAGAAGCGACTGACCCTGAGGGAGTGGGAGGTGGAGGAGCGAAGTGCTCTAGTAGGAAAGTATTTACAGAGGGAGAGTTGAAGGTATTTTGGACCCAGTCCCCAGAAAGCCCTGTAGACAATGCAAAGGGTTGAATTTAATCCTTGCAACCACTGGGAGCGAATGAAGAGATTTCAGGGCTGGAGATATACAATCCCAGGGCTTGAAGTCAACGACAATTCTTGCAGTCCTGTTCTGGATGAGTTGCAGAGGACTGAGATTAGAAGCAGGCAGATTTAGAAAGAGGCTGTTGCAGTAGTCCAGCCTGGCGAGACAAAGCCCTCTAGAGACAGTACGCTTCTGGGAGAAGGAGAGGAAAGGAAGAATACCTCTGAGGAGGTGCATTTGGTAGTTTGACTTATTAGAGACGTCGGAGATATGAGGCGAGAAGGAGAGCGTGGAGGTTCTTGGCTTCACAGGTGGGAGCAGGAAGAGGGCCAAGGGAGGCCGGCCAGTGAGAGACAGGAAAGGAGGATGCAGGTGTGCCGATGAGGAGAATCTGTCTTACTGGCATTAAGGCAGAGATCAGTGGCGGCACACCACTCCTGGATAGCATACAGACAATTAGAGATGCAAGAAGAAGAGGTGGCAGAGGTAAGCCTGAAGACGAGCTGAGTGTCACCCGCATAGCACTGCAAGTTGTAGCAAAGAGCAGCAATGCGGTGGGCAAGGGGTGTCCGGTATTGGTTGAACAGCCAGGGAGAGAGGTTATACCCCTGGGGAACACCACAAGCAGAGAGTGAGATGGAGGAAAGGAAGGACTCAAGTTGCACCTGGGAGGGTCGATCAGAGAGGAAAGAGGTCAGCCAGGCCATGGCATGATAGGTGATACCCAGGTTATCGCGGAGATGGTTGAGCAGGATGGCATTGTTGCCCGTTTCAAAGGCAGAAGAGAGATCAAGTAGGATGTGGACAGACTGGTTGTTAGAGTCCAGGTTGGAGAGCAGGTCGTCGCAGATGGAGAGCAGTTTCGTGCTTCTGGCAGCTCTGAAGCCAGACTGATGGTCATGTAGACAACCAACTGAATCGGTGTGAAGATTAAGTTGAGAGATGGCCAGCTTTTACAGGAAAGGAGTGATGGAGATTGCCGATAGTTAGCAGTCGGCTGTGTGTTTCTTGAGAAGGGTGCACAAGAGTGCTTCAGAGGGGAAGGGAAGGCTCCATAGGCGAAGGAGAGGTTGCAGAAGTCGGCCAGAGCAGGAGCAAGGGTGTCAATGTGATCCTTGATTTCATAACTCGGACTTGTCTAGAAACCTCATCAGTGGAGAACAGTGGAAAGGAAGAGAAAGAGGGCGGGGGGAGGCTGCAGGAGGACCAGAGTTAGCAGATAGAGAGTGGGGGCATCAGTTTGCATTTGAGTGGGGGGAGCAAGAGGTACACGCATATGGCGTCCCGTCACCAGCTCATGAGTCGGGTAATGTCTGAGCTGGGCGGATTATGCAATGCAAATAAGGCTAAGGGTATGCAATGGAGCCATCCTTTTTCAGGGTCGCTCTTTGGAAATGCATTCTTTGAGGAGGCCATTGAGGCACTCGCAAATCCTGTTTGCTTGCAGGGGGTAAGTGGAAGAGAATGAATGCTCATTACCCAATAAGATCGTGCTGCGGTCAAAAACTTCAATTACAAAATTTGGTCCATTGTCAGACACTCCCCCCCCCCCCCCACCTCGGGAAGACCTCATGTACGAGGAACTTCGCAGCACATGTGGCATCAGGCTGTGTGCATGGACTGGCCTCGCTCCATCGGGGAAAAAGGACACACGACTACTTATATACTCATATATCCGTAGCCTTTACAAATTTGGAGCATATCCACGTAGTCGATATGCAAATGCTGAAAGGGTCCAGTAGGACGGGGTATTGCTCCTCTCACTGTTTGCAGTGTGTGCCCCGCAGTATGTTGCAAGTAGAGCAATTTACAATAAAGGCAACAACATGCTCTACAGATTGATCTTGGAAGACTGGTTTGTACCCAACGCTGAAAGACATTCATGTGTTGTATGTGGTGTAGTTGATCCAATGCTTTAAGTAATCCCAAGGGCATAACTGGTTTCTGTCATCAACACACACTGCTCACCGCCTCCTCTTCAGCGGTTTCCAGTCCAACAAGCTCGGTACGTGATGAGAGCGCAGTGGCTCCAACCTACAGCACCCTGGGCTCTGCGTTCTCTGTGGAGGTTGCCATGGTGCTTGCACAATGCTGTGTGGTGTCAGCACCAGTCAGGTTCTCAACGCATAAGATTAGCAGTCACGTGACCTACGCAAACAGGAAATCCTGTAATGCCTGTAGTGTTTAAGTGACCTTTTCTTGCTCCTTTATTGCTTCTCAACGCTTATAGGTAGTAATTTTGTTTCTTGCACACCTTACCTTGTTTTGTGTATCTACCATCTTCTTTTGGATTGCCTGGTTGCGCCGGACCTCTGGCTTCGTGTACTGGAATCCCCTGCTGACACTGTGTCATCAACTTGGCTCTGACTCCTGGACTGCCTTTGGCTTTACCTGCGGATTTGGTGAACTGTGTTCTGAACTTTGCTCCGCTCCATGGATTGCTTTTGGATTACCCTATGGACTTTTCCTCCTGGATTGATTCTGGAACTTGTTGAACTTTGGTGGTCTGGACTTTTTTGTTTCTTATGGATTGTGTACCTATTGGCTTACAGCAAGAATTTTAAACACGCTTTCTCTTCTAATCCTACAGACTCCACTCGGTTTCCTTTATTTCTGTTTTTATGTTGTCTGTCTTGTGAATGCCCTGAGGTCTTTGGGTGTGTGACGCAATATAAGAAAATGTATAGATGGAATCCCTGTGGGCCCTCTCTACTGCTCTCCTGGGTGGTGGGTTCCTACCGTTCATTGCGTCTTCTCATCAATGCACCATCAGAACGTGGGTTTTCCTGGTGTCTGGTAAGAGCAGAATGCATGTCCAATGTCCATTAAGGGGATGGTGCTTGAAAATACTGTATTGTTGTTAACCACTAGATTTCCCTTTCTGCCACTGTGGACCCAACGCAGTGTTTCCAGTTCCAACTGTGGTCTCATTAACTGGCTAGGGAGTCCAATTTTAGTCTCCCTGGCTGGCGCTTGACAACAGAGGTATAAGTTCACCTGGGGGGATCAAGTATAACAGTTTCCCGGTGCTGTCCTACCACCACACTGCATCTGTGGGGGGACAATGAGCACCCCTTCTCTTCCACAATTCCTGCTTATCTGGTGGGGTCTGTCCCTGCAACTCTGTTATTTGGGCTATGCCCAGTGTATTAAAGCCTTCTTTCATTACCATGCTTGTGTGTTTTATTTGGTGCAGTATCAGATTCAAATATCCTGCTGCTGGCGTCGTTGCCACAAGAAATTTAATCTGTACCTTTTTATTGTGGGTTGCGCACTTCACCACGACTGATGGGAGCTGTAGTGCGTTTATGAGCCTGTCCAGTAGCGGCTTATGTTGCACTGGCGTGCTGTCTGCATGTAAGAAGTCACGCCTCTTCCACCACGACGGTCCTAAGTGTACGATTGACATTACATAGGCGTAGTCGGAATACACTGTTACTGCCTCTTCCTCATGCATTTCAAGTGCCAAAATGAGCGCTACCAATTCAGCTGCTTACACCGGGAAATGCCCAGGCAATCTCTCACTTGCCAATGTCTCAAAGTTACCTCCAGTTTTACTTTTACCGCTGTGGTCCCCATCTGCCTTTCACCTGTGCTTTGATCAATTGACGACCCGTCAGTGAAGATGACTTTTTTTATTTTCCTTCAACGTGCGCTATCTTGTCATGATATAATGTATACTTGGTGCACATGGTCCCCTTCTACTGGCTCTGCTACGAATCTTGCGGCGTTCACTACTCTACACCTGACAATTTTGATCGCTGGGTTTGATATAATTACCTCATAACCCGAGACTCTCAGTGTGGTTAATGTGCTTTTAGGCTTTTCAAGGCTGGCAAACAGGGCATGCTCAACATATATATAGTACAGCTCATTGTAATACCGGCAGAATTCAATTACAAAGGCTGCTGCCACCAATGAGTGTTCACAGGGATAATGGCCTCTCATTACTGCATCCAGGCTCCTGCTCTAAAATGCTAGTGGTTTGTGTACCAGGGCAGAATTTTGTGCAAGGACTGCTGTCATTACTAATGTTTGAATGTTTGAATGGGGAATAAGAAAAACTCGGCTGCTGTTCTTATCTTGTCAAAGGCCCCTACCATTTCACCTGTCCAGGCTTTGTCACTGTTACCCTTTGGTGCTTCTTTGAGGCCTTTTAAGAGGGCTATGACATCTGCACTGTAGTAATTGGAAAGGCACAGAAATTGTTGCATTTCCCAAACTGTCTTTGGTCTGGCTGTTTTCATGATCACATCTGCTCTCTCAGGGGTCACGTTTCTTCCTTCTTGAGATATGAACTGACCTATGTACAGAACTTCTTTCTGGCAATATTGCCATTTCTCCTTCTCTACTTTCTCTGCCAAGACGGTCATCAACTGTTTCCTGCAATGTTCCCATGTCTCACTGCACACCAAAATGTGATCTACATATTGTATCAATGTACTGTCAAGGTACACGTTCCCGAAATCCATTTGGACAACTCTGTTGAAGATTGAGCGGGGACTCTCAGTACCACTGAGGAAGCCTTGCATGGTTCGAAATTGCCAGGAGCTGGGAAAGATTTAGCTCCTGGTTATAGCGAAGGGGAGCCTAGTTATGGTAATGTTTATTTATGAGGCGCCTATACATAGGCAAGTGTTTCAGAGTGCTCAAGAAGGGTGGGAACATTGGGGGGGGAGAACAGTAGTTTCTCAGAGCCCTTGAAATTCTGAGATGATAATAGTCTGCAGAGTAAGTGAATATAATGCATTTAACAATTGAGATACAGCAAATATGCCTGCCGATGATTCTCAAGTTAAATGCACATTAAGGGGTGAAGACAAGGGAGAACAGACAGACGATCTTCAGGCAAAGGTGCATTTGGATCGTGCAAGTGCACAGACGGTCAAGGGAGTGGGAGGTCCGAGTGCAGAGAGAGACACTCTGTTGGGTTAATTCTCAAGAGGAAGGAAGGAAGGAAGGATGGATTGATTGATTGATTGATTCCCCAGAGGTATATCCTGCCTAACTGGTTATGCCAGATACCCAGGAGCTGGTTTTTGCTCCTGGCCAACAAATCCCAATTTCGATCCCTGCTACTTGGTCCTGTGATAGGAAAATGAAGTCTGGTCTTGAGACTCTTCATGAAGGGGGGATTGAAAAGAATGCATTATTTGGAATCTGTCACAGTGAAATATTTAGCTTTGGATGGGATATTACACAATTTTGTGGCTGGGTTTGGAACCAATGGGGAATACTGCTTCAACAGTTTTTACGGGGTGTAAATTCTGAATGAATCCCCATGCCCCCACCCTTCTTGTGTTTTTTTTTATATTGTTTTTTTACTGGGTACACCACCATGTTACATGGGATTCTGATGACACTAATATTCCTTGTTGTACTAGAGTGGAAATAGTATCATAAATACTGTCATCTGCTTCCCTTTACATTGGGTACTGTCTCACCCATTGCAAAATAGCTCCTGATTTGTTTAATTTTGACTGACCCTGCTCCTTTCAAAAGAACCACATCATATGGACTACTGGTCTACAATATTCTTGATACCTGTGCCAAATCTTCCTGGAGAAAAGGCGGCATCTTTTTTACCAATGACAAATTCTGCGGCACTTCTGCTCTAAATTTTCAGCTGATATTTAAGGCTTATGTTAAACAGTACCTTATCAGAGTCGCCATCTGGAAACAAGTCTTCTGTCAAACCAGTTAGTCTGTGTCCCTCATATCAAGAGCTATCACTGTCCTCAATGTATTCACTCATCAATGCCATGTAGAATCGCCCTGTCTTCTCTCACTATGGCTGCTTTAGCTCTATTGTAATCACTTGCCCCTTTTCCTCATCCATAGGTACTTCTGATATGAACACAAACTGTATGGGTATTCACAGCATTCTGCCTTTTATTCGTGGGAGCCAGACTAACAATATGTGTACTCCATAAAGGAAGACTTCACGGTCTAATGGTACGCCCCTCTGTGCTTTCTGGTCATAAAATGCTGATATGAATTCTTGTGCATTTATATAATGAATCCCTGGAGTGGAACATATTATTCCTTGCTCTGTGAATGATATTGTCATGTTTAGTTTGCTCATCAAATCTCTTCCCAATATGTTGACTGGTGTCTTGCGGGAGTACAAAAATGGCATGGAGATGTCATGTTCTCCTATAGTAATAGATAAGTTGTCAGTATAAGGAACCGTACTTGTCGCCCCAGAAAAATCAATCTTGTGCATTCATGGCAATGCCTGTTATTGGGTACCTTCCCTTCCTAACCCAGGTCCTGGTCGACCCCTGCATCAACATGGAAGGAAAATGTTTTGTCACCTATGGTTACCCATACCCTCGGTTCCTCTTGTGCGTCTGGTGTAATTGATATGATGGAATCCATCACCTCTTCCTGTGGGCTGCCCCCTTGTGGATACAAATTAATTCCTGTGACTGTGAAAGAGTTCCCTCCCACCAGTCGCAATCCCTACTCAGGGTGTTGCCATCTGGGGCACTGCACTTGCGTTAATGTCATTGCATTCTGTTGTATGGGTGCTTATGGTTGCATCAGTATTTGCTGTGTTTGCACGGGGGCTTGCTGTGCTTGCATTGGTGCTTGTTGCAATGCCTTCCCTGTTGTGCAGGTTGCATTTGTGGTGCTTGTGTTTGATACTGCTTGTGATCTTGGACATAATGTTCAGGTGGTTCTGCACTATACGGTAGCGTAATACCCAGTGCCCCCCCCACCCACCCACCCACCCTCCTCTTGGATCTTGCCAATTCTACTGCATTCCTCCCCTGCTTCTACACGCTTGGGAAATGTACCCCATTTTTTCACATGCACAGCTGTGCTTGTCCTCCAAACCTAGGTTATCCCCCATTGAATCCTCCTCCCTGTGGAGCCTAAAATCTGAACCCTCTGCCTCTAGGTGCACCCCCTCTTCCTCACGAAAAATTATGATATTCTCCTCTCCCTGGAAAGTTTCTTCCAGCCATTGGCTGTGCCTCCTGTGTAATCACCCCATCTCTGCTGTTTAACACTGCTCCTTCCACTGAAAATGTTGATATTTTGTATGGACTAGTTTTGCTTCCTCCAGCTTTCCTTCTGGCTTTCTCTTGCTTCAACCGACAGTGTTGAACTATAGTCAACTTGATCTCTGGCCATGGAATTGCTTCCATTCCCACTATCTTTTTTTCAATTGTCTCTGCACTGCCTCGGACAGCCCTTGACACAATATGTGATGGAAAAGTGAGTTACTCTTTAAAAAATTAGGTGAACACTTACATTTTGAGCAATGTATGTGTGTGAAATCTTGATCTAATGATTAAAACATGTTATATACTGTGTACATTTTTCTTAGTAAAATTTAGAAATTTCTTTGGACATCTCTCCTGAAGAGCCATTACTGCAATAATGGTGAAACATGTGTCGAGAGAGTGAAACTATTTGAAAAATTACAGCGAAACCAAAAGGAAATAAAACTTGAACTTTGTAAGATTGTTATTAAAACACTGACTAAACAAATTATCAGCAACAAAATCTCACAATAAAAATTGAAACAAATCGTTAGAATACCACTGGCATTTAGCTTCGATGTCTAATTTACTGGTTGGCGCATGAGAATATTATCCCCTCTCCTCTTACATGCGATAGAAAATAGATATGTTTTTATCCCATGGTTCTCGCTTTTCGAGATGCCATTTTTCTTGAATCTTCTGAATATAAGCAATTGGGTCTTCACCATTGCATATTTTGCGTGTCATAATCGCGCTCCTGTCTGACACATCAGAATATTGTACCGTAAGTGCTCTCCATACATTGGCCGTACAATTGTTAAAAAGTGCTGCGTTGCAAGTGGTGTTTTGGGCCATCACTCCAGAATAACCAGCTGGTGTCCAAATGTCGTCTGCGCTCTCCCCTATTATGGCAGCAAGCAAGCTCTTTGCCTCACCCACTGCTAACGTCATCCATGCAGTCTTTTTTTTTTTTTGTTTGTTTTTTTTTCTAGTTCATAAATCCATTGCCCGCTCCCTATGTCAGCGTTGGTAGTTTGCAGATTAAATTAGTCTTGTACATTTGTGGCCATGGAATATGTTGCGGTCATCCCTCCTGCCCCCTTCTCTAGCAGTGGGAATTGTCACCTGTTGCATGCGCATGTGTCGGTTAATAGTATGTTTAGTTTCGCCATCTGTAGTTAAATTCATTTCTATTTCTTCCTGGATCTGTCTGGGATAAGGTCAGACTGGTTGCCTTAGTGCATAGAGTTTCTCGCCCACATAATAATGCGATGGAGGAGGGGCCATAGCAGCGAATTAAGTATTATTCTCCCTGTCAACACATTGATGAGATGAGGCTCCCTTCACATTTTGATATGAGCAGCACTTGATAATTTTGCAAGATGCATGCTAACACATCACCAAGCCTGTTCAGCAGGAGAGGAGGCAGAAATCCTGCCACACCCAGCGATTTGGAGGAGCATGGCACGCAATCCGGATTTTTGTTTTTGGTTGCTCCATGTAAATACTTTGCAGAATCTCCACAGGGTAAAATGGCATTCCTGCCCACCGTTGTTTAAGGGAAACGGGTGCAACTGTACCCTCTGCCATTACATACTCTACTCCTTTCTGTATGTTATTGAGCTCCCCACACTTTTTTTATGGACTTGAGCCCTGTTTATTTTGTTGAAGACCTGCAAAATTGCTTACTCTCACTGTCTCAAGACCTCACAGATAAATGAGCTGTATTGCACCATAAGCCAATCCTGACATGCACAGGCAGTGCAGTGCGCATGTGCAGGATTTATTACTGAAGGGCACGCAGGTCTGTTTGCGTGGCCATTAACGCTCAAACGTCGCAAAGGGGTCATTTCTTGGAGAAAGAAAAACGTATCCGTGAATAATCTTAAGGTTCCTATGTTTGTACATGTTCTGTGGGAGCTTGGCTATTTTTGGTAGACCGTGAAAACCTTGTTGAAAAACGGTGCACAAATAAAAGCTGCAAATTTAACACCGAATTAATTGTTTTGTAATTTAATTTACCATATCCAATGGAATGTTGTCACACAATGTGTGCATAAACAAGAACTCTAGCCTGCACAGAGTACTAACCGCTTGAGGCACAATTAACATTCTCTAAGTTTTGCAAGTTAAAAGCTTCACTCCGTAGATCTGGCAATGATTCTACCTTGCCAGAGTTTACTGCACAGTATAAATAGCTATTCTACAAGCTTTATTTCCCAGACCTGAAATTCAGGCTATATTCCCTTTGGGAGTGTGGCTGGCTTCAGAGCTCTTAAATCTTACTTACTTCAGCAGATGCCTCACTTGGGCTTAAGTGGTGTGGTCTTACCTCACCTGTGTAAGCAGACAGTGACACATTCCTGCTTTTGGTTTTTAGTTTCACTCCTTGTTTAATCTCTTTTATATTTGTCTGTTCTTTTTAATTAAGGGCTTCAAAAATGACAAATATTTGATTTCCCGCACATCGTTAGTTTCCAAAGATGATGCAAGAACCATATTTTTTTTAAAGTGCCATTACTTTATCAGTGCACGATATTTAAGCACCCATTATTTTCTTTTCAAATTTTGTTGCAAAACAATGTTTTAAAAACACAAATATCACATATAACCGCAATTTTTGTTCCCAGTGTGATTGGACAGTCCGAGAAGCTCACGCTACACCACATTTGCCCTCTATCACCTAAAGGAATGCAAGGTAGCTTGAATGGCTCCTGCCGCACATCCTCCTAATTTACACAACTAAAGTGATTGATTGGTCTCCACTTGGCCCGGGCACACAGGCGCAGTGCAGATGAAAATCGTTAATTATCCGCTTGACCTTAGACGCTGCTGCTTTTACTGAGAGATAGGTGGCAACTACTGAAAGATAGGTGGGAACTGGGAAGTGAGGGTGATCGAGGAGATTCAAAGACTTTGAAGTGGGCAGAGCTGTGTTCCAACAGGCCAATGAAGATTACCCCTGCTAATAGCGCAGGGAGTCCTGATTCTATTAAAGACAAGGAGGCGAGCATTATGCTTCATCTTCTATTTTATTCCTCTCCAGCACTTTCAACAATAAACACATTTTTAAAGTTTCCATCTTGAGAAAAACATTATTTTTTTTTTTCAAGCTAAAAACTACATTTCCCTTTTGTCCCAAGCCAACTGTAGTCCAATGACCTGACCACATGACCTTAGTCCTTCCACATCCTGTTCTCTCCCTCTTCTTGACTGCTCTTTACTGCAATCCAACTCGAACTGAACTCAACTAGTCTAACATGGTTCTGTTCTCTCCACTGTTCTGTAGCTCTGCCGCACTAAAACTGGCGGTCTTGCTCTCAACTTCTCCTCTTTCTCAACCATCTGGCTCATCTGTTCTTCTGGTCATCTCCTAATGAAAGATAAAACATGTCACGTTAGGGAGGCAGATACACCCCCTATTCTGGGAGAAATGTATCATTAGTACATTATCATAAATTAACTCTCCTGTGTATCTAGGGCGGGAAAAGTAATGCTCGCCTCGTCTTTAGAATCTAGACTCCCTGCACTATTAGCAGGGGTAATCTTCATTCTATGTCATGATGACGGAGGTGAGCATTATGCTTGTTATCACTGATTATGCAACAATGTACAGGCTTAAAATAAAATGTTCTAAAGGTAGTATTACTGGCCCAATCAGCCGCTCGTAGGATATCTTGCAATGTCGCACCCTGCGCCAGCGCCAGCGCCTTCAAAGCCATTGCGCCCCTAACAGAATGGGCTCCAAACTTTGCAATGTTTATTCCTGCCAAATGCATCACTTCTCTGACCCGTCTTGCTTTGGTGGCTGTTGCTACTGCCTTGTAAGGCTTTCTACGTGCTACAAGCAACTGAGTCATCCCCAACGGTCTCATTTCTGCTGTCCTGTGCTCCTATTCTTTTATGCAGGCTGCTACGCACCACTACGGGTGCTCCTGCTTGTAGGGGTAGACTATTGATGGTGAATCTGTCTTTGTTCTTCTGACTAGGGTGAAGGTTACTCCTCCTGGCACGTATATCTTCCCATTCACGTCTAGCGCTCTGACGTCCGCTACTCTTCTACATGACACCAGGGATAACAGCACTGCTAGTTTCCCTGATAGTTGCTTCAATGACCGATACCTGTTTCCTGGCCAACTGTCCAATAGTTTCAGGACTACTGAAACATCCCATAATGAATCCTACTTCGGCTGTGGCGGTTTCCTAAACCTTATTCCTTTTAAGCAGTCGTATTACTGCTATGTTCTCCCCTATGGGTAACCCGTCTAGGTGTGGCCCGCTGATATCGCTGATCTGTATACTCTGTTATGTACACCTTCCCGTCCTGAAGTAACTCCGCTAGGAAGTTAAATATTTCCACTAAGGGGGAGAAACAGGATGAACACTTCTCCTTTTGCACCACTGCAACTATCTGTTCCAAGCTGCATCGTAGCTCCTTCTAGTTGATGGTGCCCACGACTCTGCAATGAGGCTAGCAGCTTGCGCTGAAATCCCTGGGAGATGTTAGCATCTCCTGCTATTCTGCACGCCATCAGCGGGAGTGTTCCTCGCACTCTGAGGATAATATGACCCAACTGGGTTCGTGAGAAGGTTGTCTCCTGGTGGTAGTATTCTCGGGTGGTCGGTTACTAGTTCCATTAGCGTTGGAAACCATACTTGCGATTTCCATATCAGGGCCACTACTACCAATGTCGCTCTCTCCCTGCGTACTTTCGTTAACACTCTGATCATCCTAATGAATGGCGGGAAGGCGTAGTCTGTCTCTCCTCTCCAATCTTGCAGAAATCCATCTGCTTCTGCTGCTGTAGGGTCCAGCCTCCAGCTGAAGTATTTGCTCTTTTGAGTGTTCAGTCTGGACGCAAATGGATCTATTTGTGCTAGTCCCCATATCTTCTCTATCTGCCAAAAGATCTTTGTCTAACATCCAGTCGCTGGAATCTGCTAGGTGCCTGGAGTTCCAGTCCGCTACTACATTCAGAGCACCTGCGAGATATTCTGCTACTACTGATGTCCCTGACTCTAGGCAGAAGTGCCAGAAGTCTTTGGCTAGTTCCGCCAATATTTTGGACTTTGTCCCTCCTAAATGATTAATAATCTGACTGCTGATATGTTGTCCATTTTCAGCAGGATACCCGAGTTCACTTTCTTTTTCGTAAATGCCTTGATTGCAAAGGACCCTGCTAATAGTTTTAGACCGTTGATGTGTAGTTTGAGTTCTTCTGAACTCCACTTGACCCCTGTCTATGGCTCTCTGCAGCAAGCTCCCCAGCCTGCTCTGCCTGCGTTTTATTCTATCACCAGATCGGGCCGATCACCAAATATGGCTTTCCCGTTGCAGGCATCATGTTCTGTAACCACCACTCCGGTTCCGTCTTCTACTCTAGGTCTAGAGGTACTAGTTGATGGTACCGTAAGCCCTGCTGCAAGTGTTTTTATCTTCAGCCGTTGCAGGGCTCGATAATGCAGGGGTCCTGGGAATATCGCTTGGATCGACGCTGCTAGTAGACCCCCCACTCACTATCGTCCGCAGGGAGAACCTGGATTTGCTGAGGCAATTCCTTATTTCTCTCTTTTATATCCCTTCTTTTTCTGGCTGGCAGTTCCAGAGTAGCTATCCTGGTGTCCAGGACAAATCCTAGGAATTCTATCCTCTTTGCTGGTATCACTTCTGACTTTTCTCGATTCACTAGGAACCCAAATGACGCCAGAAGGTCTGTCACCGAGTTTGTCTGGTATTGGAGTGTCTCTGCTGTTTGCCATCAGAAAAATGTCATCTAGATATATAATCATTCTTATCCCTTTCTCTCTGATTTCTGCGGCTATGGGCCTCATGAGTTTCGTGAATGCTAGGCTAGCCCAAACGGCATCGTCGCAAATTGCCAGAATTGCCCATCCCAGTCGAACGCTAGGCAGGGGGATATTCCTCCTGGACTGGTATCGTAAGAAACGTATCTTTTAAATCTATCCTCGAGAGCCAGTCGCCCTGTCTGAGAGTATCTCTGAGCTGATGGATTCCTTCCATCTTGAATTGGTGATACACTACCCAACTGTTCATTTCTCTCAAATGTATTACTGGCCTCACTTTCCTGTGTACCAGGAACATATTGCTTATAAATACCGGAGTTGTCCTGCAAGGCTCTATCGCTCTTTTGTTTGCTAGGCTTCGCAGCTCTGTGTGCAATGTCTCCCTCTCTGCTTGCGCTGAGTATAAGGGGCAGAGGGTGGGGGGGTTTGTATGGGTATATCTGTAAATTCTAACCGCAGGCCTCTAACCGTCTGTGATACCCACCCGTCGCTGGAAAGCACGCGCCAGTTCTCCTAAAATTTCAATGTTCTCGCCCCTACTGGCGGATATGTGTGCTGCCTCACCTGTGAAGAAGTTCTGTCCTCTTCCCTGGCCTCTGTTTCGCCTTCCTCCTTGGAAACGGCCTCTTGGAGGGGTGGGGCAGGCGTCCTGCTGCCTGTTTTCCCAATAGTGGGTCCTGTTGTTCTGAGGCCTCCTGGCAGTTTGGTAGTGACCGGTCGCTCGGGCTCTGTACTGACTGGTCCCAGCAAAACCTCTTCAGGGGAATTCTTTCTTTATAGAGGCTTGTGGCTTCTCCAAGGAGGTGTAGGTTCCGACGAACCTCCCCATTTCCTTCCCGAAGGTTTCCCCAAATAGCAGTCCCTGGGCTGCTTCGCCTGCCTCGTGTGACGCCAGGTCCCCCAGTTTAGGGTCAATCTTGAGTCTAGGACCTTTTCTTGGCAACTTCGCCATGACCGATCAATCCCTTTTCTGAGATCTCTGATGGTCTTTGCAACAAAGGCCAACCTCTTTGGCCCAACCTCCGGTGCCTCTGCCACTTTTCCTGGCAGTTCCGGCTTAGGGCATTCCGCCCTCATCCTCTGTCTCACGCCACTTTTTTTTTTCTTTTTTTTTTAGTGCTTTACGTAACCTGTGGGTCATGTATTTCATAACCCTCAGTGATGGCAACCAATCTGAGGACTTTGGATTTCGGATGTCCTCTGGCTGAAACATATCCGATGTCCCTTCCTCGTCCTCCGTATTGTTGAGATTCCTCAACCTTTTCTTAGGTGGAGGTTGTACCTACTCTTCCCCCTTTTTTTTATTTATTTATTTTTTTATTTTATTTTTTTTTGTCCTCTTCTTGCGAGGAATTTGGGGACCCAGTGGTTTCTTCTTCGGGAAATTGTTAATTGCCCATATTGTCTTCCCCTGGGTAGTGCGTCTTGAGGCTCGATACTCCCTACTTCAGCATGAATGCGTCTCGCAATTTTTTGAACGTGTCAGGAGCCCTTAGATCTGCCATGTCTGTATGGCCCGAGGGGCCAGAAGAGTTCTTGCTTTTCCGGGCCTTCTTACACCCCTGTGGGACCTCTAGAGTGACCCTTGTGGACGTGCATTCTTTTGTTTGGGTACTTTTCTCTTTCTGGCTCAGATATGACTCTATTGTTTCCAGTCTTTCTTGGAGGGGCCTGACCCCTTGAGCCACTGCCTCCATTAGTGAGTCCCCCAGCACTTCTTTAAAACTATAAGCTAAGTCCTCCTGAATAGGCTGCCTCTTGCTCCTCCTCACTCCATTCAAAATCTGCCATTTGTGCTGGTAAGTGCCATGTGATACCTTTCCAGGTTTAGTGGCACGTCCACTAGCTCACTTTTTTTAGTATAGTTGAGGCTGCACCCTCGTCTGCAAAGCGGGCGTCTGGTTGTGCTCTCTGTGACCACTATGCATCAGCTTGTCATCTGCTGTGTGAATCGAGCGGTTTAGTTCCCTTTGTCGCTCTCTGTAATACTCGCTCTGTAGTCGTCCGGCACACTGTAAATCAATATTTTTTACTCTCTCCGGAGTTGTCTGAGTCGAGCGTTATCATCTGCTCTCCTCACATATTTATGCTCTTCTTACGCGAGGGTGGGGGCTCTCCCCCTGCCAATGAGCTCTATGCTCTTATTTTGCCTCTTGCAGCGTTTCCATGTGCTTGCGAGTAATAGCCCTGCCCCCGCGAGGGTGGAGGCTGCTCTCTGCTCCACGCTGATGCGCGCCTTCAGCTTTGTAATGTGAGAGGAAGCTCACAAACCCCCAACGTGCCAATAATGCATTGCCACTTCTTAATACTTAACTAAATATCACGTATGCTGCGTGTAAGAGTTAAACTATGCAAATATTACACTGTGCGTCTCTACTGCCATGTCGTACATATTTACACACTTCCTAGTCTAGTTTTAATGTAAAAATAATTGCTTATACAACGCAGTTGTTTAAACGTACTTATCTCTTGGAGATCAGGAAAAGAAGTGGAAGGACTAAGGTCACGTGATCAGGACATTGGACTACAGTTGGCCTGGGACAAAAGGGAAATGTAGTTTTTAGTTTGAAAATAAAAAAGAAAATGTTTTTCTCCAGACGGAAAGTTTAAAAATGTGTTTATTGTTGAAACTGCTGGAGACAGGAATAAAATAGAAGATGAAGCATAATGCTCGCCTCCGTCTTGACATAGAATCCGGGGCTCTGCTGGGTATCTTGTAGGCTTGTAGTTGTCAGAGAGATCTCTCGCCAGGTCTAAAAGGTCGAACACCATTAACAATACGACATCACAGGTGCTTGGGGGGCCTTGAAAAACACAATTTTGCCGTGGAAATGTAGTACATCTTAGCTCTGGTTAGTCACCTGGAGCCTATCCATTTGGATTGTTTAGTGACTTAAGTTTTCTCTGTTAGCTTCTTCTATCACACTCTTGCGATTTTATTTATTTTGTGTGTTTTGGCTTTCTGCCGCCATATTTGGGTCATTTGCACGCTGATTTGGGATTGCTTAAAGTCAGGGGTCTTGTTTTCCCAGCGCATTTGCATTTGATGCATGCTTCTCTTTTACAGCAATATAGTTGTGCTTCTGTTTATTTTTATTTTTTTAATGTCTTTCCTTAAATTTCATGCATGACATTTCTAGAGTGTTTTTTCAGTTGATGACGAATCGAATGCTTCCATTTTATGAACTTAATAAACTGACTGCGGTTACTTTTCAACACGTTTTTTCTAGCTGAGCTTAACTGTTGCTGCACCAATATTTTGATTTGAGTTGTACTGTACAGTTTGCTAAACCAGTAAGCAGTTTCTTTTCCAGAATTGTTATTTGGAAAAAAATGTTTTGAGCGATCCGGGTTCTGCTCGCAACAATTTGATTGAAGCTGTGAACTACCTTTTAATATCACTCATGAAAAAGTACCACCCGGATGTATCATTAAAAATCATGTCAGATGCGATTGAGCCTTTCTTAATGTATGTGCTTTTTCTTATTTGCATAATTAATAGCAGTCCTTATTCCGTGTTGGCACCTGTCGGTGATTTCTTCAGTCTGGGATGGGTGCAAGAATGCTTTGTGAATGAGGGTGGAGGTCAAACCACCCCAGCTTTCATTAACGTGCAATCCATTTGTTATTTTTAGATGATTCATTGTAAGCACTGTTGTGAGGGTTTGGTACACGTAGGAAGGTGCATTATGTACTGCTAACCTCATTTCGGCATTGCCCGAACCTTAATCTGTTCGATTCAGCCTGTAACCCATTTCGCTTTCACTGCAGTATCGGTTTCAAATGGCAAATCTCATAGTAGTGCTCATACTAAGATGCAGTGGTAGGAAATGCTTCAATTGGGGAGGGGCATGGGAGCTCTTTTTGACCGAAGCATTGACTAAAGGTGCTCGAACAAGGTCAGAACCGTTGCACCTTTAAGGCACTGATTCCATCTTGGCTTCTGGCTGCACATCTCGTTCTTCTAGGCATTTTAAGAAATTCTGCCCCACCCCCTATACGCCATATCACTGATTTATACACAGATTTTCTTTCCCCCTTATATTTTCATCTATTTGACTTGATGAGGGCCCTCTTATGGATTTAGACTACTTCTAGTGTGCTCTGCAATGTGCAGCTAAATGAGTTAATGTATACCATTCTTTTACTAACTCTCTATTGTTGCCCGCACATTCTTGCATGTGGGTAGGCTACACAGTTCATTGTTTGGACTTGCGTGCCCCTATTTGCTCTCCCAAAAATGGATTTCTGACATTTCCAAATAGTAATGAAATAGGGAAATCTTTGGCTGAAAACCTACATTTTCCGGCCCATGTTAGGTTTACCCCTTTTCAAACAATGTATGCAATGCAATACAGACCTTTTGGATGACTTGTGCTTAACATCTGCTGCAAATTCATATTCGAATCTCCTAGCACCAACGTCTGCAACCTTTGGCTTATCTGTTTCGGACTACAACTCCCATCAACACTAGACGGCATAATTAATGCTGATGAATCATCGGAAACCTAGTCCAAAACATCTGTAGAGCGTCTTGGAAGATCTTTTTCTTCAATACAACCCATTCCCTTTTCTTCCTAATCACAAGTGTGACCGAATACAAGAGGTCACTTATCGCAACGGTTACCTCCAGAATTGACCCCCATCGTACTTTTGCTTGTTCTAGGAAAGTGGTCTGCAACATTTGACTCTACAGATGTTTTTGACTACAATTCCAAAGACACCTTGGCATTGACTACAATGGCTACGGATGATGGGAGTTGTAGTCCAAACCATCTGGAGAGCCAAAGATTGCAGACCCCTGTTCCAGGGCATTGTCCATGGGTTGGAGTCATCCTCTGTCCCAAGGTATTGAGCTGAAGTACTGGGAAAATGCAGTGCAGCTCTGGAAGGCCACTGGTTTGAAGTACCCACATGTTTCTTATACAATTTTTACAACTGTCTTTTATTGTGTGAAATATGTAGATCTTAAATGTGAAGATTAGCAGGAAAAAGTTGGTCCTTCTAAATTTGTATTTTTAAATTTTTTTTTTTTTTTTACGTTCCAGTATTTTAAGAGAAAAGTTCTACAATTGGTTGATAAGGGGAAGCAAGCACCATATGCTGTGTGGTTCTGTGCAAACCAACCAAAGGGTGAGTGCCTTTCATTTGTGTATGTGCATGACTTATTAATAGAATACCTGGCTTATAAATACTAAGGTTGTGTATGTGTGAACTCCGTCAAGCTGAGGTCTGGTGGAGCAGTGTTTTTTTTGGCTGTGTGAACAGATGAGAATGAAGTGGTTTTTGTTGCTCTACTTCACCCTTGCAAGTTTATCATGCATATTGTTATCCTTCATCTGTCTTCTAAGACTGGGGAGGGGAATGGGGGGGGGGGGGGGGGAGGTGGTGGTGGTGGGGGACTGTGTGTGTCTTTTGATTCTTATTCCAGCTCCCCTCTGTTCACGGTTAAGTCCTGTCACAAAGCAGAGTCGAATTAACACATGGCCACACCACCTTTCTAATGAAGTACATTTTTATTATTGCCATTTGTGACAGAAATGGTAAACTAGAGGTAAATAGTTGCGGCTCTATTTTCAAATTGAAAAGTATTATGTTCCCTACACTCTTGGAGAAGGGCAGATACAATTAACTTTCAGGATGACCATTCGTGAGGGTCCTAAGGGAAAAGGGGACTATTATTTGAGCAAAAGTACAAAACATTTCCCAAATGTCATCTCGGAAGTCTCTGGATCTGAATGAAAATCTCCGGTTTCTCCCAGTTTTTGAGATTCAACTCAAGTCTCTGGGGTTTCATATTCTTCACATAGAGTCTCAAAAGGTGGAAACACTGGTCCCTCAGTATTTAACTGCTCTTTTCCCTCACAATGCACTCTGAGTGAACTCTGCTTCTGCTCCCTGCATGGGAAACTAACAATATTTTTACAGCTCAAACTCTGTTCCTACCACCACATGGATGGCCACGCACCTTCTCTGTATCAACAATGAGAAACTTAAATCCTCGTTCTCGGATCCCCAGTGGTGCTAAAAAAAAACCTCTCAATACCCCTCCCTCCTTCACCATTGATGGAATTGTGATCCCCGTTTCCCCTACAGTGAAGACACTGGGTGACTACTCAGCTGCCTCCCTCCCACTTACACGCCAAGTCAATGCTATGTCATCCTCTGCTGCCCATACCATCGAACCTATCGCCTGCAGACCCTTCCTGTCGGGCGACATCTGCCTCACCATTGTCAGAGCCATCATTGGCTCCAGACTTTATTATTGCAACGCTCTTTTCGCTGGCACATCAAAATGTAATGTCCATAAACTGCAAGTCGCCCAAAACAATGCTCTCCTTGTGTCTCTTAACATCCCCAGATGAGAACCTATCTCTGCCGCAAGAATACAGGCTCACTGGCCCGCTGTACAAGAACAGATCACATTAAAAACTCTGTCAATCACCCACAGGTGCATCTCTAGCACTGCCCCACCTCTGCCAGAAAATCAGAGCCCAGCCAACGAGACTGACCAGAATGCCTTATGCCAACTGTCTTTTCCTGCCCAAGTTCAGACTGGCTAGAGCGGGCAGCTCAAGCTTTCCAGTCATCGCAGCCAATCTCTGGAAAAGCGCTACCTCCCACTTTGAGAGCTGGAGAGCTGAACCATCATACTGGTCCTTCCGCAAGCTGTTGATAACATGGATCTTCACTTAGAGCCCCTTTTGTCGGCTCCTCCCGCAGAGACTATTCCCACATGTCCAACTTTGACTTACCACTCCTGCAACTTGCTATGTAACATAGCCTTAATGCCCACAGGCTTAGTGTACTTTATAAATGTAAAATAAACATCAGTTGCACAAACTTTCAAACGTTACATTTGTGTGGAGGGGAGCATTATCCTGTAATATCTACAGCTTCAAGCAACATAATCTTGCAAGAGGGAGCCTCCTCCTCTCAGTACTGTGATCCCAGTACATTAATCTCTCCAGCCTATTGTGGATGTAGCAACCTCCTTTTTTAAACTTGAGCCTTCGTTTGGAAATATAGACTATACAAGTCAACTGGCATTCATTGTCTCGGGATATCACCCATCTTTTCGAGGGGATTGGGTCCTCCGACGTATTCCAGATCTATGACCGTTAATGTCCACAGCTGTGCTGCGTCGGAAAATCTTTGGCGTCTGCGTCCTGCGTCGATGACGTCGATGCGCCGTCCCCGAGGACCTCCTCCGACGGCCGACGTCACCCGATGTGATAAGTAGGACCCACGACGCCCATAGCCTCAGTTCAGTTTTTTCCGCGAATGTGTTCGCTTTGTGAATCTCGGTACGCCTTGACTCGTTGGAGTTTGCGGTTTTTAATTCTCGGTTCGCTGAACCTGTTCGGTTTGTTGTGTAGACCTGTTCGTGGCGATTATTCTTAGTCTTCAACCCCGCGTCCGGGCGTCAAGAAATGCGGGGACTGTGGGTCCAAGATGTCGGTCACGGACTCGCACGACGCCTGCCTCTGATGCCTCGTGGAGGCCCACGATACGGACGACTGTGTCGACTGCCATTCGCTCACGGCAAAGGCCTTGCGGGAATGCAAGAAGAAGCTGTCGGTAGGCCAGGTGTCTAAGCCCCGGAAGTCGAGGTCTGCGGGGCTTTCGACGGATGACTCGAGGGGCGACTCTCTGCGTCATCGTCGGAAGTCCAGTGGGTCTCCTTCCAGGAGTCGGTCTCGCCACTCCTCCGCCTCTTCGAGGCATTCCCGGAAGCGCTGGCATAGGTCGCCTTCCCCGTCCTCTTCTGAGGACTCCGCCCGTCGGCGGGTCGCTTATCCCTCCATGCAAGCGACACCGGAGGAATGGGTTTCCTTCGTGAAGCAGATGCTAGCGATTCTTGAATCGCAGGGCACCGGTCCGTCCGCGCCTCCGAGTAGGGTCGGTCGGCACCGGTCGAGAGACACCGCTCGTGCGCCTTCGGGCTCGGGTGGTCGGCACGGCTCGCGGGAGAGGTCCCGCTCGGACAAGGGTAGCCGTTCACGCCATGCGCGTTCCAGGTCCCTGACCTCGACGCGCTCGAGACCGAGTGATCCTGTGCCGTCTTCGAAGAAGACGTTGGCGCCAAGGTCGCCGGCGATTTCTCTCGAGGCTCCGCCTCCGACGGGGTCGTCGGCGCCTAGGTCGTCGAGACACGCTCGGAACTCCGACTTCGAGGCCTGTGTCGACGCCGCTGATGCTGGCGGCGCTGCAGCTGACGTCGACGCCGACTCGTTCGGCGCCCTCGACGCCTTTCGAGGCGGTGGTGTCCGAGGGGCCCCGTGGCACGGGATTTGCCCCTAGAAAGGCTCTGGCTAAGGTCAGGCGCTGCTTTGGTCCCCAGAGGTCTTCCTCTCCCCGCCTGGAGTACATTTCAGAGGGTGATGAAGGCTCTGATGGCGGCTTGGTTCCGGTTCCCGGTGAACTTATCTCGGGCCATAGCCAGTTTGATGACCTGCGGCAGTCGCTGCATGATGCCAGTGGACTGGACACCTCTCCGGAGGTGGAGTTTTGTAGGCCGGAGCCTGGCACTCATGCCGATTCTTCATATCGGCGTCTTATGTCTCGGGTCACCGAGTACTTGGGTTGGTCAGCTCCCCCAGGGGAGTTCGTTCAGGATGATCTCACAGACATCCTTGATCTCGGTCCCCCCACTGACCCGGTTTTGCCTTTTCATATGGCTCTGCAGAGAAGGGTGGCAGTGGCTTGGACTGCTCCGGAGAGTCTCCCGGCAGTGGGCAAGTCTTTGTCGCGAAAATACCGTCCAGCCAGTAGCGACCCCTGCTACTTGTCTAGGCACCCCACTCCGGAGAGTTTGGTGGTGCAGGCGTCGTATCCTACCATCCCTCCAGATAGGGACAACAAACGTTTTGATGGCTGGGGTGAAGAAAGTGTTTTCTTCGGGGGGTATGGCGCTTCAGGCGGCCAACTCCATATGTGCCTTGTCTCGTTTCAAACACACACTCTGTGGAACTGTGTTGCATTAGCGGCTGAACATATTCCCGAAGGGGACGAACGGAATGGTTTCCTTGCTATGGTTCAGGATGGCAAGGATGCCATGTGTGAGGCCGTTCAGTCGGGTTTGGACTTGGCGGATTGTGTCAGCCGGTCCATGGCGGCGAGCACCGTAATGCGCAGGTTTGCGTGGTTGCGGAAGTCTGGGTTCGCTCCTGATGTGCAGTCCCGGCTCCTCAACATGCCCTTTGACGGTGAACGGCTTTTTGGCAGCAAGGCTGACGAGAGCCTTGAGAGGTTGCAGACCTCCAAAGCTGCAGAGAAGTCGTTGGGCGCTGCAGTTCGCCAACCTCCGCCTTTTCGTCCTAGGGGACAGCAATGGAGGGGAGGTTCCTTTCGCTATTACTCGTCCCTCAGTAAAGCGAGGGGAGCTAGCAGTCAAAGAGGCCATCGTAAGAGTGCCAGAGGTGGAAATAAAGGTACTCGAGGTGCCAAGGCCGCTCGGGCAGTTGCCTCGTTGCCCTCGGGCAACGCCGCAGCCGCTTCCACTCAGTCATGAGGCCAGGTCCCATGGTTCGCCGGTTGGGGGAAGGCTGGCGCGACATCTTGTAGAGTGGCAAGCCATTACTTCGGATGTGTGGGTTCTGGAGATCATAACTCACGGCTACTGTCTTCCTTTTCGGCAGAGGCCTCACGACAATCCACCAGGGAGCCTCTCTTTGAAGAGTCCGGATCCGCTCCTTGCGCAGGAAATTCAAGCCCTGCTGGAGAAAGGCGCCATAGAACTGGTGCCTGTAGCGGAGAGGAACAAGGGATGGTATTCCCCTTATTTTTTGATATCGGAGAAAGACGGGGGATTGAGACCCATCATGGACTTGCGCGGTTTGAACAAACTCCTCAGGAAGGACAAGTTCAAGATGGTGACTCTTTCTCAAGTCCTCCAGGCCCTTCAACTTCAGGACTGGTTGGTGTCTCTCGACCTCAAGGATGCTTACTTCCATGTGCCAATCCATCCCAAGCACAAGAAGTACCTGAGGTTCGCGGTTGGCGACTCGCACTTTCAGTTTCGGGTCCTGCCGTTCGGATTGACCTCCGCCCGAGGGTTTTCACCAAGCTCATGGTGGTGGCAGCGCATCTCAGGAAAGGGGATTCACGTCTACCCCTACCTGGACGATTGGTTGATCAGAGGGAGCTCTCCCGAGCAAGTCCTGGATCATCTGTCCGTCACCTGCCACTCCCTTCACAAGCTGGGCTTCTCCCTCAATTTAAAGAAGTCCCATTTGACACCAACGCAGCGGCTCCAGTACATCGGAGCAGTGCTCGACACGTCCCTGGGGCAGTGTTTTCCTCCTCAGGTGAGGGCTCTTCACATTCAGCAGATGGTGCACAAGCTTAATTTTGCCCAGGATCTCCCAGCGTCCGAGTTCTTGAGACTGCTCGGCCTCATGGCATCCTGCATTCTTCTGGTGCCAGAGGCTCGTCTGCAGATGAGATCTTTGCAGTGGGCACTCGAGCTCCAGTGGTCTCAGTCCTCCGGCAGGCTGTCGGACCCTGTTCAGGTACCGCCCTCGGTAGCCCGGGACCTTCTGTGGTGGGCCATCGAGGGCAATCTGATGAAGTGGGCCCCATTTTGGCTGCCCTGGCCGGAGGTGACGTTCGCGACGGACGCATCCCTCACGGGATGGGGAGCTCATGCCAACGAGCTGACAGTCAGCGGTCGTTGGTCTCCGTCGGAGTCCAGACTCCATATCAATCTGTTGGAGCTGAGGGCCGTCAGGCTAGCCCTGAAGGCTTTTCTGCCGACTGTGCGCGGAGAGAGTGTCCTGATTCTAACAGACAACACAGTGGCCATGCACTACCTCAACAAAAAGGGGGGGGGGCAGGGTCACTTCCGCTGTGCAGGGAGGCGATGCAGCTCGAATTCTGGGCCATCCAGCGGGAAGTTTCGATCTCGGCTGTTCATCTGGCCAGAGACGACAACGAGACGGCGGACGCTCTGACCAGGCAGAGTTCGATCTCTCACGAATGGGAGCTGGCTCAGGAGATTCTCCTGGAGATCTTCGCCCTTTGGGGGACCCCTCAAGTGGATCTCTTCGCCTCCAGTGTCAACCGGAAGTGCGAAAGGTTTTGCTCGCAGGAATTTCCTCCAAAAGGAGCCCTAGGAGACGCGTTCGTGGTGGAGTGGTCATTCCCACTGCTGTACGAGTTTCCTCCAGTCCCCGTCATCCCGCAAGTGCTGCGGAGGTTACAGAGGTTCGGTTCCCGGATGATCCTCATTGCTCCGGCGTGGGCCAGGAGGACGTGGTACCCGGACCTTCTCGACTTGTCCATCTGCCCTCCACCTCGTCTTCCCTACCGAGACGATCTGCTCTCACGGGAGGGACGTCAGGTTCTCCATCCAGAGGTCGGATCCCTCTATCTTCACGCTTGGCTTATGAAAGGTTGAGGTATAAGGATTGGTACCTCCCTGAAGACGTGATGGAGGTGTTGCTCTCGGCCAGGCGGCCGGCAACTAAGTCTCTGTACCTTTGCAGTTGGAGAAAGTTCTGCGACTGGTTCAGAGCTCAGAATGTGGATCCTTTTGAATGTGACATTCCCATGGTTCTGTCTTTTTTGCTTTATTTGGCCCACAGGGGCTTGCAAGTGGGGACCATTAAAGGTTACCTGGCGGCGCTGTCCATATTTAAGCGCTCGTCTGAAGTGTTCCTATTTTAAAATTCCTTTAATTTCGCAGTTTTTGAAAGGGCTCACTAATGTGTTCCCTCCGTCACCTTTTCTGGTGCCAGGTTGGGATTTGAACCTTGTTCTTAAGTTTCTTATGGGTGCTCCGTTTGAGCCTTTACATTCTTGCCCTTTGAGGCTGTTAACTCTGAAAACTGTGTTTTTGGTTGCGGTTACTTCCGCTCGCAGAGTGAGTTAGTTACAGGCACTTTCAGTTAAGCCACCCTTCACTGTGTTTCATAAGGACAGGGTTGTCCTTAGAGTTTGTCCTTCTTTTCTTCCGAAGGTGGTTTCGGACTTTCATTTGAGCCGGAAGGTTGTTCTTCCGGCGTTCTATCCTCCACCACATCCTGGTAAGGAAGAGGAGAGGCTCCATAGGCTTGATCCTAGGAGAGCGTTTAGCTTTTATATTTCGCGCATGTCCTGGGTCAGAGTGGACGATCAACTTTTCATTGGTTACGCTGGAGAGCGTTTGGGACAAGCTGTGACAAAACAGACTTTGTCTCGTTGGATTATTTTAGCTATCTCCGAGTGTTACCGCTTGGCGGGTAAGGATCCTCCGGCTGGCTTGCGGGCCCATTCTACCAGGGGAGTGGCTGCGTCTACTGCTCTGCAGAGGGGAGTTCTTATTCGTCACATCTGTGATGCAGCCACCTGGGCTTCAGTACATACTTTTGTACGTCACTACTCCCTCGATTCCATCAGAGGGCAAGATCTGGTCTTTGGCAAGGCAGTTCTCTATTCCGCAATTTGATTGGGCACGCTAAATTTGTATTCTAAATTCTTTCCCACCTCCTTGCTTGGTACTGCTTTGGGAGTCTGTCAAAGATATGAAATACGTCGGAGGACCCAATCCCCTCGAAGAACAAGTTACTTTCTTACCTGGTAATGTTCTTTTGATGGGATGGTCAGACGATGTATTCCATATCGCTCCCTCCCTGCCTTCCCCGCTGCAGAATTTCTTTTGCGATTGCAGCTTGCGTTCCGCAAGACCTTGTGTGTCTGACTGGCAGAAAACTGGTGGCACACGTTCTGGGAAAAAACTATAACTGAGGCTATGGGCGTCGTGCGTCCTACTTATCACATCCGGTGATGTCGGCCGTCGGAGGAGGTCCTCGGGGACGGCGCATCGACGTCATCGACGCAGGACGCAGAAGCCAAAGATTTTCCGAAGCAGCACAGCTGTGGACATTACCTGTCATAGATATGGAATACGTCGTCGGACCATCCCATCGAAAAGAACGTTACCAGGCAAGAAAGTAACTTGTTCTTCTATGCCCTCACCAAAGCTGTTTTCCTTCAAAACTAGCCCACCCGCCCCAGATAAGTCCGCTCCAACCCATCAATCCACCCTAGCTTGGCACAACTTTCTTCGCCCAGCTTTCCACCCCACCATTCACCTGCCCTAGTTCACCCTTTATTTTTAATTTGCAGTTGGTTTACTCAAACTCATTATATGCTTGGGTACTTCGATTTGCAATGCATTTCCATCATTTTACCTGTTAATAACACTATTTGTAGTATAGGGATGCAGCAGCCTGCTCATTTCACTATAAACCATGAATGGCAATGTCTAGCAAATGATTGGTGCACCCTGCCATAAGATTAAAAGAAAACAAATGGGGTTGGTACCTGTGAATATGTTGAAGTACCTAGAAGATATTTGGCAAATGCTGATCTAATGCAAGAGATAACTATTGACCTTGTCATGCTTATTTTCAAATGTGTAATGTGCAAATAACGATCATTTCTACTGCGTCTCTTTACATTTTCTGCACTTCGGGGAAGTGACTACTGCATTGCTCAACTCCAGTTTATCTTTTTTGCTTGCGTTAGTCATGCCTACTCAACACTTCTCTGCTTCTGATACCTTTTCTAACCTTTTAGTGTCTTTTTAAGCCGGTTTACCCATCAGCCAATTGTTGGGTTTCTTGTATTTCTACAACTTTTCGATTGGTTTTCCCCCAAACTCGTTTAGGCCATCTTGTTGTATCCTGATTTCATGACTCCTGTAAGGGTGTTGAAGGAGATCAGCACACAGGAGGTATGGTTCTAGCTATAGACCTTTATTGGTAGTAAATTAAAAGAAAACCCTGCCTGACCCTAGTCCTAAGAGGGGTTTCCCTGCCTTAAATAATAAGTGTGTCAGGATGTCTGTCTAAAACAGAGTCCACTAAACCTATATACACAACTAAAGAAAAGGGTAGGTCTTCTTGATTCAGAAGAATGTTTTTTTACTTCGAGTCGATAGCCGGAAATTCACTTCTGGGGGATTCAAAATAATATGTTCTTCTTAAGGGATACAAATCAAAAGTCTCAAAGGTTCCTTGGATTGAGGTTCCAATAAGGCGCATTGAACAAAGAGCCTTGTATCTTCACAATGTCAAGAGAACGACCCTCTCCTCATAATTCCTTTTTACAATGTCCACAAAAACCAGGGGATATGTCGCATTCCTCTGGTCTTTTCCATAATGCTCACTGTATTCACAGCCTACCTGGTAAACTATCCTGCCAGGCACTGTGACTATAACAAAGGTTTTGTGTGTGGTTTATTGGGTGCAGATACCAATTGCTTTTTGGCTTTTCCTGATTAAGTTTGTATCCGGTTCACTATTCTGCCAGGTATTCTTGTTATCTGGTCCCAGACCCCTGTGGTATTGACTTCTCTCTCTTGGGCCCCAGACCCCCCCCCCCCCCCCCACCTTTGGTTTCTTGCTCTTGGGCCCCAGACACCCCCCACCTCTTGGTTTCTTGCTCTTGGGCCCCAGACCCCCCCCTTTGGTTTCTTGCTCTTGGGCCCCAGACCCCCCCCTTTGGTTTCTTGCTCTTGGGCCCCAGACCCCCCCCTTTGGTTTCTTGCTCTTGGGCCCCAGACCCCCCCCCCCCTTTGGTTTCTTGCTCTTGGGCCCCAGACCCCCCCCCCCCCTTTGGTTTCTTGCTCTTGGGCCCCAGACCCCGTCCCCTTTGGTTTCTTGCTCTTGGGCCCCAGACCCCCCCCTTTGGTTTCTTGCTCTTGGGCCCCAGACCTCCCCTTTGGTTTATTGCTCTTGGGCCCCAGACCTCCCCTTTGGTTTATTGCTCTTGGGCCCCAGACCCTGTCCCCTTTGGTTTATTGCTCTTGGGCCCCAGACCCTGTCCCCTTTGGTTTATTGCTCTTGGGCCCCAGACCCTGTCCCCTTTGGTTTCTTGCTCTTGGGCCCCAGACCTCCCCTTTGGTTTCTTGCTCTTGGGCCCCAGACCTCCCCTTTGGTTTCTTGCTCTCGGACCCCAGACCCCCCCCTTTGATTTCTTGCTCTTGGGCCCCAGACTCCCCACCCCTTTGGTTTCTTGCTCTTGAGCCCCAGACCCCCCCGCCCCTTTGGTTTCTTGGCGGTTTCATAAGATTATCCCTCTGAGGGTAATGGCCCTGCAGATCCTTCCATACTTGCTATCCTTGGCCAAGGCCAGACTGGCGCACGCCTCTATCAAGGTACATCTGGCAGTGATATCCCACCTACACAATGTCTCCAGGAAGATCTTCACTTTGGTCCCACGACTCTCCAATGAATTTCTCAAGGGACTTTTTTGATCTTTCCCACCGGTCAAGGCTCCTGCCCCGTCGTGGGAACTCCACGTGGTTCTGACGAGGCTCATTGGGGGCCCCCTTCGAGCGTATGCATCAGACCCCTCTCAAGATCCTTTCATGGAAAATGGCTTTCCTTGTGGCCATCACCTCTGCCAGAAGAGTGGGTGAGATCCAGGCCCTATCCTACAAGCAACGGTACCTGACTTTCCACGAATCGACGGTGGTGCTGCGTACGCCTCTTTCATGGCAAAGATTCAGACGGCATTCCACCTCAACAAGCCTTTGGTGTTAACTGTTTTTGTGTTATTTTTTTTATTTTTTATTTTTTTCCCGAAACCTTATCACCAGCAAAAAGGGCCTTGCATTTGCTGGACATTGCTTGTGCCCTGAAGTTATACGTGACACGCACAAAGTGTTTTTGGAAGACCTCACAATTGTGAACTTTGGTCCTGTGAACCATGGGAAGGCTTTGTCCAAGGCTTCTGTTTCAAGGTGGCTCTCCGGCTGCATCATGTACTATCATCGGTTGGCAAACTGACCGCTGCCCGGCTGTCCGAGAGCCCACTCCACCAGAGCGATCACTACGACGTTCCTGTCTGGTGTGCCCGTGCTGGGCATCTGCAGGGCTGCGACGTGGAGGTCCACACACATCTTAATGAAGTTCTACTGCTACGACTGGGATTCCAGGGAGGAGTTGTCATGATCTCTGCTTCCAAAAGATCAGGACTTGCCCGACTCCTTTGGAAGCAGACCCATAACCCCGGTTCCGAGTGCCAGCCAGTCCCAATTGGGACCTTTTGGACCCTGTCCTGGCGCCGGTGGCACCAGGCTCATAAAGATGCCCAGTCCCAGCGCTGGAAGCGCTGGGCTCATAATGCTTGGGTGGACTTACCTGCAGCAGACCATGCTGCTTACTTACCTGCCAGTTGAACCCCTGATCCTCTTCTGTTTGGGACTACTTTTCCTGTTGGGTGGGGCAGGAGCCTCTCCCTAGGTTCAGAACACTGGAACTCTTCTGGAAAGCAGGAACTCTTTTCTTACCTAGGCGTGGCTGTGGAAGGAGACACCTAAGCACTACAGGAGGCTATTTAAACCACACCCGATGGATGAATCTTGCTTTGCGTTATTCTGCATTCTCTGCAGCAGAACGCTCATCGTGTCTTCTGCTTCTGATCCTGGGCCTAAGGGAACAAAGGCTTACCATCCTGGAATCCAGTCTTCAGCAGCACCTGTAAAGACAAAGAAAGAACAGGTTAGCACTACGGTCTTCAGTGGCAGCGCATCCCTTACCTGGTCCATCGGCTGTCACCAACGCCTCGCGCTGCATTCCGGCATCTGAAAGACAAAGGCTTACCTACTCTTCGCATGCTCCGGAGGTCTTCACACTGCATTCCGGCATCTGAAAGACAAAAGCTTACCAGCTCTTTGCACGCTCCGGAGGCCTTCGGTGCTGCATCCCGCATCTGAAAGACAAAAGAAGGTGCGTTTAAAGACATTGGGCAACTTTATTACTCACGTGCCATTTCTCCTTCCCACGCCGAATCCAGTGGGTATTCCAGCACCCTTCAGCTTCTCTAAAGCTCCGAACTTGTACCTGCAAGATAAAAGGGACAGTTAGTGCGCATCGTGAAGCAGGCTACAAGTGCTTACTTACGTGCTTCCAGGCGCTTCTATTCCTCACGCGGGTTCGATCCTCAACTCTCATCAGCCCGCCATCCGCCATCGCCGGAACCCTGCAAAACAAGAGATAGCATTACAAAAGACTTTTAAGACATTTGAAGTGCCCAGAACTTACCGTTCGTGCAGTTAACGACGGACAGCAGTCCTCTGAGGTCAAGAGGCCTGCACCCTTATCCAGTGAAGAAACTGGTTACGGCACCCTGCCCCGAGGCAGATGGAGAGCTCGGCGTTCACTTACCTAAGGTGAGGGCGTTAACCTTTGGGGTTCTACAGGAGAAGAGAAAGGGAAGAGGAGAGAGGCACCCAATAACCCCAGTTCATTAATCCCATATTTTCTATCTGCAGACATCTTACTCTTCGAGTCAGACATACAGTGCACAGAGGTCCAGCCCAAAGAGCCAACCGTGTGTTACACATCACCTTTGAAGATACGGCATTCACCCAGTCAAGACCGGCGCCTCTGCGGGAATCAGGTGAGCGTTACAGGAGTCCAGAGTCGGCCAAGCAGTGCTACGTGACCTGTTCGCTTGAGGTGACTGTTCCTGAGGTAAGAGTGAATTGCTTCTGTTGATCTTTTGCCACCTTCCATGGTTGTGTAAAGTTGTATTAATTATTCATGAGCATGTGAATCCATGCCAGACCCCATGCTGGAGAAGCTTTAAGTTACTTACCTGTAACTATTGTTCTCCAGCGTGGGTCTGGGATGGATTCAAATGTGAACCCTCCCTCCATCCCCTCGGTGGCTCTTCTTGGTCATACTGCCACTTTACGTGCTTACCAAATCTGCAGATGGCTGCCAGACGGGCTCAGGGAGAGGACTGTCATTGGATGGGGGCAGTATGACTTAGAGGAGAAATAAAATTAGTTTAAAAAAACTATTTATTCGTTCATGAACACCTACAGTTACACCAGTAGTGGTATTTAGTAGACTTGTTTCACATCACTTTACTGTACACCCCTCTGGTATATTATCCAGTCCTTGTCCTGTGCATGAGGGATCATACATCACTACCTCAACCGGTTCAACGTTACTTTTATTTTTTACTTATCTAACCCCCCCCCCCCCCCTTCATCCCTCCCTAACCCCAACTTGTATGGCTTAGTCCTCCACCTCTAGGTTTAGCGGATCACAGGCTTCCCCCCCCCACCCCCTGAGAGGCAACCCAATGTTTTCTTTTCCTTTTGCTCAACACACATAAACATTTTTTTAGTACCACCGCTTTGTGATAGCAGTTTTCCCTATCCTTCATAAATTCATGAAAGGGCATCCATACCGCCAAGAACCTCCGATATTGTCCAGCTTTCAGAGCACACACTTTCTCCATGGCCATCACACTCCAGATCTTAACCCACCACCATGCGGTTATTGGACCCTCCACCGTTTTCCACTTCTGCGCCAATATCAGCAAATGTGTAATAAGGGTGGCATTGTGCCTGGTTGCCGCATATAGCCCTTACTCTACTGCCTCCAATAACACCACCTTTGGTGAGACTGGTAATTGTACCCCCATGATCTCCTTTATGACCCAGGGTCTCTTTCCTGTAGAATACCGCTTTCGGCATGTCCACCACATGTGGTATAGATCCAGCACCCGGGAAGGTATTTTGCGTTCATGCCGTGTTGTCGATTGGGGGGGGGGGACAGGTACCATCTATAACCTATTTTACACTGTCTCTTTGATAGATGTGCATTTAGATATCTTATCCGCCCTCCCCCAAATCTGTCCCCATTCCTCTTCCGTTATTGGTTCACCCAAATCTTTCTCCCAGTTTTCTTTATACAAAAGCTTGTCTCCCATTTGGGCGCTATCTAACAACCTATATAGCCTCCCCATCCCTCTAGAGGTTGCCCCTTCCTGCATAGTCCATTCTAGTCCCGCCTGAATTCTTGTACCCGCTTCCTACACCTTCTTTTAGGAGACCCAATGTCTAATTTGTATGTATTTGTACCTATCTGTTTCCCCCAATGCCAAATTTCTGTTTACATTCTTCAAACGGAAGGGGGACGCCACTCTGAAAAATTTCTTTTAATTCAATATCTGCTCCCGCCCAATCCTCCCAAAATGTCTTTTGTTGGCCTGGTGTGAAGTCTGCATTATGTGCCAGTGGGGAGAAGGGGGCCTAGTCCTTGCTGTATTTTCTTCCTTCTAAATGCCTTATCCCAGCCCTGCAGAGACACCTTAGTAGCTTCCAGCAATTGCCCCTCCACTCCCTGGGCTTCTGTGCTGAGAGCTCATAGCGCTTTAAATGGAATGGACGTAACCACTTGTTCTATCCCGCACCAACCTTTTGGTATATCTTGCCCTGCCCATCTCGGCATTTGTGCTATGTGTGCCGCCTGGATATATCTTTCTATATCTGGGACCCCAAGTGCCCCAGGAGTGTTGGGCGCATCAAGATTTTCCTCTGTATCCTCGGCTTCTTTCCGTGCCACACAAGGGTGAATATTGCAGTTTGTAATTCCTTAATCATTTGGGGTGGTATGTCTACAGGCAGGGCGCCTACCACATAAAGCAATCGGGGAAGCAGGGTCCTTTTGACTGCCGTAATTCGTGAAAACCAGGAGAGCTCCTGGGTATCCCATCTATGAAAGCCGTCCTGTAATTGGTTCCAAAGTGGTTTTATGTTCGCCCCATACAAGCCTTTGAATTCCCTTGTCAATTTGATCCCCAGGTATTCTATAGTTTCCTCTTCAAGATTAAGGGGGTATATTTTTCCCAGCTTTGTAATCTCTCCTCGCTCCTCTGTTATGTTAAGCGCCTTGGATTTTGAGTAGTTTATGGTAAACCCCGATACTGTGGCAAAATCCTGTAACCTGTCCATTACTCTAGGCAATGCGTCTCTAGTGTTTTAAAAAAAATAATATATCGTCCGCATAGAGCGCAATTTTATGTGTTATCTCCCCAGAAGTCACCCCCAGAATCCCTTGGTCCTGTCTAGCCACCACTGCAAAGGGCTCCATAGCCGTTGCAAAAATCAGAGGAGATAGGGGGCAGCCCTAACGCGTGCCTCTCCGTATTTTAATCTGTTCTGAGCTCTGTCCATTAATCAGAAAGTTTGTTGTTGGGATTTGAAAGTTCACGAGAACCATCCTCGTTAAGTCTGGCCCACACCCAAACTTTTCGAGTACCAGCTGCAAATAATCCCAGTCTAAGCTATCGAAGGCCCACCGAGCGCTGCTACCGCGAAACGTTGTCCCGTTCCTGTCCTCAGATCGATTATATCAACAGCGCGTCTTACATTTTCCTGCGTATGGCACCCCACTATGAAACCCGCCTGGTCCTCATGTCTTATCCCCTGTAATACCTTCATCAATCTTGCTGCTAGGACCTTAGCATCTTGGCAGAGCGGTGGGGCGATAGCTGGCCCAGTCTGTGGGGGTCTTTCCCTAGTTTAAGTATCCGTATCGTCGTGGATTTCCACATATCTTCTGTAATCCTGCTGCTCTCCCTGATGGTGTTAAAGAGCCAAGTTAATGTTGCCAACCATTGTAGTCTAAAGATTTTGTAGTACCCATTACCTAACCCATCCGGGCCCAGAGTTTTATTAGTTGATAAGGATTTTATTGCATCGCTAACTTCTTGTGCTGTTAACTGGCCATTTAGTGTGTCCCTCCCTCCTTCCGAGACTTTGGGTAGAGGCATTGTTGACATATAGGACGTTTGTAGTAAGGGGTCTAGGTCTGTTCCTTTCAGCAGTTCTTCATGGAAACTTACCATTATTTCCATTTTCCCATCTTCCGCCGTACATAATTCCTCTTGATCATTTTTAAGTTGGGTTATGTACTTACAGGATCTTTGCTTCCCTGATTTAAGTGATAAGAATCGGTTGGCTTTCCCACCCTGGGTGTAATGTTTGCCTAGAGTTTATTAGTGTCTGTGCCACACGATCCGCCACGTGCGCTTCCAACTGGGATCGGACTTTCCATAGGGCTCAACGATTTTTGTGTCTGACGTGCCTTAAGTTGCTTCTCCGCTTCCATTACCTCCCCTTCCAGTTTCTTAATGATGAGACCCCTCTCTCTGAAATATGCTGCAGCATGCGATATACATTCTCCCCGGACCACCGCTTTCTCCGCGTCCCACACTATCCTCCAGTCTGTCCCCCTTTATCATTGTCTTTGAAATAGTTTGTTTTCTCCATATGCTCTCTTAAGTGTAATGTCCCTCAATATCATCTCCCTCCGTCTCCACTGATTCTGCTTTTTTTCCCGTTATTGCCCGCTTCCTTTTGTATTATCACCGCCTCGTGGTCGGAGAAGTATTTTACCCCAATTTCTACCTGTATCACTTGCGGGATCAGTGTTGCGGAGACTAAAATCATATCAATCCTTAACCCTTATGTACCGCCGAGTAGTGAGTGTACTCCCTCTCCTGATCGTGAAAGAATCTCAAAGTTTCAATTATCCAAGATCCCTCAAGAATTTCCCCAGTGCCTGCCTGTTCTTTCCGTCTGCTGAGGAGGGTGGGAGAGTATCATCTAATATCTGGTCCATCACACAGTTGAAATCTCCACCTGTCCCTTGCACCACCCTCCCAATTTCAGCAGTAGATCCCTCAGGTACAAGTCTTGTTTCTCGTTGGAGATATACAGTGCAATCAGCGTGTAAAGCTGGCCTGACATGGTGCCTTTGAGCACCAGGTATCTACCCTCCATATCTTGGTTTATTTATTTATAATGCGCGCCTCACCCGATGGTATCTCGGCGCAGTACAAGATAATGCAATTTCTTAGTTACACAGGCAGAAATAAAACTACAATAAAGTATCTTAGTTGCACAGGTAGAAGTAAACTATACAATAAAATATCTAACAAGATGTACAAAGGCAGTTTCAAAATTGTTCAGTTAGTTACAGAAAAAGCAAGGCATTATAGAGTAGCATAGATAAGTACAAAGGCAGCAGAAAAATATTACATATATACTTGGTAAAGGCAGGTGCACTAGTAAGGGTCATTGTTGGAGATAAGCCAGTTCTTCATATTGTGTCTGAAGCTAGACAGGGATTGAATCTTTGTATATGTGTTGTTGTTTTTAAACCCCAGAGTGGGGTCAAGTGAAATTGCAACAACTTTAGTTTTCCTCTCGCTTGATGCATAAAATTTGTTGGGGAAAGCCTTGTCTGACATCCTTCGTTCGTCCTTGGAGAGGAGATGTGTCTCCTGTAAGAACACTATTGATCCCTGCAATTCAACAAGTCTCCCCAAGATTGAGAGGCGTTTCACCGGTGCATTTTAAACCCTGTACATTCAGGGACGTGATCGTTGCTCAGCCATCCGATATGTCTGTTGGACCATATACCATCAACCGGGGGCCTCTACTTCTGCCCTCTGTAATGCTCAACCTAGCCCTAAACCATGCTACTACCCTAAGGACTCTAAACCATATTCCCCCCCTACCCCTCTCCCCCCTGACCCCAACTCCCCCCTCTGCGCCGCCTCCCTCCCCAACTCTCCCCTTTCCCTTTATCCCAACATGGTCAGGGTTCTCGAGAACCCCCTCCACCCCCCCACCCCTCAGTGTCCTTTTAGAGTGTTGGGCCTTGTACAACCACAGGAATTCTCTATGCCAGGATATCTCCACACCCTGTGATGGATTCAAAGATGTCTCACCCTTCGCCCTCACCCCCGCCCAACTTTGTTAGCGTACACCACTGGGTGTATTTCAACTGTCTAGTACCCACACATTCCTCATTTCGAGTAAGGAGCTGACAGTTTTACTTCCCTTCCCCGTCTCGTTCTCTTATCTGTTGACCACTTCCACGGACTGGTGACTTGTTTTGAGGTGCCTTACTTTGGGTCCTGGCCCTCTTGATTTGTGCCTGCTTCCAACTGTAACAGTGATAATCCTTCTTCACACATAGTGATCTGCTGTTGCTTACCTTACCTCGTAAAGAGGAGCCCAAATGGGAATGTCCATTTATAGGCTATGCGTTAAGCCATCAGGGCCTCCGTGACTGGCTGCATCAGTCTCCACTTGTGTAATGTCGATAGTGCTAGGTCCTGGTACAGCTGAATTTGGGTTCCGTTGATTGTCAAGTCCTGTTGCGTTCTTGCCACCCTCAGTATTTTCTCCTTCAGGGTGTATGAAGTTAGAGCTATTAGGACATCTCGTGGTCTAGACCCCGGTTCTCTCCTCTTAGAGTCAATTCTGTGTCAATCATGTGCGCACTATCTCTATTGGTACCTTTTCGGGTTGTGTTCCGGTTAGGAGGCTGCTGAAATTCAGTGATTCAGCCAGGCCCTTGATCCTTATGTTGGACCTGTAGGACCTTTTTTCAAGGTCCCCTGCCTGAATTTCCAGGTTGAGACGCTCTGGCTACCTGTTCCAGCAGGATGCTGCTCTGTTTCACGTCTTAAGACATTTCGGATAGGCCAGTCGCAACCACGTCCACTCTGCTACCCAGGTCGTTGATCTCTCTTCTGACCTCTTGGAGAGATGATTTGAGTTCCTCCTTCATTTTCCCAAATTGGTCCTGGAAGGATTCCAGCATTCTATTTTCCATTCCCTTCAAACAGGCCTGCGGTTCCTCTCTGCTTAGTTCCATTGTAGGTGGTGTCCCCGTGTCCACCTCCTCTTCGTTCTCCTTTGCTGGTTCAGGTATTTGTGTGTGTAGTTGCTGTTGTTGCTTCAAACACCTTTCCAGTGGCCCCTCTTGCAGTCTCGTGGACCCTTTTGCTCTTGCTGGGGTACCTTTTGGATTTAATCTCTGACATCTGGGGCGACTCACTCGCACGGTGCAGGTGATCCACCACCTATTATGTGATCAAGGGGAGGGCTCTGCTGCTCTGTCATTCACTTGTAGTCTGCCCGCTATACTGCAGCTGTGCGCTCCCTCTCCACTGTCAGTCTTTCTCTTCTTTTCGGTCCAACTGGTCCCTGCTTCTTCCTCCCTCTTATGCCGACACAGGGCTGATATAAATGATATGCTCTTGGTATCTTGCCTTACTATTCCCTGGCCGCTTCTTGCGAGTGTGGCCCAATTGCTTCATCTCCTGGAGGAGGGGGCTCTTCAGACACCCGCTCCTCGAATTGCCTTCCTGTCATGATCCCAGCACAGAAATACAGATCCCATTCAGAAATACTTGAGAGGCAGGGAACTTCATTTCTATCAGTGGGTCAACAGTGGCTTCAAGCTTGGCGCAAGAGGAATTTACCTCTCTTAGCATTGTACCCATAGGCTCATTACACTTACATTATCTTCCCTATCCTCAACATGGCTGCTGCTAATCCCATAAGGTAACTCGCAGTGCATTCTACACCTGTAGCAGAGGGAGCTACTGAAGCCCTGCATCCGCCGAAGCTCTCGCTTCACATCTTCTCCGCTGACAGCGGGTAACGCTGCCAGCGATCTCCTGACGGAACCTGTCAACAGAAGAAAACAAGTCAAAGATATTAGTTCCATAGCAAAATCAACAGAATAGCAGAAAAACTAATGACTTACCAAACCAAAGTTTTCCAAGAATTGTTCTCATCACAGTAATATTCGAAGTCTCCACATCTCCTGTCGGAAGCTCCATCGCAGCCGCAGCATTTCTTCTCTCAGCAGCCATCGCCCGCCGTTGCAGCGTATTCTTCCTAAAGTTTTCCACAGCAGTTTCCCCGCATCGTCCAGAGGCATTTTCCAGAAAAAAGAAGTTTCATATGTGCTTACCTGAAGTCTCAGCAAGACTTTTCTTCGCTTATTTTTACCGCGCTTGTTTCTAAAGGCAATTACTCCGTTTTTTCGGCCAACTGACGTAAATTAATGTTTCCTTAAAAACGAGTCTAGCTGCAGCTTTGCCGCAGCCCTTGTTAGGGAACCACGAACCTGCAAAGGATAAAAAGAAATTCTAGCAAGAGAGATCTCTCCAACGTAGGGACCATTTCTAATTTGATGAACTATAAACAATTATTATTTTTACCAAGAGACTTGCCCTTGATACCTTTAAAAGAAGTTTTGGACGCTATTCGGATAAAAGGCTTTCAACACCATTGCCCCCTCAGAATAAGTCACTTACCCCAACGTGCCCCTGTATAATACAGGATCGAGGACTCCACAAAACAAAAGCACAGGTGAGAAGGGAGGGTTATTTTCAAGGTAAACTGTATCAGTGTTATCAGTTTGTGAATGGGGATTACAATAGTGGTTTTGTTATAATTGTTTCCACAGAACTAGTGCCCAGACCACAGATCCTCAGCTGAAAACGCATTACACTCCCGAGAAGACTTGAGGTAAGCGTAACACTTCCCCCTAGTTTGCAGAAGTCCCCCTGTGTTGGTCTTCCTTTTGCACTTCACATGTTCTGTTGATGTGAGTCTGCCACCATGTGTTGCCCTTCCGGGTCCTCTCTCCACCCTTTGCCCCAGTCACTCGCTATCCTCAGGCTACAGGAGGGTGCTCTTACGTAGGTTTAATCACTCCCCCTTATGGCAGGTGCTCCGTTACAGTGTCTCATCTCCTTTCTAGTGCCACTTCTCCCCCTCTCTTTTCTTGCTGCGTCTCTCACCTGTCCCCCTCTGTGTGCGCTTAGTTTCTGGTTCACTCGCCGTGTATCTTCAAGATGGGGGCGGGGGTCCCGTTCATTCAGACCGTGGATGAAACTGGTCCGCCGTCTTATGGTTGCTGCAGGGTTGGGGGAGAGGCTGCTCTTGCTGCCGTAATGGGGGGGGGGTTGATTTCTACCCCCTGCTTTCAGTGACGTGTGTTAAGCAAGTGGAGTGCCGTTCAGCTACTCTTGTGCCTCCTGCTCCCCCTCTCCCTTACCTAATGTGTAGTTAGGAGGACAGACGGACTCCTCTTTTGTATGATGGCACTGGTAATGTGCTTCCTCGTATATTGGGTGCAGCTGTCCCGGGCTTTCTGTTCTCCTTTCCGGGTGTGTCGCGCTCCCCTTTTGCGTGTCAGCTGGCAAAGTCGGTCTACGCTGTTAACATCTATTCAAATATTCACTTTGACATGGTCTACCGCTGTCTGGCTCCTCTGCTGTCCATGTGCCTACGCCGCTGACTGCTTTGTGCCCAGCCACACCGTGTCTACGTGGGTCTGGTAGCCTGGGGGTGCCGGGACTCATTGCTGCCTCAACGCTTCTCTCACCCCCCCCCCCCCACTCAGCGTTGTGCAGGTGTACTGTTACTGTGTCCGAGCTCCGACACACATCTTTCTGCACTCCCCGAGCCTACCGGGCTTACTTGGTATGCAGTGGTACTCGTCACAGCTTTCACCTTGTCACCTACTCCGTGGGAACAAAACCTTCGTGCTGATTCTCCACCCAGTTTATTTTTGGGCTTCCCGTAGAGTCACATGGAGTGTCCCCCGGCGCTTCTCCCTGCGGTGCCTCCTCTACACTATCGCGGCTCGCAACCTTCAATTTAGGCTCCTTTGTGCCCCTACATTTGGACGGGAGTCATGCTGTCTCGGAGGTACGCAGCAGTTTCAGTCACAGCTTCATGGGCAGTGTCTCCTTCCTGGGGCCTGCGACGATGTTCCCTCTGCGCTGGCTTCTTTTCTCGGATCCGTTGTGGCAGCACTTCTCGGCTGAAATCCTTTCCACTTTCTCTCCTGCCGTCTATCTCGGTCTGCGGGGGTAGGGTGGCTTCTTTTCTGCTGCAATCGTATTGCTTCTGTCTCCTTATTTCCTCCCGCCCAGACGGAGCTTGAGAGTGCGCACCTTCACGGAGCGGCAGCCATTTTGGTTCTCAAATAGATTTTAAGTGAAACTGTTTTTTCTTTTACAGAGGATTCCCAGCCTGACGGGGAATATCCATCAACATGTGAATCCATGCCAGACCCATACTGGAGAACAATAGTTACAGGTAAGTAACTTAAACCTTATCTAGTTGAACTGTTGGCTAAAGTTCAAGTAAAAGACTTTTGGAGCAAGAAGAACTTTACAATCAGAACTTAGTTACAAACATTAACTTTTCTATTTGACCTTTTTTATTGAAAATCCCGCTTTGAATATGGGGAAGGGGATCCAACCCAGTTTACAAGGATCTACAGTTATTCGGATTACGTTGAACACAACTGTCATTTCTGTTATATGGCAATTCAAATATATTATCTTTCGGAGTTTGATGTATTTGTAAGTGTGAGGGACCGATTCCTTTTTATTAGTGTTTTTCTTCAGTTTATTTTGATAGGCTGTGAAATCCTCTTTAGTATAGGGAAAGTGAGGCATTTGTAAAAACCTCTTAAGTTAATAAAATGGCATCCTATGAAAAACCTTTACCAAGTTGATTGCCTCACATTTCTGACTGCTCAACAGTAATCCAAAAATCATATTCGTCAAAAAATAATTACTGTTGCAATTGTCGAGGCATGAGAGTTTTCGAGTGATCGCAAGAATAGCACATTTCAATGATCTGCAAGCACTGTAACTGTGTGTTTGGCTGCCCTTAGATAATGCCTTCCATCTTGAAATGCAACCTTTATGGCCGACGGCTCACGATCAGAGATGGTGTAATTTATCTGAGTCAGCGATAATTTTTTTGAGAAGTAAGCAACTGGGCAAGCTGTCCGGTTTCTCTATGAAATTGAAATAACACTGCCTCTAATGTGAGAATAATGCGAGAATGAAAGCATCAACCTCCACAAAATAATGTTTGCTCCACATTTGGATGCAACAAAATGGGTCCTGAACTACCTTTCCTTAAAGGGCTTCTAAAAGCATCCACTGCCTCAGATGCCCATGCAAACTTCACTTATTTCCGTAGTAACAGTGATGGGTGTCACTAGACCTGAGCATTTTTTAATAAACCTTGTGTAGAAATGTGCAAATCCTAAAAAAAAAAGTTGCACATCCTGAATGCCTATTGGAGTAGGCTTGGCCTTGCATTAATCCATCTTCAGTCCCTTATGGGAAATTATGAAAACCCCTAAAATGCTGCTATATCTGTGACACTCCTCTCTCTAATTTTACATTTAAGTGATGGTCCTCTCAGTTTTTGCAAAACTAATTGTACATGTTCTTGATGTTGCTCCAAGTCTCGTAAAATGACTAAGGCATTGTCTATATAAGTTGTGGGGTTTGACAAACTGTGGACCTGTAGGCGCTGGTGCGATTCGATGGTCCGGTATTTGTTAGTATGGCAGCTTTGTCAGGTAATGGATGAGTCGGGTTTGTTTAGTGTTAGACAAGTCGTTAGTTTTATATCTTTAGTTATTCAGCACTAATGAAATACAATCTTGGACGTAGAGGTGCCAGTTTTAACATATTGACACTTTACACAGCCGACGCGCGTTTCAACCTTAGTCTTTTTCAAGGCTGTGATTTTGTGAGTTGGTGTGGTAGTGATACGGTGTACCCAGTGTGGTGATATTCAAGAACAATTTGATATCATTTTCCATACATTTTTGTATACACTAAAAGGAGTAAAACAAAAACAAAACCAGTTGGAGTAAAACCAATCCGAATTTCAAACAAAGCATGTTGTGACACCCATGAGAGGTGATTTACCATGTTTGGTGATGGTAGTGATAGTGACACAGTGTAGTATTTAGACAACATAGCATGTCATTTGGTTACAGATCAAAAAGTCAATTAGCAATATGATTTATAGTAGAATAGGAGACAAAGTACCAAGGGGAAGAGGAGAAAAGGAAGAGTTGCTAGTTAGTTAGGGGAGGGCTACAGAAGTTTGCAATTGCGCCTGAGAGAAGAAAATTCTAAAATCTTACCCAATTGAGTTTTTTTTCATGAGCTTCAAGAAAGGTGAACTGGTCCTACCCAGTAAGGTGCCAGTGGGCTGGATAGCCGTTTCTGAAAGGGAAAATGTATGAGGTTGAGGGAAGGGATGCACGATGGAAAGGATTGGTGGTGGTCATAGGAACAGTGAGGCGCTAGTGTGTTCTTCCAAGGGGTCTGGCTACCAAGTGCTTGTAGGCATGGTATAAGGTGTTGCTGGTTAGCCTGTAATTAACCGGTTCGGGCATGACTAATGAAAGGGGTGACTGGGATTGGGCAATTGGTGCCTTCGGCATGTACAGTATCATGAGTGCACTCTTATTGGTTACCGAAATGCTGGTAGCTGTGATAATAGGTGTTGCTTGTTGGCCTGTATTTAACTGGGTCTGGCATGACTGGTGCAAAGGGTGATTACGGTTTAGGCAATTGGTGCCTTAGGCATCGTTTGTGGCAAGTGTGCCTGAATTATGAGCTAAGAAGAACAGATGAGCATGTCCCTGCTCAATATCATGGGTGCACACTCGTAGGTTCAGATAACCCTGTTGGAGATGCATGTGTTCCATATGTGGGCTGATGCCTGGTTGCAATGTAATGGCTGGCATGTGTGCACAGCGTCGCCGTATTGGGAAGTGCCTGGTGTTTAAAGTTGGGGCGGTGAGGGTGGATATGTCAGCGTAATGCTGGTAGCAGCGTGTTATGTGGGCTGGTGCCTACTCCCAAGAAGGTGGGCTGTGGTAGTGTGGAGCGGCGCCCGATGGGGTGGGTCTATTGTGAGGCGAGAGTTAATGAGGCATAATGAGCGTGGTCAGACACGTAGTGTCATTTGCGAGCCGCGTGCGCGAGCGGCTATCTTTATGTTGGCAGTCATGGCGTGAAGCAAATAGCGAAGCAAAAAATGAACTTGTTTGTTGCTTTGCTGTTGTTGTTGTTGTTTTTGTTGAGGGACTCTGGTTCCCTTTCTGTACCGCTGGATTTGACCCTATACCGGAAGGACGACCAATACTGAGCGGAATAGGATGGATCACTGAACCGTTGAACAAATACATTAACAACGTCCTGGCACCTGAGGTACCCAAGATACCTACCTTTCTACGCGACACCATGCACACCTTGTTGATCTTGGAAGAAATTGTATGGAGCAATGACTACACTCTTGTTACTCTCGATGTGAAAGCCTTGTACACGTCCATTGATCATGGACTAGCCCTTAAGGCGATTGACTTTGCCTTTACTAAAGCATCAGCCTCATTCTGGTCGCACCTGGAACTCACGAAGGAATTTCTGGAATTCACTCACCAATACCGTCTTTCTATTTGATCAACAATATTATAAGCAAACAAAAGGTATAGCAATAGGGGCTACATATGCACCCTCCATGGCCAACCTTTTCATGCACCACTACTAGCAAGTGCATGCATTTACTAACCATGACTTCAACAAGCTGATCCACGCTTGGATGAGATACATTGATGATATTTTGTTGATCTGGCATGGAACCAAAGAAGAATTAGACTCATTCAAACTCTATCTTAACAACAACAACTTTGGCATTGAACTAACAGGCTCCTCAAGCAAGGCTAACATCGACTTTCTGGATATCACCATCACACCAACGGGTACAAAACTCACGACCACGACCTTCAGAAAACCGACGGAAGTTAACTCAGTCCTGCATGCCTCAAGCTGCCACAAGAAATTGATAATCAACAACATCCCTAAAGGGGAATTTCTACGAGCAAAAAGGAACTGCAGTGACCTGCCAGCATTTGGAAAGGAATGCACAACACTCAGCAAACGCTTCCAAGAAAGAGGATACCCGGAACAATCAATCCAAGCAGCTATAACCATGGCCCATAACAGAGAACGAAGCACGCTCCTGACTCCAAAGGCACACACCAGCAAAGAGGCAATAAAAGACAGCCCAATACGATACATCACTCAATTTTGTAGTGATAGCCACAGAGTACAGAAAATCCTAAAAAGACATTGGCACATCTTAGCAATTGATGAAGATATCAAGGCATGGATCCCTGAGAAACCTACTCTAACCTTTACCAAAGCAAGAACACTCAAAAACATCCTCAGTCCATCATTCATGGCACCAGTCTCCAAAACTAGCACCAACTGGCTCACTAACAACAAACCAGTAGGGTTTTATAAATGTGGAACCTGCTCCATATGTAAATTCGCCACCACAACCAAAGCTGTAACTTTCAGTACGACTGACACACACATAATTGGACAATATATTAACTGTAAATCCAAATTCGTGGTTTATGTTATCAACTGTGTCTGTAACCGAAAATACATTGGAAGCACCAAAAGGGAGCTCAGAATAAGGATCAGGGAGCACCTAAACTCCCTTCACTCTCAGGAGACCAGATACCCACTGGCGCTACACTGGCAAGAAAAACACCAGTGGGATAACCAGGATGACATCACCTTCATGGGCCTGGAGAAAATCCCAATCAACATAAGAGGTGGAGACCGTGAACTACAACTACGTCAGAAGGAAGCAAAGCTGATATGCCAATATCGATCTGTCACCTTTGGTTTAAACAGTGACCACAACTTCCATGTATTCCTATGAAAATGTTAAGATTCTTGGAAATCTGTTTGAATCTCTTCAAAATACCAAACACCTTCCAGTGTTATCAATGCCAATAACCCACCCATTTGGCACCACACATCCCCTTAAACCTTACATGATGCCTGGCTAGCCGCATCCATCTTTTACCTAGTTACCCTGCCCTATCAACCCATCACATACCTCATCCTTTCTAACCTTGGACCATCCGTCCTTTTTATCAATTCTACTACCCTCTACTGGCCCTAGCCATCCCCCCTGCCAATCTAACCAGTGGCAACTCCAAATCCCTTTTCCTCAAACCCTCAACCCATTTTAGCCCACTCAGGACCCTACTATGTCCCTTGATTGAGTTCACCTCTCCTTTTTCCACAATTCCGGTATACACCACGCTAAACATGCCCCAGCCGCTTCTTCCAACGTTGCTTATGCTCTAAACAGCAGTAAACACAAAGGCAACACAAACAATCAGAGCAGCCTATCCGTGGGCATTTCTCTATGAACAAATCAAATGGCCCGTTTCCTCAACCAATTAGAGCACACCTTCCTTATTTATAGGAAGTAATGTGCACTTCCACCAGACGACCGTCGCCTCCGCTACTCCAGAACACATGTCTGACGACCGGCTCAGGTAAGCTTCGTGTGCACTCAGCCACGTCCCTTGCTGACTCTAGCTGCTTCTCTATTTGCTTCACGCCATGACTGCCAACATAAAGATAGCCGCTCGCGCACGCGGCTCGCAAATGACACTCTACGTGTCTGACCACGCGCATTATGCCTTATTAACTCTTGCCTCACAATAGATCCACCCCATCGGGCGCCGCTCCACACTACCACAGCCCACCTTCTTGGGAGTAGGCACCAGCCCACATAACACGCTGCTACCAGCATTACGCTGACATATCCACCCTCACCCCGCCAACTTTAAACACCAGGCACTTCCCAAAACGGCGACGCTGTGCACACATGCCAGCCATTACATTGCAACCAGGCATCAGCCCACATATGGAACACATGCATCTCCAACAGGGTTATCTGAACCTACAAGCGTGCACCCATGATATTGAGCAGGGACATGCTCATCTGTTCTTCTTAGCTCATAATTCAGGCACACTTGCCACAAACGAGGCCTAAGTCACCAATTGCCTAAACCTTAATCACCCTTTGCACCAGTCATGCCAGACCCAGTTAAATACAGGCCAACAAGCAACACCTATTATCACGGCTACCAGCATTTCAGTAACCAATAAGAGTGCACTCATGATACTGTACATGCCGAAGGCACCAATTGCCCAATCCCAGTCACCCCTTTCATTAGTCATGCCCGACCCGGTTAATTACAGGCTAACCAGCAACACCTTATACCATGCCTACAAGCACTTGGTAGCCAGACCTCTTGGCAGAACAGACTAGCGCCTCACTGTTCCTATGACCACCACCAATCCTTTCCATGGTGCATCCCTTCCCTCGACCTCCTACATTTTCCCTTTCAGAAACGGCTATCCAGCCCACTGGCACCTTACTGGGTAGGACCAGTTCACCTTTCTTGAAGCTCATGAAAAAAACTCAATTGGGTAAGATTTTAGAATTTTCTTCTCTCAGGCGCAATTGCAAACTTCTGTAGCCCTCCCCTAACTAACTAGCAACTCTTCCTTTTCACCTCTTCCCCTTGGTACTTTGTCTCCTATTCTACTATAAATCATATTGCTAATTGACTTTTTGTTCTGTAACCAAATGACATGCTATGTTGTCTAAATACTACACTGTGTCACTGTCACTACCATCACCAAACATGGTAAATCACCTCTCCTGGGTGTCACAACATGCTTTGTTTGAAATTTGGATTGGTTTTACTCCAACTGGTTTTGTTTTTGTTTTACTCCTTTCAGTGTATACAAAAATGTATGGAAAATGATATTATCAAATTGTTCTTGAATATCACCACACTGGGTACACCGTATCACTACCACACCAACTCACAAAATCACTGCCTTGAAAAAGACTAAGGTTGAAACGCGCGTCGGCTGTGTAAAGTGTCAGTATGTTAAAACTGGAACCTCTAGCTCCAATATTGTATTTCATTATTGCTGAATAACTAAAGAAATAAAACTAACCACTTGTCTAACACTAAACAAACCTGACTCATCCATTACCTGACAAAGCTGCCATACTATCAAATACCGGACCATCGAATCGCACCAGCACCTACAGGTCCACAGTTTGTCAAACCCCACAACTTGTCTTCACAACCAGGAACCCTGGAGTTGGTTCCTTGACAAACCAGGACTCAGGCTGCAGGTTTGACAAAGGAAATAAACTAACCAGAAGTGCGCAGGAGTGAGGGAGTTCCGCCTTTCAGAAACTCCACCCATGCTCAAACTGCATTGTCTATATAGACTGCTACGAACACATCTAGGAATTCGCCCAAGACTTCATAGATGAAATACTGAAACGCTGCTTGAGCATTGCACAAACCGAACGGCATAACCTGGTACTCAAATAACCTATAGCTGTTTCTAAATGCTGTCTTCCATTCATCTCCATCCCAAACTCGAGTAAGATTATATGCCCCCCGGCAATCCTAATTTAGAAAACCATGATGCTCCCTGGACTGGGCAAGCATAACTGAAATCAATGGCAGAGGATATTTATTTATTTGCATTTATATAAGCGCTCGCACAGAGCGGGGCCATCGAGGCGCTGTTACATGAATATGTCTTATTTGCAGAATCACAGTGGACGATAGGTTACATTAGCTTGCATACATGTGGTAACACATTTTTTGTAAATAGCCAAGTTACAGTATCCTTTCGGATTTAAAAGGTGGTTAGCTCTTTACAGTGTGGATAAGAGTGCGTATCAGGCAGCAGGTAACAAAGGCAGCAGAATACATTGGTAATGCGCAGAATACAGCATCATACGAAATATGCTATTTAGTTAAATCGTCTGGTTTTGACGGCCTTGCAGAAGGCCAGGTGAGAGGGTTCATTCTGAAAGATTGAGGCAGCATGGAGGCAAAGAAGGGGAAACTTGAGCCCCCTCCTCTCGCCCTTTTAATTCTGGGCATTGGCAATAGGTTGGTGTAAGGCGTTCTAATGGGTCTCGCTGCCAGAGGTAGGAGGAGTCTCTCAGAGAGGCAGGCTGGAGCGGTGCAATGGATGCATTTGTGCGTGATAGCCAGGGTCTTGAACTGAATGCGCTGTCAAACAGGCAGCCAGTGAGCATTTTTTCTAGCTGTCGATCGCCCAGTGCAGCGCATAGGGCATTATTCTGGATGGTCTGTAGTTTGTCCAGTTTTTTTGAAGAGGTCTCTGCAAAGAGTGCATTACAGTAGTCTAGCCTCGAGCCTATGATGGCTCGCGCGATTGAAAGGCAGTTGGTGCTGGATAGGAACGGCCTGGTGGCAGTGATACGTTTGGAGTAGTAAGCTGAAGAGGTTGCATAGCGCTTACTTGTCTGGACATGGTGAGGTTCTTGTTTAGGTAGACTCCTAGAGTTTTGACTGACTGTGGGACAGGGATAGTGATGTTGTCAATGGTGAAGGCTTGGTATTTGTCAAGGATGATGCGTGCATCTGTGGGGGATAGCATAAGTAGTTCTATCTAGTTCCCATTCAGACATAGCCAGTTCTCAGCCATCCAGGTGTGGATGGTGACGTAAATGTCATTAAGAGTGTTGGAGTCATTGTCATAGTTGCCTGAGAGAGGGATGAGGACTTGAGTGTCGTCGGCATAATTGGTGTACATGATGCTGAGCGTATCAAGTAGGTTGAAGAGGGAGATCGTAAAGATGTTGTATAATGTAGGTGCTAAGAGACTTGCGGTACACCAAAAAGGATGGTATCTGGTGTAGCAGCTGCAAGGTCTGAGAAGACATGCACATCTCTACTTTCGAGGAAGGAGGCGATCCATGTGATTGCGTTAGGGCAGATGAGGAGAGATGTTGGCATAGCCGATTGTGGTCCACAAGATCAAAGGCTGCCGATAAATCTGAGAAGGAGGAAGGCAGGTTTACCAGAGTCCCTGATGTTGTCGATTTTGGTTTTTCCGGTCGAGTAGGGCCGTCTCAGTGCCGTGACCATGGTGGAAACCTGATTGCCGAGTGCTTAGGATTTTATTGGCTTCAAGGAATTCTTGGACTTGCAGGTAGGCTGCTTTGTCCAGAATCTTGAGCAGGAAGGGTACAGTGGTTATGGGTCTGTAGTTGTTGGGATTGGAAGGATCAAGTGAGTGTTTTTTCAGAAGTGGACAGACCCATGCTTCTTTTAGGCTTGGCGGAACTGATCCTGATCCAAAAGAGGTGTTGATAAAAGCTGTGATGAAGGGTGTGAGCAGGTTAGCGCATTCCTTGAGGAGGGGCGCCGGGCAGATGTCCCCTTTTGTAGGTGGAGGGTTTTATGTTCTTGAGGATGTTCCTGACTTCCGCCTCATTGACGTCTCTGAATGAGAAGAGAATGGTGTCAGGAGTCAGCTGTTGAGCTTTGTGTGGTTGGGATGTGTTGGCGAGGAGAGGGTTGAGTTGATTGGCTCTGATTTTTGTTCTGCAAGGTGTCGAGTTTGTGGAACATGGCTGCATGTATGTCAGCGCACCAAGCTTGATTCTTTTGTATGGAAGGAGGAGAGGCGGCGGAAGATTTCTTTGGATTTGGATTTAGCATTGTCCTATTCTGTTACTGAAGGAGTTGGCTTTGGCAGTGATGTCTTTTTTTATATTCATTAGTTTGTTGAATTCCAGTCTGTCAGATACGAGTTGGCTGGCTTGCCGTTTGGCTGGGGCTGCGTGCTTTTTGGTTTGAAGGGCTAGGAGTTCAGGGGTGAACAATTGTTTGTCTAGTGTGTTTGGCTTTGCAGACTTGTAGAGGGGCAATGGCATTGATGGCTTCCGTTAGGATGGTGTTGAGAGATAGGGCCAGGGCCTCCGGGTTATTAAAGAGTGACGCCTGACGCTCTGGGACCATGAGGTATGGTGCTAGCCTTTCTCTCGTGAGGAGTAGTGCGCTTCTAGTTGAAGCAGTAGAGAGCAGTGAAGTGGTGGCTTTAGTGGCCTTGGGCGTGGATAGTGTGAAGAGGATGAGTGATCTTGTTGAGGGCTCTAATCCATGCAAGTCTCCAAAATTCCATCTTTTTTAAGGACCAAAAACAAAGGTGAGGCGGCTAACGACTGGCGTGTTGGATGAAACATTTATGCAGGTTTTCCTCCAAATACTGCTTTAGAAAATTATTTTCATTCCCTGTCAATGCATATTTTCGACTACATTATACTTACAATCCTATTTCTGGATCTTTCTTCAGTCCTCTCGATGTGGAGGAAGTTCATCCTCCGCTTTCTCTTGAAACCCATCCAGGTTGTCCAAATATCATGATGGTAACTCCACCAATTATGTGTGATCCTCCTACACCTGCAGCCACACAACCTTCTGCTGTACTTTCCTCAAACTCAGTTCTTCCCTTTTCTTGTTCCATGAAGCAGACCTTCCTGCAAAAAAGTAATTGAAGTTCGCCTTCCCCAATGGATGGGATAATGCAATGTAAAACCAGGGTATTCCCAAAATCACTCATACCGGTGGAGCATATATTTATTCAGAAAATGTTACTTCCACATTACCTCCTTGAATCTCCATAACTATTGGTACTGCTTCGTGGGTAATGGGACCTGATGATAACTGAGTTCCATCTACTGCCCTCAGTTGTTCAACCCTTCCTTTGTGAATTACAGGAGTACCTGCCGATTTAGCCACTTCCCAGTCCAAAAATGTCCTGTTGTCTAGCGGCCAACAACACAGGTTCCTGACCCTTTTTCGCCTTCACAACAAACAATGATATGTTAATTGTCAAATAAGTTATTGCTGCTTGTAACGTATTGGCGACTAGTTGAACCTTGTTACGGGTTGGGAATTTCTTGGGACAGCGAGGGCAGTTATAAATAAAATGACCATCCTTATTACAATATAAGCAAAGATTGAATCGTCTCCTTTTCTCCTTCTCCTCCCTAGACAATGGACTATGGTCCTGTGTTGAGCTTAACTTAGCTATTGTTTCTTGGGTCCTAAAATTCTAATCTGGAACGATCGATCCTGGACCAAACACTAGTCTCTGATCCTGCTGGAAGTCGCTCAACCCTTTTCTCCCCTAATTTGAAGTCTATTACCAGCTGAATCAACTCCTCTCGAAGGTCGGCATGGTCGGACTGGGACAAGAAATCTGCCCGGTCACCCCTAAAAAAAAAAAAGTGGTCCACCCCTCGCCTCACCACCCTTGACCTCTGATATCACCGGAAAAGAAGTCATTTGACCCCTGGACATCCCGGGATGTGATGAAACACGACCTTTCACCCCTTGACAAAACAGAAAGTGGCATCAAATAGCAAGGTTCCTAAGTACACTAAATTACTGTGAATCCAAGCAGACGTCCAAGGCCAAATGATAATGTTGTTGTATAGCACTTACGCTTAAGCTCTTTTTTACAGAGCAAATATGCATACAATATCGCCCAACCTGTGTTGGTACTCATCTATCGACCTAAGAAGGATGAAAGACTTTTTAAAAAAAGTTTTCCACTTTTTTTTTTCTCTTCTCCAAACCGGCCCAGGCATGCCCAGGAACCACTCCCCAGACACGATTTGGGCCCGGCCACGGGGCGAAAGGCAGAGGGGCCAGTCCGACCCTGAAGGTCGGTCAGCAACCACTGCCAGGCCATCCTTTAACTCTTCTCTAAAACCCTGAGAAAATGAAGCTCCTTTCTCTTCTGGCCACCCTGCTTCGAACACAGACGACTGTGCTATGTATGCGATCAACTCTCAACCTCCTTGTTTTAGTTCTAACAATTCTCCATCTACTGCTTGAGACAATTTCTGGTGAGCAAACCTCTTTTGAATCTGTTTTGAACTGAGCAAAATCCTTAAATAATGGACTTCCCTTTGACACTAACAGAATGGACCAGATTGCAGCATCCCCAGTTAAATAAGATAAAATGAAGGTCACCCTTTGATGCCTCCATTGAGAAATTGCAGTGCATCTGGGTAACACAAACCTTGAATTTCTTACGGTCGTCCCCAAATCCCTCTGGAGGTGCTGGAATTGCTAAGTGTCATGACCCTGAACATCCCTTAGATGTGGGTTCAGTCTCTTTGATGTCTTTAATGCCGTGGTTCCAGTGCTGGAAAGGATTCCGGCAGTTCAGATAACCAATCCCTGTCAATCGGATGTGAGGTTTTCTCTGACTGCATTTTACAAACATCTTAAACTGAGGGCATTCACCCGACTACTTAACTCTTGATTTTCCCTCTGACTCTCCCTTATTTCTCTTAACACATTTTTTTTATTTGTTTTAAATGTTTTGTATTGGTTAAAAATGTTTTCAACCTTAACAATATATACCATAATAAAAAGAAAAGGTGCACACTCACATTTTACAAATCATTAACACCATCAAATAGATAAAACCTACTTACTTTAAAATGCTATTCGCATCCCCTGTAAATTACACAAGAATTCATATGACTCATTTTTCACATCTTAAAGAAACCCACCCTAAAATTGTACACTAATAAAAAAGACTGACCATTTCCTTATTCATTTAACTTTAGGCCATTCAAAAAATTCACCACAGCAATGACGGTTGATACCCGAATGCCAAGTACACATGTTTTCAAAATGCTTCACAATCTACGCTGATAAGAGGCATCCAAGAACTTTTTGAAATGCAGATATCTGTGTACGTAAACACGGTCGATACAGACTTAGACTGTGCCACCTCCTTTGTTACTTGGAAGAAATGGTCATTCTCACTTTGATGTTGTCGAAGCATATTTATTATGGTTTGCTCCCATTGCCCATAAATTGTAGTTGACACGTGTGTCAGCCCCTCAGGGGCCTTTTTCAAAACAAAAACTTATTTGAGGGCAAATTACTTGCTAAATCATACAATCTATCTGTGTAATCCACAAATGACGCAACCAAAATAACACACATAACATGAATACATATATATTGCAGAAAAAGGAGGAAAGGGCGAATCGCACTCCCGCGGGCACAAAAACAAGTGCCAGGTTCAGTAAGCAGTCGGGGGGGGGGGGGGGGGGGGAAACACAACAGACACAGTATAAGAATTACTGATGTCTTTAATGTTTAGTCAAGATTAAAAAAACAAATGCATCGTGCAGAGAACAAATGCACGACACAGGGCAGCACATAGAAGACAAAACAACAGGACGCCTAGGTGGAGCAGCCTGCAAACAACGCGTTTCGCGCTATACTAAGCGCTTGATCACGATATGTTTATATATATATTTCTGAGGCTTGTGGAATCTGCTTAGATCACATGCTGTGCATAGGCCGACATCTAGTGGAAGCTGCGGAGTATTACAGTTTGTTTTTCGAAACTCGAAAATGGGCGTCGACACAGGCGTGCCAGTAATACTATCCCTAGTGTGACGTCCACTGTACCCAAGATCCCTCACGCGTCTAGGATCCTCAGATTGTTTTTTCCCGCCATACTGGTCGGAAGCATCTTGCGGAGTCCCCTGGCCTTAGCCATATTTTTGCTAATAATTGAAATTTATAATTCTTTATTGACATCCTTCCCCACACCAACGTCGACCCTCGACGACGGCTGGAGAAGACATCGACCGTCGGCTGCTGCACGACGGATCTGGGCCTCGGAAGGCCGCTGGCCTCGGCCCGGGCCTAGTAGGCCGCTGGCCTCGGCCCGGGCCTAGTAGGCCGCTGGCCTCGGCCCTGCAAGTAGGGAGAGTGGGGGGTGGTACATACTCTTCACTCTTGTACATACACTTATATATTTCCTACACTTATCAGCCCGCTGCCTCAAGGTGCGTATGGAGGGTACCCCTTTCCAATTCTGCCCCAAGTGCAACCGCAAATACCCTTGGGTCGACAGGCACGCCACGTGCAACCTCTGCTTGCCGAGGGACCACCCCGAAGCGAACTGCAGAGCGTGTAGTAGGTTTAAACCTAAGACACTTAAGGACCGTTCGACAAAGCGTTGGGCCCACCACGCCAGGCAGGCGGCCATGGCAGCGGAGGGCGCCTTCAGCGATGGCAGCGACGCCGTATTTTCGGACGGCGAGGGCATTACGGCGTCGAAAGACAGCCGAGCGCAGGTCCCCGACCATGGAAGGTCGTCCGGCAGGGCGGCTATGGGGAAGACCCCCGGCGACGCAAGCGCTACACACCCTACACACACTAAGCACACTAAGTCCAACCGAACCTCGACGACGTCGACTTCTCGGAAAGAGGCACAGATAGAACGGTCCGACTCGGTGTCCTCTGGGCGCTCTCGATCGAGATCGCCTCATGATGCAAGGCAATTATCCACTCTTGCCAAGAGTGCCTCGCTCCCTAGACTAATGGAAGTTCGATCGTCGGAGGACGAAGACGACTTCCACCCCCAGGCCGCGCTCCAAGAGACGGAGCCCGCAGTTAACACCAGCGAGGCCCCACGCTCGAAAGACACAGATACCTCTCCCGATCCTCGACGCCAGGCGTCGAAAGTCCCCGGGGCCTCCAAGGGACAGGGAAAACATTTTTCCACGCACGGGGAGGGGGGGAAACAGCGGAAAGCACATTCTTCCACTCCTGTAAAACCATCCTTCCCCCCCTAAGCAGACAAAGAAATACAAGTCTACTGAGAGATCAACTTCCAGCAAGGGTACCCTTGATAAGTCCCCTAAATTGCCTACTAAAGTCATCCCCTGCTCCAAAGAATGGTCCAGCGAAGACATAGACAGGGTCATGTCAAGGATGTCTTCCTTGGCTGATTTTTACGACAAGAATCCAGAGCATTTCCTCTCGTATGACCCTCAGGGGGCCACACCCTCAGGTTCCACTGATCCCATCCCCCTAAGTAAAAGGGCCCGGTTCGAAGGACCTGAACCCTTCGAGGTACAGCCTTACTCTACTCCATACTCTACTCCACACCCCAGGTACCAAGGAGAGCCTTTCCCTGAGGAAGACCAGGAGTTTGGAATTATGGAGGAACAAACCGGGACGGAATACTATGCGGATGATGAGGACCAGGGGGAGGGAGAAGATGAGCAGGAAATTTACAGAGTAGATTCCCCGGTAGAGAACGAAGCCCCAGTTACCGACTCGCCAGTCGATAACCAGCCCCTCCTTAATGAGGTTCTCGCTCGCGCGGCAGAACATTTTCACATCGACACCCACGGTGTACAGGAGGAAAGGGACTTCGCAGAAGAGTTGGTGGGAGAGAGGAGGCCGGTCGCTCAGACCATCCCTATCCTTAAATCTATCCAACGAAGAATAGACCCGTCCCTGGTGAACCCAAACCTCACCAGAGCAGTCAACCCCAGGGTCGAAAAACTTTTCCGGGCAGCCCAGTCTGACCCTCTCTAGACATCTTAAACCAGACTCCCTAGTTGTTACCAACACTCGGAAGAGGGCTGGAACACCCTTATCTTCGTCAGAAGCTCCTCCCGACAAGGAGAGCAAGAAACTTTACGGGTTTGGCAGGAAGGTAGCCTCAACGTCCGCCTACCAAGCAAGGATTGCTAACTCCACCACCCTGTTGGCCAGCTACAACTGCCATCAATGGGAAGAGGTCGCGGCACTCATAGCCTCTGCTCCGGAACCGTTAAAGGGCCAATTGGCTCGGATCTCGGCAGAAGGGAGAGCCGTGTCTGGTTGCATATTGAAAGCAACTTTCGACGCCGCGGACAACGCAGGGAGATTGATAGCAGAAGGTACTGTTATCAAGAGACATGCGTGGTTACGGCAGTCGGGGTTCAAAACAGAAACTCAGGCTTCATTAATAGACAAGCCGGTGGAACCCGATCTATTGTTTGGGAAAGCGGTCGAAGACGCACTGAAAAACGCCAAGGACGAATACGAAACACTTAAATCCCTTGGCCAACTAACCAACAAACCCCCTAACCAGAGGGGTAACAGTAATTTTCGTCGCCCACGCGGCCAAAATTCACAAAGAGGCAACTATGCCCAGGGACAGGGTACACAGTGGAACAACAGCCAGCAGTCTACCCAAAGTTACGGCAGGGGTAACAAAAGAGGTTGTGGGAGAGGCAGAGGCAGCCCCAACAAGGGAGGTGGCACGCCTCCACCAAAGCAGTGACGCTCAGTTCAGGGTCCCTTCTTACGCAACCCCAGTAGGGGGACGCATTTCCAACTTCACCCAGGCTTGGGAAGGGATCACCTCAGACAGATGGGTGCTGTCAACAGTGTCCACAGGATATTGTATAGATTTACTGCAGCGTCCCCGGAACCATCCTCCACGACAAAAAGTACACTCCCTAGAACATCAGAAAATCCTTCTCGAGGAGATCGCCATTCTGCTAGAAAAGGACGCGATAGAACTCGTCCCAGGACACCAGGTAAACAAGGGTATCTATTCAACTTACTTCCTTGTGCCAAAGAAAGATTTGACAATGCGCCCAGTATTGGACCTACGGCCTGCCAACAAGTATGTCAAGCCCCAAAAATTCCGTATGACCACGCTACAAGAGGTAATCCCCCTCCTAAAAAAGGGGGATTACATGGCAACCTTGGATATGAAAGATGCTTATTTTCATATTTCCATGCTCCCGGCGCACAGAAAGTACCTGCGCTTCAAGGTGGACAGTCGCCACTACCAATTCAAGGTACTGCCCTTCGGGATAGCTTCAGCACCAAGGGTATTTACCAAGGTACTGGCGGTGGCAGCGGCACACCTACGCAGGGAGGCAATCCCAGTGTACCCTTATCTGGACGACTGGCTCATAAGGGGGGAAACCCCAGGAATTTGCAGGACAAACATTCCAAGGACTATCGACCTCCTCCACGAATTAGGCTTCTCTATCAACGAAAAGAAGTCAAGCCTGGTGCCAAGCACCTCAAAACAGTTCCTAGGAGCAATCCTAGATACTCAGGAAGGGTTGACCTTCCCTTCGGAAGAGAGAATTCGGAATATACTACTGCAAATTCCACATTATCAGTCCGGTCAACAAATAACGGTACGCAAAGCAATGCGGTTACTGGGCATGATGGCGTCATGCATTTACCTGGTCCCCCACGCGCGTCTGCGCATGCGTCCCATGCAGGAATGGTTGGCGAAACAGTGGTCTCAGGCAAGTGGTCAGTGGGACGATCTAGTGGTCGTTTCGCCAACACTTGTACAGAGCCTACACTGGTGGACAAGAGAGAATCTCGCAAGGGGAAAACCCTTTTACGATCCCGAAATACAGACAGTGGTGACTACAGATGCATGCCTGACTGGGTGGGGAGCTCACCATCTCCATCACACAGCTCAGGGTCTCTGGTCTCACTCAGTAGCCAAGAACCACATCAACCTCCTAGAGCTTCTGGCAGTATTCCGAGCGCTTCGAGCGTTCGAGCCCCATCTACTAAACCTGTCGGTGCAGATCCGGACGGACAGCACGACAGCCATGTTCTATCTGAACAAGCAAGGAGGGACTCGTTCGCCAAATCTGTCCAAGCTTGCCCAGAAAATCTGGATATGGGCACTCAGACGGAACATCTTCCTGTCATCGCAACATGTTCCAGGGGAGCTCAATTCCCTAGCGGATGCTCTAAGCAGAGACTCCCTCCCAGAAGAACACGAAACAAACAATGCCCAGGATTTGCATCCAGGTTCCCCCAGCCAGACTCCCAAGGGAACGCCCTGTGGATGAACTGGTCAGGGATGTTTGCGTACGCTTTTCCACCAACTCCTCATCAGGAAGGTGGTGTACAAGATGAACAAGGAATCGATGACGCTCATCCTAGTTGCTCCCATGTGGGCGAGACAACCATGGTTTCCACACCTACGCAGGATGGCGGTGTGCGAGCCCATCAAACTTCCAGCCTGGTACAACCTACTGTCCCAGCAACAAGGTCAAACAGTGCACCAGCAACCCAACTCAATGAACCTGGCAGCATGGCTCCTGAGGTCATAGAGTTTGGACATCTCAATTTACCACATAGGTGTATGGACATCCTAAAAGAATCCAGGAAACCAAACACAAGGCACTGTTACTTTGACAAGTGGAAGAGATTCGTTATTTGGTGCCAGAATAAACAAATCAACCCCGTTGATTGCACTCCTTCCAACGTCGTGACATACATGCTCCACCTGCTCGATGCAGGATTGGTTTTTAACTCTCTGAAAGTACACCTGGCAGCCCTCTCGGCTTACACCACATCCCATAACAAGGTGTCGTGGTAGAAAGTACCAGTAGTTAAAGCCTTCATGGAAGGAGTAAAGAGACTTCATCCTCCTATTTCAAACCCACCGCCAGGATGGGACCTTAATGTGGTGCTAGCTAAGCTCATGGGCCCCCCTTTCGAACCCATGCATAAAAGTAGTCTCAAACACCTGACTTATAAAACGGCCTTCTTAGTAGCCATTACCTCTATAAGAAGGGTCAATGAAATTCAGGCTCTGTCAGTGCAGGATCCGTTCTTTACTATCCACAAAGACAAACTGGTTTTACGCACACACCCTAGGTTCTCACCTAAATTTATATCAAAGTTCCTTGTAAACCAGTCCATCGAGCTTCCGGCTTTCTTCCAGAACCCGCAAAGCTCGGCTGAGGTGAAACTACACACCCTAGATGTGCGTAGGGCGGTCCTCTACTATGTAAATAAAACCAGACCGCTAAGGAAAACAGATCAACTGTTTGTCTCCGTAGCTACAGGCAGAGAGGGAGATTGCGTCTCTAAAGGCGCTATCTCGAAGTGGATTATCAACTGTATACAGCTGTGTTACTCTCTTTCTGAAAGAACTCTGCCTTTTACGCCAAGGGCCCACTCTACTAGAGGCATTGGGGCCACTCTGGCTTTCATTGCAAATGTTCCCCTCGACACCATTTGCAAAGCAGCTACTTGGAGCTCTATTCACACTTTTACTCGGCATTACTGCATTGACACTCATTCCAAGACAGATACACAAGTGGGACAAGTGGTTCTAAGACACCTGTTTGCTCATGACCCTTCTCACATCCCACCTCCTTCTTCTGGTACTGCTCGCTAATCTATGCACAGCATGTGATCTAAGCAGATTCCACAAGCCTCAGAAGGGATACATTACTCACCGTAATCGTATTTCTGATGCTTGTATCTGCTTAGATTCACATGCGACCCACCCTTCCTCCCCTCCGAGAGAAGGCGCATGATTGCTGGTAGTCTTACCTTTCTGTCTATCTGCTTGGATTATCTGTACTCGCGCTACTCCTCATGCTTCCTCATGTCAGAAAAAATACTATCTGAGGATCCTAGACGCGTGAGGGATCTTGGGTACAGTGGACGTCACACTAGGGATAGTATTACTGGCACGCCTGTGTCGACGCCCATTTTCGAAAAACAAACTGTAATACTCCGCAGCTTCCACTAGATGTCGGCCTATGCACAGCATGTGAATCTAAGCAGATACAAGCATCAGAAATACGATTACGGTGAGTAATGTATCCCATATATATATAAATATATATATATATAATTATTTTTTTTTTAAATCATTACTGCAGGCATAGCTCTGGGCAATCATGCAGACTATCGTTTTTTAACCTGCCATCACAGAAAGAACAGCCAATTGGCAAATTCAATATGTTTTGTTCCTACTCTATAGCACGGCAGACTGAAGAACGATGGTCTAACTATAGTTATCTTGACATCTCATTTGATGTCCGATGTGACCTTTAATTTAACAATATATTCACTGAGTCATAAAATCATGCTTACTATAAACTAGAAAGCAGCACCTCGTTGATCACATTGCAAATGCAACTTGTCATCAATCATCAGAGAACTATCAAAATAAGTCACACTCAAGGAGGAAGGAAGCTCTAGTCACTGATGCTTGGTGTCAGAAGAACCTAAGGGGTTCAGGATTGCTGGAAGCTATGGTCCTGCTTGTAGGCTGAAAGTGCCTGGTTAATCATCAACAAAGAAGCATACATCTAGTAGACGTTTAAAGCATAACGGGGTGGGTAAGAATGATTCTGGGGAGGGACAGGGCCATATCAAGGTATATTTGTGGGTTCATGTGCGATTTATGTGCAGCCCTATGCATTACTCGGCTCAGCAGTGTGGGTGAATGTAGGCCCTCTTTCCCCAAAGGTATTGCCTGTCCTGTTTACTCAATATACACGGAATGGATTAGGGATGCCAAACCCCCTGGATGGTGATCTTGTGCAAAATCACGGCATTATGTGCAGTTCATCTGACATCTATGACTAACAGTATTTTATCCACATTCCCCAGCACACAGTGACAGACACACTTAGGATGTATGGCTAGAAACTGGAAATTGTGCAACATTTCTTTTCTATGAGGGAAAAGTGAGGTTCATTGCTGAAGGGGGCGGGGGGAAAATAATCTGAGGCACCCGTGGTGAATACATTATAATGGGTGGACAGAGAAATGCATACAGTGGTGGTATAGCCACCGATTATTTAAGACTCTTTAATCTGCAGCTATATGACCACCCTATCCCTGCTGGATGTCCATCTCGTTTCTTGAATCAAGACAGTCCGCCAGACAGCATGGATGTGAAACACTACATGCCCAATTGCCCATGGCCCGGGAAATGCCATAGCTAAGGTGTTAAGGCAATGAGGTGATAACACAGGAGGAAAGTGACAGCCGTAGGGATCCAGCAACCACAGCTTGAAGTTGTAAGGTGAGCACTCAAAGCACACGTTTAAAACCCCACAACGGATGTAAGGAATATATTGCTGTGTTCTAAAACTGCTGCTGGCACTGACAGTGTCACTGCAAATAATGGGGGCAGCTGCTGTAGAGTAACCCCATTGAGAGTGACTCATGGCCCCCTTCCACCTGAAGGGTTTAAAGACCCTGGTGCCATCTGGCATGCACTGCAGTGCAGACAGGCACAGAACCCGTCTGACCGCCTCAAGGAGGGAGAAGAGACGTGTCATTTGCTAACTAAAATGATGGGATGGAGAGCCACTTGCCCCAGTCACCCCTCTCTCCCGTCATTTTAATTAAAAAATGACTGCTTCCCCCACCACTGGGGGCAATAAAGGCACATGAACATGTAAATTCCTATAGCATCATGTTAAGCCAAAATATCATCATTGTGGCTTTAATTTTTAGATCCCGAATGGAAGTACCAGAATGCAAAATAATGTAGACCTGAAAAATCTATTTAAGCCCAGTGTACGTTTAGTGATTTTAAGACCTGTAATAAAAGAAGTTGTGTAATAAACAAACATAGATATGCAGATTCTTTGCAACAAACCTCCGGCTCATTGGTGCAAGTCTAATATCATATGAGGTAGGTTTTTAATTATATAAACCTTTGACAAACCCACACGTAGCTCGCTCACAAAGAACCTTTGTTGGACAGACTAATTTGGATCAGGCATCAGTGTAAACCTAAATGGAATTGACCCAATCCACTATAAATGCTATATAAACCTACCACGCACGCAATTCGTCTGCAAAGGATTATTATTAGAGAATAGACTCTGAGTCAGACTGAATGGAACTTAAATTGAATCAAACCAATAACCACATCAAATATCTAATGGTCCATCCCATCTATGTTCCCTGCTGTTGTCCAGTTATCTTGCTCTTGAATGATGTCCATCGTATTCATTCTCCCCGCTATAAGTGCCCTTGTTCATCTACTCCCCTCTCCTCCCCACTAAACACAAAACTCTCCCTGTTGCGCAGCAACCTCATGGCTAACAAGTGTCCCAGCTGCGCGAATGGAGAGAGGGCCATCCCCAGCCCCCAAAAAGCGTGTAGCCTGAGATTACAGTGCAGTATGATGTACTTTGTACGAGGCTGTTTAAGAAGGAAAGGACATGAAATGAACAGAAGATGTTGCGTACCCCTTAAACTTTGCTCCCACTGGTAGAGCCTACTAGCGGTTGGCAATGGGCCCAATCACGGAGTGCGGTTGGGGAAGCAGGCCGGTGGATTGAAGGGACTGGGAAGGAGCTGGGGGTTGGGGTGGGAGTGAAGTCTGCAAGTGCTAAAAGCACTTTTTGCAACAAAAAATGCATAGATTTTGTAGCAAAACGGACCGGTCGGGCTGGGGCGTATGGGCAGTGATGCACCAAACTTGCCTTCAAGCCACGATGTTAAATCATGGAGGTTGGTAAGCCTGTAAGGGTCTTGGACCCTCGCAGAGGTTAACATAGGGCAATGGGGCCCAATCACGGAGCAGGGTTGGGGAAGGAGGCGGGCGGATTTCAGGGACTGGGAAGGAGCTGCGGGTTAGGGTCTGAGGGGAGTCTGAGAGCGATAGAAGCGCTTTTGCAACCCCCCCCCCCACCCCTCCCCCATTTATACGTTTAGCCAAACTGACTTGTCTGGCATATGGACAGTGCTGCACCGTACATACCTTACTGACTGCAACTTTATTTTTTTGCATCTCAAGATGGTCTTTAAATGGGTGCTTTGTGTTGCTCACTTGAACTATCGCAGATTTGCAAGGTTCTTTGCAAGCTCTTTCAGTTGGAAAGTGGAAAGTTTCTGGAAACATTCATGCATATGAAAGGCTGTGACTGCCACTGATGAGAAATGTATTTGCAATTGAAACTTGAGCACCTTAACGACCTGCAGCATAGCCACAAATGCTCTGTATATGTCTATGCCAGGCTGTGACTTGGAAAACTGGCAGTGCAATCGCAAAAGTAAAATACTCCCAATGTGCTTGATTCTATATTTGGCACCGGAGAAGGAGGAAGCATCAAGAACCCCTTTCTTGAGTCTTTTTACTACAGCACGGGCGTACCATAAATCGCACTTTTGCGTCAGTTGGGGACAAAATAAATACCTTTTCTTTTTGTGCTGTGGGCACCAACACCCTCCTGTCGCAGTGCAGGACTTGGCTGTGATTGTTTAATTCAATTAGGGGTTTTATGGAGCCCGAAAGGAGCGCTGCTCCGCTTCCACTGTCTGACTTACTCAGTCACATGTGCGTTGGGAATGTTCCAAGCAGACTGGGGCCGGGCGAACTCCACCTCCAGTCCCAGGCACACTGAACAGAGGCCAGCCAGCCCAGCGCCTCACAGCCCTGCTTGCATTCATTGTAAAGTGCACTACAAAAACTTCATTTATATTGGTATACCATTACAAACAAGGTAACGGTTATTTAATGATAATGAAATAGTTCAGTGTTTATACTGGCATACCGTTACAACCCTATTGCTAAATCTACATTCTGCCACTGTCTCCTGCACCAGATTACGTCTGAATCGAATCTCACCCGCATGGTTCACGTTCCATCGAAACCGAAGAAAATCCCTCCCAATCCTGAAGGAACGTTGGACAATTGTTTCTGGGTCAATTTCCGCTCAGGTAGAACATTGAATCTGCCTTTCTTTCTGTCAGGAGCAGGCTTGAGAAATTCCAGAGAAGCTGACAATGGCCCCACAGACCCGCATGGATGTCCAGTGTGTTAACAGACTTGTTCTAAGTGTTACACTCTCAACACTGCTGGAAGGGAAAGGGGAATTGGACAAAATAACAAACTCAGACACTCCTCAAGGGATGAGATATCTGCAAATACAAAGAGAAGAATACACCATTATTTTATTAATCCTGGGGAAAAACTACTTTCAATTGTTTCAAAAACATGGAACTGCCTTTACCTGAATTGCTTTTGCAGAGAGCTGAGAGTTATATTAATAGTACTCCCTCGTTTCTTCTTGATAGTGTTCCTATTAATTAGTGTCTTCTAATAATTTTAATATTTCTTAGTTCTACTACCTGAAATCTTAGTAGATGTTCTGTGGTTTCTTTTCTTTTTAAAACCGTTCACCTTATCTACTAACGCTATTCCTAAACTAACTCAATTTATGTACTCTATTCTTATTGATAACGTATTATGCACATGCTCTCTGCTTAATTCATCGTTCCTTTGTATTTGCTAAACAGCTTGCTGACGTCTGATATTCTTGAAAAGAATAGTCTTTTAAAAATCCACTGAGACACTACTCTCTAATGAACTGTATCACTACTTCTGATAGTGAGTTTTCATATCGCCACGTGTTGATGCTGCTCCCTGAAAGCATGCTGATAAAGAAGAGTTCTTGACTGCTTGCAACCATTAGGGCCGCAACGTAAAGGTTATGTTCCTCCTGACGCACATATGCAATTAGACTGACTGCGCACTTGGTTGTCGTACTGCTTGGGTCTCTTAATGAAAATGCAAGCGTTCATCTGACATGCATGCGCATACGTAGCTCCTTGTATTTAGCACTTTCCGCAGTCAAATCGCTTTCGATACATGGAACGCAAGCAGTACAACAATATTCTTCCAACAATTGCAATGGTCTTTAACCATTGTTCTATCTCTTCAGTTAGACTTTTCTATCTATCCTTCCTCAAAATAGTGCAGCTCTCCCACCAGTCAATCTGGAACCTGTCCCAAAATGTCAGTTTCTTCTACCCAAGCAATAACGTTGCAAAACAAAATTCTGACCTCAAATATTTTGAAGCTACAGACTGTAGGTTCATTTTCTGAAGATTCATAAACATAACTTGTCCCTTGGACAGCAATTGATGAAAGGCAGTTTAGAATCTCTTAGGCATTCCAAGGCACCTGCTCATAGTCCTTGAAACCTATCCGCTCTCTCCCTCCATCTTTAATTGGGAGCTACTCTGGGCCCCTGGAGAAAATCTAGTCAAGGGAAATATCATATGGCTTCTATTCTTCACGCACACAATTTCACACTAGTCCCAACTTCCATACTTTATTTTCATTTTGCACATCCTGTTAACAGACTAATTATATTGTGAAAATGTGATAAAGGGTGAACCTGACAATGAGCAAGAGAGCTCACCCCCTCAAATTCCCACCCCCCCTAATTAACAAAGCAAAATCATCACTTGCAGCAGGCCCTAATAGTTTACCTAAGTCCACCCTAAAGGGGAGCCAGAGTTGTGAGCTGGTATTCTATTCATGCTTTTCAAAAATATTATATTTACTCGTGACATACCCAAGTCCTAGAAAATGTCTTACCCGCGCGCTATATTTAAGAAGGGCGATAGATTGGACACATCAAACTATCGCCCTATCGTGTTATTGGAAATTGGACGCAAGTTTTGTCCCCCCATTTAAAAACAAAAAAGGATCACTTGGGCCATTGAAACTGGTAATGTTGACAAATGCCAATCTGGTCTTCGAAAAGGTTTTGGGGACATAGTTTAATGTTTTTTTACGTACATTTTATTCAAATGACTTGATGGAAAAGAAGTGCCTTGTATGCAGCATTTATTGACCTGACTGCAGCGTTTGACAGTCATTTGCGATTGGCTTTGAAGAAAGCTCTCCGACTAGTCTTTTCAATACCTTTATTAGAATGATAATATCCTTTTCCATTCAGATACCAAAATCTGAGTGAAACTAGCCTCACTTGTAACATTTAGGGGTCTGCGTCCAGGCAGTTTCCCTGCTCTGGCCCTTTTCAACGTGTGTGTATATATCTGATTTGGTTGAATCTCTTAGTAAGGCCCATGCCTTTCTGCTACGCCTGTGCATGGCTGCTCTTAACTATGCTGACGATTTGGTAATTTTGGACCAAACTGCAATTGGTCTGCAACGTTGCCTAGTTAAACTAACCAAATATGACCGAGAACAATTAAGAAATTACATCAGAAAATCAAAGGGGATGCGTTTATCTAATACTAAGAAAAAAAACACATTAATGTGGAAACTAAAAGGTGAACCAATGGGGGTGGTGAAACTGTTTATATATCGCAGATACAAGAATCCCCATATCCATTTGGCTGCATATGAGATGCACAATGTTTATTGCCCAGCTTAACAAAATAGAAATGAGACCTGGCTGCAAATCATCACTTAATAAAGGATAAGGTTGTACCAAGGTTGTACAATGTTTACTTTACGTTTTAGAGATTGTATATACTTTTGATGAACATGCGTGTGGTATAAGCTGTAAGCCCACATTTGGAGGACGACGTTGGTCCTGCCCCATTGTTTGCCGATTGTTTTAAATTGAGATGGGATTATTTTGTCAATTTTGATCAAATGGACATCTTAATTTTATAAGAAACTTATCCATCCGGCTGTTACTTCCTTTTTTGTAGATATGAACCATCTTCTGATTGCTGATAATTGCATAGAATTCAACAATTGGGCAGGTGCCGGGGATCAGGGGGAGACTGTGAAAGGCTTTTAAACAGCATATATCTGCCTAAAATAACACTTCTCGAGCATCCACTGGCAATAAAGAGGGTCATATGTCATGTGTTAAGTGTGTATTTGATAAAATACGTTTCTTCTCTGCTTAGTTTCTGTCCTTTTACTCTTTATTTGTTGATATGCTGAATTTTGGAACAGGTTGCTTTTTGAACTGTTTATACTGTCTAACGTATTGTAAGGTTTGCTTTAGAAACCAAATCCCAATAAAACAAGCTGATTAACTCTTGGCCTGTACAAGAATTCTGTGCTATGTGGAGGAATGTGTGGACAAGTGACTTTTTATGCCTGGCTAGAAACATTTAATTTTAAATGTGTACCCCTGATGAAAGTGCATTTGTAAATGTGTTCTCTTTTTCAGGGTTTGAGAAGTATTTTAAGAAAAAGTCGGAGAACTCTGATTTGCCAGGTGCTTCTCCCTTACCAAAAGGTAATAATTGTATAGTGCGCTTATCAAAATTACTCTAGTCATGCAGTCATTAGTTTCATTTTGTTAAAGGAACATTGCGACCCAAGGTTTTCCAGTGGCAGGCTGTACAACGTTTTAGATGCCACCCGTTCTGGTAGTGTATTGAACCACCAGACTGTTGTCCTACTGCCTCTGTTCAGAACTGCATCACCTCTACAAACACGTTACCAATTGCCTTACTCCTTTTCCTACTTTACCCACTTAGAATTGCAGTACAGAGTCTTGTAACACTTGTCTCTATTTACTAGCCCTTTGACAGTCTTTCCAAATGACCATTAGTATGAATGATACCTTCATTAAAAAGACCATTGCAAAGGCAATGCCGATCCACAGAATGTTATATTACTAAAGGTAAAGGAAACCTGAAAGCAATTGCCCTTCCTGCTTCTAAACCGCCATGCCATCCCTCAGGCTGGAAAAGGAAAAATGTTAGACCTTTTTCTTGCTGGATGGGATTATGACCTAGGACTGCGACTAGAAAGCTTGCATCTGCCTCTGGGGTGGGTAGTATTTAAGTGTGTTCTAAAGACGTTCTGTTAGGGATTAGTCTGCTAGGTGTTACACATCATGGTTTTAAAGGATGCTAAGATACCCACAATGTAGGAAAAGCCGTAGCAATCGGCTCAGTGTTGGACATTCTAAATTTAGTGTTTGTCATCAGTGTAATATATTAACTCCAGTGATTGTGAACTGGATATTTTTGCAAACAAACTAATGTATGAGGGCGGCGCTAGCTGAGATCAGAGGTGGACTCGGGCCACAGCTTCTTTCCAGGTACTCTTGTGGCACATAGCAACAGCATAAAATGAAAATGAAATGCAAAACCGACGTATGCAGGCTCTTTCAAAAGTGGGTTCTCTTTGGGTCAATTTTCTGAATGTCCCTGCCTTTGCTTCATACACTCATCGCCCCACCCAGACTGTGTTCCCAAAGGCAAGTCTTGAAAAGTACTACTAGCCTAACCAAGTTTTCACGTGGCTTGCATAAATGGCTACACATGCTCTTTCAGCATGATATGGTAGCACATGCCCTTATCTGAGGTCCGGGTGACCGGTGATGCAATCCAGACAAGCTGAATGTTGCCTTGCTCAAGATACCTTTCAGGCAGTCGCCACTGCATAGCCTGTGTCCTCCATAGCTCTGCCGAGCTGCACCTGAAGAAAAGGAAGGATTCCCTGCTCAGTTGTTGCTGCGTCCGCTTGTGCCGTGATCCTCGATAATCCACAACTGGCACAGGCAAATGACGGCCTTAAGTGCACAGCTTCAAGGATGCGCACACATGCCCTCGCCTTCCCCAGAGCCTTCTGGGAAGTGTGGTCCGCGACCCCAGATTGCTGCAGCCCTGCTGCTGAATGGGTGGGAACTGCAGGTTTTCCACTGTGGTCTTCCTGAGTGAGGGTGGGTGATACTATCGTACCTATCCTCCCACTTCCTACTTTTGCAACTGACAAAATCACTTTCCTTCTTATCTACAAACCCCTCCAAGCCCAACACCTCCTTCATCGAAGACTTAATGGACTTGGTCACCACCATGTCTCTCGCGTATGCCACCATTATCCTCCTCAGCAACTTCAACATCCCTTACAACAGCAACCAAATCAACGAAGAAACATCTCCATTGCCTACTCAACACACTGAACCTCACACAGCACACAAAAGAACCCATTTATAGGAAAGTTTAATATCCTCAACCTCCTCATCACCACACTACCCACCCTTCATCACAGCTTTCCTATGCCACTCGACTGGTAGGACAAACTAGCATTCCCCTTTGAGATTAGTCACACCACACCTCTCGAGCAGACCCATTGGAAACCAATCCATCAAGCCTTCAGATCCTTCAAGAACTTCCCAGTGGAGGCTCTCGTAGAAGACCTCGCCAAACTCCACCTCACATTGGCTGATGTACCTCAGACGTACCAGGACTGCAACTCGCTTCGTCAAGAACTCAACACCACCCTCACAAATATCAACCACCATGCCCCAGTGAAACGGCACACACTCGAGCCAAAACCTTCAGCACCCTGGTGCACTAAAGAACTCGACGCAACAGTGTGACCAAAAACTGTGACCCATATCCTGTAAACTGACCTGCCACTTGATGTAACTAATGTAAATATGCAATGACTGTAACCACTGCAACCACCACTCTTATGTAACCAGCGCCCAGATGCCTCCGGGCTTGGCGTACTTAACAAGTGTCAAAATAAAATAAACATCAACAAACAAACCATCAGAAAACAAGAAAAGAATTTGCAAAAATCCTGCCGCGCATCCAACCTCGCCAAGGAACTCTCTGATACACGCATGCGACTGATCAACACTTCCAAGACTAACTACTACCAAAACACCAAAGCCATTCCCAACAATGAAAGCAGAGCCCTCTTCAAAGCCATCAAGCACTTCATCCTCTCCCCGACTGACCCGTAGCACACCATCGAAAAATCCATTGCTCATCTTTCTTCATCAAGATCAACATGATCCACCAACACATAGATACCAACACCACAACTGTCAGTACACTACAAACCCCATCTAGCAAAACCACAACTACCTGGGCATCTTCCATGGAAGACCTCACTGCCACCTTAGCATCTCTCAAGGCCACATCATATGCAGATAACATCCTCCCTGCCTCCTTACTAAAGACCCTTCCGACTGAAGCACTCCTCCCTTAACTGACCATCATCAACAGCTCCCTAACTCAAGGCACCTTCCCCCTCAAGACCGGACACATTTTCCTGCTTCTAAAGAAACCAACCAACACTGGACCTGGACGATCTCAGCAACTACCGCCCCATTACCCATCTTCCCTCTCTAGGCAAGATCCTTGAGCAAGCAGTAGCCACTCCTCCAACGTATCAAAGCCAATAACCTCTTTCAGTCCTATCAATTTGGCTTCAGATCCGTATGCAGCACAGAAACGGCTACCATCAAAGTGATCAACGCTAATATCCTTGATGATGGCCATCCTTGCATCCTAGTTCTTCTTTATCTCTGAGCAGCATTGGACACAGTAGGCCACCAGACGCTCAACAGCAATCTACATTGCCGCATGGGGATGAGCGAGATCGTTCTCGGCTGGTTCCAATCCTACCTTGCAAACTGCCAACAGCTCATACGAATGTATTCTTCCAGATTACCACCTCTACCTATTATCCCGTGATCTTCAATCTTTACATGGAACCGCTCAGAACCCTCCTCTATCCACACAATTCCACATTCACCAATACGCAGATGACCTGCAGATCTACTGGCAGGGTGGATTTCCAAGGCAGCCCACATAGGCTGGCTCCTTGTGGAAACCCATAACTTATCTCCCCTCCTCTTTAATCTATATATGCAGTGTTTATGTGAACTACTGGAAAGCGTTGGCGTGTTTTTTACAAAGTACGTCGACGATACCCAGCTGGTGATAGAGTTGGAGGGTGACCACCTTATAAACAGTGCTAAAATTTCAACATTATATAATAGAAAAGTGGATGGAGGGCAACTGGATGTGCCTAAACAGTAAAAAGACGGAGATGATGATCTTTGGCACCCGTCAAGCGAGAGCTAAGCTAGGGTCAGATTATGAGTCTTTCTGTATTAAAGACTCATGCATACAAGTGTCAGAGCAGGTCAAAACACGAAGGATGATAATGGAGGCATCTTTGGGTGTAGAGGGACAGGTGATTTATTTGCCCGTATCTGAGCAACAAGAATACTGCCACCATTGCTAGGGCTACCATTCTGTCCCGCCTGGACTATGGCGATTCCCTTATGTTAGGTGCTACCAAGAAATGTAAAGAGATGCAAGATCATGGAAAACAATGATGTACGCATTATTAAAGGTATTAAGAAAAGAGACCATGTTTCAGAGGGAAGGAAAGCACTGCACTGGGTCAAGATCGAAGATGGGATCCACTTTAAATCCCTGACATTGGTACACAGGTGCTTGTATGGCACTGCACCGTCATATCTTAAGGAAAAGATCCTGCGATACACCCCGGATCGTCCACTGAGGTCAGAGGCACAAGGTAGGATTTCAGTGCCCACTTGCAGTCGAGTTACTGGATCTGGTAGAGCTTTTCCTGTGCTGTTGGCTAAGCATTGGAACACGCTGCCCTTAACTCTCCGACTAGAACCCAGCTACCGGGCTTTCAGAAGCTTCTTAAAACCCACCTGTTTAAATAATGAATTCCAGACTTCCGGATTGCCTGTTAATTTCAGTCAGATTGTCTTAGTCTTGTCTGTTTTACATGTTTTATGTATGCGCCCCGATGCCTGCGGGCTTTCGGCGCTTTACAAGCATGCAAAATAAATAAATACAAGGCTGTCATCTTGAAGTCCTCAAGCTACCTCACTGAGAAACTCTGCATCTCTGGATGCCTGTGATCAACCAGAAGTAAGGAAATGTGCAGATTTGAATTACGACCATGCAGAAAGGAAAGAACCAGAAAACGGGCCTTCTCAATCTATTCTTCAAGAATCTGGAACATCCTCCCTGTCAACATCAGACTCTCCCCATCACTTCTACAGTTCAGGAAGGAGCTCTAGACCTTCCTCTTCAAGGAATGGTTCCTCCTTAACACCTTGGTCCACATACCCTGCACTCCTCAGCCTACCTGAGACTCTGTGATCTGTTACTCTCTGCTCCCCCCACCCCCCAGAACACCCTCCATGCTGCCACCTGCCCACCCTCCCTTGTTAGCTCCCCGCTCATTTTTTCTCTGCTTCCCTCACTATGTTCTTCCGTTCCCAAAACTAGATGTTATGTTAAACTATTTGTAACATGCACCTGGTACCCGTAAGCTGATGGGTGCGAACTCACAAACAAAAAACAGAACAGGGAAACAGTCACGGCTAGGCTGTAAGAGCAACTGGACCAAATATTTTAAACAAAGAGCGACGTCTTCAACAATTTCTTAAAATGTTCTGTTGAAGCCATTGTTCGAAGGGTGGGCGACAAAGCATTCCATGCGATGGGAGCCGCTACTTCAAACAAGCCCATTCTTGCTGTATTAGAATTACTCCGAGGAACTCTAAGGGTGTTAGTGTGGTCCGATCTTAAAGTCCTCACATTGTATCTGAAGGAGGTCATTGTTCTAAAAGACAAAGGCTTGACCCATAATGCATTTGTGTGTGATAAGAAGAAGCCTAAACGGGACTCTTGCTGCAATGAGAAGCCAATGAAGGCTCCTATGAGCCTCAGAGACATGGTCCCTTTTACCTAAGCCCTTCACCACTCTTACCGCCCCATTCTGAATCACTTGGAGACGTTGGATCTCTGCTTTCGGGATACCTACCAGGAAGTTGCAGCCATAGTCCATTTTTTTTAGCCAATAATGGCTCTGGCCAGGGTTTCTGCATTTTTCTCCGAGATCAGCGGTCGAAGGTGGCGAAAGAGTTTAATAAAATAAGACGAAGACGAAGATGAAACAAGATTGTTCACTTGGGCCTTCATATTCATGTTTATCCAGATACACGCCCAAGGTCTTAACTTTGGGTAGGATCTCGATAACACAATTATCCAGGGTGAAGCACTTAAAGTTAGCCCCCAATTTACCAGGGGAGCCTACCAGCATAAGCTCCGTTTTAGCGCTATTCAGAGCAAGCCCATTGGAGACCAACCAATCCTGAATTTTAAGGTATATTTTATTGATATGGGCTTCATCTTCTTGATAGGAGCCCGAGATGGGTAGGGGGCATTGTGTGTCATCTGCGTAATTCACAAATATGATCCCCTCCTCTTCAAACATCTGGAAGAAGGGGATCATGAACATTTTATAAAAACATGGTGACACACAAGCGCCTTGGGGAACTCCATACAATAGGAGCATAGGATCGGCTTCTGCTGATTCGCTAGCCACTCTAATCTGTCGATCATTCAGAAATGATGAGATCCATTGGATGGCCGCTTTGGAAAATTAAGCATTCTCTCTTAACCTGGTGGACAGGATGGAATGGACCACCAGGTCAAAAGCCGCAGAGAGATCTAAAATCATCAAGAGGGAAATCTTGCCCTTATCCATTACTTGAGTGAGATGAGACTTAAGGGCAAGAAGAGCCGTCTCAGTGCCATGGTTAGCCCGGAAGCCGGATTGATATTTATGCAAGATTTCATTTTGTTCTAAAAATTCAGAGATTTGATTGTAAGCGACACGATCCAGAATCTTCAAGAGGAACGCAGTATTCGTGATCGGTCTGTAATTGGAAGAAGTTAAAGGGCACATATTCGGCTTTTTCAAAAGCGGCGTAATCCACGCATTTTTTAGATGATCAGGCACCAAATTGCAAGGGTCTCCTTTACAACTTGTGCTTTAAGTTGTCTGATAGTCTTTGCTAGTTCCACCTCAGAAATTGGACTAAAGTTAAATATGGCTGTGTCTTTATCTTTCGCCGTCACCATGCATTTTTTTCTGGCTGACCCAATATATTCAAGGCCAATTTTTTTTATCTCAATAGATTCTTACATTTTTTCTAATTTAAGGGATATGGCTGATTGAATTTCAGTACACCATTCTTTATTTTTATCAATCAGGGCTTGAGTAGGTCCTGGCGTATGTGATTGTTCTTTCAACACTTTTAAGAGTCCTTACAATTAGATTTCGCATTGGGAATTAAGTGCCTCTTTTTTTGCTATTATCACCACTTTTTTAAACGTGGCAGCAGAGGTTTTATATGCTTCTAAATAAGAGGGTAATGTATCCAATCACCATAGATGGTAAAGTTTGTTTTTCTTGGATTTCATATCTGACAATTAATTTGAAAACCAATTATTTTTGTGCTCTATAGTTTTCAGTTTGGTTTTGGATGGGGCCAGCCTTTCTGTAACAGTCTGCATAGACTTTATCATTCTGGCTAACATGTCTGTAGAGTTGGTGAGAGATCCTATCTCTGAAAGTGCTTGTGCCCAGGGACCTAAAGTATCTGTGTTCAGGTGTTTACGATTTCTACTAGTTAAATATTGTTTAGGATGAGAGAGTTTTTTATTAAAGGATCCTAATTGGGAGTGAAAACGAATGCTAAAATGATCGGACCATGGACACGGCTGCACATCCATCTCACTCAACTGTACATTGAGGGAGACAACCCAATCTAGCGTGTGTCCCTTAATGTGAGTGGCTGTTCTAACATGGTGGCAAAAGCCTTAGGCATCAAGCGTATTTTCCATCGTCTTCGCTTTAGGGTCGAACTCGCTGCCTAACCAGAGATTAAAATCTCCTAGCAAAATCAGTTTAGTATTGGGTTTCAACAGTGAGAGAAGCAAGCTGTTGAGAAGAATGGGAAAAGAAGGGTCATTAGAGGGCGCCCTGTAAAGTAGGACATTCAAAGTAACTTCAGCACTAATGGCTATGATCTCTGACCCTGGAATTATATCAAGTTTTGATTCCCAGGTTTTCAAGCTAGATCTCATGAGTGCTACCCCTCCACCCTTACTCTGGACTCTATCCTGTCTGATCATATGATAACCTTCAGGAATAGCCAAAGAGCGTGGGATCTGCCGCTCCATGTCTCTGTGAGCGCGCAAATATCGAGATCAAGATCTTCAATGATGGAAGATACTTCTGTGGTATGTTTCAACAAAGATCTCGTATTGAGCAATAAGAATTTAAGTTTACATTGATCAGGAGTGGGATCAACATTATTCTCAGGAGTGGGTTCTCCTGATCTGCTCTCAATAAATGCCCTCAAAATAGGGAAGTATCGTGGTGTGCTTTCCTTTCTTTGTTTATTATGCCTTACCTTTTAGTTTCCTGGGAGTGGAACCAATGGTTCTATGTAAAGCAACGGCGTGGCTGCCTGCTTGATATTAGAGTTGTGGGGAGGCTTTTTTCCTGCTAATTGACAGGGCCTTGGTAAGTCGGGTCTCTAGTTAGCCCCTGGCAAAGTGGTGCTCTGTTCTTTGTGGGCTTTCACCCACACAGGTTTGGATGATGGGAAATTCCTTTGGTGTTTTTATTGCAGACTTCCAAACTTTTACCCTGCTTTTACTATCCGGGCTGGTGATTGGAAGGTAAAATGAAGAGTGCATGGCAGAGGGGCTCTGAGGTATCCCTTGCATACCATCTGCAGGGGTGTAACTGCATCATAAGCTATGAATGGTAAAGCAGTTGGTGTTTCCAACACCATTGCACAAACCTTCCCTTTTTTTACATAACTGAGATGAAACAATTCTTCAATGCATAATATTGGATTTATTTTTATATAGAAATAGATTCACATGTACAAATAAAGTAATACTAAAACTGCACCAAACGCCTAGTTTTAACACATATACTCACTTCTAGTGACCCAACAGGACTGTACTCTGCCTTGAAATATGGAAGAGTAGAATGCAGTGAGTTTTCTTTAAGAGCAGACTAAATGCGATTATGAACATACTGTAAAAAATATGATTTTATTGCATTAAATGTTTGTGATGGTTTTATATGTATGGGTGGGGGGTGTTGATATTATGTGATTTTTTCAGTGCCAGTGATATTGAGCAGCCAATGAAATCGGGCCTAATTCATAACGTATCCACACTATTGGAACCCCTTGGGGTAAGTGTAAAATCTGTCTCCAGAATAAGGCTTCCAGTTTATCAAAGGTATAATCATCAATTAATTCTAACGCTTCCATTCCATATAGCAACACAGGGGTGCATTTTTGGGTGTAGTAGGTCCATGCTGTCATAATAGAAAATGTGCCATACTTCCTCATTATAATTTTAGTTTGGGATATTGATGTTTGTATTTTTTGTTGCAATCTTTCCAGATGGCTTTGATTGCGTTGACTCATGTCATTAGTGATGCCCAGATAAACATATTGGCTTACAACATCGATTTTGATGTTTTGTATGGTCCAAATCATTGTGTTGCGAGTTGTATTTTTCGGAGCATACATGACAATTTTAGTTTTCCCCAAATGTATACTTGGATGATTGATCTGTATGTACTGTGTCAAGAGTCAGTAGGGTTTGTAGGCCTACCAGACTTTTGGAACAAAGGATCAGATCGTCCGCATATAATAATGCTGCTATGGACCTACCATCCAATTTCGGTGCATCTGTTAGTTGGTTTGCAAATGCCTCTTTGATGTTGTAAATAAAGAAACTAAACAACGCAGATGCCATTATGCACCCCTGTTTCAGGCCCCTAGCAGTTTTAATTGCTGGGGAGAGTAGCCCTTCTGCATTAAGTCTTATCTCTATGGAGGTGTTTGAATGAAGTGCATAGATGATATCTTTGAGTGTGTCTGGGCAATTTGCTGTTGATTATTTGGCCATTAATAATGGTCGTGAGACCGAATCAAAGGCTGCGTTAAAGTTAACAAAGGCCAAATAAATTGGCTGTTTGGTGGCTCGTGCTTGACTCTTGATCGCGCTTATGCATGTCAGATTAATGGTGGTGCCCATACCCGGTACAAACCCAGTTTGATTTGGGTCACGTCTTTGATGGGATTTGGTCCAGGAGTTAAATTCTTGCAACACAATTCTAGCAAAAATCTTGCCCGGTGCATCAAGCAATGCAATGGGTCTGTAATTTCAGGGCTTGGATCTATCACCCTTTTTGAAAATAGGTACTACAATCGAGGTTCGCCAGGAATCTGGTATACTTCTGTTGTATATGATGGCTCTGAAGATTTTGTCAAGTATGATCGCCCAAGCAGTTGGATTTGCTTTAAACATAGCATTGCTTAGACCATCAGGTCCTGCCGCTCTAGATCTACTTGACCGTTTTATCAGATCTTCTATTAATATTACTGAGAACTCTAGATTCCATGTGGTTGCTCCAGGGAGGTCATAATTCAAATCTGAAATACTTGTGTCACTGTAAAGTTCAGAGAAATGGTGTATCCATTGCCATTCCATGACACCATTAATCTGGCTGTGATTTTGTTTGTCGTATTGCACATTTAGTAATGACCATATTTCTGCAGTACTTTTATTCTCCATGGTATGCAGCATACATTCACTCTCTGCCTGAAACATGAGGGCAGCTCTTCCACGAGTCCATTTTCTGAATTTGGTTTTAGCTCTTCTAATTGCTTGAGCTTGATCAAGCGGAAGTGACTGGATTACTCTTTTTTTCTCTTCTCAGCTCAGCTTTCCGATCTTTCACTTCTTGATTGAATTGATGTTTGTGGGGAAAAAGCATTTTGCTGAACACCGTCCTGTATTTATTCATAACTCTTGCATAAGAGATGCTGATCTTGTCTTGCATGTCCAGATCATTTCCCAACATATATAAGTTCTTGTCGGTCCACCTAAATCTTGTCTTTGCATTGTTGACCGTTACCCTTTGCATCATTCTTCTATTGGAATGAGCGGATTGCAGCGAGGACCATGACCAAGTTAATGAGAGCAGATGATGGTCACTCTGTTTGTTCCACGATTTTGAACTGGGTTGCTAGATTGAATAAGTTCCCATCTACATGGATATAATCGATAAGGTTACCCATGTCTCCGTGATGCCAGGTGTTCCGCGGGGGCACATCCCATGGGAGAGAACCATTGGCCAATCTGAAGTTCCTGTCAGCCATGAAATGGGTCCACCTTTCTACTTGCTCGGGTCCGCTGTTATTTCGGTTGGAGATGCAGTTTAGGTTGATGTCTCCTGAAAGATAGTGGCTTAGAGGTCTGTCGAGGCCAATATTGGATCCAAAAGTGTTGTGAGGGCACCATAGAATGCATCATCTGTGATGCCCGCTGGATTCCTATACATGTTGAGTAGTGCAAAGGTCGAGTGTTGCAGTTTAATCCTTACCAGCTGTAGGAAATCATTTGTTGCGGCCCATGGAATAATGGTTAACCCACTACTTTGTTTGATTGCTACCAGTAATCCCGAGGTGTGTTTGCCCTTTGACGCTTTGGCTGCTGGTAGCAAAATTACCTCATGATTATTCCAAAGAGGAGTATTCCTCAGCCACGTTTCCTGTAAAACTATAATGTCATAATCTTCCAAGCAATTTACTTTCTTGATCTGTACATGGATGTGTCCACGAGTATTCCATGAGGCAAGGCAGATGTTCTGTGTGCGAGTGGCTGATTGTTCTGCTCTGTAATTCATCGCAATTTCTGGTGCAGACCTTTGATAGATTTGGGGCACATGTTTAAGATCTTGACTGGGTTGTTGATCTAGTTGTCCTTTGGCATGCAGATCTTGTGCAATAATGAATCCCAACTTGAATATCTCCATCTTTGCTTTCCACAGTGCATTCAGCACAACTCTCGATGGTAACCATAGTCGTACTATTGAAAGATCCTCGTCACTCAAGAATTCTATTTGATCAATGTCTGTAGTTGATATATCTTCTAGATCAGGAATGTCTCCAAATATGTTCAGTACACTTGTTCTGCACAAATCGAATGTTGAGTACGGAGCTGCTCGACATTTCATAATCGGTGAGTATTTCCTTTCAATCGCCATGCTTGCTGGTTCCTTGTTATTCGCTTTGATTGAGTTACTCAATATTTTAGCTCGAAGATGCTGATTCTTGTTATTCGTGGCCTGTGCATTCCCCTCCTTTGGGGGAATAGAATAGGACCAATAATCATGTCCGTGTTGTATTTGTCGGGACGCATTATTAGTCACAAATGCTTTTGGAATATTCTGATGGGAACATTCAGGGCCATTCCTGGGCTCATTCTTCCAAAAGTATAGACCTCCAAGCATGACTTTATTGACATTTCAATGCGTCTGTTCTTCCAGCAGTTCTCTCGAGACTTGTGTTGTGAGATCGAATCGCTCCTTCAGTCGGGGCCAGAGTGAATCCAAGCTGTCTCTCACCAGAAATAAAGCAGTCAGACTGAGGACACTGCCCATTTGATGAAGTCTTCTTTGTAATGGATTCTAGGTCTATAATCTCGATGGCTAAATGCTGTTTTCCAGTACATTGTGTTTTTGGTAAACTAGCACCTGTGCTACCATTGTATTGTGAATGCATTATGACGGCCTCACTTCTTTGAGCATTCATATGTGCATCAATTGCTTCCAGATGAGATTCTCTTTGTTGAAAGCATTGGGCTTCATTACGCCTCATTGGTGATTCTCTTGGCATTGTTCCTATAAAATCAGCTGATTGTTGCTCTTTTCAAATTCCACTATAATTGGGATTGTTTGTCGCATTTGTGTCACACAATGGAAGCTGCTTCTTATTCAGACGTGCAGCAAGAGGAGTATCTCTATATGGCTCAGGCGGCAGAAGGTTTGAGGTGTTAGTATCCTTTGCTTTCAGAATGTGTAAATATGCTTGGACTTCTTTTCTGATGTCTTGTCTGCGTTGCTCGTGATACATGTCATCATTAAGATCATGAATTGGTTTGTTTCCTATTGATTGTGGAGTTCTCAACAATCTTGTGTTCTTTAGGAGCTTGTGATCGGATACTTTTAGCTGCCAACGAGAGTCCATTATTCTCCTCTCCAGAGGCTTGTTGGCGTTCATTTAATATGTCCAGTCAGTCATTTAGGGGTGGATGCGTTTATTTCCATGAGGTGAAGTTGGGGCATTGCCACAAGTGTTTTTGCAACAGTCTTTGGTTGGTTCACTTCAGCACCATTTAATTTATTCTTGCGTGCCACTGGTGGTGGTGGTGGTTGTTTTCTCCTCCTTAGTCTTGTCTTTCGTATGTTCAGAGCTTTTGTTTAGTTTGCTGATTTTTATTTTTTTATTTTTGGCAAAAATATCAAAATGTCCTTCGTCATTCTGGGTTTGATTTGGATCTGGGATATTTTCCTATGAGTTTTGCTCTATACTGATCCAGGAGTTGTTTTTTCCCAACTCATTCCCTGCACGGATTTCTGGTACAGCCTCTTGTGATAACACAGGTAATCTCAATTGTTCAATAAACGGTACTGCTGTCAAATTTTCCGCCACAGGTCGCATGGAATTATCTGCTCTTTTAACAGAGAAGGTGTTAAGGCGTTGTGCATCATTGTCTGCAACTCGCTTATTTTTGGATGCTAGTTCATCCGCAATCCAGTTCAAAATCCCTTGTATTAACTCAGTTTGCTTTGCTAATTTTGTCTCTAACGTTTCAAACAATTTGAAGAGAATTGTTATGGTCATGTTTACCGCTGCTGTGGTAATTTCTAAAATGGTGGGGGGCACTGGTGACATTGCAGGTCGAGGAACAGTAGTTCTACGTGGAGTAGGGTGCACAAATGATATGGCTGGCAACCCTGAAATTGCAGAACTATTTATGCTTGGCGTGGAGGCAGTTCCAGCTTCGGAATTGCTTGAAAGATCATAGTCACCAGCATGTAATGATATATCTGGTATCACATAGCTGGTGTCTGGACTTTCAACAACTCCATGTATAGGAATTTCTGATGGGGGCAAATGAGGAGGGTAACCAAGTGGTTCCTAACAATGTTTCATCTGATACTGCTGGTGCTTTCCCAGTGTTAGTTTCAGAATTGTGTACATCAAACCCCTGCGACCTCGGAGCAAGATTACACAATTGCTCGACTATTTGTTGATTAGTGTTACATGGATGCGCATTCAAAGTAGGAACTGGCTGGAAAGTCTCCGGAAAAAACTTTTGAATGTCGCGTGTCGGTGTGAGAGAGGAGCAGCGGGTCACAGGTGTTAATGTTATAGCTTTGCGTGAGACTCGCGTTGCGCTGCCTCCTTTTGTTCCTCCTCCTCCCCACTCCCTTTTTTTGTGGTAAAAGTAAGTCTGCTGGCATGTCTGACTTGAGTGAGTATAGGCGCTGCAACATACAATCACCTGCGTGTACAATTACTATTCAAGATGGCGCCGTAAGACTATGCTCACTTGCACAAAGCAATTTTGCAATTACCAAGCAAATGCCTATACCCAACACTTCAACTATAAGCCAGTAACTCAGCATATAAGACAAAAAAACATTTAAATGATTAAGGTACATGCAGAACTCACAAGCACACACCGCTGCGGAGAAGTGGCAAAGTGGTCCTATCCGGTCCTTTCCTCGGTGCGCGTGCGCGCTCCAAATGTATGGAAAACGCCAAAAAAAGGGGGGTGGCCAATGAATTGAACCTAAAACAAGTGGATATTAGTAAATTAATAACTCTGCTTATGCCCAATACATATATAATAATGTTAGAAGTCCTTATGTATTGTTCACCTCTTTACAAGGCAGCAAATAAGTCCAATATTAAAACGCTCAGGGCAGGCTCAGAAGCGGCTGGGAGAGAAGTCTGTGGCAAAGTGCTCCTGTCCGGTCCTTGCCTCGGTGCGCACCAAGCTATATTATTACCCTCTCTAAAGATCTTGCTCAGTCAGAGCATCTTTAAAAAAAACAATGGAGAAGCTCAAATGAACCATTGAATTTCAGACAAACGAGATGAAACAATGAAGCATCTGCCACCCGAGTGGAGCAGTGAAGCAACTGCTGCCCAAGTGAAGCACTCTCACGAATTGTGTATCTTTGGAGAGCTGCAGATTTTGGACTGCTGAGTATATCGTTTGGCTTGCTGCCCTCACAAAACACTATTGTGCTTACAGATTTCATCTCAGCACTTAACTTAAATACATGAGTAAGAGATGCCCTTGAAAGGGAAAGGGTAAGGAGCATGTTGGCGTCCTCGCACCTAAACACTTCATTTAAAAAAATCAAAAAGATGGTAGTGGTTTAAAAAATAACCAGAAAATATCCTTCTAAGCAAAATTCTTTTATTTGTTTTTATTAGTTAAGGATTCAGAACATAAAAGTAACAAATGTTGGTATCAGTTGAATGCTTCAATATGGGGGGGAAAATAAAAAATGTCTTGACATGCAACAGTTTGGGATTCGAAATATGACTACATTAATTCATAATTAATACACTTCAACAGAGTTCAGTGCTTCCCGTCCAGTTGGTACCCATGAAACAGTTATCATAGCACCTAAACAATGATACAACTCCTAGTATCTACAAGATTAGAAATCTACCAGACGTTGATCCTACGTTCTCCAAACTCTGATCACATTGATCACATTGATCATAATTGTCCTGCGACTGTGAACAATATATATAATTACGATACCTATATTTCACACATGTTATATACTTCCCCTTAAATCCCCTATACAGATAGTTGCTTATCGTATAGCAACAGTATTTGATGTGGGTGAATCTAGTAGGACACATTGACATACAGATCTATGTTTTCTGCTTTTTTCCACAATGTTTTCCCTCTAGGACAAACGCAGACCAGGTGACCTAATGTGCTGAGACGTTGACATCCGTGCCAGAACATGGGAGCATTGCTCAGCACCATCCTGGACAGACTTTGTGGGGTACAAAATACTCTATGTAATAATTTGAATTCAGTCTTCGTGAAATTGATGCATCCAATCACAAATTCCAGAGGGTGATGAACTCGGCTGCATCAATTGGGATATGTACATCCCGAGACCAAGCATGAGTGAAGAATGCTGCAAGAGTGTTGTCTCGGATTATGAGTAGAAAAATCGGCTTAATTCACATATACTATGTTTTTTGTTCTCTTAGTCTCCTCCCAACTTGTCAGTTTGCAATTTATAGCACAAGGATCAACCGCTTGCCGCAGCTCACTGTGATGGCCTTTTTATAAAATGGCCCAGCTACTATCTTCTCTCTACGTTTATTGTATAGCACCTCAAACCCTTGACTACCCCCTCCATTGTACAGATCTATTAAGTCAACATAGTTTATACCACTTTGTTGTAACATGTTCTTTCATATCTACCCGTGAGTAACCAAGACCGTACTAACCTATCAGGAGTCTGCTGATTAAATGGTATCCCACAATCTCTGCCATACTTTAGAAATATAGTTAATTGTCTGATGTGACTACAAGTATTGCAGGGTCCTGTTCCACAGTAAATCTATAACCACTGTGGAAAGCCCCATACTTGAGCTCTCATTTTCTTTCATTCTGCAGTATTGTCTGGATGTACTCCTCTTTTAACTATACCCAATCATGTAATGCCAGGCCCCCATTAGTTTTGGTCGCTTTTATAATTGATAATTTAATTCTGGCCTTTCTCTTACTCCAAATGAATTTCGAGAAGTAGGCATCAAGCTCACAGAATACTCTATAGGACATTTGTAGTGAGCGTCTGAGAGTTTCGACATTGCGTTTTTGATCAGCAAAGAATTTGAATGTTTCAAGATTTGCAGAGGGGCACATAATGGTGGGCGAGTTGAGTGTGGCGGGTGGCCTTATTCCATGAGACAAAAGGCAGTGGATATGGCTAGAGAAATGTTCACAAGGTCACACAGTGACAAAATATGTATCAATTAACATGCATTCAGTGGCCAAGATGGATGCATGCTAACACCCAGAACATGCAAGTAGAATGTGATACTATATGAAAAGGAATGTGCGCTAAGCACGTTGAAGCTCCATATGAGAACAAGTAATGTCAGGAAGCGCCTCATCCACGATTGTTACAGGTACTGTTGGCACGAAGCTCCCATAGAGGACAAGCGTTGGCTGGTTCTGTTGGAGGATCCCCTTGATGGTATAAAAGGTAACTTAAAGACAATACTCAAAAGTATGAGAAATGCCATATGGAATGTCAACAAAGTGCACAAACCCTCAAGGTCAAGCAGGGACTCTGAAAAGTTAGAATAGCAAAGATAGGATAACTTAATCCATAAGACTCATGACAAGAGACGAGTAGGAATTGTGCTTGCAGGATAGAAATTAAAAGCGGCATTCACACAGAAGCAGGACTAAACGGCACACCTAACAATCAACAGGGAACCAAGAAAGATGTGGAAGAAAACCAGGAACTGACTTAAGAGGAAGCCAGTGAACAGGAGCAGGGAAACACAATTACTAGCCAAAAACCTCCCACCCAGTGAAGGAGAGGAAAATGGTATGTACAAAAAAAAGTAATTCTCTGAATAGTGGTGTTGTGGATTTTTTCGATGGAACTGGGCAACTAACCTGGGTGCTTTCACATCCTCTGCAAATTCCAATGAACTTTCCTCAGTGCCAAACCTATTCCACTCAGATACTGAAGCCTTTGTCTAAGAAACCTTGAGTACAAAATTGCCTTCACCTCAAACTCTTCATCTCAGTCCACTAAAATCTGGCATTGCCTCTTACCAAATCTGGTGCCATCAGAACAAGGCTTCAATAAACTTTCATGGAAAAGGAATTTGATTTGACTGCGATAGCTGGTACTTTCCTTTACATTTCAAAAGGCCATATAACGCGTGGGGTACTTTTTAAAGAAATGTATTTATTTATTCTACCCCTTTAGTTTAATGTGATGTATAGACAACCACACCAACCCTCCAACTTCCCAATTAGGAGCTGGTTGGTGGGAAGGTCTGATAATATTTTACTCCATTGTAAAGCCACTACAGCCTTCTGTAGATTCTTCTTAATTGTCTGTAACTTCCCATCTGCATCTCGATAGAGGGTTCCTTGAAGACTAACTCCTGTAATAAAACGTGGGTGATAACCTAGATCACAGTAGAATGGGGGTCAGAGAGAGTGGCATCTTTTAGATAACTAAATTCCTCCAACCAGACTAAGTCTACCAAACTACTCCCAATCCTTCGATAACAGCTTTCTCTAGTTTTTGGATTACCCTCCCTTTGGCCATTTTACTGGGGCTGATGCACTTATCGTCAGGTTATCTCGATCCCCAAAACTTTGCAAAGGGCCTACCAGAACCTTCAAAGCAACTCAGTGCCTCTAGCAGAAATTAACTGCATGAGAAGGCTGGGCAATTGCACCACATTCTGCAAGAGGCCACGTGGCAAACTATTGGTGGTAACTGGTCCTTTTTATCGGAATAAAATGTCCTGCCTTCTTAAGGATATCCACCTCAAGCAGAATTGCAGTGCAGCCCTTATCCTTGGTCAGATCCATAAGGAGGTCCATAGGTCATGTACGCCATGGTCGCGGGGGAATAAGTAACTGACTCGGTCCTTTGACAAGTTTCCCTGCCTCTGTCTTGGACGGAGCACATATTTCACAGGTTTTACAAGTTTGAACATAATTTAGCAGAGCCACACGTTTTTCGCTAAAATCTTTTTGAAAACCGGCTGGCATACCAACACAATTATGTTGCTCCAAAATCCTCTCTCATTAGGAAAATACAGGTTGTCTTCTCGGTACAGAAGTCCTCCCTTGACTTGCCTCACAGGATCCTTCCTTGCACAATCCAGTATTTGCTCAAATGATCTGTTTCTTTTGATCTCTTGGCATTGATCTTTCACCTGACCAACCCCTTCAATCACAAAAGTCTCTTTGGTGCTCCGCCTTACATTCTGCCACCCTGGTTTAAAACTAATCATAAAATTGTAATCTGCAAAAAACGACCAACGTAATTGTCGGGGCCTCAAGGTTTTGGCGGATTTCAGAAATTAATCATGACTTTTGGTCATTACTGAATACCAGCGAATGCCGCGTGGGTGCTGTAACTCCCCAACAGCATTTCAGGTTTTCTTTATCAACACATTTGGCAGGGAATATTTTGACCTTTTCTGCTGTGGTTTACATCGATGATATCCTGATTTATTCATAGAATCTCAATCAACATCAGGAACATGTGAGACAGATTTTGCCAAATTGGAGAACAACAATTTTCTTACTCCCCTGTTTGGTTGGCAAAGAACGAGGCAATCAACTGAGGGTTAATAATTTGCTTGTATCACTCCAGGCATATACATTCAGATTAGTCTACAGTCCACCATAGACTGTTTGAGCCCATATCTCCTCAAACCCTAAAGGGGTCTTGAAGGAAAGTGGGGATGAAGGAAAGCGGGGGATATCTAACCATGTCCTCTGACCCTCTAGCTGTGGGGTGTGGCCATACAGGCAGAGCGCTGCCACCCATTCCGTTATGTAGATCCCATGCATAGAGTGGGTAGAATCCCCTGGGGCTTGTCACATTGATGCCACAGTGACAGCCAGCCCTTTTAAGAAGATTGTGTTAAAGTTGGGAAACCCGCTGCCCGTTTAAAACTATCCCTGTGGTTTGAAAGGGTTTCACATTCTACTTGGGGCAAATGCACTGCAAGCCGAACAGTAGAACTGCTTACTACTGACAAATCCGGGGGAGCAATCTGCTAATCGGCTGCCATCAATGCAACACATTGTTGCACATTTGTTTGATGCTGAGCTCTCACTCCTTCTTGCACAAACTGTAGGGAATCAAATATGGCGGAACAGCCTTTTACAGGATCTGTCTGGAAGACGCAAGAGGCCTGCGCTAATCGGATGCATCTGAAACAGAGAAACAATTGGTGAAAGCCCAATCCCACCCTGGTAAGATACCTCATTTGCATTAAAAGACTGTTTAGAGGAGGATTTGGTGCGCATTTGTAGGTGGTTGGTGTGAGAAGAGGCTGACTGAGGTGATGGGATGAACAAAGGATGTTGATGAGAGTAAGAGCTTAGGAGGAGAAACTGAAATGGTGGAGAGGAGATGGTGGTGAAGCTAAATATGGAGGTGTGAATGAAAAGTGCAGAGGAGGTACCAGTGAAAGCAGGAGCCTGGAATACTCCAATCAATGGAGAAGGTGAAAAGTTGAGCTGGAGAGAAGGGGGGGGGGGGTCTGGGAAAGACCAGATGAGCATAGAGAACAGACAGGGAAGCACTTGTCCAAATGTGCGTGGGTGCGCATGCGTGTGGTGAAGTATCAAGGAGTCGCACCAGTAGTCCGGACTGAGTAAGGGCCATGAATATGCCAGAAAGAGGTCCCCTAGGAAAGAACTCATAACATAGCGACACAGTGGCAAGTGATAGTGGATTGGTAGGCCAGCACCCGTGGCTGGAAGGTGATCAGTGGCCTAGACAACAGGCTGTGAAACCTCAAACCAAGTTTCACTTTTGGGATAGGTTGTGGAGGCTGTAGACCACCTTGTCCACCAGCAGGGAGAAGAGGAAGCCTTGCAACCAACTACCGCGTAGTGCTTTGAGATGACCATGGTGTAAATGTTTTGCCTGCTGATTGGGAACCTTCACTTTGCCAGGGTACTCTGAGGAGAGTCATTAAAACATTTTACCTAGAGAACTTGGAGCAACTAGAGAGAGTGCTATTCTGATACATTTAGTAAGTGATCCCTTCTCCCCATGCTTTGTAAAACATCCCAATAAACCTCTGCTTTTGAACTTCATATTGTCTGAGGTCGTTGGACAAATGAAGGGAAGTTTCTCCTGCTAAGAAGGGCTTGAGATCCAGATCTCACCATTCGTCCTCGCACAAAAAGTCAAAGAAACGACGCCATCGCTCGCGGTCGTCTGCGTCGGACTCCTCACCTGACAAGCAGATTAACTTTCCCAGCAAGACAGCGTCTGCAGTTGACTGGGAGAAATTTCGACTCCAAATGTCGGTTGGGTTTCAGAAGGCAGTGCCATTTGCCTCTTCCAAAGAGCCCAGGAAGGATTAAGGCCCCACTGCGTCTGGTAAGACCAGCAGGGTGTCTTCTGAGACCACTGCTCGTGCACCTAGAGACCATGTAGTAAGTCTGCTTGACATTCGTCAAAAGATTCTTTGGCTCTACACAAGTCGAAACCAATATCTTCCTCCTTGACTCATGTGAAGGAGCAGAAATCTGGCCTATCAAAGCCAGTGTTTTCTTTGAAGCCATTGAAGCGGTCGACACCCTCGAAGATCTCATAGCCTTCGATGGATTCTTCAAAGACCCTTTAAGCTCTTACCTAAAAGGGACTTTTTTAGAGCCATGGGGTCGATTTTTTGAGGAGGAACAAGATGAGGAGGAGGACAGGGATGTGCCTTTTGGTTTGGAGTTTGGTACTCCTGATGAGCTTATCTCGGAGGAGTCCAGGCTGCAGAATCTTGTGGACACTTTAGGGATGCTAGTGGCTTGGACACCTGTCCAGAGACTGATTTTGCGCCTCCAGACTCTGCTGATCATGCAGACCCTTCTTGTGATGAAGCAAGGTCAGAGGACATAGGTTGGGGGAAACCCAAGAGAGCCTGTGTTACCCTTTCACACAGCTCTGAGAACCAGTGTATTGGAGAACTGTTTAAAACCAGATAGAACTCTGTCAAAAAGTATCTTGCTAAAAGAAATACAGGCCTTCCTCAATACATTCAAGTTTTTTATTGAAACACCAAATTACTGAGAGCTTAGTGGTTCAGGCAGCCACTTCCACTTCTAAGGCTGCAGCCTACCCAACTATGCCCCTGGGTAGGGACGATAAAAGGTTTGACGCATTAGGGAAGTGGGTGTTTTCTCCAGGCAGCATTGGTCAAAAAGCCATTAATGCGACTTGTGCCCCAGGCCAAATATACAGTGGGAAGTAATAGCTTTGTCTGTGGAGCACATCACTGTGGGGAGGGGAGAGACTGGTTTCTAAACCTGGTACAGGATGGCAAAGATGCGCAAAGATTCAGCGGTACCGTCCTCTGAGACTGTTGAGCTCTTTAGATCAGCACCTTTTGCAGGTCCCATAGGTCGGAAAACAACCACTTGAGGCGAGAGACGGTTTTCCGCATTTGGCCCCCCGAGTGTGGAACAATCTTCCTCTGAACCTTCGATGTCTTGATTCCTTGTTAATCTTCAAAAACCCATTTATTTGCCTAGATTAGATCCTTTTATCGTCAGCCAGAGCATCTGTGATACTGTGATAAATCATGTAAGACCATCTCTGCGCCTAGATGTATTTGTTACTGGTCCCCTCAAGGGTGTGCGCATTATAAGTTATCAAATCATGTGCCAGTCTCTCCAGTCTGGTTAAGACTCTGCAGACTCTGTAAGCAGAGCATTGTTGGCATATACTATTGCCAGAAGATTCGCCTGGCTGAGGAAGTCAAGTTTTGCACCTGATTAAGCAAGGCCCTTGGACATACGGCACCCAATGTTTTGGCTCAAAGGTTGATGAGAGCCTAGAGAAATTACAGGTGTCCAAATCAGCTGCTAAATCACTGGGAACATCGATTCGTCAGCTTCAAAAGACACTAGGTTCTTCCCACAGTTAGAGAGGTCGACCTATTTGTTTCTACTCCTCTATTACAAGAGTAAGAGGACAGTTTGTGCAGAGGGGTCCCAGAAGTGCTCCCTGTGGGGTCCACAAGGGCTTGGAGGAAAAGCGTGTCTCTCAGCAGGTACTACCTTGCCCTCTGCCACAACAACAACCTCAAAAGCCCTTTGAGCCCTTAGTTCACCGGATCTGTAGTGGGGTGGTCGGGGTGGGGGGCAGGCTGACTCAGCAGTTGGAAAGTTACAGCGGCATAACCTGCTATGCTTCGGGACTGCAAACCGTGGCTCACAGCTACTGCCGCCCTTTCTTAAGAAGACTGCCAGATTGTCGTCCAAGAGGCCAAGCCTTGAAAATCCAGATCTGCTCCTCCTACAGGAGATATTTACCCTGTTGGGGAAAGGTGTAATAGTACCTGTAGCTGAGCGGAATCAAGGTTGGTACGCTCCTTCTTTTCTAATCCCCAAGGACGACAGAGGACTGTGACCCTTCTTGGACTTGAGATGCTTGAACAAGCTCCTCAGGAAGGGACAAGCTCAAGATAGTCACTTTCGCAGATTCTTCCGGCCCTTCGACTCCAGGATTGTTTTGTGTCATTGGACTTCCAGGATGCTTACTTTCATGTGCCAATTTATCCCAAGCATCATAAAATACCTGAGTTTCGCCTTTGGCGGTTCTCACTATATGTTTCGGGTTCTGCCATTCGGGCTCACCGAGGGTTTTCACCAAACTCCTGGTGATGGTGGCAGCAATTCTAAGGAGGGAGGGGTTTCACTTCTACCCCTACCTGGATGATTCACTGATCAGAGCTTGTTCTCCCGATCTGGATCCGGAACATCTCAGTCAGACTTGCCAACTGCTTCTGTGAGGAACTCCTAGTGGCAACAGTAAAGACAGACACAAGTGGTCACAGTTGAAGGGGGTTTATTAAAATGTATGCAGGTTGGATCTAAATCTAAGATGGAAGCAAGCATCGACCATCAAATGAAAATAAGGCAGTCTTAGTGGTGTTGTGTCAAAAGGGGCCTATACTAAGAAACCTATTGCCAAACCTCACAACTAATACAAAAAAGGGTGTGGGATGGTTTTCAAGAAAAAGAAGGGTTCACAAATGATATGTCAGGATGCCTGAGCTTGGGTCTTCCTTACCCACGTTTTGAGCACAGGGTAAAAGTGGGATCTTGGGGCACAGTACACACTTGAGCTTTTCCAGCATGAGTCGATAGTTCTGTTCCAGTTTATCAGAAGCCCTGATGGCCAAGTCTCTTCCACTCTCTAAGTCTCTTGTCTTCGAGGCTTGTCGGATTTAGCAAATAATCGAGCCAAAATGTTCTATTACACAGTTTACGTTGGGTGAGAATTCTTTACCCCTGGGGGCCCTCTCTTCCGGGCGCTGACCTCTTTACTTTTAGCCTCCCTCCGAGTTGACTTTTTGTTCACGATTTTCAATGTCTTTACAAGCAGTTACAGTGGTCATCCCTCTTCCGGGTTCACGTTTGTCAACACACTGTTTCTTGGGATTTTAGACATTGACCCCTTCTGGCATCCCTTTTCTGGGTTCACTTTTGCCAACTTCACATTCACTTTGCTTTCAAAGATTGTAGGATTCACTACCCTTGCTTATGGATTTGGTGGGATTCACTTCCCGTGCTTTCTTTAAAGTTCTTAGATCAAAGGCTTTCGATTGTACAGGGATTTTGCTTGACCCTCCTGTATGACTACTTTCACCTAACTTGCTGGCTCTCTTACGGCCTTCTGGTATCTGTAGTTTCGCTCAGATGGGGCTTGACCAGAGTTTCTCGGAGCAACACCCACGTGGTGCCGGTCCCTTTTGCAGCTGGTCTCCCCTGAACACTTTTACAGTTCTTTGAACTTAGCGCAATTTGCCACTTTGTGACTTTCATTCATCATAGCCTGGCTTTTTTTGGCTCTCCCCTCGACTCACCGGCTGTGATGAACCGCTTGGCTTTCCTCTGGTGACTGGAGTCAAGGCCAGTACCATTTTCTTTTTTTCTTTTTCTTTTTTTTTTTTATTGTGAATTTTTAGTTTATACAAACTTTTATCACAAACATTTATCACAAAATCTATATAACCACTTTGGACTTTCAAATGCACAAACAATCTAACTTGAGTTATTTGATAGACTCTTTTAGACTGGTCCATCTAAATTTCTTTTTAAAATTACATCCAAAAAATCAATAATTGCACAAGTTATTTTCATATTATGTCCTGAAGTCACACGCGACCACCATTCTTTTTCGTTTCTGTTTAAAGGAAAACAAAATCCTAGATAAAGCTTCCTCTGATTTGAGATTGCTTCACATTCTGTGATCAGATGATAGTGATTCAACAGTTTTTTCACAGTGTCTTTTCTTAACCATCTCATCTCCTTTGTCTGTAGGGCGTTTACCCGCAGCCGCAAAAATTGGTCTCAATGGTGTTGAGATGGACATTTTGGTAGATATTTGGGTTGTAAATTTAATTTGTTCGTTATGAGTTGTAGCGGAAGTGCGTTTTTCTGAGACGCTGAGACGCTCTTCTTTCACTATTCTGGATCCAACACCATAGTTGGAGGCGTTTTTTAACCAATTGTGGATGCCACTGAAGAGACTCTGTCAATGTCGGCTGCTATCAAAATTTGATCCACTTTGTGAGCCCAGTCCTTTAAGATGTTTGATGTTAGATCTGCTGGATTCACTTTGTATTTTATATGCTGGTTCGCCAGGATGATCTCTTATTTTGCGTAACAATGCGCATGCTTTCCAGACAGTTGTATTATACAGAGAGGTGATCGCCAGTTCATGGCGCAATGTTGACATATCGAGGTAATCTTAAAACTTTGCGCCAGAACAACCCTTCAAAAACGTCCCATACTTTTAAGTCAAGATTCCAGGCACATTCGGCTCCGAAAGTGATGGCCGGTATAACTTTATTCAAATAGAATGTCAATACTGGTTGGATGGAGAATTTACCATAGTCGTGTATTTTTAGCCCTTGTAGCGCATAACTTCAACATCCGTGAATGACTGATAATTCATCCTTAAGTTTACTTTTCTTTTTGATGTTGGTGTTCCGCTGGTGGCTCAATGTTTCTTTACTTATGCCAAGCTGGGTACTTGAAGTCTACATGAAAATAGTTGCTATTTAATGTGAGGGGTCAGAAATGTGATGCAGACAACTTTGTGCAGGTTTTTTCAAAAGATTACATTTTATTAAACTTAAAAGGGGTTATGTTTTAAGTGCCCCCTTTTTGGCTTTGGCAATAGTTTTTTGAGTGTTGTTGGCAATTATTGTGAACTTGAATTACACAATGCGGGTCATTACGAGATTGCTGGTAGCTTACTGCCAATGTCAGTTTCCGCTGGCCAATATCCCGGTATTACTGGGATATTACAGGCGGCGGAGTAACTATGTTCCCATTCCCATGGAGTCCCATAGTACTCCATTGGATTGGAACCACTGAAGCACCGTTAATGGTGCTGGTGCTTCAGGCCCCTAGCGGCAGATAATTCATTGCTGGTAGTTCACTGCCCCTACTAGCAGACTCAGAGTATGCCAGTCTGGAAAAGGTGCTTGTACACGTTGTTACCGGCACCTTATTTCTAGAACGGCATACTCTTAATGACCCCCAATGATTCTGCTGCTTTCTCCCCTTCGTATCAGAGTGACTCATCACAAATATCTTTCAGTTTTACACCAGTTTGATACAGATAGCATCGTCCTTTTTGCCAGGTTGCATCTTTCTCATTAGTTTGATATTCCAAATACCGGATTTTGGCTAGCGGGTGGTCAAAGAGCGCTGTGGGGATCACAGTATTCAAGTGAACTCACCGGGTTTGGCTTGTGCGTCTGCTTTCTGTGCTGCCGCCGGGTTCTCTACTTCTTCTGCTGGAATGGAAAACTGCATCCCTCGGTTTTCTATGTTCTGTGCTTTTTCACAATTGGTTTCTTGCTCCATAGGCTTTCAGGTGCTCGCCTGCTACCGGAGACTGTGCCTTTTGACATTGTGGGACTTGAAGCCCCCAATGTTCAATTCACTCTTTTATTTTTTTTCCTTTTTAAAGGAATAATTATTTTATTACGAACTTTGTTTCGAAGGGATTGTGTCCTCCGACGTATTCCTTATCTATGATATTTGTATCTCCAGCTTGCTGGCCTCGGAATTTTTTTTTCCCAGTAGAGGGCACTGTGTGTCGACGTCCGTCGAGTAGGTGTTCCTAGACAGCCACCATATCGACGCCGACGTCATCATGCCTATAAATGGCCACGTGCAGCGTCCGTTGCTCAGTTCCGTTTTTCCGCGCTTCGTGTGTCTCAGAATACCGTTGCTCAGTTCGTCAGTCGAAATATATTCATATTTCCTCGAGAAAACCGACTCGTACTCGATGGCTTCCTCCTCCGACCCGACGACTCCTCGGTCCGGTTTCAAAAAATGCTGAGACTGTGGGAAGAAAATGTCGTTGACCGATCCTCACAGGATCGGTTTGTGGTGTCTGGGAATCGAACACCAGTGTTCGGAGTGTGAGGAATGCCTATCCATGACGGCGAAAGCCTTGAAGGAGCGTAAGGGGAAGCTCGAGAGAGGTAAGTCAGTTTTAACTTCCTCGAAAGTTTCCGCGGTAGAGTCGAGACATCTCCTCACCGTCAAAAGCATTCTCGGTCTAGATCTCGAAGTGGCTCCCACCACTCGTCGAGGTCTAGACACTCGAAAAAGAGACGTAGAAGATCTCCTTTGTCGTCGTCTTGTAGTTCCCCTGAAAGAGTAAATTGCCCCACAAAAAACGCAGCTCTCAGGCTGAGTGGGAGGAATTCAGAAAAAAGATGCTAAGCGTCTTCGAGAAAGCAGCCTCGACCCCCTCGAAGGCAGCTGAGGGTGATACCCCGGGTGAAAAGCCCAAAAAATCTAAACGCCGCGAGTCGAAGCACCCGGCGAAAGAGTCGACCCGAAAGCGACATGAGCCATCGGGAAGTATAGCATCTTCGACGCCATCGTCGAAAGCTCCTTCGAAGCATAGATCGGCACCATCGACGCCGTTATCGAAGGGTTCTTCGCATCCGTCGATCGAGTCGATAAAAGAAAAACCCACGGCTACTCCACAGCCAACGGTTACACCGAGAGCCTCCGACATGACGTCGAGGACGTCGTCGACATCCTGGAGCAGGATTCCGATCCTCTCGAGTTCTTCGAGGCCTCTTGCAGTTTTCTCGACGCCTTTGTCGGCGCCTTCGAGGATTTTTACATCGGCGTCGACGACATCGACCTTTTCAAGGCCACTGATGATGGCTCCCTCTGCTTTAGAGATGGGTTTTATACCATTTCACAGGCCAGAGCATCCTCCCTTAACTTCAATTTATGAAGAAAGGGAAGATTCTGTTCAAGAAAATCCTTTTGGACTGCAGAGGACCACATCACCTGAACCAGAGACCTTTGCCTCTGAGGAAAGAAGGTTGAAAGACCTTCAGGATGCATTACAGGAAGCAAGTGGCCTAGACACTTCCCCAGAAGTGGAATTTGTCAAACCAGACCCAGGGGAACATGCTGAAACCCCTTATAGAACCCTAATGTCAAGAACTATGGAGTTCATGTGTTGGTCTGCGCCTTCACCTGTTTTTCAACAGGATGACCTCACAGATATTCTGGATAAAGGTCCACAGGAGGATCCTGTGGTTCCCTTTCATTCTGCTTTACAAAGAAAGATTTTAACTAACTGGGAAACTCCTGAAGTTGTCCCTGCGGTTAACGAGAAGTTGTCAGTGAAATATAGGGTATCTGCTGCTGACCCTGAATACCTATCTAAGCACCCTACTCCAGAGAGTCTGGTGGTCCAGGCTGCAACTTCATCTTCATCAGGCAGTACATCTGCATACCCCACTGCTCCACAGGATAGGGATGATAAAAAATATGATGCCATGGCTAAGAAAGTCTTCTCGGCCTGTAGCACGGCTTTAAAATCTATTAATGCGACTTGTACGCTCGCTAGGTTCAGCCACACTCTTTGGGAGTGTGCTTCATCAGCGGCTGACTGCCTCCAGGAAGGAGAAGAAAGGGACGCATTTTTAAATATCATCAGAGATGGTAAAGATGCAATGTGTGAGTCCCTTCAAACTGGCATTGATTCTGCTGACAGTATCAGCAGGGCCATGGCGGCAAGTACCACAATCCGCAGGCATGGTGGTTGAGAAAGTCCGGCTTTGCTTCTGACGTACAGGCCAGACTTTTAAATATGCCCTTTGACGGCTCTTCCCTGTTTGGTAAAAAGGCGGATGAAAGTTTGGAAAAACTGCAAACATCTAAAGCAGCAGCCAATTCACTAGGAGCTGCAATCCGCCAAACAAATTTTCGTCCCTTAGGATCCTCTTGGAGAGGAAGGTCCTTTCGCTATTATTCCTCATATGGAAGAGGCAGAGGACGGCCGGCTCAAAAAGGCCAAGGAAAATTTACCCGTGGTGGACGGGGTAAAGGAAAGAAAGCCGCATCAGCAGGAGCAGGAGCCGGTTTACCTTCGGCAACTGCATCAGCCGCTCCCAAACCACTCTGAGGTCTCCCATCACAAGACACCTGTAGGGGGTAGGTTAACTCACCATCTGACGGAATGGCAGGCTATTACGTCAGATGCTTGGGCATTGGAGACAGTTGCCCAAGGTTACTGCCTGCCTTTTCTACGCATCCCTCAGAGCCATCCACCGGGGAACAGCTCTCTGAAAGTGCCGGTTCCGCTCCTCTTGCAGGAAATTGTAGACCTGCTAGAGAAAGGTGCCATAGAACCGGTACCTGTAGCGGACAGGAACAAGGGCTGGTACTCCCCCGCCCCCCCCTGTCCCTCCCCTACTTTCTCATACCAAAAAAAGACGGAGGACTGAGACCCATCCTGGACTTACGAGAATTGAACAAGTTCCTCAGGAAGGACAAGTTCCAGATGGTAACTCTCTCTCAGGTCCTTCAGGCCCTCCAGCTTCAGGACTGGTTGGTATCTCTGGACCTTCAGGATGCTTATTTCCATGTGCCAATCCATCCCAAGCACAGGAAGTACCTGAGGTTCGCAATTGGCAACTCTCATCATCAATTTCGAGTTCTGCCATTTGGGCTGACCTCCGCCCCGAGGGTCTTCACCAAGCTAATGTCGGTTGTGGCTGCAAATCTAAGGAGGGAAGGGATTCACGTCTACCCCTACCTGGACGATTGATTGATCAGAGCGGTTTCTTCGGAACAAGCTCGGATCCAACTAGATTATGTCTGCCACTTCCTTCACAAGCTGGGCTTCTCCCTCAATTTAAAGAAGTCACAGATGATACCATCACAGAGACTCCAGTTCATTGGACCAGTCCTGGACACTTCCCTGGGAAAAGCCTCGCCACCAGAGGTGAGGGCTCAAGATATTCTGCAGATGGGTCACCAGGTTTCAAAATGCCCAACGTCTCCCAGCCTACGACTTTTTGAGGTTGCTAGGCCTTATGGCATCCTGCATATTCCTTGTGCCAGAGGCTCGCCTAAGAATGAGATCCCTTCAGTGGCCACTGAGGACTCGGTGGTCACAATTCTCAGGGAGGATGACAGATCTCCTCCAGATTCCGGACAAGGTAGCCCACGACCTTCAATGGTGGGGCTCTCCAGAGAACATCTTGAAAGGAGAACTGTTTTGGCAACCATTGCCGGAGATAACAGTAGTCACAGACGCCTCACTCACGGGCTGGGGAGCCCATGGCAACGACTTGACCATCAGCGGTCGTTGGTCCCCATCGGAGCCCAGACTACACATCAACCTGTTGGAGCTGAGAGCCATCAGACTGGCACTGAAGGCTTTTCTGCCGTCTGTACGGGGGAGAAACGTCCTGATAATGACGGACAATACAGTGGCCATGCACTACCTAAACAAAAGAGGAGGCGTAGGGTCACTGCCACTGTGCAGAGAGGCGATGTAGCTCTGGTTTTGGGCAATTCAGGAAGGAATCTCTCTCGGCAATTCACCTAGCCGGAGGGAAAAACTTGACAGCGGACGCTCTGAGCAGGCAGAACACAGTCTCCCACGAGTGGGAGATAGCTCAGGAAGTCCTTCAAGAGATCTTCACCCTCTGGGGAACCCCTCAAGTGGATCTGTTCGCCACCAGTATCAAAAGGAAGTGCGACAGATTTTGCTCAAGGGAATTTCCCCCGAGAGGAGCTCTAGGAGACGCGTTCGTAGTGGACTGGGAGTTCCCACTTCTGTACGCGTTTCCTCCGGTCCCTGTCATTCCTCAAATGATCAGGAGGTTGAGAAGGTTTCGGAAGACCATGATCCTAATTGCCCCGGATTGGGCCAGGAGAACGTGGTACCCGGACCTTCTGGACATGTTCATCCATCCTCCAATTGGTCTACCGTACAGAGAGGATCTTCTCTCGCAGAAGGGAGGTCAGGTTCTCCATCCAGCCATCAAGACCCTCAACCTTCACGCTTGGTATCTGAAAGGTTGAGGTACAAGGATTGGGACCTTCCAGATGACGTCATGGAGGTGTTGCTTTTGGCCAGAAGGCCAGCAACTAAGACTCTATACCGCTGCCGTTAGAATAAATTTTGCAGCTGGTGCAGAGAAAAGAATATCGAACCCTTTTCATGTGGTACACCTGCGGTGTTATCCTTCTTACTTTATTTGGCAAATTCAGGCCTTCAAGTTGGCACTATTAAGGGCTATCTCGCAGCGCTATCGATCTTTAAGCGCACTGCAGAGGAGCCATCGTATTTCAAAATTCCATTGGTAATACAATACCTGAAAGGTCTAACTAATGTTTACCCTCCAAGACCATTCCAAGTTCCCTTATGGGACTTAAATCTAGTTTTAAACTTCCTAAAGGGTGCTGCTTTTGAACCACTCCACTCTTGTTCATTGAAGTTTCTCACCCTCAAAACTGTTTTATTGGTAGCATTAACATCTGCTAGAAGGGTTAGCGAGATACAAGCCCTATCTTGTAAACCTCCTCATACAATTTTTCACACGGACAAAGTCGTTCTACAGATGAAGCCGAACTTCCTCCCAAAGGTAGTTTCTGAATTTCACATTACTCAGAAGATTACTTTACCTTCATTCTATCCTCCTCCCCATCCGGGGAAAGAGGAAGAGAGACTACACAGGCTGGACCCTAAGCGAGCCTTGAGTTTTTATATCAGTAGACTTGCTAAAATTAGACAAGCAGACCAACTCTTTGTAGGTTATGCAGGACATAAGTTGAGATTACCAATAACCAAAAAAACTATCTCCATATGGATTATTTTAGCCATTCTGGAATGCTACAAACTGGCAGGGAAAGAGCCCCCTCAAAATCTAAGGGCTCATTCGACCAGGGGTATCGCAGCCTCCTCAGCTCTTCAAAGAGGGGTACCAATTAGAGATATATGTGCGGCTGCCACATGGTCGTCCGCACATACCTTTACCAAATTTTATAGCCTGGATTCCTCATCTAGTCAAGAGACTAGATTTGGCAAAGCTGTCTTACACTCTGTTCATTCTTAAAGAGTAATATGGCATCTCTTACTCCCGCCTCCAATCACATACCACTGCTATGGGAGTCTATCATAGATAAGGAATACGCCGGAGGACACAATCCCTTCGAAGAACAAGTTACTTCTTACCTGGTAACGTTCTTTCGATGGGATGTTCCTCCGACGTATTCCTTATCGCCCCTCCCATCCATCCCCGCAGTAACATTTCCCTTGTGATTGCAGCTTACGCTCCTTCAAGGGTAGTAACCATTCATGCATTAACTACCTTACTCTACAAAACGGATCTGAGCAACGGACGCTGCGCGTGGCCATTTATAGGCATGATGACGTCGGCGTCGATACGGTGGCTGTCGAGGAACACCTACTCGACGGACGTCGACGCACAGCGCCCTCTACTGGGAAAAAATGTTTCCGAGGCCAGCAAGCTGGAGATACAAATATCATAGATCAGGTATACGTCGGAGGAACATCCCATCGAAAGAACGTTACCAGGTAAGAAGTAACTTGTTCTTCTATCCTTAAGCCCTTTTTTAAAATGAGTATTATAAGGTTTTTACTGAATGGTTTGGCTCTCTAGAGAAATTATGACCTCCTGCATCTGGTATGGTAATAGTCAAAGATTCATCTTCCAATTTTCCTCTGTTGAAGATGTGAGCTTTTACTTCTACAATTATGCTACACCTTGTGGAATTAATGGATTCCTACTTTCAACAGAGGATTGATTAGTAGTTTTTACCACCATCAAAATGATTTGCTTTGGGAAAGGTTTCTTCTGGCAACAGGCCATTACAAACTCGGGCATTAGTGACCCTTCCTCCTCAGAGGAATTAAAATACTGCGTCCCTGCCAACAGTCCTCCGGCTCCCTTGGGCATGTCCTCCTCCGAGGTGATCCTCCCAGCTAACACCACCCCCAGCATCTGGATCAGGTAGCGGCCACCTGGGAGGAGACTTTAGGTAGGGTTGTACACTGTACCCCTTAATTTATCAATGGACTTTGTTTTTGGGGGCATCGCTGTCATGTTTGGGTGGACAGTGAGGGTTGCAGATGGGTTGGGGGAATAGGTTTGGTTTAATAGTGCGGGCAGAAAGATTAATCGCGGCGAACTGGGGCTCTGCCGACCCCCTGTCATTGAACCGCTGGAGTAATGACCTTACAGATGTGCGGCCTCGGAACGCCGGATATATAATGCACGGGGCTGCCCCCGCAAATTCGAAAAAATATGGGGTAAATGGCTTGATGCTCACTGAAACTCGTTAATGAAAGTAGATCTGTACCGCTGTTAACACTGGTTACCTGCCTCATCCCATGAATGTCTGACGGCTCTCGGCCCTACAGGGCTCCTTGTTTTTGAAATTGCCATACTGCCTTGGTCAGATGTATGCCTACGATTCATGTTTGTTTTGTTGTTGTGGTGTTTAAAACTCAATAAACAGAGTTATAAAAAAAAAATAGTGTGGGCAGGTGGTAAAGTGCACTAAATACATGTCCTGACTGCGTGGTTGTTTATTTATGCAGATTTTACTGAGGGCAGTGTCTGGGGGGGGAACGAGGGGGGGGGAAATGTGAGCGCTGGTTGGGGCATTGACGTTTGTTTCCTGGAACCTCTGGGGGCTTAACCCGGCTAAGGCCAGGAAGCTACTGGCTTATTTTGAGAGGCATGCCCCTAAGGTCCTCAAGTTGCAGGAGACTCGTGCATTGGCATCTTTTCACAAGTCTTTTACCTATAAATGGGGTCAGCAGAGATTCTATACAACATGCTCCTCACAGGCCTGTGTGGTGCCGATACCAATACATTCCATTGTTGCTTTCATTGTGGGCAAAAGCTATGTTGACCACCTGGAGAGATGTGGTGTTGAAGGGTATTTTGGATGGAGACGAGATAGTGTTGGCCAACACGGTCTGAATGTTGACGATCGTGGGTTCTACTGGCAACTGATGCACCTGTGATTTTCAGGGGGGGGTGGAAATCTCAATATGATTTTAGATGTTACTATGGACCGTTCCTCTGACGCTCCCAGGTCATTATCACTTGCAGCGCAAACCCTATTGCAAATAATATTGCAATTTCACTTGACTGATTTTCTGGAATGTTTTACATTCTGTAGCTAGGGAGTAAACATATTATTCTACAGTTCATGATTCACTGTCTGGTAGGATAGATGATTTACTTTTATCTACTGACCAATGGGGAGGGTACAGCAGTGTATGATCCTTCTGTGCACGTTTTCAGATCACTCTCCAATATGATCCCAGTTTCACAAGCCTCGCCCTCTGTGGTGCATGTCTCCCTTGATGCTGCCTGATTCCACTCTTACGGAGTCACTGTATGTCCAAACTGAAGCATTCTTTTGTAGTAATGTGGGCTCTGTTGCACTTTATTCTACGGTGTGGGGAAACGTTCAAAGTGCTTATGCGTGGGGAATTGTTCTCATTGACTGCTGGGAATCTTAAGGCGCTTCAATTGCAACTACATGAGGTGGAAGAGCAGATTAGGCACTTTGAAAATTTATATGGTATAACGAAAGATAAAGCACTATTGGGACTAATAAACAACCATCTATTAAAGTTCCAAAAGTGGGCAGACAAAGAGGTACTTTATATGTCCAGCCAGGCGCTTGCTCGTAAATGCGGTGAGGTGGATAGGCCGGTACGGTCCTTAGCTAGAGCTGATAGACTTGAAACCAAGCAATGTACTATAACAGGAATTACTGGGCCATCTGGGATCACTATAACCACTGAAGACAATATTAATGCCGCATTTACAGAATATTATAAAACATTATGCTCAAATAATGACATGTTCAGATGAGGATCTTATAAAATACCTGGAAGGTATTGAGTTCCGGTATTGCCTGAAAATTCAAATCTGGTTTTGGATTTGCCTGTAACTTCTGAGGAAATAGTTACTGCTATTGCAGCTCTCATCGGGCAATGCCCCTGGTTCTGATGGGTTGAATTGTGTATATATAGTATAGATCTAGACTGTCCCACACTTACTATGGGTATGGGAGGAGTCACTTGATTCTGTTGGGCTTCCAGCCTCCATGTGGGAGGCGATAGTTACGGCTTTGTTGAAGCTGGTAAACTGCAGAATGAAGTTACTTCATATGTGCCCTTTATCTCTAATGTTATGTGCATACTTCTAACGTGCCGAAAGCCTGTGGACATCGGGGCGCGGAGAGCCATAAAAGACAAATTCTCATTTTGATCTCAATTAGCTGTTGGACTCAGCCTGAAAGTAGGATAGGCTGCCATGTTTTATTGAAACAAAGTTTTCAGCGATTTCCTGAAACTCAGATAATTCTCCTCTTGCCGAAGAGCCAATGGCAGTTTGTTCCAATATTGTGCTGCCTTGACCGGAAAGGATCTACCTCGTCCTAGTGCACGATTTACACAGGGTATATTCAGTAAGCCCGTGTCAGCTGATCTTGGGCATCTCCGAGGTGTATAAAGAGAGAATATTTTTTTTGAAATAACTCGGGCCTCTCCAAATAAACACCTGTGGACTATCGTCATGGCTTTGAAATGGACTATCTTCCACTCTGAGCCAGTGTAAAACTCTTCTCCCTGATATATGTTCTTTTTTTGATTCCATTAACTATGGAAACTGCATCGTTTTCCATTACTTGGCACCTTTCCACTTCCCTCTTGGTGGCTCCAAGCAATAGGGCGTTGCCATAGTCTAGGCGTGACAGTATGATTGCTCTCGCAATGGTGGCTGTGTTTTCTTCATTGATGTAAGGTCTTATAGCTCTCAGAAGGCGCAGATGGTAGGAATTATTTTTATGCAGGTAGTTGACCTGTACTTCAGAGCCCACTGATTCTTCAACCATCATCCCGAGGGTTTTAACTTGGGGCATTACCGGGATATTAGCCTCTTTGATGGTAAAGGCTTTATATTCTGCCCCAAGCTTAGATCTGGCTTGTGTTCTGAAAATCATCAATTTGGTCTTTGTATTATTAAGACACATCCAGTGATGTTGCATCCAGATGTCTATGATATGGTAAACCTCAGCTATTTTTGCGCTATCGATTGTATGGTCGCCTTTGAGTTCGAAGATGAGCTGTGTATCAGCGTAATTTGTGAAGAATACGCTGATGTGTTCTAAGAGCTCACAGAGGCTCCTCATATAGAGATTAAACAATAAGGGGGAAAAACCTGTTCCTGAGGGACTCCAAAAATAATGGGGGCAGCCTCGGAAAATGTGTCACCCCAGTGTACTCTTGCACTCCGGTCCTTCAGAAATGATTCCAGCCATGCCAGAGCCTTTTGGAGAGAATCCTGCTATTTTGTCTAGCGCTGCTTGAAGAAGCTGATGATCCACCAGGTCGAAGGCAGTAGAGGTCAGATAATATGCAGACGCAAAGATTTTTGCAAAAATATTTTCAACCGGACTCCGTTCCAACATGACTAGACTGGTGAATCCAGATCAATCTGGATTCATCCGATCTCGTTCTACAGCACTCCACCATAGAAGGCTATTTTGTATCATCTCTCAAAATAATCCATGTGCTAAAGCAATGGCAGTATCTTTAAATGCTGAAAAGGGTAACTCTGTGTCATGGAGTCATTTGATGAGTCCTGCGCCGATATCTGTTTGGGACTTTCTTACCTGTGTACAACTTCTTTATTCTTGGCCCACAGCTGGAGTGTTGACAAATTTTACGTTGCCATCTACTATATATTTGGGGGGTGAAGCACACGTTGGGGTGTCCACTATCCCTTCTACTTTTTCCACTTACAATGCTTTTATCGGGGCTAAACATGGATACAGGGGCATACACATGATCAGACCCCCACAAGTTCTGTCGCTGTACGCCAATGACACATTGCAATACATCCGGGATCCTGAGGTGAATCTTGGTCACATTATGGAGGAAGTCTATGAATTTAATAGACATTCCGGGTACAGTATTAATTAGTCAAAATCTGAGTTGTTTCCTCTTACTGATGACACACTTCCCTTCACTGGGTTATCTGGGTTTCGTTGGACAGATGCCCGGTTAAAGTATCTGGGTATTAATGTCTCTGGACTGCAGAGGCCCTTATGTGGATAATTATGCTGAGTATATGCTTCACTTAGATGCTAAGCTACCAATATCATTATATGGACAGCTTTCTTTTTTTTAAGATGATAGTCCTTCCTAAGCTGTTATTTCTTTTTGTAACATTCCGTTCTGGCCGGGTAGGGCTAGCTTTACATTGATATGTTTCATGGTGGCTGGATTCCTCGGGGGACCCGGAAGAGCCTGAATGAGTTGGGAGAAGCTCATGGAACTGTATGAAGAAGGTGGATTGGCGGCGCTGGACGTGGAACTATATTTTCTGGTTGCCCAATCTCAATATGCTTGATTTTGGTACTCTTTGGAGTTTGAAGTAGTGCATGTGCCACTGGAGATATATGGGGCGACCACTACTAACCTTAAAGCTTTTATATTCTGTGTTAAGTACATTGATTCCTGTACCTTTGACCCTGCCCGTTCAACTGTTAATGCGTGGTATAGGCTGTTTCATAGATTGGGACTCAGTGTTATACCATAAACACATACAGCCCTGGAATTTCCCTGGTTTAGCACCTTCATTTGATGCAGATCTGAAAAAATCCTCATGCTGTGTGGGGGTGCGCACCAGTGATTTGACTCTTGGTGTCTATTCTATTATATTATATTCTATGTCTATTATAAGGAATGACTTTCTTAACAAACTTGGCCGCAGTTCCATTATGATACTACAATACTATCGGATGAGGGCTGCATCGAACGGTTGTGGCCAGTGTTTCCACATGAACCAGAGACCCACCCACTTATAAATGCAATTGTAACATGTGGTGAACCAAGACATCTAGTATGTAAACTGTATGGACTGGTGCTGAGTGCTCAATCCTCAATGAATGATGCAAGATTAAAGTGGGAGTGTGACTTTGTGTTGCAATTTTCAGATGTTGAATGGCCTAAATGTTCACCCACAAAAGAGTTATCAATGCAGGCTCAATATAGACTGATCCAATTTAAACTGCTGGATCAATTGCACTACACCCTGACGAAAACTGACAAATTTACGCACGGAGCATCTGGCGATTGCATGTAGTCTGGTTGGTCTTTGGCGAATACTATTCATGTGTTTTGGAATTGCTCTGTTGCCTCTTCTTGGGAAACAGTGGCCGAAAGATTTACATAAAATAGTGGATATCCCCCTGGTATTGGCACCAGTCAAGTACCTCTTGGGTGACATAGGCAAGGTGTCTGTGATCAGCCGACGATTTTGTAATATAGCTTGTATAGTAGTAAAACAAAAAAGCATACTCCGTTATTGGAAATCAGTGTCCGACCCATGCTGAATAGTTAAGAGATATCATGTTTACCTCAGAGAGAGGAAACGTAAATTTCTACAGTGCCTTTGATGTGTAGACCCAAAAACATTTGGACTCCATTGCGCGCCTACCTTGCTGTGACTCCATAACTCTGTGTGACGCTACCTTATGTTTAGTTGATGGCATGATAACATGACACTGTATGATTTTGTTTTTTTCTATGCGTTCCAGTGCAATGGTCATGTCTATGTGTAAGTGCTTATTATGTGCCCTTGCTGTTTGCTTTTTAAAAAGTTTCCAAAAAGGAGCTTGGAGTTTTCCTGGAGGCATATCATGAATCCAGCTGGAAGAAGAAGTCTGCTGCAACTCTTCATCTAATCCAAAGACTGCTATGCTAATTAAAGTACTGATCAAGAGAGGACCTGGATGGGCAACCTCTTTCAGTGGCTACGAGGGGACATTGTGCAACTGCTATTCTTTACCCAAAGTGTTCTGGAAGTCATTCCATAGTGTCTGCCGTCCTGCAGAGTTATTTTCATGGGTTCTGAAGAAGAGTGACTGGAAATCTTGAGCACAAGAAGTCCTCCAGCATCGTCTGGAGGCTCTTCATGACTGTTGGAAAGCCAGATTGCTGTGTATTTCCCAGAAGAGGGGGTACCCTGGCATAGTGATGCTTTACACCCAGAGCTTGCCAAGTTGCAACCGACTGAAGACATTTTCAAGTGGCATTGCAACCACAACCTTTGTCTACTTTTCCACAGTTGAGGAAGTCCAGTGTCGCCGCCTGCAGAGAAGTACCTGCTGGTGGGTTTTCTTCCATTCCGAACTGGAGAACTAGTCCCGAGGGTCCAAACTTGGTAGTGGCCCGCAGAGAAGTCCAGTGCTAGAGTCCAAGTCACCAGAAGCCATCCTGTTGTCCGTGGTGCGGCTGCAGCACCTAAGAGCCGAACAGTGGTAAACCATGATTTGCGGAAACCCAACACTTTATTCTGTCACTGCATCCGTCGCCACTGAAGGTAATCGTCAAAACCCAAAGGACCCCTCCTCCCACCACCCCCACCCCTCCGCCTCCCCCCAAAGCCTTGTTGAGGTCCACAGTGAGTTTAATCTTCGTGGGACAGCCAAAGCTGGTGTAGCAACCCGACCAAGGAAACCACTGTGACAGACCTTCACTGCTGGCTTTCCGACACTGCTTGGTTCCCTTCTCCTGCTCGACAGCAACAACCCAGTGACTTCTTTCAGGGTGATCCATCCTCGAGGGGCATCGTCAAGTAAAGCTGAGAGACACCACCATGTCACCTTCCATGGCACGCAAGGTACTGTGTCCTCTCTCCCTCTCTCCAAGACGGGAAGTCTCCTTGAACTTTTCACCGAAAGACCGTAACTTTTTGGAACCTAAGTCGGCACAGCCGCTGAGTTGGGGAGATTGATACCAGACTGGTTTGTGTGGAAACTAATTTTGCAAGCGGCAACATTGTATAAAGAAAATTAAAGGGAACAGTGTATGAAACGTATGTGGCAAGCGACGCAAATGAGTGACTGAACTTTGGAGCTAAGATACAATACTGTAGACCGTGGTCTGGCGCCACGTGGGTGCTCATTCGAAGGTCTGTCAGGTATCCTGCTGAAAGGTGACGGATGTTAAAATAAAGAGGAATTGTGAAATCAAAGTGGTCCTACAACTGATCAAGCCAAACCCTGTGCACATTCGAAAGTCTTTGATACTTGATGTAAAATTGAAATTGTTCCGAGCCCAGCTGAGGGAGACTAATTGTGTTAAAGGGATCTGAGCCCAGTTGAGGGTGATCCAGGGTGAACTATGAGTCACCCGAAAAATATCATACGAACATTGTGCTAAAGGGATCTGAGGCCGCATGAAGGGCATCCACAGTGACGAATATTGTGATAAAATGATCTGAGCCCGGCTGAGGGAGATCGGGGGTGAATAGTGAATCATTACCTGAAGTGAATATTTGTGAAATTCAAAGAGGAATATAACTTCTTATATTTGGTTGCATCAGGCCCTCTGAGTGAAGTGAGAAGCAAGGAGACTTGCGCACAGAAGGCCCTGATGCTATTGATTGAACTGTATCCTCATGCTAAAGAAGCCAGAGACTCTGCTACGCTAGAGTGAACCGCCTTGTCCCGTGCTGAAAAAGTAGGGAAGGGAGGCCAATGGCCTGAGAATCCTTAAGTTTGTGATTTTGAAGATGAACAGACCTTTAGGTGCATTTCATTACAACTACCTACTGGTGCATTATTACTAAAGCTAAGAATAACTGTGATACCACATAGTACTGTATATATTGGGATAACTGAAATAGTTTCCCGAGTACAAATTGAGTCTTATTTATATGTATATATTCATGTAAACCTTATTTTATCAAATAAAAGAACTGTCAGCACAAAACAAGTGTGTGGACATTCCATTGTGGGGGGCTTGACCCAAGAACCAGCCTGCATCACCTCCCTTGAGTCTCAGCCTTGGTTGCTCATCCATTCCTAACCTTTGCGAGCCTTGCCTGGGGTGCTTCTGTGTCTCTGCCCTAACTATATTGTGGGTAGGACCACAGACACCCCCCCTCCAGTCTTTTCCAGTATGTTAGTGTGGATGCTTTTCATGGCTTGATGGCAAAATGTGGGATTCAGTGTTTTTAAAGGTGGGCAAGTCGCCAAACTCTAGCGCAACCCAAGTTTTAAGCCAGCACCTGCCTAAAGGACTAACGCACAGGCCGAGCCTCTTATGCAAACACATTTTTTGGTGAAAGTGAACACCCTCGCATGATTCTAACCTGCATCCCACTGGTGAACACAGTACGCTTTACTGCACCATGCTATGCTGCCTATTCCACTTTGAGTTGAGTTTTTTCTGTATTATATGGGAGTGCCTCATTACATTACCTGTTTTCTGCATAGGATCAGCTGCTCACTGTGCTTGGTGCAGAAATTAAAGAGTTACTTTGTCAATTTTCACTTTGCATTTTAATTGTTTGAGCCGCACTATGGGGTCTTTCAAAGATATTCTTAACATGCCATTTGTTTAGAAGGCAGATGGCAGCAGGCACAGCAGTGAAAGGGACATAGAAGGGTGATTATTGTCCCTTCAGAGGTGCTCATGGTGGGTGATGGGAGAAGTACATATTGCTGTTTTTGGAAACATTTACTTATTCCTTTTAGGATGGGTGAAAATAAAGCCTTACACATGCTTTTTTGATAACCTGGTTATAAAACCATTTATATATTGTCAGGCTAATTTAGTATGTGATTTGTCTACTTATAAATGTATTTCTATAAAACTCAGTATTAGATTGCAAATTTAGAATAGCTTATGGGGCAGTTTACAGTAATCTCAAGATGCCCAATATTTTCTGTGAAACAATTAGCGAGTCATGACTAAGTCTCATTTCATATTGCATTTTGGTATTCATGGTCTGTATTTATAAAGTCAATCTGTACAAGAGTAGGTACCCCCACCTCTATACTAGTGTAAAATCTAGATCTGCAGACCTAGATTCTGTGTAGCAGAGCCCTCAAACTATCAGCCCCACTCTGCATTAAACATTCATCTAGTCCACGGGATAGTTTCCATGTGATGTGTTAATCACTGCTTTAATCTACAATGATATCCCCCCCAAAAAAGATCTACATCAATGTATTCAAAATGTAAAGTACACATTCTGTATTCCCATGTGCAGTGAGGGTTAGTAGCCAATCGTGAATATATAACCACCTGTGATGAATTACAGGATTCCTTCACTCCCTCCCTCCCAACACCTGCCCCCAAGGGGGAGCCTTTCCCTGTGTGGCTAGTGAGGTGAGCCCTCTATGCAATACCCTGCCTAGGGGTAGAGGCAAGCAGGACCTCACTGGGAGAGACTCCGGCTCTGGAGACAGGGCTTATGAGTAACTCCTGAAGTAACATCTCACTAACCCTCCTTCACTAACCGCCTGTGAAGAGAGATGAAGAACACATTAGAATATGTTCTTGCCATTCAAATACACTATTGGTACCCGTGAAGGAAACATTATCTGGCACTGGGATGAAAAGAATCACTGGAAGAATACAGTGTATGAGACAAACCGAGAAGGACTTTCACAGTATGCCGGTGAAGTCCTACGGCAGCGTCCTAAAACCTGGAGGCAGGGACCATGAGCGAGAGAGAGAACCCAGGAGTTTCGAATCAGCTGGCCGGCGGGATTCTGAGGGAAAACTTGGATGTGGCGTCTGATACTGGAGTGGAGCTTGGGCACGGCTCCCAACACAGTGTCGAAAAAGAGGAGAGACGTGAGAGACCGAGTAGAATACAAGGCGTCCTGTGAAGGAGAACAGTGGTGGTATGACCGCAGACGGGCCGCGTTCGATCTGGAGGTCCAGTAACAATGCAGATACCATTCCTATTAAGGCATCACAAGGCGAGCCAACTGAAGAAGGAACATAGACTGGTCATGACCCTGCCGCGAGGAAATGAGTAACAAACCTGACAAGTGAATGTCCAGCCTTTTTTTACGAGACCCACTGATATTATCCCTGGTAATGAGGAAAGCAGGAGACCGGGAGAGGGACCGAGAATCATTACTGGAACGCTCATACTCGTCCCACTCGAGATGGTGTCAAGAATACATGGTGAGTGGGAAGTAGTATTGGAGTCCTAAAACTTGTCTGAGACAAGACGAGGAGTGGACATTAAGTGAAAGGAAGATCTTAAGTTTGAATAAGGAGGCAAAATTAACTAGAAACGAACAAGAGGAGAGTAAGAATAATCAACTGAAAGACGGTTGAAACCTTGAAGAACCCAGTATTGTAACTGTATGATTTGATAAAAGTAGTTACCAAGAACTACCTACTGATACTTTACTGAACTTGGTGGAAAATCACCTCCCAGGAGAAGCGAGTCATTCTCCTGTACTTTGTTGTTCTGCTAGTGGTACGGTTAGGATAGGTTAGTTTGGACAGTGAACTGATCTTGATTTTTGACTCGCTGACGAGCACCTTAGCTCGCCTTGTTAGGTAGGGAACACCCTGGGAGTTCTCACCTTGAGTTGATAAGCTGCAACAGTAATATGAAAGGTCTGAGTCAGTGTTCTTCTGACCCGCCACATCCCACAGTAAATCTTCCTGGATCTCAAAGAATCCGAACGGGATAAATGCAATGCTTAGAAATGCATCCAGTACATGGAGGCCCATAAACCATGTGTGTGCCATTGTGATGTCTTGTGGCCCCTCATCTTGGCAAGCACTATATAAGTTACAAATAAAATGCTAAACAATACAAAAGACATGAGACTGGGTTGAAAAGTCATGGAGCTTGTTCTAGCCAGAGCTCCCGAAGTCCTGAAGAAGGCCATGCAAAACCTGGGAGACGCGCAGTTTATTCATGTACCCTGAGATGTAAGGCCGAAACAGTGTCGACATCATACATTCTGAATGATTTGCATGTATGACCTTGCCATAGGGAAAGTGACTCCCATGTGTGTTAAATACCACAGGGCGAGTTGCCAAGACGAGGGGCCACAAAAGACATCACAGTGGCACACAAATGGTCTATGGACCCCATGTACTAGATGCATTTCATAAGCATTGAGTCTATCCCAATTGGGATCCTTTGAGAACCAGAAAGATTTACAGTGGTTGTTGATATATTCACAATTGGATACTAACCATTACTGCATTTGAGAATACAGAAAGTGTTTTTCAAATTTTTAATATTGAATGCATTGAGGTAGGTGTGTAATATATAATTTTTTTGTGGGGATATTTTTGATGATTAAAGCAGTGATAAACACGTCACATGTAAACTATTCCTTTGACTAGATGAATGTTTATTGCTGATTGGGGCTGATTCTTCATGGCTTCTTCTACACAGAATCTAGGTTTGTGGATCTAGAGTTTACACTAGTGTAGAGGTGGGGGGTACCTAATCTCCTTTATAGATTGATCTTGAAGCATACCCCATGTATGAGAAGGTCCCGAAATTAGGGGTAGGCCCAGTATAGAAAACACATGCATTTTTAAAGTGAAACAAACAAGTGCTGTACACTAAAGCAAAATAATGATCTGATAAAAGAAGTCTGGACTTCAGAATTTCAATTGTACTCTTTTTTTTCGCAAACTTTATCTCTCTACTAAGCTATGTAACATTAATCGGCATGTGATGCACGAAAACACAGGCATCGTAAGGTGTCCCCAGCACATATGGCAATGTGGGACATTAGTAAATGAATGTACTTATTGAAAAATGTAAGGCCATGTTTGTGAACGCTTTTAAAGGGCATTGTGTGATCATTTGGAACACACCATTAAGAACTCTTGTAAGCTCCTCCATAAACTAGCAGATGGGTACCCCTCTGTCCATGAGACTCAGTTACTCTGATTTGTACAAAACCATTATTTTGCCGGCTCGGCTAGCGTTTGGCTCCAAGAACTTAGCCCAGACCCTTGTGACCTAAAACTACTCATGATTTCTTTGGCGCCCTAACCCCTAAGTGTTTGAAAGAATTATGCAATGTTATTCACAAGCCTTTCCCATGACCGATTCCTTTTAAGTTATCCATACACAAAGTTGGTGTAAGGTTTATAAAATTGTTACTATATAAAGAGAACATTTATTTTTTCATTAGATGATCCGCAGCAAAAGGATCCGCAGACAGATGGAAGCGGAGGAGGAGGAGGAGGAGGAGGAGGTGGTGGTGACGGTGGCGGCAAGAGAGGGGGAAAGAAAGGGGACTATGTTTGGTGGAAGCGCATGCAGAAGGTTTGTAGGTTTAAACTTTTAAAACCAGGGATCTCGGGGGTGGGGGGGGGCAGAAGAGGTTCAGACCAATTGAGTTCATGCTCAATTTTAAGGCTGTGATGGTCACTGCTTGAGGTCAGGTTAAGTATTTGACGTTTTAACTAAATAAGCACTTTTCAAAGTAGAAGTAGCCGAGTCATGACACTAGAAATTGAGTTACTGAAGGAAAATGGTACCACCTCATTGGAAAGTTTGAGAAGCTCTACCCTACAACATGTTCATCAACACAAACACTATACCTGCAAGCTTGACACTTAAGGTATTAAGCTGGCAATGCATGCACTAGTGCAGAACCACCAGCATACAACATCTATCTGTAATGTAAACTGAGCATGCTTGTCTTTTGGCACCTATTTTACTTTAGCTGATCAGCTTTTCTTGATTTACTTTTCTCTACTGGAGTGAATTTATTCTGAGGAACATTAAAGGCACCCCTCTCTGAAAAGCCTCTGTGCTTCAGGAAAGCAATGCTTGCTGAATTACAAATAAAAAATGAGAAACAATCTTGTAAAATAAAATGGTACTTGAAGGATTCATTTTGTTTCATTTATGTACTAGGGGGATTGGATTCAGTGGTTGACTTTGAAACCAACATTTCGATCAAAATCATGCATGTTCTGTTATTTTTTTAAATTTTTTTAACTGTGTTTATTTTAAACCAAGGCAGGACAAGTTATTAATGACATTGCTTAACGAACACACCTGAGCAATACACTTTAAAGTCATACCCCACCGCTCCTTTCTCCCCCCCCCCTCAACCTCCAGGAGTCCTCTCCCAGTTCCCACAATCCCTGGGAACAGCCGGGGCCCCTGCAGCTCAGGTGGGTTCTCCATCCTTCAGGGTCCATCATGCGTTAAGTGGTTTGAATGTCAAAGCGGGGAAGCGCTGATCGTAGTCCAACACCGGGGCCCAGACATTCTGAAAGCGCTGCAGCACCCCGGCCCTTGCCGAGGTCACTTTTTCCGCTATCGGGATGTCCCATAGCTTGCCCCACCAGTGGGCTATACAAGGGCCCTCCGGGGACTTCCAGAAGCGGGCCAGAACCATTTTACCTGCCAGTAGGCATTGCGTTATCGGTTTCGCTCTGTTCCCTGAGCGGGGGTAGGACCCAGAGGTTGGAACCCCCAAGAGAACCGCTTCGGGCTCCAGGGGGGGTGTCCGCCCGGTAATTTGCTCAATCATCGCCAAGCACCGCTCCCAGAATTGTCGGATCTTTGGACACGACCACCACATGTGGAAGAAGGAGCCCGGCTGAGAGCATCCCCTCCAGCAGGCGGCGTTCACTTGTGGGTTCATGTGGTGTAATCTGAGGGGGACGAAGTACCAGCGCAACATGAGTTTATATGCATATTCTTTATTTGTGATGCAGGTCGATGAGGAGTGGGTGCGCGTCCAGATGTCCAGCAAGGTCTGGTCGTCAATTGGGTGGACCAGGTCGGCCTCCCACTGGGCCATGCATCGCGTTCTGGAGGTTAGGAAGTCCCCCAGGAAGCGTCTATATAGGGAGGAGATCCTTAAGCGTCAGTTCCAGGGCGGAGAGCGGGCGCGTGGCAGCCTGGAGGGTCTGGGGATGTGAGCACCAGTGGCGGAGCTGGCAGTAGGTGAACCTGTCCTTTTCCTGGAGCCGGAACTCGGCCTTGCATTGTTCAAAGGTGCAGGGAGTGTTCCCCACGTATAGTTGCTCCAGGGTTTCGAGGCTGCCATCTATCCAGCGCCGGAAATTGCGTGGATACCTCCCAGGCGAGAAGTTTGGATTGAGGAAGATTGGGGAGAGGGGACTTTGGCCTCTCGGGATTCCCTTTTGTTTCAGAGCCCAATCCCAGGAGATTAGGGTGTGCTTAGTGGTCAGCAGGAGGTTGCCCCAGTGCTCCCTCCGGGCGTGCTGAACGTGTGGGAGGAATCTGAGGGGGAGCGGAAGCTGCGCTTGCTCCAGGTCTACCCATCTAGGGCGGACTGAGATTATCTGCCAGGCCCTGACGTGTGCTAGCTGAGCTGCTGCCCTGTAGGCCCGCCGGTCGGGGTTCCCCAAACCCCCTAGTCTGGAGCTGCCAGTAAGTGTTTTGTGGGGGATTCTGGCCTTTTTGCCTTTCCATATGAACTTCAGCATTTTCCCTTGCAGATCCTGGAGCGCTGCGTTCAGGATCACCACTGCAAGGGAGGAACACGCGTAGAGGAATCTTGGGAGTAGATTCATCTTGGCAGCTGTGATCCGGCCCATTAGCGAGATTTCCTGAGTGGCCCAGCGTTTTAGGTCCCCCTCCAGATCCCGGAAGAGTCATGGGAAGTTGACCTGGTATGTGTCTCGCGGAGCCACTGTAATATGGACTCCCAAGTAAGGAATGGATCGTTTCTTCCAAGCGATTGGGCACAGCCTGGACAGGGCTTCTTGTTCTTCCCGCTGGAAGCCGACACCCAGGGCCACCGATTTAGCAAAATTAACCACAAAGCCGGTGACCTTCCCAAAGATCGCTGAGGTGATGGGTTCTGAGAGTGAAAATAAGACGTCATCGGCGTATAGCGTAATTTTGTGTTGGGATGGTCCTACTTGAGGGCCTCTAATGAACTCATTCCGTCTGACTCTCTGGGCAAAGGGTTCCATTGTTAGTGCAAAGAGCAGGGGTGACAGTGGGCAGCCCTGCCTCGTCCCGCAGGTCATGGGAATCGGGTTAGATAAGGCACCATTAATCCTTAGGAGGGTTTTGGGTGATTTGTAGTTGGCCATTATCATAGCTCGGATGGTCGGGCCGAAGCCAAAGGCCTCCAAGGTAAGCTCCATGAATGACCAATCTACTCTGTCAAATGCTTTAGTGGCGTCTAGGGCCATCAGCGCAAGGCCCTGGGAGTGTCGGTGGGCTATTTCGACCAGGTTCAGGGTTCGCCTAATATTGTCCCCTGCTGCTCTGTTGAGAATGAAGCCCGTTTGGTCAGGGTGAACTATGGTCGGGAGAATGTGTGATAGACGATTGGCCAGGATCTTCGAGTAGAGGTTAGCATCTATATTCATCAGAGCAATTGGCCTATATGAAGCTGGGTCTCTCGGATCTTTCCCTGGCTTGGGGAGGAGGATTGTCCTAGATTCCTGCATAGAGGGGGCCACCACGCCTGTCTCTTTCAGTTGAAGAGCGTCACCATGGTGGGGATTAATTGGAGTTTGAAAATCTTGGGGAGAAGCCGTCTGTGCCCGGGGCCCGGGCCTTAAGAGACTTGATGGCTTCGTCGACCTCCTCGGCGGTGATCGGGGCCTCTAGGCTCTCTCTCGTTGCGGCAGGCAGCTGGGGCAGGGCCACCCCCTGCAGGTATTCTCTCTGTGCAGCCCGGTTTCGTGGGGGTGCAGTCATTACTTGGGTGATGTGATCTGTGGCCACCTGTAGTTTCTCCTGCTCAGAGTAGTGCATCCTCCCGTGTGGGTCGCGTAGCCCCGCGATCGTGTTGGAACGCCTTGCTTTGGCCAGTTTGGCTACTAGGAATTTGTTAGCTTTATTGTTCTTGGCGTAATAAAATTGTCGGGTCTTGGCCATTAGTTGTGCGGTGTGTTCCGCGTAGTGGGCTTCAAGTTTCTTGCTTGCTGGGCGGATTGCACGTTGCGCCTTGGGGGACCACCCCTTCTTGTTCTTCGCCTCCTCTGCCACTTGCAGTTCCTCCTCAAGGGCTAGCCGGGTTTGTCGGCGACTCCGGTGGAAAGCCGCCCCTTGTGCTATCGGGGCTCCCCTGATCACAGCCTTCATAGCATCCCAGTTGTTGGCGGGGGAAAGTATCCGTGACCGGGTTTTCCTCGAAGTTTTTGATAGTGGTTACGATTCTGTCCCTGACCAGCATGTCGTTAAGGATCGGATCGTAGAGTGACCATCTGCGTGCAGGGTTGGCTCTGGAGTTTAGGGTTCGGAGTTCCATAATTATTGGTGCATGGTCTGTTAAGATTCTTAAGCCGATGGAGACCTCATTAGCATATGTGAGAGTCTGAGGCGAGGTCAAGAGGAGGTCGATCCTCAAACGTTCGGTGGACATGGGAGAAAATGGAAAAATCTATTTCGGTAGGATGGAGCACCCTCCACGCGTCTATCACATCTAGGGTTCTAAACAGACGAAGGAGGCTGAGGGCTAGTATGAAATCTCCCGCGGTGGGGTGGGTGGGAGTTGTCTTTGGTGGGGTCTGGCACCCCGTCGAAGAGACCCCCCCCCCACCCTTGCACCCCCCCCACCCAATCACTGTTTGGCCCTCTGTGAATCCCGTGAGGGAGGCGCCCAGTGAGTCGTAGAAGTCATCCTGGCCCGAGTTGGGGGCGTAAACCAAGACAAAAGTGAAGAGATCCCCCATTAAGGGGCATTTAACTGCCACGAAGCCTTCAGGGCATGAGATAGTCCAGGATCTGGGGGTTTAAGTCTTTCCTGAAAAGAATCGCTGTGCCCCCCCTCTTGTTGCCCTCTGAAGTAAAGAATTGGTGAGGAAATGGGCGTGAGCGGAGGCGCCCAAAGTCTGCTGGGAGGAGGTGGGTTTCCTGGAGCAGGACCCCATCGATTTGCGTTTCGAGGGGGAATTCAGCCCGTTGACGTTTAGGGAAAGGCATTGTAGTGTCTGATGCTCAAGAACCTGCGTTCCCTCTGTGGATTGCGCCAGTGGGTGGGGCCGGGGGGGGGGGTTAAACTATCATCATCCGCCGCCATAGGTGAGGGATAAGTGTAGGTCGTCCTGCTCTTGGGGTTTTAACCGGGGCCCCCAATGGGGGGGGGGGCACATTTTTTACTGGCAGGGTAGGCAGCATTGTGTATGCGGCCAAACCCCTGGCCAACAGGGCCAGTTGGGTCAATCGGGTAACTTGGATTTCCAAGGACATGGAGATGGAACGAACCTTGGCATGGGCGTGGGCCGTGGGTGAGGCCCGCCGTGTTGAGTAAGAATAGGGGTTAAGTCGGGCGTGCTGGGTTGGTGCACCAGATGGCTGGGCGCTTAGTCCGTAGCTGCGTCCCCGGGCCCCATGGAGGGGCCCCGGGGATGTTCATCGCCTCTTGTTGCTACGGGAGGCTCTTGACCATGAGGCTCATCAAGGCCGCGGGGCCTCCAGGGTCCCGGACGCATCCGAGCTCGCCGGGGCGGCCTCCTCAGGGCTGGCCGGGTCCATGATCCTGTTGGCGTCTTCCAGGTGGCTAATCCTTTGCAGGGTGCCGTTATATGTGAATTGCAAGGCTGTTGGCAAGAGCCACTTATATCGAACCTGTCGCTCTTGGAGGAAGATGGCCAGGGGTCGGAGTGCTTTTCTCCTCTGGAGGGTTCGCAGCGAGAGGTCCTGGTAGATCTGGAGAGGCTCACCCTGAAAAGAGATCTCGTCTTGGGAGCGACTGATGGCTGAGATGGCCTCTTTCGTAGAGAAGAAGTGGACCCTGGTGATAACATCTGGAGGTAGGTCCAAGGCAATCCTCCGACGCGGGCGCAGCCTGTGGGTGCGGTCCAGGAGTAGTAGGGATTTGTCCAGGTCTGGAAGAAGGGTCTGGAAAAAGTCCCCCACATATTCCGCTAGCTTTTTGTCCGGGACTGAGGATGGGATGCCCCGGATTCAAAGGTTGTTGCGGCGGACCCTATTTTCCAAATCTTCTTGTTTATACTCCAGAATTTCGCACTTGTCTTGCAGGGCTCTCACTGCTTGTTGGATCCCCCCCCCAACGTGGATGCCTGATCTTGGGAACGGTCTTCAACCTCCCCCAGCCTCTGCTCCACTTCCGTTACTCTGTGGTCGGTTTGATCCAGTTTGGATGAGAGTTCAGTCATTCAGGATCTAAATTCGGCTTTAATATCTGCCATGAAAGCTAGCAGATCCTTCCTGGTGGCCTGGGATCACCCCCTCCTGGTGGTTCTGTGATGAGGAGCCGGGGAGGTCGGGTTTCTCCCTTTATCTGCAGCAGTAAGCATGGTGGCTATGTCCCCTTGTTTGCTGGCTTTTGTTTGCTTGGACATGATGGTCGGGCTTGAGGTTGCAGATGACACAGGGAGGCCACAGAGTGTGCCCCCGCAGGGGTGCCGCCTGGGGCCCGGGGACGCAGGATCCGGAGGCTGCCGGCGAGGTACTCTCGGGGAAGAAGGGCATGCCTTGGACGATGAAATGGGCCGGGGCTCCCCAGGAATGAGGGAGATGAGGGAGGCATTGTCCCCAGAATGGGGGGGGGTGAGGCTGAGCGTGGGACGCAGGCTCCCCCGCCTGTCGGAAGGTCTCTGCGGGAGTCCGGTGGGCCGGAGTGCAGATAGAGTGGGGAGGTGACCAGTGCCCCTTGTGTTGCTGGTGGAGGTCGGGGGCAGGGCCCCCGCTTTATAAAACTGTAGCCTGGGAGAGGCAGGGCCTCCGCTCCGTCGTCTGGGGAGCGTGGAATTGGTTGGCGTGGTGGTGCTAGGCTGGGTGGATGGTACTGGGGGCCTGGGCGCCCCAGGAGGTGGAGGGCAGGCTGTGTGATTTCGCCAGCCCTCGCTGGTCCATATCCGACGGAGCTCGGCGGTCCGGGGCGCAGGAAATGCAGGGTGATGACATGACGGGGGTCCTCTCCGCAGCCGTTGGAAGCCCAAAACAAGGCCCCCGCTTATCGACTGAAGCGGGAGAGAGACGGGCCCCTCGCTCTTTTGGCCCGGAGGGAGGGTGCTGGCTGGTGGTGCTGAGCTGACCGGCGGGCACAGAGGGCCTGAGCGCCCCAGGAGGTAGGGAGGGCAGGCCATTCGGGCCCCCGACGCCCCCAACCTGGATTCGAGGAGCGGACCGGAGAAGACTTCAGGGATGCCCGGGTGGGCCGGGGGGGGGCGGCCGAGGTGTGCGCCGCTCTTCTTTATGGGCCAGGGAGTCCCAGCCCCCCCCCAGCCGGCCTCACCTGTGGGCGCGGGGCCCGTCACGTCTCCGCCGCAGCTGATGTTGCCTCTCCAGTGAGAGGGATCCTGGAATCCGTGGCGGCGGGTGGTTGCTCCCGGTCCCTGGAGCGCCGCTGGCGCCGCCACGAGGTGACGGGACGGCCGCCTCCGTGAGGCCGCTCAACGCGGGGATGATGTTGGGGCTCCACCCCGTTGGTTCGGGGCCCTCGCCTGGTTGTTCGTTGCGGGGGAGACCGCAGCCCCCTCCGCCCAGAGCACGCAGCACACTGCAGACCCCACGGGGCCCGCAGGGGGTCAGCGGCACGCTCCGGGCTGCCTCCGCGGACTCCACTCCCCCGCTGGAGACTCGTCCGCCATCTTGGACGCCGGGGCCGGGCTGGATCTCGCAGCCCGAAGTAGGTTGGTAGGTCCAGCGGGAGCGTTAAGCTCTCAGATGAGCTGTAGGTGCCCCAGACGCTGCGCTCATCCAGGGTATCAGCATGGCCCCATTCGAAAATCAAAAAGCCGCATATTTATGGAAAACACGGTGGGCCTCGCACGGGTGGCCTCAAAGGAGCAGCCGCATCAGTGGCGCTCCAAGCCACGCCCCCATCATGCATGTTCTTATCCAAGTAAGATTAATCCAGTTTCAACACTAGTCTCTCTTGCTAGAGGAGAACCGGCTTTAGTTTTGCTTTAACTTGAGGCCACCGTCTATATTTAAAGAGCCCACAGATTGCCCAAATCCTCTGATAGAAAGGGAAAACGGACTCCAAAGAATTTACTTTTTTCTACACATTTTGGCCTTTCACATGTTTTTGAACCAACATTAATTAAAATTAACAAAGAGGTCTGTGGTCCAAATAGGGGAGTCTTTTCAGATGGAAAAGAAAGTGTTGGGAGTTTGGAGGATGGCCAACATTGAATTGCTTATGATGGTGAGAGAGGTGGGGTGTAAATAAATCTATTTCCTGCACTCTTAGCCCTGGCCACCAGACATGTTAACCCTCAGATTCTGAGATCGGGGTCTTTTTTTTTTTTTCCTTCTGAAGCTGTATGCTGATGGAACCATTGCTTGTGTGCGATCCTTTGATTGCCATAATGTATGGTGTCCTTGCACTTGTTTGTGGATTGTTGGTTACACATTCACAGTGTGGTCTCTATCACACTCTGAAATTTAGTGGATAACTTTGTTGCATCAGTTTAGTGGGTCCTAAGTAATAGTGGAGGTGGGGTGGCGGTGCCAAAAAGTTGTTTTACATTGAAATCCCCACTGGAGGGGTTGCTCTTACATAGAACACACTGCTGGATGGATTTACTCTAAATCTAGATGAGAGGTTTGGGTCTGGGACAGTTGGCATGCTTTGCTTGCTGACCATTCATCCACTGGTTCGTTTTTTTTTTTTTTTTTTTTTTTTCCCAAAATGTTATTTGAGGCGAGCCCCCTGAGTCTTCAACAGTGTCGCAGAAATCTTTCCGCGAGCCGTGGTTTGTGCTTTTGCGCTGTGATGTTTTGGTCATACTCCAGGATCGGGGTTCAAATGCCTGAACCGTTGTTTGAGTCCTTACCTGGCTGCGGTGACTCTTTCCGCAAGCCCAAGTCTGCTTCCCATATAGTAGGGTTGGAGAGCTAAAATGTCTGTGGGCCGGAGGTCTGGGGTGAAAACTGGATTGTGGAAAATCGGGGTGCTTGGGCCAGTCCCTTTTTGAATCCCCTTCACTTTCAACACCCAGTCCCATGTCCTAATCGCCACCTTCGTAGAGGAAAGCATCCCAGGCCAATGCTTTCGCGCCATAAGGGAAATATATGGGAGGAAGCTGAGAGCAAGTGGGATTCTAGATTGTTCAATGTCTACCGCTTTCAGGGGAGTGGGGGGGGTCAATGGGAGCACACCAGGTGAGAAAACCTGTTCTCCAGCATTGGGTCTGGCATAGATTCACATGCTCATGAATATTCCCCGTCGTCGGGCTGGGAATCCTCGGTAAAGAAAAAATCAGTTTCAGTTTCGTTTCTGAACTGTCTTTCTCCTAATAACCAATCACTGGTCTCTGAGTCATACTGCCCCCAGCCAATGACTGCCTTCTACCTAAGCCTCTCCTCTGGCAGCCATCTTCAGATTTTTACAGCACGTTCAAGTGTTGGGAGTCCTCGTGCTAAAGCTTTTGAGCTTTTACTGCGTTTTGCGATTTTTCTAAGAGCTTAATCTCTTTTTTTTTCAGTCAGTTGAGCCTCAAGCTCCACCATTTCCACTTCCGATCAACGGGTACCCGTTTCGGAATTTTCTACGCCCCTCGAGGTTTTCGTTGAGTTTCGCTTCTTGGAGGATGCCAGAAGATTTTTGAGGCCTACTCTGCGTGGAGATGGCCCAGGACAAAGGAAGCGCGACGCCCGGATCCAAGCTGTTCAGGAGCTGCCCTGGATGCGGATTGCAGAATGTCTTCAAGGAGGATGAGCATTCCAGATGTCTCTACTGCCTACACGAAGACAAAACACACGTGGGGAAGGACTGTGCGTTTTGCAAGAACATGTCGGAATGGACCATGAGGGATTGGCGTGTCCGGCTCACCAACTGGCTGGAAGGGAATAGCCCAGGAGGAGGTGAGAAGAAGTCTGAGCGGTCTTCTAAGACCTTTGAGGGCGCTCCGGCGATGTGGGCCCAACATAAGGCAAAGCACTGCGAGTCCGTGGGCACCGGGAGCGCCGATCGGTCAGGCTCCTCGGCTTCCAGGCAGGGTGCACTTTCACCAACGCCATCAACCACGAGCCAACGCTCTGGCTCGGGGAAGAGGAAATCGGAGAACCCGGGTAAGCTTCGGGAGACGCCCCGGTTGATCCCGACGAGACAGCCGAGGGGGAGCTAGGCAGTGACCCTCCCCCCAAGGTGAAGGCCTCAGGCACGCCCAAGGTCGTCAAGGCCTTGATTCACCCCAGCTAAGGCCTCTATCGAAGGAGTCGCGGCGGCCCTGGCAAAGCCTGTGGAGGCTATCCCAGGCTCGCCTCAGGGCCTAGAGTTTCCCTGCCACCACAGAGGGAATCGTCTTTTCAGCCCATCGATAAGACCCCCGTGAAACCCTGGGTGGAAGAAGAGGGGGGGCGGTGGCCATCACGGACACAGATACAGCCTCTGAGGAGAAGCTGGCTGGGGTCGCGTAGATCCTGAACAAGAAGTTCGAGCAAGTCTGGTCCCACGGAGGGATCCCGACGAGGCGGACGAGGAAAGCGACGGTGGTGCAGATGAGGAGCCTGTGGAGGCGGAGGATTCCACTCCCCCGGCTGTCGCTCCCATCGCAGCTGGTACCTGGGCCACAAGACAACTCGGGAGCGATCTTGATGGCGATCCAGGCCTTGTGTACGGAGATAAGGACAAGGTTGCCCTTACCACCAACGGACGATCCAGCGGAGCCTGGACCATCAGGAAGCCTTCCAAGCAAGCGAAGGAGAGTTCACCCCCGCACCCTCGCCCAGCCAGCCTTACGGCCTTCTCAACCTTCATCGCCCTCTCCTGATCCGAGGGATGACACGGGAACGGAGACGGCCACGACGGGGACGGATGACGACGGTGGTGACGACAGGATGGCCCTTGCATCACCGCCTCCTCGGGCCTCCCCGCCCGATGAAATTGGCTCCTTCCACGCCATGATCGCCAGGGCATCCGAGCTCTTCCAGCTCTGACCCGAGGAACAGAAGAAAGGCTTCCTCTATCAACGACGTGAGGCCAAGAGGAAGACGGTCCTCTCGATTCCCTTAGTCGACATCTGGGACGAGGGGTTGTCGCTCCTGAAGAACCTGTCCACGACCCCCGCCAGGAGAGACCGGAACGAGAAGAAGTACCGGTTCCTGGATTCCGCCCCCATGTGCCTTAGGGCGCAGCCGACCCCGGATTCGGTCGTCTCTGCGGCGGCCAAGAAGAAAGCAGCGGGGGCGACGGCTTCACCTTCGACCTCCCCGCCGGACGGTGAGGGGAAGAAACTGGACGCCATGGGACGACGGGTCATCTCGTCGGCGGCGACGATTATCTTAGCGGCCAACGCCCTCGCGATTGTGGCTCGCTACGACAGGGAGTTGTGGTTTAAGATCGCTCCCCTGCTGGACTTCCTCCCGGACGACAAGAGGGCTGAGGCCCTGGAGATCCTACAGGAAGGCGAGGTGGTGTCGGACCACGCCATAACGGTGGCCACGGACATTGTTGACACCGGTTTTTGCCAGATAGGCAACAGCGTTTGCCTTCGCCGGCGTGGTTGGCTCAAAGCAACCGATTTCCACCAAGAGGTGCAGACCAGGGTTCTGGACATGCCCTTCGACGGGAACAATCTGTTTGGCAAGACTGTGGACGAGTCACTGCAGGCCATGAAGGCCGACGCGGAGACGGCTCGGGCCTTGGGGGTTCTGCAACGACGACGGCCGCCCTTTAGGAACTCCGGAGGCAAGCAAGGTGCCTCGAGAGGATACGGCGGCGGCTCCTCGATGTGCCACCAGGCAGCCCGCTCCTCGTCGTAGGAGGACTACAGAGGATGCAGCAAGTTGGGAGGATCTTGTCGGCGGCAAGGCCGCGGCCAAGCAGGACTGAACTGGCCGTAGTATCGGGCCCCCACCTGAGCACCCCGATGCGAGGCCGGCTGCCGAAGTTAGTCGGCGTGTGGGAGTCCATCTCCACTGACCGATGGGTGCTGGATGCGCTGGCCCGAAGACACACACTCGAGTTTCTAAAGAAGTGTCCCTGCGTTCCACCCATGGCCAGGAAGGAAAACCACGTCTCTCAACTGCTGCTGGAAGTAAGGGTGATACTGAAGAAAGGACGCCATCAAGCTCGTCCCAAAGAGGCTCCAGGGCTCCGGAGTGTACTCGCAATACTTCCTCGTAAGAAAGAAGACCGGCGGCTGGCGACCCATCCTGGACCTTCGTCGTCTAAACAAGTACATCAAGTCCCAGAAGTTCTGGATGGTCACTCTCCAGCACGTGCTGGGACAGCTGGAGGAAGCAGACTTCCTATCGTCACTGGACTTGGAGGATGCCTACTTTCACATCCCCATTCTAAAAGGACATCAAAAGTTCCTGAGATTCGTAGTCCAAGGGCGACATTATCAGTTCAAGGCCCTTCCCTTCGGATTGAAGTCGGCGCCCACGGTATTCACCAAGTGCCTAGCGCCAGTGGTGGCGCGGCTGCGCCTGCAGGGGATCCACGTCTACCCCTACCTGGACGATTGGCTCATCCGAGCAAAGACAAGAGAACTCGCCGTCGGGCGCACAGCGAAGACCGTCCAACTGCTCACGGATCTGGGATTCTCGATCAACTTCGCGAAATCCCACTTGGTGTCGTCGCAAGTCGCCCTGTTCCTGGGGGCCAGGCTCGACACTGGCGCGATTGGTTTCTCCGTCGGAGGAAAGGACGAAGGCCATCCTGGGCAAGGTGCAACAGCTGTCGACCATGGACGTGGCCAGGGTGAGGTCCATCAAGTCCCTGCTCGGCATGATGTCCTCGTGCATCTACCTTGTGCGCCTGTGCAGGTTGCGGATGCATCCTCTGCAAGAGTTCCTTGACGCCCGTTGGATGCAGGCAGCGGGCAGCTTCGAAGACAGGATCTCGCTCAACGAGACCTTCTGCCAAGCGATCCAGTGGTGGGGCACCCGTGCGCATCTGGCGGCGGGTATGGACTACCAGACCCCGGCGCATCAGGAGACGGTGATGACGGACGCCTCCCTGGAGGGATGGGGAGCGCACACCGGAGAGCTACACGCAAGAGGCTTTTTGGCTCCCTGAGGAGAGGTCACTACACATCAATGTCCTGGAGCTCCGAGCCGTGTTCTGGGCCCTCGGGTCGTTCCTCCCGTCTCTCAAGGGCAAGGTGGTAAGGATCTTCACTGACAACACCACCATGATGTTTTACATCCGGAAGCAAGGAGGCACCAGATCCCCAGCCCTATCCAAGGAAGCCCAGGATCTGTGGCGCTGGGCCGTTGCCCAAGGGATGTTTCTGGTACCCTTCCATCTGGCAGGAATAAAGAACACCATCGCCGACTCGCTCAGTGCCACGAGTGGGAACTGTCAGGATCAAGTGGATCTACTTTTCCAACCATGGGCCAGCCCCCAGATCGACCTGATCGCGACGGCAGTGAACACCCGGAGGTTCGCCAGCAGGTTTCCCCAGCCGGGGAGTATGGGCAATGCCTTCTCATTCCCCTGGGACGGACTGTTCCTGTATGCGTTCCCGCCATTGCTGCTGCAACTCATCAACAAACTCAGATGGTCCCGGTGCAGGATGATCCTCGTTGCACTGGTGTGGCCGAGGCAGATCTGGTTCCTGGACCTTCTGGACATGTCAGCATCCCCCCACCCCCCAGTCAAACTGCTGACGGACGCGGATCTCCTCGCCAGAGAAGGAGGCGCCATCCTTCCCCACACCTGGGGTTGCTTAACTTGCAGGCCTGGCTCCTGCAGCACTAGAGTTTGGAAGGTACGATATCCCAGCGGACTGCAAGGAGGTGCTTGCAAAGGCCAGGGTGTCCTCAACTCTCAAGTGCTATGGACACAAATGGAAGAGGCTCTCTGTCTGGTGCCGTGCACAGAAGATTAACCCCCTGCGGATTACGGCCCCTCAGGTGCTGCCGTACCTGCTGTCCCTGGCCAAGGCGGGGCTAGCTCATGCCTCCATCAAGATACATCTGGCGGCAATTTCCCGCTACACCAGAACTCCGGGGCGAGCATCTCTGTGGTCTCATCACTTTGTGAAGGAGTTTATGAAGAGACTGTTCCGATTGTTCCTGCCGGTGAAGGCTCCGGCCCCAGCGTGGGAGCTCAACGTGGTGCTGAGCAGGCTCATGGGGCGCCATTCGAGATGCTGCATTCGGCACCATTGAAGTTCTTATCGTGGAAGACGGCGTTTCTTGTGGCCATCACCTCCGCACGACGAGTGGGAGAGATCCAGGCCCTCTCCTGTAAACCTCCATACCTGACTTTCCACAAGACTAGAGTGGTGCTGAGGACGCACCCCTACTTCATGCCGAAGGTGCTGTCGGACTTCCATCTCAACGAGCCCTTGGTGTTGCCTGTTTTCTTCCTGTCGCCTTCGTCGCCAGCTGAGAGGACTTTGCACTCGCTGGATGTAGCTAGAGCGCTGAAGTTCTACGTGGACTGCACGAAGAGCCTTCGGAAGACGTCACAACTGTTTGTGAACTTTGGACCTCTGAACCAAGGGAAGGCCCTCTCGAAGGCTTCCATTTCCAGATGGCTCTCCGGCTGCATCATCCAGTGTCACCGGTTGGCAAACCGACCGTTGCCCGGCCGTCCGAGAGCCCATTCGACCAGAGTGATCGCTGCTACTACGGTGTTCCTATCTGGTGTGCCCCTGCTCGACATCTGCAGGGCTGCTATGTGGAGGCCGACGCACACCTTCACGAGATTCTACTGCGTCGACTGGGATTCCAGGGAGGAGCCCAGAGTCGGCCAGGCAGTGCTGCGCAACCTGTTCGCCTGAAGGTGGGCCTGGTGAGGAGGTAAGAGTTGCTTAATGTTGAGTTGATGAAATGCTTAATGTTGAGCTTTGCCACCTCCCGTGGTTGTGCATGTGTGTACTGCTATGTATTCTTGTATTCATGAGCATGTGAATCCATGCCAGACCCCATGCTGGAGAAGGAACAAGTTACTTACCTGTAACTGTTGTACTCCAGCATGGGTCCGGCATGGATTCACACGCGAACCCTCCTGCTTACCCCTCTGCGGCTCTTCTCTTGGTCCTACTCCCACTTTACGTGCCACCAAATCTGAAGATGGCTGCCATAGGAGGGGCTAAGGTAGAGGGCAGTGATTGGCTGGGGCAGTATGACCCAGAGACCAGTGATTGGTTATTAACAGAAAGACAGTCAGAAACGAAACTGAAACTGATTTTTTTTCTTTACCGAGGATTCCCAGCCTGAAGACGGGGAATATTCATGAGCATGTGAATCCATGCCAGACCCATGCTGGAGAACAACAGTTACAGGTAAGTAACTTGTTCCTCCCTGGACCGGCCATTTTTCCAAGTCTGCCTCTATTTCTTTAAAGAGCTGCATATAATTCCTTTGGGGAAGCCGCAATGTGCATCCCCAGATATTCAATGGATTTCTTACCTCATGAAATCGGACAGACCGGTTGAAGGGTTTCCACCTCTCGCGCAGTTAACCCCAGCCCTAGGGCCACAGATTTACAATAATTAATTTCAACGCCTATCACCTGACTGAAGAAGTCCAATTCTTTGAGGGACTGTTGTAGGGATGGCTGAATATTAGTTGGGGTGAGCATTACGTCATCAGCATATAGAGACACCTTTTATAATGCTTGTGGTCCACCCTCAGCCCCTCAACAGTGCAGTTATTACATATCCTGAGGGCGAAGGTTTATATCAAAGCAAAAATTAACGGGGGATAAAGGGCACCCCTGCCTCGTCCCTCACGTAAGTGGTATATGCTCCGTTTTCCCTAAGTTCACCGGCAGGGACATTTTCGGAGAGCTATAGTTGGCTAGAAGCATCTTGTTAATGTTAAAGGTATTTGCACCATCACACCGGAGTGGTCCCCAGGCGCTCTGGCTGATCGGAAAAGGAGGGGTGGAGGTTAGTAGGGTGTAGTGGGAATAGGAGAGTGAGCTGTGATGTCCTGTTGGCAGCTTCAGTACAGTTTGCACCGTCCGCTGAGCTTGAGTGCGTTTATCGGGTCGGTGAGAGTTCCACGTGCTGTTGGTCCGGGTTATGTAGTGTTCGTCTGTTGTTGCAGTGTAGGGAAATACGTGCCGATCACTGTCCAGAGAGGTGGTTTTGTGGGTTTCTGTATGAGAAGTGTATGGGGAAAGTTGAGGTTTTAGATTTGGGTTAGTGGGTTTTTTCTTACCCCTTTGTCTTTGCGTTTCTTTGCTCCACATCTATGATTATCCTGTGTTTGGTATTGTAGTTTCTGCCTATTTGGGAGGTATAATGATGGGTGGTAGTTTTCCCCTGTATTACTTTAGTGGTTTGTGTACCTGGCTGGAGTCGGCGTGTTCCCCCATTCTGGGGTTGCTTTTGTTTAGTTTCGAGGATTCTGGTGCCTCCATGCCCATTCCCATGAGGGATCCTTGCATACCTATGTTTCCTCTGTGGGCTAGCGGTATGTGGACATAGCGTCTCCACCCCCCGCCCCCCACCCTCGGGTTAGGGATCATGGGTTCCCTCTCTGGGGATTTTTGTTTCCTGCTGCGTATATGCTTCATAGTCGTTTCCTTCTGGAGCAAAGAGCTAAGCTTTGATGATCCCTTGTGTTGCGTATGTTTTTTGGTAGCTCATTCCAGGTTATTGGTGCAAGGTGAGAGAAAGATGAGCCTCCGAATGTTCTTTTGTTGTATGATTTTGGGTATAGGCAGATGTTGTTGCCTGATCTGAGTGGTCTTTTCGGGTGGTAGACGTTTATTTTCTCTTTTGGGAACTCTACTCCTTGGCCGTGGATTGCTCTGTGCATTATGCACATTGATTTGAACTTTATTGATATGATATTTTATTTGTAACGCGCTCGTACACAAGTGTTTCAGAGCAAGGAAAGGCAAGGCAAGGGAGGGGAACAAGGGAGAACAAAACGGCGATCTTACTAGGCCCAGTAACATTGAGAATGCGCAAGTGCATGGGAAAGGGAAAGGGGGGACAAGTGCATGGAAGTGGGAGAGTGGAAAGTGCGGAGCAGAGGAGAACAGATAAATAATATTTAAATAAATAGAGGCAGTAGACAGTGGTAGTGCAGCCAGCAAGTGGCAGGTGCTGTGTTTGCGGCAACAGACAGGGTAAGTCTGGTAAGTGCAGAAAAAGAAGAAAATGGGGGGACTGTATGGATACAGATAGTCACCAGTGCAAGGGGTGGCCAGGAGGCAATGCAGGAGGGTGGCAGGGTGAGCAGGTACCTGGGCCCTGGGGACAGAGGGTGGCCAGGTGCACGGTGCCAAAAGAGCAGATCAGCAGGGGAGAGGGGGAGCGAAGGCAGAAGCAAAGAGGAAGGTCTTGAGGTGCTTCGGGAACCGGAGATGGTTCTCAAGTTTTAGAGTGGCAGGGAGGCTATTCCATAGGGAAGCCCCAGCCGAAGACCGAGAGATATTCCCAGCTTGTTTATTTGAAAAACGACTGACCCTGAGGGAGTTGGAGGTCGAGGAGTGAAGAGCTCATGACGGGAGGTATTTGCGGAGGGATAGCTGAAGGTATTTTGGACCCAGACCCCAGAAAGCCTTCTGGACAATGCAGAGGATTTTGAATTTGATCCTTGCATCCACTGGGAGCCAATGGAGAGATTTCAGAGCTGGAGAGATATGATCCCAGGGCTTGAGGCCAAGGACAAGTCTTGCAGTCCTGTTCTGGATTAGTTGCAGAGGACGGAGAGTAGAGGCAGGTAGATTTAGAGAGAGGCTGTTAGAATAGTCCAACCTAGAGCGAACCAGAGCTTGGGAGACAGTGAGCTTCTGGGGGAAGGAGAGGAAGTGCCTCTGAGGAGGTGTAGTAGGAAGTTTGACTTTTTTAGAGACCTCAGAGATGTGGGCAGAGAAGGAAAGTGTGGAGTCAGACGACCCTGAGGTTCTTACCCTCGCAGGTGGGGGGTAGGAGGAGGGCCAAGGGAGGCCGGCCAGAGAGTGAGGGGAAAGGATGGTGAAGGTGCGCCGATGAGGAGGATCTCCGTCTTGGTGGCATTTAAGCAAAGATCATTGGCGGCACACCAATCTTGAATGGCCGTTAGGCAGTCAGAGATGAGAGAGGGAAAGGAGGTGGCCGAGGGCAGCCTGAAAATGAGTTGGGGTGTCGTCAGCGTACCACTGGAAATTTGAGCAGATAATGGCAATGTAGTGGGCGAGAGTTGCCAGGTATTGGTTGAAAAGCCAGGGCTAGAGGTTAGACCCCTGGGGAACACCACAGGTAGAGAGGAAGATGGATGATGGAGAGGACCCAAGTTGGACCTGAAAGGGTCGATCAGAGTGGAAAGAGATCAGCCAGGCCAGAGCCTGATCAGTGATACTTAGGTTATCACAGAGACGGTTGAGCAGGATGATATGGTTGACCGCGTCGAAGGCAGAAGAGAGATCGAGTAAGATGAGGACATAGGGAATGTTAGAGTCAAGATTGGAGAGCAGATCTTCACGGATAATCAGGAGAGCAGTTTCCGTGCTTCTGGCAGCTCTGAAGCCAGACTGGTGGTCATGGAGACAACCAACAGAATTGGAAGGAAGGTTAAGCTGAGAGATGGACAGCTTTTCCAGGAGTTTGCCCAGAAAGGTAGTAATAGAAATTGGGCGATAGTTAGCTGGATAAGAAGGATCAGCTGAGGGTTTCTTGAGAAGTGGATGCACAAGGGAGTGCTTCAGAGGGGAGGGGAAGGATCCTGAGGCAAAGGCGTGGTTGCAATAAATCGGCAAGGGCTGGAGCGAGGGTGTCAATGAGGTTCTTGAAGGTTTTAGAGGAACAGGGATAAACCTGTTTTGACAAGGCTTTCATAGATCGGAATGGTGTGGGGGGTGGTTAAAGGAGGGTTAGCAAGCAGACTGAGAGGGAATAGGGGGAGTGGGAGGAGAGGAGAGGGTGGATAGGATGTCCTTAGTTTTTGAGATAAAGTGAGAGGCAAGGGCATTGCAGAGGGCCTGGGAGGCAAGAGGAGGGGTAGAGATTGCAGCAGGGTTGGCAAGCTCCGTGCAGGTTGTAAAGAGTTCAGCCTAGTTATTAGATGCCGCAGAGACACAGGGTTGAATGTGGACTCTCTTCTTGGTGCGGACAGAGTCTGTATTGCTTTTGGAGCAGGCGACAGACCACTTTATCAGAGGGTGAACAAGAAGCCCTCCATTTCCTCTCAGGGCCCTACACTTATGTTTAAGTGTAGCTAGGTCGAAGTCCTAACAGGAATTGCACGTGGCTTTGGACTTCAAGCGGATCCTCATGACGGGGGCAAGAGCATCAAGAGTATCAGAAATAGAAGAGTAGAGAAGGGACAAAGCTGTGTCTGGGTTGGAGTTGGAGGAGGAGGAGCCTCAGCCTCCAGACAGAGTGGATCTGGGTGCTGACAGGATCTTGTAGCCATCAGGGAGGAGTGTCAAAGCTCATGACAGAACTGGCCATGAACCATGTCTCTAAGACCAAGGACATCAAGGTCCAGTTCTTCAAGGAGGTGGCAGATTTCAGAGGAGTGTTTGACAGCCGAGCGAGAGTTGAGAGTGGCAAGATGAAGGTTGCTGGCCTTAAAGACCTTCCAGAGAGGGGTACAAATCGGAGGTACGCCTTGCAGAGTTGTGGAGGTAGCCTGAAGAGGGGCAGAGGAGGAGGGGAGAGTGGGCAAGGTAGCCAAGGAATGAGAGGAAGGTACATCCGGAGATAAAAGGAAGTTGATGAGGTGAGGGAACCGCCTATCGAAGAGGAGATTGGCCTGAGGACCTTGAACCATGAGAGTGCCATTTAGGTAGATATTAAGGATGACTCTGGAGGAGTCGAAGGAATCCATGAGGACTTCCCAGCGAGTGCCACCATTAATGGGAGAGCAAGAGACGGGACAGAGCACAGAGATATGGGGGGTTCATTGATCCGGCAAAGGAACAACAAAGGGGATGTCGGTGAGGTTCTGTCTGGAAGTGGCGCTGGTATATATTGCCTGTTAGCCAGTATAGCATTTTCAGTGTGGGCTAATGTGTTCTCTTCGTGGTAGTTTGAGCAGTAGTCTGGCCGCAGCGTTTTGGATGCTCTGGAGTTTCTTTAACAGTCGTTCTGGCATTCCTATATATTGCGGAATAGCGGCCCAAAGTGAAAAGCCCTCAAGGTGAACTGCATAAATGCCCAATCGACTTTAAAAGCCTTGGTTGCGTTCAATGACAGAAGTGCCAGTTTACACTTCATGGGACGCTATTTCCACCTTGTTCAGAGCCTGGCAAATATTGTCCCCGGTAGTTCTGCCAAAAACAAAACCAGTTTGGGACTCCAGCCATCCGGTTGGCTAAAATGATGGCATATATATTGGCGTCTATGTTAAGGAAAGAGATCGGCCAACCAGGGTGGCCACCAGGGGGCGCATGAATTGAGGACGCAAGTTAAAGCACCTCGGCCTTCCTAACCCCCTGAATCCACAAATGTACCCCCAACATAGCGGTGCTATGACACTGGACGTGAAGGTGGACCAGCGGAGAACACATTCATCTAAAATCTGAAGACAATTGGAGCCGGGCATCCTGAGAAACGCCAATCTCCTCGACGGGCAGTGACCAGAAAGTGGAGCGGAGTGAGGAACGTGAGCCAACCACACCAGGGAGAGATTGCAGTGGCGGGAAGGGAGAAGCCTAAGTCCTCCTCTGACCAGACTCCTGAGGGACGCACTTCCTGACAGAACCAGAATGCTGGCAATGATTCACCCCGTGTAGAGGTGGCAAATGCAGTCCGGCACACATCAACGCCCTACCGTGGTGTACAGCTCTCCTCGCCACACAGGCCCATGCCACTCCGGCCCGACCACCAGAGGCAGATCTGTGGTGCGGATAAACTGTTTCCATGTCCCTCGGTGCATGGTGCAAGAGCAGGAAGGCCAGTGGCACCTGAAGGTAAGGGGAAGTACCAACCCGCTCTACGGAGCGAAAGAACCCAGGAAACTACTTGAGCCTGGACAGTATCGAAAGGCAGCGGACGTGTGTCCCCCGCGCTGCCCTGTTGCACCTCCACTCCTCATCTATGCTGTAGCCCCCCACCACACCGGGTTGATGCAGTGTCTGAATCGCCTCTAAACGAAAACAGACAGTACGGCCCCCCGAACAGGGAAGATAGCAAAACACACATCCCCTGGACATTGCACCTTCTCTGCATGCAACAGTTTGTACTTAATTAGTTCATGGAGCACTGCAATGGCGCCTCGAGGAAGGGGGGGGTTCCACATTCCATGCACCTGAGGGCCAACTCCCCAGGCCAGAAGCAGCGCCCCAAGGCACAGCTGAGCTAGGTCTTGTGTGAATCAATACAGTTTTACCCACGCAAAGCCTGAACAGTGAAGCAAGGCCCTCTCGGGAGAGCCGACTGGCCAAGAGACCTCTCCACACGTCGGAACCTCCGTGCTGACACGTAGCACCTATTTCTAACTACCAGGATGGTCATCATACAGTCCTTTATAAATACTCTGAGCTCAGCAAGCCAATTCCCGACATAGTACAGGAGCTGGCACCAATCCCCCTGCTCAACGTCCTAACCGACAGCTCCACATACCAGCACACAGCAGTTTTGTAAAACAGAGACCCTACCCAACCTGGAGCATTAACATTAGCAGTGTATTCCCACGTCGGAACGCGGGAGACAAGATAACATATGGGTCCCCTGGAAGACCATAAAATGGAGCGCAAACAGTTTGGCACGGAAAAGGAGGTGTGGGCCCCCTTCTCAAGGTAGATATATGTTCATACTACAAAGCCACTCCTTTGAGAATCCTGATACCACATCTTAGAAAACGAGAAGACTTACAATGGGTAAATCTTGACAACCACCATCTCTGTAAAGCCATGGTAGGCAAATGGTTATGGGTACCCAAGTCAAAGCTACTTAGGAGGTTACGAGAACACCCCATTCTGGGAACCCTGTGGAGTATCTTGCATCAGGGAGCAGGGTTGCAGAGCTTCGCAACATGGCCATGCCCGCTGGGACACCTGTGGGTGCCAGGAATTCGAGATGCCATCCCAGACCGCAGAGGTTTCAGACTTGGTTTGAAGCTATTCTTGAGAGGCTAGGACAACTATGGAAGGAGGGGGGGGACATTCCTTACGATGGAAGAACTCGAATAAGCACTGGGGCTGAGGCCACTTCCAGTTTTCCTATACCTACAGTTAAAGGGAGTCATGACTAGAGAAATCTGGAAAGATAAATTGCAGAGAGAGCTCACTCCCTTTAAAAAAGATGCTGCACACCAGTGCCAGCACTAGGGGTTTGATAGGTGCGCTATATAGAGCCTTGGTGGAAACTCATCCACCAAGTTAAGGGAGAAATGGGAAGTTGATCCGGGGAGGACGTTCTCCCCGCACACATGGGTTCAGATATGCAGGGGAGCCTCACAAACATCCACTGCCTGCCAGCATAAACTCCATGGTATCGAACTCCTCTACAGATGGCAATATGACCCGGTTAGACTCGCTAAAATGTATTGAGGAGTGAGCCCCTTTTGGTGGCATGAATGTGGGATGAGGGCCGATTATTGGCACATGTGGTGGGGATGCACAGTGGTCCAATCATAGTGGGATGAGGTCCTTAGTTGGATCAAAAATCTAGACTGGGTTACGAGGGAGAAAGTACTGATGCAAATACTGTTTGGTCTAGAGGAGCAGGATGACGAACTTACGAAATTACCCAAATTGGTTCACAGCCTGCTCCTCGCTGCCAGAGCATGTCTTGCAACGTTCTTGAAAAGAGAACTCCTTACAAGAGAAACTGAAGGGATCAACGTGGCCCAGAGCATAAATCAAATGGACGGGCTAATCGCGGCCATCCACAGAGACCAGAGCTCCATTGAAATGGCCTGGGCTGACCTCTGTGCTAACTATGACCACTAAGACCATGCTCGCAGATTCAGTAAAATAATCAAGGACTCTCCTGAGCCAGTAATACTCGCCTGCAATGTTTAATAGGTCGAATGAGACGCAACCATCTAATGTATGAGCAGCATTCCCTCAGAGGAGGTTGGAAGCTGAAGTGGTTAACAATTGAGCCTGTGGTGAAAAGAGAAGGGGGGCACACTGGGGAGGGTTGAGGGAACATGCAAAGGGCTGAATAGGGATGCTGTAGCATTAGTCAGGCAATTATGCCTAAGAGCCCACACCTGAAGGAACCTGGAAGGCACGAAAGGCCCCCTGTGGTGCAGGCAAATGGAAGAAGCTTTAACTGTGGCTGGAGTGTATGCAGTCGTAGCAGAAACAGAAAGAAGGCACAGTGTTGCAGTGGTGGCAATCCAAACATAAGTGGGAGAACCAGGGGGACACCGGAATGCGGATGCAGCAGGTTTCACCTGCTTGTTTTGAGAGGGACCTGTTCCCCAAACTCCGAAGTGCAGAGGCTGCGCAGCGGAAGGCGTGCAGGAAGTCAGCCTTTCCCAGTGTGAGTCTAATTGCAGAAGTTGCTGTGCAAGTTCAAGACCCTATGCATTGTTCACAAGGCTTTCTGGGGCCTGGAACCTACCTACCTGCAATGCTGCCTTCCTAAATACTGTCCCTCACAAGCCCTCCGCTCATCTACCGCCAACCTTCTGCGAGTGATCCGATTCGCCAAGCAGAGATTTGGAGGAGGATCCTTATCCTCAGCAGGTCCCTCACTCTGGAACAGCCTCCTTGTCGCCCCCCGTCTTGAGCATGATATTCTTAAGTTCCACAAACTCCTCAAGACCTTCCTCTTCTCCTCCTCTCTCCCTCTACCATGCTAACCTAGTTCTCTGCTCTTTCCCTCTTTCACTCCTCTTCCTTAGAGCTTGCTGACTGGCAGCCTGGTGCACCACAGTCTCACAAGTCCCCTGCACCCCCCCCCCCCCCTCCAGTCCTCTTTTGCACTTCCCCAGGGCCCTACACCCCACCCACACTCACTGCACTTGATAAATAAGCCAAGAGAGTGGCTCTCTCTGCACTTACCCCAGTTTCCTCCGACTGGGTGCACTTCGACCTCCAACTTCCTGTGACCATCTGTGCTCTTGCACGATCCGTACGCACCATGCCAAAGATCAACTGTCTGTTCTCCCTTGTCTTCAGACCTCAGTCGCACTAGTAAAACTGCAGAATCGCTGTCAGGCCTATTTGCTGTATCTCAACCTGTTAAATGTATTTTACGTACTTACTCTGCCTGTGCAGACTAGTATTGTCTCAGAATTTCAAGGGCTCTGAGCAACTGTTTTATTCCCCTTGTTTCCCACCCTCCTTGAGTGCTTTGAAACACTTGCCTGTGTATAGGCGCTTTATAAATAAACAATACCCGACCAAGAAACGTGCCTGAACCCAAGGCGACGTGCTGTTGTGAAGCAGTTGGTCTCAAGTGTAGCAGGGGCTCCTTAATTGAGTGGCCGGGACCAGAGATTCCTTCAACGAGGAAGGGTGTGAGTCCCAAGTGAAGCCAGTGGCAGTAGAAGTTCTGCAGCATGTGGAAAGAGAAACACAGAAGCCGCTGAGTCAGACCTGGCGTTTCGATTCCTTCCGTGAGCATTGCTGGTAACAGTATCCAGCTCCATATTTACTTGTGTAAAAACAGAAGCAAGCTCACAGAAACAAGCTGAAGTTATTAGTTGGCTCTTTAACAAGGGGACAATGGGAAAGTAGCACTCTTGAGTGATCAGGTAATTCTCATCTCGCTCACGTGGACAGCAAACGCTGCAAAGACCATTGTTAAACCCTATACACTTCATGAAAAACTGCATGCGTGTCTCTACGCAGAACAAATGTTGCAAGAGTCATTGTTGAACATTTAACCTTTACAAAACTTAAGAAGTGGTTGCGTGTGCCTAATTGTGTTTTTCAAAGGAAGACTGAACTCCTTTATTCACGAGAACAATCGTTACTCAAGGAAGTTAAGTGGTTAAACATTGTATCTGCAATTAAAGCGGGAGCAAGCATTGACCAAGCCAAGAGTCTTCCCCTATTAAGACTGAAAACCTCCTTTCTCAGAGGCAGAAAGTAATCCAATCAAAACAGTGAACTCAATGGATGTTTAACCTTGCATAAAATACCAGGGTGCAAGCATTACCTGAAGCAAAGAGAGTGGCACCAAGGCTTCTGGGTAATTCTTTGGCTTTCATTTGGTAGAGTGGTGAAGGCAAAGTTGGGGAAGGTAAACTTGCTGCTTATAAAGATTACTTGAAGTTGACACAACCTATATTGCCAAAGACTGTGAGAGAAAGGGAGCAGTGGGTCATAAAGGCAAACCTGGGTTGTTATTCTGGCAGACAGACAAGCGGCAAAAAGGCAGCCCCTTTTGGAAGAGGAATATTAAGAGGAAGAGTACCTTGCCTATTTGAAGGTGTTGAAGTACCTTAAAGTGATTCTTGTCCGAATCTGTCTTGAGCCACACATGACTGAAGCTGTGGTGGGATTGCTTATCTGATTGTCAGTGGATGCAAGACTTCAGTGGTACAAGTATATGAGGCAAAGGAGAATGTCCTCATGGTGGTAAACTCTAGTAGGAAGTGAAGTTGTTGAAGTAGCAGTAGCAGCACTATGAAGTCATCCTGACAAATATACCTATTGTGAATCCTAATCCGAATAGAAGAATAATTACTGTTAACCAAGACTTTTGTTTCACTAACCTGAAGTTGTATTTCTTTTTTAAATGTCATGTCTTCTTGGATAACAAAGCGGGGGGAAAAGCATTGTAACTGGGAATAACATTGATGCTATTCTGAGGAAGTGGAAAGTCTTTTTGTCCAAGAAGAAAAGCTCTGTTGTTGGAACTGGTCAACAGAACTTTATCTTAAACATTGGAACTTCATGAACATAATTAAGACTTTGCTAAATATGTGGATTTCCTTATTTTGTTTCGATGTACATTGGAATGGAATTAACGAATCCTGGTGAAGGGAGTTCAGCCAGGGTACTGAAAAGATTATAAAACTGAATATAATTGTTTTTGATGCTTGTTAATCTGTTTATAATCACATTCTGTGCATATAGTCGGACATCCAGTGGTAACCGCAGAGTATTGCATCTTGTCTTTCGAGAATCGAAAGGGGACGTCAAGATGGGCATGCCTGTAACACTATCCCTACGTGATGTGTAGTGTACCCAAAATCCTTCACGTGCCTAGGTCCCTCAGATTGTTTTTTTTCCACCCAGCATACTGGTCGCCTTATGCGGGGCTCGTCCAGAGACATGCGATTGTTATCCTTTCGACCCTTGGTCGTAATATTATAAAGTTATTGAATATTATCCTACCGTCCATTCCTTCGGCTGTTTCCTGATCTAAGCCAGTTCCATGGACCTTTGACGGACAGTGTTCCGGTCGGCGGTGGCGACCATGTGGCCGGACCTTCTGGCTGGCCTACACAGTAGGGACAGTGGGGTCGGGGTAGATATTTCCTTTCCTGAGAATGCCTTTCCCTTTCCTCTTTGTTCCCTGGGTCTATTCGTCACTATATTTTTCCTCAGCTATGGCGAAGACTCTGTTTAGGTTTTGTCCCTCATGTAAGGCCAAATTTCCTTGGAGGGATAAACTGTAATTGTAATAGGTGTCTTCCCCTGAATCACAACGAGATGGCTTGTGCAGTTTGCAAGCTCCTGTGTCCAAAGACACTAAAGGAGCGCCGTGTTAAGCGGTGGGTGGCCGACGGAATGTCGAAGGCCGGGTCTAGTTCTCCCGCTGCCACAACCGTCGATTGTGACGAGGGGCTGAGTGACGAACAGGCCTCCGATTCGGAGGCCATTGACCTCTCGGCGGAGCATTCACGCTCCGCCTCGTCTGTCCCCGCTCAGTCAGGCAAGACTCGGGTCCCGCTATGGGGACTGTACACCCCGGTGACAAGGACACACACTCTTTACACACACTAAAGACACAACCCCTGGGACGTCTTCGACAGTTGAAGCGGCCCATAGCACCAACGGGCACACCGAATATTTCGGCCGTGCCCGCCGATCGTCTGGATCGGCAGCCCTCCCTACAACCGCATGTGCACCTTGCGACCAGGCATTCTAAATCGAAGGGCGCTGCCTCCAATATTCAGGAGACCGTCAAGACACATCGGAAGAAGGCGTCCACGGTCGAGAATGCCTCGCTACCACCAAAAACAACGACGCAACCGCAGGCCAGAACTAGACACCTTTCCGCCTCTGAAGAGGTTGCCGAAACCATCGCTAGGATTATTTTGGCGGATAATCAGAAGCACCGGTCCAGGGATTCGTTGATACCCAAGTACAAACCTAGGGATTCGTCGAAATCCAGGGATAGGCCGAAGGATTCATCGGAAAGGACTTTTCGGAAGGTACTGGAGAGATTTCTTTGACGTTAAACGAGAAATCTCGATGTTCTGCGACTGAAGATCCATTACAAGAGCCTTTTCCACCTCTAGGCTCCTGGTTCATCTATTTGCACCAGGAAGAAGTTTGTGGGATGTATGGATAGGTTAGAGAGGTTTGTCAACTCTCTTAGAAGTCCACGCCCAAAAGGCCTCGAGAGGAGTGTCCCTTTCCCCCTGTGCCTGAAGAAGAAGACGACCCCGGTGGATGACCAAATGGCATTCAACGGCATATTAAGGAAGGCAGCAGAACATTTCCAGATTGCTACCCAGGAAGCTGTACCAGAGGCTGATTTTGTAGAGGACATCTTAAAAGAAACCACCGGCCAGCCAAGCTATTCTTCTGTTAAACTAGATCAAGAAGTGCTTGGCCCCTTCATTATTGACACCTGCCTTAACTAGAGCAGTAAATCCTACAGTAGAAAAATTGTTTCGACCTTCCCCCTCTGAACCCCTCTACATCAGGGGCCATGCTACTCCAGACTCACTGGCGGTAACTACAACCAGGAAGAGAGCAGGGGTCCACCTAACAACTGGGGAGGCACCCCCTGACGAGGAGTGCAAGAGGCTATACGCTCTAGGGAAAAGGGTCACGGCTGCCGCAGCCTTTTCCACTCGCATCGCAAATAACACAACTTTCTCCAGCATGGGGTCTGGCATGGATTCACATGCTCAAGAATATTCCCCGTCGTCGGGCTGGGAATCCTCGGTAAAGAAAAAAATCAGTATCAGTTTATTTTCTGATCCGTCTTTCTTAGTAGTAACCAATCACTGATCTCTGGGTCATACTGCCCCCAGCCAATGACTCCCCTCTCCCTAAGCCCCGCCTCCGGCAGCCATCCTCAGATTTTTACCGCACACTCAAGTGTTGGGAGTCCTTGTGCTTAGCTCTCGAGTTTTTTTGCTGCGTTTTCACGCTTTTTCAGGAGATTTTCTCATTTTTTCGGTTTAATCGAGCCTTAAGCTCCACTGTTTCTACTTCTGACAACGGGGTCCCGTTTCGGAATTCTTCTATGCCCATCAAGGGTGAAGTTTTCGTCAAGTTTACACTTCTTGGAGGATTCCGGAAGATCTGCGGCCTACTTCAACGGACATGGCCCAGGACAAGGGAAGCTCGACGCCCGGATCCAAACTGTTCAGGTGCTGCCCTGGATGCGGATTGCAAAACGTTTTCAAGGAGGACGATCATTTGCGATGTCTCTACTGCCTTCATGAGGACAAGACGCACGTGGAGAAGGACTGTGCGTTCTGCAAGAACCTTTCGGAACGGACCAAACAAGATCGTCGTTCCCGCCTCGCCGCCTGGCTGGAGAAGGGCATAGCAGGTGAGAAGGCGAAGAAAATGTCTGAGCGGGCTTCTAAGTCCTGTGAGGGCGCCCCGGCGATGGGGGCTCAACAGAAAGCCAAGCACCGCAAGTCCGCGGGCACCGGGAGCGCCAAAAGGTCGGTCTCTTCGGTTGCCAGGCAGGACGCTACTTCCCCGGCACGTTCGACCACGAGCCAGCGCTCTGGTTCGGGGAAGAGGAAGTCCGAGATCCCGGGGGGAGCGAGGAGCTGACCCTCGCCCCCCCCCCAAGGCGAAGGCCCAGGACGCACCTAAGGTGGTGAGGGCTTTGATCCAGCCGGCAAAGGCCTCTATCGAAGTGGTCGCTGCGACCCTGGCAAAGCCGGCTGAGACTATGCCAGTGGAAACGGCCTCTGGGCCCAGAGTATCCCTGCCACCGCGGAGGGAATCCTCTTTTCAGCCCATCGTTAAGACCCCCTCGAAGTCCCCGGCTGAAAAAGAGGGGGGGTGGGGGGGCTTTTGGCCATTACACACTCGGAATCAGCCTCTGAGGAGGAGCTGGTGGAACCCGAGGAGGGCCTCCACGAGAGGTTCATAGGCCTCCACGAGAGGTTCATAGGCCTCCGCGAGAGGTTCGAGAAGGTTCCATCCCAGGGGGCGGTCCCTGCTGACGTGATCGAAGATAGCGACGATGACGACGAAGAGGGCCCAGTGGAGCGGCCATCCCGTCCGTCGCAGCCATTACCCGAGCCCCAGGATAGCTCGGCGGCCATTTTGTTGGCAATCCAATCCTTATGTACTGAGATAAGGACGAGATTACCACAGACCCCGACGGAGGATCCAGAACCAGGCCCGTCGGGAAGCCCTCCGAACAAGCGGAGGAGAGTCCACCCCGCTCTGCCCTTCGTGCCTGTGAGACCTGTGGACCCCGCATCCCCCTCGCCGGACCCTAGAGAGAATACGGTGACGGATACAGCGACGGGGACGGACGATGACGGCGGCGATGACACAGCGGACATACCGTCATCCCAACCCCCCTCTGCCCCCCCCGCAGGTTTCTCCAGCCGACGAAATTGGCTCTTTCCACGCCATGATAACCAGGGCATCCAAGCTCTTCCAGCTCTGCCCTGAAGAACAAAAGGAAGGGTTTCTGTACCAACGACGAGAGGCCAAGAGGAAGACGGTCCTCGCAGTGCCTTTGCTCGACGAGGGGCTTGCTGTCCTCAAGAACCCTTCCACGACACCCGCCAAGAGGGACAGGTACGAGAAGAAGTACTGAGTCCCCGATGCCGCCCCCTTGTGCCTTAGGGCCCAGCCCACGCCGGACTCTGTCGTCTCGGCAGCGGCTAAGAAGAAGGCAGCGGGTGCGGCGGCTTCAACTTCCACTTCCCCGCAGGACAGCGAGGGCAAGAAGTTGGACTCCATGGGACAACGAGTCTTCATGTCGGCGGCGACGACGATTAAGGCGGCCAATGCCCTAGCGATTGTGGCCCGCTACGACAGGGAGCTCTGGTTCAAGATGGCTCCCCTGCTAGACTTCCTGCCTGACGACAAGAGGGCGGAGGCCCTAGAAATTCTGCAGGAAGGCGAGGTGGCGTCGGATCATGCCATAACGGTGGCAACGGACATTGCCGATACCGGATTTCGCCAACTGGGCAATAGTTTGCCGACGAGGATGGATGGCTCAAGGCGACAGACTTTCGCCAGGACGTCCAGACCAGAGTGTTGGACATGCCGTTCGACGGCAACAACCTCTTTGGTAAGGCGGTGGACGAGTCTCTACAGGCCATCAAGACCGACTCAGAGACGGCCCGGGCCCTAGGGGTGCTTCAACAGCGACGGCCCTTTCAGAGCTCCGGAGGCAGACAGGGTGCCTCCAAAGGATCCAGCGGTGGCTCCTCCACTTACCACAAGGCGGCCCGCTCCTCTTCCCAGGAGGACTACAGAGGTCGCGGCAAGCAAGGGGGATCCCGCCATCGTCGCCAAGGAGGCCAAGGCGGCAAGGCTGCCTCCAAGCAAGACTGACCTGGCTGTGTTGTCGGGCCCCCACCGAAGTACCCCGGTGGGAGGCTGGCTAACGAAGTTCGTCAGCGTGTGGGAGTCCATCTCCACCGACCGTTGGGTGTTGGACACCCTGGCCAACGGGCACTCGCTGGAATTCCAAAAGAAGTGCCCTCGCATTCCTCCTGTGGCCAGGAAGGAGAAGCACGTCCCTCAACTGCTGTTGGAGGTAAGGGCGATGCTCAGAAAAGGTGCCATCAAGCTTGTCCCCAGGAGGCTTCCGGAGTGTACTCAAGGTACTTCCTCGTCAGAAAGAAGACAGGCGGTTGGCGCCCCATCCTGGACCTCCGTCGGTTAAACAAATGCATCAAGGCGCAGAAATTCAGGATGGTCACCCTCCAGCACGTGCTGGGACAGCTGGAGGAAGGCGACTTCCTATCGTCGTTGGACCTGGAGGATGCTTTCTTCCACATCCCCATTCTAAGACGGCACAGGAAGTTCCTCAGGTTCGTGGTTCAGGGACGCCACTACCAATTCAGAGCCCTACCGTTCGGATTAAAGTCGGCACCCAGGGTTTTCACCAAGTGCCTGGCACCAGTGGCGGCGCGGCTGCGCCTGCAGGGGATCCACGTCCACCCCTACCTGGACGACTGGCTAATCCCGGCAAGGACAAGGGAACTCGCCTTCGAACACACGGCGAGGACCGTCCGGTTGCTCACGGAGCTGGGGTTCGCCAACAACTACCCCAAATCCCACCTGGTTCCATCGCAAGTAGCACTGTTTCTGGGAGCGAAGCTCGATACAGTGGGGCAATTGGCCTCCCCTTCAGAGGAGAGGACCAAGACCATCCTGGGCAAGGTGCGGCGCCTGTTAGCCACGGACGTGGCCAGGGGTGAGGTCCATCAAGTCCCTTCTCGGGATGATGTCCTCATGCATCTATCTTGTGCCCCTTTGCAGACTTCGGATGCGTCTGCTACAGGAGTTCCTCGACGCCCGCTGGTTTCAGGCGACGGGCTGCTTCGAGGACAGGATCCCTCTCCATTTCCGTCGGGCGATCCTATGGTGGGGCACCCGTGCTCACCTCACTACAGGCACGGACTTTCAAACCCCGGCGTTTCAGGAGACGGTGACGACGGACGCCTCTCTGGACGGTTGGGGGGGACCACACCAGAGATCTCCACGCAAGAGGCCTTTGGCTCCCGGAGGAGAGGTCTCTTCACATTAATATTCTGGAGCTTCGAGCAGTGTTCTGGGCTCTCAAGTTGTTCCTTCTGTCCCTCAAGGACAAGGTGGTGAGGATCTTCACCGACAACACCACCACGATGTTCTACATACGGAAGCAAGGGGGCACCAGATCCCCAGCCCTATCCAAGGAGGCCCAGGATCTGTGGCACTGGGCCGTCGCCCAGGGGATGTTTCTGGTTCCCTTCCACTTGGCAGGAATAAAAAACACCTTCGCCGACTCACTCAGCAGGGAGATGCGCTCGTGCCACGAGTGGGAACTGCGCCAGGATCAAGTGGATCGGCTCTTCCAACGATGGGGCAAACCCCAGATCGACCTGTTCGCGACGGCGACAAACTCCAAGTGCCAGAGGTTCGCCAGCAGGTTCCCACAGCCGAGGAGCATGGGCGATGCTTTCTCGTTCCCCTGAGACGGCCTGTTTCTATACGCGTTCCCTCCGTTGCTGTTGCTGCTCCGCCTCAGCAACCAGCTCAAGAAGTCCAGGTGCAGGATGATCCTCGTCGCACCGGCGTGGCCGAGGCAGATCTGGTTCCCGGACCTTCTGGACTTGTCAACGTCCACACCAGTCAAGCTACCGGCGGACGCAGATCTTCTCTCCAGAGAAGGAGGCGCCATTCTCCATCACAACCCACAGTCGCTGAACTTGCAGGCCTGGCTCCTGCAGCACTAGAGTTTGGAGGGTACGATATACCGGCTGATTGCAGAGAGGTTCTTGCAAAGGCCAGGGCGTCCTCAACTCTCAAGTGTTACGGTCATAAATGGAAGAGGTTCTCTGTCTGGTGCTGTGCACAGAAGATTAACCCTCTGCGGATTACGACCCCTCAAGTACTGCCGTACCTACTGTCGCTGGCCAAAGCTGGACTGGCTCACGCCTCCATTAAAAGACATCTGGCCGCCATCTCCCGATATACCAGGACTACGGGGCGGGCATCCTTGTGGTCTCATCGCCTGGTGAAGGAATTTATGAAGGGACTATTCCGATCATTCCAGCCGGTGAAGGCTCCTGCCCCGGCGTGGGAGCTTAATGTGGTGCTGACCAGGCTCATGGGGGGCCCCATTCGAGCCTATGCATTCGGCGCCTTTGAAGTTCCTGTCATGGAAGACAGCGTTCCTTGTGGCCATCACCTCTGCACGACGAGTGGGAGAGAGCCAGGCCCTATCTGGCAAGCCTCCATACTTGACTTTTCATGACACAAGGGTGGTGCTTTGGACGCACCCCTCCTTCATGCCCAAGGTGCCGTCCGACTTCCACCTCAATGAGCCCTTGGTGTTACCCGTTTTCTTCCCGTCGCCTTCGACGCCGGCCGAGAGTACTTTGCACTCGCTGGATGTAGCTAGAGCGATGAAGTTCTACGTGGACCACACAAAGTTTTCGGAAGACGTCACAACTGTTTGTGAACTTTGGGTCTGTGAATCAAGGGAAGGCTCTCTCGAAGACTTCCATTTCCAGATGCCTCTCCGGCTGCATCATGCACTGTCACCGGTTGGCAAACCGACCGCTGCCCGGCCGTCCGAGAGCCCATTCGACCAGAGCGATCGCTGCTACCACGGCGTTCCTGTCTGGTGTGCCCCTGCTGGACATCTGCAGGGCTGCTACGTGGAGGTCGACATACACTTTCACAAGATTCTACTGCGTCGATCGGGACTCCAGGGAGGAGTCCAGGGTCGGCCAAGCAGTACTGCGCAACCTGTTTGTCTAAGGTGAGCCTGGTGAGGAGGTAAGAATTGCTTAATGTTGAGTTTGGATGTAATGCTTAATGTTGAGCCTTTGCCACCTCCCGTGGTTGTGCGTGTGTATACTGCTATGTATTCTTTTTATTCATGAGCATGTGAATCCATGCCAGACCCCATGCTGGAGAAGGAACAAGTTACTTACTTCTAACTGTTGTTCTCCAGCATGGGTCTGGCATGGATTCACATGCGAACCCTCCCGCCTACCCCTCTGCGGCTCTTCACTTGGTCATACTGTCACTTGGCATGCTACCAAATCTGAGGATGGCTGCCAGAGGCGGGGCTTAGGGAGAGGGCAGTCATTGGCTGGGGGCAGTATGACCAAGAGATCAGTGATTGGTTACTACTAAGAAAGACAGATCATAAACGAAACTGATACTGATTTTTTTTTTCTGTACCTAGGATTCCCAGCCTGACGACGGGGAATATTCATGAGCATGTGAATCCATGCCAGACCCATGCTGGAGAACAAGTTACAGGTAAGTAACTTGTTCCTTTCTAGCTAGCTTTGCTGATGGGCCATGCTACAGGAGGGCCTTCAAGAAGTCCCTGAACCGCTGCAGGCTCGCCTGCTGTCCATGATAGCGGAAGGCAGACAGACTATCCTCAAGAATACTTTGGATGCTGCAGAGACAGGTGGCAGGTCCTTGGCTCAGGGTACCCTCCTGAAGAGGCATGCCTGGTTACGAAACTCTGGTTTCAAACCAGAGACTCCAGCTTCACTAATAAATAAGATGGTGGAGGAAACTAATTTATTTGGGAAGGCAGTTGACCAAGCGCTCGAAACTGCTAAGAGCATGTCACCCTCAAGACCCTGGATCAGATCACCCAGAGACCTTCCCCAAGGCGGGGGAGTGGGTCTAGACGTTCCTTTCGTGGCCAACGTTGCTCTGGAAATAATTGGTCATCTTCCCCAATGAACCAGCAGTTACACCACCCCGTATCCTCCAAGAGGTCAACGACGTGGAAAAGGAAGGGGCCGGAATTCTACCCCTGAGGCTTCCCGGCCTCAGGTCAAAAATGACCCGCAGATCCAGGTCCCCTCCCATGCCTCCCCGGCCAGGGGCCAGCTAACATTTCTTCAAGGATGGGAGGGGATAACTACAGACCAGTGGGTACTCATTCTGCCAGTCCCCCCGCCCCCAATTCAGACCTCCACGTTCAAGACACCTGACGCCAGAACATCTGCGCATCATGCTACAAGAAGTCGAGACCCTGCAGGAAAAGGGCGCCATATAAGTTGTACCTCTTCTACTGGTAAACAACAGTATTTATTTAGTGTACTTCCTTGTACCCAAAAAAGATCTCACATGCACCCTGTACTAGATTTGTGCCCAGCAGACAAATTTGTCAAACCTCAAGTTTTGTATGGTCACTCTGCAGGAGGTGATCCCCCTGCTCCCACAGGGGGATTACATAGCAACATTGGATATGAAAGATGCATACTTTCATATTTCAATGGTGCTGGTGCACAGAAAATACCTCAGATTCATGATACAGGACAAATTCATGATACAGGACAAGCACTATCAGTTCAAGGTACTACCCTTTGGCATAGCCTCAGCACAGAGGGTATTTACAAAGGTACTGGCAGTGGCAGCAGCACACCTGCGCAGGATATCGATCCCGGTTTATCCTTACCTCGACGACTGGCTCATAACAGGGGACTCCTACGAGACATGCCTGTTAAATACTCAAAAGACAATAGACCTTTTATTCAGCCTGGGATTCTCCATCAACGAGAAGAAATCCAGCTTAGACACCAGTCGGGTCAAACAATTCCTAGGGGCTCTAATTCGAACAAAGGACGGCCTTGTCTTCCCCTCCAACGAGAGGGTTCAAAATGTGCTGTTTCAAATCCCTCAATATGTAGCCAGTCGAGAGGTGACTGTATGCAAGGCTACGCGACTTTTAGGAATGATGGCGTCATGCATTTATTTGGTTCCTCACGTGCGCTTGTGCATGCGTCCAATGCAAGAGTGGCTCAACAGCCAGTGGTGTCGGCCAGTGGACAATGGGACGATGTCTCGCCGGCCCTCGTTCTCTCGCTGCAGTGGTGGTCCAGGGAAAACCTCCAAAAAGGGAAATCCTTCATCACCTCGTAGTAGAAGCCACTCTGACTACAGACGCATCTCTCACAGGGTGAGGAGCTCACCTGCTTCAACAGACAGCACACAGAGTTTGGACGTCAGACGTAGCATCCAACTACATAAACCTGTTGGAGCTGTTAGCTCAAAGCGCTAAAGAACTTTCAGACACAATTGCAAGGAAAGATGGTCCTGATCCTCACAGACAGCACCACGGCCATGTATTATCTGAACAAACAGGGAGGCACTCACTCTCTAGGGCTGTCCAAACTGTTGCAGAACATTTGGAAGTGGGCTCTCAAACACATGTTCCTGCTGTCGCAAATGTTCCAGGGGAACTCAATCTTCTGGCAGACGTACTCGGCAATGATTTCCCACTACCCATGGAGTACGAATGGCGATTACACAAAGACATCGTCTTCCCCCATTTTTGCAGAATGGGGCTTCCCAGAGATAGACTTGTTCGCAACTCTGGAGAACGCCCAATGCCAAGATTACGCCTCCAGGTACCCTCAAAACCGTTCCAAGGGGAACGGACTCTGGATCACATGTGAACCAATCATAGAACTACCAACGTTCTTTCAGAACCCCTCAAACAAAGAAGCCTGCACACACTGGATGTACGCAGGGCAGTCCTATTTTACATGGAAAGAACTAGACCACTAAGAAAGACAAATCAGTTTTTCATTTAAGTGGCAGCAGGTAGAGAGGGAGACCCTGTCTCCAAATCTACTATCTCTAAATGGATTGTCAAATGCATCACACTGTGTTTCTCTCTTGCTAAGAGAGAACTGCTCTTCAAACCTAGAGCACATTCTACTTGAGGCACTGTCGCTTCCATAGCATTCATTGCAAATGTTCCCCCTAGAGTCGATTTGCAAAGCGGCAACCTTGAGTTCTGTACACACCTTTACAAAACACTAGTGCCTAGACACTCATTCTAGGTCTGATTCTCAGGTGGGACAAGCAGTACTAAGACATCTTTTCTCTACTGTTCCTTCTCACATCCCACCACCAACTCCGGGCACTGCTCGCTAGTCTATGCACAGCATATGATTCTAAGCAGATTAACAAGCATCAGAAGACATGCATTACTTACCGTAAAAGCATTTCTGATGATTGTATCAGCTTAGATTCACATGCGCCCACCCTTCCACCCCGCTTGGATGGAAGGAACATAGACATCTTACTACTTTCTCTTTTTTCTGTACTCACGTTAGTCATAGGCTCCCTCACGGCAGAAAAAATACAATCGGATGGACATCGACGCGTGAGGGATTTTGGGTACACTACACGTCACGTTGGGGCTAGTGTTACAGAAACGCCCATGTCGACATCCCCTTTCGATTCTCGAAAGACAAAATGCAATACTCTGCAGTGACCACTGGATGTCAGACTATATGCACAGCATGTGAATCTAAGCAGATAAAATCATCAAATGCTTTTATGGTAAGTAATGAATGTCATGTTTTGTTTGTGAGGTAGTGCGGCATACCTGTACATGCTGTTTGCGTAGTCGATTCTTGAAAGAATCAGGAAGATGATGGCCAGCACTCTTTGTGGGAAGGAGAGGGAGGGAATAATCTGTCAGTGCAAGAAATGGTAGAAAATCTTTTGGACTATTGCATTGAGTTGGTGGTCCCAGGGCAAGTCTGTTGCCCATTAATAGCATATGTTTTAGATCACTCTGGATGGCTTAGGTCAATTACCCTTTTTCCAAAGGCCATGGTACAGGTGTTGCAGGGGTGACGTGAAGAAAGACTATAATGGTTTCTGTTTTATCTGGGTTGAGGTTTAGGTAGTTAGTAACTGCCTCACGTGAATAAGCAAATGGACAACGACTGTTTGTTGGTCATTTTGTATTTGATTTACATGCCATCTGCATAGTTGTAATGGTTGAGGCAATAGGATTTTAGGATCTCCATCAAAGGGGTCTGATCTATGTTGGAGTAGCAGCAAGAGGCTTGATTCCTGGGGAACGCCACAGGTAATTCAGTTCGAACTGGGAAGACGGGTGAATTTCGGTCCTCTGTTAGGAACAATCTCATCTATTGCAAAGTTGTTATGCAGCCCAGTTCCTTCAAGCCTTCTAATTGGCCTCACTATGGTTAACAGTGCTGAAGGGGGCTGGGATGTCGGAGTATGAGCGCTATATTGATATTGCCATCTGTTGTGATTTTGAGGTCATGCCAGGAGAAAATTATTGCCAATTCGGTGCCTCTGGTAGGTCTAATACTGACTTGTGAGCAATTTAGTAAGTTATAAAACTATGTGTTCCAAGATTTGGCTGTATACATAGCGCTTTCAAATTTTGGCTTGGTATGGTATGCTTGAGATGTGAGGAAGGTTGGACGGGTCTTGTGGCTCTCCAGCTGCTTTTTTTTTTTTTTTTTTTTTTTAAAGAAGTGGTTTGAGGAAGGCACTGTTGAAAGCCTTTAATTTGAAAAAGTAGAAAGCTGTTTCCTTGTCAAGGACCTCTTTGTAGATTTTCAGGATTAATGGGCAGTCTGAGAACCGGCTTTATTGCTAAGTTTCAGCAATTTTGTTAAGTCTAGTTCGGATATTGGTTTAAAGCTGTAAATCGGTGTGGTTATAGGCTGAATGTAATTTACCAGGGTTTGAATATTGCTTCCAGTTCCATTTCTGCAACACTACAAAACTGCATAACCAAAGCACAAGATACCCTCATCCACTAAAGCGCATCAACTCACAGAAAAAAACCCACTGATGGCTCAAGTCCAATCTGAAAAGAAAATCTTATGGAAGAGACCAAGCCCAACCCCAAACAACTGAAACTCTTATGTTCCGGTAGTAAGAGTTTCAGTTGTTTGGGATTGGGCTTGGTCTCTTCCATAAGATTTCTGAATTCCTAGTATTCCAGCTTCTCCTGATGGTGGTTGTTCTTCCTTTGTGAGTCCGGAGTCCACACATTGGCATTTTGATAGTAAAAGGAATAATTGGATGATTGCTTTATAGTACCTTTAATGGGGGTAGGTGTTATACAGCCTTCATAAAATAGTGCCTCGTGGGTGTGACCTGCAGTGTGTCAGTCCTTTGACCATTTAATTGAGGTGAAATCTGGCCATGTGGAAGCTGATGTTTTTGGGTGCTGATTTTGTTTTCTCCTTGGAGCAAATAAATCTTCGCAATTTTACATTCTCTCAATATGTGAATGATAATTTTGTACATACTTTCTGCCTCAATGCAGGAGACTTTCTTCTGAATGCCTTCGTCCTTAAACTCTGCTTCTTTTTCAGGGGGAGTTCCCATGGGATGACAAGGATTTCCGCTACTTGGCTGTTTTGGTTGCAGGGTTTGCTTCAGGATTTTTGTACTTATACTTTCGAGATACTGGCAAAGAGATAACCTGGAAGGACTTCGTACATTACTACCTTGCAAAAGGACTGGTGAGAAATCCGTTTATACTTTATTTTTCTGGGAGAGCACAAAGTGCAAAGATGAAGGTGTTTCATTAATAATGTGGTGTCATTTTCTTGTCATGGCACTGAGTGTACCTTATGCAAAGGAAAATGGGTCTGCTCTTTCTCACATGCGCTGGAGCTGGAAAGGTCTTTTATAGATTCAAGTACTTTGTATAGTCCCACCTCTCCTGCCAGGATTACATTTTGGCAGCGAATACAACATTTTACATCTTACCACAGAAGTTGCTTGTAAACATGCGGCTGCACGTGTAGGAATTGTCATCCATCCTGTCCTAGAACTCCCATGTACCATCCAAATAGGCTTCACCTCAGATACTTTTATTGCCCTTTAGAGAGACGAACCCATGGAGAGACATCCTTTTGTTTGACATTCAAATAACTTTAGAAAATAATTTTTAAGAAGGTTTTTAAACCTTTTCTTTAAATCGGGCTGCTAGCAGAATGTCAACTTGGTTGATTTTGACCATTCTCCCCAGTGAGTTGTAACTGCTATCTGTCGTTTCTGTAAACAATATCTTTATTTAGAGCTTGTAGAAAGTATGGGAAGAACAATGTGGGTTTGGATGGCCCTTATGAAGGACTCTCACTAAGAATCGAGCACGACATGCAGAGAAGACTACTGACTTACTCTATAAGGCAAGAGTTAAAAATAAAACTGAAAGCTCTAAAAAGCTATGATGAGGATAGGGCACATTGATAGTTTATTTCTATAGCGCCTATACACACGTGTTTCAAAGCGCTTCAAGGCGAGGGAGCAAGGGAAAACACAATGACATTCTTACAGGGCCTTGAGGCATTAAGAATGTGAAATGAACTATTGTACTAGGCCTGACGACATTTCAGATAGTGCGAGAGCTTTGACAATGATAAGGAGGGGAGGGAGCGGGAGGTAGGAGATGAGACAGACGGCGACTATCGTACTAGGCTTGACGACATTTCTGGTAGTGCTGGAGATTGACAAAAGGTGAAGGGGAGGCATGAAGAATAAAGTCGCTGTCAAAGAAAAGGCAAACAAATCTCTAAGGTTACTTGGGGAAACTGCCCTTGCATCTAATTCCTAACCTTCAGTCATTTCAATTGACTGGGGGACCCATTATTGGGGATGAGACTGATATAGCTGCCACTGAGGGAATGCACAGTACATAAGAAGTATTTGGCATAACTGGAGCTTTTGGTGCAAATATGTTTTTCAACGACAGGCAAACAGTTGCTTTGATACACTTCGTACATTTGTTAATTTATTGTGATAGTACCATGCTCCAAATTGATGAGGCAGTACGGTCATTTGGTTGAGCCAGTTGCCATGATCCTTTTGTGCCACAACAAACTCCTTTCTCTTTTGATGAAAGAGGATGAGTGAGAATTTTGCACACATGAAGAGGTGGCCAGAGAGGAGAATGTAAATGTGGGGAGAGCTTGTGACACCAACGGAACCACTGTGTACCTCACTGCACATAAGAACAGGAGGTTTATGGCCTTGCTGACCAGCATGAATAATCATTTGAAACTAGATATCACTGAACCTTGGATATTTCGGCTGAATGGTCAACGAAATCGGCATCACCAGTTTCCATAATGCCAAAGATGGGTCAGAAAGTTATGAAAGCACAGACACCACTGGTATGTCTCATTGTACTACCCCTCTGTCACCGGGTATACTTTCATTCAGACAGCCAACCTACATTGCCAAGAAACCCTACCCAGGGAATTTGTTTATATGTTATCTATCCTGTTTATCACTTGGTAATTACATAATTCTCTCCTATGCAAACATTCCAAACGCCACCCTTGGTTAATAGGCCAGACAAGATATACAAAACTTAGGATTCAGCACCATTTGCAACTCATTATCTAAGGACTATTGGACAACAGACTTTTTCTCTTTGGGCTCCATACGACCTAAATGGAGTTGCACTATCTCGCTCCTTGATGGTGCTAAATTAATTTATGCTATCCACCACATGTACTGTTCCCCGCCTTTCCCAGACAAAAACATCTAAAATATTTTACCACCTTACACAACACATGGAAATATCCCTGCACAAGGCAGTGTCATGCCTGTCCTTACCGCATCATCATCAATGGAGCTATAACATAGCTCATTTCTTTAGATTGATACCACAGCCTACTTAAGCGGCTAAGCCAGACTCGCAGCTCTACAATTTATCGGATCTTGGCTGTTCCCTCGGGATAGACACATACCCAGGCGTCATTGCTAAACTCCTACAACCAGAGCAGTACTCTGTACTTGGATACCTAACTGTATTCCTCAACAACCCATGTTCCACATTTGCCTCGCAGCCTGTCCCACAAAAAACACCCACCCTCTACTTTATTACACAGTGTGTGCTGGGAGGCCAACATAAGGGAAGAAGGATGCAATACAAGACCACTTCGCCTTAAATTACACGTGTGCTTTACAAATGAACCAAAGCCAGGCTACATTTTGGCTACAAATGCGTAGCGAAAGGCCATTTTCCAGAGGTATCAACCTTATTCTCTATCCTGGCAGCACAATTCATTGATCAGTCAAACCTCCTTTGCTTCTCATATCACCTTAGTAAAGGAAATCATCACAATAGAGGGTCACAGACTGAGCAGAGTAACAAGTTTGATTGTTGCGCTCCCCTCCTATCCCAAGCATCCCGGCGGGCGGGATTTATGAAAGCTCAGCAGTCAATAACTGATGAATGGATGCTAGGCATAGTGGCTGTAAGACACTGTTAGCAGTAATATCCATGCACTCCACCTACAAGAAGGATATTTCCAAAGGAGGCTTTACATCCATTGCAATAGGAAGTAGAACAGTTGTTGAAGAAAAATGCTATCAAATTAACGCCAAGAGACCAGAAATGCCAGAGACTGTTTACTTGATTTGATGAATTTGAGAGTGCTAAACAAGTATATCCTAAAGAAAAAAATCAAGATGTTGAGATTATACTCTTTGATTGTTTCAATTCAAGAGGCCTTTTTTACAATAAACCTTCCACCTTTTTAGTCACAATAACATTGAACATTTGTGTAGTTTTGCATTTCTAATAGAACGTTACTAGTTCAAGGTACTGTCTTGGTTGAAGTTCAAAAGCAGGGATTTTCACAAGATGTTTGCTCCAGTTGTAAGAAGGCTGAATACTTGTTGCTCATGCTTGTGAATCTGCTTAGAATCCTGCTGTGCGTATAGTCCGACATCTAGTGGTAATCCCAGAGTATTGGATCTTTTTTCGCAGTTTGAAAAGGGACGCCGACTTGGGCGTGTCTGTAACACTATCCCTACTGTGATGTGTAGTGTACCCATGATCCCTCACACGTTAAAGTCCCCCAGATTGTTTTTTTCTGCCATACTGGTCGGTAGCTTTAATGCAGAGATTATGTTAACAAGTATTATTGCTAAATATTGCGTCTTCAATGCACCCTTTCGACGATTTGCTTTGACAGCAGTTTCCGGTTTCCCATTTTAAGATTCTCGACGGCTGGCTCCGGCCGTCACCATCAGGCTTCGGCATTTCACAGTATGGAGAGTGGGGGCTTTTCTTCTCGACATTACTCTTAAGAGAATGCCTTTTCTTGCTTTTCCCTCTTCTTTCCATTGTCTGCCTGCTATTTTTCGACTTAATGGAGAGTACTCCATTAAAATGTTGCCCTTCCTATAATAAGTTTCCTTGGAGGGACACTGCTACGGAGTGTAATAACCGCTTACCTCGTGACCACAACGAGTGGCGTTGCAAGGCCTGTGGACTGTTTAAGCCTAAGACACTAAAAGAAAAGTGCATAAAGCGGTGGGCAGCCTATGCCATACAGGCCGAATCCCAGTCCCCCACCAGTGCTGTCTCATCGGACGAGGATCCCTCTTGGCAGCCACGGCTCCAGTTTGGAGGCTGAAGACATTGTTGCTGAGTCTGCCGACTCCCGCATTCCCAGCCCCACTAGGCATGCCGAAGGCACTGTTACCTTGAGACCACCCACTGGTGACCGGGGCACATACACTAACACCACAAAGGCTAAGTACACAGCCCCACAGCATCCCTTGATGGTACAGGCAAAGAAGCCAACTGCACCTGCTGGCTCGTCAATCATAGGTGGACGGATCCTGTTGAACCTTCCGGTCTTCGACCCTCTGCTCCTCGACCCTCTGCTCCTACGTGTTTAGCGCATGGTTAAAAGTATTCGACTACACAGGGTGCACCCCCTAAATATTTGGTGCCTGTTTTGGACATGTCAAAACAAACGTCGTTGGGGAAAACGCACCCTTAATTAAGGGAAAAGTTTCCCAACACACTACCACAGCCATACTCTCATGGTTCTGGTCCCCAGAGACACCCTGTTTTACCTAAAGGATATGTCTAAGCCTCTTCCCCACTGTCACAGACCTTACAGGTTCAAAAAGGTCCGGTTCAGGTGGAGTTGGCTTTCCCACACACCAACTACACGGTCCTGGACTAGGGCAAGGATTGAGGAATGTATGGAAAAGGTGTCTTGAGCTTTTTGATTTCTCAGAAAGGTTTGATAAGAATACTCCTAAAATAACTTGCTCCTTAGATGATGACCCTAGGCCCTACAAGACTCCTACTTTCCTCTCTACCTCGCCTGTACTTAAGTTTGCTGACCCCTTGTTAATATTTTTCAGGATATGATGAAGAATTATTCTATGTCCCAGACCAGGAAGACTTATCCCAAGATCCTGCCTCCCAGGACCCAGATGTATGGATTGATGCTGATGACCAGGGGCTTGGCCCACTACCCCTGCTCATGAGGCAGAGCCTGACATCTTTTTAGACACCACACCTGTCACACAGCCCAGGGAGGCTCCTCATATCGTCAACCAGCTGCTCTTTGATAACATACTTAAAAAGGCAGTGTATCAATTTCAAAATTCATACTCAAGAGGCGGTGCCTGACCCGGACTCTGTGGAGGACATTCTCAAAGAAAAGATACCTGCCAGTCAGTCAACCCCCCCCATCACCCTCCTTATCAACTCTATAAAGACGTATGTCGCTCCTTCATTACTCAAGCCTTCCCTTACTTGGGCAGATAAACCGTGCATCGAGGAAATATTCAGACCTGCTTCTTTGGATCCCGTCTGTATTTGTGGACACTCAGATTCACTGGAGTTCAGCATGACCTGAAAGCATGCAGGCATTCCCTTTTCTTCGGCTGAGGCTCCTCCCAACAAGCACTGTTAAAAAAAACTCTATGCCTTAGGTAAAAGGAGAACGTCTTCTGCAGCTTATAGTACCTGCATTGCCAATAGCGCCACCTTGCTTATCAGCTTCAGTGATGTCCATTGGGGTCTGATGCAGGACGACTGCAGAGTGTTCCCGAATCAGTCAAGTCACAGCTGCACGCTATTGTGCAAGAAGGGCGACCAGTCACTCCAAATATTTTTTTTAACCGGTCTGATGCGGATGACAGTTGGCAGAGGGTTAGTGGTAGGGACTCTTTCCAAACGCCACGCTTCGTTGAAAAACTCAGGCTTCAAAACCGAGGCGCAGGCCCCCTTTATCAATAAGCCCACAGAAGAGTCTGCGCTATTTCGGAAGGCTGCGGATGACGCACTCGAAATGGCAAAGAAAGAACATGAGACCCTAAAGTCTTTCAACCAGATTTCCAGCATGCCGAATATGCTTCGCAGAGTATTTAATACCCGCCTCTGCTTTCTAGGGCAATCCTTCTCTAAACCTGCAAGTTCTTATAAAACAGGGGGTTTGCCCTGGTATTGATACCAAGGAGTGTTCAATGCATATCAAGCCCCTCAACAGCAGGGGTTAAGGCTTGGCAAAGTAAGGGGTAGGAGTGCAGCTGCCAGAAGCTCCACTGCCAATCAATAACTGTCCGGTCTGAGTCCCCTCCCATGCATCTCCAATAGGCGATCGGATAACATGCATCACTCGCGCATTGGAGGGGATCACTTCAGACCAAGTGGTTGCTCAAAACAGTGGCCAAAGGTTATTGCATCGAGTTTCTTCAAACACCTCTGTACCTGTTACGCTCACCTGTTATTCACAGGGACGCCACCCAGCCGGGTTACTCGCTGGTATGCTTCTCAGCTTTGCCCAGATGTGGTCTGCGGGGAAGGTTCTGCCTGCAATACAGGAGGACTGTGTTCAAGACTGACCGACCGGGGTAAGTATCCTCCCTCCACCCCCGTATGATTTCAGCCCCTCTGGGGCCCTCTCCTCACCTTGTGGTAGAGTTAGGCGTGCTCTCCGTCATGCCTTCTTTGCATGGGCGTGTTGTCTTTCATGGGCGTGTGCGGTCCAGTTACTTCACTGACGCCGGCCTGTTTGATATTGTCAGGTAGGTCTTATTGCTGTTCTTTAGTTTTGTTGCTACCATGCATGCCTTTCTTTGTTTAAAATGTCTTTTTTCTCCCTTATGTATGCAGAGCTTCAGCGTGGCGAACTGGCTTGGTTGAGCCCTGCTGGTAAATGATGGCGCATTAAGAGCGCTATTATGCGGTAAGTAAACGCTATGCGCAGCGCTGCAAAGTCTTGCCTTTGCTAACCTGTGTTTTCCTTCCTTGTAGGTCACGGTGTTCTTCAGCGTGAGTGGAATGTCTCGGTGCCAGCCGAGAGGCGACCAGCCAGGTAAGCCTTTTGAGCAGTTGTAATTTACAAATGAGAAAAAGACAGTTTGTCCCTGCACCTCTTTGCGCCAATTATAACACGTAGTAAGAAGTCACAAAAGTCCACGGTTCCCGGACAGTGGAAACCCTTGCTGTGAGCGGCGGAGGGATTGAGCCCTAAGACTTCGGTTGATTGATCAATTATGAGAGACTTATCCCATAGGGGGAATTAAAACCGGAATAGAAAGGGCCGGATTTGAAAAAGGCGCAAGATACACGCCGAAACACGTGTCATCCAACAAGGGCTAAACGACAAGTCAAATAAATTAAGAAAAACTTTTTCAAGTGAACCGACTTTTGTGACTTCTTACTACGTGTTATAATTGGCGCAAAGAGGTGCAGGCACAAACTGTCTTTTTCTCATATTTCTCAAACGGAGTTGGGGAACTCAGTGTCTCCGTGTTGACATACACCCATGCGACAACCCAACATTAAAGGATGATGAAAAAATAAGCAAATCTTATAGAAAGAAGACATAATTGGACCAAAAAAAGCAATCAGAAACAGGTCGCGAAGGTACACCTCAAAGATATCTCCATACCAAAAAGTTCCTCCACATTGCCGTAATTTACAAATGTCTCTACTGCTTTCTTTAATGTTGTCTCTATCTTCCTCTTTCAGGTCGTTCTGTCCGGGAGGCGTGCAGATTCGAGGAAGATGTTCTCAGTAGCTGCGAGTGGCTAAAGATGAAGACTGCAGGTAAGATGCTGCTGCTAATGATGTTACTTTTATCTCCTTGCGGGTTCTGCTTCTCCGAGGTTCGAGGGAATAGCTGGACACGGTGAGCGTCACACTGCAAGCTGCAAAGTAACACAAAGCGTGTTGTCTTGCTCGGGTGTGGTTTAAATAGCCCCAACAAAATAGTCCAAGTAAAGTCCAAGTAGCCTAGTCCCTAGGCTACCACACCCAAAACACTAGACCGCATAGCTTTATTCCTTGGAACCAAGCTATGTGGATCCCTCCATGTTGGCTGACAACACAATAAGTAGTTCCCAAGCACATGTTTTTCATGGTGTATGAGCCTGGCGCCATAGGCGCCAGGAGTGGCCCCAAGGGGGGGTTTTGGAAGAGGATGCCGGGCTCTAGAGGCCCGAGTCCTGACTCCACCTGGCCAATGGGTTTGCCAGAGGGGGTTTTGGGCGAGGGTCGTGACAGCACCTCCTCTTGACAGAACAGAAGAATGTCTCCAGGGAATCTCCTCGTCCTTTGATATTTTATTTGTATCGCGCTCGTACACAAGTTTTTCAGAGCGCGACAAGGCAAGGGAGGGGAACAATGGAGAACAAAAACAGCGATCTTACTAGGCCCAGTGACATTGAGAACACACAAGAACACATAGGAGAGGGAAAGGGGAAAAGTGCATGAAGTGGGGGAAGCAGTGGAAATTGTGGAGCAAAGTAAAAACAGATAAATAATTAAAAATAAATAATAATAATAAAGACAGCAAATGGTGGTAATGCAGCCTGCAAGTGGGAAGTGCTGAAGGCAGCAGACTGGGTATGTCTGATAAGTGCAGGGACTGTATGGGTACAGATGGAGACCCCTTGCAAGGGGTGGCCCAGAGGCAGCGCTTGGCAGAGTGAGCAGGTATTTGGGCCCGGAAGACGGAGGGTTGGCACAGTGCACAGTGCCGAGAAGAACAGATCAGCAAGGGAGAGGAGGGGCGAAGGCAGAAGCAAAGAGGACGATCTTTAGGTGCTTCCGGAACCGGAGATGGTTCTCCTCAAGTTCAGAGTGGCAGGGAGGCTGTTCCAGAGGGAGGCCCCAGCCGAAGACCGAGATCTACCCCCAGCTCTTTTCTTTGAAAAACGACTGACCCTGAGGGAGTTGTAGAGGAGCGCATAGCTCGAGACAGGAGGTATTTGCGGAGGGATAGCTGAAGGTATTTTGGATCCAGGCTCCAGAAAGCCTTGTGGACAATGCAGAGGGTTTTGAATTTAATCCTTGCATCCACTGGGAGCCAATGGAGAGATTTCAGGGCTGGAGAGATATGATCCCAGGTCTTGAGGCCAAGGACAAGTCTTGCAGTCCTGTTCTGGATTAGTTCCAAAGGGCGGAGAGTAGAGGCAGGTAGATTTATAAAGAGGTTGTTGCAATAGTCCTACCTAGAGAGAACCAGGGCTTGGGAGACTGTGAGGTTCTGGGGGAAGGAGAGGAAAGGCAGAGTACCTCTGAGGAGGTGCAGTAGAAAGTTTAACGTTTTAGACACATCAGAGATGTGGGCAGAGAAGGAAAGTGTGAAATCAAATATGCCATTGAGGTTCTTGCCTCGCAGGTGGGTGTCGGAGGAGGGCCAAGGGAGGCCAGCCAGATTGTGTGGGGAAAGGAGGGTGAGGGTGTGCCGATGAGGAGGATCTCTGTCTTGCTGGCATCCAAGCAAAGATCGTTGGCGGCACACCAATCTTGAATGGCAGTTTGGCAATTGGACATGAGAGAAGGAGAAAAGGTGGCTGAGGGAAGCCCGAGTTAAGTGTCTTCACTTAACACTGGAAATTGGTGTAGAAAATGGCAGTACAGTGGGCGAGAGTTGCCAGGTATTGGTTGAAAAAACAGGATGAGATGTAACGCCCCTGGGGAACACCACAGGTAGAAAGGGGGATAGATGATAGGAAGGGCTCAATTTGGAGCTGGGAGGGTCGATCAGAGAGGGAGGAGGTCAGCCAGGCCTGAGCACAAAAAGTACCTAAGGTTCACGATGGAGAACACACTATCAATTCAAAGCACTCCCCTTCGGCATTGCCTCAGCCCTGAGGGTGTTTACCAAGGTTCTGGCAGTGACAGCTGGTTACTTGCACAGACAGTTCCGGTGTACCCTTATCTAGAAGACTGGCTCATAACACGAGACACACACCGGGCGTGTCTGGAGAACACCCATAAAACTGTAGACTTACTCTTTTAACTGTGGTTCTCCATCAACTAAAATAAATCAAGTCTTGTCCCCAGCCAAGTGAAACAATTTCTGTGAGCCCTAATTCGGACACAAGCTGACTTGTCTTCCCCTCTAATGAGAGGGTCCAAAGCATGTTCCAGATCCATTAATATGTAGCCGATCGTCTGATAACCTTAGGGAGAGCAATGCATCTATTAGGAATGATGGGATCCTGCATTTCCCTGGTAACACATGCATGTCTGTGCATGCATCCTATGCAGGAGTGGCTCTCAAGCCAATGGTGTCAAGGAAGTGGTCAGTGGGATGATCTAGTGGTTGTCTCAAAATCCCTTGTTCTATCACTGCGGTGGTGGACAAAGATCAACCTTCTGAAAGGGAAATGATTCACCACCCCTGCAGTAGAGGCCACTCTCACCACTGACTCATCCCAGTCGGTGTGGGGTTCTCACCTTCTCTACCAGACAGTGCACGGCACTTGGTGACAATCAATAGCAAATGAACACATCAATCTGTTCGAGCTACTGGTAGTGTTCGAAGCCCTGAAAGCTTTTCAACAACAACTGCAAGGGATGACATTTCTAGCCCTAACAGACAGCGCTGCGGCCATGTTTTACATAACCAAGCAGGGAAGTACTCACTCTCCATGGCTGTTCAAACTGTCAGAGCATGGGAGTGGGCACCCAAACACAACCTGTTCCTTCGGTCACAACCCATTCCAGGGGAACAATCTTCTTCCAGACGTGCGCAACAGACGTTCAGTTACCCGTAGAACACAAGTGGCGTTTACACAAACCGCTTTTTACACGTCTTTGCAGAATGGGGCCACCCAGACATTGACCTCTTTGCAACACTGGAGAGTACACAATGCCCAGACTACGCCTCTAGGTATGCCCAAAAGATGTCCAAGGGAAAACGGTCTCTGGGTCAAATGCACCCACGGAGATTTGCTTACGCTTTTCCCCCCAAACTCCTTTCCTCAACAATATAATTTATCCGGGGATTTTGTTCCCTCTCCTCAAGGGGGGACAAGCCCCTTTGGGACTAGAGGTGAGTATGCTACGCCTAACACCCCATAGGAGTACAAACAAAGTTGGATCCCACCGGGGCTCAATGGGGTGTTCCATATTTATAGAACCGGCGATCCCTTAGCAGGTAAATGTGTCATCCCTCCTTATCTCATGAAGCAAATGTCTTCATTGGTTATTTGGGAGTTGTGCCAAATCACTGTGGGAACGTTTTACCCGTTTGGTGTCTGACACTGTACTGTTGCCATCATAAAACCAGTGGAATGTTTGATCTCTTTTCCGAGATGGATATAAAGGCCCCGTGAGACTGACACAAATGAGAGCAAGAGGGTGAGGTGGAGTGCAGCACGCAAGCCTGCACAGTCCAGATGCAGAGGAGGGCCTATCCTCTTTCAAGGCAGGGTCCGGGAGCCAGCCTGCATACAGCGTGGAGCGCAGAGGACCGAAGAAGCCCACAGAGCGCTTCTCCCTGCAACTAGAATAGGAAAAGCTCTGGCCCCGCCATATCAAGAAGACGCGACCGCCTGAACTATGGTTGACCGGTGCCTGTGGGTACAGACGGTGAAGACCTGTCTCAAACCAATTGGAAGCACTAAAGTCTGTGCACTGTTGCAGACCAGCAAGAAGCAGAGCTGCGCTGCCACCTCCACAGAGAAAGGCAAGAACCCTATACCTGAAAATGGTGTGATAAAGCAAACGGCCCACAGAGCCTTACATATTATAATCTGAAATTGGGTGAGACTCTGAATACCCCACACCGCGTGAGAGACAAGAAACCACAAGGTGACCTCAGGAGAGTCAGTGAGAACAAACAGCCGAATCTGGGCCGAGAGAGTAAAACCTAGACCCAAGGGAGGGGCAGGAACCAAAGGGGTTTCAAACTGGGAGAGGTCCCATCTTCCAAAGACAATTGAAGAGAATCGAGGAGCAGGCCCAGTGGCCTAGACACACTTATTTTGTACTTGTACGACAGGAAGGAGGCCATAAGGAAACACACGACCTGGAACTGTAGGATGGGCAGAAGCATCGCAAACACTGCCTGGTGACCGGTACAGTGTTGGTCCGAAAAAAGCATTTTGGGTACGTTTTTCTTTGTACTTTTGTTACTTTGTAGTGCTAGGGTCAGGCTAGATGTGTTTATGGACGGAGCACAGCTTTACTTTTTGTACGACATCCTGACGTACACGTCATAGGTGCAATTGTGTAGGATCGGACCATGGTTTTTGCATCAAAATAAGTCTTTCAGAATGAGATACAATGAGTTGTTTGTCTCCTGATTCTTAATACGGAAGGCAAGATCCTCTTGACCAACCAATAAAAGGTTGCTGGTTGTAGGAGTCCAGTTTGGTTTAAGGGATGCCATTTCAAGACTGTGCACCATATGACTAGACTTACAGATACTCTGATGTCTGGATGGAGGTATTTCTGCCTCAGGTGCAGGGCTTTCAGTTAGAATAGGAAGTTAAACTGAATCTCCATATCCATATTCTTAAATTGAGAACAATATAATGGGCTCTTAGAACTTTCCTTGAATTGATTGCGCGCAAAGCAGTCTACATTCCAACATGCATTGCAAGAAAGGTGTTATGCAGAAGTGCGCCGTTGCAGACTCCTGCAGTTGTTGCAAGAGACTTTAGCCATGTGGACGAGGGTATTCAAACATCAGGCACAAGTGTCAGCCATTTACCTCCCAGGAAAACAAAATATGAAGGCAGTTTTCTCAGCATAAACTTAAGAATGTAAATAAATACAAGCAGGATCCTTATTTTTACAGCATGGTGTTTCTAAGATAAATAAAGTTCTGGATAAGCGAATGTCCCGCCACGAAAAACAAACTGTTTGGGACCTATCTGGGCAAAGTGCTTTTAATGCCCTCAGTTGACTTTCCCTTTGCTCCGTTCTTTCCATTTCTTTGATTCATAGGATAATGCACATTATTGAAATCGCCTTCTGCAACGTATTCTGGTTGCTCAGATGGTGGAGATGTACCCTTGATACAGACGTGCTGCAGTTATATTGGAGACCACAGCTGTCTAGACCACAACGCAAATTGCTATATCACAATGCAGCTTTACTCTGTTTGGGAACATTTTCAGAAAGGGAGGTCAACCAGTTTGAGGTAGGAAGGGTTTTGTTTTACATTTATATATGGACTCTTCCAGTATTAGCTATGCAGGGCAGTCAAGTTTTCAATAAAATAGTTGACATACGCAATCATTGAGAGAGGTCTTATCCGCCTCTCTCCATGTCCTTGTTCTTCCTCCAAGTTCAGCAGTGCCAGACCTTCTGCACATACGATGCTGCACTCCATCCAGGCAGAAAAATAGGCAAAATGGAAATGTCCATTTATATGGGACTCGTTTTGCTGCAAAAGCTTGTCACCTGGCACAAGTCTCTGTTTTTGCAATGCTATTAGTGCTAGATCTTGAAACAGCACTTGTGCACCATTCACAGAGAGGGTGCCACATTCAGAGAGGGTCCCTCCCGTTCTTGCTGCTCTCAGAATATTCTCCTTCATAGCATACAAAGTGAGGGCACTCAGGACATCCCTCGGTCTCGCTCCCTTCTCCTCAGCCAAACTGTATGCACTTGGTCCGATATCTTCCGGTTGTACGTACAACAATAAGTTCCTGATACATTGTTGGATGGTGGTCTCGAAGTCTGCATCCAATATTGACTCACTTAAGTTTTTCACCCGGTAATTGGACCGCTGCAAGCGGTTCTCCGGGTCTTCTGCCTGCAATTCCAGGTTATGTGAGACCCTAGCCAACTGATCCAGCAATTCACTGTTCTTTTGTCGCCACGCTCGAAAGTAGTTATGCAACTTCCAAAGACGAATAGTGGTATAGAAATGGGCAGTAGGTAATCTCCAGAAACCCAGGTCCCCTGATTTCAACGAATCAGGCTTCCTCTTAGCGAGGGGCTCTTCTTCACGATGTACCACTCTGCTATTTAGGTAAGAACAGACAGAGTTGTCTATCGCACAAAAGAGCGGGGAATGCGCGCACCGCCAAACCAATGCTGCAAGAAAATACAGAAATGATTAGCTGAGATGCAATTATGTTTTTTCAGCAATTCCAATTAGAACAACAGGTACCTGAGTTGGTGTAAGTGAATAGACCAGAGATAGAATACTGTACTTATAAAGAAAAGACCACCCACGGTGAAAAGAACTTATTGGCAATCCAGAACAATTATAGAGGGAGAGCTTTTTTTGACAGACTAACCTGATGGCATTGATACTGAAGAAAAAGAATCCAAATGAGAAGAACACAACAACTGGACAAAATAATAAACTGGGAAGGTTAGTACAGGAAAATACACCCGATCGGCATGAGGGATGCGCTAGGTCCGGGTTGGTGCATAAACTGGAAAGCGTTCAAAATGCACTTTAGCAGAACAGGAGAACAGGTTTTCAGGATAGAACCAATGTATAATGGATCCAGAGTGATTGGATAAGAACCAAGGATTCTTCAATGTATGCTGGACTGGTTTGAAATGACTGATTCTTAAGGACCGTTAGAGGAAGACATGATACGAGGAACAGTTTGCAATAAACAACAAATGACACTTACACTAGCTGGTCTGGTATAGAAACCGTGAGAAGCGTTGAAACAGGACCGAAGGATCAAGCCCTTCTGAGAGGGAGGAGTTTGCCGCAGAGCCGGAAGCACTGATTAGCTGTGTGGAAGGTCTCCTGCGAACGTACGGCAGCAATCCGGAGTGAGATCTGCGCATACTGAAAGAACCGTGGCAAACAAAGTTCCATAGGGAAATCCAGGTAAGCAATCGGAGTAAACAGAGCCAAGGTCTGGTAACGGTGAATCAAAAGGAGAGTCCCACGGAGGGTAATCCGAGGGGGAAAAAGCAATGCCGGCGGCGGGCCACAAATGGTATGAAATAACGTTCAATTAGCAGCAGCGATGTTCCCGCGGCCGCAGGATTTAAAGAACAAGGGGACGTAGCTTCCGTGTACGCGAAGCACGTCTGACCTTTGTCAGCTGAGCAGAGCATGTGCATGTCCTAAACAGTTTCCAAGGCAACCTATATTGTTGCCATAGCGAAATTCCAGATTCTTGCAGCATTCTGCAATGTAGCCCCCTGTTGCCGTAGCGGAACACTCAGTTTATCCCGTAGTGATGCAAATTGTTCCTGGAACGTGTTTGCAATTCTACCTTCCATATTGCTGAGGCACTCCTTCAGCGCCTCCTTTTTCCTTCTCAATGTCATTTTTTCTTTTTTTCTTTTTCTTTTAGCTGCCCCTGGCTTTCCATCGCCCACTGTTTTCCAGCAGCGCTCCAGCTGTCCTTGTGCTGCCTGGGGCTGCCTTCTTCTGGTTGGGGCACCCTTATCTTTAGAGTTTGGCATCTGGCTGTTGCCACCCCCTGGTATATGCTCCTGGCCCGCTTGTGGCAGGGGGCGGCCTCCCGTGGTGCGGACTGGCCTCTCCCCCACTTTCCAACCTCCTTTGTTTATGTCTGGCTACTCCATGGGCACTACGGTCCCTCAACATTCTTCCCTTTTGCATCACTTCTTGTATCACTGCTTCCACTTCAGCTGTGTGGTTAATTCAAAGAATCTTGCCACCGGGCTTACTACTTTCCAGTTCGCCTACTCGTACCTCGTTTTCATACCCAGCTGTGCCGCCTGGCCTCTGGAGCCGCCCCTTTTCTGCAAAAGTCCTACCCCTGTCTGGTGGCAGCAGGGGGCTTCTGGCTCCAACCCGATCACTACCGCAAGCCAGCTGGGACCCCCAGTGTGGCCGCCTACCTTCACAGGAGGGTTCTGTCCTCATCCGCTCCAACAACACCTGGGATCTCTGCTGTTCCACAGCAGCGCCACTGCCTCGTCCGGCGCCGCCTCCTAATTAGTCGCCTCTCCTCTGTAAGAAACTCATGGTGGCAACAATAAAGACAGACACAAGTGATCACAGTTCAACAGTGTTTATGAAACTGTATGAATGGGTGAGAAAATGCCTAATCTAAACCTAAATCTAAGATGGGAGCAAGCTATGACCATCAAATAATAAGGCAGTCCTATTGGCGTCTTTTCAAATAAAAAGGGCCTATACTAAAAAACTATTGGCAATCCTTACCGCTAAGTTACAAAATAGTGTGGGATAATGTTCACCAGAAAAGAACAAAGTGTTCACCAAATGATAAGTCAGGATGGTATAGCTGGGGTCTTCCTTCCCCACGTTTTTAGCACGAGACAAGGCGGGACTCCTGAGCACAACACAAAACTGGGCTTCTTCAGCACAACCTTACAGTTCTTTTCAATATCGGGACCTTCAGTGGCCAAGTTTCTTTCATACAAAGCCTCTTGCCTCAGAGGGCCTGAGGTGTCAACGATAAATAAAACAAATGTTTCTTTCCTTAATCTTTTTCGTTGGGTGATGGCTCTTCACCCCTGGATCCCCCTCAACTGGGCTCCGATCCTTCTTGAATGTCACCCTCCCTCAGTCGGGTTCACTACAGCCTTTTACTCAAAATACTTTCATCTGTAGTTTTCACTAGTCTCAATGTCTTTTTAACCCCTTAACTGCCAAGGGTTTTCCCCCCAGTGCCAAGGCCTTTTTTGGTGATTTCGGTATGTCACCATTCAATCCCTTGCAACTTTTTTTGTTACATGAGATCTTGGCCAAATTTTGCCCCTTTTCTTGCCACATGTAGGCGGTCATAATGCCACCAAGGAATCCTAGTTTGCTGTAGGGGGTGTGAGAGAAAATAACCAAAAAGGGAGAAAAGTTTTTTTTTTTTTTTTTCTTTTCAGAAAATACCAATAAAATTGTGCACAAAAGAAGCCTGTGGATTTTCGCTTGTAAGAGCTAGTAACAAATGGTTTGCTATGCTGAATTTACCATTTTCCAGGCTTTCAAGAACAGGTTGAGTGGAAACCGAAAAAACATAGTTTGATATGGTTACCAGCCGTTTTGTGAGAGGTAGGCGATTTTGGCCTTTTTTTTCCCCAATAGGACATGCGTGGACGGAAGGAAGAGGAGGGTAGGAAAGCTGAATGGGAAGACAGAAAGGCATACATTTCTGAAAAGTAGACAAAATTCCAAGTTTAGGAAGGGGTGATTTGCGCGTGTCAGGCAACAACTATCTAGGGAAAAATGCCATAGTTTGTGGAAAAATAAGAAAAAAAGACAGGAAAAAAAGATATGTGGTGGACATGGTTGTCCCGGTAAGGCAATGGCTTCTGCAAAAGCAATGCCCCTCTACATTCCCCCGACTCTTCCAGTTAGGAAATCGCACATTTTACGTAATGTTTCCTAAAACAAGCAATAATACCACAAGCCAAAAACAACCATGGTACACAGGTTTTTTATGCTCACGGCCTAAACAGAATTACTTAGCATGTGTAAGTAAAGAAAACAAATGTGGTGAGGAAGGGCATGCATACATTTCTTGAAAGAGCACAGGCAGACCCTTTGAAGGGTAGGTGACTTGTGCAGGTTACAAAAGTGTATGGTGCCTAAAGCAGCAAATGTCATACCTTCCCGCGTTCCCAAAGGTGTCCCGTGGGAAAACGGTACCTCACATGTGGGGGTGCCCCTACCTGGGCGCAAAGGGAAAAGGCTAAACCACTGGTAACCCCAAGTCTTTCGGCAGAGCAGATTTTGAGGAATTTTGCTCTTGTGGACAACCTAGATTTGTGCCTGGGGTGTTGCAGCCACCAAGGAAAACTGGAAACCCCATGCCTTTCCAAAAAGAAGACACCCGCGGGAATCCACAGAGGTCTGACTTGCGCGTATCGCCCCAGAATTTATTACCCACAATCCAAGTCCGAAATTTGTCAAACCCCCCATTTTCAAACATTTCTCTCTGCCAACCCATCAAAACGCGCTGCCAACAACCCATGGCTTACCTTCCCGCGTTCCCACAGGTTCCCACAGGTTCCCACAGGTGTCCCAATGAAAGCAGGCCTCGTATGTGTGGGTGTCGTCACCTGGAAGAGAATGGGTAAATCATCTGTATGGTAAGTGCTCTGGCAATACAAGAATCACTGTGTACTACCCACTGCCACCCATTCACAGGCACCTTTGCTCACACTCCTCATACATACAGTTCACAATACAGTCGGACAGGCAGGGTTGGATTTAGCACAAGGAGGAAAGTCATTGTGAGCAGTAAAGCCACATTAAGGCACCAACCGTTTTACTGGCCATTCATACACCTGTCCTGTCTGCAGTCAGTAGGCATCAATTTCAGCAGTCACACCTCTAACAAACCACTTGTGCCACAGCAACCATATCTGCACACTTACAAGTGGACATCTGCTCACATTGCAACCGTGTCTCCAGGCAATCTTTCACACCATTTTCCAGTACTTGCATATCACTGTGTCTGCATTCAAATGTCATGTGGCACCAACCGTATCTGCACACTGATAGCAAGTGGACATTGGCTCACTTAGCTACCTGGCCTACAGGCGCTGTCTTTCACACCAACTTCAAGTACTCCCATAGCAAGTATGCCTGCATTGACCGGTCATGTTGAAAAATTCATATCTGCAACCTTACCCACACTAAACACACATCCACTAACATGCTAATCATTTCTGCAGTGCTGGGAAAGTGCATTCACAGAAATTGCATCTGCATGTACTACGTAGCTTTACCTCTCTCACACACCAATCGTATCCAAGTCACCCCTACAAAAGACATTTCAGTCACACCAAACATGACATTAATTCAGTTAAAACAACAAAAAAGGCAGGGTGGTACGAGATGCACAAGACACAGCCGCCATATAGATGGTGTCCAAGGGAGGGAGCCAAAGTGGCGTGTACTCATTTCGAAAGACACTCCTTGAGTGGAGTGAGCCAGAATGGTGTTCCTTTCTTGTGTAAGGCAAGCCTCAATTGGAAGGACCCAAAATCGCATTCCTTTCTAATGTACGCCTGAAGCTGAGGGAGCTTCACTGACATTTGTAAGGCAGGCCTCAAGTGGAGAGAGCTGCACTAGCATGCCTTGCCAAGACACCCCAAAGGAGAGTGAACCAGAGTGTGGTGTTTCCTTCTTCAAGGCACGCCTAAAGTGGAGGGAGCTGGAGTGGCATTCCTTTCCAAGATGCGCCTCAAGTGGAAGGAGCCTGAATCGCGTTCCTTTGCAAGTCACGCCTCGAGCAGAGGGAGCTAGACTGACGTTTATTTCAAAGGCAGGACTCAAGTGGAAGGAGCAGGACTAGCCATGCTCGTGAAGGCACGCTAAAGTGAAGCATTTTTATTGAATGTACACTTCCAGTGCAGAGAGCAGGAGTGCCGTTCCTTTGTAAAGCATGCACAAATTCAGAGCCTATGGGTCCCTTTCAAGGAATGATGGGCATTCCCGGAAATCAGCTGATCTCCCTATACTTTTCTTTTGTATGATACAAAAGGAAACTAGGCTGTAGGCAGAGGTCTTGTTTGGAAGGGCATTTGGGACAATACACCAGAGTATCCCTCCTCCTTCCTTGTGTTGTACACACCTTACATTTTCTGTATGGTTGTGTCTTCATGGGTGTGGCAGGAACATAATTAGCAAAGTGTCGTCCTTTCAATCTGGCCACATCTTCTACCTCTGGAAAGGAGGGAGTTTGTACATGGACAATGGTCAGCGGTTGTACAACTTCTTTTTCAAAGTCCAGAAAGTAGAGGTTATTTTGTGGAGCAGCTGCACGGTATAAAACATAAGCATTGTGCGTAGCTACATGCATAATGTGTATGACCAACCTTTTGTACCACATGCGCGATTTGCGTTCAGCATGGTATGGCTTAAGCAATTGGTCTGCTTTATCTACTCCACTCATGTACTTGTTGTAGTCCAGAATGCACTTGGGCTTCTGCACGTGCTGAGCCCACCCGTGCACAGTGACTACTGAAGTAGCTCCATCATGAATAGTATTTAACATGTGCACATCCCTTCTGTGTCAGAATTTTACTGCTAAGAGTTCATCCTGCTGCAATGCCATACATGCTCCCTTGTCCAGCTTCTTACACACAAGTTGTCTGGGGAAGCCTTTGCGGTTACTGCGGATTGTACAGCATGCCATTGTGCCCACATTGTACAAATCCTTGAAGAGTGGAATTCCTGTGTAGAAATTGTCCATATACAAATGGTGACCTTTGTGGAACAACGGTGTGACAAGATCCCAAACAATCTTCTCACTTATCCCTAAATGGGTTTGGCAGCCCGGAGGGTTTAAGGTTGAGTCTTTTCCAGTGTACATTCTCATACTGTAGTCATACCCAGTGGTACTTTCGCACAACATGTACACCTTGAACCCATATCGTGCTCTTGCTTGATTTGATTTTGATTTGTTATTTTATTTCTATTGCGCTGATACACAAGTGTGTCAGAGCGCGTTAAGGCAAGGGAGGGGAACAGGGGAGAACAAAGCAACAATCTTACTAGGCCCAGTGACATTGAGAACGTGCAAGTGCATGGGGGAGGGGGAAAAGTGCAAGGAAGGGGGAGGAAGTGGAAAGTGCGCAGCAAAAGGAGAGCAGAATAAATAATACATACATAAATAATACAAGCAACAATAGTGATAGTGCAGCCAGCAAGTGATAAGTGCTGAGTTTAAGGCATGAGACCGGGTAGGTTAGATAAGTGCAGGAAGAAAAAAAAAAGTGGGTGGGGGGTCTGTATGGGTGCAGATACAGACCCCAGTGCATGGGGTGGCCCGGAGGCAGTGCGGGAGGGGGTGGCAGGGTGAGCAGGAACTTGGGCCTGGAGGACAGATCAGCAGGGCAGAGGAGGGGCAAAGGCAAAAGCAAAGAGGAAAGTCTTGCGGTGCTTCCAGAACCAGAGATGGTTCTCCTCAAGTTTTAGAGTGGCAGGGAGGCTGTTCCAGAGGGAGGCCCTGGCCGCAGACAGAGATCTACCCCCAGCTTGTTTCTTTGCAAAACAACTGACCCTGAGGGAGTTGGAGGTAAAGGAGGGAAGAGCTCGAGAGGGGAGGTATTTGCGGAGGGATACCTGAAGGTATTTTTGACCCAGGCCCAGAAATCCTTGTGGACAATGCAACGGGATTTGAATTTAATCCTTGCATCCACTGGGAGCAAATGGAGAGATTTCCGAGCTGGAGAGATGAGATCCCAGGGCTTGAGGCCAAGGACAAGTCTCGCAGTCCTGTTCTGGATTAGTTGCAGAGGACAGGGAGTAGAGGTAGGTAGAATTAGAAAGAGGCTGTTACAATAGTCCACCCTAGAGAGAACCAGAGCTTGGGAGACCGGGAGCTGGCTTCTGGGGTAAGGAGGGGAAAGGCAGAGTACCTCTGAGGAGGTGCAGTAGGAAGTTTGACTTTTTAGAGACCTCAGAGATGTGGGCGGAGAAGGAAAGTGTGGAATCAAAGATGGAAGGTACTGCTTGAACACTAGCTGACATTTGAACAATACCAATGATTCATCACTCCACACACTTTTGTATAGGCGCGTTATAAATGCCATATCATATATCAATGGATATTTTCTGGCTAGGAACATACACCTCTGAGAATCGCTGAGTAAAGTGCTTTAGAAATGGCTGAAGTTTAAATAGCCTATCACAATTTGGGTCAGTTCTGGGTAATGGTACCGAGTTTGCAACATACGTTGCAGTGCTTGAAAACGTTTTCAACTCATTGTTGCTGGATAAAAGGGAGTTGAAAATACTGCATTGGTAGACCAGTACATTGAAATAGACGGCTTCGGCGATGTTCCCATGAGCAGAATGAGACCCCAAAATGTTCCCATCCTAACGTTGGCTGTTGGAACCGATGATTGTGCTCTGGAATGGTTTGCAAAGAACTAGGCAGCACCGACGTATTGAATACATTGACATTCCATGAACACAACACACTAATCAATTGCTAGGAAGTCAGAGCCTCACTGTCAACATATTTACTCACCATTTTATTACCATGACGCACACTCCAGTAAGTCCATCAGTTACTGGGCTCCCCCCACCCCAACATAGCATCTGGGCAAAGTTGAAAGTGTCTACAATGAAAACGTCCATGCCTCTCTTTGAAAGGTGCACTCTGTCTCGGTGAAACATCAGTTCACCTTTGATGAAGCCATGGTGAATTGTCTGAATTATATCATTGCTCTTTGTCAGTGTTGCCAACTCGCCATTCAGTTTCCTCACGGAGGAGTTGATGGCCTTTTTCCTTCCCTGGAGTTCTCAAATCACTCCTGGGAATCATCTGGGACCAGGCCACCACAGTGTTTGGAAACCTCTGTGATATCCATTACAGTTCCGCCATCAATAGCTCCCGTGCCCCTTTCCGTCCTATAGATGCCAAATCATTTCCTCCCAGGTGCACCAATATAAGGTCGGGGAGGATGGTGGGGGGGGGGGGGGGCATCTCCTTTTGCCTGGGCTTCGCTGATGGCTCCTCTGAGCTGCTGAAGGCGCATTCCCCCGACACTAAACCAGTGGACCGAGAGAGCATCCCTCCGAAACCCAGATGTGGTTGGCCCTCTGAAATTTCCTGCAGCCCTTTAGATGAAAGAGTCGCTGATAATCCACACAACCCTCATCCTCGCTAGGAAATGGAAACCTGCAAATCCCCCATGAATATGGCCAGACATGCAGTTTATCAATCAACACATGACTCTTACACAATCCCAGACACACACTTCCCCCACCCAATTACACATGCACTTCACATGTGAGAGAACAGTAGATCAATACGGAATTGGCACATACTTTTCTGAGAAAGAGGTGAAGGACACAGTATGTCACCTTGTGCCAATGGCACAGTTGTGCTGGCACAATTGTAATCAGTGAGGGTTTCTGTTCCTGTGGCCCACTGATTGTACTGCACAGTGGTAAGGTGACTTGCACTTACTGCACTGTGATACTTTGGCAGGGTGACTATTCTGACAGAGCAAATGCACTCCACAGTAAGTGTAGCATTGTATGCTGTCAATATAGGCACCCTGACAGAATGTGTGCCAATCATCACAAATGGATTCAATTTTGGACAGTTTAATTGTGAGAGCTTCGACCAAAGCTCCCGGACCACTGGTGAACTTGGGGGCAGTCGACCAACAAGGGAGAGAGGTCATCAACCCTGACCTTCCTAGAGCTCTGGCTGGCCAGCGCTACAGCTTTCCCCTCCAGGAAGGGATGGGGACCCTGCCAGGGCTCCCTGCAACCACTGCTGAACTTGGGGGACGAAAAACCCACATGGGAAATGGGTGCCCAAGGCCAGCAACATCACCCCCTCCGACTGTCTTGGACCTCTGACTGGTATGCGTTACAGCTTTGCACCCTGCAAAAGGATGGGGACCCTGGCAGGGCTCACTGGGACCACTGCTGGACTTGGACAACACAAATGGTGACCAATCCAATAAAAGGAAAGAGCTTGATACCAAGTGCGCATTGCATGCTCAGAAAAAATTAACATCTGCATTAGCCGCGCAAACATATTTCAGAAAGTGGTAGTCATTATGTTTCTGATGCTTGTTAATCTGCTCAGAATCACATGCTGTGCATATGATCCGACGTCCAGTGGTAACCGCTGAGTATTGCATCTTGTCTTTCGGGGACTGAAAGGGGACGTCGGCATAGGTGTGTGTCTAGTGTACCCAAAATCCCTCACACGCCGAGGTCCCTCAGATTGTTTTTTCCTGCCCAGATAACTGGTCGCCCTATAGCGGAGCTCCTCATAAGAGACATTGTTTATCTTTATACCGACTTTGTCTTTTATTTCCCCATAAGTCACTTCGACAGCGATTCAAGCAACTTTGGCAAAGACTGCAGGAATTTTCTATGGCGGTGGATTTCTGCACTTAAGATCCGGCGGCTGAGCCAACCACGTACAGAAACCACACACTAAGCACACAACCCCATCACCGATTTCGACGGTTCAGCCGAAAAAGGTGAAAGCGCCAACAGGACAGCCAATAATTTTGACAGAATCCTCTGATCTGGTAGATCATCAACCTTCCCCGCATCCGCAGCAGCGTCTTGCGACTGGGCACTCCAAAGGTACCTCTAAATCGGGTTTTGACGCCGAAGCGCGATCATCTGACTCTCTGGTGCCCCTTAAGGCCCTGATAGGCTTGAAACCTACTCCTAGGCCTCCTAGCCTTTCCGCAAGCACAAACTCTACCGCTAGGCACTCTGGCGCCGTGGTAGGCGGTAAATCTACCGCAGACCCTTGACTCACGCCGATTCGGCAGAGATTGAGGAAAGTCTTGCGAGGATTACTTCGGCGTTTGGGCTGACGCCTAAGAAATCGTCGAAACGCATGGAGTGTACTGCGGACAGGTCTAAAGACACGCCATGGCACCACAGTACTCGCGAAGCCTACGAGAACATACAGGAGCCTCTGTCCAACACCCTTGGGGACAAATTTCGATGCCAACGAGAGGAAGGCAATGTTTTTCCACCTTTTGCCCCTGCTGGTTCGTCTAAGTGGACCAGGGAAAAGTTCTAAGGGTGCATGGACCGCCTAGAAAGGATTGTCTCGCGTTCAGAGCACCCTTCCCCTAAGAGAGCTCATGAAGACCCTCTTTTGGTGTCGGCTTCACGTTTCCCTGAGAATCTTGACTCTCAAGACCCTTCGGCTTCTGTCCACCATGAAGATGTGGTCCAGATGGACACTTACCAAGACATCTATGATGAGAAAGAAGACCCTTCCTTCCTACAAGACTACCCTGATGACCAGACGGATGCCATGGGCAACTGGGAGGAGACCCAGCAAGTGGAGATTGATCCATGGGCGCTCCCTACGCAAGATCAGGACACTGATGTCCTATGCCTGGATTCCACTCCGGCCCACCAGGCCTCGCCTGTGGATGATAAAATGGCTTTCAATGCCATTTTAAGGGCGGCAGCAGAGCACTTTAACATCACCACCCAGGAGGTGGTACCCGAACAAGACTTTGTGGAGGACCTTCGCAAAGAGAAACCCCCCTCAAGCCAAGCCTTTCCTTTCCTGAACTCTGTTAAAAGAAGGTTGGCCCCCTCCCTGGTCACACCAGCACAGACCCGGGCAGTGAATCCAAGAGTGGAGAAACTATTTCGGCCATCTCCTACTGACCCTCAATATATTAAAGGCCACGCCACCCCTAACTCCTTGGTAGTCCCTACCACCCGGAAACTGGCAGAGGTACCCCTTGATACGGGGGAGGCACCTCCGGATAAGGAATCGAAAAGGTTGTACGCATTAGGTTAACGTGTTACCTCGGCAGCTGAGTTCACCACACGCATAGAAAATAACACTACGTTGTTTGCCAGTTATGCAGATGCACAATGGAACCTTGTACAAGAAGGTATCCAGGAGGTTCCTGAACCCACTAGGTCCAGACTACTCCCCATCTTAGCCAAGGGCAGGCAAGTAAATCAAAATATAATTAAAATCACTCTGGACACTGCGGAGACGGCAGGCAGGTCCCTGGCCCAGGGCACACTACTCTAGCAGCACGCTTGGTTCTGCAACTCGGGGTTCAAGCCTGAAACCAATCTCTTCGGTAAAGCGGTTGACAATGCTCTGGAGTTGGCCAAGAAAGAGCACGAGCCTCTTAAGTCCTTACAACAAATAACACAGAAGCCCCCCACTCCCCTACAGGGGAGGTGGTTCTCGTCGGTCCTTTCGAGGCCAATCCCGTTCAGGTCAAAATAAGTACAATACGGGAAACTGGAACTCTGGACAAGCATCCGGAAGCCCCGCCAACTACCCACCTAGGGGTCAACGACGTGGCAAAGGCAGAGGCCCCAACCCCAGAGGAGCCGCAGCCTCTGGTTAGAAATTGCCAACGGATCCAGGTCCCCTCCCATGTCACCCCGATCGAGGGGGCTCTTAACATCTTTCCTTGCGGCATGGAAGGGGATAACTTCAGACCAGTGGATCATAAAGATGGTCACCCACGGGTACTGCTTGGAATTCACCTGACCACCACAGTTCAGACCGCCACGTTCATGACACCTCACGCCAGACAATCTGCATATCCTGATTCAAGAGGTGGAGGCGCTTCTGGGAAAGGACGCCATAGAAGTCGTCCCTATTCTTCAAGTAAACAAGGGTATTTATTCCGTGTACTTCCTTGTACCCAAAATGGAACTCCCCAAACGCCCTGTTCTAGACTTGCGCCCAGCGGACAAATTTATAAAACCCCCAAAGTTTTGTATGGTAACGCTACAGGAAGTGATCCCACTGTTGAAACAGGGGGACCACATGGCAACACTGGACATGAAACATGCATACTTTCATATTTCAATATTGCCAGCGCACAGGAAATATCCAAGGTTCATGATGGAGGACAGACGCAACCAATTCAAAGTGCTCCCCTTCGGCGTTGCCTCAGCGCCAAGGGTGTTTACAAAAAAGGTCCTGGCAGTAGTGGCAGCACACCTGCGCAGACTATCCATCCCAGTTTACCCTTACCTCGATGACTTGCTCGTAACAGGGGACTCTTACGACACATGCTGCTTTTTGAACACCCAGAAGACTTAGACCTTCTGTTCAGTCTGGGATTCTCTATCAACGAGAAGAAGTCCAGTCTAGTCCCCAGTCAAATAAAACAATTTCTGGGTGCTCTAATCCAGACGAAGGACGGCCTCGTCTTCCCCCTCCAATGAGAGGGTTCAGAACATGCTTTTTCAGATCCCTCAATATGTAGCCAGTCGAGAGGTGACGGTACGCAAGGCCATGCGGCTGCTAGGTATGATGGCGTCATGTATATACTTGGTTCCCCACGCAAGAGTGGCTCAACAGCCAGTGGTGTCAGGCCAGCGGACAATGGGAAGATCTGGTAGTTGTCTCGCCAGCCCTCGTTCTCTCTGCAGTGGTGGTCGAGGGAAAACCTCTTGAAGGGGGAAGTCCTTCACCACCCCCGCAGTGGAAGCCAATCTACACACAGACGCATCTCTCACGGGGTGGGGGGCTCACCTGCTTCAGCAGACCGCGCATGGAGTGTGGTCCCCACATTTAGCATCCAACCATATAAATCTACTAGAGCTATTTGCAGTGTTCAAGGCACTAAAAGCCTTTCAGACTCAACTATAAGGGTAGACAGTTCTGGTCCTGACAGATGGCACCACAGCCATGTATTACCTAAACAAACAAGGGGGCACACACTCTCCGGGGCTATCCAAGCTGTCCCAAAACATTTGGATGTAGGCTCTCAAACACAAGATGTTGCTGTTGTCCCAACGCATTCCAGGGGAACTCTATCTTCTGGCAGACATGCTCAGCAGAGATTTCCCACTGGCTGTAGAATACGAATGGCATCTGCACGAAGACATTGTCTCCAACGTTTTCGCAGAATGGGGCTTCCCAGAGATCGACCTGTTCGCAACTCAGGAGAACGCCCAATGCCAAGACTACGCCTCCAGGTACCCCCAGAACCGCCCCAAGGCGAACGGACTCTGGATAACCTGGTCATGGAAATTTGTCTATGCATTTCCACGAACTCCCCTACTCAACAAGATAGTGCACAAGATGCACCAGGAACCAGTTACCATGATTCTGGTGGCCCCCATGTGGGCCCGCCGACCCTGGTTCGCTCATCTAATGGAAATGTCCCTCTCCCCACCAGTAAAACTACCCTGCCCGTACAACATGTTGTCTCAGGACAGGGGGGAAATAAACTGAACTTAGCAGCCTGGCTCCTGAGATCATAGAGTTTGGACACCTACAGCTCCCTCAGAGATGCATGGACATACTCGGGGAAGCTAGGAAACCTAACACGCTTATGCTATTCCAGCAAATGGAAACACTTTCTCATCTGGTGTAATATCAAGCATGTCAATCCCATTGATTGCTCACCCACTCACATTGTGCTGTACCTAACCCATTTGTTAGTGACTGGTCTGGTCTTCAATTCCCTAAAGGTTCATCTTGTTGCTCTCTCAGCCTACACCACTTCACAACAGAAAGTGTCATGGTATAAAATACTGGTTATTAAGGCCTTTATGGAAGGGGTTAAGAGAATCCATCCCCCCATTTCTCACCCAGCTCCTGGATGGGATCTAAATGGGGTTTTAACCAGACTCATTGGATCGCCCTTTGAGCCACTGCATAAAGCAAGTCTAAAAGACCTTACTTACAAAATAGCCTTCCTAGTGGCTATCACTTCTATTAGAAGTGTTAGCGAACTACAGGCCCTTTCTGTTCTAGACCCTTTTGTTGCAGTCCACAGGGATAAGGTGGTTCTGCGCACTCAGTCCAGATTTGCACCTAAATTCATCTCGAATTCCATGTGAACCAATCGATCGAATTTCCCACCTTCTTCCAGAATCCCACTAGCATGACCAAAAGAAGCCTACACACACTAGATGTACACAGGGCAGTCATGTTCTACCTGGAAAGAGCGAAACCACTCAGGAAAACAATCCAGTTTTCCGTTTCAGTAGCAGCTGGCAGAGAAGGGGATCCCGTCTCTAAATCGGCTATCTCTAGGTCGATTGTCAAATGCATCACACTGTGTTTCTCTCTTGCTAAGAGAGAACTGCCCTTCAAGCCTAGAGCACACTCTACTCTGGGCACTGGGGCTTCCATAGCATTCATTGCAAATGTTCCCCTCGAGTCCATTTGCAAAGTGGTAACCTGGAGTTCTGTACACACCTTTACAAAACACTATTGCCTAGACGCTCATTCTAGATCTGACTCTCAGGTGGAACAAGCAGTATTAAGACATCTTTTCCCTACTGTTCCTTCTCATAACCCACCTCCAACTCTGGGTACTGCTCGCTAGTCTATGCACAGCATGTGATTCTAAGCAGATTAACAAGCATCAGAAGACATGCATTACTCACCGTAATAGCATTTCTGATGATTGTATCTGCTTCGATTCACATGCGCCCTCTGTGCCGCCCCGCTCGGGGTGGAAGGAACATAGACGTCTTACTACTTTCTCTCTTCATGTACTCGCTCACAATAGCCTGGTGCTCCCTCATAGCAGAAAACATACAATCGGAGGGACCTCGGCATGTGAGGGATTTTGGGTACACTACACGTCACGATAGGGATAATGTTAGACACGCCTATGCCGATGTTCCCTTTCGGTCCCCGAAAGACAAGATGCAATATTCCGCGGTTAACACTGGATGTCGGACCATATGCACAGCATGTGAATCTAAGCAGATACAATCATCAGAAATGCTATTACAGTGAGTAATTCATGTCTTACTAAAGTTTTTTTCATACCAAGCAGCCCACATCCTCTATTCAGGCCACACCCATCATTGCCCACATTACCTCCCCACTACCCGTTCCCATACATACCACTGACACTCCAGCCACAGTCCCTCCCACCACAGTAACCATCCACCCCCACATTACAATGCATAATAATAAAAGCACATTTTGTACTACTTACATAAGTCAGCGAAAGCTTTCGATTAGCCACAATTGCAAAGGAAACAAAAAAATGACAATCTGTACTAAGCCCACCAATAACGCATCCAAACTTTCAGGCTGCTATCTGAAAACCTTTCGATTCCTTCATCCTACATGGCACATCCCAGTCATCTACCACCACGGAAGGGTGAACTGCACACTGATAGGAAATGGGAACAAGACCAATGGGTATATGGAACCCCCCACCACAAAGTAAACATTGTGCAGATGGCATAGTGGCAAACTGCCCTCCCTGTGGAACAGCACTGTTCAGCTGGTCTGGGGGGCAATTCGTGGCATGCCCCTGCAAGTGGGTCCGAGGCCACCACAATGACTCCCCCAAGCACCCACTCCCGCCACCAACACTCCCGCTCACACCACCAACACTCCAGCCACAGTTCCCACCCACCCCATTAACAATCGGCCCCCCTGCGTAATATATAATGTTGAAAAAACGAATATTCCATACTTGCATAACAAAGGGAAAACTTCAACTGTACAAGACCTGTAAATGGGGAAAAAAACACATATATTATCAGTGTCAGCCCAGCAAAAACCAACCCACTCTGCCATCAACTTCTGCTACTGATCACCGGGGGTGGTAGTCATAACATTCATTCCTTCACAACGCCCAATGCCCACATACTATGGTGCTCACTTCCCCTGTCCAAATACAGTGCACAGGAAGCAAGCACCACACCAATGTGCTGGCCATTGCTAGGATCAGATCCAACGATCTACACCCAGCAATGTACTTGGTTTCCTTGCAAAGCAGCCAGCCCCCTTCCATTCATCATAATCCCTGGTGTCTAGTGCACCCCCCAAATCCCCAAAACACCAACAGAAAAAAGAGTTCTTCTTTTTGTTTTGTTTGCCCCTTCGCCAGGGGCCAGTGCCCATCTGCCCCCCGGGTGGCCAAAACACACTGCCCCATGCATTGGGGGCCCTGTGCCAAGTTTTCTACTGGCCCTCTACCCCCCACCACAAATGGATGGAGGGGCATCTCAAGTAGCCCTCCGTAGCATCACATAGTGGCAGACATCTTTCTCCAGGGAGGGCTGCATGAGATGCCCCCCTCCATTTTGGGTGGGGGGAGAGGGAAACCCCCCTTTTCATGACATAAATGACTGGTGGTTTAGAGTGCCCGCACAGCCCCCCTAAATGCACAGCTATTTGTTGATATGTTATTTTTGTTTTGCCACTTACCCTGCTACAGGCTCTTCCCAACTTCAGACCCCCACACCCTCTGTCTACGTTGCCTTGGCCCAGACCACGGTTGGCAAGCTTGTACAGCGTGCAATGCCCTGTCATCAAGGTCGCTGAAGAACAGACCAGCCAGGTGGAGGGAGTTCTTCCAGAAGTCACCTCCAGAGGACTTCAAGGAATTCGTGAAACATTGATCCAGGCCCAAAGTAGGACCTAGTTTCCATTGCACCCCACAAGGGAGACTCCTGCCCAAGGACTCGCCCGCGCAGGAGGGACCGTCAGGTCCTCGTACCAGCACGTGCACCGAGGTTGCTTCAGTTACCGGCTTACAGGCCGAGGGATCCTCGGATCCTCCCAGTGAGTGTTGAGGGACCGGAAGGCTCTTGTACCGGGTCCTCACCCGATCATGTCTGAGGGGCCACAACCTAGTACCGGAAATGCATCCGAGCGGGAGCCTAAACGCAGCTCTACTGGCCTCTGGGCCGAGGGTGTGGCACCTGCCCGGTCTAGGCCTGAGGAGCAGGGTTGGCCTCGCGATCCACACTCAAGAGTCCTGGAGGAGGCTGGGCCCAGCGAGCCGAGCAACACGATGCAGGCACGTGGCAGGCAGCTTGACAAAATGGCCACCGGGCCATAAAGCAGCACCTGTCTACTGCCATTCCAGGAGTTCGGCAAGGAACGTGTGTTAAGGTGGGACTGGCCTCAACCAGGTACGTGGCCTACAGCCTATCCTACACTTGCGCAGGGCAGGTTTCGGCTGCGTGGGTATGGGCAGGGTATGCAGTGGCTCCAGCAGCCTCCTGCTACCCAGTCTGTATCCCCTACCACTCCTCCGGCCTGTGAAGACCAGTTGTTTGAGAGGTTCCTTGGGTTTATGAAGTCCCCTCGGAAGGTGGTTATCCTTAGGGATGCCATCAGGGATGTGCTTCCTCCAATGCTTCCAGCACTTCAGGCTACTCCACTGGCGCCCCCAGCCCTGACGCAGCCTCTGCCTCCGGCCCGCCAGCCGATTCCTCAGGCGGTTCTGTACCAGCCTCCTCCACAGCCTCCGGTCCCGGTACCCCAGCCGCCGGCTCCCAATACTCCTCCACCGACACAGGATCCTCCTGACCCACTGGACACGGATGAGGAGGAGGACCCTCACACGCCCTAGTCAGCCAAGGCCTTGCACAAACGTCTTGCAGGGCTGGCGGAGTACCTGGGCCTGCCTCAACCTGAGGTAGAGGGGATCCTTGCGGAAGTCCTCACGCGACGCCCCTATGCCAAAACGGGAATTCCACTGCAGACCGATGTAGTCTCCCTGGCCAAAAAGGGTTGGCTCAAGCCCCACTCTGCCCAGCCGGTCAATCAACGCCTGGACGGCAAGTACAGGCAGATGGAGCGGGATACACTCTTGCTATCGGCCCATCCTCAGCCACACTCCTCTGTGATCGCTGCAGAATCACTATACTCCAAGCTTCAGTCGTCCTCTGCGACGCTGCTGGGCAAGGAGAAGATCTTGGAGGCTTACGGGAAGAAGCTGTATTCCAACGCGTCCTTGCATCTTCGTTAGGCCAACACTGATGCCATGCTGGCTGCCGCTAACCAGAGGTTATGGCAGGAAATTGCAGACTTCCTCCCGGAACTCCCTACGCAGAGCCAATCACGTTCCAAGGCGGGACTGGCTGAGGCCAAGCTGGTGGCGCAGGACCACATGGAGTCCACCGTGGCCCATATTGACACCTCTGGCCATGCGATCGGTATCGCCAGGGACATGAGAAGGACAGCCTGGCTCTGTGCAACAAAATCTAACCCGGACATCCAGGAACGCATATTAGAACTGCAGTTCGAGGGGGTGGGGGTGACCTCTTCCACTCCACCACGGACGAGGAGCTGGACAAAAAGAAAAACAGCTCGCAAACGGCCAAGTCTTTTTTCCATTTTGACAAAGACCACGCCCAAATCGTACACCCAGTCACAGCAGCACTCAGACAAGGGCTGTACGTACGGAGGGTTCCGCGGCTTCCAGGAATGGAGGGCCAGGCAGCCGGACCGCTTGCTGACTCCAAATCGGCACAAGCAACAAAAAAGGGTGGGGGGGGGTGGCACGAGTAGGGGCTTTTTCCAGTCCCCCTCCTCCACAACAGCCACTGAAGGAAAGAAGGCATGACACACCCTTCCGGGTCCAGGAGTCTCCAGTGGGGGGCAGGCTTGCTCTCCATGCACATTTCTGGTGCCAGAATTTCACCGACCCCCTGGATCCTCTATGTAGTATCTACGGGGGACCGCCTACCCATCCCAGCCTCTCCTCCCTCCTCCCCTCCCTTCCACTCCCTCAAGTTGGCACAGCAACTCTTCTGGCGGAGACCCGGTCGCTCGTAGGGAGCCAGGCCGTGGAGGAAGTCCTAGCCTGCCAGCGAGGCTTGGGCTTTTACTCCAGGATTTTCGCCATTCAGAAAAAGAACCAGGCGGGTCTGAGAGTTGTGCTGGACCTTTCCACCCTCAACCTCTCCTTACCTCTACAAAAATTCAAGATGGTCACGCCAGCTTTTATAGCAGAGACATTGTGCAAGGGAGACTGGATGTGCTCCCTGCATCAGAAGGACGCGTACCGATTTGGCAGCCCCATCGTTCTTTCCTACGGTTCAGGATCATGGGCTACCATTTCCAATACAAGGTCCTTCCTTTTGGCCTCAACTCTGCCCCCAAGGTCTTTCCCAGACTCGTGAATTCTGTAGCTGCCCTCCTCAGAACACAGGGCCTCCACATCTACCCATACTTTGACAACTGGCTCGTCAGGGTTAAATCTCCGGAAGCGGTTCACCACTCTTCCCATGCCCTTATGAACACACTACACGATCTGGGCTTTTCGCTTAATCTCAAGATGTTGCAGCTGCAGCCCACGCCGACTGACATTCTTGGGCCTCATCTGGGACATGTGCTCCGAGAAGGTGTTTCCGTCGGAGGACAAGATCTCGACCATCAAGAGGGCCACCACCCACTTCCTCAGCAGAGAGGTGACCTCGGCCTGGTGGTACCAGCATCTCCTGGGTCTCTTGGCAGCGGTCATATTAGCCGTTCCACACACAAGACTGAGGAGGATTCAGCTGCACTTCGTGGCCTCATGGAACCAGGAGCGGGGCTCTCAATCCGAGATGATCAACGTTCCTCAAGCTCTCTGCCTGGACCTCACATGGTGGTCCAGGGACTGCAACCTACGGACGGGCAAGCCCTTCCGGCCTCGCACCCTGCAGGTCACCATCACCACGGACTCCTCGCTCAAGGCTGGTGGAGCCACCTGGACGATCTCTCGGTCCACGGCACCTGAACTCGACAGGAGCAGGAATACCATTCCAATTGGTTGGACCTGAACACCATCTGGCTAGCGCTCAGAGCATTCCTTCCACTTCTCAGGGACAAGGTTGCCCTCATCCAGACAACCCAACTAGCATGTACTATGTCAACAAGCAGGGAGGCACAATATCCCCTCCACTATGTAGACTGGCATTCAGCATGTGGGAGTGGTCCCTGGAAAACATCTACCTCACAGCAGTTCACCTTCTGGGGGAATCCAACCTGGAGGCGGACAGGCTCAGCAGATTGGGAGCGGACAAATACGAGTGGATCGGGGTCTCCCCCAGGTGGCTCTCTTTGCCACCTGGCACAACAAGAAGTGCCCTCAGTTCGCCCCCTGGCAGGGACAGGGCCCCGGCTGCCTGGGCGATGCATTTCGGATTCAGTGGAATGGAATGACAGCGTACGCCTTCCTGCCCACTCCGCTGATTCACAGTGATTTGCAAGATCAAGGAGTCTTTCCAGCTCAACATCATTCTAAGAGCTCCATGGTGGCCGTCCAGGTCATGGTTCTCAGAGCTGCTCAGCCTCTCAGAGATGCCACCCCTTCACCTTCTGATGGGCCCAGCACATTTTCTGGCGCAGCAGGGGGGCAGGGTCATCCACCCCACGCCACAGAAACTAGCCCTCACAGCGTGGTTCCTGAGCAGGTAACACTAATGCACCTCAGCCTCTCACAGGCTAATCTGGAAATCATACAGGGCGCAAGGCTACCAGGGCCCAGCATAAAAGTAAATGGACCAGGTTCTGCCACTGGGCAGACTCCAAGGAAATCGACCCCCTGGTATGTACGTTGGACGACGTGCTCTCCTTCTGCGCACCTCGCCCACTCGGGCGTGCAGGTGGATACCTGCCGCTCTTACCTCACAGCCATCGGGGCTTACAGGAATTCAGAGGGGGGGGGGCTTCTCCTTCAATCCGATCATCAAGAAACATTTGATAGAGCTTGCAAGGCTCTAACCACCCATCAAGAGGCCACACCCCATCTGGGACCTGAACATAGTCTTGCGCGCCCTGCCGCACAAACCATTTGAGCCTATGGCGTCCGCGGACATCAGGCTGGTCACCATTAAGACAGCCTTACTAGTCGGCCTCACCTTGGCTCGCAGAGTCGGCGAAATCCAGGTACTGGCCGCCTCCGAAACCATATACTACCTTTCACAGGGACAAAGTAGTCGTCTGGACACACCCAGCATTTCTGCCTAAGGTGCCGTCTGCTTTTCATTTGAACGGGGAAATGGTCCTTCCTATGTTTTTTGCTGATCCTAGGGACGAGGCATAGAGTTCTGCACTGCCTGGATGTCAGGCGTGCCCTGAAATTCTACCTTGACAGGACAAACGGCTTCCGCAAATCAGACGCCCTGTCCGTCACTTTCGGAGATGCAAGACCAGGCCACCTGGCCTTCAAGGCCTCCATATCCTGCTGGATGGTCTCGGCCATCAAAGAAGCATACGAGGGCCAGCGCAAGCCGCTCCGGGCGAACATGCATGCCCATGCAGTCAGGGCCAAGGCAACGGCCATTGCATTCCAGCGCCATGTCCCTTAGCATGTAATAAGCAGGGCGGCCACTTGGGCCACTTCCTCGGCACTCTGCAAGCATTATTGTTTGGATGCCGGCTCTACATTAGATGCAGCTTTCAGACAGGTGGTTCTCAGGAACCTATTTGCTTAAGGAGGGTCTCCTCTCCACCCTGGGGCTACATTTCAGTTGTAATCGCCCATGCAGTATGGCGGAAAGGGGACGGGACGTAAGAGTAATTATAAGTTACTCACCGTAGTGACTAACGTTGGTCCCCTTTCCTCCATACGTCCCACCATCCTCCCCGCTAATAATATTGGTGTCATTAAGCAATGTTAAATCTATTGTCGACGCGTCAATGGGGACTGAGGTGTGGCGCCGGAGGGCGGAGTCAGGGCAGCGCATGCTCCCAGGGCCGCATCCCTGCACGCCTCTAAATTTAAAGGAGAAGGTTTTATTTGGGGGAAAAAGGTTCCGTCTTCTGTCCCTTGGAAGGGCACGCCCATGCAGTATGGAGGAAAGGGGACTAAGGGATAAGAGTATGCTAGTCACTACGGTCACTACGTTGAGTAGCTTATAATTTATGCTTCACCCCAACTTGCAGGCATCCCTCAGCCGGGTTCTTATTTGCCAGATACACAGTTCACTTTGTTTTATCACAAATGCGGGATTCACTTCTCTTAGCTTTGTATAAGGGATTTTACTTGACTCCTTGTATGACCACTTTGACCTCTTACGTCGGGCACTCCTAGGCTCTCCTGGTATTTGTAGTTTCAACAAAAGGGGACCAGCCAGCGTCTTTCGAATGAGCGCCCACATGGCGCCAGACCACTCTGCAGCTGGTCTTTCCCTGGGCTTTCCCTGGGCTTTAAAAGTTCAATAACGCACAAGTTCTTTGTTCATAAGCTCTTTCAATTCATATCCTGTTGCCGTTTGCTCAACACAGCCTGGTTTACTTTCTGTTCTCCCTCCGACTCACCAGCTGTGCTGATCTCCTAGGCGTTGTTTCTGGAGTCATGGACGGTACCACGGTAGCAGGCCCGTCTCCCTGCCTTGGTTATCGGTGCCGGAGCGCCCCGTGTACTGTTGACATCTGTTATACCACACACCAGCTGTAGTTCTAGCTCTTATGATTCCTTTCACGGAGGCTTTGTGGGTCTGGGTTGAAAAGGCCAAGGGCAATGCCCTCTTATCATCCTTTCTGGTGTTGTTGCCTTTCTCCTCCTTTTGAACTGCCGTCTTGGAATAACTGTTTCCTCGTGCGGTTTGCCTTGCTCAATGTGTGCTCTCATGCTCCGCCTTTTATCCCTGCGGTGAGGGGAAAGGGCTGTCAGGTGTGTGTAGTTATTGTCAATTGCCTGACGCTGCCTGACCCTTGTGTTGGGACATGTCAGGTAAACGGCTCTGGTGTTAGTCTGTTGTCTTTCACTGTGTAAGAAAGTGTTTGTGTTGGAAAGGGGAGCGGGGGGTTAGAGCTTCTAAATATCCTATGGGGTAGGATGGGGAAAAGGTGTTATAAGGAAGGGGGTACCGCGTCTCATCTGTCGGTATCCCACCTCCACTCCCCAAAGACCCCCCCCTCCCATCTCGGTGATCCTTCCCCACTGGTCCACCCCCAGGAACTGGATCCAATAGCAATGGCCATGTCCTGGCCACCTGGATGACAGATCTCCGGGGACTAGCGGGTGAGACAGCTTCAGGTTTCTTGCACCTCCAACCACCATGCCTTTTATAACACATGGCATATCCTCTGCCAGTTCCTTGCGCCTCTGTTTCCTCGTAGCAACGTATCACTGGAGCTTTCCCTTTTTTATGTGGGGGGACCCACAAGCCGTTCTTGCGGGTATCCCCTCCGTTCTTCCTTTCTGCGTATTCTGTTTCACCTGGCCCGCCTTCGAGATGCAGATGCGCGTGGGCTGCTTCTTTGGCCCGAAGTGAAGCTGAGAACACATGTCCTCACTCACTGGTGGCCATCTTGGAATCATCAAAGATACTTCTATGTCTATCTTTGGCCTCTGGATTGTCAGGATACCGGGTATACTCTCCTGCCAAGGTTTTTATGTTTCCCTAGTTTCACACATTTGGGATTGCCTGGTATACTTTCCTGCCAGGGCTTCTGGTTTCACACACTTGCAACTTCCTGGTATGCTCTCCTACTAGGGTTTCTTGTAACTGTCCTTTTCTATGACTCCACCTTTGATAGTTTGTCACATTAGCTGTCTTGGCCAATTCCTTTTGTTTCTTACTCTATTTCCTTATTAATGTTTTCCACACTAGTCATTCACCACCTTAGTGCTGTGGGTTATTGTGCATTGTCCATTAAAGATCCTCTCTTGAGGCAAACGTGCTTTTAACTTCTTTCAGTATGAAGAAATTATCTCCTCTCTTTACCTGACTTGCGTTGTTCAGTGTTTAACATACGGCGTGTTGGCAATGCGCCCCATTGCGCCCTTCGTCCCAGCATGGACTGGCTGGCTCTTTGTGGCATCTCCCGGTCTGCCTGCGGCCCACCGAGGACAGCCAGGGGATTCTCTCATTTGCACTACTCTTCGGTTTCCACATCTCTTGTGGCGCTGGCTGGGCTTTTCCTCTCCTCGTGGCTTCCCATTAAGCTTCTCTTTGCATTCTTCCACTTGCGGACGCCCAGGAGCCCTGTTATGGTCTCTGGCGCTTCCTCGTGAAAGCTTCTCTGCGTCTTCCTTTACTGCTCGCTCTATGAGCTGGTTGACTCAACGTGCTTCTTTTGGGTCTCCTGCCTCTTGAAGAGCTGCAGCTCACTCCCAACAGTCTGCCATTTCTTCTTGTGATCTCTTTAAACCTCCCCGCACAGGTATATGCGCCCAACAAATAGAGCATCGCCTGTGCTCGGGACTTCCCCTGATCTGCATTCATCCATTCTCTTCTTCGTCGCAGTGCTAAGGGGTTTCTGGGAATGATGGTTTCTTTTTACCAACTTGCACGAAAACATTGTAGGAATGGTTTCAACATGTTCTGAGGGCAAGTCGATGTTTGAGAACTGTTCTGGAGATGTGTTTGAAAAAATTGGTACTCTCTTTTGGTAGAAGGAACCACAATAGGCCATTAAGATGTTGTGTATGTGAGATTCAACCTGTTTAGGGAAAGAAGGATACTAGGTCTCATCCGTGGACACGGACACTCCCTCTGAGGGGTTGTCTCCCCAATGTGATCCTCCCTCATGTGGCCGCCCCCAGGGTCAGGATCAGGTAGTGGCTGCTGTCACCTGGCTACATGGGAGGAGATCACAGCTGGGGAAACAGTGATGGTCCATCTAATTTATCACAGCCGCCAGAAGAGATTGTTACGCTCTCAACTTTAGTTATGTTACATGCATTTACTCACATGCACCATCCTGGTGTTTCAGTTTCAGTTTCTTGGCTAAGTCATCGATTTCGGATTTGGCTAAAACCTATAAATATGGTTACACCGAGTCTGACCTCATCCTGCAGGACCATCAAAATAAAGGCAATGGTGTGATGAGGCTGGCAAAGGAAGCCTGCAAGCATCTGTGTCCACTTGTTCAAAGTTTGCGTGTCAGCAATGTTGCTGGACGCTGGTATGAGAAATGTCATAGGGGAAGTGAAGCAAGGACTGGAAACACAACTTCCTTTTAATTGTCTGGTAATCCCCACTTATGCAGGAAATGACAAACAAGGGATTCCAGAGGCTGTAGAACAGCCTATCTGTAGGATGGGACTAGGGCATACTGATGGATGTAGCAGGGTCTTCATTTAATTCCCTTACTTGGCTCCCCTTCACCACTGTCTTCTTTAAGAGGTCCCTATCCTTGCAGCTCGAAGCTTCCTAAACTGCGGTCACTTGGGACTGGATTAGAAACCATGCCTACAGGTTCTAAGATATACTACACAAGAGAGGGAGTTTCTTGGGTGAACAGTGTCGGGGTGGAAGAGTAACTCTGTCAAAGGGGGTCCCTAAACTAAAGAACCTAGTGTCCAATCCTTACTCTAATCCACACAAGTATGGGACTTCCGCACCAAGTAAGGTGCCCTTCAGCTTACTCGGTCTCATTGGGGTTTTAAGTACCCCTGCACCCTTCCTTATCTGATTTTGTCAGATGGTCCCAGGCAGATACAATCCTCTGTATCTTTAGTCTTGTAAAGTACTCCTACCAGGAAAGACATTTCAGCATTCCCTCCACCTGCCGTAGGAATCTCAAGAGATTCTCTGCCTGAGGCAAGTCATGTAATTTTCCTCTTCTGGCCTGATTGCTCTGTAGACCTTTTACTAAGGAGAGCCTTGTACTTTTGTCCCTCATTCACTAGTGGTTCTTCTGGGTAAGGTTTCTTCCTGCTCCACTCCTCTACCTGTGGTTTTTGACAGGTGGAAGTAATTATAGACTGTCTTGGCCAACGCCATCCCTCTTGGGCTTGAGCCTGTTAGAGGCTCTGCGTTTCTCCTCTTAAACTCAGGTGGTGTTTCAGCACCAACCAGCATCTCGAATAACGTCACCAGTTGGTTCTCTTGGTCATCTGCCTCCTGGCAACCTCTGGGTCAAGACCCACAGCAGACCCATGACTCTCTTCTCTCCTGCGACTTAATTTTCTTTCAATGTTTACCAAATGGCTTTTTCAACTCCTTTTTCTCAGCTCTTATAAAAGTGTGGCATAGCTTTGGTTTGCCTGTCTGTTTCTGCTCTTCACCTGCCACTGAAATAACACTAACCCTGGAGTGCCATCCTAACTCCCACAAAGTCTGAAGGCTTATGCCTCTTTGTATGGTTTCTTAGGCACTGATTGCTTCGATAACATGGCTGGTTGGTGGGGTACGTTTCCTCATTAGCTATGGGGTAGGTGATTGGTGCATGCCTAATTGTTCCACCTCCTCCCCATGTGCATGCCCCTTAACTTCACTTATTTGTAGGTGTTTGTTCTAATAATGTAATTCAGCTCTTTACCCGGCCCTTGCAGCCGGGTAAAGTGCCTATGCTTTTTCTGCTTTTACCTGCTGTGTAATTCTCTTGAAGCTCTGGTCCGCATTCCATGCCTATGCTTGCTCACCCAAGGTGCACGTGTTGGTGCCCCCTCCATTCGTGGATCCATGGTCTTGACCTGGTGTTCTTAAGACAGAATGTTGATGTGAGTTTTATTGAATAATAAGCTCACATCTGCATTGGTATCTCTTGAAGGCATCCGATGTAACCCTGGGAAGACCAGGGCTCTTCAGTTTCCACATTAGAGACCTATTGTATTCATTGGAAGGAGTGAAGTTGTTTCTAATGAAGTCCTACATTATTTTGCTGGTTGGTATCAATGTATTGAGAATCTATATAAGTTGTTGTACGTGGGTAAGAGAACACAGGGTCGTGGATTGTTGGAGTCTTCTGGGCTGCTTGTTCCTATTGCCCCTCCTCAAGACTGCTATTAAAAATGACTGAACTAATGCCAGCAAAGATTTGAGTCCCAAGATTGATTTCCTCGACCCCCCCCCCCCCGTAATCGAATTTCCCTCATAGGATGGTAGTGTTGTGCATCCTCTATCGCCCATCTTTAGACATTTCCTTTTGGGGGGGATACCATAACTCCTCGCACATGAATGAATGCAGGGTGTAACATGAGGATCGACAGAAGGGATTAGGCAAGCTCTAGGTGATCCTCTATTTCCCACCTCCAGTATCGCATCATGTGGCTGGCGGCTTCATCTAGCCCCTTGGACAGCACCTAATCCCCTCTGTGCTGTCTTCAGAGGTCACTGTAGCAAACTCCATGGATTAAAAGTATACTGGTCTCATTTTAGCAGTCTAGAGACCAGGATTAAGCGGTGCGGCCAGACAACCCTCCTCATACCACCCTTGGGCTGATAACATTCTAGATTGGGTAGACATCCGTACATCCAGCCCTTTTGGTCACACCATTGCAGGTTCCCAGAGTGAGGCAGGGAACTTTTATCACAGATGTTATTCCAGTGGTTCTACAAAACGCTCTTTAAGCACCACCACTTCCACATACTCCTCCAAAACCTTTCACCTAAGATACTTCCCCTCTCATCCCTGCACCAATGGACCTGCTTCTGCTTGTTGCAGGGCCTCCGGTTTGAAAAGATAGCAAACCAGTGCCATGTGGAGTGCTGCTTACAGAAAACGATATTGTTGGAGAGAAGTATTTACCCACTTCTGTGAAAGCCTTTCACTTAGGTATTATCAGACAGCGGAGTCTGATGTTCCCGACGTGATTTGGCAGACATTATTTCCTTAAGACGAAGACTGGGCTACCCTTTACTGCCCAATGTCTTACGTGGGCCCATATATATTAGGAAAACCGCTCTTTTAGCAGTAGCAGTAAATGGGCGTTTGGATAGATATGGTTGTTGAAAAGTTTGGAATAACGTAAGAATTCCACAAAATTGAGAATTAAACATAAATTGTGGCATCATGAAGTAAATGCATTTTAAAAAAAGCATCACATAATAGAGATAGGTGCTATGTCTACTTCCTAAATTACACAATAAGTAGACAAGAAGTGGAAAAGGCATAAAAACCTTAATATAGTGGTTTCATATTGCTGTGACAAATTGACTTCTACCTTGCAGCGAACAGGATGAGTAAGCACCCGCTCAGCCCTCACACTTCTACAAACCAAGAGCCAACACAAGGTAAAACGGGCACAGTTAATAGATACACCTCCTTTGCCTTTTGTGGGCCCAGGGAAGGCTGTATGCTTTCAAGAGGGGTGTGAACGTGGTTCAGTAGCAAGCCAAACAGTGAAGTATAACATTCCAAAATAAGGGAATGTCCACTCAAGGTTCCCCGTTTATAGACACTGTCCAGCAATATCTGAGTATTAGCCAGAACTGGAGCCTCCTCAAAGGACCTTGTCCCGTTCCCACTCTGAATGAAGGCCATGTCTGCAACTCTCTGGCCTAGTGAGACTTCATCTGCTAAGATGCCCACGTTACCTATGGCCTCCTCCTCCAGGAGTCCCAACAGTTGCCATTTCTTGATAGGTCTGCCCTTGCAAGCTGGATCTCCCTTTCTATGTGTCATATCCCCACACATAAAACCACCTCTGTGTTGAGAGTGCAGGTGCCAAAGTTCTAGAGGGGCCCTCACTCTTCCTTTCTGCGGGGGCTGACCAGCCATGGGACTGGGATTTTCCTTCATCATTTGATGGCCTTTTCTTGAGGGCAGGGTAAGAAACGCTGTTCTTTCTCTCCTTTATGTTTGTCTTTTCCCTAGTCATTTTTCCATATGTTACACTATAAAATTGCATGAATTGCTCTGTATGCTATGCTAATGCCTGCCATATCTGTAGCAGATTGCTCTTTAATTTTCAGATATGAGCTCTAAGTGGTCTCATGGAGCTACCAACATGTGTTCGGCTACAGATACAAATTCTGCAAATGAAAGAAGGTGAACAATTTTATAAATTGCAAAATTAAGTGTTTGGAAGCGTATTAATGGCAGTCCAACCTTATTTCTGAAACCAGGACACTTCATTCAAGGCGGGGGAGGGGAATCGGGGGGGCCTGAATGTAATTTTCAGTGCATTGGCTCCAGTCTTTGGAAACTGTTTTCTATTGACCGGAAGCTTTGGTGGTTTAGTTGCAATCTTTATCATGAGACACCTGCTGATTGTCCGGCCACAATGCTTCATCCTTTTTTCATGAAGAACCAGTTTGTTGGAGTTCAAGCATTTTTTTGGTAATTCTTTTCCTGTTTCTAGCTGAACCAATGCTTTTTTTCCCCTGTGGGATATTTCTTCTCCACAGTAAGTAAAGCTTAGGAATCGTCCTAAGCGTTGTAGATTAGATTTTGTTCCATGGGATAGTGTATACACTCTTGCGCTTATTTCATCTTAAAGTGCTTAGCGTCGACTCTAGTACTGTCCATTGTCTATATGTCTAATGTGTGCAACGACAGGAGCTACAGGACTTGGGGTATAGGCGTTACCACGATAAATAAATGTACTGTTTTAACACAAGATATGCATTCTGAGATGAGTCCTCTGGACGGCACCTACTTGTTAATGCCTTTGATTGCATAACTCCCCATTTTAAGCACCTGTCAAGCTTTTTATTGCCAAGTGTAATTTTTATGGAAAAACTCAAATGCAGGATATATTGGGAGATGATGAATGTATTTTATTTTTATTTACAGGTAGACCGTCTTGATGTGGTAAACAAACAATTTGTGCGTGTGGTTCCTGCTCCTGGAGTGTCAACTGATGTAAGATACTGCTTTATTCCTAAGATTAGTCATGAACCTTCTTTGTTTCTATTGTGTATACCTGACTTTTTTGGAATTTTTTGTGTGACTTCTTGTTTTTGATGTCCATGCAGAGATATGTTTGGTTCAATATTGGCAGCGTTGACACGTTTGAAAGGAACCTAGAGAATGCTCAACAAGAACTTGGCATTGAGGGAACCCAGCGAGTGTCTGTCATTTACTCCACAGAGAGTGATGGGTACGTAGTAGGAGAGGAAGTTGTATGCATGTGGCTTTGATCAGGAAGTTCATAGATGCATTACACCGAAATAGATTCACAAATTATTTCTTCATGTTTTAGAATACCATGTAAACCAACCACCTGGGCCTTTGTGACGAAGAGAATACAATACATGTGCTCTAGGTCTGTAGCCAGATTTAAGAGTTATGTTTAGATTTATACATAGTGGCTGACACCTCTGTGATTACGCTTCATGTTTGTACTGGTCCTAAGACCATCGCATATATACTGCATGGCAATGACTTAAGTAATCTTTTATGTTGACACTTTTTCTTTAATCAATTTAGGGAAACCTCCTGCCACCTAGATTGAAGAATTAATTGTCAAAACATTGTCAAAAACATAAAATAAAGACAATGGAATGACAATTGATAATTCAGCTACTTCTCTTGCCTGATGCAGATTGCTTTTTGAGAAATTGTTTTGAATGTTACATATTTTATTTCTGTACTAGATCCTTTGGTTTGGCCCATCACACAACTTCCATATTCTTGTCTTAGTTATAATAGTTATGTTGGGCATGATGTAGCTGAGAAAATGTTCTTCATTGCCAGCAACATCGCCAAGACCAGACAAGAAAAATAATGGCCTGAAGCTTCAGCGATTTCCAAAAGTGAGAAATGGATAGTTCTGATTGGGAAGGCTCAAAGAAAATCTGATGCTCTGTTAAACCCTTTGATAGAAGATGCCATGTTGTGGCCAGATGTATAATGTAATGAGCACAAATCTGATCATAACCGATCAGAACCTTCAATCCATAATTGCTATTTAGCCTGATTTTTCAGTAGTTGGTGATTGTGATAGCAGGCAGTTGGGACGGTTCTCTTTTAAGATGGACACTCATGCTCACTTGATAAGTAAGCTAGTTGATGGTTTTGGCCATGAAGCAATTAACTCGTCCTGGATGAGAATAAAGTTTGAGAGTGATACAGCAAGGTAATTTTAGTGCATCAAGGAAAAGATGTAATTCTTTTATTGTAGTCTGCCAAGATGCAGACTCTCTTAGGGCCAATATCCCTCTGTCTATACTTGTGGGAATCTGTCCTATGGGAACAGGACCATGTCCTTTTGCACAGCAATTGTCCTAGCATTTCAATTTAGGTGGGGAGCTAACGGTCATGCACAGAGCCCCTCCAAACCGTTACTCTGCTTCCCAGCAATGCCCCAAAACCATTTTTCCTCACTGAATGGATAGGATGCCTGCACAGCAGTGGTTCTATTTTTGTTTTCTTGAGCTTGTCCTTTTTAGTTTTCTTTTTCTCCTGCTTGTCTGATGGTTTTTCCTTCTTGTTTATGCCAGGGTAAATTGGATTATCTTGGTGTAAATTCTATGTGATAGTATTCTTTTTCTTATCCCCATTCCCTCTTGCTAGAGTTTCTCGGTACAGATTATCGCTGGTATGCCTGTGTAGCTTGCAACACACTTTCATAGGTCACTGAAGGAAATGGCTTCAGAGGTGGGAGGTTATCCCTGCTTTACCACTGGACAATCCGCAGCAGCTCACGTCAAAGGAAAAAAAGTAAAAGGCCCCCTTTTCTCTGTGGCCCAATGGTCTGGTGACTCCTTCCTGGGGTAAGCAAGGTCCAGGGGGGCTCCCAGTTGTCCGTCTGCAGCTAATCATTCTGCTGGGGGCAACCCTGAAGATCTTTGAAATCTTACCATTGGCAGCCCTGAGGTCCTTACAGACTTTTCATGGTCACCTGCCGAAGTGCCACCTTTGCATCTGGAAATTTACACCATGCAACTTTTTCCAAATGCCTTGCACATGCTACCAGAGGTGGCTCTGAGGACTCTGGGTAAGTTCATCAAAGTTACTAATACAGTCTTATGCGAAATAAAGAGAAATTACAATCAGCGGCATCATGTTATACTCTCAATAAATATCTAGATCTATATAGGGAAGACCTGTAATCAAATTCACAGGTGTGTATCATAAATCCACTACCACCAGGAGGGTCCCCCACAATCTAAACACATTTATTGAAGCCAGAACTATCATTAAGCAAGATTATTTGCCTCATTCGAGAACAAAGGTCACACCCACGTCGCAAATGGTAGCGGTTCGTGGTATAAATCAACATAGCATACCATCTTACCTGCACCTTCTGGCACATGGTACTTCCATCACGCAGCCACAAACATTGATCTGCCAAACACTACTTTGGCCCCTACAAGACCTACTAGTCTAATACATACCGTGGTCCATGATAGTATGGACACCACTCATGTGTCATTGAAAAGGCCTTGCTAAATGTACACTCCTTGCCCTTTTACGCAATTGAAGAAAGGGACTTCATTCTGGACCATGAATTAAATATCATGACCATTACTGAAACCTGGTTAAAAAAGTACCCCGACTCCACTGTTACAGTTTTTATTCCTGACTGATACATCCTGCATACTGCCAATAGGACACTCGGTAGAAGAGATGGGGTAGCTTTGGAAATTGGGTGGTCCCCCAAGGAAATCCATCCAGTTTATGGATATCCCACAATGTGAGAAACTTGTGGTTGAATATGCACTGGAACCAACAGTGGACCATCTTCATTTTTGTAATTTATTGTCCACCTCAGTGTAAAATAGACTTCACAAACTAGCTGAAGTTATCCCATCTCTCACGAATTCAAACAACCGTATTATAATCTTAGGTGATTTCAACCTGGATTTTAACGATGGCAAAGATCATATAGGACACCATCCATATCATATAGCACTCCACTTTGGGTTGTTACTATATGCCCACCATCCATAAAAAAGGAAGGACGATTGATTGGGTTTTTGTGAGGAACATCTCTCCCAAGAACCCCACTCTATCATCTACCATGACTGTTAAGCTATTATTTTTAATGCATCTAGATTTATTGCACCTAGTATTTCAAATAAAGATAACATCTGCATTGCTTATAGAAAAAAGCATGATCTCACAGCTGAATCCTTAGCACCTCATTTGACCAAGGTGGCTGTATGTAGCTTAACAGGCCCAGATTTTATGGCCACTGTATATTATACCATTACTGATCTTGTTGATCATATTACCTCTAATCAAATGAAATGTGTTACACCAAATAGAACTAAAGGGAAATTGTATACTTCTAATCTTAGACTTTTTAAATTCACACTCACGAAATGAGAGCAGATTTGTAGAGGAAGCCTCAATCAAGAGAACACTGAATTATGTGTTGCATCACTCCAAATATAAGCAGGCTATCCTACTAAGCAAGCAACAATATTCTATTATATTCAAATTGACCCAGCCGTTCACTCAACCAAAAAACAGTTGTATATTTTAAGCTCCCTTTCCAAAACAACAAATAATACATATATAGAACCATCAGAGGAATGGTGCAATTTCATCCAAGAGTATTTAGTATTAAGATTTGCCGTATTCTGCAAAGTATTTCCCACACTCCATACTAGGCCGCTAGGATCACCCTAAAATGACCAGCCAAGTCAGCCTCTGAATATAACCCATGTCTAATTGACATGTTTAACCTTTCTAATATATCCTGCCGGGACACTGCCCGTTTCCTGATGAGCCTTAAATCTACCTTTTGTCCTGGGGGCCCATGCACCTCAAAGATTATTAAAAAAATAGTGCTGTTATTCTGAGTCTGGCATTCATGAACACCACCTTCAGAAATGCCACTGTTCCCAGTGAACTGAGGCAAGCATGGGTTACTCCTTTATTGAAAACATGTAATTTTGATCCCTCAGCATGCTCAAGCTATTGTCCCGTAACTAATGTGCCTTTTTGTTGTTGAAGATATTGGATAAAGTAGCCACAACACAGTTGTTCTTTCATCGAACAACACAATTTTAGGAGAACGGCAATCTGTTTTTAGACCAAACAGAAGCACTTAGTTAGCGCTTATAGACATCAAAAAGTCTTTATCAAAGATTATTATTGATGATGGTGGCCTTGGGACTACTAATGCTGCCGGATCTGTCATCTGAGTTTGAGACCCTCGATCATTCCACTTAATCACATCAAAGGAACTGTGTATGTGTCTGACAAAGCAACTATATATGGTTATCTTCTTTCATTGCCGATAGACATTCTAGGTTTAAAATTGGCCAATATCAATCACGGGTTGAAATAGTGGAATGTGCTGTCCCACAGCGACCGTGTTTGTCCCCACTACTTTGTAACATCTACCTAAAACTCCTCCAGGGCATTTCGTCTGACATCACATTCCAATATTTTGCAGATACCCCGTTAGTTTTTAGGCTTGGTAAAGATCCACAGGCCAACACACCAAAAATTCAAACCACCTTTCACACAATTAAACAGTGGATGGCAGATAATTCACTTTGGCGCAATCCAGACAAAACACACCTTTTACTGGTTTCATCCAGCAAACAAAATGTTATGATCTCTTTTAGATATGACCATCTCAAGCTATCTGATATCGTTGCCACTGGAACAAAAAGGAAAAACGTTGAAAATGAATTCAGTAATCCGTTTTGCCCACAACCATCTGGTACTGTTCTGCCAACTCAGACCATTGCTGGAAGAATCACTTTGCGCCACCATTGCAAGAACCATAATCAAACTATTGCAATGTGTTGTATGCTGGTTCTCCCAAGTATGCGATTAAAACACTATAGGTACTGCAAAAAACAGCTGAACACAGTCTTAAATCTTCTCGTCATATTTCTCAAGTTCGAAAGAGGCTTCATCGGCTGCCGGTAGAGGGTAGGAATACATTTAAATTACTAACCATAACCCATAACGCAGTCTATGACGGATTTCCCAGTTATATTAGGAATCAAATGCTGAAGTAGAAATCAAATGCCTCTCGCCTCTTCTATATGCCCCACGATTTAAACAAGTTCACGGCATAGGGGAAGCTTGCATGATAAACTCAACCAAATGCTGAGATCTGTTATCTCTGGATGTTCGGGACATCCAGAACATTCTGCACTCTTGTGGAAAAATGAAGACACTATTATTATAAGGATAATCTCCTACTCTTATTGGATTAGTTGAGTGCTCTTCTACCTACAGGTAGAAGCGCCCTGCCCATAAAATAAAATCAGAGCCTCTAACAGGCATTCTGTACGTCAGCCCCTGGGTAGCGAATCTGGTACCCCAAAGCAACTCCCACCTGGACACTTTCTGCTACTCCCTCATAGTCAACAAGTAAGGCTGTAATTTCAGTTGTTTTAAGAGGCTGATGCACTCTGGCCATAAGCTTATTTAGAGGCCACAGTGAAGTTTCATCCCAGGCCAATCCTCCACCACCTCAAGCTCTGGTTCTTGTGAATTCCACATAACTGTCAGGCTCCAAACCCATAGCTGTGCCTGCTGTGCAACAGAAGGCTTACAACTCTGTAGCATCAGGATCAAGAGGTTTAGACTCTGGCAGCAAAGCTCTTATATATCCCCAACCCAGCGAATACTCTCATTTCAGACCTCTCCCTATTATCGGGGGATAGTACCTCCCATGATCAGGTGGGTCTAACCACAGGTGATGACGCGACAGAGGGCCTTCACACCTCGCCTTAGGCTTCCACAATCAGTCTGGAAAAAATTGACTTGCTGGGCATTTCCTCTCCTGCGGATCCTCCGACCACGCTTGGGGTACTGGATATCAGAGGCTTGATGCAAGTGGGCAACTCTCTGCTGGAAAATGTGCTTGCAGACGTTGATTCTGCTATGCTCACAAACAGGAAAGTGGAGCTCCTTTACAGCTTCTTTTCATGTCTAAGATATGCCTATCGAGCTATCCTCAGCCCTTATCTGTGGCGTTGGTAGCCTCTATTTTTTGCAGACATTCTTCATTTTGATACTCTGGTCAGTCTTTGACAGAACCTCCTGAAATAGGTAGGCAAAGCTCCTGGATAAGAAATCGTAATCAAACTCTGCCTTGCATTTGAGGCACACAACTGTTAATGCTTTGTTGGCAGCTGTGGAATGAGGTCTCTAAAGGATGCTGCATTTATATTGGTTCTCATTGAAGGTAGCCTAATTGCACAGGATCTCATAGAAGCCACTGTCCCCCATTCTGACATGGCAGCAAGAGGCATCTGTCCAGGGGTGGATATGTGTCAGTTGTACTGGCTCAGAGACGCAATTCACCAAGGGTCAAAATCCTGGACCTGATAAATCAATGGCTAATATCTACAGCACTGATGCAGATGAAGACTGCCAAGTCATTTGGGTGCTCGCAAAAGCATCCCATGAGGCTTTCCAATCAGGTTCCTTGCCCAGGCAGGACAAAAGACAGAGGTCCTCCTTGTGTAAGAGCAACTTGAGATTTTATGGTAGGTGGATATTCAATAACTTTGTATCCATGGGTCCTTGCAGGGTTTCCAATGGATTTCTGCTTCCCCTTCTCTCTCTACTCCCATCATCTCGCTGACCCTTCTCTTGAAAGGTTTGCTTTGGAGGAGGTACCCCACTGCGCGAGATTCCTGTTTGTAGTTGCGACTTTTCACTCTTTCCAAGAGAAACCTCATTTGCCTGTTCATGGTACTGGACCGCTCCCCTCTGAACCTCCATGCTTCCATAGAAGGGTACAAGATAACCAAGCCTGCACAGGTTCCAATAAACCTGTGCTAGGGTAATTTGTTTTGCAGAGTGGCTATGAAGGCCTCAATGCGATTCCAAGCATCTTTACAAAACTGGCTGTGGTCACGGCACAATTGCACCTGAATGGCATCAGCATATATTATTTCCTTGATGACTGGCTCATCTGGATTTCCTTGGGCTGAAGCAGGCCGAGTCTCTTCAGACCCTTCTAGCTCTACCCTACGACCCGGGCTTTTCAGCCAACCAAAACAATACAGAGCGTACCCCAAAGCAGAACATCCTGTTTATCGGTTTACTCTGGGATTCTGAGTGCCAGTCTTCCCTACACAAAAGAGAATCTGGTATATTCAAGACAGTCCTTTATTTTTTTGCCAAGGTCCCAAACCTTGGTCTGATTGTTACAGAAGTTTAGGGGTCAATGGATCTCTTGTATGCTGGCACTCCCTTTGGACAGGCTCAAAATAAGAATTCTGATGCATCTGGCCTCCTCATGGGATCACCTTTGAGACAATCGCGTGGCCAAATTTCCCACTCCACCAGGTTCCTTTTGCCGACATCCCTCACTCTCGTGCTAAGACTGTCCCAAGCCGAGGAATCTGATGACTCAAATTCAGATGTCAAGTTCCAAGGCTCTTTATAATAAAAACAGAAAACTAAGGGAGAGAGGATTGGTGTGGTACAGGGTGAGCAAACGAGCAAAGCTAAACTTCAGTTTAGAATCAGGGTGCTTAGTCTGTCTCTCTCTCACTTAGGATCCACTCGCCTGCCAGTGATCAGTCAGTCTCTTGGGTTTTAAGTGCCCCACATCTTTCATGGTTGGGATGTCTTCGTCAGGATGTCATTTGTCTGTTTCTTTTACTAGATACTTTGGCTTTACCGCCACTGGATTTTTTGTTGTCGGAGTTGGCTAATTGTCCTTCTCTAGGATCCTGGCTAGGATCACTTGGGGCAACTGGATAGCTGAGGTATGCCCCTTCGCCGGTTGTTAGACTTGTTAGGTTAGGCCTCCTACACCTGCTCAGAGGTCTGCATGAATCTAGATCCAGGCCAGCTTTCTTCCTCCTACTCCTTTTCTCATCCCTCCTCTATACCAATGGTCTCATTTGTTTCCTTCTGGTAGTCTTCCCTCCTCTACTACTTGATTTTTCTGCAATACACTAGTTTGACCCTTTCTTCTACCTTTGTGATTGCTCATCTAATCTCGTCCTCCACATCCTCTTCTGCTCCTCTTCTAAAAGTTCCACTTCCTCTCTTTTCCTGTGTTCTTAGCTCAACTCTTTTTCCTCTACTGATTTTCCCCTCCATTCTGAGCCTATGCCCCCACGCCTTTTGATGTTCTCTTCAATGCTTCTCTGTCCTTCCACTGCTCTGCTGCCATCTGCGTGTCGTGTCAGTCCCTCCTCTGTTCCTCTAATTCTGCCCTCCTTTTTGCTGCTCTGCAACACGCCACGTTGCTTCCGTCTTTCCATTCCCTCATCTGTTCCCTTTTTATAGGGACTGGGCTGGCCTGTTGACTGTGTAATTGCTTGGCTACTTTCAGGTGGTTTGATTTTAGTCCAGCCCCTGTATTGGCTGACCTGTGCTCGCACTACAAAACTCCCAGCTTCATCTCATTTATAGTTGCACGTACTAGTGCCAGTCTGCGGCCGAGCCTTTACTAATGCTTGAATCTTGGAACAATTTTACTCTGGTTTGTGGGTAGGAACATATACTGTGGAGGATCTCGCGCCTGTGGGAGAGGAGTGAGTGTAGCCCCATGTCATTTATTTTAGCCTAGAACAGTGTGTTTACTTTTTAGTCTGCAGTACATAGGGTCAAATGCTGCATAGGACAGAATGAGTTAAGCTTATATTTGAGTAGTTCCTGATTGTGAAGTCATGCTAGCTGTTTATTTGCTGGGCAGGGCCGAACTGCAGGAGGGCTGCTTGACAGTAGGTGGCAGCAGGGTCATGTCAGAGTCTTTGGTCACAATCGCATGAAAAGTCAGACCATATCAATCTTCTTGAATTCTGGGCCATCTTTTGTCTTCAGAACTTTCTCCTGATGGTCTTGGGCAAGGTCCTACCATTCAGACGGACAACACAACCTTTATGTGCCACCTGAACAAGCAGGGGGAATAAGTTGTCGCCTCCCTGCTCCCCACCTTGCCTGCTGGCACTGGAAATATGCAAATGGTTTCTCGAGCTTTGCATTATCTTAAAGGAAGTGTACCTGTCGGGTAAAGACGACGTGGACAGGACAAGCTCAACAGATCATGCCAACTGCGAGTGGGAGCTACATCTTCAGATCATGTGTGATGTATAAACTCTGGCGGTGGGAGGTTCCCAAAGTAGATTAATTCACTTCTCGGACAAAACACAAAAGCCATGTGCAGGAACTTTGCTTCTAGACAGGGAGTGGCTCCTTGCCCTTGGGTGGACATGTCGGCCTATGCCTTCTCCAAATTCCTCATACACCAGACTATTCGGAAATGAAAACCGAGGTTCTTCCAAATCCTGGTGATCCTGCATTGGTCAGACAATTTTTATTTCTGGACTAAAGAACCTGGCCCGTCATGGGCCTATATTTATCCCTCTGCTTTCCCAGTGTTTAGACAGATTTTCAGAATCGGCCCTGTGGACAGATTGAGGGGTCACCCTATTCTGGTGAACAGGGAAAGATACTGTCTTGCCAAACTCTTATCTGGGTAGAGTGACTGAGCATCAAGGCTTATACTGGAAGTGTGAGTGGTGAAGAATTCAGTTAAATGCACAAAGATCTGTTTTCATAACACAAGTTGGGTAGAATGTATAAACATACAATTATTTATTCAGCCCTTAGACAAACTCTTAGCAATGAAAAACCACAGATAATGTATACACTAAATCATTCCCTACTGTTAAATGCAAATTTGCCTTTGTTGTGCTCTGCTGAGAGAATCAAGTTAGGCAAGTTTCAGAGTACTGTAGGGGTAGTAAATTAAGTTGCCAAAGAAAAACAGACAAGTAATCCCCAGTTAGAGAACTATTATGTGAAAAATAAAGATGGAAACTTCATTCAAAACCTTTGTCGATAAAGTGCTGCACCTGAAGTCCTTACCTAGATAGAAAAGATGGGGCCTGATGAGTAACTGGTCACAATACAGTCCTCTTAAGAAGGCTGAGTCTTTTTAACAATCTGAACACGTGTTGGCAAAGCCAACAGGCAGTTGGCAAGGATCTTACTGTTTAAGAACAAGTCTTAGCAGACCCTCTCCAAATCCAACCACCTTGGTGGGAAGCCCATGAGTAGGATCCTTCACCAGAACTTAACCGATCAGTCAGGCAAAGGAGAAGTTAGGGTATATATGTTATGCCCGTTAAACCCAATGGAGGTAGGAGGGTAGAAACGGGTATGTTTAGTCAACCGTTGTACTCTGATTCACTCCAAGAGCAGCATAGACGTTCCTGAAATTGCTGGGCCCCCTTATCTCATGACTAAGTTCCTTTGGAAGAAGCCCTGGGGTCTCTGGTGCAGGGGTCACTTTGGGCTTCGAGTTATTGGGTCTGGTTAGTCGGTGGTTCCGGGCTCTGATGGATCGGCTCTAGGAACTGAACAGCTGGACACTTCTGTTAGACTGAAAAAAAGGACGATCACTCTGGTGACAACCCCTAAGAACCACCAGGACAGGATGCAAGCACCCATCAGCAATGGCCATGCCGAAGAAATGGTGCATGTCGACCCTCATGGCAGAAACAAAGAAACTGGTCTTGCAAGGCCCCTTTTCATGCTGGAGAGCTGCAAATGCACGGGAAGGCTTCTTTTGAAGTCAAGGATTTGCAAGGTTTCAAGGCTCCCCTCGGGATGCCGACCAGTGCAACGAAGTAGCCCAGGAACTAGTTAGTCAGCCCACAGGATGGTTATGGGAAGCTTTCGAGGTAAGGCTCCTCAAGCAGGGATTGAGACTAGTTCCCACAAGTCCAGTGGTCAAAGCATCGATGAAGGCCTTCTGGAGAAAGGAGCAGGGCTTCGCCGAGACATTTAAAGAAGTCGATGCTGGCTGGCTTTAATAACTAGTTCCAGGGTCTTCAGCAGGATGCTCCTCTTTTAGGAGTTTTGGCTCCAATCAAGATCTAAAGAATGGCCATAGAGTTCCCCTTTGATCCAGGTATCGAGCTGGAATCTCCCGCGAGCCTGCCGATGGTAAGGATCTGCACCATACAAAATGGCAGGGGTTGTCCAATCCTACATAGCCTCTGGCCACCCCATCTGCCCCGCACCAGACACATTTTGGCATGAATGTTGACTGCAAACAGGCAGTCCCGGCACCCACATCCGGCCACAAATGCATGCCTCCGCTTTGGCAAAAGTCTGACCAAATCTAGACCTGAGAGGGCAGGAAGAAGTGGCCAAATACAAAGTGGACAAGACCAAGCAAATGATAAAAAAAAACATCCACTCCCACAAGCCTGTTTTTGACACATCAATGCAAGCAACCACAAAGTTACAGAATCAGTTATAGGGGCACACATGGTCTCTACCCCATTACAGAGTAATGTGATTTCACAAGGCCTTGTAGGACAGTTACTGTTATTTTTACATACCCTGCCCCCATTCCCCTCCCCCCCGGTTGCCATGTGGTGCCTAGAAACAGGTTTGCTGTACAGTGCGTCTTATAAATAAAAAAAGTAATGTCGACGCTAGTACAAATAGCACGCACCAATCGCCTCAGTGATTTCCTCGAGATATGTCGAAATCTAAACCGGTTTTGAGAGGTGTACGGACTGTGGATCGAAAATGTTGATTCTTGATTGTCACAGGATATTCCTCTGGTGTCTAAGGGTGCTCCATTAGGTCGATGACTGTGGGTCTTGCCAGTTGATGACCTTTAAGGCCTTGAAGGAGAGGAAGGGGATGTTCGTACTAGGTAAGCCACCATCCAAATCTCCGTCGACCACCCCATCAAAAAAGATTGTCAGGAAAGAGCTCAAGGGACATTTCACCTCGGAGCAAAAAGTGCTCTAAGCATTCAAAGAGTGATTCATGAAATTCATCGTCTTCTCATGCAAAAATGAAGAAGAGACTTCATTGCTCCCCATCATCGTCGGATTCCTCACCCAACAGAAAAAGGTTACGTTTCCCAAGCAAATCGATGTCTAAAGCTGATTGGGAGGAATTTTGCCTACAGATGCTTGAGGTGTACCCTCCTGGCTCTTTCAAGGAACTTAAAAAGGTTTCTGACCTGATCGAGACTCGTAAGGCTAACAGGGAGTCATTGAAGACTGCTACTCGCATGCCTAGAAGACCGGGCAGTGAGTCCGAGAAGTGTCCGTCGACAACTCGAGAGAAGTTGAAGTCACGACCTTCCTCTTCCGTTAAATCGAGGGAGTAGACGTCGATTTCTGCAACGAAGAGTCCTTCGCCGTCAAAGCCATCAGCGATTTTCGTCGGAACCCTAGAGTTTTAAGCCTTTGTCAAAGAGACTTTTTCAATGCCATGGGCTCTATCTTTGAAGAAGAGGAAACCGAGAAACAGGACAATCCTCCATCTGAATTGGAGTATGGTACTCCTAATTTACCAGAGGAACTCCATTCTGATGAGTCTAGGCTGCTTAACCTAGTTGATTGTTTAAAAGAGGCAAGTGGCTTGGACACTTTGCCAGAGGTGGAGTTTGCCACCCCCCCCCCATTCAGCTGGTTTTGCTGATGCCTCCTGCACGTCTGTCATGGGTAAGGTGACAGTATCTGGGCTGGAGGGAGGGGGGCAGGGGTCATCCTGTTAGAGATATTGAAATGGATGATCTGACAGACATCCTAGATAATGGTCCTCCTAAGGATCCTGTCTTGCCTTTTCATACTTCTTTAAAAAACAGGATCCTTGAGAATTGGAAAAAGCCAGACACTACACCAGCAGTTAATAAAGTCCTGCCAAAAGTGCAGGCCTTACGCAATAGACCCCAAGTTTCTTTCTAGACCTCCTTCTGCAGCGTATCTGGTGGTACAAGTGGCTAAGTCTTCCTCAAAAGCGGTGGCCTACCCGACGATCCCTCCTGATGTGGATAAGATTTTTTTAGCCCTAGGAAAGCGGTTGCTTTCTATGGGAAGCATGGCCCTCAAGACCATCAATGCTACGTGTGGTCTGGCAACATTTTGTTATGCTTTGTGGGATGTGGTTGCTCATTCTGCACAACATATTTCTGAAGGAAGAAAGATGGATTTCTCAACATGGTCCAGGATGGGAAGGACACTATGTGATGAATCCTACGGAGAAGGGCCCTAGGGGAACAGGAGGAATTCATGGAATGAGACGCAGTATTTGCCGTCTTCAAGGAATCGAAGATCAGTGATAGCGGAATATGTAATGGCTTGTTGTCAAAATTAGCTTTTATTCCCTCAAACTAACTGTAGGAATGAGAGTAAAGACCATTATGAAGAGGACATGCATTAGGAGCAAGAAAAGCACTTTTAAAGTCACCGAAGGCCATAGAAATAGAAATTGAAGCCCATATGAGTCCAAGGGAAGGAAGAGGATTATGTACATTTTAGCTATTTGAATCCTTAAAAACCTCTTCCTTCTTAAAGCCAAATATTTCATGGAATCCTTTTGGCACTCCTTTGGGCACTATGTATAAGGAGAGAAATTAATTTGGTGATGGTAAATTCATTGAAGCTACATTTTATGTTGTGGACTTCCAAGTCCCACAATTCCCAAGGGACTGGGATGAAGAGGACAGCAGAGGCACAGGACTGCAGGTTGCCCTCCATTAAGAATAATGACCCACACCCTAGGGAGGCATAAAAGTCATAAAAGAGCTGAGGATTTTAGGAAGGAGAGGTGTAGTTAGTAGCTTTGTAACTTCCAAGTGCAGCAGAAGCAGGCGTAAATGAAGTGCTGAGATGCCGGTACCATTGGGGTGTGTAAAAATAATGCCGGTCCTGAGAGGGTTTCCTATGCACGAGTCTGCAGCTGTAGAGGTTGTGCAGCGTAATGCCCACCAATTTGCAGTTTTCCCCCCTCAGACGAGCACCGGATAGCTGTGGGAGCCTGGAGGGATCTGGAATTGACTGACGCGGGCCGTGAGAAGCAGCGAAGAAGAGGTTGTCGAGCTGCGTAGGAAAACTGAAGCAAAAGTCCTGGAGGCAGTGAGGCAAACGGACACGCATGCTAGACCCGGTGATTTCACGGTTACATTGTGACCCCGGAAAGCTCAGTAAATGCCCACTGGCCAAGTCCAGTTATTTGAATCTCAGAAATGTGATAAACAAGGTATCTCAAAAGAAGAGGCTTTTGAATAACGAACTAATGGAATGCAGGTTATTCTATTGGAAGATGAGTTGATTTAAAAGGGAGCAGACGGCAGAGCAAGAACTTAATAATCAAACCAGAAGACTGTGATTGTAACGTTGTAGGTTATATAAAAAGCCAACCACAAGAAAGGGTAATAAATAGAGAAGAAAATAAAAAATACTTTTGCCAAAGCCAGAAGAGAATCCTACCCAGGCAAATTATAAACAATATTGCCCAAGCCAAAAGAAGGCAATTGAGAATATCAGTGTTTTATAAAGACTGTTGCCCATAGGTAAAGGAAGTCATGAGAGGAGATGGTTTAAACCTACACTGCCAAAGCCAAAGAGGTGTGAAGGTGAAACCGAATCATTATCAGCATTTAGTTAGTGTGGAAAGGGAGAAACAAGAGTGGCAGGAGTGCTGCCCTTCTTATAAAAGATATTCGGGAGTAGTGAAGCATAGGCTGTTTTGCGTGTGAAGAAAGTGTTATATGAACTGCTGCAGAAATATCCAGACAAAGACATTTTGTTGAAACTAATGAAGTGGAAAACCATTATTTGCTAACAATAAGAAGTTGTTAGAAGACCTTGGTTTAAAGTAAAAGAGGATCACTTTGTTGAATATCTGTGAACTGTTGGTTGACTTCAAGTTGGAAATTTGGATAATCAATGTGAAACCTTTTGACAGGATTTCCTTATCCTTTTGGAACTGCTAAACAAAATTCTGCTTAAATCTGGGGAAGGGGAATTCACCCATATTATAAGGAGAAGCTATTATGATGTGAATTTAACTGTTTTATTTGTTGTTTATGAACTGCCATGTATTACCTTATTGAGTTGGTGTATGAACAAGTGTGAGGGACAGAAACCTTTTGTTAGTGTTTCCTTTAGTTTATTTTAGACGGGGAAATCCTCATCAGGGTAGGGATGGGGAGGTGTTTATCCAACCCTTTGAGTTAATAAAATGGCATCTTTTGAAAAACCTTCACAAAGTTGTCTGCCTCACATTTTTGACCCCTGAACTGTCGTTCTAATCCGGATTAAACTCCTTGGATTGTGTGAGCTGATCCATGGCAGCGGGCGCGGTTGCCAGAAGGTTTGCGTGGGTGTGTAAATCAGGTTTGCCCCTGATGTTCAGGCAAGGCTATTGGAGATTCCGTTTGATGGCTCTCTATTTTGCACAAAAGCAGATAGGTTTGGAGAAGCTACAGGCAGCTGCTAACTCACTGGGAGCAGCGGTTCACTAGCACAAGGACACGCGTCCTCTCAAGGTTGGAGGGGTCGTTCCGTTCGGTACAACTCTTCATTCCGCAGAACAAGGGGAAGATGTCTCGGTGGACAGAGAAGACTACCTCGTGCTGGCTGATGTCGAGGAGGTAAAACAACCAACACAGCCTCTGCCTCTTTGCCCTCTGCTGCAGCTACAGCAACAAAACCTCTTTAAATCATTGGTCCACAGGATGGTGGTGGGAGGCAGACAAGCACATCATTTAGAAGAATGGCAAAGCATTACTCCGGAGGCTTGGGCATTGCAAACCGTAGCCCAGGGTTACTCTCTCCCATTCTTAGAGGCCTCCTAAATGTCCCCCAAGAAAACAATCTTAAAGGGAACTAGATCCACTCCTTCAGCAGGAAATTCTCTCCCTGCTGGAGAAACATGCGATAGAGTAGTTGTAGCAGAGAGGAACCAGGAATGGGACTCCTCATTTTCTGATTCCCAGAAGTCTGCAATCCTCCTTGGACCTCAGGAACTTGAACAAGTTCCTCAGGAAGGACAGATTCAAGCTGGTCAATCTTTCATAGATCTCCCAGGCGCTTAAGCTACAGGATTGGATGGTGTCACTCCGTCAATTGCTTACTTCCAATTGCTTGTACTTCCTAAGCACAGAAATGCATGAGGTTCGCCATTGGCAGTTCTCACTTTTATATTTCGGGTCTGCCACTCTGGCACACCTCCTCCTGAGGGTTTTTACCAAGTTTATGGTGGTGGTGGCAGTGAATCTAAGGATGGGAGATTCACATCTATCCCTATTCAGATGATTGGCTGATCAGAGCGCATTCTTCTGAATAAGCTCGAACACTTCAGCATCACCTGCCACTCCCTCCACAAACTGGGCTTCTTCCTCAATGTCAAGAAGTCGCACATGACACCACCTCAGAAGCTTTCGTTTATTGGAGCAGTCCTGAATTCTTACTCTGGGAAAGCTTTGCCTGCCGAGCTAAGGGCTCAGCATATTTTGCAGCATTTGCTTTTCCGAGGTTGCTCAGCCTTATGGCATCCTACATTTTCTTGGTGCTGGATGCCCATCTGTGGAAGATATCCCTCTAGTGAGCCCTCAAATCCCAATGGTCACAGTTCTCCGGCAGGATGACTGAACTTTTCAGGTCTCAAGCAGGATTGTGCAGGATCTCCTGTGGTGAGCTTGCAGGGAGAATGCGATGAAAGGGAACCTTTTTGACAACCATAGCCAGAGGTGACAGTCGGAGTTCTCCCTCATGTGGAGCTCACATGGGCGATCTGGCAATCAGCGGTCGTGGTCTCCGTTGAGTCCAGACTACACATACAACTTTTGAGCTGAGGGCAATCAAACTGGCGCTGATGTCCTTCTTGCCATTTGCGTGAGGAAAGAATGTCCTGAGAATGACGGACCACACAGTGGCTATGCATTACCTCAACATGAGGAGCAATAGGGTCACTACCTCTCTGCAGATACAATGCAGCTAGGGTCCTGGCCAATTCAAGAAGGAATCCCTCGATCGGCTGTTCACTTAGAGAATACAATGGCGGATGCTCTGAGCAGGCAGAGCACAGTCTCTTCAGGAGTGGGAGTTGGCTCAGGAAGTCCGTTTAGAGATCCTTGCCCTTTGGGCAACCGCTCAAGTGGATCTGATGGCATCCAGTTTCAACAGGAAATGTGACCTGTTTTGCTCCAGGGAATTTCCTCAGAGGAGCTCCGGAGTAGGCATTTGTGGTTGACTGGGACTTTCCACTTCTTTACACGTTCACTCTAGTCCACGTCATGCATCAGGAGGTTGAGGAAGGTCCGGAAGTCCATGATCCTGATTGCTCTGGGTTGGGCCAGGAGATTGTGGTACCCGGACCTTCTGGAAATGTCCATTACCCTCCATTGAGTCTTCCCCAGAAAGTAGACCTACTCTCACGAGGAAGGCCATCTTCTCCATCCAGAAATAATTCACGTCTGGTTTCTGAGAGGTTGCGATACAATGATTGGGATTTTCCCAAAGACGTGATGGAGGTGTTGCTTTCGGCCAGAATACCAGCAACGAAAGCTCTACACCCTGGTGTTGGAACACATTTTTCAGCTGTTTCAGAGCTAAAGATATTGACCATGTTTCACTTGTGACACTCCCTTAATGTATCTATTCATTTTCAAGCGTCTGCCTCAACAGGGCTCTCATTTTAAGATGCCCATTGTTATTCAGCTCCTAAATGCACTGACAAACATCTTTCCACCAGTACCATCCTTAGTCCCGGCTTGGGATCTAAATTTAGTACTACATTTTTTAATGAGCTCCGTTTTGAGCCTCTTCATTCAAGTCTACTTAGGATGTTGACTTTGGAGACCTTTTTTCTCATAGCAATCACTTCTGCTCAGAGAGTAAGTGAGCTTCAGGTTCTGTCATGCACACCCCCCATTTACTTTTTTTTATTTTTTATATAAGGAATAGATTGAGGGTTCACCCTTCATTTCTTCCTAAGGGGGTGTTAGAGTTTGCCTGACACAAATAATAGTTCTTCCTGCCTTTTGATCCACCTCCTCATTCTTCCAAGGAAGAAGAGACTACATTGTCTAGATCCCAAGAGCATGTTAAGCTTTTGTATTAACAGACTGGCTAAAGTCGGACAAGATGATCAACTTTTTGTTGGTTATTCGGGTCATAGTTTGTCAGGCTGTTACCAAGCAGACCTTCTCTCGAATTGATTATTTTATGTATCTCAGTGTGTTACACTTTACCTGGGAAGGATGTCCCTGATACATTAAGGGCACATTCTGCAAGAGGAATGGCTGCAACCTAAGCCCTTCAAAGAGAGGTACTGGTGCAGGATATTTGCAATGTTGCCACTTGGTCTTTGCTGCACACCTTTACGAAGCATTATTGCCTTAATTCTCTGTCCGATATGGAAGTAAAATTTGGCAAAGCTGTTCTTCACAGCCTAAAACCAATAGCACATTCTTGATCCCACCACCATCTACAAACTGCTATGGGAGTCTATCAAAGATGAAGAATCCGTGGGAGGAGACGATCCATTAGAAGAACAAATTACTTAACCCAGGTAATATTCTTTCTGATGGATGTTTCTCCTAAAGTTTCCTCCTTACCCTCCCAACCTGACCCTCTGTCTTTGGGGGAAATTTATATTGATTACATCTTCCTCTTTCAATGTCAGGGGGCTTGTTTGACCTTTGGGACGGCTGTTCATGCCGGTCAAGTGGCACAGCGAGTAGAGCGCTCGCTTTGACATCCGTGCAGAGCTTGCTAATGCAGGTTTGAATCCCGGCGGGGCCAAACTCAGCCTTTCATCCTTCCGAGGTCAATAAATGAGCACCACACAATGAGGCACTACCAACAATAGTTACTATATAGTTGGTACTATAGGTAAATTTGCCCAAAGGGTCTTAGGAACTCTGTGTCATTCAAGTATATAATATTTCAGGTGCAGCAGGGAGAAGCTCGAGGCCACTCGAGATTCAAAATACTGAAGAACAAAGCATGCACCGACAGTTGCCGGCCGGTAACCCTGTGCTGCACTCCTTGCGGGAGCTAGTCCCAAGTAGTAATTCTGCCTTGCAGAGACTAAAGACTCCCTCGCGGGAATATTTGTTCGACAAGGCTCAGTTTTCACCAGTCTTCAGAATGGTGTGATTGGCTTGATCTAATGTTCAAATAGTCAACCGGGTACATTCGGCCCTGTCTAGCTGTGAGTCTCCAACCAAGAATGAATCCGGCTGAGAACAAACAGGTGTAAGGCAGACCCGATTGTTATTACATCATATCGCCAGCAGATTTGATAAACAGATTTAATTTACACCACACCAATACTTTAGATGTGTGTAAAAGAACTAATTTAATTCACAGATTTAGTTCATACAAGTCAGTTTGTAATTCAAAAACAAAGGACAGCATTTCAATTGAGCTAACAGAATGCTCTAAAAGAAACCGTGTGCGGTAAAGTACAAAAGTAAAGTACACTTCATCTCAGTATAAACCACGCCCGAAGAGCAGCACATGCTTTGCGTTATTCTGCATCCAGCAGTGTAACGCTCACCGTGTCTGCAGTCAGCATCCAGCATCCTGCCACGCGCGCTTCGAGTCCAGAGCGCCTAGAAAGAAGGGAAAGAAGAAGAAGAAAGGTTAGAACAAGAACTTTACTGGATTTCTTACCTGATTTCGGATTCAGCGCATCTTCGAACCAGAAACAGACTTCATTTTAAACGCGTCGCATCGCCAGCAGCAGCGCAGCGCCATACTCACCGTTCCTCGCAGCATCTCTACGATCCGGTGCTGTCTCCATCACCTGGTTGCCGCATTCCAGCGCCTAAGGGGGACAAGAAAACAACAAGGTGAGCCAAGGGAACAAACAAGGACAATCTCTTGCCACCATATGCTTACCTGATTTTACCGCAGGAGGTATTATCCAGCAGCACGCCAAATCTTCCTACGCTGCACCTGCAAGAAAAGAGAAAGCAGCAAGTTAAACCTTGGCATCATTTACCGGACAGTGTTCCAAAACACAGACTCTTACCTGAACGCTTTCAGCTGCCACAAGCCGATCATCTTTTGTGTCTAAGCTGCAAAAGAAACAAGGAATTGGAGAAGAGTGATTAATCGGACATTTTGAACTCATTAGAACTATATACTTGCGGCCTTTCGCCCGGAGGTTTGGAGCCAAGATTTGTCCAGAACTCTTCCAATATCCTCAAGCCAGTGAAGTAACTGGCCATCAACGCGCCCCTGCATTCTTCGGAGGATGGAGAGCTCATCATACAAAACTATAAGGTGAGCTTTGTGAAAGGGAATGTCAGAAGTGATAAGTGGGGACGCAGTGAGGTGTTAATACTCAAATCCACGGGTGGCTAATTCCCTTTCCCCGTATTTAGGAGACTACTTCTACGGGTCAAGCAGACGAAGGTAGGTGGGCCAGTCCAGTCAGTCATCTCTGCACTACGCATCACGTTGGTGGAGACCGTGGCTGTCCAGTTCCGCTCGACACCCCTGTGGGAGCCAGGTGAGCGTAACAAGATGAGGAATCCATGGGAGGAACATTCATCAGAAAGAACATTACCAGTGGTAAGTAATTTGTTCTTGCAGTTATCCGACTGCAGTCGGAGTTCTGGTTAAGGAACTCCGCTGATCATGGTCCGGTTTGGGAGAGGTTAGGACAAGGAGCTTTAAGCTGGTTAAATCCTATTGAGGGAGGGGAGTAGGAACAGTTATGTTTATTCACCCCATGTATGCTGATTCACTCTGGGACCACTGTAAAGGCTCCTATCACTAGGTCCCCTTCTTTCGTGTCTCTGTTCTATTGGAGGAGGTCCAGGAGTCTCGGGTGCAGAAATCACTTTTGGCGTCGAGTTTTGTCTCGCTAGTCAGTGGTTCCAGGCTCCAAAGGATCAGTTCTGAGAAATGGACAGCTGGACACCTCTGCTACAATGAAGAAAGGACCACCACTCTGGCGACTACCTCAGAGGACCCTACGGTAAAATGCAGAAAGTGATCAGTGATGGACTCTTAAAGAAATGGCAGACCTTGACCCTTCTGACGGAAACTGGTCCTGGAAGGCCCCTCTTCATGCCGTAGAGCTGCAACTGCAGGGGTAAGTTTCTTATTTCACAGGTCGAGGATATACAGAGACTCAAGGGATCAACTCGGGACGGCAACCAATGCAGTGATGTTGGTCCGACAGAAGCTGGTCAGCCGACAGGAGTGTTTTCTGATCCTGAATCAGGTGTTGAGACTGATTGTTCCCACAGGTCATTGGGTCGAAGCGCCAATGAAGGCCTTCTGGAGATCAGCAGAGGAGCAGGGCTTGGCCGGGGCTGTTGAAGAAAGCAATGCTGGCTGGCTTTGAGTTTGTAGTCTTCAGCAGGATGCTCCTCTGTGTATGGGTCTTGGCTCGAGCAGCGATCTGTATCCCCCCACAAGACCCAAGTCTCTGAGGTCATTTCCCAGCAGAACTTTTGTTGTAGTCTTTGGGATTTGCCTAATTTACCAATTTCGTAACATTCAAACAATCTGTGTTTTTGCGCTTGTTGCAACCTCCAGGGTCCCCTGCTGCTTTGGCCAGACTCAGCAGGCTTTTCCTGCGCTTCCGGTGCTCTTGGCGCTGTTGCAGTATGACTCCTTCATCCGCTTTCCATTGGGAGGTGTGCAGACATTCTCCCAGCTACTTACGCCGCTCGGCTGTGACTCGCCTGGTTTCCCTTTCATTCAGGAATAAAGAGTGCTGCTTCAGTGAACTATCTGACGTTTGGGAGCTCCAGCGCGGCTCCTCTTGTCTCCACAACCCCCTTGGCTTGCACGTGCCTTCTCTTACTCTGTTCCGGCAGCCTTCTCCGTGTTCACAAGACCCGACCTTGAGCTTAGCATCCTCTCCTGCACAGCTCACCTCCATAGTGCATTTTAAATGTCCTGCACACTGAAGGTATGGCAAAACAACCAGTCTGCATAGGATACTTCGAGTTTCTGTTCCTTTGGACAAACTCCTTCCACCTGAGTGATTATGGTTGGAGTCCTTAGATGATATTGGATTCTCAACTCTGATCTGGTTTTCCATTGGGATTTCACATAGATGTATATCGGAAAAGTGTTGTGCATGTGTTAACTGCGGTTTCTTATGGATTTTAGATAAGGGTATACCTGAAATATAGGGTGCCATATATGGGTTGTGGGTGTTTGGGTAAAAGATGGAGTTCCGGCCACAGACGTTTAGAGAAGAGTTTTCTTCATTTCCTCTACAAGGTGGAACTGTTAGCTGACAATAGGCCATTCACGTCTTTGATGCCAGCTGATTTTCTTCATGGGAAAAGGGGAATACTGCGTCTTCTCCAATGGAGTTAAAACGTCTGCCTGGTAGTTTTCCTCTCCCATGTGATCCTCCCTTATATAGCAGCCCTGAGGGGGCGGGGGCCCCTCCCCGAAAGGGGGGGGGGCATACCCTCGACACGGTCCCAAGGCAGGCGGAAGCGAATTGCTTGAAACAGCCAAGGCTGGCCAAGCAGTCCAACCCTAGATGGACCAAGTGTGCCAAATCGATCCCATGGAGTGTTCGGAAGAGTGCCTCCAGCAGGCCAGTCTCCGCTGGGGCGCTGCACGGGGCACGGCCCACCGGCTGGCCCGGGGAGGTGCAGTGGCTTCGCCACAGAGCACGGGTCGGGCAGCGAGAACCCGGAGGATGCGCAGACGGGTCCCTCTTCCCCCCGGTCTATAGTAATCCGGAGGAAGGTGACTGGGCTTTCGTGTAATGTGTGCGCCCGGAGCGACAGAGGGGGACCTATCGGCAAAGCATATGGTCTCCTTATAGACCCAACTGGAGACGAATTTCAAATTCTGGGAACACCATGCATTTCTGCATTACCCGCAATAAAAAAAAACAACACAATGTTTACTTTGTCGGGGGTTCTGGGTAATAAATTCTGGGCCGCTTCACGCAAGTCAGACCTCTATGCATTCCCACGGGTGTCCTCTTTTGAGAAATGTATGGGGTTCTCAGTTTTCTTTGGTGGCTTGGACACCTAAGGCCCATATCTGTATGGTGTGCGCTTCAGCAGAATTCCACAAATTCTGCTGTCCGCAAAGACTTGGTTAGCCGCGTTTTCGGGTTTCCCCTTGGCGCCCAGGTAGCTGGATCCACACATGTGAGGTACTGTTTTGGTCGGGACACCTGTGGGAACGCGGGAAGGTAGGCCATGTGGTGTTGGCGTGTTTCGGTGGGTAAGCCGAGTGAAATGTGCGGAAATTGGGGTTTTTTGGCCACATTTCAGACTTTGCTGGGGATTCTGGGTAATAAATGATGTGCCGATTTGCGTAAGTCAGACCTCTGCAGATTCCCACGGGTATCCTCTTTTCGGAAATCCCTGTTGTCCTTGGTGGATTGGACACCCAAGGCCCATATCGTATGGTGTGCTCTTCAAAAAGGATTCCTGGGTGGCGTTACGACCGCTTACATGTGGGGGAAAAAAAGGGGCCAAATTTGGCCAAGATAATTTGTTTAACAAAAAAGTTACAAAAAAGTTACAAGGCATTGAATGGCGACATACCAAAATCACTAAAAAAGGCCTTGGCCCTGGGGGGGTAAAACCCATGGCACTTAAAGGGTTAAGGTCCATTCATACAAAACTGCAATCTGTATTTGAGACACAGAACTAAGCAACATGAACTTATGTTGTCCCCTGATGATGAAAATTAGGATAGTATGACAGTGTGGACCGTTTACGAATTATATGGCGTTCTTTACGAGTTTGATTGTTGCATACCAGTTGGGCGGTGTGGGTTAGGTTTTGAGTTATTGCTTGGATAGAAATGATACTACCTTTTTTATTTTTGTTTGTTATTTAAAAAATCCAAGTGAAGAATAAAAAATGAGATAATATGCACTTGAGAAACTGTTCAGACATATTTCATTTAGCCACCACAGATATCATCTTACATCTGTTAAAACCCTGTGGAGTAATCCAAATTCGTAGCCTTCCTTGCTCTTTTCATGAATAAACCTGTCCGGTCCAAGTTTACCAATCCTGCGGAGATTGAAGAGGAACACCACCAACCCCTTGAGAGCCGGCAACTCTGCAACCTTTGCGTTAGTATTTTAGAATCAACAAACCTGGGGGGAAAGGAGAAATTGATTAAAATAAAAAATGTCAGTCCTCTGCTTGCTGCTCTGTGTTCACTGATCAAGGACCTCAGTTCAGCTCGGACCGGATTTCATTCACTATATGCTGGAAGGCTGCTTAGAACTTTTTATGTATCTTCCTCAAATATGACTTCTCTACTAGTGTCTTTTACTGTTTTTTTTTTCTACTGTTTTGAGAAGTACTTTAAAGAATTAATATTTACAAGCATTTCAAGATTCCTTTGTGTTGGTTGTTTTTTCACTAAAATGTAAAAGAACGTGGTTTTGCATTTGTTTCTGTTTCATTCTCTAGTCTGTTCCTTTTCCTAGTTCTTAATGCTTCACCACTCTCCCTGCGCTAGCTTCCACAAATATTTCCCGGTTTGCCTTTGGGCTTTTCACCGCACTCCTGCGCTGTTCTGTTTGCTCAGTCTTTCCATTTGATAACGGGCTCCTGTGCTGAGATCCTATCCCTTTACTCGAAACTACCATGCACCCGCGCTCATAGGGAACATAGTCTTTCCCTTGGGCGTCTTCTACGCACCTGCGATCATTGAAATCATATCCCATTCTTAGAAGTTATCCATGCTCTTTACTCTGAGCCCCTGCGTGTCCTGCTGGTGAGAGGGAGCCTCCACCGCATGCCGCGCTTTATCAGAGAATCATGTTGCACTAAAACACCCACGCAGCTTCAAACATCCTTATTTGTAGTCACTGACACCTTACTGCTGCTTTCACATAGGTCTGCTTAAAAACATTACATTGCTCCTTTTTCTAACCTTAAAACTGTATTTTCTGGCTATCATTTATATAAACTAGATGAGACTACTTATTAACATACAGTATTTTCACTTATCTTCTGCATTACTCTGGACAGTCTCTGGGTTCTCGGAGTTCCTCATTATGCTTTCTCCTCTTTAGTTAACTTCTTGTCAGGAGCTCTGTTAAACTGTGACCATCTTGGTACATGTCCTGGATGAAAGGCAGTTTAGAATCTTTCTCATGATTCTACTCTACCTCACAATGAACCTCCCTCCAATTGGTGTTGAGAGCTGTTCCCACCACCTTGTTATGTTATGACTATTTCTATAGCGCACAGCGGCCCAAAGGCATCCTGGCGCTGAGCAGAGGGCCACTACAAAGGGAAATAGGCCTGACAACCAGTAATAAGAAAAAAGAAAGATGGGAGAACTCCAGCCTCCTGATAGACTCTTAAGTTAAGGAAAGAATGGTTCACAAATGTTACACGTTCTGTCATCTTTCCACTAACACCAACCAATCCTTCTGCATACAGAACACCCACCTACTCTGTGTGCCCCTACTCGGTGTTCCGCTCACTTCTTGGATCACTTCCCCTGCTGAACCCTGACACGTGTACAGCTATCGTAAGAATAATGGGGTTCCCTAAGAGATTGGTCATTTGATTGCTAACTTGATTATTAATCAGGGGCACATATGTTTTGCAAAACTGTTGCTTGACCGTTGTCTTGAAAAAGCACTGCATACCCAAGATATGCTCTGCTATATATTGCGTAGCACCCTTTTGACAGCTAATTCATATGAAGAGCCCTCTTTTTTATATAAAACAGATGTACCAGAAAAAAATGTCCACATAGTTCTTTAGAGTAACCATTTATATGTAGGTGCTTCTTGACAAATTGAGCCCAATGAAACCTTATAACCCCTGGATGCTTTTACTCTGACCCTCTATGCAACACATTTCGTTCATTAGCAGATTGTTCCTAATTCTGCCCACGGGCTGCTTGGCCTCGGGATCCAAATCTCAAAATTTGACTTATCTTGGAAAGATGCATGCCAACATCAGATGAATGGAGCGCTGCGGTTTTGGGTCCTGCTGTTAGATATGGGCTAGGTGTTTTACATGTTTTGTTCTTGGCTCACTATGAAAGCATTTTGTCAAATGGTGCTGTCTATTAAAACAACGTTTCCTGTTTGAAAGTGATCTACCATGGTGGGTGTGGGAAGTAACCATGCACCAGCCATTGCCTTACTGCTTCAAACACAATTAATTTTGTTGTATATTTTATATGCCCTTCTGTCTTGAACAGGGTTACCGTTTATAAATGTAAGATTGCAGGTACCAGAATGCAAAGTACTTTTGTCATGCAATCATTTATGATATCTAGCACCATGTGTTCCAATATATGAAGTGAGTGGTACTTTTTAACAGTCTGTTCTTTGTTTATTCTATAGCTCCTTCCTTGCAAGCCTTGTGCCGACTCTGCTGCTAGTTGGATTTCTCCTCTACAGTGTCCGGCGGGGACCAATGGGAGCCGGGCGTGGTGGAAGAGGTGGGGGACTATTTAGTGTTGGAGAGACAACCGCAAAAATGCTGAAAGATGATATCAATGTGAAGTTCAAGGATGTTGCTGGCTGTGAAGAAGCAAAGTTAGAAATTATGGAATTTGTGAACTTTCTGAAAAATCCCAAGCAATACCAAGATCTAGGCGCAAAGATCCCAAAGGTACCAATTTCTTTTACTACTATGCAAATGTCAATGCTTACTTTATCACCAGAGCTCAAAGTTCCATTATGAACAATAGCATTTATTGCCTGTCCTTCAAGCCATTTATCAATTTGAAGAAGAGTTTTACAATTTTCTGCACTTTATCAATGGCTCCATCAGCTAATAGTTGAAAAGCACAAAGCGTTGTAATCTTTATGCTGAGAAGTGGCTGCCCAAATAATGCAGTCAGACAAGATTTGTAGAAGCACACAGTGCTTTGGGTGTCTGTATACTGTGTGTAGTGCAATCATTCAATCAGTAGTGGATGTTGCACATTTGCCCATCCGCCTTTCCAGGCCAAGGCTACAACATCTTATATTGATTGTTTTAATCTGCACTCGCTCAGGGCAAGGAGGAGGTGACTGCACATCTGCTGCTGATTATCCTATTGCCTGCCCTCCTCCTACACCCCTGTCAACCCAATCCAGCTGCACCCAGGGTACCTTTTCATCTCCTAGCCACCTTCACGATATTAGAAAAATCTTTCCAATGGACACATTCTTCCCTTAGATTACCTATCTTTTGAAATATGCAGTCCATTCATTCGTCACTGGAAAAAAAAGCCACTAGGTGCCACCGATCAGTACTGTCCTCCACTTGTTCATCTCATTGTGGCATCGTCTGCATGCTTCTGTTGAGCCGTTGGTGCTATTTCCTCACCTTTTTCTTGTAACAACAAACCAGAACGAGAGACGGTCATTTGTCAGATAAGGTAATTTATTCAAAATGCCTGCACCAAAATTGTGCTTCAGAGCATGCAACGCTTGCTGTCGGTCAATGTCAGTAATGGATCTGCACTCCTCCATTATTTTCTGTTTGGGGAAGGACCACGATATGGAAGAGTGTGGATCTGTCTGACGATGGCGTTGAAAGCTGTTCAGGAACAGCTAGCAATACTTTTCATGGCCTTGTCCAAGACAACCCCAGTAAAATAGAAGGTCATTAAACTGAGAAAATCAACCCTGATCCACGCCTCCTCCGATCATGGTTCCAAATTGGAGAAGAAAAACAAAAGCACCACTATCATGAACATGCTCTTCTCCAGCATTAGATCATACATGGATTCACATGCTGTGAATATTTCCCGTCGTAAGGCTGGGAAACCTCGGTAACTTTAACTTGGTGTTTTCCTATGGAAAACTTCGACACTTTAGTGTCCTATCAACGTTCTTTTTGGGTGCCTCTGGCTACACCAATAGGACGTCTGATATAAATAGCCCTGCCCAAGCGGCTTCCCTTCAGATTTCAACCATCTCCAAACTGTTGGGATCACCTTGTGTTTCTCTTCGTGTTTAAATGTGCTTTTTCGTATCTGGCCAGTATGTCATCTGTTCAGACCGCAGGTAGCACACGGCCTAAAGAAGTTCTTCGAAGGGGATGGCAATGCAGATTGTCTCTACTGTCTGTACCCCCACCATTCAGCAGATGCCTGTGAGATATGCCCGGGGTTTTCGCAGAAAACTTTGAAGGACCAAAACCTCTGGCTCATCTGTGTTGGCTGAATGAGGGCACTTACCCGGATTCGGAGGTGGGTTCGGCCCAGGGGAGCCAGTCTTCGGTGACGACTGGGAAGGCCTCTGCGCATTGACGGGTGGACGGATTTGCTTACGTCGGAGGTGGGGAGAGGTGGCAAGTCAACTACGTACAGGTCGCATCATTCCAAAGGGGCGAGTGGCTCCTAGCTGTCCAAGTCTGATCAGCCAGACAAGTCAAAGGGGTCCGGTGGTAGGTCAGAGAAGTCAAAGGATGCTTCTGACAGAGGACCGGCGAAGCCGAGGGAGTCTTCCTCCTCGAAGCACTCATCGCCTAAAGATCATCGTAGATCCTCGTCCAGCCAGGACTTGTCGAAGCATTGTTCCGGTTCTTCTTCCAAAAAGTCAGTTTCACCGGTGAAGGCTAAAGCCGTGGAGGCCGTGGTTCCGACGACGGGAGTGTCGTCGACTGATGTTCCCTCGTCGACGGTGGTGGTACAGTCAGCTCTTCCGTCGTCAACGGTTGTTTCATCAGCTCCGTTCACGACAGTGACAGACAGTGGGCCGCTGTTGTTGTCGTCGGCACAGATGGATTCAGAGGCCTGGTTTTGGGCCCATGCTTCTAGTGGACATTCTGCAACAGGACCCAGCAGCGTATTCTATTTCCTCTGGAATGGAGGAGGAACAGGAGCCCCTTTTTCGATCCATCGACTCTGGGTCTACAGGGTGCCCGCCCGTCTAAGTCGAGTGGGGTGGGGGCTGAGCTGCCCCTTTACCCGTTGGTAAATCCAGTCCCTGCTCTCCTTGCAGGTGTTGAATACGCTCCATTCATTGTTGGGGGCAACTGGATGCGAGGTTTCCACCTCCTCCGAGCCCATCGGCTGCAGTGGTTAAGAGTGTGCCTGTTGAGGCCCTGAGGATGTTGCCTCCGGTGCGGTTGCCGTTGCCGCTGGGGTTGGCCCATGCTCGGAGTCATCCTGAAGAAGGAGTTGCCAGATTCAGATCAGGAGAGTGCTCTGCATGATACCTGTTGAGAGTGTCTTCATCACCTATGATGGACGATCCATGGGATAAAGATCCTGAGGTGGAGCAGCCTAGTAGCCTGGCTCAACCGCCTCCACCGGATGATGTTTGGGCATTCCACGTCATGATGGTGAAAGCGTGTCAGGAGTTTGGCCTGGCTCCTGAAGAAGAACGGAAAGACTGTTTTCTCTTCGACCATATGGGAAAGTGACAGAAGGTGGTCTTCTTGCTTCCGGTTCTGGACCACGTGTGGCAGGAGGGTCTGCGCACGATGCGTCACCCATTTTCTGAACCTGCGGTGAAGGGGCGTCTGGAAAAGTTGTTCAAGGCTCCCGAGTCCACCCCCAAATGTCTTGTTTCACAGCCCACGCCAGAGTCTGGTTTCGCCGGCGGCCAGCCGTAAGGCCAGGAGCCCACACAAATGTGTTACGCCCCCGGACAGTGAAGCCAGAAAAGAGGACGCGTGTGAGAAAAAGGTCCTGACGTGGGAGCTACCACAGTGAAGGCTGCAAATTCCTTGGCTATCATGTCCAGGTATGACAGGGAGATGTGGCACAGGCTCGCCCCGATACTTATCTCCCAGAGCAACAGCGTAAGGAGGCAATGCTGCTGGTTCGTGAGGGGGAGGTGGCCTCCAACCTCAGCATCAACGTTGCAGTGGACCTTGCAGAATCTTGTTTTAACAAATCAATAATGGTGGGGTGCTCCGACGGCAGACTTGCCTGAGGTGCACAGACTTTCGCCCTGAGGTCCATCATAAGGTAGTTTATATGCCCTGTGAGGGTGAACACTTGTTAGGGGAAAAGATCGACGAGGCCCTGAAGGGGTTGAAAGAGATACTGAGACAGCAAAGTCTTTAGGTTCCCTGCAGAGTGGCCGTTCTTTTCGCTCGTTTCAGGTCTTTCGTGGTGCCGCTGGTAATGCCCGGTTTGCCGCCTCCCGACACAGAAGTTATGAATGCTCCAGCTATTCGTCTCAAGGCTACAGGTTCCAGTCGGCTCAGAAGAGCAGAGACTTTCAAGCACAGCGCAAGAAAGGTACTGCCGCCTCGGCTGCTAAAGGGAGGCAGTCAAAGTCTCAACAATGACTGCAATATGGGCAGTCGACTGGGGGGGCAGGGTGGCGAATAACACGACGAGTGGTCACATCAGACCGCTGGGTGCTGGATACAGTACGTCTCGGCCTCTCGGAATTTTGGCATCCTCCAGTTCCCATTCTGCCCGTGTATGCGGGCGCAACTGCATCTTTCAGTCTTGCGGCAGTAGGTGGTACTCATGATAGCGAAAGGGGCAATAGAACCAGTTCTGGTCTCGGAGCGGGGGCAGGGGGTGTACTCCCGGTATTTCGTCGTGAAAAAGCCCAATGGCAAGTGGAGGCCTATTCTAGATCTTCGGCCGCTGAACAAGAATCTGCAACGCCTGAAGTTCAAAATGCTTACTCTTCAGGATGTCATCGGCTCGGTGCAACCAGGGAGTTCCTGGCGTTGTTAGATTTGGAAGACGCCTACTTTCACATCCCTATGAGGCAAAACCACTGCAAGTGCCTGTGGTTTGTGGTGGGGGAGGATCATTACCAGTTCTGTGTCCTCCCGTTTGGCCTGAAGTAATCTCCCAGGACATTCACAAAGTGCCTGGCCCAGGTGGCTGCCTTCCTCCGAAGGGAAGGTCATCATGTGTACCCATACCTGGACGATTAGCTGGTAAGGGGTCTGTCGCCAGAACTAACATAGGATTCTCTCAGGGCGACCGTGGGCCTGTTGCAACAGCTGGGATTCGCCATCAACTTCGCAAAATCCTATCTGATGCCGTCCAGGGATTTGGCGTTTTTAGGTGCTCTGTTTTTCACACAGGACAATCTGGTGAAGCCTTCCAGTGAAAGAGTAGAGAAGTTACGGGACAAAGCTTGCGAGTGGGGCCAGGGTACGGTGGTCTCGGTCCGAAAGTACATGTCGCTATTGGGAGCCATGGCATCATGTATTCCGCTTGTCCCAAATTGCTGCCATTTCATGAAACCAGTGCAGGAATTCCTCGCAGACAGGTGGTCGCAGAGCTGAGGTTTGTGGTCGGACAAAGAGGTCATCTCCCAGGGGCTGATGGAGGGCCTTCGGTGGTGGACTTGCACAGAAAATCTCGTACGGGGCATGCCCCTGCTGGAACCAGTCTTTCAGTTCACAATTGTGGCAGACTATTCCCAGGTGGGGTGGGGGGCGCACCTCGACAAGTCACAGGTCCGGGGGCTATGGTCTCGGGGGGGAGACGTTGTTGCATATCAATGTGCTGGTGCTGGAGCGGTGCACTGGGTGCTGAAGTTGTTTCTACCTCGCATTCGAGGAGCAGTGGTACGGGTGTTAACGGACACTACCACCACAATGTTCTATTTGAGGAAGCAGGGCGGCACGTGTTCCCGGATCCTGTCAAAGGAGGCTCAGGTGGTTTAGGCATTGGTCTCTGGCTCAGGGGATTCACATTGTCGCTTACCATCTGCCAGGGGTTCAGAATGTCCAGACAGACGCGCTCAGCAGGGACACCAGTCAGCTACACGAGTGGCGGCTGAAGGAGCTGGTTGCAAAAATGAGGGTCTCCCCCGCTGGACTTGTTTGCCACGAAGGAGAACAAGCAGTGTCTGGGGTTTGCCAGCAGAATGGCTCATCCGTAGAAGAGGGGGAGACACTTTCCCGTGGACGGGACTCTTCGTGTATGCGTTTCCCCCGTTTCCGCTGCTTCGGAGAAAAATATAGTTGGTGCGCAAGTATCCGTTCAGAGTGATCTTGGTAGCCCCATTCTGGTCCAGGCAGACGTGGTTTTCAGATATTGTTCATCTGTCAGTGGAAGAGCCGGTTCGTCTAGGAGCAGACTGCGATCTCCTTTCGCAGGACGAGGGCAGAATCACAATCTGGTGTCTCTCAGCCTGGCCGCGTGGCTCCTGATCATGCCGAGTTCAGTCATCTAGGTTTATCACAGGACTGTCGTCGGATTCTGGAGGCGGCGAGGGCCCCTTCTACCAATGTATCATATGGGCAAGGTTCTGTGCCTGGTGTGAAGGGCACCCAGAGGTGCAGCCTTTGGATGTCTCTCAGGCCCAGATTCTCCCTTACTTGTTACAGCTTGCGGCAGGGAGCCTGGCGTTGTCATCGATCAAAGTGCATTTGGCGGCCATTTCCAGGTTGACAAGACAGCGCCATGCTACTCCTCTGTTTAGTGACCGGTTGGTTAAACATTTTCTGAAAGGACTGTTTATACGTTTCCCCCGTAGAAGAGGTTTGCACTGGGGGGGGGAGTCTTAATGTGGTTCGATCTGCTCTCATGAAACCGCCGTTTCAGCTCCTGTCGACTGCATCCTTGAAGTTCCTCTTCTGGAAAGTTGCTTTTCTGATCGCGATCACTTCTGCCAGGTGGGTGTCAATTGCAGGTGCTTGTGGTTGACCCTCCGTACATGAGATTTATGAAGGACAAGGTTCTCTTGGCTACTAATCCGCACTTTATCCTGAAAGTGCCGTCGGCATTTCACAAAGTGGCTTCCATTGCCTTATCCTCGTTCTTTGCTAACGCAACCACGCCGGCAGAAAAGGCCCTGCATTCTTTGGACGTCAAGAGGGCCTTGAACTTTTATCTGACCCGTACTCCGGGTTTCCGGAGGTCGCATCAGCAGTTTATGGCATTCGGCCCCGCCAAAAAGGGACTAGCTATTTCCAAGCAAGGACTTTCCCGTTGGGTCTCCCCTATAATTTATTTTTGTCATGCGAAAGCTGGCAAGCCTTTGAGGGGCAAGCCTAAGGACCATTCTACACGGCCAACAGCATCGTCGGCGGCGCTATGGGCTGGTATACCGCTCATTGACATTTGCCAGGCGGCATCCTGGGCAGTGCTGCATACCTTCACCAAGCACTACTGTCTGGGGCAGCAACATGTGGAAGATGTGCAGGTAGGACGGGCTGTCCTCCAACGCCTGCTTCAGGGGTTTTGTTTGTTTTACACCTTGCTGTGTTGATTATCATGCCTGTGGGTGCATGTCATTCTTGGGGGTTCGTTGTTCTGTCTTAAAGCATGGGGTTTGGTTTGCCTGTCATGCACCGCCAAGTTACAGGTAAGAAACTACTCCCTCCTTCCTCATCATAGAGACCTAAGAGGCACTGTTCAAAGTCAAAGGAGCGGAGTAAGCCTGAATTCCCAACTGCATCTTTCTCTAAGGAGTAATGGGCAGCTTTTATTTCTTACATGCTAAAAATGTCGGAACAAGCCCCAGAAGATGTTCAGAAAACACTTCCATCTGGAGACAGAAAAGGAAAGGGTCAACAATGCTCCATATCTCTGAGCAAAGAAAAAACAAAGTCCAAAGCGGCGTGGTCTTTACTTCATAGGCCTTGGAGTCAGTGGCTCAGATGACAAAGAAAGACTTGCCTGCTAAGCTCTTGTCACTATCCTTCACACCAATGACATCGGAGAACACTCTGACATTGGTATGGAGAAAGCTGATCAAAGAACCTGTTTCAGAACCTCAGAGCCAGACGTTTCTTTGTATAAGTCTCGAGGGAGATAGAGAGATCAGTGCTCAATTTAGAACCTATCAGGACCTATTTGAAGAGCAGTATGTAGAAGCTCACCCAGGGATCCAATTAACATCAGATATTCCAATCATGACCTGAGGAACCTTTAGACGCATTTGGGCAGCAACAGAAAGGCCTACAGGATGCAAGTGGATTGGATACATCCCCTACTTCTGAAATAGGTGTCAAACCTTATAACTGCTGTTGGCCAAAACGTGGGGTCTTGCAGGGAGGTGGTAGCCAGGGCAGTGGACACACTTAATTTGATATCCTCATCTAAAGAGGTAGTTACATACGGCATCAGACACCCTGAAACCTAAAGAGCCAAAGATCCCAGTCCTACCCTTTAGCAGGGCGTTGGTAGATGTCTTAAAAACCTTGGTGGAAACCAGCTTCTTAGCCCATTGTTGACAAATATTGCTTCAAAACAGCAGGCCCTGGGAATCCACATTTTTTAACTTTGCATCCCTTGGCTGAGAGCTTGTTTATCCAGGCAGCAACAGTAGGCTTCAGGTCCACAGCTTTACCATCGGTATCGCCAGACATGTAATCCAAAGTACTGTATTCTTGGGGGGGGGGGGAGGGTTTGCTTCAGTTCACCTAGGCTTAAAGACAGTGAATGCGGGATACTATCGACTGTGGTACACCTTCCTCCAGATATTGCAGAACTCACTCCATCAGTTGGTGTAGGATGGCAAAGACACTGCTGGGAATATCCTGTAGATGAGATTAGAACCTACTGATGGCATCTGAAGATCGATGGGTACAGAAAGTTTTATGCACAGGCCTTTGTGGATGTGAACAGGTACTTTTGCACAAGATGTACAAACAACCTTGTTAGACAGGCCATTCGATGGTACAGATCTTATTGGTTCAAAGGCTGAAGAAAAGATGCAGAAAGTCAAGGAATCCAAGCTGGCAGCTTGTTCGCTGGAGCTATCTTTTAGGGCTATCTTTCAATCACCACAACTGCTTTTGGATGGGGGAGGTTTAGGTAAAATTATTTTCCATCAAGAGGCAGAGGAACAACAGCCCCTTTAAAAAAAGAAGTTCTTTAGATCGTCTGGGGGAACTCAAGACAAAGATTTCAGCCACTGTATCGGGGCCCTAGGCTCCAAACCCTCATTAGCGTGCCCTCATTATCACACCCCAAATCTCCTTTCGGGGCAGGATTTGTCTCTTTAGTAAGGCATGGCATTTAATTTCTTCTGACAGATGTCTTACAGATGGTGACATGTATTTTTACCCCAGTGACCCTAACCTCTTGCCTCATAGAAAGGGGTTCTTCTTGGGCTGAAAGTTGCATAGCATCTAATTTTACTGGGGGCTTTCCATTCTGCAAATCCTTTGTTTCTCACCCGCTAGTCCCCGGGGATCTCTCTCTCAGGTTGCCAGGGCACGGCCGTTGCCTTTGAATCCAGACCCTAGGGGTGGACCAGTGCAGGAGGATCACCTGGGTGAGGGGTCTTGTGGGAGTGGGACACCTGATGGCGGGATGCGGTATTCCCCCCCCCCTACCTCCTCATAACACCTTTACTCCATCCTACCAGGTAGGATAGCGGGGAACTGTAACCCGCATCCCCCCCTTCCCTACACGAACACTTTCACACAGACCGCCCGTTCTGGGAGAAAACCGACTCATACCCGAGCATTGTATCTGACATGTCCCACTGCTATGGTCAGGCAAAATCAGGCAATTACTGTTAACTCACACCTGACTTCCTTTAAGCTTCCCCACACAGATAAAAGGCGGAGCACGAGAGCACACTCTGAGCAAGGCAAAGCACACGAAGGAGCCACATTTTCCAGACGGCAGCTGAACGAGGGGAGAATTGCAGAAAACAGAGAAGGGAGAGCAAGGAGAGAGATACCCTTGACCTTTCTGGTGAGAAACTGGAACTTTCAAGAGATCTTCAGATTAAAATGTGTAAGACCAGGAAACCAGATTGATGAATCCTGCATTGTGTCAGAGATACCAGGGGCCCTCCTGCATGACTGGCCAAGTCGGGGAGGAGCAGCCGCCGTGGTATTTATTTATTTATCTATTTATTAGCATGTTTAAAGAGCGCAGCAGGCCTTGGGCATCGTGGCGCTGTTGGAGAAAGTCTTGCTGCTTACAGAGGATAAAGAGCTTGGTGGTTACATCGCAAACCGAGGATACATTACAACTTGGCGGTTCCATGGAATGCATTCAACCTGGTTACCATATATATAGTGTGTGGGAGCGGAGTGGCTAGTTGAACAGAGTGGTTTTGAGGGATTTGCGAAAGGTGTATAAGGAGGGTTCAGCTCTGAGAGCATTTTGTAGGGCATTCCGGAGTTTGGGTGCAATGTGAGGAAAGCCAATGCCTCTGGTGTTTGCTCTTTTGACAGATGGGACGTAGAGTTGATTAGCGTGTGGGGTGTGTCGAGGTGTCTCTGGATATGGTTTCTGATAGGTAGGATGGGGCAGTGAGATTGATGCATTTGTGCGTTAGGGTGAGTATCTTAAAGTTGATCCTTTCCTTTACTGGAAGCCAATGGGCGGCTCGCCTGACCTGGGAGATGTGGTCTCTTGGGGATGCAGAGGAGTGGTACTGTCCTTGGCTCCAGGATCAAAGCAGCTCCCGAGAAATCAACTCAGCCAGTGAGTTGGGGAGACCGATGCAAGACCAGTCTGTCTTGAAGTCAAGGTTGCAAGTGGCAATATTGTGTGAAGAGCGCAAGAGCAAAGAATATTAACACGTGTGATGAGAGACGCGAGTAAAGCTCAATTGCTGATGAATGTTTGAACTTTAATATGAATCAGAGAAGCTACGAGACAAAGTCAGAGTGGTCAGGCACCGCAGGTTTGCTCAATCGAAGGGCTCTGTGTTATGTACCCAGCCAAGAAGTGGTAGAAACCAAAGCAATAAAGTGAAACTTATGGATTAAGTGAATCGAATTGGTCCTGCAATGGTTTAATAAAAATCTATCGCACAGTCAAGTCTTCGAATTTTGATAACAAAAAGAAAGCAAAGAAAGTGAGATTATATAGTCTGATCCCGATCGAGGGAGACCTGTGGTCCGAGACCAATTGTGAGCTTGTGTCTAAGGGGGTCCGAGCCCGACTGAGGGAGACCCATGGTGAATAATAAACCTGAGAACTTGTGAATGTTAAAATCCTGATGAGAAAGGCTTTGGTATTTGTTACGACAGGCACTCTGCAAAAAGACACTTTTATTGGGAAAGAGACTTTGGCGCAGAAGGCACAGTTACCCATGTTTTGAACTGCATCCTTGTGGCAGAGAAGCCAGATTGTGTGCCAAGCTTGAGTGTACCACCTTGTCCCTGGCTGAAAACTTGGGGAAGGGAAGCCAACTGCTCAACTATCCTGACACATTGTTTCTTGAGCACTTTTCTTTTGCATACATCGTTTCCCACACCATTTGTATTTAGAAGGAAGGATTGACAATAGGTTTATTACTATAGGCCCTTTTATTTTCAAAGACACTCAAATAGGACTGCGTTATTATTTGATAGTCGTTGCTTGCTCCCATCCTTAGATTTAGGGTTAGATAGACGTTCAATCAACCCATTGAAGTTCAATAAACACCCTTGAACTGTGATCACTTGTCTGTCTTCACTATTTGAAACTATGCCTTTATTGCATCTCTGAACAATTAAATTCAGTAGAAGTCCTGTAAGGGTTAAACTCAATATTTTGCCAATCAGCTGTCAAGAAATAGAAAATAGTGAGTTGGTAATTAATTGCTGGTTACTCCCACAACATGCATCTTATATGCCATGCTCTTACATACTCACTTCTCTGTGAATTGGAAGTATGTGTTTCAAATCATTCTGTCGTTAATACCCTTTCAATTAAATATGTGATCACAAAAGAGTAGTAATGTTCACTTCCTGACCAGTCACTGTGCCTTTGAAAGCTTTAAGAATAACAAACTGGTGTTTATTTTTTGTAAGGTATTTATTAAAACATTTTCGATTAACCTATCATTTGTATGTGTGTTCTTTAATCACCTTAATAAAAACAATGCATCACGAAATAATAATCCAACTGTTGGTAATTGCAATTCACATTATTTAAATTCATTTGAAACACTTCTGCCTGTTGCATCGAAGTGAAAACTCATAACAATTGGTGCTTTTTAAAAGCAACGTTCTGTTCTCGCTTTGCACTCAAATGAATTGCTTCTAAAATAAAGTATGTTTCAGATCTATTTGTCTAAGGCTTATTAAGGGTGCAGATCAATCAGTTATGTTGTGTCAAGTGATACTAGTTGTCATGACATTAGATGACCACTGGCCTAAATCCTTTCATTTAAAAACACTGCTTAAAATAAGTGGTTTCAACACAACGTATGCAGACAAACGTTCAATTTAGCCTTTAAAAGCTACGACTGTTGATGGTCCAATTTCAGAGGATGAAATGCTGTCAGCTATTGAACAACTCAATAAAGGTAAAACGCCAGGCTTGTATGGTCTCCTGGTTGAGTTTTACCAGGCATTAAATCAGTTGCTGGTGCCGTTCCTTGTGCACACTGTATAATGGTTTTATGACTGATGGGGTAGTATGTCCCACAATGAGAGAGGCTTGTGTTGTGGTGCTTCCAACACCAGGAAAGGACTGCAGAATATGTGAAAACTACAGGCCGGTTTCATTATTAAATGTTCACCTCGTTATTAATAAGAATGACTATTCGGCTTGATAAATGCATTGGTGGCTCTATCAGTAGTTCGCAGGTTGGTTTTATACGAGGTAGATATGGATATGACCATATTAGAACACTAATAGACATAATGGGACTACCGAAAGAAAAGATCCAGAATACATTATTAATTTTTATGGATGCAGAAAAGGCCTTCGATAGGGTCAACTGGGCTTTTCTGTACTACACGCTTAGAAAAATTGGCTTTGGGGACACTTTTATAAGAGTTATTCAAACATTGAACTCATCAATCAGTGCAAAGTTCTGGGTGAACTGTGTTCTGTCTTCTCCATTTCTCCTATCTAGAGGTACCAGGCAAGGATGCCCATTGTCACCGCTCATTGCATACATAAAACAGGAGCAGAGTCTCCTTGGACTCAAATTTGGATGGATAGCGAAGTTAAAATCTTGTGTTACGCAGATGACATGACTATTATCTTAACAAACCCAACAGTAGGATGTGAGAAACTTAAATGTATGTTTAGGGAAGTGGGACTGTTATCCGGCCACAAGATAAATTGGGAAAAAACTGTGGTTTTTCCTCTAGATGTTGGACAACCCAGGAATGTTATGGGTTCCTGGAATTGTCAATGGGAGGTGGGTGCAATGAAGTATTTGGGTGTTTACATGGTCTGGGACTTGAAAAGGATGGCAGAATACAATGTTTCAAACATATTAGAGAAAATCAGAAGAGATATTTTAAAATGGGGTCACTTGAAGCTAGGGCTATGGGCAGAAGTTAATGCCATAAAAATTGTACTTCTACCAAAAGTGCTCTACATTATACAGTCTATCCCCCTGAAGTTCACAAAAAAGATCATCCTTCATATCGATGAGGCTTTTCAGGGGTTTCTCTGGGATGGAGGGTAACAGACCTAAGATTCCCAAATATATTTTAACACGTTCTGTGAAGGAAGGGGGATTTGGGTACCCCAACTTAATGAATTACTGCACTGGGTTTGTTCTTAAAAAATCTAAGTTTTATCTTTCTGAAGTTAATAATTATGTCCCCAACTGGCATGTCATTGAAAATGCACAGTTATTGCCTAATGCTCTGGGTTATATGTACTTAATGTCCAAGATACCAAATTCTACAGTAAGGCTACCTACTATGTGTTGAACTATGGAGGCGTTGCAACATTTTATGATAAGGCGAGGGGGAAACATCTGGATACATTACGACACATCCTTGTGGCATAACATAGGGCTGAAAATAGCAAATAAAACTTTGTTGGCAGAGTTGGATCAAAAAGGGCATACTTAAAATACGTGATGTATGGGAGGATGATCACATGATTCCCTTTGATCGCCTTAGAGAATCCTTTGGGATTGGGGGTAGGGAACGTGGATGTTATAGGGATTTAAATACCCTTTTGATAGAAAGGAAGGGAATGTTGGGTGACACCATGAGCGAGCGACCCTCGGTATGTGAGATCATTCGCTCTCTCCCGTGTGCAGTGTCTCCATACATTAAACTAATGCTGATGGAAAGCTCACAAGTGGAGGCATGGGAAAAACTTTGTTAGGCTTGGATGGAGGATCTTTGCATGGATATTCCTAGGGAGGAATGGGAGTATCTGCTTCGTATAGGGGTGCAGACAAAAATTGATCTGGGGCTCAGGTATGTTAGGCAAAGGATTCTTTGTAGACTGTATTGGACACCTTCAAGTATGGGCAGGTTAGGACTTTTGGATGCTGATACCGGTTGCGGTTGTGATGGGGGCACCTTAATGCATATGCTATGGACATGCTTTTGGAATGAAGTTCTACATAGATATTAGACATCGTGCTGGGAGAGTCTCTCCCGCGCACTTTCTACTCGACGATTTTGTTATCAAACAGAGAAAGAGGGGATAAGGCCAGAAGTAGAACAGACTGGATTGATAAGATTTTAGTAATGGCGGCAAAGCAAATACTAAAAGTTTGGAAATCGAGGAAAAAGCCAAATGTAGATGAATGGCTGTTAGAACCTTATCAAACTATGAGAAAGTTATGTTGTTAAAACAAGAGAAAGAGGAGCATTATTCTCGAATTTGGGGATCTTTCAAGGAATTGCACAGTTGAAAGTCATTAACCAAGTGTATTTTCTGTATATAGTAGTTAGGGGGTCATTGTAATTATTATATGGTGTCTGTTGTGCCTATCAATGTTGTGTTGTCTGTCATAAGTCAAAGGCCCAAAATGTGGTTGTGAAATAGCGGTTTGTAGTTAAGTTTTTAATTTTATATATTTATGAACGGTATTTCATGTTTATTAGCGGACTTATGTATTTTGCAATCTGGGTGAAAATCCATGATGTTATGGATATGTGTAGTTTCTGTTCCTTGTATGTTCATTCTAAAATAATAAATAAAACTATTTTAAAAAAAAGCTAGAATCTGCGCTGTATATTATACAAGCAAAAGCTTCAACCTAAGGCCTCTTTCAGTTTCAGTACAAAGACAGAATCAACAATGCTAGGTATTCCTCTAATTCAACTTCAAGAAATGCAGAATCAAAAATGGCCGGCCCATCTCTTTGCAAACTAGAAAGTTATTACTGAATCACATTGCAGAACTTCTGTGCTTCAAAACGTTTTTAACGTGGCATTTCTAATATTTGGGCTGAAGTATTATCGTAAATCTTTATTTCTAAGGTAAAAGAGCTCCATAAATTAAATATAACAACATACCAGGTACAAGCAATTTATCACATTGTAAATTTAAGAAATAACAACACATTAAAATAGTTGTACTGCATCAAAATTGTCCAGGGCATTTTCATCATAAAAATGCAAAACAAGTGCTATGTTGTGTGGTATTGAATACCAATAATTGTTGGCATTCTCAACTCTTCTGATTTTAGATTCTCTCAAAATTGGAACCAAATGTTTATTCATCTGGGTCCTTGGAAGCAGGCAAAAGAATAAAACGGGCCTGAGGTCGCCAATGGTGGAATGATTGGAATGATAACCGATACAAAATGGAGTTTACAGATTTCTATTTACAAAGAACTGACGCAAGTGGCAAGCAGTTAGCCATCATGTAAAACAGTGTATCTGTGATTTTTCAACCCAGCTTACATAATTATTGGCAAGGTGTACATGCTACGTACACACATTTTCAACCAAGCATTTTCCTTTCTCCGTCTCATGCTGTAGGCCAGATTTAGATGCAAAATAACTAGCACATAGTGAACTTATGTTCCTTTTAGATGCTTTCAATGGGTCTGTAAAAACATCTGACGGGCCAAGTTTGTCAGTCTTCTGCAAGTACGTGCAACTATGCACTCGAGAAACATACATCCGAGCTCATCATGTCCCAGATTGTATAATGAGTGAGGTGAGTATTAGGATTGTTACATTCGTACCCAGAATAGAAGAGATTTTATGCTGACTAGGTCACTTGTATACTCCAGGCCTGCATCCAAGTGCAGGTAATAAGATGGAGCACCTCTCATTGCTCAAAAATTATTTGCATAAGAAGTTTTATTTTTATTTTACTTGGATTGCAGGAGCATAACCCAGACCTCAGCACCATAGAAACTAATGCCTACCTCCTTTGCTCGAAAGATAGACCGAATGAAACGTGAGGCCATGCAGTCCCCTTCCAGACTTGAAGATGGCATCATTTCTTATTTGCATTTATAATAAAGTATTACAACATAAACCGCTGCCCCAGCTGGATATCCCGTTTTAAATCTTTACATGGTACAAATCATACAATGCACAAACTCAGCAAATATGGAGAACTTGCAGACATTGGGGTTGGGATCGGTGATGTAGATTAAAGTCCGATTGCAAAAACTCAAGCACCTCTGCCCAGTCCTTGGGAAAACTTGGATTGTTCACCTTGAATCACATAGGTAGTCCATACTAATGCCACAAAGTTCCAGATTGTATAAAACCATTTGGTTACCACCTGAGGATCCTTAGACTTCAATTTTTGTGCAATTCCCAATAACGCTGCCAACTGCAGCACCAGAAACGTTGTACATCTTTGCTTTGAGTTACAGTGCATATTGGAGTCAAAGATCAACAATAAGTTTGATTTCATAGAGCTTGGTTTTGATACCCCAAACAGTAGTTGCATACATGTGTCAATCTCTGCCTAGTAGCTCGCAAACACTGGACATCGCCACCAAACATGCCCGCAGTCCCCAATCGCCCCGCATTGTCTCCAGTATTGATCCGACAGGGAGGATTTTAGCTTATGCAAGCGAGCAGGTGTGTAGTGCCACTGATTCAATTTATACCAGAATTCTCGCAGTTGAATGGAACGAGTGTATTTGGGAATATCCTTCCACAGTGCTTCCCATTCCTTATCTGTAATGGGTGCCCCAAAGTATGCTGCCATCTAGACTTGTAATGCCATAAGAGAGTAGACGACGACCCATTTAAGATTTTATAGATGTTGGATATTAAAGCCTTTTTACCTGTTAGCAGTGACACATTTTTCAAAAGGAGTGAGCTCTCTAATAGCCGCCTGTTTGAAGGGGGGCCATTATCCAATGACATTATTAATAATACTGGAAATGCTCCCTGTCATCTAAGCCAAAATCCAGCTTACACTGTGTAAAGGTTTTAAAGTCCCTGCCAGAAAATAGATGGCAAATGTTCCTGCATTCTGCTTGCTTCCATTTAAGAAAAGCCAGAGGGTCACACCCAGGAAGGAATTTGGGGTTAAAAAAAATATCAGAGTGAATAGTGAGGGGAATGTCGTTAAACCATTCAGTCTTGCCGCCTCGCCCCATATCTCCTCAACTAGATGTGTAATCTTACTCCTATGAATATTGGGGGAGCAATATTTTATTGCGTGCCACAGCACTTCCCCTAAATTTGGACCTCCCAATTCCCCATTCCATCTGTAGCCAACATTTCTCTTCATCCAATCCCCACCAATCTTTAATTATACGGAGCTGTGCTGCCTGATAGAATTCATAAAGATCGGGAAGACCCAACCCTCCTCTCACAGTGGGAGCAGTCAGGACCTTGTTTGCCACACTGGGGGATTTATTATTCAAAATATACTCAAATATTTCTACGTACTATTTTAAAAAATGCCTTGGGGATTCGAATTGGGAGTGCCTGGAAAAAGGTATAAAAGTTTCAGGAGAATAGTCCTTTTTATTACATTCATCCGTCCAAGCCAGGATATTGATAACAGGCTCCATTGTCCGAGTTGATTCCTGATCGTTTTCAATAAAGGGGGAAAATTAGCTTCTTATAATCCTTCCAGAGCCGGAGTTACTGTTACTCCCAGAAGCTTAATCTGACCGTGAGGCCAACCAAATTTAGTCTGAGTATGCAAAAAAGTCACTGTAGTAGCGGGCATTGATATATTTAGTATTTCTTATTTTAATCAAATTAATTTTCAGACCTGCTACCGAGCCATATTGCTCCTTTTCTCGCTCTATCCCAGGCAATGATATAACCGGTTTTGAAATTACTAACACCATGTCATCAGCACATGCCATGATTTTATACATTCCTCCAAATTGTATACCATGAATATCAGGTGTTTGGGGAATTTATGACAAAAAGGGCGCCAATCCTATAGCATACAACAATGGTAACAGTGTTTCGTTCCACACTGAAGGGTGATTGAGGGGAAAGTTCTCCATTAACTAGTAATCGTGCCACTGGAGAGTTGTAATTGACTTTAGTTCTAGTCATAAATTGGGGTCCAAACCCCATCTTGGCCATAACCTGGAATAGGAATGACCACTCAACGCGGTCGAAAGTCTTTTCGGCATCCAGTGATAAGAGAATCGCAGGTATCTGTTTATTTACCACTTTTTCCAGCACATGACATAAACGCTGTATGTTGTCATGTCTGTTTAATAAAACCAGAATGGTCCGGCTGTATGATAGATTGAAGCAAAGCCTCCATCCTATTAACAAGGATTTTTGAGTGCATCAAGATTAATAAGAGCGATTGGCCGGAAGGAGCCGCACTTACCTGGATCCTTACCCAGTTTTGGAATAAGTATTATCTTTGCTTCTTCCATTGAAGAGGAGATACAACCTGAATTAATAAATGAATTATAAAGATAGACCAACCTTGGGGCAATACCTTGCAGAAAATCTTATAAAATGGGGCAGAGAAGCCGTCGGATCCAGGAGATTTGTTTAAGCGAAGCGACTTAATAACATTGATTACCTCTTCAATAGTAATATCTTTTTCCAAAGTATCCCGGTCTATCCGCGACGTCCGTGGAAGGTGAACTGTCTGCAGATATAGTAGCTGGAATTGTTTGTCTGGATTCTCAGTTTGATATAACTGTGAATACAGGGACTGGAATTGTGACATAATTTGAGGAGTTTCTGTAACGGTACCACCATCTGGCATTTTTATCGAATGGACAATTTGTGAAGCAACCTTCTGGCTTAGTTGTCTCGCCAGCAAAGTTTTTGCCCTGTTGGCTCTAACATAATAAGATTGGCACATGTACATCAGAGATGTCTCTGCCTTTTTTGGGAAAAACAGATCAAGTCTAGCTTTTGCTATTCTATATGCTTTTAAAGTAGCCGAATCAGTACAGGTTTCTATTCTGCTAATTACGTGTTGTAATTCAGCTTCCAATATTAATTCTAATGTTGTTTTTTTGTCGCCATTTATGTGCCACCTCTGCTATTAAGGTACTGTGGATTGAGGCCTTAAACGCATCACATACCATATTAATAGAGATCTCAGGTGTCTCGTTTTGATCAAACAATTCATCAATTTTAGCCTCTATTTTCCCTTTTACCACCGTGTCCTGAAGTACTGCAGATGGAGAACGCCACGTCCAAACCCTTTGAACCATCCCTCCTATATTTATCTGTAAAGTCAATGGGGCAGGATCAGATAGCTCAATAGGATGACAAACCATAGAGGTAACTCCACCCAAAAAATGCTTTAGAGACCCAAGCGATATCGATCCGGGACAACAAGCAATGTACATGCGAGTAATAGGTATAACCTTTAAATTCCCCCATTAGAGCCGGCCACACATCTACCAAGGCCAGATTAACTTTTTTGGGGCCAACCTTCAAGATAGCAAAAATAGATTGACCCTCCTTATGAAGGTATGTTTTCAACACTTTACAGCAAGGACCAGGCCTCAACGCTAAAAGAACACCTGCCACTTTATTCTTAGCGTTGGCCTGTAGCACCGGCGGGTATAGATGAAGCTGCAGTTTATGCTGTCCACGAGACATATATATGCGTCTTTTGGAGCATAACCAAATCCGGTTGGTTATACCCCAAGAATGCGTCCAGTTTCCTACGCCGGTGGGTTCAAGCCTCTAATATTTAATGTTAAACATCTAAACTGTCCCATTTAAAGTGTTGGGCTATTAATGTTAGATAATGTACGGGTTCCAACCCATTTGCATACCTTGTCCAACAGTACCATGCCACGCAAGCTCCCTCCCATCCTGCTGTAACCCCACCAGTTACACCCTCCCTAACCCCAACTTGTCGATAACAAACCCCACCCATAGTCTCCTGGTGTGAGCCACAGTTCCTAACACACACTGGGGCAACCAGCCCCAGCCATGAACCCACAACTGCCCCAGGACAACGTGTGGGGCATCCAAGTACCCCCATCTGTTACCTTAACAGATTCCAGCAAGGTCCACGTCATCTCCTCCTTCATATTCACTGAAGATTTAAAGCAGCTTCTGATCCATTGATGGTTTGCACGATTACCAATGTTCATGCCTTAATCAGTTGCTTTGGGAGTTGGGCTTCTAAGATGAGCCTTCCAATCCTCCTTTCGCAGTTGCCAGATCATATCATATCATATAACCCTGCTTTGTTACTCCAAGGTCCAACATTTTCCTCAGCTCTTCCCAGACATGCATTTTCCTTGATTCAGGGCGTCGATGGGGACACGACCCAGAGCCACTCCTTTGACTTGTGCCAGTCTTGTGGGGAACACATCAGTATAATGGTTCCATAGTTGGGCTAACTCCTGGTGAGCTATGATGGTGAGTCCTGTTGGTTAGCTCTACTTCATGTATCTCTAAGGGAATAGGCGTTTCTCGAGTATTATTCAGCTGGGATTACATTTATTTATGTGATCTAGTTGGCTGGGTTTTCGGCGGTCTGCTTGTAGATCCATGTATGCGAGGTTGAAAAAGACCTCTGTGGCTACTGTGACGAATCCCAGGGTATCGTCGCTGCTTCCATGGGTGTGCCCCTTTCCATGAGGCCAGGGAGGTGAGGCTGCTACCTAGTAGTCACCCTGCGGGTGGTACTCAGTGGGAGGATCTCAGGGGGAGGGAAATCTTCCATAGGACTAGTGACCATCACCTTGGGAGAATGCGTTATTCCCCTCCCTCATCTTCGACCCCTCCTTCCTTTAACCTCCCTCAATACCACGTGGGCCCCACACCTCCATCTTCGTAGTATTGAGGAAACCAAGTCCCAGGAAAATACTGAGATGAAGAAGAGTGCCACTGAACTTTGTGTGTATCATCAGTTCAGTACTGCGTCAAGGAGGAAGGATGGAGCAATGAAGAATACATATGAGAACAATCACACGCAGTTGCTGGAGTCTGCCTATTGGTTACCCGGAGTACTAATTAGGAGAAGGATAATGTCATTTGTCAAGCCAGCCCTGAGGAACTGAGAGCGAAGTTTAAATGCTGCAGACAGAGATGCACCTAAATCAGCTGTTTGTGGACGTGGTGGGGAGATGCCATTATCTCTAGAGGTGCTGCCAAGATCTGGCAGGCCACGAGAAAGTAAAGAGAACTTAAGCACATGGAATTAATACTTGGGACGCCTCCTGGAGGGAAGCCATAGATCCCAACTTGCTGGAGCAGGGACACGAACCACAGCAGCAGCAGGAGAAGGAGAAGGAGAAGCAGAAGCTCGCCTAGAGTCAGAGAAGCCCGAAGTAGACTCAACGCAGCAAGAGCTTGAAAGTAAGGTATGGGTGCTGCCTGGGTCCATGAGAAGGGCTGGGAACCGAGCAAGGGGAGCCTAAAAGAGGGTTGGGACCCAATACAAGTTAAAGCAGATGACAAAATAAGAGTCAAGGACCCCAGCCTAAATATAAATTCAGACCTATGCCGCATCAGTAGAAACTTGGCAGGAGAGTACACCAAGTGTCCTGGAACACAATACCAAGGGGTCTGGTACCCAAGTGAACCACAGAACAAAGCCAAAGTAAATGGGTCAGGGACCCTGAGAAAACCAAGCGGAGAGAGATTGAAAACAAACTACAAACAATCATACATGGAACAGTACCTGGCAGGAGAGTACGCCAGGTCTGTTCAGTTGGACAGTGAGCGAAGTTGGGGTAAAGAGCGCAGAGCGCAACACACCAGGGACTGGTATCCATATGAGGTTGGACAAGGTCCTGTGAGGAGCCAGGAATGAGACACGGACACAGAGGACTGATGGTTTTAGCCATAAACCTTTATTGAAACAAAAAGGGGTTGGAAAATACCTCACTCTCCCTATTCTAGGAGGTATTAAGGGTTTGTCCAATGCCAAGATGTCCAAATCAAAAATGTCCTGTGTCCAAAATACTATACTCGCCCTCACACTCAAAATATTAACTCGAAGGTGAAGGGGGAAATGTCTTTGGCCTTTAAGTGTACAAATGTTCAAAAAGGAAAGGCGTAACATCAACACAAAGGTTCCAAATGGATAAGGTTCACGCTTCCAAAGGAAGGCTCCCTTCCCCTGGATTTCTGTTCACTGCACTTTAAGCTTTTAAGGGTATGAGTTTTCCTTAGGATTCGTTTGGTCAGCAAAACAACTTGTATGCAAAACAACTTGGCTGTCTTCATTTTGGTAGGATACCTGGTGTACTCTCCTCCCTCTTTAATATAATTTCAGCACAGTCTTTGGCTGTACCTGATGTATCATTATTAGGACTCTTTCATGTGATTTACTTTGCAGACTGTCCAAATTGACTTTGCCTGGCATACTCTCCGGCCAGGGCTTTCTCATATTTCGTTCAATACACTTGCAAACTTGTCTGTCTAGTATGCTCTCCTGCCAGGACTTTCTCATGTTTCACTAGGCACACTTGCAAACTTGACAACATTTTGTAGTCATTCTGTTATGTCTCTTTAGGAAACATTGAGTCTCCTATTCTTTCTCATATGCTTAATTTATTCTGATTTTCCTTCGGTAGAGCTGCCGGAGTGCCCTGTTGTCCCGTCTTCCGTTGGGTGGACTCACTGGCCCTGAGCGGCGTGTGTCGGTTCACCCGCGGTAAGCATGCAGTGGCTCCTAGGCATCCCGTTCGTTCTTTGTGGGTTTGCCGCCTCTGCTTTGTGGTTTGAGACCCTCGCAGCTCCCGGCCTCTCTTTTAGAGAGGCATGGAGTTTGCTTTTTGGTAGGCTCGGAAGTCTTCCCTTCCTCTCATGGCGTCCTTGCAGCGGACCGGCTCCTGCAGTCTCACTCTCCTTGGCCTTCTCGTTGACACATTTGGCCGGCCCCACTGACTTCTAAACAGCACAGTTGTCCCTCGGTCGGTTTTCGAGAGGATGAGATGCACCCAGCCAGCATCTTTCTCCTGTCTGCTGGTGCCACAGTTTAAATGTCCCAGCATCAAGTATGCTCTTGCAACCACTGGAGTGTAGCTTTGTGCTTCTGGCCTCTATTGATCGTCAATACTCCGCTCAGCTTCCTTGTCACAGTACTTTTACATCCAGGGAAAGAGAAGTCTGTTTTTAATTACTTGTATACAAATTATGGGAGGGTATTCTTAGTAGCTTTCATGGGGGAGTGAACGGAGTCGTAGCAAAATGCCGTTACGGTATGGGAATTGGGGAATGGAGAGGGTATCCTAAAAGGAAAATGGAGATACCATGTCTTGTCCGATGTTGTCACTCACTTGAGGGATGCCTCCCCAAATGTGATCCTCCCTCATATAGTCGCCTCCAGGGTCAGAAACTGGTAGCAGCTGCCGTCCCCATGGCACATGGGGAGAAGTCACCGCTAGGAAAGGAGTGATGACGGCGTCGGATCAATCAGTCCACAAAAGCCAGGCACAAGAGTCTGGGATCCATAGAAGACAGAGGGTCAAGAGGCTGAGGCCCAGAATAAGTCTGGGATTGACCGAGAGTATATAAAGGGGGTCTGGGACCCACACAGAAGAAAGAGAAGAGTTGTTAAAATCAGGAAGAACCTGAAACAAGCCAGAGGAGTCTGGGGCCCATGTGAAAGAGTGGTTTTGTAACTCCTAGTACCATTGGCATGAATAATAATTAATTAAGCTATAACATACATGTCATGACTGCTTTGTATATCTGTTTTTCTGTATTCTGTAATTTATATGTTGAAGTGCAAATGTACCTGCTGAAGTACTCTCCTGTAACCAACCTCTTAAGCTTTACCGCCTAGATCCTCTGCGCTATGTGCGCTTTATAAATGTCAAAATAAATAAATAAATTAGGAGAGACATTTGTTGGAAATCTGAGTTTGATAAGTCTGACAGAATAGTGCACCAGACTTGGTGTTGCAGTTTTGAGAAAAAAACAGGGGAAGAGACCCATTGCACCCCTGACATAAAGACAGTATATTTTATTAAGAAACGCTCTATACTTGAAGGTGAACCAGACTTGACACTATGTTTGGGAATTGATACTTGTGAACTGTGTTTAAGGAATCACTCGTGCTTTTGCACCACAAGCTGAACTTTAAAGGCCTGTATCGAGAGCCAGAGGAGCCTCCTTCTGCATCAAGAAGATGCAGTTTTTCTTAGTTTAGTGTAAGGGACAGAAATAGGTCTGGACACAGGACAGTGACCTTAATATTTAACGAAACATCCCGACAGTCCTTAGTGTTTTAGTTGAGGCAGGGCGACCCCTGATAGAAATAGGGCAAGATGGGTTTTTCCTTTTCTTTATTCCATAATAAACATCTTTAATTAGAAACATGCCACCACTGTGTCAGTCATACTTCTGCACTCTTACACTACATACAGCCCGTGCCAACAAGCAAGTAGTCTATTCTTGATAGCAATACCATGACCTTGTTGCCAATCCGAAAAGTAGGGCGTTTGGCCCCTCTGTTTTAGGCCTTCTCTTGGCCAACTTGGGCTTCCTGTAGAATGCACTTGCAACAGCTCCCTTACTTTCCATATATTGTGTTCTGAGATATGGAGTGGTCACTAGTCTAGCAGCTATTGGGTTCTTACCACATGATGTCCAGAATGTCCATGGGGTTACTTCGTAGCCCAGTTCGAAAGGTGAAAACCAGGTGGAGTATTGGGGTTATCCGAATAGCAAAAAGGGACCAGGGGATTAGGCTGTCCAATTCCATCCATCTTCAGCAACGACGCCTCCTGTATACACTTCCAGGTTTTTTATAATGAACAAACCCGTTGGTCTGAGGGTAGTAAATAGACGTGCAGAGAGTTTTGATTTTCCTAAGCCTTGAGCAGGGAATTGTCACTTCCTGGTTGACATATCGCAACCTTCGCCTGTGCTGTAACACTCGTGGGGACCCAGACTATTCTGGTGAGGGGTACGGTTTTCATTCTTATAGAGGCTGAGTCTGACCCCTGTGTTGAGGACATAGCATCCCACTTCTCTGACACAACATGTGACGCGTCATAACAAATAACCACTCTGACACAGTCTGTCAGTCCAAGGGTGTTTACTCAGTATCTTAAAGAATGAGTGTGCTTTCGCCAGATTTTATGGCAAACCAGTGTTTTGGGGCTGTTTGGTGCTAGGTCTCTCTCTCTCTCTCTCTCTCTCTCTCTCTCTCTCTTTCTCTCTCTGTCTCTGTCTCTGTCTCTGTCTCTGTCTCTCTTTCTCTGTCTCTGTCTCTGTCTCTCCCGCTCTGTGTCTCTCGCTCTGTGTCTCTCGCTCTGTGTCTCTCGCTCTGTGTCTGTCGCTCTGTGTCTGTCGCTCTCTCTCTCGCTCTGTGTCTGTCGCTCTCTCTCGTTCTGTGTCTCTCGCTCTGTGTCTGTCGCTCTCTCTCTCTCGTTCTGTCTCTAATACACTGGGGGTTTCCTTAAATGATGGTTCCCAGACTCCCTCAGGGCCTTCAATCTGGCGCTCTCCTTGCCCTGCTGAGTATTTTAGGGAGTACTGGAATGGTGCCTTCTTTCATTTGATGTCACTTTCTCAGTTTGCACACAGTCTCACCTGACCCTCTCCTATGCAGGGTCCCAAGATTCCACACTTCTATCCCTCTGATCCTTCACTGGCTTCCTACCTGCACACTTTGATGTTACTTCTCTTCCTGCTTCTCACTTCCTCCGCTCACTACTACCTCCTGATACCTTACTACTGTCTGATGTTTCCTTTCTTCCTCCTTCCTGCTGCTCCTCCTCCTTGTCACCAATATCACCTCTTTTCTTCTCCTACTCCACTACTTCCTCTCACTACTACTACTCCCACTCTACTGCTACTACCACTTCAACTCCCTCTACTACTACACCATTCCCACTACAACTAGCACCACCTCCACCTACTACCACCTTCTCGCTCTACTCATCTACCACCTACTGCACGCACGCCTCACTCACACGCACAAACACTCCACAGACCCCTCTCTCCAGTAACGTCCCCACTCTACCACACTCCTTTTCTGATCTCTCGGACGTCCTCCTCCACCTCCTGTTCTCACCAAACTACAATGCACACTAAACTTCACCAAGCCTTACTTTTAAATATCCCACCCCCACCAAGATTTGCTAATTTATCCTAGCCTTATCTGACTGAAGGGGTATGACAGGGAGGGAGTTGGGGAAGGTTTTTAAAGGGCTTTTAAGCTCTTCCCCTTTTGAGTAACTTTGCTTGCCATGTTCAAGTTGGGCAAATTAAATGGGGTTTGGGAGTTATCACCATCTGTTTATGGCATCCACAGAGGCCTTTTCCATATTAAATTTACCTGGTTGGGTTAATGGCTTTCCTTCTATGCATGGGCTCTTGCTAGTCCCCAGCACCCTAGCTATTGAAGTCACCTGAGGGTGTAGGTTGTGTCTGTGGGCCATCTCCAAAGGATCTTTACTGATTTAGAAACTAAGGGTTTACAGTATTGAAATGTATTTGTGTGTTACTTTTATATTGCTCCTTCTGAAGAAGGCTTATTCTAACTGACTGATAAATAAATTAATAATTGTTTATTCAAGAAACCTTATGTGTAAGTGTTTATTTGAATAATTGCCACTGTGAATCTGTGTATCTCCCCTACGGCTCACATTGACCCCTCTTGAGATCAGCCTGGCTGCTCAACACGCTACCAAAACTGTGTAGTACAAGCTTATGCCAAAGGTTGGGTTTCCTATACCTGTAGTCAGTTGTTGTAGTGCACCCAAAGGGTACTGCATACAAACTTTGCCTAACAGACACCCCACCCCTTTCCTCGGATTTCAGCCCCTTCACATATGAGACGATTGCCTGAAATCACTGAAACACCAATGTGGTTGTAGAAGGACTGGACAAATCTCATTTTAAGCATCTTAATGCGAGGACCAAAACTCGAAAACCACGTTGAAAGGCTCTAGGATGCACTGTTTGAGATATTTGCACTGCAACGCACTGCACCATGCCAAGGTGAGGCGGCGGGTGGGGGAGAGCTCACAGAAGGTCCGAGTATGCTGCAGCACGCCAACTCTCATCTCTCTTCCACGTCTGCTCTGGGGTATGTCAGCCAGCCACACCCATTCTCAGTGCAGTTTACTTCAGAGTGCAAAGCGCACATTAATCGACTCGGAACAGCGACCTACAGGATCATTGATTTTCAACAATTAATGAGTGTTTTCATGTCTGTCTTCATAACCCGTACAGGTTCTTTTTGCTAGTTGTATAACTATGATTTTGAATAACGTATTTCCAAAACAAAAGGTTACACAAGTTGGCAATTGCAAGTCTGCTATCCCAAATATTTTTACTGGTGTCTTGTTTCCTGCTTTTGCTTAACTTTTTAAAACTTTTTTTATTGGGCATTGTAAGGTGCTTCTACATCAAGAAATTGTGTTTCAAAACACCCACAGGGCAAAGGGAAGGGAATAAGGGAGCATCAAGACAATGGAATGTGATAACAGCGATGAGCAAAATACAAATACAACAGCGGTCCTACTAGGCCTTGTGAACGTTTGGATTGTGCAAGTGCAGAGAGAGAGAGAGAAGGGACGGGAAAAGGGGTGAGTGCTACAGGTTCCATAGAGGGGTGAATTGCCAGGGAACCAATCGCAAAGGCAACAGGTAATTGCAGAGAGCCAGTTGCAAAGGCAGCAGGGAGTACCAGGCAGTGCCCACTAGATGTAAGAGGGGTCACCAGCCCATACAATAAGTACAGGCATATCAGACAACAGGCCAAGTGGTGCCCAAGTGCAGTGGGAGGGTGAATGCTGCTGGCGATCTGACAGAAGGCCAGGAACCAGAAGGACACAGGCCACCAATCGCAGCGACTGTGGGGTTTAGCATGAGAGGGAAGGAGGAGAAGAGGAAGGTCTTGAGGTGCTTGCAGAAATTGAGGAGATCTGGCTGAAGACAGAGAGAAAGGGGGAGGCTGTTCCAGAGGAGGGAGCCAGCAGAGGAAGAGGCACGGCCGTCCGTTCTCTGCTTAGAAAAAACACTTGACAAGCAGAGAGTTGGAGCCAGAGGTTTGGAGGGGTCTGGAAGGAAAGTTATTTGGTGAGAGCAAGTTGCAGGTAGCGTAGACCCCAGACAGGCATATGGATGATGCAGAGGGATTTAAATTTGATCCTTGCAGCAACCGGGAGCCAGTGGAGAGATTTTAGGGCTGGAGAGATACGGTCCCTTGCCTTGGGGCCAAGGATAAGTCATGCAGCCCTATTCTGGATTAGCTGCAGGGGGCTTAGAGAAGAAGGTAGATTGAGGAAGAGGCTGTTAAAATAGTCCAGCCTGGAGAGTATCAGAGCTATAACTTTCATACTATTCTCTGTAAATTGACATATGGTCTGCATTACTCTTCATACAAAAATGTTTTTCTTTTTATCCAGGGAGCCATTCTCACAGGTCCACCTGGTACCGGAAAGACCTTACTAGCCAAGGCAACAGCTGGAGAGGCCAATGTTCCATTCATCACTGTGAATGGGTCGGAGTTCTTAGAAATGTTTGTTGGTGTTGGACCTGCTAGGGTGAGTCCGAAAATGTGCATGCCACAATTTAGAGGTTGGTTTTTCATAAAATTCTTTAGAACTGAAAAATAGTCATGTGTTGGGGATTGTGGGACTTTGGGTAAATGAGGTTTGAGAGTTTTGGGAATTTCATTATAGGGTGCATCTCTTAATGATGTACTGATTGTTTGGTGAAATATTTGAATACTTTTTGTTCATACTGCTAAATTTCTTCTTTTGTACTGCCTCCATTTCATTTAGCTCAGCCAATTACCTCTTGGTTGTAATGATGGAGGCCTTTCAATAATGGTTACTACTTTGTACAGTAGTGTGTTTCTTTTTTAGTTGTATCACCCCTCATTGAAGGCTCTCTAACTGCTGGTTTATTAGTTCTGAAATGCTCATTACATTTGTATTGTTATGAATGCCCCATCTCATGAGCTTTCTGTATTTGTATGATCTTTGTTTTCATGTAATTGTATTCCTTTTGAGAACAGTGCAGCACTTCCATGATATTGATTTTTGATGGATATGGACAGTGTACACAGTGGCTGCTTTTAGACCATGAGACAGGCCTTACTCTGGCACGAAAATGAAAGATTTTCCCAGGAAAGTGAAAGTAGCTAGAGTGACTGCTACTTATTCAGACCATTTTATCCTTTTAGGGGGAGCATTGTTGGGAAATGTTCCCCAAGACCCGGTGATTGATCTAAGTAAACTACTGATGTAATACTTAGGAAGCATGGGGTCGTTTTTGGTGCTTGGACAATTCAGGCTGATGTCTCAGTATATTGTTATGCGGGAAGCGGGGTAAATAAGAATACATGGTTTATAATTAGACTCATTGTACATGAAAGGGATAACCTATTAGATTTGTGTAGCCCACCAGAATTGTATGCATGTTCTTATCCAAGGGTGCAGGTAAGTCTGTCAGGGTCCTTAGCCCTGTACTATTCATGTTTCACTAGTGACTGCAGTACTATGTTACTTGTAATATTTGGGATGTACATGCACTCGTCTAGCATCCCCTCATAACTCCCTAAGATACAGTACATTCTTCTCCAAACAATACAAACTCACAAATGTACTCCACAGGATTGAAAGTACAGATGGGGCAAGTCTGTCATCCTAGTTTACCATTTCTTTATATAGGTAACGTGAAAACCTTTGTCTATGGGATGCCTCTTGGTCTGCTCCCCTTAAAGTCAATAGTGCAATCATGACACAAATGCTTGTACTGCAATCAAGTCATCTGCGTAAAAAGATTCTTTGCTGAATTATATTAGCACATGGAGATCATTATTAGCCTCCTCTCAGCCAATCAGAATGTTCAGAGAGCAGTCAATCACTACTGGTACCGAATGCATTCTGAATTTGAAACCAGACTGGGGAAACAAAGTAATTTCCAGATGGCATTTAATGAGACCCTTCCTCTTTAGGAGGACCTGTTTTTTCACTGAAACAACATATTTAACATACCAAAGAGAAAGCTAAAGCATGGGACAATACTTTCAATTTCTTATTGAGAAACCGTTTACTTCTACACAATACCTAATGCATTGTTCCTGTTAAACCATCTCAAGTTTAACCACGTTTGTAATTGAAATGCTTAACTTATGAAGATATCCCTGTTATTTCTTTTATTAAGACCTATGGTTTATTACAAACCGTTCTCTCTAAAAGCCACATAGAAAACAAAGTATTTAGCATCATCAACAATATAAAATTCCCTAAATTGCGTACATCTAATGAAATTAATTTCTTTAAAACCAATCTTAACTTTTTATTTCCAACAAGGTTGCTCCATTACTTTGTATCTTCTTGTTGAAAAACCTCATTTAAAAACGTTATCAATCTAAAAATGTATATAAATGTTTCTCCCAATAAAAATATTGACCACCACTCTTGAACCGTATAGGTTTTCTTATCAACAAAGCTTCCCAAATGTCTAGTTCTTAAAATAGTCAAGCCCATACATAATACAATGTTTCAGCTGTCCCAACAATGCCACAAAATCGTGTTGCCATAGCTTTTTCTTGACCAGGCCTGGATTCGTCTCTTAACGTTTCCTAATTGATGCCCAGATAATTAAGAATGCCCAAAATCTTGTTTTCCATTGCTTTAGAAATGTAAAATCCTCCCCCATGATGTTGCCAAGCAATATCTGATACAGGAGAGGTGTTTTCAGTATGACACATTTCCTATATAAAGAGAGTTTTCCACACTGTTAATGCATATGACGAGATCAACGCCAATTCATACCTGATATCTGATGTGGGAACTCTTCTCAGTAGGCGAGGTACGCGCCTCCAGAATGTACCCTCAAACGATGGCCACAGTTTCCATGAGGCGGACAGAAAGGACTATGCACCATAAATTGGGATCGGGATAACTTTTGCTTTATAAAATGTACAGATGGAACATTTTCCGTATTTGTTTTGTACCAACAGACCCTGGGATGTCAAGGTCTTGATTTTCGCTTCTACATCAAGAAATTGTGTTTCGAAACACCCACAGGGCAAAGGGAAGGGAATAAGAGAGCATCAAGACAATGGAATGTGATAACGGCGATGAGCAAAATACAAATACAACAGCGGTCCTACTAGGCCTTGTGAACGTTTGGATTGTGCAAGTGCAGAGAGAGAAGGGACAGGAAAAGGGGTGAGTGCTAGAGGTTCCATAGAGGGGTCAATTGCCAGGGAGCCTCAATTGTCAGGGATCATCATTGAAATTTGAGTTTATGCTTGTGCCCATGCAAGTTATCGTATTTACCCGAGTCAGTTTATCCAGACCTAAAAACCATCTGAAGGGGTGTCTTTTCCTACTTCTCAAAGAGGGCAGGGTCAAGGTGTTTTTTTTAAAATGTATTTTTTTTACAGCGTTTAACTGTAGACCGTTTCTTTTCCAACATATTCTTGTAGGCTAGATAGCCTTCGTTGGAGACCTCTGGGGGGGTGGGGGGGGGGTCTGGTCGATGAAGACCAAATCATCAGCGTCGAAAACCCATGCCAGAGGATGGCCATTAATTTTGGAAGGAAATACCGGCGTAAGATTCAGTGTCTCGTGCAAATCCGATAAAAAAAATGTATTAATTGGGGCCAGCGGGCAACCCTGTTTCATTCCTTTAGATGGTAAAATCTCCTGGGAACTCAGTCCAATCTGTACCGTAGTCTATGTATTAATGGGCCTTAATTGCCAATAACGGGTCAGACTGGTAATCCTAAGCCTTCAATTTGGCCTACAGGGTTTGCCTGTCACTGTCAAAGGCTTTCCTAAGGTTAATAAAAGCCAGATAGATTTTTGTCCCGTTTTTTATGGGTTTCATTTTTAGGAGATTTAAGAGGAACTGGTTCAATCGGGTGCCTACACCTTATACAACATCCACCCACGTTGCTGGCCCAACTATGAAGGTGTTTAGTATTATTGCCGCAAACAGCTTGCCCAATACATCCAAAAGGGCAATCGGGCGGTAGTTGTTGGGGTCCGCCCTATTGCCTCTTTTAACTATAGGAACTATGGTTGCTGAACTCCAGGGGTCGGGAACGACTTCCAGGCGCATTACATGTTCAAATATTCTGAAAATCAAATGAATCCAGATCTCGGGGGGCCACTTTAATCATGGTATTCGTGAGGCCATCCGGGCCTGGAGCTCTCGACGAATTTGCTTTCTTAATGAAAATGTCCCAAGTCACAAGTGTCAAACGGAATGAGCCTCGGCCCGTTAGCATTCTTTACTGGTTTTTATTTACTTTCCCTTTTGGTCCAAACAATTTACAAAAAATGTTTACCCATTTGTCCTCTGTCACCACCACACTTGTCAAGAGCGCGGACTGAGAGGGAGTTCCCCTATTGAACAACTGCCAGATTTCTTTGGAGTTTCTCTTCTCTATTGCCCTCAACATGGATTCAGCGTCTGACTGAAGGATTTGAACTCTGTACATGATCAGCCAGTTCTTGTATTTATGCTTCCTGTTTCTGAAGAAGTTCCATAGCAAATTCGTATTTTGAGGAATTGATTTCCCATAAATCCAACCATAGCAGTTTTTTTGTACTGGCAATCATTTCATCATGTTTGTTTATAGTTAAAAATCGGTTTACCCACTTTTCTATTTGGAACCATGAAATCAAGGAATAACGGAACGTAATTCACTCCCCCTTGACTACCTCTCAGCATTTTTATATTTAGACAGTGGAACAGAGACATCCTCTGGATGTATGCGCAATCTATTTCTTCCCTCCAAAATGTCAACCCTCGTTGGATAATACTCCAATCTACCAATTGTCTGGATATTACATGTCATTCAAAAGAAGGTAAAGGTCACTTTTCGTCGTGTCCATCATCTCTTAAGACCTTAAATATTTCATCAAATTGTCGGAAACTAAGAAATAATCTAGAACGGCCGATTTAATCCTGTTTGACCAAGTTTGTGTGCCGGGAGAATGCCCCATAATTTGACCATTTAGCATCTCACAGTCTCTAATTTCTATTGCGGCAATCCAACCTGCAGCTCTGGCACGTGACTTATTTACTACAACATAAAAATCCTTAATGTTACCTCTTTCATCCAAACATGGAATATTCAGGTCACCACATATGATTAAAAAAGGAGGATTTGATTGACCTGTATAGTTACCACCAATCTCCATCACAGAGTCTACAAAGTAATTAGACGTTATTGCGTCTGGGTTCCAGTATACATTGAGAATCAAAACCTGTTGAGCTTTCTGAGCAGTACCTTAGCCGAATAATAACAAAGTTCCTTGGATAAAAGCATCAAGGTTCCAAAATAAAAACTTCAAAACCCATGCCACCCAAACAGGGTCTCCCCTGCGCTTCTATATAGGCAGGATTAAGATGAGCGCTAAAGCCAACAAAAGGTGCAGACAACCCTGTCTCTGGAAGCACAATACACCGAAAGTTGAAAAATCATTTTCAATGTTATTAATAAATGCATAAAAACATGTGTTCCATGATGCAATGGTCCAACCCCCACCCAATATTGAAATTTGATATTTCTTGCGTGAGTTGGGGGTCTCTGTCATCTGAGTCCACTGGTCAGATTGAAATGCTTTAGGGCAGGGTCCCAAAAGTTCTTTCATTTTTCGGTCCACTCTGTTGGTACAACTAAATGCAGCCTTTAAAAGATTTGTAACATTTACACTGGAGCTATTCAGGTTTTTCTCACTATTCTTTGCAGGTTTATTCATTTTTTCCCCGCCTTTTGGTGATCTAGAATTTTCGAAGACCAAGGTTTTCCTTTTAGATGTTAGATTTGTCATGATGCCTACCTCCAAGGAGCCAGGTCCGACCCAGCAACCCCAGAGGCAGGCATCATTCCCCCCCACGGAAGTGCCAGCGGGCCCAAGCTGGGGCCCTTTGGACACAGTCCTGGCGCCTTAGGCACCAGGCTCATGGTAGACCCCTGTCCTGGCGCCTTAGGCGCCAGGCTCATAAAGCTAGACATGTGTTCAAGTGTTTTAATGTGCACTTACCTGATGCAGACCATGCTGCTACATCCAGGCCCTCTTGAGGCCTGAATGGAACTACTTTACCTGTGGGACTACTTTCCACCTGGGTGTGGTCGGTGGAAGGATACATACCTGGAACTTCTTCCAAAGCTATTTAAACCACGCCCGATCAGCAACTCACGCTTCGCGTTGTTCTGCTCCTCGCAGCTGGACGCTCACCGTGTCAGCTCCTGCATCTGGACTTCAGCCACGCCTGTCAGCATCCTGGGTTGCCTGCAAAGGGAGATAAGAGAGAATTGGGGAGAAAGAAGACCTTACCAGCTAAAGCTGCATCACGGAGACATCACACCGACGATCCTGAAAGGGAAGACATCATTTAAAAAGCATTTCGCTTCGATCGCTGCAGCGCTGCATTTCACTCACCTTTCCTGGGCGCCTCCATCTTCAGCAGCGATCATCCAGATCCGCACCCACTTCTCAGAGCCTAGAGAGAAAAAGACAAGAAAACAAGGTGAGAGAAGGAAGGGAATAGGAAAGGCTCAGTTTCCTTCTAAGACTTACCTGTTGGGTTATTCCCATTTCATTTCGGGTCCTGCCACTTCCTGGCATTCCGGACCCCGGCCCCTATGGTGAAAAAAGACAAGGACATTGAATGAGCGAATGCAAAGACATTACCTGAACGCTCATCCAGAACTTACCTGTCATTTACTGGAACTGCACGTTTCACTTCGGGTCGGCGCCATATCTCCGGCATTCCGAACCCCGGCCCCTAAGGGGAAAAAAGACATAAGCATTAGCGCTTGCTGCAATAAGACAATGAACATTATTATTAAGCTTGAACTTTTGAACTTGCAACAGAACTCTTACAGCGCCTCACCTGAATAGTCGAGCTTATTTTGAACTCCCATCAAACCTCAATCCAGTGAAGTAACTGGGTTTCAACGCGCCCCTGCATCAGAAGCAGGATGGAGAACTCATCCTTCCAGACCGTAAGGGGAATATTCCTGCGAGCCAGAAAAGACCAGAGTAGAGGGGCCCTTCCAGTCCATCTTCAGAGTCCTGCGCTTCACCACTGAAGAAGCATCAGCACTCGAAGCCAGACTTGCGCCTCTGTGGGAATCAGCTGAGCGTGACAGAACGCAAAGCCTACCCACAATTTCCCACCCGGGCGCTATGGAGACTTCCGAGACAGATCAGCTGGCCCAGCTTTTGGGGGAATTACAGGCAGCAGTGCACTCAGCCAGCCAGGAGACTAACGCTCTCAAAAGAGAACTGATCCTATCAAAGGAAAGAACAGATGACCTGGCCAAAAGGTTATTGCAGGCCCAGGCAGGGCACACTCCTTTACCTAATTCCGGAGGTACTTCCACATCAATGGGTTTGAATAACTCGGTTCAAATCAATCTACCTGGACACATGCCTTTGGCCCCGCCTGAACGTTTTGCGGGGGATCCCAAGAAATATGCCGTCTTTATGAACCAATGTCGTTTACACTTTCTATGCAGACCCGGGGCCTTCCCTAACGACCAGACCAAGGTAGCCTTTATACTATCTTAGCTCAGTGGCAGTGCTGCCGATTGGTCTATTCCATTGGTAAATCAGGATGATCCCATTCTCCAGGATTTTCAGGGCTTCCAGGCCAGCATGGAAAGATTGTTTGCTCGACACTCTCAAGGACAGGCCCTTGATAACGAACTGCTATCCTTACGACAAGGTAATCAGGATCTCCTGTCCTACGTTGCCACCTTTAATAGACTGGTTGTGGAAACTGGATGGCCAGAAAACAAAAAGATCACATTGTTTCATCGAGGCCTGCGCGGAGAGCTTAAGGATGTTCTAGCTCAGATTGTAAATCTACCCCAGGTCTGCGCAGACTACATAGACTTGGTGGTTCAACTTGATCACAGACTTCAAAATAGAAAAGCAGATCGGTTCAAGTACGAAACCCGAGTACCGATCAAAACCCACGCTAACTCCAAGAGTCCCGACGTATCCGAACCTATGCAAATTGGCGGTGTTAAAGGACCATTAACGCAGAAGGAACGAGAGAGAAGGCGGCAAATGCAACTTTGTCTGTATTGCGGGACTTCCGGTCACTTTCTTCGAAATTGTCCGGTTAAACCACCTAAGAAGGTGGTTGGAGCCACTGATAACGATTTATTGACACCTGATTCGGGAAACGACCTAGCCCGACAAGCGTAGGGGTCCGCTTGCCGAGCTTGAAAACAAACTCTTTGACCTCGCATTTTGTCATGCCAATGGTGCTCGTGGACCCAAAACAGCCTCAGCAGTTGCATGCTATAAAAGCGTACATCAACAGTGGAGCTATTGGAAATTACATAGACCGTGAATTGGCTTCTAGGATTAAGCTCCCTCTCCGCCCGAAAGTAACCCAAGATGTCATTATTACAGTAGATGGAACCGAAATAGCCTCAGGGCCTGTAACGCATTCCACTGTTGAAATGACACTGGTGGGTCAGGATGGACATCGGGAAGCAATCGTGTTTGATGTGATCAAGGCCCCACAATTTCAAGTAATCCTTGGAATTCCTTGGTTAGAAACACATAATCCCAGAATTGACTGGCGAGCAAAGAAGATACGTTTTCCTGATTGTGAACCAACTTGTTATCCAAGAAATCCAGTTATGGGTCTAGCCTCAGCAACTTCCACCCCTGTACAGCTACCGTCAGAATACCAAGAATTCCAAGACGTTTTTCAGAAGGAACATGCTAACACGTTACCTCCCCATCGGTCTTATGATTGCCAAATCGATCTGGTACCCAATGCTCAACTACCTTGTAGTAGGATTTATGCTTTTACGGAACCTGAGAACCTGCATCTGCGTCAGTATTTAGATCAGTACCTAGCCAATGGTTTTATTCGCCCGTCCAAGTCTCCTGTCTCCTCAGCTCTGTTCTTCGTGCCGAAAAAAGAGGGCGACCTCAGAACATGTATAGACTATCGCGCCCTAAATCAAATAACGATTAAGAATCGTTATCCTCTGCCCCTGATCCCTGAGCTTATCGACCAGGTGAAAGACGCTTGTGTGTACACCAAGTTAGATCTCCGAGGAGCTTATCACCTGGTGCGTATAAAAGAAGGCGACGAATGGAAGACTGCATTCCGCACCAAATTTGGGCTCTTCGAATATCAGGTGATGCCCTTCGGTTTGTGCAATGCACCTGCCGCCTTTCAATACTTTATGAATGATGTTCTTCGGGAACTTATCGATGTCTGTGTCATTGTTTATATTGACGACATCCTGGTGTACTCTTCTTCAGAATCCGATCACAGAAAACATGTTAGGGCAGTTCTTGAGAAATTGCGCCAGCACAATTTGCAAAGCTCGAAAAATGCGTTTTTCATACCACAGAAGTGGAGTTTCTCGGATTCATCCTGACACCTCAAGGAGTCCGAATGGACTCGCGAAAGGTGGACGCCATCCTCAAATGGCCATCTCCTAGCTCGGTGAAGGGAGTTCAGAGCATGCTCGGCTTCGCCAATTTCTATCGAAGATTCATCCCGGAATTTTCCCGAACAGTCCAACCCATCACAGCTCTCCTAAAGAAAAACAAACGCTTTGAATGGACTCTTGAGGCCGAACAAGCCTTTCAGGACCTGAAAACTAAATTCACCTCTGCACCTGTATTGAAGCACCCGCACCCAGATCTCCCTTACATTGTGGAAACCGACGCATCCAGTTCGGCCATGGGAGCTGTCCTGTCGCAAAGAGACCCAGAAACTAACCAACTACACCCTGTGGCCTTTTGGTCCAGGAAATTTTCTCCTCCTGAAATCAACTACGCAATTACCGACAAAGAGTTACTGGCTATTAAATCTGCTTTCAAGGCTTGGCGTCACTACCTTCTCGGGGCAAGACACACCATCACCGTAATTACGGACCACAGAAATTTACAGTATTTAAAGACGGCCAAAGCTCAATCTTCACGACAACTCCGATGGGCTCTATTCTTTGCGGAATTTGATTTTGTAATTACCCATCGCCCTGGCTGCAAGAATGGTAAAGTGGACGCCTTATCCCGGATTGGCATGGAAGAACCCAATTCGAGTTTAGAACCTGTGCCAATCATACCTGAACAAAGAATCTTAGGCCTAACTTCATTGCAAACTATTGAGGACATCCAAACCCAAGTAAAACAACTTCTAGACTCTTCAGCCTTACTGGAATGGAGTCAAAAGGGTCCTCATTACACCGTTAAGGATGATTTACCCTACTTCAAGGAGCGGTTGTTTCTGCCAAGTAAAGAATTGCAAGAACTTGTTATTGCCCATCATCATGAAACATTAATGGAAGGACACCCTGGTATCGCTAAAACGGAGGAAAAAATCAAACGCCACTTCTGGTGGCCTTCTTGGAGAAAAGACATAAAGTCTTTTGTATTGTCTTGCGGAATTTGTGCCCAAAACAAGGGTCAAAAGAAAAGGCCAGCCGGCCTACTTCAACCCTTGGATATTCCACCGGCACCATGGCACACCTTGCCAATGGACTTTATAACTGACCTGCCTCCTTGTGCTGGTTACAACACTATCCTTGTAATTGTGGATCTATTCTCCCAAATGTCCCACTTTATCCCTTTAAAAGGCTTGCCTTCAGCTTCCACCTTGGCCAAGGAATTTCTGGAGAATATAGTTTGCATACATGGTTTCCCTTCCATATTAGTCTCGGATCGTGGAAGTCAATTTATCTCCCGTTTTTGGAAGAAGTGTTGCCAACTAGCACAAATAGATGTGCGGTTATCCACCAGCCACCACCCCCAGACCGACGGACAAACCGAGAGAACCAATCAGACTCTCGAGCAATATCTTCGATGCATGTTACACCAATCCAAGTCAAATTGGAAAGACATCCTTTGGATCGCAGAATATGCATACAACAATTCAGTGCATTCTGGAACCGGACAAACTCCTTTTTATACTTTGTATGGTCACCATCCTCGGACCTCTGACCTAGACCCACCTCTGACCCTGGAAATGCCCGCAGTAAATCATCTGCATTTCACAATAACCCGAGCCTTCAAAGAAGTTGCAAATCATTTACAGCAAGCCAAGAAAAAGTATAAAGAAAACGCTGATTTGCACCGAAGTAAAACTCCTCCTTACCAAGTAGGAGACCAGGTATGGCTAGCAACGAAACATTTACCCCTCAAGGGCCCGCGAACCTTCAATCCCAGATTCATAGGACCTTATCCCATCAAGGCTATAATCAATCCCGTGGCCTTTAAACTGGATTTACCGTCTAACATGCGTATTCATCCAGTTTTTCATGCATCACTTTTGAAGCCAGTACAACCAGGGACCCGACTGTCCAAGCCTCCAGACCCAGTTCAAATTGAAGGGGAATTAGAATTCGAAGTTAAAGACATTTTAGACTCCAAGGTGTTAAAGTCAAAACTCTTCTATCTTGTTGACTGGAAGGGATATGGACCTCAGGCGAGATCGTGGGAGCCTAGTAACCATGTTCACGCACCTCGATTAATACAAAGGTTCCACCGGAGATTTCCGAACAAGCCAAAACCCCCGGAGGGAACAACCTTGGGAGGGGCCTTGAGGGGGGGTACTGTCATGATGCCTACCTCCAAGGAGCCAGGTCCGACCCAGCAACCCCAGAGGCAGGCATCATTCCCCCCAGGGAAGTGCCAGCGGGCCCAAGCTGGGGCCCTTTGGACACAGTTCTGGCGCCTTAGGCACCAGGCTCATGGTAGACCCCTGTCCTGGCGCCTTAGGGGCCAGGCTCATAAAGCTAGACATGTGTTCAAGTGTTTTAATGTGCACTTACCTGATGCAGACCATGCTGCTACATCCAGGCCCTCCTGAGGCCTGAATGGAACTACTTTACCTGTGGGACTACTTTCCACCTGGGTGTGGTCGGGGAAGGATACATACCTGATGGGTGGAAGGATACATACCTGGAACTTCTTCCAAAGCTATTTAAACCACGCCCGATCAGCAACTCACGCTTCGCGTTGTTCTGCTCCTCGCAGCTGGATGCTCGCCGTGTCAGCTCCTGCATCTGGACTTCAGCCACGCCTGTCAGCATCCTGGGTCACCTGCAAAGGGAGATAAGAGAGAATTGGGGAGAAAGAAGACCTTACCAGCTAAAGCTGCATCACAGAGACATCACACCGACGATCCTGAAAGGGAAGACATCCTTTTAAAAGCATTTCGCTTCGATCGCTGCAGCGCTGCATTTCACTCACCTTTCCTGGGCGCCTCCATCTTCAGCAGCGATCATCCGGATCCGCACCCACTTCTCAGAGCCTAGAGGGAAAAAGACAAGAAAACAAGGTGAGAGAAGGAAGGGAATAGGAAAGGCTCAGTTTCCTTCTAAGACTTACCTGTTGGGTTATTCCCATTTCATTTCGGGTCCTGGCATTCCGGACCCCGGCCCCTATGGGGGAAAAAAGACAAGGACATTGAATGAGCGAATGCAAAGACATTACCTGAACGCTCATCCAGAACTTACCTGTCATTTACTGGAACTGCACGTTTCACTTCGGGTCGGCGCCATGTCTCCGGCATTCCGAACCCCGGCCCCTAAGGGGGAAAAAAGACATAAGCATTAGCGCTTGCTGCAATAAGACAATGAACATTATTATTAAGCTTGAACTTTTGAACTTGCAACAGAACTCTTACAGCGCCTCACCTGAATAGTCAAGCTTATTTTGAACTCCCATCAAACCTCAATCCAGTGAAGTAACTGGGTTTCAACGTGCCCCTGCATCAGAAGCAGGATGGAGAACTCATCCTTCCAGACCCTAAGGGGAATATTCCTGCGAGCCAGAAAAGACCAGAGTAGAGGGGCCCTTCCAGTCCATCTTCAGTGTCCTGCGCTTCACCACTGAAGAAGCATCAGCACTCGAAGCCAGACCTGCGCCTCCGTGGGAATCAGGTGAGCGTGACAAGATTTCCGTTTACGACTTTCGTATTACAGGGTTCCCGTTGGTCAGCAATTCAGCCAATTGATATCCTAAAGGAAGGAGCAAATGAGCCATTTCTAACAATCAAGCTTTAATCACGCTAGACTTTGAATGGAGAATCACTTTATCCATTTTTCGATTCATTAGGAAATTCTACTGTCTTGATACCCTCCGTATTGATAAAGCGAAGGACGGGGATGTGATAAAATAACTGCAAAACATTGTGGTTGTTAAAAAATCAGACCTTCATCCATTGATGTTATATGGTCCAAAAAGAGATTTCCCTCAGTGTCTTTCCTGGCTGAGTTTCACCCCAAGTTTCATTTATCATATCTTAAAAATGTCAACTTTGAGCCTCGATCTTGTCTGTCAGTGATTACATTTTCACTATTAACAGCTTTATCCTTGTTGGATGTTATTCCCCGAATTGGATTTCCCCTCAACCATGTTACATCTTTCATCTAGTTTGAAGGGCAGATTTTCATCAGGATTGGATCTTTCACCATCTCACCCTTGTAACTCCCCGTCAGGTTGCTCATTTGCACCTCATGCTATAAATTCGTAATGTCTTCCTCTTAGTCACCCACAAAGTATGTTGATAAATCTAGCATGTCAACTTCATCTTGTGCTATTGTCTGCATCCCTTTAGAGATTTTAGATGGGATCACCTCTTGGGATTGCGATTAGTCCTGTACTAATCCAGGAACATTATTATTTTTTTTTCCAGACTTGGTTTTGGAAAGGGGGCAGTGTTGATATGTTGCGCAAGAACTGCCTTGCTCCATTAGATTTCCATCTTCTAGCTTGCTGAATGTTTTTGGTCTTCTTTACTGGGGTATCCTCCTAGTTACATTTATTAAGTAGTTTTCTCTTTTTCCTCTTTTGAAAGATCAGGTATGGATCCTCCGATAAAACATTGGTAATTATAGTACCAGTTGTTATAGCAATAATTAGATGGAGAAGATTTTACCAGATTATTGATTTAGGAAAAGACTGCTGGAAGCACTTTTGTTGACAGTTGGATCTTCACTAAGCAAAAGAGAACTTTCAGTAAGAGCCACTGCAGAATGTTGATCAATTTCCGCTTTAGAGCACCTTTTGGTTAGGTTGCACTATAGGCAGGTTAGTTGTATGTAACACTGAGACCGTTAAATGTCATCCTAAACATTCGGTTTGTGCCTCCTTTTTATTTTTTTTTCCCCAGCAGTGCACCTAATCAAAGATTCCTGACGTTTCTTCTGTAATTGCATAGAGGTTGCCGCTTAGTGATCCACTCTCACTTGTAGGGAAAGTAACAAATTCCACATACATCATCTTCAAATGGATCATAGCGAGGAGGGACGCTTGGTCCTTCTAATTCTCATTAATGGTTTCATATAATTTAAGGCATGGTGCCAAAGAGACCGTTAACACCACCATAACATTACAGTGGATTTGAAAAGGTGTGAAATTTAGAGGGCTTGCCGCCGCTACAGTAATTGTAGGGGAAAAGATAGAATCAAGCGATGAAGAAGATGCATCTGGGGGGCGTGGCTTGGTTGGCCACGTAGGAGGCTGTGCCTTTGCGGAGCTCCGTAGATCCTGTATTGATCCTGAGGAGATGGAGCGCGTGCAGTGACCAGCCGGCGCTGCAAAATTACACATACGTGTAAGAACATTGAGGCGACATTCGCTGAAAGTTTGGTGTGTGGGGAATGCTCGGAGCTCGAGTTATCCTCACCGTGTTGCAGTGGGTCCCGGACCGAGGACACAGACAAAAAGGGCGGCCAGCACAAAGAAGAGGACGGGAGCCGCGAGGGAGCCGCTGCGGTCTTGGGCTTAGGACCTGTGAGACCCCCGTAACGAACTTTACGTTCGCCGCCGAAGGGCAGATCGAGGAGCGGAGCAGGAGTGCTGGGAGTGAGCACTTTGGGGGCCGCGGACAAGACTGACTCGCGGGCTGTGGAGATCCCGCTGGGCGACCTGCCCGCGGTGACGGGGCCGTGGCGGAGTTGCTATAAGCTGCCGGCGCCCAAGCAGATACATTGTTGCAGCGTGAGGGAGAAAGCCAACGCGGTCCTCACTGGCAACAAAGTCGCTGTGGATCCTGCGTACTCGCGGGGGCGGCTGTTGCTGCGAGTCGCCTGACAGTGTGCCCGTTCGAGGAGGTGGAGAAAAGGGCTGCGGATCTTCCGTGTGCCCCCGTGGGCCTTTGAACTAGATCGCCTGATGGGAGGGCGCATGTGAGCACCGGGGGATGCGCTGGGCCCCCCTTGAAGACATTGGGAGCAGTGGAGGCTGTGCTGAGAAAGGGCCCAAGTTAAGTGTGCACTGGATTGCTGGCACTGTGCCCGCATATGGAGGGGGTGGCACGAGCTTCTTGAACGGGCTGATTTGGACCTTTGCAAGCCCCTTGCACCCACGGGGGCCCCCCCGGAATATTGGAATAGGAGCCCCACAGTGGAGACTACCCCACAAAACGCATGACTTTGGGATTGTGAACTTGAGGCACCAAGGCACCGTGGAGTGCTGTTCATAGATCATGCATGGCAGAGCCCAGTAACTTAACGCCAGGGGTGCGCGAGCATGTGGGAGGACACAGCCCACTCGGGGCGTATGCTGCAGGCGAGCGCAGGGTTGAACAGCAGAGGGTGGTCAGCGACCACGCGAACAGTGGAGTGAGGAGCAGCACGGTGAGACCGTGTCCAACTGACGCGACAGGATGTCCACCAAGTGGTGAGACCCCGGATCAAGCAGCCCACGATGGAGGCCTACACCAAGTCGCCCCCGGGCGCGGAGGGGGGGCAAGAGTAAAGAGACCCCTGCGGCGGCGGGGGACCCACCGGGCACAATCCAGGAGGTGCTGGCAGCAATTGCTGATTTGAAGGTGGCCTGGGAAACGAAGCTGGGCCTAGCCATGAAAGAGCTGCAGGAGGGCCTGGACCTCAAGATCGGAGCGGTCCAGGAAGAGGTGAACCTGCTGCGACAGGACGTGCGAACGATCGCAGAGCTCACTGGGGCACTGGAAAAGGAGTTGACCCCGAAAAAGGAGGCGTGTGCTGCACATGCTAAGGAGCTGCATGCTCTAGTGCAGCGAGTTGGCAACCTGGAGGATAGAGCGGAGCAAGCAGAAGGGCGCGCCAGACGCAACAACATTCGTATAGTGGGTGTACCGGAAGGGATTGAAGGACCGAACCCCACGGAATACGTCGAAACCATGCTCTTGCAGGAGATAACTGGCGGGGAGCTGACCTAGGGGTTCGCGGTAGAAAGGGCACATAGGGCCCTGACCAGGAGACTGGCCCGGGGGCCCCCGCCGCAGACACTGATCGCGAAGATCTTGAATTATCGTGACCGCGAGAAGATTCTTGAATTTTTCCGGAAAGGAGGAACGATAGAAAGAGGGTCAGCGAAAATAACGGCGTACCCGGACTACACGCTCCTAGTGCAGCGGAATCGAATGAACTTCCGAGCGGTAAAGAGGAGGCTCAGAGAAGCAGGCCACCGCTACATGTTGCTCTATCCCGCCAGGTTGAAGGTGTTTTACAAGAACAAATCCCTTTTCTTCGAGACTCCTACTGAGGCGATGGATTGGCTGGATTTGCAGGGCCGACCTCAAGAACCGGATGCCCAGACGGAAGCGGCCGGAGATAAGTAGCACGTCACAAGAGCACCCTAAGTGCCATAGTTATGACACTGGGACTGGAATATAGAATGATATTGTGCTTGTGGGGAGGAAGCCATGCTATCTGCCCGCGGTTCCCGTTGGACGCGCCTCTCCTAACATAGTTGACTGAGAGCTCCTGGGAAGCGCCCTCTGACCCCAATAGTAGTTCATTTAGTTAGGTCACCGTTAGATTGGTGACGCCCTACGGGGTCCTTGTTCTCGGATACGGGACAGGTCCAGAAGTGGGTAGGCCTGAGATCCAGGGATGGAGCTGGGCAACTGTTGGGGGTTGGTAGGGAGGGGGGAGGGAAGGAGTTGTGTGCTGTGGGGTGGATTTAGTAATGGGAGCATCGGGAGAAAGGTTGGGATGGGAACAGCCCGAACAGATGGCGTCAGGTAATCTCAAAGTTGTGACCTGGAATGTACAGGGCCTCAACAGCTACCTGAAACGAAATAAAGTGATGCTGTATTTAAAGAGAATGCGCATAGATATAGCCCTGCTGCAGGAGACACACCTTACTAGGGAGAAGCAGGAGGTGGTTAAGAAGAAATGGAAGGGCACTGTGGTAGGGGCTGCGTATTCGGCGTATGCTAGAGGGGTCATCACATGGGTGGCGCCGCATGTGCCGTTCCAGGTGCTTGGCTCCACGGAAGACCCGGAGGGTAGGATGGTGGTGGTAACGGGCCTCTTGGAAAACAGGGAAGTGCACATTGTAAACGTGTATGCCCCTAATAACGATACGGCAGCTTACTTTAGGACTCTTTACAGTAAACTAGGGCCCCTGGCAGGGAGTACGGTAGTGTGGGGGGGGGGGGGGACTTTAATTGCACTTTGAATCCCAGGATGGACAGATCAATGGACAGGGCAGGAAAAACGGCGCCGGCGGCCAGAGCGCTGGGAACATTACTGAAAGACCTAAGCCTAGAGGATGTATGGAGGAGGTTGCACCCAGAGGATAGGCAATATTCACACTACGCAGCGCCACATAATTTGCACACAGGCTAGATTATATATTTGTAACGGCCGAGATTGTGGGAGACATAGTGGGAGCGGAATATAGGGCCTGAGTATTATCTGACCACTCGCCCTTGGTAGTGGAGTGGAGACACCAACCCCCAAGACCGCGGATCCCAACATGGAGGCTCAGGACCGAGGCGCTGCACGACGAGGGGTTCCGGGAGGGCCTACGGGATGCCATCGAAGAATATTTTGATATAAACACGGGTAGTGTACGTTTCTGTGGGAAGCGTTCAAAGTGGTGGTGCGCGGGGTGGCCATTTCTAAGGCTAAAGGGCTCCAGGGGGGTATAGAAAGGGAACTCAAAGTAGCGGAAAGGGAGCTGGAGGAGCTCACGCGTTGTGAAAACACCGCCCACGACAACAGAACTAGGATAAAAGAGTTACAGGCGACCTGCAGTGAACTCTGGGACAGGCTGTGCAGACTTAATCACAGGAAATATACGGAGAGGATACATGCAGGAGGCGACAAGCCGGGCAGATTGCTAGCCTGGCTGTATAAGAGTGAGACCCCCCCGCTCGGTGATCAGTTAGGTTGCATGTGCAACACCCAAGAGGAGGTAAACAAGCAGTTCCATAAGTTTTATAGACACCTGTACAAAGACACAGGGGAGGATATGTGTCAAGTCATACTTGACACACTGGAGGACATAGAGTTGCCCACTCTGGATGACCTAGAACGCGCAGAATTAGACGCACCTGTCACCTCAGATGAGCTGGAGGTGGTGATCCAGAATCTGCCCACATGCAAGGCATCTGGTTCAGACGGATTGCCTAGTGAGTTCTACAAAACATATAAGCCGGAGCTAATCCAACCACTGCTTGCCACTTTCAACGAGGCCTACGAGCAGGGGGAACTCCTGTTGCCCCTCCGCGAGGCCGTGATCATCCCACTCTTGAAACCAGGTAAGCCGGCCGAGGAGTGCGGGTCTTATAGACCATTGTCCATGCTCAACCAGGACAGCAAAATACTTACTGCGGTGCTGGCCAACAGGTTTAAGAGGGTGATTGGGAAGCTGATACACCCAGACCAGACAGGTTACGTCCCGGGCAGAAACATTACAGATAACCACAGGAGGCTACACCATATTATTGACCAAACTGAGGGGGATTCGGGCGAGCTAGCCATAGTGTCACTAGTAGCGGTTAAGGCTTTTGATTCGGTAAAATGGCCCTGATTGAAAGCGGTTCTGAAGGGATATGGAATGGGACCTGGATACCTCAGGTGGGTCCAGCTGCTCTACAGCGCCCCGATGGCGAGAGTCAAAACGGGGTCCACAATCTCAGACACCTGGCAACTTAGTAGAGGGACCAGACAGGGGTGCCCCTGGTCGCCCATGCTATATATACTGGCATTAGAGCCGTTGGCAATATGCCTGCGTCATCAATACGGGGAGGTGGGCATAAGTACGGGTAGCGGTAGGCACCTGATATCACTCTATGCGGATGACATGCTTCTTTACTTGCGTTATCCGGAAGAAAATCTGCAGTACGTGTTAGAGGTAATGGAACGATATGCCGCCCTTTCTGGTATATCGGTGAATCTCAGAAAGTCTAGTCTCTTTCCTCTGGGCAGATACAGGAGTGTCCCGTCGCAGAGGTTGCCTATCCTACTGATTCCATGGCAGACGGAGACATTCAGGTATCTGGGATTAAATATCTACCACAAAATAGAGGCAGAACACAAACATAATACGGAAAGAGCGTTAGAAGGGATTAAGAATAGCATGGTGTTTTGGGCCAGATTGCCCCTGACCATGATGGGGAGAGCGGCCTTGCTTAAGATGGTGGTCTTGCCTAGACTTTTGCACTTTTTTGTGAACGTCCCGTTTTTGATACCGAGTAGCCTATTCGTAAAACTACATAGCATGTGCAGGGGTTTTTTATGGGGAAACTCCAGGAACAGGGTGGCCCTGTGGAAGCTCCAGAACCCTTATGACAAGGGGGGCATAGGCCTGCCAAATTTTGAGCTCTACTACCTGGCGGGGCAGCTGCTGTATGTGGCTAGGTGGCTTTCAGCGGAAGACTCGGCGGAGGTGCGGCTTCTGCATGGAGATTCAGCCCCATACTTCCTGCAGGAGGTGGGGTGGTTGCGTAGGGATAAAATGGTGGGCAGGGGGCGGCTGTTGAGGCTGGGCTGGGAGATCTGGCAAAGGACTTGGAGGATGATGGGAGATCAGGAGCCGTACTCCCGGCAGGCCCTGTGCGGGAACGACTCTCAGCTATTCGAATCGGTCCGAAGATACTGGGAGCAGGTAGGCCTGGCCACCCTCGGAGACATATGGCAGGATGGCGAGGCACTGGACTTCCAGAGGTAGCAGGAAGAGACAGGGGTGCATGTAGCCAATATATAACTTATGCTAGGCTTGTTAAAAAGACTAGAGAAAGATGGCCCGATACAGTGCTAGCGGAGGACCCTGAGGCCTCCCTGCAAACCATGTATGATGTGTCAGAGGGCGGGCACGAAATCTCGAGGATATATGAACTCCTACGGTTGAGGGCGGGGAAGGAGTTGCTCCAACTAAGACAGGATTGGGAAGAGGAGGTGGGAGGACCTATGACGGATGGGCAATGGGAGTGGGCACAGAGATACCATAAAAAGGTGTCTCGAAATGCTAGATTCCAACAACTTCAGCTGTACGTTACTCACAGGGCCTACCAAACCCCTGGGAAGATTGCAAAGTTTGGGGGACTAGCCAAGCAGCAATGCCCCAGGTGTGGGGAGGTGGATGCAGGGCTGCTACATATGTTCTGGGCTTGCCCGGAAGTGCTCAAGTTTTGGTATGAGGTCAAAACGAAGCTGGCTGGCGGGGGAGTGGTGCTGGATGTGGAATCGGCTTGGTCATGCATGCTAGGGCTTTTTCCTAGACCCAGGCACTCCAAACACATAAGCAGGATGAAGGACCTGGCTCATGTTCTGGCCAAGCGCAGGATTGCAATGGGCTGGAAGGCGGCCCATAGACCCAGGGTGCAGCTATGGTGGGCAGACCTCCTGAAATGGGCGGAAGCTGAATCTGTTGTCTGGTTTGAAGCGGTTACCAGGGGGGTGCGAGGAGGAAGTGGGGCCCCTGCTGGCCTGGCGGCAACTGGTGACCTCTATGGCTAATTCCTGCCAGGGTAACAACAAAACAGAAGATTCGGGCAAGTACTGTACTACCCGGTAACGCTCCAGTAGAAGATATGGGAGATTTGGCTCTAGTTTAAGGGGAGGCGGGGGGGGGAGTTGGGGAGTTCCAATGGAAACTAAATGGTACAATGATGCTTTTTGTATATTGAAACAGTTGAAATGTGTGTTTTGTTTGGTTTTGAAATTTAATAAAAATAAAATAAAAAAAATAAAAAAAGATGAATCTAATAAAATGGCTCTTATCAACTTTAGCTGTTGTTACTTTCATTGTTGAGGTAGACGATGGAATCCCTCGAGGATCAAAATTGGAAAACATATCAAATTCAATAAGACTTTCAGCAAGACTGCGCTCTGTACAAGCAAAGTCCTCATAAGCAATTTCATTTCTCTCAGAAGTACTTTTTTAATTTTTTTACATTTTTTTTTAGATTAATTCTTTTTAATGTTCAAAACGTTGAGCATTAATTCAGGTTTTATTAGTTTTGCCTTTGAGGACAATTTATCCTTGATGAAAGCAATGTATCCGGCCAAACGTATAGCTAAAGGTTGAGAACAGTCCTACTGGTTTTATTGCCGCATTTTGTGCAGACGTTTGTATCGCTCTGTGCTGCAAACCTGTGCACATCGAATTTCGGCCCGATAAATTAAGAGCCGAAGATGCGAGCATCAACCTTTGGGGAGAACCAACCATGGTCGGATCTGGGGGCCAAGTCACCACATCATTATTCACTCCTGCCACTCTGTCCGCCGGATGAGCCACCAAATCCTTCTTTTGCACCGCCGACAACGATTGTCCATCTACAATGCAGCCAGGGACTCCCCATTCGAAGTTGGGGTTTCCTTCTCAGAAGTCTGCAGCAGATCGGCCTCCAATATTTCTTCATCCATTAAATCGAGACCCCCATATCTTGGAAGGCCACTTTCCGAATCATTGGTGGATTTAATAGGAAAACTTTTATTAAACTTCTCAGGCCGAAGCATCTGTAAATTTGCAAGAGAAGAGTGGGAAGGCTCTGATTATTTTAGATGGTGTTTCTTTTTTTGATATGCGGACCTCGCATTCAGTGCCCAAATCCGAATCTTTCTCTAGCATGGTCTGGTATAGATTGACATGCTCATGAATATTCCCTGTCGTCAGGCCGGGAATCCTCTGTAAAAGAAAAAACAGTTTCACTTTAATTTACAAACTGTATTTCTCCTCCAAACCAATCACTGAGCTCTGGGTCATACTGCCCCAGCCAATGACTCTCCCTAAGCCCCTCCTCTGGCAGCCATCTTTAGATTTTTACCACACGTTCAAGTGTTGGGAGTCCTCGTGTTTTGCTCTATGAGCTTTTCTACGTTTTTGCACTGTTTTCGATAAAAAGTTCTATTTTTGGTCAATAGATCGCATGTGCTCTTTTGCTCCTTTGACTGGCAAGCGGGGATCCTTTTGTTGGTGTCTTTCAGCGCCCCTCAAGGGCAAGAATCGTCAAAAGTTTCATCGAAGATTCCAGAAGGCCATTGGGCCTATGCCGCACGCCAGGCCATGTCGGAGCTGAAGGAGGGAGGCTCACTCTTCAAGCTCTGCTCCAGCTACGGATTGAGAAACGTGTTTGTAGAGGACAAACACCATCAGTGCCTCTATTGTCTCCATCCGGACTACAGGGAAGTGGATTGCGAAATCTGCCTTGGATTTTCCAAGCAAACCGTCAAGGATTGTCACAGTAGGTTGGCGGCATGTCCCAACGCCAAAGCCTCTACCCTGTGCGGCAAGCAGGGGCATGCTTCACCCATGACCGGCCGGTCCGAGGAGCGGACTTCTAAGTCCTTTGAGGACGCTCCATCTGTGGGGGCCCAAGAAAAGGCCAAGCACAGAGTCCGTTTCTTTCAGGGTTGCCACCCAAGCGGGTCCCGCTATGGGCAGGGCACGTTCATATTCACCATCTGCCTCTATCTCTAGTCATCGCTCCAGCTCCTCCTTGAAGAGGAAATTGTCTAACTCAGGGAAGCTGCGGGAGATGCCAGAGAAGACCAAGGCGCATGGAAAGGTGTCAGATCTGCCCCTGAAGGCCTGAGCGGACCGGGCGAAGTCATCCTAGACAATCGAGCTGGTGGCGGGCGCCCTCCCGAAGGCAAAAGGGGCTGACCCGGTATAGGCAGCCCCGGCGGTGCCCAGAGTTTCCCTGCCCCCGAGGCAAGAGGCCTCGGCCAAGCTGGCGGAGAAGACACCGGAGAAGAGGATGCCATCCCTAAGCCAGAGACTGACCCCTCAGGATGTAAAAAAAGGGGTGGGAGTTGTGAGGAGGCCTCAACCATGCTCCAGGGCACATATAGTTCTTCCTTGGATGAGGAGGACCTGGTGTCCGTTCACACGGTCCTGGAGGATGTGGGGGAACGACAATGGCGGAAATGCCGCCTATGACTACGAGGACACTGGGCCCAGCAAGGCTACCCCCTGACACCTCCGAGGGACATATCGCTGGACATTCTTTCGACCCTCCACACCCTAGTGTCGGAGATTCAGAAGAAGATGCTGACACCGCCTCCAGCTCTGGCGACACTGGTCCAGCCCCCGGGGAAGAAGAGGAGACGGCACCCTACACCTCCACATCAACCTCTGCACATGCCCCCTTCCCCCAGGGATACAGGGACGTACACGGCGACTACAAACACGTATGACAACGGCAGCGTTTCTCCACCGCTGAGGGCTTCTCCCCGGACGAAGTGTGGTCGTTCCATGCCATGGTAGCCAGAGCGGCTGAGCTCTTGCAGCTGATGCCAGAAGAGACCAGGAAGGAAGGTTTCCTTTACCAACCGCGTGAGGCCAAGAGGAAGACCATTCTGGCAGTGCCTTTCCTGGACTGTTTGGGACGAAGGCCTGGCGTTGAGGAGAAACCCTGCCTCAGCCCCGGTGAAGAGGGATAGGCTCGAGGAAGAGTACTGGGTGCCGGAGTCCGCACCCAAGTGCCTACGTTCACAGCCTTCTCCAGACTCGGTGATCTCGGCGGCAGCAAGAAAGAAGTCATCTAACCCCATGGCTTCAGCCTCCATTCCTCTGGGAAGCGAAGAAGTAGATGCCATGGGTAGGAGAGTGATCTACTCGGTGGCAACCACCGTCAAGGCAGCTAACGCGCTTGCAATCCTGGCCAGATACGACAGGGAGCTGTGGTATAAGATGGCACAGTTGCTGGAGTTTCTGGTCGACGACAATCTGGTCGGGGTGCTGGAGATCCTACAGGAGGGGGTGGTGGCATCGGACTGATGGGGGGGGGGGGGAGGGGGACAGTGTCTGCCTCCGTCGTCGTGGCTGGTTGAAAGCTACCACTTCCGTCAGGAGGTCCAGACGAGGGTGCTGGACATGCCCTTCAACAGGGACAACCTCTTTGGGAAGGCCATCGACAAATTGGTGCAGGCCAGTAAGACCGACACAGAGATGGCCCGTGCAACATCGTCCTTCCTTTCGTGCCTCAGGAGGGAAATCCGGCATATCTTTGAAGGTAGAATCCTCTTCGTACCGCCAGCCCTCTCGAGCCACAACCCAGGAGGCCTACAGGGGCCATTCCAAGGCTTTCGGTGGAGGTGGCCGATGTCGTTGCTCCCAAGGCGGCAGGGCCGGTGGGAGGCAGGCTTCGACAGCGAGTGGGTAAAGATCTCCACCGATCGATGGGTGCTGGACGTTCTTGCCCACTGACACACTCTGGAATTCCAATGAAAGTGTCAGCGCCTCAACAAATACATGAAGTCCCAGAAATTCAGGATGGTCACGTTGCAGCACATGCTTGGCCAACTGGAGAAAGGGGACTTCCCGACATCGCTGGATCTGGAGGACACTTACTTCCATGCCTCCATTCACGAAAAACATCAGAAATTCCTGCACTTTGTAGTGCAGGGAAAACACTATCAATTCAAGGCCCTCCCCTTTGGACTGAAGTTGGCGCTGAGGGTGTTTACGAAGTGCCTGGCACCTGTGGGGGCCCATCTGCGGGGGGTGAATTCAGTTGTCCGGAAGCTTTGCAGACAAGCTTACTGTCACCACGGACGCTTCTCTGGAGGGCTGAGGAGCCCACACCGGACGTCTCCACGCCAGAGGCCTGTGGCTGCCGGATGAGAGGGATCTCCACATTGATATCCTGGAGCTGCGGGCAGTGTTCTGGGCCTTCAAGTCGTTCCTTCCGTCCCTCAAGGGCAGGATGGTGAGGCTCTTCAGACACTACCACCACAATGTTCTACATATGGAAGCAGAGGGGAACCAGATTCCCCAGCGCTCTCCAGAGAGGCGCAGGACTTGCGGGGCTGGGCCTTCACCCAGGAGATGTTCCTCATTCCTTTCCACCTAGCGGCAGTCCAGAACACCATCGCTGACTCCCTTAGCAGGGAGCTGCACTCTTTCCACGAGTGGGAGCTTTGACAGGATCAAGTGGACAGCCTCTTCCTCAAATGGGGCAGACCCCAGATCGATCTGTTTGCGATGGCGATAAATTTCAAATGCCAGAAATTCGCCAGCAGGCTCCACCAGCCGAGGACCATGGGGGACGTGTTTTCCTTCCCGTGGGAAAGCCTGTTCCTGTACGCGTTCACTCCGTTGCCTCTCCTGCTGCAAGTCATCAATCAACTCAAACGGTGCCGATGCAGGATGATCCTTGTTGCCCCGGCGTGGCCGAGGCAGATTTGGTACCCGGACCTTCTCAGCCTGTCAATGTCCCCTCCAGTCAAACTGCCAGTGGTCGCGGATCTTCTCACCAGAGGAGGCACAATCCTGCGTAACGACCCAGCATCGTTGAACTTAAAGGCTTGGCTCCTGCGGCCTTAGAGTTTGGAGCGTACGAGTTGTCGGCGGACTGCAGGGAGGTGCTTGACAGAGCATTGTTGTCCCTTAGTGCTATGTGCACAAGTGGAAGCGTTTTGCTACGTTGTGCTGGTCACAGAAGATCACCCCTCTGAGGGTCATGGCCCTGCAGATTCTTCTGTACTTGTCCTTGGCCAAGGCAGGGCTGGCGCACGCCTCTTATCAAGGTGCATCTGGCAGCTATCTCCCGTTACACCAGGTCTCCAGGTTAGTCTTCTCTTTGGTCCCACCGTCTCGTCAAGGAGTTCCTCAACTGACTGTTTTGATTGTTCCCGCCGGTGGAGGCGCCTGCCCCGGCGTGGGAACTCAATGTGGTACTGATTGGGCTCATAGGGTCACCCTGTGAGCCTATGCATCAGGCCCCTCTCAAGTTCCTCTCGTGGAAAACAGCTTTCCTCGTGGCCATCACCTCTGCCAGGAGAGTAGGTGAGATCCAGGCCCTATCCTGCAAACAGCCTGATTTGACTTTTCACAACACGCGGCTGGTGCTGCGGACGCACCCCTCCTTCATGCCAAAGGTTCAGTTGGAATTCCACCTCAACAAGCCTTTGGTGTTGCCTGTGTTCTTTCCGAAACCTTTGTTGCAGGCTGAACGGACTAGGCACCACTGGATGGGGCTTGTGCTCTGAAGTTCTATGTGGCACGCATGAGAAGTTTCCGGAAGACGTCCCAACTATTAGTTAACTTTGGTCCTGTGAACCATGTGAAGGCCTTGTCCAAGGCTTCCATCTCTGGCTGTATTGCACACTGTCATTGTTTGGCAAACCGACCGCTGCCCGGCCGTACGTGAGCCCATTCCACTAGAGCGATTGCTCCAATGACTGCCTTCCTGTCTGGTGTGCCCCTGCTGGACATCTGCAGGGCTGCTACGTAGAGGTTCACGCACACCTTCACAAGATTCTACTGCATCGACAGGGATTCCAGGGAGGAATCCAGGGTCGGCCAATCAGTGCAACGCAACCTTTTCACTTGAAGGTGGGCCTGTTCTGGAGGCAAGAGTAATTGCTTCTATTGAGCTGTGCCACCTCTCGTGGTTGTGTAATTTTGTACTGCTATGTATTCTTTATTCATGAGCATGTGAATCCATGCCAGACCCCATGCTGGAGAATGAACAAGTTACTTACCTGCAACTATTGCTCTCCAGCATGGGTCTGGCATGGATTCACATGCGAACCCGCCCGACGTCCCCTCTGCTGCTTTTCTTGGTCATACTGCCATTTTACGTGCTTGCCAAATCTGAAGATGGCTCCCAGAGGAGGGGCTTAGAGAGAGGGCAGTCATTGGCTTGAGGCTGTATGACCCAGAGCTCAGTGATTGGTTTAGAGGAGAAATACGTGAAGTAAGTGAAAGTGAAACTGTTTTTTCTTTTACCGAGGATTCCCGACCTGACTGGGAATATTCATGAGCATGTGAATCCATGCCAGACTGATGCTTGAGAACAATATTACAGGTAAGTAACTTGTTCCTTCTGACAGTCGTCAGCTTTGTAAGGGGCCCTCAACAAGGAGCGCATCACAAGGTAAAGAACAAGACACATTAGAAAGTGTTTTGCTTCTTAGCAGGTAATTGAAATCATTCTCCCAGGCACTTCAATTGAAGCCCCTAGGTGGGACCGCATCTGCGGCCACCGAGTCACAACTCATGTTCAATTTGTGTATAAGTAACCACGACAATACAGTTAGTAGACAAATGAGGGTGCCTACAAGTGAGCGCTCAAATACGTACTAGAACAAGATCAGGTGTCAGTCTATTTAGTTTGTTAGACGGGAAGAATCAAAGAATCACGGAAATGTCTTCTTCGCAGTTACTTTAAATTACCTTTGATTCCCGCAGCCGGTCGATGCTATGTCCTTAACCTGTAACCACTCAGTTTCGGCTGCATATCATACCAGAGCCAGTACGACAAAAGTGTAGCCGGATACCGGAGGCCAGGGGAACACAGGAAACACTTTCTCGACACTCTGTAACGCTCTGCATCCGGAGATGGTATTTTATGTTGTAATGAGTGTCTCGAAAAAAACAGTGAAAGACTCTCCACAGCCCACAACTGGTCCACACTACACAAAAGAAATACTCTCTCGACACTCCGGCCTGTTACTTAAATACTACAAAATAAAACCACATTTAATTAACTGAGTTTGTTTTACTTTCTCATTGTTAAACTAACATTTTTCTTCACTACCAACAGGTGATTTACTAGTATCACTCTGTGCTAATAGCCTTACAGACCTTGGGAGGGATAATTATTGCTTGGGATAATGACCCCTCTCCAATTTATGCTCCTAGTGTTCACTTCAGGCAATAATTTGGTGGCTGGTCATTATCCTGTGATAATGACCCTTCCCTCAGTCTTTAAGACTATATTATGCATGCCTGTTGAAATTAAAAAGGCTTCACTTTCTTGAGGCATTGCCAACAGTCGAAGACACAGTGCAGAGGTAAAGCTCCTTACTAACTAAATGCATTAAGTAGATTCCAAGCCAGTAATGTCAAAGAGAGCCATCTCTGCCATCCCTAAGTGGGCATAAGTTCATTTGATAACAAGACATAATATAAGCTAGTAATGATGTGCTAGATAAGTTCAAATAAACATGCATAAAAGGCTGAATAATAATTATTAGATTGTTTGTTTGGCACCTTATAGCGGCATTGCCACTTGATTTATTCTAGATCTTGTTTTCTTTTTTATTCCCAAAAATAACAAAAGCAAAACAGTTTGCATTTTATTTGTTACGTTTTGTGGCAAGGTTTACATTAAAAATATATTTAAAATGGATAAAGTATTTCATTGACTAAAAGTGGACCTATTTCCTTTTATGAAAGCGTTCTGGGATCACACTTACGGGCAGTAATTCAACTCTTTATGATTTTAATGGTGGACCCCATGATGGTGATTTTGGGGGTTACAGGCAAATAAAATGTTCCCAGCACTGTATATATTTTGTCAGACTTGCATGGTGCTGCAGGGGTCGGGCGTTGGTAAAGGGGAGCATCTTATATACCTGGGCTCTGAGCAGGTGTCGCACAACTGTGGTCCAATGTGTCAGCACTCTAGCGTGTCAATGGCACCATCTGCTTGAGCCCACCACAACACCACAAGTTTGCGACATCAGTACAATGACGAATCCAGGGGACCTAGTCCCCTCTTTGCAGGGAGGGGATTGAAGGGTGACCCATTTTGTACTAGGCAGGTGAGCCTGCTAAGCTAAACACCCCCTAAGGGACAGGGCAAGCAGATCTTCATGGGGTTACCCACCACCCACCCTTAGAGGACATGCAATCCCTAAACAGGGATAGATGTTATCCTTCCTTGTCTCAAGAGCCTAATAGTTTTGTTGGTTATATGGGAGATAAACTATATAATAATAGACAACTTACTGCACAAATGGCTATTATGGTTTCTGACTGTTTTCAGACACTATCCTCACTTCAGGAGAGAGAGTGGGATATAGACACATCCCCCTCGCTGTGTAAAAGATGAAGACCCAATCAGCACTGGAGCCAGAGAGGAAGCTATCCTGCGGACCTACAGAGGAGGAGAGGCTTCCGCCTGAGTTGTATGGCCGTAAGAGGCAAAAGGCTGCTCTCCACGGTGTATCCAGGTGTGGCATACCCACAGACTGCTTGGCATCCTGGCCGATACACAGACTGAACATGCCTATCAAACATTGGAAACCGCATAAGCAATAGAGGAGCCTCGCGATGACGAAGTGATGCTGATTCCCTGCAGAAGGACAGCGGCAAGAGACCAATAGCTTTGTTAGACGCAGAACACTGGGAGAAAGCCAGGAGAGAAACCGCTTCGGCCTACTGGTACGCCTGCCCTGAGGAGCATTGCACAGAGACTGAAGCTACGTGGTTCCTCCGGGCACCCGGGTGGAGGGTGGAAAGGCAAAACCCTGCATCAGGGTGACCTAGACTAGACACCACCGATCTGTGTGGCTTCTTCTAGCATTACATCCAAGTCCAGGCACTCAAAAGAGAGCAAAACTTATATGGTTTGGTCTGTGACAACCGTACCCATCGAGGGGTGGCGTGATGATCGAAGAGGCATATGATGATCGAAGAGACATACGTAGGCTCATTCCTTGAGTTCCAAAAAGTGACTGTAGAAAGTCTCAACACGACTAATGTTGAAGTGCAAGTAGATCTTTCTGTAAAGATCTTATAACAAAGCCACTCCAGCACAAATAGGATTTCTGAGTCTCCATTATAGTGTGGTAATCATTTGCAAAGGCAACTCTTCAAAATGCCTTTCTTGCCTGCGAGAACGAAAGGTGGGTCTACTTGCTCCAGGCCAACTAATATTTTAAGGAGTTGCCTTTAACCGTGAATTAAAACAAAAGAAGTGGTTTCCATTTGAAAACTCTGACTTTATCCATTGTAGAAACATCGCTGCTCTTCGATTTTGATGCGTCGCCCATGAACTGGATGCAAGACCTACCACCTGCGCACTAGGCCCACCAATAGTGAGGATAAGTGCTCTGACAGTCAGGAGACCATGGTGTCCTCCAGCCACCAGCATTCCTACTGCATCTTCCATTAGAAGAGTTGAACTCCTGGTTATGAGGGCAGGCCCCACGCTAGATTCCGTCATCTCCTGTGTATTACTTGAAGACCAGCCTACCTGCCTCTCTAGGTTCACCAATAAGAAAATGAGAAAATAATTGAATTGATTGCCGAAACCCCTGGTCCATGTCCCCTGATCCCACCATTCCTGAGCATCAATTCCACAGGACATCATTTGTTAAAGTCATTGAGGGCAAGGGGGGGGACACCTGTTTGAACCCATTATGAACTGGAAGACTTAAGGGCCAGAACCTCTGCATGCCGCACTTCAAGTAAGTCACTATCCTGTGCATCACACCATAACCGCCCCTCCAGATCCCCATCAAATGTCCACACATATGATGGCTACATGCAATAACTCATGCTTATTAACACACACAACTTCCCATCCCACTAATCAGCACCAATCCTACATGTATGCAACCTTATGCTCGTTAACTAACATTCCCTAGCATACATACTGCAAGTATAGCATACTTCATAACCCATAGCCTTGATATGCTCTTCATCAGTGGCTTGGTCCAACCACACCTACACACGTATAACCGGAATTACAGCCTGTGGTAATTACGCTGACATTCCCATAGAGTTCTATGGACTCCATAAATGGGGGCTAACACCGCCATACTGCCGCTTATAATCCAGCAGTAATTCTGCTGGACAAGTGGCAGTAACAGTAAATCCATTTGGCGGTATTGCGGATTTACCACCAAGATACCACTAGCGCTCTAATGAAGCCCTATGTCTCTCTCTTTGTGAATGCTTGTATTTTTACAATTGCACACATCACCTTACAGTGAAGTGCAGTTAGGATATGTTGTATCCTCATAACTTTTCATATCATGGGCCTCATTACAAGTCAGCCGGTCTGAAAACAACGGTTCTGGTAATTCCGCCGCCACTGTTGTTTCCGGACCGGCTTATTCCGAGTTCTGCAGGCAGGAGGTGTCACTCCCGCCAGGTCTGACCTGGCGGGAGTAACACCACCCGCCTGCAGGCGGACATGGAAACAATGGCTCTGTCATAGACGGAACCAGTGTTTCCATGGTCCATTGTTTCGATGGTCCCCATCCCCATGGAGTCCTATGGGAATGGGGATTTACAGAATTCCGCCTCCCGAATTACCGGGTCACTGGGGTTGTAATGCCCCAGTGATTCCGGCAATCATGGAGACGCAGTGGTATTACAGGTCCGGCGGCAGCCTGCTGGTTTTTCCGGCATGGCTACTGCTGGACTCGTAATGAGGCCCAAATGTCTTTTTGGCTACTTTGACAATGTGCCTAAGATAAGCTGGTGGCAGCAGTGACAGTTTTATAATGTATGTATTATTTTACTCATGCACTTTTGCAATTATCACAAAGGGCTACTAACTGTGGGTAGCCCCCTTAGATGGCCGTGCTCCAACCTTTTTCACTTGTTCTTTGGCCTTATTGTTCTTTGGCTGCATTCTAAGGTCAATAAATGCCCTATATGTACATCCCTTTCCCAGCAAACTATGTGGCCTTTGCAGGCTAAGGGGCGTTGTATGTATTGTGTGAGCCAGAGGAAGGGGCTGATGCTGCCTAGTCCAAATCCACATCGTCTGATGCCTGAAAGTCTGTTGCTGGGCAGATGTGATTACCAGTGGACCATGTTGAAGGCTGAAACACCAGAATACTCGACAATGCACTAACAGTTCTCACGGCTACCGCCTACAAAGGTCACATGCTTCAAACTCCATCATATCCATCTTGGGCAAAGCACCACCACCTGTTTCATCCCATCACTCGGGGCCTCTGAAGACTGGCCAAATCCTCCCCAAGGAAAAAGCCTGATTTTAATCCAGATGTAACTAAAATCATCAAAACCACCATAGCGCTCAGTTCCACGAATGGGCTATCCATTGCAGTACTGCAACAGATGCCAGCACCCGTGTCTTAAAATAAACACTTGATTTAAAAATATACACTCTGTTTATAAAATCACACAGCATTTCTAGAAGGTTAAACAAGTAATTTGGGCAAACATTACTAACCGGAAGCACAGTGTATGTATTAAAAGAATATGGGGACATAGACCGACCCTGCCCACTACCTGGTGGTAGGTGCAGTACATACAAGGCTAAGGATGGTGGGGAACAGAAATCATAGGTGACAGCAGAACACATTTTTACTGAGACATGCGCAGGACCTGAAATACCACATGAACAGTCGCAGTAGTCCCCACACCTCTAGTGCATAGCAGCATAAATCATACAAATGTACACCAGATATTACACCATAAACCATAGAGGGAGAAGAGGATTAACATTTAGCCAAAAATGCCCAGAGGACCACCAGAATTTAGGAGACAATAGTCAGATCCATAGTCTCATTACACTCCCAAAAAATGGATACATTGACAAACAGTCGCACAAAGTACCCTACAACATTTCCATAAGAGGTTTGTAATGCAGAGATTTAAGTGTGAAAATTCAGGTTTCTTGATGGAAAATTCTAGAGACCCAAGGAGGGCTTGAGACAAATGTCACTGAGCAGAAAGTACCTTCCAAACTCTAGAGTTGGTTCAACTTCCTTTTAGGAATACATGGGCCACATCCAACAGGCAGTCATGTTCATGAGAAAAAGTCAGTTAAGTCTTGCTTGTTCAGAAAAGGCAGCAGCCAAACCCCAATGGCTACCAGGTAGAAAGGTAGATAGGACGACTAATGCAGTAAAATCTGCTGCTCACCTAGTGAAGCCAAAACTAAATTACAGATGCAACCAGCCTACTCCACGGCCCGTTTGTAGAGTGATAGAATCAACCTAGGCCGAAAATGGGGTGCTTAAAAAGCACTTGTGTCCTAGGAGCAATATGAGAAATCCTGGGACAATATGGTCAAAAGGGTTGAAGTGGCAGGAGAGAAGTCCCTCTGGCTACATACATAAGTCACAGATCCTAGAAAGCAAAGGTTAAAAAGCAAAATGTTTTGGGGAACCAGAAAATGGGACCACATAATAAGCCCCCAAGTGAAAGTCTTCCCTTGAAGTAGCCCTTAGTCTTTTTTCTCCGACTCCAAAAAGAGGAGGGACAAGGCTTATCCTTGTTTTTTGAGGAGGGTGCCTATTCGCCCCACCGGATTAGCAGTTCGTGTTCCTTTAAGCTCTCCATTGGAACATTCCTCCCCTGTGGTGTTTCTAATGTATGAGTTCAAGGAGACTCTGGGTTTTTGTCCCAGAAAGGGAAAACTTTGCAATGACTCCTCCAGTCTTTTCTCTTCCATCTTCAGGAGCCTACTCACTCTTACATGAGGCCTCCGACCTCTGTTTTCACACATGCCCATCCAATCTCCTCTGGTCCGAGAAGGCCACATGGAGTTCCCTCAGGATCAGGTTTCACTCCTTCATGACCTTTCCCACTATGGGACATTTTCAAGGATATTGTAGTGCCACATCCAACATAGTCGCTCTTATCAACCAATCCAGAATAGAACTTGTTGATGCACATTCTTCCTTGACACACTTTGAGCCACCCAACACCCAGGGACATAACTGCTAATGGAAAACAAAAAAAAATAAATAGACCATATTTCTTCCATCTTCAGGAGCCTACCCATTCTTACCTAAGGGCTTTAACCTCGCTTTTCACACACGCCCATCCATCTGTGCCCATCCAATCTCCTCTAGGCCAAAAGGGCTACATGGAGGTCCCTCAAGATCTGGTTTCACTTTTTCATGACCTCTATCGCCATGGGACATTTTCAAAGATTTTGAAGGTAATAATACAACAACCAATATAGTTGCTCTTATCAACTCTATCAAACCAGAATAGAAGTGGTTGATGCAGATGCTACCTTGAAAACTGTTGCATCCTGATGAAACCCTCTGCTACCTGGTATATTGTGCTCACCAGCAATGAGCACACTGTCTGGTCACTCAAAAAACACAGAGTAACAAAGCCCTCCTAACCCTCAAGTTTACAGTGCATGCCAGTTTCTTTCATCTAAGCCAAAAACACATTACTCTTCACCTAGCTTGGCGGCCGCCAACAGGAGTAAAGCCCTCTTGACGGCAGTCGGACACCACTCAAACCCCATCAACAAGATAATGACTTTTAACAATGGGTTGATTCTTCAGGATCATGTACTCCCTGCGCTCTATCTTTGGAGCATAACACAAACCTGGACATTTATACTCTCCTCACCCCCAAGGATCTTGTTGACAACCTTGCATCACTTAAACCAACAATGTACATGGATTACTCTTCTTGCTGCCAAAGCAGACCAAGGTAGTCACCCTCCCTTTCTAAAAATAGCAAATGCCTTGATCACCTAAGGCATCTTCCCACACATCCTAAAAACAGGACTAATCCGACTTCATATCCAAAAACCTGGTTTACCGTCATTTAGCTGATTGAGTTTTTTCAATGGAATTTTTCCTGAACAAATTCCATCAAACTCATCTATGGGGGCTGTGGTGGGGTTAAGGGGATAAAGGTGATATGGGGTTGGGGTAAGGATATCAATATAAGGAAGGGGGGGGCTTGGGGAGGAAACCCCCCCAAATATAAAAAAAGTAGTTCATTTTTTCAATGGAATTTTTTCAGTATAGATTCCAAAGAAAAACTCCTGTTTGCAAACAGATATAGCACCAAGAGACCCACCTTTAACCCAGACGTGTACTACCGGCCAATTACAAGCCTCCGATTCATTAGAAAGATAATTGAGAAGGCACTTCCTGCGGCCATCTTGGATCAGTGGCTTCACTTCCTGTGGCCATCTTGGATCAGTGGCTTTACTTCCTGTGGCCATCTTGGGACAGTGGCTTTACTTCCTGCGGCCATCTTGGGACAGTGGCATCACTTCTTGCGGCCATCTTGGATCAGCCCAATCTCCAGCCGAAGGCCATAAGAAACTCCTCTGGGAACACCAGTCAGAAAGAAATCGCCTCATCCCAGCAACATCGGGGACAAAAGCAGAGAGGCCAATCACTGATGGACTAGGCGATCGTTTGACGAGTGTGTGTGACATCACTTTTGAACTCCATAGGGATGTCCAGCCAGGGACGTCATAGTTAAAGGTGAAACAATGAAGGATGAAGACCAGCCATTGACCACCCTCTTCGCCTACGAGTCTTTGCGTTTGACTTCCTCCCTGTTGCACCTGTGAGTACTCTTAGCTTGCTGATTACTGTGCTGTCTCTACACACGGCGGTACTCCCATGTACTGCTTTCACTCTTGCTTACTTCACTCTCCCCAAGCTTTCTCCAATCACACTACAACTTCCTTGTTTTTTATCCCCATCATAAAACTCCTCTTGAAACTCCCACTGCTCCATCTCTCTTGCGCCTCCTATGTCAAACCAACAAAGCTGGCAAGCAAACCATACCTCCCACAACACCTATCCACCCCACCTCTCTTCCTCTAAGACTCAACAGCTCTACTCTTCCTTACTACATCAAGTGAACATTGCACTCTGGAAAGTTTAGTCTGTATGCAACAACACATATTTTATCACTGACTATTTTCACTCCTGCTCTCCTCCCCTAGACCTCCTTGCTATGACTGAACCCTGGATTTCTCCTTCTGACACTGCCACTCTGGCAGCCCTACACAACTGCAAAACCCATGCTTCATTCACTTTCCTTGTCTGACTGACAGAGGTGGAGGTGTCGGACACCTACTCTCTTCCCGCCTCAACCCCTCCCTAATCTCCAGTGCCTTGTCCTCTCCTACCGCTTTGGAATTCACCATCTCTACTATTGCTCCACCTCACTCGCATCCTCTTCATCCATTGCCCTCCTGGTCCCACTGGACCATTCTTTGAACTTGGGCAACTCCTTGATTCTCTACCCAATAAATATCACCTTATTCTAAGACTGTAACCTGCCTTCTGCAGCCATTTCTAAGAAATCCGAACTTTAGTATTTTCTACACTCTATCCATGACCTACCAACCCACATCGGGGTAACTCTTTGGATCGCTTGTTCATCGCCACCTCTCTTAGCCACTAATGCTACTGTCACACCATACCCATCTTATCACTCCATTGTTTCCACCATCTACTTTCCACCCCTGACCTCTCTTAACCACTTGCCCCACCGATTACTAAAAGGAAACATAAACCTTCTGCCATTCGTAGATTTCTGTGTTCTTCATTTTCTCCCTCTACTCCTTCGCACCTGAAACCCCTTCCCCAAACACTGCCTCCTGCAGCTTTGAATCTCTACTTTGACTCTGTATCCTCTCACTTCCCACTGCTACCTTTCACCCCTAAATCTCAACATCCTCATCCATGGGTCACCCCATTCACACCCCCTATCCGTACAGACATGCGTTGGCTGCTGTGCAAATGGAGGCAACCCCACTCTCATGGGGACCTGCAACTATATCTTTCTTCCCTGAACTCTTGATGGAGCAAAAACTGTTTTCTACTTCATCCTCATTGACTCTCACTCCAACCATCCTTGCCAGCTACAGAGCACCCTGAACTCTCTCCTCCCTCCTAGACCTATGAATCTATGACTATCAACTCCACTCTCACTGCTAATGACCCAGCTGAATACTTCACTGCAAACATTTCCAAAATTAGGGACTCTTTCCTGACCTTCATCACTCTTTCCCCTTACGTTCTACACTTGTCCTACTCTACCATCATCCTCTGCCTCTGTCTCCCACTTTAGTCACTATTACTCAAGAGGTCTTATCTCTACTGATGAAGGCTAACCTCTCTGTGCACCTTCAGACTTTCTTGCCCGTCAGCTAGTCAAGCCTATTGTCCATTTAGTGTCTCACCTTGCAGAACTCTTCAACTTGTCCTTTGTCCTTGCTTTCCCTCTATTTTCAAAACAGCCACAGTCATCCCTCTCCTAAAAAAGCAAGGTGCTGACATGAACCTACCTAACTTTCATCCTAGATCGCTCCTTCCACGCTTCTCTGAAGTGCTCGCAGGGGTTATTTATTTGATTGATTTATTGTTAGTTTTTTAGGCACTTATACAGCAAGTAAATACTGTTTCAAAGCATCCACAGGGCAACAGGGAGGGGACAAGGGGATGAGAAACATAAAAAAACATAACAAAGATTAAATGCAGGGGGATGGGTGGATGAACCTACTACGCCTTGTGAGTGTTCAGAGCGTGCAAGTGCAGAAGTGAGGGGGAATGGGATAGGTGCTGAGGTGCTCATGGGTGAGCAAAAGGTGAAGTGCAATGTATGGCAGGTTCGAGCCTCCAGGGTGGAGGGTGTGCCGAGGATAGACAGAAGCTGGGGGCGATTTGGGGTGGGAGGTCAGTGCCCCGAGGATGCAGAAGGGCCCTGAACACCAATCAAGCAACTGTGAGATTAGCATAGGAGAGTTGGGGGGGGGGGGGGAGGGGTCAAGGGAGGAAGAGGTAAAGAGGAAAGTCTTGAGGAGCTTCCAGAATTGAAGAAAGTCCTGCTCAAGAGGGAAGGGGAGGCTGTTCCAAAGAAGGGAGCCAGCTGAGGAAAGTGATCGACCTCCTACCCCCTGTTTAGCGAAACGCTTTACACACAGTTGGTGCCAGAGGAGCACAAGTGCATAGAGCGGGAATATTTACTAAGAGAGTTGCCGGTCTCAGACAGCCTTTTGGATGATGCAGAGGGATTTGAATTTAATCTGTGAGCAACCGGGAGCCAGTGAAGACTTTTTAGCACAGGTGAGATGCAGTCCCTGGACTTGAGACCAAGGAGAACTTTAGAATTCACAGGTCCCAGTTCTTACTTCCTGCAGGAGCTGACGATTGCCCCCACAGACCCCTTAGGTTTGTCAACTCTGCAATCCTCAAACTTAAAATTGCTGTGCTTACAACCCTGGGGGGTAAGGGGAAGTGGATAAAGTAATAAACCAGATGGATACTGCTTTGCCGCCTTCTGAAGCCTTGCAATTAATTTTGGACAGCTCACTCTGACCTGTGAATAAACACACAAGAATTGCATGTCATCACTACTGCCCTTCTGAACGATCTAGTGTGTGTGTGTGTGTATGACTTACTGTTAACTTCCTAATTTACCTGAACGCCTTTGCCTTCTGCTGAAAGGCTTTTGGATGTCCATGTCCTCAGTTCTTCTCAGCACTAAAACCGTTAACTGGAAATGTGCCTTCTCATCCATTCCTGATTGCTAGTTCATTGTCTCTTTGTCACCAAAAGTATTCTCTATTACTTTTCTTTACTTAGTTCAATTAAAAGAAAGTCTTGTCTCAATTCTAGGCTCATTTAAATTTGAATTCATGTCACTATCACTAAAGGGCTTAAAACTGCATTATAACCCTTCTTAAACTTGAACATAGAAATTGTCAATCTGTGCTGCAGTGCTTTAAACTTTCACTTAACTCTGCATACTCTTAAGCTGTGCTGAGTAGTCTTCATGGACAGCTACTCGGAAAACACTGTGCACTGAATTGGTAAACACGTGATAACCTGTGACCTCTCCTGAGGTAACTTTCAGCCCCTGTGTAAACTCTCCTTCACTGTTTAAAGTTTAAACGCAAGGCGCATGTCACTTTGATTGCACGCAATTAGGTACTTTTCTCTAATGCTCTTTGATTCTCCAGCACAGTGAACGGTATGCTGAGAGAATCGAGGCAATACACGCCACAGCTTCCTGCGTCCAAAATTTACAGATTAGCATGTGCCCGGAGCAAAAGGTTAATCGTGCACCCGAAAGCAAAATGTTTAAATGGTTTGTTTTTTTTAATCACAATTGCGCAATTGTCTTCTGAAAAATGACACACGCACTACACACATACATCACTTATCTTGTGATATCAGTCTTTAATCACTGTGTTTCAATATACTGAAAAATATCACGCTTTAAAAACTCAAGAGCTTGACAGTCTCTATAGGAGTTTGACTACTCCTATGCTAGTTCATATGCTACTTGGCAAGCATTATAGTGTGCGTTCCACGAATACTTCAACAAACAAAATATTCACTTAGCTTCCTGTGCTGGCGCTCACTGTCTTGTCCTTGGCTGGTCTCACTTTTCTCACGTGTTCCTGGATTCTCTAGTTTCAATTAAAAGATTTCTCATTGAGTTTTTCTCAGGCGCTTCAAAATCTGTGACATCTCTGCTGGTAGTCTGAATGAAAGGCAGTTTAGAACCTTTCACAAGATTCCAAACTACCTCACAGAAGCTGCTGCACCAATCAGCATTCAGAATTGTTGACACCATCTTGAGTTTGGGATCACTGCTGACTCCTACAATGCACTCGCCCTGCGCTGCCAGAGACATTTGCTAGATAATGAACTAAGGGGAAACCTGACCGTGCCCACCCCCCAGGGCCTGGTTTGTCAGATCTTAGACTATGAAATTGCCTAACCAACCTAGGAGCATTAACGTCTTACGCCCTCACCCAAGATCTCTCCTTGGGACCATAACCCTTCCAGTCCACTAGATATTGCAGACTTCCTCGAAGCACCCTAGAGTCTAAAATGGTCTGTATCTCATACTCATTCTCTGCAAGATCTGAAAGAACCAGACCTGGAGCTCCATGTAACCTAGTTCCCTTTTGAAATGGTTTGAGGAGACTTGCATGAAATGTTGGGTGCACCCGCAAACCCTGTGGCAATTTCAACCTAACCTAAGCTGGAGAAATGAGCTGTTCAATGTCAAATGGGCTGATGAAACATGTGACTGAATTTTTCTTCCCTCCCTTCAGATCTATGTTTTACTAGAAAGGCACACAAACTCCCCTTTTTATTCAGGTGCTTCCCTCTGCCTCTGATCAGCGAACATCTTTTAACTAATCTTACTTTTCTGTAATGCCTGCACTGATTTTTTTAGGTTTTGGCCCATATTTTGAATTCTGTCCTCTACATCAGAAACTTCCACTTCCTCCAAACGCAAACCTCTTAAACTGTGCATAAAACCCTGATTGACAAACTGTGACATGGAACTGGAATCCTTACTTGTGGTGTTATAGAGAAACTCGGCTAACCATAACAAATCTATTCAACTTTCATGTGAGCCCAAATAACGCAGGTATTTCTCCAACTCCTGGTTCACTCTCTCGGTCTGTCTGTTGGCCTTGGGATGATAGGTAGTAGTTAAACTGACCTCAATCTTCAGTTCCTTACAGTAAAAATTGCCAAAATCTAGAAATGAATTGAGACCCTCTGTCTGAGATCACTTAGCTTGGTAATCCGTGAAGCTTCATGATATTCTGCAAAAAGGCTTGCGTCAAACCAGGGGCGGTAGCCGCACCTTTAATTCGAATGAAGTGTCCAGCTTTGGGTAACACATCCACCACTACTAGGACAGTAGTGCATTCTTTGTCAGAATATTGGTCCACAAAATAATTCATAGACACTGTGTGCCAGGGACGTGGAAGAATGGGCAGGGGCACTAACAATCCAGCTGGTTTCTGATTTACGTACTTGGCCCGAGCACACATTTCACCAGTTTGCAAGTAGTTCAAGGCATCTTCATGCATGCTCTTCCACCAGAATTCTCTTCTCAGCAATTCCAAAGCCTTTTTGAAACCAGGATGTCCTGCCAATGGGGAGTCATGACAGAATTTTAAGGCTTCTTCCTGAAGATCTTCTGTTGGCAAAAACAATTTAGAAACCACATACAGCAACCTGTGTTGAATTTGTCTAACTGTATCCTCTTTCTCCCAGCCTTGAAGCTTCTCCGCTGACATTTGCTGCTCGATCAGTTTTTCCATAATATTTAGTTTTCAGGACTTCTCTGACTATAAGGTTTTTCTCGGATAACAGTGGTGTGGAAGGATTAGAATTGTTTTTGCAACTTCCTGGATAGCATCTCGATAAAGCATCTGCCTTAGAATGCTGTCGCCCTGGCTTAAAAGTGATGACAAAATCATATTCTGCAAAAGAGAGACCAACGTAGCTGTCTGGGAGTTAGGGTTTTAGCTCAGCGTAGGAATGTTACATTTCTGTAGGCATTCAGAACTGTCACACAATGCTTGGCACCCAGAAGGTAATGCCTCTACTCTTGAAAAGCAGCCTTGATGGCTAGTAATGCCCTGTCTGAGATGGTATAATTCTCTTCAGCAGGAGTAAACCTCTTGGAATAAAGCGCGACTGGGTGAAGCTGCCCCGTGTTGCGATGCCTTTGAGATAAAACGGCTCACATGGCCACATCTGAAGCATCAGCTTCCACAAAAAATGACTGCAGGGTGTAGTAAGATTGGTCCTGAAACTAAATTCTCCTTAAGGCAAAAGGCTTGTTCCGCCTCACCACTCCATTCAAACTTCATTCCCTTCTTTAACAGTCTGGTCATGGATGCCACAACTGGAGAAAAATCTCGAATGAAGCGACAATAAAAATTGGCAAAACCAATCAAATGTTATCTTTCACATTAGTTGGAGTCAGCCATTCCCTCACTGCCTTTGTCTTGCTAGAGTTCTTTTCCAACCCATCAGGTGAGTTCACAAATCCTTAAAACTACTCTAGAGGTGTGACATTGGCTTTTTTCTAGTTTAGCAAACAAATGATTCTCTCTTAATTTGGATATGTTGTCTGTATAAATGACCACACAGACATCCAAGTACTCCCGGAGCACTTAATTGATAAAAAACTGAAATGCTGTAGGCCAAAAGGGTTGACCTGGTATTCAGTATATCCAAATCTTGTTCGGAACACTGTCTTTCACTTATCTCCCTCTCGCATGCTAACTAGATGATATGCCCCCCCTTAAATCTAGCTTAGTGAATGTATTTGCTCCCTAAATCCTGTCTAACATCACAGATATTAAAGGTAGAGGATAGCGATTTTTCAGTGATTTTATTTAAGGCCTTATAGTCTGTACCCGTTCTCAGGGTCTTGTCTTTCTTGGCTACGAAGAATAAAGGGGAGGTTGCTAGGGACTGTGAATGGCGAATTAACCCCTTTCACAAATTCTCTTGCAAACACTCATTGAAGCTCATTCTCCTTTTCTGCCAAGGCGTACATTCTTCCACAAGGAATTGGGGCTCCATCTTCCAGATCAGTTTTACAATCGTACGGACGATGTGGTGGTAATTCACTTGCTTCTTGTTCACTAAACATGTCCTCCAAGCCCTTGTAAAAATCTGGCAAGTTTCCCACTATAGCTCCTACCGCAAATTCTTTTGAGACCCCACCTGCCAAACTAGCTCCCAGATACGCCTTACCACCTTGCTGACTACAATAATTTGCCTCCAAACTACACTGCTCCTTATAAAATTTGACTTAAATTCCACTGTTATCTTGTCCCACTTAATTGATGGATTATCAATCAGTTCAAACACTATTTCCGATCTACGCACCAGGGCAAATTTCCTTTCCAAAATGCTAGTAGTTTGCGTGACGAGACCTGACGAGAGTTGGGTACCGTCCACAGCTCTTACCTGCTCTGGAACCTCAACTTGAACTCCTAATTTACAAGCTAAACTCTTATCCATATAATTTCCTGTAGCACCTGAATCAATTACACAGGGACCACTGCACGGTAACTTCCCTTCCCAAAGTAAAGATACATTCAATGTTATGAGGCACTGATGTTTGGATGGTGTTTGCCACCTGCTGTCCCTGTCTGGCAACTGCTGAGTATCTCCTTTAGCACGTGGGCATCTGCCCACGAAGTGAGTTCCTTCTCCACAGTATAAGCAAAGATTCTCTCTGGGCTTCTTTCCTTCTCTTCCTTGGTCAGAGGTGGTTTAAACTGACCTTCCCTTCCTGAACTTCTAAACACCCTAGTGGCTGACTCCAATTTCGGTCGCTCACTCCTTACCCAAGTCCTACCATCAGTGCTTCCCCTTCTCTCTGATCTCCTTTCCGCCTACCTTGCCTTCAATTTCATCACCAGGGTAATTAATTCCTCATAGGAAGCTGGCCTATCCACCATCATTGATGAAACATCTTTGAATTCCTCCCGTAAGTCTCTATAAAGAGATGCCCTCTTCTCCTCTGGCCAAACACTTTCCAGAATCAAGGCTCTAAATTGGGTCATATGTCACTAGTTCTCTAGTTCCTTGTTTCAATTCTAACAGTTCTCCATCAACACTCTGAGACAGAGTACGCCGGTCAACCATCTTGCCTAACTCAGCCTTAAACTGTGCCCAGTTATTCAACTCCTCTGCCCCTCTACTCACTAGTGGAATTGACCAGGCTGCTACTCCACCAACTAAATAAGAAATCACAAAGATAACTCTTGATGTTTCTGTGTTTAAACATAACTTTATTCAGCTGTAGAAACCATAAAAGCATTTAATTGTCATACACAGTGTAATAAAAAATACAATGGACATACCCAATAAGAAAGTGCATCAGCACGGGATAAACAAAGCATTAAAACACCCATAGGCTTCAAGGGTAGGTTCATTCTAGAGCCATTAATTAAGATGTACGTAGCCAGGTACTGAAAACATACTTCGAAACAAAGTAGACTACATTGAGAGCCACAGATTGTTTGCATAGTTCAACAGCCATTGCAGTACAGCCAACAGCCCTGCTTCTAAACAACGGCAATAAATAGTGCCTTAGGTCCATAAATGCCAGGCAAAATAAAAGGAAATGGATTAACGATTCCCTCTGTGCACTGCATACCTTACAACTATAATCCGATCAAGACCATTTTGCAGTAAATATTGCTAATTTTAGGCGTTCCACAACTGGATGAATAATGCCCAAGCATACTTCGTCGGACCATCCCATCGAAAGAACGTTACCAGGTAAGAGAGTAACTTGTTCATCCATTTCATATTGGGGCTTTGCAGATATCCTCCGTTTGGAAGGGACTCAGCACGATGTGAACTGCACTTTTTCATTGAGAACGGGTTCCCCTGACTGCACCTCTCAATGGGCCAAATTTCCTGTTGGGTAAGAACGAGGGGGGTCCCCCCATTGACATGGATTTCTCATTTGATTCTTCTAACATGCAGCGCTCATATTTTGCGCTGACTAATGCTACACAACTTTGTGGTCATCAGAATCCACACTGTGGAGTGGACTCCCCGCTGTCGCCTACCAACCCAAGACATTTAGAACGGAATTATCCTGCATGCCTTCATAGTGTTCCATCACTAGAGACAACCTGTAAGTGGCTTTTAACCAATTGATTTTTACGACAGCTTATTTAACATATACCTGGATTGCAGACTTTTGGGATAACAATATTTCTGATGCTTGTGTAATCTGCTTAGATCACATGCTTTGCATAGGCCGACATCTAGTGGAAGCTGCGGAGTATTATGATATGATATATTTTATTTGTATAACGCTCATACACGTGATTCAGAGCGCGACAAGGCAAGGGCGGGGAACAGTGGAGAACACAACAACGATTTTACTAGGCCAAGTGACATTGAGAAGGCGCATGTGCATGGGAAAGGGGAAAAGTGCATGGAAGGGGGTGAGTGGAGAGTGCGGGCAGAGGAGAAACAGATAAATAATAATAAATAAAAATAAATAGATAATTGAGGCAATAAACAGTGGTAGTGCAGCCAGCAAGTGGTAAGTGCTGTGTTTACGGCAGCAGACTGGGTAAGTCTGATAAGTGCAGAAAAAGAAGAAATGCGGGGGGGGGAGGGTTGGAAACTGTATGGGTACAGATACAGACCCCAGTGCGAGGGGTGGCCAGGAGGCAGTGCAGGAGGGTGGCAGGGTGAGCAGGTACCTGGGCCCAGGGGACAGAGGGTGGCCAGGTGCATAGTGCCAAGAGAACAGATCAGAAGGGGAGCAAGGCAGAAGCAAAGAGTAGAGTCTTGAGGTGCATCCGGAACCGGAGATGGTTCTCCTCACATTTTAGAGTGGCAGGGAGGCTATTCCAGAGGGAGGCCCCAGACGAGGACAGATCTACCCTCTGCTCCTTTCTTTGAAAAACGACTGACCCTGAGGGAGTTAGAGGTAGAGGAGCCAAGAGCTCGCGAGGGGAGGTATTTGCGGAGGGATAGCTGAAGATATTTTGGACCCAGGCCCCAGTAAGCCTTGTGGATAATGCAGAGTGTTTTGAATGTAATCCTTGCATCCACTGGGAGCCAATGGAGAGATTTCAGAGCTGGAGAGATACGATCCCAGGGCTTGAGGCCAAGGACAAGTCTCGCAGTCCTGTTCTGGATTAGTTGCAGAGGCGGAGAGTAGAGGCAGGTAGTTTTAGAAAGAGGCTGTTACAATAGTCCAACCTAGAGAGAACCAGAGCTTGGGAGACAGTGAGCTTCTGGGGGAAGGAGAGGAAAGGCAGAGTACCTCTGAGGAGGTGCAGTAGGAAGTTTGACTTTTTAGAGACCTCAGAAATGTGGGCAGAGAAGGAAAGTGTGGAGTCAAAGATGACCCCGAGGTTCTTAACCTCGCAGGTGGGGGTAGGGAGGCTGGCCAGAGAGTCGGGGGAAAGGATGGTGAAGGTGTGCCGATGAGAAGGATCTGTCTTGTTGGCATTCAGACAAAGATCATTGGCGGCACACCAATCTTGAATGCCAGTAAGGCAATCAGAGATGAGAGAGGGAGAGAAGGTGGCCGAGGGCAGCCTGAAAATGAGTCGAGTGTTGTCAGCGTAGCACTGGAAATTTGAGCAGAAAATGGCAATGCAGTGGGCAAGAGTTGCCAGGTATTGGTTAAAAAGCCAGGACGAGAGGTTAGACCCCTGGGGAACACCACAGGTAGAGAGGAAGATAGATGATAGGAAGGACCCAAGTTGGACCTGGGAGGGTCGATCAGATCAGAGAGGAAAGAGGTTAGCCAGGCCAGAGCCTGATCAGTGATACCCAGGTTATCATAGAAACAGTTGAGCAGGATGGTATGGTTGACTGTGTCGTAGGCAGAAGAGAGATAGAGTAGGATGAGGACAGAGGGAACGTTGGAGTCAAGGTTGGAGAGCAGATCTTCACGGATGTTCAGGAGAGCAGTTTCCGTGATTCTGGCAGCTCTGAAGCCAGACTGATGGTCATGGAGACAGCCAACAGTATCGGAATGAAGGTTAAGCTGAGAGATGGCCAGCTTTTCCGGGAGTTTGCCCAGAAAGGGAGTAATGGAAATTGGGCGATAGTTAGCAGGACAGGAAGGATCAGCTGTGGGATTCTTGAGAAGAGGATGCACAAGGGAATGCTTCAGAGGGGAGGAGAAGGATCCTGAGGCAAAGGCGTGGTTGCAAAAATCGGCAAGGGTTGGAGCGAGGGTGTCAATGTGGTCCTTCATGGTTTTAGAGGAACAGCGATGAAACTGTTTTGATGAGGCTTTCATAGATCGGACTTGTCTAGCGACCTCATCAGGGGAGAAAAGAGGAAAGGACGAGAAGGAGGGTGGAGGGGTGGCGAAGGGGGGGGTCAGCTAGCACGGAGGATAGGGTGGACGGATGTCCTGGGTTTTTTGGATAAAGTGAGAGGCCAGGGTATTGCAGAGAATCTGGGAGGCAAGAGGAGGGGTGGAGACTGCAGCAGGTTTGACCAGCTCCTTGCAGATTTTAAAGAGTTCGGCCGAGTTGTTGGATGCTGCAGAGACCCAGGCTTGAATGTGGACTCTCTTCTTGGTGCGGGCAGAGAGTCGGTATTGCCTTTGCAGCAGGCGACAGGTCAGTTTGTCAGGGGATGAGCAAGAAGCCCTCCATTTCCTCTCAGCCACACTACACTTATGTTGAAGTGTAGCTAGGTCAGAGTCATACCAGGAATTGCACTTGGCTTTGGACTTCAAGCGGATCCTCATGACCGGGGCAAGAGCATCAAGAGTATCAGAAATAGAAGAGTAGAGTAGGGACAGGGTTATGTCAGGGTGTGAGTCAGCCAGAGGAGGCGGGGGGGCAGAGAAGGTGGCAGCGAAAGCCTCAACTGACAGACGCTTCATAGGTCGGATGTCCGAGAAGGTAGGTGGCAGTGTTGGGGTGGGCTTGGCTAGGTGGGAAGAGAGTGAGAGATGAGAGGAGAGAAGGCAATGGTCACTCCACGAGAGAGGAGTCGTCGGAGGGATAGATAGATAGATAGATAGATAGAGAGAGGGAGGCCAGAGGAGATCAAGACATCAAGTGTGTGTCCTGCAGAGTGCGTCGGGCCAGAGGGGAGGATATAGAGAGGGAAAGGGAATCGCAGAGGTCGCGATTCCCGTCGCATTTGTTTTTCGAAACTCGAAAATGGACGTCGAAAAGGGGCGTGCCAGTAATACTATCCCTATTGTGACGTCCCCTGTACCCATGATCCCTCACGCGTGTAGGTCCCTCAGATTGTTTTTTCCACCATCGTGAGTGGACGCATATTTGCAGAGTGCATTTCGGATTTTGCCATTGACCTTTATAACGAAATAAGTTGGTACCTCTTTCTGTCCTTTACCAACGCTTTGTGTCGATGCAGTGAAGTCTCCAGGATGACTATGAAGCTGACTGTCGGATGAAGATTTCGGCGGCGCCACCCGGCCTTACAGTAGGGAGAGTGGGGGGTGGTCATAAACATGTATATTCCCACCATTTCTGATTGTCGACCAGCTGTCTGCCAACAAAATGGAGCGTACTCCTTTTAAATCCTGCCCATCCTGCAATAAATATTCGGGTGTCAACAAACACATGGTGTGCAACCTTTGTTTGCACAGAGACCACGACGAGGCTCATTGTCGGGCCTGTAAATGGCTCCAACCCAGAGCCTCAAGGACAGGCGGACAAAGCGTTGGGCCCATCACGCCATGCAGGCAGAGGCCGCCATGGATGTTGAAAGGTTAGCCAGCGAAGACAGCGACGCTGTCCCTTCGGACAGCAAGGCTGACTGGGAACCTCAATATTCCCCAGTGCCAGCCACCGACCCTAACAGACAGGCTGGCGGTCCTGTTACAGGGAAGACACCCGGCAGCAAGGGCACAACACTCCCCCACACTAAACGCATTCCCCACGGCGGTGCAAGCAAAGTCGCATGCCGAGAGTCGACGACAAAGGGCAGATCCTCGGATCAGAAGTCCTCTGAGCGCCCCGAATGGCCGCCTCACGACCAGCCGATTAAATCAAAAGAAGTCAGACTCAAACCCCCCCCCCCCGCAGTCATCCACCCCAGAACATGTGGTTATTCCTGTCCGAGACACCTCTGAGGAGCCCGATCAAGCAGAGCAGCCTGATCCTATCTATGTAGATGAAGAAGAGCTGTAGCCCACCTCTACCCCTACTTCTACCCCAGGGGCTATCCCCAGTTCTGCCTCATGGACCGCACAAGAAATTGATAGTCATGAGTCGCTAATTTTTTCGATGAACATCCACATGTTCACACAAATCTTGCCAACACGCCTGCCACTACCCAGGCGTCTGGCTCAAAAACAAAAGACACAGCCTCTCAGTCCCAATTACCAGCTCTCCGGTCCCGCAAGACCGTCCTTTACCCGACTCCCCGGTGGACAACCAGCCCCTGTTCAATTATATATTCCTAAGGGCCGCAGAGCATTTCGGTATCGAAACGCAAGAGATCCAACAGGATAAAGATTTTTCGGGAAATATCTTGGGTGACAAGAAACCTGCAGCCCAATTTATTTCCCTGCTTAAGTCAGTCCAAAGAAGGATTCAGCCTTCCTTAGAAAGGCCGAATGAAACCAGAGCGGTAAACCATTGAGGAACTCTTCCGCCCAGCGCCTTCCAAACCTTTATATATAAGGGGCCAACTTCGGCCAGACTCTTTGGTAGTCGCCACTACCAGGAAGAGAGCTGGTACCCCTTGGCATACTCCGAAACTCCACCAGACAAGGAGAGCAAAAAATTGTATGCCATGGGTAGGAAAATAGCGTCATCAGCGGCATACGAATCGCGGATAGCAAATAATTCCACCTTACTATCCAGCTACGATTACACCAAATGGGATGAGGTGACGGCCCCGTTAGCGTCAGCACCAGAGCCACTTAAATCCAAACTCTACCTTCAAATTGGAAACTCTAGCTACCTTACTCAACATGCCTGTTGAGCAGAATGTGTTTGGTAAAGCAGTTGAGGATGCTCTAAAGTCCGCAAAGGAAGAATGAGACACTAAAAAGCCTTGGCCAGCTGACAAACAACTAGGCCAAAGAGGTGGCAATCATTTTCATCGCTTTCGGGGTCAAAACACAGTGGCACCGGATATAATCGGAGCCAAGGTTCCTCATGAAACACCAACCAACAGGCTACCCAGGGTTACCACAGAGGTCAGCGCAGGGGGTCGCGGAAAAGGGAAAGGTTCCCCCACCAGAGGCGGAGGGACACCCTCCATGCAATGACGCCCTGATACCCTGATACCGTTCCCCTCCCATGCCTCACCAGTCAGGGGATGAATATCGTTTTTCAGCACATGCACGGTATAACATCGGACAAGTGGGTGCTGTCGACGGTGACAGGAGGTTACGGTATAGAACTCCAGGGAAGACCATCAAACCTCCCACCGCGCCAGAAAAAACCATCACAGGAAGAACTCATCCTGCTGGAGGAAGTCAAGGCTCTACTCCTCAAGGACGCCATTGAAGCCGTGCAGTACAATGAGGTAAACAAAGGTATTTATTCAACGTACTTCCTTGTGCCAAAGAAAGATCTGACCATGTGCCCGGTACTAGACCTGCGCCCTGCAAACAAATTTTTCAAGCCACAAAAATTTCGCATGACAACGCTACAAGAAGTAATCCCTCTGTTAAAACGGGGGGGGATTACATGGCAACATTGGACATGAAAGATGCTTACTTTCATATTGCAATGTTCCCAGCGCACAGAGGATTCTTGCGGTTCAAAGTAGCAGATCAGCACTACCAGTTCAAGGTGCTGCCCTTTGAGATAGCCTCGGCTCCAAGGGTGTTAACCAAGGTACTGGCAATGGTGGCAGCGCACCTACGCAGGGAGTCAATCCCAGTGTAGCCTTACCTGGACGACTGGCTGATCACGGGAGAAATCTACGATCTTTGCAAGCTAAACACGCAAAGAACTATAGACCTTCTCTTCCAATTGGGCTTCTCAATAAACAAGAAAAAGTCAAGTCTGGTACCGAACTCATCGAAACAGTTCCTAGGAGCTGTATTAGATACATAAACAGGCTTAGCCTTCCCATCCATGGAAAGAGTACAAAACATGGCAAATACCCCAGTATCAAGCCGGTCTCTGGATAAGCATACGCAAAGCAATGCGTCTGCTAGGTATGATGGCATCGTGCATTTACCTGGTCCCCCACGCGCGCCTGCGCATGCGTCCAATGCAGGAGTGGTTGGCGAAACAATGGTCTGAGGCAGTGTTCATTGGGACGATCTAGTGGTTGTTTTGCCAACACTGGTTCAGAATTTATGCTGGTGGTCAAGGGAGAATCTGCTCAAGGGGAAACATTTCCACGAACCGCAAGCTCAGGCGGTCGCCACAACAGACGCATCACTTTCCGGGTGGGGGGGGCCCACTACCTTCAACACATGGCCTGTGGTCACAAGAGACTGCATAAAGGCACATAAACATACTAGGGTTATTGGCAATCCTCAAGACACTACAAGCCTTCGAAGAACATCTGACGAACCAATCGGTACATGTCTAACAGACAGCACTACCGCTATGTTCTATGTCAACAAACGGGGAGGTACACTCTCCAAATCTGTCCAAGCTGGCGCAGAAAATATGGAAGTGGGCACTCAGACGAGGGATGTCCCTATCCTCCCAACATGTTCCAGGGGTACTCGACACTCTAGCAGACTCTCTCAGCAGAGACCCTCTGCCAAGAGAGCATGAGTGGCAACTGCACGCAGACGTAGTAAACCACATCTTCTATCTTTGGGGCTACCCCTCTCTAGACTTGTTCACTACAAAAGAAAACAAGCAATGCTCAGACTTCGCGTCCAGATTCCCCCTACCAGACTCCAAGGGGAACGCCCTATGGATTAATTGGTCGGGGAGATTTGCTTACGCTTCCCCCCCCGCCCTACCCCCCTGACTCCATTAATCAGCAGGGTAGTGAACAAGATGCACAGGGAACAGATGACACTCATCCTAGTTGCTCCTATGTGGGTGAGACAACCATGGTATACATATCTGCGCAAACTGGCGATGTGCGACCCCATCAAACTCCCGTACCAAAAGTCAACCTGTTGACTCGGCACGGGGGTCAACAATTTATCCACAACCTCACTCTTAACCTGGCAGCATGGCTCCTGAAGTCAGAGTTCGGACACCTTAATCTTCCACAACGGTGTATGGACATCCTAAAAGAAGCACAGAAGCCAAACACCAGACACTGCTATTTCCACAAGTGGAAGAGATTTGTCATTTTGGTGTCAATCTATGCAGATAAACCCCTTAGGGTGTACTCCATCACACATTCTTACTTAACTGGTCCACCTGTTGGATTCAGGGTTGGTCTTTACTTCTCTTAAAGTCCACCTAGCAGCTTTATCAGCATACACCACCTCTACCTCTTAAAGTAAAATCTCATGGTGGAAAGTGCCAGTCATTAAGGCATTCATGGAGGGAGTAGAGAGACTACACCCTCCGGTCTCTAATCCCCCGCATGGTTGGGATCTAAATGTAGTTCTAGCAAAACTCATGGGACTCCCCCCTTCGAGCCTTTGCATCAGGCTACTCTTAGATACATAACCTATAAAACTGCCTTCTTAGTGGCAATTACCTCCATAAGATGAGTCGGCAAACTCCAAGCCTTGTCAGTGCAGGACCCTTTCTTTATCATTCATAAAGATAAATTGGCTTTACGGACGCACCCTAGGTTCTCACATAAATTAATTTCCAAGTTTCACGTAAACCAGTCCATCGAGTTCCCGGCTTTCTTCCAGAAGCCAACAAGCTCAGCTGAGGTCAAACTCCATACAATAGATGTGAGGAGGGCGGTTCTCCACTATGTAGATAAGACGGTTATAGGTGATGGGACCGAAAACAAAGAGCCGAAAAACAAAAAGATCGAATCAAAAGGATCGAAAGTCAAAGTTTTGACATCTGGTAGAAATCAAGTAAAAAGTCATTTGGTCGAAAAAAAGGATTGAAGGTTAAACAACATAGGACATGGAAACTCGCTCGATAAAGGGTTAAAACAATAGGTAGGAACGACGAGTAAAGAACCTTGTGTAGAAAGCATATACACAGGTGACAGTTGAAAACAAACTGTCAGTGCGTGAGGGAAAATGACTAGGAAACCTCAGCAGACACGAGAGAGAGAAACGTATTATATGACTGAAATCAGGTAAGTAAAACGCATGAAACTGATGAAATACTAGTAAAATACACACAATGGAGTCAACAAACAATAAACGATAAATTTCACTGTTTCAGATACATGAGTGCCAAAATGGAGTATATAAAATCTCAAATGGGTAGAACCCAATTAGTATTCGAAGACTACATCTATAATAGAGAAACACCACGTAAAGAAACCATTTACTGGAAATGTACAGAATATAAAAAAAATGTAAGTGTACAGGAAGAGCGATCACAGAAGATGGAAACATAAGGTGTACAGGAGAACACAACCATATGCCTGACACAACAGCGATAATAATTAAAAAGTCGATAAATTAAATTTAAAAAAAATCGAAATGAAGCAAGTAGCTCGATAGTGAACAAAACATGGAAAAATTCCGCTCCATGTAGCGGCCCAGATGCCGAACACGTAACTACTAAAAAGAAGCATAAATGGACAAAAGCAACAAAGAAAACCTGCCGATGGCACCACAAACATATCTTGACATGAATGTACCAGATATTTTACAAAAAAACTGAAAATGGGGAACGATTTCTGTTGGCAACTTTGGATATAAAAGATGAGAAAATATTGATTTTTACTACTTATACTAATTTATCACATCTAGGAAATTAATCGACATGGCATGGGGATGCAACGTCTAAATCATGTCCAGAACCCTTTCATCAATTTTATAGCATTCATGGTACAATCGATGGAACAGTAATACCTTTAATTTATGTTTTAATGCCAGGGAAAACTGAAGAACTATATAGGTGTGTATTTACGAAAATCAAGGAATCATTACCAGATAAATCACCGAATACAATAATCATGGATTTTGAGCAAGGTCAACTGAAAGCTTTTCAAACAATGTACCCAAGCACTCACATACAAGGATGTTTTTTTCATTTCGGACAAGCAATATGGCAAAAAATACAAAAGTTAGGCCTAAGAACAAAATACATTGAAAATAGTGAATTTCAGCACCAAATGAAACAAATATATGCATTGGGTTTTTATACAAGAGGACAAAGTTATTACATATTATGAAACATTGATTGCAACACCATATTTCACAATAAATGAGGACAAATTAGCTGACTTGATGGATTATTTAGAAAACACATGGATAGGACAACTAACAAGAAAAGGAACAAGGAGAAGAGCAAAATACCCAATTTCAATTTGGAACTGTTACCGATCGGTAAAAGAAAACTGGCCAAGAACGAACAATATTCAGGAAGGTTGGCGTAGCAAAATAAACAAAGTATTCGAAGTAAATAATTACGATTCCCTTTGCCTTTGCGTTTAAGAATCCCACTAACACACTGATTTCAAAATGTGTTCTTAATCCATAGGACCCCCGGGAGTCACCTGTACCTGGACAAGAACAAGTTTACTTGGACAATTAGATCGTAGATTTACCAGTCCTGATGACAACCAGCCCTATTATATTGACATGGTTGAAACTAGTCTAGGGTCAATTTAAGTATGACCACACATGAGCTCATTATAGAAGACTACGTTTTGATCTTGTCTCTTTTAGTAGACTGATGTTTTGACTGCAAGATTTAATGTGTTGCATTGATGTTATGGAACTACAACTTTATACATGTATTGACTTGTTTGAGTATCTACCATGAACTCTGTTGAAACTACTTCAGGATTTAATTGTTTGTGTGTTGCATGTTTTTGTATTTTGTGTGACCTTGTCTACCAGAGAAGGACATGATTTAGTTTGATATACTTGAAAAAAAAAAATCTTTGCTCATTGACACATGTATGAAAATGTGTTTGGGGATTTGCCATTTTTTTGGATTAAGTGAATGGCTTTTATCATAGTTGTCTGTTTGTCTTCAACCTTAGACACACCTTTGTTGTATTCCATGATTATCAGCCTTAGTGTTTTCGGTTGTTAATGGGGCTACCCTACCTTGGGTTTTACATTACATGTAGCCAAAATCATGCCACCTGTGTCTCAGTCTGTTACTTTTATACTTCTACAGGAAAACGGGAAAAGACTTGCAAAAATCCATCAAACATTTGTTTTGAATCACCCCCCAGAGTGCCCCCCCCACCCTGTGGAACATTGGCAAGCTTTTTATTCATTTTGATTGTTTGAAGGCATTCAGCGCTAGGTGAAGATAATAGAAGTTGCTTGTGTTGACCCCCTCCTAACTGTTTGGGTGAACGTAACACAAGTCTAGAAGAAAGGTGCTCCTGCAACCTGAACACCATTTGCAAGAGCGTTTCTGTACCTTTCCCATATTCGGAGCTGATCCTCAGAATCCCTTAACATTGAGCACTGTGCCAATCTTGACCGAGAGTGTGAGATGTACCAAACAAAGGCAAAGTTAGTTAGGCAGGGAGATCTGGGGAGAAGTGGAATTCATTCTTGTTTGAGTGTACATTTGGCAAAAAAACTCTGAAATAAAGTGTTAAAGAATCCCTTTTGTTTCAGTCTGATTTATTGACCTGTGTTTACTTAGTGACAGAGCATAAATTGTATTCTGTGAAGAACAGCCTTGCCTGCAATCATATGAGCAGACCCGCTTCACACCTACAAAAACATAACTGACTTGTAACTATGATGTTCACTCCTGATTTTCAGAGTTTAAACACTGAATCAAAGCCATGTGTTTTCATATTTTGTCCTCTGTGTGGTTATGTACAGGTCCGGGACATGTTTGTAATGGCTCGCAAGAATGCTCCTTGCATCCTGTTTATTGATGAGATCGATGCTGTGGGAAGGAAACGGGGCCGTGGGAATTTTGGCGGTCAGAGTGAGCAAGAGAACACACTAAATCAGCTTCTAGTAGAAATGGATGGTAAGTGGTTGGAACGGAATTCACACTTTCATTGTCTCCAGCACCTATTTGTCCTGTACTATGTAGGATAGTTCTTTGTGGTAGTTTCACACACAATTTGTACAGATGTATTGCTGTTGATGCAAATACTGTGTTTCAAACCACATTTTGTGTAAAGCGCATTACCTGCTTACAATATGATATAGATTCCCTTGTGATGGTTCATTATTTTGTCTTCCTGAAAGCTGCAGTACACCTACATTGTGAACATTTTTCTTGCACCAGTATAATTTCCTGTTTGGCGTAAGCCCTTAGATTGATTTCATAAACTAGCTTGGGCAGAATTTTGCAAGCTTATGTCTGGTTTGCACTCTCCCTTAATTGATCAGACTTGGACATGGTGCAATTGTGCTGCCTGCCGTAGGTTAGATTCGTACTGGATTTATATGAATTTCTTCTCCACTGGATCTTTTATGTCCATCCAAAACCAATTATTTTAGGTCCATTGACACTTTCTTGGAAACGGACATACATTATTAATAGCAATCTTTTTAAAACCAAACATAAGGATCACATTAAAAATATTTTTAAAAATCTTGTCTCTAAAAATTACTACTGACTGGGTCTTTCATATTCACATGGTTTGAATATTCCTTGTTTGGGTGGGAATTGTTACTGGTAAATCCTGTTGCAGTGTCTCGCAGATTCAACATTCAGCTCCATCAATGGAAGTGAACACGCATCCGTTGGTATGGAGACCATTCCTAGCTAAAACACATTTCAGATTCCAGAAGAGGCTGTGAATTATTTCAGTCTTTTGGTACTCCCATTAGAAACCATCTCTGCTACCTTTTGGTACTGCCACCCCAGTAACTGTTGGCAAAGTTTATGTTCCTACTCTTATCACCCGGGACTAGACATGGGCAAAAAGCTTAACTGACAGTTATGCAATCTGCCATTTTTGAACCATTTATGGACGTGCTTGCTGAACCTCAGCATCTAAAAGAGGAAGGTTCTGCTGTTTTGGTCTGTGGGCAGCTGGTTGGTCAGGAGGCGTTAAACATAGTGTTCACCGGCCCCAGATAGCCTTGTGTATGATACAGAGGGATTTCAATTTAATCCGTGCTGATACCGGGAGCCAGTGAAGGCTTTGAAGGGCAGGAGAGATGCTGTCCCTGGGTTTGAGGCCAAGAATAAGTCTTGCTGCCCTATTCTGGGTAAGCTGGAGGGGTTGCAGCATGGAGGAAGGAAGATTGAGGAGTCTATTGCAGTAGTCTAGCCTGGAGAGAACCAGAGCATGGGTAACATTAAATCTCTGGGGGAAAATGAGGAAGGGAAGAGTCCCTTTGAGAAGGAAGAGCTGAAAGTGGGACTTCTTGACAATGTCCTGAATATGAGGGATGAATGAAAGGGAGGAGTCGAAGATGACTCTGAGATTCCTAGCAACAGTGGAGGGGGTATGGGGAGGACCATGGAGGAAGGCCAGAGTGCAGGGAAGAAGTAAGGTGGAGGGGGCCCAATAGGGAGAATCTCTGTTTTGCTGGCAGAGGTCATTGGCAGTGCACCAGGCCTGGATGTGAGAGACAGTCGGGACGAAGGATGGTGCAAGGGCGGCAGCGGGAAGTTTGAAGAAAAGTTGTGTTTCGTCAGCGTAGCACTGGAGGTTGGGGGAGAATGAAGCTGCAGAAAAACTGACCAAGGCCTTTTGCAAGTTAAAACAAATTGAAAGAGAGGCTTGTGAATCTAATAAAAGCAGCAATGCCGGTTATCTTAGCAGGAGGAACTATCTGGGACCATCAAAGTAACATGTTTTGGTTTAATGACACATGAAGGACAGTCTTCCTTCGCTTAAGGTCTAACCTACTTTTTATGAAAAGCACCTTGCAGGACAAAAGAAGGAAAGGTGCTCTTGCAATCAACATGATGTGGATGATTTGTTACACTTTCTTGCTAATATGCCCTCTATACTCGAAACTGTGGCGCAAATATCTGTCCGTTATTTAGAGATCGGGGGTTAAGAAGTGCACATAAAGCTTTTAACATCTTATCCCCTCGAAGGGTTATCTATGCGCAACAAATATCTTTATGTTGAGCATGCGCTGGAATTGAGAGCGCTTTTATTGTAGCATATGTTTTTTATTTGGATTTTTTTTTTCGCTATTATATTGAGTTATATAACATTTGTGCTGTGGGTTTTCAATGCACTTTTATGGGCATTGCATTCTATCTATCTGTTTCCCGGAGTTGTACTAAAAACTCATTATTGTTGGCATCGGCATGCTGCCCTTTGCTAAGCAAAATATTAGATGATTTAGGGGAGAGAATGCATGTAAGATGAAGATTGCATCGTTGCACAAGCCATAATGATCGTATAGAGGAACACCCAGCTCGCAGCGCAGTGCTGCTACAGGATTGGTCGCAGTATCTTACTCTCCAATTTATCAAACCAAGTCAGCCTATGAGTAGGAAGAGCCGCAAGTGCATACAGTATTCCCGGGTAGGATACTTTTACTATAGATGGAGATAGGTCCCTTCATGTTATTCCCACCCATCTTATATACAAATTGCTTTAATAGAAACCATTTCTTTAATATTTTAAATCCTACATAATTACCGTAGAACTCCTTGGAAGGGGAGTCCCATATTGGGAAAGCCAGGTATGTGTACGACGCAACTACTTCAAGGGGGGTTTTATCGATAGTCCAATAAACAGGATTTCTTAGGTTTACCACCAATAATTAAAACTTTGGTTCTGGGAACATTAACTTTGAGATTGTTTTCCCGGACATATGCTGATAACGCAGCTAAGGAGCATTGTAAACCTATAGGAGTACGGTCCATCAGAATGGTATCCGCATAACCTATCCAAGGGACAGGAAGTGTTCCAATACGAGGGAGAAAATGACTGGCATATTAAATTGCATGATCCATATCGCTTACATATAGATTATGTAATAAGGGGTCTAAAACGCAACCACCTTTCACTCCTGTGTTAGTGGATATTTCAGATGCTAGCTCGCCCCCTTGATTCATACGCACAACACCAGTGGTGTCAGTAGGTAGGCTAATAAGGAAATGCAATAAGGACATATCAATGCCACAATTCCTTAGTCTAATCCACATCGATGGTCTAGATACTGTGTCAAAAGCCTTACTGGAATCGATACAAATGTGTAAAGTCTATCATTAGGCCTGCCCATACAGGCAGAAATGATAAACTGAAGGGCACTGATATGTAGGTTATGTCCTTTCTGAAACCCAGTTTGAAACAGCGATAGTATTCCAACATCTGTCACCCATTTATTTTCATTTTTTTAGCGAAACGGTAGAAAATACTTTTTGGCCGACATCGAGCATTGCTAGTAAACTGTAATTTAGGGTGTTAGCTTGCTCTCCCTTTTTAAAAATAGAGATCAAAATGGACCGCCACCAGCTAGTGGGAATTAAACCGTCTTATAATATTTAACCAAATAATTGCTCTAGCACAAATGCGCAAAAATAACGATTCTCCTTTAACACATCATTGGGCAGAGTAACAAGCCTCTGGGTGCTCCAGTATTATTGAGAGCATTAATGATTACAATATCTTCTTGTCAAATCCCTCTAATAAGTGAGTGGTAGGCGAATAACGGATATCTCCAGTGCGGGCACTGCGTGGAACAAAAGAGTTCCATGATAGCTATAATCCAAGCAGAGTCACCTGTAGGATTCAACTCTAGCATAGATTTGGTGTTAGTAAAGCTTCTTGCCATGACCCAGAACTTCCTTTCATCATTGCTTTTTAAAGAAACTTCCAGTTTGAATTTAGGGTAGAACACGTGTGACCTTTAACCCCTTAACTGCTGGGGGTTTTCCCTCGCAGTGCTGATCCCTTTTTTGGACATTTCGTTATGTCCCTGCCAAATGTGCACCATTGTCTTCCAAGATGTCGGCGGTCATGACACCACCAAGGATTCCTAGTTTGCTCTAGCGGGGGTGAGAAAATAAAGTGACTACATTTTGTGTTTTTTCAGAAAATGCCAATAAAATGAGGTACAAAGAAGCCTGTGGCTTGTTCCTTGTAAGATCTAGGAACAAATGAATTCGCCATTTTCCAAGCTTTCAAGAACAGGTTGAGTGGAAACATAAAAAACATATTTTTTATAATGTTACCATCCGTTTTGTGAGAGGCGATTTTTTTTTTTTTTTTTTCCCACTGACATGCTTGGATAGAATGGAAGAGGAGGGTAGGAAAGCTGACTGGGAAGACAGAAAGACATACATTTCTGAAAAGTAGACAAAATTCCAAGTTTGGGAAGGGGTCACTGGCGCAGGTCAGGCAACAACTATGTAGGGAAAATTCCCATAGTCTGGGGAAAAAATGGAAAAAATGACAGTAAAAAAGGTATGTGCTGGTCATGGTTGGGACCTGTAAGGCAATGGCTTCTGTGATTGAGAAAAGCAATGCACCGCTACACTCCACAGACTATTCGTAATGTTTCACAAAACAACCAATACCACAGGCCAAAAACTGAGCCATGGTACACCTGATTTTTATGCTGACGGCCTAAACAGACGTACTTGGCATTTGAATATAAGGAAAACAAATGTGATGAAGAATGGCAAGCATACATTTTTTAGAAGAGCACAGGCAGACCATTTGATGGATAGGTGACTGGTGCAGGTTACAAAAGCGTACAGTGCCTAAAGCAGCGACTAACTGTAGGTTATATTTTGGAAATGAGAGGGTTGTGTAATGAAGTGCAGTAGCAAATGTATGGAAACTTTATCAAAACTAAGAGAAAAGAACAAATGTCCTACCTTCCCACATTACCACAGGGGTCCCGATAAAAATGGTACCTCACATGTGTCGGTGCACCTACCTGGGGGCAAAGGGAAAAAACTAAACCACTGGTACATCAAACGCCCTAGGTAAGACTGGATTTGGCTTTGTGGGCAACCCACAGATTTGGGCTTGAGGTGTCCTAGACACCAAGGAAAATGGGGATCCCCATGCATTTCTGAAAAGACACCCGTGGGAATCCAAAGAGGTTTCACTTGTGCGAATCGCCCTCGAATGTGTTACCCACAATGCCCGGCAAAGTCCAAAATGTAATGGAAGAAACTCAATTTTCAGATATTTGACACCAGGAAACCACTGACGCCAGCAACAACACATGTCCTACCTTCCCACATTCCCATAGGTGTCCCGACAAAAACGATACCTCACATGTGTGGGTGCACTGACCTGGACAGAAAAGCAAGTGTTGACTGTCCACAAGTCCAGTGGCAGTCCCAGGGAGCTCCGTTAGGGTCCCAGTCCTTTCCCAGAGGGAGAACTGTAACGCAGGCCAGACAGAATTCCAGGATGGTCAGAGGGGATGTCTCTGGCATTGGGTACCTGCCTACCATGTGGGTCGACCGTCCCAAAGTCCAGCAGGAGTGCCAGGGAGCCCTGGCAAAATCCCCATTATTCCCCCCAAGAGAAAAGCTGTAGCGCAGCCCAGCCAGAGCTCCAGGCTGGGCTTAGGGATGGTCTACCCACATGGTAGACGGGTGCCCAAGGCCAGGGACATCACCCCTGACCATCATGGAGCTCTGGCTGGGCTGCATTACAGAATGGACCCTACTGGGACTGCTGCTGCTGCAATTGGGGATGGTCGAATCACATGGGAGACAGCCGACCAAGGCCAGGGAAATCACCCCCTACTATCCAGGAGCTCTGGCTGGGCGTTACAGCTTCTCCCTCTGGGAAATAATGGGGACCCTGCTGGGGCTCCCTGGAACCGTTGGCAGGCTTGTGGACGGTCGGCCCACATGTGATACAGCTGCCCAAGGCCAGGGACATCACACCCGACTATCCTGGTGCTCTGGGTGGCCTGCGTTACAGCTTCTTCCTCTGCGAAAGGACGGAGACCCTGCCGGGGCTCCCTGGGATTGCTGCTGTGCTTGGGGACGGTCCACCCACATGGGAAACAGCCACCCAAGGCCGGGGACATAGCCCCCAACCTTCCTGTGATTCCGGCTGGGCTGTTGCAGCTTTTGCCTCCGGGGAGGCATTGGACACTGCCAGGGCTCACTTTTGGGGAAAAGCTGTAATGCCACCCAGCCCGACATTAGGATGGTCGGGGTGATGTCCCTGGCCTCGGGTGGCTGTCTCCCATGTGGTTTGACCATCCCCAAGCACAGCGGCAGTGCCAGGGAGCACCGGCAGGGTCCCCATCCCTTCCCCGAGGGAAATTCTGTAACGTAGCCCAGCCAGAGTTCCAGGAAGGTCAGGGCTGATGTCCCTGGCCTTGCGAGCTAGTCTCCCATGTGTGTTGACCGTCCCCAATCCCAGCCTGGTACTCTGGCTGGGCTGCGTTACAGCTTTTCCCTCCTGGAAGTGATGGGGACTGTGCCGGGCTTCCTGGGCATTACCTCTGCACCGCCCATTCCCACCCACACCACTAGTCTGGCCAACCAAACTAACAATCTGCCCCAACTATAATATATAATAACGAAAGGACATTTCGTACTACTTAAACCAGCAAAATCTTCAGCCAGCCACATCTGTAGATGAAACAAAAAACATTATCTGTGGTCAGCCCAGCAAAAGCAAATCCAAACTATCATGCTCCTATCACCCCCACCCCTTCCATACAAGCCATCCCTGGTGGTCTAGTGACCCCCACTGACCCCAGTGAAACGCGTTTGCCCTTTCCTAGGGGCAGATTGCCAGATTACAGTATCAATCTGCACCTAGGGAGGGCTAAATGACATTCCCCATCCATTTGGGGTAGGAGGTGGAGAGGGCCACACCCTCCTCCATTCATACAAGCCATCCTTGGTGGTCTAGTGACCCCACCCTCTGTGAAAGGCATTTGCCCCTTCCTAGGGGCAGATTGCCAGATTACAGTATCAGTCTGCCCCTAGGGAGGGCTAAAATACATGCCCCATCGATTTGAGGCAGGAAAGAGCCACTCCCCCTTTCATTAAAGCCATCCCTGGTGGGCTAGTGACCCCCGCAGATTGGCAGATTACACTGGCAATCTGCCCCCAGGGAGGGCTACATGGCATGCCCCCCATTCATTTGGGGGTGGGTGGGGGAGATGTCCACCCCTTTTTCATATTTTTTTTAAAAATCCCTGGTTTTCTAGTGACCCCCCTGACACCAGAACAACCCCAACTAAAAAGTACTTTTAAAAAAATATATTTTTCGTTTGCCCCTCTGCAGCCAGCAATGCTTCAAGGTAGGTGTCTTTGGAAAACGGAGAGTCTCCCCTTTCCAACAACGCCTCCTTCAATCAAAAAGGCTTAGAAATGCCGGGGATCGAGTGAGGAACCTACCTTCCTGTTCACCGCTGCAGCTGAAAATGGTTGCAGCAGTGAAATTACATTGTCTCACGCCACCGCACATTACGCATGCTGACATGAAAATGAAGGAAATCCTACCCCCACGGCTGTGAGGAGGAACCTCCTTGAAGAACCTCCTCCTCACTTAGCCCGGGGGTTGGATTTAGGGTTTGTGTGATTGCTGCGCTGCTGCGATCGCACAAACACGTGCTAAAAAGGACAAGCTATGTCGTCCTCAGCACTGCAAACGTAGTGCTGAGGACGAGATAGCTCGTCCTTGGCACTTGAGGGGTTAAACCAATTTTTATATTGGGTAGTGGCATGTACCTTCAGTTGTTTCTTTTCCAAAATAGAGAGGGTATGGTCTTTACGAGTGCATTTTTTTCCTTGACCTGATGTATCAATGCGTCAAAGCAACAAACACCATTGTTTGGACATTTCTGATAGTAAGGCTGTCATTTTAATAGCGTCCTTTATTAATTTAATCAGGCCAAAAAAAATCCCAATCGTTCAAGCCACTTATAAAGTAGGTTGCAGTTGATATCAACAAATCCACACATTTTTGCAACATTTCTACAATTCCATATGGCATGATTTCATTGGTTGATTGTAGCAGAATAATCATTTAGAATGTCGATTTTTCATACACCTGGCCACTTAAGGTAGTTAATGTAGCCAATAAGGCCCCACAGAGCTGCTCAAGGGTGCAATCCAAAAATACATAGTCTATACAAGAATAACTAGTCCTGTTGGTCCATATGTGTAAATGGGAGGCTACACACATAGGTTTGTAGTTTAAGCAGACAGAATCGTACATATTGAAGGTTGTGGCCCACACTGAGTCACCATCAAAAGCACATGACCCGTGACTAGATGAAATCGCAATGCAAGTGTCTTCAAAAGGGGACCCAATGTGATCTACAAGTTGGGGCGCATTTAGGTCACAGACTATAATAACATTGCTGCTCTGGTAGGTTTCAAACCATTTACAAAGAATTGTATCCATGTAATACAATATTTCCTTTACCTGTTTCTGCCCTGGAGGGGAATAGATGTTAATAATCAATATTCAAGTGCCTGAAGAGTATACATTAAGTATTGCAGAAAGAACATATGGTGTTTTAATTTCTTCACAATAAGGGGACCAATGGAAAGGCCACCAGTCAGTTGTCAACCATGCACAGCGTGTCTATTTGTTTGCCAATGGTAGGGAGAAAAAGCGGCTTCACGGGTAGGAAAGGTCAGGGGGGTTCGGGGGTGTCCCCCATAAAAAGGTATTTGTAACGCAATTGTAGGTATAATGTATTATGGGTTAGTGAAGACATTAAACAATAAAACCAGGAATTATTAAAATGTCCACTAGATGGCACTTTCAGACTATAGATACAGACTGCATGTAGCTATAAGGCTCGATGAAAAAGTTTGCTCTTTTTCTTTTTTGAAGTTGTTTCGTTACATATGCATTTCGATGTTATCCCAGCGTTAAAATCACATATAACCCTTTTAACGGACTAACTGAAAATTCTATGCAGAGATGGAACAAAACGTATCTTACGAAGTTCCACAGACCTGTATATCAGATGTTGCAGAGTGCAATGATTTGTAAACAAAAGCCACAGCACAGACCATTCGCAAAATGAAAAAAATGTATACAACTGCAGATTCTCCAGCATTGGATCTTTCATGGATTCACATGCTTAGAATATTCCCCGTCGTCAGACTGGGAACCCTCGGTACACATATATAGTCGTTTCCTATAGGAAAAAACTTCCGACACTTGTGTGTCCTATCCACATCTACGTCCTCCCCGGGGACGTCCACGCATGCCCCATAGGACGTAATGGTATATAAGCCCCGCCCCCGCGGGTCCCGTCAGATTTCAACCGTCTCCAAAGATAGTGGGATCTCCTCTAGTAGTCTCTACTGCTAGATTTTTCGAATTGTCGAACTCCTGTGAGTTTGTTAATTTTGTCGGAATGTCGGGTAAACCTCTTTTTCGCCCGGGTGCCACGTGCGGATTGAAGAAGGTTTATGAGGGGGACGGCCATTTAGACTGTATTTATTGCCTCCACCCTCACCACTCGGCAGACCAGTGTGAAATATGTAAAGGTTTTTCCCAGAAAACCCTGAAGGATCGAAACCGCCGGCTGGTATCCTGGTTAAATGACGGTGCGGGAGCGTACCCTCAGTCAGAGGTGGGCTCTGTGCGCAGTGTGGCCTCCGCGAAAACATCAGGAGCCCCTCGACGCTCAACCTCGTCGGAACCCCCGGCTAAGAAGTCACGACCTGTGGAAATGGACGTTCCACGAAGTCACTCTTCTAAGGACTCTTCTAAAGACTCTACAAGAAAGACATCTTCGTCCACTTCGTCGAAGAAAGGAAAGGAGAGGCATAAATCCTCCTCGGGCGATCAACACAGATCAGCCACGAGTAGAGATTCGGATAAACGCAGGGAGAGCGCTGTGAAGGCGGGACCGCCTAAACCACCTGCAGGCCCAACGTCGACGACGACGAACCAGTCGGTGTCTTCACTGCGTCTGACGCAGTCGATTTCACCCGTCATCAACCCAGCGACGACCTCGGCGACGATGTCCTCGTCGACGGAAGTTCTGGCCTGGAGACAGGAGGTATTTGATATGGGTTTGCCTGACACATTGCTACAGGAACAGGCAGCGTCAATTGCCTCGAAAGAAGACGACGGCTTCAGAATTGTGAGCCCGGAGGACCTCGGTCTACGACCCAGGTTTCCATCAGGAGCAACCTGCTCTCAGGTGTTTACCCAACCTCCAAGCTCTCAGGCGACCCTGTCCATGGAGGTACTGTCCTCCTTACACTCGCTGCTGAAATCGCTGGACGAAAGGCTTCCACCTGTACTGTCGACACCCCCGTCGACGAGCCCGGCCCTTCACACCGCCCGACCAGATCGATCGGGGTTCCTACTACTCCAGCAGTCCAGGAGGAAGGTGAGCTTTCGGACTCCCTATCTGACCACGGGTCAGCGTCAGATATATCCCTCTCACCATCTAGGGATCCATCCTGGGTGTCGGATGTGGAAATGGAAACACCAAAGAGTCCCACTCACCCGTCACCACCGGACGATATAGGGGCCTTTCATTCTATGATGGAAAAAGCGTGCAAGGAGTTTGGCCTGGTCCAACAGGAGGAGAAAAAGGACTGTTTTCTTTTTGACCATATGGGCAAGAGTAGACGCTCAATATTCTCAATACCCATTTTAGACCATGTCTGGAAAGAAGGTGTCCAAACCATGCGTCACCCATTTTCTGAGCCGGCTGTCAAAGGCCGCATTGAAAAGAAATTTAAAGTACCAGACTCTACACCGAAGTGTCTTTCGGCTCAACCTACACCGGACTCGGTGGTGTCGTCGGCGGCAACGAGAAAAGCAAAGGCCCAACATAAATGCTCTACCCCTCCAGATAATGAGGCGAGGCGCCAAGACGTGTTTGGTAAGAAGGTTCTTTCTGTGGGAGCCTCAACGGTGAAAGCAGCTAACTCCCTGGCGATTGTGGCCAGATATGACAGGGAGATGTGGCACAGACTGGCACCTATCCTGGACCACCTTCCGGATGAACATAGAAGGACGGCGATGTCCCTGGTTCGAGAAGGCGAAGAGGCATCGAATCATGCTATTAACATCGCGGTGGACCTGGCAGATTCGGGTTTTAAACAAATAAATAGCGGAGTTGTTCTTAGACGCCAGGCTTGCCTTAAGTGCACCAACTTCAGACCCGAAGTGCAGTATAAAGTTTTGGACATGCCCTTCGAAGGTGATCTTCTTTTCGGAGAAAAGGTGGACGAGGCCTTGAAGGGCATGAAGGAGGACTCCGATACAGCACGCTCGTTGGGTTCTCTCCAAAGTGGTAAGCCCTTCCGTTCTTTTCGTCCCTTTAGAGGAGCATCTGGAAACTCAAGATTCACAGCAACCAGGGATAGATCTTTTGGTAGATCAGCGTATCCTTCCCAAGGATATAGACGCGCCTCTCAGACCTCAAACCGGCGCAGAAACTTCCAGTCTTCCAAGAGACGACCGACTTATTCGTCGTCGACGAGCAAACAGAAAGACCAGCAATGACGGGAAGCGTGCCGTTCTGGGAGGAAGAGTGTCAAGCTGCATCGAGGAATGGGAGACCATCACAACAGATCAGTGGGTTTTGGACACTGAGGTACGGACATTCCCTACTATTTAAATGCAAACCTCCAAAATGTCCACCAAAACACCTAGCCCAGCCACATCTAAACATCTTGCGGCAGGAAGTAACACTCATGTTACAGAAAGGCGCCATCGAATTAGTCCCTGCATCGCAGAAAGGCTTAGGGGTATACTCACGGTGTTTTGTGGTAAAGAAGCCAAACGGAAAATGGCGCCCTATTCTCGACCTGCGAGACCTCAACAAGACCCTACAGAGTCAAAAATTCAAAATGCTACACTGCAGGAGGTGATCAGACCCGTCCAAAGGGACGATTTTTTGGCGTCACTAGATCTACAGGACGCGTACTTCCACATTCCGGTGTGTCAAAAACACAGGAGGTTTCTGAGGTTCATGGTAGGTCAGACACACTACCAATTTGCAATGCTCCCATTTGGTCTAAAGTCCTCCCCAAGAACGTTTACAAAATGTTTGGCACCTGTGGCAGCCTGGCTACGAAAGGGAGGGCATCATGTATACCCGTACCTCGACGACTGGCTTGTGAGGGGATCCTCCCCAGCGTCGACCACCGACGGCGTACAAGCCACCTTACAACTTCTGCAACGACTGGGGTTCGCAGTGAACTTCGAAAAGTCTTCTCTAAAGCCCTCAAAGAGCTTGAAGTTCTTAGGAGCTCAATTCGAAACCCACTCGGGAATAGTGAAACCGTCCCTAGACAGAATATTGAAGATCGAACATCTGACGAGTCAACTTCGCCTACAGAGCACATTTTCCGTGAGAAAATATGTGGCAATCCTGGGTTCCATGGCTTCGTGCATCCACCTAGTGGCAAACTGCCGATTGTTCATGAGGCCTCTACAGGAGTTCCTGTCGGACAGATGGAAGCAGGCCACGGGCCGGTGGTCAGACAGGATAACTGTCGACGACGAGGGTGTCATCAGATCCCTCCAATGGTGGAAAATCTTTCACAACCTGGACAGAGGGGTTCCTCTACAAGAGCCGGAATTTCAGAACACCATCATCACGGACGCCTCCCTGACGGGCTGGGGAGCACACATGGACGATCATCAAACCCAGGGCAGATGGTCTTCGACCGAATCGCACCTACACATCAATGTGCTGGAACTGAGGCCAGTGAGATGGGCCTTGAAATCATTCCTTCCACATATCAAAGGATCAAAAGTAAGAGTGCTGACAGACACCACGACAGCCATGTTCTACTTGATAAAGCAAGGCGGCACCAGATCCAGGACCCTTTCGGCGGAAGCTCAAAAGATCTGGCACTGGGCGTTGAAACACAACATATCCTTAGTGGCTTACCATCTCCCGGGTGTGAAGAATGTGCAAGCGGATTCCCTGAGCAGGACAATGGCTCAAATACACGAGTGGGAGCTGGACACCGGTCAGCTTCAAATAATCTTCGAAAGGTGGGGGACCCCCTCAATCGACCTCTTCGCTACGAAAGAAAACAGGAAATGCGAACAGTTCGCGAGCAGATGGCCTCAAAAAGGATCCCTGGGGGAAGCGTTCTCGTTTCCTTGGACGGACAAATTCCTGTACGCCTTCCCTCCGTTCCCCCTTATACGGAGGACAATCCAGGGGATTCGCAGGTACAAATGCCGGGTCATTCTAGTGGCACCGTATTGGCCGAGACAACCATAGTTTTCCGACCTCCTACATCTGTCGTTGGAACAGCCTATAACTCTCCAGAAAGTGCCAAACCTACTGTCCAGGGACAAGGGAACGGTGTGGCACCACAATCCGGACAGCCTCAACTTAACAGCATGGCTCCTGACTTTTCAGAGTTTGGCAGCTTGAAAGTCTCGTCGGATTGCCGGAGAATTCTGCAGGCGGCTAGGGCCCCTTCGACTAACAAATCATACATATGCAAATGGCAAAGGTTCTGTACGTGGTGTCAAACACAGCACGAAATTCAGCCTTTAGAAGTAACCCCTGAACAAATTCTTCCGTATCTTCTTCGCCTAGCTGAGAGTGGGCTGTCATCATCGTCCATCAAAGTGCACTTGGCGGCCATTTCAAGGTTTACGAGGAGGAGACTGTCTTCACCATTATTCAGTGACAGACTGGTGAAACATTTCATGAGGGGTCTCTTTAGAACTTTCCCCCCTACGAAACAGTTCCCACCGTCGTGGAGTTTAAATGTGGTGTTGGCTGCCTTAATGAAGCCTCCATTTGAGCCAATGTCCTCTTCATCCATGCAGTTCCTATCTTGGAAACTGGCTTTCTTAATTGCCATTACATCGGCTAGAAGAATGTCGGAATTACAGGCATTGGTCATAGATCCTCCATATATGAGATTCTTTAAGGACAAAGTAATTTTATCAACTAACCCTACTTTCATCCCGAAAGTACCGACGGTCTATCACAAGCACTCGACCATTGCTCTCCCTACTTTCTTTGCGACACCGTCGTCGACGGCGGAAAAGGCTCTTCATACGCTCGATGTGAAACGAGCGTTAAAGTTTTATCTGCAAAGAACGCAAGAACTCAGAACTACCAGACAGCTGTTCATTGCATATGGTCCGTCGACGAGAGGAAGGGCAATTTCCAAGCAAGGACTGGCCCGATGGGTCTCGTCGGCAATTGCTTTTAGTCACTCCAAGGCCGGGAGACCCCTACAAGGGCACCCCAGAGCCCATTCCACGAGAGCGACAGCCTCCTCCGCGGCGCTATGGGCAGGAATTCCTCTGACAGACATCTGCCAGGCGGCGGCGTGGTCAGTTCCACACACGTTCACACGCCATTACTGCCTGGAAAGGCAGCACGCGGATGAAGTACAGATGGGGAGGGCAAAGCTGCGCCATCTCTTTCAATGAGGTAAGCCAAATGGTGAAACTGTTGTCTTTTACCTTGCCGACGTTTGTTTTTTTCCTTGAGGTATCGCCTTTATATAAATATGTTACTGCTTACGTGCATATATAAATATTTCTGAGGCTTGTGGAATCTGCTTAGATCACATGCTGTGCATAGGCCGACATCTAGTGGAAGCTGCGGAGTATTACAGTTTGTTTTTCGAAACTCGAAAATGGGCGTCGACACAGGCGTGCCAGTTATACTATCCCTAGTGTGACGTCCACTGTACCCAAGATCCCTCACGCGTCTAGGATCCTCAGATTGTTTTTTTCCGCCATACTGGTCGGAAGCATCTTGCGGAGTTCCCTGGCCTTAGCCATACTTTTGCTTATTATTGAAGTTTAAAATGATTTATTAACATCCTTCCCCACCCCAACGTCGACCCTCGACACTCGACGACGGCTGGAGAAGACATCGACCGTCGGCTGCTGCACGACGGATCTGGGCCTCGGAAGGCCGCTGGCCTCGGCCCGGGCCTAGTAGGCCGCTGGCCTCGGCCCTGCAAGTAGGGAGAGTGGGGGGTGGTACATACTCTTCACTCTTGGTATATAGGTACACCGTTAGGTACACCTTATATATTTCCTACACTTACCAGCCCGCTGCCTCAAGGTGCGTATGGAGGGTACCCCTTTCCAATTCTGCCCCAAGTGCAACCGCAAATACCCTTGGGTCGATAGGCACGCCACGTGCAATCTCTGCTTGCCGAGGGACCACCCCGAAGCGAACTGCAGAGCGTGTAGTAGGTTTAAGCCTAAGACACTTAAGGACCGTTCGACAAAGCGTTGGGCCCACCACGCCAGGCAGGCGGCCATGGCAGCGGAGGGCGCCTTCAGCGATGGCAGCGACGCCGTACTTTCGGACGGTGAGGGCATTAGGGCGTCGAAAGACTGCCGAGCGCAGGTCCCCGACCTCGGAAGGTTGTCCGGCAGGGCGGCTATGGGGAAGACCCCCGGCGACGCAAGCGCTACACACCCTACACACACTAAGCACACGAAGTCCAACCGAATCTCGACGACGTCGACTTCTCGGAAAGAGGCACAGATAGAACGGTCCAACTCGGTGTCCTCTGGGCGCTCTCGATCGAGATCGCCTCATGACGCAAGGCAATCATCCACTCTTGCCAAGAGTGCCTCGCTCCCTAGATTAACGGAAGTTCGATCGTCGGAAGACGAAGACGACTTCCACCCCCAGGCCGCGCTCCAGGAGACCGAGGCCGCAGTTATCACCAGCGAGGCCCCACGCTCGAAACACACAGATACCTCCCCAGACCCTCGACGACAGCCGTCGAAGGTCTCTGGGGCCTCCAAGGGGCAGGGAAAACAATTTTCCACGCATGGGGAGGGGGGGAAACAGCAGAAAGCACAGCCTTCCACTCCTCTAAGACCATCCTTCCACCCTAAGAAATCTACTGGGACTTCAACATCCAGTAAGGGTACCCTTGAGTCCCCTAAGTTGCTTACTAAAGTCATACCCTGTTCCAAAGTATGGTCCAGTGAAGACATAGACAGGGTCATGTCAAGGATGTCTTCCTTAGCTGATTTCTATGAAAAAAAACCCAGAACATTTCCTTTCGTATGACCCTCTAGGGGCCACACCCTCAGGCTCCTCTGATCCTATCCCCCTAAGTAAAAAGGCCCGGTTTGAAAGACCTGAACCCTTCGAGGTGCAGCCTTACTCTACTCCATACTCTACTCCACACCAGGAGTTTGAAATTATGGAGGAACAAACCGGGACTGAATACTATGCGGATGATGAGGACCTGGAGGAGATAGAAGATGAGCAAGAAATTTACAGAGTAGATTCCCCGGTAGAGAGCGAAGCCCCAGTTACCGACTCGCCAGTCGATAACCAGCCCCTCCTTAATGAAGTTCTCGCTCGCGCAGCAGAACATTTTCACATCGACACCCACGGTGTACAGGAGGAAAGGGACTTCGCAGAAGAGTTGGTGGGAGAGAGGAGGCCGGTCGCTCAGACCATCCCTATCCTTAAATCCATCCAACGCAGAATAGATCCATCCCTGGTGAATCCTAACCTCACCAGAGCCGTCAACCCCAGAGTCGAAAAACTTTTTCGGGCAGCCCAGTCTGACCCTCTTTATACAAGAGGACATCTCAAACCAGACTCCCTAGTGGTTACCAACACTCGGAAGAGGGCTGGGACACCTTTATCGTCATCAGAAGCTCCTCCCGACAAGGAGAGCAAAAAACTGTACGGGTTTGGCAGGAAGGTAGCCTCAACGTCCGCCTACCAAGCAAGGATTGCAAACTCCACCACCCTGTTGGCAAGTTACAACTGCCATCAATGGGAAGACGTCGTGGCGCTCATAGCCTCTGCTCCTGAACCGTTAAAGGGCCAGTTGGCTCGGATCTCGGCAGAAGGGAGAGCCGTGTCTGGTTGCATATTAAAAGCAACTTTCGACGCCGCGGACAACGCAGGAAGATTGATAGCAGAAGGTACGGTTATCAAGAGACATGCGTGGTTACGGCAGTCGGGGTTCAAAACAGAAACCCAGGCTTCATTAATAGACAAGCCGGTGGAACACGATCTATTGTTTGGGAAAGCGGTCGAAGACGCACTTAAGAATGCCAAGGACGAATACGAGACTCTCAAATCCCTTGGCCAGCTTACCAACAAACCCCCTAACCAGAGGGGGAACGGTAATTTTCGCCGCCCACGCGGCCAAAATTCACAAAGAGGCAACTATGCCCAAGGACAGGGTACACAATGGAACAACAACCAGCAGTCTACCCAAAGTTACGGCAGGGGTAACAAGAGAGGTCGTGGAAGAGGCAGAGGCAGCCCCAACAAGGGAGGTGGCACGCCTCCACCAAAGCAGTGACGCTCAGTTCAGGGTCCCTTCTCACGCAACCCCAGGAGGGGGACGCATTTCCAACTTCACCCAAGCTTGGGAAGGGATCACCTCAGACAGATGGGTGCTGTCAACAGTGTCCACAGGATATTGTATAGAATTACTGCAGCGTCCCCGGAACCACCCTCCACGACAAAGAATACACTCCTTAGAACATCAGAAGATCCTTCTCGAGGAGATCGCCATTCTTCTACAAAAGGACGCGATAGAGCTCGTCCCGGGACACCAGGTAAACAAGGGTATTTATTCAACTTACTTCCTTGTGCCAAAAAAAGATTTGACAATGCGCCCAGTATTGGACTTACGGCCTGCCAACAAGTATGTCAAGCCCCAAAAATTCCGTATGACCACGCTACAAGAGGTAATCCCCCTCCTAAAAAAGGGGGATTACATGGCAACCTTGGATATGAAAGATGCTTATTTTCATATTTCCATGATCCCAGCGCACAGAAAATACTTGCGCTTCAAGGTGGACAGTCGCCACTACCAATTCAAGGTACTGCCCTTCGGGATAGCTTCAGCACCTAGGGTATTCACCAAGGTACTGGCGGTGGCAGCTGCACACCTACGCAGGGAGGCAATCCCAGTGTACCCTTATCTGGACGACTGGCTCATAACGGGGGAAACCCCAGGAATTTGCAGGTCAAACATTCAGAGGACTATCGACCTCCTCCACGAATTAGGCTTCTCTATCAACGAGAAGAAGTCAAGTCTGGTGCCAAGCACCTCAAAACAGTTCCTAGGAGCGATCCTAGATACTCAGAAAGGGTTGACCTTCCCTTCGGAAGACAGAATTCGGAATATACTACTGCAGATTCCACATTATCAGTCAGGTCAACAAATAACGGTACGCAAAGCAATGCGGTTACTGGGCATGATGGCGTCATGCATTTACCTGGTCCCCCACACGCGTCTGCGCATGCGTCCCATGCAGGAATGGTTGGCGAAACAGTGGTCTCAGGCAAGTGGTCAGTGGGACGATCTAGTGGTCGTTTCGCCAACACTCGTACAGAGCTTACACTGGTGGACAAGAGAGAACCTCGCAAGGGGAAAACCCTTTTACGATCCAGAAGTACAGGCAGTGGTGACTACAGATGCATGCCTGACTGGGTGGGGAGCTCACCATCTCCACCACATAGCTCAGGGTCTCTGGTCTCACTCAGTAGCCAAGAACCACATCAATCTGCTAGAGCTTCTGGCAGTATTCCGAGCGCTTCGGGCGTTCGAGCCCCATCTGCTAAACTTGTCGGTGCAGATCCGGACGGACAGCACGACAGCCATGTTCTATCTGAACAAACAAGGAGGGACTCGTTCGCCAAATCTGTCCAAGCTTGCCCAGAAAATCTGGATATGGGCACTCAAACGGAACATCTTCCTGTCATCACAACATGTTCCAGGGGAGCTCAATTCCCTAGCGGATGCCCTAAGCAGAGACTCCCTCCCAGAAGAACACGAATGGGTCCTTCACAGAGATATCGTAGAAGATCTCTTCTCTCGGTGGGGTTTCCCCACTATAGACCTATTCGCCACAAGCGAAAACAAACAATGCCCAGGATTTGCATCCAGGTTCCCCCAGCCAGACTCCCAAGGGAACGCCCTGTGGATGAACTGGTCAGGGATGTTTGCGTACGCTTTTCCACCAACCCCTCTCATCAGGAAGGTGGTGTACAAAATGAACAAAGAATCGATGACGCTCATCCTAGTTGCTCCCATGTGGGCGAGACAACCATGGTTTCCACACCTACGCAGGATGGCGGTGTGCGAGCCCATCAAACTCCCAGCCTGGTACAACCTACTGTCCCAGCAACAAGGTCAAACAGTGCACAAAGAACCCAACTCTATGAACCTGGCAGCATGGCTCCTGAGGTCATAGAGTTTGGCCATCTCAATTTACCACAGAGGTGTATGGACATCCTAAAAGAATCCAGGAAACCAAACACAAGGCACTGCTACTTTGACAAATGGAAGAGATTCGTTATTTGGTGCCAGAATAAACAAATCAACCCAGTTGATTGCACTCCTTCCAACATACATGCTCCACCTGCTGGACGCAGGTTTGGTTTTTAACTCTCTGAAAGTACACCTGGCAGCCCTCTCGGCTTACACCACATCCCATAACAGAGTATCGTGGTGGAAAGTACCAGTAGTTAAAGCCTTCGTGGAAGGAGTAAAGAGACTTCACCCTCCTATTTCGAACCCACCGCCAGGATGGGACCTCAATGTGGTGCTAGCTAAGCTCATGGGCCCCCCCTTCGAACCCATGCATAAAAGTAGTCTCAAACACCTGACTTATAAAACGGCCTTCTTAGTAGCCATTACCTCTATAAGAAGGGTCAGTGAAATTCAGGCTCTCAGTGCAGGATCCTTTCTTTGCTATCCACAAAGACAAACTGGTTTTACGCACACACCCTAGGTTCTCACCTAAATTTATATCTAAGTTCCATGTAAACCAGTCCATCGAGCTTCCGGCTTTCTTCCAGAACCCGCAAAGCTCAGCTGAGGTGAAACTACACACCCTTGATGTGCGTAGGGCGGTCCTCTACTATGTAAATAAAACCAGACCGCTAAGGAAAACAGATCAACTGTTTGTCTCCGTAGCTACAGGCAGAGAAGGGGATCGCGTCTCTAAAAGCGCGATCTCGAAGTGGATTATCAACTGTATACAGCTGTTACTCTCTTTCTGAAAGAACTCTGCCTTTTACGCCAAGGGCCCATTCCACTAGAGGCATGGGGGCCACTCTGGCTTTCATTGCAAATGTTCCCCTCGACACCATTTGCAAAGCAGCTACTTGGAGCTCTATTCACACTTTTACTCAGCATTACTGCATTGACACTCATTCCAAGACAGATACACAAGTGGGACAAGCGGTTCTAAGACACCGGTTTGCTCATGACCCTTCTCACATCCCACCTCCTTCTTCTGGTACTGCTCGCTAATCTATGCACAGCATGTGATCTAAGCAGATTCCACAAGCCTCAGAAGGGATACATTACTCACTGTAATCGTATTTCTGATGCTTGTATCTGCTTAGATTCACATGCGACCCACCCTTCCTCCCCTCCGAGAGAAGGCGCATGATTGCTTGTAGTCTTACCTTTCTGTCTATCTGCTTGGATTATCTGTACTCACGCTACTCCTCATGCTTCCTCATGTCAGAAAAAAAACAATCTGAGGATCCTAGACGCGTGAGGGATCTTGGGTACAGTGGACGTCACACTAGGGATAGTATTACTGGCACGCCTGTGTCGACGCCCATTTTCGAGTTTCGAAAAACAAACTGTAATACTCCGCAGCTTCCACTAGATGTCGGCCTATGCACAGCATGTGAATCTAAGCAGATACAAGCATCAGAAATACGATTACGGTGAGTAATGTATCATATATATATATATATATATATATATATATATAGGACTGGGAATGGTTTAATGTTGTAATGTATGTTGCATTGCATTCTCACCTCCTTCTTCTAGGATACTGCTATACAATCTATTCTAAGCATGTGAATCCATGAAAGATCCAATGCTGGAGAAGGGAGTAGTTTCTTACCTGTAACTCCATTTCTCCAGCGTTGGTATCTTTCATGGATTCACATGCGCCCACCAGCCTCCCCGAAATGCAATGTGCAGAATATGTGCATAAACAGGTTTCCCCCTTTCTTCTTTGGAGGGGTCGAAATCTGACGGGACCCGCGGGGGCGGGGCTTATATACCATTACGTCCTATGGGGCATGGGTGGACGTCCCCGGGGAGGACGTAGATGTGGATAGGACACACAAGTGTCGGAAGTTTTTTCCTATAGGAAACGACTATATATGTGTACCCAGGGTTCCCAGTCTGACGACGGGGAATATTCTAAGCATGTGAATCCATGAAAGATACCAACGCTGGATAAATGGAGTTACAGGTAAGAAACTACTCCCTTATCCACTGTTGTATTCCTCCTCCAATGCTAAAAATGCATTCAAAGGAATTGTGTGAGTGGAACCTGCAAAGAGTTATGTGAAAGGATGAACCTACATAGATACACCAGCTCGAACCACAAAACAGAAATACAAATGGGTCGACACTTCACACAAGATGGGCATTAAGTGCAGGATCTATCAGTGATGGTTTTAAAAGGTGGCCTCTGATGGACCCAGGTATTTTAAAATGTCTCCTTCATTTATGTCAAAGTAATATACTTATTTGGTAAGGAACACTTTTTTCATCCACAACGTAACAAGTCCTGCATAAGTGTAAAAACTAGGGGTTTAACTTCAAAATCAGTCATGGTGAAGTGACAATTTGTGAGCAATGACGCCAACTAACACATTATGGTGTTTCTTTTTTCAAATTCCTCTTTATTATAAATTTAATGGAATACAGTTGAAAACATTCAAGAAGCAATTCTAATGACAAAGAAACAGCTCATCGTACCCTCCGCTGCAACTTCCCCATCTGGATCTCCTCCCACTCCACTATAGCTCCCCTTCCCTCCCCCTTGGTACTACTTTCTCATTGCTATAGTCAAAACTTTAGTCTCTTCAGAAACAAAAAAAGAAAGTCAGCATTTAGCATTGGCACCTGGTCTCTGCACAGGCGTACTGTCCATATTTATCCAACAGGAGTCTTTACCCTAGCCGCATTTAGTTGCATCTCAATCCCTGACATTGGTCACTGGCGAGTTTGCCCAAGGCCTTGCATGTTTATCAGTGAATTCTCCCCAATCCCTTTCATGGGGGCCTGCATGGTTGTGGAGCGCTGCTTTTATTCTCTCCATAGTGTATATATTCATAGCCACATTGGTCCATTCTTCTTGCAAGGGGGAGGGGACATTTCCACTTCATAGTTAGGCAAGCCCTTGTTGCTAGGAGCAGGTAAGAGGACATCTTCGGCAGCCTGACATAATCTCCCTCCTCCCCCTCCAGATCAAACAGGACCAGAATTGTTCGACATTGGCCGCATCCTCGCTAACAGAGAGCTGGTGTTGTTGAACATTTTGGAGAGTCTGACAGGGTCATAATGCCACATGTGGAGAAGCTTGATGGCATGTAACTCATATTGACTGGAGGTTGAGGTCTTTGACACCCCCCTACATACTCTATCCCACATTACCGGATCTGTCAATCCCCATGTTTTACACCCACTTAATTCTGAGCTCATCAGTGGACGGCTTCCCCACGCTCACCAAAGCCCTGTACATTTTGCTGAGATAAGACCCTTAATTTCAGTGCCTTTGTCCAAAATTATTTCGAATGTGGGTAAGATAGCTCTGTATCTGTTCCCTCTATCGGGATCCCGTTCGTACACCCTTCAGTTGAAGGTAAGGGAAAACCTGAGAGCCTACCAATACCCAGGGCCTCCTTCAGATCGATTTATATTGATGAAGCTACCCTCCCTCCAGAGCTGACTAATCCTCTCCAATCCCGCCTCAAACCATTTCTGGAAGCGTTTGGGGTCCGGTATAGCCACCCTTACTCCTGGCATCCAGAGATGACCCAGCAGGGAAGGCCACGTTGTAACACCTCTCATGTCTGCTCCTGGTCGCCAAATGTCCCATATAGTTTCCACAATAGGATGCTCATGAATTCTGCGAGGAAGCTTACTTTTCAGTACCGAAAGCCATTCCACAACTGTGGCAGGGCGGAACTGAAAGTATTGCGCGAGGCCCATGGGAGATCCTTTTGCACCCTAAGATGAGGTATGAGAACCCTAAGCTGAGCAGCTTTATAATAATGTTCAATGTTGGGCAGACCTACTCCCCCTTTTTCTTTGGGCAGGTCCAGTACTTCTCTAGAGATCCTAGGTCTCTTCCCCTGCCAGATGCACCTGGCAATGGAGCCGCTTATTTCCCTGAAGAATTAATCTGGAATCCGAATGGGGAGCATATGGAACAAATAAAGGATCTTGGGGAGGACGACCATTTTAACTGCATTGAGGCGCCCCAACCATGATCTAGTTTTCTCCATTTTTTTCTTTTAGATCTGTCTTAATTTTGGCTATCAGGGGGGGGTTATCGATTCCCAGGTATCTAAACGTTCCCAGGTTGACCTGCAAACCCAGGGATGCAAATCTCCCCGCTTCACTATCCATTCTCCTATCCAAAGGGACGAGGACTGATTTTGCCCTATTGATTTTAAATCCCACCAAGGAGCCGTATTGGTCAATGAATTGGTTCGCTGCTGGTATGGAAGACTTGGGATTCCTCAAATGTAGGAGAATATGATCCACATAAAGGGCGATTCTCATCTCCCACCTGGAGCCCTTCTATGCGGGAGTCCGCTCTAATCCTCTGGGCTAGAGGTTCGACAGAGTGGGGAAATAAAAAGGCTGGAAAAGTGGGCAGCCCTGCCTGGTACCCCTTTCCAGCCTAAACTGCTGAGTACCCCCCATTAACCGCCACACATGGCTTGGAGGAGGAGTACACTGCCATCACACCTCTGAGAAACCTTTCTCCAATACCACACTTACTGAGCACTGGTCTGAGGAACCCCCACTCCACCCTCTCCACCCTATCAAATGCCTTTTCAGCATCTACCGAGAAGAGGGAGGGGTGCCCCTGGGCTTCATGCATCAGGTGTGAAGTTGTCCTCATTGTTTCAGCCCCCTTACGACGCTTAATAAACCCTACTTGATCTGGGTGGCATACACCCCTCTAGTCTGGCCGCTAACACCCGTGTGCAAATGTTGGCATCGATGTTAAGAAGGGAGATAGGACGATAAGAACCACACATCTGGGGGTCGCTCCCCGCGTTGTGTATTACCGAGATAAGCGGTAGGGAGAAGGGGCCTTACCCGTATTCAGTGTATCGTTAAATAATTCTGTCATAAATGGGAGTAACATCACGTGGAATGATTTGTAAAACCCTGCTGAGAAACCATACTCTCCCGGGGCTTTTTCCCAGCTGCAACCTCCCCACCGCCTTCCCAGCCTCTTCTTCTGTTATGGGGGCCTCTAGTATACCAATTTGCACAACAGATTCGTGCAACTTTTTATAAAAGGAAGCAAATGCCTTCTGAATCTCCTCTTACGAGGACTCTTATCATTTGTCTCTCCCTTCTATTTCAGTAACCCATCTTTCTGCCCGCTGCCCTTTTAGTCTTGCCACCAGAAGTGCATCCGCTTTATCTGCTTTTTCATAAAATTTCTGCTTCAGGAATTGCAGGTTGCAGGTTTTTTTCCCTTCCCCAAGGAGTTTCAGTTCCTCTCATTTGCCTCCTGCCTCTAAAATATGCTGTTCTCGTCCCTCAGATGACTCATGCACTTGCTTATCGAGTAACGCTATCTCCTCCAGCAGCCTATTCTCAATGGTTGCTTGCTTCCTTTTTTTCCTAGCCCCCCTCACTAATCAGGATCCCCCTCCATGTGACCTTCCCCGCTTCCCACACAATTCTTTTCTCCACCTCACCTGTATGACTAGTGTGGAAGTAATTCTCATTTTCCTTTGTCATTTCCCAAAAAAACACTGTGTCCCTCCAGAGACTCATTACACCTCCACTTCGAGCCGCTGGGGCACATTCCCACCCAGTCAAAGTCTACCGTTCCCATGTCGTGGTCCGACCAGGAGTTTGGCTGAATCTCTGAGTTCTGTGCATCCCCCCCTCCACAGGTCCCTTGAAATATACATGTAATCGATCCTGAGAGTCTACCTTTACAAAGGTCTACCGTTCCCCTTATTTTAACATTCCCTCTCTCTCACGGTTAGGGGATAACCATCATTTTCATCATATAAAGGAGACAGAAAATACATTCCCCACTCAACACTGATCTTTACATATCGTGTGATGCTGAAAGACCCTCATAATACCAATAGTCTTGAAAAAATAGACCTAGTACTTATTTGTTTTTTTATAATATCAAAAATAGTTTATTTTACTAGGTTGAATCACAACCCAACTTGCTCTTTTATAAAAATAGCTCTAAAACAGAATTTTCAGTAAAAAGGACCCCATAACACAACATACAGTGGATACATCTACAATACAAATTACTAGTTTCACTCACATCCATTCCTATAACATGACAATACAATACATCTACATATACAATTTATATAATGATTTAAACATTTTCCAATCACTGAGTGTTATTAACTCAGAATAAACAGTCCCGACATGTTTCAGTTCATCGTGGCACTAAATGCATGAACCTTCTTCAGGGGAAGAACACTTTTAATTTTTTCTCCACCATGTAATCCAGGGCCCCAACAGTACTCTTCAAACCGTACTCCTATAATTTTTCAATACACAAAGAAAAATAGGGTATCACTACAGATCAACATCATCACAAATACATAAGTCAGCTCCAAAATACTAACTATGTTACCAGTAACATTCAAATATGTACCTATATACTGGTAAGATCAATTGAACCCAATAGTCACTACATACCTCACAAGTAGGATTACTGCAGTGTAGGTGTGCCACAGTGCACCCGAATGTCCTCCGACCTCTTTCAATGAGTCTGATACTGTTCTCTAAACGGTTCTTTAGTAACCAGGAACCTGATTTCCACTGAGAAAGGAACAACAAACAAACAGTGGTGTGAACAACACAACCACTACTCCCTCACTTCATCACAAATTCACGTGACTGCTGAAAATATATAGAGCTTCCATCAACCTGCCCATCTAGGAGGTGCTCCCACGTGTATCCCTATCATTCAATGTGGTCATGCCTTTCATAACAACCCTATAGTGCTTTTAAAACTACAACCTTCACCATAGCACTACCACCAATTTAAAACAATATATGCATATGTACCTATTACGCCATGCAAATACTCCTGCGTGGATGAAGAGATTGTTTACATATTCTTCGTCGCTGTTAAATTGTCCAAAAAATTGTAACCTACAATAGAAGAAACCTGATCAATGTTCTAGCTAAAAAATATATATATATATATATATATCACATGTATTTCTGTGGCACGCTATGCCCAATACAATGTAGTTTAACTAAATATCAACCATTGTTATAAAATCCAAATAAATGCTCGTGTAAGACGGTGGCCCATCATTTAATACCCAATGAGTAACGTCTGCAATACAGTGTACTACATATCAATAGTTGTAACCTTAATTACGGACGGAAACTTCACCCAATGTAGCTCCGGCAACCAGGGATCGATACCAGTAAATGCGGCGGTTCGGCTGCTAACCCCATGTTTTTCGTAATGAGAAGCAGTTCAAGTTGACAAATGCTAAAACACAAACGAAGGACTAACCTTCTTTGTTTTATGGAACGTCGCGCATCCTATTGCTGAGACATAAACGATGGACTAACCCCCTTTATTTCATAAACATAGTAAACAGATTTTCTCGATCATGGGTAATTGCCCGAGATCTCTAAACTACAATGTAATTAATATCAATAGTTGTTACCTTGCATAAGGACGGGAATTTCACCCAATGTAGCTCCGGAAACCCAAAACAAGATTCCGGAAAGCGCGGCGGTTAGGCTGCTAACCCACTGTTCTCGTAAGTGCAATAAACCAGCTCACATACACCTACCATGGTAGGCCAATTAGTGACCCCAATTATAATTTACCCAGGATTCCATGCTGGAGAAAGTCTGATCCGTTCTGCAGGTAAAAAACCTGGGGTTATAACATAACCAGGGGACCATTATTAGACCAAGTTCTACACGAAATAGTTTGTAGGTAATCAAAGTTGCCCACACTATGTGAAGTAAACCATGCAACACATTACAAAAATACATTACAATACCTGAACCATATCCGACTCATCACATTATATTTACAAAGTCTAAACCAGTGTCATTTTTGAAAAACCCATTTCCATTCATAGTGCATCTTACTAACTCTTCATATTTCTCACTAATGACCCATCAGATATATCTATATCTCCATAGGGATGTACCACCACCCCATGCCCTTTTATCTCCGAGTATGCAACCAGTCAATTTCTTCATTAAGACCAATGATATGACTTTGGCACCTGTAAATCATTTTTTGTTCGAATAGGATGAGTTTATCATCTATTTCTGATTTATTTTTGCCATAAATTTTCTTTAAGATCACCCAACTGAAATCCTCGTGAGAATGTTTCATCTGTACAAAATGTTTAACCATAGGAGCTAGCAGTACTCGTTTTTTTATGCAACTGCGATGTTCTATCATGCGAGTACGACATTTCCTGTTGGTTTTGCCTACATATTGTAATCCGCAAGGACACGTAATTAAATAGACAACATTTTCCGTGTTACAATTGGTCATTTCATTAAGAACTTAATGAAAGGTTGGAACTGTCTGGACTGCTCCACAGACTTGCAACCGATATCTGCCCAGGAGGTGGTAAAGGAAACTGAAGGCCTCGATAACGCAAAGTGGAAGTCATTCATGCTCAGAGTTTGACTACCACATATAGACACGAGCGCGCAGGGCTATTCTTGCTGGCCAGTTTTGAATACGTACCAAGGCAGTACTGCACTGTGCCCGCCTTGGGGTGAGATATGGCTTCTGGGGGAGATGAGACTGCGGCGACCAAAAAAGACGTTGCAGAACTTAAGGAAGAGATCAGGAACAGGAGGGCTGACATTGGCAGAAGGGTGGACAGATTTACCCATAGAATCGACAACAGTGTAAATAAACCACTGGCATAATTGAGGTGCTTTTATGAATTGTAATATTCACAATACCAGTAATTTCATGAAAGAACCAATCATGCAGAAGAGAGCCATCGGTCTGGCACTCCTTGATGCCATCAACTGTGATAAAAAAACTAATTACACAGCGGTGGAAGAGTACCACCAGTGCAGGTGAAGTGGCTTTGTAAGTTATAATCGGGATAAACACATTTTGGGGCGGCAACCGCAAGCACAATATAACTTTTCCACTCACATTTGCACTCGACGACAGATGGTTGCTGTCCGAATACCTACGATGCCTAATATCTGACGAAATGGACATTAACAGGCATGTTCGAGACCAGTACCTTGATAACAGATCTGTGTTCATTGCTTAGTACATGCAGGGCGCTGACACCTACACGTGACTCCCATCACATGACCATGAGCACATGACGGCGCCAAGCAGTTTACAATGGATGACACAGTTTTCACTTGGTCACAAGCGCTTCCAATCTCGGTGGTACGTGACTTTGGTATTGGTGCACAAGGTGCATGGTTAGTGGAGATTAGAAGAATTTGGTTTGGCATCATGTAAGGGATTGAGATTGGCAACAGTGGATAATAATGTTTTTACTTCATTAGGTACGCGCATCATCACTCCAGTTTGGAGCAGGCTGCTTTCTTTTCAAGCAGTGTCCCACTATCAGAGGGACAGTTTAAACAGGTAAACACTATCCTAGTGTGATTTTCACTAACCCCTCGTTATATTGGTGTGATGTTGGCACAGTTGTTCAGGGGCAGTGGGAGGCGGGAGGCAGGGTGGGACGTGACGTGGGAGGGCGGCATACCGGCAGTTGAAGCCTGTAGTTGAATAAAGGAAGACGTGTTGCGAGAAGCTCAGCGTCTGTCCTCATTACCACGAAGCAAGGTACTGGCACGCAGGGCCCCATCCCTAGCCACCACACATGGCGACGAAGACGGCGCACCAACAGTGTGTGAACCCATCTCGGGGGAGTCGGGCAGAGCTGGTGGCAGGAGGCAGGACAGAAGTTACACGGGGATGCTATGTCCACCCGGGCAGCACGCAGTGAATGCTGTGCCCCACCCACTCGGAACGCTCGAGGAAGAGCAGCTGGGACCCCCGCGCCGCAGGCACCCATCACCACAACACCGCCTCTTTCAGAGCCCACAGGGACAAATCACAAGCCATTTGTATTTTTTTTTGTATTTGTTATTTATATGGCGTACTGAACCCTGAGGTAACTGGGCGCTTGAGAGACTTGTGAGTTACATACACGTGAGGCAATATACAGTGACAGGTAGAAAGTAAAACATGCAGGGGGACCCTGGTTACAGTTGGGGTCCGGCAACAGGTGGATCAGGCAAAAATAGGCATTTGTACAGTGTCCTAGCTGGAGAAGAAACCTGTAACGGGTGAGATGATATCAGAAGGCATTTGTGTAGTATCATAATAGAAATGCGACATAGGGGAAAGTGCAGTAGTTGGTGAGGTGGAAGAGCTGTGAGGTGGCTGGCTGTGGATGGTTTCAAATTAATGTAGAGGCTTATTATTGAGCCAGTTTTTTTTATTCTGGCTTTGAAGGTGAGGAAGGAAGGTTCTAGTCTATTAGACCATTACACAGTGCTCATGCCTGAAAGGCGGCCGTGGGACTGCAAAGATTACTGAAGACCAACATTTTGTGGGTAAGGCTGTGCAGATTATGGGATGCCAGCAAGCATTCCGAAGGCAAAGGCAGTGCAGTAGTGGGGCAGAATGTCTGCTTAAGATGCAGACCAGGGCACACAGGCCCAAAGACCACTGTTTCCTCAAGAGCAAGCGCCATACAGACTGCCAGACTCCCTAGCAGTTGAAATGCCAGGCGCCTTTGACGTCACAAACTAGCAATATGGGGCCATGGTGGGTCAGCTGGATAAGGGACTTTGAATTGTACATGGGGGCCACTGGGCCGATTGAGGAGGATGGACACAAATGTCTTCTCAAGCTGGCGGTAGAGCCAGCCACACGTGAAATTATCTATGAGATTCCTGCAACAACCATTGATTCCATTCAAGATTTGAAAGGGGCTCTTTCTGCATATTTTACCCCGCACATCAATGTGGACTACGTGCGCCACCTATTCCACAGCACCAAACCGGTGAAAGGTGAGACCATGGACGCCTACGTCATGAGACTAAGAATTAAAATGAAGCATTGTAACTTTGCAAACTATTCCAATACAGAAGCACTGTGGTCTCAAATCATCACATGATGCAAGGCGCAGACATTCGGGCGGAGACTGCTGCAGAAAGCCCTCACTTTGGACTAAATATTGACACTTCCAAGGGCAGAAAGAGCAGTAAAATTGCAAGTGGAAAGCTTCAACACCACCACATCAGCGGACGCAGTGCATCGATTAAAGCAGGAGAGGAAACAAGAGAAGCCATTCTGTTTCAAATGTGGATTTGAGTACCCACATGAAGGGACGTGCCCCACCATTGGCCAGCGATGCGCCACGTGTGGTGGGGAAGGACACTTTAAAGCAGTGTGACTATCCAGAGAAAAAGGGAGAGAGAGAGGCAGAGATTCATTTCCAAGATCTAAATGGAGACCCCTTCCTTCGGCATCGCAATCACCGGGAACAACGTCACATCCCCTGCCGAGACACAATGACCCTGAACCAAAAGAGCAGGAATCGGGAGATGAGAGACCTAGAGAAAGAAGGGAAAGGAGGAGATGCATCACTCGAATGAGACCAGAGCGCAGAGCCAGGCGCCACGTGCACTACCTCGTGGAACAGTCCATCAGAATCCGAGGTTAGCTCGTCGGGGAGTGAGCAACGAAGAAAAGCGTATGTGTACACTTTGGGCAACCCAGTGGCCACCGAGCACAGTCCAACACTGATTATAAAATTGAACGAAAGATCCACTGATTTTCTCATTGACACGGGGGGCAACAGTGAATGTTGTCTGTGAGAGAGTGTTCAAAGAATTACCACAAAGCTCAAAGTTAATCCCCCGCAACTGTAGACATTTACGCATACGGAGCCACAACACCCCTCAAGCGTATAGGACAGTTCGAGGGATTTTGCCGCTTCAAGGGACAAGAGAAAAGAGTGCTGATACACATGCTGGCGACAGAGAGCGAGAGTGGATGCATACTCCGTTTTAAGGCGGCTGTCGAAATGGGCCTAATAGATGTCTTCTACAAGATCATGGTGCACAAGTACATAGATCCATTAACCATGATTAAAGACCTTTACCCCCACCTATTCAAAAACATCGGAAAATTGCAGAACAGGCAGGTGAAGCGGCACATAGACGAGACGGTTCGCCCCATAGCACAACATTACAGGGGCATACCGGTGAATATCCAGAAGAAAGTGGAAGATGAGCTACAAAAGCTCTTAGAACAGGACATCATAGAGCCGGCCACAGGCCCTACCACGTGGGTTTCACCCATTGTTCCAGTGCCAAAGAAAGAGTCTGGTGCAATTAGACTGTGCGTTGACATGAGGAGGCCCAACCAAGCCATTCGGAGGGATAGACACAAGGCACCCTGTATCACCGATATGATTCATCTACTGAATGGAGCCAGGGTCTTCTCAAAATTGGACCAAAAAAAAAAGGGTACCACCAGTTGGTACTAAGCCCCGAAAGCAGGAACATCACGACTTTAGTCACCCACCTGGGCTGTACAGGTATAAAAGATTAAGCTTTGGGGTCTCCTCAGCCTCAGAGCTATTTCAGGCTGAAGTCCACAATGTGATTTAAAAACCCATCCCGAACTGTATAAACTATAGCGACAACATCCTGGTGTTCTGGACTGATGCGGGGAGACCTTAGCCAAGGTGTGTAAAGCTCTGGAAATTGTGAACCTTACCATCAACCAAGAAAATTGTGAGTTCAGGAAAGGCACACTACCTTTCTTCGGCCATGTATTTTCTGAAAATGGCATGACACCTGATAAGCCTTTCAGCCACTGAGCAAGCCTATTCCCAGGTGGAGATGGAAAGTCTGGCAGTGGTCTGGGCATGTGAGCCCTTCCACTGGTTTCTCTACGGCAAGCCATTTCGAGTGGTGACAGACCACCAAGCACTCCTATTTCTTTATGGCAACCTACAGGCCAAGATGCCACTGCGCATCGTGAGATGGGGCCTCTGGCTGCAGGACTATTTGTTTGAAATTGTACATAGCCAGGGAATGAAGAGAACCCTGCTGACCTTTTAGCTAGACATCCAAGAACAGGGTGTAACCCTGAACTGTCAGTGGCGGACCGGTACCTCTGGTACTTGATCCAACAAGCCATACCAGAAGGGATCGAACCTGCACATCTGGCACATGAAGTGGAGTCGGACCAGGCTTGCCAAATAGTGTGCGAGGGGCTCAAGTCTGGTCAATGGACGAGAGCCAAAGAACGAGGTCTCTTAGCAGCGGAGGAGGTACTGTTGGTGGTGGATTGGCTGTTGCAAGTGAAAGAGAGGCTGGCGCTCTCAGATTACAATCTCCTGTTTAAGGGTCACATGGTGGTGATTCCAGCATCCCTAAAACGGAAGGTGATTGAACTCGAACATGAGGGTCACTGAGGAGTGGTCTCCACGAAGCGCATGCTGCGCCAGAAAGTGTGGTTTCCACCGATAGACACCATGGTGGAAGAAATCCTGAAACGGTGCCCCACTGGTTGCCTCCTTAACCTGAATCGGCATCCAGAGCCGTTGAGAATATCCAAACTGCCGGGAAGCATATGCGAAGCCATTGCAGCAGACTTCTTTGGCCTATCGAAGGGGGGAAGATACGTATTGGCCGTCATGGATGAGTATTTCAGATATCCCGAAGCCCAAATTATATCATCAAACGTCGCCCACCACATCATTCTGGTGCTGGACCGCATCTTCATGGTTTACGGCGTCCCTCGGACAATGAAGACAGCCAATGGGTCTCCGTTAAATGGACACAGCTTCGCAAAGTTCAGCGAATACATGGGCTTTCACCATCACAAGGTCACGCCGTTGTGGCCCCAGGCCATTGGTATGATTGAACGGTTTATGGGCAATTGTAAGAGAGCACTACAGGTAGCTCGACTCTCAGGACAGCCGTATGAACATGTACTTCACCAATTTCAGGGATTACCGAAGCACACCCCACAGCTCCACTGGGAAAATCCCTGCGGAGGTAATGTTCGGAAGAGACGTCCGGACAAGACTATCGCAGGCCACTCTTCCTGAAGACCCATCAGCATTGGATGCCGAAATGAGAGAATGAGATCTAAGTGCGAAGGATCGCATGAAGGATTATGCCTTCCTCACCTAGAGGTAGGGGGGATGTAGTCTCTGTGAGACGACCACAAACGCACACGCACACTGCAGCCTTCCATGAGGAACCTCTGATCATACTGGAAAAGAAGGGCTCCATGATCACCGCCCAAGGAGACAAGAGTATGACCACCCATAATTCTTTACACTTCAAGAAAATTCACCTGTCAGGATCCAGCGATTAAGTGGAAGAGTGCAGGTACCCAGTGACTATGCCTCAATTGACCCATATCAAGGGGACCCAGAGGACTCAGCAGCGTCTGGCCAGGAGGACCAAAGTGAGGGCTTTGGGACCAGCGGCTCTAGTGAACGTTTCAGTTCTCGACCCCAGAGAGCCAGGAATAAGCTTGGCCACCTCATTGAGGAGATGGCCTAGCGGAGAGTGTTCCTGTTTGTTTATTACCCCGTTGGGTAACTGTTTAAATTGGGGGGGGATGTAAGGTTGACACAGTTGTTCTGGGGCAGGGTGGGAAATGATGTGGGAGGGCGAGTTACCGGCAGTTGAAGCCTGTAGTTGAATAAAGGAAGACGTGTTGCGAGAACCTCAGTGTCTGTTCTCATTACCGCGCAGCGAGGTGCTGGATCGCAGGGCCCCATCCCCGGCCACCACAATTGGGAACATTGAAATTGACAGATTCTATTCAGCATTTTTGCAGCTTTACGAACATGACCTTTAAGTGGCTGTGATCATAGATGTTACGTTTTGAATCCAGCAGGTTTCATGCACTTTCGACATACGTATGCTACTAGCACTGATCTACACCTTGTATTTCACTAGACTAATGCTATTTATTTTTTATTTACTTGTGTGTAGTCAAATTTTGACTTTTAACAAGGGAAGTTACAGAAATTCAAGTTTTAGAAGGTTCAAAGCTTATGAAGGTTTTCCATCTCGTACAATTCATTTTTTTTTGTAAAGTATTTTATTAGCATTTGTGCAAATACATATGCTTTAATAGTTAACAGATATTAATGTAACAAACAAACAGATAACCAATGCAGTCTTCATGTTGCAGTATAATGTTCTTGTCAATGTGAGTGAGGAGGGGGTAGGTGTCCAGCGATTCAGACGCCAGAAGGGGTTGGTTTCAAGGGGTTTTCCATCTCTCGGGTGATTCTTAGTCAAATTGCTGTCAGGGGTGCATTCACAGGGGGGGGGGGGGTTTATAGCCCGCGCGTACTGTATGTCGCGCAGCAGAGCTTTCCATGATTCTAAGGTGTCATTAGCATTGTCGCCGCCTGAGTTGATTCCTTCCTGCCAAGCTCTGGTCTCAGCTTCCGTCCATCTTTCTAGGTCTTTAAGCCATCGTTCATGCCTCAGACCCCCTGGTGACTTCCAAGCCATTGCTATGGATCTCTTTGCGAGAATGCAGGCTAAGTCCATTAGTTTGAATAGGTGTTTGTACTTGCTCAGTCTGGGATGGGCCCCTAATAAGCATTCTTTTGGGTCCCACTCGTATCTGGTTAGCCCAGCGTTCGTGCAGGTGTTTTTCACCATGGACCAGAATCTTGCCGTTTTGATGCAAGTCCAGAACATGTGGATCATGTCAGCTTTGTTGTTTCCGCACCAGGGGCATTCTGGAGATGCCGGTTTGTTAAAGGTAGCCACTCTCGATGGGGTCATGTACGTTCTATTTAAGTCGTTCAGTTGGATCTGTTTGAATCTGGTGTTTCTTGACACTTCTTTGGGGTATAGTAATATTCACGCCCACTCGTTATCAGATATTGTGATTTCCAACTCGGTTTCCCATTTTTGTCTCGGTGATGTGCTTTTCGGGTTGGGTCTGTCGATCAGTTTGTTGTATAGGCGGGACACCGGTTTCCAGCCATCAGCTAGGTCTTACATTTCCTGGAGGAGGGGATCTGGAGCGGGTTCCTCTGGCCACATTGTCCATTGTTTTTTGGCAGTTCTCTTGAGGCGATGGTACCACAGAAATTGGCCACTCGTGATTCCTTAGTTTGCTTGCATCGATTCTAGTTCTCTGAATTTGCCCTCTTCAAACATGTCGCCCCATGTGTAAATTCCGGCTCTTTCCCAGTTTCTGGCTGTCGCGAGATCCGTCTGTGTTTTGCAGGCATCAGCCAGGATGGGATTGTTGGGAGTGTAGGGGTGTTTCAGTTGTCGGAGGAAGCAGGTTCTAGCCCATATCTGCCTGCCTAGGGTTACTATCATGGGGACGACAGATGGTGGTTTCATTGGGTTCCAAAGTATCTCCTTGGGGAATAGCTTGGAGGATGATTGCCGCAGCAGTCCAGATTCGGCAGACGGATCATCAGAGAGCCATTTAATTACATGACTGATTTGTGCAGCTAGATAGTATCTTTGAATGTCTGGTAGTTGTATCCCTCCTCCTTTGTACAGGAACGTGAGTGTGGCTAAGGAGAGTTTGTCTGGATGACCCCCATATGAAGTCCTTGATTAAAGATTCCAGTTTTTTGAAGAAAGGAGGTCTGATGTAGTGGCTAACATTCACAAAGTAGTATAAGAGTCGAGGGAGGATTATCATTTTGACAATTGCTGCTCTGCCCATCATTGCAAGCGGTAGCTTCGACCGAAATTTCATGGATTTGCGGAGGCCTTTCATTGCTTTTTCCGGGTTATGTTCGTGTGTGAGCTCGGGGGTGTGGCTCACATCGACTCCTAGGTACCTAAATACCTCCGGTTGCCATTTTACCCCGACGTCTGGTAAATCGGAATTGTCCAAGCTCCTGAGTCTTGCTAGTGGGAACGCACAGGATTTTGGCCTGCTGAATTCGATCCCGGAGTATCGGGCATAATTGTCTAGGATGTCTAGCGCGACTTGTGCATTGAGCTGTGGGTCCCTCAGGTAGGAGAACGTCATCCGCGTACAAGGATATTATGGAGTGATCGTTGCCTAGCCTGATACCCGCATCAAAGTGCTGTTTTCTGAAGTAAATGGCCACTGGTTCCAGGCCTAGGATGTATAACATGGGAGATAGCGGGCATCCTTGTCTAGTGCCCCGCTGTATCGCCCAGGATTCGGAGACCGTTCCTCCAGTCTTTACTCTCGCTACCGGTGAGTTGAATAGCACCTCGACCCATCGCACAAAGCTTTCGCCAAAGCCAAACTCTCTTAACACCTCGATCAGCCATTCCCAGTAGATGGAATCGAAGGCTTTTATGGCATCGAACGATAGCACCGCTAGGTCTTCGTCCCTGTCGTAGGTTTCTGCCATAATGTGCTGAAGTCTCCCCAGGTTTGCTTTGGTGTTGTGTCCTGGAACAAAGCCATTCTGGTCTTCATGGATCAGGGTTCCCACCACCCTCGCCAGCCTCTTGGCCAGGATTGTAGTCCGGATCTTACTATTGTAGTTTAGCATTGCAATTGGGCGGTATGAATCGCACTTGTTGGTAGGTTTGTTAGGCTTAAGTATGGGAATGATTGTCTCTTTCATGGAGTTGGGTAAGATTCCATTTTCGTATGCCTCCATATACACCTCGTGCAGGATCGGGGTGAGGGTTGCTTCATACGCTTTGTAAAATTCTGGTGGAAGTCCGTCACTCCCTGGGGCCTTACATGTAGCTAGCGATCTAATCGCCTCCGTCACGTCTTCCACAGTGATTTCTGCGTCTAATAGTTCTCTTTGGTCTTCCGACAATCTTGAGAGCTCTATTTCCTCTAGGGTGGCTCTTATGTCCTCCACTGGTGTTATTGTGTCGTGTGTGTACAGTTTAGAGTAGAAATCTGCAAATGCACGAATGATATCTTGCTGCGTCCTGTGGGTTACCCCCTTTTCAGCTATGATCTCGGTTGGGAGATGTCTTGGGAACTCGCGTTTGCAAAGCCAGGCCAACATTCTGCCAGGCTTGTCCGCTTCTTTGTGTGTCTTAGCTGTGTAAGTCGTGTAGTCTAATTTAGACAATCTGTTCCAGGCGGAAAAGCATTCCTCCCGAGTTTTTTAGTTTTGTCTCAGTGTCTGGTGAGGCATCAATTTCGGATTCCAGGTGCGTGATCTTAGTTTCCAGGTCTTCTAGTTCCGTTTTCAGATGTTTGCGGATGTCTCCCCCTCTGGATATCGCCTCTCCCCTTGTTACTACTTTCATGGCTTCCCATAGTGTGCCCCAACTTGTCACTGAGCCTTTGTTAATGTCTAGGTAGTCTTCTAGCTTGGTTCCAAGTTCCTCCTTGAATGAGTGATCTGTGAGTGCTGCCGCTGGCATTCTCCATAGCGGGATTGGTGGTCTGGGTCCTCTGAGTGTCCATTGCATAACCAGCGGGGAGTGATCTGAGATGGATCTGCCTAGGTACACTGGATTCCACCTGTTGTGCCAGCTCTCGGTCTATTAGCTGGTAATCTATCCTCGTGTGGATCTTGTGTGGGGCCGAGTAGTAGGAGTAGCTCCTCTCGGTGCGGTGTTGTTCCCTCCAGATGTCCACTAGGTCGAGGTGTTCTGTTGTACTGTTTAGAGCGTTGGCTGTGGCGTTGTTTAGGTGGCGGGGGGGGTCCGATCTGTCTATAGTTCCGTTCCGGATGCAATTGAAATCGCCTCCCCATATGAAAGCTCCCTCTCTGCGGAGTATCATTTTAGCGCGTAACATTTTGAGGTGTGAAGGTATTCCGTGTTGTGGTAGGTATGAGTTTACCAGGCATACAGTCGTGCATTCGATAGTTCCCCACATTATTAGGTATCTGCCCTCTTTATCGGCTTCGTAGTCCAGTAGCTGGAATTGCACTGTCGGGTTTATCCATGTGAATACTCCTCTAGCGAACTTGGAATAAGGTGCCCCTCTACTGGTCCCTCCCCACCGTTCGGACAGTTTGGATGTGGATTCATCCGTAAGATGGGTCTCTTGAAACATTGCAATCAAGATCTTTTTTCTGCGCAGGTAGGAATGGATCCGGTTTCTTAAGTCTGTGCCCATTCCCCTCACATTCCACGTCATCACCCTGAGTTGAGATGCCATTGCAATGATAATTTGGTCTCTACAATCCGGTCACCCCAGATTTCCCGGGGTAGCTGTTGCCCCTGGTTGTGAGGTTCCCTGCCCAGGTTCCGGTGATCCCTTGTCTCTGGTCTCCAAAGCCGACTGGTCCCATGCCATTCCCTCCTTGGTGTTTTGAAGACTGTATAACAAAACAATTAACATTACTTGAACTGGTGCGCCCAGCAACTCCAAGTTCCTTTCGGTGCTCCGGCGCCCCCGTGCCGTCTGGACCCATCCGGGTGTCGGGCACGAGTAAGGTCGGTCAGGCAACTGGCCTGTCCTGAACTGGTCGTGGGGGTAGGGCCCTGTGCCTGGCGTGGGGCCGAGCAAGGGCCACATCTATATAGCTGACTGTTGTGTGGTTTATCTTTTTGGTTTTTATTTGCCTTGCTCCTGTGTTGGCTTTGTGAGCCATGAACCATTCCATGTTTCGATCGATTGCGAAGGGGCTCCTTAGTCTTCCAAAGGTTGTGCGTCTTTACCCTCTGCCAGGTTGTCTTCCAGCCACATGTTGGCGGCTGCGGGGGTCTCTAGGAAAATCGCACGTGCCTTGTAAATCACCTTCAGTCTTGAGGGGGTATAACAGCATGCATTTCAAATTCAGGTGTCTGAGCCGCGCTTTAATCGGGACGAATGAGTTTCTCTCCCTCTGGACTTTCTGGTGTTTTCGGGGTAGATGGATATTTTAGAGTCTCCACGTTCGATGGGTCCCTCTTCTCTGGAGTGCCGTAGGATGATTTCTCTGTCTTAGAAATTGAGTATTTTGGCTATTATAGGGCGACCGAGAAACCTTGTGTTAGTCTTTCAGCACCTATCTCTTGTATCAGGGACTCTATGTAGGCCGTCGGGTTCGAGCCTTCGCTTCCTCCTGGGACCCCAAGTATTCTGACGTTACTAGACGTTACTACGTCTAGCCCGGCCCTCGGCGTCCTCAGCTTTGGCCTCAAGCACGGCCACCTTCCTTTCCAGGTCGACAACCTTAGCATTCAATTCCGTTGCGTCGTCAGACGTTTCTTTTATGGTTGTCTCAGCGCTCGTCACTCTCTCGGTTAGGTTGCGGGCATCCTGACGCATGAGTTGTATTTCGGATTTGAACTCACCAATTCTGGAGTCTATCAATGTCTGTAGGGATGCAATGGCTTCCAGCACCTGGGTTTGGTTTTCGGAGGATTCAGCTACTTTTTCTTGTACATGTTCGGGGGTGGAGGGACTTGGTTGCGGGGGGGGGGGGACTTCTTTTTGGTGGATATGTATGTGTCCATGGTAGCTGTTTTCCCCTTGTTTCTGGCGGACATGGAGAGGTGTGCAAGTACTCTGCCCCTTCTGTTCCAGGGGTGGGAGCGCTTGTACACGGTGACGACCTGGAGGGGCAGCCGTATGGTTGGGTGGGTGCACTTAACTTGGTCCTCAGTGTGCGGGGGCTATACACTGTGCTTTGCGTGGGTTGTTTCCAGGGTTCGGCTAGGTGACGATGAGTAGCATGAGGACTCTCCTGGAAAGACCGCTCTGGCCTGGTGAAATTAGTTTCCCAATCTGTTCTTGGGGGAGCGTTCGTAATTGTGCCAGTGGTGCATAGCTATGGTCCCCTATAGTGGAAGTGTTCGGCGGCCTTGTTAATTACGAGCCCCCTCCCGCGGTTCTCCTCACCTCGAGTTCCTTGGGCTCTCTGCCGTGGAGGCGGGCGAGCGGCGGGGTTGTGTGAGAGATGGGGTCCGTGCGTCTCCTCACGGCATCGCTCCCTGGCGTTCCGGCTTTGCTGCTCTCCTGTAGGCCGTGAGCCAGCTACTTCTTGACCCCACCCTCCCCCCCTGGCTGGTTGTACTTCTCCATGCGGCAGGGCCGGAGCTCCGTTGTCATCGGTGTCGCTCCCGGGTGTTTCGGCTCTATTGCTTTCCTGCAGGCCACGGGCCCGGGGGCCTCCCCGGCTATTTCAGGGGTCGGAGTCGGGGATCCAGCTTCCCCGTGCGGGAGCTTCTACTTCTTGTCCCCCTCCCGCGAGGCAGGGCTACAGCGACGATCGTGGTATCGTGCTGGAATGAGCCCGGGCAGGGGGACGGGGTCCTCTTTGATCGTGACTCGCCTCCAGAAGCGCCCACCAGTTTGTGGATTGGGGCTGCTGTAGAGGCGGTCGCTGTTCCTGTCGGCGCCATTTTCAGTCCGTGGCCGCCATCTTGGATCCCGCCGAAGGTAGGGGGGGATCGTTACGATGGCGATCCTGCTGGTTTGGAGGCTTCGATCCAAACGAAAGTTGTGGGATCGTGTCGGGAGCCGGTTCCGCTTCACTCGGTCCGCTTTTCTTCGTCGCAGGTGTGATTTGGGACAGGCAAAAAGGATCAAGATGCGGCGTCTCGGCCGGAGCACGGCGCCTCAGCCTCTACTCGCCATGAGCTCCAGGCCACACCCCCATCTCGTACAATTAATAAAACTTCTATTTGCTCCATGTTGAATTTTAGAATCTCTGCCGCCGCGATGGGCCATCTGGTTTTTTCGCCAGAAATTAGACGGACCCACCAGGTCTCTTCTTCTCGGAAGTTCGAGTCCATAAACAGAGGTACATGGCCGTGCATTACATTAATAGATGTCTTACAGTTTCCATCTGCTGTTTCTCTAAGCATAGTCTACAAGCGTTCGAGTTGGACAAAGATCTTATAGCCTGGATTTCATGTGTCGGAAGGAGATTCAATCGTGCTCTCATTAAAATATTGCTTAGCCTTTTATCCGGAAATTTGCTGATGAATGCCAAGGTTGCCTTGGTGTTTCTAGTCACTGGAGGTAGATGGTTTAGCAATTTGTTGCTAGTGGCTCGTTCTTGTGTGTTGATCCAGTACAGAAGGTCCATTTTTTTTTCCCACTCTCTGTGGATTAGATACTAGGACTTCTTCGGTACAGGTTATGGTCTCCTAACTGGCGCTTTCTCATAGTCACCCAGTTGTTTAACATCGGGCAGCTTCCTTTTTTAACTTCTTCAGCAATCGGTCGATACATTGGTGAGCTGTCCTGCATCAGTCTTTCTGTACAGCTGCATAGTTTTATGGTCTACCATTGCTGACAGGGAGATCAGACCCAATTCACATCTGATAGCTGCCACAGATGTTGAGTAAGGTACATTAACGGTGGTTCTCCAAGAAATCCTAACTTTGGCCATATTGTTGTTGGGATGGCTAGTGATGCGTCCATACCGTAGACTATTGATGGTAACACTTTGGTTTTATAGAATTGGATAGCTGACAGCAGGGAGAACCTACCATATTTTTGGTCGATTGCTCTGGTTTGCGTGGTGATATTACGCATTTTATCCCAAAGAACTTCTTGAATTCAGGTATCCGATTTAGGGCAGTCGATCGTAACTTCTAGATATTTAAAGTAGGTGTCTGATTCGATTTTAGAACCGTCCAAAAACCAGCTCGGTTTATTGCCTCTTTTTGTAGATTTCTCCAAGGTCAATATGTTTGTCTTTTTCTTGTTTATTTACAAGTTGTTGTGTTCAATGTAGCTCACCAGGTTCTTCATTTGTCTAGACTAATTTTATTCTCACGCCACTCATTTAACACATCAGACTTGCAACATATCTTAGATCGGCCTGTTACGCAACTTGACCTTACACAATCTCTCATTATGTATGCAGGCATTTCCTTAAAGTTTCTAACTTCCACTCTTTGTTCGTGGACAAGTTATGTTCTTGATCTATACAAGCTTGCAATATAACAGATGTAAATTTATTCTGAAGATTTTTTGTGCATTTGTTTTTTGTTTGGATGCATATTGTTTATGTATGCCTTATCTGTGGCCCAATATGCATTCGTTTATTATGGTTTTTATTATGATTTTATTTTTCTGTTCCTTTGAGCATTTTTGATGAATTACTGGGTTCGATTCTCATTTAATTCATGAATATTTCTTTTCACCTGGTTTGGTGCATACCATTTGTGCCTCTAATGATTGTATTGATTGCAATGTAATCTGAATGACACTGCAATCATTATTTTATGTTATTTCATGACCTTCTTGTTGGGTTTACATTGAAGATCTTGCCCTGATGAAGGACCTTGTCCGAAATGCATTGGCCAGGCATATAGACATCGGCTAACAATTCAGAGATTAAAATGTCACATCATACCAGTTGTTTTGTGAATTTTATAATATTCACAATGAAAACCATAAAACAATTAACCATGTTATGACTGAATGACTGTAGGTCATTCCATGTCACCAAGCCGAGAACACCAGTGCTGGTATTGGCCTTTTAAAGGACCAAATCAATCACACAGGCTGCATACAACCTGTAGTGCATGGTTAGATGAGACTGCCTCCCACCTTGAGAACCTTCTACACTTGTTTGTGCAGGCCCTGCCAAACACCTCTATGGATATACCGTGGAACTGGAATTGTCCTCGCCTTGTGCATGGTATATACATGACCGGACTCTCGCTATGTGACTGACTCAGAAAACTTGCACTCCATAAAAACTCTGAATAGAATTCAGTGTAGGGCCCACACCTGGAGGCAGAGCAGTTTGGCAATGAGCCGGCTTTGAGACCAATAGTTGAATGAATACTTAATTGTTTTTTTTCTACCTAGCTACACAAGCACCGCCTGTGAATTCCAAGATGCCTGAAAGCCCTATTATACGTTTGTTTCGGCCCCCCTATGAGTCAATACTGTAAGCTGAGGTCAGTCCCAAGGCTATACTCATTTCCCAGACACAGGTGCAAGCCCTGACTAGGAGAATGACCCATGAGGAGGGCTACACAAGCCTATACAATCCAACTTCATCAGTCTACCAATGTTGTTTGGAACATGATGTGGTAGGTGATTGAGGGACTGGGAGAAGTTGGCAGGAGAAGGTTGGACGGAGGAGGTTGTACTAAGGGACTGAGGAAGAGGTTTGGAGGCGATTGGAGGGGGGAAAAGGGGATCTGAGGCAGTTGGTGGATAGTGAAAGGAGGTGAAGTTGGAGAGAGAACCTCTGGTGGAGGTGGCAAAGAACAATGCCATGAGCAGCGTACTGCACTCGGAGGGAAAGAAGGCGGGGAAGAGGTGGAAAGATCTGAATCTTAAGACCGAGAAGGCAGTAGTCAAAGGAGTGACGGAGGAGCCCAAAGGGGCGAAGAAGGTGCAAGAGACTGGAAATAGAAACTTGAGGAGGAACTGTAACTGAGTATTAACGTCTACCATGTGGGTAAGGATGGGTACAATTCTCTGCTTTACACTCTTGGGAATTCCCAAGACGTAAGCATTTCATGGCAGAGCCCAAGCCCAGCTGAGAAGCTTTGCTTGGATTGGTTTGTGTCCTCCCACGTATTCCTCATCTTAGATATTCAATATCTTCAGCTTTGCTGCTTTGGAAAAAACATTCTCCACCAGAGGGTGCTGTGCTAGAGGTTGCGGCGTCGATGTCCCTCGGAGGCCTCCGTCGAACATCTACGTCATCTGTAGTATAAATGGCTCGAGCCGCGCTTGTTGGCTTCAGTTCTGTTTTTGAGATGGCTTTCACTTCGTATCAAGAAAACAGTGGTTGAGTTCTTTCGAACTAGGTCTTCTTTGTCAAATCTTTCCATGCCTAAAACTGGCTTAAAAAAATGTCAGAAATGCAGGAAGATGTCGAAATTGCCTCTGGTGCTTGGGTCCGGACCATCGAGTGGACGAGTGCGGTTCCTGTCGGGCAATGACCAACAAAGCCCTCCAGGAATGTAGAGGTAAACTGGCAGTGGGGGAGGAATCCTCAACGTCTTCTTCGAGAAGAAAGAAAGACTCTGCTGAGTCGAGTGACAAACTTCACAAATCGAAGAAATCAAGGCTGAGGAGTAGGTCTAGGAAGTAGTCTTAAAAAAAATCAAAGAAAAGGCAACACCGCTATCCCTCTTCCTCTTCTTCGATGTCATCAGAAGCAGAGGTTATCACCTGCCCTTCTTTTTTTTTAAACTTTACTTTTTATTAGCATTTTGTAATAAAACAGGCAAGAAACATTGGAGAACCCCCTGGCCCCCCCTCTGACCCCAACACCGACCCACCCCCCTTCCCTGTGTCCAGTTCAAAGTGTTCAACAAAGGAGACTCATAATGCTCACTGTTTCCTGTGCCTCTGAGGCGATGCGATGAGTGACCAAATCGCCAACTGGCTTGGTGCCGCCGTTCCCCGGGCCGTGGGACCCCCGGTTTATTGCTATTCCTTTTGGGACCATTTGCGCCCTTCTCGGATCAGGGGCTTAACCTTGAACTCAATGCACATCCCAACCCCAAGTTTGTGCCTCCATCGTAAAGACATAAATTAGGGGAGACAGCTGACAGCCTTGTCTTTTTCTTCGGGAGAGGGGGGAAATGATTCGGACAGGACCCGTTCACCTGAACCCTTGCCGTGGGGGCTCTGTAGAGGGCAGCCACCCAACTCATAATGTGTGTCCCGAAGCCCATTCTCTGGAGAAGGAGTTCATGTATCTCCACTCGACCCTGTTGAAGGCCTTCTCCGAGTCTAGCGAGAGGACACACGCGTCAAGCTCTGATGTTTGGGCAAAGTGGAACAAGTCTAATGTTTTACGAATATTATCCGACCCTTGTCTGCCCCTGATGAAGCCCACCTAATCCCCATGGACTAGCTTCGGCATAATCCCCTCCACCCGCCTCCCCACCACCTTGGCCAAGATATTCACATCAATATTTAACAATGATATGGGCCGGTAGCAGGCACACTCCGCTGGGTCCTTTCCTTCCTTGGGCAAAACTGCTATTATGGCCCCCATCATGGAGTCGGGGAGGGTGTCCCCCCTCCAGCACGGCGTTGAAAACTCTCACTAGGTATGGGATCAGGGAGGAACGAAATCTCTTGTAGAAGTAAACTGAAAAGCCGTCTTCCCCGGGGGAGGTTCCCACCTTCATTCCACTAATCACCTTGTCCACCTCCTCCTCTGTAACCGGTCCCTCAAACCCCTCTGACATCTCTCTCGACAGGCACGGGATTTGTATGGAGTTCAGGAAGTCCTCTATCTGGGAATCGCCCCGTCATATTCAGCCGAATATAGTGACTTGTAGTATTGGCGAAAGGCCTCTCCTGTGTGGGGAGAGTCGCAGCCAAGGGACCCCCTGGCGTCCCTTACCTCCTTCACCCTTCTGCTTTTCTGGACCTCTCTCAACTTCCAGACCAAGATCCTATCCGCTTTGTCCCCGTTCTCATAGTATTTTTGTTTTACCATTTGGAGGCTCCTCTCCGTTTTGTGTAGAAGCAGGTCTTTTAGCTGGAGCCTGTAGTCCTCCAGCGTGGCCACCCGGTCGCCACTAAGGCCTGGTCCGGAGAGCCCCCCGGTTAGAGACGAGCCATTTTCTCTCGCAGGGTTTTTTCCTGGGCCTCCCTCTTCCTTTTCTTCTGAGCTCCCATTTTTATAAGTACTCCTCCTTCGTTGCCTTGAAGGTGTCCCAAAGCGTGTGCGTGCCCACCTCCCCGTTATCATTGAGCTCAAAGAATTCCGTTATATCGTCCAGGACAGCTTCGGCATGAGCCTCGTCTCTCAGTAGGGCGTCATTACATTTCCAGCGTCCCTTGCGTTCCCTACACCAGCCCACCGGTAAGGAGACTCGGACCAAGTCATGGTCATACCAGGGGACCGGGTCTATCCTGTAGCCTGTGACATATGGACAAAGGATCTCATCCACCAAAATGTAATCTATCCTAGAGAACGCGTTGTGGATGGTGGAATAGTAAGAAAAGGAGGGAACACCTGTTTGGGGTGTCGGGATTGTGTCTGCCAAGCACTCATTCGCGCTCTGAAAGCTTCGAGCCAAGGCTTTGTCTGCAGGTCTAGGGTTTTGGGGGCTTATCCGCTTTCTATCTCTGGATGGGTCAAGGACCATATCGAAATCTCCTCCCACCACCAAGGGACCCTGTACAAACAGTTTGAGCCTGTCCCTTACTCCTTCCCAGAATATGGCTTGACCTTCATTCGGGCCATACACTACCGCCAAGGTTAAGGAAGAGCCCTGTAAGGAACCACACACCAACAGGTAACGGCCCTCGGGGTCCTTCAGGACTGACTTTCTCGAAACCTACGCCCCTAGCTACCAGGATGGCCACCCCTCTTTTCTTTACCCTATGGGATGCGTGAAAAACCTCCTCGATTCCTCCCCCTCCCATTTTGTGCTCTGTCCCCCGCGCCCAGTGTGTTTCTTGCACAAATAGCAAGTCTAGTTTTGCCCTCCTAAATTCCCTACAGATCAGGGACCTTTTCGTAGGGGTGTTCAGTCCCCGCACATTCAGGGTACCCACTCCCAGGGCCGGTCGGTCATCAGCCATAGTCCATGTTTCCCTCTCTATTGGTCAGCAACGTAACATCGTTACGCTCTCCCTGCCTCCTCTGTCTCCTCGTTTGGACACTTCTAGAACGTTTCCCCAACTGACCCCCCAACTTTCTCCCAAACAAACAAACCCCTACTGATTTGTGAACCCCCACCCCCCTCCCCGGCGTCCAGCCAGTTAGTTCCGCCATTTCTGGCATTTTGGCCGGACCACCAGCCTGTCCCCTTCAGCCAGGCGTTGTTTGCAAAGCTCGATTTCGTGAGCCCCCCCGAACCCCCCCAGCTTCGTCCCCTCGGTCCACCCCACATTATTTGCTTTTCAGGGGGACTCTAAGTTTGGCTTAACCTCCGATTCTTCGGGTCCCGATCTATGAATGGTCAGGACTTCCCCGTGCCTCTTTGGTCATCCACTCCCTTAGGCCGGATTTCCAGCCTACCTTCCCCAGCCAGGACCTCAGTATTTTGTTCCCCCCCCCCAATAGTTGTGCCCCTTCAATTGCCCCCATTGTACTTGCTGTTCAAGGGGATACTGTCATCAGTGCGTCCTTCATGTCTTCCTTTACCCGCTCCACTGCAGACCCGGGAGCCCCAGTCATCAACCCTCCAAGTCGATATACTCCTCCTCCATTGCAGACGGCGAGGTGTTCAATTTTCTGAATTTCCTCGAACTGGTTTTCCTCCTCCTGGCACCCGACTGACCGGGAGTGCCCCTACCGAGTGCTTCTGGGTCCACTGGGCCCCTCCGGTGGGGAGGCTCCACCTCATAATCCTGGATGGCTCCCTTTATGTCCTCCTCCGTAACCAGCATTGTTCGTTGGCCCAAGTATTCGAAGGCCAGGGAGAAGGGATACCCCCATCTGTAACGCACTCCCTTCTCCTTCAGTAGTTGTGTTAGGGGGGGGCACATTCTGCGTTTGGCTAAGGTCTAGGCGGAGAGGTCCTGAAAAATGGGGATCTGGGCGTTATTGTAAGCAATCACCCCCGCCTTCCTCGCTTCTTCCAAGACTTTAGTTTTTTCGGTATAGTAGTGGAACCGAACCAGAACCGATATGGGGCTCCCTGCCCTCCCCCCTTCCCTGTGCACCTGGTCAAACGTGGGTTCAGTAGTCATTTCCTCTGCAAACAGTAGAGTAATAATGTCCTTCACCACTTGGACCAAATCTCTCTCCGTCTCCCCCTCCGTTTCTGGGACCCCAAAAAATCTAAGGTTGTTCCTCCTTTCCCTATTTTCATAGTCCTCCATCTGCCTGGCTCTTTCCTTGTACCTCTTCTCCAGGGCCGCTAGCCGCATACCAAGTTGAACCTCCTGGGATGCTGAGGAAGACTGGTTAGTTTCCACTTGTAGGAGTCTGTCCTCGACTTTGTCCACCCTTTGGTCCATCTTTTCGAAATTCTGGGCGATGTCAGATCATATTTCCCTGCTCTCCTGGAGGCGAAGCCCCTCCATCGTCAACGCGGCTATGTCGAGACCTCTGGATGTGCCATGTCCCCGGTGCGAGTAGGGCCACTGGTGTTGCTTTCCATCTCCCTGTAGCGGAATGCCTGCAGAGTCTCTTGCCAGCTCATGTAGTCGTACAATGCAACCGCTGCAGGGTCTGCCGCGGGCTGGGGGGGTCCCACAGGGGGGCAGCACCCTGCCCTGTGGCGACCTGGATGAGGTGTCTCGGGGGAGTTTATGAATGGTAGGCGCTCCTCTGTGGGCAGAGGGCAGCCTTCAGGCGGGCACTCGCCCCACAAACTCCGGATGGAGGCCTCTCACCTGGATCTCGCCTCGGTGCTGGCGGTGTTTCCCCGATGCCTCGGCTACCCGGTTTCCGGCGTCGGGTGGGGGTGAGGTCCCAAGTTCCCTTCCGGGGCCACAGCCCTGAGGTCGCGTGCTCCGCCCGCAGGGGCTGGTGGGGCGGGTGAATGAGAAAGGGCCGGGCCCGTCGCCAGGACTCCCTCACCTTGGCTGGCTGCTGCTCCTTTACCAGTGCCGGAGCAGACGCGCGCCCTGCCGCTCCTGTCACCGGCAGTAATCCGGCTTCCCGAGGTCCTGGAGCTTCGCTCTTTCGAGCGGATGCGTCGCGGGGGGTCGCCGGCACGATCCTGCCGGGTGAATCCTCCTTGGGGGGTGCCGGGAGGGCTCACTCCCCTGATAAGGCCCAGCCTCGGCGGGAACCCGGCGATCAGGCAGCCATTACCTGTGCGCCCCCTGGTAGCCTCCTCACCTGCCCTTCTAAATATGATTCCCCTAAAAAGTGGGAGGCCTTCAGAGCCTCAATGATGAAAATCTTTGAGAATGTGGCCCAGACCCCGTCAAAGAAATCTAGTGAAGATCATGCCACTGCTCATACTGAATGTGACGGAGGGAGATCAAAGACAAAAAGATTAAAATCCGGCGAGAAATGGTTGAGGGTGTCATTGAGGGGAAACCTCTCCGACGCCTCATAAACGCCTACCAGTGCATAAACCGGCAATACTTGACAAAATGGCGCTGAATTCCCAAACGCCATTAAAGTCTATATCGAAGGCTTCCTCGACTCCTCTATTGAAGGCGATCCGGTCGAAGGTGTCAACAGCCCACTCGAAGACTTTTTCATTGAGTACCGCCTCAACGCTGTCAAGGGATCCTTCAACAGTGTCGAAGGCTCCTTCGACTGTGTCGATAAAATTGCCGCCATCAACGCCTTTGTCGAGGGCATCGTTAATTCCGATACCCAAATCGACCCCTTTATCGAAGCCAAGATCTATGCCACCGGAGAAGAGGTTCCATCCAGAAACTAGACAGGAATTTTTCAAATACATGTGTTCCATTTATGAGGAGCAATGCTCTGAGGAGGACATTTCACCTGCTGGTGTTAAATTTGGAACAAGATAAGTTCCTGAGTATTTAATTGACCCTCATTCTAAAATGGCTGACCTATATGAGTGTCTTTAGACAGCAAGTGGTCTGGACACATCTCCTGAGTTAGATTTTTAAAGACCTGACCCTGCTGATTACGCAGACTCAGGTTACCGGAGACTGATGAATAGAGTGACAGAATTCATGGGATGGAACAGGAATTCCCCTATTTACCAACAGGATGACATGATGCACATCCTTTCTGGAGACCCTCAACAGGACCCCATACTTCCTTTTCATATAGCTCTACAAAGGAAGGTGATTGCTTCATGGTAAACCCCTGAGTTGGCTCCTGCAGTAAATAAAAGAATTCACAAGTAAATACCGGCCCTCTTCTTCGGACCCTGAATATTTAACCCTGAATATTTAATAAAGCATCCATCACCTGAAAGTTTAGTGGTTCAGGCGGCCACATCCACTAGGAATTCTGCATACCCTACAATTCCCCCCAGATAGGGATGACTAAAAAGTTGATGCATGGTTATTTTTTCTTCAGGAAGCATGGCATTCAAATCAACAAATGTGACTTTTGCACCCTTGCAAGATTCACATACACCCTGTGGGATTGTATGGGATTGTAGGACAGCGGCAGCTGAACATATTCCTGATGGCGAGGAGCTTGAAGGGTTCCTTGCGATTGTGAGAGATGGAAAGAAGGCTATGGGGAATGCCTTCAATCAGGTCTGGACACTGCTGACAGCATCAGTAGGTCCATGTCATCTAGCGCAGTGCTACGCAGATTTGTGTGGCTGAGGAAGTCCAGGTTTGCACAGGATGTACAGGCCAGACTTCTCAATATGCCATTTGATGGCTTAAGGTTGTTCGGCAAAAAGGCGGATGAAGTTTGATAAGGCTGCAGACCTCTAAGGCGGCAGCTAAGTCTTTTAGTACCTCCATACGACAACCTCAACAATGCCCGTACACAGGCTCATCTTCCTGGAGGGGTTGTCCTTTTCGTTTTTATTCCTCATTTGGAAGGGGAAGAGGACCGGCCAGTCAAAGAGGACAAAGGAAACTTCCTCGGGGGCAAGGAAAAGGTGCTAAATCAGCCTCAGCAGCGGCATCTTCCCCTCAGCCGCTACTGCAGCTGCCGCAAAACCACTGAGGCAACCATGGCTAGGGGTGTCACAGTATTGGTTTTATGGCGGTATGTTAACCTTCTTGCCAAATTACGGTATATCATGGTTTTCGCGGTATAGCAGGTGGAGTTAACTAATCTTAACAAATATTTTCTTAAAGGTCAAAAATTGTCAGCATTTTGAAACTTGTCTCTGCACATTTTTAGCTGATCCTCCAGGAATCCAAGGCGGCTGCAGATTTGATCTTTCATCTTTCATGGCGCTTACTCGTTGATCACCTTGAATTAAAGAGTGACTAGTGGAAGTATTAAAATGCCCTTTTTGAGCAATGAGCTTGCTGCTCCGTCACAGGCCATCGCTTTGAAAAATCAGCCTCGACCTGCATTATTTTGGAACCACATGAGATGGGCATCATGAGCCCTCCCTGCGATCAGTCATGAAAGTTTGTTTTGATAACGCTTTATCCCATTAAAGGGAGAACAGTCACTCATGTGAGGTCTGAAAGCCCATGTCATTGTGTTTCTTTTGTCAAAATGTCATAGCCAACACACACTTACCGAAAGGTTGCATATTGATTGTTAGGCAGAAACCTGTGCAGTTCCCTTAGGGACCACTGCAAAAGATTTAAGACTACAGGTGTTGGCAGTAAACCCACTTGGTAGCAGTCTGTACCACCCAGATTTACCTGGTAGCTGTGACTGAGCTGTGACTGAGCAGTCAGACTTCCCTCAAGAAGAGTTAGGCAGTATGCAAAGTATACTCAATAGGCACTCAGATACAATAATACAAGCAAACACTGACCAGAGCTTTGGTATCAAAGTATATAATTATTTATTTAAAAACGCACAGTTGAAACACTCCAGCACCCTTATTGTAACATCTCCTACACACAGTTACTATTATGATATATACACCCCTTTTTCCCTATTAGAAAAGTCACAGTAAAACACCACTTATTTTCATACAGATGTGAGCGCTTAACTAGAATGCACTCTTAATAAGTTTGTGAAAAATGGAGGGAAAAAGACAGAATATGAAGAGGTACACCACTCTACGATTCAAGAACACTGTTAGCAAGGCAGAGAGCGAAAAGTCACTGGTGAGCCAAAGTCCAAAGGCTGGGCCCCCTCTTAGAGAGAGCGGAGCACAAATGTGCCCAAGATCACACAGTTACACTAGGCTTAGAAAGGCTTGCAGAGGGTTCAGAAAAGAGTTTAGAGAGGCTTAGAAAAGTTTAACCAGGGTGTCCCAGGCTAACCCAGGTTCGAAAGCCGGGGGCTAAATCTACCCCGTACAGTCGGTAGCAAGGGAAGCCAGGCGGGACACGGTACCTTAAGTGGGAAGGATCCTCCAGCGGTGGCAGTTGTTCCTGGTAGTGGGTGCAAGTTGCGTCGTCGTCCAGGGGAAGAGAAGATCTCGACTTGGAGGAAAGATGACGGTCGTTGCACTACCAGGGCTGAAACCAGCCGCAGAGTTTTCCGGTTAAAGGTGGTACCTTTGTCTCGCGGTCGTGGTAAAACATGGTATCCCGGTTGCCGGGGTGCTTGGCAAGGGCAAGGCGGCCACGAGATACGTCGGGAAAGCGAAAAGACGGTGAAACTGGTTATCCCCACCAGTTAAAGGAAGAAGACTCTCCGGCGGGAGATCTCCTCTGTCGTTGGGAAAAGTGGTGAGACGGTCCAGCAGGGCTCCATCGGTAGTGGTGTCGTGGCAGGTCGGCTCAGCTTCTCCCTCGTCGGATTCTTAGGTCCTGTGGCGACTTCTGAAGTTCCAGTCCCCAAAGCCCTGCAGCAAACCCCCATTCACTCAGCCTAGCTGTCACTCAAACATGCTAAGTGGTGAGCCGGCCGGCTCACCACTTGGGCCAATCAGGATGGAGTGCGACTTGAGTTGCCTAGGCAACTCAGTCCAGGGTGCCTAAATTCCCCTCCACCCCTCCTAAGTACCCCAGACATAGTGGCACCACTGTGGAGGGCTTCTGTGGAGAAGCCCACCAAAAAGTGGAACAAAGGGCTCGACTTGGGTTGGAGTCACAGAAGGGAACACAAACGCCATTTTAGAATCAAGTTTTGGCAAAAAATACCAACCGGAGAATTAATATTATTTAAATAAACCGGCGGTATGTTCGAGGCTACCGTAAATAATTAAATAAAGATAGTAGCCTAAAACAATGGGAAATCCCACAGGAAAATATTTGCGGTTGAATATAAAAAGTAGTATCCACTGCCACCAGCCAAAACAAGATCAGGGGGGACGGAGACGTGCCCCCTCGACTAACAGACCCCGGGGCAATTGAATTGCCCCAGCCAGTACGTCCACAATATGATGGTTTGTACTGGTTCTGTTCAGAATTTAAGACTAGTAAAGTCAATGGTGACTTTACATGCCCTGGGAGACAGTAGTCAGTCCCAGGTTATGGAGTCTATACTGGGGGGTCACTATGACACCCCTGTGTCACTGCACTGAGGGTGCTGTGTAACACACATCACAAAAACACATGAAGCCCTATGGAGTAAAAGACCCCATAGCCCATTAAACACATCTAGATTCAAAGAAACGCACTCAAATCATGCCCAAGAGTGAGGGTAAAAGAGTCTCACTCTTGGCAGGAGAAAAAAATATAACCCCAAAAATCCAGCAAAGCTGCTGGGGGACTCGCTAGGTTAGGAAATTCAGCCTAAACAGAGAATTCTCCCTAACATTGATCAAATCACTATAGATTGTTTACCATCTGCCTAGTGTATTATATAGGTCTGATGTTAGAGTCACCACTGACCATGTAATTCTAACAGGACAGGGTTCAGTGGGCACTGTTGATTCTTTCTTGATTCTAGTAACGCATGTTCGAGGGGATTGGGTCCTCCGACGTATTCCATATCTATGACATGTAATCACCACAGCTGTGCTGCTTCGGAAACTTTTTTCTGCGTCGATGACGTCGATGCGCCGTCGTCGAGGACCTCCTCCGACGTCATCCGATGTGATAAGTAGGATGCACGACGCCCGTAGCCTCAGTTCCGTTTTTTCCGTGAACGTGTTGCTTCGTGAATCTCGGTTAACGCCTCGACTCTTTGGAGTTTTGTTCTTCTCGGTTCTTCGAACCTGTTAGTTTTTGTGAAAATCCTTCCTGTGAAGATGTCTTCTACTTCGTCTTCGACCCCGCGTCCGGGCTTCAAGAAGTGCGGGGAGTGTGGGTCCAAGATGTCGGTGACGGACTCGCACGACGCCTGCCTCTGGTGCCTCGGGGAGGCCCACGACACGGATGACTGTATCGACTGCCAGTCGCTCACGTCCAAAGCCTTACGTGAACGTAAGAAGAAGTTGTCGGGTGTCCAAGCCCCGGAAGTCGACGTCTGCGGGGCTTTCGACGGATGATTCGAGAGGAGACTCTCCGCGTCATCGTCGGAAGTCTCGTGGGTCTCCTTCTAGGAGTCGGTCTCGCCACTCCTCAGCCTCTTCGAGGCATTCTCGGAAGCGCCGACACAGGTCGTCTTCCAGGTCCTCTTCGGAGGACTCTGCCCGGCACGTCGCTTACCCCACCAGCCGTGCAACGCCGGAGGAATGGGCTTCCTTCGGGAAGAAAATGCTGACGATTCTCGAGTCGCAGGGTACTAAGCTGTCCGCGCCCCCGAGTGGGGTCGGTCGTGAGAGGTCGAGAGACACCGCTCGCAAGAGTGGTTGGCACCAGTCACGGGAGAGGTCCCGTTCGGACAAGGGGACTCATTCTCGACGTACCCGTTCTAGGTCCCGGTCCTCGACGCATTCGAGACCGAGTGCACCTGTGATGTCTTCGAGGAAGACATCGATGTCTGAGGCATCGAGGGCGTCGACAGGCTTTCTCGAGGCTCCGGCTCCGAGGAAGTCGTCGAAGCCGTCGACGCTCAGGTCGTCGAAGGACACGCTCGGAGCTCTGGCTTCGAGGACTGTGTCGACGCCGCCGATGCTGCATCTGACATCGCTGATTTCGTCGACTCCGATCCTCTCGGCGCCGATGCCTGTTCTCTCGACGCCGGCGCCGATTCACTCGATGCCTTTCGTGTCGGAGGTACCCCGTGGCACGGGGGAACCCCCTAGGAAGGCTCTGGTTAAGAGCAAGCACTCTCGGGTGCCTTCTTTTTGCCACCTGGAATATATTTCAGAGGCGGATGATGATTCTGATGGCCTGGTTCCTAGTCAGGTTCAAGATGAAATTGTCTCGGGCCATAGTCAGTTTGACGATTTGAGGCAGTCACTGCATGATGCCAGTGGACTGGACACCTCTCCGGAGGTGGAGTTTTGTAGGCCTGAGCCTGGCTCTCATGCCGATTCCTTGTACCAACGCCTTATGGCTAGGGTTTTTGAGTACTTGGGATGGTCTGCTCCCCCAGGGGAGTTTGTGCAGGATGATCTCACGGACATCCTTGATGTTGGTCCCCCAACTGACCCGGTACTGCCGTTCCATATGGCTTTACAGAGAAGGGTGGCAGCGGCTTGGACTGCTCCGGAGAGTCTCCCGGCGGTGGGCAGGTACTTCTCGCGAAAATACCGTCCAGCCAGTAGCGACCCCTGCTACTTGACCAGGCATCCCACTCCGGAGAGTTTGGTGGTGCAGGCAGCCACGGCCCCGGCAAAGCAGGCGTCGTACCCTACCATCCCTCCTGATGGGGACGACAAACGTTTTGATGGCTGGGCGAAGAAAGTGTTTTCTTCTGGTGGTGTATGGCGCTTCAGGCTGCCAACTCCATTTGTGCCTTGTCTCGTTTCACACACACTCTGTGGAACTGTGTTGCGTTAGCGGCTGAACATATTCCCGAAGGGGACGAACGGGATGGTTTCCTTGCTATGGTCCAGGATGGTAAGGATGCCATGTGTGAGTGCGTTCAGTCGGGTTTGGACTTGGCTGAATGCGTCAGCAGGTCCATGGCGGCGAGCACCGTGATACGCAGGTTTGCGTGGTTGCGGAAGTCGGGGTTTGCTCCTGATGTGCAGTCCCGGCTCCTCAACATGCCCTTTGACGGTGAACACCTTTTTGGCAGCAAGGCTGACGAGAGCCTTCAGAGGTTGCAGACCTCAAAAGCTGCAGCGAAGTCGTTGGGCGCTGCAGTTCGCCAACCTCCGCCTTTTCGTCCTAGGGGACAGCAGTGGAGGGGGTGGTTCCTTTCGCTATTACTCATCCTTCAGTAAAGCGAGAGGAGCTGGCAGTCAAAGAGGCCAACGCAGGGGTACCGGAGGTGGACGACAGGGTACCCGTGGTGCCAAGGCCGCTCGGGCAGTTGCCTCTTTGCCCTCAGGTAACGCCGCAGCCGCTACCACTCAGTCATGAGGCCATGCCCCATGGTTCGCCGGTTGGGGGAAGGCTGGCGCAGCATCTTGTAGAGTGGCGTGCCATTACTTCAGATGTGTGGGTTCTGGAGATCATAACCCATGGCTACTGTCTTCCCTTTCGGCACAGGCCTCGCGACAATCCACCGGGGAACCTCTCTTTGCAGAGTCCGGATCCGCTCCTTGCGCAGGAAATTCAAGCCCTGCTGGAGAAAGGCGCCATAGAACTGGTGCCTGTAGCGGAGAGGAACAAGGGATGGTATTCCCCTTATTTTTTGATTTCAAAGAAAGACTGGGGATTGAGACCCATCATGGACTTGCGCGGTTTGAACAAACTCCTAAGGAAGGACAAGTTCAAGATGGTTACTCTCTCTCAAGTCCTCCAGGCCCTTCAGCTTCAGGACTGGTTGGTGTCTCTCGACCTCAAGGATGCTTACTTCCATGTGCCGATCCATCCCAAGCACAAGAAGTACCTGAGGTTCGCGGTTGGCAACTCGCACTTTCAGTTTCGGGTCCTGCCGTTTGGATTGACCTCCGCCCCGAGGGTTTTCACCAAGCTCATGGTGGTGGTGGCAGCGCATCTCAGGCAAGGGGGGATTCACGTCTACCCCTACCTGGAGACGATTGGTTTATCAGGGGGAGCTCTCCCGAGCAGGTCCTGGATCATCTGTCCGTCACCTGCCACTCCCTTCACAGGCTGGGCTTCTCCCTCAATTTAAAGAAGTCCCATTTGACGCCAACACAGCGGCTCCAGTACATCGGAGCAGTGCTCGACACTTCCCTGGGGCAGTGTTTTCCTCCCCAGGTGAGGGCTCTTCACATTCAGCAGATGGTGCACAAGTTTCATCATGCCCAGACGCTCCCAGTGTTCAAGTTCTTGAGGTTGCTCGGCCTCATGGCATCCTGCAATCTTCCGGTGCCAGAGGCTCACCTGCGGATGAGATCTTTGCAGTGGGCACTCAAGATGCAATGGTCGCAGTCCTCCAGCAGGATGTCGGACCCGGTTCAGGTGCCGCTCTCGGTCGCCCGGGACCTTCTGTGGTGGGCCGTCGAAGGCAACTTGATGAAGGGGGCTCCATTTTGGCTTCCCTGGCCGGAGGTGACGATCGTGACGGATGCATCCCTCATGCGATGGGGAGCTCATGCCAATGGGCTGACAGTCAGCGGTCGTTGGTCTCCGTCGGAGTCAGACTCCATATCAATCTGTTGGAGCTGAGGGCCGTCAGGCTAGCCCTGAAGGCTTTTCTGCCGACTGTGTGAGGAAAGAGTGTCCTGATCCTGACGGACAACACAGTGGCCATGCACTACCTCAACAAAAAGGGGGGGGGCAGGGTCACTTCCTCTGTGCAGGGAGGCGATGCAGCTCGAGTTCTGGGCCATCCAGCAGGAAGTTTCGATCTCGGCAGTTCATCTGGCCGGAGACGAAAACGTGACAGCGGACGCTCTGAGCAGGCAGAGCATGATCTCTCACGAGTGGGAGTTGGCTCAGGAGATTCTCCTGGAGATCTTCACCCTTTGGGGGACCCCTCAAGTGGATCTCTTCGCCTCCAGTGTAAACCGGAAGTGCGAGAGGTTCTGCTCGTGGGAATTTCCTCCAAAAGGAGCCTTAGGAGACGCGTTCGTGGTGGAGTGGTCATTCCCGCTGCTGTACGCGTTTCCTCCAGTCCCCGTCATCCCGCAAGTGCTGCGGAGGTTACGGAATTTCGGTTCCCGGATGATCCTCATTACTCCGGCGTGGGCTCGGAGGACGTGGCACCTGGACCTTCTCGACTTGTCCATCTGCCCTCCATGTCGTCTTCCCTACCGAGACGATCTGCTCTCACGGGAGGGGGGGGTCAGGTTCTCCATCCAGAGGTCAGATCCCTCAACCTTCACGCTTGGCTTCTGAAAGGTTGAGGTATAAGGATTGGGACCTCCCTGAAGACGTGATGGAGGTGTTGCTTTCGGCCCGAAGGCCAGCAACAAAGTCTCTGTATCGGTGCCGTTGGCGTAAGTTCTGCGACTGGTGCAGAGTTCTGAATGTGGATCCTTTTGCATGTGACATCCCCATGGTTCTGTCCTTTTTACTTTCTTTGGCCCACAGGGGCTTGCAAGTGGGTACCATTAAAGGTTACCTGGCGGCGCTGTCCATCTTTAAGCTCTTGTCTGAAGAGTGTTCTTACTTTAAAATCCCTTTAATTTCACAGTTTCTGAAAGGGCTCACTAATGTGTTCCCTCCGTCACCTTTCCTTGTGCCCGGTTGGGATTTAAACCTTGTTCTTAAGTTTCTTATGGGTGCTCCGTTTGAGCCTTTACATTCTTGTCCTTTGAGGCTGTTAACTCTGAAAACTGTGTTTTTAGTTGCGGTTACTTCCGCTCGCAGAGTGAGTGAGTTACAGGCACTTTTAGTTAAGCCATCCTTCACTGTATTTCACAAGGACAGGGTTGTCCTTAGAGTTCGTCCTTCTTTTCTCCCGAAGGTAGTGACGTAATTTCATTTGGCCCAGAAGGTGGTTGTTCCGGCATTCTATCCTCCTACGCATCCTGGTAAGGAAGAGGAGAGGCTCCATAGGCTTGATCCTAGGAGAGCTTTAAGCTTTTATGTTTCACGCATGTCCCGGGTCAGAGTGGACGATCAACTCTTTATTGGTTACGCTGGAAAGCGTTTGGGGCAAGCTGTGACGAAACAGACTTTCTTTCGCTGGATTATTTTGGCCATCTCGGAGTGTTACCGCTTGGCGGGTAAGGACCCACCGGCTGGCTTGCGGGCCCATTCTACCAGGGGTATGGCTGCATCTACTGCCCTGCAGAGGGGTGTTCCTATTCGCAACATCTGTGATGCAGCCACCTGGGCTTCAGTACATACATTTGTACGTCACTATTCCCTCGATTCCATCCGAGGACAGGATCTGGCCTTTGGCAAGGCGGTCCTTTGCTCTGCTATTTGATTGGCAATTCTAAATTTTGATTCTAAATTCTTTCCCTCCTCCTTGCTCTGGTACTGCTTTGGGAGTCTGTCATAGATATGGAATACGTCGGAGGACCCAATCCCCTTGAAGAACAAGTTACTTTCTTACCTGGTAACGTTCTTTCGATGGGATGGTCTGACGACGTATTCCATATCGCTCCCTCCCTGCCTTCCCCGCTGCAGAATTTCTTTTGCGATTGCAGCTTACGTTCCGCAAGGTTTTGTGTCTGACTGGCAGTTGACTAATGTCACACGTTCTGGGGGAAAAAACTACAACTGAGGCTACGGGCGTCGTGCGTCCTACTTATCACATCGAATGACGTCGGAGGAGGTCCTCGACGACGGCGCATCGACGTCATCGACGCAGGACGCAGACGCTGAAAAAAGTTTGCGAAGCAGCAAAGCTGTGGTGATTACATGTCATAGATATGGAATACGTCGTCGGACCATCCCATCGAAAGAACGTTACCAGGTAAGAAAGTAACTTGTTCTTCATTTACCTTCTTAAAGATAGTGGCACAAAAACCTTTTAAAAAACGCAAAGTTAAAATACATATCAACACAAATATGGTCTAGACCACCACATCACCACAGCCCCATCATTACCATTTTCCCCAGGTCTGAGCACATTAGGACCCTTGTTATGTGAGTTAAGACGGAGGAATGCTTTCATGGGTGGTGTCACAAAACGCGGATAGACCTGAGAAATATCTCACCCCCATTGCTCTGGATACTTCAAATTGAATGTAGAATCTGTCCTGCCTGCTGGAGTCCAGTGCCATATGCAGAAGGTAGGTGAAAGGATCAAGCGAAGCAACAACTCTAGTGCCAATGTGTAAATCTACACGGAGGACAGTGGGGGAAGGGGCAGTTTATATACTAGCACAAAGCACTGATAGGCCCAGTGTTCATGCAGTCTACAGAGTTAACGTTTTTTGTGGAAATGCATCAGAAGGGCATCCAGTTCATTCCCCCCTTTGAATTCTGGGATGTGTAGTTCCCCATCTTTCAAATAAGTGGGAAAACTACAAATCGCCTGATCTTTAACACAACTCTACTGATCACAGAGAAAGAGCGGTCACAGCAGCAAAGCTACATTTACTAATGTGGCCTCACTTTCCCTATGCTCTTGTCTGCCAAAAGCCACATCCCACAGTGTAAGATCTAGAATGCGCAGCACTTGCTTATTGCAGCCTTTCCAAATCAGATTGAAAAGCTCACTTAATAGCTGCAGGGCCTAAAACGGTATACCGGTATAAACAATGGGACGGTTGTTATAGTTCAATTAAGCTGTTCACGATATCTAGAACGGTATACTGTTATACCGTTACACCCCTAACCATTGCTGGAGAGAGCAGTGGTGTCACGCCGCGCGCGCGCTCGCTCACGTGCGCCATTTACCTGCTACGGGGATCCGGGTCCTCGCCTCGGCAGTCTCCTCCTTCATGGAGACTCTATCCGCGGTTGCGTCTTTCCCCACGCCGTTCCGCGGTCCGTGGGCGCAGTCATCTTGCATGTTCTGCGCATGCGCGGATCGTCAGTATTCGACGTTCGCGCATGCGCAGTAACACAGACTTGCGTCCCAGGCCTCACTTTGGCCCCGGACCTTAAAAGGGCTTTGCATACACGGAGACAACGCGTCTCAACGCGGTTGTTGCAGTGTATGCGCTGCTGGAGCCTGTTTACCTGTGCCACAGTCTCTCCAGTTACCCTTGCTTAGTCTTGCTCTGCCTTGTCCTGCCTACCAACCTTCCTCTCCTTCCCTGCTCCCTGGTACTTTCAGTTCCTGGTTTCCCAGCCCTGTCTTGACCTTCCTACTTTCTGGTTTTGGGGTTTGGAGGGGTTTTGTCTGGGTTGCCTGTCTAGCCTTCTTCCTTCCTTGACTCCTGTCCCGTGGGTATTCCCTGGTCAGTCCTCCCTGTCCTTGCTGCCTGACCGTTTCCCTTCACCTGACTTGTGCCCTGCCGGTACCCGTGCCTTCCTGCCTTCCTGGAAGTCCCGAAGAACAGCTCATCCATCTACTGGTGGACTCACTCGCCTTCTCTGCCAGTGGAAAAACTGTCCCGACGTCACGTTAATGCAGAGAAGTGCCACCCGTGGCGTTGGGAGTTGGTTCAGTGCTATCCTGTCATTTATTGTCAGGAGGGTGTTGGGTTAATTTCCCGCGTTACTGCTTCATCGGCATTGTCGCTCCGACAGACTGGCTGCCTCGACTACACGAACCCCGGGAAGAAAAGGTAACCAGAGATCCCGTGAAACCTCGTTTAACAAGTAGTGACGGACGCCTCACTCAAAGGGTGGGGAGCGCATACCAACGATCTGACAATCAGCGGTCGTTGGTCTCATCGGGGTCCAAACTACACATCAACCTTTTGGAGCTGAGGGCAATCGGACTAGCGCTCAAGGACTTTCTGCCCTCTGTATGGGGAAATAATGTCCTGACAAAGACAGACAAAACAGTGGCCATGTACTACCTCAACAAGAGAGGAGGAGTAGGGTCACTACCACTGTGCAGAGAGGCAATGCAGCTCTGATTCTGGGCAATGCAAGAAGGAATCTCTCTGTCAGCAGTTAACCTAGCCGGAGAGCAGAAGGCCAGCAACTAAATCCTTGTACTGGTGTTGTTGGAAAAGGTTCAGTAGCTGGTGCAGGGATAAGAATGTGGATCCATTCCAATGTAATATTCCTACAGTAGTATATTTCCTTTTACACTTGGCCAATTTGGGGCTCCAAGTTGGCATAATAGAAGAATACTTGGCGGCGCTATCTATTTTTAAGCGCTCCTCAGAAGAAGTCTTATTTCAAAATGCCCATAATTGTGCAGTTCCTGAACGAGCTCACTAATGTGTACCCTCCAAAACCCTTTCAGGTACCTGTGTGGGATTGAATTTTCTTTTTTTAAATGTCTCAAATGTATTCCTTTTGAACCTTTAATTCTTGCCCACTAAGGCGCCTTGCCTTATAAACAATACTTCTAGTCGCATTTACATCAGTCCGCAGGGTGAGTGAGCTGCAGGCGCTTTCTAGTAAGCCTCCTGTCAAGCCTGATGCTGAAGAATCCTGCAGGAGTGAAGCTGGTCCTCTAAACCCCCTAAGCCGGTCTGCCCAACAATTCTGTAATTTATAAAACTACCGGACAGACAAGCCCAAGGGGAAAGGGGAAGTGGATTGAGAGAAAAGAGTCAACAAGTCTGGAACTCTCTGGAACTCCTACTGCTGGCACTTCTGTCTGTCTTCGCAGGAAATATCTGGTATTAGTTTTTTCAGTAGTGTTCCTAAAATAAAATGCAGTTTTAGAACACCTTCTTCTAGTTCAAAACTCAAATTTAATCATGTGATTAATAGATTTAAAATACCTGTAGCCTAAGCTCTGATTGCTGTTAGGCTATTTACTTTCTTTCGTGATAGATGATTAATTGTATGTAATCTGCTGTGACTTGACTCTGGTCATTGCTTCTTTATATATAAATATTTTCTTCTTCTTCACTCTCGAAAATGTCCTTAAGGATAAATATAAAAAATAACTAAATCTCTATACATATACATATATATATATATATATATATATATATCTTTAGAACTTAACTTAAGAAATTAAAAAAAAACTATACCTTGTACTATCTTTGTTAAAGATGAGATTGTGTGCAAATGATGAATTAAATCAGAAGAAATAAACTTCTTAACGTCTTTAAGTCTGTAATACACCTTCGAAGTTCTCTCGTGTCGATACGCGCTTGTGTTAAAGAAAAAATATTTTCTAAAATGGCCGCAACGCAAAACGACGTCTTTGGGTCCTTTTTTCTAATCTTGCGCTTCCAAATGTTCACTGTACGCGCTCGCGAGTACTACGGACTTGAGAATGCTCTCGTAGAAAAATAGCCGAAAAGGTACGCGAGCAAAACCACGCGACTAGCGCTTCAAAAATAAACGAAGAAAAAATTGGATTAGTATTTTAGCTGTTTAATATTAGTAACGCGACGCTAAAACCGCGCGCATAATCAAAAATTACAGAACCAACAGTTTTCACAAAAGTATTGTTCAATCTTGGTTAAAAACAAACATTAAATTTCACTTGCATTCCAGTAATGAAACTTAAAAAAAAATAAAGTCCAAAGGTCACTTAGCTTAATCTTTTACTGGATTACATGAATACAGCTGCTCAGCATCAATTCAGTGGCAACTGGTTCTCTGGATACAATGCTTCAGCTTCAGAGTTCTTTGAATATTAGATATTTTCTTCAACTGCAGACTTACATTAACTTGAATACTAAGTTCTATGTAAAACTCAAGGTTTTTCAGTAAACTATCACTAAAGATTTTAAAATATATTATATCTATAGCAGCTAACAAAAACATGACCTACTCTAATAAAGACTTCAATGAAAGGCAGTTTAGATTTGTAAGCAACATTCTAAATAACATCACAATACTGCCTGTTATTAACTAAACCAATCACTGTTGAGAAAGTGTTCCACCATCTTGGCTTGGTGACATTTCATCTTTCTAATGAAAGTTAGTTAAGGAAAAAAAATGAGAAAATTCTCTAGTTTCTAAACGGAATGTATTTAATATTTTAACCACTGAAATAGTATTTACAACATCCTCTTCTCCTAGGAATATTGCTATTGTGAGATATAGAATGTGAAAACCTGACAGTACCCCCCCTGTAAAGCCCTGTCCCAGGGACTGGTTTAAAGGGTTGTTAAGAATGAAACTTTTTAATTAATCTAGAGGCATGAACATCCTCGCTTTTAACCCAAGATCTCTCTTCTGGACCGTACCCTTTCCAATCCACTAAATATTGCAAATGACCTTGAACAATTCTAGAATCCAAAATAGCTTGAACTTCATATTCAGAATCATCATCTGAAAATACTGGACCAGGTACTCCCACTAATCTAGTGTCACTTCCACAGGGTTTCAACAATTTAACATGACATGTAGGGTGTATTTTCATACTAGATGGTAATTTCAACTTTAAATTAACTGGGGACAATACTTTTTCAATTTCAAATGGTCCAATAAAACGGGGACTAAATTTGTTCCTTCCCTTCAAGGCTAAGTTTTTAGTGGACAACCATACCTTATCTCCTTCTTGATATTTAGGAGCCTATCTACGTTTCTTATCCGCAAATTTCTTGTAACTCAATTTGCTTACTTTTAAGGCTTGAATTGCTTTCTCCAAATGTTGTCCCATAGTTCTCAATCTGTCTTCCACATCAGGAACCTCCACTTCTTCTAAAACTACTCCTCTAAGAAAACGTGGATGAAATCCCTGATTAACAAAAAATGGTGACATTGAAGTAGATTCCTTTACAGTATTATTATAACAAAATTCCGCCAACCACAACAACTCCACCCAACTGTGATCAGAACCCAAATAACAACAAAGGTATTTTTCTAGCTCTTGATTCACCCTTTCTGTTTGGCCATTACCCTCTGGATGATAACTAGTTGTTAGATTAATTTCAATTCCCAATTCTTTACAGAACGCCTTCCAAAATTTTGAAACAAACTGTGTGCCTCGATCTGAAATCACTTGACATGGTAAACCATGAAGTCTCACTACATTCTGTTAAAAGGCTTGTGCTAGAGACGTAGCGGTAGCAGCTCCCTTAATGGGAATGAAATGTCCCGCCTTGGAAAAAACATCTACTACAACTAAAATTGTAGAACATCCTTTGTCAGATGGTAAGTCAACAATGTAATCCATTGATACTGTATGCCATGGACGAGGTGGAATTGGCAAAGGTATTAATAAACCAGCAGTCTTTTGATGGTCAGATTTTGCTCTGATACAAATTTCACATGTTCTTACATAGTTTTCTGTGTCTTCACGCATCTTCTCCCACCAAAACTCTCTTCTAAGAAGTTCTAAAGTTTTCTTAACTCCTGGATGACCAGCCAAAGGTGAATCATGGCAATTCTTCAGTGCCTCCTCCTGTAATTCTTCAGAAGGAAGATACAATTTCGCATCTACATAGGGCAAACCTTCTTTAATACTTCGCACTGGATCTGCGGCTTCCCAACTTTCCAATTCTTCTTTAGGTAACAGATGATGTATTTGTTCTCGAAAGTCTATTTCTTTATGCACTTCACCCACCACAAAATTCTTCTCAGACAACAGTGATACTGGAATACAATCGTCAGTTTTTAAACTTCCAGGAAAACATCGAGACAGCGCATCAGCTTTTCCATTCAAGCGTCCAGGCTTAAACGTGATTACAAAGTCAAATTCTGCAAAAAACAGTGACCAGCGAAGTTGTCTTGGTGTTAAAGTCTTGGCGGAACGAAGAAAAGTTAAATTCCTGTGATCAGTTAAAACTGTAACTCGATGGCGTCCACCCAAAAGATAGTGTCTCCATTCCTCGAATGCAGACTTAATGGCCAGCAGTTCTGTGTCTGTAATGGTATAGTTCTTCTCAGCTGATGAAAACTTTTTTGAAAAAAATGCCACTGGATGAATCTGTCCAGTTCTTGGATGGCGTTGTGATAATACTGCTCCCATGGCACAGTCTGATGCATCTGCTTCTACAAAGAAAGGTTGATCCACATCTGGATGTAACAAAATTGGTCCAGAAATACATTTTTCTTTAAGAAATTTAAAAGCATTTTCAGCCTCCTCACTCCATACAAATTTCACTCCTTTTTTCAATAATTTAGTAATTGGAGATACTACTTGTGAGAAGTTTTGAATAAATCAACGATAAAAATTTGCGAATCCTATGAAACATTGAATATCTTTTACAGAACTTGGTTGTGGCCAATCTTTAACTGCCTTTACTTTATTCGAATCCATCTCCAGACCTTCAGGCGATAATACAAAGCCCACAAATTTCACACAATTGGTGTGGAATTGACTCTTTTCTAGTTTAGCAAATAGGTGGTTCTCACGTAATTTCACTAAAACCTTCTTCACATGCTCCATATGTTGTTCTTCTTTAGAAAAAATTAAAATGTCGTCAATGTACACAACTACGAATACATCTAAATATTCGCGAAGGACTTGATTGATAAAAAATTGAAATGCAGCTGGTGCGTTACACAGACCAAATGGCATCACCTGATATTCAAAAAGTCTGTAACGAGTTCTGAACGCAGTTTTCCATTCATCGCCTTCACGAACTCGAACTAAGTGATAAGCTCCTCGTAGATCCAGTTTCGTAAAAAAATTTAGCTCCTTGAATTCTATCCAACATTACAGATATTAAAGGTAATGGATAGCGATTTTTGATAGTTATTTTATTTAGGGCTCTGTAGTCAATACAAGTTCTTGGGGTTTTCTTTTTTAGGAACAAAGAATAATGGTGAGGCTGCGGGTGATTGCGAGTGTCTAATAAAACCTTTAGCAAGATTTTCCTCTATATATTCTTTTAAAAACTCATTCTCTTTCTCAGTGAGAGCATACATTCTTCCACAAGGAATTGGCGCTCCTATTTCAAGATCAATCTTGCAATCAAATTCTCTGAGGTGGTAATTCATTTGCTTCTTTTTTGTCAAAAACATCCTGAAATTCCTTATAACAATCAGGTAAGACTCCAGCTATTGTTCCCACAATATGTTCCTTCACTAACCCAGCTGCCAGGCACATCCCAATTGAATTAGAAATTTCTTCCTGACCTTCTTCAGTCAATCTGATCAAACATTGTTCCTTACAAAACTCTGATTTAAACTCTACTGTTCTTTTTCCCCAATCAATCTGAGGATTATGTAAAGATAGCCAAGGCATGCCTAGAATAATTTGTAACTGTGGTGCATCAATTAGTTCAAACTCAATGTCCTCACAATGCTCTTCCCCAATTTTCATTTCTAATTTAACTGTCATTTGAGTTATCAATCCAGAGGTAAGTGGCGATCCATCCACAGCTCGTACTTGCTCAGGTATTTCTTTTTTAACTACAGGAATCCCCAATCTACCTGCCAAACCAATATCAAAAAAATGTCCTGTAGCCCCAGAATCAATAACACACGGTTCACCACATCTCATCTTACCTTCCCATTTAAAGGATACGTTTAATGTGATGTATGGAACGGCTGTCTGAACTGTATTCGCCACCTGTTGACCTTTTCCTGGAAATTGTGGCAATCGTTTTGGACCTCGTGGACATTTCCCTACGAAATGAGTATTATCACCACAATACAAACACACATTTTCTTTTCTCCTTCTATCTTTTTCTTCCTTAGTCAAGGGAGGTCTAAATGAATTTACTGAATCATTTCGCATTGAACCTTTACTCTCCTTAATAACTTGTTCTGTTCTGGGACGTTCATTCCTGAACCAAACCTTATTCTCAGTAAAATGTCTTTGCTTTTCCAATCTCCTCTCACTCAATCTCATATCTAACTGCATAACCAAATTTATCAGATCTTCACTTGAATTGGGTCTCTCTACAATATTTGATAGTGCATCTTTCAACTCATTGCGTAAACCTCTATTAAAAAATGGAAGCTCTTTTTTTCTTCTGGCCAACCACTTTCTAACACTAATCCCCTGAACTGGGTGATGTAGGAAATGAATTCACGATTTCCCTGACGTAATTCTAAAAGTTCCCCATCTACACTCTGGGAATGTGTTCTTCTATCAAACATTTTTCCAAAAACCTTCTTAAAATCCAACCAACTATGTAACTCTTCTGCCCCATTTTCTACAAGGGATACAGACCAAGCGACCGGTTCTCCTGTGAGATAAGAGATTAAAAATGCTACCTTAGAAATCTCTGTAGGAAATGCCTCTGGCCTACACATGAAATGTAATTCACACTGCATAATGAATGATTTGAATTTCCTGAAATCCCCTCCAAATCTTTCTGGTGGAGCTAAAGGTGTAGGTACTATTGTTCCTCCTGCAAAAGATCTACTCTTTTGTTTCTGTGTCACTATTCTGGGTTCTTTTTCTTCTGCCTTTTCCGGAAATAAAATGGATGGTTCTCCTTCAAACCCTAATCTCAAACCTGAAGGTCCTGCTGAATCTCTCTTTTTGACTTGGCTATTTAACTCCTCCATCTTAATTCCCAGAGATAAGGTTTCTTTTCTCGTCTCCCTTAATTCTTCTTTGACTTCAAATAAAATCTTTTCCAAAGTTACTAAACTCAGCCCTGACTCAGGATCCATCTTCACTCAGGCAGGATCAGTTTCGTGGGCCTTTCATTCCGTCAAGCCTGATGCTGAAGAATCCTGCAGGAGTGAAGCTGGTCCTCTAAACCCCCTAAGCCTGTCTGCCCAACAATTCTGTAATTATAAAACTACCGGACAGACAAACCCAAGGGGAAAGGGGAAGTGGATTGAGAGAAAAGAGACAAGAAGTCTGGAACTCTCTGGAACTCCTACTGCTGGCATTTCTGTCTGTCTTCGCAGGAAAGATCTGGTATTAGTTTTTTCAGTAGTTTTCCTAAAATAAAATGCAGTTTTAGAACACCTTCTTCTAGTTCAAAACTCAAAACTAATCATGTGATTAATAGATTTAAAATACCTGTAGCCTAAGCTCTGATTGCTGTTAGGCTATTTACTTTCTTTCGTGATAGATGATTAATTGTATGTAATCTGCTGTGACTTGACTCTGGTCATTGCTTCTTTATATATAAATATTTTCTTCTTCTTCACTCTCGAAAATGTCCTTAAGGATAAATATAAAAAATAACTAAATCTCTATATATATATATATATATATATATATATATATTTCTTTAGAACGTAACTTAAGAAATAAAAAAAAACTATACCTTGTACTATCTTTGTTAAAGATGAGATCTTTGCAAATGATGAATTAAATCAGAAGAAATAAACTTCTTAACTTCTTTAAGTCTGTAATACACCTTCGAAGTTCTCTCGTGTCGATACGCGCTTGTGTTGAAGAAAAAATATTTTCTAAAATGGCCGCGATGCAAAACGACGTCTTTGGGTCCTTTTTTCTAATCGCGCGCTTCCAAATGTTCACTGTACGCGCTCGCGAGTACTACGGACTTGAGAATGCTCTCGTAGAAAAATAGCCGAAAAGGTACGCGAGCAAAACCACGCGACTAGCGCTTCAAAAATAAACGAAGAAAAAATTGGATTAGTATTTTAGCTGTTTAATATTAGTAACGCAACGCTAAAACCGCGCGCATAATCAAAAATTACAGAACCAACAGTTTTCACAAAAGTATTGTTCAATCTTGGTTAAAAACAAACATTAAATTTCACTTGCATTCCAGTAATGAAACTTAAAAAAAAAATAAAGTCCAAAGGTCACTTAGCTTAGTCTTTTACTGGATTACATGAATACAGCTGCTCAGCATCAATTCAGTGGCAACTGGTTCTCTGGATACAATGCTTCAGCTTCAGAGTCTTTTAATATTAGATACTTTCTTCAACTGCAGACTTACATTAACTATCTCAAGGTTTTTCAGTAAACTATCACTAAAGATTTTAAAATATATTATATCTATAGGAGCTAACAAAAACATGACCTACTCTAATAAAGACTTCAATGAAAGGCAGTTTAGATCTGTAAGCAACATTCTAAATGACATCACAATACTGCCTGGTATTAACTAAACCAATCACTGTTGAGAAAGTGTTCCACCATCTTGGCTTGGGGACATTTCATCTTTCTAATGAAAGTTAGTTAAGGAAAAAAAATGAACTTAACTAAAACAGAAAATGCTCTAGTTTCTAAACAGAATGTATTTAATATTTTAACCCCTGAAATAGTATTTACAACATCCTCTTCTGCTAGGAATCTTGCTAATGTGAGATATAGAATGTGAAAACCTGACACCTCCTCACACCATTTTCCATAAGGATAAAGTTATTCTTAGGGTTAAACCTTCCTTTCTGCCAAAAATTGTCTGACTTTCATCTGGCACAAAAAATAACATTACCTTCTTTTTATCCTCCTCCTCATGCAAGTAAGGAGGAAGAAAGGTTACACAGACTGGACCCAAAAAGGGCTCTTAGTTTCTATATATCCAGATTGGCTACATTTCGACAATGTGACCAACTGTGGGATATACTAGACACAAATTGGATTTAGCAGTAACAAAGCAAACATTATCCAGATGGATAATCTTGGCAATCACTGAATGTTATAGGTTGGCTGGAAAACACCCTCCAGATGGGCTAAGAGATCATTCAACCAGGGGCATGGCAACTTCAACAGCTCTTCAGAGGGGTGTCACATTGCAGGATATTTGTGCAGCAGCCACCTGGTCATCTATGCACACTTTTGTGAAGCATTACTCTCTAGATTCTACATCATCACAAGGAAGTCTCTTTTGCAAAAGCTGTACTTCATACAGTCCATAATTAATATTTTGGGTACTCCCTCCTCCAAATTCATACTGCTTTGGGAGCCGATCTAAGATGAGGAATACGTGAGAGGACACAATCCATGTTAGAACAAGTTACTTACCAACTGTAACGTTCTTTCTCCAGCATGGGGTCTGGCATGGATTCACATGCTCATGAATATTCCCCGTCGTCAGGCTGGGAATCCTCGGTAAAGAAAAAATCAGTATCAGCTTCGTTTCTGATCGGTCTTTCTTAGTAGTAACCAATCACTGATCTGTGGGTCATACTGCCCCCAGCCAATGACTGCCCTCTCCCTAAGCCCCTCCCCTGGCAGACATCCTCAGATTTTTACCGCACGTTCAAGTGTTGGGAGTCCTCGTGCTTTAGCTCTCGAGCTTTTACTGCGTTTTCTCGCTTTTTCAGGAGATTTTCTCATTTTTTTGGTTTAATCGAGCCTCAAGCTCCACTGTTTTCACTTCCGATAACGGGGACCCGTTTTGGAATTCTTCTACGCCCCTCAAGGGTAAAGTTTTCATCGAGTTACGCTTCGTGGAGGTTCCAGAAGATCTGAGGCCTACCTCAACGGACATGGCCCCGGACAAGGGAAGCTCGACTCCCAGATCCAAGCTGTTCAGGAGCTGCCCGGGATGCGGATTGCAAAATGTTTTCAAGGAAGACGAGCATTTGAGATGTCTCTACTGCCTCCATGAGGACAAGACGCACGTGGAAAAGGACTGTGCGTTCTGCAAGAACCTGTCGGAACGGACCAAGCAAGATTGTCGTTCCTGCCTCGATGCCTGGCTGGAGAAGGGCACAGCAGGTGAGAAGGCGAAGAAAAGGTCTGAGTGGTCTTCTAAGTCCTATGAGGGCGGCCCGGCAACGGGGGCCCAACAGAGGGCCAAGCACCGCGAGTCAGCGGGCACCGGGAGCGCCGAAAGGTCGGGCTCTTTGGCTGCCAAGCAGGGCGCGACTTTCCCGGCACGATCAACCGCGAGCCAGCGCTCTGGTTCGGGGAAGAGGAAGTCAGAGAACCCGGGTAAGCTTCTGGAGAGGCCCTGGTCGATCTCGAAGGGAGCCGAGGGGGTGCGAGGCGATGACCCTCCCCCCAAAGCGAAGGCCCAGGACGCACCTAAGGTGGTGAGGGCCTTGATCCACCCGGCAAAGGCCTCTATCGAGGTTGTCGCAGCGGCCTGGCGAAGCCGGCAGAGGCTATGCCAGTGGAGGTGGCCTCGGGGCCCAGAGTTTCCTTGCCACCGCGGAGGGAATCCTCTTTCCAGCCCATCATTAAGACCCCCGTGAAGACCCCTACATGCCCACAAGGCCTGTGGACACCTGATCCCCCTCGCCGGTCCCTCGGGATAATACGGATACAGCGACGGGGACGGACGACGACGGGGGCGATGATACAATGGACATTCCTTCATCACCCGCCCCTCAGGCCTCTCCGCCAGACGAGAATTGGCTCTTTCCACCCCATGATAGCCAGGGCATCCGAGCTCTTCCAGCTCTACCCTGAAGAACAGAAAAATGAAGGGTTTCTTTACCAACGATGTGAGGCCAAGAGAAATACGGTCCTCGCGGTACCGTTGCTCGACGACATCTGGGACGAAGGGCTGTCTATCCTGAAGAACCCTTCCACGACACCCACCAAAAGGGACAGGTACGAGAAGAAGTATCGGGTCCCCGATGCATCCCCCTTGTGCCTCGGGGCCCAGCCTACGCCGGTTTCGGTCGCCTCGGCAGCAGCCAAGAAGAAAGGGGCGGGTGCGGCGGCTTCAACTTCCACTTCCCCACCGGACAGCGAGGGCAAGAAGTTGGACTTGATGGGACGACGAGTCATCTTGTCGGCGGCGCCGATGATGATTAAGGCGGCCAATGCCTTGGTGATTGTGGCCCGTTACAACAGGGAGCTCTGGTTCAAGATGGCTCCCCTGCTAGACTTTCTACCGGACGACAAGAGGGCGGAGGCCCTACAGATTCTGCAGGAAGGTGAGGTGGCGTCGGATCACGCCATAACGGTGGCAATGGACATTGCTGATACCGGATTTCGCCAGCTGGGCAACGGGGTTTGCCTTCGACGACGAGGATGGCTCAGGGCTACAGACTTTCGCCAGGACGTCCAGACCAGAGTGTTGGATATGCCGTTCGATGGCAACAACCTGTTTGGGAAGACGATGGATGAGTTCCCTCCAGGCCATCAAGACCAACACAGAGACACCCAAGCCTTATGAGTCCTTCAGCAACGGCGGCCCTTTCGGAGCTCCGGAGGCAGACAGGGTGCCTCCAAGGGATCCAGCGGTGCCTCTTCTATGTACCGCCAGGCAGCCCGTTCCTCATCCCAGGAGGCCTACAGAGGTCGCGGCCAGCAAGGAGGGTCGCGCTGGCGTCAAGGGGGCCCCCACCGAAGCACCCCGGTGGGAGGCCGGCTGACGAAGTTCGTCAGCGTGTGGGAGTCCATCTCCACCGACCGTTGGGTGCTGGACACCCTGGCCCGCGGACACTCGCTAGAATTTCAAAAGAAGTGTCCTCGCATTCCTCCTGTGGCCAGGAAGGAGAATCACGTCCCTCAACTCCTGTTGGAGGTAAGGGCTATGCTCAAGAAAGGTGCCATCGAGCTCGTCCCCAGGAGGCTCCGGGGCTCCGGAGTATACTCAAGGTACTTCTTCATCAGAAAGAAGACAGGCGGTTGGCGCCCCATCCTGGACCTGCGTCGGTTAAACAAGTACATCAAGGCACAGAAATTCAGGATGGTCACCCTCCAGCATGCGCTGGGACAGCTGGAGGAGGGCGACTTCCTATCGTCGTTGGACCTGGAGGATGCTTACTTCCACATCCCCATTCTAAAAGGACACAGAGTTCCTCAGATTCGTAGTGCAGGGGTGTCACTACCAATTCAGAGCCCTGCCGTTCGGATTAAAGTCGGCACCCAGGGTGTTCACCAAGTGCCTCGCACCAGTGGCGGCGCGGCTGCGCCTGCAAGGGATCCACGTCTACCCCTACCTGGACGACTGGCTAATCCGGGCAAGGTCGAGAGAACTCACCGTTGAACACACGGCGAGGACCGTCCGCCTGCTCACGGAACTGGGATTCGCCATCAACAACCCCAAATCCCACCTGGTTCTGTCGCAGGTGGCACTGTTTCTGGGAGCGAAGCTCGATTCAGTGAGGCGATTGGCATCTCCGTCGGAAAAAAGGACAAAGGCCATTTTGGGCAAGGTGCAGCGCCTGTTAGCCACGGATGTGGCCAGGGTGAGGTCCATCAAGTCCCTCCTCGGGATGATGTCCTCATGCATCTACCTTGTGCCCCTTTGCAGACTTCAGATGCGTCCGCTACAAGAGTTCCTCGACGCCCGCTGGTGTCAAGCGGCGGGCAGCTTCGAAGACAGGATCCCGCTCGACGAGGAGTTCCGTCGTGCGATTCTATGGTGGGGTATCCGTGCGCACCTCACGGCAGACACAGACTTTCAGACCCCGGCGTGGCAGGAGACGGTGACGACGGACGCCTCCCTGAAGGGATGGGGGGCCCACACCAGAGATCTCCACGCAAGAGGCATATGGCTCCCGGAGGAGAGGTCACTCCACATCAACATCCTGGAGCTACGAGCCGTGTTCTGGGCGCTCAAATCGTTCCTTCCGTCCCTCAAGGACAAAGTGGTGAGGATCTTCACCGACAACACCACCACGATGTTCTACATCCAGAAGCAGGGAGGCACCAGATCCCCAGCCCTATCCAAGGAGGCCCAGGATCTGTGCCACTGGGCCGTCGCCCAGGGGATGCTTCTGGTTCCCTTCCACCTGGCAGGAATAAAAAACACCATTGCCGACTCACTCAGCAGGGAGCTGCGCTCGTGCCACGAGTGGGAACTACGCAAGGACCAGGTGGATCGGCTCTTTCAATGATGGGGCCAAACCTCAGATCGACCTGTTCGCGACGGCGACGAACTCCAAGTGCCAGAGGTTCGCCAGCAGGTTTGCACAGCCAAGGAGCGTGGGGCGATGCTTTCTCGTTCCCTTGGGACGGCCTGTTCCTGTACGCGTTCCCTCTGTTGCCGTTGCTGCTCCGTCTCATCAACCAGCTCAAGAGGTCCAGGTGCAGGATGATCCTCGTCGCACCGGCGTGGCCGAGACAGATCTGGTTCCCGGACCTTCTGGACTTGTCAGCGTCCCCACCTATCAAGCGGACGACGGACGCGGATCTTCTCTCCAGAGAATGAGGCGCCATTCTCCATCACGACCCGGTGTCGCTGAACTTGCAGGATTGGCTCCTGCAGCACTAGAGTTTGGAGGATACGAAATCCCTGCTGACTGCAGAGAGGTTCTTGCAAAAGCCAGGGCGTCCTCAACTCTTAAATGCTATGGACATAAGTGGAAGAGGTTTTCTGTCTGGTGCCGTGCACGGAAGATTAACCCTCTGCGGATTACGGCCCCTCAAGTATTGCCGTACCTACTGTTGCTGGCCAAAGCTGGACTGGCTCACGCCTCCATCAAGATACATCTGGCTGCCATCTCCCGATACACCAGAACTACAGGACGGGCGTCCTTGTGGTCTCATCGTCTGGTGAAGGAATTTATGAAGGGACTATTCTGATCGTTCCCACCGGTGAAGGCCCCTGCCCCAGCATGGGAGCTCAACGTGGTGCTGACCAGGCTCATGGGGGTCCCATTCGAGCCTATGCAGCATTCAGCGCTGTTGAAGTTCCTGTCGTGGAAGACAGCATTTCTCGTGGCCATCACCTCCGCATGACGAGTGGGAGAGATCCAGGGCCTATCTTGTAAGCCCCCATACTTGACTTTTCACGACATGAGGGTGGTGCTGAGGACGCACCCCTCTTTTATGCCCAAGGTGCCGTCGGACTTCCACCTCAACGAGCCCTTGGTGTTGCCAGTTTTCTTCCCGTCGCCTTCGTCGCAGGCCGAGAGGACTCTGCACTCGCTGGACGTAGCTAGAGCGCTGAAGTTCTACGTGGACCGCACAAAGAGTTTTCGGAAGACATCACAGCTGTTTGTGAACTTTGGACCTGTGAATCAAGGGAAGGCTCTCTCGAAGGCTTCCATTTCCAGATGGCTCTCCGGCTGCATCATGCACTGTCACCGGTTGGCAAACCGACCGCTGCCCGGCCGTCCGAGAGCCCATTCGACCAGAGCAATCGCTGCTACCACGGCGTTCCTGTCTGCAGGGCTGCTACGTGGAGGTCGACGCACATCTTCACAAGATTCTACTGCGTCGATCGTGACTTCTCCGGCTGCAGCATGCACTGTCACCGGTCGGCAAACCGACCGCTGCCCGGCCGTCCGAGAGCCCATTCGACCAGAGCAATCGCTGCTACCACGGCGTTCCTGTCTGCAGGGCTGCTACGGGGAGGTCGACGCACACCTTCACAAGATTCTACTGCGTCGATCGTGACTCCAGGGAGGAGTCGAGGGTCGGCCAAGCAGTGCTGCGCAACCTGTTCGCCTAAGGTGAGCCTGGTGAGGAGGTAAGAGATGCTTAATGTTGAGTTGTTGTATTGCTTAATGTTGAGCCTGTTGCCACCTCCCGTGGTTGTGCATGTGTATACTGCTATGTATTCTTATATTCATGAGCATGTGAATCCATGCCAGACCCCATGCTGGAGAAGGAACAAGTTATTTACCTGTAACTGTTGTTCTCCAGCATGGGTCTGGCATGGATTCACATGCGAACCCTCCCTCCTTCCCCCTCTGCGGCTCTTCACTTGGTCATACTGCCACTTTACGTGCTACCAAATCTGAGGATGGCTGCCAGGGGAGGGGCTTAGGGAGAGGGCAGTCATTGGCTGGGGGCAGTATGACCCAGAGATCAGTGATTGGTTACTACTAAGAAAGACAGATCAGAAACTAAACTGATACTGATTTTTTCTTTACCGAGGATTCCCAGCCTGACGACTGGGAATATTCATGAGCATGTGAATCCATGCAAGACCCATGCTGGAGAATAACAGTTAAGGGTAAGTAACTTGTTCCTTCGACGATGTTCCTCCCACGTATTCCTCATTGACCCTCCCAACCTACCCTGCAGTACAGTTTACGTGTCTTTACACTCAATGTTCCTTGAGAGCTTACGGTCTAAGGGGTATGCCTTATCTGCTCATCATTTAAAAATAAATACGAAAAAACAGAACTGAAGCCAACGGGCGCAGCTCGAACCATTTATACTACGGATGACGTTGACGTTAGACGGAGGCCTCCGACGGACGTCAACGCCGCAACCTCGAGCACAGTGCCCTCTGGGGGAGAACATTTTTTCCGAAGCAGCAAAGCTGAAGATATTGAATATCTAAGATGAGGAATACGTGTGGGGAACATCCAGTTGAAAGAACGTTACAATTGGTAAGTAACTTGTTCTTCTATCACAGGTTGGTAGAGGATACCTAAAGACACCTGGCTCCTTTTATCTGAGAGCAGTGGAAGCAGAACAGAGTTTGCCAAAGACACCCTCTGAGTAGGGGATCCCATGAAAAGGCCACAGAGCCTGAAAGAGTTAGCGACTGGAAAAGACTGACCTATACTATGTCTGTGAGCCCCCTATGAAGACAGTTGATTTTGAATGCTGTTGGTTGGTTAAATTACAGTTTAAGCCAAAGATTTGTGTATGGTGTCTGTGTGTCCCACCCGGCTGTATGAAAGTTTAAATATACATACGCACAGCACATAAACCAAGAAAATAATATTTTGTCATTAAAATATTTTTTTACCATGGAGTGACATTGCCACTTTAATTTATATAGGAGGAAGGTTGCACTGTTTACAAGAGGTTTGGCACAATTCTGCCTATAGTCACTGTATCTGCAATACGATTTTCAGTATCTTTGTTGTACAACCGTTAATATAATACGTTATTACTGTTTCATTTGTATTCACAGGGTTTAACACCAGCACAAACGTTGTCGTCCTTGCGGGCACAAATCGTCCAGACATTCTTGATCCGGCACTGATGAGACCAGGCCGATTCGATCGGCAGATTTTCATAGGTAAGGATTTTTATTTCTGTAATTTTGAATTTAATGAGTACTTTGAGCGGTGGTCAGTCAAAAGACCGAAAAAAAATCTCGAATTACAATAATCTCGAGAAAAAAATATCGAAAAAAAAGTCGAATTTTTGATTTAATTATGCTTTTTTGGGGTCAGGTAAGTAAAAAAAAAAAAGGGGTAAAATAAAAAAAATGAAAAAAGGGGGGTTGGGGGGAACCCCCCATTTCGAACAAAAAACGTCATTAAAAAAAAATTCGACTTTTTTTTTCGACCTTTTCATTTCGAGATTTTTTTTTCAGGATTTGTTTTTTCGGTTTTATGACTATAAACCACTTTAAGCACTTCGAAAAAGCTCTGCATTGAAGCGTAACAAAGTGCACAAAACCAAGCCAGCAATCAAACCAATTGCAAAATTGCAGTTTGTTGCTAGTTTTCTAACCTGTTGCTTTTAATCTCCACCAACCAGGACCACCAGATATTAAAGGCAGAGCATCCATTTTCAAGGTACATCTCAAGCCAATCAAATTAGATGCAGATATTGATAACAATGCACTGGCAAGAAAACTGGCGGCTCGTACTCCAGGTTTCACAGGTGAGTCTAATAGTGCACTGCAGCTATTCCGAGTCAGTATTTAGGAAACCTGCTTGAAATAGCTTGAAGCGTTTCTCCTCTGTTGATGGTATTGTACTAAACACCAAAAGTAAATGCACAATATAGCAGAGCTTTACTGAAGGAAACAATTGTTCTGAGTAATTATTCAAAAAATCTTTATACTAAGTGTAAGGAACTCATGGTGGCAACAGGAAAGACAGGCACAAGTGATCGCAGTTCAAGGGTGTTTATTAAACTGTAAATGCTGGGTGGAAAAACGCCTAACCTAAATCTAAGATGGGAGCAAGCTTCGACCATCAAATAAAAAATAAGACAGTCCTTGTGGCGTCTTGTCAAAGTAAAAAGGCCTATAGTGAAAAAATTGATTGCCAAATCCTTACAACTAATTGCAGAAATAGTGTGTGATAGGGTTTTCAATGAAGAAAAGTGTTCACAAATAATAAGTCAGCATGTGATTGCCAAGGGTCTCCCTTCCCCACATTTTCTGCACAGGACAAGGGGGACCTTGGAGCACAGCACACGCTCAAGCTTTCCCAGCACAAGCTGATAGTTCAGTTTCAGCTATCGGGTTCTTCGATGGTTGTCTCTTGTCAATAAAAAGTCTCTTGCCTTCGAGGGCCTGATGTGTCCCTTTCATGCCTCCGTGCCATCACACATTTCATCATTGTAGTGGAGATATGAATGGAGCCAAACTTGGTCCGTTCTTTTCAGATAAATTAAAGTGAGAAGTGTTCTTCACCAGGCAGGCTGCAAGTTGGATATTGGAATACTAAAGAGTGCATTCCAAGGTCAGGACAAGAATGAAGAAAGGGAGAGCAAAAATGCCGTAGAATGCAACGCCAGAGTTTAATGATGCCATGTGTGAGATGAAGGGGGAGAGATAGGAAAAAGAGGTGGGCATGAGACGCTACAGAGTGAATGAGATGGCAATGCGCAATGTGCGATATTCTGAATGAATATAAAAGAAGCGGGGAAAGCAATGATCTAGAATGCCTCTGCCATTAAACGAAATATTTCGTTTTTTACCTTTCTATGAGGCAGGAACCATGTCTCGTATAAGTGGGCTTGCAGTGTGCGCTTCACAAATGGCCAATATTATTCCTATGAGTGGTATAGCATATTGACCCATGTACCAGTGGTACATTTTCTGTGGCATACGTTCACCGGAAAACCGCAAACACTGCAAAATGATTCTGATAAAGGCACGATGAGATCACACAGTGCGCTCAAGTGAGGGAGGCCAGGGTTCGAGCCCTGGTTGCGTGGTCCCAAATTTGACAATTTAAGCAGCAAAAGTCATAGGGGCCGAGCAGGATGTCACAGCATGAAGCCCCTCCTTTTTTGACTGCCTTTGTCACTTTTTAAATCTGCCTGTGCACAGCATCCTCCATAAAGAAAATTGCTAAAAAAAAAAAAAAGTTACTTGCACGTAGGTGCTATGTGACAAAGTGAGTTTTTGTAATTTCCCCTGATCAGTTTCCAACTTTTCCCAGTGACACCTAATCTGATTGAGGACCCAAGTTTGATTAGTGTGCCCATGAGAGATTCTAAGCCTGCCAGAGTGCACCAAGTATCCTCTTTCGACGTGTGCAAGTATTCTGACGCATCGGACTGGGAGTACGCTAGTTGGTGGCAGATACTCATGTGTAGGTGGGGTACTGGTGTTACCCATAGGGCGGCTCTACTGAGCACCATGATAAAATCCAGTAGCTAACGCTGTAGGCGTACCTGGCTGCCCACATGTGGATGAAGGAGATCTGAATTGTGACTCTGATGGTTGTCGAGCAGACGAGTGAGCCATCACTATATGGTCAAAGTAAATTACACGAATCCGTGCATTTCCTGACTGAGCTTTGTTGCTTGTTCGGCTCAGAATCAGCCAAGCTATGAATAGTGCGAGTGTGTGGGTCTTTGATGGGGATGACAGAGTGCCTCTAAATAGCATCACAAATGCACCTAAAAGGGGACTTATTTTTGGTAAGCATCCCGTGGTGGAAATAGGAACACAGCAACTTACCCTTTATTACCCAAGGGGACAGCGAAAACTCAATAGCTTCGGTTAGGGAAGAATGTTTTTCTTTTTGCATTTTCCATCATTGATTTCAATGGCACCCCCATTGCCTGTGTTGTTCAACCCTGTAAATACTTTTAAGTTTCACTGATATGCTCAGCTTCATTATTTTGAGGGGTTGGGGGTGACTGGTGAGCCTTTAAGGCTAACAGGGCAGGACTGTTTACCTCAGTGATTTTTATTTTCTTTGTTTCCCATAGCACACATCCCCTGGCACTGTGGAGTGCTGCATGGGTAGCTTGTACCAATTTTTAGTTAGGGCTTTTGGGTGGCGCTGAAAGCGCTACCTTTAAGCCAAAAATATTGCCATTAAATAAGAGCTTTAACATAAGAGTTTCAAATATGGGCTTAGAATAAGGGACTCTAATGCTTTTCAATGTAAATGACATTTGACTAGGGGTACACAGTGTATTTTGGTGTTGGTTGGATAGGGATCCCCTCCCATTCCCTGCCCTAAGCCAAGCTAATCCCCATGGCTAATCCCACCCATTCCTGCCCATCTTGAAACTCTTCGAGCTCTGAGCTCTTCCATGGAGGCAGCCATCATGGATGACTGTCTCGAAGCAAACTCTATGGAAACAAGCCGAAACTAAGGGCTTCTTTGAATGGGAAAGATAGCATGCATCTTTCAAATAAAATGTTACATTGTTTAAAATAGCTAGAGTAATTTGCATTTTGCAAGCTTGTTTTGATTCGCAATGAAATGAGGGCTAGTTTTGGTAAACTGCCACTATGGTGACTTGACATTTAGGATTTATTTCACGGATGTTTCTAATCCTGAAAGGTTTTTCAACATATTGGCATTGTTCCATGTCACAAGACTTAGCGCTTCGCTTAGGGTAATTACTTATGAGTTTGACATCAATTGGATTGGGGTTGTGATGCACAAGTGTTTCCTTTTTTTCCTACACTTTTCATTGCGCCGAGTATGCTTGGTAAGACACGTGATCCCTATCACATGATCGCAAACAAACGTGAGCGCTGGTCACGTGGGTACGTAAAGTTGCAAGACACCTTCTATGTGTAGACTCTGTGGGGGGTGGGGTTTCTTCCAAAAAACCTTTATTTAGCCCATTGTGAGAGGCAGCAGTTGCAAATGCATGGCATCTACAATTCAACAACAGCAGGTGACAAATTCCATCATAATGCTAAGCTTAGTCATGGGGAATACATTGTACAGTTTTCACCTCCCCCGTCCTAACAGTTGGACCCAGCTAGATGTTGTTTGAAAACCCAAAAGGCACTACTACAGCAGCGTGCAGTGCCGTATCAGAGGAGGCCTGGCAACCACAGCAGGATAGTTCTCTGCAGTGAGTAAATGTCTTCGAGACTCAGTTGTTGTGATAGGAACCTCAACAGACTCAAACTTGGAGCCAAATTACACATCTAAAAGTCTGCAGATCAACTCATTGGGATGGTATGTTTTGAAGCTAAGTTGTACACCGATCTGCTCATTGTTTCATTTATGCAGTCAATCTGTAGGTGCCAATGGGTATTGAGTCTATCTGTGACTTTTCTCTTTAAGCACTGTAGTTTAGCCATAGGTCAGTCATTCAGGGATAGAAGTATTATCCTTTCTGACCATCCTTTCCTGCAAAGCCTGCTGACTTTTATACATCACAATATTAATGCTAAAACGGGGAAAATCAGTCATGATTGATTGGCCATCTTTGATTGGCCATCTTTGAGAGGTGACCTCATAAGGCTGACAATCAAATTTTATGCGAATGACTTGAGAAAGTCAACCATTATACTGAGCTTTTGGTTAGAATCGCTTGATTTTTTTTTGTGTGCCAGGATCTCAAGGGCCAAGCTCAGAAAAAAGTGTCTTGTACATAGAAATAGTGAAAACCTGATTGGAGCAGCAGTAAGTGTGGAAAGATATGAATAGAAAGTGATACGATACATAGTGAGGCAGAAAGAGCAAGACACAGTGAGACAAATGGAGAACTGTGCATCTTGTTGGAGTGACAGAGAATTTCATAGAACTGGGACGGGGAGACCAGGCAAGGCCCTGTCATGAGAGCAATGTTTGCACCTTTGCATGTCTGAGCCTCTGCCCACTTAGAGCCTAGATCTGCGAGTACTTGCGCCCTTTCCCATTTCCAGCGCTGGTTTTCAATAAATCATTTGCATGCACCGATATTTTACATTTCTTCTCGCTCAATGAATTCGTCTGTAGTGCAATGAATGCATCAACATGAAGTTTTAGTTTCACGTTTCATCGATTTTCCCTTTTGGTTTTACTTTCTTCGTTAATCTGAATGACGTAGTAAAATTATTTCAGTCTTTCATTCACATTCCATATAATTTGTGGGGAACCATAACCGTGGAATTGTCCTTTGATAGCGGCAAAACCTGACATTGGAAGCACGTACTAAGGTGATGTTTGGTACTTTTTTGTGCATATTTTTAGATGTCCAGCTTGGGCATGTATCAGCGTGCCCTACAAAACTCAAAATCTAAATTTCATCCCCATTTTGTAAATAAAATGCAGTGTGAGCGCGGCAGAAGGCTGTGGCGGATGCAGCAGTAGCTGGAATTGAGTAGCGTGTGCCATTAATAACAGCTTAGGCTGCCGGCCCCAAGGTTCAGTGTGGGATTAGTTTGAACCATCAAGACTGCAGTATCACAACAAGGCGGCAGAAATTACGAGGTCACGCTGCTACCATATGTGCTGCCGCAGTGAGGGAGGTGGATGTAGAGAAAGATTTCGACTTGGATTGGATAATTTCGCACAACGTAAATGCAGCCTGGAATAGCGGTTTGTAATCTCAAATAGAATATTCGTTTCTCTGATTTACTTATAAAACAAAGAATGTCAGCAGTTTGTGAAATATGTTAAAATGGATTGTCTTATCCTAGTGAGGGCCTATGTTAGGCTCGCTCGTAGGTGGTGTGCCAACCAATTCCATACAAGTACAGCGTAGTAGCAAACAAGGCCTCACTTTGCACCTTAGGTCCTCAATAGTAAAACAGGTCCTCACGTCAACTGTAGGAATACTTTTGAGGTCCTCACAAGTACAGGCTACGTGCCAGAGTGTACTTCATTGTGTGTATGCGCATGCATGCACGCAAATGAGTTTGCATGTACATTCACACATATTGGTGCCTCTTTACATTCCCATGAGTAAGTTAAAAGGGTCTTCTGTGCATTGATGTGTGAGTCCATGTGTGTGAGACAGAGCCTTTTGATGCAAATGCCACTGTACACATGAATCAGTGTGTGTTGACTCCACCACTGTTTGTGCTTTTCAATTTGTGTTCAAGAATGAGTGCCCATGTGTGTGGCGACATGTGCCAGTGAACATTTGTAGCTATCCCAATGAGTGTGAGACCTAGTGTACGACTGTGTGTATAAGCTCAAATGTCTATTTTCTATTCACACCTGTGGAGGCATATTCCACTCTGTATGCACACGTGACAAAGTCCACATTCATTGCAGTGATCGTGCACATTCAGCGATTGAAATTAATATTAGGTAAGCAGGAGCTAAAATCAGCTCCTGGGTTCCAGCATTAACCAACGAGCAGGAGCTACCACTGGGGAACCAGGAGCGAGTACATAGCATCGCTCAAATCAGGGTCTAACATAACATGCAAACTTAACATTTTGATTATTATTTAGGAAGACTTTTGCTAATGCTTATTTATAGATTGTCCGAAATGCACTTAGTTGTGCGTGTTTGGCATCAGTTGGCCTGGTGAGCCAAAGGTAGCTCCTGGTAGCTGTTGGTTTCAAGGTAGCTCCTTGCCCCTGTCATGAGGATCCGCTTGAAGCCCAACTCCAAGTGCAACTCTTGGTATGATTCAGACCTCACTGACCTTAAGCGCAAGTGTAGAACGGCAGAGAGGAAGTGGAGGGCATCGGGTGCACCCCCTGACAAACTGGCCTGCCACCTGCTCCAAAGGCAGTACAGACTCTGTCCTCTCTGAGAGCCTTCATCCAAGCCTGCATCTCTGCGGCGTCCAACAACTTGACTGAACCCTTCAAAATCTGCAAGCAGCTGGTCAATCCTGCTGCTGTCTCTACCTCTCCTGTTCCCTCTCAGGCCCTCTGCACGACCTTGGCCTCTCATTTCACTACTAAAACTCAGGACATCCTGTCCACCCTCTCTTCCTCTACCACTCCTGGCCCGTCTGAGGACGTCTGTCCTCTTTCTTTCTCCTGTTCACCCCTGATGATGTTTCTAGACAAGTTAGATCTATGAAAGTCTCATCAAAGCAGGTTCTCGCCTACTTATCCAGAACCATCAAGGACCAAATGGACACCCTTGCTCCAGCCTCGGCCAATTTCTGCAATCACTCTTTTGCCGCTGGAATTCTACCCCCTAACGCCCCCCCACCCCTTAGTACTCTCTTGTGCACCCCCTTCTAAAGAAACCCTCAGCCGATCCTTCCTCTAGGGCTAACCATCACCTGGTCTCCATCACTCCTTTCCTGGGCAAACTCTTGGAAAAGCTGGACACCTCCCAGCTTAATCTACATGCCAAATCTGTTGGTTGCCTTCATCTCAAACCAGTCTGGCTTCAGAAGTGCCAGAAGCATGGAAACTGCTCTCCTTAACACCTGTGAAGACTTGCTCTTCAATTTCAACTCTAAACTCCCTTCTCTCCTCATTCTCCTCGATCTAGCCTCTGCTGTTGACATGGTCAGCCATGCCACCCTGCCCAATCGCCTCCGCGACAACTTTGATATTACTCATCAGTCCCTGGCCTGGATGACCTCCTTTCTCACCGACCGACCCTCGGGTCTCTCTCTACTTGTGGTGTTCTCCAGGGGTCTAACCTCTCTCCCTGCTTCTTCAACCACTACCTCACATCTGTTACCCACCGCATTGCTATTTTCTGCTCCAATTTTTAATGTTATGCGGATGACACATCTCTCTTTCAGGCTCTGCTCAGCCACCTATGCTGCTTCTCTCATACGAGACTGTCTGAACGCAATTCAGGAATGGTGTGCCGCCAATGATCTCTGCCTTAATGCAAGTAAGACTGAGATCCTCCTCATTGGGACACCCACTCCCCCCTTTCCTCTCTCTCTGGCCTCCCACTCTGGGCCCTCTTCCTGCTCCTTCCTGTGATGCTATGAACCTTGGTGTCATCTTTGACTCCACCCTCTCCTTCTCTCCTCACATCTGATGTCTCTAAGAAGTCGAACTATCCGCTGCACCTCCTCAGAGGTATTCTTCCTTTTCTCACTTTCCCCCAGAAGCTCACTGTCTTCAGAGCTCTGATCCTCTCTAGGTTGGACAATTTTGTATTGTATATGGTTAAATAATCTTTACAAAATCATTCACATAAAAGATAGGAGTACACATGAAAGAATTTCCAAATCAAGATTCACAAATTGGAAAAGTTGGGTTACACGGGTACAAAGCGATAAAATGACTCATTTGTTAAGTACAAATCACATAAACAGCAATACATAAAAATTAATCTTCTGAAAAAGGGACATAACTTTTGTGCAAATAGCAAAAAAGAGAAAAAAAAGGGAAAACAATGAAGTAAATACCAATATGCTACATTGCAATAGCTTCCGGCACATTAGAGATGTTAGGGTTATAATCATTCAAATTCGAAGACTTGAAAAAGGATGCAACAGCTAAAGTTTCGGAGGCGTTGCTTCCGCTAATACAACGGTGCCAGATTTGTCTCTCATTAACCCACTGATTGTTGGGGAACATTTTGGCCTGATAACAAAGCCTTTTGGCCTTTAATTCCTGGCAGAAAGTGAAAAGACGGCTTGTTGACTTCGTAATTCCCTCTTGGTGACAAAATCTACATTCCAACTTGTCGGGAGCAATCAAGCCATGCTCTGCAAGAATTTCTTTGGTTAACACTTGTGTATGAGTGCGATACAAATAACATATCATAACAGATTCAATTTTTCTATGATGTCTATCTGGAAACTTAATGAGGTATGTCGCGATCTCACCCCTTTTTTATTTTTGTGGGTGAGATGAGCCATGGAGGAATAACCATGTAGTTTCTCTTGGGTCTCGATCCAATCATAATCAAACAGCTGTTTTATTACCTTATTTGGGTTTGATATGATAGGCTGGACTATTGCAACAGCCTCTTTGTAAATCTTCCCGCCTCTACTCTTTGACCTTTACAACTTATCCAGAGCTGGACGGCGAGACTTGTCCTTGGCCTCAAGTCCAGAGATCATATTTCTCCAGCTCTGAAATCTCTTCACTGGCTCCCCGTGGCTGCAAGAATCAAGTTCAAGACCCTCTGCATAGTCCACAAGGCTTTCTGGGGCCTGGGATCCCTCTACCTCCAACTTTCTCATCCAAAACATCTTCCTTCACCAGTTCTCCGCTCATCCACCTCCAACTCTCTGAGGGGCAGATGCTTCTCCAAGCCGACCTATCTCCTCGGCTGGGTCCTCCCTCTGGAACAGCCTCCATGCCTCTCTCAAACTTGAGCAGAACCACCTCAGGTTCCGTAAACAACTCAAGACCTTCCTTTTCACTTCCGCTTTCTCATTTCCTCTCCCCTGCTGATGCACTTGACTGCTCCGTGCACTGGTCACCCTCTGAACTTGGGTTCAGGCTCCGGCATGTCCAGTTGCCTTCGCACTGCCTCAGGGCTACCCAGCACTTCTGTATCTGCAACCCTACAGTGCCTTCTCTCTGCACTTGAGAGCCACCCTCTGGCTGCACTTATGCGTTAACTGCACTCCCCCCTGGCACTTCTCCCTTTCTCTCTTCCCCGCAGTTGCACGATCTCATTGACACAAGGCCTTGTAAGATCGCTATTTTGTCCTCCCCATGCTTCCCCCCTCCATTGTCTTGTTGCGCCTAGAAACGCTTGTGTACATGCGCGATATAAATGCCACATCTTATCATGTCCTTATACTTTAATTTCAACAGTAACCCACTTATTTTGAGCTGACAACATTGTACAATTTTGCAGTCTTGGGACCGTGTTATAGGTAGGGTGTAAAGTGTCACGTTGAAAGGTAGTGGCCACACACTAGTCACTCGCCCCATTTGTGACTGAAGAGCAGTGCAATTACGCGTCAGAGCGCTTTCCGAGTAGTGTTCATATACAGGTCTCTCTTGTTGCGCGTCCGGTTCTGGTATGCATGCTCGTTCTCTGCACTCTGTTTTAGTCAGTAAAACCAGTGAGAACAGATTATGGTAGACTCTACTGATGGGGTGACGTTATGCGTTAAGCCCTCCTCTAGTGCAAGTCACTACGAACGTCATCAAATACACAACGTCCTATTGGTTATATAAACTATAGGGCTCTCTATTACGTGGCCTCCTACAATTGCCACCCTAATACCCCTCTGTAATATTCCACACACGCTAGCAGTACGCTGACTGGCACCCAGGTGCTGGTGGGCAGGTCATAACCATACATTCGAAGGGATTGTGTCCTCCGACGTATTCCTTATCTTTGATAATATGTTTCCGGCTTGCTGGCCTCGGAAATATTTTCTGTAGAGAGCACTGCGCGTCAACATCGGCCGAGTCGATGTCCCTCGACGGCCACCGTATCGGCGCCGTCACCATGCCCATAAATAGCCACATGCGGCGTCCGTTGCTCAGTTCCGTTTTTCCGCGCTTCGTGGGGCCTCGGAACATCGTTGCTCAGTTCAGTCAGATAATCTAATCTACAATCTACTCGAAATATATCAACTCGTTCTCGATGGCATCTTCTTCGAAACCGACAACGCCGCAATCCGGCTTCAAAATGTCCATGACGGCGAAAGCCTTGAAGGAGCGTAAGGGGAAGCTCGAGAGAGGTAAGTCAGTCAAAACCTCGAAGGTTTCTTCGACCGAGTCGAGGCATTCGTCTCCTCGCCGTCAAACATTCCCATTCTAGATCTCGAAGTAGCTCCCACCATTCGTCGAGATCAAGACACTCGAAGAGACATCGAAGATCCCCTTCCTCGTCTTCTGTTTCCCCAGAAAGGGTCTCCTGCCCCACAAAACGCAGCTCTCAGGCTGAGTGGGAGGAATTCAGGAAGAAAATGTTAAGCGTCTTCGAGAAAGCGGCCTCGTCCCCCTCGAAGACAGCTGAGGGTGATATCCCGGGTGAAAAACACAAAAAATCAAAATGGCGCGAGTCGCAGCACCCGGCGAAACATTCCACCCGAGAGCGCCACGGGCCATCGGGTAAGAAGGCACCGTCTTCAACGCCGTCGTCGAAGGGTTCTTCGCATCAGTCGATCGACTCAACGCCATCGTCGACGCCGATGACGGAGAGCACCACGGCTACTCCACAGCCAACGGTGATTCCAAGAGCCTCCGGCACAATGCTGAGACCGTCGTCGATGTCCTCGAGTAGGATCCCGATCCTCTTGAGTTCTTCAAGGCCTCTTCCGGTTTTCTTGATGCCGTTTTTGGCGCCTTCGAAGCCTGTCACATCGGCGTCGACAACATCGACGTTTTCTCGCCCAATAATTACGAATTCCGCTCCTTCTGCCTTAGAAATGGGTTTTATACCATTTCAAAGGTCAGAGTACCCTGGATTATCTTCAATTTATGAAGAAGGGGAAGATTCTGACCAGGAAACCTTCGAGTTGCAGAGGACCACACTACCTGTTTCAGAGGATTTCACCTCTGAGGAAAGAAGGTTGAAAGACCTACAGGAGTCATTACATGAGGCAAGTGGACTGGACACTTCCCCAGAAGTGCATTTTGTTAAGCCAGACCTAGGGGAACATGCCGAAACACCCTATAGAACCCTGATGGCAAGAATTATTGAATTCATGGGTTGGTCTGCGCCTTCGCCTGTTTTTCAACAGGATGACCTGACAGACATTTTAAAAGGTCCACAGGAAGATCCTGTGGTCCCCTTCCATACAGCCTTACAAAGAAAAATTGCATCTAACTGGGAAACTCCTGAAGTTAACCCTGCTGTCAACAAAAGACTATCAGCCAAGTATAGGGTAGCTGCTGCTGACCCTGAATACTTATCGAAACACCCATCTCCAGAGAGTCTGGTGGTCCAAGCGGCAACTTCATCAAGCAGCAGGACCGCTTACCCTACTGTCCCACAGGATAGAGATGACAAGAGGTACGATTCTATGGCAAAGAAAGTCTTCTCTGCTTGTAGTATGGCGTTGAAGTCCATCAACACCACCTGTACGCTCGCCAGGTTCAGACACACACTGTGGGAGTGTGCTTCATCAGCGGCTGACTGCATACCCGAAGGAGAGGAGAAGGAAGCCTTCCTCAACATTATTAAAGATGGCAAGGATGCCATGTGCGAGTCACTTCAAACTGGCATCGATTCTGCTGACAGTATCAGCAGGGCCATGGCGGCAAGTACAACAATCCGCACGCATGCGTGATTGCGAAAGTTTGCCTTCGCTCCAAATGTACAGGCCAGACTTTTGAATATGCCCTTTGACGGCTCTTCATTATTCGGAAAAAAGGCTGATGCAGTCTGGAAAAGTTGCAGACATCTAAAGCAGCAGCAAAATCTTCAGGCGCTGCTATCCGCCAAACTCCTTTTCACCCCTCAGGAACCTCTGGGAGAGGAAAGTCCTCTCGCTATTATTCCGCATTCGGGAAAGGCAGAGGACAGCCGGCTCAAAGAGGCCAGAGAAGATCCACCCGAGGTGGACGGGTAAAAGGTACTAAGGCCGCAGCAGCAGCAGGTGCCTCTTTACCCTCGGCATGTGCATTAGCCGCCCCCAAACCACTCTGAGGTCTTTCCACACAAGACACCGGTAGGGGGCAGGTTAACTCACCATCTGACGGAATGGCAGGCTATAACGTCAGATGCTTGGGCATTGGAGACAGTTGCCCAGGGTTACTGCCTACCCTTTCTACACATCCCTCAGAGTCATCAACCGGGGAACAGCTCTCTAAAAGTTCCAGATCCGCTCCTCTTGCTGGAAATTATAGACCTGCTAGAGAAAGGTGCCATAGAACCGGTACCTGTAGCGGACAGGAACAAGGGCTGGTACTCCGCCTACTTTCTCATACCAAAGAAGGACGGAGGACTGAGACCCATCCTGGACTTACGAGAATTGAACAAGTTCCTCAGGAAGGACAATTTCAAGATGGTAACTCTCTCTCAGATCCTTCAGGCCCTCCAGCTCCAGGACTGGCTGGTATCTCTGGACCTTCAGGATGCTTATTTCCATGTGCCAATCCATCCCAAACACAGGAAATATCTGAGGTTCGCAATTGGCGACTCTCATTATCAATTTCGACTTCTGCCATTTGGGCTGAACTCCCCCCGAGGGTCTTCACCAAGCTAATGTCGGCAGTGGCTGCGAGTCTAAGGAGGGAAGGGATCCACGTCTACCCCTACCTAGACGATTGGCTGATCAGGGCTGTATCTTCGGAACAAGCTCAGACCCAGCTAGATTGTCTGCCACTTCCTTCACAAACTGGGCTTCTCCCTCAAGTTAAAGAAGTCACATATGATACCATCACAGAGACTCCAGTTCATTGGAGCGGTCCTGGACACTTCCCTGGGAAAAGCCTCGCCACCAGAGGTGAGGGCTCAAGATATTCTGCAGATGGTCAACAAGTTTCAAAATGCCCAATGTCTCCCAGCCTTTGACTTTTTGAGGTTGCTAAGCCTCATGGTGTCCTGCATCTTCCTTGTGCCAGAGGCTTGCCTGAGAATGAGATCTCTTCAGTGGGCACTGAGAACTCGGTGGTCGCAATTCTCAGGGAGAATGACAGATCTCCTCCGGATTCCGGACAAAGTAGCCCGTGACCTTCAATGGTGGGCCTATCCAGAGAACATCTTGAAAGGAGAACTGTTTTGGCAACCATGGCCGGAGATAACAGTAGTCGCAGACGCCTCACTCACGGGGTGGGGAGCTCATGCCAACGACTTGACCATCAGGAGTCGTTGGTCTCCATCGGAGTCCAGACTACACATCAACCTATTGGAGCTGAGAGCGATCAGACTAGCGCTGAAAGCTTTCCTGCCATCAGTACAGGGGAGAAATGTCCTGGTAATGACGGACAACACGGTGGCCATGCACTACCTCAACAAAAGAGGCGGCGTAGGGTCACTGCCACTGTGCAGAGAGGCAATCCAGCTCTGGTTTTGGGCAATTTGAAAAGGAATTTCTCTATCGGCAGTCCACCTAGCCGGAGAGAAGAACTTGACGGCGGACGCTCTGAGCAGGCAGAGCAGTCTCCCACGAGTGGGAGCTAGCTCAGGAAGTCCTTCAAGAGATCTTCGCCCTTTGGGGAACCCCTCAGGTGGATCTGTTCGCCACAAGCACCAACAAGACGTGCGATCTGTTCTGTTCAAGGGAATTTCCCCTGAGAGGAGGTCTAGGAGACGTGTTCGTAGTGGACTGGGAGTTTCCACTCCTCTACGCGTTTCCACCAGTCCCTGTTATTCCTCAAATGATCAGGAGGTTGAGAAGATTCCGGAAAACCATGATCCTAATTGCCCCGGACTGGGCCAGGAGAACGTGGTACCCGGACCTTCTAGATATGTCCATCTGCCCTCCAATCCGTCTTCCACTCAAAGAGAATCTTCTCTCGCAGAAGGGAGGTCAGGTTCTCCATCCAGACATCTGAACCCTCAACCTTCACGCTTGGCTTCTGAAAGGGTGAGGTACAAGGATTGGGATCTCCCTTATGACGTCATGGAGGTGTTGCTTTCGGCCAGAAGGCCAGCAACAAAGTCTTTATACCGCTGCCGTTGGAACAAATTTTGCAGCTGGTGTAGAGAAGGGAATATAGACCCTTTTTCATGTGGTACACCAACGGTGTTATCCTTTCTACTCTACTTGGCAAACTCAGGCCTTCAAGTTGGCACTGTAAAAGGCTATCTCGCAGCATTTTCAATCTTCAAGCGCACTGCGGAGGAACCTTCCTATTTCAAACTACCTCTAGTGATACAATTTCTCAAGGGATTAACTAATGTTTATCCTCCAAAACCATTCCAAGTTCCCTTATGGGACTTAAATTTAGTCTTAAACTTCGTAATGGGCACTCCATTCGAACCACTTCACTCTTGTTCACTGAGATTTCTCACGCTTAAAACTGTCCTATTGGTAGCACTAACATCTGCTAGGAGGGTGAGCGAGCTATAAACTCTCTCCTGTAAACCCCCACATACAATTTTCCACAAGGACAAAGTTGTCCTACAGGTGAAGCCTAATTTCCTCCCAAAGGTGGTTTCTGAATTTCATATTACTCAGAAAATTACCTTACCTTCGTTCTACCCTCCTCCCCATCCAGGGAAAGAGGAAGAAAGACTACATAGGCTGGACCCAAGGCGAGCTCTCAGCTTTTACATCAGCAGAATGGCTAGGATCAGGCAAGCAGACCAACTGTTTGTAGGATACTCAGGTCACAAGTTGGGACTACCCATAACAAAACAAACCATTTCCAGGTGGATTATTTTGGCCATTTTGGAATGTTAAACTGGCAGGGAAAGAGCCACCCCAAAATCTTAGGGCTCATTCAACCAGGGATATCGCAGCTTCTTCGGCTCTCCAAAGAGGGGTACCGGTCAGAGACATATGTGCGGCTGCCACATGGTCGTCCGCACATACATTCACAAAATTTTACAACCTGGATTCCTCCACTAGTCAAGAGACCAGATTTGGCAAGGCCGTATTACATTCGGTCCATCCCTAAAGGGATACATAACATTCTTACTCCCACCTCCAATTGCATGCCACTGCTATGGGAGTCTATCAAAGATAAGGAATACGTCGGAGGACACAATCCCTTTGAAGAACAAGTTACTTCTTACTTTGTAACGTTCTTTCGACGGGATGTTCCTCCGACGTATTCCTTATCGCCCCTCCCATCCATCCCCGCAGTAATACTTCCCTTGTGGTTGCAGCTTACGCTCCTTCAAGTCAATAACCAATTCAGGCATGACTTTTCTTATGCTACAAAACGGAACTGAGCAACTGAAAGCTGCGCGTGGCTATTTATGGGCATGGTGACGTCGGCGCTGATACGGTGGCCGTCGAAGGACATCGACTCGGCGGACGTCGACGCACAGCGCGCTCTACAGAAACAGAGGAACATCCCGTCGAAAGAACGTTACAAGGTAAGAAGTAACTTGTTCTTCCTACCTAATTAGCCTGCCATCTATCACTTTTGCCGTCTGCCAGTCAATTAGCCTTTGAACATGGCCTTGGAAATGTTCTCTGTGCCTGAGAATGAAAGGGAGTATAGGCATACTTTGTCTCTTGGTTTTGATGTAGCTCAACTCAGTATCTATTTTCATCCAACCATGTGACTAGAGACCATGTTTCAGAGATTTTCTGTATTTTAAATACTATTAAATGATGAATCTGACATCTTCAATGTTCTTGCTCCTCACCTCAGACAGGAGTTTGTTCTTTTCACATGTTTTGTAGCTACTGCATGAACATCCAAGCTCACAGTGGCCTTGACCTCCTGGTGCTGGGCTAGCCAAGCCTTTCTTGAATTAATCTCCATCATTAAGTTGTTTTCCAACTGCACCACGCTGAAAAAGCCTTTCTATTCAAGGGTCCAGACTCTGCTAAAGTGCGTTGTTGAACATCCATAGTCTACACATTCCTATGCATATACGTTGGCGCATCACCGCTGTTTATTCATTACGTAGTCAGCCTTCAGAATACTTTGTCTGCTGGCGTTACTGCGTCTGTACAATTTTAAAATGACTTTGCATTTTCTTAATCGTTTCTGTAGCATGAGCATCTTCATCTCGAGCCCGAAAATGTTGCTCATCTTTAACACCTCCTCCTTAGATCTAATAGATTGTTTATGGTCTTCAACCTCTTTTTCTGGATGCGTTGGCTCTGCTTCGCATGAAGTCCCCAGTCTTCTTTCTTGCTCGTTTTCACACTTCCTCCGGGATTTCATTTAAATGATTATATTGTCGCGAGTGCATACATGGCTTCCTGAATGGGTACCTCCTTTCCAGGATTGTTTTCGGTATAGGTATTTTCACTGGAACTGCACATGTCTCACTCCGGCTCCCAACATATAAGCATAATGGGGGCGGAGCTTTGAGTGGGGGGTACTTAGTTCCACCTCTACAGTATATTGTTGGCATCGCTGCGCTTGACTCTGTAAGAGAAAAGGGAGGTAGAGTTCATTAATGGGACAGTGGGAAAGGCAAACCCAAAACCTGTGATGTTAATTGATGCTGGTCAGAAGTACCCAGTTCCTGAGTGCCAATCTGCTTTCTGTGGTTTTGGCAGACTTATCTTTGGGGGTATGCGATCCATAAGGGAGAGATCAAGATCTGATAGACTACAGTGCTTTGGTCTGGTTATCCGCTGATGTGTGAGAGTGCAACAGGGCTAAAGAGGAAAGCTTAGTCGTGGCTAAGTTAGTGTTCATGTGCTAATAGGTAGGCCTATGGTGGCCTTCTGTGGGGGTTTTGTGTGTGTAGAGTAAGGTAGTAGATGTTAGAGGGGAGTCGGGTAGGGAGAGGGGGAGTAGGCCTTGCAGGACCAAATAACCTGCAACCCTGCACTCCGACCCCTGACCATTTGAAGACTGTTCCCATTTCTTTAGATCCCAATGCCACCTCTTGCCAGCTGTCATTCTCTGTGCCCCTATCTTGCGTTCTCTCACTCACTCTCTTTCTCTCTCCCTTTCTTGCTTTCTCTCTCGTCACAGTGAGACCCCCACTACTGAAGGAGAGTGTATCACCTAGGACAGGGATGCCTTGTTTTTCCAGATGGAAACAGCTGAGTCACTAATTCTTAGGACTTCCTGACCTCTGAGAGCCTCTAGTGGCTGACCCTGCGAGGAAACATACAAGCAAGCACCAGAATTACCTGCCGGGCTGCAGTTGCTACACAAACCGATTACAACTATGAAGGATTTGATCTACAAAATGACATTGATAACTGGGAAATGTATCTCTACTTACCGGTTGCTACCACTGAATCATTGTTGCACTGGTCTCAAAACAAAAGCCACGTGTTCCCCTGGACCAGCTAGTCCCACCTCTTCCTAACAGGGGTTTTCAACCTTCTTGGTTCTCATCCCAATGAGAAAACTTAAAATGGTGCATTTTACAGGATACTTTCTGTGAACAATTGAGAAAAAAGCCACACTGTTTACTATCGGGTTTGTAAGCAAGACCTGAACAAATCTTTTAGATGCAAACTCACCAAAAGTACACAGGAGCATTTTCATGATGCCTGTGCCCACTGTCAGTATTCTGTCCAGATAAAGTTGAATCTCTGCAACATTTTCAGTTCCCATGCCCTTTATATAATATCAGAAACAGAAACCTGAGGTATTTCAGACCTTATGGAAGGGAAAGCACTGTGTAAAAGGGCCAGCTCACTCGATTACAGATTTGCCATCTCTGACTACTTGGCTAGAGCCCGGTGAAGGAGAAATAGATTTGTATCCGTATGTTATTGAAAGGTACCTAGGATATTGGTTGAAGAATTTTTGCAACTATTTTGTTCTCGGTACTAATCTATAAACTGCGTTTTTAATATTTTTAGGAGATGTATAGGAATATCAGCCTCTGGAGTAATTTTTGGATAAGTATTACAGATCCCAATACGACATTTACAGATATTGGAGAACAAAAAACATCAAAGAACGCCTTAAGAACATCATCGGTTGAGAGGGACTCTCAATGGTCAGCAGAATCGAGAGACCTTTACAATTTACACTCAGTAAACAATATAAATAATCCTTGTATTCCAACCTGGGAAAGTGCGGGTAAGAGGGCGACAATCGACCACATATATGTATCAAAAGAATTGCTCTCTTGTAACCTCATTTAAAGTGATGAGACCTTTACAAATTGACAATAACTTGTTGATTGTTTCATGGAGAGACTCAAAAACTCTGACAAAACAAATGACGACTCGCAGGCAAGCCTGCAGTAAAGGGACTCGCCTAAGATTGACTGAAGAGTCGATAAAAAAGATTACCCATCAGTACCTGAGAACTAGTGACCTGGAACCAAAAGATATGGGTGTGTTGTTAGTGGAATAGTGTCCCTTTCTACTTCCTTATCAATCAGAAAGGAAGGTTGGACACAACCCCTTAAAAACAGAACCTCCACACGTACAGTGGCCTCCTGGTGGAAAAAAGAAGTGAGGCACCAAATAAAACGCTTGTCAAAAAAAAAGAAAAACTACAGTGGAAAACATGACAAACGCAAAAGCAGCGGTAAAGCTCTACAAAACCTGGCTAGCAAACCACTGGATAACACAGTACCAACTAGATTCAGAAAAAAGTTTGTGGAAGAACATCTAAAGACTTCTGGTCTCGAAGTCTACATCACGAGGTACTAATGACTCCCTACAAAATAATGTAGGTGAGCAAAGATGGGTAGAGTACTTCACAGACCGGTTCCAAAAACCAGCAGGGGATTTCTATGTCCAACAATATCCAGTATCAACTTCTTGGGACATCGAATACGATGTGGAGGTAATCGGAAGGAAAATGGCTTACTTGAGTGCTCGAGAGCTCCCGTCCCAGACGGGATCTCTAAAGATGATCTGCAAAGCCATCCGGAAGTTTGGGCTCAATTTACCTGTGAGATAATCAAAAAATCTGTCGAAACAGTCAATCCCAGGGTCTTGGCAGACTGCAAATGTCCTTCCTTTCTTCAAAAAGGACACAAAAGATAATCCAAAGAACGATCGTCCCATAGCCATATTGGACGCCATTGGCAAACTATTTGGTTTCCTAGCACTGGACAAATTCCAATCATGGGCAAGAACGTCTTGACAGCATGGATCCCTTTCAATCGGGCTTCATCAAAAACATTGGAACAACAGCGAACATCTTGCTGTTAGGTACACTTAAGGCAAAGCTATTGAATGGTAGCACTAGAGTCTTCATTGTATTTGTTGACCTGGTCCAGGCTTTTGGCCAGGTCAACCTGGAAAAACTGTGAAACTGTGGCTAAAATTGGAAAAATTGAACTGTCCGACCACAATTATGCAACCTTTCAAATCCCTTTACTCAGAGACATCTATGAGAGTAAGACTCAATGGAGCGGGCACACTATCCGAAGAGATAAAAACCTCAAGAGGGGTTAAACAAGACTGCCCCTCGGCTCCAGCCCTATATAATTCATGCATGGGAGACTTCAATGACCAAGAAAAAAAAATGAGATCATTCACTCCTACAATAGGCAAAGAGAAAGTCACGCGCCTCCTATACGCTGATGACATTTTATTAGACCAGACTGCAATTGGCCTTCAACGGCACTAAACGACCTGTCTGCTTATCTCAAGGAAAACGACTTGGAACTTGACCAAGACAAAAAACGAAAATATTGTATTTCGAAAAAACAACCAAACCGAAAAATTACAATGGAACCTGGATGGGGTTCAATTGGAAAAAGAATATGATTTTAAATACTTGGGTATAACACTTAACAGCAGTCCCGTTGAAACTCCAATGAAGATAACACTTTATGCAAAGATCAAGTCCTTGGTATCGCAAACCAAAGCAATAGATAAAAAAAGTGGATGTTTTTCAGCAATCCCAGTAATACATTTTCACAAAGCAAAAGTGATGCCTGCCCTGATCTATGGAGTTGAGGCCATGCCGAACATCCCTGAGACAATCTGGCAGAAATTCAAAGGCTATTTTTGGAAAACAGTATTTGGACTACCACCATCAACTCCAATAGCTTCTATTTGGCGTGAATTAAGTTTGGTTTCACTTAATGCAATGGTCTGATGCTATATAGGAAGGTCCATCTTGTCTCTCGCCCTAACATTTTTGATATTATTGACAGAGAAATGGAAGGATGGAAGAACAAAATACTTAATGATTGGTCAAATAAGAACAAAAGTCTCTTGGATGAAATTGGCAGCTCGGAAGAGGAACTTGAGCAAAATCCAACCAAAGTGAAAAAAGACTGGAAACAATGGATTGGATAAAAACCTTAGAAACAGCGTCTAAGAATAAGCTAACCAGGCACCTTTCCGATGAACACTTAAAAAGTAAATCAAGTGATTAGTTACCTAGTGAAATTTCCTAATAGATCATTGCGGACAACATGCCCACGAGCCCGGCTGAACTTATTAAAAACAAATTAAATATTAGCCATCAGGGGGAAGTCTAAAACCAATAATTGCTGCTATTGCAATATTAGAGATCAGGTGGAAACAGTCATCTAATGCTGTCCTGTGTCGGAATTACAAAAGCGAGGCACACCTACCTGGGTCATCACTTCAAGGCTTTATTGATTTATGAGGAACAAGTATGGTGGGCCAGCGTGATGAGTGGCAATAATATTTCTCTGGTGAAAGCTGCCACACTATTTTTTTTCAGAATATTGGCCTTGAAGAGGCAGTAGTCCCAAGATGAAATGAAACAGACTGACTAATAAAAACAAAAAACATTGGACTCTGGCATGTTGAAATGTCGATTTGAAGTTTGGAAACCTGGAAACTGGGGAATCCATAAATTGAGAAGTTTTGATTTTATTAGAAATTGTTTGGTTTTGGAGGAAATTACTTTGTAAATATTGTGTAAACAATTAAATAAAATAAAAAGTAAAAAGAAATAATACGTATTGCAGAAGCTAAGCGCTTTTAATGGGACCTTTGCTATATAGATATACTAATTCATATATTATGGCTTCATTCTATGTACGGTTTGTACATTTTAAAGTTGAATACCAAAATAGTTTCAGGTCAGTATTCTGCCAGTATAAAAAACATTTTCCATGCCGTCTGTGCCCATACATGTCCATTCGTCTGCACCAATATATGCCAGTATTTCCACTATAATGTCAATACTTATACTATAGGAAAACATGGCTATGGTGGCTATGCCAATATACATGCCATTTTCCCCCCGTAAGAATATGCTGGCTTTGCCCTTCATGCAAGTAGAAAATATCATGCCACTGTAAGAAAACATTTCCAGACTGGTTTCACCAATATAGGCCTTTATAGCCATGTAAGAATGCTTGTGTTGGCTTTGCCCTTGATGCAAGTAAGACATGGCAAGCCATAGTAGGAAAGTGTACTTCCGTCGCCAGCATTGTTGAAGCCAGCCTGGACAGGTTTAAAACCTATTCCCCTTCTCTCAAGAGTAGCATTATTGTAACCCCTCATGTTCTTCCAGCCTCGCCCCTTCTCAGATCGCAAAAAGGAAAAGCTAATCCTTCCTGAACCACTTGCAAGGGTTTTTTCCATTATTCCCTGCATTCTTTGCACAATTTATAATAAATCAAGTACTATGACTTTCCCAGGTTTATCAGTTAAAAATGTATCTCCTTTGACAATTTGTAGAGCATTTTCCAACTCCAACAAATTAAAGTCTTTAAAACAGTTCTCCAACTCTGTTGGACCGGTTAATGAAATGTCTCTTGCTCTCTCTCTCTCTGTCTCGCTCTTCCTTGTTTTCAAACATGTTGTCTGCAGATATGTCTCCTGTTGAAGTTGAGATACAATCACCTCCATCTTCCAGTGCTGGTGCTGTGTGTTGTTGCTGGATCTCTGCCATAAGCCTTAAAATCAGCTGCAGTTTGACTGAAAGGGGTAGGTAAAGCCAGCCTGGCTTTTCCTCCCTACCTTTTACAGTGGCGCTCTAGAATCTCGTCCACTCTGCCATGGTGTCCTGAACTCTACCATCATGAACTCCATCCTAACCCTTTTCTATTGTTCCCACACAACACCACTCTACATGCCCATTCATCTTCCCACTACCCCCATTGACTCAACTTTCCTGCCACTACCTTGGATTCTTCTTCCATGCCACTTGATGTTGTCTGCAGGCTGCGATCTTAGAGGGCGGCTCCTACCACTGCATTATCTTCTGCTCTTGCCACCACCTGTCATTCTCCTCCAGCTCCCACTGGTCTTTCCCCTCCAGCTGTTAGACCGCTCTCTTCCCGGTGCAAGCTCTTACTAAATTGTTGGTGGGTTTAGCTAGCTCTCCTGGCATCTCGGGGAGGTGTTTCCAACCTGCAACCCAGGAGGTTACACTATATTACACTACACACACAACCTCCACAAAAGGCCACCATAGTTTGAAGTCCTGCAACACATTCTGGTGCAAGTTTGCTTTGGTCAGCCAATCAAAGATTTTCTTGACCTTTCTCAGATTTTCCACTACTAGTGCCTTGCACTTTGAATAAGCTCTTGGTGCCGACTTCTAGCCAAGCTGAAGGTCTTTGTATTGATAGTGCATCGCAAATCCAAGAAACATGTTTTTTTTTTTTCTGGCAGTTCGTTTGTGCAATTATCCATCTTGAAGGTTGGTGAGCAGAAGGTGGGGAAAGAACTGATGAAGAGACTGAATGTTTGGCTTCGCCATCTTCACCAAATTGTTGGCGGTCTTGTGATCCAGGATTGTTCACAATTTGTCAGTACTGTTCTTCTCTCCCTGAAAGTTGTCGGAGTAGAAGGCTTTTCGCTGCTGAGCCTTCAAACCTTTCAATGGGTCCCTTTTTAATGAAAATTCTTACCTTGAGGTGATGTAGATGGTGGAGGAAATCAAGAGAAGAAAAGCATGTAGCCACATTTTACAGTATTCTGCAACCAATCGTCCTTCATGATCTGCCCTGCTGAAAAGTTGGCAGCCCCCACCTTGGTGCTTGTTGGGTCAAATACCCCGAGCAGAAGTTGCACTTGAGCCTCTTTATCTCTTAACTTGTCCTGTACTGGTTGATTGACCTTTTCTTTTACCGAAGGCCCAGTGAAGGTACAAGTGCATATAATGCTTCTCAAAATGGGGTCTCCCAAATTTACTTTCTTGTTTTTCTAAGCACGTTACCTTGCCCAGTTAGTTGTGCCTAGCCCCAGAAGATGTTCACCTGACTACATAATAAATTGGAGAACAAAAGTAGAACAGTACCTCTTCTGTGGCACATGACCCTAGGAGGTACACTTGCATTATAAACTGATGGTGTCACTCACAAACTTGATTATCTATTTTTGAAAAGATGTGTCTGTGTGTGTGTTCATAGATGGTCTTGGCTGCTATGCGCTGAGTAAGCCTTGGACAGGGATATACAGCGCCAAATCTGGCGACTGTGACTAGGATGTCTGGTTTCAAGTCTTGAATTGCATTCAGTGCATTTGCCCTAGAAAACCTGCAAATGTTTTAATATGGTGTCCCCCAATGATTGGATTACCACCAAATGTCTTGGTCAGTCCTGCATCAGGGAGGTCCGGAGGATCTTCCTAGAGCTCGGGTCTGACTTCAAATCAACGCACACAATCTGGTGTTCACCTCCCTGGCACTTCGGTTCCAGCAGCAGCAGTAGTGGAAATACAGCCAGCTTCGAGAGGATGTGTAGACGGGTTTACTTTGGAGTTGATTGGTCCCACCAACTCAAAGGGAGAAGTCGTCCTTGCAGGGCTTCTCTAGTCGAGGCAAATTCGGAGCTTTAGCACAGCAGCAGGACTTCACCGGGCAAACCAACGGTCCAGGAGTTGCAGCAGGCGTCCCCTCCAAGTTCTTCTTCGGATTCCTTAGTCCAGTAGTTGACTCTGCCTTCCAAGTCAAAAAGCCTCGCCTTTTATGCAGGTTTCTCCCATTGATTCCAGCCTAGCTGTCAATCACACAGCAGAGTGGCTGTCCTTGCTGGACAGCCAGCCGGCCAATCACCTTGGGGTGCATTCCTGTAACCAAGGGGATTAAGGACAGGGAGTTTCAGGCATCTCCTTCACTTCCTGCCCCTGCCAGACATGCTGGAGCCAGAGGCGGGCTTCACTTGTGAATCCCGCCGAAGACGAAACAAAGGGACCAAACCTGGTTTGGCGCGCAGAGTACATTTCAAGAAGGACCTTTCCACCAAGAAATGGTGAAAAAAGAAGACCTGGGCCATTTTGACGAAATGGGCACCCATGGATGCCTTACTGTGGCTGTGAACGCAGCCCGTGGTAAAAAAACACAATAGTAGTAAAAAGTAAACCACTGCCACCAGCCATTAATTGTAGAAAGGGTAACATAAAATGTTACATGAGAAACTAGACAAAGGGGATACTAAGTAACCCCTCCAGCACCCTATGGTAAGATAGTGTGTGCTGGGTCTAGAAATTTACAAAATGTAAGTAAAGTCAATTTCACTTCACTGCTCTTGGAAACAGTAGTTTCACCAAGAGAAGGTTTTTAAACCTTTGGGAAATCTAAGAGACTTCCCTGTGCCACTGCACTGAAGGTGCTGTGTGTCATAATGTAAAGATGATGACTATAAAGTTTGTTAGACTCCAAAGTAAAAAGGAACAGTCTAAATCGCAATAAAAATACATGAGGGAGTGAGAAAAAGGGCTCACTCTCTCCAGGTTAGAAATTAAAAGTCCTGAAGTCCAGCAAAAAAGCTTGGGGTCTCTCGGGTAGAAGGGAATAAACACATTTCTGAGAATTCTCCCTAACACTTTCATGAACCACCATGGCAATGAAAAACGAGAGCAGATTTTCTGGTGGACACAAATTGCTTGTTACAAGAACCACATATGATTCAAAGTGGAGTCCAGTAATCTGCTGGCTTCTTCTTTCCTTTTTTCTGTCAAGACATCACACATTGGGGAATGGCCATCTTTTTTTTCTTTTTTCTTCTCCATATGACAATTGTATTCATTTTCATAACCAAACCCAAACGGAGGTGAAAAGCTTGATCACAATAAATCAAAGTTGTCATGCCAGTTTTACAGTTAGTTGTTCCACCCCCGTCCCCACACCTATTATAAGAGGCAATGCCTCACTTCCACCTCCTCCCTACTCCAAGAATCTAGTCTCTCTCTGCTCACCACCCCCAGATCATATCCGCCTTGTCCCCCTGCACTCCCACCATGTGCACCCTAGTGCAGTCTCTGTATGTCGCACCATGGCCACACAAATATCTACGTCTGCCACCCATTGTCTGTATTGAGGACGTTCCGAACCCCTTCCCCCATTTGCTGGCAATGTTCTGCTTCTCCAATCATTGTGGATATAGAGTTTTTCATATCGAATATTAGTTTTCCCCACAAATCTGCTAAAGTAATTGCTTAGGATCCAGTTGTATCTCCATACCAAGTGTCTGAGATAACTTATGCAGCATGCCTTCCAAATGCAGCGAACCCGTGGACACTCCCATGGGATGTGAATAAAAGTACCCTCTTCCGTGACAAATCTCACAGCATTGGAGGCCATCAATAGGACCCCATCGAACAGCAAGACTCTGGGGTAGTATTCCCCAAGGAAGATTTTGAATTGCACCAGGAGGAATCTAGCAACCTCCCTGGAAAATATCAGGGCCTTCACCCAGTCCTCCGGTTCATTTGGTCCCACATCGGGCCCGAAGATTGGATAGTTTGTGGGTTGCAAAGACTGATATAAGGTAGAGGTAACCTTAGTTGTGTCCCAAGAGAACCTTCATTTCAAGGTGGGAGAATTGCGCCATGTCTGAAAGGCTGGTGAGCTGCGTGTGTAGTGCTTGTGACAGTTGCAAGTAGTAGTATCGCTCCACCTCTGGTATGCCAAACACCTGTTGCAGTTCTGCAAATGGAGTAATCTCTCCCCCCACCCACCAAATCATCAATTGTCTTGATCCCCGCTTCCTCCCACCCCATTTGTACCATCTGTTTATTCACCTCCAGTAGCATGGTGTTCTCCCAGAGAGCTGCCCCTGCTCCCGTCCCCCCCCCGCGCTGCTCCTGCTCCCGTCCCCCCCCGCGCTGCTCCTGCTCCCGTCCCCCCCGCGCTGCTCCTGCCCCCCCCCGCGCTGCTCCTGCTCCCGTCCCCCCGCGCTGCTCCTGCTCCCGTCCCCCCCCGCGCTGCTCCTGCTCCCGTCCCCCCCCCGCGCTGCTCCTGCTCCCGTCCCCCCCCGCGCTGCTCCTGCTCCCGTCCCCCCCCGCGCTGCTCCTGCTCCCGTCCCCCCCCGCGCTGCTCCTGCTCCCGTCCCCCCCCGCGCTGCTCCTGCTCCCGCCCCCCCGCGCTGCTCCTGCTCCCGTCCCCCCGCGCTGCTCCTGCTCCCGTCCCCCCGCGCTGCTCCTGCTCCCGTCCCCCCGCGCTGCTCCTGCTCCCGTCCCCCCGCGCTGCTCCTGCTCCCGTCCCCCCGCGCTGCTCCTGCTCCCGTCCCCCCGTGCTGCTCCTGCTCCCGTCCCCCCGTGCTGCTCCTGCTCCCGTCCCCCCGTGCTGCTCCTGCTCCCGTCCCCCCGCGCTGCTCCTGCTCCCGTCCCCCCGCGCTGCTCCTGCTCCCGTCCCCCCGCGCTGCTCCTGCTCCCGTCCCCCCGCGCTGCTCCTGCTCCCGTCCCCCCCCGCGCTGCTCCTGCTCCCGTCCCCCCCCGCGCTGCTCCTGCTCCCGTCCCCCCCCGCGCTGCTCCTGCTCCCGTCCCCCCCCGCGCTGCTCCTGCTCCCGTCCCCCCCCGCGCTGCTCCTGCTCCCGTCCCCCCCCGCGCTGCTCCTGCTCCCGTCCCCCCCCGCGCTGCTCCTGCTCCTGTCCCCCCCCGCGCTGCTCCTGCTCCCGTCCCCCCGCGCTGCTCCTGCTCCCGTCCCCCCCGCGCTGCTCCTGCTCCCGTCCCCCCCGCGCTGCTCCCGTCCCCCCCGCGCTGCTCCTGCTCCCGTCCCCCCCGCGCTGCTCCTGCTCCCGTCCCCCCCGCGCTGCTCCTGCTCCCGTCCCCCCCGCGCTGCTCCTGCTCCCGTCCCCCCCGCGCTGCTCCTGCTCCCGTCCCCCCCGCGCTGCTCCTGCTCCCGTCCCCCCCGCGCTGCTCCTGCTCCCGTCCCCCCCGCGCTGCTCCTGCTCCCGTCCCCCCCGCGCTGCTCCTGCTCCCGTCCCCCCCGCGCTGCTCCTGCTCCCGTCCCCCCCGCGCTGCTCCTGCTCCCGTCCCCCCCGCGCTGCTCCTGCTCCCGTCCCCCCCGCGCTGCTCCTGCTCCCGTCCCCCCCGCGCTGCTCCGGCTCTCACACACCCCACTTCGCTCCTGCACCCTTCTCCTCTCTCCTGCACCCCTGCTATCCTTACTCTCCCAGCACCCACTCCCTCTCATTCCACCTACTATCTTCACTCCTCTACTCTGACTCCCATTCATCTCACTAACCCCACTCTCACAAACACTCTCTCTCTCTCACTTCTTCCCTCTCACAAACTGCTACCACTCTCTCACTACAAATACCTCACCTGCACTCCGCACCAACTCTGCCAACAACTTCTCAGCACTCTGTTCTGCTGTCAGTCCTCCATCTGGTCTCTCGGTCCACATTCATCCCACCTGACATGAGTCCTAAAACCCACACTCTGCCTTTCACATGCTTCACTTGTATTCGGTGTGCTTTCTGCTTCTAACTTTCCCTCTACCCCCTCCATTGTTTCCCGTGCTCACCTGAATCTGTGGGCCAATCTGTGCCTGCCCCACACCTCAAGGGCTGGGTTACAAAAGTGTCTTCTCAGCTGTTTCTCTCCATGCTGTTCATCTGAAATTTCATTTTTCTTCCACCGCAGTGAGTTGTTTGCTTGTTTGGCATGCTGGAAATTCTCTGGTTGGTGTGAAGGTTCAAAATGCATGTTTGCACCGTTTCCTGTGCCCCCTTGCTACCGTTGGGGTTTTACTTAGTGTCTCGGAGGGGCCTTCTGGGTGTAGCGCTTATGAAATGGAAAAGATAGACCACTGGAAATAATCAATAATGGAAGGCATTGGGTGACAAAGTGGTACCCTAATCACACTAATGGCACCCATGTGATTAGTGTGGGGGTCACCACTCTTGACAAGGTCACCACATGAAATGAATGTATGAGCCTAGTTTCTCTGACCGTATTCTGGTCTGTCTTGTGGTCCTGTGTGGATTTGTATGGGTGTGGAAATAGATATTATTTCATGGGTTCAAGTGCTGTCCATTGTAGTTAGCACAAATCTCTTAATACACTTCTCGCAAAAGCATTAAAGATTACTAGAGGCACAGATCAAACCTGTCCTATTTTCACATTCAAACCTCTTATCTGAGCCCCTAGAGATGTGCAAGAAATTCCACCTTTTTCATATCAGTGTTGAAATATTAAACTGCTGCGTTGTGCAGATGGCCTCACCATCTATACACTGAATTTTGCGATGGTTTACAATTTTGTTTTCCAATAGATCACGGACTAAGGGTAATATCTATCTATAGATTTCTTGCATTGCGCCACATGCACGAAGGCCTCGGGGCGCTCACGAGACAAAAACAAAAATCAAACAGAATAAGAGGGCGGGTCAGTAACATAGGGGAGGAAAAGAAAACCGGATCTAAATCTATCCTCGCTCAAACAGGAGCGTCTTGAGTTGCTTCTTGAAACTGGTTATTGATTATTGAATTGCATACTCTTAAGTTCCAGAGGCAAAGAGTTCCAGATGGTGGGTGCCCAGGCATTAAAGCCTGCACCACCAAACATTTTTAGGGTGTCACAAGGTTGGAAGAGAAGCAAATCAGAATTAGAGCGAAGGGTGCGCCTGATGGGAGCTCTGTTGATTCTAGTGGAAAGATGTACAGGAGCCTGATCTGAGAGACAATTAAAAATCAGGGCAGAGCCCTTAAAGAGAATTCGCTGTGTGACAGGGAGCTAGTGTAGCTTCTTGCAAAAGCCTGAGACCTTGGATATTCGGCGAAGCCCACATACCGCACGGACAGCTCCATTTTGAGAGACCTGTAGCCTCTGGGTATTTGATTTGGAAGTACCCACCAAAAGACTATTACAGTAGTCTAATTTAATTTAGAATTAATTATTGCTGCAGCAATTAGTGCATGATTAACCTCAGACAGTTGAGGGCGAATTTGCCAGCGTCGACTATTAAGAAAGGCACATGAAGATTTAACAGATAAAACCTGTTTCTGAAAGGTAAGGTGGAAATCAAAATAGAAACCCAAAGTTTTAACAGTTTTCGTCACAGTAAAAACCGTACCATTTATTACAAAGGAGTTGTATAGGTTATCAAGGTTTCTCAATTTTAGAGCAATCCATGTTTGTATGGCCAAAAAGACTTAATTAACCCTAGTGGAGTCTGCAGTATAGATACCCGACAGTGTGAACACAATCTGCGTGTGATCTGCATAGTTTGCAAAGTAGACTCCCAGAGAGGCAAGAAGATCGCACAAGGGTCTTGATTAAAGATTAAAAAGCAAAGGTGATAAACAAGATCCCTGGGGGATGCCACAGGTCAGCAGGGTTCTGAGGTATTGAGCATTGCACTTCACTACGTGGGCCGTCCTGGATCCGAGAAAAGACCAAAACCAACTAGCGGCCTGTGTGATACATTTGTCAATTTTAATCAATCTTTCCTCCAGAAGAGCATGATCAACCAAGTCGAAAGCTGAGGAGAGATCCAATAGTAGTAGGGCAGCTTTACCATCGTCAATGATTTCTGTGAAGTTTGATTTTAAAACCAGCAGAGCGGTCTTCATTCCAAAGTTTCGATGAAATCCGGATTGTTTGTTGCCTAAAACAGAGTTATGTTCCACAAAATATTTGGACTGGGTATAAGCTATTTTGTTAATTATCTTTAACAAGAAGGGTACATTCCTTATCGGTCTGTAGTTACCAGCAAGCGTGGGATCCAGATTCTCCTTTTTTATTAAGGGAGTTATCCAGGCCTCCTTAATGTTAGCTGGGATGAAGGCCTCTTATAAAGAACTGTTAACAAATTCAGCGACCCAAGGGGCCAGTTTCTGGCAAAGTCCTTGAATAGTGTAGCTGGGAAAACATCTCCCTTGCAGGAAGTAGGTTTGAGTGCCTGGATGACTTCCAGAACCTCATGTTCCAACACTTGTTTAAGCGAAAAAGAGCAGTGTTGGGCAGGGCGATATCGCATAGCGGTGCAGTCAGCTGGTCTTGGCTGGAACTGTTTAATTTGATCTGAAATGTGGTTTTGATTTTTAGTCATTTTTCTGGTGAAACTTTCAAGAATGCCTTCCCACCAGTTGTCATCTAAGTAATAGAGGAGTGCACTGTGGACCCTTTGAGTTCCTGAAGGACCGAAAAGAGCTCCTTTGGCTTTGTCTATTCTTTAGTTAAGATTCTTCGGTTTGGCTCTAAAAATTTCCTCTTTGAAGTTCCAGACGGTGATTTTATATTTAGTCAAGGATTGGTTGGATGGACACTTTTGCCAAAAGCGTTCAGCCTTATGTTTAAAGCCTCTTAACTGTAACACATCTGGAGTAAACCATTGATTGGAGTCCGTAACTTTATTCTTATTTGTGTGTCTCACGGGGGCTAGTAGGTCAAAGACTTCATTAGTGTCAGCTTTGAAGGTAAGAGTGAAGTCATCCAGCGATAGACTCCCTTCTGTTAACAGCAGGAGGAGTAGTACTCTGGATGAAAAGGAGTGAATGGATACTTTATTACAATTACGTTTTGATGTGCTAAGTTTCATTATTTTTATGGGTTTAGTAGGAGATAATGTAATAGAGATTTCAAAGCGGAGGAAGCAGTGGTCAGTCCGGATCCATTGCTCTACTGATTGTACGTAGGGGAATGGACAAGCTGAGAGAAGCCAATGGTTTGGAGTGATAAGTGAAAGAGCCTCCTGGTCAGCGGGGTCATCTGCCCACAGGTTAAAATCCCCAAGAATGATAAAGGGTGTAGTGTCCTTGGAGGTACCACCAATAAAGGATAGGAGCTGCTCTTCAAATAGCACTGTTTGTTTAGGTGGTCAGTACAACAGTAAAATACTGGGAGATCCAGTAGAATTAGTGTTAATTTTAACAAATAACACTTTGCATGCATCTAAGGAAGGGTGGGTAGAGACATGTAAATGTAACTTTTGTTTGTAGATTATAGCCACCCCTCCTTCTCTAGTGCCAGTTAAATTGTTATAGACACAAAGGTAGCCCATAAGGGTAGCTAACTGTATGGAAGGATGGGATGTGTCGTGCAGCCAGGTTCCAGAGATAAAGAGGAGATAAATGTTATTTGCATACGTAATTCGAAATTTCCACTGCGTGTTTGACTAACGATCGCGTGTTAACTAGATAACATTTCAGTGCCCCATTAATCATGTCCTGAACAGCGGGGGGTCCCGGTGGGGGGGGGGCAAATAAGTTCAGGTAATACTATAACATTATTCTGTACATCCAAAACAGAAAAGGCTTGGCAGGTAGTGGTGTTTTTTGTACCTGGTGAAAAAGGACTACGTGAGTTAGGCAGTGTGTTACTATTCAGGGATGTGGGCGGGTTACTGTCAATTAAGGGTTCCCACACACTGTCGTTCTGATTGGCTCTAAGCGAGCCTTATGATTTTTATGTATTGCTGCAACAAGGTTAAATTGAGTAGACATTGTACAAGCTGTAAGAAGAGGAAAGTAAGAACCTGAACATGAGCAGCAGCGGAGCGCACAACTCGCTCAAACCATCACCAGCCGTCTCAGATGCGCCAGCGCTGACGCGCCTGACGTGTCTTCAAATACATGGGTAGGACTACAGTTCACTTGGGAACTGTAGTTCCTAGCTCAAGCTGCACGCGGGATAAGCGAGGCAGTGAAGGAGAGGATTACCCCAAAAAGGATGCACAGAGCACACGTTCTGTGACCAACGAGGCTCTAATGCCTTAGCACCTGTATTACAACAAAGTTCTTCCTTGGATTGATGCGTCTAGTGCTGGAGTCTCTAAAATACTACTCTTATCTGGGGGTAAAAAGTCCCTTGAATTTTGCTTATAACTTCCACATTCATTTTGATTCTATAAAAGGTATTCAGAAGCTTCTGGGGATCATCTTAAATTTCAGATTCTGTGGAGAATCCACAGAATTCAAATGTTGATCCTGCTTAAGGCGTGCTTGTTGTTGGACTCAACTCACTGCCTGGTTTTTTCAATTTGATTTTTTCATAAAATTGCAGTCATGTTAAGTAATTTATTGAGTTTAGGGCGACCATATCAGTTTGAAAAGCTTACCTGATTCACGTGGCAAGTTGGTTGATGCTGTGAACGTCGGATATTATGCGGTCTTTCTTTGATCCAGTCAATAGCTATTTTCCTTTTTCACCACCCAAAGTTTTTTAAGGAGGTTAGGCTTTAAACATTGGAGTCATTAAGCCATGTACAGTATGCAAAAAATTAAGCACTTAATATTCATTATACTTTTTTTTGTTATTATGTAATGATCCTCTCTTCAACCCAATTCTAAGATGCAATATCTAAACCAAAAAATGAAAGATATAGGTATTGGGAAAAATCAGGAGTACAAATGTGAAGTTTTGAGCGATTAGCCAGGCATAAAAAGTCACTCACCCCCTCGGCTTTCCACAGCCATAAAGCAAACCATGCCTTACTCTCGGAGTAAATTCTCACTAACCAATGGACAGTGGAAAGCACACATTTTGAAGTCTGCTAAAACACTGCTACATCTAGTCTTGGGAGGATAGCTCAGCAGCAATGTACTTGCCTTGGAAGCAAGACGTCACGGAGCAACAGAGATTCAATCCCCGGGTTCCACGCTTAGAAACCTCTGGGTATTAAGCGCGTTATAAATAACCTATCATATCATCCAGTAAATCTAAATAACACAGAGCTGCATTACCATTTTCTGCTTATAATACACACCAAAAGAGGTTCCTGGGATGGAGATCATGCGCCCTAAGTGTGGTAAACTAGTAGCAGTGAATATATATATATATATATATATATGTATAGATGTTCCCTACATGTTCGGTTTTTATACCATTCTGGGGTTGTATGTGTGCTACTTCAATCTTCTGCTGAGCAGCTAATTGAGTCAAGCCTGTTTTAATTATTTTGATAGTTAAGGCGCTCTTCTCTCGTGGGTGGGGAGATGAGATGTATTTATTTATGTTATGATGGTAGCTGGTATTTTGATTTATAGAGTCCGGTTTTCCAAAAATGCAAATTCAAATAGTTATTGGATTAGCAAACACCTAAAGATTAAGATAATCTCTTAAAGGTGGGTAAAATGTCCATTTTGTTAGTGAACCTAATAGTTTACAAACTGCAACGAGTTGGAAAAGTCTTCTTTGTTTTGTGTGTATATATTTCAGATGAGTTCAGAAGACAGTGGTTTTTGAATATTAGTTTGTGCAGATATTTACCTCCCACCCTATTTCACTTTTTATTTTTATAGTGACAAGTGATATGCATCTTTCATGTTGCTACATAGTAAGCTTTGTGCTTGTAGATGGCCTGCGCTGCAATATCCATGTGAGGTGGAAAATAAAGAAAAAGGCTGCAGCCCACCTGGGTATCTTTGCACATCTTCTTTATTCTGTGTTGCAAACCGCTCAGATTTCTCTCCACAGTTGAACATTGCATTTCATTGGCCTTCCGACTCAGGCAAGCATTAACTTCAGACTTTTTTTATTTGAGCAATTGCCATCATTTTTTTATTTTAATGTGGCACATTTAGGTACAAGTCTGAGACCAGTAAGCTGAGTTCTTTGTAAGTTTTAAGTTAAATTCCCTCTCGCTGCTGCAAAATCTTAAGTCAAGTCAACAGCAATTTTTAAATTTTGAGGGGTTTGGGGAGGGATGGCCTGTCCACAATCAGTGAGGATTCCTTTTCCAGGAGTTGTGAACTCCACCCAGAATTGAGGCATTTGAAAGAAGCCTTTGAGGAGTTCAACTTTTAACCAACTGTCACTGGTTCGTTCAAGGGTGCATCTCTGGCTGCTTTCACTCTTCATTTCCTTATAAGGGATATGAAACTTATAAATGCTTTTTTTGTTGCTTTTACTCATTAGGACTTTAATAAAGGAAGGCACACGATTTTCCCAGACATGGGTTACCCCCTTGACCACACTCCATGCTTCAAGGGCTATGCCTCTTTTTGTGACACTTTGGAGACCCCACCTTTTCCATCACATATCTACCCTCTGTCATTGATTTAACATTGAATTATTATTTCTTACTCACGACAGTGGCTACTACTATGATATGAAAATGGGGATATCTTTGGTATAGTTGGAATCCAAGGCATTACTGAGCAGTACTGTTAAAACCATTTCAAATTCCTGGTTTTAATTGTGCATTGTTTTGGTTTTAGCCAGTGCAGTGTATTCAAAGGCGCCATACTCGTGTTACCGGTGCTTATGCAGAAACACTGGATAACCTCTAGCAATGGTAAGTTTTTCCTACACGCAATCGGCACATTATCTGTTGGATGTGTGTTGCACCTACTGCAAAGCATTTTGAAAGTCAGAATTGCTCTTGGCTATATATAATGCTGTTGAATATAAAGGCAGTACTGAATAATGCATTGCATGGTAGATGCAAGAACGTGCAACGCTTCCCCTTTTTTTCTAAAGGGGAACTCCATCCCCTTGACCAGGTCAGGTTTTTTATTAAATTGCTTAAGCTCCCATAGGCAGACCATAATTTCCAAAGTGCTTGGAGTAGGACTGCACTATCCATGATTCTGAATTTGTGTGGCTCGTAACCCAATTTGTGGGGGCTGGTGTAAGAGCAGCAATGTAAATTTCAAAGTGTTGTCTGATGCGATGCTTTCAAGGATTCATTTTCAGAGTATGTTTTGCAGCTGTGAGACTCTTTTATAACAAGTATTGATGAAGCCCATAGTTCTGGATTTGATGAATCGTAGATGTTTATAATAGTTTTTCTTGAAGGGGCACTTTATTTCCAAGTAGGGCATTGATTAGTAGGCAGTTGTGTGAAAGGCTGATGTATGCACTTGTTTGATTTGCATTATGTGTTGTGATTGACATCACCTCCCAGCATTAGCTTGACGCCAGCCTGGAGACATCCGGGCTAGACCATTATACAGGATGAAATGACCGTTTGTGAGGTAAACTGTACAAGCTTGTGCATAGATATACAGTTTTGCAAAGTAGCACCAAGGATGAAACCTTCCCAAAAGTGAATCTAGAGGAAAGGGGGAGAGAGGTAGATCTGCCAGTAAAATGACCACAGTATGGGTATGTGAAGTGCCATTTATAGCCGTTAGTCATACCACAAGGATAATGGGCATCATTACACATTTGGTGGCAGTTTAGCGATCATTCAGCCAAACTACCACCAAAACCCTGTGTGGTTACCACGGGATTACAAGTAGTGGTAATTCCTAATTTTTGGAGTCTATAGGACTCCATGGGGAATTCTGGGACATTTACCACTGGGGTATTACTGTGTGGTAAATCCAACATTTTTTGGTGGTAAACACTTTACCTCAGAAAGTCTGTGAATTTACAGCACGGTAACGCAAAAAGTGATCAATGCCTATTCCCCTTTCCAGACTCCCTCCCACCCATCCTCCAGGCAATCACTATACCTCTGTATTCCTTCACCATCAGAGCAGTAGCCACATATATTTTTACATATTTGCCTACCTCTTCCTCATTCCAGATGATCAATAACACCATTTTGGAATTTGTTTTCCTACGGAAGTGGACACTGTGGTGATATGTGCAAATACCCTTTTGCAATAGTCCTGAATGTTAGGGCTGCTCCCTAATATATGGAAGAATGATCCTATCCCACCTGTGTATCGGAGATATGATAGATCAGGGGCACAGCTGATCTTATGTAGAACCTTCCTAGAGTAATAAACTACACAATATTTCGAATTTGATAAGCCAAAATCTACTAATGAGCCCCTGTAATATTTGTGGACATTGGGAAGTCTTAATTCCCCTTCCCATACTGATTGGTATAAGATCTTCAGTGCCACCCTTGACGTCCCCTCTGCCCAAACCCTTTCTCATCAGCATCTCTATTTGATCAAAAACTGACTACACCTTCACTTGAGTATGTTGCAGGACATGTAGGAGTTTGGGCAAAGAGAACATATTAAAGAGTTTGGCATGAACCAACATTGAAAGTGTCGACCAATGAGCAGCGTCCTTAAGTTTGTTCATAATCTGATGTAGGTTGCTCACCAAGAGTCCTCTTTCACACTTAACTGATTCCCTAAGTATTTAATAAAAACTTTTTACACTCTTAGTGGAGCATTGAACCAGTACTCCTTCTTTACCAACTCTATGTAGCAGTATTGATTACTCACCGTTAATTTTAAGCCCACTAAATTTACCAAACTATCATGTCAGTTACCCTATGTCCAGAGGTCTTTCGATCACCCAGAAATATTATCAGGTCATCTGCATTATAATGACATGAGATCTTCCCAGCCACCAAAATCCCTTTAGGCTAGTGTCTCCTCTGATTCACACAGCCTTTTTTCACTATCGTCCACAAAGTCCAATTTTATGCAGTTGAAAGTATTCTTCCGTTTCAGTTTCCATCATTTCCAATATTTCTGGATTTCCTAGATGGTATGCATTAAGACTCGATCTGGCACATTTTTCTTTTCCCGTGCAGCATACCTAGAAGTGGGTAGTGATCACATATACCAAGAGGCAGGTACTTGACCTCTTTCACCCTGTGAACACTGTGCAAGGAATAAGAAGATGGTCTAGTCTTGACAATGTTGCATGGGCTCCTGAATGAAATGAAAAGCCCATCGCTCCCTAATGCAGTTCCTGCCACATGTCTCTTGACTTGCACAAAGGATAGCAGTTTAGTTGGCTTGGGATTCTCAGTGCCTGCTTGGCTTGATCTATCCAACTTTGGATCCAGTCTCCCCCCCTCACTATCATGAGGGCTGCACTATACTTTAGTGGTAAAGCTTGTATTTCTTGCTGAAATTCTAGCCTTAAAGGTGGGGTTGCATATACATTGATAATCGTGACTCTTTCCCTCCATCGTTCCCCCCTCCTTTAACTGAATGAACTGCCCCCTAATGTATGGTACACGTTCCAAAGTTGTAATGGTTGTGTGTTTCGGACCAGTATTGCCTTTCCACGTGAACCCCTAAAATAAATCCTGCCTCCTCTGCTACAGTATACTACCCACTCCTTAAAGCTTTACAGCAGTTCCTTGCTAAATAAGATTCCTAAAGCAGTGCAATATAAGGGCAGTGCTGGGCTAAGAATCCATTGAGGCGACGTGCCTCTGTTAATTCTGTCGCACAACCTGTTCGCTTTCCATGATAAACATGAGCATATTGATTTTCCCTGGATTGTTGTGACCCTGGGTCATACCTTTCAATGTAACATTTGTCGGTTAGGGCCTAAACAAAACAATTATGTCAAAGAATATTCACCTTTCACTCTTCCCCCTTACTACTGTCCGCCAACCAGAAGCATCTAAACCAATCTAACAAGTAGGCAACTTGTACCTACAGATATAAAAAAAAGCAACTCGGTAGGCGGTACTGAGTAGACAATTCTGCTCCGACTGCAAAACCAATCTCTGGGACAATGACAGCAGAATTTCATCTTGGGCCTCTGTTGGAGTGTGCAAGCAATATAACAGTTCCTGGTTGTTAGGAAAGATTTTCTTTTTTGCACCTTTCCCTCCATAGATTTCTATGGGACACCCTTTCTCTTTGCTTGTTTTGAACCCTGTTCTGACATTTTGGATGTCAGCAAAGCCTTCTGCTTTAATTGTTAATACATTTAAAATCAAAGATACATAATACAAAGCAAATATGATTCTTTGCAATAATTGTCCACTGTACACAGATACTGTATTGGGTTATTTTAGTAACTAATTAAAAAAAACCATGTCAAATATAATTTAACAAACTGTGTAATATCACAATCTCAAATAATTTAATTTACCAATTTTGCCTAGTAAAGGTGAGTGCTTGGCTTCGTGCATACATGCCAGCAAAAAGATCAACAATACCATCAACAGAAACCGATTGTAGCACTCTTCTGTCTATTGAAAGCAGAGCAAGATCCTGTAATCTAGATTGCCCCATTGTACATCTGAGCCAATTGTCAAGTCTTTGTAAAGCACTAAAAGATCGACCATTAATCTCTGAGGTTACAAGAAAAGACTAATTTATGCACAAACCATTTGACACTAGCAGTGTTTAGGCCTGAAGACGGATTAATATCCGAAATTATTTGGCTTTAGGACACTGTTTGAATTTGCACTGCCTTCTATGAAGCAATACATTGGGGGTCATTACGAGGTGGGAGGTAAAAAACAGTTTTTACCGGCATGGAGCAAATTCCGTGTAGGAAAGGGGCTGCTAACAGTAGGCTATTATGAATACGCGGGCACGAGCGTAGCGGCATGCCGGTATAGACAGTACCGCTGTGCCGCAAAAGTCCCAAAAATGCCCCTTAGCGGCATCATGGAAAGCGCAGACCGCACTACCGCCGCCGTCCACCCCTAAATAACGTGACCGGCATCAATGAATGCAGCATTAGCGGGCACCACTATTAGCGGCCACCGCTATTAGCGGTGCCCGCTAATAAGCGGAACCAGAAGTAGCGTCATCGCGCCGGACCAGGAAAGGGCACAGCGGCCATCTTGAAAAACACAATCCATTGCCATCCTCACTACACAGGACCTGGCGCCTCATTGTGAGAGCAGAAATACAACATCACCACCAGCATCATGCCAAAGCCAGTTAAAAAAGGCGCCGCCCGGCAGCTTAAAGAGTGCTTCACGGAGGACGAGCTAACCATGCTCGCTGAGACACTGGCAGAAAATGCTGAGGTTGTCTTTGCCAGCAACCTCAAGAGAGAAGCTCAGATCCATAAAAGAGATCTGGCAATTTGTTGCCAAAAAGTGAGAGCAGGGCCTGCCTACTGGTGGTGGCCCTAGCTCCCCTATCAAACTAAGCCGGTGGGAGGAAATCTGCGCCAGCACTATTGGCATTGAGGCGATTGAAGGTGTTGGGGAGATGGAACGTGACGCCACATCATCGGCAGATGGAGGTGAGTGCCCTAAGAAAACACTGTAATGTATTGTATGATTATAGTCCACCAATTTCACCGTGCCGTGAGACAATACATGGGCCAATACAGACACATGGACACATCCCTGCCTAGATGCCGTCCTCGGCACTGACACATCCAGATGCATGCAGCATGCCAATGCCATACCTGACACACACCCCACAAACATGGAAACAGCATTAGTCACACTGCACGCAGCCCACAACATAAATGCATGTCACACAGCATACACCATCTCAAACATGTGTGACCCTGACGGATGCCTGCATGCTCCACCCATATAGCAAGAAACCTGATTGTGAAAACTCCAATACCTATTCCCCTCTAATGTGTAGAACAGCAATAATACCAATGTATGAATGATGCTTGTAGAACCATCACTGATGCCGTCAACTCGGTCCCCCAAAGGCTCAGATCCTGACAGCGAGGCCCTGGGCTCAGCGGCACAGGCAACAACTCCCCGGGAAGAGAGCCAGGGGCAGGGAGGAAGGCAATAGGCCTTCAACATCAAAAGGTCCCGGCAAGCCACGTCTGGCACAGAAGGGAAGGCACCAGAGGATGCGGCTCAGGGCCACTACTACAGCTACAGTCCCCACAACATCTGTGTCGCCTGCACAGGAGACAGTGGACGATGGGGCCCTCTCAGCTGCGAATAGCTCTGTTGGGGAGGCAACAACCACGGCACCCCAGACGGACGAGGAAGCGCAGAGCCAAGGCCAGGTGTCCCTGTGGAGGATGACACATCAGACATACCTGCCACACCCAGTCCCCCACCATCACCCAGTTCACACCCTTGTACTCCACCTATGACAGCACACGGGAGCAGACTAGATGGGAGCCAGGTCAAGGGAGCATGAGCCCCACAGAGGACACACACGAATTTGCTAATTTGACACATGCAGCATCCACCTCCACTGGTGTCTGGGATGGGGTGCAGCAAATCGAACATAAGGTGCAGCGCCAGGAGGAGCTGACAGCCCTAGTCAGGCAGTTTGTTTCTGAAGGTGCCCAGGCAAGGCAGGAGGGGGCGGGACAACACTGCGTCCCTGAGACATGCAATTGAGGCCAGTACCACACGTATCTGCGAGGAGGTGTCTGCTCTGAGGCAGGTCATTTGCCGCATAGCGGATGCCATGGAGGCAGAGCGTCCTGCACCGCGACAGGAATAAGCGGGCACGGCATCATCATGTAGCTCAACTCAGACAAGCCCCCTTCGCACGTCTGCACGCACCTTGCGGCGATCGGACATGCCGCAACCAGGTGCGGGAAGTGGACAGAAGTAGATGGGGCAGCCTGATCAAGGCAATTGACACAGTAACAGCCAGCATTTGCTTGGACACCATGTGTGGGGTAGTTGTGGAGGGAGCGGGAAGGGGGAGATGGTGTGTGGGGTAGTTGTAGGGGGAGGGAGGAGAGGTTGTGGGGGGAGTTGGAGGGGGGAGAGGGTGTGTTTGAGGTGGAGGGTATGAGCACTTGTACTATTTAACAGTTTAATACAACCGTTGTGTAGCAGAAAAAATACTTGAGTGGACATTCCTCATTGCATATGTCATTTATTGGTCTACAGTGCCTAGTGTACATGTACTCACACACCCAGTGCCCTCTGTCCCACTTTCATGGCACCCTCTGCACCCATGTGTATCAGAAATATTGTGCAATCACCGAGTTAGTTTTGTTTTATTCGTATTTATATAGTGCACAACAGCCCAAGGACATTGTGGCACTTGTTACAGTACAAAGTTTAGTTACTTAGTTAAATGGTCATGAGCAATATATATCCAGGTTGCAATATAGTTACATAGTCATTAGCAGTATATATACAGGTTACAATATAGTTATATTTCAAAAAAAGGTAGCAGGCACTCCTCTCCAGAAAGAACATGGTATGATAACCTGTTCTGAGATGAGTTTGCAGCACACGCTTTTTGCTCACTGTACCTTTCACAGATGGTAAATATCCATTTGCATATCAGTCTTTGTGCCGCCCACATGGGCAGTCCAGCACCGAAATGCTATGGCAATTCCTCTCTGCACAAGAGTACCACCAGCAACCCCATACACGTGTTTCAGCCTTGTTGGGCCTCATCAGTGAGGTGAAGCTGTGCCTCAGTACAGTGAGCAGGGAGTCCACGTCTGGTTGCCCCCAGTAACTCAGGCCCAACAAGGCTGAAACACGTCTATGGGGTTGCTTTGGTACTCTTGTTCAGAGAGGAATTGCCATAGCATTTTGGTGCTGGACTGCCCATGTGGGCGGGACAAAGACTGATATGCAAATGGATATTTCCCATCTGTGAAAGGTACAGTGAGCAAAAAGCGTGTGTTGCAAACTCTCATCTGCCGATGGACGCGGATCTTCTCTCCAGAGAAGGAGGCGCCATTCTTCATCACGAACCAGGGTTGCTGAACTTGCAGGCCTGGCTCCTGCAGCACTAGAGTTTGGAGGATACGACATCCCGGCCGACTGCAGAGAGGTTCTTGCAAAGGCCAGGGCATCCTCAACTCTCAACGGACATAAATGGAAGAGGTTCTCTGTCTGGTGCCGTGCACAGAAGATTAACCCTCTGTGGATTACGGCCCCTCAAGTATTGCCGTACCTACTGTCCTTGGCCAAGGCTGGCCTATCTCACGCTTCCATCTAGGTGCATCTGGCTGCCGTCTCACGTTGCACCAGAACTACGGGACGGGCGTCCTTGTGGTCTCATCGACCGGTGAAGGAATTTATGAAAGGACTGTTCCGATCGTTCCCGCCGGTGAAGGCCCCTGCCCCGCCGTGGGAGCTCAACGTGGTGCTGACTAGGCTCATGGGGGGGCCCCATTCGAGCCTATGCATTCAGTGCCGTTGAAGTTTCTGTCATGGAAGACAGCATTCCTCGTGGCCATCACCTCTGCACGACGAGTGGGAAAGATCCAGGCCCTATCTTGCAAGGCTCCATACTTGACTTTTCATGACACGAGGGTGGTGGTGAGTGCGCACCCCTCCTTCATGCCCAAGGTGCCGTCGGACTTCCACCTCAACGAGCCCTTGGTGTTGCCAGTTTTCTTCCCGTCGCCTTCGTCGCCGGCTGAGAGGACTCTGCACTCGCTAGATGTAGCTAGAGCGCTGAAGTTCTATGTGGACCGCACAAAGAGTTTTCGGAAGACATCACAGCTGTTTGTGAACTTTGGACCTGTGAATCAAGGGAAGGCTCTCTCGAAGGCTTCCATTTCCAGATGGCTCTCCAGCTGCATCATGCACTGTCACCGGTTGGCAAACCGACCGTTGCCAGGCCGTCCGAGAGCCCATTCGACCAGAGCGATCGCTGCTACTACGGCGTTCCTGTCTGGTGTGCCCCTGCTCGACATCTGCAGGGCTGCTACGTGGAGGTCGACGCACACCTTCACGAGATTCTACTGCGTCGACCGGGATTCCAGGGAGGAGTCCAGAGTCGGCCAGGCAGTGCTGCGCAACATGTTCGCCTAAGGTGAGCCTGGTGAGGAGGTAAGAGTTGCTTAATGTTGAGTTGTTGTATTGCTTGATATTGAGCCTTTTGCCACCTCCCGTGGTTGTGCATGTGTATACTGCTATGTATTCTTATATTCATGAGCATGTGAATCCATGCCAGACCCCATGCTGGAGAAGGAACAAGTTACTTACCTGTAACTGTTGTTCTCCAGCATGGGTCTGGCATGGATTCACATGCGAACCCTCCCGCCTACCCCTCTGCGGCTCTTCACTTGGTCATACTGCCATTTTACGTGATACCATATCTGAGGATGGCTGCCAGAGGCGGGGTTTAGGGAGAGGGCAGTCATTGGCTGGGGGCAGTATGACCCAGAGACCAGTGATTGGTTACTACTAAGAAAGACAAATCAGAAACGAAACTGATACTGATTTTTTTCTATACCGAGGATTCCCGGCCTGACGACGGGGAATATTCATGAGCATGTGAATCCATCCCAGACCCATGCTGGAGAACACCAGTTACAGGTAAGTAACTTGTTCCTTGTGTTATATTACAATATACATGGCAGAAGTGGAGGAGGCAGTCCTCCACTTGCTAGTTGAGGAGAGTGGCCTTGGGGTTGTTGCGGAAGACAGAGATGGAAGTTTCTGCTCTAAGGGTGGCAGGGAGTGAGTTCCAGATTTTCGGTGCAATATAGTAGAAGCCTAGACCTCCCGCTGTGGCTCTTTATGCGTGGTATGTGTAGCTGGTTGGTGTACTGAGGTCTGTTGGGGCGAGTGGATGTGGTCCTTGATATTGCTTCAGATAGGTATGCTGGAGCGGTTTTGTTGATGCATCTGTGAGTGATGGTGAGGATTTTCAGAGTAATACGGTCTTTGACCTGGAGCCACCGTGCTTCAGGTCTGGCGTGGGATGAATGGTCTCTTCTAGGGATGCTCATGGCGGCTCTGAGGGCATTGTTTTGTGTGGTTTGTAGTCTGTGAATGTTTTTAGCGCAGGTGCCAGCTAGGAGGGCGTTGCAATAATCAGTTTGGCTCCTATAGTTGCTCTAGCTATGGCCAAGTGGTTGGTGGTGGATAAGTAAGGTTTAATGGCATTGATGAGTTTGGTGCTGAACGCTGATGCAGCGGCTATGGCGCTGACTTGTTTGTTCATCGATAGATTTGCATCAATCTAGTCTTGACAGAGGTTGATACGGAGATGGTTGAGTTGTCTATGTTGAAGTTGTTGTATTGGGGGCTTAGTTTCGATAATGTTTTTGTCTGGGCCAGGATGAGAATTTCAGTCTTCTCCCCGTTAAGACAGAGGCCATTGATTGCCATCCAAGCTTGGATAGTGGCATAGATATTGTGAAGGGCTGTGGTTCTTGGTGATAGAGTCCAGATAGGGGTAAAAGTACTTGTCGTCTGCATAGTTTGTATATGCAACACCCATGGAGTGAAGTAGGTCGAAGAGGGGCTTTGTGAAGAGGTTCTAGAGGGTGGGAGCTGTACAAGATCCTTGGCAGACACCGCCGTTTATAGTGGTAGGATCTGCGTTAGCTGTGTCGGAGTAAACCTTCCTGGCTCTTCCTTCAAGGAAGCAAGTGATCCAGGATGCTGCTTGATTAGAGAAATGGGCTGCATGGGTGAGGTGGGTGGTGAGTGTTTGGTGATCTACCAGGTCAAAAGCAGCTGATAGATCGAGAAAGAGGAGCAAGGCAGGTTTGCCTTTGTCCATGATCTGTGAGATTTGATTTTTTTTAGCTCTAATAAGGCGGATTCGGTTCCATGCCTGACACGGAAGCCAGATTGTCTTTTACCTAGTATGGAGTTAGCTTCTATGTATGATTGGCTCTGGATGTGAGCTGCTTTGTTCAGGATTTTTAGGAGGAACGAGACTGTCGTTATCGGTCTGTAGTTGTTGGGTTGCGCTGGGTCAAGTGTGGCCTTTTTTTTTTTTTTAGAAGTGGCCGCACCCAGGCTTCCTTGAGATTGTTTGGGACAGTTCCTGTTTGGAAAGATGTGTTAATGAAGGGGTGCTAGGTCATTGGCGCATTCCTTGATGATTTTGGGAGGGCAGATGTCTGCTGTGCAGAGGGATGGTTTGAGGTTTTTGATGAGATTAAGGACCTCGGGTTCAGTGACGTCTCTGAAGGAGAATTGAGCGCGATTGAGATTACTACGCTTGTCTTGTGTAGGGCGGTTGGTTTTTTGGTTTGGGAGGGCTTTGCAGTGGTTTTGGATTTTGTTCTGGAGGAGTTTTATTTTGTTGAGCATGGCGGACTGAATGCTGGCACACCAGGCTTTGTCTTTAGTTATCTCGTCAGCGGTAGCCGGAGGAGTGACTAATTCATTAAATATTGCGAATAGTTCTTTAGCTTGGCCTTTGAGATCCTATCATTGAAGGAGTTGGATTTTGCTGCTAAAATGACTTTTTTATATTGGAGGGCTATTTGTTTGAAGAGGCTCTTATTTAGATCACTCGGATCTGTTTGCCAGTTTTTAAGCGACTGATGCTTTTGTGCTCGGAGGGTTTGGAGTTCTTCCGAGAACCAAGAGTTGCAGTGAAATTATTTTTTTTTCCTTCTTGTTTTCAAGTGGAGCTATAGAGTTTATGGCATTGGTCATTGAATATAGCTGATAGTATATTTGGGTCCTGAGAGAAAGGTGGTGTTAGGCAGGGGTTTTTAAGGTGGGGACGCAAGTTGTCTGCATTGAGTTTTTTAGAACTTCTTATTGTGGCAGGTGGTGCGTGGGTGAGAGTCTTAGGTTTAGGGTTGGTGGGGATGAGGAATTCGATGCATGTGTGGTCCGTCCATGGAAGGGCGGTGTTTGGGGTAATGTTGGATGCACAGTTGTGATCCATGACCCAGTCAAGGGTGCGGACTTTGGAGTGAGTGGGGGTGAGGACTCCTTGGGAGAAACCGAAGTCTGCGAGTTCTTTAGCTAGGGTTGCAGCGGATTTATCCTTAGGATCATTGTATCCTAAATTTAAGTCTCCCAATAGAAGGATTTTGGAGGACTTTTTAATGTTGTTGCTGAGTCGATGGGAGAGGTGCTCTTGGAAGTCAGCTGGGAGTTGAGAGGGCTGTATAGGATGTGGATGTTGATTAGATTATTGGGGGAGAGCGTAAGCTTGGCTGATAGGATATCAGCATTACCACCCCATGTACTATGGTCTGCTAATCTAATGGATAGTGAGTCTTTGTGGATAAGGGCGACACCCCTCCAATCCTATCACATCTATCTTGCCTAATGATGGTTTAGCCTGTTAGTAGTTCTAGTGCGATGGCTGACGGAAGGCATCATTGAGCCAGGATTTGGTGATGCATAATAATTCCAGATTAAGTGTGGATAGTAGATCATTTATCTCAAGGGCATGTGCAGGTAGGGAGCGTACGTTCAGTAGTACACATTTAAGAGGTGGGTGTTGTGTGCCTTTGATGTTTTTGTTTTTACTAGTATGGGGTGAAGTTTGCTTGTTGTGGTGTGTAGTAGTAAGGGGCTTAGTGCGACGTAGTGTATAGGCAGGTTGAGGTGGTGGGGGAGAGGGGCAGTGCCTATGCTCATCTTAGCGTGGTGCAGTGTGGGTGCCTAATCTGGTGTTTCTAGTCGTGATGGGTGTGGGTGAGCAGAGTAAATACCTAGGAAGTGATTGATTTCTGAGATTGCTGAGTCTGGTGGCTAGGCTAGGTGGCCGACACTGTGTGATGATGTAGTCTGGTGCTGCGGCATGTGAATTTAGTGCCGGGCGCTGAGTGAGGTGTGCTGGGAATATGTGGGGAGGCGTAGAGGCCATTATAGTGAGGGCTATAAGGATGGCTGTTAGGCTGGCTGAGCGGAATGTGGCAGGGAGAGTGCGGGAGAGTGAAACTATGCTATGATTGGGATGTGCACTCTTGGGCATCATGATAGTGGAGAGAGGCTGTGTGTGTGTGTGTGTGTGTGTGTGTGTGTGCGCAGCTGGTATGTGACAGAAATGACAGGGGGATCGTGCGACTAGTGCTAGAGTGGCGCACAGCACGTCCCTCCTGTGCATCGGCAGCGCGATAATGTGCGCCCACATCTTCTTCATCACCTGGTGGTTGCAGTTCATTGTAATTCAGGGGGCAGGGGCATGTTCCGTCGGATACACATGTTGTGCAGCATGACACATGCCATGATGATCTTGGCCACCTTCTCATGGCTGTAGAGGAGTGCCCTTACTGGCTCAGGCAGCGAAAACATGCCTTCAACAGGCCAAAGGCCTGCTCACTGACCACACAGGTACGGGTATGGGAACGATTGTAGTCTTCCTTGTGCCTGTTCTGCGGGTTTCGGACAGGGGTGAGAAGCCACGGCTTCAAGGGATAGCCACTATCACCTGCACGGGAGCAAAATAAGGTATGCTAGTCGATTCATGATGGACAGCTGTACTTATCACACATGCCTGCAGATATTTGTTGGTCACATGCACATGTCCCTGGTTGTATGCACACATTTTTTCCTTGCCTCAATGTGTGCTGTCCCATGGTCTTATGGTGTGGATTGCATCTTCAAGATGATAGTGTACACTGCCTTGATGTTGCTCATGCATTGTGGATGCATTCCGCTGTGTTTGTGATATGTATGTGATGTGTAGTGTTCTGTATGATTTTCTTACTGGCAGCGTTGGCAGTAGTCTCTGCATCATTTTGCATTCAGCGCAGATTATTACCATTGTGACATGCTGCAGTACTGTGGTGGTGATCCTGTGACAAGCAGTGGATTCCCTTGGTGGTTTTGTTTGTGCACTCTGATGGATGCTTGTCCTGTATGGTGATTTGCTGCAGACATTTACATTGTGAATACTCGCAGCATGTTGCTGGATTGTGTTAAGGAGGGTGAGGTCCGATGATGGGTGGTGCACGTGTTGTGGGATGTGGGGTGGTTTAAAGTTTGCCATGTTCTGATAGGTGTGCAGCTTACTTCATTGCTATGGGACTTGGTCATGTTCGGTTTGGGATGCTTTGGGGCACAGTGTTCTGGGATGTGGACATTGTGCTGTCACCACAACAATGACACCATGGTGGTGTGTGCATCTCCCCCCATTTCACTGCGATGTGCCTGTCATGCATCTTGCCAGACACGTCTCCACGCTACATGTCGCTCCATGAAGCGTGGAGTTCTGCAGGACCATTGAGTCATGAGTTGATCCGGGAAATCCGGCACAACGATGTGTGATGATCTTGCTGGAGTCACATACCATCCGTACATTGAGTGATATAGCTTACGGTTGCGGTACACCACCTCCGTTGCATGCAGGACCACCAATTCCACATGGGTGCAGTCAAGTGCACCAATACAATTTGGCATGCTGGCCAGTGCATGGAAGCCAACTTTAGTGTCAAAGATCTCCTGGGCAGTCCGTGGTAGGGATATGTAGTCCCTTGTGTGTTTCAGGAGGGCATCCAGCACTCGGTTCAGCATGTGAGAAAATAAGGGTTGTGATATGCCATGCATGTGCCCCACTGTGTGCTGGTAGGTGCCTGTGGCCAGGAAGTGGAGCACAGACACTACCTTCAGTAGAGGTGGGATGGCGGTGTGTATTTCAATCAGGCTTACAATGTCGTAGTGTATCATGTCCACAATGGTGGTGATGGTGTCCAGATGGTACTGGGTGTGGATCTGCTCAGGGGTTAGGTTGAATGGACTGGCTCTGATGCGAGGGATTGGGGGCTGCCTGCGTGGTACCACTGGCTGCACTGGTGGGGCTTGCTGGGCTTGTCTCACCCGCCTTCTCCTCCTGCGTCTCCTCTGTGGTGCCTGTTGTTGTTGCTGGTGTAGCAATGCAAGCGTGTCCTCCAGCCCCAGTATTGCTACTACAAGTGGAATCATTTTGGTGTGGTGAGGGGTGTGGTGTGTGGGTGTGCTCCTTTCGTGCTGGGCCAGACTCCATTGCCACCACCTGTGCTGATTGTGTGCACCTGTGGCAGTTGGGAACACTGCACATTGCTGTTTGCAGGTGGTTCGCGATGCCGGTATTGCCGGCATCCTAGTACGCCTCATTACCGCCTTCACGATGCCGGTATTTGCATGTCCGCCTGACTTGTGATGTCCTCCTGTTAGCGCCATCTCGTGATTTCCGGGCCCAAGGGCTGCGTGCCTGTGCGCATGCCGGCACGGGGGAGCACGCTATCAGCGGTGGCGCTAATACCGGCTTGTTGAGTCGGAATAGCCCAGAGCGGTATGCGGTGCCGGTAATTCCTTACCAGCATCGTTTTTCCATTACCTCCAACCTTGTAATGACCCTCATTGAGTCATAAGAGTAATATCTGAGAGACATAACTGAACATATTTCGAAATGATTGAAATATGGATATACATTTTGTTTCAACCTGTAATCAGGGCATATAGAGTGCACATGGCTGGTTCAAGGGCAACTTTGAACCGTAAGTGTATATTTAATCTCCCTCTCCCTCTCCCTCTCCCTCCCTCTCTCCCCCCCTCTCCCCCTCTCCCCCTCTCTCCCTCTGTAGTTGTGTGTATGCCAGGCACTGGGGGGGGGGGATCCAGTGGGCGGGCATGGTATTGTTTACTGGACATACATCATAGATGTCCAGTAAAGCAATACCATGCCTGTCCCCTGGGCCCCACAACACCAAACACACGCACACAATCAAAGTGATAAATGTTTGTATGGAAGGCGCTGGGGGCCCAGAGGGGCAGGTATGTTTTTTTGGGGTTTTTTTTACTAGACCTCGATCATAGATGTCCAATAAAATAAATACCATCCCTGGACCCCAAGGGCACCTCCGAAGGAGAGCTTATTTTGGCCGGTGGGGAGGGATATTGTGCAACAAAGGCACTTTTAAAATGGCTTTGCTGTACAAACTGCCTCCCTTCACTCACCAAAATCAGACAGACAGACACCCCCACCCATCCATACACACACACACACACCCATACACACACACACACACCCATCCATCCATACACACACACACCCATCCATCCATATACACACACACACACACACACACCCATCCATACACACACACCCATCCATACACACACACCCATCCATACACATCCATGTCCATACACACCCATCCATACACATATTCATACACATATACACCCACCCATACACATATACACTAGGGATGTAACGGTATTACGGTATACCGTTAAAGATACCTTGAACCACTTAATTGAACAATAATAACCGTCACATTGTTTATACCGGTATACCGTTCATACCGTTAAGTGTGCTTTTCAATCTGATTTGGAAAGGCTGCAGTAAGCAAGTGCTGCGCAGTCTTGGTAAGGCACTGTTGGATGTGCCGTCTGCCAAGTAGTTTCAGTTTGAGAAGGTTTTAATGCCATTCCATAAACCACACGTGCCTGACACAAAATCAGTAAGTTAGCAATAGGAAGAATAAATACAGTGTCAAGAAGGAAAAGGGTTTTTCTTTTACATTTTTCTTTTAAAGCGCTCACACAGCCCGTGGGCATCGAGGCGCTGTTAAAGAAATTGTTTTTGTCTTAGTTGCGTATTTATAACGCGCTTAAACACCCAGAGGTATCTAAGCACGGACCCGGGGATCGAACCTGTGTCCCTTCGTGTCGTCTTGCTTCCTATGCGCACGCATCGAGCTATCCTCCCGGGACTTTGAGTTGGCGGCTTTGGGGTTTATATATTTATAATGGATAAGGTTTTCTAAACATATGACAATGGGGGATTTCCCTGGTTCTATCATTGAATTTACATATAATAAGTCACACTACAAAATGTACTCATCTCTGTGGGTATTCCCTGCTGCCATACCAAAGGGTAACATGTCCCGGAAGGAAGTAAACTAAAGGCTGCAACGTAAAGAGAGAGTGCGTGTGTGTGTGTACACAAGCGTATACTACCATCAGACTCCATTGATCTGTGGCATGCAGGTTATCAAGATGGCAACATGTTCATCTTCACCAGTAGCCAGTTGGGGAGCTAAAAGCCTAAATGATAACCTAAGAAAAGCTATTCAGTTAGTCTCCTCCTCCTCCTCCTCCTCCTCCTCCTCCTCCTCCTCCTCCTCCTCCAAGTGGTGGCATTTCAGTGGAAAGTATGCTGAAAAGCCCAATTCTGGCCCTGGGTGCCTGGTTTTGTTTGTGATGATAAATCTGACAATTTATGACCTTTTAGATAATATTTGTTAAGATTAGTTAACTCCACTTGCTATACCACGATAACCATGATATACCGTCATTTGGCAAGAAGTTTATTGTACCGTCATAAAACTAATACCGTGACACCCCTAATATACACCCACCCATACACATATACACCCATCCATACACATATACACCCATCCATACACATATACACCCATCCATACAAATGTACATCCATCCATCCATACACATGCATCCATCCATCCATCCATCCATCCATCCACATATCCATCCATCCATCCATCCATACACATGCATCCATCCATACACATATCCATCCATCCATCAACACACACATATCCATACACATTTAAATAATAATAATCCTGGATCGAGGCCATCACTGTCCCACTTATCAAGAAGGGGGATAGCCACCATCCAGCCAATTACAGGCCAATCTCCCTTCTTGATGCTGGGGGAAATGTTTCACAAAAGCACTTTCGGTCCATTTGGAATCATGGGTTGCTGAGACTGGGGCCTTTGCAACAAATATGTTAAGTTAAGAAAAATGTCAATTTACGTGGTCTTGATCGACATTAAGACGTCCTACGACACCGTCCCCAGGGCCAGGCTGTGGACTATTCTCTCAAACCTGTGTATCCCCCCACCCCTCCTCAGAGCCATCATGTTGTTATACCTTGGCAATGGGGCCAGAATACGTCATGGCATGGGTGGGGCACTAAACAGTAAAGTGAGTATAGAGATAGGTGTATGCCAAAGATGTGTTTTGCTACAATTTTGTTTTGTCTATTTATAAACAGGGTCATCTGCGAGCTGTTGTCTTTGTCCACGAATGCCCCATCACTAGCTCATGACAAAATCCTGGTATTGATGTTCACAGATGACGCCATACTTCTGTCTAACATCTATGGCACTTCGGCGTCAGCTGGAGACTTTCTGTAGTTTTTGTGACAAAAACGGTTTGATAATTAATATTGACAAAACAAAGGGCATGGTTTTTAAGGGTATCCAGGGAAAAAAAGCATCTGAAACTGGACTTGACTCTTAACGGGAAACGGATTGAGCAGGTGGATAGATAAGACTATCTGGGCATTAAAGTGCACGAAAACTGCTCTTGGAACGAGCAATCAAAGGCAGAAGTAGGCTGCCGTCTTCGGCGCCGAGTTTTGGGGATGGATACATCTTGCCCAACTTTCTGTGGGAGAGCATGGTTTTCTCCAAAGAGTTTTTGGGGCTCCCATCAAGTGCTCCAACCCTCCAGATCCTTCTGGAATTAGATTTTCAATCCATTAGACAAACCTTCAGAGCAAAGCCACTACTGTACTGGATCAGGCTGTGGAAAAATGAGAACCTCTTAAAAAACCGGGCAGCCTAATCGACCATGAGGGGGGACTATCATGACCCTGGGCGTGGCATGTAAAGACTGAGCTGCTTCTATTCAACCTAGAGGAATTTTGGACCAATCCCACGACTATTCATGCATCCTCAAAAGCTACAATTGTGCACACCATCAAGGGGGAAAGAATGAAGGAGATAGTAGAGAGAACAGCAATGTCATTGCAATTTAGTAACTACTGCGCCCTTAAACAGTACCAGGGTTTCGAAGGCTATATCGATACTATGAGTCCCAAGTTAATGTGTTCTTTATTCCTCAAAGCTTGCTTTGACATTCTACCTTTAGCATCTATTAAATCAAAATGGAATGCAAGTGTGAGCCCAGATTAACCTTTTTGTCCAGGGAAGATTGAATTCACATCCTGTTCCTCTGTCCTATGTATAAAGACATTCGAAACATGTCATTAAGGCACCTTTTTCTTCAGCTACATGTCCTAACCATAAATGGGGCCCTTGCACTTTAAGTGCTAACATTTCTATGGCCACCTTTAAAGTGGGTTGGTATTTGATTCAGGCTTGGTTCAGGAGAACAAAGATGAGTAATCTTCTCCCGTAAAAACGATATCTGTGTTAAACAGTGCCCCTAAACTATTCACGACTGCCGTTGGGCTAAAGAAGCATGCCCTGGCCCGGTTCTATAATCATCTCCTCTAAGGAATATGTAAAATATACCTACTTCATGCACTGAAGCACTTTTGTTAGGCATGAGTGCTAGCTGTGTTTTTTTTAATGGGTACCGTTAGCTATTTCTTAAACTATTTCATATGTTGTCTGTGTAAATTATTCTATATGTATCATGCATTTTTTGTATATTGATTGTTTTTGACCCTATAATCCACATGTTTGGCTTTTATGGTAAATACTTTTTAATCGAAATAAAGTGATTGATGATGATGATTTAAATAAAAAATACGTCAACAAACTTACCTTCTGCTGCAGGTCTTTCCTCTCCAGCATTCCAGCTCCTGTTAGCATGAACAGTAATATATAAACTTCCTGATTCCTGCACATGCGTGTAGGGACATGAGCGTGGGTGAGCAGTGCCCCACTTCAGCCTGCTCTGTCTGTATGTGCGAGGAGGCGCAGGAGCGCCACCTTGCACATAGAGACATGCAGTTAGTTCCCCAGCCAGCATTTCCAATGAGCTCTGCAAGGCTGGGGAAGCAAAACACACCCAGCCTTGCATGGCTCATTGAGCTTGCGCGGCTGTGGAACTGTAACTGTCAAAGGGAAATTATATTTCCCTTTGACATTTCAGAGCACTCCCTCAACTGAAAAAACATCTGAGGGTGTGCTTGGTGTTTCACTCCATAATGGACGAGAGTGAGCCAAGACCCGGCGGGCCAACGTCCCCTCTCCCGTTAAATCTCTTGAAACTGTTTAAAAAAGGGCAGGGGGTAAATGGGCATAAGATCCTAATATTGCTACTTCGTTCAACAAAAGTGCCATGTGTTTCTCTGGGGACGAAATGGAGCCCAGGACCTTATCAGACCATCATTATTGCCCAGTTTGAATACCCGTTTTGATGGATGAACTTTTTTCCCATACTTCCTTTCATAAGAAATGTATCAAGCCTCAGTAAAATGGGTGTGCGCTCCTCACTATATATGTATATATTCTTATCAATCTGGATTCAAGCAACACATCATTAATAGCGTGCAAAACGTAGGGCTCATGTTAAGATATTTTAAATGTGCTAACATGTTTTTCACTCGCAAGAGCTTCTTCTGGGCAACCATAATGCAATTTTTGAATTCAATAGTACTTTGAAATGTTCACAAATGCAGGCTGTGCTTCGATATATTATTATTCTGAAATAGCTTCACTTATCTTGCACCTAGTATAACATGATTCTAGGTATCATAAATGTAAAAAGAGTTTACAGTCTCATCTAGTAACCATTGCCTTTTTTCTGGTTTAAGCTATTCATTGCCTATTAGCCTGTGCACTCCTTGCGCTTCAATCGTGTCAAAATGGACTTCTGGATAACATTGGGTGTTATGCCCCCCACCATGAGCTAGCGGCCTCGCAGAAACATGCCCGGCAGAATCCTTAGGCTAAGTGCCAGAGGCAATATCTCCCGTTTAAGTTGTCATTGTTAAAGGCCCTTTCATGCTTTGTCCTTCTCAGGTGCTGATATCGCCAATGTTTGCAATGAAGCTGCTCTGATTGCTGCTCGATATCTGAGGGGCTCTGTAAATGTGAAAAACTTTGAGCAGGCTATCGAGCGTGTCATTGGAGGTAAGGATATAAAGTCACAGTATTAACTTTTCCTATATTTTATATAGTACCTTATGACGTTGAATCTACTAATGTGTTTAGGATCGAGGGGTTAGTTGAATGTGTTGGTTTACAAAAACACGAAAAAAGGCCTTTTGTTTATGCAAAGTACGAGAGGGAAGAGTGTATTATTTTGAGGGCAGGCATTGGAAAGAAGCACTTCACTTAAGGAGAATGATATTTGTGTTTCAGAAGAAATTTGGGGAATTGTTTTGAACATGTATTTTGCTCATTGATAAATGTGAGGCCATTTGTTCTCATAGAAGTGGAAAGTCTATGGTTATAGAGCAGCACATTTTAGTAATAGTATAGGTGGTATTGATCTTCTCTTGATTTACATGCCGTTATGTCCCACCATCTTGGTGTATTCCAAGAGGAAAATATATTTTCGCATCACTGTGTTAATCATGCTTCAAAGAATTGGTTCTGCAGTCACTTCTCCATTTGGACTATTTCCTCTCAACCGTGATTCGAGGACTGCCTAGGATCCACCCGACAGGCCATGTTGCAATTGTTTTCCTCAATGTGGTTTAAGGTAGTGTTATAGGCTGAGGAATCAACATTGATTGACTCTGAGCCAAGTTCTAAGGTTCATGGGTGTTTATTAAACAGAAAACGTTGTTTCAGGGTCCCTGAGGACACTGGGCAACAATTCAAGACCACTCCATAATTGGGTTTGCTCTGTAGGTCCATGATCCTCAGGCAGTTGCTCACTCCCTTCTATTCAATGTGTCTGGTAGGAAACACAAGTCAGAGCCCATGGGGAGTTTTAAGTCCGCTGCATGTCTTTCTTGTCTGACAGTTGTGATTGCTTGGATTTCATAGATATCAGGATGTCGCTGATTATGTGCAAGAAATGCCAAAACCATCATCCATTGTGTTTTGCGTCAGGACCAGCTGGCTGACAATATGTTCTTTTTGAGGTCCCGGTAGGCCCACTGGTCATTACGCTCAACCCTGCTGTAGGTATTTGGAGGTAAAAAACCTTTCTAATCCTCAGGCTCTTTCGCCATTCCCAAAGTGTCATAGATCCTGACAAGCCCATGTTCTGCTTTCCTTTTTCCATAGTAACCATCTAGACCCCTATTTGGTTATCACTGGCACTTTCTTCTTTGACATTCCGTAGTACCTCATTCTTCTCCTCCTCCTCACCTCTTTATCTCATCTCTTGTAGTTATGCGTTCTCCTTGCCCTGATCCCATTTTTAAAGCATCCTCCGGTTTAACCATCTTCTCCTTGGTCTCTTCAGCTCAAATATCTTTCTCTTTTCCCCTTCTCCTGATTTCTCCTCTTGGCTCTAAGCACCGCCAATCCAAATCCTTCCCTCCAGATGTGAGAGCAGCTTCCTCTGTCTCCTTCCTCCTACTCTGCGGTTTGCCCTTCCACCGTCTCCACTCTTCTCCTAGTCTCCACCATCGGTATTTCTCCAATTTCTTTTTCCAACCACTTTCTAGCCTCCTTGCCACTCCAAAGTGAACTGCTCACAACCTCTTGCTTCCAACTACTCCTATGCCTTGTTTTTAAAACCTTTCTATCTTGCTGAACTATCGGCATTCAGGAAGTCACAAACTGGCAACATTGTATCCATGGAACCCCAGAGTACACTCAAATGAACTGACACTGCAACAGTAACCAAGCGTTATCTGCCATTGGCAAGTTCAAATGAAGCAGTTGCCATGAAGGGATAGCTTTTTTTGCCCACGTTGTAGTTTTGTGTTTGCTCAGGGAGAGCTTTAGACTCACCCCACTCATTTGGGGGCTGGGGCGGGGCAGGGAGGAGGGGATAAAAAAGTATTCTCTTGCTGGGTCTGAAGTGTTTTGGGCAGAGCCAGTGCTCTCAGTACTGATTTACACTATTGGTCTAGTGCGTTAGGGGGAGTGGAGGGTGGGGTTTGTTGCTGGTGAAAACTAGCCCTGAGAGCAACTTATTGTGGCACTGTAATGTATCCCTGACATGTGACTGAGACCAAGATGGGTAGACCAGAGGATCCACTCCAGACCGCCCATGAGCCTAACACCCACTGGCCTGGGGTGGCACCGAGCCCAGTTCATCACCACTTTCCTGGCCCCATAACCAGGCAGACCCTTCTTTTTAGTATCCCTTTTGTTAATCTAATCCAATGGTTGAGGCATTTTAATGGTTTTAAAAGGGTTTCTTTCACAGGCTTGCGCTCGTTATCCACCTTGGGATTTGAATATTATGTCGTTGGTAGCCCATAATCTACTGGCAATGAAATATGTGGCTATTGTGACCAAGTCCGCTGACTAACCCTGGGGACAAACAGTTTGGCGGTCAAAGTGGTTGGGGCTAGCAAAGCAGGAACTACAGAGCCAGTGCAGGCCACCTAGGTGAGGATCAATGGAAGGTTAAAAATGACAGGTAGGCCAAATATGGGTTGACCCAGCCTCCTGAGACGAAACCAGCTCCGTCGACTATCCCACTCTGGCTGCAGTGCTATTGTGGAAATTTCAAAGGCTGATAGAAAAGACTTTGCAAAATTGAAGCAAACTCTCACCTTAAATTTTGGGAAGACTCCTGCCCAATGCTTGAAGATATTTAGAGAGTACAAAATGTTTGTGGATCCATGGACTGTGGAGTAAAAGTTGCTTCTAGGGAAATGTTTCCTAAAACCCGCCCCTTCCCCAGCCCTGAAAAAGGACAGGGGAACTATTCCACCCCTGGATGGGTCTCCCGGTCAGATTGGTTAAACATTCTGGACAACCCATCAGCATTGCAATTTTGCAAAGTCTTTTCTGTCAGCCTTTGGCATTTCCACAATAGCACTGCAGTCTGAGTGGGGTAGTCGACTAAACAATCATGCAATCTTGTCGGCATCCACTACTTTTTGTACTTCACAAGCATACTCAAATGCAGTCAGCCAGTCCATGATGTTATTCTTTTCATCATACACACTGAGCAGATGTTTAGGAAACCTAGAATGAGAAAAGGGGACAGAATCATTCCCAGACTCTCTTGAAGAAAGGAGCCAAATATCCTGAGAAGCCTAGCAGAACTGGGAATGACCCTGAGACGCACTTGAAGTCTGGCACCAAAATCCTGCTGCTCTCCCTGTGAAGGCCTGCTTTGCGCCTCATCTCAGAAGACCTGCGAAGGTGCGTCGAACTCATGGTGGGACCAAGCACCCTCGGCGCCTCCTGGTAACCCTGCAAGTGAGTATGTTCGGAAGTGTTCCTGGGCCATCCAGTGGGCTGTCCAGCTCGAACCTAGGTTACTGTGCAGGAGCGTCGCCGTTGCGAGTTTCGACACATACTTTGGGGAATCCTAGCTTACCAAACAAAGCACCCTTATGATGAATTTCGTCGTCCCAGCACCTTAGGGCTGCAAGATGGTATGCTGCGTCATAGTGCGAGAACTGGGTCCCCAAGCATCCCTGTGTTACCATGACCGTCTCAGAAGCTGGTTTTCTGGTGTTCATTCCAGTGACCTGGGAGCTGCTGCAGCTGTGCTTTCTTAGTCTGGTCGGAATCTCGCATAGCAGCTCCTGTGCCATACTGTACCTGATCCTGCCCGCCTGTGCATCTTGAAGCCGAACAGAGGACGGGGAATATGAGAAACCTAAAGTTGTCTCACTTAATAGTCCCTGGGGATCTGTCATCCAGGTGGCCATGACATAGCCATTGCTATTGGATCCAGTTCCTGGTGGTGGACCAGTGCGGGAGGATCACCTGGATGAGGGTCCTCAGGAAGTGGAGGTGGGACACCGACTGGTGAGACGCGGTATCCCCTTCTTATAACACCTTTTCCCCATCCTTTCATGTAGGATACTCGCACACTCTACCCCTTGCCCCTTTTCTGACCCAAATACTTTCTTACACCACGAAAGACAACGGACAAACACTAGAGTCGTTTACCTGACACAAGGGTCAGTCAAAGTCAGGCAGCTGACCAGAAACACACACACACACACCTGACAGCCCTTCCCCACAGGGATAAAAAGTGGCGCACGAGAGCACACTACGAGCAAGGCAACCTGCACGACAACTATACTAGGGCGGCGGTTCAAGAAGAGGAGAAAAGCGTCGAGAACAGCAGGGGCGACGAGGAGAGAAGCAACCCAGCCCTTTACCACACAGACCCATGAAGCCTCTGTGAAAGGAGTTGTTAGACCGCGAACAATAGCTAGCGTATGTTGCAGCAGATGTCAACGGTACACAGAGCCCTCCTACACTGATGATCAGGGCAGGGAGAGACTCTTGCTACTCTGGTACCGTCCTTGACTCCAGAGACACGAAAAGCCAAGCGGATCATCACAGCCGGTGAGTCGGAGGGAGGACCAATAAGAAACCGAACTGTGTTGAACGAAAGTTGCGAATGGCAAATTAATGTCATGACCCTTTCCCCTGGCCCTCACTGGCAAGTCAGCCTTCCAGTTAGGGCCAGGTCAAAGGCCTTAAAACCTCATCCAAGGCTCTCTTGGCGCCAGGCTCGTAACCATCATGAAGACTAACATTAGAATGGGACTATTTACTTGGGACTAATTAACTTGGGGGTTGGGGGGGGGGTTCAGCTAACATGGAGGCACACACATAGCTCAGTTACAAGGAACTGAGCTATGCGGTCTAGTCTTTTGGGTGTGGCAGGCCTGGGACTACTTTACCTGGACTACTTTACCTGAGACTATTTAAACCGCACCAAAACAGCAGAACATGCTTTGCGTTATTCTGCTGTGGGCAGCGTAATGCTCACTGTTTCCAGTTCTTTGACGCCAGCTTACCTGAAACCAAGGACCTGCAGAGAGGGAAAGAACACTACGAAACTTACCTGGAACAGTATCCTGTCTTCAATCCATCGCTGACTTCAGTTCCACTCACCGGAAGGTACGAACTCCATCATCAGGCACCGCATGCATCCTGGAATACCATAACCTGGAAAGAGGAGAAAGAAAGACAGCATTACTAAGCGTTTACTCAGGTTTCCTCCCGAATGAAGAAAGCCACACAATTCTTACCTGGGTAGTCCTCTCCTGGTCAGTATCATTGCTGGAACATTATGGCGCTCGGCGAGGAACATCGCAACCTGCAAGGAGAGAAAAGACACAAGCTAGCAATATAAAAGGCGAAACAGTGCAGCGCATAACTCAGCGGACAGCATTGCGCACACCGCGCTTTCGCCTACCGGCCCATGCTCATCTTCAAACTGCATGACAACACCAAAATACCTTTCCATACCTAAAAGGAAAGAAGCAAGACATTATTTTTCGAACTAAGAGGAACAAAAGAACTGCATATAAAGATTGTAAAGCAGCAAACCTACGGAGTCACAGCAGGCCTGGATTCTACAGGGGGGGCTTGCACCAGTGAAGTAACTTGGTCGCTGCTCGCCCCCCACATCTACGCTCCCCTGCCACGAGGAGCAGGACGGAGAATCCACCTTTTACAATATTAATGTAAGGTGAAGGCCCAAGAGGGAGGAAGGAGTTGAGGCCAAGGCAGGCAGGAAAACATAAAGACAGTCTGGTATTGAATCCAGCTCTCCTATATTGCAGACCCATCTTTAACCAGAGGCCTCACCAAGGGACCGGGAGAGGATTCGAGAGTTCAAATCATCCAACCAGAGCTGGGTGGGGTCCCCGTGGATACCAGGTGAGTGTAACAATTAAGGGGAAAACCAGCTGCTGAGGGGTCCAGCACCACGCGGGTGCTCACTCGAGAGACTCTGGTTGATTCCCCTATTGTTGAAACTATAGATACCAGAAGGGCCTAGGAGAGCTGCGAGGAAAAGTTCAAAGTAGTCATACAGGGGTCTAGCAAAACCCCCTGTACAGTTGAGTCTTTGATCAGCACATAATTGGAAAGCTAAGGGAGGCTAATTCTGCATAGTGGGAAAGGAGAAGGAACTGTGTAGTTGGCAAGAGTGAACACGACGGAGGGATCCCGACAAACGGGCGAAGCATGATGCCCCAGAGAACACTGATGACAAGAGTGAACCCGACGGAGGAATGTCCATGGTAGATTGTTTGAAAAGACATTATGACTGGTGAATGCAAAAGGAGAAATCTTGTGAATGAAAGCCGTAGTGAACCTGACAGAGGGAGGCTGCTATTCGAGAAGGGTCTGAGCCCGGAAGAGGGGGAACCAAGGGTGAAAAGCCATCACCCACCATACCTACAGAAAGAAACTTTTTGTTTGGTTATTTTGAACCTGTTGGGTCCTCAGAGGCAAGACTTTTTATAGAAAAGAAACGTAACAACCGAAGATCCTGATACCGGAGAACGGAACTGTATTCTTGTGCTAAGAAAGCTTGAGAGTGTGCTATGCTCAGGAGTCCCACCTTGTCCCATGCTTAAAACATGGGGATGGGAGACCCCCTGGCTATAACATCCTGACTTATCATTTGTGAACACTTCTTTCTTTCTTGTGAACACTATCCTACACTTTTATTTTTGTATCTTTTTTGAAGTTCGCCCAGGTTATCAGAAGCAGCTGTTGTGGTATGAACTATACTGTTACGTTGTAGTTGAATTGACATATATTTCCTTATTGATTTGGTGCGTGTATAAGTGTGAGGGACAGAAACCATTTGTTAGTGTTTAGTTTATTTTGGACAGGGAAATTCTAGTCAGTGTAGGGATAGTGAGGCGTTTATCCAGACTTTTGAGTTTAATAAAATGGCAACGTTTGAAAAATCTTCAGAAAGTTGTCCGCCTCACATTTCTGACCCGTTGCATATCCCAGCGCAGCTGTTCTTGGGAAACCTTTCCACTGCCATGTTGCACAGAGCAGCTCTGCGTTGGCTCTATGCCTGACAACCTCTACCTGCCCTGAGCTGGACTCAGGACCAGTATATATTGAGGCGGCGCACCCCTGTGATCTCAGTTTCTTTTTTCCGTGCACTCTGTTCGCTGATTGGAATTTGTTCACTTAAGCAAATTTCTCTACGCCTAGCCGACTATTTTTAAGGCATCGGGATTCAAGCCGTGTGCAGATTGCATGTGTCGGATGTCAGTTTCGGATCCACAATGGATCTGTCTTTGTTTGGGCCATCAGCCCGACAGGCAGGATTGCGAGTCGTACCAGTCCATGCACTCGAAGACCCCCAGAGAAAGAGCGGCAAAACTCTTCACTTTCCTCTACAAGATGAAGAGTGTGGAGCCACTGTCTCGCTGTAGGTCGCACAGCGCAGAGAGCTGTCCTGAAAAAGGTCAAGAAGCTGCAGCACAGGTCAGAGGTCCTCCTCCCTGAGTGGTTCCTCTCATTCACCCCTCTTGTGCATCCTGTAAGGAGAGAGTCCCTCGAATGGCAGGTACAAGTAACTTTTTCCACCCATTCCTCCACTAAAGAGGAATGGGAGGCATTTCCACTAAATATGATGCACATCTCTGCCAGGGTGCCATTGCCTTTGGCCTTGGTGCCTCTAGATTCGGCCAGGGTGCCAACAGGTCCCACTGCATCTGTGGTGACCAATAGGGAACCTGCTGGAGTCCACTGCTACATGCCTTTCGACTCTGGCCTGGTTCCATTGATGACTGAGGGGGTCCAAGCACCGGATGACCCTACCTATGGGCGCCGCGGTCCTGGTACCAGGTCCGGTCTTGACGTCCTCTGCGCTGATTGATGTCTGTGTGGTTGAAGCTCCCGCGAGTATGCTTAGCCTCCTAGAAATGCCTTCATGACGAAAATGTATTCCATCTACGACAAGGAAGGTGACAGATACCATAGGGGTTGGAGCCTATGGTTTCCAGGGAAGAGAGGAACTTTACGGGGAATGTGAGGATGTGGTCGGACTAGCTGAGGACCTGCGAGTCGCCGGTGGCTTACGCATGTCACCAGAGATGTTGGTCTTGCCGGCTCCCACTCCAGACAAGCACCTCATGCAGGTAATGGCCAGGGTGTCGGAGAACTTTGGGTATTCTGCTCCATTCAGATCTAAGATACAGTGCAATCTCTGTGATATCCTGGATGATGCCCCTAAGAAGGAGATGCTGCTACCCTTCAATGTAGCAGTGGAGGCACCTGTAACAGATGTTTGAGAAGCCTGCCTCTGCTGTGGCAGTGAACAGGGATCTGACAAGAAGCCATCACCAGGCACCAGTAGATACAGCGTTTCTCTCCTCTCATTCCTTCACTGAAAGTTTGGTGGTTTAGGCGGTGACAGCAAACTTGAAAACATCCACTTTACCATCCCTCCATCCAGACAGGGAGAGCAAGAGACTTGGCATCTAGGGTATGAAGATGTTGGCGTTGGGCAGCCTTTCCCGATGTGCGATGAACGCTTCATGTGTTCTTGCCAAGTTCTCTTTCGAGCTGTGGTCTGCTGTGGCAGTAGCGGCCAATCACATCCCTGAGTGAGGGATGTGGGATGATGTCTAAGCTTTAGTGGCTGATGGCAGGGCGGTTCCCTGCCAGGTGCCAGGCCTGGACACTGCATATTGTGTGGGCAGGTCCATAGCCGCAGGGACAGTACTCCGGCATCACTCTTGGTTGATGACATCTGGGTTTGTGGCCGACTTGGAGAACCGGCTGTTAGGTGGACAACACCCTCTTGAAGGTGCAATTGTCCAAGGCCACAACAGTCTTTGGCGCTGGTTGTGCAACAGACTTCCGCGCATCCCTACTCTACCTATGCTGCTGGAGGCCGTGGTCAGGCCCCCACAGGTAGACTGCAAGGCAGATACTTCCTGAGCGGTAGAGGTAGGGGTGCCCAGAGAGGAGGTGCAGCTCCGGCATCTGTCCCCTCTGCTCCCCAGGGTGCAAAACCTCACTGACAGGTTCCGGCACTCAACACCAGTGGGAGAGACCCGTTCCCTGCTTGGCTCCGAATGGTCCAAGACCTTATCCAACACATGGGCCTTACAAACAGGTGATTCATTAGGATTGTCTTTCAGCAACCCCTTCCCCCCGGTCTTTCCCCCCTGCCCCTGCATCCCCCTGGCTACAGGCCTCAGCCCACCACTCTGCCTCCGGAGCCTATCCTCTTGGCGGTGGTCCATCAACTTCTGTTAAGGAGTCCGATAGAACTGGTACCATGCTCAAAACACGGCAGGGAGTGGTACTCCACTTAATTGCTGGTGCCAAAGGACAGAAGCTTGCTTCCTAATCTGGATCTGTGGTTGCTGAAATTGTTCCTTCGTAAGGACAAGTTCAATATGGTTACCCTAGCGCAGATACTGCAAGCTCTCGACCTAAAAGAGTGGATGGCGTCACTAGACTTTCAGGATGCCTACTTCTACGTTCTGATTAATCAGAGACACAGGAAGTACCTGAGGTTCTCCAGCCTGGGGTCTGGCATGGATTCACATGCTCATGAATATTCCCCGTCGTCAGGCCGGGAATCCTCGGTAAAGAAAAAATCAGTATCAGTTTCGTTTCTGATCTGTCTTTCTCAGTAGTAACCAATCACTGGTCTCTGGGTCATACTGCCCCCAGCCAATGAATGCCCTCTCCCTAAGCCCCACCTCTGGCAGCCATCTTCAGATTTTTACCGCACGCTCAAGTGTTGAGAGTCCTCGTGTTTATCTCTCGAGCTTTTGCTGCGTTTTCGCGCTTTTTCAAAGAGAATTTCTCATTTTTCGGTCAAATGGAGCCTCAAGTTCCACCGTCTCTACATCCGATTAACTGGGATCCGTGTCGGATTTTTCTACGCCCCTCAAGGGTGAAGATTTCGTCGAGTTACGCTTCTTGGAGGATTCCAAAAGTTTCTGCGGCCTACCCGAACATGGCCCAGGACAAAGGAAGATCGACGCCCGGAAAGCTGTTCAGGGTTTGCCCTGGATGCCAGCTACAGAATGTGTTCAAGGAGGACGAGCACTCGAAATGTCTCTACTGCCTTCATGAGGACAAAACGCACGTGGAGAAGGACTGTGCGTTTTGCAGGAACATGTTGGAACGGACCATCAGGGACCGACACCTTCGTCTCTCCAGCTGGCTGGAAGGAAAGAGCCCGCCGGGTGAGAAGAAGAAGTCGTCTGAGCGGTCTTCGAAGTCCCGTGAGGGCGCCCCGGCGACGGGAGCCCAACAGAAGGCAAAGCACCGCGAGTCCGTGGGCACCGGGAGCGCCGAACGGTCGGGCTCTTCGGCTGCCAGGCAGGGCACGCCTTCCCCGGCACCATCAACCACGAGCCAACGCTTTGGTTCGGGGAAGAGGAAATCCGAGAACCCGGGTAAGCTTCTGAAGAGGCCCCAGTCGATCTCGAAGGATTCAGCCGAGGAGGAGCGAGGTGGTGACCCTCCTCCCAAGGTGAAGGCCTCAAGCACGCCCAAGGCGGTGAAGGCCTCAAGCACGCCCAAGGCCTTGATTCACCCGGCTAAGGCCTCTATCGAGGAAGTCATGGCGGCCCTGGCACAGCCTGTGGAGGCGACCTCGGGCCCCAGAGTCTCCCTGCCTCCATGGAGGGAAGCCTCTTTCAGACCCATCGGAAAAAAAACCTGTGAAGACCCAGGCGGGAAAAGAGGAGGTGGCCATTGTGGACACGGACACAGCATCTGAGGAGGAGCTGGTAGAAGTCTTAGAGGGCCTCGACGAGGGCGTCGAAGAGGCCCGTCCCCACGGGAGAGATCCCGTTGAAGGTGACGACGGCACCGGCGAGGGTCCTAGTCACCCGTCGCTTCCAGAGCCGCAGGATAACTCGGCAGCCATTTTGTTGGCAATACAATCCTTATGTTCAGAGATAAGGACGAGATTGCCCTTACCACCGACGGAGGATCCGGAACCAGGCTTAACGGAGGAGCCAGAGCCAGACCCAGGCCCTTGCGGAAAGCCCCCCGAACAAGAGAAGACAGATCCATACAGCCCCGCCTTTTCAGCCCACCCGGCCTGCTCAGCCTTTAACCACGTCCCCCGTCCCTGGGGATGACACGGGAACGGACACGGCCATGACGGGTACCGACGACAACGGCGGTGATGACGGGACGGAGCTCCCATCGCCAGCCCAGGCCTCCCCGCCCGACTAGATCGGATCTTTCCATGCAATGATCGCCAGGGCATCCGAGCTTTTTCAGCTCTGCCCCGAAGAGAAGGAAGGTTTCCTTTACCAACGGCGTGAGGCCAAGAGGAAGACAGTCCTTGCTGTGCCTCTGCTGGATGACATCTGGGACGAGGGTCTCGCCCTTCTCAAGAACCCATCTATGACGCCTGCCAAGAGGGATCGGCACGAGAAGAAGTACCGGGTCCCCGATGCGGCCTCTTTGTGCCTTAGGGCACAACCGACCCCTGACTTGGTCGTCTCAGCGGCGGCCAAGAAGAAAGTGGGGCGGGGGGGTGCATCGGCCTCAACGTCAACTTCCCCGCCGGACGGCGAAGGAAAGAAGCTGGATGCAATGGGACGACAAGTTATCTCGTCGGTGGCAACAACGATTAAGGTGGCCAACGCCCTCGCGATCGTGGCCCGCTACGTCAGGGAGTTATGGTACAAGATCGCCCCCCTGTTGAACTTCCTACCAGATGACAAGAGGGCCGAGGCCCTGGAGATCTTGCAAGAAGGCAAAGTGGCGTCAGACCACACCATTACGGTGGCAACGGACATTGCCGACACCGGTTTCTGCCAGCTAGGCAACAGCGTTTGCCTTAGATGACGAGGGTGGCTCAAGGCGACAGATTTCCACCAGGACATACAAGCCAAGGTTTTGGACATGCCGATCGACGGGAAAAATCTGTTTGGGAAAACGGTGGATGAGTCCCTCCAAGCCATCAAGGCGGACACGGAGACCGCTAAGGCCCTAGGCAATCTCCAGCAACGAAGGCCGTCCTTTCGGAGCACGGGAGGCAAGCAGGGTGTCTCCAAGGGATTTGGCGGTGGCTCCTCTACGTACCGCCAAGCGGCACGCTCCTCGTCGCAGGAAGCCTATAGAGGATGAGGCAAGTTGGGTGGGCCCTGCTATCGTCGCCAGGGAGGCCAAGGCGGCAAGGCGTTCTCCAAGCAAGATTGAACCGACAGCGGTGTCGGGCCCCCACCGAAGCACCCCGGTGGGAGGCTGGCTGGCGAAGTTCGTCAGCGTGTGGGAGTCCATCTCCACCGACCGTTGGGTGCTGGACGCCCTGACCCAGGGGCACGCCCTCGAATTTCTAAAAAAGTGCCCCCGCATTCCACCCGTGGCCAGGAAGGAAAATCACATCCCTCAGCTGCTATTGGAGGTAAGGGCGATGCTCAAAAAAGGTGCCATCGAGCTTGTCCCGAAGAGGCTCCGGGGCTCAGGAGTATACTCGAGGTACTTCCTCGTGAAAAAGAAGACAGGAGGATGGCACCCCATCCTGGACCTGCGACGACTGAACAAGTACATCAAGGCACACAAGTTCCGGATGTTCACCCTCCAGCACGTGCTGGGACAGCTGGAGGAGGGCGATTTCCTGTCGTCGTTGGATTTGGAGGATGCGTACTTCCCCATTCTGAAAGGACACCGTAAGTTCCTCAGGTTCGTGGTCCAAGGGCGGCACTACCAGTTCAAGGCCCTCCCGTTCGGATTGAAGTCGGCACCCAGCGTGTTCACCAAGTGCCTCGCACCGGTGGTGGCGCGGTTGTGCCTGCAGGGGATCCACGTCTACCCCTACCTGGATGACTGGCTCATCCGAGCAAGGACAAGGGAGCTCGCCATAGATCACACAGCGAAGACCGTCCAGCTGCTCACGGACCTGGGATGCTCCAACTTTCCCAAATCCCACCTGGTTCCGTCGCAAGTCGCACTGTTTCTGGGAGCCAAGCTCGACACAGTGGCGCGTCTGGCCTCGCCGTTGGAGGAAAGGACGAAGGCCATCCTGGGCAAGGTGCAGCGTCTGCTGGCCACGGACGTGGCCAGGGTGAGGTCCATCAAGTCCCTCCTCGGGATTATGCCCTCCTCCATATATCTCGTGCGCCTGTGCAGGCTTCGGATGCGCCCTCTGCAAGAGTTCCTCGACGCCCGCTGGATCCAAGCAATGGGCAGCTTCGAGGACAGGATCCCGCTCAACGAAACCTTCCGACGAGCGATCCGGTGGTGGGGCACCCGCACTCATCTTACGGCGGGCACAGGCTTTCAGGCCCCATCGCACCAGATAACGGTGACGACAGATGCCTCCCTGGAAGGGTGGGGAGCGCACACTGGAGAACTTCACGCGAGAGGCCTTTGGCTCCCGGAGGAGAAGATGCTCCACATCAACATCCTGGAGCTCCGTGGAGTGTTCTGGGCCCTCAGGTCCTTTCTCACGTCCCTCAAGGGCAAGGTGGTGAGAATCTTCACTGACAACACCACCACGATGTTCTACATCCGGAAGCAGGGAGGAACCAGATCCCCAGCCCTCTCCAAGGAAGCCCAGGATCTGTGGCATTGGGCCATCGCCCAAGGGATGTTTCTGGTGCCCTTTCATCTGGCAGGGATAAAGAACACCATCGCCGACTCACTCAGCAGGGAGCTGCGCTCGTGCTACGAGTGGGAACTACATCAGGATCAAGTGGATCGACTCTTCCGACGATGGGGGCGAAAACCGCAGATCGACCTGTTCGCGACGGCGATGAACTCCAAGTGCCAGAGGTTCGCCAGCAGGTTTCCCCAGCCGAGGAGAATGGGCGATGCTTTTTCATTCCCCTGGGACGGCCTGTTCCTTTATGCGTTCCCTCCGTTGCTGTTGCTGCTCCGACTCGTCAACCAGCTCAAGAGGTCCCGGTGCAGGATGATCCTCGTCGCACCGGCGTGGCCGAGGCAGATCTGGTTCCCGGACCTTCTGGACTTGTCAGCGTCACCAGTCAAGCTACCGACGGACGCGGATCTTCTCTCCAGAGAAGGAGGCGCCATACTTCATCACGACCCGGAGTCGCTGAACTTGCAGGCCTGGCTCCTGCAGCACTAGAGTTTGGAGGGTACAATATCCCGGCTGACTGCAGAGAGGTCCTTGCAAAGGCCAGGGCGTCCTCAACTCTCAAGTGCTACGGACATAAGTGGAAGAGGTTCTCTGTCTGGTGCCGTGCACAGAGGATTAACCCTCTACCGATTACGGCCCCTCAAGTGCTGCCGTACCTACTGTCGCTGGCCAAGGCTGGACTGACTCACGCCTCCATCAAGATACATCTGGCTGCGATCTCCCGATACACCAGAACCACAGGACGAGCGTCCTTGTGGTCCCATCGCCTGGTGAAGGAATTTATGAAGGGACTGTTCCGATCGTTCCCGCCGGTGAAGGCCCCTGCCCCGGCGTGGGAACTCAACGTGGTGCTGACCAGGCTCATGGGGGCGCCATTCGAGCCCCTGCATTCGGCACTGTTGAATTTCCTGTCGTGGAAGACTGCGTTTCTTGTGGCCATCACCTCCGCACGACGAGTGGGAGAGATCCAGACCCTATCTTGCAAGCCTCCATACTTGACTTTCCACGACATGAGGGTGGTGCTGAGGACGTACCCCTCTTTTATGCCCAAGGTGCCGTCGGACTTCCACCTTAACGAGCCCTTGGTGTTACCTGTTTTCTTCCCGTCGCCTTCGTCACCGGCCGAGAGGACTTTGCACTCGCCGGATGTGGCTTGAGCGCTGAAGTTCTACGTGGACCGCACGAAGAGTTTTCGGAAGACATCACAGCTATTTGTGAACTTTGGACCTGTGAACCAAGGGAAGGCTCTCTCGAAGGCTTCCATTTCCAGGTGGCTCTCCGGCTGCATCACGCACTGTCATCGGTTGGCAAACCAACCGTTTCCTGGCCGTCCGAGAGTCCATTCGACCAGAGCTATCGCTGCTACCACGGCGCTCTTGTCTGGTGTGCCCCTGCTGGACATCTGCAGGGCTGCTACGTGGAGGTCGACGCACACCTTCACGAGATTCTACTGCGTCGACTGGGATTCCAGGCAGGAGTCCAGGGTCGGCCAAGCAGTGCTGCGCAACCTGTTTGCCTAAGGTGAGCCTGATGAGGAGGTAAGAATTGCTTAATGTTGAGTTTTTTGATGTACTGCTTAATGTTGAGTCTTTTCCACCTCCCGTTGGTTGTGCATGTGTGTACTGCTATGTATTCTTATATTCATGAGCATGTGAATCCATGCCAGACCCCATGCTGGAGAAGGAACAAGTTACTTACCTGTAACTGTTGTTCTCCAGCATGGGTCTGGCATGGATTCACATGCGAACCCTCCCTCCTACCCCTCTGCGGCTCTTCACTTGGTCATACTGCCACATTGCGTGCTACCAAATCTGAAGATGGCTGCCAGAGGCGGGGCTTAGGGAGAGGGCAGTCATTGGCTTGGGGCAGTATGACCCAGAGACCAGTGATTGGTTACTACTGAGAAAGACAGATCAGAAACGAAACTGATACTGATTTTTTTCTTTACCGAGGATTCCCGGCCTGACGGGGAATATTCATGAGCATGTGAATCCATGCCAGACCCATTCTGGAGAACAACAGTTACAGGTAAGTAACTTGTTCCTTCGTTGTAGGCCAACAGCGCATTACCACTTCAAATTCCTGCCATTCAGTATTTCCTCTGCGCCAAGGGTTTTGGTTTTCAGCAAGCTGCTAGTGGTGGTGGTGGCGGCTCACCTCCAGGAGCAAGTGCATCCATGTCTTTCCCTATGTGTATGACTGGCTTGTCTGAGCTCTGAGTGTAGTGTCTGAGCGTCTTCTCTGCACATGCACTCTTCTTCACAGCCTGATCTGCAAAAAAAAAGTTTTTTGCCGTCCCAGTTTCTTTCATCAGAACAGTCTTGGACACTCGTCTGGGCAAGGCATCCCCACCTGAAGACCGAGTGGCGAATAATTTTCAGATGGCTCATGTCTTCCAATGCCAGGAACGAGTCCCAGCCTCAGACTTCTTGCGCTTTTTTTGCCTCATGGCCTGCTGTATCCAAGTGGTGCCAGAGGCGAGGCTGCGCATGAGCTCGCTTCAGTGGCTTCTGCGTTGCCAATGGTCGCAGTTTCAGGGCCACATGTCTAACCCTTTACCGGTGGCTCAGGCTCTTGTGTGGTGGGAGATGTGAGACCCCATGAGAGGCACGTTGTTTTGCCAACCTTGGCCCCAGGTGACGGTGGTCACGGACACATCTCTGACTGGTTGGGGTGCTCACCTGTCAGGCCTAACGGTGAGCGCACTGTGGTCGTCCGCAGAGTTTCGAGCACACTTCAGTTTGCTGAAGCCGAGGGCAATCAGGCTCACCCTGGTCACTTTCCACACCTCCTGTCAAACATAAGACTGTGTTGTTCCTGACTAATAACACAGTGGCCATTCACTACCTTAACGAGGTGGTATGGGCTCCTTTCCTCTTTGCAGAGAAGTGATGCAACTGTGGTTCTGAGCACTGGATAAGTCTCTCTCTGACGGCTGCCCATCTTGCAAGGAGAGAGAATGTCATAGTGGATGCCTTGAGCAGACCGCTTCCTACGAATGGGAGCTCTGCTAGATCTTCTCCTTTTGGAGAACTCCTCAAGTAGACCTCTTTGCTTCCAGTGTCAAAGGAAGTGTGAGTTGCTCTGCTCCGGAGAAATTCCTCCTCAAGGAGCTCTGGGGGGACGCACTGACATTCGAGTGAACGTTCGACCTTTATGCATTCCGATCCCCGTCAGTCCACTGGTTCTCAGAAGTTGCTGCTGTTCAGAACCATGATGATCCTGATTTCTCCGAAAAGGGCCCGGAGAACGTGGTATCAGCAGTTGCTGGACATGTCCATCTGCCCTCCCTGGTGGCTTCCGAGGAGAGTCGACTTGCTCTCCCAGTCGAAGGGATGGGTCCTCCAACTGAAACTCAGCAGCAGGAACCTTCAAGCTTGGCTACTGATAGGCTGAGATACCTGGAGTGGGACTTGTCAGAAACAATACGTCCTCAATGTGCTCTTTTGAGCTAGGAGGCCGGCTATGAAATCCATTTATGCCTACAGATGGGGTCAATTTGCGGCTTGGTGCCGGGAAAGGGATCTGGATCCTTTACCCTGCCTGCTATCCCGCTGTTGGATTTTCTGCTTTCCTTGGGCCGGACAGGCCTGCAGATTGGCACTGTGAGGGTTACCTTGCCGCTATTGCCGTGTTCAAGAGGTCCCCGGAACAGGGCTCGTTTTTCACAATCCCTTCTGTTAAGCAGTTCTTGCGGTGCTTGTACAGCCAGTTTCCTGCACACCAGTTTGTGAATCCGGCGTGGGATTTGAATTTAGTTTGAACGTTTCTTATGGGTGCTCTGAGCCCATTCATTCCTGTTCTATTAAATTGCTCACCCATAAGGTGATTTTCGTAGGTGCGAGACTGCTGAGTGAGCTCCAGCGTTGGCTGTTTTACCTTCCCCTTTGTTTTTTCCAAAGAAAAAGGGAATTTGAGAGGGAGACCCTCCTTTCCGCCAAAACTGGTCTCTGATTTCCATCTCTCAGAAGATCCATCTACCTGTGATTTTTTTTTTTTTTTTTTTTTTTTTTTCCTCTGCCTCACCCTTCCAATGCAGAGGAAGATTCAATCATCTGGACCCCATGCAGCCCTTAAGTTCTACATCTCTTGGACTGGAGAGACTAGGGAAGATTACCAGCTTTTTGTTGGTTACGCTGGTGCTTGTGCTGGCACTGCTGTGACCAAACGGACCCTGTCAAAGTGGATCATTCTCTGCATTTCAGAATTCTACAATCTGGCATGAAAGGATGTGCCTGAGGGTCTCTGAGCACATTCTACCAGAGAAGTGGCTGATGCCTCTGCATTGAAGAGGTGAGTCAGTGTCCTGGACATTTACAAGGCAGCAATATGGGCGTCTTTGCACATGTTTGCTAAGCATTACTGCTTGGTTTACATTGCAGGACAGGATGCCTGTTTTGCTTGGGCAGTCCTCCATAGTTTTCTGGTTTAGGTGGTGTCCTTGCTACTGCTTTGGGAGTCTATCCTAGATGAGCAATCCGTCGGAGGAAGGAATACATTAGAAGAAGAAACAACTTGCTTCTCTGTAATGTTATTTCTGATGGTTGTTCCACCCACCGATTCCTCATCGCCGGCACTGCCTGGCCCCCTTGACGGAAAGCTAGTACACCATTGGTTCTGCAGTCCCTCTGTGTCAGAGTGCTAGGAATAAATGGTGGAACTAAGGTCATGGGGTGTGGCCCCTCAATACATACTGGTCCCAATGCCATGTCTGGCGCAGGGCACGTAGATTCATCGGAAAGAGCAGACATAGTGCTGCACTGCACACCCTAGCGGCAGAAATGTTTGCGAAGAACAGCTGCGCTGGGATAGGATTTTGATAGATGTGGAATCCCTGAGAGGAACATCCATCAATCAGAAAGAACATTACTGAGATGCAAGTAATTTGTTAATTTCTCTAGTTCAGCAGTTCGAGCATGGCCCTAAAACCCTACATTTGAGTACAGGTAGTATATCCTTTGTCTTAGTACAAACTATTTTATTTCCATGGTGTGTACACTCACTGTTAAATTAGCCCTTGGCCTTCTTTTTTCTAATTTATTGGGACTGTTTAAAGTGCAGCATTTGATACATATGATAACTTTTCTGCTGTGATCAGGTTTAGAGAAGAAGACCCAGGTTCTTCAGCCGACAGAGAAGATGACAGTGGCATACCATGAAGCTGGACATGCTGTGGTGGGCTGGTTCTTGGAGCATGCAGATCCCCTCCTTAAGGTGTGAGCTTATTTTCCTTTAGTGCCAGTGCAGCTATAATGAAGCACTTTCTTCTGCCTTTCAAATGTAATGCTGGTGATTTATAAAGTGTGCATTGCAAACTGAATAGTCTATAAGCACTTAAATCATAGATATTATTGGTGCTCTTTTTGGGATTCCAAATTGGAAACTGCAGGCCTCTGGGTAGGTGATCGAACCACTGACCGATGTTTCAGGCTGAAAGTATGTCAAGGGGGTGTGTTACTGTTATGCGTGTGTTACAGTTGTGTTTATGCACAAATAAATATAAGTGTATTGCCATGCTGCCCAAGGAGCCTGTTGACAAATATCCTTGTTTGATTGAGTCATTGAATTTTAGATGTTAACATTTTACAGTGTAATTGCATTAAAAAAACTGTGAATGCAAAGTGAATTGTTTGGGGTATTGAATGTAGGCTACTAAGGGGTGGAGGGCAAGGGTGTTATAGCAGTTTTGATTTTATTCACCAGAGAAAGGTCTAATGTTTGACTCTCGTGCCAAGTTGCTGCTTCCCTTTGGGCATTTTTCATGCATCCCCATGGTGTCTACTTACCTCATCTCATTTAACTGCTGCATCCATGGACGATGGCCTGTAACACACCATGGCGTCTGCTATTTGGACTACCCTTGCACTCTTGAATTATGTAATTTGACACTGCAGTTTCTCCAGCATTGGATCTTTCATGGATTCACGTGCTGTGAATATTCCCCGTCGTCAGGCTGGGAACCTCGGTCATTTTAAATGAGCGTTTTCCTATGGAAAACCTCAACACTTCAGTATCCTATCAACATTCTTTTTGGGTGCTTTAGACCCCACCAATACGACATAGGGTATAAATATCCCCGGCCCCGCGGCTTCCCTTCAGATTTCAACCATCTCCAAAGTGTTGGATCACCTTGTGTTCGTTGAGTTTTTTGCACATGCTTGTACTACGGTGGTTCGTGATGTCTTCTGGTCCGAAGAAGTCTCTGTTCCGGCCCTGTGCGACTTGTGGGCTGAAGAAAGTGTATGAGGGGGACGGGCATATGGACTGCATCTATTGCCTTTACCCTCATCACTCTGCGTACTCTTGCGAGATTTGTAGAGGTTTTTCCGCAGAAGACCCTTAAGGACCGCAATCAGCGGTTGATTTGTTGGCTTAATGATGGCACCTATGCCGCTTCCGAGGTGGGAGCAGTGTGGAGCTTGTCCCCTGAGTGGCCTGTACAGGTGGTGGATCATCGCTGGGTGGCGTCAGCTGAGCCTGCGGCAAAGAAATCTCGGCCAGCTCCTGGGTCGGAGGCCGGAAAGAGTGGTGGAGCCTCTTCGAGTAAGCACCTGTCGAAGGGGGTTGCTTCGTCCAAACATGGTCGGTCGGACCATTCCCGGGGGGGTCTGCAGGTAGGCCCGAGAAGTCGAGCTCTGGAAAAGAGGCGGCTCAGGAGAAGGCCAAGAAGGACTTGTCGAAGCGCTCCTCTTCGGGGGACCATCACAGGTCATGCTCTAGCCGAGAGTTCTCAAAGCACCTGTCCAGCGGGGCTAAGCACACTGCTTCGCCTGGGAAATCTGTACCGCAGGTGGCGGTTCGGACGACATCCTTGTCGACGGGAGTCGGGGTTTGATAAAGGACTGATGCTGTTCTCGTTGTCGACAATGGATACTGAAGATTTGGTGCTGACGAGTGGCACGTGGCAGGCATCCACCTTTTACTCGCTGATGCCAGACGCCATTTTACATCCAGAGGTGGCTACTTTTTCAGTGTCCTCGGAAGTGGACGATGACCGGGAGCAGGTGTTTCAACCGTCTGCCTTGCGGTTGCAGTGTGTTGGACCTTCGTCAGGGGCCGTGGGGGCTGGTCCAGCTAGTTACCCGCTGGTGAACCCGCAGGCTATGTTGTCTCTTCAGGTTCTGTCCACATTGCAATCCTTGTTGGGCCAGTTGGATTCTAGGTTACCCCCTCTGCCTGTGGTTCCGGTGGGTCCTGTCATGGATGCGGCTGGTGTTCCACCACATTCGGCGGCTATGGTGGGGTTACCGGGGCCTCTGCCGGTGAGTGAAGATCGTCCTCGTTCCTACCCTGAGGAGGGTGAGCTGCTAGAGTCTGAGTCGGACAGTGTGCCTCGTGAGTCCATGTTTACGGGCTCTTAATCGCCGACGTGGGATTCGGGCACAGAGGTGGAACAGCCTCGTAGTCCAGCACAACCTTCCCCTCCCGATGATGTTGGGGCGTTCCATGCCATGATGGCTGAGGCATGTGTGGAATTTGGTTTGACTCCTGAAGAAGAGCGTAAAGAGTGATTCCTGTTCCACATGGACAAGAGACGGAAAGCTGTATTCTCCGTGCCTATCCTGGACCACGTGTGGCCGGAGGCCCTGCGCATGATGCAACATCCCTTCTCCGAACTGGCTGTCAAAGGGAGGCTGGAGAAGAAGTTTAAGGACCCGAACTCTACTCCGAAGTGCTTAGTGTCCCAACCCACTCCTGAGTTGGTGGGTTTGGCGGCAGCCAGTCGTAAAGCCCGGAGTCAGCACAAGTGTGTTACTCCTCCGGACAGTGACGCCAGGAGACGGGATGCCTTCGGGAAGAAGGTTTTGACTGTTGGATGCGACGACAGTGAAAGCGGCCAACTCCCTGGCGATCATGGCCCGCTATCATCGTGAGATGTGGCATCGGCTGGCACCTATTTTGGAACATCTGCCAGAGGAGCACCACAAGTCCGCCATGCTTTTGGTGCGTGAGGGGCAGGAAGCTTCCAATCACAGTATTAATATAGCTGTGGGCCTAGCAGAGTCTGGCTTTAAGCAGATTAACAAAGGCGTTGTACTGCGTCGCCAAGCCTGGCATAAGTGCACAGACTTTCGCCCTGAGGTGCATTATAAGGTTCTGGACATGCCTTGTGAAGGGGAGCAGTTGTTTGCAGAGAAAATGTATGAGGCCCTCAAAGGTATGAAGGAAGACACTGAAACTGCTAAAACGTTGGGAGCTTTGCAGAGTGGGTAATCCTTTCGTCCGTTCTGACGGGCTTCGGGAAATGCCTGGTTTACTTCCACCAGGGACAGAGGTTACGGTCGATCTGGGTATTCCTCCCAGGGGTATAGGAGGTTGGAGCAGTCGGCACAGAAGTCAGGACTTTCGTGCCTCGAGGAAAAAAGAGTTGCGCAGTCCTCCTCCTCTAAAGGGAGACAGGCTAAGCCACAACAATGACTGTCTTCAGGGAAACCTGCTTGGGGGGGGGGGGGGAGGGCAGGGTGGCACTGCACATGGACGAGTGGTGCAAGATTACGTTGCACCAGGGGGTGTTGGATACGGTGCGTCTGGGCCACTCACTGGCGTTGAAGTGTTCCCCAGTTTCCATTGCTCCAGTGTATACCGTGCAACCTCATCTTCACATCCTACGGCAGGAGATTGTACTTATGCTGCAGAAAGGGGCTATAGGATTGGTTCCGGTGGCCGAGAAGGGTCAGGGTGTTTATTCCCGTTATTTTGTTGTAAAGAAACCCAACGGCAAGTGGCGGCTCTTTATCTTTGGGCGTTGAACAAGACTCTGCAACGCCTGAAGTTCAAGATACTCACTCTTCAGGAAGTCATTCGGTCAGTACAGCTGGACAAGTTTCTGGCGTTGTTGGATTTATAGGACTCATACTTCCACATCCCCATGCGTCGACTGCACCAAAAGTTCCTGTCGTTTGTCGTAGGAGAAGAACATTACCAATTTCGGGTGCTCCCGTTTGGTTTAAAGTAGTCTCCCAGGACGTTTACAAAATGTTTGGCGCCAGTGGCGGCGTGGCTCCGACAGGAGGGGCATCATGTATACCTGTACCTGGACGACTGGCTGGTGCGGGTTTGTTGCCAAGGGAAGCACAGGAAAGTCTCGGCGCTACCAGGCAGCTGTTGCAATGGCTGGGCTTCGCCATAAACCTCGAGAAGTCTTTTCTGTTGCCTTCCAGGGACTTGGTGTTTCTGGGGGCAGAGTTTCAGACTCGTCTGGGACTTGTGAAGCCTTCGGGCAAGAGGGTGTTGAAGCTCTGGAAAAAGGCAGCGGAGTGGAAGATTGGTGCAAGGGTGTCGGTCCGGACCTACACGTCGCTGTTGGGGGGTCATGGCGTCCTGCATTCCGCTGGTGCCGAACTGTCGTCTCTACATGCGGCCAGTGCAGGAGTTCCTTGCGGACCGTTGGGCTCAGAGTCGAGGCTCATGGTCGAACAAGGTGGTGATCGACAGTCTGGTGGCTGCTCTTCGCTAGTGGCAGTGCTCCGAAAATCTGGTTCGGGGCATGCCGTTGCTGGATCCGGAGTGCTAATTCACGATTGTGGCAGATGCATCTCAGGCAGGATGGGGGATGCATCTTGGCGGCTCACAGGTTCAAGGCCTGTGGATTCCACATAAATGTGCTCGAGTTGAGCGATACATTGGGCCCTGAAACAGTTTCTGCTGCACATACACCACTCGGTGGTGAGGATGTTGACAGACGATACCACCACAATGTTTTATCTCGGAAAGCAGGGGGGCACATATTCCAGGATGCTTTCGAAAGAAGTGCGGGATCTTTGGCATTGGACTCTGTCGCACGACATTGGCATTGTGGCGTTTCATCTGCTGGGAGTGTTGAATGTACAGGCGGACACGCTCAGCAGGGATGTCTGTCAGCTCCACGAATGGCAGCTGAAGGAGCAACAGGTCTCAATGATCTTCGGGAAATGAGGCCATCCTCAGTTGGATCTCTTCACAACGAGGGAAAACAAACAGTACAGGGAGTTTGCCAGCAGGTGGGCTCACCCCGAGTCTCTGCGTTCTCGTCCCCGTGGACAGGCCGGTTTGATTATGCCTTTCCTCCCGTTTCCGCTCATTCGACGGACCGTTCAGTGGATTCAGAGATGCCCATGACGTGTGATTCTGGTGGCTCCGTTCTGGGCCAGGCAGCTGTGGTTCTCGGATCTCCTTCATCTGTCCGTAGCGACGGCAGACTTTCTGTCTCAGGAAAAGGGAGCTGTGTGGCACCACAATCCGGGCTCTTTCACCCTGACTGCTTGGCTCCTGACTTCTCAGAGTTTGGCCTGGTAAGGCTGTCCAGTTACTGTCGACAAATTTTGGAGGCGGCAAGAGCACCGTCCACGAATGTCTCCTATGCATGCAAATGGAAAAGGTTTTGTGTGTGGTGTAAGGGCCAGCCGGGATGGACCCTTTGAACATTTTGCCTGAGCAAAGTTCTTCCCTACCTGTTGCTGTTGGCGAAAAGAGGCCTGTTGCTATCATCCATAAATGTTCACTTGGCTGCCATTTTGAGGTTTACAAGGAGGAGACATGCGGCTTCTCTGTTTAGTGAAAGTCTGCTCAAACATTTCTTGAAGGGATTGTTCCGTACTTTTCCTCCAGTCAAGAAATGTCCTCCAGTGTGGAGCCTTAATGTGGTTCTGGCCGGTCTGATGACACCACCGTTTGAACCGATGTTGATGACTCCTTTGCAGTTTTTGTCCTGGAAGGTGGCTTTTCTGGAGGCCATTACTTCGGCCAGAAGGATGACTGAGTTGTAGGCGTTGGTTGTGGACCCTCCATACCTGTGGTTCTTGAAGGACAAGGTGGTGTTGGCTACTAATCCGCACTTTATCCCTAAAGTGCTGATGACTTTTCATAAACTCTCTACTATTGTGTTGCCCTTGTTTGTTGCTTCAGCCTCCATGCCGCAGAAAGGGCTTTGCATTCGCTGGATGTGAGGAGAGCGTTGAAGTTTTATTTGAATCGTACTCTAGATTTGAGACAATCTAGACAACTGTGGCTTATGGGCCGTCTGTCAAAGGACAGGCAATCTCCAAACAAGGACTTTCTCGTTGGGTGTCCTCTGCTATTTAGTTCTGCCACACTTAAGGTGGAAAGCTTTTGGGAAAGACTTCGAGGGCACATTCCTACTTTGCAGCTATTGGAGTTTACAGCAACATAACATAATCTTTTTTTTCTTCCTCCAATCCTATTGTTCATATGCACGGTCTTTTAAGGATTTATCCTCCCGTTAAGAGACCTCACCCTCTATTGGACAATGTTTTACCATCTCTTGCCCACAAGCCTTTTGAGCCGATGGTATCCTCCTTATTGAAACTTCTATGTTGGAGATTTTCTCTTTTGGTAGCTCTTACTTTGGCATGGAGGGTTAGCGAGATGTAGGCCTTTTCTTCCATGGAGAACACAACTTTTTTTTTTTTTATTTATTTTATTTTTTGCAAAGACCAGGTTTTTTTGAGAACCCTCTGCCCCACCCACATTCCTAAGGTGGTTTTCTGCTTCCATATTAATGAGCTGGTGCGCCTTCAAACCTTTTTTTCCAAATCCTCAGTCCCCTGCTGAGGTTATTCTTCATTGTTTACATGCCTGAACACCCCCTTAAGTTTTACATGCACATTACCATGCAGTAAAGGGAATCCAACACCTTTTTTGCTACATTTGGTGGGCCGAACCTAGATACTCAAGCAGCTAAGGCGGCGATTGCTAGGTCCCTGGTTACTGGTATTAATCATTTTTATGGCATGCATAAACTTTCTCCCCTTAATGGGCTACATGTCGATGGTGTCCGGGATAGAGCAACAGCTTTGACTATTCTGTGTAATGTACCATGGGATGTGATCAGCAAGACTGCTAAGTGTTCCACACCCTTCTTTTTACAAACACTAGTGAGGCAGGCTAGCTTTGGTCAAGAAGTCCTCCAGAACTTTTTCTTAAGTTGCTAGTAGGGCTCTTCCCTCATGAGGAAGTGTGCTTTGCAGTGCAAAAAAGGATCCTGTCCCAGCCCTGTTCGACTGACTCCCACCAGTATAGAGGAAAGGGGATTATGGACTTAGGAGAGTATGTTAATCACTTCAGTGAGTAACTTTCTTAATCATTTTTTCACACTGTAATTTCTGCTTTCAAATAGATCCTTCCTCCCACAGATTTCTCATCTTAGATGTACTCCTACGTCCCGTCCCCTTTCCTCCATCCTGCATGGGGGTTCCTCGATAGGGACGGGAACAGAACCTTTTTCACCAGAAAAATAACTCTCTCCCTTTAAATGTATATGCGCGCGCAGCCCCAGGAGCATATGCTTCCTTGACCCTGCCCACCAGCGTCACACCTCAGTCCTCTTTTCTTCGTCGACGGGAGCAGACCGGTTTCACCAGCGCTTGTGGTTAAGCCCTCCTTGGCCTGTAATTCCATGCGCTTTCTCATAGTTTTATTAGAACTATTAATTCTATTAAATCTTTTTCAGATACAATACTGCCAGGGATACACTGTCCACTGGTGCCCCAGCCCGTGCTGTTGTTTGATGGTTTGTTCCCCACGTCTGACCCGCATGCCCTCTGTCTCCGGTGCCTAGGAGAAGATCACGAATAGGACGGCTGCTCAGCGTGCGACGCGCTCACTCCCCGGTCCCTCAAGAAACGGTTGGCTCGGTGGGGCGAGCTGTTCTCCAGGTCGCCGCCCGAGCACCTTCAAGAACACATGCGGAGGAAGACCAAGAAGGCAAGTACTTTGTTCAACAAAGCACCCTGTAAGGACTCCTCCTTCCCAGAGAAAAACTGCCAACGGGAGGGGCCAGTCGGGCCCTAGCAGTAGCAAGAAGAGTACTGAGGCTGCAACAGCTACCGGCCTATCAGCCGAGGGGTCCACGTTTCGCTGCCTAGCAGCTGTCACTCCGGGACTCGCCCCGAGGGGCTTTGCCCTATTACCAGGCCTACACCTCAGGTGGTGCCTAGACACAGCGCAGATAGCACTACCGGCCTCACGGCTGAGGTCATCAGCCTTCCAAGCGCATGCCTGTGGTGCAGGGAGGGACAGTGCCTACACCTACGAGCAGGCAGGCTGAAGCCAGACCCATGTCATCCAAGGGGCCACATGCTGATGGTCTGGACAAGATGGCGGCGCACAGGGACAAGATGGCAGCCGGACCAGAAGCTTGCCATGCCGATCCACCCCAAAGGTGGGAATCCTCGACTACCGGGTCAGAGGCCCGCTTATCCAGCGAACCCGCAAGGTGGGAATCCACAGCCAGGTCAGAATGGGTGCCTCTGGTCACGTGATGCACAATTTACCCAACCGTCTCGGGAGAAGCACGCTACACAGAAGCGTCGTTCTTGCATACAGCGGGCATGCAGCAATTCATGTCACCACTACAGGCCCCAGTTTAGGAGCGGTCCAAGCCAGCCTTCTGGGAGTGTTTCAACAAATGGGAAACATCTTTAAGGGCATGGTACAAGAGATGCCGCCCCTGCTTCCGCAGCAGCCGACTCTGGTGCAACCTACTCCACTGCCGCAGCCTGTGATGCCTGCAGCACCTGCACAGCTGCCGTCACATGAACCTATGCCAGTCGATCCAGCAGCCCCCATCGACAGAGGATCAGCAGGACACTGACTATGAGGAGCAAGACACCCCTTTGTTGGCAAGGGCATTCCACGACGGAATTGCCGACCTGGCCGAGTACCTTGGCATCCCAAAGCCACTAAAGGAACAGCCAGAGACACGGGGTCTTGACTGAGGTTCTCAAAGTCAGGGCAGAGTCCAGATCTGACATTCCTCTGCAAAACGATGTGGAGACTCTGGCTAATAAGGGGTGGTTGAAGCCTCACTGCACACCGCCAACTAACAAAAAGCTAGATGCAAAATGTATGCAAGTGGAGGGCGACTCTCTGCTCTTATCAGTTCACCCTCAGCCACTGTCATCGCGGCAGTATCTATGTATGCCAAACCGCAGATGTTATCGGTAAGCACTACCACTTCTGCGCTCCTGGGCAAGGCCTACGGTTAAAAAGTTTATTCCAACTCGGGTCGGAAACGCCATATTGGCTGCGGCAAACCAAAGGCTATGGAAGGAGATCGCCGACTTCCTCCCGGATCTACCTTCCCACAGGCGGCCATCCTTCGAGGCTGGCCTGGCAGAGGCCAAGCTGGTGGCCCAGGACATCATGGAGGCTACAGTTGCCCACTTTGATATGGTAAACCGAGCCGTTTGTGTGGCCACAGACATGAGGAACAACCTGGCTAAGGGCAACCAGGTTCAGTCCTGATGTCAGAAGAGAATCTTGGATCTCCCCTTCGAGAGAGGCGATGAAGAGCTGGACACAAAGAAAAACAGTTTCTAGACTGCCAAATCGCCGCCGATTCTTACCAAACCGGCAGCTAAAAGCTGTGGGCAGGCCCAGTCTGTCGGACGAGGGTCAGACATTTGGCGGGTTCCGGGGCTTCCAAGACCGCCGGGCCAGGCAGCCGGACCAGTCCCCCAGCCAGCACAGGCGTAAACACCAGAAGTCTTTCCATAAATGTTTTTCAGTCCCTCTCATGGGCGCCAGCCTCAGAAACAGAGAAGCAAGGACTGGATGTTTCAGATCCACAGCAACCCAGTTGGGGGCAGGTTGGCCCTCCAAAGCCAGGCTTGGAGGGCACGGTTTGCAGACGCATGGGCGATCTCTGTAATCTCTCACAGGGCTTCCGGCTGTCTCTCCCCTCTCCTTACCCTTGTTCCCCTCCCCTTCCTCAAATCAGGACACCATCACTCTTAGCAGAGATTTGCTCCCTCATGGTGAGCGAGGCAGTAGAGCAGGTCCCAATCCCCCAGCAGTGGGTGGACTTTTATTCCTGCATCTTTCCTATTAAAAAAAGAACCAGTCTGGCCTGCGAGTGGTCCTAGATCTTTGTCTTAAACCAGTACCTGCCTCTACAGAAATTCAAGATGGTGACTCCAGCTTTAATAGCAGAGACCCTGTGTGGGGGAGACTGGACGTGCTCCCTGGATCTGAAGGCACATATTTACACATCCTCATAACAAAGGCGCATCGACCCTTCCTCAGATTTCGGGTGATGGGTCTGCATTTCCAATACAAAGTACTAACATTCGGCGTGAATTCAGCACACCGGGTTTTCAAAAGGCTCATGAATGCTGTTGCAGCCCTGCTTCGGTCAGAGGGCCATCATGTATACCCATACCTATACGACTGGTTAGTCCAAGCAGGGTCTCCAGAGCTAGTCAGGTTCTCAGCCTCTTCATGACCTCAATCTATGAGCTTGGGTTCTCGCTCAACTTCCATAAGTCGCACCTCCAACCGGCACAAACACTGGTATTCTTGGGTCTTCAGTCGGGCACCCAAAGGCAAATGGTGTTCCCCACGAAGGAAAAGGTGACCACAATGAGGGCTGCTGTGGGTCACTTCCTCTGCAGAACTGCGGTACCAGCACTTACTGGGTGTCTTGGCGGCCTGTCTACCGGCGGGTCCCTACACCAGGCTACGGATGTGGATGCTGCAGCTAAATTTTTTGGCCTCCTGGGATCAGGAATTGGGAGATTGGGCGGCAGCAATCTCCATACCCCTGCATCTGCACGAGAACCTGGAATGGTGGAGGCATGAATCCAACCTCTGGGCAGGCAGACCCTTCAGACCACGTATAGCGAACCACACCATTACAACATCCTCCTTCCAAGGTTGAGGGGGGGCCACAATGAGCAGTCTTATGGTCTATGGTTTATGGTCGAGGGACGACCAGCATAACCATATCAACTGGTTCGCGGTGATGGCTATCTGGCTCGCTCTCAGGACAATCCTTCCCATCGTCAAGGGCAGAGTGGTGTGCATTCAGGCGGAACACTCTACCTGCATGTATTGCCTCAACAAGCAGGGGGGCACCAGATCTCCGCCTCTGTGCAAACTGGCAATGGCCATTTGGGAATGGGCCATTGCGCAGGACATCAGGATCTCGGCAGTACACCATCCGGGAGAATCTAATTTAGAGGCTGACAGCCTGTCGGCTGGGCTCAGACCACTGAGTGGCAGCTGAACAAGAATAGACCTGTTTGTGCAATCGGACGTGCCAGCGGTACGCCTCCTGGGGTGGCCGGGGTTCCATGGGAGATGCGCTGCAGATTCAATAAAATGGAATGCCGGCCTACTTGTCCGCCTCCTCCCAGCACCCCCCCACCCGACCCCTCTTCTACACAAAGTCCTGGTCAAGATCATGGAAACCCACCAGCTGCGTCACATTCTGATAGCCCCCCAGGTAGCCGGCCAAGCCATGGTTCTCGGATCTGCTCCAGTTGTCGAACCAACCTCTGGTTCCCTTTCCTCTCGGGCCGGACCCCTCCTGGTACAACTGAGGAGCTGTGATCCACCCCTCCCCAGAGAAACTAGGCCTAGCTGCTTGGTCCCTGAGCAGGTAATGCTTCAACAGCTAAAGCTGTCTTGGGACAATCTGGAAATCTTCCAGGAAGCCAGGAGTCAGGCTACACGGAAACAGTATAAAAGCAAATGGACCATATTTTTTTTCTGGGCCAAAGAAAATTGAGTGAACGCACTAGCATGCACGCTAGACCAGGGGTTTGGGTCTACATGGTCAAATATTTCACATTTGACCACATTTATTTTTGCCTTTATTTTTTCTTTCTCCAGAATTGTGGGGGAGTGTTGGGGAGAATTCTTTATAAATGTGATAATTCCCTTCACCTTAGAGACCCCCAGCAACTTTGCTGGATTTTGAGGACTTGATTTTTTTACCTGGAAAGAGTGTGAGCCTTTTTTCCCACTCTTTCATGTTTTATGATATGCGTTTTACTCTTGTGTTCTTTGATTATGGAATTTTAGACAACTCCATAGGTATCCTCTTTTCATGTGTGTCACACAACACCCTCAGTGCAGTGACACAGGGTAGCCTTTTTTGGCTGTCCCAAGGTTTAAACACCTTCTCTAAATCAACTACTGTTTCCCAGAGAATGTAAAGTTAAATTGACTTTACTAGTCTTTTTAAATTCCTAGACCCAGCACACCCTAGCTTACAATAGAGTGCTGGAGGGGTTAACTAGTATCCCCATCTCTAGAAACTCATGTAGCAGTCAGATGCTACCCTTTCCTATAGAAATGGCTCGTGGCAGTGATTTTACAACGAACTTCCATGATTTTTCCCGACCGCGAACATTGGTAGCTAAAAATCGTGGGCACCATGTTTTTCAAGATGGCGTCTGAGCCCCCTTTGTTTAAACAGGACACAGTCGTCTTTTTTCGCCATTTCTTTTTGGGAAGGTCTTTCTAGAGTTTGTCTCTGCACGCCAAACTAGGTTTGGTCCCTTTGTTTCTACGCCTTTGGCGGGCTTCAGGACTGAAGACCACCCCTGGCGCCCAAGTGTCTGGCGTGGGCAGGAAGTGAGGGAGGTGCCCGAAACTCCCTGTGCTTAGTCTCCTAGGAGACCCAAATACACTCTGGCGTGATTGGCTGGCTGACTGTCCGGTGAGGACAGCCACCCTGCTGAGTGAGTGGCAACTAGGCTGGAATGAATGGGAGAAAACTGTTTAAGAGGCGAGTCTCTTGGACTGAAAGAGACTTTCGTTCGACCACTCAAATGAAAGAACCGAAGACGAGCTACAAGAGGACGCCTGCTGCAACTACTGGACCGTTGGTTTGCCCGGTGGAGCCCTGCTGCAGGTCTGAATCGCCAAGTTCACCTTGCCAGACAAGCCCTTCAAGGACATCTTCCTTTGAGTTGGTAGGACCAACTCAAGTGCTGCAGGAAACCGAATAACCGGGGAGAAGAACACCAACTTGTGTGCTTTAAGGCAGCTACTGGAATCGAAGATTTGCCAGTTTGTTAGCTTTGTGAACAGTCCCTGTGCAGTGCAGGAGTCCCCCGACGTCCTCCCTCTTGTTCCCATGACTGAGGCTCAGGAACAGCGACACCTGCAGGAACTGCCAGGAACAGAAGTCTTCAGCTGCATCTTTTTCTTCAATACAAGGGACTGTGAAAACCTGACCGAGAGGACTTACCTCTCACTGCGAAAGTGCGTACAACTTTGTCAACTTACAGGCCTAGTCAGCTTGTGACCCGACATATGAACCTTTCTTCCGTGAACTACTTCCGAGAACCGTAGCAAAGACTTTGCAGTTTAAATACCAGAACCGTTTTTACCTATACAAGACACTAGTCCATTGACTTTGGCCTACCTATTGCATTGAATCAACTCCTCTTGTGAACTCCAACTATTTGCACTGTTTAAGAGTAATGCTATTATTTGTTTTATTAACTTATACCTTTTTGCTCCTACTTCAACTGCTCTGAATGCCATTTTGCACCTCCTTCAAAGTAGTGTAAATGTTTCAGAACCGGTTAGTGTGAAGGATTGTAGTATATTTTTGTGTGATATTGATTACCTGCTTCTAGTGAATGTTTTCTAACTGACTGTGTAATAAATTAAGTGTTTTACCAAGAAACCTTGAGTATAAGTGTGTATCTGAATACTTGTAATTATAGACCTCTGTGTAACACCCTTACAAGCTCACATTCCCTCTTGGGATAAGCCTGGCTGCTCAGCTCGCAACCCAAAACTGTGTGTTACAGACTTATACCAAAGGTTGGTTTTGCTTACACCTTACACCTGTAGTCCGATTTGTGTGTAGTGGGCACTGCATACAAACTTTGCCTAGCAGGGAGACCCCCCCACCCGCCATCTCACTCCCTTACCCCACCCTATAAATATATATATATATTGAAATATATTTGACTGAATTTCAACAAAAAAAAATTATTTAAAAAAAATACGGTCCAAAGTAAAAGTCAAATGTGTTTCTGATACCTAGACCAGGTGCCATCATTCTCGGCTTATTTAGCTAAATCGTGTCGCAGATACCTGGCAGCCATCAGAGCATGCAGGAACTCGGAGAGTTCTTCCTTCTCTTCATCCAACCCAGTGGTGAAAAGGCATCTAGTGGGGCTAACAAGAATGTACCCACTGGTTAAGTGCCCACACTCGGTTTGATGCCATGGCTACAGTGGACATCAAATTAGTCACTCTCAAGACAGCACTCATGGTGGGCCTCACATCGGCTAGCAGAGTCAGCGAGATTCAGGCTCTAGTGGCCACAGAACCCTACAGTGTTTCATTGGGACAAGGTGGTGCTTCGAAATCATCATACTTTCCTCCCAAAAGTAGTTTAATCTTTCCATCTCAATGAGATTGTGCTTCCCACCTTCTTCCCTATCCCAGCCGAGGAGGCGGAAAGGGTGCTCCACTGTCTCGACGTCAGATGAGCTTTGAAATTCTTCCTGGCCAGGACTAAGGACTTCTGCAGATCCAACGCCTTATTCGTCACCTTCAGTCGTTTGGAAACCAGACGAGCAAGCGCCTAAGGCATCTATAGCCAGATGAATGGTTGCGGCCATTCACAAGGCTTACAGGACACAGCGTAAGAAGATCCCAAGGGAGTTTCACATTCACGCAATCGGGACCAAGGCAGCAGCAGTTGCTTTTCAACACCATGTTCCATGGCAGGTGATTAGCAAGGCAGCCACATGGGCCACCCCATCGGCCTTCTGCAAGCATTACTGTTTGGATACCAGCGCTTGGGCAGGAGGTTCTGCGTAACCTCTCTGCATGAAGTCGACAATCACTCTGCTCCTCAGGGCTTTCTAGTCGGTGGTAATCGGCTGGCACGTAGGAGTAATTAAGTGTTACTCACTGGAGTGACTAATGTACTCCTAGTCCTTAGTCCCCTTTTCTCCATACACCCACATCTTCCCCCCCAAAGAGCAGGGTTGTTAAACATTCTAATACAGCCAACGCGTCCAATGGGACTGAGGTGTGGCGCCGGTGGGTGGGGTCAAGGGAGCGCATGCATTGAATTTGTATACATTTAGAGGGAAAGTGTTATTTTTCTGGTGGAAAAGGTTCTGTTCCCATCCCTAGTGAGTGACGCCCATGCAGGATTGAGGAAAGGGGACTAAGGACTAGGAGTATGTTAGTCATTCCGGTGAGTAACACAAAATTTCTGTCTGCAGAGCCAGCTAACTTTTAGCCCCCCAGGGGGTGCAACCCAGCTCAGTTGCCGCTCCCAGACACCGAAAGTGAAATTGCGGCCAGTATATATGAAGTCTAAGACCCCATGGCCTCATTTCTTTTCTGCCCACGAAGTAAGCTCATGGAACACCCCTTTGATTTTGCTGACCCTTTACTGCATCAGAAAGGAGGTCTGCATCCCTTTGAAACCGGGGCGGGGGGTCCTTTTAAGACGAGGTAACAGTATCTGAGATGGATGGGGATGCAGATCGTACTCGTACATCAATAATCAGTCTGACTCGGGAAGTTTGCAAACATTATTTGTTTTAATAACAAGTCTTTAACCCCTTAAGTGCCAAGGACGAGGTATCTCATCTTCGCCCATTTTTGGCTGCTGCGGTGAAGAGAGAAGGTAAGAGCCGTCTTTGTCCACCTAGATCTCTGGCTGTACTTCAAGCCGGAGATCGAGGCGGGTATCGTTGGAAAGGGGAGATTCTCCCCTTTCCAACGATTCCCATTGTGTGGCATTGCTGCTCATGGATCGGGCTCAGGGCGCGCGATCCGTGGGCAGCAATGTCACTGGATCAATAGAGATCTGTTTGTGACGCGGGGAGGGGGGGAGCTGCTTACTAGGTAAGCGGCCCCCTTCCCCCTGTGGCCCCAAAGCATGGGGCCACAGCGCTGGAGACCCCTGGGGGCAGATGATCACTGCCCCCAGGGGTGAAAATGAAAAGAAAAAATGGTGGTGGCCCTCCCCCACACCAAGTGGAAAGGGGGGCCACCCCTTGTAGCCCTCCCTGGGGGCAGATTTATTTCCCCCAGGAAGGAGTACATGAGGTGGCCCCCCCATCCAATTGGGGGGTGGGGGAGAGGGCCACCAGGAATTAGTGTGCAGGTCCCCCCCCCCCCCCCCCAAGGATGGGGCATGCAGGTTAGGCCCCCCTGGGGGCAGATAGCTGATCATCTGCCCCCAGGGAAGGGTGCAAAACAAAAAACAAAACAAAAAAAAAGAAAATAACAAGGGAATTTTGGGGGGGGGCACTAGCCACCAGGGATATATTTTACAGGAAAGGGGGGTGGCCCTCTCCCCCTCACCCCAAGGGGAAATCCCTTATAGCCCTCCGTGGGGGGCAGATATCTGCTCCTAGGAAGGGGCATCTGACCCCAGGGAGGGCTGCATGAGATGCCCCCCCCTGCATTTGGTGTGGGGGGGGGGTAGAGGGTTACCCCCCCATTACATTAGAAAATTACCTGGCGGTTTAGGGTGCCCCTCAGCCCGCCCTAAAGTGTAGTGTACCTTTTCCATTTTTTCTTTGTTTACGAAACTTGCCTTGGCGCAGAAGGTCACATTGGTGTGCCAATCTGGCGCGGCGGTGCCCAAACCTTACTGCCCCACCCACTCGGGGGCCCAGTCGCACCATTTTTGGGGGCCCTCTGTGGATTCCCACGGGTGCCCTCTTTTCGGAAATGCATGGGGTTCCCTGTTTTCCTTGGTGGCTTGGACACCCGAGGCCCACATCTGTATGGTGTGCCCATCTGCAGAGTGTGAGAAATTGGGGTTACTTGTGTTTTAGGCTTTCCCCTTGGCACACAGGTAGGTGCACCCACACATGTGAGGTACCGTTTTCATCGGGACACCTGTGGGAAAACGGGACGGTAGGCCATGTGTTGGCAGTGTGTTTCGATGGGTGAGACTAGTGAAATGTGCGGAAAATGCATTTTTTTTCCCCGCATTTCGGACTGTGTAGGGGTGTCTGGGTAATACATTGTGGGCCGATATCCGCAAATCATACCTCTGCAGATTCCCACGGGTGTCCTCTTTTCCGAAATGCATCGGGTTCCCCGTTTCCCTTGGTGGCTTGGACACCCGAGGCCCGTATCTGTATGATGTGCCCGTCTGCACAGAGTGTGAAATTGAGGTGTGAAAACAGACTTGGGATTACTTGTGTTTTAGGCTTTCCTGTTGGCGCCCAGGTAGCACATGTGAGGTACCGTTTTCATCGGGACACCTGTGGGAACGCGGGAAGGTATAACATTTGTTGTGTTTGTGTGGTTTTCATAATGTTTTGACCCATTTGCTGGTGCCCTTTGTCACACAACCCTTTCATTTCCCAAATGTGACCTACATTTAGTCGCTGCTTTAGGCACCATACACTTGTGTAACCTGCATAAGTCACCTACCCTGGAAAAGGTCTGCCTGTGCTCTTTCAAAAAAATGTATGCTTGCCGTTCCTCACCACATTGGTTTTTTCCGATTTACACATGCCAAGTGCCTCTGTTCAGGACGTGAGCATAAAACTCCTGTGTACCATGGCTCAGTGTTTGGCTTGTGGTATTGCTTATTTTGTAAAACACTACCAAAAATGTGTGCTTTCCTAACTGCAAGTCGGGGGGGAATGTAGCAGAGCATTGCTTTTCTCAAAATTCATAGAAGCCATTGCCGTACCAAGCCAACCATGGCTACCACATACCTTTTTTTTCGGTCATTTTCCTGCGCTTCCCCCAATCTATGGCATTTTCTCCTAGGTATTTGTTGCCCGACCTACGCAAATCACCTCTTCCTAAACTTGGAATTTTGTCTACTTTTCAGAAATATATGCCTTTCTGTCCTCTAAATCGGCTTTCCTACCCTTTTCTTCCATTCCGTCCATCATGTCCAATTGGCAAAAATGGCCAAAATCGCCTACCTCTCACAAAACGGTTGATAACCACATCAAAATAATTCTTTTTTCACTCAACCTGTTCTTGAAAGCCAGGAAATTGGGGAATTCAGCACAGCAAACCATTTGTTCCTAGCTCTTACAAGGAAAAAACCACAGGCTTCTTTGTACACCATTTTATTCGCATTTTTTTTTTTAAAAAAAACATTTTTGTCCTTTTTGCATATTTTCTCTCACCCCCCCTACAGCAACCTAGGATTGCTGGGTGGCGTTACGACCGCCTACATGTGGGGAAAAAAAGGAGCCAAATTTGGCCGAGATATCTCATGTAACCAAAAAGGTACAAGGCATTGACTGGCCACATACCGAAATCACCAAAAAAGGCCCTGGCACTGGGAGGAAATACCCATGGCACTTAAAGGGTTAAAACAGGGAGACAATGGATGCCGCACAGCTTGCTCAACAAGTTCTCAAACATTTCATAAAAACATTGTTTATACAAAAAATTCATCATAAGTGACATGCTACGTGGCAAAATAGGAAAAACTATTAGGGGATGTGATGGGCTTAAAGGGAACATCTACTTTCTTTATGGGCAGGGATTCTGATTGGATCTCTAAGATCAGGTGGACAACTGAGCCCACCCCAAGTGCAAGTCATCTTCTGTGTCAGACTAATACACAATGTGCTGTTGGCTTCTCAAACTATAGGGCTCTTTGCTGCATGGCCCTCTACAATTGGTTGGCACACTTGTACCTTTCTGGAATATTCCACTCGCCAGCAGCACGCAAGTTGGTACTCCAGGTGCTGGGGGGTTGGCCTGGTCATGCCTCCCGACCCAATTAGCCCAACATCCATCATCACTCCTGCGGTCTGCCATTCAATTAAATCTGTTTGAACTTGGCCTTGCAGAGGCTCACTGTGCCTGAGAATAAAAGGGAGTGAGGCATTGCCTTATCTTCTGGTCTAGGTGTAGCTCACCCCAAAGTCTATTTTCATCTGACCATTTGACTAGAGACCACATTTTTTAGCTCCTTTGTTGTATTTAATACCATTAAATGAAGAAATCTTGGCACTCTGTGGTTTTCATTACACCTCAAACATGACCCCAGCTTGCTTTTCACGTTCATGTATCTTCTTGAGTAGATAACTAGGCTCTCGGCGGCCCCGACTCTTGACACTGGGCCAGGCAAGCCTTCTCAAATCTTCCTTCGCCGTCAGCTATTCTTTTTTGCTGCGCCACACGCAGCCCTTTCATTCACAGGGTCCAGGTTTGCTAAAATGCATTGTGGAACATCCAGATTCTGCGCACACACGCACACTCACACACACACACTCACACACACACACACACTCACACACACACACTCACACACACTCACACACACTCACACACACTCACACACACTCACACACACACACACACACACGCAATCTACTCACACTCACACACACACACACACGCAATCTACTCACACACACACACACACACACACACGCAATCTACTCACACACACACACGCAATCTACTTACTCACTCACACACACGCAATCTACTTACTCACTCACACACTTACACACACACACAATCTACTCACACACACACTCACACGCAATCTACTCACACACACACACGGCTGCAATCTACTCACTCACACGCGGCTGCAATCTACTCACTCACACTCACGGCTGCAATCTACTCACTCACGGCTGCAATCTACTCACTCACGGCTGCAATCTACTCACTCACGGCTGCAATCTACTCACTCACGGCTGCAATCTACTCACTCACACTCACGGCTGCAATCTACTCACTCACTCTCACGGCTGCAATCTACTCACTCACTCTCACGGCTGCAATCTACTCACTCACTCACTCTCACGGCTGCAATCTACTCACTATATATCCAGCCTTATGATCACTTTGTCTAACTGCATTACTGCATCTGTACATTTGTAAAATGGTTTTACGTTTTCTTCGGTGCTTCTCCGCACGTGCAATCTTAATTCCGCTCCTGAAATGTTGCTTACTTCGCCGTCAGATTCTAAGGTCTATATTCTTTCTTCAGTCGCATCTCTTTTCGGTGCATCACTTCTGCTTCATGTGACATCACTAGTCTTCTCTTTCATTAATTCTCACACTTCTTCCGGAATTTCCTTTAAAAGACTGTCATTTCTTCGCGGATACATAAAGGGTTTTCTGAATGGATACCTTGTTTCAAGGACTTTTCGCGATATAGGTACCATTATTGCCTTTGCGCATGTCGCAATTTCCGGTTGCCAACATATAGGCAGAATAGGGGCGGGACTTCCGGTAGAGGTACTTGGCTCCTTCTCTACACCTTCATGGATTGTAGGCTGTTGAACTTGCTCATGCATAAGTATACATTCAAGATGGTACTCATGACCCAGATCCTCCGGGCCCTCAAACTGCAGGACTGATTGGCATCTTTGGGCCTCCAGGATGCCTACTTTGTGTCGATTTATCTCAAGCACAGAAAGTAACTGAGGTTTGTCGGAAACGCCCACTACCAGTTCAGGATTATTTCCTCAGCACCCATGGTCTTCATCAAATTGCTGTTGATTGTGGTGGTTGGCATCAAGGTTGAGTAGATTCATGCCTTCCCCTACCTGGGTGATTGGCTCATTCCAGACATTGTGACGGCACATTTGGAAACACAGAGTAGAATGAATATTGGCACTACTTAAAGTGAAGGTTTGAAATACATTTTACAATTTCAAAATGTATTGGGGTGCAGGTGAAGTTAATAGACCTGGTGTGTGTACACAGTAAATTAATAATGGCCTTGGTAAACCTTCCGAAGACGCTTCCCCTGCACTCACCATCAAAATATGACTACTCAAAATTTCAAATGTAATAGATATACATTCTTTACATCTTTTTGATATAAAGAGATTGATATCTTTGAATGCATTTTTGTGCTTTCTTTAAATTGCTTTCACATTATTCATAAATACATTTTATCAATTGATAAAATTACAAATAACATAAAAACTATTTAAAGAAAGTACAAAGGTTTTCCAAGGCCATTATTAATTTAATGTCAGCATATTTGTACCACACATGCAACATACTGCACAGTTTGGGCTTCTCCCTGAACTCCTATGTTTTGCCATCCAGTTCCTCCGGTTCATTAGAGGAGTCTTGGACACCCACATGGTCATGGCTTTGTTTCCCAAGTATCAGATATCAAAGATTCTATGGAGGATTCCTGTTTTACAGTCCCTGGGGCTGGTTCCTGCCTCCGCTATTCTGCCTCTTCTGGCCCTCATGGCCTCGTCCGTCCTGGTGGTGCTGGAAGCATGCTTTTGCCTCAGGTTGCTCCAGTGGCTCGCTGGTCTCAGTTCGAGCGTGAGATGTCAGACCATTTGCAGGTCTTGAATGCTGTGTCTCAATCCCCTGCAAGACAACATACGGGGAGGGGGTTGCTTTGGCAGCCCTAGCCCTAACTGACACTGGTCACGGATGCAGGCCTCTATAGTAGGAGGCTTCTGGTCCGGACAGCACACATTCATTTGCTAAGAGTTGCTGACAATCAAGTGTTGCTTGGTTGCCTTCCTTTCCTCTGTCGGGCATCTGTGTTGGCCATGCAATACCTCAACAAAAGGGTGTGTGTGTGGAGTTGTTGTATCTGTGGAAGGAAGCAATGCAAGTGCCGTTCTGTACTCTAGAGAACGGCTTGTATGACAGCGCCAAGACTGAGAATGTCATAGTGGATACTCTGATCAGATAGATTCAGCTAGGACATTCTGGTGCAGATCTTCACCTTCTGAGGGACTCCTCGGGTGGACTGCTTTGCTTCCTGTGTGAACAGGAAATCTAGTTCTTCTGCAGGCAATTTGCTCTGGAGGGTGGTGGGTGAAACATTGTTGTCAAATGAAACTTATTACTTCTCTCTGCGTTCCTGCCAATCCAAGTAATTCTGACAGTTCTTGGGAGACTTTGGATCCATGTTGATTCTTATCGATCTGGACTGGGCCTGGAGGATGTGGTACCTTGACCTTTTGAACTTTACCATCTGCCCTTCCTGGTGCCTCCTGGTGAAGGTGGACCTGCTCTCTCACTCTGGAGGACGATTTCTCCATCTGAGCCTCAGCAGCCTGAACCTTCATGCTTGGCTGCTGGAGAATGTCCTGGATGTGCTCTATTCTGCATGGGGGCCTGCCACCAAGTCTTTCTATGCCTGAAGCTGGCATAAGATGTTGACTTGCTGTTGGGAGAGAGTTCTTGATCCTTTGATCTGTCCAACTTCCTCTGCTCTGCATATTCTACTTTCTTTGACATAGACGGGCATGCTGATTGACTCTGTGAAGGGCTACCTGGCTGCCATTTGTTTTTAAAAGGGCCCCGCAGATGTGCTCTTTCTTCACCATCCCTACTGTTAGGCAGTTTGACAGGGTTGGTCTAACATTTTCTTCCATGTTTGTTCTTGCTTCATGGGATTTTAATTTAGTTTTTTGTGGGAGCTCCCTTTGATCCCCTGCATCCATATACGATAAGACTGCTAATCCTTAAAATGATTTTTCTGGCAGCAATCCCTTCCTTGTGATGGATGAGTAAGCTCCAGGGTCTGTCTGTTAAACCCCCATACTTGGGTTCTCAAAGGAGATGGTGCTTTTGAAAGTGAGACTGTTTGTCATGCTTAAGGTTGTGTCAGAGTTGTCTTTCTTAGAAAGTCCATCTTCCTGTTTTTTTCCCCTCTGCTTCATTCCTGACACAGGAGAGGTTCCATTGGCTGGGTCCTGTCAGAGCCTTCAGCTACTCCGTGCCTCGGATGGAGGACATTAGGAAAGATGGCCAGCTTTTTCGGGGTTATGCATGTACAATGCAGGACTGCTGTTACCGAACACACTCTCTAGATGAATCGGCCTCTGAATGTCACAATTTGGATGTAAGTGATGTGTCTGATGGTCTCTGGTCATAGTCCACCAGATGCCTGGCTGCCACATCTGCCTTGCAGAGAGTGAGGGGAATGGGAGGGGGGAGAGGTTAGAGGGGGCTTGGACAGTTGGCTATCTGGCCTTTGCTGCACACGTTTTCCAAGCATTATTGCATGGAACTTCTGTCAGTCTAGGGTGCTTGCTTTGGCTAAGCAGTCCTCATTAGTTTTCAGTGGTGGTTTCTCGCTCTCCTCCCTATACCGTATTTCTGTACTGCCATGGTAGTCTATCTAAGATGAGCAATCTGGGGGCGGGAATCCATTAGAAGAACACATTTCTGCTCTAATGTTCTCGCTAACGGATTAGTCGTTCATCCCGCAGATTCCTCATTGTCCTCCCAAACTGCATCTCTTGGCGGATAGCTCGCACGCCTCATCTGTTCTGCCGTCCCTTTGCTGTGAGTGCTGTGGGAAAAGGCAGACTTGAGTTTATGGGGTGCAGCATATGCAGAAGTACTGGCCTCAGCATCACTTCTGGGGTCAGGGTGCCTTTGATGCAGAGCTAGGCTGCATCCCTGAGTGGCTAAAAGTTTCCAAAGTCGGCTGGTGCTGGAGATAGAAAATCTAAGATGAGGAATCATGGGGGGGAAGGGAACAGACTGATCCATCAGAAGGGACATTACCGAGAGGTAAGCAAATTGTTCTTCTCCTGACTTCATCTTTTCCACTAGCTATGGGTCCAGTATTCATGCTTTGTAGCATCTAGAGAGGCAGCATGATTTGGAATACCAGTCCTGTTACTTGAATACGCATTTTGTCCAGCCCACTCTATAGATAGTTGCACAGTATTCCTGAAAATGACCTTTGGCACTCTAAGGAAGATATCATTTTATGCGATGGGAGTTTTTTCATGAAGGGTCAAGGTTCATAATTGGTCAACTCTGGATAAGATGGCCCCACTATCCTCCATGCCCTGGAAGTTAAAGCGTGTATGCAATAAGTTAAGGCTTTGCCTATTTGTCAGGTAGGGCTTTCGTGTACAACCACCTACAAACACTAAGACCGCCATTACAATCAAAGCTTCATCCTTCACAACACTGACACTTTAGGTCCTTCGATTAATAACCTTCCAAGTGGGTTAAAAAGTAACTACGAAAATGAACCCAGTGGTGCATTTTACTGTCAAACAAAGTTGGATATAAAGCATGTATTTTAGAGACATTTTAAAGGGTCAGTCGCTTCTTGTGCTTTGGACAGTCGAATCTGCTTTGAGAACTATTCATGCACCTCTATCCAACCTGTTGAGTGCTCATCTAATTGCTGACAAGGGGGGGGGGGGTTGGTACCTGCTGAGTAACCTTTAAGAGAATGTAGTCCGGATTTACCACATCAATCCTCTAAAGCTCCAGGTGATCATTTTGTCCTGGGCAGCATGCCTTCCCTCGATCAAGAGCCAAGGTTGTGCAGTTTCTAACCAACTGCACCTGTAGCATAGTTGGTCTCAACAAGAGGCGATGCCGGCTCCATACCTCCTTTCAGGAAGACTGTTGGTTTGATTGTGGGTGATGAAGAGCAGTGTGTCCATAAAGTTGCCATCTGGCAGACAAGAGGAAGATCCGGGGGAATGGCCTTACCAGGCCATTAATGGCATAACATGAGTTTGTGGAAGCCCTCTTTTCTATAGTTGGACTATTTTGACACTTGTGTGAATGCAAAATTCTGCAAGTTCTGCACCATGGAAGTTCAGCTAGGTGTTCTCTAGTTGATGCCCTGGTTGTATGTGATTTCTATCAAATGTGTTCATTCCTCTGATTCTTGTTGAATCTAGGAGCTTGAGGCTCAGGACCATGATGGACCTCATTGCTTTGGATTAGGCAAGGAAGGCTTGATGCTCGGATCTACTTATTTTTTTGGTGTGCCAGTCTTGGAGGCACCACGAGAGTGTACCAGTTGAAGTGTCATACCTGGCTCTTGAGAGGATGCTGCACCCAGAACTAGGACTTCTCCTTCCTGCTTGTTGACCTGTCACAAGTAAGTTTGGAAGGCAAGAGATTTACCAATTACCCCCCACCACCCGCCCACCTCTTTCGTTCTAGATTTTTGTTGTTGTATTTGGATAAAGCCTCTTTGAATGTAGGTCGTTTTAAAGGCTATCTTGGGCAGCTTCCATCGCCTCCAACCAAGTCTGGGTCTGGGTGAAGCCCTTTTCCTCTGTCCTGATCTCAAGCAGACCCTCGCCGGTGCTTTGAACCCTGTACCGGTGGGAACAAACCGTCTCGACCCCTGCTCCAGGATTCTTGCCTTCTGAGCTTTCAAAAGTGTCCCTGGACCAGCCGGTGCACTGGCCAGCTGTCTCCTGGGCTGCTTTGCTGCAGTTGTCAGAGTTCCGAATGCATCTTTGGAACTTGGAAGATCTTGAACTTGTGATACAAGATGCCTGCTCCTACATTTTCAACCTTCTAGTCCCAATGGAAGTTGTGCAGGGCTGCTCCTTTGTTCGCCAACTAAAGGGCTCCTGTTGCCGCCTGACATAGGTGACTCCTGTTGACTCCTGTCTTCTTCACTGAAGACCGTATTCAACGGGAGACCTCAGGTGGCCAGCCCTGGAGGCCTCTGGCGATCTGAGGTTGACTTCTGGACGTCCGTGAAACCGAGAGACGGATACTGCATCCGACTGAAACTAAATTCTGCATCCACAACAGACCTCGGCACCCACAATTCCTGGGCCGCCCTAGACCACACTAAGCACCAAAGTATGGAATCCCGGACCCCTGAAATGTTTGTTTGGAAAATTGAGTACATGGGACAAGTTAACATTCCTGTTTGCTTCTCCCCCTGTTCTCCAAAAGGTTACTTGGGCGTAAAGAACTGGCCCTATCTATCCCTCTCTTGCCTGACTCAGGTCAGTGGTGTAGTCTGGGATCCCCTACTAAGTCTTCCTTAGTGTAGTAAGACTGAGAAAGCTACTTACCTTCACCTTCCCTAACTTTTGGAACTCTGAATGGCAACCACTGGCATCTTCCAAATCCAATAGTAAACCTACCTGAAAAGTATATCTTTTGGCGCTGATGCCTTTTAGGGCACCAGGCCTCACTCCATCTCTGTACTAAGGATTATCGAGCTATGGAATGATTTTCTATTTTCTCACGAGTGAATGTATATATGTAGTAGTTGTGTGACAATACCTGCTGTGATCAATCCCTGTGAGGCTAGGAAGGTGAACCCTAAGGGTCGAGGCAAGTGTGACCTCACCGGGAGATTCCCCCCCCTTTTGGGGACAAGGACTCTTGTGAGGAACTTCTCAAGCCATTCCCCTTAATGGCATATATGGGACTATTGGAAATATAGAACAGTATGAAAATGAGAGATTTGCCTGCAGACAAAGCGACAATATGTCCTCACAAACAAAGAGATTCTGTCTCTTTGAGGAGAAACCTCATTTAACTGAGATGAGTAGCCTGGAAGAAGAGGACACGCGGAGGCAAGGCAAAGCGGAGAGAGAGCAAGTAAGCAGGTGAAGCCCCCTGACTGCGTAACAGCTGAAAAAGTGGAGCAAGGTAGATCCGCAGAGCATGCGACTTTCAGAAGTGGTCTGAACGTGAGAGTAAAATGCTGGAGACTTAGTGCTCACAATAAAACTAGAAGAGACCGGAGGTACTTTTTTACCGACCACTTATAAACAGCCCTCCATCGAACTTTTAATTAAACAATACATTATGTTTACAGGGTCACTTGTGTCAGTTTGTATCAACAATAGTCATTTATTATTTTTTAAACAAATTGTTAATAAAACACTTTTTTACAATTTTCTTTTCTATAATTGTAGGAATTCTCCTTACAATTGTTAAACACACAAACATATATCTCAATGATTTACAATTTCACTATGCACATCTAATAACCTGTACTAATTCATTCTTTAACAATTTTTTTGAAATAAAAATTTCATAGGGATCTGTTGTTTGCTCCCCTCTCTCATAGAGAAGTGCATCCCAGTTGATAAAACATTTCACTCTGTATTCATATCACCCATGCTTACTTTCATACTGCATTCAAACCATACCCGACTTGTTTCATTCCTTACACACTTTCATACAACTCACAAGGAAATTCTTCAGGGGTGTAAACTTTTTTTATACCACATTTCATTTCGATGTACAATGATGTTTGTCTTCTTTTAGAATTTTTTTCTAAGGATCCACTATCAATGAGGTCCATTCCATGAGGTCCACCCATCAAAAGGAGAACTATGGGAAGCAAGAATGGGATATTCAAATTTTAGTGCTCGAATCACATTCCGGTTTACATTTCTATTATGTATCCCCTACTGTCTTTAGTAGCAGCACTAAGGAGTAAATTATTTAACTCGCTCCTTCTACACATCCATTAAAACACTCCGTCTCTCCATCTGATAAAAGCAGGCTACTAATCAAGTATTCCAAAGCTGGGTAGGCTTTCCAATATTTAATTTAATTATTCTCAGTTTGGTCTCACCCGATAGTTAGCTGATGTCAATCATTAATTATCTAGGATAAATACTCATCCGATTACCTCAATCTTATTCACTTCTTCTTTTTTTGTCTTCTTGGTCTGTCACCTTTAGAAAGGTTGCTCTGTTATGACGACCTGGGTAGCTGGCTACCGGATACTGTCTTGGAACAACCTCTGTGCTCTTCCCCTATTTAAAGTAAACAGTACTTATTTATCTTTACCATTTTTCTATTGTTTGGCCATTTATCTTTCATTAGCTATTCCCATCTTGCATCATGTTATCTTAGATTTTCTAATACTGACCATATCTTATTGTAGATCCGGTTCCTAATGATAGTGTGCCAGCAGCTTCTGCGATCTTACTCTCTGCTGTTAGGCTGGAGCAAAATCGTCCAATCCTTCCTTTATGCCATGTGCTCCGTATCTATTTTTCTACAATAGACAAACCAAGCGCACTGAGTTTTGCTCTTTATGGAGACTTAGTGCTCACACGAACTGGAGAGCCGAGACCGGAATCCAAATCTTGGTGGGGGACAGACCACAACAGCTTCGGGGTGGGCATTGTGCCTTTCCAACGACGCCGAAACCACCATGCTGAGCGAACAGCAAGGCGTCCAGTTAACCGCAGCCGTACCTGGCCGCAGGGAAGAAGACGACAAAGAGTGGTATGCTGGTGGAGCTCAAGAGAAAGCGAATCAGCGCCAAAGGGGAAGAGCCTGAGTGAGTGCCAGTCCCAGGGATGTTTCCCTACCAACCAAAAGGGAGAACGAGGGAACCGGGAGGCCACCTTGAAATCATTATCGATCCTGAAAGACTCATCCCAGTGAAATTGACGAGCTATGGAATACAAAGATGATAAACTGGAATTGTAATAATGGGAGGAAGAGAATCGCGATTAAACCTACAAAAGAGACCCTTAAGCATTAGATAGAAATACCCTGGGAAAATATCCCATAGAGCAAGAAGTGCAGAGTGAAGAATTTCAGAAAGAATCCTCTGAGTATGAAATGATACCAGTAGAGCCCATAAAGGAGACGCACCAAGTAAACCACCCAGGGAGAGGGAGAACATTCAAAGGATAAACTAGAGGACAAAAGGGGATCAATTGAACATTGTCCAGAGAAAAGAGAATATGCCCAAAAACCTACTGAAGGAGTTCAAGAACTCATACCGAAGGTGACAAGAGACTATTTCAAAATTGTCATACGAAAAGAACTTTGAAGTGAAGAAGAAACCCTTTGAGAAGAACTGACTAGCACCTTAGTTATTTATTTAGGCAGGGAATACCCTCATAGCAATATGGAAAGATGGGCATTGTTTTTATTTAATAAACCATCAGTGGTAATATCAACACCGTGTCTGCGTCCTTCTTCTGACCCGCCACACTTCCTTGAGGTTTGATTGCTTAGTGTGCATTTTAAAGGCCTAATAAATCTTTGTATATTTGTGTACTTCCCAGTCTAACTGGAATTTTTAGAGTGCTCTCTGTGTGTCTCATTATAGCCTTAGACCACTCACACCCCTCATGAGTCTTAGCCTTGCCGCTCTGCTACCTACCTCGAATGGGTTTGAGTGGATTTTGGAAATTCAGCTGAACGCCAGAGCTGGGCATCCTTCTGGCATTGACGCCAGTCGTTCTGCACGCTTTTTCCAGAGGGTGATGGTGAAGGTAGTGGAGCCACAGGAGTTGTCTGCACACACAAGGCCTTGGGTTCAGATTGAACTGACCAACATCTTGGATGAGTGTCACCAAAGAGAAACCTTATTGCCTTTCAAGCCAGCTGTGGAGGCCATAGAGTTGACGGCCTGGGAGGCAGCCTTGCTCCGAAAGTGGTTAATGCATCCTACGCGTAAGCCAAATACTCTTCTCTCAAGTCTGATCTCGAGGGTGGCAGAAAACCTTTTGGTTGAGGGGATAGAGGACATCAATGCCTTATTAAAGCATGGCAAAGAAGCTGCATGCCAGATTTTGCAGTCAAGCCTTGACACATTCGACTGTGAGGCACATGCCATGGGCACAGTGTCGGTGTTGGGGATGGACTCTTTGATGCAGACATTTGGGGTAAATGCAGATGTTCAGGCAACGATGCAGGATATGCTCTTATATAGTTTTATATAGGACAAACCTTTCACAAAACATTAATTAAATTAGAAATGAAATATGATAGACATAAAATACTGTAATAATGAATTAATAAAAACATATGCATGTCTAGCTACTCCACAAATACTGGACAGGTAGTTTAAGTGCTGCAATAGTTAAAGAAGTTTGAGCACTGTTTGAAATATGCTTTCAAAAGCTTGTTGAGGGAAGAGAAAAATTGTGAAAAACAAAATCATCTTGTACCGTGCAAGGCAGGGTATAAAATAAAAAGATGTTCCACTGTCTCTAAAGAATTAAGGTTGTTATAAAATCTACACAACTGCAGATTCCTAGGAATGTTCAGTCTGGCACCCAAAACTTCGTATTCAGGGAACAAATTAAATCTTAATTTTAAACTAGTTCTCCGCCTTCTATTGGTAGATTTTCATTAAATATTTAGCTATTTAATGAAAAAATGTTTCATCAAGAGAAGTGTAGGAAAACAATTTAGTAGTACAAAATGTGATCTTTATTGATCCAGTCAAACGTCCATAGGTTATTTTAAATGTTTACTGCAATAGGATTTGTGACGAGATTCGTCACTTTCATGTTCAATTTGTCTAACGTTTTTCCACACTGCATTATCCAATTACAGAGAGCTGTGCAGGATTGTTCTACCATAACATTAAGTGTGACAAAAAGAGAGTATGAAGGGGAATTCAGTTTTTTCATAAAGCAACAACGCTTTCCAGTCAACTAGAGATTGAGTGAATGGAGACCCAGTTGATAATGAAAAATTGCAACAGGAACTCCATTGGGAAGATTAAGACTACGTCTTGACAACTTCCCCTCAATTGCAGACCAATTGATTACACGATTGATCGCTGATCCATATAATACATATGTTGCTATCTTCCCTCTGTATAGTTTAAACATGGGCAACATAAAAAAGTTGCCATATTTGAGGTTGATTTGTTTTTATTTGTCATTTGTCCTGAAAAGGTCACCACTGTGGAATGTAAGTCTCTAAGTGCATTAGCTAGATTTGAATTTTGTTTAATTGGTGAACCCAAATGCTTCTATCTGTCCACAATTTGTGATTGCTTATTTTCAATAAACCACCTGTGTTTCTCCTGTTTACTTTTAGAAGTATTCAAAAATCATTATTTTTGACTTGGTAAAATTACATCCTCTCACCCTTCTTATAAATGGGCACGATCTAGGATGTTTTGCACGAACTCTGGGTGCACTGAGTCAACAGAATGGTCTTAAAGATTCTAAACAAAATAGAAGTCCACAAACGTGGATGTCCACTGAGTAGACGTGGCTAAACAGCCTGGGGCAGCAGCTCTAGACGGATTAGCTTTAGTGATCAAATAATATATATCATTAGGTTCAAAATCAAGATGCCCTGCAGTTTCAGCCGAAGTAAGGTCAATGTTACTTGAGGAGCCATGCATGGCATACAACTTTTCAAAATGTTCTTTCTGTATTTCCTCAGGAATAGAATTCATGTTGATCAAGTACCAGAAGTAACGTGCACGGTTAGGTCTCAATGTACTTAACATAGTTTCTGCATCTTTTTGTAACGTCATACATTTGTGAGACTTCACCCAATTTTTATGTCTTTGGAGAGTAATGAATATGAATAATGTTTTATGTAAGAGACACAGATTGCGTCTTTTTTTTCTTTTTTCTCCAATGAACCACCCCATTAAAATAATGTGATGTAGCGCTCCAAACTATGGAATGGGTCAGATAATTTTCTTTAGGGGGACATCTGGTTCAAGTACTAGGACAGTCTTCAAACTTTTTTGGTCTGCGCCCCACTGAGCATAATTTGGGTAGGCCGAGCCCCCCCTAAAATGCCAAATGAACAGTATGTACAAATGGCTATGAACTATTGCGCGCCGTCACTGCACCCTACTCCCAGTATAGTCCCTGGGCTCCCTCATCCCACTCCTACCCAGTCCCTGGGCTCTCCCCACCCTGCTCCCACCACTATCCCACTGCTCCCGGCCATCCAGCTCCTACCACAGTCCCTAGGCTCCCCCACCATCCCTGGGCTTCCACCCACCCCGTTCCCAACACAGTCTGAGTGCCAGTGGGAGCTGGTGAATTTTTTAAGTGGAGGGCATACATATTTCCCACAGAATAGCCATAGCGACCGAGCCCAGCGAGGGAGCCCATACCAATTAAGAGGGTTTTGGGGGATCTTCCCCCTGGAATTGTTTAAATAATGGGTTAAAATGTTGCATTTTACAGTATAATTTAAAAATAAAATGGGTAAAAAGCCAAACAGTTTGCAATTGGCGCTGGGGGGCCAAGGGGGAAAGCATGGTGTAACTATGGATAATCTGGATACTTGATGAAATCTACAGAGGCCTTTGGTGCAATTTATTTTTTTTAAACTTTTATTTATAGGCGGACATTTACAGCAAACACAATCGGTAGAGCTTACCATACAATTTACATACACAGTTGCCTTTTCCCACAGTGAAATATGATACATTTTACATAGCACAGGGTTACATAGTGCCTTGCCATTTCAGATTGCTACTGTGGATCCCCAGGTGAGGGTGGTCCTGAATCACTTTTGACTTGTCTGATCAGGTAACTACAAAATGCGGTCCATATGTTCTTGGGGCGGGAATGCAGCGGGAGGGTGTTGATATAGTCCTCCTCACAGGTCTGAGTCCAGGTAAGTGCGTTCAACCACTTTTTAAAGGCAGGAGGAGAAGAGCATTTCCAACTCTGTAATACACATTTCTTGGACACCATACATCTTACATTAAAAAAAAATGTAGCCATCTTCCTGTTGTCGTCGGTGCTCCACACCCCTAAAAACACCCCCAACGGGTCTGGGTTCACTGCAGCACCTACAATGTCAGTGCCTGCAGGATCTCCTCCCAGAAGCCACCAAGTTCCCTACATGTCCAGAACATGTGCATGTGGTCGGCCCCTTCAGTTAGACATCTTGCACTGGTATGTATACAGTTTCAGGTGAACTGAGTGGTTTTATAGGGAGTGTAGTATAATCTATTTAATAGTTTGTATTGCATGCAGCGAAACCTAAAGTTGAGGGAAACCCTACGTGTTTGGGAGCACATTTTCTTCCACATGTCATCTGAGATCTCGAGGCCGAACTCCTCAGCGCATTCGTTTCGCGCTTTAGGGGGTTGGTCTGGGGATTTTTCTAGTAGCATTTTATATAGAGGAGACTACCCCTCGGGCATCGCTCGAGTTGGCTATGTAGCAGATTTCCAGTGTTGTCAGGGGTTCATCGGGGTAGGATGACTACATGGCACGAACAGCAGCTCAGAGTCTGTAGTATTGCAACATCTCCAGTGCCGACCTGGAGTGACCAGGTCGCCATGTTTTAGGAGTAATGAACTTCCCTTCGGGGAATAGATTGGTCAGAGCTTGATAACCCAGTGTTAGCCATTGCTGAGCTAGAAGTTTGTCATGTGTAGTTTGGAGCCCGGGAAATCCCCAGATGGGGAGCCATTTATTGTAGGGGCGAAGTTCTGATGTCGGGCGTAATAATCAATTCCATGCCAGCAACGTGGTCGCAATGATATTGGATGGAGAGTCGACCTCGTAGTTGTGACAGAGAATTAGTGTCATAATGTTTACCTTGGCCGTTGCAAGATTTTCTAGCTTAACATGAGGTGGAGCAGTTGGACTCTGGTACCAGTGTGTGGCTTTTGGTGCAATTTTAAGGAGTTTATTCAACTTATTAAATGTTTTTTGAATAGGCTTCTGTCTCCAAATTAATCTGGTAGCCTATTTATAATTTGTTAAATGGATACTATATGTAAGATTAACATTATTTTCAAGATATAAAGTTAGTAACAGATACAAGGTAGCATGATTGCCAGAGTATCACTTCAAAATATGAACAAAATGTCAAAAAGAGATCTTGACAAATAATATCTATAATTAAGGTAGTCTAACCCCTGTGCCATGTGGGTTAAGCCGGGATACAATTTCTCATGTTGCCTTTCACCATAGTGAGCCCCCACAATTTTATGATATTACCAATGCATTTCCCACAAGTCATAGATTCCCGTTGGAGGGACCCCTTGGGGGTCTATCATATTTAGGCATACTGAATTAAAATCATCAATCACTAAAATCTCCCCCATGGAGTCTTCATACCATTTGATCTAAGATATACATAAGGGACTCTGTAAACGTAAGTTGGCTAGTTCTCCTAGTTCTCAGTGGATTCCAATATAGATTTGATAGAAGGCTATCATGATTCCTTTCAGATGTCGAGTCCCGCCAGGTTAATTTAACAGCAAGGAAATTCCACGACTCAGTAGCCCATTTTTCACAACTGATAATTAAATTGGAACAAGTTGCTGTAAATAGTCCCCCCGAAAAGACGGCCTTTCTGGGCAGGACTAAAAATCAATTCATAACTGGCAAACTGGTTTATCAAGAAGCCACGTTTCTTCTAATGGGAATATCTGAGTCACACAAGTTAATATTGGTATTGTTGGAATAGAAAATATGAGAATGCCCTCTTGTTTTCCATGAGAAAAATGAAATGGTAAGAAGTGAGGTCATGAGTTGCAGCAGCTCTGTATATACTGGCACTGACATGTTCTACTTGGGCACTTTGCATCTGGTGGCGCAAACGCAGAACTGCATTGTGCCCCCAGATGGGCAAGAATCTTCAACGGGCAGTTGGTGCTACAGATATGAGGCATCCGTGGGAAGAACATCCATCACAAAGAACATTACTGAGAGGTAAGCAATTTGTTCTGCTCCTTGCCTAGGGCTCTTATAGCTTCCCACCCCACAATTCCTCTGCCATCATACAAGAAACGTTCACCAACTGACTCTTGATCAAAGTTCAGAACACATGGGGAATGGGGGTGTTTTGCATTTGAAAACGTATGCATTGACAGACTTTCAATGCTTTTTAGGAACAGCTTTGGAAAGCAGTTTTTGGTAGCATGATAGCAGTGACAGAATGCATGTAAATGTAATGTTTTCCTTGTTTCAATAGCTGTTTCCTTCAATAACGTATTTTCTAAATTCTTTTAGGTGTCGATCATACCTAGAGGCAAAGGGCTGGGTTATGCTCAGTACCTACCCAAGGAACAGTATCTTTACACAAAGGAGCAGCTGTTTGACCGCATGTGTATGATGCTGGGTGGTAGAGTTTCTGAGCAGCTCTTCTTTGGAAAAATTACAACAGGAGCTCAGGACGATCTGAAGAAAGTCACTCAGAGTGCTTATGCCCAGGTAAATCCATATGTTCTCATTGTCCACAGACAACTTAGGGTGCCCCTTCTACATGTGAGACCTATGTTTATGGTGTGCATATGATCATGTTGTGGGGGAATGGTGCTAAGTAGTGACCAGTAAAGTTATTCATTTTGCCTGCGCTGTCTTACTTTCCTAGGTTGTTCAATTCGGGATGAGTGAGAAGGTGGGTCAGATTTCTTTTGACCTTCCCCGGCAGGGTGAGATGGTCACAGAGAAGCCATACAGTGAAGCCACGGCAGAGCTCATAGATGAGGAAGTTCGAAATTTGATCAGCAGTGCCTATGAGAGGACTTTGGCGCTGCTAACGGAATGCCGTGAACAAGTGGATAAGGTGAAAGGATCTGTATTAATTTCCTACCTGCATGCTAAGTGTAAACAATGTAATTCATGTTTAAATTTATATTTCTTTTAGGGGCATTTTTTATGCAATAATCTCCCTTTACATGATTTGTAAATATTTACTCAAATGATGACAAAAACGGAGAGAATCTACTGTGTGGAAATGACTGCTGCTCAATAAGAGTGCAGGGATGAGTAGTGGCTCAAACGCCTTCTGAGCCTGTTACTGCTAGTGACCCAGCATTGATTGCAGTCATAAAGGTAAACTGGCCACAATACAAAAGCACACCTCCTTTGTCTCTTTTAGTAACATTGCCAAGCGCAGGCTATACTCTTAGAAGGGGGTGTGAGCTGTTAACAGTAGCTACCCGAACATTAGTACAATGAATATTAAAACAAAATATGTGCAGTTGGACACAAATAGGTTGTTTAATTAAAACACAAGTATCCCAACACTGAGGAAGAAGACATCATACATTTGTGAGACTTCAACCAGTTTTAATTCCTTTGGAGAGTAATGAATAGGAATAGTTTTGTATGTAAGAGAGACAGATTTATTTTGTTTTCCTCCAATAAACCACCCCATTGAAATAATGTGATCTAGAGATCCGAATTAGGGAATGGGTCAGATAATTTTCATTAGTGGAACATCTGGTTAAAGTACTAGGATAATCTGGATACTTAGTGAAATCTACAGAGGCCTTTGGTGCCATTTTAAGGAGTTTATTTAACTTATTAAATGTTTGAATAGCCTTCGGTCTCCAAATTAATCTGGTAGCCTATTTATTATTTGTTAAGGGGATATTATATGTAAGATTAACATTATTTTCAAGGTAAAAAGTTAGTGACAATTGCAAAGTAGCTTGATTGATTGCCAGAAAGTATCAGTATTTCAAAAAGAGATCTTGACAAATATCATCCAAAACGGAGGTAGTTTAACACCTGTGCCACATGGGTTGAGCCCACAGAACACAGAGAATGCAGACTTTTGTAGTGAAAGTGCATTTTCTGTCTTAAAGACCGAGTTATACTGTCAGTCCCTCAGTAATCTCTGAATGAAGAATATGTCTTTGGAAAAAGGTAGAGCGGTGCTGTGTTACAAGTCACTTGGGCCCTTAAATGAGGCCTAAGTGGACAGTATGACTACAATTTTTTATTTGTGTTACAGCCAAACATTGCGGCTTTTCACAATCACATTTTTATACAAAACATATAAAAGAACATATAAAAAACTGTGCATATTAAAAGTAATATTATTCTCAGTTTGAGTTAGACCTTAAATTCCCTTAAGCGCATACCTCTCTATATCACTTCAAATACATATAGATCTTAAAGCTCTATTCATGACAGTGCTACCACCCACAACAACCACTTAACAGTTTATCATTTAGCAACAAGACCCAACTCCTGTAACACCATGATCACCTGGGTAGTTAAGACCACTTCTTCACCAGCAATCAGCCTGTCCCAGAACATCTCAGAGAAAAGTTGATCTTCCCTCTCCACCAAGTTCAGAAAGAACTGCCTCCTAATATCCCAAGACCCTCTACAGTCTAGAAAATGTGCTTCAAAGACTGGAATGTGGGTTCATTGCATAGATAACTTCCCCCAGCCAAACTAGACTTTTTACGATGAGACAGGAGCCTGTCGGGAAAAGATTCAAACATACCCTCAAACTCCTGTCGTACCCTAGAGCTGGGGGAAAGAGCCTTGGATAGCTGGGAATTGTGCCCAGTTTTTTATCAGTCGGAAGAAAAGACTTTGCCAGGACCAATGAACGCATGCCATCTATGGTACGGCACCAGTCCCTGCTCTTTACAGATCTTTTTACAGACATAGGGTTAGTTAATAAAGTGTCAACATTAGTGTCACATTCTGCCAGAAGTCCGCTCACAAGAGCTGACAACTTACACAGAAGCGAAGAGGAATTCTGATTTTGTAAACTGGAGAGCTTTTCATATAAGGAATTCTGTTGGGAGACTAAAATCAACTTGGAAAGTGCGATAAGGCGCCATTCCACATACATCTTCATGGAACTGAGGCCCAGTTCAAATCTGAGACTAGCCATAGGGAGTGACCGGGGTAACCCCAAAAACGTTTTTCCACAGGCGACCATCCATTCTGGACCAATTTATCTGCCATGGTAAAGGTTTTATGTCTACCCCGTACAACAACGCCAGGAGAACCTTGGCTACATAACATTTGACCAATGGTTCCAAGGAGAATTTTCAGTATGTTAGCAACACTTTTTTTTCACCTGGCATGCCAAGTGACGGGCCTTCCCAGACAAGCGAAACTCCAATTGCTTTGTAGATGGAAATGGGTAGATTGTCTTGATCCGAAGATCATTGATCTTTGCGCAATTCCCCAAGCCGTTTAATAGGTGCTGCAGGCACACCAAAGAATGGTCCTATGAAACTGTTGTCGGCGTAGGCCAGCCACCTGATCGACACATCGTCTAACCTGGGGCTGGTCCACGTGACCATCCAAGCCAGCCAAATAAAGATTGAAAATAAGGGGGGCTAAACACCCCTGTCTCACTCCTCTCTCCACACCCACTGGGGCTGACAGCAAGCCCGCAGTATTTAATCGAACTCTCAGAAAGATGTCATCATGTAGGTTCACTAAAATCACCAAAAGCTCTTGCAGCAATCCCCAGGCATCTAAATTGGCCCACAAGCGTTCTCTGCTGTGTCGAAAGCCTTCGAGAGGTCTATCCAGGTTCCATACTGCACGCCCCCCACCCTCCACCCCCTCCTTCGAGCCCAAGACCTCTCACTGAGCAGGTGTAACACCAAACCATTCAGGGATGTGGACTGACCTTTCCTGAAACTCGTTTAAGTTTTTGATAAGATCCTGCTACCTGAGGACCAACCCTCCAGCTACCTCGGAATCAAGCAGCCACAAATTTCACTCTCTGCATCCTGGGGAGCGATAGGGCGGTAATTCCCTGGGTCTGCCTGGTTGCCCCCCCCCCCTTGAAAATAGGAATAAATATGGATGATTTCTAGGATTCAGGAAAACTCCTTGCCCTAAGGATCTCTTCGAAAAGTACCATGAACAGCCTGGCCCATGTGTGCGCATTGTTCTTCATAATAGCATTAGTCGGACCATTAGGTCCAGAGGCCCTGGACGGAGAAGATTTGGCAATAAGTTCCAGAATAGAGTCCTCAGATCTCCACCAACCCAGGGGTATCCTCCAACTTTGAACTAGTCAACTCTAGAGATCTTTTATAGATGGAGGTGAAGTGAATACGCCAATCCTTTTCTCCCACCACATTACTCTGGGCTAGTGATTGTATGGTTTTAGACCCATTCACTAGGTCCCAGACATTTCGTCCATAGGTAACGATCTTGAATCACAAAGGGCTTTATGCAAAATCTTCTTCTTGCGGCCAACCTTTTCATCAAACACATGAAGATGTTTTAGGGCCCCTTTGAGCCATAGCTACCCCGGGCCGTTCCACAGACGACAATAATTCCGAGAAATGTGCAGGGGTATACACACTTATCTCCTCATCCTTCATGGCCAAACATTTCCTTGATAAAATTCCATTCAACCCAGTACCCCCTTTCTTAAATCTTAAGTCTGTTCCTACCCTCATTTACGGTCAATAGAGGGCACTGGCCCACTTGCTCTCTAGGAAGGTCCCACCTTAGCACCCTGAAATTCTATTGTGGTCACTGTTTCCATCCTCCCACCCCTGATTGAAAGACCACCTGGTAGCTGCTATCTTGCAAATCGCTAGGGTTTGAGGCATGTGCTGAAGGCTATGTTGAGTGATTTTGTGCAGAGATGCCTTGGAATTGAGTTCCAAAGGTTGGTAAATAAGAAAGCTGCTCTGGAGGTGTTTCCTGTTGAAAGCTGGAAATGCTACTAAGCCGTATGCAGGATCCAAGCGATCTGGGTGGCTTGTAGTGGATGAATCTCTGGGCCACCGCCATGAAAGACTGAGTTTGAATTGCATCGTACTTGGAGCAGGAGCAGTGCCACATTTTTGAAGGGTCTAGGTTTAGTGTTCCAGTTTTTGGAGTTTATCTTAAGAATTTGTGCTGTTTGTAAGCTGGTTTACTAGGCATTCCAGGAGGCGAGCCAGATAGTACTAGTGCTATGAATGCCATGATTCTGTGTGGGAAGTTCGGTTATAGCACATGCTCTGAGCTGGAAGAACCAACTTATTACAATGGCTTCTACCTTGGGTTCAAGTGTGAGGGTGCTCTCTGTAAATACGCCCAGATGTTTGTTAGAGTCCCCTTTGGGCAGGTTCCCATTTCTTTAGTTTTGGGGGTTCATGTGGGGCCGGTTGTTGTAGTGCTGTAAATCATAATTTCATTTTTGGTTGGGTTGCGTTTGAGACTATTTGTTGTCATCCATGAATAGACTTTTGTAAGGTAAATGCCAAGATACTCATGATTGATGGTTAAGGTGATACCAAGTTTGTGGATGATTTGGGTATTGTCTGTATAGCTGAAGCACATGAGGGCGCATGAGGATTCAGTTATCGTTTCAGGGAGGGTGGGCGGCTGTTAGAAATTTGCTAGAAAGGGGAGGTTTGGGGAACTCTGGGGGCAGGGGGAGTGCCCGCCCTCTGTGATTCAACACTTAAAAATCTCCCCAAGTGCTTCTACCGTCCTCCCAATACGAATAGGAAAGTGCAAGAGCAAACATGCCTTCTACAGCTAGGTGTAGAATTCCTTGCTGGTTTAGAAAGCACTCGCACACAGGTAAAGAATGAGAGACAGAAAAATGCTGATTGGTCTGCCTGAAGTATGCAGGTCCATTTGCAGAGTAGTTGTTCCAGTGTGGAGTGCATCCACAGGACAAATCCTGATGTGGATTGCAAACCGGGCCTTCAAGAAAATCATATGGCAAAAGACTGGAATCGGACACTTGCATGGAAAAGAGAATCACAACTTTCAATTCCCTGCAAACATTCCGAGATGAGAAAGAAATCCCAATGAACCACGCTGGGGTAATGCTGACATGGGATGCCACCATAATACCACTACCGGATTCCTATGTGGATTACCCGTGCAGGGGCCGGTCTTCAACCTTGAACAACTACCTTCACCTGGAGGCAGATGGGGGAAGGGCCTACCCAGGAGGGAAGGAGGTGGCTGACCTGGGGCCAGGGCCAACCCAGAGTATAGAAACCCAGAAATCAACGGTACAGCCAATTGGAGCACTTATTTCACCAATTGTCTCATGCACACTTAGGGAGCCAGTCCACGCTAGCTTTGTGAGGGAGAGGATGACTTTCCTGTTTGGCGAGTGTGAGAAGAGTAGGAGGAGTACAAGTCTGAGTGAGCCAGGGTAAGGTGCGGGGTGGTGGGGTGAGTAAGAGCAGCAGTAGAAGTCGGAAGAGGCACTGGAGAGAATATAGGCTTGTAAGAGTCATGTTAAGGACCTAGGGACAGTGGCAGGCAGGGGCTAGAGAGAGCATATTAGAAATGTTGCTGAAGAGTTTATGGAGGGTTATAAGCCCCTTGAGCATTGCTGAAGCAAGTCGGGGGCACTATAACCCCCTAAAGGCTGCTAAAGAGGCACTGTATCACCAGCACCACAAATACTAGGACGATAGTCTTGGGGTTCAGATTAGGGTGGCAGTGAGCAGGCCCACTGCGCTAACCCAAGACCGTAGAACTAGCCCTAGGTGGAGGGATAGAAAATCCTATCCAGAATTACCCAGGCCTAGGAGTAGGGGGATACCTAACCAAGGTATTTCGGATGGGACAGTCAAGCCCAGTAAACCTGTGGGGCAGGAGGAGAAACTATGCACAGGCTCACCCCAGAACTTGTGAACACAAAGGGGTCCAATGATAATCAGTGGCCAACTCACCATCCCAATAGTCGATGCAGCCAAGCACAAACACTGTACTGCAATTCAGTCATGGAGGAACAGACCCACCAAACCCACTGGAAGTGTGCAGGGATACTAATTTGCTGAGTCTGTGAGTGGCTGTTAAACACATTCCTGAGTGCAACCACTCAGGAACCTTGCATTCTAGAACAAGGCCTGGACATTAGAACTCCGGTGCTTTTTGGTTCATCTAGAGAAGGTACAACACTGTATTGTTTGACCTTTCCTGACACTGTTTATGATCTTAGAATGTACCACTTTTGGTTTTGCCTACCCTTCCAGGCCGCCCCATCCCAATTTATTAATAAGAATTAAACTCACTTCTGTGGCCTCGCTCCTGACAAGGCATTATGTAAATATTGGTGTTAAGTGGTGAAAGGCTGGCTCCTAGGGGCACTCTACAGATGTTGGTGTGCATGGTCTAAAAGAGGCATGTATGTGTGATCTGTCCTGATCGGGAGCAATAACGTTATTGAGCATAGTGCAGCTCTCTCTGATCTGATGCCCTTCAGTCATCTTGAATGCTGTAGAGATATCCAGAAGGATAAATGCACTTGATTTTTGACTTTTTTTTTTTTTTTTTTTTTTTTTGCTTGTTCCAAATTGAGGAGCGGGCAGATTCAGTTTCCCTCATTAGTCTGAATCTGTGTTGATCTGCGTAAGAGGTAGTTGGTTTCAAGAGTTGACAGATGAATATTTGGTGTATTTTTGTGGTCAACAGTGTGTTGGAGATGGGGAATTAACTCACTGAGTCATCTGGTTTAGCTGTGTTTTCGTTTAGCAGAGGCTTAATGAAAGTGGTCTTGATGGTTTTCCAGGCGATTCTTTGTTCTGCATATGAATTGGAATGTGGGGATGAGTTTGGGCTGTGGTTAATGGATTTATAGCTATTTGGGAGTGCATGGGTCTCGGCAATCTTGCTGCTGTATAATTTACAACTCTAGGTTTAGTGACGTTGGACCTTGCTTGTGTAGGTGGTCCTGGATTGGTCAAATGTCACGTACGTGTGCCTAGTTTAAATGTCAGAGCTGTTGGGATTGGGTCGCTGATGTGTTGCAGGCTGAAGGGTTTGTATATTCCTTGGCAATTTTGCACATTTCCTTCCCTGTGTTGCATTGCTGACTCTGCGGTGTGTACAGTGAACTTTTCTGATTTTATTATTTCTGTGCTGTATTTAGATAGTTGTTGGTAGTACATCATTTTGTCTGTTAGCAAGTAGTGTCCAGGTTTGAGATTTCTGTTTTTCTGTGCAATATGTCCAGTTTGATGTCCTTCCAGGGCCCAAATAATGTTTGGTAAACTTTGTTTTGGTAGTGGTAGGGTTCTGGTGAACGTGACGGTACAAGTAGTGGGGTTGCCACAGTGGTGAGATTTATCTTACAGAAGACCCATCCAGACTGTTTCCAGCAGCATGTGTGCATTCTCTAACAAATTGCTTGAGGTGCAATGCACCCAGAATTGCTGAAAAACGTTTTTGTGGCAGTGTTGTCCTTTTTTTCAGGCAAAGATTGAGGTCTCCCAGTATGGTGAGCTATTGGTCTACAAGGAGCTTAGCAAAACATCTGCCAGAATGGGAATGATACTTAATAGAAAGGAGCCCTGGAAATAGGAAGAAAGCATGGAATAGTGTGGATGTGTGCAGGCTGGTAGAGAGTAAGAGCTGTGATTCAGTCTGGTGTGGTTTCTGAGGATGACCTTTTAACATCGGTCCTTTGTGTACAGTGTACAGGTATTCTTCCCCTTCCCATACACTCTCTTGGTTAGATTAATATTGCATTCGAGGGGATAGGCTTGGGTATACGTTCCACATAATCATCTGTAAACTGGCCTGTCTATGACCAGACACCACAAGTTGTGGCAATTTGACCGGGCCCTCCCTTGTGACTGTTCACCAACACCTTGCACTCCTACTACAAAACCGCTCAACCTTACAAGGGATTAAAATTCAACAGGTCTTGACCTGCACCACGCACTAGCAACTGACAGAGGCAATCACACATCACTTATGATCAGCTCTGCAAGACCACTTCTAATTAGGTGTCAGCCTTGCTGCACTCCATCGCAAAGTAACATAGCTGTATTCCGCCCGGGGCATGACTCGTCCGCCTACATACATCAGCAATAAACTCCGCTTGCCTTCACCCACCCAAACACACATCACCCCCGCCAATAGAATACAGCTGAGTGCCATGATTAAAATTGGTCCAGCTTTTCACATAATCTGTCTCCTGGACTCTCCTACTCCCCTGACATTCTGTCACAACACCCATCCTCTCATCGGATATCTATGGTCTGCTGTTAGGGACCTGGCCACGCCCTACCTACCTTTTTGCACACACACATTTTAGAATCCTTCCTTCACTTCTCACAGGGGTTCTCGGTAGGGTGTTCATGCCCACAGCACTTCAAGGCCATACCAAAGGCAGCAGGCACTATACAAATGCCATATAACATAACTTCACAACTGCAGCGTCACCATTCTGACAAGCTCTAGTAAGAGAGTCTATTACAATATGCTGATTTCTTATAGTGTGTCATGTTAATGCCCATTTGCAAAGTGTAAACATGCCTAATGTTTACCAAATTGAAATTTGCTTATCCGTAACATTTATTGTGCAATGATGGACCAGATAAGTGGAAGGCACTCATGGCAGAACGTAGTGGCATCGCCTTGCCGAAAGCCGATACAGACCTCTAGCTAGCCTTTCAGCTGACACCACTTCCCTGCACACCCACATAATGCTAAAACACTCTTGACCACTGACCACAAAAATCAAAGCACACAACTTAGACAGCCTTTCCAAATTCACCAGTAAACCCATCTGCTCACAGGGCACATGGACTTAACTGCAGTAACCGCTACCTTTCTCATCTCCTTCTATCTCTACTAATTGTTTTTATTTTGTTTATTGTGTGTTAAAGTTTAAAACATAAATAAACTTTTCACACAAAATATCACATTTGAAACCAACAATACAAACACACTTTAAGAACAAATTCATCTAAAAACAATTCAATTCAACAATTCATCAGCTTAAAATCAGAGTCAATACAAAGCTCAGAATATGTATCTTAGAGAATATTCTCAATTAAAATTAGTAAGTTTCCCAAAGTTTAAATGAATAGGCCAATTGATCAGGAAAGATAATTTCAAAATAATCTCATAGCTTCAATCATCAGACACTGGTGGATCGCCAAGCAAAGTGTGCCAAATGTTATCAGTCCCTTCAAGTCTTGTAACAGACAGAAACCTTCCAATAGTTTTGTTACGCAGAGAAGTCCGTTTGAAACCTACCATTAACAATTGGTGTAGGGTTTTAGTTTCCTTTTGACAGAGCCGACATAACTTCTCACATCTGGGAATATTTTCTCTAGCACCTATTACCTCACATGTTGCATGTACATTTTACTTGACATAAAGCCACACACTCCTAAATATTTTTAGAGGAATATTTTTGCAATGTACAATTCATTACCCCTCTAGATCTTATATCATAAATAAAATGCTCAACCACCCTGTATATTGACAACCTCCTATTCTCAGTCTAATTTCCTGGCTGCATTAGGTCTACACAAAAGCATTTCCTCAGATTCCTGTCATAATCATAGTACACTTTTTAGCCCAATCAGAGAAGTTTACAAGCATCTGACAACAATAAACATTGCAACTCCACAAACAAAGAGTCACCTGGCAGAGCAAGTAAGCTTCTCTATAATTGCAAACTTCTCCAGTTGATCATGGCTTGTTTTGATATGCATATATATATTTCTGAGCTGAGGCTTGTGGAATCTGCTTAGATCACATGCTGTACATAGGCCGACATCTAGTGGAAGCTGCGGAGTATTACAGTTTGTTTTTCGAAACTCGAAAATGGGTTCGACACAGGGCATGCCAGTAATACTATCCCTAGTGTGACGTCCAATGTACCCATGATCCCTCACGCTTCTAGGACCCTCAGATTGTATTTTTTCTGACATGAGGTAGCATGAGGAGTAGCGCGAGTACAGATAATTCAAGCAGATAGATAGAAAGATAAGACTACAAGCATCCATGCGCCTTCTCTCAGAGGGGGAGGAAGGGTGGGTCGCATGTGAATCTAAGCAGATACAAGCATCAGAAATACAATTACGGTTGAGTAATGTATCCCTTCTGAGGCTTGTGGAATCTGCTTAGATCACATGCTGTGCATAGATTAGCAAGCAGTATTAGAAGAAAGAGGTGGGATGTGAGAAGGGTCATGAGCAAATAAATGTCTTAGAACTGCTTGTCCCACTTGAGTTTCTGTCTTGGAATGGGCATCAATGCAGTAGTGCTGAGTAAAAGTGTGAATAGAGCTCCAAGTAGCTGCTTTGCAAATGGTGTCAAGGGGTACATTTGCAATGCAAGCCAGAGTGGCCCCAATGGCTCTTGTAGAGTGGGCTCTTGGCGTGAAAGGCAGGGTTTTTTCAGAAAGGGAGTAACACAGCTGGATACAGTTAACAATCCACTTAGAGATGGCACCTTTAGAGACACGATCTCCCTCTCTGCCTGTAGCTACGGAGACAAACAGCTGGTCTGTTATCCTTAGCAGTCTGCTCTTGTTTACATAGTAGAGGACCGCCCTACGCACATCTAGGGTGTGTAGTTTCACCTCAGCCGAGTTTTGTGGGTCTTGGAAAAAAGCCGGAAGCTCGATGGACTGGTTCATGTGGAATTTAGAAATAAACTTGGGTGAGAACCTAGGGTGTGTACGTAAAACCAGTTTATCTTTATGAACTGTAAAGAATGGATCCTGCACTGACAGAGCCTGAATTTCACTGACCCTTCTTATAGATGTAATTGCTACTAAGAAGGCCGTCTTATAAGTCAGGTGTTTGAGACTGCTTTTATGCATGGGCTCGAATGGGGCGCCCATGAGTTTAGATAGCACCACGTTAAGGTCCCATCCTGATGGTGGGTTTGAAATAGGAGGGTGAAGTCTCTTTACACCTTCCATGAAAGCTTTAACCACTGGTATCTTCCACCACAACTCCTTGTTATGGGAGGTGGTGTATGCTGACAGCGCTGCCAGGTGTACCTTCAGTGAGTTAAATATCAGTCCTGCATCCAGCAGGTGGAGCATGTATGTGACAATTGTGGAAGGATGTGACCCATCCTCAGCCACACTCCTTGGTGATCGCTGCGGCATCACTTTACTCCAGGCTTCAGTCGTCCTCAGCCTCCTCCTCTGCGGCACTGCTAGGCAAGGAGAAGATCTTGGAGGCGTACGTCAAGATCTACTCCAACGCCTCCTTGCACCTGCGTAAGGCCAACGCAGTTGCCATGCTGGCTGCCGCCAAACACCGGATTGTGGCCAGAAATTGCAGACTTCCTCCCGTAACTCCCCACACAATGCCAAACACTCTTTAAGGCCAGGCTAGCGGAAGCAAAGCTCGTGGCTCATGACCTCATGGAATCCACAGCGGTGCATATCAATACCTCAGGCCGTGCCATCTGCATTGCCACAGACATGAGAACAGCCTGGCTACGGGCAGCAAAATTCAACCCTGATGTCCAGGGGCGCATTCTAGATCTACCGTTCGGAGGGGGGGCCTCTTCCACTCCTCTACGGACAAAGAGCTGGACTAAAAGAACAGCTCACAAACGGCGAAGTCTTTATCCATTTTTACAAAGACCACGCCCAAATCGTACACCCAATCTCAGAAATGCTTGGAGAAGGGTCGTACATATGGAGGGTTCCACGGCTTCTAGGAACGCAGATCCAGGCATCCTGACCACTCGCCGTCTCAGAACCAGTGCAAACAACAAAAAAAGGGGGGTTAAGGGCTTTTTCCAGTCCCCCCTCTTCAGCCTCTGAGGGAAAGAAGGCATGACACGCCCCTTCGGGTCCACGTGTCTCCGGTGGGGGGCAGACTTGCTCTCCATGCACAATTCTGGCACCAGAATTTCACGGACCCCTGGATCCTCTCCGTAGTATCCACGGGGTACCACCTTCCTATCCCAGCCTCTCCTCCCTCCTCCCCTCCACTCCCACAGGTTGGGACAGCAACTCTTTTGGCAGAGATCCGGTCGCTTTTAGAGAGCCAGGCAGTGGAGGAAGTTCGAGCCTCCCAGCGAGGCTTTGGCTTCTACTCCAGGATTTTCGCCATTTAGAAAAAGAACCAGGCGGGCCTTTAGAGTTGTGCTGGACCTTTCCACCCTCAACCTCTCCTTACCCCTGCAAAAATTCAAGATGGTTAATCCAGCTTTTATAGCGGCGACATTAGACAAGGGAGACTGGATATGCTCCCTGGACCTGAAGGATGCGTACCTACACGTTCCGATTTGGCAGCCCCATCGTTCTTTCCTACGGTTCAGGATCATGGGCTATTTGCAATACCAACGTCCTCCCGTTTGTCCTCAACTCGGCCCCCAGCGTCTTTATCAGACTCATGAACGCTGTAGCGGCCCTACTCAGAGCACAGGGACTCCACATCTACCCATACCTCGACGACTGGCTCATCAGGGCTACATCTCTGGAAGCGGTTCCTTATGAACACACTGCACGACCTGGGCTTCTGGATCAACCTCAAGAAGTCACAGCTGCTCCCTACGCAGACTGACATTCCTGGGACACATTTGGGACACGTGCTCCGAGAGGGTTTTTCTGCTGGAAGACTAGATCTCAGCCATCAAGAGGTCCACCGCCCACTTCCTCAGCAGAGAGGTGACCTCGGCATGGTGGTACCAACATCTCCTCGGTCTACTAGCGGCGGTTCTGTTAGCCGTGCTGCACACGCGACTAAGGATGAGAAGAATTCAGCTGCACTTCACAGCCTCATGGAGTCAGGAGTGGGGCTTGCAATCAGAGATGATCAACGTTCCTCCATCTCTCCACCCAGACCTAATTTGGTAGTCCATGGACTGCAACCTACGGATGGGCAAGCCCTTCCGGCTGCCCTCTCCGCAGGCCACCATCACCACAGACTCCTCACTCGAGGGCAGAGGAGCCACCCTGGATGACCTCTAGGTCCACGGCACCTGGACTCGACAGGAGCAGGAATACCACATCAATTGGTTGGAGCTGAACGCCATCTGGCTAGCGCTCAGAGCATTCCTACCACTTCTCAAGGGCAAGGTTGTCCTCATCCATCCAGACAGAGAACTTGACCAGCATGTACTACGTCGGCAAGCAGGGAGGCACCAGATCCCCTCCTCTGTGTAGACTGGCGATCAGCATGTGGGAATGGGTACTGGAAAACGAAATTTTCCTCTCGGCAGCCCATCTCCTGGGGGAATCCAACCTGGAGGCGGACAGGCTCAGCAGGCTGGGAGCGGACAATAACGAGTGGCAACTAAACAACCTTGTTATTCAGGAGATCTTCAACAGGTGCGGTCACTCCCAACTGGATCTCTTTGCCACCTGGCACAACAAGAAGTGCCCCCAGTTCGCATCCTGGTAGGGTCAGGGCCCCGGCTCTCTGGGCGACGCATTTCACCTCCAGTGGACCGTCATGAGGGCCTATGCCTTTCCACCCACTCCCCTGATCCACAGGGTAATTTGCAAGAACAAGGAGTCGCACCGACTCCTCATCATTCTGATTACTCCTTGGTGGCCGGCTAGACCATGGTTTTCGGAGCTCTTCAGCCTCTCGAAGGTGCCCCTGATACTACACCGGACGGGCCCGGCACATCTTCTGGCACAGCAGGGGGGCAGGATCATCCACCCGCGCCAGGGAAACTAGCCCTCACAGCGTGGTACCTGAGCAAGTAACGATTCGGCACCTTAGCCTCTCTCAGGCCAATCTGGAGATCATACAGGGCGCCAGGAGCAGAGCCACCAGGGCCTAGTACAAGAGCAAGTGGACCAGACTGGGAATTGACCCCTTGGCCTGCAATTTGGACGACATGCTATGCTTTTCAGCACACCTCGCCCACTCGGCGTACAGGTCGACACCTGCCGTACATACCTTGCAGCCATTGGGGTTTACAGGAACTCGGAGGAGCCATTTTTTCCTCCTCCAACCCTATCATCAAACATCTGACCGGTCTCGCTAGGCTCTACCCGCCCATCAAGTGACCACACCCTGTGTGGGACCTTAATATAGTCTTGGGCGCCCTGGCGAACAAACCATTCGAGCCAATGGCATCCGTGGACATTAAGCTGGTCACCATCAAGACGACCTTACTAGTCGGTCTTACCTTGGCTCGCAGAGTCAGCGAGATTCAAGCGCTGGTCACCTCTGAACCATATACCACCTTTCACAAGGATGTCATGCGGACGCACCCGGCATTTCTGCCCAAGGTTCCATCTGCCTTTCACTTGAATGAGGAAATTGTCCTCCCGAAGCTCTTTCCCAATCCCAAGGACGAAGCACAGAGGGTGCTGTACTGCCTGGATGTCAGGCGTGCCCTTAAATTCTACTTAGACAGGACCAAGGGCTTCCACAAGTCAGATGCCCTGTTTGTCACGTTTGGCGGCTCGAGGCCAGGCTATCAGGCCTCTAAGGCTTCCATAGCATGCTGGATGGTCTCTGCCATCAAAGAAGCGTATAAGGGCCAGCACTAGCCGCTCCTGGCCAACATGCATGCCCACGCAGTCCGGGCCAAGGCAACGGCCATTGCATTCCAGCGCCATGTCCCTTGGTAAGTCATAAGCAGGGCGGCCACTTGGGCATTTCCCTCGGCTTTCTGCAAGCATTACTGGTTGGATGCCAGCTCTAGATCTGATTTGGCTTTCGGACAGACGATTCTCAGGAACCCATTTGCTTAAGGAGGATCTCCTATCCACCCTGGGGCTACAATCAGTTGTAATCGCCCATACAGTATGGAGGAAAGGTGCCGGGACGTAAGAGTAATTATAAATTACTCCCCATAGTGAATAACTTACTTGGTCCATAGTCCCCTTTCCTCCATACGTCCCACCAACCTCCCCCCTAATAATACTGGTGTCATTAGGCAATGTTAAATCTATTGTCGACGCGTCAATGGGGACTGAGATGTGGTGGAGTCAGGGCGGCTCATGCTCCCTGGGCCGCGCCCCACGCACCTCTAAATTTAAAGGGGAAGAAGGTTTATTCTGGTGAAAAAGGTGGTGTCGCCCGTCCCTTGGAAGGGACGCCCATACAGTATGGAAGTACGTTAGTCAATACGGTGAGTAACTTATAATGTAGCTGAGCTAAGGTGTGCTTTTCGGTTGGGAGCCGTCATGTGCTGTTGTGCAAGGCTATGTGTGGTATGTTTTGTTGTTGTAGTGAAGTGTGAGGTTTGTTGTGCATTAGAGGTATGGTTGTGTTTAGTTAGAGTTTGAGATGTGTATGCAGAGGGTGAGATAATTTTTTAGTAAGGCTGTTTAATGGCATCACTATCTAGATGTGTGATGCATGCTAAACTTCACAATTCTATCTTGATGCGGTACATGCTAAACTTCACAAATCTATCTAGATGAAACTGGTTACAAGATGGCTAATTTTATAGATGTGAGAAGAAAGCTGGCTGTGGCTGATAAAGGAAGAAGGCGAAAAGGAAGAAGGCGAAGTGCCTGGGGGGAAAGAATATGTAGAAGAATTTGAGGAGTGGTTGTAGCCCAGCTAGCTGACATAATGGTTTAAATGCAAGTAAAGGCTACCATACCACTGTGGTCTAACATGGGAATAAGCTATAAGATACAAAAAATGAAAAGATAGATAAGTAGAGAGGTGGGTCAGTTTTAATGGGGTGCAGTGATTGCTGTCACACCCCACGTACCTTGTTAGTCGCTGCTGGATGACGGCTGCTCGCTTCCCGCCTCCCATGCTCACACCTGCAGACATGATCTGGAAGTGCCTCTTCATGAGCTGCCCATTGCCTTGCGGCCCTTAGCCGCGGGAGCTGCCCTAGTGAGTTGAGTAATCTGGGCACAGTGACAATCCCGAAGTATCGGTGGGCTGGGAGAAGGGGAGAGGGAGAGAAGGAAGAGGACTGGGGATATGGCAAAGGGGCTCAGCAGGCCCTGAGATGGTTGAAAAATTACAAAAAGGCCACAATTTGCCAAACAAAGTGCTTTGCAGGAGCAGAGCACACACTGATAAAACAAATACCTTTTCAGGTGGATGCCTCGCTGTGGGGGAAGGAAGGGGGCTCAGCAGGACTGGAGGTGGCCGAAAATTGCAAAAAGAATACTTACTTTCTCCAAACTAAACGCTTTGCAGGAGCGGAGCATGCACAGTACTACTATCTTCTCAGGAGACTGCCTGGATCGAAAATGCAGCACCGACTGTTCTGCTTCCCAATGCGCCACACAGGTGCTGCAAACACTGAACCCAAGGTCAAATCGGCATACAGGGGTCGACTGGGAGACAGACAGGGGAGAGGGGGAGAACTAAACGCCTCGCAGGAGTGGAGCATGCGCAGTACGATTAATGACCGAATCAGGAGACTGCCTGGATCGAAAATGCAGCTCCGACTGGCCAACGGCCAAAACACCAAATTCGTGCAACACCTCAATGGCAGGGCGTACTAGCCAAAATATTCCAAATCTACATAAAACACAAGACACCTCTATGGCAGGACACACCAGACAATTTGAGCAACCATGCAGAATGCCAAAATGGCAGGACACACTAGCCAAAATACACCAAATTCAAGGAACAGTGCCAATACCTCATTGGCAGGATGCACCAGCCATAAACACTTCAAAATTCGCACGCAACTGCGCCAAACACCTCAAAGGCAGAAGCACACTTTCAAAAATACACAAATTCATGCAAAACACCTAAAAAACATCTAAACTCGCGCAAAACTGCATAACAGACCTAAATGGCAGGACACAGGCCAAAATGCATTTGGATCTAATTTACACACCAAGTGTGCCATAGCTTGTTAATAGCTTCTTCGCAATCACAAGGAACACTCTTTGGATACACCCACCTTCTGGTCAACCATTAGAGTATACAGCACACACCACAGAAATATTTAATGTCAGAAACTGGATTACAGATACGGCACCAAAGTATATGAAATTCACAGCACACACAGCAGATTGGCATGCTTACAGCATAACATTTAAAACATTTGAGGAACACGCGCTTATCGAACTCTAATCAGAATGTATGAAGTTCAGATAACCGACAGTATAAATAACAACAATACATATTCTACTGAGCATTAAGCTTCTCTTGGTTCACAAGATCTCCTTAAAGAAATTGAAGTCTGAGTCTAATTCTTGTAGCACTGTGGCAAATCAACTTTTGGGGCACCAGTGTTCCAGGGATGAATATCGGTTTCTAAACCATCAATCAGTCCCACACCTCTAGTACATCAAAAGGGATCCGAAAAGATGAAACGCAAGCAAATTCTAAACCTTGTCCAATTTTGATAAAGTGGAGGGAGCGGCAATCTCATCTCCAAAAGGTTGTGGATCGTTGGTTAGTTGCAACACAGCAAAAATACAATTCTTACCAAATGATAAAAGTGACTGTCCAGTCAAGGTTGTGTAAAATAGCTACTTTATCATTACAACAGACAGTTCTAGGATACTACAAAATGCAGCCCACTCTGTAAAGGAATGCAGAGGACAGACTCTTTCAAAGAAGGAAAAGGGATGCACTCTGGCTACTGACGAGGGGCGAAGTCAGTATAGTAAATCATTGCAACAGTTCAAGGGTACTTGGCTTCAGCACAAAAAGAGCAATGGGTCGTAATATGTTACTATGGGCCTTGGGAGAAAGGGCCAAGGGCACAGAACTACAATGTACCTTGTGCTGTAGATGTTCTTGGTGCTCGACAGGGTTGAGTTGGTTTCAGGGCACTTTGCAGCTTCTGCGACAGAGTACAAGACTGGAGACAGCTGGCGGTATCAGGCGGCAGGCAGTTCGTCGAGCTGTGCTGCAGACTGACCTACATGGCGGATGCATGGTTGCAGACTGGCCTACATGGCGGCTAAGGGTCAGGAATCGTCTCGGTGCTGGTCAGTGGTTCTGAAGCATGGGTCAAGGTGTCTCGGATGGCTTTAGCAACTGCGGTGCAACAGCCAGTGGCTCAGTCGGTTGCAGCTCGAGGGGCTTGACTAGCTTGAAAATGTACTTTAAGGCAGACGTCGGTAGATGTTTGTTGATCACTCCTCCTAGCTTTTTAACTGGGCTTGTGTCCTTTAAGGTGGACTGCCCAAAACTGAGCAGCTGCCTTGTCATTGGTTGGGTTCAGTGACTCTTTGGCACTACCCACCTAGGAAGCTTGCTGTAGAGCCTAGCGGCACATGCTGTATGCTGTCTGGGTACCAGTTCTGAAGCTGCTGGAGGGTCTTCTGAATTCAGTATCTCCCTCTGTTCCCTGGGAGGGATTTAGGGCAGGGAGCTGTTGAGGTCCTGGCCTTCCTTCACAGACAGAAAATGCAAAGCAGACGACCTTCAGCCAGGGTCCAATGAGGAGTTCTTCCTTCTGCTTCTGGTGAAGCCTTCAGATCGGTCAAAAAAAGGGGCTCAGCCTTCTTTTAAAGCCAAATGGACTGCCGGGATTGGTGTAGGCAAAGCCTACTTTAATGAGCCAATCCTGGGCCTCCACCAGCAATCTCCTGTATGCGTGAGGTCATAATGGGAGTGCTTTGCAACAGAAAATGTCAAAGGGGTGAAAACATGTAATACTAAGTTCCACTCCTCTTTCTGTCTGTTGTGGATGAAAGGATCCCTCTGGTTAATGGAGCTCTCTGTGGTTCCTGATTAAATCAGCAGGAATCCCTTGAAGCTGCAGCAAGACCAGACTTCCTGGCTCTGTCAATCCACATACTCGTACCTTCTAAATGGAGTCTCCCTGCGGGGTGACTACTGTAAACACGCAGTCCCAGACATGACTTTTCACTGTCAATCGATACTAATGGTGGGAGCTGGCATCAGGTTGAAACAGTGCATATGAAGGGGTGTTGGGGGTTTCCTGTCTCCTTTGTTAGCCTCTGCAGCTAGGCCCCACATGTGCCTGGTTGAATTAAATTGATTAGTATATGAATGCTGCCATCAGCTACAGTGCCCTACAAAAGGACACAGCACATTGGATCCATGGAGCCTTTGTTAGTTAATTAGGCTGGCCATGGCAGGGGGAAGGTTTGGTCATCCCCCCCTCCCTCCCTTCTGAAATGGCATGGTGTACTACTGGCTGTCATATCCTAACTAAATAGGACAGGTGGTCTGCACCTGTAGGCTGTGTCCACCCAGAGTACATGGGTTTATGCGTATGTCTTGCAGTGAGCATAGGAAAATGTGTGTGGATTAGCCCCACATATTTTCCAGAGGTTGATCTGCCATCATTCAATGTCATTTAAAATTTCAAAAAAGGCCAGGAGAGCGCCCACCCACCGTGCGGATGGTCGAATTCCTCACAAGCACTAACAGATAACGAAAACAGTTCAAATCTGGCAAAAGCTGAGATACATGGCAAACCTCTTGTCTTCCGATGCATGGTGCAGCTCTAAAGTCACTTCATATTCCCCTTTCCTCAGCACAGTACCTCTTGGACCCAAGTCCTCTTTTGCATGATACATTTCGATCCTTGCATGTGCATCTGTTTTCTTGCTTTTCCACGGCACTACCCCTTGACTGTTTCATTTGCAGCTGCTCCATGTAGTCATGCCGCTCAGCCTTGCTTTTCTTCCTAGGATGAGTGAAGTGACCCTCTTCCACGTTGGGTTTGGAGCAACAGACGCGTACGTCTCATGAGCATGTGATGACAGTACGATGTGCTCAGCCATTTGCTGTTCAATTGGTGACGTCCTCATTTGCTTTCAGCGTTCACAGGGAACAGAGCTCTTCAATCCGCTCATGTTCACTGCAGAATTCCCTCTGCAGAAACATTCCAATGGCCTGCCACAAGTTAGACAGGCTTGTTGCTGCTCTATCCAGCAGACACATCTGCTGTTCTTTGTGGGCACTGCTCCCAGCGCCACTTCTGTGTTTTACCGCTCCAGCCAGCTGTCCTCCTTATGATAGCTTCTCTGGCCTCACTGCTGTACGGACCGCGGCAGAGCCATCCAAAGCACAGCCGTTGGTATTTGCTTTCGTTGTAGGAAGGTAGCCAGTTCTGGTCCTTCTCCACTTGTCGCCACTGTTGTGTTGACACAAAAACAGGTTGACGTCCACGTGTCACAGGCAAGTCCTCTCTTTTGTCAAGTGTAACCCTGTACAAGCAGTTGTTAAGTAGGCAATAATACCGGCACCACCACCCATGAAAGTCTTCACTTCTCCAGCATGGGGTCTGGCATGGATTCACATGCTCATGAATATTCCCCGTCGTCAGGCTGGGAATCCTCGGTAAAGAAAAAATCAGTATCAGTATCAGTTTTGTTTCTGATCTGTCTTTCTTAGTAGTAACCAATCACTGATCTCTGCGTCATACTGACCACAGCCAATGACTGCCCTCTACCTAAGCCCCGCTCTGGCAGCCATCTTCAGATTTTTACCGCACGTTCAAGTGTTGGGATCCTCGTGCTATTGCTCTCGAGCGTTAGTGCTATTTTTTCACGTTTTTTCTCAAAAAATTTCTCTTTTTTGGTCAAAAGAGCCTCCAGCTCCACCGTTTCTTCATCCGATCAACGGGGACCCGTGTCGGATTCGTCTACGCCCCTCAAGGGTGAAGATTTCATCGAGCCACGCTTTTGGAGGACTCCAGAAGTTTCTCAGGCCCATCTCGGACATGGCCGAGGAGAAGGGAAGCTCGACGCCCGGAAAGCTGTTCAGGGTCTGCCCTGGATGCCAGCTTCAGAATGTCTTTAAGGAGGACGAACACTCCCTTTGTCTTTACTGCCTACATGAGGACAAGACGCACGTGGAGAAGGACTGTGCGTTTTGCGGCAATATGTCGGAGCGGACCATGAAGGACCGCCATCAACGTCTCACCAACTGGCTGGAAGGAAAGAGCCCGTCAGGCGAGAAGAAGAAGTCCGAGCGGTCTTCTAAGACCTTTGAGTGCGCCCCGGCGACGGGGGTCCAACAGAAGGCCAAGCACCGCGAGTCCGCTGGCACCGGGAGCGCCGAACGGTCGGGCTCTACGGGCGCCAGGCAGGGCGCATCCTCCCCGGCGCCATCAACCACGAGCCAACGCTCTGGCTCGGGTAAGAGGAAGGCCGAGCACCCGGCGAAGCTCCTGGAGAGACCCCGGTCGAGCTCGAAGGCCCCATCGGAGGGGGAGCGAGGTGGCGACCCTCCCCCCAAGGAGAAGGCGGTGAGTGCACCTAAGGTGGTGAAAGCCTTAATCTATCCGGCCAAGGCCTCAATCGAGACAGTCGCGGCGGCCCTGGCTCAGCCTGTGGAGGCTACACCAGTGGTGGCGACCTCGGGGCCCATAGTCTCCCTGCCACCGCGGAGGGAGTCCTCTTTCATGCCCATCGACAGGACCCCCGTGAAACCTCCGACGGAGAAGAAAAAGGGGGGGCAGGAGGTCGTCGTGGATTCGGCCTCAACCTCTGAGGAAGAGCTGATCGAAGTCTTAAGCCACGGCGTTGGCGTGGAAGAAGACCAGCCCGTCGGGAGGGACCCCGACGTAGGAGACGACGAGAACGTCGAGGGTGCCGACGGGGCTCCTGACCGCCCGTCGGACTCCCCTCAACCAGTGCCGCAAGACAACTCGGCGGCCATTTTGTTGGCTATACAGTCCTTATGCTCGGATGATAAGGACGAGACTGCCGTTACCACCAACGGAGGAACCGCTCCTGACGGGGGACCCGGAGCCAGGCCCTTCTGGGAGCCCTCCCCCTAAGAGAAGAAGGATTCATCCTCCACCTCCTTTTCAGCCATCGCGCCCTGTTCAGCCCTCCTCCCCGTCCACGAGTCGTGGGGATGATACAGGGATTGACACGGCCGCGACGGGTACAGACGACGAGGTTTACGACGAGGATCTCCCGTCGTCACCTCCCACCCGGGCTTCCCCGCCCGACGAGATGGATCGTTTCACTCCATGATCGCCAGGGCATCCGAGCTTTTCCAGCTCTGCCCGGAAGAGAAGAAGGAAGGTTTCCTTTATCAACGATGCGAGGCCAAGAGGAACACGGTCCTCGCTGTACCTCTACTGGACGATATTTGGGATGAGGGCCTCGCCCTCCTCAAGAACCCATCAACGACGCCGGCTAGAAGGGATCGGTACGAGAAGTAGTACCGGGTCCCGGACGCTGCCCCCTTGTGCCTTCGGGCACAGCCGACCCCGGACTCGGTCGTCTCCGCGGCGGCCAGGAAGAAAGCGGGGGGGAGGGGCGCGGCCTCTTCGTCTACCTCCCCGCCGGACAGCGAGGGTAAGAAATTAGACACGATGGGACGCATAGTCATCTCGTCGGCAGCGACGACGATTAAGGCGGCCAACGACAGGGAGTTGTGGTACAAACTGGCCCCCCTACTGGACTTCCTACCAGACGACAAGAGGGCGGAAGCCCTGGAGATCTTGCAGGAAGGAGAGGTGGCGTCGGACCACGCCATTACGATGGACATCGCTGACACTGGATTTCGCCAGTTGGGCAATGGCGTGTGCCTTAGGCGGCGTGGATGGCTCAAGGCTACTGACTTCCGTCAGGACGTGCAGACCAGAGTCTTGGACATGCCGTTCGACGGAAACAACCTGTTCGGGAAAACAGTGGACGATTCCCTTCAAGCCATCAAGGCGGACACGGAGACGGCCCGGGCTCTTGGGGTTCTCCAGCAACGGCGGCCGCCCTTTCGGAGCGGCGGAGGCAAACAGGGTGCCTCCAAAGGCTCCAGCGGCGGATTTTCCACCTACCGTCAAGCGGCCCGTTCGTCGTCACAGGAAGCTTACAGGGGACGAGGCAAGTCAGTCGGACCCCGCCGTCGTCGCCAAGGACAAGGCGGCAAAGCCTCGTCGAAGCAGGACTGAACCGGCCGTGGGGTCGGGCCCCCACCGAAGCACCCCGGTGGGATGCCGGCTGGCGAGCTTCGTCAGCGTGTGGGAGTCCATCTCCACCGACCGTTGGGTGCTGGACGCCCTAGCTCAGGGTCACGCGCTCGAGTTTCTAAAGAGGTGCCTGCGCGTCCCCCCTGTGGCCAGGAAAGAACATCAAGTCCCTCAACTTCTCTTGGAGGTAAAGGCGATGCTCAAGAAGGGCGCCATCTAGCTCGTCCCAAAGAGGCATCGGGGCTCCGGAGTTTACTCAAGATACTTCCTCGTGAAGAAGAAGACGGGAGGATGGCGCCCCATCCTGGACCTACGACGACTGAACAAATTCATCAAGGCACAGAAGTTCCGGATGGTCACCCTCCAACACGTCCTGGGTCAACTGGAGGAGGGCGATTTCCTGTCGTCGTTGGATTTGGAGGATGCCTACTTCCATATTCCCATCCTAAAGGGACACCGAAAGTTTCCCAGGTTCGTGGTCCAAGGGCGCCACTACCAGTTCAGAGCCCTTCCCTTCGGATTGAGGTCGGCACCCAGGGTGTTCACCAAGTGCCTCGCACCGGTGGCGGCGCAGCTGCGCCGAGAGGGGATCCACATCTACCCCTACCTGAATGACTGGGTCATCCGAGCAAAGACGAAGGAGCTCGCCGTGGAGCACACGGCAAGGACCGTCCAACTACTCACGGACCTGGGATTCTCCATAAACTACGCCAAGACGCACTGTTTCTGTGAGCGAAGCTCGACACAGTGTCGCTTCTGGCCTCTCCGTCGGAGGAAAGGACGAGGGCCATCTTGGGCAAGGTGCAGCGGATGCTGGTTGCGGACGCGGCCAGAGTGAGGTCCATCAAGTCCCTCCTCGGAATGATGTCTTCTTGCATTTATCTCATCCGCCTGTGCAGGCTCCGGATGCGCCCGTTGCAGGAGTCCTGGACACGCGCTGGATCCAGACGGGCAGCTTCGAGGAGAGGATCACACTCGATGAGAGTTTCCGACGAGCGATCCGGTGGTGGGGCACCCGTGCGCATCTGGCGGCGGGCATGGACTACCAGACCCCCGGCCACCAGGAGACAGTGACCACGGATGCCTCCCTGGAAGGGTGGGGAGCGCACACCGAAAATCTGCACGCGAGAGTCCTTTGGCTTCCGACGGAGAAGTCACTCCATATCAACGTCCTGGAGCTCTGTGCAGTGTTTTGGGCCCTCAGGTCCTTTCTTCCGTCCCTCAAGGGCAAGGTGGTGAGGATCTTCACCGACAACACCACCACCATGTTCTACATCAGGAAGGAGGGCAGAACCAGGTCCCCAGCCCTGTCCAAGGAGGCGCAGGATCTGTGGCATTGGGCCGTCGCCCAAGGAATGTTTCTGGTGCCGTTCCATCTAGCAGGGATAAAAAAACACCATCGCCGACTCGCTCAGCAGAGAGCTGCGCTTGTGCCACGAGTGGGAACTACGACAGGATCTAGTGGACCGCCTCTTCCGACGGTGGGGCACACCCCAGATCGATCTGTTCGCGACGGCGACGAACTCCAAGTGCCGGAGGTTCGACAGCAGGTTTCCCCAGCCGAGGAGCATGGGCGATGCTTTCTCGTTCCCCTGGGAGGGCCTGTTTTTGTATGCGTTCCCTCCATTGCCATTGCTGATCCGGCTCATCAACCAGCTCAAGAGGTCACGGTGCAGGATGATCCTCGTCGCACCTGTGTGGCCGAGGCAGATATGGTTCCCGGACCTTCTGGACTTGTCAACGTCCCCGTCAATCAAGCTGCCAGTGGACGCGGATCTTCTCTCCAGGGAAGGAGGCGCCATCCTCCATCACGACCCGAAGTCGCTGAACTTGCAGGCCTGGCTCCTGCAGCGTTAGAGTTTGGAGGATACGACATACCGGCCGACTGCAGAGAGGTTCTTGCAAAGGCCAGGGCGTCCTCAACTCTTAAATGCTATGGACACAAATGGAAGAGGTTCTCTGTCTGGTGCCACGCACAGAAGATTAACCCTCTACGGATTACGGCTCCCCAGGTACTGCCGTACCTTCTGACACTGGCCAAGGCTGGACTGGCGCACGCGTCCATCAAGATTCATCTTGCTGCGATCTCCCGATACACCATAACCACGGGGCGGACGTCTTTGTGGTCTCATCCTCTGGTGAAAGAATTCATGAAGGGACTGTTCAGATCGTTCCCGCCGGTGAAGGCTCTGGCCCCGGCGTGGGAGCTCAACGTGGTGCTGACCAAGCTCATGGGACCTCCGTTCGAGCCTCTGCACTCGGCTCCGTTGAAGTTCTTGTCGTGGAAAACAGCGTTTCTTGTGGCCATCACCTCCGCACGAAGAGTGGGAGAGATCCAGGCCCTTTCCTGCAAGCCCCCGTACTTGACTTTTCACGACACGAGGGTAGTGCTCAGGACGCACCCCTCCTTCATGCCCAAGGTACCGTCGGACTTCCACCTCAACGAACCCTTGGTGTTGCCTGTTTTCTTCCCGTCGCCTTTGTCGCCGGCCGAAAGGACTTTGCACTCGCTGGATGTGGCTAGAGCGCTGAAGTTTTACGTGGACCGCACGAAGTGTTTTCGGAAGACGTCACAACTTTTTGTGAACTTTGGACCTGTCAATCAGGGGAAGGCTCTCTCAAAGGCCTCCATTTCCAGATGGCTCTCCGGCTGTATCATGTACTGTCATCGGTTGGCAAACCGACCGCTGCCTGGCCGTCCGAGAGCCCATTCCACCAGAGCGATCGCAGCTACCACAGCGTTCCTATCTGGTGTGCCCTTGCTGGACATCTGCAGGGCTGCTACGTGGAGGTCGACGCACACCTTCACGAAATTCTACTGCGTCGATCGGGATTCCAGGGAGGAGTCCAGGGTCGGCCAAGCAGTGCTGCGCAATCTGTTCGCCTAAGGTGAGCCTGGTGAGGAGGTAAGAATTGCTTAATGTTGAGTTTCATGTAATGCTTAATGTTGAGCCTTTGCCACCTCCCGTGGTTGTGCATGTGTGTACTGCTATGTATTCTTTATTCATGAGCATGTGAATCCATGCCAGACCCCATGCTGGAGAAGGAACAAATTACTTACCTGTAACTGTTGTTCTCCAGCATGGGTCTGGCATGGATTCACATGCGAACCCTCCCGCCTACCCCTCTGCGGCTCTTCACTTGGTCATACTGCCACTTCACGTGCTACCAAATCTGAAGATGGCTGCCAGAGGCGGGGCTTAGGTAGAGGGCAGTCATTGGCTGTGGTCAGTATGACGCAGAGATCAGTGATTGGTTACTACTACGAAAGACAGATCAGAAACGAAACTGATACTGATTTTTTCTTTACCAAGGAGTCCCAGCCTGACGACGGGGAATATTCATGAGCATGTGAATCCATGCCAGACCCATGCTGGAGAACAACAGTTACAGGTAAGTAACTTGTTCCTTTCTCGCTCGCTCTCTCACTAACTGTCCCACTGTGAACATTGACCAGGGCTTTTAGTGGGCTGGGGCAGTGCCTCAACAGGCTCCGAAATTCTTTTCCGAGACAGGGCACTGCTGAGTCTCCCCAATGTCCCCTGCAAACCCCAGCCAGCCGGGCTGCTAGAAGGCAAGGCTTCTTTTCCAAAGCATGAAGCTCCCGCATGTAAGTGAGAGCCTCAGGCTCTAGCAAAAAAGCCTTGCATTTCCATTGTCGCCTACCTACCGGGCACCCCTTTCTCTAGAGTCGCAGGGGTGATGATCCCTGCATCTCTAATGAAAGGGGCGCCTGGCAGGGGGTCCGCGGAGCAAACAAAAGATGGACAACACCGACCTGACCCGTATGCGGCTACTAGGCCATGGCCTAACCTCTCTTGCAAAATTAAACCAGGACTCTTACGGGGGAGTGGCCCAACAGGCAGCATTCAGGTGAGGCAAAAGCTGCCTCTCAATTGCGGCGCTGACCCCCCTGCCAGGGCACGCCCCTAAGTGCCCTAGCTCGAGTCTCATGCCAGTTAAGGCACTGACATTGATACTCAAGCCAGCCACAGTGTTCCACCCCAGACCTATTGATGACATCACACACCTGGCAGATGCCCACTACAGACATCCCACTAAGGCTTCTCCAACTCCCAAAATAAAGCCCCATTGGAAAGGGGAGACACTTCACCAGAAGCCCTGCAGCTAGGCTTGAATCCCCACAGAATGTCCCTTTGGGAGTGGCCAAAACAGATCCCTGGAAGCCAGATGTCCCCAAACCTGTAATTCACCGGGGCTTAATCAAGCCATATACCTGCGAACGAGCTCCGTCCACCGGCCAAAGGCAGTCTAGATCAGGAAACTCGATCCTGTGTGATATTCTGCGTCACATCTGGTACGGACCTTTCTGTCCAAGGTGAGTTGATGCCCGCTAGTTAAACGGAAGAGCCAGTGCCTTCTGCATCAGAAACCGAAATGGCAATTCAGGGAAATATATACCCCTTTTTTAAAGCCTGATTGGTATATGTTGTTATGCAGCGGAATGCTCGTTTTCTTGAGTAATTCAAAACCAAAGTTGAGATTTTTTACGACCCCTCCAGTAATGAAATAGGTTAGATACAGTACATTACCGACCTATCTCCTGCTTATGGATAAGGATAGCTTTAGCATCCCTCCAGGAGGCAGGGATTGTCTTTGTTTCTTTAATATTGTGGAACAATTCTGAGAGTATCCGAGACCATAGTTCTGGATCTGATTTTAGAGTGAGATGGAAAGTCCATCGGGTTCGGGCGCATTTGAACTTTTTGACTTAATAATGGCCCCATACACCTCATTCACAGTAGTGTCAATAAAATCCCAATTAAGTGGATCTAACTTTCGATCCTCATTTGACTCTGTTATCTCCAGGGACAACTCCCCATAAAGGTCAGTAAAAAAATGTCTTTCTTTGACCAAAGACCAAAAAGACTAGCCATTTTTCGCATTTAAGGCAAACAGATTTTTCCCCTGTCACGCTGGTATTCCAAATGCCTCTTTGCCTTCATCCGATTCAAGTAGTCTTGTTTTAATTTATTTAACAAGGTAAAGGCAGAACTCCCCATTTTCCTAATAGATCGAAGTTGTCGTCTAAACAGTTTTTTTTTTCCATATGGGTAACAACATCAATGGTATGCATATGTAAATTATTATTCCCAACCTTACTCATAGCATTACCTGGAATCAAACCTAGAAGTGTTTCTTTAATAAAGGGAATAAAACGTCTCGTGTCAACCTATTCCTATTTTGTACCAATAAACATTCTGCCATTTTATTATGAATTCTAGTAGCAAATTTCGGTTTCCAAAAAGCTTTGCTATTTCCCCCCTCTTATTTCCACAGACATATTAAAGAGGGGAACTATATGTTCGATTTCCAGATACAAAGTATGAATCGGACATCAATGGTCCCTATTTTCCTTGCTGGCAATCTCTAGCCTTTCTGCTTCGTTAAAGAGATCTTTCGACACAAATATAATCCAAAGTCGAACCTGTACCAGATGCCACTCTATTGAAAATGGGTGAAATATCTCCCTTGATATTACAATTCGCTAACATATTCCAAATTCCCAGTTGTTCTTTCCATAACAATCCTCTATCTCGGGCCTCCCGTTCTCTTGAAAGAGAACATTCATAGTATTTATCTTCCAAACATTCACTATTTAAATCACCCAAAAGGATACAACTACTACCATTTTCATGCAGGTATAGTTCTCTAATCTCCTGAATTTTTACCCCAAAAATTCATTAGAGCACCAGTGCTTGGTTAAAATAAACATTTAGAATTAGACAGGCATATATATCAAGTTCACCCTTTACATTCATCTTGAGATTTACAGCCAATATGTCACTTTCCGTCGGTAGTTTCTCCATTATTAAATTACAATCATTATGCACGGCACAGAGAAACCCTGCAAACGGTCTTCCCATTAAACCTTTTCTTGCAGGTTACTAGGAGATGGTATAGCCTTCTAATATGGGATTTTCTAACATCCAAGTTTCCTGAAGTGCAATAAATTCACGTGCGCCCCATAGAGTGTAAAAATTAGACAAGTGTGAAAAAACCCTTGTGTTCCAGGAGGCTATTTTAAATTTTCTTCCCCTATAGACTGAATGGGCCATGACAGTTTTAGTATGTAAACTATTCAAGATATACGACCAATCCTATTCTGCTTTCCTTTTTTGATATAGCGAGTCTGTCACCAAACATGAGGTGTTCTCTCCCAGGCTTACTTTCACCACCAAAGCCTCCCGCAAACTCCCCTCCATCTCACTTCTTTCAATAGAGGCTACCCCATCGTGAGAGATGGACACATCATAACCCATTTGTTTGAGACACTGGGTTTCTGCCAAAATTAAATTTCTAATAAATTCTGATTTAAAAGCAAGTCTAACAATTTCCATTCTCTCAGGATGAGTGAATTTTACCCGAGTCAAATCTCCAGACTTAATTGGAGCACATTTTTGAATTTCTTGGATCAAAGCCAGTACATATTGCATATTGAGAGGAAGAAATTCATGGACTTTAAAGGTCCTTTCAACATATAAGTAATGAATATTCAATTTCATAGACTGTTTCCTATGGTACCCCTCATCTTTAAACAAAACAACATTTATTTCTGCCAATGGAACGCCTTTTGGAACAAATTTGGAAACTGACGGTATAACGCTTAAATCAGCATTTGAATCCACCAAGGTTTTTTGGGAATAAATTCACGAGCAAACGTAACTCTACTTAAATCGGGGGAGATAGGATCTGCATCAGAGTAGACCGATAAAGCACTCAAATCCAATAACACTTCCTGATTTCTTTTTTAAATGTTTTAGGAATTGGTTAATAGTCCCTTTAACCTCTGGCAAGGAATTTAATGTCGTCTTCACAGATTGTTTTCTTACGCTTCCTCTTAGTAATACCTATCTTTGGGGAATCCTCTCCTTTTTCTACCTCTTGGTCGGGAGACGGATCACCACCACAACTGTCCTTAACTCTGTGCCTGGGATCCTCCTGTACTAGCCTAGTGTCTACAGGCAACTGCCATTTAATTTGGCGCAAACATTTCCGTGAGCCCCTAGAGCCCTTCCTTGAAGGACTTTTCTGGTTCTTTGGTTTTTATATTTGTGATGGGTAACTTTATTTTGTACAAAATAACACCAAATGGCTACGAAATGAAGAGTCTCTTCGCCATTTGGTGCTATTTTGTACAAAATTGAGAGAAATCCGAAAATTGTATTTAAAGAGCAACATTGTGGACCTATGTGGCCTAGACTCTGATAAATGGTCGAGTTTAATATGACTGCCGAACACCTAGAATAAATTATGTAACAGTCAAATTTTTAGAACAAACTATCAAAACATTAGGCCAATATAGCAAAAACGATGTAAACTAATAGGCTATAATTGGTACAGTTAGAAAAATGTAACGCTTTTCCTTTTTCTTTTAATTCAATTTTAAAGCACAAACCAATTAATGTTTGACAGAATTCAGAGGCTTCTTTTATGTTAATGTATGTTTTATTCTGTTTTGTTTCTCTTTTTCTTTTTCTGTATGATCTTTGTAAATTTGTGAAAGGTTTGTAATAAACCATATACACTTAATAAAAAAAAATTAAAAAAAGATGGGTAACTTTATCAACCTCCAACCCATTATTTAACAATCAGGCATCGACTGATCAATCACCCTTTCATTTTCCAAACCCAGGCCACTGCTCACAGCATCGCCCACCCCTAGCTTCCAAACCTACTTGAGCATTATAGGTAACTTCGCCAGTGAGTGCAAAGTCTCCCTCTGCAACCTGGGCTGCCATAGAACTTACAATTGTAACTCTCGGCAAGCTCTTATCTACTTGGGATTCCCTAGAAACAACATTAGCAGTAGAATGTGGGAATTAATTATTTGATCTGTTTGTGGCCAGTATAAAACCTCCAAAGTACACATTTTAACCATTAGATTTTATAAGGATTATCTTATATCCAGGATCTCATATTAGACCAATTCATGGCCTATATCCATTGATGATAATAGACAAGAGAGGAAGGGAAAAGAAGACATCGACTACCTCCTCTACCGGAGACAGCGAAGCTTGGATATTCTGATGACATTTGGCCGGACCCACAGACTTGAATGTCTCCTCCATTACAAGAGGAGGCTGTGTGTGTTTATAGTCAATCAAAGCATCTGCTTTGGATTGAATCTTATTCTCTGGAGTTTCAGATAGATTACCAACTTATTTAGGAGTTCTGTACAGACGCACTGTTGGGGAGAATTCTCTCTTTAGGCTGAATTTCCTAACCTAGTGAGTCCACCAGCAGCTTTGCTGGATTTCTGGAGTTTATTTTTTTTCTCCTGCCAAGAGTGAGACTCTTTTTCTCCCACTCTTGGACATGATTTATGGTGTTCCTTTGACTGCTAATGTGTTTTATGGGCTATGGGGTCCTTTACGCCATAGGGTCTCATGTGTTTTTACTATGTCTGTTACACAGCACCGTCCGTGCCGTGACACAGGGGTGTCATAGTGACACCCCACCATAGACTCCATACCCTGGGACTGACTACTGTCTCCCAGGGCATGTAAAGTCATCATTGGCTTTACTAGTCCCAAATTATGAACAGAAACCAGTGCAAACCATCATATCGAGGAAGTACTGGTCGGGGCAATTCGATTGCCCTGGGGTCTTTTAGTCAAGGGGGCATGTCTCCGTCCCCCCGATCGAGTTTTGGCTGGTGGCAGTGGATACTACTTTTTATATTCAACCACGAATATATCCCTATGGGATTGTCCCATTGTTCGAGGCTACCAATTTTAATTATTTAATTCTCATAGCCTCGAACATACCGCCGGTTTATTTATTTAATATTAATTCGCCGGTTGCTATTTTTTGCCAGGACTCGATTCTAAAATGGCGTTTGTGTTCTCTTCTGTGACTCCAACCCAAGTCGAGCCCTTTGTTCCACTTTTGGCGGGCTTCTCCACAGAAGCCTCCAAAAGTGGTGCCACTCTGTCTGGGTACCACAGGGGGTGTGGAGGGGGGTTTAGGCACCCTGGACTGAGTTACCTTGGTAACTCAAGTCGCACTCTTGTGTGATTGGCCCAAGTGGTGAGCCGGTCGGCTCACCACTTAGCATGTTTGATTGACAGCTAGGCTGAGTGAATGGGGGTGTGCTGCATAAAAGCAGGGCTTTGGGGACTGGAACTTCAGAAGTCGCCACAGGACCTGAGAATCCGACGAGGGAGAAGCTGAGCCGTCCTACCACGACGACACCACCGGTGGAGCCCTGCGGAACCGACTCACCACTTCCCGACGACCGAGAAGATCTCCCGACTGGAGAGGCTTCTTCCCCTGACTGGCACAACCAGTTTACCTTCTTTTCCTCGCATCCCAGGACGTCTTGTGGTCGAATTGCCCGTGCCAAGCATCCCGGCAACCAGATAGCCACTTACCACTGGACCGCGAATAAAAGGACCGCTCCTTTTACGTCTGCGGCTGGTTTCTTCCCTGGAAGTGCAACGGACTCCTGTCTTCCTCCCCGACGAGAACCTCTCTTCCCCCGGACGAAGCACCGACTTGCATCCGCTGCCAGGAACAACTGCCCCCGCTGGAGTATTCTCACCACTTTAAGGTACCGTGTCCGCCAGGCCTCCCTTTCTAAAGATTGCTACAACGTAATAATAATCCCTTAACCTTCTGGACTGGGCTGGCCGCCTTGACCATCTAACTGGTCCCTTTCTTTGGTCCAACTCTTCCTGAACCTTTTCAAGACTTTTGTGCACTTCAACCGTGTGACCTTGGACACATTTCGTTCTGATCCTCTTAAAGTGGATCCGGCCTTCTGAACACTAACTTCACGGTTTTACTTTGCCTTCCTCTCTTGTTGTGTTCTTGTGAAAGTGTTGGGATCTGTTTCAAATTATACTCTGCTTTTCTCTCCCTTTTTAAAACAAATTATTAGAGTGCCATCTGCGTTAAGCGGTCACCGCTGTCTGAAAATAAGTGGGGCTTTACTTAAGACTTGTCTAATATTCTTTTAAGGGAGTGTATATCTTTTAGTGACCGTGTTTTTGAACTGCTTAACATTAGTGTCTATGTGTTTTACTAGATGTGGTTTTAAATAAATAATTATCTCTTTTACACCAAGCTCTGGTCAGTGTTTACTTGTTCTACTGTGTTCTTTTGACCTATTGTGAATACTCTGTATACTGCCTAACTCTTCTTGAGGGAAGTCTGACTGCTCAGCCACAGCTACCAAGTGAATCTGTGCGGTACAGACTGCTACCAAGTGGGTTTACTGCCAAACACCTGTAGTCTTAAATCTTTTGCAGTGGTCCCAGAGGGAACTGCACAGGTTTCTGCCTAACGCGCACCTCTTCCCTTTTATCCCCAGCTGGGGACTCAATCCTTTCAGGACCCAAGGAGAGTCGCACCTGCTTCGCTAACTCATGGGAAATTGTTGGACCCAACATTGAGACATCAGCTATTAAGACTGTGTGGGTAGTTTCCTATATCCTCCAATTCGAGGGGATTGGGTCCTCCGACGTATTCCACAGCTGTGCTGCTTCGGAAACTTTTTTCGGCTCCTGCGTCCTGCGTCGATGACGTCGATGCGCCGTCGTCGAGGGCCTCCTCCGACGTCATCCGATGTGATAAGTAGGACGCACGACGCCCGTAGCCTCAGTTCTGTTTTTTCCGCGAACGTGTTGCTTCGTGATTCTCGGTTCACGCCTCGACTCTTTGGAGTTCTGTTCTTCTCGGTTCTTCGAACCTGTTCGTTTTGTGCAAATCCTTCGTGTGAAGATGTCTTCTACTTCGTCTTCGACCCCGCGTCCGGGTTTCAAGAAGTGCGGGGAGTGTGGGTCCAAGATGTCGGTGACGGACTCGCACGACGCCTGCCTCTGGTGCCTCGGGGAGGCCCACGACATGACTATCGACTGCCAGTCGCTCACGTCCAAAGCCTTACGCGAACGTAAGAAGAAGTTGTCGGTAGGTCGGGTGTCCAAGCCCAGGAAGTCGAAGTCTGCGGGGCTTTCGACGGATGATTCGAGGGGTGACTCTCCGCGTCATCGTCGGAAGTCTCGTGGGTCTCCTTCTAGGAGTCGGTCTCGCCACTCCTCAGCCTCTTCGAGGCGTTCTCGGAAGCGCCGACACCGGTCGTCTTCCAGGTCCTCCTCGGAGGACTCTGCCTGGCACGTCGCTTACCCCACCAGCCGTGCGACGCCGGAGGAATGGGCTTCCTTCGGGAAGAAAATGCTGGCGATTCTTGAGTCGCAGGGTACTACGCCGTCCGCGCCCCCGAGTGGGGTCGGTCGTGTGAGGTCGAGAGACACCGCTCGCGTGAGTGGTCGGCACGAGTCACGGGAGAGGTCCTGTTCGGACAAGGAGACTCGTTCTCGCCGTACCCGTTCCAGGTCCCGGTCCTCGACGCGTTCGAGACCGTGTGCTCCTGTGAAGTCTTCGAGGAAGACATCGACGTCTGAGGCGTCGAGGGCGTCGACAGGCTTTCTCGAGGCTCCGGCTTCGAGGACGTCGTCGAGGCCGTCGACGCTCGGGTCGTCGAGGGACACGCTCGGGGCTCCGGCCTCGAGGGCTGTGTCGACGCTGCCGATGCTGGAGGCGCTGCGTCTGACGTCGACGCCGATTTCCTCGACGCCAATGCCGGTTCTCTCGACGCCGGCGCCGATTCGCTCGACGCCATCGACGCCTTTCGTGTCGGAGGTACCCCGTGGCACGGGAGTACCCCCCTAGGAAGGCTCTGGTTAAGAGCAAGCACTCTCGGGTGCCTTCTTTTCGCCACCTGGACTATATTTCAGAGGCGGATGAGGATTCTGATGGCCTGGTTCCTAGTCAGGTTCCAGATGAAATTGTCTCGGGCCATAGTCAGTTTGACGAATTGAGACAGTCACTGCATGATGCCAGTGGACTGGACACCTCTCCGGAGGTGGAGTTTGGTAGGCCTGAGCCTGGCTCTCATGCCGATTCCTCGTACCGGCGCCTTATGGCTAGGGTTTCTGAGTACTTGGGATGGTCTGCTCCCCCAGGGGAGTTTGTGCAGGATGATCTGACGGACATCCTTGATGTTGGTCCCCCAACTGACCCGGTACTGCCGTTCCATATGGCTTTACAGAGAAGGGTGGCGGCGGCTTGGACTGCTCCTGAGAGTCTCCCGGCGGTGGGCAGATCCTTGTCGCGAAAATACCGTCCAGCCAGTAGCGACCCCTGCTACTTGACCAGGCACCCCACTCCGGAGAGTTTGGTGGTGCAGGCGGCCACGGCCCCGGCAAAGCAGGCGTCGTACCCTACCATCCCTCCTGATAGGGACGACAAACGTTTTGATGGCTGGGCGAAGAAAGTGTTTTCTTCTGGTGGTATGGCGCTTCAGGCGGCCAACTCCATTTGTGCCTTGTCTCGTTTCACACACACTCTGTGGAACTGTGTTGCGTTGGCGGCTGAACATATTCCCGAAGGGGACGAACGGGATGGTTTCCTTGCTATGGTCCAGGATGGTAAGGATGCCATGTGTGAATCCGTTCAGTCGGGTTTGGATTTAGCTGAATGTGTCAGTAGGTCCATGGCGGCGAGCACCGTGATACGCAGGTTTGCGTGGTTGCAGAAGTTGGGATTTGCTCCTGATGTGCAGTCCCGGCTCCTCAACATGCCCTTTGACGGTGAACACCTTTTTGGCAGCAAGGCTGACGAGAGCCTTGAGAGGTTGCAGACCTCAAAAGCTGCAGCGAAGTCGTTGGCCGCTGCAGTTCGCCAACCTCCGCCTTTTCGTCTTAGGGGACAGCAGTGGAGGGGGTGGTTCCTTTCGCTATTACTCATCCTTCAGTAAAGCGAGAGGAGCTGGCAGTCAAAGAGGCCACCGCAGGGGTACCAGAGGTGGACAACAGGGTACCCGTGGTGCCAAGGCCGCTCGGGCAGTTGCCTCTTTGCCCTCAGGTAACGCCGCAGCCGCTCCCACTCAGTCGTGAGGCCATGTCCCATGGTTCGCCGGTTGGGGGAAGGCTGGCGCAGCATCTTGTAGAGTGGCACGCCATTACTTCAGATGTGTGGGTTCTGGAGATCATAACCCACGGCTACTGTCTTCCCTTTCGGCACAGGCCTCGCGACAATCCACCGGGGAACCTCTCTTTGCAGAGTCCGGATCCGCTCCTTGCGCAGGAAATTCAAGCCCTGCTGGAGAAAGGCGCCATAGAACTGGTGCCTGTAGCGGAGAGGAACAAGGCATGGTATTCCCCTTATTTTTTGATTTCGAAGAAAGACGGGGGACTGAGACCCATTATGGACTTGCGCGGTTTGAACAAACTCCTCAGGAAGGACAAGTTCAAGATGGTTACGCTCTCTCAAGTCCTCCAGGCCCTTCAGCTTCAGGACTGGTTGGTGTCACTCGACCTCAAGGATGCTTACTTCCATGTGCCGATCCATCCCAAGCACAAGAAGTACCTGAGGTTCGCGGTTGGCGACTCGCACTTTCAGTTTCGGGTCCTGCCGTTCGGATTGACCTCCGCCCCGAGGGTTTTCACCAAGCTCATGGTGGTGGTAGCAGCGCATCTCAGGCAAGGGGGGATTCACGTCTACCCCTACCTGGACGATTGGTTGATCAGGGGGAGCTCTCCCGAGCAAGTCCTGGATCATCTGTCCGTCACCTGCCGCTCCCTTCACAGGCTGGGCTTCTCCCTCAATTTAAAGAAGTCCCATTTGACGCCAACACAGCGGCTCCAGTACATCGGAGCAGTGCTCGACACTTCCCTGGGGCAGTGTTTTCCTCCCCAGGTGAGGGCTCTTCACGTTCAGCAGATGGTGCACAAGTTTCAGCATGCCCAGACGCTCCCTGCGTTCGAGTTCTTGAGGTTGCTCGGCCTCATGGCATCCTGCATTCTTCTGGTGCCAGAGGCTCGCCTGCGGATGAGATCTTTGCAGTGGGCACTCAAGACGCAATGGTCGCAGTCCTCCGGCAGGATGTCGGACTCGGTTCAGGTGCCGCCCTCGGTCGCCCGGGATCTTCTGTGGTGGGCCGTCGAAGGCAACTTGATGAGGGGGGCTCCATTTTGGCTTCCCTGGCCGGAGGTGACGATCGTGACGGATGCATCCTTCACGGGATGGGGAGCTCATGCCAATGGGCTGACAGTCAGCGGTCGTTGGTCTCCGTCGGAGTCCAGACTCCATATCAATCTTTTGGAGCTGAGGGCCATCAGGCTAGCCCTGAAGGCTTTTCTGCCGACTGTGCGAGGAAAGAGTGTCCTGATCCTGACGGACAATACAGTGGCCATGCACTACCTCAACAAAAAAGGGGGGGCAGGGTCACTTCCTCTGTGCAGGGAGGCGATGCAGCTCGAGTTCTGGGCCATACAGCAGGAAGTTTCGATCTCGGCAGTTCATCTGGCCGGAGACGAGAACGTGACGGCGGACGCTCTGAGCAGGCAGAGCGCAATCTCTCACGAGTGGGAGGTGGCTCAGGAGATTCGCCTGGAGATCTTCGCCCTTTGGGGGACCCCTCAAGTGGATCTCTTCGCCTCCAGTGTCAACCGGAAGTGCGAAAGGTTTTGCTCACGGGAATTTCCTCCAAAAGGAGCCTTAGGAGACGCGTTCGTGGTGGAGTGGTCATTCCCGCTGCTGTACGCGTTTCCTCCAGTCCCCGTCATCCCGCAAGTGTTGCGGAGGTTACGGAAGTTCGGTTCCCGGATGATCCTCATTGCCCCGGCGTGGGCTCGGAGGACGTGGTACCCGGACCTTCTCGACTTATCCATCTGCCCTCCACGTCGTCTTCCCTACCGAGACGATCTGCTCTCACGGGAAGGGGGTCTGGTTCTCCATCCAGAGGTCAGATCCCTCAACCTTCACGCTTGGCTTCTGAAAGGTTGAGGTATAAGGATTGGGACCTCCCTGAGGACGTGATGGAGGTGTTGCTTTCGGCCCGAAGGCCAGCAACAAAGTCTCTGTACCGTTGCCGTTGGCGTAAGTTCTGCGACTGGTGCAGAGTTCGGAATGTGGATCCTTTTGCATGTGACATCCCCATGGTTCTGTCCTTTTTACTTTCTTTGGCCCACAGGGGCTTGCAAGTGGGTACCGTTAAAGGTTATCTGGCGGCGCTGTCCATATTTAAGCGCTCGTCTGAAGAGTGTTCTTACTTTAAAATCCCTTTGATTTCACAGTTTCTGAAAGGGCTCACTAATGTGTTCCCTCCGTCACCTTTCCTGGTGCCCGGTTGGGATTTAAATCTTTTTCTTAAGTTTCTTATGGGTGCTCCGTTTGAGCCTTTACATTCTTGCCCTTTGAGGCTGTTAACTCTGAAAACTGTGTTTTTAGTTGCGGTTACTTCCGCTTGCAGAGTGAGTGAGTTACAGGCACTTTCAGTTAAGCCTCCCTTCACTGTTTTTCACAAGGACAGGGTTGTCCTTAGAGTTCGTCCTTTTTTTCTTCCGAAGGTAGTGACGGAATTTCATTTGGCCCAGAAGGTTGTTCTTCCGGCATTCTATCCTCCTCCGCATCCTAGTAAGGAAGAGGAGAGGCTCCATAGGCTTGATCCTAGGAGAGCTTTAAGCTTTTATGTTTCACGCATGTCCCGGGTCAGAGTGGACGATCAACTCTTTATTGGTTACGCTGGAAAGCGTTTGGGGCAAGCTGTGACGAAACAGACTTTGTCTCGCTGGATTATTTTGGCCATCTCGGAGTGTTACCGCTTGGCGGGTAAGGACCCACCGGCTTGCGGGCCCATTCTACCAGGGGTATGGCTGCGTCTACTGCCCTGCAGAGGGGTGTTCCTATTCGCAACATCTGTGATGCAGCCACCTGGGCTTCAGTACATACATTTGTACGTCACTATTCCCTCGATTCCATCCGAGCACAGGATCTGGCCTTTGGCAAGGCGGTCCTTTGCTCTGCTATTTGATTGGCTATTCTAAATCTTGATTCTAAATTCTTTCCCTCCTCCTTGCTCTGGTACTGCTTTGGGAGTCTGTCATAGATATGGAATACGTCGGAGGACCCAATCCCCTCGAAGAACAAGTTACTTTCTTACCTGGTAACGTTCTTTCGATGGGATGGTCCGACGACGTATTCCATATCGCTCCCGCCCTGCCTTCCCCGCTGCAGAATTTCTTTTGCGATTGCAGCTTACGTTCCGCAAGGCTTTGTGTCTGACTGGCAGTTGACTAGTGTCACACGTTCTGGGGGAAAAAACTACAACTGAGGCTACGGGCGTCGTGCGTCCTACTTATCACATCGGATGACGTAGGAGGAGGCCCTCGACGACGGCGCATCGACGTCATCGACGCAGGACGCAGACGCCGAAAAAAGTTTCCGAAGCAGCACAGCTGCGGTGATTACATGTCATAGATATGGAATACGTCGTCGGACCATCCCATCGAAAGAACGTTACCAGGTAAGAAAGTAACTTGTTCATCTAAGTGTTCCAGTGAGCACGACATTCCAGAAAGGTTAGAAACCACAGTATCCTTTTGATCAATGCATGGAGTCAGAGGACTAGTTGTTTGTCTCTTTTTAGGGGAAGATTGCAAAATTATTTCAACGTCTTCTTTTTCCTGCCACAACTTCTGCAAGCGTTAAATTAGAATGATTATCCCATGTTTTTACTGTCAAAATAGTTTTGTCCAAGTTTAACTCCTCCTCATTACTTTTTTTGAGCAGGCTTTTTCTCATCAAGAATGGCGGGGGAAAAATGTGTCTTTGGCAGGGCATGCCAGATGACAAAATATATGCCATAATATATCAAAGTATTTTTCTCTGTAGAAAATACAAATGTCACAGCTGGGTACATAAATAAAATAGGAGCAAGGAACACACATAGACTCACCCACAAATGGGTAGCCAAAAAGTCTCTCCGCTCCTCTGCCGTCCACTGAACACCTAACATATTGCCCGCATTCCGCACCAGGCTTGTGTGTAGGGAACACTCCTCCTCCAGCAAGTCGGGGAACAGACTTGCCCTGCCTTGAGAGCATTAAACAGAAAACAAATGCCAAAGCATCCAGTGTTAACACAGCAAAAAAGCGATCCTTAGATAAGGCATCTGCAAGGCCGGTTTTTAGTAGCCCAGGAGTCCTCCAGCACTCTACACACAGACCCACAGTATGACGGACAGTCAGATGAATCACAGTGCACTATGTAGGTCTCCCAGTGCAGTTCGTTTTCCCAACTGCAAAGATGACGTTAGTCAGCACTTCAACAAAGTAGCCAGGCCTCCGTGTCATTTTCACTTCGCTGTATGCGAGCAGGGATCAACGGTTTCCAGTCCGCTTCAATGACGTTCCTGCAATGTTAACAAACTTGAGTGTGCGGTCTGGCTCTGGCAGGGGAGCAGCAGTCCCAGAGGATGTTCACTAATCGCTCTGTATGTAGTGAAGTCTGTACGACTGTGATTTCACTTGTTTCGAATGAAGCAGCTCTTATAAAGTTTGTGTAAATGCAACAGATTGCCTTTCAGCCATCCTGCGGGGTCTGCAAGGGGAACTGCAGGTAAACTGCCCCTTACACTGTCGCTCCGCTGACGATTTGGGTTGGAAGGAAATTTAAACCCAGCGTCTGCATCGGCAGCACTGCTCCGCCTCCAATAACCTGGGCATTTGTCCATAGTTATACCAACATTATTGCTCCTTCCATTCGCTACCCCTACCTGCCTCCCTCTTTTGTTGGTATAAAAGGCTGCAGATTATTTATCATTTCTGAAACCGTTGGGCCTTGCGACATTTAACTTTCTCCTTGATTTTTGCACCGCCGAATGACTTTCGACTCCCCTCTACTTTTGCCTTTGTATACTCTCAGACCAGATGATCTCTGCATCTCCCAAAAGGGGGGGCCAACTCCTGCAGGGTGCCCATCATTTCCCTCATTAGTACCCTCTGCCCAGGCTTGTCAGATCATTTCCACCCAGATGAATAAGTATGTCAGGCCTGCAATGTCTACTCAACAATTTATCCATGTGCCCTTGCAGCTGGCCCAACTCATCCCGGGCACCCCATGCCACCAGATCCGATACTCGCCAGCCGTCAACCTCCCCCTTTCTGTCATCCATTTGTCCTTGGCCCTTGTCACGAAAGAATGACCTACCACCCAAACGGACTGCTTCCTCCTTTGAGCTGCTGTTTTTTTGAGCGGTAGACGTCCATCCCCCTATTTTCATAATTTCTGAATGAATGGGTTCCAAACACCCCTTCTGTTACTCCCATGTCTTTCAATGCCAGGCCCATCAAGCTCTTGAACTGTTAACTGCTCAGGGCCGTCCCATCCCTGTGCAAAAATAGGGGTGAGCCTGCCCCATTGGGCTGTTTTACTTGCAGGTATACGGCTAGAGCAGCTATGGGACACAATGGGCTCTCCTTAATGCAGTAGAGTGTGATTGGTGTCCCCACCCTTTTTGATCCGTCTTAGACTTACTTGGGTGTATGTGAACATGATCCCCTGTCAACGTAACATCTTTGAGCCTCAAAAACTTTGAACCCCGGGCCGCTTTATTTTCTGGAACCAACAAAAAGCCAAGGTGAATGCTGCTGTGAACAGTACCTTCAAATGGATTGTATCCTCCCACGTATTCCTCACCTTGTGATAATTTGTTATCTCCAGCTTCGCTGCTTTGGAAAAGAAAATTCTCGGCAGAGGGCGCTGTGCTCGAGGTTGTGGCATTGATTGTCCCTCGATATACTCTGTCGACGTCACCGATGGTATAAATAGCTCGAGCCGCGCCCGTTGCTTCAGTTCCGTTTTTCCGATCGCTTCGCTATCGAGAACGGCGCGCTTCTATTTTCTGTGAAGAAAATGTCGTCATCTTCGACACCTTCGACACCCAGGACTGGGTTCAAGAAGTGTGCAGATTGTGGATCTAAGATGTCGATCACCGATCCCCACCGGATTTGTCTCTGGTGTCTCGGTTCCAGTCACTGAACCGACGACTGCGGGTCCTGCCAATCTATGACCGAAAAAGCTCTCCGTGAGAGGAGAGGTAAACTGTCGGTGGGGAGGGAGGCCTCAAAAAAAGTTTTGTCAAAAAGACACAAGAAAGCGACTGATCTAAGGAATCGGATTGCCATAGGCACTCAAAGAGATCTCGATCTAGGAGTAGATCGAGACACTCTTCGTCATCATCGAAAAAAATGAAGAGATGGATCTCCCTCATCATCTTCAGAGTCGACCGAAGAAATTCGTTGTCCGACTAAATCGGATTCTCCCAGTAAGTGGGAAGAATTCTGCAAAAAGATGATGGAGGTTTTCGAGAATGCGGCCCGACCCCCTCGAAAGACCCTCGAAAAAGCCATACCCCTAAAGTCGCCCCATTGGACGACAAAGGGAAGTCCAAGGCTACCGTGGCAAAGACCGGTACGTCGATGAATCCAAAAAACCTTGAGTCGACGTAAAACCGTCGAGCACTTCTCCAGTGCCATACAAGAAACACAAGTCGTCGAAGACTTCGACAACTTCGTCGACGCCCTCGACGTCGATAATTTCGACTCCAAAGCCAAAAACATCCTTGACGCCATTATCGAAGTCATCTTCGAAGACCCCTTCGACAACTTCGAAGGATTTGCCAATTCCTTCGAAGCAGATGGAAGAGGAAGAAAGGAGATTCACTCCTTTGCCCAGGTCAGACTTTTTCAAATCTATGTCAGCAATCTATGAAGAGTCTGCTTCAGAAGAAGACAAGATTACTCCTTTGAGAGTTACTTATGGTACAAGACAAGTTCCTGAGGAACTTTTTGACCAGGAATCTAGAATGAGAGACCTGAGTGATACTCTACATTCTGCCAGTGGAGTTGACAAATCCCCAGAATTAGAGTTCACCAAACCTGATCCTGCAGAGCATGCAGATGCTGGGTACAGGGGTCTTATGACCAGGGTAGTTGAATATATGGGTTGGGGTAATACTTCACCCATTTTTGAACAAGATGACATGACGGATATAATCGTCAAGGGACCTCAGAAAGATCCTGTTCTCCCTTTCCACAGAGCCCTCCAAAGGACTGTGGAGAAAAACTGGGAGAAGCCAGAAACTATTTCTGCTGCAGATAGCACTTTTCCAAGAAAATATAGACCGGCTGGAACGGATCCTGAATATTTAAATAAACATCCGACTCCAGAGAATTTATTCATTCAGGCAGCATCTACTTCAAAACAAACTGCTTATCCAACTATCCCTCCAGATAGAGAGGATAAAAAAATTGGTGCCTGGGCACGTAAAGTTTTCACGTCAGGCAGTATGGCACTTAGGTCGGCAAATGTCATCTGTACCCTGGCCACGTTTACCCATACCCTTTGGGCCTGTATTTCGGCGGCGGCTGATCATATTCCGGAAGGCGAGGAAAGGGAAGGCTTCCTGAATATAGTCAAAGACGGGAAGAAGGCAATGGGGGAATGTCTCCAGTCTGGACTGGATACTGCTGATTTTATCAGCAGATCCATGGCTGCATGCGTCGTGCTACGCAGATTTGCGTGGTTGAGGAAGTCGGGGTTTGCACCAGACGTGCAAGCCAGACTTCTCAACATGCCCTTTGATGGCTCGAGGCTCTTTGGCAGAAAGGCTGATGAAAGTCTAGAAAAACTTCAGACCTCGAAAGCGACAGCTAAATCACTTAGCGCCTCTTTGCGCCAGCCTCTAAAACCCTATTCCGGCTCATCTTCTTGGAGGGGTCGTTCTTTTCAATACTACTCCTCTTTTGGTAGAGGAGGAGGACGGGCTTCTCAAAGGGGCAAAAGAAACTTCCCTCATGGAGCATGAGGAAGAGGTGCAAAATCGGCCTCAGGAGCGGCATCTGTACCCTCAGCCACTCCTGCAGCCGCCTCCAAATCCCTCTGACACCTTGTTACACAAAACACCAGTGGGAGGCAGGATCTCTCAACATCTGAAGGATTGGCGGGGCTTTACCTCAGATGCTTGGGCACTGGAAACAGTAGCCCAAGGTTACCGTCTCCCCTTTCTAAAAAGGCCTCAATCATCCACCGGGAGCCAATTCTGCCAAAATTCCGGATCCGCTCCTGTTGCAGGAAATTTTAACCCTGCTAGAGAAAGGTGCCATAGAAATGGTACCTGTAGCGGAGAGGAACAGGGGTTGGTACTCCCCATATTTTCTCATCCCAAAAAAAGGATCCAACTCCAAGATTGGTTGGTATCATTGGACCTTCAGGATGCTTACTTTCATGTGCCAATCCATCCAAAGCACAGAAAGTACCTGAGGTTCGCGATTGGCAATTCTCATTCTCAGTTTCGAGTTCCGCCATTCGGGTTGACCTCCGCCCCGAGGGTTTTCACCAAACTGTTGGCGGTTGTGGCAGCAAGTCTCAGGAGATGAGGTATTCACATATATCCCTACCTGGACGACTGGTTGATCAGAACAAGTTTTCCAGAACTAGCTCAGGAACATCTTTCGATCACCTGCCACTTCCTACACAAATTGGGCTTCTCCTTCAATTTCAAGAAGTCCCACATGATACCATCCCAGAAACTCCAGTTTATCGGAGCAGTCTTGGACACTTCATCGGGAAAAGCCTCGCCTCCCGAAGTGAGAGCGCTCCACATCCAGCAGATGGTAACGAAGTTTCGGAATGCCCAACGTCTACCGGCCTTCGATTTTCTCAGGTTGCTCTGTCTTATGGCATCCTGCATTTTCCTAGTACCAGAGGCCAGGTTGAGAATGAGATCCCTTCAATGGGCACTCAGAACTCAGTGGTCCCAGTTCTCAGGGAATATGTTGGATCTTCTGCAAGTCCCGAGCGCAGTTGCTCAGGATCTTCTATGGTGGGCTTGCAACGACAACATTCTCAAGAGAGAGTCTTTTTGGCAACCATGGCCGGAGATAACGGTAGTGACGGACGCCTCACTCACGGGGTGGGGAGCACACACCAACAATCTGACAATCAGCGGTCGTTGGTCTCCATCGGAGTCCAAACTACACATCAACCTGTTGGAGCTGAGGGCAATCAGACTAGCTGTGAAGGCCTTTCTGCCCTCTGTACAGGGAAATAATGTCCTGATAATGACGTACAACACGGTGGCCATGTAGTACCTCAACAAAAGAGGAGGAGTAGGGTCACTGCCACTCTGCAGAGAAGCAATGCAGCTCTGGTTCTGGGCAATACGAGAAGGAATCTCTCTATCGGCAATTCACCTAGCCGGAGAGAAGAAGACAGTGGCAGACGCTCTGTGCAGGCAGAGCATGGTCTCTCACGAGTGGGAGCTGGCTCAGGAAGTCCTTCTGGAGATCTTCGCCCTTTGGGGAACCCCTCAAGTGGATCTGTTTGCCACCGCGATCAACCGGAAGTGCGATCAGTACTGCTCAAGGGAATTTCCTCAAAGAGGAGCTCTGGGAGACGCATTCGTAGTGGAGTGGAAGTTTCCACTGCTGTACGCGTTTCCCCCAGTCCCTGTGATTCCTCAAGTAATCAGGAGATTGAGAAAGTTCAGAAAAACCATGATCCTAATTGCCCCGGATTGGGCCAGGAGGACGTGGTATCCGGACCTTCTAGACATGTCCATCTGCCCTCCAAAACGTCTTCCGCAAAGAGAGTATCTTCTCTCGCAAGAGGAAGGTCGGGTTCTCCATCCAGAGGTCAAGACACTCAACCTTCACGCATGGTTTCTGAGAGGTTGAGATACAAGGATTGGGATCTTCCGGGTGACATAATGGAAATCTTGCTTTCGGCCAGAAGACCAGCAACAAAGTCTTTATACCGATGTCGCTGGAATAGTTTAGTAACTGGTGCAAAGACAAGGATGTGGACCCTTTTCTGTGAGACACCCCAATGGTGCTCTCTTTTCTACTACATCTAGCTAATCTGGGGCTCCAGATAGGAACAATCAAAGGATACCTTGCTGCGCTGTCCATTTTCAAGCGCTCCTCGGAAGAGGTTTCATATTGCAAAATACCGTTAATAATTCAATTCTTAAAGGGGCTTACTAATGTATAGCCTCCAGTACCTTTTCATGTACCAACTTGGGACTTAAATTTAGTATTAAAATTCTTGACTTGCATACCTTTTGAACCTCTGCACTCATGTCCATTGAGGCTTTTGACTCTAAAAACTGTCCTTCTTGTGGCCCTATCATCAGCCCGCAGGGTTAGCGAACTTCAGGCTCTTTCATGCAAACCACCATATACTATTTTTTATAAAGATAAGGTAGTCCTTAAAGTTAAACCTTCGTTCTTGCCAAAAGTAGTCTCGGACTTCCATTTGTCACAAGAAATAGTACTACCAACCTTTTATCCTCCTCCTCATCTGGGCAAAGAAGAGGAGAGATTACACAGATTAGATCCCAAGAGGGCTCTTAGTTTTTACATCTCAAGGATGGCTAAATTGAGACAAGCTGACCAACTGTTTGTGGGTTATACTGGTCATACATTAGGCTTATCTGTAACAAAACAGACCATTTCCTGCTGGATCATATTAGCCATAGTTGAATGCTACAGATTAGCGGGAAAAGAACCACCAAATGGGCTTCGTGCCCATTCTACGAGGGGAATGGCTACTTCTGCGGCTCTAAAGAGGGAAGTCCCAGCAGCAGATATTTGTGCAGCTGCAACCTGGAAAACAATGGATACTTTTGTTAAACATTATTGTTTGGATACTGCCTCCTCTAACGAGGGTTTATTGCAAAGGCAGTTCTGCATTCTGTCCACGAAAACTGAAATTGGTACTCCCGCCTCCAAAAAATCGATACTGCTATGGGAGCCTATCACAAGATGAGGAATACGTGGGAGGACACAATCCATTCGAAGAACAAGTTACTTACCAACTGTAACGTTCTTTCGACTGGATGTTCCTCCCACGTATTCCTCATCGACCCTCCCATCCTACCCCACAGTACAGTTTACGTTTCTTACACTTTCCTCTCACGAAGAATGTATCGGTCATGGGACATGCCTGGGTGTTCCTCCTATATAGATATATTTCATCGAAAAAACAGAACTGAAGCAACGGGCGCGGCTCGAGCTATTTATACCATCGGTGACGTCGACAGAGTACGGAGTACGTCGAGGGACAATCGACGCCATGATCTCGAGCACAGCGCCCTCTGCCTAGGAAAAAAAAATAAAAAATGTTTCCGAAGCAGCGAAGCTGGAGATAACAAATGATCACAAGATGAGGAATACGTGGGAGGAACATCCAGTCGAAAGAACAATACAGATGGTAAGTAACTTGTTCTTCTTAAAGATTGCCATATGCAGACTCAATCTTCCTCTCCCTCTCCCCCTTCCGTATTTTCTTTTTGTGGATCTCTTCCATTAAGTTGGTAAAGAGTTAGCAAGGACAACGATAGTAATTAAATATTATCTTCATTGTTTTTAAAGTACTCTTTTCTGCCACATGTCCTACCCTTATGTACCCACAAGCATATGCCACACTCGCGTCTGGAACTATTTTCTATGATGAATCTCAGCTGACAGACCTTACCCACTTTAGGAACAGGGCAGCCTATTGCTTCAGAATATGAATCGGGAATGATTGACTCAACTGGAAATACTGACTGAAGGTAATATTTAATGTGTTTATTTACTGGTGATAGGCGTTCCCGGTAGGTGTCACCATACTGGTTCACTAGGGTGCTATGAAATAGTTTTATAACCAAGGGCACATACAGTCTGTGCTCGTATATATTGCAGATTTCTATTGCTTCATGTCTCTGGCAAGAACAAGGCATCTCGGGCTCATCAGATCAGTATAAATCGGGCTTTACATTTCAATCTAAAATATATTGCTCTGAGTTTTGTTGTTGGCGTTTCCTTGCTAGATTTCCATGTGGCATTGTTGGCTCTAGTGAGAGGAATAACAAGTACAAACTTTGTTTTTTACAATCCAGGTCGGCAAGCGGCTCTTGGAGAAAGAAGTCTTGGATAAAGCTGACATGGTTGAACTTTTGGGCCCCAGACCTTTTTCAGAGAAATCTTCATATGAGGAATTTGTAGAGGGGACCGGAAGCCTTGAAGAGGACACCTCACTTCCCGAAGGCTTGAAGGACTGGAATCAAGAAAGAGAGGACAACACTGAAAAAAAGGCTGTGGAAAGTACACCATGACTCCATTAGCCGCTAGAAGTGCTTTGAGGGACAGTGGAGATCCAGATATCAGCTTACAGTGTATGCCATTCGAATCTCCTGGGCCGATTCTATTCTACAGTGCTCAGCACCTTGCCTACTCCTTCAGTTTACATCTGGCAAGCAAGGTGGAAGCATGGTGTGTGATAATGGCTCCTTCTAGGGCATAAACCGTGCTTTACCTGTGTATGGAGGAGTGGCGCATATATCTGTTGACTAAAAGACAATGTCTTTTCAGCATTATAACGTTTTAAGGAGGTATTCGGGAACATGATATGCTTTATAAATGTGTTTGATAATGTGTATTCATACCTTTCACTGACTGACATCACCTGCGCCTTGGTTAAAACTATTGTCTTCAAGACTGGAGCTCTGTTCTTTGTTTGATGGGATGAGGCCAAAAAACGCCTACTGAAAAGAGTGGCACTCCATATATTCTTTTCTTTTTTTCAGGCTGCCAGCCACAGAAGGATAAAGGAAGTTTTGCAGTGGAAGTTGTGTGTCACTGACCAAAATGTAATGGCCACATAATGTGCCATACTGCAATAGCAATGCAGTACCTATTCTGCGTGATGAGTGGGCTATGAACTGCAGTTTTTCCACGTGTTACAAGCTCAAATGATAAAATGGTCTAAGAGAATTCAGCTTATTTCCCGGCAAGTACTGCCTTGAACCCTGTACCTTCACTCCAGTGTTGCTAGTTCATCTTGTTTGGCTGGCTATTGATTCAGTTCTGGAAATATTTTTCACTGAGGCATAAATACATTTCTCTGGCATGGGTTCTATCATAGACCGGTGTGTAAATTCCCATTGTTTTATAATTCAAGATGAATCTTGCTGAAATGGCTTACTTCCTTTTTGTTGCAAGAGGTTTATGAAAAGGAGAGCAACCTCGGCTGCTATTTCTTTTATATGCTCTCACAACATTTTAAGGAAATATGCCCATTATTCAAGGTCTACCCTTTTTCACTGTCTATTATAGTTGTGCTCACATTTTCTTCTACTCGTTTAGTGCTCTTTGTTGATGTTTCAATTTGCTGACTCCATGCAGAAATAAGATTTCTTACTTGCACTATTCTTTTTCCGTATTGATCAACAAGACCATACCTACCATTTCAAATTGTGGCTATACCATCCAGTGCACTGTGCACCATTATAGGCCTTTCAACATCATACATTTTTCGATAAAATGGCCACCGCTATTGCCTAAGGACTGACATAGATAAGCGTTCAATCCACTTACCCGCAGTGCAGTGGATATATCATAAGTGTGTACATCTACCTAAGATGCTAAAGCTAGTAAACTGGTGGGAAGTAACTTTTTTCCCTCAGGTTGGCACATTTTTCGTTTATAATTTTTTATTTGTCATTTTCATTATACAGCAGGTTACTGAATCGAAACTTGGTCCAAGTCCGTTATTTTGAGTGCATAATTACAATCATTCAGATAAGAGCACTTGGCTCCAATCCCATTAGCCCCACCTCACCATATTCCTCTGCTCCACTCCTTCATCCTACACCCCGTCCCCATGGTCAGCCCCCACCCACTCCTAATGAATAATCCGGCCCGTCTCGCCTGAGTTTCTAATCTGGGTCGCCCAATGCTCTACAGTGGACGTATGTCCGATCAAGCTTTGAGCTTATCCCAAGCCTCATGCCACACTGTATAACGTGCCCCTTCATCCCCCAGTGTGTCCCTCCGTGAAGCAACATCCATTCCAGCCTGCACCCACTCCACTCACCCATCCTGGGTCACGCACTTGTTTTCCAGGTAACAAAGACCACCCCTTTTGGCCAGAGAATAAGACCCGGCGAATACCACTCTGAAAATAGCCCTGCCTCTCCTACCCTTCCATGTGGGCCACAGCCCCGGTATAGAGTGCTGCACCATAACTTTGAACTGAGCATCAACCATGTCCTCTTCACAAACTCCTTCCCAGAATCCTTTTACATGTGCAGAAATGTCCCTGTCGCACCCCGCGACCAATCCAGCATGATGGATCCACGTTAAGCACCATTTTAGTCATCCTTACTAACGTGACATGTGCCCGCCTCGCAATCTTGTACTGTATCCATTGAAGGTGCGCATTGCTAGAAACCTGCTTAGCATGCATGAGAACCCTGTTCCATTCACCATCCAGAAATTGCTCCTGTACATCCCTCTCACCCCTTAAGCCCACTGCCTTAATATCCAGTTCCGCTCTATCCGCTGCATACAGCTCAGAAACATTCCTACTGCCCTCTGCACCATCACATTCACCCCACGTGTACGTGGCCTGTCCGGGAAACCCTCCAACGATTTTGTCACTCCTGCCATTAGGGTCGCAAATTCCAAGAAATTAAGCCGCACAGTGGGTTATCTGCCTTAAATTCCACAAAAGTGACGGCTTTGGATGTCCCCCAATCAGGCCCCCTTGGCCCAACTGCCCAACAGTGCTCCTTCCCCTGCCGCTGAAGTGCTCATCCCAGCCTGCTGCAAGTCTGGGGAATTTCCACAATAAAAGGAAATCTTTGTCCTTGAACCTTGGTGGCCTTCCACCACGTCTGTATAATGTTGCTAACCGGTGCCAAAGGCTGGCCAAACTCCCTCTCCCGCCCCACTAGTAACTCGATACCCTTTAGAGGAGCTGACTCGGCCATGATCCAATCCGCAGGTCGGTCTACGTGTGGATGGACAAACCCGTCCACCATGTGCTGCAACACCGAAGCCCGCTATTTTGACCTGAAGTCTGTTTCCCCTATATAACCCCCCCCATTACTCGCCGGTAATTGCAGGGTAGTGAGTGCTATCATTGGGGTGCCCCCTTTCCACAATAATCTGCACATAGTCCTATGAAGGACCTGGAAGCAGGCTGGCGGTATAACCATAGGCATCACCTGGAACACGTATAGCAGTCTCTGAAGTTTGATCATCTTCATGAGCACAGCTCGCCCCAACAGTGAAATTGGAAATCGTGCCCAGAAGTCTGCTAGTTTATCGAAGACGGCTACTGCCTTGGCCATATTCTGCCGGTACACCCAGTCCCATTCAGCACTCATTATACACAGATACTGAAATACCACCCTCGGGGACCTCTATCCTGTACTGCACCAGCTCCCTGCCCACCTCCGACTACCATATAAATGGCAGAGTTGGAATTTTTAATGACCTTCTCTGAGTTTCCCAAACTCGTCTACCGTTGCCATGACCTGGCTCAGGTTAACCACTGGGTCCTTCACATATAGAAACACATCATCAGTGTATAGAGAAATTAAATGTCTTTCCCCTCCCATCTGCAGGCCTTGGTTTCATGCCTTTTCAGAACCAACCTTGCATTCGAGGTGTCTTCTTAATTACATTTGCGTCTTGGTCTTAATTTCAGACAAATAATGAGTTACCTTTTAGAGAAATATTTTGGGCATTCCAGAAGGACTTTCACTGAACCATGTCTAGTTCAGAGTAGTTCATTGTACATTAAGAACATGGAATGCCCCAAGACGGAATAGTTGAATCATTTGTAACCTAATTATGGAAGATAGTTCCTTATTGTGAAAGTACCTTAGAGAATGAGTGTTTTAAAAAAGAAAAAAAAAAGTAGTGTCTATCTATTCAATCCATGGAGGTCTTGGTATAAGAACTAGAAGTCCACCTCTGCTACATAAATCTGCAAAGTGAGAAATGAAATTGGCTCGTTTTTCAGTCATTCAGTCGAGGAGCTGTGCAGAAGACCGCTTCTTGTGCACCCAGTCACTTTTCACTGTTACTGCTCCCATGCCAGTGTATATTGAATAATTGATGTTGCACATAATTTCAGCATCCTCCGATTCCTGATTCTTGACAGCAGTTATCACAAGGTGAAACTAGCTAGTGCTGTGATGTCTGCAGAGAAGGTCCATGCAATGTTACCAAATGCTGCACTGATGGAACACTTTTATATGCAAAGTAAAAGTATTTTTATAATTAAAAAGATCATGTATATTTATTTTTTAATGTACATGACATATTTGAGTAAAAGTCATTTCTACTGTTACCGTGATTTAACTAACTTGATTTACTTCAAAGTAATTGTTTTTCCAGTTAAGAAAAATGTATGTGCATAATGCCGATTAAGAAGAAAATTGTTGAGCAAATATGACTGTCATTTTATGTAGGTGACTGAACGCAGTAAGTAAAATCACTACGTTGTAAAAACCTTACCCAATAGTGGAAAAGGGCGGTATTGTAACATATAGCATTGCACCTTTTGCTGGTTTTGCTTGAAGTCATACTGACCAAGTCTGGTGGTACGCTATGTGTAGTGTTTCTATTGCAATAGAGTACGCTAAAAAAGTCAGGACAGCTATGCTAGAGCTATAGATGATTTCAAAGCGTACTCATCGCAATTGAGACTCTACATTTCACAGCATAACTCATGTTAATGTTATCTTTTGAATTCGCTGTAGGCACAAACCTGATCTGAAAACGATGGCAGCCACCAGCGGCTGCTGATGCAGATCCACACCAGTTCCCACCTTTACCTAGGTTCCTATTTTCATATGCCAGGGATATAGCTCTGGGCTTCTCTAATGAAGTTATCGGTCTAACTTCAGGGATATACGCTCCAAACTATTGGATGTTGGATCCAGAAGGCATATACAAGAAAGTCCAGAGTACCCCAACTGGATCCCCATGCTAAGGCAGGGGATAGTCACAGGTGCATGCTCACACCCAAAACCCCTATGCACCAGTGTAAAGACCGGTAGGGGGTGTCTGTACTTCTGCTCTCTATATGGTAGAGGAGAGGCACAGAAGACCCTAGCCAAGATTCTCTATAAGGTAGCAATAGACGAGCAATCAAGGCCTAGCTTCTCAGGAGGTGATGCAGGCTGGTTCTTAAGTACAGTGTAGTCCCGGAACCCCCACAAAGGAATGTCCACACACTGTATTACTGAAAACACAGTCTTTATATAATTAATATTCAAAGGTATGTACACGATCACAATAACGCACTTTGTACTTGGAAGTCACTAATGATAAATATATACACGTCTAGAGTGGTACCACTAATGTTATCAAATCTCATTAAAGTGCATCAACTGTACAGTTAAAATGTCACACAGATCAATAACGAGTAAACCAGCAATAGAGATAGGCAGGAACGTAAGATGGTTGAAACAATAGGCAGAATGCTGGCCCCGTTACCTGGACACACTTCTGTGTAGAGATCCCCCCACCTGGGCAACCTGTAAATAAAGATATATAGCACAAGCCCAGTCCAAATGTTCAATAGTCTTACTTCTTCCTGTTAAGGTTCTACCCCCCCACCCCCAATGTACCTGGTGGAGTAGAGTTCTCCGACGATGCACCGACTGATCCTTCTTGAGTGCCTCCCTTTCAGGCGGGAGCCACGGATCGTCGAGAGGTGTCGGGGAATCGACGGCCCTTCTTGAGTGCCCTCCCTTTAAGGCAGGAGTCACGGGTCGTCGAACGTCCGACGGTGAACAGGGTGAACTATGGCAGGGAAGTGGCCGCTTCGTTCCTAGCGGTGCTCGTCGACGACAGAGCGTTGGCGTCCTGCAAGGAAGAGGCGTGCGGGGCACCTCGGTGACAATAGTTCTGGACCGCAAAGAGATGATGAAGCACTGTGGCCCAGCAAGGGCGTCGAGTAGTCGGCGTCTCTGCGGTCTGTAGGTGGCGGGAAACCCACCGGTGGATGCTCCTCGGCACGTCGACGGTCAGGCCTTCTCCAGCGGGAGACAAGCGGATGACGATGCAGACGAGAGCGTCTGATGATCAATTAAGTTTCTTAGGCAAACGGGAGCACGGCGGCTCCGGTCGGCGACGGCGGTCGTCGAAGGTGGCGGCCAACAGTCCGGGTGCTTCTCCTTGGAGTTCCGCAGCAGTCCCTGTGTCGGGTCGGCAGCTTGTCGAAGGTCTGTCTACCAGGGAGCGTTGGCAAAGATCAGCTGTGCACGATGGTCCCTCATAGCTCGGGAAGAGGGCGCCTTACCAGGTCCTCTCTGGGTCAGTCCTTGGAGGCACAGCAGCTTTCAGATTGTGAAGGAGAGCAACAGCAATTCTTCTCGTCCAGCAGGGCTTCAAGGTCAAGCGTCAGTTAATCCAGTTACTCGTCGTAGTGGACTTCAGCTTCTGAACACGATTCCTAGCAGTGAGAGGTCCCCAGATCTACTGTTGATCTCCCATTCATTCCGCTGGGTCACACTCAAGCATCCAATCACGACTACGGGCATTCATGCAGGCAGGCAGCCAATCAGGCACACAAGGTATTCAGGCCATTCACTTCTCGCCAGACACTCGCAACAAGTTATGTGTATTGGGACAAGTAGCGAGCCATTCAACACTCCAAGCTGCATTCATACCGGTTTCGGGCAGGCTTGTCTCAGTCATTGTGTCAACCACCAGATACTAGACACCCACAACACAGAATGCATATTCATCACACACTCTATTCACCCAGGTCCCACCCACAGGAGGTACCCACAACATACATCACTGGGAAGGCTCCAGCTAGTCTGGCCGGGCCTTCACAACAACACCATATATGGCACTTCCATCCAACAGGCAGTCAGGGGGAAGAGACAGAGTCAGGGCTACCCAGGACTTTGGGGAAACAAGGTAATGGGTAATAGAAAGCAAGAGGCCACCAGGGCCATCTTGTTTTCCATCAGGAATCAACTGATCCCAATGGCAAAATGGAGGATACGCTGTGCACCTGTCAAATTCAGCATGGAGCTGCCACCAGCCCATACCCTGCTCTGTGGGCCACCCACAGGTGCCCAAAAACATACACTAGGGGCACAGGGTCGTACCCCCCCCACCCATGGGTGCCATAAGGTTATCCCACAGGTCCGTTCACCAAACCAAAAGAAAGAGAGCTGCACTGCCAGGAGGCCCAATATGAACTCCTCTCGCGGAAAACACGTTAGAACACACGATAAAAAGCAGTAAAGGACAAGGATACGGAGGCCCTGTCCCTCCGATGCATTTCCAGCATCACAATCAGCATGAAAAGAGGTTTGCATACAAAGCCTTTGAGGACATTACCATTGCATTATTATTCTGAGAGCCATTCCAGCTTCATAGACCAAAACACCCAATGTAGGGAGTAACATGCTTCTCTTTAAGTGTACATGGTTGCAACCCTGTGAAGGCTTTTAGTGTGAAAACACATTGCTTTCTTTGGCAGTGCTGCAAAAGGAAACCCTTCTGAGTGCGAAGCACACTGGCTCAGACCGCGCTTAGAATTGCACTTGACGCCCATAAAATGGAAGGCAAGGAATGTGTTGTATGCTGCAAGACCGAACAATGTTATCCCACTATTGTTGCAGGGTTTACTAAGTCGCGGAAGTTACATTTGCCTTGTACACTTACGCTTGCTTACCGGAGTGGTGTTTTTTTTTGGTCTGTTTTAAACTCTGGGAAAACAGAGACTTGGTTGTAAGCAAGCAATGTCTGCAGAGCTCCAACTGTCAGGGGAGGAGACCTTACACATGCTCAGCGAGATGGCAGCACAGCTTAAGCTCAGACCAAACCCCTTTCAGCCCATATGACCATAGACACATGACCCAATCACAGAGCAGCATATTCAGATGCTCTTTGTGGCTTGGCATGCACCTTTCTTGGTGCAAGTGAGGAGTTGCACTAGAACATTTTGTGAGTATCTGCCCCACAGAGTTTCAATGGTGCTTCAAGGGTAGCAAGGCAAAAAGAGCCCACGTATCTTGAGGCATCAGATTATCTCCCTTGGGGGGGCCGCCTTTAAAGCAAGATAGAAATACAAGACTAATGAACTGGCTGGGGATCCTCCTGGAATGATGGTGCATGAAATTGTAATGTCTGTAGTAATGTCTGCTGGCTTCAGCTGGTTTGTGTGTATGTGCTCCTTGGTGCCTCGCCTCTTATTGTCAACAGCAATGTGTCAGTTGATCTGTTGCATTTCTTTCTGGCCTATTCCTTAGAGCCTGTCATGTTGTTGTCTCTTTCACCCTCTTAATGATACCACTACCTCTTGGTATTACGACCTCCACTTCTGTATTGACGCATTTAACTCCCCTCATCACCTATGCTTCCTTTAGTTTTTAACACATCTTCCTTCAACTTAACTGTAGCCACCTCCTCTTCTATAATGCGGCACCTCTCCATCTCTTCAGCCTATTCTTCCTAATGGATTGTGTCCTACCAGATATTCCTCATCGTTGATATATCGATATCCTGCTTGCAGCCTCTGGAAACTATTCAACAGCAGAGGGCGTTGTGCGTCATCGACTCGTGGTCCCTCAGAGGCATCGCTCTCTCGGCTGCGACGTCGACTCTGGCATAAGTAGCCTGCACTGTGCCTGTTGCTTTGGTTCTGTTTTTCAGCACAGCACGCTTAAAAGCGGTTAGTTCGCCTCAGCTATTTATCTGCTGCGTTATAAAAATGTCTACCCCGAAGACTGGGTTTAAGAGGTGTTTTGTCTTGTGGGTCAAAGATGTCCATCACAGATCCACACAGAATATGCCTCTGGTGTTTAGAAGTAGGCCATAAGGTAGACAACTGTGGCTCCGGCCAGTCGATGACCGCGAAAGCTTTGAAGGAGATTAAGGGGAAAGTCGCCATAGGTAGGCCCTTGTCCAAATCCCCTTCCACTACCCCATTTGGATGACCAGAGCTCGAGGGAGGGCCGGGGGGGAGGGGGTTCACGTCAGAACTAGAAAGCGTAGCAAACATTCTAAGCGCGCTCGGTCGAGTACCCAACACTCGTCATCCTTCCATAAGAAGTCTAAGAAGCAACGCCATATCAAATCTTAGTGTGACCATTTTTTGCAGTAAATTACAAACTACTTCACAACATGTATAAATGTATCTTGTTTTTACAAAATCCGTGTTTCTGGTACTTTTATGCTGTTTTGGAACTTTCTTCGGACGATGAACTCCATATAACCTAACAGAAGGGGAATAATTCTCCATAGCTACAAAGCAAGGCCTCTTGCATCTGAAAATAACAGAGTTTATATCAATTGGCACGCCCTGTGTCGACGCCCAATTTTCGAGTTTCGAAAAACAAACTGTATTACTCCGCAGCTTCCACTAGATGTCGGCCTATGCACATCATGTGAATCTAAGCAGATACAAGCATCAGAAATACGATTACGGTGAGTAATGTATCCCTTATATCAATTGTATAGTCCTCCACGTCTATTTTTTCATTATTAATAAACAGTAATATGTGGTTGTATATTATCTAACATGGTACCAACTCTTTGTGTAAGAAATACACGGAGGGTTTTGTTTAATTTTTTGTAGTGGAACAAACCCAGGTATGGGTGGCTTTTATTTAGACTTGCTTGAAATCATGTTAATAATTGCCACTGGGCCCATGCTGTCCAAAAAGAAGCCACATCCTTTTAGCGCAATATGCAGAATTGAATCTCCCAACATGGACAGGTGTTATTTCCTCCTTCTCTTTTGAGAGATCGGGAGAAGCATGTATGAACTCTCTTGGTGCAATTTGCGTTGTTTCAAACTGGAAAAACGTTTAATGGAAGCCCTTGCCTTGAGTATACCAAGTTTCCACTACTACTGTGGAACGTGCCATTAGCCATGTGTAAAGGAACAAGCCATTTTAAAAAAAAAAAAATAGAATGTGACCTAACTGTAATTATATCCGCCACTTGTGACCTCAGCGTACTGATGTCATCTGTATGTATTCAGACCAGTCCATATTGAAATGGGTTAATGTTATCCACGTGTGCGTGTGTGGGTGCTGCACGCAAGATACTGCTGATTTAAAGCAGCAACATTGCAGATTTCAACATTGGTTGAAGCCAAACTTTATTGCATAATGGGACACGCTACCATCATCTGGTGAAATAGTCCTATGTTGGGAACAAATAGGATGGCATTATTATTCCATCCTATTTCTTCAATTAACAGATTAAATACCGTTTTAAAGCTTACCATTTCACATCTCGCGTTATGCCATTCAATATCATCATTTTATCCAATCAGCCAACTGCTTGCCGAACTATTGATTCCTGTTCGTGTGTAGGTAGTATACTTTGATTTATAAAATAACCCTACCCTTCCATTGCTCTCTCCCCATGACACTCTCCCTTCTGCTCTGGACTGGCCTTCTTTTGAAAATCGCTTACCTTTTAACTTCCTCAGTATTGTTTTTAAATGCTTATATGGCCTTGCTCCTACACATCTCTCTTCCTTAATCGCTTTCTCCTGACCAGCCCACCCACTTTGCTCCCAATCCCTCTTTCGTTTAACTGTTCCCCATGCTCCATGTACCCAGAAGCTCTTCCAGTCATTTGCTCTCCTCACCCAAAAGAATTGCAACTCTCTTCCTTCCATATCCTCCTTTCCCCTCTAAGTCCTGCATAAAAACCCTCTTTCTCTCTCATTGATCTTGGTTTTATTTTATCTGCTAATGTGTTTTGGGCTGTTGGTCACTATCTTCAGCGCGTAGGCGCTATAAAAATTCAATGACAATATAAAAAAAGCACTCAATATGTTTTATAAAGGATTCCTTTTTCACTTTATTTTTCAGCCGACTCCTTTGTTTCAATGACATAGGTTTTCACAATTAGTAAACTGATTTTGTGTCCATATTTTTAGTAGGCCAATATTGATCTCTTCTGACTTTAAAGTTAAAGGACGAACCCCACATTTTCCAAGAGGAGGGTGGACTTTTAGTTGTGATAAACCCCATCGTTCTTTAACGCTGCTGTCTCGGGTATGGCTTTTGATGTCATTTTGCATCACAATATTCTTTATATTGTTTGACCATGCCTGCTTCCAGGCCATGTTAAAGAAGGGAAGGGAGGGGGAGCCCACCCCCAACATTCCATGGTGCTTGCGCGAGTGTGTACATACCCCCCTCACCCCCATTTTAACAACAAGATTGATCACTGACTGGGGAAAGCTGCAGCCGAAATCATCAGAGCTAAGCCACCATGCGGCAACAGTTTGCACTTTGTCGCAGCAGACAGCCAGGAGCCTAACACCGGCCACGTGAGAAAGGGGTGCAGCAGAGTCTCCAGGATCTACATCCCATTCAGGAGGCCTTATTATTGAGGCTCCCACCAGCTTACCAGAGACATTAAGATTGAAAGGCCCATCAGAAGGCCATATAAAACAAGGACTCCAGTTCATAAGAAATTCTTTCACTTTCCTTGCCAGAGATGCTTCTAGAAAAGGCGGCAGGGTTTAGAAGCCCTTTTGGAAGCCTTCCCAAGCACTCCTCCTGCCACACCCCGTTGAGCCAGGTAAGTGATTGGACAGGCTGAGTATCCAATCCTGGGACGGGGTGGGGGTATTTAAGAAGGTGCATGTGACATATCTGGTGGCGCTGGAGAAGGACGTCCAAGAGACCAGGGGAGGCTAAAGCAGTGCAGAAACTATTGGTGAGCGAGGGGGAAGAGGGGGGGTATATGATGTGTAGTACCGCTCGGTAGTTGGCCATAAAGATAGAAGGTGGCGGAAGTAGTAAGGGAAGGATAGAATTGGTGGAGTGGTAGTCAATAGTAGTGGGGTGTGCAGGGCTCCATATCCCCTGAGGAGGAAAGTAGTAGTAGGGAGGTGGTGGTAGTAGCAGAGTAAGGACAGTTGGAGAGGTAGAGTTGGAGGAACAGGAGGCAGTGGAGTAGAGTGAGTGAGCGGGAGAGGGTGGTAATAGGAATTGGAGTGAGAAAGGAAGTAAGATTGAAGGGTGGAGGTTGAAAGACGGAGTGAGAGATTGTAGGGACACTGACCTGGTGAGAGAACAGCATAAGAGACCACTATAGAGAAGGGTCAGGAATAAGAGGTATCACGTAATTATCCCCAACAAAAATATCACCATATATATGGTCGTCAGGAACGGCCATAGGCAATATTTTTATTGGGGATAATATTTGGGGTTTTTGGTTGCAGGGGTGTCCCCCACTCCCTTTAAAATAATACAGAAGTGGCAGGCGTGTCCCTGCAGGTTCCATGCCTTAATATTGTGCAAAAATATGGCAATATTTTTGTATGGCGATATTTTTGTGGGGCTATTAACACATGCAACCGAATAAGAGGGTCTGAAAGATGTGACAGTGATGCTGGGTGAAAGAAGGTACCATTCCACGTTTCCTGAAACTACTAACTGGGGATAGGAGAGGGAAAACTAGAAGTTCAGATAGCCAACGTCTTGGGGAAAACACCTGATGTGTAGAGAAGTGAAAGACTGATGGGGGTTACCGATCGTTGAGCTACTAGCAGCCCTGTAGGGACGTATCTGGTTGGAAGGCGGGACCCAGGACCAGGGAAGACGAGGGAGGAAAGGGCCTGCCCTAGCGCTAACCACAAAGGACCCGGAAAGCCCAATGAATTTGAGATCACAAGCCAGTCTGACAATTTTTTGTAATAAACACCCTTAGACTTTTCTTTAAGAGTCAGCTGAATCTTTGGGATGGCACCCCCCTGTCACAATTGGTACTCGTCTTAAAGGTAAATACATTTTGTTTGTCTGTGTTATGGAGAATTTTCCAGTTTTTGTTTAGGATGTGTTTTATTTTATAAGACAAATTTGTGAATGTACTTACACATACTATCTGAACATCATGTTCTCTTTTCTTTTGATTCTAGTAGATCATCATGATTATTATGTAATGCTTTTTTATGCTGCATCTCTAATTCTGCAATCAGGACATTGGCCTCATATTTTCTAGATTAGGGGGTCACTATGGCCACATAGCGGTTTCCTCAGTTTATAATATTGGTACCCATACATTGAAAATAATCTCTTAGGGGGCATTTCCATACACCACAAGATAAATGAATTGGGTACTAGGCCAGTGTGTTCTCTAGATCATAACCATATTTCAACCATTTCTAAAGTAGCTTTTTGAGGTATTCTGGTATAAAGGGAGACTATATTCAGTCGGATGAGTAAATTGTGTTCCACGTTTAATTCCTTATTTTCTAATCCCTGCATTACATGAGTAGTGTTTCTGACATTGGATTTCATTTGCATCACAAAAGGTCTTAAATAATGGTCTGCAAATTTGCAAAAAAGGTTCCTATAAAGAGGAAATTCCTAGGACAATGGGGCGCCTTGGTGAAGAAGTTAAACATTTGTAGAATTTTAGGCAGAATAGAAAAGAGAGTAGTTTTTTGCTTCCTTATTTGCTAGGAAATCTGCTTCCTGTTTACAAATCCAACCCCTCTCCAAAACTTTGCTGACTTTTATTTGAATCTCCTGTCACAAAGTTCTAGTGGGATATTCTGCTTATTTTAGATAGCTTGTTTCAGCTTCTAAGAGTCTCATACATTCATTTAGGACTTCCTCTTCTAAAATAACACTAGCTCTCCCTCTGTTTTTCTAACAATCATGGTTTCATTACCGGTTAGGTTTTTTTTATCCAACAGCAATATGACTTGCATTTTGAAAATGTTTTTTTTTGTTTCGGTTCTACTTTTTCAACTTCCTACAATACTCCTCTTTTAAACACAACCAACTCTGAGGAATGAGTATTACGAATGAGGATTAAATTGGGAAGACATTCTTAATCCCTGGGAGTTTAGTATAGGGGACTGTTTCCTGTGGTCCTATTATTTTGTTCAACTTTTTCTCATGAACTGCTGAAGCACTAACTGAAACTGATCAGGAGTCTTGCTGATAACAAATCCTAAACCCTTATTCAAATGTATTTCTTCGTCACTGGTTAGATTGTATGTGGACAGGTTGATTATCAATGTTTCCCACTCCTTGCTACGTGTTCTAATTCTTCCAAACTGTTCTCTGTTTTGACCACTTTTCAAAAAAGGTTTTCTAGACCTTAGATGCCTTCTACCTCGTGGTCCTCTTTTAGAAAAATGTCCACTTTTATGTGGTTCACCGGCATAGTGTGTAAGTGTACCCTCGCCAACTGTTCCACTTCATTGCTACTGCTGTCTTCACTGGTGCTGCACACCTACTACATACGCTTCCTCATCGGGGGGGGGGTGGCGGCAGGGGATCCGACCCCCTTTAGCCAGTGCATCAACCTGATGAAAAAGACTGTGTTCAAAATGTCCTGATTATTCCTTGGGGTTTACATCGGTAAAATGTTATTGTTGGGATCCATACGTTTGTTGGCTCTACATTATCTGGCTTTCCAGAATTGCTACTTTATGTAAATCTGATATTCTAGGCATCTATTTGAGGGCTGTAGCTTGCACCCACATGATTAGAAGTCTGGTCTTTGCAAGTAGGAGTGCCAGATGTACACATTTCCATTTCTGAGTGCTAATCTTAGTATATGGAATGAAGTCCAACCGGCACCTGCCCGTTTTACGTTTAAAATTAAAAATGGTGGCAAGTAATTTCAGCAAAGTGTTGACAGACCTTCTTTGATGTTGTACCTTACAGGCAGGCATTCCCTACCATGTGAGTGTGCCACAAGTACCCTCCTTACACCTCAGGTAGAAGTCGATTCCTCTGAATTGTCTATTGTTGGGGGTTTCATGCACACAAGTTGTTGGTACCAAAATTGATTCAACTAATATTTAAACAACCCATGAAGTGGGAGAATTCCTGCCCCGTAATGGCCCAGGAGCCAATTTGCAGGACCTCTGCTCCGTTACTGGGCGTAATGCCACCTAATGGGGGAAGAGGGGGTTCTAGCTATTGTTATCCTGGCATGCAGTCTGGACTACAGTATACAAAGTATAGAGCTAAATAGTCCTCTTTTTTTAAGGGGCTGTGTGGAAGATGGCAAGTAATACAAGTGTAAACAAAGAAATCCACAATAACAGCTTCCCGCCTTCACACGTGCTAGGTGTGTCTAGTTGCAAATGGCGCCGAAAAACGATGTCATTGAATATATTTAGACAAAGGAATAAAGGTTCACATATTTTAATCCGTGCATACAAAACGTACAAAATATTTTAAAAAATCAAATAAAAAACATTGTGAAATCGACCTTTTAGGACTAACATCAGTAAGCCTCTAATTAGGCTAAAAACAGTCTCCTTATCACAAAGTGATTGAAGTGTTTACCTCGCATCCCTACTAACCACACAATCAATTCATGTGTCCTCATATTGTTATATAATTGTGCTTGGCTAAGTCTGGAATGCTAACAGTTTTCTTTTGTCTTTAAAGATGTGAAACAGCACTGTGGCCATTTCGCAATAAAAAAAAAAAAACAACTTGCCTTCATAGAAAAAAGATGAACTACTCCTACTCTCGTCACCCTTTGCATGACAGTCACCAGAGTAGTTTGGAAGAGTGTCAGAGTAGGATAAGGGGAGTGGCAGGAATGGTACGTGAAGTCACAGAGCAGACAGCAAATAGGTGTGTGGTGTGGACAGAAGGGGGGAGGCGAGAGCGCCACCATGGAAGTAAATTGGTGGTGTCCAAAATGTCCCAGGGCTTGAAAGAGCGGGCTATGCTGTGGGGGGCAAGGGGTGAAACAGCATTCTGAATGCCTGGATTGTTTAATTGGAAGCCCTCCACATATCATCTCCCAGGTAGTAATAAGCATTTAGGCCCCACGCTTGTCAATATGTTTGCCAGTTAATGTGACATATATGCCAGCTTTGAATTTGCTCTTGCGAAATTGCCCACGAACTCGTCATTTAGAAGATGGTGATTTGACTCCTGCTTTAGATCACTTGCCAGAACAGACCCATCATCCCTGTTCGTTGTAGCAGTTTGGGGAGATCTGATTCACTTTCCCCCAGAGCATGCCTAACCTGCAGGTACCTGTATGTGTATTCCCCTGTTGGACAATGCACCTGGCTCAGCTTCTCCACGGTTAGAAACAAGTCCTTCTCAGGTTTATCAGCCAACATATGTACCCCCCCCCCCAACTTGGAGATGCATCTAACCATGTGGGGCTGAGGTATAAGGCACAATATGGCAACATCAGGAGAGACTTGATTTAAGACCAGGTTCGTTATCTTGGATGATCACTTTAAGCCCTACAAAACCTTTGCCACCACCCCAATAGTGGAGTGCAACTCCAGTGTTCTCCACCTGCTAAAGAAATGGGACAATTTCTAGCTCCTTATCATGGGCCAAGTGCTGCTCCATAACCATATCCTGAATTGATAGGTGGTCCCTAAGCCATGCTGTGATAGCCTGCCGTGATTTGGCCCAATAATAGCATGATACATGAAGCACAGAGAACCCACCCAGGCCTATATACTTGTGCTAGTATAGTCTCCCACTGCATCCGTTGTTTGCCAGGCCACACAATATATATAAAACATCTGGAACTAGTTGGCCTCAATGAAGTAGGCACTATTAGTGAACATGTCCCATCATGGACTGTGATAACCTAGACCATCTATCAAGTTTGGGCATGTGTGTGTTCATGAATGATCCCATGTTCTGTTGGAAGAATCACTCCTTGTCTGCCCTTAGTCAACAGCTCAGGTAGGTTGATTGATCAGATGACCAAAGCAACAAAGATGAAATAGATAACAGCCAACTTACCTGCCAGTGTACAAAAATGCAATTTAGATTAATTATTTTTTAGATTGTCGTAACACTGCCTGGATCACTAACTTTGGGTCAACAAAGGTGTGGGGACTATGTTCACTTAGTGTAATAAAGTGTAACCTGCTCCATAGGTTGGTGTTTCAGTAGCTCAGAGCGGCTCTATGTCCTGTGACAAAGTCCCATGTTAGAAGCAGGATTATTGCACTGGGGTGACCTTGAAGGCTGCAGGGCGAGTGGCGCCACCTGCTCTGTGATGCGGGCCATGGATGTGGTATAAACATTATCCCAGAAGCACCAACGTCCATCACCAGTCTTTGTCTTCAGCCCACTCAAATAATTGTAATGTCCCGTGGCTGACCATGATTGGCCAGTTTAGGAATCTGAGAAACCAGGAGAATAGATCACAGAAAAAAGATTGCCAAGGGGTCCAGGGACAGGCTTGGGTTGGGTCATGCTACAGGGAAAAGATGGGGCATTAAAGCCCAAGTCTACAGGTAGCCCCAGAAACCTATACTGAATCCCCCTTACTCCAGGAATAGTGAGAGTAAACTGCAGACCCCAACCAGCATGGAGTCACATCGACCCTGGTGAGAAACCCAACAACCCCAAGGAACCCCTTGACTGCTGCCGAGAAGGCTAGTTATGCTTGCGCTGACGGGTTTACTGTTCTCTCGAAGGACATCTACTGTGCAGTTTAGGGAGAAATAGTTTCCCTGGGAGGAATTGCACTCATACCGTTCAGAGAGGACTTGCTGTTACTACGTAAAATAAAATGTTTAAGCAATGGAGATTTCAGACACTGGTCCTGGCCCGATTACCGCAAGTATACGCAAAGCCCAGGAAACTTTTAGACTGGCTTCAGAAGAGACATTTGACAGAAGCTGCCAGTGTTTGAGGGAGCCAGTACAAAACAATACATCCCTTGTTCACCTACTGCTTGCAATGAGAAGGGTTTGCAGTGGCACCCCCTTGTGTGAGGTGTGAATCCAAGTTGGTTGACCACATGGAAATTATCTCAGATAACCGAGCCATACACTGGCCCACCAGCCAAATAACAGTTGGGGAGTTTGTAGTCCTGTAGAAAGTGATCACTTGTCATATTTACAAAGGTGGAATCGACCAATCAATTCGGATTCATTGGGGAATCCGACCAGAGTATGAAGTGGAGTGGATAACTGAGAGGTGTGGGAGCCAGGAGCATGTAGAATATAGTTAAGGTTAGTGTGTGGTGAGGCAGAAAGGAATGTGGGAGGAGCATTGCATTGCATGGGAGGGGAGAACCTCTGTGAACTTCGGGGGAGGGGGTGAAGAGGAGCAGTGGAAAAATATAAGGGGATGCTGAGGTAAAGAGGCATAGTGAGGAGGGGAAAATGTCAGAATGTGAGGTACAGAAGTGGAGGAGGTGAAACGAAGCAATGAGGAAGAGGGAAGAACTTCAAGGAATAGGAAGAAGAGGAGCACTAATGAGGAGACAAATGAGGAATACTGCAATATCAGAAGGGAGGTGGAGGAGGTGAGAACAGAGTCTCAGCAACAGAGAAGAGACTGGTTAGAGGGCAGGCAATACCTAGGAAGGACCCTGACCTCCCAGATGGGGTTCACGGTTGACAACCCCAGGGCCCCACATGAGCTTGAAAAGGATCTTGGAATCTGCCTGTCCCACGTCTAGATTAATCAAGGCACCAGTGATGGTTGTGCCAGTATTGCTAGAGAAGATGTGTGACGGTTAGGAAAGATTTTACTTTTGGCTGCTTTCCATCGATAGAGCATCAGGGACTCTCTTTTTTTTGCTATTGTTTTAAAACTTTCCTGACTTTTTGAGATAAGTTAAGTCTTTTTGATCCATGTATGTATTTGAAGAACAGGGATGTCTGTCAATCAGAAATTATTTAAAATACATTTACAAATGGTGGAAGCATTCCCATGAAGGGTGCGGCTGTGCCTATACAATAACATAAAGAATAAAGATGAGAACAAGTAGTGAGTCAGTTTGATGGTGTAAAAAATTAGGACATATACCAAGAACAAAACAAACTAAATGTATATAAGAAAAGCTGTGACTTACAAGGGTGACATTAACATAAGGGGGAGGAGGGGGCAAGTGCTTCAAACTAAAGAACAGTGCTAATTGAATGTACAAAATTACATTATTAAGCAGTGGGGGCAGGTAGGAAGGACGGGGGAGAGGGCACAGAGAGCTCCCTCTTTAGCAAGTAAGTGTGGATCTCTTCAAAGGTAGGCTTAAACTTCAGTCTAGCTAGCTTTGATTGTGATGGGCAGTGTTTTCCAGTGGAGCGGGCGAGTAGTGAGAAAGAGAGGAGGCACAGGAAGGGTATGGGAAGGTGAGATTGAGTGCACGTTGATCAAAGGGACTGAGATGGTAATTATTCAGACAGGTACTGAGGAGCAATACATTCATAACTTTAAAGACTACGAGAAGGAGTTTGAAAAGAGAGTGGCTGTGCCTGGAGATCCAACCAGCATGTTGCCGATATGTAGAAGTGGGGGAGGATCTGAGTAGGTTGTAGAGAGTATGGGTAGCAAAGTTGACGACTTTGTCTAGAGGAAGGAAGGAGTAGCAGGGAAAGCCAAGGATTAGGCTTGCGCAGTAGTCCAGTTTGTTCTGCACAAGAGTGGAGATTTGTTTTTGTAGAGTGGTTAGTAAGAAAAGGGTGCATTTTCCAAATGTTGAGGTTAATATGAGCAGCAGAGGTGGTGGGTGTGATGAATTGTTGTAGTTGTAGGTTGCTATCAAAGAGGAGCCCAAAATTGCTAGCGTTGGGTGAGGGTGCAAGAAGGTAAAGTGGGAAGGAGAATTGGAGAGGGGAGGGCATTTAAAGCTGGGGGAAAGATGACTTCTGTTTTTGAGGAGTTCAGCAGAGGAAGCAGTGCTTAAAGTGGGCCGGGGCCTGCCGGGGCCGGGCCCCGGCAGTCTCCAAAAAGTGGGACTGAGCCGGGGCCCTGCCGGGGCCCCGTCCTACCGCAACATTGGCGGGATGCATTATCCCGTCGCGCCCGCAGCCGCGACGGGATGATGCGCCTGCAATGAAGTCAGGCAAGCTGACCGAAGTGGCAGCCAGCCACAGCGACGCTGTGACTGGCTGCCACTTCCGTCAGTCACAGTAACTGCATCTGGTGACCCCTCGCGCGAGAGGTCACCAGAGGCAGTTACTGTCCCTTTGTTTCCCCAGGTCGCCGAGGCGTTTTTAACACTCGGCGAACCTGGGGATTCCTCGACATATTTCGAGGTTTATAAAAGATGGCTTTGAAAGTACACATTTCAAGCCATCTTTTATAAAGCTTTGCCGACGGACAATTTTGTTCGTAGTCAAAGCTTTATAAAAGATGGCTTGAATTGTGTACTTTCAAAGCCATCTTTTATAAACCAGAAATGTTAGAAAAGATGGCCTGAAAACTAGGCAAACCGTAGGGTATGCACACAAATATATATAAACGTTATATATTTGTGTGCGTACCTTACTATGGTGTGTGTACTGTGCAAGCCATCTTTTCTAAACATAGAAATATGTAACATATTTCTACGTTTATAAAAGATGGCTTGCAAAGTACACAAACCATAGTAAGGTACGCACACAAATATATAACATTTATATATATTTGTGTGTATACCCTACGATTTGCGTACTTTTTAGGCCACGCCCCTCCCACAAGCCACGCCCCCAAACGAGGGCCCCCCCTCGATTTCTTACCCCACTTAAAGCCCTGAGAGGAAGAGAGTGTGGAGGTTGTTGGAGATAGGTGTCTGGAGTGGTTTAATGTGGGTGGTGTCGAGAGGTTGTGCATGGGTAGGAGGGGTGACTGAAGTAGTGATAGGGGAGAGGTAGCAGGGGTTGTAAGTGGTGGTAGTAAGAAATTGTAGTTGTAGTGTGGGGTAGTGAGAGGAGGCAGAGGGATGAGGGTGAAGTTGGAGAAGTGGGAATGCGAGGTTTGGTGCAGTAGAATTTATTTGGCTGCAAATATATGTGGAGGGGGGGTTAATCATGAAAATAAATGTAGTAGGTATCCAGGGGGGGGGGGGGGCTGCATGGGGTCTCCCCCCGCATATATTTGCTTCCACATTGAATAAAAGAAAAAAAGCTCTAACAGTCAATATGTGGAATTACAGTCCAGGGAAGTACTTACATTGATACGTAAAGCAATAGAGTTTCGATATGTCTCCTCAAGATGTGATCCTTCAGAGAGATATATTCTTGTATATGGCTAGATAGGGGGGGATGCTGCTCCTGATAGTAAATACTTATGGCACCAGCATTGATGACCCTGAATTATTTCATTGTATTCTCCATCTTTGTAATTATAACCCTGGGGTCCCCGTGCCGTGGGGTGGGGACTTCAACAAAATTCTGAATATCCATTTAGACCGATCTGGTTCGGCTCAGAGGTCTCTCACAAAGTCAACTCGGGTATTACTTGACGGCATGGTTGACCATGGATGGCTAGTCGCCTGGAGAATAATGCACCTGGAGGTAAGTAAGTACACATTCTTTTTCTGGGTCCACAACATGTCATCACGTATAGATTACTTGATAATGTCCTGGTATTTGCTAAGCCTCATGAGATGGTGTAAAATTCTCCCTCACGGATACCAGCGAGAGTTCCCCTCCAGGTTGGCGAGAACATTTGGGAAACCAGGGTTCACTAGTGAACCCAAACCTTCTGGAAGATCTAGTAATTGGGAAGATATTTCCTGAATTTAACCAATGGGTGGAGTCCTTATGTCACAAGGGCCAACAAAAAACCCTTTGAGCCCCCGAGTACACTGAGTAAATCGGGTCAGCAAGTGTTATGCTTGTGGGAACATGGAGCATATATCTCATCAGTGGCCAAGAAAACCAGAATTCAAGTAACCCAGAGTCACCGCCAACTTAAAAAGGCAGGGGAGAATGGGGGCAACACACCAAGGGGGTGAACAGCAAAGAAAGGGTGGAGGTGTGACTCTGCCCATCTCCAGGCCCTTTTGGGAGGAATTAGGGAGCCCAACCGGACACCCTTTTTAGGTGAGGGAGTGCCTGTAAGCGGACCCCCTCCCAGCCACTCGTGTGAGCATGGCAGTGCGGCATGGAGCTGCCGAGGAAGGCGGGTGTCCAACTCGGCTGGATCAGTCCCAGATAAACACCCATGAGCCTATTTCAGGAGTCAGAGTGGTCTGTTTAGGTGACGCCTCATGACAGTCAGCACAGGATTTCTACAATAGGGGTAAAACAGTTTGAGATGTAAAGGAGGAGGGACGAGTCCAGTGGAGGGAGAGAGGTTAAAGAGCTCAGAGAAATAAGGGCAAGTGATTGAGAAGTTGACCCTTTGGGTGCAAAAGGGTTGATAGGCATGGAAGATGCGTTGGCACTGCAAAGGACGGTTGCTAATTCCATAGAGGTAGGGGAAAAGTAGTTGAGCGTAGAAGAGGTAGGGGTAGAGGTGGTGAACAGAAGAGGAGGGTGAGAGGACAGCTGCGAGTGTCGGGAATTTTAGAGGAAAAGTAATGAGCAAAGTCATTAGCAGAAAGGGGGGAGGTGATGGATATTAGGTGGGTGTGAGCAAAGATTGGATGGCAGATGGAACGTTTGCAGGGGTGATTGCGAAGGGGGGAGATTAGGATTGTGAAGTAGGAGAACTTTGCAGAGTCCAGTGCAGAGGTTAAATGCAGCAAGGGAATTTGTGTTGGCTAGGAGTGTGGAAAGTGCCATGATTTGCACTTATGTCTAGGTCATGACTCATGTTTGTTTTAAGGGTGTGAATTTCAGAGGTGATCCAAGGCTGAGAACTAGGACGGCAAGATGTGAATTTGCAGTAAAAGTCAGAGAAAGCACAGTCAATGGAAGAGGCATGAGTAGGAAAAAGAGACAGGAGAGGTCCTTACATCGTCACAGTAAGGGGCCAGAGAATCGCACCTGAATTTCCTCTGTCATTGGAGAGGAGAGATGAAGAGTAGAGGTGGAGGGACCAAGGTGATCCTAATGAGAGGGGTCAATTGAGAGGTCAGAGGAGAGTGAAATAGAGAGAAATAGGTCAAGAGAATTCATGCCAGAGTGGGTAGGCTGTAAATGGAGGGAGTAGAGGGTGGCTGCCGAGGGCTTGGGAATGCTAGACGCCCAGCATGACAATGGGGATGTCTGCAGCCGGGCAATCTTAAGGGGTTTTGGATCTGGGGCACAGATGCCCCACTCTCCCAAACCAAACAAAATGAAGGGATCCAGAATCAAAATATGCATAGGTACTCCCTTCTAGTTCACTTTCCCTCTTCAGACTTGCTGAAATCAGAATATTGAACAAGTGGCATTTTATGGGCAGCATTTAGCTTTTGTTTAGGCATGAGATGAACATTTGCCATGCCCTTCCATAATGATACCTCCTTGTCATAGGATGGCAACAACTGGAAATTGGTGTGAGTACCTGGGCATATGATGGCTGTTCCTGGAAAATGCCCATCTAATAACCATACACAAACCAAAACTGTTGCCTTTGCCAATGCTTGTTTTTAACAAACCTCTAGTGCAAGGACATGATTACTGCTTATAAATCAAGTGGCTGAAGACCTATGGTAAAGACATGTTTATTGTACCAGTAAAATATTTAAAACTGTAATTAAGCCATTTACTCTCAAAAGACTGTTTAGAATGAACACTTACAGGCTAAAGTTTGATGGTACAGCTTGATGAGATCATAGGAGGGTATGTTTTGGGTGGGGAGATCCAGATAGTGGGTGGGAATCGCCATGGGGATTACCATGGCCAAAGGCAGTGAAATAGTGGGTAAACAAATAGCACACGCAGGCTGTGCATCTCTCCCCACATCCCATCGTCCTTCCTGCTGTACTCCATTGCGATGGTTTTGGCTTATAGGTGGTGCGTTATCGTCACCTAATAGCCAAAATTAAAAATAGCCGCCATGATGAGGGTGTAGGACACAGATCAGTAGCCATATGAAAAAGGTGCACATAACCTAGCGTAGTATGAGGACTCCTATTGACAGAATGTAAATGTGCTGAAGCGTGCAGACAGATTGGAAGTAATGGTAAAGGTACACATACCATTGCGTAGATGAAATAGTGTATATAAATTAGAAGCTACCAGAAAGAGCATGTATGCTAACATAGACTGATAGTGGAAGAGCACTGTGGTTTTCACGCTTTTTTGATATAAGTAGGCAAAGAAACAAATGTGGTGTGCAATAGATCAAGACCATTATTGTTATACATGAAGCAACACTATTTTTTTAAAACAATTTTTATTAATTTTCACAACAAACTATAAACATTCAACAAACCAGCAATGTGCATCATCAGTCTACAACATCTGACACTTAACATTTAGGCTTTGCTGTTTACTATTAACCCTTCTTCCCCCAACTCGAGCCTACTCCACCTCGTGTTCTGCTGTTCCTTCGCTTCGAGGCATTCCTTCAACCTCCTCCTCAGCCGATTCATTCTCGCTGAGGTCATTCTGGGTGGGCTCATACAATGTGGCTACCAAGTGTCTCCAAGCCATCAGGGATCCTGCTTCCTCCTCCCCCCCCCTCTTCCCCCGTTGCTCGCCTCTTGCCATACTGCCGTTTGGCTTCAGTCCAGTTCTGCAGGTCCCTCCACCATACCTCTACTTTGGGTCTGTGTCTTGCCTTCCATCCCATGGCAATTCTCTGTTTGGCAAGTATGTATGCCAGGTCCTTTAGCTTGCTTACATGTTTCAATTGTCGCGGCCTAGGGAACCCCCCCCCCTACCATATATGCCCATACTGATTCCACATTTATCTTAATCCCTTTCTCCATTAACCGATGGGCCATCTCTCCCCAGAACTTCCCAATTTCTGGACATGCCCAAAACATATGTGTCATTCCTGCGTTTACCTCTCCACATTTAGGGCATGTTTGTCGTTCTGCTTTCTCAAATTTAGCTATCCGTTGGGGAGTTAAGTACGCCCTGTGAGTTACATATAGCTGTATCTGCTGCAGTCTTGCATTTCTGGACACCTTTTTATGGTACCTTTTGAACCCTTTCCCATAGGCTGTCACTCATAGGTTCCCCAACCTCCTCTTCCCAGTTTAACCTTAATTGGGTCACTTCTTTCCCTATCTTGGACATCAAGAGCTCATCATGTCTGGAAATCTCATGCCCCCCATCTGCCATGTCATACATCATTTCTATGGCTTTGTCGGGTTGTTCTTCTAGCATTATTTCTGTCGTGCATGTTCTGCAATTTCCATAGGGCAATTCTATTCCTAGTACCGTGCCAGAGGGAAAAAAAAACCACACACACACACACACACACACACACACACACACACACACACACACACACACACACACACACACACACACACACACACACACACACACACACACACACACACACACACACACACACACACACACACACACACACACACACACACACACACACACACACACACACACACACACACACACACACACACACACACACACACACACACACACACACACACACACACACACACACACACACACACACACACACACACACACACACACACACACACACACACACACACACACACACACACACACACACACACACACACACACACACACACACACACACACACACCCACCACCCCCCCCCCCCTCTTCCCATCATGGCCAGGGGTAGTTTAATCCAGAATTTTATATACTCGCTACAGCTCTCTTTGTTATGCCTGTGTTCCTTTTCCACCGTGCGATAAATGTCTATCCCCAAATATCTGAATGTATCGGTTTCCCATGGTATTTGCAAGACTGGCAATTGCTTCTTTCGGACTCCCACGTACCTCCCCAATGGGAATATACATGATTTCTTGGGGTTAACAGCGATGCCCGATAGTGACGCAAATCGCTCCATAACTTCCAGTATGCATTGGAGGTTTTCCTCAGGATATCGCAGGTACAGCCGCATATCGTCTGCCTACATCGAAATTATGTGCGGTTCCTCATTTATATGGATCCCGATTATTCCATATTGCTGTCTTAGATATATTGCCAGGGGTTCCAATGCTAGTATCTACAGCATTGGCGACCATGGACATCCCGGCCTAGTGCCCCTGCCATGAAGCAACACTAGAACTAGTTAAATGTTGAGACTTTTTTTAACAGCATACCCTGAGAACTAAATCACTCTTAGGGGCTGACAATCCGACATTCTAGAGAATGGCAAATTTGACAGGTTAGGCCCCACAAGATTAAATGAATTTTCCAGGGGAAAAAAAAATAAATATATATATTATGATGTGAATCTGGCATTTGTGCCAATCTGCAAATTCTGTACTTCTATGTTGTTTCCCAGTTCTTATCATTGAGTAAGGTACAACTATTTGTGAGTGTTTGACTTTCATGAACTAAAATACCCTATTTTTGTAGAACTGACTTGGAAAATACACAAGTACCATAACCTGATTTGAGAATATTTTTGAACTAAACTTTATAGAAGAATGTTATGCAAAAGGAAAATGATTCCAGCTTCATGTCCTCCATCATCAAAGTAAGTGCACACATATCAGCTTAGCAATTGGAGTAAATTCCATAGATTGAATCTAGGGTTTTCTGTTGTAGTCCAACTCCAAGCCCTCAAGGGCCAGAATCCTGACGGGTTTTCAGGATGTGTGAATAATATTCATGAATAAATGTGCATACATTTAGAATCATTGTATGCAAATGTATCTGCTTTAAATACACAGACCTCATAACTGTTATTTATGATGTGCATAAGTACTTTTGACATTGTATAAGAATGCAACCAATTTCATGTGCTAAATAAGCACACTTAAACATATTCTTGCCAGAGGCTGGTGTGTCATCTGGTCAGCTCTCTTCTGTATATATATATATATATATATATATATATATATATATTCTGTATGTAAACCCTTTGTACAAATGGCCTGCATGGAAAAAAAATCAAGAAATGGGCTGAACAATGGTGCCAATATGTGGGAAGGCAAGCAGTATACAGTGAGATAAGATGATTTGTCCAGGATCATTGTATCATCGGCTAGCAAAGCCAAAATATCAGCCGCAACACTTTGTTTCTGCACTCTTTAGTTTGAGTGGCTGGTAGTTTTTACAACTTTTATTGGCGGAATCAATCTGTAGGCCTGCAACACACGGATGCTATGTTACATTTTATAGCTAGGGCTTTCTACTGGGGTACATTGTTTTGTAGCATAATAGGTGTTACTATTACAAATGTATATGCACATACGCATGTTTATCAACCTCAGACATTGGGGAGAGTCTACCTTGCTGGAAGTTGTACTGTGATCTGGCTTATGAATGTACATCTCTGTAATGTGTGTTGAACACACTGAGCGATCTTCTGAAAAATTGTGGCATTCAAACGTATCCATATGTATTTCAATTTTCAGGATTGCGGGTGACAATGCTATACGAGTTGCACTAGGGTGAATGGACAAACTAGGGCAGATTCTCAAAATTTAGTGCAAATGACAAAAGGGCAGAGAATGCACTTTTTTCATTTGGGCTAATTTTTTAAATTATTTTTTTATTTATTGTGATATAACCAAATCATGGTTTTCTTACACATTACATCAACATGACGATTGTATTATATTTATCTCATTTCACTTCAAACTTCAGCCACACTTAAAACAAATTATGTCATACGTTTAAAACGATGCATATAGCCAATAGAAATGAGAAACGAATTTGAACAATTCATTCACTAACAGAAGTAGACAGAAAATATCTAATAGGAGCACATTTGAGAAAGGGAGAAGGTAAAGTCCACTTTCCTCTCAGGAAAGAAATTTACCAGAATTCATATCTGCTGCAAAACTCTTACCACATTCAGTGTTAATTTCGTCTCATGGCCTGAGATCATTCTTTCCGAGAACGTATTTGATGAAAGACAGTCACTAGACCTGATGAAAGTGAGCAGAAGTTTTAACCTACTTTCCCAAGTCCCCTGGCAAAACCTCAGTATATGTTCAATGGTCTGAGCTCTAGAAACGATGCACTTGGGCCATAAAGCGCATGTCTCAGCTACTAGTCCCCACTTACTCAAAACAGAGCCCGTCCTTATCACATTGAGACACACTCTGAGGAAGTTCTGCCTAGTTTTTACATCAGGGGACTTCATAAGGTATCTAGCCAAATAACCCTGGTTTTTTTAACCATATTTAGAAAATGAGGCGAGGATAGATGAAGCCCTCATGTTATCACTTATAATCCAGTCCCTTAACGTAAGGGCTTTTTTAACCTTCATAGGATTGGTGATCAATGTATGTTCATCATGCTCACAACAAAGTAGGATCTCTAACTTTTTTTCTAAGATCACTTAAAGTATATGAGGCATCTAGATTTAAATGGACCAAAAGATCCCCAAAGAGCGTGTTTTCCATAGGGTGTCATGAACCATCAAACTCGCCCTTTCTGGGCCTCCTGGTCCCTGACACGTCGGGGTCTACACTCCATAATACTACCAACATGGCGGCAAGCCCAGAACGCTGCTCACCAGTCTTCACGTTCTACATAGCGTGCTCTATAAAGAGACCACACCCCGCGGCCCTGCGCGTCTCAACGCTGCTGCTAGCTGTGACCGGACGTGTGCTCCGTACTCTTCCTTGTACTATTCTGTTGTTTCCTGGTTCCAGGAAACCCTTCTTCCAATCTACCTTTCCTCCTTCTTATCCAGCCTTCCCGGAATCCTTGCACTGTCTCCGCGTGCTTCTTATCCCTTTCTTGAGTCTCCTGGAGTTTCCCCTGGATCCCAGACATCGAAGCTGAACAAACACTGGAAGCCGAGGACGGCCGAGCGGGCTTGTATAAGACCGGAACCATACGAAAGAAGACTCCTCCTAAAGAAGTCAGGCAACGAAAACAGGTGAGAAAGGGGGAAACCTGTGACATAGGGTCCACAATTGACCTAAACAAAGAAAGAAGTTTCAAGTCCATTTGCGTCTTGAGAGATCTTAGGCCCAACTCATGTAGCTATTTGTAGGCTTTTGGGCAGACCCAACATCTGCTTCCAGATCACAGCTTTATTTTTTTGCCTATCAATGGACCATAATAGTGGTTTAGCCTCTATACCATAAAGTAAAACAGGTACCACCTTGGCCATATAGAATCTAATTAACGGCAAGATGGAGAATTTGCAACATAAACCAGATATCTTTCATCTGTGATTTTAACTGTGTGCTCTTGGCCAATATCTCCGCTAACCTTAACCCAATTGTTGCAACCACATATAGGGTGTAGCCAAGATAAATGATTTCCTTTACCACAGGGATTAATCGATCACCTATTGACCAAGGAAATCTAACACCAAAAATTACAACCCTAGATTTCTCAGTGTTAACAACAAGGTCATTTTCTTTCATGTAGTGATCTAATGCTCAAAGAAGTATTTGCAGACCAACAGGTGTCTTGTCTAGTACTCTGACAAGTGGCCATCTAAATTTAGTCTGACTCTTGCTGTGTTTCCTTCATGAAGACTTGCAAGAATATCCACAAGTCCCTTCGGGGCTCCCCGCTTCACCAGCTTAGACCAGAGCCGATCTCGTTTAACAAGATCGAAAGCGCTTGAAAGATCTATAAATGCTCCATAAAGCTTGCCTGCATTTGTCTTGTCTTTAATGTTTGTTAGAGAAGCCAGTATAATACCATTTAATGATGTTGAATGGCCATGCCTGAAGCCTGTCTGTTGCTTTGGGAGTATATAACCCTCCTTTTGTCCATGCTTCAAGTTCTCACAGCACTAGACCAGTAAATAACTTGTTCTCGGCGTCTAATAGCGTTATAGGCCAATAACTGGCCGGGTTTTTCCGGTCCCCCTTCTTAAAGATTGGCACTATAATGGCCGACTTCCATGATGGGGTAATCAATTTTTTTTCTATAATTCCTCTAAAAGGTTTATGGAGAATTTGTGCCCACGGATCAGAATTTCTCTTAGACTTGATAGGTAAGACAATTTGGTCTAGCTGATCTCGATGATGATTTTCCAATCGAGTCTAAGATGTCTTCTTGTTACGCTCACCTGGTCTCTGCGGAGGCGTTGGGGCACGGTTGCAGCCCTCCCTGAACTTTAATCACCCCCTTCAGGCCTCTCCCTCCGTAGAAAAGCTGTGAGCGGTGGTACATGGGGATATTGCTCCTGCGTGAAGATAAGCATGTGTGTCATGACTTTCCCTAGTAATCCTAAATCACCGCTGGATTCCAACATGGTGGCACTTTCAACCCGCTGCAGTGCCTGCAGCAGTCTAGTGGTTGACTCCCAGGATGCAAAGCTGCACTCCAGGATCACTTTCCCCTCTGTATATCAACAAGCAGAACCAGGAAGAAGACGCATTGCTACTCTCTTAGGAGCCTGCAAACGCTGCGTAAGTTCGTGTTAGGGAGGTTTTACTTCTCTGATTACTTGTCTTACTTACTTTCCATCCCTCGCCTCCTGTTTGTTACCTTAAGATCTGTTTCGTTGTTTGTTTAGAACTCCGCGGGTCCAGCTGAATAAGTTAATCGGCAGAAGCCGCAGAAGCCACTCGATCCGGAAGTTCGTAAGCTCCCCCCATTCCGCTTACGACTTTCGTTTCTCACTATACTTCCTTCTGGTCGGCATTTGCCCTTCCGAGTTTCATAGATAGAGGGGGTTCTGGTATTAGGTTCTAAACATAGGTTTCTGTTCTCGCTTTAGATGTTAGCGGTCTGAGACAGCCTTTTGCTGCACAACAAGAGCATCGAAAATCACCCTCTTTAGAGCCGGTTTCTTCCGCAATCAGGTATGCAGTTATTTTCAAACAGTCATTACGGTTTGGTTTAATTCACATCTTTATCATAGTGTTACTTCTTGACTATGTCTACCTATCGTCCTTTCTTCTGTTCTCCTATCTTCACTAAGGTTTCCGCCTTGCTCTGTTTAACAACTCACTGCCCTCCAGACCAGTGGTAACACTTCAGGGTTCAAAAACATCATTTCTCTCATAATCAGTTTCTCAAGTTAATTGCTCACTCTTTCCTCTTTTCATACTTATCAGTCATTCCGGCATCTCAGGTCAGGAACAGATCATCTAGACTCACGCCAGACCAGGCTCCCGGGATAGAAAAATCTCCATCACTGGGACTTTGCAGGAGCCTTCGCACTCTAGCAGCTCCCCAGGGTTTTTCCCCCATGAGGGTTTCCCTGAGGTCTTCCCGATGATCAAGCTTCCTAGCTGGGCCACCGGGAGATTCTCAGGGGGGATTCCTACTGGATACGGTACAAAGCCTCAGCATCCAACCAGGCTACTCCATTACCAGCCTACATCCTTCATTCAAATCTCAGGTGAGAGTCTTGTTTGTCTGTTCGGTTCTTACTTGGGACACTTATGATTGTAGTACATTACCCATAACAGATAGCAACGCCCAAAAGAATATAGACATATAGCAATCAATTGTCCCTGGTGGAATAGAACAGATTCATAAGGCGGAAGGATGGATCCACAACAGCAACAGATTAAACAATTCATTGCTGACGTTCAGTCTCTAATGACTGAGGTGCAGCAGCTGAAACAAGAAAATGCCTCCTTGAGGCAGCAGCAACAACGGGCAACTCAACAGATTGCACAACAAGCTGCAGTGCCTCGTATTCCCCATTGTTCGGAGGTTCCACCCGGGCCCCTCCCGGGCGGGCAATTCGATGGGAATCCTCATAAGGTGAAGGAATTCCTTGATGCATGTGCTGTACAGTTCACATTTAAAGCTAATTTATTCCATGCAGACCGGGACCGAGTGGGTTACATGGTATCCCAGATGACAGGACCAGCATTAGCATGGGCAATTCCTCTGATCACTAACAACAGTCCAATATTAGACTCTCACACGGCCTTCTGCAATAGTATTCGCACTATGTTCGGGTGTCGGGGAAATTAGAGTAGCTTCACAAGAACATCTCCTAGACCTCAAACAGGGTAATTTAGATATATTAGCTTACATCACAACATTTAAAAAGATGGCAAGTGAGACCACATGGTCTGACGATGCGCAGGTTACAATATTTAGGAGGGGATTATCAGAGGATCTCAAGGACTAAGTATCTCGAGTACCACGTCCGTCCACTCTCACAGAATGTCTAGCCTTAGTCATGCAGATTGACTACAGGATGAAGGAAAGGATGACAGAAAGGAGGAGAGGAAGGACCACCAGAACATCTTTCGTTCCCTCTGCCCCTCGATCCCAGACTACCGACGAGCCCATGCAATTGGGGTCTACATCACTAGGGCCTCTAAGTCTGGCGGAAAGAAGTCGCAGATGGAACCTGGGATTGTGTATGTATTGTGACGCCAACACCCACACTGTCCAAAAATGTCCAATCGCACCAATCCGGCGTTCGGGAAATGGCAACATCCGGTCGTAAGTGGAACCACGGTCCGGGAACCCATGTCTGAACAAGATTCATCACAAACTTCCCATTCATTTTATTGTACCAATCATTCTACTACCAACATGGTGATACTTAGTTCCCTTTACCATTGGAAACCGAATTTTGCAGGACATCCCAGCTGTAATCGATAGTGAGGCTGCTGGGAATTTCGTGGACGATCACTGTCCCGCTTCACAGAACATTACACGTTCTTCCAAAATGGAACCCATTCCTGTCGAAAGCGTGGATGGTAGTCCTTTGGTTTCAGGTCCCATCAAGGATCAAACCGAACCAATCTTCATGTCCATTTCATCCCATCAAGAAATCTTAACTCTGGACATAATAAGAGCAGCTCATCCTGCTTTCATTTTAGGTTTACCTTGAAACACAACCCTTTTATTAACTGAACAGCTGTGTCTTTCTTTCTCGGTTCTGAATTTTGTTTGGCACACTGCAAAGGAGATCACCAGAAAGTGTTAGTGGATTCATCATCTTCCCTTATAGACACGAAGGGGGTACATTTCTGAATCTGATTACTGGCCTTCCAGAGGTCTATCAAAGATATCAAAGCGTATTCTCTACATCCGAATACAATTAGTTGCTTCCGCACAGGAGAGATGACTGTGCGATTGAGTTAATACTGGATCAGCCTCTACCCTTCGGACGAATGTACATCTTGTGTAATAATGAAAAGGAGGTCCTTCATGAATATCTTCGGACCAATTTGATGAACGGCCTAATAACAGAGTCCACGTCTCCAGCTGCCGCTTCATTATTTTTCGTCGCAAAGAAGAACTCTGAAGAACTTCGTCCCTGTATCGATTTCCATGGCCTGAACAAAATTACAATCCTGGATAAATACCCCATGCTGTTAATCCCAGATATTCTGGAAGCAGTAAAAGGCACCACTATTTACACAAAGTTAGACCTGAAGGAAGCATACCATTTAATATGAATTAGAACAGGCGACGAGTGGAAAACCGCATTTAGTACACCGTTTGGACACTATCAATACAGGGTAATGCGTTTTGGGCTGTCTAACGTCCCCGCAGTTTTTCCATGCTTCATGGACCACATCTTTGCTGATCTGCTCTTACACAGTATGGTTGTCTATCTAGATGACATTTTGGTTTTTTCATCTTCCATGCAGGAACATATTCAACATGTGCAAGAGGTACTATGGCGCCTGCAACAAAATCATTTGTTTTGTAAACCAGAGAAATGTACTTTCCATCAGTCCAAAGTAACATATTTGGGATACGTGCTATCAAATAAAGGAATAGCAATGAACCCGGAGAAAGTGTCTGCAGTATGGGACTGGCCCACTCCCACTTTAGGGAAGGATATTCAACTCTTCATAGGGTTTGCAAATTTCTATCGGAGATTTATACCCGAATTCTCAAGGCTTACTCAACCACTTACCAATCTTCTAAAGAAAGGAACCACTTTCGCCTGGTCTCCAACCATTGAACAAGCCTTTGGCAGACTTTAGATGCTATTTACCTCAGCACCTATTCTTCTAACCCCTAATCAAAACCGCAGATTCATTGTAGAGAAGGATGCCTCACAATATGTGCTGGGAGCGGTTCTGCTTCAGCGGGATGATCTCGCCCAAGAACGACCAGTGGTGTATCTTTCCAAGACAATTCTTCCTTCTGAATTAAATTACACTGTATTGGAAGAAGAACTCCTCGCCATTAAACGTGCTTTTGAGGAGTGGTGTCATCTACTCCTAGGGGCAAAATTTCAGGTAGAAGTTCGGACAGATCGCCAGAACCTCAGGATACTTCAGTATGCCCAGACCTGTAACAGCCGTCAGGCACAGTGGGCTCATTTCTTTTCACCATTCAAGATCACCTTTTCATTAATTCCCGGAAAGGATAATTTAAGAGCTGATGCTCTGTCACGCAAAGAACATCCTTCTGATGACCTATTCAGGTCAGAACCCATTTTCTCCCTGATGGCTATGGGACTGATCTCAGCTCCAGATTTCCTGACCCGACTTAAATCCCAGTCCAACTCTACGGCGAAGAAACAACTCACACGTTCTGCTAAATTAGCACTGATAAAGGAAGACGGTTGTTATTTCTTCAGAAATAGAGCATACGTACCTACTCGACTTCTCCAAAAGGAAGTGTTGGACATGTGTCATACATCCAAGATGGCGGGACATCGTGGGTTAATCTCCACGTTGGACCTAATTTCACATTTCTTTTGGTGGCCTACCTTACAAAGGGATACCAAGGAATACGTTGGGTCATGCCGCATTTGCCTCCAGAACAAAGTACCAAGACAAGCTCCTCTAGGGGAATTGGTTAGGATGCCCTTGCCATCTCGTCCGTGGCAAATCATTTCAGCAGACATCATTGTTGACCTACCTCAAGCTCAGGGATACTCTACTATTATGGTCACCATTGACACCTTAATGAAATTGGCCCATTTTGTTCCACTCGTTGGGATACCTTCTGCAGCTCAGATGGTGCATGTTTTCATAAAACATATCTTTTCCTTCCATGGATTACCAGAAACAATCATCTCAGACAGAGGTCCACAATACACCTCCCAATATTAGAAACTCGTATGTCGATTCCTTGGGATATCTCGAGCCATCAGCTCTGGTTACCACCCTCAATCTAACGGGCAAACAGAAAGACTGAACCAGACATTGGAAGGATACCTCCGGAGTTACATATCCGCAGCCCAGGACGACTGGAAGGACCTCCTGCCTCTGGCTGAGTTTGCATACAATAACTCATATCACTCGGCTATTCACACATCTCCCTTTCAATGCACTTTTGGATTTAGTCCCACATCATTTCCCACTTTGAAAAGATCGGACACTAAATTTCCAGACATAAACCACTTAATGGATCAGATTCGAAAAGGTCACCACTCTGCGGTAATCACCTTGCAACTTTCCCAGAATAGAAGAAAACATTTTGCGACCGACGTCAGAGTCCAGCTCCCGTAATCAAACCTGGAGATTGGGTTTGGTTGTCCTTCCGTTTCCTGCCACGGCACTTAGTACCTTCCAAATTCTCCCCTCGATTCTTTGGTCCATTCAGAGTGGTCGCTGCTGTTGACCCAAAACCTGGACACGGATACATCCAGTATTTCATGTGTCGCAATTTAAACCAGATAATTGGAGCATGTTCCATCCCACAATCTCGGATCGTCCTGCACCAGTTATGATTGATTCAGGGCCGGAATTTGAGGTTAAAGAAATATGTGACTCCCGGTACAATCGGGGTCGTCTTCAATATTTGATTGACTGGAAGGGTCATTCCCCTTCTGATCGCACCTGGGAACCAGACACTTCGGTGCATGCCCCTCGTCTGATTAAGGGATTCCATTTAAGGCATCCAGACAAACCAGGAGGGACCAATCCTAAAAGGGGACATACTGTCATGACTTTCCCTAGTAATCCTAAATCACCACTGGATTCCAACATGGCGGTCTAGTGGTTGACTCCCAGGATGCAACGCTACACTCCAGGATCACTTTCCCCTCTGTATATCAACACGCAGAACCAGGAAGAAGACGCATTGCTACTCTCTTAGGAGCCTGCAAACGCTGCGTAAGTTTGTGTTAGGGAGGATTTACTTCTCTGATTACTTGCCTTACTTACTTTCCATCCCTTGCCTCCTGTTTGTTACCTTAAGATCTGTTTCGTTGTTTGCTTGTTTAGAACTCCGCGGGTCCAGCTGAATTAGTTAATCGGCAGAAGCCGCAGAAGCCGCTCGATCCGGAAGTTCGTAAGCACCGCCCATTCCGCTTACGACTTACGTTTCTCACTATACTTCCTTCTGGTAGGCAGTTGCCCTTCCGAGTTTCCATAGATAGAGGGGGTTCTGGTATTAGGTTCTAAACATAGGTTTCTGTTCTCGCTTTAGATATTAGCAGTCTGAGACAGCCTTTTGCTGCACAACGAGACAATCGGAAATCGCCCTCTTTAGAGCCGGTTTCTTCCGCAATCAGGTACGCGGTTATTTTCAAACAGTCATTACGTTTTTGGTTTAATTCACATCTTTATCATAGTGTTACTTCTTGACTATATCTACCTGTTCTCCTATCTTCACTAAGGTTTCCTCCTTGCTCTGTTTAACAACTCACTGCCCTCCAGACCAGTGGTAAGACTTCAGGGTTCAAAAACATAATTTCTCTCATAATCCGTTTCTCAAGTTAATTGCTCTGTCTCTCCTCTTTTCATACTTATCAGTCATTCCAGCATCTCAGGTCAGGAACAGATCATCTAGACTCATGCCAGACCAGACTCCCGGGATAGAATAATCTCCATCACTGGGACTTCGCAGGAGCCTCCGCACTCTAGCAGCACCCCATGGTTTTTTCCTCCATGAGGGTTTCCCTGAGGTCTTCCCGGTGATCAAGCTTCCTAGCCGGGCCACGAGGGTATTCTCAGGGGGATTCCTACTTACATCTGGATACAGTACGAAGCCTCCGCATCCAACCAGGGTACTCCATTACCATTACCAGCCTACATCCTTCATTCAAATCTCAGGTGAGAGTCTTGTTTGTCTGTTCGGTTCTTACTTGGGACACTTATGATTGTAGTTTAACTGAGAGGTTTACATTAACCATAACAGTGTGTGAGTGCACCAATCTGTGATTGTTGTGTCTCTCGAACCCTTCACCCCAAAGTACGGTTTCTGTGAGCATATGCCGGCCCATAATGCTCACCTGTGAATTATGGATGATGAGCTCTCCGTCCTGCTACTTCTGGCAGGGGCGGGTTGAATGGGATTTAGTTCCTTCACTGTTCCCTGGTGAGGATTAGTCCAGTCCAGCTGCGACTATTCTTCTCCTTATGATTGGTAAGTCTTTCTTGAGTTCTTGTGATGGTGTTTGTTCTGTTTAATGTCTTATTTGCTCCTATTGCCCGCAACAATGTCTCTCTTCTGTTTTCTTCCCTTAGATGGAAATGTGGCCTAAATGCAGCTGTGAGACGCGAGACGCGGCCGGATGGAAGATGGATGCTACCGCAATGTTCGACAGCAGGTAAGTGATGGTTTAAGAAAAGCGTGAAGTAGGGCGAAGCGCAACCTTAAACTGACTGTTTTTCGATGTCTAACCTTGTCTTCTGTTTTTCCTTGCAGGCGCTGCTGTCGACGATGGAGGTTGTCATGCTGCGGTGCCAAGATGAAGATTTCGGCATTCCAGAATGTGTAAGGATGAATACTTGGTTCGCCGGAGAGATGTACAGGTGAGAACAGCTTCCCCAGTTGGTAAGTATGCTGACAGGAAGCAGGATGTCCAGGAAGCAGGATCTTCAAAGGTAAGTCTGACCTCAGGCGACACTGAGGGTTACGCTGCTTGCAAGTGCAGAATAATGCGAAGCGTCTGTCTTGAGGATCGGGGCAGCTTATATAGCTGAGATCGTGGGCACGCCCATTAGGGCCGGCTTACCAGCCACATCCTCCAACTCCTAGAGAGTGAGCACATGCAAAGGTAATCCATTAGCAGCCATACCCAAGAATGCACTTGGAGCTGCTTAATGGATGGAATGTTCAAGGTTAATGCATCCTGCTTAATGGATGGAATGTTCAAGGTTAATGCATCTGAAGTGCTATGTCCATAATAAAAGCTTTTTGGTGTTAAATGGATGTTCTTGTTTACTTTTGTTCATGAGCCTGGTGTCAAAGGCGCCAGGACAGTGTCCACCCAGGTCTCCTGTGCATGCAAACCCTGCATGCCTGTGCCCCTGACTTCATGACACTTCTTTACTAAATCTTAGTGCCCATTTACCTTCTTTTACTTTAAAGGTGGGATCCCCCTGTGGTTTTAGGTATTTTTCACCAAAGTACCTTATCCAATCAGGCTCTGACAATGTTTATTTGGACACCCTTTTGATCGACATTAAGGTTGTTAATTAATGTCCAGAAATTACGAGTAGAGTTTGAAACCAATGAACGCAGCATAGATTCCCCATCGTACTGCCAACGGGTCGAATTATGGTGTCTGGACCACCTTTGATAGTTATTTTGAATTTTTTTTGTCTCAGCAGCCAATGTGAGTTTATTTGACCACTCTTTCCTAAAGTTCTTAGTAGTCTACGTGTTTCATCATTTTTTTTTTAGACCAAGTTGCCTCATCAAACTCATGTTTGTATGTGCATTGTTTGCCCTGTGGCGGATTCTGTGGTTGATCAATAGACCACAGATAATCATGGAAGATGGAGGATTTGAGATTATTTTCCAATTCCTTTAAGGACAACACATTACAAAGTTGGTCCAATCCATCATTTAGGTGATCACCATCTTTATGATATTTTACTAATCGATTTTTGTGGGTATTAACGGCAACAGAATTTTGCCATTGATCAGCTGTCTTATAAGTATTCCAGGTTATAAGGGCTTCAAGTCGCTTATGGTCACTCATGCCACCTTCTTTTACCGAGAAACATACACATCTTTCAAATAAATTCCTAGACAGAAAAATATAATCTAGTGTTGATTCTATATTCCCCCCGACACCATATGTTGGTGGGTGGAAGATCCCCCTCCATTGAACCATTCAAAATCTTAAGATCCCATTCATCAAAGAAATTCAGCCACCATCTTCCATTCGTTGCTATTTCTTTTCCTATTCCTTTGGGACGAAAGTGGTTAATTAGGAAACATCGCGAGTTCAGATCCCCCCCAACACAATAAATGCACTGGGATAATTTAACAAATGTGCAGGTCACCCTAATCTCAAAGGTCACTTCTGTATTTCAGGGGTGGCGGAATAGTAGCGCCAACATGCTCTACCCAGTCCCTTTAAATACATTAGTGTCAGAAACATGCTCCCAGCACCCAGGTGGGAGTTGGGACCGTATTTCAGAGTGATGGGCCCTTCTGTCAGTGTGAAATGCAGTAAAATAAAATGTATTTCAATCCTTCTTTGAAGGACAGAAATATAAGTGAGCGAGCAGCAGTTAACTTTGCTGCACTCCCATTTCAAAGAAAATGCATATGAAATGTTCGAAATGAAACGATCATGCATTGTGCCTTCCCCTGCACCTAGTCCAAGCAGGCACAATCGAAGATCTTATATGTTTGCACATTTAAACCCTTCCCATTTGTGTTTTTGAGATGCCCAAAATGCCCCCTTATTTGCGCAAATGACCTTTTGTGACACAAGTGATGAGATGCATTCGCACATTTGATCAGTTGCACCAAAAAAAGTTTTGAGAGACTGGACCACTATGCTCTACAGTAAATGCAGAACACTCTACAAGGTTAATTGATCAGAAAAGAATGTAGTTGTGAACATTCAGGCAGCAGTTTTAGAGCACCATAAAATATCCTTGCATGTTTTATAAATGAGCACATGCGGGGACCTGGGGCACAAGCCGCTTTTGCCCTCTCATAAAGACGTCTCTGGTTGGATGAAGTGTCACAAGGAGAAAGGTACGAATAGGGAAGCTGTTTAGAGGACTAGGGGCTTGATAGAAAACCAGAACAGCAAGAGGAGGAGGAGTTGAACAGAGGCATATTCGAAAGGGGACGAGTTGATACCAGTGACGGGAGATGGACAGTGTTGAGGGCCATATTTATAAGGAACACCACACTGCTGCCCTTACCAACAGGTCGAGAGAGTGAGAGAAGGTAGAGTCCGTGTGTAGAGCTGCTAAAAATAGCAGAGTCATGAGGGGAGTTACAAGTTGCTGTGATAGCAAGACATGAAAGTTAAGGGTGATAAGAATCAAAGTGGTCAGTGATAGATGGGAATAATAGTTGACATGGACCAAGAGGAGGGTAAAACACGAGTCCTAAAAATGTCAACAAAGTATGGATACAAAATGTTTGACCATAATCGAGGATCTGTTTTTCATAACAAAGGGAGGAAGACCATCTGGACCTGGGGCTCTCGAAGGTTTCAACTTTCCGATAGCCCACACCAGATTGTCCAAATTCCAGGGACAAAGCCCAGGCTCTTCCGGTCCCTCTGTAGGGTCCGAAAATACAACAAGATGCTCTGGTGTTCTGTATCTAAAGGTATAGAAATCAGCCCATGCCTGCTCAGAGATGCACTCCCCCCCCCCCCCCCCCCCCGAGAGGGAGTTCCCTGCCCACGAATGCTATTTAGGGTTTCCCAGAAGCGTCTGGCATCAGCCTTTATAGGACTCAGGATCTGCTGATGATCCCTCCTATAAAGTTCACACCTCATTGATTTAACAACATTTCAATGGTGCTGCACAATAGCCCTCTTACTGGATAGGTAATCACTAGTAGATAACCCTAGGGATTGTAGAGACTAACTTCTTGCATTTGTTTAATTTAGACTTATGTATTATCCTGTCAAAGGTATGGAGAAATGTTGCCTTGGAGGGGAAATGGCCCTCACCCAAGACACTTTTTTTAATATAACATTTGTATTGGTTTTAAAGACAACAAATCCCTACAAACATTAATTGTTTCATAGCATGCACACATTACCATTACAGTGATGGTTCATATTTCTTAGGTGGCGGTGCTTTAACCACAACACTCAATTAGACCTAAACTCGTACACATATCAAGTCCTCTCTTCCCATTTACCCCAGATTTCCGTGGCCTTGTCAGGACATCCCTGTGCAGTGTATATTCGGCACTCCATAGACACACACATATCTACATCTGCAACCCATTGGGCTAACCGAGGACATACATGTGATCCCCAATGCTGAGCGATTTTACATTTAAATAGCCCGAACATTGTGGACAAAAAGAGCGTTTCAAATTAGTTGATGTCATCGTCTTCCCTAATGCCCAACAACAGCATCTCTGGGTCCATCGGTACCTCCCTGCCCAGCACCTCAGCCAATTTATTACAGCATTTCCACCAGAAGTTCCGAATTCGGGTGCATTCCCATAGGATTTGACAAAGTACCCCCTGCTCTCTGACAGCAAATACAGTTTGAGCTGGTGGCTCGATTCCATCGGTATAGTGCGACCCTGGGATAATACACTTGATATAAGATTTTAAGCTGTACCAGGCGAAGCCTAGAGGAGATTGCTATCTCACGTGAGCTCATCAGCGGCACTACCCAGTCCTCCGGCTCGATGGTGCCCACATCAGTCTCCCAATGCACCTTAAGACAGGATAGTTCAGGAGTTGCAAAGCAGTTATGGCACTGTAGAAAGTGGGGGTGGCTATGTGCGCCGGAAGGATGTTCCGTTACAGTGGCGTATACTGCTTCATGTCTAAAAGCGAGTGTTGATGTTTCTGGGGTGCATGGGTGAGTTGCAAGTAATGATGTTTGGTGCCCGGGAGACCAGATGTGTGCCTCAGGTCCTCAAATGGGGTGATCCTGCCCACCGTGAGCATATCTCCCACCGTTGTGATCTGGGCCTCTACTCATTCTGGCCAGATTAGTAGTTTGCCAACTTCATTGAGGTTGTTATTTTTCAATAAGGGCTGTACTGGGGTCACCTTCTTGTCCTATCCAATAAATGTGTGCGCATCATTCCATGTTATAGTAGTGTGTGTTGCCATTGTCTGTGGGGATGATCTAGGTATAGGGTGGTAGAGATTCATCAGTGGTGCTATATTTTGTAATCCCAACATCTCTGCTCTGATGTGGGGCAATTCTCGGTCACCATGGAGCATATCAAATAACCACCATCAGCTAATTTGCTCTGAAGTAAGACTGGAGATGTGGCAGGCCTATGCCACCTTCCCAGACTGAGCGTTGTAGCGTACAGAGGGTGAGTTGCGGGTGCCCCCTGCCCATAGAAGATTCCTAAGAATGGCATCAATTCTGCAAAAGTCTGAGTCAGGGATTCGTAGAGGGGTGTTCTGCAAGATGTACAAGAAGCGGGGCAATGCCAGCATCTTAAAGGGGACCGTCCTACCCAATAGTGTCAAAGGGAGTAGTGCCCAGTGTCAGACATCAGAAGAGAGACGTTCTATTATGGGGTGCAGGTTATGGGCGAGGTACTCTGAGAGGTTCACCGAGATCTGGAACCCCAAATAGCAGAATTGGTTCCTTTGTATGAGATCAGGGCAGGGTGTTGGGATCGTGTGTTCCCCACCTATGACCGGGAAGAAGACAGATTTGCATCACATTTTATCAAAAAACTCTCCCTTGGGTACTATTCAAACAGTGTAACAAAAGGAATAAATTGCCCTTTGCAAATGTGGGCCACTTTTGCTATTGGTGGCCGAGCGAATTGTATGACCCAGTCCGACCCTACACATTGCACATTCTCACATTTTCCCATTTTACATTCTACAATCTATCATTCTACATTCTCCCATTTCACATTCTCCCATTTCACATTCCAAAATCGACATTCTCCCATTCCACATTCTCTCATTCCACTTTCTCCCATTCCATATTCTACATTGTCCCATTCCACATTCTATATTCTCTTTCCATATTCTCCCATTCCACATTCTCCCACTCCACTTTCTCCCATTCCACTTTCTCACATTCCATATTCTAAATTCTCTCATTCCACTTTCTCTGATTCTCCTATTCCACATTCTCCCATTCCCCCGTTTCACACTCTAACACTCTACATTCTCCCATTCCAAATTCCACATTTTCCCATTCCACATTTTACAATCACCAATTCTACATTCCCACATTCCACATTCTCCGATTCCACATTCCTCATTTCACATTCTCCCATTTTCCCATTCCACATTCTCACATTCCAAATGCCACAGTCTCCCATTCCACATTCTCTCATTCCAAATTCAACATTCTCACACTCTACATTCTCCCAGTCCACATTCTCCCCTTCCACTTTCTCCCATTACATATTCTACATTCTTCCATACTCTTTTGTTCCATTCCCTTTCCTCCATACTCAAGGGCATCCCTTCCAAGGGATGGGAGACGAAACCTTTTTCACCAGAAAAAAACCTTCTTCACCTTTAAATTTAGAGGTGTGCAGTGGTGCCGCCCTGGGAGCATGTGCTGCCCTGACTCCACCCTCTGGCACCACACCTGAGTCCCTTTTTCTGCATCGATGCACGGATATTTCTTCGTTTTTTTTTCTTTTTTATCATTCAGGTACTCGGTCGCTCCTCCCTTGTGTATGTCGACTTCCATAGGGTTCAGCAGGTGTCCACCCTGCTGCGGGCTCTTCCCAACTTTAGACCCCCTCACGCCCTCTGCCTACGTTGCCTTGGTCCAGACCACGGTTGGCAAGCTTGTACAGCTTGCAATGCCCTGTCTCTGAGGTCGCTGAAGAACAGACTTGCCAGGTGTAGGGAGCTCTTCCAGAGGTCACCGCTAGAGGACCTCACGAACTTTGTGAAACATCGATCCAGGCCCAAGGTAGGGCCTCTATTTTCCATCGCACCCTGCAAAGGAGACTCCTTCCCAAGGACTCGCCTGCGCAGGAGGGACCGCTCAGGTCCTTGTACCAGTATGTGCACCGAGGCTGCTCCAGCTACCGGCCTACAGGCCGAGGGATCCCTGAATCCTCCCGGTGACAGTGTTGAGGGACCGGAAGGATCTTTTACCGGGTCTTCACTCCAGGAGATCTGCCCTTGTACCGGCACTATGTCCGAGGGGCCACAACCTAGTACCGGCAATACGTCCGCAGCGGCGCCCAAATGTGGCTCTACCAGCCCCCGGGCCGTGGGTGTCACACCAACCGGGTCTAGGCCCGAGGAACAGGGTAGGCCTCATGATCCTTTCTCAAAACAAATACATCTCCACTTGCGATTTCGCATTGTACTTTTATGTTATGGTAAGTGCCAAATAAATTTCCTTCACACCAGATTACTTTTTCAAAAGTGTTTTTATTCCAAAATTAACTTCTTTTTTTCACTCTCAACCTCTTATTAACACTCTCTACACGTGTTTCACCCTTGTTTTTACAGGGGATCAACAGGAGAGATTTGACTGCTATTATAAAAAAGAAAAGAAAAAAGAAAACCATTCATACCTTTGTATTTGATTCAACAAAAGAATTATTTAAACAGAAAACGCATTGCTCACATGTTCTAGCACATTTTTCAAGACTTGGTCATGTCAAAAAAATGTCTGTCAAAATGACACTCACCAATAGTGTTATCTTTTGAGCTTGTTGTGCCACATAAAAATCCTCTGACTTTAAGTTTCCCTTGGGTGCTGTACCCTATTTTGGCAAAAAAGAACATATATTTTGAATTGTAGGTTTCAAAGTAGAACCTAGTTGGGTAACATCCTAAGTAAGCAAATAATTTGCTCAAAATAGCTTTGGGGGAATCAAAGTTTCCTCAGCTTACCTTAATAGAATGATCCGCTTGTCACTCTCACGCTTATTTCCTGGTGCGTTTAACAGTATCCCTTTGCGCGTTTAAATACTCTTTTCGCGTGTGACGTCATCACGTCCACGCTCCTGCGTGCGCGATGACGTCATCACATGATTACGTGCGCCGCGGCGGCCATTTTGAATGTCGCTATTGCTTTTAGATTTGACGTTGGCATCGTGTCATTTAAATAAGTTGACATCATTATTTAGTGCCGCTCGAAATAGGTGAGCTTTCTATGATCTACATTCAGGTTTAACAACATTGTATTAATCTTATGGTTATTATTGCAAGCACGAAAAAATATATCTAATTAAACAAAAAGAGAAACTCTTTTTTGTGAGTTAAAGAAAAGTGTTCAATACTTGATGATAACAAAGAGTTTCATGTAGCAACCAAATTCAAGTTTCTCAAAGCCAGTTACAAAATTTATTTTCAGAGTTTAATCCAGTATCACAAGTGTCCATAGTACAAATCCATCTGGATTCTCTTTGTCTTAGGATTCTTTCTTTATTCCCTCCTTGTGGCAGATCTTCAATTTTGTCCAAGCCATAGATTTTTAAATGATCCACATCGAGTCCCTTGTGTTCCATAAGACAGTGTAATGCCATTGGATACTTTAGATCCTGGTTCCTTATGGCTCGTAAATTCAAATATTCTTATTTTCAGGCTTCCTATTGTGCTTCCTATATATTTTTTAGTGCAGATGCACTCTATTGAATAAACCACAAATTTACTGTTGCAATTTATAAAATGTTTCATCTTGTATTCTTTTCCATTCGGTAACAAAATCACTTTCTTTCCGTTATCCATTTGTGGACATAGTTTGCAGTTTCCACATTTGAATGAGCGGATTCTGATGGCGAATGCTTCTAATGTCTGGTTTTGCTGTAGATTTAAGATGGCTGGGACTTAATGTTTCTTAAAGTCGGGGCTTTTCTGTAACATATACCTGGATTTTCATCTATATGACTGAGTAGAGTTTCATCCAATTTTAACATATTCCATTGTTTTTTTGGGGGTTTTCTTAAGATTGAAGCATCAGATCCATAGGCAGTAATACATTTTGTTTTAGATGGTTGCTTTTCTCTTCTTGGTTTATCTTGCAATAGGTACTCTCTTGAAATGTTTTCAGCTTTTTTGATTGATTCCTTTACTTTTTTAACTTTGTATCCTCTTGATGGTCATTTTCTCTGTATTTGATTCAAAGGCCTGTTTTGTACTGCAATTTCTCTTGATCCTTAATATTTCTCCATAAGGAATGTTCGATGTGATGTGTTTCGGATGGTTACTTTGGGCATGTAACAAGCTGTTACCTGCAGTTGGTATAACATATAGATTAGTATGAATTTTGTCCTCTTCCACGTAGATTTCTAGATCTAAGAACTGAATTCTATCTTTGTTGAAATTTGTTGTGAATTTTAGGTTAAACTCATTTTCATTAAGGTACTCCACATATTCATCAAAGTACATACAATCTCCTTCCCAAATCATGAAGATGTCATCAATAAATCGACCCCAAAAGATGATGTTTTTGGAGTCAGTAAAGGCTTTGTGCTTCCACGCATATTTGAGTTCAAAGTAGCCCATAAATAGATTTGCATATGACAGGGAGAATTTTGACCCAATCGCAGTGCCTTTTTTTCTGTCTGTAGATCTTATTATTAAAGCAAAAATGTTATTCTGTAGGGCAAAGTTCAACATTTCCAAGAGCAGGTTATTCTCTTCCGTAAACGAAATAGATCTTGTTTTTAAGAAATATTCAGATGCAATAATTCCTTGATTATGGTCAATGCTTGTATACAGTGATACAACATCCAATGTTGCCAGATTATAATTACTTTGCCAGGGGATTGAGTCCAGCTGTTGAATAATATGTTTTGTATCTCTTATGTAGGACGCCAATTGCATTGTTAGTGGTTGTTGGTGCATGTCAATAAATTGTGAGATTCTTTCTGTGATTGAACCTATTCCGTTGATTATGGGTCTGAAAGTTGGGTATCCTTTGTATTGTTTGTGTATTTTAGGGAGGAAGTAAATGGTAGACATTATTGGATGTTGAACATTCATATAGCTACATTCCTCCTCAGGTAATAGACCAATTTCTCGCCAATTTGCACTCATTTCATTCCAAGTTTTTGTTTATTGCTTCAATGGGCTGTGTTCCAATATTTCATAGTTTTCTTGTACATTTTATTTTTTTTTAAACTTTGTTTTATTAACATTTTTTAAATTACAACAAACGGGCTCAAGGCAAATTCAAAAAGAAATGCAATTAACTGGCCCAACAACCCTCCCCCCTCCCCCCTCCCCTCCCCTCCCCCTCCCCCTCCCCGAACAGACCCCCCCCCTGAAACTTTGACCCAGATGGGTCTCCTTATTTGGGGAGACGCTGCGGTAATTATATTTGTCCGGAGCACGAGAAAAAAGTAGTACGTTGTCTGTTTGTGGCTGTACATCGTCCGCCAGTCCCCGGGCCGTGGGCGCCCAATCCCTCCTTCTTTCATCCTCATGGGTCAATGAACGTCCCATCCCCAGGTCTGCTGTACCCCGAACCAGTTCGCTTGGAATGTGCCCAACTTGTTATTCATCATTGCCGTCAATTTGTCCATTAGAAACATGTTCTTGACCTTTTTCAACCAGACCTCCTTCGTTGGGGTCTCCGGGCTCTTCCATTTTTGTGCCAGGGCCACCCTCCCCGCCCTCAACATGGTTTCCCACATCCCAGCCCCGTACCTCCGCCCAGTATGTCTGGAATTTCGGGCAGTGCCACCACATGTGACCTCTTGTGCCAACCTGATCACACCCCCTTGGACATGCAGGGGACACTCCCGTGAACATTTTCGCCAGCTTTGCAGGATCCCTGTGCCATCCCTGCAGGATCTTAAAATTATTTTCCATGTCCGCTGTGAATAAATTCCCATGGAAAGCTATTGTGAATATCCTTGCCCAGGCGTCCTCAGAGATCTCCTCCCCGCCAAATCGTTCCAGAAGGTGCGGAACCTCCTCCTCTCCCCTAGGTTAACAGTGTTCAATATTCTATACATCCCTGATACTGCCCCCTTCCTAGAGGTCGCTGTGTCCACGAGTTTTTCGAAGGGGGTTAACTGCCTTTTCAAGTTCTGTCCCCAGGATTGGTCGCACAAGATCCCCTTCAGGCGGAGATATTCGAAAATGAAGAGGGTCCCCTGACCCAGGGCTTCTCTCATTTCCTCATAGGGGTGGAATTCCCCCTCCTTGAACATTTGCCCCGCCCATTCCATCCCGAGTCGGACCAGGATTGAGCGTTGCGAAACCCCCTGCTTCCCAGTCTAAGGGGGTGACCCCAGAGCGATGACATCGGTGACGGCCATGACGTTAGATGCGCTGTTTGGGGGCTTTCCCGCCAGGTCGCCCAGAGGACTCCCAGTGTTGGGTGTGATCTTAGTCTGTTCGGGATGAATTTGCTTGGGGCCCACAAGAGGTCTCTGACTTTGAGTGGGTGGGCATCCATGTCCTCCAAGTACGTCCAGTATGTACCCATCCCCTCCTTCATGTGTTCGAGCAGTACACGCAACTGGGCAGCGCGAAAGTAGAGTTGGAAGTCCGGCAGCCCGAACCCTCCCTCCTCCCTCGGAAGGGTCAGGATTGCTCTAGCTGTCCTCGGGGTCCTACCCTGCCATACGAACTCACGCACCGCATTCTGGAGGACCCTGAAAGTTTGGTCGGGAACGCTGGTTGGGAGGGCAGTGAAGAGATATAGTAGGCGCGGGAGTATGTTCATCTTCACAGCCGTCATACGGCCGTACCAGGACAGGATCATTGACCCCCATCTCCTCAGATCCGCAGTGACCCTTGCCATTACGGGGTCATAGTTAGCTGGGGCGAGGCTGGAGAGGTCCCGGGTGAGGAGGACGCCCAGGTATCGGACGGAGGACCTACCCACTTTTATCCCTCCCAGGCTGGACAGGGGGTCCAGAGTCGGGTCACTTGTTCTCATGGGGAGCAGGACTGATTTAGAGGCATTTATCTTGAGCCCCGAGAGGTGACCATATGCTGCCATCAGGGACATGAGGGGGGGGAGCGAGGATCCCGGGTCCACCAAGTAGGCCAGGATGTCATCGGCTAACAGGGAGTGTTTAAATTCTACTTCCCCTCTCTGGATCCCCATGATGTCTGGGTGTGCTCTGACCGCTATGGCTAGGGGTTCCATGGTGAGGACATAGATGAGGGGGGAGAGCGGGCAACCCTGCCGCGTACCCCGCGAGAGGGGGGAAAGGCTCCGACAGCCTGCCATTCACCTGGACCCTGGCCTTTGGGGCCCTATATAGCACCGCCACCCAACCCATGATGTGTGCCCCGAAGCCCATTTTCTGGAGGGTGAGTTCCGTAAATCTCCACTCCACCCTGTCGAATGCCTTTTCTGAGTCGAGGGATAAGACGCACGCGTCAAGATCTGACTCCTGGGCGTAGTGGAACAGGTCTATAGTTTTTCGGATATTGTCAGAGCCCTGTCTCCCCCTGATGAACCCCACCTGGTCTCCGTGGACCAGCTTCGGAAGGACCCCCTCCATACGCCCCCCGATCACCTTAGCCAGGATCTTTACATCGGTGTTCAGCAAGGAAATTGGGCGGTAGGAGGAGCACTCCGAGGGGTCCCTGCCGTCCTTGGGGAGCACCACTATTATCGCCTCCATCATGGAGTCCGGGAGGGGTCCCCCTTCCAGCACTGCATTGAATACCCTAACCAAGTAGGGGGACAGGGTTGAGCAAAACCTTTTGTAAAAATGGTCTGAGTAGCCATCCTCACCGGGGGAAGTACCCCCTTTCATCCCTCTGATCGCGTGCTCCACCTCCTCCTCCGTTACCGGGCCCTCCAACCCCTCCGCCGTCTCTCTTGATAGGGCCGGAATCTGTATCGAGCTCAAGAACCCCTCAATCTCCGCCTCCCTCCCGTTGAATTCAGACGAGTATAGTTTCTCGTAGTATTGGCGGAAGGCCTCCCCAATGTGGGTTGTGTCGTAGCCTATCCCCCCCGCCCCCTCGCTCCTGACCGCTTTCACTAATCTGCCCCTCTGTACCTCCCTCAGCTTCCAGGCCAAAATCCTGTCCGCCTTGTCCCCTTTTTCATAATACTTTTGTTTGACCAATTGGAGGTTTCTCTCTGTCTGGTGGAGGAGGAGGTCCCTCAGCTGGAGTCTACAGTCCTCCAGGGCGGTCACCTGGCCCCGGTCCAAGGGTACCGTGGAGAGCCCCCCTGGTTGAAGTTGGGCTATTTTCTCCCTCAGTAGTCTTTCCTGGGCCTCCCTTTCCCTCTTTTTCTGGGCGCCCATTTTGATCAGGACTCCTCGTAGAGTGGCCTTAAAGGCATCCCATAGGGTGTGTACCCCTACCTCCCCGTTATCGTTAAGGTCAAAGAAGTCCGTGATGGCCTCAAGAACTTCCTGGGCTAGTACTTCGTCCTTTAACAGGGAGTCGTTGCACTTCCACCTCCCCCTGCATTCGCTTAAACCTCCCCTTGCTATCGTGATTCGGACCAGATTGTGGTCGGACCAGGGAATGGGGTCAACCCTATGACCTGAGGTGAATGGGTGCAGGATCTCGTCCACCAAGATATAATCTATCCTGGAGAACGATGCGTGGGTGGCTGAGTAGTATGTGAAGGGGGGGTGTTCGTTATGGGGATCGGGATCGTGTCCATCAGTCCCAAGTCTTGATTAACCCCTTGGAAGTTACACGCCATGGTCTCGTCTGATGCCCTGTAGAGCAGCGGGCCTGTGCGTTTTTTGTCCCGGGTAGGGTCCAGGACCATGTTGAAGTCCCCCCCCTACCACCACCGAACCATGGGCAAATTGTTTGAGTTTGTCCCCTACCTTTTCCCAAAATAGGATCTGGCCTTCGTTTGGGGCATAGATTACGACTAGTGTGAGTGGGGCCCCCTGAAGGGACCCCTGTAACATCAGGTAGCGGCCCTCTGGGTCTTTCAACGTGGCCTCATTCTCGAAGCCTGTATTCCTCGATACTAAGATGGCAACCCCTCTCTTTTTGCCTTTATGGGAGGCACTGAAGACCTCCCTTATTCCTCCTCCCCGCATTTTGGGCTCGTTACCCCGCGGCCAATGAGTCTCTTGCACGAAGAGAAAGTCGAGGTTCGCCCTTCAAAATTCCCTGCAGACCAGGGACCTCTTCGTGTGGGTGTTTAAGCCCTGTACCTTTAGGGAGCACACACCCAGGGGGGGGGGCAGATTGTCAGCCATAATCTAAGACTTCCTCTCTCTCGGTCAACGTACTCGACATACTCTTCCTGACGTGCTCCCTTGGTTTGATTTTTCGTCCCCAACTCTTCCCTTCCCTTCCCTCCGGGTGGGCCAAGAAAGAAACCCCAACTGCCCCCCTCCCCTGAACCGTAACTGAACAACCCCAACTTCGTGTCCCACCTCCCCCTTCCCCGGCTTCCGGCCAAATAGTTCTGCCATCCCTGGCTACTGGCCGAACCACCAGCTTACCTGCTTCAGCCGGGCATTCGGTGGAAAGCGTGTTTCTGTGAGCCCCCCTCCCTCCTAGCGTTGCTGTCCCCCTCATGGCTCCCCCATACTTGCTGTCCATAGGGACGCTGTTAATGGTGAATCCGCTGGCTTTTCTTAATAACCCACATGACTCGGTGGGTTTCCCCAGGTCTCAACCCTCGGGATCGTTCCGCTCCCCCTCCTTGACAGGCGATGGGGTATTCATTTTCCTATATTTTCTTGCTTCAGTTTTACGTCTCCTGTCCTTCGACGAGCCCGGGCTCCCCGGGGTCTCCCTCCCCGGCCCCGACTGGGCCCTCCTGGGATCCGAATCCCCAACGTAGTCCTGGATGGCCATTCGTATGTCATCCTCCGTGGTCAGGGTTGACCGCTGGCCCATGTACTCAAAGGTCAGAGAGAAGGGGTAGCCCCAGCGGTAGCGGACCCCCTTTTCTTTCAGCAGGAGTGTTGGTGGGCGACACATCCTGCGTTTGGCCAGGGTGTAGGTGGAGAGATCTTGGTAGATTGAGATCCGAGCGTTGTTGTAAGTGATCTCCCGAGCCTTCCTGGCTTCCTCCAACACCTTTGTTTTTTCGGAGTAGTAGTGGAACCGGACCAGGACAGAGCGGGGGCCCCCTGCCCTCCCCCCACCCCTGTGCACTCTATCGAACGTGGGTTCCGTGGTCATCTCTTCGGCGAAGAGGAGGGTGATGATATCTCTCACCGCACAAGTAATGTCTCTCTCCGTTTCCCCGTCCTGTTCTGGTATCCTGAAAATTCTAAGATTGTTCCTCCTCTCCCTATTTTCGAAGTCGTCCATCTGCCTGGACCTTTCCTCCTCTCTTTTCTCCAGGGCCGCTATCCTCAATCCTAGGTCCATCTCTAGGGACGTCGATGATGTCTGGTTGGCCTCCACCTGCAACAGTCTGCCTTCGACCTTGTCCACTCTTTGATCTATTTTTTCGAATTTCTGGGCAATGTCAGATCGCATGTCCCAGATCTCCTGTAATATGGAGGCAAAGCCTCTTTCCATGGCGGTCGTGGGGGGACCTGGGGTCTCCGACTGTGCAGGACCCTTGGGGGGGTTTAGGCTTCTATTGCTGGACGCCATCTCCTGAAAGCGAAATTCCTGTAGGGTTTGCCGCCAGTCCATCGAGCTTTCGAGCTTCCCCCCCCCCCCGGGTCCGCCAGCGGCCCCGCCCTGGGGCTCTCAGATCGGGGGCGCGACGGCGGGTGGGGAGGGGGACCCCCGGGCGAGGCACGCCCCTCCCTTACCGTCGCGTGCTGCTGCAATGGCCTCACACCCGGGTCGAAGGGGCCGGAGTCCGCTTAGGCCGCCGTTGGTCTTTATGGGCCAGGATACATGGGCTGCCCCCCTCAAGCCGCCACACCCCCGCTCCCAAGTGTGGGGGGGAAACGCTGTCGTCCCTGGCGGGCACACGCCCCACCAAGGTCTGGCGGGGGCCTCGCTCCCGGGGACCGTGTGTTGCTGCCAAGGCTCCCCTCGCAGGGGCGGCGGGGCTCCGAGTTCGACCCGGGCAGAGCACCACACTGGCCCGACCCCGAAGGATCTTCCCGCTCCGGGCCTTGCGTCTTCACGGCGCGTGGCCGCCCAGTGGATCCTCGTCTGGGTTCTTCACGTTGTGGCGTGGGGTCGGCTGTCCTGCTGGGGGGGGAGCCCCCCTTGTGTTCTGAGGTGGTCACCAGCGCGGGTCTCCCCAGCGCTGGTGTCTGTCCATCGACGGGGGTGAAGGAGGCCGGGGGGGGAGGGGCGCGGGTCCGCTGTGCTGATCGCTCCGACCCCCATGATCCGTCCCGGACCCTGTGCTCGATCAGGTAGAGGGGTCCGTCGAGGAGTTGAGGGGTCCGTCGAGGAGGGCGGGCGAGGAGGGCACCCCCTCCGCGTGTACGCGGCTTCCCTGGAGCTCCTCCACGCTTATTCAGCACCGCGGTCGCCGAGACTTGGAGCGGCCTCGTCCCCGCCCGATACTGCGGGTCTCGTTCTCGCTGGTCCCAGGGGCCCCTGAGCATCGCTCCTTCGTTCGATGGGTGCCCAGGGGGTTCCTCGCGCCCGTCCGTCCTACTTCGTCCGCCTGGGGGACTTCGGGGGGGCTCAATCCCCTGTTACAGCCCAGCTACGGCGAGAGCGGCACAATCAGGCAGCCATTGCCTGCGCGCCCCCTGGTGGCCTCCGTTTTCTTGTACATTTAATTGTTTAAATACTTCCCTTATATAGTCGTCTATCCATTAGAACCAATTTTCCTCCTTTATCAGCCATTTTTGTAATAACTTCCTCATTTTTAGAGAGCTCTCTAATTGCGTTCCATTCTTTTTTTGTTAAATTGAAATTGGTTCTTTTGTGCTGATTCTCTAAGTAGTTCTTCCTTAAATCTATTTTCACAGCTTTTTGAAACAGGTCAATCACATTTTCTGAGTTGAAATTTGGTGTACATTTTGACGTTGGTTTTAATCGTGTTTCTTCTGATAAAAAGGTGTCTATTTCTTGTTCCTCTATGTATTTTTGTGGTGTATAGTCTTCATCTCCGGCTAGATTTAGTAAATCTACCGTCTGCTCCGAGTTCTTCCGAGAGTACTGATGGAGTAGTTGTCATTTCTAATTGTGTTCTTTGTTTTGGATTCTCCTCAAAATATTTCTTCAGTTTCAACTTCCTACACAATCTATACAGTTCTAATTGCATCTGAAAATAGTCCATTTTGTTGGATGGGCTAAAGGAAAGGCCCTTGTTCAATGCTGAGTTTAAATCAACATCTATCTTGTAGTTTGAAAGGTTAAGAACTAAGTCTATCTTTGATTCCCTCTCAGCTTCGATCTTGTTTGCATTCCTTGTTGATTTCTTTGTACATTTTTGTCCTCCTCTTTGTAGGCCTCATGATTCACTCTCCACAAGATTCTTGGAGGAGGCTGGGCCCTGCGAGCAGAGCAACACGACACAGGCACGTGGCAGGCAGCTCGACAAAATGGCCACCGCTCCAGACATCGTCACCTGTCTGACGCCATTCCAGGAGTTCAGCGAGGAACGAGTGTCAAGGTGGGACTGGCCTCAACCAGGTACGTGTCTTACAGCCTATCCTTCGTTTGCGCAGGGCAGGTTCCCGCTCCGTCTGTATGGGCAGGGTATGCAGCAGCTCCAGCAGCCTCCCGCTACCCTGTCAGTATCCCCTACCACGCCTCCGGACTGTGAAGACAGGCTCCTTGAGAGCTTCCTCGGGCTCATGAAGTCCCCTTGGATGGGGGTTATCCTCAGGGATGTGCTCCCTCCAATGCTTCCAGCACCACAGGCTGCTCTGCCCCCGGCCCAGGAGCAGCCTCTGCGCCCCCCCCCCCAGCCGATTCCTCAGGTGGTTCCATACCGGCTCCTTCACAGCCTCTGGCTCCGGTCCCTGTAACCCAGCCTCCGGCGCCCTCTACTCCCCCACCTAGGCAGGATCCTCCTGACCCACATGACACAGATGAGGAGTACTCTGACATGCTCTCGTCAGCCAAGGCCTTCAACGAAGTCTTGCGGGGCTGGCGGAGTATTTGGGCCTACCTCAACCCGAGGTCCAGCAACCGGCAGAGGGGGTGCTTGCTGAGGTCCTCACGAGATGCCCCTCTGCCAAAATGGGAATTCCACTGGAGACCAATGCAGTCTCCCTGGACAAAAAGGGTTGGCTCAGACCCCACTCTGTCCAGCCATTCAATCGACACCTGGACACAAAGTACAGGCAGATGGAGGGGGGGGGGGGATATACTCTTGCTGTCAGACCATCCTCAGCCGAACTCCTCAGTGATCTCTGCTGCATAACTATACTCCAAGCCTTAGTCGTTTTCCGCCTCCTCGGCGACGCTGCTAGGCAAGGAGGAGAAGATATTGGAAGTGAACGGGAAGAAGCTGTATTCCAACATGTCCTTGCTTCTTCGTCAGGCCAACGCTGATGCCTTGCTGGCTGCTGATAACCACAGGTTTTGGCGGGTAATTGCTGACTTCCTCACGGAACTTCCTGTGCAGAGCCAATCATGTTTTAAGGCGGGACTGGCGGAGGCCAAGTTGGTGGCGCAGGACCTCATGGAATCCACTGTGGCCCATATTGACACCTCTGGCTGTGCCATCTGTATCGCCACAGACATGAGAAGGACAGCCTGGCTCAGTGCAACGAAATACAACCTGGACGTCCAGGAGCACATATTAGACCTGCCGTTAGAGGAGCTGGACAAAAAGAAAAACAGCTCACAAATAAGTCTTTACCCATCTTGACAAAGACCACACCCAAATTGTACACCCAGTCACAGCAGCGCTCCGACAAGGGGGTATACATACGGAGGGTTCCGTGGCTTCCAGGCACAGAGATCCAGGCAGCCGGACCGCTCGCCGACTCCAAATCGGCGCAAGCAACAAAAAGGGATGGTGGGGGGCTTTTTTCAGCCCCCCCTCCTCCGCAACAGCCTGTGAGGGAAAGAAGGCATGACATGCCCCTCCAGCTCCATGTGTCTCCAGTGGGGGGGGGGGGCAGGCTTGCTCTCCATGCACATTTCTGGTGCCAGCATTTCCCGGACCCCTGGCTCTTCTCTGTAGTATCTATGGGGTACCGCCTAGCCATCCCAGCCTCTCCACCTTCCTCCCCTCCACTGCCTCAAGTTGGGACAGCAATTCTTCTGGTGGCCATCTGGTCGCTCGTAAAGAACCAAGCCATGGAGGATGTCCCAGCCTCTCAGCGAGGCTTGGGCTTTTACTCTAGCATTTTCGCCATTCAGAAAAAGAACCAGGCGGGCCTGAGAGTTGTGCTGGACCTTTCCACCCTCAACCGCTCCAAAAATTCAAGATGATTACACCAGCTTTTATAGCGGAGACATTGTGAAGGGGAGACTGGATGTGCTCCCTGGATCTGAAGGACGCGCACCTACATGTCCCTATTTGGCAGCCCCATCGTTCTTTCCTATGGTTCAGGATCATGGACTACCATTTCCAATACCAAGGTCCTTCCATTTGGTCTCAACTCGGCCCCCAGGGTCTTTATCAGACTCTGAATACTGTGGCTGCCCTCTTCAGAGTGCAGGGCCTCCACATCTACCCATACCTTGACGACTGGCTCATCAGGGCTACATCTCCGGAAGCGGTTCACCACTCTCCCCATGCCCTTATGAACACACTGCACAATCTGAGCTTTTCGCCCAATCTCAAGAAGTCACAGCTGCAGCCCACGCAGACTGACATTCTTGAGTCTCATCTGGGACACGTGCTCAGAGAAGGTGTTTCCGTCGGAGAACAAGATCTCGGCCATCAAGAGGGCGACCACCCACTTCCTCAGCAGAGAGGTGACCTCGCCATCGTGGTCCCAGCATCTCCTGGGTCTCTTGGTGGCGGTCCTACTAGCCGTCCCACACACGAGGATGAGGAGGATTCAGCTGCACTTTGCGGCCTCATGGAACCAGGAGCGGGGCAACATTCCTCCCTCTCTCCACCAGGACCTCACATGGTGGTCCAGGGACTGCAATCTACACATGGGCAAACCCTTCCGGCCTCCCCCCTGCAGGTCACCTTCACCACAGACTCCTTGCTCAAGGGCTGGGGAGCCACGCTGGACGATCTCTTGGTCCAAGGCACCTGGAGTCGACAGGAGCAGGAGTACCACATCAATTTGTTGGAGCTGAACGCAATCTGGCTAGCGCTCAGAACATTCCTTCCACCTCTTGGGGTTAAGGTTGTCCTCATCCAGACAGACAACTCTACCAGCATGTACTATGTCAACAAGCCGGGAGGCACCTGATCCCCTCCACTGTGCAAACTGGCAATCAGCATGTGGGAGTGGGCCCTGGAAAACGACATCTACCTCATGGCAGTCCACCTTCCGGGGGAAGCCAACCTGGAGGCGGACAGGCTCAGCAGGTTTGGAGTGGACAATTAAGAGTGGCAGCTAAACAACCTCGTTATTCAGGAGATCTTCAACAAATGGGGTCTACCCAGGTGGATCTCTTTGCCACCTGGCACAACAAGAAGTGCCCTCAGTTCGCCTCTAGGCCTCCTGGCAGGGCCCTTGCTCCCTGGGTGATGCATTTCAGATTCAGTGGAACGGCATGACAGCGTACGCCTTCCCGCCTACTGCACTGATTCACAGAGTGATTTGCAAGATCAAGGAGTCTCGCCAGCTCAACATCATTCTAATAGCTCCATGGTGGCTGGCCAGCCCATGGTTCTCCGAGCTGCTCAGCCTCTGGGAGATGCCACCCATTCACCTTCCAACGGGCCCAGCACATCTTCTGGTGCAGCAGGGGGCAGGGTCATCCACTCAGCACCACATAAACTAGCCTTCACAGCATGGTTCCTGAGCATTTAACGCTTAGGCACCTCAGCCTCTCCCAGGCTAATCTGGAAATCATACAGGGCGCAAGGAGCAAGGCTACCAGGGCCCAGTATAAAAGTAAATGGACCAGTTTCTGCCACTGGGCAGACTTCAAGGAAATTGACCCCCTGGCATGTACTTTGGACGACGTGCTCTCCTTCTTGGCGCACCTCGCCCACTCTGGCATGCAGGTGGATACCTGCCGCACTTACCTTGCAAGCAATCAAAAAAGGATATGTTACATAAGGGTGAAAGAAACATTGGCTGTATTATTCAAAGCGCAGAATATTCACCCAATCATTATTTTAAGAAAACAGATCAAATCATTGGTATAAAATGCCGGAAGGAGATACACAGAAAGCCAAACGGGTGGTGTAGATTAAAGTTTATCTGTGAGAATAATGTAGCACATAATATGAAAAATATAGAAAGTCAAAGTAAGGAAATGAGTATAACAGAACCATAAATGAAGTAAATAATGAGCAAACAGTTTTATAAGAACAGAAAATAACCCAAGCAGGTGAATCCTTAAAAATAATAGTTGTTCATGCCAAATTCAATGTCCAATAGAGCATTCCTTTGTCATGCAGCCATGTATAAGCATGTCTCTAACTCATGAATAATTTAATGCTACAAAAAGGTTGTTGTCGTGGCCACACGACAGGATTCAATTGAGTTATGGCAGGAGTGTTTTTTCTCTTTTTTTCATAAAACAAAAACTCATATCGCAAGTTCAATGATAACATACATCAAAAGTAAATAAAAGTCCTTGGGACAGTTTCAATCCTGCCTGGAGAAATCCTTAGGCAAAAATGATTTGATCCTCACACTTAAATCAGAGGTATTGTGTGACAAGAGTCCTTGGAACAAAGTGCTGATCCTGCCAGGGAAAATCCTAGGGCAAGAATGGTTTCCACCTCACACTCCATTCAGAGGTATCCTATTCCGACGTGGCAGGGGGCAAGAAAGTCAATTGGTGACATCATTTGTTCAAGGTACTACTTACCTTGCAGCCATCGGGGCTTACAGGAATTCTGGGGAGGGGCTCTTCTCCTCCAATCCGATTGTCAAGAAACATTTGGCGGGGCTTGCAAGGCTCTACCCGCCCATCAGGAGGCCACACCCCTGTGTGGGACCTGAACATAGTCTTGGGCGCACTGGCGCACAAACCGTTTGAGCCAATGGTGTCCGCAGACATCAGGCTAGTCACCATTAAGCAAGCCTTACTAGTCAGCGAAATCCAGGCACTAGTTGCATCAGAACCATATGCTACCTTTCATAGTGACAAAGTCCTGCGGACACACCCAGCATTTCTGCGTAAGGTGCGGTCTGCTTTCTATTTGAACAAGGGAAATAGTCCTTCCTACGTTTTTTGCCGATCTTAAGGACGAGGCACAGAGGGTCCTGCACTGCCTGGATGTCAGGCATGCCCTGAAATTCTACCTTGACAGGACCAAGGGTGCCCACAAATCAGATGCCCTGTTTGTCACTTTCAGAGGTGCAAGACCAGGCTATCTGGCCTCCATATCCCGCTGGATGGAAGAAGGCCAGCACAAGCTGCTTCCGGGGAACATGCATGCCCACGCAGTCGGGACCAAGGCAGCGGCCATCGCATTCCAGCGCCATGTCTCTTGGCAAGTCCAAAGCAGGGCAGCCACTTGGGCCACTCCCTCGGCTTTCTGCAAGCATTACAGTTTAGATTCTGCTGTCACGATTCATGCCCCTGGTCATCATGGCCAAACCAGCTTTTCGGTTGGGGCCAGGTTACAGGCTTCCATTGTGGCCTCAAGGACCACAAAACACCATCCAGGACTCTCTTGTAGCCAGTCCTGGCGCCTTTGGCACCAGGCTCACACTGTTATGTGAAGAACAACATTTGGATTTGGACTTCAGTTAACATGGAGGCACTTACATAGCTCAGTTCCAAAGAACTGAGCTGTGCGGTCTAGTGTTTTGGGTGTGGCTGGGCCTGGGACTACTTTACCTGGAACTACTTTACTTGGGCTATATAAGCCACACCCAAACAGCAGCACATGCTTCGCGTTATTCTACAGTTAGCAGCGTAACACTCACCGTGTCCAGTTCTGATCTCCAGTGTTTCTTGCATCCTGCCACATGCTGAATTCTGTACCTGGAAGAACAACACCATTATTCAGCGCTTACCTGTAAGTAGCAGCTTGGCTTTGGTCTTGAATCTTCCATCTTCAAACTACCACCAGCTGCTCACCTGAATACATGCAATCCGGGGATTCTTCATCACGACGCCACATCCATCTTTGGAACGCTTCAGCAACCTGAAAAAGACAAAAAGAGAAATTATTAGTGAGCGCTCGCTCACTGCCACGCAAGGACAACGAAAACTACTTACCAGGTGTAGTCTCTCCTTGATCTCGGAACATCACAGTGGCCCGGAACATCATAACGACCTGCAAAGGAAGCGGCTCAGGCACAGCTCAGCAAAAAGAAAAGGCAAGAAAGTGCCACGCACCGCACATTCACTTACCTTGCTGGGATTCTCATCCTATACAGCACGGCAATGCCAAAACTCTCCAACTCATCTGAGAGAAAGAAACTAGAGACATTAATAACAACAAAAAGGCAAAAGGGGAAAAGGGCAAGATAAAAGACTGTAAAACAGTAGTACCTACCTCATCAAGCAAATCGGAGTCACAGCAGGCCTGGACCCGAACACGGGGCAACACACCAGTGAAGGAACTAGGTCGCAGAACGCCCACACCTCCAACGCGCCCCTGCACAGAGACGCAGGATGGAGAGCACACCATACCCAATATTAAGGTGAGGAGAGAGATTAGCCTTAAGGGAGGAATTTGAGGCTGAGGGAGGTGAGAATCAATCCAAGAGAGACATTTAAACCTTATATCCAGTTCTCCTGTATTACATGTGCTATACACATCCAACACACTATCAAGGGAGAGGGTTCGAGAGTGCTAATCTTCCAGCCAGGGCTGAGTGGCGTCCCCGTGGATATCAGGTGAGCATAACGGCTGCTCTAGATCGGACGCGGCTTCGGACAGGTGGTTCTGAGGAACCTATTTGCTTAAGGAGGGTCTCCTCTCGACCCTGGGGCTACATTCAGTTGTAATCGCCCACGCAATATGGAGGAAAGGGGATGGGACGTAAGAGTAGTTCTAAGTTACTCACCGTAGTGACTCATGTACTCTTAGTCCTTAGTCCCCTTTCCTCAATACTTCCCACCATCCTCCCCCTAATAATGCTGGTGTCATTAGGCAATGTTCAATCTATTGTCGACGTGTCAATGGGGACTGAGGTGTGGCACTGGAGGGAGGAGTCAGGGCAGCACCTGCTCCCAGGGCCGCACCCCTGTGCGCCTCTAAATTTAAAGGGGAAGAAGGTTTATTTCTGGTGAAAAAGGAAGGGACACCCATGCAGTATGGAGGAAAGGGGATTATGGACTAAGAGTATGTTAGTCACTACAGTGAGTAACTTATAATTTCCACATTCTCAATTCTCTCATTCCTCATTCTCCCATTCCACATTCTCCCATTGTACATTATCTCATTCCACATTCTACATTCTCTCATTCCAGTTGCTCCCATTCCACATTCTCTCATTCTGCATTCTGCCATTCCACACTCTACATTCTGCCATTCCACATTCTCCCATTACACATTCTACATTTCCTCATTCCAAATTCCACCTTCTCCCATTCCACATTCTACATTCTCCCATTCCACATTCTAAATTCTCTCATACCACATTCTTCTGATTATCCCATTCCACATTCTCTTATTTATTCCACATTCTCTCATTTATTCCACATTCTCTCATTCCACTTACTCCCATTCCACATTCTCCACTTCTCCCATTCTGCATTCTACATTCTCCCATTCCACATTCTATATTCTCTCATTCCACATTCTTCAATTTCAAATTCTGTCATCCTACATTATCTCATTCCACATTCCCCCATTCCACATTCTCGCAATCCATATTCTACATTCTCTCATTCCACTTTCTCCCATTCTCTTATTCTCTTATTCTACATTCTACATTCCCCCTTTCCACTTTACACATTCTTAGGCTCGGACTGGCCTATATGGCAATAGGCCCATGGCTGATCCAAAAATGCAAAATTCAGGTGTGGACATGTTTTTTGGTCAAAGTGGCACACTTTTTTGGGCAATGTGGGCCAGTTTGATGAGTTATTTCACTCTGCTGCTAATCATTTTGACCAGTGTTGCTGAATGAATATTCTTTAAGATGCATCATTTGCATCACATTTTATCAAACAAATCCCCCTTGGGTACTATTCAAATAGTGTAATAAAAGAAATACTTAGCTATTTGCAACTGCAGGCCACTTTTTGATTTGTGCCTGAGACAATTTTATGGCCCAGTCGACCCTACACATTCCACAATCCATATTCTCCCATTCCAAATTCGAGGTTCTCCCGTTCCACATTCTATGTCTCCCATTACACATTCTTCCATTCTATATTCTCCCATTTCACATTCTTGTATTCCACATGTTCTCATTCCACATCCTACATGGTCCCATTCCACATTTTCCCTTTCCACTTTCTCCCATTGCACATTCCACAATCTCCATTCTCCCATTCCACTTTCTATATTCTCCCATTCCACTTTCTACATTTTCCCATTCCACTTTCTACATTCTCCCATTCCCCATTCCACATTCTACATTCTACCATTCGACATTGTCCTTTTAAACTTTCTCCCTTTCCACATACTCCCTTTCCACATACTCCCTTTCCACATACTCCCTTTCCACTTTCTCCCTTTCCACTTTCTCCCTTTCCACTTTCTCCCTTTCCACTTTCTCCCATTCCACTTTCTCCCATTCCACATTCTTCCATTCCACATTGTCTCATTCCACATTCTATATGATCTCATTCCACCTTCTACATTTTCCCATTCCATATTTTCCCATTCCATATTTTCCCATTCCACATTATCCCATTCCACATTCAACTTTCTCCCATTCCACATTCTCTCATTCTATATGCTACTGTTCCACATTTGACATTCTCCATTCTGCATTCTCTCATTCCTCATTCTACATTCTCTCATTCCACATTCTACATTCCTCGTTCTACATTCTCCCTTTCCACATTCTCCATTCCATATTATCTTATTCCACATTCTATATTCTCTCAGTCCACATACTACATTCTCTCATTCCACTTTCTACCATTGCACATCCTCTCATTCCACATTCTATATTCTCTTATTCCACATTTTACATTCCCCCATTCCACATTCTTAGGTTCGGACGGCCTTGTAGGGCAATAGGCCCATGGCTGATCCAATAATGCAAGATTCTGGTGTGGACACTTTTTTGGGGTCAAAGTGGGACTCTTGTTTGGCTGACGTGGGCCACTGTGATAAGTTACTTCCCTCTGCAGCTCATCATTTTGACCAGTGTTGCTGAATGAACGTTCTTTAAGATGCATAATTTGCATCACATTTTATCAAAAAAACTCCCCCTTGGCTACTATTCAAACAGTGTAACAAAAGGAATAAATAGCCATTTGCAACTGTGGGCCACTTATTTATTGGTGGCCGAGACAATTGTATTGTCCAGTCTGACCCTCCACATTCTCACATTTTTCATTCTACATTCTCCCATTCCACATTGCAAATTCAACATTCTCCCATTCCACATTCCTCCATTATGCATTATCTCCTTCCACATTCTCTCCTTCCACATTCTCCCATTCCACATTTACATTCACTCATTCCACTTTCTCCCATTCCACATTCTATAATCTCTTATTCCACATTCCCCATTACACAGTCTTAGGCTCACACTGGCCTATAGTTGGCCTATAGGGCAATATGCCCATGCCCTATTAAAAAAATGCAAAATTCTGGTGTGGACACGTTTTTATGGTCAAAGTGAGGCACTTTTTTTAGCCAATGTGGGCCAGTTTGATGTGTTACTTCACTTTGCTGCTAATCATTTTGACAAGTGTTGCTGAATGAATATTCTATAAGATGCATAATTTGCATCACATTTATCAAAAAACAAACTACCCCCTTGGGTACTATTCGAACAGTGTACCAAAAGGAATAGCCATTTGCAACTGTGGGCCACTTTTTTATTGGTGGCCGAGACCATTGCATGGCCCAGTCCGACCCTACACATTCCACAATCTCGCATTTTACATTCTATCATTCTACATTCTCTCATTCCACATTCCACTTTCTCCATTTCTACATTCCACATTCTCTCATTCCACATTCTTCTGATTATCCCATTCCACATTCTCCACTTCTCCTATTCCACATACTATATTCTCTCATTCCACATTCTGTCATTTTAAATTAATTCCACATTCTTCTGATTATCCCATTCCACATTCTCCACTTCTGCCATTCCACATTCGCTCATTCCACATTCTGTCACTCCACATGCTCTCATTCCACATTCTTCTGATTTTCTCTTTCCACATTCCACTTTCTCTCATTCCACTTTCTCCCATTCCACATTCTCATTCCCCATTCTCCCATTCCAAATTCTATATTCTCTCATTCCCCATTCTCCCATTCCACATTCTATAGTCTCTCACTCCACATTCTCTCACTCCACATTCTCTCACTCCACATTCTCTCACTCCACATTCTCACTCCACATTCTCTCACTCCACATTTTCCCATTCCACATTCTAAATTCTCTCATTCCACATTCTTCTGATTTTCTCTTTCCACATTCTACTTTCTCTCATTCCACTTTCTCTCATTCCGCATTCTCTCATTCTACATTCTACATTCTATATTCTTTTATTCCACATTCTACATGCCCCTTTCCACTTTCCACATTCTTATGATCGGACGGGCCTATAGGGCAATAGGCCGATTGCCTTTTCAAAAATGCACAATTCTGGTGTGGACATTTATTTTGGTCAAAGTGGGACACTTTTTTAGCCAATATGTGCCACTGTGATGAGTTAATTCACTCTGCTGCTGATCATTTTTGTTGAATGAATGTTCTTTAAAATGCATGATTTGCATCACATTTAATCAAAAATCTCCCCCTTGAGTACGATTCAAACAGTGTAACAAAACCAATAAATAGCCATTTGCAACTCTGGGCCACTTTTATATTGGTGGCCGAGACAATAGTACTGCCCAGTACGACCCTACGCATGCCACATTCTTGCATTCTTACATTTTGCATTCTACGTTCTATCATTTCACATTCTCCCATTCCACATTCTACATTCTCCCATTCCACATTCTGCATTTCCAAATTCCACATTCTCCCATTCCACATTCTCCCATTCCTCCCATTCCAAATTCAACATTTTCCCATTCCACATTCTATAGTCTCTCATTCCACATTCTAAATTCTCCCATTCCACATAATCCCATTCCACATTCTCTCATTTCACATTCTACACTCTCCCATTCCACTTTCTCACATTCCACATTCACTCATTCCACATTCTATATTCTCTTATTCCACATTCCCCTTTCAACTTTACACATTCTTAGGCTCGGACTGACATATAAGGCAATAGGCCCAAGGGCAATCCTAAAATGCAAAATATTGCTGTGGACACCTTTTTTTGGGTGAAAGTGGGACACTTCTTTTGGCCAATGTGGGACAGTGTAATGAATTACTTCTCTATACGGTTCATCATTTTGACCATTGTTGCTGAATGAATATTCTATACAATGCATAATTCATATCACATTTTATCAACATATTTTGCCTTGGGGACTAGTCAGTGTAACAAAAGGAATATATGCCACTGTGGGACACTTTTTTTATTGGTTGCCGAGATAATTGTGTGTCTCAGTCCAACCTTACACATTCCACATTCTCCCATTCAGCATTCTCCCATTCTACATTCTCCTATTCCACATTATAACATTCCAAATTCGACTTTCTCTTATTCCACATTCTTCATTCTCCTATTCCACTTTCTCTCATTCCACTTTCTCTCATTCTACATTCTCCCATTCCACATTCGCTCATTCTCCCATTTCACATTCTACATTCTCCCATTCTAAATGTTCTCAATCCACATTCTTCTGATTATCCCTTTCCACATTCTCCATACTCCCATTCTACATTCTCCCATTCCACATTCTCTCATTCCACATTCTACATTCTCTCATTCCAAATTCTCCCATTCCATATTCCCCCATTCCACATTACACATTCTTATGCCGGGACTGGCCTATTGGGCAATAGGTCCATGGCCGAACCAAAAATGCAAAGTTCTGGTGTAGACACTTTTTTTGGGGTCAAAGTGGGACTCTTGTTTGGCCAGTGTGGGCCACTGTGATGAGTTACTTTATTATGCTGCTCATCATTTTGACCAGTGTTGCTGAATGAATATTCTTTTAAAATGCATACTTTGCATCACATTTTATCAATAAACTCCCCCTTGGGTACTATTCAAACAGTGCAAAGGACGGAATAGCCATTTGCAACTGTGAGCCACTTTTTTTATTGGTGGCTGAGACAATTGTAAGGCCCAGTCCGACCCTCCACATTCTCGCAATCTCACATTTTACATTCTACATTCTCCAATTCCACTTTCTATCATTCCACATACTACATTCTCACATTCTAAATTCTCTCATTTCACATTCTTCTGATTATCCCATTCTACATTCTCCACTTCTCCCATTCCACATTCTCTCATTCCCCATTCTATATCCACTTGCTCCCATTCCACATTCTCCCATTCCACATTCTTCCATTTCACATGATCTCATTCTACATTCCACCACCTCCCATTCTCATTCCACATTCTCCCATTCCACATTCTATATTCTCTCATTCCACATACTACATTCTTCCCTTCCACAACCTACATTCCCCATTCACTTATTCCACACTCTCCCTTTCCACATTCTCCCTTTCTACATTCTCCCATTCCACATACCCCAGTTCCCCCATTCCGCATTCTCTCATTCCACATTACACATTCGCTTATTCCAAATTCTACATTCAGCCTTTCCACATTCTACATTCTCCCATTCCACATTCTTATTCTAAATTCTACATTCTCTCATTCCACTTTCTCCCATTCCACATTCTCCCATTCAACTCTCCCATTCCAAATTCAACATGTTCCCATTCCACATTCTATATTCTTTCCCCATTCTTCATTCTTCCATTTCACATTCTCTCATTCCACATTCTCTCATTCCACATTCTATATTTGCTCATTCCACTTTCTACATTCTTCCCTTTCAAATCCTACATTCTTCCATTCCACATTCGCTCATTCTGCATTCCACATTATGCCTTTCCACCTTCTCTCATTCCACATTCAACATTGTCCCATTTGACATTCTACATTGTCCCATTCCACATTCTCTCATTCCACATTCCACTTTCTCCCATTCCACTTTCTCCAATTCCACATTTTCCCATTCCACATTTTCCCATTCCACATTCTATATTCTCCCATTCCACGTTCTACATTCTCCCATTCCACATTCTAAATTCTCCCATTCTACACTCTCATTTCACATTCTACACTCTCTCATACCACTTTCTCCCATTCCACATTCACTCATTCCACATTCTATATTCTCTTATTCCACATTCTACATTCCCCTTTCAACTTTACACATTGTTAGGCTCGAACTGGTAAATAGGCCCATGTGTGATATTAAAATGCAAAATATTACAGTGGCCATTTTTTTGGTGAATGTGGTACACTTGTTTGGCCAATATGGGTCAGTGTGATGAGTTACTTCTCTATGGTGCTCATCATTTTGACCAGTGTTGCTGAATGAATATTCTTTAAAATGCATAATTCTCATCACATTTTATCAAAAAAACTCACCCTTGGGCACTAGTCAGTGTAACAAAAGGAATAAATAGCCATTTGCCACTGCGGGCCACTTTTTTATTGGTGGCTGAGACAATTGTATGGCCCAGTCCAACCCTAAACATTCAACAATCTCAAATTTTACATTCTACATTCTCACGTTTCACATTCTCCATTCCCCCATTCTCCAAATTTGCATTCTACATTCTCCCATTCCTCATTCTCCTGAACTGGATGATCTCCAAATAGCCCTTTAAGATGAATAGCAGTACCCTTGAGGTAGATGTGGATGCAGATTCATACTCGTGCATCAAATAATCGAAACAACTCAATAGTTTGGCAAAGTGAGTCAGTTTAATGGCAAGTTCATAAAACGGGGAGTACAACGAAAATCAGCAATCGCTCAATCTTCTCGCTCTCTCTACTTTTAGAAAAAACACAACTTTTATAGCAAAAACTCCTTGCTGCTGATGTATAACCTGCGCACATACTAACGTCATTCTACGTGGCAACCTTAAAAACCTAACATGCAACGTGATTGGTTATAGGAAGGTAACTTAATATAAGTACTATATCTGTATATGGTAACGGGGAGAGGGGATTTGGATAATCCGTGTCAGGTGGGGAAACTAAGCCCGCCCTTCAAAATGGCCACTATGAACATCACTAAAAGTACGACGTCCCATTGGCTCTACTCACTATAGGACCCTAGATTACATGGTCCACTACGATTGGGTTGGCATCAACCTCACTCATACTTTTCCATCTATGTCTACCAGCACCCAGAAAGAACATGCAGGTGCAGAGAAGCTTGTCTGCGCCCCAGCTTCCCACCAATTATGCTACAATCAATCATCACCTCAGTGGTCATGTGTCGATTACTTCTTTGTAGTTTGGCCTTGCGTCTGCTCTGTGCTCTGAGAACTTTTAAGAAGTATGGGCATGGCGGGGATACATACGTAGGTATGAAAGTTTCACTCTTCCAGCCTGTCTTTGTCACGTGACTGGACACCGTGAAATCACCCTTTCTCTGTGTCTTTTCGTATATTTGATTTAATTCTACCAATTTTCTGACGTCTGCAGCTAATCTTGACTTTTCTGAACAGGATCCTCTGTTCTCTTTTCTCCTTAATTGTATCCAATGTCGACCTATTCCAGCCATATAAGACCTTGGCTTCTTGGCATGGTCATCCTTAGTTGAGATTTGCTCTGTCTCAATTCTAGATTTTCTTGCTGCGACACACTTCATTTGAGGTATTTCGTAACCTTTGTTCAATTCTGCTCATATGCGTAGTGGACTTGTATTCATATATAAAGTGCTTCTTGAGGTATATACTTGTTAACGTTGGTACTTGCCGCACTCTATTAACTATTTAGCATAAGCTAGCTTCATGATTTCTTAGCCTCTTGCAGTTACTTGCATCTGTACACGTTTAAGCGAACTAAATATCGTGATCATGTTTGCATATGTTTCTTCATTTTAAGCCCATGCTGTCACTTATCCGTGGTATCTCCTTTATATAGTCTCTTTTCAGTATTCTCAGGTCATCATATCTTCTGTATGTGCGTCAGTCTGATTTCTTATGGCCTCACCATTCATCTTCCTTCATGATCTTCTTTGCTTCTTTGGGTATTTTATTCAGACAACTGTCATAGGGCCTCATTACAAATCGCCCGGTATGGAAACAACGGTGGCGGTAAACCCGCCGCCACCGTTGTTTCCATGCCGGGCGATCACAACTCCTGCAGGTGGGAGGTGATGTTCCTGCAGACGGACGAGGAAACACCGGCAGCATTACGAGATGCTGCCGGTGTTTCCATGATCCCCATTCCCATTGAGTCCTATAGGATTCAATGGGAATTGGGATTAACACCATTCCGCCTCCGTGATTCCCGGAAAACCGGAGTTGTAATGCCCCGGTAATTCTGGGAATCACGGAGGCGGAATGGTAATACGAGTCCGGCGGTAACCAGGCGGTTTTACCGCCGCGGTTACCGCCGGACTCGTAATGAGGCCCATATTGTTTAGAATGTAGGTATGGCTTTTTTAATGGATACCTTACTGTCCAGGTTTTCTTAGGTGTCGGTATATTAATAGGTGCTGTTATACTGATAGGTACTGGGAAGAGCCCATGTGCTGCTCTCTGCTGATTTAACTGTTCTTCATAGGTCACATACTTTGGTGTGAACTCAATAGGCAATGGGAGGGGGATAACTGGAGTGGGGGCGATACTCGGCACTTCCTCTTCACTCCATCCTCTGGGCGATTCATTGAGCACTCTCACTTCTTTCTTTGCATCCACTTTATCCTTCACTTTTATTTCATCCTCTGAATCCAGACAACCTGGTTTGAAGAAATGCTTCCTTGGGGACCATGTCTTTATGACTCCCTTCAAGCATCCTGCTGTTCTCACGTGCTCATCATTATTCCATGTCATCAGTTGACATTCTCCACTTGGACTGCAATAGATCCATCTTCCCACATATTTTCTATGATCCCTTGGATACAGTAACTTCGTTCTCTCTGGTACATAAATGTTGGCCTTCACAAAGTCTCTTATTTCTTCATCAGTTCTTTGGGTTTCTATCCTGAATCAACATCAATCATAATCTTCATCCATATGGTTTTCATTGCAGTCTTCTGGCATTAATTTGATCACACAGAATCCAAGTATTATCACCAACAGGGCTACTAGGAACTTGAATGCATCTGTCATCAATTGCGGAACCCATGAAAACAGTGCTCCAAACCAACTGTCATCAACTTCATCTATCTTCTGATTCTGTCGTTTTCCAGAATATATATGGCTTCTGTTAAGGTCCACTTCTCGTCATTGTCTGAAGGTATAAATGTGCAACATGATTCTCCAATTTTTGCACAAACACCTCCATCCATAGCTGTGATCATGTCTAAGGCATATCTGTTCTGGAGTGTCATCAGTTTGATTGCTCTCAACTCTTCTCTGATAGCATTGAATCCTTTTATGGTCATGTTGATGGTCTGCAGTAACTCTCATCTGATTATCTGCAAACATTTGGTATTTGCTCCAACCTGAATTCTTGGCATCAAGATCAAGGTGAATACTGAAGAAGTCTGACTGAACAGTCTGTGATCATGTGGGATAGCAATTAAAGCTTCTATGGATTTTGCAGAGAAATAATGTTCCCTCTTCGTAAGCTCCAAAGATGTCTTCTTCCTTAGGTGAGCGTATGCTTTCAGGAAACTGTCAGTGTTCACATCACTTTTTGGAATCGCCAACGCTGCAACATGGACATTTACCAATGTACATATACCTCCCCAGTTTTTCTGCAATCTCATGTAAGCCTGGGATCCACACGCCCAATAGTGAACCATGATTACTGCAGTACCATGTACCATTCCTGGAACTTCAAAGACTTGGCCACAATTGTGATTCTCTCCCATTTTTCTTGTGCCATTATTTCTGAAACAGAATTTAGGGCTCTCCAATGGTATTATCTGCAAGGGTCCTCCTCTGTCCTCGACCCATGTCAGTAGTTTAGCAAGCTTCGGCGATAATGGCTTGCATCCATTCTGCACTATGTCAATGGTAGCCTGGTAACAACCGATGACTACCCATGCTCTGCAGATCACTACTCCTTTCTCCCATCCGTCTGGTGAAAGCACTGTCCCTCAGATTTGCATTTGACCTCTGTTCTTACATCTGCGAGATTCTTCTGGAGTCTTTCCTGTAGTCTCACATTTCTTGTTCACTTCTCTTCTGATCTCTGCTCCTTTTACTCCAGATTTCTCGTATCTGATCACAATATTCTTCGTTTTGGCATTGTTTCTTGTTTTTATGTCTTGAACATAGTCATCTTCATTTGGATCTGTTTTTTTCAGTTGTCCATTTGAGAGAAGCAACACTTCCCATGAACTGACCTCTGGTCTTGCACATTGCTATATGTGACAGACAGTGTGTATCTCGATAGCTACAAAGATTTTTGACTTTCCCATGCTGTAGGGCAGAAGTGCACATACAAAGCATTCCTCATCCGAAGTTCGCCTTCCAACTTCCTTCATATGTTGTTTTCCAAATGTGCTGTGCTATCCAGGTAATCATTCAATTCGTTATTGTCGTCTTGTGTGCTTCTTCTGGCTCTTATCCTTTTGATATGAGCTTCCACAAGCACGTCATGCAGTAGTTCTGTATAACTCCTTTTTGCTGGAGGATTCTCAGGCATCTCCATTAATGATCCAGGTGTTTTCATTTGTACTGTTCGAGTAGGAGAAAGTGCAATACACTTCATCCTTTCAATATACCAACTAGACATGAAAATGTCTCTAAAAATGTCTATCCGTGTCTTCCTTCCAGGCACTGCCCTGATATCAGGTGTGCTTGCAGGTGTTGTCTGTATTTGCTTATTCTCTAAAGCCTTTTGTCTTTTTAAAAGTTCAGCTTTCTCCATTTGTTGCTCAACTTCTTTTGGTGAAAAACTTCTCGTTGTTATTTGTCCAAACTCCCCCCATTCTCTGGAATGTGATTCTGAGATCATTGATACTAGATCAGTTGTGTTTGTACTCATTATCTGTGTAGGTTTAACGTTCATCAATCCCTTATCGGGTTTACTTTGCTGACCCTGTCGCTGGAATTTCAACTCATTCGCTAAAACAAGTGTCGTGCGTATGTCATTGCTTACTACGTCCATTTCAAGCTCAGTCACTCGATCATTCTTTCTCGAAACAGGAATGACTATATAAGGTCTGGGCGCTCTTGTAGGTATCAGGCGTACATCCTGAGGTGGGCGCATCGGAATAATACTTGTGTGCACCTATAAAAAATGTGGTTCTAATTGTCAATGACAGCAATATGATTATGGATATAATGCATGCATAGATAATACTTCTATATGTCATTTTACAGTATTTGTTTTTTGGTCAATATGGATGTCTCTCCTCCTGAAGGAGAACAATGCTAATGCTTTGACTGCCCATCTCGATCATCTAAGGAAGCAAAAACTGGTTCTTTAATACATTTTCATTATCATCACTTCCTTCTGGTTTCTGCTGTCTCTGCTTCACGGATCAATGGTTCTGGACCAGTTGTCCTCTGAATCAGGATAATGGACTGTCTCTTGTTTCTGGAAACAGTTCTGTTTTGCAATGTAATGTTCCAACAATAAGCAATGACCTCGGCAAGTCTATAATACGTGTTCCATATAGACTAGTTCCCAATCTATACCTCGAATCTGCTTCACTCCAGAAAACATGTTGCTTCCCTGTCAGCAAAAATGTATTTCTTGTCCACACTTCCACAATCTGTCCCTCAAATGAGTCTCTACACTCTTCTGTGATTTGGCTCAAAATAGATTGCGACTTGAATCATGATCCCATTTAGAAGCATACTTAAGTTTGCAGTGTTCGCTGGATCACGGATGAATGTGAGTATGTCAGTATCAATGTGTCTCCCAACAAGATCTGGAACGCTTCAATTAAGCAAAAGAACACTGCATTGGCCAGTCTATGATTTTCTGGTGATAGGGACATTTGTCTTGTCCGCGTTGTACTCTGGAAGTAAAAGAAATTGTTCTGTGATCACTGTGTGCAAGTTTGATATTGTCTTTTCGTTATCAGGATCTTGCAAAAACTTTGTTATGCTTGTAAGCCTCCCCACCAATGACGGGTAGGACCTCAGTACTAATTTGAAATAGGTCAGTATGTTCCTGGTGAGGTCACTATTGTGTGACACCATAATTAAGTCCAAACAAAGACTCTCTTGAATGACTCGCTATACTGTATTCTCTTCCAGTTTATATATCCTCGATCAAAATTTGGCGTAGCTTATCTTATCAAGGCTTCAGTGTGCCTCAGTCCAAAGTCAACAAGCTATTTGTGGCTTAATGAATGCAATTCTCTTTTTTTACCCTGCAACTAGGATGCACTGAGTGTTTGTATTTGTGTCCCTTTTCCCTTATTTAGCTCAAACGAAATGTCTATAACTGGGCCACAACCTTATCACAAATGTTCCTTGTTTTTTCACTTGACTGTTCATGCGTCCTTCTTCCTCGTCATAGATCTCGTCTGCACGTGCTGTGGTTCTTCCCCATTGTCTGCCGTCTCTTCGGGTTGGGGTGCGGGCATAGGGGTCTCTCCGATATATGGCTTAATGTCACCAAGGAAGATCCTCGCTCTTCTTCCTTGTAACTTAACTGCAGATGGCGTAATGTCCTCCACAATAAAAGGCTGTGGAACCTTGGCTCGTCCCACCTTTTCCTTGTGTGATTCCGAACTAAGACAGTATCCCCAGGGTATAGTTGAGGTACACTTAACTCCAGAACCTTGTCTGTTGTAGTATCTCCTTCTGTCTTCTGCCCTACACCCTCCTTGTGGAATCAGAAACAATACAATATTACGGCTGTTACACCGAGCAAAGGAAAATACACCGACACAGGCTTATAAAGATTCCCAGAATCTTTATTACAAAACTGAACAGTATTCAACAAAGTACACAAATAGCTATTTGGCCGTCAATACATCAGAGACCACCAGTAGGGTTCAATATGAGCAGTGACAGAATTTCCTAGCTGGACATCGACGCATTTATACAATTCGTAAAATGATGTCCAGCCTTTTTACAAGTTGATCATACACTGGGCTAGGGTTGTGCCAGGTTCACTTTCCTAATTTACATATCTCATGCATGCGGTTTACTTTTTGAATACATTTACTAACACACTCCATTATTCTTTAATCTAACATTTACACTCTTTTCATGCTAGCTTAATATAGACCAAACAAATGTTTCACTTATTATATTTGGATAGCATTACTGTCCTTATATACTTGTAGTTTAACTTTGCTAATATAAGTAATCCCCTGCTCCCGAGGTCAACAAAGGACAAGGTCTACATGGCCCTAACATATAGCCTGAGGGCAGGTTGGACATTAACTCCCCTACAGAGGTTGGAGAGGTTAAGGCAAGAACAAGGACACACGAGACGGCCATTTTAGATTACAGTGTGCCTTTGTATAAAACCCCAAAATGGTGGTTTCTAACCTAAAATGGAGGCTTGATTCAAGATGGCGGCTTACATCAATTTCTAAGGTCAAGCGCTTGCCATAGAGAGTTATTCGCGTACAATTTTAAGCAACTTGGCGTAGGCCAATATACATACAAATCGTTTGTAATAAGAGGCATAATTTAATATCCGGTTTGACATCCTCGTCGCTGCAGCTGTGCTGAAATTACAGAAAAACTAGATGTCATGCAGTTCAAGTAGTTTTGTATTTCCAATCTTAACACTTCTCCTGTTGGCTGAACATCGCATCTAGCTCGAGGCATTAAAGGCGTCTGTATTTTTCTGCCCGTCACAATTTCATGTGGCGTAAAATGATGGTCAGAACCAGAATGGTTTCTGAGTGCATACAATGCCAGTGGAAGGCAGTGCAACCATCCTTTCTTCAGAGTAAGCTTCAATTTGGCTATCCTTTCCTTTAACAAGCCATTGAGCTTCTCGGATATGCCATTTCCTTGCGGATGATTCGCCAACAAAAACTTGTGCTTTATACCAAACAACAAGCTGATCTGTTCAAATACTGCGTTAACAAAATGAGGACCGTTATCTGACCTCATCACTTCACAAACTCCGCATCTGGGAACCACTTCCCTCACCAAGAATTTGGCCACACAGGTAGAGTCTGGGTGTGTACATGGACCAGCCTCTATCCATCTAGAGAATGGACACACCACAACAATTAGATACCTGTACCCTTTACCTACTTGAATCATATCGACAGTCGATATGCAAGTGCTGAAAAGGACCATTAGGCCTTGGGATGGCTCCTCTGATCACACATAGTGTATGCCCAGCCATAAATTTCTGACAAACTATGCAATTTATCATCAAAAATGCAACATGCTCTGCTAGGTTTGGTACAAACCAGTCTTCGGCAATGGTTGCTGCTAGATTTTCTCTTGTTATGTGCGCTGGATAGTGTAACTGCTCCAGTGCTATTTTCAGTAGGGCTATAGGCATTACTGGTTTACCAGTGCTGTCTGGTCGCCACAAAGCCTCAGAGCGGTTTAAAGAACACCCTCTTCTCTTCCAAAGGTTCTTTTCCATTAACTGAGTATTTGACATACTACTGTAGCCTTCCGGCTCACTCCTCACAGCAATCATTTTCTCATGCACATCAGGCATTCCCACATCCATCATTATTTTTTCTTCAGTTGCCACACACTTGGCATCAGCATTTGCTGCTTGATTTCCAAACGAGATAAAATCTGTCCCTTTCGTGTGGGCTGCGCATGTCACAACTGCTATGCCGACTGGGAGTTGTAGTGCCTTAATGAGCCTGTCCAATAAGGCTGCTTCCTGCACTGGCGTGCCGTCTGCTCAGATGTAGCCCCTCCTTTTCCAGCGCGCTAAGCCTGCGTGCACTGTCAACGTCACATAGGCAGAGTCACTGTATACCGTTACTTCCTGGTCTGCGTGATTCTCGAGTGCGAGTATCAATGCCAATAATTCTGCAGTCTGTGCTGAATAATGAGAGGCTAAACGTGCACTAATAAGTACTCGAAATTCCCCATTTGCCACGTGCTTCACCACAGCGGCACCTGTATATTTCTGTCCATCGTTTTGATGGATCCTAGAAGACCCATCAATGAAGACCATTTCTCCTTCTGCTAATGTATTTTCTTTTACTCTGGGGATCTTATAGAATTCTTCATAGTTTGCGCAATCATGTATTGGCTCTCCTTCAGTAACTGGTTCTGCTATAAACATAGCTGGGTTCACTATTCTGCATCAAACTATTTTAATCACTGGATTTGATATGACCACTTCATAAGCAGATGCTCTTTGTGATGTCAATGTACATTTCGGTTTTCCTAAAAAGGCAAGTAATGCGTGCTCAACGAATAACGTCATTGGGCACCCCATTACAATGGTTGTAGCTTTCTCTATGGCGAGCGCGGCAGCAGCCAAACTTTATTTGCACAGGAAATTACCTCTCATCACTGGATCTAAAATCACACTGTAATATGCCAGGGGCTTGTACCCCAATGTGGTTTTCTGTGTATGGACTGCTGTCGTAACAGTACCATCGGTGTGTGAAAACGGGTAGAATTCCTTTGCATAATTGGGGATCCTCAAAACTGGGGCCGTGCAAATGGTCTTTTTTAGTTCATCAAACCCTTCCTCCCTTAGTCCACATGATTTTTTTTCGTTTGTTGCATGTGCTTTCTTTAAGTGTTGTAATACGTGCCTGGTATAAGAGCTGTAGTCAAAGACCCATGCCTGAGATAATTGCATAATCCTAGAAAACTCTGCACTTGTTATATCGTGTGAGGCTTAGCTGTTTTCAAAATAGCTTCAGCTCTTTCAGGGGTAACCTTTTTTTCTTTCATGTGAAATCAGTTGGCCTATGTACAACACCTCTTATTGACAATACTATAACTTGTCTTTGTCAACTTTATATCCTTTCTCAGCAAGTATAGTCAATAACTGAATGGAATAGTGTCTGCACTCTTCCTCTGTTGTGCTGCAAACTAGAATGTCATCCACATATGGCAAGACAACACTCTCTAATGCAATATTTCTCAAGTCCATCTGCAGGACTCTATTGAAAATCAAAGGGGACTCGCAATACCCCTGAGGCAGCCTTGTGCTTTTCAGACGAACTTGTCTGAACGTAAAAGATGTCAAATCCTGCAAATCTTTGTGCAATGGGATTGAGAAAAATGCATTTTTCAAATCAATCACTGTGAAATAACGTGCCCCAACAGGTATGATACACAGAATTGTAGACGGGTTAGGGACTAGAGGGAACTCGGCCTCTACAATCTGGTTTATCAGGGGAAGATCTTGTATTAGCCTCCAAGACCCACCCTTACTTTTTTCATGGGGTACACTGACGTATTGCATGTTGACTCTGACGTCACTAAGATGCCCTGATCCATCATGGCAGAAAATGTCTTAAAAATCCCTTCATCCTCCTCCCTAGACATGGGATACTGTTGTTCTTTTGATAAAATTGCTCCTGGTTTCAATTAATCTTCACTTCTCCGACTCTTTTCAGTAAGCCTACGTCATGAGGGCCTGTAGTCCATACTGAGACAGGCACCTTTGCCACGTCATCAAAATATTCAGAAAGTTTTTGTGCCAACATCACACTCTGGGTCACCTTTCTTAATCATTTTCACCCAATAAATGAGGTTTATCTCAAATGTCACCTCATCCTCACCTAGTTTTTCTTCAAAAAGATCATCATCAGTGACGTCAGTCAATCTGTAACCTTCTGCAATGGCGAATATTGAGCACATTGTCTGCCTTCATCAACACAACCATCAAGCAAAGCCATCTCTCATCGCAATATGGCTGCTTGTATTGTTAAGGGAAACACTTGTCTCTTTTCCTCATGCATAGGTATTCTTGGTCTGAACAGAAACTCATCTGGTGTTCTCATTTTTCTGTCTGCAAGGCCTGATAGCCACAACATACATATGCGCACTCCATAAGCAAATATCTCAGGTTCTAATGGAATAGCTCTCATGGCCATTCATCCTGCGTATGCTCTAATCATTTTGCACACGTTTAAATAATGCATTCCTGGAGTTCAACACACTATGCCCTCCTCAGTGAAGGAGATTGTCATATTTAACTTCGTCATCAAATTTCGTCCCAATATATTGACAGACGTCTGCCTCGAATAAAGCGGTGGCACCTTCATGTCACATTCTCCTATGGAAACTGGAAGTTCGTTCATTAAAGGAACACTGGTTGTAGCTCCTGTAAAACCTTGGGTATTCATGGCATCACCAGATAAAGAAAACTTGCCCTCACGTATACACGAGCGTGTTGCACCTGTGTCCACAAAGAAAAAATATTCCTTAACCCCTATAGTAACATCTACCCTTGGTTCCTCATGAAGGTTTGGTGTCACTGATAGAATAGAACACCTCAGGTAGAATGGAACACATGAGGTCTCCCAGTGAGTTGTCCTAGTCCATGTATATTCTTGTCCCACAGTTTGTGAATGGATTTCCTCCATCACTAGTAGCATTTCCTGCGCTAGAGTTCAATACCTGTCCTGTGCCTGTAGTCTGTTGAAGTTACATCGGAGACTGTTGAGACTGCCCTTGTGGGAAATTGGTTACAGTCTGCTGTGGCGGAAAGCTGTGCTGCATCCTCTGTGCTTGCTGCTGTACAGTTTGATTCTCCGCAAATCCATCTCCACCCTGCTGTGAAAACACAGGTGGATTCATCATCCTCCTCTTGTAAATTGGTAACTTTACACCATCCCTTGACTCATGCACATATACGCTAGATGCCCTGTCATCCCACACGTCCAACACCTTGGTGGCGGTCTGATCATTTGCTCATTTTGCATATTCTGATTTCTGCCTTGCATATTCTGAAAGCCTCCCGGATTATTTTGCCACCCCCTTCCTCGGGAGCCTCTTCCTCTTGGGCTGAACCCATTATTGCTTTGATCATACTGCCTTTGGTTATTGACCTGCTGCGCATTGGATCCAACTGTGCTAGTTAACTTTGCCCCTTCCATGGCATATTTTGACAATTTTTTTCTGCACTCATTTGGCCTCTTCACCTTTCCTTGCATCATTCTTCTTGCGATTTTTCTCTTGCAGCAGCTTGCAATAATGCGCTATGGTCAGTTGTATTTCTGACCATGGTTTAGCTTCCATTCCTACCAACTTCTTGAGCTGCTTCTGCACCTGTTCTGGCAGCCCTTGACATAATATATGGTAAAACACAGGTATAGATTTCCCCCGAGATTCACGAGTTTCCAGTACCCATGCGTCTTGAAACGTCTAAATGTAAAGCAACGGATCGTCTCCCTCTTTCATCTTTCACGTCAATTATAGCTCCCATGTCAGAAGTGTATAGCAATCGAAGTGCTTTCCATACTGCGGTTCTGCAATTGTTAAATGGCGCTCCATCATGCGTGGTTTCAACTGTAGTCAGACCAGGGTAACCTGCAAGTGTCCAAACATCGTCAGCTCTATCACCAAGTATGGCAATCAAAAGAGCCTTGGTATCCCCTATAGCCAAAGTATTACCTCCCGTCATTTTTTCTAACTCGTGTATCCATTTACCAGCTCCAGATGTCAACATTGGGGGCTTGTTTTTTTAGATTCTCTCTATCCATTTGTGGCCATGGTATATACTGTGGCCTTGTCCCTCCCTTTTCTAATAAGGGAAACTGTGACACACTAAACTCCTGTTCTTCTCATCATTTGTCTATCTACTGCAGAGGTAATATTTCCACATCACCGCCTGCCTGGCAATGTCCTTAACCTGCTTACATATGGCGGGGAGACAGCCCCCTCTGACCGTGTGGCAGTCCTTCATGCCGATCTGACTTTGTCGCCGACTCTGGTACTTTAGATGCGGACACAGTTGAATCCTACCATCTTATTCCCTTACCCATAGAAAGACATCTCTCGCGACCTCTCTGTGTCTTTCTTCTCTTTCACAGGCTTCCCTTTCTTCTTCTGATATTGCCTGTGCCCAACTCATGCAGCTTCTCTCATCTTCTTCATTTCTATTAAGTGTCAGCCTATCTAATGAAAGCTCTCTTTCTGCTGCTGCGTGAAGAGTCCTCAATATCATGCAACTGAGTGCTTTCAAGGCGTTCATCCTTTTCCTTTCCTTGGGGTACCTTTTCTAGTCCCATCTCATCATATATTCTATCGATTGTCTCTCTGATACTTCTGAAGTCATCTTCCTGATTTACTCTTGATGTGCCTGGTACTGAATCTTACTCTGGAAATAATTCTTCTATATCTTTCCATTCTACCACTGGATCGGGTTTTCTAACCTCCCTTTCCAGATACTGGAGATCATGCATTCTCTGTCTTCGATTGCGTTCTATGTCGTCATCAAATTCTCTACACTTTCTCGCTTCCTCTCTAACCCTGCCTTCCTCTTTTTTCCTCGTATCTCTTTGTTCATTTGCCCTTCATATTTTCACATCTTTCTGTATTTTTATTCTCTTCTCTCATTTCTTTTGTTTTTCTAATCTCATTTGTTCTATTCTTTCCTGATCATCAGCTGTTCTCTGCTTATTGTCACGTTTTCTTTGTTCTTCCGCCTTTTCCTGACCTGTTCATCATGATATAACTGCTCTCGTTTTTGCCTATCCTTTTTTTTTCTCTCCCCTTCATCTCTCAATCGTCCTTTTTCCTTACCCTTTCTTTCTGAATCATCTTGTTCTCCCTTGTCTAATGTCCTCAATGTCTTTGCCATCGAGTTTCAATAAAATCTGACCTCCCATCCATTCGTTCTGTGTGAATGCCATCTCATCAGTTCTATCCTCATCTCCTTTCCATCTCTTCACCTCTCTTCCTGTACCTAGAGATGTACTTGCTTGTGCTTGATCACATTTTTCCTTTTCACGTCTCTCCTTGTCCCTCGGAACTTTGGAGGTAATATTTCTTTCCCTGTCCTTCTGTGGGCTTTTGTCACTACTTTGCATAGGTGACTCATATGAGGGGTTGCTATATCCCGTTGCTGCTTTAAGTTCCCTCAGTGGATACAATCCTTCGTCTTTACTAGCTTCGTTTTTTATATTCAGTATCCAATCTAATGGCGGCTGCTCCTCTCTTTCTTCCTGGTACATCTTCCAAAATTCTAAACTAGCCAGGCGCTTGTCTAACTTTTTGCCAGTGTATGTGGCATGTAAATATGTCATCATGTGCTGCAGCACCGTTTTAGATAGCGATCTGCCTTGGGGCCACGGCATAAACGTTTTGTCTGCGGTCCCTTTAACCCATTCTGCACTGTACTTTTTAAAATTAGGTGCGTGTTTTAGCAACTGTTTGCACACGTGTATTAACAGAGTAATGTCTTCCATGCTTGACTTGTTTTCCCCTTTATTCATATAACACTTGGCTCTTTTTTTTCTCACTTCACACTTTATTAAACTTTCGACTCAAAAATCAACAATATGAGTGAGCACCAATCGTCGCAAGCTCCAATCCCGTTTTTCAACAATATTTTGTACTTTAATCTTAATAAAAAACAGCCATCAATCCATGTCATGCAATAATTCCCTTCTATAATCGTGCAATTTTCATACCTTTTTTTCACATAAAAACTGTTTTCGACTATGACGTCACAATTTTACTTAAACACATAAACAGACAAACTCTGGCCGGCCACATAAATCTTATGCCGCTTGCTCTGACGCGTCTTACCCCTAATGTCTGTTCCGACATGGAACTTAAGCTTATCTCTTTTGGATTGTCTTTAATCAATCCGGTCTCCTACGTCATCCTATTTACAGGACTTTAGATAAGGGCTTCTGCTAGCATTCTTTAAAATCTAGGAACTGGGCGTATACTCTTATCGCAGCCACACTCCCGATAACTCTTTATATTGCTCGGCCACACTCAAGTCAATATCTTTCCACTTATATATACATCACACTTTTATTCTGACATTATATTTTATCCCGCCTCTCTCCGTTACCTTCCCTTACTTGTTTTTTAAGCATGCATGCTTTGCCAAAACATTCAGTCTTTTTTACTCACCGTTTCGCATGTTTTTCATCTACGGACGCTCTGGATCGCCGCCTTTGTTACCGCCTCTCCGTGCCGCTCGTCTGATCTGCTACTCGTAGATGTGGGAGGGGATTTTGGGAGAAAGCAAGGGACCTGTCACACCTAACCTGCAAGGTTTTGCAATTAATCTATCCACGGGGAGCTTTTCTTTCTATCAGCAGGATGGCAAAGGACGTGTGATATTGCCGAGGACCCGAAGTTACTTATGTCGACGGTCGATGGGTATCTTTATCTAATCTAACGATCCTCGGCTACCAAGTGAACTGGATGATCTCCAAACAGCCCTTTAAGATGAGTAGCAGTACCCTTGAGATAGATCGGGATGCAGATTCATACTCCTGCATCAAATAATCGAAACAACTCAATAGTTTGGCAAAGTGAGTCAGTTTAATGACAAGTTCATAAAACGGGGAGTACAACGAACATCAGCAATTGCTCGATCTTCCTGCTCTCTCTACTTTTAGAAAAACACTATTAATAGCAAAAACTCGTCATTGCTGATGTATAACCTGCGCACGTCATTATGACGCCACATATAATGACGTCATAATGACCTGACGTCATTATATGTGGCAACCTTAAAAACCTAACATACAACATGATTGGTTATAGGAAGGTAACTTAATATAAGTACTATATCTGTATATGGTAACAGGGAGAGGGGATTGGATAATCAATATCAGGTGGGGCAACTAAGCCCTCCCTTCAAAATGGGCACTATGAACATCACTAAAAGTACAACGCCCCATTGGCTCTACTCACTATAGGACCCTAGATTACATGGTCCACTATGATTGGGTTGGCATCAACCCCACTCATACTTTTCCATCTACGTCTAGCAGCACGCAGAAAGGATATCAAGGTGCAGGGAAGCTTGTCTGCACCCCAGCTTCCCACCAATTATGCTACAATCAATCATCACCTCAGTAGTCATGTGTCAGTTACTTTTTTGTAGTTTGGCCTTGGGTCTGCTCTGTGCTCTGAGAACTTTTAAGAAGTATGGGCATGGCGGGGATACATACGTAGGTATGAAAGTTTCACTCTTCCAGCCTGTCTTTGTCACGTGACTGGACACTGTGAAATCGGCCTTTCTCCGTTTCTTTTTATATATTTGATTTAATTCTACCAGTTTTCTGACATCTGTGGCTTATCTTGACATTTCTGAACAGGATCCTCTGTTCTCTTTTCTCCTAAATTGTATCCAATGTCGGCCTATTACAGCCAGATAAGACCTTGGCTTCTTGGCATGGTCATCCTTAGCTGAGTTTTGCTCTGTCTCAATTCTCGATTTTCTTGCTCCATTTGAGGCCTTTTGTAACCTTTGTTCAATTCTGCTCATAAGCGTAGTGGACTTGTATTCATACATAGAGTGCTTCTTGAGGTATATACTTGTAAACGTTGGCGCTTGCCGCAATCTATTGACTATTTAGCATAAGCTAGCTTCACGATTTCTTTGCCTCTTGCAGTTACTTGCATCTGTACACGTTTAAGCTAAATATCTTCATCATGTAGGCAGCATAAGTTTCTTCATTTTAAACCCACACTGTCACTTATCCAGGGTAGCTCCTTTATATTTTGTCTCTTTTCAGTATTCTCAGATCATTATATCTTCTATATGAGCGTCAGTCTGATTTCTCATTACGTCAGCATTCATCTTCCTTCATGATCTTCTTTGCTTCTTCGGGTATTTTATTCAGACAACTGTCATATTGTTTAGAATGTAGGTATGGCTTTTTTAATGGATACCTTACTGTCCAGGCTTTCTTAGGTGTCGGTATGTTAATAGGTGCTGTTATACTGATAGGTAATGGGCAGAGCCCATGTGCTGCTCTCTGCTGATTTAACTGTTCTTCATATGTCACATACTTTGGTGTGAACTCAATAGGCAATGGGAGGGAGGTAACTGGAGTGGGGGCGATACTCAACACTTCCTCTTCACTCCCATTCCACATTCTCCCATTTTCTCATTCCACATTTCCCATTACACTTTCTACATTCTCCTAATCTACATTCCAAATTCGACATTCTCACATTCCACATTCTATATTCTTTCATTCCAAATTCTACATTCTTCCATTGTACATTCTCCCATTCCACATTCTCCCATTCCACATTCACTCAGTTTACATTCTATGTTCTCTCATTCCACATTTTCCATTCTCCCATTCTACATTCTCTCATTCTACATGCTTCCCTTCCAGATGCTCTCATTCCACATTTTGCATTCTCCCATTGCACATTCTACATTCTCCATTTCCACATTCCCCCTTCCACATTCTCTCATTCCACATTATGCATTCTCCCATTCCACATTCTATATTCTCTCATTCCACACTCTCCCATTCCACATTCTCTTATTCTACATTTCCCCCATTCCACATTACACATTCTTATGCTCGGTCTGGCCTATAGGGCAATAGGCCAATGGCCAAATGAAAAATCAAAATTCTGGTATGGTCACTTTTTTGGGTCAAAGTGGGACTCTTGTTTGATCAATGTCGGCCACTGTGATGAGTTACTTCACTATGCTGCTCATCATTTTGACCAGTGTTGCTGAATGAATAATCTTTAAAATGCATAATTTGCAGCACCTTTTATCAAAAAACTCCCCCCTGGAAACTATTCAAACAATCTAACAAAAGAAATAAATAGCCATTTGCAACTGTGGGCCACTTATTTATCGGTGGCTGAGTTAATTGTGTGGCCCTGTCCGACCCTACACATTCCACATTCTAAATTCTCCCATTTTACATTCTACATTCCACATTTTCCATTACTCATTCTACATTCCCCCATTCTCCAATTTTCTATTCTATATTCTCACATTCTACATTCTCCCATTCCTCGTTCCACATTCTTCCATTTTCCCATTCCACATTCTTCCTTTCCACATTCTCATATTCCAAATTTGACATTTTCCCATTCCACATTCTCTCATTCCACTTTCTCACATTCCGCATTCCTTATTCTACATTGTCCCATTCCACATTCTAAATTCTCCCATTCCCCATTCTAACATTCCACATTCTCCTTCCGCATTCTCGTATTCCATTCTACATTCCACATTCTCCCATTCCACATTCTCCCATTCCACATTCTTTCATTCCACATTCTTTCATTCCACTTTCTCCCATTCCACTTTCTCCCATTCCACTTTCTCCCATTCCACTTTCTCCCATTCCACTTTCTCCCATTCCACTTTCTCCCATTCCACTTTCTCCCATTCCACATTCTCCCATTCTACATTCTCCCGTTCCACATTCTCCCATTCTACATTCTCCCGTTCCACATTCTCCCATTCTACATTCTCCCATTCCACATTCCCCCATTCTACATTCTTCCAATGCACATCCTACATTCCCAATTGCACATTCTCCCATTCTACATTCTCCCATTTCACATTCCCCCATTCCACCTTCTCTCATTCCATTTTCTCCCATTCCACATTCTACATTTTCCCATTCCACATTCTCCCATTTCACTTTCACATTCTCCCATTCCAAATCTGACATGTTCCCATCCCCATTCTATATTCTCTCATTCCACAATCTACATTCTTTCATATCGCATCCTACATTCCTCCTTCTAATATTCCACATTCTCTCATTCCACATTCTCTCATTCTACATTCTCTCATTCTACATTCTCCCGTTCCACATTCTCAAGTTCAATATTCTCCCATTCCACATTCCCCCATTCTACATTCTTCCAATGCACATCCTACATTCCCAATTGCACATTCTCCCATTCTACATTCTCCCATTTCACATTCCCCCATTCCACTTTCTCTCATTCCATTTTCTCCCATTCCACATTCTACATTTTCCCATTCCACATTCTCCCATTTCACTTTCACATTCTCCCATTCCAAATCTGACATGTTCCCATCCCCATTCTATATTCTCTCATTCCACAATCTACATTCTTTCATATCGCATCCTACATTCCTCCTTCTAATATTCCACATTCTCTCATTCCACATTCTAACTATATTATTCCACATTCTACATTCCACATTCTACATTCCCCCAGTCCACATCATTCTCCAATGTTGCATTCTACATTCTCCCATTCCAAATTCAACATTCTTCCATTCCACAGTTTTATGATCTCATTCCACATGCTCCCATTCCACTTTCTACAAACTCTCCTTCCATATTCTCCCATTCCACATTCTCTCATTCCACATTCTATGTTCTCTTATTCCACATCACACAGTCTTATGCTCGGATTGGCCTATAGGGCAATAGGCCATCGGCCATTTTCAAAAATGCTAAAAGCTGGTGTGCACAAGTTTTTTTGGTCAAATTGGGACACTTTTTTTGCCAATGTGGGCCAGTTTGATGAGTTACTTCACTATGGTGCTCATCATTTTGACCAGTGTTGCTGAATGAATATTCTTTAATATGCATGTTTTGCATCACATTATATCAAAAAACGACCCCTTGCGTACTATTCAAACAGTGTACCAAAAGGAGTAGCCATTTGCAACTGTGGACCACTTTTTTTATTGGTGGCCGAGACAATTGTAAGGGCCAGTCCGACCCTACATATTCCACATTCTTGCATTCTCACATTCTATCATTCCACATTCTCCCATTCCTCTTTCTCCAATTCCACATTCTACATTCTCCCATTTCACATTCTCCTAATCCACATTGTAAATTCTCTCATTCCACATTCTTCTGATTATTCCATTCCACATCCTACACTTCTCCCAATCCACATTCTCCCATTCCTCTTTCTCCCATTCCACATTCTAGATTCTCCCATTCCACATTCTAAATTCCCTCATTATACATTCTTCTGATTATCCCATTCCACATTCTCCACATCTTCCATTCCACATTCTCTCATTCCATTCTCGATCCTAAAATGCAAAATATTGCCTTGGACACTTTTTTTGGTGAAAGTGGGACACTTGTTTGGCCACTGTGGGCCAGTGCGATGAGTTACTTCTCTATATGCTGCACATCATTTTGACCAGTGTTGTTCAATGAATATTCTTTAAGATGCATAATTTGTATCACATTTTATCAAAAAACTCCCCCTTGGGCACGAGGAAGTGTAACAAAAGCAATAAATAGCCATTTGCCAATGTGGGCCACTTTTTTATTGGTGGCCAAGACAATTGTATGGCCCAGTTCAACCCTACACATTCCACATTCTCCCATTTTACATTCTACATTCCATTATTGCACATTTTCACGTTTCACCTTCTCCATTAGACATTCTACATTCTCCCATTCTCCAAATTTGCATTCCATATTCTCCCATTCCACATTGTACATCCTCCTATTCCACATTCTCACATTCCAAATTTGACATTCTCCCATTCCACATTCCATATTCTCCTATTCCAGATTCCACTTTCTCCGATTCTCCCTTGCACGTTCTCCATTCTCCCATTCCACATTCTCTCATTTTACATTCTATGTTCTCTCATTCCACATTCTCCCAATCCACAAACTACATTTTCGCATTCCACATTTCACATTCTACATCCTCCCATTTCACATTCTAAATTCTCTCATTCCACATTCTTCTGATTATCCCATTCCACATTCTCCATTCTCCCATTCCACAATCTATATTCCCTTATTCTACATTCCACGATTCAACATTACACATTCTTATGCTCGGACTGGTCTATAGGGCAATAGGACCATTTTTGGGTCAAAGTGGGACTCTTGTTTGACCAATGTGGGCCACTCTGATGAGTTACTTCACTTTGCTGCTCATCATTTTGACCAGTGTTGCTGAATTAATATTCTTTAAGATGCAGAATTTGCATCACATTTTATTTAAAAAAAACTCCCCCTTGGGTACTATTCAAATAGTGTAACAAAAGGAATAAATAGCCATTTGGAACTGTGGGCCACTTTTTTATTGGTGGCCGAGACAATTGTAAGGGTCAGTCCGACTCTACACATTCCACATTCTTACATTTTATCATTCCACATTCTCCCATTCCTCTTTCTCCAATTCCACATTCTACATTCTCCCATTCCACATTCTAAATTATCTCATTCCACATTCTTCCTATTATCCCATTCCACATCCTCCACTTCTCCCATTCCACATTCTCCAATTCCACATAAGCCAATTCCACATTCTCCCATTCCTCTTTCTTTCAGTCCACATTCAACATTCTCCAATTCCACAATCTAAATTCCCTCATTCCACATTTCACATTCTACATCCTCCCATTCCACATTCTAAATTCTCTCATTCCACATTCTTCTGATTATCCCATTCCACATTCTCCATTCTCCCATTCCACAATCTATATTCCCTTTTTCTACATTCCACGATTCAACATTACACATTCTTATGCTCGGACTGGCCTATAGGGCAATAGGCCCATGGCCAAACCAAAAATCAAAATTCTGGTGTGGACACTTTTTTTGGGTCAAAGTGGGACTCTTGTTTGACTAATGTGGGCCACTCTGATGAGTTACTTCACTATGCTGCTCATCATTTTGACCAGTGTTGCTGAATGAATATTCTTTAAGATGCAGAATTTGCATCACATTTTATAAAAAAAAATTCCCCCTTGGGTACTATTCAAATAGTGTAACAAAAGGAATAAATAGCCATTTGGAACTGTGAGCCACTTTTTTATTGGTGACCGAGACAATTGTAAGGGTCTGTCCGACTCTACACATTCCACATTCTTGCATTCTTACATTCTATCATTCCACATTCTCCCATTCCTCTTTCTCCAATTCCACATTCTACATTCTCCTATTCCACATTCTAAATGATCTCATTCCACATTCTTCCTATTATCCCATTCCACATCCTCCACTTCTCCCATTCCACATTCTCCAATTCCACATCAGCCAATTCCACATTCTCTCATTCCTCTTTTTTCCAGTCCACATTCAACATTCTCCAATTCTAAATTCCCTCGTTCTTCTGATTATCCCATTCCACATTCTATATTCTCTCATTCTCCGATTCTGCATTCTCACATTCCTTTTTCTCCCATTTCACATTCTCCCATTCCACATTCTCCCATTCCAAATTCGACATTTTCCCATTCCACATTCTATATTCTCTCATTCCACATTCTACATTCTCCCATTCCACATTCTAAATGCTCTCATTCCACATTCTTCTGATTATCCCATTCCACATTCTCTCATTCTGTATTCTCTTATTCTACATTCAGCCATTCTACATTCTCTCATTCCACATTCTCCCATTCCAAATTCCACATTCTCCCATTCCACATTCTCCCATTCCAAATGTGATGTTTTCCCATTACACATTCTATATTCTGTTATTCCACATTCTACATACCCCTTTCAACTTTACACATTCTTAGGCTCAGACTGGCATATAGGGCAATAGGACCATGGGTGATCCTAAAATGCAAAATATTGCCTTTGAAACTTTTTTGGTGAAAGTGGGACACTTGTTTGGCCAATGTGGGCCAGTGTGATAAGTTACTTCTCTATGCTTCTCATCATTTTGACCAGTGTTGCTCAATGAATATTCTTTAAGATGCATAATTTGCATCACATTTTATCAAAATACTCCCCCTTCGGTACTATTCAAACAGTATAACAAAAGGAATAAATAGCCATTTGCAACTGTGGGCCACTTACATTCCACATTTTCGCATTTCACATTCTCCATTCCCCTTTTTCCAATTTTGCATTCTACATTCTCCCATTCCACATTCTCCCATTTTCCCATTGCACAATCAATCTACCATTTTCCCATTCCACATTCTACATTCTCCCATTGCATATTCTCACATTCCAAAAAAGACATTCTTCCATTACACATTCTATATGATCTCATTCCACATTCTACATTCTCCCATTCCACATTCTCTCCTTCCAGATTCTCCCATTCCCCATTCTCTCATTCCACAATTTACCTTCTCTCATTCCGCTTTCTCCCATTCCACATTCTCTCGTTCCACATTTTACCTTCTCTCATTCTGCTTTCTCCCATTCCACATTCTCTTATTCCTCATTCTACATTCCCCATCCCCATTACACATTCTTAGGCTCAGACTGGCCTATAGGGCAATAGGCCCATGGCCTATTAAAAAATGCAAAATTCTGGTGTGGACACGTTTTTTTCTTCAAAGTGGGACACTTTTTGTAGCCAATGTGGGCCAGTTTGATAAGATACTTCACATTGCTGCTAATCATTTTGACCAGTGTTGCTGAATGAATATTCTTTAAAATGCATAATTTGCATCACATTTTATCAAAAAATCACCCTTCAGTACTAGTCAGTGTGACAAAAGTAATAAATAGCCATTTGCAACTGTGGGCCACTTTTTTTTATTGGTGGCAGAGACAATTGTATGGTCCAGTCCGACCCTGGACTGTAAAATGTGAGAATGTGACACCTCACATTTTACATTCTACATTCTCGCATTCCACATTTTCTGTTACATATTCTACATTCCCCCATTCTGCAATTTTGCATTCTACATTCTCTCATTCCACATTCTCTCATTCTACATGCTCCCCCTCCACGTACTCTCATTCCACATTCTGCATTCTCCCATTCCACATTCTACATTCTCTCATTCCACATTCTCCCCTTCCATATCCTCTCATTCCACATTATCCCCTTCCATATCCTCTCATTCCACATTCTGTATTCTCCCATTCCTCATTCCACTTTCACCCATTCCACATTCTACATTCCCATCCCAATTACACATTCTTAGGCTCGGACTGGGCTATAGGTCAGTAGGCCCATGGCCTATTAAAAAATGCAAAATTCTCGTGTGGACATGTTTTTTTTCATAAAAGTGGTACACTTTTTGTAGCCAATGTGGGCCAGTTTGATGAGTTTCTTCACTTTGCTGCTTATCATTTTGACTAGTGTTGCTGAATGAATATTCTTTAAGATGCATAGTTTGCATCACATTTTATCAAAATACCTCCCCTTGGGTACTAGTCAGTGTAACAAAAGGAATAAATAGCCATTTGCAACTGTGGGCCATTTTTTTTTTAATTGGTGGCCAAGACAATTGTATGGCCCAGTCCGACCCTACACATTCAACATTCTCACATTCTTCCATGTTACATTCTAAATTCTTGCATTCCACATTTCCCATTACATATTCTACATTCCCCCCTTCTCCAATTTTGCATTCTCTATTCTCATTTTCTACGGTCTCACATTCCGCATTCCTCATTCGGCCATTCCACATTCTCCCATTCCAAATTCCTCATTCTGCCATTCCACATTCTCCCATTCCATATTCTACATTCTGCCATTCCACATTCTAAATTCTCTACTTCCACATTCTCTATTTTGCCATTCCACATTCTAAATTCTCTTTCCACATTCTATATTCTCTCATTCCACATTCTCCATGCTCCCATTCTACATTCTCCTATTCCCCATTCTCTCATTCTAATGTGTGCCATTCCACATTCTATCATTCCACTGTCTATATTATCTTATTCCACATCTACATTCCCCCATTCCACATCATGCAGTCTTAGGTTCGGACTGTCCTATAGGGCAATAGGCCCATGGCTGATCCAAAAATCAGAAATTCTGGTGTGGACACTTTTTTGGGTCAAAGTGTGACTCTTGTTTGGCCAAGGTGGGCCACGTTGACGAGTTACTTCACTATGCTGCTCATGATTTTGACAAGTTTTGCTGAGTGAGCATTCTTTAAGATGCATAATTTGCATCACATTTTTATCAAAAAACTCCCCCTTGGGTATTATTAAAACAGTGTAACAAAAGGAATAAATAGCCATTTTCATCTGTCGGCCACTTATTGTTGGCTGAGACAATTGTATGTCCCAGTCCGACCATTCCACATTCCCCCATTTTACATTCTACATTCTATCATTCTACATTCTCGCATTTCACATTTTCCATTACACCTTCTACATTCCACCATTCTCCAATTTTGCATTCTACATTGTCACATTCTACATTCTCACATTTTACATTCCTCAAACTCCCATTCCATATTCTTCCTTTCCACATTCTTACATTTCAAATTTGACATTCTCACATTCTCCCATTCCACATTCACTCATTCCATATTTTATATTCTCCATTCTCCCATTCCACATTCTAAATTCTTTCATTCCACATTTTCCAATTCTCTGTTCTCCCATTCCACATTCTACATTTTCCCATTCCACATTCTTTCATTCCACATTCTACAGTCTCCATTCCACTTTCTCCCATTCCACATTCTCTCATTCTACCTTCTCCTGTTCCACATTCTCCCATTCCAAATTGAACATTCTCCAATTCCGCATTCAAATTTCTACATTCTCCCATTCTACATTCTTTCACTGCACATCCTACATTCCCCATTCTCCCATTGCACATTCCACATTCTCCCTTTCCACATTCTCACTTTCCACATTCTCCCATTCCTTTTTCTCCCATTCCACATTCTTCCATTCCACACTGTCCCATTCCAAATCTGACATTTTCCCATTTCACATTCTCCCATTCCACATTCTATATACTCTCATTCCACATTCTTCTATTTTACATCCTACATTCCCCATTCCACCATCTCATATTCCACATACTCTTATTCCACATTCTACATTCCCCCAGTCCACATCATTCTCCCATTCTACATTCTCACATTCCACATTCCTCATTCTGCCATTCCACAGTCTATATTCTCTCATTCCACATTCTTCCATTTCACATCCTACATTCCCCATTTCACCATCTCCTATTCCACATTCTCTCATTCCACATTCTACATTCCCCCAGTCCAAATTCTCCCATTCTACTTTCTCACATTCCACATTCTACATTCTCCCATTCCAAATTTTAAATTCTCTCCTTCCACAGTCTGCAATTCTCCCATGCCACATTCTCCATTCTGCCATTCCACATGATCTCATTCCACATTCTCCATTCCACATTTTCACATTCCACATTCTACATTTTCACATTCCACATTCTCCCATTCCAAATTCGACTTTCTTCATTCCACATTCTACTTTCTCCCATTCCACATTCTCCAACCTCCCATTCCACATTCTATCACTCTACATTCTCCAATTACACATTCTACAATACACATTCATAGGCTCGGACTGGCCTATAGGGCAATAGACCTATGGCCAAACAAAAAAGTCAAAATTCTGTCAAAATATTGCCTTTGAAACTTTTTTGGTGAAAGTGGGACACTTGTTTGGCCAATGTGGGCCAGTGTGATAAGTTACTTCTCTATGCTGCTCATCATTTTGACCAGTGTTGCTCAATGAATATTCTTTAAGATGCATAATTTGCATCACATTTTATCAAAAAACTCCCCCTTTGGTACTATTCAAACAGTGTAACAAAAGGAAAAAATAGTTATTTGCAACTGTTGGACAGTTATTAATTGATGGCCGAGACAATTGTATGGCTGTGTCTGACCCTACTCATTCCACATTTTCACATGATCCCATTTTACATTCTACAGTCTCACATTCCATGTCCTATATTCTCCCATTCTACATTCTCCCATTCCACAATATTTCATTCCACAGTCTCCCATTCCACTTTCTCCCATTCCACATTCTCTCATTCTACATTCTCCCACTCCACATTCTCCTGTTCCAAATTCAACATTCTCCCATTCCACATTCTACATTCTCCCATTCCACATTTTCCCATTCCGAATTCGACATTCTCCTATTCCATATTCTATATTCTCTCATTCCACATTCTACATTCTTCCATTTCACATCCTACATTCCCCCTTCTCCCATTCCACATTCTACATCCTCTCATGCCACATTCTCCCATTCCACTTTCTCCCATTCCACATTTTATATTCTCCCATGCCACATTCTCCATTCTCCCATTCCACATTCTATATTCTCTCATTCTACTTTCTACATTCTACCATTTCACATTCTTCGATTCCACATTCTCTCATTCCACATTCGTCCATTCTACATGCTCTCATTCTGCATTCTTCCATTTCACATTCTATAATTTTACATTCTCCCATTACACATTCTCCCATTACACACTCTTAGGCTCAGACTGGCTTATAGGGCAATAGGCCCATGACCAAACCAAAACTGCTAAATTCTGGTGTGGCCACTTTTTTGGCCTATGTGGGCCAGTTTGATGAGTTACTTCACTATGCTGCTAATCGTTTTACCAATGTGTACCAGTCCGCCCCTTACACATTCTCATATTCTCAAATTTGACATTCTACATTCTATCATTCTACATTCTCCAATTTTGCATTCTACATTCTCAAATTTGACATTCTCCAGCTCCACATTCCTCTTTCTCCCATTCTGCATTCTCCCATTTTCCCATTCCACATCCTCCATTCTGAACTGTATTCTACATTCTCCAATTCCAGAGTCCACATTCCACATTCTACATTCTCCCATTCCACATTCTCCCATTCCAAATTCAACATTCTCCCATCCCACATTCTCCCATTCCATAGTCTACATTCTCCCATTCCACATTCTCTCATTCCACTTTCTACATTCTTCCATTGCACACTCTACATTCTCCCATGTCACATTATACATTCGCTCATTCCACAATCGCCCATCTGACTTTCTCCCATTCCACATTCTCATATTCCACATACTCCGATTCCCCATTCTCCCATTCCACATTCTATATTCACTCATTCCACATTCTACATTCTCCTATTACATATCCTACATTCTCCCATTCCACATTCTCCCATTCCACATTCTCCCATTCCATATTGTATATTCTCCCATTCCACATTGTATATTCTCCCATTCCACATTGCATCCTTCTACATTCTCCCACTACACATTCTACATTACACGTTCTTAGGCTCAAACTGGCCTATAGGTCAATAGGCCCATGGCTGATACAAAAATGCAACGTTCCGGTGTGAACATGTTTTTTGGTCAAAGTGAGCCACTTTTTGGGCCGATGTGGGCCAGTTTGATGAGCTACTTCACTGTGTTACTAATCATTTTGACCAGTGAATATTCTTTAAGATGCATCATTTGCATCACATTTTTTCAACAAAAAACCCCCTTGGGTACCATTCAAACAGTGTAACAAATGGAATAGCCATTTGCAACTGTGGGCCACTTTTTTTATTGGCAACCGAGACAATGTTATGGCACTGTCCAACCCTAAACATTCCACATTCTCAGAACCTCCCACTTTATATTCCACATTCTATCATTCTACATTCTCGCATTCCATATTCTCTCATTCCACATTCTATATTCTCTCATTCCAAATTCTACATTATCCCATTCCACATCCTACATTCACCCATTCCACATTCTGAGTCCCCATTCTCTCATTCAACTTTCTATATTCTCCCATTTCACATTCTCCCATTCCACATTCTGCACTCTCCCATTCCACATTCTATCATTCTGTATTCTCCCATTACACATTCTACAATACACATTCATAGGCTTGGACTGGCCGATAGGGCAATTGACCATGGCTGAACCAAAAATGCAAAATTCTGGTGTGGCCACTTTTTTTGGTCAAAGTGGGCCACTTTTTATGGTCAATGTGGGCCAGTTTGTTTAGTTACTTCGCTAAGCTGCTAATTATTTTGACCAGTATTGCTGAATGAATATTCTTTAAGATGCACAATTTGCAGCACATTTTATCCAAAACCCCCCCCCCCCCCCCCCCCCGAGTACTATTCAAGCAGTGCAACAATCAAAAGGAATAGCCATTTGCAACTGTGGGCCACTTTTTTTTATTGGTGCCCAAGACAATCGTATAGCCCAGTCCGACCCTACACATTCCACATTCACCCATTCTCCTATTTTATATTCTACATTCTATCATTCTCCATTCTCGACTTCCATAATCTCCATTACATGTTCTACCTTCTCCCATTCTCTGATTTTGCATTCTACATTCTCCCATTCCACAGTCTACATTCTCCCATTCCACAATTTCTCATTCTATATTCTCATTCCACTTTCTACATTCTTCCATTGCCCACTCTACATTCTCCCATGTCACATCATACATTCTCTCATTCCACGTTCGCTCATTCCACAATCTCTCATTTGACATTCGCCCATCTGACTTTCTCCCATACCACATTCTACCATTCCACATTCTACCATTCCACATTTTCATTCCACATTCTCCGCTTCCCCATTCTCCCATTCCACATTCTATATTCACTCATTCCACATTCTACATTCTTCCATTATACATCCTACATTCCCCATTCCTCCTTTCCGCATTCTCCCATTCCACTTTCTCCCATTTCACATTCTACATATTCTTCACTCTCCCATTCCATATTGTATATTCTCCCATTCCACATTATATCCTTCTACATTCTCCCATTACCCATTCTACATTACACGTTCTTAGGCGCGAACTGGCCTTTAGGGCAATAGGCCCATGACTGATACAAAAATGCCAAATTCTGCTGTGAACTTGTTTTTTTGGTCAAAGTGAGCCACTTTTTGGGCAAATGTGGGCCAGTTTGATGAGTTACTTCACTGTGTTGCTAATAATTTTGACCAGTGTTGCTGAATGAATATTCTTTAAGATGCATAATTTGCATGACATTTTGTCAAATAACTCCCCCTTGGGCACCATTCAAACAGTATAAAAAAAGGAATAAATAGCCATTTGCAACTGTGGGCCACTTTTTTGTTTGCACCTGAGACAACTGTATGGCCCAGTCCGACCCTACACATTACACATTCTCACATTCTACATTCTCGCATTCCACATTCTACATTCTGCAATTTTTCATTCTACGGTCTCAAATTTCACATTCTCCCACTCCACGTTCCTCATTCTCCCATTCTACATTCTCCCGTTTTCCCATTCCACATCCTCCATCTGCATTATACATTCTCCCCGTCCACATTCTTCCATTCTACATTCTCAAATTCTACATTCTCCTGTTCCACATACCACATTCTCCCTTTCCACATTCTCTCATTCCACATTCTTCCATTACACATCCTACATTCTCCCTTTCCACATTCTCCCTTCCCACATTCTCCCATTCCACTTTCTCCCATTTCACATTCCACATTCTGCACTCTCCCATTCCACATTGTACACATTCTTCATTCTCCTATTCCATATTGTATATGCTCCCATTCCACATTATATCCTTCTACATTCTCCCCTTAACATTCCACATTATACCTTTTTAGGCTGGAACTGGCCTTTAGGTCAATAGGCCCATGGCTGATACAAACATGCCAAATTCTGGTGTGAACATGTTTTTGGACAAAGGGGTCCACTGTTTGGGCCAATGTGGGCCAGTTTGATGAGTTACTTCACTGTTTTGCTAATCGTTTTACCAGTGTTGCTGAATGAATATTCTTTAAAATGCACAATTTGCATCACATTTTAGCAACAAAAAAAATTCAACCAGTGTAACAGAAGGTATAAACAGCCTTTTGCAACTGTGGGCCACTTTTTTAATGGCCCGAGACAACTGTATGGCCCATTCCGACCCTACACATTACACATTCACCCATTTTATATTCTACATTCCATCATTCTCCATTCTCGACTTCCATAATCTCCATTACACGTTCTACATTCTCCCATTCTCTGATTTTGCATTCTACATTCTCCCATTCGACATTCTTCCATTCCTCATTCTCTCAGTCCACATTCTCCCATTTCACAGTCTACATTCTCCCATTCCACATTCTCTCATTCTATATTCTCTCATTCCACTTTCTACATTCTTCGATTGCCCACTCTACATTCTCCCATGTCACATACTCTCATTCCACAATCTCTCATTCCACATTCGCCCATCTGACTTTCTCTCATTCCACATTCTCTCATTCCACATTCTACCATTCCAGATTCTTCCATTCCAGATTCTTCCATTCCACATTCTCCGATTCCCCATTCTCCCATTCTATATTCACTCATTCCACAGTCTACATTCTTCCATTACACATCCTACATTCCCCATTCCACATTCTTCCTTTCCACATGCTCCCATTCCACTTTCTCCCATTCCACATTCTACACATTCTTCACTCTCCCATTCCATATAGTATATTCTCCCATTCCACATTATATCCTTCTACATTCTCCCATTACACATTCTACATTACACGGTCTTAGGCTCGAACTGGCCTTTAGGCCAATAGGCCCATGACTGATACAAAAATGCAAAATTCTGCTGTGAACTTGTTTTTTGGTCAAAGTGAGCCACTTTTTGGGCCAATGTGGGCCAGTTTGATGAGTTACTTCACTGTGTTGCTAATCTGTAACGCTCACCTGATTCTCGCAGAGGCGCTGGTCTTGACTGGGCGACTACCGTATCTCCAAAGGTGATGTGTAGCACCCGGTTGGCTCTTGGGCTGGACCTCTGTGCACTGTATGCCTGACATGTAGAGTAAGATGTCTGCAGATAGAAAATATGGGGTTAATGAACTGGGGTTATTGGGGTGTCCCTATCTCTTTCCTCTTCTCCTCTCCTGTAGACCCCCAAAGGTTAACGCTCTCACCTTAGGTAAGTGAATGCCGAGCTCTCCATCTGCCTCGGGGCAGGGTGCTGTAACCAGTTTCTTCACTGGATAGGTAGCGCAGGCCTCTTGACTTCAGAGGACTGCTGTCCGTCGTTTACTGCACGAACGGTAAGTTTCGAGTCATTCAAATGTCTTTAAAGTCTTTAGTAATGATGTCTCTTGTTTTGCAGGGTTCCGGCGATGGCGGATGACGGGCTGAAGTGAGTTGAAGATGGAGCCCGTGTGATGAATAGAAGCGCCTGGAAGCACGTAAGTAAGCGCTTGTTGCCTGCTTCACGATGTGCTCTAACTGTCTTTTTATTTTGCAGGTACGAGTTCGGAGCGGCTGCAGGGTGCCGGAATACCCACTGGATTAGATGTGGAAAGGAGTAATGGCACGTGAGTATTAAAGTTCCCCAATGTCTTTAAACACACCTTGTTTTGTCTTTCAGATGCGGGATGCAGCGCCGAAGGCCTCCGGATCGTGCGAAGAGTTGGTAAGCTTTTGTCTTTCAGATGCCGGAATGCAGTGTGAAGACCTCCGGAGCGCACGAAGAGTAGGTAAGCCTTTGCCTTTCAGATGCCGGAATGCTAACCTGTTCTTTCTTGTCTTTATAGGTGTTGCTGAAGACTGGATTCAGGATGGTAAGCCTTTGCCTTTCAGATGCCGGAATGCTAACCTGTTCTTTCTTGTCTTTATAGGTGTTGCTGAAGCCTGGATTCAGGACGGTAAGCCTTTTTCCTTAGGCCCAGGACCGGATGCAGAAGACACGATGAGCGTTCTGCTGCAGAGGTTGCAGAATAACGCAAAGCAAGATTCATCCACCGGGTGTGGTTTAAATAGCCTCCTGTAGTGCTTCGGTGTCTCCTTCCACAGCCACGCCTAGGTAAGAAAAGAGTTCCTGCTTTCCAGAAGAGTTCCAGTGTTCTGAATCTAGGGAGTGGCTCCAGCCCCACCCAACAGGAAAAGTAGTTCCAAACAGAAGGGGATCAGAGGCTCAACTGGCAGGCAAGTAAGCAGCATGGTCTGCTGCAGGTAAGTCCACCCAAGCATTATGAGCCCGGCGCTTCCAGCGCTGGGACTGGGCATATTTATGAGCCTGGTGCCACTGGCGCCAGGACTGGGTCCAAAAGGTCCCAATTGGGACTGGTTGGCACTCGGAACCTGGGTTATGGATCTGCTTCCAAGGGAGTTGGGAAAACCCTGACCTTTTGGAAGCAGAGATCATGACAGTACCCCCCCTCAAGGCCCCTCCCAAACCGGGCTTCTCCGGGGGTTTTGGCTTGTCAGGAAATGTTCGGTGAAATCTTTTGATTAGGCGAGGAGCGTGGACATATTCAGCAGGTTCCCAGGATCTCTCTTGGGGGCCGTAGCCTTTCCAGTCAATTAGGTAGAATAGTTTAGATTTGGAGATCTTGGAGTCCAGAATGCTTTTAACTTCAAACTCGAGTTCTCCATCAACTAGGATAGGTTTTGGAGATTTGGTTAGTCGGGTTTGAGGTTGCACGGGTTTTAATAGAGAGACGTGGAAGACCGGATGTATCTTCATGTGCGGGGGCAAGTCCAACTTGACCGCTACTGGGTTTACTATGGTAGTGATGGAATAGGGACCAAGGTATCTTGGGTTGAATGTGCGTGGCCCTTTTAGAGATAGATATTTGGTGGATAACCAGACTTGATCCCCTTCTTGATAGTGAGGGGCTTCCTTCCGATGTTGATCTGCTCCTTTCTTGTATTGTTCTTTAGCCCTTTGAAGGTGAGAAACAGCTTCCTTAAAGGCTTGGGTGATTGTAAAATGCAGGTAGTCTACTGCTGGTGTTTCAAGATCTTGGAGGGGATCCAACTCCGAGGTTCGAGGGTGACTGCCGTACAAAAGAAAAAACGGGGTTTTCCCAGTTCCCGAATGGACAGAGTTATTGTAGGCATATTCGGCTATCCAAAGGATATCTTTCCAAGTTTTTTCAGTTTGTTGCAGCATGCAGCGTAAATACTGTTCCAGAGTTTGATTGGTCCTCTCGGTTTGTCCGTCGGTCTGAGGGTGGTGACTGGTCGATAGTCTCACATCAATTTGAGCCGACCGACAGCAACTTCGCCAAAAATGAGAAATAAATTGACTACCTCGATCCGAAATTAGAACCGAAGGAAAACCGTGCAGTCGGACGATGTTTTCGAGAAATTCTCGGGCCAGAGTTGCTGCTGTTGGCAAGCCTTTGAGCGGAATGAAATGCGCCATCTTGGAGAATAAGTCCACGATTACTAGAATCGTATTGTATCCGGAGCATGGAGGTAGATCGGTGATGAAGTCCATAGAAAGCGTATGCCAAGGGCGAGGTGGGATGTCAATAGGTCGTAAGAGGCCTGCTGGTCTTTCCTTTTGACTCTTGTTTTGGGCGCATACTCCACAGGACATTATAAAGTCTCTGATATCTTTCTTCCAAGACGGCCACCAGAAGTAGCGCTTGATCTTTTCTGAGGTCTTGGCCATACCGGGATGACCTTCCATTAAAGAGTCGTGATAACAAGAGATTACTTTTTTCTGTAAATCTGTGCTGGGTAGGTATAATCGTTCTTGGAAATACAATAAGTTGTCCTTTACTGCCAAGTCCTTTCCCTGCAGATGCCAATTCTGTATGTCTGCTGGAGTTACAAGTTGCCTGGCTTTATCCTTAACTTCCTCTATGGATTCGGTGGCGATTACACCCAGAATCCTTTGTTCGGGAATGATTGGTACAGGTTTGGGGTTGATCAAGTGTTCTTCCACTCCCATCCGAGAAAGGGCATCAGCTTTACCGTTCTTTGTACCAGGTCGATAGGTAATTATGAAGTCAAACTCGGCAAAGAATAATGCCCAACGGAGTTGTCTAGAGGATTGGGCTTTTGCGGTTTTCAAATATTGCAGGTTTCGGTGATCCGTAATCACAGTAACGGTGTGTCGGGCCCCCAGCAGGTAATGCCGCCAAGCCTTAAAGGCAGACTTGATAGCCAGAAGTTCCTTGTCAGTAATCGTGTAATTGATTTCAGGAGGCGAGAATTTGCGGGACCAAAATGCCACGGGATGCAACTGATTGGTTTCCGGGTCCTTTTGTGATAGAACTGCCCCCATGGCAAGGCTTGAAGCATCAGTTTCCACGATGTAGGGGAGTTCGGGGCGAGGGTGTTTTAAGATTGGTGCAGAGATAAATTTAGTCTTCAAATCCTGGAAAGCTTGTTCCGCCTCGGTAGACCATTCAAAACGTTTGTTTTTCTTTAACAAGGCAGTGATGGGCTGGACTATTCGAGAGAATTCGGGGATAAACCTGCGGTAAAAGTTAGCGAAGCCTAACATGCTTTGCACACCTTTTACAGAGGATGGTGATGGCCATTTGAGAACTGCATCGACCTTCTTCGAATCCATACGCACTCCGCCAGGTGATAATATGAATCCCAAGAATTCAACTTCAGTCACGTTGAAAACACATTTTTCCAACTTAGCGAAAAGTTTGTGTTGACGCAATCTTTCGAGGACCATTTTCACGTGTTTCCGATGTTCAGATTCCAATGAAGAATAAACGAGGATGTCGTCAATGTAAACAACAACACATACATCTATGAGCTCTCTGAGGACATCGTTCATAAAATATTGAAAGGCGGCCGGGGCATTGCAAAGTCCGAAGGGCATGACCTGATATTCAAATAGCCCATACTTGGTGCGGAAGGCCGTCTTCCATTCATCGCCCTCTTTTACTCGTACCAAGTGGTAAGCTCCTCTAAGATCCAGCTTTGTATATATGCATGCTTTTCTGACTTGGTCCAGGAGTTCAGGGATCAAAGGTAACGGATATCTATTCTTAACGGTGATCTGGTTCAGGGAGCGATAATCGATACAAGTTCTAAGGTCTCCTTCCTTTTTTGGAACGAAGAACAAAGCTGAAGAAGCAGGGGACTTGGAAGGACGAATAAACCCATTTGCCAGGTATTGATCCAGGTATTGTCGAAGGTGAAGGTTCTCAGGCTCGGTGAGGGCATAAATTCTACTACAAGGAGGAGTAGATCCAGGTATCAGGTCTATCTGGCAGTCATAAGACCTATGAGGAGGTAGAGAGTTAGCCTGATCCTTCCGGAAAACATCTTGGTATTCTAGGTATTCGGGAGGTAACTGGGGAGTCTCTGAAGAAATTGCGGCCAGTGCAACACCAGGTGGAGGGTGACAAGTAGAGACACATTCTGGAACCTGGACCGTTCTTGCTCGCCAATCGATCAGAGGATTGTGTTTCTCTAACCAAGGTATTCCTAGAATAATCTGAAACTGAGGGGCCTTGATCACACCGAACACGATCTTCTCATGGTGTCCATCTTGACTTACTAGCGTCACCTCTTGAGTGGTATGCGTTACTGGCCCGGAGGCTATCTCCGTACCATCCACCGTAGTAATGACGTCCTTTACAGCCTTGGGACAAAGAGTTAGATTCATCCTCAAAACCATTTCATGATCCACATAATTGCCGATGGCACCGCTGTCGACGTAAGCTTCAATTGCATGTAATCGATCCGGATTATCAGGGCTAATGAGGACCATAGGTATCACGAAATGCGAGGTCACGGAACTGGTTTTCACGCTCGGCAAGAGGACCTCTATTCTTGTCGGGCGAGGTCGTTTCCCTGCTCAGAGTTTGTAACTTTGGTAACTGCAGCTCCTACTGCCTTCTTGGCAGGTTTCACCGGACAGTCTCGAAGAAAGTGCCCTGAGTTTCCGCAATATAGGCATAATTGCAACTGTTTCCTCCTTTCCCGCTCCCTTTGTGTTAGAGGACCTTTCAGACCCCCTATTTGCATGGGTTCCCCGGAGTCTACTCCTTTGGAAGGAGTTGGCGGTTTGGAAAATACTCGAGCATCAAACTTGGAACGATCGGCCTTCCTGTTCTGCAGCCTGTGATCTATTTGAACGACCAAGTCTATATAATCCGAACAGTCTTGTGGGGGATTCACTACTTGGGCTAAAACGTCTTTGAGCTCTCCACGTAGACCTCTATAAAACAGCGTAATCCTTTTGTCCTCAGGCCATTGAGTTTCCACTATTAGTCTATTGAAAGATGCAATATAAGCCAAAAGGTCTTGATTACCCTGTCGCAACGAAAGAAGCTCATTGTCCAAGACCTGCCCCTGTGAATGTCTTGCGAACAGTTTTTCCATACTAAGCTGAAAGGCTTGAAAATCATGGAGAACCGGATCATCTTGATTAACTAGAGGGATCGACCAGTCTGCCGCATTGCCACTAAGGTACGAAAGTACAAAAGCTACTTTTGCTTGATCAGTTGGAAAGGCTGCTGGCCGGCATAAGAAGTGCAACCGGCACTGATTGATAAATACTGCAAACCTCTTTGGGTCACCAGAAAATCGTTCGGGCGGAGCCAGAGGTACATTCCCAGGTAGGTTGATCTGCACTGGATTCATAGAGGATGTTGAAGGAAGATTTGCCCCTGATGCGGGTAACGGGGTCTGTCCGGCTTGTGACTGTAGCACTTGTCTAGCAAGATTGTCTGTTCTCTCCTTGGAAATAATTAGTTCCCTTCTTAGAGCATTCGTTTCCTGACGAGCTGCATGCACTTCTGCCCTTAGTTCCCCAAGTAACCAGGCTAGGGGGTCAGAATCCGAGGTTTCCATAGCGCCTGGGCAAGAGTTTTGCGGTAGGCTTTGCGTTCTGTAACGCTCACCTGATTCTCGCAGAGGCGCCGGTCTTGACTGGGCGACTACCGTATCTCCAAAGGTGATGTGTAGCACCCGGTTGGCTCTTGGGCTGGACCTCTGTGCACTGTATGCCTGACGTGTAGAGTAAGATGTCTGCAGATAGAAAATATGGGGTTAATGAACTGGGGTTATTGGGGTGTCCCTATCTCTTTCCTCTTCTCCTCTCCTGTAGACCCCCAAAGGTTAACGCTCTCACCTTAGGTAAGTGAATGCCGAGCTCTCCATCTGCCTCGGGGCAGGGTGCTGTAACCAGTTTCTTCACTGGATAGGTAGCGCAGGCCTCTTGACTTCAGAGGACTGCTGTCCGTCGTTTACTGCACGAACGGTAAGTTTCGAGTCATTCAAATGTCTTTAAAGTCTTTAGTAATGATGTCTCTTGTTTTGCAGGGTTCCGGCGATGGCGGATGACGGGCTGAAGTGAGTTGAAGATGGAGCCCGTGTGATGAATAGAAGCGCCTGGAAGCACTTAAGTAAGCGCTTGTTGCCTGCTTCACGATGCGCTCTAACTGTCTTTTTATTTTGCAGGTACGAGTTCGGAGCGGCTGCAGGGTGCCGGAATACCCACTGGATTAGATGTGGAAAGGAGTAATGGCACGTGAGTATTAAAGTTCCCCAATGTCTTTAAACGCACCTTGTTTTGTCTTTCAGATGCGGGATGCAGCGCCGAAGGCCTCCGGAGCGTGCGAAGAGTTGGTAAGCTTTTGTCTTTCAGATGCCGGAATGCAGTGTGAAGACCTCCGGAGCGCACGAAGAGTAGGTAAGCCTTTGCCTTTCAGATGCCGGAATGCTAACCTGTTCTTTCTTGTCTTTATAGGTGTTGCTGAAGACTGGATTCAGGATGGTAAGCCTTTGCCTTTCAGATGCCGGAATGCTAACCTGTTCTTTCTTGTCTTTATAGGTGTTGCTGAAGACTGGATTCAGGACGGTAAGCCTTTTTCCTTAGGCCCAGGACCGGATGCAGAAGACACGATGAGCGTTCTGCTGCAGAGGTTGCAGAATAACGCAAAGCAAGATTCATCCACCGGGTGTGGTTTAAATAGCCTCCTGTAGTGCTTCGGTGTCTCCTTCCACAGCCACGCCTAGGTAAGAAAAGAGTTCCTGCTTTCCAGAAGAGTTCCAGTGTTCTGAATCTAGGGAGTGGCTCCAGCCCCACCCAACAGGAAAAGTAGTTCCAAACAGAAGGGGATCAGAGGCTCAACTGGCAGGCAAGTAAGCAGCATGGTCTGCTGCAGGTAAGTCCACCCAAGCATTATGAGCCCGGCGCTTCCAGCGCTGGGACTGGGCATATTTATGAGCCTGGTGCCACTGGCGCCAGGACTGGGTCCAAAAGGTCCCAATTGGGACTGGTTGGCACTCGGAACCTGGGTTATGGATCTGCTTCCAAGGGAGTTGGGAAAACCCTGACCTTTTGGAAGCAGAGATCATGACATAATCATTTTGACCAGTGTTGCTGAATGAATATTCTTTAAGATGCATAATTTGCATGACATTTTGTCAAATAACTCCCCCTTAGGTACTATTCAAACAGTATAAAAAAAGGAATAAATAGCCATTTGCAACTGTGGGCCACTTTTTTATTTGCACCTGAGACAACTGTATGGCCGAGTCCGACCCTACACAGTCTCACATTCTACATTCTCGCATTCCACGTTCTCCGTTCCACATTCTCCATTCCGCAATTTTTCATTCTACAGTCTCAAATTCCACATTCTCCCACTCCATGTTCCTCATTCTCCCATTCTACATTCTCCCATTTTCCCATTCCACATCCTCCATCTGCATTATACATTCTCCCAGTCCACATTCTTCATTCTACATTCTCCTGTTCCACATACCACATTCTCACATTCCACATTCTATATTCTTCCATTCCACATTCTTCCATTACACATCCTACATTCTCCCTTTCCACATCCTCCCATTCCACTTTCTCCCATTTCACATTCCACATTCTGCACTCTCCCATTCAACATTGTACACATTCTTCATTCTCCTATTCCATATTGTATATTCTCCCATTCCACATTATATCCTTCTACATTCTCCCATTACAAATTCTACATTATACGTTCTTAGGCTCGAACTGGCCTTTAGGTCAATAGGCCCATGGCTGATACAAACATGCCAAATTCTGGTGTGAACATGTTTTTGGACAAAGTGAGCCACGGTTTGGGCCAATGTGGGCCAGTTTGATGAGTTACTTCACTGTGTTGCTAATCGTTTTACCAGTGTTGCTGAATGAATATTCTTTAAAATGCACAATTTGCATCACATTTTAGCAACAAAAAAAAATTCAAACAATGTAACAGAAGGTATAAATAGCCTTTTGCAACTCTGGGCCACTTTTTTAATGGTGCCCTAGACAACTGTATGGCCCAGTCCGACCCTACACATTACACATTCTCATATTCTCCCATTTTACATTCTACCATTCTACATTCTCCAATTTTGCATTCTATATTCTCAAATTTGACATTCTCCAGCTCCACATTCCTCTTTCTCCCATTCTACATTATCCCATTTTCCCATGCCACATCCTCCATTCTGAACTGAATTGTACATTCTCCCATTCCACATTCTATATTCTCTCATTCCACATTCTACATTATTTCATTACACATCCTACATTCCCCATTATACATTCTCCCTTTCCCCATTCTCCCTTTCCACATTCTCCCATTCCACTTTCTCCCAGACCACATTCCACATCTGCACTCTCCCATTCCGCATTCTACACTCTCCCATTCCACATTGTATATTCTCCCATTCCACCTTCTATCATTCTACATTCTTCCATTACACATTCTTCATAACACATTCTTAGGCTCGGACTGGCCTATAGGGCAATAAGCCCATGGTCGAACAATAAATGCAAAATTCTGGTGTGGACATGTTTTTTTGGTCAAAGTGGGTGACTTTTTATGTCCAGTGTGGGCCAGTTTGATGAGTTACTTTGCTATGCTGCTAATCTTTTTGACCAGTGTTGCTGAATGAATATTCTTTAAAATGCACAATTTGCATCACATTTTATCAACAAAAAAACCCTTGGGTAACATTGAAACAGGGTAACAAATGGAATTGCAACTGTGGGCCACTTTTTCATTGGTGCCTGAGACAATGTGATGGCACTGTCCAACCCTAAACATTCCACATTCTCCCATTTTATATTCCACATTCTATCATTCTACATTCTATATTCTCCCATTCCACATTCTATATTCTCTCATTCCAAATTCTACATTATCCCATTCCACATCCTACATTCACCCATTCCACATTCTCCGATTCCCCATTCTCTCATTCCACTTTTTATATTCTCTCATTTCACATTTTCCCATTCCACATTCTACCTGTCCACATTCTCCCATTTCACATTCTGCACTCTCCCATTCCACATTCTATCATTCTGCATTCTCCCATTACACATTCTACAATACACATTCATAGGCTCGGACTGGCCTATAGGGCAATAGGCCCATGGCTGAACAACAAAATGCACAATTCTGGTGTGGACACTTTTTTGGTCAAAGTGGGCCACTTTTTATGGCCAATGTGGGCCAGTTTGTTTAGTTACTTCGCTAAACTGCTAATTATTTTGACCAGTATTGCTGAATGAATATTCTTTAAGATGCACAATTTGCAGCACATTTTATCCAAAACTCTCCCCCTTGAGTACTATTCAAACAGTGCAACAAACAAAAGGAATAGCCATTTGCAACTGTGGGTCACTTTTTTTTATTGGTGCCCAAGACAATTGTATGGCCCAGTCCGACCCTACACATTCCACATTCACCCATTCTCTTATTTTATATTCTACATTCTATCATTCTCGACTTCCATATTCTCCATTACACGTTCTACCTTCTCACATTCTCTGATTTTGCATTCTACATTTTCCCATTCCACATTATTCCATTCGACATTCCTCATTCTCTCAGTCCACATTCTCCCATCTTCCATTCCACATTCTCCCATTCCACAGTCTACACATTCGATTCCACATTCTCTCATTCTATATTCTCTCATTCCACTTTCTACATTCTTCCATTGCACACTCTACATTCTCCCATGTCACATTATACATTCTTTCATTCCACATTTGCTCATTCCACAATCTCTCATTCCACATTCGGCCATCTGACATTCTTCCATTCCACATTCTTCCATTCCACATTCTTCCATTCCACATTCTCCGATTCCCCATTCTCACATTCCACATTCTATATTCACTCATTCCACACTCTACATTCTTCCATTACACATCCTACATTCTCCCTTTCCACATTCTCCCATTCCACTTTCTCCCATTCCACATTCTGCACTCTCCCATTCCATATTGTATATTCTCCCATTACACATTACACGTTCTTAGGCTCGAACTGGCCTTTAGGGCAATAGGCCCATGGCTGATACAGAAATGCCAAATTCTGGTGTGAACATGTTTTTTGGTCAAAGTGAGACACTTTTTGTGCCAATGTGGGCCAGTTTGATGAGTTACTTCACTGTGTTGCTAATCATTTGACCAGTGTTGCTGAATGAATATTCTTTAAGATGCATAATTTGCATGACATTTTGTCAAATAACTCCCCCTTGGGCACTATTCAAACATTATAAAAAAAGGAATAAATAGCCATTTGCAACTGTGGGCCACTTTTTTATTTGCACCTGAGACAACTGTATGGACCAGTCCGACCCTACACATTACACATTCTCACATTTTACATTCTATCCTTCTACATTTTGCATTCTACATTCTCAAATTCCACATTCTTCCATTACACATCCTACATTCCCCATTCCACATTCTCCCTTTCCACTTTCTCCCATTCCACTTTCTCCCATTCCACATTCTCCTATTCCACATTCTACACATTGTTCACTCTCCCATTCCATATTGTATAGTCTCCAATTCCACATTATATCCTTCTACATTCTCCCATTACACATTCTACATTACAGGTTCTTAGGCTTGAACTGGCCTTTAGGGCAATAGGCCCATGGCTGATACAGAAATGCCAAATTCTGGTGTGAACATGTTTTTTGGTCAAAGTGAGCCACTTTTTGGGCAAATGTGGGCCAGTTTGATGAGTTACTTCACTGTCTTGCTAATCATTTTGACCAGTGTTGCTGAATGAATATTCTTTAAGATGCATAATTTGCATGACATTTTGTCAAATAACTCGACCTTGGGTACTATTCAAACAGTATAAAAAAAGGAATAAATAGCCATTTGCAACTGTGGGCCACTTTTTTATTTGCGCTTGAGACAACTGTACGGCCCATTCCAACCCTACACATTACACATTCTCACATTTTACATTCCCGCATTCCACATGCTCCATTATACATTCTCCATTCTGCAATTTTGCATTCTACATTCTCAAATTCCACATTCTCCCACTCCACCTTCCTCATTCTCCCATTATACATTCTCCCATTTTCCCTTTCCACATCCTCCATCTGCATTCTCCCCTTCCAAATTCGACATTCTCCCATTCCACATTTTACATTCTCCCATTTGACATTCTATATTCTCTCATTCCACATTATTCCATTACACATCCTACATTCTCCCATTCCACATTCTCCCATTCCACTTCGTCCCATTCCACATTCCACTTTCTGCACCCTCCCATTCCTTATTGTACACATGCTGCACTCTCCCATTCCACATTGTATCATTCTACATTCTCCCATTACACATTCTACATTACACATTCTTAGGCTTGGACTGGCCTATGGGGGCAATAGGCCCATGGCCGAACCAAAAATGCAAAATTCTGGTGTGGACATGTTTTTTTGGTCAAAGTGGGTGATGTTTTTATGGCCAATGTTTGCCACTTTGATGAATTACTTCGCTATGCTGCTAATCATTTTGACCAGTGTTACTTAATGAATATTCTTTAAGATGCACAATTTGCATCACATTTTATCAACAAACTTCCCCTTGGGTACTATTCAAACAGTACAACAAAAGGAATAGCCATTTGCAACTGTGGGCCACTTTTTTATTGGCACCCGAGACAATGTTATGGTATAGTCCGACCCTACACATTCCACATTCTCATTTGATCCCATTTTATTTTCCATATTCTAACATTCTACATGCTTGCATTCCATATTCTCCATTACACTTTCTACATTCACCCAGTCTCCAATTTTGCATTCCACTTTCTCCCATCTTCCCATTCCACTTTCTCCCATCTTCCCATTCCACATTCTCCCATTCCATAGTCTACATTCTCCCATTCCATAGTCTCCATTCCCCATTCTCTCATTCCAAATTCTATATTTTCTCATTCCACTTTCTACATTCTCCCATGTCACGTTATACATTCTCTCATTCCACATTCACCGATTTGACGTTCTCCCATTCCACATGCTCCCATTACACATTCTACATTCTTAAGCTCGGACTGGCCTTTAGGGCGATAGGCCCATGGCTGATACATAAATGCCAAATTCTGGTGTGAACACGTTTTTTTGGTCAAAGTGGCCCACTTTTTTTGGCCAATGTGGGCCAGTTTGATGAGTTACCTCACTGTGCTGCTAACCATTTTGACCAGTGTTTCTGAATGAATATTCTTTAAGATGCATAATTTGCACCACACTTTGGTCAAAAACTCCCAGTTGGGTACTATTGAAACAGTGTAACAAAAGTAATAGCCATTTGCAACTCTGGGCCACTCTTTTATTGGTGCCTGAGACAATTGCATGGCCCAGTCTGACCCTACACATTCCACAATCTCACATTCTACGATTCCACATTCTCTCATTCCACATTCTTCCATTCAACATTCTCCCATTCCACATTCGACATTCCATTCCACATTCTCACATTCCCCATTCTCCCATTCCATAATCTCCCATTCAACATTCTCTCGGTCCACATACTATATTCTCTCATTCCACGTTCTTCAATCTCCCATTCCACATCCTCCTATTCCACATTCTATGTTCTCTTATTCCACATTCTACATTCTCCCATTCCACATTCTTAGGCTCGGATTGGCCTATAGGCAATAGGCGCATGACTAAACCAAAAATACAAAATTCTGATTTGAGCCTGTTTTTCTGGTCAAAGTGGGCCACTTTTTGGGCCAATGTGGGCCAGTTTAATTGATTACTTCACTTTGTGGCTAATCATTTTGACCAGTGTTGCTGAATGAATATTATTTAAGGGGCACAATTAGCATCACATTTGATCAAAAAACGCTCCCTTGGGTACTATTCAAACAGTGTCACAAAAGGAATAGCCATTTGCAACTGTGGGCCACTTTTTTATTTGTGCCTGAGACAATTTTATGACCCAGTCCTACCCTACACATTCCACATTCTCAAATCCTCACATTTTATATTCTACATTCTATCATTCTACATTCTCGCATTCCTCATTCTCCATTACACATTCTACATCCTCCTATTCTCCAATGTTCCAGTCTCCATTCTCCCATTCCACATTACCTCCACGCCCACTCTTCCTCGTCCCAGTACTTATCTCATGAGGCCCCTGCCTCCGACACAGGACCTTCTTTTATTTATTTTATCCCTTTAACTCCTCCCCCTTCACCATGTCAATCAGTTTAATTTGGGCTTGTTTTTCTCAGTGCGGGGCGCTGGGGAGCAATGTTTCCTGGCCCTCTGGTGGGGCTGTGTGGTGCGGCCTTTGGCTCCCTCAGGTGCAGCGATACTCCTGGGTTCTCTGCGGGGCTCGGGACCCGGTGGAGTTGGTTGCTTCGCCTGGCTTCGGCAGGGCTATGGCCAGTGCAGGGCTTTCCGGCCCGGGTCCTGGAGAAACGGGCCCGGGTGCAGGTAAGGTGTTTTTGGGGAGGGGACTCTGACGGCTCCTCTGTCGGGTGTGATTCAGTGTTGATATGTTTCCTGCTAACGCTGTTCTGCTCGAGCGGTTTTGCAGCTCGGGTTGGTCTCTCTCTCCACGTTGCTCCGGAGGCGTGGGGAGCTCCGCCTCTGGTGCTATAAGTGAGGTTGCTATAGGATTGATGTAGTCCTATTGGTTGCTTTGTTTCTGGCCTCTGCTTAAGGAATAGAGGCTAACGGCTGGTTGGTGTTTTTGTTTGCATCAGTGTTGAGAGGCTCTGATTGTGCCCCTTTGCTATTGGACATGCAGAGACAGGTTGAACTTTTGGCCGATCTGGCTTTTGATGGGGGATGTGTGGTTCGGCCATGGGGGCTGGTGTGTCTGCCCGGAGGCATGTGCAATTGAGGGACTGGAAATCTGATGGGTCTCAGAAGGCGGCTGCCCTGTAACTTCCTTTCACTGGGTCCAAGCTTTTTGGGGATTGCCTTGAGGATAAGGTGCACAAAGTTTTTAGGGTGGACAAACATGCTGACAAACTTCGACGCAAGCCCCCGTCAACGGCCAAGAAGTCTTCCTCTGGTGCTGGTGCAGTGAACAGCAGGTCTTTCCCTGGCTCCTCATCACATTATTTTCAGAGAACTACGGGGGGGTGGGTTCGCGGTCCTCCACACTCTTTGCGTTTTGGGCCAGCGCCTAAGTCCTGACGGTTTGGGCGTGCTGGTGGATGGGCGGGCGGCTCCGGCAGTTTTTTCCAGTATGGGAAAGGTTGGTGTTCCGACTCCTGAGTTCTGGACACAGTGCAAAGGGGTTATCAAGTGCATTTCCTGTCTCCTCCTGTCCAGCATTGCATGGTTTGGACTTTGGTTCCCAGGTCTCGGATCAAGAGGTTGGCCATGGATGCCGCCCTCTCAAAATTGGTGTTGAAGGTGGCCATCAAGCCCATTCCTCTCCCTGTTCAGGGTCAGGGTTTCTACTCGCGGGTGTTCCTGGTCCCCAAACCTTTGGGGAAGTATCGCCTACTTTTGGACCTCAAGGCCCTGAACTGCTTCATCCAGAAGGAATACTTTAAAATGGACTTTCATCAACCACCATGGGTTGAATGTCTCCCACTCGGGGTTGGTACCTTCGGGGTTGGAGTTTTGTCTGTGGGGATGTGAATTTGGAGTTATTAAAGGTGTGTGTTTTTCTGCACTGTGTCTCATTGGGAACTTTCACCGTTGCTGCTTTGGTATACCTCATGAGGTAAGTACTGGGACGAAGAAGACTTACAGGTAATCTTCATTACTCTTAGTCCTGCTCTACCTCGCTGCAGTACTGACAACCCTCCTCACCCTCTCTGCAGGGAAGGTCCCATGCTCCGACTTTGTGATTTGAAACTGAGTAACATGGTGAAGGGGGAGGAGTTATGGGATAAAAGAAATAAAAGAAGGTCCGGTGTCAGAGGCAGCGGCCTCATGAGTTAAGTACTGTGACGAGGAAGAGTAGAACTAGGCGTAAATAAGATTACTAGTAAGTAATCGGAGCATTCTTCCATTCCACATTCTCCCATTCCACAATCTACATTCTCCTGTTCTGCTTTCTCCATTCTCCCATTACACATTCTCAATTATCCCATGCCACATTCTTCCAATCTACATTCTCCCATTCCACTTTCTTCATTCTCCCATTCCACAGTCTACTGTTCCAAACGTGCCGGCAGGTGACCCCTCTCCCCTGACGTTAGACCATGCCCCCTCGTGGCTCATTTAATTTTTTAGGGCCACTTAAGGCACTGTTTAATGGTCACTGGCTGTAACACAAGGCATGTGAAGTTATTGTGTGAATTGTCTGTTTTTACCATTGTCATGGGATGTTGTGACATCAGCAACGAGCCACAGGGCTCCTGCTAAGCCACAGGTTAATAATGGGCACTGAGCAGGCTTCCATTCGTCAGTTGCAGTCATTGACACCATGAGCAGAGTACAGACAATGGAAAATCCCTCTCACTAACGTAACAGGGGGTTCGGATTCTATTAAAGACAGGAGGCAAGTACTATGCATTACAATCTTTACTCTGAAACCACAGCAGCAAAGAAAAAAACCTTTACAAACAAAAAGGTTTCAATAAAGAACTAAATAGAGTTCAATGTCAATGCAAGGGGGACTCCCTAATCCATCATGGAGGACAGGTCATGCCCTGCAGGCAACCAATGAGCAAGGACCATCCTCTATGTATGTCCTTTACTCTAAATCCAACTCCTCTTTCTGCAGCTGTCTTGCACCAGACGCCCAGTGTAACAATTCAACTGCGTAGCGCAGAGAAAAGGATCCAGTGAAACTGGAGGGATCTCAACCTCTCCGCAGCCTGAAGCCATGACGAAGCTCTTCTGGATAGGACTTCTCACCCGAAAACTGAAACAATATGAAATAGAACAGGGTGGGTGGGTGGAATAAGAAACAGAAAGAACAAAGGGAGGGTGGGTGGGATGGATAATACTGGCCTCCTGTCTTTAATAGAATCCAACCCCCCCCCCCTGTCACGTTAGTGAGGGGGATTTTCCATTCTATGGCATGACATAAAGCTTCATATTATGCAAGTTCAAAGCCCTTGCACCCCAATCCCAACCTGAGCAATACACTTGTGATAAAATAAAATTATTCCAATTATAATTCCCATGACCAATCAGCTGCTTTGATAATTCCCTCCCCACAGGAGAACGTCCTAAACACTATAGCATCTTCAACTGAAGAACCAAAGGAGCAATTCACTTCCTCTCTCTGAGAACCTACTTAATCCATATGGTTCAAGGGGCAAGACCCCGCAATAGTGTTCCCACAGGAATAGCAGCTGAGAGGTATTAGGGGTTAAGTTCAATTTAAGCATTTTAAAACACTTAAGGACTCATACATTACAAAATGTCCTGACAAATCTGGAGAATAGAAACCCTACAGTTAGCCTTCTGGCAATAAAAAAGTGATTTCCCCCGCCCCCCGGGAGAAACATTCAACTGTCCATGTCTAAAGGACTGATGCAGGAGATGCGCCTCAACAGGAAAGAAAAAGCACTTGGATAACTTTGAAAAACAGTTGTAGCACAGACAATCCTTCCTTGGAAAGACAAAGATGCGGTAATCCAATACGATGTAAACTTGCCTATAAGCAAACACCTAGTTAAGATGGAACCTCAAAGCCAATGGATCTGAAGGTCCTGCACACCAAATACTGCCAAACCACTGTTTTCACCCTTAGCGGCCATGTCTCGCTGAGATAATAGCAGTTAAATGCAATCACCGACATGCAATGCTTTGCAAACTGCTCCACCAGAAACTACCTATTTCTGCTAAAGGAGAAACAGAAGCGAAAATTTGAGACACAAACCTACTCACCGAACAGTTGACAGACTTACTAAAGGCTATCCCAAAGTCCTTGATGACACATATAGAGCACTGCGAAAAAACTTCGGAAGCCCCAGGAAGAGATGAAAACATATTCTAATGAATAAGAGAGAGGAACCCTTGAAGGAACCATTCATAAGAGAAAACTGTCGGGCCGAGATAGGCCACGGGTGGAGATGGACGATACTAGAAAAAATGCACTGTAAAATCCTATAGGGATGGGAACCACCCCCTCGAGAAGGCCAACACTAGCTTTGTTGTCTGCTTGTGCAGCCGAACTCGCAACCCTTGCCATCCTGGCAAAGGAGGAAAAATACACCAAAAGGAACAGAGCAATCCCAGGAGAACATTCCGAAGACAGTGCACTGGCACCCACATTCTCACAAGGGAAAAAGAGATCACACAATCGGAACTCCAACCGTACAAGATCGACTCAAACAGAGAGTTAATAATTTAGCTTTTATATAGCGCTACAAACCCTCCGGTATCTGAGCACTGCTTGTTATTACACACGGTGTGTGGTGCTCCTTTATGGACCTCGGAAGGATGAAAGGCTGAGTTTGGCCCTGCCGGGATTCTATCCTGTGTCCGCAGGCGCTAACCATTCCAAAAGCTGATCTAAATGCGAGAACGATAGATTCTCGTGAAGATGTTTGGAACAATGACACGGAAGGAGCTGGCCATGTGCCCATCCAGGTTAGCTAACTGATGGAGAAAAAAAAACTCCCTTTCCAGGGGAGAAGGCGGATACCTCCTTACTTAAGTAGAGTTTATCATCCCGAAGGAAAAGATGCAGAGCTTTAATGACATGCTTATAACCAAGAACAAGCTCCATGAACGCGGAAGGGACACCTCTAACTGCATCCAAGAAAAAATATTAAAACCAGAACCCCTGGGAACTGATGTGAGTTATCACCCTCTTCATTAACTTGGTAAAACACCGGGGGGCTGATGGAAAAGGCCTAACCGAAAGCGAGGGACAGTGATAAGAGTGAATCCATTAGCGGAACTGAAGAGGAAACTCATAAGGAGGAAAACACAGGAACCCCCAGCACACAACCTTGAGGTCTAACAAGAGCATACCATCTGACAGGAAACAATAAGCATAATAAACTGTACCATTTTAAAGGTGCCACAAATAGATGTTAAAACTTTCAAGTTAATTATTGGAAGTACCCCATACGCCCACTCCCAAACAGTGGGCGCAGAGTTATCTCACTCCAAATTGAGAAACCGTGAGGGAGGCTGGTATCACCGCCCCTTCCAAAAAAGAAGTCACTGACCCCCATACTAGCAAACTTTACTTGCCTTAGTGACCACTGGGGAAGGAGGCAAGGGAAAACGGACAGAGGAATTGCGCAAATTGGATCCTCGTTAACTTACAGCAACCCCCAGTGGTTTGAGGTGAACACCATTTAGGAAAAACTTGGCGAACACCTGAGGCATTACAGGAGATATCCTGGGTCTAGCAAAACTCCTGTCAGCACAATCCCTCCAAATGAACAAAAAACACTGTGCTTAAGCCCCTCGAGCAGAGGAGTAACTGTGCATAACTCCTGATGCGCCTTTTCCCGGATAGGTAGACCTAGGAAATACACCCAAAGGAGCGGGCTCAATTCTCCTGAGGGGCAAAGATCTTAATAAAAACCACTTGTCCAATAACAATTTGGAATGAAGTCGCAAGGGAAGATGGCTTACGTCATCCAGAAGCCAAGAAGGCGGTTATCGATGCCGAGCAGGCAATCGCTCTTATAATCCGGCCCTTCATGATCTGCACATTTTCAAGTGCTAGTATTATAATCTGAACCTGGATGCACTGTATTGTTTTACCTCTTAGAGGAATGCGTTGCCCTTGAGCCATCCCTCCTCACCTGAGGGGTATTTACACCGCTCCGTAAGAGCCGAGGCGTTGGTGTTGCAGAGCAGGCAAACAGATCTCAATCAAGTAGCACAGTACTTGCGCCGAGCGGGTAAACAGATCTCAATCAAGTAGCACAGTACTTGCGCCGAGCAGGCAAACAAATCTCAATCAAGTATCACAGTACTTGCGCATCAAATAGGGAAAATAGAGGTTACTTCCCTCTTTAGCCAGCTGAGCAAACTGGTTTATATATGACCTATATTCACAGCTACCCTCTTCCTTCATAGGGTCCTTTCCTTTTTTCCTTAGGGCAAAGAAGGATACCAAGGACTGTCTGATCAATGTCGAGAGGGATAGCTCACAAAACAAGAGGATGGCCCTGCCTCACAGGACTGTCCCTTCGATGAGGGAAGAAGGCTAAGCTTTTTTTTTTTTTTTTTTTTTTAATTGTAAAACTACAGCCTTATACATATTTTATGACAAGGCTTTTGTTACATTCTTCCACACTTCATCCTTATTCCTTGTTACTGCTGCTTTGCCTTTGGTTATGGTTTGCCGACTTTCTGATCTGTGTTCCAGGAATCCTGAGTTGGCAACAGCATGTCCATGTAATTAATTACTGAACAGACTAGCTGTATGTTTTCGCCTGATAATAGATTTTTCCACCATCTTTCGATATCATTCTCTAACGGAGTGAACTTTTCCAGGTGTGTTTTACGCTGAGGGATTGTACCTGTGCACTCTGTTATAAGATGTTTGATGGTTTCAAGCCCATCTTTACAGAATCTGCAGGAACTGTCTTTTATTTTTGTGTTTTTTTGTCTCCTTAGTGTTTCTTTTGTTCTTAATATGTTTAGTTTCAATCTTAGAAACTGCATACGATAATACTTTGAAGGGCATCGTGTCAGGAATCGAGCTGGCGTGTTTAATTTGTTTTCAATTGGCCCTAGACTTGCCATTGATTTGAGTGAATCTCGCATTTCTTTGTTAATTATCCAGGACCATCGTTCAAATTTTTTTTTTGCAATTTGAGGTGTGTTCAGCAGTTCTGTTTCTTTAATGTCGGCTGTAGTTAGGATTCCCATTAGTTTGGAGTTCCATTTAGTTGTTAGATTTGTTTGAGTTCCAGATTCTGTCTTGAAGATCTCGTATGCTGGGATTGGGGGGTTCAGATTCATTTTCCTCCATGTTATAAGCGATTTCCATATAACTTTCGAGTGTAATGAATTCAGTGATAATTCGTGCCTTACTGCGGCAGCGGGGACATTTTGGGGTAGATTCAACACTCTGCGCCAAAATATGCTTTCCAGCAGATGCCATGTTGTTTCTGAGATGTTCCACCCAGCTTCAGCTCCGAAGGTTATTGTTGGTATCACTTTTTGTGCATAGAACACTATAACAGGAGCCAACGAGAATTTACTGTATTCTCTCTCTAGTTTTGCTCCTTGCAGCGCCAGCTTTTTCATACGGTTTTTTAGATCTTCGATCCATGGTCCTTCATTGATGGAATTATTGAAGCGTATTCCTAGATATTTTATGGAGGTTACTCTTTCTATGTTTTCACCGTTTATGGACCATGAAAAATTTCGGTCTTTTCTGTTACCTTTAGAGCCAATTTCTAAGATCTTGGTTTTGGCCGTGTTTATTTCGAGATCATTCGATGTCAGGTAATCATACAATTTGCTTAACAGTCGTTGCAGTCCGACTTGTGTACGATCTAATAGTACTATGTCGTCGGCATATGTTATGCAGGAAATTGGTGTGTTATTCAATTTTGGAGGAAATGCGTTGACGTTTCTCAAGTGAGTTGGTAGGTCTGCTATAAACAATTTAAATAGCTCCGATGCAAGAGGACACCCTTGTTTTACCCCCTTCTCAGTTTTAATGGTTTCTGACATTTCTCCATTATTGCTTAATCGCACACGTATTGATGTGTTAGTGTGGAGTGCTATGATAGGTTCAAGCAGGTTAGCCGGGCATCCCCATAGACTAAGTTTCTGCCATAGCCTTCTGCGATTTATTCCGTCGAAGGCCTGTTTCATGTCGACAAAAGCTAGAAACATCCGTTGACCTGCTTTGATGGTTTCCATTTTTAATATGCTTAAAATGCAAAGATTTGCGTCCACTCCGACGCCAGCAGTAAATCCCGTTTGTCTTGGGTCTACAATCATCTCTTCATTTGCCCATTTCGCGAGTTTCTTTCTCAAGAAAGATCCACAAACCTTACCTATGGTGTCTAAAAGAGCGATTGGACGATAATTGTTTGGGTCGTCCCGGTCGCCCTTTTTATGAATTGGCACCACTATGGCTTTTGACCAAGATTCAGGTATTTGTTTAGTTATAGCTATTCGAGCAAAGAGAATTTCCATAAAGACTGACCATTCCACAACGTTTTGTTTTAACATTATGTTTGTGATCAGGTCTGGACCTGGCGCTCGGGAATTTTTTAGTTTGGTTATTGCATATGCAATCTCGTGTGCATCTATTTTTAAGTCCCAATCGTTCATTCTAGTGTTGAGTTCTATTGCTGGATCCCAATGGGAGCTTTTGTATACTTTTGTAAAATGGTCAACCCAAATGTTTCCTGCTAGACCATTTACAATTGTTGGTTGGAATTTCAGGGATCCAACATTTAATATTGACCATATGTCTCTGGAATTTTTCTTTATCATAAGTTTCATAATATTTTCCGCACGATCTTGATCAATGATTGCTTTCTGTGATCTAATCCAGTTCCTATATTGATTGCGCCGAACTTTTATTCTTGCTCGAACATTACCCGTTTTGTGATTTTTTTTCAGTTTTCTCACGTCACTTCTTAATGCTTTTTTAGCGTCTTGAATCACTTTACTGAAATTATGTTTGTGTTTTACCAGTCGTACTTAAATGGTTTTTTACAAGGTTTGATAATAATGGAGCATATTCACATGTGCCTTGGTCCTCGTTTCTGCTGAAAATTTCAGTGACTTGTCGTATCTGCGGGCCAGTTATTCTCAGTCTGTTACCAGTCGAGTTTACTGTTAACTGGGCTGTTGTTGGTTCGCTCTTTTTCCAAAAAACCCGCCAATTTAGACGTATTATCTCGTGATCACTCTTTCTTGTTGTGATCACTTCTAAGTTAGTTAGCTTTCCATACATCTCTGCTGACGTCCAGATGTAGTCTAGGGTTTTGGCTGCACCTTTGAAGATGCCTCTCCAAGTGCATTTTGCCGGGATGTCTCCTTTGATGTTTCCATTAATCATGCACAGATCTCGATTTGACATCATATTTTGCCAGGCATTTGCTCTTTTGCATAGTTGGTTTTTTGGAATTCTTAGATTAGTTTCTGAATTTTGGTCCCATTTGAACCATGCACAGTTCAAGTCTCCACAGCAGATGATCCATACTTTCCTGTGGTTTAGAATGACGTTGTCTATGAGCTCCTGCACTGAATTTATGAATTTGTCAGTTGTTATTTTGGCTGGATTCCAATAACAATTAATTATTAGCATGTATTCACATTGCTCTTTGTTTGGTAGTAGGTATTTTATTAATGTTCCTTGAACAAAGAGATTTGGGTTTAGGGATTGTACTGGTGTCCATCTTTCGTTGATTCGAATCATCGTCAAAAGTCCCGAAAAGGGGCGACCAGTTCTGTTTTTCCCAGCAGGATTGAGGAATATGCTAAAACCATCTTTTGATGGTTTATTATATAGCCAAGTTTCCTGCAAACAAATGAATATTGTTTTTTCGGACGAAACAGGGAAATCTTCAAACAAGTGTGTAAATCCACGTGTGTTCCACGATAAGAGGTTTCCTTGTCCCTCTTGTCTTTTCAATCATTGCTAATTTGGTTGGCTTTGTAATCCTTGCTTGGTTTGAGTATTAGCCAATGAATGACGTAATGCATTGATTTTAGATTCCATTGTGAGAGTGTCCTGCTTGTCATATTGGCTTCTTTCCTGTTTAGAGCTTTCTAGAGGTTCTACCGTCAAGTCAAAGCCAAATACCAGAAGTTCATCTAAGGCATGTAGAATTGTGGATCGCACTGCATTTGAGGTAATGTGCAGTAGCACCTGATCAGTGGAGTTTTCAGAAGCGTATTCCACTATTTTGATGTCATCCGTATGAATGGTCCGTAAGGAGGGTATACATTGGAATAGCTTCAGCACATTTGTCCGATTTAAATTCATCTCGTGTTCATCTGTATGGATGTTTTGAAGTCGAAGTTTTGTGATTTGGTTGCCATTTTTCTTTTTCTGATACTGTTGTGTTTTTGATATATAATGCACAGTTTGTTTCCTTTGATTTATTGTTAATTTTGGGTTTAATTTGTTTGCCGCTTGTGCTCTAATTCCTTCTTTCTCTGAATTGGATTTTCCCATCATTTGAGGCTTTGTATTATTTTCGTTGGTTCGTCGAATTGGAACACTTATTGGAAAATTTTGTTTTGGTTGAGCCTCGTCTTGCCATACGTTTTCAAACACAGCCGCGTCATCATTTCCATCGCTGTTATGCGAGTATGTTGACAGATTGCAGAGCTCTGTTGACGAGGTTGAGATGGTTTGTGCTGTGCTTGTTCCTGAAGTTTCTCCCCGCATGCGTTTTCTACATGGGCTCCTCTTTTCGGTGTTTTTGGAGTTGACTTGCTTTTCTGGCGTTGTTGGTTTCCGATTTGCCTTCTCCGTTCGTGTGAATATTGCTGGTCGGGTTGGTAATGGCATATTTCTTATAAATTTTTTTGTATTTGCTGTTCTTTTCCACTTATTCCTGTCAAGGTTGGTTGCGGAAAAAAGTGGGACCTTGGGAACATCATTTGTTGTGATTTCTTTAGATTGATTTTTTGAAGCTTTTGTTATTTCTTCATGTACACCATTGAAGATTTTAAAGGCTGATTGTTTAGTAACTTCACCAAGAATGATCTGAGGGTGATCTTGAGATGTTTCTGTCGTCAATTCTTGTTGTTTATTTAGTTGCCGGGTATTTGTCCTGTTCTGTGATGCTTCTAGGGTCGTTTGCTCGCAATCAGGAGCACGTACGTTTTGTTGTAACTTATCATTTTTGGCTCTTGTTTCCTGGAGCTTTCCCTGTACTTCGTATGGCGTTGCTAGAGTAGATTGATGTCGTTCGTGTCTCATCCATTTTACTGCTTCTAGCAGTCCTATGGACAAGTTGTCGTTGTCGCGGTGATATCTTGCTGCTAGGTCGCCAAGGCGCATCTGCCAATTTGCAGATACGTCTGCCTCTTTCTCCATTTGACTCTGAATAAAAGTTGTGAAACCGGACAGTTGTTCTATCTTTTCCGTTAGATTAATTAGCATTGCGCCTTGGTCTTTAATGGTTTCATTTAGAGATTCGTATAATTTTACGAAGGGGATCATAGCTAAAGATGATGCGGCTAGTACATTGTTATGTATTTGCATGGCAGCCGCTGCCGAAAGGCTTGATTTCGTGGCTGCCTCGCTAGAATCCCTCCTTGGCGTTGTTTGTGAATTCGGTGAGTCTACATTCATATGGGTCAGGGGAATATTCAATTCCATAGGTTGTCGTTGCTTCAATTTTTCCAGCACAGGTGTTCTTGCGTGCCATCTTGGTGTACTTGCTTTGTTTCCTTGTTTATCGCTATTTTCATTGATGTTTAAGGACTGATGGATTTTGTTTGATGTCCCGTTTGATTTTGAAGGTTCCTTGTTTATTATGTTTTTTAATCCCACAGGGGTCGGCCTTTGGGAGTTAGTTTTCCCTAGGCGTACAGCAATTTGTGAAGTAGGATCCACTGTTGTTTCGTCCAGCATTACGGATCCCTGTTCAAATCCGTTTATCAAGACACTTTTCAAAATAGTTTTTTCTTTTGTGGGGATGATGTTTGCATTTGACACTAGTTTACTATTAACATGGTTAGGACTTTTCCCAGGTTCCATTTGATTATTATGCTCCTTAGAGTTTTGATATAGGGTATCAGTTGATTGAGTTATTTGCTTTATGTTCGTTGTTTGTGTGTTTTGAGAGATCTCCATCATTGACTCGGGGAGTGAGGCTCCTAGTAAGTCCACGTCAGGGATTTCAAAGGGGGTGACAAAATCTTCTATGCATTCAACACTTTGAACTTTGTCAGTCTCACTGATATCATGCGGGATCGGCACTAGATCAGACAAGGACAATGGTGCCTTAAGTTCGTTCCCGCTTTCCTTAGGTAAACCTTTTGATGAGATTAAGTCAATGGCGCTCTTCAAGTGTGGATTTATTTCAAGCGTTTTTTCCTGGTTCATGTCGCTGTCTTTTTCATGTGTTTCACTCTGTTGTAAATGGCCATTTGGTGGGGAGGCTTCAATATTTCTCTCGTCGTCCGATGGAACAGAGTCTGTTTGAAGGGGCAAGGGGGGTTGCTCACCGTGTCTTATGTTGTCATTGCCTGTCACCATAGTCTGTTTCGAGGTCTACAGCCATATCTCCGACAATATGAGTGATGGCTTTTTGGATTTCTGCTCCTGCCTTTGCTAGCGACCAAGGATTTGTTTGTCGACGCTGTTGTATGGTTTTTGTCCTTGTCTGTGGACCTTGTTTTGTCGTCATCCTTATAATCTCCCAACCTACAATGCAGTTTCTCTGCACGTTAATTATAGGAAGTTAGAGTTATGTGTGCGGATGTTATTAATGTGTTCGTGCTATCAAGCACTGATTATGTCTAGACGTTCCCGTGCCTTTGATCTCAGTAGGTTGCGGATTAGCACAATAAGACACTTACTTGTGGATCCAGTGGCCAAACAGGAATGTCGATGAGCTCGACTCGATGATTACCGCCTCCCAGAGCCAAACAGCAGCAAAACAGCACAGCAAGCGGCCTTGACACCACCGGGCTTAACGCCGCGAGGGTGACTATGTCTGGCCTTTGAGGTGATTCAGAGTCACGTGATGAGCATGTGACCGGCGGCAGTCTCCGCCCCCTCCGGGGAACGGACGTAGAACTGCAAGAGTCTCCTGACTCGCAGTGCAGGGCAGGTGAAGATTTTGCAAATGCGAACGCACGTTCGTTTTCCTGAAAGTTCAGCTGCTGCAGCAAGAAGGCCAAGAGAGTCCTCCAATTATCTGTTGCAGAAACAAGGACCATGCAGTAGCGGAGAAATAATAAGTAAACGGGCCATGAGGAACAGACCAGGACTGTGGGTACTCCCCTTAACCTGCGTGTGTGACCCCTTTCAGGGGAGGAGAAAAAAACCTAAGGGAAGGAAACGGACTGAGTTGTCCTGCATACCTAATGGAAAAAGGATAGGGGCATGAAATATCAGGCTAGCACAGGATTGCATCTGAATGATGGCTGGATAGGAAGGCTCAAGCCCCCTATAGGTCAGTTAACGACCTCTCCCACCAACAGCTGTCTTTTCTTTGAAGGATAAATGAGAGAATAAATGAAAACAAAGTAAGTCTTTTAACAAAAGGGTAGTATTAATGCTTCATCCAAAGCTTACCCATTGCTCTAACCAAGGAATTCACTGAGTAAGCGCACCACAAGCTGCTAACCCTAGCAGGGTATGGAAACCAGCAGCACGCCAGGGAACCACCCTCGCATCCAAACTCGGGTGAAACCTGAAGCCGAGTAGGCAGCGGCACTCATAATATCTATGCTGAAATTCCACGCAATATACCTGTAGTGAGATTACCCTTGTATTTTTGTATTTTATTTCTAAATGTAAAGGAGATGGCACATGGCTCTCCCCTCATCTGCGCATCAGAAAAACAAAGCTGTTGCCATGACGCGCGTGGGGGATAGAATTGGGTGGCCCATATGTGGAAAACCCACACTTTTCCCAAAGGTTTCCTTGAGGGAAAAACTCTTTTGTATGTTATTTAGCATAATTTCAATAAATCAGCCTTTACATAGCGCTATGAACCCGCAGGCACCATTGCTCGCATTTGAGGACATTGCAGGAGTCCGCCCATCCAGTGTGCAATGGATGAGCCTCATGCTGGGAGAACCCCCTTAGTGATTACGGAGTTTCCCCTGCTAGGTAACTATGCATAAATTAGTGTAGCTCCCCCTGCTTGCAATTGTGCGGTACACGGCCAGTGAGACACCGGCAGGTTTTGAATCCAGTGGATAAATGAATCTGCCCTCTTGTGTGCATAAGCATTTTGATGCATGACAGGAGTCAGCGCCACCCATGTACGCAGTCTTGAAATCATTCATTTAGACCGCAGCAAGCAACACAATATAAGGTAAATGAGCTGCACTGTCCACTCGGCCACAGGAAAACCGCTCCAGTCCCCCCCCACGTCAGGATTAAAGCAAAGCTTTTAACGCCTGCGCGAGAGGTGTCCGGGAGGGAGGGGCCGGTCCGTGGTTAGCCGACAATGCTTAATACGAAACCTCCCACTGCGCGCCAGGCCTGAAGCAAAAGCTTCTGCAAGGACTGCGTGCGACGGCGGAAGGAACAAAAACCTGTGCGCATGAGGTCTGAAGCCAAGGCTTCAAAGACCTGCGAGGCAAGCTTCCATAATATATAAATAAAACACATAGCACCCAGCCCTGCTAAGAGCAACAAACCCACGCGTGCCAGGCCTGAAGCTAGAGCTTCAAACAGGCCTGCGTGCATTGGATAAACAGAAAGCAAATGCTTCACTAGAAGCAGAATGTTCGCTTCACAAAAGGAAAAACACCATAAATAAGCTGCCGGTCGTACGTGACCCATTAAGACCACAATAAAACTCAGTAAATTTAACATAAGGAAACACATTTTCCCAAGGAGAAAGCAGTAAGCCTTACTGTAAAGTAAACCCTGCTCTCACACCACAGAATATAAATATACATACAGTATTCATATGCTAACTACTGACTAACACGTAAGGCACAACTAAAAGGAGTGACTTAACTGTGGTGTTAGCAGCAAAGAATGAGGAGTTGGTTTTAGAGTAAAGGACATATTTAGAGGATGGTCTTTGCTCATTGGTTCCCTGCAGGGCATGACCTGTCCTCCATGATGGATTGGGGAGTCCCACTTGCATTGACATTGAACTCTATTTAGTTCTGTTATTGAAACTTTTTTGTTTGTAAAAGTTTTTTTCTTTGCTGCTGTGGTTTCACAGTAAAGATGTAATGCATAATATGAAGCATCCGGTCATGCCATAGAATGATCCCTCTGGGCCACCCTGCAGACAGGACATTCACGCCACGTTGGGGCAGGCGACCCTGGCACCCTAACACGTAGAAAGAAGCACAGGTACTTGACACAGTGGTGCGGGCAGTGCATGAGGATAAAATACTGCCAGTTACACCTTTGGCGCATGAGAGATTTCCCAGGGTTGGTGCTGAGGAGGACAGGCACAGCGTATTGATGCATTGCACCAGTTTATTAGCTCCGGGCCGCTTTAGCAATAGCAATGTGGTAGTCCTGACTTTCAGCCAAAGAAACAGAAGGTCGGTCTCAATTTAGACAGATTTCGGAAAGAATCGGTGGGCGAAGCGAAATATTTGTGAATAATGTGATGTTGTTGTGATTGGAGGCGCAGCAGACGGGGGCTCCATGACGCGGCAGCTGGTGTTGGCATATAATGAGCCCGGGCCGTGGAAACGCGAGAAAAGCCCAGTGTTGTCATCGCGAGAAGAGACAGCAACACACAGGCAGCTGTTACAGATCCCAGCGTATCACGGTTTACGCCAGGCGTCTGCTCAATGTACGGCCATGGTGGCTCGCTCAATCTACTAATTAATCCATGACGTAAACCTAATAACCGGAAATAGGAAGTGCTATTCGGGTATATTGCATGTTTGCTCTGATTTCCGAATGGGGGAAATCTGAGGGGGTAAATTCATAATCCTGCGCGAATCATGGGGTTTCTTCATGCAGTAACAGTAAGCGCTTCATGTGGAATCCCCTGGTGGGATACCGCCAGGTTCATCTTGAGCGTTTTACTCTGGGGTTAAATAACCATTCACAGTCACATAGAGGAAAACAAGCACAGAAACAAACCCGCAATACAACTCTTCACCGTTTTAAATTACAATGCGTGTTCCTGACGGGGCGACTTCGAGCAAAGGAACTACCACAGTATTTCATACCACATGAGAACATGGAAGAACATTGCTCGGGTCTTTATCGGACAGCCCATCCGATGGAGGGAGGAGGTTACATCCGTGAACGAGTGCAGTTGGCGGTCTTTTCTGTTTCTGTAGCTGGTCTCCTCGTGATAGAAACAGGAGACGAGCCCCGACACCAGTTGTTGGCAAGCGTCAATGATGGTGTGAACCAATCACATGCCAGAACAATTCTGGGCGGGCACGCCATCTCGAGCGCAGATCGAAGTGTTTGAAAAGTTCCCCCCTCTGTTTTGAGGCGCACACTGACATTGTCCCCGTTGAGGGCTGGTTATAAGACCCATTGCTTCTTTCTAACTTGTCACTGTTAATTCCTAATTATGAGGTTGGGAGTAGCAGTTACAAGGTTGGCATCTGCTTTTACTGCCAACTTGATTAGGGGCCATGGAGTTTTTTACGTCCCTCGCTGCTCTTTGGAATGCTGCACGTGCGCGATGCTGCCAGATTATGAGGCCAAATGCCTTATATTAATGACTCCATTTTTTATCTTCACACAAACAGCGAAAGTCAAATGTATAAAGCCCACCCAGATGCTTTACATGTTTTTTCAGGAAGTGCAGGGACGTGCTTGGAAAATATAGTCGGACCCCCAAACAGAGTGGAAAGTGTGCATCTCGGATCACTCATTACCTTGTCGCCACTGTTGGCAACAACGATCTTCCACATCACTATTGTATATTATTTTACAGGCTAACAAGGCCTCCCTTCGGTGTGCATTCATGTCTACAGTCTCTTTTACAGGGAGTGAAAAACTGAACGCAATCGCGATTCTTGAATATGGTCGAAGGGACCTGGGCAAATTAAGGAAACAGCAGCCATTTGAAAACACCGAAACTAGCAACATATTATCTAAATTCCCTCCTGTGCACCAAAAATGCCAATATTCTACTGCTCAAAGCCCGTGCCAAATTCTTTCACAGAACTTACAAAAATGTGTGAAACTCTTGGCAGGATATTTAAAAGCAAGGCAGCAATTTGGAAACGGGATGGTGCATCAACTACCAAAGACCAAAAGATAGCAGCTGGATTTGTTACTTTGTATACATCCCTCTAGATGAGAGAAATCCCACCTTTGCAGAAGGACATTTCCAGCTTCTTGGATGCTTTGAGGGCCCGAGGGTACCTGCAGCTGACTGTAATGCACTTGGAGCCCCCACCGCCTTAATCGATATTGTAATGCCACTAACTTTCTTTCTATGAGATCTGATGACTTCACTGCTCATATTTATGCCTCTTTTGTCTCAGAACTTGCACCTGTTTTGCTCCAACTTTAACATTCACTGATGAATGCTGGCACCCCTCAAGGCACTTTTCTGGATGCGTCCATGGTCCTGTTCCCTAAACCCAGCTGACACCCTGCTCAGGTAAACAGTTGAAGGCCGATTTCACTCATGAAGTATGAGTGCAACATTTATGATAACATTCCTTCATGTAGAATAAACAAACTCCTCCCTCTGCTCATAGGTCCTGGCCAAGTTTGCTTTGTCGGCGACAACCTTATTTCTGATAGCACACACATCGTATACAATATTACTCAGTTCATTGATCTTTCATGAGACCCTGCAGTGTTGATGTCCAACAATACCAAAAAGGCTTTCGATCAAGTGGAATGGCTTTTCATGCTGAAAGTGTCTGAGTGTATTGGTTTTGACCACCACATGCCTCGCCTCCTTCACCTTCTGTACAAATCTCCCAAATCCCACATTGATGTTATTGGGATCACCTCTTCTGCATTCTGCTCATTCTATGTTCTCTGTCCCCAATATTACTCACCCTCATGCTTGAATCAGTATTGATGCACATCCCTAACAAACCCGGGCACGAGAGGCAAAACGATGACATCATCTGAAGTAAAGGTCAGCATACCCCAATGAAATGTTGATCCCCCTCACAGATCCAGACACATTGTGACCAGAGCGGATAGCTGCATAATCATTACTAAGCGGAATCTGAGACTATCAAGCAAATTGGAAAACAACTGAACCTCTCCCACTAAATAAATGATTCCTTCCCTCTCAATTCCCTCAGCATGGTCACATCTCACATACCTTAGCATTAAGTTCACCCCCTCTCTCTTGAAGAGTGTCAGTTTGAATGTAAGTTTCATTCTGGATGTTAGCAAAGAATCCACCAAGAAGTTGTCACCCCTGTTTCTCACATGGTAGGGAAGATTAGACTTGATTAACATGGTAGTAGTTCCTGAGTTCCTGCATGTTTTAGCGGTATCCTTCCAGCCCACATTCTTTAAAGATCTAAAGAACATTCTTGTGGAAGTCCTACAGGCTAAAAAGAAGCCACCCGTTAATCAAGCCATCCTCCTACTAGGTCCTAAATGTCATGCAGCATTTTTCTTGAAACATTTGTCCAGATGATGGAATGATGAAGACCTGCATCCCCTCAACCTGGCTCAGGTTTGAGAGGGCAATGGCCATCCCACTTCCTCTTAAGCTTTTCTATTGACATACTGCCTTCTCGCCACTGAAAACTCAAGCATCCTCTTCTCTATTAAGGTATCTAAAGCACCAAGGGAGAGACAGGGGCTGGCCCACCAGGGGGTAGTCTCCAGATGTCAAGCTGATACTAAAAATATGTTCAAATCCGTAGGAGGGATACATTAGCGTACATGTTCCATTAAGGATAAACTAGAAGCCAGGGCAGAGGGCATCGCTCTGGAGCAAGTCGTAATGTACAATTATCTTAGGCTACGCTTCCATGAAAATGGTTATTGGACCAGTCAGGTGGCAAAGTCTTTGGCCGCTTTGGTAACATATAGTGGTGGGATCCGGGCTTTTTCAATAGACATGGTATTGGGGCAATGAAACCTGCCCTGGACTTTTATGCAAAACAGGTTGCAGCAGCTGCCCTTTTTTGGGGCAGAAATATGGGGGTTCGCAAATCTATAGACGTTGGCTAATGCCAAAGATACAATTTTAAAGTCAGTCCTTTTGTTACCACAGGGCACGCCCAATGCCTTACTACATCTAGAAATTAATGTGTGCCCCATTGATGTAATTTCAGCAACAAAACCTATTTTATATTGTGTGCGGCTATGGCAGGCCCCAGGTCTTGTGGATTTTCGGAATTATCTAATGCACCAACTGAGCCTGGGAGGCAGCAAGAATCTGCCATGGATTGCCCATGTTAAAAAAGGTCTGAGTGACTTGAATGAGCAGGATTGTGGTCATGTGCCACTCAGATCAATGAAACTGCTTCCTAACATTAAAAACAAGTTTCGTCTTGACCAGGTTAGGGAGAACATGTTGGCAAATTGTAGAAATTTTAAATCAGCCTCCAGCTATCTAAAGATCTAAAGTGAATTTGCCTTTGAGAAATACCTCGATTTTATCAACCCGCCATACGGCAGCGCACGGTTTATAAATGTTTGCTTGGGCACATTGAAGTGAGCTACCTTTACAACGTTGTGGGAGAAGGGAATTCAGGGCTCTGGCCACATTGAGGCACTTGTGCGGAGACAGTTGCTCATTTAATGTTCTTATGTGCGGTGGCTCGAGGAGTGAGAACATTTGATCTTAAGAAGAGCAGGTATGCGCTCCATATTCAAAGCTTTGGACCTGTGTAAAGGTTCAAATGACATGGACATAGTTTTTAGGGTCCCTAAATACATGCCGGTTAGATAGCACAGCAAGTAGAGCGCTCACTTTGACATCTGTGCAGAGCCTGCCGATGTAGGTTCAAATCCTGGCAGGGCCAAACTCAGCCTTTCATCCTTCCGAGGTCGATAAATGAGCACCACACACCGTGGGTAATAGTAAGCAGCCCTCAGATGCCTGGGGGCTTGTAGTGCTATATAAATGCTAAATTACTATTCATTGAGCATGGTTAGTAAGGTCCAAAAAATGTACACAAGTCCCGCAGCCTAACCCGCAAGGTGTATCGTAGAGGATTCATTGACAGAGGATGTGAGCTCGTCTCCCCCTTTAGCCGGTTTGTAAATAATAGGGCTCTGTTGCCTTTGTGGCCCAACTATAGACAACAATCAAATCATTAGCATGCTGATCTGACCTCAGAACATTACATGTACACCTATTGTGTTGTACCTTTATGGTGTTATGCCGAATAAACATGATGAAATGATATACCTTTTTGTGCATCATTATTTAGAAGGCAAACCTTTTAAACACCTTATGCGCTAGTGTGTGAATATGGCGTGCATGCCTCATGCATCTCCAAGTAACTCAAATTGAAAGGGGTGATTACCTGGGCTTTAAAGAAAGGATGTTTATAAATCACTTATGGTTCCCTCACCTGCTAAATGGCCACCTCTCATATACCCCAGCGGTCCTGGTGTCCCGAGCAGGTGTTTTAAAGAAATCCTTAGGTCACCAGGAAAGTAACCATGCTGCAAGAAAAAGACCTTACATGACTAAGGTCCCACACAACGACCTAAGGTCTAGGAAGCAGACCATAATAAGGAAATACCCTTTATAGCATAGTAGAAGGAAATGAAGCACACATAAAAGTAAAGTGAAGACAAAACAGACAGAACTTGGTCCCTGAAGATGGTCCTTAGGATTGAAATGCATTGAACATCCTAGGAAAGCCTATGTCTCGGGAATAAAAAACTTATTTTTATGAAAAACCATACGACAGTTGTGAGAAATGTTATGTACAATTCTCCAGAACTAAAATACAGACTATCTATGTTACAAGAAAGTTTAATGTATATGTAAACCATATGTGTGATACACACTAGGTCCTTCCAGACATCTGGGAAATCCCAACTCAGACACCATCCTTAGATACATTCCTCACCCTACTGTGCAAGTGGAGCTTTTCTGGCAACAGGACCAAATAACTATCTGAACTTTAGAAAAAAGATTTTGCTTTTAAAATCACAAATATATACTCGCAGTGCCCACTCAAGCCTACCTCTTACTCCTACTCTCATATACCTTCACTTGTAACAGATTCTGAGTTCGGCACCTGCCTCATGTAGACATATATGTGATGCAGAATGGGGGACATTGCTAAATGGTGCAGACTATGTAAAACTCTGGATGGGGTAGGTAAGTGACGCCAAAGCTGTCCTCAACACGTTTACCTACTTCCTCACTGTAATGTAACGTAATGTAATGTGAGCTTTTATAGCGCCGGGAGCCCGCAGGCATCAGGGCGCATTAACACAAACAAAACACATACTGTCTAAAGATCTTAGCGGTGCAGCTAGAGAATTATTAGGTCTACAGAGTAGAAATTACTTGAAGAGGTGAGTCTTCAAGTGCTTTTGAAATTGTAGGTGAATCTCCTGTAGTCTCAATATCACTGGAAGGGAGTTCCACATCTGAGCTGCCTGCACAGCAAAGGATCTGCCCATCGCTGATTTAAGGTTGTGTTTGGGGACTACAAGCAGATGTTTTCCAGCTGAGCGCAGTTGTCTCGTCTGCGTGTATGATACAATATTCTTCTTCAGATAGTTGGGTGCTTTCCCAAAAAGGCATTTATGCACGAGTGTGAGGGATTTAAACTTAATCCTCTCTTCGACTCCTAACCAGTGTTGCGCTTTTCTAGCCGTGTTGATGTAGTCTCTTCCTGTAAGGTGTTTAACTAGTTTTACCGCATCATTTTGAATGACTTGACAGATGTGTAGATCTTTGGTGCGAGCGCTTATGAGAAGGGCATTGCCATAATCTAACCTAGACAACACCACGGCCCTTGCAATGGCGACCAAGTTGTTTTCCCTCAAAAAAGGTCTAATAATCCTCATAAACCGCAAATAGTAGGCTGTTTTCTTTCGCAAGAGGTTGGCCTGGGCTTCTGAGTTAACAGAGGAGTTCATCATCATACCCATGTTTTTAACCTGACTGGATACTGTTATGATGGCCTCCTTGATCTGAAATGATTTGTACTCTTCCCCCCAGTTTGTTTAGGATGCGACTACATCCAAACAACATGAGTTCAGTCTTAGAATCGTTGAGGCACATCCAGTTGGCTTGCATCCAGTCATCTATTTTACTGTATATAAGTCCTATCTTTTCACTGTCTGCTCTATGAGATTCATCCAGCTCTATTATTAGCTGCGTGTCATCAGCGTAATTGGTGAAGAAAACTCCAGATTCCATCAAGATGTCACACAGTGCACGCATATACAGATTAAAGAGCATAGGTGAAAGACTGGCACCCTGGGGCACTCCAAAGAGAATTAGTGTAGGATCAGAAAAATTATCTCCCCAGTGAACTCTAGCTTGGCGATTCGTGAGAAATGAAACTAGCCACTTCTGTGCTATATCCGAGCAGCCCACAACAGGACCGCTTCTTCGCCATGCCTCTCTATCGATCAAATTTCACCCCAGACGAATGCAGAATGCGGCAAGGAGCTTTCCTATACCCCCTCCTGGTCAACCTATATGTCGAATCCCACAGACTGTAAGCAGCCACAACTTCCACTCTCGCATATGCAGATGATACACAAGCATACTTCAAGATCTCCTCCCCATCAGAACTCCACACCCTCAAAAGCTGTCTCTCCAACATCACAACATAGATGTCCACCCACTTCCTGAAACTGAACCCATCCAAAACAGAAGACCTCCTCATCTGTCCCCCAGACAGAAACCTGACCTCGCCCCCTGGATCAATGAACTCACTACAGACTTCTCACACAGCAAACTACATGCCAGTCAAGACCCTAACTTTCACCATCAACCACCGCCCGTCGTTCACTGTCCACATAGCTGCCATAATCAAAGCATGAAACCTACAACTAAACCTCCTATGCAAGACACATCTGTCCTCTGGACGACCTCCATACCATAGTCTAGGACACGGGTGCACAACATGCGGCCCCGCATGTTGTTTTTGCCAACCCGCCAGGATCAATGACCTTTCTAAAGGAAGGAGACTGGCAAGCAGCAACTGCTGCCATCCATTAGGAAAGTCTTTGTTTGACTTTCTGGCTCGTGAAAAATACTGACCCTCTATTGGTGCACTGCATTCACTACATGGCTCTTAGTAGTCACATAGTGTGTGTACTCCACCAATAGAGATTGTTGCCGGAAAGGCATTTCAGCTTTGCCACGCCAGCTGCAGCACAAGTTTCGTAGAGGTCCGCCTGCCTGCCTGCATCCACGCCTCACGCCTCATCACCTGATCACCTGCCCACCGTCTCGCCTGCCATCTCGACCAGCAGGTACATTTATTCTTGGATGGCCATGCACGTGTGGTCACTAGCGGTGGATGCAAGAACGTTAAACAATGTAAAAGTGTACGCAAATTACACCAACCTTTTTCATTTCAACTTTGAATTTCTCTTCTTGTATAAAACTTAGTACAACAGTGTATGTCTTAATAACGCAATCAATGTGGGCGGTTCCACGGCTAGTTCATTCGGTTTACAAAGACACCTCGCTTGCATGGTTCTTTTCTTAAAGATTTTCCAACAGACCAAGGCCTTTGAAAAGCAAGCCTGGCTTGTTCAGGGCATTACACTGTCTTAGCACTACTCGCGTATCCGAGGCACGCAGCCAGTCAGAATGCTTTGATGTTTCCTTTTGGTAGGTCATCTGAGGGATTGATTTCGCCCCCCTCTACTTGTGTTCCTCTTCGCTGCTCTCATCTGATCACAGAAGTACAGCACATTACACAGGCAGGCTCCACACTTCACAGAGCTGTGGAGATCCCCATGGCATCAAACTTGCATGCCTCTGGTGGGGTTACTCTGGCACAGGCTGTAAGGGAGGACTTAGCACACGGGCATTTAAATGCAAAACTCCAATCTAGCTGACAGTAGCACTACGACTTCGAAGCTCCATCTCACGATTTAGCCTCCAGGATAAACCCACAGCGGTTTGAAGCTGTGCCAGTGGCAGATCTGTGCTATACAACTGGCAATTAGCACATCAGAACATATATATCATGTGATGTCACTTGCTGGGGTGCCATCAGGCATATGATGTCACGTCGGCTATCGCTGGCATTTTGGTGAATGTCACAGGTACAAAATGCATTCTATCTAAAACAAATAAAATGATGCACAATTCGTATTGCATGCTACGGGGATAATATGTATTGTTCTCAGGTGTCCCAAATATATTCTGGCAAAACTATGAAGGTGCAGCTCCAGAACATTAGGATTGCTCAAAACTGTGCGCCTGATCATGTTCTTAGAGTGGTGAGAAGGGCACGCACAATGCACCACAAGAGTGCTATTCGATCAGCTTCTAGTCACATTGTTCATAGGGGTTGTTCAAGAAGAAGGGATGCTCTATATCTGTACACACGCACACATGTTGGCACTGGCTCTTGGCAGCAATATGAGTTGTCATTCACTGAGTTTTTGCTGGAATTGGACTTGGTTCATCTCCCAGGCATTTGCTTATATTATTTATTTTATATTAACTTATCGCTGGACCTTTCCTCCATTTCCTTTTTTGCCTGTTGGTGAGACAGAGTGCTATGCGGAACGTGTCGTTTTGATGGTAGGTGGGCACATGGTAGGTATTTGATGTGTGATGCATCAGTGATTTTAAAATGCATTTTCCAATGTGCAATACTGTGCATCTGCTTTGCGGACAAAGATCAGGGTGTCATATATGACCAATGTCTTCATCCTGGCATCAGATATTTCTTTGCTCCTAGTTATTCATGCATGTTAAAGGACATTTGTTTACCTCGTCAGATCAGGCAGTAATGACAATAGTTTCTTGCTGTGAAAGCAGGGGGACAGGATCCTTCTTATGCGTCCGTTCCTTATTTTCTGTTGGAAGCATTTGTACTCCTTCCTTTTCTAATTTGGGAGTATTTGAGTAAAAGTGGCTGATACACTCCTTATCTGTGGGATTGATTTTAGGTGTGCTGAATCCTGTCAGGTCCCAGATTGTGGAAAGTTACAAAAGGCACACCAAAATGAGTCCCTGCAGAACCCCTCTTACACTGATATTGGGCCTCATCACGAGTTGGGCTGTAGCCCCTAAATGCAGAGGTAACTGTATTACCGCCGCATTTAAGGGCTGACCCTATCACAAGCTCTAAATGTGTTTTAGTTTTTTTACCGCCAGCTTTTTTCTGGAGGTGAAAATCCCATTTAGTGCCCTGTTTTTGGCGGTATTACTGCGCAGTATTAGCACCGAAAATACCCCATTGCATCCAATGAACCCAATGGGTAATGGGGATTTACCGTTAGCGCCCAACCCGTGATCCTGCTCAATTTCCCAATCTGTCCCGGGAAGCACTGAAGATGGTGTCCATGTTTGGCAGTGCGTACATTCGTGAGCAAGTTTTCTCTCAGTTGGAATTGCATAAATCCAGTCTAAGGACAAGACTCATCGACCTGCTATTTTGAGAGTAGGCACAACATCACTGCAGCCTGAGAGCCAGAAAATTACATCTGAGAAACGCTGCCATTTTTCTCCCTGAATGTGTGAAATGTTTGAGCACAGTGTTTTCCCCCTGAATGATTTGCCCCTACTTTGTCTACTATTGCCAATATGTCCTTTGGAAATAAATAAATGGTGAAAATGGAAAATGTGTAGTACAATATTTAAGTTTTAAATACAATCCAAATACAGACCTGTACAGCTCAATAAGGTATTCTTTTTTCATTTGTTTAATAAAAATTGGGGTTTGATAAAGCATCCTGACATGCTCCCACCTACCGCCCGTCCATATTAACTTGTTGGCACACTATAAGCTGCATGTAAGGAGCATTCGGCCTTCTGGCAAAACCAGTTGTGCACCCCTGGCTAAGCACTCATCCTCTTCAAGCTGGACTACAGTTACACAACCCTCACAGGACCCTCCAAAAACAGTCTCACCGAGATGCAAGCCATACAGAACACAGAGGGAAGACTCGGGATAAAGTTACCGAAACATTGACACATCACAAAAGCTCTCTCCAAGATCCACGGGCTCTGCATACCACAGAACATCGCTTTCAATGGGCTCTGCATTATATACAAAGCCACCCACCTCGTAACCCCATTCTACCTTCATAACAGACTTAAGCCCATCACCCACGCAAACATCAGACAAGCCAAACAAAATGCCCTACACATTCCAAACTGCAAGCTAACCTGAACACAAAACAGGCTTTCAGCCAATGGGGACCCAGAGCCTTGAATTCCTCTCACCCAACAGCCGTGCTGCCCCTTCCATCACCACCTGCTGCAAAATCCTCAAAACGCATGTTTCCCCTTTGATAATCCATCCAGAATTCTTCCCCTCCTATCCTTTATCTATCATGATCTTCCTATCCTGTTCTGAAAAAAAAGTCTAATTTCTGTTTCACCTCCCTCATTTTTAAAGCAACGAAAAATCCTGTGGGTAGGGCCAGCATTGTACAAAAGTTCAAATAAATAAATAAAGCTGCAGTACTAAAACAAACTATGTACTGGATAAGAATTCATGTAATATGGACCCCATTGATATCAATAGGCTCACCCCAAGTTGCAAGTGCTGCTTCTGCAAAGAGCTTCAGCGCTTCTTGCAACACATACTTTTCACCTGCAATTTGCTTTCGATATTTTGGGAGTCTATATGTAAGGACAATTGTAATATACTGGATCTTCTTCAGCCTCTAAAACAGTTTACCGTCTCCACGGGCATTTGCAATGCAGCGTGTTACCCTGACAAGCCCGAAACGTCCTTGCTGAAACTATTGCTTTTCATAGGGCTCAAGGTTATAACCAATAATTGGAAATAATTGTGGAAGAGAAAGAGCCCATTGAAAGATGCTGAAAGAGATGTGGGCTCCTGTGCTAGCTTATATTAAAGCACAGCCATGTCCCAAATAGTGTTCTTTGATCCATCCTCAATTTACGACTATAGGAAATTTGGGCTATGGTAAGCCCACATCCACGCATGCTACTACATAGTCGAAGGGTGAAAACCACAATTATTGTACCCATTATGAATAATTTTCTTAACACCCACCCCCCTCTCCACCTCCCACTCCCTCAGATTATATGTATTTTTGAAATTCAATAAAGTTGTGTTAAAATAAGTATGCCATGTCCAATGAGTTGACAAATTTGCCAAATGAAAGCGAACATTATGCGGTTTATTTCATTTGAGAAACTGGCTGCAAGAATATATCAGGAGGGAGCTGGATAAGTATAAAAGTTTAGGAAGTTAGTCATTTTCTATTGAGATTAATTTCTTCCACTAATGCAAGTTAGGGAGCTCACCGACATTTCAATAGCACGGTTATCTCAGCATCATATCTGACAGCAAATCGTTCTGCAAATTCTCTATTCACTAGAACTATTTCACCGACACAGGCATCAGCTTTAAGTTTGGCTTTATGTAGAAAATGGTGGGATCTTCTATGGATTCTTTAGTGTGTATGAATGGGGCACGGCCAAGACACTTGGGTAGAGGGGACAGACCTGCGGTAAACCCAATTATTTGTATGCTTCAAATATTTGGAAGATGATTGGTTCGTGTTCTTCAGCGGATTTCCCATGCAGGTATTTTTTTTTTAGATGATCTGAAGCTTGTTGGGTAAGGCACATTGCTAGCAAGAAGATAGCTTTTGGGGTGGGGCGTGATAGGGCCACCACAAAGTCTTAAGCCATGGGGGGCCAGTGTGGTATATTGCAGTGAGATGGAGGAGTCCTTCTGAGAGCTATCCGTGGTGTCATTGAGAAAGGTTCTATGACCCTTGAGCACTTAGAGACCTGGCAGCAGATATATACCCCTTTGCCAAAGATTATCCAATGGCAGTTTTACTTTATGTGATTTGCCTTATACTGAGGGTTGCAAAATGAGACAACACCACACTGATTATGTTAAGTTATTTGCTTGCAGTGCTTCTGCATGAACTTCCACTCCCACTGTCTACCAGCCTTATATGTAAGGCTTCTTGCATTATTCATTAGGCCATTCATGTTAGATGTGCCTAAGCTGACGAGCTAAACTGATGATCATGGCAGGCCAACGCTCTTTCCATAGGCCCTCCTTCCTTAGACTTGCCAAAGCTGCTGGTCAAAATGGCGAGACCTAAAAACAAGCTTTCTCTGCATTAGCCTCCAGGCTTTGCAACTCTCTTGCATCTCATTTGCACCAGCATGTCACCCTGGATCTGATACTGTCCACGGTGAAACTGAAATCTACAGCTAAACTGAAATCTATTTGAACTCAATTGTCTGTCAACCAACATGACTGCAACTCTTGAAAAATGTGCGGCACGTTGCTCCCTTTCTTCCTACTTTGTCCCCCACCGGAGTCACAGTTCCACTACTTTTTTGGTACACTTTTTTAACTGCCAGCATAGGTCCAAACTTAATCTATTTTGCAATTTTGCAAATTAAAGAACATCAAAATACCTGTATACAGTTTAGGCTAGCTTATACTGTTTGCTAGTATGCTAGATGGAGAATATGAGCACCCTGACAGATAAGCATCTGTCTGGAAACAAGGGTATGCCTGCGTCAAGTAATTGCGGAAACACGCGACTGCTCAATGCTTCACTGTCATCTTCTCGGAGGATTGATTTGGTCTTACTTTTTGGATCAAGATTGGTTCTTTGCCTATAGATGTACCATCAACCAGATCAGAAAGGGTAGAAAATATATGTTACATTGGTCAACTTCACATCGGCTTCTCATAAGGTACGAAGGTAAGCAGAGACTGGATATGGCAGAAATTGCTCGCTCATTGTCACAACGATCAACGTTTCCATGTATTGCAATAACTGCTTTACCTGCATCTGGACCATATTGAACATGGAGTATGGGGGTGCACCTGTATGCAGAAAATCCCAGTAGGAGATGGACTAAAGCAGGACTCCGTGCCTGCACATGTCTTACTCAACGCGTTCCTAGCTGATCGCACGACACTACGCAGTATTGATTCTGGCAGCCTTCCCAAAAGGAACATGAGCAACCCCTACGGGCACTAGTGTATGTGGACGATGTGTGGCTCTTCTCTCATAGACTCATAAAGGTTTTCAAATTTTCTTGAATGTGATACCTGATTATTCATCAACAAACAATCAAAAGCTGAATGCCTGGAAACCCGAAACCCTGGTGTTTGGTAGAGAGGCAATTGGCTCTTATGCAACTCTCCTGTACAGTTGGCGTCAGAATTTAAGTCCTGACAATAAGCCTACGTTTTTCAACCAATAACCATTGGGACAGGCATATAAAAACACAGTGAAAGAGCTTGTTTTTCTTTTATCAAGTGGTCTTCAAGTTCCATTGACATTACAGCTATTCATCCATGGCTCCTCTAATTAGAAGCTATACAAATAAAATCTAGCTAAATCGTTGTATGGGTCACAGGTCTGGGCAAATGCACCATCTCAGCTGTGTACCCATGGAGGGCACATTTTTGCAGGAATTTTGTAGATTATTTCCCTGCAGTCCATTCAAAGTAATTGGTTTGGAATTGGGGCTCTGCAGTCTATATTATTGTGCACTGTTTCACCAGGATATGTTCAGATTAAAACTTTGCTCACATGCCCAAAGGGCAGTTGATTACGCTATTTTGGTGGAGCAACATGAAACATGGGAATCTATCTAAGAATATTTGTTTGACATAATTTGCTTAGCCTAAAATTGGGTGAGAACATTAAAGATAAAGAGGGCTGGCCTACTAAAAACCTCAGCGTCTGGGCAAAGCGATTTGACTAATCTGCTCCATGTTTTTACATCTACTGCATTTACATCTCTATCCATTTGTGCATACATTTGCATCTGTTTATTTTTTTTTTAGAAAGTACCACACTACCATTTTTTTTTCCTTACCAAGGATTACATTTGTTTTTCCCTGAAAATGAACAAAATGGACATAAATGAAGTCGATGCAAATGCAGTACATGAAAAGGCATGTTGATGTAAAGAGATATCCCTACTGCCCCAGAAAAGATTTTGAAGTGGGGGTATTGTGCTCCCTATTTTTTAAAGTTTGGAGTAAAAATATATTTTAAGGAGAATTTTATAAGCGAGTAAAAATGTTTAATAGTAAAACTGATGTTTTGATAACACATATTTCTTTGCACCTAGTTATTCTTGTACATTAAAAGATACACTTTTACCTCCTATGCTCAGGCAGTAATAATAATAAAAACATGTTTCTAGGTGCACTACTGGCCAAATATATCCATGGATCTGTGTGGGTAAAGCAGACGGACAGGCTTCTGTGTGTCGGTATCCTATTTTTTGTTGGGTATTTGGGTTTCCTATTTTTTAGTTCTTGCTATTAGGTGGCGCTGAAAGGGCTACCTTTAAAGCCGAAACTTTTGTCATTAAAATAAGAGCTTTAACATAAGAACTTGAAATAGGAGCTTTGAATGTAGGTTTGTAATGCCTTTCAATGCAAATGACATATGAGTATGTATTAATGTAGTTTGGCTATGTGTCCCACCCATTTAATGCCCATCGCTAAGTGAAATCTATAGGATTCCCCCCCCCCATTCCCACCCATCGTTTCTTCAGCCACACCTCTGTTTGCACTCTTTGGATGAATTTGTACTCTGTGGTGAATTTGTCGGCCATTTTTACTTCCAAAATGGTGGCCGCATCTGTTAATGTTATTTAAAAGTGATTTGACTTGAATGATGCTTTAAATCATATCTACTGCAGCTTTTCAGTTATGTCACATAGTTGAATGTATTTTATAATAAAAAAAAAACACGTTACTGTTGTAGTTAGTTACATTTTGATCTAAAATGTCTCCCAAAATACCCATGCACTTATTTGTGACGGTTGCTCTAGTGCTTTGAGCTGTAAGCACTAGCTGATTGGTGTACAGTTTCTTAGTGATGTCACTATTATGTGATTGGCTCTCGAGTTTGTGTACATGAAAACGCATGTTGATGTAAAGAGATATCCCTACTGCCCCAGAAAAGATTTTGAAGTGGGGGTATTGTACTCCCTAATTTTTAAAGTTTGGAGTAAAAGATATTTTAGGGAGTATTTTATAAGCGAGTAAAAATGTTTAATAGTAAAACAGATGTTTTTATAACACATATTTCTTTGCACCTAGTTATTCTTGTACATTAAAAGATACACTTTTACCTCCTATGCTCAGGCAGTAATAATAATAAAAACATGTTTCTAGGTGCACTACTGGCCAAATATATCCATGGATCTGTGTGGGTAAAAGCAGAAGGACAGGCTTGTGTGTATCGGTATCCTATTTTTTATTGGGTATTTGGGTTTCCTATTTTTTAGTTCTTGCTATTAGGTGGCGCTGAAAGGGGTACCTTTAAAGCCAAAACTATTGTTATTAAAATAAGAGCTTTAACATAAGAACTTGAAATAGGAGCTTTGAATGTAGGTTTGTAATGCCTTTCAATGCAAATGACATATGAGTATGTATTAATGTAGTTTGGCTATGTGTCCCACCCATTTAAGGCCCATCGCTAAGTGAAATCTATAGGATTTCCCTTCCCCCCCATTCCCACCCATCGTTTCTCCAGCCACACCTCTGTTTGCACTCTTTGGATGAATTTGTACTGTGTGGTGAATTTGTCGGCCATTTTTACTTCCAAATTGGTGGCCGGCACCTGTTAATGTTATTCAAAAGTGATTTGACTTAAATGATGCTTTAAAAAATATTTACTGCAGCTTTTCAGTTATGTCACATAGTTGAATGTATTTTATAATTTAAAAAAAACAAGTTACTGTTGTAGTTAGTTACAATTTGATCTAAAATGTCTCCCAAAATGCCCATGCACTTATTTGTGAGGGTTGCTCTAGTGCTTTGAGCTGTAAGCACTAGCTGATTGGGTGTACAGTTTCTTAGTGATGTCACTATTATGTGATTGGCTCTCAAGTATGTGTTTTTTTCTCCACATGGCAGCCATTTACTTTGCAGGTTGGTTTGCAGCTCAAGCAGGGCTCTACGGGCTGCAGAGAGGTTTCTGGATGAGGTATGCACCGGGTGAGGCAGTGTGGGGCCGCCTCTCCCCAGCATGACTCTGGACACCTATAGATGCGGCTGTGTGGGAGGGGAGCAAAGCGAAGGAAAGGGCTCTGGACCACTCGCTGCTGATCGCATTTCAAATGAAATGAAGAGGCCATTAACTCGACCCACTTTGACCAGAGCAAGAGCACCCAGGATGTTCTAATTTCTGGCTTTGTGTCACCAGATGGCCTGGCATGCGACTGAATCCGCAAAAAACTCTACGATTCAGAAACCAACTGGATCGAGGTGGCAAATCTGTACGGGACTACAACAAAGGTCCTTTTCTGGAAGGACCTGGATCAACCTCAGGCCAGAGCCCTGTGCCCAGCTCACGATAAGTGCCCCAAGCCCATCTCCTCACTTCTACTGTGTGCCTGTCAGTGGTGTAGGAGTGCCCCCGCAGCACGGTGGCCCCCATTTCACGGTGCAGAGGGGGGTGTGTGGTCACTCCTGAGCAACATCAGTGCTCGCCAGTCACCACAGTGTCAGTCCAGAAAAAGTAGACACCCCTCAATCATAAGGCAATGTACTTTGTTGGCCAAAGACCAACCGCCTCATGTGTTTAATATTAGAAATATATAGCCATAAGCTTGACTAAAGTGCAGCCATTTTGAAGTGACTGAAATCGCCATTTTGTTTACTAACGTTTGCCTTTTGCTTTCTGTTAAAACTGCTTTGCTGAAAACTTATTCTGCTCCACTAGTACATCATTATTCATGTAAAGTGCAAGGTCGCGAGAGGCATGTTGAAACATAATGCAGCAACCCAGACAGAAATGGCCGGTCTCCTCCCTCACAAATCCTTGGAAGTGAGCAGAGAGGCATTCTAATCAGTACACAGGTGCCAGCTAGTCTCGTTAATACAGTAGAAATGTTAGAAGCGAACATTAAATGGCTTGAATTATGCTCTTCTTTGCCGCCCCCCTTTCCTGAGCCCTGTAGAGCCCTGGAGAGCAAGTTGACCCCAGTACACGAATAGAAACTAGGAGATAGCAAGGTCTGGAATGTGTCTCTCCCCTGCATACAGCTTGCTTGCAAAAACAGAAGCATTGTGTTCTTTAAAACAAAGACTTGTGTCTGTAGGCTCGCAAAATTGCAAACTGTTGCTAAATGAATGTTTGAAGGTGTCATACTCATCACCATTGTCAATCATCGTGCCCAATTCAAAGGAAATGTATTAGGGGCGGTATTGGATGTGTCACTACTGATTGTAAGATGCTTGCTTTGTATATATGTACCTGTTGTACGATTCTCACTCTCTTGCGTTCCCTGGGGTCTGGAAACACACGTCACGGGGCGTGGGACCCAGTTGGCCAACTGAGACCATTTGCTTTGCAATAAACCCTAGCTTTTGGGAATACAACCTCGTGTCTGGCGTATCAGTTCGTGTGTGGTGATTGTGCCTTTTTTCCATACGCGAGGGTCACCTAGGGGCCCCTTCAACAGGGAGCCGAGCACACCCCCACGGCAGGGAGCAAGCACACCTTCAGCATCAGGCCCAGACTGGCACTGGCGGAAGAGTCTGCCAGCCTTTTCTGGCCTGTTGGACACCACTACCAGTGGCAGCCACGGTGCCTGGTGCCTCTGCTTGCTGTGAAAAACCAAAGGGTGTCTCACCCGTTAGTCCCCGGGCATCTCTCTCTCTCTCTCTCTCTCTCTCTCTCTCTCTCTCTCAGTTGGCCAGGGCATGGCCATAGCCTTTGGATCCAGACCCTGGAGGTGGACTAGTGTGGGAGGATCACCTCTGTCAGAGGTTCTTCTGGCAGTGGGACCAAGGCTGCCAATGGTGAGACGCGGTATTCCCCCCTATTTTGTTTATCTAACCCATCCAATTTTTTAGGATACTCTGAGGTCCCAACTCCCCCCTGTCCTTTTTACACAAGCACTGGGCTGAGGAAGAGGGTGACTGAGAGTAACAAAATTAACTTTCACACATCGTATTGCACATGTCCCGCTAATCAGGTCAGGCAAAGTCAGGCACTTAACTCTAAGTGCATACACTTGATACCAATTAGCTCTCCTCACACGAAAAAAAGGCAGAACCTAAAGAGACACTCTTAGCAAGGCGGAACACGAGTATGAACAGAACTTCCGGGATGAAGGCAAACCTAGTGGAGCAGAGCGATGGACCAAGGAACAAGAGAAGCGGTTCAAAAACCCCAAGAGTTCCCTACTGGAGGTTGTTGCCTCCAAGAGGCCACGAAAGATATGTGGAGAAGGCCAGATCCCATATCAGAAGGCTGAATTGTGTTTCAAGGATGCCAGCGACCCTCCCGGGTGAATGGCAGAGTTGGGGAGGCAGGCCAAGCCTGTGGTATTAACCTTGACTCATGAATTGGAAATCGTAAAACCACGAAAAGAAACACACAAAGCCGGTGAGTTGGCAAGTGACCCGAGAGGCCGGTGTGTGTTAAAGTTTGAAGTAGCAACATTATAAAGAAAGTAAAGTCTGCACGGCTGTGGATGAGACGCAAAGAAAGGAGACCTGTAAATGAACTTTGAAGTAAGGACAGATGTGAGATCAGTGATACTAAGTAACGGAGTGGTCCGCCGAAAGGAAGTAGCCCACTCGAACGTCTCTGTGAAAGGTACATTGTTTGAAGCAATAAAGCGAATCAACAGCAAAAGTTAAGTAAGCAAGATCAACTCCTAAAAGAAGCAGAGCGTTAAAATGTGAACTTTGAGTCAAAGTGGTCCTATGGTGGTCTGTAAAGAAAGCCACGCACATTTGAAAGTCTTTGAAATCTGAAAGTGGTCTGAGCCTGACAGAAGAGGACCTGAAGTTTAATAAAGCTTGAGGAAGTGATTCCCCTTGCAAGTTTTTGGTGAACCTTGTTGTGAAAGGTCTGAGCCTGTAGACTTTAGTGTGGAAGGCCAGGCTGGCTCGATCCACATTTTGGAACTGCTCATTGTCTCGAAAACCGAACCAGAGTGTGCCATCCTGCCTACAGGGACAGCCTTACTCTGCGAGGTCTAAAGTGGGGAGGAGAGCTGGTTCAACCACATTTATTCTTTTGAACACTGATTTTTCCTTTACATACATTTCTCCTTTTTACACTTTTTGTGCAAGAGATAGGGCAGGCATTAGGTTTTGTTAGCATAGACCATTTTGATTTGACAGACTCCACTAGGACTGTTTATCGTTTGATGGTCGAGACTACTCCCATCTTAGTTATAGGGCAGAGTAGGAGTTTCTCCAGCCCAAACAACTTTAATAAAGGTTTTACAAATTGTATCCATCCATTGTGTCAGTGTCATACTTGTGATACTGTTACGCTCACCTGACTCCGACGGAGGCGCAGATCTGGTTTGGAGTGTTGTTGCTTCTTCTATGGTGAAGCGCAGGACCCGGAAGATGGACCGGACCTTCAAATCTGGCTTGTCTGGCTCGCAGGAATATCTTTCTGTATGTGAAAAGGGAGTATTAACAATCTGCGGGAGAAAGTATAAGCCTCCCGTTCCCTTCTCACCCCTCTACGAAACCCTCCTGCGACCCCCACGTGAAGTCTCACCTTAGGGTTTGAAAGGTTGAGCTCTCCATCCTGCTTCTCATGCAGGGGCGCGTTGTATCCAGTTACTTCACTGGGATCTTGATTGTAGAGGGTTCAAGTTTTGTTTTCCCGGTATAGTACCGTAAGGATTCTGTTAATGAGTATGATTCCACAATAATAATTGTTCGTTGTCTCTATTTCAGGTGCGGAAACTATTCTGAGAAGAGCTGTGGAACCGAAGAATGAGACTCTGGTGAGCTTGATGAGAGTTCTCTCAGTGTCCTTGTATCAATGCGCTCACTAACGCTGATGTCTTTTTTCCCCATAGGGGCCGGGGTCCGGAAATGCCTGGATGCGGCACCGACCCGAAACAAAGATCAATCCAGAAGAAATCAGGTAAGTCTTTAATGGGTGTTGGGCAACGTCTTTTCATGCGCCCACTAACGCTGATGTCTCTTTTTCCCCTAAGGGGCCGGGGTCTGGAAATGCCAGGATGCGGCACCGACCCGAAATGAAGTTGGAATAACCCTACAGATAAGCTTTGTAATGGAAATTAAGGTTTCCTTGTTTTCTTTCCCCTCTCACCTTTATTCTTGTCTTTTTCTCCCTAGGCGCGGTGATGTGTCTGTGAGTCCAGATGTCGCCGTAGAACGTGGTGGCACCTTGTACAGGTGAGTGAGATGCGGCGCTGCAGCGATCGATGCGATGTGCTTTTAAATGGATGTCTTCCTTTTCAGGACCGTCGGCGAGATGTCTCCGGAATGCGGATTTAGCAGGTAAGGACTCTTCTTTCCCCTTCTCTCTTCTCTTCTCTCTTTGCAGGTGTTCCAGGATGCTGGCAGGAGTGGCAGAAGACAGAATGCAGGAGCAAACACGGTGAGCGTCCAGCTGCTAGATGCAGAACAACGCGAAGCGTGAGTTGCTGCTTGGGCGTGGCTTAAATAGCCTTCAAAGTAGTTCCAGGTATGTATCCTTCCTCTCAGTATGTATCCCTCCCCTGACCACACCCGTGTGGTTAAGTAGTTCCAAAGATAAAGTAGTTCCATTCAGGCCTCAGAAGGCCTGGATGTTTCAGCATGGTCTGCATCAGGTAAGTTAACACTAAGCACCTTTAACACAAAGTCCCCTTTTATGAGCCTGGCGCCCGACATGAGCCTGGCGCCAAAGGCACCAGGACTGAGTCCAAAGAGCCCCTACTTGAGGCTGTTGTGACTTCCCTTGAAGACATGATGTCTGCCTCTGGGGTAGCTGGGTCTTGTCTGGCACCTTGGAGGTAGGCATCATGACAGTACCCCCTCCCAAGGCCCCTCACAAGGTCGTCCTTTCCGGGGGTTTCGGCTTGCTTGGGAATTTTCGGTGGAATCTTTGCACTAATCGCGGGGCGTGTACATGGTCACTTGGTTCCCAAGATCTTTCCTGAGGTCCGTACCCCTTCCAATCAACTAGATAGAAGAGTTTTGATTTTAACATTTTGGAATCCAATATGTCCTTAACTTCAAATTCTAATTCCCCATCGATTTGAATTGGTTCAGGTGGTTTGCTTAGTCTGGTTCCAGGCTGCACCGGTTTTAACAGTGATGCATGAAAAACGGGATAAATTTGCATGTTGGCTGGTAGATCGAGTTTAAAGGCCAGCGGGTTAATTATAGCTTTGATGGGATAGGGTCCAATGTATCTGGGATTAAAAGTCCGCGGTCCTTTGAGAGGCAAATGCTTGGTTGCCAGCCACACCTGGTCTCCAATCTGGTACGAAGGTGCTTCACGCCGATGTAGATCATCATTTTCTTTGTATTTTTTCTTGGCTTGTTGCAAATGAGTTGTAGCTTCCTTGAAGGCTCGGGTTATAGTAGAATGCAAATGATCAACTGCAGGCATTTCCAGGTTTTGAGGAGGGTCTAGGTCTGAGGTTCTAGGATGATGACCATACAAGGTGTAAAAAGGGGTTTGTCCTGTTCCAGAATGTACAGAATTGTTATATGCATACTCTGCGGTACATAGAATATCTTTCTAGCTGTTTTCAGATTGATGCAACATGCACCGATGATATTGTTCAAGGGTTTGGTTAGTCCTCTCGGTTTGACCATCGGTCTGGGGGTGGTGACAAGTGGATAAGCGTACATCAATTTTTGCCAGTTGGCAACATCTCCTCCAAAAATGGGAAATAAATTGGCTTCCTCGGTCTGAGATTAATATGGATGGAAAACCATGCATACAAACTATGTTTTCCAGAAATTCCTTGGCCAAGATGGAGGCTGAAGGTACCCCTTTTAAAGGGATAAAGTGGGCCATCTTGGAGAACAGATCCACGATTACCAAGATAGTGTTATATACATAGCAAGGAGGCAGGTCGGTAATAAAGTCCATTGACAAGGTGTGCCAAGGGGCCGGTGGAATATCCAAGGGTTGTAGGAGACCGGCTGGTCTCTTCTTTTGACCTTTATTTTGGGTGCAAACTCTGCAAGATATCACAAAAGATTTTATGTCTTTTCTCCAGGATGGCCACCAGAATTGTCGTTTGATCTTTTCCTCAGTTTTTGCGATACCAGGATGTCCTTCCATTAATGTATCATGATAGTGAGCAATGACCAATTCTTGCAGTTCTTTGTTGGGCAGAAATAACCGCCCCTGGAAGTGCGGTAAATCGTTATTAACGGAAAAGTGTGACCCCTTTTGAGTCCATTCTTGCAAGGCTGTGGAATTTAAAAGTTGTTTAACTCGAGTTTGAACGTCCTCTATAGTTTGTAAAGAGGTCAAGCCTAAAATTCTTTGTTCGGGTATAATTGGTACTGGTTCTAAGTTTGAATTTGTTTCATCCATTCCAATCCGGGATAAAGCGTCCGCTTTGCCATTCTTGCAACCAGGGCGGTAGGTGATTATGAAATCAAATTCTGCAAAGAATAAAGCCCATCGGAGTTGGCGGGATGATTGGGCTTTGGCCGTTTTTAGATATTGCAAATTCCTGTGATCTGTAATCACCGTAATGGTGTATCTTGCGCCGAGGAGGTAATGACGCCAAGCCTTGAAGGCGGACTTAATAGCTAGTAATTCTTTGTCGGTGATTGCGTAATTGATTTCAGGAGCCGTGAATTTCCTGGACCAAAAGGCTACAGGGTGCATCTGGTTAGTTTCTGGATCCCTTTGAGACAAGACAGCACCCATGGCCAAACTGGAAGCGTCGGTTTCAACAATGTAAGGGAGATCTGGGCACGGATGCTTCAATACAGGGGCGGAGGTAAATTTGGTCTTTAGGTCTTGAAAGGCCTGTTCTGCCTCAGGAGTCCATTCGAAACGTTTATTCTTCCGTAAGAGGGCTCTTATGGGTTGAACCACTCGAGAAAATTCCGGGATGAATCTTCGATAGAAATTGGCAAAGCCAAGCATACTCTGAACCCCCTTAACAGAGTTAGGAGATGGCCATTTGAGGATGGCGTCCACCTTTCGCGAGTCCATTCGGACTCCTTTAGGTGTCAGGATGAATCTGAGAAACTCGACCTCTGTGGTATGAAAAACGCATTTTTCGAGTTTTGCAAACAGGTTGTGCTGGCGCAATTTCTCAAGAACTGCCCTGACATGTTTTCTGTGTTCGGATTCCGAGGAGGAGTATACCAGGATGTCATCGATATATACGATGACACAAACATTGATAAGTTCCAGAAGAACATCATTCATAAAGTATTGAAAGGCGGCAAGTGCGTTGCATAATCCGAAGCGCATCACCTGATATTCAAAGAGCCCATATTTGGTGCGGAATGCAGTGTTCCATTTGTCACCTTCTTTTATACGTACCAGGTGATAAGCTCCTCGGAGATCTAACTTGGTGTATATACAAGCATCTTTTACCTGGTCAAGAAGTTCAGGGATCAGAGGCAGAGGATAACGATTCTTAATCGTTATTTGATTTAGGGCGCGGTAGTCAATACATGTTCTAAGGTCGCCTTCTTTTTTCGGCACGAAGAACAGAGCTGAGGAAACAGGAGACTTTGACGGGCGAATAAAACCGTTGGCAAGATACTGATCTAAATACTGACGCAAATGAACGTTCTCAGGTTCAGTAAGAGCATAAATCCTACTACAGGGCGGTTGAGCATTGGGTACCAGGTCGATTTGACAATCGTACGACCGGTGGGGAGGTAACCTGTTTGCCTGTTCTTTTTGAAAAACGTCTTGGAACTCTTGGTATTCAACCGGTAGTTGTATTGTGGTGGAAGTTACTGTGGCCAGACCCATATCTGGATTTCTTGGATAACAAGTCAGTTCACAATCAGGAAAGGTTATTCTCTTTGCTCGCCAGTCAATTCGAGGATTATGTGTTTCTAACCAAGGGATTCCTAGAATTACTTGAAATTGTGGGGCCTTGATTACATCGAACACAATTGCTTCCCGATGTCCATCCTGTCCCACTAGTGTAATTTCTGTAGTGGAATGTGTTACCGGCCCTGAGGCTATTTCGGTTCCATCTACTGTAGTAATGACATCCTTGTTAACTTTCGGAAGGAGAGGAAGATTAATCCTGGAGGCCAATTCACGATCTACGTAGTTTCCAATAGCTCCACTGTCGATGTATGCTTTTATAGCATGCAACCGCTGAGGCTGTTTCGGGTCCACGAGCACCATTGGCATGACAAAATGCGAGGTCAAAGAGTCTGTTTTCAAGCTCGGCAAGCGGACCTCTACGCTTGTTGGGCTTGACTGTTTCCCGAATCAGGTTCTATTAAATTGTTGTCCGTGGCTCCAACCACCTTCTTAGGTGGCTTTACCGGGCAGTCTCGTAGAAAGTGACCAGAAACCCCGCAATAGAGATATAGTTGCTTTTGCCGTCTTCTCTCTCGTTCCTTCTGCGTCAATGGTCCTTTAACACCGCCGATCTGCATAGATTCTGAAACATCGGTACTCTTAGGGTTAGCGTGAGTTTTGATCAGCACTCGAGTTTCGAACATGGACCGATCTGCTTTTCTAGTTTGCAGTCTGTGGTCAAGTTGGACCACTAAGTCTATGTATTCTGCGCAGGCTTGAGGTGGATTTACTACTTGAGCTAGAACATCCTTAAGTTCTCCGCGCAGGCCTCGATGAAATAGTGTGATCCTTTTATTTTCGGGCCACCCCGTTTCTACAACCAGCCTATTAAAGGTGGAAATATAAGATAAGAGATCTTGGTTACCTTGTCGTAAGGATAGTAGTTTGTTGTCAAGGGCCTGTCCCTGAGAGTGTCAAGCGAATAATCTTTCCATGCTCGCCTGGAAGCTGTGAAAATCCTGGAGAATTGGGTCATCCTGACTTACCAACGGAACAGACCAATCGGCAGCACAGCCACTGAGATAAGATAATACAAAGGCTACCTTGGTTTGATCATTAGGGAAGGCCCCAAGTCTGCATAAAAAGTGTAGGTGACATTGGTTTATAAAAACGGCATATTTCTTGGGGTCCCCCGCAAAACGTTCAGGCGGGGCCAAAGGCATGTTTCCAGGTTAATTGATTTGTACCGGGTTATTCGAAACCATTGACAAGGCATTACCCCCAGAACTAGGTAAAGAAGTTTGTCCTGCTTGACCCTGCAACAATCGTTTGGCCAGGTCATCAGTTCTTTCCTTGGATAAGATTAATTCTCTTTTGAGAGCATTAGTTTCCTGGCGGGCGGAGTGTACTTCTGCCCTTAATTCCCCAAAAGCTGAGCCAGCTGGTCTGTCTCGGAAGTTTCCATAGCGCCCGGGTGGGAAATTGTAGGTAGGCTTCGCATTCTGTTACACTCACCTGACTCCCACGGAGGCGCAGGTCTGGTTTGGAGTGTTGTTGCTTCTTCTATGGTGAAGCGCAGGACCCGGAAGATGGACTGGACCGGACCGTCGAATCTGGCTTGTCTGGCTCGCAGGAATATCTTTCTGTATGTGAAAAGGGAGTATTAACAATCTGCGGGAGAAAGTATAAGCCTCCCGTTCCCTTCTCACCCCTCTACGAAACCCTCCTGCGACCCCCACGTGAAGTCTCACCTTAGGGTTTGAAAGGTTGAGCTCTCCATCCTGCTTCTCATGCAGGGGCGCGTTGTATCCAGTTACTTCACTGGGATTTTGATTGTAGAGGGTTCAAGTTTTGTTTTCCCGGTATAGTACCGTAAGGATTCTGTTAATGAGTATGATTCCGCAATAATAATTGTTCGTTGTCTCTTTTTCAGGTGCGGAAACTATTCCGAGAAGAGCTGTGGAACCGAAGAATGAGACTCTGGTGAGCTTGATGAGAGTTCTCTCAGTGTCCTTGTATCAATGCGCTCACTAACGCTGATGTCTTTTTTCCCCATAGGGGGCGGGGTCCGGAAATGCCTGTATGCGGCACCGACCCGAAACGAAGTTCAATCCAGAAGAAATCAGTTAAGTCTTTAATGGGCGTTGGGTAACGTCTTTTCATGCGCCCACTAACGCTGATGTCTCTTTTTTCCCTTAGGGGCCGGGGTCCGGAAATGCCAGGATGCGGCACCGACCCGAAATGAAGTTGGAATAACCCTACAGGTAAGCTTTGTAATGGAAATTAAGGTTTCCTTGTTTTCTTTCCCCTCTCACCTTTATTCTTGTCTTTTTCTCCCTAGGCGCAGTGATGTGTCTGCGAGTCCAGATGTCGCCGTAGAACGTGGTGGCACCTTGTACAGGTGAGTGAGATGCGGCGCTGCAGCGATCGATGCGATGTGCTTTTAAATGGATGTCTTCCTTTTCAGGACCGTCGGCGAGATGTCTCCGGAATGCGGATTTAGCAGGTAAGGACTCTTCTTTCCCCTTTTCTCTTCTCTTCTCTCTTTGCAGGTGTTCCAGGATGCTGGCAGGAGTGGCAGAAGACCGAATGCAGGAGCAAACACGGTGAGCGTCCAGCTGCTAGATGCAGAACAACGCGAAGCGTGAATTGCTGCTTGGGCATGGCTTAAATAGCCTTCAAAGTAGTTCCAGGTATGTATCCTTCCTCTCAGGTATGCATTCCTCCCCTGACCACACCAGTGTGGTTAAGTAGTTCCAAAGATAAAGTAGTCCCATTCAGGCCTCAGAAGGCCTGGATGTTGCAGCATGGTCTGCATCAGGTAAGTTAACACTAAGCACCTTTAACACAAAGTCCCCTTTTATGAGCCTGGCGCCAGGACTGAGTCCAAAGAGCCCCTACTTGAGGCTGTTGTGACTTCCCTTGAAGACATGATGTCTGCCTCTGGGGTAGCTTGGTCTTGTCTGGCACCTTGGAGGTAGGCATCATGACAGTTACCATGACTCCTCTATATATGGTCAGAAAAACAGTTTAGGGTAAAACCCTCTTTTTTGTTATCGGGGGCCTGTCTCATGAGGGAAACAGAAACATAGAAAGGGAACGGAGCCCAGGCTACCACACCCTTAACACCTCACAGTTAGGTATCCAGCAACAAGCCAGGCGGGGTATCAATTCCCCTGTCAATATGGTCAGTAATCAAAAACAGAAAAATGAAAACAAAATGTGTTAGTCATAAACATATATTAAACGCATATTGAACACGTCCATATATAAAAAAGCCATGTCAATCAATTAGATAGCACATCCCATACTTAGGGTGTTTATGTAATGCTAACTGTCGTATTCATCAATACACAAACCAAAAGTGTGGTTAGTAACCATGCGACAAAGTACACAGTATTGCTCAACACATTCGAGTTTCCAGCTAAAAAAGTAAACTTTAATTTGTTTCAGTTTATATTGACATCCTCCCCTTTGAGCTTTCTTGAGGACTCATAGACCAGCGCAATGTGATCTACTTCTATTCTCCCAGAGAACATGTTTAGAAATTTGACAACAACACTACAATAAAATAAGAAACAATATATCATCACTTGTATATTAAAAAAGCTAAAAACAGAACCAAAACAGGGTACCATTTGGTATGTCCTGTCGTTGTTTTAGCTGTCTACCTACTTTACATTTCTTCTAGGGTGTATTTTGCTCCTCTAATTCAGAGGTATTCAATGCTGATAACGCATGTTGAAGCTACATGGAGAAAGGAAATGAGTGCTCCTTGTTATTATCTACAAAAGTTTCAACATCTCCATTTCAAATTCAACTTTGTTTATTCATGAAAAGCTATTTTGTACCTTGGTAAACTCTTTATTGTATGGTTTCAGAGTGGGATGCGACTCAATTGATACAAATTGGGGGACCCTAAAATTCTAGAAACTCAGTCACAGAGCTTCTAACCCCTCTACCACCACAAAATAATCCATAGGCTTTGATATTCGTAACCACAGAGAAGTCACTATTCCTCCCGGGAAAAGAGGGATGATTCCCACAGACTTAGCCCTAATACCCTCTGCGGATTGGTATGTAAGATTGGCACCAAAATCTGGCCTGGCCTGGATCTCTTAGCAGGCATTTTAAATCCAAACTTTCAGGGAGACATGAAGGTTCTCTTACAGAACCATGGCAAAACTCAGTTTGAAATACACAGTGGGGACAAAATTGCACAGGGAATTCTTGAGAAGGCTTTCCCTGTTTTGTGGAAGAAAGTGAACCAGAGGAAACACAGAGGTAGCTTAGGCTTTGGAGAGGCTGATTAGACATATATCACTGAGGCAAAAAGGGAAGAAGAACCTACCCTCCTTCCTGATTTAGCCTTTACCCAGTGAAATGATCTAGTACTTGCAGAGGTTTTCTTACAAGTGATTCCTGATGAAGAAGGACAAGAGAAGGGGAGCCTCTTTTCCTTCCTGAAACAGGGATAACTATATAGAAGGGCAACCTCCAGAGAAAGCCTAAGTAAAACTCAGTTAGTAATACCCCATTGCAAGATCGTGCTAGAAATTGCTCATTCTCATTTGACAGGAGGACATTTGGGACAGTCTAAAACCCAAGCTCGCATCAGTAGGAAGATCTACTGGCCAGGTATCCATGCTGACGTAAAGGACATCATTCAAAAATATGAAATATGCCAGAAAACCAGTTCACGTATTCCCTTACCTGGCCCTCTAAACCCATTACCGATAATAGAAGTCCCTTTCTCCCTAATTGGGATGGATATCATTGGACTGTTGGAAACTGCTAGACTCGGTAATAAATATGTTCTCATAATTGTTGATTACGCTACCCAGGAACCCAAAAGCCTTTCCCATGTGGAACAACACAATCCAGCAAATCTTAAAACTCCTACTACCATTCTTTTCTAGGGTTGGTTTCCCGAATGAAATTCTGGCTGATCAGGGATCCAATTTCATGAGTAAGCCCATGGGTGAAGTCAAGGAATTACCAAACATTACCACTTTAAGAACCTCAGTTTATCACCCCCAAATGGATGGATTCGTAGAGAGATTTAACAAAACCCTTAAAATTATTTTGAGAAAATTGGTAGATGAGGATGGGAAGGACTGGGATCGCATGATCCCATGGGCCCTATTTGCAGTAAGAAAGACCCCTCAGGCATACACCGGATTCTCCCCTGTTTAGTTACTCTACAGTAGAGAACCAAAAGATGTCTTAGACATGCTCCAGGAGACCTGGGAAGAGAGAGAAGAGGCACCTATTCCCCCCTCACAGCTACCTGATTGCGAGAGCACATGAAACTAGTCCACACTCAGATGGAGAAAGCTCAAGTCCAAGAAAAGCCCACCTATGACAAGAAGGTGGATTTACGATCTTTTGCAGTAGGATAGAAGGAATTAGTCCTCTTACCTACCTGAGAAATAAACTTGTCTCAAAGTGGCATGGGCCCTATGAGTTGCTAGCGCAAACAGGAACCTGTACCTATAAAATAGCCCAACCTGACAGAAAGCAAAAGATCCACCTCTACCATGTAAATCTCCTAAGGAGTGGAAAGAAAATCCTTCCGCCGCCACCTCCTCTATATTGTCTTGTTTGGTACCTGAGGAGATAGACAACTCTGAACTTATGCCCCAAGAACCATCTAAACAGAAACAAGAAGATTTGAACAAACATATTATGGCATTCCCCAATGTATTCTGTGAGAAACCAGAACATGGTACTTATCATTATATCAGAAAGGGTAAAAGTGGTCCATTTGAAACCATAAAGACTCTGAGAAGCACAAAAACACATAGTAGTTGAGGAAGTAAAAGAAATGCTAAAAGCAGCGGGCGCTGCTACGCACAACAAAGATGGCTGTCAGGAATTGGGGCTTGAGAGCAGCCAGGAAGCGAGTGGGGCACTAGAGACTTCAGTTCCCAGCATGCTTGGGCAAAAACTGTAGTCATCCGCGCTTCGTGTGGAGTAACAGATGAAGGCTGATTGCAGTTCCTATTTCAACCGCCGGCCGCCATGCGCAGGTGTGGCTTATTGAGAGTATGCAGCACGGGCGGTCACAGCAGCGTTCAGGAGGAGCTTTGGAGATCTGAGGAACGCCAAAGGAATGCTTCACTACATTCACTCCGGGTTGCGGCGGTGATCTTACCTGGAGGATTCAACGCACTGCTACGTTTGGTCAGGGTCTTTTCCCACGGGAGGCCCAGGCCGTCAGTTAAGTGCTGATATGAAATCTGATATGGGCATGTTTTCCTTGTACAGTGCATTCGCTTTTCTGTAGGCTAATAAGCATTGGGGAATCAGCAGGCATTAGGCAACTTGTTGGATTTAAATGCCATTACACGCAAAGTGGTTCAGTATGAAACTTGCCTTCCCAATTGCCTAAAACTCCAATTTCAGTGTCACGTTTGTTTTGGGAGCATTACAGGCAGCATTAAGCCGCTCTATTCCACGTTTGTGATTTATGTTTGCTTACCCTCGCCCACCAGGCCATGTGTGTGTCTCATTCATGAAGGGAGTCATTCCTGTGTATGTTTAATTCCCGCTTTCTTAGTGACTAAGTGTGGCAACGTCCCAATGTGTTACATGTCACTTGCATTATCTCAGTGTGGCAATATGTTTTGTGTTATTATGTGAATCTACGCACACCCTTCATGTTACATGTATATGCTTCATGTGTTAAAGTTTGCTAAAGCATCAGGTTGTGTAAGGAGGTACAGGGCAGGAATTGGTTGTGGAAATTTACTTAAGAATGGCGCATGCAGGAAACTACTGCTGTCCCAGGTATTACAGCGCACAGTTGTTGCAGTAGGCTGGTGTTAGAGAGCAGATCTATGTGTTTTGTATCTTCGCTTGCAATCCCCCTACCCTGTTTCCCGGTTTCCCCAATATTCCATCCCTATCCACAACCTCTGACTAATCCCTCCTTCCCCCATTGGCTGCCACGTGGTCCCCTGTGATTCTAATATCAGGAGCCCGTGCCAACCACGGGTGGAGAGGTCGATCTATTCGGCTTCTGTGGTTCGGGGGAGGGTATCATACCCTTATCCCCCTTGTGTGAGTCTTGACAATGGCTGTCTGAGAGAGCAGCTCCTGTGCCCGGCATTGATACACGCCTAAAATCCTCAACCAAAGGGTGTGTTATGCGCTAAACACGACTTGCCTGAACTGCGGAAGCCCTATACTACCGTACCGTCCAGGTATTAATTTTGACAGATAGCTGGGGAATCCGATTGATCTCTGTGGGCCTGAGGGTGTGCTTATGGTTGTGCGCCCCTCCTCCCCCACAGCTTGTGCTTGTCGGAATCGGCAGACGCCGCACAGGGGCTGCCTTGTGCCCTGACTGCTACGCCGACACCAGGAGGGGCACCCACCTTGGGAGACACGGACCAGCTGCACATCCTCTCCTCTCGATCACTCAGGTCAGTCTGGCTGGCCCTGGGCCCGCGCTGCCTGCCCCAGCACTGAGCTATGCCTTGACTGCCACCTGCCCACTCGGGCATGAACAGTACAGCCGAACATTCATGACTGGATCGCGTGCCTCCTGTGGCAGCGATCACCCCGGTGCCATGCCCTGCGGGTCACGCAGTACACCCGGCATCCCCCATTGCTAGTGGTGCCCATATTCAGCACAACAGGGTTGCTTGCTACAAGGAGCGGTGCAGTGCCCTGATCAACACCTAAGACTCCCCCTAAATTACGTGGAGACCCAAAGACTACTGCTGCCAGTGGGTTGTTCTGCCATATTTGGTCTGGACCACGCCCCCCCTCCATCCCAGAAAACTAGCCACCCAGCCCCTCTTTGAGCTGCAATGCGCAGCACCCTCACAGGCTGTGAAGATAGACACAACTCATTACTGCACTGAAACTTCCTGGTCCGTCAACGCTTAAGGCAACAACAAATCACACCTTGGCAAGTGCAATATTTGATATAGCTCCCCTGGTCTCTCCCTTCTAAAACGTGTATACTGCCATCTGCCTGCTCCTTGCACCCACGGCATAGTGACCACGCGGCAGCATTAACATTATGTGCTTTTGACCACGCAGCACTTCTCATACCCCTGCTGCCTTCAGCGCTCAAAACAGGCAAGGTGGGGCCCAATCACTACAAAAAGAGACACCAGCACGCCCCACTCAGTAGCTCCAATACTCGCCAAGCTTTGGAAGGTTTCCAGGCCTCCCTTGCCTGCGAGGTACACTACTGCTCAAAGATAGCCACGACTATTCCACTACCTTACCGGGGTGCTACACTACACTCTTCGTCTCCACTAACTACCTAAAGTTACACCAAATTGGTGAGAGAAAGCTTAATAATCCCCATAGCCACTACAGCCCCACTGGAGTACAGTATTAACTCACACCAGCTTCAGCACCCCCCCTCTCCTCAGGCACCTTGCATAACAGCTTGCCTATCCCTTAGAAGGGGTGCTCAGAGACCCCTGCCCCTGCCTCTGGCGGCATTGGTCTCGCATCGACGGCTCACGACACCCCGGCAGGTTCTGCCGCCATTGGACTAATACCACAGCCATTGCAGTCGGGGCCATCTTCCTCACCAATTGCCACACCAGACACCTGAGACGAGCGAACCCAGTGAGCTTCACCGGGTGATGGAGTACATGCGAGAGGCGTTCACCACCATTCACACAAAATTGGATGATATGAGTGGCACAATCAGCTCAATAAAATCCCAGATGGATGAATCTGACGCCCGCATAACGGAAGTGGAAACAAGAATGGGCACTATTGAAGACGAAGTTGCTACTCTCAGAGAGCGGATGTCACCTAGCTCTGAAAACAGGTGCTGTCCATTGGCAAAAAGAATGAGGATCTCGAATCCAAATCACGAGGCATCAACCTGAGGATAATACGTATACTGGAAGGAAATACCACAGGGTCAATGGAGGAATTAGCTGAGCACCCCCTACTCTCCTTACTGGCTAACCCCAAACTATCGCCACAATTTGCGATAGGACAGGCCCATCACACGCTTGCGCCCAAGCCCAAACTTGGTGCTCCACCTCGCCCGATCATAGTCAGAGTACTTAATTATCGAGACAGAGGCACACTACTACGGGCAGCGAGAGCAAAGGGCGAGCTACTACTGGGCTCCAACGGGACACATTTGTATCCTGACCTCTCGATCACTGTTCAACAGGAGTGCAAAACGTTCATGGCCACGAAGAAGAGACTCTGCGACCTCAATGTGAAATATGCCATGCTTTACCCAGCTAAAATGAGAATTGAACATGGCAACAAGGTGTATTTCTTCACTGTGCCCGAGGAGGCCATGACGTTTTTAGACTACCACTTCCCTGGCTGACCCCAGACCACATACTCTCCGGGCTCCGGGATCACCTGATTGACCACTCTCCGAAAGGCTTCTCTCAGTGGGCAACAAACACCTGTGCACCCGCCTACATTTCCCCCTAAATCACTGTTGACAATCTCACCACTTAGTCTCTATACACTTGGGAAATATGCGCTCCGTAACCTGTTTACTCAAAATGTAAAGACAGGCTGGTAGATGCCGGGCTGAGGTCGGCATACAGCCCCCCATGTAAAGTTGCAAATGTTGTTGGGATGTTGGGATTGGGGCAATCATTCCTCTGATTGGGGGAGGAATGGGGTGGGGGATCATGGGTTGATTATACAAAAAATGCTTGACATGCACGTGTTTGTTGACAAAATACAGCGTAATATAGTTATAGCTCCATTGTATTGCCTGAAACTAGCCCCCTCAGGGCACAGAGCCCATTTTATGTTTCGGTTTAATGGCAGTTGAGCCACTGCAGTTTATGAGCTAGAAAGTGCGTGGTCTGGGCAACTCAATAAAAATGCAGCACTTACAGCTTCATGCCGAGAGACACAAGGTTCGTGTCCTATATCTGCAAGAAATGCATGCATGCACTGGCTGCGGGCTGTGAGAAGTTTGCCAGAAGCTGGGGCGCACAACGATATTACACTACATACTCAACCCAATGTAGGGGTGTTATGACCCTCATTCATAAGTACATACCATATGGCCACAAACAGGCACACTTAGATCCACTAGGGCGCTATGCACTATTGGGGGGTGCTGAGTTGTCAAGAAATAGTCCTGCTGAATCCATACAGACCAAACGTGGACAACCCTGAATTTTACTCAGAAATGTTTGAACTACTGGTGCTATACCCATTGATACCAGTATTGTGGGGTGGTGACTTCAACATGATAGTGGATGTGGATTTTGGCAGGTCCAGAAGCAGGTCTAGACAGTTGACTAGGGCTGCCCAGGTGATACTAGAGGGTCTATCTGATCTTGAGATGGTAGACGCCTGGAGGATGCTCAAACCGATATCACGTAAATACTCTTACTACTCCACAGTGCATGACTCCCACTCCCTGATAGACATTTGGTGCCTGCCTGCCACCCTTATAACCCACCTTGGCGACACTGACATACTAGCTTGAACTTCTCATATCACTACCCGATTACACTGACGCTAACACTAGGCAACACACTAATGGGAAGGTGAGTGGACGAGTACTTCAAGATAAACACGGACTCTGTTGGTACAGAGGCGACCCTATGGGAGGCCTTCAAAATCTATGTGCGGGACATGGCCCTGGCCACCGAGTCAGGGCTGCTAACGGAAATACAGAGATATATTCACACTAGCGAAACTAACCCAAGGCAGCTGGAGCTGCAGTATGCGTCCACGCATTGTGCCACTGCCCTAGCAGACATTAAGGCTGAAAGGATTTTGGGCACACACAGACAGCGAACTGACATTTCTAGATAACCCGGACATAGCAAGACAGTATGGGGAAGGTGAGCGCCCTGGTAAGCTACTAGCCAGGATGGCATGACAAGCCGCAATATTCCATTTGTGCAAGACATGACTGGAGCACTGGTTCACACTCCACGCGAGGTGACCAAGGTATTCCACTCCTTTTATGCCACACTATATGCTAACTCAGACACGGCAACCATCCCTGAGATAGACGATTACTTAGATAAGTTACCATTATCAATATTATCTGACGAGGCCCGTGAGGTTCTTGATCGGCCCATCTCCTCAGACGAGATCTCAACGGCCATAGAGTCCCTCCCACCAGGAAAGGACCCCAGACTGGACGTCCTCACTACAGACTTCTTCAAACACTTTAAATCCTGCCTTGGCCCCCCGATTGACTGCCCTATGGGAAGAACCCTGCATATCGGAAACACTGCACCCTCACTACGTGAGGCTTCGATTACAGTACTGCTAAAAGCTGACAAATCAGCTCAGAAATGTGAGTCCTACCATCCCCTCTCCCTCATAAACTCAGACGTTAAAATATTCACCAAAGTCCCTGCCCTCAGACTTGCCCCTTACATGATACACATTATCCATCCAGACCCATCTGCTTTTGTTCCTGACCACTCCTCAGCGCTTAATCTATGGCACCTTTTCAATGTCCTGGCCCAGATAAACCCAGAAGCACAAGCAGTCGCTGCAGCTCTTGATGTTCGAAAAGCCTTTGTCTGGGTATCCTGGCTATTTATGTGGGCAGTGCTACGTAAGTGCTCGGTATCATGGATACACGTCACCTACCGCTAGAGTTAATATAAATGGGCGACTCTCTGATCCTATTGACATTTGCAGTGGGACCCGACCGGGATGCCCGTTATTGCCTTTATTATTCGCTATTGTGATGGAACTCCTAGCAGATGCTATCTGACATGGATATGCCCAAAGGGGGATCAGACTCTTGGGTGAACCTGAAATTATCTCGCTATATGCGGATGACGCACTACTACTTGTGCGAGACCCTACACTGAATCTAGCCCCTATCATGCACGATATCCAATCTTTTTGGATGATGTCTGGGCTTCAGGTAAATTGTGCTAAATCTGAACTATCCCTCTTACTGACGCCACCGTCACCCCGCTGGATCTCATGGGATTCACCTGGATACTCCAGGAAATCAAATACCTTGGAATCGTTGTGACACGCCACCCAACGCCCCTCTTTACCCGTAACTACAGAGGATATTTACCCCAACTTACAGCCAAGCTTCGCACCTGGGCTAACCTCTCACTTACGATAGCTGGCCGTGTAGCACTCCTTAAAATGATCGCCCTCCTAAAGCTACTGTTCTACTTCCTAAATATACCACTGTGGCCTAGTGCTACATTCTTCGAGATTCTGAGAGTGGCGATTAATAACTTTTTGTGGCACGCAGGTGCAGTCAGACTAAAATGGGATACACTAACGAGACCCTACATACAGGGCGGACTAGCTGCTCCAGACTTTTAAAAATACTGGGTAGCAGTGCAGACATACTACGCAGCGTACTGGTTTGATGCCGACACACGTCACCCACATGTTAAGATCGAGCAGCACGCTGCAGGCACTCGTTACGTATACTCACTGATATTACCACCAACATGCAAGGACCATGCGGATTGTAACCCTATTGCTGTGACAGCATTGGCCTGGGGCAAAGTATAGAGAATGCTAGACAACCCCCACCCTTTCCATGGAGACTTACCATTATGGAACTTCTTCCTGACATTCCTTAAAATGAATAAGGCAGCTGCACGACAGTGGGCAATGGAAGGCTATGCAGCCGTGAGGGATGTGTACAACATGGGGTTCCTTTATCAGACAAAAACAAACTTTTGGTACTCTCAGGGTATAGTACCTGACAATATACCCTAGTATTTTATCACACAAAAAATCATCAGGTAAGTAGTTGAATTGGCTTTCTCTTTAAGGTTACCATTTGTGTAACTCTAGCATAACTTGCCCTCCAACAATTATAACTATTCCCCTGTGTGGTGGCTGTCCCTAGGTAGCGCTGATTAGCCACTTATCTAGGGTGAGGGGATAGAACAAGGACTTGCCCTATCACTATTATATCGCAGTCACTTGTAAAATGTTCTCTAAAAAGCACACTTTTCAAAATTTCAATCGTGTGTTGCATGCTTTGCAAGTGAATTCTTAATAGTTTATTCTCTTTCCTTGCTTACCAAATAAAAACAAGGACAAACACACACAAAAAAAATTAATATCTTGAAACCCTCTAGTTGGTAAGTGAACCATACTCAATTGCTTTACCAACACAGCATTACCATAGGTAATGTACTCTGGTTCTTGTTTTAGTTGACATTTCAACTTTTTCAATAAAGATCTTAATATACATTTCATGTTCGTATTTATATTTCTTATGCTGTGATCCATGATGACAAGTTGATCAAGAATTGTTAAATGTTCGATTAATTAAACATATAAAAACGTCTGTCTAGAAAAAAGTACTGTTAATAAACACCATCTGAATTAAAAATATATGCAATCATGCATGCCCATGATCGTTAAAAGCTACTAAAACTATGAATGTACTAAGCTGGTAAAAGTATGTTTTTATGAACAGAAAGTGCCACAAAGGGTTAATTGGAGATGACCAACTTGTTCAAGCTAAGTGTCTAGATCTTTTGAAGTTAATGACAATGGCTAAAATAAATTATCTATCAACATTTATAAAGTGAATATACAATAGCTAAAATAACTTAATAACAATAGCTAAAATAAATAATCTATCTACATTGATGGAAGAAATAACCAAGTTTAAACAATTTCAGTTAGTTCAAGTCAGGATAGTTAAATTCAATTCCGACATGAATGCATAGTAAAAACTGAGAAGAGTGGGTAATAAAATGACAAGAATGTACCAGTGGAACAGGTGCTTCTAATTAATTGGTCTGATTACTGCTTTGATTTAGGAAGGCTCTAGGATACACAATTTTTGGGTGCACAACACCAGCCTTGCTCTCAGTATCTAGTAAACATAACTCTCTATCACCCTTCTGCTAACTCTGAGGCTAATAAAAATTGCACTGTTGCAATATTCAGTGATATATTTTCTGCATTCAATATATAAGACCACATTTGTTCTTTAGTTATTGTTTTATATTCTGTGAGATGTTTGCTAAAGAACGCTTTCCTTGATTTTATCAGGTTGGAGCATACTGTAAATAAGTTGCAGAATTTCTCGATGTTCGATTTTTTTTGTAGAATCTACAAGTAGTATTGTTGTCTGTCTGGTGTTTCAACATTGCTAAACTGAACTTTGATGGCCACAGATCTAACCTCAGGCGAATGATTGCATTAGCATAGATTATATCAGGAAACTTAGTGAGGTACAAACAGAGTTGGTGCATGGGTTTATGTAGAAAGACCCCTGGCTTGAAAACCTTGTAGCTGGTTCATAAATCCCAGGTATGGCACCAATCCCATCTCCACAAGTTTAGTTTAGCTTTGTCTGGATTTTCCAGGAGTAGCTGTATTGATATATCTGCCTCCTCTAGGATGGCGATGCAGGGAGTTTTCACATTTGTAGGGGGCCTGTTTTTATGGTCAGTAGGGCTGCCTTTAGAACTCGTAAGAGATTGCTGGTGGCTGTTTTAGCAGTTAGACATTTTCGGTAAACTGCTATACATTGCCAGGAGACGAGCTGCTAATGAGGTAAGACCTAGTTCAAATCTGATAATAGCGATGGGAACGCTTGAAGGGAGGGTTAAATATTTTTTCCAGTATAGTCCCTCGATAATGTCCCATCGTGGAGCGTGAAGTGATGGTTTTGATTGTGCACCATATGTGATTATGGGAACTACTTTCATTTTGTAAAACATAACAGCAGGCTTGTATGAACATTTACCAAATTTAATCTGCAGGGCCTTGCCTTGTATAGAGAGGAGTTTCATCCTAGTTTCAGTTCCTCTTTGTAAGGTTGGTCTGAAGGATGAATGTTGAGATTGACACTGAGGTATTTATGATCTGTGACTTGTAGGATTGAGGTTTCAGCTAGTGTCCAGTTAAATTTAAAACCTGATTTGGGCAGATGATGGTGAAAACTACAATATTTGATTTAGTGATGTTGATGGCCAAATTGTTAGATTGTGCATAGATGTCTAAAGCGAGTAATTTTCTTTTGAGGCCAATTGGTGTCCTATCTAAAATCACAATCATCTGCATATAAAACCATGCAATTTCTGATAATCCCGGTTTCGGGGAGAAGGAGCGAACTGAATTAAAAGCTATTTCAATATCGTTAATATAAAAATGAAATCAAATCGATGCAAACATGCATCCCTGTTTTAAACCCATGTTTTTTGCAATTGGTTGTGACAATAAGCCATCAGAGGTAAGTTTAATTTTAATAGGTGTTTCTGTATAAAATTGTTGGATTAAATATATAATATGCGTTGGGCAGTTTTCCTTCAGTAGTTTGGCCCATAAATGTTTGCGAGAGATTGTATCGAAGGCTTGCCTGTAGTCAATGAGAGCTAAGAAGACTGGTTTCTTATTTTTAATTGCTTGGGCTTTGCTTTCGGATAAGATGGTTAGATTTAAAATTGTGCCTACTCACTGAATAAAACCTGACTGATGCTTATCTAGATGATTATTCTCTTCGAGCCACTTCTTGAGTGCTGCAAGTATAAGCCTTGCAAAAATCTTGCCTGGTACATATAACAATGCTATAGGTCTATAATTCCATGGGGTTATTTCTGGTCCCCCTTCTTAAAAATTGGAATTATGGCTTCTCGCCAGGAGGAAGGATTTCGCTATGTAGATATTACTTTGGAGAATATTAACTCTAAAATGGTTGCCCACTCAGCTAGGTGGGCCTTTAAAGTTGCATTTGACAGATTGTCGGGCCAGGGAGCTCTAGATGAGCTCAACTTTTTAATTAGGAAAATAAAGTCTTCTTTATCAAATTTAATTTTAGCTGACAGATCTAGTGGTTTAAGAATTGGGCTATGCAGATAGGATGTGGCATGATTTAAGAGTAATTTAAAATGTATCATCCATGTGTGTTCATCAATGGTGTTTATGATTTAGCGATTCAGTGGTGCTTGGTTTGGAGTCATTAATCAGGCTCCAAACCTGGGCAGATGACTCCTGCATTAGAGCTGTTAACATTTGTTCTGCTTGCGCGTGCTTATCAAGTTCTAGAATTTGTCAAAATGTGTTCCTATACTTGGTCCTTATCTTACTCCTTTCGTTCTTAGAAGAAAGTGGAGAAAAGGAGCGCATAGCTTGCCATAATTGTTTTTTAAAGGTTGTGGATTTCTTCGTTATAATTGTATTTATGTTTGAATATAGGACACTTCAGACTAGAGTTAGCTTGGATGATGATATTCAAGTGACTGGTATAGTCAACCGTTCTTGGTAGGTCTTTATCAGGGAAGAATTGAGTCAGACGATTCCTGCTCTGATTGAGTAATACAGGTTGGGAATAGTGCTGTTGGGGAGAACTGACAACATGGGTCCATTTAACTTCAAGAACGCAGTGGTCACAAGCCAAGTTCTGAATTCTGTTAAAAGAAGTGATTCTTTTGTTGGCTTTGAAGGAGATGTATACATAGTTGAGGGTGGAGGAAGATGGACCTCATGACCAGGTTGAAGCAGGGGGGGGGTCATCCTCGTTAAATGATCCGTTTAGAACCACAAACTGTTTAATTTGCATCAGTTTAACCCATTTTGCTGCACATGAATTGGTCTCATTAGTATGAGTGGCAAGAAGGTTAGTATTGAAATCTCCTGCTATGATTGTTGTGTGAATTGTGGGGTCTAGAATAACGAGGTCAAGTAATAATTCTATTAATTGAATGAAATGAGTTTCTTGTATGGTTGAGGGATTCCAGTAAACATTTATGAAAGCTGTTTTTGGGTAAACCGGATGAGAGCTATTTGAGATTGAAAGGACCGCAAACTGAACGCATGGATGAGGAGAAATAGATTTTTCAATGTGTAATTAATAATAATAATAATTTAACATTTATATAACACTACAAACCCTCATGTATCTGAGCGCTGCTTGTATTACCCACAGTGTGTGGTGCTCATTTATCGACCTCGGAAGGATGAAAGGCTGAGTTTGGCTCTGCCGGTATTCGAACCTGCGTCAGCAGGCTCTGCACAGATGTCAAAGCAAGTGCTCTACTCGCTGCGCTATTGGACCGGCAATTGAGATTGAAGAGTAGTTGCAATAAGAAGACCTAAAGATGGACTCCCCCGAGTTGCTTTATTGCCTGCACACAAACCACTTGGTGGTCAGGCCATGTTGGTTCAACTGTCATCCAGGTCTCCTGTAGCATTACTATATCATAATTGTTAAGAAAATTGGCTTTGGCTGACATCAAGTGGGTAAACCCTCTCGTGTGCCACACAGCTAGTGATAGTTGCTGTGATTTAAGAGTGGAATCATGTTATTTTTGCAAAGGTTTGCCCACCATTTGTATGGTCTCTGATAACCATGCCCATCTCAACTCGGGTATTTAATCATTTGTTGGTTGTTGGTATGTGATTGGATTTGATTTTCTACTTTGGCAGCACGGTTGCTGCTCAGCTTGATCTCTGAGGCTATCGTTTTGAAGTGGAAGCCGCTGAGATTGAGTTTGTTGTATCTCTTTTTGGGACGGCATATGAGGATTGTCTCGAACTTCTAATAGTAGTGCATGTAGTAATAATTAATTTCGGGTCTGCCAGACTAGATTCTTTACTATTCTGGATGGGATGTACAACTCCACTCTATCTAGATTAGAGAGTTCTGGATATTTAGTTGCTTCAATGTCTTTTGAGCCAATATGTTCAAGGGGTCGTATGACATGAAAGATAGTCAACAGATTTGCTCTATTAGGATAAAGATCCGTTTGTAGTCTATCAAGCATAGTTATCATTAAGGTATCAGTGTCTACAATAGTATCTCTGTTTGTAATTGGTTTTCTGGAAGTGTTTTCTGGAACAGTTTGTGGTCAGTTCGCTATAGGCTGTGGGTCAAAACTGTCTCGAGTAGGGGCCCGATTTGTCATTATTTCTGCACTGTTTTCTTTTTCTGTTACGCCTATTGTTACAGCACGTTTTTGGGCTATGGTTCTAAATAACTTAGGTTCTACATCAAGATTTATGCAAAACTTTGTTTTGGTTTAGTTACTGGGGGATTAGAAGAATGAAGGCTTTGGTGATCGATATCAATGATTGGTAAAGATGATGTGCTGTACACCGACAGGTTCATCAGTTCGGCGTCAATATTATCTACATCATCTGAATTGTTGTGGTTCGAGGATGAAGCAACACTATTCATATTTCAACAATATCATCATTTGAAACGAGGTTGTTAGATATAGTCACCTGGAGGGGTGGAGTGCAGAGTCCTGGGGTTGATCAATTACTGGGCTTGTCAGGTCAGTGACTTCTATATCAGATGGTGGGGATTTATGCTTAGGATTGGTCAAATTGCTTATGATTTTTTTATTTTGTATTACTATTTTTTTGTTAGATGCCTTCAAATTCTTTCTTTTCTTGTTACTGTCTTTAGTAGACTCAAGCTTACTTTTCTTAATTTTTTCCTTTTTTTTAGATTGTTACTTAGGTTGAAAGACCTCGTATACCGCGATTTCGTTGCTGGAGAGGTCTTGATTGTCTCGTGAGCTCAGGTGAATAGGTACCTGCTCAGTCACTGGTATAGGGGTGGGAGAGAAGGGAACCAAAATTATAGATTCAGTTGTTACGGGATTAGGCATGCTGCTACTCTCCACTCCTATAAAAGAGTTGGATAAATCACATTGTGGAATACCCAGTGACAAAAGAGTTACACTGTGTAGGTCCTGGTGAGAACTCTTCATGAAATTACATGCAAGCCAAACAACTTTTCATATTAATATTTGGAGAAGAGAGGTTTAATTGGCATTTTTTTGGTCGAGCAGTTCGTATAACTTAGTTAATGAGAAGATGATAGAGTTTACTGCTATGAGTGATGTTGTAACCTAAAAAAACAACCGATGGCGAGTTTTCTTAGTATTGATTAAGATCAGAATTAGTGGAGCTGCATGAACGTTTATTTGTAAGCTTTGAGACTGCCCAATGCTATAAACTGAAAATAACACAAATCACAGGTACTGTAAATCTTGCACTCCAATATTCAGTTTATTCTTTTTCTCTTTTGTTTGTTATCCCCGGACACGTGTTTCCCTATTGAACACAATGGTTCTTCAGGAGGGTTATTATATTAAAACATTTGTTTTTAAGTCTCACGGAGTCCATTTTTGTATCCCAATTATCTCTATAGAAGTTCAGGTTGGATGCGCAATAATTTTGCATTCTCATTCAATATTTCCCATTCTTAGGTTATGTGGCACTTTTAATTTCCTATTAAGTACCTTGTTTCGTTATTAGTTTGAGATCTGGTTCCTTTCGGACGAGCGTGGTGTGTATAGCGATGTATCAACCATACTTAAGACACAGGTTTTTAGTGCTCAAGAACGCTTACTTGATTTCCGACAGGGTACCCAGGATATGCTAACATACGTTACTAGATTCAAACAACTGGTCAAGGAAGCGGATTGGTCCTCTGAAGCAAGTTTCACTCTATTTCGCAGGGGTCTAAACGAGGACATTAAGGATGAATTAGCCCGGGTGGCTCGTCCGAGTTCCTTCCAGGCTCTTCTGGATCTAGCCCTGCAGATAGACTTTTGAATCCAGGAAAGAAAGGCTGAAAGAAGAAAGACCAAGACACCTTTTCAAAAGAATTCCCTTGAGACCTCTGTTAAAACTGATTCTGACCCAACTCCTGACACTGATCCGGAACCCTTGCAAATCGGAGCCTTCCGTGGGCCTATTTCCCCTCAAGAAAGGATGAGAAGGATCCACACAGGCCTGTGCATGTATTGTGCCTCGGATAAACATCTTGTTAGAGAATGCCCTCTAGCCCCTCTGCGGCATTCGGGAAACGCCAGCTCCCGATCCTAGATGGAGCGAGGTGTCGGGAGAGAGATGTTTGCTCCACATCAATTCCATCCTTGAACTCTCCTGGACAAAATGGTGATACTACAGGCCTTCCTCTCGCCCTCCAAAGACAAGACCTATCCCATTCTGGCCTTGGTGGACTGCGGAGCTATCGGAATTTTCATTGATCAAGACTGGGTTATTAGTCATCATATTCCGTACGAGACACGAAACACCATGCAGCCGGTGGAAGCAATTGACGGAAGACCCCTCTCTTCAGGACCCATAAGCCTGCAGACTAAAGAGATCCAACTTTCCATAAATCATCATCAAGAGCGGATTACATTTCACATCATTAAATCAGCCCATTACCCCATGGTTTTGGGTATGCTCTGGTTACAAAAGCACAATCCGTATATCAATTGGACAGCAGGATCATTATTCCTGGGCTCAGAGTTCTGTATGTCCCACTGTCTATCCCTGGACCCTTCCTCGATAACTCCTAAAAGAACCTCCAAGAGACCAAGAAACACCACTCATGGTTTCCAATATTATACAAGTTCCAGAATCATATCAGAAGTATGCTGATGTATTTTCTACCGCCATAGTCCAAGCATTACCCCCTCACAGGCCTGAAGACTGTGCCATAGATACAGATCCCTCAGCAGTAATTCCCTTCGGCCGAATGTTCATCCTTTCCGAACCTGAGAAAAAGGCCCTTCGGGAATAACTCAACACCATTCTTGAAAACGGCACCATAAGACTCTCAATCTCCAGCGGGTGCTTCTTTGTTCTTTGTTCCCAAGAAGGATACCAAGGAACTCAGACCTTGCTTCGACTATCGAGGCTTAAACCAATGCACCCTCAAAGATCGATACCCACTGCCCCTGATTTCGGATATCCTGGAAGCTGTGAGAGGAGCTGTCATTTTCACGAAGCTGGATCTCCGGGGTGCCTAACATTTAATTCGAATCCGGGAAGGGGACGAATGGAAGACAGCCTTTAGAACACCCTTTGGTCACTTTGAATACCTAGTCATGCCTTTTGGACTAGCCAATGCTCCCACAGTCTTTCACCGTTTCATGGACAGGGTATTCTCTGATATGTTGTTCCTCTTCGTCATTGTCTATCTGGATGACATATTGATTTTTTCTAAAGATCCTCTAAAACATGAAGAACACGTAAAGGCAGTACTACAATGACTTCGTGAAAACAAACTGTTAGCCAAACACGAAAAATGCTTGTTCCAAGTTACTTCTGTTCACTACCTAGGATTCATCCTTAACCCAGAAGGAATTGGCATGGACCCTTCGAAGGTAAAGGCCATACTGGCTTGGCCCACTCCCACTTCTGTGAAACAGGTGCAATCCTTCCTGGGGCTCGCCAACTTCTACCGGAAGTTTATTTCTACCTTTTCTGAGATTGTTCAGCCGATTGTAGCTCTATTGAAGAAGGACACCCCCTCTATCTGGTCTACATCGCAAGATAAAGCATTCCAATGATTGAAGACAGAGTTCACGCAAGCCCCCATCCTGACCCAGCCCGACACAAATCGCCCATTTCTAGTGGAAACGGATGCCTCTAACTACGCCATAGGGGCGGTCTTGAAACAGGAACTTGAGGATGGACTGGAACACCCCATTGCTTACCTTTCACAAACCCTGAACCCCGGTGAGACTCACTATTCCGTCCTGGAAAAGGAACTCTTGGCCATCCGCCCAGCCTTCACTGAATGGCGACACCTGCTTCTGGGTGCTAGATATCCAGTTCAGGTCCGCACAGATCATCGGAATCTCCAAATCCTACACTCTTTGGAGTGCAGGAACAGTCATCAGGCCCGTTGGGCCTACTTCTTTGCCCAATACCAGTTTCAAATCACTCACGTTCCCGGATCACAAAACATGATTGCTGACACCTTATCTCGACGTCCAGACTACGCAGCCACTGAGGACAAGGCCTATCCTAAGATGTTTCCCCAAACTATCTTTGTAGCTCAAGCAATCAACCCCCTGGAAGAAATCGGAGCGCAAACCCAGTCCTCTGACCTCTGGAAGGAAATTTCAAGGAAGAATCCATGGAATCTAAGAGTCAAGGAAGAATATCTATTCAAGGACAATGCACTGGTCATTCCTACACGGAAACTACAACACAAGGTAATAAACCTCTGCCATGATACCCCTCACTCCGGTCATCGTGGTATAACTAACACCCTCCGTCTTATACAAAGACAGATTTGGTGGCCTCAAATGAAGACCGACGTACAACAGTACGTCAAGACTTGTACTGTCTGCAGTCAAAACAAACATGATAACAAGAGACCGGCGGGTCTTCTACTGCAACCATCGCTGCCAACAAGACCATAGGAGTTTATTGCTACAGACTTCATTGTGGAGTTACCACCTTCCCGAGGGTACACGACCATCATGCTAACCATCGACTTGTTCACCCATGTGGCTCATTTCACACCTTTATATAAACTACCATCTTCCTCAGAACTTGCTGGAATCGTCCTGGAACATATTTTCCGTCTCCATGGACTTCCTTCCAAGATCATATCGGACCAAGTACCTCAATATGTCTCACAATTCTGGAAACATCCCTGTCGTATTCTAGGGATCCAACGCGCTCTCTCATCAGGTTATCACCCAAAAACCAACAGAGCCACGGAACGTGTAAATCAAACTCTGGAGCAATATCTTCATTGTTTTGCCACCAAGGTTCAGGATGACTGGTCTCTCCTCATACCCCTGGCCGAGTTTGCCTAAAACAATTCCGATCACTCCGCACTCAAGGTCAGCCCTTTCTATTGCAGTCAAAGTTTTCATCCGTCCGTTTTACCTTCTGTTCTTCCACATCCCACTCCAGTACCCACTCTCGACTCTTGGATACAGAGTCTCATCAACATTCACAAGGAAGCCAAGGAACAATTGAAAGAGGCCCAAACACCCACTAAGCTCTATGCGGATTCCAAGAGAAGACCAGCGCCCTCTTATTCTGTTGGTGATCAAGTCTGGTTGTCCTCGAAACTATTACCCCGACATCTACTGCCAAACAAATTGGCTCCTCTGTACTATGGACCATTTTCCATAAAGGAAGTCATCAATCCTGTCTCATTCCGACTCAAGCTACCCGATTCCTGGAAGAAAATACACCCAGTCTTTCACACCTCCCTATTGAAACCTTACATCCAATCCTCCCGAAAATCCTGCAGACCCAGTCCTGTTGTAGTGAATGATCAGCTAGAATATGAAGTGTCCTGAATATGCGATTCAAGGTATAAACGGGGTCGACTTCAATACCTGGTTGAATGGAAAGGATACCCTCCTAGCGAGAGAACCTGGGAACCAGTTTCTAACTTAAATACCCCTCGACTGCTTAGAAGATTCCATCTCATACACCCGGGCAAACCTGGTGGAACAGGTCTTTGGAGGAGGCATGCTGTCATGACCCATAGAACTTGCCCTTTCTGGACCTCCTGGTCCTTATCGCGCCGGGGCTTGTATTCCTTGTTACTCCCAACATGGCCGCAACAAGCGACTTGCCTCACACCAGCTTTCACGTCGCACACGGCACGTCCTATAAATTGGCCATGCCCCCGCGGCCCTGCGCGTCTCAACGCTATCATTAGGTAATGACTTGAAGTGTGTGTGCTGTTCGGCGAATCTTCTATCCAAGATCCTGGTTTCCTTCCTCCTTCCTTCTCCCTTTCCCTCTATTCGACTGCTGGAATCCCCATTCATAGCGACCGCTACCTACTTTCCTGGACATCCTGGAACAGCGGCCTTCCCGGAACTCTGAACGCGCTCTGCAGCCGGACGAGACTCGAGCGAGTCTATACAAGACCCGATCCGTCCACAAGAGGAATCTGCCCGCGGAACAGAGCAAGAAGCGATCCCAGATGAGACGGGGGGAGATTTACGACAACACCACTGAAACCGGTAGTCCTATTTTGACCTGATTCCTCAAGTAAAAGACCACTGAGGTGGTCTAAACGTCTCTTTTAGAAGACATTTCTACTCTTCTGAAAATACGATACAAGAATGAGAGTACATTACCTATGGTAATGTTGTGTTGGTAAAGCAATTGAGTAAGGTTCACTTAACAACGAGAGTGTTTCAAGATATGAATGTGTTTTTTTATGTGTTTGTCCTTGTTGTAAGTTGATAAGCAAGGAAAGAGAATAAACTATTAAGATTTCTTTTTTTTAATTATTTTTTTTACCAACTTTATTTAATAATTATACAGAAAATAATACAAATGAGTAACAACAGAATGGGAACAAGCAAAATATTACTCCATATACATCAGAGCAACAAAATGCAAATTACTACTAAATTAACAGCTATTCAAAACGAAACCCGAAAACATCCCCACCCTCCTATCTCATGGCAAGACGTGACAACACAAAACAACAACAGGACAAAACATACACCCATACCAACCCCCAACCTCAATATCCACAAAATAAACCAAAGTCTACACCTCATCCGAATAAATCACCGAATGACCCCCATCTCTCCTCGTACTCAGTTTCCCGATGTTGTCGAATTGCCTGAGTCTTCTCATACCAAGAGAGCGTCCGCATATCCGACACCCAGTTCTCGCAATGTGGCTTCTTCCTGGATTTCCACACCTTCATTATTTGTTTTATGGCCATCAACAACGCTCTATCAATCCATTCCGAACAATCCCACATCTCCACACTTCGACTATCAGTTGAAAGGAAAATCACTGACAGAAAAGTACGAGGCAGTGTCATACTAGTTACCATATCAATGCAATCCAAAACCTCTCTCCAAAAGTCCAGCACTCTACTACACTCCCAAAGCATATGTAGATAGGTCCCTCTCGAGCCTCCACACCCCCAGCACAGATCTACATCAGCCAAGCCTCTCTCCTTCATTTTCACTGGTGTCCAATAAATACGGCCTAAAAGACGTTGGTGAATTTACCTCAGATTTAAATCAACCTTGGCCCTCACCGAAGCCCTCCAGCTATTATCCCACAAGCCATCAGAAAGATCAGTTTCCAATTCAGACACCCATTTCATTCGCAACTGATGCCAGGAACTCCTCATACAGTCCTGCAAAGGCATCAACCTAACATATGTAGAAACTGTCCTAGGAGACGTAGCAGAAATCTCACAAATCTGAGGACTACCACTCAAAGGTCCGCTCAACATTTGCAATCTTTCCATCAGCAACCGCTCCAAAAGCCCATATCTACCGCCTCCCTATTATGCAGACTATAACGATTAGCTAATTCTTCAAACGGAACCACCCCCCCCAATACATCCCCTATTTTCAGAATGCCCCTGTTAGCTCAACCCCTCCAATTAAGCATTTTATTATTAATTTCTAAACCCGGCTTCAGCCAAACAGAGGCCGAATCATACAAATACAAGGATTTCCCACACCTCAGAATCCAAGTAACCAACACTGACTTAGAAATCACTAGAGTCTCCAATTTTGTACCAGAATTCGCCAACCTCCCATACGGATATAAACAGTCCAGGGAAAAAGGATGCAGCATTTCCTTTTCCATTAAAAGCCAATATGGGTCTGATCGCCGCCCTTCCTCAAAGTAATAAGAAGCCTTCTTCAATAAAAATCCCCTATAATAATTCTCCAATACCGGATAACCAAAGCCCCCATCTTTAACTCTATGCACCAAAATAAATAGGGGAATTTTTTAGCCTATTACCTTTTCCCCATAGGAAGTCCATAAAAATCCTATCAATGCTCCGGAGCATTCATTTAGTAAATTTAAGGGGAAGTGATTGAATAAAATACAGGACCTTTGGCAACAACATCATCTTGATAGCATTGATTCTTGCCCAGATGCTTGGAGTCAATCTTTCCCATCTTTGTACATCCCTCAGCGGAATTTCTCTCAATTTGTCTACATTGTATTCCACCGTTCTCTTAATATCGTGCACCAAGTAGACCCCTAAATATTTCACCGAAACATCAGCCCATTGGCAATCCCAATCCAACAACCTCCCATTCAATGGGTTCATCTGAAGTTGGAAAACTACCGTTTTACCCCAGTTCACTTTATAGCCAGACAATTCTCCCACCAATCTGCAACATATTCCTCAATAAGGGTCCACCCACCTCCGGATTCCTCAAGACCAACGTCAGATCATCAGCATATGCTAGGATTTTCACCTCATCATTTCTCAACTTCCAACCACAGATATTCTGCTCCTGCCTAACATAAGCCAACAACTGCTCCATGACCAAATTAAACAAAAGGGGCGAAAGAGGACACCCCTGTCTCGTACCTCTATACAACCGAAAAGCCTGAGACAAAACGTTATTAACCCATATTTTAGCCGAGATATTGTGTTGCAATGCACCTATAGCATTCAAAAATTGTGGGCCAAAGCCCATCCGAAGCAGCCTGAAATTTAGAAATGACCAATTCACACAATCAAATGCTTTTTCAGTGTAAAAAAAAACAAAATTATATCCTCCACCTTAGCACGAGACAACCCTTTTATATTCAGTAATGTCCTAAAGTTATCATAGCCATATCTATGAACCATAAACCCCACTTGGGAACGGCCCAACAATTCACCCATATATTTTTGCAACCTAGTGGCCATGACCTTCGCAAACATTTTAACGTCCACATTAATTAGAGAAATAGGATGAGAATTAGGACACTTTGACAAATCTTTTCCCAGTTTCGGGATGAGGGTAATAATCGCCTCTTGCATCGTTGGACACAATACTCCATCTGAAAGAAAAATATTAAACAAAACACACAATTTGGGCACCAAAACCAAACTAAGCGCTCTATAAAACTCTACAGGTAGCCCATCTGAACCAGGGGATTTACCCAAATTAAGTTGATTAATAGCATCCACAACCTCTGATTCCATAATCTGAGCATCAAGCGCCTCTCTACCCTCCTCAGATAAAAAAGGAATGTCTATTTTATTGAAGAACTCCATTAGTTTGCCATCCTCAACTTGTGACACATCTGAATAAAGAGAAGCAAAAAAGGACCTAAAGCATTCACAAATGTCAACACTTCGAGCCCTCACCCCTCCAACTGCATCCTCTATTTTCTGTATAAACGGTCTATCCGACAAACTTTTCAGTTTCCTAGCGAGCAATCGTCCTCCCTTATCCCTTTCCTCCCAATATTTCTGCCTCATGAAATACAACCCTTTCTCAGCTTGCTCCTCCATCAGTTGAATATGGATCGAAGTATACATCGACCTACCTGGGCTAAATGGAGACTCAAGACATTCATTTTGCAGGAGGAGAAAGTCTGTGAGGCCATTAATATCGCCATCGTTCATTTTTGTTTTAGGATAATGTGGGTTTGGCGGACTGTCTGATAGTGTGGGATGCGTTTAAGGCGCAAGTGCAAGGGGAATTGATTAATTGGACGGCTAGAGTCAGGAGGGAGGGGGAGATTAGTATTAGGGGGTTGGAGTTGGAGCTTAAGGCTCTACAACGGGAGTATGCTTTGTTTGGTAAAGGAGAGGACAGATTAAAGATGGAGGGTGCGAGAAACTATAATGATTTCACTTGTAAAGCATGCAACACACGATTGACATTTTGAAAAGTGAGCTTTTTAGAGAGAATGTTACTAAGGGATGCGATATAATAGTCTTAGGGCAAGTCCTTGTTCTATCCCCTCATCCTAGATAAGTGGCTCATCAGTGCTACCTAGGGACAGCCACCACACAAAGGAATAGTTAGAATTGTTGGAGGGCAGATTATGCTAGAGTCCTTTATCACACTCCAGGATTTTCCTGGGCCCACAAGGAGACTCTCCACGAGCTGGCTACAGTACGCAGGTCTCCGCCAGGCTGCCATAGCAGCTTGGCCGGAATTCCCAACACTTCCCCCTGATGAACCATTACTGGAAGTTGTTATGGGGGGACCACTACCTGTGGCTGTGTAGCCAGGTTATATAACTTGCTGCATTAGCGTGTTAATAGACCCCTCACAAAACTCTGCGAAACCTGAACCAAAGCCCTAGCTATACACATTACTGACGAGATGTGGGAGGCTATGTGCCTACAAACCCAAGCTGTTTCCTTTAATTCCAGGTTTCGACTAATACAATTCAAGGTTCTCCATAGGTTCAGGGATGTCATTTCACCAAAATGCCAGGGGTAGAGGAAGTGACATCACATGACCCTTGACCTCTGATGACATCATAGGAATGTATGTCATTTGACCCCACCCCAAAGGGACATCACTGAAGCGATAAAAAAAGACCTTTCACCCCTTAATAAAAGAGGAAGTGGCATCATACAGCATTGCTCCTAAGTACACTACGAACAATATGGTTACGATATCACTGATGTGATATACATTTCATACATGAATTGATCACCAAATGTATCGGTAATATCAGTGTGTATAGGCCTCTATTACCAAATTACTGTGAATGCAAGCAGACTCCCAAGGCCAAAAGCTAATGATGTGTTATTATATTGCACTTACACGCTTCGTATAGAACAAACATACAATAGCACCAAACCTGTGTTGGTACTCATTTATCGACCTCAGAAGGATGAAAGGCTCTGTTGGCGTTGGTGGGATTCGAACCTGTAATCTGCAGATCACACACACATTGCAGAAGTGCACGCTCAACCCACTGAGCTATCTTACTGGCTATAGTAAAATGAGCAATTACGTTTCTGAATGTTCTCAAAGTCAGAAAGAAAATTACACTCAGTAGTGGATACCAATAAACTGGTAACTGAGATTTAACAGCAGGACAGTTCATCTGCAGATCTAGTGCAAAGTTGGCCACATGTCAAGCCTGCGTGGATCTACTTTTCAGGCTTCAGAGGTTGGTAAAATAGGGAAAGCGGCGCTCTCACAGGACATCCTGTACTCTGGGCACTCATTACCTCATACATGCAAACAAACATCATGAACAGCATGCCAGGGAGATGGGAAAGATAGACACATTTCTTTTAATTTTTATTTATTTGTATTTGGTTCGTTTACAAAGAAAAAAGCATTTGTAGAACCTTTACAAAACATCATATAGTAAAAAAACACCTTGAAACATTAGAATATCTACATTAGAATCTAAAAATGTTCAACATCGCAAACATATGTGTTTATAATCAGAGCATTGTGAATTGTCAAGCCCTCGATATCATTTGTGGTTAAACTTTATCAACTCCTTTTCAATGTATTTACATAGGCTTACCAATTCATACATTAAAGGTTTGTGCGTACCCTGCATCATACGAACCCACAATATTTGCAAGCACTCTTCATAGTCCCCATTCACAAATTTATAGAGTCGCTTAGTCCTTATGATTTTAAAATGTGGACATTCAAGGATAAGATGCTTCATTGACTCAATAGATTCATGACAAGAAGGAAAGCGACATTTCATTATCCTCGGCTCATCATGATTGAGCCAATTAACTGTCATTTCTCTGGTAGGAAATAGGTTCAATCTAAACCATATGTAAGCTTGTCTCACGTGGTTACATGGAAAAGTGACTACATGGTCATATCTAGGTGACCGTGATTTGAGAAAGTCGCCATACTCTTTGTACATTTTATATGAATGTATGTTATCAATAGTGCATCTCCAGTCCTGTTCAAACATTTTTCTTTTAGCAAATACAGGACGGTAATATAAGTCGTCAACTGAGATGCCCAAATCGTTCAACATACTTTGCATATTCAATTGATATTTTTTGAAGGACAGGGAAGAAGAAGTGTTCAACAACTCATTTAAATCAGCATACAATGATTTTTTTTGGGGGAAACAGATCTTTACATAAACTGATAATTGGCGCCATTTCCAACGTGTAGATAATGCAATCAACCCCAACTCGTGTCTTAGCACTGAGTTGGGTATTGACATTGGCAAATGCATGGCAGATTTTAACAATGATCCCTGTGTGGAGTCTAAAATAGCGGTAATATCATTGAGACACATGTCAATGGCATACAAAATGACAGCTTCTATTTTTAAAGTTAGAAATTCGATCATAGGTGTCAATGAGAATTCACTATGTTTTGTATAGATCAATTTCAATTGAGATAATAGAGGACGTGACTTGTTTTTAATTAAGTCAGTCCAATATTTTATTGAATTTTGTGTAGTTAAGTTGTAGCCCAGATATGTCGCATTCAGGGAGCATTGTATTTTACTTTGCATAATCTCCCATTGATATCTTTTAGTATTTTGCTTCCCTCCAAATTTAAGAATTACTGTTTTTGCGGGATTAGGTGTAAGATTATGTGCAGTCGCATATTCCTGAAAGAGCAATAATTTGGCTTGTAGCCCTGCCGGTGTAGGATCGAAAAGTATAATATCGTCGACAAAAGCTATGCACTTTAGCCGAATTGTTCCAATTTTTACAGAAAACAAATTGTTGGACTCCCATAGATTGTCCAGATCAGCGATGTACAAAGAAAGTGGCCGCCAAATTACGACCTTGCTTAAGGCCTATTGATGTGTTTATGTTGTCCGTTGTTTTGCCATCTTCTAAAATGTTTATTTTATATGAGGTATTAGAATGGAGTTTAATAAACCAATACAATAAATGTAGTGGTATACCCATCAACTTCAGTTTATTCCATAGCAAGTTTTGCACCACATTATCAAAGGCTGATGTCATATCTACCATGGCCACATATATAGGTTGTGCATTATTTTCTTTAGTGGCCGCAATAAGATGCGACATGACCATTGCATTCAATGAGGTGCTCATGCCCTTTCTGAAGCCTGTTTGATATTTTGAAAAAAGAACATTTTCTTCAATGAATAATTCAAGCTCGTGTAAGAGCAGAATGGCAAACAGTTTTGCGTCAGTGTCAATCAGTGCAATTGGTCTATAATTCTGTGGGAGAGCAGGATCGCCCTTTTTGAATATTGGCACGATATTCGCCGAAGTCCAAGACGGGTGGATCTGACCTGTGTTGATGATAGTGTCATATTTAGTTCTTAAAATTTCCACCCAAAACTCCGGATCAGCCTTATAAAGGCATGGAGGGAGACCGTCAGGGCCTGCTGATCTAGTGTGTGAGATCTTTGAGATAGCCCATTTAAGGTCTTCTTGTGTTCATTTCAATCGGGCTATCTTGCTATAGCACAGCTGTATATTTGGGATTGACACAAATTTAATAGGGATGCGATATTTTGTTTTAATATAATCACACCATACAGTATCCGATATACAGCAAACAGGAATTAAGGCAGTTTTCTTATCATCCTTTTTTATCATCTGCCATATAGTTCTTGTGTCGTGACGAATTATCGCTTGCATGAGGTCACAGTTGTCTTTGTTAAACTTTAGTATACGTGCGTGTTTTATGTTCCTTTTGAATTCTTTCACAATTAAGGACCTCGTATAGCGATAGTGCTCCACTCCAAGGTCGGATGTCTTAAGTTGTCTAATTGCCTTCTGTTTTGTTCTCTTAAGTTTCTTACAGGTAGCATCAAAAGGATGGGTGTGCAAGTTTTTAGTATACTTTTTACTAAAAGTCAAAAGTGCATCTTCAATTATCTTGACATAGTGATTGGACTTTGATATTTCCAGTTCATTTTTAGAGAATTGAAGCAAATTTATCTGTGAAGATACATAATTAGCGAATTGTTGACAGAGACTTTGACTCCATCTAATGGAGATTTGTGGACGATCGATCACAGCTAAAGCTAGAGCTGGCATACTGGTTAACTATTTGCATGTACATTTCAGATTACAGGAAATGTGTGCATTATCACTGATCTTTACAAAACTACATTGGGAAGATGAAATAAGCATGGACAGAGGTCGAGAGACAATAATAAAATCAATTGCTGATGAGAAGGGCCCTCTAGACCATGTTGCTAGAGAGTTGGGATTTTTATGTGTTATTATATCCATGTTCCAATTCTCTAACAATTCTCTAAATTGCGCACCTCTTCTTCGCGAAAGCTGTGATGGTTTAAGAGGGCCATATTCACTCAGTTCTCTGCAATCACAATTAAAATCCCCTCCAATCATAATTTCTGAAAGTTCAAATTTCATTCTTATGTTCTCTAGACATTCGTCCATTCAATCTAACATTGCATCAATTGAGGAACTAGCAGGATTCCAATATAAACAAACAATCAGAATTGAAGGCAACTTTGTGGACCGACTATTTTGAACAACTACACCTAAAAGATTTGGTGATTCCCATACCCATTCAGAGCGAAGATTGATTGAGTTATTTATAGCTATTGCAAGGCCTCCACTAGGCCGTCCCAAGAGAGACATCTTAGCAAGTTTACAGTAGGTGGTGAATCCTGGAATAGAAAATTTGGACGCTTTTATTGTTTCCTGTAATATCAGGATCGTAGGTTGCTCAGAGATTAATAGAGATGCATGCCAACTCATAAGGTTTGTGTAGCCACAGGTATTCCAAGAGAGTACCTTGAGTATACCCACTTTATCTTGCTATAAGTGAGGTGCCGAGGGTTTGGATCCCAGGAAAGCTGTAATCATGGGTTCTAACCATGGCATATTTTATGTTATGGCTACATGAGATAGAAGTGCATGCAAATCCTCATCAATTTTTGATTTACTTTGTTGATGATCATTATTGCTCTTTAAATCTACATTAACATGAGGAGGAATATATGCTAGGAAATCATTAGCTAAACGTTCTGATTCAAAAGAAAACAATTTAAATCCTTGGTTGTTAATCTCCTCAAGATGAGACAAAAGAAATTTTAATATTATGTCTGAGCTCAGATAGCATACTGCTCTGCAGTTATCTGTCTGGGCTATAGACACTCTAAGAATATCCTCTGATTTCACCATTATAAGTTGCGGGATATGCGAGAATAGAGATAGTATAAATGAGCAGTTAATCCACTTCCCGGCTGTGACCATCAAATTTCCTTCCAGGCCAACTAAGAAAAAATTGTCCGTACCCTCAGAGCTATTCCTATTTTGTCTCTCCGCTATGCTAGAAGAACAGAGAGGTAGCTCTTTTATTTTAGATGCTCCTGCTATTGGCAATACTTCATTTTGAGTTTAGACGTTACGGTCATTAGTGTAGAGGGCCTTTCGAAATATTTCATAGATCTCATCTTGAGATTTGACAGGCGTTTTTGTTTCTATACATTGCGGAACTAGAGTTACTATATCAGATATCGCCTTTATAAGTGACTTCCTACATGGCAAGTTCTCCTCAGATGGTTGTTCAACGGTATCAGATGGAACTTGATTAGCGATTTTGGGGTCATTTTGCTTGATAATGGGGATAGCTCTACTTAAAGCCGGGCCATGTATGGAAATACGGGTAGGACTAAACGTAGATTTGGTATCCTGTTTGCTCAAGCTATTATTCCTTTGCATGAGATTCGAAAGTTCATCTCCCATCTCATTGGCGACCTGAGGCATCTTATCATTACCATTAGAGGTATCAATTAGTTTTGATTTAGATGACATAGGTGCCAGATCCAATGTTAGAGCTTTGCCCTTTCCGTTCATCATGTTAGCGGCCTCAAAATCGCTGAGTTCCTTTTTTCTTAACGGAGTTCCTAAGTGAAAAGGATTCTCGGCGCATACAGCACTATAAGATTTTCTGTCTTCCGAATAACAGATGGTTTGAGATTTTACTTCGTCTCTTCTCAGAGGTTGTTCGATTTTAGCATCTTTCCTGGTAGTGCAAGTTCTTCCTAAGGAGGGAAAGAAACTAGTCAAAGTTGATTTTGGATGCAAAAGGGTTGGCACAGCAGCGCCTTTAGAATCCAAAACAGTTTCTAATCCCTCACAGTTTACATGTGGGCTTTTAGGCAGCACTTCCACCGCAGGGCACTTATTTGTTAAACTTTCTGCTGGGATCCCTGTTTTTCCTTTAGTGTATCCATTTCTTTTCTTTTTGGTTGATGTTTTGGATGCAGAACTCTATGAGAATATCAATGCCTCTTGACTTTCTTTGGAGAGTTGGCGAAGATCAATACATTCTTCGTCAGAATTTATATTAACTGTATCTTGTGGGGATATAGTTCCCAAAACTATATTAGTGGTCTTCCCTCCCTCCTTATCTAATTTGATCACCTTTGATTCCCTTTTTCTCTTTGCGCTTCTTTTCATTGCTCTATTGTGCATCCCTTTGATGCAACGAGACATGAAAAAGAACTTTTATTCAGGGTTCTGTGCTTCAGATTCTGTCTGCTGATGTTCCTCAAGTGCTCTCACCAAAATTGAGGGACTATCTGGACGCTCGTCGAGGGGCAGTGAGTTGTTAGGTCTAAGGGTATTAGTGGAAATCAATGTTTCAATTAGCACTTTAAGTTCTTTTATTTCCAATGTACATGGCAAAAGAGGTTGGCTATTTACAGCGGGTACTACCGTATAGGGACTAGGAACATCCTCAGTTTGGGTGGCTTTTACAGTTTGTTTCTGAGTAGATTGAGTCATTTTGTTGTTTATAGTTCGTAGAGTATCTGCAGCAATAATAAATCCTTCCATTTTTTCCATTTTAGCTCCAAGGTATTGTAGAGTAGCTTTCATTTCTTTCAGTTCTAAGTGCGTCAAATCGTGTCCGTTATCAAGTAGATCCAGTATTTTAATTATTACAGGAAAAGTGTGTGGCGATCTCGGGACATTTCCACCAGCTCGGTCGGATCGACCATAAGGTCAATTTGAAAGGGTTCAATTGAAACATTTGCACTATCAGATAAGTCAGCTACTTGTTGAGATGGAGACTCATATGTGAGAGGTGTTTGGCTGGTCCTATCTGTTTCCTGTGCTAGGCTTCTATCGCCCAGTAAAAGAGAGATAACCTTGGATGATTTTTTCTTTGGGCCATTTAAAAGTGGAGTCAATGCGTCTATGGCTCGGGTCACTTGATCATCAAGGGCTACCATATTTTTTATCATCTGATCGTGCTTGTCGTTGGTCTCTACATCTGATAATAAGATCTCAAGGTCCTTCTCCTCATATTCAGCGATGTTCGTCTCTAAGTTATGATTTGTATTATTTTCTAATTGAGAGGTAGTAGAGCAAAGTGTTGCTAAAGAACTCCTCTCATCAGCATGAATCATGGTCTCATATGTGGATAGGGTGGGACAGATTTTTTCTTCCATGCTGCCTTCTATACACATTTTTTCTGAAATAGTCAAATCGGTATAAGCAGTACTACCATGACAAACAAGTGAGTCAATGCTAAGAGAAGTAAGTCCGGTACATTCATTGCATTTGCTCCTTAAGCCTGCAGCCATAATTATTAAAGGCAGTTGGTATTGTAGTTATTACAACAGAATTGCAAAAATTATTTGAGAAAAGGAAAAAGAAGAGTCAATGACTGAAATCTCACTTGAATGCGAGACACAAATTGTCACATCAATTATCGTGGCTTCGATTATTGACCTAGAGTGGCACGAAACGGTCAAATATCGGGACAAGCCTTACATACTGTCTTGAAATCAAGGTTAGAGTTTTCCAAAAGCTACTTGAAAAGGGTTAATGAAAATACAATTTAAAAAAAAAAAATAACATTAACCCCTATACAGTATCGACCTGCAGGTCTTCACAACCCAACGCTTCAATACTAACCCGTAGTTGTGAGCGTCATCAAATATCTGAATATGTGCGAGCGCCGGGCAGGGATCAAAGACATAAATCTCCGCAGTCTCCCAGCCAAACGCGTCACCAAACAGCCACACAACAGCCGGTGGGCTTATTTCCGACGTGCTTATGCCGCAAGGGTGGCTGTAGTCCGCTTAAAGGAACGGGCACAGTCACGTGAGCAGTCACGTGCTCCTAACAGGACCTGCCCCCTCCAGGAAGCAAATCCAAGCACAACAAGAGCGTCCATCGCTCGCAGTGGTGTGCTGATATAGCTTTCAGTTCTTGTTCCAGCAGCGTGCAGGTAATCGTGCAGCAGAGTCTGCAGTGCGTGTCACAAAGTCAGCAAATGCGCCGCTCGGGCAGCTGTAGTCCGCTTAAAAGAACGGGCACAGTCACGTGAGCAGTCACGTGCTCCTAACAGGACCTGCCCCCTCCAGGAAGCAAATCCAAGCACAACAAGAGCGTCCCTCACTCGCAGTGGTGTGCGGATATAGCTTTCAGTTCTTGTTCCAGCAGCGTGCAGGTAATCGTGCAGCAGAGTCAGCAGTGCGTGTCACAAAGTCAGCAAATGCACCCCTCGGGCGGCTGTGGTCCGCTTAAAAGAATGGGCACAGACACGTGAGCAGTCACATGCTCCTTACAGGTGTGCCCCCTCCAGGAAGCAAATCCAAGCACAACAGAGCGTCCCTCGCTCGCAGTGGTGTGCTGATATAGCTTTCAGTTCTTGTTCCAGCAGCGTGCAGGTAATTGTGCAGCAGAGTCTGCAGTGCGTGTCACAAAGTCAGCAAATGCGCCGCTTGGGCGGCTGTAGTCCGCTTAAAAGAACAGGCACAGTCACGTGAGCAGTCACGTGCTCCTAACAGGACCTGCCCCCTCCAGGAAGCAAATCCAAGCACAACAAGAGCGTCCCTCGCTCGCAGTGGTGTGCAGATATAGCTTTCAGTTCTTGTTCCAGCAGCATGCAGGTAATCGTGCAGCAGAGTATGCAGTGCGTGTCACAAAGTCAGCAAATGCGCCGCTCGGGCGGCTGTAGTCCGCTTAAAAGAACGGGCACAGTCACGTGAGCAGTCATGTGCTCCTAACAGGACCTGCCCCCTCCAGGAAGCAAATCCAAGCACAACAAGAGCGTCCCTCGCTCGCAGTGGTGTGGTGATATAGCTTTCAGTTCTTGTTCCAGCAGCGTGCAGGTAATCGTGCAGCAGAGTCTGCAGTGCGTGTCACAAAGTCAGCAAATGATAGACACATTACAACAAAGCATTCATTGTGCCACAATGAAATCAAGGCGCTATGGTCAAACAGTTCTACACTGTATACACGTTTTTAGGCACAAGCATGCTGTCAAGTGACAGAGGACAGTGAAATGGAATGTCTTGTGGTGATCGTAACAGAGACAATTGCAGAATAAACATGCTATAACTGCAACTTGAGAAAAGCAAAATACATAGTCCGAAATGGATGCTTAGTATAGTGTAAATGGTTTTTGGAGGTTGTTGTCTGCATTGTGAATTTGAGGTGTTTAAGAACAGACTAAATCAGTGACTCACCCCCTGAAGTGTGCCTGAAATAAACCTTTAATGAATCTAGCAATTATTGTATGGAATTCCCGAAAGGCAAATTATTTGTTATTCCTATTCTTTTTTCTTTAAGGTCACTGCTCAGAGTGTTACACTTGTGGAGCCCCCTGTTTTTTTTAGAGACCTGAACAAGAATGCCAGCCACTCTCCAGAAACAAAGAGCCACATGGCGCTGGCCACAGCCCAGGAGCTTGCATGAAAAAAATAAAAAACAAGTTTAAAAAACAATCATTATTAGGGGGTTGCAAGGAAGACCACAGTGGAAGCGGGGGAGACCTCAGGGGTCGCAGTTGAGACCCCTGGCAACCACCAAATGACATTTCTGCATAGGTTCCACTACACTGCAACCAGACTACACTGCATCTCCAACAACCACCCCCCTCAGTGTCCAAGATGTCACTCTGACGAGGCGGTATATATCCATATGCTCTCGGACTGCCCTGAACTGCGAATGTACAGGGGAGAGGTATGTGATACTATTTCTGTGATATTTGGTTGCACCATCGAGTCTATCACGCTGAACTGTTTAGTTCACAGGTTCGAGCAGCTACGACGTGGCTTTTATAGACTAGCGAGCCTCTTTATGTTATTAGCAATAAGATGTATACTGTGACTATGGCTGCGCCCTACCTCCGAATCTGTGACACACTGGCTACGGGCCACCACATGGGTCTCTAATCAAGAGGAATGTTGCTCCTTGTGCAACCCGGGAGTTGCAAACCGGCACGTGCCGACACGTGTTTCGATGTCATCAGTCTTTTTCAAGGCAAATTATTGAATACACTTCTCGAATATGTCCTTCAAAGTAGCCGAAAATATGTCATATCTTGCTTTTTAGGTACAGGCATCTTGTGATGCCATTAAGCTTTTTAGTCTAATTTCAGAATTAAGCTGGACAAAGTGCGGTGTGCGTTGAGGTTTCCCTCACAATCAGTGAGAATGCCGGTACCATCTGTTAATCATTTCAGGTCATTCCTGCTCCCGACCCTGCCATCGTCTGGTGTCCGCGAAAGACTGATGAGGTCGAAACACGTGTCGGCACAGTTATTGACTTGAAATGACTGTGGATTAAACACCAATATTTTAACTTATCTTTGTTGATCTGTACTGTCACAACATTTGGTCTTCAATTAATACCATTTATATCAGCGCATGTACGTGGAACAATCCTGATACCTGTTTCTGACACTAGGCAGGGGTAAGCCTAGAGTTGCACAGTCTGCAGCTGATTCAATACCCTTTTCTCACACATCTAAGCCCCACTAGCCACAGCGCCTTCACATCTGGTATCCCCAATTTATTCACTTACCTGTGAATGAACTCTGAGGTAAGGATAGCTGTGAGATCAGCAATATTAAGTAACAGAGTGGTCCGGCGAAAGGAAGTAGCCCGTTCGAAAGTCTCTGTGAAAGGTACATTGTTTGAAGCAATAAAGCGAATAAACAGCAAAAGTGAAGTAAGCAAGATTAACTCCTAAAGAAGGGGAGAGTGAAAATTAAAACGTGAACTTTGGGTCGAAGTTGTCCTGCGGCAGTCTGTAAAAAAAAAAAGCCACACACATTTGAAAGTCTTCTACATCCAAACATGGTCTGAGCCTGACAGAGGGAGACCCGGGGTGTAATAAAGCCCGGGGAAGGCAGTCCCCTTGCAAGTTTTTGTTGAACTTTGTTGTGAAAAGTCTGAGCCTGACAGAGGGGGACCTACGTGAACTTTGTTGTGATTGATCCGAGCCCGACAGAGGGGGACATATGTGAGCTTTTTGTTTAAACATTATTTGGAAGTCAGGAAAACAGACTTTAACGTGGAAGGCCAGGTGGGTGACCATTGTTTTGGAATTGGTCAATGTGTTGAAAACCGAGCCAGAGTGTGTCATCCTACCTACAGGGACCGCCTTACTCCATGAGGTTTAACATGGGGAGGAGAGCTGGTTCAGCCACATTTAATATTTTGAACACTGATTTTTCCTTTGCATACATTTCTACATTTTACACTTTTTGTACAAGAGATGGGGCAGGCATTAGGTTTTGGTAGCATAGGCCATTTTGATTTGACGAACTCCACTCAGATTGTTTTGTTTAACGTTTGATGGTCGAGACTACTCCCATCTTAGATAGAGGGCAAAGTAGAAGTTTCTCCAGGCCCAAAAACCTCAATAAAGGTTTTACAAATTGTATCCATTGTGTCAGCGTTATGCTTGTGATACCATGCCTCCCCTACATTGCCCTGCCAACCGCACTGTTGCCGCTGCGGAACAAGCAGTACCATAAAATGGTAGAGGGTCATCGCGGTGGCGGTGGGGCGGGCGATATGCCACAGCCCGCAGGCACGAAGCACCACAAGTCAGGGTCATGCAGGGCGTGCAGTGTTGTGCATGAGTGCGCGGCTTAGGTGAGCCCTGCCTACCCCGAGCCACACCTTGACACCACGCCGTCATCCATTGCCTGTCTTTTCAGGCACGGGCGATGTACGAAAAAATTTAAATACTTTTTAATTAGTTGTCAGTCCGTCTGTGGAGCAAGTGAGTGTCCACACCCTCGCCAGGCACCAGACGCTCTCTCTGTCCTTACTGTCCAAGACAAACTGGCCAGGAGGAGGCAGGGGACAAGCCAGAAGACACTCTCCTGCTGCAGGCGGCATGTGAGGCCTTGTATATGAGAGCTAGGGAGAAGAGCAGTGACATTGTGTGAGTGTCGGAAATGTGACACCAAGAGCACTCCTTACAGGAGGATGCTGCATGGCTGGAGGTGCAGGGGGCAGCATTATTGCCAAATATGTGCTCCAGTCCGACTCTGATGAAAAACAACGCCAGTCACATGCTCTGCAAGCACCTGCTTTTGTGCTGTGCATACGTTGGCGGCTGTGATTTCTCCCAGAAGTGGACGGTAACTGGGTGTGATGGAGCAAAACTCACTGGAGAGCAGTGTGGGGTGGAGGAACCAATACTCCTTGAAGCCTATTATTATTTACAGGCCGGACAGCACTGTAGCTCACTGGCGCTGAAAGACGCCAAGGGATTGTGGAATATTGGTGCCTCATAACGACAGGAAGCTACATACTGTTGGGGGTTTGTCCTTGGCCCCCCCATGCGTGCCCGTGAGCCCCCAACCCGACAGAGCTCACACACATACGTCTGTTGGCTTCGGGCTCCCCGGTCGCTCTGCCGCTTCCGGGAACGCCCCGTTTATTAACGCTGCACGCGGCGACGTGCAACATCACGCCGCTGCGTGCGCAGCCCTTACGGGGCAACGCCACACTCCTCCTTTTTCAGGAGGACACACAATTACAACATTAGTTAAACACACCATATCACACAGCAAACAACTTGCCCATCCTGAGCCCAGGCCCCTTTAATGTCAGCCACCCGGGTCCCTTCCCTCCGGATGAACCTCCAACGGTCCCAACACATACTCACTGAGGTAAGCGGGTTTCCCTCGCCCAGCCCTCTGGGGGTACCTCCCGCTCACCTCCGGCACCGGCAGTCCATCAGCAACAGCCTCCCGACTCGGAGAGGCCGGGGCACCGAGAGGGAGCCCATCATCATCAGGGATCTCAGCGACAACCGGGTCCAGAGGGGGTTCAGTTCTCGAGTCTCCCAGCTTCTTGAAGAAGCTGACGTTTCGGGTGACAGCCGTTCGCCCATCGGAGGCCGTCACCATCGACCCCTTCACGGCGACCACATCCAGGGGCGCTGGTTCGTAAGGGAGGGACAGCTTCCCGTGAGGATGTCGGTTCCGGATAAGCACCTCATCCCCAGGTTCCAGCCGCTGGGGCCAAAGACCCCGGCGCAAGTTCTCTTGGCTGATCCTGGCCAGTCGGTCGGCCTTAACCTGCTGGTCGTTGATCACCCCGGGTTCTCTCTCCTGTACCTCCGGCAGTAGACTCCGGGGGCATCGCCGGAATAACACTTCCGCCGGGGCGACACCAGTGGATGCATGTGGGGTGGTGCGATACACTCTCAGGAATTGATACAATGCCCGTTGGAGGGGCTGGCCTTGTCCTTGCGCAATCCGAAATGTCTTGTTCAGCGTTCGCATCAGCCTTTCTGCATCGCCGTTGGCTCGAGGCCACAGCGGGGATATCTTCCGATGTTGAACTCCACAACTGGCTAGAAACTCTGAGAACCGCTCGCTTTGGAATGGCGACCCGTTGTCCGAGCATAGCGTCAGGGGAAATCCGTGGGTTGCAAAGATCTTTTCAACGCCGACTACCACATGCTCGAATGCCACCGATTCCACGAACTCCACCTCGGGGTGCCGGGAGTACTCATCGACTATGGCCAGAAAGTGGGTGCCCACGGACGTGGACCCAAGGTCCGCATGCACGACCTCCCAGGGCCTGGTCCCTCGAGGCATTGCTTCGATCGCCGGTTCCCTCTGCACCGGGGAGGCTGCCTGACACCATACACAGGCTGCCACAAAGTCATCGACCCTTTTCTCCAGCTCCGGGAACCAGACCTTCATCCGCAGCCTCGCCTTCGTCTTGGCAGCACCCTGATGGCCATGATGGGCCAGGGCGATCACATCACCTACTTTGGAGTGGGGGACCACTATGCGATCCCCCCAGAGCAGGAGCCCCGACGCCGAGAAAGACAGCTCATCTTTCACCTTCCACAGCTGTTCAAGGGCGGTCTTCGCCTCATGGGTCCGCCCGGCGAGAGCCTCCAAGACAAACTTCCAGGATCCGCTTTGCATCGACTGCTTCAGTATCTGGAAGCACCCATCCTCAGCCGCTGCAGCCTCCAGCTCCGACAGGGGCAGCGCATTTGGTGTTGCTCCTTCCACTACCATCCGGACATGGTTGTCCGCCTCTTCTGCGCAGGTGTCTCCCACCACTCCCCCACGCACTCCGGGATGCCGGGAGAGGAAGTCCGCCGCATTGTTGGCGCCTGGCCGGTAAACCAGCGTGACCCCGTACTCAAGCAATGCGAGCATCCATCTCTCAATTCTGGCCGGGGGCTTTGATGACGAGCCCGCCAGGATCGGGAGCAGGGGTTTATGATCAGTCACCACAGTCACCGGGCGCCCCAGCACATAGAGGCGAAAATGTCTGCATCCCCACAGGACCGCCAGGGCCTCCCGCTCGATCTGGGAGTACCGCTGTTCCGTTTCCGAGAGCGCCTTGCTGGCGTATGCTACGGGACGGAGGTTTCCATCCCGGTCCACTTGGGTCAGGACCGCCCCCAGGCCAAACGGACTGGCGTCGACCACGATCTCCGAGGGTAGCGCTGGGTCGTAGAACGCCATGGTATCCTCCGTTGTTAAGGCACTCTTGATGTCCTCGAACGCGACTGCTCCAGTGGACCCCAGTGCCAGGCAGTCTCTTTCTTGGTAAGAGCTCTGAGCGGCTCAGACCTTGAGGCCAGGTTTTGGATGAACCGACCACAGTAGGTCACCATGCCCAGAAAGCTTCTCACCTCCGACACCGATTCCGGGGGCTGTGCACTGTTTATGTCCTGAACTTTCCGCGGGTCGGGTGACACTCCTCCCTCCTTAAACACGAACCCAAAGAATTCTATGGAGGGGCGCAGGAATTCGCACTTGTCCCTATGGAGGGTGAGGCCCAGTGACTGCAGTCTCTCGAAGGTCTTGGCCAGGCGCTTCAGGTGGATCACCTCCGTGGTGGCAAACACCAAAATGTCATCACTGATGTTGAGTACCCCTTCAAGATCAGCAAGGGCACCTCGGATAATGTTCTGAAACACTTCCGCAGCCGATGACCCCCCAAAGCTTAACCTCTTGTACCTGTAGAGTCCCCGGTGAGTGGTGAATGTTGTAATATACCGGGACTCCGGATGGAGGACAACTTGATGATACCCTGCTCTGAGGTCGAGCTTGGAGAAGAATCTGGCCCCTTGTACCTCAGCGATTATGTCGTCAATGGTCGGGGTCAGGTGTCGCTCCCTTTTGATGGCCTTGTTGGGCAGCCTCATATCCACACAGATACGAACTGAGTCCGGCTGCTTTGGTTTTCTGGCCACGACGATGGGGGACACCCATGGTGTTGGGCCTTCCACTTTCTCGATGATGTCCAAGGCCACCAGGTTATCCAGCTCCTTGTCGACCTGCTCCCTCAGATGAAAAGGAACTCTCCGGTGTTTCAAAGCAATGGGTTGTACTGAGTCATCAATGTGGAGCCGGACTGGATCACCGGTCATTCTCCCAATGCCGTTGAAGAGGGCTGTGTACTTGTCAAGTAGATCATTGATATCTTCCAGGTATACTGAGTACGCAAAACTCACTATCCCGAGTGCTTCCGCAGCCGCACAGCTCAGCAGGGTTTTGTTGCTTATAGGGGTCACATAGAATCGAGCCCTGATCGTCGAGCCTTCATGTTCCACCTTCGCTACGAACACCCCGTCCAGCGGTATGGGCTCGAGTCCACCGAAGGCGAATATGCGAGCTCTTGGCACAGCCAGGTCTGGTAGCGGGTCCAGAGCATCATAATGTCCCCTCGCCATTACGTTGACAGATGCCCCTGTGTCCACCAACACGGGAACAGGCGAGCGGTTCACCTCCACCACTCACCTTGGCTGCGTCCTGCTTTTGCCTTTCAGGACCCCCATGCTTGAGACGAAGAAAATGTTCTCCTCCTCCTCTTCTTCAGCCTCCTCTGCCTGAGTCTCCTCTTCCGCTTGATCTACCTGGGCCACGTTGGACGGCCGGGTTTGGCGCGGAGTCCAGATTCGGGCAGGACCTCTCGGTACCATGACAGGTAGAGCCGACTTACACACTCTTGAGAAGTGATCCGGCAGTCCACATCGGCCACATGTTCTTCTTGCGGCTGGGCACTCTGTTGGGTGGGGGAGGTCATAGCCACACTTCTGACACGACTCCTCCGATCTTCCTGCTCTGTCACGGGGGGCTCCACCAGTCCTTCTTGTTCCTCTGCCGCCCCGCCACACAGCGCACACCTCTTCGGCCTTGATCGAGCGTGATCCCGCCTCCATTTTGTTTGCCCGTGCCTCGGCCACTTCGTGACATCGACCCAGTTCCAGTATGCGGGACAGAGTGACTCCCGGCTCTCTGAGGACCTGTCTCCTCAGTTTGCCGGAGGAGCATGCTTGGATCAGCATTGTTCGTATCATATCATCCGCGTCCCCCCACGCACACCCTTGGGAAAGGCGGCGCAGGCGGCCGTAAAAAGTGTCCAGGGTCTCATCATCCTTTTGTTTGGCCGACAGCATTACAAATCTCTCAAAGTCCACGTTGGCGAGTGGAAGGAAGTGTGCAAGGAGAGCCGCTTTGGCCTCACCATAGCTCTGGTCAACCGGAGTCAGCGACTCGAAGATCTCCTGAACCGCGGCTCCCGGCGAGTACAGCATGGTGGCCACCATGCTGTCATCATCGTCCACCCGAGCAGCCCTGAAGTACATGTCCAGGCGGGCCACCCACCTCTTCCATCGGGGCCCCAGGCTAGGCGGGGGGCCCGTGGGATCAAATTCTGATATCGGTTGTAGGGCGGCCTGGGCTCTCGCTTGAGCCATGATGGGAGCCTCTTGTGGAGCACCAGGCTGCGCCCCTAGTGGTGCCTGTGGTGCAGGCGCCTGATTCCCCGGTGGCAACGGTTGCGGTGCTGCAGGCTGGGCCGCCTGATCTTCGTCCTGAGAGTCTTCCACAGGATCCGCGGTGTCACCGTCCTGGTCGCTGTCGGACATGGGAATGAGCGCACAGGCACCCCCACCACAAGTCCTGGGGCCGCAACTCAGATTCCCACCATCACCATGCAGATGGATGCACCCCCATGCCAAGCACAGCACGGGTCTTGAATTGTAGAGCGGAGAAGATGGTGCCGTGTGTCCCCTTCCTTGAGCACCAGCCAAGAGTCATACACACAAAAAAAACACACCACTGGCCACCACCTTGTGATGATGAAGAGGACCAATAGAAGATGGAGCACCAACCACCACCACCTCGTGATGATGAAGAGGATCAAGAAAAGTGTCCTGATGATGAAGGGGGCGAGGAAGTGCCTTGCTGCCACCTTGCAGCAATGCACCGCACTGTAGAGGTCCCAAAAATTAAGCCATGTGGGTGGACTGGACTAAGCAGGCCCTGCCATAGAAGTCCTTATCCTGGCTTTCACTCGACGTAACAGTCCCAAAATATGATGAAAACACACAAATCAGGTATGGGCGTGCAGTTCATGCACTCAGCAACCATGAAATCCAAAAATTAGACCCGGATCACCTTCTCGTCCCGAACTGGAGCTCCGAGAAGTTCTGCGGCCTCGTGTTCAAAATCGCCGCCAGCCGCGTGTGCGGTCCGCAGCCACGGCGTGAAACGAAACGTCCGTGAACGTTCCAATCGTAAGAAAAATTCCGGAAGCCTTTCACCGCCGGGCCCGGGCATCCGTCACCACTCGTTACCACTGTTGGGGGTTTGTCCTTGGCCCCCCCATGCGTGCCCGTGAGCCCCCAACCCGACAGAGCTCACACACACATGTCTGTCGGCTTTGGGCTCCCCGGTCGCTCTGCCTCTTCCGGGAACGCCCCGTTTATTAACGCTGCATGCGGCGACGTGCAACGTCACGCCGCCGCGTGCGCAGCCCTTACGGGGCAACGCCACACATACCTGTCATCGCGCACCTCAGTTAATCATCCACTTGACCATTGCTGGAGAACGTATCTACCATTTCCGTATCTTCTGCTGTTAAGCACCCTTAGTTGAACTTTCATCTGTCCACATACCGGGCGGGCACAATACCGAGCTTGCAGAAATAAACATGTCGCACCCGGGAGGCAGCACAAGACAATCCCGATTGGACAACTTCGCCATTGAGCCTAAAGATCAAGATAATAAATGTCATTGTAAATCAATTGCCCAGGCCACAGGCCCTCACTCTCCTCACCGTCCGTGACAAACCGGCCAGGAGGAGGACAAGAGAGGAGCCAGAGAAAAATCTCCTGACTCCAGACCTCCTTTCCACAACGATGTCTTGGGCTGGTCTTCCAGTCCTTTTGCGGTAAAATATATATATATATATATATATATATATGTTTAAATGGCCAAAATGTATTCGGGGAAATCCCCAGCCCCCCTTGTACACCGGGCAGGAGTTGGAGTAGCATGTGGGGAAGGACTTGCAGGGGGGGTGGAATAGTCACTCTCTCTCATCCGCGCACTCTGTCACTCTCACTCTCCGTTTACGCAGTCACTGTCTCCCTCCACGCACAATGTGTGTCTCTCTCCCCCTGCCCACGCCGTCGCTCTCTCTCCCCCTGCACAGGCTGTCTCTCGCACGCTGTCACTCTCTCTCTCTCTGCCCTGCACACGCCGTCGCTCTCTCTCTCCCCCTGCGCACGCTGTCGCTCTCTCTCTCCCCCTGCACACGCTGTCGCTCTCTCCCCCCGTGCACGCTGTCACTCTCGCTCCCCTTGTGCACACTGTCGCTCTCTCTCTCTCCCCCTGCACACACCGTTGCTCTCTCTCCCCCCTGCACACTCCGTCGCTCTCTCTCTCTCTCCCTGCACACTCTGTCGCTCTCTCTCTCTCTCTCCCTGCACACGCCGTCGCTCTCTCTCTCCCCCTGGACACGCCGTCGCTCTCTCTCTCCCCCTGCGCACCGCTGCCGCTCTCTCTCTCCCCCTGCACACGCCGTTGCTCTCTCTCTCTCCCCCTGCACACGCTGTCGCTCTCTCTCTCTCCCCCTGCACACGCTGTTGCTCTCTCTCTCTCCCCCTGCACACGCCATCGCTCTCTCTCTCTCCCCCTGCACACGCCATCGCTCTCTCTCTCCCCCTGCACACGCCATCGCTCTCTCTCTCCCCCTGCGCACGCTGTCGCTCTCTCTCTCCCTGAACACGCTGTCACTCTCTCTCTCTCCCCCTGCACACGCCGTTGCTCTCTCTCTTCCCCTGCACACGCCATCGCTCTCTCTCTCCCCCTGCACACGCCATTGCTCTCTCCCCCTGCACACGCCGTCGCTCTCCCTCTCCCCCTGCCGCCGTCGCTCTCTCTCTCCCCTGCACACGCCGTCGCTCTCCCTCTCCCCCTGCACACGCTGTCGCTCTCTCTCCCCCTGCACACGCTGTCGCTCTCTCTCTCCCCCTGAGCACGCTGTCACTCTCTCTCTCTCCCTCTGCACACACCCTCTCTCTCTCCCCCTGAGCACGCTCTCTCTCTCTCTCTCTCTCTCTCTCTCTCTCCCCCCTGCACACGCTGTCACTCTCTCTCTGGCACTCTTGAAGATACCCACTTATTCCCTCTTCTCCAACTCCCACCTTTGCTCTCAGCCCTTACTTTTTCTCTCCTCATTCCTCTCAAGCTCACTTTTTCTCTTACTCTCTCGCCCTTTCTTGCTCATCTTCGTCAACCCTCTCAAGGCTTCTACCGTTACTGAAATCCCCATCACATTCTAATGCACCCCTTATCACATCCCCCCTTAAACATGTACACTCTCCTCCTTGCCCCCTGGTGCCTATATATGCAAAATGCAAAGAACAGTAAACGGCAAAACTATGGCTTTGCCAATGCTTGCCTTTTTGGGGTGCATTTGCCTATATTTAGGGTGTGAAAGCGGCTGGCACGCCACTTAAATTTAGGGCAGAATATCATCAGATACTCAGCCTGATTAATGTTCAAGGAATGGGTGAGGCTTCATTTTAGGTGACATAGTCTTGCATCCGAACCGTAACCCTCGGGCAAACGATTTCTATCTTGCAATGATGGGAGTGAAAATTAACAAGAGGGGTCCTGGGAGTCCCTCTGCCAGACATTAGTCTTGGTTACGAGAGACTTACCCAGAGTCTTTAGCTCACTATCTTTCACAGAGAAGAAATATCCCAAACATATCAGTCTTTGTCCTGCCCTGGGGCAGTCCAGCACCGAAATGCTAGGCAATTCTCCTCTGAACAAGAGTACCAACAGAAACTCCAGACATGTGTTTCGGTCTGGTTGGACCTCATCAGTAGGGTGGATCTGTGCCTCTCTAAGAATAGTGAGCAAGGGGTCACGTCTGGATTCCCCTAGTAACTAAGGGTGAGACCCAAAGTCACTTAAATATACAAATTAACAAAGGGGGTCCTGGGAGTCCCTCTGCCAGACATTAGTCCTGGTTACGAGAGACTTACCCAGAGTCTTTAGCTCACTATCTTTCACGGAGAAGAAATATCCCAAACATATCAGTCTTTGTCCTGCCCTGGGGCAATCCAGTACCGAAATGCTAGGCAATTCTCCTCTGAACAAGAGTACCAACAGAAACCCCAGACACGTTTCGGTCTGGTTGGACCTCATCAGTAGGGTGGATCTGTGCCTCTCTAAGAATAGTGAGCAAGGGGTCCACGTCTGGATTCCCCTAGTAACTAAGGGTGAGACCCAAAGTCACTTAAATATGCAAATTAACAAGGGGGGGTCATGGGAGTCCCTCTGCCAGACATTAGTCCTGGTTACGAGAGACTTACCCAGAGTCTTTAGCTCACTATCTTTCACGGAGAAGAAATATCCCAAACATATCAGTCTTTGTCCTGCCCTGGGGCAGTCCAGCACCGAAATGCTAGGCAATTCTCCTCTGAACAAGAGTACCAACAAAAACCCCAGACATGTGTTTCGGTCTGGTTGGACCTCATCAGTAGGGTGGATCTGTGCCTCTCTAAGAATAGTGAGCAAGAGGTCCACGTCTGGATTCCCCTAGTAACTAAGGGTGAGACCCAAAGTCACTTAAATATGCAAATTAACAAGGGGGGGGTCCTGGGAGTCCCTCTGCCAGACATTAGTCCTGGTTACGAGAGACTTACCCAGAGTCTTTAGCTCACTATCTTTCACGGAGAAGAAATATCCCAAACATATCAGTCTTTGTCCTGCCCTGGGTCAGTCCAGCACCGAAATACTAGGCAATTCTCCTCTGAACAAGAGTACCAACAGCATCCCCAGACACGTGTCTCGGTCTGGTTGGACCTCATCAGTAGGGTGGATCTGTGCCTCTCTAAGAATAGTGAGCAAGGGGTCCACGTCTGGATTCCCCTAGTAACTAAGGGTGAGACCCAAAGTCACTTAAATATGCAAATTAACAAAGGGGGTCCTGGGAGTCCCTCTGCCAGACATTAGTCCTGGTTACGAGAGACTTACCCAGAGTCTTTAGCTCACTATCTTTCACGGAGAAGAAATATCCCAAACATATCAGTCTTTGTCCTGCCCTGGGGCAATCCAGTACCGAAATGCTAGGCAATTCTCCTCTGAACAAGAGTACCAACAGAAACCCCAGACACGTGTTTCCGTCTGCTTGGACCTCATCAGTAGGGTGGAGCTGTGCCGTGAATGCAATATTACATACGAGATTTGCCAGGAATTCAGAATCGATAAACCACCCCAAAATTAAGAATAGGACAAATTCAGGCAGGATGCCTTGACCTGAGAGTCAACCTTTTGTTGCAACAATTTGTAAAATGCAGATTGATTTACTGAAGGAGCAGCTGAGTGTATGGCAAACTCAGAGCGCCCAATTTTCCTGTGGTCATGCGTGAAAATGCCAGCCAGTCTCGTTGTTGCTTGGAAATCTAGAACTTGCAGTTTTCCTACATTTCAAATGAGGAGGAAAAGAAACGTCACGTTCCAGAAACCAAACATAGGACGTTTTGGCCTTTTCACGCATGGCCACAGGAAACTTGCGAGTTCTGCAAACTGCTCACGTTCCAGTCTTTTATTATTTAACTGTTGCAATAAATAAATAAATACCACCATTTGTAAGTACTTGGCAAGTAACCTTAAAGTGCCTTAATGACATATTTTAAGGATGTGTTTGAATATTTTATGTGTAATGACAAGTGCTTTATTAAGCTGTTGTTTTATATGCAATTATAATTGTATTGGACAAATGTCTTTAGATAACTGAACTGCCTGTCAATTTCATATAATGTAACTAAACATTGGCACTATATTCATAGATAAATGTTTACATCAGAAAAGAGATTACCTGGATAGCAGGAAGGCTCGACCTACTTGAGCAGGGGCGGGGGGCGAGGGACCCTACTGAATGAGGGGGTGGGTGCTGTCAGAAGGAGCATCTCTCTCTATTATGCTCAGCCATTAAGCTAAAAGCTTTTTTTTAGAGCGCTGTTATCCATCATAAAAAGCACTTTCAGTGCTCTTCAAGCCATAAAAAGACATCTTCAAACAGATCCTGGGACCTTTTCTGGGCTGTCAATTCTCCCAGTGAGCCAAGGGGCCTTTCCATTAGGCCCAAAGGAAAAGCCAGCTGCGTTTTCTGAAAAATGAAGACCATGACTAAGCGGATGTCTCTGTCTCGAGCGCTCTGCGTTACCACCGTCAATTAAACCATGCCAGCTGGTAGGACTTACATGGGGAACGCAGCAACGCATGCCAGAAGACTGTACTATGGACTGATGGGACTGAAGAGAGTACCTTTTGATTGTGCCCGGCCTCTCCGCTGTTCCAACATCAATGACATTACCGTCAAGAGCCAGTTTATGAAAGAGTTAATTGCACATCTACTATAAGCCATCCAGGTGAGGAGTTCTGGACATGCATGTCCCCTCTCTTCAGGACACTTTCCATTGTAGAGCAAGGAAGACCCCTCAGTTTAACCTCACGCGGCTAAACAAAGGCTCATTTAACATGAATCTCAGAGAACCTTTTAAACATATTACAAGGGGGTGGTCAGTATATCTTTCACGCGTAGGCACACGTAAGCAAAACGTTAGTTCACAACTGGCTCAGGAGTAACAGAACAGTCGTTGGTCAACTTCTCCATTTGCTTGGCCTCATCAGGAAGGACCTTCCATGAATTAGTTACTTTAATCAATAACAGCTGCCTTGACAGCCCAGACCTTGTGTCGCCATCCTACAAACATTACGTCACCTGATCCTTGTACACAAAATGAATGCCACCATAGTGAAGATACTAAGCAAAATCTGAATAGTACCCAAGTAATTAAAAATGGCTGCCACTACATTGCAACATTTAAAAGCTAGTCATCTTGATTTTGTATTTCTCCCTTCAATGGCAGGCACAGTGACCAATGGCCATGAGAAGTGGTACAAAGTGGTTTGCTGCGGTGAGAGTATCTCTACAGTGCTTACTACTGCAGGCGGATTCGAATGGAGTGGCCTGATCCCACAATCCTTTATTACTGCTTTTACAGTGTGGAGCATGGCATGGAGAAGTGGTGCAAAGTGGTTTGTTCTGGTGAGAGTATCTCCACAGTGAGGCGGAGTTCAGTGGAGTGGCCTGATCCCACAATCCTTTATGACTGCTTTCACAGCGCGGCATGGAGAAGTGGTGCAAAGTGGTCTGCTGTGGACAGCGTGGGAGCGGACGCTCTCGGAAATAACGTGCCTTCGATTGACTCCCGTACTTCACACAAGTTGGTACCAGTAACCGTAAGCAGTAAACGTGTGAGGTATGTCTGATTTACGCAGTACGCCTCTAACAGATACTCTGCGATCTGTAATACTCACTGACAAAGATGAAGTTGGCTCTTTAACTGCTGGAAGAAATGCGGGGATAAATACATGTACTGATATGACCGGGAAGCAGCAAGAGTTGCGTGAGGGGGTGTAGAAGCGACTGATAGCCCAAGATCACTGAGAGGACTCATTTCTGGACCCCTATGTGGAGGGCACCCGAGAGGAGAAGTCTGCTAAATAAGAGGAAGAGTGTTGAAAGGAAAACTCTACCCCGGGAACAGTCTGCAGATAAACATCAATGCAGCGTGGGAGAAGGGGCGGTCGTGAAAAACTGTGAGGGGGCCACAAGGCAGGGACTCTTGTCGCCGATTCGATCGATTCAGTTGGTGGACGAGGCGATGAGTTTAGGCCAAGATATAAATAAGACGCGGGTGGTGAGCCCAAATCAGAAGGATCAGATGACAGTAAGTGCAGTGGATGAAGGCAGAGTGAAGATACAGGAAAATGCAAAAGTAATGGGTCTATGCAAATGATTAAATCTAGCTTTAACATTGGGACTGCTATTGCGAAACAGAAAAGATCAGAAGTGGGAAGGAAACTGGCTCTCTAAGTAGGATATCATTGGAGACAATGGCCCGAGTGAAATGGGAGAGAGGCCGATAGGGCAGTCCTTCCTTACGGAACATGAAGCCAGTCTGGGCGAGAAGGTGGAGGGAGAGGTTCAGTCGGTGCCAGAAAGGCACGATACCCCACAAGGAGCTGGATGAGGTGGTCAGATTAACAGCACTAGAGACCTCTGCACTGAATATGCTTTGGAGTTCATTTGTAAGACTCTATGATAATATAAAATTGGAGTTAGAAACACACACGTTGCAACTGAGTGAAATAAAAGTGTTTTTAGAGGAGGTAAAAGGTCATTGTAATGTTTTAGTGAACAATAGGGATCATGTGAAGGTGGCGGTGGGAGGAGCCACTCAGCAGGTAGAAGTGGACAATCCAACTGCAGCTTTTGTTATTTCTCTAAAGGTAAAACATCTGACTGGTAATAAAATGAGGGATGGCGTGATGGGTGATGGACCTCCTTTGTCTACTCCCACGCAGAGTCGAGATCGGGATGGGGGAGAGTCGAGTCCGTGGAAAGAGGAAAAGGAAGAATGGGAGTAATGGGGGGGTTCTAGAAATTATCTAAGGAACCTAGAAGTGCTTGTGTGTCAGTAGGGGAAGTCGAGCCTAGAGAGTCAGTGGTGGTAACTCAGGCAAAGGAGAGTGGTGCTGGGGAAAGAGAGCGGGGAAAACAACAAGAAAAAGCCAGGAAGTTGGCCCAACAGTCTGCGATATTCTCCCAGACAAATGGGGGGAATGCCATTGGACCAAAGTTGTCTCATGTTGGCGGGAAGCGGTTGGCAAAAAGTGTAGTGCTCTGCCCCCAAAGGGTTCGAAAGTGACTATGGGGTGTCAAATGGATGGGGTACATGAAATGACCAAGCTGATATCTTGGCAAGTCATTGCCTTGCCTGGAGGTGGGATAGTGCCTCCAAAAAATGGAGCGCTGGTAAATAAAAGCTCACAGGTGAACACAGGGGAAGTGAAGATGTGTACATAGGCCACAGTGGGTAATGCTGAGTTAGAAAGGGTGCTGAGTGGCTCCTATGTACTTAAAGCTAGGGAAAGGATTTGTCAAACTGGACAAAATTGCACACAGCCATGTAGGTGGGGTTTTGAAAGAGAGGATTTGCAGAAGGAAATGTGAATTGTGTGGGAAATGTTAATGTGCTACTTTGGACAACCCTGGGCTTCGATAAGGAAGGGGCTATCGGGCTAATGCATAGGAGAAAGTGAATGGTTTCGGGTGAGGTGGGAAGAGGAAACCAAATGCATTCCATTAAGGGAAATCCCATGAAAACAATAAGGTGTGATGGAAGTAGAGGTCTGGTGTTGGAGCGCCTGTTTGAGATCCCAGAGGATTTGCCTCTTAACGGGACCAATGTTCAAAGGCTATTTCACGAAATTCCTCAGTTGCGCTTGATTAGTACTAGGGACATCGAAAGAATATTCTTTCCAAACATCAGGCGGACGGGAATGTTGAAATATTGATGAAATCAAAGTTTGTGGTAAATGTGGTAATGGCGGAAGCAGATCTTATCAGGCACATGGGGTATGATCTATATAGTTTGGAAGGGCAAAAGGAGCAGAGAAGGGAGGAAGACTCATTTGATCTAGGTAAAGAATAAAAACGGGGGCAGACCAGGTCCTTGAAGGTGAGCTGCACTGGGTGGGGAGTCTACTGTGGAGGTTTATAGAAGAGAGAATGTAAGTCAGAGAAACGTAGAGGGGGAGAGCTGGAGTTGGCTCGCAAGGGGGGGTGGCATCCCATTGAGTAAGAGAGGGATGGGTTTCTAGCTGCGGTAGAGGCCTTCAAGCCTCTGTTAATTATCAGTTTGAACTCCAGTGGTTTTGTAAACTTATCCAATAGTGATTTTCCGGAGTCAGCATAGGTCATATTATTACAAGCCGTTTGGTTGATGAAAGAGGACTACATGACTCTCCAACAATTAGCAGTGAGAAATCTTAGAGGTAGACCTTCTGGGGGAGTGATTACCGCAGTGAGGAATGACATTTTATTAGAGTCAAAAGTTGTATCAAATCTTGGAGGTAGACCTCTGGGGAATTGATTACCGCAGTGAAGAATGACATTTTAAAATGTCATTCTTCATTGAGTCAAAAGTTGTATCAAATCTTGGAGGTAGACATTCTGGGGGAGTGATTACCGCAGTGAGGAATGACAGTTTATTAGAGTCAAAAGTTGTATTAAATCTTGGAGGTAGACCTTCTGGGGGATTGATTACCGCAGTGAGGAATTACATTTTATTAGAGTCAAAAGTGATATCAAATGAAATATGGTATTCTGGCATGTATAATAAGATTGAAAAATGTGCTAAATTAAATGCTGATATTCCCAAAGATTAATCAATTTACTCAGATTGTGGACAGCGGATTCAAATTTGTGAGGTATTTTGTTGCAGTCAAGCGGGTGTTCACATTGTGTTGGGAGGTGAGCGTATGCTATGTGTTCGGATGCTGCAAAGTGTGGGAGATCCACCTCACAGGTGCGAATGGAGGCAAATGAATGGCTGTCCTTCGTTTACAAGTGGGGCTTAATGATCACTAATGGTAATGTCCCTTGAGACATTCCAGCAAATGATACTTGGAAACACATTTTTGCAAGCTTGTCTATTGATTATATTGTGTTATCTGACAGTTTGTTTGGAGTTTGGTCTGAATTGCAAGTTGTACAGACAAATCTGAGTGATCACAACCCATTAATACTCGAATTTGAGTTTGAAGCTAGATATAGTGTACAAAATGAATGTTGTAACTTGGTCCTGTCAAATGATGGGAATAGATTGGGGAAAGATGTTTTTAAAGTATAACAATGTCAGGACATCTTGCTAGTATGGTGGGGACAACATCTCTACCAGAAAAAATTGGACCAATTCAAGGTGGGAGCTTTTCATTTTTTGTTGGACAGAAGGGAGAGATGTTGGCGCACCAATTTGATCAAAGAGTGCAGGATAAAAAGAAGGATTTACGGAGGGAAATTCGGTATGTGGGGAGTCAACAAAAGAATGTATTAAGAAATGGAGACTAATCTATAAAATGTGGTACAAGTCACATAGGTATTATTGGTCTCACCTGGAAGGAGAAAGAAGGTTACAACTGCTTGTTAAGAAAGATGCATGCAACTTTTGGGGGGTGGGGGGTGGTAAATGCCCTGGTAGACCAAAGGATGGAAAACAAGAAAACTCATTTCAGGTGAGACATGGGGTAAGCACATTGAACTGATCTATAAACATCCAGTTGAATTCAAAGAAGTCCTAGTTCCTAAGGGTTCTTGGGTTCTGAAATTGATGGTTTACATGATTTATGGTTAAATTAGACAGGTGTCAGATTCAAGAGGAGCAGGACTAAATGGTTTATCCAATGCTATCTTAAAGCGGAATCCGAAAATGTGGGCAATAATTCTGTTCTTGTACTTTACCTCAATGCCGGTAGAAGAGAAAACACTGAGTTAATGGACATATTCAATAATAGTACCGAATTTTAAGAAAGGAGATAGGATCAGCCCATGCAATTACTGACCAATATCATTGATGGACATCGAAAGTAAAATATTTGCGAGTCTAGTGCTGAAAGAACTAGAAACTGGGCAGGGGAAAAGGAGTTTTTGTTGAGATTTCACACAGGTATCAGAAGGGGTATAACTACGTCATTGATTGGTTTGGTTATGTCTACCATTCAGGAATTTGCATGGGAGGTCCCCTCACGAAAGGTGTTTGTCATGGCGGTTGGCTTTTCGATGGCTTTTGACATGGTCACCGCTCTCGCCTATGGGCAAAACTGCATGCCTGGGGAATTCCGGATTCATTGTTGACAATCTTGATTTATCTCCATGAGGGGACTGTTGTGCGGGTGAGGTTGAACGGGCTGGCGTCCCTATCTGAGGAATTCTCCATCTGGAGGGGACTGAGACAGGGTTGTGTGCTTGGCCCCTGCTTGTACAACTTGTATCTATCAGATCTGGGTGATTGCCTGAATGCAGTAAGGTTTTCCCCTGTGAAGTTGGGCAATACTAGGTTTTCATACTTAACATCTGCAGATGGTGTAGTCCTGACAGACAGGATTCAGATCGGAATGCAGAGATTAGCTGGCGCATTGGAAAAATATGAACGGTTAAATGAACTAGTTGCAAATTGTTCAAAAACGAATGCGCTAACGTTCTCTAAGAGAAGTCGAAAACCTATGGGTTTTAGATGGCTCTTGGAAAATAAAACTGTGATACCGAAAGTGAATCTGATTTACCTGGGGTTTGTGTTGGATGCAACACCAAATAAGAGAAATGTGTGAAAGCTGAAAGAATGGCAACACAAATGAAAAAAGTATATAGCAAATATTGCAGGTTTTCTATTGCCCCAATGTTGAATTTCTACACTCTAAAGGTAGTGCGAACAATAATGTATGGAACAGAAGTCTCAATAATGCTCAGTGAAATGGATTAGGATAGAGTAGAAGCATTGATGTGGAAGAGGACTAGGAATTTACCAGACTGTTTTCCAATTGTTGTTTTGAGGAGGGAGTTGGGTTTGCAATCGTTAAGATATACATTGGAATGGAAAATGTTAACCCTGTATCAGTGTGTGATAAATGCTCCAAAGGGGACTTTATACTATGATTTGGGTATTGCCCTGAGTGAATACCGACAAACACAACTGCTCGCCTTCGCTAAAGTAGCAAATCAATTGCAGGATGAATGTAATGTCTCCAGGGAACTCCTAATTGTTAACCCTTCTCTGGTAAAGAAAACATTGAAAGATAAAGATTGGTGTTTAACACTGGAAAAGACAAATACATACAAGTTGTATAAAAGTCTCTCCCCCTGTCCAAAACCGATGGGTTGCATGCCACTGTATTTGAAAAGATCTCCGAACTCATATTGGAGGGAACCATTTTTAAGATTAAGGCTTAATCTATTACCTGCAGGGGAAATCCATCAAATACGATCGTCAGACGGGAATAATAAGATGTCAAAGGGCCATTGTACACTATGCAATAGACGGAGTATGCTCCAATATCGGGAACATATTCTAGTGGAATGTGAAATATTATATGAATTACACCAAGATCTTTTGAAAAGATTTTTTGCGAACTTTGTGTGAACAAGCAGGACATTTTCTTGAGGTTGACAAGCGGGGAGGAAACTCTCTTAACAATAGCATCACTGAAATTATTAGTAAAAGTCAAGATAATTAACAATGTCTGACGTATGTCATCTAGTAATTTGGGGTATGCATGGTTATCATGGGGACTATTATATGTATTGTGATTTTTATCTTTATGAATTTATCAATTGATTTTATTCTTGAATTGATTGATTTCTCAACATTGATGGTTCTAAGGGAAACAGGTTGTCTAATGTTCAATTGATGTATGTGATTTTTTAATGTTATTTTAATGTTGTTTTAAAGGAGTGTTAATTGCACTGTAGGTTTTAAGATTGTGTAAGGTTGACTAGTTTCAGCCAAAAATCACATTAAAGAATTAATGAATGGCCATGACTTGCAATCATGGCCAGTGCCACTTCAGATAGCTTCCTGGGAGCCAGGGGCAAAGTGACCACTATGTCTTGGAGGTGGCAGGGCCATGACAGAAAGCCATCCCAGTGGCCAATAAAGAAGTGTTGGGGGTTGAGACGACAAGCTGGGCAATGGACAAGGCCACAAGTCATGTTCAGTGGCTAATTCAAGTGGCTTTGGAAGACCCTTGGGCAGGGTGAGGTGCATGGGGCGAGAAGGGCCGGGAGGATTGTGCAGCTGGACATGTCCAGTAACACTCTGGGTGGCTTGGGATGGCCAGAGGCATGTCCAAGTACCAGAGCACATGCCTTCTCACCAAAGGCCACTATGGGTGGGTTTGGGAAAGCCAGGGCAAGGCCACAGGCGCAGCCTAGTGGGCACTGTTCGTATGATAGTTGTCACAGATGGCCTCAAAAACACACCAATTCTAAGATAGTTTGAGGGTTTTTATTTGTAGATTAGTAAAGGGGCTCGCTAAGGGCCATCCCTCTCCTCATCTGGAGTGGGCCGGTCCCTCCGTAACCCATGCATCCCTCAACTCCAGGTTTTTCTGATGTTGATGGCCAAAAGGCAAATGCATTCACTCTATAACTCCCTCTGGGAACAACCTAGGTGGTTCCTGACCTAAGTGGTATAACGTCAGGATTGGTGCCTTCAGGCACTCATGTCCCACATGGTCCTTTCCTTCCATGCCCTGGTGTTCGTCTACAACTCTCTCTCCTTCTACCTTTCTTCCTCCTGCTTACCTACTCCACCAACGGTCTCTCTTCTCTCCTTCACAATTCTCCTTTTGTTCTAATGTCCCTCTTGTTCCCCTACCGCCACCATCCAATTTTGTTATGAACTACCCCACTCTCCACAACACTACTACTCCACTCTCCCCGCCACTTCTTCTCCCCAATCTACACCACTACTGCTCCCCTCTCTACACTACTACACCCCTCGCCACAATAGTCCCACAACCCTCTCCAAACTACAACTACCACACCCCTGTCACAATATTACTCTCCACCCACACCTTCTATTTCATACACTCTCCTTTCATTTCCCATATTACCTCCCCACTCACTCCCTACTCTCCCCATCACTCACACACCTTGCACGCGAATTCACACCACCATATCATGTTCTCTCACCAATCAATGAATTACTTAATTAATCTTTTATTATGCAGCTAATACTGGAGCCCAGTCTTTAAGCATGGGGCAGAGATTTAGACCTGTGTTGCTCTGTGTTGTCTTTCTACCAAGACAAACACGCTGCCCCTGAGCTATCCTTATGGTCTGTGAGGATGCCGCCAATGCCTCTAATGTCTCACTGTGCCCAGTCTTTCAGCAATTCTCCTCCACACTCTCCAACACCAACCTTACACTTATTGGTCACTTGGTACTGAACTGGTGGACTCCAGCCCTTTAAGACAAGGTAGCAATACCCTTGAGATGAATGGGGATGCAGAAGTTACTCAAACATCAATAATTGAAATGACTCAGGTAGTTGGCAAAAAGGTAACTGTTTTAATATCAATTATCTAAAACAGGGAGTACAGCAGACATCTCAGCGTAAGATCTCTCAATGCATCTTTAAAAAAAGCATTCTTTTATAGCATAAATCATCATTGAGGACTTCAACCTACATATTACTAACATCATCCAACATGGCAAACTACAAAAACCTAGTGCCAATTGTGATAGGTTCTTAAGGAACCTCTAAGTATACGATCCATACTTGTCTAAGAGAGTGAAGAAAAGTGATAGGTTTCTTAACATCAGGTGGGGCAACTAAGGCCTCCTCTAAAACAGGCCACTATGAATGACACTAAATACATGACGTCCCATTGGTTACACAGACTATAGGACACTTAATCATGCAGCCCCCTACAATTGGTTGGCACTCTAACCTCTGTCAGTACTTTTTCACCTACGTTTAGCAGCACGCAGGCTGGCCTTCCAGGTGCTGGTGAGCTAGTCTTAACCATAGCTTCACACCATTTAGCATATTAATCTATCATCACGTGAGTGGTATGCTGCCAATTAAGGCTTTGAACTTGTCCTTGGGAGTGTTCTTTTGCTCTGGGGAATTCAGGGGAGTGAAGGCGCACTCTCCCCTCATGCGTAGGTGTGACCATCGTGTTCGTCCAACTTCATGCTTCCACGTGACTGAAGACCACAAAATCAAGCCCTAGTGTATTTAAAATACTATTTTCTAATAGACCTCTGACGTCTTCCTTGTTTTTGTCCATGTCTTCTGAACAAGAGTTTTGTTCTTTCGCCTGATTTGTATCCAATGTCTGCTCACCCCAACCTGATAAGACCTTGGCTTCTTGGGGCTCGTCCAGCCTTGACCTTCTGAGATATGCTTCTGTAATTCAATTGCTTTTTTAACTGCGACACACTGGAAAAGAGGCCTTCCTTCTCTGGTCCAGCTCTGCTATAATACGTAGTGGAAACATCCATCCTTTTCTCACTTCAATATATATGTATTGTTGGCGCATGCCACAATCTATTCACTATAAAGCTAGCCTCAAGAATACTTTGTCTGCTTGCATTTCTTTGCATCTGTACATGTGTAAAATAACTTGATACCTTCATCTTTTCTGCAGCATAAGTTTCTTCATCTTGATCCCAAGATGTCACTTATCTTTGATACCTTCTTGATGCCTTATAGAATATCTGCATGCTCTTGTCTCTGCATCTTTTCGATGTATGTCATCTTCTTCATGTGACGTCACTATTCTTCCCTTTCATTCATTGGTCATGCTTCTTCCGGGATTTCATTCGAATGGCCATCATAGTGTCTCATATGCAGGTATGGCTTTCTCAATGGGAACCTTGCCTCCAGGATTCTCTTCCATATCAGTATTTTCACTGGTACTGCACGTGTCTCACACTCTGCTTCCCAACATATAGGCACTACTCATTCTACTTTGACCATGCCCTAATCACGCACACATTTCTGTTTCCTGTGCCCCCTTTTACCCACCTCCTCCACTTCCCATTGGCTCGCTTCCTCATTTGTTTGCCTAGCCAAAGGCTGGCTTTCCCTTCTCCAAGGAAGTTGTTACATGTGGACAAACACATAAAGGGGTCTTAAGACCTGCCCTTTTTTTACACAGCTCTCCCGTACATAAGTAATGCCGGTTTTCATTAAGGTAATGTCCAGGGCATAAAATTGGCTCAGGCACCAATGAAAAAGTGGCCCACAGTTGCAAATGGCAATTAATTCCTTGAGTGACAAACTGTTTGAGTAGTACCAAAGAGGGAGTTTTTTGATAAAATGTGATGCAAATTGTGCATTTTAGAGAATATTTATTCATTAACACTGGTCAAAACTACTAGCTGCATGGTGACCAAAAAAACTGCCCCACACTAGCATTTTGCATTTATGGTTCAGACATTGCTCTATTTCCCTATAGGCCACTCCAAGCCTGTTAATGTCCCCGTTTGTATCGGTGGCTTTCTGGACTTTGTTCATGCTGTTTGAAGGAGGCTGATGCGTGGCTTGTTGAGAGGTATGGGCAATCTCTATACCCGGTTCAAATGGGGCACAGAAGTTGCTGTACTGCTGAGGGGCCTGCGCCTCATACTCAGGGAGGCTGGCATACTATCCCTCATTCTGTGCTGTTTGGTGCTGCTTGTTCGCTCCGCTGGTTCACTTGGCAGGCAGCTCTCTGCTGTCTCTCTCCCAGTCTGGCTCATCGTTGGCAGCTCCACTGCTAAGTGTGCTGGTAGTGAAAGTGCTAGGGGCAAACAGAAAACTGTCTAGAATTGGGCAGTACAGGCATGTGGTGGTCATCAGTGGTACATATTGCAGGCATGCAGGCACATAATGAAGGGACAGTGGCTGGCACACTCCCACCTCGCAGGCCCCTGGCTCCGGGCAGGGCTGGCTCTGGGAATCCCTGTGGTAAACCTCTCACCATGGCTGAACGGGTAATCCATCCCCTCTTGACAGGATGTATATCATTATACCCTTCCCTAAAAAAAACTCTGAAAAATCTTATAGTAATTTTTAACACATACAAAAAGTGCTAAAACAGGCTACATTGCTCTAACACCTTTCCTTTCATCTATATGGTATAGAAAGTGTCACTTGCATGCAATTAATGGTTGTGGGAAGTATTTACAATAGATTCCAATGTGATCTCCTTGCTTTTACCTGGTATAAAAAGCGGGCAGATTTCACAAGTATCCATTGGCTCAATGCCTGCAAACAAATATAAGCTGGCATTAAACCAAGTGCTGCTGTGAGGTAGAGGTGGGATGCATGACTGACATGGTTAGTTGTTCATTGTCCCAACTACACCTCAAAACAAAAAGAAAATCGTCCAAATCAGAAAAAAAGGTGTAAAGTCAGATATCAATATTGAACGCATGTCCCTGCACCTTTTCCCCCCAATAAACAGAACTTGCACAATGACCCCCAGTGCATCTACATAATGAGCTGGATTCTCAAACATAGCCCATTTAACTTTCTGCGCCAAAAAAGATGGGCTGTGTTCAGAAAGGTCATTTGAATGTGCCATTGTGTGCACTTTTTCACCCCCTTTGCACATTTGCACAAATAAGGAGGCATATGTGCTCATTTCAATTGAAATTCCTAAATTAACACATAGGAAAACAAAAATGTTCCCCTGTGCCTTCTTAGAACATGTTCCATCCTGACCAGTCTCCTGTGGAGTATCCCAAGTCTCCATTCTCTCACAGATCATTTTTAACCTTTACATGGAGCCTCTGGGCACACTCCTCAAAGATCCCAATATAGCCATTACCAACACGTGGACGATATTCAGTTGTACATGTGAATTAAAAGCCAATAGGACATCAGTCGTCTCAGCAATTACCAAGCCATCACCCAGTCCTGGATGTCAACGCCCACCTCAAACTTAACCCAGTCAAGACTGAATTCATCCTCATCGGTCCCACCTCTAAACAACAATTTGTCCAACTAGGGTTCAATGAAATGTGCTTAGAACTACTTGATCTACATCTTTCAGATTCAGCAAAATCCTTAGGCTTAACCATTGACAGCAACCTGTGGTTCCAGAAATACATGCCACACTAATGCTTAAAGGGTCCCTTGCTTCTCCAGTACCTTATTCTGACTCAGTCATGTATACTGGTTAACTCATTAGATTACAACATACTCTTTCCAACAGGTTTTTTTAATCAAAAATGTCAATTTATTTACTTTCAATAAAATCATCAATAAAAACACATTCATAATTATCTCTAACACAAAATATTGCACTTTTATCTAAGATCAGTTATTGCACATTTATCATTACTTTTGGCACTATTGACCACAGAACAACCTACATAACACTCTGTTACCTAATACCTAGCTTCACTGTTAATTAGTTCCTCAATAAAGGACAAGCTTTTGAATTTGCAGTTTGTTTTTATATCCTCACCTATCCTAACTGGGTACTCTAAATTCCCCAATGCAGCGTTCTATTCATTCACACTTATGTCATTCATGCATCCTTTCATTCTACAATCCACACTACCCAGAAATACATAGCCAATAAGGCCCAAACAGCCTGGCTCCAAATCTCCACCCTTTCCAAAATAAAACCTGTCATCCCTCCATAGGGCTTCCTGACCATAGTACAGGCTCTTTTGGTCTTACGCATCAATGGGGGAAATGCTCTCCTGACAGGGCTTCCCGCTGCTCACTTGGCTCCTCTAGAATCAGTCCACCACGCTGCAGCACATCATATTATGGGTACACTGAAATTTGACTGACTCACCCCTGTCCTACGCAAGCTACATTAGCTTCCTTTACAGGTCAGGTTGCTGTTAAAGAATGCATGTATCATCTACAAAGCACTCACAAGGGGCACACCAACGTACTTGACAGCTAAGCTCCACATATCTGGTGGCACACACTCCTTGCACAGCAAATCGACCAACTGGCTCGAATCACAACTTGTCCACAACGAGAGGACAGTCTAACAATCCTTCTCTTGTCACATACCCACCCTATACCACTCGATCCCTGTATTGGCTTGGAGTCCCCCACAAGTTTCTAATTTTGCAAATCTCTCAAAACATGGCTTTTTCAACAACACAGATGTACAGACCTCAACTAACAGTACTGCGCTACCATTAAAGGATGCCAGTCCATAGGCTGGCTTTGCACACTCTGTACAGGGCTCTGCTGCTCCCGAACTAGGTCTGTGTTTTAAGCAATAAAATAAATATGGCACAGCTAGGGTTGAAATCTGTGCTAGTTCAATTTAATGAGTATTAGACCGTGTTACCTTCTCTTCAGAGAATCAGAAAGTGTAGAAGTTATGATCTAACCACCAATAGAAGCCCGCATTCTATGGTTACTTGTTCACCTCATTGTTTCCAGCCCTCTACCAATCAGTAGGCTTGGAATAGAGGCTCTAAACACCTGTACAAGGCTGCATTCCAAGCTTCCCATTGTACAGTGCACACTGGGCACCGAGATATGGTCATGCTCCATCCCAGGAAGCCTGAGGCAAGGCTTCTCTTTTCTCCCCCTGCACATGCTCTAATAGAGTTAAGGAGCTTGCCACCAGGCTCTATTGCGTGCTGGGTGAACTTTAGCCTTGTTCGAGGCACTCATCTTTGGTTCAGAACCTCTATCTTGTGCGGCAGTCACCTACCATGCAATAGAGCACTCTTCTGTAGACTCGAACGCTTCAAGGCCATCACAGTCAGTTTGTAGCAGGAGTTCCATACATCATTATTTCAGATAAAACGGATAAGAGACCCCACATTTTGCAAATATTTGTTGAATTCTCAACAACCAAACCGTTTATGGGTGCCCTCTACAGCAGCAGAATAGAATAGAATGGAATGTATTTTCTGTCTGCATGCTCAGTTACCACAACCATTGAACAAGTAATTAGTTCCCAAGGCAGGTGGCACCCCAAAAAAAGTTAATCTGAAGAAATGTGACTCAGTCAATGTAGTAAACCATCGCAAATCACAATAACGGGTTACCCTCTGCCACATGCTGATCCAATCCATGATGGAACATGAGCTCCTAAGGGAGGATAGCTGAGTGGCAATGCGCTCGCCTTGGAAGCAAGGCGACACAGAGCAACACAGGTTCAATCCCCGGGTCCGCGCTTAGAAACCTCTGGGTATTAAGCCCGTTATAAATAACCAGTCATATCATATCATATCCTAAACAGAAACTTCAATGTGCCCAAAAGACATAAGGTGGACAAATGTCCTATACCCATGCATGAGCCGCATGTCAAACATACTGAATCCTGGTCATTAGTATAACACATTTGAGGGCCTCCTTGCGAACCTTACAGAGGGGTACCCCCCTCCCAAACTCCTCAAAGAAGAAGAATCCACGGAACAGATTCCTGGGCAGGCCTGGGATACCACGCATGTGCAATGTGCATGATGATCATGTTGCCAAAGTAGCACACAGATCGCTGTACTGGGTGGAAATTGTAAGTGCGTTTTTTAATCAAACCCTACATCTTTCATTTAGCATAGAAACAACGGGGCAGCACCTGCCCCAAAATGTACCAGCCACTAATGTGTAAAGCCAGTAGCAATATTATTATGCACAAGGAGGCAGCTTTTGGTTCCATGCGGCCATACAGCTCCTCAGGGGGGCATTGGCGTTGTAAACAATTCAAGATTAGAAGTGGCAGATGAGTATGTTTACTGATGTGGCATTAACATATTCTATTTATTTATTTATTATTTGCTTGTTAGGCACTTATACAGGAAATATAATTCTGTTTCAATGCGCCCACAGGGCAGCAGGGAGGCAACATACGGTAGCAGTACAATTAAATACAAAAAAAAGAGAAGGAAGGGACGGCGGAACCTACTATGCTTTGTGAGTATTCAGAACGTGGGGTAGGTGCTGAGGTGTCTGTGCTCGAGGGTGAGCCACAGATGAAGTGTAGGGCATAATAAGTGCTAAACGCCAGGAGCTGCATTGGGTGGAAAGTGCAAATCTTCATTGCGGAAGGTGAGCCGAGGCAAGTGCTGAAGGAAGATAGATGCTGGGGAGATTGGGTGGGAATGGTCAGCGGCCCAGTGGATGCATAAGGGTCCGAGACACCAAGCACAGCAGCTGTGTGATTAGCAGGGGAAGGAGGAGGAAATGTGGAGAGTCTTGAGGTGTTTTCGGAACTTCAGAAGGTCCTGCTCAAGACGCAGCAGGAGGGGGAGGCTGTTCCAGATGAGGGAACCAACTGAGGAACGTGAGCGGCCTCTGCTTTCTGTTTTCACCAAAACGCTTTAAACATAGAGAGTTGGTGCCAGAGGAGCGTAGAGGTCTAGAATTAGAGTATTTGGTAAGAGACAGTTGCAGATAGAGTTGTCCCTGGCCCCAGATAGCCTTGTGGATGATGCAGAGGGATTTGAATTTGATCCATGCAGCAACCGTGAGCCAGTGGAGGCTTTTTAGGGCAGGAGAGATGCAGTCCCTGGGCTTAAGGCCAATGATAGGTCTCGCTGCACTTTTCTGGATTCGCTGAAAAGGACGCAGAGTGGAAGAAGGTAGATTGAGGAGGAGGCTGTTGCAATAGTCAAGCCTAGAGAGAGCCAGGGCTCTGGAAACATTGAGCTTCTGGGGGAAAGTGAGAAATGGGGGAATTCATTTGAGAAAGAAGAGTTGGAAATGGGACTTCCTGGCAATGCCCCATGTGTGAGGGAGGAAGGATAAAGATGACTCCAAGGTTTCTGGCTTCAGAAGAAGGAGGAGGGGGAGAGCCCAAGGAGGGTGGCCAGAGAGAAAGGAAGAAGGAGTGAGCAGGGGTCCCAATTTGAAGGATCTCCGTTTTGCTGGTATTAAGGCAGAGATCATTGGAAGAGCACCAAGCCCGGATGGCAGACAAGCAGTCAGGGATGACAGAAGGTGCAATAGAGTCAGCAGGAAGTCTGAAAAATTGTTGAGTGTCATCTGCATCACACTGGAAGTTGGGGGAAAAGGAGGTGATGAGGTGTGCCAGTTGTGCAAGGTAGATGTTAAAGAGCCAGGGAGAGAGGATAGATCCCTGGGGGACACCACAGGTAGAGAAGGAAGTAGGAGAGGAGAAGGTGCCCAGGATGACATGGAATGAGCAGTCAGTTAGGGAAGAGGCCAGCCATTCCAGTGCCCGTTCTGAGATACCAAGAGTATCATGCAGCCTTTGTATGAGGATTGATTGGTTCACAGTGTCAAAGGCAGAGGAGAGATCAAGTAGAATGAGTACAGCTGGAGAGTTTGAGTCCAGGGAAGCAAGCCGTTCTTCACGGGTGTTCAGAAGAGCAGTTCCTGTGCCTCTGGATGCTTCGAATAAAGATTGATGATTATGAAGACCACCAACAAGGTCAGTGTGCAAGTTGACTTGGGGCAAGGCCAGCTTTTCCAGCAGTTTCCCCAGGAAGGGGGTGATTGAAATAGGGCACTAGTTGGACTGACAGCTTGGGTCTGCTGAAGGCTTTTTCAATAGTGGGCGCACATTGGAGTGCTTGTGGGAGGAGGGGAAAGAGCCAGTGGCGGATGAATGGTTGCAGAAATCAGTGATTGTGGTGAGGCATGAGAGCCAATGTTGTCCTTGAAAGTTTTGGACGAGCAGGGGAGGACGTGTTTGGAAGAAGCCTTCATAGAGCGGGCAACTCTGATAACTTCTACAGGTGTGACAGGGGTGAAGGAGGAGAAGGCGTAAGGAGGAGGGGTGTTGCCAAGGGAGCAAGGGGGTATGAGATGGATTAGCTGGGCGAGTAACAAGGTGTTCAGGGTGTCCTGAGTTTTGGTGGCAAAGTGTGTGGTTAGTGCATTACAGAGGGCCGGGGAACGAAGAGGGGAGGAGGAGACTGCAGAAGGGGTGGCTTGCTCCCTACAGATTTTGAAAAGTTCAGCCGGGTTATTGTATGCACCTGATACCCGTGTCTGAATGTGGGCCCTTTTCTTGGCACTTATGGCAAGTCTGTATTGCCTTTGGAGCAGGCGGCAGGCCAGTTTGTCAGAGGGTGAATTCGATTCCACCAATGCCGTCGAAGACATTACCATCTAACACTGGCTGTGCTGCACAACACTTCATAGGTACCGTTAGAAAATCAGCCTGCTACTGTACTGTTACTTACCAGCACGTCCACTACAAATTTCGGTAATATATTACAAAATGTGTGCATCCACATTCATCCACCTGCGCACCCACTCCACAAATGTAAGGTATCAAAATGTTTTTGCTCTATACGTATTACTATGTTATAAGTTCCTCTGCATTCGGTATCTGCCACTGAGTGGCCATTATGGTCTTTAGAGGTATACTGTTTTTTCCCATCCCCTACAATGAAGTGGCACGTTAGTTACATGTGCTTGCAACGTTCCCATTGACCCATATCATACAGTGTAATTTCCACACAGGAATTCCTTGCTTTCCTTCCCACAATGGTACGAAATTCCCCACTAACCCACCTCCTATATAAAGTGTACAAAAATGGCATCAATAGCATCATTAATTTTATCGTACCCAGGGAAAGCAACTTTCCAAAAGATCATTGTCTGAACAGCTGTACTTCTGGGTACGCTGCACTATTGCAGCAGGCTCTTTTTAAATGTGCCCTCTTGCACTCGCCTCCCTCTGCAACGCATCCAGAAAAGGAGTGCGCGACTTGGGATGGTATCTGTCGTGCACTGAAATGTCACCAATGGCTCCCAGTTGCTGCAGGCAGTAAAGGGAGGAGACCATGCATTATGCAGAAGGCCTTCTGGCCCCTGAGACCACAATACCTTAAAATCTAACTCCCTATATATGTGCCTCCGCAAGCTCTTCCCTTATCCGTTTCCAACTCCCACAGGGTCACGCACTTCTACAAAAAAAAAAAAAGTAGATGTGCTGTTTCACCTGGGGCCTCCCGCTGCAACATGCTCCCTGCCTTCTTCACACTAGAAGGGAATCATCGCTGGTTCTGGAAGCACCTCAAAGTCTTTCTCTTTGCGTCTGCTGTTTCTGTTCATCTCCCCAGCTAACTGCACGACGTATGCTTAATCTGCACTACTTACCTGACGACTTTGTGATGTCAAACCCATGTCACCTCCCCCTGCCAGGTGAACCCGTACACTGGCTTTCTAGCAAACCCTGCACTTGATAACTGTTTCCTGTATGCCTAACAGTGTATCCACCACCTTGTGTGTGCACTTATCCGTACACTTGGCACAATTGGCCCATATTTTTACTTGTCATTTCTTCTTCTTCCCATGTACTGTACCTTCCCATCCCTCCACCCATGCACCTGGGGGATCTAAGTAAATGTAAAACAGGTTAAGGAGTTGGGTCTGTAGTACTGTCTCAGAAAAGAAAAACATCTTTGTGCTTTTTATGTCCTGTTTTTGTTATGTACATGCTTGCTTACACATTGTTTTGTCTTTTATGTCTTTCGATGCGTTCCTGTTCCCTTCTCCTCCTCACACTTGTACGTACTGAACGTCAACACTTCTCTTACAGTTCTACAGGATTGTATGCAGTGCTGCATGCAGAGTGGCAAACAAAACAGCATTGCCAATGGAGGGCAGAAAAATTCTATAAAATTTAGAAAGCTAAGAAAATCGTGTGGCTTGCTATGCTTAGTAGTAAGATAGATTGTGGCAAGCGTCACCTATACATATCTACCTCAAAAAGGAGCAGTTTGTATAAGTATACTTCCACTATGCTCAAACGCAGAGTCAACCCCTCAGCACGTAAATCGAAAACTAAAGACAGAGAGAAACTCAGACGCATGCAAATCATGCCAAGAAGCCAAGGTCGTATCGGCTGAAAGAGACTGACAGTAGTACAATTAATGAAGCAAAGAACAGAATATCCTGTTCAGAGAGGTCAAAATAAGCTGCAGAAGGCAGGTGGAGGGCAAAGCTAAATCAAATACACAAATTGCATGGAGAATGAGACTATTTCACGGTGTCTGAATCACGTGAACAGCCAAGCGAGAAGAGATGAAGCTTTCACACCTACGCGTGGCCTTGTGCCATGCACAGATATCTGAACTTTTCCAGACAGAGATGCAGTCTTGAGGCCAACCACCAAGAAATAATTGACACATGACCACTGAGGTGATGATTGATTGTAGCAATAATTGGAGGAATGCTGGGGGAGCAGACGAGCACCCTGCACCTGGCCGGCTATTCTGCACCCTGCTAAACTAGTGGAAAAGTCCGAGTGAGGTTGATGCCAACCCAATCATAGTGGACCATGTAATCTGGGGTCCTATAGTTAGTAGAACCAATGAGACGTCATACTTTTAGTGACGTCCACAGTAGCCATTTTGAAGGAAGGGGTTAGATGCCCCACCTGACCTGACACTGTTTATCCAATCTCCTCACTCCGTTACCATATACAGATATAGCACCTATATTAAAGTTACCTTCCTATAACCAATAGAATTACATGCAACCTTTTAAGCGTTACACGTCAGTGATGATGAGTTTTTAGTACACACTTGTGTACGAGCGCGATATAAATAAAATATAATTTCATTTTCTTTTCAATTATGTGTTTTTTATGAAGTTCGTTGGAGTTGTTGAAACGAGAAGGAAGCTCGAGCAATAGCTGATGTTCATGAACTCCCTGTTTTTTGTACTTTTCCTTAAACAGACTCGCTTTGCCAAACCATTGAGTTGTCATTATGCTCGTCCTTTTTGCATAGACTTAAATAATAGCCTGGCACTTGAGGGGTATCTGCATCCCCATCCATCTCACAGGTGCTGCTGCCTCATCCTAAAGTGCTATTGGGCAACCCCCAGATTTATGGGCCGGTTGGGGTCCTAGTGCACAATTGGTAGCAGAGATAGGATGGTTTATCGATTATCGATTAGATAAGACACCCATTGACCGTCGACATAAAGTAACTCTAGGTCCTCTGCAATATCACAAGTCCTTTTGCCATTCAGCTAAGTAGACCCGAGAAGCTCCCCGTAGATAGTGGCTAGATTAAATTGAAAAACCTGCAGAGTGAGGTCTGAAGGAACCTGTGTTTCACCCACAAACCCCTTCCTACTTCTAAGAGCAGCCGATCGAGCGAAAGCAGGAGAGGCGGTGACGAAGGCAGTGATCCCGAGGATCCAGAGAGGAAAACATGCGAACGGTGAGTGAAAAAGACTAAACACTTTGGCAAAAGGTTGCATGCCTTAGAACAAGTAAGGGAAGGTAACGTTGGGAGGCGGAACAAAAATAAAGTTAGAGTAGAATGTATATATATATAAGGGGAAGGAAATAGTGACTCGAGGGTGGCCTAGAGAATACCGGGAGGATACCCGAGCATAGAGGAGGATACCAGGAGGATTCCTGAGCAGAGAGAGGATACGCCCAAATACCTACACTTTAATACAGCAGTTAGAAGAAGCCTGCATTCAAAGTCCTGAATACAATAGGACAATAAAATGTTCATGATTCCTGCCCCTCATGTCCCCAGCCCTCCAAGATGTCACGCTGGAGCCAGGCCACGATCACCTACATGGCCCTCAAGGGCCTCTCCATCCCTCCAAAGACCCACCTGGAGTCAGACTTGGCACTTGTGGCACCAGCCTTACTCACTCCCATAGGATAACATTGGGGATTGGACTTGTAGTGCATTGATGGGGACAAGATGGATGCCCCCACATATTTCGGTTCCCAGAAGTGCATGTGCGGTCTAGTCTTTTGGGTGTGGTTCAGCCCAGAGACACCTGGGATACCCAGAGACTATTTAAGCCACACCCCGGCTGAGAAACATGCTTTGCATTTTCTGCGCATGCAGCGTGACACTCACCGTGTTCGGATCGGTCTCCAGTAGGCCTGCATCTTTCTTCTGCGCTCAGCTCCTGCAAGAACAAGAACACCGTTAGGAACAGCCTTACCTTGTGGCGCTTCTGCCCATCATTCATCGCTCCTTCTGTTCTGCGGGCATCTTCGGCGGTGTCATTCCCATCCCGGCACGCTGCTTCCTAAGGAAAAGGGAAAAGAACAGAAAAAAGGCATTAGTAAGCATTCTGCAAATCTTCGCTTATTTTTAAATACTGTACAAGCTTCAAACGCTTACCTGAATCCCAGCCGCTCTGGGGGAACTCTGTCTCCGGAACATCTCATCCATCTGCAAGAGGGAAAAGACACTCCAGGTTAGCGTGGAAACATCTAGAGTTGCTGCACACTGCGCTTACCCACCGCATTTGTTCTTCATAACCGGCATCCACGCTGAAAACGTCGCGGCACCTAAAAGACACAGAAAAATAACTCAGTTCAATGCAAATACGAAAGGGGTGCATCGCGGATCGCTCTCTCACTCGCCTTCAGCGCTACTCATCTCAGTAGCACGCCGCCATCCCCGGACACCGGCCATCATCTAAGGAAGGAAAGGAACGAAGTTAGAGAACTGTTCAAAAGACTCCTTATACTTACCTGTCGGACTCTTGCCAGTGAAGTAACTAGGCAGCAACGAGCCCGCATCAATTAATGCGCCCCTGCGCTGAAAGCAGGACAGAGAGCACACTATCCAAGAAAACAAGGTGAGCTGTGGATCAAAGGGAAGGGTTGGACCCCGGGGAAGAAGAGGTTCAAGCACACAGAGACAATAGGGAGTTAAACTCTACCAATCCTGTGTTTCAGGCCCAGTCTCCAGTTGAATAGCCTCCAGGGAAGGGTTTGTGGTCGTAAGAGGTCAGAACAGGCTGAGTGACATCCCCTTGGATATCAGGTGAGCGTTACAGAACGCAAAGCCTCACATCAAAATCCACCTGGGCATCATGGAAACATCAGAAACCGACCAGTTAGCCCACATGTTGGGGCAGCTACGTTCCGAAGTACATGCAGCCAGGCAGGAGACCATCACCCTGAGGAGAGAGCTGATAGTAGCCAAAGAACGCACTGATGATTTAAGCCAGCAACTTCTCCAGTCACGAGCAGGGCATGCACCATTGCCAGGAAGCGTGTCCTCGATGCCAGCGCCATCAGCCAATCCCGTTCAGATAACCCTTCCTGGGGCAGTTCCCTTGGCCCCGCCCGAACGATTTACGGGGGATCCCAAGAGGTTGCAACGTTCATGAACCAGTGCTGCCTGCACTTCCTTTGTAGGCCAGGGGCCTTTTCCGAATGACCAATCACGGGTCGCTTTTGTGCTATCCTACCTGAGCGGTAGCGCCGTGGACTGGTCTGTACCCTTTGTGACCCAAGACGATCCTTTGCTGCATGACTTCAGGGGCTTTCAGCAGGAGATGGGAAATCTGTTCGCCTGTCGTACTCATGGGCAGGCATTAACAACGAACGTCTGTCCCTACGCCAAGGGAATCATGACCTATTAACATACATAGCCACGTTCTATAGACTCGTAGTTGAAGCAGAATGGCCAGTGGAGAAGAGAACCACGTTATTTCATCAGGGGTTGCAGGGGGAGCTCAAGGATGTTCTCGCACAAGTAGTGAACCCCCCGAAAGACTGCTCAGAATTCATTGACCTTGTTGTTCAACTGGATCATAGGTTGCAGGACCGAAGAGCAGATCGAACCAGACCGGACCCTCGCCCTATATATGTGCGTTCAAAGGACAATACTGCCCGAACAACGGAAGGTTCAGGAGAACCAATGCAAATATGGGGGGTCAGATCCCCCTTGACTAAAGCGGAAAGGGATAACATGAGACAGCAGCAGTTATGTCTGTACTGTGGAAAGTCAGGTCATTTCCTCAAAGAGTGCCCTGTGAAGCCACCGAGGAAGACGGTAGGGGCCATGGACAAGGAAGATACCATCAAGGAATCGGAAAACTCCCCAGCCCGGCAAGTGTAGGGGTCCACTTGTCGAGCGAAGAAAGTGAACTACAGACCTCCCATTTTGCACTATCTGTGGTCTTGATCAATGACCAACAACCATCTCGGATGCACGCAGTAAGAGCGTACATAGACAGTGGAGCCGTTGGAAATTACATCGACCAGGATCTTGCGGCAAAGATGGGGCTTCCGTTACGCCCTAAATCAGCCATCAACACTGTTACCACTGTCGACGGCACAGAAATAGCTTCTGGTCCAGTATCCGAATGCACTGCAGCTTTAACCCTTCTGTGCCAGGATGGACACCAAGAATCTATCGTTTTCGACCTCATTAAGGCACCAAAGTTCCGGTTGATTTTGGGAATGCCATGGTTGGTAGCTCACAATCCTCAAATCGATTTGTGAGCAAAAGAATTGGCCTTTCCCGAGACTTGCACCCACACGTTATCGCCAAGAGAAACAACCAATAGACACCAGAACCTCCACGCTTGCGACTGTGGCAATCGGCACCCTACCAAGTGAATACCAGGACTTTCAAGATGTCTTTCAGAAAGAACAGGCTAATACCCTGCCACTGCATAGACCATACGATTGCCAAATCGACCTGATACCCGGCGCATAAATCCCTTGTGGGCGAATTTACGCACTCACGGAACCAGAAAACCAGCACCTGAAGGCCTATCTTGACCAATACCTGGCCAATGGGTTCATCCGTCCCTCGAAGTCTCCAACAGCCAGTCCTCTATTCTTCGTACCGAAAAAGGAGGGGGACTTGAGAACGTGCATCAACTATCACGCACTGAACCAGATTATCGTAAAAAATTGCTACCCCCTGCCACTGATCCCTGAATTGCTTGATCAAGTCAAAGATGCCCAAATCTACACAAAACTAGACCTGAGGGGGGCATACCACCTTGTTCGCGTAAAACAGGGGGACAAATGGAAAACCGCTTTTCACACCAAATACGGCTTGTATGAATATCAAGTAATGCCCTTTGGCCTTTGCAACGTGCCTGCCGTATTTCAATACTTCATGAACGATGTCCTACGGGAATTGATTGATGTCTGTGCTCTAGTGTACATCGACGATATCCTAGTATATTCCACATCAAAGCAGGACCACGTTAAACACGTCCGATCTGTATTGGAGAAGCTCTGTCAACACCAGCTCTACGCCAAGCTCGAAAAGTGCTCATTCCACGTCTCCGAGGTGGAATTCCTGGGCTTTATTCTCAGCCAGAATGGAATCCGAATGGATGTACACAAGGTAGATGCTATCCTGAACTGGCCATCCCCAAATTCATTCAAGGGGGTTCAAAGTATGCTGAGTTTTGCAAACTTCTACCGCCGGTTCATCCCAAGATTTTCGCAAATCGTGCATCCCATCATGTCATTAGTACGGAAAAGCAACAAAAAGTTCCAGTGGACAACAGAAGCCGAGGAGGCTTTCCAGGAACTCAAAGCAAGATTCACATCTGCCCCAATCTTACGCCACCCTCGCCCAGATCTCCCATACCTGGTGGAAACGGACGCCTCAAGCGTGGCTATGGGAGCCGTCCTCTCACAAAAGGACCCCGAAATGGGCCAGTTACACCCTGTTGCTTCTGGTCGCGTAAATTCACACCCTCTGAACTTAATTACGCTATCACAGACAAAGAACTCCTGGCCATTAAATCAGCCTTTAAGGCATGGCGGCACTACCTCTTGGGCGCCAGACACACAATCACTGTAATAACTGACCGCCGGAAACTCCAGTACCTAAAAACGGCAAAGGCCCAATCCTCACGACAACTACGTTGGGATCTTTTTTTTGCTGAATATGACTACGTGATTACATTTCGACCAGGGGTGAAAAATGGGAAGGCCGATGCCATTTTCCGTATGGGGGTGGAAGAGCAAGGGTATCAGACCCCTGACCCAATAGCAATCATCCCGAGTGACAAGCTCCTAGGAATCACAGCAACCATAACTCAGAAAGAATTACATGAAGAAATCCAAAACATGATGAGTCCGGAGCAATTACAAGCGTGGAGTGCACAAGGAGAACATTACATGATAAAAGATCAGTTGCCCTACTTCAGGAATCATTTATTCTTACCAAACCAAGAACTACGAGAACAGGTCATCTCCGGTTATCATGATTCCTTGATCGAGGGCCACCCCGTAATCGCTAAAACCCTAGCCAAGGTAAAACGAAATTATTGGTGGCCCACGTGGCGTAAAGACACTATCCAATTCATCCTATCTTGTGGAGTGTGTGCTCAAAACAAGTCATCCAAGCAAAAACCGGATGGGCTATTACAACCATTGGAAATCCCACCAGTACCCTGGCACACGTTGTCCCTCGATTTGATTACTGACTTACCACCCAGTCAAGGGTTTAACACTATTCTTGTGGTCGTGGACCTATTTTCAAAAATAGCACATTTCATTCCTCTTAAGGGGCTCCCAAATGCTTCCACTCTGGCAATGGTATTTCTTGAAGGCATCGTACGGCTCCATGGGTTTCCTTCAGTTTTGGTCTCAGACCGAGGTACTCAATTTGTATCTAACTTCTGGAGAAAATGCTGCTCTGTGGCCCAGATCGACATCCGGCTATCCACCAGTCACAATCCCCAAACGGATGGTCAAACTGAGAGGACAAATCAGACGTCGATCAGTATCTGCGTGTCATGATGCCTACCTCCAAGGAGCCAGGTCCTACCCAGCAACCCCAGAGGCAGGCATCATTTCCCCTTAGGCGCCAGGCTCATGTTGGACCCCTGTCCTGGCGCCTTAGGCGCCAGGCTCAAAAAGCTAGTCATGTGTTCAAGTGTTTTAAGGTGCACTTACCTGATGCAGACCATGCTGCTACATCCAGGCCCTCTTGAGGCCTGAATGGAACTACTTTACCTGTGGAACTACTTTCCCCTGGGTGTGGTCGGGGAAGGATACATACCTGATCGGTGGAAGGATACATACCTGGAACTTCTTCCAAAGCTATTTAAACCACGCCCGATCAGCAACTCACGCTTCGCGTTGTTCTGCTCCTCGCAGCTGGACGCTCACCGTGTCAGCTCCTGCATCTGGACTTCAGCCACGCCTGTCAGCATCCTGGGTCACCTGCTAAGAGAGAATTGGAGAGAAAGAAGACCTTACCTGCTAAAGCTGCATCACAGAGACTTCACACCGACGATCCTGAAAGGGAAGACATCATTTTAAAAGCATTTCGCTTCGATCGCTGCAGCGCTGCATTTCACTCACCTTTCCTGGGCACCGCCATCTTCAGCAGCGATCATCCGGATCCGCAGCCACTTCCCAGAGCCTAGAGAGAAAAAGACAAGAACACAAGGTGAGAGAAGGAAGGGAATAGGAAAAGCTCAGTTTCCTTCTAAGACGTACCTGTTGGGTCATTCCCATTTCATTTCGGGTCCTGCCGCTTCCTGGCATTCCGGACCCCGGCCACTATGGGGAAAAAAGACAGACATTGAATGAGCGAATGCAAAGACATTACCCGAACGCTCATCCAGAACTTACCTGTCATTTACTGGAACTGCACGTTTCACTTCGGGTTGGCGCCATATCTCCGGCATTCCGAACCCCAGCCCCTAAGGGGAAAAAGACATAAGCGTTAGCGCTTGCTGCAATAAGACAATGAACATTATTATTAAGCTTGAACTTTTGAACTAGCTACAGAACTCTTACAGCGCCTTACCTGAATAGTCAAGCTTATTTGAACTCCCATCAAACCTCAATCCAGTGAAGTAACTGGGTTTCAACGCGTCCCTGCATCAGAAGCAGGATGGAGAACTCATCCTTCCAGACCCTAAGGTGAGACTTCACGGGGAATTGAGGAAGGGTATCGTGGAGGGTTGGAAGGGAGTGGGAGGCTTGAGCATTATTCCGTCAGTAGGTAATTCTCCCTTTTCACGCACAGGGGAATATTCCTGCGAGCCAGTGAGTCCATCTTCAGAGTTCTGCGCTTCACCATAGAAGAAGCATCAGCACTCGAAGCCAGACCTGCGCCTCCGTGGGAATCAGGTGAGCGTGACAGAACGCGAAGCCTACCCACAATTTCCCACCCGGGCGCTATGGAGACTTCCGAGACAGATCAGCTGGCCCAGCTTTTGGGGGAATTACGGGGCAGAAGTGCACTCAGCCCGCCAGTAGACTAACGCTCTCAAAAGAGAACTGATCCTATCCAAGGAAAGAACAGATGACCTGGCCAAAAGGTTATTGCAGGCCCAGGCAGGGCACACTCCTTTACCTAATTCCGGAGATACTTCCACATTCTACCTGGACACATGCCTTTGGCTCCGCCTGAACGTTTTGCGGGGGATCCCAAGAAATATGCCGTCTTTATGAACCAATGTCGTTTACACTTTCTATGCAGACCCGGGGCCTTCCCTAACGACCAGACCAAGGTAGCCTTTATACTATCTTACCTCAGTGGCAGTGCTGCCGATTGGTCTATTCCATTGGTAAATCAGGATGATCCCATTCTCCAGAATTTTCAGGGTTTCCAGGCCAGCATGGAAAGATTGTTTGCTCGACACTCTCAAGGACAGGCCCTTGATAACGAACTGCTATCCTTACGACAAGGTAATCAGGACCTTCTGTCCTATGTTGCCACCTTTAATAGACTGGTTGTGGAAACTGGATGGCCAGAAAACAAAAGGATCACATTGTTTCATCGAGGCCTGCGCGGAGAGCTTAAGGATGTTCTAGCTCAGATAGTAGATCCACCCCAGGTCTGCGCAGACTACATAGACTTGGTGGTTCAACTTGATCACAGACTTCAAAATAGAAAAGCAGATCGGTTCAAGTACGAAACCCGAGTACCGATCAAAACCCACGCTAACTCCAAGAGTACCGACGTATGCGAACCTATGCAAATCGGCGGTTTTAAAGGACCATTAACACAGAAGGAACGAGAGAGAAGGCGGCAAATGCAACTTTGCCTGTATTGCGGGACTTCCGGTCACTTTCTTTGAAATTGTCCGGTTAAACCACCTAAGAAGGTGGTTGGAGCCACTGATAATGATTTATTGACACCTGATTCGGGAAACGACCTAGCCCGACAAGCGTAGGGGTCCGCTTGCCGAGCTTGAAAACAGACTCTCTGACCTTGCATTTTGTCATGCCAATGGTGCTCGTGGACCCAAAACAGCCTCAGCTGTTGCATGCTATAAAAGCATACATCGACAGTGGAGCTATTGGAAATTACATAGACCGTGAATTGGCTTCCAGGATTAAGCTCCCTCTCCGCCCGAAAGTAACCCAAGATGTCATTACTACAGTAGCTGGAACCGAAATAGCCTCAGGGCCTGTAACGCATTCCACTGTTGAAATGACACTGGTGGGTCAAGATTGACATCGGGAAGCAATCGTGTTTGATGTGATCAAGGCCCCACAATTTCAAGTAATTCTTGGAATTCCTTGGTTAGAAACACATAATCCCAGAATTGACTGGCGAGCAAAGAAGATAAGTTTTCCTGATTGTGAACCAACTTGTTACCCAAGAAATCCAGTTATGGGTCTAGCCTCAGCAACTTCCACCCCTGTACAGCTACCGTCAGAATACCAAGAATTCCAAGACGTTTTTCAGAAGGAACAGGCTAACACGTTACCTCCCCATCGGTCTTATGATTGCCAAATCGATCTGGTACCCAATGCTCAACTACCTTGTAGTAGGATTTATGCTCTTACGGAACCTGAGAACCTACATTTGCGTCAGTATTTAGATCAGTATCTAGCCAATGGTTTTATTCGCCCATCCAAGTCTCCTGTCTCCTCAGCTCTGTTCTTCGTGCCAAAAAAAGAGGGGGACCTTAGAACATGTATAGACTATCGCGCCCTAAATCAAATAAGGATTAAGAATCGTTATCCTCTGCCCCTGATCCCTGAGCTTATCGACCAGGTGAAAGACGCTTGTGTGTACACCAAGTTAGATCTCCGTGGAGCTTATCACCTGGTGCGTATAAAAGAAGGCGACGAATGGAAGACTGCATTCTGCACCAAATTTGGGCTCTTCGAATATCAGGTGATGCCCTTCGGTTTGTGCAATGCACCTGCCGCCTTTCAGTACTTTATGAATGATGTTCTTCGGGAACTTATCGACGTCTGTGTCATTGTTTATATTGACGACATCCTGGTGTACTCCTCTTCAGAATCCGATCACAGAAAACATGTTAGGGCAGTTCTTGAGAAATTGCGCCAGTGGGGGGCGCTGTTGTGCCGAAGTAAGATGGCCGCTTAAGTGGAAGGCTCCGGACGGGGAGAGCAAATAATCGACACTTCCATACCTTCACCGCTGCCTTATCCGCGTGAGATTGCTGGTGCCTTTTCGTGAGCCGCTCCGACACATTCCTGCGGTATTCCGAGGTTGGACGCGCCCTGGGCGCTGAGCTGTGCTTCCGATTGTGTTTGGGCTGCTGCTGCCTCCTCCCCCCGCCTCGCGGCTCCGGGGACCGCGGCTCTCGCCACCATCTGAGAGCGCGGTGCTGCGGCCCGCTGTGGGGGAGGGGCGCCGGGCCCCCTAAGGCGCGCCGAACTGTGGTGGCCGGCGAGGCTGCCCCCTCTTGCTCTTCTCGTCACCCTGCTGTGGGCAATCTTGGGACCCTGGCCCCTTCGGGAGTGGCCGCCACCTTCACGGCATCAACTGGATCCTGGGACCCCGGAGCTCCTGCGCCGCCTGCCTGATTGCCGCGGCTGGCCCTTTTGCCCGCACATCGGCTTCCTTCCCCCCCGGCCGCCCCCAACTCAAGATCACTGCACCCTGACAACTGCAAGGTAGGAGGCCGGGGTGGCCGGTGGGGCCGGCGCCGGTGATCCTTGCGGCCAGCCTAATTACTCCTTGTGTGCCATGTTGGCCCCCCTCCCACCACTCCCGCTTTGATTACGGACCCTCTGCCTGCCCTAGGCGGCGAGGGTTGGCCCTGGTCCCCTGGTGCTAGGAGCTGCTGTGGAGCCCGCGGCCCTCTGAGGCACCTGCCTGGATTGCGCCTGGTCCGTGCGGCTCCATTGTTGCTCTCCTGCTGGCGCCTTGCCCCCCTGCACATATACTGGGGACCCCCGAATATACGTTTCGCAGTTCCTTGTCCGTGCCCTGGGCGGCCCGCCGACAAACACCCCACTGTGCGCCCTCATTGCTGCGCCATAAACATTGACTCTCCTTGCCATTACGGCTGTGCAGATGGGCATACGGGCTAAAATACAATACTTCATCGGACTCTGAACTTATTAATACAAACTACTGGAGTGGATCTTGTGGTGTCTCTGCTGCCTCACGGTGCAGTGCTTAATCAATTGTTCTAACCACGCAATCCTCTAGCCTTGATCATACGACTTAGGCGGTGTTTCTATATGGAACCGTTCTCCTAGCCCACCTCACTTTCCTAAATATACACCTGGGAGATCACGGCGTCACCCCAGCAGTCTACTGCATCCGCCATACCACGGCATTATTTAAGGAACCTACACCGGCTCTATACCCAATAATCCCTTCCCGGTGTCCTCACCTCACCCCCCGGCCGGGGCGCTCACTCGAGAGAAGACCAGCGCTCGGCCCCTCTGTATACAGATAGGGCCCAGCGTCCTGGTATCACCCTGCCACCATGACTAAGGGAGCCGGGGCGAGCAGGAAGCAAAGCTCGTTAAATATGTTCACCAAGACGCCCTCCAAGCCACTCATGGACCCCCAGGAGGAATCATCTTCCGCCATAGCATCCTCAGCCCCCGATGACTCACAGAAGATGCTTGAGTACATGCGGGAGGGCTTCACTGCCTTGCACACTAAATTGGACGACAGGAATGGTACGATCTCATCCATAAAAGCTCACATTGAGAAAACCGACGGCAGGGTGGCTGAGGTCGAGACGAGGGTCGGCGCCGTGGAAGACGATCTGGTCTCCCTACGCACCGCTGTGTCTACACTAACCAACCGGGTCTCCAGTGTCGAAAAGAAGAACGATGACCTCGAATCCCGCTCCAGGCGTAATAACCTCCGCATAGTCGGCATACCAGAGGACAACATCAGGGAACCTATGGAGGACTACATTGAACGCACTCTCCTAATGCTCCTCGACAACCCCAAGCTTTCTTCACAATTTGCCGTGGAAAGAGCTCATCGCTCCCTGGCTCAAAAACCTAGGCCTGGTGCCCCACCCCGCCCCATCATAGCCAGAATCCTGAATTTCCGCGACCGAGATGCCTTGCTTCGTGCGGCTAGAGCCAAGGGAGAGTTGCATCTTGGAGCAGCGAGAATACACCTCTACCCTGATTACCCGGTAGCTGTGCAACAAGAGCGCAAAACTTTCCTAGCGGTAAAAAGGAGATTCCGTGACCTGGGAGTTAAATACTCCATGCTCTTCCCTGCTAAACTGAGGATTGAACATGCCAATCAGACATTCTTCTTTACCATCCCAGAAGAGGCCTCGAAATTCATGGACGAACATTTCCCTGGCTAACCCAAGCACTCCTAACATGAATCTCATATGCTTCAATGTTTCTCACTATACCTGGTTCGCACAGGGGACTTCCTTGCACTCTCCCCTCTCTTCACGATAGACATTCAATCACCGGTGTCACTCCGAATGGTCTCTAATTCCTGCTATTATAATGTAACCATATGCTGTTGACCACTAGTCCACTCTTTCTCACAGGGTCCATCATATGTCCCAAGACACTATGTTTATCTCTACAATGTTGTTCCACCTCATCGTTCCGTAGGTCACTCTCCCCCCTTTTCATCCCACCCCTTTTTCTTTTTTTTTTTTTTTTTCTTTTCTCTTTCTCTTTCTCTTTCCTTCTCCTGCTGTAATATATACCATAATATATCCTACTATGCAGCATCATACTCCTTACGCTCTCCCCAGTCCGGCGCGCCGGCGCTCGGCTGTCAACAGACCCCCAGGCGCTGATGCCAGAAAGTTCAATGTTGTTTTGGGTTTGGTTGGGTTTCATCCCTCTGATTGGGGGAGGGATGTGGGTGAGGGGCGGTAAGGGAACAGTTTGGTTTAAAAAAGTCTTGACAGCCCCCAGAGGTTCCACTGACATCACGCACAATCAACTCATTCATTTAGCGAGATTGCAGCATACACCGTGGCTACACACCTTTCATCTCACTATCCATCATTTTCACTTAATTCACTATCACCCCTCCAAATATGGCTGATGATACCCTGACCTTTATGAGCTGGAACATTAGAGGGTTAGGCAATTATAAAAAGATGCGTCAGATCCAGCTCCATGCCGAACGCCACGGGGTAAAGATCCTATGTTTACAGGAAACGCACGCCCGCTCGGAACAGGCGGAGCGATTCGCCAAACAATGGGGACCCCAGAGATACTACACCGACTATTCCACCCAGAGCCGGGGCACCCTCACCCTAATACATAGAAGTCTAAAGTTCACATGCCAACATTCCCATATAGACCCACTGGGTCGGTTTGTGCTCATTACAGGCATATTACAGCGGCAGGAGATAGCCATCCTAAACGTATATGGCCCAAACGTCGATGATCCTGACTTCTACCTGCAGTTAGCCACTATACTTGAGAGCTACCCTCTGATTCCTATCCTCTGGGGAGGTGATTTTAACACGATCTTCGATGTGGACCTGGATAGGTCTGGCTCTCGACCCCGGCAACTGTCCAGGGCAGCATATACCATCCTGAGATCGCTCCCCCGCCTGTCCCTGATCGACGCGTGGCGTCTGATGTCCCCATGGACCGTACATACTCCTTTTACTCTTCTGTACACGACTCACACTCGAGAATTGATAAATGGCTTGTCACAGATATGCTGATCAGATGTATAACTCACTTAGCCATTCTCCCCAGAACATTATCAGACCATTCACCTGTCCTCATCTCCCTAAATTGGGGTCCGGACGCCAACAGAACTAGACAGTGGAGAATGAGCCCATATATACTACTTGACCAGGTCTTTGCCTCCGAGCTTGAGTCCTCCATTGAAGAATACTTTGAGTTTAACACAAATTCCGTCACAACACAAGCAGTGCTCTGGGAGGCCTTTAAAGCACACACCAGAGGGGTCGTCATCTCCAAAAGCAATGGCATACTGAAAGACATCCGGGCCGATATCGCCACTAGCGAGTTGCCCCTATCGGTTTACGAAGCCCAGTACGCCGTTGATCACTCACCTGCTACTCTAGCGCTATTGAGCTCTGAGCTACACAAATTCCGAGACCTTGCTGACCGTGAGGTCAAATTCCTGGACTCCCCCCAGATCGCCAGGAAATATGGCAAGGGTGAGCGCCCCGGAACGATGTTTGCTAGACTGCTGCGCCGCGAATTCAGCGCACCTAACATTCCAGCCATTGCTAGGCCTGATGGTACCCTCGCCACGTCCCCCTGTGACATCAATTCAGAATTCTATTCTTTCTACACTGCCCTGTACATGGAGGCCGATAGTGCCCAGCCTTCTGAAATTGAATCCTTCTTAGAGAACCTACCATTATCGGTCCTATCACCGGACGCCATTGCCGCCCTCGAAAGGACCTTTACCCTCCAGGATGTCGTAGAGGCCATCGATTGACTATCATCCGGAAAAGCTCCCGGCCCGGATGGGTTACCAATGGACTTCTACAAGTTATACAAGACACAACTAGCGCCACACTTACTCACCCTCTGGGAAGAGTCATGCGATAGGGGTATACTTCCACCATCCTTGCGAGAGGCACTGATTACAGTGCTCCTCAAACCTGGTAAGACTCCCACGCAATGCAGCTCATACCGACTCCTCTCACTGATTAATAGCGATATTAAGATATACGCTAAACTACTAGCCAACCGCTTAGCCCCGAGCATGTCTCACATTATTCACCCAGATCAAGCTGGATTTGTCCCAGGGAGGTCTACATCCCTAAACTTAAGGAGGCTTTTCAATATACTTAGCAGAATAGAGCCAGTCACACAGGCAGTGGCAGCTACACTGGATATGCAGAAGGCTTTTGACTCAGTCTCGTGGAAATACCTGTGGTGTGTACTCGAGAAATGTAGATTCGGCCCCAACTTCCGTTCCTGGATAAAGCTGCTGTACACCGCCCCGTCGGCCAGGGTCCGTACGGAGGACAGATTATCTCCCTCCTTTCAGATATCCAGGGGCACACGCCAAGGCTGTCCCTTTTCCCCACTCATTTTTGCCATAGCAATGGTGCCTTTTGCGGATATGATTTGCCAATCACATTCACACAAGGGGCTGCGCACATCTGGCCGGGCGGACATAGTCTCCCTTTATGCCGACGATGCCCTGCTATATGTTCGTTCCCCCGAAATCAACCTTCCCCCTATTTTGACAGATGTTACTCGCTTTGGATCCATATCTGGTCTTAGGGTCAACTGCTCCAAGTCCACACTATTTCCGCTCACGGAATCTACACGACCCCCCCCCCCGAACTGCATGGGTTCAACTGGTCCCCCTCCAGCTTTACCTACCTTGGGGTGGTGGTCTCCCGCCACACGTCGCAACTGCGAAATGATAACTACCAAAGATACCTAACTAACCTAGAAATTAAAACCTCCAGCTGGACTAGGCTTCCTCTCTCACTTGCAGGCAGAATTGGAATTCTTAAAATGGTTGTATTTCCCCAATTACTGTACCGTTTTACCAATCTGCCGCTGTGGCCTAGAGATAGCTTCTTCCAATCACTACGTAGTATATGTAACACTTTCCTCTGGCACTCCGGGGCCGTCCGCCTCAAATTGACCACACTTACCTCCCCTAAAGCGTTGGGCGGATTCGCCGCACCCGACTTCATTAGATACTGGATAGTAGCTCAGTCACAGTTTTCTGCATACTGGTTCAACACCACCGATCCCCCCCCCCACATGTCTGCCTTGAGAAGCTATCTCTGTGCGACCGTGTGATTGGTTCCCTGATCCTCCAACCAGTTCCCCCAGACGTAAACTCTGCAAACCCTGTGGTCAGCACATCCTTGGCTCTCACCAAACTCTGGTCCACGGTGCATACCCCTCACCCCTTCCACGGCGACTTGCCACTGTGGAACTTTCTCCCCGACGTCCCACACGTCTCACCCTCCATGGTCACTCGCTGGGCCACTGCAGGCTTCCTGAAACTACGCGATGCCTTTAACCAGGGTAACTTCATTGAATGGTCTGATCTCCCTTCGCCACTTAGGCGCCGACCTTCGGCGTGGTTACAATACTCTTCACTTCGCCAACATCTCAAAGCCAGATATACAGACTTCCCCGCCATTCCCACCCGACGAGCCCTTGTTGGAAGAGCTCTGCTCCTACATCTCCTTTAGAGGCAAGGTGTCCAGACTTTACTCCTTAATCCAGGCTAAAGCGGCCCCCCATTTCACTGAACTCCGTCGCAGATGGGAGGAGGACCTTGGCTTCGATATCACTGACGAGAGATGGTCTCGGATGTGCGCCCGGACTCATGAGGTCTCTTATAACACTAAATTCAAACTCATCCAGTTCAAAGTCCTACACAGGTACCATCATACCCCTATGAGATTACATCGCATGTTCAATACCACATCCCCCTCCTGTCCCAGATGCGGTGCTGACCAGGCCTCCTATATACACATGTTATGGCTTTGCCCCCGACTCACCCAATTTTGGCTAGATATCTGTACCACCCTGTCAGATGTCCTGGAACACCCCATTACTCCAACTCCACTACACTGCCTGTTCCATGACCTCCCTCGGCTGCACCGTGACTCTAAGAAACTAGCTGGACTATGCATGCTTCTGGCGGTTCGCTGTATACTGCTCTGCTGGCTCCGGCCTAGACCGCCTACATACACGCAATGGCTCAGATCGGTCTCCTGGGCCCACGATACTGAGCAATCCTGGAACACGTTGCAGCATTCTCACTCCAGACCGAGAGATATCTGGCCGAGATTTCGTGCCTACATGTCGGCCCTGGCCTCGCCACCAGTGTCTCCCTCTGCTTCCCCAGGCAGCTCCCCCTAGACTGGGTCCCCCCTATCCGCCTTGCCCCCCCCCCCTTCCCCTCTGGTGTATGTATCAATGCATTGATTTCCCTTTCTGTTTACTTATATGATCCACGCTAATTAAAATGTATCATTTACTTCTTGCTTTGCATATACTACTCATTTGTGCCGTGTGGCCCCCTCTGTTTGCATTTGTTGTGCTGTCAAGTCAAATAAAAAGAATTTAAAAAAAAAAAAAGAAATTGCGCCAGCACAGACTATTTGCAAAGCTCGAAAAATGCGTTTTTCATACCACAGAAGTGGAGTTTCTCGGATTCATCCTGACACCTCAAGGAGTCCGAATGGACTCGGGAAAGGTGGACGGCATCCTCAAATGGCCATCTCCTAGCTCGGTGAAGGGAGTTCAGAGCATGCTCGGCTTCGCCAATTTCTATCGAAGATTCATCCCGGAATTTTCCCGAACAGTCCAACCCATCACAGCTCTCCTAAAGAAAAACAAACGCTTTGAATGGACTCTTGAGGCCGAACAAGCCTTTCAGGACCTGAAAACCAAATTCACCTCTGCACCTATATTGAAGCACCCGCACCCAGATCTCCCTTACATTGTGGAAACCGACGCATCCAGTTCGGCCATGGGAGCTGTCCTGTCGCAAAGAGACCCAGAAACTAACCAACTACACCCTGTGGCCTTTTGGTCCAGGAAATTTTCTCCTCCTGAAATCAACTACGCAATTACCGACAAAGAGTTACTGGCTATTAAATCTGCTTTCAAGGCTTGGCGTCACTACCTTCTCGGGGCAAGACACACCATCACCGTAATTACGGACCACAGAAATTTACAGTATTTAAAGACGGCCAAGGCTCAATCTTCACGACAACTCCGATGGGCTCTATTCTTTGCGGAATTTGATTTTGTAATTACCTATCGACCTGGCTGCAAGAATGGTAAAGCGGACGCTTTATCCCGGATTGGCATGGAAGAACCCAATTCGAGTTTAGAACCTGTGCCAATCATACCTGAACAAAGAATCTTAGGCCTAACTTCATTGCAAACTATTGAGGACATCCAAACGCAAGTAAAACAACTTCTAGACTCTTCAGCCTTACTGGAGTGGAGTCAAAAGGGTCCTCATTACACCGTTAAGGATGACTTACCCTACTTCCAGGAGCGGTTGTTTCTGCCTAGTAAAGAATTGCAAGAACTTGTTATTGCCCATCATCATGAATCATTAATGGAAGGACACCCTGGTATCGCTAAAACGGAGGAAAAAATCAAACGCCACTTCTGGTGGCCTTCTTGGAGAAAAGACATAAGGTCTTTTGTATTGTCTTGCGGATTTTGCGCCCAAAACAAGGGTCAAAAGAAAAGGCCAGCCGGCCTACTTCAACCCTTGGAAATTCCACCGGCACCATGGCACACCTTGTCAATGGACTTTATAACTGACCTGCCTCCTTGTGCTGGTTACAACACTATCCTTGTAATTGTGGATCTATTCTCCAAAATGGCCCACTTTATCCCTTTAAAAGGTTTGCCTTCAGCTTCCACCTTGGCCAAGGAATTTCTGGAGAATATAGTTTGCATACATGGTTTCCCTTCCATATTAGTCTCGGATCGTGGAAGTCAATTTATCTCCCATTTTTGGAAGAAGTGTTGCCAACTAGCACAAATAGATGTGCGGCTATCCACCAGCCACCACCCCCAGACCGACGGACAAACCGAGAGAACCAATCAGACTCTCGAGCAATATCTTCGGTGCATGTTACACCAATCCGAGTTAAATTGGAAAGACATCCTTTGGATCGCAGAATATGCATACAACAATTCAGTGCATTCTGGAACCGGACAAACTCCTTTTTATACTTTGTATGGTCACCATCCTCGGACCTCTGATCTAGATCCACCTCTGACCCTGGAAATGCCCGCAGTAAATCATCTGCATTCCACAATAACCCGAGCCTTCAAAGAAGCTGCAACTCATTTACAGCAAGCCAAGAAAAAGTATAAAGAAAACGCTGATTTGCACCGAAGTAAAACTCCTCCTTACCAAGTAGGAGATCAGGTATGGCTAGCAACGAAACATTTACCCCTTAAGGGCCCACGAACCTTCAATCCCAGATTCATAGGACCTTATGCCATCAAGGCTATAATCAATCCCGTGGCCTTTAAACTGGATTTACCGTCTAACATGCGTATTCATCCAGTTTTTCATGCATCAGTTTTGAAGCTAGTACAACCAGGGACCCGACTGTCCAAGCCTCCAGACCCAGTTCAAATTGAAGGGGAATTAGAATTCGAAGTTAAAGACATTTTAGACTCCAAGGTGTTAAAGTCAAAACTCTTCTATCTTGTTGACTGGAAGGGATATGGACCTCAGGAGAGATCGTGGGAGCCTAGTAACCATGTTCACGCACCTCGATTAATACAAAGGTTCCACCGGAGATTTCCGAACAAGCCAAAACCCCCGGAGGGAACAACCTTGGGAGGGGCCTTGAGGGGGGTACTGTCATGATGCCTACCTCCAAGGAGCCAGTTCCGACCCAGCAACCCCAGAGGCAGGCATCATTTCCCCCAGGGAAGTGCCAGCGGGCCCAAGCTGGGGCCCTTTGGACACAGTCCTGGCGCCTTAGGCGCCAGGCTCATGTTGGACCCCTGTCCTGGCACCTTAGGCGCCAGGCTCATAAAGCTAGTCATGTGTTCAAGTGTTTTAAGGTGCACTTACCTGATGCAGACCATGCTGCTACATCCAGGCCCTCTTGAGGCCTGAATGGAACTACTTTACCTGTGGAACTACTTTTCCCTGGGTGTGGTCGGGGAAGGATACATACCTGATCGGTGGAAGGATACATACCTGGAACTTCTTCCAAAGCTATTTAAACCACGCCCGATCAGCAACTCACGCTTCGCGTTGTTCTGCTCCTCGCAGCTGGACGCTCACCGTGTCAGCTCCTGCATCTGGACTTCAGCCACGCCTGTCAGCATCCTGGGTCACCTGCTAAGAGAGAATTGGAGAGAAAGAAGACCTTACCTGCTAAAGCTGCATCACGTAGACTTCACACCGACGATCCTGAAAGGGAAGACATCATTTTAAAAGCATTTCGCTTCGATCGCTGCAGCGCTGCATTTCACTCACCTTTCCTGGGCACCGCCATCTTCAGCAGCCATCATCCGGATCCGGAGCCACTTCCCAGAGCCTAGAGAGAAAAAGACAAGAACACAAGGTGAGAGAAGGAAGGGAATAGGAAAAGCTCAGTTTCCTTCTAAGACTTACCTGTTGGGTCATTCCCATTTCATTTCGGGTCCTGACGCTTCCTGGCATTCCGGACCCCGGCCCCTATGGGGAAAAAAGACAAAGACATTGAATGAGCGAATGCAAAGACATTACCCGAACGCTCATCCAGAACTTACCTGTCATTTACTGGAACTGCACGTTTCACTTTGGGTCGGCGCCATATCTCCGGCATTCCGAACCCCGGCCCCTAAGGGGAAAAAGACATAAGCGTTAGTGCTTGCTGCAATAAGACAATGAACATTATTATTAAGCTTGAACTTTTGAACTAGCTACAGAACTCTTACAGCGCCTTACCTGAATAGTCAAGCTTATTTGAACTTCCATCAAACCTCAATCCAGTGAAGTAACTGGGTTTCAACGCGCCCCTGCATCAGAAGCAGGATGGAGAACTCATCCTTCCAGACCCTAAGGTGAGACTTCACGGGGAATCGTGGAAGGGTATCGAGGAGGGTTGGAAGGGAGTGGGAGGCTTGAGCATTATTCCGTCAGTAGGTAATACTCCCTTTTCACGCACAGGGGAATATTCCTGCGAGCCAGTGAGTCCATCTTCAGAGTCCTGCGCTTCACCATAGAAGAAGCATCAGCACTCGAAGCCAGACCTGCGCCTCCATGGGAATCAGGTGAGCGTGACACTGCGTTGCATGTTACACCAAGCTGAATGAAGCTGGTTCTACCTATTATGGATAGCTGAATATGCTTATAATAATTCCCTACACACCAGCACTAGGCAGACACCCTTTTATACCATGTATGGCAGGCACCCACATACTTCTGAGTTGGACGTTCCTACAACCCTGGAAATTCCAGCAGTCAAAACCTTGCACAAAACCATTTCTCAAACCTTTCAAAGGGCAGCTGAACACCTACTTCAAGCTAAGAATCGCCAAAAGAAGTTTGCTGATCAACACCGAGCAAAGGCCCCCAACTACCAAGTGGGAGACAAAGTCTGGCTGGCGTCTAAACACGTGTCCATTAAAGGAGCCAGAACTTTCCGTCCAAGATACCTGGGTCCATTCACCGTCACCTCCGTGATAAATCCTGTGGCGGTCAGACTGGCTTTGCCGTCAAACATGCAGATTCATCATGTGTTCCACGTGTCTCTCCTTAAACCTGTTCAACCTGGGACCCGGGTAGCAAGGCCACCGCAGCCAGTAGTAGTCGCTGGGGAGCCAGAATTCGAAGTCAAGGACATCCTAGATTCAAAGTACGTCAGATCTAAATTATACTACTTAGTAGACTGGAAGGGGTATGGTCCACAAGACAGGACATGGGAGCCTTGTGAGTACATCCATGCACTTCGCTTGCTTAGACAATTTCATCAAAAACATCCAACCAAACCAGGACCAGACAGAAGAGCCACCTTGACAGGGGCCTTGGGGGGGAGTGCTGTCATGATTCCTGCCCCTCATGTTCCCAGCCCTCCAAGATGTCAGGCTGGAGCCAGGCCAGGATCACCTACATGGCCCTCAAGGGCCTCTCCATCCCTCCAAAGACCCACTTGGAGTCAGACTTGGCGCTTGTGGCACCAGACTCACTCACACCCATAGGATAACATGGGGGATTGGACTTGTAGTGCATTGATGGGGACAAGATGGATGCCCCCACATATTTCGGTTCCCAGAACTGCATGTGCGGTCTAGTCTTTTGGATGTGGTTCAGCCCAGAGACGCCTGGGATACCCAGAGACTATTTAAGCCACACCCGGGTTGAGAAACATGCTTTGCGTTTTCTGCACCTGCAGCGTGACACTCACCGTTTTCGGATCAGTCTCCAGTAGGCCTGCATCTTTCTTCTGCGCTCAGCTCCTGCAAGAACAAGAACACCGTTAGGAACAGCCTTACCTTGCAGCGCTTCTGCCCATCATTCATCGCTCCTTCTGTTCTGCGGGCATCTTCGGCGGTGTCATTCCCATCCCGGCACGCCGCTTCCTAAGGAAAAGGGAAAAGAACAGAAAAAAGGCATTAGTAAGCATTCTGCAAATCTTCGCTTATTTTTAAATACTGTACGAGCTTCAAACGCTTACCTGAATCCCAGCAGCTCTGGGGGGAACTCTGTCTCTGGAACTTCTCATCCATCTGCAAGAGGGAAAAGACACTCCAGGTTAGCGTGGAAACATCTAGAGGCGTCGCATACCGTGCTTACCACCGCATTTGTTCTTCATAACCGGCATCCACGCTGAAAACGTCACGGCACCTAAAAGACACAGAAAAAGAACTCCGTTCAATGCAAATACGAAAGGGGTGCATTGCGCATCATGCTCTCACTCACCTTCAGCGCTACTCATCTCAGCAGCACACCGCCATCCCCGGACGCCGGCCATCATCTAAGGAAGGAAAGGAACTAAGTTAGAGAACTGTTCAAAAGACTCATTATACTTACCTGTCGGACTCTTGCCAGTGAAGTAACTAGGCAGGAACGAGCCCGCATCAATCAACGCACCCCTGCGCTGAAAGCAGGACAGAGAGCACACTATCCAAGAAAACAAAGTGAGCTGTGGATCAAAGGGAAGGGTTGGACCCCGGGGAAGAAGGGGTTCAAGCACAGAGAGACAATAGGGAGTTAAACTCTACCAATCCTGTGTTTCAGGCCCAGTCTCCAGTGGAATAGTCTCCAGGGAAGTGTTCGAGGTCGTAAGAGATCAGAACAGGCTGAGTGACTCCCCGTGGATACCAGGTGAGCGTTACAAAAATAGGACAAAATAGGAGACCAAAGTGGTTAAAGACACTTTGAAAGGGATGGGCTTACACTCCATGTCAGGGTAAATCATAGGGGCAGAGATCTGTGAAGCTGGCTGGAGTTTGTCTAGTCTGTCACGTCTGTCTTATTTTTTTTTTCTTTTTCTCTCCGACGTCATAAAAAATAACATAAGTTTTGGAGGAATTAGCACAAAAATTATGTAATTGTTTAGCCAATGACTCTGTATACTATGAATTGATGGTGTACAGTGACTCCACCTATGTGATGTCAAAAGTGCACGCAGTCCTAGCACGCTGGAAAAGGAGGGGCTACCTCCAAGCGGATGGCACGCCAGTGCAGCACGCAGCCCTATTGGATAGGCTCATTAAGGCACTACAGCTCCCAGTGGGCATAGCAGTCATGAAATGCGCCGCCCACACGAAGGGGACCGATTTTATCTCATGAGGAAATCAAGTAGCCTTCACAGAGGCCAAGCGTATGGCATCCAAAGGCAAAACCATAATGGATGTATGCGAACCGCCCGGCGCACGGAGGACGGATTTCTATGAGGTGGGATTGAACCCATGACGTACTATTCTTCTGCCTTATGCTGCTATTTAAGAAAGTGACAAAGGCCTGGATTTGAAAAAGGCAATGTAAACCTGCCGAAACACGTGTCATTTCTGGTAAGAGAGTTATTTCCCAGGTAGGGAGTATGTGAGGTTATGAGGTCAGACAATGGTCCTCACTTTGTAAACGCAGTATTTGTGCAAATCAGCTTGCTGCTTGGTATAAAGCACAAGTTCTCATCGGTGTATCAACTGCAAGGTAATGGAATATGTGAGAAGCTCAATGGCTTGTTAAAGGAAAGGATATCCAAGTTGAAGCTTACTCTAAAGAAGGCATGGCTACACTGCCTTCCATTGGCACTGTACACACTCAGAAACCAGCCTGGTGCTGACCATCACCTTACACAGCACAAAATAGCAACAGGCAGAAGGATGCACACTCCACTGACACCCCGAAATAGAGCTAGATGTGATGCCCAGCCAACAGGAGAAATTTTAGGGTCTGAAATGCAAAATTACTTGAATTGCATGACATCTTGTCTTACTATAATTTCAGGACAGCTGCAGCGACGACAAAAAGGGTGCAGGGCAGCACAGAACACAGAAGGAGATACTACTGCAAACTCAGTTCAGAGTTTATGTGTACCATCACTCTTCCCTGGAGACACGGTCCTGGTGAAAATTCACATGATAAAGAAGTGGGACGAGCCAAGGTTCAACTGACCCTTCGCAGTGGAAGATGTCACTCCCTCTGCAGTCAAGCTACAAGGAAGAAGAGCTTGGATCTTCCTGGGTGACATCAAGCCATACATCGGAGAAGGCCCCCTGCCCGCACCCCAACATGTAGAGATTACAGACAACGGAGAAGAACCGCAGCACGTGCAGACGAGATCCATGATGAGGAAGAAGGACGCATAACCAGCAAAGGCAAAGAACATTTCTGCAAGTTTGTGGCTTAATTTTGGACATTTCCTCTATGCAAAAAAGGGTATAAGGACATAAAAAACGGACACTCTGTGCATCCTAGTTGCAGGGTGAAGAAGAGAATTGCATGCATAAGCCACAACATAGGTCATTAACTTTGAACTTTGGACTGAGGCACACTGAAGCCTTCATAAGAAAAAAATATGCCAAATTTGGATCGAGGACACACAAATTGGAAGAAAATACAGTATCCAGACTCGTTCCAAACAGGAGCATTGTTTGGACTCACTTATGGTGTCCCACAGCAGCGACATCAATAAAGACGTTCTGAACGATTTTGACCTAGTCTTGAGGTCATACCCATCACTAGTGGGAAGGCTCACTAGCATCATTGAGTTTCTTCAAGACCCTGAAAATGAAAAGACAATAAGGAGACTGCTCACCGTGATCGCCAAGCAGTTCCTCCTGCTTCCGGAGTACAAAGAGGAAAAAACAAATGTCCCAAGTAGAAGAAGAAGCGAATAGGCTTGTCAGCGTGCTATTCTTTCATTTAATTGAAGACTGTCCAGATCTTGTTGGGAGACGCACTGACGTCTTGACATTTCTTCGAGATCCAGCAAACACAGAATGCTTGAGAATAATCCTGAACTGAATCATAATTCAGGTTGCTCTTCACACCCATCGAGATCACAGAAGCTGCTCACAGTGAGTACCGAGCAGTTCTACAATTCAGCAAGGGCAAGACAAATGTTCCTGTCACCAGAAGATAGCAGATTGGTGAGTAATGTGTTTTTTCACCTAATTTAGGTCTCTCCAGAACTTGTGGGGAGGTCCGCCAGTGTTGACGTCCTCACCTTCATCAGAGACCCAGCCAATTCTACACAGATGAGCATGCTCTTGTATGGTATTGTGATGCAGGTTGAACTGTCTAATCATCATCAGAATTTCCAGAGGAGACTGTAAGACTTTCGCCGAGGGACAGATTGAGAAAGTGTTGCCAGAGATTTCCCTCTTGTTTATATTATCAAGGACACAACATGTCTTCCGGAGTGAAACGGATAAGAGGAATAGACTGGGAGCTTGTGTATCTTGAACACGTACAGTGAAAAAGGACCTGTTGAACCTATTGCCTTAATTGAATTTTTTTGAATATAGAAAAGGGAACTATATCCAGAAACAATAGACAATCCATTATCCAGGCAAAGGAGGACAATTGTTCCAATACCTGCAACCGACAAGCAGAGACATCAGAATCCAGAGATATTGTTGCATAGAATATTTTAATGTTAGTCTTTTTTCCTTAGATGATAGAGATGGGAAACCAGAGCAGCAGCATCGTCGTCCCTCTGGAGGGGAGATATACTTATTGTTCCAGAACGAAGTGCTGCCGCCTAACCTACAGGGGCATAATGTATTTATGCATTGTATTCATCGTTGTTTTATTATCACTGACGATTCAAACTGCATTCTTCATAGGTGTACAAAGTGTTCAGATTCCAGTGCACCCACCTAATGATGTACGCATGACACCCACAAAAGCAACCAGACCCTTTATAGTGATCCCAATTCCTAGAAGGTCTGATAAAGGAGTGAGTGAACTTGAAATGGATGTGATTAGCAATGACACACATGCAGTGACAAGCAAGTTGAAAAGCCGGAGACAGGGTCGGCAGAGTAAGAATGAAAGAAGGTTACTGACAACTACATGCATGCAAACGATGAGTGCACATATACCAGGTCTAGTGTCAATAACTGCAGAACCACAATCCAAAGAATGGGAGAATGTTGGACCATCAACGATGAGAAGTTCCACTATAAGTGAAGTGAAAAGACAAATGGAGAAAGCTAAACTGATAAAAGCCTAATTATTATAAAGAGACAAAAGGAGTTAGAGAAGAAGTCAACGGAGCCAGCATTGATAAGCACCTCTGACACAGCACTGAAAGAGGCAAGTGCAAGCCCAGAGAAAATCTCACAAGCATAGGTGATAGCAGAATCAATATGGTTGTTCATAACCAGAGCCAGGAAAATACAAGAGGACAAGGAAAGAATTGCCAGACTTTCCTCTACTCGACTGGCACAGATGAAGATGCCTGCACCCAGGATTGGGATACCTGACAATCCTCCAGCAAGAAGAAGCCATACGGATGTGTTCAAGGATGTAGTTATAGCAATCTATATGAAAACCTTGAGAATAAAGAGAAGCATACAAAAAGATGACAGTGAACTAAACGACTACTTGGACAGCAGAGCACACTTGGGAAATAACATATGGTACAAGCATATGAAAGAAGTTGGAAGATGGAATTAAGAGGAGGAATGCTTTGTTTGTACACTCCTACCTTACAGCATGGGGAAGTCAAAGATCTTTGTAGCTATAGAAATTGATGTCCAGACAGCACATGTTCTATCACATGTAGCAATGTGCAAGACCAGAGGCCAGTTCATGGGAAGTGATGCCTCACTGAAATGGGCAACCGAAGCAACTGATCTAAATGAAGACACTTATGTCCAGGACATAAAGACAAGGAACAATGGAAAGACAAAGCACATTGTGATCAGATACGAGAAGCCTGGAGTTAAAGGAACGGAGATCAGAAGAGAGGCAAATCAAAAACTCAACGTCCAAGGAAAAACTCGAGAAGAAGCCAGAAAATGGAAGAACAGAGGTCAAATGCAAATTTGGGGAACAGTGCTTTCACCAGATGGATGGGAGAAAGGAGTGGTGATCTGCAGAGCATGGATGGTCTTCGGTCACTACGAGCCCACCATCAACATAGTGCGAAATGGATGCAAGTCATTATGGCCAAAATTCGCTAAATTACTGACATGGGTCGAAGATAGGCGAGGACCCTTGCAGATAGTGCCATTGGAAGACCCAAAATTCAGCTTCAGGAATAATGGTACAAGAAAAATGGGGGAGAATCAAAACTGTGGATGAGTTTTTGACGCCCCAGGAATGGTACATGGTACCGCAGGGATCATGGATCATTATTGGGCATGTGGATCCAAAGCATATATCAGACTGCCGAGAAACTGGGAAGGTATCTGCACAATAGTGAATGTCCATGTTCCAGCAAAAGGAGATCTGTGGAACTGATGAGCCGAATGAAGCGAGAGAATTACTTTTCTGCCAAATCCATAGAAGCTTTTGATGCTATCCCATATGAACATAGACTGTTCAGTCAGACTTCTTCTGTGTTCACAACAATTTTCATGCCAAGAATTCAGGTTGGAGCAAATACTAAATGGTTGCAGATAACCAGATGGGAGTTACTGCAAACCATCAACACGACCATAAAAGGATTCAATGCAATTAAAGAAAAGTTAAGGGCAATCCGACTAATGACTCTCACATGATCACAGCTATGGATGGAGGTGTTCATGCAAAAATTGAAGAATCATGTTGGACATTTATACTTTCTCACGACAAAGAAAATTGAACGTTGACAGGGGCCATAGATATGCTGACAAAACTACAGAATCAAATGATTGATGAAACCGACGAAGTTGACGATGACAGTTGGTTTGGAGCACTATTCTCATGGGTTCCACAATGGATGGAAGATGCACTCAAATTCCTAGGAGCCCTGCTAGTGATGATACTGCTCGGATTCTGTGTTATCAAGATAAAAATCTCTAAGTGCCAGAAAACTGCAAAAAAGGCCATAGGGATGAAAATCATGATAGATGTTGAACCAGGATGGAAGCCCAAAGACCTGACTGATGAAGAAATAAGAAACTTTGTGAAAGCTAGCATTCATGCGCCAGAAGGAATAAAGTTTCGGTATCCAAGGAAACACCAAAACTATGTGGGAAGATGGATCTATTGCAGCCCAAATGGACAATGTCAACTAATGACATGGAACAAAGACGAACACGTGAGAACAGCAGGAAGCTTGAAGGGAGTCATAAAATTATGGACCCCAAAGAGACATTTCTTCAGACCTTCATGTGTGGACCCAGAAGATGAAGCAAAAGTAGATCCAGAAGATGAAGCGGAAGTGAATACAAAGGATGCGGAAAAGATGTATACAAAAGAAGAAGTGAAAGTGGTCGATGAATCACCTAGAGGGGGGAGTGTAGAGGAGGTCCCAAGCATGACCCACACTCGAATCATTCATTTTGAAGTACGAGGAACTTTCATGCCGAAATATGTGACATATGATGTGCAAATAAACCAGCAGAGAGCTGCAGTGGGGCTCTGTCCAGTACCTATCAAAAGAACAGCACCTGTTGAAGTACCAACACCTAAGAAAACCTGGAAAGTAAGGTATCCATTGAGAAAGCCATATCGACAAATAAAACAAAATGAAGAATGTCAGAGCACACTCACTGAAGAAGCTAAAAAGATACTGAAGGAAGACAAATGGTGACATCACAAGAACCCGAACTGACTCACATATAGAAGATATGACAACCTGTGAGTGATGAGAAGAGACGAAACACCATGGATAAGGGACATCATGAACCTAAAGTGAAATAACAATGTCAAATGTAAGAAGCTTATGCCATTTGTGTGATGAAGATATGCAGCCAGTTTACACGTGTACATATGCTTGGAACCACAAGAAAGCTAAGAAAATCGTGCGCCTTGCTATGCTTAGTAGTAAGATAGATCGCGGCAAGCGCCACCTATACATATCTACCTCAAAAAGGAGCAGTTTGTTATAAGTGTACTTCCACTATGCTCAAACGTAGAGTCAACCAAAGGTTACTAAAGGTCTCAGGAGAGGAGCCCCTCAGCACGTAAATCGAAAACTAAAGACATAGAGAAACTCAGACGCATGCAAATCGTGCCAAGAAGCCAAGGTCATATTGGCTGAAATAGACTAACAGTAGATACAATTAATGAAGCAAAGAACAAAAAATCCTGTTCAGAGAGGTCACGATAAATTGCACAAGGCAGGTGGTGGTCAAAGCTAAATCAAATACATGAATTGCATGGAGAATGAGACTATGTCACAGTCACTGAATCATGTGACCAGCCAAGTGATAAGAGATGAAGCTTTCACACCTATACGTGGCCTTGTGCCATGCACAGATATCTGACCTTTTTCAGACAGAGATGCAGTCTCGAGTCCAACCGTCAAGAAATAATTGACACATGACTTCTGAGGTGATGATTGATTATAGCAATAATTGGAGGAAGGCTGGGGGAGCAGACGAGCACCCTGCACCTGGCCAGCTATTTTGCACGCTGCTAAGCTAGTGGAAAGTATGAGTGGGGTTGGTGCCAACCCAATCATAGTGGACCAAGTAATCTGGGGTCCTATAGTTAGTAGAACCAATGAGACGTTGTACTTTTAGTGACGTACACAGTAGCCATTTTGAAGGAAGGACTTAGATGCTCCACCTGACACTGTTTATCCAACCCCTCACTCCGTTATCATATACTGATATAGCACCTATATTAAACTTACCTTCCTATAACCAATAGAATTGCATGCAACATTTTAAGCGTTACACATCAATTTTTATTAAAAATGTGTGTTTTTTATGAAGTTCGTTGGAGTTGTTGAAGCGAGAAGGAAGATTGAGCAATAGCCGATGTTCATGAACTTTGTACTTATTGTTATTAAACGGACTTCCTTTGCCAAACCATTGAGTTGTCATTATTGATTTGATACTAGAGTATTAATCTGCATCCCCATCCATCTCACGGGTGCTGCTGCCTCAACTTAAAGTGCTATTGGGCAATCTCCAGCTTTATGGGCCTGTTGTGGTCCTAGTGCACACCTCCCAACCTGTAGCTGTGGTCAAATTACAGCGTAATGTGCAACACGTGCAATTACATACAGAAGGTGCTTACAAACGCATAGCATCTCACTGTGGTTGTTCCACCAAGAGTGAAATGCTCTCTGCACCCATTCATCAAAGGACATCGTCCTCAGATACAAACAGAGGCAACTGTACATGGCTGCAGTATGTTATGCTGGCTGTCGTCAAGGGATAGGCTCTTGGGTGCATAACCAACGGCCTACAGCCCTTGGCCATGTACCCAATACTGTAGGCCTTATCTACATCCAGCACAACATAGTGGCCTCATGAAACAGATCATTTCCCACATACCGCAATCTAGAAACGTAACATATAACGGGTCGTGCAAAAGGCAACTGATATCAACCTCAAGTAGCGCCAAGCGGCTCCCTAATGTGCAAGGTGGTGGCATAATGAGTACCATATGGTACCGGAGGCATATCAGGTCACTTGTGCTGTGCAACCACGTCTACAAGGTCCTGCACAACAATTCTTTTAATGTCGCCACCAGCGGAGACATGCATACTTAAAGGCGCATGGCAGCATTATGGTGGCGTACTATTTAGCAAGCCTAGCCTCTTCGGTGACTACCCTACTGGCTACAGGCTTTTTGGCATACACCCAACAGTGTTGCCCTTGTCCACACGCAGCTCAACATAACAGACTTATGCAGTTGAACAAGCGGCCAGGTACATACAGGTCACTCCTAGCCACTTCTAAGCATCCACTACTTCAACACTTCTCCCACAGGACACACTGGAGGAGTCGGCACTCCATCAGGTCCAAGCATATGCGACACAGTGTAATAATTGCAACCAATCCTGACAACCATAAAAGCAATTTTTTATGCAATGATCACAAACCGCACATCAAGGACATGATTGTAAAACCAACGTATCCCAACATCACTATTTTGCCAGTGCAAGGTGGCCAGCCATGCATGGATGGGTCTATAAGCTTAGCACATGCAACACAGCGTATTTCTGTGTAGGTTCCATGTTTCATGTGTTCTCCATTGTTTTCCCCTTCTGCCATTGCTCTACCATCACTGGCCGCTGGGCCTCACCACACACTGAACACCCTAGTGCAACCTATGTTTTACTTCTCATTTCATGTGTAATGCAGGCCCCATCTGCAAATGGGCCTGCCAATTTTCACCCTGGCCACATGTATACATATGTTGCTCAATTACGTTGTGTTGCCTGTGCATACCGGTATGTGAGTGGCAGTGTACATTTTGCATTGCGCAACTTTCTGATGTCTTCCTTTCATGGCGGAATGTGGTAAAAGGCTCCGTCAAGGAAGGGTCTTATAAGGGCCTACCCATAGCAAATGCAGATGGTGACTTTTGGCTCCCTATTGTGCAACAGGAGCAATCATGTATACCATATGGTAATGTATGCCTAGCAGCTCACTTCTGCTGTTTCACCAAGTGCACAATGTCCTCGGCAACCATTTTGTGTTACTCGCCAACTCCAAATGCATGCACAGTAACACCTGGATTGCTGCATTATATTGTGCAGGCTGGAATGAAGGCATAGCAGCTCACTTCTGCTCTTCCACCAAGTGAACAATGTCCTCCACAACCATTGTGTGCTACTCACCAACTCCAAAAGCATGCACAGTAACAACAGCATTGCTGTATTATATTGTGGAAGCTGTGATTAAGGCCTAGACTGTTCGGCCATGCACCCAACAGTCTAGGCCTAGGCCACACTGACCACATCGTAACAGAGCCATGCAGGCGACCAGTTATGCATGGGCCAAAAATCACAAAGCCAACATACGCATCAGCACTTCCACCCAACCACCACACCATAAAGCAGAGACGCAACAACACGTGTTCCACTTATCGTAATGTAGCAACATACCACTGTGTTCCGCACCGCTACCCACTTCCAATCAGAAACCATTATAAGCATGCCCACCAAACAAGACAATCTTCACAACTTTCCGCCTGCTCCCACCACTCTAGTACGTGAATAGATCCAATGGTGCATACTGCATGGCAACATTTACTAATCTGCGCAATGGACACTGCACAAGCATATGCAAGAAAGATTTGCACTGAGACCTCTTCCATATGTACACTATTCCATTAATACAACCAGCGGACACACTGTGTAACTGCTCACTGCACCATCTCTACCCATACACCAACAACTGTAGGTTGGTGTACCAATCACCACACACATGCAACCAACATTATGTGCTCTGAAGCCAAATGAGACTCAGTAAGCAACAATGTGGCACCTACTTGCAACCAGTGGACTTACCTTTTCAACCAGTAAACCTCATTTTCTGTGGTAGGCTGTAGGCATGCAGCCAAGGGGCTACAAACTTGCCTCACACAGCACACCATAGTACAAGCTATTTTTACATCGTCATGTGACGTGGAATGCACTCCCCTCCAGCAAATGTGCCTGCCACCAGATACCGCAGTCACACCACCGACTTCTTGTATATTAATAGATATCACGTGAAGTTCCTCTCCCTCCCGCACCATTTCCATCCCTTCTTCCCACCACAAGATGCCTTACACTATGAGTTTCAAATCCTTTTGCCGCCACATTGTCTTCTGATACAACATGGAAAACTGTTCACACATCCATCACCGCACACTGGAGTGCAAGCAAATCGTTTGCCCGCGCTGCAAACAGGGAAATAGGACGGCGGAGCGGTTCCACATATGACTATTTTCAGCATACGCACACTGCTACGCACAAAAGGCCCAGACATGCACACTGTAGTGTAGACCCTTGCCACACACACCTCAACACGATCCTTCGATACACCATGGCAGCATTTCCCAAAAACATTCACGCACAGCACGCTTCCCTCTAGCCAACCACCGGCCACACCCACTGGTCGCCGACAGCATGGCGAACCACAGACCAATGAGACATTGGTCCACGGAGCAAACAGGGAAATGTGTCCACGCAGCGGACCCAGATATCACACATTTTTTGGGACATACATTTCAGCATTTTGCAAAAGAAATACTGGTCCGATTGCAACCAAACACACAAAAGCACGCTTCCTGCCGCAAATTTGGTGAAAATCCGTCCAGCAGTTCGGGTTGTAGCTGTGCACAAAGTTTTTCCCCATTCAGTCTATGGGAAAAAAAAAATTTGGGATCCCCCCTATAAATTCTCCCCCCCCGCACAAAACCTCGTCCAACTTGGTGAAAACCTCCAGAGCCAGCCATATACTTTTTTGCAAAGTTTGGTGAGGATTCCTCCACGGAGAGCGAAGTTAGAAGGCGCCGAAAAAATGCTCTGCCTATGAGTTTAGCAACTTAGCAAACTACACGGCCGCTACTGCGGGCCATGTAATATATATATACTTATGATGTGTTTGCGTGTATACATATATATATATATATATATATATATATAACGTATAAATATGTAACTGGAGACTGGGGCTTCAGAGGGGCTGCACCCGGGCTACACATGCCTGACTTTGGAGTGCCACACTGTTGGTAGCTCCACCCGCTCCCCCGTCCCTTTTGAGCGCAGACATTGAAGATTGCCGGAAAGTTGGATACTGGCTGGCTCTACACTACAGATACCAGAAATCCTTGCTGCTACAGACTGGTACTTCCCAGAGGGATTCAACCCTGAACACATGAAACAAATCCGCCTCCCTGATGATTGCTGATGCATGAAGGAGGAGAAGATCTTTGGACTGTTGAGCAGATTGCAGTTGGGACAGAGTTGCGCACCTGCCACCCCTCTTTTTGCTTGCACATGTAACTGGAAACTGAGGCTCCAGAGGGGCTGCACACAAGCTACACATGCCTGACTTTGGAGTGCCACACTGTTGGTAACTCCCCAGCCCCTCCCTATTGAGGGCTGACATTGAAAATTGGGGGAATGTTGGAACCTTGATGGCTCTACATTACAGATACCAGAATTCCTTGCTACTACAGACTGGCATGAAAGCACGCTAGGAGGAGAAGATCTTTGGACTGTTGAGCAGATTGCAGCTGGGAACCAGAGTTGCGTCCCTGGTTTCCATAGGAAGAGCACTTTTTGGGTGGCTTTTTGGGCGGCTTATAACTACGCTCCCCCTGGACGAATCCTCACCAAACTTTTCAAACTGCAAAAAAAGTGTATGGCGCACTCTGAATTTTTACGCAACGTTTGGTGAGGTTTGGTCCGGGGGGGCAAAGTTATAGGGGGGGTCCCAAAACTTCTTTTTTTTCCCATAGACTGAATGGGGGAAAAACTTTGCGCACGGCTACAGAGTAAACCGCTAGATGGAATTTTTCACCAAATTTGCGGCAGGAGCAGCGGTTTGGTCCCGAAAGCGTGCTTTTGTAAATCTGGTGAAAATCCATCCAGTAGTTTTTTTTTAGACGATCAGAAAGTAGGTCTCAAAAAATTAGTGACATCTATGTCTGCTCTGCGGACACACTTCCCTGTTCGCTCCGTGGGCAGGACACCGATTGGGTAATCGAGCGCATCATGTCCGCGGACATGTGACGCGTTCGCTCATTGGATGGTGGAGAGCGTGAAGTGCGTCAGATTGTTTCGGTGCGCCCGCCATCTTTGATCCTTGGTTTGGTGTCCGCGGACATCGCTGCAAAAACATATTTAAAAAAACACAAAGTTGCACTTGTTAAAGTTATCAAATACTGTCTGGGGAGGTGAGGGTTGGGGATGTGGCAGCAAGAAGCAAAAAAGTGGTGTTTTTTTGTCACGAAAGTCATATGGTATATTTGGAGGTAGGGTGGGCAACTGTCCCGTAATTTGCAGGATTGTCCCGTAATTTGCAGGATTGTCCCGCAATTGGCGCCTGTGTCCCACAGTTTGCCGAGTGGCTGTGCGGGACGCGGGTTGTCCCGACTTGCTCTGTTCGAGCACAATTTGTGATCTAACAGAGTAAGTCAGGAGTCACAATTAGTCATGCTGGTGGTTGGGGCCGAGCGGGGAGGGGGTCATATGCATACATTTCCCTCAAATGGGAATAACAGTGGCTGGCAAGTGGCAGCTAATCTGTAAATAAGAGTCCTATTGCATTGCATTGCAAATGCAGCTACTGACGTGACAGGCTTGCATGGTGGTCATGTCAGTAGCTTCGGGTGCAATGCATTGATTGTGCCAGGTGAATGACGCTGTGACGTCATCAACACCTTTTGTCCCGCAAAAGGATGTGACAAAGTTGCCCACCCTATTTGGAGGTATTCCTCAATATATTGTGCGTGAAGTACCGGCGAAGGAGTAATGTGTCTGTGTTACAATGTATTTAAAATAATATTGGAGTCAGATTGACGCCCCCTAGAGTTTGGCATCTGAGGCAGCCACCTGCAGTGTTTGATGGAAACAGCAGCCGTGCGAGTGTATGACAATACGAGTTCTCATGGGTGCGTTGAGCCATGTTGTTACAAAGTGAGAATGTATTTAGATTCTGAGTGAAGGTCACTAGCTTTGATTTTTTGGTTGCGAGCTAAGGCAGCCCACGCATGGGACTGAAAGTAGAAGGGTCAATTGTTTTTTGACCTTGAGAGAAAGGGATTTTTCTGTAAAGAGTGAGTGAGACGAGGTTTGTAATAATAAACATTTGATAAGGTTATGCATTCCAAAAGTGTGTACGGAACATGTAAATTCAATTCATGAAGATTCTTTGATGCGAGCGGATTGAGCATTTTGGACTGAATTACGGGAAGAGAATGGAGACGGTGAATATTATGTAAGTTTGTTTTTGACGACTGTATACTGGAACGAGCTTTAACCTATTATTATCTGAAGATTAATTTTGGCAATGTAACTCAAGTACTATTTTTCTGTGTGGTTGTCTTTTTTATGTGGTTATGGGGAGTGCAAAATGTAGGTGTATGTCGACTATAACTAGATTCACCCAGGTTCAACGCTAATATTTCTTTAACATGTCATGCATGACTATATGGAATTGTGTATCAGTTTCTAGGTTCTTTTTGTCTTTTTTGAGATTGTTTGATGTGTGTGCTAATCGTTAGTTTAAACTCTATGCCGAATTAAGAAAAGTATACATACATTGTAATAAAGGTAGGGTATTGATACATATTTTCTGTTATGTTTTCCAAATAGCTACATGCTGCCTTACTATGATTGCCATCGATTTCAGATGCCAACTGATGGGTTCTTCAATAGGCAAGTGCAAATTGTCGTCAACGGCTGGATCACCGTCACTGTTTTGTGGGACGATCGCCCAGGGCCCATTTGTCCGTACACTGCCCTAGCGATTAGGAGTAACATAACATCTTTTATGGTGGTTTAGGCGCAGGTTGATGCAGACGCCCTGGAATTCACTGTGGAACCCAATCGGTTCCTTTATCGAAAACGAACACCATGTGTTGGAATAAAGAAGAACGTGTGCCTCACGATTAACATTTTCGATTACGAGTGAAGAAAAAAAATTGCAATTTGATTGAATATGGCAACAGTTGGATGTTCTTTTAAAGACCTGTTTAATAATTTGAATTGTGCCGTGGTATGTTATTAGTCGATGTGTGTTGATTTTTTGGGTTCTGCGTCACGTCACGTCACGTAGGTGATTATGGGCGCATTTGGCTACGCTGAAGAGGAACGTCACTGAGAAAGGTGTTCATTATTTCTAGGGTTGGTTATGTGAGGGTCAGGGGCGGGGCATATGATTTAGTGACGTCAGGCCAGTTTACTGTAGGCCGATGCAGCAATGGTTAACAATAGTACAAGATGGATGCGCACTGTTGCCACATTTCGTATGTTTCTCAAAGAGGAGAAATTAGGGTGGCCAAGTGTCCCGGATTTTGCGGGATTGTCCCGCAATTAGGGACTCCATCCCACAGTTTGCAGAGTGGCTGTGCAGGACGTAGGTTGTCCCGACTTGCGTCGGACAACCTGCCTCTAGCAAAAGCACTATGCAAACTGAAGTGGCCATCTGCTCAGCACGACACTGCTGCCTGCTGCTTTCTTTTCTCCAGGGGTCGTGATGGTCATGTTTGCAGTTAAAAAACGTGAACATCACCTCCCCAGGACAAACCATTTGTATTTAAATTAAGCCCGGAATTAAGAGCCATAAAAAAAAAATTAGAAAAAGAGGCGGGCCAAACATGAATGACGTGACGTCATCACCGCCTTGTGGCCAAGTGTCCCGCGACAGACTATCAAAGAGTTGACCACCCTAGGGGGCAGTGTTTCTCATGCTCCTAGATTACAGCAGTGGTGGTGTCTCATGGGGAGGAGGGATGGCGTTAGCTGATGTCATTTTAACGTAAGTAGCCGTTTTGCCAAAAGTATGGACTGTGTACTAGATTGTTAATGGATGAGTACGAATAGGTGTTGGAGCTGTGCAAGGGAAATGTTGAAGTTGCAAGTTCCTACATTAGTAGAAAATTTAGTTCCAAACTGTGCATGAAGCATAGATGTTATTTAAGTGCATATGGGTTCTCGAACACGTCCTCATGCTGTGCGCCAGGATATGGTCATGTGGTATTTTCCGGAAGGTGTGCAGTGAAGTCAAATGTTCGTAGACATTATGGTTCAGTTGCGCTAATAAAAACCTATGAAAATCAGTAAAAAAAGCTTTGTTAAAGGGATGTTATGGTTAAGTTGCGCTACTAAAACCTATGAAATTCAGTACAAAAAACTTTGTTAAAGGGACGTTATGGTTAAGTTGTACTACTAAAAACCTATGAAATTCAGTTAAAAAACTTTGTTTAAGGGACGTTATGGTTCAAAGTAAAACCGAAAAACCCCTGAAATTCGCTAGTTATGGTAAGCTAAGGAACCATAACTCGCGCCCCCACCGTGCATTGCTAAGACTAACACCCAGGACATCAAAGATGACATCACAAATGTCATTGATGACATCACTGATGACATCACATGTTCATTTACATTTCATGAAAGACTGTACAAGGGATTCTTATTATAATATTGACAAAAAAGTGTCAAGGATCATTGGAATAAATATCATTAGGTACGTAGTGCATTAAGCAATGCATTAATCCAAATAGCATTGTATTATGACGTTTTTTCCAATATACTAAAGTACACATGTAGTAACATAGGCATAGTGTGCAGCACACAAAATGGAGATGCAATATTAATAATCTTGCCATGTTAAATTCTAAAATTATAAATGCTTTCTCATTAGAGTTTTGCATATTGTGAAACATTTAATAAGTACCTAATAACACCCACTCACTACATTATTGCATTACTACACACAAAACACAAACAGACAACAACACATACAAATATGAGCATATACAGGGAAAGTAAAGTAACCTAACTGATTATCTTCATGCTCAGGAATGATTGCTCTGTTTCAAAGCTACTATTTCCCTATGTATAACAATCACATATTGTGACTAGGCCCTAAGGAAAGTGGTGTAAGTGCAATGTGTACAAATATGACCATATCCAGGGAAAGTAGAGTAATACAAAAACAACAGAACTATAAGACAATGTTGATAACGTTACTATTCATCTTCATACATAGAAAGCATTGCTGTCTTCCAAGTCTGTGTTTTCCCCTTTGTATATGTTTCATATGCTGTGAGTGGACCCTAAGTGAATTACTGCAAGAACATATTTGAAGTATAAATCTACAAATAAATCTACAAATATAGTACTTTTGAATTTTTAATTCCTGACTGTTACTGCCCTATATATATCAGTAAAGGAAAAAAGAGAGAGCCAGACATGTGATGTCATCAGTGATGTCATCAATGACATTTGTGATGTTATCTTTGATGTCCTGGGTGTTAGTCTTAGCAATGCACGGTGGTAGCGGATTTCAGGGGTTTTACGGTTTTACTTTGAACCATAACGTCCCTTTAACAAAGTTTTTTAACTGAATTTCATAGGTTTTTAGTAGCACAACTTAACCATAACGTCCCTTTAACAAAGTTTTTTTTTACTGAATATAAACAGTTAGTAAACGGCTGGTGTTCACAGCTATTCTATGATGCCATTATGACATTGTACTGATGAGTTGCATAGCTGTCCTAGATTTCATTTGTAACATATAACAAAAGTCATCCTTGGTTAGTCTATAGTACCATACTGAAAATGTAGAATCAAGGTCCCCAGCTATTCTACAGACAGAACAAAAGAGCCGGGTTCCAGTGCTCTTTGAGGAAAAGCTGTGGTCTGCATTATTCTACACCAACATCTGGATAATGAAAAACATCTCAAGAGACGATCCCCCTCCTTTATAGAAGGTGCCCCCCAAAACCTCTGGTGGGTACCAAACACATAGTCCTTTCTATGCACTAAAGGAAGCCATTTACATAAATCACGTCTCAATTCGGTGTTTGTTATTTGCTTAGGTGACGCATTGCTACTCTTTGCATACATCTGGTGTTTATGAAATGCGTCATAACTCCTACGACCCAATCTGACAAATTATGCTGTTATAGGAAGACAGATGTGATGGGGAAAATTCCTTCTTACTCCAGTTGCTGAATTCTTTGCACTAGGGCATAACCAAAGCTTCCAGAAGTGGGCATTCGCCAAAACAAACCTGCATGCCAACTCCAGCTGAAGACTTAAGGATCAGGCACAAACAAACATTGGAGCCCCACTCCTCCCCCCCAGCTCAGGAAGGGCAGGCCGGATAAGACGAGTGAACATCAGTGTGAACGTTACACAGGAGAAATCTAAGATGAGGAGAAGAGCTTAGTCAGCACCTTGCGCTGAAGTACTGATCCTCTAAAAGCCACCATCTCAAACAGACTTTGTATTGATTGTCTGCTTTCCTTTTGAATGATGTTGAAAACGTCCTATTTTCAGCTACACTAAATACCAGAATAATCAGCCTCATTACAAGTTTGCTGGTGCGGCCAAAAATAGTGGTAATGCAATTTTTCCACTTTACCACCAAAAACCGGCCAAATCGGCAGAATTATTGCCAGTGGTAATTCCAACAAAATCCATATGGAGTGCTATGGACCCCAATAAATGGGGACTAGCGCCACCTACCATCACCTGTAATCCATCAGTAATTGCGCCGGACCAAGTGGTGTGAATCCGTTTGGTGGTATCTCAGCAGATTTACCGCCGAAATACCACTAAACTTGGAATGTGGCCCAATGACGTGCACTAACAGCATTTTACTCCTATGTGCATGTTTCCCCCCCCACCCGCACTGGACCCAGGCTGATGTGGCCAGATCTGCTGTGAGGAAAGAAAAAAGACAGAAAGGCATAAAGACAAAACTAAAGTTTCATATCTAACAAAGGTGCACTGTTTGATTCTTCGAATGGAGTGCAGGGGCCAACGGTTGAAAACATGGCGATACGACACGGTCTAGTGCTGTAGAGTCCTCGCTCCGGGTTGTTTTCATCTGCATCTCTTTTTAGGGAGCTGCTTCCTGTTGAGATCCATGGGAGAACATGAGAAGCTACCGAGGAGGGCGAATTAAATAGCAGGTAATTGGGGTCCATGAGAGCAACTAGAAGGGTCTGAGTTTAAAAGATAACATTTGCTCTGGAACCCACCTAAGTTTAAAGAGGATATCTTTTCTCCCACAGCGCTGTCTATGTTGGCTGATTTGCTGTAATTTTCCAGCGTCTGTTTGAGGACGTCTCCTTTCTACTTTTCAAGATCATTTCACCTGGTTATAGCTAGAGGAGAAACAGATACCTCATGCGTTGATCACGTGTATATGCTTCCTGGCCATAATTCTATAACTGTAGGCCACTTGTGACATGCAGTATAACCTGTAACAAGCTCTAACGATTGAATTCTGATGCCACAATTTCTCCTGACAGCACCGGTCCAGACAAGCATCTCGCTGAGAACAAGGGCAACCGAACTTAAACATTTAATGATGCCCAAAGCTCCCAGCTGGGCTGGAACGGCCTACAGGGAGTTTTGGAGAATTCCCAGTGGGCCTCTTTTCGTGATTTCTACATGTTCCTATGTGAAAGGGGTTGGGCTTGCAAACATTGTGTGTAATACGGAACCACGTTGAAAACATTTCCATGGATTGTTTTGGTTTCCAGTCCACCCCCTGGCTCTCAAAGTTCGTTCAGTAGCTAATACAAATATTTCACTGCTGGAACGGAAGGCAGAAAAAGCGCGCAGAGATCTGTGTGTTTACTCATATTTCAAAATGAACAGCTGGCTTTGAATGTAAATTTACATTTTTTAAATATTTTCTTGCCAGTTTAGAGACTTAATATTGCTAGGTTTTATTTCCACTGCATGCTTTCCATCTTGCTTGGCGCCACGTACATAAGGGGGTGCAGAACAGGGCTACTTGGGTTTTTATGTTTGAACAAATGTATTTATTTTAAGAGACAGCCAGTGGTCAGAGCAGTATCAATGAGAGAAGACATCAAGTTACATCAAATTTCCATTAAGGTTAAACAGCAGAACATTTAATTCAGCAAAACTCTATAACAGTGCTAGGTATCTGTATAATTGTGGCTTATATTACATGGGTATTTTCAAGAATCAAGTACTCTATAGCTTGAGCAGGAAATTGCAATGGACCTCTGAACTTGTGTTCTTAAAATAACTCCTCCTACGGCCTTGTTCTTTCAGGGGTGGGCAATCTGTGCCTCTGCAGGTGTTTTGAACTACGACTCCCATGATTTCTTGCCATGGACTATACTGGGATAGGGCTGGTAGGCGTAGTAGGCCAAAATATCTGGAGAGCCACAGATTGCCCACTCCAAATATAGCCGTGGAAATCGCTGTGATGTGCAATGTCCTGACCGTATTGCAGGTGGCCATTTTATCACATTTGTAATCTTACCTCTGGGTTCTGTGATCTCTGCTGAACAGATTTGTGGATCTGTTGTTTACCATCTGACTAGAAAACCTAGGTGCCATTAAAGGACATTGTTATGTGATTATCTGCTTTCGCTTCTCTCTCACGTTTACTTTCTCTCTATCAAATTACCCCACTCACCGCACCCTCCACTTAAGAGGAATTTGTCAACATAATCAGAATCCTTCCATGGCAATATATGGATGGTGATGTGTATTATCTAATATAATAGCTGTCAATGGATTACTTTTGTTGTTGACTAGCTTGGAAGAAGAAGAAGAATTGTAAGGAACCATGTTTAGGAAGTAACATAGTTGATGGGTGAGCCCCGAGACTGCGCAACATAAACCCCACTGCTAATACCATTGCTTTATAAGCTACTATTGCTCCTTCGCCTCCAAGCCAGAACTGAACCGCGACTGCTCCGGAGGATTACTACATCACCAACCTGTTTCATTTCAAATGGTTTAGTCCAAGCTGTGGATGGTACAAATCATATTCCTTGGTAATCCGGTTCTTGTGATTCCTCAATCAACCTGGCTTTAATTAATCTTTATTTTAGGGGCTGGGAGGTGAAGGGGGAAGGTTATCCTTTAGTGCAAGATGGGCCTCGGGAATATACCTTTCCCTGGAGCAGGAAGAGCATAAAGGGATATCCTTTAACCTTGAGCAGGATGCCCCTATGTGGACATTCTTTGCCCTAGAGCAGAATCCAGCTTGTGGGATATCCTTTACATTTGAGCAGGAAAAACATTGAAGGATATCCTTTACCCTAGAGCAGGATGTGCATTGAGTGAAACACGTTAGTCTAGAGCAGAATTCAATTTGAGGGATATCCTTTAATCTAGACAAGGATGCACCTAGAACAGGATGCACCTCTGTGGATATCCTTTACCCTAGAGCAGAATGTGCTGTGAGAATATTCTTTGCCCTTGAACAAAAATGCAGCTTTGTGAATATCTCATGTCCTGGAGCAGGTTGCTCCTTGGATGCTATGCATTGGATGCTATCCTTTGCTCTAGACAAGATGCACCTGTGTGGATATGTGTTGCCCTAGTACAGAATGCACCCTGGTGGATATCATTTTCCCTAGATCCTGATGCACCTTGAGGGATATCCTTTACCCTAGTGCCGGGTGCACCTTGAGGGATATCTTTTACCCTAGTGCCTGGTGCATCTTGAGGGATATCCTTTAGCTTAGAGCAGGATGAGCCTTGGGGGATATCCTTTAACCTAGAGCCAGATGCACATTGAGGGATATCCTTTACCGTAGTGCCAGATGCACATTGAGGGATATCCTTTACCCTAGTGCCAGGTGCACCTGGAGAGATATCCTTTACCCTGGAACATAGTGTATGTTGGTGGACATCCTTTGCCCTAGTGCACAGTGTAATAACAGCATTTGAGGGTTTTAACCCGAGTGTACCAAAAGGCCGTACACAAAGCCCAGCTGCACCGCAAGAATCTAGAAAGTGAAAGTGAGTTCAGACCACTTCTCTTTGGGTAGCATTGCGCTGCGGCCACTAATGACCTGCTCTGAGCAACTCTACGGTTCCAGAAACCAAGTGCAGAGTAGATGTAAAATGAGAAATTGCACTGCAATACACAGATCTAGAACTAAGGAGGCCACCTGAAGCGTTTACTCTGAAGTGAAAAACGCTCATAAGAGGGCTGCCAGAATGACTCTAGTGAAGAGTCTGGTGTGGCTGTGATTCGCACTGTTCACTGACAGACCCTGAAAGTGAGCACCAGTCATTTATGTCTGGGGATTTCTGGGCTAGTTCAAGGTCTTTTGGAAACCACATTTCTTACCCTCTTCCACAAATGTCCCCTCCAGGCTTTTTTTTCTTTCTGAAGGATATTGCCTAGCTATACCCTCAATGTATGTCATACTGTTTCTCTTCAATACTTTCATAGTGTGTCTACTTCATGCTACAAACAGCCTCAATGGCCAAACTGTTACGTGTGTGTCGGGCAAATAAATAAAGTAATGTAAATCTTTACCATTCAGTCATTCATGTTAGGCAACACATGCATTCTAAGACTTCTAGACTACACCAAGCGGGTGAATGGCAGCAGTTGAGGAACCTCTCAGGCGACTGGGAATTAGTTAATGCTCTTGGTGCCAAGCTGAAAGCAAAGCTGAGCACTTGAGGCCTCGTTACGTGCTCAGTGGGCTTTTTCCGGAAATTACCACATACGATAGGTATCATTACTACATGCAGTAAATTCAGAAATACACCCCATTAGAAGTTGGCGGTAATGGATGTAGATTTACAGAAACACCGCGAGTAGTATTTCTGTAAATCTTTATGCATTACTTTGTACATTACTAAAGCATCTGTTTTCTTCCTCGTGGATGGAAATGGACTGTACAGAGTACAGCATCATAGCCCAACTGTGCAATTGTCTGTGATAAAGGAAAGGGCCGATTCCGACCCGTTTGTTCATTAGATGGGAACGGGTCCGAGAGGGTTCCCTAGCTTCGGTGGTCCCCATGTGTGTGCTTCTCATAACTACATTTTAAACCAGTTTTAAAAAATGTCAAGTTTCCTCAATGGAATTTTTAAATGTGTGTCCTCCTCTGCCTATTGGGCGGGGGTAAACATTACAGTAAAATATATGCAATATTTCTCTTTATAATCAGGAACCATTTACTGCATGGTGGTTCCTATGGGCTATCCCACGGGCCGTAATATGGCAGGTAGCAACAAACAGGTGATATCTGAAAATAGCAACTGTGTTTACCATTGCCACCACACACATAGTTAGGGCCTTGGAGTTGGGGTTCCGCTATCTAAAGCATTGATTACTATTGGATTGTGGAGGAAGGAATGCTTCAAGGTGTCAGGGTCTGTAACTTGAAGGTCTCCTGCTAAAGTAGTGTTTTACAGTTTCAGAGTTTCACTCAGGAAATTCAGCCTTTTCTTGTCCCTTCCCCACAGGTCCTGCTTTTACCACCACAGACACCAGCATCAAGTCCACCAACAGTTTCAGTTTCAGAAATGCCATGACTCATGGGATCCCGTCTTTGAAAGGCACAGGTGAAGCAAATGTATCCTGTGAAATTAATGGAATATTCTTTCTCCAGTATCTCCAAGGCCATAAGGTTTGAAGTAAAACACTCTGCTAAGATAAAGGTTTTGGATGGCATAGTTTCTTCGTAAGGTTCCAGTGGGGTAATGAAATGCTCTCAGTACCAGCTACTAGCCACAAATTACGCGAGCGTGCACAGACCAGCATCTGCCAAGGGTTTCTCTGGACTGGCACTAGGACCTGTGTATAACAGTCGTGGCTGAGCTTCATTCACATAGCTGTGACTAGCTTTGTTTTCCAAGGATTTCTTATCCGTTGTCTTCAGGTGGGCTGTTCCACAGCAAAGCTTGTATTTAGCAGTGACAAGGGGGTATGACGTCCTTTTCCTGGGACATCCATCTTAACCGTATGGAAATGGGTGGAATTAGCCCAACTAAAGTTCAACGCTAGAATTTCTACTTTTTGGCCCTGAAAAAAATGTCTTCACCAAATTGAATCCTGGTTACCTTCTCTCACCATTGGGAATACGGTTTCAAAATAAATTAACCCCACCAGTGAAATCGCTGGGGTTTTTATCAGATGGGAACATATTCGTGAGGCTGCCTGCATCTAAAAAAGTACAACTGACCTCATTACCAAGTATCTCTTCAATGGATGAGGAGTTATGTTCACCTTGGTAATTTCGAGGTCTAGTCCAGTCTTTGATTCAGTCTCGTACAGATGGAGCAATGCTCTAATGGTCGACTTTCCAATCTGTGCTTCAAACTCTTTAAATGTGTTTTTCATTCAGCATCAAAAAATGATCACTCGATCTATAAAGTTTGATCATCCTGTTCCTTTGATTTTCCAATCTCTGCATCGACATCCGCTCGAAGAACGAATTTGCGTTAAGGTAGGCTGATTCATTTTGAAAGCTTTGCGGTGAAGCTCTCGCTCATATCTCGCACCCAATCCTCATTTTCAAGGAAGGAATCAGAATTTCACGCAGTTGGAATAAACTTGTTTTGGAAATTCCTAACATTAAAAAACACGCAAACCCACAAAAAGTCCTTTTCATGTGCTGCCAACACTCTTCCTGGATCGATACAGACTGAAACACCCTTAAATGATTTTAGAAAACAACTTAGAACTCATCTCTTTCCTGAATGAAAGACTGATGGAATGGTTATTTTACAGCTCTTTTTAACTGTTCCGGCTTTTGTTATTAGGAAAAGGATGCTTGGGGTAATGAATTGTAGTTCACTATATGTTGAAGCTTTTACTCTTTCGTTGGAAGGCATGGTAATTTGGTCTAGGTGGTATTATTTTCTATGTACATTTTTACTTTTGATATTCTTGAATGTAATAAGGGAATTTGTTTTATCGTCGTACAGCACTCCGATAATAGCACTTTGATAAGGTTCACACTTAATAAATGATCCATATAAAATAAATAATAGAATAAGGAATGCTGTGCAATAGCCCACTGCCACCTCCTCCACTCCATTTGTTGTATTGCAGCAGATAAGTGGATTATGATCCTAAGGATTTACCAGGGCAAAAGCATGTGAACCTATTGATACTAAATGGTAGTGCAGTATTACAATATGCACTGTGTGCAATCACTTTGCCTTGAAAACCTTTCGTTTTTGAGCTGGGAGACAGTACAAAGAAACGAGGGCGCAGACACAGAGTTTCTGCGCCTGAATGACGTGACCAATAAGGCTGCTGCATTCTGAAACCTCTGGGAGTATTTCATCCAGAAGGCCGGGAAGCCCCTCTAGATCCCATTTGCGTAGTCCAGGCGTGATATCACAAGTGCTAGTCCTTCCTCGTTTCCATGCTTTGGTTCAAGAAATGGTAACATTTGTTTGAGCATTCTCAAGCTATAAAAACGTGACATGATTAGGGCAGACTCCTGCGGTTCCAAGAAGAGTTTATAATCCTTCAATATGCCCAGAGTAAGCACCTGCGTAGCTCCGGAGGGCCAGGGTCAAAGAGCAGTTGGTCATATTTCAGCTTACCGGTCCTTTTCAGATCCTCCAACTATCAAAATCTCTGTCTGAGACTTTTAACTTTCATCCATTGACTGATATCCAAGTGTCAATGTCCAGCAGACAATTCGTGAAGATCGAGTTGGAGTCAGGCAGTGCTGGGGAGGTTGTGAACAGCAGCTGCAAATCAGCAGCGTAGTTGAAGTATGCCACATGAACCTAACGGTCACAAAAATGGAAATGCTAACATATATACAGGGTGAGAAACAAGCTGCCTGTTCACATTGTGTGTTAGCCAAGTACATTGCCAAGTTGGTGATTCCAATTTGTCCAAACCTGTTTAAGAGAATCTGACGATGGACCCTATCAAAGTCCACCAACTGGTCCAATAAAATGACAGCACACAGTAGGCCTGAGTCGGCTAGGATCCACAGGTTTTTTAACATAGTTGAAAAGATGGGCTCTGTGCTACATAGAAGGTGGAAACAAGCTTGATTTTGGCAAAGTATGATATGGTGTAGAACATACTCATTAAGCTGTTGCAGCACAACCTGTTCACTAATCTTTCAAACATACAAGATATTAGAGCGTGGTATAAAAATAACAAAATGTGTTGCATCTGCATGCCGTATTTTCAATAGTGGTAGAACCAAAGTGGTAGGCAAAGTCGCTGTGGAGAGCGAACCTCTAATATTAGTCTGGTATTTTCATGATAAACACAGATTTTTAAAGAAAATCGTGCTGGGCAGGGGTCTGAATAATGGACTATACGTCCCCTAGTAGAATTGTGCCAAAATTGCCTAAGGAGGGTTGTCTACCAATGACATACTGGGAATGTATTCTAGTAATCGATTTTGAGCCGATATTATCAAATTTGTCTACAATCCCCCGTTTGAAGAAATTCAGATAATAATCAAGGTAGGCATAGAAGTTAATAGAAGGAAGAATTCAACTTCAGTTATTAATGCTACACACAGCATGGCTATTGGGGAGGTGTCCTTTGGCTTGTAAAGATCGTCCAATGAATCTAAATTCAGATATAAGAACTGATTTGTTTTTCCTTTTGCAATATGTTTAGACTCAAACCCAATAAAATGAATTATACAAAAATTCAGGTAAAATGTTGTCGAGCTCTTGAGAATATGAACAGTTTTTTGATTTTCTGCTGGATTTCTTAGTTCTTTAAGAATTATAAAGAATGTATTGCTCTGAACAGAAGTTTGCATGTTCTCGCTATAGGGTTTCTTCTTTGCAGATTTGATCAGCGCGCCATAACCATTCACATGTTCAAAATGTACAAGTCTTAGTGGTGGGCAAAAGGTTTTCCTCCACTTAAGATCTGCCTTTCTTTAGGTGTTATGCAGCCCAGAAGAGGAAGCGTGAAAGTGGCTTGAGTGCCTCCTAGATTTGACTCATTCTCGATTGAGGCAGCTAAAGTGGGATAACAAATCAGCAACTGTAATAGTAGGAGGTAGGGCTTTTAAGTGAAAGTATGATACTCCTGATCTGCCCTGATTGGGGAGGAAGGATAGCTCAGGGGCAAAGCATTTGTCTTCGAAGCAAGACAATGCAGCGCAACACAGGTGTGAATCCCACAGTTAGAAACCACTCGCTGGTATTAAGCTCGTTATAAAAGAACAATTATAATTGGACTCATGTATATGGAGGGAGGTGGCGGATCAAGAGCTTCAGGGTCCTGGAAGGTTTCCTATTGGATGTGTAAGGAACTCATGGTGGCAACAGTAAAGGCAGACACAGGTGTTTATTAAACTTTATAGGTAGGTTGGAAAAACGCTTAATCTAAACCAAACTCTAAGATGGGAGCAAGCAATGACCATCAAATAATAATAAGGCAGTCCTAGTGGTGTCTTGTCAAATAAAAAGGGCCTATACTAAAAAACCTATTGCCAATCCTTACGCTAAATACAAAAAGAAGTGCGGGATAATGTTCTTAAGAAAGAAGGAAGTGTTCACAAATAATAAGTCAGGATGCAGTACTTGGGGTGTCCTTCGCTATGTTTTCAGCACGGGATAAGGTAGGACTTTGGAGCACAGCACACGCTTGAGCTTTCCCAGCATGAGCTCACAGTTCCGCTCTCAGCAATCACGGCCTTCGGTGGTTAAGTTTCTTTTCTACAAAAAGTCTCTTGCCGCCGTGGGCCTGGTGTATTCAAAATTATAAACAAAAAGTTCTTCTCTGCTTGCACGTTGGGTGATGCCTTTTCCACCCCTGTTAACCTCCCTCCGCTGGGTTCACTATGGCTTTCAACACAATCTTCTTTGTGTCATTCACAAATCTTAATGTCTTTTTATACAGTTCCCTGTGGACATCACTCGACCGCGTTCACTCTTGTCAACACCGTATTTCGATACTTTAGACTTCGACCCCTTTTATCGGCTTCACTCTTGCTAATCTTGTCAATCTTGCCTTTCTCGTTCAACTCTTATGATGCAGGATTCACTTCCCATAGCTTCACAATCCTCTGTCAGTCAAAGACTTTCGACTTTACAGAAGATTTTTCAAGACCCGTGTATGGCCACTTTGACCCCCTTCTTGCCTTTCCCAAGGCCTTCGGGTTATGGTAGTTTCAACATTTGGGTAATCGCCCAGTGTTTCCTGAGTGAGCACCCACATGGTGCCAGACTCCTCTGTTGCTGGTTTTCCCTCTTTTAACATCAATAGCTCTTTTAATTGTTCTCAGTTCAATTAGACGTTTGCTACTTTACGTTCAAAACAGTTCGGTTTCTTATTGACACTCCCCTCGACTCACTTTGATGAAACACTTGACTTTCTTTCTCTCTTTCTTTCGGTCTTGTGTACCGCCAATATCTGCTGCAACACATGCTAGCTATTGTCTGTGGTCTTAAGATTCCTTCTTCAGCGGTTTCATGGGCCTAGGTCAGAAAGGGCAAGGTCTCTTCTCTCCTTGTCACCCCCTCGGTATGCACTGTCTTTCTCCTCCTCTTGAACTTCCATGCTGAGGTAGCTCTGACGTTGTGTGGTCTGCCTTGCTCGTATTGCGCTCCACCTTTTATCCCTATGGGAAAGGGAAAGGGCTGTCATGCGTGTGTGGTTCTCGTCAAGTGTCTGACATGGTTGTTGGGACATGTCAGGTAAATGGCTCGAGGGTTAGTCCGTCGTCCTTCGTAATATGCGAAAGTGTCCGCGTAGGAAAAGGGTGGGTAAAGTGTTTGTGTATCCTACATGGAAGGTTGGGGAAAAGTTGTCATAAGAAGGGGCATACTGCGTCTCACCCGTCGGTTTTCCCACTTCCACTCCCCAAGGACCCTCCATCCAGGTGATCCTCCCTCACTGGTCCACCCCCAGGAACTGGATACAATAGCGCTGGCTGTGTCCTGACCACCTGGATGACAGAGCCCCAGATACTAGTCAGGGAGACACCTTCAGGTTTCTCACAGATGCCACTGCATTCGTTGTAAGGGATACAAGGAAACAGAAATGAGTCAACTTCACACGAACCATTGTTCAGTTGCTCGCCGCTACTGACATGTCTGAGACAGCTGGTCAGGGTTCGCTTGCACCAGAAAATAGGGGTACTGGCAGGGCATGTGACAGGTTTTAATACCACTTTCTTTGCAGCTGATGCCCTTTCTCATTCCCACTTGTCAGGTCACAGGATTCTATTGCTCATCATGGGCCCCCAAATCACAACCTTCGAATCAGAAGTGTGGGAAATGGTGGATCAGGCCAATGGTGAGTCGGGGCTCTAGGTGCTAGCAGAGCCATCTCACACTGTGGTGATGAGCCCTCACTTACAAGGTTAGATGACAATGATGAGGATAAAGGTTGTGAGTCCACCTGGATACAGAAGGTATGCGACTACTGGAGGTGAGAGTGCAGTATGTTTGTGTTACAGGCCGAGGACTAAACAAACACTACGTCTATGGTATCTGTGCACTTGGCAGCATTTCCTGATTTCTATAAACGTCACTACTTAGGTAGGCTTTGAAAGGATGGTTTAAGCCAAACCAACATGAAAGTAGGGTTGCTGTCCACTTTGACATATTGAAGTCAATCGTAGACCAACCAGCATATGGGATACTCTTTTCAAAGCACTCTGTTGGCACGACCTTTAACCTACTGAGAGTTAGAGAATTGGTAGCCTGTGACACTGATGGCATAAGCCAGTGCACTCTCTCGGTGGATAGGTTTATATTGACCACAGGTAGCTATGTCGGCACATAAGAGTTTCAAAAACAGATCCGAAGGCTAATGGCATGTTGCTGTACCTGAAAACCGAACATTTTGGTGATGATAAGTGTTCATTATCATTACAGCGGCGGGCCTCAAGTATTAATCTGCTAGTCTCGGGAGGATAGCTCAGGGGCAACATGCTCACCTTGGAAGCAAGACGACACTGAGCACCACAGGTTCGATCCCTGGGTCCGTGCTTAGATACATCTGCGCATTATAAATAACCTATAATATCATATCATACACATGGCGGTGTCTTTGTTACTAGTTTTCCAACCTTTTGAGAGAACACTTTTTATATGTAATCACCCAAGATAGGGGTATTCGGCGCAACTGATGATTTCAAAGGGCAATTCTCTAAAGAAGAGAAATACATCTGTAAGTTGGAGATGTGCTAAACGGCTAACAGCAGAAATTCTCAGAAGAAGGAAATTCAACATGGGGCAAGTTGTAAATGTTAATAAACAAATACAGGTCTGTGCTTTGATAAATGTGCTTAATACAACAACATGATGGACTATTTCCTAATTTAATTCTCATAAAACACAAGGGTATGGTTATCTGATACGATACGTCGCAAGGGTAGCACAACAAGCCTGAGTTGGTAATAGGAAGTACAGCATGGTGTTGCGTTCAAGCACCAATCATACATTGTATTGGCATCCCAGGCAGACCCGGAAAAAGCAGATGGTTCTATTGAAGCGGGGGGGGGGGGGGCAGTTGGGATCCCACAGAACACACACTGTTTATTCACGTGGGTGAGAACGATCGCAGATCACTTGGCCAAATCCAATTCTTACCTGAAATAGGGGAGACTTAAATGTGTAGGGTGCTCTGCAACACAGTATGTGTTCTTTCTGCATTTAAATGGCAGAGGGCATGATGCATTGAAATTGTGGGATTATGAGTCCATGTTAATTCATTGAGTGCCATTTTTTCAACAAATCATTCCTTCAGGTACATTTCTTAGAATGTTTTTTTAATCAACGTTAACTCACACTCCAAGAATATTTAGTTTTAGTTAATTTTCTCAATTACTTATGCTTCCTTTTCCATACAAATGGTCTTTGTCAAGCACAGACTAAAGTAAACACGGAATTTAGAAGCATTAGCTTTTCTGCATTAATGAAAAACAATACAAAATGGGGAGTCCGTCTAAATGCTACATCAGCATATGCAGACCTGTCTCAAATAAAAGCCCATCTAAAAAAAGTATTTCCTCACGCCGCTGTTAAAGAAACCTACCTTGGATCCCAGGGTTTTGACAAACTACCGCCCAATTGCAGGGCTTCTATGGCCAACTAAGATACTGGAGAAAGTTGTTACTATGCAACTTCAAGACCATGTAGAAGATAAAAGCCTTCTGGATGTATATCAATCCGGCTGCAGGCACGGTCATTGGACCGAGACTGCGTTGCTGAAAGTCTAGGATGATATACTTGAGAATGCCGACAATGGTGACATCAGCATGTTAACCATGCTCGATTTGTCCGCAGCTTTTGATACAGTGCATCTTAACATTCTGAGCACCAGACTAAGCTCGTTGGCACAGGTCTCTAGGAAGGCACTGAATTGGTTCAATTCTTTTTTGACCAATCGGATGCAAGAGGTGCAACTAGGGACTTTTCTTTCGGAGATGTTAACAACTTCATGAGGAGTGCCGCAGGGTCCATCTTTGTCTCCTGTTTTGGTTAATCTTTACATCTGCCCTCTGTTAAAGATCTATGCCCAGTTTGATCTTCGGTTTCACTCATGTGCGGACGATACGCAGATTTATGTTAGCCTAAATCAATCAGTGGAGGCGGTTGATCATATTCTGAAGTGTGCAGAAGAAATCCGAATATGGATGCTTGATAAGCTCCAATTAAACCCCAACAAGACAGAAATCATTGTGTTTTGGACATTTCTTCTCATTGGTTCCATGTCCACCACTGTTCGGAGTCGCATCTAAGTATTCGGACTCTGTTAGAAACTTAGGCTGCATCTGACAAAAAAATCTGCGTTATAATATGCATGTTAACCAGATAATCAAATCAGTGCACTTCCAATTGAAAACATTGAAAAGTCTTCTCCCCCTTATTTCAGAGGGGCATTGATCAATTGTGGTCGGCACCCTTGCTAATGCTAGGCTTGACTACTGCAATGGGCTCATGGTTGGATATCAAAAATACAAGCTGCAGCGCCTTGCAGTAGCCCAAAACTCTGCAGTCTGCCTGATTTTCTCATTACCAATGGAAGAGATCTGTCTCAGAGTTCCGCAGGAGACTTCATTGCATGCCGGTCCATCAACGCATCAAATTCAAGCTACTGGGCCTGGCACCACCTTATCTAGCCACAAAAATTAAGACCTACAGCCCGACAAGACTGCTACGGTCTTCAACCCAAGATCGTTTGGCAATTCCACCTTTTAATTCTGTGCGCTGGGGAGAAAGAAGAATCTCAGTGGCCGGCCCTCGGGCCCGGAATGACTTGCCAGACTATCTGCAAAAGGTGGAATCTTTGGCTGTGTTCAGGAAACAGCTTAAGACATATTTATTCAAGTGAATTGCAATATGAGTAGTGCTCCCCTTTCAGTATTTGTTATGTGTTAAAATCTGCGCCTAGATGTGGCTTGCCGCTTGGTTCCTGTGGGATATGCGCAATATAAATTTAAAAATCAATCAACCACTACACATACGCCCCGAAGATAAATGTCTATTCTCAACATGATTTCTCTACGAAGAAAGGTCTGAAAGAAGTGAGCTGGCAAGGAATGTATGCCTCACAGAAATACAGCCTATTCATTGATTCTTTAAAGGAATGATTGTTTCCTCGTAATAATAATAGCCTGACCTGCGCTCTCCTACTCTCTTGCCTTCCACGGCCCATGTCTAGTACGGAGCAGAGGGTGACATTGCACAAATTTAAAATTCTCACAGTCTCCGTAGACCTGGGTGGTCCCCGGGATCCCCTCCATTCTGTAACATCTACAAACCGCCACTCAGGAGCATACGATGAGATCGAGGACAACACTACTTTGCACGTAACCATGACCCGTTGGGTGGTCTTTGAGAGACTAATCTATGGAGTGCAAATGGCTTGAGAAAGTCTGGGAATGGATGTGGGCCAGTGGCCTGAAGTTGATCACCTGCAAACCAAGGTGTTGTGTCTTCTTTGCCCATGTCACCTGCTCCAAAAGCTGAACATCATCCCATCCATTACCCCCCCCCCCAAAGACTGTTTGGAATCAACACGACTTATGCCAAAACTGGTGCTTTGGGGGCAGATCTTGGGATGAAGGCACAATTTAAGACTATGATGATAAAAGGCTTTTTATAGGCTCTGATTATTGTCTAACTCTTTCCCTATAGTCCAGCCAAAGACCACCACATAGGCGCTAAGGTACCCAGTGATAATAGAGAATACAATTACAGAGAAACAAAAACAGAGAAAAAAACATTGAGATCTTTTAAAAATAGATACAGGGTTGGGGTAAGGGGGTAAAACGCGTGGGAATGGGTTTGTGGTTGGTTTAAGCACATAGAGAACATAGAGAAACGAGGGGTTTGGGGGGACACCCCAAAATAGAAAACATAATTCGAAATGTTTTCACGGTTATTGTTTTCGTAGAAAAAGCATTCGCTGTTTTGTATTCTATGTAATCCCATAGAACCAGGCGCTATAATTGTGAGTGAATAGCATAAACAAATCAGTGAATACTGTACACTCCTACACTTCTACTGTCAAAGTTGAAGTGTACAATATCCATTGATTTATTTATAGTGTTGTTACAGGAAAAATACGTTCATATGTTTCATTTTTTCAAATTCTTTGTTTGTTTTTACCTATTAAATAATCATGGAATGACTGTTTTCTTTTCAGCATTCATGCAGTATACAAAGTGATTGAGGACTTAAGTTAGGACTCATGCCCATAAATTGTACAAGTTATTCCTGTTGGGAACGCTCAGTTGTGCTATGTATTGTCTCCAGTTCCCATCGGTGATGGAGTAATTCCCTTAGTATACTATGTAGCTAATTGTGAGTCTGGCAGTAATAGTAAAAACAGGTCGTGTTTACCATTCCTGGATACACTGCCTGTTTTGACCACCTGCACCAATATGGCCTGTGTGGCATTTACTCCCCAAATTGTCTCTTTTGTGCACTAAAAAAAAAACTGTACCGCAGCAATACATTCACTATCGTACACAATCTATTTCCATCCTCAAAATGACCGTGTAAATGTTTTTTTTTTAATAATGTTAAAAATAATACATGCAGATTTACAGAACGCTGCAATCAGAATGTCAGAAAATCTGCACCCATTACTGCCACTGAAGTCGATTTCTGGTAATGAGAGATTCCTGCTATATCCATCATGCAGATTTTTTCGATCATGAATTGAATTATAGTACCAGCCTCTATGTCGCCCTGTCAAACTGAAATGCTACAGCGCACGGCAAATTAGGCAATACTTCTCATTTTGAGCTGAATACATGGACTTTGTCCCTTGCTGCGCAGCCCGTTCCCTGTGCTCTGGTGGTATCTTGTGCAATCTGAAAGGGACACACCACAAAGTAGCACAATGTGTTATGTGCAATGTATATCTGTTGTGATTTTCTGACTGCATGCAGTACCTGTAATTTCAATTAGAGAATACAAATGTTCTTTTAGGACAAAAATAATGTGCCTAACGTTTACATGTCTTTACGCTTTACCTTCGTAGCCAAGGTTGGCCTATGTGTATTTTCCATTGGTCTGCGATCCTCGTGCCAAAATGCACAACAGGTGTAACTGGAATGGGTACCAAAAGTAACCCTGGAAATGTTTTTCAAAGTTGCCCCATTTTACACCGGGCGAGCAAACCCAACCCCTTTTACTAGGGTTTGTTGGCAGAGGGTGGGATGAGTCTCCAACAAGACCACACGGAAAAAATAGGTCCAAATAGTGATTTCTAAGCACATTTGTTACTCTGTAGCGATTAGAAAATAGGATGGAAGGAAGGAGGTGGGGTGCGTGGGAGAGAGGTTAAGTGGAGCAGAAAACTAGAGTAACCACTCAAAAGAGGCCAATGGAGCAAAGGCCCACCGGGAAATCTCCAGGGTTCCCATGTAGGTCAGTTTTGACCCATGACTGCAGATCCCTCATGCAGACAGGAATGCGCGCTCCGGTCTTATTGGCGGAACGCACTGCTGTTGGAAATCTGTTGGCCAACTACCTTCATGGTTATAAAGACAGCAGGGCTCATCCCAGAGGTTTCTTGAGCAATATATTTGTAGCCCGGAAGAAGGACGGGGTTTGAGAGGATTCAGGCAGCTTATCAATTGGGGAGAATTTAATGAGTTTGTACTATATCTACATTTCAAAATGGAGACAATTGCTGTTTTGAAGGATGTACTGAGGTCTGGGGATTGGTTTGTGAGATTTGGCCTCAAGGGCGCTTTTCTGACGGTACCAATCTTCCGACCCTACAGGTGGTATCTTCAGTTTGTGTTGGAGGGCATATGTTATCAATTCTCGGCCCTTCCTGTTGCTCTGCTGTCCGTGCCATGTTGTTTACCAAACTACTCAGACCGGTGGCAGAGTTTCTCAGAACCAGGGGGTTCATCTCATAGTTTATTTAGACAACATCTTTATTATGGTGGGTCCAGGAGCCTGGTGCAGGCCCACGCGCCTTGTACGGTGCCCTTGTTACAGTCTTTGGGGTTTGTGCAGAATAGAATCTGGCTCTATCTATGCAGCTTCTAGCAGACTCCAGGGCTTTGGCGCTCCAATGCCGCATCAGAAGTTGGTAGTGGTTGGTTTTATCTCTCCGGCATCTCGCACACTTAATAGGGCTTCTCTCCTCTTTCATTCAGGCAGGTTTTCCAGCACCTCTGTATTACAGAGCTCTTTGAGGGCTAAAGATCTGGGTATTGCAAGCAGGCCATGGTTTTACGAATTATGTGCAGCTTTCCGCAGATGCAAGAGAAGAGTTACTTTGGCGGAGCGCAAATTTGGATATCTGCAACGTTAGAATGTTCCTATAACTGGGGCGCCAAGTCTTTACTGGGGGGCTGAGTGTTGAGAAACAAATCAACTCTGTGTTGTGTTACTTTGGGATTTCTGCCATAATGCTATGTTTTGCTGCTGGGCCAAGGACATGCTTTGCTGGAAAGTTCTATCGACTCACAGTGGAGCCAATGTATTAGCCATACGTCTCAACCTTTTGAGTCCTCAGGGCGTGTGAAAGCAGACAGTTTTTTTTTGGCCGGTCAGAGCCCATTGAAGTATGTGGACAGGTAAGTTGCTTGGCAGATATTCAAACTGATTCCATGGCGGGTGCCATCCGCCAAACGCCTGTCAGTTGAGATGTATTTATTATCTGTGTTTGGACTTGAATGCAATATTTTTTTTAATTCTATGGAGAGAATATTTTCCACCAATCTCCATTTGTAGGATTCATTCTTCAGAACTTCAATGTGTGCAAATTGAACCTTCAGAGTGGAGCTGTATGATAGGTCAAAAAGGACTATTGCCAGCTGACTTTGGTCATTTGCTCTGACATGTCAGTGTCACCTGACTAAGGTAGTGACATAGGAACATGCTGTAGTGGGACATGGCAGTCTGCCAAAATTATCTTACTCAATGGGACTAGTCGTGGTGGTAAGTGAAATCTTTTGCAATCTTTTGGACGGGCTCGCTTTCAAAGTCGGAACAACAATGCCTGTGGGATGTGGAGGAGGGAACAGAAATATTTCTGCTACATTGGACCTTTAGGTGTTCCATCTCTTTAACAAATAGTAGATTTTAGCAAGTTGTGGTTCTGCCAAAGCTTTATTTTTTATAAAGCTGGAGAATATATCATTACATCGTAGCATGACCCTATGACAGATTATTCCCTATATGGGTTCCCCAAGAACGCATGTGCCTGAACAGTGCCTTCTCGTGTAAGTATATACACGTCATGCAAAATGATTCTCATGAACCCATCCATTGTCTTTGAAAATGTCTTCATCTCTTTCCTCTTTAGGACCAAATCCTAAGCCTTGGGTTCTCCTGGAAGTTGCCTCGATATTGTCATAGGCCTGGCCTTGGATCCGGTCTTAGGCGAGCCTCTTCTCCTTTGGCATGGGGTATGCTGCAGCAGCCTCTTCAAATGGATCCTTTAAAGGGGTCCAAGGGTGTGTGTGGTAAGTCAGAAGGATTTGGACAAAGAGGTGGCATTTCAACTTAAGAGTTTTATTTAATATTTAACAAAAAGAGAAAGTTACCTTTCTCTCCCTACAACTAAAGGGTTTGCCCTAACAAACAGAAATCTTATTTGAGTGTTTGTCGTCAGAGTGGTTGCCAACTAAAGTGTCCATCCTCTGTCCAAACATCTCCTACTCTGACCCTACCACTAACAAAAGATACTCTAAACAACAAAAGATCACCAAAGAAATTACTACTTTCGTCTGGTTCAGCTGGTTCAGTTTTACGTCTGTTTTCTGACAATCTTTTAAACTAGCTGTCTTGACCAAATGTCCAACAGTTCTTACATTTCAATACAATGTACAGTGTCGGGCTTCTCGGGTTTTCTCCTTGAGCAATGAAACAATGGAGTTCACTCCCCAAGTATCCTTGGCTTCTTCCATTATTCTTAACGGCACCATTTTTAAAGAGATCCCTGTTTTAATTTCCCTGGCTCTGATTATCATGACGAGGGAGATTTCTCCCGAGATGTTCTTCAATCTTGGTAATTACTGTGACGAGGTAGATTATTTCTGAGGTGTTCTTCACTCTTAAGACCTTCTCAGTAGTTACTGTGATGAGGGAGATTACTCCTGAGGTACTCTTCAGGTTTGCCCAAACACCTACTGGATATCCTGTGACACCTGTTACCTTCTTTATTGTAGGGCCACGTCACCGGCTCTTCCCAGGGTATTGGTCTCGTGTCTTCTTGCGGAGGGCTCTCAGCGTCTCATTCTCTGCTCTCTGCTGTACCGCGTTGGCTCCACAGCTTACTAGGCGTTTCAGTGTCAGCATAGTTGAAGGATCGCACGGTCCACCTCCTTGAGGTCACGCCACCCTTGGCCTGGTTCCAGCTTCTACCTAGGTCGTATCTCCACTCAACAATGGGGAGTTCTTCTGAGCCTTCCACAGCATCCTCAAGGCCAAGGACCAGCTTCTTCTGCTTGCTTACTCGTTCCCAGGTTTGAACTTCACAGGGTTGACAGGCTTCATGTCAGGTTCCCGTTTCAGTAAATCCCTTCTTGTTTTTTTATGGTCTGTAACTGTGTTCTCCCCAGTGGAGTGCCAGAGTCTCTCTTTTGTGTCAATGAGACATTCTTCATGCTTCCTGGGTGCCACCTCTTCTCAGTACGGCCGATTCCTCGAAAAGGGGTAGTTCTCAACACTCCTTCAATCTTCCTCTTGTCAGTATTTTTGAGAGATGACTCATGATCACCTTGTGTGTTCCTACTTTTTTTTTTTTTGGGAACAATTTGTATTATTTTTATTAACAACACTCCAAACATTACAAACATTGAGGACATCTGCATTTAAGCTTCTCATCATTGTATTCACATGTTGAGCGTTTTGGTCCTCCCCCATTCCGCCCCCTTAACTCGAGCCCCTGCTTCAATGTCACCTTCTTGCATATCTCCAGGCATGTCTACCTCATTAATCTCCCTCGTGTCATCTTCACTTTAGTCGGCCTGGGAGGGTCCCGCCATCATGGCCACCAGTTGTCTCCATGCTATCAGGGGTCCCACTTCCTCCTCCCCTCCCCTACTGATTGCTTCATACCAAGCTGCCGTTTCTGCATCTGCCCACTTCAAGAGGTCAGCCCACCACATATCAATTCTGGGTTTTTGGGCTGCCTTCCAGCCCATTGCGATTCTCCATTTGGCCAGGATGTCGGCCAGGTCTTTCATCTTGCTGATGTGCTTCAGATTGTGTGGTCTGGCAAAACCCCCCAGCATGCATGCCCAAACTGACTGCACCTCCAGTGTGATCCCTTTTTCGGCCAGACGTAGTTTAAACTCTGTCCAGAATCTACCCACCTCCGGGCACGCCCAAAACATGTGTATCATCCCAGTTTCCACCTCTCCGCACCTTGGGCATTTCTGTGTCACTGAGCTTCCAAACCTGGCAATTTTACTAGGGGTCATATATGTCCTATAAGTAACATATAGCTGGATCTGCTGTAGCCTCGCGTTTCGTGACACCTTCTTATGGTACCTTTGAGCCTTATTCAATTGTCCATCCAGCATGGGTTCTCCCACCTTCTCCTCCCAGTCCCGCCTCAGTTGGCGCACCTCCTTGCCCACCCTGGTCATCAATAGTTCGTATATGCGGGATATTTCGTGCCTTCTCTCCGAGATATCGTACAACGTCTCGATGATCGCATTGGGTTGCTCCGCAAGCACTGCCTCAGGCCACCTTTCTCGCACCCGTCTGATGATTCTTGTATAAGTAATATGTTGGCCTTTGTGCACCCCGGTGTCCTCCATTAATCACTGGAAATCTATGCCTCCCCCTCCTGCCATACATCTCCTAGGGTCACAAGGCCCATTGATTCCCAGTATTTGCGGATCCCTTTTATCATTTGCAAGTCCTCCCCACATAGCGCCACTAGCGGCACTTTCAGGGAGCATGGGGTCGGGTTTCCCACTATTTGCCATACTTTGCTTCATATTTCCCAGCCCAGTGCCAACAGTCTCGCCGTTCCTTGCAACGTTTATTTAGGCAACCACACCACCTCTCTAAGAAAGAAGGGGGCGGTGTCCTTGTACAATAGCTTGGCTTCGGCCGTCTCTTCTTCGGACAATCACCTGGCCACATATTGGAGCTGTCCTGCCAAATAGTAGTATAACTCAAAGTTCGGTAGGTTTATACCCCCCGTCACACAAGTTTTGTAACTTCCAGAGGGCCACCCTATTCCTGGAGTTATGCGATATAAAGCCCCTGCATAAGCTGTGAAGTTTTGCAAAAAAACGTTTGGGGAGCATATACCAGATGTTCTTTAAAAAAATGTAACAATCTGGGCAGGACCACCATCTTGGTCAAAGCCGCCCTACCCAGCATGGCCAGGGGTAGCCTGGACCAGAACGCCATGCTATTCTTAATACCCTCCACTGCCTTTTCCGTGTTGTGTTTGTGTTCCTCCTCGGCCGTGTGGTATATGTCGATTCCCAAGTATCCGAATGTCCGGGTCTGCCAGGGTATCGGCAAGACCGGTAGATTCCTATGCGGGGCCCACCTGTATCCCCCCAGAGGGGACATGCTTGATTTCTTGGGGTTTACCGCTATGCCTGAGAGGGTGGCGTAACATTCCATCACCTCCAGGACATATTGTAGGTTTTCTTCTGGGAAGCGCAGTATAGTAATATATCATCGGCATACAATGATATGAGGTGCAATCCTCCCTTCGTGTGGATCCCTATCTTCCCGTACTGTTGTCTGAGGCAGATTGCCAGTGGTTCCAGCGCAAGAATATACAGCATGGGTGACCAGGGGCAGCCCTGTCTAGTGCCCCTACTAAATTGCCATTTGTCTGAGATTATTGCGCCCGTTTTGACCCTGGCGATTGGGGAACTATATACCATTTTGACCCACCTCAGATACCCCGGCCTCATCCCATATTCTTTCAGAGCCGCTAGTAACCACGGCCTTCTCACAGAGTCGAAGGCCTTAATAGCATCCAGCTCGACTATTACCAATTTGCCGGGGTCCCTCTCTGTTTGTTGAATAATGTGGTGGAGTCTCCTATGATTGTCAGTTATATTCCTGCCTAGAACGTGCCTGTTTGGTCGGGGTGTATCAGTTTACCAATGACTCATTTGAGCCTGTTTGCCAGCGCATCTGTGAGGATTTTACTATCTTGGTTGAGCATCGATAGGGGTCTATATGACCCACACTCCGTGTTTGGCTTGCCTGGTTTTAGGAGCAGGATGACCACAGCCTCCCTCAGGGACTCTGGCAGCCCTCCTCCTTTGAACGCCTCATTCAGCATGACCAGCAGCGAGTGGAGCACCTCCTGCTTATATGTCTTATAAAATTCACTAGGGAGCCCGTCTGACCCCGGGCCTTACACGTGGGTAGGTGCTGAATCACTGGGCCTCATTACGAGTCCGGCGGTAACCGAGGCGGTAAAACCGCCTGGTTACCGCCGGACTCGTATTACCATTCCGCCTCCGTGATTCCTGGAACTACCGGGGCATTACAACCCCGGTTTTCCGGGAATCACGGAGGCGGAATGGTGTTAATCCCCATTCCCATTGAGTCCTATGGGACTATGGGACTCAATGGGAATGGGGATCATGGAAACACCGGCAGCATCTCGTAATGCTGCCGGTGTTTCCTCGTCCGCCTGCAGGCGGGCGGTGTTAAACCCGCCAGGTCTGACCTGGCGGGAACATCACCTCCAGCCTGCAGGAGTCGGGATCAGGCGGTCCGGAAACAACGGTGGCGGCGGGTTTACCGCCACCGTTATTTCCGGACCGCCTGAGCTATAATGAGGCCCAGTGTCTCTAATTCTTCTAATGTAATTGGGGCATCCAGGTCCTCCCGTTCCTGATCGTTTAATTTGGGCAATCCTATGTCTTCTAATGTTTCCTGAATCTCTCGACCCATCTCTTCCCCGTGTCTCCGTAAAAGCGTTTATAGAATCCTCATTGACTCCCTCCTGGGTGTCCCAGGTCTGGCCTTCTTTCCCCTTTATCTCCCTGACCATTGGTCGTGGTGTTTCATTTTTGTATAACCATGCCAGCAGCCTGCCCGGTTTGCCCCTCCCCCGCATGTTGCCTTTCGATATATTTTTTGTAGCTCAGTTTACATAATCTGTCCCATTGCTCCCTGTTAGTTTGTTGTAACAGCTTCACTCGTTCATCATCCTCCTGTGAGGTGCCCCCCATCTGCATTATTTCTTCCAGTTCCTTCTCTGTCTCCTGTAGCTCCCACTCTATGCCCCCTTGGAGGCCTCTGGGTTTAGATATGGCTGCGCCCCATACTACCACTTTGAACGCCTCCCATAAGGTTCCTTCTGACTGTTCACTCCCTGTATTAATGTTAAAGTACTCGATAATCGCCTCCCTTAAGTCCTCACAGAATCCCGAGTCCTGCAGGGCCTCGGCTCTGAGCTTTCATGTCGGGATTCTCGCTCTAGGGGGCTGGTGCCCCCCTCCAAGACCAAGGGAGAGTGGTCCGAAAGTACTCTAGCCTTATATTCTGAGCCTATTATTTCTCCTACCAACTCTGAGGCAGCAAACATGTAATCCAGCCTCGTGTGCAAGTTGTGTGGGGCCCCGTAATGTGAGTACTATCTTCCGGGTGTAGCTGTCTCCGGATATCTTCCAGTCCAAAGTCTCTTAGCAGGGCCTGTAATGCTCTTGCAGCCAGGGTGGGTCTGTCTAGTTTACCATCTGACCTATCCATTTTGGGGTTTAATGTACAGTTAAAATCCCCTCCCCATATAATTGCGCCACCCAGTAGGGGGCTAGTTTTACCGTATAGGGCCCTAAAATAGGCTGCTGTGTCTTGGTCAGGGGCGTATGAGTTTATAATGCTCACTTCCCTGGAAAAGTGAGCATTATAAACACATCCCCCGCACCACTTTCATCCTTCCATCTGGATCTACTGCAGCCTGAAGCAGCTGAAATGGTACGTGACGTGCCACCCATGTGACCACCCTCCTTGCATAAGCAGAGTATGTGGCTCCTGTGGTGGTCCCTTTCCACTTTCTCTTAACCACCTCCAGTTTCTCCCTAGTAAGGTGGGTTCCCTGTAGTAATGCTATGTCAATTTTCAGCCTCCTCAGATACATCATTACTTTATTCCTCTTGAGATAGCTGTTGAGGCCTCTCACTTTCCAGGTTACCATTCTAAGGCTACCCATTGTCATACGTGGTTTGTCCCTCCTCCTCCCCTCCCAGGTTTCCTCTCGAGTCTGGTTTGACATAAGATTGGGCTCGTACCCCTCCCTCGTCCAACATTAACTCCCCAACTAACCCCCCTCCCCTCCTTGCTCAACTATAATACACTGCACACAACCCCTTCCCTCCCCCCACTCTACCCAACCCCAACTGGTGCCCAGCTCCATCCCTGGATCTCAGGCTCCCCCGCACTTGGTCCTGCCTCGGGATGCCGAGATCAGGAACCCGGCAGGGTGTCCCCGGTCTACCGGTGCCCTAACTAATCTATTTGTGGGGGTGTGAGGGCTGGTCCTGTTAGGCTCCTACACCGTTCACTAAGTTCCCATGCTCAAGGATCATACGTATATAGCCCTAGTCGCTCTGCTCCGACTGGCTGCATCCTGTCCTATAATCTAGTACCAATGTCTGAGACTGCTACACCCTGGGTGCCACGGTCACCATGTTACTTATCTGCGCCATATTCCTTCTGGATACCCGATTCCTGGGGGCAGCTCTGCGTATCCAGCCATTTTGTTGCATCCTCCGGGGTACCAAAAAAACAGTGTTCTATTTTTGTGGAACACTTTCAGTTTTGCTGGGTAGATCAGCATATACTTGTAGCTTGCTTCCCGCAATCTTCTCTTCACTGCCCCAAAGTTCATGCGTCGGCGTTGCACCTGCAGGGTGTAATCCGGGTATGCCGTTATGTTTGCCGACGCCCTTTGTATTGTTCCTCCCTTCCGGAAGTGCTCTAGGATTTTTTTCCCGGTCTCGATAGTTCAGGATCTTGGCTATCACTGGCCTGGGGGGGGGGGGGGGTTCCCGGTAGTGGCTTCCTCATTAGGGCCTTAAGCGCCCGTTCCACCGCCAACCCCTGGGTCAGCACTCCTCCGGTTATCTCCTGCAGCAGCATTGATTCGATGAACTCCATGGGGTTGGGTCCCTCAGCTCCTTCAGGCAATCCTACAATACGTATATTGTTCCTCCGGGCGCGTCCTTCTGCCTCCTCCACCCTGCTTTCCAGGTTGCCCACACGTTGTTCTAGGGCATGGAGCTCGGATTTGTGGGCTGCATTCGGGGCCACTTCCTTTTCTAGGTCGCCTGTACATTCTGCCAACGCTCTGATGTCTTGCCGGAGGAGATTCACCTCCTCCTGTAATGCCCCAACTTTGATCTCCAGTGCCACTTTCAGTTCGTCCATGGCCAAACCCAATTTGGTTTCCCAAGCCACTTTCAGGTCTGCAATTGCTGCAAGGATCTCCTGGTCTTTGCTCGTGGTGTCTGTACCCCCGATGGGGGTTCTATCGTTGCTCCTGGCCCCCTCCGCCCCCAGCGATGTTCTGGCATATTCGTCGAGCGTGGGTTGCTTGCCCTTTGTTTTAGGCAGTTTTGTTGGCCATCTTATTGTTTCCGGGCTTGCGTGTGCGGGCCCCACAGCATGTGGTCTCTGGCTTCCGTAGAATTGGTCCCCGGTTGGCAGCGGGACCCAGGCGGGCTATATTAGTAGTTTTCCTGTGCCGCTGAATCTGCGCCTGGAGTGGATTGTGTCCTCCCACGTGATTGTGCCCGGCGATTCTTTTTCCCCTAGTCTGTGTGCCCCAGCTCCTGCTGATCTAGGTCCGTGGCTACGCCCCCCAGTGCTTATGAGCCTTCCTGGGTATCATTGCAGGCCCAGCGTGTTTCAGCCGTGATCCACGCCGGGTCACGGGTACAGCCTGGTCATGTGGGTGGTATTCTGCGGTGCTCTCCGCAAGGTGCACCTCGCTCTACCCCTCTTTCCGCCTCATGCATGGGCCAAGGGGTATCTCGTTCCCTCGGTTCCTATGTCCACTGCACGCGGCCCGTTGACATGGGGGGCACGTTGCCGGTCCCTCCATACCTTTAACTTCCTACCCGTGCCTCTGTTATGGGCGTATTGCTGGTGTCCCCTCGTTTACTAACGCTTCTCATGGGGGCTGGCCGCCTTTCCTTCAGTGTGCCACAGTTTGTGTGCCTCCTATTTTAGTCTATAGTTGTACTCCCCTTACCAGTGCTTCCGGGCAAGCAACCGTTCCATTTTTCTTGTATTTCCACGTCTGTGTACTGTGCTGCAGTGTTTGGATGCTGTGTGCCTCAATACGATGGCGTTAGATACATTTGTATCTTCTTCCGCCCATTCCTTCTGTTGGTTGCGCGTCTTGGCGTGTTTGCAGCAGTTCACTCGCGCCAGCGCCTGTGTTGTCGGAGACAAGGTATCTCTCCAATCAGGCCCGGCGTAACCTTCCTCCCTCTGATCTCCCCTTTGCTTCAGGCAGCCTCCATGTCCGTACTCTCCCTGGCACCGCGGTTCACGGGGCTGCAGCCTCATGCAGCTGTACCTTCCACAAGCCCCAGTCAGGGTGCCGAGCACTCCCTATGTTTTCTGCTCGCCCAGCCTTAGTCCGATCCGCTCCAGGCACCTCCGCCTCTAGTCTTCAGGGAGTCCAGTGGCCCGCACTCAGTCGCACATTTGTTCTCTCGACTCGTCAGGAGGCGGCCATTTTCCTGTGTTTGCCGCAATCTCGTACCAAGCTTTTCCAGTCTCTGACAGTATTTTTAATGCACTGGTCCGTGTCTCGTTACATCCATGCGTGCTCCAAAGCTTCCGCTGCACGAACCTCTTTGTTATGGGTCATTTATATCATTTGTTGCACAGTTTTCTGCAGGATTCTGTACGGATCTGCGGGAGCTCTAGCCGGACTCGTCCTCTTACATGGCTTATTAGCCACGTCCCCTTGTGTGTTCCTACTTGTGTTGTTATTGTCCTTTTTTACATAAGGAAAGGAGGGAGTATTACAATACCAGTCAGTAGTCTTCTCATGTTGGTTCTTGGAAGACCTCGAGGATTGCATGTCCTTAAAGGTAAGAGAGTTAGGGAATTCCATCAAACAACGGGAGTCCTTGTCCCCATGAGGGAAATCTATCCCTGTGAATTCCCGCATTCCATCACCCCTAGGGGGATGGTTGTGTAGCAGCATCACCTCCGTAGAGTCACAGGGAAGGGCTCCCAACTGGGGAAAAGTGAGGAGATCCTGTGAATCATCACAAGGGACACAACAGCAGCTCTGGAATAACCCAGGATTCTATTAGGTTGGTCATATGTGCTGGAGAATATATGTGCATACCAGTACAGCCATATAAAGAAGGTACTGCAGTAGACAATGAAGAAGTATGCACCTTTTATGCTGTGCCACCAAGCTTGTGGCATATGGCTAGGGGAATGTGTAATCTTTACAATTGCACTTCAGAATTATTTTCCTACTTTTTTATTTGAAATATCACATTCCATAGAATGCCAGGCCCACATCTTGGCCGCCCACCCTATCAGCTCAAGGATATACAGACAATACAGGGCACTAGAGGCCAGTGAGTGCTAACATTTGATTATACTTAATATAGGCGATTACTGATCTGCTATAAAAGCCACAATTTGTTTCCAGTTCAGCAGTGGTTAATATTTAAGTGTTCCTGTTTTGGCATATTCTTTTGTTACCAATTCCTGCTAAATCCTTATTTTACATCCTATTAGGCTGCTTGGCCCATGGAAAGAAGGACGCAACACTGAAGGATAAAGGAACGTCCTCTTTATTCAATTCCAAACTACGTATTGCCTCTTCCCTCTCACTCCTCCCCTCACCCTCGTCATCCCTCACGTGATTTCTCTCTCTCTTAAGAAGACAGAGCCTGTTAACATCACCCCCGGACAAATGTCCTAACATCCGCCTCAGCATTCTTCTACTAGGCGAGTTGGTCTTAGGTTGGTGCGATGGGGTTTTTCGCTCCTGTTACTGGCCATGGGTGTTCCGGCTGTTTTGGCTGGTTCCATTTCCCTGTGCTGGGCTCCTTTGGGGGGGACCCACAGGTCGTTCCTTGGTCCTCGTGGCTCAGGGTCAGGATCGGGGGGGTGGAAATCCCTCCTGTTCCCTCTTAATGAGGTGCTTGAATTGGGAACTGTTTCTCATGACTTCCCTGTCTGCATTCTGAGCCATCACCATGGTGCCCTTGACGGACACAACATATCGGGCATCGGTCTTCTTGGTTATTGCTTGTTGTACCAGAACTTCATCGCCCACTTGGAAGTCTTTGGGCCTTGCCTTTCTCCTCATGTCTGTGTCTATTCGTGCCTGCTCCTTTCTTTCGGTATCTCTTTGTATGACCTCAGTGTCTCCCTCTCGTTGGGCAGTTGGGTGTCTCGCAATACTGGTGTGTACCTCATATCGTAGCATTGGTTCTGCCGGCACTTTATTGGTGGCTTTGTGGGGGGTCTTTCGTAATCTTGTAGCGCTTGATGGGGGTTGGCGCCCTTGACATGGGCTCTCTGTATTGTCTTTTTTTATGGAGGTCATCAATCGTTCAGCCATTCCATTCGCTTGTGGCCGTCTGGGGGTTATCTTCTAGTGGATGAACCTCATGTATTTCGCGAAGTATGCAAACTCATGGCCGTTGAATGGGGGCCCTTGTCAGATTTAATTGTCCTTGGGATGCCCCACTCACTTAGTACCTCATCAAAGGTTGCTGCTACATGTGCATACGCAGTGGTTGCCATTTTCTTGACAATTGGAAATCTTGAATACTCGTCAATGAATAGTAGGAGATACTCGCCCGATTCCATGGGTCCATAAAAGTCAACCGCTACTCGGTCCCAAGGCCGGTCTGGGATGTGCATCGGTTGAAGTGGGGCGGGGGCTTCTGCCCTCGCCATGCATTGACATGTTAGACAGTTCTTCACCCATCTGTCGACCATGGAGTCTAGGAAGGGAAACCACACATGGCACTGCAGTTGTTGTTTCGTGTTATCAGCACCCCTGTGGCCTTCATGCGCCATCTTGATCACTTTGGCCCTGAGTGTCACAGGGATGACTAGGCTGCATCCTCTCAGTAAGATGGCTTGATCATTTAGGGCGAGTTCTGAGTGTATCCTTGCAAGCCTATCCATCTCCTCTCTGCACACCCCGGGTGGTTTAGAACAGCTCATCTGTAGTCTTTCCATTTGCTGTTTCCCGTCAAGCTGATTGCCAGCGCCATGGACGGGTCCGCAGCAGACACAGCTGCTGCCATCTCGAGTGAGATTGCTGGAGGGAGTGCATTGATGGCTGCATAGTTGATATACTCTACGTCACCTTCACAGGAGACTGGCATGCCTGCTGGGTGCCGAGACAGGTAATCTGCTGGGTTGTGGTCACCCCCAGACCTGTGGATGATATCAGAGTCATATTCTTGTAGCCTGATCCCCCAGCGCTCTATTCTGGGAGGCATGTTGGTGCGTGGGTTCCCGAACAGCGACAGCAGAGCCTGATGGTCTGTGATGAGTGTGAACTTCTTCCCTATGATGAAATTATGAAAATGTTCACAGGCTCAGAATGCCGCTAGACTTTCTTGTTTAGCATGTGAGTATGCTGACTCGGGGGCAGCCAACACTCTGCTCGCATATGCAACGATGTGCCTAGGGTGGGTGCCTGGGCCACTTGTCTGTGCTAGGATGGCTCCTAACCCTACTGGGATTGCGTCCACTATGATTTCTGTATGCCAGTCGGGGTCGAAGTAGGCCAGACGACGGGCTTCAGCCAGCGCTGTCTTGATTTTGTTGAATGCCTCTTGACATTCAGCCGACAAGGTGAATACTGCACCCTTCTGCAACAGACGTCATAAGGGTTCATTAATGGACGCATAGTGGGGGATGTAGCGAGCACAATGGCCGGCCATCCCTAGAAAGGATCGGACATATGCCACATGTGTCGGTTCTTGTAGGTTCGAGATGGTGCTGACCTTGTCGGGCTCCATAGTCATTCCATCCACAGAAAAAATATGTCCAAAAAATATCAATGTGGTCTTGCTAAAACGGCATTTCCCAATGCTAAGTGTCAGTCCTGCTTCTTGGACCGCTGTGCCATTAGGGAGGCAGCGTGGTCCTCTCTGGATTTGCCGAAGACAAGAATATGATCACTGTAGTTCAGTGCTCCCCAAATTGGTCTGATCACTTGCCTGATCAGCTCCTGCAAAATGTAAGCAGCTGAAGATATGCCAAAGTTGAGGCGTCTGTAACGAAACAGGCCATCATGAATGGCAAAGGTGGTGATGCCCCTCGAGTCAGGGTGTAGTTCCAACTGGTGGTATCCCTGGTTCAAATCCAGTTTTGAGAACATCACAGACCTGTTGAGCTGGACTATCAGGTCTTCAATTCATGGTCCAGGGTGCCGTTCACTTTGAATGGTGCAGTTGGCCATCCTTATGTCTACACACAATCTTAAGCAACCTCCTTCATTGGGTACGATGACATGGGGTGACACCCAGGGTGTCGGGCCTGTTGCCGGCTCGATGATGCCATCATTGAGGAGCTGGTTGAGTTCTTTGGAGACCACCTTCTACAAGTTTAATCCCACTCTCCTGGGATCTTGAGGCACTGGTCCGACCGAATTGTCAATGTGTAGTTTTATGGGAGCTCCTCTGGTTTTTCCTTGACCCGCGCATGGGAGCGGGAAGTTCGCGAAGATTGTCTCCTTCGTGATGAGGTTCTGGGTCGTGGGGGTGGCATTCATTGTGCATATGCTTTCATTCTTGTCGCTTGGTGGAGCGACGGAATGGATGATGTCCCCTTCGTGGAAATTAATATCGATGTGACCCAGGCAGGATGCGGTATGGTTGCTCAATAGACATCGCCCTTTTGTCGGGCTCTGGATTATGTGGATGACGGTGGCTACGGTCAGCCCGTTGTGCATGAGCTGGCGCTTGAAGTGTCCTATGGAGTGAAGGGGGAGGGCTGCACCCCACTGAAAAATGTTTGAATTGAATTTGGCTAACATTGGTTTCTCAGGGATTTGTAGGAACTCTTGTTCGCCCATTATGTTGACGGTGGCGCCAGACTCTACCAGGAAACAAAATTGTCTGTTCCCAATGTTGATGGTTATCCTGGGAGCTTCCTTTGCTGCTCGATCATCCAGAATGAGGTTGACGTATTTGCCTTGGTACGGTTGATCGTAGTCATCTCTCCCATATGAGGGTTGAAATTGCTGGTGCATGTGGTGTTCTTGGTACATTTGTGGGGGTCCGTTATATTCGTCCTCAAAGTTGTTCATGTGGTCCATAGTCTTGGGTGTAGCCTCTGGGTTGGTACTCTTCCACAGCTCTTATGTAGCGCCGTGGTCCTTGTTGGTAAAATCTATTTTGGTGTGATGGCCGCTCTGGGGCTCGACTGTACATTCTGGTCTATGGTTGTGGATTGATTTGCAGAGTGGGATATGGCCTTCCTTCCCTGCAGACGGATTGGAAGTGCCCTTCTCTTCCACAGTTGTCACATCTTTGAGAGAGTGCGGGGCATGTTCCCGAGTGCGGGAATGCCATTCTGCACTGGTTGCACTGTCTTTGTGGTCTGGGCCCTGATTGACTGACCCCTCTGTACGATTTGGTCTCCTGTCGCTGGGTCATTGGGACGATGGTTGGATTGCCGCAATGAGTTCACTCTTTTCTTGTTTGGAGCTGGAGGCCCCCATCATGGATGCAGCCTGTGCGTCCACTTTTTCAAATATTCTTGCCATCTCGCTCACTTCGTTTAGTGAAAGAGGCTGGGACAGGCATCCCTCTATCACCCATAACCTTATTGCTTCATCCAGTGAGAAGGCATGAAACCGACAGTGTGTGCCTTTTACTCTCAGGCGAGTAATACATTCATTGACAGTCTTTTCCAGCCTCTGCGTAAATTGATTGAACATTTAGCATTCATAGTCTCGATTCAGTTCAATCACAAGTTCTTATTCAGGGTGTTTATTAGTGAGGGGAAGTCTGGCTGTTCTTCCGGTGGAATTGTCTTGACGATTGTCTTCATTTCACTGCCAACAAGGTTAATAAACATGTCCTGCAGGTTTGGTCATTTTTCTTCACCTGCCGCTTTTATAAAGTGGTTAAAGTCTTCCATCCATTCACCCACCACGGGCCTTTGTCCACTTGCGGGGTCATGGTGAACGGGAGCGGCATGCGCAGCAAGGTGGATTTTGACCTGGGTGGAGGGGGTGGTATATCTAGATTGCTCATTGTGGCGTGTGTGCCAGTTGAAGTAGGTTAATCCACTTCTTGGTGGGACTCTGTGGCAGTGGCTGGCCAGGGGACGCACGTGCGGCCAGTGCGCAGGCCTGGTTGCAGGTGTTTTTGCGGGTCTGTTGTTGGACTGGTGGCCACTCAAACCGTGGAGGTTACCCTTAGGTGCGGTTGGAATTTGCCTTTTGATGGCCTTGGAATGCGCCTGGTATCTAGGCCGTTTAGCATGTTGGCACCGTTCAGGGAGTAAAGCTGGCCATATGGCTGGCACACGTGTGATATACTGCTTGAATGGGGGAGTGCTTGTCCGGTGATGCACGTGTCACTCTTGGGGCTGGAGGATGCTTTGAGCTAGCCATCGTGTGGAGGAGCTTGGTAATCGCGGCTGATTTAATGTTTGTTGCAGCCGTCGTATGGAGAAAAGGACTGGCTGTACTGGCGGCAGTATCGTCTGATGCGGCGGGAGGAGGATGTGATTTATTCTTTTTTTTTTCTTTTGTACACAAGGCCGGATCGGCTGACACGAGGAGGAGTGGCATAGCAGTGGTGGGATCGCCAGTTATGGAAGGAGGAGGAGGCACCCCCCTGAAGGCTTTGCGTGGTTTCTCGTGCTCCTGCACGTGGATAGACTGCTTGAATGGAGGAATGCTTGTCCGGTGATTCACGTGTCACTCTTGGGGCTGGAGGAGGTTTTGAGCTAGTCGTCGTGTGGAGGAGCTTGGCAATCGCGGCTGATTTAATGTTTGTTGCAGCCATTGTGTGGAGAAAAGGACCAGCTGTAGGGGCGGCAGGATCGCCTGATGCGGTGGGAGGTGGAGGCGATTTATCTTTTTTTTTTCTTTTGTACGCAAGGCTGGATTGGTCGTCACAAAGAGGAGTGGCGTAGCAGTGGTGGGATCGCCAGTTATGGAAGGAGGAGGAGGCACCCACCTGAAGGCTTCGTGTGGTTTCTCGTGCTCCTGCACGTGGAACGGAAGAGACCGCTGGCGGACTGCCGCGCAGTATGAGTGGAGGGTGGCTGTGGTGCTCGTGCACCACAACTAGGTGCGTCTGTAATGTTCTTGGCCACATCCCAGGATCGAGCGTGGCAGCATGCCGCGGGATCGCTGGCACCTGGAATGCGCGCAGGGAGCACAGTGGAGTAGGGTGCTGGAGTCAGGTTAGGCGAGGTGTGATCACCTGCCAGTTAGGAGGGCTCCAGGTCACAGGAGTCCACCTCGTCACCAGTTTTTAGGCCTCTTGGCCCAAGAATAGAAGGACGCGACACCGGAGGGTAAAGGAACGTCCTCTTTAGTTAATTCCAAACTACGTACTGCCTCTTCCCTCTCACTCCTCCCCACACCTTCGTCATCCCTCACGGGATCGCTCTCTCTCTGTCTCTTAAGCAGACAGAGCCTGGTAACATCCTAGTTCCTGAATTTTGCTTTTGGTACGCTTCCCAGTGTTTTCTCGCTTCTTGTACTGATTCCGTTTAGCAATTCTTTTGACCCTGAGCCTGTTCTATTATATTACACCCCAATTCGTGCCCGGAGGTTTCCTGTGTTCTATGGTTCTTTGACCCAGCACTGTACTACAGCAAACCATTTATCCAAGCCTGCTCATCTTGGAAAGTCTTCATATTTCCGTGTCCTTTTATTTCATTCTTTGGTTGGAGAAGTGGGCGATTCTGAAATATGTTTTATTTTTCCTTGCTTTCTTAATTCCCTGTTGTTTTTTTGGCATGGATTTATCCCTGCTTTTCTACCTTGGTTCAGTGTTAATGATTAGGTGTGCTGTGATGTTTCATTTGCTTTCCTGCATCTGTATGAATGACCCTGTCTTCCTCTCTGTCCTGAAAGCACTTCTACTTGCTCCTTACCGACCCTCCTTGGGTATTAGGTTTTCCTCGCTTCGGTTTTGCAGCCTTTCATGTTCTTATTTGATCGTCAGAGTTAGTGCCCATTGCTGCGGCAGAGTTTGTGGGCATGGCTGCAATTCCAGGTGGCGCTTCCTGTCCTTGTGGGTATCGTCTTGAGGTTACTTTATAATTTGGCACCAAGGTTTGTCTGCTCACAGACCCCTTTGTTGCTTGCCTTACAAGTGGGTGCAGAGAGTAAGAGTTCCTGAGTCCATATTCTTTAGTATTATTTCCCAGTGTGATCAAGGCCACATTCCCCTTGCCAACATCCTCTCACCAGTGATACTAAGCATGACTTCCAATGACAAGGTAGCCACTCCCACGCCCCTTTTCACAAGTGACGTTGCATCTGGAGAGGAACCCTGCTATACTGAAGCCACAGCCTCTTCGTTGTACACATTCACTGACTGGGGTCGGTAATCGGGGAGGATGACAGGCGCCAAGGGATCATGGCCTAAGACCGGTGTCCCCGAGAGCACCCCTATGAACATGCGGGTTGCCTATGAATTCAGAGGAATGGGGCCGTGGGGGGGGAGAGGGGTGGCTAGATTCTTTTTGGAGCTGTGAGCAGAGCTTCAGACCCAGACTGGTCTGCCTTTCAGGATTTGGAGTTGCCTCTACTTTTCAGATCAGTACATTTATATATTTGTGGATCTCAGACTGGTGTCAAAGCTACACTGTTGAAAGTAGGCAAGGTTGTCAGTGACTCTGAATCACTAGGAGCTGTTGCTTTGGGAGGTGTTAATTTAAAGAGTTTGAATAAACTACAGTGTAAAATGAGATATCGCGCATCAGGCCTCCTGAAGTAGACTAGAGACCAGAGTAGCCAGGAGCGAAGCAAGAATGTGGAAAGTGCAGTAGATATGTGCTTGCTCCGATCACTTAAGTCTCCCTTCCAAAACGTGTCAGCTGCGCCCAGGCCTTCAGGGAGCTGAAGTTACAAAAGGAACAGAGAAGGGTGTATGCTCCAACGGTAACAAGAAGGTTGCAAACTGCCCCTCCACAGCAAGGATCTGGAAGAGCGAAGAAATGTACAAGTAATTGGACGCAAAACCTAAAAAAACGGATAAAGACCCAGGAAACGAACAGCCATCAACAAAGCAGGTTTATATAGTGCACAGTGCTTGGTCCAGTGCAATTTATATCCCTCCACAAGATATTAGCAATTGCAAATCAGTAGCAACGTGACCAGCTTTGCTGATAATGCACAAGTTTACTGTTGTGACAACAAGGAAGAGAAAACACAAAATACAAGGCATGGTTACACCCCGGGGAAACAGAGGCCGTGAACACAGCAGGATAATGCAATTCTCCACGTTAGGGGTGGGGTGAGTACAGAGGCCTAGGTGTATCATTTCTTTCATTCGGTGGCGAGAGGAGACATGGAAAGCATTTGGTTCTATACAAACCTTTTGTGCAGTTACACAATAAAAAGACTGTGCCGTAGGCCATTGCTGAAATTAAAAGGGAACCAGAACACATTGACACAATTTAAGCTGCACCCTCTGACATACATTTTTTAAACATTTTAATCTTTACATTGTGTTGTGCTTTAAAGAGTTCAAAGGGTTGTACTTATTCCCCCAATGATTTGGAGAAATTGATGATTGCCCTTTTTTATGAACAATGTGTGTTACTTCCACATTCTCCTCCCACCCCACCATCTCTTGTGATTCCTTCACTACAGACCTCACCAGGCTTTGATGTAAACACCTTGCCCACGTGGCTATGATGCGTGCACCAGCACAGAACCAAAGGCACGTCAGCAGGATCCGGGCGCCTGACTCTGTTCAGTCCCTCCCAATCTTCTCCATTTACCTACCAGTTTCAGTGTTAGATAAGGCTCGTGAACAGGGAGACTTTCTGCATGGCCATCACCTCTGAAATACCAGAAGGGCTACGATAGCACCATTAGGCTTTCAGAGACATCACACATATCCTATTAAATAGAGCTGCACCAATTCCCAGAGGAGAGCCAATTGATCAGGTTATGGCAAAAAAAGGATCTAGGATTGATCCTGAGAACCACCTAGAACTCCACAATTGAACTGATTTTGAAGGTGTTCTGAAGCCCGATTGTTCGCGAGGAGGAGTCCCTGTTGAGAGCAAGTAAGTTGTCACTGGAACTTGACACCCAAACGGAAAATAAATGATCGAAGCCCACAAAGTTGATGGGTAGGAAGATGGCTATATTGTAGAGTATCAGAATGGGACCTTAATGTATCCGTTCTGTGAGCTCATAGGTTTCTCAGAGAATGAAAAGTATTTTTATTGTGCATTTGAGTGGTTGGCAATTTTCAATCCTTCGAGGTTGAGAATACTTTCCTGCATGAGGCTATCAATTAGACTGGTCCCTAAACATGAGATGCCTTAAGTATGATACTCTGTTTGGCAGAGCCATTGAATATGAAATTCCAGCCTATAAAAGCAACCCCTAGAACTCACCAGTCCATTAAAACTAAGTAGCCAATGTATCATAAAGGCTTTCTCAAGTTGCCGACTCAAAAAAGAGCAACACCTGGACTGTGTGAGGTGGGGAGTAGGACATGGGGCCATAGTTGTTAACCTGATGCATTCCAATCTGTAGGTGCTTATACAGTCTAGGTTTTTTCTTTGCATTCTGGGACTTGTAGTTCGAGTTTCATAATGGGAAAAGCAGAACTACAAGTCCCAGAATGCTAAGAAAAAAACAGAACTGCATAAGCACCTACGGATTAGAATGGATCATGTTGGCAACTATGCATGGCTTGAACCTCAATACTTCACCCAAAATAACCTAAACATCCCAAACTAATGTACTGAACCTGTGGATTTCATTTTTCGAAAGGTATTTTTTTAGGCCTGTGTTTCAGCAGCAATTTGCTCCCCACCCTGTTATTGGAGTTGCCTTATACCCACACCAAGTTTTGTGATGTCCTAGACCAGCAAAGCCAATGTGTGGCATGAAGAGATTCTTAACAAAAGGCGTAGCTGGTATTTTTTATGCTGCAACACTGATGGTCAACACTAGGCATAGCTACAATCATGTAATTGGCACAAGCAGAGCTTGTTTCAAGACGCCATGCCCTGAGCGGATTTCTCATGCATACCACAGAATGAACACTCAGGTCGGGTGGGACATCTTGCTTAACACAATGCAACATCTTACGTCATCGACTACTAGCTCACATTCAGACACTGAATAATTGTATGGTTTCTGAAAGAACGATTAAGGCAGCCGGGAAGAAATATGTGCTTTGGAGTTCTATAACAGTACCAGCTGGCATTTCCATTTTTAGACAATGAGTGCATTTGCATTTTCGGTTCCCAAAATGTACCTTGCTACACACACCATTTTCCTGACAACCCCCACACATGTTCCTCTGATCCTACATTTTCTAGATACAAGGGATTAAAGAAAGTTATTAAGATATTTCTTCTGCCCACATTTTTGGATAAAAGTGACATTCAAAGCTTTTGCCATGTTTCACTCGACAGAAATGATCCCCAATCCCATTTTCCAGAGTCACTCCACTTGGTGTCAAAGGCCCTGACACGCCTAACTTTGTCACATGAAGCAATCATGTTTCTCCCTCTTTGTGCAACATCAGCAATTTTAAGAAGTACTAAGACGCGTGTTGGTCTCACTCATACCACTGCGAAGATGCAGACTCCTTCTTAGGAGTGTGGTCCGAGATAGGACTTGCCCTGAAAAAAATAAAGTCCACTTTTAATCTACATCATCTAGAACATGGCTTGAAAACCCCTGGGCAAAAGAGAAACTCTACCACTCAGCTAGCTCACACAAATAACAGAAAACATTTGAGCTGGAAATGCGACTTAATAATATCGTCAACCTTCACGGAGAGATTTTGTGCAGTTGATGCTGGGAAGCATTCCCGTCGAGGTCACATATGGACCAGTCTTTTCTCATATGCTCAACACTACTGAATTGGCACTTCTTAAACATTCCTTGAATTAGATAGATCTTGAGGGCGTCCAGTTTGATATCACAGTCCCAAAATGCTTCTAGTCCTCCTTGGGTTTTTCCACAGAGAGGAAAGTGTCCAACATTCCAGGATGTATCTCAGACTCGCTCATGTGCTTCTTTTCGCGTCCGTGATCAGCTTTCATCCTGGTCCAGGATGGAGATCGCATGTAGCCTCCTCGAGGTAGTGGTGGGTGGTGCAGGCCTGTCAATGAAATCAAGAGATAAAGAAAGAGCGAGACAAAGAAAGAGCAAGAGAGAAAAAATGAGAATGGATTCAGTAATACAATTAACACAGAAGCATGACCAGGGGCCAAATGAAATAAAGAAAGAAAGATGTTGCAGTCTTTTGTCAGCCAAAGGCTGGAAGTGTGTAATTGACACTGGACTGACCATACCATTCTTTCAGGGGGGTTCCAGATTTTTATCTAGAGTAGCAAACCTTCAAATTCCCTCAAGTAGAAGATGAGATGCTTGAAGGCTGTGACAAAACAACCTGTGGCAAGAGGCAGAAGAGGGGCTCGGGAAAGCCATCCGCTCTGAGACTCTGAAACTGATCTAGTGGAGCTCCCACAGAACATCACTGCCTCTCCAGTATCTGTGCCGAGGGCCTACCCCATAATGCCACCAATCCTAGGTGAATCCCTAAAAGAGCCCTATAGAAAAATGTTGCAGTCTACGAACCAACCTCAGAAGACCAGAATAACAGAAACTTTCAATAGGGGGTTTGTGTGAATAACTGTGGGACCACGCACTTACCCCCAGTGGACAGTCTTATAAACAGAGAGAACAGGTGGCAGGGCTCCCTGACTAACATTGTTGTCAAGCTGGCAGGTGCAAGTAGTCAGCCTGCATCATCGGCGAGTCAGAGTAACTGCCATAATGGGGATGCCTTACTCCAAGATGGAGCCCATAACGTTGCAAACCACAGACCGGAGCCTCATATGCGAATGAGACAAATGTGAAAAATGCTACAGAGCTGCACCGGAAACTCTTGAACGGAGTAGGTGAGACAACTGGGGAGAAGGCAGTACTAGGAGGCAGGACCCGATCCCAGGACTCCTTTGGATTGACAGAAGGGTCCCACCAGTTCTTGTATCCGCCCATTTCACCATAGCCAAATCAATGAAAGCCATTTCAGGGGAACCAACTCAAAGAAATCCCAACAAATTGCAAGGCCTGCTCACCAAAATTGCATCCACTGCTTTCAATAGAAAACTCAGAAATTTGAAATAAAAAGTGTGAAGAACCCAAAAAGTTTTTATAATATGTAATAAAGTAAATACTAAAGAGTAAGTGGGAAAATGTGAGGGAAACATGAGGGGGGGGAAAGACGAACACAAAGAAAAGAGAGGCAAAGGGGAGGGTGAGACCAGAATGGTCAAAAAAGAGGGGTCACGTGAAGTATGGGGGAGTGGTCCCATCATTTTGCAATAGTGAAGAATGGAGAAAAAAAACTAGAAATAAAGAAAAACATTTTTTTTAAAGAGATAGCCTAGGTTGAAATGGACAAAAAATGCTATTTCCCTGAGTTGGCTTGAAATGTGTTGGCTAGAGTTGAGAGTAAAGCTAGTTGACTTGCAATCAGATGCCATAGATCCCCAGCAGGCATAGGTCCTCATTACAAGTTTGCCGGTATCCTGCCGGTAGTTCCAGCAAACTGGCCTACTGTTTCCACCACCTAATATTCCAGAATTACCAGGATATTAAAGGTGGTGGAAAGGGCAGTAAATTCTTATTCCACTCCATGGAGGGGATTGCTGGTATTTCTGTTTTGCCGGTGGGGGCCTGATTTACCTCCAGCTTTTGGATGGAGGTAAATCAGGGAACCCCCAGTGGCAAACCTGTAGTTTGGCGGTCCGGGAAAAGTGCAGGTCACAGTATTACCGCCACTTTCACTGTCATTTTTCCCAGACCAGCAAACTTGTAATGAGGGACATAGGCTCCATTAAGGTTGGTCACACAGTGTATCGTATTGAATGCAGTATGGCAGGCCCCTTTGATAGACGTGGAGAAAAGATAAATGCAAAGCTTCAATAGCAGGATGGCTTTTTCTCTAGTTTAACAGTCTCAGTCTTCAGTTTGGAACTCAATTCACAGTCTTATCTGCTGGCTTTGTAGATTATCGTCCTGTGATCCATGATACATGGGGAGGCACTTTGCAAGGGTCGCTGTGACTCGCATGTGCCTACACACCAAACCCGCTTGCCAGTGGAAGCTGGGTTAGAGTAGTGGTTAGCAAACCATCACAGCTTCCACCATGAAGCTGGTACGTTTTATTTGTCTGAGATCTTTGTTTTAGGATTCTTGCCACGTCCCAATATTAGAGTCCTGGCTTTGTTTGTGAACCTCACTCTTCTCCTCAATGATTTGCAATGGTCTCGTACCTAAAGGGACCTCTCCTATACCCTTTTCCTCTCCTCATCACATTATCTAAACCCTGCATGTCCTCGACTGGTCGCCAAATCCATGTACCTCGCCTCCACCTAAGCATACCATGGTCAGGCTTGCCTGCTCGTTCTCCTGTACTTCAATGTGCGTCAGTTCTTTCTTGACTTTACCTTCAATCACCTACTTCTCTCCTCCACCTGCTTCCTGAACATAAATTCAAGACTCTCCTTTGATTTTTTCACTGAATCTCCTCTTTTTCTTCTATCTTCATATTGTTCTCTCCCTACTCCTCCGAGTCACTGTCCTTCCATCCTTTTTGATGTTCCTCTCAACCTCATTTAGGATGTTCTCTTTTCCTTCCTCTCTCCTTCTCCCTCCATCTATCTATTGTCAGGACTCGAGTGCCTTGAAGAGATCAAAGAATCCTGCAGACTGCATTGGAAGTTGCCTTGGTGGTTACCAGAACGCAGCAGGATTGTGGTTTTGCGCTTTTGCTGACATGTGGTGCAGCAACCCGGGTGCCACTCGGCTTCTCAACGTTTCCTCAAACCGGGAGTGACGTTTCAGATTTTGACTTCTTGGATTATTGTGTTTTGGCAAACTGTTACCTCGACTTCCCTATTGGATTTCCTTCAGCTTCGATGCCCATCTGTTATCCTCCCAGACTTGTCTATTGGACACTGGAATGGAACCAGACTTCTCTTTTGGATTTGGAGCAACCGTACTGTCATTCTGATTTGAACTTGAAAGACTCAAGACACACTGAAACTCCCACAGATTGGATAACATCTATGGTCGCTGGCTTTCTTTCACCTTGGGTGCCTTCTCAGATGGCCTGGAGCAGGTGGAAAACCATGTCACCCGAGGACTGGGTGGGCTGTTCTCTGAGCTCATGCACCCTATCAAGGCAGGTTGTCTTCTCTCTCCAGCTTATGCCAGGAGCCTGCAGCATTCCTCCACACTCTTTCATCATATTACAGAACCCATATTTATTCTTGTCCAACCCAGACGGTCTGGTAGTGGGAGGCAGATCTTGCTTCTGCTTGAGGTTCATCTCAAATCTAGTTACATACACCTATCACCATGCTCCAATCCATCTCCTCCCTCTGTCCTTCCAACTTCTTGTAATACTCTCGTCCCCCTTCCTCCCACTTTCTTCCTCCAGCTACCTCTCTCCTCGCTCCTTACATTTCCTATTTCCATTTCAAAAAGACCTCTGTAACTCGCTGGCTGACTTCTTACACCACCTCATGCCAAACCTCCTGTCATTCTTATAGGGGTTTTACCTCTCCCCTGGGCCCATACTACACATGAGCAGGTACAGCTGACAGTTTATTTTGACTGTAACAAGATTGGAGCAGCGTGTTCTGCTAATGGAGGTCACCTGAGGTTAAGGAGTTCATGCCATGGCGTGAAATACCCTTGTACCGTCTCTACCACACAGAGCGACCTTGACTACTCAACACCTGAGCCTGTTGGTGCGCCACAGCCATGATCTCCAGCTCACGTAAGCCTTCCCCCATGTTCAAACTTGGAGCCACTTACAGAGAGGATAAAAAAGTGAGCAACCATTAAGGTGGTGAAGGTTTTCAAGGACATGAGCATTCCTCAAAAATGGACCCGGGAATTAGAGCTACAGGCCAAGTGACAGTCCTTTGCCACAGATCTATGGCGAGATGGGATGGTCCAGGGTGATCATCAGGTAAACACCTGTGGGCCCAGCATAATTCTGCACATGGTGGTACCTAGCCCCCATGACTACCTCATCCGCTAGCCCAAAACAAAGGCATTGCAATTAGTCACACATCTCCGCCTTTTCCTATAAGCGCCCCGTCGTGAATTAGGCCATGATGGATAGGTTGGAGAAAGGGAAGATGAAACAGCAAAGTCAATTGTTTACTTCCAATTATCCACAGATTTCCCAGTCAAACAATTAATTTGACTATCTGGTTTCTTCTTCTTCCTTAAGAACATGTGTTTTTCAATAGTGTCCATCTTGCTTCTTTCCTCTTGCTTGTGCCTGACTTTTCTCTGAACTGTGGACTGTCTGAGCCAGGGATGAGATTCTCCTTCAGCCCTGACATAACAGCCAGTTTGACTGAAAACTGTTGGTCGTCGGAGTGTGCCTTAATTTGAGCTTTGGGGTAGATCTGGGCCTCATGCACACACATCACCAGTTTCAAGCACTCTGGGTTGAGCTGCTCAGGGTATAGGAAGTCAGATCTGACAGTGGTCCGACGACTTGTAAAAAGCCATTACTGTTTGTTAAGATTGTAACACTTCCCTCCTCCACTTCTCTGGACAACCATATCACTTTACTTTGGGGCCTCTGCCTAAAGAGGTTCCAGCCATCAATCGTTTTCTTTGCTTTCTGTACTCACAGGCACACAATAGGTAATGTCCACCAGTTCACGCTAGAGTAGTTTGAACAGCTCTTAGCTATGTGGCCAGGCTTTCTGCATGCATAACACTTGGAGCCTGCAATGGTATTTAAGGGTCAGCTTTCTTAATCTCAGGATAAGCAGGGTTTCAAGCTAAGGGACTACAGTGGTCTACGTTGGCATGTGATTTTGGTGTTGGTCTTGAACTCCCCATATTCCAGAAACATTCTCACCTCGGGATTGAGAGTGATGGCTTCTCTGATATCGTCTCAAGGCCGGTGGATCTTGGGCTACTTGATTACCCGAGGCCATCTGGATTGCTATCTCCAAAGTAGGTTGAGGCAGCGGTCGGACTGGGTGTTGTAAATTACTGGGGAATACAGTTTATGAACTGTTCCATGATGAGTTGGTCTCTGGTTTCCACTGTTGGCAATTTCCTGAGCAATTTCTCCTACAGATGTTGAATTCTATGTCCCATTTGTATGGGGGATTTCTAGCGTAATAACTGTTAGTGATGGTATTCGTGGTCACACCCCAATCGTTCAAACATGCTAGTGTTATATGGGCTTCAACCAACCATCTGGCTTGAGGTCCTGGAATTTAGCCTGTGGATCTCCAGTCAAGAGAGTTGCTATGAAATGGGTCCCAACATTCCTGTTGCCATCTGGTCATTTTACCAATGCATTTGAAATGACAGAAGAAGGCATCAGGGTCATTCCCGCCTTCAAATCTTTCTATCAGGGCAGCTGGTGAAGCCTTGCAGGGGCTTGGTAACTGGACCCAGCCGTGGGGAAGAAACAGCCTCCTGTATTACCTGTATCTGCTGCCATTGGCTGAGGGGGTGAGGGCGGTTTACAACAATGACTGCAGGCTATGAATCCACGCAGGGCAGACAGTGAAGAAATAGACCGGCAACAGATGACCCAAAGGCATCAGGAGTTGTGTCTAGCATTGTCAGCCACAGTTCCATCTCTGCAGGTACACAATAGGTCAGGTCTACGAAAGAAGGGTACTGGAACCCATAAACCTCCCAGGGGCTGTGAATGACTTTTTCTGAATCACCCAGGGCGATGCCACTCTAATCCAGACTGTGCTTCAAATTAGGGCTGTGTTCGTGTTTTAGACTAGAGTGTTCCTCTTCATACCTTTCAGTAGATTTTGTGTTTCCCTTGGACCTCTCCCTTTGCTGTTGTATTGAGAGATATTCCTGCTAGATCGGTCAGGCCTTACTCCAGCCCCTGTGTTTGTGACCATGAACCCAAGTAATGCTATCCTTATTAGATATGGATTCTTATGTGGATTCCTTTGGCCTGCCACAAGGCCTTGTCTAGTGGTTCATCAATTCCTCTTGTTCTGTTACTGCTTGGACAACATTCGAGCACTATAGAGCACTTTATACTGCCTGCCCATTTACCTGCCTGCTGAAATTTCATAGACTATGGTTTATCTCAGCCTTGCCTTGGCTGTTACACCATGATTACACCCATGTGTGATTGTCCCAGGTGATTTTCCCCCACCACTCCTGATGACGGGCAGATCCGCCCATACATGTATCTATCTATGAGGAATTTCTTTAGGTTTACCTCTCCTCACTCCCAATAAGTCCCATCACAGTGTTCTGTAATAGAATGAATGCAGTAGGAAGTACTATACAAGGAACCTACATAAACACATACCTTCCAAGCTCCCTTGTTCTAGAAGCACTCCTCCAAATAGATTTGCTAATCTCCTCTTCTGTATTCACACCATAAGGTATTGAAATGTCCCAGTACACCCCCGGGTCCACACACTAGAAATGTAAGCCCTTTTGCCTCTTTAGTGGATGTCTGTGTAGACCTTTCGCAAGCAGGGCTGTCTCTATTTGATATCTATTCTTTTGGAACTGCGCATCCAAAGGCAGACACAATATTTCTCATCCAACCCCAAAAGTGACTGGCGCATCTACACATTTTTACACAAGTTGCCATACTGCACGCATGACTTCCAATATCTGCGGAATGTGATTTTGCCCGTTTATCGATACTGTTTGACTTGAAGATGTAGCCCTCGCCATTAAGGTCTGCCTGTACTGATTCAAGCACACCTGGACCTCTAGACCTCTCTTCACACAGCCTTACCTGGTAGAGGTTCATTCTGCACGGTCTCGTCGTCGGAGTCAGCGAAGACTTCGGCCAGCTCTTGATCAGACATGTCGGTGAGTTCCGTCAGGTCAAGCAGGTCAAAGTGCACCTCCAATGAGGAAACACTACTGAGCGGTTCTATGGCACAGGAAGGGGGGGGGGTGATAACCAAAGACGTTAGATATGCAGACTTATGTCAGACCACATGCAGTGTCACCATTCAAGGTTTATAGGCCTGCATAAATAGTCTGTGTAAACAACCCAAGCATATCAAAACTATTGTGCCATAAAGGTATAAACATTCCCAGATTGTGAGAGATTCATTTATAGGCAAATGCATAGTTTTTACTCAGTACAGACATGACAGGTGATAGGTGCACAATCAGGCACTTTGTGTTGTCTAAAGAGGTGTCCATCAAGAAGACCACATTGCCTAATGGGGTGTAAGCACAGACTTCAACAGGAAGAACCTGTTTTCTAATGAGGTATCAGCTTGAGAAACACATTGTCTGGTGAGTTATGTTATGTTAATTTGCTTTTGTACTGTGCCAAATCACCACCGTAGTAGTGTCAGAGCGCATAGATGTGCCTGTGGAGTGGCATACTGTGCCCCGAAGGCAGGAGTGTCCAAAGCTTAGTCTGGAGGGAAGAAAATGAGCACTAGGAGATAAGAGGGTGGGAAAGCCGGAAATACATGTTACAAACACAAGGAGGGAGGGATGAGCTTCTATCTGGGGCTACAACCAAAAGACGCGGGGCTATAGCCTCCCCAGCAGCACCCCTAGTGATGCCTCTGGTTTTGGAGGAGGTGGATATGGCCTGAAGTGTTGCGATAAGGTGGCTTTTCTTGCCACAGTACATGTGGAGAATTATAAATTAGTACAAGGCAATGTGGATGGATAAGGGGCTCGAGAGTGTACCCGGGCAATCCTGGAAGGTTGATGGCTTATTATTTGCCCAGCCATCTTGATGCATTATACACCAGGTGACACTTATTAATTGTGAGAATGCCAAACCTGAGCCACACGTGGTGTAGTGAAGAATAGGCTGTGCATACAAGTAATGCTCTTGGTAACAGAAGGGAAGGGAATGGAGTGGCCAGGCTATTTATTTATTTATTTTTGCATTTGTAAAATGTGCAAAACCTGCAGGCATCCAGGCGCTAGTTGCAGAGGGAAGGGGAGATGGTAAGGGGAGCACGAGGAAGCATCAGAGAGGAGTACTAGTACCATAATTTAAAAAAGTGGCACTGTGATGTCAAAAAGGTTATTAAGAGTTTGTTCTGTGTCTGTTATGCTAAACTTTATTTTAGTTCACTGACAGGGTAGTGCCTTACTTGGGAGTAAGTTATCAAAGTGTAGTAATCTGTAGCTACCTATAGTGATAAAACACCCTGAACTCACTACGTGGACTCTGTTCCTTAGATTGTGTGAAAGGCTGGCGTGGATGTACACCAACAAAGGTAGGTAAGGAGGGAAAGGCCCGATGGCTGCCCTCCTGTGTGCAGTTACAAAGAAGAGGGGGGGGATTTGTCCCATGAGCAGAAAGGGAGGGGACAGAAGACCAAAATAACACCATTGATCCCTTACTGCTATGTATCAAAGTCAACGTGATTAAATTGTTCAGAAAAGTACCAAACTATGGTATCATGCACTTTTGTGAAATTCTCTGAAAACAAAAAGGGCAAATTTCTAGAAAGTTATTTGAAATATTTATTTTTTAAACAAAGAAAATCCTAATAACACAAAAGTTGTAATAACGGAGAAGTATAACAAAAATTATAAAAACACTCAGAATTGTAATTCACAGTGGAAAATTTGGTTTAGTTTTAAGAACAAAAAAACAATCAATTATTCTTTTTGTGAAACAGAAACATTTTTTTTGTTTTTCAGAATTGTAATTCACAGTAGAAAATTTGGTTTAGTTTTTAATGACAGGTCTGCCTTTAATGACAGGTCTGCCTACGTGTAGGTGTCAAAAAAATATTTCAGAAAAAATCAAGGTTGACATCATCACAACAACGTTTCGGCTAACATGCCGCCTGTCTGGCCATAGTTTCTTTGCATAGTTGAAAGTTGCCTTCCTCAGGGCGAAAGAACCTCACAACCGTTTAACCCTGTGGGGAGGCAGACATGAAAGAAAATGAAATTAAATTTAAAAGCATAATAGGAGCGAACTCCAAAGTTTAAGTAAAGTTGCCCTTGTTGTTTAAAAGAGAATAAATTAGGAAATCAATTACCTCAATTTTGCAGGCTGTGGGTAAGTTAGAAATACAGGCGTGAAAAAAGGGGCTCAGGGGCCCACGACAGTAATGCCTGTAAAGCGGAACCGACTGTCCTGTGTGCAGTGACAGTCCAGCACCCCTCTGTTATGCCCTGGCGGTTACCATAACTTTGACATACTGTGTTGCCTGGATAGCGCCTTATGTCACAGTAAGGTCACCTACCGAGAAGCAGGGACGGAATCTTTCAGGCTGCAACCAAACAGCATGAAGACCAGTGCACCCACAGGTCAGCACTGAAGGGCCCCTCAGCCAGCCAACGCGCAGAGAATGGGTGTGAAACATAAATAAATGGGCTCCAAAACAGAATCACAGGCAAGAGACATGCTGATCTGGGCAGCTTGTACAACTGGAAACTCGTTTAATAGCAATGTTCCAAAGGGGGGGGGGAGTCTATGCCAGAAACGAAGGTTTACCTTTTACACACCTCCCTGAAAAATTAGCAACATTTTTAATTTTCATTTGGGCAAACATGTTCATTTTGTCCTTGTTTATGTTGTGCTACAGAGCTTTATACTGTGCACAATCGCTACAATAGGAGTCTCAGAGCTCCTACACTTGTCCTTTTGAGCAAGATGTGTAAGGATATGAGCACGTCTTTGGGGGGGCAGCAGCTTTTAGACTGTTAAGCCCTCCGCAGTGCTGCAGTATACATGTGAGCCTAGGTATGTTGACACCAGGCCCAAGTAGAGAGCAGAGCATAGCCCTTCTACCTTACACTGCCCTAGGTCCCCTGGTCCCCTACGCACATGAACAGCGAGGTTCGATAGACAGGAAACTTGCAGGAAATATGGGCATTTTTAAATGAGGGTGAGTTTTGAAACGGGGCTCCTCTGGGAGCAAAGTCCTGGAAGTGCTTGAGGCCTGCTGGGAGCAGTACGGGGATAGGGTTGGTGATGAGCGCAGCAAGACTTTTCTGGGAGTTAATCTGCACAATCAAGCTCTGTCTAGCCTGGTAGACCTGGGTGTCCGATACGAGGTCTACTTTGGGCATTATGGCACTTTTCATGAATTGAGTGCTGCTCCTGAGCATTATCTATTCATATGAAGGTTTGAATAAACCCGCCACACTATGCCTACTTTGAAGAGTAGGACATTAGACGGTATTGTGAAACAACATAACAAAACATATAGCCTAACACGACAGGACCTAACCAGCCAGAATAACTAAACATGCGCCATGTCTAAAAAAACAAAAAGGATTGGATACATGCATACAAAACTAAAAACAAGCAACATAGCTGTAAAAAAAAGAAGCCATTCGACTTTGCTTCCAAGATCGCAAATGGGAAGAAATAAAAAGGAAAAGCCAACCAAGAAACACATTGAAGAACAAGCGGAAGGACCCTTGCAAGGGGGTGGGGGAGGGTTCAGAGGAAATACATCTATTGGGACACAGATGTGGAAAACTCCCTCTCAGACAAGTTTCTCACAGCAACTTCAGACTCATCACGTTTCCGGCACGACGGAACACTTATGCTATACATGCACCAACGCAGGTGGTGCCTCCAACACCACCGGAATGGAACACCCGTGCTTTCACATGCAGAGGGCTGTGAAATGAACCTCCGCGCGCTATGAAACCCTCAGCGTCACCCAGGGGTGTTGCTGGGTCTGGAAAAGATCAGGGGCTAAGCTAATGTCGGGACTGGCGGGACTCGGGGCTAGCTAGCATTTTGGTTGTAGCACCTGAGCTTCTATCTGGGGCTACAACCAAAAGACCCGGCGCTATAGCCTCCTTAGCCCCCACCCTAGCAACGCCTCTGGCGTCACCTAATGAGAACTGCGCGTCAACGCGCTCACAGCACTTTAACATGTGCTGTAACACACTTTGCGCCATCTCAAAATAAAATAGGCTATAACATGCACCTCCACATGCAGAAACAACCCAAAGGCCACTAAAGTAGAATTGCGCTTCAACATGCACCTCCGCTTACAATAAGTAAACAACTGGACAAAGCAAAATGCAGGAAAGCGCGCGATGGCTCCTGCTGAAGATGTGGACAAGCAAACATGGGTACACTTAGAAACATATGGGCCGATAATCTTGAATATTAAGATGACTAACTGCCCTTTCAGCTCTGCCATCGCAGTACCATTACAATAGCAGTGAAATCTGAACATCCTTTTTATTTAAGAAAACCTGTCTATCTAATGAGCACAGTGTGGGTTTCCTGGTGCTGCTTATTGCACTTGTTAATGCAAGTCAAGACAGTAAGACTGCTTTTACTGTGTGTTGGGAAGCAGGGACGAAAGTCCCAGTCCCCGTGGCGATTCAGGACAAGGAGATTGTAGATGGAAATGGTGCGGGGCAGTTAAAAGATTTCAGGGAGAAGGGGGACCCACTTATAGAGTTAGATTGCAATGGAAATGTAGCAAATTGTAACCTTAGAATCACGTGTGTAGTGAAATCCTACTTTAGAAGGTGGACGCCATTTTGAAATTGAGGCCTAGTACCATGACTATGCCAGTATGCTCAGTTAGTACAGAGGGTTAGAAGGGTGCGCGCGCATTCTTCACTTGCAGCCCTGGAAGCTTCACAGAAGGTTGATTTCCCAAACACACACACACACACACACACACACACACAGTCCTTTATTGTAGCTCATCAGTAGTGCATGTAACCCAGAAGAAATGTGCCCTGCAAGGCCAAGAGAGGGCTGGAATGGATCTCTTGAAGAAGCTATCCCAAGAGAAGGGAGGCGAGGGCATCTCCACCAGTCCAGAATGTTAGGTTATAGCACTCCAAGACCCCCAAGCCCAAGGCAAACATTTGAGTACACTGATCAACCCAAGACCTCTGGCCGTAAAGCTGTACAGTGACCAATCGATCTAGAAGATCAGAGAACAGGGACTTGCCAACCCCACCATCAGTTCATGTGATTTGTGCTGCGAGGTGCCAGGGGAGAAGGTAACAAATGTATGCCTCAGGTGGGAAAGTTGGGGAGGTCTTTGAGTATCTGAGAAAGGAGCGGGGGTTTGTATAGTTCTAGGGAGTTATCGCAACCTCTAAAGTAGCCACCTCGCTCATGTCCTTGGTACCAGGTGCACTGTAGAACTGTGAAATAATGAGTTATTTGTATAACCCAATTGCCAATTAATGTTTCATGTTTCGCTGACGAAAAAAGAAGCTTCCCACCTGGAGGTAGATGGACATGAGATGCTAGGTCCAATTGCCTGGCATCCGTATGGAGTAGGCTATATGTGTATAGGGTCACACCAACCAGCTAACTGGATTTGTAACCTGTGTGATGGATGCCATTCGTGACACTGTGTATCCTTAAAAGCTACTGCTTATGCTGTTTCTGTCAAAGTGCTCCGTGGCAGTAGAGTTCTTTGTTGGCATATACTTGAAATTTTGTACCTTAAGGGACAAGAGAGCCAGTACCACGTGTGCCATTAGATAAGGTAGTATCTGATCAGTCTTGATTTGAAGAGGGTCTAGCTGTTGGGAGTGACAACATATAGTGAAACTCTTCCACTTGTGCCTTTAACAGGAGAGAGTAGAGCAGGCTCTAGCCTTTGCGAGAATTTTTCTGCATTCTAAAGGCAACGAGATATGTCCAAACTCTAGGTTTGCAGGAGCCAAGACATCAACTTCAGGGAAGCTGGGTCATGTTGTAGAATGAATCCTCCTTCTCTGGAGAGCAGGTCTGGGAGAGGAGGCAGCCTGATGCCGGGTGCTACCGACAGATGGAGAAGGTCAGAGCACCAAATTTGGCGTGACCAAGCTGGAGCCACAGGAATCATCTTGCACTGGCTCTGTTTGAGTGCATTGATCACACGTAGAAGAAGCAGGATTTGAGGAAATGCGTAGATGAACAGGCCCTCCCAGGAGATGGAGAAAGTGCCCCCAGACTTCTCACTTGAGGAAAACTGCTGGCAAATTGGACGCACTTGGAGTTGTCTGCCAAATTGATCCGTGGGCTTCCCCAATTCGAGAAAAGATGAAGAACTTGATCCTGATGGAGTTCCCATTTGTGGCAGGAATGCAGTTGCCTGCTAAGAGAATACACAATGGTATTTTAGTCCTCTGCCAGGTGAAAGGGAATGAGGAACATTCCATGAGACAGAGCCCAGTACCACAGTGTATGTTTTTCCTTGGACAGAACGGGAGAGCGGATTCCCCCCTACTTCCAGATGTAGAACATTGTGGTTGTATTGTCCCTGAAGATGCAAACCACTTTGCCCTGGGGTTGGGGTTGGAAAGACTTGAGGCCCCAGAACACTGCTCGTAACTCCAACACAATGATGTGCAGTATCTTGCTTATGGCTGCTAGAGACCTCGGCATGATATTTCCCAACCTTCCAGGGAGGCGTCTGTTGTCACCGTCGCCTGATGTGCCGGTGGGTGAAAAGGAGCGCCTTGTGGGAGATGATTCCACCAATGCAGAGGGTTGCGAAACACAGGTTTGAGCGCGTTCTTGTCTTTGAGGACCCCCGACACCTGCTTTCACCAGGCATCCATGAACTCTTGGAGAGGCCTCATCCACAGCCTGCAGTGAGGAATTAAAGGGATCCATGTAGATATCCCCAATAGGTACTTGAGTGAGCGAATCGTTGTTTGCTTGAGAGAGGACAGCTGCTGAACTATGCGGCGCATGACCTTGACCCTTTCCTCCGAGGGGATAGCCAGGCACTGGAGCATGTCCAATTGTGAGTCCACAAACAGAGCATTCTGAGATGGCAACAAGGATGACTTTGGAATGTTCATGGAGAATCTCAGTGAAGTCAGGCACTGGATGGTCTGTCTGCGTGTTGCAGAGCTAAAGTTACGGAATGGGCACGGGTAAGCCAGTCGTCCAGATAAGGGTAAACATAGATGCCTGCTCAGCACACGTGGGCAGCCACCGATACGAGGCACTTGGTGAAATCCCTTGGCACTGACTTTAGGCAGAATGGTAGAGCTTTGAACTGGTAGTGCTACCTTTGTACCACGAAGCGAAGGAAGTGCTTGTGCTTTCGATGGATGGGAATGTGGAAGTATGCATCCTCCAAATTCAGGGACGAAAGGAAATCACCTTGCTCATGCTGTTCCAACATGTGCTGCAGTGTGACCATGTGAAACCTCTGCAATTTGAAGGACCTGTTGAGTTCCCTGAATTTCAGGAGGGGGTCTCCACTCACAAGACTTTTTTCTCACCAAGAAGTACCTGGAGTACACTCCGGAGCCCTGGAGGTGCGATGGAATGCCTTCAATGGCCCCTTTTTTATAGAAGGGACTGAACCCTCTGCAGAAGGAGAAACAGATGTTGTTCTTCCCTTTGAATGGGGCGGCATTTGTCCTGCAACTCCAGTGTGTGACCGTGATGTATGATACCGAGCACCTATTCACTAGTGATGATGTTGAGCCAATGGTCGACAAACTGTGAAAGCTGGCCTCCCACTCGGGTGCTGAAGTGGGGGTCTGGGACCTGGCACTGGTCAGACCTTGTTGTCCTTGTGACCCTCTATATGCCTGTGACCTCCCTCTGTTTGCCTCCTGCAAGCTGGTGCGGGAATGTTGACGATAAACAGGGCGAGAATCTCTAGAGGTCCTGGAGAATCTGCCTTTGCCGGACCAAAATGACTTTTTTCTGTTGCAGGGTACCTAGGGAATCAGCGGTGCCCGTCTTGATGGCCAAGAACGCCTTGTCGCCCTGCTTCCCAAAGAGGTTTACTCTCTCATAAGGCAAGTCTATTAGCTTATACTGTACATCAGGGCAAACGTTTATGGATTTCAACCACTACTGGTGCCTCAGGACTGCTCTATTACCCATTTGGTGGAAACCTGTGTTCGCAATGTCGAGCACCACAGTGATGGGGTGATCTGTTGCCGCCTCTGTTTTCTGTAGCAAAGTCAAAGCTTCCTCACGCTTATTGTCGGGCAAGATCTAACATTCGACTTAACTTGTACCGCAGTTCCCTGTCATATCCAGAGGCTCTACATCTCCTGAGAAGACAACCTTTTGCAACAGTAGTGCAGGTGGTGCAGCTTCCATAGACCTAGGTACCAGGGTGAAGAGGGGTTTTAACTTAATAGGTTGAGGCAGAAAGGAGAGTGCTGGATGCATCTCTCTGTCCACAGTGAAGCATCAAGGAAATGTAGCAATTACTGGTGCTCGTGGAGAAGACAACAATGCCGTAGATGCCAATGGTGCTGAAGCCTGCCTTGGAGGCAGAGCAATTTTGGCGATCGTAGTTGTGATAATCGACGAAGTGGTCGACGAAGCAATCGCCAACAGGGCAGTGTCGTGGACGAGGAGGTCGATTTCACCTTATGGACCACCAACAAGGTCATTGACGAAACTGTCAGAGACGAGATCGTTGACGGAGGAATTGGCGTTGACGATTGTTTGCACCTCTGGCTCGTTGACTGTCATGGCCACTGGTCAAGGGCCAAGTACTTCACCACCTGCAGGGTCCCAATGGACCCAGTCTTGGTGCCTATGGCACCAAGCTCATTACAAAGTGTGCTCTGCACACAGAATACAGAAAGCACGTGCCTCTAGGCCGGGCCCTACCAATACAGGGGAGGCACATGCAGAAGACAGGAGGAGTGGCAAAGTGGGGCCACAAGGCGGGGCCTAAGGGGAGTGGCTGGGGCCAGGCTATATAAGCCGGCCCCACCCACATGCTGGTGCTTCGCGTTAGTCTGCTAGAGCAGCGTACCGCTTACCGCCGTTCAGAAGACTCTTACCTGGTTTAGCACGTGCATCTTCAGTCTCCGGAACCCTCCAGCACCTTACCTGCAATCAGCCACACCATCGCTAGAAGCACTGCCATCTGCTTCCATCTGCAGCTGCCACGCGCATCTTACCTAAGTCAGCCTTGCCATCGCTTGAAGAAGCTCTTCTACCGCTTCCGTCTCTGCAGCAGCCGCACTCATCTTACCAGTCTTCTTGAGTCCTCCGGGGGTGCCGCCTAGCATCCTTACCTGTCCCGAACTTCAATCAGACGGGGCCATCTTCCGGTGCTTCATCCACGCGGACCTTCATCTCCGGCAGCCTGCAGGAGTTCGGAAACCGCTCACCAGGTAACACCGACCAGCTGCACCTGCAAAGGGAATAGAAAACACAAGGTGAGCAGGTTGCATAGACTATAACACATTAAGCAGCGGAACTCACGAATTTGGCGCAGTTTCTGGAACAGTCTACTTACCACCAATAGGTCCTCCGGGATTGACTTTTTTCATCACCACGCGCTTGTGGCCATCTTCATACCTTTATGGTTATGGACAATAATCATTGGGGAGAAATTATCACAAAGGATATGGACAATAATCATAGTAATAAACCTACCTTCAAGACGGAATGGTCGCAGCCGGTCTGGACCTCCACACCCAGGACCAGTGACGCAAATAAGTCCATCAACAGCGCCCCTGCTGAGGGAAAGCAGGACAGAGAGCCCATCATTACATCAAAACAGCTTCCATGGGCAAACTCTTACGCACTACATTCTGGCACGAAAGGGTCGAGGGGAATCACAGCACCACCACGCCATTCTCACCGCCTCTCATCTTCTCTCAGCTCCAGTACCAGCACCCCGGGTCCTCGATACCACTGCAGTTGGGGGGTGAGAAGCGATCCAAGGGAGTCAACTCCTGGGAGGGCTCCAACCGTGCCCCAATGTCCCCGCAGAGACCAGGTGAGCGTAAAAGAACACAAAGCCTCTCCGAATCTCTGCCTGGGTGTTATGAATGCCTCTGATACTGACCAATTGGCCAACTTGCTGGGGGAACTACGGGCTGAAGTGCATGCCTACAGACAAGAAACAAATTCCTTAAGGAGGGATCTCATTGTTGCCCGAGAATGAACCGACGAACTGGCAAGACAGGTGCTTCAAACTCATGCAGTGCAGGTTCCGCTACCTGGAATCGCGCCAACCCCTTTGCCACCATCAGCACCCGTTCAAGTGGTACTCCCAGGGGCTGTACCACTGGCTCCACCTAAACGGTTTACTGGCGACCCCAACAAATATGCCCTATTTATGAATCGGTGCCGCCTGCACTTTTTGTGCCGTCCAGGTGCATTCCCGAATTATAGTTCCTGGGTGGCTTTTGTACTTTTGTATCTAGGAGGCAGCGCAGCGGACTGGTCGATACCTTTGGTCAATCAGGATGACCCTGTACGTCACAATTTTGGGGAGTTCCAACAGGAATTGGAAAAGTTGTGTGCGAGACACACCCAAGGACAGGCTCTGGATAACGAACTGTTGTCACTAAAACAGGAAAATCATGATTTACCGACATTTATAGCCACATTTAATCGCCTCATTGCACAAACCAATTGGTCTGAAGAAAAAAGAAACACATTATTTTACCGAGGACTATGTGGGGAACTAAAGGACGTGCTAGCCCAGGTGGTCAATCCTCCGGAAGGCTGTGCAGAGTATATTAACCTAATGCTGCAACTGGATCATAGATTACAAGACCAAAAATTGGATAGCACAAGAACTGAAAGAAGGTCAATCTATATGCGACCCAGGGCCAATCTAGGCAAGACCCATGAAATCACTGAACCCATGCAGATCGGGGGGGTACGGGCCCCTATATCTAAGGCAGAGAGAGAGAGAGAAGGAGGCAGCAACAACTTTATTTATATCGTGGCAAGGCAGGACATTTTCTTTGAGACTGCCCCCAAACCCACCCAAGAAAACTGCAGGTGCAACGGATAATACGATAACGAGCAAGATAAGGCTCCGGAAAACTCCAGCGCCCGACAAGGGTAGGGGTCCCCTTGTCGAGCGAAAAGAAGAAAGTAGTTCAGACATCACATTTAGTTATTCTGGTATTCATAGTCCACCACCGGCAACAATCAAGGGTACACGCCTTGGAGGCATATATCGACAGTGGAGCAGTAGCTAACTATATTGATCAGGGTCTAGCCGCCCGAATAGGCCTCCCTCTTTCGGCATAAAACACATGCGGAAAACGTGACTGCAGTGGACGGCTCTCAACTATCCTCTGGACCAGTAATGCAGCACACCGAAAAAGTTATGCTGATATGTCAGGACGGTCATCAGAAAGACATCTCTTTTGATCTTATTGGAGCACCACAGTTCCACATGATCCTAGGAATGCCGTGGCTGGAGACCAATAACCCCAGAATAGACTGGAAAACATAAGTGCTGACCTTTCCGCAAGAATGCGCCAAAACTTGTTAATCGCAAGAATCTGCAAAGACCCAAAAGCAAGGCAAAAGCACTTCTGGCTCTCGCTGGTGCCCTGCCCCCAAAATATTTGGACTATCAAGACGTATTCCAAAAAGAACAGGCAAATACTCTACCTCCACATAGGCCCTATGACTGCCAGATCGACCTGATACCCAGAGCTCAAATTCCGTGCAGCCGGATTTATGCGCTGACGGAGCAAGAAAATCAACACCTACGAACCTACCTAGATCAGTACCTAGCCAACGGATTAATTCACCCATCTAAGTCCCCTGCTTCCTCAGCGCTCTTCTTCATACCCAAGAAGGAAGGCAACCTCAGAGCATGCATCGATTACAGGGCGTTGAATTGAATCACGGTTAGGAATAGATACCCTCTGCCACTCATCCCAGAACTACTCGATCAGGTAAAGAGCGCTCCAATCTACACGAAACTGCACCTTCGGGGTGCCTATCACCTCGTACGAGTTAAAAGTGGCGACGAGTGGAAAACAGCATTCCGGACCAAATATGGACTTTGAGTATCGGGTGATGCCCTTTGGGTTATGCAATGCACCAGCGGCATTCCAGTTCTTTATTAACTATGTGCTCCATGAACTATTGGATGTTTGTGTTCTCGTTTACATTTATGATATCTTGATCTATTCGCAGTCCAAGGAAGATCATGTTGGCCATGTAAGAGCAGTGTTGGAAAAGCTCAGTCAGCACCGATTATTTGCCAAACTAGAGAAATGCTCCTCCCACGTCAAAGAGGTCGAGTTTTTGGGCTTCATGCTTTCTCCACGAGGAGTTCATATGGACACACGCAAGGTTGAAGCTATCCTTAAATGGCCATCTCCGACATCTACCAAAGGGGTACAAAGTGTACTGGGATTTGCTAACTTTTATAGACGATTTATACCACATTTCTCACAGATCGTCCATCTGATCACATCTCTTCTAAAGAAGAATGAAAAATTTGTTTGGTCCACTGAGGCTGAGAGTGCCTTCCAAGACTTAAAGCAAGCCTTCACCTCAGCACCTATACTTCGACATCCTCAGCCGGATCTACCGTATGTGGTTGAGACCAATGCCTCCAGTATTGCCATGGGAGCCGTGTTATCACAAAGGGACCCTGAGACGGGGCAGCTCCATCCCATCGCATTCTGGTCCCGCAGGTTTTCTGCACCTGAAAAGAGTTACGCAATTACTGATAAAGAGCTCCTAGCAATCAAAGGAGCCTTCAAGACCTTCAGACACTATATTTTAGGGGCAAAACACATGGTTACTGTTATTACAGATCACCGTAATCTACAATATTTGAAGACAGCTAAGGCTCAATACTCTTGTCAACTCCTTTGGGCTTTATTCTTTGCCGAGTACGATTTTGTGATAACCTACCGACCAGGGGTGCGTAACGGAAAGGCAGACGCCTATCGCGAATGGGAGAGGACAAAGACGCCTTCGATCCATCCGACCCCATAACCATTATTCCCAAAGAACGGATTAAACATCAGATAGCTGTAACTACCTGCTGGGAAGATTTAAAGACTGATCTCCAAGCTCAGATGGACCCGAAGGCCCAGAAGGAATGGTTGAGTAAGGGAAATCAATACTCCATCAGAAATAACCTGCCGTACTTTCAGGGAAGACTATGGCCCTCATTACAAGTTATGCCGGTAGCCATGCCGCAATTTGCGGCATGGCTGCCGGCAAAACCGCATCCGTGTCCGTGTCCTCGGAATGAGGACTTACCGGACCATTCCGAGTCCGGATGGCCCGGTAATTCCTCACTCGAGGACACGGACACGGTTCATCCCCATTCCCATTTCAGCCCCCATAGGGCTGAATGGGAATGGGAGAGGGAGTAAACAACGGGCCATTACGAGATGGCCCGTTGTTTGCTCCCTCTTCCTCTCGCGGGACCCGGTATGCATGCCTGGTTTTCCCAGGCGTGCTTAAAGTGTCCCGCGAGGGGAACTTGTAATGTGGCGGAACGGGTTGAACGGCGCCACAGCCTTTTACGGCGCCGTTTAACCCGTTCCGCGAGGGTCGTAATGAGGCCCTATATGTTCAGGACAAGGAAATACGTACTAAGATAATAGCAAATTATTATGAGTCATTGGTGGAAGGACACCCGGGGATCGCCAAGACTAGAGCCAAAATCCATACGAATTATTGGTGGCCCTCTTGGAGGAAGGATGTTACCCAGTTTGTTACCACGTGCGGTGTTTGCGCACAAAACAAATCCCAAAAATTAAATCCTGCAGGACTATTAAGACCATTAGGAGTACCACCAACGCCATGGCATACATTGTCAATGGACTTCATCACCGATCTGCCACCCTGTGATGGGTTTAATACAATACTGGTCATGGTAGACCTATTTTCCAAAATGGCACATTTCATCCCACTGCTGCTACTCTGGCCACAGTATTTATGGAACAGATAGTCCGACTACATGGTTTCCCATCTGTATTGGTTTCTGACAGGGGATCTCAGTTTGTTTCAGCCTTCTGGAGAAGATGTTGTAAACTAGCCCAAATTGACCTTCGTCTTTCCACGAGTCACCATCCCCAAACCGATGGTCAAACGGAGAGGACGAACCAGACGCTCGAACAATATTTGAGATGTAGGTTACAACAAACAGGAGACTCCTGGAAAAACATCCTCTGGTTAAGTGAATTCGCATACAACAAATCAATTCATACCAGCACTGGACAGACCCCATTTTACATAATGAACGGTTGACATCCAAGAACATCTTCCTTTGACCTCCTTGACGAGGTGGAGATGCCAGCTGTTACATCATTGAATAAAATAATCACCTAATCTCTTAAAGAAGCTAGCGAAACCGAGCCAAGGAGCAACAAAAGACATAGGTGAGAGGCTCCACAATATCACGTCGGGGATAAAGTGTGGTTGGCATCCAAAAACATTCATTAAAAGGACCTCGTGACTTTTGCCCACGATACCTGAGGCCATACCCAATTAAAGCCATCATAAACCCTGAGGCCATGAAGTTGGATTTACCTTCCAACATGCGAATCCACCCAGTTTTTCATGTCTCTCTTCTAAAACCAGTGAAATCGGACACTCGAATTTCAGCACCACCAGAACTAGAGATCATCGCAGGTGAACTTGAGTATGAGGTAAAGAACATCCTGGACTCCAAGAAAGTACGCTCAAAACTTTATTATCTCATTGATTGAAAGGGCTAAGGGCCCCAGGATCGTACTCGGGAGCCAGCTGAATTTGTCCATGCTCCACGACTCAAACAATTTCACCGGAACAACCCCACCAAACCGGGACCGGAGGGAAGAACAACCGTAAGAGGGGCCTTGAGGGGGAGTGCTGTCATGGCCACTGGCCAAGGGCCAAGTACTTTACCACCTGCAGGGTCCCAATGGACCCAGTATTGGCGCCTATGGCACCAAGCTCATTACAAAGTGTGCTCTGCACACAGAATACAGAAAGCACGTGCCTCTAGGCCGGGCGGGGCCCTACCAATACAGGGAAGGCAGAAGACAGGAGGAGTGGCAAGGTGGGGCCACAAGGCAGGGCTAGTGGCTGGGGCTAGGCTATATAAGTCGGCCCCACCTGCATGCTGGCGCTTTGCGTTAGTCTGTTAGAGCAGCTAACGTTTACCGCCGTTCAGAAGACACTTACCTGGTTCAGCGCATGCATCTTCAGTCCCCGGAACCCTGCAGCATCTTACCTGGAATCAGCCACACCATTGCTAGAAGTACTGCCATCTGCTTCCATCTGCAGCCGCTGCACTCATCTTACCTGAGTCAGCCTCGCCATTGCTTGAAGAAGCTCTTCTACCGCTTCTGACTCTGCAGCAGCCGCGCTCATTTTACCATTCTTCTTGAGTCGACCGCGGGTGCCGCCTAGCATCCTTACCTGTCCGGAACTTCAATCATCACAGGGCCATCTTCCGGCGCAGCATCCACGTGGACCTTCATCTCCGGCAGCCCGCAGGAGTTCGGAAACCGCTCACCATCTAACACCGACCAGCTGCGCCTGCAAAGGGAATAGAAAACACAAGGTGAGCAGGTCGCATAGACTATAACACATTAAGCAGCGCAACTCACGAAATTGGCACAATTTCTGGAACAGTCTACTTACCCCCAGTAGGTCCTCCGGGATCGACTTTTTTCATCACCACAAGCTTGTGAGCCATCTTCATACCTAGGGAGTGAAAGGACAATATATGGTTACGGACAATAATCATTGGGGAGAAATTACCAGAAAGGATACGGACAATAATCATAGTAATAAACCTACCTTCAAGACGGAATGGTCGCAGCCGGTCTGGACCTCCACACCCAGGACCAGTGACGCAACTAGGTCCATCCACAGCGCCCCTGCTGAAGGAAAGCAGGACGGAGAGCCCATGATTACATCAAAACAGGTGAGCTTGCATGGGCAAACTCTTACGCATTACATTCTGGCACGAAAGGGTCGAGGGGAATCACAGCACCACCACACTAATCTCACTGCCTCTCATATTCTCTAACGACCAGTACCAGCACCCCGGGTCCTCGATACCACTTCAGTTGGGGGGTGAGAAGCGATACAAGGGAGTCAACTCCTGGGAGGGCTCTAACCGTGCCCCAACGTCCCTGCAGAGACCAGGTGAGCGTAACATTGACAGAGTAGTTGTTGTCGTAGATGTCAATGACAATGTTCACTTGGGGCTCATCGAATGAGTGTAGAGTTGGTTTCGTGGACGTGCATTTCTTCTCTGAAGAGTGGGTGGTATGCTTCGTAGTCATGGTCAAAGACGAAGCCATCAGCACCAGTGTTGTCGAAGGGGAGGCAGCAGAAGCATGCAAAGTGTGTCCCTCTTAGGTTTCTTCCCTGGGGAAGTGCCCTCATGGGACCTCAACCTCTCCTTAGAGGGAGTCTGTTGTGCGGATCTGCCAACCCTAGCAGAGGCATGACTTTGGACTGAGGCCGCGTCAGAGGTCCTGGCACCCTCCTCCAGAAAAGCCATCAACCTTCTATGGCAATCCTTCCGTGTTTTCGAGGAGAAGGAGTGGCAAAGGGAGCAAGTGTTCATATTGTGGTCTGGGTGCAGACAATAAATGCATTTTTCAGGCTGATCATCGACAAAAGTGTTCTTGAGGCGACACTTCAAGCAGGACCTGAAGAGGCTCTTCTTGCTGGCATCTGCCATGATCATATAGAGAAGGCCTGAAATCTGAGAAGAAGGCTACTGGAATGAAAAGGTCTTCAGATGCTCCGATCTTCACCAGCAATGGATCCCCGCTACTGGCTGTCACAACAGTGACCGATGATGAAGGAAAAATGAGAAAAAAAGTTGTTCAAAGATAGGAGCAAAACGCGAGGACTCCCGACACTTAAACACACACACAAGTGCAGACACAATATGGTACACCAAACAGCCAATCAGAGGAACATACCCAGAAGTACACACAAATAATTACAAAAATGCAGCAAATTAATCAACAGTCACACTCACCCAAATACAGAACCCTCTATTCTGAGACAGTGGGTGGTATGCTAAAGAACTGTATCAACTGTGTTGTAGATATGCGAAGAGTGATGCCCTCTATGCGTGAGCTATACATTTGAGACATATCTTTGGTGACCCAGCTTTTCTGGATGTTTATATTTCAGGTATTCTCCATGGGTATCTCCTGTATGCAGGTCATGCCCTCATTCTGCTGTACATATATCAGGGATATCCTAAGTGGCATTCCCCAAAGTGACAGCTTCTATGTCAGGCCTCCATGTTTTAGGTATATCCTCGACAGCCACCCTACACGTATATGTAGTGGCAGAACGCTAACTAATGATGCCCTTTGCATTTGCACCAGTGATGCCATTAATGCCGGGCCTATATGCACCACTGATCTTTTATATGGATGCCCTTTGTGATACGTCTAATTGCACCAGTGACACCCTCAATGATGTCCTTACATGAACCACTGATGCCAGTTATGCTGGGTCTAAGAGAGGCTTTTGATGGTGTGTCTACATTCGCCAGTGATGTTTTTTATGCTGTGATTACATGTACCGGTACTGATTTCTATGCCAGCCACTGTACCCAGGTAGCAGGCCATGTCCTCTACAGTATGCTGTGCCAACCAGTATGAGATCCAACTCATTTGGTGACTCTACACCTACCAATGAGGTCTACTCTGAAAGATCTTCATGGCCCATGAATACTATCAGGGGTCTGCAACATTTGGCACAACAGCAGTCTCAAACAGCATAGGGAATAGTAAAGTCTCATGAGAGTCATGGTTCAAAACATCTGAAGTGCTATGGGTTCCATCAATGCTACCCTACACATGCCAGGGATATCCGAAGTGGTTACCCGGTGTGTACAAGTAATGCCCTCTACACTGGACCTCCACACTTCAGATGTATCCTCAACAGAGCCACAAACTATCTTGATATTCTATTTGCTATCTCTTCTTTTATTTCATCAGCCTGGATGTGAAAGTCTTTCTTCATAGAAATCTAATAATCCAATAGTTATAATAATGTTCCTGAACACGCGAGGTTCTAGAGACATAAGAGACATTTCGATACCATCTGGGTGATATTGAGGGTAATCTAGAAATCGTTCCATAATTACTGACCTTTTATTTTGAAAAGTTAATTAATTCTTCTGTGACCATAGGGAAGAAAACAAGGTGTTCTGTTAATACGTGAACTTTGTAAGTATATTTTATCTTTATATTGATTTCATGAGCTTTTATTTATTTATTTCATTATACTTTTATTGTATTGCATTGTTTGTATTGTATTTGTCATTTATATAGCGCCCTTTCCCCATTTGTATGGCCTCAATGCGCTTTGTGGTTGGAACGCCCTCAGTGACCGCAGTCCATGTGCAGGAGATTCTAAGGGTTTAAATTAATGGATGCTGTGTGCATTTTTGCCAGGTTAGGACTTCTGCGGGCTGCTTACTGGAGCCTCGCCAGCCCACCTGTCAGGCACGTGAGCGGGTGCTTTTGGTGGTTTAGGATAGAGTGCTGGCGCTGAAGATTCACTGTGTGCCCAGCTAGACCACATTGTTTTCATTGGTTGTCGCTGTATACTAATGGCAGATGTGTTGTGGTACGTCAGGGGTTTCAGTGTGGACGGATATGTGTGCTGCTAGACCGGAATAGCATAGCCATAGCTGCATTGTATGGTGTATGGATGGGTGGCGGTGCCTGTGGCATGTGTCCACAGACGTGGTGTAAGGTATGTGTACCATACGCTTGGATGGAGTTCGACTGCTGTGTTCTTTTTCTTGGTCCAATGCGATTGACTGGTATCGCTATTCGTGGTCTCATTGGAACTAAAGTCTGAGCAGTGGGAGAGGGGCACGGAGGGACAAGGGGGACCGGTGGGTGAGCGGAGGGCGATCATTTGTTACAGTGTGCCTCTGCGAATGATGCCGGCATCCGTGGTGTATTAGTGGGTATGAGTGTTGTTGTATTTGGGAAGGACGACAGTTTGTCACTGTATTCCACTGAGAAAGATGCCGGCATCTGTGGAGTATTGGTGGGCAGGAGTGTTGTTGTGTTTGGGTCAGCGTTTCTGTGCACCCATTGAGAGTGTGGAGTGCCACAGGGTTTCAAGAGGAGGGAGGGAAAAGCTAGGTTTCGAGGGCCTTTCTGAAAGCCAGGTGATTGTCAATATTGCAAAATGTGCAGGGGTAGAGAGTTCCAAATGAACGGCGCTTGGACGAAGAAAGTCTGGAGGAGTTGTAATGTGGGACAACTAGGAGAGATGCTGTGCGAGAACTGAGAGTCCTTGAGGGGTGGTAGCGAGTGACTTTGTCTTGAAGGAATTCCAGGCCAGAATGAAGATGAACTGAATCCTCTACTCTCTACAATCACCAGACTTCTTGCACATATGCCTGGCCTGACATGTAGCAGCGACATCCTCACTCCTGTTCTGCATATGCAATCAATATTCTGGGTCAAGAATGCACTTTCCATGTTTGCTCTGATGAAGTAGCGATGTGCTATTAGCAGCAAATCCACATGCATACATAGTAGAATCTCATCATTGGGCCCCCACTCACTAGGATTTGCTTTACATTCATTTATAGCCACTGTGCTTGGTGAAGTAAACCAGAGTTCTGCATGATAGGGGGATCAAGAGTGGGAAATAAGAACTAGCAAAACGTGGACCTCATCATGTGCGGAAACACCCAAGTTATGAGAGCATCTGATAACTCTTCAAGAGTTGGCAATTAAATAAATAATATGAAATCTGCAGAATTCTGATGCATGTGCCTGTGCTTGAGAGATCACCAAAGAAGGATGTGGTAAAAGGCATGTTTCGAAGAACAACTGTAGGGTTCATGATCCATATCTGGCAGCACTGTCAACCTCACGCACCCTCTGCCAGTCCCATAGCATTCGCTCAGGAAGGGGGGCAGAGCTCTTGAAGAGATCTTCTGCAATCAGAATGGAAGTTTTGAGAGCATAAAGGTAGACAGAAATAACAGGTACTCACGTCTTCTCTCTGTAACGTGCAGCAGTCCTGAGTTGGGGACAGGAATGCCATCCTCTTCTGCTGCTGGTGTGGAAGGTGGTGACTCCTCCCCAGGAGTATGTGGTGGCTCCTCCACCGTGACATCTGCTGGGGCAACTGATCGGGCAGTCGTGACTAGACTTTGGGCTTCTCTCACCAGATCTGAAAACAAATCCCGACAACGTTAGAAGCAGTTACCCAATTCACTAGTCAACTCCTCCAAAAGGGCACGTTCAGAATGCCTATACACTGCATTTAATTTTCTTAGCGTAAGTACCAGCATTTTCATGTCAGGAAACCAAACATTTAACAGAGTTGGTGTGCACAAGCACCACACTAAACCAAATACTCCACTAATGGTAGGGTGGTATGCCCCATTACACCTCATAACATAACAGGGGTATTTGTAGAGCAGATGTTCACCCTGGCAGGGGTATCTTGGTGCTGTAGACAGACAGCAGATGTTTATTCTTACCAAAACAACTTTATCAAACTCAGAAGGAGAAAGGGCTGAGTGGACCTCCAGAGATTAGAATGTATGAAATATAATGTGATGGACTACTACAATTAGAATTGCATGATCACGTGTAATCTGCATTTATTTTCCAACAAATGTATTTGTATAATGGAACAAAACATTATTGTACATCTCATATGAAACATTTATTTTATACACAATTATAAATTGCATGACGTTTAAGAAGGGAATCTGTCCCAACAAGTTTTTCGAATACTAGACATTAATCAGTCATAGGTCCACCAGTTACCAACGCGCGTTTCAACGTGTGGGCGTTGTTCAGATTATGGAACCCTGGTTATACTTTGTATCGGCTTCGATGCACAAATGACTGCTAATCTCAACCCCCCCCCATTAGTCCTGATTAGTTATCTGTTATGACGTTTTATCATCAATTAGCCTTTTATTTACATATTACTCTGTCTTTGTTTGACTGTGTATTTTAATGTTGATAAGGACTTCATATATAATTTCTTAAAAAGGTGTGTGTTATATAAATGAAACAAATACACAAATAACATCGTGAGGATGACCTAGAAGTTGATTTAGTCTCTGGCTTAAAATCATTGCTGGCTTCTCGGGAAGGGAAAACCTGCTTCCCCTTTTCTGTAGGCTGCAATAATTCTGTCTACTACATATTTCACCTCCGTGAACCCCCAAAGCTGATGATAAAAAAGCCAACGTACAGAGAGGATTTGCATAATATAGTTCATCATGCCTGGGTGTTCCAACTTCTACCACAAGCAGGTTAGGGATGATCATTTCCTAACATAGAAATAATGAACCCTGTGCCATTAAATAAGTCAGGAATAGCAAGTCACTGATAATAAACGCACCAGGGTTTTTTGTGGAATTTGGAGCAGGTGGCCATCTTATGTCACAGGCCTTTTCCTTCCCAACGATTCCTCAAAGAGACCTAGACAGAGACGTATCGCATGCTTGTAAACAAGGCCAATTTCCTAGTTTTCACATTAATCGTGCATTTTTCCCCAAGCTTGTTTTGGTCGAAGTTTTTTAATATGCTGGTCATGTGGTGGGGTGTGTTAAATTGAACCAAAATTACAACAGGACAAAATCCATGATTAATGCGCAAACTGGCAAATTGGCCTTGTTACAAACGCTAACAACCGACAGACATACATGAATATTGTTTGTTGGGGGCCTCTGATAATTGGATGGAGCTGCCTGCAATCTGTGAATGGAAGGAGGAACGGTGATCCCCCTTCAGAGCCCATTAGTGATATCAAACTAATACCTAGGAGCAAAGCCTAAAAGGGCAGAGGATGAAGGGATGACAAAACGGGACTGCCACCAGGCACAGACGGAACGCTCAAAGCAGGTCTGTTCGCGGTCATTGAGGAAGGACTTCAAGCAGGTATCAGAGACTCCTGTAGCAATGTGGACTTCTACAAATAGGCAGGGCCTTGTGGGCAACCATGTTAAAAGCTGCAGATAAGACGAGAGCTGGGACTACGAATAAGGAGGATACTCTGACGTGCCAGGATGCAGAAGTATCAAAACCCTAAAAAATGCTGTGCTGTGTCAGTGACAAAATATACATTGAAGGACTTCAAGGGTGGGGTGACTATATAATGTGGTGGGTGACCAAAGCTATCTTTTGGATTTTTGCCGGTCGGGGAAGCCCTCTCTTGATGTGGTAACTAACTACAACTGCAGAGTCGGGTGAGATGCATTTGAGAAGGGACAAGGGAAATCAACTTGAAGGTATGGCCAGAGGCTAGTAAGCAGCTGATTAATGTGGCATCTCATTCAGCAAGGGTGTTGGAGGTGTGAAAAGAGTGGAATGCTATGTTTGTAGCCCCAGCATGGACAGGCAACAATGGCAAGGGAACTCATTTAAAATTCGAATTGTTACAAGTCAAAATATTTAACTCTAAGTATGATAAGTAAATAAGCACAAATATAATTCAATCAATGTAGCAAATTGCAATCAGTTAGAAAATGATAATGTCGAGCTAAATATTTAACTCAGAAATACCTTTATATTACCATTTATAACAACCATACTTTATACACAACTTCAACAACCAACATATGAAATAAATACAGAAAATCTATATATTCTAGAGATAATATAAATAGTGGTGAGTAAGGATTTGCAGATACCATAGCTGTCAGGTCTTCTGAAAAGATTAATACATATAGCATCATCTGCACAATAACTCAGTCCTTTCTGTCTCAAACACCGACATAATCGTATATGTTACTGAAATAGTTATTTTACAAAAACTAAATTGGGGTGAATACACTTGGAATTGAAATGGGGTGCAATGAGTACTCCACAGTTGGACCTTCTCGTATCCCTTGACAAGATCAACTGAAACACAATTTATGTATGGGATAAAGTACTCCCTACCGTAGGTTATAACGATATTGCAAGTCACTGAGGAGTTACTTGACCAATGCTGAGGGAGACAGTGACAGGTGTGCAAGTACAGGATTGGCGAGTGCACATTTTGAGTCCTGATTGACACCATGGCTTAACAATTGTCTGTAGTTCAGACAAAGGCCGCAAATGGGACATGTACTGTTGTACCTCCCAGCAAGATTGACAATCACTACAAACCTATCAATGTAGGTACATTAGCAGACCGCTGCCACGTAGCTGACTGGCAGTAGCAAGATTTCGGCGGCAAAGCTGATACGGTACTCAGACTCTGCCGAAACATAGTCCAGATCTGAGGTCACCAGAGACACTCTGTACAACAGCTTCCCTTCTGCAAACCTTGTGTGGTCAGAGCAAGGGCAATGACAGTGACTGGACCACCAGCTGGATAGATATAAACCAGCAGCCTACAGTACTGGGATGCTGCAGGCTTGCAGGTTAGTGCGTGTGTAATAGTGGTATCCTCTTAAGAAACACATTGGGGGTCATTACAACTTTCCCGGTATCCTGCCAGTAATTCCTGCAGGATACTGTGAAAGCTGCATTACTTTCTCCACTGTAAGGAACTCATGGCGGCAACAGGAAAGACAGACAAAAGTGATCACAGTTCAAGGATGTTTATTAAACTGTATAATAGGTGAGATAAACGCCCAATCTAAACCTCAATCTAAGATGGGAGCAAGCTACAACCATCACATAATAATAAGGCAGTCCTAGTGGCGTTTTGTCAAATAAAAAGGGCCTATACTAACAAGAATCTATTGCCAATGCTTACTGCTAAATTCCAAAATAGTGTGGGATAATGTTCATCAAAAAAGAAAGAAGTGTTCTCAAAAATGATTAGTCAGGATGGTAGGGCTGGAGTCCCCCTTCCCCACGTTTTTAGCACGGGACAAGGTGGGACTACTGAGCACAGCACACTCCTGGGCCTCACCAGCACAAAGTTACAGTTTGTCTCCAAAATATCATGGCCTTCTGTGGCCAAATCTCTTTCACACAAAGGGCCTCATTACGAGAATGGAGGTAGCCATGGAGGTATTCGCTCCATGGCTGCCTCGGTTCCGGGATCCATTACCGGGTTCCTGCAATGGGGATTTACCGGCTTACTCCGACGTAGGAGGACCTGGTAAGTCCTCCTTGCAGGAACCCATCCCCATTCCCATTTGAGCCCTCATAGGGCTCAATGGGAATGGGGAGGGAGGTAATAATGGGCAGATTACATCTGGCCCGTTATTGCCTCCCTCTTCCCCTTGCGGGACCCGGAAAGCACGCCTGGTTTTACCAGGCGTGCTTTCCGGGTCCCGCGATGGGAAGCTCGTAATTGGCACTCCCGTAATGAAGGGGGCCGGACCCGTACCGGCCCCCTTCATTACGGGAGCGCAAGCCTTATAATGAGGCCCTAAGTCTCTTGCCTCGGAGGACCTGATGTGCCATAAACAATAAACAAAAACGAAAGTTCCTTCAATAAATCTTCATGGGGCAATTACGCTTCGCCTTAGGACCCCCCTCTGCCGGGCTCCGATCCTTCGTACAATGTGGGCCTCCCTCCGTCGGGTTAACTATGGCCTTTCATTCAAATTCTAATCAGCTTATTATATTCAAAGGTCCTAATGTCTTTTTAAACAACCATTCACTGCGGACAGCCCTCAGCCGGGTTCACTCTTATCGACACAATGTTCACGGGTGTATTATGCTTCAACCCAATTCGCAGACATCCCTCAGCCGGGTTCACGTTTTCCAAATACACAGTTCACTTTGCTTTCTCACTATGCGCTATTCACTCTCGTTACCTTTCCCCTTGGCATCCCTCTGTCAGGTTCACATAGCCATTCTAACACAGTTCATGATTTTCTTATACGGTTCATGATTTGCTCATCTTATCACAAAGCGAGGTTCACTTCCCCAAGCTTTCTTTTGACATCTCTCCATCGGGTTCACACTTGCCACAGTTCACCAGACAGTTCATTTGGCTCGGGAGGATAGCTCAGCAGCAACGTGCACGCCTTGGAAGCAAGACGACACGGAGAAACACAGATTCGATCCCCGGGTCCGCGCTTAGAAACCTCTGGGTATTAAGCGCGTTATAAATAACCTATCATATCATATCATTTAGACCCCATAGGTTCTTCCTTTTACCTAAACCTGGATCTCAGCCCCCAGTTACGCTTTCCCTCAAGCCCCGAGCCAGCTTTCCCTTTACTTTCGACGTTTGACTCAACCCTTGTATGACCCCTCTGACTCTTAATGCCCGCCTCTCCTAGGGCCTGGTGGCAGAATGACACTACGTTCCCATTCCCATGGAGTCCTGAAGGACTCCATGGGGTGGGAACTACTGAATCACCGGCAACGGCATTAACAGTGCTGGTGATTCAGTCATTTATCTGCTGGTGGGAGCCTGATCTACTAGCAGGTCAGGAATGCCGGGAGATCCATGGCCCCCACCAGCTGACTTGTACTTTGCTGGTCCGGAAAAAAAAGCCTGTGCCGGAATTATCCACCTTTTTTCTGGACCGACAAAGTTGTAATGAGGCCAATTATCTAAAAGAGCGAGGTTTGTTTTTATCATCAAGGGCAATGGATGACCAGGTAAAAAGAGCATAAAAGCACCTTTTGGTGGACGTATATTTACTGTGAAATACAAAGTTGCATGTATGCCATGTTTGTTCATGACTTTATAGCACAGGCCTATGTGGAAATCACCAGAATGCTGTTCAAGTAGATGATGGGGCATAGAAGGTATGGAGGGGTAACAGGGGGAAGCATGGGATTGGTAGCCTTCATCATTGGTCAGTGTGGCGTATCATACGAGCAGGACATTTAGTTACTTTCTGAAGTGCAAGCGGGAGGGGGTTAGCCTGATGTTAATAGGTATCTTGTTCCTGGCACAGCGTGTAGCTGCAGAATACTTGCCTTCAGGCCTTTTCCATCATGCAGCTCTTATATTCCAGTCTGGCGAGGTCTCTGCACCTGGTGCTGCGCTGTCCTCCTGAGATGGAGAGTGTGTCGGTCATGCAAGGGTAATTACCCTCAGAGGTAATGCAGGCCACATTGCTGGGGACGCAGGCTTGGAGTTACCATTGAAGGTCTGTGGATGCAGCATTGATGTACTTGCCTTTTGAAGCCTTACATACAGGTGATCCACAGCATGCTGGACAGCCTTCTGCTGGGCCAGTGTTGCGGCTGAGACACTGGTCAGGGGGCTTTGCACCCATCCAGATGCAAGCGCAAAACGACTTTGATGACGGCTCTGAAACCTGAGGTGGAATAAGGAATTACTCAATGAAAGAAGTGTACCCAAAAAAGTAGTGGAACTATGGTCTCGACAGGGGAGAGGGTAGGCGGAAGCCTAGAGCAGCATGTGACAAGGTGTTGCAGCCGGGGCACTGCAATAGTCTAGTGACTATGGCTCCTATTTCAGCTTTACACTTGCACAGGGACATGAATGGACACATTCTCTATATAGAATGGCGAGTGTGGTCCTAAGAAGTAGAGGAATGGAAAACAGAAAAAAACGAAAAGTAGTGGAACACCGCTCCCGACCGTTCCCACTCACTTTGATCACTGGGCTTGCTTTAGCGGAGGGTGAGAGCTGGAATCAGGCTGTCTGACTCTTCTTTGCTATGCGTTCTTTGAAAGAGAAGTCACAAAATCTGAAGTGACACCGGCCTCACACCACTGAGGAAGCTCCTAAAAACACGCTTCTTCAAAGAGGTGCAAACACCCAGGCACATAGCCAAATGCCCACCACCGCCTGCTCCGCTCAACAGTGCACACTCTCTAGATAGTCACCCTATCGCCTTAGCCTTCTCTCTCCAGTCCACCCTATCTACCACAGCTCAACACTTTGCCTCCCATCCTCTCTATGGTGACCCGGGTAAATACAAAAATGCTGAGATGCACCAAGTTGTTTTCTTGCATGTTGATTCAGTACTACGTCTGTGTGTGGCAGCCATGGCCAGTGCACAGATGTGTACTGCCCAAGGTTAACCAGAATTTCAGCCATCCCCCATCACAGTGGGGCCAGCACGTGATGACTTTAGGTTTACAATGGCAACCCCTACTTCCCCTCTGGTGGAGGTTTTCTAGACGCCCATCTTCAATGTCCTTATTGTAGCACAGGCTATGATGGCAACACCACCTCGTAACCTGTAGTTTTGACGCAGTAGTTAAAGCGTTACCAGTGACCAAATGAGCAAGTGCCCTCCTTTATGTAGCACATTACACCGGATATGCAGTCTCTAGGCGCTCATCTTAGGACCGCTATGCTGAATACTTGGAGTCACCATGTCCTTAACATATGTCCAGTGCCGTGGAATGAGGGGGCACCCCCATGTAACTCAAAGGCACAGGCCCTTATGCTTGGGGAGAATGCCCACGGGGTACAGAGGAGGGAAAGGGGAAGAAAGGCAGCCATAAGGCACACACCCATTTTCTCCCCTGACCTCTCCTGCTGCAGGTCTCCCAGGAAGAGCCTGACAGAGAGGGGACCCAGGACCCAACAAAAGGTGCTAATAGGCAGCTGGCGCCAGCACCGAAACCCCCAGTGTCTCGCCCCCTCTTCAAAGGGGGAGAGCACACTCTACCAATAGTAGAGGGGAGAAGCAGGAAGCCACACACATAGGTGCTAAGTGACTGTCGGCAAAGGCCGGCCATCTGGTGCCAGAAGCCATATTCTGGCATGGTCCCAGGGCATATTTGCCCAATATAGGCAGAGCTGCAGAAAGGACACGCTGACCTGAGTGTATCTGGACTCTGCGTCCGCAGACCCAGCTTCTCGTTTGTCTGGATCCCACCCACCCCTGGAAAAGATACTTTTGGGCAAGCACAGGACAAAGGTCGTTGTCTGAAAGTCGTGGAAAAGAAGAACAGGAAAGACGGCATGGGCCTGGAAGGAAACTGCCAGCAGGCACAGGAGTGCTCACCAGCCAATTTACAGGTCCCAAACACACGGACCTGGGAACACATGCTCGGTGCACCCTGTGAGCAAAGAAAGGCAACTTCCCGTTCCTGAAACACGTATTCAAAAGTACAGAACTGAGAAGACACTGCACACCTGTTTGGTGGGGAATACCCATAATACTCAGTTATGTTTTTATTAATATTATGTTTAATAAAAGCCACTGCCTTTTTATTGCTAACACAAAACAAGTTTCTGCGTATTGTTTTATGTATTTACTGTATAGAATATATGACCCTCAGGACTAGCGGTTCCACAGCCTATGGATGAAAATGAGCGCAGTGGAGCATTGACACTGCAGGATTAGGTAATCCCTGAGCTTGGTGGGTTGGGGAGGGACCCACTTTTGGCCTTCGGGTGGGTGGCCAGCTGATTGCGTTAAGATCTTCACACAATAGGGTACCTTTTGCTTCGGATGAGCTAGATTTTGGGTGAGATGCCATTTAAAAGCAGGCAGGCACATTTGAAAATGATTCTTTCTGCGGCCTAGCCACCGGCATCCTTGATAACGAGCTGGGGTGTGAAAGAGGGGTGCGCCTAAACATTCAGCAAAACACGAGTGCCCAGTTTCACACTGCTGCTTCAAGAGGTGCGACTGTGTTATCCCCACATTACAAGCCTGAGGCATTGGAAGCATGACTAAAAAAATAACAGACATTGAAAGGTCCAGGCAGGAAACATTAAGAATATGGAGGCCAGACAGAAAGGGCCAAGGACTTTAAGATGCAATAGATGCAAAATGGTCACCACATAAATCCAGGTGAAAAAACACAGCTGCCCAGATGCAGTAAAAAATACTGCTAAAGCTCTCATATTAAGTCCTGAAGTAACATTTAAATGCGAAACATGCACGTCTCACCATATTTTCATCTGCATATGTAAAATAACTTCACTTACCTATTGGTCTTTTAGTAGTGCTATAAATGCACACACACACTGAACTAATGAGGGTACTACAAACACAGACAGAGGGAATGTGTTAAACACGGTGATCTATTTCATCAAAAGAAGGGACATATACATACTTAATGACACAACATGTTACCCTCAGAAATCTGAACACTACCAACAGCCACTCAGCAAATATGGGCTGTGTGTAATCTAATTAATAACGTATACCAACAATTTTCACTAAAATGTCATATTTTAAATCATTTATTTAATCGCACAAGTATCAAAAACCATTTTTTTTAAAAATACTTTTACAGCACATAAAAGTATACAATGTTAAAAGTAGTTATTCCACCACACAGAGTCAAGTTTTACAAATACTTGAAACACTACGCAGTAGCAACTCAATTCCTCTTGCTTCCTACTGCGTACAAAAATAAGCCCAACTTATATAAGTTTCTGTCCTTGATGTTACTATTAACTGGACATTCTTCAGGGGCAGACATTTGTCTTGTGCTTCCTTTAGACTTCTCTATTCTTTCCTCTCTGGTCACGGTTCCTATAACTGAGGGTACATACAAACATAAACACATTACTACATGGGCATAATTGGTTAATTTATTAAACCTAGCCATCCCTAATCACCATTAGGATGTAACAAGTATACAATTTATAATATACTAGTGTCTCAAGCGTGTAGCAATAAATGTTTTCAAGTTCATTTAACAATTACAATTTTTGTTCTTCACTTTCACAGTGGTGTGGAGAAATAGCCAGCACCTAACCACATTTTCTAATACCACTTTTAAATTCACCGTGCCTTGATGTGCACAGTATTAAAAATACACCGAAGAGGACAACATAAGCATATAAATTAAGTCCTCACCTCGGTCCCATAAACAGCTTCCCTCTCTCTTGGGAAAGATTATTGAATCTCTCTTGTAACCAAACAAACGCAGAACAATGCGTCAACAATGCGGGTCATTTATTGGATCTAAAGGAAACCAAAGAAACTCCATGAGTTTATTGAATTTTAAATTGGGGTAGGTAATTCAACTGGTGTGAGAGATCTACCTACACACAGACTAAAATCCAAACCCTTACCTTCATATAACTAATCTGTAGGGTATTGGTAGTATCTAGGACCTGCAGTCTCCAGTTTAGAATCCCAATCATAGGCTGCCTGTCCACTCAATGGATAGGTAAGCGTCTAACCTATAGTAAAACAAACATACCCATCAAAACATTGAATTGAGAATTACTCGACTAAATCTCACAAATGTCAATCCCATAGGGAATCCCTTGCTTACCTCTCACAAGCATTTCTCTAGCATGCATCCAGTCTGCTGTTCAGTGCTACTGGAATGCCCGGGATGCGAGCATTAAGAAACCCGTAGGAAGCCGCGAATGCGCGCGGGCCGATGACGTCATCGCGTACAGCGTGACGCGATGACGTTACGGGAAATCGCGTCATTGCCTTAGCAACCCGTAATAGAGATGCTACACTCCATTTTCATCGCAAAATTTAGCGGGAGGTGAAAACCACCCACGGACACAGATAAGGTTTAAATGTCTAATGTATAGCATTGTTCTGTTTTGCACAAACAAAGCCGTAGTTGCAAAAGAAATGCCTGAAACTCCAAATAGCCAAGTATTAATTTTAGTTACTAACTATTGTCCTAATTCTTATTCGCTACTATGGTGTCTCATGTATGCATGTACCCAACGCTTGTACCTTCAGTATTGCATATTAGCCCTCTTGACTCATGGGGGTCAACAGCTTCTCTTCATATATAAAGAGTGTAGATCACAACAATGACCTTCCATTACATTCATGGTTTACATTCCAGTAGGTCGAATTGTCCAAGGATCACATCAATTATATTGACTTGAATCTCAATTCCCATGAACAATGTGTCGCAATCAATTACACACCAAGCATCTATCTAGATTTGACTCCAAGAGACAGATGGCATACATAATGTGTACAAAGTTCATTTAAGGAAAAACAGCATGGATAAATCTATTCGTTCCCTCTCTTATATAAAAAAGAGAGGTCTGGACACCATGTCCTTACACTGGTTAGTTGGTGTACATTCTCATTAGCAGTCAACCTTCTGCATCAATAGGGAATGTCAAAAGGAAATGCAAGGCTCACACGAAATTCGTTATTGACCAGATCGTGACTCATTTAATATTGTGCCACTCAATATTTTCATTTAGCCCTGTTACATGGCTATTAGTTAGGAAGATGTGATTCTGTTCTAAATTAATTAATTTCCTATTGATTTCTTCCTGAGTTTTCCCCTTGACTTTTTTCAGAATACACCACTCAAAATCCATAAAGGAGTGGCCCATCTCTTCATAGTGTTTAACCAGTGGGGCTTTCTCAGTGTGGTTTTTTAGGCAGCTCCTATGTTCAATCATGCGTGTCTTGCATTTCCTATTGGTCTTCCCTATGTACAATAATGCCCATGGACATCTGATCATGTAAATTACGTTATCTGTTTGGCAATTAGTATCTTCTTTCATTTGCCAGTCTGATTTCAAACCTGGATTCACAGAGGTCATCTTACATGTTAAAGGGCACATCACGCAATCACCAAAAGGATGGTGTCCTAAAACCCTCGGGAAACCCCAAAAAGTACTCTGTCTACCCTCGGAATTACATGTCTTCTGTATATCATTTCTCATAACTAAGTTATGAATATTAGTGCTTTTCTCAAAAACCACTAAAGGTGGAGGAATGGTCATTATCTTTTTTCAATTACTATGGATGATGTTTTTTACTTTATAGGATACGTTGCTGAAGGTATTTACAAATACCAATGGCCTCTCTGGTTTGTCTCTGTTTTTCTTTTCAAAGAGAGCTTCTCGATGGTTATTAAAAGATTGCTTGGCTGATTGTTTAACAATGTTGGTTGGATACCCTCTCTCTGTAAGTTTGTTAATCAGTATGTTGGCACCTTCTTCGTAATCCAACCTAGTGCTACTATTGCATAGATATGAGTTGATAGGTCAATAAAAAATGCAATGTAAATAATGCAACAATTTATTATACAGATGCAGCACAGAGGTAAAAAGAGGAAAATATATTAACTCCTATGATCTGAATATAACATCATCTGTGGAATTCATGACCAAACATTCCCTGGAGATGAATGGGCTTGGCATAAGGTTGTTACATATTTACATCAGCATAATACTACAGACTTGGCACCTAATTACAGAAACACATTCATCTCATGCTCAATGTTTAAGCCATCTTTGATACCGCTGAGTTTGCAGATGCATTTGGATTTCATGTGTCTTAGCATAAGTGTTCAGTGGCCCCTGCATTTGCCGCATTTTGCTCTCATCAGACCAATACATTTTTTTTTTATTGGTTTGTTACAAAACTTTAAAAATTAAGAAAAGAATACAGAGGAGAAGACTAGGAAAAGCCACCAAACTAGAAAACCCACGAAAAGGCAGAACCAATCAGCAAGTCCCTCATGTGACATAGGTTTGTTGGCACAATGTTTTGGGTTGGTTTTACATTCACCAAAACTTCAAAGTTAGGTGTTTACAGGAAAAGGACGGTTCTTCCACTGATGCTGATTGAACACCCGCCTCTGATAACTTCGACTGTTAAAATTCCAGATTAGTTTCTGCCTTTAGTAGCTTCTCCATCATTGATTCTAAAAAGAAGGTTAGTTCAAATGTTAGGCTGCGATCTGAGCCTTGAAAGAGTCGTGTCCACCATTCTTCAGCGGACAATGTAGGCTTTGCCATTATAAACCTTCCAAGGTGCTTTGTGCGTTCCTGTGTCAGATGACTGCATGCCAGCGTCAGATGTTTCAGTATCTTTCCCACAGAGTCGGCACGTTGTGGAGGTTTGATCCATGCCGTTCCGTATGTTTAGATTTTCTTTGGTTGGAAATTGGTTGAGACGATATTTCATAAACAATGCTCTACGTTTTTTGTCTGGAAATTTGCGTAAATATGGCTGAGTTTTGTTCAAATTTCTCTCTCCATTTGGCATCAGCTTCATTATTCTGTGTTTTTTGCACGCGTCACCCGTGTCAATCCAGTCTTGGATCCAAAGCAAGGATTTGACCTTATTCGGATTTTCTTGCAGTAGATTTTTGTTTGCTCCTATGTCGCTGAGGATTTTTTCACAACGTTGGAGCCACATTGAGAGCACTGAATTATCATGCTCTATAGCTGAAGTTTTTAGGATGTTATATTGGATGATTGGCTTTTCAGCAGATACTTTGCGGAATTCATTTAGGGTGTTCCACGTTATCCTTCCATTAATAGATAGGAGGCTCAGCTCATATCTTATACAGGCGGTTGGTACGCCAGGGGGTAGACACAAGACTTTCCACCAAAACGAGTGTTCCAAAGAGGCCCATACTTCTGCTGGACAGCCAAAGGCACATTCAGCTCCATGGATCAAGGCCGGTATGACTTTTGTCTTATAGAATGTTAAAACAGGTGTTAATGAGTGTTTCCCGAATTTTGAGTTTACAATGCAAGCCTGCGCTGTCAATTGTTTACATTTTGACTTGACTTTTCCTACCCATGGGGCATCGTTTATATTTGAGCTGAGCAACATACCCAGGTATAGCGATTGTTTTTTTAGCTCAATTTTGCCATCATCCAGTTTCCACGTGAACTTTTTTTTCCCAATAAGATCTTTGTTCTTTTGCAGATCTTGCAGGATTAAAATTTTAGATTTTTGTGTGTTCACATTTAGGCCGTTTAGCTGGATATATTGCGATAAAATCCCGAGTTTTCGCCGCAGACCTACTGGCGTCAAGTCCAAGAGAACAAGATCATCCGCATACAGGAGCCAATGAAGATCTTTTCCATTAACTTTTGGAGGAAAAGTGTTTGCACCTTTGTATGCATCACCCAAGTCTGAGATAAACAGATTGAAGATAACAGAAGCCAGAGGGCACCCTTGTTTTACTCCTCGATATGTTTTTATTGGAGCCGATAGGGTGCCACTTTTGTCTAGCTTTATTTTTATCTCTGTGTTGGTATGTAATGCTTTTATTGCTGAAAGTAGGCTAATTGGACATTGCCAATCAAACATTTTTTTCCAAAGTAGCTCTCTATCTATGCTGTCAAAGGCTTGTGATAAGTCCACAAATGCCAAATAGATTTTTTTGTTTCTTTTTATTGCATCCATCTTAAGTAGGTTTAGCAGAAAGAGGTTTAGGCCACAGCCTACACCTTTGACAAAACCCGCTTGACGGATGTCCAGATGACTTGACTCTTGGATCCACTCTTGGAGTTGTTTCTGTATTTGAGTCGCGAATATTTTTCCCACAACGTCCAGCAAGGCAATGGGTCTGTAGTTTTTAGGTTCAGCTCTGTTGCCTTTTTTAAAGATTGGAATGACAATTGCGGTTTTCCAACTGGTTGGGACTTTTGCTTCATTAGCAATTGAGGCAAACAGTTTTGATAGGAAGTTTGCCCACTCTTCAGGGTTTTGTTTGAGAATAAAGTTCGTCAGGCCATCTGGTCCCGGTGCCCTGGAGGAGGAGCATCTTTGGATACTCTGTATGATGTCCTCTTTATCAAAGTGCAAGTCCCATTTTGACAGCTCAGGGAGCATCGGGTCAATGGTGGTACTTTTTTTCTCGTATACTGAGTTATAGTGGTTGATCCAATCTTTTTCATTCACCATATTTGATTGAATTGCATCTTGCGCGAAGTTAATGTTGTTTATTAGTTTCCAAAACTCTGAGGAATTTTTGTTGTTGAGGCTGGCAAGCATTGTTTCGCTGTCGTTTTGGTACATGATTGCTTTATGCGAGATTTGCCAGTTTTTGTATTTCTGTTTGCTGATTTTAACCGCCTTCTTTTGTTGTTCAACATTCAGGTTTCTATGTTGTCTCAATTCCTTTCGCAGTTGTTGTTTTCTTTCGCGTACTTGTTTATCAAAACGATGTATTGGTTGGAGGGAAGGTCTTCTCAACCCCAAGTCTACCGTCATAAATTGTTGTAGAAGGCAATTATATTCAGCTCTCGATTCTGTTGCACTCACTACATACTTGTCATAGGATTTTGTTAATATTTTAACTTCTTGAGGTTTTATTCTCAGCCGAGATCTGTTAGGTTCAACAGAAATCTGACTGTGCCATTGTTGGGGCTTCTTAATGTTTGACATTTTGATTGCCAATTCTAGTTGACTATGATCGCTGTTTGAGTTTGCTGTGATGTTGAGAGCAATGACTCGTTGTTGCAGACTATCAGATATAAAAAAATAGTCTATGGTGGAGGACTGCTTCAGAAATCTCCACGTTTTTTTTGGCGGAATATCCCCCGTGATGTTCCCATTTAAGATGGTGACATTTCTTTCCTCGAGATCATCACACCATTTTTTTGCCAGATTTTGTAACAGGGTTTTAGGTCCAGGCGTCTTTGCCTCATTCACGCAGTCCAGATTAAGATCACCACAACAGATAATGTTTGGATTATGCTGAGCGCTGTTTATTCCATCAATTAGATCACACACCATTGTTATGAATTTATATTTTCCTGCATTCTTGTCATGCCAATAGATATTGATGATGTGAATTTGGGTTCTGTTGTTGTTCATCTCATTTTTCGCGGCAATCACAGAGTACTGTATGAAAGGTGATACGTTTATTGCTTTCTCTAATTTCCAACCAGAGTTCTTCTTTATCATTGTTAAGAGACCAGCGGATGGACGTCCCTTGGCTCTTGTAATAGCCGGGTTTATAGCTAGCTTGTATACATCAGACACAGGACAGCTTGCCATCCATGTTTCTTGCAAGCAAATAACGGTTTGATCGTTGCTCCAGTTTTTTGGGTTGTTAAATAGATGTATGAAGCCTCTCGTATTCCAAGAAAGAATGTTTATGGTCGAGCCGACTGGCCCTTGTTGGCATTAGCTCGATTTACTGCCTAGGGCACCTGCTAACCAGTTCAAGTTTGAGCTCTTATTTGGCTTTTCTACATCTTGTGTTACATCGTTTTCATTTGTTGCTGTACTTATGTTTCCTTTTATTGTAATTTTTATTTGTTCGCCGGGTGTAAAGCGTACATGATTTTTATCACTAAACTCCTTTTCAATCTGGAGTGTTACTGGTCGCTCTGCTGCCTGCTCACTTGTAAATCCTATTTGGGCCACACCAAGTTTCTCAGCATGTCTATCCTGACTTTTGATATCTTCCGGACTTCCACTTTGGGTATCGATGGAGAATACATCTTTTCGGGACGTGTTTCTTTCTTCATGAATGTCGAATCCCAGGGACAGCAGGAACTGGATTGCGATCATAAGCAAGTTGCATATTAATCTGGAGTCAATGTGAAGCCGGACTTTGTCATTTCGATGATCACTTACAAATTTGACTGTTTGAATGTCATTTGACTCTATGGAGCGAAGGCCAGGCACATGATGTAATAGGCGTAATACGTTATTTCTATTTAACGTTAGGCCATCTTTTGTATCTAAAATGCGTTCCAAGATCAATACGTGCCTCCCAGACTTTTTGTGTTTCCCATTTTGCAGGCTATTTTTTGGTTGGCTTGCCTCCCGGTTCCGTCATTCTTGTTGGCGATTGATCCTGTTGTGAGATCCTTTGAGCAGGTTTTAAGCAAGGATTTACCTGGTGGAGTGTGGCGTCTCGGTGTTCCATCGGCATCATTCACCTTTAGGCTGTCTGTTATAGTCCCTGTATCGTTTCTTTTGTGTGATATTTCAATCAGACCGTTAACAGCTCTTAGCCGTTTTCTTTTCTCATCCATTGTCTCGAACTTGATCTCTTGTTGTACTGGATCTAGGGCTTTTGAGTCTTCAATGGGCAATATTAGTTGGCAGATTCTTCCACAGTTTGCCATATCTTGTGTGTGTTTTACCACCTGCTTGTTCTCAGGTTGTGGAACACTTGGATTCACAAAGTCCTCAGCAGTTTGCTCTTCAGTTTCTTCATAGCATGAACCATCCTCATAGGTAGAAAAGTCAAGAAGTTCACTCTGTGCAATTTCTACGCTTTCATCTACGACAATTGTTTCTTCAACAATAGTTTTTTTGTTTGTTTTAGAATTAGGCAGAGCTTTTTTGAGACTTCCACTCGGCTGTTCTGTGTTTACGAAGACATTCACTGCCTTCAGATTCCTAAGAAATTTTCTTGAGCCGAGATTTTTTTGTTTTCTCTTACATTTTTGATTTTTTGATTTCTTTTCCAGTTCTTGATTTGAAATAGACAAGTTCGGTTTCTGAAATATATCGTAAGTTTTATCCTTACTTAAATTTTGACCAGAAATATTTCCTCCACTTGAACTAGAATCCTCCACTTCATTTGTCGAACATAGGAATGGAATGTCAGTTTCATCTGGTGTATTGAGCACGCTTACGATCTTTTTCTTTTCACCTGTAGACTGAGGATTTTGATTAACATGTAGGACTTGGGAATGGATGTCACCGGACCCTATGATGCCATCGGCATTGGCGGAAGTTGTTGGGCACACTTCTGTTTGGGGGGAAGTATCCTGGACGACTGCAGTCTTCTCTTTTTCCAATTGATTGCGAATGTTTGGTTGGCACGTTACAGGGTGAAGATTATGAGTAACATTCCCCACATTTGACGATGGGCAGGAAACCTGCATAGTTTGCATCAACGTTGGACATGTGGTTCCCACGATAAGCGGTTCCATACCTTCCATTTCTCCAAGGCGGACTTGTGTTGTTTCTTTGTCTGGATGTCCAGACAGACATGGTAGTGCCGTACCGGTCCGGCTCACCGGTTGTTGATTCAGCCCCTCAGAACCTTTCTTTTGGGTAACAACAGACCTCGATGCAGATTGCAGAGATGTCATCGTGTTTGGGTCTACTTCATCCCTTCTCAGTTTTTGACTTTGTTTTAATAACCCCAGTGCCTCTCTGGTCACCTCAGCTAAAACTCTCTTGTCTTCAGTATTATTTCTCTTTTGGTCTGCTAGGTCCTTGATGGATTGATCTATTCTTTGGATGTTTCCCCATAGTTTGGCAGTTGTCATAGCTCCTTGGGTATCTGCGAGAGGCAGTTTCGAATTCATCAATGCAGACAGGGTTGAGCGATCTTTTATGTTCTCGTTGATTTGCTCATACATCTTAAGCATAGGGGCTATCGCTATTGTCAGTGAAGACATGACAAAAGGTCTTAATTCATGTAAAGCCTCCTTGATTAATTTCTGAACGTTTGCATCGTTCCTATTCCGATTTGATGGAACTCTATTGATCAAACGTTTTGGTTTTGAATTATACCTTTGTTCTTCTGGGGAGTATGAGAGAGATTCATCATTGCTAGATGAGGCTAGCCGTTCTTCTGTACTTAGGTTGAGAATGATCTTAGGTGAGGAGCATCTCTCTTGGTGATTGCCGTTTATGTTTGTGGAAGAAGTATTATCGATTTGCCTGGGTCTATTCTGTGAGCATTCGAACGGAGGTGACAGACTTTCAGCCACCCGTCTTCTTTTTCTTGCACCACCAAGCCAGTGATTCCGCGGGGTAGATACTTTAACTGGTATCGGTGGTGTTTGCTGTGTTCGACATGGTTTACTGTGTATTTCTTCCAGATTGCTTTTTGATTCATTAGCTACAGCTGGTTTTGAGATTAAAGAGCCATTCAGTTCAGTCAAATCTAACAGCAATTTATTTACAATGGCTAGTGAATTTTGTTTTTTTGCAGGGGATTGCAAGCTTTTTTTCTTAATGTTGCTCTTTGAACAAACAGGATCTATATTTTCTTGTGGCGAGGCAATCCCCGCCTCGTCTTGGCAAGAGGCGTCATTGCATCTTTCCGGTTTTTCAGAGGATGGATTGTTGATTTTGCAATTTACATCTGTCTCTTCCAACAAGTGGGAGACTTCCATGCACTCCTTATTGCAATCTGTATATTTTTCTCGAGTCTCCGTGGTGCAGTCTGTGTCATTTTTACCTAGCTCAGGTATGAGCGTGGGGTGAGTGATGGGTATATGAAACTTTTGGGCACTCACGAGGACTCCTGGGCGGGTCAGCGCGCATTCAAACCATTCACTTGTGCATTCTGAAGTTAGGCGCCTTTCTCTTGGCACTATGACCACAGGCACGGGGTCTGCATCCAGTCCAGCCACTTGCACGGCTTGCAAGGACAACACTCGCAACCGCGGCGGCTCAGATAAGAGATTTCCTCCCTCCATGGCCACCAGGGAATCAGGGTCACCCCTCCCCTTCCCCAGGACACACTGCACGCCTTGATCTCTTGGATCACGGCTGATAGACACATCATTCGCCGCCACCTCCTTTTCGGCACACCAACAGTCGACCGCGGCAGCTGTACACACTCCGGCAGCTCCCATCATACCCGCCCTCAAAGGAGTTAACTGATTGTGAGGTAAGGTCTCATGATTTTTAAACATGAGGTGAGTCTGGGGTGGGCCATCAAATGTGTGTTCCATATATGTTGCCTCGGTTACAATGTTATTAGCTCTCGTGTTTGAATGATTTTCGCGAGGCTTAGATGTTAAGGGGTTTGGGAGAGAGATAATACGAGGGGCCGGGGAAAAAAAGCCACATATTTTTCTTACTTGAGCAGTCGCAGAATCCTCCTTATTTAGGCTTGTAGTTTCAGTTGTCTTCGAAGGTACTCCTTGCTCAGTTTTGCGCAGCTGTAGACGCGTTAGAGGGTGGTGGATGATTCGCGGTAGCTGCTTTTCGCGGTTCATGTTGGCCACACACTAGATGATAGAAGGTGCCTCGTAAGCCTCGTGAGCCTCCAGAGACTCACGAGACTCTGCACCGACTCCGCGCCGCTCCGCAGAAAGAGGAGGTTTTTAAGTCCACACCCCTCTGGTTAATAGTAACAATAGAAGAAGGACAGCACTTCTCCAGCAGGAACTCCAGGTAAGCAGTGGGCCAGAGACTCACGAGACTCTGCACCGACTCTGCACTATACATTTGATTTCGCCTTTGTCTGACATTTGATGGCTAGTTTGCCAACGATATGCCAGGGGCAGCCTGGGATCCTGGCTATTGAGACTTGCCAGGTGTTCCCTAATTCGTACTCTCAATTGTCTAATGGTGCTTCCAATGTAGAGTTTTTGGCATAGACATATAATGGCATACACCACATGTCTTGCAGTTAATAAGATCCCTGATGATAATCTCTGCACCAGATTTGAAAGAGAATCTGTCACAGTCCCAGTGTGAAAATGTGCAAATGTTACATGTGCCACATCAGTGAAAGCCTGATAGTGTCCTCAACCAGTTGCTGCCCCTGCCAGTTTCTGAGCATTCACTTTCCAAAAATGAGGGACGGAGCAGATTCCTGATTGTTGGTACTCCTGTGTATACAAATGTGGGCTTGAGGTCAATGTGATGTTGTAAATCATTGTCCATATACAGAATGTGACAGTGCTTCTGCACTATTTTCTACATAATATGAGAGTCCTGCAAGTACTGTGTGATGATATCTGTAGTGGACTCCTTCTTCGAGCTCCCTTGAGGACTTGGGTGTATAGGATCAGCCCTGGTCAATTTTCTGATCTTGTCAAGAGATTTCTTGACCACAGGAGGTCCGTTTCCTCTTTGCTGAAATCTCATAGACAGCAATGCACATTCTTTGTCAAAATATTTGTCCTCACTGCAGTTCCTCCGGGCCCGGTGGAACTCCCCTGCAAGAATATTGTCTACAGTCGCTTTGCAGTGGCAACTGGAAGCATAAAGAGTTGAATTCACTTTGGTTGCTTTACGGAAGGTGCTGGTGTCAATTTTACCTTGCTCAATGTAAATGTGTAGGTCTAAAAAGTCAATTGATGTGGCATTGCAGTGCCCCGTAAGGCAAAGTCCAAATGTATTGTCGTTCATATAATGAATACAGTCATTAAATCCTTCCGATGAACGATTCCAAATTAGCAAGATGTCATTGATGTATCTTATTCAAAGAATTACATGTTGCACAAAGTCATTGGTGTTGAGTGTGTGTACATCCTCATATTGATTTCACACATATCAAAAACTTTTCCCTGGTGCATTTGTTGGAGATGTATGACCAATCTTTTCTAAACTGGACTTGTTCCAGGAAGATGTGGGGCTCAATTCTGATGATAAAACCTATTGGGGCCGCTTGCGCCCTCAGATATTCTGTCATTATAGCTCCATGGAGTTCCGTTCTGATAAGTTGTTTCTTTAGGGCCTCCAGTTCATTCCATTCATCGCTGTTAGTGCCAGTCGTTGGAATCTCCACTGTGCCCAGAATTGATGGGTTAGCCAAGATGTTGTCTATGAGATGTTCTGCGTAGGCCAGGTATCTTGCTTCGGCCATAGTGGTTTTTGTGGCAAGATAGTATGTTTTGGGTGAATCTTTCCAAATTCCTATAAAGCCCAAAAGGCGCGAGAGGGGGGGGGTATTCTTTCGGATTATGAACATCTGTGCACTGATCAATACATAAAGTTTGCTGGAAAATTCAGCATTGGTCCACAGCCACTGGCTGTTAGAAGGAGTGTACACGTATCAAATGGACCGGGTCGGGTACTGCACCTGATTCACATTTTTCTTTACTTTCCTCTTGCAATAGAGACATTGTATTCATAACGGCCCACTCCAGTTACAATCTACAATGTTGCAAATATGTACACACTACTTTCTGAGTATTGACATCTGGCCCTCCATTTTCCAGTTACAGCCAGTATGTCTCCAAATGGCTGTTAATTTGTCTGCCCAAAAAGGATGTTGTTTTTTCAGACTTGGACATTTTTATTAGCAATGTCCCTCGACATGCTAATTATTTTTAAAAAGCACTGATCCTATGAACAACTATGCAGTAACCTTCTAGCCCACAAGAGATTCATAAAGTTTGTCTCAAACCTCCCAGGTCCACCTGGAATGCCCCATTGACAGCGTCCATCCAACAAACACGATTTTAGGCGATGCTGCCCCATTTCACTTGATTGCGCAGACGCGGGAAGCACCATATTTGTGGTAAGCCACCTTTTCTTTCTGTGACTTTCACCTGCACAGCACACTAGACATATACTACCATTCTTATGTCCTTTTTTGTGTCTTCCCACCCTTCCCCAACCCCCACCCCTCCTTCCTTCCATCTGCAGGTGGGGTCCTCTAACCATCCCAAGCAGCCTCCGTGCAATTTACATTGGAGCAGCCTCTAAGAAATACACTGCTCCCTGACCTTTCTGGCCCTGATGAAAGTGGTCCATTTTAGAATTTACCACTGAAACCGGTAGGCCTGTCCTCGGCCAAATAATTGGACATAAGGCTGAGGATTTACCCTTTGATAACCAACTTTAAAAGGGACTCTTTGTAATAATTTTGATACTTCATACGTTACTAGACGCAGAGAACATTTAGAAACTCTGTTCTCTGTGCTAGTATCAGTAGGGGTTTCCACAAAAAAGAAATCTGAGTACTGCTTGGTTATTTGCTAACGGCACTGATTATAGACCGGAAGTCCCAACAGCACTTTTTTATTCATCATACTATATGACATAGGAAACAATAAAGATTTCCAACTTCCACTTGTCCTAATAGTTTACACATGTGGTAATATTTTCAACATACGTTTTTTAAATTTCACTCTAGCTCTTCTTGCACCAACCCAAGAAAAACCTCAGTGGATGGGCAACTCTTGTTCGCTCCAGCATACCGCCCTTGTGTGCATGATACATCAACACACTACCAGGTGCAGGCAGCTATAAGGACCCCAAAAAATTCAACCAAGGTCTAACTTATTAAAACTTTTGTTTATTAATATTTTTGTTTGATTGCATATGTGTGAAAACACTGAATAGGGTACATCTCAGGTGCAGTACCGACCCGGTCCATTTGATACATGTACATCCTCATATTGAGCCATAAACAGGTTTGCCAGGGAAGGAGCGTATTTGGCCCCCATGGCAACGCCTTTGGTTTGTGAGTAATACACTTCATTAAACAGGAAGATATTGTTTTCTAGTATGAATTTGAGAAAAGATTTGATCATGCCGACATGCTGCAGTTAGGACGCTGAGTGATCGCTAAAGGTGTAATCAATAGTCTTGATGGCTAAGTCATGATCTATTGAGGTGTGCCTGTGACAGCTAGTGTGGCTAACATTTATCCTTCTTTCCATTCATAATCCTGTAGAAACTGAAGTACTGCTGTACTGTCTCTAATGTATGATGGTAATTGCAAGATGTATTGTTTAATAGCGATGTCAATGTATTTGGACAAACCTTCAGTTTCCCACCCAATACCACTCATTATTGGATGTACCTGTGGTAAATTATCAAATGGTTTGTGGATTTTGGGCAAAAAGTATATTTTCTCTGTTGTTGGTTCTTTTATCAGTAGGAAGCTTTTTTTGATCATCTGTCAGGAGACCTTATTGGTGCCATTTGGAAATCTCTCCCAGCAGGGCCTGAACTATTGATTTAGTGGGATTGGTTGCAAGCATCTGGTAGCAGCCGGGTGTCACTAGATGTGCCATGCCCATGGCAATGTAGTCTTGTCTGTTAAGTACCACTACATTGCCACCTTGTCACTTTAATAACTATACTGCCATCTAATCCCAGTTTGTTGAGTGCCTGCTTTTCATTCCAGCTAAGATTGTGTCTGGTTTTATGCCGACCTTTATTGGTAGCATCTAGATATTTGTGAATATCATTCGTCACAGCTTGATGTGTCAATGACATTGTCTGTAACCATGTGTGGTGTGGATTTGGATTTGGATCTCAGTTCCTGTACTGGCAGGTTACTTTGATGTACTTGTAGATCCGTAAATATATCTTTCTGACTGGTCAATGTGCTATTGTCTAGAGACACAAGAAGATGTGTGTTTTCTATATCAGTGATGGAGCATTCACTAGGCATGGATGATTGTGCCTGTGGTACGTAACATTTAAACTGAGTTACCAGAAACATTTTTAATTTGAGTTTGCACACAAACTTAAATGTATCAATCTGGAAATTTACAAAGTCAGTGCCAATACTTGGAGCAAATGATAAGTCCTTGTTCAGGACAGCCTCTTCTGTCTTGGACAGGGTCTTGTTAGATCAATTGATGACCAAGCTGGGTGGGTTCATATTTGCACCTTTTTCCTGGTCCCTGACCTTGTCAGTCGACTGGTTGTCCCCCGTATGGGCCGGCCCCTCCCATCCCTCCTGCCCCTGATGTGTTGTGTGTTGTAGTATTTTTCAGCAAACCTGACAAGTTTTGTATAGCTTTGTAGGGTGCCATTTTTGTACCTGCATATTTGCTCTAAAAATCCCATTCTGGGTCTAATGTTGTCAGTAGTGGAGTCTGAATCGTTACTTTCGGTGTGATACTTATGTTATAACAATCAGCTTGGTATTTTTCTAACCAGTCATAACACGCAACCGGTCTCCACACTTTGTGGACCATACTAGTGGACTCGCAGTTTCCGCAGACATTTACGCTGAGACCCATGTTTACAATTGCGGCCGTGACATCACACGTCACACGGCGTTCTGACCATAAACAATGGCGCAATATGTCAGTCATGCGCAGATCACAAGCGGGCTGTCAAGGGATGATGCCGGACAGGCCAACCCATCCATTTTAGGTAAGAATGCCTAAGAGCTTGCATACTCTGTGGTACCAGACCCATGGTCACAGCATTGCCTGATACCAGTACAAAGAATCTTTCCCCATGTTTTTGTCAAGGGTATATATCCCATATGCTCAATTATAATTAGTACAGGATTTATAAAATGGACACTTATAGGCTATCAGCAGCATATCCCTAATCATGTCACTTTCTTGCTTTTTGCAGGATTATATGTTTTAAGTCAAGAACAGATTATGTTTACAAGCATTCCTACATTTAATTACCACCTCAACTTCTAGAGGTAAGTTTATGGTAATCATCTCTTATTTATTTGATTAAGGCCTAATTAGAACTCCTAATCAAGTTATTTTGATAACCTTGCACAGGTATCAAAGAAGGATCTAGCACAGTATTCCAAATCAACTATCAGTCTCACTCGAGCATTGCCCACACTACCAAGGCTAAGTGCCTTTATGATTACCTAACCAGGGTTAGGATAGACCCATTACAGTTTCCATCTCTCTGACAATCTTGTCTTGTTCAATCGGACTGACAAGACAGTACAACATGCTATCTGTCCAAACTCTTACAGTAGAGCACCGGATTAGCTATGTTCCCGAAATTAAGACATGCTCACGTTAGCTTCTAACGACACGGACAGACCCCTCACTACAACTAATATTACTCATCACAAGGGTACCCTGTTAAACAATGCATGGCTGCAACGTTAATTAAACCAGCTCACAGCCAGTTGGCAAACCACCACACGGGGATTTTGGGTGCTTCAACCGACTCATCCTATGATTTGATTGTTAATAGGCACTTTTGCTAAGAGTTAAGGTGGGGTTAATGAATAACTTTGAGTTAAGCTTGAAAATTAGGCAATTGTATGTTAGTTCCTAGTTTCTAATATTTGTTTTTCCCATGTCTCAGTCTGCTCTTTTTCTTGTCCCCAACCATGACCATGGTATGTAATCACAACTCTCATGCATACTAATGTTACTGTTAACATACACTGGTCCAACTGATTTTACTTTACTATTGTGTTATTATCAGACTTGAAAAAGACTATGGGCCTAATTACGAGTTTGGAGGTAGCCATGCCATTTTTAGCGGCATGGCTACCCCCAAACTCGGGTTCGGGCCCCGCAAAAGGGGACTTACTGGCCATTCCGACGTGGGAGGGCCCGGTAATTCCCTTTCGCGGGACCCGCACCTGGTACGTCCCCATTCCCATTTGAGACCCCAGAGGGCTCAATGGGAATGGGGAGGATGCTAACAATGGGCCAGTTAATGACGGGCCAGTTGTTAGCATCCTGTACTGCTAGCGGGTCCCGCTCTGCACGTCTGGTCTTGCCAGGCATCCAGAGCGGGACCCGCTGCAGAACTCGTAATGTGGTGGCCCGGAATGAACGGTGCCGGTCCCTTACCGGCATTGTTCATTCCATGGCCGCCACAGTTGCAATGAGGACCAATGTGCCGAAACACGTGTTGGCTGAATATTTCTCTTCAAAGCGTATCTTACTTATAGCTATTTTCTAAGATGAGCGGGACCAACTAGTACCAACCTGTCATAGCTTATAAACTGAGAGTGCCACCACCCAGGTGTTAAAGAATACAGCACAGTGCACACATTATTTCTGAATAAACATGAGACAATGCTTCGAAGCTTACAACTTCTCTGGAGAGCGTGCTTGGGGTCGAAGCGCAGAAAGAACAATGTTTTACCGATAGTACACGGGCAGCCAGAAGGCAGTTTCTACCATTTCAAGTAACCAGTACGGAAAAGAACCAGCAACACGAAGCGCAAAGTCTGCAAACTTCTTCCCACTGTAACACATGCGTGGGCCAAAGTGCAAATGACTGTTTTGCCAGTTCACGTACATTTACTCGTAATGCCTGGTGTGAATTGACGAGTGCGAGCTCTGCCAGTTATCAGATGTAATCCGCGGTCTGCCAGCAAGCTGCAGTCACAAGCTCGAATCTTGGCAGTCGACCAGTACAGCCTTATATTATTCAAAGATCGATGTCATAAATTCAGTACCATTACACCAGGGGTGATCGTGGCACCCATGCTCAAGCAACTTAGAGGCAAGCAGGAGCTGCCATCAAGCACTATATAAAAACAGCTTATTCTCAGAAACAAAACGCATTTTGGCTACAGACCCTACAGCAAATTCCAAGCATGGGTTTACACACTGCCAAGAGGCAAAGTGAAACAGTTTTACATATCCCTGAACCTACAAAGGTGCATGTGTGCTTTCATGGAGGCAAGTTCCTCTTTAGGAACAATTTCACAGCCAACTTATGAATCACACTTGGTTGATACAGGAGTACTTTAAGAACAGAAAAATAGGAACCCATTTCTTGCTTTCATTTTGGATTATGCTCCTGTGTCTGAGGCCTCATTTTCTGCCTTGCCTGCCCTGGGCTATTTTTCCATAATGTAATGGAAGGTTACACACATGAGCAGCAGCGTGACCAGCGCTCATCTTGCTCCTCCATTTCGTTTTGCTAATCGAGATCATTTCATGTAGGCATAAGTTACTTCCACCTGCCGCGCGCAAGTCCTTCCAAGAGCTGCTCTTCATTTTGGGAATCAGCCACAGTCCTCCAGTCTTGGGCCCAGACATGGAAACAAGGTTAGAGACGTGAAAGAGGCTAAAAGGAGTACCGCCACCAACCTTTGGGAGAACCCCGGTCAACCATGCCCACAATATACTTAGGATAGCCCGAGCACATCTCGAGCCCCTCACGAACCAAGACATTAAATAAATATTTAATATACAGCAATCCCCAACCATCGATCACCTGCTTACATGCCTTCAGATCAGAGCTGGCTGAAGGGGGGGATCAAGTTGTGCAGTCACACAGGGGCGCAGCAAATTATATGGTGTCGCCAGCTGATATAATGTCAGTCAATTTCTTCCTATCGGGAGTGATAGTGTGTTTAGGGCCACGCCGGGTGCGCCTCTGTCCCTCACTAATAGTCATTGACTGACACTTTACATGACACTTTAATTGCTGCACACCTGCATTTCAGCGTGAGGGGGAGGGGGGAGTTGGGATGGGCATCTTGTACAAGGTGCTGGTAGACCTGGGGCCGGCACTGCTTCACATGCTCTGCACCAGACTTTTTTTCTACACATCGCTCTCTCCTTCTATTGCACAATGTTGCAGTCAATGCCTCCTAAGCAAACTAAAAGGTCCCGCTGTCCCTAGGCGGGACTTAATACATCTTAAATCAGACAAGGTTTACGTGCTTTGAGACTACCGCAGTGGTGAGCGGGCATAGTATAACAAAAAACACAATCTGCTGGAGTGGAAAGCCATACGCGTATTTGCAAAAGCTACGACCAGTAAACAAAGAGCACTGAATTTGAGCCCCAAACAGTTGGCAGCACTTTCATTACAGAAAAAGAGAAAGAACAGGTGTGGTTACTCATTGGTATATAAATGGCTTTTTAGGCTGTTACCTGGTGTCCTGCTTTGGCAAATACAGACAATACATTGACCCCGTTTGAGTCTCTGGCAGGAGAGACATCCAATCAATCTCACATGAGGGGATCTCACATGCTACAAATAATAGGGTGAATGTGTCTGCAATGGGAAAAAACACAAAGCAAAATCTCCACCATTACGAATATTGCATTTCTTAATCCATAACCAAACACCACCCGCCCAGCCCCCCACAACCAAAAACGATCAGATAAGGTACAGGTAAGAGTAAATATGAGAAGTCAGATATAGCAGTCAAAGGATGGCGATAGGAGGGGGACAACCTCATCAATACAATGGGAAGCTGTTTGATAAAAGTCAGGTGACCCAATTCATAGCCATCACACCGATTCAGCGCAATGGCGCTGTGGAATATTAATCACACGGATAAAGTTCACAAAGCATCGCTCTTACGTTTTAAAGTCAGACAAGTTGCCATTGACGTCAAACGCATTTTTTTACTACATCTATTTAGGCAGACTGATGTCTCCATTATTCCGATCATGATATTTGGTGACAAGAAGCAATGTCTGTCTTCCTGCAATGGAACTAGGTCAGCAAACTTTGGAGAAGAGTCGTCTCCTCCTTTCTGCAAATCACCACTACAACGGTGTCCAGATGCCACAATAGGAGGAAACTTGAACTCGATGAGCGGTGGGATGTTCTTTCAATTACACAAAGTAACACAGAGCGTCACTGTAGCAATGAAAACCTGTTGCTGTAACAGACACGAGGCTAGTGCAACAAATATTTTTTCCAGGATTACCGGACTTACTCCTGGAAAACAATGGAACAACAACCTCGTAAGGTCCTCCAGTTCACAAAAAGAGTTACTTGAAAATGTGCATGCATTTCAATTCATAGGTCTTTCTTGGTTTCTCAGGCTTTGGCAGCCAAAATTGCCCTACTCCGGGGTAATTTAAGGACCAGAGGTCAAGTCCTAAAAAAAAAAAGTGGGGGACTCAGTAACATACCAATTTAAAGCCTGATTCATGGAATTATTTGCATGTAAAACGCACATTTGCGTGCCTTTCTGCACGAAAATCCCTGTTTGAGGTATGGGGATTTTTGGGAAGAATGGCGCGCAAATCTGCGTTTTACGCGCAAGTAATTCCATGAATCGGGGTGTTAATGTGGTGTCACCAGAAATTAGCATATCAAGGTGCCCTCTGAAAAAAGTGGGGAAACTTCTGAAAAAAGTGGGGGTACTCCATCCACATGTGTCTACCCTCAACTTGAGCCCTGTTCAGGACTGACAAAGCCAGAAAGACCTATGAATTCAAATGCATGCACATATTCAATACACTGGCAGGGGGCTACAACAGACTTGGCGGTTTCAAGAGTCACAATCACAACTAACAAACGCTCACTTTTTCCACTCATAGAGAACCAATGATCACAACATTGAGACCCGACACTTTCCATCATTTTTTCCAAAGCCATTCACAGGCATTCCACTGACACTGCACCATCTCCACAAGCCTCTAGAAGGCAATGAATCGTTGCGGGACTCCCTCCAACTCAGACCAATCTGCGCAGCTGAAAAGCTTCCCAGAGACTTGTCAGGGCCTCCGTCTCTAGTCAAACCCCACCCTTTCCTCATGATTGTGATGTAACACAATGCTGATATGGTCAGTGCCTTAATGGCACTACAAAATGAGCCGGGGCTCATCAAGGGGGCGTGGCCTAATGGCAGGGCTCCCGCTGGCCCACTAGGCCACGCCCCCCTGACAAGCCTCGGCTCAATGGGCTACTGGAACCCTTGCCAGGCAGCCTTTTGCTGATCTCTGCATTTATTTTCGATAGGCTTGCTTGGCAGGAGATAGCGCCTCGCCTATTCAGCCTTAATGGAGGCGCTGCCCCTCGTCAGCTTGGGAGGGACAGCGTCACCATTGAGGCTAAAAGAGTGAGGCTTCTGGAAGCAGAGGCCTTTTTCCTGAAGACTGAAACTCCCGCGAATCCACAGGAGCTTCAGTATTTAGAAAGCAAGGCCTCTGCTTCCAGCAGTCTCATGTTTTCTCCATAATGTTGGCGCCGGCCCACGGGCATCTCTTGCTTAAAGGGATGCCTTGTAGGTGCAGCGCCACCATTATTACTGAAAGGCACTTTTTTCTGTAGCCTGAAGCACTCCCACATGAGCGAGAGCTTCAGGCTGTAGAAAAAAAAGCCTTTTTGTGTAGTGGCCGGGGCTTCCAGGGGAGATTAGTGGGCCCTGGCAGGTCCCCGCCTCAAAACGAAATTCCGGCAGCCCCAGCAGCCCCGGCCCACTTAAAGCCCTGGATATTGTATTTGACACAAAGTTACGCATCACGGGCCTAACACATAACCTGTCAAGTATCCCCTTTTTCAGCCTTCATGAGGCACAAAGCCTGATATGTTGATGATTGTGCTACCACTGGTCTTGCAAAGGGACTGACCTGACATACTGAGTTTCACCTGGACCACCTACAACAACTGACACTAACCCATCGCCTCCCGTCTTCCTGGGAGCACTTTAACAGGGAGGGCTGTTTTTTCTTTCCCTCCTTTTTTCGGTTCCACTGACCCCTGTCCCACTTAACTCAGTGTGCGATTTAGACCTTGAAGATTGCAATGTGTGAGGGAGTTCAACATCTAATACATTGCTCTTAGTGCAAAAATACAAATTAAGAACACAGAAAAATGGTTTTCAAAGACTTGATTCCATCCCGGGCCTGAAGAAATAGAGAAATTCCCCAAAAACTTGCAAAATAAATGACTTTGTTAGCCTAATTAAGGTATCAACTCATCTTCTTTTGGAACAACATTCTATTCAACCATTGGCTAACATGGTACAAACAAACTGATGAGAGAGAGAGAGAGAGAAAGAGAGAGCGAGAGAGAGAGAGAGAGAGAACGCAATGAGGTGTATCCATTAGAGAAGAGCAAACAACCACAAAAGCGTAACTTTAAACATAGTCGCAAAAGTTCAAAGGTATAAGTGTAAAGGGGAATGACAGTGCCTACAATTATGTGGGATGTGTGGAGTATGGGGTGCAAATATGTTTTTTATTGAGAAAAATGAATACTGTATTAACAGTTTTTGTATTTTATTTGTTTCCTCCGGCGTGGGGTATGTATGTTATGCCTATTAAAGTTACTGCATATTGGACTACCAATTTTGGGTGTGAGTGGCCCTTTTATGTGCATCAGGTGCAATGTAGGCAGACTTTCCGAAAGTTGTAAGTTACACTCGATTTCTTTGTGACTACAAATACAAGGTGACAGTAACTACTGTTCCTAGGAGTAACTTTAACCTGTTGAAAATTAAACCAAAAAAGCAGTCCTTTAGAACTTGTCCTCAAACTTCTGAGCATTTTTGACTTGATCTGCTATAAATGGGCATTCGTTTCAGAGACAACACAACGCACCAACAGCCGGAACTGGGGACCACAATGCAGGGGAGTTGCTAGGTCTGGAAAAGACCCGGGGCTAAACTGTTGTTGGTTCTGTTGGGACTGGGGGCTAGCTAGTCTTTTGGCTGTAGCTCCTGAGATTCTATCTGGGGCTACAACCAAAAGATCAGGGGCTATAGCCCCCTTAGCCTTAGCCCACCCCTAGCAACGCCCCTGCCACAATGTAAGACGCCATGGGCCAGGTGTTTTGCCAGCAAGTGAGTGGTTGGAAGAATAGTAAAAGAGAAGGGATAACTCACAGCTCTGATCTGGGGCAGCTAAGTGAGGCAGTGGTGGTCTGCTTAAATAAAGGCACAGTAGGCAGGAAATTATTGTTTTCATACTTATAATTATAATTTTTCTTTTATAATGTCCTTAGTACCAGCAAGTGGTTTCTATGCGTGGGATCGGGATTCAACCCCGTGTTGCGCTGCTCTGTATTGCTTTCAAAACAATCGTGCTGCCCCTGGGCTATCCTTCCTCACGTAGAACATTTGACTCAGACTTGGAAGAACCACCACAACCTACAGGGAGAACAGGCACCCGGGGGGCGGAGGGGGAAGAGACAGATTCGAGAGCAGGCACTAAAAACATAACTGTAATAAAGGGAAAAAAAGACAAGCTGCAACTGCCTCCAGAATTCAGAGCACACACTGAATAAGCAAATGGGACGAGATACATTCTTGTTGTTCAGCCAATACCTCAATACATTTCTGGGGTATGTAAGCCAATGGCTTCCAGGTGATCTGGTTGATGAGGCCTTCTAGCAATATCTCTTGTAATGATTGGTTTAAACATTTTAGTATGACCAACGACTCCTTCAATAAGATTTCGTAGGACAAATGTTTTAATACAGCTATGCATAATGTATATAAAATACAAGATGACTAATCGTTACAAAAGTTGCTGAAGGTTATTAGCAAATTCAGCAATTCAAAGTCACCTGGCCCTTACCGGTTCCCTGATGACTTATACAAGTTAATAAGGCGTAATGGGCCCAGATGCTCTTTAATGTATTACTCGCAGTTGCATTACGTGGAAAACTGCCTGACACTGCATATTTGCCCTTCAGTCCCCATTTTCAAAAAGGTCTATGTTCTGACCCATTGTGCTATGTTAGAGGGTCTGTGGTAGCGACCGTGTAGTTCTGGTTAAGTTGCACTTCTCATGGGAAGAGCAGTTTTGGGGTGGCTTTTAATTTTGTTGCCGTATAACGAATTTCCACAAATCTTTGCAAGGAAAGTATAGACATTACTGAATTTGTCTGCAAAGTTTGGCATAGTTTCGTCAGGGAGGGGGTTATAAGAGGGGTCCCAAAACCTTGGAAATACAAATAGAAATGAATGTATGTTTTTTTTGCTCATGGCTACAAACCAAACCTCTAGACGTATTTGCAACAAACTTGAATGAGGAGCGGCGGCCTGGTCCGAAAAGCGTGCTTTTGCAAATTGGGTGTTAATCCGTCGAGTAGATTTATCTAAATGCTGAAAAAGAGGGTCCCAAAAAATAAGTCTCCATCAGGCCTGCAGGCTCACTTCCTGATTGAGTGTCTGCAAAGACATTAGATAAATCATGGAGCCGTGTAACATTCGCAGACATCATACATGGCCACTGATTGGTCAATAAAAGTGAAGTACGTCAAAAAGTTTGAAACAGACGCCATGTTCAAGTCCCATGTAGTTTGCAAGCATTGTGATAAAAACATATTAAAAAACATTAGACTTGTCAAACAAATTAATCAATCTCTACATAGGTGAGGGGTGATGAGGATGTGATGGGATATGTCCAGAAAAAGCCAAAAAATTGTTTTTTTTCACTCCGATGACTGCAAACATCTCAAATATTTGCGGACATCCAAGCATATGTGTGCATTGCAGGGTGGGTGAAGAGCAGTTATCAGACCGCTTATAACTTTGGCGCCGTTCAACCATAGTGAACTTTTGCAATAATAATATAGACCCAACTTTGAATGTTGTTGCAAAGTTTGGTGGCGTTTCATCAAGAGGGGGCAAAATTAGAGGCAGGGGTCCCAACATTTTTGGGTTGCTTATAACTTTGGTGCCATTTGATGAATTTGCACAAACATGTGTGAAAGAATTATAAACCCTATTTTGAAGGTGTGTGCAAAGTTTGAAGGGATTTTGTCAAGAACGGGCAAAATTGTAGGGGTTCCCAAAATACCGGGATTTGCTTGAATGGGGAAAACAAATCTGCTCGCAGCTACAGTCCGAAGTTCGAGACATATTTGCAGCAAACTTGTGTGAGAAGCATTGCCAAGGAGCCGAAAACACACTTTTGCAAATCTGTCCTGTGTTTTATTCTTTTTAAAGTATGAAAATGTAGGTACAAAAATAGTGATATGACTTTGGTGCTGTGGCCAGAGGCCAGATTGTAATCCATGGCCACCAGGGCCCGGCTATGGGCTTAAAGTGGGCAGTGGGCCTGTCCCCAGACAAGGACAGGTTACCATTGACAGTTGCTAGGTTGTCCGGGGCATAGCTGAAGGCCAAATCTGGCCATATCCATCCAGGGGGCTAAAGTGGGCATGGCCACCAGGCACCGGCTATGCAGTAAAATGTTCAAAATGTGAAAGGCTTGAATGAGAAAAAACATTCTGCTTGCGGCTACAGCCTGAAGTGCTGGATGGGTTTGCTGTAAACCTGCTCAAGGAGCATCACCAAGGACCTGAAAGCTTGCTTTTGCAAATCTGGTCTGTGTTTTTTTTCCACCAAAGTGTTAAAATGGAGGAACAAAAAATAGTGATAAAACTTTGGTGCCTGGGCAGTGGGTCTGGCCCCCGGCAAGGACAAATGTAGAGGAGCAGACATACCTATCCGCAGGATATCCTACCCCCTACCTCCCCTGCAATAGAGACATGAGACCATGCCTTGTCTAACCTCAGCTACTGTACAATAATACAGCGAGCATATGGAAGACGGTATCCATTAAGACAAACATATTGAATGTACCCTCGAGTTCATGACAGCCTGCAGGAGGAGCTCCTTGAAGGAAAATGAGAATAAGCTAAGCAAATTAACTAATGAAGTCATAAGAAAGTGTGCAAGACGTCCCGAGATCCTGAATGATGGTGATGTATGGATGATAGAGGAGAAAGGACGAAGTAAAGAATCAAGTGAACTCTCACGTGTAAAAGAAGATTACACAATAAATAGCTCTGCAGAAATCAGAAGCATGAAGAATGTACAGACGCTGAAACGCAAGATAGATCAAGTCATCTATAAGTAGTGAATAGAATGCAGGCGGAGCTGCCATTGTAGGGAAATGGACATTGGTATCATGAAATAATAAGCCAAAGAATCATGGAGAAAGAAGGAAAGGCTGTGTCACAGTAGAAAAAGCAGGTTATTGTAGCTGTGTTGGGAGGCTGTCTGGCCTGAAGTCAAGAACTGAGAGTCGAGGTCAACTATCTACGCTGAAGTACAAAGTGTGTGCGCAGGATGAATACTCTCACGTTAAGGTGCAAGAAAGAACACAACGGTTGCCAAGTCTTCATTCATTTAAAACATTTAAAAGCCTGCAGAATGAGCAGAATCATGCGGGCACATTACAAGTGTCCCGTTGTTATCTCCCTCTTCCCCTCGCGGGACCCAGAAAAGACGTCTGGTTTTACCTGACGTCTGATCTGGGTCCCACAAAGGGAACCTCGTAATCAGCGCTCCCGTAATGAAGGGAGCCGGTCCCGTACTGGCCCCGTACCGGCCCGTACCAGCCCCTTTCATTACGGGAGCGCCAGGGTCGTAATGAGGCCCATGGTCTCTTGTCACGTGAGTCAAGGATGGAAAGAGGGCTAGAACTTGGAGTTCCAGAAACAATAGGGAATTTCCTCACTCCTGTTGCATTCCCAGGATGAGAATACTCTTCAAGGCCAAGTACAAAGAGAAGTTCATGGCAGTAGGCATGGGTGATGAGAGATGCTGGGCTAATTGGTTGGTAGGACAGCCTCATGTCCTATCTACTTGCACCTGGGTCTTGGCTTACGTGCTGCTAATTTAACTGAATCTTCCAGACATGGCACAATCGTGCGAAACCAATTGTATTAGTCCATATAATGAAGGACCGTATAGCTTATGAAACCAATGAAACTGATTTTTCGTAAATGTCACATATGAAGAGGTAGGCATAAGTTTTCCACCTGATATTGAACAGTCAATAACAAACCTAGCCCCTATACAATTGTATATCTAGATGTGTCCCTTAAACAATCCCAACTCTTGATAGGTTACTCCCTATTGCCACACAGTATGATGCCACTCTGACGCATAAAGAAGTATATACTTGTATTTTTTTGTGGAAATCGCTGAGAGAATGAGCATACGTCCGTTGATGTTCGTTGTACACTCCCTGTTTTAGATCATTGTCAATAAAACAGCAACTTGCCATCTTCTTGAGTTTGTCCGGTTATTTGGACTCAGAATTATTCTGGTGTAATCCCATCCAGCCATAAATGCACGTTCCAAGGGCCATAAACTCACAAATGTCTACTCTGATTTGCTTATTGCGGCCTGCGGCACCGCCAAAGCCCAAACCCAATGCCTTGTGGACACCGGCCTTGGCTGCAACCCATGAACACTGGTCATTGGTTACTTATGGGGGTATAGAGGACCCTGGACCAGGATGCAGGCTAGGTGCAGTGGATAACGATGGTGGTTTGGAGGAGCCGGGGTCATGGTCCAGCCTCATGCCCTAGGCAATTCAACCATGACTTGCATCCCTAGCATTTGCCACAGAAAATGATGATCAGTGCAAAGAATATGTTTGTTAAAAGAGGTTTATAGTCCTTTCATATATGTTAAAATAGGAATTATTAAAAACTATATACAGTGGTGTAATATCATGAAACATTTTCAACCTATGAAATTCACTGAAAAAATCTTTGTTAACGGAAAAACAATATTTTTGCAAGGTACAATCGAAACAAATCAAAGAAATTTGCCAGTTATGGTTAAACTATGCAACCAAAACTCCAACCACCGCCATGCACTGCTAAGACTAACACCCATGGCATCAAAGATGACATCACATATGGCATCACTGACTTTGTCGAAACTGATATAATATTATTTTATCTCCATTGTAAATGTTGGCCTATGCCCAGTCGCTTTGCGAGGAAATCCGTATTGCAAGGTCGTGACCTTAAGTTAATCAAGCCTCCATTTTAGGTTAAAGCCGCCATTTTGGTTTATCGTGCAAAGTCACCCTGTGGCCTAAAATGGCCGACCTGTGTTCTCTTGTTCTTACTGTAACCTCTTCAACCTCTGTAGGCTAGTTAATGTCCAACCTGCCTGCAGGCTACATGTTAGGGTCATGTAGACCTTGTCCTTTGTTGACCTCGGGATCAGGGGATTACTTGAATCGGCGATGTTAACCTACAAGTATACAAGAACAATAACGCTATTTAAACATGACAGCAAATGTGTAAAGAGCGAAAAGTTAAACCCAGAGAATAATAGTGCTTCTTAGTAAATGTATTAAGAAGTAAACCGCATGCACGAGATATGTAAATTAGGAATTAACCTGGCGCGAACCCTAGCCCAGTACATGATTAACTTGTAGGAGGCTGGACATTGTTATGAAGAAACTGTATAAATATGCTGATGTCCAGCTAGCAATTCCTGTTCACTGCTCACATTGAACCTGCTGGTGGTCTCTGTGAAGTACTGACGGCCAAATAGCTATTTCTGTACTTTGTTTTGTAAACTGTTCAGTATTACAATAAAGATTCTGGGAATCTTGACAAGCATGTTTTGGTGTATTTCTCTTTGCATGGTGTAAAAGCCTTAATATTGTATTTTCTTATTCCACAGATGGCGCCCGAATAGGGACCCCAAGATTGACTTTGTCTCGTTGAAGGTTGCCTCGGCTATCGGACCGGGATCGGACGGTGCCAACAAAACGGCCCCTCTGGACGAGAAGCAAATTCCTCGACAGAACAGCACGATCCGATCCCTGAACGGTGAGCTGTAGCCCAAGACGACGTCTTGACGAGGGTCCATATATCGAGGTGGGTACATTTGCCGAAATCACCAGACTCGTGGGTCCTTAGAATTGTTCTTAGTAACCCAATCGGGCCTCCCAGTCCTTTGGTCAGGTGAATCGTGACCCAATTCTTAATTTAACCCTGACAATTTGAATTTGGCGCATTGTACTGGCGAGCATAATTATTTGACCAGCTAACACCAGAATTCTGATATGCCTGGGAAATTGTCTGCCTGCTTCAGGGCATTATTCCGCAGCGACAGACAATCTTTGGAAGATAGCCGTCCCGCACCACAGGAGGGGTCGCCGGCATGTACTATGTACTGTAAGAAAGGCTTTGGTAGTATAGCATTAAATGATATTTGGCACAGGCAGACCAGACATAACTCTAATCTTCGGTGGCCAACCAATTGTAGCTTTGAAATCCCTCGTATAGAATATCTAGAGTCTGTATTGGTAAAGAAAAAGGCTAGACCTGCAGCATTTGACGCATTGCACAGTTGGAAAACAGAAGCTTTGCAGCAACAAAAGAGTAGAGAGAAACCTATGCGTCGACATATGACGAATGCCGAAAAGGCACTGTTATATGATCAAAATAAACAATTGAAATCAGTTAGGAACACAGACAGAGTGTTTCAATTAGGCATTCAGAAAATGTACCCTTCAAAAGATTGTCATACGTCCGATGAATTGATTAACAAACTTTTGCATGAACGAAGGCCCGATGCCTCTGCGCCACCCCCGTACGTCCCTCCTCCTGGTGCTTTGCCCCTTCCTGTTGTTATTCCTCCTCCTATAGTTCCCCCGGTCCTTCCTATTGTTCTTCCTGTTGTTCCTCCAGCCATCGCTCCTTTGCCTGCCCCCTTGCCTCCACCTATTGACATTCAGAATGTGCCTACTCTTCCTCTTCCAAGTGATTCCGCATCGCTTGTAGTAGACCAGGGAACGGGATCAAGGGTTGTGACCCCAGATAAAAAGAATGAATTGATTTCTTGGGCTAAACATTGTATGGAGAAGGGTGAACAAGCTGATGTTTTTTCCACACTCGAAAATTTAAAAAGTATTCCTGAGAAAAATGTTTTTATTGAAGGGTTAGGAATTCATTTGAGGATAATGTGGAATAGAATAAACGATGTAGATCTCCCACAAGGGTTACGGGATTTGAATACCTTAGCATTGTCTAGCGATACTGCGGAGAAAGTACATGAGCATGTCAAGAAGATTTTTGTGTATAGGAAGGAGTTGGAAGAGTAACAGAATGAAGAAACTAATGGTGATAGTTTAGGTACTATATTTTTACAGAAACGGTTTTCTCCTCGCCGTGAATTGGTAGGTGAGAAAGCGCGAATTTGTACAAAGGATGCGATAAGATGGATTTCGGATATGTCGATAACTCCAGATGAAGTATATGACATGTATGGTCAGTATACGTTAGAAATGCAAAAGAAAGTGATACAGGTTATGGTAGAATACCTGCAGAATGAGTGTGTAAAAAGAAAGATTTGTTGTCCCGCAGAATTGTTGGGTGTTTATAAGAAAGCCTTTTCGATTGATACCTCTTCGACTGCCTTAGCGCTTGATTTGGCTCTGTTGCTTAGTAAGCTTTCGGAGCTACCTACTTCTCAGTTGCCTATGAGAGAGGTCCCTCCGACATTTGTCCCAAAAGTTGAGATTGCGGCTGATGCTGCACGAGGTATAGTCGCTGTGGACATTCCTGCACATTACGTATCGCAGTTTGTTCACGTCCCGTTCTCGAGACAGGAAGTGAACACCATAAAGCAATCTATTCCTGATATAAGAAAGAATCCGACGGGGTTCTATAAAGAAATAGAGTCGGTCTTACAATCATCGGTATTCACCTTAAGTGATATTGATTTATTATTTCCCATACTCCTGCCAGTTGATTTGTGGAAACCGATTAGGACTGTAGATGATGTACCTGGGTTAGGAGATACATGGGATAACAGGGTTAGGCTCGACAGAGAAAGACCAGCTGGCGAGCGACCGCCTCAAGTGATATTAACTTTGCCTGATAGGATTATTGTAAAATTAAAAACTATAGTTCCTGAAAAAAGAATCATTTGGGACAAGATTATGGCCTGTGTCCAAGGAAAGTCTGAGGGTGCTACCGAGTTCTTCAATCGGTTCGAACAGATATTTTCAGATTTCAGTGGACAAGACTTAGGCACAGAGTCAGGGAAAAGGCTGTTTGTCGACAGATTTGTACGTGGATTGCTGCCTGACATCCAGTTACAGATTATGTCTTCCGAAAGCGCTTGGCAGGCAAAGTCTCAATCAGAAGTACTGCACATGGCTCAGTACTATGAAAATCGTGTGAATAATGAAAAGGAAAAACTTGAGAAAAGAAAGGGTGACCTGAAAACAAAAGTACTATTACAACAGATCATTAGAAACCCTAGAGGGGGTAATCAATTTAGAGGTCAATACGTTCCACAGGGAAGTACGCCCCTGGCTCCAGTAACCATTAACCAGTGTGCCTATTGTCGACAGGAAGGTCACTGGCGCGCACAATGTCCGACCTTGCAGCAAAGGTCATTTGGGAACATGGGTAGACGATCCAGAGGTCGCCCAGGTGTAGGGGGCCCTGGCAGAGGTCAGTTTGTGCCAGAATCATAGCAACCTTCTTCACAGGATAAACAAGTTTTGAATGTGGATAATAGAAACATTTTTGATCATCCTTCTGCCGCGTACCTCTCTGAAGAGCTTCCTTTTGATGACATTCTATTTCGCTCGGATTGCCCGAAGCAGGATTTTGAACCATCACCTATTCCCGTGCATCAGAAAGGTCCCTACGTTGAGATGGCGGTGGGAAATAGGAAGCATCTATTTTTAGTAGATATGGGAGCACAAAAGTGTTTCATTGACCATTCATGGGTTCCAAACATTCCCCTGTCAGGGCATTCCAACGTTTCTGTAGGGTTTTCAGGCACACCTGTAGTTTGTCCAGTCTCTTTGCCGGTACCGATAACACTGGGTCCCTTCACGGAGCAGTGTCCATTTCTACTTACTACAAACTGTGGAGAGAATTTGCTGGGGTTAAATTTGCTGAAGCAATTGAATGCAGTAATACATTGCTCCTCGGACGGAGTTCGGTTACCAATTTCACCTCAGCAATCATTCGCCTCTCAGTTTTTGACTCGACCTTTACCGCCAGAATTCAGTAACATTCCGGAATGCTTATGGGCAATTGATGATAATGATGTGGGCATTCTTCAAATTGAACCTGTTAAAATTATTCTGAAACATGGAGTAAAACTGCCTCGCATTCCACAGTATAAAATCTCAGTTGAAGGCGAACAGGCTTTGAAATGCATAGTTTCTGATTTTGTACATCGCGAAGTAATTGAGGAAATTACAGGTAGTTTTTGTAACAGCCCAATTTTGCTGGTGTACAAAAAAGGTGATAATGCAATTCCTTTTCGGTTTATAATTGATTTGCGTGCTATTAACAAAATTGTGGCTCCTCAATTTCCCATTGTACCTGATGTTACAACGATACTAACTATGATTCCGGCTTCTGCCACTCACTTTAGCGTTGTTGACCTCAAAAACACGTTTTTCAGTATTCCTAGACATAAGGATAGTAGGTATTTGTTCGCGTTTACCCTAGGTGGACGCTCGTTCACATTCACTCGTGCACCACAAGGGTACACTGAGAGTCCAAGCATTTATAGTAGAGCATTAAAAGAGCAACTCGATACTCTCGAGTTGCCTACTACCTGCACGTTACTACAGTATGTAGATGATCTCCTCTTGGCTGCTGACTCTGAGAATGCCTGTAAAGAAGGCACCATGTTGTTGCTTTGTCATCTAGCAAAACATGGCCACAAAGCTTCACTCAAAAAATTCCAATATTGTTGTCAGGAGGTCGCCTATTTAGGCTATCTCCTGTCAAAGGAGGGAAGAAGGTTGACACCTGAACGAATAAAAACTATTTCTGGCATGTCTGTCCCAAATACGCAGAAGGAAGTTAGAGCCCTGATAGGCGTGGCTTCTTACTGTAGATTGTGGATCCCTAACTTTTCGTTAACGATTAAACCAATGCTGGCTTTGACAAAAAAGGGCATTTCTTTGCCATTGCCATGGACTTTGGAACACCAGACAGCATTTGATTTACTCAAAACCGTGCTGTGTTCGGCACCGGTTTTAGGAACTCCAAATTATGAAAAGGCCTTTGTGTTGTATGTGCATGAACGTGATTGATGTGCTTTGGCTGTGTTAACACAGGAACATCGAGGGAAGAATAGGCCGTGCGGCTATTTCTCATCCGTCCTTGATCCTGTTGCATGCGCTTTGCCGAGATGTTTGAGAGCTGTCGCTGCTGCTGCTGCGTCTGTAAAAAAGAGCGAGGGAATGGTCCTGGGCCATGCGTTAACCCTAATGGTACCTCACTCTGTAGATGTTCTATTAAATAGAACTCAAATGCAACACCTTACTTCCACACGATTGACAAGATACGAATTGATCTTGTTTGCTCCCCACATTCAAATTCAGAGGTGTTGTGTATTAAATCCGGCTGAACTATTTACCTGTCCCGCAAGATACTGTTGATGGTGACGAAACGTCACACAATTGCCTTTACAGTACACACCAAGAGACTAAAGGTAGAATCGATTTGAAAGACACACCTATGAATAGCCCACAAGGAGAGCTATTTTGTGATGGCTCCTGTTTCAAACTTCCGAATGGTACATCCACGGCTGCTTATGCCGTCACTACCTTAAGCACGATTGTGGAAACCAAAAGAATTATGCATAATTCCGCGCAGGCCGCAGAAATTATAGCATTGACTCGAGCTTGTGAACTTTCTGAATGGCTTACAGTAAATATATATACCGACAGTCAGTATGCCTTTGGGGTAGTTCACAACTTCGGTAGACTTTGGAAAGAACGAGATTTCTTGACCTCACATGGCACAAAAATACAGCACGGCACTTTAATAGTGCGATTACTTTCAGCGCTCGCACTCCCTGTTCAGTTAGCCATTGTAAAATGTGCAGCACATCAAAAGGTTACAGATGATATAGGAAAAGGGAATGCTTTCGCTGATCAGATAGCTAAACAAACTGCCACTGATTTTAGTTCAGAAATGTATGCTGTAAGGGAAACTGTAAATGTCTGCACCTTTGGTGAAAGTATTGATTCTGTAAAAGACATTCAAGCAGATGCTACTGTAAAAGAGACCAAGAAATGGGTCGAGGGTGCAGGGAGATTGGATGGTGATGGGTGTTGGGTGGACAATGTTGAAGGAAAATGGTTACTCCCTGACGCCTATATTACAATGATGGTCATTATGGCTCATGGTCCGACCCATGTCTGTGCGCGTAAATTGACTAAAATGTTACACAGTGTATGGGCCAATGATAACATTTTCAAAATTGTGGAGTGCTTTGTCCAAGGGTGCATGGTCTGCTTGCAGCACAATGTAGGAAAAGGTACCTCGACTCCTAGAGGAAGTTTCGCTCCACCTTCTGTTCCGTTTGAGGTCATCCACTTTGATTTTATTGAGATGGAACATTGCAACAATCTTAAATACGTGTTGGTTGTCATTTGTGCATTTAGCAAGTGTGTTGAGGTCTTCCCTGTTAGAGATGCAACGGCCATAACCACGGCAAAAACTCTGTTGAAAGAGTTCTTTCCTAGGTTCGGGCTGCCGAGAGTCATCTGGTCGGATAATGGGCCACACTTTATCGCTGCTGTAATCCTACAAATATGTGAAGGATTGCAGATTGATAAACGGTTCCATTCGGCCAGACATGCCCAAAGTGCCGGATTAGTGGAAAGGCATTACAGCATTATAAAGAACAAACTCGCTAAGACGTGTGCTGGCACCAAGCTAAAATGGCCGGACGCCTTACCGATCGTGTTACTGTCGATTAGAACAACCCCTCAAACTAAGACTGGGCTCTCCCTTTGAGGTGGTAATGGGGAGGCCTGCTAATATTTGGGGTATGCCAAAGAGTCGCTCATTGTGGGATATAGAGAATGTGCTTCTTTCAGATTACTGTAACCAGTTGACTAAAAATCTATTTTCAATTTATCACCAGGTGCGAGAGGCATTACCTGTACAGTACGAGGGTCCCGGTCACAGTCTACGACCGGGGGACTGGATCCTCACAAAAGTTTTTGAAAGGTTGTCTTGCCTTGCACCTCGGTGGAGGTGTCCCTACCAGGTCCTGCAGTCACCCAGACTGCGGTGCGGGTAGCAGGGCAGAAAAACTGGATACATGAAACACACACCAAACGGATCCCGCAGCCCGTGCCATACGATACAGAAGACACAGAATCCCTTTCCAATGCTGTAACCAACGTGCCCGAAACAGCAGCAACCGACAAGAGATTATCCGAGACCGTTCCAGAGTTCGTAAGGCCAGACAAAACGGCCATCTTGTCTCCGCACTCTCCAACAGTGGTACTTACGGATCATCCATTTTCTGATCCCATTTCCGTTCACTCGCCACCTCCAGTGGGAAGTGACGACATACTGTTTTCTGATCCTTCAGCACTGGAAATTGTGAAATATAATTTACGTCCTAGAAGATAGACGTACGGCACAGTCTGACTGTGCGATTGAGGAAATCATTTGAGGGCTTGCCTTTTGGCCCGACTGTACGAAAGGATTCTGTTGGCTAAGGGTTGTGGGAAAGACATTAAGAAGACGTGCGACTGGAGTCGCCAGCAAACAAACAATTGGTGTTTTTTCGATTGAAGACTACGATGCCTGCACCCACTACCGCTCGTACCGAACCTTTAGATAAATATGTGACTAGCAGAGACAATGATCAAGCGTGTAAGGGGACCCTGGAAATGTATTGTTGCCTTTTTGTAATAATAACTGGGTTTTTAGTAACTATTGGTTTTGGGTTATGGTACCTGGAGGAAGCATATCCGCTAGAGGACATTTTACCTGTTGAAAATGTATCTGTTATACCCACTCGTTCCGTGCAATTGCATACCTTGTCGCCTAGAGATTCTTTGCATAGACGGAACTATCAGAATAATACTCTTTTGTTAATAATGAATACCACTCATGCAATTTTTAATAGAACCAACTGCTGGATCTGCTCGCATTTACCGCAACATGGGGATAAGGTGCTAGGTTAGTACATTCATCCTTTACCTTTGACAACTACTTGTTATGCTTCTTTTAGAGCACTATTCTTTGGCCGTTGGAATGACAGCATCTCAGGGAACTTTGATGGTACAAATTTGAATAGTTTTGAAAAACGTGTTTTGATGCCCCTGGGATGCTCGCTTTTTGCAAATAGAAGTAAGCCAAACGTTGCTTCTGTTAGGCCCTCTGATAGATTGTCTTGTCCTTTTCAGTCTTTGATCTCTTTCAAAATGGCTCCTATAGGCAATAAGGATGCCACGCCTCCATCTTATTCTGTTAACCATAGCCCCGATTCAGTTTCCTTCTGCATACAGAGGAATGGAACACGGTCAATGGGTGATTTTAGAAGATGCGCCAACGTTGCGAATATGACTAGTGAGAACAGACCTCTGTATGTAGGTGAACCTGTCTATTTCGTTTGCGGTAATGTGGCATTTCCATGGTTGTCCAGGGATCGGCAAGGAACTTGCTATTTAGGGATTCTATTACCTGGGGTATTTATTGCCAGTACTGCAGAAATTTCGAAGACTCGTCCACGACGAGATGTGAAGGGGGATACTCCAGCGCAAACTCTAGGAGACTTCATGAAATCCTTTGTGCCATTTTTTGGGCAAATTATGAATTCAGAAGATATCAGGGGACTAGCGAGAGTACTGGAGAGAACCATCAACCGGACCACTGACATACTCTATAATATGACGTTAGAACAGAAAGCGATAAGATTAGTAGCTCTTCAGAACCGGATGGCATTAGATGTCATTCTGGCTGAGCGTGGAGGAGTATGTAAATTAGTGGGGTCCGCTTGCTGCGTTTACGTACCAGACTCCTCTCCAACGATCTTTAGGGCGATCCAAAATCTACATGTTCTTAGTTCGGAAGTGCATGTTCCTGAGGGAAACTGGGAACTTAGTGCATGGTTTTGGGACCTCCTACGGTCGTGGGGATGGAAGTTGTTTTCGGCCGTGCTGATTATCTTGGGTAGTTTTCTGTTCCTTTATTGTTGTATACAGTGTCTCCCTGGTATATGTTCGGTATTAGGGGGGTGTTGCGCGCAAGCAACAAGTGTATTAGGACATAAAATATACGCCCCAGATAAGGTTTCCAAGGAGTACGTGTTGAAAGAAACTCTAGTGTCTGATCTAATGGCAATAGATATGTCTGATAATGATTCGGGGTGTATAGACGTTGAAATGTGGAGTTAGTCGCAAAGTGATTGAAGGTAGTTTAGCGCTTGGCATAGGCCAAAAGGAGGGTTTGTTGAAACTGATATAATATTATTTTGTCTCCATTGTAAATGTTGGCCTATGCCCAGTCGCTTTGTGAGGAAATTCGTATTGCACGGTCGTGACCTTAAGTTAATCAAGCCTCCATTTTAGGTTAAAGCCGCCATTTTGGCTTATCGTGCAAAGTCACCCTGTGGCCTAAAATGGCCGACCTGTGTTCTCTTGTTCTTACTTTAACCTCTTCAACCTCTGTAGGCGAGTTAATGTCCAACCTGCCTGCAGGTTACATGTTAGGGTCATGTAGACCTTGTCCTTTGTTGACCTCGGGATCAGGGGATTACTTGAATCGGCGATGTTAACCTACAAGTATACAAGAACAATAGCGCTATTTAAACATGACATGCGAAACATCTGTTTGACCTGCATTGAAGCAAATGTGTAAAGAGCGTAAAGTTAAACGCACAGAATAATAGTGCTTGTTAGTAAATGTATTAAGAAGTAAACCGCATGCACGAGATATGTAAATTAGGAATGAACCTGGCGCGAACCCTAGCCCAGTACATGATTAACTTGTAGGAGGCTGGACATCGTTATGAAGAAACTGTATAAATATGCTGATGTCCAGCTAGCAATTCGTGTTCACTGCTCACAATGAACCTGCTGGTGGTCTCTGTGAAGTACTGACGGCCAAATAGCTATTTGTGTACTTTGTTTTGTTAACTGTTCAGTATTGCAAATAAAGATTCTGGGAATCTTTACAAGCCTGTGTTGGTGTATTTCTCTTTGCATGGTGTAAAAGCCTTAATATTGTATTTTCTGATTCCACAACATCACATATGACATCACTCCTCTGTAACAATCCTGATGGAAAATTCCAACAATGGATTCTGTTTGGAGTATAGCTAGCAACATATGAAGGGTGGTCGGGAGGCCTCTCATGAACTACACATGTATCACAAAATGTAATTATTGAAACAGAAACAATCTACTGTTGTCTTGTTGTTAATACAGCAATCTAATAATACATACACATAGGAAACTGCTGTGGCATGGACAATAGAAGTACCGTATTCTTAATCGGGTACGTTTGGGCAGTAGAAATCTTAATCTGGTATGTTTGGCTAGTTCAATCAAAAGTCCAAGCCTATTAAACTTGGAATCAACAGCTAACAATACAAGAATTACTATAGACATGTGTTAGTACAAACAATATATATGGAGACCAACAATGCATACAAATCTGAGGCACATACAGGGAAACTCTAGTAAGGAGGAAACAAATACTATGAACATAAAATGACACTAACATTAGAGTTCATCGTCATGCATACAAATTATTTTGTCTGTCTGTGGCCTGCTTATTGTTCCATGTATATGCACTATGAGCTCAGGACAAACCCTAAGGAAAGTACCTTAAGAACATAGCACAAGGTTAAGCCCTACATATACAGCACCTTTAGAGTATGTGTATCATGTTTTCAATGCAGTATGTCCTCTGCTTGAAATTATTACTGTCACTGAACAAAAAGAACTGCCCCAGATAGGTGATGTAATCAATGATGTCACTGATTATGCCATTTGTGATGTAATCTTTGATGTCCTGGGTGTTAGTCTTAGAGGTGCATAAAAGCGGCGCGAGTTACAATTGCATAGCTTGCCATAACTGGCACATTTCTTCGGCTTTTGCAATTTTTATTTTGCAGCCAAAACATCCCTTTAACCAGGTTTTTTTCAATGAATTTCATAGGTCTTTATTAGAGCAACTTAACCAAAACGTCCCTTTAACACTGTTTATTCAGTGAATAATCATATCATTAAGTTACTTTTTGTTAAATCTCCTGGGGAAATTGAGATTAACTACACTTTTGACACTAGATAGATATTAACAGCATCCTATGGGACTGTGAATTGGATTTTCGAATAGGTGGCCAAAGGTGTAATCTAGGTCCGGCCTTCATGGACTTGTCCATGGCTTTTGATGAGGATGATCGTAATCTGTTAGGGAAACAACTAATTAATCTCAGTATTGATTGCAAACTACCTAGTATCTTATTTGAACTGTATACAAGAACAGACACCTTTGCTACTTATGGGTGTAACTACGAACATACCAATATTTTTCAAATTAACTGTGGTGTGTGTATGCCAGGGTTGTTCGTTTTCTCCTCTTCTTGTAATTCGTATTTCTTTGGTCAGACGTCTGAAAGGCTAGATTGTATATTTATACCTTGTTTAGCCTATGTTAATGATGTAATCGTGATGGGGAAAACTCTGTTGGCATTTCTAAAAGTTATCGTTGGATATGCAACTTAAAAAAAAATCGGAGTTACATTGATATTAATATCTCCAAATCTCATGCTCTTTACCATCAATGTGGTACCGAAACGAATCCTAAATGTTACGCTGATGGCTTAGTCTTGGCAATGGTTCTTAGTGTTAAGTATTTAAGATTGAATTTTCTAACTCAAGGTCATGGTTCCCATATGTTAAGTATGTATCTACTTGTGTGAGACAGGCGAATTACTGTATTTTACGTTTTCACTCATCCTTTGGGGGAAGGGCTTTTCCTCCAGCACAAAAAAAATGTAAAGTTACAATCCATTGTGTTATCACATTATGGGTCTAGAGTCTAGGCTTCTTGTTCTTTGGAGTTACTGGTGGAAGCAGAGCATATGTTTTTAAAAACTCTACTTAGTGTATTGACTGTAACAGCTAAAGAGTTGCTATATTATGATCCGCATTATTCCCAATGGACTGTGGTGGGTCAGAATCGGACTACTAGATATTAGTCTCACAGTTCTTTATCTTTTTGCTACCAAAATAATAATAACAATATTTCCGTAAAGACAAGCTCTATTCCACAAAAGAAAGTCACAATGATGCTAGTCATGATGCCCAAACAACACAACCGTCCTCTGTCCGAAATCCTATTGTAATCTACCCACTTTCCCCAAAGAGGAAAACAACAAACACAAGACTTTGGGTATTTTGGATTGGAACGGTGGCTGCTGGCTTCTGATCTCATGTCCCTTCCCATAGTTCTAGTACTGAGTATACAGTTCTTGGTTGACTGGACTGCTGTTCAGAGGTTCCAGCCCCAAGTCACTTGCTGTCTTGTTCAAGTTCCTCCAAGACTCTTTCTCCTCCCCCACTTGGAGATTAGTCTTTCTTACTCTTCATTCAGAGGGTATCTCTGTCTCTTGCCCTAATGTGTTTCTCTTTTTCCGCACTGTGCAGTGTTTCTCTTTCTCACTCCCTGCTCAAAGGTTTGCTCTGCTTCTCCCCACTCTGGGGTTCTCTCTGTTACTACCCACTCCGGCGCACTACTCTTTCTCACTCCCTACTGTGGGGTGCTTCTCTTTCTCAATACCCAACCTGGGCAGCTTCTCTTTCTCAATAGCCACTGTGAGCTGCTTCTCTTTCTCAATCCCCATTTTGGGATACTTCTCTTTCTCAATCCCCAACCTGGGCAAATTCTCTTTCTCAATCCCCACTCTGAGCTGCATCTCTTTCTCACTCCACTCTTTGGGGTGCTTCTCTTTCTCACTCCGTTTTTTTTTTGCTTCTCCCCACTCTGGGGTTTTCTCAGTCTGTCCCCACTCTGGGGCACTTCTCTTCCCTTCTGTCTTTTGGCCGCCTCCCTCAAGTGGTGCTTATCGGGAGCCTGGGGGGCTCACTTCTCGTCACAGAGCCACTTACGTGACTCTTCAACTGGGCTCTTGGAGGGTGGTGAGGCTCTTTTTCCTCATTCTCCAAGATCAGTCTTGGCGGAGTCACTCCTGGGACTTCGCAGCTGGGGTCCGCATCTACCAGTCAAGGGTCTGTGCTCCCTCGCTCTTGCAACCTCTCAGGGCTGCTTCAGTCAGCCGGTAGCTGCGTCTTGCAGCACCCTCCTGGTGCACCTTTGGATCTGTCATCCCAACATTGGCGTTCTTTCTTTCTCTCTGGCTACATATCCTTTGGTCTCGTTCATGCAGTTAAATTCTGGCAGGCCTGGTAAAAGCCTCTTAAGACTGGTTGTGCCCAGGGAGCTGGTTTACTCGTTTCTACTTAGTCTTCAAAGGGAATTGGGCACAGGTAAATTCATAAACCAAGTCGGACATTTCTGAAGGATGTATAAAATCATGGTAAACATATGCCCCGAGATATCCTACAAAGGTGTTAGTAACAGTGAGAGAAGTATGATGACCTATATTGCTATTGGGGTCTCTGTCCCTTAAGGGGGAATCACCACCAGCAGGATCACCCTTACCCTGTCCCCTAGTGGGTGTTAAGCATACTGGGATCACCTATCTAGTCCCAAAGTGGAGGTGATGGATCTCCTTGAATTTGTCACAGGGCTCTAGATTGATTTTTGCACATGCACTTTTATGATTATCTGTCTGGACTAATGAAAATGCTTATTTTAATAGAATGATATTGAAATATGTTTTATCCCTGGATAAAGCACATACTATACAGTGGATGTTTTACGTTAAACAGTGATTTATTCATCTTGGGAATCATGAGTTATTTGACAATATTGACTATGAGTACACAATCTAAGGCTCAGGTGATAAGCGTGATTAAATTGAACCAAAAGTATACGCTTGCATGGTCTGGCAATTCAAAGACCTCAGTTAAGGCTCATCTCGCACATTAGGGTTTGACACAAATTTTATAAAGGTACTTTGTACATAATATACAATATCTCTGCCAGAAAACGTATAACGCATTGGCATTTCTATCAATTATCATTAGCATTAAACACAATGGGCCTCATTACAAGTGTGGCAGCCACGGTATGAACGGTGCCGGTAAGGGACCAGCACCGTTCATTCCAGGCCGCCACATTACGAGGTCTGCAGCAGGTCCCGTTCTTGACGCCTGGCCAGACAAGACGTGCAGAGCAGGACCCTCTAGCAGACCAGGATGCTAACAACGGGCCCGTCATTAACGGGCCAGTTGTTAGCATCCTCCCCATTCCCCTATGGGGGTTCAAATGGGAATGGGGATGTACCAGGTCTGGGTCCCACGAAAGGGAATTACCGGGCCCTCCAAAGTCGGAATGGCCCAGTAAGTCCCCTTTTGTGGGACCCGGACCAGAGTTTGTAGGTAGCCATGCCGCTAAAAACGGCATGCCTACCTCCAAACTCGTAATGAGGCCCAATGTCATAGAACAAGGATCACACAATATTATCAATAGACTTTAATTTACACATTCTAATTTTTGTGCTATTCTGTTGGTGCCATGTTTCACCAAGTCAGTGTTTTCTAAAACCTTTATTGTGGACGTTTAATTTTAGAAAAAATTGTTTAATTGTTGCTCTGACGATTAGAGAAAGAAATATCCATTGTATAATTATCTATTCACTTGTTGTTTATCTTCCTTTCTGACTGCATCATATCTTATATTTGTATTGCCTTCATTTTTTTTTGCATTTTAATGTCTATTTTATATTTACATGAGTTTGATTAATTTTATTCAAAATAAGTGCTATGATGATTAGGGGCTAAAACCTAACCAAAATACAGAAGACAGAGAAGGAGCAGGGGCCACCAGAATCCTGAGCGAACAATGAATAAGCAAAGGATTTGATTTGCAGAATGATCTACAGGATCCGCACAATCACATCTTCCAACCGCACCAATGAAGGGACCTATATGAAGATGGTGGCACCCATGTCCAAAGCACATTCCTTTGAAATCCTAGATGCCAAGAACTAGGGCACCACAGCAGGGCTTGCCAGGTACAATAAATAGTGATTAAGGGGTGCTACCAAAGCTCTTGAGCAGCACAACAGGTGAAGACACGAGATATGCCCCTGACAAGTATGGTGGGCCAGATATGTAATCTATTGAACCCACAGGCAATGATTTCAGCATGTAAGTCAGTCCATTACAGATCATGTTCAGGCAACTAACTATCCTTTCTTCTCAAAGTGCTGCCACCAGCTACTTCCAACTTGAAGCCAGTGATTGGCTTGTTGATCACTACAAAAAAAAACACAAAAACAGTGGAGTAACTTAGCTGAAAATGTTGGGTGGGGGGGCATGCCATCTAAGAGACAGGGGCCCCTGCCAAATGAAGGGGACAAAATGGTGTGCCATGAAAGTTGGGGGGGGACAAACACTCTTGCCCCCCTAAAATTACATACACGCCCGAAAAACATTGGGTGGCCAGCCTCCTCCACTCCCAAACACAGGGAGGGGTGCCACGATAAATTGTGTGGGGGGGTGGATTTGCCACAACCCTCACAATATAAATGGGGCCGCCCACTCTACCGAAGTATGTTCTTCAGGTGTTCAACAGCATGGCTCCTTCCTTGCATTTAACCTTTTTACTCCATTGCCATAACCATATATATATATATTGGCAGGTTTACTTAGGAGCTCTGGCTGTTTCACAGAAAGTCAAACAAATGATAGGCTACAATATTTTGTGGGTGGGCAGATTTGCTGCGGGGTGCGTGCCTCCGAAAGGTATGTTGCATCCGGCCCACAGTTTAAACAATCAAAGTAATGCCAATAATTTCTAACCAATGCACAATACATATGTGGTTGGGAGACTTGGTAAGACTGCTTGATTTGACAACTCATATTTGCGTCAACCTCGTGTGGATGCTGATGTATCATTTTGGAAAAGGGGAGCTGGATTCCCCAAATGATGAACATTGTGTGATCCTGGGCTCTCTCTGTGTTCCTTAGCCCACCTGTGTTTCGAGATTGGGAGTGCATAAAACAGTGACCACCATAGGAAGAGCTTTATAAAAGCTAAACAAGCATTGGCCAAGCCACTGATTTAGGCCTTCGTATTTATGCATTGCAAATATGGTCTATATGGAGTGACGCGGAAAGAAGGTTGAAGAGGAGTGACTGAAAGAAGGGCAGTGGTTGGCGAGGGGCAGAATGGATGATTCATAGCGCTAGCTGAAGATGTATGGCCACGGAGATGAAGGGTGGTGCAGGTCAGATGCAGTGAAACATTTTCCTAAAAACGATTCAGGGCATGTACAGCAAATGGATCCAGTAAACACTATTTGGAAATAGTCAAGTGGAATTTGGGTCCAAATGAGATATGTGCCTCGTCTTCGTAAAGAATCAAGAGAAGCAGGCAATATTTTAGACTCATAAGGAGGCTGCTTTGGAAATGGCCATTGATGTGGCAAAGGATGGTTTGTCCTCTCTAAAGAAGGGTGCTCTGGAGATTTGGCAAAGGTGTATGGCATCGTTTATAAACACTTATGGCGCTGGCGATAGGGTTGGCACCTAGTAGGGTCATTCTTATGGCTCCCGAATGAACCTCAATTGGGGAGACTGTTCCTCATTTTACCTTGGTAGAAATTGCATCCAACCAATTACAAATGGTTTGTACTAGATCTGTTTGGCGGCAGGTGGGTGTTTGGTCATCCTCTATGCTTCTACGCAGACACAGAGTTGATTCCAATCCCACCTAGTGACTAGTTACGGGTGTTGCATTTCTATACAACCAGCCTGTCCCTTGATTATTGACTCGAACCTGGTTATCTTTATTTATTTGCAGAGAAAATAAACCAAATTCGTGTTCCTTCGCCCATAAACTCAATGAAGAGTCCTCGAGTCTCTTGGTCAGTGCCATACAGTGGGGGCCTCACATGCTCCCTATTTATCGCACCCCAGTGCTCCAGAATTGGGAGTATTTTACTCCCTATTTTTTAAAGTTGGGAGTAAAATGATTTTTCAGGGAGTGAATTTCCTATGTGAGTATTTAATAAGCAAGTAAGAAGATTTTAAGTGTAAAACAGATGTGTTTTTGGGTTACATATTTCAGTTCACATTGTTAGGTACATGTTTACCTCTTCAGATCAGGCAGTAGGGACAGTACTGCTTCTTCCGTAGTGCTAGGTGTACTACTGGGCCAATCATCCCCATGGAACTGTGTGGGTGAAGGCAGGGGAGGACAGGTTTCCATGTGTTGCGTTCCTATGTTTCTGTTTTGGCAGTGTTTGGCTATTTCCGGGAGTAAAAGTGGCTGATGAACCTCTTATCTGTAGGGCTGGGCCTCACCAAATTCAAGCTTGCAGCCTTAACAAACATGGTGACAGTCCTACACAGACCCTCAAATAGGGAAAGAAGGCAAAAACTGGCAAAATCCTTAATGTTACGGCCAGCCAATCTAGCCCCAGTATGTACACAGAAATCATAATACGATAAATCGAACTGGCAACACAGCAAATACTCAAATTAGGGTCGATCAACCTGATTTCCACCAAAACTAAACTTCAATGTATCCACCAGTGTGTACAGTGCCCTCAACCTTCTCCTTACAACTCTTCCCCTTAGCCAATCCTGTCTGGCCATGAGCCGAATGCCCTTGTTGTGTTAACTGAAAAATATATTACATCCTTTAAATAAATTGTTACTGCCATGTACGCATTGTTTTATTCACACATGGGGGGGGGGGTGTGCTCAGCCAATTAAGTGGCTGAGGAAGCGGGCAAATCTGGCTGTGACCACCCGCGTTCTCCTGGCCACCCGCAAACCTCCCCCACACTGTCATTTTTTGTGGTAATCCCCTTCCCCCATCCCACCCAACTTATGCTTGGTCTGGGCATCCTTCCCTATGGGCACCTGCACTCCATCTCCATTGTGACTGCAATAGAAATAGAGAAGGGACTTGTTCTCTTTCTAAAACCAATTGCAACGGCCACCTTAGTTAGTCCTTTCTGTTAATAGGAGATGGGACTTGCACAAAAGGCAGGGGCCCTTCTCCCATGAAAAACACTTGGTCTTTTAAGACTTTCTACACAATAGTGTGAGCACCGGATTCAAATATCAATAACCACCGCATTCGAGAGTGTGCAGGGCCAGCAACGGGCCAGAGCCTTCGCTTTGCTTGTGCATACCTTAGGCTTGGACAAGCGAGCTACTTACTGCCCTGTATGCCCGGAATGTAGGGGCTACCGCTTTTTAAATGCCCCTACGATAGGCCACCAGGGGGCGCAGGCGTGATGGCTGCCTGATCGTTCGGCTCCCCTGAAGCCCCGAGAGATTTGTGGAGTAAACTGCGATAAAAGGAACGTTATCCCCCTACAAAGGCTGAATCCAGATGGGGGAACTCCTGGGGACTCCGGCAATACCTTCCCGAGCTCTGGGGGTGCCCGGGTCCCCGAGATATTTGACTTGGAGCTTCCGCGCTCCCCCTAACCCCTCCAGGCCCGTGCCACGCACGAGGCAAAGCTCTGTGGCCGGGCCCCTCCCCTCCGCAGATGGACGCTGCGCCGGGATCAATCTGAGGAATCGACACCCGCGCCTCTGCCGGCATCGCTGAAAGCCCGTGGGAGCCCCTCGGAGACCGCAGCCCTCGTCCGACGAGCCCACCTTCAGCTCCCGCTGCGGCAGTTTTGGACGACAGTACGCCCAGGGCCTCCGCGGCCGGACCCCGGCCTGCCGCACAAACGTCTGTGTATCTTGACCCGGGCCGTCGCAGGCGCTTGCCTGGGCCCCTTCCTCTCCTCGCTGCCCCGGCGGTGGGGAACATCTTTGCAACAACTACCATAAGGACTCCCCCCGGCTGCTGCTGCGACACAACCCTCAGAGGCCTACACCTAATAGGCCCGGGCCGACGCGGGAGCGCGCCTGGGCCCCTCTGCGGAGTGACGGGCCCATTGTGGGGTTCACCATCCTATTTAGGGGCCTACTACTTGCCATCCACAGCGGTGACCTTTGAACGCACCCACCGGCCCCACGTGGGAGTAACCGTGAGTACTGGTTGTCCGGGGGGGCGTTGCGGGCCGACCCGCCCTCCCTAACCACCACACCTCATCGGAGTTGGTACGGAACCGGGGGGACCGTCTCCCCGAGCCCTGGGGGGAGACCTCGAGGAACATTGGGAAACCACGAAGATATAGAGGTGGAGACACCCCCATGAGTTGGAAAGAAACCCTGGCAGGATACCAATTCACTCCCCGAAAACAAGACATGGAGACCAACTCCCCACCTACGCCAACCCCCGACATGAACACCATGCAGAACAATATCCAGACAATCCTAGACGAAATTAGGGGGATGAGAACGGATATGGGAGCCAAGCTAGCCGACCTCACCGCCAAGGTCTCCCCGTTGGAGGACAGAATGGAGGGGGTAGAGAATAACCAGGCGTCCACCGACTTCTTGGAGGCTCAGATGGAGGCAAGGTTTAAAGAGGTGCAGCGGAGCGAGGGGGAACTGCGCCTCAAAGTGGATGACATGGAAAACCGTGAACGGAGATGTAACCTGCGATTCTTCGGCCTGACGGAGGTGGAGGGGGAGACCCAGACCGGCCTGGAGGACAAAGTGCAGGAGATCATTAGGATTGTCTTGGGAATTGACTCCGGGGAAACCATCCTGATTGATAGGGTTCATTGAGCTGGCGGAGGCGGTAGGGGCCCACGCTCCGTGCTTGCGAAGTTCCACTATTACAGAGACAAAGCAAAAATACTTGAAAGAGCTAGAACCCTAAGAGAGATACAATACGACAACTCCAGGGTGGCAATCTACCAGGACCTATCCGCCCTCACGCTACAAATGAGGAAAAAATGCGGTCCGATCACTAGGTGGCTGCAGGAGAAGGGGGTCCGGTACCGCCGGGGACACCCATTCTACCTATCCTTTGAATGGCAAGGGGAAAACTTTCAGCTTGTTACAGAAGAGGACATCCAGAGAGGCATTGACGAACTGATCGGGGTCCCCCCCGGGCCCTCGGGGCAGAAAGGTGGATCCGACGGAGGCGTGAGCCGTGCCCCACGGGGCCCTGACCTCAGCCAGGGGAAACACAAAGTGAAGGGCACCCGGAAATTCAGAAAAACCAGGCACCCCTCGGAGGGACGTGGAGGACCCGCATGATTATCGGACAGAGGAGAAGTTAAAAGGAATGCAATGCCGATCTGTTGTGGTTCATTCGCTCACTCGCCCTCCGTGGCCGTTGGCGAATTGAGGAGAAACATTTGTTCCACTTTTCTTGATGCCAAGGCCCACCTGTCTGAAACACAGAGTGGTGGTGTTCTCGGTTATCAGAAGGTGGCCAGGTGCATCCCCCGAGACCTTCGAAGACCCCCCCGATTCACACTGGAAGCTAGTTCACGGTTGGACCCAGCCCCTATGAGACACAAGACACGCAGCGGGAGTAGAGGGGGCTGGGGCGGGGAGGTCTTGTAGAAGGATTGGACTCCGACTAAACCTGTTAAATGTTCCTATAGGTATAACCTGGAGGGTACGATTCACACTATTTCTCTCTCGGGGCCAGGGCAGCGGCCCTGGTGGTTCGTTGACTAAACCCGATGTATGTCGGGCGATGGAGACGGACGCCTACCAAAATGAGTAAGGGAAATGGGGAACTGGGGAGAGGAGGGGGGAGGGGAAAGAAATAGGGAACGCAATGCCATGGTTCTGGGGTTCAAGTCTACGGATGATAACGGGGGCACTCACTGAGGCTTCACAGGGCAAGGATAGCGACGACCATGGTTGAAAGTCGGATCGGTACGCTCAACGTGAAAGGTCTCAACTCGCAAAACAAGCGGTCTCTCACAAGTAACTTATTCCGCAAACAGAAATTACTGGCCCTCTTCCTACAAGAAACCCACTATAGAAGGGGGGCTGAGTCAACGATCAAGGAAAAGGAGATAGGTAGAAACTTCTGGGCCTCGCACAAATCCTCAAAGAAGGAGGGAGTGGGTATCCTCTTGGGTAAATCGCTGCATCTCACGGATGTAGAGACGAAAAGGGGTTTTGGAGGTACATTTCTTGCGATCAAAGGGTAAGCCCGCACACGAGTCACACTAGCCACCCTGTACGCGCCCAACGTGGCGCTGTAACGATACCCTCATGAAGGACCAGGTGTTTAGGGAATTCCTTAGGAACGAAATACAAGCCTTCTTCTTATCAAATGACACAGGGGAAGTCTCAACGGTTACAGTTTGGGAGGCACCGAGGGCCACCTTCAGGGGTCTCCTCATTGCAGAGGGTTTGAGCAAGAAGCGAGAGAGGGCCCTGATAGAATCCAGAATCCAGGAAGACCTGCGGGCCATGAGGGCACATCTCAAGAAGGGAAACATAGACTGCGAAAACCTCCTGAGTGAAATGAGAGAGAAGAGACAAGCTCTGCACACAATCCTGATTGGAGAGGTAGTTAAAAAAATGAGATACACGAAGCAGAGATACTTTGAGAGGGGCGACAGGGTTGGAACTCTTCTGGCACATAGGCTGAGGGGAAACAGGACGGGCAGACACATAGAAAAGGTCAAGGACGGGGTGGGTAACGCCCAGATAAAAACTGAACACATAGCCAAATCATTCGCGGCCTTCTATAGGGCCCTCTACACTAAACAAGAGGGTGAATCACTGGATGAAATTTGAAAATATCTTGAAGACTACCCCCTACCCAAGCTCACAGACCTAGAGAGGGAGACACTAGACAAGGAGATAACAGAGGAGGAGGTGGAAGAGGCCATCAAAAAGCTTAAAATAGGCAAGACCCCGGGAGAAGATGGGTACACAGCGGATTTCTATAAACAATTCCAGTCCGAACTAACCCAACCACTGACCAAATTATTTAACCAAATCAAAACCTTAGAAACCATTCCACCGACATTCCTGCAGGCCATAATCACAGTTATCCCTAAGCCGGGCAGAGACCCAGCGGAGTGTGGCTCATACAGGCCCATCTCGCTCCTGAACACAGACGCCAAGATCTTCACCAGGATCCTGGTGACACGTCTAGAAAGGTGTCTCCCCCGACTGATCCATCCCGATCAGGTAGGCTTTGTAGTAAATAGACAAGTAGCAGATAGCATGCGCAAAACCCTGCACATACTGAGCTCAAATGGAGTGAAATCCGACGGTGCCCTTCTCCTGTCTCTAGACGCAGAGAAGGTGTTTGACAGGGTGAGCTGGGCCTTCATGGAGGGGGTTCTGTCGTCCTTGGGGATGGGACCCAGGTGGCGGGGATGGATGACGGCCCTTTACTCCCGCCCTTCCGCTAAAGTGGTGGTCAATGGAGGAGAGTCCGAGTCCTTTCCTTTAGAGAGAGGCACAAGACAGGGATGCCCACTGTCTCCCCTCATATACGCCCTGGTGATGGAACCCTGGGCTATAGCAATCAGGACTAACGATCAGATCCAGGGTGTTAAAATAGGGGGAACTGACTACAAAATAACCCTGTTTGCCGACAATGTCCTCCTGTACCTCTCTAAACCATCCCAATCAGTCCCAGAGGAGTTCAATAGTCTAGAGCTATATGGTTCCCTGGCAGGCTATAAGGTGAACGTAGATAAATCGGTGGCTTTCCCGGCAGGCCAACTCAACGAGACCGAGAGACAATACATCGAGACCTTCCGTTCTGTAAACAAACAGAGGGATTCTCTCACCTGGGGATCCAAATTCCATCACACCTAGAGGATCTCTTTAAGGTAACCTACCCGCCCCTATGGAGGTCGATCAAACACGACCTGGGACGCTGGTCAAAATCCGGCCTCTCATGGATAGCTCGCCTCAACTCCATCAAAATGGTAATCCTCCCCAAATTCTTATATCTGTTTCAAATGCTGCCAACCCAGATACCGAACTCATTTCTCCTAGAGATCAAGCGGGCCCTTCTCCGCTATCTATGGGCCGGTAAATCCCACAGGATTGCTTATGACACTCTCACAAGACCCAAGGATGAGGGTGGAGTTAATTTCCCCGATCCAAACACTTATTATAAGGCGTCACAATTGCGCGTCCTTGTTGATCATTTGACGACTGGCCCAAAGAAACAATGGGTAACACACTCTTCTCGCCGGTCACATTGGATGAGTGGCTATGGGTCCCCAAGACATCTATTCTGAGAAGGGTTTTAAAACATCCAGTGTTGGGATTGCTGTGGTCTATTTGGAAGGAAGGGGGTTACCTAAAATGGCTCACAACGTGGCCCTCACCTTTGAGCTGCATCTGGGCTCTGCCACTTTGGGAAGGGATCAACGAACCACTAACCTTCCAGCAATGGTACGAGGTGGGTCTTTGTAGGGCCAGACAGCTTAGGGTGGATGGGGTGTTTATATCTCTAGGTGACCTGAAGGACGCCCTGGGCCTCCCTAACCTCTCCCCCTTTCGATACCTACAGCTTAAGGGTGCCCTTGCCGAGAGCAGATGCGGGGACACACTTAGACGGGACCTAACCGATTTTGAGAAATTCCTCATAACACACAAAGGTACCAAGGGGGTGATATCGCGGCTTTATAGCATTTTGTTGTTCTCTACCCCACGGGACCCCCCCATCTTCCCAAGTACATTGAGGGAAGGACTTAGGCACCCCCATAACGGAAAAAAGATGGACCAAGATTTGTAGGCAGGCACACCGTTCCACAACTGCACCCCAATACCGCCACCAGGCCCTGAAGTTGATACACGGTTGGCACTACCCCCCACAGAGGATAGCCAGAATGAGAAAAGGTTATGACCCCCACTGCTGGAAATGCCACATTGAAAAGGGGCATTATGTCCATATGAGGTGGAAGTGCCAGGTGGCACAGACCTACTGGAGTGAGGTCCTGTCATGGATAAGAGGAGTAGAAGGAATGGTGAGAACTCTGTCCCCCTGGCTGGTGTTGTTCGGCATTGAGGTTGAGGGGGGCCCCAAGGTGAAACATGACCACATGTTGCAGGTCATGGTAGTCGCGGCTAGATGCTGCTGGGCCCAAAAATGGAAATCACCCCGACCTCCTGGGGAGGGGGAGTGGGTAGCGAAAACACGGCAATCTATGATATGGAGTATCTAACCCACCTGATCGATGAATCCAAATCCAACATCAAGGCCCTATGGCTGCCATTTTTTGATAAATATGGGAAAATAGCCTGAGGCATAAGTAATCAGCTCAGACGGTCCTCTTGATGGGAACAATACTGTCGGGGAAACCCCCTTGGAGTGGGAAGAGATCAATTGTTACAGGAAATGTGACTTTTAAATGTTGGACCTTGTTTTTTGAGCACCGTCTTTCTTTCGGAAGCAACCCTATGCTCGCATTGCATCTTCAGATGATGTGCTGGACCCTGTTGTTGTTATCGACCATTAAACCATGGCATGGGATAGGGGGGGCGGGTGTGGGAGGTGGGGTGGGGGGGACCAAAAGTTGTGACCTCACTTTGATATATATCAATGTTTGCATTATTTTTTTAATTATGTCATAATTATAAAACTCCAATAAAATCAAATTTTCAACAAAAAAAAAAGAATGTCCCTACCAATTCAAAGTCATATCTGCGCTCATTGCTCTGCTGCTTCACGAAGCTCAGTTCACACTTTTTATATACTTTTTTTAAAAAAATGATAAAATGTGAGCCTGACCTTTTCAAACACATTTGGGCCTCATTACACGTTGTCCGGTAAAAATCGGATTTTTACGGCATGGCGCTATTATCGTAACCGCCCTCGCAAGAGGCCGCTAATAGCGTCCCATTACGAGTTCGCGGACACGAGCATAGCACCATGCCGTAAAAGTCCGTACCGCCATGCCGCAAAAGTCCCCAAAATGCCCCTTACCGGCTTCGACCAAAGTGCTGATAGCACCTCCGCCCCCACGCTACATGCTATTAGCGGTCACCGTAAAAAAGCGGAACCGGAAATAGCGTCATCGCACAGGAACGGGAAAGAGCACGGCGGCGATCTCTAAAAACACAATCCATTGCCATCCTCTGCATCCAGAACCTCTTTCCGGAGAACTCTGACAAGAAATCATCCAGGAAAGCCCGAAGATGCCCAAGGCGCTAATAAAATCTTCAGATCGTCAGCAGAAAGAAAAATTCTCAAATGAGGAGCTGATCCTGTTGACCGAGACACTTGCAGCTAATGCTGAAGTTGTTTTCGCCAATGATATGCAGCGGGAGGCCATCAATAAGAAAAAGGCCATCTGGGTCGAAGTTGCCAGCAAAGTCAGTGCGGTGGGCACTTCCACCCGCAGTATCAAGGACTGCCGCAAGAGGTCGGACGACCTCCGGGTCCGTGTGCGGAACATACTAACGGCCAACCGTAACCTGGCAATGGCCACAGGAGGTGGCGCAGATTCCCCGTTGAAGCTGAAGGAGTGGGAGGAGACATGTGCCTCCACAATTGGACTCGAATCCATAGAGGGAGTCAGAGATATGGAGCATGGTGTGGACATTTCATCTGATGGAGGTGAGTGTATACATCAAACAATGCACAGTGAAGGGTGAGGGGTCCCCCAAATATGTGTCTATGACCAGGCCATTGATCCAGCCACACACATACATGCATGCATCACCATATGCACGTGCAACAGAGACCCATCCATGCATGACCAACCCGACATCCCCATTACTAGAATCAATGATAAAGAGGCCCCAATGCATAGAGCAGCATTCTTCATAAGGCACCTAGAACCATTAACGTTGATATACCCTATTTTTGTTCTCAACAGGATCACCGACAGACACTGAAGGCACTGCAACACATACCCCCCCAGCAGCCAAAAAGGCCAGGATGAGTTAGAAAGGTGACACCACCACCAGCTCTAGGGAAACTGGGAGGAGTCTCCATCAGCAGAGGCCCAAAGGTAGCAGGAGCACCAGTTCCACACAGCCTGAGGGCACGGCTGCTGTTATTGCTGAACCCACGCCAGTGTGCCCCATCATAGGTGAAATGCGCACAGAGGGCACGCACTCCGCTGCCACCAGTTCTACTGGTGAGGCACCGGCCACCGCACTGCTCACTGACGAGGAGGACGCAATTGACATTCTAGAACAATGCCATTCCCCCAGCCCGACACATTCCATTGCAGAAAGTTCAAGGGCAACGTCCAGATCAGGTAGCCATAGAGCACATGACACCCACATCGTTGAAGGGGCATGGAGCCCTCAGGTGTCCTCACCTGACGCCGGGGGAACAGACCAGGACGCAGCAGCCAGCCCAACATCACATGCCACCTAACCTGACCTTGCAACCATCAGCCAGAGGCAGGCAGATATTACTGCGATGGTCGCCCAGCATGTGGCCGAGACAGGCCGTCTGAGGGGTGACCTCAGCAAATATGCAGGCCAAACAAGGGAGGCCATTGAGGCCTGCACTGACAGGATCTGCCAGGAAATGGGCCAACTCCGCCAGGCCATTAACCGTATTGGGACATCATGGAGCGGCAATACCAACCACCAACACGGGATCAACCGGGCACCTCCTCCTCCTCGGGTTCCCTGCAGACAAGCCCCCTGCGCCGCTCTCTGCGCAACCTGAGGCGCCCCACGTCACAACCACCCAATGGTGGAGGAGGCCCTGTGGCTTAGGTCCAGCAAGGACTAGGTGGCACATGTTGAGCAGCTCACATAGACACTATAAGGCTCACATGGGGGTGTTGTGGGGGGAAGAGGGAGGGGGTGTTCTTGGGGGTGTTGTCGGGGGAGGGAGAGGGTGTTCTTGGGGGTGTTGTGGGGGTAGGGGGAGAGGGTGTTCTTGGGGGTGTTGTGGGGGGAGGGGGGAAGGGGAGTTTGGAAAGTTGGGGTCATGCACATTTTTATCACATTATGTTCACAATACACTGTTCTGAAGTTGAAAACCAGGCGTTGTCTCCATCATTGTGTATGTGTCATTTATTGTGGATAGGGTCCTTTGTGGGCCTCATAACATGCACCAGGGCAACAATACCCATCTCCATCCATGTCATTTCACCTTTGTACCTGATGGAATTCCTGATTAAGATGCTGACGCACATCGTGTGCCTCCTTGACATCTCCTCTTGCATGTCCTGCCGGAGCATTTCACCCATACTCAGCCCCATCCACATCATCCTCATCTGGTGGTTGCATGTCAATGTCAAGTGGCATAGGCACATTCCATCAGATGCACATTTTATGATGCTCTACACATGCCATGGTTGTCTTTGACACTTTGTCACGGCCGTACAGGCGAGCCTCACCCAGGCCGCTTAGGCACCAGCGCACTGTCATTGGAAGGCCGAATGACGGCTCTATCACGACGCGGGTACGGGTATGTGCAATATTGTAGTCCTCTTCCTGCTGGTTCTGTGGGTTCCGTACAGGGGTTAGGAGCCACCTCTTCAGTGGATAGCTGGCATCGCCTGTATGGTGTGAGGAATGGGTACCTGTTACGGATCACCTCTGGTGCGGCCTGTTGTTGTTGGTGCTGCACTGCAATCATGTACTGAAGCCCATGTCATGTTGGTGGTATTGGGACCATCTTGGTGTGAGAAGGGGTGTGGTGTGCTCTTTTGTGCTGCGTGTCTCCATTGCCTCCACCTGTGCTGATTGTGTCCATCTGTGACAGATGGGAACACTGCTCAGGTCTCTTAACGGGTGCTTTTAGATGCTGTTATTTGCGCCATGACGGTAAGGGAGTTTGGGGTCTTTTCCATGCCGCTAATGCCATGTCCGCATGGCTTGTGATGGCGTGATATTAGCGCCATGGTGCTATTTCCGGTATGGGGGTCGCGCGCCCAAGGCCTTGCCACTATTAGTGTCACCGTACTTACCGGGACCGCTAATAGCGGTGGGTCAGGGTCGTGATTGGCTTGGGAAATTACTGGTACCGGTAATTCTTTAACGGTACCGGTATTCCCTTACCGGACAACGTGTAATGAGGCCCTAAGAGGCATGTTCAAAACATTCCTTAGAACGACTGTGCGCTTTAGAGACCCTGTTGCAATATTTCGAAGTGAAGCGTCTGCTAAGCAGGACTCCGGTTCAGAGACGGACACTCCTTGACTTGTTCAGACAGGAGGAAATGTAATAGTTGCTAGCCTGGAGAACAACCAGAGGTCGAAACATGTGTTGGCTAGGCTAAGATAAAGCGCAGAGAATCTATTGTTGAGCGCAAAGAATACATTTGTATTATTAAAAGTATGTATTGAATTTCATTGAATTATAGATACTACTAAAGAGGAACGTTCCTTTTTGACAAGTGCGCAAATCTAGGTAGCAAATTAACTGCAATCATATTTTGAGGGGACAGGGGGTGAGTCCCTGCTTGCTAGCATTTGCAGCTATCTGTAACCTATCATCTGTCTTATAAAAATCTCAAAACAAACTGAACTTTCCCAAGCGCGTCAGATATTCAGTTAGCCCCGATCCACAATTCTGCACTCAAATAAAAATACACATGTTTCAAACAGCGTATAGACCTACCCTTAACTTCAGCCTTTCCACTCTTATAAACTCACGTTCAAAAGCTTGCCAGACGTTCAACAATACAATTGCAGCGTCAAAATGCAACCCGATATGCCATCAAGTCAAAAAGATTCATACTGGATCCCCTGAAATCCATTCGCAAGATGGCTGTAGAATCTAAAATAATGCTTATGCATCATTTCGCATGCAGTGAAAACGTGTCTTAAAGTCTCTGTAACCAGCAGTCCCTGCATAGGCGGCAGTAGCGCTCTTCCGTCGGTAATCTCAACCAAGGACCCTTAACTGCCATAAGTGGTCATTAGACATTAGTCTCAACCGAACAAAAGTTAATCTCATTTCAGGATTAGGAAATTGGGAGATGTATTTCTGTGGTCTTCTGTATGGGGAATACAATTTAGCCTAATCGCACAGGGAGGACAACTTGCCTACGTGATCATGATTTTGGGACCAGTACCAGGCCAATCAGCTTTTTTTAAGGCACCCAACAGCATTCCCAGACTCTGCTTTTCAAAAAAGCCCTCATTGGTCGTTCTAAATTCCAGCAAGACCAGACAGAACCCATTAGTCAAATCATCCCGAAGGAAAGCAAGTACTTTGTTTTCCTCAGCACACATAATTTTTAAATAAAGAGTTCCCCTATTAATTTTCACCACGGTACTCAGGGAGGTGAAGCCCAACTCTGTTCTGATTGCCTGAATGGGAGTAGCTCCCGATAGTCCCAATATATGACACCAGATATATCCCTCAAGTCGGTCTGCAGAGAGGTCAGAATCAATATAAGAGCATTCTAATGCATCGGCAACGCTTGATACAAGCTTTTGGCGATATAATGTGATGATACCCATCAGATTAAAGCCGGCATCACGTGTGACAACACTTTTTAAAGAAAGCATAATGGACACAGCTTTATAATAACGCCATTTATTTATTTATGTATTTATTTATTTATTTTGGTTAAAAGACAGTTAACCTTTAATATTCACAAATAAATAAAGTAAACAACAGAAAAAAGAATAATGATTAAAATAAAAACATGAAAAATAAAAGAAAAGAAAAGAAAAAGAGAACAAAAATACTCAAGAACATTGCCACAACATATTTATTAAATACAACAATAGTAAAATGTTTTAAGGATAAAAAGAAAAGGAAACATTAACCATCAAAATTCCTGTCCATATTCAAAGCTCTAAAAAATGATACAACTGCCATGACAACAGAAGTAGTAGACAATACTTCCACATAACCTCAGAACCTCGACTATGAAAATGTGAGCATGCTTTCTAAAGGCATTCACTCCAAGTCCTTGGACAGCAGTGCAATGGAGTGAGTAACAGATGTTTTATTCATTCTCTCTGCTGCATGTCTTGACAAAACCTACAAAAAGTAACTCCTCGTTAACCAGCCCATATCGAACCAAAATCTCTTTTGTGTGGATTCAGTTCCTATCGAGATAGACCAACAGGAAGGGAGCCAGTGTACCTCAGTTTTTGTGATCACCCCTCAGATGACCCATTGAGGGAGATTGATGGACTTCATCCATCGTATTAACCCAACCTACATCATAGAGTACACGTTTAACCTTGCATGGGTTCCCAATCAATTCTACACAGTCACACCCACATTCAGAAATTAAAATAGAGCACAACTCCTCCAATTCCTTCAGTACTCACAAGCCCTTTTCCCGGCATATGCCTCTAAGGTCCTCATACAATGTTTTGTCACTAGGTGCCAAGATTTTTCTGTATAATGAGAGGTATCTCCAATATGCCCTAGCTTTCAGAGAAGTCAAGCCCAGGTCATAATGTATGACAGAGAAAGGCAACGAGCGGGGGAGACGTAGCGCTTTCCTCTAGATCAGAGCTTCCAAAAATGGTAAATAATCTAATGTTGATCTTCGGAATTATGTTCCCTTCGTAAAAACGAATAGCTGGTAAAAGGGAAGATTTGAGTCGATTCTGGACAACTGATTTGATAGTTTAGTTGTATGTGCGAGAAGCCAAGAATGAAGTACCTTTTATTGTTTTTTGAAGTAATCAAAAAGCCCAGATAGAGAAGGGCATTGATAGTCTACACCCACTCAGCCTGAATCCTCCACCTAAAGGACACTGTTTTTTTAGAGGAAAAGAATTGCATCACTTTGGTCTTGATCAGATTGATGGATAAAGAGTGAGCCTCCACAAAAGTAAAGAATCCGTCGAACAAGTGTTGCAGACCTATTGGAGTGCTATACAAAATCAAAAAGTCACCAGCGTAGCCTAGACATAGTGGTCTTAAATTATGAGTTTTGCAGTTACCGGGGCGTTTGGTTGTAAGTATTTGCCTATATCTGCCATGTACAGGTTAAATAGGCAGAGGGCCAGACTGCACCTCGGCCTAACCTCCCTAGAAGAAAGAATTGGGCGGGACAGCCATCAGCCATCTTTGATGATTTAAACATATTTGAATAGTCAAGTGTTCATAGAGGCCCACTATCACCCTCAGCAGGCCGGACGGTATCCCTGCCTCTGTAATTTGTGCCGCAAAAGGTCTAGGACCACTGCATCAAAAGCTGCGGTGAGGTGCACAGAAGCAAAATAAACAGGGTTACTTGCCTTTGCCAAGGGTAGATGTTGAAAACCACTAGACCATTAGACCACTGAGCGAGGCCCCCATATTTTTTCCAAAACCTATCTGCCACTTTGAGATTCTCCCAGATGGGCCTGTAGTTAGATGGATTAATTATTGTGCCTTTTTTATAGATGGAAATAAGATGGGCCTGTGACCAAGTGGGGGGAAATGCTCTGTCAGCAGCACGCGGGTAAACAGAGTCGACGGTATCCCCACCCAGATAGTCGGATCTAACTTGAATAAGTAATTCACAGCCTGTTTGGCCATGGAGCCTGGGACATACTAATACCTTTGATCACTTCTAGAACCACCTCTGGGTTAACATTGATGTTACATGTCGCAAAGCGTGGTGGGACAAGAGCCAGTTCCATTGGCGAGAACCACTCAGGGAGGGCATAAAGAGATTCGAAGTGGGATACCCAGTCAGCCACTGCTACCACATTGACTATCCTACCTGATTGGTGGATGTCTGTGTCATGAATCAAAGTCCAAAATGCCTGGAAATTTTTATTGGAGAGGACTATCAGCATGGGCTCCGCATCCAGCTGATACCTTCGTGAGTGCGAAGCGCGCAGCCAATTTTTATAAGATTGACGCGCTTGCCTTAAGTAATCACTTTTCTCCAGAACGGTGAGGAACTTGTTACTTTGAATGTTCTTGATCAGCCATTTCAGCTCTCTTTTCCTGAGTACAAGTTCTTTACAGTATGCCTGGCATTGTTTCCTGGGTCCAGGCCTGCTCTTAACTTTTCTCGGTAGGCTAGCCTCAATTCTGTCTGCCACAACACATGCGAAGCTGTCCACCGATAAAGTATCAAGCTGCCATTCCCAAGATGATAAGTCAATACGTCTATTAAGAGTCTCATTGACTCCCTGGGCCAATGCTGGAGACCATGTAATTCAGTTTCCCTTGCTGTTCAAAGAGATAGAGGTCCGGCCATTGAAGTGACACTTTGCCAGTCACGCCAGGACTAAAATATCAAAATAGGCAATCAACAGTGAGTGGTCACTTAGCTGTTTACTAGTTATTTCAAGTCGGCAACATTTCTCTAAGAGCCAGCTTCCCACAAAAGTAGTCAATGGTGGAGTTAGAGAGACCACTAGACCAGGTGGGATGAGAAGGAATGTCCCCGGGCACCGTACCATTTAAAAGGAAGTGGCACAGTTCTAACATACCGTCTAACCATCTTTTCCCGTTTACCAACTTTACACCTTGCTGGATGCTCCCCTCCCTCCCGTCAGGCCATGGGTGACAACCAATACAGTCTAAGTTCAAGTCTCCTACCACTAACACATGCCCCCTGGGAGATCTATTGAACCACTTAGATATAAATGATGTTATATTTGCAAGTTCATCATCCAGTGAGCACATGATTGAGCGCCAATGTACATTAATAATCAGGATGTTTAACGTCCCCCTTGTCTGTATCTCAATATGTGTGGCCATAATTCCAAAGGAGATATCACAACTGGCCAACACCCTAACCTCAGGGCACAATCTTACAAGTGTCAATAGGCCGTCATACGGGCATCCGTAGTCTCCTTGACGGGCTCTCTGGAAGGACACATAATAACCATCGAGGGAGGGAAGAGACCGGAGCCAAGATTCCTGGAGGGCAATAATAGTATGATTCCTGAGGATTTGGCACATCTGGATATTGTTAAATACGTGGTTATGCCCACGTGAGTTCTAAGAAACCAGTGAGAAGACACTAAGGTCCTGGAGACAAGAGTTACAAAACAGTCTAATTTGAAGATGTACCCAGCAACCAGGACCAGTCTCGGCTTTCATCCGACACAATTATCCTTCTCTTCAATGACAAGGCTTGTTCATCCAAAAATCTACCTCCACCAATGGCAGTGGCAAACTTTGCTCTTAGCCGACGTCTGCTGTCCAGGAAGGCACCCTCCCCAGGTAACCTCTTGTCGGTAAAAGGGACCAAATTAAAACCCAGCTTTCTGAGATTGTCTCATCACTTCAAGAGGATATCAAACACCATTCTTGACTTCACGAAAATCACTGCTCGATCAGTTCTGTAATGTTCTATGAGGTAGATCTGCTCCAAGTCCTTAGAATTGGTCGGAATCGCTGTTAAAAGTGCTAATATATTTGTACGATTCAACATCAAAGGACATGTGGCAGGGATCACACTCTCAATTCAGATCGTAAAAGAGTTTACTGGAGAGCAGTCTTCCTGCCGCAAGCGCTGGGTTTGAGAACTGTGAGTAGTTAAGCCGCTCTGACCTATTGGATACCGGTCCTGCGTTCCCCCTTGCTGCAGATTTTTATTCAAAAAAGAGTTGCGGGGGGCCAATTCTGGAGGATGAGTCCCCAAATTTCCATCAAGCAGATTACTTCGGGAAACTAATTGATGAAAAATCTGAAAAAGTTTCCTCTGAGGACCCATAATACTGGTTGAAGGAATAGCAGTTTGCACTTGAATGGGTGCCAATACTAGAGTTGTAAGTGTGGCCCGACTCATGGTATGTTCATTTAAAGGTATGAAAAGAATAGCAGACTACTCTTCCCAAATGGACTCGCCAGAGTTAGCTGCTGCCCTGTGGGCGTATCTAAAGTGTGTGCAAAGGGAGTTGATGCACCAATATTTGCCCCTGCAGCCTTCGGCAGACTTGGAGCAGTAACAATTGGATACCCATTTGAACATGGCATTGAAACAGATGCAGCAGCTGATTTGAGCGCAGGATTAACGAGTGCCGCCTTCACTGAACAAAGAGGGAGCGCCCAAAATGATGCACCACCTGCTTTTATGACTGATTGTAGGAGCAGTTTTTAGATTTCTTCCCCTGCGCACCACTATTCCGCCTACACAAAGGGGGCTTCGAGGTCACCAAGGCCTCTACCGGCAAAACCGAGTTTGAAATTTCCTATATTGAGTGTTCGTCCACAGAGATGGCATCAGGTACAAAGCCCCCCTTGTGTACAGACTGTTTGGACAACTGGAGCACTTGTTTGTCTTAGTAAAAGTGGCCCCCTCCAGGAGAAGCAGGCCTAGCTGGTACATATGTAGCTGGTCTTTCTAGACGTGCTGGCTCCTTAAGAATAGATGGAGTTTTTAATGTATGGCCTTGTGTTGCATTATGGGCAATAGGTGCCCCCTGTTCATGTGACTCCTCGCCATCCAGGTTACTTGGGTCAGATGGTAAGTCAGTATTCACCACTGTCTAAAGAGGGTCTCTTTGGTCTTTGTTGGGAGCAAAGAGCAATTCTTTTGTTGGAACGTGCAAATTTACATGGTTGGATTTAAATAATAGTGACTCTAAGAGAACTGTATTCGATTTAGTTTCTCTCTGTAAGCCTTCGTATATGGAGACCAATATGCACACGACTTGATTGATTTCAGCAAATAGCCCATTGCGATCTTCCCTAGAACCATCCTCCATTCTTGTCATAATTGCAGACAGACGCGTCTTGGAGGCAATAGTGTGGGCGATGGGGCCCGAGAGGATGAAAAAAAATCTGACCCAGAGAACTGTTGCCCATTTTGTGCTGGAAGATTAGAAATCAGGCTCAGGTCAAGAGAAGTGTCCTCCTGGCTTGGATCGATGGAAGCCTTATAATTGGTTACAGGGGGCAGCTAGAGATTCTGAGAGATTGAAGATTTGTCCGACTCTCCAGCCACCTTAAGGAGGGTTTCCCAGGACCTGGATCTGGATGATGTGCCCCCTTCATCTACCACAGCTGGTGTACTCAGCAAGATCGATTTCTCTCCAGCGGGTAAAGAAATTATGTAATCAAAGCATTTTGCTTTTTTTATGGTCGGTGCGGCACAAACTGTTAAAGAGTCCGGGGAGCGGGTCTCTTGTGCCAATGAAGGGAACCCTTCCCCATATTATCGGAAATCGGTTTGAAGGAGGATGACATCTTTTTTCCTCTGCTCCTCAGGTAGTACATCCACACACCTTCCGGGCCACTCACGAAACAACTTGATTTGCAAAATAATTAGTGCTCGGCGACCAAGGACTGTCCTTATAGCTGGAGCTGGCCGTGCGCTAGAAAGACTCACAGCCGTAGCAGTTCAAAAGAGTGGGATATTCCTTTCTCCCCTTCTGCACAGTTCGAGATAATATAGAAACAAGGAGCAGCCAAAAGAGGATTTTGGCGAAATTGAAAAAGCGATCTCTCTGGGGCGATTCCAGTTATCACTCACCGGCTGTTGTTTTCGTGGCTGATGTTGCTTCCCCAGCAAGCAGCGCAGGGCCCATTCCTGGTCCCAGGCTCCAGGCTCCAAACACTCTCAACACACAGCATCGCACAAGGTGTGTGCACCGCGCCGTTGCTGATCTTTTGAAGATGAAGCTCCTCCTTCGCTGAATAGAAACAATAGCCAGACTCCATGTAAGGGACTCGTAATGCTGTGCTAGTACTGCTTGCTCACAACACACAGCGTCGCACACCACTTTCTAAGTAATTTCATTTCTCTGAGTTAATTTGCCACATCATAACCTAAATACCGGTAACTGTATACCTTAGTCATTTTACCCTCCGGGGTTGAGACGTTCATATGATTTTAGTTGGCTTTACCAAATTTCACAACTGTTGATTTTTAAAAGTTGATATGTGGTTCATTACATTTTGCATTCTCCGCCAATGCAGTTGCACTTCTGCAATCCCCACATATGTTGAATCAAAAATAGCCAAATCATCGGCGTAAGCAAGGTAAGGAACTTTGGCACTTCCCAATTTAGGTGGAAAACTATGTGCCCAGGCCAGTGACTCTATGACGTCAGCAAGGAACACACTGAACAGTACAGGGGCAAGTACACACCCCTGCTTTACACCGTTATCAATCTGGATAGGGGCAGACATAGCCCCTGCACTGTTCAACCTGGCCTGGGGGGTGTTATTTTCATGCAGTGGTTGGCATGCACACATTAGATGTTTTGGCATGTTAATTCCCGCCAACTTTCCCCACAGTTTAGCACGATCTATTATAGATTCAAATGCTGTGGCAAAGTCGACGCAAACAATGCAGAGTGGGGGGGAGGGCGGGATTTACCAAGGGCCTGACGGATCAAAGAATTAACTATAAAGATGTTACAGGTACCTGAGATGAGAGAGCCTTCTGGGAACCAGTCTGAAACTTGCTCAATGCGTGTTTTTCCCCAATCCACTTCTCGATGCTACGAAGCAGTGAGGTGGCAAATATTTTACTGGACTTATCCATGGGGGTAATATATGATTGTTTCCAGGAATGGAGGATACAACAGGTGCTGTAAATCCCCCCAAACAGCACCATTATGATGTCCGCCCATAATTCCGGGTTGGCTCTCATGACCATATTGGAAACCCTGTCAGGACAGGGCGCTCTAGATTCTTTTAGCTTCCTAATTATCATGATTAAATCCTCCCTGTCAACCTCAAACTGCAACGGAGCCCGCAAGCCAGAAACTGTGGAGGAGTATGCATTACATTTCCCAGCAATTAAACTCTCCCAGGTCTTCCCAACGATAACATTAGTCAAGGCTTTCTCTGATTGCTTGCCTTTATCATATAAAATATGCCATGTTGTTTACAATCATTCCTTTTTATAGTTGCATAAAAATTCTGCCAAGCAAAGTTGGTAGTGGACATATGATGGCGTTTGGTCCAATTCCTGTACTTGTTTTTGAAATTCCTTACCGTGCTCCACTTACTCAGATGGTGAATGTTCAATTGGGAAAGTTTTCTAATTTCTTGTCTTGACTTGCATTTTTTTGCCAATTATTGCCTTATCATATTGGGGACTATGCTTTCCGTTTTCTCTAAATGATGGACCTTTTATCCTAATTAGAAATAAACTACTGACAGATCTAATCCAGCTTATAATATTATCTGGACAATCATAATTTTCATACACTCTACCCAGGGATGCCATATGTGTAGTTACAGCCGCAAGATTTCTGTCTGACCAACCCACACGGGTTAGACCGTTATTCACATGAAGCGCATCCACCCTGCCAGTTTCACAAAGGATAAGATCATGGAGACACCGCGTAATATTCAGAATAGCATGCTCACTATGCTCCAAAAACTTTACCGGCATTTCTTTGGCAATAGAACACATTTTCTCACTCCCTAAAAAATAGTCTAGCGTGGAGTGCTTATGCCCCATTCTCCACGTGGCCGCAGCTGGGATGTCCCCAAGGGTAACCCCATTCATAATGCATCACAAAAACTCTACCCACCTAGCGGCCACAGCAAATGATTTAACTCATCTATTAGCCACAGTATGCACTGGTAAGACCCCCTTCTCTGCTGTCACCCCTCTCTGATGGCACACGATCTATACACAAGCAATTCAAGTCCCTCTCCCCGAAACAAAATATAAAAATCATTGTGTCCAGATCTAAATGCTGCTAAAGTCTCATAAATATCGATCTGAGTGGCCTCAGTGGATCCTCCACCTGGGAATCGTGTATATTTACCAAAAGCGTTTGAAAATCCTTACTAAATTCAATAGCCACCATTAGTATATTCGAATTATAGATTGATAGTGGCAATTCCCAGGCATTTAAGTTATTAGAACACAGAGTTAATAAGCCACATAAGAGCCTTCCTCAGTCGCCCCTTCTTGCTGGATTTTTAAAGCATGTACCCCCGTGGAATGCAGCTTCCCCCACCAGCCATGTCTCTTGTAATAATAAAATATCAAACTTGTATAAGTTGTTACTTGAGCCTTCGTCTGAGAACAAGTGTGTGTGCGTGGTCGTGGGTTTTCCAAGAACTTCTTATAATACTTCTTTCAGGTATGCTGAATCGGCACTGGCAAAAAGAACAATAGCCATTGCCAGTGTGTCTTCATTGTTCCTGTTTCATGCCGCTTGAAAGGAGAAGTTGACGATAAGGGGTCTTATTGTTTTTTAAAACACGCAAGGAAGGTAGATGACTAAGCAAAGACAGTAAGGCGCTCCTATTTATGGGTAAATTGCCGTCTTCAAAAGGGGGGGCCCGGCGGGAACTCGAAGCGTTTCCCCAGGGGAAGTTTTTGGCGCTGCACACGGCCAGCGAGTGGCCATGGGGGACAAAGCGCCTCTTTAGGGTATTTAAGGGCAGGAAAGGTTCGGGAGGCAGGCGACGGTTGGACTTGATGATTGTCAGTCCTGTCGCCTGCTCCCGAGCCTTCCCTGAGTAGCTGGGCCTTCGGTGCGGCAGGTTAGCATAGGTGAGTGGGGACAGGGTTTTAGAAGTTGGGGGAGGTTATCATAGTTAGTTATAGATATTAAAAAAAAATAAAAAAAAATAATAATAATAATTCTTTTAATTTAAGAGTTGTTATAGCCGGGGGTACCGTAGATAAGGTACCCCCATTTACTTTTCAGGCTCTGGTCCCCGTGGTCCGTGTGCGAGCACAGGGGGTTTTTCTTCGAGTCACGGCATCGTGACGCGGCTTTCGCGGCCGGTGCTGCAGGGAGTGGGGGGGGGGTTTAGGTAGGGTGCAGGGGAACGCGGGCCGGGGGGAGTGAGGGCGGGTTCAGTGGGGACTTGTTTTCTGGGCCATCCCGCACTTGGGTTTGTGTTGGAGGGGAGCTCCCGGGCCTGTGTGGTTTTGCCTGTGTGGGAGGAAGGCGGCGCGCGGTGTCCATCGCGCGTCAGAGGGGGCAGTGTGCTCCCTTTAAAGGGGCTGCGTCCTTTTTTGTTTTTAGGGGCGGTTGGGCTTACACGCCGCCAGGGGGCAGTGTGACAAGGGAGCATCTCGTCCCCTGTTTGTTGGGCCTCTGGTTTTGGGGGGGCTTTCTGTGGCTGGTGGCACATTATTGCCAGGTCAAGAGGTTTGGGGGTTGCAGGGGCGCGGCCTGTAATTTTGGGGGTTAATTATAGGGAAATTAAATAAATAAATAAGAGAAATTGTCCATTAATTAATAATAATTTGGAGCAGTTATTGGGGAAGTCATATTAGCGTTTTGGTGTGGGGGAAGTGCTGATTTACTAGGTTTCAGGTTAGCTGTTCATTTGGGGTATAGGTCCACAGGTAGTTTTGGCTCGGGGGTTTAGGTTTGGCTAGGAACATTTTCAAGGGGTTACATATATTGTAGTGCACGACCAGATTAGTAGTGCAGTATGGTGGGCCAGGGAGCCAGCAAGAAGGGTCTGGTGGATGCTAAGGCTCTGAGGGAGGCCTTGGAAATAATTAGTAGGGCATCTAGGGCCCAGTTGGGGGGGGGATTGGGGGAGGTCACTGGTGGAGAGGTCACGGGAGAGGAGGAGATAAATGGCAGTAGGCCGCAGCGTAGAGCAGCGGCAGATGGGGCTCTCGTGGCAGTGGTGGCTTGCACCCTCGCGGCGGGGAGAGGGGAGGTGTGGGAATCCAGGGGCAGGAAGTTGAGAAGGGAAATAGACAGGAGGGCGTCCGGGGGAGAAATGATTTCGGGGGGGCAGCCATTGAGGGAGGGAGTGAAGGATAGCCCTAGGGAAGGTGGGTGTGCTCAAAAGGAGGTGGCTCAAAGGAACCAGAGTAGGGCCAGCGAGAGGGGACAGGGCAGAGGGGAGGAGGGGGTAAATACCTGCAGAAGAGTGCAGGTGGGAAAAGGGGGGTGAGGTCCCCATCAATTGAGGAGGTTAGAGTGGGGCGCGGAACGGCCCCCCCAGGTAGGAGGAGTGAGGGCGGAGGGCGCGGCGCAGCCCCCACTGGTCAGATGGAGGTAGAGGGTTTTAGAACGGCCCCTCCTCAGTCACCGGAAGGAGAGCCTAGAGGGTGCAGCACGCCCCCTAGCGATGAGGATTCCTGGGTGGAGGACGGAACGCCTCGCCCGAGAGAAGAGGACCAGGCAGGGGTTTCCGCGGCCCTGCCGAGAAGACGTCAAAGGAGTGGCGGGGCGGACACCCCGGGCTCGCAAGAGGAAGAGCAACGGAACTCGGGCATGAGCTCGCAGCCGCAATGGTATTTAAGGGGCGATGAAGTGGGGTTGGACGATTATGTGGGGCAATGGGAGGTAGAAGGTTATAGGGCGGTAAGGGAAAGGGGGAGGAGAGAAGAAGTTTGAGGTGGGATCTGGGAAAGCAGGTGCAGGGTGGTCGGGGGGCAAGAGGTCGGGGAAACTATTGGCTGGGTGAGTCTGCTGACATGTTTTGTCCCCGCAGCAGGAGCCCTCTAAGCGAGATGAGGAGCATCGGGGTGGATGCCAGACTCCGGACGGCGTGGAAAGAGGTGAGCGGGAAAGGGAATGGTCATCTGCATGGCAGAGAGGGGTCGAAAGGGGGGTGACGGGAAAAGAAGGGGCTGGTTTGCAAGGGGTAGGGAAAGAAGTTGGTGTGCAGGCCGTTGGAGCCGTGGGGGTTGAGAAGAGCGCTTGCTCAGTGGAGGTCCAAACGGACAAGATGGTGGAGCCATTGGTGCTCGAGGTGCAAGCTGAAAAAGGAAAGGAGGTTGAAGTGAAAGGCAAGGGAAGAAAATTGCCATACATGGGGTTAACAAAACCGTTGGGGGCGCACTTGATGGCAGCGACCAGGGAGAAGATTCAGGCGGGGGAATTTGTAGATGTTTTTAAATTGCTCCATAGGGAAGTGCGAGCGAAGGAGGGGTCTAAGGAGGAAGAGAGGGAACTGGCTTCGCGCTCAAGGGTCCCTGTGACTATGGAGAATTGGACGTCTGCATTTATCATTTATGCCAGTGTTTATTGTGAAAAATTCCCGGAGCGCTGCGTGGCGCTGCTTAAGTACATGGACGTCATTAGGAAGGCTTTCACGAGCTTTGGGGGTTTTGCCTGGGTAAGGTATGATGAGGAATTTAGAGCGAGAATGGCGGAGGGCAGTCAGGCGGTATGGGGGGAGATAGACATGGATCTTTGGCTGCAATGGATGGCTCCAACGAGGCCTGCTCCAACATTGCACACAGCAAGTGGGCTGCCTGTGCCTTTCCGGCCCTTTCTTGGTCGCCCCGCCCATGAGGGGGGAGAGGGAGGAGGCAGCGGACAGCCCTCGACAGCATGTTGGTCGTTCAATAAAGGAGGATGCACGAGGTGGATGTGCAAATTTAAACACGAATGCAGCAGGTGTGCGGGTCGGCATCCGGTTACGGATTGTTTTCAGGTAGGGGACAGTGGGTCAGGGCGAGGAGCGGGGCAAGGAGGTGGGGGGGAAGGACCGCATGCCAGGTGAATTGGGGTGTGCTGGTAGGTCGGGCTCAGTTTATCAGATAAGGAGGGGGGGCACAAGGTTTGATGAAGGTTTTGGGGGCGGTTTAAAGGGGGTAGGAGAGGGGTGAGGAGGAAGAATAGAAGGTAGGGGAGGGCCGCAGTGGGGTGTAATTGTGGAAATGGTTAAGGGGTGGTGGCCGTCGTTTGGAGGGCATGGTTGACGGTGGCGAAGCCCTCACGCTTGCCGCACGACAAGGTGAGTAAGCTTCGGGCTGCATGGACCGAGGTGCGTGAGCACCTCTGGTGCAGCAGGGGGAAGTGATGAGATGGGGCTGCATGGACGGGGGTGCACTAGGGCCCCTGGTGCAGCTGGGGGAAAAAAGTGAAGGAACGAAGCAAGGTGCTGGAAGAGGAATTTATGTGGAATGGTCTGCATGGACGGGGGCGCAGGTTTGGCCCCTGGTGCAGCGGTGGAGAGGAGTAAGGAAGAAAAGGGGCCTGCATGGACGGGGGTGCACTAGGGCCCCTGGTGCAGGTGGGAGATCAGGGCTAATGGTTGCAAGGAGCTTGAAGATTAGTTATATGGAAGGGACTGCAGGGACGGGGGTGCAGGTTGGCCCCGGGTGCAGTGGCGAGGGGAGTAAGAAAGTAAAGGGCCTGCATGGACGGGGGTGCACATGGGCCCCCGGTGCAGGGGGGGGGCAACGCAGGGCCAGATGAAGAAGGTGATGGAAGGTGGGGGGGCAAGGGTGAGCAAGAGGGTAATAGCTCAGGGGAAAAGGGGGGGCTAAGGGGGTTCAGGTGTATTGGAAAGGGTAGGTGAGAGGGGGCGAAATATAGGGGGACAGGTAGGAGAGGACCTTGGGAGTTTCCGGAGAGGGTTCAGGAGATGGCCAGAAAGGATAGGGTACTGAGGAAGGTGTTACTAGTGGTGCGGGAAAGGTCAGGAGGTTGGTAACTCATTCTTGTAGGAGGGGTGCAGCAGCTGAAGGTAGCAGGCTGGGCTATTGAGAGGAGTAGGTGAATGGGTTGGGACGCTGGGAGTAAGGGAGATACAAAGGGTATGCCAGGGACCGGGTCAGACGGAATGTCGTTATAACAATTTTCCAGTAGGTAGCAGGAGTGTTGCATTCATTAGGATGTTGTTGATTTGTAAGTGATTTTGTAATTTCTTTTTCAGATGCGGCCAGGAGGTACGGTCAGATGTCAAAAATCTGGTTTTGGGACATTCTAGGGTTAAGTGGGCGGGGTAAGAAGCGGAGAAAAGGGTTGTTGTCAGGCAGCTGGGGTGCAACTATAAGATGTTGCGGTAAGATGGTCCGGGTTTGGGGGGCTGGGTTGGGATCAGTCGCTTCCTATGTTGGCGGGGTTGGGGGAAAAGTACAGGCCTCCAGTTGGGGGGGATTAGTCTTGATGGGGACAATGATCTGGTAAGGGATACGGGTGTGGCCTTTCTTAGGGAAATAAAAAGGGTTTTTTGTTAGGGGTCTGACAAGTGTGGCCTCAAGCAACTGTAGGGGGGGACTAAGTGTTTGCCACAGAGAGTTGGGAGGGGAGCGAAAAATGAGGGTCCGGTAGTGCGGGCAAGGAAGGGGTTAAACCGAGAGATGGTAGAATGTGGTACATCGGTGTCAGTACAGGTTTTGGACCGTAAGGAGATGGTTTAGAAAAGATTAATGAGATTTAGAGAGGATGAGGAAACTTTCCGGTTTGGGGAACAATCATTATCTGGCGGACTGGAGCTCTTGGTTGGGAGATTGGTTGAGGAGTTGGAGGTAGGAAAATTGGTGGGGGGGGTGGGGCAGAAAGAACACCTCGGGGGAGGGTTTTTCTGGTGCTGGGGGCATGGCCCCTTTTGATGTGGGGGGAGGGAAGCACAATGGGGGAATGACACGGGAAAGGATGAGGTGGCGCTGTTTGCACAAGCGGGCCACCACGGGGGAACAGGTATTGAGCCTGGAGGGGCATGGCCCCGGGGAGAAAGCGGGACGCCTGGAAAAGGGGTAAGGAGACGGTAGGGTCCAAGGGATAGTTAGGGAGGAAATGGCTTTATTTAATTATTTAATTGGTGGGGAAAAATGGAAAATGTTTAATTATTTAATTGGTTGTTTAAAATATTTCTTTAGTTTGTAAGGCCATGGAGCCAGGTAAGCGTTTAATTGTAAGCTTTGGCCTGTCACATTAAAGCGACCTTTTCCACTTTTAAATGAGTCTGGGTTTTTGTGGAGTAAGCCAAAAAGACGAATTACTGTAAATGAGGTCAGCAGTAGATGCACAAACGGGGCTATTGTTTCCACTATAGACGCATCCGGCTCCACCACCACTCCAGGCTTGACAGAAAATTAATAGACTGTATGAATAAAAAACGTATTTATAATGTGCGTGGTCACTGATTATCTCACCTCTAGTGCTATCCCTTGCGCGTAAAAGACCCTTCAAGTTGTTTTGGGCTGTTCGGCAGGATTCGTCGAACCAGCCCTTAGTATTAGATCTCCCTGTTTTAAAATCCTGCTGAAAGAGGTCCGTTAGGGATTTCCAAATGTTTTGTGAGGCCAGGATAATTTCCCTTGGGTTTACATCCTGGGAGAAAATGGATGCGATTTGCTCCCTATTAGCAAAAAAAAGCCTTGGTCTGGGTAGCCATTGGGCCCATTTTAATCAATTTTATACTGCGCTTGCAGAGAGTGTTAATTTCACAGTGATCTAGGTGAGGTAAACTGACGTGTGGGACCACAGAATGGCCAACCCTCAAAACCAACCTCAGGGGGTAGTGATCACTGTACAGTTTTTCCAACACCTGGAATTCCATAATTAGGGGGCCAGTCTCTTGCATAAATACATATGTAGTCTATCATGGACGTTTCCCAGGTTGATCCAGGCCAACTCAGCCATTTAGGGAGCGAATGCCCCAGTCCAGAAACCAAGTATTGAACTGAAGGCCCCTAGCACACATTCTTTCATCTATCATTTGGGCGGTGCTATCCTATATGCGTAAGATTCACCCAGGTCCACAATTTCACTGGTAATCCCTTGACCCAGTTTGGCGTTGAAATCCCCGCCCATTATCAAGAACGGGTTTTGGCTCTGTGTTGATATGCACTCAAATTCAATAAGATCCCTCAGCGCCCCTGGGCAGCCCTTATTAAGGATATGTGGACTGTTCTAGAGGTTCATTAGAATCAGTTCTCGACCCTGCTCAGGCCGCACTCCGATACACAACGTTTTTGGTTTCCCTAACTATTAACACAAGGTTGAATGAGGACCTGAACAAAATTGCCATGCCCCCATAGCAAAGGTCTCTCCCGCCCTTCATGGCTGCAATACACTTCGAAACATAGCCATCCAAGGACAGTGGGAGAAGAGCCCACGTTTCCTGCAGGAATATTATATCATAGTGCCTCAAAGCTAAAACTACTTCATTCTTCGACAGTTTGCTCACTGCACCAGCAATATTCCAGCACAGGAATGACATGGCTGTGCCCGGTGTGGGAACTAGGCGTGTACTGTTGTTAAGCTGTTCTGTGCAGCCCCGATGGGGCTCTACCGAGCCTTAACAAAAGCAGGAGACCGAGTGAAAATACTAGGTCACACAGCCGCTCTCAAAATGGCCCAGGTGGGCGTCAAGTTATAAAGTTCAAAACTTTCTAGTGTCCAAAGATATTTCAGTGCTCAAAAACAATTAAATGCAGGAAGTCATCTGTTGGTTTTTTTCAAGTTTTAGTTAATCCAAAAAGCAAACACAGCTGTCACTCTTATTTATCTTAGTGAGAGGAAGGTTGCCGCAACACATATGTATAATAGACTAAGGCCAATGCATTTCGGAAAGGTTTCCTTCTTCAGGGCCAGTCTGCAGAGTTACAATTCAAAAAAAGCAAAATGCAACAATAATAGAATTGCCATTACATGTGAAAAAATGAATACAACATACCAATCGATGGATAGTCCCATGGTGCAAGCGAAATATGAAATAGAGAAAAACAAATATGATAATGATATGATAAGATAAGGCATTTGTAACGCGCCTATACACAAGTGTTTCAAGGCGCGACGAGGCAGGGGGAAACAAGGGAGACAGACAACGATCTTACTAGGCCAGGTGTCATTCAGATCGTGCAAGGGTAGAGGGGAAGGGAAAAGTGCATGGGGGAAAGGGAGAGGGGAAAGTGCAGTACAGGGTTATTAGCATACAGCATACAGGATAAATAACAAGGGCCAGCTGGTGGCAAGTGCGAGGTAAGTGCAGACAAGTGCTGGGAAGGGGGGGCTGTATGGATACAGACACAGTCCTGTAGTGCAGGGGTTGCCGTGGAGGCAGTGCAGGGGAGAGTGGCTGGGCCGAGAACGGTGAATGGCCCAGTTGCAGATTCAGTGCAGTTTCAGTAGTATTAGCAGAGGAGAGGGGGAGAGAAAGCGGAGGCAAAGAGGAAGGTTTTGAGGTGCTTCCGGAACCGGAGGTGGTTCTCCTCAAGTTTCAGGGAGGCAGGAAGGCTGTTCCAGAGGGTGGCCCCTGCAGTGGAAAGAGATCTGGCCCCAACTCGTTGTTTGGAGAAGCGGCTGACCCTATATGAATAATGAGTGGAAAGTAATATAAGTACAGAAAAGAAAAGAAATGGAGATGTGAGAAAATCATGTTACCTTAATAGTGTTGCATGTATAAAAACATACGTTGTGAAGCTCACAAGGAGCGGGGCGTAACGTGGTAGCGTGCAAACAGCCGCTCTGTTATTGAAGAGATTGCGTTATCTGATGGAAAGATAAGGATCAAGGTCAGTATAGTTTAGAGACTGTAGAGTAGTAGAAATAAGTTTAGACCGACGCGATCGCGTCGCTTACCTCCGTGCACACGGAGCAAGAGAGAGCCTCTGCGTACAGAAGCCGATTACTGAAAGCGAGTTGCCGTGTTAGGAGGTCGCCTAGGAAACCGCTCTTAGTAAGGACACGTGACTGCCGCGGCGCCATTGGGCGGCCGGAGTTCACGAAACAAAGGTGCAGAACAGGGGAAAGCCTGTACAGATACGAAAAATATACAATTTAGGGGTATCTTAGTATACATGTCTAATTAAAAATTATATTTAGCCCCAAATCTAAAAAATGGAAAAACTACATGGAAATAGAAGAAATACTCAAGAAAACAGCTCGAGAAAGAAGATCTCAGAGTAACAGATGCTGAGCAGCACCAGGTCCTCAGCAAGGCCATATCTGAAAGGAAAATAGGTAAACAAAAGTATAGAAAGCTGGATCATGCATGTTAGTGGCATTACTAAATTGAACAATACAAGCTAGTGGCATTACTAAGGTGAGGTAGGCAATAACATATGGAGTAACAAAAATTGGAATATCAAGTACATATGGACACATGTAATCCAAAAAGGCAATTCGTGTTACATAACCCCGCTGTTTGCTCTACCGAGCCTTGCCTCCCCCCCCTTGGAGCAATGAGTAAGTCCAACTCTTCAATGTCCCCCAAGGGCTCAAATCGGTTTGCCAAACCCAATACACCCCTTCTTTCACTTGGTTTAACCTCCACCCTTTCTATCAAAGCCTTCCCCCTCACCCCTTATACATTGAGGTTCTCAGGCTCGGGGTGTGGTGTAAACGGGGCTGGTTGGGGTGGATAAAAAGCAGCTAGGTGTAAAAAAGCACTATTTTGGGCAAAGGATTTACGAGACCACCACTCTGGGTTTAGAGAAGACACTAGATAATCCAACATAGATGGGGCAGTCATAGAGACTACCACACAGTCCCCCTCCGCCCATTTTGTTTCCTTCTCTACCCAAGCTATCCTTCTTGCCATCAGGATACCTTGCGGGCTAATCTTCATCCCTGGCAAACGCGTGTTTATCCATTGAGAGGTTTTGTTTATGAGGGAAATTGTGGATTATGTAATACCCTGTTCTAGGCAGGGCAAACATGTAATTACTCCCACCAAAGGTGCTGCTTCTGGGAGTAAGTTAAAGACTGCTTGTTGTGTGAGTTGACCAGAGCCTTTGCAAATTGTATGAGACCTTACTGCAGAGGCGACTCTTAGGCCCTTGATTCCCAGCCATGCGGGGCCCACTGTGGAGGTCACCTTCTGGCAAGTATGGACAGGAGATGGCCTGTGGTTTCAATTTAATTTGGTCTTTCACAGGGAGAGTATTGACAGTATTTAACAGCGAGGCTGTTGGACTTATTGCCACTGGCCTTGTTACTAAGGGGGTGTTTCCTACTTCCATCAAACATTTAATTTCAAAAATGTCTTTTTTTAGCCCTCTGATTAAATCGTCTATGATACAGAGCAATGTGCTCAGAGAGTGTTTGAGGGAGGTGATTCTAGAGAAGACAGGTGCCAGCTTTTTGTCCAGTACCTCATCAAATATTTTAAAATCACTGGAGACTGAGTCCAGTGAATCATTCACCAAGATGAGAATCCCCAAATCTACCACCTACCCCAGCCCTGACCTGGCAGCATGTCTCTCAGACTTTGAGTGCTGGATGATGGCTTACCATCTCCTTTTGAATCCAGGTAAAACAGAGATCATCGTATGCAGAAAATCTGCTCTATTTCCCCACCCGACTCCTTGGCCACCCTCACTCGGCCTGCCACGCGACCAGTGCCACTGTAAAGAAATGTGGCTGAACAATCAACTCAGACTTAACTCTGTCTCACCACATCAACAATACTTCCAAAGCCTGTCACTCCACCTTAGAATCCTGAAGCGTATCTTCCCTTACCTTACCTACTCGAACAGACTGGTTGCAATTATGTCCATTGTCATGTCCACACTTGACTATGCAAACTCCCTCCATCTGGGTGCACCCGCTTACCAGTTAAACGCTCAATGCGTGTTTTTCCCCAATCCACTTCTCGATGCTACAAAGCAGTGAGGTGGCAAATGTTTTACTGGACCTATCCATGGGGGTAATATATGATTGTTTCGGGAATAGAGGATACACAGGTGCTGTAAATCCCCCCAAACAGCACCATTATGATGTCCGCCCATAATTCCGGGTTGGCTCTCATGACCATATTGGAAACCCTGTCAGGACAGAGCGGTCTAGATTCTTTTAGCTTCCTGATTATCATGATTAAATCCTTCCTGTCAACCTCAAACTGCAACGGTGCCCGCAAGCCAGAAACTGTGGAGGAGTATGCATTACATTTCCCAGCAATTAAACTCTCCCAGGTCTTCCCAACGATAACATTAGTCAAGGCTTTCTCTGATTGCTTGCCTTTATCATAAAAAATATGCCATGTTGTTTACAATCATTCCTTTTTATAGTTGCATAAAGATTCTGCCAAGCAAATTTGGCAGTGGACATATGATGGCGTTTGGTCCAATTCCTGTACTTGTTTTTGAAATTCCTTACCGTGCTCCACTTACTCAGATGGTGAATGTTCAATTGGGAAAGTTTTCTAATTTCTTGTCTTGACTTGCATTTTTTTGCCAATTATTGCCTTATCATATTGGGGACTATGCTTTCCGTTTTCTCTAAATGATGGACCTTTTATCCTAATCAGAAATAAACTACTGACAGATCTAATCCAGCTTATAATATTATCTGGACAATCATAATTTTCATACACTCTACCCAGGGATGCCATATGTGTAGTTACAGCTGCAAGATTTCTGTCGGACCAACCCACACGGGTTAGACCGTTATTCACATGAAGCGCACCCACCCTGCCAGTTTCACAAAGGATAAGATCATGGAGACACCGCGTAATATTCAGAATAGCATGCTTACTATGCTCCAAAAACTTTACCAGCATTTCTTTGGCAATAGAACACATTTTCTCACTCCCCAAAAAATAGTCTAGCGTGGAGTGATTATGCCCCATTCTCCACGTGGCCGCAGCTGGGATGTCCCCAAGGGTAACCCCATTCATAATGCATCACAAAAAACTCTACCCACCTAGCGTCCACAGCAAATGATTTAACTCATCTATTAGCCACAGTATGCACTGGTAAGACCCCCTTCTCTGCTGTCACCCCTCTCTGATGGCACACGATCTATACACAAGCAATTCAAGTCCCTCTCCCCGAAACAAAATATAAAAATCATTGTGTCCAGATCTAAATGCTGCTAAAGTCTCATAAATATCGATCTGAGTGGCCTCAGTTGATCCTGAAAATCTGCTCTATTTCCCCACCCGACTCCTTGGCCACCCTCACTCGGCCTCCTCCCGCGACCAGTGCCACTGTAAAGAAATGTGGCTGAACAATCAACTCAGACTTAACTCTGTCTCACCACATCAACAATTCTTCCAAAGCCTGTCACTCCACCTTAGAATCCTGAAGCGTATCTTCCCTTACCTTACCTACTCGATCAGGCTGGTTGCAATTATGTCCATTGTCATGTCCACACTTGACTATGCCAACTCCCTCCATCTGGGTGCACCCGCTTACCAGTTAAACAAACTCCAAAGAGTACAAAACGTGGCTGCCAGACTTATTCTCATTTTGGGATGAAGGGACTACATCTCACCAGCTCTCTGCACCCTACACTGGCTCCCAATTGGACGCAGAGCCACCATCAAATTCCTATTTATTACCTACTGAGTGGTGCACAAAGCAGGCCCCAAATTCCTACAAGATAAGAATACGCCTTACCACCCGACTTGCACCCTTAGTTCAAGCACTGTCCTCCTCCTAGTGGTCCCGACCTCCAATTCGTCTAGGATCGGAGGGTCAGCCTACTCAACACCGATGACAACTTTGTGGAATTCACTGGCTCCCTGCATTAGACACAGTGAAGTCTATATGGCCTTCCGGAAGGCACTCAAAACCGGGCTCTTTGCCTAAAAACACACATGGGAATGCAGTGAACCACCCAACCTAACATCACGACCGACACATGGCGTGGCAACATGCTGATTACAGTCCCTGTCATAGACCGTCAGGCCTGACGCTATCTTACTCCACTGCCTGGAGCCTTTGCCCAGACTTGAAACCCGAATCGTAGTGGAACTGTGACAGAATTCTGTACCTGACAGAATTTTTTCATCACCTCATCTGCAAGAATTCTGTACGCTTTGAAGCCCGAAGCAATCTATCACAATTAATCAGGGGTGATTGTGCTAGACCCGTAATGCAAGCATCAATAACATTTATGAGCCTGGTCAAGGTTATGCAATTCTGCACTACACAATCAGCCCACGAAGGCACTTGCCTGCTAATTCTACGCACCTAGAAATCCAAGAGCAGAACTAGATACCTGGGGCCGTCTAGCAGTTAACCTGCTTATCACATCTACCATTGAATGTATATAGCAGAACCACCCACCTGTGATCTATCTAGCAGAACTAGCAACCCAAGCACTAATAGCACTTATGAACTTGATCATTGCCCTACAAATATGCACTATGCTATCAAACCAGGAAATGGCCACGCTAGCTAATCCAACACACCTGGAAATCGCTGTGGAGAATTATATAGCAAGGAACATTCTAGCACTTATTCTTGGCTAAGCCCAACTATTTGGGAATGTCCTAGTAGATCTACCCATCAGGGAATCTATCTAGCCGACCGAGGACGCTGCAGGCACCTGTGCATTAACAACATGGGTGGTGACAGGCAGATCTGTCCCAAAACTCATCAGTCCTCGCCAAAACAATCTGACCCGTCAAGAAACAATGACCTACCACGCGCTCAACAGGCACTGGAAGCTGAATAGGAACAAGGTTCCCCTGGAAAACACACAGACACTCAAACACACCAACTCTTGCCTCTGCACCAACAAACAATAGAACGCAGCTACACCCCTTGATTAATTCGGCCTAGCTGCACACATACTTAAACACCTCCAAATTCACCTCAACATTCTTTAGAATGCAGCTATACCTCTCAAAGTTCGGCCTAGCTGCACACATAACTTCAATCTAAAACAACCATCACCGCCAGAATACAGATACCATACTCCATTGGTCTTGCTGCACACATTCTACTGATCTTACACAATAACTGCATCACATCTAGCTATAGAATGCAGCTACACAACACCTACTGCACATTATCTGCACACATACTGAGTGCACCGAAGCACGTTGTACTACAGTACTCTCTCTACTGACCTGGACTGCGGTCCACGTGGGTGTTTAACCCACAGCGCATTGGAATCATAACAATGGTAAAAGGCGCTATACAAATGCCAAATAAAATAATATTTGGTGCACGCAGGTCTCGCCAAGCTACTTATACGTTGATTGCTCCTCTTGAACAGCAATCTTGACACCTATTTACTGTCTTATCTATATATTTGAGCCCCCTGGGTGTGCAGCCCATCCCTTAGACATTATTTTTCAAATTCACTCATAAATAGGTTCTCGAGTGATGGTGCAAAGCTCTTATTTTTGAGTGTAACTTCCAAAAATGATTTCAACATTTTTACATGATAGACACATGAAGCTGATTTACCCCTGAAAAATAGTCAATAGGACCAGAAAAAAGTTGTTTTGCCATGCAACCCAATCTGAAATCTCAAGTACATGCATTGCCTCTCTTACATAAAAATTGTGTTTAAAAATGTATTTCGTCTACATACTTGGGCATGTGTTTCTTTTACCCATACAATAGGCTCCATGAGTGTGCCCACTTGATTGACTCCTGCATCTCTGTGTCGCAGCCGCCCTACGACATGGGGTTGAGCTCCATGAATGTGACCACTTGATTGACTTTTGCATCTGTGTGTCCCAGCCGCCCTGCACCATGGGGTTAGGCTCCATAAATGTGACCACTTGATTGACTTTTGCATCTCTGTGTCGCAGCCGCCCTGCACCATGGGGTTAGGCGCCATGAATGTGACCACTTGATTGACTTTTGCATCTCTGTGTCGCAGCCGCCCTACGACATGGTGTTGAGCTCCATAAATGTGACCACTTGATTGACTTTTGCATCTCTGTGTCGCAGCCGCCCTACGACATGGGGTTGAGCTCCATGAATGTGACCACTTGATTGACTTTTGCATCTCTGTGTCGCAGCCGCCCTACGACATGGGGTTGAGCTCCATGAATGTGCCCACTTGATTGACTTTTGCATCTGTGATTCGCAGCCGCCCTGCAACATGGGGTTAGGCGCCATGAATGTGCCCACTTGATTGACTTTTGCATCTCTGTGTCGCAGCCGCCCTGCACCATGGGGTTAGGCTCCATAAATGTGACCACTTGATTGACTTTTGCATCTCTGTGTCGCAGCCTCCCTACGACATGGGGTTAGGCTCCCTGAATGTGACCACTTGATTGACTTTTGCATCTGTGTGTCGCAGCCGCCCTGCAACATGGGGTTAGGCGCCATGAATGTGCCCACTTGATTGACTTTTGCATCTCTGTGTCGCAGCCGCCCTGCACCATGGGGTTAGGCTCCATAAATGTGACCACTTGATTGACTTTTGCATCTCTGTGTCGCAGCCTCCCTACGACATGGGGTTAGGCTCCCTGAATGTGACCACTTGATTGACTTTTGCATCTGTGTGTCGCAGCCGCCCTGCACCATGGGGTTAGGCTCCATGAATGTGACCACTTGATTGACTTTTGCATCTCTATGTCACAGCCGCCCTACGACATGGGGTTGAGCTCCATGAATGTGACCACTTGATTGACTTTTGCATCTGTGTGTCCCAGCCGCCCTGCACCATGGGGTTAGGCTCCATAAATGTGACCACTTGATTGACTTTTGCATCTCTGTGTCGCAGCCGCCCTGCACCATGGGGTTAGGCGCCATGAATGTGACCACTTGATTGACTTTTGCATCTCTGTGTCGCAGCCGCCCTACGACATGGGGTTGAGCTCCATAAATGTGACCACTTGATTGACTTTTGCATCTCTGTGTCGCAGCCGCCCTACGACATGGGGTTGAGCTCCATGAATGTGCCCACTTGATTGACTTTTGCATCTGTGTGTCGCAGCCGCCCTGCAACATGGGGTTAGGCGCCATGAATGTGCCCACTTGATTGACTTTTGCATCTCTGTGTCGCAGCCGCCCTGCACCATGGGGTTAGGCTCCATAAATGTGACCACTTGATTGACTTTTGCATCTCTGTGTCGCAGCCTCCCTACGACATGGGGTTAGGCTCCCTGAATGTGACCACTTGATTGACTTTTGCATCTGTGTGTCGCAGCCGCCCTGCACCATGGGGTTAGGCTCCATGAATGTGACCACTTGATTGACTTTTGCATCTCTATGTCACAGCCGCCCTACGACATGGGTTAGGCTCCATGAATGTGACCACTTGATTGACTTTTGCATCTCTGAGTCGCAGCCGCCCTACGACATGGGGTTGAGCTTCATGAATGTGCCCACTTGATTGACTTTTGCATCAGTGTGTCACAGCCGCCCTACAACATGGCGTTAGGCTCCATGAATGTGCCCACTTGATTGACTTTTGCATCTCTGTGTCGCAGCTGCCCTGCGACATGGGGTTGAGCTCCATGAATGTGCCCACTTGATTGACTTTTGCATCTGTGTCGCAGCCGCCCTACGACATGGGGTTGAGCTCCATGAATGTGCCCACTTGATTGACTTTTGCATCAGTGTGTCACAGCCGCCCTACAACATGGCGTTAGGCTCCATGAATGTGCCCACTTGATTGACTTTTGCATCTCTGTGTCGCAGCTGCCCTGCGACATGGGGTTGAGCTCCATGAATGTGCCCACTTGATTGACTTTTGCATCTCTGTGTCGCAGCCGCCCTACGACATGGGGTTGAGCTCCATGAATGTGCCCACTTGATTGACTTTTGCATCTGTGTGTCACAGCCGCCCTACAACATGGCGTTAGGCTCCATGAATGTGCCCACTTGATTGACTTTTGCATCTCTGTGTCGCAGCTGCCCTGCGACATGGGGTTGGGCTCCATGAATGTACTCACTCTGAACTCTTTTTTGCACTTTGCTTGTGATGTAGTTACCTCTGCACGTTTCTCTATGATGTAATCACTCCATGCGCTTCCTTTCTGTAACCAGAAGCACTGTAACCAATCTCTTAAGCATAAGCGCCTAGATACCTCTGGGTTTTGTGTGCTATATAAATAAATACATAAAAATACCACTGACAATGGGTCTGACCTCTGATAGATTTTTCAATATCTTGTGTATATTAAGAAGAAAATATATCATGAGCCCTTTAGGATGATCCCATATTAGGAAGGAATGTTCATCCTCAGAAGCCCTCTCCCATGGCATCTGATGATGAGATCTTGGACTTTTCCTCCAAGAAGATTCGCAATCACAACAAATTTAAGTTATATATTGGCATTAATATGGACTTTTCTAGATGTATTCCACTGATACTTCTAAATTAGATCATTTTTCAATAAATAGTTATGCACTCCGTATTCGGTGCAATCCTTGATATTTTCAAGATATAATTGACAGGTATGGGCAGAAGTGTAATGATATTTAAGAATATGCTGAACTTCAATCTAATAGTGCAAGACTAGAAATGATACAGAAGAGCTCTTTTTTTCTTTCCATACAACACTGAAAACAAATGTTAATACTATTGTTTTTTGACAACATTTCATAAAAGTATTAATAACTAATGTGTTCTTCATGTCGCTCCACTGTTCCTCTCCCTTCTCCCTCTCTGCATTGATTCACAACATGCCGTCCCTTCAAAGCGAGGATACTTTTATGGCTATACGGAAACAAACCAATGTTCATATTGCAAATGTTTCTTATACGATAAAAGCCACGATGAAGCCAAAGTATAGGCGAAAATATAGGCGAAGCACAGGCATGTGCACAAGTGTAAGCACAAGCTCGTTTTTATGTGGCGCCTTGAAACACCATTAGTTGTACAGGCGCCTTACAAATATTCGATAAATAATACGTGCATACTGAAAAATTGATTTCAGTTGTTGGCCGATTTACTAATACTATTAGAACCTACCATCCTTGCGGCCGATTCAGCAGTTCAGCTTTCAAGGGCGGGTGATGTGAGGAAAATAGGGCTTTTGAAGAAAAAGCAACAGAACGCAGTTACAGTTTAAAGCGGGCTCATCATAGGAGCGATGTGCCAGGTGCAGAGTTTCCGGAGACATGGGGATCAAACGTCGAGCAGCAGTTTCACAGCAGAGGAGGTGGCAAAGCACGGCGTTTCTCCTGCCGCAGCTTTCCAAGCCGCAGGCTGAGCCTAATGGAGGCATCGGGTGCTCAGAGAAAAGCTTCAAATCAACGCCTGCAACTCTGGCTGAGGTGAGGAACGACCCTGGAGTGGGTCTATGGGGGTGGGGAGGCGGGGTGCAGTCACCCAAGTGGGGAAATGGCGAGAGCCAAGGGATTTGCGTTTCCATCTCTGCCTGGGTCCTATTCCTGTCTGCATAGGAGGCCACTCCAGAAGTGGGAAACCTAACTGCAGAAAGCCTCCACTCAAGAAGGCCCTTTATCAAGGAAATTCCTCTCTTGAAGATCCAGTGAGCGCTACCGAGGATTTCTAGCAGAGCAGTCCGCTCACTCCTCACACTTGATATTTTATCATTCTGCAGGAGGTCTTAGGCTAGACTGGACGTCAGACACAACCGATTTTTGGTTTTGGTGAGTTTTGGTGGTGTAACCACCAAATATTACCAACACATTGTACTGTATAGGACAACGGGGAGTTTGGGAGCAGTGTATGGCGTTGTCATAACAACTTGCAAACGCTTGGCAAGGACATGCGTGCCCTTGGCAAGCAAATGACCAAAGCACCAGCTGGGCCTTTTTTTCCCCAGCTGCTTTGCTTCGTTTTTTTATCCATGTGCTTCCGCCATTTTGTGTGCTTTAATAAGTTCCTCAAGAAAGGAGCGCACACGTTAATTTCCAATGCACAAAGTATACATTCCTATTGTACTACGTGGATGTGATCCAATGGTGGTGTGTTTAACGTATTTTCGCAAAACTGGAGTAGTGTCACGTCACTTGTTATGTGTGACTTTCTATGCTCGAGATGCGGAGGGCAGCCATTTGCAACGCTTTTCCCTGGTGGAAGGCCCGCGTGTGTAATAATGCAGTGCCGCCCACTGCACCAGAAAGCGCCGGTGCCTCTTGTCATCACCCCTACTGCGACACTACTGTCTCGGCAAGTCTTGTTTAGAAATGTTTGACCTGCTTTGAAATAGACCGTCGGTGTCGTTCTCCATTGCATTCCGGCTGCCATCGAGATGCCTGGCAAACATTGCACTCACAATTAGCAGCAGCAAAGCAGCAGAGGTGCAAGAAGACTGCGGCTCTCATTTCTCCTCTGGTCCAGGGGTCACGCTGGATGCGCCCAGGTTCCCTCCATGCAGCAAGAACTGGGTGCCGGCTCTTGAATGCTTTCCAGGCGGCAGCCCTCAGTAGGAAGCACAGCAGGTTCCTTCAGCGAGCTCCGTGCTGGCGCCCTCTCCTCGCCTTCCCCCGTTTCTTTGTTTTTTTTTTAACGCTGTACAGCCCTTCTTCAGTCACGGCATTGTTTTTGGGACTCGACCAAGCATTAAAACAATCAGAGCCAGGGGGAAAGTTAAACTCTGGCTCCAGTTCTTGGGGTGCATTCATTAAAGCATCTTGTTTGAAATCTGGGAGCGGCCACATTCAAACATTGAGGGTCTGTTCCCGGGCAGGGGGGCGAGAATGCTATTCCCAGTACCCCTTTGACAGGCTTCTCGCGTGGGCACAGTCTAAGGTGATTCATGTAATCCGGCTCATCCAGCAAATGCCCACCTAAGGCGACGTACATTTTGTTCGTGCAGGGTTGGTTTCCGTGCCTACCTTACCCAGACGGAAGCAAGAGTCAGATGAGAAGAAACCCTGCATGCCACCATTCATTTGTCATTGACCCACTTGTGGCAAGCAAGTCTGGCAGTAGCTCACCGCACTGAATCATTTGGAAAGAAAGCTCAAGGGGTTAAGCGCTCACTGCTGAGATTTGTGTTTGTGATCTGTGGGTTTTATCTTTTGGAGGTGGCTAAATGAGTACAAACTTCAGTTGGGTAATAATAATTGCATATAAAAATGTTCTGCGTAAAGCGTGTTGCCGATTACATAGGGTGCTCTCTGCAGGTACCCCTACAGTACAGCCTGTACGCCAACTACAATTGATTATCTGCTAACAACCAATTGAGCATTCACAGCCTGTGATGTGAGGGGACTCACACAGGGGGGCAAAACAGGGTACGTAGTGTATCCTGGCCCAGAGAAGCTTGGCGTTTCTCAAGAGATGGGAAGGAAGGGCTTGGATTAGACTTGTGCATTAGACAAGTGCATTAGACTTGGATTAGACTTGTGCAGAGAAAAGTCAAAAATCACAAGGGACCATTGCCCGAGAAACCGAATGATGAGTATCTGTGCATTTTTGAATGAGTGGATGAAATCAACGTTGGGTTGTTGTATCATTATTGTTGCATACGTGTGGCACCATATACCCAGGAAGTCACAAGATATGGCCCATTACAGCTCTCATATGCCAGATATTATAATAGTTTGCCAGGGCACTTGAAATGCTCACACAATATGCCATATGTTGCCATAATTAGTCCAGGTATTCTCATCAAACACTAGTTATTGAAGTAAAACGCCTGGATACTCCCAACATATCTGTACATGTATCATATGGGTAGTTAGTCCTATAATGAGCCCCGGTAGACCGTCCCCCAAATAGTACCATAATATGCCCATGTACAGGCCACTGTAAATATATGCCACAGCATTGTTATAATATAGATTTGGGACATCCTCTGCCTTGTTATCTACCCATAGTATAACAAGTAGTGTCCTGCCATTGTCAAATTTTACACCTGTCAATCCGGCATGTTTATGATGCTGGTATTTTTAGTAGGTACATGAATACCTGATACTCTTCATAAACCTACAATTCGGTTTTTATAAAGGAGTACATATCAATTGTGATCCTTGTTTTGGCCGTTTTCAATTGGCCTTGTTTCATTTCTTTTCTATGCCTTTTTTGTATACATATAAATATCGTATCAGCTACAATATTTACTTGGGGTGCTACATTTTTGAAACTCCCGACAGTTGATGAAGACATTTGTGCAAAAGCATAATGTGAAACAATATTAGTACATCTAATTCCAAACCATTGAGAACAATTTAGAACAAGATTTTCGGTGAACATTTTTTAGAGTTCATTGTTCATAATATCCGGAACATATCATGACCAATCCTGGGTTACAATTCAGAAAAAAGATTTTCGTATTTAACAATCAACAGTTCATTATTCATATTGTCAAAAACATATCATGAACAATCCTGGGTCGACGTCACTATTATTAGTGTTAAATGTAGCTGGCAGGGCTAGACTGCCCCACCAGGACAACAGGATGTTCCCCGGTAGGCCTCTGGGCATAGGGCCTCTTTGGCACAACGGAAGGATACAGAGGATCTAATCACATTGCGAACATTCAGCCAGCCTAGGTGGTTTGCATTGAATTGGCTTCCGGATGCTAGGGTTGTTGTAGTTTGTCCTAGACCATTGACGTTTCGGCTGATGATGTCAGCACCTTCATCTGGGCCTTTGGTTGGTTGGCTCTTATTGGCCTTCCTGTTCTTGCGGCGGTGCTAAGTTCAGAGGGGGAGGTGGCAGGGACGTCATTTCACCAAAATGCCAGGGGTAGCGGAAGTGACATCACAGGACCCTTCACCCCCTGGTGACATCACAGGAAGTGATGTCATTTGACCCCACCACGAAGTGAAATCACGAGAAGCGACGAACACGACGTTTCACCCATTGACAAAACAGGAAGTGGCATCACATAGCACTGTACACTACGAAAAATATGGTTACGATATCACTATAATGCGATGTACATTTCATAAAAGAATGGATCGCCATATTTTTCGTTCAGATCAGTGTGTATAAGCCCATATTACCAAATTACTGTGAATGCAAGGAGACGTCCATGACCAAATGATAATGATGTGTTATTATATAGCACTTACGCCTAAGCACTTTATATAGAAAAAATATACACCCAATATCACCCAACCTGTGTTGATACTCATTCATCGACCTCAGAAGGATGAAAGGCTGAGTTGAGGCATTTAAGAACAGACTAAATCGGTCACCCACCCCCTGAAAGGTGCCTGAAGTAATCCTTTAATGAGTCTAGCAATTATTGTATAGAATTCCAGAAAGACACATTATTTGGTATTCCTAATCTTTCTTATTTAGGGTCAGTGCTGAAAGTGTTAGACTTGGGGCACTCCTATTCTTAGTTTTCTTCTTTTTTTAAGGGGCCTGAACAGGAAAGCCAGCCACTCCAGAAGTAAAGAGCCACATGGTCCCGGCCACAGCCCAGGAGCTTGCACTACAAAAAAAACAAAACAAAAAAAAAAAAAAACATAGTTTTTTTTGGAGGTCGCAAGGGAGACCACAGAGGTCGCAAGGGAGACCACAGAGGTCGCATTTGCAACCCCTAAATTACGTCCCTGGGAGGTGGCCTTTCTGCTGATGTGTCTCCAGTCCTCCGGCGTGTCACTTATGGGGGAAGTGTTAGTTCATTGCGCTTGAGGCTGGTTATGAGAGGACTTTGGAAATGGTGGTCCCTTTGTTCCTGTCTTCTTCGATCAGGCCGATAAGCTGGCGTGTCGTCTCTGCAATCTTATTGTGGTATGTTCCGGAGGGTCCTAGGTTCCAGTGTGCACCTGTGCTTCCTGTGTTTGACTGCAGTTGTCGTGGCAGCTCGAGTAGTGGTCTAACACTATTTAACTATTGACTGCAAAAAAAACATTCACCGGGGGTGTGGCTTGGAACGCCAGCAATGCAGACTATTCACTAAGAGCCTCTGTTTAAGCTACAAGTCAACAGTGATATTTGCACCTATTGGAGCCGTGTTATCTAATCACAAGCAGAGGCGGGGGAAGCAGAAGGCCTGAGGAATAAGCCAAACAATTTATAGGAAGAATCAGCACCCACAAGCCCCGATAAGCCCGAAGAAAGCTGGAGCTCACTCCCACTGGCAGTTCACAAGATGGCAGCCGCCACACAAAGCAAGAAATAAAATGTATACCTCCCTGGCAGCCACCAAAAGCAATGCTGATGGCCCGCTGGGTAGAAGGGATGATGCGGAGCCTCCGCTCCCACCCCAGTTTGTGGTAGCAGTGAGGTGTGTATAGAGGCGGAGTCTAAGGAGGCCGGCAAATTTGAATGCAGTGTAGTACCAGCAGCACAGAGCTTCCCGACAAGGAAGGAGAAGGGACACAGGAGCCGGCACACAGCAATGCTGAAGAGGTGGCAGAAAGGCTGTATGGCGGAAGTCCCTGGCCACCCAGCAACTCGCACAGAAGTCCGTAGCCCTTTCTCGCTCCCTCCCCCAGCCTACAGCGCTCACCCAGAGCGTAAAAGACAGCCTCTTTCCCTCCAAGAGATCCTAAAGAAGCGGACACTTCAAACCCCACGCACACAGCAACACAAATTGGGACACAGGGGCCAGTACAACGGAGCCCTGCCTCCACCATCAGCACAGTCACCCCCCTAACGACGGCGGTCTGGGGTCACCCACTGGCAGGCTAATAGCAAAGAAAAAAGGGGGTGAAGCCACAAACAGAGCACTCTGCCACTCTACCACGCACTGGGAGAACCTCCGCAAAGGAAAAGGGGTCGAAGCTATAAATAGAGCACTCTACCACCCACAAGGAGAACTTCTGCCACAATATCTAAACAACAGAAACCCCATAAATCCACGGATATCACCACCGTGTTACAGCCACACGACAAGAATAAAAAGCCATAGTCTGGGCGATCCCTAGTCCACTCACCGGAACAACCAATGGGGCAATGGGCTACAAAGGAGGACATACAATCCCTCCTGGAAGACATAAAGTCAGAATTCCAAAATTGTATGATAGAAATCTCGTCCAAGGTGGAGGGCCTCGATAACTGAATGGGGGAGATAGAGCAAAGGGTCAGTGAAACAGAAGAACAAACCCTAGATCACGTAGCTCAGTTGGCGGACCTACAGAGGAAATTGTAAGCACTGGAGGAGAAGAACGAAGGCTTAATACTCAAACAAGAGGACAACGAAAACAGGGCCCGTAGAAATAATATACGCATTGGAGAGTCTTACACCCGGACACAAAAGACTTTTCCTTCTACTCACAAGTACACCATACCTCCTCTTGCATCAACCTCCTGCTAGCTATCCCCCAACTTCTCTCCTATACAAATGAGACACTGATAGGCGTAAAGATAGTCTCCGACCACTCTCCGGTAATTCTAACAGCTCAAATACATAATCGGCCCCCCTGAAACCCAAGTGGTCCCTCTATGACCCTCTGCTGAATGACATGGCACTTTGAGGCGCACTAACCAAATCCATCCACAACTATTTGAAAGAAAACCTCATTGGCCCCACTTCGGTCACCATGAGATGGGAAGCAATGAAAGCGGTCACTAGTGGGGAGCTGATAGCCCACACAGCAGCCTGCAGGAATCACCATTCAACGCTATGAGAACTACTAGAAAAAGACATATCATCAGCGGAGGCAACCCACAAAAAAGGTTGGTCGCCCAAAGCAGCTTGCGCCCTAAGAATTGCCTATAGCAAACTCGAAGAACACTATGTGGAAGAAACAGCCCAAACCCTCACAAAAACTAAACAAAAGATCTGCAAGACTGAAAGAGCTCAACCCAATACTCTGAAGAAGCCAAGCTACAACTAGCAGCAGCGCACCTAATTAACACTATGACTGCCACCCCCCACCCGATCGTCAGGGCAGCAGGAACAATATATTGCGGAAGCCCTCCTTCCCTGCCTCTCAGAGACAGACAGACAATGCTTAGACCTACCAATCTCAAATGAGGAAGTGGAAGTTGTGATAAAATCTTTGAAACCCAGAGCCCCAAGTCCCGATGGTTTCTCGCCCAGGTTTTATAAACTCTTCAAGTCCTCCCTCACAGGCCCGCTAAGAGAGCTCCTGAACTCATTTTGAGTGATGGGCACAAAACCCCTTCCATGCAAGAATCTACCACCATCCTACTGCTAAAACCTGGAAAGGACACGAGAGACTGCGCCTCTTACAGACCCATCTCACTTCTAAACATAGATGCAGATATATAATCCAAGGTATTAGCTAACAGATTAGCAAAGATTCTCCCTGAGATCATTAATGCCGACCAAACAGGATTCATAATGGGAAGAAGCACTGGAGACAACATTCAGCAGGCCCTCAACCTGGTAGAAGTGGTGTCGGTGGAACACCATGAAATGGGTCTACTTTCCATGGATGTAACTGAAGAGTTTGACAAAGTAGATTGGTCATTCATGCGTCTGTTCCTTGAGGCGTTCCAATTCAGCCCTCTTTTTCGCAAAAAGTTACTGGCCAACTACAGATCCCTGAGAACAACCTTGAAGGTGAGCCGGAGGCTGTCGGCCGCCATCCCACCCTCATGCGGGACAAGACAAGCATGCCCACTCTCCCTGCTAATGTTCGGCTTAATAATGGAGCCGTTTGCTCAAAAAATCCTCAGCAATCCTGCCATTGAATGGGTGGACACAAAGGGCGAACAATACAAAGTGTCCCTCTATGTGGACAATGTAATGCTCTCTCTCACAAACAGCTGCTCTTCCCTACTAGAGACCCTAGTTGACCTGGACTTATTTGAACAGGTAGCAGGCTTCACCATTAACTGGGCTAAATCAGGGGCCTTGGGGATACGAATGTCTAATGACACGATAAACGACCTCCGCCAGGCGTACCAAGTAGAATGGAGCACAAAAGCAACAAAGTATCTGGGGGTACAATTCACGCCAACCCCTAAAAGCCTCTACGCAGCAAACTTCCCCCACCTGTTCAGCGACCTAGAGATGGACCTCAATACACGGACAGGCCAAGAAATGTCATTGCTTGGAAGAATCACAGCATGCAAAATTAACCTCCTACCCAGATTCCTATATGTATGCTCGTCCCTGCCAGTGGAAGTCCCATTAAAACCACTCCTGCAACTACAAAAACAAATCTCCCGATTCAGATGGAAAAAAAACAAGGCTCCAGTTCCGTAGAAGGTGATGACAGGAGCGGCTAAATGGGGCGGGATGGGAGTACCAAGCCTCTGTGATTGCTATGCAGCAGCACAACTGACAAACACTCTGATAATAATAATAATAATAATAATAATAATAATAATAATAATAATAATAATAATAATAATAATAATAATAATTTAGCATTTATATAGCGCTACGAACCCTCAGGTATCTGAGTGCTGCTTATTATTACCCACAGTGTGTGGTGCTCTTTTATCGACCTCAGAAGGATGAAAGGCTGAGTTTGGCCTTGCCAGGATTCGAACCTGTGTCGGCAGGCTCTGTACAGATGTCAAAGCGAGCGCTCTACTCGCTGTGCTATCGGACCGGCTGAATACACCCATACACCCCCCAAAATGGGCGATCATCAAACAAGCCAGGTGCCCCCCTCCACAAAGCTCGCTACTGCACATCTCGGGGCCGGCACGCAGATACTGGCCAACCATTCTCACTTCAACCAAAACATCCTTGAGAATTTGGGGGGATTGGGCACTGCGAAGGAAAGGAATCCCCATGGGTCTTGGCCCAAACTCGCCAGTCCTTCGAAACCCAGGTTTTACTCCAGGCCTAGCAATGGAAAACTTCAAGAATTGAAGTTGGGGGCGGTGGGGACTGAGGACAATTTTGCAACTGTTTGAGAACAATACCCCCTTAACCTTTGAGAAATGTAAAATCAGGTTCGCCCTTACAGAAACAGATAGATTCATTTATGCGCAAATCCGTCATAGGATTACCCAGCCACGGATCAAACGTGAAGACACTAGAGTGCCCTACCACATAGAACTATCGCTACAAGAAGGCTCCAGGCGAGGACTTATCACAAGGCTATATAAATTACTGCAGGAGGATATGCTGAACAAACGTCCTTTGTACATGGGCCAATGGGAAACTGACCTGGGTCACCCTATAGAAGATCAAACCTGGATTGATATTTGGTCTAGGAACAGCACATCCACTAGATGCGTTACTAACAAATAGTGCACTCTTAAACTGCTCCACCGCTGGTACTATCCTCCGGAATGCTTACATCACTTCAAAAGTTCCCTTGACCCCAAAGGCTGGAGACAATGTGGAGCGTGAGAAACATATTTCCACATGTGGTGGGAATGCCCAGTGGCGCGATCTTTCTGGAAAGAAGTGTTCCAGATCATGGAAACCATCACACGCTGCAAACTGCCAATGAACCCAGAGGTGATCCTACTGGGGACCCCTCAAGCAGAGTGTTACCAGAAGAAAGGCCCAACAGCAACATTACTTAACGGGTGGCAAAAATCACCCTAGCCCGTAAAAGGAAAACACGCAAAGTTCCCCTACTACCGCTATGGTGGATGAAAGTCTGGAACATCCTGGTAGCGGAGAAGGTTACGGCAGCTAAAGAAGGAGCTCTCCACTGCTTTACAGACTGTTGGGGCCCCATACTGGAATAAAACCGGGAGTTCCCGGCACTCACCTTCCAACCAACCACAACTTTTGAAACTGTTCCTGAATAAGGGAACTAGACCCACAGACAAGGGACAATGAGTAAAGTTACAGGAACTGGGTTTGTTAATCAATTATTGTGAATTACTGCTATTACTTTGAAGTAAAAATCTGTAATTATTATGTTGCAACTGGTTTTAAATAAACTTGTTAACAAAAAAAAAGAAACGTTCACCGAAAATCTTGTTCTTAATTGTTCTCAATGCTTCGGAATACGATGTACTAATGTTGTTTCACATTATGTTTTTGTACAAATGTCTTTTCACCAACTGTCTTGTATTTCAAAAATGTAGCACCCCAAGTAAATATTGTAGGTGCTGATATATATATATATATATATATATATATATATATATATATATTTAAAAAAAAACCATTACCCGATCCGGAATGGAAACGGGATGAGATAAGCGGAATGCACTCCCAAAGAAAACGAATAGAGAAGGCCTTAATGACTCTCTATATTTAAGCAAAAAAAACCCAAGTTGGTCCAGACTGACATGCCTTTATTTTAAAGTCAGCATGGATGAGAAAAAGCACAAAACACAACGCGTTTCACGGTACACAGACCGCTTGATCACGTAGAACAGTGTAAACATAGACAAGGTGACTATATATGGACTCATATATCTCTATTCCCTGTTCGCAATGTAGAATGTCTCCGAGACAATTGAATGCTGTCTCAATCCTAACATGGCAGACATCTTAACACTTACAAAACATTGCACGATTCCCATAATAAATGCATATCAGACTCATTCCCAGCACTTTGCATGTTTTTGTTGTAGTTTCTGTTTACGTAAAATAATTGCAGAACCAAGTGCTCACAAGTGCGTAATGAAATGCTAAATTCAAAACATTTCTCAACATTCGTAAGTTGCAAACCATTTGTCGAGCATTGATAGTTAGTGCAGGCAGTGGAGCTCTGAAAGCTGATGTACAGGAATGCTACTCTAGAGCGATATGATTCAAGATGCCACTTGCGCCAAACAACACATAATGTCAAGAAAATCATGACAACATGTAAAATATGGGAACCATAACATAACAGCCCCAAAATAGATGCTGGCTATGAAGTCGCTTGGCATTATCACTTGGTACTAAACAAATGGGTAACCAATGGAAGAAACTCTATTACTGGCATCAATAAATAAAATGCCTAATACTTAGCTGGATGATGGTATCTGCCAGCATAAACCGGTCTATTGCTAATAAAGTGCATAGTGCATGTTACAGCAATTTTTTAAAATGTACCCTATGTAGGAAAATAAAAAATGCGAATGCCTGGATGTGCGAATTTGCCATAACCAGCCCCTATGGTCAGACTGCAATTAGCAATTTGGCAACTAGTGATGTATCCTACATAGAGGTATTTAAAGTGCTCAGTGCATTCAATACCTAAATATTGAATCCATGCAAATATGCAAAGCAACCTAGTCTTAGATGTGATGCTAGAGTTAGATGTAATAAAGTGCATAGTGCATTTGCATGATAAAGTGCATGGTGCATGTAAACATCTAGTTAGCATCTAGTAACTGATCTGTGCAAAAAAGATATTTTTATACATATGATGCCTGTTATTTCCATTGTGCCCAATACTGCTTGAAAAATATTAACCCAGGACAGCCTGAGCAGCAAAGCCACATGGTCCCACAAGATCAAACATAAGCATATGCAAAAGAAGCCTATAAATGGAATAGAATCTAAAAGAAAAGATTATCAAATAGTCTGGGAAGGACAGGGGAAAGAGAGAAGAAAATCTCAAAAGAAGGTATACACCTAAAAATGTATGAGCCCAAATACACTTGTTCAAGGAACAGAAAAATTAAATAGATGTTTAAGATAGGACATGCGGACGTATGTCCTAATTTAAAAAAAACCCTCCTTAGCTTCATATTTTCCTCTGTTATGTAAAGGGGATGACAAAAAATATGCCATGAGCAATGGACCAACCTAAAATGTAAAAGAGAAGATACCCCATTACATAAACAGTGCGATCACTTATGAACCCTCCAGTTACAAAGAACCTAAACGGCCCAGGACTAGGAGACACATAACCCAACTCGGAGAGAACAGACTGAATGTACAGACTGCAATAATAACCCAACATCATGATTTACAAACCTCTTCAACCAACATTTGAACCAGAGTTAGAGTGCGTAACTAAATTACAACTTATACATAATAGTACAATGATAAACAACCTGAAAAGTTGTCCTGCAAAAAATTCCTACAAGGGATCCCCTGCAAAAAATCACCTGCAAAGAATCACCTACAAAAAATCCTACAGAAAATCACCTACAAAAAATCAATCAAAAGGTGGAACAAGAGAAAAATAATTTGCTGATCTAGTAGTTCTTACAGTAGCATGAGAAAAATGCATCAACAATATGGTGTCATATGTAATCAAGGAAACATGCATAAAAATCATAATTAAGTTCCTAAAAAAGTATAAAGTTCTTCATCCAAATTGTGGCCTCTTGGTTTTTTAGTTTCTAGGTCCAAAATGCATTTGGTTTCCAATTGTCTCAATGCCAGTTCTCTGTTGCCACCTCTCGGATGTTTAGCTATGGTATGAATGCCAAAGAATGTAAAACCATCCAATTTGCTGTTATGTACTTCTTGAAAATGCATTGCCATGGGGTAAGTAACATCCACATTCTTGATCGCCCTGATATGCTGTAGCATTCTTAGCTTGAGTCTGCCTATAGTACTGCCTACGTACCACTTGTCACAAGGACACCTGAGCACATAAACCACATACTCAGTGTCACAAGTGATACGTGTCATAATAGAAATATTCTTAGCCAAAATCGGATGTTCATAATTGGAGACATCTGTTGCATATTTGCAGGCCTTACATTTCCTGCACTTACGGAAGCCTGTAGTTGGTGTATTTAGCCAAGTAGAGCCTATGGGTGGAGTGGTAGGGCTCATGAAGCTAGAGACAAGGTTGTCCTTAAGTGAGACAGAGCGTCGAAATGTAATGTTCATCTCGTCGCCCAAGATCGTTCCTAAATGTTCATCCAGTTGTAGGATATGCCAGTGTTTCCGCATAATCCGTCGTATTTGCTGGGAATTTGTACCATAAGTGAGTATGAGTCGTGTCTCACTTGTTTGGTCATTTAATGGTAACTGCACTGTAGTAGTTAACAGTGAGGAACGGTCTTGGTCCCTAGCTTTGTGAAAGGCTCTTTCGAGTATGCGTTTGGGATACCCCCGTTGTTTAAATTTAAGAGCCATGTATGCACATTCTACATCAAACGTCTCCAGTTTGGAACAATTCCTTCTTATGCGAATAAATTCGCCATATGGTATAGACCATTTGAGGGAGGTAGCATTCAAGACTGCTTTGTCCTCCTTGTCTATGCGGTTTTTATTAACTAATAAAGGACACTTTAATTGCACAATACACAAAGACTGTTTGTGGATCAATTGGAGAAATACAACGTTTTGCTGGAAAACACAGCCGGAGTGCCGATGCGACACGGATTGACTTCTTTTTGTATATATATATATATATATATATACATATATATATATATATATATACACACACAAAAAGGCATAAAAAAGAACTAAAACAAGGCCAATTGAAAACGGCCAAAGCAAGGATCACAACTGATATGTACTCCTTTATAAAAACCGAATTGTAGGTTTATGAAGGGTATCAGGTATTCAAGTATTAGACTTCGCATTTAAAAAGGCCACCATACCTGAAGTACAGAAAATTATAGCCTATCTAAAACCATCCAACTGTAAAGGGGACAGTTGCCCGGCCCAGATCATAAAAGACACAGCCAGAGATCTATCCCCTTTCATCTCCAAACTCATTAACCTATCATTCTCCACTAACTCAGTCCCCAGCAACCTGAAACATTCTTGGGTGTTCCCTCTTCTAAAAAAACAATCTCTTGACCCGGCCATACCCACAAATTATAGACCCATCACCACAGTCCCGTTCTTGCTAAAAATCTTTGACAGAGTTGCCTACTTGCAAATTCAGGACCATTTAGAGACTAACCAACTATTAGGAACTCGCCAATCTGGCTTTAGACCTCAACACGGAACAGAAACTGCCCTTGTTGACCTCAAAAGTCAGATTGATGAAATCAAAGATGAAGGTAACGCTGCCATCCTACTCCACTTAGACCTATCAGCAGTTTTCGACCTTGTCGATCACAAAATCCTCTGCAACCACCTATCCTCTGCTGCTCACTTCTCCTCCTCTGCTGTCATGTGGATACAATCCTTTCTGGATAATAGAACCATGAGGGTCTTCTCACCAGTAGCGGCAGCAGACCCTATCCCTATCACATGTGGCGTCCCTCAAGACTCATGTGTCTCGCCCCCTTTGTATAATATATTTACAATGCCTCTCTTTAACAAACTGGACCAGTACACCAATTACGCAGATGACACCCAGATACTCCTTACCCTCTCAGGTAATTACAATGCCGACGTCAGCAGGATTAACTAAATCTTCACTATCATTCAGGCATGGATGGCCACACAGGGCCTCTGCCTGAATGATGAGAAAACTGAACTTCTCCTTGTCGGCTCACCCAACAACCTATGGAAACTTAGCCCCAATTATAGCAGCATCATCATTGATGGTAACACTATTCCTATTGTTAAAAATGTGAAAACCCTTAGGTTTTATTTCGATGCCAATACCAACCTAACCAAACAAATTAACATGACTGCCTCAGCCACTGCCTACACCGGCAAGCTGATCAGGGCCTGCAGACCCTTTCTATCCTCCAGCAGCTGCCTAACGCTGGCCAGGGCCTTGATACAATCTAAACTGGACTACTGTAAGAGTCTATACCTAGGCGCCAACCAATCTATAATTAACAAACTCCAGGTACTCCAAAACAACGCACTGAGAGCAGCATTAAACACACTCCCACTCAACATTAAGTTCACTGAGTCCTTTCAGTCATTTAGGAAACAGGTCATCATCTGGTTACTGAACAAAGAGTAGCATCTACCCTGATTTCCTCTCTTCTATGTCTGATCGTGTTCTTATACATAAAATGCATATTTGTATAAATTGTAACTGTATCTATTGTACTATGTAACCATGCGCCCTTTTACCTCTGGGTCTGGAGTGCTTTATAAATAAAATAAATAAACAAACAAAGAAACAAGTACCTCCTAAAAATACCAGCATCGTAAACATGCTGGATTGACGCAGGTAAAATTTGGTAATGCCAGGACACTACTTGTAATAATATTATTGTTTTGCCAATAGTCGTTGCCATTATCGGGCCAGCCTTTTGTTTCCAATTGTTATCTACTGATAGCATGTATTGGCATTATATTTGCACCACGTGACTAGGTTGCGCTACAGTACAAGTGCCTCTCTTGTGATAAATCACATGTCCTTTTGCACCCGCACATGTAGAGACACAAATACCCTCTCACAAATACAGCATACAAGCACTAAGAAGCCACGCAACCCCATAGACACGCACGCCTGTGTGAAGTCTTTTAAGGCGCTGCAGAGCTCCCAGTTGCTACTTCCTGGCCCTACTTGCCACCTTTGTGCGCAATGCAAGAGTGTGTATTCTCTCAACGTGCTGTGCACGGTGGCAGAGAATGGACAGGGAGATCAAACCAGATGTATGTAAAAATGTCAGCACGCACACTCTCTCCATAGCCTTTTGTCACACTATGGAGGGGTCTTCGGTCTGTCTTACTAGCCCCCTCTGTTTGCACTGTAACTGTTCTGTCTAGGGCTTTGGTTACAAACACTAGGAAACATCTGTTTGTCTGTCTTAGGGAGGAAATCCCACCTTGTGCAACTACAGTCCCACAGGTCATGTGCACACCCAGCCGGGCCATGTGTGGGCCACACGAAGACGAGCTGGAGGAGCTTCCCTGTACCTGCTTCTCAAACATCACTTCCCTGTGCTCAGACACCACATTTCACCAGACGCCTAGGTCAGATGAGCCTCTTCTATCCCAGAAAGCGCGTTGCAGCTCAGACACCACCCCTGTCGGTCAGACACCAATCCTCTGGTACCCACTCAGGGGTGGACTGGGAACCAAACGGGGCCCTAGAAATAATGCCCCAAATTACACATTTTCAGCAAGCCCTACCTGTTTCCTATAAAAAAAAAAACAAGTGTGGAAATACCACACAAAAGAGGCCCAGCATGCAGAGGCCTACCTGGAAATCCCCAGAGTTCCCCATTGGCCAGTCCACACCTGCACCCACTATGCTTCTTGGTTCATTTGCATAGTCGCATCTAGATAGGATTGTGAATGTTAGCCTATGCCACACCTAGATGGAACTTGGGTGTTAGCATGTGCCACACTTAGAATTGAGATCATCAGCCTGCCCCATAGCTAGATAATCATTGTGAAGGTTAGCGAGTGCCACACTTAGAATTGAGAACACCAGCCTGCCCCATAGCTAGATAATCATTGTGAAGGTTAGCGAGTGCCACACTTAGAATTGAGAACACCAGCCTGCCCCATAGCTAGATAATCATTGTGAAGGTTAGCGAGTGCCACACTTAGAATTGAGAACACCAGCCTGCCCCATAGCTAGATAATCATTGTGAAGATTAGCGAGTGCCACACTTAGAATTGAGAACACCAGCCTGCCCCATAGCTAGATAATCATTGTGAAGGTTAGCGAGTGCCACACTTAGAATTGAGAACACCAGCCTGCCCCATAGCTAGATAATCATTGTGAAGGTTAGCGAGTGCCACACTTAGAATTGAGAACACCAGCCTGCCCCATAGCTAGATAATCATTGTGAAGGTTAGCGAGTGCCACACTTAGACGGAATATGTAGATCAGCAAGTACTACACTTAGACAGAACATGTTAAATGTCATATAACCCACTAACCAATATGAGCTCAAACTCTCTGCATACTTACCTCACTCAAAAAACTCACACAACCATCTCTCGCACAACAAGCTGCACCCACTTCACCACACCGCAACAACACATAAGCCACACCAACAGCACACGCGAACTGACACTGATCCAATACTCGCACAAAAGCTCAGCACCCGGTGTCTACTGAGTTGAAGCTGCCAACATTATACCACTCCTCTCACTATCCTACTCCCTCTTCACCTCACTAGCCCATCCCACCTTCTCGTTTACAGATCTGCCAGAGCGCCTGGGTGACGGTGCGCTATATAAGTACCTTTAACATAACATAACATAACATAACATATGATGGCTCTGTATAACGTATTTCCAAGCTACTTGGTTATGGGTGGTAAAATGCCTAGAGTTTTGAATTATTTTGTTAGTATTTAGCTGTAATGTATTATTGTATTATTGGACTCTGTATGTACATATGTTGTGTGTATGGTGGAATATTTATGTTGAAGGGCATATACATGAGAAGTGAGTGTGCACGTGTGTGTGTAAACAACTGTTTGTGTGTGTTTGATTGTTTGTATATATATAGACAGGCTGGGTGTTTGATGGTGTATACAACTCCAGTTTCTGTATTGCTGGCAAAGAAGGACTTGAATTTTGTGGCTTTGCCAGATTTCTGTGTATGTTAGCCAAAATGCAGTTTTTAGCTAGAACAGTTTTTACGCAGCTTTGCTTGGCATAAAGCATGGTTCTCTGAGGGGGGAGCTCAGAGGGATGGTTGTGTGTGCATGTGCGTGCCATGCATATGTGTGTTTGTGCTGTGTGTGTGTCGGGTGTGCATGAGACAGGATTGAATTAGGTATATCAGCGGTGGTGACACTTTGTTGATTGTATTTCTGCCTTTATAACTGTGAAAAGATGTTTTTATTATGTGGATGGTGGTGAGACTTGGTCATGCAGGTGTGTGTGGATATTGATAGTGTATGGTGTTATGTGCTGTGTATCTTTTTACTTTTAGCTATTTGGCGGCGCTTGCGCCACCTAAAGTGAACAATATTGCATTAGATTACAGCTGGGGAGAAATGGCACATGAGGAGGGGCACAAAACTTGTAGGTGACGTTTAGTTATTTGTCCACCCATTGACTACCCATGGCCATGCCAATCCCGATGGCTGTTCCCAACCACTTCCCGCCCCTCCCTGCCCAAAACGCATCCTCCTGGGATCTCTTTGAGCTTCTTTTATCAAGCCTTACCATTAAACATTGTGCTGGAAGTGCCTGCCAGTGTTTTTTCAAAATAATCTTCTGATAGTTAATGACTTAATAAACGCGTTAGTGGTGTAATGAAATGTCTTACACAGGTCTGGCTTCAGCCGCTCAACTTTTAAATGCACTATATATGTCCTTCCCTGAAGTCCTGTTAAAAACAGGCACTGGCAAAGCTGGCAGTGTTTACTTGTGTTCACACTGCTCTTAGATGCTCAGGTACTTGCACCATTCTGCACCTGCTACCCTCAATGGTCAGCTAATAGCTTCCTACGTTGCTCTATGCCCCATCTAATTCTATTGCACACCTGATCACATCCTCCTTTACATCTTTGCTGTCTCCTCTTTGCACCCTGGTGCCCATAAATGCATAATGCAAAGAACAGTAAATGCCAAAACTATTGGCATTGCCAATGCTTGTTTCTAATGGAGTAGCACACCTCCTGCCAGACTCGGACTGGCCTATAGGGAAATATGGCAATTTTTGGGGGTCAAAGTCGGCCACTTTTATGGCCAATGTGGGCCAGTTTGATAAGTTACTTCACCATGCGGCTAATAGTTTGGACCAGTGTTACTGAATACATATTTAAAATCCACAATGTGCACCACATTTTATCCAAAAATCTCCCCAACCCACCCCTTGGGTACTGCTCAAACAGTCTGTCAATAAAAGGAGTGAATTGTCATTGTGGGTCACTTTTTAATTGGTGCACGAGACAATTGTATGTTCCAGTCCGACCCTGCCTCCTGCCCCCAACCAGGAATTCAAGCCACCCAGAGGCCAACAATTCCATCATATATGTCTAGTCTACATTTGTGCAGGTTAATGCTTTAACGCTACATTTTGATAGTCTTTATTTGTGTAGTCGATATCGCCGGTCTATAAACCACATAACCAACGTGTTAAGAGGTCAACCTATTCTTAAATAGGTGAATGGGAAATGTGGCGATTCGGGGCCAGGGGGCGGGGCTTTAAGGGATGGAGAAGTGACCATTGTGGCCTCTTTTCCGTTATCTGCAAGCCTACATATTCCTGATAGAAAGAGAAAGGGGGGTGTACCTCCAAGCAGCTTCGAAAAAGGACTTTACCGCTTCGATCATTGCCTCGCATTGACATGGTACCATTCACTGCTAGCAAGGTCATGTGTGCTCACACTAGGCCCTCACATGGAATCCTAAATTACAGAAACCCCAAGTTCTGCTCCCACACGAAAGCGCTTCTCGCCTCCATTGCTCACAGCTTTGGAGACGAGACCCATGTTTGCATGTGAGATCGGCTTGGTGGCATTGTATGTGTACATGGAGTCATATTAACTCCAGCCCGACACACACAGGCTAGTGGCAAGAAGCTCAGAGCTTGGCTCACAAGGAGCTCTGTGCAGCAACTCAGATGTGTACTGCTCTGGTTGTAGAGAGTATACAGTTATGACAGCACAGGGGTTCTACAAAAATTGAGATGTAACCTGCAGGCTACTGTATTATACCCCATGAAGCTAGCTCTGCGGGGTGATGCTTTTACTGCAAACATGGGGCAGACATCCGCAGGTCAGAGGGTTGTCCAACTCCAGGCTCCGAGGACTGGGATCCTGATGGGTTTTCAGGATATCCCTCATTAATATTCATGAGGACAAATGTGCATACATTTAGAATCATTGGATGCAAATGTATCTCATGGATATTAATGAGGGGTATCCTGAAAACCCGACATGGATCCGTCCCTCGAGGCCTGGAGTTAGACAACAAATTAAACACACAGTTCATGCTCCAACTACGGACCATTACTGCATAACTTAAGGCAAGTCTAGTAATCTAACGCTGCGAGTTAATGCTCCCTCGGCTCAGATATGAGTGAGCGTGTAACCTGAGAAGGTAAAAGCGGTTCAAATAAAAGCAATATAGCCCAGGGAATTAATGTTCTGCTTGAATATAGTTGACACTGCATGCACAAGTGCTGAGGTGGAAACAGGAGAGAGAAGGTGGCAACTGAATGTTAAAAATGTCATGCCGGTTGCTTGCAGTTTTCCACAGTCAGCTTGAGAGCTCAGAGGGCAGAGGAGGAGAGAAGGACTACGACAACGTAACGTTATTTTGATTGCTCTATAGCTCTCCAACTCACCCAGGGCTGCCTCAAAACGCTAGAGGGCAAGAGAGATGGAAGGGCTGTGGTGTGTAGGAGTAGAGGATGCAGGAGATATTGGGTATGGGACCATGAAAGCAATAGACATGATAGTGGAAAGAGGGCAGGAGGAGTAGGTGGGGAGAGAGATTGGGCGGCTGGTGAGAAGAACCAGTTCCAGCGGAACCAGCCCGTTGCCAGGCCAGTCACCACAGGCCAGTCACCAGCAAAAGCCGGTGGTGCACCCGCAGCTGCCTGGCATGCCCCTGGGAATCCACGTCATAGCCAGATGTATAGTCAGATATGCACAAGTTATGCAACAGCGTGTCACTTACTCCAAATTGTATGTCAATAGAAAATACACACAAATCCTATTGTGAATCACTTGTATGTCCGTCCATATGGGAATTCGAACTGACTCACTCATCAATAGGTTACGATTTTTCCATGATTAAGTCAAACTTACTTCTGGAAAAAAGATGTGCAGGTCAGACTTTTTTCGTTTAATTAGCAGATGTTATTTTGTTGAGGGAGCTACTTCTCTTGGTACATGATATGATATGGCATTTGTAACGCGCCTATACACAAGTGTTTCAAGGTGCGACCAGGCAAGGAAGGGGGAACAGAGGGAGGACAGAGACAACTGTATGCACTTGCTCAGGTGGCAGGCTTTGTAAATTCACAACTCTAATGAATACATTCTTAGAGGTGGGTAGGGACGTCACACCTAGACTATATTATAGCATTAATGGCCACATCCAGGAGTGGAGATGGCCGGTAATGGCCCGTGTCCCTGATTGCAGACGCAAGCAGGGCAAGGAATATGGCATTCCAAGGGCTGGAACGCGGGTGAACCGCCCGGCAGCCCAAGTTATCGGCCCAAGCAAAGCGAGGGTGGATAACGAGGGCTCCGGCCCGTTCACCCCCGTTCCAGCCCTTCGAACAGGTCAATGGGACGGGCCGTCCTGTTGTATGAAGGAAAATCCTTTATAAAGATGGCCACCATGGAAAAGGGAAGGCGGGGCTCCGTACGGCACCCCTCTTCCCTTTCCATGGCGGCCAGCTGGAGCCAGGAAGAATGAGCGGCTGTGGCGGCGAGTGCTGCCGCAGCCAATATAAGGTGAGTGGGGGAGGGAAGGGTTTAAAAAAAAAAAAAAAGAGGGAGGAGGGGGAGGGGAAGATGGTGGCCCGGTGATGCGACTGGTAATGTGGGTGTGTTATGAAGAGGTCCCCGAAGCAGTGCCGCCAGAGATACCAACCGGACCTCTCTGCCTGCAGGCTGCAGAGCACAGGCTGGGCCTAGCAGTCAAAGCAACCCAGGGCCGCTGGCAAGCCAGTAGCTGATGCAGTCGCCAGAATAGCCTTAATAAGCATTGGCAATGCTAAGTCTTTAGACCTGTGTGTAGGCATGGGAAATACACTTGCCAGTCAAAGCTGTAGTGAAATTAACTGTCAAATGATGGTAGCAAGGTGCAAAATGGTGCGAGTACCTGGACATCTAATAGCAGTGCCTAGCAAATGCCTAATACTTATACACAAACCAAAACTGTTGGCTTTGCCAATGCTTGTTTTAACAGGACTTCAGCTTAGGACACGCAGAGTGCTTATAATCAAGTGGCTGAAGGCACACCTAGTTAAGATATTTTCATTACACCAGTAGTGGGTTTACACCTTGAATTAAGTAATTAACTCTCAGAAGACTGCTTTGAAAAAATACTGGCAAGCACTTCCAGTGCAATGTTTGATGGTAAAGCTTGATTAAAGGGAGCTCAAAGACATCCAATGAGGTGTTTTGGGTGGGGAGCGTAGGAACTGGGTGGGAATGGCCATAGGGATTAGCATGGTCATGGGCAGTTAGTGGGTGGGCAAATAACCCAATAACACCCACCTGCTGTGTTTTCCTCCTCATACATAGTTTCTCCATGTGTACTCTAATGCGACAGTTTAGGCTTATAGCCCAAACTACTAAATAATAACCCTTTCGCCTCAGGCCTGCGACCAATACCTTAAATTAGCCTCAGGCTTGGCAGCTCTCATCTGACTGCTTAATCGTTGTATCAGAAATGCTCCCAAGCAGTGTGGGCCGAGAGCACTAATTAGCTTATTTCGGATGCTTGCCTCTTGATGTTGACGTATACGCAGCCAAAAATAAGGTGTTGATCCCACTGGCGCACTTCAGATTCGGATGAGCGGCCATTCGCCGCCCTCCCCGCCCAATGCTGGGAGTAAGCAGCTAACAATGACTTGATCCTTTCAGTCAGTGATCACGTGGCTTTAGGCTCACAGGACCGGCAGGACCTTTGTCGCTGATTCGTGCAGCGGAGACACACGACGCACTGTTTGCTCTGGGAGTCTACTGTAAAATACTGAGCGGGGGAGCTGGAAACACACAAACACCACTGTCCTTAGCACGTGCAGGGGCGTGCGTTTGCCGAGTTAGGCCCAAGTGTGTACTTACAGGTCCACCTATATTGGGGGGAGCGGGGGCCTGTGCATTTTGGTATAATCTGTTGCATGATTGAAAGTCGTTTTGATGGGGTCGACTGAATCCCACTTCATAATGGCGCTGTGACATCCGAGGTCCGCTCTATGAAGGGCCGGAAGAGCTCTGGATGATCCACCACGTGCCAGCTTCCGGGGTTGCAGCACAGATCGGAAATATCTCACCAACCCTCTAGATAGGGCTATCAAACAGGCTACCTAATGCCAGCTGTTTGCTGTGTATCGCCCATTTAACTGTGGGACGAGTCATGACGTCGTCATAACTCGTGCTAATAAAAAGGGCTCTGCATGCACTTGCGGGGCACTGCAGCAGAGACCCAGGAAGCGGCAACTCTGTGTCCATTGTTTTATTGAGTCTGGCCTGCCATGTGACCACGGCCTGCGTTGCAGCTCTGGCATGGGTGCCCCCAGAGCCGAGGCTGCTGTTAACTGGGTGCCCCCAGCAGTGATCTGTTGTCCGGGGATTTGGACTCTGCAGAGTGCCCCCCTGCGGTCTGCCCCATCTGCGTGCTCATAGCCTGAACTGTATTCCGGGTGATCCCGGTGTCCTGTGTGTCCTGTGCATTCCGCTCCAGTGCCCCGTGAGCGGGACGCCACATTGGCGACAAGGCTGTCGGGCACCCTTGCCATGCGGTGAACGTGGCATCCGCCGCTCTAAGAGGGAGAGAGGGGGTCTGGGCCCCCGTGCCCATCCGGGTGTGGGCTGCTCAGTGCCCGTGGTGAGAAGCGCTGTCGGCTGTGTGTGAGGGTAGGCAGCGTTGGCCAAGATATGAGGGGCGTGGCCTGAGGATGACTGGGCCCGCAGCGGTGAAACAAAGGAACGCTGCGGCCTGGCTGGCAGCTGCCGGTGTCTCTGGGGGGGGAGGAAGGCAATAAGAGGAGCCGCGTGCGCCGCCCATCACATCAAGACAGAGGGCAGGCTGTGGGGTACGCACCCATCCCCCCTAGGTATGCGCTCCGCACCAGAGAGGGGTGCATGTGCAGCCAGTAGTCCCCAGAGGTTAGAGGCCTATAATCCTTTCTGCCACATATGGTGCAGAAGCCACGTGAAGGCCTGGGCCCATCAGGTGGTGGGCATGGTGCAAGGGTACAAGGACAGCCCTGGAACTCTCCCCAAACGCCCCCCCGAGATGAGCCGCCATGCTGTCCCCAGAAGAAGGGGGTAAACAAAGAGAAAAGAGGACTCCACATCCAGCCACTGAGCAGGGCTGCCTGGCGGTGAGTGTACTGGGCCTTGGGGTGGTGAAATGCCGGAAGGGGAGAGGAATCCTGCCCCTCCTGCCCTGTTTTGAGAGGGAGGGTGTACACTTGGTCTTTTCAGGTGGGGTGCTGCCAGAAGAGCATCTAAAGGCCTGCTTTAGTGTGGTGAAGGGCTGCACTCCGCAGCAAGGAATAGCGATCACAAGAGGAGGTTCCACAGGATAGCAGCTCCTAGCGAGTGCTTACGCGCCCTTATGGCAAGGACTGTGCAACGTCAAGTACCCATCATGGGGGAGGAGGAAAATAATGGGGCGTATCGACTTGCGCCATTATATGCGTTCGATGTATTAGGAGCACCTGCCAGTCTAGGATCCTGTTGGACGGCATGGGTGGAGAACCTCGAGCTGTATTTCGAGACCGTCGAGATCAAGGAAAGGGCGAAATGGCCATCCCTCCTGTATTCAGCCAGTCCGGCTGTCCAGAGACTGTTCAAGACCTTGTGGCCCAGAGACCAATCATATGATGCAGCCATTGCTGCACTGAACGAGGACTTTATGCCCATGATCAACCAGGATTATGAACGGTTCAGAGGAAGGGGAGAGCCTTGATGCATTTCATGGCATGCTTTGGGGCATCGCATTGTGCTGTGCTCTGGGCAACTTCGAGGATGACGAGATCAGGGCTCAAATAATCTACGGCTGTAGCTCTGCCAAACTGCAGAAGCAGGTCCTCAGGGAGCCCGGGCTGGGCCTCGACGGAATCCTAGAACTGGGTCATGCCCAGGAGCTGGCAGAGGTGCGTGCCTCGGCTATGGACATCTCCAGGCAGCAGCTCAAGTTAGAAGCCCTCATGCAACGGGTGAAATTGGAGGAGGTGTCGGTTGTGGGCAAATGGCAAGGAAGTAGGCCAGCAAGAAAAGTGGAGTGTCCACGGAGAGAGACAGGCGGCACATTTGGCCCTCAGTGTGCGGAAAAGAAGGTCACTTTGCACGGGTGTGCCCAGCCCCATCACCTGCCAGTATAGTGGTGCCGGCAGCAGGGAGTGTGTCAAGGGAGGCTACGGGGAGGAAGCTGCCCAGAACAGCTGCAGTCCAAGTGGCAGAGGACCAGAGGAGGCAGTACGATTATGCGGAGGAGGATGAAGACGAGGATGTGTTCTTTTTGACCTGCAGCAATACAAGGGGGCAGGGGTGCCCCCCGCAAAGGCCGGGAGGCCGGAGCATAACTCCCCAGGGAGGACAGTTTGATCAGGGAATATTTTGATCAAGAAAAGGGCAGCTGGACGGGCCTCCAGTGGGTGTGTGGACTGGAAAGCACCCAGGTTTTCTGTGATTTCGTAGGTGACAGTAGTGTTGCGCGGACTGGAATGCACCAAAAGTTGTGGGCTCGGTTTTAGGTTTTGTTTTTGTTATAATAAAGGAGGAGTGTTGTGTATTGCCCATTTAACTTTGTGTGTGTTGCCCCTTTAAGAACATGAGTCATGACTCATGCTAATAAAAAGGGCTCTGCATGTGCACGGGCGGGGCACTGTAGCAGAGACCCTGAAAGCGGCAACTCTGTGTCCATTGTTTTATTGAATCTGGCCTGCCATGTGACCACGGCCTGTGTTGCAGCCCCAGCCTTGGTGCCCCCAGAGCTGAGGCTGGTGTTAGCTGGGTGCCCCCAGCAGTGGTGTGATGTCCGGGGATCCGGACTCTGCAGGGTGCCCCCTGTGGTCCCCCAGCTGCGTGCTCGCAGCCTGAACTGTATCCGGGTGATCCCGGTGTCCTGTGTGTCCCGCTCCGGTGCCCTGTGAACGGGACGCCACATTGTTAACTATGAGCCTTGAGTTATGACCTCACCCTTGGAGGATGCAGACTGGCTTAATGCAATCCTTTTTTCACTGGGAGATTATGAATATTTTCCCTTCTTATCTTCAACACCGGAAAAGATGCTTTTATTGACGACTTCGATGAGCCAGTCACACCATGTTACTCTACATTCTATACACCTCGACATGGTACAGTTTTGTACAAAACAATATTTATTCATATATGTTTTTTTATTTAATTTTACATTTTGAATGAAGGTACAATCCCTATGATTTTGTCAGTGGTGAGATATCTAAAGCACTGTAAATTGTGTTGATACAGGGAACCACAATGTAAATCTCACTAACAACAGTTCTTCTGATCCTGGGTGGACCACTGTGTCCCTGTTATGCTTTGCTCCTCCACTACTGATCTGCTCGTTACTCGGAACTGTAACGTCAATTGTATATTTCTGCTCGTTGCTCTGAATGGTAATGTCAATTGTATATTTTGTTCACAATTTATTGTAACCACTGTAACTATGTCATGCCTGTAACGCTCTTCTAAGATATGCGCCTGGTTGCCCTTGGGCCTGGTCTGCGCTATATAAATAAAACAAATACAAATGGTGGCTATAATGAAAGAAGATAGTATATATTGTTGCCTGTACCTATTTTATGCCAATATGCTATTTTATTTCCTGGTAGGATATTTGTAAATTCATAATTTCTACTTTCATTATTTTTCTTTTTTCTTTTAATACCAGGAAAAGTGTTTAAATATTATGTTTGTTTTCTTTATTTTTTTTCCTTTTTCCTTTCCAGTGATGTGAAATTCAAAAGTGTATTTGGCTGCTTGATTTACTATTGTAAAGGTTTGAATTGGTTAGAATTAACATTTAAAAACTAAATACAATAAAAAATAAAAATAGGATCCTGTCCCCCTCAGACTCTGGTTTCCAATCTAAATCATATGCTCTCTCTACACCTGTACAGGTTTTGCAGCAAATCCAATCACTGTTGCAACCTTCCTCAGGAGTGATAGCAAGTTAGTCATCAAGATTCTCCTTCCCTTCATGCCATACACTACGCACTGAGGCCCTTATTCATGGAAATATTTGTGTGTAAAACGGGGATTTGCCTGCCATTCTGCCCGCAAATCCCCATTCATCAAACAGGGATTCGCGTGCAGAATGGCCAGCAAATCCCTGTTTTACACGCAAATAATTCCATGAATCGGGCCTGAATTAATCCATTTTTTCTACGGTCTTCAAATTCTAAAAACGTAGCCACAAACCTTCATACATCTATTGGTATGTTCGTTTGTTGTGGTACATCTAACCGACAACTACCACATCACCCCTTTTATATTTTACGCATTTCATAGTCATGGTTTAGACCTTTATCTGGATTCGTCCATGAATCAGCTTCCAAAGACACTCCCAGCGATGTGTGCATTTGCTTGTGAACTGCACGACTCAGGCTTATTCATAAAGAATAAACTCACACTAGGTCAATAAAGACAGAGTATATTCATAAAGAATAAACTCACACTAGGTCAATAAAGACATAGGTTCGAATCCCTGCGCGGCCAAACTCAGCCTTTCATCCTTCCGAGGTTGATAAATGAGCACCACACACCTACACGTGTGTAATAATAAGCAGCGCTCAGATACCTGAGGGTTTGCAGTGCTATATAAATGCTAAGTTATTATTATTATTAAATTATTATGTATACATGTATGAGTGTGAACATTATATTATGTGGTGGATTCTGTGTATAGAATTGACGGAGTGTAGACAGTTTTTAGGGCAACCAATTGTTTTACGCGCTGAGGTGTATGAGTGATAAAAAAATTACTAGGTGTTCAGAAGGAAATGCCCTAACCTCTTAAGGAAATAGTGTAAGGTTAGTGTGAAGGCCAATCATACTGCGCTGAGCACAAGGTTCTTTTTTAGCCTTCACTGAGAGTCGCCAAAGGCGGCCAGATGCCCCACACAGGGCACCCTGATTTTTCAATTAAGAGATACTAAAAATGTTGTCCAACCATTGGAAAACGAATACATCCTGTATACTACTTTACATTTTATTCTGCAAAATGCTTACTTAGCACTAAATACATTATGCCGCCAAATAACTTCCACACTGAGCTAATTTAAGACATCTCAAACATACCTGACGTTTTAACAAGGTACCAATTAGCCTTGAAAAATACCTTATGGTCTTGGCTTTGTCATGACACTCCATGATTTGGGGAGCACTGGAAAACTGTACTGGTAATGGAAAACTGTAATGACACTTGAATATTAAATTCTAAAAGAGAAGATTGGGCTCAGTGCAGTATAATTGGTGTTAACACTATCCTCACACTAGAACTGATGGAATGCCTGCACTTACTAGCCTTCATTTAGGCTCCCTGTCTGCTCTAGGGGGCATGCAGAGGCACTTATGGGATCAGATATTCGGCACCCCCGAGCTACTGTCCCACCTCTCGGTCTACAATGTAAAGGGTATTGGAGAGTTGGAGAAATTGGTAGTTACGGCATAATCTAGTGACCTACCTCTTGGATAGATGGCAGGTAATGCTGCACACCTCAATATGCCTCCAAGCACTAAACACCATGATACATACTAGGTTTCTACAGGTGTTGCCTTTTGAATAAATGAATGAATTTGATTACTTGATGATGGACAGCTGTCTGGTAGGGAACACGTCAGCTGTCTTTTTACAGTTAAAAAGCAGTGAGGTGTGGAAGCATACTTAGATTATCAACTGACCCCCAACCTTAAAAGTTGATATGCAAAGTTCAGTTTGGGCATCGTCCCACTTGCCTATTTTACTGCCAAATGTGGTAAGGCTAGTACAGCAACTGTCTGCCCACTCTGGATGCAATTGAAGATGGAGTGCATCTTTTTTTCTTCTGCCCATTTTATTGTCTGGAGAGGAGGCAGTAGCTTAGGCAATTACCTTCTGCTTTAAAAAATATTATTGTCAAGTAATGTTTAATACTTTTTATTATTTTACGGGGGGAGTTGGTTGCTGCAAGTGGTTATATTGCTGATGTAATTTCCTTTTATTTGTTTTATATCTGTCTATCCTATTTTATTCTGTGTTGCTAATATTTTATGGCGTTTCTGCTGAACTAAAGATATTGGATTAGATTGGATTACTTGTATAGTCCACACCATGTAGTGGAACCCTCTCCTGGCTACCATTGGTCTCGTTGCAATCAGCATTTCTGAGAAAGTAGAGTAGATAGGAACACACCCACACATAGGCCAGTTGAGGAGAGATGGAGAACTGATTATTAAGGGATCGCTGGTGGAGATAGATCTGCCTACTGAAGCTGCCATAAGTAGCTAGGAGTCGGTGCAAGAGGTGGGCACAACACACATTTCAAAAGGGGGGAAGAGAATTTTCAGTTACAAGTGTAATTACATTGGATGCAATAAAGTGTGTGTGTGTGTGCGTGTGCGTGTGCGTGCGCATGCCAATTGCAGCTAGTTGAACCACCTTTGGTTGCTATTTTCAGTTTTCAGGCCTCCTAGAGTCTCCATGGGTGGCTTTGGTTGCTCTTTGCAGTTTGTAGGCCTGCTGGAATTAGGTTACCTGTCGCAGGTTGCTCTTTTTTAGCTTGTATACCTCTTTGTTAGCTTAACTGCCTTTGTTTGCGCTTCTCAGTTTGTAGGCCTGGTAGACCTAGCTGGCCTGTCATTTGTTGCTCTTTTCAGTTTGTAGGCCTCCTAAAGTGAGCTTGTCTGCCTTTGGTTGTTATGTTCAGTTTGTAGGCCAGTTACAGCTAGTTGACCCGCCACTGATAGCTATTTTCAGTTTGCAGGCCTGCTAGAATTAGCTTATCTGCTGTGGTTGCTATTTTCAGTTTGTGGGCCAAATAGAGCTTGCTTGCCTGTCCTTTGTTGCTCTTTTCAGTTTGTATACCTCTTAGTTAGCTTATCTGCTTTATTTGCGCTTTTCAGTTGTAGGCCAGTTACAGCTACCTGGTCTGTCTTTTGATTTCAGTTTGTATTTCTCTTAGTTAGCTTATCTGTTTTGTTTGCGCTTTTGAGTTTGTAGACCATTTACAGCTAGCTGGCCTGTCGTTTGTTGCTCTGTTCAGTTTGTAGTCCTGCTAGAGTTAGTTTCATGGCAACTGCCTGGGAATGAACGAATCACTACGTAAGCTAAGAAAACACTCTAGGGCATCTACACATGCATGCTACAATCCAGTACTAGCACCCAGCTGTGCAAGGGAAAGACAGCAAAAGTAGAGCATTACTAACGCTCCAGGTAAGCTCTCCAGGCATACAGTACATGAATTTGGAATGTATTTTAATGAAAACACTTTCGGCTCCATGAGCCTTTCGTGAACATCATTAAAACGCAAGAAAAAGACATATACATCAAAATATACAGATCAAACCACCAGACTCAATATTTCAGGAAAAGCTGGGCAACCAAAATCAATATTTCAGTAAAACTGACAGACAGATCCAGTATCACCTGCCTTCTCCGGAAGAAAGCAGATTCTAAAGGTATTCACAACCTTCACGTTAAAAGCCCCATTAAAGGCTAGTTCTATACAAAAACTAAAGTGCATTGCGCAAGACTACCAGCCTCAGTTAGGCTGAGGCAACTTCTGAAATGTTGATGTCAGTGTCTCCAGGGCAGGAGGCAATTTCCTCATGCTTGCAGCAATTACTTTCAATTTTGTTCCAAATTGAAGCACTGTAAGGCTGATAGTGTTTCATAGAAACTGAAAAGGTGAACATGTTGGTGGCTTAGGTAGCGTTTGGGTCACAACAGGGCATCATCAGAGTGCCGTGAGAGAAAAGGGGAGAGGGAGTAATAGAAAAGCTTGGAGGTATGAAAACAGCATTAGAATAGGCATACAAACTCTCTGCATAGCACCTAATGCTGCTTTAGGCTGCTTAAAAGCTATACAGGAAAAGAGTGGAACAGGCAGTGGGTAATACAAAAGAGAGTAGAAGCATGTTGAATGGGAAATCTGGATTTGCCTGTGCAAATAAATAGGGTTTGACTGAGGTAGAAGTCAGAAGCACAGTGAGGCCTGAGGAAAGCAGTTCTGTCTCTCATCCTCAGAGTGCCTGCAGACATACCCTCTGCACCCTCCCCTTCTCTCTCCTTAAAGGACACACTTACCTTGAGAGCCCAGAGATAAAGTGAGTAAGAGAAGGATGAAGAGCTGCAGCGCTTCTAGGTGCACACTGTCAGGAGGCCCATCTGGGACACTGAAAAAGGGCCAGAAGACTTTATTTTCTGTATTCATTCAGAGCACAACACAACAACAATAACGTTTGAAGGAAAACAACAACGGTTTAAAGTTCTTGCTCCTTCACAAGGTTCATCAGTCTCTGGGGATACTCATGGTGTTTTCTGAAGTGAGGTACAGGTAGGGTTTACTGGTAGATTCGATATGCTGCTATTTCAGCACCTATTACGCCCTCCAACCATTACTAACTATACCCTCAGTGACGTTCTTTCCCTTGACCTCAGTGGTGTTCCACCTATCTACGGTGAGGAGAGAGCCAGAGGCTGACCCTATCTTAGGTTATACAATGTTAAAAATCAAGGACATACAACTATGGATTCCCAGATTACGAGTTCTAGCAGGAAGTTCCCCATACAGAACAACATGACCCAACACATTTGAAAACATCTATTGCCATATTTTTCCAGTGTTGGTTTCCCCATCATGGATCCAATTTTATGAGCAAACACATGGCTGAATTCAAAGAATTGCTCCATATTTCCGCATTAAGGACCTCAGTTTACCACCCCCAAACGGATAGATTGGTAGAAATATTTAACAAAACACTTAATATGATCCTAAGAAAGTTGGTAGACAAGGACGGAAAGACTGGATGACATGATTCCCTGGGCCCTATTTGCAGTAAGAAAGACCTCTCAGGCGTCCACCGGATTCTCTCCTTTCGAACAAATTTATGGTAGAGAACCAAGAGATGTCCTAGACATGGTCCGGGAGACCTGGGAAGAAAGAGAAGAGGCACCTATTCCCCTCTCACAGACAGTTACCCAATTGTGAGAGTATATGAAACTTGTTCGAAATCTAGTATATACTCACATGGAAAAAGCCCAAGCACAACACAAGTCCACCTATGACAAGAAGGTAAACTTAAGATCTTTTATAATAGGACAAAAGGTATTAGTCCTCTTACCTACTCTGAAAATAAACTTGTCCCAAAGTGGCTGGGCCATATCAAGTGCTAGAGCAGACATGGACCTGTACCTATAAAATAGCCCAACTTGACAGGAAACAAAAGATCCACCTCTACCATATAAATCTCTGAAAAGAGTGGAAAGAAAATCCTACCGAAGCCACTGCCTCAATACTGTCTTGTTTGGTACCGGAGGAAATAGATCATTTTGAATTAATTCCCCAAGAGCTATCTAATGAACAACAAGAAGACTTAAAAGATTTAGTCACAACATTCCCCGATGTATTCTGTGAGAAACCAGGGAAAGTGTACGGCACTTATCATTATATCAGAATTCCAAAGGGAAATGTTGTCTATTTGAAACCATATAGGCTCCCGGAAGTCCGTAGACAGATAGTGTTTGAGGAAGTGAATAAAATGCTAACGGCAAATATAACCAAACCAATCTTCAAGCCAATGGTGCTCCAATATTGTGTTGGTCACAAAACCTGACCATTCCTGGAGGTTTTGCATAGACTTCCGACAGGTCAATGCCATCTCCAACTTCGATGCCTATCCTATGCCGCGCATTAACAAATAAATTGATAAACTCGGAAATGCCACCTTCCAATTAACTCTAGATTTAATCAAGGGGTACTGGCAGGTCCCAGTACATGGACCTGATAGGGAAAAGGCAGCTTTCTCGATGCCCCTGGGACTATTCTAGTTCAAAGTCCCCCCTTTTGGCCTACACAGGGCCCCTGTCACTTTCCAACGGCTTATGGACAGGGTATTACAGCCCTACTCCGATTTCTGTGGGGCTTATATTGACGACATAGTCATTTATAGTAAAACTTGGGAAGACCATCTTTTCCATCTCTTTACTGTTATGAGGGCCCTCAGAGTATCAGACTTAACTGCCAATCCATCAAAATGTAAGGTGGCTCAATCAGCTGTGAAATACCATGGCTTCTTTGTAGGAAATAGCAGTGTCCAGCCTCAATGAGAAAAAGTGAAAGCCGTCCTAGATATCTCCACACCTAACACCAAGAGGGGCCTCACAGCATTTTTAGGATTAATTGTTATTACAATAGATTTTTCCCTAATTTCTCAGACAGAACAGCTAGGTTGACAGACAAATTAAAGAACGCCGAACCCCAGAAGATTCATTGGACTGACGAGGATGATGTATGTTACAACAGCTTTAAAAAAAAAACTGTGCCAGAACCCGATCCTAAAGGTAGTATATTTTTTTTAAGAGTTTGTGCTACAAACTGATGCCTCTCTTAGAGGGGTAGGAGCAGTTTTGTCACATGTTTGTGATGGATTAGAACACCCTATCCTATTCACTAGTCACAAACTCTTCCCACATGAAAAAATGACTCTGTGTTAGAATTAGAGGCCCTTGCCATCAAAAGGGCCATCGCCCATCTAAGATACTATATCCTAGGAAAGAAGTTCACACTCGTCACAGATAATTCTCCATTAGTGTGGATAAGCCAACAAAAGGACTCTAACCGTCGATCATGCGATGGTTCCTAGACCTGGAACCCTACTGTTTCACTGTGAAGCACCAAAAAGGTAAAGACCAGTGGAACGTCGATTTCCTTTCTCGGTTTCCCAATTACTGGCCATCACAGACACCTGTCTTCCATTAAGCTTGCCGACATGGATAAAAAGCGAAGCACAAGAGCACACTCTGAGCGAGGCAAAGCACACAAGGAAGCAGCAGTTTCGAGACAGCAGCTGAACGAAAGAAGAAAGTCAGCAAAATCAGCAAAATATAAGGGGATCGCAAGGAGGGAAGTTCCCTTGACCTTTTCGACAAGGAAACATAACCTTGAGAACAGAAAGCATAAGACCAGGAAACCAGGCTGAAGAATCCTGCATTGTGTGTCGTTGATACCCGGGGACCTCCTGCATCAGTTATCAAGGCAGGGAGAAGCGCCAGCCGCCATAGTACCGTCCTTGGCTCCAAGAACAAAGCAGCATCAGTTAAATCAACACAGCCGGTGAGTTGGGGAGACCGATACAAGACCGGTCTGTGTTGAAGCCAAGGTTGCAAGCAGCAACATTGTATGGCAAGCACTGGAACGAACATTGTTAAAACGATGTGACAATTGACGCAAGTAAATTTGAACTGCTGATGAGTGACTGAACTTTGAAAGCAAGATACAATGCCTTTGACAGAGTGGTCCGGCACTGCGTGTGTGCTCAATTGAAAGTCTCTGTAAGGTATCCAGTTGAGAACTGGCAAAAACGAAAGTGCAGAAATTGTTATATGAAGAAGAGAATGAGTAATTGTGAATCGATGTGGCCCTGAGACGGGTCCAGCTAAATCTTGCGCACAGTCTGAAAGACTTTGATTTTGATGAAGTAGAGAAAGTTTGGACAAGTAGATACATTTGGTCTGAGCCTACCAGAGGGAGACCAATTGAAGGTTTTGGGTTAAAGTGGGTCTGAGCCCAGTGGAGGGGGACCCAAAGTGAACAGTAAATCACCCAAGAAGTTGTATATGTGAAATCCTAAGAAGGAAAAGAACTTTAATGTTTGTCGTGTTGCATCAGGCCCTCTGAAATAAGAGACTTTGAATGGGAAAGAGACTTTGGCACAGATGACATTGATGTTAAGGTTTTGAACTGCATGCTTGTGCTAGAAAAGCCAGAGATTGTGCTAAGCTTGAGTGTGCCACCTTGTCCCGTGCTGAAAACGTGGGGAATGGAAGCAACGGCTTGAATATCCTGACATATCATTTCTTAAACATTTTTCTTTTGCATAACATTGTTTCCCACACTATTTGTATTTAGAAGTAAGAATTGGTAATAGGTTTATTAGTAGAGGCCCTTTTATTTTGATAGACTCGACTAGGACTACATTATTATTATTTGATGGTTTTAGCTTGCTCCCATCTTTAGATTTAGGATTAGATAGGCGGTTCACTCGAGCTTAGCACAGGAAGCAGCCATCTCCAGGTTCAATGCCTCTGAATCCTAGAGGAGCAAGGTAGGCCACTCAGTGAGTAGGCGAAGGAAATAGTGCCCTTTAACCACCAGCTTATGATCAGTGCGGAGGCCTTTCTACATCTGCCAGAAGGAACAAAGGTCACAAACAATTTTACAGAAGATCCAATGAAGGCGATCCTCTGCAGATACTTCAGGAGAACCTCCATAACATCTGGATGCACCAAGATCCGGGAAATAGCCTCTGAAAGGATCCCAGGTAAGGAAGGGATCACAATCTCCTGAGAGAGGTGGAAGGGCGAGACCTACTTGGGACGAAAGGCAGGATCAAGGCATAATATTATTTAGGAACAAGACATCTCCAGAAGAAAGGTGAAAAAAGGAGGGTCACCAACTCACCCACCGTTTTAGCGAAAACGACAGCTATATGAGGAATTTCACATCACCAGGATCCATGGGCACAAAGACGGCCCCTGTAAAGGCTGTACTTCCGTGGGGAGGTCCCAGGATGGCTGGTGGACTCAACCAGGGAACTGGAAAGAAAAAGCTCTTCAGCACATGGGAGTGAAGAGGTTCATCAAGTGTGACTTTCCATTCTCCCCACAAATCACAGAGCTTCCCGGAAGGCTCTAGTTGCAGAAAACTGAGCCTTAAGGGTGTAACAGGCATCCCAAGATGGAACTCATCCTGAAGAAACTGGGAAATCTCCACACCCCACAGTCGAGATGAAGACAATGCATCTGCTGACACCTACCGACAAAGGACGTCTAGTTGTGATCATATTTAAGTATGGTGGAAGGCTTCTGGGAGCCCTGAATGAAAAAGGAGGTATCCCCTCCGGGCACCTGTCGACTCACACCCTCCCTTTCAACAGCCTGGCCACTCACTTCCAGTTGTTGATCAGCTGAGGGTAATCCTAGGCAGACACTGGAGGGGGAACCTGGGGAAGGACAAAGGGAAGGGAGGCCGATAACCTCACCATGTGCAGGAGCAAAACTCGCCTGAGCCAGAGGAGAGTTAAGAATCACTCCGGTTTTGCTGTCACATGAATCAGAGACATCGGAGGAAGGTGTAGATTAAACTTTACAGCCAAGGGAAAGACTAAGCATCCACTCTACAAGCATAGGGATCCCTGACCCAGGAAAAAAAGAGAAAAGGGAATTATGATGTGAGGCAAACCTATCTATCATGACCATCCCCAGATCCTCGAAAGGAGGGTGAATGCTCTCTGAGGGAGTCACCATTCTGCCGATGTTGAGAAGGATGGTCTGAACCTGCCGGCCATGGAGTTGTCAAACCCCCAAATGCAACCCAGGGAACAAGCAATCCAGTCCAGGGCTCTGGGTCTGCCCATCCCACAACCTCACAGCTGGCTCATGTAAACCAAGGCAGAGATACTGCCTATCCTGACAAGAATGGCCAGTCTGAAAATCGTGGGGGTGAAGAACTGCATGGCATCAATGATAGCCTCAGGTTCCCAGCAGTTTGATGACCACTTCACCTCCTTGATGGACCACATTGCCTGGGCTGACCGAGGCCCCAGGATAGCACCTAGCACCAACGAACTGGCATCTGTTGTCAGAAAGAGGGAAGGCGATGGGGCCAGGAGGAATCCTTAGAATATGTTCTGTGGACCCAAACAGCACTGGAAATGAATTTTAAGGCCCTATGGCATAGGGATCAGTTTCCTGAGGGCCTGTGAACTTGGTTTCCACCTCCTGTGAAAATGTGTTAGCAGAGGTTGAAGATGAAGGTGCGCTCAGCATGACAAAGGGCGTCCAAGCCATGAGGTCCTGGATTCGAAGGCAGGTTTGCACAGGGGTGGAGAGTTGATGCCCTGTTAACGGGCAAGAGGACCTGGGAGACAGTGCCTATATACTGTAGTCTGTGAATGGCAGACGTGGGAAAGGATGACACAAGTCCTGTTCATATTCTCTGTCACTGCAAGCCTTGAAGAACGCTGCACAAACCATTTGTCTAAGTAACGTTAGACCCTCACTCCCTCCTCATGCAGGAGACCCGTCACAGGTGGCAACATCTTCATAAAAACTGAAGTCAAAATATGATTGAAACAGGGAATGACAAACTGGAAGTGCTCGGGACCAACTACAAGGTACAGAAAACAATGATGTTCATGGTGCACTAGCATTTGCAAGCAGGCATCCAGCAGCTTCTGGGAAGTCAGCCAATCTCCTTGAGAGAAGAGGGGGATAACGCTGTAGAGTCTCCACCTTCAATTAGATCATTCTAAAGACGACATTTTCATCTCTTAAATTGCTAATGAGATGGAAGCCCCCCCTTAACTTTTGACACTGAGAACACCGTAGAATAGGCCCCTAGACCTATTTCTGTCAGTGTGACTCTTGAGGCAGAATCTTTGATGTAGATAAACAAACTCCTCCATAAGGGCCACTTTCTTGCAGGATCTCTTGGAAGGCGTGTGTGGACAGCGCCCATACCTATCAGTGGGACCACATACTCCGCCCTGCAACCCCGCCACACAATGTCCAAGAGCCAGGGATCAGATTCGCCCTCCAAACAGCTGTCTAAGGACTCCAGCAGTCTGGCTGTCACTGGAGAAGCCCCAGACCAACCATGGGCACCACCCATTGTTAGGCATAGGATCGGCTTGGAGGGAACAGAACATGGTTTGCTCCCACACACTGTCTTGTTGTGCTCAGCAAAGGGTCTTGTTCAGAAACCGGGAATCACAATTGTTTCCAGGTCCTTGCACTCTATCAGCAGTTTCTGTGTGAATTGTGGGTATAAGGGGCAAGCTCCTCTTGGCCTCCTCCTCGAATAGCTGCACTGTGGGGACGTCCTCCAAGATTGAAGGGGCCAAGTTCTTAAATATCATGCATGATGATACCTGACCCAACACCTTGCCCACCATCGTGCAATCAAGGATCTTCTTCAGGTTTGCATGACTCATCCTCAGAGGATGAGAAAGATGATTAAGACAGTACCCTGGTATAACTTCTTGCTTAGTACCACCGGCCGCTGCCTTCTTCTCACTCATGGTTTCTCTGCCAAACTCCTTGAGGCGCTGCTATTACTTGGTTGCCCTGGCTTTCTTTTTGCAGGTGGGTCAGATGAAAAAGAGGATTGGGTGGGTGGAGGAGGGTCTCTGTGCTTCCTTATCTTCCCATGCAATGTCTCGGGAGGATAGCTCAGGGACAACCTGCTTGCCTTGGAAGCATGACTACACGTAGCACCACAGGTTCGATCCCCTGGTCCGTGCTTAGAAACCTCTGGGTATTGAGCACGTTATAAATAACCTATCATATCATATCATTCTCATGGTTTCTGGCAGCAGGTTACCTTAATGCACAGCGAACAAGAGAGTTCCTCACTAGCAACACTGCCAGCATATGAAGACATGCTTTAAATACCATGATCTGTAGTTGAGGCTCCTTTGGTTGCCATGGAGATAACGTGCCAGTGTCTAGAACACGGAAAAACCAACCCCACCGGCCAGATGGCGACTACCTTATCTTTCTTGCCATCTCACATACCTCCGGTGCTGGTCCCTGATGCCCATACCTCAAAAGAGTAGAAAGCCAGAAGAGGCCAATGCCCAACAGCCTGCCTAAATCCTTCAGGAAGGCAGAATCCACCTTCAAGCCTAGTAGCCACCGCCTGAGGGCAGGAGTAAACAAAGAGGGTTGGAGGCAAATTCCCTTCCCTTAAAAGGAGGGGATGGAGCTCTGGAACTGGCTTTGGGATTCGAGCAAGAAAGGTGGAGTCACTGTAAGAAGGCAGGGTGCCTTCATGCGAAAATATTTCAACACGGATGCGGGACGTGGATTACCAATTATGAAGAGACCAGGACATGGTTAACACAATCAAAGAAAGGATTTCAAAGAAAACGGCAGACAAAAAACAATAACCCACAGTTTTTCCGTCAGCAACAAAAGCTAGGCATGAATTTGCATTTCACATCAACACAGGAAGTTTCTCAAGGAAGGTGAGAGATAGGTCCCCTGAGGCTGAATGGCCCCAGGCATGGGGATGGTAAAAGTATAGACAACCCACCTGGAGCTACCCACAAATGGGCCTCTCGGTGAAACTTTAGACACGCCTACAATACCATTAGTATTCAACCTCTCTACGACCATGTTTGATCCGATGCCAGTGGCAGATCCAGTGGGGGAGCAGAGGGAGCCACGCCCCCCTGCTCGTCTATGGTGCACAGTGTGCCCTCCAGCTTCCCGCTGGTGCCCCATTATCCAGTTCCCAACCCTCCCGTGGCCGCAAAAGCTGCCTCTGCCACTGTCCGATGCCCGTTTGAATCCCTGATCGTGCCCCTGGTAGCTTCACTCTGGGGCTGCTTCTATGCTCTTGAGGTTCTGCTGCAAGGTCCATGCTACAACAGCATGCCCACCATGCTGGGGCGGATTCAGAAGAGCGAGGTAGGTACTGGAAAGCTTTCCGCTACCGAGGTGTTGCTAGTACCGAGCTGCCTTCTCGCCCCATGGGCACAGTGGGCGCTATAGGCCTGGGAACATGACATGGAAGAGATTCCTGTTCTTTACAGGAACAACATCGTCCCAGATGTAGGATCATCATTGTTGTGTCCTCGCACAGCCTCCGTACTGGAGCTCAGTGAGCGATTCCTACTTCCCGAGATGGGGGTGGAAAGGGGAAGGGGAGAAGCTAGCAGCGAGGCGGCATTCACAGTAGAAGAGAAACAAGGATGGTCGAAAGTTGCAACACAAAAGAAAGAAAATGAAGTAAGTGTTAGTGTTCTATTACCAATATGGTAGATTTCACAGAATCCAGTTTCATCTACTCAGAAAACTTTTTTTTTTAAATCTTCAAATTGGTTAGGTAAGTAGGTCAATTTTAAAACATAGATGGGGTGGGGGCAAGGGGATAGGATAAGGTAGGGTAAAGTGGGGGGTGCAAGGGGCAGTATAAAAAAAATGTGAGGTCTTTTTTTTGAAGATTTCTTCTTTAGGTGAAGTGGATTCGGTGAAATCACAGACATTCTTCTATTACTCTGCTGTACGTGTTTACTAAAAGACACCACTGCTCTGCCCGCTGACACGGGACAATTCTTATTATTACTGCTAAATTATATTTAAAGTATTTTAGTGACACGCTTAGTAGTCCGTTTTTTACTGATTCTGGACGTTGTAAATAGAAGGGGTCAATGTTAATGGACTTAGTGTTAAGGTGCGCATCCCTAGAGCGCTGCATACCTGAGGTTTCGGTTGTTGGTCTTGCGGGTGACGCCAGGCTGTTAGGTCTCGGAGCTGGTCGATGGGGAAGCGACGCAAGGAGGCAACTCCAACCCAACCCTAATAGAACAGGGATGGATGGGAACCACCTCCCGACGCCACAGATAGACCTCTCTGCGGATTAATGTGACGTTGGAACAGTGCAAGCACTGATAGGGAGGTCGAAGCAATGTCAAGCTGGTTACAGTCCAAGGAAGATGAACTCTTCAACTTCAGGAGTGGTAGATCAGGTAATCAGTAAGTTTCAATACAGTTCACAGGTGACAGGCGAAGAACCTTGGGGCTGGTACCCTTAGCCAAGCAGACATGGAAGGCTTCAGAATGGCGTAAAATGGGTCAACATGGGAAGAGAACCCAAGGCACTGGGAGAACAGGGAGAGTCAGAGACCCAGAGGGGAAGAAACAAAACCCCCAGGAAGGCAGCCAGAAACCAGAGCAAACCACCCTCTGCAAACAAGGACAAGGCAAGGTAAAGGGAAATCAAAGGAAGGGAGACCCACCAGGCCAGGGACCCAGGAGGGGAACAGGAGAATCCCCCAAGAACCCAAGGGAACAAGCAGAAGAGCAGGCACGGGCCAGGAAACAAGGCAACAGGAGCTGGGCACCAAAGCAACGGTCCGCAGGTAACAAACCGCATTAAGACGCGACTTGTTAGAGAGCCGGACGCTATTTACATCGTCCGGCACGAGAACGAGGCTTGGAGCGCCGACGGACCTGTGCGTGTATCGTGACCAAGCAGGAACCAGAACGAGGCTTGGAACGCAAGCTTGCTTCCTCGTTCCTGGCTACCCGCGAGGTCCGTGCACGCAAGCGGAGGCGCAGATCGCCGACCCGCTGTTGGATGCCGCTTCTTCCAAGCCGGAATCGTGGATACAACCGCCACGTCTGGAAATGGCAGCGGGGTGTAAACCAGGTGGGTGTTCTAACACTGTAACCCCCTCCAGAAAGAAGTGATGAACCTGGTTTCCAAGGGTAACGGGAAAAAAACGGTCTAACCAAACGAGGGGCATGTACATTCTCAACAGGTTCCCAGGTACGATCGCATGCGGGATAGCCCTTCCAATCAATCAAATACTGCAATTTACCCCTAAAGAAACGGGAATCACATATTTTCTGTACTTCGAATTCAGGGGTACCCTCAACATCAATAGCTGCAGGTCGAGGACTAAACCGATTGTAGTGGTCTGGACGATAGGCTTTCAACACAGGGATATGAAAGACAGGATGTACCCTCCAAGAATCAGGTAACGCAAGTTCAAAAGCTACCGAAGACACCCTTTTGGTAATTGGAAAGGGGCCCAAATACTTGGGAGCCAATTTCAGGGGTACATTTCGAGCAGGAAAATCTTTGGAGGACAATCATACCAGATCCCCCACCCAGAATGGAGGCTCAAGATTCCGATGCTTGTCGGCTTGCCTCTTCATGTTCTCGCGTGCCTTGGCCAGGGTAACAGCTGCCCGACGTTGCAGATCTTGAATCTTGGTGACCAAGCCATCAGCTGAAGGGACCAGACTGGATTGAACTGGTGCGAAAGGCAGCATTCTGGGATGAAGACCAAAGGAGTAGAAAAAAGGACTCAGTCCCGTTGCAGAATGGACAGAATTGTTGTATGCAACCTCGGCCAGGTCAAGATGCGACACCCAATTGGTCTGAGAAGTGTTGGCAAAACAACGAAGGTACTGTTCCAAAGTCTGATTGGTCCTCTCAGTTTGTCCATTGGTTTGTGGATGGTGTCCAGAACTGAGTGCTCTATGAATGCCAAGATGCTGACACAGTTGACCCCAGAAGGAGGAAATGAATTGGGAACCGCGATCTGTTATTATCTTGATGGGTAATCCATGTAGACGAAATACATCTTGCAGAAAAGCTTGCGCTGTTTGAGCAGCTGTTGGAATACTGGCGAAGGGAATAAAGTGAGCCAACTTGGTAAAACAATCGACGACCACCATAATGCAAGTATGACCTTCAGAGGGTTGGAGATCAACAATGAAATCTGTGGCGATGGTATGCCAGGGGAACGGCGGAATTTCAGTGGGATGTAACAGACTTACAGGTCTCTTGCGTGGAACCTTAACCTGAGCACAGATGGGACAGCATTCCACATAATGTTTGACTTGAAGAGCCCATTTGGGCCACCAGAAGTGTCGAGAAACGAGTTCCTGTGTAGATCGGATACCCCGGTAACCACCAATCTTGGAGTCATGAAGGCTCTTTAGAATCGTCTTGCGAAGTTCTTCAGTTGGTAAGTACAGTCTGTTAAAAAAAAATGTAATCTATCCTTCTGCTTTACATGGTAATGTCTTATCAAGGTGTGCCGTGCGGGTCGCTTGTGTCACCTTCTGCAGAAAAGACGGAAGAGCCAAAAGAAAATGCTTGGGAGCTATCACAGATTGGTTTCAGCCTTCATGTTGGATGTCATCAGCCAAGGAGCGGGAAAGGGCATCCGCTTTCAGATTTCTGCTACTGGGTACATAGGTGATATGAAAATCATAATGTGAGAAGAAGAACCCGTGTCACAACAGTCCTGCACACAACGATCAGAACAAAAAACCAAAGTTCGAGTCTGCCAATTGATGTTGGGGTTGTGATGTAACAACAAAGGCAATCCCAAAATGATTGGATATGAGGGTGTCTTGATGACATCTAGGGATATCTGTTTGTGGTGTTCCTCAATCCCCAGGCTCAACGTCTCGGTATGTTGATGGACCGGACCAGAAGACAATGGGGTACCATCAATTACTTCCACCACCGAAGCACAGTCTTTCTCAAGCAAGGCAATACCATTTTTGGTGGCAAATTCGGTATCCATGTAATTTCCAGAGGCTCCGCAATCCAACAATCCTTGTACCTCAATGGATTATTTTCCTGGCCTAGAGATCTTAATTGAAAAAGCCATGAGAACCACCGGTTGCATGGGTTGTTGGACATGCACTGATTTAGCAAGGACTTGAGAAGAAGAGAGGCCCATCGCCGCCTTTCCCATACACGATAGGCCGTTTTGTTTTCCGACTTCCGAAGTGGTCTTAATGGACAGGTATTGAGATAATGTCCACAGGCCCCACAGTACAGGCACAACCGTAGATCTCGTCTTCGTTTCTTTTCGGCGTCAGATAAAGGCCCTCTGACTGCCCCCAATTGCATGGGTTCAGGGGAGGGTTCTGTGGAACCGGACGTCTTGACAGGCAGTGGCACGAATCTGGGATCCGTTCTTTCAAGATGACGCCTCTCACCCCTTCTCTCAGACAATCTGTGAACAATCCGCATCACTTGCTCTTGGAGTAACTGCAGGGTTTCTGGTTCAGGAATATGAAGTAGTCCATCTTTATATTCCTCCCTCAATCCTCTGCGAAAAAGGGTCTTCTGAGTAACTTCAGGCCATTGTGAATCAGTAGCCAATTGGCGAAAACGACTGATATAAGTAATAATATCATTAGATCCTTGTTTCAAATCCATTAGTTGGTTCTGAGCAGTAGCAGCAAGGTTAGGGGATTGAAACACCTCCAGGAAGGCCTTTTCAAAGGCCACAAAATCCTCCAAAAGAGGACTTTTGGCTACCACCAAAGGAGTAGCCGAGGCAAATGCATTTCCAATTAAGTTTCCTAAAATGTATCCAATCTTGGCCTTATCCTGATTAAAATGCGTAGGCCGACACAAAAAATTAATCCTACAATGGTTGCAGAATTCAGCCACCCGTCTTGGATCTCCATCAAACTTTACAGGACTGGTTTGAGCCATCACTGTCTCAGCCGAGGTACTCGAGGTGGTTCCTTGAGCAACCAACTGACGCAAGGCCAGATTCTCCTGACGCAAAGCCGTCATCTCAGCGCGTAGGGCCCGAACCTCATTCCTCAATTCCTCAGAATCATCCATTTCCGAGTCAGAACTGGTTGTGAGACTGGTTAACCTGTTAAGATGCGCGTCCCTAGAGCGCTGCGTACCTGAGGTTTCGGTTGTTGTTCTTGCGGGTGACGCCAGGCTGTCAGGTCTCGGAGCTGGTCGATGGGGAAGCGACGCAAGGAGGCAACTCCAACCCAACCCTAATAGAACAGGGATGGATGGGAACCACCTGCCGATGCCACAGATAGACCTCCCTGCGGATTAATGTGACGTCGGAACAGTGCAAGCACTGACAGGGAGGTCGAAGCAATGTCAAGCTGGTTACAGTCAAAGGAAGATGAACTCTTCAACTTCAAGGAGTGGTAGATCAGGTAATCAGTAAGTTCCAATACAGTTCACAGGTGACAGGCGAAGAACCTTGGGGCTGGTACCCTTAGCCAAGCAGACATGGAAGGCTTCAGAATGGCGTAAAAATGGGTCAACATGGGAAGAGAACCCAAGGCACTGGGAGAACAGGGAGAGTCAGAGACCCAGAAGGGAAGAAACAAAACCCCCAGGAAGGCAGCCAGAAACCAGAGCAAACCACCCTCCCCAAACAAGGACAAGGCAAGGTAAAGGGAAATCAAAGGAAGGGAGACCCACCAGGCCAGGGACCCAGGAGGGGAACAGGAGAATCCCCCAAGAACCCAAGGGAACAAGCAGGAGAGCAGGCACGGGCCAGGAAACAAGGCAACAGGAGCTGGGCACCAAAGCAACGGTCCGCAGGTAACAAACCGCATTAAGACGCGACTTGTTAGGGAGCCGGACGCTATTTACAGCGTCCGGCACGAGAACGAGGCTTGGAGCGCCGACGGACCTGTGCGTGCGCCGTGACCAAGCGGGAACCAGAACGAGGCTTGGAACGCAAGCTTGCTTCCTCGTTCCTGGCTACCCGCGAGGTCCGTGCACGCAAGCGGAGGCGCAGATCGCCGACCCGCTGTTGGATGCTGCTTCTTCCAAGCCGGAATCGTGGATACAACCGCCACGTCCGGAAATGGGAGCGGGGTGTAAACCAGGTGGGTGTTCTAACACTTAGGCATACTGTGGGAAAGACCCTGCATTCCTGAGACATATCTTGCAGGGAAGTGCTATTTGCGGGCCCATTAGCTACACGTAGGATGGGCCACGCAGCTGCACAGTCTCGGGAGGATAGCTCAGCGGAACTGCTCGCCTGGGAAGCAAGACGACGCGGAGCAACACAGGTTCGATCCCCAGGTCCGCACTTAGAAACCTCTGGGTATTAAGCGCGTTATAAATAACATACCATATCACACCAGCAGAGAGCTGACGATTTCCTAAAACATGTTTCAGAAAATCTTTTTTTTTCTCATGCATTCATGTGTCAGTTTTCGGCCGTTTCTCTGGGAATTCAAAAACAAGTTTGCTTCTTAAAGGCCCCGAACGCGCGTCCATCTTGTGTTCCCGATTCTTCTGTTGAGTATTGTTCAGGTAATTGAATGCGTGTGCTACCCTTTGCCCTCAGCTTCCCTTTTCAAGATTAGATCTTAAACAATGGCCTTGTGCAATACAGTGCACAGCACGTGATTATTACAATTGTTAGGAGGCTCCCTGCAGGGGTGGACTAGCCTATAGGGAATTTCCCGGTTGGCCTCTGCTAGCAAGGGCCTTTTTTGCGTGGTATTTCTACGTTTGTTTTTTTATAGGAAACAAGTAGGGCTTGCTGAAAATGTGTAATTTGGGGACACTTCAAACATTATTTCCAGGGCCTCTTTTGGTTCCCAGTGCACCCCAGGCTCCCTGTGTTTGCGCATGAAGGAGAGGGACTATTAAGGGAGTCCCCTTATTGTATGATGGGCCTGTGCAACCTGTGGAATCATGTATGGATCGTGTCCCATCCAGTGGCCAGGCGGGCTCACCGATTTACAAAAGATATGAAACTTAGTGCGTGCGATTGCCTGTGCGGTTGTGTCTTTTTTGAGAGCGGTGCTGCGTCTCGGCTCACGTGTGCTGGTCTGTGGGTTTGCTTACAGCTAAACGAGGGAAGGGTGAGCAGCACTGCGCAGCGTCAAGCTTTTTGATTATTAAAGGTTCATCTCTTTTCCAGCACACGGGCCTTCGTGGCATGCAGCCAAGAGCAATGGCTTGGCAAAGTTCCAGCCTAAACACAACCCTCCAGTGTTCCCCACACAGCTGACGTGGTTGGGCAGGGGTATGCATATTAACAGGGGATCCACGCACGCCTCGCTATCAGGCCTTCGTGGCAAGGATAGGCTGCCCACGAACGTGTGCAATGCTAGCCTTGCATTGTCTGTTCCAGGGGGCCTGGAGGCTTCATTGCCTTATACGAGCAGTGTGGAAATGGCCGACATGCACCCGTCAGACGACTTCGAGAGGAAAGGTGAAGCATTAGAGAGATGGATAATTTACAGCTGAGTCGCATGAGGGCGCAGGGCCTCCTCTTCCCATCCGCGCGCCCCATGGCAGAAGGAAACTGGGAGGAGTTAGGAAGCAGACAGCAACGTTCTTAACACCTCTGTCCAATCTCCCGGTGCACACAGTGCTCCTGGCTCACAGTCCAGCCATCACAAGGACTTCATCAATAATGTGGTTGCCCTGTGAAGCGACTTTGCAGCCATGCAGTGTCTTTACTGAAATACATTGAACCCTTGTTCAGCTTTTTAATTTATGTACAGTTTTATCTGTTTAGGATACTGTTTTTCATGATGTTTAGCATGCTTTTATATTGCTTTATTTAACACACAAGCTAAGGCGGATTAAGGTTGTGCATGAGCCAACTAATTCCTTATTTGAAAACAAATGAATGTTCTTTCACATTAGATAACAATATTGCTTTTTGTGCAAGTCCGTCACATGGTCTCTCTGCAGTGGTCGAAGTGGGTGGGAGCAGTTGGTAGTGGTGCTCCTTTACTTTTTTTTAATCAAGTATTACTGTTCCTGTACTTTTATATTAAAAAAGAAACCGCTCCAGAATGGTTTTGTTTTAAAATAGAAGTGTATAAAGAAGTTGAAACCTGCACTTTCAGTGCACTGGACAGAACGGTCCCTTAGACTGCAGGCGCCTGTGTTTGGGGTTTGTATTGTGTGTGGGAGGGGACGTGACGATGTGGTTAAGGAGGAGCAGGGACAGGCTAGCAGGGAACATAGTTCCACTACCTCTTTTCGTACACTTCGACCATTGGCTCTCTGTGGCGTGTGCACACTATGTAACACATTATACCACAACCCACAGGGGTGGAGTCAGACACCAATCTTTTGGACTATGAGAGGGATTAGAGAACAATTTAAAAATCCCTGACCAGTGATCAAAGAATGCCCATTAGGAGTGTCCACGAACGGCTTAAGAGTATCAATGCAGGGCAACAAGTATCAGAATCAGAGGCGTTGCTGGGGGAAGAGGGGTAGCAGGAGCTATAGCCCCAGGTCTTTTGGTTGTAGCCCTGGATAGAATCTCATGGGCTACAACCAAAAGGCTAGCTAGACCTGAGTCCCGACAGTCCCGACATTAGCATAGCCGCAGATCTTTTCCAAACCTAGCAACACCCCTGATCAGAATGCAATATGTAGTAAGCCTAAAAGCCAGAGCTGACTTATTATACACCCTATATGGGCCAACTTGAGATTGCTCTACACTGCCCTCTTAGGTAGTCTACATTTAAGATATAAAGACATTGGGCCAGTTTCTCAAAAACTAGCACAAACAAAAGGACCGCAGGGAATGCACTTGTTTCATTTGCTCTATTTTTAGAAATGCTCAAGTCACCTTATTCACAAAGGACATTTCTGATGGTGGTTCAAATATGCAGGGTCCAACACTCCTTGCATACATTAGTGTCAGGAGCACACTCCCATGAACTAATGTACAACAGGCTCCCACAGACGCTCAGACGGGCCGGTAAAAGGCCAGTCTTGGTGAAGTGGGAAAATAAGCATTTCCATCAGTGTTTTGGGGCATCGAAATGCTAGTGTAATGCCTGTGGTTTAACCCGCAGATGTCCAACTTCAAAAACAAATCCTGGCAGGATCAGAAATTGCCCTGCGTTGATTTGCGATTCCCTGTGCAAGTTTCAAAAGGTGCAGGGACGATGCCCCTGGTTTCTGCCAATTTAAATTGCATTCCTTTTAAAATGCCCAGAAACGCCCCCTATTTCGCAAAAAAGCACAAAGAGGCAAAATCGGGATCTGAATAAGCACGTCTAAGATGCACTCATTAAGGTGCCGCTTGTGAATTGGGCTAATACTTTTTTGGGCGCAAGTGAGGAGACGTGCACTTGCACCAAAAATGTTTTGAGAATCTGGGCCATAGTGCAGAAGAGCTGATGTGATTAAGTCAGATTGTTGCTATGAATGACTTGAAATACATTTACATTACCACAAAAATTGTAACACATTTTTGTGCACTGAAAAGGAAATCTCATGGTCTGACCATCATTCCAAAAAAAGAGCTTGTGAGATCACTAGCCCTCTGACAAAACAATTCTATGTACTTAGTGGTGCCATCGCCCACTATAACCCCTCTCTCCCGCAGGGTCCAAGACATAGATGCAAAGGTTACATTATTCATAATAATCCCACGGACGATTTGTATAGAATTTGGAAACACAAGATCACATTTATTGGAGTCATACACCATTTGGGGATGGTCCCAGCCATTAAGTGAAGCAATCTCCTTAGACTTCTAAGGTGGCCCTTTAGGGTTTTACCCGGGCTTACAATCGTTTTATTGTCCGGGGTGACACTTGTCACTTCCGGTTTCGCAGAGTAGCTGGCGTCCGTCTTTGGTTATCAACTGCCAAGAAGTAATTTCCCGGGACCACTGAATCGCGTTGACGAGGAGTCTCAACTGTACTGATAGACGCAATAAAAATCCCTTCCAATAGCCCCTCATGGAGGAGGGCTTTATTACTCATCTTCCCTTGTGAAGAGACAATGTATAAGTCATTAGTACCTAAAATAGGTCTGAGGTGTTATGGGGGTGATGGACCCTCCCCTTTTCAAAATACATTCACAAGACTTAATGGTAATGACCTGTAAATCCCCTTCCCTTTTAGCATAATGCTTCCTTCAACTTAACGGTACACTTGACTGATTGACTATTAACCTCTCTGCTTAGTAAATACATTTATGCAGCACTTCCCTTACGATTCATTTTGACAGGTCACAGCTCACAGCTCCCTGAAACCAGAATCCTACCAAGAGCTGTACCCTTGGTAGTGCGCAAGTAGTCTGACTCTTCAATGGTTTCATCCAAAAAGCTCCAAGCCACACACTCCAAACTGCATTTGTCCCACACAGGTAGCTCCAGGATTTTTCAAAATGGGGAAGTTGTAGTCCTGACACATGCTTCAAATCTTCCCTTGCTAGAAACCCGTCTGTTGCCTCCCACCTCCAATCACTGTGCCCTGAAAATCTGCCCTTCCTCAACTGACAAACCAGCCATTCTGTCATTGGTCCTGTCAACTGTCCCTAATCTGCCGCCTCAGAATAGGTTGTCCCCTTTTACACAACCACTGGAAACGCCACTGCTGCCTACAATGAAGATTCTCACCACAGTCAAGGCAGGCCGTCCATTGAAATACAGGTGTGATGTCACTACTGAAGTCCTAAAAGTCATCCAATACACAGCTCAACCTTAAAAATATAAAAAGCAACAATAAAAACAGATACTGGTTGTTACCAGACTAGTAGTAGACTTTCAAAGAAATAATCATTGAGCATGAAGCAGACATGTGTCACCAGAAAACAAAATGTCCAGTTACCAGACACCTAAATCAATCAAGCCACTTAATCACTCAACTAACATTTCTGGTATTGGATCACAATACAAAAGGGAAGGAATCTAAATGGATACATGAATTAAAAAAGCCTAAGTCCTAGAGTTGTGAATGAGACAACAGTTTACTCCTTAGTTAAGAAGTGATATCTAAAACTTGCATAAAATCTATCTTTCCGACCCAAACATAATACATTACACTCAACAGACACTACTGGTTGATATTATTGTTTCATTTTGAAAACAGTGTTTGGGGCCTTCCTTTGACTAAACATGTAAAGCCAAGACTATCAATGCTTAAAGAGATAGAACCAGGAGAGTATCCAGCATTGCAAGAGTGGGGATGGCGAGCCACGAAAAAAGTCCTGTTATTTTTCCCCACAAATGCAGTGAGCGCGATTCCATACTGTCACATTCGCACTCCTCACCCCACCACCCGCCCCGCCCTGCCCCATCAACCTTTTTGGTAACATGGCATTTTAACACATACATATAAAAAATAAAAACTGTAAGACCATTAAAGATGCTGGAAACTCATCTATTAGAGCTCTGTCCAGGCTCTCTATGGCAAATACATGCACACCTTCAAATATGCATAGGAATTGCACCAACAGAAATGACTTCACAGAAAAGGATATTGCAAGGAGCATCATCGGTCTTTGATACTTGGAGGCACCATGGAAGTAGCTTTATAATAAGGTGCCATAAGTAAAACAAGTGGTAAATAACTTTGTGGTGCAAAATACCAAAATTGCACTCTTATATATGGAGCAACTCTATAGTCATTAGACTTTTTTAATAACAGAATGATATATTAACATAAGCTATGAAGTGAATCACTTACAGAGCTGCAGATAAGACCCAGTTTGATTAAATGATTTGCCCAGGATCACAAACTTAGGTTAAATGGTGAAACTAGGATGTGGACAATTTAAGAAACTGAACACATCCTCCCGGGCTTACTTGATATAGATATTTATTAAGGTTTTGCTTTGCATTTCACGTGCTTGAATAATACTTTGTTTATAGAAATGCCTTGGAAGCAAACCACATTACATACTAAACTAGCCTGTTATAATAAACTAACTATACACTATATACATCGTCATAGAAATAAGCTGATCAATAAAGCATGGCTTTAGTTTTATTCTCCCCATCCTGCATGCAACGTCACAATAGCATCTTTCAGATTAATATGAGCCTAACAAGTCCCCTTTGGGTTTTAAAGCAATAGTAATTATTTCATAAAGCATGCAGCATTATGCACCCTTCTCACTTCTGATCATCCCGATTTACCTTTCTTAAGGTACACAGGTCCCTGCTAATAGCCCCCCCCCCCGCATGCCCCATAAATGTCTAATGGATCCCATTGTAATGCTCTGTGCCAGGACAATGCCCCAATCAACTTTTTTGGTAACATGGTATTTTAACACATTCACATTAGAAAAATCAATAAAACGGCCGGACCATTGGGTTTAAACTGCAGCTGTCACACTTCAGTAAATAATCATGACATGCGCCTCCCCTTTGCCCGCGAGAATCTGGCCCTTTCTCTCCTGCTGCACATGAGTAAAACGAAGGCATGCAAAATAACTGCAGAGTGTACACATTTTAAAGCTAGTAATGCAGACGAGCCAATGCCCACAGTTCCACCCAACTACTTCATTCATACTCTTGTCTCATAAAACTATGCTGAAACAGAGCTCTCGATCAGGTGCTAAAAAGCCTGGTGTTGTAAACTCATGCCATTTCAAATTCCTGTACAGTTTTACAAGTACTAGAACGCAATAGGATGTAACCTGCAAGCCATGACTGGTGATTATTTTACACCTGGCATGGAACACCTTGAAATAAGGAGCAGTCAGTAACGGCTCTGGCTACAGCTGGCCCTTGGCTAGACCTATAAGGTGAGCCCTGGAATAATGAGGGAGGGCCTTGTCCCTCATGTCACAAGTGATCTATGCCACCAGATACGCAGATCCAGTTTGCTTTAAGGTTTGAGCCCAAAATGTAATTTGCACTATCAGTCCTGGTGGGAAACCCTATAGCTACCAACAGATTGGATGATCTTAACTAATCAATTCAAGGACATTTAAATGCGATTTGATCATAAAGGAGACAAATGGATACCAGTTGGTTTTCAGAACCATGAAAAGGGAAGAGGGGTCTCTGAGGAAGTCCCCTGCTTGCGTCTCGGGATAGAGCGAGAGGTGGTTATGAGGACCAAGTACCACCAGTCACTATGCTATGTTGGCCGTGGGGTTGGTCCAGGGAGTCTCCCCTGCCCACACGATCATGCCCCCGCCATTGTTCAGGAGCTTGTCACATTTGTCCATAGCATGCCCTCGGCATCTTTAAAGGAACCCCTAAACCTAGGCCAGGTGCCCAAGTCACAGGAAACCATTGGCACGATGGCTCCCAAAGTCTGCCGCCTGAAGCAGTGCCAGGAACCCGACCTCCCGTAATACATTGCAGCAGGATAGTACCCTACTGGGCTGTGAAGCATCATCATGGCTGCCAGAGAATGAGGGTCTATTTTATTTTTAGATTGTTTACCCATGGAATACTGCCACAAGAGCAATTTAATTAATTTATCTTTATTTATTTAAATTTGAAAAGAACTTCAACAAAATTAAGATTCATATTACATATTAAATACAGAAAAACTATTTAGTTAAATCAAGTCACAACAGATACACACTAACGTTGCATCACATTATTAATACTTTGCTGAATAATAGTAAAAAGTGGAAACCCCCTCCAATGACAGTTAAAATTATTCTCATAAAATATGTGAACCACTTAAGTGATATAAATACCCAAAAACAATATTCAAGTTATTAAAATATTTAAAAACACTTAAGCAGTTTCCCAATCCAATAATTAATATCTAAACATATTGCACAATTACACACTTATCCATAAATGAGTTTCACCGTCGATTTCTACACATTCTATGAACAACATCTTTGGTCCTTTCGCAGGTTCCGACTTTTACAGGTTCAAGCCATTTCCATAACTTTCCCAAGGATTTCCAAACCTAGTAAAGCCACGTGCAATCAATTCGATTCAGAGTTTAGGCAGTATTCCCAAAAGGACTCTGATTTGATTGTATCGTAATTGTACACTCCTAATAAACACATGTACACCGAGCCAAGTACCTTACACCCGGTCCAAATGTGCGTCGCTCTTTCCAAATGGTTGGTTAACTTACATAACCGATAAATCCTTTTCTCTTTCGGGATTCCCAGGTGCGAGCCTCTGATTGTTAATAGTGGAAGCTGATTAGGTCTGAGTCTCAGCACAAAATTTAATACAGCGGGGCTCAGATTTAGGGGAAGATATGTCTTTATTTTCATGTATATATGTATAACTTGTGCTACCGTGTTGTAATTACGTAGATTGGACAAATGGGTGTCGTTTTTAGTCCCACTGCTTAGCCTTACTAAAGAGGGAGGCCTTTACTAAATTGAAGTTTGTCCAGAATTCTGGCTGTGGTATCCAGTTAATAGTTCTAAAGAAATTTAAATTTAGCTTTTTGAAACTCTTCCCTCTGCCAGCCACTTCCCGTTCGTAATTTTGCCCCAGCTCATTTAATAATGGACATACTGGGGTCATTCTGGACTTCACGTATAATGCCCCTCTTTTCTTAAGCAGTTGGGTGCTTAATGACCCGATCCCTAGCTCGAGTCTTAAATACTCCATAGGAGTTGTGGCTGCTTGATTTAAGGCCTTACGCCAGAACATGCCCTCCAAACGATCCAACCAACCAAGGTCCCTCATAGATAAAGCTTCAAGTCCATATAATATCATGGGGCTACAGCACTGTTTATAGAGTGTTAAAATACCCTGGATCGTGTAACCTGCTGTCTTAATGGCACATTTTTAAAGGAGGAGTGTTAAGTGGCGTGACTTTCTTGTTTTAGTCTCTATTATGGTTGTTATTACTCATTTCGATCTCCAGGTAGCTGCAGCTTTCGACATAGTCAATCTTGCTAATTTGGATGTCATTGCCGTCTTTACACCTTTCTCCCTGTTAGAAGCATGCTTTTTGTCTTGGTGATGTTCATCACCAGTTTGTTTTCATTTGCATAATCACACAACTCATTTAACATATTTCTCATACCACTGTACATGTGTTCAAACACCACCAGATTGTCAGCATACAACATGCTACCAATATATTCTTTTCCTATTTTGGGTGGGCAATTAGACTTTTCGAGCAAGCAGACAGGTAGGTCTGTCCGTTAGAGATTAAACAGCAGGGAAGCCAGCACACACCCTTGCTTGACTCCCCTGCGAATATCCATCAGTCCCGACATGACTGACATGCCCCTCTCGTTATCCATGAGAACTCTAACTTTGGAGTTAATATACAGCAGCTGTATAGCCTACACCAGACATTCAGGGAATACCATCTTCTGTAGCTTTTGCTACTGTTTCTCACGCTCAACCTGATCAAATGCAGCTTTAAACTCCACAAAAGTTAAATATAAGGGTGTTCTATCTTTACCAAAGGTCTTCTTCAATAACATGTCCTACATCCTTATGTTGTGGGTTGTAGCCGAGCCGGTCGAAAACCTGTCTGATATCTGTAAAGGACTCGAGCCAGCTTTGCAATTCCTTTAGTAAAAAGGTTCCAAACAATTTTCCAGTTAGGTCCGTCATGGACAGCAGTCAGTAGTTGGCTGGGACATTTCTGTCCGCTTTCTTGTAAATTGGAACTTGAATTGGTGTTCGACACATATTTTTTTAAACAATATCAGAAGAATTGTTGCCCATGCCTCAGGGGAATTCTCCAGAACCAGATTGGCCAATCCATTTGGACCTGGTGCTCGTGAGCTTTTTAATTTCACTGTAGCCTCAACCATCAGCTCGTAAGAAATCTTCACATGGGTGAGAAACCAGAAGGTGTCTCACCCACTAGTCCCCAGGGATCTGTCATCCAGGTGGCCAGGAGATGTCCATCGCTTTTGGATCCAGTTCCTGGGGGTGGATCAGTGAGGGAGGATGACCTGGATGGGGGTGTTTTGGGGCGTGGGAGTGGAACACTGGATGGTAAGACGCGGTTTCCCCTTCCCTGTCACACCTTTTCCCCATCCTAGCAAGTAGGATACTTAGGAACTCAAGCCACCCCCCCCCCCCTTTCCCAACACAAACACTTTCTCACGAACAGCTCACTGTGAGAGAAAACGGACTAACACCAGAGCCGTATACCTGACATGTCCCAAAACAAGGGTCAGGCAGAGTCAGGCTATTACTGATAATTACACACACCTGACTTCCATCACACTTCCCCACACAGGTAAAAGGCAGAGCACAAAAGCACAAAAGCACACTCTGAGGAAGGCAAAATACACGAGGAAGCAGCTGTTCCGAAATGGCAGTTTAATACGAGGAAAAAGACGGCAAGACCAGAAAGTGTTGCAAGGAGGGAATGGCCCTTGGCCTTTTCGGAGGAAAATCGCTACTTTCACAAGCACTCGAGAATAAGAAACATAAGACCAGGAATTAAAGCTGAAGAAAGGTGCATTGTGTGTTGAGGGTACCCAGGGATCTCCTGCATCGATAGCCGAGGTGGGGAGGAGCGATTACCACTGTGGTACTGTCCTTGGCTCCTACAACAAAGCAGCACCAGTAGAGCCAGCACAACCGGCGAGTCGGGGAGACTGATAGCAGACCGGTCTGTGTTAGAGCCAAGGTTGCAAGCAGCAACATTGCATAAAGAAATCTGCAAAGAACAGAGTATGAGGTGTATGTGATGAGCGACGCAAGTATAATGGAATATCCGAGGAGTGACTGAATTTTGAAACCAAAATAGATACCATATACAGAGTGGTCCGGCACCACGTGGGTGCTCATTCGAAGGTCTCTGTTAGGTATCTAATTGAGAGTGTAAAATTGTATATCGGAAAATCTCAAAGTGGTCCTGCAACGGGTCAAGCTAAATCCTTTGCTCATTCAAAAGTCTTGGATAGCTAAATACAAACTGCAATTGGTCCGAACCTGACTGAGGGAGACTAATTGTTTAAAAGGGATCTGAGCCCGGCTGAGGGGGGTCCAGGGTGAACCGTGAATCACCTGAGAAAGGTTATTCTATATTTATTGGAGAAGAGGCTCTGCGCCCGGCTGAGGGATATCCAAGGTGAAGAGTGACTCGCCTGACTTGTGTATTTGTAATGGAACTTTTCATTTGTTTTGGTACATCAGGCCCTCTGAATCAAGAGACTTTGATAACTTAAGAGACTTGGGCACGGAGGTCCCTGATGTTGGAACTGTGTCCTCGTGCCGAAGAAGCCAGAGAGTGTGCTATGCTCGAGAGAACCGCCATGTCCTGTGCTGAAAATGTGGGGAAGGGAGGTCAACGGCCTGAACATCCTGATTTATCGATTTTGTGAACACTTCTTTCTTTTTCATGAACATGACTCCACACTACTTGTACTTAGCGGTAAGGATTGTCAATTGTTTTTTTTTAGTATAGGCCCTTTTATTTTGACGAGGCTCCACTAGGACTGCGTTATTATTATTTGATAGTTGTAGATTGCTCCCATCTGTTAATTTAGGTTAAGATAGGCGTTTATCACACCCTTGATAAAGTTCAATAAACACCCTTGAACTGTAGTCACTTGTGTCTGCTTTACTTTGATACCTTTCCTTACACAGGCCACTGTAGCCCAGGGTTTGGATCTACAAGTGCACCAGAAGGGCCGATATCATCAACTGGTTTTAGATAAGTATTGCAGGTTTCTCTTTTTATTGGGTTTATTGGGTCAATTTAGCCCCGTCACCTTTGGCTTATAATCCAATATGACATATGAAATGAGCATTCCTAGATGGTCCTGTCAGCTTTCCCCAATTTGCCGCCTAACAATAGGTTGTCCCCTTTTACACAACCACTGGAAACGTTACAGTGGCCTACAATGAAGATTCTCACCACAGTCAAGGCAGGCCGTCCAATGAAATACAGCTGTGATGTCATTTACTGAGGTCCTAGAATCATCCAATACATAGCTCAACCTTAAAAATATTAAAGGTAACAATAAAAAAAGATGGCGGTTGTTACCACATGGTTGTTGTGTGAAGATGCTGCCGCCATTGTTCAGGAGCTTGTTACATTTGTCCATGGCATTGCCCCAACATCTTTAAGGGAACCTCCAAACTTAGGCAAGGTCCCCAAGTCACTGGAATCATTGGCACTATTGCTCCCAAAGTCTGCCCCCTGAAGCAGTCCTAGGATCCCCACCTCCCGTAATACATTGCAGCAGGATAGTACCCTACTAGGCTGTGAAGCATCATGGCTGCCGAAGAACGAGACCTTGTTTTCAGTCTCCTTCCCACTTCATACAAATGTCTTCTATAGTTTTGTAGATTATTTCTGCGTTTCCAAGGCTAGGTGGAATATATAAATTGCCAATAAGCAGTTTACTAGGTGTATTTATTCTCTTTCTCTAATTGTATCTCGATAGCAATCACATTGGGCCTCATTGCGAGGTAGGAGGTAGCCATGGTGCTATTAGCACCATGGCTACCCCCTTACCGCATTCCGGGTCCGGGTTCTCGAAATAGGGGCTTACCGGGTCATTCCAACCTTGGAGGACCCGGTAAGTCCCCATTCCGAGAACCATTCCCCATTCCCATTCAGGCCCCCATAGGGCTCAATAGGAATGGGGATGGAGCTAATAACGGGCCCGCTTATAGCAGACCCGTTATTAGCTCCCTGGTTCCTTAGCGGATCCCGCTAAGGGACCTCGGAATAGGGCGGTAAAGGTTTACCGGCACCGGTCTCCTTAACGGTGCCTGTTAACCCTTACCGCCCACCTCGTAATGAGGCCCATTGTCATTTATACCAGAGAGAGGCAACAACTTTGCTACACTTTGTAAAGTTGGAACCCATCAACCACTACCGCAGAGGTCAACCAAGTATCCTAGAGCATAAGGATGTCATGTTTTTCTAAGGACGTCAAGAGAACCAGACTGGCCCAACAGGTGCATGTGGCCCCTAGTGTTCCAACATAAAATCTCAATAGTTCACTTGGTTTTAACTCGCTGGGTGCATAAAAACCCTTCAACCATGCCCAGCCTTTTTCATTTCCATTACTAGGAGCCAGGGGAGTTACTGTACCTGTAGGTTTCCCATTCCTGTCATTTGCTGCGTGCTCTTGACATTTCTCATAGCACCCATTAGGCATTCCTTTAACAATTTCTTTGCCTAACGTGTAACCTAGACTAAGTAATATGACTTTATGAGTGAAGATTAGTTGTGCTATTCCGGGTAAGGCACAGTGTATAAGTGACAGATTGCCTCTGTTACTCATTAAGGGTTCCACAAACTCAAAGTCAGAAGTGTTCAGCACCCTCAAGAATGGGATTCTGTGAAAAATACGGATTCACTCGCTACAATTAATCCTCTTTTTCGTTTTCATCATATAGTTCTGCATCTATTATGAAAAATGTTGGATCTAAAGGTGGTTAAACTATGCCTGGTGTTTCCTTGTGCCTGTTGGCTAATTGTGTCTGAGTTACATGATCTCTGACCACTGCCTCTACGACTACAGCACCAGGAGGCTTACTCGCATCGCTTAGCGTTGGTTCAGATATTTTGCCAGACTCATCAAATCCTATTTCCTCAATAAATTCTGTGCTTTGTCTTTCAAAAGCCAGCTGGTCAAAGTCCCTGGGGCCCTTTGTGTCCTCTTCTTGGGTCTTGACTCCTTCCCCCTCATGCTCTGTGACTTAGGACGGGTCTCTGAGTTTGTAGTAGAATTCCGTCTGGAGCTATGGAGGTACAATAGAGCAACATATATCTTGCCTTCTTCCTGCTTCCTTGGTCTATTAAGGTGCTGTTTAGCCAGTCTTCGTTGTTTGCGGGTCTGGAAGATTGTTGATTCCTTCACAGTTTCCAGGCGTACTGTTTGCCCGGTTTGTTCAGAGACAGGTTTTTCCACCAGCGTACACATGGAGGTGACTGTGGTCTTCCGAGAGTCAATTTCACCGGCGGGGGCAAGCTGCTCTGCCATGGTTTGAATTATGGCGCTCTGTAAGTTTAGTTCTTGTAGTATTGTGCTATATAGCTTCAATCGGATCTTAACCGCAAACTGTGGTGGACTGTAATTGTCCGCATTATCGATAGAGCTGTGAGCGATTGACTTGAGGTTTGCAGATCTTGATGCTCCTATACTCTCTGGGCTGCCAGATGGAGGATACAGCACTGGAGTGATCGGCATTCTAGGTGAGTGTACAGAGACCATAGGCAGTTTGCATGCAGGAGATACAGTGGACCCAAGTTGTGTCACTGAAGTAGCTTTTTCTGGTTTTGTTAAACCAGTATCCGTTGGTACTTTTGACTGAAGAAGCCCAGATTGTAAATTATCATGTAAAGTGTAGCACAGATCTAGCAAAGTGATATTATCTATGCTACCAAAATCTGTACAAGTATGGTCGAGGTTAGTTTTCAATATTTGGTCTTCCTGCACTGACTCTTCCATAACCTTTTTAACTAGGTTTGTTCCCGCCTCTCAATGGAAAAAGGCAGTAATGGTTCCTCGGGTGCCAGGGTCAGGCAACTTTTTCAGAATTCGGCTCCTTTCCCCCTTCCATGTCAATTACTGTAATAGGCTCAGTTGCTGTAACCCATGACCCAGTTGCTGGCATTTTAATATATGGTTTAAGCTGATGCTTTCTTACTGTTTTACCCTTACATAAGGTTTTCCCAGGCATCAACTAATAATCTATAAAATGGTCTAATAAAAAAGTCAGAAAACCTTCAATATCTCTGCTTGATGTTATTAATGTGATGAGAGAGAAGGAACAAGTACCAAGAAGTACTGTTTACTGTTGCGGAGTGCCGAAGCTCCTTTGGACCGCTGTGTACTCTAGCCTTGGATCACAGGATCAAAGCTGAAAGCTGCGAACTTTCACTGACGTGTATGCGAACGTCCGCTGAGAGGACGTCTTAGACTGTGACACCTCCTTGCCTGGACACAAGAAAGCAAAGAAGGTGACTGTTTATGCACGCTGTATTAATTTAGCTTGCTTGCATTGGACTGCCACAGAAGTAGCGCGCTGAAACACTTTTTCTATTTTTATTTAAAGGTGCTCACATTGAAGGCTGGTTCCACCCCTTGTGCACTGACGCCCCTTTGGGATGTAATAAACATCCAGAATCCAGCGCACCCGTGCGCACACCCGCAAGTACCAAGAAGTACTGTTTACTGTTCACGGTGCGCGGCGCAGGGCGCTGGGTTCCAGGCAAAATTAAACTGTGAGCTTCTATGCTGAAAAAAACAATTGAACGGCCTGGCCCTTTTGCGAATGTTACAATTATGTCCAGGTAACTGTTTGTTTACTATTGTTAGAGGGTGACTGAGGGCACCGAGCCTTTGAACCCTTGAGGGCTGGTTTACACATGAAATGTTGGATCTCATGTATTGCTGAACACTGAATGGATATCTTAGCGCAAAGGGCGTTTGGGTGTTTTTCAAGCCTCTGTATTTAGTTGAGACTATTGATCTTGAAAAACGGGATGTGTTTGTAAACGTTTTCTAAATATGGAGACAATTGTGTTTACAACTTGCCTGATATAAATAGTGTCAAAAGGAGTTGGAGGACAAGCTACTTCTAACTTGTTCTGCTTCTTCTAAAGATTGCTGCATGTTGTGCTGTTGCCTTGCTCCCGAATAGATGCCACAAATTTGAGTACGGGTGCGTTGAGGTGGCGCTCTACGCATAATAGCTTGCCTGCAATAATACGTGCCTACAGGTGGTACCTTTAGCCCCCATAGCCACATTGCACAGTTCCAAATTTGCTAGCCATAGTAGGTGGCGCAGTGTTGGATACTGTTTACTGTAATTATATGGGATTAGACTTGCCACTGAACCTATGATTCTAGTATTAAATGGTTTACTCATTACGCAGTGGTCGTCTGCCCCGAAAATCTGTGACAAAGAGCGCACATTCTAAAAAATCAACTAAAGGCGCTAGCATTTCCTTGTCTCCTATTGTGGAAATGGTAAATATAGTGTGCTCACAAGGGGAGGGAAGTCTCCCGCATAGCTCAAACACAGCTTCCGCAATTGATCCAATTTGTCATGAAACAGCTCCTGCTTATGTGCATGCTCAGGCTGACTTAACATTGTCCGTCTTACATAACTCGTCTGTCCCCCCTCATATAGCAGACTTGGCGCGTACGTCCTCAGCCCGGAAAAGTTTCCTGAGCATGAGAATGGATGAGCCCTACCTAACAGGGGAGGTCAATACCGATGCATTAAATACCTCTCCCTTTGACAATTCTATTCTGAATCCGGCAGTTCTTGCTGCCTTAGAAAAACTGGTACGGCTTTCTGACGGCCCCTCCACTCCGGTTACTGGTTCTAGCTATAGAAAGGAGGATGTGCATCTCCACTCTAAAGAAAGTGTGGCAAACATGTCCCCAAATTACATGTTGACAAACAACTACTCTTAACCACTGGTCTGCCCAAACACAGCCCAACTGCATCTCTTCTTGCAAATATAGATCTCACTGCCCCGACTTCAGGAGCTGCTTCCTCGCCTACTCAAAGCACTCCCGCTCCTCCACTGGGCTTTCATTTACTGGACCCGTCGGATGACATGTAGACTTTAGAGGCATCTTATCCAGTATTATCATGGATATTAAATGTATTAGATAGAGGACATGACTATACTCACTATGAACTGAGAGACTGCAAGTCCTCTTTGAATCGAATCCTATATAAAATCAATAAACTTGAGGGATTTATTTTTGCCGAATCTATTCGATCTGCGGGTCTAGCACACCTCCCAGGGAAGGGTGTATCTGTTGACCAGGGGAAGAATACATCAGTTGAGTTGGTGAACACAGCAACACAAACTGATCATGCAGAACAGGAGGTGCTTACTGCCCTACCGCAGTCTACACCAACAATTGCTTATTCTTTTGCCCAATCCTTCGCACAAACAGTTGCCGCACCACCGGTCGCCACCCTATACCAGATACTTACTCATGCCCAATTGTGCCAAAAGGTCACCAACAACACTTAAAAGATTGAACAACTATTATTCTTCATTCAGGAGAATCCTATAGAGGCACCGACCGAATATGTAGTTCCAGATGAAGCCACGGAGGTGGGAAAAATATTTCATCCTGACAGCCCGTCGGCTTTTACAAACCTTTTCTCAGAAGGCCACAGTGAAATCATCTTTCCGGAAGGCAAGGGTAATGCCAAAAAGGGCTATTCCGCCAATGCTGGTCAACATTTTGCCTGACGGAAAGGGAAACTCCTCTTTTTTAGAGCACTTAAAAGAAAGGCAGAACGAAAACCTCCTCAGGTACCCTCAAAACAGTGGAAATAATATCTAATAGAAAAAATAAAAATGGAAAAAAATAATAAAAATTCTACAACTGCAATATCTGTGAATCAAGCCAGGCAGAAAACATAGGTGCAGAATCCGAGCAAGGTTTCTTTCTTGAGGAACTATCGATGGAGAGCAAAAAAGCTCTCCAGTTAGTCACCGGAGCTGTGGAACACGGCACTGCATGACCTAACAAGAAAGGGATCACTTTCCATCTCTTTAATCACTTATGGAGTATGGATATGAAGGATACTGTAGCAGAGAATACTTTATGTGATTCAAGGAAATGCAATAATGGGAAAGAATGCAACACAGAAATAAACTTGATATGATTTCAACAAAAGATAATATGATCACTTTTTCCCTTGTGACTACTCACTCCCCCCCTATGCAATATGAAGAGATGGACATGAGGGCACACAGGTTTCAGGAATACAATCAAGAATGCAGTTCAATTCCAGTTTCCCCAGCAAGCTTAGAGAGACACAGGAATGATTTTAAAACACAGGTCAAAATGCTTTTGAATGAGATTGCAATGGATGGGAAAATATGCTAAATTAATTTTAATTCACTAAAGAGATTCAGGATGAGTGATAGTTACTTTAGATTGGTTCAGGTCAATAATTCATGAATGATTATCAAATTGGAAACGAAATTCAGCAGTGGAAAGCAAGAAGCAGCGTAAATTGCGATTATGGAAAAATCATAATGAATTGGAATGTTGTTGGCATAGTTTGGGTTCAGTTGTTCAGTTTTTCAAAGAATATGGTTTTAAAACGCCGGCTTCTGGTAGTGGGGAGTATCGGTATTGCACCCATTTTTGACAGCTGTTTTTACATCAGTATCTTTAAAAGGGGATTTAGCTTGATAGAATATGATTCTTGCTGACATTGTGTTGATGTGGATTCTTGCAGTAGAATAATGTGGAACACCCAACAAGAAGGTTGGATCTTTTTGGTGATTTGTGAGCCATGATTTTAGCACATTTTGACAATCAAGAAAATTAATTCCCAAACAGCTCTGTGTTGCTTTTGGCAATCAGCATTGCTTTTTCAAAGTGGTTTCAGGCTGCTTTGTGGATGGCCCAATGGTGGTTATAGGCAGTGATCTCCTGTGCTCCCTAAGATAGGCAAAAGTGGATGGCAGCCTATCTTTCAGATTTTTACTGCGCATTTTTGGCTGGTTTTGAGCGAGCAGCATGCTTTCCAATGGCCATTCTGATGTTTCTGCTGCCAGCAATGCCTAGTGATGTTGCAGGGCTTGGATGAGTGGGTTAAGACATCCCACAAGCCCCCCTCTTGCGATGGCCGTTGATCTTTCATCAGTGGAACTTCGCAAGACTTGGATGTCCGCATCATCTCTCCGGATTCCACGAATGGCACAGTTCAGCATCTTTTCCTCCATCAGGGGTGGATCGATCGGTTCTCCTCGCGAGTACTGATGGGAGTATTGAGCGATACCCCGGGCCCCCCGGATCTTTGCTGCCGGTCCCCGGGTCGTCCTCCTTGGTCAGTCTCCATGGTTTATCTCTCCTAGGATGACAAAGCAACAAGGCAACAACATATTCATAGACATTTCCCCACCACTGTTAATGTAGTGGGGTGGGCATATACATTTTATAAATCAGGAGACATTTGCATTCTTATTATTGTATTTTATAGACTATGGGCCTCATTACATGGACGGTGGTAAGGGTTTACCGGTACCGGTAAGGGCACCAGTACCGGTAAACCCTTACCACCTTACTACGAGGTCCCTTTGTGGCTAGGTACTTTAACGCCTGCTGTTTAGCAGGCGTTAAAAACCAACCCGCAAAGGGACCAGGGTGCTAATTACGGTACCGCAATTTGCGGCACCGTAATTAGCGCCTTCCCCATTCCCATAGAGCCCTATGGGGCAAAAATGGGAATGGGGAAGGGCAATGGGGGAAGGGGGAATTACCGCCCCGCCAACCTTGGAATAGGGCGGTAATTCCCCTTTCCACCAAGGCAGTGCCGGTATTTTACCGGCATGGACCAAGGTGCTAATAGCACCTTGGTCCTCCGCCTACCGTGTAATGAGGCGTGTGAAATAGTTTTAGTGTTGGAATTTTATTGATCTGGAGTGGCCCCCTCTGGGTTCCAGAGGACTCCTCCAGTTGCTGCAGAGTGTGCCTAGGGTGGCGACACTTTAGCTGATTAATATGGACCCACTTGTCTTCCCCCTCTGCCAAACTGCCTTTGGGGATGCGGATCTTGTAGGCGACTGGTGAGATCTTGTCTACAATTTCAAAAGGTCCCGTCCAGGTAGGCAGACATTTTTCGCTGTTTGGCCTGGTTCCTTTGGAAATTGTATAGATAGACCCGGTCTCCTACATTGTATTCTTTCCTGGTAGTCTTCAAGTCATAGTGGGTCTTCATGCTATCGGCTGATCTTTCTAGATTTCGCTGAGCATAGGCAAAAGCATGTTGACAGTTTATTCTTAGATTGTCAACATACTCATGAGTTGTGGAGGCATTAGTCAATGTCTGCTCTTGGGTCCTGTAAAGCAGATGCTGGGGAAGCACCATCCTGCGTCCAGTCATCAGCTCAAATGGTGACATTTTAGTTGCAGATGAAGGGGTAGATCTGATGGCCATTAGGACAAGAGGTAATCGGATATCCCAACTTGGCCCAGAATCTGCCACAAACTTTTTAAAAACGCTCACAATGGTTTTGTTGTAACGTTCTACTGCACCACTAGAGGCTGGCCGGTAAGCAATATGTAGCTTCCTTTTAACCCCAAGTATCTCCCACATCTTTGTCATTACTTTGCTGGTGAAATGGCTACCTCTGTCTGACTCAATCCTTTGGGGTAGTCCAAAACGCGAAAAGATGTGGTTGATCATCAGGGCAGCTGCTGTTTCTGCCTTGCAGTTTGGGGCCGGGAGACATTCCACCCATTTAGTAAATAAGCATGTCACAGTCAACATGTACTTATTTCCCCTAGAGGAGCGAATCACAGGCCCTATAAAGTTGATTTGCAAATCTGACCATGGCAGTGTCATCCCCCTCTTTTGGAGAGGCGCACGGTGTGTGAGGGATGTTGGCTGAAATTGTGCACACACAAGACACGCCTTAAAGTATTGGTCGAGGTCCTGCCCCATGTGTGGCCAGTATGCAACCTCTCTTAAGATTTCAAGTGTTGTATGAAACCCCCTATGACCGGCTGTGGCCGTATCATGGGCATGACTTAACATTAGGCTTCGGAATGAGGTAGGAACCACCCACTGATCATGGCCAGCTTGGGATTTCCTTACCAACAAACCGTCGTGGATTTGGAACATTTTTGGACATTTCATCAACACTCTGAGGTCCTCTTTCCCAATGTAATCGGTATCCGTCAGGGGAAAGTTCTCAGGGTCCTCAATGTGTTGGTAAAACTTACCTTACGTAAATCCCCTTTCTGAGCCGTAATCAAATCAGCATCTGGGGTCTCCTTACTTCATTGTACAGTTGAAAGACCATTGTGAGCATTTGTCTGGGACCTAGTGATAGCAGTGACCTGGATTTCCCCCAACAGGGACTCGATCTCTATTAGATCCCCTTGTATGGCCCCGGTTTTGGCCAGCTGATCAGCTAAGTCATTTCCAGTTTTGTCTGGTCCCTCTACTTTGGAATGACCCATGATCTTTTTCCAGTAGATGGTCATTCCATTCGAGGTGACCAGATCATCAATATTTTGGATTAACTTCCCATGTTTCAAGGGCTTGCTATAGCACATAGCATGCCTCTGGTTTTCCAATTAACCAGATGCTCCACGAACCCGTTCCGCACATAATCTGAGTCTGTGATTATGACCAGTTCGTGGAGTTGATGTTGGACAGCAGTGAGGATGGCTTGATGCACAGCCATCAACTCTGCCACCTGACTACTTCAGGGACCAATCTTGTACCCAGCGGAGGGTTCTGGGGACTCATTCACCCATTCATTCCCTACGCCGGCCACAAGTTCTTTTCCCCCGTTGTTGTCAACATGGTAAGAGCATCCATCCACATAGACAGTGGGCATTCCTTCACACTTATCTTCTTCAAAAACTTTGTGTGGGGAATTGAGGTATGCCTCCATGTTGTCCTTGATTTTTAGACTTTCGTCCTCGAGACAGTTTTCTCTGGCACAATCATGCAAGTCAGCCAGACATTGCGTGAGGGGACTCCTCTTGTTTTGGCCATATCTGACCTCCACAGGAAAGCCTTGCATTGCCAGAATCCAGGAAGTAATTCGGGAATTACTCACATTTCCGGCCCGGATTCTGTCACTTTGGAGATATTGCAGAGGCTGGTGTGGAGTCTCCCCTATGATGTGTTCCCCATGGATAAACGGGCGGTAATTCTTCAATGCCCACACCGTTGCCAGGAGTGCCGTCTCACAATCGTTGAATTTTTCCTCCACAGAGGATAAAGTTTTACTCGCATAGGAGATTACTTTATTGACCTTGTCATGCTTTTGGTATAATACTGCAGTCAAGCATGTATTAGAGAACCCTGTCTCCAAGAAAAACTCCTTGTTTCTGACAGGGTAAGCTAGGCAAGGCGCTTGTGAGAGGCTTCTTTTGAGTTGTCTTACTGCCTCGGCTTGTTCTGGACCCCATTCCCACTCAACCCGCCCTTCAAGAGATGTATCAGGGGTCTGGTGATCTCTGCATAGCCCTCAATGAACTTTCTGCTGTAATTAGTCAGTCCAAGGAGGCTCCTTAGTTCCCGCAGAGTTGTGGGGTCTTTCAGTTTCTGAAGTGCTTCCACTTTCTTTTCCTGGGGACAGAGACCCTGAGGAGTAATCACATGCCCCAAGAAATTAACACGGGTTCTACGCCACTGTACTTTCTGAAAGGAAAGTTTTGCTCCGGCGGCCCTCAACTGGGTCAGAACAAAACGGATCTCCGCTATATGTTCCTCCACAGTTGAGCTTTTGATAACGAGATCAACTACATAAGCCAGGTTACCCCTCTCACCCAGGTCGGGCATGGCCTTATGTAGGAAAATGTTTAACTCATTACTGGAGTTGAGGTATCCGAAGGGAGTCCGGGTCCATGTGTACTGCTGGCCCCCAAAGGTAAAAGCCAGCTTGTATTGGTCCTCCCTACTGACAGGCACAGTCCAGTATCCATTGGTCACGTGTATTGCAGTGAAAACCTGTGACCCCTGGATCTGGGCCAGCCTTTGGTCAATGTAGGGAAGAGAACATCGGGAAGTATGGACCCATTTGTTGAGCTCCCTAAGGTCGGCGCAGAGTCTCCACTGGCCATTTGGCTTCAATATCCCCAGCACCAGATTATTGAAGGTGCTGTGGACTGGACGGATTATCCCGTGGGACTCAAGGTTCTTAATTATTTCAGTAAGGGACTCCATTGATGCGAGAGGCAAGCGATATTGCTTCACAAACACTGGAGTCATGCCAGGGTCCGTGGGAATTGTTGTTGTGTGGATGTCGGTGCGACCACAGTCATATGAGTCCACCGCAAAGAGATCTTGAAAATCCAAGAAAACTTGTTTCAACTTTTGCTTCTGCTCCAGAGTCACACAGGCATCAGCTAGGTTGACTCTCTCTCCAACCATCTGCCTGAAGCCGGGAAAGACTTCTGGTTTTGCTATCTCAGTGGCCTCCTCCAGCTGGGTGGAGAAGTCCCTGGTCAGAGTGATGATTTGGACTGGTGGCTTCAGGTGTGAAAGGCAGCCCTCATGGACCTGGAAAATCACCTCATCCTTCCTGAAGTCATAAGTCACATCTTCCTTACCATAAGGGCAGGAAGTGTACACCAGGAAGTTCCCCCCATGCCGGGTAAAGATCCTGTCTGGTGTTGTATTGTCATCACTGTCACTGTCAAAACAGTCCTTGGGGATTGGTCCTAACAGTTAATTCCCTAAATTAATGGAAAAATGTCAGTCATCAACCGCCATTCCAATAATGGTGCCTGCGGCTAGAGTGATACTCTTTAAGTCACTGTTATCCACCTCTATTGGAATGGTGTCATGTTCTATGTTGACTAATGGTGTTGGGTTTACCCCCAACCCTTGCTGTTGGAGAGAAGCATTTAGATGAATATAATCATCAGGGTTTTTCAATTTCTGTCCTCTTTTAACTTTCACTTCCAGGGAGAATTGTCGGGTCCTTTCTGGGATGGTGACGTCCTCTCCAATCTGAATTTCAACTGCATAAGGTAGCAATTGAGCTGACCTGAATGCTTTCTCTTGGTCATCAAAGCCCATGGGATTATCCGGGAATCGGGACCAAGCTTTGAAGTTTATTAGGTCCAAACTAATGGCAAAGCGATTGAGAATGTCACTGCCTAAGTACAAGGCGGCAGTGACGTCTCGCACGACCCAACAATTATGGACTATGCTCTTATTGCCAATGGAGATTTTGAGCATACACTTGCTTGGCAGGAGATGTTTGGAATTGGGTGCTTCCAGGTCCATTTCCCATTTGTCTATCAGTTTGAATGTGGGAATGGCTGGATCCTTTGGGAGATGGCGGAACATGGCTTCGCTGATGAAGCTCTTACTGTTGTTCACATACACTCGGGCGAGAACAGAGTCCTTCTCTTTATTTAACTGAACAGGGATGAACAACTGCTCTCCAATTTGCTGAACATCAGCCAGGCTCTGAGCTGATTTCACATCTTTCTGGACTATCGGAGCGGGAATGTCTGATTGTGGATTGGTAAAGAAATTCAGAGTATTTCCTTCCAGTGTGGAATACCACCTTAAACTGGAAGGAAGGTTGATTTTCAGAAATAGAGAGGACCCCCCATCACCAGTCTGTTGTCCTACTGCTATTACTGTCACGTCTGGAATTTGGTTGTTCTGGAAGTGAAATTCTACTTGGTCAGATTTTTGTTCAACCATGTGGCATGTGCCGTTTAAACTAACATGTTTGACACTCTGTTTTAACTTTATTGGTCGGCTAGTCTGGGTCCAGAGGACCTTGTTTACACAGTCTATTAGGGGTGACAACCTTCTCAGGAGGTCATTCCCTAGTCAACAAGGGGTGCCCTCTGGAGTCACTACTATGACCAGGTGTTTCACCTTGTGTCGCCCAATTTTAATGTCCAAATCCATAGTCCCCTCGACGGGAATTTCCTTACCGTCAAAGTTCTGAAGTTGTCCAGGAAGAGAGGTGAAAGGAATTTGATAATTCCCCCCCCCCTTCCTGAATTTAGTTAATCAAAGGCCTTTTTGGACAGAAGGGTAGCTTGGGATCCAGTGTCCACCAGTGCCAAAATTGTACCCTGCCCCTGCACTTGTACCGGGGCATAGTATATTCCCTCCTTCTCCGCAAGGGGGCACAGATAATGCACATTTTTGGACATCTGGGGGCTAATTCTCTGTTTTTGGACATGGAGAGAGACGAGATTTCGGCAAAATTCTGTGGAGAGTCTTGGGAATCTGAAAGAAAAAGTTGGCAACTGGAGATAGGAGAAGTTTTGGGTTCCCCTGGTTCCGGGCCGCCCCCCCCCCCTTTTGGAGGCAGTCACCAAGATGGGTCTGAACCAGGGGATTTTGATGTTGTTGGTTCTGGGATGGGATGATGGGCGGCGCTAGCTCAGTCCCCACATCTACCCAGTCTGGATTTGAATCCCTTGGGACCTATTTTTCTTTGGGGGGAGTTCCCCCATCTCTGAAGGAGAAGATCCTTTTTCCAGGATCCTCTGAGGATCCCTCTCCCTCAAATTGGAAGATCTGTATCTCCTCCACAAAATGGGTCTGTTTGGGTCCTTTGTTTCTCCTACCTCTTCTCTGCTCCTTGGGTGGCAGACTTTCAGGGATAGGAGATTTTGTTTCTGGTTCCTGGGTTTCCAGGGGCTGTTTACAAGTGGGGAAGGAAGCTTTCTCCAAGGCTTTACACCCCCCTTCCCTTGTGCCTCCTCCCTGGGAACCGGTGAGTTGTCGGGGTGCTGCCCCGTCATTGTTCTGGAGCACCAGGTCCAGAGTTTGGGGCATTCTGTGCCGGCATGCTCATCTGAGGGTTCTGCTGAGCCCTCAGCATGTGACCCAGATCCTGTGCCATGTTTTGGACCTGGCGCTCGAGCTGTGAAACCCGCTCAGGCTGATACGGGTTCTGTTTTCTCCCCTGGGCTGATCCCGGGAAGGGTAGCTATCCTTTCTCTGGTAATACCCCCGGTTGGGAAGATTTGGGTACCCCTCCACCCTTGGCCTCCTCTCTCCCGGATTAGGTGGTCTGGGCTCAGGGAAGTGGGGAAAGAAGGATCAATGATTTTGGGGTTGGAAATTTTGTGGATACCTGGGGAAAAAGTTCTGCCCAGGATTTGGTGAATTTCTGCCCTCCTGGGGGAAGTTAGGAGGGAAGTTCCCCGGGTTAGGTACTTGGTTGGACCCCCCCTTAGGCTGGAGGAGTCCACACATAACCCAGGATGGATCGGTTTCCCTTTTAGCGGGGACTTACATAGTCAGGGGAGTGAGGGACCCCATTTGTGGGACTACCTCCTTGACTCCCTGTCTGTGACTGGCCCGAGGGCCTTCTGGGATTGGAATTATTCTGTGCAGGCAGGTTTTTAGGCCCCCCATCTCCAAATCTAAAATGGGGGCAACCTTTACCTCTGCCACCTTGGCAGCAGCAGGGGTGCTGGTTGGTTTGGGGCTTTTCTGAGCATTATTTTTATTTTCTATGGGCTTCTGAACCTCATAGATTCGGGTGGCCTGTTCAATGACCCAGTTTAGTGACCTTTTCTCATGAAAGTCTCTCACTAGCTGGGTCATGATGTATTTGGGTAAGGCATGGAAGAATGTATTTACAAATTCTTTAATGTCCGTGCGCACCCTCTTGGTAGTCTGCGCAAAGGCACGCTTCAACTCCTGCACAAATTCTTGTGGGGCCTGATCCTTCCCACATTGTAAATTGTAGGCTGCCTTGCGGGCCTCTTGGGGATTTCTATGAACAGAAAAGTGATTTAAGATGGCCGCCCTATATGTGAACCATCTTGAATGGTTTTGGTCCTCCAGCCCCGCAAAGAAACTGGAGTATTCTGGGGAGAATGTCCATTTTACGTACTGAATGCAGCTACTGCTGTCTTTCAAATGGAAAGTCTCCATCATTTGCTCAAAGAGCTCCAAGTGTTCCCAAACAGAATACTTGGAGTTCTTATGATAAGGAGTGATGACGCTCCTTATTGCTTTGATCTGTTTTAAGGGGTCCTTAAGCAAGGCCCTTTTTTGCCTTCTTGGTTCAGGTAACCCTGGTCCATTCACCCTCTGACTCAGAATCACTGCTCCCAGAGGTGCCCGTCTGATCTTCCAGGTTTTCCCGGATTCTGCGAGCCTGGGAATGGCTGGCAGAATGTGGGGACCTAGTCTCTTGTGTCCTGGGACGCTCAGAGGAGTCTTCAGATTCCTCCTTGCTGCCCGGATTTGATGGGTACCCCCTCCACTGACCTAACTGGGCAGAGGTTTTCAGGATGCCTTTAGTGGGCCTACTCTCTCGGGATTCCCCACAATACTTCACTGTACTTGGGTGCCCATACCCGGATGCCCGCCCATCCATTCCTGGGAGGTACCGGCCTATGAGCCCCATACTTCTGGCTGGATAGTACTCTGCCATCCCCGTGGCCCCGGGCTCAGGTGCGCCCGGGGACATGGGGTTGGCAGAGTCCAGGGACCGGGAGAGGTGAAGGCCTCTGGTACTAGGGCTCCTGAGGTTATGTTCAGGTGTTTCACTTTCCCAGCAAACCTCATCTCTATCAGCCCCTGCTCCCTGTTGCCATGCACGAGCATGTGCTTTCAGTTCCTCAATCAAGGCCTTACTAGACTCTATCCATCTCTCCTGCATGGTTACCTGTTGCTGGGGCCTATCATTGTGCTGACAGAGAACCTCATTTTCCCTCTGTGCTTCCTGGTTGGTCCTGGAGTACTGGGCCAGTCTTTGCTGCAGGAGGGTTACCTCCTGGGTCCCGTCCCTACTGGCCTGCCCCTTTCTTGCCAGAGCATCTTTCACCCTCCTGGTGTGCTCTAACAGGTTTTGATGCTCTTTTTGGAGATCACCCAGTCCCTGGAGGGCCAGGTGATTTTCTTCCAGCTTCCCTTTTAAGTGGCAGACTTCCTGGCCTAAGGTATCCCTTTCCTGAGTAAGAGCCTGCCTCTGTGCCGCCAGGTCGTCCCTCTGCCTTTGAAGGGCACCAGCTTTCTGGCGCTCTTCATCAAACTCTGCCTGGGTGTCCAGGTCTTTCAAAATCAGCTTATTGCTCTCTGCCTTCACTCTATCTAGGTGGCTTTGCAGGGTGGCTACCTGCTCTGTGCATGCCCTATTGAAATCCAGTTGTTGCTCCAGCTTTTTCTGGCTCTGCAGTAGGGAGTCTAAACCTTCTTGGTACTCCTTCTGCAAGGCCAGAATTCTGGTATCCTGGTCTGCCCTTTCCTGTTGCAGGATACCCATGTCCTCTTTGATTTTAATGATGTACTGCCTACTTTCGTTTTCTGACTCCTGGCTCCTCTGCAGCCTCTGCTCAGAAGAGTCCAGGTCACATTGGGCCTTTTCTAATGCCATCAGTTGCCTACTTGCCAGGTCTTGGCCTTCTACACATTTATCCAGTATTGCTCCCATATATAAATATAAATATGCCGCTATCCTAACAATCTTGCCGTGCTCATCCTTGGCCTCCGGGGCCATATATAGTTCACTCAGGGCCACGTGTAAGGGACCTTGATCTTTCCAGATATCTAACCCAGTTGCAGTGATCTGTTGTGTGATTGCCTGCAACCACACATTCTGGTCCTGCTCAGTCCATTCACCTCTCACAAGCAACTTATGCAAAAGGTGCTCTCTAGCTATCTTGATGTCTACCAATGTCGCCATTCCGGAAATTGATTTCCTTCCTGACTTACAGAAGTTTGTTATTTTATTTTGCAAAACAGACCGTTTCCTGAGAGCGTGCCTTTTTGAGGGGTGCTTTTACAGAGTAACACAGCGTGGTAGCCCAACAGGATTTATGTATCCTGTCAGTTAGCACACTGTATTAAACTGCACAAGTCATAGATATAATCCAGAAGTCCCGCGACCGAGCCCTCAATCTGTAAGTGACTTCAATGCAGCCCTCCAACTTAGTCAATGCCTAGTGTGGGATGCCCAATGGAAGCCCTTATTGATATATTTTTTATGGCAAAGTTCTTTAAATCTGGATGATGAACCCTTATATAACGCCCCTCTCTTTGAATCCCCCTGACCTCACTGAGCCAAGAAGTAGGTTTGTTTTGCAAATTAAAAGATTTATTTGAAGTATTAAACAATATATATATCACACTTTTATGAACAAAATAATATTCGAATAGCACACTTATGAATATGGACGGTAATCAACAATGGATAATATTACAAAAGTAACCATCTCTTTAATCACTTATGGAGAATGGATATGAAGGATACTGTAGCAGAGAATACTTTATGTGGTTCAAGGAAATGCAATAATGGGAAAGAATGCAACACAGAAATAAACTTGATATGATTTCAACAAAAGATAATATGATCACTTTTTCCCCTGTGACTACTCACTCCCCCCCTATGCAATATGAAGAGATGGAAATGAGGGCACACAGGTTTCAGGAATACAATCAAGAATGCAGTTCAATTCTAGTTTCCCCAGCAAGCTAAGAGAGACACAGGAATGATTTCAAAACACAGGTCAAAATGCTTTTGAATGTGATTGCAATGGATGGGAAAAAATGCTAAATTGATTTTAATTCACTAAAGAGATTCAGGATGAGTGATAGTTACTTTAGATTGGTACAGGTCAACACTAGCATGAATGATTATCAAATTGGAAACGAAATTCAGCAGTGGAAAGCAAGAAGCAGCTATTTTTACAAGTGGTGAAATGGAATTTAGCCAAATTGCAATTCGCGGCAATTTTTCTGCATGCGTAAATTGCGATTACGGAAAAACTATAATGAATTGGAATGTCGTTTTGGGTTTGTTGGAAAGCTCAGGATCCTAGCTTTAAAATTACATGCAGTTCAAAAGATACGGATGTTTTTGTGAAGGTAGATTTTCAGAAATAAAGTCAAGATTTCAGAAATGACAGATGCGCCTTTGAGATTTACCGACAACAGGATGGACACAAGATTCTATAATGCAGTTCTGGACAGGTTAAATGAATGGAAGAGGATTACTTTAAACTAAGAGATTGGTTCTGTACAGTTCTAGACTTGATACTCACTCCTAGTTTTGGAATGGAATGGAAAGGGCCCCGTCAAGATCTGGTCAAGGGATTGGGCTGCGGTTCTCTTGCCACCGGACAGCTCAGGCACCCTGGTCTGCGATCAGCACTGCACGGCAGTCTGCGCGGCCTCTTAGACTGGATCAAGTGGGTCCTGGATACAGCTCTGCTTTCTCTGGATCTTGGTTCTAGCACAGGGTTCTTGGTTAGAATAGAACAGCTCAGCCCGGCTGTTGAATGTGAGAATCAGGTTCCTAGATTCTACAGGCCTGCTTAGAAGAGTTCAGCTTTTGGGTTAGGCCTCTGCTTTGGGTTCTAGAGCTTGGTTCTAGAGTCTGGACTCTGGATCTATCTGGCGTCTCTGTCTGGATATTATCTGGAGTCCTCCGGCAGGGTGCTGGGCCAAGAAATCGGTTGAAGAGTGGAAAGAATGTTCCCTATCTGTCCTAAGCAGTCTCTTTTTATGTGTTTTCAAAGTGGGTGTGAAGGCTGACTTTCTATGCCCAACCCCCTAAGGATTTGATAGGTCAGAGAATCTCCTGTCCCCTGACTGGAGAAAATGATCAGCGTGTCATGAGGTGTCATCATGATGCTGTGTATATGGCTTAGCTGAAATCCCTCCCCTCTGCTTTTACATGGAAAATCAATTTTTCATAACAAACACATTTCCAAGGTGCACAACTTGTTCATAATACATACACACATCACATATTACTTAAGGTACATTCTGTTCAAGTCCCATGTTCCTACGAGCTTGGGTTCAGAAATGACAACTTATTCGTGCTTTTGGTGGGTTTCGCAATATTGGCTCTGCACCAAATTTGATACATGCATGCAGATCCTCTCTGGGCATATTACTGTAAGCTCTTATGTTCATAGCAACAATACTGCAGCTACAATATTCCTAAATTACGGGGTTTGGTCTCAGAACATCACACAGCGTCCAGCTTAGACTTCAACTGTGAGTGAATTTGTCATTTTAAGAATCCCAAAGTTTCATATTTTTGTCAGCTTGTTACAATATTTTAGAACCATTTTCCTTAAACATATATTTGGTGCAATGTTAAATCCACATCCCAGTCTGGTCCGCCCCCCAGAGCTGGGTGAGTCACATGGCCTGCCTTCCTGCTAGAGCAGTTGTTGACCAGGCACACCAAAATCAGCATATTCTATTCAGTTGAAAGACTCTATTGTCTCTTTCCTCCTGCCAGCAGAGGAATCTCCCCCCTTTTGATTAACATGTCCATGCAACATCCTCTCCTGTTGGTGGGAAGGACAAGGTCTGAAGGGTTCCCCATGGACAGAAGGCCTCTTGAGGTTTTAACTAAATCAGATTGCCTTCTAGTCAATTGCAACTTAGTTCCTTGTAAAAAAAAGATATTTATAAACTCACAGTAAGCAACATACCTTTAAATCAAGTCTTTTTCAACAATGAAATCACTGTGTGGCACTCTATCTGGCATTTTGATAGAATTCTCTCCTTTGGCATAGTTTGGGTTCAGTTGTTCAGTTTTTCAAAGAATATGGTTTTAAAACGCCGGCTTCTGGTAGTAGGGAGTACCGGTATTGCACCCATTTTTGACAGCTGTCTTTACATCAGTATCTTTAAAAGGGGATTTAGCCTGATAGCATATGATTCTTGCTGACATTGTGTTGATGTGGATTATTGCAGTAGAATAATGTGGAACACCCAACAAGAAGGTTGGATCTTTTTGGTGATTTGTGAGCCATGATTTTAGCACATTTTGACAATCAAGAAAATGAATTCCCAAACAGCTCTGTGTTGCTTTTGGCAATCAGCATTGCTTTTTCCAAGTGATTTCAGGCTGCTTTGTGGATGGCCCAATGGTGGTTTTAGGCAGTGATCTCCTGTGCTCCCTAAGATAGGCAAAAGTGGATGGCAGCCTATCTTTCAGATTTTTACTGCGCATTTTTGGCTGGTTTTGAGCGAGCAGCATGCTTTCCAATGGCCATTCTGATGTTTCTGCTGCCAGCAATGCCTAGTGATGTTGCAGGGCTTGGATGAGTGGGTTAAGACATCCCACAATCCAGACATTGGGGATCATCTTACAAACCAGCTGACTATTGATATCTCCATTTCTAACCTGAATCATGACCCAAACCAAGTATTCCTGGAAGGAGATCGTCCTGTCTTTCCATCAGATGGAACAACAGACTATGTGACAACATTAATGCTCACATTGACGGGTGGCTATGCGGGCTCCAGGGCACACCTGAATTTGAAGTACAAGACAAATTAGCACCAAGGAACTATTGGAAATGATAGCAAACGTAATGGCTACTATTCGTAATGGAAATAACAGCTTACAATATTCATCTCCAAATCCTGGCTGCCCTGAAATTCAACTTGCCAAACGTTTAAAAAATGCTGAATTACGCAAACTCAAAAACACAGATTGCTCAGCAGAAGAATATGTGAGGAAAAAAAGAAAGATCTGCAATGATTATCGTAATAAGTGTATGAATTCAAAACGCTATTTTCACAACCTGGCTAATCAAAGGATATTAATCTCATTATGTCGTAATGACCGGCGTACCACCTGGGTAATGCTCAGATCAGATACATGCACCGTAAGCACCAATCAGGCCTCTACGATCGCTGCTGCCTTACGGGTTAAGTTCTATGAGAAGAAATGTGCGCTTCCCCGGTTGTTCTACAACATCAATGCAAAGGAACCATCTACTCCCAATTTACCGATACCCTTATGGTCTCTCCAAGACATCGAATGCGCAATCCATGCCTTAAAATATTCCAAGGCAGCTGGCCTGGATGGCATTCCCCCTTGCGTTTTCAAATGTAATCCTTCGCTGTGGGCCAAAATATTGAAATCTCACTTTGATAACATCCTAACAACTTTAGTGATCCCCTCCTCTTGGCTAGGCTCAATAATTGTACCAATCCACAAAAAGGGACCTAGGGACAACCCAGCAAACTATCGGCCAATCGCCTTGATAGACGCTGTGGCTAAAGTGTTTGCAATTCTATTACTCCGGGAACTTCATGTTCATTAAAAAAAAACACAATATCCTTTCGCGCTTCCAAATTGGCTTCTGGGCCCAGATGGGAACAGCACTAAATGCAACGCTTGTGGCACACTTGCTTGCCAAAACAAAGATTCCCGACGCTGGGCCCTTATATATGGCCTCCATAGATTTGACAGCCGCCTTTGACTGTGTGGTGCGGTGATTGCTCTGGCAAAAAATGCACATGATGGGTATTCCATCGCATATCATTTTCCTAATAGCAAAATTGCATGCAGAAACTGTACATCAGAGTAAACCAGGCAGGTGCAACCACCAATCCCATCCCCATTGGGGTAGGGGTCAAGCAAGGCTGCAACCTGGCAGCCACACTGTTTAATCTGTACCTATGTGGCATTAATGATTCTTGGGCGCAACAAATCAGCTACCCTGCAAGATTAGGCCATTTAAAAATACAGTGGCTTGCGTTTGCTGATGATATTGTAGTTTTCGATCGCACACCAAAAGGCTTGCAAACAAAGTTGTCCCTATTTGCTGAGTATTGTTCCTCCCATAACCTATCATTCAATGCAGGGAAATCGTACATATTCATATTTAAGAATCTCAAGAAACGTCTTTGCTCTTGCAAGTGGACCAATCGGCAGCACCCTTATTCCTAGGGCAACCTCAATTAGATACTTAGGTTACACAATATCCGACTCTAATGCAATTACTATGTGGAAGAATGTGGTCAATGAAAAAGTCAACATTTTTAGTACCCAAATGTGTATGGTACTTAATAAATATTGCAAGTACTCCCTACTTCCTCTTTTTGAGTTCTACACCCTCAAAGTTGAGTCGATTATACTTCACGCACTTAACAGGTGTTTGGCGGATATAGATCAATTTCTTGACCAATTACAAGTACGCCTCTGGAAGGGGGTGCTGCGTTTGGCTAACTCCCTGCCTAATGCGGTCTTAAGGCAGGAATTGGGCTTAACATCTTTGTCTGCCCGTTATAACATGCAGTAAATATCCAATTTGGGAAAAATGTTATTTCCCCCACAAAATTCTTTGTACGAAGACTTGGGGCTAATGTTGAATGCTGCCAATCCTCCATCGAATGCAAACTTTTATAGCAAAATTGACTCATTATTGACCGATTTAGCCTTGACTCCTGCTGACCTAAAATTTCGGCAAGCACATGTTAAACTCCACCTATTTGCGTACTATTGGTGCAAAACATTAAATATTATTGACAAACTTAAAAGCTATAAAGAAGCGGCCAAATTTTCCACAAGTCGCCTTCCGCACAAGCCTTATTTGCTGCAATTCTCTTGCCCTAAAGCAAGAGATTTATATTTAAGGTTTAAATTGAACCAACTGTCAACACTAGATAGAATAAAAAACTGGTCAACATATACTACAGCGCTGCATGGTGATGGTTGTAGATTTTGCAAAGAGCCTGGCATGCAGGAGTCATTAAAGCATCTGATTACTGATTGCATATGCTTTCAAACAGAAAACAAAGAAATATTTGGAATTGAATCGGTGGGAACCTTGGTTGCTACAAGATAATGGCTCTGGCTCGCATGTATGTGGGGGAATTCCACTAAAGCCATGGTTTACAAGATTTCTGTCTATTCTAAATACTGAATTAGAAAAAAAACTTGTAAATACACAAACAACCTGTGTTCTCTCCGACAATGATGTCTGAGGTTATTTATTTAACTTAGTGGATACCTATCTCCTTGGGACCTGTTGGTTTTGGGGATAACCAGATGAAAGCGATATAAGGAACACAGTAAAGGACGTATATTAGATTTAAAATCCAACAGCCTACATATTTGACTGGTAACTGGAGAAACTATGGTGTAACTTGAACTGCGTGTCGTGAATATGTTGTTGTCCAAATGCAAAACTCATTTGTTGTGTTTATGTGATTGTTATAAGGTAGCCTCCATCCAATGTAGATATTTTATGTAGATGGAGGGAACTCCATATGGGTAAACCTTTAGCCGTTGTAGCTTTTGTTATACTTCTACTGTTGAAAATTGTATGTAAAAACTTGTATGTAAAATTGATATGCTGAGTATGAAATGAAAATGAAAGTTGTAAAAGTTTGTTAAACAAACTACAAACAACGTTTTGAATTAAAAAAACATTTTTTTAAAAAAAGGAGAAATGTATTCCAAAGGTACAGTCCAACAAAGCAAATGTGCGAAAAAGCAAACAGACAAATAGCCAGGCGTAAACTCGAAAGAGCACTGGCAACAGTAAGAAAAGGTGCCACCTGCAAATAAACGATAATCAATGAAGTAAGGTAACCAAAAGACCAATGAATGGCCACAGGGAGCTAAGAGTGGGTTGATGATTGTTGATCGCCCACTATAACCTTCAAGGATGCTAGCTCCCTGACCGCTCACCACTTACCAGACAAGGAGGCACTGGGACACTAGGGCGGCTTCCTTCGCCGTGATGCAATGCAGTACAAACATACAAACCTACAAGCTTAATGCTGCAGCCCACGGCCTCGACAACCACATCACTCCGGGTCCAAGTCCGGGTCCACAGCATACTGGATTTCCCAATCTAGATGCAGATGCAGTGATTATGGTTAAATGTACGCCGGAGGCAAGGCACGCTCTCGCTGGCCCCCCACCTGTAGCTTGCAGCTTGAAGCAATACACTGCGTCTCTCCTCAACACCAACACCTTCACCGACGCGAAGGCCAGTGAAGCTAAGGAAAGGACATACAGACACCACTGTATGTTGTCAAGCCGCACGAGTTATGCTGTTCCAACACTGCCCAACTCCAACAATAAGAGCAATACAATCTAGAAATCACATGGTGTGCACTAGCAAGTATGCTCTCCGCAATAGGACAGCATTGGCATGTGGCCACGCACCAACCAACTCTAATTCCATTCAGTCTCAGTCACTGCAGAGCATTGTCATGAATAAACCTTAACAACTGAGCTTCAAGCAAATCCCCCTTCAGGGAGAAACCAAAGGGGAATCCATGATGGTGCCCATCTGTAATCAAGTCTCTGGCTATGCCGCTGTAAATCTATTGGCTAGCCAGTTGGGGTGACGGAAAGCCAGCAAACTGAAACAATCAGTTCTCTGACAGGAATGTGGAGAACAAAGTTGAGGTATTAAAAAGTAACAGCAGATAGTGGAAGTGGGGGGAGTTAGGGAAGAGATGTACATTGCAGTGTGGTTGCAGGAGAAAATACCAGGAGGAAGAGGAGGAACATCTTGAGGGGGCAACTGGAGGAAATATCAGGAAAGGAGAGGAGGAGTCCCCTGAGAAGGGGGTTGGAGTTGATGCCAGGAGAAAAGAGGTGTAGAACATGGAGGAGGAAGACACGCATGAGGGGGCTGGAGGTGAAACCGGTGGAGAGAAGGAACAGGAGGAGAGGAGAAACAGAGAAGGCTGGAGGGGAGGAGAAAGGGGAGTGTGCACAATACAGACATGAAATCACAGCATAAAGGAAGAGTGAAGGTACAAACACGTGGCAAGGTATTAAGGAGGCACAGGAGGAAGTAGAGGACAGAGAAACTGTAGAGGACAGGAGGGGTAGAAGAGGACCCCTTACATATGAGACAATTTCGACTCTTTGAAGAGATAAACGAGAACTGGGTGTTGGGGATTAGATCCAAGGCATGTGCTGATGGTCCCAGCCTGACTCCATGAGTGTGAAAGGTGACGACCGGGAGGCTGCCCACCAATAGTGAGATGGGGTCGTGTGGGGTGGATCCTCTGCTCACTCCCCCCTCCCCAACACAAGAAATAGTGGTCAGGGGCTCATTACATGCAGAGAAACAGTGTAGAACCCTTTCAGATATAGAACACATATAAGTTTGGATGCATGGACAAGTGCATTTTTAAATGTACAGTTTCGTAGAGGTTTGGTATTTGGGAGAATGCTGCCATAATTGCTGTGGATCGCGGGAGAGCATGCCACTGCTTTTCCTTGCCAGAGCTGGAGCGTGCGTCAACTACCTCTGCCTGAACAACAAAAAAACGCCTCCTAGCGCATGAGCGCACACGTGGACAAGTGCATTTAAGTCTAACGGTTTCACAGAGGTTTGATGCTTGGGAGAGTGCTGCCAGAATTGCTGTGGATTGTGGGAGTACTTGCCATTGCTTTTCCTTGCTGGAGCGGGCAGCAACTACTTCTGTCCGAACAACATAAATAAACGCCTTCTAGAGCATGAGAGCGCACGTGGACACGTGTGTTGTTAAGTGTACAGTTGCGCAGTTTGGAGGTGAGGCGAGCCAGCCCAGGAACATTTCGCTAAGGGTCACTTGCGGCTATCTACTTTGATACCAGTTCTCTCTTTCTGCTTTTCTCTCCAGGGGAAAGACGTCAGGCTGTTTTGGAAGGGAAACTCCTATTGTCTCCTGGTACTTGGACTGATTGTTGGAGGACGGAAGTAGATTAATTGGTAAGGTGCCACCATCATTTTGTAAAGTCTTAAGATTTTGTGGTAGGGCGTATAATAATAGGAAGTGACTACTAACACAGAGTGACCATTTGTTGTGATCTGTTGCTGAATTCTAAAAACAGTAACTGAGGAATATTATGCGCGGAGGAGCTTTTTGTGAACCACGTTACATGTATTGTTTGAGAAGCGTGAATTTGAGAGACAACCCTTGCGCTATACAAGTTGACATTATAGAGGCTAAAATGGAAACAGATCAAATATCTGCATCCTTTGTGGGAGAGCTGTCTCCCTCAGTATATGACTCTGGTTTGGCAGGGGCCATGCAGAAAGGCAGGCTGGAAATGCCCTGCTACACGACCTTACCTTATCATCTACTTCAATAAACAGGAAAACAACAGACTTCTTTTATAAAAGAAGGAGTGCAAACCTGGGCGATTTGCTTATCTGACTCGTTAAGGTATTTGAAATGCTGAAAGAGGAAGTACGCACACATGCAGCCATTTTAACAGATGTTAAAATTGAGATGGATATGAGCGCACAGTGCGCAGTGTGAGGGGTCGGAAATGCAAGACAAAAACTTAGGTAGAATTTTCTCACAAGTCGCCATATTATTAAAAGATAAGGGGTGAGATAAACGCCTGTCTTTCCCTAGCTTAATAAGGATTTCCCTACCTAGCAAACTAAGGCTAAAGGAAAATGACCTAACGTCCAAATGTATCTGCCCCTCACACTAATACATACAACAAAATCATACAGGAATCATTTGCTGGTTTAAACTTCACAAAAATAATATATAGATTCAAACACAAAAGATATAAATAGGAATCCCTGTGACTAGGGTTGGATCCCCTTCCCCTCGATCAATTCAAGATGTTTCAAATCAAAGTTCAGTTTCAAGAAAGCTCTTTTCAGGTAGCATACAAAGTAATTTTCATAAGCCAAGTTCTACTCCAGGTGTAATACAAGTTCTTTTCTCTCAGTGTGTCCTTTACTTGGCAAAGTGAGCATTTCAGATCCAAAGGTTTTTTTGACACTTTGTCAGGAACCTCAGGGCATCCTCACTTCTTTCCCCCCTTCTTCCTCCTCTCGTATGCGGAGGGAAAGGCAATCGCCTTTGGACACACACACACACACACCTGCATTCTGAGATGAGGAAGGAGGACAGCAGGAGGAAGGCAGGCCTGCCACTTACATAGTGATCAGTCTAGTCTTTTCTGGTCTCATTATGGTGGCAAGACCTTTACAAATCGACATCCTTTTGGAAATGGAGTCAGCTGTGGAATCAGGGCAACAGACTGCTGGGTGCAGGCAGACCTCTCTGAATCAGTGTTGTGGCAAGCGGAGCACTCAAGACACGCTCAAGGATGAAGAATGTATGCAGAGGGAAGCAAATCTGAAGGACACTGGAAGCCGGTGGTAGGCCGCAAGAGGCAGACCATCACGACCGAGCAAAGCAGTCGCAAGAGTCCCGAGCTGCAGAAGGAGCATCGCTGGGTGAGCGGAGCTACGGAAATCAGATGGGAGAAGAAACGAAGTACCGCACATGAAGGAGAGAACTCATGGTGGTAGAGGACCTCGCAAACAAGCCGTAAGCTCCGACCGGCGAGTGTACCAAGAAGGGAAACCACTGGGTTGGCAGGTGAATGTGCAAACCATAGAAATAAGTACTTTTTGAATATCTAGCAAAATGAAAGTCAATAGAAGTACTTTTGATAACGAATGTAGTGAAAGCAAGTTTTGAGCACTCTTGAAGATTGAGAAGAATGAGAGAAAGCTTGTGAATCTACTTGATATGAAGAACTGCATTATATGAGAAAACAAGCATTGGCAACAGCCAGTAGAATTCAAGGAATTGTGTGTCAATAGGAAACACACATTGGCAAGAATCAGGAGGATGCAAGAAAGTGTAATAAATGCATAGTGGTCAAACAAGCCATGGCACAGTGTCAGAAGAATGTGACCCATGTGAATCAATTAAGCATTACTGTCAAGTTGAAGCAGTGCAACAGTGTTGATGGAAAAGCCAAGATGGGGTATCGGTTGCGTGACTTGCAATGGGGGGACCGTGTGGTCCGTCAACTGCGTCTAGACCTAGAGCACCCCTGTATGAAAAGCCAGTGAAGACTCCCATAAAGAAGCTTATGTTTTACAACAACATCTTATGTGTTTTGAAGTCAAGAGACTGAACTGCCTATGTGAACTGTTGAAAAGTAACTATATCATAAGAGCTGGGAAGTGGCCTAAAGAATTGTGTTGTTTTGAAAAGCTGGAAGATTTGAACCTTTGGGGAAGGAAACCCCTCTGCCTTTTGAACTATGTTGCACTTGGGCAAAGGGCAGCTGATCACAAGCCAAGAGCTGGAAGAAGCTGTGAACTTACTTTGAACGCTATTTATTTTGTTGCTGACATCCCTACATATTGTATACAGTTGGAGGTGAGGGCAAGTATAGGATTTGGACACAGACGGACATTTGCTTTGGACTTCATGAAACAGACTATCCTTAGTTTTCTTTAGGTAGGGAAATCCCACTTTAGTATAGGGCAAGTTAGGCCTTAAACCATCCTGCATTTTAAGTTAATAAAACTTTGTTTAACAAATCTAAAGCTGTTGTCTTTGTCTGACTCATGATGCCTTAACAAATGGTTTCAGAAAAGGGATGTGGCTCAACTGATACAAGTTGTGGAACCCTAAAGTTGGAAAAGTTAAGTCTCAAAGCATCAGACCCCTCAGTACCCATAGATGGCTCTATTGGGTTTGATATCTGCAGCAGTAGGGAAAAGATCATTCTCCCAGGCAAAAGAAGATTAATACCCACTGATCTGATTCTGATTCCACCCCCAAATAACTACATTAGATTGGCTCCCAAATCAGGATTAGCATGGAGGTTCAGAACTGATGTGCTAGCAGGAGTTATAGATCAGGGCTTCAGGGCTGATATCAAAGTGTCATTACAAAATCACAGGAAAGGAGGAGATATGGGCAGAACCCTCTTTTTTTGGTGGCTTGACTCTAGAGGGTTGAGAAGGACAGTAATAGAAGAGAGTAGACAAAGTTAATGTATTGTGATTGCGAACAATACATGTAATAGATTGTCACTAAATGTACTAACCCGCCAATATGCAGACTACAAATGTACTTCAGTATGCATATGCCATGTGCCACGGCACATAAGAATTCTGTAAATATGCTTTCTGTTTTTTGTATTTTACGGTGTTCTCTTTTCAAGCTAGTAGCAACCTAGCTCCCCTGCAAGGCCTTGTTGACTCCCTGTCACGCTTTTGGCAAGGGATTACAAAATCACAGAAAGGACCCCTTCCATGATACAATTGTACAAGGGGTGCTCGAGACCCAGAAGAGTCAGGGAAGAAGAAACTGAAACTCTTCCCGACCTAGCCTTTGCCCAAAGGAATGACCCACTGTTAGCTAAAGCTTTTTTGCAAATTGTGCCTGAACACGAGGGCTGGGAGAGGAGGACCTTTTTTCTTCCTGAAGCATGGGTTGATGTACCGGGAGACTCTACTTAAGAGGGCATAATAAAAACCCAGCTAGTCATCCCTAAAAGACATAAGCCTAGTAGTCTTGGAGATAGCCCATTCCCATCTGACAGGAGGTCATCTAGGCCAAACAAAAACTCAGGCACAAATCATCAATACATTTTACTGGCCCGGAATCCATGCTGACATTAAAATCTTTGTTCAGTCTTGTGAGATCTGCCAAAAGACCAGTACACATATATCACCATCAGTCCCCTTTTAGCCACTTCCAATCATTTAAGTTTCATTCTCAAGAATTGGTATGGACATTGTAGCCCCCCTGGAAACATCAAAGTTAGGGAACAAGTATATCTTGGTAATAGAGGATTATGCCACCCGATAACCAGAAGCCTTTCCCATTAGCGCTAAAACCACCCAGCAGATCTTGAAACACCTACTCCCTTTCTTTTCATGAGTAGGGTTTCCCAGAGAAATCTTAACAGATCACAGCTCTACGTTTATGAATAACATCATGGGGGAAGTGAAACAATTGTTACATATTATCACTTTAAAAACCTCGGTCTATCACCCACAAACATATGGCCTTGTAGAGAGGTTTAATAAGACCTTGAAAACCATGTAGCAGAAATTAGTGAAAGAGGATGGCAGAAATTGGGATCAAATGACACCTTGGGCTTTATTTGCTGTTAAGAAGACTCCCCAGGCTTCTACAGGATTCTATCCATTCAAATTACTCTATGGACGGGAGCCTCAAAATATCCTGGATAGATTGAGAGAAACCTGGGAAAAAAGGGAAGACGCCCCAATTCCACTCTCCCAAACTACAAACCGGCTTAAAGAACACATGACAGTAGTTATGTCTTTCGTTCAAACCCATATGGCCCAGGCACAGGGGCAGCAGATAACCTCATATGATAGAAAGGTTACCTTAAGATCTTTTTCAGTAGGCCAAAAGGTATTAGTATTGCTGCCAACCTCTGAGAATAAATTAATATCTAAGTGGCAGGGACCATATGAGGTGTTAGAACAGACAGAACGCTGTAACTACAAAATGTTGCAACCCGACCGCTGATTAAAGACCCAAGTATATCATATTAATCTCTTAAAGGAATGGAAGGAACCCCCTACAGAGCCTGCCACCATTCTGTCCTGTTTGTTGCCTGAAGACTCTGATAACAAAGTTATGATTCCACCCACCCTTAGTTATAACCAGAAACATTATCTATATTACCTCATATTCCAATTTACTGATGTATTTAGAGAGGACCAGGGAGACAGAGGGATATCACCCATCATATCTGCACTCCTAAAGGCAAAGTTGTTCATTTAAAACCATACAGATTACCTTGGTCCAGAAAAACTACAGTCATCCAGGAAGTCAAGCAGATGCTTGAGGCTAATATTATTGAGCCATCTTCTAGCCCCTGGTCTTCCCCCATCATGTTGGTGGCAAAACCCTAAGGGAGCTGGAGGTTTTGTATTGATTTCAGGACGGTCAAAGCTATATCTGCCTTTGATTCGTTCCCAATGCCACGCATTGATGATCTGATTGACAGGCTGGGTAACGCTGTCTATCTCTCTACCATAGACCTTACAAAGGGCTATTGGCAGGTTCCGTTATATGGTCCTGACAAAGGAAAAGCTGCCTTTGCTACACCTATAGATCTGTTCCATTTTAAAGTCCTCCCATTCAGACTTCATGCGCCCCCCACAACTTTCCAATGGTTAATGGATAAGCTCTTACAACCATACTCTGATTTTTGTGGGGTTTATCTAGACGATATTGTCATACACAGTGTGAGAAACCAGAAGGTGTCTCACCCACTAGTCCCCGGATATCGGTCATCCAGTTGCCCAGGACACGGCCATCATTTTTGGATCCAGTTCCTGGGGGTGGACCAGTGAGGGAAGATCCCCGAGTAAGGGCTCTTTGGGGAATGGGAGTGGGACACCGGATGGTGAGATGCGGTATCTCCTTCCCTGAAACACCTTTACCCCATCCTACCTGGTAGGATATTTAGGAACTCTACCCCACCGCCCCTTTTACAACAAAAACACTTTCTCACGGACACCCTGCTCTAAGAGAAAACAGACAACAGAAATTAGGAGCGTCAAAAAATCTTCCCCGAAGAATAAGGGAGAGACAAAAAAGGAAAGATACTGGAAAACGCAGAAATATATGCAAAACAATCAGAACTTACTGGTAAATCCTGTAAAGAAAGACACCTGAGGTATTTTGTGGGCTCTGAACAATAAGAACATACTCCAATCTCCACTACAAACCTCAGGTGTGGCAGAGTAATCCTGGGTGAAGTTTTTCAGGATAAGCTTAGTGGGCTTGGGGAGATATCCAGTTGGGATTTACAGGGAGTGGGACCTAGAACTAATCATCACCAATATCAATAATTCACAGGCAACCGGGCCAGATGAGGTGACAAACAGGGTCTTGAAAAACAACCCCCCTCTTTGGGCTGACATTCTGGCAAACTTATTTGAGCAAATAGCAAAATACGGCAAATGTTCCGACTCTTGGAACCATTTTCAAAAAGGCAGATAGGGGTGCTCTAGGGAGTTATCGCCCCATCTCACTCATAGACACTCATAGACACGTCTTGCAAGGTTTCTGCCACCATACTGAGGTCCTGGGCGCAGGCTACCCATTGCCTGCACCCCCTACAAACAGGATTCAGGAGGGGGGAGTGGGCACCATACAGAGTGGTCTAGTCCTACTTGCCTGTCTTGGAGGTGGATGGTAGTGGGCCTACAAATGTGTATGTAGCCAGCATAGGCCTCTAAGCAGCCTTCGATAATGTGGATCTTCCATGATTATGGAAGAAGCTGGCAAACTGGGTCATCGACCTGGGTCTTCTGACCATGATTCAGATGCTATATCCTCAGACCACCTGCAAAGTTAGAGTTAATAGTAGAGGAGCTCTTTCAAGAGCCATCTCGGTGGTTGGTAGAGTCCCACAAGGGTGTGTGGTTGCACCCAACCTTTTTAATCTGTACTCGGTAGATTTGTGGGAGGAGGCCAAGACTTGGGCGGCGGGGGGTTTCCCCGAGGTCGGGGAAGATTCCAAGTGGGCTGCATCGCATATGCAGACGATGTAGTCCTGGTTGACTACACTCCTGCAGGACTGCAGCGCTGCCTGATGGGGCTTATGACTTACTTGTCAAAGAATCATCTCACAGAAAAACCAGCCAAATCTTACGTGATGACGTGTAGCAAGAAAAAAAACGGATTAGCTACAGGTGGAAAATCAATGGCTCATGGGTTGACAAAGTGGAGTGCATCCAATGCTTGGGATTCTCTGCCTCAACCTACTGAGACCCATAATCGAGGAGGCAAAAATGGAAGAGAAAATCAGGGTGTGTCTATCCTTAGCCAAAACACCAAAAATCAGGTTGTGTGAATTTTTCCTGATACCCCTTATCAACTTTTACAGGGCCAAGATATCAGCAATTGTCCTGTATGGAGTCGAGTTGACTCGCGGTAAGAGCAGAAAGTTCCTTGATATCCAGGAAGGGAGGATTTTGAAGAGAGTATTGGGGCTCCCCACCTCAGTTCCATTGAGTCTAATAAGACTGGAACTGGGGATAGTGTTGTGGTGGGTGCATCTGATGAAGCGTAGCCTCATCCTGTTCTTTAAGATGGCCAGAGCAGAACAACCGCAGATTGACTTCTATCTGCATACTAGCATGGGCAAGGGAGTTAGCCCCTTCTTGCGTAAATTTAAGAAAAGGTGTGAGGAATTTATGGAACAATTAGACCTCCACGGGCCGGTCTCAGATGACTTACGCAAATCAAAGGTTAAGAGATAGGATATCATAGCAGACCTCCGAGACATAGGATGTCTTAAAAGGTATGGAGGGCAGGAAGTCTGGTATCTGCCTTTGAGTGAGCTTAGATTGTATATCAAACAATTTCAAATCGGCCAAGCTGAGAGACTGGTACCTCAAATTCAGATTCAACTGCCTGCCAACCTTAGAAGTGGTGGGGCCAAAATTGGGGATTCCCGCGGCTAAGACTCTGCAGACTGTGTGGAGGGGAAACAAAGTTGCTGCAAAGTCTGGTGATACACTGCCCCAGGGTACTGGAGGAGTGAATTACAATGTTTTCGCCCTTCATTAACTCCCCTTCATGTCTCATAAGAGCTGACCTATGGCATAGACTAATGACAACTGCCCACCTGTCACTTACGCTGGCCGTGGCAACATTTTTTATTGTAATCTTTGGTAGACTGGACGAGGGGATGAAGCCATCTCAGCTCGAAGTCGAGGAATTGGTGGGAACTGCATTGGGCAACTACAATAAAATGCACCAATAAGCCACCCTTGGAGGGGGAAGGAAAGGTTGAGGTACCATGCAGAGTAATGTGCAATGTATTCTGTGAAGGAAACGTTACCGATTAATTTGTAGTGAGAATAACTGCAAACTAATTATTTGGAATTATGTTGTGTGTTTACTTCCTAATTGTAAGGAAAATGAATTTTATTTGGACATTACGTAGCGTATTGAATTGTTTTTGAATATTATGTAAAAGTACCATGTGTACTGAAAACATTTTAATTAAATACAATATATATTTTAGCACCATGCCTCTATTTGCCCCAAAAACCATAGTACAATAAAGGGAAACAGCTCGCATCTATGGTTCTGACCACAATACGGGTTTTCTGGTGATAGTTGCAGAATAACAGTGCCGTTTATCGGAATGACTGTGGCTAACAGCAACCGCGTGTTTGTCCTTGTAAAGTCAGAAGGACTAATGGCTGTCCCGTAGGCAGCTCTACAAGGAACAAAGTGTCAAACACACCACTGACAGGCAAGATAATTCTGCAACATAAACAGAGCAGCAAAGCATATCCACAACACGTTTTAGCAAAAGACAAAAGGCCGGAGGGTTCCAGATCCAAAGCCCTGGGTGATTTGCAGCAGGTTAACATATGACTTCATATCAGCTTGGTGTCCTAAACATTCTTAGAATACAAAAGCATGCAAGAAAGACAAGCACAGGATTGTGTCTGGCAAGGGGTTGGTGGAGATGGGTGAGCACAGACCAGGTGGTTAATAGTAGGCCATTACATACTGATGGTGGTCCCCTCTTCTCCCCCTTTAGAAACTCCCTGTAGTCACCATCATAATGTCTGTCTCTGAAGATAAGGTTTAAAACATGCATGCATCCCGGCATGCCGCCATATGTCACACCACCACCTGAAGCTTCCACTTGCACAGTTCGAGCCCCTCGATTACCAAGCTGCACGCACATTTCTTCAACAACAACAAAAAACATGCAGAACATAATATTAATTTTATTTAGAAAATACAAATGTCATTGGTTGTCAAGGGCATCCCCAAGGCTGCGCCCCTTGGTCCATGTACAGAATCCTTTGAGATATCCAACATCGTTACACATTCAGAGGCAGATCCCTTAAATTACTAAGCATCAAGCTAACTGCTGCCTCAATAGTGCATTACCTTCAACCTCATATGGTTTCTCTTGGTTTATTTAGTATTAGCACAGGAACAAAAGCTGCAAAATAATAAAAACAAGATGCTCTAAACAAAAGGGCACTAGAGGAGGTAAGATCCAAATCCAGTTCATATGGTTGTGTCCTTTTCGAGGGCTAGCGTCCAAACCACTTCACAACCAATGTCATGACTATGAAGACTTTATAAGCATACATAAATCAATACAGCCAGGCACGTCATCCTCCACTACTAGGCACTTGGCCAAAATCTTGTGCATGGGCAGTGTGGCTACCATCTAGTGCCACACCATTTATTTAGGATTTTAGGATTTATAAAGCGCGAACTGTGGCCCGAATGCATCAAAACGCTGAGGAATAGCAGTTTTACAGAACAAGAAACCCCAGCCTAAAGAGCAGCGAGAGAACCAAAAAGATTAGTCTTTAGTAGCTTCCTAAAGGGACAGTACAGTCTAAGCTCTCAAATGAAATGGCAAGGCATTCCATAAGGTGGGGTCCAATACCGAAAAGGATTGACCACCCAGACGCTTGCACCGAAATTTAGGAATTTTCAACAAGATTTGTGTTTCCGACTGTAGGCTTCGAACGGGATAATACCATACCAGTTTTTTTCTCAAAAACCATGTCAGGAGCAGACAGGTTCTGTGTATAAAAAACAACATTGAGTGCTAGCATAGGTAGAGTCAATTGATTGAACACAAGAGGAAGTACATTTACTCTGCGTACTCCCGTCAGTTTCTCCTGAAGGTATAGCTGCAAACATGCTATACAAAATGACATACACATATACATTTTTCTTTTAAACGATAAAACCAAGCATAAAGTGCAATGTGTAAAAGTGTCGCTGTGTTGAGTGGACCAATGTTTGTAAACTACAACACTTACAATGTGCAAATTGTGTGCATCTAAACTGCTGGATGGCATAATGGCCAGGCACTACATTTTTGTACAGGGCATATATGGTAGATGTATAGTAAAAAATACCATGACTCACATTGATTGTGTGTGTATGCGAGGTGCTGGGGAGCTAGGGTGCAGGCATGGCTTTTTTTTACTGGGGCTTTATGATAAAACAAGCATGAAGAGTATTATTATGTAGCTGAACTGGCATTTAAATGCAGCCACTTTATCCATTTCTTACTGTGGTGTGCCATTTTGTATTGGTCATCTTTGATAAAGTAAGCATGACAAGTGTTATTATGTAGCTAGTCTGGCATTTTGGTGCAAGCATTCTAGCCATTTCTTATTGTGGCATGATCATTTTTACTGGGAATCTTTGTTAAAGCAAGCATGATAACAGATATTACGAGGCTAGACTAGCATTTTGGTGCATCCAGTCTGGTACTTTCTTACTGTGGCATAGCAATTTGTATTGGGCATCTTTGATACAGCAAGCATGTGAAGTGTTATTACGTGGCTAGACTGGCATTTTGATGCCCCCAGTTTCAACATGTTTTCATACTGTGACATGGAATGTTTGATGGTAAAACCAACTGTTGTATGTTCCTACATGGGGCACTGCCATATATCGTTAAAACAAGCGTGTACATGTTTTCTTATACTGTCCTTACTGGTATTATGTGCAAAGCAGACATGAGTATATTCTTATATGGAAATACTGGCATATATTGATGCAGCCAGTATGGAAATATATGGGCACAGCCAGCATGAACATGTTTTTATACTGGCATATATTGTGAGCAAAGACATCATGAACATGTTTTGGGGAAATCAGGGTTCGAAATTAAGAATGGATAAGGCAGAGATAAAAGCAGCTGTTAGGTATCCATCATTAACTAGGGAACAGGAGCTAATAGTAGGGAACAAAGAGATAGTAGAGAGGGCTCCGCAAATTTACCTTCCACATAAGATGTGAACATATAACTTTCTCCATTATTTATGACACTATATGCTTTACATGTCTTATAGATGTGTCCTAATGTTTATTAATAGATTGTCCCAAACACACAGTTTAAACTATATAGGTATGTTTGTTTAGCATCAATTGGCCTGGGGATATGATATGATGTGGCATTTATAACGCGCCTGTACACAAGTGATTCTAGCTGCGACAAGCAAGCAGGGGGAAACAGATGGAGGACAAAATAATGATCTTGCTAGGCCTTGTGTCATTCAGACCATGCAAGTGTGGGGAAGGGGGAAGGGGAGAAGTGCCAGGGGGAGGGGAAGTGCAGTTAACTCACAAGTGCAGCCAGCAGGTGGCTCATAAGTGCAGAGAGAAGGGATTGTAGGGTTGCAGATACAGACCCTTAAGTGCTGGTGAGCCCACAGGCAGTGCAAAGGCAACTGGGCATGCAGGAGCCTCAGCCCGAGTTCAGAGGGTGACCAGGTGACCAGTGCCCAGAGCAGTCAAGTACATCAGCAGGCGAGAGGAAGAGAGAGAAAGGGGAAGTGAAAAGGAAGGGTTTGAGTTGCTTCCGGAAACCAGAGGTGGTTCTGCTCAAGTTTGAGAGAGGCGGGGAGACTGTTCCAGAGGGAGGCCCCAGCCGAGGAGATAGATCTGCCCACAACTCTCTGCTTGGAGAAGCGTCTGGCCTGCAGAGAGTTGGAGGTGGATCAGCCGAGAGCTCGAGCAGGAAGATGTTTTGGAAGAGAAATTTGGTGATAGAGCGGTCCCAGGACCCAGAAAGCCTTGTGGACGATGCAGAGGGTGCAGCTGATACATTTTTGACATCTCTAAGAAGTCAATCTATGTCAGGAGAGAAGGAGAGGGTGGATTTGAAAATGACACAAAGGTTCTTAGCCTCACAGGAAGGAGCAGAAAGAAGGACCAAAGTGGGAGGCCATAGAGAGAGGAAAGGAGGAGGGTGGATGGGTGTCCCAGTGAGGAGAATCTCACTCTTCCTGGCATTAAGGCAGAGATCGTTGGCAGAACACCATTACTGAATTGTTGCCAGACAGTCTGGTATGAGAGAAGAAGCAGAGGTGGCTGAGGGGAGCCTGAAAGAGAGACGAGTGCCATCCGCATAACATAGAAAATACGAGTCGAAAGTACTGATGCAGTGGGCAAGAGGTGCCAGGTAGTGGTTAGAGAGCCAGGGAGAGAGGTTACCCCTGGGGATCACCACAATCAGAGAGAGAGATAGAAGTGAGGAAAGACCCCAGTTGGACCTGAGAGGGTTGGTCAGTGGGAAAGGAGGTCAACCAGGCTAGGGCCTGGTCGGTAATAGCAAGGTTGCCACGGAGGCGACTGTGCAGGATGGCATGGTTTACCATGTCAAAAGCAGAGGCTAGATCGAGGAGAATGAGGACAGATGGGCGATTAGAGTCAGGATTGGAGAGCAAGTCTTCACAGGTGTTCAGGAGAGCAGTTTTCGTGCTTCTGGAAGCTATGAAGCCAACCAGCAGATTCAGTATGTCGATTTATCTGGGAGATGGCCAGCTTTTCCAAGAGTTTGCCCAGGAAAGCAGATTGGGGTATAGTAAGCTGGAGAGGAAGGATCGGCCGAGGGCTTCTTCAGAAGGGGGTGCACAAGAGAGTGCTTAAGGCGGGGGGAGTTCCAGTGGCAAAGGAGTGATTACAGAAATCCTCCAAGTCTGGAGCAAGGGTGTCAATGTGGTCCTTGATGGTTCTGGATGAGCAGGGGAGAACCTGCTTTGACGAGACTTTCACAGATCGAACTTGTCTGGAAACATCGTCAGGGGTGAACAGGGGAAAGGAGGAGAAAGCAGGAGGAGAGCCGGCCTCAGGCGGGCCACGAGTAGTAGAGGAGAAAGAAGAGGAGGTACAGGAAGAGAGGGTGGACAGGATGTCCTGACGGTTAGTAGTGAAATAGCTCCTTGTAGCTGTTGTCAAGCTAACCAGGGTGTTCAAAGATACAAGAAACAGCTAAACAGCTCCCCTACATTTTGAACCCTGGAAATGCCCCTGCGCACTTTTGATGACTTGCATCTATTAGAATTTGTCATGATCTACCCTACAAAACCAATTGCAAACTGTTTGGCTTTTTACCCTATTTTTCAAAATATTGTGCTATAAAAAGTACCTCATTTCTGCCCTACTCTGCGCCTGCTTGCAATATTTAATTTGTTAAACAGACTGTCCTTGACTATCATTTGAAATTGATGTATGAGTTAAACGGACTCTTTTTAACTGGCTATTATTTAAAGCTGCGCTGGAAGTAAAGTCTTTTCTGCTAAATACCACCTCTAACTACACATTATTTGAAGCAGTGGTGGGAGTGATGTCTGATTGAGTTAAATGAGTGTAGTCTCCTGTTGAGTGCATAGGGCATTTTTGCAACTGCTGAACGTGACTTTTTAGGATATATATATTATACTTGATGAAAAACCTTTATTGTCTTAAACCAACTCTGAACATGCTTAATGTCATTTTTCATTTAAGCAGTTTAGCAACATAGGTATATTTAAACCAGTTTGGTCCGTTGACCCTTAGGTGATGTGCCAGGTCCCCTCTCCTCGACCCTTGGTGTAGTTGTGTCCTCTGGTTTGCTCCCCGCCCAATACTAATTTCTATTGTTGCCAGCTGGACCAGACAGCAGGGATGTGAGGTGGGGGAGAGGCGGACTAAAGGGAATTGGAGACATGCAAGCGGATATGACCTGGAAACGACCAGGAAGGTCAGGGGAACTCTGTTGACTTATTTGCCGGGGAACTGATGGCCAACCTTAACTTTTTAAATGGTCATGGTGCAGTACAAGCAAATGGCATGACAGCATTAACTTGCAGTCTTCCTCGCTCCAAAACACCTTTGTTTTCCCTTTCTGTCTGGTGTTCTCTGAGTCCCTCTTCTGCTCCTTCTCAGTATGTGACCGCGACCCCCTTTGGTAGCTCCAAAAATTGATCTACAAGCAACTAACATGGCATCACATGAGGTTCCCTCTTTCGCGCGCCTTATTTCCTCCTTCCCTTTACCCTCCCAGAGACATGATTAAAGAAAAACTCCCCTCCCATCTTCTGTACTTCGGCCCTGCTGGGTAGCAGATACAATGGCAATGGCACAAAGCACTGCTAAAGAAAGCAACATGACATAACATCATGCCCTACATTTCCTTCTCGTTTCTAACCGCCTTCATTCTTTCGCGTTGACCCCATTGTCTTCTTATGTCCCCACCTCCTTATGCGTCGTCTCTGCACTCGGGCGGGGGTTGGAAAAAAAGGCATGAGCTATACAGAGTTGAGCTTTCCACAAAATGCCATGTGCATTGCCACTGGAGCACAGAGGCCGGTCTCCATGTAAACTTCTCAAGAGCACATCCACTCCATGTTTTCAAGATAGCTGAAGAAAATACACATGAATACTGTGGATCTGAATCGAAGCTATCGTCAGAGTGGATATCCTGAAAACCTGGCGAGAATGAAGCTTTCAGGGACTGCATTCACTAGCCAGACTGTTTGCAACAAGTTGATGAGAGGGTTCTGTTTTGTCTCTGGAAAGTTACTGTGGTCATGTTTTGTCTCTGGAAAGCTACTGTGGTCAACGGCATATAAATACATGGCAGGTGAACCTTTGACTTCCGGACAAGTACTAGGTTACGCCCTGCAAGAGACAAGTATCCAGCTACTAAGCGGAAATCGTTATAGGCTACGCCCACACCTTATCCTAAATCCATCTGCTACTTCCTGTTCATCATCTGTGCTCTTAAAGTCCCAGGGAGTGAGTCACAAAGGAGTAACTGAGAGTAACTTCTTTGTGAATCAAAAAACCCTTTACAGGTGTAGCTGAGTAACACAGAAACTTTGTGAACTGGCCCTGGAGTCTTCAATTTGTCAGTGGCTGCCTTTCATGCAAAGCTTGAGTTGCGTGCAATGCCACGGACCCCGCCCCACCTTCACAGGTCTTTCAGAGACATTGGCCGTTCAGAAAAATCTCCCCTTTCCTCTTTAGACCAGTCAAGTACTGCCAAAGCACTTTGAGTGAGTGCATGCAAGCCTCTTAGTGCTGACTATCATTTTATGGGGATCTCGAAAAATCATCTTTGTCCACTTAGGCAAAGGGAAATCTTCAGTTGTCTGCTTGAAATGGCTCCAGGCTTGTTTGTGCAACAAGGTACCTAAACTGCTTCACAAAGCAAGGGCAAGAGAAGACCAATAGATTTCGGCCCCTATTATTGATTGATGCGGATTCATCTTGAGAATCGCAAGTGAATTTGCCAAGTTCTTGTGATGTAAAGCTGAATGTAAATAAGTTTAGAAATATTGTAGGGAGGTCAAGCAATAACGCAATGTACTACAAAAAATGTGTTTCACAATATTTTCTTAAGATTTCAAATATAAGGCCTTGGGTTGGATAGAAGCCTATGGGTACTAAGGATGTATTCTAATCAGAATAAGGAAACCCTTAATTTACTGTAAAGTCGAGTTCGCCATAATGGCTTTGAACAATGAAGTCTTGAATCTATTTTTAAAAGTCTCTCTCCCTCAAGGAACAGGCTGTGGCCTTCAACCCTGTTCTCATGGGACCCGTAGCCTCTTGCCTAACCCTAAGCTACAGCAAAAGACTTCTCCAAGTGTTGCAGACAAAAATGCTCATAAACGTATACTTTCCAAGTCCATTCCTCAACCAGAATAACCCTCCGCATAGAGTAACACTGTGGTGCAGGACTTGCTCCCAATGGAGTAACTTTACTGAAAATGTTGGGGGTGACATGACAAGGGGCCCCTGCAAAATGAGTGGGACAAAATGGTGTGCCACAAAAGTTAGGACGACAGGGGACAAACACCCTTGTCGCCCCCAAAATGACACAAGTGACTCAAGTGATTAGGCAGGGAGCATGGAAGTGGAAGAGCCCGCCTCAATATTCATTGGGTAGAAGGGTCGGCGCTGGGACCTGCGCATACTGGGGGCGGGATCTGCTCTCAGGCGGCTTTCACCAGTTTTGAAAGTGACGACGAACACAAAAGGCACCCCTGATAACCTGGACAGTGTCCCCCTCCTGCCCTTCCCCTCCTGGGAGAAAGGGGAGGTGCCTTGCACAGCGCGGCAAAAAGGAAGGAAAGCCCGCGAAGTAGGAAAAGCGCAGCGAAACTTGGGAAAGCCCGCGAAGGGCAGACAAAAGAAAGGGGAGGGGCTTCCCGCTTTATAACGGGCAGGGTCCTTAGGGAAGGCAGCATCCAGCCGCTGCAGAAGGACACCCGCCCGGGATTCACGGAAGGAGGTTTTCGTTTTCTGGTTGCAGCAGCACGGGTCGGGCGATCCTACAACAACAGCCGGAATCGTGAGGAGGACTGCTGGAGTGCACGTACCGGCTACAGCAGCGGACATCGCCGCCGTGAGAAGATCTGCTGCGTGAACAGGCTGCAGAGGAGCCGTCGAAGGGACACCTCGCCGCCAGAGGGGCCTCACCGCTGCGGGTGAGAAGAGCCGCGGCGTACCCAGCGAGAAGTGGAGCTGCCGAAGGGACACCTCGCCATCGAAGGAGCGGTTCCGCTGTGACGGAGAGGAGCCGCTGCATGCCCTGCAAGCAGAGAAGCCATGTGAGGACGCCTCGCCGCGGAAGGGGCATCAGCCTTTGGAAGAAGAGCCGCTGCGGGCCGCTGAGGTGAACGCCACAGCAACCGGCTGCCGTCGGAAGAGGAGACACGCCGGTCGCTCCTCTATCGGAGGAAAGTGAAGGGGCAGAGGAGCACACAGAGTCCCAGCGGAGGTCGTGCGGGTCGGCAGGTGACCAGAGAGCTGCCGGGGGAAGCCTCCGAGTTGCTATTGAGGCACACGGCAGGGAGCATCCCGGAAGAGGGTGACCTGTCGAGAGGCTGCACTAAGCGTGCAACGGCTCCGAAAACTTTGGGACAATAAAAGAGCTCGGACAGAGGACACGCATTGGTCCCACTGCCGCACTCACTGCATCGGCCCCACAGGTCGGGAGAAAACACGTGCGCCATGATTCCAAGCCGCGCTCAGTGAATCCACTGCTCTTCAGGAAGAGGAGCAGGCGGGGCAAAACGCACTGGGCCAGACATTCAACAAGAGCAGGCAAAGCATTGCAAAATATATATCTGCTAAAAAACAGCCAGCAGCAGTCATGGATTTGGATGCTTTCATCATGATGGCCAAACTAGTGGTGGCAAAGCACGGCAGCAACTGGATGGAGGCTTTGGGGGAGAGCAGCCAGGGACCAGTGAGAACCCTGAATCTCAATTGATGTTTCAGGAAGAGGAGGATATGCAGGAGCAAGAACGAGAAGGACACGGGGAAGAAGAAGAGGAACCAACCGGAAAGAGGAGAAGAGTGATGACACAAAGGGCCAAAGTGAGCAAAGAGCAAGCCGCCAAAAACAAGAAACCTAGGGCGGCTGCGGCAAGGGAAGGATTTCAGGAGGTTGTAGCCGTACCGGCACCTGAACCTGTGGTAGCGCCAAGGAACCAGGGACCACCCAGCACGCCTGCAACCAGACTGGTGGCTGCGAGGGATGACAGACCTACATCCTTGGAGGCGGTGAAAGGTATGGTGATGCAGTGTATGCAAGCTTGGGAGCTTGGGGGCGTGGGGGCAATGGTCAAATATTGAGCGGGAATGTCAATGCATTTAACCAGATGGGAAATGGTGCAGCAGTGCTTCAGTAGAGAGGGATAACACCTGGGTCAGGGGGCAGGGGTTCTGGGGGTTATCAGCAAGCAGGGAGCCTCTCCAGCATGGGAGTTCCAGGAACGGGGAGCCAGTGGCCGGGGGTTTGGCCCGCTACACCAAGCTTAAATGGGGGGATTCAGCAGCTACAGAGTCAAGGGGCCAGCACAGTTCCTAGTGTTGACACCGGGGGGCTCACTGCATTGCAGTCTTCACAAACCCAACAGCCCATGGCAGTGCCCGTCGCAAACCCAATAGGTGGGGGTGGTCCGGGGAATCAGTTGGGTCTGGCTGCAGGAGGGGCAGCTCAGCCACCCGCATGGTGGGGGCAAGGGGTAGCCAACGCAGGGTTACCTCCGGTTCCCAGTACCAATGTCAGACAGGAGGGGGTATGGGGTGCTATGACGCAGTATGGGAGAACAATGCCGGGGTTTGGCCCTGTTAGGGTGACAGTTAATTCTTTATCATGGCACATACCAATGGCAGTCAAGGAGAGGGTATGGAGGAAGGAGTTCATAGAAATCCTGGATTTTGTGGGAATGCAGCCACTGGGAAACGGGATAAAGGAATTATCGGAGAAGGAGAAGGAGAAAAGGGATAAAGAAACACCCAAGACTGAGGCATCCATTCATAATTGGCTAAAGGCATTCTTGGTATATACTTCAATAATGATAGAGAAATACCCGCAGGATGCTTTAGCAATGCTGGCATATGGACACTACATTCAGGATATTTATTTGAAACGGGAGGGCGAAGGTTGGCTACAGTATGATCGGGCGTTGCCCCTAAAAATGCAGGTATGGCCAGCCTTATCCTGGAATGAAATGGATGTGGGCGGGTTTTTGGATAAATTGGTGCTCACAGGAGAAGGGGGTGAAAGAGCCACGGTAGAGAAGCCCCAGGTATGGAGGGGCAGGGGGGGGGGGGTTCACCCAGCGGGGGAGGGCGTACTTTCGCGGGTACTCCTCCTGGAACAGCAGAGCCAGCTACCAGGCTGAGCAAGCTGACTGCTGGAGTGTCAATTCAGAGGAGGGTTGCCCCTTTGGCAAAACATGCCGATTTAAGCACCCCTGGGGAGGTAGCGGCAAGGAACGCAGCTCCTCGGCTAGCGAGGGGAGACGCAGGAGCAGCCCAAAAGGGAAAAATAAGGTAAAAAAATAATGAGGTCAAAAACATGATGTCAAGGTCGCTCCTGAAACAAAGATGTAATGGTTTGATTAAAATTGGGCTGCCAACCCCGGTGAACTTACAAGCAATGACTCTGTGGTTGAATACTTATCATAACTGTGAAGATGCTAGATTGTTGTGGGAAGGTTTCAGGTGGGGGTTCAGGATCCCATGTGCGGAAGTAGGAAAGGGCACGGAAGCGCGCAACCTGCGGTCAGCGCTAGGGATGCCAGAAGTAGTGGCACAAAAAGTGGCTAAGGAGGTGGCCCTGGGCAGAGTGGCGGGGCCTTTCAGGCAGCCGCCAATGCCAAACCTAGTAGTATCACCACTAGGGTTGGTCCCCAAGAAGGAGGAGGGGCAATATCGGTTAATCCACCACCTCTCATTCCCCGAAGGGAAGTCAGTCAATGATGGGATTAGCGAAGAAATGGCCAGAGTGCATTATGCTTCCTTTGAGGATGCAGTGGAAGTGGTAAGGGCGGCTGGGAGGGGAGCCCTTATGGGAAAGGCTGACATTGAATCGGCAGTTTGGTTCCCATTCATACTGAAAGTCAACATTTGTTGGGTTTTAAGGTGCAAGAACTGTACTATTATGATAAATGTTTACCGATGGGGTGCGCCATCTCCTGCGCTTACTTTGAGGCATTTAGCACCTTTCTGGAGTTCGCGGTAAAGCAAGAGTGTCGGGAAGGGGCAGTGGTCCATTACCTGGATGATTTTCTTTTTATCGGGAAAAAGGGGTCGAAAGAGTGTGAGAACCTCATGGGTACTTTTCAGAGGCTGATGAAGGTAATGGGTGTTCCACTAGCCGGGGAGAAAACGGTGGGCCCAGTGACCTGTCTGACCTTTCTGGGGATTGAGATTGATTCAGCGAAAGGTGAATGCAGGCTACCGCAGGACAAGGTAACAAAACTGAAGGAGATCATTAAGGGATTCATCTGTAAGAAGAAGGCAACCCTGAGGGAACTCCAGTTCCTGTCAGGCTCCCTCAATTTCACAGGGAAAGTCATCCCGGGGGGTAAAGCATTCGCAAAGAGTGTTGAGCTGAAAACAGTAGGGCTGCAGCATGCAGGACAACACGTCAGGCTGGGTTCTGAAGTGCGGGAGGACTTGGTCATGTGGTACACATTCTTACTTTAATGGTGTATTAATGTGGAGAAACGAAAATAACTGCAAGGACAGGCGCAAGTTATTCACAGACTCATCTGGGGCGTTGGGGTTTGGGGCAATCCTTGACAACAAGTGGTGTGGCATGGCATGGCCAAAGGAATGGCATCAACAAGGGGTCACCAGGGGCATAACACTGTTGGAGCTTTTCCCCATTGTGGTAGCATTTAAACTTTGGGGGGAGCAGCTGGAAAACAGCAAAGTCATGCTCTGGTCAGGCAACCTAGTGGTGGTCCAAATCATTAACCAGGGTTCTGCCTGTGGCATAAGAGTTTTGCGTTTGCTAAGGGAGCTCCATAGATGCATGCTAGAAAGAAATATAGAGGTGCGAGCCAGGCACATTCCGGGGGTGCAGAACACGGCAGCTGATGCTCTCTCTCGTTTACAGTGGGAGAAATTTCGAGAGAGTTGCCCTGGAGCAGAGAAAGTGATGTCTCCGTTCGTAACGCAGTGGTGGGACATGATTGGGGTAATCTGAATAGCCTCATTCAGACAGCACTGGCACCAGGCACGACAAGGAGGTATAAGGAATGCTGGGAGCGGTACCTGAATTTCAAGCGAGAGGTACTGGGAGAAAACCAGCAGGAGTTGCCGGTGAGGGCCTTTGTTGGTTGGGGCTGGCGTGAAGGGAAAACCAGGTCATGGATGGCACACCATCTGGCAGCGATCGCCCATTTTTCTAAACTGGGGGGTGAGAGCGATCCTACTAAAGAACACTATATTGGCATGGCGATGAAAGGGTGGGCCAAACAAGTGAAGCCTAGAGCTGACGTAAGGAGGCCAATAGTCGTGGTCAAGCTGCAGAGGGTGGTGCCTTGCCTTGAGCAAATTTGCCACAGGGAATATGAAGCATCATTGTTCAAAGCGGCTTTCACGTTGACATTCTTCGGGGCATTCAGGTTGAGTGAACTGGTGCCAGAGAACAAGAAGGAAGAGATCAGTGTGGGTGATAGGACACTCATTTGTGTCCAGGGCAGGGGCAAGCTGGACGGCTGAACAGGAAAAGCTGACGGCGGGTGAGTTCAGGATGGGTTGGCACGGGGTGCCAGGTATGAAATGGGCGCAATTATAGGGATGGGTGCGCAGATTGTTGAGCATTGAGCAAAAAACAGACATACTGGTTATTCATTTGGGGGGTAACGATTTGACAAGTTTGGGGAGGGGGGCTCTGATGCGTGAAATTATGTTCTCATTACAGGAGCTAGCAGGACAACTGGGGGAAACAGAGATTGTTTGGTCGGAGATCATCCCGAGGCCGGAATGGAGAGGTGCGGATAGCCACGCAGCAGTTGAGAAGTCCAGGCGGAAGCTAAACTGCGCAATGGGAAAGTTCTGCAGGGGCTTTGGGCAGATCAGGCTTGGCCTGATTAATTTGAAGTCTCCAGAGTAGTTCCTCAAGGATGGGCTGCACCTATCCCCATTGGGTATGGATCTGTTTTTTTGGAATCTCTGCACAAAAATCCTGGAAATATAAGAGGAGGAGCAAGGGGGAGCCACGGTTGGCGGTAACCCACTCGTGGCGTGGTGGTGTTTGGCCGAACAAACACATGAGACACACTCTGGATGAGCCAGGAGAAAGCAAGAAGGGTCTTCGCTCTTCTCAGACCCAGCGCCCCTTGGGAGCCTAAGCGGCAGGGGCGTATGGGAGGAACAACTAGGGCTCAGCTTCCCCCAAGGAAACGGCACTCTCCCCGCCCAGGAGCACCTGCAGGGGCAGGAGAGGCTCGGACGCAAAGGTTGGGAGAGTTGGGCCTACTCTGGACGCCTGGGGAAGAAAAGGGGGAAGCAGGTTATTTTGGACACGGAGCAGTCGCCGCATTTTATGAGTATTTTCCACAAATGTGTGCAGTTTGGTTTTGTGTTATTGTGGCATACATCTGCGGCCTTTTTATGCCAAAAAACAAACAGGTCTCATTCTACACTTTCATGGGGGAAGAGGGGAATGACTATGGGTATGTGTTGGATACAAATGGACGGATGCCAGGGTTATTACCAACACATTCTGCACTGTCCTCTCTCGTATCTGCGAGTGCTAACGGTTCCAGATTAAGCTCCTATAAAGCTTGTCGCACCACCCAAACAAAAGGGAGCCGTTCAAAGAAGCTCTTCTGGTTACACTGTAAGGACCTACAGGGCCGCAGGTTGAGTTGATACGTTTCTAGAACACTGAGAGGGTATTGTAGATCATGCATATTTTTAATGTGTAAAATATTTGTTTAGCCTCCTCGTTGCCCGAAGAGTCATAATTCTCTTAGTACGTGGCATTTGCATTACAAACCATTATATTTATGATCTATCGTAATGGATCAAACATCGCTCCCCCAAATCATGCATTTTAAAATAATTGCCAAAGGCCACGGACCCAGGAGCAGTAGCCATAATCCTGGCCTCAGTTTAAGTCACTTTTTTTTTTTAATTAAAATGTAATTAGTTGCGAATTCCAATATGTTCACATAGACTCCCACAAAGAGCCCGTTTTAAGCTCCTTGAACACAGCGTGCCAGAATTGTTACACCTGTGCCTCCACAATGCTGTAGCTTTGTTCTCAAAATACGATAATATTGCACATATTCAGATAATTAGGTGTTTAGCTATTGATGGCAAAGAAACGTGGCAGGGCTCACTTTGTTATCTGCCTGCTGCAACAAATGTATATAGGCTCACATGCTCACCTGCTGCACCTGATAAAATCGAAGCCCCGACCAATAGGCTGGGCCAATAGCACATGCACCAGGTACCCCTTACAGTGTTTTTCATCTGTCTCCACAGAAGATTTAGGGCCTTGCCACATGCATGCAATGAAAGGCACAGAAACAGCCGTGTTGCATGCCTTTCACCACAAGCATGCAGGGTGTTTGAGGTGATCATACCTGCACGGGCAGCTGCCATTTATGCGTTTATTCTAATGGATATGCCTGCTATTTACGGGTGCGGCGAAAGTGGGTACAATCCGAATGATGATGGTATAATATAGGACTAACACTTCAAGTTGTTCCCTGATGGCAAACCTATAATGGTGGTAATACAAGCAAACCCAAAGGGTACTTTGACGAATACAGGAGTTCATCCACTCCCCTTCCAAGAGGGAGCCACTACCTTTGGGACTAGGGAGGTGAGCCACTAAGCATAACACCCCTAGGGGTTAGGGCAAGCAGGATCCCTCTGGGGTGGGAGGGCAGGCAATCCCTAAACAGGGATATACATTATTTTCTCTTGTCTCCAGACCACCATACATGTGTTAGTTGCATGGGGACTGACAAATGTAATGAGTTACGAATGCATATCCCCAAGATTGGTGTGGCTTCTGGTCCTATCCAGAGCAGGAGAATGGGACATAAGGCCGTCCCCTCGCTATACAACTGAAGGAGAGCCATTCGGACGGGTGAAAGGGCTGAGAGGGGCCTCCGGAGGGACACAGAAGACCCGTCTTCCTGGGAAGTGTGGCGTGGAGAGAAGAGCTTGCACCAGACGTGGTGCTCAGAGCCATGGCAAAGAAGAGGGGGAGCCGGCTCCTACAGTCCAGCAAAAGGAGCTGGAGACGGCAAACTACAGTGAAACGTGAAGCCGCCACCAAGACCCCGCTAGGAGTCAGCAGAAAAGGGAGCATCCGCTCTGACAGTGACGCAGGAAGCAAACAGAGAGACACCATGCCACCTCCCAAACTGACCCAACCGGAAGAGCACCACAGGAAGGAAAGAGGTAACCAGTCACTCAGGGAATTTGGGAGGTGGGTGGCATGGTTGAAACAGGCCCCAAGGCAGGGTGAGAATCTAATAACCCCACTGTGCGGTGAGAACCTAAGTACCCCGAGAAGAGGTGAGAACCTAGTGACCCCCATGGCGGGGAGAGAAGCAACCAACCCCAAGGCAGGGTAAGAGTAACTCAGCCCTGAGGTGGGCCAAAGAGCGGAAGAGTGGGGTGTGAAACCTGAGACCCTGGGAAGGGAAATCAAGGGGAAAATTTGAGAGGTCATTACAATAAACACTCGAATATAAGCCCCAGCGATGACCGAGAACAGGATTTACAAGTTATGTTATGCTATGTTGATTTATAATGCGCACCGCTACCACCCAAAGAAAGTCTCCAGGCACTCACGTGGCTCTGCAAAAGAGGAGGGCCGAGTGTGTTGGTGGGTATAGGATGATAGTGTAGGTTCAGAACCAGGAGGAACTGGCATCTGTGAGTATTGTTTTGCATGTGGGAGTTGGTTCGGGTGGCCCCATGTGCTGTAACCATAAGGGGAGGACTCAGTGTCTCGGATGTGTGCTAGTGTTTGTGTTTGTGTCGTGTGATGTTCAGGTGGAAAGTGGTTGTGTACACTGGTTAGCTGTATCCATAAGGGGTCCAGAGTCATGGATGGCTGTTAGGTGTATGAGTAACTATTTTGTGGTGTGTATTTGTGTAGGACTGATGAATTTATGGACTATGTGCCGGGGAGTTTTACTTCCAGATTATCAGAGAGACGGTAGGGTATGAACCTTCGAGTGATTCTTGGTGTGTTTATGTGTAGTGTATGTGGCTAGCCTCTAGTCAAGTGTAGTGGTGTTGGTTATTTTGGAGGAGCAAGAAGGAGAAATGGGTTAGCAAGTTGTCGGTTTTGGTGTAGCTTCTGGTGCGAGTCTTCGGTTGCCCCTTAATGGTATCTACCAACGTTCCTGGTTGTGGTTTGTCGGCTCATATCGCCTCCTCTCTAGGTCAGGGGGCTGACTTCCCTGCGGGTTATGGTGGCCGTTGGGTGAGTGTACCTTGTGTGTTCGAGGTTGCGCGACCAGGGTTGTCGTGGGTGTTTGGTGTGTACCTGATGTCTGGTCAGTTGCCGGAAGGGTGCGCAGATGGAATTATAGAGATAGAGGGGGGGCTGCTCAGCCAGGTGGCCCTAGTTGTGGGTGGGCAGGTTGGGTGATGCTTGTGGTTTAATGGTTTACCTGTCTGAGTTCCCTTGGAGCATAATTGCGTGTCAGTGTTATCTCTGAGTCCTTCCTTTGTTTGGGCGCCGCTCTCTTCATTGATCACTCTAATAGCTGCACACGGTTGGGGACAGGGGTTGGTGCCGTGTTCTGGTTCTCTTAGATATTGCTGTTGAGAACTGTGACAGTGTCCCTTAGTGTATTTCTATTTTTGGTCCGCGATGTTGTTACTGCTGGTGTCCCTCCGCGATTGTCCTTGTCTGTTGAATAACAAGGTTTTGAATTGTTTTCTGAAGGGGATGTGGTCTTCTGGAGTTCTAATTTATTTGGGCATGGTGTTCCAAAGGTTAGCAATTAGACATGAGAATGCTGTTCCTCCAATTTCCTTTTTCTCATATTGTTTGTCTCCATTTGTAGGTTGTTGCTTGACCTTGAGTCCCTTCTTGGCTGGTAGTGGCTGATCTTTTGGCTTGGAGGAATTCAGCTCCTTGTCTGTGTACGGTTTTGTGGGCGATGCAGAGTGCTTTGAATTGAATGTGTTTTTTTACTGGTAGCCAGTGTAGGGTCTTCAGAGCTGGTGTGATGTTGTCTTTTCTGTTTAATCTTAGTAGAATCCTGGCTGCTTTTTTTTTTTTGCACCCTTTGGAATTTCTTGGTGAGTCTTTCCGGCATTCCTAGGTAGAGGCTGTTTGCATAGTGATTTTTGTAAGTATTAGGGATTTGATTGTGAGGGTTCTGTGAGGAAAGGACAGGTATGGGAGTAGTCATATGAGTAGTCGTAGGAGACAGAAGCATTTTTTGGTGATTGCCTTGATTTGAAGTTCCAGGGATAGTCTGTTGTCCATGACTATTCTGAGGTTATTTACTATATTGAAAGTCTCTGGTTGTGTTCCCATGCCGGCCGGCCAGTTCAGTTGTGGGTGGAACGTGTTGATTTCTGTGGTTGAGAGCATTATTTCCATTGTTTTGCCGAGTTCAGTTTGAGTTTGTTTGTTGTCATCCAGTTGTAGTTGTTGAGGCAGTTATTTTGTTCCTGGGTCGTGGTTGTCTTTACTCTGAGTTGTGTGTCATCTGCATAGTTGTAGGCGTTTAGTCTATGGGTTTGAATGATTTTCATCAGGGGCCGCATGTAGATGTTGAAAATCAGGGGGGAGTGGCTGGATCCCTGTGGTACTCTGCAGGAGATATCTTTGGTGTTTGAGATGAACAGTGGTAAGTAGGTTGTTTCGGTTCGGTTTGTGAGGAATTAGGTAAGTCACCTTAGTGTAGATTCCTGTATGCCACATTCCATCATTCTTTTTGTTAGTGTTGCGTGGGTGAATGTGTCAAAAGCCGCAGATATGTCCAATAGTATGAGGGCCGATTGGGCATCGTCTGTATTTACTTTCCAGTCGTACCATATTGATAGGAGCCCTGATTCTGTTCCTCTCATCGGTCTGAAGCCAACTTGTGACAGAATATTGTACACTTGGTTCTCCAGGATCTTCGCTGAGTAGGGCAAGTTGGATATTGGTCTGTAGTTGATCAGGTCTTCTGCGTTTTCCGATTCTTTTTTTACCACTGGTTTGATGTATGCTGATTTGAACGCGTTTGGTATGATTCCTTTTTTGAGTGATGGGCTCATTAAGTTCTGAAAGTGTGTTGCGGGGGTTCCGTGGTTGAGGAATTATTTCAATATGTCCTGGGTGGTGTGGAGGGAGGGCAGGGGTCCCTTGGGGATCATGCTAGGTTGGTGTCCTTGATCAGTGTGCCAAAGGTTTCTTCTGTGATTGGTTCTAGGCAGGTGAGTTTTGCTGTGGTCTGTGTTTCAGTCCCTTGTCTGTGGTACGGCGGCTGTGGTTGTGTTGATGGCCTGTTGGATTGTTTCTATTTCTGATCTCAGGTGGTTGGTGATGCTGTCACAAATTGCCTGTGTCGGGATGACAATTATCTTGCATGATGAGTTTTTTTTATCGCTTTGATGATGCTGAAGAGATCTTTCTGTGGATTGTTTGCCGATTCAGTTCTTGTGGAATAGTATTATTTTTGTTGCTTTGAGTATTGCTCATTTGTACTGTCTGAGCGGTCTCTGGTATTTTATTTTGTCCTGTTGGTTGTACTGTTCTCCCCATGTTTTTTTTTCTCCATTTTACAGTTGTTTTTTTATAGTTCTGTCAGTTCTCCTGTGAACCATTTTTCAGCCAGTTTTTTGGGTGTGGCCTTGAAAGGTTTTACTGGTGCCAGTTGGTCTAGGTCCTCAGTGATCCAGATGTTGAGTGTGTTTTCCACTGTGTCTGGTGTTGTTACAGTGGGTTACGTGTTGCTAGGTAGGGTTGCGTCCAGTACGTTTGTTAAGGCCTCCAGGTCTAGGTTCCTCCAGTTTATTTAGTTGCTGGCTTGGAGTATTCTTTTCCAGCCAGTAGATGGGTTTGGAATGTGTGATGTAGAATGGGATCAGGTAATGGTTGCTCCATACTATTCATGTGGGTGTCACGGACGCGCATTGTACTTCTCTGCAGAAAATTACATCCAGAGTGTGTCCGGTGTGGGTGGAACCATTTATTATATGCTTGACGTGCAATGTTTCCAGGAGTGCACAGAACGAATTTGCTGAGTTTTCAGTGGTTTTTTTCAAAGTAAATGTTGGAAGTCTCCCAGTATGATGGTGGTCTGTAGATTAGGAGGAACACTGTTGGTTTGGTCATTGAGTTCGATCTTGATGAGGAGGAATGCACAGTCTTCTACATGGTTGGGTTGAGTGGAGCGGCTCAGATGTACTCTTTGTGTATGAATGCGATTCCAGCTCCTCTTCGGTTTTCTCTGTTGGCGTGTATTAATTAGAAATTTCCGTTATGGCTTTGTTCGCAATGGTTTTGTAATTGTCAGTTAACCTGGGTACTGTAAGAAAGAGCATGTCTTGGCCTCGTTCGCTAAGTAGGTCATGGATTTCTGTTAAGGGGATCAGACACCGGGACTGGTACAAAGTGTGTGACAAATGTAAGGGTGCAAAAGTAAGAGTCGGACAGAGTGGTGGTATATTTTTGGGCAAAGGCTTTTATTAACACAAAAAGGTTGGAAAAAGGCCTCCCTATCCCTAAATACTATGAGGGGTTTCCCTGCCTCAAAGTAAACTATTGAAAATGTCAGGAAGTACGAAAGTAAAGAATCTGTCACTGTCATGTTGAAAACCTACTTCTTTCCCTAACACTTACTCTCCAAGATAAATGTGCAAGGGTATTATTTACTAAAAGGAACAGTGTTCTTGGTGTTCTCAATAAACAGAAAAAGTTCCCAGGTACGCTGGCAGTAAAGTGTTGAAAAGAAATATTCAAAACCACAAAATTCCAATATTGGGGTGGCACTCCTTTCCCTTATACTTATTCTGTTATTAGGATGCTGGATCACAGATAAAGTACAGTCTTTGTATCCCATTAACTCGGGATCCCTCTCCACCAAGTATAGGATTGACTTTATTATTCCCATGGTCTTTATCCCTCTGGTTTCCAATCTTCTATGTGGGTGCGAGTCTTCCCTTGCCAAACTGAGTGATTCTCAAAAAATGTTCTCTTTCACAGGGTCCCAGACTCTCTGGATTTTAGACCTTGGTTTCTGATATGGATGCGGGTCCCAGACTCACAAAGAGGTGTTACTGCCTCATGGTTCACTCCCCTGCCAAGTGGATAACTCTTGGATTCACTTTCAAGAGTCCAGGATCCTCTCTCTTTGGTGCGGGTCCCAGACTTGCACATCAGTGTTACTCCACCTTGGTTCACTCTCCTGCCAAGTGAGCAATTGTCTTTGATTCTTACAGTCACTCTCAATCTTCCCTGGATCTCCAACACCTTCTGGTAAACCTGCGTACCTGTTCCCTTCTTCTTGAATGGTAGCAGCGTTTTTCCATTCTCTGTGTTGCTCGCTGAGGCTCCGGCAGCTTCGTATGGAGAGCAGTGGGTATTCAGCGCTCTGGGAGGCGTCTTTCTTCTCCCACCTGCGCATCTTGCCTTGCAAGTGTTTCACCGAAGCTCATGTAGCCTCGAGGTAAGTACCGGCAACAACCCACTTGTTCCTACCAGTTTGAACCTTTGTTGGGCTTTCCTCTACCTCACTCCATGGTCTCCCATTCGGCTACCCTCTGTCGCCCGGTGCAGGCAACCTGCTGAGCCTCCTCGGAAAACCATTCTGGCGAGGATTGTCTCTCTCAGGCTCGTCTCTCAGCTGTCCGACAGCTGAGTTTCTTTTGCACTCCCACGTCAGCCAGCTGCCTCTATTCTGGCAACTAACATCTTGAGACAAACTAGAGCGCCCACTGTGTTTCCTCTGAGTGATCTTCTTCATCCCAGTACCGTTTTCCTTTCTGAAACAGGATACTTAGGATTCTTGGATATTTCAGGTTTTTCAAGTCTATCAAGGTGGTGGTAAACCTTGCAACAAAGTATATTAGTACTCCCTACAAGGAGGCATGGGGGAAAGATTTGGTATTGTAGAAGTTTCTGGGTTTATCTTGGCAGATGAATACTGCATTCCCATAGAATAATCATCCCTAATTCCATAGGGGGCTTCCCTCCCCATATGATCCTCCCTCGGTACTCCAAACTCAGGCGGATTATTGTACGGTAGACGCACCACCCTGGCCCCATGGGAATGGCCTCCCCAGGGAAGAAGGGACGACAACCTCAGATTCATTACACAAACCAAAAGAGAGGGAAAAGAGGGAAGGAAGGTCATTGATGTAAACTGAACACACAACCCAGAATGGGGGAGGTGAAAAGCGACTGTGGTAACTAAAGAGGCTTTATAACAACTGACCTACTGGGCTAAGAACACCTTTTGGAGGAAGAAACAGAACAGTGGGTCAGAAGCCAACCACTTTTTAAACCACGGGCCAGAATTGGGGAGGTGATAAGAGACTGTGGTAACTAAAGAGGCTTTCTAATAACTGAACTACAGGTCTAAGAACACCTTTTGGAGGAAGAAACAGAACAGTGGGACAGAAGCCAACCACTTTTTAAACCACGGGTCAGGGGCAATAGTTTTGTTTTTGTTTGTTTCTTTTCTGCATTAGGCATAGGGATAGGAATTAGGGTAAATATGGTTCTGGGCAATGCACAGAAGTTATGTTGGTGGACATCCTGACACGCACTCTTTTGACTTCTTTCTTTTTTTAGGATAGGGCCAAGACAGTTAGGGACATAAAGGATTGTCTTGAATAAAACGACCAGTCTTTCAAAATGCCTTGTCTCTCTCTAACCGAGTTCTGTTCTGCCTAGGCAAAGTGTGGTTGCCCAGTCAGAGAAAGAACGACCCTCCCATTTCTGAAACTTGATGCAGAACAGGACTACTAAGAAGTCTGCTTGAGAAGACCGAAGAGGTGGGGCGATAGCATTGAGGTCCACTCTGTCCTGTAAGCACTTGGAGACTTGATGATGAAACAGATTACCTAGAATCATATCATAGCTCCAATAGGCATCCTCTGGAGGGCATGCAAGGCAAGAGAGATATTCTCTGTACAGGAAAGCCTCAGCCAAATCATGGCAGCTGCATTTTGGGCCAACTGGATGTGACGTTAATTGATGGAAGGCCAAAGAAAATGTTATTACATTAATCCAGACAGCGGGAGATATGCACAGGGAAAAGCAGAATTGATAAATAATTCACACAGCAGCGTAAAGTGCAGAGCGAAAAAAAAAACATGCTTGTGTAAGCCGGCCAACATGCTGTTACGAGAAAAGAGGAATTTTTAAAAAGCCCAGATTTCGGACATGTGAAACAAGAGAAGGGCAAGGAACCTGAGAACTGGGTAATTGATTGGTCGACCAACTGAAACAGTCATCTAAAGGGTCATATTTCGGAACTGCGCAAAGCATAACCTCTGTTTTTAAACTATTAAACTTAAGGCAGTTACGACTCAAGCACATTCCTAACTCCTCCATACAGTGCTCAAAGGCTTGGATGATGGAAACTCGACCATTGCCCCAATGGAGAAGAATATGGGCATCATCCTCAAACATATAAGAAGACATGCTAGTGATTCGATAAGGTCCACTGGAAGCCTCATATAAAAGGCTGGAAAGAAGGGGGCTTGGTGAGGGACCATGGGAGACTGCACATAGACTGCCTTAGATGTGGATTCAAAAGGAGGTAGGGAAATGGGTTGAGTTTGTCCTGACAAAAAAGACTTACTCTGTATTTATGCCTGACCCCGAAATGCTGGAGGAGGCCAAGGAGAGTGGGGTGGTGGACTGCGTCAAAGGCTGCTGAGATATCCCGAAGGATAAGGGGGGGCAACACCGCCTCCACACTCCTTGGAAGACATGAGGCGTTCCTGCATGGTGTGGGAGCCTCACTGTGATGCTGGAAATGCATTGGCGGGACAGGTCCTCCCTGTCCTTGTCCTGTAGTCCTTTTTCATTCGTGTACTGTATTGTTTTCTGCCCAGGAGTCCATGTGGGACTCCTGGCAGTGCAGCTCTTCCTGTTTTTGGTTTGGTGTACCGACCCATGGGATACCCTTATGGCACCCATGGGTGGGGGTGCAACCCTGTGCCTCTAATGTATCTTTTTGGGCACTGTGTGTGGCCCACAGAGCAGGGTATGGGCTGGTGGCAGCTCCATGCTGAATTTGACAGGTGCTCTGAGTATCCTCCATTTTGGGATACCCAGGCCCTGCCATTGGAATCAGTTGATTCCTGATAGGAAACAAGATGGCCCCTGTGGCCTCTTGCTTTTTGTTACCCGTTACCTTGTTTTCCCAAAGTCCTGGGAAGCCCTGACTCTGTCCCTTCCCCATGAGTGGCTGTTGGGTGGAAGTTCCATATATGGTGTTTTTGTGAAGTCCAGGCCAGACTGACTGGAGCCTTCCCAGTGACTGTATGTTGTGGGTACACCCTTTGGGTGGGACCTGGGTGAATGGAGTGTGTGACCAATATACACTTCTTGGTGTGGATGTCTGGTTTCTGGTGTTTGACACAATGACTGAGACAGCCCTGCCCGAAACTGGTATGAATGCAGTGTGCAGTGTTGAATGGCTGTGTACTTGTCCTAATACACATTCCTTGTTTTGAGTGTCTGAGAGGGAGGCGTATGGCCTGAATGCACTGTATGCCTGATTGTCTGACTGACTGCTGAATGCCCTTCTGAGTGATAGGTTGACTGAGTGTGACCCAGCATAATGAATGAGAGATCAACTAGTATATCTGGGGTCCTCTCACTGCTAGAAATCTTTAAGAAGCTGAAGTTGAAACTGACGCATAATCTCGAAGCCGAGCCTGAAGAAGAAGGTTGACTGCTGTCTTCCTTTGCCGAAATCCGAAAGCCGTCGAGACTGATCCAAGAGAGGACCTGGTTAAGCGCCCTCTTCCCATGCTCTGAGGGACCATCGAGCACCGCTAACCTTCGCCGAAGCGCCCTGGAAGTCAGACCCTCGAAAGGCTGCTAACCGGAGACCGGGACCGCCGAGGAGAAAGAAGATCAGCACCGGACATTCCGTCCACCGCTGTCGACCAGGGTTCGCAAGTCTGTTGTAACTTCTGGAGGCCCGTCGAAGCCGCGTTGCCCAGAAGAGGGGACCGCTTAACACTGTGCCGCCGATGACCGGAGCCGCACACTCCCTTTGCCTAAGACTTTTGATTCATGGATGCACTCATCCATGCCGCTGCCCGCCTTATCCCGCCGGAGAAGGCCAGGCCGTCGACGCGCCGAGGAGCATCTGCCGGTGGGTTTCCTGCCACCCAACGACCGTAGAAACGTAGACGACTCGACACCCTTGCTGGGCCACAGTTCTTCACAAATTCTTTGTGGTCCTGAACTATCGACATCGAGGTGCCGCACACGCCTCTTCCTTGCGGGACGTCTTCGCTCCGTCGTTGACAAGCACCGCTGGGACCGAAGCTGCCGCCTCGGCGCCGAGTTCACTTTCTTCGAGGGATCTCGACGATACGTGGCTCCTGCTTTAAAGGGAGGCTCTCAAGAAGGATCCTTCGATGACTCATCGTCAAACTCTGCTATTCCAGGTACATTGGGGTGGTAGAAACATTGTAGAAGGAAATAAGACTTATAGAACAATATATGGACTGGGCTTGTGATTTATCTTTACTTTACAAGTTGCCCATGTGGGGGGATCTCCACACAGAATTGTGCCTAGTTGGTAGGGGCCAGTATTCTGCCAATTGTTCTAACCAACTGCTTTCCTCCATTGTCTATTGTTGGTTACCTTTATTAAGTGATGTGAGTGACATTTAACCAGAGTACAATTGATGCACTTTAATGAGATCTAATAATAATTGTGGTACCACTTACAACTGTATATATTTGCCATTGTAGATTTACTGAGCACAAAGTGAGTTATTGTGATTGCGTATATAACCTTGAACCTTAATTATATAAAGACTGTGTTTTAACTAATACAGTGTGTGGACATTCCTTTGTGGGGGCTTGGGGACTACACTGTACTTAAGAACCAGCCTGCATCACCTCCTGAGAAGCTAGGCCTTGATTGCTTGTCCATTGCTACCGTAATAGAGAATCTTGGCTACAGCCACCCCCCTCCAGTCTTTACACTCACATGGGAAGCCTGGTGCACAGTTCTATGTGGGGTTTTTGCGCCTTGCCCCTTATGCCTTACCAACATAAGAATGGGTGGAAGTTGGAAGAAAAAGCTGACAACCTGTTTCCTTGTTTTTCGCTGCATCCAACACATTCAGAATGGGCATGTGGGACAGGGACAGGGTTATAACATATCAGGTGGGAAACAGGGACCTCTCTCCACCTGGAGCAGAAGGACACCAAGGGTTTTCACCAGAGCCAGTCCTGCCCTTGCTCAGACTGGCCTATAGGGCAATAGGCATTTGGCCGATCCAAAAATGCAAAATGCTGGTGTGGACCTGGTTTTTGGGTCAAAGTGTGCCACTTTTTTGGCCGATATGGTCCATTTTGATGAGTTACTTCACTATGCGGCTAGTTGTTTTGGCTAGTGTTTCAGAATCAATATTCCTTAAAATGCACGATTTGCATCACATTTGATCAAACATTCCCCTTTGGGTACTATTCAAAGAGTGTCACAAAAGGAATGAATAGCCATTTGCAATGGTGGGCCACTTTTTCATTGGTGCACAAGACAATTTTATGGCTCAGTCCGACCTTGGTCCTGCCCCAGAGGTGGGGAGAGGGAGATGGGTGGGCCCCAGTCTCGGCTACCCCACCATGAGCCAGATTTCTTTGCATTTCATTACAGGACTACCAGTCCAAGAAGGACAAGAAAGTCACTGTGTTCTGCCCAAAGGAACCATCAGCTTTGTGAGAAGAGCACATTGCGGAGAGGGGAGAGAGGAGTGGGGAGAGGAGAGCACAGAGGGGAGAGAGGAGAGCACAGTGGTGTGGGCAGAGGAGAGCATAGTGGGAAGAGGAGTGGGGACAGAAGAGTGAATGGGGAGAGTAGAGAGGAGTGGGGAAAGGAGAGAAGAGTTGGGAGAGGAGTAAGGAGAAGAGAAACAAGGAGAACATTGCGGAGAGAGAGTTTGAACATCAGAGGGATGGGGAGAGGGAGAGGGAGCTAGAAAGAGAAGGACAGGCAGAGAGGATGAGAGAGAGAGAGAGAGAGAGCACTTGAGAGAGAGAAAGAAAGAGAAAGATAGAAGGAAGCCGACTGGAGGGAGTGAGACAGGAGTCAGGACATGAAAAGGGGAGTGAAAGAGAGAGAAAGAGTGGACTACAGGCGGAAGGAAGATCATGGAGAGGAGAGAAAATGAGTGACTGAGGGACTGAATGGACCAGAGTGTCTGACATTGGCACTTAGAAACATACCTTCCTTTTGAATAACCTGTGGAGTGTTAGGAAAGGGCACCCTTGGGACATCCCTGGAGGGAGCCAACCAGATTTGGCTTTTCTTTTACATTAGGCCCTCATCTACAGCTAGCCTTTGATAGTAGGTGTTACCAATAGTTGGCAAACCCAGGGGATTGGAGGAGGCCTGGCTGAGGGTGGAGGTAGCCCAGTAGAGGTAGCGGGACAGAAGTCCATTAGAGTGCCCTGCCTACACTCCTACGAGATATTGCTATTTTAAAAAGAAAAACCCTTAAAAACCATCCTTCAAAGTCAAGGAGTTATTGAAGACATCCATGAGACATGATAAACCAATCTCTGTCCTTATATTATTATTTTATACATATGCAGATACATAAATAAAATGGATTGCTGGCAGATAAGGCCCAGCAGGCCCACCGTGCCTATCTCTACTCTCTATCCCTGCTTGTTGCAAACACATCGACCTTGGTTTGTGCTTTATCCGCACCCGATTTTGGTACCGGAACAAACACTGCATGTGGTAAATCGTACCAATAGAAAGCCATGGTTAAAATACCTGATAATTTACCTCAATTGTTTACCTCCATCCAAGAAGTAGAAGTAAAACATGTAGAAATTCCCCAGAAGTGTTCTTAACTTTTTCCTGAATTACTAAAGGGAAACACAGGTGCTTTATTTTATGCAGACAAGAAAATTGCACATGAGGAAAGTGAAAGGGTGTGAAAAGTGGCCATTAAAGATGCCCACCCTCTCAACACATTTGGCATTTAATGCACATAAAGATAAGAAATTACCTTTTGGTACATTTGCAAAATAAAGTACAGCAAGTACAGTAGCGGCAGGAACAACCGCTACAGACCATAGATTGTCATGTGCATAAGGAGGGCGGAACTGGATGAAATAAATATGTAAAAAAAAAAAAAACATGTGGATTTTCGGTGCTACCAAATGCAGTATTTCTGGAAACCCTCATCTACTACTTCCAACCGGCAGTTTTGTTATTAATGAGTGGATGCTAATTACTGCTCGAAGTATTTCCATCCAAAAATGCGCCCAATTCATAATGGCGGCCTTAGTTTCCACGCCAGTCTTTGCTCTTAACCAAAGTAGAGCAAAGCTGTGTTCTTTTTTGCGCAGGACATCATCAAGGCCTTTTATTTGTATTGATTCCTTGTATTGCTTATAGTGCAAGCCTAGCTCGAGCAGCAGCGCGCTTCCCAGCAGGAGGGCGCCAGCATGGAACTCGCCATTTTTCACAGAAACACAGGTGGAGGGGGGGATTTGTGTTCATCACGAAGGCATGGGTGAAAGAGACACATGTTTTTGTATTTTGTGGAACTGGGGGGTGGTGGGGGCATCTCGATCCTCTGCTGGGATTGAGTTCCAGATGGTCAGGGCGTGCCAGGGAAAGGACTGCTAGCCAGACTTCTCTTGACAGGCTTGCTTTGACTCCAACCTTTGGAGAGGCTTGCTGCCTGAGGTGCGAGAGCCCCCAGAGGTTTGGAGTTTAGCTGGCAAGTTTGTTGGTGTTCTCCTGGACTTTGCTTTCTAGGCGGCTGTCCGAAGAGGGAGTCCGAGGATTACGTGAAGCCAGGGCGTATTATAAGAATCTAATTAGGACCAAGAAACTGGCATAGAATGAGGAGGTTTGGAACTCCCTCCTGACTGCTATAAACGCCAAGGATTTGCAAACATTTTGGAAAGTGATGGGCACAGGAATACCAGCTGTCCAGAGTACAATGCAGGGCTGTTTACCGGAATAGGTCTGGTGTGAGTACTTTAAGGACTTGTATCACGACAACACAGTATCTGAAGGGCAGGGGAAAATGAGAATTGTGGCCTGGCTCATGACCGTGTAACCAGCAACCCTTCGTTGGTGTTGAGTGAAGAGGAAGTAAGAACAGCGCTTAGATCTCAAACTGAAGGTAAGGCCCTAGGGCCAAACCGGATTCCAATAGATTTGTATTCTAAGGAACCAGTGGTTTGTATTCCCTATTTAAATAAACTATTTAATGCAGCCCTCAAATTAAACACAGTACCCCCTCTCTTGGACACATGCTGAGATGGTGCACATTTATAAAAAGGGTGGAACAGGATGCAGCCTGCAACTATCGGACAATCTCCTTACGGGTGCCGGGAGAAAGATGTTTGCCAAAGCTGTCCTCGGGTATCTGGAGACCTGGGTTGAGGAACGAAGCATATTAAGTCATCTACAAGCTGGTTTCCCGCGCAGTACAAACACTATTGACCAAAGTCTGTGCTTATGACTGTTGTGTGACAAGTATGTCACACTAAAGGAATTGTGCATGTACTCTGTGTTCATTGACCTTAAAACAGCTTTTGACAGGGTCCCGAGAACTAGGCTGTGCGACATCCTTATCAAATCTGGTATTCTTCCATCATTATTGAGGGCCATTCAAATACTACACTCTGGGAATAAGGCAACAGTAAGGTAGTGCATTAATGGCAATACTACTAAAGCCGCAGAGATTGAGACGGGGGTATGCCAGAGGTGCATTTTGGGTCAACGTTATTTTGTGTTTTCATCAACAGAGTTATGGGGAAGCTGGTAGGCTTCCCGGCAGATGCCCCAACATTGTAAGAAAATAGTCTCTCCAGCCTCATGTTCGCAGATGATGCTGTCCATCTTTCCATTACATCCATACGTCTTAGGCTGCAACGTAACACCTTTATAAATTATTGCGAATTAAATTCTTCGTTCTGTGATCCAAGAGCAGGAGCTCCATTCTTCCGTGGGCTACAGGCCACCCATCCCACTGTGCCTTTCAAACATTCATATGTGAGCCCCAGTGCTTATTATAGTACACTTGATACGAATCTACACCGTGCCACGTTCCACTGGCTATGATCTCTGATATTGCCACATTTACAAGCACCAAGAATATCCTGAGTAAAAAGAACGTCGGTCTACGAGACGTCCTTATTGTTTCCTGCAAGCCGCATCAGGAAACCGTGAGCTTTACACTCAGTAAGATGACCGCCGCCGTTTGAAATCAGCCCGTCCACAGCAGGGAATGCCCGCTGCACTCCGATTGGTCCCCCATCTGCCTTTATCCAATCGCGGGGCACCGGCAGGCGTTAGCCGGCGCCCAACAAAGGCACCCAAATAAGGAACCTATCCAGTGACGATCATTATTTGTACTGTTATTCATATTTTGTGCTCAATGGATTGTGTACCTGACTTGTGTTTTAATGACATTTTCAAGTGTACTCTGTTTTAATTTCTGCTATGTACTGCTTTTATGTTTTTATTGTAAGCCGAAATAAGAAGCTACTTTGATTGATTGATTGATTGCTTTCTAGGTGATAAATGCAGTTTTGAATACAATCCTGGTGGGGAGTGGGAGCCAGTGACCTCGCACAGCGTTGGAGAGATATAGGGCCTCATTATAACTCAGGTGGTTAGGAAATAACGGTGGCGGTAAACCCGCCGCCACCGTTGTTTCCGGACCGCCTGATCCCGACTCCTGCAGGCGGGAGGTCATGTTCCCGCCAGGTCTGACCTGGCGGGTTTAACACCGCCCGCCTGCAGGCGGACGAGGAAACACCGGCAGCATTACGAGATGCTGCCGGTGTTTCCATGATCCCCATTCCCATTGAGTCCCATAGGACTCAATGGGAATGGGGATTAACACCATTCCGCCTTCGTGATTCCAGGAAAACCGGGGTTGTAATGCCACGGTATTTCCGGGAATCACGGAGGCGGAATGGTAATACGAGTCCGGCGGTAACCAGGAGGTTTTACAGCCTCGGTTACCGCCGGACTCCTAATGAGGCCCATAGTCGAGTTTACAATAAAACCCTGGCGGGGAGTGGAAGCCAGTGAAGCTCACAAAGCATTGGCGAGATACGGTCGGGTTTGGGGGTATGTGTGATGGGGCTGGCCAGTTAGGAGGGCATTTTCCCCATCGATGTGTGAGATCATGATGGCTTGGACCCCCGGGCAGAAGGCTGTAATGCTCACCTGATATCCACGGGGACATCACTCAGCCGGTCCGGACTTCCGACCACTTTGAACCCTTCCCTGGACTTGCTCAACCAAGCACGGGGCCTGAAACACAGTATTATCAGTGGTCAATTCCCTATTGGTCTTACTTGTCTGGCCCCCCTTTTCTTCCCTGGGTCCCAACCTTCCCCCGGACCTCTACCCACCTTGTTTTTTGATGTGGGGCGCTCTCTGTCCTGCCTTCGATGCAGGGGTGCGTTGGGTGATGCGGGCTGGAGGGTGCCTAGTTGCTTCACTGGCACGGGCCCGGCGGACGGGGCTTGCTGCGCCTTCAGCCTGACCGGTAATTGGAATGAGTCTTACAAAAGTTCTGATGGCTCTTGTCCCTTTAATACTGTGTCTTTCTTTCCTTAGGTGATGAAGGTCTTGAGGATGGTGATGCACTGCTGAAGTAAGTAGAAATGTTGAGCGTGATGCTTATTGGCTTCCTTAGCACTAACCAATGTTCGTCTTTTCCGTGTCCTTTTAGGTGCCGCAGTAACCCAGCATGGAAGCGAGCTGAGGAGATGAGCTGCAGTGAGAAAGCGCGATGTGCGGCGCCTCTTAAATGTTTTGCGCTAACCTGATGTGTCTTTTCCCCTTTTTCAGATCGGCGGGATGCTCCGGAGCAGAAGTTGTCTGATCGACGGGAGTTCAGGTAAGGATTAAACTCTATTTGCAAATTCGAGAGAGCTAAGTATTGCAGAATGCTTACTAACGTCTTTTCTTCCATTCTTCTCCCCTTTGGTAGGGCGCGGCATGCCGAGATGGAGACGACTCCGCCGTAGGAATCCGCAAGACTGGGAAGAGCTGGACAGAAGTTGGATGCTCTTCGAGGTGAGTATTGGCAACAAAGTTCTTATTCTTGCAGGTGCGCTGGCGCTGAAGAAAGAAGTGGGCCTCTTCAGGAGATCCGAGCACGGTGAGTGTCACGCTGCAGGTGCAGAGAAACGCAAAGCATGTTTCTCAGGCCGGGTGTGGTTTAAATAGTCTGTAGGTATCCCAGGTATCCCTGGGCTGTGCCACACCCGAAAGACTAGACCGCTCATCCAGTTCAAGGAACTGAATTACATGGGGGCATCCATTGCCCCATAATACATTGCAAGTCCAATACTAAGTGGATCTCAGGACTGTGTGTGAGCTTGGTTCCAAAGGCGCCACGTCTGAGTCCAAGTAGGTGTCTGGGGAGATGGAGAGGCCCTTAGGGCCGACTAGGTGGCCGTGACCTGGCTCCAGCCTGATATGCCGGGGGGGGCTGGGGGCAGGAATTGTGACAGCACTCCCCCCAAGTCCCCTCTCAAGATGGCTTTCCCCTCAGGTCCCGGCTTGTTTGGGTGGTTTTGGTGGAACCTCCTAAGCAGGCGAGGTGCGTGGATGTATTCACAGGGATCCCATGTTCTGTCCTGGGGACCGTACCCTTTCCAGTCCACTAGATAGTATAGTTTGGATCTGACATACTTGGAATCCAGGATGTCCTTGACCTCAAATTCTGGCTCTCCTGCGATCTCTATTGGCTTTGGTACTGGTGTCACACGGGTCACAGGTTGAACAGGCTTTAAAAGAGACACGTGAAACACAGGATGAATTAGCATATTAGCTGGTAAGGCTAGTTTGACAGCTGCTGGATTTATCACGGAGGTGATAGTGTATGGGCCTAGGTATCTTGGACGGAAGGTTCGGGTCCCTTTAATGGGTACATGCTTGGATGCGAGCCAGACTTTGTCTCCCACTTGGTAGTTAGGGGCTTTGATTCGGTGTTGGTCTGCAAATTTCTTCTGAAGATCCTTAGCTCGGAGTAGGTGTTCTGCTGCCCTTTTGAAGGTTTGTGAAATGGTTGTATGTAAGGTTTTAATTGCTGGCATTTCTAAGGTCGTAGGGGTGTCCAACTCGGAAGTGCGTGGGTGTCGACCATATATGGTATAGAAGGGTGTTTGCCCAGTACTGGTGTGTAGGGAGTTGTTATAGGCATATTCAGCAATCCATAATACATCTGTCCAGCTCTCCTCAGCTTGATGGAGCATACAGCGTAGATACTGTTTGAGCGTCTGATTCGTTCGCTCGGTTTGACCATCCGTTTGGGGATGGTGACTGGTGGATAGTCAGATGTCAATGTGAGCCAAAGAGCAGCACTTCCTCCAGAAATTGGACACAAACTGCGTACCACGATCCAAAACCAGTACCGAGGGGAAACCATGGAGCCGTACGATGCATTCCAGAAATACTTTTGCTAGAGTGGAAGCATTTCGGAGCCCCTTTAGAGGGATGAAGTGTGCCATTTTTGAAAACAGGTCCACAACTACTAGAATGGTGTTGAATCCCTGACTGGATGGTAGGTCAGTAATAAAACCGAGGGATAACGTGTGCCAGGGTGCTGGTGGGATATCCAACGGTTGCAAGAGTCCTGCCGGTTTCTGTTTGGATGATTTGTTTTGAGCGCATACTCCACAAGATCGGATAAATTGAACAATGTCTTTACGCCACGTGGGCTACCAATAATTCCGTTTTACTTTGGCTAAAGTTTTTGCGATCCCCGGGTGGCCTTCGATTAAGGAATCATGATAGCTGGACATGACTTGTTCTCGTAGTTCCTGATTTGTTAAGAACAAGCGGTTTCTGAAGTAGGGAAACTGGTCCCTTAGCGTGTAATGTTCCCCTTGTGTGCACCACTCTTGTGATTGCTTAGGACTCATCAAGTTTTGGATTTTTTCATGCAGTTCTTTCTGAGTGATGGTTGCTGTAATTCCCAGGAGTTTATCACATGGGATAATACGTATCGGGTCCGGTGGTTTGTAGTCCTGTTCTTCAACACCCATACGGGAAAGGGCATCGGCCTTCCCGTTTTTGACTCCAGGTCGAAATGTAATCACGTAGTCATATTCAGTGAAGAATAGGGCCCAACGTAACTTTCGTGAAGATTGCGCTTTAGCAGTTTTTAGATACTGGAGATTTCGGTGATCTGTTATGACAGTGATGGTGTGTCTTGCACCCAGAAAGTAATGGCGCCAGGCCTTAAAGGCAGACTTGATGGCTAGGAGCTCTTTATCTGTGATGGCGTAATTGAGTTCGGGGGTGTAAATTTACGTGACCAGAAGGCAACCGGGTGTAACGGACCCGTTTCAGGATCCTTTTGCGAGAGGACGGCTCCCATGGCCATGTTTGATGCGTCTGTTTCCACCACGTATGGGAGTTCTGGGTGAGGATGGCATAGAATTGGGGCCGAAGTGAATCGTGACTTAAGTTCCTGGAAAGCTCTTTCTGCTTCCTCTGTCCATTGACATTTTTTATTGCTCTTTTTTAGTAACGATGTGATGGGATGTACTATCTGTGAGAATTCCGGGATGAACCGGCGGTGGAAGTTTGCGAAACCTAACATGCTCTGTACTCCATTGAACGAGTTTGGTGATGGCCAGTTTAGGATCGCATCTACCTTGTGTACATCCATACGGATACCCTTCGGACTAAGAATGAAACCAAGGAACTCCACCTCGGAAACATGGAATGAACACTTTTCAAGCTTGGCATAGAGCTGATGCTGGCGGAGTTTTGCCAGTACGGATCGAACGTGTTTGACGTGGACTTGTTTTGATGCGGAGTACACTAGGATGTTGTCAATGTATACTAAAGCACAGACATCAATTAATTCCTTTAAAACATTGTTCATGAAATATTGAAATGTGGCTGGCGCATTCCAAAGGCCAAAGTGCATTACTTGATATTCGTACAGGCCATACTTGGTGCGAAAGGCGGTTTTCCATTCGTCGCCCTTTTTAACTCGGACAAGGTGATATGCTCCTCTTAGATCTAGATTTGGGCATCTTTGACTTGGTCAAGCAGTTCAGGAATCAATGGCAGGGGGTAACGGTTTTTGACTGTAATCTGGTTCAATGTGCGATAGTCGATGCACGTTCTTAGGTCCCCTTCCTTTTACAGTACGAAGAACAGAGGACTGGCCGCCGGGGACTTCGGGGGACGGATGAACCCGTTTGCCAGGTATTGCTCGAGATAGGACTTCAGGTGCTGGTTTTCTGGTTCTGTGAGTGCATAGATTCGTCCACAAGGGATCTGGGCACCGGGTATCAGGTAAATCTGGCAATCGTATGGTCTGCGTGGAGGTATGGTATTAGCTTGTTCCTTCTGAAACACATCTTGAAAATCCTGGTACTCTCTTGGTAGGGTCCCGGCCGCCACTGTTCCCAGCGTAGAGGTTCTGGCGTCGATTGATTGTTACTCTTGATGATAACACGTTTGAGCACAGGTCTTGGAGAAGGCCAGCTCCTTTGCTCGCCAATCTATTCGAGGATTATGAGCTACCAACCAGGGCATCCCTAAGATCAGTCGAAACGAGGTGCCTTGATAAGGTCGAAAGCGATAGATTCTGGATGCCCATCCTGGCACAGAAGGGTGAATGTTGCAGTGCATTGGGATACTGGACCGGAGGCTATTTCTGTGCCATCGACTGTGGTTACAGTGTCTGTGGTTAACTTTGGACATAAAGGAAGTCCCATCTTTGCTGCGAGATCTTGGTCTATGTAATTCCCAACAGCTCCATTGTCTATGTACGCTCTTGCTGCGTGCATCCGCGATGGTTGTTGGTGATCGATCAGGATCACAGGTAGTGCAAAATGGGAGGTCTGTAGTTCACTTTCTTCGCTCGACAAGTGGACCCCTACACTTGCCGGGCTGGGCAGTTTTCTGACTCTTTGGTGGGGTCTTCCTTGTCCGTAGCTCCTACTATCCTTCTCGGTGGCTTCACTGGGCACTCCTTTAGAAAGTGACCCGATTTTCCACAGTACAAACAGAATTGCCGTTGCCTCCTCCTATCTCTTTCCGCCTTAGTCAAGGGTGACCTGACGACTCCAATCTGCATTGGTTCCCCTGAGCCTTCTGTTGATCGAGAAACATTGTCCCTTGAACGCACATAAATAGGGCGAGAGTCGGGTCTGATCCGATCTGCTCTTCGGTCTTGCAATCTTTGATCTAGCTGAACCACCAGGTTAATAAATTCTGCACAGTCTTGAGGGGGGCCACTACTTGTGCGAGGACATCCTTTAGCTCTCCCTGCAGACCCCTATGAAATAACGTGGTTCTCTTCTCTGCAGGCCATTCAGCTTCAACCACAAGTCTATTGAACGTGGCGAATGGCGATGTATGTCAATAGGTCTTGGTTCCCTTGACGAAGGGGTAGAAGTTCATTGTCTAGAGCCTGTCCATGAGTACGACTGGCGAAAAGTTTTTCCATTTCCTGTTGAAAACCCCTGAAATCGCGTAACAGAGGATCGTCTTGAGTCACAAATGGTACTGACCAGTCTGTAGCACTTCCGCTCAAATAAGATAGCACAAATGCGACCTGTGATTGGTCATTTGGAAAGGCCCCGGGCCTGCAAAGGAAGTGCAGACGGCACTGGCTCATAAAAGTGGCATATTTCTTAGGATCCCCAGTGAATCGCTCCGGTGGCGCCAGGGGAACTGCCCCAGGAAGGGTTATCTGAACAGGGCTGGCTGATGGTACTGGCATTGTAGGCACGTTTCCCGGCAATGGTGCATGTCCCGCTTGTGACTGGAGAAGTTGTTGGCTTAGGTCATCTGTTCGTTCCTTAGCAACTATCAACTCCCTCCTCAGGATGTTGGTCTCCTGGCGGGCTGCGTGTACTTCGGAGCGTAACATTTGGGCTAACTGGTCGGATTCTGACGTTTCCATGACGCCATGGTGGATTTTTGGTGTGAGGCTTTGCCTTCTGTAACGCTCACCTGATATCCACGGGGACGCCACTCAGCCGGTCCGGACTTCCGACCACTTTAAACCCTTCCCTGGACTTGCTCAACCAAGCACTGTGCCTGAAACACAGTATTATTGGTCTTGCTTATCTGGCCCCCCTTTTCTTCCCTGGGTCCCAACCTTCCCCCGGAACTCTCCTGACCTTGTTTTTTGATGTGGGGCGCTCTCCGTCCTGCCTTCGATGCAGGGGTGCGTTGGGTGATGCGGGCTGGAGGGTGCCTAGTTGCTTCACTGGCACGGGCCCGGCGGACGGGGCTTGCTGCGGCTTCAGCACGACCGGTAATTGGAATGAGTCGTACAAAAGTTCTGATGGCTCTAGTCCCTTTAATACTGTGTCTTTCTTTCCTTAGGTGATGAAGGTCTTGAGGATGGTGATGCACTGCTGAAGTAAGTAGGAATGCGGAGCGTGATGCTTATTGGCTTCCTTAGCACTAACCAATGTTCGTCTTTTGCGTATCCTTTTAGGTGCCGCAGTAACCCAGCATGGAAGCGAGCTGAGGAGATGAGCTGCGGTGAGAAAGCGCGATGTGCAGCGCCTCTTAAATGTTTTGCGCTAACCTGATGTGTCTTTTCCCCTTTTTCAGATCAGCGGGATGCTCCGGAGCAGAAGTTGTCCGATCGCCAGTAGTTCAGGTAAGGATTAAACTCTATTTGCAAATTCGAGAGAGCTAAGTATTGCAGAATGTTTACTAACGTCTTTTCTTCTATTCTTCTCCCCTTTGGTAGGGCGCGGCGTTCCGAGATGGAGACGACTCTGCCGTATGAATCCGCAAGACTGGGAAGAGCTGGACAGAAGTTCGATGCTCTTCGAGGTGAGTATTGGCAACAAAGTTCTTATTCTTGCAGGTGCGCTGGCGCTGAAGAAAGAAGTGGGCCTCTTCAGGAGATCCGAGCACGGTGAGTGTCACGCTGCAGGTGCAGAGAAACGCAAAGCATGTTTCTCAGGCCGGGTGTGGTTTAAATAGTCTGTAGGTATCCCAGGTATCCCTGGGCTGAGCCACACCCGAAAGACTAGACCACTCATCCAGTTCAAGGAACTGAATTACATGGGGGCATCCATTGCCCCATAATACATTGCAAGTCCAATACTAAGTGGATCTCAGGACAGTGTGTGAGCTTGGTGCCAAAGGTGCCAAGTCTGAGTCCAAGTAGGTGTCTGGGGAGATGGAGAGGCCCTTGGGGGCCGACTAGGTGGCCGTGACCTGGCTCCAGCCTGATATGCCAGGGGGCTGGGGGCAGGAATCGTGACAAAGGCATGCAGGGGTGAAGGGTTTGATTTTGCCGAGTGTGGAGATCTGTAGCCACACAGTTTGCACCTTTTTGGCTATGTGGAAACATGTTAAAATGAGGCAACAGGAATAAGACTATGCGCAGCATAAGGCCTTCAACACTTGCAGGTAAAAAAAGGAAATTATATTTTTGTATGTATTTATGGTAACCAAAAAAACGTCCCTGCTCAACAAATTCTTAGCCCATTCTTCATCCAGTTCTTGAGCACAAATTGACAAGGATGGTTTGGCCCAACCATGCACACAGGTGGATGCATGTGCCACTGCATCACCGGGCACCCAAATGTTCCATTGGGTCCAGAATACACTTACGTTCACAGCTCAATGGATGATGTGTATAAGGATAAGGATTCCACTGTGAATAGGGGAGGCCTCCCTGAAGTCCCTGCTGGCTGCACCAAGCGATGAGGGAAGGCCTCCCTGTAGTCACTGCTGGCTGCACCCAGCGATAAGGGGAGGCCTCCCTGTAGTCACTGCTGGCCGCACCAAGCGATGAGGGGAGGCCTCCCAGCAGACACTGCTGGCCGCACCAAGCAATGAGGGGAGGCCTCCTTGCAGTCACTGCTGGCCGCACCAAGCGTTGAGCAATGAGCTTGCCACCTTCAGCAGCCAGTAGTTGGATAAGTGGGAGCTTCATTTGCCAGGTGAATATGCACACTTGTCTGATAAGAGTCTTGGCTTGGCAAGAGCGCCACCTGTAGCAAACCTAAGAAGGGAAACAGGGAGAGCCGATTTGAAAATGAGGCTTGATTTATATGGCAGGACCTGGTCTACTTAAAGATCTGTTTGGCAAAATTCTGATACAACACCATACGCAAACCCATTTGTACGTTTTGTCAAGGAGGCGATTTGAACATTTTCAGTTCCGTAGGCCGCTCCTACGGATGTTTGCATGTCTAAATTTTTCGAGGCCAATTCCTCAAGCTATGTAGGGGTCCGTGGGTATTTTTTCCCTGAGGAAGCACTCAGCAGCTAAAGGTCTACAAGCTTCTATGTGGCATATGAGGTGGTAAAGACACTATCCGGCTCCATGAAGCGGGAGTAAAGGGTGGGGAGGAACAGGGCCAACGTCCCGGCACGGTGGCCTGGAAAGGCGATGAGTAGCCATGGCGGAGGAGTGAGTGGAGAACGCAGTTTGAGTACAGGGAGCAAAGTAGCACGGGATGACTAGATAGAGACTCTAAGATTGTGGCAGAGTACTAAAGGAAGCTAATAGGTCCGGGTGATCGGGCATGTGGTTGAGACAGGGCAAACGTATTGAACAGAGTGGGGGGTTCTGACATGAGGAGACAAGCAGGGGTGCCAGATTATAGAGATTAGGCATTAAAGTTTTGGAGAAACTGGGTGAGGGGTTGTCGCTCGTGAAATAAGACACACATCAGCACCACAGTTTAGCAGGTCTGGAACCTTGCGGGTACTCCACTTAGTCGGACCACATTCTTGGCTGGCAGCAAAACGCTGCTGAACCCCTTTTTGCATTTATGCTGAATTTAGTACCCCGCACTACAAGAGGCTAAACAAGTAGTCAACGTAGACCTGGATAGGTTACACTGTGGTCGAACCTCTAACATCTGCACCACCGCTGGAATGCACACTCCTTGGACATTTCCACACACAATGGCATTGGCTCTTACAGTGGGAATAGCCAGAGTCAATACGCGAACTGGTGCTCACCCGGCATTGCCGACTAAATGTCTGAACCATTGACCAATACCTCAAAATCATGTCACCTGCCTCATCTTTGGTGTGAAGTGATTGCACCATTGCTGCCTGCGTTTACTTCAAGACTGTGTCTGGGGTGGAAAACCTCCTCCCACGCAGCTCTGCATGGATTCAGACCTCACGAGGTTCAGGAAACCTGCCTCGTCTCGGGAGGATAGCTCAGGGGCAATGTGCTCGCCTTGGAAGCAAGATGACACCCAGCAACACAGGTTCGATCCCCGGGTCCAGCTTAGAAACCTCTGGGTGCGTTATAAATAACCTATCATATGATATCTGCCTTTTGTACTCAGCCTGTGAACTGGACGCACACCCCTTACTTGTACTTTACACTCTACCGCTTGCGCGCGATGTGCCATAGAGTGAGTGGCTTGCTTGGGTGAGCGCAGTATAAAAATACCAAGCTGAATACATGAATTAGGGCCGACAGCCCCTCAGAGGTAGTTCAGCTATCCCAGGACAGCTGCTTTCCTTAGGGGGTATCATATACATTGTCGACACACCTCCACAGGCGAAGCTTTAGCCTTAGGTAGGAGATCCCAATGTTAGAAAATCTCGACACTTTATCAGGCAGCATAGGACGCTTTCTACCTCCATGACACAAGGCAGCAAGGACGGCATGCCTCTACGTAGGGGGCCCGTGCCTGCCTAAGCTAGAACCCACTTTCAGAGCACCTACTCAAAATCCACAGGTGCCCTTTCTCACTCAATGGGCCTAAGATTCATAGAATGAGCGACTTGGAACTTAATTAAGCTCCAAACAAATTCACTACCCCAGACCTAACAGCTGAGCTGAATGCAGGGAGAAACATGTCAGATTATTGAACACGTTTTGGAAAAGTCAGTCATTGGCTGGCAAAGTCACACTTAAAATGTCACAGCCTTTGGTTTGTGAGACTGATACTACCTTAGGGAATATGCACACACCATCAGCCCCACCTCGTGGCTTCCTTCCCTGGCAAAATCCTCCATAAAGCATTGAGGGAGGCGGTCAATAGCTGTAGAATCTAGTGTAGATGATCAAGGGGCAGCTTTATTTGCCTTTGCAAAGCAGAACAAAGAAAGACATCCAGGGAAGGAGTCATTATCCCGAATGACCACTTAATAAAACCTATTAAGCTTTCTTCTCAGAGTTACAGGGGGCTCGCACAAGAAGTGGGGTCCCAATTATTTGCAAACATTGCAAGGCCCCAACGTTGGGACTTGGCAGAGGAGGAGGTGGAAGTCCAGAGCAGGGGAGCTGGTGACGGGGACAGAATAGCGAGTTTGAAGTGCAGAAGCAGGAGTAGGTGAAGGCACTGACGAGGGTAAGTGGACAGTAGGAGAGTGGGCGAAGGGAGGCGGGTGAGACTGCAGGTGATGGGACGTTGGAGGGACAGGACGTGGGCAGAATGAATGGGCAGAGTAATTGGAGTATTTGTTTTTCGTCCTAGGCAATGCACGTCGCCGCACGGTCCTGTGAGAAGGCTTATACACCAGGGCATGCTGCTATCATACTGTACAGAAAGTGGTGGGAAGCGCTGCGGTGCGTCGGGGACTTAAACTGGATTTGTATGTCAAGCGCGCACATCCCGGTGCGCATGGATGCACGGCTGATTGACAAGACTCCCAGAGACGGTTTTTGGCTGCATAAAAACAGCCACCACCCACAGTGCCGGGGCTGAATTGAAGTGTGCAGGTGCAAAGCCGGGAGGAGCACCCATTATTCAGGGCCTCAGATTTGTCCAAAGCATGTGCACGTCTCTGGGTGGCATGAATCTGAGAAACCCCTCAGCACATTTGCAGAGAAACCGCTCATGTTGGTTTATGTCACAGGGACTCTGTAGCCATATGGCAAGAAACAGTGGCTTTTTGCATTTCTGACAAGCAGTGATTTAAGTGGGTAGGAAATCGAGGGGGTCTCTACTGTGCAGCCTTAAATCCCAAGTAGGTAATAAAGCTTTAATAAAGGAGTGGTCTGTGTAACTGAAGGAGTGACCTAACAGAGCCAATTGAGTTTACATATGTGCAGTAGAAGGGCAAACATTCTAGTTTAAAAGGTGTATTTAAATATGTTCAATGCGTGTAAACATTTTGATCAAAATAAATATATTCAAATATGGAACATCATGTAATCCCACAGGTCTGAAAAAAAATCCATTATTCATACATACTAATTGAAGGCATTCTGATGATAATGCTTTAATTCAATGTTTGGCAAAAGTCGCACAATATATTCTCTTATAATTTCCCTTTCCTGTTTGAAAAGTGCTAAATTGCAAATGTCTTTAATGTGATTCTAAACATTATTGTCTCGGGAGGATAACTCAGGGGCATCGTGCGCCTTGGAAGCAATACGACACACAGGTTCGATCCCTGGGTCCGTGCTTAGAAACCTCTGGGTATTAAGCGCGTTATAAATAACCTCTCATATCATACTGGAGAGAACTTCTACTGGCAAAGAGTAGTATTGCCACTCATATTTTTAAATACATTTGGGAAGGGAGGTCAGTTTGGAGAGACCTAGCAGAGCCCTGGTTCAACGGCAATATTTGGAGAATGCCATGGCTGAGCCCTGGTTAACCCTGGCCCACTTAAAGCCCTGCTGACACGTATCTGTTTGACCTAATCCCTCTGACTTCAAAACAAGGCCACACGTAAACAAAAAAACAACATTACACAATCATGCAGAATTGATGAAACGCGTATTGTGGAACTGCAAGGTTGCCCTAGAATAACAAGAACCATGTATAGGGCACTGAAGCCAGGCACACAGGCTACCAAGGTGACAGGAAACCACCTTTTAGGCGATTATTCATCAAGTACTTAAAAGAAGTATCAAAATCAACGAAGTCTGGGTGAGCGTACGCTTTTTAGGTTATCTCTGCGGTTTATGTGGTGATGCACAATTGTAACCTAGCTCACCAAATTCACTTTTTCGCTTGATAATGCAGATGTTCATCTTAGATCATTCTAAGCACTATGTAAAACAAAAGAGTGAACAGCATGCCTTCTAGAAAACCACAATTTACAACTGTTTTGCTTCCACTTGCAAATGCCAATTGCGCTTCCAAGTGTGGAAATATCCAGCATTCTGCTGGTAGGGTGAATCACAATAGTGACTTTTGCCTGTTCATATGGCTTTTCACGTAAAAAAGTCCACCCCAACCGCAGAATTTGCGCACATGTGGCTTGCAGCGGGTGTCTGCAGCAACCCCAAGTGCATCCTGGATTCGCTTAGCAACGCGACGGTTCCATGTCATTTCATCGCGGGATGTTTTTTCGCTGGGTTTTTTACCGCAATCCCCCCCCCCCAAACCTCCATTTTCTAAATAATTCGATGGGTTTGTTGAAAAATAATTTGTGGTAAAAAACCGCACGAAAAAACATCCTGCGACGAAAGGACGTCGTACCCAACTGCGACAGCCCTCTGCACCAGTTCCATCTGAGTCTTCTGTGCCCTGTCACGTGCTAGGTGCAGACATACGTATTTCAGAGCTCTGCCTGTATTGATCTTCCTAAAATGGAAATGCTCATGCCTGCCATGAAGGTTTCGATTTACATTGCTGTAGATATTGGATGTGTAGAGGAGCACTCAATTTTATGAATCTGCTTATGATGGTATTTTGTGATTCTATAATTCTTGGTTTTATTTTCTAGGTGCTCCCAATTAGTAGAGTGCTACCTCTACTTTCACAAATGTGCTAGATAGATGGTACAACGACAACCTCATTCATATTCAACATCCTTTAGATAAGAAAAAACATTTATTTTTGTGTTTTACACATTCCTTAATGTAGAAAAAATCATAGTTGTACATCATAAGTAAAATATTGACATATTGACCCATATGTTCTTTACAAAAAATATTATTTTCACATGTTTTTACAAAATGTTCTCATATGTTTACAACTGTTTGTTCACATGATCCAATAATCCTGATAGGTCTCCCAATGAAGTTTCCTATCTCTCAACTACGCGTTTCGGGCACTTTATGCCCTTCTTCAGGTTTAGAAATATTGGATTTCCTTCTAGAAAAAATAAATTGATATATCTATATTACTAAATTTGTGACGTGTTTCATTTATAAAAGTAAATTAACTAATAATGGCTCTTGTTCAAAATAAACTAACCTTGGAGTTCGTACCACTCTCTCAGGAAATGAATTGGTTACATTTGAAAATGAAATAAAAACCCAGCAAAACATGGCCTGTTAGTAGTTTTCGCAGTAGGTATTTAACTTGTATGCATCGCTTCATGGAGAGGTCCTCAAATTTCTAAGCACTATGATTATTATTTCCTCAACTAATAGTCAGTTTCACTGGCCTCTGAAGAAATAAAGGTTTATCATAAATTGAAGCCACCATTTAACCAGGACATTAGATATAGAATGTAGCATATAATATCTTAGCTTGAGGATTTCTTTCTGTGTCTCTTATTGCAACATTAGCATACCATTAAGTAGTACTAACACATCATTAAGTAGTACTAGCTCCAGGAAATGAGGAGTTTCAATAATCATACATGATACAATTCTGCTAACAAATTCACAACACATAATTCAAGTCATGTTTGCTTTACTGTGTAATTGGCCAGGTTTGTTTGTTTGTGTCTTCAAAATTAACAAAATGTACACACAAGAGATCAAACGTGCAGACCTTTGCAGAGGAATAATGAAAGGCACATTGAGTGGCACTCTCTCCTGTAGAAGAACATCCCCTTCTGAAACATACTCTACAGGAGTCTGTAGAATGGCTGGGAATTCCTACTAGGCGCAGGTTATCGGATTGTGGAGGCACTGGTTGTCTTTAGTGCTGTGCTGCTAACTTAACGTTAAAAGCGATTTACCTTTTTTCGCTGTGTAATTACTCCCTTTTACTAAAGTAATGCAAAGTGTCCAACAGCAAATTGCAGATTTATTTTTGGCATGTTCAGGACCTGACTCACTTCAATGATAAGCGCGGCCATTGTGATGTATAGAATTCCTACTCTGTGGAACTTTCCTGATTCCAGAAGCAGTTAGTCTACATATTCCGACTACTTGCTACTAATGCTGCTGGCGTTCCATCGGTGAGGCGCTTGCACTGCAGAGGCCTATACTGCTCCTTTTCTATGTGGGCGGTGTTGCCGCTGCTCTGGTTATGCTATATATTTCCTATGGGAGGGGAGCTTGGATCACGGAGGCCCGTGCCGGGCATGTTTTATGTGGGTGGTTCATCCACTGCTGTGGTTATGCTGCACCTTTTCTCTGCGACGGGAGCTTGGATCACGGAGGCACATGCCGGGCATGTTTTATGTGGGCGGTTCATCCACTGCTGTGGTTATGCTGTACCTTTTCTCTGCGACGGGAGCTTGGATCACGGAGGCCCGTGCCGGGCATGTTTTATGTGGGCGGTTCATTCACTGCTGTGGTTATGCTGTACCTTTTCTCTGCGACGGGAGCTTGGATCACGGAGGCACATGCCGGGCATGTTTTATGTGGGTGGTTCTTCCACTGCTGTGGTTATGCTGTACGTTTTCTCTGCGGTGGGAGCTTGGATCACGGAGGCACATGCCGGGCATGTTTTATGTGGGTGGTTCTTCCACTGCTGTGGTTATGCTGTACCTTTTCTCTGCGACGGGAGCTTGGATCACGGAGGCACATGCCGGGCATGTTTTATGTGGGTGGTTCATCCTCTGCTGTGGTTATGCCACAGGTCTGACCTGGCAGGCCATGCGGTACCCGTGAGCACAGCTCGTCGGATGCACCGGCACCATTATTAACGATGCCGGTGCATCCGAGCTCCCCATTCCCATTGAGCCCTATGGGGCTCAGATGGGAATGGGGATCTACCGGTACCGGCACCCGCGAAAGGGCAATTATCAGGTCTGCCTAACTCGGCATGACCCGGTAATTGCCCCTTCGCGGGTGGCGGACCCGGATACAACTCTGGCGGCAGCCGCCAGGGTTGTAATGAGGCCCACTGTTTCAATAGTACCCAAGGGGGTGCTTTGTGTTAAAATGTAAGTAAATTGTGATATATTCAGCAACAATGGTCAAAATTACTAACTGCATAGTTAAGTAACTCATAAACCTGGTCCACATTGCCCAAAATGGTGGCCCATTTTGACTGGCCCACACTAGCATTTTACATTTTTGGTACAGGCATTGCCCTATAGGCCAGTCCGAGCCTGGCGGCTCATCCATAATGGCGAGGGGACGCCCACCCAGTGGCCCCTCACCCATTATGGAGGAGCTAAGGAGCCAGCCCAGTGAAACAGTGAGCGCTCCCTCAGCTGCTTTTTCCAGCTGATGGAGTGCTCCTGGGCTGGCTGAACTGTCAAAGGGAAATACTGTTTCCTTTTGACAGTTCAGTTTAGTTCCCCAGCCGCACATGCTCACTGAGCCATGCAAGTGCTGGGGTGTTTTGCTTCGCCAGCATTGCATAGCTCATTGGAAATGCTGGCTGGGGCACTGCATGTCTGTATGTCCGAGGGGGAGCTCCTACGCCTTCTCGCACATACGGACAGAGCAGCCTGGAGCAGGGCGTTTCAGCACCCACACGCAGGCCAATGCAGAAGGTATGTTTATGTTCATTGTTTTTATTTAAACATGTGTATCATGTGTTTAGATGCGTGCATGCTTATGTTATGAGTGAGTGTATGGTGATGGATGCTCGTGTGAATGATAGAGTGATTGCTGTATGAATGTGCAGCGCCTTGCATACACACATAATCATGTTGATTGTGCTAGGCCCAGTGGGGCCCAGGAGACAGGGATGGTATCTTTTTACTGGACATCTATCATAGATGTCCAGTAAAAAATGTCATGCTTCCCCCTGGGCCCCCCAGCACCATTTGCAAACTGATTGGTTATTTACCCATTTTTTTGTTAAAAGTATGCTCTACAATGCAACATTTCAACCCATTATTTAACAAAAATTCACAGGGGGAAACCCCCCCGAACCCTCCTTTATTGGTTCGGGCTACCTCACTATACTCGGTCGCTATGGCATTTTTGGGGGAAATAGTTATGCCCCTCCACTTAAAAAAATCACCAGCCGCCACTGGCCCTCAGACTGTGTTTGGAACGGGATGGGGGGAACCCAGGGACTATGGCGGGAGCACAATGGCCGGGAACCATGGGATAGTGGTGGGAGCGTGGGGAGAGCCCAGAATGTGTGATGGGGTGGGGAGAGACCAGGGACTGGGTAGGAGTGGGATGAGGGAGCCCAGTGACTGTGATGGGAGCAGGTGACGGCGCGCAATACATACTGTCCATTTGGCATTTCTGGGGGGTCCCGACCTGCCCAACTTTTGCTCAGGGGGGCCCCGACCAAAAAAGTTTGAAGACAACTGCTCTAGCCCATGAAGTTCCTGCTACCGGCACGTGGAATTTACATATCTGTGACCCGCGGCTTATCTTTCCTATGTGCAGTAATCTAGCACTGTTGAGACCCATGACGCTCCTGTTAGATGTGAGGAAAGCACACCTACCGACACCCATGGAATAGATAATATATCAGGCGGGGAGCGTGCACTCTTGCAGCCTAAGGGAGGGCAACTTCACCTCCTTATCTGGGCGATGTGTGGGAATCCTCTGCCCTGATTTAACCTTGCACTGATCTGGGTGCGCACTGCTGTTGTCCTGATTCACCTTTTCTTTTGGTGTGAGAGAAGCCTACAGCACTGCTACTCACAATGACCGGTTCTGTGCGTGTGAAGCATTAAGAAGCGTGCGCTGCGCTGCTGTTGTAGCTTTCCTTTGCATGCAAGGGAAGCTCAGAGTGGTGGAGCTCATCTGTTGCATTTGTGATACAGTTCTTATGCTACTGCTCCCTGTGCTTCATATGTAAACTGTGAGAGAAAGTTGCTCCTCTGCCGGAATGTTGACCACTGCACCATAAGGATTTCAGCGCAGTTTTCACTTTTTGCATGCGCTGACTGTTTCTCGGTAGCTTTTTACTCTATCGAGAAGGGAAAGAGCTAATTTGTCCTCCCTTGAAATGGCAATTAAAAGTACAAAAACAGGGAGTAAAAAATACCCCCACCTCAAAATCTTATCTGGAGAACTGGGTGTATTTATATCAATTATTATTGACCAACTTAATAGCACTCCGTAATCAGATTCAGAAAAAGAATTACTGATCCAGCCCTGCCATGGATTCCAACTTGACAGTGTCAAAGGTGAGTGTCTAACCCGTGAGCTGTCCACGCAGAGGTATGAGAGTATTTTGCTGATAGTGTAAAACCCAGATTTGAAAAGAGGCATTAAAAAACTTCCACCGCAAGGGCTTATGGTAACCAGCCATAATTGTAGCACCAAAAATTGTTGTCTTTAAGCCTGAAGCCCATCTTTCCCAGAGGTTTGCCGGAGTAATCGGAAAATTGATCTTTGATCTTCAACACTTGGGTGGTGTAAGAGAGTTGCCCTATTCCACAACTTGACTCAAATGATACTCACTCGGGATAAGGTTGAAAGACAAAAGTTAAGAAAAGGGCACCTGCCACGCACCTGGCAGAGTGCGGGGTGGGGGGATGATGGATGAGAATGCAAACAAGAATGCCCTTTTGTTGGGGTGGCATTATCTGAATAAAGGACTGCTGGTGGCACCAGCTCCTGGCTTGGTTTCAGCCAGAAGGCAGCACTCTGCTGTGTGCTCAGCCAGGGCTCCGATGTGAAAGGGGTTCTGCCAAATCTCTCACCTGGGTGAGCGGAGTATTTGCATTTAAAGACAAACATACAGAGGCAGAGGACAAGAGCCTGCCCAGGCAACAGCAAATCCCTCCTATGATGAAGCCAACAGGCTTAACTGCAGGGCTCAGCCTTTAGATGCCCCCCCTGCCCCCCCCCCCCGCGCCTCCAATGATTAGCATCTCTTTGCTAAACTTAATAATATCCCCTGAATTGGGGTGAAAGTTGCACCTAGTGGGCCAAAGCGTAACGAGGTCGGGAGGAGGTCGACAGCCAAATGGGTTAATCGCCCCCTCGTGACCAGCCTTCAAAACTGTTATCCAGCTCCACCTCCCCATCAAAAAAGCTGGAGGCTGGCTCCACCCCCGCTTCTGAGTTACTATCTCCTGCTTATATCAACAGAAGTCATAAAACCCCAGAGAGTTCAAACAAGGTTTCTATTGACACCCTCAGCACAGGGGGTTTATGCACCCTGGCACACACTGGGTTAATATAGATGTCCAACCTCCAGTAGTTTGAGGCACTCGATCAATAGAATTGGCTAATTTCCACTGAGAAAAGAACTCGGTGAGCTTAGTGTGAAGCTTGTGCGTCCCTGCTCCATGTCATGGTAAAGCGCAAGGAAAGTGTTCCCCGTGCAGGCCTCAGCTGCTCATCTTGAATTACTGCGCGATACTGCAATATAAACGCTGTGAAACCAGAAGCTATTGTTGCCTAAGTAGGTCCTCTTTAGTCCTATGTGCAGTCGACAATGCCCGCTCCAATGAAAGTCCATGCCACTTTACAGGGACTGGAAAATCCTGTTTCCGGACTCTCTTTACTTAAAGCCCCACCATTTTTGGGTGTACATCATAGACTTTGAGCCAGTTGTTGAGGAAAACAAGTTTCAAAAACCAAAAATAAAAACCTATGATGCAATTCTTAAATGTTCTGTCAAAATATACACAAAAAGCCATTTGTGGCACAGATGGCTTCAGTATTCTGATGTAGATTTCAGTGAAACTTCTATGGGGTGAAAAATACTTCTTATACCATAATCCAGAGTCTGAAAGAGAAGTTACTCCAGGAAGGTCACAATTGGTCATGGTTTTCTACATAGCTGCTAGGCGATTTGGGGCACAGTTTGAGGCATGCATTGTATGTTATGTTATGTTGAGCTACGACTATTATCTGCCATCCACGGCCACACCTAGTTCAGGTAATACATCACCCCTGGCTACTCCGGTCGCATCCATTTCCCCCAAGAGTGACCTGTTTTGTTTTTACCAACACAGCCCAAGTTCTTTATCTCCAACAGTTACCGCTATCTCCTCCATCTTTTTCAACAAGGTACCATGCACACTATACCGGATTCGTGCAACAGATAGCAGCGTCCGGCAATCATCTTAATCCCACGCGAACCACAACAGCTGTGCTACCTTCGGCCTACAACACGAGATCATCTAGTGGAGGTAACCCGCACAGCATTAAATACGTGGTTTTCACCAGTAATGGTTGGATTTTACAATCCCTGTAGGCTTACCATGCAATGGCTTTAGCAGGGCCACCGTGACTAGTGCTTCCCCAACTAGCAGTCCGCAGAACCTCTTATTGATCATCAATATTTCTTTACAGATCATCGACGCTGAGGCCGGTCAAAGAAACCGAGTCAGCAGTTTTGCTTGGTTCCGACCCCGCATCTTAGTCAACTAGCATTTCCGCTTAACGACCACCACGACGGGAAAAACAAACTTGTCTTAACAACACGCTGAACCTCTGATACTTAACTACTCATTAGAGGTAAACTGTAGACTCAATCTGCATCCGAACAATAAGTGTCTTGGTGTGTACCTTTCTAAAACAGTTTCTTTTACTCTAATAACATCATTACACGACAGAGAGATTCACCCTCCATTTTATGTGTGCTCATATGAGTGGCTACCATTTAAACTAGAGAAACGCTTATGTTTTAACCAATTCTACCTCAGTATGTTGCTTCAAACATGCCAGTCAGAGAACTGCTATCTCGATTTTGTGGCGCCATATCTGATTAGCACAGATTTGTGCGCTGTTGATCTACTGAACAGTCAACCTTTTTAGACATATGGACATTTATACCATTGTTTGTTCTATTGCAGGTGATGCCCCTGCTTGCTGTCATTTAAGAGATGACCTATGGGCCTCCCGTAATCCTTTCTAAATTTTGAGTTACGTGGTACCCATGTGCAATGACACAGTAATTGTAAAGTACATTTGTAGTTCGCGCCTGTGTCCTCATTGAATATTCTTTGTTCTTTTTTTTAAAAGTATTTTTGAGTATCTGTGCACTCAGCGGATTACAGACAGTCCCTGATTTATTTATTCACATTTGTAGAGTGCACAACAGCCCTTAGGCAACGAAAGATTTACTTAGTTACATATCATTGCTATACATTTTGCAGTTTGTTAAATGAGAAGAGATTTGCTTAGTTACATATCAATGGTAAAACATGTTAATGATTGTTACATGCGTAGAGCATTGCTTAGTTACAGTAGCAGTAGATAAACAGTTTTACCATTATTGATAGGGCCAGCATTGGACAGTATAGGTAGTTGAGGGGTGTGGGTCAAGGCAGGTTGTAGGTGAGAGGAAAGGTGGGAGTTTAGTTTGAAGAGAGCGGTTTTCAGATTCTTTCGAAAGGCGAGTAGGGAGGTTTCAGCTCAGATAGAGGTGGGGAGGGTGTTCCATATCTTTGGGGCTAGGTACGGGAAGCCTAACCCTCCAGCCTTTGCTTTGTTGATGCAGGGAATGGTGAGTTGGTTGGCATAGCGGGTTCTGATGGGTCTTGCTGATGTGGCTTTCGAGAGTGTTTCTGAGAAGTAGGCCGGAGCTGTGTGGTTTATGCATTTGTGGGCTGTAGTGAGAATTTTAAATGTTATGCGGTCTTTGACTGGGAGCCAGTGCGCTCCTTGACTCGCTTGAGTGATGTGGTCCCTTCTTGGGATACCTAGTGCTGCCCTGAGTGCATTGTTTTGTGTGATCTGAAGTTTATTCAGGTTTTTACAGGAGGTGCCTGCTAGGAGTGAGTTGCAGTAGTCTAACTTCGCACCTGCAGTGGCTCTGGCGATAGAGAGGCAGTTAGGCTCAGTTAGGAAGGGTTTAATTTCCGATTAACCTGCACACATTTGTAATGGAAAGAAACATGTTGGAATAATTTGATGAGAGTAAGAATGAGTATGAGTGAATGTTGATTAGTATGACTGGAGTGCTTGATATTTTTGACTGGTTGAATTTGCTCAGCACAAGACACTTTTTCTGATATTTTTTATAGGGCTGGACATTAGAAGCTCATAACATACAAAACTGTCTGTTACATTGCTGCACTGTGGAATTGACCTTTTATTGAGTATTGGTCATTTATTAAGCTGTGTATTTGGCAATTTGATTGCATTTTTTAAGATTTTGTAACCAATAAAAATGTATATTTTTTGTAATCACTGCCTCGTGAGATTGATTGGAGTATTAGGTTCTCCTAAACCAATGCATTTGGGTTTGGCATGGTTTGGCATCTACTTTTATGTAATAGAATGACTTGCCCCCTAACATTGTTTTGTTATTGTAGGTTTTTTAACCTATTTGAGGGTTTGTTAGGTGTTGGCTCTGTTTTCCCTTGCAACACTCCTTGTTTTAATGTTGATTTATACTGCACATTGCTGCCATTTGCATAGTCTCCAGGCACTCCCGTGGCTCTGTAAGCAAAATGGGAGTTGGTTGGTTAGGATGGAAAGAGGGATAGGACAGGTGTTGTGCTCAGCTGTTGATGTGTGTAGAACCAGGAGTGACTAGCGTCTCTGCTGGTGTGCTTTCTTTGTTTGCTTTTTGCACTGGGGTACATTATTTCCAGATGGGGGGGCATCCAGTGTCGGAGTAGTCATGTGTTAGCGGGATAGTAGGGGTTAGTTTGAGAAAAGTGTGTGGTTTTAGGTGTTTAGCGGGCAGTTTTTCGAGTCATGTGGGGTCTGTGTGGCAAGTGTATGGCGAGGTGAGGGTGAGGGAGAAAGGAAATGGTTAGAAGGTTTAGGGTATCAGATTTGTGTGTAGTCCCTGGCACAAAGTTCTTCTTTCTTATTCTTCTTTTCTTATTTTGCTTTGGGGCACCCACTTTTTCGTGGGTGTAGGGATGTGTTTCATGCGGCAGAGTTGGGTTTATTCAGGGTGTAGAGGGCAGAACTGGTATTGTGGTGGTTTTTGTTTCGGGGGCTATAACTTGATTCAGATGGCAGAATTTCTTTGTGCTCAACTGGGGTTTAAAGTATGTCTTATTGGGTTGTCTGGGCCCTCCTCATCCAATAAACGTATTCACTCTCGTTTGGGAAGGTCATTGTGAAATTACTTGGTTGTTGTCTGAAAAAAGAGGAGACTTTTTTTCCGATACAATGGTGTTAGAAGTTTGGTGCGTTAGGTTATCCGTATTTTCTCGTTCTCTCACTTGCTGCTTTGTTTTCAATTGCCTTGGCAAAGGGTGGCTAGGCCATTCCATGGAGAAGCTGTGGTGTCTCGGAAGTGATCGCCATCTGGCAGTTGTTGGTCCGTTCCTATGCCAGCCAGTTGAATAACAAGGTTTTTAACAGTTTCAGAAAAAAGTCAGGTGGTCCTCCATCGTCCTGACTTCCTTGGGGCTAGCATTCCATAGTTTGCCTATGAGAATGGAGAAAGCAGTCCCTCCAAATTTGGTTTTCGGGTAATGTCTTGTTTCCATGCAAAGGTCAGTACTTGATCTCAGGGTTCTGCTTGGCTGGTATTGGGTGTTTTTTGATTGGAGGAATGCAGCTCCATGTGCGTGGAGTGATCTATGGGCAATGCAGAGAGCTTTAAAACTGATTTGTTTTTGACCAGTAACCAATGTAGACTTCTCAGGGTTGGGGTGATGTGTTTCTCTTCTGTTTAGCCTGAGGAGGAGTTTTGCTGCTATGTTTTGGACTCATTGTAGTTTCCTTGTGAGGTTGTTGGGCATTCCTAGCTAAAGGCTGTTTGCGTAGTCAATTCTTGATACTACTAAGGAGATGATGTGAGGGTTTTGTGTAGGACGTTAAGGTAAGGGATGATGCCTCTTATTAAGAGTAGATGGTAGAAGCATTTTCTAACTATTTCATAAAGGGTGATTCTAGCGTGAGGCCGCTGCCCATGAGTATTCCTAGGTTTTGTATTACATTTCTATTACAGCAGAGGTTTTTGGTAGAGTTTCCATACTTTGGGGCCAGGTGAGTGGTGTTTGTGCCATTTCGTGGGGCCATCATTATTTCTGTTTTCATTGGGTTAAGTCATAGGTTGTTATTACCTTTTACACCCCATATATATGTGGGTGGAGGGGTATAGTATACAATTGATGTAGGGTGGGTCCGGGGGTCTCCTGCCGCATGTATATGGGGTGTAAAGGGGATCAACTTTTAAAAGTCTGCATTTTAGGGGGTTGCAGTGAAATGGTTGTAGTAATCACATATATCCAAATTCTCTGGCATCACATTCATCCACACGTCTCCTCTCCCTCTCTTCACACTTTTCGACTTTGTCTGAAAGCCCCCCTACTTAAAAATATCATTTGATTGTTAATATTGTGTCACTTATTTTGCACTGCTTTTTTATTTTTTACTACTGTACAGTGCTTTATAAATTCCAATACAATGAAATGAAAACAACTGTCTGTGGCTATTCAATGATTGTTGTGACTCCTTGGGTGTTTAACAGCAGTTCATGTGCCCAGGTGCGGCCATCTGAGCCATACAACAGCAGCTGCAACTCTGATGCCATGGTGGATATCATGAAACCATTAGTTGGCGCTAATCGCTTATTGCTTTGTTTTTCGCTAATAATTAAATTCATTGACAGGTATCCAGGTAAAAGGCAACAATAGGTCTGCAATGCATCCTTTGTTTTCAGGGAACCAGATTGTCCATCTTGTGGTCCAATTAGAAATGACTAGGTAAGATTAACAATAGATTGAAGATCCATTAGAAACATCATTGAAGTCAGAAATGATCATAAACTGCTCAACAAGTCTCCCAGTCCTTAAACGCTTTGGAAGGGGGCCGGACTGCCTACGTGTAAAATCAGAGGCACTTTCTCACATGCGCGCTTCCTGAGAAGGACTACCACCAGCGCGCCAAACAAGGCTGGTTCAGTTAGTATACGTTCTTTGCACTAACAGTGAAGAATATCAAACTGACATAAACCGCTCTGTCCATAACCAACAGCTTTGTGATCTGGAACAAATATCAGTTCTTTGTGTACACACCGTTATTCTTCCGGGGGTGAGCCCATATACAGTGTCCCCACAGGACGGTGGGATCTCCACTGACGCCTGGTAAAAGCGCACATGGGTTTGCAGACTGGATACACATGCTAATATACTCACAGCAGAACCATCATGAATGTGTGGTGTGTCTGTGGACAACCTGAACCACCCCAGACCTAGAACTGTCCCCTGGAATGCCACTTGGTGAGGCCGTATTGCAGAGGATTCAGAGTAGTGCAGATATAGGCTGGAGCAGGTAGGCGTAAGAGGCAAGGGCTTCGTCACAGTGATTCTTTTCACCGTGCCCAAGCTCCTGACGACAGAGGAGAGAAAAACTGGTCACCAGCAGCGATCCTGTGGATATCCCCGAAAATAAACCACGAAAGGGTCGATTCCTGAGGATCACCACATGCATGATATGACTCCTCAGTGCAAATTTGACAGGGGGGTTGGATTCTGAGGAGAATCCTCTGAGGATAGCCCAAGCAGCAACTGCGGTAAAGCTTTTGTGGAGAGTCTCATATTTGAGGGTCTAAGCATTCAGGTTTCCCTCAAGCCCCTTACCAGCATTTTACACACCAAGAGACAGGGGGATCGCAACTCACAACAGAACAGAAAATACTGAGTACTGACATACGTTGATACATGAGCTTCGAGTGGGGTAGGCAATGGGAGGAATGGAACAAACAAAAAGACCATAGCAGATCTGCAGAAAAGAATAGAGCTTCCTCTAACAGTGTATTGAGATTCTGAAAGTCCCATTTCCAAGTTTGCTTTCTACTATGCTCAACCGTCCGCCATCTTTTTACTAAAGGAATTTCAGTACAAGAGCCTGGGGGAGTGGCAGGGTGTATGCCAAGTGGCAGGGAATCAGTAGAAAATGCATGGTAAGAAAAGTAAAATCTGTAGTGAATAGGTCGGTGAAACACATGGAACCTGCTCAAATGAAGCACCAAAAAGTAGCCTCACATTCCCATCTCTTTTCCAATGCAGACACTTTTTAATGTTTTTTAAATATCAGCTTTTAAAACCCCATAATAAATTAATACATTTAACCAAACCAAAAACAATCAATGTTACCCTAAACATGTACATTAACACAAATAGGAGCAACATTGTAATATACATAATTCATAGACATAATATCAACATATTACTTTTGAGCAACAGAAACCCTAGAATCATTGAGCCATCTGGGAGGCATCACTTGTGATGGCAAAAGGTGTCTCAAATAATGCTGCAAATTCTGAGTCAGCCCTTATGACCACTTTACCACACTGGATACCCCCAGTCACTGGTTCCCCACGCCTTTCCACCCAGCAGCCCAGCCGCCTGCTTTCATGCTTCACAAGGACCAGCCCTAGTGCAAGAGATTTACCAGTAAATGTGCCAGTTCCTTCTCCACCAGAATCTGCTCCACTACAGATGCGTTTGCATTGGACACAGTCGTCCATAATCGGAATGGATGTGCAGCGGAATGTGGACACCATTCCACTGCCCCAGACTATCTAAGTCATTACCAGAGTGCTGTGCCATTGACTACGCCACCTCAAATACTTTCCCAGATTACATTACCGTCGGTTACTGGCCTAGACACCATGACCATCTTAATTTCTCACCCACATAAAATGCCCCTTAGAGAAATGTCCAGAGAACTTGTCTGCCAGATGTCTTGACACCAACCACGTCTATAAGCATAGAAAGCATGATGTTGCTAAGCTTGATGCGAAGCCTATCAGAGCTACTGCCGTAGATAATGCAGCATCAGAGCTAACGGCCTGCAGAACACCCTTACCTCAGAGCTACAGACAGAGTGAACATAGCAGACCTACTGCCCCAGAGTGCACGACCCTCAGAGCTGCTAGTCCAGAGGACAAGCCCATCAAAAGCGCTGGTCCGAAGAAGGATGATACTCAAGTAAATAGCAGTGTGAACAGGCCCATTAGTGTTCCTTACACAGCGAAAAAAAGCACCTGGCTGGAGTCCTCCTGGTCTGGCCTTCAGGAACCTGCGTGGCACGTCAAGGAGCCAGCTCCCTTTCCTCCTCAGTGCCCATGCTCTGAAAGGGAGTACTGTAGGGGCTGAGGGCTGCATGGCTGGCCGGGGAAGGAATGGCCCTCAATCCACTGTGCTGCATGGGGTCAGTATAGTGTGTTCTACCCCCAACCAGTGTTCCCCCTGCAGTGCCAGGTTTTCAGAGTGCTCTACCTTTGTCCCAGCCCCGCCAGGCACTAGGAGGTGTTCCTGCATGTGGTTGTGCTAATCGCCAGTCTCAGGGACTGCACTGTTCTTGCCTTCTGTGGCAACGCTGAAAGCACTAGTTCTTGGCAGCGCCCCCCCCTCCCCCCGACTCCCTTAGATCATGCACCATTTAGACAGCGGGACCCGTCCAAAATCGTGCACTATTTAGACCACTGTAAACGTTTCCCCAGGCCAGCATGAAGTGCCAAGAAGATTACTCAATGAGCATATCCGTTGTAATATACACGTTAAAAGGCCAGGGGATGAAATTGAGGGCGATGAAAGGACTTTGTACCGAAGACTACAACGCCCTTGTTTGCTATGTTCATCCCCCTCACAGACCGAGGGCCAGAAATGCTGCCCCAAGTAAACAATATACACATGCTACTCCCTGGTACACCTGCATGCATGCCTCAATGCGGAATGTTGTATTGTTTCCTGCAGGTTTGTTTCTCCTGTATTGCCTGACCTCTTACCCATATACAGACCTGTTTCTGGTCTGCCTTTTTTTGCATACTAGCCTATTTTTGTCTACCTTCTGCCTATGGCCTGATTCCGTCGACCAGATTTGTAATTCTTACTTTTTTGTAATTGTGTAGTTCCCCTTTTCGTCACTTGCGCATCTCTTGCTTCCCTTCACCTACCCGGATTCTCTGGATGTAGGTCTTTGAACTTTGGACAGGTTTTATGGAACTGGTTGATACCTGGTTCGTAACTTTTCTTTGAACATACTGGATATTGTCAACTTACTACTTGTTGGGACTTTGGGGTCAGCACTCCTTTTCCTCAAGGTCATCTGACTATTCCCACCTGCCCTATTCCTGTTCTGCTAATTTGCTCAGTTCTGTATTATCTATACTATTCCTGCTGCTGAAGGCTAAATATTAACTTCTTGCAATTTCCTTTGCATCTTCAAAGGTATCTCGATCATCTTTGATATGCCTTTTGTCACGTAGGACACCTGGGATCAAGAAGGACGAGACTAAAAATGTTGTCAGTTCACTATTTTTATTTGATGACTATTAGTAAGTATGTAAACTGAGACTGCGACACAAGAAAAGCATAATTCCGGATTGTCTTCACTGAAGAAATGTTTCTATTGCTGGATGTCGGTGTTCAGTCATTTGGTCATCTGCAGCCAATGTCCAAGTCTCAGTAGTTCAATGGAGGTTCCCCATACCTGCCGTCTTCTGCTGTTGTGGGCTTAAGGGTGAACCAAACCCTCTTCTTTCCTCTAGTCTGGATACAGGCTTTCCAATTGTCCATACCCCCGGATTGATTCGGGCAACCAAATCTTGTAGGTGGATAGCCAACAGGAAAGATAGACAGGGTACCGTGGGGTGGGCAGGGTGCACCCTGGACTTCCCCTTCGCCTCTCTGAACGGACCATCACCTCTTTGGTGCCCTCTACTCTGCCACGTCCTTGCTCCCCTCTCATTCCTCCACATACCACTAGGGTCTATCTGGCCTGATGGCTGCTTCTTCTGGTGGACAAGGGCTGGCCTTAATCACTGTTACCTGCACAGATCTACACGATCTGATCAAAAAGAATCCATCGATAATTTTTTTGCCCGGTAGATTCTTGCTGCAAATATATGCAAGGGGGAGACCCCCTGCAGCTGCTTCCTACAACCACTCCACATTTATTACCCTAAACCCACCCCGTGCATATATGTGGTGAAACATTCGATTAAAACAATTTGTAAAATCAAATTCGAAGTAAACTACCTATACCCTCCTGCACTCTTTGATCTTCTCCACTTTCCTCCCACCTCCTCTGTGTCACTCTCTGGTTACCAGACATTTGGTCGAAAAAAATTGGTCGACCAGACAAATGGTCGAACCAATTTGGTCGAAAACCAAATGGTCAAATTTTTATTTTTTTTTATTTTCACCTTTTGTTTTTTTTTTTGGGGGGGGTCCCCCCCAGCCCCCTTTTTTTCTAAAAACCCATTTTTGTAAAAAACGAAAACCCGAAAAATAAATATATAATTAAAAAAAAATCGACCATTTGGTTTTCGACCAAATTGCGTCGACCAAATGTCATTCGACCAGTTTTAGGTCGACCAAATGTCTGGACACCCACTCTCTTTGTCTGCTGTGTTTAATTCTGTGTCACTTCTGAGCATGGATGTCCATATCTCTGTGCAGTAGCACCTGGAGCATTCCAAGTGCCAGATGGAATTACCAATAAACGATCTCAGACCCAAACAACCGGACAGATTCAAAGAATATGGCAAAATACTACTTTATTATCACCTCAAATAAAGTAGGGAAACCTGGTGAACAAACTAATTGCAGCTCACGCACTCTCAATTACATTTCAATTACACAAAGGCTTTCTACCTCGATGTATGTCAGCTATGACGTCATCCTATGTGGCAAACAGTAAAAACGTATCTAAAGGAGGGATTGGTTAAGGGAACATATATACCTATACTTCATTATGGTGTGAGTAACATAATTGGCTGCCCCTTATCTGGTAGACACGCTTTGAACTACCTCTAACTATGTATAATACAGATTAATAGCAGAATAATGGCAACAGATTGGCTTCTGCAACAATGTATAATATACTGCTACATAGGCCCTCATGATTGGTTGGCATTCTCTCCAAACCCTGTACATTTGAGTCGTTAACAGAACATAAACAAAATGAAACCCAGGTGCAGGGAATAACGTCAGACCACTGCCCACTTGGCCAATTAGCCTACCATCTCTCATTAGTTAGGCCCTAAGCCAACACTTCTTCTCTGTAGTTGACCTTGCTGACTGTTCTCTTCCTTGGGACTTTTAAGAGAGTGTAGGTACATCGCTATCTTCAGTTGGAGCTTAACGAATAGGCCTTGTTTTCCAGTCCTGAGTCACGTGTGATTTTGTCCATTTTGACCTTCAATTTATTGCTATTTGATTCAATTATGATGGGCGCAATTACTCCTCTTAGCCTCTGGAGACTTGGTTGTTCCGTCTGGCATATGCTTTCAGCATCTTTGATTGTTCAATACTTGGTACTTGCAAATGTTCTTTCCTTTACTTACTCTAATAGAAATATGTCATGTGTATGTAGCTTACCCTCTTTGACTCCGCTTGTGCCTTACAGTTAACTCTTAATGTGGTATCCTTGATCCCAAGTCAAACAGATATTCTTTGTTCTTCGCACAGAACTGTTTTCCAGCACCTCTCAGCTCTGCAGCCTCAATCTCTCTCCTTCAGGCTTCTTAGCTTACTATTGTACAAAACCCAAGTCCATCTTTTCATCATGTCCGCATTACTCGCGTTATATTTTCTACTTCAGCAAGCTTCTATATTTCTCATCTACCTTGCGTTTCTGTGTATATACATCTAATGATTCGCTTCTCACTTATCTTCTTAGTGTATATGATTTATTCGTATTTGCATAAATGTTGACTTTGTTACTTCAGTTACATCTTCATTCTTTAAGTATTTGCATATAGTTTCAGTACATCCCCAAGTCTTCTCTTCATGACGTGACTTACTCTAGTCTGATTTCACTCACAGCTCTTCTATTTCCAATGGTGTTTGCAGACATCCTTCCACCACGTTAGTGTGAGGGTACATTTGATACGGTTATCTGAGTGCATAACATCTTTCATATCTTCAATGCGGCATTGGGATGATACCTGGTGCCATGCACAGTGCCTTTTTGTTTTTCTTCCAATAGGACGGAGGTGAGGGGGCGGGCACTAGAGATGACATTTACATTCACTTCTCTAGATCTCCTTCTGGCCCTGGGTTCTACCTCCTCCTCCTGAACCCTCACTTTCACCACCTCCTTTCTATATCTCAGCCCTGATGGTGTCTCCTGGACCGCTCATCTTTCTGATCTCACCAACCCACTCTAGTCTGGTCTCCTGCTCTGTTGTTCCCACCTAAAGTAACTTCTCCTTTCCCATAACTCCCTCCCCCAACCCTCAACTTCAGCTATAACACCTCCTTCACTACCACCACCTTCTGTCCACTCTCTTATCTGGATGTTACCAACTCCTCCTTAATTTTCGTTACTACCATCTCCCTTTACTCACTCTCGCCTTGTGATATTCACAACTCTGCCTAGATATTCTTTATTACCACCACTTTTTGTCCACTCTGCTCTCCTGATGCTACCACTTCATACTTCTCCCTCTATGCAATAATGTCCTCCTCTTGCTCTCCACCGCCATTACCCCTCCAGAATTCTCTGCTTCTCCAGTCACCTCTTCTTCAACCAATTGCCAGCTTTCTTCAAACATGAGCCTACTACTCCTGCAACACACTCACAACAACTGTGGGGGGCTGCATTTGAACTGTGGTTCCCCCTTCCTGTAGGTGGGCCACGGCCTGCACCTGTTGGTCTGCACCAGCGTTGATTGAATGAGGGCTAGGATTGGCTAGCTTCCCCAAGGGAACCTGTGGCTAATCTGGGCTCAGTGGGTGGGATCAAGACTGTATTTGGCCTGCCCACCATTTTATATTGGATTATTGTTCCTTTGATCCTCTCAAAGGTCTACCTGCAGTGTGCAGAGAGCTGTGTTCTTTCCTGCGTGTGAACTATGGACTAGAAATGCATACAGTAAGCAGCTTATACCTTCAGCATTATGTGAGCGGGGAGTGCGATACTTTTTTCCCAAGCATATGATTGTATTGCCGAGGAAGACTGGAGTTGTAATGTTGCTTCCGATGTCAGAACAACAGGCTGAAAACATTAAAACTGGAGAACCACAGTGTTTGTCGCAGGTTCTGCCGATTTCCAAACAGAATTCCTTGGATGTGGTGGCTGAACTGGTAACACAAGCGTTGTATGTGCTACCTTTGCCACTCAAAGAGATTCCCTTAAGGAAGTAGCCTTCCTTTGCGGTATTGGAGGTTTGGGTCTGGATGAGGCGTGGTTCAAACTCTATTCACGAGGGGGACGTTGTCCACTAGACACACACTCCCGTTTATCGCGTTTTCGTGATCCTGCAAAATGCTGCAAAAAGAGCATTTTTGCAAAAACCCTAGTGAAAACATACATTTTAGAAAAATATTGCTATTTAATAAAAATAACACACAAAAAAGGCCAGGCTCTTCAAAAAGTGTGTGGCATAACTAATTAAATGCACTAGCACATATCATCACTTGCAGCATAAGAGGAGCATCTCAATCCACAAAGGGCATCTGAAACGATCGCATGTTATATGTGCCCATCCAGATGGACTTTTTTTACCTTTTTGCACATTTGTGCAAATCGGGGGACGTTTCTGTGCATGTAAAAGTGCATCCCGCAATTACAAACAGGATGCGCTTTTACCTGTGCAGAAGACTAAAACAAACCCATGTGCATGCATGGAATAGGCTCAGGGGTGTGCACATTACATGTCAGGGGCTTTCCTGACATTGTCATGCATTTTATTAATTTTAAGTGTGGCAGGGGTGGTAGCAACTGCTACCGTCTCACTTGCACTTCTTTTCCTCAAAACAGGATAGAAATTTGTCTTTTTTTAATCACATTTTACAACAACAGTCTCTTTAAGGGCCCGTCGCAGTGACATGCACTGGGAGTCTGTAGAACATGAATGTCAGGAGAGCACTCCCGACACTACAGTATTCGAGGTGGTTTCCCGACACTAAAGTATTCAAGGTGGCGGGCCAGCGCATCATTTGCTACAGCTCAGCCCCCTGGAAATGCGCAGGTCACCTATGTGAATAAGGTGGAGTCTTCACTTCCACAAATGAAGTATTTATAAACAGCACATCCTGTGCTCTATTTTTAGATGCTCCATTTTTTGAAGATCTGGCCCAAAAGCCAAATAAAAAAAAAAAGTACAAATATTCACAATATGAGGGGGGAACAAGAGAGAGGGGGCGCAATGGGCCAGATGGGGAGTGATGGCCAAAAAGGCATAGTGAGAGCAGTGGGCCAGAAACAGAGAGGGAGCGGGGGTCCAGAAAGAGGAGGGAGTGTCGGGCTACATGCAAGTGGTAGACCAGAAAGCATAGCGGGAGCTCTTGGCCAGATGTTTTTGGAATGGAAGAAATGATGGGCTGTTAAGATGGATTTATGAACTCTGACCTGGTGGGCAGTGGTTCAGAAGGTCAGCCTAGTTTCTTGGAACAGGGTAACCTTTTGGACAAGCCCGACCAATCAAGGTAGCATTGGCGGCAGTCAAGACTAGGTCTCAGGAGGTGTGAGGGTGATCGAAAGCCAACAATGAGCACACACAGTAAATTACACTACAAATTACTCTCAGTCAGGTGTATATATCAGAAATATATACATGTATTAAAGGCCTTTTAAATCATACACAAAGTAAATCTTAGCAGTAATAAATAAACCAACACAACACTACTATTGCACATATATACAATCACCAATGGCCTAAAGGAATAGTACAGTAAAGAAGGGGAGCACATACAGTGCAAATATCGTTTATGCAGTCCTTCACTTTTCAAACCCTAACTGAGAAACAATCCAATCCCCAAGATGAGTGGAGCCTTGTGATCAAAAGTACTTTAGGTGCTGGTGCACGCGATTGTATGGTTGAGCCAAAACGGGGTATCTTGCAGGAGCTGTAGCAACTCAGGAAGGTGGGTGAGGCAGCGAAGAATAAGCACCCACTAGTCAAGGAGGTTCTCCCTAAGAGGGCAGAACAGGATCCAAGAGTTGGGAATAGCTCAGTAGCACAGGCTACCTCGATAAAGAAGAGTGGCCCTCAGGAAACACTTGTGTGTAAAAATTGATGGATGCACCAGGGGCCACCGGTAAAGGTTGCAAGTACTCACCGACCCTCAGCGCACTCTGGACCAAACTTTGGCAGTCGAGTCCACTTCGGTAACAGGTTCAAATCCTGCAGTTGCACGGCTCTGCGGTTTTCAGGGGCTGTGTTCCAGGGATGATTCTGTAGTGTAGTGGGACAGTGGTGATTTCTTCGCTTCTGATGAAGGATAAGGCCAATTCCGCTGCAGCGAGTTTGAGGGCACAGGGGGGCACAGTAGCAAGGCACTCATGAAGTTCGTCACCACAGCTGGGTGACATGGTGACCGCATATGCTTGGGTTCAGGCTTACTCTCCTAATTCAAAATCTTGGAATGCTAGGTGTACGAAGCTCGCTAGGAGAGTGCCCTATACCCAGAGTTTACAGTCTGCAAATGCTCAAATGTCAACTGGAGACAGTGGATGTTCCAGGGCAAACTTCCTGTGCAAGCTGGTCAGTTCACTGGTTGGTCCATGAACACTTCCGAGAAGGCTCGCTTACAGGTTAAGTTGGAGGTGCCAAGAACAGTTAGTCCCCCTATTCTAACGGGCCGAAGCACCTTTGCAGACCTTCTAGGTTCGATCAGACACAGGGGGCCCAATGGGACAACAGTGGGCTCAGAGTGCCAAACCTTCCAGCGGGTCACCAGCGGTTCTGCTTCTTGGTTTCAGGCTACTTGGCTCCTTTCCTAAGTTTGGAATGACCTCAAGAGATCGACCTGGAATGGTTGTAAGATGCCTTATCTTATCCAGAATCTCCTTCACGCCAAAACGAAGAGGACCCAATGAGAGATCTGCTCACATACAGCCATCCCAGATGTGGACCAATCTCAGACAAGGGTGGTCCCAGTCATTCTCAGAACACTAGACATCCTGGCACCCAGGATGTGTATTGGACCTAGACAGTCCAGCCGACATCATGGAGGCACACACAAAAGGCATGCAGAAGCCAGCGAAGGCTTCGGTTTGTGCGGGGCTCTGCATGACCAAATAAGGAATTTCCTGGGTCTGCTCGACTTGGGGAAGGCAAAGGAACAAGATGGCCAAAGGACAGAACAAAGGACCTCGTGGCATGGCCATTTTAGGTACTGGCCACTGTCCTGGGCCAAACGCAGTAAACGTGGTATGGACCATACAAAAGGGTTAAAAATACATGAAAAGTAACAAATGCGACCAGCTCTGTCCAAGGCACAGTTTGTATGTTCACCGAAAAATCCTTTCAGGGTGTCTAGAGCCTTAAAAAGAAAAAGGGGACCCCAGTGCACTGTATTGTAAGGTACTTTGTGCACTGATAAAATCTTGCTAAAGAATAGAAACAAAGTGAAAGACTAAGGGAACAAAGTGTCCCAGTACGCAAGTCAGTTTCCCCAGAACAGGATGAGCAAAAGCCCAGCAGAGTACAGCAGAAGGCTGGGCTCCACTGAAAAGAAGTCCGGCTAGGATGGTCAGACAACAGCAAAATGTTGGGGGTTCACAACTGAAGGGAAAATTACACATAAATGGAAATCTTTCCTAACACTCGCCCATCCCAGACCAAGGACAGGGGGAACTAATCCACCTCTGGATGAGCTTCTTGTTCAGGTCGGTTAAACATTCTGGACAACCCATCAGCATTGCTATGCTGAACACCTGGCCTATGCTCAGTAGTGAAGTTAACCCCTAGCAGGCTTATGGACCACCTGAGCAACTTAGGATTCTCTCCCTTCATGTTCATCAGCCACTTTAGGGGCTTATGGTGAGTTTGTACAGTGAAGTGGGTCTCATAGAGGTAGGGCCTCAGCGTCCTTAGGGCCCACACAATAGAGAAACATTCTTTCTCTACTGTGGACCATCTGCGCTCTCTGTCCTTAAGCTGGCGGCTTATGAATCCAATAGTGTGTTCCATACCCTTCTCATCTACCTGTGATAGTACAGCACCTATCCCAGTGTCAGAGGCATCTGTCTGCACAATAAAAGGTCTTTAGTAATCAGGGGCACTGAGACAGGGGCCTGGCACAAGGAGTCTTTTAAGCCATTGAATGCCTTGCCACAATCCTCAGACCAAGAGACCTTGTTGGGATTCTCTGGAGTTGTGAGAGCAGTCAGAGGGGCAGCTATGGTGCCATAGTCTGCCATAAAGTTTCTATAGTACCCTGTGAGACCTAAACAGGCTCTCACATGGGTTTGTGTAGTGGGGGTAGGCCAGTCTTGTACTGCTTGTACTTTACTGGGTAGAGGCTGTATCCTCCCTCCACCTACGTCATGCCCAAGGTAACCACTGAACCTTGACCAATCTGGCACTTACTGGCCTTTATAGTCAAGTGGGCCTTCTGAAGAGTCGGTAACACAATTCTAAGGTGTTTCACATGATCCTCCTAGGTAAGGGGTGTGCATCAGTCTTGGTGACAGCATTCAAAGCCCTGTAATCCACACAGAACCTCAACTCAGAGGAACCTGTGTTTGGAACCAGGACCACAGGACTGGACCAAGAACTACTGGAGGGTACAATCAGCCCAAGATCTAACATCTTGTTGACCGCTGTCCTGATGTAAGATCTCACCTTATCTGACATCTTGTATCCCCTACCTTTGGTAGGTACACTATCTCCTGTGTCAATGTCATGTTTCCACCAAGGTGTCAAACCAGGAGCTAGAGAAATCAAGGGGGAGAATTGCCTCAGCAAACTTCTCACCTCTTCTTGCTGAACAGAAGTCAGATGAGGGGCCACTTTGACACCCTCAATGGAGTTGTTTGAAGGACTGCCCTGGAACAGATCAGAAAGTTGTTCTGACTCTTCCTCCTCTACATCTGAAGCCAACAGCAGTGCAGCTATTTCAACTCTTGGGATGAAAGCCTTCAGCCTATTCACATGGAACACTTTGAGCCTATGTTGGGGGAGAGGTGGGCTTTTCTGCCCCTTAACATTCCCACATTGAAGGATCTCGCGTATGCTAAAGGGGGGAGATGCCCCCCTCTCCTATGCGTAATCTGTACTAATCAACTTCTAATTACTAACAAAAGGCAAATGCATAGCCAAGCCTTATTAAGACTCAGAGACTCCATTTTGTGACATTTTGTGACATGCCAACGCCATCTTTCGCTAGGCCTGAAAATGATCTCTAAAAACATGTCTCTCCCTCTACCTAGCACCTCGTACAGACAGCCCAGGTCACCCCCCATCTTCTGCTAGCTCCGCACAAGCCCTGTTCTCACGGAAGGCCAGCCATTAATTTTAACAATTAGCATCATTCCCGGACAAGTGATCTCACTGTGCTGCGTGAGACCGGAGCAAGCCCCAGCTCAGGAGCACATCTACCTCCACTAACCTGCCTGTGCTCCCTCGACCCCACCCTGCCAGGCCACAGCCCACTGGGCCAATGCCCCTCTGCTCTGTTTGATCCAGATACACAAGTTACCAGTTCCCAAACAAAACGCATACGCAGCGGAGAAGGTTTTGTGGGTCTCAGCTTTGCGAATACCCAACTGCTCGCCGGGTGGGGCCACGACAGGGAGGACCCCACTTGTGGATAGACCGCGAACGGAGGCTCTTGGAAGACCACGGGCATGTGAGTATTGATTGCAAGGGGAAATAAAGGAGGGAAAGTGGGAAGGTCTGGAGCAGAATGATTGATTAAAGGGAACATGAAAGGGTTGGGATAAATGTGAATGAAGAGAGTGATTGTTGAAAACCAAGCACTTTTTCTTTTTTTTGATCCATTAGGTTTTTATAGAAGAGTAAGGTGATCAAATAAGAGGAGATACGGGAACCTAGCTCCAAAAGGGGGTGGAAGGTGGCACTGCAGAGCACTGTCTCGATCAGTGCTGGAAATACGTGAGGAAAAGAAAAAAGTAGGAGCCTTGTATATTTGGTAGGCTCGGGAAATGGTAGTGGTTATTATTTTTAGTGCTCTGTACTTTTCTGGAGGTAGGCCCAGGAGGGGCAGAGGTGATGTGAATGTTGAGTGTGGTCCACTAAATAGTTAACCCCGCCCAGTGACTCCATCACTGTGTAAGGGCCTTATAGGGTTCAGGATCAGGACGTGTAAAGTTGATCAGGAAAGCCTTCTGGTCATACCAGTGTTTCACCAGAGCTTGCCCAGCCTTAAACTTCTCACCAGCCTGACCCATCGGGAGGACCATTCTTTTTCTTAGACCTAGCACATAGTCCACCACATAGGTAGTGATAGGGGGAGTAGGCATCTCCCACTCCTCCTTGACTATAGCCAAGGGTCCTCTTAGAGGGTGACCAAAAAGAAGCTCAAAAGGGCCCGACGCCAACCCGCTTTTGAGGTACCTCTTTGTAGGCAAACAACAAGCATGGTGAAAGGAGATCCCATTTTCTCCTCTGGGGCTCTTCCAGAGCACCAATCATGATTTAGAGGATTATATTGAACCTCTCAACTAAGCCATTGATTTGGGTATGATATGCTGAGGAAAACGTATAGGTAACCCTACACTCCTTCCACATGGCTTCCATATACTTGGACATAAAGTTGCTGCCCCTATCAGACACAACTTCTTTAGGGAAGCCAAACCTAGTGAATATGCCAAACAAAGCTTTTGAATCTGACTTGACAATTAAAGTATTCAATGTGACATGGTCAACCATCACCAGGTTAAACCTATTGCCTGAGGTTGTTTGAGGGTCAAGGGGACCAACTATGTCAATCCCTACCCTTTCGAATGGTACCCCCACAACTGGGAGTGGTACCAAATGAGCTTGGATTGTTGTGTGACTTTTCCCAGATAACTGGCATGTGGCACAACTCCTGCAGTGACATTCTACTGGCAACCCCATCTTGGCCCAGTAGAAGTGCATGGCTAACCTTTGCTTGGTTCTCTTGATGCCAAGGTGACCAGCAAGGGGGACATCATGCGCCAGATGCAAAAGGAGGGTGTTACATGAAGGAGAACCCCCAACCTCCCATGGTCTCCTTCTGTAGACTGTGTGAGCTCACTGTAGAGGAATCCATCTTCCCAAATAAATCCTGTGCTTCCAAGGAGGTTCATTCTCAAGCTGTGAGCAGGCCTATCTCCTTAGGCCTTCCAAAGATGGGCACTCATGGTGGACTTTACTAAACTCAACCCTATCAGGACCACCTTCAACCAATAAACTTTGGAGTTCAGGATGGTCATGTGGATTAAGAATTTCAGGCAACACCTCTTCCTCGTCAGGTTCAGGTGTTTGGCCAATTACCTCCACCTCAGTGGCAGGTGAGTTGGGGGAATGTTTTCTTTCCTTCTCTTGCCTTTGACTCTTTTAGCTTTGGGTTTCCCCTTTGGCTTGGGCTTGGCTTTGGTCTTGGCCAATGCAGCCCTTGTTTGTGACCTTGTGCATGGTATCTCTGCTGTGTCACCCACAAGATCTAAGTCGCTGAGATCATTCCCCAGCAGGACCTTACCTGGACTTGCCTCTGTATGCTCAATGGAAACCTGACCATAGTGCCATTTATGGTAAGATTTACAGGCATTACTGGGAACTTGAGAGGCGGGCCACCCGCTCACTCGGTGGGCATCAAAGGAGCTCTAGCAGTCTGGAATGTTGGCCTCTGAAGCAGCAGCCTGATCCTGCAGCTCCTGGGCCCTCTACTTGAAGATCTATATTTGAAGATCATGAACTCTAAGAAAGAAATTGAAGCAGCAGAGAACCCAATCCCTAAGAAGCCTAAGCAGATTCTGGAGATGAGAGAAACTCCCAACTCTCAAGACATTTACATTCCTGCTTCAGATTGCACAAGATGTTGGCGAAGTCAAGGCTTCTATGGCTGATCTCAACCTTAACGTGTCCCAAATAGATATAACGGTCACGGATTTGGAAAAAAAACCTCAATTTCCATGGGCACTGAAATTGCTGGAAGCTTCAGAGCGTACAATAACCTTAAGGATGAGCTTCAAAAGGAGAAGGAGAAGTACCTTGAATTGGATTTGAAGATGAGAAGTAAAAATCTAAGGCTGGTTGGAATTGGTTAGATGACTGAATCCAGCAGTGAGAACTTAATTTCTTTTGTGATGCAAGTTTGGAAAGACTTTTAATTTTAACTCGATCAACACAGTTGATACTGATTATGCTTTCAGAGTTAGAAAGAAATTGGTTCCTAGGGCCAGACATATTCTGATTTCTTTTACAAACTTCAGAACAAGGGAAAACTTATTGAAAGCTGTGAGGATTAAGGGCAGCACCAGTTATTAGGGGAATACAATTTTCCTGTACCCAGATTATCCCAAAGAAACTCTGTTGTTTAGAAGATCATTTAAGGGAGCTAAGGAGATGGTCAAACTTTTAAATATCAAAGCTGATCTGAATAAGAACAATGTGCAGACTATGTGCTTGCTTGATGCAGAAAAAACTACTTCAGACCCCAAGCAGGCAGTTCAATGGCTGGATTTGCTAAATGGGGAATCTGCATGCATTTCATAACTGAATCTACTTCACCTGACTCCTTGCTGGTTTATTTAATTTTTACCTTTTAAAGTTCTAATTATATTTTCATTTTTATTTGTTATTCTTTATTTGTTTGCAATGTTTCATGCTAAATGCTTTTAAAATGGCACCTGATCAGTCCGGTCGGTTAAACCACACTTCTTCGAATGTCAACAGCGTTACGTGGTGAGCCGACTCCATTGTTTATCCCTGTGTATTTTTTCATGCAGAGTTAGAGTAAAGGACGTCTGAACGTGACAACATCAGCTGACTTCGAGCCATTACGCTCGGATTGGTGATGCAACCAGTTGCACTGCACGTAGTAGCCACTCAATGTGGAAGTATGTCCTCTGCGGTCCGGGTGCCACGCTGAATGATCAAGACTTAAAGTATGTATTTACTGTGAATGTAAGCAGCCGCTTACTCTTATGACATATGTTCTTTTGCCTTTCCGGGACTTGGTCGACCCGGCCACTCGAGGATTGTCTGGTTGCTGGGTCCGTAGTATCAGCTGTGTATGTGCGGTTTTGCGGGAGCAAAGATCGGGATGGAGCTATTCTTATCCAATCCAGATCTCAGCTTCTACATCAGCGTTTGTCTGCCGAGATCTTCAGCCCTTCTGTATTTGAACACTGATGCACGTTAGAAACTATAAAACGCCATTGTTCTGTGAACATATTTGCTTCTTCTGGTTACACGTGCTACATTTCTTGGGTGTCAATGTGATGCGGTAATTGAAGGTCAATCCGTAATCATTTGCTTCATTTCTTCCGGATTGGCCCTCTTTTGAGTGCGTGTATGGAGCATTTTTTCACATTGCTTGACAATTAGAGAATAAACCAAATTGAAGGTTCTCTTAGCCTCACATCTACACTGCTGCTAGGTGGAAGCTGATCCTAGCTCTGAATTCATGTATTGTTTTACCTGCATGGACAAGTGCTCTTATATATTTATTATGTGGCGTTGTGCTCTGTGAATTGAAATGTATGAATTTCAATTTCTGGGTTTGTTCCTTTTTACATCACATTTTGAAATATTGGTCTATGATCACAGAGCCTCGCTCACTTTGGAGAGGTGCTTTGTTTGGCCTTCAGGCTCTGCACTATTTTGTTTGAATAGTGATCTTACCATATTTTGAACACATACTTACCTGACGCCACGACTTGCCATCTAGCTTTTGGATTTATATTTTATGCGCGGTATCTGGGTTATATAGCTCCATGTTCTGATTCATCCTTTCTTTCTATACAACTTAACGTAGTTTTCATATTTCATGCCATTTTAATCCCTAATGCCCTGAGAAATGTTTCATGTTGTGGTGTTTACACTATTACATTCCGACATTAGACCCAAACGGTATGGTATGATACTTGCTGATTTTATACGAAAACGCTAATTGGGAGGAATGAGACTATCTGCAGTCTTTGTCTATGCTGGTATATAATTAATAGATCTCTTCTGCGATTATGGTGGAGATTGTCCTGCTCTACCATTTGCTTGTCCGGCTGATATATTCCAAATGGCGAATGTTCTGAATTAACCGTAGATGAATATATCTCTTGGTACATGCTGGCTGATATCACCTGTGTATTTGGGGTTTAATTGTTAATTATTAACACTTTATTCATTTTCAGATGGACTGGCCAGTTCAAGAATCTAAATCTGAATTCAAGAATCTAAATCTGAATTCAACAATGTAATTTTGAGACTCTTTCTAAAGGCGTTTGGGACGATTATTAATTGGTTTGACCATGTCATTGGTATAGATAGTGTTCTGTCCTCTCTAACCAAATAATGAATGTGGACTCTTTGTTTTTAAAAATATTTTCATTGCATGCATATGTAATTTGGGTGGTGGGGGGGAATTATCTCCTGGGTCCTGTCAATTTTTTGATGATTAGCTTAACCTGCTGATCTGCATGTCTTCTTTCTTTGTATCTAGGCTATTATCTTTAGTCATATGTGGGGTTCACATCTTTTCACCTTGCTTATCCAAATGTTGATGCTTTAAATGGTCTGGTTTTAGGGCAGGTCGCCATCAATTAAGAACTTTTTATCCTTTGCGATGATTGTTTTTCTTTAGGTAGCAGGGATAGATAGGTCCCAGCAAGGAGTTTTTAGGGAGTACACTTTTAAATTTGGATTTTTATTCCATTGTTAGAGTTCATTATTAATTAGGAGAGGTGCCTAGGGCATAGGGTTTGTTAAATGTTTGGTACATTCTTTTCACTGAGGGCTGTGCTGGATTCCAATGTTTTCTTAAGAGGGTGGGGGTTGGGGATTTTTGGGTTTTATTTGATACTGAGACTAGTGCTTTTTCTTGAATGTGTGAGTATGGATCGGGGAATGGTTGGGATGTCTGGGAGTGGATTGTGTTTTGCGACCTGGAATGTAAATGGATTAAACAATCAAGTGAAATTTCTTTTTTTTAATCAATTGGACGATATGAAAGTCGACATTTGCTTTCTGCAAGAAACTCACTTATTGAAAGATGAAATTAACAACTTGGAGAAAGAATGGATTGGGAAAGCTTTTGGTTCATCATTTGGTGCCAAATCTAGAGGCGTAGGAATCCTAATTCGCAAGAATGTGCCTTTACAGGTTTTGAAAGTATGTTCGGATAAAGATGAAAGGGTAATTGTTTTACTTATGAAAATTCAGGGGGAAGTCATGACCCTTTGTACTATTTATGCACCATCCGTGGATGATGGGTCATTCTTCAGACAGGTGGCTCAAATGATCTTAGATTTAAATTCTCAAAATGTTTTGTTGGGTGGTGACTTTAATGTAGTTTTGGATGCCACTATGGATAAGAGTAGGTATAGACAGCATGAGAAAAATGACAATAATCACATGTCGCTTCAGGGTCTCCTTACAAAACATAATTTGAAGGATAACTGGAGACTGCAGCATCTGTTCGATAGAGAATACAGCTTCTATTCTGGTGTCCACAACACTTACTCTAGACTTGATATGTTGCTTACTGCTGGTAAACTAACTGAAAATGATCATTCTAGCAGAATTGGTAATATTTTACTAACTGACCATGCACCAGTGATCATGCATTTGAAGCTAGATTTCGAGCTTTATAGGACATTCACTTGGAAAATGAACACATCAATTCTATATGATGAAAAGATTCTTGAAAAAGTTATTTCGGAAGTTAATTATTTTGTGAGAGACAATCACTCCGGGGAGCTAAATGCAAAGACTGTTTGGGAAGCCTTTAAGTGCACTATGCAGGGATTACTATTAGGTTTATCCAGCAGTAAGAAAGTAAGAAATAAAGACTTGAGAGGGACAGACAAGACTTAGATTTGAAGATCCGGGATCTCTCAAGAGAATTGATGGCGGATCAAGGTCACCCAGGTAAGTTGAGAGAACTATGGAAATAGAAAAGTGAACTGAATTCTATTTTGACTGAAAGGGCAGAAAGAAACCTATATTTCTTGAATTGTTCATATTTTGAAAAATAGAAAAAGTGCGATCAATTGTTAGCACACTGACTCAGGGAAGATTACCCCTGTTAGAGCCATAACATCGATCTTAGGTGCTAATGGTTTGACCACGTTTGATCCCAACGAGATGAATGAGATTTTTTAAAATGATTACATGAATTTGTATCGCAATGGACCTAACATATCTGGTGTGGGAGAACATTTCTTCTGGAACCTTGATATTCTGAAGATTTCAAATACAGATCGGTTGTCTCTTAAAAAGGATTTGTCAATCGATGACTTAAGGAAAGCAATAGGTAGATTGAATACAGGAGATCACCGGGTCCGGATGGGCTCCCAGTCACATTTTATAAGATCCTCCCTGAGTCGGCCCTCATTGTATTGAAAGATATGTTTGAGTCATCGCAGAGGGATGGTTTCTTGCCTCCTACCACAAACCATGCCATGATTTTGGTATTTCTCAAGAAAGGGAAGGACGAGAACTTACCTTCAAGCTATCGCCCTATTAGTCTGATTAACACCAATAACAAGATACTCACCAAGATCCTTGTTATGAAACTCGAAAATATCCTTCCAAAATTAATCCATGAAAACCAGTCTAGTTTCATACAAAATAGGTGAACTTCAAGTAACATACGTAAATTAATCCAGATTATTTTTCAGGCAGTGGACTCTAGGGATGATATAGCAGTGTTATCCCTGGATGCCGAAAAAGCATTTGACCGTGTTAACTGGAAATACCTGTACTCGGTTTTACACAAAATGGACCTGAGTGAGAGTTTCATATCTTGGATTATTCTGTTATATGATAATCCGACGGCGGGTGTTAAAACCAATGGGCTAAGGTCACAGTCTTTCAATCTAGACAGAGACACAAGGCAGGTTTGCCCACTTTCTCTGCTTTTGTTCATTATTGCAATTGAGCCCCTGGCCATCGCGCTCAGAGATGAGCGCGGGTTGAGTGGAGTGAGCTACAGGGGAGTGGGACAGAAGATCTGGTTCTATGTGGACGATTGGTTGTGGATCCTGCAGGATTTTGGGAACTCTTTGCCCATTTTGATGGAACTTTTGTCCAGATTTAATGATGTATACGGATATAAATTTAATTGGGCAAAGTCCGAGATAATGCCTTGAACTTTTTTGTGTAGTAAATCAGCAGTTAAGGCTTTGGGTTTCAGGTGGTGCGAGAAAAGATTAAAATACCTGGGCATCTGGCTGACGCCCTTAGTTGAGGACATGGTTGATGAAAATCTTAAAGGAACTTTGTAAAGATTTCAGGATGGATTTAGAGAGATGGGCAATACTAAATTTGTTGTTATAGGGTAAAATAAACCCCCTTAAAATGACTCTGCTCCGAGGATTAATTAATACTTGGTATGCTACCACTGAAGGTTGCCCCTCACTACTGGAAACAGTTGGACAGGTTGATACAGAATTTTATCTGGAATCAAAAGCCCCCAAAACTTAAACTCTGGAAGCTTCAATTACCCTTGGATAGGGGTGGTCTCGGGGTACCTAATTTCCACGCATATCATCTGGCGTTTTCTGCTCAATTCCTTGTTACATTTCTTAGTGATAAACCAGACGAATGGACGATTGCAGATGCGGAATGTTTAGGTCCACTGACCCCTAGGGCAACCCTATCCACAAAAACAATTCCGGGTGGTAAAAAAAAAACACTACTGAGTTTTTGTGAAACAGTTGGAAAGATTTACTTGGGCTGTTGGGGGTGGACACTTTAAAGGAGCCAGGTGCATCTATCTGGGATAATTCTGCAATCAAAGAGAATGGGAGAACACTATTCTGGCCAGAATGGTTCTTGGGAGGGGTGAAATGCATTGGAGATCTTGAGAAAAATGGGAAATGGCTAACGGCTATTGAGGTTGCACCAAAATGGACGATTCCTGGCTTTACGAATAGTGCTTATAGACAATTGAAAAGAGCTGTGGGAAAGGTGGATTGGATGAATGATCTAGATATGGATGTTTTTATTATTAAACCCAATAAGAGACAGGGTGGGCTGGCCAGCAGGATTTACCAGTTGATTGTGACAAACTATAAGTAAAATGACAGTCTGCGAGAAGATTGTGGTAAGAGGCTAGGCTATGAGATTACTACTGAACTTTGGCAGGGCATGTGCAAAAATGGCAGTCTTTGTTCTATTAACCTAGATGATAGATCAAGGCAAATTAAAATCTTACACAAGGTCTATTGGAGTCCTGAATGCTTGTATACTAGAGGTCTTTCAGATTCTGATGAACGCTGGGACTGTGTACACTAGGTTAGTTCTCTGGAACATATGTTGTGGAATTGCTTAAGAGTGCATGATTTTTGGCAGAAGATTTGCGCAATCTGTGAAGAGGTGCTTGGTGAGAGAATTGACTTTGACTTTAAGACAATGATCTTGGGTCGGGATGAGTTGTTGGAGGACTTAACAATTGCTTAGAAGAAATGGTTTCTCAGAAGTGCTGCGATAGGCAAGAAAACGATTTTACGTGGGTGGAAATCTAGGGTCTCTCCATCTAGAGATGATTGGATCGATGAAATGAATAAGCTTGCAAACATGGAAAAGACTATCTACAGGAGGGTCAGGAAGGTTAACTTTTTTGAGAGAGTGTGGGGAAAGTTTTTGGACTTGTACTAGTCTCACTAGTTTTGTATTATATCATTGGATGGGTGGGAGAGGGGGTTGGATTTGAACTGTATGAATTTAAAGTTGTTTTTTTGCTTGCACTGATCTTTCTTGATATGTATAATTGTTTTTGTATTCTTCATTGGTTGGGTGAGGGTGGGGGTGCTGAAAATGAATTGTTTATATCTTTTAAAACCGCTGTTTGAAATCTATTTTATTTTATGATAAGATTTATTGTTATTCGGATTTCTTATCTTTTTCGTTGATTCGCCATGTATCTATGAATACAATAAAAATAAATACATTGTTTTAAAAACAAAGGAGCTCTGGCAAGTTCCTCTGGGTTTACCAATGCGGAATCTACTGCAGTTCTGCTGACCGCACTATCCCTACGGGCAGGAGCATCTCCTCCATGGATTATCACACAAGTAGTGCTCAGTGGTATCTGGAATGCTAGCATAAGCCTCTGAGACTTTAGGCTCCCAGGAACCCAGGGAAACTAGGACTACCTCATATTCTATCACACTGGGGAAGGAGTCTGAGGAGAAGGATGCCCCTGTGATCTCTTGCTCCTCGTATGAGGGGTAGGCCAGACTCGCAGAGTGGACCCCCAAGGTTTTGACCTTACATCTGGGGTCCCCCTTCACATGGTAATTTGCTCCACAAGCCACACAAGATCCACTGGGTCTTGGGACATAAGGAGGCTTACTATAACCAGAGTTCTGTTTGGGAGGATAAACTGCCACTGCCCTGAACATTCTCTTGGGACTTACCCTTGAATTTCTTTTTGTGGCTCTTTTGGGAGGAAGTTTTAACATATCCCCCACCCTCTTTATCTGTGTGATTTTCCCCCTTCTCCTGCTTACCAGGCGTAGTCTTGTCCGTATGGGACACTCTGTGTGACACCCATAAATTTGCTGCAACGTCCAGCTTCTTAGGATCTAACACCTTTGAATCAGCCAAGTGCTGCTTAAGCGCAGGGGAACAAGATGCAAAAATAAGTTCAAGCATGACTAAAATATCATATCCTCAAAGGTGGAGACCTTGTAACCTTTAACCTAGACAGTTTTTCAGGGAATCGGTAACATAGGACACCCAAATGTTACCTTCTTTCTCTTTGTGCCCTCTAAATCTCTTCAGGTATTGAGCAGGAGTCTTCCCAAACTTTAAGATGAGAGTTTGCTTTAATTTTGCAAAGTCTACCATTTCAGCTTATAGGGCACGGCCCGAGGCCAGTTTTTTGGGCCAAAAGAGGCCAGTTTTACGAGTCACTGTTCCGTGCAGCTAGTAATTTTGACCAGTACTTTAAGTGGCACTCAAAATTGTGCCTGGCTCTTAGGGGGGCCGAGCCAAAAAGGGGCACGGCCTGGCAGGGGGTCAGCGCAGCAATTAAGACCTGGCCTGAATGCATGCTTGTTATGCCATGCCCCTTTACGGCCAAGTCCCCCTATGAAACCTTGGTCGATTTGGAAAAAGGCAGCATTCAGGTAGGTTTTACTTAATTGCAGCACTGCCCCCCTGCCAGGCACCCCTTTGCATTGATCATCACCCTCTCACATGGGGTGTGAGGGTGATGATCACTGCATCAAAGGGGTTTCCTGTCTGGGGCTTGGCAGCAATTCCTAAAGAAAAGGCAAGGCAAGAGCTTCAAGCTTTCGAAAAAAGGCCACAGCTTTTAGCAGCCTAATGGGCTGGGGTCGCCAGGGGACTTCAGAGAGCCCTGGCAGGGCCCCGACTCGGGGACAATTTTCAGAGACTGCCACTGATATGCTCCAGCGAGCCCCAGCCCACTTAAAGCCCTGGTTTTGACCAACATTACTGACCGGTTGTACTCAACTTGCCACAAACAAAAAATAAACTGCTTTTTGCAATTGTAGGCCACTTTTGTCCCTGTTCGACTCTGAAGGCCAGTCTAAGCTAGACTTGCCTAGATTGATTTTCTAAAGAGGCCGATACGAAACGTGTGGGCACAATGGATCCAAAAGCTTGAAATCATCTATAATCAGATACTCTTTACAATATCTTGGTACTAGCATAGCAGGTGACACCAGGCAGGCTGCACTTATGCATTCTCTAGTGGCGCTAGTCAAGCATAAAAAAGACGTGGAGGGACTTCGGTGTCTTGATGCAATATGTGGTTACACAAAGGTGTGGCTCCGTCGATTGATGTCAACATTAGACATGCACGGGCCAGCGAGTCAGGCCGTGACATTGATGTTGCCTTCTGGGGCAAGCTTGTCACAGGCCTGCTTTCTGGCAGGTCTGAATTGACAGCAATAATTCAGAGCATGAGGACGCTTCGTTTCGAGAATACTGAATCCCAGTGGCTAAGGCAAAATAAGGGTTGCCTGACGATGGTTTGTCTTAAGTTTGCAATAAGGTGCGCGTCACGCTTCCACATTTGTTTCTTCATTTTGCAAGGTGTACTGTTTTTTGGTATGACTGTCTTCAATATATAAATAAAATGATGATGGTTAGCAAACGGGTGCTCATTTATTTGCGAGTCAAGTTAATACTACAGATGTGTAGATAAAGGGGCTGACACAGAGGTAGATGGAGATTATGGATGTGGTTTGGGTGCACTCAGGGGCACCGACTTCATGTTTCCCCGGGGAGTGCCCGCGCCCTTAAAATTAAAAAGTCCCATTTAAAGTATAGGGACTTTTACAAAGGTGGCCTTTCCCGGGGGTGCTCGAGTCCCAGAGCACCCACGTACTCGGCGCCCCTGTGTGCACCGCAGACCATTGTGGACCATAACCATGTAATGGTTGACCATTGCAGACCGGGGTCGAGCACTGCCACACAATGGTTGACAATTGCCAACTGCGGTCAATAACCGGCAGGCCATTGTCAAGCAAGGTCAACCATTGCAGACCATCAGCAACCACCACCAGTATATGGTCGACCAACGTCAACTATGGTCAGCCACTATGGTTAATCATCACCAACCATTGCCAGGCTAGGCACCTCACTGGCCTCTGGGAGCCAGGAAGGACTCTGGGTGACTGAAACGATTCCCTTTAGCATAGCCAAATCAGTTGGCTTTGCCAATGCTTGTTGATATTGGTACTATTCGGGGGGCTGTCCAGGGGTATGGTGCGCTTTGGTGAGAGTAAGATACAATTATATTATCAAGTTTGCAAAGATTATTCAGGATAGATGCAATTCCTGGTGTGCTTAGGCTCTGCCCCTGCCTATCACCAGTAAAACATGGATAAATTGTTGTACACCAGTAAACTTGCGCTTGTTAATATGATCAGAAAAATGTATTTTTATTGTACACATTGGACTTAGAGTCCATGAAACTCGTTGCAAGTTAAATCACATGTCTTAAGAATAACAAGTTGTATATATGAAAATAAACACAAAAAACCTACAAAACACACTGATGTTCAAATCTTAACTCAACATTGTGCTTGTTATAATTCACGATCAAAGGTGCCCCAGCCGACACGTGTTTCAACCTATCTGGTCCTTATCAAGGCTTAACACGGGCAAATAACGTTTTTCAATAATCTAAGAACATACATTAGTATCCGGCGAGAGTCAAGCAGAATGCAACACGCATTCTGATTGGCTCTCGCTGGGTCGTTACCCAGCCGAGAATCCTTGGATTCTCGGCTGGGATTCCAGCCGCCTTGTCCTCGGCGGGGGGCGTGGCAGCCCCTCAGCCAATGAGGAGGCTCAAAGCGGGGCCATCCCCACTCAGAGCCTCCCCACGGCTGTGAGGCTGCCTTCTCCTCCCGCTAGGGACTCGGGTAAGGCTTTTTTTTTAATTCCTTTTCCTCCCTCCTCCCCCCCACTTACCTTCTTGTTCCTGCGTCCCCGGCGAGGGACGAGGGAAGCCTCCAGCCGTGTGGAGACTCGGAGCGGGGCCATGGGGGGGCTCTGAGTGGGGATGGCCCCGCTTTGAGCCTCCTCATTGGCTGAGGGGCTGCCACGCCCCCCGCCGAGGACAAGGCGGCTGGAATCCCGGCCGAGAATCAAAGGATTCTCGGCCGGGTAAGGACCCGGCGAGAGCCAATCAGAATGCGTGTTGCATTCTGCTTGACTCTCGCCGGGTACAAATTATATATATATAATCCGTGCTGAGACCGGGAACCAGTGAAGGCTTTGTAGGGCAGGAGAGATGCAGTCCCTGGGCCTGAGGTCAAGAATACGTCTGGCTGCCCTATTCTGAGTTAACTGGAGAGGTCGCAGAATGGAGGAAGGAAGATTAAGGAGGAGGCTATTGCAATAGTCTAGCCTTCAGAGAACCAGAGCACGGGTAACACTGAGTCTCTGGGGGAAGGTGAGGAAGGGTAGAGTCCCTTTGAGAAGGAAGAGTTGAAAGTGGAACTTCTTGACAATCTACTCAACCTATACAACTAATTGCATGACTCACTTGGAAGCGTGGTTGTGTGGCTGCTCTCACAACCTAAATAATTACAGACACTGTTCTTACACTATAAGCAATTAGAGAAACTATGGCTAATCAGTATGCTATGGGATCACAATGTGATATAGGTTTATGGAGGTGAGTAATAAAGAGACATTGTGGTTTTGCCAATACTCTATAATAAAGTGCTTTACCTTAACCATGATTTCTATATTTCTCCATTTGTTATTTTTAAATTTACTCTCTATTCTGTGATGTCTGCCTACACTTCCAAACCGCATCCCCTCCCCTCTTTCTTTTCCATATACTTTGTGTGTAAATAATCACAAAAGATTTTGACGATGACATACAATGTATGTTCTTGGATTATTGGGGAAAAAATATTTGCCCATGTTAAGCCTTAATAAGGATTAGATAGGTCGAAACACATTTCGGCTGGGGCACTTTTGATCGTGAATTATAGCATGCACAATGTTGAGTTAAAATCCAAACACAAGTGTGATGGGTTTTTTTGTGTTCATTTTCATTAATGCAATGTGTTATTCTTGAAACGTGTGATCTAACTTGGAAAGAGTTTCATGGACTCGGAGTCCAATGTTTACAATAAAAATACGTTTTTCTGATCCTATTGACAAGCGCAATATTACTGGTGTGCAACAATGTATACATGCTTGTTGCTATTGTTTGGGTGCAAATTGGCCATCCTAGTTTGCTGTGAGGTCAATCAGAATTTGTCTGCAAGGCTTTGCCGATTGCTAGAAGAAGCATTCTCTGCCTGCGGAGGCCCAGTTGCTGGGCGGGTGTTGATGTTTGGCTGCATTAGCCTAGGAGTACTGGACACGTTTAGAAGAAGGCCATGCAGAAGACCAGCTGAACTTTCCACATAAGACTTCTACCTCTTGGAATGTCAGTCCCCTGATGTGTTTGCTTGAAGTTATGGCCCTGTTTAGCATTGCTCAGACCCTTTCCCTCTTCACCCGCTCCTACTCCACCACTACAGTGGGTTCCCTGCCTGCCTCCTCCTCCCTGCCATATCCCGTCTGTGTACGTGAGGTTCGGTTTACAGGAGATTACTCATAGGATATTGTCAGGCTTTATGGCACAGTCCTGTGTACACTGTATTTATTGCCTGGGCGGTGAGAATATTTACAATGTGCACTGAAATCGTTCACAGGTTGTACTTGTTTGCCTCATTGTACGCCTGTAACTTTAAGGTTGTGTGTGCTTCTGTGACTTGCACCTATTCACACACATTTGTTTCACTAGCCTTAAACGTTGAACGCCCCAAATATTCTTTGGCCCACACACAGGCCAACATTTCACACTCTGCTAAGATGTAGTTCCATTCCGCGTGTTACTTAAACGCAGGGGAGTATCCAGCATAGCAAGAGTTGGGGAAGAGCTACGAAAAACGTCCTGCTACTTGTCCCCCCAAATGCACCCTGGAAAATTAATGCTAAACCGACACAATCATTTTTGACCCCCATATAATGACTTGACTCTGCCTGCAACATTCCGACCAGTGTGGGACATGTAGCTGTGTGATCCTGTTCGGCATCTGGCTCTGCCCCTTATTGGGCCTGCAGTGCAGTCAACGGCCTGGAGTGGGACAGAGAGTGTGCTCCTGATTTGCCCCCCCATTGCGCATGAAGTGCGCAGAGCAGGAGCACACAACACTGCTGTCCGTGTCCTGCTCCAGGCCGATGTTCCGCAGGGAGGCATGCCGAGCAGGAGCACTCAGCAACACTGCTTTCCCGGACAGGATGCCAAGAAAAAAAGTCATGCCACCGTACGACAGGGCTAGAGAGGCTGCCCCAGGTCAGTCCAGCCAAGAAATAACGCATAGCATAATTGGTTCATTGATGAGGGTGCCGAACGGGAAAGGTGTCCCACTGGCAGGACAATGAGGGTGCTGATTGGGAGAGGTATCCCGCTGGCAGGACAGTCATTAATAATGAGTCATTGTGCCCAAAATGTCCCAGCCGGCTCACAAAAGCGCAATGGGAGGAGGTGGAGAAAGCTGCCCACTACCCCTCCCTTGGCACGCTACTGCGTGGACAGGAAAGTTATGCTCTACTCCTCAATGTTGTGGGATTGCATCATAGTCGCTCCAAGTCACTGACATATGCTGTAATGGTCTATTCTTTTTTCATGCTCAGTTACTGGAGGATGGGAGAATGCACAATTGAGTGTTCATCTGCTGATATGATCTTCGCACCATATAGGCCATCCATAAAAGGCACCATTTTGAAGCAAGCTCCTTATTGTTCCATCACTGCCAAGAAGACTTCCGCAAATTTGTTACAGCTATTTTAGTTTTGGGATTAGGATTTCAGAGCATGGTGCCTGTCCGGATTGTCATGGGTTGCACTCTTTTGGACAACATGGCAGATCATAAGCATTGCACATGTTAGGGCGCCATTTTGTTCTGATGCCATTGGTGAAGTACCTTCTCTAGAGTTCTGTCAATGCTCATCTTGTTTTGTTCCATGAACAGGGAAGCCGCTCTTAAAGTTGAGGTCGTTCAGTAGGACTTTAAGCAATGGTGCTCGAGTCTCTAGGATGCCTGGGGCACTCGTGCACACTCTCTCCTGTAATAAACATGCTAAGTGATGCAACTCAGGGTGAAGGCCTACCTGCTGATATCCATGGCAGATATCATGTTTGGAGTAGTACTTGGATTGTCACAAGTGGAGTGCGAGCTCTGTAAATTCCGTCAAAGTACAATAGCACTCAATGGCCGACTCCATCATTTCATATTTAACTCACACAGTGCTGCCCAATCAAAACATAGAACCTCCTTTGATTTAGGTTTGACAGGAACGCATCACAGGCAGGTTTCATTCGGTACAGGGAGACTTTGCATGTGGCAGTAATGTTTCTGAATATGCCAACACACAGTGCCAGGCGGTAGCGCGTGATCCTTCTTGTCATGTGGGCACCTGGATTCTCAGTGCGCCTTGGTCAGGGCATTCCAGTATAGAGGGGAAGGTGGGGTGATTTCTTGTATATGTGTAGTTTGCCCCGGGAGGCACCGTTTGAATTCCATGGTAGCCTGCATGACAGCCTTAGAAGTTATATGTTGTGACGTCAATAAGCACCTGATGCAATGTCCGGATGTCTGCGTTGTTCCTGGACACAGTTTATTGTAGGGGTCCACTAGTATGATGGTGTAGTCGTGCCCGGAGTATGTCAGCAGCCTTGCTTCACGTCGGTCTAGCAAACAGCGGCAGCATGTAGCGGCATGTGTTACCACCTGACCCACAGTACCACGCCTCTGCAGTCTTGGTCGCTAGCTCGTCGGACCCAGTGGGGCTCTAGACGATGTGCCACCCTTCACCGTCTTTTCACGCGGCACACATTCGCAACGTGTACATGCTTGACACCATTCGGTGTTGCTCGTCTTTGTCAGGACACGTCTTGGCCCTGGGCGTGGACGCTGCCGCATCTGCGCTTTGCGGCCTTTGTCAACAATGACGTTTCTGTCAAGGGTTTACTTCTGCTTCATTGTATTGTGCTCTGGCACGTGGCCTTTTTGGCGTTTTCTCATGGCAAGTGAATGCATAACGCTCTTCGCTTGGACTCACGGAGAGTTGGCCCCACCTCAGCTATGGCGCCCCTTGTATTTTCTTGTTGTAGCAGTGAATGAGGAGTCGCACACCCGCTGCGCCCTCATTTTTCCGAATTCAAATGGACTAACAGAAAACGTTCGCCTCCCCAGGACAATGACGACTGCCATGCTTTTCTATTATGTTGTGCACTTAGGAGTAAACGGTTCAGCATGCTGAGCTTCCGGCAGGAGTGTAGATTCTTTCATTGACGTCATTCTATAAGCGAGGGGCAATGCAGAAAAAGCGGTGGGTGCGACTTACTGCATAGTGCGGATACACAGTAGTGCCGATGGTAGGGTGCTACTCAGCCTGTAGGCAGTGATGGGCCGCTAGCATTAACACACTGGAAGCGGCAACCAAAATCCAAAATAATGGTACAGGAGATGAGGAATAGGTCCTTAAAAATCACGTTAACACTATGTGGAGAGTGAAGAGCAAGACTGTTGGAAAGTTTAATAATCAACAAATCGGAAGACACGCCTCAGCAGGACCTGAAACAAACCTGAGGGAGTGGTGACAGGAATCAATCACACTTGGTGCAGGAATGGGGATTATCTTCCAGGGATGGTCAGAGCCATCGACAAGTATGCAGCAGAAATCTTAGCCGCATTCCCGCAACTGAACGGTTGTGGTTTCAACCGGAAGCAGCCAAGAAGGGGGCGGGGGGACAAAATCAGCCACATCCTACTGGCATCCCCTTCCGCAGCAGTAGCGGAGGCGGATGGCGGCTTCATCCAGATCGAGCGGGAAAGGCGGCAAAGGCCTATGCAGCCAAAAGGTATATGGCCGAGACCGGCCACATCACAGACAGACCATGGCAAGAACTGACGAGTAAATTAGGAAAAGAATGACAGAAACACCTTTGTTATGGAAGCAGCAAAAGCCCTCTTCCTACCACTGGGCACGTTTTGATCAGCAAAATACTCTCAACCAAAGGCAAACGACAAATAAATCACTAGCTAAGGATTCGGCAACAGGAATGGGAGACCAAAATATACCAACTCAAAAATATCCCATTGAAGCAAATATTAGAACCAAGCCCGAAACACCAAGCCTTTCGGGCTGCATTGAGAAAACTCAAAAGCAAGAAGAGCCTTTGCACTAGCAAGGCTAAACCAGTGGGAATCCAATGCAATGAGGAGCTGGTGGGGCCAAGATACCACAGAGTACATGTGCAATGGCAAGGACATGGACTGCCTAGAATACGCCCTGCTGAAACACCCGCAAGACGAGACTCCAAGGAACAGACACCTGCAAAACAGCTTTGAACATGCAGGAATGACCGCTACCTCAGAACTAATGATCTACCTACTGGGGGACTTCTTCCCAGAAGATACCAAGAAAGTTGCAGAACCCCTCAGAAGGTCAATACTGCCCGTAAGTAAACAGCCCCAAGGAGATAGCTGAACAAGTGCTACCAGGGCCCGACGTGGTCCAAAAGGCAGAACTGACCCTGCCCATTGTGCGGTCAAATCAGACAACATCCTCAGGTCATGGATCAAGATAATACAAGGCAAGATATCAAAAGTACCAAAATCTGTTTAACCCGGAGTTCTCGGAAGACTGCCGAAGCTTATGCTAAAAGATGGAATTCCTTAATGCCATCATTAGACTGTGCCTTACTTGATCCCCATTCTTGCTGATGTACTTATTTTCAAAATGTTCAAGGAAAGTGCATCATGAACGCTTCAATGCCATGCATGGAATGGGTTTTCGAGGGGAGATAAAGGTAATCCCCCTTAAAGTAGCCTTCACTGCCACCAGTGGACACGGGACATAAATCCGCCCCTTAATGGTCCTTTCCTTTCCCAGTTCAATTCCCTGCCCCTAACTACTTGGGTATCCCTGACCATTTCTTGCTTATTCCTGGACCTATAGTGCTCTTTTTTTTTAAATGGGTATAATGTTCTGTCTTTTTGTATGTTTTTATATACTCTTGCTTGCCAAGGCCCTCAGCCTAACGTTTACAAAAACCTGGGCAATCGGCACTGGATACAGCGCTGTAGAGACGAACATGCTCGACCTTACTGCTGGCAAAAGGTCTCGCTACTTTAGTGCGGGCGGTAGAGGCACACGAGGGAACGCTGGCTCACCCTGAACAAGACAACGTGCCATACTTGCACTCAAGAGTATTATCTGCTAGAGCACAGTGCTGATTTAAAGTTACTTCCCTGGGTGGACAACGCGCGACCCTTCCTGGAGAGTCTGCTACAGTGATTGCTTTGCATGTATTGATTAGAGAGGGGGTGTAGGCAAGAGAGGGGTCCTTCACAGACCTGTTGCAACTAATATAAACAGGAATCATCCAAAATGACCGAGTTTTTTAGACCGAATGGGTGATTTGGACGAATTTCGGTCGTTCGAAAATTCCAAATGGCCGAAAAGTTCGACCAAATCACCCATGCAGTGCTAAGGGCTGCGGTGGTGTCCACCTCACCGCTTCTCACTATATTGTGGGGGAGGGGTTGCAGGGGTGTCCACCGCAGCCATCCTGCAAAAGCCACAAAAAATGGACCCTGCAGCGCGGTTCCCGATCATAGAAGTGAAAGGGAACAGGCGTCGCAGGGACACTGCGAGTCAGTGGCCGCAAGTTAAGTAAGGGTGTGGGGTTGTGGGGGCAAAGTTGAAAATGTTCAGGGGAGAAAAGACCAAAGGTTATTTCGAAAAAATAATCTTCGGTCTTTGCTCCCTTAAACATTTGGATCTCAGGCTTTCAACCCTGATCCCTATAATCATACTTGGTCGTCCCCACAACAGAGACTAGTACAAACAAGTGCATTGTGTTTCCGTGTTCCCTCCTTGCTGGAAAGGACCCACTCACATTTGTAAAGGTGGAGCTGTGCATCTACACCTGACATGTACTTAGCGTCGAGCATGCACCTGTCTTTCCACATGTCCTGGTGGCTCAGCCAATGGCCTTGTCATTCATCGGGTCCCTCATACATACATATATGAAGGACACAGTGTCCTGGTAGCAAACGGAGTTGAGCTACACCACAATAATCCCAACTGACTAAGATGGTAGTGGGAACATTTAAGCCCCTTAATTATTTTGCAAATAAGTAATCACTAGGAGCAGGAGCTCACACTAGAGTGAGTGGGCGGGTCGTACTATGGACGAGGGGAGTAGTACAGTGATATCACGCATTTCTCCTGGAGTGGAGTGAGTGGCAATTGCTTCAATGGACATCCAGTGATATGCAGAATGGGCTCGGTAATCCCCTCAAACACTGGAGTTTCCAGCGTGCGACTAAGATACCACTCAGGCCAATGGCAATCTGCTCTCATTTCTCACATGGCATTGATGAGGTGACAAGAGCAGATTTCAGGCTGTCTCCACCCCCGTTGCAGCCATCAGCAAGCTCAGGGCATCGAGTGACAGGCTGAGAAGCAATGGCTGCCCTCAGAGCCTGTGGGGCATATTAATGAGTCGCATCGGAAGAATGTATGAGTGGTTCATTGCATGTGTTCCACAGTGTGGAACACCTTCTATCCACATACGCCAGCCAACCCACCTGCTTCATTTCAGGGATCTCTTAACGAATCGGCTGTTGTAACCAAGTAACATTTAGAAATCCAGTTGCAAACGGCCAGGAGATTCTGGGGTGACAGGGATCTTCCTGCTCTGTGCTGTAAGCACTGGAGGATCCCCCAGAGTCTGGCTCCCCTCCCGAACATCCTATGTCAGGGGCATAGACTAGAGCCTCCACCCTCAGAACTAGGTGAGTGTATTAGACTATCTGACAGTGGTGCATGGTCCCCTGTGTAGTGTTGTCACTCTTGCAAGACACACATCACTTGGCGAGGGACACAGAGCCACGGGAAGGGGAGGGGCAGGCGGCGGGAAGGGGAGTGCAGTTCACGTTTGGAGTTGAGCAATAAAGTTGTGTTAAACCCTCCTCCTGTCTCCGCCTCGTAAGCGAGGCTGTGTGGGTTCGCCGACAGGTCCAGGCCGGACTGTACACCCTGCTCCAAGAAAAATTGGCAGGCAGAAATCTCACAACAGGAAACATGAGATTGAGGTGGGTAGGACAAGCCTAAAGCTAACAGGAGACATCTGCGTAATCTCATCATACACCCATCCATACATGAAGGCCAAGGACACAGTTTGCTGGTGGGAAGAGGAGTTAAGCTGCACAACCACATCCACATCAAAATTGTCTCACCCGACTCCAAGATGGTTGCCGAAAGATTTAAGCTCTGAGTCTGCACCCTTATTAGCAAACAAATAATTACTGGGCACAAGGAGGAAGGAAACTCACAACACATGAGAAGGATGATGATGGGAGGTCAAACACATGGTGGGGAGGCAGGACAAGAAAACTATGACCAATCCCGGGCCCTGCAGTTAATAGTGAAATACCCCAGCCAATCTGGGGTATTACTGGGGAACTCAAGACAGTCTAGACAGTATATAAAGAGGCAGAGGGGAAACGAGATAAGGGAGTCTTGACAGCTGTTAGAGAGGCAGTATAGTACTAAAGGGAGCCAAGGAGAAAGCAAGGAGCCATAGCTTACTGAGAGCTATAACCCAGTCTCTGACATGAGTTAGACATCGAGGGGAGCACACTGCAGAAAGCTTGCTTTATCTACAGCACAGATACAGGTCAAGGCTACAGACTTTCCAGGAAAAAAGATGGTTGCTAGCCTGCTAGGGCTACCGTTCAGCACCCGGCAGGACCCAGACATTTCCAGAAGGAGGAAAAGTGTTGCTAAGCCAGCTGGGGGCTAAAAGCCAGTCCCCGTCAGGAGCCAATAAACTAGGAAGTAAGAGGAAGCTCAGAAGGGCAACCAACCCTCTGGTTAGTGGGTGAGGATATCTTCAATCTGACAAACACCTGTCAAGTGTGGTCCGGGGGAGAAATTCCTGCTGGTATGAGACTTGAGTGTCCCCAGAGGCAAAGAAGAAAAAAACATTCTTGCCATGATGAAATGGCTTCTAAAAGCCTGGGAAGGCACTCAGAGAGTAGCAGTATCTGAACGAAGGAGCACACGAGATGGAACTACCATGGAGAGCTGGAGGCTGCTCCAGGAGCAGATCTTAGACTGGCTTGACACAATGAACTTTGGGACATTCATTCCATCAGGAGTCCAGGAAATTTTGGGAACTCTGACATTGGGGAATTTGGACTCGGACATTAGGTCCCATTGGCAGCAAATATGTTTTCAGTCAAATGTTCTTAAGACCTCCATCCTGGCACTATTTGCATAGGCTGTCCCTTTTAAGTAGCACCCACCTGGATAGCCATTCATCCAATGCCTTCTTGCGTGCAATAAATATGTTCAAAGTTGAACCAGAGTGTCCAGCGTTTGGTTGATCCCACACCATCACACTATTCATTCAAGCATAGACGTGCCTCACCTCCCTCTGCTCACACTGGCTTTGTTCCATTTTGCTCTTGCCAGCTTTACAAGCTCATAAATAATTTTAAAAATATTTACTAAAGCACAAACCTTGTATGTATAATTAATACTTTATCCTCCTTCATGTGGAGGAGAGGGCCATCTGTTAGCCTATTCGCCTCTTTTCTGCATAATCACGTGCAGTTTGTTCAGGTTGGACCTGCCAGGTTGGGGACCTTATCAAGGGTAAAAATTGCAAGTTTCAAGCTACTAACCAGGCCTAAAAAAACAGTCACTCGCCCCCTTAACTCTCGACATGCTCACAGCACACCATTTCTTATACGCCAAGACTCAGTAATAACGCATCATTGACTAGAGCGAGGGCACAACCTTTATCCATGCAGTGTCATGCCCTACAGAGCTCGCTCTCCCATCTTATTTAACATCTACATGGACCCGCTGGGAGATCTGGTTTTGGTGATGGGCCTCTCAGTTCACTAGAATGCTGACAAGTCTATTTCGGGGTGTCATTTCCAGCTGGTATCCTTCACTGTATGGACTGTTTCGGTCCCATGAATTATTAGTTCTCTTTTTTATCACACAAACTGACTCCCTCAAAAACGACATTTCTTCTGGTATCCTCCACTTCCTCCCCTCTTCCACTTTTTCGGGTTGCTCCACTCGTCTCAGGGCATCGCTCCTTCCTTGGCATCTTCTGTAACATCTCTCAGCTTCACTCTTGATTCAATTCTACACTGCAAAGCAAATATTCCTCATCTCTCATAGTTCTTATTCAGTTGTCTTTACTCCTTATGTTCAAACCGTTTTTCCTCCCTCGGACTACGCACGCCAGTCCAGGATTTAGTTCTTTCTTGCCTGGATGGTTCGAATGCTGTCTTTAGCGGTCTACCGTCCTTCACCTTGGCCCCTCTGCAGATGGTTGAACACTCTACGGCACATTTCATTTCTGCCATGGGAGATGGAGCACATAATCATTCCCTACATTCTTTGCACAGGCTCTCTATGCAGCCTAGATCCCTTTTCAAGATCTCCTGCATTACGTATAAAGCAGTAGTTTTCGGCCAACCGGACTATTGGGCTGATAAATTACACATCTCGACGGGAGGCACCGGCGGGCGGTGGAAGAGTAACAGACAAACTAGTAGCACAGGCAGTCTTTGCCTGGTCATTCCTTCTTTTAAGCTTGCCCACCTTTCTGCCCTGGAATTTCATTCCCCCTATGACTTCGAATGCCCGCTTGCTCGCTACACTAATCAACTGTTTGTTTAAACTAGTCTATTCCAAATATGTTTTCTAGGGTCATAATTTGCACATACTGTAAAAAGGTGTATATATTTACGTTGCACTCGACCCCACCCCCTGTGGGCAAGGGTTGAGCTCTTTCTACAGTTTTTAGCATAAATAAAAGTGTGGGTTTTGCAAAGCCCATACCTAGCTTGGAAACAAAGTCGTGCTGCATATAGGGGATGCAAATAGAAGGTTACAGCTAGGGTACACTTTTCCATGTGTTAGGTCACCCTCTAGCCTGGCTAAATACAACCAATTGTGACACCATTAACTGTCTTTTTGTTTGGTTGTATCCTGTATTTGAACTATCACTTGTCAATATAGGTGGTGGTTATACACAAAAATCAAAAGCACAAATTTGCTTTAGTTATGTACAATTAAATTGTGTTACCATTTTAGTTACTATAAAGGTTTTGTGAATGTTAAGAAACAAACCACACTTGGTAAACTGAATTTTAAAAAAATCATAAAAAAGTTTAAATGCATGACTATGAAATGCATGAAAAGCTAAATAAATAAAAGCTGTATCTATTTTCTATTTTTGTCTGCACTCTCAATTGATTGCTTGAGTACTACTCCATACAAAAGATATCTGAATGTATGCTACATGACAGAACAACTTCAGGTTTACCGTAATAAGAAAGTAGACCGCAGAAATACAATCGTCAGGACAACCCCCCTTGTACCATGTTGAAATAGCCCCAAGTCCTGATGCTCTTAGGGCCTTCCCTCCAGTTACCACTACACTTTTCCATGTAGAAATGAATGGCATACACAATCAACAGTACAGATACACATCAATTATGCACAGCACTTTGGGTAAATCCGCTAGATAAATGTGTCAAACATAGATAACACACAAGAGGTTGCAGTTGTAAATGTCTGGAGTTCTGGGGATAATGAGAATGACACACCTCCACAAACATAGAGGTGGGGAACGCGATATATATGGGCTAGCCCATCTGCATTCCTGGCAGGTTGGAGTAGGGCCACTCTGGCATAGACAGACAGGGATTGGGGAAGCAATCCCTGAATGTCAGCAATGTGGTCAGAATGCACAATCCATGCAAATTAATGTGATCACAAAAATGAATATCCTACCCCAGAAAGAACAAACATGACGAATGGAAATCAGCACAACCTTAGTGGCAGATTTACATAACACAGCACAGGGACAACCCCGGAACAGGGTGGACTGCTTTGTATCCATACAAAACAGAAAGTGGATGTCTCACTTTTACTTTATTTTGCAATGTCGGTTATACATCAACAGAAATTAACGCTCAGGTTTTTTTCTCTGCACAGAACACTTTCTAAATGATTTCTCTTCTTTTATAAACACTTCTAACAGGTCTGACTGGAAAGGGGCACAGAGCTTTCCTTTTACACAGTGTTTCTTCCCCCTGCCCCCATCCATGCATCTTCAAGGGCTGCTTTTCTGCCGACACACTGAATTATCTGGGGATATATGGAACTGAAGAACTTGTGGGGACTTTCAGCTTCAGTTCCCTTTTTAGGGCACAACAGGGTTTCCCCTCAAAATGGCACTATTTACAATCTACAGAACTCTGGCTCCAGCCTCCCACCTCTCAAAACCACTGAGGCCATGCTGAAACCCACAATCCTGCGAAGGAGCAGTGAATGAAAATGAGGAGCTTTGGTTCAGCGAAGCGATCTTCAAGCACACACTTGTACTGGCAAGGCAAGCTTGTTTCTGGTACATTTCACACTCTAAAAAGGGTCACAAAATCCTCAAATGAAAACTAAACAGTTCCAAACCCCCAGACAACAGCCTAAAAAGCCAAGCCAATGCTCAAGCACAACATAAACACAGGGCAGTACAGAAACACAATAACAAAAAAGGGAGAGACCACTACATGTGGCTAGCGGTCCTGCACCTGAACATAATCACAGAAATCAGACACAAAATGGGAGTCTTTTGTAAAAGTGAACGCAGCACCACTCATTAACAGCCGGAGGTAAAAGCACTGGGGTTAAGCAAACCACATAAATCACAGCAGAGTCGGTCTGTATGTGAAAAAGGGAGAAATTCAGGGGGATGTGTGAATGGGAGGGATGGAGCACAAGCTACAGTGACCATCTAGAACAAAAAGGCAGAGACAGCCAGGTCTAGGTTAGACCCTGCTCTTATTTCTGCACTTCAGAAGCACCTGAGTGTTAATTAAAACATGTAGGTAGAGGTGAGGGTTACTTTCTTTGCCTCACCAAACCCACAGTCACCTCTCACCCTGTCCACAACATTCTTCCATTCATGGCGCCTTCCCACTTCAAGCACTCTATCGACAACACCTCCCACTAGCAACATTCTCCTACTCTAGGTGCACGTCCAGACACCCTCCCATTTACAGCAACCCCTCCATTGCATGCACACTTCCCACAGCACCATCCTGTAGAGGAGCAGATGGACATGTCAACCCTAGCTCTCACACCCTCACCTCCATCATATTAGAATAGCAGGAGAAAAGCCCTATGTGGGACACCAAGTATTGTCCCAATACCGCATTGAGTGTATCAGAGACGATATGCACTCAGGCAACCGTATCGAACGTGCCCTCACATTGAAAGGGTGGAAGGATGTCTACACACACCATTGGACATCGAAGAGCTATAAGTGAAATCGGACAAGGGCAGAGTGACGGCATGATAGAAAGACACGAAGACTCACTGAAACGATTTGAAAATACTTCAAGGATAAATATGTAACTGGAGTGATAAGAGAAACATGGAATCGAAGACAAAGCAATCATATGCACCAAAGAAATAAGTAAGGAGAGATGAAGTTAATGTATATATGCAGAAACACAAGGTAGCTGAGACATATAGAAGCTTTCTGCAGAAGAAAACATAACGTGGCTAGGGTGGCCATAAGGAAAAGTTGGACATAGGACTTGTGTAGAAACCAATCAAGCTACCTCAGAGACAGACAAGGGCTGCAGAGTCAGGAGATGCTGGAAAACATCTTCATGTGAGGAACACAAATGAGTCTATTGGCCTGGGATCAAGGATGCCACTTCAAGAAATAATTACATGGCACAAAGGGAGTCGAGAGGGTAGGCCATGTATGTAAGACATCTTTCTCTTAGATTAAGCAAAGAAGAAAACATCTGCAAGCGCCTAGTATAGGACAATCAAAGATGTGAGAAGCATATGCAAGGTGGAGTGAGCAAGTCTCCAGAGGCCTAAAGGAGTAATGACACCTAGCGTAATTAAATCAAATAGCAGTAAATAAAAGGAAGAAATTGACAAAATCGTGGTCTCCTCACACGTGACTCAGAAGTCAAAAACAAGGGCTATTCATTAAGCTTCAGACGAAGATACTGGTGTACTGGTGTACCTACACTGCCTTGAAAGTCCCAGAACAGAGAAGAGACTGCAAGGTCAACTATTGTCAGATTTAGTGTCTGGAGAGCTCACCGGAGATCTTGCTTCTGAGGATTGAGATGGCAAGGATGATCTTTTGGGCTTTCTCTTTGTTCTATTATCCTGAAGATATGGACGAGGCTCTCCCGAAGCCACGCTGAACGTGCCGTGAGAGCCCGGACCAAATGACCCCGGGAGAAACCCGCCAAATGGTCCAGGAAAAACCCTCAATAGAGGGAAAACAAAACTGGATTCCGCAATGGCAATGTCAAAATGTTCTGCTGTATCAAGACTCCCGATGGTAGCTTCGTATATCAGGTAAGTCCTCGGAAGATGGAGGAATTGACACGAACAGCAGAGCAGCACCGAGAATAAGTAGGAATGAGAAGGCAACACTTTACGGCACAGCGGAAGGCAGCAAGGAAAGCAGGAGACATGAAACAGGCTGGGTAGGAATGGAGGAAACCCAGCAACCACAAGGGGAGGGTCAAAGAGCAGAAATAACAAGAAGCGCCAAGGATGGTGATCCACAGGCAAGGGAAAAAAGAGAGAGGACAGGGTCAGTGGTAGGAGGAACAAGAAATCTGACCAATGGAACGAGCGCTGAGCTAAGGAGCAATTCTTAGCGTTGAAACGCACAGAAGGAAATGCAGTGCCGGCTGTATAGTCTGTACACCGGAAGCAAGAGTGCTTCGGCAGTCTGAATCAAAAAGACTAGAGCAGTACACCTTAGAGGTAGGCACCATGTTGGAGTGGTGCAGAAGGCGCCACAGAGACGATGGCAAGTGCCACGCTGACCACAGTGACCAGGGGTTGAGAATCCTGACAACTCTAAAGAAGAAGCCTTGGCTTAGGTCCTGACCGATGAGAGATGATGGACTAATTGGGCAAGTGGGTAGTAGTCTGACGTTGGTCTCTGCACCCGAGTTTCTTTTGCTTACGTGCTGCTAACGAGCCGAAAGTCCAAGGTTGGGAGAGAATGCCAACCAATCAGCGGGTCTATGTAGCAACATGCACAGGCCAACCCGCTGCTTTTATTCTGCTATACTCTGTATTATATGTATTTACAGATGGTTCAAGGCATGCCAATTAGATAAGGTGCATCCAGTGATATTACTAATACTTCTATGATATATAGGTGCATATGTTGCCCTAACCAATCCCTCCCTTCAATATGTTTTACAGTTTGTCAGGTAGGATGATGTTATAGCTGACATACCTTGAGGTATAAAAGCTTTGTGTAATCAAAATTGAAGTGTAAGTATGTGGACTACAGTTTGTTGTTTGCCAGATTGCCCTACTTTATTTGAGCTGACAATAAAGTAGTACTTTGCCATATCCTTTGAGTAAGTTTGGTTATTTGGGTCTGAGATCATTATTGGTAATTACATCTAGCACATGAGAGACCTCAGGGAGCTATAGCACAATCCACTGCTGAAATCTAAGTGCCTCTCAATCTTGGTAGGTCTCCCTTTGATCACCCATTCTCTGTCTTTACAATTCTGATCACCCATGCTCTGTCTTTGAAGTTCTAAAATGTGATGGAAATTCTACTGTGTGTAAACTCTTTGGAATAAGTAGGGGGCAGCACAACTATGGACTAATAAAAATCAGCCAAATACTGGAGTATAAAGAAGCAGTTTGGCCTCAGCGTCTATGTTAAATTCATATAAAGGGGATGACGAACAAACCACCCGAAGCCTATCGGCCTCATTGGGACTGGTCAGTGAAGCGTAGCTGGACATAGTGAGCAAATAGTTCTGATGAGTCCAGGGAATTCTTCCCTTCTTCCAAAGGGGCAGCCACTGCCTTTGGGACTAGGGAGGTGAGAGCCCACTACGTGATACTCTCCCTGGGCTTCAGAACAAGTGGGATCCCAATGGGGTGATCCCTCCCTCCCATCTGGGGACAAGGCATGTCCATCCCCCCTCCCTTCCCTTTTAAGACATCAAAGTTTATTGGTTATATTGGAATTGAAGATGTTCCCAATGTACCGGGCCCTCTTAAGGTGGATGGCTTGGTCACTGACCGGTACTCCTTATGACCTGCTGAAGAGGCCGATGACCAATGGATGTCTCTTCTTTGCTCTGCGTGGGCGGGGGGATTAAAGCCAGGAGGAAGTCAGCTGATGAAGAGAGACTCTGTGGAACTCTGGCCCGTGCAGGGAGGGAGGCATTCCCTCTGTTGGAGAACAGAGAGCCACACAGGAGGAGGGCTGCCACTTCGACAAAGGTGGGGACCCCAAGCTGACAGGGTCTACTGAGGCAGGAAGTGAGCAGAGAAACACCCCTAACTACCAGAATCCCGATGCAGAGACACCAAAATCCCGAATGGCAGGAGGTGGAAACGAAAAGCTGACCGTGCATCCTGAAGAGGAAACATGGGCACAGGTTTGCAGGCACCAAAGCCAATACTGAGTCCCGCGCCTGGAAAAAAGGTTTGCCACTACAGTGGGGGACTGGTAGGAGGGCAAAGGAAGCGATATGAAGCAGGGCTGCCTGAGGCTAAGAAACCAAAGACCCTGCAAGTTGCTAAAATAGAGATACGAAGTAGGGCTGACCGAGCCCAAAGCCTGCTTTGGGCTGAGAAACCTGAGACCCCATGGGGTGGTTAAAAGGAGATACTGAGCCAGGCTGAATGAGCCTAAAGCCCACCCCGGGGTGATAAAAGGGGACCCCTCGAGTGGGTGGAAGTGAGATACTAAGCTGGGCTGATGGAGCCCATAGCCCACCTGGCACTGAGAAATGGAACGCTCCACACAGTGGCGAGAGAAGCATACTGCAAAGGGCAGAACGAGCCAGTAGCCCACCTGTGGTTGAGAGATGGGTAATCTCACGAGGGCCCGAGAGTTGAGACAATGCAGACTGGGCAGTACAGCTCCACAGCATATCTAACATGGCAAAGTGACACAATCCTAGAACAACACAGACTGAACTTTAAATTTGTTGTAGGCCTCAATTTACCAGAGTCAAGACAATCCTGAAGGAGGGATAGTTGGGACACTTTGCAGAACACCTGATAAAGACATTTGTGTTATCCAAAGGCAAGAGACACATCTTTCTTTTTAACTGGATGTTTGATGTGAACAATCTATGAAGCCAAGAGGTTGAAGAGACTGTTAGAACATTGTGGGTGGGGGGAGGAGAGGGTCAGAAAACCAGCCACCACTAATGTTCCAAGAGGGTGTAACCCTCAGGCTAAACTGAGCCTTAGTCTCTCTTTCATAGTGGTAGGGGAGCGATAGGTTAGTATAGCTTTGGGTCGAGGGCAGAGTTTATTTTTGTAAAGACGTCCTAACAAGCAACTGTTTATTGTTTTCTAGTATAGGGAAATCATCGTAGTAATAGGGCCTAGAGTAGGTTTTCTTTAAGTCGATTAATAAAGTAACACATTCAACAATGTCCTCTGGTCCATCTACTGTGCCTGACTTAACACACAGTCCACTTATGGTCTAACACTGGCCCCTTAGGATGATGGAAATACTTCAGCTGGTGCTTCTAAACCACTGTGTATTAACTGGCCAGCACGCCCATAATGTCTTAGCTCATCTGTGTTATCACAGAAGTGGACCAGCCTTATTCAGATCCATCTCACCCCTTCCCCAATTAATTATTATGACACTGGGTCGACAGGAATTGTAGAGGCTGGTCCCTTTCTCTGATGGCAAAGATGAACTGGAGAATTGTGGAAAGGTTACACCAAGTTACTTTGGAAGCGTCTTGGAAACGCTAACTCAAACACATCCACCCTGCTTACTTCACTTTAATCTTTCGATACACATCGCTTTTTGTTAAATTCCTTGTCCACCCACCTCTATTTACAACTTAACCCTGTGAACTCACATGGGAGCCTGAAAGAAGGATTTATGAATGCCTCACACTTTTTTTTCTGGAGCCCAAGTGAAATGATTACCTTTTCATTGAGCCTCTCTAGGAAAATAAAGATGCATGAAAACACAATGTAAAAAGAACAGCTATATAACTGTGGAAATTGTTTTAAAAAGTAGCAGAACTATTATCAGTGAATATAAAAAGCAGGGGAACGCAGTTACTTTCAGTTCCTGCTCACTTCAACCTTTGCACTTTGCAGATTAAACGTCAGCCAGCCCCAACAGAAGTATGGAGGGTGTCATAGAATTGGTTACGAACATTTAACACTGACTTCTCAGAATTCATATGCCTTGCTTTTAAAAATATAAAATAAAAATAAAAAATATTTGTCCAAGTTGAATTTGAAGTTAGCTACTTTGGTCAAATATAGTTACTGAAGGGTGTTGAAAATGGGACAGATCAATAGCGATCGGTGAGGGCGAACTACATGATGAGTGCTTCTGGCAATATTGGCATTGGGTAAAAATGTGCTTTTTGATACGACACAGACCTACCTCCAAGGAGCAGCAGCTCAATTTGAATAGAATGTATTTGTAATAGCATTTTGGCCATGGTGTGTGGGATTTGGTGGTGATCAAATAACAGAAACCAGCATGGGATTGGGAAGTCGTATGTACCCGGGACAGTACATGGTACAGTTGTGCTTAATATATTTGCATTACATATTTATTTTCAGAGAAACAAAGTGACTTGTCCAGAAACCTACAACATTTGAGCAAATGCAAAAACTGAGTTGGGAACCCTGTGTGACGAATCCAGGGTATTCATCCCCTCTCCCCAAGGGGGAGCCACCCCCTTTGGGTCTAGGGAGGTAAGCCTGCTAAGCTTAACACCCCTTAGGGGACAGGGCAAGCAGGATCCCATTGGGGTGACCCGCCTCTCTGGGGAAAGGAGATTCCTTGATAGGTATGTTGATAATTTTCCCTATTCCCAAAGTCCCACTACTTGTTGGCTACATGGATTTCCCTTACTTACCTATGATAGGCATGCGCTCAAGGGATCCTAACATTCTGTGTCAACCCTATAGTCAAAGGTTATCCCCATCTGTAACAATCCTTCTCTGGACGTGGTATGCACAGCGTCCAAAGGCAAGCAAGTTTACTTCTACCTCTGCAGGTGCCAAGCATAACCTCCTCAACATCTAGAATATCTGCCCCTTTCTCATCTTCCACTATGACATGACTCTCACCTCCCCCCTTATTCTCAATAGGCTGGATTACTGCCCCAGCCTCCTCGTGGCGCTCTCACTTTACTACACTCGACGAAATACTCAACTTTGCTACTTGCACACTTTTCAAACTCTCACAGTCCCCATCCACTCCTGCCCACTGCCGACAGGTAGGATAGCTGTCCATGCACAATTGCTCACATCTTAAATTCCTTGTGCCAATCTATAAATCTATGCATGGGCTGCGCTCGCCTACCAATCTAGCTATCTCTAGCTCCCATTAGTCACCCCCTTGCACCATGATCTGCAGTTCTCCTTAACCTATCAGTTTCCTGCACCGTTAGTTCTACCTCTCACTTTGTCCCTTCACCCTACATCATGCTCCCCACTACCCAATCTCCCTACTCCTGGGCATCCAGTACATCCCTACTTTACCCGACTAAAAAGTGCCCTAAAAAAGGTACATCCACTAACTTGAAGGAGCGTCCAAGATAGCTTCTAGCATTCCCTTTGACTATTGTTTGATGCAATGATTGTATATAATTACTTGAGACTGTTAATGGTTTATCTAATACTAGACAGACAAGATAACACTCTCATCAATTGTTAAAAAGCAATGACCCTGTAGGTTGTTGTTCCGCATCTCTTATCACTTGATGTGCTGTGTACTCTGAAGTAAATTGCACTGAGAATGGGCATGTGTGGCTGGCTGACATACCCTGGAGCAGACATGAAGGGGAGGCGAGAATTGGAGTGCTGCAGCATACTGGGAGCTTCTGTGCGCTCTCCCCTCCTGCCTCATCCTAGAGGGAGTAGTGCGCTGCGTTGAAAATCTCTGAAACGGTGCGTCATAGGGCATTTGAGCTTTGTTCCTCACGTCGAGACACTTCAAATTAGCTTTGTCCGGTCCTTCTACGACCAAATTGATGATTCAAGCAACCGTCTCATGTGTGAAGGGGCTGAAATCCAGGGAAAGGGTTGGGGTGTCCAAATGTCATGTAGCCGGTAATGTCCGGAGGTCCTAACAGGTTACCATGCAAGATTTGGTGGAACAGTGTGAAATTGTACAAGGAACAAACTTAATAGATTTTATATAAATATATAGAGAGAAGAGATTGTTTGCCATTCCCTCTCACTGTCCCACTGCTGCACCCTTTTAATATATCAAACACTGCTACGCTTGTACAACTGAAAGGAACCCTGACAAGGGAATCCCAAAACACATTTACATGTGCCCCTTGCTGCATAATTAGCATCCCTTTTGCAACCCCACGTTTAACCATTTAACTCAGGCAATCAAGAGCAAATATTCCAAACAAATTCGGGGCACTATCCACCTATATATCATCAACAAGAATTTATCCCATAAGACACAGGTTACAGCAGTGACAACATCCTGCAAATTAAAGAAACTCTTTCACTATCTGGCATTTTCTCATCGGATGTTAGTAGGCAACACCTTGGTCTCTTCACACATCTATTTTGATAACGCCATCAACATACAGCGGCAAGACTTTCATTGAAGCGTAAAAAGCACCAACACATCTCGCCTGCAATTTGTTCCGTACAGTGGCTGACAGTAAGGAAATTAAAAATTTGAAACATTTTTAAAAGCATGTGTACAATCTTCAAATGTCTGCAACACGTGACAGCAACTCCACTTGCCAATAAGTTTAACACCTACGCTAAAGTGCATTCTACCAGATTACAGCTGGACAGAAGACGGATCATGCCAGTGTTGAAGGAGAGAGCGGGTGGTTGCTCCTTCCAGGTGTAGGCCATTAGACTCTGGAATTCATCGCCCTTCCGAATTACGTAGGGAATCTAATCCACTCTCATTTAGGAAAATACTAAAAACCCATCTTTATAATCTTTGGTCGAGATTAAAGCTCCATAGCTCTTTGTGGTACTCCAATTCAACTTCTGACCAGTGCCAAGATACCCGCTGGATGACTTCTGCGCTTAATAAAAGCTCCCTGTAACATAACATATAATCAAAATGATCCAAGTTACTGGGGCCTAGCAGAAAGCTCCTCTGATGAATGAACTTCCGGGGTACCAGTGTCCAGGAGTGAATATGGGTTTCTAAACCATCAATCAGTCCCATACCTCTAATACACCAGAAGGGATCCAACCACATTGCAATAATAAGCAAATTATAAACCTTCTTGTCCAATTTTGGTAACGTGGACAGAACGGCAGGCTTATCTCCAAAAGGTCGTGGTGAATCGTTCGATAGTTGCAACACAGCGAAAATACAATTATTACCCAATGATACAAGAGACTGTCCAGTCAAGATTCTATCAAAAATATCTACTTTATTTATATCACAACAGACAGTTCTAGCAGCACTACGAAATACAACCCACCCTGTAAAGGAATGCAGAGGACAGACAGTTTCAAAGAAGGAAAAGGGATGCACTCTAGATACTGACGGGAGGGTAGTCGGTATTGTTTAATTACCACAGCATTTTTAGGTTTATTGGCTTGAGCACAAAGGGAGCAATGGGTCTTAATATGTCTCATGGTGCCTTCTAGGAAGGACCATGGGCACAGAACCACAATGTACCTTGATGACGATGAATTTATAAAGCGCTCATTCGCCAAAGGCATCTTGGCGCAGATACAGAGGCCACCACCACTAATACAATTTAAAAAACCGGGAAACTTTATTGAAAGAGGTGGTTCTTCAGCTGTCTCCGGAAGAGGAGATGATCGGGAGATCCCTGAAGGGAAAGTGGCAGTCCATTCCATAGCTCAGCAGCAGCCACTGAAAAGGCCCACCCTCCAACCCGAGAGAGGCGCTCCCCTGGAACCAGAATTCAGTAGGCCAAAGAATTTAAGGGCCGACTGGGGACATAGGGTCGGAATTTATCCCTTAGATACTCCAGGCCAGAAGCATAAAAGGCCCTGTGCACAATACACAGGGCTTTAAACTGGACCCTTTTAGTACTGGTAACCAGTGCAACTGTCGCAATACAGGAGACATAGCAGTGCGGTTGGAGACAACAGCCATAAACCCTGCTGCAGAGTTTTGCAAGACCTGCAGGCGATGGGTTAAATACAGAGGTTGAGCCAGATACAGAGAGTTACAATAGTCCATTTTACAAAGAAAACAGTGCTGCCACCACCGGTGCATGGAACTGAGGGGGAATGAAAGGTAGAACCCTCCACAGGATCCTCAGTTTAAATTGGCCAGATTTACAGACAGCTGCAACTTGCATATCCAGTGATAGGGAAGGGGGGTTTCACCCTGAGATGTTTTACAACCACCACTGAGCTGGGGAAAACCCCAAAAGAACGGTTCCATGTTATTTCGTCACGGGATGTTTTTTCGCTGGGTTTTTTACTGTGATTTTTCTAATGCAAAAAACCCATCACCTTTTTTTTGCTTATTTTTGGGGTGTTCTCCCCCAATGCCCCATTAAATGTAATTGTTTATGTATTCAAAAACACCCACACCCCATATATAGAATTGTCTAACGCCACCCCCTAAAAAATTGGATGGGTTTTTTTGTAAAGAAATGTGCTGTAAAAAAACCTGCGAAAAAACATCCCGCAATGAAAGGACATCGTACCAAAAGAACTAGGCCAGAAAGAGGGAGACCAAAATGCAGAAACAGAGGGGGGACCCACCACCAAGATTTCGGTCTGGTTCCCATTCAGTTTAAGCCAGTAGTGGCCATCCACCTCCCACGTCCTCAAAGAAACATCTCAGCTGAGAGGAAGGATCTGGGTGCGTCTGATCAAGTCTCACCATGATTTGCGTGTTTTCAGCATAAGAGTAGCACCTCAGGCCGTGGGAGTGGATGAGCTTAACCAACGGCTGGATGTACACATTAATCAGAGTTGGGGACAGAGCAGAGCCATCAGGGACCCCACAAGACAGAGAGACAGGAACCGAACGAAAGGGAGGGAGAGAGAGGGTCTGAGTGCATCACTCCAGAAAAGAGGAGAGCCAAGAAAGCACATGACCAGTGATCCCACGCTGGGCAAACAGGGGGGATGATCGACCGTGTTGAAAGCAGCCAATAAATCTAACAATACCAGTGATCCCGACCCATCCTGATCCGAGATACGAGCCAGGTCATCGACCACTGAGCCAAGCATGCTTTTGGTACCCCGGCTTCGACAGAAACCGGATTGAAAGAGGTCAAAGAAAGAAGAGTTTTCCAGAAAAGAACCCAATAGAGGTGACACCATAGATTCCAAGAGTTTCATCAAGAAAAGAAGGAGTGAAACAGGATGAAAGTTAGACGGACAGGATGGATCTAATGAGGGTTTCTTCAGCTTCAGTGTCACCAGAGCATGCTTCGGGAGAGGAAGAATAGTTCCTGATTGCGATGCTGGAAATGCATCGGAGGGACAGGGCCTCCGTATCCTTGTCCTTTACTGCCTTTTATCATGTGTTCTGTCATGTTTTCTGTACAGGAGTTCATGTGAGACTCCTGGCGGTGCAGCTCTCTCTTTTGGTTTGGTGTACAGACCCATGGGATACCCTTATGGCACCCATGGATGGGGGTACAACCCTGAGCCCCGAGTGCATGTCTTTGGGCACCTGTGTGTGGCCCAGAGAGCAGGGTATCGGCTGGTGGCAGCTCCATGCTGAATTTGAAAGGTGCTCTGAGTATCCTCCATTTTGGGATACCCAGGACCTGCCACTGGAATCCGTTGATTCCTGATGGGAAACAAGATGGCCCCTGTGGCCTCTTACTTTCTATCGCCTGTTACCTTGTTTTCCCAAAAGTCCTGGGAAGCCCCATGACTGGCAGTTGGGTGGAAGTTCCATATATGGTGTTGTTGTGAAGTCCAGGCCAGACTTGCTGGAGCCTTCCCAGTGACCGCATGTTGTGGGTACACCCTGTGGGTGGGACCTCGGTGAATGGAGTGTGTGACCAATATGCACTTCTTGTTGTGGATGTCTGGTTTCTGGTGTTTGACACAATGACTGAGACAGCCCTGCCCGAAACTGGTATGAATGCAGTGTGGAGTGTTGAATGGCTGGGTACTTGTCCCAATACACATAACTTGTTGTGAGTGTCTGGAGAGAAGTGAATGGCCTGAATGCACTATGCACCTGATTGGCTGACTGCCTGCATGAATGCCCTTCTGACCGATTAGTTGCCTGAGTGTGACCCAGCAGAATGAATGGGAGATCAACTAGTATATCTGGGGGCCTCTCACTGCTAGAATTCGTGTTCAGAAGCTGATATCCAAACTACGAAGAGTAACTGGAGTGAAACTGAAGCTTGACCTTGAAGGCCTGCTAGAAGAGAAGAATTGCTGTTGCCCTTCTTCATCAATCTGAAAGCTGCTGTGTCTCCAAGGACTGACCCAGAAAGGACCTAGTAAGGCGCCCTCTTCCTGAGCTACGAGGGACCATCGTGCACCAGCTGATCTTTGCCAAAGCTCCCTGGTAGAAAGACCTACGACAGGCTGCCGACCGGAGACGGGGACTGCCACGGAATCCCAAAGAGAAGCAGTCGGACTGTTGTCCACCACTGTCGACGGCCGCCGGCGCCAACGTGCTCCTGTTGCCTAAGAACTTTCGATTCACGGATGTGCTTGTCCGCACCGCCGCCCGCCTTATCCCGTCGGAGAAGGCCAGGCCGTCAACGCGCCGAGGAGCATCCGACGGTGGCTTTCCCGCCACCTAAAGACCACAGAGACGCTGACGACTCAACGCCCTCGCTGGGCCACAGTTCTTCAAACTCTTTGCGGTCCTGAACTATTGACACCGAGGTGCCACGCACGCCTCTTCCTTGCAGGACATTTAGGCTTCCCCGTCGACGAGCACTGCTAGGAAAGAAGCTGCCAATTCACCATCGTAGTTCACCCTGTTCTCCATCGGACGTTCGATGACACGTGACTCCTGCCTTAAAGGAAGGGCACTCAAGAAGGGCCGTCGATTCCCCAACGAGGAACGCTACAACGCCAGGTACTTTGGGATTGCAGAACTATTGGAAAGTCTCTTGTGAACAATATATGGACTGGGCTTGTGACATATCTTTATTCTACAGGTTGCCCAGGTGGGGGGATCTCCACACAGAACTGTGTCTAGGTATCGGGGCCAGTATTCTGCCACTTCCTCTTATATCTATTGTTGGTTTCTGTTACAAACTGATTTGTGTGCCATTTCACCGTACAGTTAAGGCACTTTAAAGAGATCTAATAGTAATTGTGGTACCACGTAGAACTGTATATTTGCCATTATAGATAACCGAGTACAAAGTGAGTTATCGTGATATTGTACATAACCTTGAATGTTAATTATATAAAGACTGTGCTTTAACTAATACAGTGTGTGGATATTCCTTTGTGGGTGCTTGGGGACTACACTGTACTTAAGAACCAGCCTGCATCACCTCCTGAGAAGCTAGGCCTTGATTGCTTGTCCATTGCTACCACAATAGAGAATCTTGGCTGGGGTCCTCTGTGCCTATCCTCTACCATATAGAGAGCAGAAATACAGACATCCCCCTTCGGTCTTTACACTGGTGGCAGCGGTGGGATGCTTATGGTTTTAAGAATCAGTGTATAACTGTGCCACTTACAAAATATCTGCACTTTGTTAAATTGAGGTTTAGTTGTGTACAAGATAACTGCATTACAAGCAATGGAGTTTATTGCAAATGGTAAATTGACTAGGATGAGCTTGGAGGTTCTCCAGCGTGCTTGTGAAGCCAGGGAGTTAGACTTTGTGGATAAGTCTTGGGCTGAGTTTATAGCTGCCCTGGAGGACTACTAGGCGGATGCTGAAACTCTTGAAGGGGGGGATGCAACCAATGAGGACTCTGCCACTGGGGTTTTTGCTGAATCTGATTCTGGGATTGCCACCATTCCTGCAGCCTCTGTTCCAAACCCCAGCACTGCTCTTCAGGGGGAAGCCCTGAAGATTGAACTTTTAAAATTGGAGCCACAACGGGAACAGTTAGCCATTCAATACAAAAAGTTGGCAACAGAAACTGAGTTGAAGAAAGGGGAGTTGGCACAGCAAGTGATACTCAAAGATAGGGACACTGAGCACCAAGGAATCCAGCTAGAGAAAGGTAGAGTGGAGACTTCAGCTAATCCATTTGAGAGTGGCAGGTCCCCAGCCACCAAGTTTATGAAAGATTTGGTTGGTGTGTTTGTGGAGGGTTCTGATATCCTCCAATGGATTGAAGCGTTTGAAGCGTTTGAAATGGCTTGTGCAATTCATGATGTTGATAAAAGAGATTGGGCTAAGTGTTTGTTAAGCAGAGTGCCTCAGACTGGATATGACTGTAATCTGAAACTGAGTGTGGAAGAAAGGGATCAGTATGAATGCATGAAGTCTGCTTTGATTGGCAAGTTTGGCAAGACACTTACCCAATACCTTAAAAGGTTCAGGGATTTTAAGAAGAGAGAGAATGTGTCTTGGGTTGACTAGGTGAATGCTGCACATATGAACATAATGGGGTGGATTGATGGTTACAAAGTGAAAACGTTTGTTGAATTGTCCCATCTCAGGGACGTCGTATCACCAAAATGCCAGGGGTAGCGGAAGTGACATCACACAACCCTTGACCCCTGATGACATCACAGGAAGTGATGTCATTTGCCCCACCCCGAAGTGATATCGCGGGAAGCGATGGAACACGACCTTTCACCCGTTGACAAAACAGGAAGTGACATCACATAGCATTGTACACTACAAAAAATATGGTTACGATATCACTATAATGTGATGTACATTTCATGCAAGAATGGATCGCCATATGTAGCGTTAAGATCAGTGTGTATAGGCCAATATTATCAAATTACTGTGAAAGCAAGCAGACGTCCATGACCAAATAATAATGATGTGTTATTATATAGCACTTACGCTTAAGTGCTTTATATAGAAAAAATATACACCCGATATCATCCAACCTGTGTCGGTACTCATTTATCGACCTCAGAAGGATGAAAGGCTGAGTTGAGGCGTTTAAGAAAAGACTAAATCAGTGACTCACCGCCTGATGTGTCCTTGAAATAAACCTTTAATGAGTCTAGCAATTATTGTATAGAATTCCAGAAAGACACATTATTTGGTATTCCTAATCTTTCTTATTTAGTTTCAGTGCTGAAAGTGTTAGACTTGTGGCACTCCTGTTCTTATTTTTTTGTAATTTTTTTAAAGGGACTGAACATGAAAGCCATCCACTCCAGGAGCTTGCATTACAAAAAAGAAAAAAAAACTTTTTTTTTTTTTTTACAGAGGTCGCAGTTGCGACCTCTGGCGACCCCCAAATGATGTCCCTGTCCCACCTGTTTGTTGAGCATTTTTCTGAAGCCTGTTCACCAGAGTTGCGTCAGTATGTTGCTGACCAGAACATTTTGGATCCCTTTACGCTGGCTGCTGGCTGACAAGTGGGTCTCCCACCAGGTATCCCCTAAGGACTCCAGTGGGAAGGACAAGGACAAAGAAAAGGGGACCGCTCAGAAAGCTGAGGAGTTCCAAAAGCAATCACAGTCGAATAAACCAAAACCTTCCTCTCCTAACACCCAAAAATTTAGTGGGGATAAGTCATCTGTAGGTGGGAATAAGAGTAGTGGTCCACTTGCTGCAAAGCAGGCTCCCAGTGGTTCCAGTACCGTACCCAGCATTCCTGGCACTTGTTGGGAATGTGGGGCTCTGGATCACAAGAAGGGTGACTCCAAGTGTAAAGGTAAGGCACTTGGAGTACAGGCTGTCAGCCTGAGCTACCCTTACCCCATGTCTGAGGTGGAGGCCACCGTCCTCCCCTCCTCTACAGGAATCACCTTTGATGCTCCTGTAGAGACTTCCTTAGTGTCCCTTGGGGCCTGGGACCAGTACGCGAAAGTACTGGCGACTACGCCACAGAACACCCGTAGGTGTTTGAGAAGTGTCCTCTTGAATGGCCAGCCTTCTACGGGCTTGAGAGACACTGGGGCAAGCATGACAGTGGTGAACAGGACCCTGCTCAAGCCAGAGGACTTTGAAGGTGCTCCTCTGAGAACCACCAGGTTAGCTGGTGGGCCTCCTAAATTATCGCCTGTAGCCTTAGTCACACTCATGAATGGAGACAAGACAGCAAAGCTTCCTGTCCTGGTTCAGGACAATGTCCCTGCTAACATTTTGTTAGGTAATGATCTAGTAGAGTTGGGGTTGATCTCTGATGGTCTCCCATGACTGCTGCTGCAGTCACTAGGTCACACGTGACACAGGGTCTGGCTGTGAGTCAAGTACCCGAGCCAAAGGCGAGGCCTAAGGCAAGAAGACGGAAGAACAAGAAGGCCACCTCTGTGAAGGGTGAGTCTTCTCTTCCTGCTGTTCCTACAGCACCCATTGGGATCCATGCTGCGGATGGGCTGGGTCCAGTGGAAAACCCAAACTCAACTCCTGAGGGAGAAGAGACAGAAGACTCCTCTGGAAGATGTTCTCAACCAAGGGGACCATCCCGACCTTCAATGCCTGTTGGCTGAAGGGGGACCCCCCTGGGTGGACTTCTGTAAGGGACAGAGAGAGTGCCACCCTCTCGAGGGCCTGAGGAAACAGGCCCTGTCCCAGGCACAGGGAGAAGTGCCTAGGACATTCTGGATCTATTGGGATGCTGAGCTCCTTGTTAGTGAGCCCACTAAGCCTGAACCTGGTGCCCTCAAGAGGTTGGTGGTACCCCAGGTTTACAGGCCCTTCCTGCTGCAGTTGGCACATCAGGTGCCCTTAGCTGGTCATCTTGGTACCAGGAAACTGGCCTCGGATGGGAGTAGAAGTGGAGTCCCACTGCAGGACCTGCCCAACTTTTCAGTGGTCGGGCAAGACTGGAGGCAGTGTCAGTGTCCCACTGCAGCCATTTCCAGTGGTTGGCACCCCATTTGAGAGGGTGGGCATCAACATTGTCCGTCCCCTTGACCCTCCCACTTCTTCAGGTGGACATCGGTTCATCCTGGTCTTGGTTGATCATGCCACCAGGTACCCTGAAGCTATACCCCTTTGGACTGTTACTGCCAAGGTGGTTGCCAGGGCTCTCCTGGGCATTTTCACCCTTGTTGGATTCCCTAAGGATGTTGTCTCTGACAGAGGATCCAACTTCATGTCTAGTTATATGAAAACCATGTGGAAAGAGTGCGGGGTAACCTACAAGTTCTCCACCTCTTACCATCCCCAGACCAATGGTCTGGTTGAGAGATTTAATAAAACTCTCAAGGGCATGCTGGGCGCTTTGGAAGAGCCCCTAAGGTGGAAATTGGATCTCCTCCTACCATGCCTGCTGTTCGCTTACAGAGAGGTACCTCAAGAGGGTGCTGGTTTCAGCCACTTTGAGTTACTCTTTGGACATCCTTTGAGGGGGCCCCTTGCCTTGAACAGAGAAGGTTTGCAGGCCACCCCTCCAGGTCCCGCCAAGCAAGTGGGGGACTATGTGTTAGGCCTCAGACGGAGGATGACACAGATGATGGGTCAGGCAACAGCAAATCTCAAGGCCAGCCAGGAATTGAATAAGTACTGGCATGACCTTAAAGCCTTGCAAGTGGATTGGACTCTGGGACAGGAAATCCTTGTGATGGAGCCTACCAAGCCTAGCGCTTTGGCAGACAAGTGGACTGGACCCTACAGGATCATCTCCAAGATGGACAAAGTCAATTATCTGGTTGACATGGGAGTCTCGGGGGTAGCCCCTCAGGTATTCCATGTTAACAGGCTCAAGCCTTTCCACAGGCGATCAGAAGTCTCATGTCTCTTGCTAGCTTCAGAGCAAGAAGAGGATGAGAGTGAGCCCCTTCCTGATTTGCTGCATAGCAACCCTCAGGATGGCTCAGTGGAGCGAGTACATCTCTCTCCAGATCTGACGACAGAGCAGCAGAAGGCCTGCAAGGCTTTGCTCCGGCAGTATGCCTCTCTGTTTTCACTGACACCAGGCCTTACACCGTGGTGTAGGCACGAAATTGACACTGGTGACAGTGTGCCCATCAAAAGCAGGTGCTACCGTATGTCAAACACCGTTAAGAACCACATCCAGGCTGAGGTCGCCAATATGTTGGATCTGGGTGTTATTGAACCCTCAACCAGTCCCTGGTCCAGTCCCGTGGTCCTTGTCCCCAAGACAAGTTCCCATGCAGGTACCAAGGATTGGAGGTTCTGTGTGGACTACCGAGGAGTCAATGCCATCACCAAAACTGACGCGCACCCATTGCCCAGGGCTGATGAGCTAGTGGACACCATAGGTGCTGCCAAATTTGTGAGCACCTTTGACCTTACCTCAGGCTATTGGCAAATAGCTCTGACGGACCATGCAAAGGATAAGACGGCGTTCTCAACACCAGAGGGACTCTACCAGTTTAGGGTCATGCCTTTTGGGTTGAAGAATGCCCCTGCCACCTTCCAGAGATTGGTCAATCATGCGCTCAGTGAGCTGGAGGACTTTTGTGTGGCCTACTTGGACGACATTGCCTTCTACAGTTCCACCTGGGGAGAGCATATGACACATCTGGATAAGGTGTTGCAGGCCTTGAATAGGGCTAACCTCACTATCAAGGCCACCAAGTCCCAGATAGCTCAGGGGAAAGTCACATATCTTGGTCATGAGGTAGGAGGGGGTCAAAACCAACCTCTCCCCAGTAAACTACAGGATGTACTGGACTGGGAGACTCCCACTACTCAAACCCAGGTGAGAGCCTTTTTGGTCCTCACTGGGTATTACTGCAACTTCATGGCATACTATGGAACCATATCTGCACCCCTGACAGCTCTGACTTCACTCAAACAGCCTAGGAAGGTTAATTGGGCTGAAGATTGTCAGAGGGCCTATGATGGCTTGAAAGAAAGTCTGTGTAGGGCACCTGTGTTGTGTGCGCCCGATTACAGCAAGCCCTTTATTGTTCAAAGTGATGCCTGCAACACTGGAATTGGAGCTGTCTTGTCCCAGTTAGATGACAAAGGGAGGGAACATCCTATCATATTCATCAGTAGACAACTCAAGGGTAGAGAACTTTGGTGGGCTACTGTTGAAAAGGAATGTTTCAGCATAGTTTGGAGCCTTAGGCGTTTTAGGCCCTACCTTACAGGGTCAAACTTCAAGGTCCAAACAGATCATAAGCCCCTGAAGTGGCTTATGCAGATGAAGGGTGAGAACCCGAAACTGCTCAGGTGGTCCATTAGCCTGCAAGGGCTAGACTTCACCATAGATCATAGACCAGGCAAGAGTCACGATAATGCAGATGGCCTTTCCAGAAGGTGTCTATCTCGTGGGAGATTAGGCACCCTAACCTCAGTCTGGGTGGGGGGGGGGGCGACTGTGATGCTGGAAATGCATCAGAGAGACAGGGCCTCCATATCCTTGTCCTTTACTGCCTTTTATCGTGTGTTCTATTGTTTTTTCCTTGCAGCAGTTCATGTGGGACTCCTGGCGGTGCAGCTCTCTCTTTTGGTTTGGTGTACAGACCCATGGGATACCCTTATGGCACCCATCAGTGGGGCTACAACCCTGTGACCCTAGTGTATGTCTTTGGGCATCTGTATGTGGCCCACAGAGCAGGGTATGGGCTGGTGGCAGCCCAATGCTGAATTTGACAGGTGCTCTAAGTATCCTCCATTTTGGAATACCCAGACCAGGGGTCAGACGGGGACTGCCGCGGAATCGCCGCAGAAGCGCCCGGACTGTTGTCCACCACTTTCGCCGACTGCCGTCGCCGACCGGAGCCTGGTGCTCCCATTGCCTAAGAACTTTCGATTCACGGACGTGCTCATCCGCACCACCGCCCGCCTTATCTCGCCGGAGAAGGCCAGGCCGTCGATGCGTGAAGGAGCATCCGCTGGTGGCTTTCCCGCAACCCAAAGACCACTGAGATGCCAATGACTCGACGCCCTTGCTGGGCCGCAGTTCTTCAAACTCTTTGCGGTCCTGAACTATTGACACTGAGGTGCCCCGCATGCCTCTTCCTTGCAGGACGTTTACGCTTCCCCGTCGACGAGCACCGCTAGGAAAGAAGCTGCCACTTCACTGTCGTAGTTCACCCTGTTCTCCGTCGGACGTTCGACGACCAGTGACTCCTGCCTTAAAGGGAGGGCACTCAAGAAGGGCTGTCGATTCCCCGACGAGGAACGCTGCAACGCCAGGTACTTTGGGGTTGCAGAACCATTGGAAAGTCTCTTGTGAACAATATATGGACTGGGCTTGTGATATATATTTATTCTACAGGTGGTCCAGGTGGGGGGGATCTCCGCACAGAACTGTGTTTAGGTATCAGAGCCAGTATTCTGCAACTTGTTCTAACCAACTGCTTTCCTCTTCTATCTATTGTTGGTTTCCGTTACGAACTGATTTGTGTGCCATTTAACCGTACAGTTGATGCACTTTAAAGAGATCTAATAGTAATTGTGGTACCACATAGAACTGTATATTTGCCATTATAGATAACCGAGTACAAAGTGAGTTATCGTGATATTGTACATAACCTTGAATATTAATTATATAAAGACTGTGTTTTAACTAATAGGGTGCAGACATTCCTTTGTGGGTGCTTGGGGACTACACTGTACTTAAGAACCAGCCTGCATCACCTCCTGAGAAGCTAGGCCTTGATTGCTTGGCCATTGCTACCACAATAGAGAATCTTGGCTGGGGTTCTCTGTGCCTCTCCTCTACCATATAGAGAGCAGAAGTACAGACACCCCCCTCCGGTCTTTACACTGATTGGCACGAGTGATTAATTGCCTGGGTTAGGAAAGGAGCAATGTCCGGCAGGATCTTCTTCAAAGTAGTTAAGGGGATGGGATGTAACTCAAAAGCAAACTTTAGCCCTAGAGTGGCTTTACTGATGTCTTCGACCATAAACAGTGGTAACAGGGCCCACTGTTCAATGGGGCGGGGGATGCCGTGTCGGCAACAGATGCCACACTTGTACCCAAAGCTGAGAGGGAGATGGCATCCCAAATGGTAGTGATTTTATCTATAAAATACTTGGAAAGAGACTCACATAACTATTGGGATGATGTGACATCTGTATTCACAGCTGCTAGGGAGGACAGCGACCGCACTAGCTCAAACTATTTCTTGGGCTGGCTGAGGGCCGCCTGCACTTTCCCAGAATAATACTTACTTTTTGCAGCCACCACAGCTTTATGGAGAGTAAGCGTCGCCAGCCGTAACCACATACGGTCTGGCTCGCTATAGCCATTTCTCAATTTCCGTTCTGCCTGTCGCTTTTCCAGATGTAGATGTTTCAGGGTAACATCAAACCAAGGTTCAGAAGGCTGAGCCTGCTGCCGAACCCATTTAACGGGAGCAAGGAGGTCAGCCTCGCTAGTAAAAATTCCTGAAAGCGTTACCAGATTTAATTCTGAGGCACCAAGAAATCCCTTTACTATCTCCTGCCCAACTACTGCAGTGATAACAGATCTCCAGCAGCACTTCAGCACTGTTGGCCTGTCACCCATGGGCAGCATGACTTCAGTTTTAAGGCTAAAAGGAAGCATAAAGTGATCAGTCCAGTCGAGGCAAAAAGTGGGACAAAGCGTCACCAAAGATGGAGAAGCAAAAATCAGGTTGAGAGTGTTGCCACAGCAGCACTGTAGGTGCTCTTAGGTGCTCATGATGCTCGACTGGGTCGAGCTGGCTTCACGGTGCTTTGCAGGCTTTTGCGAAAATGTTCAAGATGGGAATCAGCTGCGGGTATCAGGCGGCAAGACGGTTTGGCAAGTGAAGCTGCAGGCTGTCCTACAGAGCAGTTCGGGGTCAGGAATCATCTCAGTGCTGTTCAGTGGTTCTGAAGCACTGGTTGAGACGTCTCGTGTTGCTTTCAGCGATGACGGCTTGACAATGGTCAGCGTTGCTGTCGGTTGCAGATCGAGGAACTCGACTGACTTGAAAATATCATTTAAGGCCGATGTCGGTAGATGCTTGTGGATGCACTTCTCCCAGCTTCTTCAATGTCCTTTAAGACAGACAGCCCAAAGCTGAGGAGTGTGTTACAGGCAGCTGCCTTGTACTTGGTTGTAGGTTCAGAGACCTTCTGGCACTTAATATCCAGGAAGTTTGCTGCAGAGCCTAACAGGGCACGATGTGTGTTGGCTGGGTATTGGTTCTGGAGTGGCTGGAGGGTTCTCTGAGTTCTGTATCTCCCTCTGTCCCCTGGGAGATGTTATTGGAGGGGATCTAGCTTCCCTTTTTGGATGTCCTGTCCTTTGTTCACTGGTGGAAGCTGTAAGACAGACTGTACCTTCAGCCAGGGTCCAAGGATGAGTTCTTCTTTCTTACTTCTTGTGAAGTCTTCAGATGATCTGCCAAAAGAGGGGTTCAGCCCTCTTTGAAAGCCAAGTGGGCCACAGTGATTGGTGTAGGCTAAGCCCACCTTAATTAACCAATCCTGGGGCCCCTACCAGCAATCTCCAGTATGCATGAGGTCATAACCAGAGTACGTTGCAACTGGAAAGGTAAAGGGGAGAAAATGTGTGATACTAAGTCCCACCCATCTTCATGTTGTTAGGTGATCAAGCAATCTCTCTGGTTAATGGATCTCTCTGTAGTTCCTGATTAAAGTGGCATGTCTCCCCTGAAGCTGCAGTGAGACCAGACTCTCTGGCTCCTGCAAATCACATTATCATACCTTATGAATGTGGTCCCGCCACCGGGGTGGCCTACTGTAAACACACAGTGCCAGACATGACAGCTCACTGTCATTGATACTGAGGTAGGGAGCTGGCTTCAGGTTGACACAGTTGCATATGAAAGGTTGTTGGGTTCCCTGTCTCCTTTGTTAACCTCTGCAGCCAGGCCCTAAGTGGGCATGTTAGTCGTACCCTCTAATTGGTATGTTAGTCACTGCCACCAGCTGCAGGGCCTAACAAAAGACCCAGGCGGATCCATGGAGCCGTTGTTAGTTAACCAGGCTCGCCATGGCAGGGGAAAGCTTGGTCCTTCACTTTCCTGAAATGGCATAGTGGACCCCTGGCTTTCACGTTCCACCTAAATATGACAGGGCAGAGTGTACCTGTAGGCTGTGTCCACCCAGAGTACACGGGCCTATGCATTTGTCATGATGCGAGCATAGGAAAGTATGTGTGGATTAGCCCAACACATTTTCCTAAGGTTGGTCTACCATCATTCCAATTAATTAAAATGTTCAAAAAGCCCAGGCGAACACACACCCCATGCGGATAGTCGAATTCCTCAAAGCTCCTGTCTGTCTCCCTCCTCCCGCTAGTCTGCCCCTTCCATGCCCAGCACCACCCCCCCCCTGCTTGCCACTCTTGCTGACGGAAACCTAGGCAGACGGTGAACTGCTGTGCTGTGTCCCAACACAGCAGCCTTCTCCCTGGTCCTCCGGGGCCTGTGCCTTCCCTTGCTGCTCAACCCTCAACCCGCATAGAGCTCTTCCTTCTCCCTCAGTGTTGCGGCACCGGTTCTTGCCTCCATGCCTTCCTTAGTGCACGGTTGCACGTCTGTGTGGCAACGCACCACTGGGCACCATTTTCATTGTTTTCCTTACATCTGAGTTACTTCGCAGACCCCCAAGCACAGTTACTAATAACCTTAGTACACTTGATGGGAGGTATTTGCGCTCATTAGTCACCCTAAGTACTCCTTTACGGTCCTCACTTCGCTCGGGACATTATGCCAAGCTTCCAGGCAGAATTCAGCCCCCCATAGGCTCTAAGGCTTAAATAATATAAATATGCTTCACAGCATAATCATTACCTTTCCATTCCCAATTTCGCCTAATTCACAGCATATTCATATTTCCTATGACCCCCCTCGAATGGAGATTGGTAGTTCTCCCTATGTCTTTATAGACCAATCCGCCACACGTCAGGTAACCCAAAAGTGTAAATGACTTTTCCCTATCCCTACTGACCTTTTGCATGCATTGGCCTAGTGGGGATGTTCCCAACCTCCAGTTGAAACACCTTCCCAGTCCAACTGCTCATCTGCACTGCTTTCCTATCACCATTTCAAGTGTGGTCAAATTCACACCACCTTCGTGTTCCTAGAGCCCTCTCATTCCCTGCAGTACAGCTTCAGGGCCAGAAAAACCCTCAATGCCCTGGAGCAGCACAGATTCCCTGTGTCTTCACTGCCACTGTTCCTTCCTCTTCGCTCTCGCAATAGCTGCATATTCATTGTCGCAATCCATGCATCTGTACTGTCAAACCCTAGCTCATCACTGTCTCTATGTTGCATCATCACTGCCATAGCCCTTACATTCTCACTTCAAAAATGCTTGCATGATCACGGTCAAACCCCTGCATCATCTCTGCCACAATCCTACCATCTTCACTGCCACAATCCTTGCATCTTTACTGTTGCAGACCATAGCTCATCACTTTCTCAATGCTGCATCTTCATTGTCACAATACCTGAATCCTCACAACCAAGACCCTTGCAAAACCACTGTCAAAACTCTTGCATCATGTCTGGCACAATGGCAGCATCTACACTGCCACCTCTCCTGCATCCTGGCTACCAACATCCTTGCATCATCAATGGCACAATCCCTATACCTTAACTGCCACAATCCTTGAATTTTCACTATCAAAATACTGGCAAGTTCTGTGCATCTTTGCTGTCATTTTTTCTTTCATTTTATTTATTCGTCTTTTTTATTATTTGTTTTATTATCCTCTCCATGTCTACGTCGTTCTTTGATTTTCTATGTATACTTCTACTTCTCCCTTTATCTTTCTTGCTATCCTTCGTGTTCCCAATGCCTTTAGTGCCTTCCTTCTTCCTCTCCCGAACTCATTGAGCTGTGGTCTCCCTCACAACTATCCATATGAGCCATTCCCAAGGTTGATACCTTAGTTTTTGTTTGCTGCCAAGCATCCCTTCCCTCACTTTTAACATTCACCCTTATAGAGTGAGAGGGGCGTCGGTACCAGCTATAGCACTGCCCATGAAATCAAAATCCACATTCCTAAACCCAGCACCGCGCTGCAGCCTTCCACCACACCCTCCTCAGCAGAGCACCACCGTCCCAGTCTTTTTTTTACAGGTGGGGTGTCAGCAACATGACACCCACACCACAAAATACCCCAATACTCGCGCAACGTAAAAAAAGAAATCCAGACTCACACCCTGGAAACCCACCCAGCCTAGCACCCGTCCCGATGACCACCCTTTACAGTGCGTGCCACGGTTCCGCTCCAACCACCTTTCGGGTTACACGTTAATCACTAAGTAGAAATGTTAACCATCCCCTGCCATTTAATGGGACACTAGTAACATATGCTATGATATAAAAGGTGTTGCCCCACTTTAACCATCTAATTGCCGGTGTACGACGCTTAGCCTCCTAAGCTAGATTCACGCTCAATAAATGCCCAAAATAAAATAAATAATAATAACCCAACATGAAGCTGGTATGGGGCCAGGGTTAGACGCAGACTTCCTGGCCAGTGCTTTATAAAAGCGTGGCACACCTCTCTCCAGTGCCAACCATCAGCCTTAATCACAGTGCGCACCCCAGGGCTGCATCAAGTACTTCTGCCCAGGGACCCATCTCAGCTGCATAAACTTTCTGCTGATGCTGTGGCAGACACCACCCTCCCTGGCAGACGCAGACCCGGCTCGCAGCCTACTACACACAGCAACACAATCCTCTTAGCACGTCCTTGGCAGCTCACCCGGCTGACCCCACCGCCCTCCTCCCCCGCCCCCTCCAGGATGCAAAAGTGGGTCAAAAAGAGGTCCCTCACCTGGGGCCCCGGTGCCACCTTCAGCCTCCATTCAGCCAGTCTGGGTAGGTGGCTCCCTCCCAGGCAAGCTCAGCAGCAGAAAGAGGCAAGAGGAGGTAGGCGGGGAGCTGCAGCGGGCGGCGGCAGACACAGGCCCCCACCCCGAGCGTTCTCCAGCCCTCAGCCTGCCTGCAGTGAGCACTGGCTGCACAGCACAGACACGCATTGCCATGCAAGCAAGGAGAGGCGGGCGGGGCTGGGGGGCGGGCAGGCACAGGCTGCGGCTCCCCTCTGCAAGGCAAGCATTGCATTGCATTTCCAATGAGCCGACGGGAGAGGGGCGTGGCCTTGGGGAGCGGAGGGCGGGAGCAGACAGAGGCAGAGAGGGAAGCGACCTAGGTGCGCGTGCCTCCCGGCTGCGGCGCAGTATCATCCTGGCGCGAGGCCCAGGGACCAGAACAGGTGCGCGAGAGAGCGGCGTCCAGCGCCAATGGGGAAGCGGGAAGCGTTGGCGCGCTTGCGTGCGTGCGTGCGTGTCCTCGGCGTGCGGGGAACGGTGGCCCCCTAGAAGAAGCTCAGGTGCCACCAGGTGAGGTAAAATGTGAGGGCGTACACGACGAGCAGAGACCGTGCATATTAGGCACAGGTAGGCCTAGATGGGTTCTGGCGCAGAAGCCACCCAGGCCCGTGTCACAGGTACCAGGAGATGAATGGATAACTGTGCTATAAAAGTGCACCAAGAGGAGGGGTTTCTCTGTGGGCAATATAAATACTGGTCTAAAGCCCAGGTACCCAGAGAGATGCCACGGAGGAGGATGAAACTCGCCCACGGGGCGGAAGGGAGGGGTTGAGCAGTGCCTGTAAAAAGAGGGAATCCACCTCTAAGTGCTAAATCAATACCTGATATTTGTATTTAAGCAATAATGAAAAGTTCAGCATCTGGTGTATACCGAGTTGAAGCTGCCAACAGAACACCACTCCTCTCACTATCCTACTCCCTCTTCACCTTACTAACCCACCCCACCCCACCTTATCATTTACAGATCCGCCAGAGCGCCTGGGGACCAATTCCGTTGGTGACAGTGCGCGGTACAAATACCTTTAACATTTAACATTCTAAGGAACCAGCATGAAGAGTGCGGTATTATTGCTATTTGCACCCCAGGGGATTGCCCTGCAGTGCCATGGCCCATAAAATAAATTAAGACATGAGTTCAGAATTAAACAAATATATATGTCTGCCATGTAAAAGGAAACAAAAAGGTGATGGCTGGAAGATGTTGAATGAAACATAAACTGGCATAGCTCTGGGCAACCCCCCACCCAGACTATTGTTATTCAATCTACCAAGCCATTACAGAAGGGGAAAGACCTTATGGAAATTTGGCTTGGTCCAGCTCCAAAGGGGCAGCTCAGCCCGAACTATTATGTCACATCCCTTTTGCACAGGACCACAAGCAATACCAGACAAGTTTCAGGCCCACTAGCCATCATCAGTGAGGTGTGGCTTGGGTCTCTAGGAGCGGCAAGCTTGGGAACCACGTCTGTGCATACTAGTCCTACTCAGTGTGACAGAAAAGGGATGGCTGGAAGGTTTTTAAGTCACCTGCAATTCCATTACAGAAAGGCAAAGACCATATGGAAATAGGGCTTGGCCCCACCCCTAATGGGGCAGTCCAGCCCAAATCTATTGGTCACATCAGTTCTGCACAAGACGTAAGCAACCCTAGATATGTTTCAGCCTCATTGAGCATCATCAGTGAAGGGTAGGCCAAAAGGTGTTGACCTCCATACCAAGTAGGATCGGGGCCCATATCTGGGCTTAAATGTCCCAAAACATTCTAGGGTTGCTTGTGTTTCCATGCAGAGGGGACCTGGTCTGGCAGTTTGAACTGGACTGCTCTTGTTGGTGGGGGTACCTGAGAGATTTGTATATGGCTGGTTCGCTTCTGCGCGATGGCCTAAAATACAGTGCTCTGGAAGGTTGCTGAGAGCACTGTCAATATTTGCTTGATTCAAAATCGTCCATCCATCACATTTTGTGGTTATAACCTGTCTTCATATGTCAAAGAGGGTATGCCCAGACATGGCTCCCTTGCTCGTTGTTCCATAGGAAACTAAGCTGCACCTCACTGATGAGGCCCAACAAGCACGAAACGCGTCTGCAGTTACTTGTTTTTCCATGCAGAGGGGACCTGTCGTGGAAGTTTGCACTCAGTTGCCTGTGGCAGTACCTGATTGATTAGCATATAGGTGGTTCCTTCTGCAATGATGCAGACAGTAAAAAAACAGTGGTTTGAAGGCTGCCCAGAGCACTACCAATGGTTAAGATTAATGAAACCTTCAACTCATCACATTTTGGGGTCGCCATTGAAAAAGAAGCCAGGGCTCCAAGCAGAGCCCCTCAACAATGTCCATGTCATGGGCAGGGAGATGCTTGCAGGAGGCAGGAAGCTGGTCATGGAAGACGGAGCCCGTGGAGTGTGGTGCCGAGAAGTAGTAAGGAAGTGCAAAGGGAGAGTGTGACCTGAGGGAGGAATGCACACTTATGGGGGGAGGTGGAGAAATGGAGCCTCGTGGGATGAGGTGCTGGCCTGCAGCTTCAAACACCGGCTTGTATCTGGCAATAAAGGCCGGGATCCTGGCAAGCTGATTGCCAGGCGCGGATTCTCTAGGTGCAAATATAATATTCTTCTCCTTAATATCATCATTCTCCTGGGAGGAGCAGGGGGCCTATATGCCAGTACAGGTGCTAGGGAGAGAGTGTAGCTTCAACGTGACTGCGTGCCTCTGTTTTCATGAAGGTGACACCTAAGTGTGTGCGGCAGAAGAAGGCACCCCCCCTTACCCCCACTACACTCACATCATCATATCCATCGCAAAGCTCGTTTACTTGATGGTTACTGTTTCTCCCTCACCCAGCATCTTCCAATCATAAAGCCTCCTGAAGCGGGATGCTATTGTTATGCTTTGTCCGATGAACAGCATTGCGTTCTCAACATAGCTCCTGCTAGTTACACATACAAAACAGCGGATGCCCAGGTATCAGGAGAGGTGTCCTTGTTAGAAGGGCGCATTTAATTCACAAGAGACGTGTAATCCCTGTGATAATGATTGATTGATTTGATTTATATAGCGCTTGTGCCTGAGCGCTGTACATAGAACATAATTACATACATCATCCCAACCGAGGTTGGTACTCATTTATCAACCTCAAAATGATGAAAGGCAGAGTTGGACTTGTCAGGATTTGAACCTGCCACCTGCAGATCACAGCAGTGAGCGCTCAACCCGCTGAGCTATCTTACCCGTACCCTCAAGGAGAGCCGACCTGGACACTATCGGAGTGCCAGGTTTTGCCTGAGCAGCACATTTAAGGGGCAATCTATTTTTTCCCCTGCAGTCTGCTTTACTTTTAATTTGCACAATAGAGTCTCATTACATTTTCACACTAACGGCGGCTGCGATTCAGAGCTTTTTCACAGCTGCAAAAATTAGCACAGATTAAAAATAAAAAGGGGGGATGTTGTCAGATGTACGGGCTGATATGCTCTCAGGGATGTGAGTTTTTCTAACAGGATTGAAAATTATCTTTGCTTTCCAGAGTCAGGCTCGGAGAGCCTTGACACCGCGCATAGCCCCAGTCTTGCAGCTTGCCCTGTGGAGTTGGCTGAGCTGCTTGGCAGGAATGGTTACTCGCCTCTGTCTGCCACAGAACCTTGCAACAGCCCTCAGATCCTTTGTGGTGTTTTCAGTCTTTGGGGGAGGTTTTCATGTAGTGTTCACAAAGAGTTTCCTTGATTTTTAGATGGACTGCCTCGGAGGCCTGGCTGAGAATCCTAGACCCTTTATTATTATGGTATTTATTGAGCGTGGACCTAGCTTAGAAAAGCAACGGAGCGCTTTACAGAGGTATACAGCAATACAGATACATAACGGAGCGCTTTACAGAGGTATACAACAGTACAGATGCATAACGGAGCGCTTTACAGAGGTATACACCAATACAGATAGATAACGGAGTGCTTTACGGAGGTATCCAACAATACAGATGCATAACGGAGCGCTTTACAGAGGTATACAGATACATAACGGAGTGCTTTACAGAGATATACAACAGTACAGATGCACAATGGAGCGCTTTACAGAGGGATACACCAATACAGATAGATAACGGAGCGCTTAACTGAGGTATCCAACAGTACAGATGCATAACGGAGCGCTTTACAAAGGTATACACCAATACAGATACATAACAGAGTGCTTTACAGAGGTATCCAACAGTGCAGATGCATAACAGAGCGCTTTAGAGAGGTATACATCAATGCAGATACATAAGGGAGCGCTTTATAGAGATATACAACAGTACAGATACAGAACGGACTGCTTTACAGGGGTGTACACCAATACAGATACATAACGGAGCACTTTACAGAGATATAAAACAGTAGAGATACATAACGTAGTGCTTTACAGAGGTATACAACAGTACATAACAGAGAGCTTTACAGAGGTATACTACAGTACAGATGCATAACAGAGCGCTTTACAGAGGTATACACCAATAGAGATACATAACGGAGCACTTTACAGAGGTATACAACAGTGCAGATGTATAACGCAGCGCCTTTCAGCTGTAACAACAGAACAGATATACAGCGTGGGGTATAGGATACAGAGGGGCACAGAGGAGGAGTACAGCTGTACCGAGTGGTATGGAGGCGAGGGGCAGGCAGCGTTTAGCGAGTCAGATACCGAAAGTCCTCCACAATCTTCTCGCACTGCCGCCAAAGAACCTCTATCCCTCTCAGGTGGACAACTGTGCATTTCAGACTCCTCATTCAGTTCCTGGTCACTGGCATAATCGACTGCTGGCGGGAGTGGCAAAGGCGGACTGTGGCAAACTAAATAGTGCAACAGGGAGCATGGAAACGCATGGCTAAACTGACACAGAGAGTGAGGGAGAACCAGGGACCAAGAGACAGTGCCGGAAGAGGACATCAAATAATCCTGGGCATCAATACAAACAGGGCCCACAAACGCAAATGGCAATTCCCTACTTTTCTTGACAGACTGAGGACTAGAGGGAATTTTGGGGTAAAATGTGTTGCAAATAGTCCAATTTTAAAGCCATCTGGACAGTAACAACACTATCTAATCAAACCGGCCTACTTTCCCCCAAAATACTGTGCCACACTTGCTTGTTGTGTCCGTCCTTTGGACATTGCCTTATCGCCATGCATGCCAGACCAACACTGGCAGGAGAGAGACGGCACTCCTTCATTTATTGATTGCAAGTTCCGAGACACACTGGGAGTCCTAAACAGCTAGAGAGGCGTTTTGGGGAGCCATGCCTCTGGATTGCCTGCAGTATATCTTTGGAATTCTGGGGATGTTACCTCCAAAAAACAGGGATGGAAGAAGTGGAGATGTTTTTCAAAGTGGCCCCACAGAGCAAGGAAGCCCAATCCCTCTAAATAAGATTTCAGGAGTCCTCCCACAAGAACAAAAAAAAGGTCCAAACAGTGACTTTTAAAGCACTCTTGTCCCAAAAAAAGGATCTAAAAAGCATTTAACAAATAGTATATGTCCGTTTTTGTAATGTTACGTACTGGAAGCTTTATAACAGCATCTGCACTTCATAGAGATGTTGGGGATGAGGAGAGATGGAGCCAAGGGGCAGAGTGCATGGGGGCGGGGGTAAGAGGAGCAGAAAGCCAGGGTAACAACACACTAGAGACCCATGGTTCAGAGGCCCACAGGGAAACCTCCAGAATTCTCTGTAGTGTCCTCCAGTGCTACCAAAATAGGAGGCAAAGCTCCAGAGGAGGCCTCACCACTGGTGTCTATACTGTGAACTCAGCTTCCTATGTTATGATTGCTGCACAATCTTTGCATCCCAACTTTCCTCCTGCTCGCCTCTAGGCGTTGTTAGAGTTAACCTTTGCACCCGTCGACTTCCTGTGCATCATCTTATTAAATGCTAATAACTCCCAGCCATTAACCTCTTGGACGAAATCGTGGTGTTTAAAATACATTTGAATTTTGCAGGAAAAAATGGCCTACGGTTTATTTACAATTTATAAAAAAAAAATGTCCCCACTCTATATCCACCACCTCCTGATGAAAGAATGGAAAGTGACGTGGGCACAGAGAAAGGTGAAAGTGATGAAGGTGACAAAGGGGTTTCGGGTCAGAGAGAAAAATAAATAAAGTTGGATGATGGCCTGGCTAGTGTGGCCAACTTTCTGAGATCTTTTTGCGGGACACTTGTCCACAAGGTAGTGATGACGTCACGGGGCCATTCACCTTCGGCCTGTCCCCATTTGTAATTTAAACAATTTCTTAATGGCTGTTACTGCTCTTAACACCCAGACAAATTACAATGCTAATGGTTTGTCCTTGGGAGGCGATGGTCACGTTTTGTAACAAACATGGCCATCACAACCCCACGAACAAAGTATTAGCATTGGAATGAAGTGGGTGTCAGAGCGTTAGCAGCAAGCTTGGAACGCAGCCTCAGCAGCTCGATCTTAAATATTGTGCAGGCACATGCCAAACCTTTGGTGAAGAAATCTTTTGCAGTCCAGGTCTTGATGTCGCAGTGGAAAAACTCCAGTTATTGTGTCTGCCAATATCTATTGTAAATTCTTCAACAAGTAGAGCAACGTTTCTGCGCCAGCAATCAATAATGAACCCTGTTCGGCAGGTGGCATATTCATATTGAAAGAGAACTCTGGAGTAGGAGATTTGATTGATAAATTAGTTATTTATTCATTCCCAAAAACGGTTGGCTAATTTGGCCAAAATGGTGTCTCAAATAATTCAAAGGGTCCTCAATGGTCGAGAGAGATTATCTGAGTTTGTGTTGCAAAGAAAAGGAAAAAAATCCCTGATTTGAAGCTTGTGCCACAATAAAGGGTCCTCTCCACTTATTTCACCACTGGACTAACGGGCCTCATCTGGAGGAATCGATTTTATATAGCATCTTGATGACTTTCCAATATAACATGGTGTTTCAAAAAACCATTCAATCATTGCTGTATCCTGTGTTAGTCTTGAATCGAATATAGGTCTTCCATTGGGTATCCTCTGTTTTTAGATAGATGACCCTAGAAAGGAGAAGACTGTAAATAATAAGGCAGTCTTGCAAAAGGACTCAGTCAACCTATATTCGAATCAAGACTAACACAGGATACAGCTCTCTTGCTGCTCTTCTGCTGAAGTGCTGTTGTCTGTCTGTCACAATGTGCATACCCTGCCACCACCATTTTTCGTTTTTACACTGTACTCAAGCGCCCTTTCAGGCACCATGTCAGAAGACGACGCTTCACCAAATACGCATGATGCTCACGATGCTCACTCTTCGTTACGTCAAGGTGAGTTCACTTATCAGGCACTAAATGTAGGCCAGTTTTCACTTTAACTTCACTGGCTGCTAATTTCAGTCCCCGGTGGACTCGATTGAATGAAGGATTTTGAAGTCTTCCTGAAAGCATTGACCTGCAAGATGACAGACGTGCAAGATACATTCAGGTGCACTCTTGTTGGCCCAGCAGTGAGTGACATCATATACGAGCTCCGTGAAGATTCTACTGACACGTTTGAAGGTTTCAAAGATATATTAAAAACAGCGTTTGCCTCTCACAAAAACGTTGATTATGCGTGGAACAAATCCACCACCTTCCACAAAAAACTGCTAAGGAAACACACACTCCAAAGGACATTCCCACCATGGCTCACACGGCAACAGTGATGGCAGCCAAGGAAGATGCTATGGACAACATTAAAGTAACTCAACCCTCGCTTGCATCCATGTGCCAAGTAAGTGTAACACCAAAATCTGTCGAATAAACCCAACACTCGTGCTACAGGTTTCCCTCATTGAAGCGTCTGCACAGCCAAGGGTAACACGTGTGATGCATGCGGTCATGAAAAACATTTAAAGTCAGTATACAGGAAGTCAAAAGCAACAACTCGTCAATACATGAATGTCGCTCTCATGTTTAGGCATGTGCAGTTTCCACCAAGAAGATCGAGCCGATGCTCTGCTGAAGGTCATTGGTACTCACTTAACTGCGGCCATTGATCTCCTGATCGAATTCGCTCCCGGGAACCCAATTGGAAGGTAAGGGTACTGAACTCCCGGCCACATACACCTCATCATAAATCTGATTCATCTTCCAGTGATGAATGAAAAAGGGATTATGTGTTTACTTTACACTGGGAAACCCCACAGATACTTTTGAAGGGTAGTTGACCGAAAAAAGCGAAGGCTCTTTTCTGCTCTCCAATGAGATTTGTTTCTAGGTGACTACCAATCATTGTGTTAAGCTTGTGAGGACCAGAAAGGAAGCTGTTTTGGAAATGTAAAGCTCTATGGGTCTAGACCAGAAGGAGCACATGCTCTAAAGTGTTGTCCAAAGAGTGTTGTTTCTAGATGACAACCTATCATTGTGTTAAGCTTACGAGGACCAGAAAGGTAGCTACTCCCAAACCCCCTGTTCTTGAGCTGGATCCGAAAGAGTGTGTGTTGTCCAATGAGTCTCTTTTCTAGATTACAACACATCAGCTTGTTAGAATTCACTGCTTTGGGATTATTTAAGAGTTGTCCCAATAGAGTCTGTCCATTGGAGAGTTTGACCTGTGCCTTCTATGGGCTAATGTACGATAAGCAACTAGATTGATTGTGTGGCCATATATATGGAAAAGGGTATTGACGACCACAACCCCAAAATATATAACTGTCAAAATATATATGTTATTTTTGGAATCTATGGAAAGAAGTGTACTGTTTTGATAAGAATACGGTACAACTTTTCTTGTGTTTGGTACAATTAGACTGATGTATTCAGTTTAGGTTATTTGTAGGCCCAACATTCGTTTTTGTTCTTTTCACAGGAACATGCCTGGGCATTGAGATGCAATGCCCTTATGTGAGTAGAGTTGATTAAATGCAATTCACAACTGTGAATAATACAATATTGTCTTTAGAGCCAGAGGTAGTGGTGTAAATATATAGCCAGCCTTTACACATCTGTGTATTTAATTTGTTTATAAATTGTGTTTCAGTTGAAATTGCCAAGGGACACGAGAGGAGGAGCCAACTGTGAAATAGTCCATTACATTTCGTTTCCAATTGCAATCACCCTGATGAACGCTTTTGTAAAAGGATCCTCACTGAAACATGTACGCTTGCTTATATGTCAGTGTTGGACGCATAAAGGACTGAAGTTACTGTGCAGACTGTCTTATATGTATTAACCTGGTGAGAAGACCCACCAGCTATACTGATATCTGCAAGTCCTCCCCCACCCACAACTGTTTATAGTATTTGTATTAGTCATTTAAAGTATTCATTTCCTATGTTTTGGTGATTGTGTGAACAATATAATTGTTATATATGGTAAAGTGATTGGATTGTTTTCTAATAGAACTGTAAAATGTAAACTGTGAAATGATAATTTTAATCTTTATGAAATGTCATTGTTTATGCTTTGTTTTTTATGTAATAAGTTGTAATAGATCTGTGAACTAAAAAACGACTAAATAAATAAATAATATATGGTAAAATCAAATAAAAGTATTTGTGTTAACTATCAAGATTAAGATTATTTATGTTCATCTATATGATTGCAATGTTGCTAATTGATTGAATTGCTTTTGTGTTTAATGATCAAATTTAGAGCTGAGCAATTGGACACATAACAATGATCATTTTAAATGCGTTCCCTTTCCATAATAGCAATGACATTTTAGATTTCGGCCCATGATGCCACTCTATGGGGAGGAGGCAGGCACTGCCAGATGTCAACTTTAGCCACAATGCAGCTAAATGACTTTAAAGTTCTTTGGACGCAGGTTTCTAATAATTAACTTTGTCCTGATCTCTATAAAGTACAGGGACGTGTCTTCACACCAGGTCCTACCTACATATCGTCCCGGGAGGATAGCTCAGCGGCAACGTGCTCGCCTTGGAAGCAAGATGACAGGAAGCAACACAGGTTCTATCCCCAGGTTCGCGCTTAGAAACCTCTGGGTATTTAAGCGTGTTATAAATACGCAACTAAGACAAAAAACAATTATGCAACTAAAAAAAATAATAAGATTCCTGTAACAGCGACTCGATGCCCACGGGCTGTGTGAGTGCTTTAAAAATGCAAAATAAATATCACTCGGCACTACAGACCTCTCTGGGCATGGCAAGTTCCTGCACTCGTTACCTCAAAGAATTTGCTTCCATAATAAGTACACCACTGCGTCTACTCACAAAACTAGGCCAGTACTTCATCTGGCCATCAAAGTGTCAAGCTGCTTTTCATCAAATGAAGCAGCGCATTGCCTCTGCCACGTGCATGGCCTATTTTGATTCAGCCTTCTTCACAGAACTCACAATTGATGATAGCGCTGTCGGTTTAGGTTCTATACGGTCCCAATCGAAACCAGGCTCGACATCTGGCCGGCAAATTTCTGACATCAGGTATGACACACATTTGCTCTGGGAGATGGGGCGACCCAGTTGACGCTCTCTACTTACCCCAGCTCTTGTAAAAGGCATTTGCTCTAATCAAAGAGGAGTTGTCCTCAACATCCTCTGGAGTGACCATAAAATACAACATAATAGTCGTTCCGTTATCACTAGAGGAGAGGTTCAATGCACTAGTGCATGAAAGTTTCAACAAAGAGACTTTTACGTCAAAAGGTGGGGTCGCACAAAACGGATTCTCTGTTTAAATCCACATTAACAAACTGCTCGATTTGCATGAGCACAGCTTCTCTCAATGTTCCATAACCTTTGCAAATGTCCTTTGGGAGTGGCCGACTGCTGGTGGTTTCTCATCTGGCTGTCAGTTGCGTTCACTCTCCTAAGGGTTTTCTAAGCAACCTCAGGTTAATGGGGAGAGTGGGTTTCACTGTGCATGTCCCCGACATTAGATTCGGGAGGCATTGAACCCTTTCAACCACTTTCTCGACAGTCGCTACATTTAGGAAGGATACTTCGTCAGGAGACTGCTGATGACTCTCCTTGGATCTCTGGGAGCAGTCATAGCTGAGCATTATATAGGCCATAACCCTGCATCAGAACTCTCACCAACGCCGAACACAAGATATCAGTTGGCTACTATAATATGATCTATGCAGTAACAAAGACAGCAGATCAGGGACATGCACAACCGCTGGCGTTTCCTGCCCCATTGCTCCTGACTTTCTGTTGGGTCTCTGTTTACCTCTGTATGTCTGCTGGATACTGTCCTCGATCTCTGCTTGGTATTCTATGCTCTCTCTGGTACTTGGCCTGGCATGTTATTATGACCGGAACTTGATGCTCCCCCATTGTTATTGATACTAAGTGAAGGTCCGATGCCCCAGCTCCCGACCTTTGCCTAATTGGGGTTGGCCGCTGGATTTGTGCTGGTCTCTGGGTGGTTCCTGCTTGTGCCCATGTGCTTATTTCTCTTCTAGATGATCTCTGTGCCTTTTGAAGGGGACTGGGGTTTTCGGACTGTGTTAGGACATTTGTAATTCTTTTGTTAAGCACTAAGAGTGTCACTTCCGATTGTTACCCTTATTAGGATATCTTTTAGATGTGTGCCCATGCGCTGCTCGCGTATAGGTCCCTTAGAATGTACTTCTCGTGCGTACACCGGAAACCTCTTATAGGGCAGCAAACCTGATCTGTGTACTCAGGTAACCACTGAGGTGTTAGGTGCTATTTATGTATTGTTAGGGTGGGGATTTATATGAACTACCTACCTATAATATTTATAGTAACATTCATTTGTTCTTTTGCAGCCTGGGAGACAGATGGTGGCATTCCTTCTAACCTTTCTCTGATCAGCTGGCCCTGGGGTTTCCTTTCATCTTCCGGCTGGTTCTTCTGGGAGAAGAACTCACTCCTCCCATGCATTCTCTCCCCTAGATCCCATCTGGAGTCCTGATACGTGTTCCTTGACTCACCTAACATAGCTACATGTGTTGGAGAGGAGCTATGGCTTCCTGACTTGTGGTCCCAGTGGCCCGCTCCTTAGATGTATAACATCCCATGATGTGATGATCCCGGGCACCAAGCTGCACACCCAGTTGCACGTCAGAATGCTTGTATTTCCTTACCCTCTACTTATCTACTGCTTTACATTCATGTCATTCAGCTTACAGTTCTGTGGCGAGGATGTCAATCACAACACTTGCTCACTGAAGCAGTGCAGGTGACATTGGTCCAACAGTCATGCGGCCTGTGGGGAATCAAAGCGAGTGATAGAGAAAAAGGTGTGGGAGTCAGGAGTTGGAAGTCTGAGGAGAAGGGTAGTATGTGGTTGAGGGTGAGATGGAGGGGAGCAGAAAGGAGAGCAGAGGAAAACACCAGTGAGAGACGGGGAAGTAGACGTGATGTTGGCAGACAGGCGCATAAAGGAAAAGGAGATGAGCAGAAAGGAGGAGAGAGCAGAGCAATATTGATAGAAAGGGAAGTGGCGTTGAAGCAGAGAAGAAGAGCAGAAAGGAGAAGGAAGAGGAGGGAGAATACCAGCATTTGGAGGATCAGTGGAAGGGAAGGGGAGAAAGAGGAGTAGAACGAAGGAGGACACAACACAAGGAGGAGTGGGGGGTGGGAAGAGTAGCTGCAAGCAGGAGGAAGGAACATCAGAAAGAGTACAGACAGGAGCTGGGGAGGAGCTAGCAAAAAGGCAGAAGGAGGAGTATTGACACGAGGTGTACTGAGACGAGTGGAGAAAGCATGGAACACCAGGAAGGCAGATCCTAATGGAGAATCTGGATGTGTTTCTGTTTGTTTGATTTCCTACGAAGTGTCCTCATGTAATCCTAATCCCGATCTTGGCTTCGAATCATCTGCTGATCCCTCTGCCCATAACACTGAGCTCCTGGGGGGCATAAGTAAACACAAACCCACAGAAAGATTCATCTAAGCTGGTTTATGTGGATAACTGCAGCATAAACAAAGCAAACATGAATCACTGTAGCTGATTACCTCCCAGTTGCCGGGCCATGCCTCCCTTCTCATTCCGTACTCCCACAGTCTACCAATGGAAGGGGGAATCCAGCACAGAACACCTGAGGTGTACACGAGCTATATGTAGGTGAACTCATGAAAACCAGTGCATCGCAGTTACAGTCCATGACACATGTGTAAAGGAACCAGGCGAGGAAACATGGGAAATGAGTGGCAGTGTGGTAAACAATGACATGTTTACAGTCTAAGGGATGACTCATGGTCATGACGGACAAACATTTGTAAGTTTGTCTCTGGCAATCTTTATCTCTCTCAATCTGTGCCAGCTACACCAAACCACCTGGTGAACTGTTCATTTTTCGGTTCAAAATGCTCTGTTTGCGATTGACAACTAAATGCTCTCGCTAGGTCCACTTTTCTATGTTCTCATTGCAGAGATTACCCACAACTCTCGGATGTGCTCCAGGATCCCAATTTCCCCCTTGCTTCCCTTTGTTTGGCATTTGCTGTTTGTGCGAGTATTGTCTTTTGGTGCTCTGGAATCTGATGCCTGAAATGGTGGAACTCTCTTGATCAGTACTGTATTATCTGTTCCTGCTGGAGTTCAGGGTTAGAATGTGGATCCCACCCTCTGTAGACAATTGGGCCTCATTAAAGGTTTGGTGGTATCCCACTGGTAAATCTTGCGGGATACCGCTAAACGGTAATACTGTTACCGCCACTTGGTCTGCCGGTATTACCAACAGATTACAAGCGGTGCTAAGCGTATGTAATGCCCGATTCCATAGCTCACCATGGGGGGGGGTTGCCAGTATTACAGGCTCCGGTAATACTGGTGCTGGTAATACTGGCATTCTTTGGGTGGTGGAGTGCCGGAATTACTGGCAGCTCGGAGCTGCAGGTAGATCTGGCCACCCCACCACCAAACTCTGAGTATTGCGGTCCGGAAACGTGCCAGTAAACAGAATTACCGGCACGTTAATTCCAGACCGGTATACTTAAAAAGAGGCCCATATGCTGTAATGTGTTTTAACTTGCATTTTACTTCTTAATTTTGGCAGCATGATAATTGCCTGGATGTCAAAAGTGCTCTGCCTGTCTGGCTTTGAGATTGACGGTTTGAGAAATAGCATGTCAGACTCTCCGCTTGAGGGCCACAGCGTTTAAGTACCCTTCGATTGGGGGCTCAGAGACATATTAAGACTACATATGGGCTCAGGTCTAGTGATGCTAACAGCAGATCTGGACTTTCTGTTTGACTGCACACCTCATGAACTCTGCATTGCACATCCAGTTTCTGCATTCTTGTTGTTTCACTGTGGATTCAGGCTAAATGGACATACGTGTCCGCCTCAGTACTTCAACTTCTGCCAGAGATGGTCAGGCTGACCCTTGATCATTATTTTATTTTTTTCTTCTTTTCTCCTCTGCCTGTTTTCTACAGCGTTGCCTCTGGCTTTGTTTTGTTCAATTGATTTTTTTCCTGTTGCCTTATCTTCGCTCACACAGATTCTTTTCTTCTGGCCCTAGGCCGACCATACTTTGCATTTTTTTTATATCTTGGGATCAACACGTATCCTTTGTCAGCAGGTTATGATATGATATTATATGGAATTTATAACGCGCCTGTACACAAGTGTTTCTAGATCCAGTTTTCTTATGACTCCAAAAGATTTCTTGTGTTTGCATCAGGCAGTGGAATTTTCCATTTGATTTTATTTAGATTTTATTGTAGTTTTATTGTAGTTTTGAAGCATGCCAAATTAAAACATGCTGTTTCAAAGTGTGGACTCTACCATTACTAAGTGTATGGAAATCTCTTTTCCCCTTTTGTCTCTGGTGTATTCCAATTCAGGGATAGGCTTCCTCAGGTGAAAGTCCTCTCAAAGATCTTTTCAGTTTGGGTCCTCTTCCTGGGATTTTTTCGTGTTCCCATCTCTGCTTTCTTTTTCTGTTTGCGGACTACTACAAAGTTCCGTCATGTTGATGTTACAGTTATCTCTTCGTGAATCTTTTGGTTCCCCTTTCCTTGGCTTCCTCCTGAAGGCAAGTCCCTGATGCGCACATGCCAGAATGAATAAAACCCTCTAGGTAAAGAAGCCAAGTGATAGCTTGCAAGGATAAAAAGGTTGAATTGTATAGAATACAAAATATTAGCAAAGGACTCTGCTGCTCGAGACCGTTCTGACTCCAGAAAGATTGTTAGTGTCTTTTGAGAAGCCATAGCATCACTGATGACATCACATATAGGGTCTGAACCTGCACATATGATTGGTAAAACCTTATACATGATCCTGCTCCACAGGGGATGCCAGGCTACAGTTGGTGCATTTCTTCAGCCGTCTGTCGATTTCCACATGGGTCAGCTGGGCTCATCTCTGCATGGAGTGAAGGTCAGGTCTCTCATAAGTTACATTGTGAAAACTATAATACTATGCTAAGCCTACTACTACATCACTGCGGCATGCACCTGCGAGGCTCAGGACTGGTGCCCGGGGAAAGGAGGAAGAAATACAGTCATCCTGACCCACACATTCTAGGCTTTGTTGATACCGTTCTTCTTGCCGGCAAGGCTTCTACCCACATCTTGATCTATAGTTTATCCCTCGCTGTACTTCGTGTTACAAAGGATGTATTTTATGGGGTGAAACAGTCACACATGCTTAGATCTTTTATGGTCACTTGGTTTATGTTAGGGGCTGGGGGTCACTCGCTATCATGGAATGCAGAGGTGTGGGGGTCGGGTCAGTGGTGTGAGCTCTGGCTCTGGGTTGGCCGGGTGGGGGTTAAAGGCCTGCTGACAGCTTGGTTGGGATGAATGGGCGTTCTGAGGAGCTTGGTGTTGTCTCAGGGCCTTGCAGGGTGCATTTTACCCAATGATACTTAGTATTGGCAACAGTGAAGGGACAATGGGGGCAGTGGACTTCCGTGAGAACAGGTGGTGCAGCATTCTGCCTTAATGATTTGGGCCTAGTCGAATCCTTCCATGGAGCTAGGCTGGTGCAACGTGGCCATGCAAGCCTATGCCCCTGCCCTCATTACAAAATGGTGTTTCTTTCTATGCGCCTTCTTAGGTTATGCATCAATTATTTGTGTTTTATTATATATATGCGCCAAGTTTCATAGTGCGGTCCCCTCCCTCCTTGTAAACTACACAATCTCATATGGGATTCGCCTCACACTAAAGTGCCTGGGGGTGGGATAGACTAATTTCCATCCCAACACTCCCTTGGTTCCTTTAATGTTTTGTTCCCTTCTATGGACTTGTCAACCCAAGGCTCTGTAAAGACTGCTTCAAATTTCGACATTTTGAATTTCTTCCCTTCTGGCTTCTCCTTGTGTCCTTTCCGTACTTTTCCCTGTTGGGGGTGTTTCTCTGCTATTTTCACCATCAAGCCCCTTCTTGTTGTCCCTGTCCCTTGAGTTTGTTTCTTTTGTCTCACTCTCTCTAGGCTTTCACTGCTACTTCTTGCTCAGCAGCTTTCTACCTTTTTGTTCTCTCTGGAGGACACTTCCTTCACCCCCTGCCAGGTACTCCTTTGTGTTTCTTCTTTCAGAGACTTTTGCCTTATGACCTCTCTTAAGCGGGTTCCACCTTCTGTAATTTTATGCAGTTCTCCTTTTGGGTCTCTTCCTGGTGGTTCTCCATTTTGCTCTCTCAGAAGAGGTTGTCCTTTCCTCTCTCGCACAGATTCTATTTTGGGTTGCCCTTTATAGGCAAGTCCTCCTTTATTCTCTTTCAGAAGGCTTGTGCCTTGTCTCCCTCTCTCAGATTCTCTCTTGAGTTCCTCTCTTTAGAGCTCTCTTTTCACAGCATCTCATACGAGGGTTTGTTTGAGTCTCCTTCACTCCTGGCCTCCTTGGCTTCCCTTTGTAGCCTCTTTTCAGTCAGCCTCTCTCGGGGTGGTTTTGTCATTTCACCTTCTCTGGGGGTTTCTTACGAGTTCCCCTCTATACAGCTCTTTTCTGTCAACCCCCCTCTCAAGGAGTCAGTCATATCACCTTCTTCAGGGGTCTCTTTTTGGTCCCCTCAATAGGGCTCTTTTCAGTCAGCCTCCCTCAGGAGGGCTCAGTTGTTTCACCTTCTCCAGAGGGTTCTTTTGGGATCCCTTCTTCAGGCAACTGGATCTTCTCAGACCCCGTTGTCTTGTCCTTCTCAGCAGCCTTGAGTCACTTGTCAACTTCTCTCTCTTTGGTGGTGTGGTGTCTCCTGCTGCATTGGCTGCTCTTTTCTTGTCAGGCTGGCCTTTCCATCACTTTTGGGTGACTTTTCATCTTCTCCTTATAGTCAATGCTCCCCTGATTAGGTCCCAAGTTGCCCAATAGGGAGAATGACTACTGGCTCAGGATCGTTTCTGGTCTGGCCAGGGTGTGTCTCTGTTTCTATGAGATTGGCTACTCACTATAGGTAGGCTGGTCCTCTGATCTATAAAGTAAATTGAATACTGTAGTACTTGCTCCTTAAGGGTCTGACAAGGGGTTCTCTATTTTGCTCCAGGATTGGCTCCTTCCTGCAGGTGGGCATTGTGAGGAAATCTGAGGTGGACATGTTTTCACACACAAGTAGCCATTTGATTAAATAATAAGGGTGAGATAACGCATCACTTACCCTAACCTAATGAGGATTCCCCTACCTGTCAAAATGAGAAAAAAGTAAAACACTTTAATATCAAAAAGGTATATGTCCCTCACACTTGTAAATACAACAAAATCATACAGGTATCACATGCTATTCAAAACTCAACAAAATAACAGTTATATTCAAACATAAACTTTGTAACCATGTATCCTTGTAACCAGGGTCGGATCCCCTTCTCTGGGATTAATTCGGGATTTTCCAAACCAAAGTTCAAATCAAGAAAGTTCCATTCAATAGCCAAGTTCTGCTTCAAATACAACACAATGTTATTTTCACTCCATATGTCTTCCAATTGGCACTTGGATTGTCTTATTGTTAAACAGGATTTATCACTCTTCAAAAGATATGACAAAGTTATCAAAAGCATTTGCTTGATAAACCAAAAAAGCTTTGTCTTCACACTTCCAGTCACTTTTCAATATAATTTCTCCTCTTTAAAGAACAACCACCTTAGCCTGTCTTCTTCATAAACATTAAAGTTTTGTCAGGATGGTCTTAGCATAGTTCACCATAACACATTAGTGGACTTGTCACTTTCTTTCTACCACAACCTTCAACTGCACTGTACTACTTTAATTATCGTCTTCCTGCTCCACCAACCTGCCAGAACTAACCACTAATAGTCCCTTTGCTGGTATACCCGCCTGCCAGGATAAAACTCCTACCACTTCTACAAATACTCTGTGGTGAGACTTGCTTCTGACTTTCCACACTTAGATCATCTATGTGGAAAGTTAATTAAAGAAAACTGCTTCTTAGAAAAGTCTTTGACTTTCAACAACATTGGGGTTCACAATTTATGCCATAAGGGTGCAATACACATTGACACTGTTTGTTCCACTGATTTCTTTGCCACATGCAATGCAGGTTATATTGCTCTCCCCTTTGAGGATTTCTACAAGGGGGGCTTCTTTCCTGCTACCATTGGGTTTCTTATACAATGCCAGTTAGCTGTTGGTAATGTTTCTTTTTCAAGTTTCCCTCTTTAGGAAAGCTGTATCCCCTTTTATTTATAATTGCCTTCTTTGGCTTAGGCAATTCTGGGTATTATCTTCCCTTTTCCTTTTAAGTCATCTCCCTTTGTGTAGATTACATTAGTTTTGTTCAAATACTGTCCCCTCTTTACTTTGACAATGGTGGTTACAATGTCTCTCTGCTCGGTCTTTCTCAATATAAGCGTTATGCCAAAAATACTATCATTCATTAGTTCGATATTCAAAAAGGTTGCTTTGAGTCATGGGGGTCTATTGCGTAGTGCCCCGAGGTTACGTAGCAAAGGCCAACACCAGTCTTTGCCTGTGCTTCCTTTCGACCCGCTGCTTGTTTAAATTCTTCTCTTGTCGGGACCTAAGCATCTGACAACTCCGGTCGCACTCCTGTTGTTTACACCTTCTGTAAAGGGAGACTGCTTTGCTCCTCACATACTCCGGTGAACACCAACCACCTGAGGAGGACACAGAATCTCCTACGGGACAGCTAGTTTCAGCAGCGCATCCTGATGCGCGACCTCTGCATTTCGGATTCCCGACTCCTATGACTCTGCACCACGTCCCACTGAAAACACAGTGGCGGCTCCTGCATCTTCTACCTTCTGTTTCTACTGCTCCCACTGCTGCTGTCTAATGTCCTGCACATGAAGGGGCTTTAAATATTTAAAAGTCCCACTCAGGTGTGGGTTATTAGAACCACTAGGCTGCACACTACAGTTCTTCACCTCTGAGCCCCACATCCTCGTCTCAGTACCTAGAGCAATATGGGACTTGAAGTCCCTAATGTTCTGATTCATTTTAACCTCAAAGACTTCAATTATACAATAGGCCATTAAGACCAGGGGATCATTAAGGAAGTTAATTGGAGGGTTCTCCCAATTCTCCTGACCGTAGTCCCCTCCCATGTGATGATCCCGCAGAACACCACCCCCAGGGTCATGATCAGGTAGCAACTGCCTTTCCCTGGCCACATGAGAAGGGTCCCAAGCCAGGATTTTTGAGATGATCACATCTGATTTATCACAGCATGTCCTTCGGCCTTCCATTATCTCCTAGCAGGATCAGCGTCTCCCAGGAATAATCTGCTGCTCTGCCTGTTTGCCCACAAAAGCTCTGCAAGGTGAAGGCAACGCGCCTGAGCCCGGAATGACAGGGTTTCCATCCTCCCCATGGCTCCACAGGAGAAGGTTTTTCCTGTGATCATCAACGACCTGCAACACGTGCGCATGATCATTTCCTTTCTAGCAAGGCCTGCGTGTCTCCTATATGCTACCTTCGGAGTCTCACTCTTGCACCAGCAGTACAGCCCAAAGGATTCTCTAAGCTGGAGCTTAATCCAACGTATGCACAATATTGTTGACTTGTTTCATTTGTCTTAAGTCTCTTCCTCCTTCAAGAGGTTAAGGCCTGGACAATGACGTATTTGGTTCCACCCTACCACTTTGTGAGCAGGGAATTTGGGTTTTGGACGTTAGGCTCTCAGGTTCAGGGCGAGGTGACAATTATCTTGGGAGTGCATCATCGCAAGAGGTAGAGAGTTCACAAATCTGAATCATGACTTCACTTGTCTTAAACTAGCAGACATTAGTGTGAACTGTTGGTGGTAAGGGGCAGAATATTAAGGCTCAAAGAATGTATGTCCAATGGTGTGAGGATATCTATGTAGTGAGATTCATTGCACAAATACCTAAAGGTATCTCTGGTGTGGGAATCCATGTGGAAACACTGACTTTAAGGCCAGGGGAAAGAAACTCCTCTTTTACACACTTTTTTTTACATGTCCCCTCCAATTTATGTTTGTCTTTAAAGATGCCAGGACAACTTTTCCCCCAGTTAAATCTATCCAGGTCTCATTGGAGACGCACCTCATATATATAAGTGGCCCACTGGGGATCTTCATGGACCCTAAAAGGGGGCCCCACTGCCAAAGTGCACCTTAGTCTCCCCGGATCAGAACCTTTACCAACAACGCCTTTTATTCCTGGTGGCTTCCAAAATGTAGCCTATAGTGTTGTGAAATCTAGTTACCAGGCAACTCTGATTTGTTGCTCTTGTGTGTGTTTCGGTGAAGACCAGGAATGATGATGTATTGTCATTTCCCTGTTTTGCATGCCAGCCAGGAGCTCACAAAGGAAAGTGTGGGGTTAATTCGAGTGATGTGCAGGGGTTGACTGCAATTTCCCTGGAATCCGAATCCTCTGAGGTTGCCTGGGACAATGTTTGTTTGTAGCGGCCAGCACGAGTTGGCTGGCGCAAAGAGTGTGAAGGATACAAGGGTTTGTATGAGTGGTGGTTTAGATTTACTCTGTGCCTTCTGCTTTCACACAAAAGTTGACACTGTGCATTAGGCACTTTGTCAATTGCTAGCATTAGAACCTGAAGCATACGAGAGAGACAGCAGATTCAAGAATGTCTATGGAAGATCTGCGCCAGCAAAAACTCTCCCTCTCTACCAATCAGGAAGAATTGTGCCTGGTGCTCCTTTGTCCTAACCCAGTGGAGGCAATTGGATTCTTGCTTCAAGGGGCATTTTTTGTCTCTTTCATTCTCTGGACTCACCTGTGCCGTTTGACCTCTAGAACCATCTACTGCATCTTCTGGCCATCCCAGCCTGGCTCTCGCCTCTGCGTTTACTTTCGATGGACTTTCTGTGTAGCGGAACCCTGATACCACCCTCCCACTGTGCATACCGTTAGTGGGCAGATCATGCTGCACTCGTTCAGAACCTTGACTGCTGACATTTGAGCCAAAGGTCACCTTTGATTGATCACATATCTGCTGCTGCTGTTCCACTGCCTCCATTTCTTCAAATGGTCCTCCTGACCACAGGTGGGCATTCAGGTTCACTCGTCAGGGTCAGGTTGGTTGCAGCTGACTTTGCGCGTGGGCTGTCAAGGTGGGAACGTCCCAGTTGCTTCTCCAGTGGATCAACGCTGCATGCTCATCACTGGAGCATCGTGAGCTGCTTTTCTTCATCAGGATCCTCTGTTGAGGATCCACTGAATCGCCTGTGAAAGTTTCTTCTATTCTTCCATGGACACAGGGCTCCCATTCTGAGCTAGCCCATCGATAACTGAACCGAAACACGTGTACTTACCTGTATGTCTTGTAATTAAATCCTAATGCACAACCTTCTTATATAAATACATTTTGGCAAAGTGTAGTGATGCGGCCTGCCTGAGCAGCACCAGCTCTGAGGAGCTCCACACCGGTGTTAATAAACAACCATTTGCTCGTTTTCTAAATCTCTGATGAGCAAAATCACCCTAGGAAATTCTAACAGTGACTGTGAGCAAATGCCTTCAAATAACCACTCTAATCAGTGGCATTGGATGGAGGATAATACCGCAGGGAAGGGACACACTTCAACATGGGATCCCCCCAGAGGGATGTCCCAGGCAGAGAATGCATAGATGCCAATTAGCTAGGGGCACCCGCTGATACCCCTGCAATCTTCTTGGTACCCCTGGCACTACCTCTGCAACCCCTTGCCTACCGGTCCTCGTGCTTAAATGGCAAAGAGTGATTTGTTGCTCAGTGATAAAGAAATGTTGGCTGAAAAAGATCTCTTTGGTTTTGACACACTAAATTTGCTTGGTCCAACTCACCGTTTCAAAATTAAGACTGCTTATACAGTGGTAGCCAGCACTTTCACAAGGCATTCTTGCAAAAGTGCGTGCTTTGTCATTTGCCTGAAGGAAAATAAACATTTTCCACAGTAGCACTTTCCAGAATTGTTATTGTTTAGTGAGCTGTATTCCTTTGTCTAAATTGTTGACATGTGGGCAACATTGCTATATCTCCAGTATTATCAAGTGTGACATTTTATGTCTTACGTGTGACAGTTCATTGTACATTGTGCAAAGCGCTTCTCCCTGTGTATGGAAATGACCTTTTTAATGCAGTATGTACAAAGGGATAACGTTTGTGCAGTGAAGTAAGCGCTTGCTTCTACAGTGTTTTTCCTTTAGCCCATCACAATAAAGGTTTACCCTACAGGTTTTGTTGAAGATTTCTTTTATATTTTCAGATTGATTTAGAATGTGGTTTGGAGCCCTTCTGCTTTATTAAAAACAAAAATCTGTTTGAGATCATTAAAGTACAAAGTGAGGAAATCTTAGTATGTTGGTATAAAACTAAAGATGCGATGGAAGGAGAAGCTGTCTCCTGGTTAAATTGTAGACGGTAGAACACGTCACCAGAGCACAGATCCTGCTAATACATTTAACCAACATGCATGATCCGGGGAAATTGCCTTTACCTCACATGGCCTTATTTGTCTTCACTTTTGTAATTGAGATCATCTACAAGTGATTTTGTTCCGTTTGCTCTATAAAAACAACCAATCGGATCCATTATCTAGTCATAACATAACAGCTCTTGAGCAACTGTGGCTGCCTGTGGCATGCCAGAGCACTTGGGTTTGTGAGGCTGTAGCTGTCATCCGATGGCCCTCGTGGAAGCTGTGGAGGAGGTGGAAGCTAACGTGTCTTCACGCATCCTTGAACGCGCCCCGCGTTCTAGTCTTCCGCTCGTCTTACGCATTTATGCCTTCGCCCTTTCCTCCCTGCATTGCAGCCTCAGTGATAGCCACTACTTTTGTGGTTCGCAACTCTAGTTTTCCTCCCTCTCTCTCCTCCTTGCATCCTGCTGGCCTGCTGCTTTTCAGTGCACAATACTCTCCAGCTCTCTGCGGTGCTTCAGCGTTCCGCTGCTGCCTTCTGCTCTTCAGCACCGCTGCTCCTCAGCACCGCTGGTCTCCTGCTTCCGACGCTGCCCGCCGCCTCTCAGTGCTTGCTGCTCCTCAGCCTCCCGCTGCTTCCAGCTCCCGCGGCTTCCAGCTCCCGTGGCTTCTCAGCTCCCGCTGCTCTCCCTTTGCACACTCGCCTGTGGCAGCTTTACACTGCTCCTTGCCCCATTTGCTCTTCTTCCTATCCTGGCTCCTCCTCCATCCAACGTCTGCTAACTCCTTCGCTTCTTTGTGGCTCTACTGCGGCTGTGGAGACATTCCTACATCATACCTCAGATTCCATATTGGTTATACTTTTACTCTTTAAACCTGCATTACTGGAAAAGGATTTTTTTTTAGCCTATGGCTTTTTCCCTTCACTACCGGCGACTTCTGGAAGGCTAGCCTCCTGCCTAGGCTGTCAAAGCAGCGGGCATAGTGGCTAACTCTTGGGGCCAGCCATTTCTCTACAAGGAACGAAAGACTGCAAAGAAGAAAGGCTCAACTACACAGTCGGACGAGGAAGTAGTGTTCTCATCAAAAGAAGATTCAGGTGAGGACATTGTTACACCAGGTGACAATAGCTTGTGTACAATGACAATACATGGCCTATGAGGATTAACCTGGCATAAGATTGCCTTTACCTCAGCATATGAAGATGCACTTAGCATAGTATAGCAGTACCTAGGATGAGAGGCTGTATTTAGCAAAGTGTGACGATTTCCGGCATGCACAGCATTTTACAGATATAAGATGGCAGTAACTGTCCATACAAGGCTGTCTACGGGCATTAGAAAGTACAACATGTAGGGGTGATTTGTACGACTGTCAATAGGCATTATGGATTATACATGTTTTCCAACTTCCTCTTTCCGTCTTGATGTAACATGTTCAATTTATATTTAATGTATTAGTGGTGATACTAAGACAAACTATGTTTAAAAAAAAAAGAAAGTTGTGTTTCTGGCCTGTGATGGTTCGTCTGGACCCATTACAGTTCGAGGCAGCACCGTAGTTAATATATGGTTAAAAACAAAAATAGTATTTTGTTCGATTTACTACTATAGCATTAACTACCCGTTCCACAGGCTATACCCGGCTGTAACGGCCCAGAAAGGCCAGAGCGAAGCAATGGTGTTTAACGAGGGCACCAGGATGTTACCCCCTGTCATAGCCCATGTAATGGGTAGTTAACGCTACTAGCATCCCGGGTTACCAAAGTGCTAACCCCGGGTGTCAAAAAAAGTATAGTATTTTCATTCAGAGAATGGGACCCACGCAGCGTCCAATTCAATGAATGAAAATACTGTGTCATGATGGCCACCATGGCTGTGAAAGGTGGGTTTCCATACGGAGCCCCTGTTCCATTTCCATGGGGGCAAGCAAAGCGAGATGGAGAGAAGTGGCGGCAGCGGGGCCACTGCCACAATAAGGTAAGTGGGGTTGGGGAGAGGGGTTGGGATGAGTTAAAAATTGACAGAAAAGGGGGGTGGGTGCAGAGACAATGGCGGTGCGGGCGAGGGGAAGCAGCAAGTAGGGTTCCATGGAACGCGGGCTGAGGACGGGAGTATCAGCTTGCAATCCAAGGAACCTGATTGGCTGCTCCCCCGCCACGGGGGTAATATTTGTTATTTTATTATTGGAAACATTTTAGTGTTTTACTGTTGTAATATTATTCACTTTGATGTCATCAGGGCCAAAGGCTATGTGATTTCACAATCTTTGGTGTCATCAGGGGCATGATATCACTATCCCTGGTATTTTAGTGAATTGAAGTCCCTAAGAGAGTGATCTGGCCACGAAAAATGTAATGGAAACAGGATCTGTAATAGGAGAAACTGAAATGTCTAAGGTTCTGAATGCCATGCATCAGATGAATGAAGGCATGTGCAGAATAGTCTTTAGCACTTCCGCCTGCAATCAGTCTGGAGTTTCATATAATCCAATATTACAAACTTCTGGCTGCCAATTCCTCAATACTCCTCCCCGTAACCCCACCGGGATCCCAAACATTCAAATGATGCATACCTCTACCCCACGCTACCTTCACCATAATGAATTCCTAATAACCAATAATATAATACCAGTCAAAGTGAACATCAATGGAGTCACAATGTCACAGTCTTCACTAAGGCTGTCTCCCCATTCACTGAGGATTCCGGGCCAAGAATGTTCTGTTCTACTGTGCTATTTATAGAAAGCTTTTATCCTCCCCATTAGGTTTCAGTACATATCCAACCTCAACAACTCTATTGCTTAGGATTATAGTGGCCCACAGCACGAGGTGGAGGTTTGTGGTTGTCCATGGATATGTGTCCTTGCACAATGGACAATGATTTCAGCTACTTCGTTTCCAGGGGATCCTTTGAAGTGTTGCTGTTGCTTCATTATTTCCATCTTTTAATGTTGGACACTTGATGATTGAACCTCTTCTCATTACTGATATTGTACCACGCCAGGGATTGCAGTGCCCCTTTCATTCAGCATGAGTGACCAGCCAAATGGGCATCCCCTCCCCACGGTACTAGCTGCTTACTGTGATGAAATGACTACTGCTCTGCTGGAGTACAAAGATGAGTACTGGCTAAACTGCATTCCCGGCCCCACACTACTACTAAACCAGCAGTGATCCCAATCGAAACTGTAAAACAGACACAGCCTGACGCCTTTTGTGGTTACGTGGGGTGTGAAGTGATAATAGTAGCAACTCAAACAGCAATTCTGTATACTCCAACATAAAAGCTTGTCCAATCAAGGTTCTATAAATAGTTACATACTTTAATTAAACAATCAAAAATGCAAACAACTACCTAAAAACACTAAGACAACCTGCCTCTGTGGAGTGAACACGGAAAATGCAGAACTGCTATAGAATGGCACTCTGGGTACTTGAGCAGGAGTGATCAGAAAAGCAAATACAAAAATACCTCTGTTCAAAGGGTATATTTTTCAAGAAAAAGGCAGAGATGTAGGTTTAAAGGTCATTATGGGCCCAAATGTGGACCAGGAGGGCAGGGCCTCTTCACAGTACATGATTCCTGTCTTTAGGGCTCAACAACATTGAGCCTGGCTTCTAGGTGCTTCCTGAGGCATAAGATTGGTGAGCTGGTTGACTGGGTCCAACACGCGGTGCAGTCCAAGAAGGAGGGTATGTGTCATGAAGAACCCTGGAACAGGCAGGCAATGTCAGGGTTGGTGTACCTCACACAACTCTGCACAGAATTTCCACTATTTGACCGATATCTCAGGAAGGCTCAGGAGTGAAGACAGTATTTTCCAGAGTGGGGAGATAAGTCAGTCAGCGGACAAGGAGAGGAAGAAGAAGATGAGGAGTTAGAGGAAAGGGTGGATGTGTTTGACAAGGCCAGTACCCTGGCCTTGTTAAGAAGTGACGGGGCCATCCCCCTCAGCTAGGGATGGGAGGCCTACCCAAAAGCAGTACACCTTGGTCTGATTCCATAAATCCTCAACAACACTACCCTGTCCCTATCATCCTGCCCCTCATATCCCCATCTTTTTCACCAACTCACACGCACGCACTCAAACACAGCCTTCTCTCACAACTACCATTCAAACTCCCCCATTCTCCTTTCAGCTTTCTAATCACTCACACACAACTCAATTGGAAGCACCCTCTCAGAACCAACGGCTTACCTTCACCCTCACTGTATACTCAAAGAGTCTTCTCCAACTCCATCTCCACCTGGTACCATCTCCCTGCTGGTCTCAAGGTCCACCTCCTCTGCTCCTGACCTCACCTGAACACATTTCATCCCCTAATGATACTGCTGGCTTTTTATAGCCCAGCCGTTCCTGCTCAGGAGTTCATGTGGCTCACATTGTCTCTGTGAGGAACCAGGAATGAGATATGCACACAAAATGCATCACTGTCCCTAATCTAGGAGGTATTTCCCTACCTCAACCAAAGGCTAAGGGCCTGTCCTGTGTCAAGATGTCCAAAGCAAAAATGCCCTGTGTCCGAAATCCTATCCTAGCCCTCTCATTATAAAATAAACTCTAAGGTGTTAAGGGTATTGTCTTTGTCTTGAAAAGTGCACAGATGTTCAAGTTCAACAAAACGGTATACATCTAACAAAAGTTCCAAATGGACAATGTTCACAGTTCCAGGGAATGACTCCCTTCCCCAGGTTTCTCTCCACCAAAACAAATGTTCAAAAGAATAACTAAGTTCTTTGTAGCCCAAGAGGATAAGCTCTTCCTCTTGGTGTTGCAATTCACTCCGGGGGAAATGACTACCTTCCCCAGGTCTTTTACATATTCAATGTAATTCGAAATCCTGAGGGCATGAATCTTCCTTGGGATTCTCTTTTCAAAATACCATAAATGAAATTCAAATTCCTAAGGGTATGGACCTCCCCTGGGATTCTCTGACTCACAAAACACCTACTATATTCTGCTGGCAGGTTCTCTCATATAATTATTTATACAATTTGAGTGTGGGTTCCAGACCTATACACACAAACAATCAGGGATACTCATTGACAGTCCAACATTCAACCTTAAGTAAGTGTTAGTTAAAGTCACTGGTTGTCACATATACGAACACTTTAAGGAGCCAACTGTATATATGTGGTGCTTATTGTATGTCTACATTAAATGTGTTACCTACCAGTCCCTAATAGAAGAACACCCTTTCCCTGTGTGGGGTATCCGTCCCTAGGAGAGAGGTGACGCACCACCTATCTAAAAGTGATAGATGAAGGAGGGCAATCCCTGACTCTATAATGTTTTTCACTATTTGTGATTCTTACTGGTAAAAAAAGCAATGTCTCAATCAATAGAGCAACATTTCCAAGAGGAGCTATTTTCAAAACGGCACCTAGGCCCTGTATAGTTTACTTGACCTTCAAAGAAGTGTGTTAGCACTAAGTTGTAGACCAATTGCTTGGTTAAGGGAAACTGTAAAAACTACTGATAAAAGTCCTCTATAAAGGGGAGGCCTAATATAGAAGGCAATATTATAAACACCCTAAAGGTGAAGGTTCAATTGTTTATATTACTTCTGTGAACCACTAGTAGATTCAAATTTCTTGGACAGCTTTTGTTGATTAATGAAGGTTTTGGAGAAAAACTGTTCTCCATTACGATGACATCGCTTCAATCCCGTATCCCGCATGCTCTTCGGAATATCGTACGTTATGATGGTTGACCGGTTTCGATTACTTCAGATGTGTCATCTTCTTCAGGACCAAGTTGTTTTGTTCTGTCTGTATCAGATGAACATCCCAATGGATATGGAGATGAATCACCACATCTACCTAGCAAAAAGTATTAAAAACTAATTTTGGTATAGGTCCAGTAAGTAAGTAGTAGCTTTTTTATGCATATTAGTATTGTTCTCCATTACTTCTGTTGGTATGGTAAAAACCATTACTATTAATGTTGCAAGAAGAGGGACTCAAACTGTTGCCCCATAGCGCCCCTACATCAGCCAGAGCCCTATTTATTACAAAGAATTTGAAATTGTGTCAGTGCAACCCCAACTTGAGTATTACCTTCAAACCAGACAAGTAGGTGGTGTCTGGATAGTCTTATAGTTATCCCGGTTTCCCGTCGTTGGTCGACATCCAGAGGATTCCTGTGTTGGTTGTGGGTCTCCTAGGTTTTGAGAGAAGGTTTTATGTCAGTCACAACCCTAACTTTGTGACAATCGTATGAGCGAGTCCCTAATGGACTGTCTCTTTTTTGTTTTTTTCTAGTTTGTTTTTCAGAACTACCCGTCGATGCACTGCTGGACGTGGTATGAAAAAATGCTAGTGGGCAGTCTGCGTGTCGAATGTTATATTGGATCATGCATGTTAGGTGGATTACTGATCTGGTAGTTTTTTGGGGCATCCTTATGGATGCACTTTTTTAGTTTTGGGGTAATAGACTGTGTTCAACCCATGTCCAGTATGCACTCGATGTGTAATTTTAACAGTGATCAGATTCATTACAGGTATTCAAGTGGAGCTGTTTTTTCCAAGTCGGGTGCTACCAACGCATAGTTCTGACTTCAGCGTCTCATCATTCCGGTCTTGCTGTCCTTAAATGAATGTGGGACGTTCACCCGTGTATTATCTAGAATCGGTATTCGCTCGCGTGCCCACCTGATAGCTTGGCTTCCTCTGCAGTCAGTAGCCGGTGTGATCTCCCTGCAGTTCTCCACAGCTCCATCTTTGGACTCCCACGTTACTGAAGGGAGTTGTTTGGAACCAATCAGATTTCTCCAACAGCTAGACTGCTCACTTCTTCTAGCTGGGCAATCAACATTCTGGTTGCTCTCTTCCTTGTGTCAGTCTTTGTTACTGATGTAACTAGATGATGTTTAAAAGTTCTATGACAGGGGGGCGTGGCCGGGAGCCGACCGTACGGCATGGCTCCATGAACGCTCCTGGTAAGCCACGTCGTCGGAGCGAATCCTTTTGGGTCGGAACCGCCACTGAGCCCTATAACCGTCACGGATGAGGCATGAACACCTGCTGCCTATGGTGAGCCGAGTTGGGATCTGCATGGACTGTCCCCGTGGCCATGCGGGCTCTGGGCTCTCCCACCAAGCCAGCGAGAAGAAGGCCAAGATGGCGGGCAGGTGCCCGTATCGACTGCAGCTGCGGAGGGGGAGGGGCCGCGGTGCATAGTGTGGCCCATGCCCTCACCAAACTACCGACAGCATTAACTGGCCGCGGGCTGCTGAAGGGGCTCGGATTACCCCCGCCGAGCAGTGCCGCCTTGAGAGCCCTGTACGCGGTCCTGGAGGCATACCCTGCGGGCTGCTGAAGCCAGGAGTTCCCGCGGCCGCTCACCCAGGCGGCCGGCGCTCGAGAACCCTCCAGCACCGCCCAGAAGGTGTCTGCGGGGCAGTGGCCTCTCCGCGTGATCGGGGCCAGGCATGGACACGGCGCCCCTGGTCCGGAAGCTTTGGAGCGGCAAAACGGGGGAGTCGGGGCTCCACTCCGCCCCCACCTATCATAAACCGGCCGGGTCCGGCCACAGCGTCTGGCCGCACACCGCACTGGGGGTAAACAATTACAAAGTCTGGGCCCAAGCCCCATCAAGCAGGCTCACAACATCCACGGCACCCCCTCCTCGTGCCCTAGGGGGCGGTGGCTAATTACCTCCTGACGCCCACTCACCTGCTTCCTCACGCCGGTCCCCCAGGCAGATCCCCAGACACTTCTGCTGCCGCTCCACCCTGCGGATTCGTGTCAGCCGGGACGGCACTCTGACGCTCCCCCGGCTGACTCCTGGAGCCAGCCAGCAACCCAGCGAGCGGCCCTTCCAACGGATGGCCCACAGCAGAGGTAACACCAGCACGGGAGACAGCCCACACCTACGATAGCGCCGGACGGCTGCCGTCTTCCCTGGACCCTCCTCTAATATTACCTGTGCACCTTGTCCCAACCTGGACAGCCCCCCCCGCGAGCGCCAGTACAATCAAGCACATCCGCGGACAAGCCAACAGCCCAGCTCGCAAGCAAAGCACCATTCCTAATTAAAGCAGCCCCCGCTTTGAGCTCTTCCCACATCACTCTGATGCACGGAGGAAGTGGAGAATGGCCTATGCGATAACACATTCGAACTGGAGTGCGGCTTAAACAGAATGGCAGCCTTGGAAGCCAGGTGCGACGCACTCGAAACCAAGCAGGAGGATATAGAAAATTGATCCTGCCCAAACAACATCCGCATTTGCGGAATCCTCACCACAATCACTAACGCTGAGCTCGAGGGCTTCACCAAAGACCTATTCAGGTTCATAATAACATTACCGGACAGTGCCCCTCTAGAAATCGACAGAGTCCACCGCACGGCACCAAGACAAGCATCATCCTCCCCTCCGGACGTCCTTGCCCGAATCCACTTCTTCAGGGTCAAGGAGGAGATAATGAGGGAGGCTAGATCCTCGAAGCAAATCACCTTCATAGGTGCCAACATTTCGCTGTATCAAGACCTTGCAAGCATAACTGTCCAGAAACAGAGAGCCCTCCACAACCGGAATGGCTGCAAGAATGGAAAATACAATACCGCTGGGGCCACCAAACAGCCCTATGCATCGAATGGGAAGGAACTCGCAGGCAGATCCGTAATCCAAAGGAGGCGGAACGGTTTCTGGGAAAGGGATCCACGGACGAGGACTCTGAGCCTGTTGCACGCTCCCTGTCACAACCTGGCTTGCCACCATCCAGCCGCTGGTCACGTGCCAGCAGGCGCCGCAGGTCCATAGGTCTCCGGAAGCAGCATGACCCAAACTAATCGATGGGTCACAGTGATCCACCCGAATCTGATATGGAAGGTTAGTGCCATGCCCCCAGGAGGACCCCTGGGACATGCGAGCACCGACACCGCACTGGATCCCCCATCTCATCCTGGTGGGGGGGGAGGGGTCTGGCACCCACGGGGATACTCACATGCACGCAGCTAAGTACACAATCCCACACCAACCTTCATCTGCACTGTCCCTGACCACAAAATGTCACCACCCTGCAGATATCTTCTACTTCTGCAAAGCGCAACTTCCGACGACGGGGTTGGCTAGCAACCCCACGGATGAGCTTTATGGTCTCATCCCAACAGTTTTTGGCAGGGAGGGCGGGAGGGGGTAGTTAAGGGGCTGGGGAATAGTTCAGATCCCCAGGGGCCCCAGTTAACACTTACAATCTCACGCGTGGACATCGGTAATCGCTGCACATCATCTCACACACACATGGGAACCCCTCTAAGGCTCCCCTGTGGCTGCACAACACTATCCGCACAGAACCAGTTGCTCCCCCATAATCAATAGGCCCGGACAACGTTAGAGATGTCCGCATCTTGACCTGGAACGTCCAAAGTCTTAACTCTCCGAGGAAGCGTGAATCGGTGGAGAATAGACTGGCATCGCTAAATGGGGACGTAGCAATTCTCCAGGAAACCCACCTTTTGCCAGCCGATGAGCACTGAATTAAATTCAAGCGCTTCAAGCAGGGCTTCTTTGCTTCCAGTGGCGAGAAAAAGAGCGGGGTGGTGATCCTATTAAGCGACAAGTTCCCTCTGTCCAGCCCCACAGTCAAAAAGGACCCTGCAGGCAGATATCTCCTCATACGCTGACACATTGCCGAGCAGCCAATTACAATCGCGGGGATCTACGCCCCCAATACAAATCAGGACAATTTCATACTAGAGCTACTCCCACTGTTGCTAACTTTCAACACGGGGTACCTCCTAATGGGGGGGGGGACTTTAACACAGTCCCAGACCCCGTAAGGGATAAATCGCTGCCCCGTCCAACCCAGATGTCACCCGAGGACTGGCCCTTGCTAGGCTGCTAAGAGAGTCGGGCACAGTAGACATATGGAGGTTAGCTAACCCAGAGACTCGCGACTACACATACTACTCAAACTCACATGGGGGGCACTCCCGAATCGACCTCTTACTAGCCACTAGCCTCTATTCCCCTGCTTCAGCAACAATGAAATCCATACACGCATGGTATCCGACCACGCACCAGTGTCGGCGGACCTTTCGATGCTGGGGGGCCCCGATCCACCTCCCAGATTCTGGAAGCTCAATGATACCCTTCTACTGGACCAGGTGATCAGGGGAGAGGCGGAAGATGCCTTGGTTAATTATTTCAAGGAAAATCAAAACCCCAAAGACAAATAGGGCTACTATGGGAGGCCATGAAACCGGTAATAAGGGGGGGTTTATCAGCGCAGCTGCTGAACAGGTCAGAGTCTCCAAGCTCCGCACACAAGCTCTGGAATCCAAAGTCTCCACATTAGAAAAAGAATTAAAGGCCCAATAATCCAGAAAGACGGACAGGGAGCTAAAAAAAGCCAGGGCGCTAGAAATGCACTGGGCCGACCGCACCACGAAGGCCTTGGCGTACACAAAACAATTCTACTATCTTAAAAGCAATAAGGCTAACCTGTTACTGGCATACAAATTACAAAAGTCACACAGCAGGAACAATATCACAAGCCTCAAAGGACCGGACGGGAAAAGCAAATTCACCACTCCAGACATAATAGAAACCTTGGTAAGCCACCACAAGTTGATCTTGCAGGGGCCGCCCTCATCTCCGGAAGAAAGAGCCCAGCAGCAACACTACCTAGCGTCATTTCGCGCCCCGGCTGTCACAGCCCCCCTCGACTCCCTAGAGGCCCCGATCTCTGCATAGGAAATCCTAGATGTCATAAAATCACTAAAGAACACTGCCCCAGGCCCGGATGGACTGACTTCCAAGTTTTACAAAACATTTTCACGCGTCCTAACTCCGCAACTAGCACTATTGTTCAACTCCTTCCTGACCACCAAGAAGGTAACAAACTCTATGGCCGATTCAACTACTATCCTACTCCGGAAACCAGGAAAGGACCCTGAACAGGCGGCCTCATACAGGCCAATAGCACTGATGAATACAGAGGGGAAAATCTATTCCAAGGTGCTAGCAGCCAGGCTAGGCAGGATCCTCCCCGAGTTAATACACAAAGATCAAACAGGCTTTATCCCGGGTAGAGGGACACACGATAACATTAGGCGAACACTAAATATTATCGAATCTGCGAATAGAATGAGGACCCCGCTGTTGATAATATCCCTCGATGCACATAAAGCGTTTGATCTAGTAAACTGGGATTACATCCGGAGCACCTTAGCTAGCATGGGACTGGGCCACAATTTCATAACCTTGACAATGGCAAACTACGCGTCCCCGTCAACACAACTCCGAGTCAACGGTAGGAAATCAGCACCCATACCCACATCCAGAGGGACCCGCCAGGGGGGCCCGCTGTCACCCCTGGTGTTTCGCCCTGTCCATGGAGCCGTTCGCCGAGAGGATTCGCCTTAACCCAAACATCAGGGGGGTCACCGTGGGCGGGATAGAGCACAAAGTGGCACTCTATGCGGATGATGTCCTCTTGACCATTACTGATCCGGATACGTCGCTGCAGCCCCTGCTTGAAGAACTAGAGTCATTTGGGGCAATCTCCTGGTTCAGAGTGAACTATGATGAGTCCTCAGCTTTACCGATCAATTTACCAAAGCGACAGAGAGACATTCTGAGCTCTGACCTCCCCATCCCATGGGCCAATGCCACACTGGAATACCTGGGTGTCAAAATTCCCAAAACTAGCGCCCTGATCTACAAACACAATTTCCCACAGTTATTTAAAGCGCTCCGAACTGACCTGAACCGGTGGAACAAACAGGAGATTTCCTGGCTGGGTTGAGCGGCGGCGGTGAAAATGAACTTACTCCCCAGAGTGCTTTATCACTGCCACGCACTCCCAACCCATATCCCAGAGGAGGACCTCATCTCCTTGCAGTGGGAAATCATGAAATTCATCTGGGGGGGGAAAAAGACCTTGTATCGCAAAGAAAATTATGATCTGGAGTCACCAGCTGGGGGGACTGGTGTTCTGGATATCCCCAGATACCAGCGAGCGGCCCAGCTCGCACACGCCTTTGCCTGGACGGGCATCGTAGATCGCCCTTGCTGGCTGCAACTGGAAGAAGCATGGTGCAAGTCACCCCTGCCCGACTTGCTGCATATCCAGTCCTGGAAATCCTCCCCCACTCTGAACCTGCTACCAGCAACATGCAACACAGTGGGCAGCTGGAGAACCGCGGCCGGGAAATGGGGAACTAAAAGCTCACTGGGTCCACTGACCCCAATCTGGGCCAACCCGGGTTTCTCCCCTGGCCTTTGCAACCGCAGCTTCGCTAAGTGGAAGGAGGGCGGCCTTTACAGAATTTTCGACTTTTTAGAGGAGGGCCAGCCACTTTCGTTCGAGGACTGCAAGGCGAGGTTTAACATCCCTGAGGAGGAAAGGTTCCGCTACTTGCAGATCCGCCACTGGATCTCTCAGCGCATCATTAAAGAGCGCGGTTCCAGGGACCTAACGCCCCTAGAACTCACACTGACATCTTCCCCCCCGAGGGGCAAGATATCCGCCCTTTACAAACTCTTGGTAAAGACTAGCCAAGAGACAAAAGAAAGATACATGTTGAACTGGGAGAGGGACCTGGGGCGCCCCCTGGAGCCAGAGGTATGGAGCAGAATATGGTCAAGGCTTCACAAAAGCACCCAGTGCGTTACCAACAGGGAAGGGGAATATAAGGTGTGCTTCAGGTATTACATCACGCCAGCCCAACTGTTCAAAGCGGGCGTAAGCTGATCACCGAACTGCTGGAGAGGCTGCCCGCAAGAGGGATCGCTATTCCATCTCCTATGGGACTGCACTAAAGCAGCACACTACTGAAAAGGGGTGCTGAATCATGTCCAGGCAATCACGGGTCTCAACATCCTGTGGGACCCCGGAATCATTCTGCTGGGGACAAGGGGGATGGGGATTTGCCGCTGTCAGGGAACTTAGCCCACTTGTGCACACACCTGTTAACAGCAGCCAAGATAGCCCTTGGCCGTCTTTGGAAGCAACCTGCGGGTCCCTCTATCCCACTATGGTGGGCCAAGTGTTGGGACATCGTTATAGCGGAAAGGATTACTGCACTTCGCATGGGCAATCTCCATCTCTTCAGAAACACCTGGGCCCCATTCATGGACTATGCAGAAAGCTATCCAGCCCTCATGCAAAAGCGTCCAACTGCCCGTTGGCTAGACTGAACCTCAAGTTGACGCACCCTCCCTAAACAGAGCTTTTCTCTGCTGCCTCTCGTTACACGGCTAAACAACACTATGAATGAGTTATGTGATAATTTATGATTTTCCCAACACTGAAATGAACTGTGCCATTTTGAGCTTGTGCCAATACTGATGTCTACTGTTTAATTGTTGTTTCTTTGGTTGATAATAAATAAAATATCCATGCTGAAAAAAAAGTTCTATGACTGAATGTTGGAGAATATTGAGGGTTACTGCCACAATATGCCATGAGGGTCAGGGGTAATGAAGGGGGTCTCTAAAAGGGAATGGTGAATAACATCTCTCACCCAATGATGTTGCTCCAGCACCCCGAGGATCGCCTCCCTCCCCCATCTGGTCCTCCATCAGAGAGCCACCTCCCAGGGTCAGGATCAGGTAGCGGCTGCCATCACCTGGCCACATGAGGAGAGGCTACCTCTGGGAAAGGAGTGATGACACAATCAGATTCATCTCAGCTTGCCCCCTTGATAAATCTAACTGATCTACTCCCCTGTGGGCCGAGTCTTTCCCTGGATGTCTGTAAGAAGCCTTCTACCTCGGAACCTTTTCAGACTCCATTCTCCTGCAGGCAGCCATGTGCACAGACAGGTCGTTTGTTCCTGAGTTTTCCCCTCTCTTGTGTGAGTTTCTTTTCAAGCATTATTTGGGAAGGGTCCCTGGGTCTCCACTGTTCCCCTGCAGTCCCTTTCCAATCTCAGTCCATCTGCTGATGCCCCACTGCTCCCCTGTGATCTGTTTGCGTTTGGTGGGGTGGTTATTTGGTGCTTCATTTAGCCTGAGGAGGATAATTCCAGTCCATTTCCATGTTGGTACCCAAACCTTTCCACTTGCTCCAGGTTGTTTCTTTTTGGTTGCAACAAGGTCCATTCTGGTACTGTTAGTTTAGGTTTCCTTTATGTTGCAGTTTCTTGTCTGGACTGGTAATTCTTGTCTGGCTTCCGAGGGCTCAGGTGTCGGCTGCAGTTCATGTGCTGTGAAAGAGAAGAAAAAGAGACCTGGCCAGGAGATAGGCTGATACTCACAGGCACAGGGACAGTGGTACACATTTCCCTGCTTGTATCCAGACACTCTGAAGCTAGTTCCGGGTTCCCACTCAACTCCCTCCCCCGCTCTCTTGAAAGGCTCACACCCATAACCGTGTCACAAGCACTAGCACAAAAATAAAAAATGATGCTAGAAACTAGTAGCTGTATATCCTGGAACCAGGGTTTGCAATAGTTAAGCCAAAACAGAATGCTATTATAAGATCTAGAAATTGGACCATGCACATTCCTAATAGCAACCTTTTGTATTTACTTGAAGAACAGGGATTTTAATTTCCATCAGAAATCACTTAGAATAACACAGATGGTGGTGTCATTCCCACGAAGGGTGCCTGTACAATAGCACACAGATGAAAGCACCTGGTGAGCCAGTTTATGAGGATGCAAAGAAGTGGGACATATACAAGGGCAAAAACAAAACAAATAGAACAAATATATAAGAAAACAAGTGACTTACAAAGGTAACATTAAACAAAGGGGCAAGTGCTTGGAACTGAAGAGGTGTACTATTTAAATATACAGCATTTCGTTACTAGTCACCACCAGAAGGGGTCAAAGTGGGCGAGAGTGGTTGGGAGCAGTACTCCTCTACTTTTTTTAATGACGTTTTATTGTTTCTATCTTTTATTTTAAAAAGAAACCATTCTGGAAAGGTTTCATTTAAAAATAAAAGTATAGGAAGAAGTTGAAACTTGCACGTTCAGTGCACTGCACTTAACGTTTAGCAGGATCATGTGTTTGGGGGTTTGTATTGTGCATGGGGTGGGGGCGTGGTGATGGGGTTTGTGGGGAGCAGGAGCAGGCCAGCAGGGCGCATAGTGCCACTACTTCTTTTCATGCACTTCGACCACTGCCTGTTTTTTTCTTTTTTAAACAAAACTGCATGCTACTGTTCATTTTGCCTTTTTGCAACTTGACCCCTCTTCCCCATGAAGGCAGAAGCTGCTCCATCGCATGGAAATAACCCGAGGGAGTAACCTATGTGGCCTTGAAAGCAACCACAAATAGATGAGAGCTTAAAAAAAGAATCATCCATGCATGCGCATTTGATGCGTGTTTTGAATTTAAAAAACATAAATACACTATATTTCTTCGGTTTATACTGCATTCCCATATGGAGATAACAGTGAATATTGTAAAAACACATTTGATCGCCAAGACGTCCCTGTGCCTGCCAAAGGAAAAAGCAACATGAATTTAATTTGCAACAATAATTAAAACGAAAACACGTGTTGTGTCACCTTGTCCACGCAGGACAGGAGGGGAGTTGCTGCTTGCCCAACAGTGTCCTTGTTGAGATGAAGGTTAGTTCCAGTGATCACGTGATCGCTGCGCCTTCTTGCTTCTGGATCACGTTTTAATTAACTGGCGAATGAATGGCGTGCCCGATTAATAAATTAATATGAATACTTAGGCGAGAGAACGGAAGTTGTCTGCGTGTTCTAGTTGATGATATAAGAGTGACATCTAGAAAGGGTAAGACGCTAATTAAGGTTTGAGTGACTTCTTGTTGCTGGGCGAGGGGCTGCAGCTTCTCCTGGCATGCTGCTGTGATTTAATGAGACTCTTAGTGTCTGTGCAGAGGTGGTAATGGGCACTATGAGTGAGGACACATCCGCATGCTTCTGCTTTCCGCCCAAGCAATGGAGAACACACGCCCCCACGCCGCCAGCTGACTGGAGTCAGGCCAAGGAGGCCGGGGCAAAGGCCCCGAGTGTACAACACAGCGCCCAAACCTCTGTCAACACAATGTAAGCCCGATGTGAGTTTCTGGGGCTGTCCAGGTGTTAAGCCCATGGGTTAAGCGCTCGCCTCTCATGTCGCAAGTTCAAATCCAGGCAGGGCTGACCCAGCTCTTAATATCCTTCAGAAGGGCCATACATTTGAGTACCATTCACGTGGGCAATAACAGCAGCTATTGCACTTAGACGTGTGAGGGATCTGGAATGAAGCACCATATGAAAAGCTGACATTATTATCATGTATAAAACCATTGATGTGGGAGTTGTCCCGAGTTCATGCGGGCGGAGCCTTGAAGGGGTCAGTTGTGAGCCAGGCCAGCTGAAAACACTGACCATTCTTAGGGCACAATGTACCTCTTGGGTAGCAGGAGAGAGGATCTAGGGTTGGGTTTTTGTGAGGAATTCGACCATCCGCACGGTGGGTGGTTGCTCGCCTGTTTTTTTAAAACATTTTAAAAGAAATTGAATGATGGTAGATGTTCCTATGCTCACAGCACGACATACACATAGATCCATGTACTCTGTGTGGACACAGCCTACAGGCGCCGTCTCCCTGTCATATTAAGTTGGAATATGACAGCCAAGAGGACTCAAGTCATCTCAGAAGGTGGAAGGCAAAGCCTTCCTCCTGCCATGGCCAGTTTAATTAACTATCAAATGCTCCATCAATCCGCCCTGTCCTTTTGTGTAAGCACTGCAGATGGTGGCAGCAATTAACATAATTAACATACGAATAGAGTATACTTCAAACAGGACCACATGGGGCCTGTCTGCAGAGTTTTTAAAAAAACAGGAAAACCCCAACAATCTTTGCTATGCACTGTGTCCACCTGAAGCCAGCTCCCGCCTCTCAGTATCAAGGGCAGTGACCTGTCATGTCTGTCACTATGTGTTTACAGTAGGCAACCCCCACAGGGGGACCCCATTCAGGAGGTATGTGGATTGATGGAGACAGAAAGTCTGTTCTTGCTGCAGCTACAAGGGAGAACTGCCGCTTTAATCAGGAACCACAGAGCGCTCAATGAACCAGAGAGACCCTTTGGCCCACAACAGACAGGATGACGGGTGGGAGTTAGTATTACATGTTTTCACCCCTTTACCTTTTCTGTTGCAAAGCACTCTGGTTATGACCTCATGCATACAGGAGATTGTTGGTGGGGACCCAGGACTGATTCATTAAGGTAGGCCTAGCCTACACCAATCACTGTGGCCTATTTGGCTTTAAAAGAGAGCTGAGACGCTCTTTGGGCAGATCATCTGAAGACTTTGCAAGGAGTAACAAGAAGAATTCAGCATTGAGCGCTGGCTGAAGGTACAGTCTGCCTTACAGCTTGCGCCAGTGAAGGAAGGCCAGGATTTCCAAAGAGGGAAGCAAGATCCCTTCCCTAAACATCTCACTCAGAACAGAGGGAGATAATGAATTCAGAGGATCCTCCAGCAGCTCCAGAACCGGTACCCAGCCAGTACACAGCGTTCCCTGCTAGCCTCCGCAGTAAGCTTCCTAGTTAGGAAGTGCCAGAAAGTCTCTGAATCAAAACAAGGACAATGCCATTGCCTGCAATACTCTCCTCAGCTTTTTTGCAGTCTGCCTTAAAGGATGACACAAGCCCAGTGAAGAAGCTAGGAGGAGTGCATCGACAAGCATCAACCAGCGTCTGGTTTAAAGGACATTTTCAAGCCAGTCGAGCCCCTTGAACTGCAACGGACTGCACCGCTGACTGTTGTCACGCTGCAGATGCCTTGACCAGTGCTTCAGACCAGCCAACCAGCACTGAGACAACAATTCCTGACCCTGAGCTGCCGTGTAGGCCAGCCAGCAGCCGTTCGTCCAGCCTCGCTTGCCGAACTGGGTGCCGCCTGATACCCGCATCTGTCTCCCATCTTGAACTCTGTCGCAGAAGTTCTTGGTGCTCGACCCTGTCGAGCACCAAGAACTTCTACAAGAACAAGGTATATTGTGGTTCTGACCCGCTGGTCCTTCTGCGAAGGCCCCTAGCGACATTTTATGACCCATTGCTCCCTTTGTGTTGAAAGCAAGTATTCTTAACTATTGCAATTAATTACTTTACCGACTACCTTCCTCTCAGTATCCAGAGTGCATCCCCTTTCCATCTTGAAACTGTCTGTCCTCTGAATTCCTTTACAGGGTGGGTTGTATTTTCTAGAGTGCTAGAATTGTCTGTTGTGATAATAATAAAGTAGATATTTTTATACAACCTTGACTGGACAGTCCCTTTTATCATTGGGTAATAATTGTATTTTCGCTATGTTGCAACAAACCAATGATCCACAACCTTCCAGAGATAAGCCTACCATTCCGTCTAAGTTACCAAAATTGGACAAGGAGGTTTATAAGTTGCTTGTGTTTCCAATCTGTTTGGATCCCTTCTGGTGCACTGGAGGTGTGGGGCTGATTGATGGTTTAGAAACCGATATTCATCCCTGGACCACTGGTGCCCCGGAAGTTGATTGTCACATTGGTGGTAGCTGTGGGATCTAGTTGGAGCCTTGCGCACAGCTTAGTCACCCAACGATAAATGTACTGTTGCAGGCAATGTTTAGAGGCTGCTAGGTATTTGTAATAATCATGGATCTTGACGTAGAGACTGTGAAATGCATGAGCAAGAATGTCCTATGCATCCTATGTCAAGAGAGGGGACTTCCCCACAGCACTAAGGTCAATAAACCTGAGTTGCTGACCAGCCTCCAAGCTTGGGTAGAAGTGAGGGCGGTTGGGAAGATGACCCAAGGGGACAGGCTAGGCCCCATGTAACCGTTTGGAAAAGACCTTCCGGAAGGGGAAGTGGAAGATGACGAGGAGGACAGCATGAGCAGTGTTTCTCGCCAACCACCGCGCTGGGGGGCAAGCATGGTTTCTCAACACTCTAGAGTGTCAGTGGGGTCAGGAGCTAGTGCGGCATCCTGCAGGTCCCAAGCCTTAGCACAGTCTCTAAGTGGCCCACTAATTGTTCTGGGTGTTAATGAGGTAGCGGCTAGAAAGCTCCTGCTGGAGGAGAGGAGACTAGCACTAAAGGAACAAAAACAGCAGGACAAGGTCACCATAGAGCGGGACAGTGCCGCCATAGAGCTGCACAAGCTGGCACGTGAAGAGAAGGAGGCCAACAGATCCACCTCTAGCGAAAGCAGCAGTAGTGGCTCAAACCAGAGTACCTGGCATTAGCCGTGGTGGCACAACCCCAAAGACTTAGATCAGGCTCACAAAGTGCGGAAGGATAGTTTTGACTGGTTTGAAGCACTCGAGCTGGCTTTTCAGCTACAGGAGGTGGACGAGGTACTGTGAGGTTCAGCCCCGATGAGTCGCTTACCAACACCAGGGACTGATGCAATTCTTGAGTTAACTACTGAGGAAAGGCCTGTTTATGAAAGCATGAAGGCGGCCCTCCTCAGGAAGTTCTATACAACCCCAAAACAGTATCTCAAGCGCTTCAGAGAGCTCGGGAAGAAAAGTGGGTAGACATTTGAAGCATTCACATGCGTGGCGTGGAAATATCTAAGCGGGTGGGTGGCTGGTAATCAAGTTGACACATTTAATGGGATGTACAATTTGATTGCGTGTAAACATGTATTGAAGAAATGTGAGGTTGACTAACACCAGTATCTTGTGGATAGGACTATCACAGACCCTAGGGAGCTTGCAAAAGCTGCCGACAGGTTTGTGAGTACTCAAGTCCAGAAAAAGGCTCAGGGAAGCGCACCTAAACCAGAAGAGAAATCTTCAGGCAAAAAGTAAACAAGGATGTAAAGGACAAAGGTCCAACCCACTCCTCTTCAAAGTGAGGTCCCCAAAAGAATTAAGGGAATTCCCAAAACTTTAGTGCAGCTGTACACACTAAAAAGAAGAGTGCAGGCACCCCCAACACTGGAACACCTGCATTCTCACCACCCAAAGGTTGTTTCGTGTGTAAGGAGCTGTGCCATAGGAAAGGGGATCCTGCTTGCAAGGGTTTACCCAAGCAAGCCATAGTGAATATTGGACTCATGGACGTGGCCATTATTAGTGTGGGCCTCCTAGAGGAGGACATCCCACTAGGCCAAAGAGTGGCCGAATGTGGATTGCTTACACTGAGCTGGAACGGTACCGGGTCCCTAGAAGAGATCCCAGGTCCCAATAATACTCAACTCTATTTAGAACATGTGTATGTCAATGGACACAAAACTCCTTGCTGTCACCCGGCAGTGGGTACAGCCAGCCCATTATATAGATGGGCCTGATTGTGGCATCAGTGCGTTTGACGGAAAGAGTAAGTGCCCCTTGACAATAGTAGAACCCAGTGCTGTGTAGAGGTGAAACAATCCATCCCTGACCCATGTCTGTTGGGTAATGATCGTCCTGATCCTGAAACAAAAGCAACGACTCACAGATCGAGGGCCAAAGAGATCCCCAAAGAGAATACTCTCAGAGCCTTAGGGCATGGAGTGCTTCCAGAGGGCTTGTTGGAAGGACTGGCATGGCCAGTAGCCTCTAGTTCAGTTCCACAGACTTCTGAGTCGCCTACTCCTGTGGTAGAGAGGCCAGTAGCCACTGACAACCCTACTTTGGTAGCAGGAGACTCAGTGACTTCAGAGTTGCATGGCACAGCGCAGGAATCTGAGGTGGAGAACGAGGTGGGCGCGGATCTGAGCTGGATGAGTTTGCATTGGCTGGGGGACCAGATCAGACTGACTTCTTCACAGCCCAGACAGAGTGTCCCACTCTGGTGGGTCTGCGGAAGCAGGCAGAGGAGCAGGCTAAGGGTGAGGCCCTTGGACTGTTTAAAGTGTACTGGAAGGAAGGACTCCTGTACAGTGAGCCAAAAGACTCACTTGGGAGTGACTAAGACATCGAGCTAGTTGTTTGCACACTTTTACTGGCCGCAGTTCAGGGTAAAGGTTGAGGAATTTGTCAGGTCCTGCCCAACTTGTCAAGCTTCTGGCAAGTCAGGTGGTGCCACAAAGGCCCCCTTAATTCCACTACCCGTGGTTGGGTGGCCTTTCGAGGGAATAGGAATAGATATTGTGGGTCCTTTGAATCCTCAAACCAGGCAGGGAACAGATACATCTTGGTGGTGGTAGACCATACCACAAGGTACCCTGAGGATGTGCCTCTGAGGCGCATCAAAGCCCCTATGGCTGCGAAGGCTCTGATTGGGGTATTCTGGTGTGTTGGATTCCGCAAGGAAGTTGTTTCTGACAGGAGATCAAACTTCATATCAGCAGATATGAAGGCTATGTGGGAAGAGTGTGGAGTCACCTACCGGTACTCTACATCCTTCCAACCACAAACAAATTGACTTGTTGAGCATTTCAACAAGGACCTGAAAGGCATGATAGGTGGCTTGGAAGAGCACCTGAGGAGAAAATGGGATATTCTCCTGCCATGCCTTCTGTTCGCCTACAGGAAGGTGCCACAGAACAGAATAAGGTTTAACCCATTTAAGCTTCTGTTTGGACACCCTGTACAAGGTCCTCTAAGTCTAGTGAAAGAGGGATGGGAGGGCAACCCCTCGTCCCGTGGACAAGATGTGGTGGACTATGAATTTGGCATTCGGTCTAGATGTCACGAAGGGGGTGCACCCATTCAGGGGGTGACACCAGGGGTGCCGAGCAGGCCTCCCCACCCCCTAGTAACAGCCCTATATAGGCTGCACCTTTGAGCAATATAAACGCGCATAACGTGTGTTTCTTTTGCTCAAAGGTGCAGCCTTCATCACAGTGATAGAATTTGTTTGGCTCTTTGTGTGATTTTGATGCTCAACACCACACCACTCCCAATCAGGAGCATGTGAAGTGCTTGTGTTGCTTAGGGCTTGTATGGTTTCTGGGGTTGGTCACCCTAGGTTACCTGGGGGCAACCAGACGTGGACTCCCTCCTCACTGTGCTTAGAGAGGCTCAGCTTCACCTCACTGATGATGCCCAACAAGGCTGAAACACGTGTATGGGGCTGCTGATGGTACTCTTGTTCAAAGAGGAATTGCCATAGTATTTCCGTGCTGGACTGCCCTTGTGGGCGGGACAAAGACTGATATGCAAATGGATATTTCCCATTTGTGAAGGTACAGTGAGCAAAAAGCAATGGCTGCGAACTCTCAATGTGGTTAATAACCACTGAACAGGTTATCATGCCTTGTTCTTTCGAGAGAGGGGCGCCTGCTACCTTTTTTGTATTCTTGTATGGTTTCTGTGTGAATGTACACCCTACACTCTTTTCTAGGCTCGAATGTGGAACTCCTGTATGCAAAGGACTGTATTGTCAAATATATGTGTAAAGTTAGGCATGTGTGTGTAAAGCCATGCTCTGCCAATATAGACATCTCAGTGCTAAGACCAACCAGGTAATGACAGAAGTACTGGCCAGGACCAGTGTTGTTAAATTTCTATTAATGCTGACCTATCCGAAAATGCCCAAATATGGCACGCTCCTCTGAGCACTATAGAACACTCAATATATTTCCTTCCTTCTTACCTCCCTGTCTTCCTCACTTCTTCCATTCCTCCCACCATTTCTTCCTCCGGCCAATTCCCAGTTTCCAACCTCAAATACCAGACCACTTGCCTGTCCCATAAAAACAAGTTTGAGAAGTGTTTAATCTTCGGCTGTTTTTCCCCGTGAACACAGTTCATGATTTTTGCTCCCAAAAGGGGGGCAAGTCCAGAGAAAAGAAACACGCACAAGACATCAGCGTATCCTGTGCACGCAATTGCATAAAACGCAGTTTAACCATGAACACTCACAGAAAGAGCATGGAGAGAGGTCACACACACAGAATGGAAGGAGCCATGGTGGTATCAGACTACCACCATGAATGACAGGGCGGTATGATCTGCACTCTTTATAACCCCTGCCCATGGAAATACAAGCTGTCCATTAATACCTTGAATACTAACAGCCTCAATTGGGTTGACATTTGTGTCTGGCCTTACTTCTTTCTTTGTGGACCTTCTCGGGGGGTGATGTAAGTTTTGTACCTTTGTACCTTCAGTCACCACCATGTAGTGAATAAATGTCTTGACAAGGGGAAAAAGGGAAGAGGAAACCATAACAGAGGAAGTCTCTTCATAAATAACAGCTGTTGGAGGCTCTGGCAAGTATGGGCGTTTGTTAGAAGATGTGCAGAAAAGATTCCTCAGACAACAGGAGTAGGAGGCTCATGATGGAATTATTATGCAGCGTACAAAGAACTAAAAAGGCAAGGAAGTGGAGTGCTATAGTATGCAAAAAGGCAAAGAGACTAAGGCAAGAAGACCACTATAAAGTTAGCAAGGAATCTCAGTGCGGGAGGCTGAGAGAATCGATTCCCACAGTGGCAGCAGCTCTGGAAGAAAAATGGGGAAGGGCCAGGAGGAGGCATTGAACAGGGAACATGTCAGTACAGTAAGGGTTAATGAGTTATGACACACCATGCTTCCTGGTGTCGAACCCTTCCTTGGGAGTTCAGCCAGACCGATTTTAGCCCCACCTGTGCCAGAACCCTTGGCTGCCTATGGCAAGTCAGTGGTGGGAGTAAGCACATGCCAACCATGAGTAAGCCTTAATAAACCTGCACAAGTCCACAAACCCATCATTGGCATGATTTTACCCAAACCAGTTATAAAAAAGAACCAGTCTTAGCTCAGTGTGTGGGTGTCTGGAGATAAGGTGACAGCAAGAGAGTGAATGAAGAGAGCAAGCAGGAAAATGCAGGAAAGAGGCAATAAAAGAGAAAGGAAGGCATTGTTAGAGAGAAACATCAAGAGACTCAAGGAAGTTGGAAGGAAACCAAAGGAGAGGTTGGCACTGAGATTGCTTTTGAATTTGGCCACACTGGAATTGTACTAACTTGGTGTTTCCTGTCGCTTTTGAATTTGGCCACACTAGAACTGTACAAACTTGCTTTCCCACTGCTTTTGAATTTAGTCACACTAGAATTGTACTGATTCAGTTAATGCTGATTTTGTATTTAGCCACACTAGAATGGTACAGATTTAGTTAACACTGATTTTTAATGTATCTACACTATAACTGTACTTACTTGGTTGCTGCTGCTTTAAATTTAGCCACACTAGAATTGTAATGATTTAGTTAATGGTGCTTTTGAACTTAGACACAGTGAAATTGTACTGAGTTAGTTAATACTGCTTTAGAATTTAGCCACACTAGAACTGTACAAACCTGGTTTCCGGCTAGTTTTGAATTTAGCCACACTAGAATTGTACTGATTTAGTTAACACCACTTTAGAATGTAGTCACATTAGAATGGTACAGATTGAGTTAACGTTGCTTTTGAATTTAGCCACACTAGAACTGTACTAACTTGGTTGCTGCTGCTTTGAATTTAGCCACACTAGAATTGTAATGATTTAGTTAGTACAATTCCACTGTGTCTAAATTCAAAAACAGCATTAACTAAATCATTACAATTCTAGTGTGGCTAAATTCAAAGCAGCAGCAACCAAGTTAGTACAGTTCTAGTGTGGCTAAATTCAAAAGCAACGTTAACTCAATCTGTACCATTCTAATGTGACTACATTCTAAAGTGGTGTTAACTAAATCAGTACAATTCTAGTGTGGCTAAATTCAAAGCAGCAGCAACCAGGTTTGTACAGTTCTGGTGTGGCTAAATTCAAAAGCAATGTTTACTAACTCAGTACAATTCCACTGTGTCTAAATTCAAAAACAGCATTGAGTTAGTAAACATTTCTTTTGAATTTAGCCTCACCAGAACTGTACAAACCTGGTTTCCCGCTTCATTTGAATTTAGCCACACTAGAATTGTACTAATTTAGATGTTTAGATTTAGTTTAGACGTGCACCTCTACAAATCGTACACCTGTACCAAAGCAAACACGGGACAATAAAGACTGAAGAACCAACAATAAAACTACTCAACACACAGAGATCACCCCGAAAACCAACTAAACACCCTCATTCTCTTTTCCACACCCTCACAAATCTCAGGTACAACACACGCCCAGTGGGCTAGTGAAACAACCCATTAACAACACACAAACCTCAGAACCCTCTCTAATCATACTGCAAACCCAATACTTGCAGACAACAAACAACTCAGACACTGGACGCCACCGTTACAGACACAAAAAGCCCAGTGCACATAACAAAGCACACCTGGAAAGCGCACACACAAAGACGCCAGTTTCTCCTGGTTCTGCATGCATCAACCGATGAGCCCAACCTCTATCCTATCCCTCTCTCCCTCACTAACCAACCGGTGCACGGTATGAATAAACATTACAAAACAAAGATCTGGAAGGAGGAAGGTGAATTTGTGAGACCGAGGTTGGCATTTAATGAGGGACCAGGGCAGAGGAACGATGGAGAATGAAAGTTGACACTGCAGCATATTAGAGAAGAGCAGTTGAAGAAGTACAGAGAACACCAGAGACAGGGAGGGGTTGGCATTGTAAGAGGGACAGAGAAGGGGGATGGAGAAAGGAGAAGATAAGATGAAAACAGCAAAGGTTTGAAACTATGGCAAAGTACCCTACCTGAGTTATTGGTGCATGGTGGGGTCTCTTAGGGGACTCAGTGCTACCACAAGGCAAGTGATGCTGTGCCTGCAGCCTGCATGGACAGGGTCCCCTTGCTTCTGCCACCATGGTTCGTGTGGGAGGCAGAAGATTGTCACATTCCCGCCTTAGAACATCCTGTCCCTTTAAGAGTATAGATATTGGAATGTGTTGTGCAGCCGACCAAATCTCTATGCTTAACTACCCTACCGTGGGTGCAGAAATCATATCCTATGCCGATTAGCGGGACCAGAACTAAATTATGAGCAGTTAACCAGTTAACTCACAAGGCTGACAGATCCATACACTGAGGGCGGGGGAAGGGCATGTCAAACAGCGAGAGGACCACCCATAGGGTGGGATGAACAACCCCCCAAAATCGCACCACAAAAACTGCAAGCCACCCCTATCATTGGGGTTTATCACCCAATCACCATACCAATTGCATATGAATACATACCTCAGTTCCCTTAGGTTGGAAAGAAGCTGAAAGGCAGGTACAATACCCTATAAAAGGAAAGGCCTGTGGCAGGTGGCAGCTGGATTCCAGAGGGAAAGCTCATTTGGCGATGATTAGTGAAGAGTACAGAAGGAGCTACTAGCAGACAAGAGGTATAAGCTTAGACCCAGGAGATTGGGGAAAATAAGATCAATGAAGCTGAGGCAAAAAGGAGATAGAAGGCTGGACGAGTGGACCTGGAGGCTGGGGAGAGAAAGACATAGGGGGTGTGGGGAGAAAGACCCAGGAGACTGAGGAGAGTAAGACCCAAGAATCTGGTGAGAATAAGGTCTATGGGGCTGTGGCAAGACAGTCCCAAGAGGCTGGGAGAGAGAAAGACCCAGAAATCTGGGGAGAGATCGGCCCAGAATGCTGTCAGCATGGGGGTACCCTGAAGGTTCTGGAGTGAGGGAGATCAAGCAAACTAAGGAGAAAGAATCAAGAGGTTAAAGAAGGAGTGAGATCTAGGAGGCTGGGGGGAGAGAGAGAAGCGGGAGGCTCAGAGAGATGGAAACAAGAAGTTGCAAGAGAGAGATTGCAAAGTTAGGTCAGGTCACAGAGGTGTATCAGGAGGAGGTGATGAGAGAAGCTAAGCAGGAGGTGGTGAGAGATGGCAAGGAGGGGATGGCAAAAAAATCGAACGATGAGGTGACAAAGAAGGTAACCCTTCATATATATGTGCCTAAGGAAGAAGTGCCTGCAGACAAGGTGGTGAACAATGACTAGATGTTTAAGGAGAAGGGTGACTAGTGTAGAGAGGTAAAGCATAGAATCTGCATGAGTAGGGCAGAAAAGTAGGAGGAAATGAATATTAGGGGGAGAAAAAAGAGTGGTAGTGGTAGGAGTGGGGAACTGAGAGAAGACACAAATGGAAACTTGGGGTGGGTTGAATGCAACGGAGGCAAAGCACTAAGGGCATGCTTGAGAAGCACAAGACAAAGAGAAGGAGCTGGAAGGAATAAGAGAAGGTCCCCTGGGTATGAGGTTGTGGCAAGACTTTGAGGAGGAGAGAAGGTTTGGATTGGTAGTCTGTAGAACCAGGACCCAGAGTGAGGGGGATGGTGAGAGGCCTAAAGAGGACCCTTTAAAGACCTTAGCATGGCCCCCTACTATGGCTCAGAACCTTGGTTAAGAGCAGCTCCAGCATGGCAAACACTAGAGAACAATCCCCAGACTTCAGTGCAGACTTCAGACTCTGGATAAGGAGGTCTCAGCACCATCCCGTTGTTTATGAACTGAAATGCCAAGATCATATGAGACATTTATTTCTTGTAATTCTTTATGCTTGGTTTGGGACAGTGAGCACCAGCAAAACGTTTTATTGTGTGCGTCAAAGTTTCTGTTAAGAACCACAGCTGGCCCTAAAAATAACTGAAATAACTTTTACTTTGGACCGTTTGACTTTCCTAGAAACTCTTACATATAGTTTGGTGCACGACCATCCTGACCACGTCTAAGTTATTTGTATGCCTGCATTTGTCCCTGAGAGAATTGTCTTGGTTTGTCCGTAATAACCCTAATAAATACCTGTTTGAAAACATATTCCAACTCTGGATTATGTCCGATCCTTGGATGTCTCATGAGGAGATGGTGAGAGTTATAGTAGAGAAGGGAGGGGCAGAGCAATCCCAAGCAGAAAAAAACCATTGGCCAAGGATTGAGAACCACTGGGTGCTGGGAAGCACGTGGCAAAACCAGCGGGCCTGAGCTGGGGTGCCGCCAAGGTGCATGCCTTAGAAAAAAGAAGAGCCTTTGGGGCATTGTCCAAGAGAGTCACAGGACCAACACCTAAAGACCCAAAGAGAGACAGAAAGAGAGATAGGGATAGAGGCTAGCCAGATTTATACACCCTAGTGGGAATGGGAAGCCCGCCAACTAAACTAAATAGCACTTACCCACTGAGAGCCTGTGCCAGGAGAATCCATCATGAAGTTGGACCACAATGGTTCATTGAGAAGCATAGCCAGGATGGTACATTGAGTGTCCATGTCAGGAGGGGGCCTCAAGAATCTGAGTCACCAGTGGAAAAGACTGATAATCCGAATCTGCAGTGCAACCAAACCTAAGAAACCTTGAAGAGGGAACTGAAATGTGAGAGTAAGAGAGATGATAACTAAACTCAACTGGTTCTTGGGGACTTGGGCTTAACTGAGGACCAGTTCCTGCAGCGCAAACACGCCTTGCATTCTACAAGGACGTATGGCTGCCCCATCAGACAACCACATTGGCACCTGGTTTTGGAAGGACTTGCATCAGTGAAGGGTGTCTCATCCTAAAGCATTGCCCTTAGAAAGGGGCTACAATGACAATGGGCCTCATTACGAGTTTGGTGGTAACTTGGCGGTAAATCTGCCATTACCACCACTTGATCCTACAGATTTACAGCGGGATTACAAGTGGTGGTCAGACAATGTTAATCCTCATTTTGTTAGTCAAAGGACTCCATGGTGATCTTTGGCAGTAAGGTGGAGGATTTACCTCCAGCTTTTTGCTAGAAGTAAATCCTCTTAACACAAAGCATGTCGTACGGCGGTGCTTGAACATGGCAGTAACGGAATTACCACTGCATTTCTGTTGTTTTACCCACACCTCCATTTGCCAAGCTGATGAGAACTGCCCAGCAGGGCCAGTGTATGGCAGCATCTGCCAGGTGCCGGCATAGGCAGGCGGGGCCATTATCCCCCAGGCCACAGCAGGCCTGGTGCTTCACGAGCTGGCTGCCTGAATATGTAACAAATCAAAGAACAGAAACCTCTGCCTGGAAATAAGGGACATGCTACCTGGCTGGCCCGCGTTCTGCGTAGGTGATTTATGATGCAGTCAGCCTGGTTGCACCAATCTTGCAATTGTGCTCAGGGGGCTCCTGCACGTGTGCCTCCAAAGCGCAGAAAGAAAGAGCCCAAATCAAGCACAGGACCGAGTCTGCAGGCTGGCCATGGAAGAAGCCTTTACCCTCCAGCCTCGGGACGCTTTAGACCTGTTACTGCGTGATGGATGTACTGATGTCTCCTTTTCTTTTAAATCCGTCCTTCGGCGGTTGGCATTTCAGTTAGGAGGAAGAGCTCATTGGGAGCTGGTTGGGGGGGGGGGGGGCGAACAGAAGCGGCTGAATACATTGATGGAGCTGAGGACTAAAGAGTATTATTCGGTCAAGAATCCCAGAACGAAAATTATTTCAGTTTAACGAAAATGTTAAACACTAAGAACAATCTCTACACAACATGATGAGCTAAAATAATGGAGTTTGGTGAACGGGAGAGATTAATCACTCCGCCAAGTTTGCCACTGAGGCAGGCAAGCGGAAAATGCAGTTTACATGCAGAAATATAAATGGAGAAAGAATACAAACATATTGTTAATGCTCTATATTTAGTACGTGCGTTTATTGCCGGTCAACCTTAATGTAAATGAATGGTGTACTCTGTGTAAATGTATGTTACTTGTACTGCAGTGAACGAGAGTGGCATAATATGGTAGGTGTGTTATACTTTAAGAGCCCGATTCATGGAATAATCTGCGCGTAAAAAGGGGTACTTGCGCGCGAAACTGCATGCAAGCGCACGTTTACCGATTCATGGAACACATTGCGCGTGGCTTACCTGAGACGTGTGCGGAATCGGCGCGGGCTCAACACGTCACAGCGACACCGGGAACGCCTTGTACGAGACACCCAGCGAAGGCGCATACTGCCAGCGCAGTCACCTAAAAAGGGGGCGGTACACGTGGAATGGGCAACAACAAGCGTAAATTTGGGCATTACGTGGGAAGTACCACAGTAAAATACTTGCAACGCCCACACGCGCGCTTACAACACGTATACATGGAATCTAACAGGGCTCACCAGCGTGCAGGAAAAGACACGCTAGTCAGGAAACACATCCGCCAAGCGAAAGCTGGTGTGTCACCGTGCACCAAAAACATTGCATAAAAGTGTGCACGAAAAATAAACACGCATATACAGCTACGATGAATGTACCATTTCTCGCAGCAGTGACCATGGGACACCGCAGGAGGAGGAGGAGACGGATAGCCAGGGCCCGCATTTTTTTACCCAGGACCAGCCTTTTTGGGATGCCTGATGACCAGGTCTATGACAGGTATAGGTTTCCACCTCATATCATCTTCGACCTGGTCACTGAGTGGGAGGATGACCTTACATCACCCACCCTGTGCTCCCAAGCACTGAGGCCCTTGGAAAAGTTACTCAATGTACTGCATTTTCTGGCCAATGGTTAATTTCAGCAGACCCATGCCATAGTTGGGGGCATTTCACAGACCATGCATTCACGCTGCCTACACCAGGTGTTGGCAATCATGACTGCTTGCCCTCTGTCCGCAGGCACATATACATGCCCAGAACACCAGCAGAAAGGCAGGCCGTGGTCCAGGACTTTTATGGAGTGGCGCACTTCTCCAAAGTGCTTGGTACCATTGATTGCACCCATGTTTGTTTTTTTATTTATTTTATTTGTAGCGCGCGCCAGACCCGGAGGTATCAGGGCACAGAGACAAAGGATATTTACATCTTACAAATTTACATCTTACATGTTAAGGTAAGTAGCAAACAAGGTTCCATAGTATAGTACAGTGAGATTTGCATATTTACGAGTTTACATATTGCGTCCACCTAGGGCCACAGAGTACATCTATCGCAATCGCAAGCAATGGCATTCCATCAACGTGCAGGTTGTATGTGATGCCAAGGGAATCATTACCTCTGAATATGCCAACTATCCAGTGTCCACCCATTATAGTTTCATATTCAGAATGTCACCCCTACACCGGGACCTGGAAGCTGGGAGGAATGGCAACACATGGCTCATTGGTGAGTAGAAATGGCCATGCACATGCATGCATGTTAGACACAGACCAGGGGACAGTGCCTACCCTCTGAACACCAACATGATGACGCCAATAGAGAACCCCACACCACCCCAGGTAAGATACAACACAGCCCATATTGCAACTAGGGCCATAGTAGATCGCACAATTGGAGTGCTAAAGTCACGCTTCCGCTCCCTTGACCACTCTGGTGGACAGCTACTATATGCACCACCAGTAGGGTGCAGGATCATTGTGGCAGCATGTGTCCTGCACAACGTTGCAACACGGCGTGGCATACCGGTGGACAGGGTGGTGCCCCAACATCCCCAACCACATGCACGCCCGCTGCAGATGGGAGGGGAAAGGGCACGTGGTGAGGCAGCCCGTACTCAGCTTGTGGCGCAATTCTTCACCTAAAAACGAACCCCTGCGGAGTGCACACAGGCCTGGCACATTCCAGGTGACAATCGATGATGGCAAAGGGACAATCAACTGTCCCAACCTTACGACCCTGAGAATGTGTCCTTGGGAGTGCTACATTGTGTGCATCCCTAACTACTTAAACAAACCCAATCTTGTGTGAACAAAAGACACACATTGAAGATGCAGTATGCCACTAACCCCATGCAAAAGTACACATCTAAATGCTGGTATGTCACCTAAACCCTCCCAAACTTCATGGCACCCGATTGCCACACCATGCCATGGCATGCAATGTCAAAAGTTACAAATAAATGCCCAACACATAACACTACAGTCACAAAGTGCACTCCGATAAATGGAACCAGGTCAGAAATAACTCACTCTCACACATCAAAATAAAAGTGTACACAGGAACATCTATTGTCCAGCATAACATATCATAAACACAGGACCCAACAGTGACAATGCCAAACAGTGACCAATCACAATAGCACAAGTGCCTCAAAGTAGACTAAACTACCACATGGACCCCTTCTATCTTGAGTGTGGCTCTGCTAACTAAAGGGGGCAGGGAAACGCATACAGCAGGAAGGCCAACAATAATGGAGGCAGGCAAGGTAATACATGAAGATGTAACATTAAAAAAGGACATTTATCAATGTCCAAACAAAAAGGTATGCTAACCATGCACTGGACAAACAATCATGAATCCCACTAGGAGTGTATACACAGGTTGGACTTCAGACTGGCCACAGAAATAGTGGAAGCCCAATGCCTCTGTGTAGGTTACTTCTTTAACACGCTGCCCTCCTTGCAAGCCCATGGAAAGGGGAAGCAGGAGCGGCATATGTTTGTGGACCCTAAGGCACAAACAAGGAGTGTACCAACACGAGACAAGCCTGTATGGGCCCAGTCAGAACACACCGTCGATGTCTTCGGATGCCACACAAAGCAACACACTGTCACATGAATGCACAATAGACAAAAAAAGAAAATACAAAAATGGCAATGGTGGACCAGGGCCGGGGGGGGCACCCAGGAGGGAGGAGGTGCAGGGTGTACCTCAACACCCACATTCGTGGATGTTGAGAAGAAAAAAAAACCTCCTGCACGGCTAGCATAGAGTGGGAAAGGTGTCGATGCTGTCATCACCCTCTAGTGAAGCATTAAAAATTGTGCGTGGTAAGGGAGGCTGACCATGTATAGCCCTGGTCTGGTCCTCAATGGCAACGACCACTCGGGACTGATAGGTTTGATTTTTCAGGATGATGGTCCGGAGGTCCACATGCAACACCTCACGGGATGCACAAGTTCCGCTTGCAAGACCTCACAGGATGCACGGATCTCTGCTTGGAAGACCTCACGGGTTGCACATAGTTCGACAGAGATGTTGTGCGTCAACTGCTTCATCTGCTGTTTTGTCCGTCTACTGCGGGATAACTCGAGTGCACCTAGAGTAGATCTGAGGGAGGTATTCTCTTCCCTAAAGGTAGCCCTGTGGGCCTCTGCAGCTATGGCTGCTTGCAGAGCCCCCAGTTTAGCCCGTCGGTTCCTGTTGCTGGCCAACATGCCCAGCCTGTGTGAGTGGCATGTGGACTGCAATGCCTGCTGCTGGAGCTCCATCTGTCTTTCGGGGGGGAGAATAGAATTGGCTGCCCTATCCATGCCCTGTGCCAACATCTCACATGATGCCCCTTGTTGTTGTGCAATACATTTCCTCCTCCACCATCTCCTCCTCCTCCACGTCCTCCTCCACTGCATCCAGTGCCTCATCACCTGCACAAATTCAGAAAAAGACATGAATACCCATGTAAATAGCATAGGCCACACACATAGGTATCACAATGTTGTCAGCCAACACATAAAACTGCCATGTCACACATGGCACAAACTCAGGCACACACGCAGTGTCAATGAAAGGGAAGGGTAGCATGAAAGCAGAAATGGATGTGTGTGAAAGGGCAAAAGAACACATGTAGTGCATGGTGCAAAGCACCTGCTTCAGACACAAGCATGTGACTGGCATAGTCCTTCCACAAACATGACTGATGCTAAAACACAGATGGCACGTAGAATAGCCATGCCAGAACTGTGAAGCAGCCTGAGATGGAAGTTGAAGACTACTGTCCATGAGCCACGTACAATGCATGTCAGATGACATTACATGGAAATCACAGTTTGAAAACACACATGTGTCACAGGGTGCAACGACCCTAGGGTGGTGTAATACAGTGAAGGCAGGCATACTGATTCCATAATGCTAGGTCACATTGATATCACGCAAGTGAATAGGCATGTTGAAGGGGAGAACAGGGTTTTGAAGAAGTGTGAGGGTGCAGTGCAGTACAGTACATGAGAACAGCCTCAAATATGAATAAAAACACATAACCCGTAATGTCAATGTTGCGGCCTGATGACAGTGTAAGGGTAAGTGCACTCATCATGTGTAAAGTGTTGGTAGAGGGTTGTAGGGATACAGTAAACCCCCCCCTCCCACAAGTGTGGGGGATGGCTGGGGGCAGTGCATGGGTTAAAATGGTGGTTCAGAGGACCGTGTTGTAGCTCACAGTGTGGGAAGGTGACTAGTGCATTCTCTCAGTCATCCGGGACTACAGCAGGGGAGAGGAGGACAGAAAGCACAACACATGAGAAAGCATCAAAAGTGCCTCCAAACCCGGAGAAGCTACACCTCCAGTTACATAGAGGCAGGGAGGCTGCACCAGAGGATGCCACAGCTCAACACAGACGATAACCACAAACTAATTGCCATGAGGCGCAGTAGGAAAGGGATGATCAAAGACCATGAGAAGGAAGTAAATACTGGAGAGGGAGTTGAAGGAATTGCTGGCCCAGGACCCATAGGGCCTTGCTGAGAATGCACAGGGTTCAGGAATGAACACTTGTAGCCACTGTGAGCACATACCATCATCACAGTCCTGGGGAGATACCTGGCACCAAGCTTAAAGGACTTTTCACACAGTCCAGGTTTGGCTGAGTTGCAGAGGGAAGAGTGTAGAATCACAGAAATCCAGTTGCAATAGTCCACCATAGGAATTACCAGTCCTCTGGAGACAGTGAACTGCTGGGGGAAGGAGAGGAAAGTAAGAATGCCTCTGAGGAGGTGCAGCTGGCATGGTGACCTCTTAGAGACCTCTTAGAGACGTCAGACATGTCATGATAGAAGGCGAGTGTTGAGTAGAAGATCATCACAGGCTATCTGCCACCACAGGTTGGAGGAGGAATAGGGCCAAGAGAGGCTGGACAGAGAGTGTCATGGAAGGAGGGAGCAGGTGTGGTGATGAGGATTGTCTCTGTGTGCAGCACATTGTTTGTATGCAGTCTGTATGACAACAAGCACGTATCAGTCCAACATTACATGGTTCACACATGGTAGTCATGTCCACGTAGTCTGAACTGACAGACAATCATAACACATCACCCAAGCAACATACACATGGCCCGGACACACACACATCACCACTCACCGGACATTGCCTCATACATTGGCAGGTCTTCCACGCCTTGGATCTGCTCCGCTGCAATGAAATCACTAGCAATCTCTTCATTATCAGTGAGTTCATCGTCCTCTGGTGGTGACCCACTGCCAGTCACCAGAGTAGAGGCCTACTTGGCAGCCAGCTTCTCTTTTGCTCGGCATTGGAGGTCATTCCAACGCTTTGAGACATCACCAGCTGTGCGCCTCTCATAGCCCAAGGCGCTAATACGGTCCACGTGGCCCGGGACCAATACAGTCCTGGCTGGTTGACACTGAGCCAGGGTGGCGGTTGTTACAGCTGCCCCTGCAGCTTCCTGACCCTGGCTGCTGTGGACAGCAGATGACACTGCTTCTCCCGATCCCCGGGTGCCGGTGCCGGGACCTTGCACCACCTCGGCCACCTTGGCCACCTCTGCCAGGTCACCCACCTTGGCCAGCTCTGCCAGGTCGCCCACCTTTGCCTCCCTTTCTACTTGTGCCCTCCCAGTCATAGCACTGATGGAGTAGCGCAATGGGAGGTGCAGCTAACAATTGTCCTGGGCTCCAGCAAGGCTCTATGTAACCCCTGGTGAAAAAAATAGCAGGTTGCGTAATGCTCAGGCACCCCAAAAAACAAAAATGTATGTGTACGCCCCCCCTCGGTAGCCCACGTGTGGAAAAAATGTCCCGCAGTACACTGTGGCACCCAGCAACACAAAAAATGCATAAACGAGGAACACATAGGGTATATGACCTCGAAAATGGGGTACATGACACACAGGGGCAACCACACTGTGAAAAATGTGTGCGCGACTCGCAGTCTGCCTTGTAGTAAGAAAAAGAATTACACACCCGTGTGCGCGTACGCATCTCCCCCGCCAAAAGAAGAAGTACGCACTCAAACGGTAGTGAACAATTTGCATGGGACCCCAAAATACTCCGAAGTCCACACGTCCGTCCACCACAAAATGCACGTACATTGTAATGTTGTCCTACGCACACCTTCATCCTGATCCTGAACGCCAACGCCCAATGTCCATCGCGTGTCACGTAACATACGCGCTTAGGCCCTTTCCTCCAATTACACACTAATGCGCTGTTTCCGCATGTTCGCAGTCACTCTGCTTCCGGCTGCCCACGCGAGTAACACGGAAGACCCACGCTCCTGCCTACCAGCCAACTTATCTGCCTCCAACTGCCCCTAGCTGCCTCCTACGAGCCATCTGCTGCTGCCAGCCCACTCTGTGTGCCTGCTGCCCACATGCCTTACATTTTTGTGCCTGCTCATCAGCCATTGCCAGTTATCCTGTCATTGTGACCCCCTCTGCTGATCCTGAAGACTCCTGACTGCCATACCACCGCTCCACAGCCCAGCCCCAGGACCACCTTGTCCACCCACACCTGCTTCTGGGTTTGCCATGTCTGACCCAACACCATCTGAGGCAAGTGGCGACCCCCCGGCAGTGAGGCAGAGGGCTGTCAGCTTCTCACACAGGGAAGTTGGCATCCTGGTGGAGCAAGTCCTGGGGCATCATGATGCCCTCTTCCCTGGACCATCGCAAATCGGCAATGAAGGACTGAAGAAGATCTAAGCGGACATCGTGGGTGCCATTAATGCAGAGGGGGTAGCACCCCACAACTACTGGCATGTCCATAAGCGCTGGGAAGACTACAAGTCCAAGGCCCGGCGTCAAGCCTGGTGATGACCAAAGGGGGCGCCGGGCCGGTTGACCACCGACGAGTTGCAGGTCCTGGAGCGCATCAACCCAGCGCTGCACGCCCAAGCCTTGGAATTGGTGCTCCGTCTGGAGTCAACTGCTAAGTGACCTTGTGTTCTTGTCCACCATGGTGCATGTGCATGTTGATGTGTGGTTGGAGTGTGCACCTTGGCCTTATGTCTGTCATGCCCCCTGTACAGATGTCTGTGTGCATGTCACAGTCACAGCTGCATGAGAGTCCATTGAAGTGTGGGCAACATCAATGCTGTCTGTGTTGCAATGCGTGATGTGGACCAGCATGTAACAACATACACATGTTTGCATCCCTGAGTGTGGACTAGGGCATGTCAGAGGTGTGACACATGGGTGCTTTGGGCAACATCATGGACATGCATGGTGTACATGTGCATGTGTCTGAGTAGTGAGTGTGTGAATGGACAACACTCTGTGATGTATGTTACTAGGGCGTTGGATTGTATGATTGCCTCATGCTGCCAATTTGACCTCGAATGCACTCTGACGTGATAGCTCCATGGCCTGCCTCATGACTTTCAGGTGCTGTGTGTGAATGAGATGTGTATTTCCCATGCTGCGTGTGTGCGGAATGCACCATATTGATTAGCTGGCAGTGCCTTGTCCAAGGATGTGAATGTCTGTTGTGAATGACAGACATGATTTTTCATGTGTGTGAATGGTACTTCCCTGTGTGCTGTGAACAGTGATGATGGTTGTGACCTTTGACAGTGCCACTGATGTACATTTACATTGTGACAAACACACATGTCAATTAGCCTGATGTATGTGTTCCATGTTTCCCTATCCACAGCGACGATGGAAGAAGAGGGTGGAGAAGGCACTGTGGAGCACAGCAGCAGGGATGCCTCCACCAAGGCTCAGTCATCCTCCCAGGGACTGCCATCTTCCGGGAGCGACGAGACTGGTGCCGCGTCAGAGTCAACGGCTGCAGCTGCCGAGGGTAGGTCCAAGAGGGTGAATGTGGTGGAGGACTCCTCAGCAGTGGGAGGGACAGGTCAGCCCGCACAGGGGCAAGACACTGCAAAAGAAAGTGGGCAGGCACCGAGGTTGGCAGGGGAGGGTGAGGAGGAGGAGGCCACATCAGCCCAGCCCATGGGGCCCAGCGGGGGTGATGATGTAGGTGTGACTGTTGCAGTCCAGGGTCAGGGGCCGGAGGCAGTACACGTCACGGTGGAGGGGCCTGTGCCTAATCCTGTCCTTGGTACTGCGACAGCAGTATGCACCAGCGGCATGCCCCAGGCCAGACCCATCCACAGGTGGCAGTCGTTTCCACCCAGATGAAAGATCAATGCCTGTGGATGTCGCCATTCGGTACAGGGTGTAACCTGCGCTAGCCGGTATCATGGGGTGGTGTATTGCTCACCAAAAGTGCACGGAGTTTATCACCAGTACATTTACAGAGCAGAGCAAATAATTTGAACACAGGTAGACGGAGCAATAACTCACAACCACATACGCAGTTAGCAAAATAATGAGCACTTATACAGCTATTTATTCATAGCTAAGTAGCAACAAGTGATAAAACAGAAATAAATCACAGAAAGGATAGAGAATTCAAGAGAAAATACATCACCATGGGCGTAACTGAATCCCTCATCTCGCCAGAAGCGGCTGGAAGACCCCGGTAACAGCCAGGCAGAGAGCACAACAGCCCACAGGAAGGTCGGAACAAGGCGTCCCCCCTCCGACTGAGGTCTTTGTGTTTTTTCCACCTGACCTTTCCAGAGCACCACATATAGGCCCTCCTCAAAAAGGGGTGGCAATTTCTCGAACCTTCTGGCATTGACGTTTGCGCATTGCTGAGTGACCGGTGGTTGCCGGCCGGGTCAACCGACAGTAACCCCCAAGGAGCAATGCTTCCCTCTTCTAAAGCACCACGGAAAACAATTCCATAACTCATCCTGAGCAAGACATAACAAAACCCTTTTTTTATATCTGGTGCCAGCCGGCACCTGTGGATCCCAGCAGCTTTCCCAGCACAGTGTCCTTGAATAAGGCCTGCATACCAGGCTCAGCAACGAATAACATTGAAAGCATGTTTTTTAGCAAAGCCAGTGCAGTTTTCACTGAGGCATGGAATAAATATCTATTATAGCTCTGAGTGCCCCCAGAATGCACTGCGCATCAGCGCCATGTTTTAGCTCAAGCATAAAAGGCGGGTAGACTCCATTCGTGATGATGTGCAGGCTTCCAATCAGGCATTTGCACATCATCACAAGGAGGTCTGCCGTCTCCTGAACTGGCTGGCACATTTCCTGGTATCGCAATGGGTGCGTGGGACTTATGTGACCCCCTCCTTATCTGCCTCCTCTGTGCGCCAGGTCGTCCTCCCTGCCGTCTTCTGGCCCAGTAACCACCAGGGCCACCTGTGCACCTGTCCTAACCCCGACGGCTAGTCTGGTGGAGACCACATCCCTGCCAGGATCGGGAGTCAACGGAAGATCAGCACAGGTGGTCACCACAGAGATTCATCCGGCGACAGGACAAGTGGCAATGGTGGATGAGCAGGCAGCAAGCAGCAGAGCACATGCATGACAGCCCCGGGGGTTGTCATCATCCCGGAGGCTGTCCCGAAAGGCGCAGGAACCAGGCTTTTCGGCGGCGGCTGGCTCGGTGTAGGAGGCGACAGGACTCGTGTCTCCAATGGAGGTGAGGCAGGAATCGGCCATCGGGCAGGAGGCACACATGGACCTTTCTACAAGGATAAAGAAAAAGTTTCACCACACAATGACTGCGCCACACGGAATCAAAGTGATTTGTCACTAAGACGTGTATTTATATGATGATCATATTAGAAACGTGCAGTTCACATGTTTAGCAAAGCCCTCTGGTTAACACGTGTTTCGCCTACACATGAGCCTTTCTCAAAACCAAACAAATGGGCAAATTGTTCATATTCATGTTCTATTCACATGCTAAATATACATTCAAATGCACATGTTAGTTTCAGTCAAAGTAGAATTTAAAAGGGGGATTTTGGGGAGAGGGTTGAGATAAAATAATGTAAGTATTTGAGATTAATGGTACAAGAATCAACATAATAAGCCAAAAAACCAAAACAATGTAAAGCATTAAAAAGAGAGACAAAAGAAACAAGAAGAAAAAGAAAAAGAGAAGAAAAAATACATATAATGTTAGATGAGCCAATTCTGTATCAACCTATTGACCATTACATGTCCATCAACCGTTTGTGATGTTATGACTTGCCTGAGGGGTATGGTCATGGGTGATGGGGGGTCCTATGTGGTGTGAGCTGCCTGCGGGGTATGGTCACGGTGATGGGGGGTCGCATGTGGTGTGGGCTGCCTGCGGGGTATGGTTATGGGTGATGGGGGGGGTCCCATAACGCAGTTCGATCCATCTCAGGCAATTCCAGACGCGAACACATAACAAATGACAGTAAACATCTCCATTGGTTAGCAATAAAAGAGCGTATTACCTTCAAATCTTTGACATTGGTCCATCGTTGCTTACACAGAGCAGCCCCGGCCTATCTCAAGAAGGAATTCAAGTGGTATGAGCCAAGCCAAAGCCTAAGATCTGAAAAGCAGGGACTGCTTGAGTCAGGCCACTTCAAAATAAAAGCTATGGGCCTAGTTAGAGCATTCGCCACCAAAGCCATCTCCTACTGGAATGAGCTACCCCGCCATCTTAGACTTGAAAGCAATTTCCAAATATTCAGAAAACAACTCAAAACCATGCTCTTTAGATAACCTCAGAACCATGCCACACTAGTGCATACTCTGAAGCCTTTGCCGTCCCTCCTCTTTGTTGCCGTCCTGTGAATCTTCAGTCCACGTGTCTATGTCGCGCCCTGATGCTTGCAAGCTTTCAGCGCGTTATAAATATATAAATAAAAATAAAAAAATAAAATATGTTGTGGGCTGCCAGCGGGGTATGGTCACCAGCGTATGGTCATGGGTGATGGGGTCCCATGTGGTGTCGGCTGCCTGTGGGGTATGGTCACGGGTGATGGGGGGGTCCCATGTGGTGTGGGCTGCCTGCGGGGTATGGTGATGGGTGATCCCATATGGTGTGGGCTGCCTGTGGGGTATGGTCACGGGTGATGGGGGTCCCATGTGGGTTGGGTTGCCTGCGGGGTATGCTCACGGGAGATGGGGGTCCCATGTGGTGTGGACTGCCTGCGGGTATGGTCACAGGCGATGGGGGTCCCGTGTGGTGTGGGCTGCCTGCGGGGTATGGTCACGGGTGATGGGGGGACCCATGTGGTGTGGGCTGCCTGCAGGCTATGGTCACGGGTGATGAGGGGGGTCCCATGTGGTGTTGGCTGCTTGTGGGGTATGGTCACAGATGATGGGTGATCCCATGTGGAGTGGGCTGCCTGCGGGGTATGGTCACGGGTGATGGGGGATCCCATGTGGTGTGGGCTGCCTCCGGGGTATGGTCACGGGTAATGGGGGCATCCCATGTGGTGTGGGCTGCCTGCGGTGTATGGGCACAGGCGATGGGGGGTCTCATGTGGTGTGGGCTGCTGCGGGGTATGGTCACAGTGATGGGGGGGTCTCATGTGGTGTGAGCTGCCTGCGGGGTATGGTCATGGCGATGGGGGTCCCATGTGGTGTGGGCTGCCTGCGGGGTATGGTCACGGGTGATGGGGGGTCCCATGTGGTCTGGGCTGCCTGCGGGGTTTGGTCACGGGCGATGGGGGGTCCCATGTCATCTGGGCTGCCTGCTGGGTATAGTCACTGGTGATCCCATGTGGTCTGGGTTGCCTGCGCCGTATGGTCATGGGTGATGGGGGGTCCCATGTGGTGTGGGCTGCCTGCGGGGTATGGTCACAGGTGATGGGGGATCCCATGTTGTGTGGGCTGCCTGTGGGGTATGGTCACGGGTGATGGGGGATCCCATGTGGTGTCGGCTGCCTGCGGGGTATGGTCACAGGTGAGGGGGGGTCCAATGTGGTGTGGGCTTCCTGCAGGTATGGTCAAGGGTGATGGGGGGTCCCATGTGATGTGGGCTGCCTGCGGGGTATGGTCACAGGTGATGGGGCGGTCCCATGTGGTGTGGGTTGCCTGCGGGGTATGCTCCACTGCTGGGGTCTGGCTGTCCCGTGAGGAGGCGTCTGCTTCCAGGGGAGTTGTGCGTGTATCACGGGGTACGAGTGGGCCTTTCCACGTGATTTGGCTGTTGCGAGCATGGTAGGCGATTTTGGTGGGGTGCGGACGGGGTATGCGTGGGCCATTCCAGGCGATTTGGCTGTTGCGAGCTGGGTATGCGATTTGGCTGGGGTGTGCATGGAGTACGCGCAGGCCTTTCCACGCTATTTGGCTGTTGCGAGCGGGGTATGCGATTTTGCGGGGGTGCGGACGGGGTGCATGCTGGACTTTCCACGCGATTTGGCTGTTGCGAGCGGGGTACGCGATTTCGCTCAGTTGCGGACAGGGTACGCGCAGGCCTTTCCACGCGATTTGGGTGTTGCGAGTGGGGTACGCGATGATTTTTCACGTAATTACATTGGGGGCTGTGTGCTGTCCCACCGATGGTGCAGGGCCTTGCGCCGTAGTAGCCATTTCAATGGCTTTTTCCTGCGCACGAGGGCGTGTTGGGGGCGTTACTGGCGCTGCTTTATGTGCATTGCGCCACGGCTACTGATGCCTCGGAAAATCCATGAATACGCGAGCTGCGCAATTGCTGGTTTGCGCTCCTTTTTTTCGGCGAGCGGCGCTTGCGCTACTTCTGCGCTCGATTCTATGGATTGGGCCTAATTGTTTTATCACATGGTCTTGGTGGTCATGATCTATACACATTTTGAATCATCTAGGATGATAATGTCATGTAGTGGTCATTCAATATAAGTGTGTATCTGTTTGAAACTTGAGATACGTTGCTCGAAATACATTTCTGAACTTGCGGCACCTTAATAAATCGAAATAAAACAAAACATATTTTTTGATTCATTGTGTGAACCGGCGCATATTGCGCACGTTCTGATGGTGATGAATATGTAATATGTCAGGCGCGCGCCTCTAGGGAATCGCTAGTTTGAAATGTTGACACGTTCCTGCCTGTGTATGTTGCTGTTGCTGAAATCTGCATGAAGAACCGCGAATGCCAAGAGCCTCTTGTGACCTCTATGGAGAAAGAGAAGGCAGAGCAGCCCACCCTCCCTGCCCTTTCTGCTGGGCTACTGCACATCCCCAGAGGTGTCTCGACCATTTCTTGAGAGAATGCAGCATCCTTATTTGTTCTCATCATTAAATACATGTTTATAGGAAGGAAGCAACAGAATCTCAGATGTATGGCAGCCATTTCTTTCCTAACACTTCTTTAGAAGGTTCGAGGCTCTTCTGTTGTCTTCATTGCTGACATGAGAAAAACCATGAAAGATCTGGAAGCTGTTGAAAATATTTTTCATCAAACAGCACGAGCTCAGAAAAAATATATCGCATGTAGCAACTCAGTGTGTACTTGCTGTGGGGCAGCCAGTGTGTGCAGGCTTCGGTGGGCACTAAACAAACATTGTTTGTATCAAAGTACAGATTTCGTTCTGTCACTAGTGTGATCCCAGATTTACACAAGCAGCAACACGATATGTCTGGTTTCAAAGGAATGTTTCCTCAGGTGGTGGCAATGTTCCCTGTTTGGGCATGGCGTTGAGTGTGTGGGGAGTGGCTTAGAGGCTGGGCCTCGATGTGGGGTCCATAGCCCCCTGCAAAACCATGGGCCTGAAAAGGAGGACTGCCACATGAAAACTATTACCCCTGCAGGGCCGCAGACTCAGCCCATGTGTAAGCTAAGTACAACTCCATGGCAACAGTTATGTGGACCCACCCGATGAGGGAATGGGAAGTACTAGCCCTTTAAATCAGGCCGGGTCTGAAAGAAAAGCAACAGCAATAGCCCAGTTATGCCAACCCACGAAAAGGGAAGAATGACATTGCAGCAGCAGCAGCTCATCAGCCCCAGCCTGACTAAGATGCAAGTACTGCGTTCACATCCTACCTTGCATGCACGCTAGTGGACATTCCAAGGCGGTGGACCGACTTCATGCGGGCTTGGTCCACACGCAGAAAGCCGGAGCTCATTGATTTCACCTGATGTTCACCCCATAGCCAAACCCCAGCTTAGAGTCTTCATGATATGCACGTGCCGGCCCTAGGCCATAGTCTCTCCCAGGGCGAGTGGTCCGTGGATGTTTTGAATAGCACAGTGAGCAGGTGCAGAGAGACTATAGTGGAGGAAGAGTTGAACGTGCAAGAAGAGGTGGTGGTGGAGGACGAGGTAGAGGTGTACGAGGAGCGGTGCTTAACGTACAGGAGGAAAAGGTGCTGGAAAGTGAGCAGAAGATGAAGGGGCGGAAGAGGTAAGGAGAGAGTTGAGGGTGCAAGTGGTGAAGGAGGGGAGAAGGCAGAGGCTGAAGGGGAACATCAAGCAGTAGAGGAGATGACAGAGGATAGAGGAGAACTGAGGTTGGAGAAGGGGTATTAGGAAGAGAGGAAATGACAGAGTCTGCCAGAAATTAGTAACATCATAGAAGAAGGAATTTCTGGGAGAAGGAGAACTTGAAAGGTGGAGAAGTTGAGAGTGGGGATGTCCCCGAAACCTAGTAACAGCCACAGACAGTAAGACAACAACCAAAACACAGTCTAGAAGGAGCGGAAGGAGGAATTATCTAGATGACAGACATTTCCAAGGTTAGTGCCTATACTAGAGATGGGTCAACAGGAACAGGTGAGTATCAGTTCGACAAGGAGGAGAGTAAGCAGTGGATGAGGGACAGGATCAGGTCTTGAAGCCACTGTAACACATATCCAGGCAGCTAGAACCCCTCCTGTCCTACCTTACTTCTGTGAGACACTGTGGATGCTGTTCCAACAGAGCTGTGTCCTACACTGTGAGCACCTGTTCTGCTTCAAGTACAATAACCATCCTGTGACCTCAAGCACAAACTCACTGGAATGCTGGCTCACTGGGCACAGCCATGATTGCGGGTCTGCGCATGCACGAAGATCTGTGTCCGACCTTCTGCACATGCACTGTCTGGCTGGCCTTGTGGCAACACAGGCTTGCGGTGCAAGCCTCGTTTGGCACCCGAGCCCTTAGCTGGGCCCCGCTTACAATGGAACTCTGCCTCTCAACATGGTCAGGTCCTTAATCATGTTCTAGCTCAGAACATCCTCCTGTTCATTGATCCTTTGATCCTTCTTCTTGTGCCTTGATTCCTTGTTCCCTGCTTTGGTTTCCTTCTTAGTCCTGCCTCGGTGTTTCCAGTCTTCGTTCCCTGGTTGGGTCTTGGGCTTCTGTCCCCTTCCCTGGTTTCCCCTTGGTTCTTTACTGCCAGTCCTGGTTTCCCTCCTTTTGGCTCTCTGTTTCCTACTCTGGTTTCCTGGTACCTTGCCTTCTTGTTCTGCTAGCAGTCTGTGAGCTCTGGTTCTCCCTGCTTTTCTGCATACCAGGGGGTCCCTTCCTCTGGTCATTGTCCTGCCTAGTCTCTCCGTTTAGTACCCTGCCTCCTGAGACTCTGTTCATTGTACCACTGTGGATCCTCGTCATCCTATTGGATGTACCTAAGACTCTGTTCAATGCACCACTGTGGATCCTCGTCATTCTGTTGAACCTACACTATTGGACTTTCGTGAGGTCTTCCCTGCCAGTGCTTGCACTGTCCTGACGCCACGCAAATCCTGCTAATCAGCCCCCTTTTCATAAATGCTCCATGCCAAAATGATAGTGTATACATGTGCCTTGCTGTAACTAGTCTATTGATATCTACAGTGCCAGCTCTGCAGTGGCACAGAGCAGATTCAAAGGTCAACTATGCATCCCTTAGGCAGAGGTGGCTTTTTAAATCTTCTGCACCTCAGATCAAAATGATAACATTTGTATGCCTTGTCCTGTTTGGTGGCACACAAATCTTTGCATATAAGCCATGCCTGGTTGTAGCACTGCCATTCTACAACAGTCTGCATTTTCTGTGTTTTCTTTACATTGGTGGGTTTTGCTGCTAGTTTTTGGTAGTGTTTTAAGTTAGTTGACTGTGTTTGAATGTGTGATTAAAAGTCTATATTTTCATTTAGAACCTTAGGACTGTCTTTTATTTTAGAACCATTATACCTACTTGTTTGGGTTGCTACTGTCATCAGTTCATACCCCTCCTGAAGATATAGCCTGCCTTCAGCCAGTGCTACCACATAAGGTGGTGAAAGGGGTATCTTTCGGGCTCTGTCGGTTTAACCTTTATGATTGGGATCACTGATGGCTTAGTAGTAGTGTGGGGGCTGAGTAGGCTGTTTAGGCACTTCTCATCCCTATATTCATGCAGACCAATTGTCATTTCATCACAATATTGGAACACTTACTCGGTCTGGGGAAAGGTAAGAGGAAAGCAAAAATTAAACAGCGGAATTTAATGCCACTGTGAGGACGTGGGGCCAGCGCTGCAACATGACACTGCAGCGGCAGGATAAGTGTGGGAATGTCAAAGGCCAATATTATGCATGCAAAGTTCATCTCACTCAGGCATGCATAGTACATCTTGGAGCCATGTAATGGCGGCTCATGGAAAATTCCTCAGAAATGTTTAACTTGTTCATTACTTGATTTGGTGGATTTTTTCCCCAGCAATTGATTCCCAGATTAATCCCATGCTGAATGCTTGGCAGTGACGATAGGGGGGGTCTAGGCGTTATCTGATGAAATAATAATAACATATATCCTGTGCTTGATTCTGTAAAATACACTTTTATTTATAGATATTTTTGGTTGTTTCGGTTTCTTATGGGACTTTTCAGGGGTTTTGTTAAACTAACAGCTAAAATAGTGATTCTGAGTCCCATGGAGGGATTGTCTGGGACCAACAAGTGTTAGGCCCTTTCTGGTGGGTGTGGAGGGACTGGAGAATGAATGGTCCTGTGACTATGTGGCATTCTCATTTCCGTTGTAGTTGGCCCCCCTGTGGAGAGGTTTCAGGATTGGTTTAACAGGGACTGGAGAGGGTGGGAAATCCTGGAGTCAGGGAAGAGGTATGGATTGGATGTTCACTGTATTGCAAAAAAAGAGGGGTACCTGTATTTAACGTCCCTAGTTCTACAGGTCATTCAATCAGAAAGCAACAGAGGGAATGAACTAGTGGACAAAGCAAGGATGACTGGATATACACCCAATTTTTAAGCTTGGTTTAAATTCCCAAGACTTTTTATTTTATTCAAAAAAGTATAAATCTAAAACAAGTATTAAACATTCAGTAAAACATTGTGGCTCAATCATTTTACTCTTTCACATTCATACTGTTATCATCAACTTCTCATACACTATTCATTCTTTGAAAACTGGTCTATACATAAAAGAACAGTCATATATCTGTTGCATCTTTGTACAATTACAATTCATAAAGAGAAATCCCCATCACTTGGGGGTACCAAAAAAGTCTCTGTTATGTTGTTCCCACAGATTCTTATGTCGACATGTGTTTCAGTTGCTCTCAGCGAGCATCATTAATAGTGCTCGCTTTGTATGGCAACCTTCTTCAGGACAAACAACCAATTTTCTGAGACATGTATTAGCTTGAGCCACACCATCTTCTATCCAATGGACACAGGAGGTGCAAAATGAGGTGTTTCCAATTCAACACATCTCAATTGAAATCTTGAGGATAAATGTCCTCTGATTCAGAGCAGGAATAGCCACGTATCCCAATGTCAATCTGATTTTTTTCAATACGGAAGATACAGTCAGGTTGGAGTTCTGTATCAAAGGACAACTTCCTTCCTTGATCACCTTTCCGTGGTATAAGCTGAGACAGACGCCGTGGTGTATCGAGTGAAGGAGACCACAGACGGAAGATGAGAGATTGATGCACAAGCTAGATTTAACCTCAGCTTATACGAAAAATTGGGTGTATATCCCGTCATCCTTGCTTTGTCCACTAGTTCATTCCCTCTGTTGTTTTCTGTTCACTGCATTGGACACGGTTTGGAAAATCGAATACCTCTCAATGGGAAGAGAATGTTTAAATAAAATTAGATATTTATACTAGTTGAAAAAAGTGTGCACATTGCTCAAATGAGCTACCTAAGAATACAGAGGAGGAATTTGGTTTGGAGCTAGTTTTTCATGCTGATTGTCGGAAGCAGCTGCAGTAGTTCTCAGCACAGGTTCTAGGCAATGCGGCTTGACGATCGGCTTGAAACCACGAGGTCCTTTCCTCTAACAGCATAGAAAGCAGAGACTTTCCAAGGTTGAGCGGTGTGCCGGAGAGGGGAGAGTGGTCGGCACAGTGGATCTGTGCCTGCAGGCAGTGGCACACTGGAGTCAAATTGTCAAACTGACTGCGTTAGAGGGTGGCGGTTTTGACCTGGCCTAATATACACTGCACATGTTTTTGCTCCTACTCCCACATCACTATTGTGTGGTAAGATTTCTTTGCTCTTTCTAGAGTAATATAACAGGGGACAGTGCTGGGCTGAGACGGGTAGGTTTTGCCCCAGATTCTTAAGGGCTTAGTCTCCAACCGCCCCTGACTTTGCTTTTGCATTAGTTTGTGCAGATCTGCGACGTGTTGCATAAGTGTATCAGCAGTTTTGTTGCCCTATGGCTTGGCGGACAAGGTATAGGACTTGCTGCTTTGGACAAGCCTTGGAGGAGTACCATCTTTGGGAAAGCTTGCTGCCCAATGCCGCTACTGCCTCTCAGATCTGATGTTTGGTGGTAGCCGAGGAGTACAGTACAGCTATGAAATTAGCCATGATGGCCTGTCTTGGCAAGCTAGTTAGGAAGATTGTTGTTAAGTAGTCATCTGCTTGGTGGCTTGTTGCCGTGGTTCCTCCTTTATAAAGCATTGTTTATACCTAAAGCCTGCTGCGTGCTGTGCTTTGTATAACTATAAATATATACCATGCCTTCTAAAGGAAAAGCCAAGACTAATGGCTATAATATGCGCAAGAAAGAGAAGTATTGAATAGTGGGAAAAAACTCCCAAATATTACAGCGGAAAATGGAGGAGTGGAGCAGGATAGGCAAGATATTAACTCCCCTAGAACGAAGGAGGGAGCAAACTCGAAGGGGAAGATCATTGTCTTTTTTCATGCTGAGCCGACGGTGTGGGATAGTGAATCAAGGTCCGAGGGTGCTCCTGTGGCAGGCGCTTCTGTTTCTGTGGTGCAAGATGATTGATTGATTGATTATTTATTATGCGCTTATACACAAGTGTTTCAAAGTGCAACCATGCATGGAAGGGGAAGACATAAGGAAGACAGACAAACGATCTTACTTTGTGTGGTACATTCAGATTGTGCAGGTGCAACAGAACAGGAAGTGTGTGCGGGTAATAGGGACCAAGTGCGCCCAGTCCCATCATAACTGGGTTAAGTGCAGAGAGATACCACTCTCATGTGCCGTAACGGAAGTGCAGTAGTGCTGTGGCAAGTGCAAGGCCCGGAGGCAAGTGCAGGAGACTGGTGAGGAAAGCTTTGGACCTGTGAGGCTCTGAAGGTGCACCAGGCAAGCAGTCATCAAAACTGAGCAGAAGTAGAGGAGCGAGAGCGGGAGAGCAGGAAGAGGTGGTTAGCAGGGGAGAGGGAGAGAGAAGGAGGAGGCGAATAGCAAAGTCTTGAGGAGTTTCCAAAACTTAAGGAGATCCAGCTCAAGATGGAGAGAGGCAGGGAGGCTGTTCCAGAGGGAGGCACCTGCAGTGGATAAAGATCTCCCCCCAAGTCTCTGCTTGGAGAAGCAGCTCCCCCTCAGAGAGTTGGAGGAAAATGTGTGGAGCGCTCAGGAAGGAGAATATTTAGGAAGAGAGTGTTGCAGATAAAGTCGGGCCAGGCTCCAGAAAGCCTTGTGGATAATGCAAAGGGTCTTGAACTTAATCCTTGCAGCCACAGGGAGCCAGTGAAGGGATTTCAGCGCCGGAGAGATGCGGTCGCTGGGCTTGAGGCCAAGGAGAAGTCTTGCAGTTCTGGACTGGATGAGTTGAAGAGGACAGAGAGTAAAAGAAGGAAGGTTGAGAAAGAGGGTATTGCAGCAGTACAGCCAAGAGAGGACCAGGGTCCTGGAGACGGTGAGCCTCCGAGGGAAGTGAGAAAAGGTAGAATGCCTCTGAGAATGTGCAGTTGGTAGTGGGACTTTTTAGAGATGTCCGCGACGTGAGACAAGAAGGAGAGAGAGGAGTCAAAGATGACCCTCAGATGTTGTGCCTCATTGGTAGGTGGAGGTGCAGGGTTATAGGTTATAGTATCGAATAAAAAGGGTTGAATGACAAAAGGGTCGAGTCAATTCGACCGAAAAAAAGGATCAACATTTTATTTTTGTTCTTTTTTTTGGGGGGGGTTCCACCCCAAACTCCCTGTTTTTGGTGTAAAAACAACTTTTTTAAGCTAAACTAGAGCAAACAAAAAAAAGATACACATTTACATTTTTTTTCGATAGTTTGGTTTTCGGTCGAATGCACTCTCACCTTTGGCATTCGATCCTTTTGTTTTCGAAACTTTAACTGGACACCGAGGTGCAAGACCAAAGGAGGCTGGGCAGAGAGAAAGAGGGCAGGCAGCAGTAGCGGTCCCGATGAGGACAATCTCTGTTTTACTGGCATTGAGGCCGAGGTCGTTTGCAGCCCACTACGACTCAATTGCGGACAGACAGTCAGGTATGAGTGAAGAAGAGGAAGAGGCAGAGGGTAGCCTGAAGGAGAGCTGCGTGTCATCTGCATAACACTGAAAGTTGGAGGTGAAAGTGGCCATCCTACGGGCTGGGGGCGGGGGCATGTAGCCATTGAAAAACCAGGGGGATAAGTTAGATCCCTGGGGGACACCGCACGTAGAGAGAGTGATAGGGTATTAAAAAGGACCCCAATTCCACCTGGGATGGGCAGCCGGAGAGAAAGGAGGTTAGCCACGTTAGGGCCTGATCAGTGATGCCCAGGGTATCACAGAGACATGCGATCAGGTTGTTGTGGATTACTGTATCAAAGGCAGAGGAGAGGTCGAGTAGAATGAGGACAGAGGGAGAGTTAGAATCAAGATTTGAGAGTAGATCTTCATGGGTGTTCAGAAGAGCAGTGTGTGTGCCTCTGGATGCTCTAAAGCCAGTCTGGTGGTCATGGAAGCAACCAACAGATTCGGTGTGGAGGATAAGCTGAGAAATAGCCAACTTCTCCAGGAGTTGGCCCAGGAAAGGAGTGATCAAGATCAGTGATAGTTTGCAGGAATGGATGGGTCAGCAGAACGTTTTTTGAGGAGGGGGTCACAAGGGAGTGCTTATGAGCAGTGGGGAAAACTCCAGTGGGGAAGGAGAGGCTGCAGTGGTTGACTAAGGCTGGGGCGAGAGAGTCAATGTTGTCCTTGATGGTTTTGGAGGGACAGGAGTCCACCTGTTTGGAGGAGACTGTCAAAGACCGGACTTGTCTAGTGACCTCCTCGGGTGTGACAGGGGAGAGAGACGAGACAAGAAGGGGATGGGTGGGGGTTGCCAAGGGAGGTACAAGAGATGTTGGTGCATGAGGTGGTGAGGAAGAGAGGGAGGATAGGATAGCCTGTGTTTTTGAGGTGAAATGTGCAGCCAGGGCCGAGCAAAGTGCCTGGGTGGGTGCAATGGTGGAGGAGGCTGTGGCAGCATTAGCTAGTTCCTTCCAGACTTTGAAAAGTTTGCCTGTGTTATTGGATGCTGCATAGATGCAGGCTTGAATAAAGACGCTTTTCTTGGAGCAGATGCAGAGTCTATACTGCCTTTAATCCCATTTCCGTTCGGCTGCCCTGCACTTGCGCTTAAGGGAAGCCAGTTCGGAGTCATACCAAGAGATGCACTTTTTGGTAGGCATCAGTCGTACCCTCATGACAGGGGCAAGAATATCAAAAGTGTTGGAAACTGTGACGTTAAAGTTAGAGAAGGCTGTGTCAGCGTGGGAGTCAGCTGCAGGACTAGAAGAAGCAGAGTAGGTGGAGGCAAAGGTAACCACTGACACTCTTTGGTTCATGGTTCATGGTTTGGATGACTTTGTAAATGGGAGGCAGTGCCGGGCTTACCAATGCAAGAGAAGAAGAGAGCTTCAATGAGAAGAGAGTGATCAGTCCAGGATAGAGAATTAGTGAGGGGATAGATAGACGGATTTCGGTTGAGATGAGAGAATCCAAGGTGTGGCCAGCGGTCTGCGTTGGGCCAGAGGGTAAGATGGAAAGAGAGAGAGAGAGTCGCAAAGATTGCGTAAAGGTCCTGAGGAGCCAGGTGAGTTGAGATGGATGTTGATATCACCCAGTAGGAGGAGCTGAGAATCGGAGGAAAGGAGAGAGGAGGCCAGGTCAGCCCATTCCGATAGGAAGAGGGAGGGCTGACCAAGTGGCCGATAGAAGGTGGCCAGCAAGAGTGAAGAGCTAAGAGAGAGGAGGTACCTACAGACCAGGCACTCAAAGGATGAGTAGGCCTGAGTGGGAATGACAGACACAGGAATCCACCCAGGGAAGATCATTGCTACTCCCCCACCTGATCTGTTAGGTCTAGGCAGAGAGAGTATCTTGTAGCCTTCCGGGAGTAGTGTGTCAAAACTCGTGACAGAGCTATCCTTGAACCAAGTTTCAGTGAGGGCATGAACATCAAGATCCAGGAGTTCAAGGAGGTTGCAGATATCAGGGGAGTGTTTGACAACTGAGCAAATGTTAAGTGTGGCAATGTGGAGCAGATTGCCATCTTTGAAGGAATTATGGGGGGTGCAGGGGACAGTGGTCCCTCCATAAGCGGCAAGAGAGCCTGAGAGACAGAGGTAGAAGGAGGCAGAGGAGCCAAGGCTGGCAAGGGAGCAGGGATAACAGTGGATGAGCAGTGAACCAGTGCAGGGGGGCCGCAGGGGGCTTGGAGCCCCAGATACATCATTAGTGGGTGGCAGATTCACCAAAGAGGAGGAGGCTGACGAGGTTGTCAATGGGGGGGAGGAGGTTGTCGGCAAGGTAGACATGAAAGTTGTAATTTCATGGACATTGACAACAATTCCTTACTGGATATGTGCTATTTGCTACAGCAAAGTATTGCTGCTGTTGCTGATGTGCCGAAAACCTAGTCATGACTGGCGCAGCATACTTGAGTGATCATAATTGTAGATTATCTGCCTCTCCTAATCTCTTTGTGCAATCTGATATGATATGATGATATGATATGATATGATATGATATGATGTGGCATTTATAACGTGCCTGTACACAAGTGTTTCAAGGAGTGACAAGATAAGGAGGGGGAAACAAAGGGAGGACAAAACAACGATTTTACTAGGCCATGTGCCATTCAGATCGCGCAAGTGCGGGGAAGAGGGACGGCGAAAAGTGTCAGGGGAGGGAAAGGGAGAAGTACAGTAAAACTCAAAAGTGCAGTCAGCGGGTGGCTCGTAAGCGGAAGGGAGAAGGGACTGTAGGGTTGCAGATACAGACCCTAAGTGCTGGGGAGCCGGAGGCAGTGCGAGTGCAACTGGTCATGCAGGAGCCTGGCCCCGAGTTCAGAGGGTGATCAGATGACCGGTGCACAGAGCAGTCCGGTGCATCAACTGGGGAGAGGAAGAGAGAAAGCGGAAGTGAAAAGGAAGGTCTTGACTTGCTTCTGTAACCGCAGGCGGATCTGCTCAAGTTTGAGAGAGGCAGGGAGGCTGTTTCAGAGGGAGGCCCCAGCCAAGGAGAGAGATCTGCCCCTACTCTCTGCTTGGAGAAGACTCTGCCCCTCAGAGAGTTGGAGGTGGATGAGCGGAGAGCTCGAGAAGAAAGATGTTTTGGAAGAGAAAGTTGGAGGTAGCGCTATCCCAGGCCCGAGTAAGCCTTGTGGATGATGCTGAGGGTCTTGAACTTGATTCTTGCAGCCACGGGGAGCCAGTGAAGAGATTTCAGAGCTGGAGAGAACCGATTGCTGGGCTTGAGATCATATGACTGATATGTCTGATAACACGCGTGTTGACAATGAGGCCTACGTCGAGATCCAATCCTTTATGGTGACCTTTCAATTTTCCATGAAAATGTTACTTAAGCTTTGCTGAAAAATTCATGAAAATGTTAAAGGTCTTGCTGTCCCTGTATACTCTCTGATCTCTTTTGTGGATAAAAACTGTCATCTGATCCTCTGATTTGAGGATACTGGAACCTGTCATTTCTAGCGATAAAACAACAAACTCAGCTCAGCTTGATAAGAATGACTCTGTAGTGTCTGACTCATCGGAAATGTATCTGGAGCGTAAACTGAGGTGGTCAATTAACCAAAAGAATATAAAGAACGCTAGAGTTAAACAAAATCTAAAACATACTAGTAGTGACAATACACTAAGGCAAGAAATATCATCTACTACTGAAACACCATCAAAAAAACAAAGAAAGGGGATAACCGTAGGAAACAAAGACTGTCAAAGAAAGCTGGGACACTGACAAGTTAGTTGAGTATTGAAAATGTGTCTGAGGCTAGTAAAGCTTGAGAAAATGTTCTGGAGAATACTGTGGTTGAGATTGAATTCAGTAGAGCTAATTATGTAGACTACTGTTCTACTCACGATCGTACAAATGGAGACACGGTTACGGTTCGGGTGCCTAGCATTCTTTGTGTGCCGAATTTCATCAAAGTGAATGATAATGACTCTAGTGTTAAGTGTGATAGTAAAATGTTTATGATAAAATGGCTGAATCAAAAAAAAAGACAAGAGAGTAAATCGTTCTGATTTGTTACATTTATTGCAACACATTCCCCTCTTGCTTTTACTGGAAACCAATGATTTTGACTTTGTTCAACTATTACAATTTTCCAATCTGAATGTAACCTGTATACACTGCAGTAATTCTGAAACGGTTCAATAATTCATGCTCATCAGGAAACGTTTTTTGAAATTGGGGTACGAATTAGATGCTAACCTTATTTGAATATTGGATTCAAATAATGTTAACAATTGCCTCAATTTACTAGGAAATTTGCAAATAACCATACATTTCGATGGTAAAATGGTAAGTTGAGGAGTCTCTCTGGAAGACGTTCAATGTGTGATGAAATGGCTTCTGGATTTGCTACCTGCTAAAGCTACCTTACGACCATGAAGCAATTGCGTTATGACTTGGAAGAGTCGTGTATTTAGCCATCTTTTGAGCTTTGCAGGCTCTCTTGATATTTTGCTTGATCACCATATATTTTTATTGCAGGAAAGCTGGTTATTATCTAAATTGTATATTAATGGCTATCAAATTTTTCTAACACGTGCAAAAAAGGGTGAATTTGGCAGGCTATATGAGGGCTTGTTGGTTGGAGTAAAACATTCTCTGATTACTGACGGAGTTGAAACATCTCATCACAATGATATTATTCTGGCTATCGAAATTAGGAATTGGGACTCTGCTAGCAGTCACAGAATGTTGGGGATTAATATCTACGATCCCCCTGCGGGTTCCCTTACGGAAACACTATTTGACACTATTTCTGAACTATTGACTAGCTGGATTAAGGGTGATAATGGTGATCTAGTCTTGCTAGAGGGTGACCTAAATGCTCGTTGTTTATGTTGCAATGATTCTATTGAACCTGGAAATGTCAAGTGGAAAAGTACTATGATACAGAATGTTGCTAATAGGCAGAGAAAACTTTGGGCAAACTTCTTTAAAGGGTGGGACCTGGTAATGTTGAATGGGCAAACCACGGGAGATAGTCCTGGGAATTATACATGGGCCTCCGGTGGCAAAAAGGGTACTCTGGACTACTTTTTTAGTAAGGATTTGATCCATTATGTAGATGGCCTGGTCGCTCATAGTTATTCTTTTAGCGACCACGCTGCACTCTCTATTAACCTCTCCTCTGGTCTATATGAGAAAACCATTGAAAATATTGGAGATGTAGAAGTTAACCATCCCAGGAGTCTTATTAGTTGGACAAGTAAGAACATCAAGCGAGCTAGTAGGCTCACCAGTGAGTTCGGGGAAGGATAGTATCAGCATTTAGAGCAATTAAATGCTGATGCGATTGAAGCTTAGCTGTCTGATTTTGCTGGGAGCATCGCTCTTCACAAAGGATATCATATCATTAATGAAGCCATCACGCTAAGATCTGCACTTTTAAAACTTGTAAGTATTTCTAAGAAAATCAAAAAAAGATACCGTAATTGGGTCAAATGTTGGTGAATCTCCAGAAGAAATGCTCAATGGCAAAAGATGATAGCCATATTGAATGGATGTGATATGAGAGGAATATGGCAATTATTAGGGACGACAAAGGGAAAGAAAAGTAAGCTGGTGACCAATCCTAGAAATGAGGCTCATTGGCATAGATATATTCAGCAGAACTTCCAGCATGGTGAACGTCAGGCTCAAATTAAGTATAACGTCACTGTGAGTACACTCAATTTTTTGTTTAGCAGAGACGATATACTAGCCAAAATTAAAACATTTTAATCTTCCAAAGCACCAGGGCCTAACGGTTTTGCTAATGTAGTTTTACAAAGCGATCCCAAGTCCTGGGCCAGAATTTTGGAACTATTGTTCAGGAAATTTGTACCTAATGGTAATATCCCCAAAACATGGAGGAGGGCCATTCTAGTACACATATTTAAAAAGAGATTGCGTTGTGAGCCTTCGAATTACAGATTGTTATCAATGTTGGACATCACAGGCAAGATCTTTGCCATGTTTATTTTGGATGAATTATATAAATGGTCAGAATCAACCCAGCTTCCGGACAAATATGAAACCATCTTCAGAGTGGGTTCATCAACCACTCACAATTTAAGATTTGTGGACAAGTTGATGGAAAGGGCTAAGCCTAAGGACTCTCCAGTGCTGTATGCCCTTTTTGTCGATTTTCGAGCTGCCTTTGACTCTGTAGACAGAGACAAACTTTGGCATAAATTAGTAGCATATGGTTGATCGGGGGACATTTTGCATTTCTTGAAACTATTACATGATGAAACCAGTGTCCAGATCATGCTGGATAGCAGGGGTGCCATTACAGCCCCTGTTTCTAACAGTAAAGGGGTGAATAGGGGGTGTGTTTTGGCCCCCATACATTTTAATTTGTATCTAGCTGATCTACAAATTCATCTTGGACAGATTTCAAACTGTCCCCCTATGGTTGTCTCGTCCCATGTTGTCTGTCTTTTATACGCTGACGACTTGGTAATATTTGATCACGCTTTCTCTGGACTTGCTAGAACTACCAGAGAATTGTGGAGACATGCTGAGAAAAATCATCTCGTCATTAACAGGGACAAGATGAAAATAATGCTTTTCTCCAGTCAAATGGTTAAAAGACCTAAGCTCATTTTTTTTTAGGGTCTTATCGAATATATTGACTTTTACAAATATTTGGGTGTTGATATTAATATCAGCCAAGGTTATTACAATTGTATTGCTTATAAAAAAAGGAAGGCTGCTCAACTTATTCTGTGCTCAACTTATTCTGTTAATAGCTAAATTTTTACAAAAAGAAAGCTGGTTTTAGCTTAGATGGTGTTCTCTGTATATTAAAGCCATGGGCACACCTAGGTGCACTTTGCGCTCTTCACTCGGTTTGCCCTGAGGCTGCTTAGAAGTGTTGATTATGTGAAATCGATCACCAACTTCTTTAACCCGAAAAAATGACATCCTCCTTGGGCAGACGATTATCATGAGCTTAAAAAATGATTTGTTAAGAAAATAGAGAAATGGGATTGGCAACGGAACTTTGATCACCTGACAAAATTGAAAAATTATACTTTTGTTGCCAATGTGACATACAGTTACAAAACTGCACAAACATATCGACTGCTATATCCATCTCCGTCCATCCATAGGTTCTTACTGCTAATGCGTACGAACCACCTTCCGGTGTTGTCTGTAGATGGTCCTGCAAAGAAATTGCCCATAGATAAAAGATATTGCAGAATATGTAAGGTTGACCCAGTTCTTGAAACTGCAAATGAAGTGTAAGAACCTAGAACCCACTTACATGAGTTTTCTTGGGTAAATGTGTGCATTAACTTGATTCTATCAAAGAAGATCATTTTGGGATGACTGTCTCAACTCTAAAAATAAGGCTCTGCATATAGCACTTTATAGGGTTTGGCAGGTTGTAATTCAAGAATTGATATAAGGAAATAGTATGTTTGTATTTATTTATGTATCTTGATCAACTTTTAACTATTTGTAAATGTGTATATCATTGTCGTCATCTATTCATACTGTTAATGTTTTAATATGTGAAAATATGTGAAAAGTTCATTTTGTAACTAAACCACATTAAATAAATAAATAAATTGAGGAGGAATGGTACCTCTTTTGGTCTAAATTGAACTGAGTCAGGGTCCTCAGGGGGGTCATGAACGTAGTCGGAAATATCTGGATTGCACATGGTGCCATGATCTCCCCAGCAGAATGAATCAGAACATATGTTAAACTATCTTAGGAAGGGCTGGGGGGTAAAGGGTTGGGGAAGAGGGCAGTTTGATGAAACAGTAAGGTAGGGGATGTTACACCACGATTTTACATTGATCAGCATGGTTTATAAGCCCTGTGAAATTCCATATGGGGTTACATGGTCATGGCTATTTTTGGAAATGTGTTACACTTGCTGTTAATGTTAACCATAGACTATTGTATTGAAAAAAAATGTACAAATACGTAAAATGCGATGTGAAAAGAAATGCGATGTGAAAAAAATGTACAGCTAAAATAAATCTTAATATATTGTACAGCATGTGTGTGTGTATGTGTGCGTGCAATGGGGTGCATAACTTTAGGGAGCACATCCTCTGCGCCTGTATTTTCAGCTGATGATGACAAAGAAAAACTCCCTTTTTACCACATCCACGTTGCAATGCGGCCTGCAATGAATGAGAGTTACGCAAATAATAAGAAAATGTAAAGGCCCTTATTACGACTACAGCAGTGAGTTTGGTGGTAATTACTGGAATTACTGTTACCGCTAGTGTTGTCCCATCAAAATTACCGTCAAATCAGGAGTTCATGGGTGCACGCACCAACCATCAGCAGTAAGTTGAAAAATGAAGTACAGCGATAAATCCACCAATTTTCTGTGGAATTACTGTTACCACTGTAAATTGGCAGAATTACCGAACAGTAATTCCGTCGAATTGAAGGCCGTCATGGGAAATTCAGAAGCAGCCATCTTTAAAAACTCAATCAACTAAAAATTACCATTTTGGAAGTGCCACACAACTCTGGAAGTCATAAAAAATATGTCAGGAGGAAAAGGCAAGGTGCCTGAAATGTGTCTTTGCAAGCCCAAATTCAGTGAGCAAGAGCTCACCGTGCTTGTTGAGCAGGTAGTGACCAATTCCGAGGAGCTCATTAGGTCACAAAACAGGAAGACCTCCCATCAGTGCAAAAACGCCATCTGACGCAAGATCCCGGAAAAGGTGGCAGCTGTAGGGAATGTCCTACGAGGACACAGGAAGAGATTGAACAACCTCAAAGGCAGGATCCTTACCCTCATTTACAACCACCGTCGGGAGACAGCAGCTACTAGGGGAGGTACAGTGCAGCATCGCACACGTATGCACAGTTTTACCCACTTTCTTTAGAGCGTACATCAGGACTCCCCTCGTACAGTCGAGGCAGCGGATACGTGCATTCAGGAGGCAGATGGTATGCTTGATGCACACACGGGTCCTGCTGTGAGTGTGGTTGTAGGCAGTCTCCTGCAGTGTTTGTGGATCATGCACAGGGGTCATTAGCCAGGGCAGCTGTGGGTATCTGGAGTCACCTGCATGGAGAAGGCACAGGCATTAGACACGTTGTAAGGTGTGGAAGTGGGTAAATACAATGTCAGATCAAGGGACTACTTGTGCATTTCACAGCATGTGCCTATTCTATGTCTGTGCATGCAGTGTCACTCGTGTCATGCACTGTTTGAGCTTCACATTCACCCTGTTCCCTTGCAGCCTATGCTACGTATGTTGTCTGTCGGTGACATATGCAGCGAACACGGTGTATGTCATGTGGCAGTGTATTTCCACTGTGCATGTGGCATGCAAGGTTTCCCATGGGCTCTCCCGGGGTATCTGGTGCCAAAGGGTGGGCATTGTGGGCTGGCCGCACATGGGTGCATGGCTGTGGTACTGGCAGGGTTGTTGTGTGAGGCAATGTGGCCATTTGTCAGCATTGATTTGGTATGTGCATGTTGCATTGTGGTACCTGTAGTCATGTTTGTGTATATGGTTGCTACTGTATGTGTACAACTGCTTATTCATACAGGTCAATCTGACATTTGCATGCTCCCTGGCCTGTAGTGTGACAATGGTGCGGGAGGTGGTGAAGTACAGATTTTGCATGTCATGCCATCCTTTGTGTAGTCATTCACACCTCCCCCCCTATTTGGGCATGTGCTTCGCGGTTTATGTGTGCTGGCTTTTCTACTCACCCACTATCCAGGTCCGTTGTCCTCTGTGCCTCTTCAAGCATCCTGGCAGTGTGCTTTTCCATAGGACCAATGCATTGTGGGTGGAACCAGGGTAGTGGGCACAGTAGTGGGTGATATACAGGATGGGGTTGCAGGTCAATTGCACTTTCAGGGAGTAGTAGTGCTGCGGGTTCAGTACATTGCTTTGGGGGGCCACCAGCGTAACATGGGTACAGTCCAGAGCAGCAATCACATTTGGCATTTGGGTAATGGAGAGCACTGTGCCTTCATGGCATTGACCTTGGCTAGAGTTGTAGGCAGTGAGATGTGACATTGCACTTGCCGGAAGAAGGCTTCAAGCACCTGGCCCAACACTGCACAGAGTGTGAGCTGTGCCATGCCATGCATCATGGCCCAGAGTGCTGGAAGGTGCCAGCTCCAAGAAATTGTAGGACAGACACTAGCTTCAGCAGTAGGTGCAGAGCTGTCTGGATATTGATCCTGCTCCCTGTGTTGTCCTGTATTGTGGTGAACAGCTCTGTTATGGTCTCCCTGTTGAGGCGGTACAGGATGACCAACTGGCTGTCGGTGAGGGTCCAGGGTAAGGGCCTAACCCTGGGGATCAGTGCACACCGTGCTTGGGCTCTCCTCCTCCTCCTCCCCAAATCCCTGTGCTCCCTGTTCCCTGGCCTGGTTGTCCTGCATCTCTACTTCCAGGCTCAGCATGAGCAGCTGCCTGTCCCAGCTCACAGTGGCTAGTGGCAGAATGGTGTTGGAAACAGTGTTTGGATTAGGGGTGTGCCTCATGTTACCCTGGATTGGGATCACCTCTGGCTTCATTTCTGGGACCTGTGGTCATTTACCTCCAGCTGTAAGCTGGAAGTAACTGCGTGGTGTTTTCGGCAGCATCAGCGACGGTTTTTTGCACTAATTGCCCCAGACATGGACTTGTGATGCGGCTGTATTTGCACCTTGTGTGGCTGGCTGTTATAGCGCCGGCTGTAATGGCTCATGATCCGGAGGAGGTTATTGGTGATGCTAATTCTGTTACCGCTGCTTTTAAGGGTTACCACCAGAGTTGTGATAAGGCCTTAGTCTGTTGCAACAACACGCTGCTACTTTGCTTTGTAGCGAGTAAGAGGGATCAGGGTTGTTGGACCAAAACCCTGCACCCTGCACCCGAAGTAGCCTTATACTAATTCCCCCTCCCCTGCTTAACATCTCGCCGGCCACCGGTGCCTCTTCCACAGCCACACGCCGCCCCAACAGATGACACAACACGGACTTGAAACTGGTAGCTTTTCTGCTTCACAGGTAAGTTTCACATACGTGTGAGCGCTTTTATTAAGATGAGGCTACCTCGCAAGCCATGTTACTTATAGATCTCAGCAACACAGCGTTTAGCGGTTACTGTATATGTATTTTTGCAGTTTCTCTGTTCTACACTCATGCCGCACAAAGTACCTTAGTAACACAGTGTCTAGCGGTTACGGTGCACTTTACGGTCCTAAACATATGCAGCTAGAGTACTTAAAAGAATACCTCGCACTGCATGCCATTAATAGACCTTGGCAACACGGCTTTCAGCGGGTGCTGCACTTCATGTAGTTTCGTTACTTTGAACTCATTCAAGCGAAACGTACCTGAATTGTTAAGATTACTAATACAGCACCGACGAGCATATAAAGGACGCAGCCTCACACAAATACACGACCAGCGTCATTTTGATATCGGGTCGACCATAGAAACTGCTTGTAGCAGGTGATATGCTGTACCCGGCTCTTTCAGGTCTGATACCTTGAGGTATAAGCATTTATGGGATAGCAAATTCGACCGCCCAGTTTTTCAATGTCCACAACGGAGGACAACTAACTGTCAAATCTGTTCCAATATTGAAAAGCGGCCGGAGGAACTTTAAGTGCACATTTTGAACACAGGGGAAATAGTGATTAACTACACCCTGTGTTCCATCTCTACTGTCGAACCATACACGTGGATGGCATCACGAGGGGCATCGTACCAATGAATTGCCAATAAGGATGCTGCAACGCCCATGCTAGATCATAGCACTCAAAACTGCAACACTACAAGTAAGTGTCAACAGTGGAATTTTTCCCTTTCTACTAGGTTGCCAGAGGGTGGAATACCACATGATATGGGAGGCAGTGTTCTAGGTCACTAGAGAAAAATGGATGACTGACCTATTCCACGTGCCTGATTAAGTTTCAGAGTAGTGGAGTACAGGCGCCTGATTACATTTGCCGGACGCATATGCAGGAAATTTACAATAAAGTTTGTGCCGGGAGGACACTGAGAGACATCGGTAACCGCGGCTGTGACACAAGTAAGTGCCACAGTCGGTCTTTTCTGAATAGCCCATACATTTATAATCTGAGTAATTTCACAGAACCATGAGGAGCGAGCTTCACACTCGCTCTGTGTTTCTGCCTGTTTTAGGCCCCTTTGAAAATTGGTCTACATCATTGGAGCACTTAGGATTAGTTTCCACAGTTTTCACTATCCCCACAAGTACATAGTGCTGTAGTGCCAACCAGTATAATCACGAGAGGTTTATACGCACAATTTATATGTGCCACTATTAGAATCATATGAGGTTGGTTGGTAACTAGGCTTTATCGTTTGTTTGTTTTTTTAGAAAGTTTGTTTGAAGACATCTTCCACTGGACCATTCAATAAGGGTAAGGTGACAGTTACACCATGCCCACATACTGAAGAAAGTCGGATCCACGCAAGGCTACACTAGAAGCTGTTTATGCTGACCGAAACACGCACAGACAATGTTGTATAAGCCTTTGCAATTCGACAGAAATACACACTTGTAATATAAGTGGGTGTGAATAATTGATGACCACTGGGTTTGCTTTTTTGAGAGGGTATGAATACCCCATATAATTTTGAGTCAACATTGGATGTGTGAGAGTGAGTGAGTGTATGTAAGGTGGAATGATTTAGATGATGTTAAAGGTTTGAACCATTATTGGTGCTTATAAGCAAACAGTTTATGTATTTATTTGTCTTTTGTAATAAATCCATTTATTGTATGATAATATAATTTTAGTTGAATCCTTCCAACCTTATAGCCGAGGTCCAGTTGTGATTTTCACTCTTCCACAGCCCTGCAGCATCAGTTCCATCCCTCTAACGTGGGAGGAGCTGACGCCTCAGAGTCCCATTTTCTTTGTTTTTTTTCCTTCTTTTTTTAGTTCCACCCCCATGTCAAGGAAGCAGGAGACACCCCTGCAAACCCCAAAGCCTAATATACCAAACATGAGGTCAGGGGGATGGCACTACTACTCATGTTTGGTTTATTAGGCTTCAAACAAATGGTACCACACAAATTCGATCAAAACGTCCATATGGATAGTTTGATTCAAACAAATTGAGTGGCACCAGTAAGAGATCAAGTATTAAAGGGGTACTCATGTGACCAGATATTATAAGGGATAGAGTACCCCTACTCTACAATGTCAGAAAAATGCAAGTCACAGAGGTGTTCCATGACCTTAAAAGGAACTCAGCCTTTTGCCTAATTTCTGGATTTGGTCATGGAACTCCTTAGTGACTTGAATCATCCTCATAACTTAGTACGGTTTCCTGTATTCCATTCTCTACAGTCTGGTTGTGACATCGCTATTCACCTGTAATAAGAAATTGACCTCACTACCAGAATGATATATCTTATTACAGTTCGGTTGTGACGTTACAATGAGGCTACTTGATGCAGCACAGAGCAGAATTCAAGCTGCCAATAAGCATTTAATTAAGCGTGTATCCAGCTTTTCAGATTCCTTTCTTCTGACCAGCTGCAGCACTTCACAGTCATTAGTTGATAACGAGATATTTATGGTAGCATGTTTATTTAGTGCATTGCAGTTTTTTTGTACAGGAGAGTTGTCACCTATCTGCAAGTTAGCACTTATTTTAAACCATAAAACGGCTTTTAAAAGCACTTTATTAAATCTGCTTACAATATTTGTGTGCAACATTGTGTTTCTTAAACAAGTATTACGTTTGTTTGTTTGATTGATTGATTTGGCGTGCCTATATAGTGCTCCGTTACCCAAGGGTCTTCAGGTGCTATCCTGGCAACTACCCAAGTGAATAAGTACGTGGGACATAGTTGGGGGCAAATGAGGCAATTCCACAATGCCAGTTTTTGGTGGAACCCACAAAAGTAGAAGAAGCTTCAATCTTGCATACACCTCGAAACTGGAAACTGTTCAAGGATGCAAACATGTGTCGCGTGGAGTAGAGAGAAAGGATGAAATTGGACTCTGGGGTGGAAGGAGAAGCACTGAATACACAAGAGGATGACGTGAGACAGGAGTCGACTTTTAATGTATATTCTCTGGATTTGGAGGTGGATGAGATCGCAGGGCATACCACTGATATCCATTTGAGCAGGCTCATTCCCATGTCGCCTCAATGATTGATGGATATAGACTACGAATAAGAGGCAGGAAATGGGCATGACTATGGTGGTATTCATGCATGGTTTACTATGTAAGATGTTGTATAGGTGGACATCTGCAACTCATGCCAGGTTTGACAGGAAAGGGTGTGTGTAACTTGGGCTTCCAGGTTGAGAGTGTTGTACTCTGGCCGCTTGTGGCATTGGCCCTCAGGGCTCTTACTCTAATCCAGGGCGGTAATTGCATCTCATCTACCATGAACTGATGGTAGATGGTTTTATGAAGAGATGTAGGTATTGTTCACTAGCAATATTGGATCCCGAACTGGAGGGTTACGAAGGGATGCAATGGTATTTACTCATTTGTTGTTTAATGGTTTGTGTTTGTTACAACAGGATGAATATCGTACTTTACGCATGATCTGCTCAGTGAAGTTGTGTGTGTGTGTGCGTGAGAGAGAGAGAGAGAGAGAGAGAGAGAGAGAGAGAGAGAGAGAGAGGAGAGAGAAACAATTGAGGTCCTAAAAGGGAGGCAGTGCCTCTGGATTCCCTGTTGGGGCTATGATTGGAACATGATGAATGATTGGGGTGCATAGAGTATGAATCTGTATCCAGAGGAATGATTAATATGAAGTGTGTTAGATATGATGTGAAGGTTCTGGGTAGTCCTATAAAGAGAAGTTGCCTTCTTAAACATTGTTATGATCTACGTGTTGAGCTGGTGTTCCTTCAAGAAACCCATCTGGACCTTCAGGAATCTTGTGAACTGTGTTGGTGATGGGTGGGACAGACCATGCACCATATACTGAGAGTAAAAGGGGTGTATCTATTCTCATAGCAAGAACATTATGATATACACACCTACAGTCTATTAGGGATCGAGAAGGTAGTTATCTGGCTCCTACTGTCCTTAGGAATGGTATGATGCTTTGTTTGTTAAGAGTATATGGACCGTTGGAGGATAAACCCAGATTTCATGTTTGCATGTTTTAGAATTATACCCCACTTATCATGAGAATTTCCTTGAGATGAGATTTCAACATAGTGCTTTTTCCGTGCACAGATAGGAAGAGACTTATGTGGATGCACCGGAAGAGACACAAGCTGTGAGGACTCCGGGCGGACATATAGGAATGCATGGACCTCTCGATAGCTGGGGAGTTCTACATTCCAGAGAATAAAACTTCACACTGTAGTCTCATTCACATGTCCTAGACTGGAAATGTGGTTTAGCCAGTGGCCTGGAAAGAGTGCATTAATGTGAGATCTTTGCATACGGTGTCCGAGCATGCCCCAATTATTCTGCAACTGGAATACAGAGATTCTCCCAGCTCTTCTCCCAGATGGAGATTGAATTTGGCGGTCCTGGCTCATTATGATAATATAGTCTAGGATCTACAAATGGATGTTAACACGTTTTGGGTATTATTGTAGGTGAAGCGGTGCATGTCATGGTCTGTTGGTGTGGGTTAAGGATTTTTCTGACAGAACAATGTATGTTACTTTAGCCTAATAAATTAAACACTCTGTGACCTAAAAAAGGAGCCAATCTTAAAGTTGATTGTGAATTGGAACAAGAACCCAAAACAGTGGGGGAACCGAAATCTCTAATCAAATTGATCAGGACACGAGATTAGTTGAAAGAAGTAACCTCATTATGGACTGCAAAATATTTTACTAAAACCAAGCAGACCTTCAATGAAGAAGGGGATGACCCCTTGGGGCTACTGGCAAATGCATTAAAAGATAATGGCTATGACAGGACGGGGAATACTTCACCTGCAGGATATACACAAAAAACGTTGGAACTGTTCTGAAGTAATGTATTTATTTATTTGTATATAGTAATAAAACATTTACAAATTTCAATTCACGAATTTCATTAAAATTCATACATAAGAGCAACAATGATGATAAAATACAAATAGAACAGTACAACACTAAATATACATTTAAATTTGATTGGAGATGCAAATACAGTTACAAATTACAAATATGAATATGTATAATGCACAGACCCAATCACCATAGCGTTGTACATTGTAGCTCATTTGGTCATTAAAACATTAAAACACATATCACCAACCAATATATCTTCTGCACTGTCATTCATTAAAATTCTGCCAAACCCACTCATACGTAATTCATGTAATTCATAGAATAGTCTTAATATAATCAATAAAAATAAAACTGTAATGCTAGCAGTACCAGCCTACATGCTAAAATACTCAGTATCAGGACCCAGGCCTATTTGCGTACGCCCTTTCCAGGAACTAATTCCCACGCTATGCCATCCATACTCTCCCAGAGATTTACACTCGGCAATAGTTTCTGGATAATTTTCCATAGACGGAACAGTGCAATGTGTGTCCTTCTATTTTCTGTATTTAAACAGTATGTCCAAAATAATCTGCACGTATAAACTCGTTGCTGTATACAAAACACCCAAGGATCTCTGTGATTGCAGGTATTCATCCCTGCCATTCCGTAAACAGATGTCTGGCAGATTCTAATATACTATCACTTTTGCAAATCCGGCATGCGCGCTCATTAAGAGGGATATTATATCGAGGGCCATCATTCAACAGTATAGGTAGGTGGTTGGTCCTAAACTTAAACAAAAACATTCTCAAAGCCGGACTCGGACCAATGGCAGGTGTCTTGAATATTACTGTGCAGGGAGACCAACTTTGATGTCCTCTGCAGACAAGGCATTTGACGGTGTGCTATGGGGTTGGCTATTTGACGCATTGCGGGAACTTGGCATGAACGTTTATTTTGTGGACATGATTTGCCTGTTATATGCCAAACCACGTGCAGCACTTTTCATTAATGGGCTTCGAGCCCCTGCATTTGACTTGACTTACATGTTGGGGGTGCCTACTTGTCATTCTGGTTGTATGCCTTAGCCATGAAGCCCTTGGTGTGCATGGATAGAGTGTTCCAGTCTTTACACGGCATATCACTGGGAGGGAATTGAACATCCCATATCATTATATGGGAATGATATATTATTTTTGATGGCTGAACCAATTACTACCAACCCCATGCTTGTACACATTTAGTATACCTATGGAGAGCAGGATTGGTACAGAGTGAATTCTAAAAACTATAAGATGACAAAAGTCAGAGCAGATATTTTGCAGGACCCAGGGGGCGGGGGGCTTTTTTTAATATACAACAAAGGGCTATTCAATATTTGCATATCCAGGTCACCAAAATGCCCTCTAGGCTACATCATATGCATTTCACTCCCTTTGGCAAAGATCAACGAAGATCTGTTGTGTTGGAATGTGCTACCAGTAATGGTTACAGAAATAATGAATGCACTGAAATTTAATATGAGAACAAAATTGATATACCTCACCCACATCCTTCCATTGGAACCTCCTGGAGCGTGTATAGGGATTTTGAGTCATTGATTGCAATATGTGTGTGGAGGTCAAAATACCTAGGATGACCTCAATAATCTTGAAAGCACTGAAGCTTAACTGGGGACCGGCAATGTCAGATCGGTGAAGCTATATGACATGATATGATAGGTTATTTATAACACAGATACCCAGAGGTTTCTAAGCACGGACCCGGGGATCGAACCTGTGTTGCTCGGTGTTGTCTTGCTTCCAAGGCGAGCACGTTGCCGTTGAGCTATCCTCCCGAGACTATTTTAGATTGGCACACACGGGGTAGGTTAAATGATGGTTCATGGATTCGGACTTACTTGCATGGAAGGGCATCGAAACTTCAGCAATGCCCCGTTATTCACCAAACAATGAACATACCTCCTATGAAGATACCACAAAAGACTGTGAAACATCGGAAAGTTGTAAAGTGCAGAGAGGCAGACCTAGGGGATTTGTCCAAATAGCCGTTGATAAAGGGAATACTATTGATGATGTATGGAAGGGAAGATGAAGGACATGAGTTCCCTGAGGGGTTGCGAAACCCTAACCATGGGGGATTTGCTAGAGGTGCAAGGGCCATTTTCGATAAAGATAGCTATAGGCCATAATACATGAACTCCGAAGGACTGGCTGTCGTATCTGTCTATGCATGAAAAACGTAAGCGATTAGTGCAAAAAGAGACTGTTTTGAGGGTTGATACATGCTGGAAGGCAAAGATGTTTGAGGACAACTGAGGACAAGAATCTTAAACACAGATCAATAGCTCATATACACTGGTCATCCCCAGTAAAAGGCACAGGAATAGCTAACTCACTGCTCAATGGTCAGAATATCTTGGGAGTTAATATAGAATATATGGACATTTTGTCATTTTGGGATCAAACAGGAGATCCTAATTTAATATGGCGAATATAGAGATTCAGTATAATATTATGCAGAGTGCATAACTATTTCCCGCCTGCATTATTGCAATGGACATTTTAAATTACCCTAACTGCTAGAGGGACTATGAGACCCGAAGGACTTTGGGACACTATTATTGGCTTTGCCACAAGCAGCAGATATTTTGGGAGTATGTAATAAATGAATTAGTGGAAGCAATATAGAATGGATATTTCTCTCTCTTGGATGCTGTTTGATGAAGGTATAGCCCAATTTTCTGTTGATACATATAGGATTATTTGTTGACGTGAATGTGATTGCCATGTTATGGAAGAACAAGGGGGTCAAAGATGCATCTAAATGGAATGGGTTGCTATCTTCCCAATGCTGAATGGAACGGGTGAGGTTTAGGAAGAAATAAAGTTCAGACATGGCAGATAAACTCAGGGAATTATACAGTCTGTGTAATAACAGACCGGTGAACAGTGTTGGAGACAGGAAGTTAGAGAGCTAGTCAGATTTGTGCATCTGCTCTTTTTTAATATAGTTATATATATCAGCGGAGAATTGCCTAGCATTTCGGGGATGGAATTCCCGACAGGACAAAGACTGATATGCAGGGGAATTTCTCCTCTGTGAAAGGGACAGTGAGCTAAAGACTTGATTGAGACTCTCCTGGGTGCCATCCACTCAAGAACAGGTCAATGGGCTGTGTTCGTGCCAGTAGAGGGACTCTGAGAACCCCCTTGTTTTGCATATCAAGTAACTTTGGGTCTCACCCTAAGTTACCGGGGGAAACCAGACATGGACCCCTTGCTCACTGTTCTTAGAGAGGCACAGTGCCACCTCACTGATGAGGCTCGACTAGGCCAAAACACATGTCTGGGGTTGCTGTGCTCTTGTTCAGAGGAGAATTGCCAAGCATTTCGGTGCTAGACTGCCCCATGGTAGGCAAAGACTGATATGCAGGGAAATATCTTCTCTGTGAAAGGGACAGTGAGCTAAAGACTTGGTTGAGACTCTCCCGGGGGCCATCCACCCAAGGACATGTCAATGGGCCGTGTCTGTGCCGGTAGAGGGACTCCCAGAAGCCCCCCTTGTTTTGCATATATATAAAAACATGCTTATTGAATGGTTGTGCATCTCCCAAATCTACCTCCATTACCATACTATGAAAGACCACAGAAACTGACTGTGATACTATCATAATGTAATTTTAATGGCAATGCATGTGTCAAGATCAGGGACTGCCTCCCCCTCCTCCTCACCTGAACCTTCCGAGGTAGAACCCTTAGGGACGGTCTCGGTCTGCTTACGGTCCTTCCACTTAGTTGGAGCCTTTTCCTTGGGTGTCCGAATCTTCCTTTCGTGTAGGTAGGGTCTGGCCCTTCCGGAGGCCACCTTGGCAGAGAAGGAACCCTGTCCGCAGGGAACACCAGGGGGCCAGCCCTAAATTCAGGGAAAAAGCACAAAGGCGGAAAAAAACATGTTTCCAGATGGGTTCAAATAGGTGTAAGTCTCTTCTTTGGAAACCCAGAAGACAGTCTGTTTTCAGTACAACAAGAGAAAGTCTGTCCTCGGCTCTATAGTTCCATAAGAGGCAGGACAGGAGTCCGGAGAGTTGTTGGTATGGAAAAACCCAAAGTAATCAAGGCAAAAAGAAAAAGAAAGAAACAGGGAAGGGCGAAATACGAAAGGCAAAGAAAGGATAATAGAAGGAAACAACAGTCAGCGCCAAGAAAGATGGAAAGAGCTGGAAACGCCTAAGAGAGAAAGAGAAGGGAAAGGATGTACAGCACGTAAGACATAACTAATAAAGCGAAGTAGGCAAGGCAAGATGCTTACAGTGAGGGAGACTGCTCTGTCAGTGAAAATGAGCAGCAGGCGCAGGGTTGCCGTAATACGCGAGGCGCCGTATTATATAAAAAATAACATTCAAGAAAGACAAAGGTAAAGAAGGCAGGAATTAGAGAAGAAACTCAAAGGAGGACACAAGAAGGGCTACAGGCTGAAAGGGAGGACGAGTAGAATGTTGACACGGAAACGAGGAAGAAGGATAGTCAGGAAGTAAGATGTAATAAAAGGCAGGTCAGCCAAAAGGCGAAAAAAGGATAAACAGGGTCGTTTACACGAAACTAACAAGAAGGCAGAATGCGGAAGATACCCGGGAAAAACAACCCGCGTAGGATCACCAGGAGGGCAGAAAAATAGCAGAAGAAGGGAAAGGGCAATTTGGATGTACGGACAAAGTTTCCACACGAACTGTAGCGTTGGTAAACAGATACAACGCGTCGGTTTGTGGGAGGAGCCAGAATATAAAGAATCGTCCGCCATATTGGGTGAGGACTGGAACCCGCGTACGGCAATCAATGCCTCCAGCGTTTCCAGACTTTCGAATCCGAGTTCCTGACAGTATACCCTCTTCTTCTCGGGGGACCCCCAGGTTTACCCGGATGAAGTCGGTGAAATCGTAACACTAGCCTTGGGACATGGATATGGCTCACAGGTTCCCAAGTCCGTTCTTCCACCGGATACCCCTTCCAGTGAACCAGATAGTACAACCGATCCCTGTGGTATCTAGAATCCACTAGATGAGACACCTCATATTCTTCGGGTGTCGGGGACACTTGAGCACGCCCTCTGAACACTGGCCTCTTGAAAGGGTACTCCTTATGCTCTTTCAGAAGGGAGACGTGGAAGACTGGGTGCATCTTTTTGAGATATTCTGGTAATTTGAGCTTGAATGCAACAGGGTTAATCTGTTGTAGTACTGGAAATGGCCCAAGAAAACGAGAAGAGAATTTGCCCTTATGAACCCATCTCGGCAGGAACCTGGTAGATAACCAGACCATTTGCCCTGTCTTCCATGCTGGATTGCCACTACGTCCCTTGTCTGCCCATTTCTTTTGTGTGAGTTGACTTGCTTGGTGAGCTTCTTTAGCAAGCCTGTGTACCTCATGTAGGTCCTGTAAAACTCTGTCTAGATCTGGGATCTTGGTAGAGGGAGAACTGAGCCAGGGTAAGTGTTGGGGGTGGAACCCATAAGTACAATAGAAAGGACTCATCTGGATAGAAGTATGGAGGGCGTTATTATAGGCAAACTCAGCCTGAGGAAGAAATCGATACCATTCTTCTTGTTGTGGACTGCAGAAACACCAGAGATATTGTTCTAGGCTGGCGTTTAATCTTTCCGTCTGTCCATTGCTCTGCGGATGATATCCTGAAGAGAGAGCCTTGCGAATTCCCAGAACTTGGCAGAGAGAAGTCCAAAATTTGGATGTGAATTCGGGTCCCCGGTTAGACACGATGGTCCTGGGTAACCCATGTAAATGCAAAATGTCTTGGAGAAAAGTTGCTGCCATCTCAGAGGCAGACGGGATCTGCTTGAAGGCTGAAAAATGGGCCAATTTGCTGAATGAGTCTATAGTCACCATGATTACTGTCATGCCATAGGATGAAGGGAGGTCTACTATAAAATAGGTAGAAATATGCTCCCAAGGACAGGCTGGTAAGGCATGTTGCTGCAGTAATCCTAGAGGTCTTCCCGTTCGGTGTTTGTTAGAGGCACAAACAGAACAAGTAGAAACATACTGGCATACATCTCTTCTTAGAGTTGGCCACCAGAAGCCCCTCCGTAGGAGATCATATGACTTCCTAATTCCAGAATGCCCGGTTAAGGGCGTATCATGACACCAGGAAAGTATCTGTTTCTGGAGCTTCTTGGTGGGGATATAGAGTGCACCTTCATGGTAATACAATCCGTCCTTTTCCTGGTTGACTGTTGACGGTAACTCGGTGCACGTCTGATACTGTGGAATCAGATCTTGTAGAAAGGAAACAGTGGATGCCAACACCGTAAGGTTTGGGAAAATCAATTTGTGTCCCTTGTAGGAACCAGATTCTTCTCCAAGACTTCTTGACACAGCGTCTGCCTTCTGGTTTTCTGTACCGGTTATGTACGTAATCACAAAATCATACTGTAAAAAGAAATACGCCCATCTGGCATGTCTTGCATTGGAACATTCCAACTGTTGCAAAACCCGAAGGTTACGATGATCTGTTCGAATCGTAAATTGATGAGTAGCTCCCTGTAGAAGATGCCTCCACTCTTGGCAGGCCAATTTGATAGCCAATAGCTCCTTCTTGATTACTGAATAATTGCGTTCACTACCGGTAAGTGTCTTGGAGTAATAAGCAACAGGATGTTCATAACCATCTTTCTGCCTTTGGAGTAGGACTGCCCCCACCGCTCCTATAGATGCATCTGTCTCCAGAATGTATGGTCTGGTCTGATCCGGTTGGACCAGGATGGGCGCTGTGGAAAAACATTCCTTTAGGTACCGGAATGCCTTTTGGGGCTCATCATCAAGTATGAATTTAACACCCTTCTTCAATAAAGAGGTCAGAGGAGCACCTTGTTGGAAAAGTTGGGGATGAACCTCCGATGAAAATTTGCCATCCCTAGGAAGCTCTGAAGCTTCCTGATGTTGACGGGATTCTTCCACTCTCTGATCGCCTTTACCTTGTTAGCATCCATTTCGATACCTTCCTTGGATAAAATGAATCCCAAATAGGAAATTCGGAAAGGCATTTTTCCGGTTTAACCAACAGCTGGTTGGAGTGAAGACGCCTTAGAACTAGTCTGACCAGTGACCTGTGCTCTGACAGTGTTTTGGAGAAGATAAGAATATCATCCAGATACACTACTACAGACAAACATAGCATATCCAAAAAAATCTTGTCCATGTATCTTTGAAAGATTGCGGGAGCATTTACTAGGCCAAACGGCATAACTCGATATTCGAAGAGCCCAAAAGGGGTACGGAATGCTGTCTTCCATTCGTCCCCCTGCCTTATTCTCAAAAGGTGATAAGCCCCTCTCAAGTCAAGCTTTGTAAAGTATTCTGCTCCTTGTACTGCCTCCAAGATATCCCGAATCAAGGGCATGGGGTATCTATCCCATATGGTAACCTTGTTCAGACCTCTGTAATCAATACAAGGGCGTAGTTCTGCTGAGTCTTTCTTTGGAATGAAGAACAAGGAAGCCCCACAAGCAGATTAGGATTCTTGGATGAGTCCGTTCTGTAGGTTTGCGTCGAGGTAATCCCTCAGAGCCTTCTTTTCCGGTAACAACAATGGATACATCCTCCCAAAGGGAACTATTGCATCTGGTATTAGGTCTATGCTACAGTCCTCAGCTCTATGCGGCGGGAGTTGTCTGGGAATGGTATCCAGGAATACCTCTGAGAATTCTTGATAATGGAGAGGTACCGAAGCCACAGTAATCGGTTCTGGGGTTCTGCTTATGGAAGACTCCAAGGACTTGGAGACTGAAGGTATATCAATACAGTGTGATCTACAGAATGTGGAATCGAAGTTCACCTTGTTCGTCGCTGCCCAGTCAATGTGAGGGTTGTGCCTGCTTAACCAGGGAATACCGATGACCAGAGGAAAATGGGCTGCACGGATCTGATCAAACACTAGAAACTCCTCGTGATGGCCTAACCTCATTCTCAATGGGATAGTCTCCTTGGTTATAGGTCCAGAAGATAAGGGCCTCCCGTCTACCCCTTCCACTGGGATAGGTGTGGCCTTGGTTCTTGTGGAGATAAAATGTTCCGTTGCCCAATTGGAGTTGATGAAGTTTCCTGCCGCTCCGCAGTCAAGCATGGCTAATACCTCCGTGGGACCGGCCTCTGTTAGCCACAAATGAACTCGAAACACCATCAAACTGTTATCCTCAGGAGTGCTTACTGCTCTTGTGTGGTTGCAAGGGTGTTTGGCACTTCCCCCGAAACCTCCCTTGCTGTAGATCGGGGGTTGAAGTTTCCCTGCCTTCGAGGAGGTACTTCGGGACAATCTCTCAATAAGTGCTTTGAGGAGCCGCAATACATACACAATCCGGCCTCTCTTCTTCTCCTTCTTTCTTCCTGAGTTAGAGGACCTCGGGCAGCCCCAATCTGCATAGGTTCATCTGTGAGATGGGAAGTTCTGAGTGGAGGAGTAGGAGAGGGTAGATTGGTTGGTTGAGAAGTGCCTCTGGTTCTTCTTCTTTCTGATCGTCTTTCTAGCAAACAAACCTCAATCTGAAGGGACAATGTGACCAATTCCTGGAAAGACGCAGGTCGGGCTACTCGAGCTAGCTCATCCTTAATTTCTTCGTGAAGGCTGCGTCTATAGATGGTCTGCTGGGCGGAATCCAGCCAATCTGCCATGGCTGCCAGTCTCTGGAAACGGGTTAGATAGGTTTGGACGTCAGCGTTTCCTTGCTTGACATCTAAGATTGCTTCTAGAGAAGAGTAGAATACTTCAGGTCTGTCGAATCGTTCTTTAAACACTTCCGTAAAACGATCATAGTCATCCAAAATTGGATCGTTTCTGGTTACAAATGGTGTAGCCCACGAGAGAGCGTTTCTCATTAAATTGGCTATGAAAAACCCAACCTTGGATCTAGCAGTCTCGTAGGCATGGGGTCGAAAGGCAAAATACACCTTACATGCATCGAGAAATTCCTTCATTCCTCCTGGGTGACCATCATATTTGCCAAAAGAGAGAGGCATTGTAGGCAGGTCTCTGCGGTCGTCACGATGCAACACAACCTGTTGTCGGAGGGCGATATTCTCCGTTCTCAGGGCCTGTACCTCCATTGTAAGGTTCTGCATAGCTGCCACCAGTTCTTGATACTACTCTAATGACGCCATGGTGGGTTCTGGGCGTTGTATACTGTCAAGATTAGGGACTGCCTCCCCCTCCTCCTCCCCTGAACCTTCCGAGGTCGAACCCTTGGGGACGGTCTCGGTCTGCTTACGGTCCTTCCGCTTAGTTGGAGCCTTTTCCTTGGGTGTCTGAATCTTCCTTTCGTGTAGGTAGGGTCTGGCCCTTCCGGAGGCCACCTTGGCAGAGAAGGAACCCTGTCCGCAGGGAACCCCAGGGGGCCAGCCCTAAATTCAGGGAAAAAGCACAAAAGCGGAATAAACCCTGTTTCCAGATGGGTTCAAATAGGTGTAAGTCTCTTCTTTGGAAACCCAGAAGACAGTCTATTTTCGGTACAACAAGAGAAAGTCTGTTCTCGGCTCTATAGTTCCATAAGAGCCAGGACAGGAGTGCTGAGAGTTGTCGGTATGGAAAAACCCAAAGTAATCAAGGCAAAAAGAAAAAGAAAGAAACAGGGAAGGGTGAAATACGAAAGGCAAAGAAAGGATAATAGAAGGAAACAACAGTGAGCGCCAAGAAGGATGGAAAGAGCTGGAAGCGCCTAAGAGAGAAAGAGAAGGGAAAGGATGTACAGCACATAAGATATAACTAATAAAGCGAAGTAGGCAAGGCAAGATGCTTACAGTGTGGGAGACTGCTCTGTCAGCGAAAATGAGCAGCAGGCGCCGGGTTGCCGTAATACGCGAGGCGCCGTAGTATATAAAAAATAACGTTCAAGAAAAACAAAGGTAAAGAAGGCAGGAATTAGGGAAGAAACCTCAAAGGAGGACACAAGAAGGGCTACAGGCTGAAAGGGAGGACGAGTAGAAGGTTGACATGGAAACGAGGAAGAAGGATAGTCAGGAAGTAAGATGTAACAAAAGGCAGGGCCGCCTAAAGGCGAAAAAAGGATAAACAAGGTTGTTTACACGAAACTAACAAGAAGGCAGAATGCGGAAGATACCCGGGAAAAACAGCCCGCGGAAGATCACCAAGAGGGCAGAAAAATAGCAGAAGAAGGGAAAAGGCAAGCTGGATGTACGGACAAAGTTTCCACACGAACTGTAGCATTGGAAACAGATACAACGCATCGGTTTGTGGGAGGAGCCAGAATATAAAGAATCGTCTGCCATATTGGGTGAGGACTGGAACACGCGTACGGCAATCAATGCCTCCAGCGTTTCCAGACTTTCCAATCCGAGTTCCTGACAGCATGACTCTGATAGACATCTGTATTTTAATGCTCCAAGTGTTTGTCCTGCTGCAAATTCGTTTCAAGTTTAGCTTTCATGCTAGCTAAAAAAAATGTACCCGTACCCCGCACAGGTTCTGTAGACAGACATGATAACACAGTCATCAATTGTTGAAAATCAATGATCCCGTAGGTCCTTGTTTTCTGAATCACTTATCGCTTGATGTACTTTGCAGTCTGAAGTAACTGCACTGAGAATGGGCATGTGAGGCTGGCTGACATACCCCAGACCAGACATGGAGGGGAGGGGAGAGTTGGCGTGCCTCAGCATAGTGGGACTTTCTGTGCGCTCGCCCCACCTATCACCTCACCCTGGCATGGTGCAGTGTGTTGCATTGCAATGCATTGCGGTGCACATATCTCAGAAACTGTGCATTCTAGGTCATTGAAACGTGGTTTTGAAGCCTTGGAGTTTTTCTCCTCACATCAAGGTGCTTAAAATAAGCTCTGTCCAGTCCTTCTATGACCACATTGATGTTTCACCGATTTCAGGCAACCGTCTCATGTGTGAAGGTGCTAAAACCCAGGCATAGGGGTTAGGGTGTCCAAAGACATTTTGCCAGTAATGTCCGGAGGGTACTAACAAGTAACTATGCAACATTTGGTGCAGATTGGTGGAACAGTGTGGAATTGTATGAGGAGCAAACTAACATATTTTCAGCTTTGTATTGTAGAGGAGGTCCCAAATACAGGCTGCACTCCAACCGTCCATTTCGAAGTACCAGGAACGTTCACGCCAAAGTATGTGACGTATGATGAGCAAATAAACCAGGAGAGAGTTGCAGTAGGGCTCTGTCCAGTACCTATCAGAAGAACAGCACCTATTGAAGTACCAATACCAAAGAAACCATGGACAGTAAGGTATCCATTGAGGAAACCATATCAACAAATGAAACGAAATGAAGATCGTCTAAGTACAGTCCCTGATGAAACCAAACAGGTCTTAATGGAAGACGAATGGTGACGTCGCGAAAACCCGGACTGACTCACATATATAAGAAATGACGACCAGACAATGACATAAAGAGACGAAACGCCATGGGCCAAGGATATTGTGAACCTAAAGTGAAAGGACGATGTCAAATGTAAGAAGCTTAAGCCATGAGCATAATGAAGATATTCGACCAGTTTACGCATGTACATATGCTTGGACCCGCAACAAAGCTAAGAAAATCGTGGGGCCTGCTATGCTTAGTAGAAAGATAGTGCGGCAAGCACCACTACACATATCTACCTCAAACGAAGCACATTATATAAGTGTATTTCCACTTTGCACAAGAAGCAGAATCAACCCAAGGTTACTTAAGGCCACACGATAAGGCCTTCATATTTAGCAAAATGAAAATAAGCGGCAGAAGCGAAACTCAGCAGAGGCAAACCGAAAATCAAGGTCGTATCAGTAGAATAGATGAACAGTAGCTACAATGAATTGAAGCTAAGAACAGAATACCCTGCTTCTGAAAGGTCAAGATAAGAAGACGAAGGCAGGTGGTGGGTGAAACGAAAATCAAATACACAAATTATGTGGAGAAGAGGCAAATTCACGGTGTCTGAATCACGTGACCATCCGAGCAAGAAGAAGTGAGAGTTTCACACCTACGCATGGCAGCAGGCCAAGCGAAGATATCAGAACTTTTCCAGACAGGAGATGCAGTCTCGAGGCCAACCACATTGAAATAACTGACACATGACCACTAAAGTGATGATTGATTGTAACGATAATTGGAGGAAGGCCGGGGGAACTAAGGGGCACCCCGCACCTGGCCGACCATTCTGTGTGCTGCTAAGCAAAGTGGAAAAGTATGCATATGGTTGGTGCCAACCCAATCACAATGGACCAAGTAATCTAGGGTTCTATAGTTAGTAGAACCAATAGGACGTTGTACTTTTAGTGACGAATGCAGTTGCCATTTTGAAGGAAGGGCTTGGATGCCCCACCTGACAGTGTTTAACCAATCCCCTCACTCGGCTACCATATACAGATATAGTACCTATATTAAAGTTACCTTTCCTGAACCAATAGAATTGCATTCCAACTTTTAAGCGTTACACGTCAATGATGATGAGTTTTCAGTATAAATGTTATGATTTTTATGAAGTTCGTTGGAGTTGAAGCGAGAAGGAAGATCACGCCACTGCTGATATTCATAACTCCCCGTTTTTTGTACTTCTCATTACTTGACACCCGAGAAGAGAGAGGATTCGCCTAATTCCTACGCTTTAATATAGCAGCTAGAAGAAACTTGCATCCAGAGTCCTTAATGAAGAGGAACAAATAGGTCACCATAGCGTTTAAAGACGCTCTGTGAAAGGGATGAGTTTAAACTCCATGTCGGGGTAAGATTAGAGGCAGAGGTCTATGTAACCAGCTGGAGTTCGTCTAGTCTGTTAACGTCTGTCTTATGTGTTATTTGCTGTGACATCATAGGTTGAAATTTTTCCTTTGAGGAACTAATTTAAAATGTACGCGATTAAGCAACTGAGATATTGTAGTGTACGAGGTTAATGTTTATTGATTAAAAGGAGATATAATATTTTGTGGAAAAAACGGGATTGGAGCTTGCGACGATTGGTGCTCGCTCATATTGTTGGAATTGTTTAAGTAACGAGAGACATTAACAAGTGTTATTTAAAGAGGAAGTGAACAGATTTAAATATGGAAGACATGACTCCATTAGTACACATGTGCAAACAGTTACTAAAACATGCACCTAAGCTGAAAAATTACAGTGCAGAATGGGTTAAAGGAACCGCAAACAAGATGTTTATACCTTAGCCCCTTGGTGGATCGTTATCTAAAACAGTCTTGCAACACATGACGACATATTTGCACGCCACATTAAAGGGTAAAAAGTTAGTCAAACGCCTAGCTAGTCTAGAGTTGTGGAAAATGTACCAACAATGTACCAACAAGATAAAGAGGAGGAGCCGCCATTAGATTGGATACTTAATGTATGCACAGAGGAGGGTGAGACGCCCTCAGTGCCACCCGCCCCGTCTGAAACAAAAATTGAAGACAGTAAGGACGAAGGGTTATACCCACTAAGAGAACTTAAAGTAGCCACAGGGTATAGCAACCCGGCATATGAGTCACCTACGCAAAACAGTGACGAAAATCTAGACAAAGATAGAGATAGAGATTAAAGCAGCCACGGGGTATAGCACCCCGGCTTATGAGTCACCTATGCAAAGCGGTGACGAAAATCTAGACAAAGATAGAGATATCGCCTCCAAAGTCCCGATGGACAAGGAGAGACACAAGAACGAGAGAAAGGACCAGACACAAGCAAGTACATCTCTCGATACAGAGAGAAAAGGCAAAAGATGGAAAGGGAATGAGGATAGAACTGGATGGATAGGAGGTCAAATTTTATTGAAGCTCGATGTTAAATGCATTGATGACGTGAAACAAAAAAGAAAGCTAGATGATGTACAGAGAAAGGAGAAGGAAAAAGAAAAAGGATTGAGAGATGAAAGAATAAGGAAAAAAGATAGCCAGAGATGAGAACAGTTATATTGTGAATAGCAAGAAAGGCAACACAATCGTAAACAGAGAGTAGCCAATGATCAAGACAGACAGGGGCAGCGAAGGATAGAGGAAGAACAAAGGATACGTGTCATGCCCCGTGCCGTCTTGCCTGTGACCCATAGGAAGACTTGGAAGTTGCCCTGGCGCCTTGCGCAACGCCATTACAGAATGAACTACGTCTTCCAGCATTCCGGGAAAAAGAGAGGTCACGTGATGTGCCGGCAAGGTCTGCGTCTCTCTGCATCATTATATGCAGCTCTGGGACACGGCTCGAGTTCTCCTTTACAAGTGCTTTTCAGGTTGTAAAGTCGCATTCTGGTTACTCTGTTTTCCTGTTATCCGAATCCTGCTTACCATTTTTGACTATGTTTTTTGTGGATTACCCTTCACTGTTTCTTGACGCTCGGTTCCCTCCCCTTCTACTTCTTAACTGGTTACCGGAACTCAGCGCTTCCAACGGACTTGTTTTCGCCTACTCCTAGATTGGATTGTCATTGCTTCCTCGAACTTGTTATCAGCCGAACACTGCTGGGCTCTGCTGTACGTTGCAACTCGCCCCACACTCTCTGGAAGTACAGCCTGCGGTGTTCGGAGACTGTGGTTTTGCTAACCGCATGCAAACTTTGTGTCCTAAGGTTTCTTTTCCTTTTACTGCTGGTATCTGCTTTGGGAAACGCTGCATCGCTTTCAATTTCTTCATCCCCACTAAACAACTTTTCTTCCGAGTAACATTGGGACGCTCTGCTGACACGTTACTTGGTCACTTCCTGGATTTCACATTATTGTCCTTTTGAAACAATCTTTGGACACTCTGCTGAGGATTTCTGACCTTTATATAAGGACACTCCTTTGGGATTTCTTTTTGGGACGCTTTCCTGTTTACCCTGGATTTGAACACTGGCTAGTTAGACGTGCTCTTGTGCCGCCCGGGTTAGCTAGTTTGAGACTTTTGGCTTTTCTGGGAACTGTGGAATACTCACCCTTTTGCTGCATCCTTCGCTTCTGGAATTCAGTAGGTTTCCCGTCCTTTTCTCCATCACTACAGGTAAGAGTGGGGTTGCTGAAGGTGGTGCGGCTAGGAGACACTGGTTGAAACCTTTATTTACGGTATTTGTACTATTGTGTTTTTTCCTTAGCTCTGTTGCTGCTCCTGACTTTTCACCCAAAGGCTCGGCCTGTCAGGTGTTTCTAGTCCTGCAAGCTGTGATCTTGGGGGGAACGTTTATTTTGTCATCGGTCTACTGGCGATACTCCTATCTATGGATAAAGAAGTAGTTCAGTAGTGATTCATCTACTAGATCACGACAATATGAGAGAAAAGAATAAAGAGACAAAGGGATGAGGAAATCTGAAGGGCAAACAAACATAGAGACACAAAGAAAGAGGAGGAAGATAGGGTCAGAGAAGAAGCGGGGAAGCGCAGAGAATTCGATGACGATGTAGAACGTAAGTGAAGACAGAGAGCACGCAATCTCGAATATCTGGAAAGAGCGGTTAAAAAACCTGAGCCAGTAGAAGACTGGGAAGATATAGAAGAATTCTTTCCTGAGTACGATTCAGTACCAGGCATGTCTAGGGCTAATATCAAGGATGACTTCCACACCAGAAGCATCGGAGAGATAATCAATAGAATATATGATGATATGGGGCTAGAACAAGTACCCGAAGTGGAGGGGGAAGACGAGCGCCTGGAGAGCACTCAGCTTTACGATACTGAGGATGTCTCCCGAAGTAGTGTGAATAGAGAACTGTCCCTAGATAGGTTGGAAATAAGTAGGAACAAAGAGGACGCAAGAAGTTGCACGAGTTGGGGCAGAGAATTGGGGTCATTCCGTGCTTGGAGGCAAGTAACTGTCCTTACCGGCATGGAGCAAATAGCGTGTCCGTGTAGTCACAAGCCCGCTAATAGAGGGCTATTATGACTTCGCGGGCACAAGCTTTGCACAATGCCGGTAAGGGCATCACCATGCCATAAAAGGCCCGAAAAAGGGCCTTAGCTGCATCATGTATCGCGTAGATTGCACTACCGGCATGAACCAATGCAGCATTAGCGGCCACTGCTAAGCGGTGACCTCTAATAACGGTCACCGTAGATAAGCGGAACCGGAAGTAGCGTCATCACACAGGAACGGGAAGGAAAACGGCGGCCATCTTTAAAAACACAATTCATTGCCATCCTCAGCAGCCAAGACCTGTATGATACTGCTGTTGGTGAAATATCATACTCTACCATACCACAATGCCTAAGGCTGTTAAGAAGGGCGCCTCCCACCAGTGTAAGGAGCGCTTCAATGAAGATGAGCTGGCCATGCTTACTGAGACCCTGCAAGAACATGCTGACATCGTGTTTGCCCGGAGCATGAAGAGGGAGGCCATTATACGCAAGAAGGAGATCTGGGCACTTGTGGCGCAGAAAGTAAGCGCGGTGGGTAACACCCGCGGCACTAGAAAAGGACTGCAGGAGGCAGTGGGACGACTTGCGGCTGCGAGTCCGCAACATACTCTCTGCCAACAGGAGCCAGGCAATGGCAACTGGCGGAGGAGCAAGCTCCCCCATTAAGCTGCCCCGATGGGAGGACATCTGTGCTAGCCTGTTAGGCAAGGAGGGTATAGAAGGTGTCAGAGACATGGAGTATGGTGCCACAACATCGGCGGATGGAGGTGAGTGTACTAAGAAAACACTGTAATGCAGAGTCTGATGAAAGTCCACCAATATGTCTGTCCAAAGAGGCAAGCCATGACCCAACACACACATTCCCAGCAAAGTTGTCGGACGCGGGACAGACACCTGCAGTTGCCTGCAGCAAGGCAATGCCATACCTGACACATACCACACAAAGATCTAAATGGCATAAGTCACACTCCATGCAGGCCCCAACATATATGCATGTCACATACCATTCGTCTGCCCCAACATGAGTGACCCCGACGTATGCCTGCATCACCCACCCATGTAGCAAGCAATGTGATCATCCAAACTCAAATGCCCATTACCCTCGATTGTGTAGATGATCAATTGTACAAATGTATGCATGATGCCTATCAAACCATCACTCATGCCGTCCCACTCTTCGACCCCACAGGCTCAGACCTTGACAGCGATGCGCAGGACTCACCCCCAAAGCAAACCACACCCCGGAAGAGGGCCCGCGATGAGGCCAACAGGCCTTCCACCTCAAAGGGCCAACCCAAGGCCCGCCGTACACAACCATGGAAACCACCTCAAGTTGCCAGGGCACGGGCGCAGCCAAGGGCCGTTGCGATGAAAGCGCCAACACCTGTCGCACTGCCATAAGACACAGCTGAGGCTCCACACTCGGCAGAGTCCAGTTCGGTTGGGGAGGTGGCAGCCACAGCACCCCTGGCTGAGGAGGAGTGTGTGGGGAGGGTGTGTGGGGAGTTGTGGAGGGGGGTGAGGGTGGTGGAGGGATGGTGCACTATTGTTTTCATTGTAAATTTCAATACACCCGTTGTGTCAAAAGCAAGACCTGAGTGGACATTCATCATTGCGCATGTGTCATTTAATCATATACAGTGCATAGTGTACATGTACCCCCACACCCAGTGCCCTCTGTCCAACTATCATGTCACGCTCTGCAGCCATGTGTGTCAGTAATATTGTGCAATCACTGACTGATCCACAGCACGTCCCTCCTGTGCATCGGCACCGCAATGATGTGCAGCCACTTCTTCTTCATCCCCTTCATCATCACCAGGTGGTTGCAGTTCAATGTCAGGGGGCAGGGGCACGTTGCATCAGATACACATGTCATGCAGCATGACACATGCCATGATGATCTTGGCCACCTTCCCATGCCTGTAGAGGAGTGCCCCACCCGACGGGCTAAGGCAGCGAAACCATGCCCTCAACAGGCCAAAGGTCTGCTCAATGACCACACGGGTACAGGTGTGGGATCGATAGTAGTCCTCCTCGTGCCTGTTCTGTGGGTTATCGGGCAGGGGTAAGGAGCCACGTCATCAAGGGATAGCCACTCTCACCTGCATGGGTGGCAAAAAAAAGGTATATGTCAGTCGATTCATGATGGACAGCTGTACTAGTCACACATGCCGGCAGTTTATCGTTGGTCACATGAACATGTCCCTGGTTGTATGCATGCCATATTTAGGCCCTCAATGTGTCCTGTGCCATGGAATAATGGCGTGGGTTGCATCTTCAAGATGATACACGGTGTGCTCTGCCGTCTTGTAGCTCATGCATTGTGTACAGCTGTGTCCGTGTCCATTTAGTGATGTGTTGTGTTCTGTAGGATTTTCTGATTGGGAGCGTTGCAAGTAGGCTCTGCAATATTAGGCATTCAGTGCTGATTTTTCCCATGGTGGAATGCAGCATTCCTGTGGTTGATCCGGGATATCGGGCACAACAATGTGTGATAATCTTGCTGGCGTCCCATACCATCTGCACTTTGATGGAGTGGTATTGCTTGCGGTTGCGGTACACCACCTCTATGGCATGCGGGACCACCACCTCCACGTGGCTGCAGTCAAGGGCACCTATACAATTTTGCATGCCTGTCAGTGCATGGAAGCCTCCATGGGGAGTTTGCAAAAATCTCCTGGGGAGTTAGTGGTAGGGATATGTAGTCCGTTGTGTGCTTGAGGAGGGCATCCAGCACTTAGTTCAGAATGCGAGGAAATAAGGGTGGTGATATGCCATGCATGTGCCCCACTGTGTGCTGGTAGGTGCCTGTGGAAAGGAAGTGGAGCACAGACACTACCTTCAGTAGAGGGGGGATGGCGGTGCATATTTCAATGAGGGTGACAATGTCGTCGTGTATCATGTCCACGATGGTGGTGATGGTGTCCCGGTCCAAATGGTACAGGGTGTGGTTCTGCTCCAGGGTTGGGTTGAAAGGACTGGCTATGAGGCGAGGGATTGGGGGCTGCCTGCATGGTTACACTGGCTGCACTGGTGGGGCATGCTGGGCCTTTCTCACCCTCCTTCTCCTGCTGTGTCTCCTCTGTGGTGCCTACTATTGCTGTTGTTGTTGTTGCTGGTGTTGCAATGCTAGCATGTCCTCCAGCTCAAGTATTGATACTACCATTAGAATTATCTTGGTGTGGAAAGGGGTGTGTTGTGTGGGTGTGCTCCTTTTGTACAGGCCCAGACTCCATTGCCTCCACCTGTGCTGATATTGTGCACCTGTGGCAGTTGGGAACACTGCACATAGCAGTTTATGGTTGGTTTGCGATGCCGGTATTTACGGCATGCCGGTATCCACTATTTGCGTCTTCATGATGCCGGTATTTGCTTGTCCGCCTGACTTGTGATTTACTCCCTTTAGCGGCATGCCGCCATTGCCGGTATGATGGGCCGCGTGCCCGTGCCCATGCAGCTATTAGAGGCACCGTTTTTACGATGCCGCTTATAGCGGGTCGGCAGGTCGGAATAGCCCAGAGCAGTAAGCGATGCCGGTAATCCTTTACCGGCCTCGTTTTTCCCTTACCTCCAACCTCGGAATGACCCCCATTCTGACACCGAAAGAGAGGAGCATGAGGAAAAGGAAGAAGAAAGGAGACACAAAAAGCGATTCCCTGGAGGGAAAGGGATAAGGTGGTTAGGTTCTAGTGGGTCTGCACCGAGGGCATCAGGATCAGCCACACAGTCAGACCGACACAAAGAAGTATCTCACGGTCAGAGGGGGGTGTCTCCACTGCCCTATGTGAGCCGGCTAAGGACATTGCCAGGTAGGTGGCGATGCAGGAACATTACCCCTGCAGAAGACAGGAGGACAATGAAAGAAGACAGGGAGGGCTATGCGTCCCAATTTCCATTTCTCAAGAAAGGAGGAGCAAAACTACAGTATATTCCATGGCCAAACATGGATCGGGAAAACCTGAAAAATAGGTTTCCAGTGCTGACATCGGAAGCCGGAAAATGGATACATGAGCTAGGAAAAAAAATGCCAGGAGAGAACACGTTAGCTATAGGGGATATCAAAGGTCTCTTAATCGCCATACTTGGTGATAGAGCAGATGATGTGTGTACACGTGCAGGTTACCCTGGTGTGACCACAGTTAATACCGCACATGACGGAGCTCCATTTAACAATTGCAGAGCCGCAGCATGGAAAGCATTACGATTGCTATATCCAGATACTTCCGACATGGGAGCGATCATGACTCGGAAAATGAAGGAGTCAAAAGACCAGTTGATTTACATATTTCATATCAGAATTTCCAAGACGCGTGGGTAGTCGAGACTCGGGAATCTTGGGGGAGATCTATACCCATGTTCTACCATATATTGTGGCAAGGGCTGCCAGAGCCGGTACAGAAACAGCTCAAGAAATTGGTAAACCGTGGTCGGAAATACAGCTGACCATCGCACATTATTGCAGGCTACTGCAAGAAAAGAATCGCAAAAAAAAAGCTGCACGAAAGGGTGAAGAGGCAAAATTAGTGCAGAAGAAATTGTCAAAATATGCCCTTGAAGGAGCAATGATAACTAGCACAGACGATCGAACATGCAACAAGCAAATAATCCACAGTAGAATAATCAGGGCAATACTGGGTTTTACCCTAGGGAAAGCAGATTTAGAAGGAGAAGATGGCAGAGTAATCAGGGAGGTTTTCAGAGTAATCAAGAAGGTTTTCAAAATATGCAAAATGGCAACCAAGATATGTCAAATTGGCAAATGATCAGACCACCGCCAGTATGTTGGTTGTGTGGGATGACAGGGCATTTAGCACGCACATGCAGAAATTAAGGCATGATGCAAAACGGCCAAGGAACAGGAGCAGGTATGGTGAATCCACCTGTGTTTTTACAGCAGGGGGAAATGGAGTTTCACAGAATTACACGGTGCAACAGCAAACGCCAGGAGCACTACAGAACTTACAACCTCAGAACTCGATGAGTTTTCCACAAGGCCAGTCTCGACAGTCGCTGATGCAACTGACACAGACAGTAGGTGCAGGACAGGCTACGAACCCTGGAATGAGGAGTAACAATGGTGATGGGGGAAGTCCATTCACACAAGGTGGGACAAAAGTATATATGGACGAGGACAGCTCACTGGGAACCCTGATGTGTTCTATCCTATCAGTGACACCAGACCCTCACCAGGAACCAAGGGTGGATGTCGTTGTGGGGGATAAAGAATATTCCTTCCTAGCTGACATGGATGCAACCCGTTCGTGTATACTTGAAGGCAAATTTTCCTTGTCTGGCGAAGCTATAAATACTCAAAGTTTCACAGGAGCTACAAGTCGTGCTCCTTTTACAAACGCACTTCCAGTCTCTATAGGAGAATGTGATATGAATGCACCTTTGTTATATTCGCGCCAAACCCCAGTAAACATTTTGGGCCGAGATCTAATGACAAAGTTAAACATGACAATCTCGTTCACGGAGTAGGGCATAGTATGTTCAACTCCAGGAATGCACTATTTGAACGTATGTGAAGTGATTAGAGCATATGCAGGACACACAGCTATGAGGGCTGTACCATTAGAGCCTGAAATATTCGCGTATGGATTACGTGTGCTAATGGCAGGGCTGCCAGGTCTTGCTGAGAAAACCATGAGGACCCCAGATGAATTTCTATTCAGACCAAGAATAACTATGCACGAGGAAAAGGGTCAAGTATTTCCCTTAGTGATACAAACAGCTGCGATACGAAGGAAAATGGCTTTGATTGATGGATGTGACGATGAAGGCCGACAATGGTGCACAGTAATTGCCATTGAAGAAGGGTACAGATTGACTGACGTCACTGATGACGATCGGTTTGATGATATTGTTGAAGCCGAGTTCCCTTTAGTCCCTAACCCGGCTACAATCCTATGTAATATACCTGTTGAGGCAAAATATTTCATGGTGATTTACTTGAAAAATGCATTTTTCTCAATCCCATTGCACAAAAGACTCACAAGATTTGACGTCATTTAGGTTCAGACACATGTGTCTGAAAAGCACGAGGCTACCCCAGGGGTACTGTGATTCTCCTTCTATTTTTAACAGAGTCCTGCAGATGGACCTAAGCAATATTGCATTAGAAAGTGTTGTCTTGCAATATGTGGATGACATCTTAATTTGCAGCATGACAGAGGAGCAATCCAGACACGATTCTGTTCAGCTATTGACTATATTGGCTGAGAAAGGATATAAGGTTGACAAAGAGAAGTTACAATATTGTCAACAAGAAGTGCTATACATAGGTCAGCTGATCTCACATGAGGGGAAAAGAGTTACCCCACAAAGAGCTGAAGCCATACTGAACATAGCCAAGCCACACACGTTAAAGCAGATGCAGAGTTTCTTAGGCCTTTGCAATTATGTCAGAGCATGGGTTTTCGGCTACAGCTCGTACACCAAGCCTTTGTTTCAGGCCCTAAAGAAGGCACAAATGATGAAAGAAAAGATTGAATGGTCTGAGACCATAGAGGAAGGATTTGCTGAACGCAAAAGAGCCATTTGCATGGCACCAGTTTTAGGGATTCCCAATCATGCATAGGAATTTTACCTGTTCTCACACAGAAATGGCAGCGTTATGACGGCAGTGCTCACACAGAGAACCACATTGGGGTACAAGCCCCTGGCATATTATAGTGGAAATTTGGACCCAGTGATGAGGGGCCATTTCCAGTGCGAACAAAGTTTAGCTGCTGCAGCATTCGCCATCGAGATGGCTACTACCATTGTAATTCGATGCTTAATGACGTTGTGCTTTCGAGCAGTCGCTATTTGCTATTCTAGAGAAACCGAAGGGCACACTAACATCTCAGAGAGCTTCTGCTTATGAAGTGATCATATCTAATCCATTGATTAAAATAGTCCAATGCAAATTAGTGAACCCAGCTATGCTCATAGCCGATCCAGTCACTGAAGGAGAGCCAATACATGACTGTGCGAATTATGAAGAATTCTATGATGAAATACCCAGAGTGAAAGAAAATGCATTGGCAGAACGAGAAATTGTCTTCATTGACGGTTCTTCGAGAATCGATCAAAACTACGAGCAAAGATATACAGGCGTTGCTGTGATGAAGCACACAGCAATTGGAGAATTTCGAGTGCTTCTTAGTGCCCCAATACCATCTCATTATTCTGCACAGGCTGTAGAATTATTAGCGTTGATACTCGCGATTGAGAATCACGCAGACCAGGAAGTAACAGTGTACAGTGACTCTGCCTATGTGATGTCCACAGTGCATGCAGGCTTAGCGTGCTGGAAAAGGAGGGGCTACCTCCGAGCGGACGGTACGCCAGTGCAGCACGCAGCCCTATTGGACAGGTTGATTAAGGCACTACAGCTCCCAGTGGGCATAGCGGTCGTGAAATGTGCCACCCACATGAAGGGGACAGATTTTATCTCACAAGGAAATCAAGCAGCAGACACGGAAGCCAAGCGTATGGCATCCAAGAGCAAGACGATTATGGATGTGAAAGTCACTAGCATAAATGAGAAAATGATTGTCGCACGGAGTGAACCTGAGAGTTACAACAATAAGAGACAAACACAGTTAATGGAACTCCAAGGGGAGGCACCACAGGAGAAGAAAAACCTCTGGAAGCGGCGAGGGTGTTCTTTAAACCCCTCCAAAAGCTTGTGGTGACAAGACAGCACTGGTAAACCAGTAATGCCTATAGCCCTGTTAAAAATAGCGCTGGAACAGTTACACTATCCAGCACACATGACAAAAGAGAATCTAGCGGAGCATGTTGCATTTTTTATGGTGAACTGTATAATTTATCAACAGTTCACAGCTGGGCATGCGCTAAAAGTAATTAGAGGAGTCATGCCAAGGCCCAATGGACCTTTTCAGCACTTGCATGTCGATTACGTCGATATGATTCAAGTATGTAATGGGTACAGGTATCTAATTGTTGTGGTGTGTCCATTCTCTAGATGGATAGAAGCAGGTCCATGTACACACCCAGACTCTACCACCTGTGCTGCCAAATTTCTAGTGAAATAGGTATTCCCCAGGTGGGGGGGGTTATGCAAAGTCATGAGATCAGATAACAGGAATCACTTTGTAAATGATGTTTTCGAGCAGATTAGCTTGTTGCTTGGTATAAAGCACAAGTTCTCATCTGCGTATCATCTGCAAGGTAACGGATTATGTGAGAAGCTCACCGGCTTATTAAAGGAGAGGATAGCCAAGTTGAAGCTTACTCTAAGAAAGGGATGGTTACACTGCCTTCCTCTGGCACTGTATGCACTCAGGAACCAACCTGGTTCTGACCATCATCTTACGCCGCACAAAATAGCCACAGGAAAAGGAACGCACACCCCACTGACACCCCGAGACAGAGATAGATGTGATGCCCAGCCAACAGGAGAAATCTTAGGGTCTGAAATGCGACATTACTTGAATTGCATGACATCTTGCCTTACTGTAATTTCAGGACAGCTGCAGCAACGACGAAAAGGTTGCAGGGCAGCACGGAACACAGAAGGAGATCTTACTACAGACACAGCTCAAGAACTACATCTTCCATCCATCTTCCCTGGAGATTTCATCCTGGTAAAGAATCATACGAGGAAAAGGTGGGACAAGCCAAGGTTTAACGGTCCCTTTACAGTGGAAGACTGCACTCCCTCTGCAGTGAAGCTACAAGGAAGAAGAGCTTGGATCTTTTTGGGTGACATCAAGCAATACATCGGAGAAAGCTCCCTGCCTGCACCCCAACGCAAAGAGACTACAGACGACGGGGAAGAACCACAGCACGTGCAGACGAGAGCCATGAATAGGAAGAAGGACGCATGACCAGCAGCAAAGTAAAGACAAAGAACTTTTGTGCAATAGTTGTGGTTTCACTTTGGACATTCCTCTGAGCAAAAAAGGGGGATAAGGACATAAAAACGGACACTCTGTGCATCCTAGTTTCAGGGTGAAGAAGAAAATTGCATTCATAAACCACAACATAGTCTGTTGACTTTAAACTTTGGACTGAGGCACATTGAAGCCTTGATTAGGGAAGAATATGCCACATTTTGATCGAGGACACATAAATTGGAAGAAAATACAATATCCAGATTCTTTCCACACAGAGACCTTGTTCGGAATCACTTATGGTGTCCCACAGTAGCAACATCACCAAAGATGTGGTGACATATTTAGATCTCGTGCTAAGATCGTACCCGTCACTGGTGGGGAGGCTCACCAGCATCACTGACTTTCTTCAAGATCCCAAAAACGAAAAGACTATAATGAGGCTGCTTACTGTAATTGCTGAACAGTTCCTCCTACTTCCGGAATACAGCGAGGTAAAAGCAAATGTCCCAGGCAGAGGAAGAAGCAAATAGGCTTATCAACATACTTTTCTTTCACCTAATTGAAGACTGTCCAGATCTTGTTGGAAGGACGAAAGACGTATTGACATTTCTTCGAGATCCAGTAAATACAGAACGTCTGAGCATAATCCTAAACGGTATTGTAATCCAATGTTGCTCTTCACGCACACCAAAATTGCAGAAACTGTTCACAGTGAGTGAGAGCCAACAGTCCCAAACTTCAGAAAGACAGGACAAATGTCCCTGTCGCCAGATGACAGCAGGTTGGCGAGTAATGTCTTCTTCTGCCTAATCGAGGATTTTCCAGAGCTTGTGGGGAGACCTGTAGATGTTGACGTTCTCACATTCATCAGAGACCCAGCTAATTCTACACAGATGAGCATGCTCTTGCGTGGTATTGTGATGCAAGAGAAACTTTCTAACCATCAACAGAGCTATTTGAGAAGATTTTAAACTTTCCCTGAGGGACAGATCGAGAGAGCAGTGCCAGAGATTTCATTTCTTATTTTTATATTGACAAGGACACAACATGTCCTCGGGAATGAAGCAGATCAGAGACTTAGATTGGGAACTAATACATTTTGAACATGCACAGTAAAGAGACTTGGTGTTCAGACAAAGGGGGGCAATTGTGTAGTACCTACAGCCCACAAACAGAACCAACAGAATCCAGAGATAATATTGTTTAAAAGTAATATTAAAAGTTAGCATATTTCAACGGATGATTGAGATGGGGATCCAGAGCAGCAATCTCGTCCTCCCGCAGCAGGAAAGACGTCCATACTTTTCTGGAAGTAAATGCTGCCGATTGACCTACAGGGGCATAATGTATTTATGTATTATATTCAGTTATATGGCAAAGAAGGGTAGGATTGCGCTTGACACCATTACAATGCAACAACCAGCAATCAAGGTACAGTATTTTAATGAGGTAGATTGAGAAATAGCCGACACGTGTTTCGACACTTGGGTCGTTTTCAAGGCTAGATCACAAACATCAATAGCATCACATAGTCAACATATTCAGTAAATGACAATTAAGAAAAGGGTGTAAGTAAAAAACATACCAAGAATCAGGTAAGGACGGTAGTACAGCAGTGGCAGGTCAATGTAGACAAACAAGAAAGAACAAAAGACCACAAAAGGAATAAACAGAAATCGAGAAAAAGTATATGTAAATTCATCAACTTGAAATTCGTTTAAAGCCTTATTGTCTTCTCTAAGTTAATTGTGACCAGCACCCTGTGGCACAGCCCCCATGCAAATCCAAGTACCAGCCAAAAAATCCGGTGATGACCAAAGTTTCGATTAGCGTCATCAAAAATAGTGATGTTCAGAAAACAGAACGAAAAAAATCACAGTAACCAGTAATTGGTGACAGGAAAGAAACAGCAAATAAGGTGAAGCTATATAAATCCACAGTGGGAAGGTAATGAGTCAGTTAGAAAATTACAAGGAATAAAGGGTCGCTTACCCTTCAAAATTGTAAATAACAGCTCAATAGCGGTATCCTATTCAAGAGAAAACTCAGATTGAACTCAACTGTAAACTACAGTATATTATGGACCAGAAAATTGAAGGTAAGGCCACTCACCTATTAAGCATTAGTTAATCAGTTCTCATCAGTCAGGGTATATTGTGAATGAGTGAAACAATGTCAAAGGCCACAAATGGCCGGTGTGGATATATTGCCTAAAAGGGAAACCGTAACAATTCAGGCACTAGGACATGAACATATACGGAAAAGAACCAGGGTCAAAAGAAATGATTACTTACTCGACTAATCGAGAGAGATACGAGTATATCTGGACAATTCCATTCAACGCTTACCAGAAATGCACCGTATTAATGGATGCCGTCAAGCGCGTCACGGGAGTGACGCCGACGGGTACGTTCGCACATTACGTCGCTGCAGTGGCGTATGATGTCAACAGAGTGACGATCAAAAAGGAGATTGGTGAATACAGTCGCAAGCAATGATGTACAATGTAAACACGGCACCGAACAATAATCACTGTTACGGCAAGTGCCGTGAACAAACCGGCATAATATTAAGATGCAAATTTGGTCAGAACACTTGACCAGGAAAAAATGGTGAATAAATAGTCGTTGAAAGCACAGAACCTTATCAGTAGTACAGGGGAGCCGACTCCTAAAGCCTACATTAAAGAAAAATGGTGTAAGAGCTAACAAATACCAAAAAATTACTGTATGGTAAGATCTTTGTCCTAAAAATAAAATGATAAAGATGGGTGTTCCCAGTAACGTTTGATGGAAAATATGGAGAAATAGGTGCTGGCAATTGAACGTGCATCAGTGGTGCGCCACAATGATGACTGGCCACAAAACCATAAATAGCAAAATTCATAATATGAAAACATCAAAATACAAACTAGACATAGAACGTCAAACGGTTTAGCAATAATACATAGAGATTAAATGGGCTAAAATTCACAAAAAGACATGCATTTGGTGATCAGAGTTTAGTCCACATGTAGTACATCGCAGCAGACATATTAGTTTTGCTTCCATCTGCCGCAGTTTAAACTGGAGATTCCCGCCCCTTTTCCCCTTATGTGCTTTCAACAATCCAATGTAACGTAAATCAGAGGTTGAATCCATTTGATGTTCCAATTGCCAATGAATTGCCAGAGGCGATTTTGGTTCACACATCCGGAGACTGGCCAAGTGTTCTCTAATGAGGATTCAAAGTTGGCGGATAGTGCTACCCACGTAGAGTTTGCCACACACACATATGATGGCATAAACCACATGGGTAGTCCTGCAATTGATGAAGTCCTTAATCGTCACTGTGGAACCAAATTTGTCAGTGAAAGTTTGACATTTGTAGAAAGCCCATGGGCACTGATTACAGTTCCCACATTTATAAAAGCCTGTAGGTTGTTGTAACCAAGAGGAATTAGACATTTTGTTATGACAAAATGAGGGACTAATCTGTGACTTAATAGTGGGTGATCTCAAAAAAGTGAATTTCGGTTTGGATGACAGATATGGCTCGAGATCCTTGTCGAGTCTCAGGATGTGCCAATGCTTAGCAACCATTTTATACAGCATTGAAGAATCAGCCGTGAAAGGGGTAACCAAAGAAATATGCAGTGAAGAGTCTTTCGGTCTTGGCGCCTTACTCAAGAGGTCTGGCTGAGTGACATTGGTAAACTTGGCATAAGCTTCATTGATAATAGAGGTTTTATATCCCCTATTCAGAAAGCATTGATTAATAGTGTTACATTCTTTGTCAAAATCAATGAGGCGAGTACAATTTCGTCTAGCCCTATGAAATTCTCCGGTAGGAATATTGTTGATGGTGATTCTCCTATGATTACTTTGTGCTGCTAGTATAGAATTCACCTCAGTGGGTTTCCTATAAGTACGGGTGTAGAGTTGTTGATCCTCTACAAAGATGTGTAGGTCCAAAAAGTCAATTTGTTTGTAATCACATTTACTAGTGAAATTAATACCAAATGTAGGTTAGAAAGTCATTGAAAGTCTCTTCAGTACCTCTCCAAATAAGAAAAATATCGTCAATGAAGCGTCGCCAAGTGACGATATTGGAGACATACTGATTTTGGTTCAAAATGTGTGTTTCTTCAAAGTATGCCATGAAGAGATTGGCCAAAGAGGGTGAAAATTCGGCCCCCATGGCCACCCCCTTCAATTGTAAATAAAATTGTTCATTGAAAAGAAAAACATTATTAGCTAAGACAAATTGCAGAAATTGTTTGAGCATAGAAACATGTTCAAGGAATGTTGCCGAGCTGTTTCTAAAAACATGATCTAATGTGAGCAATGCCAAGTCATGATTGATATTGGTATACAAAGCAACAACATCGATAGTAGCTAACATAAAGTCGGAATGCCACGTAATGGAAAAGAGGTCCTGAAGGATATGGGTACTGTCTCTAATGTAGGAATTCATTTGGATTACAAATGGTTTAAGCGCTTCGTCCAGATATTTGGACAAGCCCTCGGTAGCCCAGTTGATTCTGCTCATAATGGGCCTAACTTCAGGTAGAACATCATAAGGTTTGTGTATCTTAGGCAAGAAATACATTGTAGGTAAGGTGGGGTCAGTAATTAGTAGGAAATCATTTTCATCATCAGTCAGATAACCTCTAGAATACCAGAAATCAATCAATTCAATTAGGTCCAATACTACACGTTTGGTGGGATTATATTTGAGAATCTGATAGCAGCCGGGGGTATCAAGATGTTTAAGACCCATGGTGATATAATCAGAAGAGTTTAAAATGACAATATTACCCCCCTTATCTGCCTCCTTAATTACAATATTAGTATCATTGGCAAGTTCTCGTAGAGCGGTTTTTTGATTATTGGTAAGATTGGATTTCCATTGGGGTTTGGAGCGCTTGTCCAAATACTGGTGGATATCACGAGTCAATGCTTGGTTAAAGGTCTCAATGACATTGTCACCAGTAAATTGTGGCGTAAATTTGGATTTTGGTTTAAGTTCCCTGAGGTCCATATGGAGCGGATTAATTTTCAAATCCTGAATAACATTTGCAGTGTCACAACCGGCCTCTTGATTCAAGGAAACCAGGGTTTCAATAGCTCTTAAATCTCCAATGCTGAAAGAACTCGGGGGATCGGGTTTGGGTTTAGGATTGTACGTAGTCACCTGTGTGGCAAAAAACTTTTTGAGCTTACGTTTTCTCAGAAATTTATAGAGATCAACCTGGAAATTGACAAAGTTAGTACACCTACTAGGTGAGAATGATAAACCTTAATTAAGGGCAGAAATTTCATGGGGAGAAAGAGTACGTTTGGACAGATTAGTTACCAAATCAACCTCAGTTATTGTCCCAAACGTTTTTTGGAGCGAGTCAAGATGCCCGGACGGGCCTGATCTTCATCTGAACTGCCGCTTCCGCTGCCACTTGCCCCCCTCCTGCCCCTGGTATGTTTACCGGGGTTGGAGTAAATACTGTGGGAGTTTTGTTGAAGCGAACTTATTTGGTACTTGCAGATCTTACGTTTCCTTTCTTGTAGCGCCGAATTTCTCCTAAAAAATGTTTTCCTTTTAGATTGGGTTCATTGGTTGGGATGTCATTAGTCTGTAGTTCACTTAATTCGGTTTCAGAATCAGGATCAGAACTGGCGGGAGTGGTGTTAGCTGAGGTAGTAGCAGAGGATGGTTTCAAACCGATGTTAATATTATCATATTTGGTTTGAAATGTATAGACTCTATCCTGACGGTAGTCCTTATCATCTCGGAAAAACTTTCTACATTTGTGCATCTTAATTTCATCTTGGTATTGTACTAAAATTTCATGCATCTTATCATAGTTCTTTTGTTTGATTTCTTCAGCGTTGGGCATTTTGGTAATTTCCTCTTTGAGTTCTCGAATTTGAGCAAGTACTCTTTTGTGCTCTCTAGTAGCAGGTATAATGAGTAATTCTAACATGTTCTTAGAGCTTTGATTGAGATTATCTACCCACTGTTCCTCTAGGTCTGCGTCTTCCTCATTATCAAAATTGGGAAAGGTTAAATTACATAAGCCCTTGGGAATGAGGTTATTTTCAAGATAATTAGTAAGGGATGCTTGCTCCCAATATTTATTGATTTCTTTTTTAGATAATCTTTCAAGTCTAATAAATTTCTGTTTCAGGGTCTCTGGGACCGAAAAGTTACTTTTGAAAGCATTCGCCGTACTGCCCCTCGGAGCAAATAAGGCCGCTCTATCTTGGTCTCTGTTAGTCATATAATCTTCCATAATTAAAGGGAGTGATGGTCAGCTGGCACAAGTAAAGTGACAAAGAAACAGGAACAGAGAGTGTGGAGTCACGATCAGAGTACCTGTGCGCTAATTATCACTAATAAGTTTATAAGACATATCATCAAATGAAAAAGAAGTGTTAGCAGCAATCCAATTCCCACCAACCAATCCACACAGGCTGGTACTATGTTAACAGTTATATGGCAAAGAAGGGTAGGATTGCGCTTGACACCATTACAATGCAACAACCAGCAATCAAGGTACAGTATTTTAATGAGGTAAATTGAGAAATAGCCGACACGTGTTTCGACACTCGGGTCGTTTTCAAGGCTAGATCACAAACATCAAAAGCATCAAATAGTCAACATATTCAATAAATGACAATTATGAAAAGGGTGTAAGTAAAAAACATACCAAGAATCAGGTAAGGACGGTAGTACAGCAGTGACAGGTCAATGTAGACAAACAAGAAAGAACAAAAGACCACAAAAGAAATAAACAGAAATCGAGAAAAAGTATATGTAAATTCATCAACTTGAAATTCGTTTAAAGCCTTATTGTCTTCTCTAGGTTAATTGTGACCAGCACCCCGTGGCACAGCCCCCATGCAAATCCAAGTACCAGCCAAAAAATCCGGTGGTGACCAAAGTTTCGATTAGCGTCATCAAAAATAGTGATGTTCAGAAAACAGAACGCAAATAATCACAGTAACCAGTAATTGGTGACAGGAAAGAAACAGCAAATAAGGTGAAGCTATATAAATCCACAGTGGGAAGGTACTGAGTCAGTTAGAAAATTACAAGGAATAAAGGGTCGCTTACCTTTCAAAATTGCAAATAACAGCTCAATAGCGGTATCCTATTCAAGAGAAAACTCAGATTGAACTCAACTGTAAACTACAGTATATTATGGACCAGAAAATTGAAGGTAATGCCACTCACCTATTAAGTATTAGTTAATCAGTTCTCATCAGTCAGGGTATATTGTGAATGAGTGAAACAATGTCAAAGGCCACAAATGGCCGGCGTGGATATATTACCTAAAAGGGAAACCATAACAATTCAGGCACTAGGACATGAACATATACGGAAAAGAATCAGGGTCAAAAGAAATGATTACTTACTCGACTAATCGAGAGAGATACGAGTATATCTGGACAATTCCATTCAACGCTTACCAGAAATGCACCGTATTAATGGATGTCGTCAAGCGCGTCACGGGAGTGACGCCGACGGGTACGTTCGCACGTTACGTCGCTGCGGTGACGTACGATGTCAACAGAGTGATGATCAAAAAGGAGATTGGTGAAAACAGTCGCAAGCAATGACGTACAATGTAAACACGGCACCGAACAATAATCACCGTTACGGCAAGTGCCGTGAACAAACCAGCATAATATTAAGATGCAAATTAGGTCAGAATACTTGACCAAGAAAAAATGGTGAATAAATAGTCGTTGAAAGCACAGACCGTTATCAGTAGTACAGGGGAGCCGACCCCTAAAGCCTACATTAAAGAAAAATGGTGTAAGAGCTAACAAATACCAAAAAATGACTGTATGGTAAGATCTTTGTCCTAAAAATAAAATGATAAAGATGGGTGTTCCCAGTAACGTTTGATAGAAAATATGGAGAAATAGGTGCTGGCAATTGAACGTGCATCAGTGGTGCGCCACAGTGATGACTGGCCACAAAACCATAAATAGCAAAATTCATAATATGAAAACATCAAAATACAAACTAGACATAGAACGTCAAACGGTTTAGCAATAATACATAGAGATTAAATGGGCTAAAATTCACAAAAAGACGTGCATTTCGTGATCAGAGTTTAGTCCACGTGTAGTACATCGCAGCAGACATATTAGTTTTGCTTCCATCTGCCGCAGTTTAAGCTGGAGATTCCCGCCCCTTTTCCCCTTATGTGCTTTCAACAATCCAATGTAACGTAAATCAGAGGTTGAATCCATTTGATGTTCCAATTGCCAATGAATTGCCAGAGGCGATTTTGGTTCACACATCCGGAGACTGGCCAAGTGTTCTCTAATGCGGATTCTAAGTTGGCGGATAGTGCTACCCACGTAGAGTTTGCCACACACACATATGATGGCATAAAGCACATGGGTAGTCCTGCAATTGATGAAGTCCTTAATCGTCACTGTGGAACCAAATTTGTCAGTGAAAGTTTGACATTTGGAGAAAGCCCATGGGCACTGATTACAGTTCCCACATTTATAAAAGCCTGTAGGTTGTTGTAACCAAGAGGAATTAGACATTTTGTTATCAAAAAATGAGGGACTAATCTGTGACTTAATAGTGGGTGATCTCAAAAAAGTGAATTTCGGTTTGGATGACAGATATGGCTCGAGATCCTTGTCGAGTCTCAGGATGTGCCAATGCTTAGCAACCATTTTATACAGCATTGAAGAATCAGCCGTGAATGGGGTAACCAAAGAAATATGTGGCGAAGAGTCTTTCGGTCTTGGCGCCTTACTCAAGAGGTCTGGCTGAGTGACATTGGTAAACTTGGCATAAGCTTCATTGATAATAGAGGTTTTATATCCCCTATTCAGAAAGCATTGATTAATAGTGGTACATTCTTTGTCAAAATCAATGAGGCGAGTACAATTTCGTCTAGCCCTATGAAATTCTCCGGTAGGAATATTGTTGATGGTGATTCTCCTATGATTACTTTGTGCTGCTAGTATAGAATTCACCTCAGTGGGTTTCCTATAAGTACGGGTGTAGAGTTGTTGATCCTCTACAAAGATGTGTAGGTCCAAAAAGTCAATTTGTTTGTAATCACATTTACTAGTGAAATTAATACCAAATGTATTGGTGTTAGCAAAGGTTAGAAACTTGCCAATGATACTAATATTGTAATTAAGGAGGCAGATAAGGGGGGTAATATTGTCATTTTAAACTCTTCTGATTATATCACCAGGGGGGTAATATTGTCATTTTAAACTCTTCTGATTATATCACCATGGGTCTTAAACATCTTGATACCCCCGGCTGCTATCAGATTCTCAAATCTAATCCCACCAAACGTGTAGTATTGGACCTAATTGAATTGATTGATTTCTGGTATTCTAGAGGTTATCTGACTGATGATGAAAAGGATTTCCTACTAATTACTGACCCCACCTTACCTACAATGTATTTTTTGCCTAAGATACACAAACCTTATGATGTTCTACCTGAAGCTAGGCCCATTATGAGCGGAATCAACTGGGCTAACGAGGGCTTGTCCAAATATCTGGACGAAGCGCTTAAACCATTTGTAATCCAAATGAATTCCTACATTAGAGACAGTACCCATATCCTTCAGGACCTCTTTTCCATTACGTGGCATTCAGACTTTATGTTAGCTACTATCGATGTTGTTGCTTTGTATACCAATATCAATCATGACTTGGCATTGCTCACATTAGATCATGTTTTTAGAAACAGCTCGGCAACATTCCTTGAACATGTTTCTATGCTCAAACAATTTCTGCCATTTGTTTTAGCTAATAATGTTTTTCTTTTCAATTAACAATTTTATTTACAATTGAAGGGGGTGGCCATGGGGGCCAAATTTGCACCCTCTTTGGCCAATCTCTTCATGGCATACTTTGAAGAAACACACATTTTAAACCAAAATCAGCATGTCTCCAATATCGTCACTTGGCGACTCTTCATTGACAATATTTTTCTTATTTGGAGAGGTACTGAAGAGACTTTCAATGACTTTCTAACCTTTGCTAACACCAATACATTTGGTATTAATTTCACTAGTAAATGTGATTACAAACAAATTGACTTTTTGGACCTACACATCTTTGTAGAGGATCAACAACTCTACACCCGTACTTATAGGAAACCCACTGAGGTGATTTCCATACTAGCAGCACAAAGTAATCATAGGAGAATCACCATCAACAATATTCCTACCGGAGAATTTCATAGGGCTAGACGAAATTGTACTCGCCTCATTGATTTTGACAAAGAATGTAACACTATTAATCAATGCTTTCTGAATAGGGGATATAAAACCTCTATTATCAATGAATCTTATGCCAAGTTTACCAATGTCACTCAGCCAGACCTCTTGAGTAAGGCGCCAAGACCGAAAGACTCTTCACCACATATTTCTTTGGTTACCCCATTCACGGCTGATTCTTCAATGCTGTATAAAATGGTTGCTAAGCATTGGCACATCCTGAGACTCGACAAGGATCTCGAGCCATATCTGTCATCCAAACCGAAATTCACTTTTTTGAGATCACCCACTATTAAGTCACAGATTAGTCCCTCATTTTTTGATAACAAAATGTCTAATTCCTCTTGGTTACAACAACCTACAGGCTTTTATAAATGTGGGAACTGTAATCAGTGCCCATGGGCTTTCTCCAAATGTCAAACTTTCACTGACAAATTTGGTTCCACAGTGACGATTAAGGACTTCATCAATTGCAGGACTACCCATGTGGTTTATGCCATCATATGTGTGTGTGGCAAACTCTACGTGGGTAGCACTATCCGCCAACTTAGAATCCGCATTAGAGAAAACTTGGCCAGTCTCCGGATGTGTGAACCAAAATCGCCTCTGGCAATTCATTGGCAATTGGAACATCAAATGGATTCAACCTCTGATTTACGTTACATTGGATTGTTGAAAGCACATAAGGGGAAAAGGGGCAGGAATCTCCAGCTTAAACTGCAGCAGATGGAAGCAAAACTAATATGTCTGCTGCGATGTACTACACGTGGACTAAACTCTGATCACGAAATGCACGTCTTTTTGTGAATTTTAGCCCATTTAATCTCTATGTATTATTGCTAAACCGTTTGACGTTCTATGTCTAGTTTGTATTTTGATGTTTTCATATTATGAATTTTGCTATTTATGGTTTTGTGGCCAGTCATCACTGTGGCGCACCACTGATGCGCGTTCAATTGCCAGCACCTATCTCTCCATATTTTCTATCAAACGTTACTGGGAACACCCATCTTTATCATTTTATTTTTAGGACAAAGATCTTACCATACAGTAATATTTTGGTATTTGTTAGCTCTTACACCATTTTTCTTTAATGTAGGCTTTAGGGGTCGGCTCCCCTGTACTACAGATAACGTTCTGTGCTTTCAACGACTATTTATTCACCATTTTTTCTTGGTCAAGTATTCTGTCCTAATTTGCATCTTAATATTATGCTGGTTTGTTCACGGCACTTGCCGTAACGGTGATTATTGTTTGGTGCCGTGTTTACATTGTACGTCATTGCTTGCGACTGTATTCACCAATCTCCTTTTTGATCGTCACTCTGTTGACATCATACGTCACCGCAGCGACGTAACGTGCAAACGTACCTGTCGGCGTCACTCCCGTGACGCGCTTGACGGCATCCATTAATACAGTGCATTTCTAGTAAGCGTTGAATGGAATTGTCCAGATATACTCGTATCACTCTCGATTAGTCGAGTAAGTAATCATTTCTTTTGATCCTGGTACTTTTCCGTATATGTTCATGTCCTAGTCCCTGAATTGTTATGGTTTCCCTTTTAGGTAATATATCCACGCCGGCCATTTGTGGCCTTTGACATTGTTTCACTCATTCACAATATACCCTGACTGATGAGAACTGATTAACTAATACTTAATAGGTGAGTGGCATTACCTTCAATTTTCTGGTCCATAATATACTGTAGTTTACAGTTGAGTTCAATCTGAGTTTTCTCTTGAATAGGATACCGCTATTGAGCTGTTATTTGCAATTTTGAAAGGTAAGCGACCCTTTATTCCTTGTAATTTTCTAACTGACTCAGTACCTTCCCACTGTGGATTTATATAGCTTCACCTTATTTGCTGTTTCTTTCCTGTCACCAATTACTGGTTACTGTGATTATTTGCGTTCTGTTTTCTGAACATCACTATTTTTGATGACGCTAATCAAAACTTTGGTCACCACCGGATTTTTTGGCTGGTACTTGGATTTGCATGGGGGCTGTGCCACGGGGTGCTGGTCACAATTAACCTAGAGAAGACAATAAGGCTTTAAACGAATTTCAAGTTGATGAATTTACATATACTTTTTCTCGATTTCTGTTTATTTCTTTTGTGGTCTTTTGTTCTTTCTTGTTTGTCTACATTGACCTGTCACTGCTGTACTACCGTCCTTACCTGATTCTTGGTATGTTTTTTACTTACACCCTTTTCATAATTGTCATTTATTGAATATGTTGACTATGTGATGCTTTTGATGTTTGTGATCTAGCCTTGAAAACGACCCGAGTGTCGAAACACGTGTCGGCTATTTCTCAATTTACCTCATTAAAATACTGTACCTTGATTGCTGGTTGTTGCATTGTAATGGTGTCAAGCGCAATCCTACCCTTCTTTGCCATATAACTGTTAACATAGTACCAGCCTGTGTGGATTGGTTGGTGGGAATTGGATTGCTGCTAACACTTCTTTTTCATTTGATGATACGTCTTATAAACTTATTAGTGATAATTAGCGCACAGGTACTCTGATCGTGACTCCACACTCTCTGTTCCTATGTATTATATTCATCATTGTTTTACTGTCACTGACGATCAGAACTGCATTTTTTATTGGTGCGCAAAGCGTTCCAATTCCAGTGCACCCACCTAATATTGCATACATGAAACCTACGAAGGCATCCAGACCTTACATAGTCATTCCAGTCCCTAGAAGATCTGTTAATGGAGTGAGTGAACTTGAGATGGATGTGATTAGCAATGACACACACACTTGTGGTGACAAATGAATCGAAACGCCGAAGACAGGGTCGGCAGAGTGTGAATGAAAAAAGTTTACTGACAACCACACGCATGCAAACATTGAATGCACACACATCAGGCCTAGTGTCAACAACTGCAGAACCACAATCCAAAGCATGGGAGAAGAAAAGACTGCCTACTATGAGAAGTTCCACTACAAGTGAAGTGAAAAGACAAATGGAAAAGGCTGAACTCCTGAAGAGACAAGAGGAGTCAGATAATAAACCCACAGAGACAAAATTAACAAGCACACATGATCCAATGAAGGGGACGAGTACAAGCCCTACAATACAGCCATATACTGGACCAATGCCAGAGTGGATGATATGGGCATTTTTTACCAGAAGGAAAAAGATGCAAGAGGACAAGGAAAGAACTGCCAGTCTTTTATCTACTCAAATGGCAGAGATGAGAAGACCTGCACCATCGACCAGGATACCCGAGAATCCTCCAGAAAGAAGAAGCCATGCAGATGCATTCAGGGATGTGGTTTTAGCGAACTACATGAGAACTTTAAGGAGCAAGAGAATCATACAGGGAAACGACAGTGAACTAAACGATTACTTGGACAGCACAGCACATTTGGGAAACAGTACAGCATGGGGAAGTCCAAGATCTTCGTAGCTGTAGAGATTGATGTCCAGACATCACACTGTCTTTCACAGGTAGCAATGTGCAAGACCAGAGGCCAGTTCATGGGTAGTGATGCCTCACTGAAGTGGGAAACAGAAGCAACCGATCCAAATGAAGACGATTATGTCCAGGATATAAAGACAAGAAACAATGGAAAGACAAAACACATTGTGATTAGATATGAGAAGCCTGAAGTTAAAGGAGCAGAAATCAGAAGAGAAGCAAATCAGAAGCTAAATGTCCAAGGTAAAACTCCAGAAGAGGCTTGAAGTTTGTGGAACAGTGCTTTCACCAGACGGATGGGAGAAAGGAGTGGTAATTTGTAGAGCATGGATGGTCACTGGTAGTTACCAAGGCACCATTGACATAGTAAAAAACAGATGCAAGCCATTATGGCCAAAGCTTGTCAAGCTGCTAACATGGGTCAAAGACAGAGGAGGACCCTTGCAGTTAGTGCCACTAGAAAACCCAACATTCTGCTTAAGGAATAATGGCACAAGAAAGATGGGAGAGAATCAGAACTGTGGACGAGTTTTTGATGCCCCAGGAATGGTGCACGGAACTGCAGTAATTATGTATCATTATTGGGCATGTGGATCCAAAGCATACATTAGAATTCCGAGAAACTGGGGAGGTGTATGCACAATATTGAATGTCCACGTTCCAGCGTTAGTGATCCCGAAAAGTGACCTGAACATTGACAGATGCTCACCTGAGGAAGAAGAGATCTGTGGAACTGCTGAATCGAATGAAGAGAGAGAATTATTTTTCTGCCAAATAAGAAGAAGCTTTTCATGCAATCCCATACGAACACAGGCTGTTCCAAAGATTTGAGAATCCTGTTGCACATTTATAACATCTCACGATGAAGAAAATGAAACTCTAACAGAGGCCATAGGTATGCTGACAAAGCTACAGAATCAGATGATTGATGAAACTGACGAAGTTGACGATGACAGTTGGTTTGGATCACTATTCTCATGGGTTCCACAATGGATGGCAGATGCATTCAAGTTCTTAGGAGCCCTGCTAGTGATGATATTGCTGGGATTCTGTGTTATCAAGATAATAATCTCTCAATGCCAGAAAACTGTGAAAAAAGCCGTAGGGATGAAGATCATGATTGATGTTGAGCCAGGATGGAAGCCCAAAGACCTGACTGACGAAGAAATAAGAGACTTTGTGAAGGCCAGCATTCACGCACCAGAAGGAACAAAGTTTCTATATCCCAGGAAGCATAGAAATTATGTGGGAAGATGGGTTTACTGCAGCCCAAATGGACAGTCTCAACTGATGACATGGTACAAGGACGAACATGTGAGAACAGCAGGAAGTTTAAAAGGAGTAATAAAGATATGGACCCCAAAGAGACATTTCTTCAGACCATCATGTATAGACCCAGAAGATGAAGAAAGAATGGATCTAGGAGGTGATGAACCAAAGAAGATGGATTCAAAGAAAGAGGTGAAAGTGGTCGATGAATCACCCAGAGGGGGAAGTGTAGAGGAGGTCCCAAATACAGCCCGCACTCCAACCGTCCATTTCAAAGTACCAGGAACGTTCACGCCGAAGTATGTGACGTATGATGAGCAAATAAACCAGCAGAGAGCTGCAGTAGGGCTCTGTCCAGGACCTATCAGAAGAACAGAACCTATTAAAGTATCAATACAAAAGAAACCATGGACAGTAAGGTATCCATTGAGGAAACCATATAAACAAATGAAACGAAATGAAGATCGTCTAAGTACAGTCCCTGAAGAAACCAAACAGGTCTTAATGGAAGACGAATGGTGACGTCACGAGAACCCGGACTGACTCACATATATAAGAAATGATGACCAGAGAATGACGTAAAGAGACGAAACGCCATGGGCCAAGGATATTGTGAACCTAAAGTGAAAGGACGATGTCAAATGTAAGAAGCTTAAGCCATGAGCATAATGAAGATGTTCGACCAGTTTACGCATTTACATATGCTTGGAACCGCAAGAAAGCTAAGAAAATCATACAGCTTGCTATGCTTAGTAGAAAGATAGTGCGGCAAGCGTACTACACATATCTGCCTCAAACAAAGCACATTATATAAGTGTATTTCCACTTTGCACAAGAAGCAGAATCAACCCAAGGTTACTAAAGGCCACACGAGAAGGGCTTCAAATTTAGCAAAATCAAGAATAAGCGGCAGAAGCGAAACTCAGCAGAGGCAACCCGTGCCAGGAAAACCAAGGTCGTATCAGTAGAATAGACGAACAGTAGCTACAGTTAATTGAAGCTAAGAACAGAATATCCTGCCTCTGAAAGGTCAAGATAAGAAGACGAAGGCAGGTGGTGGGTGAAATGAAAATCAAATACACTAATTATGTGGAGAAGAGGCAAATTCACGGTGTCTGAATCACGTGACCAGCCGAGCAAGAAAAAGCGAGAGTTTCACACATAAGCATGGCAGCAGGCCAGGTGAAGATATCAGAACTTTTCCAGACAGGAGATGCAGTCTCGAGGCCAACCACAGTGAAATAATTGACACATGGCCACTAAAGTGATGATTGGTTGTACCAATAATTGGAGGAAGGCCGGGGAAACTAAGGGGCACCCCACACCTGGTCGACCATTTTGCGTGCTGCTAATCAAAGTGGAAAAGTGTGCAAGGGATTGGTGCCAACCCAATCACAATGGACCAAGTAATCTAGTGTTGTATGGTTAGTAGAACCAATAGGACATTGTACTTTTAGTGACGTCTGCAGGAGCCATTTTGAAGGAAGGGCTTAGATGCCCCACCTGACAGTGTTTACCCAATCCCCTCACTCTGTTACATATACAGATAGAGTACCTATATTAAAGTTACCTTTCCTGAACCAATAGAATTGCATGCCAACTTTTAAGCGTTACACGTCAATGATGACGGGTTTTCAGTATAAATATTATGATTTTTATGAAGTTCGTTGGAGTTGAAGCAAGAAGGAAGATTGCGCCACTGCTGATATTCATAACTCCCCGTTTTTGTACTTGTCATTAAACGGACTCCCTTTGCCAAACTATCGAGTTGTCATTATTGATTTGGTGTTGGAGTATTAATCTGCACCCCCATCCATCTCACGGGTGCTGCTATCTTATCTTAAAGTGCCTCTGGGCAAACCCCGACTCTATGGGCCGGTCGGGGGTCTCAGCGCACAATATATAGAGATTTAAATATTTCTATACAGATAATAATAATTATTATTATTATTATTATTTTATTATTATTATTATGACTGTATTTATTGAGCACAGACCTAGCTTCGAGAAACAATGGAGTGCTTTACAAAGGTATATAACAATTCAGATACATAACGGAGCGCTTTACAAAGGTATACAACAGTACAGATGCATAACGGAGCCCTTGAATGAATCAATGGGGTGCATAGAATATGAATCATTATTGTGAAGTGTGTTAGATGTGATTTGAGGGTTTTGGGCAGCCATATAAAGATAAGTTGCCTTCTTAAACAATTTAATGATCAATGTGTTGAGCTGGCGTTCCTTCAAGAAATCCATCTGGGCCTTCAGGAATCTTGTGAACTGTATTGGGGATGGGTGGGACAAGTAGACCACACACTATATATTAAGAGTAAAAGGGGTGTATCTATTCTCAAAGCTAAACCATTATGATATACACACCTACAGAATATATTAGGGATCCAGAAGGTAGATATCTGTCACCTTCTGGCATTATGAATTATATGAAGCTTTGTTTGTTAAAGGTATATGGACTGTTGGAAGATAAACCCAGATTTTATGTTTATATGTTTGAGAAATATGCCCCACTTATCATGAGAATTTCCTTGCAAGAAGATTTCAACAAAATGCTTTTTCAGTGCACACATAGGAAGCCATTTATTTGGATGCAGCAGAAAGAGACACAAGCTGTGAGGACTCTGGGCAGACTTATAGAAATGCATGGACCTCTCGATAGCTGGGGAGTTCTACATTGCAGAGAATAAAACTTCACACTAGTCTCATTCACATGACACATGTTCTAGACTGGAAATGTGATTTTGCCAGTGTATGCTCAGGAAAGAGTGCATTAATGTGAGATTTTGCAGAATAAATGCCCCAATTCTTCTTCAACTGGAATACAAAGATTCTACCAGATGTTCTCCCAGATCGAGATTGAATTTGGTGGTCCTGGCTTATGATGATATACGCCAACCTGGGATGACTACTTCCAAGATTTGTTATTCTTACCCTGGGAAGACTACTAAGAAGTTGGCAATTATAAAGATTTGGTACAGCTGTTGCCTAATCATATTTTAAGAACTAAGAAAGCAGCTCGTGGACTGATTATTAAGGATTGGATAATTAGCCCATGGACTTTGCTTAGCTTCTGTTTGGTGTTGGAAATGATCATTCTGAAAAAGATATCAAATGTAATGTTGTAAAATATTTTTCGAGACAAGGGCTGGAGAAAAGCGAAATTCCCTTCATTTTTTTAGTGGTTAGGGGCATGGGCGTATGTCCTGCCCAACTTTTATGACACACCATTTTGTCCCACTCATTTGGCAGGGGCCTCTTTCATTTAGATGCCTCATCCCCCCGCCCCCAAAATTTTCAGCAAAGCTACCCCACTGGAGGAGCGTGGTCACGCTTCCTCATCAGGCTCAGTGGTGCTGGAACTAAGGGACCCACTGACCTCCTGGACTGAGATTAGCAGGAGAGAGTGAGTATTAGACCTGTCTTTAGGTGTTTTCTTCTTATAATATTCATTCAGAGTTAAACGACAGCCAGATGTCAGGCATGGTTAAGAAAAGTACAGGTGTCACAGCCAGTATTGCCAGGTTGGAACTGCAAAATAAGCTGAATGTCGCTCCAGTACAAGCTCAGAACAAGCTGACTCTCCTTCAAGCACACACCTAAGATGCTGCTAAGTCACAAAAGTCAGAAATGTCACAATACATTAGAAACATAGAGTGGGGACACAGTATGTTAAAACAAAAAAATACTTTATTGAATCTTGATTTTGGCACCGTTTTGTTTACTCTGTTATTGCAATCTGCCACCACTTGGGCATTTTATTGTCAATTAGTGTCCAAGTTCAGTTCTTGTAATCCGCTCCTCCTTGGCTATTTCATCGCTTTTCCTTTGGCAGTCGTTTCTTTTGTCCCTCTGGTCTGCCATGTCATCCTCCCTCATCTGGTCCGCTGGTCAGCTGTCCCTGTAATTACTGTTGGATATTATTATAAAGAGTCCTCACATGGTATGGGTATCCAACACCACTTTATTGCATTTTAGCTCAAGAGCAAACTTCGCAGCAGCCCCAAGCATTCTACAATATCTTTTAACTACCTATCACTTCTAAAAACAGACATTCGTTTCTCTCTATGAAACTCTAAACTCTAGAACAAAACTCAAGCAGAATTCTATGGCTATTTACATAATATACAATGTACAGAAAGGTAAGCATGTATGTTTCTTAAGTGAGCATCTTGGTTATTGATCTATCACTTCACATATAACAGATATGTCAGGGAAAGTAAAACAAACCATCACCTGGTTCCTCCTTCACATTAGTTTCCTCTCCAGCTGTGTACATTTGCTGATTAAATCGCTAAAGCATTTCTGTGATTGACTCAAAGTCCAAGCAGCAAATTCCTATTCTTCGTAACCCAAAACGAATGTACAGAATCTACCGCTGCCTCATTCGGTTCTGTGTTCTTGACTTGACAATGTTCATCTGTGAGAACACTCTCTCAACGTCCGCATTACTTAGTGGCATTTCTAATAACGATAGCTCAAACAAGGCCAGTTCTTTGAAGCACTGCTCTCCACTGACATCTGTGAAATTGAAAATGTGCACCCAGAACTCTGTTGCCTGCCTATCTTCTTTTATTTTCCAGTCCTGGAAAGAAACCGCTTGATACTGGTTGCCTGCAATCCCACATCTCCTCTGAACAGCTCCAGCATGGATATGTCAGACAGGGCGGGTTTTGCCTGAGACAGTATGACAGACGGTGAGAACGCGGTCATAGACTTGCACACAGCAACATATTCAGGGAGTCTTTGCCGCACCTGTTTTTCAGCTGCAAAAAGAAAGTCTCTGCATCTTCCTTTCAGACTCACCTCCTGCTCCCTGGTTATGGCAATTTCTGCAAGTGCAATGTTGAACAGTGTCCCAAATGAAATTGCAGCTGTCCGCAATTGATTACTCTTGTCTCCCAAATCAATACCAATCATGCCTGCATCAGATTGAGGGATGCATTTGGGGATAAGAATTCTCGCAATGATTGCCCTGTAGAAGCATTGCAGAGGGTCCAACATTTTAAAAGCGTCGCCACATTCCAGCTGGAGAAGTTTGTTTAAACGTACACATGCTTGCAGTTTTAGTGTGAGAAAGGACACATCATTTTTTACCCCGGGTCACAGTATATTTGCTACAGAACTTCTGCTTCATAGTAACGTTCTTTGTCCTTGCTCAACTAAAAATGAAGTTTTAGTGCATCCCACTGCTGTAAAACACATACACAGCAGTCACGGGTGGAAAGCCAGCGGGTGCCCGACAGCTGCACATGTTTCAACGGGTCCTCCCCATTGTTAATGAGAACATGCATCTTTGAATACTCCCTTTTCCGCTGTGCACTGCACGAAAACCAGTTTTAGTTACTCCCCACAAGAAACTCCAAGTTGCGTGGTAGCATTTCAACTGCTTTGCTTGCACACAGCTGTCTGGAATGACACACACACACACACACTTTATGACACACACGCTTTATGAGGTGCTCATTCTGTTGTCGAAGTCTTGTGTAGACTGAGTTGTGCCTCCCAACCAGGACACTGCAACCATCCGTTCCAATCCCCAGGCAGTTGTTGAACTTCAGGCCACTGTTTCCAAGAAACTGCAGAAGTGAGTTGGCAATGGCTTCTGCTGTTTGCCCTCCCAGGTTGTCCAGCAATCCCACATCTCCTCTGAACAGCTTCAGCATGCATCTATCAGAGAGGGTGGGTTGTGCCAGCCACAGAAAGGTTGAAATTACCTTGTTAAAAGACTGACTGAAATACTGTACAACAACACAGAGCTGCTTCAACGTGGTTATGTAAGTGCTCTCATCAATGACCAGAGAGTAGGAAGAGTTACCAATGTCCTTTATGAGTTCCTCAAACATGCATGGTGAAATGACTTAATTTATGAAGGCTGTACACTTTGTGTGATGCAGCTTGATGTCTTTTTAGCATGAGCGTGCAACCAGCTCCCCCAATTAACCTACTGAGCTGATTGCGATGTGGCATGCAACAAAACAGGTCATTTGAAGCTCGGCCTTCAGCACGGATGTGTCACTTATTTTGGGGGCAGCAGAAATGCCTATATTCGTGAGTCGGGCTGAAGAAAAAGGCCTGCAATTATTCCTGTGCTTTTCGGTATTTTTATGATGTATCAGGTGTGCATGGTGTGCACAGATTTCTGATTTCGCAGAATCGGCATGCTGCTTTTGTTTGGTCGCCCTGGACAGGCCCTGGACAGTCCTTTAACTCTGCACTCTTCTCCCAGTCCTTGCAGTGCCGCCGTCCGTATTTGCCCCACCGACTCTGGGCATGTGTTTAAAAGGAGTACAGCCAAGAAAATATGCAGGCAAAATGTACTCAAACGTTTCCTTCACACCACTCAACTTCTAACAAACCAAGGCACAGGTATATGTTGTACACAAGAAAATATGCACATCACCACTACCGTTCACTCAATCCATTCAAAACAAAGCAGAAAAAAGTTCAAATAAAATCTAGGACGCTTGTTCTTACCTTGCAGAGAGTAGGCTGTGATGTGGGAGTCAAAGTCTGGGTTTGAAAGGAGGAACGCTGGTATGCCTCGAAGAAGGCAGCCAGAATAATTAGTATCATGTTAAAAAATGCAGCGATATGGTGGAGAGAAAATATAACATGCATGTCATCAATACCATCCAAAACAAAATGAAAACATGAGGACACAACAAAAATGGTAAGTTTGCATGAGCATGTAAATGTGAACTTGTGGCATCTTATTTTTCCTCTGCTGGTTCCTCCCTCTGGAAGGGCCTCCCTCCCCCCTCACACTTGAGCCGGATCTTCTTAAGTTCTGGAAACTTCTCAACACTTTCTTTTTCTCCTTCTCCTTACATTCCCCCTCCCTTGCTAACTCTCCATATGCCGCTGCACCTGGGGCCTGGTCCCTGGTCCCTTCAGAGTCATATGGGGGCCAGTCCACCCCCTACCAGTTTCCCTCAGCATCCTTTGCCAGCACTTGCCCTCAGGCTCCTTTCCCCGGACTAGCCCAACTTGGTCCTCCCTGTCCACTGCACTCATCCTCCCCCTGACCCTTCCCCTGGCACTTGCTGCCTTGGCCCACCCAGCACTTGCCTGCCCACCATAGGGGCTCCCCAATCTGCACTTCCTCCTCTACCCCCTCCCCTCCCCCCACCATCTATCTATCTATATGTTTATAAAGTGCCAAAGCCCTCAGGCATCCAGGCGCTGAGACAGGTAGACATTAAGCAAAAGACAATTACAAAACAAATAAACTGAAATCAATCCTAAGCGAACAACCTGGTTTTAAGGAGTTTCCTAAAAATTGAGTGATTCCCCTCATTCCTTAATGATTCAGGGAGCTCATTCCAGGCCTGCACTACACGAACAGGGAAGGAGCGACCATTTCCCCAGACTCTCTTGAATTGATTGTCCTTAAGGGTACAGGCCTCTGTTGAGTGCAGGTTCCTACTGGGTCTGTAGATCTCCAATTTCTCCTTTAGGTATTGTGGTGCGGACCCAAAAAGACATTTGTGCCCCAATGTCAACATCTTAAAGAGAATTATGGCTGCCAACAGGAGCCAATGAAGCTCTCTGCGGGCCGCAGTTACTGAGTCTTTACGCGCAATGTTATAGATTATTCCTACTGCTTCATTTTGGAGTTTCTAGCTCCCCTAGCAGGGAGTTGCAATAGTCGAGTCGTCGTAAAATGATGTCTCACGCCAGCTTTGCACGATTTTCCCTCGTGATCATAGGACCGAGCAATCTCAGGACTCTAAGATAATAGTTAGAGTTCCTGACTATGTAGTCCACGTGGGCATTCGTACTGAGCGTAGTCTCCATAAAGGTACCAAGGGTTTTAACCTTCCCAGCTAACGGAACAAGTCCTCCATCAATATGGAAACTAGAAAATTCCTGTCCTAGACTCTCCCGAGAATGCTTGGACCCATATACAATGGGCTCAGTTTTGCTAGCATTCAGGCATAACCAATTACTGGACATCCAGTTTGTAATGGCCATGTAGATTTTGTTTAGCCTCTCCTGATCGTCGGCATAGTTTCCACTGAGTTCCAAGGTAAGCGGAAAATCATCTGTATAATTATTGAAGAAAACCCCCATCTCTCTAATTCCATGCACAATGGCTCGATATAAATGTTAAAGAGAGAGTAGGATAAACAGGCCCCCTGCGGGACACCACAGATGATGGGTTCAGCGTCAGACGAGGCATCTCCCCAATGGACCCTAGACCTTCGCCCTTCAAGAAATGACTTCATCCATGTCACTGCTTCCTTGGAGAAGCCCCCAATATCAACTAATGTGTCCAGCAGTTTTTTTATGGTCCAGTAGATCGAAGGCTGCTGATAAATCAAGCAAATCCAGCAGCCCCGATTCTACTCCTTTCCAGGACTGTTAACATCTGGGTTTGAAGATCGACAAGGGCGCTTTTTGTACCATGGGCACGCTGAAAACCAGACAGTTTTTTATTCAGAACATCTACCAATTCCATGTAAGATTGATTTTGCATGGTAGCCCCCTTATCAACACTCTTAAGGAAAAAGGCCTCAAGTTAGAGGCATCCTTAGGATCTAACCCCTGATTCTTTAGAAGGGGAGTGACCACAACATCTTTAATAGTTCAGGGTATATAGCAATGAGTGAACGTGCATTAATAAACCTGCGTAAGAATGGAGCAAAGATATCACAATGTTCAAGGATGACCTTGATGGTAATAGGTCACCCGGACAACTAGTAGGATGCATGGTCCTCAAAATGTCTTCAACCTCTAGGTCCGTAACAACTGAAAGGTGGAACTGGGGAGAAAGATCAGCAGTTTCCTGCTCCTTCAATCCTAGATGGTATGGGTCGACTACTGTTTTTTGTTGCCTACTTCCAGTAGTATCAGAAGCCCTTGGGGTATTCAATGTATCCAACTCGTTACATATTTTTGCTTGGGCGAGTACAATTTTGTCTGCAAACAGCTTTTGAACCCTTGTACAATCATCTTTATTGGGATTAAAGTTTTGATTCAGGACCTTTGGCTTTTCCCAAGTTCTAAACAGTTTAAATAGTTCTTTAGTTTCATTGCTGCCTTGTTTATCTGCTCATTGTAATGATTTTGTTTAACTTCTAAGATCTTGCTTTTATATTAGTTCTCCCTATGTTTCCATTCCTCTTTATTCTTTGCGACTTTGTTTTTACGCCAAATACGTTCGGCCTGCCTTTTCTTTAGTTTGACCTGAGCAAGTTCTGGGGTAAACCGCTTCTGATTGGTTGGAAGATTCCCTAGTACTCCAGGGATTATTTATCCACACACCCACCATCTCTTCTCTATCCTTATATCACTATTGATGCTCCCAGCCCTCCCCAATCATTATTCTCATTTGCCTGTTTCACGATCCTACCTCCAGGCACTATACCCTCGAAGAACAGCGGTCATGGAAAGACTGGCCATGCAGTCCAAAGTTACTTTATTTAAATTCTTGGGTAGGTGTAAAGCACACTAGAGAGCACTAAGAGTTGCCATACTCTTAACAGAGAAATAGCAACATTTCTCAGCATGGCTGTTTTAATTAATTCTTTTTAAAACAGCGCCTACATTTTTCATCAGTTCTGTTACATTTTTAATGCCACATTACTAGCATTTCTCAGAACGGTTGCAATTATTATTATTAGGGTAGTTATTGAGCACAGACCTAGCTTCGGGAAGCAACAGAGCACTTTACAACTCTTAGGGCAAAGTACACTGCTATAGGGTACCTGTGATAGCACAGTGCAAGTATTTTTCAGCTTGAACGACGGGCCACAAATAACCATTGTGGAGGCTTCCGATAATGTTTCCAGGGTGTTTACTTTGTACAAACAGGTCGGCTGGTGGAATCTCTGGGAAATTCTAGGGCCATCCGTGTTTGGGGCTAAGGGTGCTAGGGCTGTCCCTGTCCCCTTGAACTTCCCCAGCCTTTGACACTGCCTTAGCATAGCCATCCGTTACGGGTGTCTGTTGCCTGACTTGGGATATAGATGGTTTCCCTAACTCGATGGCTACCAGACTCCCTAGGGGGCTTCGAGCTATCCCTCCCCTAGCCTTGCTTAGTGTTCTATGGGAGTTAGGGATGGTGCCTCCTTCTGCACGGTTCCAACTACTCAGCATACATGCACAGCCTCGCCTGGGCCTCCGCTCTACACTGGTGTCCCAAGATGTGTTCCTCACCATCCCTCTACTATCCCTCCGATGTTACACTCCTCCTCTCACTGCTACATCCAACTACTGCCTTACTACTCCCTCTGGTGTTACCTCTCCTCCCTCCTTTCCTACTACACGTCCTCGTCCATACTACCTCTCCACTACTGCTAATACCTCTCTCCTGTTTCTACTCTACTACCATTTCTTCTCGTATTGCTACCTCTCCTCTCCGCTGCTACCTCTCAGCTCCTGCTACGACTTCTGCATCTCTTCTCCTACGACTACCTCTCCCACACACCACGACCACATCTCACACCTGCTAACACTCCACGGTTCCCAATACCTCCACTTACAACTACTCCCACCTCCTCTGTACTCCTACTTCACTCACTCCTCAAAGCCACACACAACCACTACACAGATTCCTTCAGGGGTGTTTCGGGGTCAGGCTCCCTCGCTCCCGTTAGGCCGTACAAGCGGCCCTGTCACAGTGACATGCGTTTTAGCGGTGAGTGGCAACACTTCTCAGAAATGCTGCTACAATTTCAATAGAGCAACGCTAGCATATATTGGCAGTTTCCGTGGCAAGTCGGAGGACAAAGTGGGTGTTTTGCTGGAACTCCCTTTCAGTTCTCCTGAGCAGGCACAATGCACACTGGTGGGTATGTAGTATAGTTTAGCACTCAATGCAGTCTCTTTTTCCCTTCAGAGCTTTGTAAGAGCACCTTTCCGAAGAGCTGAAGCGTATTTAAGGCGAAATTGCAAGCACTTCCAAGCAGGCTTATTTATTTTAACATGACAATGATGTCACTTCCATGCAGGGCTGCTATAGCTCTATGGGGGGGGGGGGGGGCAATAAGAGCACGTATCAGCAGGGTTGCTATACTCTTTTGGTTGAACTGCACGGCAATTTTAGTAGGGTTACTATTTTGTTGAAAGAACAGATTAAAAACATCTCAGAAGAGCTGCTAGACTTTTAATGGGAAATAGCAGTGCTTTTCAGTAGGACTACTAATAATATGGATTGAACAGCAAAATGGCTTCGAGGTAGGGCTGCTGTACTCTCAATAGAACTTAGCAGCACTTTCGTCACTAGGCAAAATAATAAATGGGCATGGAGTGCAATCTACTCCCTTCCACTCATGAGCAGGTGTGCACAACACACCTTCATGCCATCTGTCTTCAATGACTGACACTTAGAGGTCACAGCACAGGCCATGAATGCCTTTCAGAAAGTTCAGGTGTTGTCACAGTGCAAGGTTGTTTTTACATCAGGATACCGGCAAACTACCCCTACCTTTACTGGCGTGTCATATCCCGGTATTACCAGGATGTTCCAAGGTGCTGGCAACCCATAGGACTCCTTGGAGGTAATTGCAAAAATGTTTTGCCGGTGTGGGCCTGATTTACCAGCAGAGCAAGTTTGGAGGTAGATCCATGGCCCCCACTGGAAAACTTGTGTTTCCCCAGTATGGTAAAAATACTGGTGCCAGAATTACTGGCATTTTTACCGTACCAGAGAAACTGTAATGGAGCCGAAGAGCCACGCAGTCAGTGTGGTGGGTGGCGACCCATGTCAGTCTGCAGAACACTGTCACTTCGATGAAGGCGGGGAGCCTGACGAGTTTGTGAGTGCTGAGGAAGGAAGCAAAGCCAAGCCAGAAGAAATGTACTGACAAATGGCCTTTCCAATAAGTCCCAGAGAGGAAAAAAGGGACGCGAGAAAGCCTTCCAAGCCGCCCAGCATCAGGTTGAGAGCTTGGTTTCTCACTGGCCAGGAAGACATCCTCCACTAACAAGCACCACTGCTGGACAGAAGGTGCGTGGCATCATAGCAGGAGCGGGTTAAGGGCGCTGAGACCACATCCGAGCCCATGATGGTCTGAGAATCCACACACCCCACGGAAGGGGGAAGGAACTGACAACCAAAGCAGGGCTGAGCAGGCCCATAGCCTACACTGGGTTGAGAATCCGAATACCCCATAAGGTGGGTGAGAGAAGCGACAACCAAAGTATTCAACCTACTTTGTGGCTGAAAGTTGGCAGAGCCAACTTTGCCAAAGTATTCACATGTATATGGGCTTTACGATTTATGTGAGGATACAAAGTAGTTCAGCTTGCTGTTTGATTCCTACAAACCATACATCCAAGCAGGTTTTTGCCCTTTTCCTGACAAACTTAGGCAAACCCGGATTGGATGAATGCTCCTGTCACTACATAACACTACTTACAGTCCCTTCTCCCAGTTCCACATTTAGGAAGAGGAAAAAAAGTGATGACTGTTGTTACTCTGTGCCCCTCTGGCTCTCTTAAAATCCCTGCCAAAACCTTCCCGTTATGCCCTCTTCAGCACCTCCTGCCACCTATGCTGTTTGAATGGAACCTAGGCACCTTTAAGAAAAGGTCAAATTAATATTTGTGCCATGACTAAAATAACTCCAAACGCTTAATGATAGTTCAAGGGTTTTTAAATTTTAAAAAGGTCAATGTCAGTGCTTTTATTCTGGCCAAGGTGCTGGCAGGGAAATTTCGTGGGTTTTCCCTTTGATCTTGCATGGGCAGCCAGCCTCCCTAGCACAGGCGCCCCTAAAGCCCAGCTTTCACAGCTAGCGATTAGTAACGCCTGCTACCTCTCTCTCTCTCTCTTTTCCCTGATCACACTACTCCTTCTCTACTCAGGGATATAGTGCCATGTTCACCCACTCAGGGATAAGGTGCCTTTTTTATAGATATGGTGCCTTCCTCAACCTTCCCTACTAATATCACACTCTCCCGAAACCCACATCTTTTCAATCTTCATACTCTCCTCATTCACCAACTACTGTCTCTTTTAACTGCACCCACCCCTCCTTCATTCTTCTCTCTTCACTACTTCCATCCCTCAAAACCGTTCTACCACATACTCACTCTCTCACTTTAATTTTCTCTTTAATGGCACTTTAGAATTCTCCCCAGGTTGCTCTTTCTTTCTCTATTTCCCATTCACCTGTTACATCCCCCTTTACACTACACAGCATAAAACTAGTACCACTCTCTTTAACAATGTTTACCTCACCTCTCAGCCTCCTCCATGCTCTGCTCCATTGTGCTTCCTTTGCCTGGTCTCTTGATCTGCCTCCTCTCCACCTTACCTAACCTGAACAACCCACACTCAGCACTTCATTCCTTCCACTTATATAGTGCTCTTTACCTGGTTCTAGCTCCCCTCCCCTCCATTGGCTGTAGTGCAGACCTGACTCTTTGTGCCTGTATTTTACCCAGGGGCTGGGTTATACAGGGGCATGGCTTTAAAAACTCCTCTTAGTTCTCCCCCTGCCCCGTTTCAGTCTCTGTTTGTAGAGTAGTAGCCAGGTTGTCAGGCTGCTTGTTTTCTGTGTGGTTGCCTTCCTCTGCGGATGAGTTTTGCTGCCAATTAAGTTTGGGGGGATTTGTGTGTTTCTCCTGCTCCTTTGCAGTATCTCCTTACTCCGACTTAGTTTTCTGTTGCCCCGCCATTCCCCTTGGGCCCATCTTTCACCCCGATTCTGGGGCAGGATGTCCCATTGTGGATGAGGAGGAGTCCTAACCCTCATCCCCCATCATCTTGGAGGACCTACATAACCTCCTGATGTTTGCATGATTTGAAGTTACTTGTAGGGGTTGCATTTTAACACTCCTAGAGTAGACCCGATGGCTCTATTTCCAGCTGAACAGACAAAACTCAAGGTGGTTGAAATAGATAATGTCAGTATCAGATCACATTTGTCTAAATGGTTAGAGCACCTCCCATCATTACTAAATTGAAGGACACAATAATCAAAATGATTCTGTTCCTCATTTTCATCACCATCCTCACTCTGTTTGATTTTTTGCACCCTCGCTTTCCCTGGGATGCATGTCATTAATTTAATCAATTTTGCTATAATTTCCAAGCCTTTCTTACAACAGATCTCACAAAATGTGTTATACTGCTTTGCATGGTTCACCTGGGCTTTAAAAATAAGAACAGCATTATCTACATATAATAACATTACAATCTTATCCCCATTAAGATTGGGTGCATCTGTTTTTTGGCAGTATACTTGGGGGTCAAGATTGCACTCCTAGCAAGAGCCTTTATCAACAGGGAAGGAATTTGCCATCTCACAACCAGGTCCTCAATGGACCAAAGCAGTGTTTTCACTATGCAGGTCCATCATTGCTCTAAGAAATTATTGTGGCACCTTATAGGCCATGAGGCATTGCCAAAGCTCATTTCTTGGGACATTGTCAAAGTCAATTCTGAGATATATAAATAATATATATACAGGCTTTCTGTCTGTTAAGAAAAATCAGATTTTTGCGACATTAAAAGAATGTAAGCCCTTGATAGACTGTGCACCTTTAAAAAGCAAGGGATTAAGAATTATTGACTCCTCTAATCAGTCTTCTAATTGGTTTAATTATACTTTCCCATATATTTTACGTATATATTGATTAACGATATGAGTCGATAATTCCACAGGTTATCTGCCTTTTAGTACAGTGGGATGATTTTGGATTTATGCCACAATTAAGGGACTTCCATACAGAATTAAACAAGTATTTTGAATAGGGGTCAAAATGTGTACTTTAGTTCTGAACAGTTCAATGTGCCAGATCCAGGAGCTTTACCCAATTTCTGTAGGCCTATTGGTAAACTAACTACTTCCAGGAGAAAGGGCATCCAGATCTACAGCCAACAATTCCTGTGGATCATTGGATCCGCCAAACAGAGGTCTATCCTTTTTGTATAATGCACTTCAATGGATAAACTGAAGAGGAGTAGAGCCTCCCCCTCTTTAGTTATAGACAGGTGAAAATGTTAAATCCCGGATGAGCACCACCTTCTTGTCTAACAGTGTAAAAATCAGAAGCATTGGCCATTGAGGCAGCTAGGCTGCCCTTATTATAGGCAGGTACATTGGAAAATAGGTGGCACTGCACACATTTATTTAGGAAAACACAAAACATAAAGAAATGCTTACATCACGCACAACATATTTAATACAGAATATAGATTTCTGATACTGCCGGCCTTAAATCTCCTGAAAATTTAGAAGTGTTGAGCAAACAGAAAATATAGTTCTGCGTGCAAACTTAGGAAGGTAGTGCATTGGGCAGAAGCCAATATGCAGTGATTCAGCAGTTTAAATAGCAGAATATATTATTTTTTAACAGTGTTGCTTACAAATGAAACTGGCATCAAATCAGAGAAAGGTTTAAGCCTGCGTGGTAACCAATAGAAAGCCAGACAGCTTATCTATGTCTTGGACACAGTGTGCTAAGAAGTCTGAAGCAATGTGCCACTTCCAAAACCTGTTTTTCTAGTTATAAGGTTGCAACACATGGCTTGTGATTTAGAAAAAGGGGAAAACAACTAGTCATGATGATTGGCATAAATTAGGTCATTGTGACAGAAAATGATCATGTGTTTCAGGAAGAGTTTATGTTCAATGGAAACCAAGTGATGTATTTGACCTTTAAGTAAATTGGGCCATCAAAACAGAAGGTTCATATTAACATAAAACTATTGTGTAATTTTTGCCACCTTATAAAACCATGGTGGGTGCAGAAATGCATTGATATATTTTTTCGAGCCTGTGAAACGGGATTAAACAAGACGTTCCCAGCAGGCTGCCTGTGTGTCTCTTTCTTGCATGGTGTATAACTATTTCCAGTGAAGGCTGATTGTAAGGATTTATGGCTAGGAACTGGCCTCTTTAACACAACCATTCATCTTCAGGGATGCAAATTTCAAAGAGTGTACCTCCTTCACTGGCTGAAGTTAACACCATACTCCAAAAGTCCCTAGTGTGTTTGGTAGCTACTGCTGTCTTTAACAGATCCCATTTATATACTGCAAATGCATGCTGCTTTGACTCACTTAAATTGGTACACCTGGCATGCACTTTGTACCTCTGAATGATCATTACGGTCCACAAGGAACCACTAATCTTTCTTGAAAAACATCTTTTTAACTATGGAACAGGGTATTGGCATTAAAGTCTTTATTACCCAGGGCTGTTTATTGTAAGAGCACCAATATTAACTGGGTAATAATCCAGTGCCAAGGGCTTCCACTAGTATAGGGAACTCCTAAATAGTTCTGGGAGGATCCTATCCTTACACAGCTCTGCCCATTCAACCTGCCTTTGATTGTTGGAGCTAGCAGTGGGAATATTACACTCTCCCTAGTATACTAATTGTCCCAAGATTAACGGTCCATCTGTTTTGTTGTGATCACTTTCCAATCTAGGAAAGATACAAAAGTTTACTACACTTGCCATTCGTTTACACTTCCCTTTTACCATACTGTTACATGCTTGTATACTTGTTTTTACGTGCAGCTCAAAACCTGCACTCACCACTAGCTATTGGAGAGTGATAAAAGATTCTTGGCAAGTGAGTGGAAGGAGGGGCCATTTTGAACCAACCCTCCCCCATTCCCACACTTCCTCGGTAGGCCCAGTTGCAGCTGCTTTGGGTTCAGGGCCCCGCCCCCGGAGCACTCATGCAGGAGACTCCATTTTGTAAGCTAACGACTCCATTTTGTAATGGTAAGATAGTTGTGAAATTTCAACGCAGGCCTGCAGCTCTCCCAGCTAGGCACACACAGCAAGCAAGCTACTCCCCCCACCACCTCCCTCTCTGCAGTTGTTCGGTTCCCATGAAAGACTAGCTGCGAGAATGCAACAAACTTTACACTGTATCTTCTGTCTTCCGTCTCACTTCATTGACCCAGATACAGCCCTGAGCAGGGGCCATTGCAAAAGCCATCCGTCTCTACAAACCTGCCCCCACACCCAACAGACCCTGGCCATAAAGAACACTGTCCCCATATTCCTTAAAACATGGTCGACAGTTAGAAGTGACCCTCGAGTCTATTTGATTGTTCACGTCTTAATGAGGACAGTGCCAACGTGCCTTTTTGCATGCAAGATAATGTAAAACTAATAATGGGGCAATAAGTATACTAGCAAACAATATAACATATATGTGTAATTAGAAGTTCTCACGTTAAAGCTTAATTATGAAAGTGTGATGTATATTGATGTATATTAACATATGGTATAACGTTGCTCATAGAAATAGATTGCAACAACAAGCTGCATAACCAGTATAATACTGTACACGCCAGCACTAAGATACCTCATTTCAAAAGTTCAAATGTAAATATATGTACGATTTCGTGTAAACGTAATACAGCAACTAATCACTCTCACCAAGTTACAACATCTGTTAAGGCTGCATGCGCAGACCCCGAGCCATGAACTGCTTTTAATGAAAGATGAACACTGATTCAAGTACACTTTAATTTCTTGATTAGTTTTTGTTACAATGAGAATGTTTAGCCAGATAGAAAATATAGTATATTCTAAATCAGTATAACCTGAATGTAATATAGTAAGCCACATGTAAAGTCCTGTATGTAATATCTATTTCTGAAGGCCCTGTTTCTTTGTGCAACGAGGATCTATACCGCAAAGAGGTTTCGATTCTCCTCTACCCTTCATGGTGTCAAGATAGATTAGCAGAGATTTAATGACGTGTGGACAACCGACCACTAAACCCCCCACAATGAAATGTATGCCCATGATGCTATGCCCCTCTTGTGACCTATTTGTTCCAATCATAGATTTAGAGCCCTCTTTGTTGTTTATCAGATGGACATCCCAGATCACACAATGACCCCAAGAGCTTTACCCCTTAGTCAGTATATTCTGAATTGCCTGAACAGGTCAAGCGCTGTATTTAAGGGATGACTCTTAACCTGTGCCCAATAATAAATTAACCTGTATTTGAACCACGTTTTCATGAGTGTTTAAGCCACAAGTCTTTGAGCTCACCGGAAAAGCAGATTATGGTAGTGAATTAATGGGAATGTGTGGCAACAAGGGCAAATGTCAAATGATTATTTAACAAAAGAAACATCACAAGATGCCGATCCTACATACCAGCTCGATGAGCCCAGCTGACCAATTGACCCAAGACACGTCATCGCCACACCACGTGTCCTCAAGCCAGCGAAGCACCTCCGACCCCATGGCACCCATAGGTGTCCGCTTTTAGTGACCAATCCCAACTGTTCATTTGCCCCTTAGGTCTTCCCTCAGCTTGATGACAAATTTTCTGTATACAAGTAAATTGTAACATGTTTTCTGCAGAGCGCTCTCGACGTGAGCAGAGTAGATTCTGCTTACCCTATTTTAGATATTTTAGATCTTGGTCTCATTCCCTCCTAGGGTGTGTCTTGATTGACTCCATTGGGAGAATTAACTGTATTTTTGGGGGCCTCTCACTTACATTGGTGACCCCGACGCGATAGCTTTCTTTTCCGTCCTTCTGACATGAGACGTACCCCTGTCATGACCCAGAGCACGCTCCCTCAAGAGATACCCGCCAACGGCAGCCGGTACATCTAGACGTGCGCACGCAGGAGGGCGAAAGGGTACGGATCCCCCTTTACAAAACCCACTCACTGTACTACTCGCCAGAGCCGGGCGTGGTCTTTGAGCGAGGAGCGGCAGACTGACCGATGGGGTCCAGAGGGTCTCGGATCAAGACGGACACGTGACTATCAAGTGCGGGTGATATTGAAAGGCGGGTGGGAGTCAGATTAGAAGGTCTTGGGGCAAACTGCATAATTTGGGTGAAAAATGTGTGGAAATCTGTAGCACAGGGGGGAAAGGTCCTGGGGGCCTGGGTCTTTTCTCTATATTCCATTGTATTCTCATTCTATCGCATATGGCCATTAGGAACGTGACAGAGCACAAGGTGAAAAGAGTTTAAAAGGGATCCTATCTTCGGTGGGGGGTGGAAGGCGGTGCTGCATAGTGCTATCTCAACTAGTACAGGATATATGAGTGTGGGAAAACTGAGGCAAAAGAGGATAACGTAGGGGTCTCAAAGTAAGACCCGGAGTAGTAATTGTTCTAGGGAAGTGCAACTAAGCAGGGATAGAAGGGGCATTAGGGAAGGTGACGTACAATTTATGTTGTCTATGTTTTCCGTTGTATGTGAAAATTGTGTTGGTCTCTTTGTGGAAACATTGTCTTTTGTAAATGAACATTAATGAGTCGATCTGACATTGAATGGAAAGAGTTGTGTTCACATTGATGCGGTTTAGAAGTAATGAAAATAAGTGAACAGTTAATTTCTTTATGAATGGTTGCATAGCATATTGAGTTGGCCATACGAGAAGTATACGAGTCTAGATAAGGATTGTCAGTTGAGTAACGCTTGTAGCCAAGTACAATGGGTGCAGAGATGCCCCTTGCCCATATTTGTAAGACCCTGCCAGGTTGTGCAGAAAGGATTAGTAAATACTATGACCAGTTGGTCACGGAATTGAAGGGAGAGGGATTGCCCCAAGTTTGGCCGCAAGGAGGGTCTTTCGATAAAGCAGTACTAGATATGGTTGCCACCTGTCTATTTATTAAATATAAAGGAAAACAGTTGCAAAACAGGAGAGAAATATTGGACATGTGGCGGCTGTTTCAGGAATTGCCCCGAGAGAAAAGTGGGGAATGTAATACATCTCCCCTCACAGCAACTGGCAGTGAAGGGCCAACTACACAAAATGAGAAAAGGATAGAGGTCACACGTGTATATCCCTTATTGTCAAAACCTGTGCCTGCAGAAGGATATAGTGACCCTGGATATGTAGCACAACCCACAGCGCACCCCATACTTAAGTCATCTGCCACAGCACCACCCCCTTATGAGAGTCAGGGAGTAACAGGACAGGTGAGTACCCCTACAATCGACATAGAGAAGCTGACACAAGATTTAGACTTGTGACTAACAATGGCTCAAACTGAGCTGTCCCGCCTAAGGGCCATGGGAGAACAAGGGGGGGGTCACTCACACCCGTGTAGATCACAATGAGGTGCCGTAACCGAGTGTAGGGGCAGGGGAAGATGGATGGAAGAAGGGAGAGATACTATTTTGAATAAATGACACCCCCACGCGAATCATAGAATCATATCTGACAGTGAATGCGAGTTAGAAGAGGGAGAGGTGACATCGGACAGGGAGGAAGAATATTGGTGTCACTTAGAGGAGCAAGAAGAAGAAGAAAGGAGGCTAGGAACTGCTACAGGTGGGGCTTTATTTGGGCAGAGGTTGTCCCCTGCATCCTCCCAGAGGAGGATTCAGGGGATCGAGGGGGGAGGGTGCAGGGTATAGAGGGCCCCGAGGAGGAATGCAAGGACAGTGTTGGAATTGTGGGAGGTGGGGACATTTCATGAGAGAATGTCGAAGCAGGCCCAATAACTCATACCCAAATGAACAACAGAACGGACACCCCCACCCAGGGAGCCCCTATGGATTACCGATGGGTGGGAATAAACGAGATAGCCAGCCCGACCCGAGGTACATGAACGAGCGTCCAATGCCCCCGCAAAATACACCTCCGCACCCCTAGTGTCATGACGGTACTGCCCCATGCGCAATAACACTTATGCCACCACTGCAAATGGAGCACCTACACTGTGTAGAGGGACAGCGATGGTAACAGGAAATGTTTTTGATGTTGATGAACTCCCATGGCATTCAGTATAGGACAGCCCACAGGGAACACTTGAGTGTCCAGTACTGTCGACGACCATTGACGCAGCAGAAGAACCACTGGTGGGGGCGGCAATAGGAAACAAACAATTAATTTTCATGGTAGATTCAGGAGCGGAAAAATCATGCCTCAAGAAAAGCAGGTTCCCGCTTTCTAATTGGACTTTGGAAACGAAAGGATTCTCTCGGGCGGTGGTCGAGGTTCCATACACTGAAGAGCTAGACATAACGGTGGGGGGAAAAATTGTACAGGCACCCCTGCTGTATTACGAAGAGTCGCCCATTAATTTGCTGGGAAGGGATCTTCTCAGCAAACTCAACATGACCATATCCTTCACTGACAGAGGAATAGTGTGTTCTACACAAGGCACATGTGCAATTCGCGCCATGTTAGCCATAGACACGCAAGCAAACTTCCCGCAAACACGTGGCATACCTGTAAATCCAGATATGTTCATACAAGGATTGAGGATACTAGCGAGAGTAGTGCCAGAATTGAAAAGTGAAAAATGGAGGGTGCCTTCAGAATTCATTTTCCGCCCAATCGCAGACCCAGAAATAGTGCCAGGGTCTATAGTATCCCTGGATATACATGCAGTAAAAGTGTCACCCCAAAGAATAGCAGTAATAGCAATGGACATGCAGGGATGCCAGTGGAGAACAGTGCTGTGCATCAACGTCAGTAAGGCCCTGGGAGACCTGACATATGACGAACTTTTTAGTGACACAGAAGACGATGGGGAAATAGTGATGGAAATTGCAATCCCCTATGATGTCATGATCCAAAGAAGAGAGGTACCACTACCCCACGTGGCAGTGATCAAAGCACCACCAGCATACTTTGAGGAAGACATGTCCCAAGTACCACAGCAGCTGTGGACCACAAGCCCACATGATGTAGGATTACTGCATAAAGTTACACCAGTAAAGATAAATCTCAAACCCGGGGCCATTTTACACCGGGTAAAACAATACCCCCTATCTAGGAATAGGAGGAATGAATACAAGACACAATTTGTGCATTAATGGTACAGGGAATAATAGTGCCATCTAACTCGTCCTGCAACACTTGCTTTTACCTGATCAAGAAAGCAAAGGGAGGGGCGTGGAGGATGATCGAGGACCTATGCCCCCTCAATGACGTAGTACAGAAGGTGTTCCCTCTTGTCCCAAACTCTGCCTCAATCCTATGCAGCATCCCAACAGAGGCCACAGAGTTTACAGTAGTGGACCTAAGGAATGCCTGTCACGATGCCCGCTCCCGGGGAGCCGGCTCAGGCCCTGCGTCCCCGAAAGCGGACATCAAGTCCCCGGGGAAGGTCCCAGCAACCCCTTACAGGGGCCCTTTGGACACCGTCCTGGTGCCTATGGCGCCAGGCTCATAGAAAACGTCAGTCCTGGCGCCATAGGCGCCAGGCTCATTATGAAAGTGTTTGGGTGCACTTACCTGATGCAGACCATGCTGCAGAACCCCGGCCTCCTTGAGGCCTGAAAGGAACTACTTTACCTGTGGGACTCATTTACCACCCGGGCGTGGTCGGGGAAGGATACATACCTGATTGGAGGAAGGACACATTCTAGGAACTTCTTCCAAGGCTATTTAAACCACACCCGATCAGCCACACGTGCTTCGCGTTGTTCTGCATCTAGCAGCTGGACGCTCACCGTGTCTGCTCCTGCATCTTGACTTCTGCCACACCTGCCAGCATCCTGAATCACCTGCAAAGGAAGGGAACAAGAGAACAGAAGAAGGAAAAGGCCTCACCTGCTAAATCTGCATCCCAGAGACATTTCGCCGACAATCCTGAAAAGGAAGACATTTATTTTTAAAAGCACATCGCATTGATCGCTGCAGCGCCGCATTCTACTCACCTTTACAGGGCGCCTCCATGTTCAGCAGCGACCATCCGGATTTGCAGTCGCACCCCCGCGCCTAGGGAGAAAAAGACAAGAACAAAGGTGAGAGAAAGAAGGGAAAAGGGAAGCTAAAACTCCATGTCAAGACTTACTTGTTGGGTCATTCCCTTTTCATTTCGGGTCTGCGCCGCATACAGGCATTTTCGGACCCCGGCCCCTAAGGGGAAAAAGACATCAGCGTTAATGAGTGAATGAAAAGACATTACCAAAACACTCGTTAAAGACTTACCTGATTTCCACAAGGATTTCACCGCTCACCTCGGGTCGGTGCCTGTTCCCCGGCATTCCGTACCCCGGCCCCTATGGGGAAAAAGATACTAGCATTAGAACATTAATGCATGGACACAAGGGGAACCACTTATAGAAAAAACTTACCTGGAAGCCAAGCAAGTTTGGTTCTCACCCATCCGAAAATCCAGTGACGTAACTGGATACCATTGCGCCCCTGCATCAGAAGCAGGATGGAGAGCTCGTCCTTCCAGACCCTAAGGTGAGATGCTACGGGGGTGCACAGAAGGGTTTTGAGGAGGGTGCGAGGGGTAAGTGGGAGGCCGATTGCATTACCCCGCAGACAGTTAACCCCCTATTCTCACCTACAGAAGGATACTTCTGTGAGTCAGACAAGCCAGATCTGGGGGCCGGTCCAGTCCGTCTTCCGAACCCTGCGCATCACCTTAGACGAGGTCACAGCAGCGCGAACCAGGCCAGCGCCCCCGTGGGAGTCAGGTGAGCGTTACAATGCCTTCTTCTCAATTCCACTCGATCAAGGTTCATGGTACCTGACAGCATTTACACTAGGGGGGAAGAGATATGAGCACTGCAGACTGCCCCAAGGGTACTGCGAAAGTCCCAGTATTTTCAACAGAATATTGCATGAAGACCTTGGAAACATACACACAACAAGCCCAATAATTCAATACATAGACAATTTGTTAGTCTGCAGTAAAGATGAAAAAGAGTGCAGAGAGGATTCTATTGCCCTGTTAACACACCTCACACAGAAAGTGTACAAAGTAGACATGCAAAAACTACAATACTGCTTGACAGAAGTGCTATACTTAGGTCAGCTGATATCTAAATATGGTAAGAGAATAATACCTGACAGAGCAGCAGCAATAAAAGCAGTAAAAGAGCCTAACACAGTAAAAGAGATGTAGAAGTTTCTCGGCATGTGCAACTATTGCTGAGCGTGGATATTGGATTATGCAGCATACATAAAACCCCTGTTACAGGCACTCAAGGAAGCACAGTGGGAAAACACCAACCTACAATGGACAAGGAAATGCCCACAGCTTTTGACACACTCAAAGAATTGATATCCACTGACCCAGTTCTCGCGACTCCTAATTATGAGCGGGAATTCTTTTTATTCTCACAATGTAATGGCACACTCATTACAGCTGTATTAACACAAAACACATCCCTGGGTCACAAGCCCCTGGCATTCTACAGTGGAACACTAGATGCAGTAATGCAAGGACACTTTGCTTGCAAACAGGCTCTCGCAGCCGCCGCGTTCACAATCAATAAGAGTTCTACAATCGTGATGGGATGCTCTGTCACGTTATATGTAGAACACTCTCTTTTTGCCATCCTTGAAAGATCGAAAAGCACACTGACTACTCAAAGAGCCACAGCATATGAGTTTATCATATCTAGTGCGAACATTCATATTGTGCGGTGCAAAAAAGTGTAAACCCAGCCACATTTATCACAGAAGGATGCACAGTAGAAGACATGCAGCAAAACGACTGCGCTAAACACACAGGAGATGATGATGACACGCCCAAAGCACATGAAAATGCACTGTCAGAAGGAGAAATTTACTTCGTGGATGGGTCTGCCTCCATAGATTGTGAAACGGGAGAAAAACACGTAGGAGCAGCAGTAGTTCGGGTGGAGGGTGGGAATTTGAAGTGATTGTGCAGAAAAGATTACCACCGCACTTCTCAGCTCAAGCAGCAGAACTGGTAGCGCTCATAGAAGCATTGCACACAGCAAAGGGGTGCATAGTCACCATCTGTACAGACTCTGCGTTTATGGCAACAACAGTACATGGAGGGTTAGCAAGATGGGGGAGGAGAGGATGCCGAAGGGTAGACGGGTCCCCAGTTCAGCACGCAACACTACTAGGGGAATTAAGTGATGCATTAAAAGAACCTACACTTGTAGCAGTCGTGAAATGTCAGGCCCACACACAAGGTGATGACGTCATCTCGTTGGGAAACGCGGCAGCGGTCGTTGCCGACAAGGAAGCATCCTATTTACCAAAACCCCCAACAGCTGAGTACATACTACAGAAGATAGTAGAGGAAACACAGCCGGAGTGATTCAACTCATTACCAGTCTCCCAAATCATTCAGCTTCAGCAAGATGCACCCAGCGAGAAAGAGACATGGGTAAAATGAGGGTGTAGCCAGTCATCCACTGATCTATTATGGAGACAGAATAACACTGGCAAGGTTGTGAGGCCAGCAACATTGCTAGAGGTAGCATTCAAACAATTTCACTTCCCAGCTCACAATGCAAAGCACCACATTATTGCAGACATACAGGAAAATTGGTTCGCCCCAGGAGTACAGGACCACGTGACAAAGTTAATAATAAAATGCATTACATGCCAAACATACAACTCTGGCATGACATTACAAACCCTCAGAGGAACATTGCCAAAACCTGAAAGGCCGTGCAGAGAACTGCATATAGATTATGCAGACACAGGAGAACGGTGTAATGGGGCTCGATATTTGATTGTTGTGGTATGCCCCTTTTCCTGGTGGGTGGAAGCAGGTTCTGCACTCATCCAGATGCGCGTTGTGCTGCCACGTTATTAGTGAGAGTGGTGTTTCCCCACTGGGGCATTTCTGATGTCATAAGTTCCGACAACGGGACACACTTTGTGAACGACATGTTCAAGCACATCACTGTGATGCTAGAGATAACCCATAAGCTCTGTACGATTTATCATTCGCAATCGAGCGAGATTGTTGAAGAAATTAACGGATTACTCAAGAGTATATTGTCAAAACTGTGTCATACACTGAAGAAGAACTGGGTGTATTGTGTACCACTGGCACTTTTTGAAATGAGGATCCAACCTATCAAGGACCACCACCTGTCACACCATGAAATTGTGACAGGTAGGAGGATGCACACAGCCCACTTACCCCTGCGCAAACAATCAGACGCACACCAAAGTGCCACAGTTCTAGGAGAAGAATTCCATGAGTATCTTAGGAACTTGACAAGAGCAGCATGAGCCATAGCCAAACAAATAGCACCACCATTTACACAGGAAAACGCCACTGATACAACCACTCCAGCCACATATAGCCCAGACTGCCAGTTGATGACAGGTGACATGGTATATGTGAGGAGCTTTGTGCATAGGTGGAACGGGCCAAAGTTCCATGGCCCATACAAGGTGATATATTGCATGCCCACAGCAGTAAAGGTACAGGGCCTGAGGTATTGGGTACACCTAACAGAGGTTCGCAAGGCACATGGGAGTATGGACTGTGCAGACAACGAAGGTAACAGAAATGAGCAAAGTGCACAAACATAAAAGGTGGGAAAAGGAAGAATAGCCATGCGCAGAATATAAGCAAACAAAGAGTAAATGGAGATATCTAAATAAATATGGTATCAAGAAGTACTGGTAACATGTAAAAGAGGATAAAATAAGAAATCTCTCTCTCTCTCTCTCTCTCTCTCTCTCTACATTTTTTCCTTTGTTTATATGTATGTAAATATGCACATGTGATTCAGGTTTTTTGTTGATTTTAACTGACGGTGCATTGTCTCCCTCAGTTCTTCTTTCCCAGACTCGAGGTGTGAGGAGGGAGAAGGGAGGGACACAGGAACACATATTTGTATTAAGCAAAATAAAATAGTAAATGCAAATTTAATATTTAAGGTGATTAACGAGTAAACAGCGTGTAAATAACGAAAGCTTAAATATGCATGATTAACAAATGCTTATATTTCATTTATCAGGAGCTACAATGGGCATGGACGAGGCCCCGGCAGCAACAAATAATAGTGTAGATAGGAGTAGACAAAGGAGACATGTTTATCCTAGTTATTTATATGAATGTGTGCTGTTTGTGTGTGCAGTAGTATTCTTTTCAACATTATTTGGCCTGTTCCTGTATTGGGCAATTACATATACCTCAATCGATGTGAGCCAGCGGGGTGTGGGCATAAAAACAATCAAACAAGGGATCCATCTAATTTGGGATGGTGTTAAGTTAATATGGGCACACGGAAGTCATGGGGATGGATATAATAGCACCACAAATATCACAAATATCACAACGATGCAAGCCACCCCACAGTCCCCATATGTAAATGAATCTGATTTTAGTGTTTACACAATGAATGACAGAACTCTTTCAGAACTCATGTGGGTGCAGAATCACCCATACCCAACGACCATGCCAGTTTCAGAAAATGCAACATCAGGAAACATAACCATCAGAGAGGAGAGTAGTGATGACAAACGTATGGCCATCAGCTACTATAATTTATATACAAGATGGTAAGGAAAAGAGGGTGGCAGGCAGGCCCAAGGAAATGAGGGAGGTGGGCTTAGGAGGAAGAAGAGGGAAACACAACAGGAAAAATGGGAAGAGCATTATAAATTTGGCTTAGACACAGTTGATGATCCCCAGCACTCACACCAGACAAACAAATGGTATGCGGACATGAGCAACGTGGCAGAACAAATAACTAACGAGAGTTGTTACGTGTGCTCACTTATACCTCATGCCTCGGGCACTCCCAAGGTATTGCTGCCACAAGAAATTCCATTTGCAGAAGCTCAGTGTCTCCTACATCTCGCGCCATGCTGAATCAAAAATACTTTTCAAGCCCACACGGTTTCATTTCAACTATTGCAGAACGAGCGGACATGTTACTCCCAGCCGCAAGGACTAATTTGTGTGAAAGAGCCTTTTCTGGTGATAAAAGGGACATTGCATGGGGACAATAAATGTCAAAACGAAGAAATACTATGCAAAGCAGAAGCACTGCGAGGGCTGTCTGAAGAAAAGATTTCATGGGTGCAGAGAACAAGCGCTCCCATATGGACTGAACCAGGGGAGTTGCTAGGTCTGGAAAAGACCCGGGGCTAAGCTGATGTCGGAACTGTTGGGACTGGGGGCTAGCTAGTCTTTTGGCTGTAGCTCCTGAGATTCTGTCCGGGGCTACAACCAAAAGATCAGGGGCTATACCCCCCTTAGCCCCCCCTAGCAACACCCCTGGACTGAACACATAACGAAGCTCACTTGGGTTACCGCCATCGAGAAACCCTTCAAATTACAGAAAGACATTTCTTATGAACGTTGCTTCCGTGGGGAAAGGAAAAAGAACATGGGGGAAAACAAAAACTGCAACAAAACTCTAATAATACCTGACATGAAGACGGGAACGGTCATGGGTTTGTGGCAACATGGCGTACCTGCATCTCCCGCAATCATGGAGAGGAACATGCTCCCTGGCAATGCTGCATTCTGCACTAATGGTGATCCCAGAAAGCCGCATCCATGAAGGAAGCACACAAGTGGCGGCCCCAAACGAACTGTCTCTAACGCCGCCTGAAGCAGCTCCCATGTATGCCATGGACGAGGAAGGTGTACAAAATCTGATGTAGAGGAAGTAACGATCATCAAACTATATTTCAGCCAAATCATCAGACCTCCTGGCCCAAATACCTGATCGATTCTGGTTGTTCAGCTCTGTCGAGACATTTTTCACGTCCATCGTTCCTAGCATCCAGGTGAGAGCGAATGCCAAGTGGCTCTAGATAACAAGGTGGGAGCTAATCCAACTGGCCAACGACACTGAAGAAGGGTTTAATGTCCTCAAGTGGAACTTAGGGCCCTGCGATTGATGACCATGCAGAACAGGTATGTGCTAGACCCGTTAACAGCAATCGATGGATGTGTTTTCCGAAAAATCGGGAGTGCATGTTGCACATTTCTACCTTCTGCAGACACGGAGAACGGTTCCCTCTCACAAGTGATAGCAGTAGTGCACGACCTCAGAGAGCGTATGAAGGACAAATGAGGGGCACAGCCCAGCACCTGGTTCGATAATCTTTTTTCATGGGTACCATCCTGGCTTGGAATCACAGTGAAACTCCTCATACCACTCATCATCTTTTTACTCCTCATTTTTTGCATGTGCCAATTAGGACTCTGATGCTGCGCAAATGCAGTACCTAATATGGCGCGCTGATGATGTTAACAATGGGCCGTGCAAATGGAGTGGCGCAAATCAAACATGAGGCGGAGGTGCAAACGGGAGACAGTTCAGAGCCCAAATATAGAATGACTGCCATATACAACATAGGGCACAGAGTGGATAATTTATATCACGCAACCATAAAGGAACCTAGAGAGTTACAATGGTAAAAGGAAGTATGGGTGGACCTGGAGGGTGAGGGAGGTTGAAGTTATATGACCTGCACCCCAGATGAGTAAGCTAGAAGGGGGGAAAGCCTCCGAGCGGTATGTAGGGCATGGATGCCAATAAAGGGGACACCTGCATGGGATGAAGCAGTGGCAGAGGAAGAAGAACGTAAGAGATTGGGGCAATTACAATATTCGTTACTTAAGTAACAAAAGGGGGAATGAGTGGAAGGAGGGGGCATTTTGAACCCCACTCCCCCATTCCTACACTTCCTGGGTAGGCCCAGTTGCGGCTGCTTTGGGTTCAGGGCCCAGGGCAATCATGTGGGAATACCCCTAGGAACTGTGATCCCCCCTTGTGACAGTGTAAGACCAGAGTTGAATGAGACTCCATTTTGTAAGCTACCAACTCCATTTTGTAATGGTAAGATGGTTGTGAAATTTCAACGCAGGCCTGCATCTCTCCCAGCCATGCGTGCACAGCAAGCTAGCTACTCCCCCCCACCTCCTCCCTTTTGCCGTCCCTGCAGTTGTTCGTTTCACATGAGAGACTGGCTGCGAGAATGCAACAAACTTTACACTGTATCTTCTGTCTTCCATCTCACTTCATTGACCCAGATATAGCCCTGAGCAGGGGCCAGTGCAAAAGACATCCTTCTCTATAAACCTGCCACCACACCTAAGAGACCCTGGACATAAAGACTATCGTCCCCATATTCCTTAAAACAGGGTCACAGCTAGAAGTGACCCTCGAGATTGTTTGATTGTTCATGTCTTAATGAGGACAGAGCCAAAGTGCCTTTTTGCATGCAAGATAATGTAAAACTAATAATGGGGCGGTATGTAGGGCATGGATGCCAATAAAGGGGACACCTGCATGGGATGAAGCAGTGGCAGAGGAAGAAGAACGTAAGAGATTAGGGCAATTACAATATTTGTTACTTAAGTAACAAAAGGGGGAATGAGTGGAAGGAGGGGGCATTTTGAACCCCACTCCCCCATTCCTACACTTCCTGGGTAGGCCCAGTTGCGGCTGCTTTGGGTTCAGGGCCCAGGGCAATCATGTGGGAATACCCCTAGGAACTGTGATCCCCCCTTGTGACAGTGTAAGACCAGAGTTGAATGAGACTCCATTTTGTAAGCTACCAACTCCATTTTGTAATGGTAAAATGGTTGTGAAATTTCAATGCAGGCCTGCATCTCTCCCAGCCATGCGTGCACAGCAAGCTAGCTACTCCCCCCCACCTCCTCCCTTTTGCCGTCTCTGCAGTTGTTCGTTTCACATGAGAGACTGGCTGCGAGAATGCAACAAACTTTACACTGTATCTTCTGTCTTCCATCTCACTTCATTGACCCAGATATAGCCCTGAGCAGGGGCCAGTGCAAAAGACATCCGTCTCTATAAACCTGCCACCACACCTAAGAGACCCTGGCCCTAAAGACTATCGTCCCCATATTCCTTAAAACAGGGTCACAGCTAGAAGTGACCCTCGAGATTGTTTGATTGTTCATGTCTTAATGAGGACAGAGCCAAAGTGCCTTTTTGCATGCAAGATAATGTAAAACTAATAATGGGGCAATAAGTATACTAGCAAACAATATAACATATATGTGTAATTAGAAGTTCTCACGTTAAAGCTTAATTATGAAAGTGTGATGTAGATTAACATTTGGTATAACGTTGCTCATAGAAATAGATTGCAACAACAGATGTATAACCAGTATAATACTGTACACGCCAGCACTAAGCTACCTCATTTCAAAAGTTCAAATGTAAAAATATGCACGATATTGTGTAAACGTAATACAGCAACTAATCACTCTCACCTAGTTACAACATCTGTTAAGGCTGCATGCGCAGACCCCGAGCCATGAACTGCTTTTAATGAAAGATGAACACTGATTCAAGTATACGTTTAATTTCTTGATTAGTTTTTGTTACAATGAGAATGTTTAGCCAGATCGAAAATATAGTATATTCTAAATCAGTATAACCTGAATGTAATATAGTAAGCCACATGTAAAGGCCTGTATGTAAGATCTATTTCTAAAGGCCCTGTTTCTTTGTGGAACAAGGAACTATACCGCAAAGAGGTTTCGATTTTCCTCTACCCTTCATGGTGTCAAGATAGATTAGCAGAGATTTAATGACGTGTGGACAACCGACCACTAAACCCCCCACAATGAAATGTATGCCCATGATGGTATGTACCTCTTGTGACCTATTTGTTCCAGTCATAGATTTAGAGCCCTCTTTGTTGTTTATCAGATGGACATCCCAGATCACACAATGACCCCAAGAGTTTTAACCCTTAGTCAGTATGTTCTAAATTGCCTGAAGAGGTCAAGCGCTGTATTTAAGGGATGCATCTTAACCTATGCCCAATAATAAATTAACCTATATTTGAACCACGTTTTCATGAGTGTTTAAGCCACAAGTCTTTGAGCTCACCGGACAAGCAGATTATGGTAGTGAATTAATGGAAATGTGTGGCAACAAGGGCAAATGTCAAATGGTTATTTAATAAAAGAAACATCACAAATTGCTGATCCTACATACCAGCTCGATGAGCCCAGCTGACCGATTGACCCAAGACACGTCATTGTCACACCACGTGTCCTCAAGCCAACCAAGCGCCTCTGACCCTATGGCACCTATAGGTGTCCGCTCTTAGTGACCAATGCCAACTGTTCATGTGCCCCTTAGGCCTTCCCTCAGCTTGATGACACATTTTCTGTATAAAAGTAAATTGTAACATGTTTTCTGCAGAGCGATCTCGGCTTGAACTGAGTAGATTCTGCTTGCCCTATTTTAGATAAAGCCTTTGATATGACCAGCACTTGGTCTTGGTCTCCTTCACTCTTGGGGTGTAGCTTGATTGACTCCATTGGGAGAATTAACTGTATTTTTGGGGGCCTCTCACTTACACAAGTAAGGAATGGTGTGCTGTGTGCATGTTTAGAATTGATATGGCAAGTTACTCTTCATGGTTAGCTAGCAGCTTGCAAATGGAAAATGTTACTGCTGCACTTCACCATTTTTTCAAAAGCATAACTATGTTGTCACTGTTTTTTTGCATTGGTTGGTGAAATACCCTAGAACAAATCTTCCTTTGCGGTCATGCTTTCTAAAGTTGATAATCATGCAAATTGCACACAGAATTCACTAACAGTGACCGTTATTGTACTATTGTTAGATTTGTGTTCAGTAATAAGGTTACCCTACATTCACTCAACTGCATGCATAGTTGTCATCCCTAACTTCTAAGACGGCCAACAAAGTCAATGCACTGGTGGCTCAAGCTGCTTATCCTTCTCTTTGCGACTTTGGTAGTTGCTCTGATCGAGTAGTTCTCAAGGCCAAAAATGCAGAAGGAATGAAACATCACTTTCTGGAAAGGTACGATTTAAAAAAAAAAAAAAAAAGTAGAATGTTTGCATGCATGTTATTTAATATGTATGTGCAATATAGTTTGAATGAGTATGCGTATGTGAGTAAGGATTTGCATATGTTTGAGCATAGGCTTCAGTATATACATGTATGTGTGTGGATGACTGTGTGTGTGTGTGTGTGTGTGTGTGTGTGTGTGTGTATTTTCCGTGGAGGACTGGCTTATGTCATGGGCCATGGCCTCATGAGCATGTACTTTACAGTGGAATTCTGACCGATTTTGTTGGCACCATCATGGAAGGGTTTACAGTGGCAAACTGGCATATATTTGGGCACAGCCAACATGAACAATTATTTTACATGGTCATGTGTTGTGGTCCATCAAGTGACAGGCAATTCTTGTATGTGTGGGAATCCCATACAAACCAACCTGTCAGTGGCCCCACTTAGAACGTATATCTTCCCATTGGGGGGCACTGGTTGGAAAAGTGACCAGGAAATCACCCCTCCATGGGGAGGAAACACATTCCCTGGAAAAAGAAGTGAAGGTTATAACTCAAAGAGTTGCTCCCTCCAACAAGTCCGATTCCCAAATACCTGGTAGCAAATGTGTAGAAGGGCTACAGGTCCACATACAATGGTCAGTAGCAATATGCCTCGGGTGACACGAGGATACATGAAGGAGAGCAAGAGAACAAATATTAAATGAAGGGACCGACTCCCAATCCGAACTAGGATGAAACTAAATGGAGAAGGATAAAAGCCAGGAATCCAATTTCTTAATTCGGAATGTAAATCGGGAGGCGGTGCAGGGAAACAGTCACACAGTCTCCAAAGTCAACAAAGAAGGCAAGGGAGAATCCAGTAACACATTAGAGGGAAGAAAGCAGAGTCAACATCCACAGAAACAGTTGTACGGACACTATAATCAATGGGAGTATTCCAAGTTCTCATGGATAGGCACTAGGGACAACAAATTGGGAAATCAAACAGGAGGTACCTAATCCATACTGGGACATAGGTGCAAAACATTGGTCAATGAAACAGACTAATGTCACAACAGGAAGTCATCAAACGTAAGGGGCAGGTGAAAAGCATCCAAAACACTCAGAGGAGTTACTGTAGTTGTTGAGTGGCGAGTGCAACCTCTCTGTGGTTTAGATCTTCCCATCTCACATAATAACTGGCATAGATTTGGGTACATCCAGAATGAATAAGGGTTTTACAGGGCAAAGTTGGCATATATTATACACACAGGAACAATGATCATGTGCTTTACAGTGGGAGTGTTAGAAAATATTGTGGAAATATTGAACAATGTTCCTCTGCACTCCTGTTGACCTGGCATCCATCTATTCTATTTTCTGTGTCTTACCTTACAGAATCGATTGTACATTGAATGCCACGTGTAACCCTTTTACTCAAATTTCATGCTCTAAAATGCATCAAATCAACCACATTTAAGTTGGTTTGACTCGCAAAGTAACTTGCACTAATTGGGCAAAGTAATAGCACACCTTCAATGAGCAAAAGTACCTGCTGCCACTGACCTTCAACTACACTCACTTATTCATCCGTCCTCACACTCAATTATCAATTCCAACATACTTAGTCATTAAGCCATACACCAATGCCAGACTTCTGCACTTATCCACTGTAACCTGGCCTTTTCAAGCAGGGATGGAACCCCTACCAGGGAGAAATCCAGAGCCAGTCCTACCTTGAGGTGGATGGTGGCAGTTAAGAGTTCCCCGATTCCTGCCCACCGCCCTTGTGCCGGTCTGTTTTTAAACAGTCGACCTTTGTCTCATGTCAAGCCTCCTCTACAAGATGCTTGCCAGTCTTTGTGTATCTAAAATCAGTGCACAAAACCAACGGCAAGCATGAAAATGAAAGCATGTGTCGAGGAACCCATACCAGCAGCAGAGAACCCACAACCCAACCACCAACCAGCCGTTCCCTAGTCCCATGCGATAACACGCAGGCAGAAAGAGCACACAACAGAGAGAACGGAGCAAAGTCACACATCTGTGCATGGTGAGAAGAACAGCAGCGCAGTGCTGCCGAGATACCACCTGGGACTTGAAGGAAGCAAAAACTCTCACCAACATGGAACCTACCATATGGGCACCCAGAGTGGGACCACCTAAGAAAAACAGAAACACTGGACTTCCTGAGCCGCCATTGCCATACTGCGGTGGACCAGCGTCACCGAAGTGTGTGAGGTTCAGTCTGCTATTTCTAACTTTGCCTGACATCTCACCACTTTGGCTTGGGAAGGAAAGGCCATAAATTGCCAGGGATAGGGAGATAAAAGAAGGCCACAGGAAGCAGGAAGTGTGGGTTATTCAGGTGGGGTCAATAGAGGAGCGGGTGGATGAACAAGAGACCAGCAGGGGTGAGGAAGGAATAGCGGAGTGTGGAGGCAATTCCGAAGAAGGTGAGGTATTGGCTATTGAGTAAAAGTGGTACTGCAGTCTGAGTGTGTATGTTAGTGTAGCGAGTGTGGTTAGCAAAGTTAGTGTAAGGAGTGATTTTGAAGTGCATTGTACTGGGTCAAATGAGGGTGTCTAACTAGCAGTTGGAGGGAATACTAGTAGCAAGTGGGAAGAGAGAGTAGTAGCAAATGGGAGGAGAGAGTAGTAGCATGGAGGAGGGATGAGTAGCGCCGAGGAGGGGTTAGTGTGGAGGTGGGAGTAATGGAGTACAGGAGGGAGGAGCAACATCAAGAGGTGGAGGCAAGGCCTAGAAGGAGTGAGAGACATCAGAAGGATATCATTTTGGAGCGAGGAGTGAGGTGAAGTGGGTAGAGTAGAGAAAGAGGAGTAGAAAAAAGAGTAGGCGAGGGAGAGTTGAGTGTGACCGTGCTAGTTATGTTATGTTATGTTACTTGGCATATATATAGCGCCTTATATATCATTGGTATGACCTCAAAGCGCTGGTAGGTTGAACGCCCTCGGGAACCATAGTTCAAGTCAGTAGAGAGAGATAGTATCATATGGTGCGTGGGTGCACCGGATTGTGTGCAGCAGGTGTAGTTGTAGGATGAAAGCTGCTATCTAGCGATAGGTGTGGTGCTGAAGACATCAGCTGGATGTGTGCAGTCAGGTGGGTGGACACCCAGACTGGGTTCTGGCTGTGTTAGGCCTGAGGAACGCCTATGTGAACAGCTATGCTGGAATGTGCGCAGCTAGCTTTGCTTTATTAGGGTGAAGAGGTGTTCATGGGGTCGAATTTGCAAGTGAAGAGCCAGGCTGAATTATCAGGGGTATAGCTGTGTTCCAGTTGATTGATGGTGTATAGTAGAGAGTAAGTGTAGTGGTGTGATATGGTGGTTATCTGTAGCAGTGCCTGAGACAAGACACATGGACAGGACGAGTGGGACATACATAGCGACATACAGATAAATAGTGACAGGTGTTGATACAGGTATATATGGGGATACATGTATGTAGCGTATATCCACTCCATCCGTTCCATCCGCTGCATCCACTCCATCCGTTCCATCCACTCCAACCATTCCACCCGTTTCATCCACTCCATCCATTTCATCCACTCCGTCCACTCCATCCGTTCCATCCACTCCATCCGTTCTATCCACTCCATCCGCTGCATCCGTTCCATCCGTTCCATCCAGTCCATCCTCTCCATCCAATCCATCCGTTCCATCCACTCCATCCGTTCCATCGAATGCATCCACTCCATCCACTCCATCCGTTCCATCCGTTCCATCCATTCCATCCATTCCATCCGTTCCATCCGTTCCATCCGTTCCATCCACTCCATCCTTTTCGTCCACTCCATCCACTCTGTCCAATCCGTCCACTCCATCCGTTCCATCCGTTCCATCTGTTCCATCCACTCCATCCACTCCATCCGCTCCATCACTCCATCCATTTCATCTACTCCATCCGTTCCATCCACTCCATCTGTTCCATCCACTCCATCCGTTCCGTCCACTCTGTCCACTCCATCCACTCTATCCACTCCGTCCACTCCATCCGTTCCATCCGTTCCATCCACTCCATCCGTTCCATCCGCTCCATCCACTCCATCTGCTCCATCCGTTCCATCCGTTCCATCCAGTCCATCCGTTCCATCCACTCCATCTGGTATATCCACTCTATCCACTCCATCCTCTCCATCCACTACCGCCACACCATCCACTCCATCCACTCCATCCGTTCCATCCATTCCATCCACTCTATCTGTTCCATCCACTCTATCCGTTCCATCCATTCTATCCGTTCCATCAACTCTATCCGCTCGATCCATTCTGTCCATTCGATCCATTCTATCCATTTCACCCAAATCGCAGTAGAACACTAACAACTGGATAGAGGAGGGAAAGTTAGGAAGTCTCAGAGGGAGTTTAGAGAGAGAGACAGTGTCCTGCCTTTAGGGCTCGCGAGTATCCGAAGACAGAATTAGACAACAAGGGTCAACCTTATGAATCTACTAACCTGGGGTCAGGGATGCTTGAGTTAGGGAGGAGGTGCAAAACAAGATAGGAGAGAACGGGACAACCCAGGGTCCACAAAGACTTCAATACAAATCCTTGATTCACCTCTGAGATTTAGGGGGAGTCTTCTGACATCCGTGACGACATCCATACCCATACATCCTCACATGATCATATGCCCTTCTAACTGTTATTCATCATCTACATGTGTAATCTCTTCGGCATGTTACTCATTCAGAACCATTCCTACGCCTCTCCAACACCCACTCTCCACTCAGTCCACTCTCCCCTTAAAATGGCCCAATCTAAGTGTGTCTGTGTGCACAAACTCAGAAAATATTGTCACCAGACTAGGCTTGGGAGGTGCAGAGAAACAGTCACAGAGTTTCCAAAGTCAACAAAGAAGGCAAGGGTGAATCCAGTGGCAGCTCAAAGGCAAGGGAGTGTGGTCGAAATCCACGGAAACAGTCAAATGAGCACAACAGGCAATGGGAGTAATGCAGCGCTGCAGGGACAGGTACATGGGTTAGCAAGCCAGGAAATCCAGCACGAGGCATCTAATCCATACTGGGGCATAGGTGCCAAACAGTGGTAAGGAGACAAACCAATGTCACAGCAGGAAGTAAGGGGCAGGTGAAAAGCATCTGGAGCCCATTTTGCATGGGGGTGTAACGTTAATGAAAGACGTAAAAGCCTTTCTGGATTTTACGACTTCCATTAACGTTACCTCCCATTTTCATTCATTTGTATGGCGTAGAGAGGAGGGGTGGAAAACAATTTGCATTTCTGACGTCTGTCTTCCTCTGTGCTATACAAATGCTCCGCCATTGGCGCCAACATGGATTTTCATGCTGTTTCAAATGCTGGAGAACCCTATAGGGTTCATTACACAGAATAAAGCAGGTGGACCCCATAGGCATCCATTGCAAACACTGCCTTAACTGCTCGCATGCCGGCAGGATTCAATTGTAATTGTGAACACTGTTCACCATGCGCACATGGTGAGCAGTGTTTACAATGTATCCCTGTGGGGTCTGCCTGCTTTATGAAATTAAATGCTGCCTGACATGCGAGCATGGCAGGCTGAGTTTATTCACTTTGCAGAGCGGAGTGCAAAAGTGCAGGGCAAAAGGCGGCGTACACACATGTACACCGCCTTTTTCCATACACTTTTACATTGCAGCATGCAAATGACATACATTTGGCAGCGGAGAGCTGCCTATGTGCATGTCAACACCAACTGTGCAACTAACCAACTGTAACAATCAATCTGTAAAATGTGTAACCATGCAAATATGCATAAGCAAATGTATTTAAAATGACCTTTGGGGCCGCTTACTGTAACCCTCAAGCAAGCCTTCTTAAAAATTCTCCTATAGCGCCTCGATGCCTGTGGGCTGTAGTGCGCTCTACAAATGCTAAAAATAAATAAATAAATGCCAAATTACTAATTTGGTCAAAATGAGCTCCAGGGTATTCCCTGCAGTTGTTATATCTTCCTTTCTCGCATTGTTCCGGTATTGCGAGCGCTGCACCACAGCGCGTGGCTTGTCGGCATGCTCAGGTCACCGCTAGCAGCCAACATGGAAGACACCAGTTGCCCCGTCACTGAATCCTGACATCCCTCTGGCCTATGTTGTGAACCAGTGCCTAGCGAGCATGCGCTGTACAGTGAAAAGCTGGCATATACTGTGAGAACATCAGAAAGGTGTTCTACAGTTGAAAGCTAGCATATATTTTAGCACAGGCGAACATGAACAAGTATTTTGCAGGGCATTGTTGGCATGTATTAGAGGCATTTTGAACATGTGCTTTACAGTGGAAGTCATGGAATATATTGCGGCCACAAGCGAAGTGAAAATATTGTACAAGGCTCCTGTATACTTTTTTGACCTGGCTTTTTCCCTAGTTTTACTCAAAATCATGCGGTAAAATGTGCCATTTCAATCCATGTTTTTAAAACCGTTCTCATGGGAAAAGCCCCCAACACTCCACTCGAACCTGCTTAAGTTGGTTGGACTGACTATTTTGTGTTTTGATTTGACACATTCTTCTAAATGTTTCATCTCTCCAGCACTGTACCTTATTCATACATTCACCCACCCCTCCCTCACCCTCTCTCCACTTGTTCTACTTTCCCATAGCCCCATCTGAGTGTGAATTAAATCAGAAAATGTTTTCACCATACAAAAGCCGAAACTATTGGCGTTATGAATGCTTGTTTACCAAGCGTGAAGGCAGAAGTACAAATGACGTTTAAACAAATGTATCATGCAATGTATCGTTGTTTGCTTACGTATTTTCGTAGTGTGCGTTATTGTATGGGCCGTTAGCGACCTCCTGTGGTAATAGGTGGAATAGCTTGCCTGTATCACAAAAAACAAGTTGTTTTGCAAAGGCTACTTTGCTTAATGTTAATTGTTAAAGGTGTTATACCGTGCACAGTCACCAACGTATTTTGGTCTCCAGGTGCTCAGCTGGAACTGTAAACAAGAAGGTGGGCGGGTTAGGTTATTCGGGTGAAGAGGGAGTAGAAAAGTGAGACAAGTGATGTGCTGTTGGCGGCTTCAGTTCGGTTTTCACCGTGCGCTGAGCTTTGGTGTGAGTATCGGACTGATGCGAGGCCTCATGTGCTGTTGGTGCGCTTTATGTGTTGTTTGTTAGTTGTTGTGGTGTGGTGAAGTGCGTGCGGATTGCTGGCCGAGAGATGGTCGTGTGGATTTTCAGGTGAGTTTGGTTTGCAGAGATTTGAGCTTGGGTTAGTAGGTTATATATCCTAGGCCACTGCAGGTCTTTTTCTATTTAACTGGCATTTCTGTAGGAAATCTTAATGCCACTTTCCTTTCTTGTCTATCTAATCGTTGTGAGTGATGGTGTGGCGCGTATGTTGTATTTGAACTTGGTGTAATGGGGTGGGGTGTGTCTAGTCCCCCCTATGGTATTGGTGCTGTAGATTAGCAGTCCCCTACTCCCATCGCTATCTATTTCTTTCGGGGGTCTGTTGGAGCTTGTGTGTAATTCGGGCCAGGGTGCTGTTGATATTCGTCCTTGTCTTCCGTCCTGGTCTAGCTATGTATTTAGTTATGAATGCTTGTTTAATGAAAAACGTTCTTCATGCTAGCTTTGAGATGTGTTTTTTAATTTAATTTCATGACTGTATCAGATCGCTGTTTGTAAGCATAGTAATGTATTCTTAAATTGGCTTTGTCTAGTTGCGCCAATAGACATTTTATAAGTCTACCCGAAGAATGTGTTCAAAAGATAATCGGAACATTCATAGTGTGAGCGCAAGGAAGAAGCCAGTGAGATGGACATACTAGATTGACTGCTGATGCCAACCTACAATGACTATATATTAGCACGAGCCGAATTGGCACCATCCATCCAATCAGGAAGATGAAGGCCCTTCACTGGCTCCTGCGTCACTACCCTGCACTACCATGTGTTTCTGCGCTCTGCACCTGGACTTCGAATTCCCCCATCACTGGCCCCTGGCCCCCACATCTCTCGACCCTCTGGGACAAAACATCCCTGACCACCGGGCTGCATGCTGCACTTACTCCCACTCTGGTGTCTCCTCACTCCACCTTCCGGCCGCCACATCTTGACTTTAGAAAAAGATACAGGCAGAACCGATAAACAAAAAAAGTCATACACTATTAGTACGCCCACAAGTGGCCCGGTATGTATTACGCTATATTAATGCAGTGTTAACTAGCGCCTTCTGGGGTGGGCTGTGGTGGTAATAGCCCTAAACACTACTTGATGGAAAATCTTTGGCTCGTGGGGCCATTAACACCGCCCAAGAAGGATAGTTAACGCTACATTAAATTATGCCTCATAATATGTGTGCAGTATAAAAGACAATAAACATAACATAATATGCAACAGCTTCCTTGCAAACGTTCCAGCAAGAGCGAGGATACATTGGTGAGTTTCTTTAGTTACACATAAACAGGCCATTCCAGGTCCGTGCTGCTCCCACAGCCGGCCCCACAGCTCTTGTGTGCACTCTTCCATGTGCGATGTTGCCGTCCACATCAGCTTCTGTCTGCCCAACTTTCATTTGATACTTTCCCCTTCAAAGCCTTATTAAAGGAGTACTATCATTCAGATTTTATTTTTCTATAAACCATTAGGGAAATTGTAGAGAACAGCAATGACTACAGTAAGGGTGTACCTAATTACGCTCGCACCAGAATAAATACACCCCTCTAGGGAAATAAGGCAAAAAGCTGATCTTGTAAGGATAACAAGATTAATCTTACAAAATGAGGATGGTAGCAAAGGACTCTGCTGCCTTAAAGGTCTTCTCCTGTCCCTCTTCCATTCCCTCCTGCCAAAGAGGTGCCAAGCAGGGGTTTTTATAGGCCGGGCTTGCTGTAGTGGCGTCACTGGATATGGACCATGGTTTCATCCCAATCCGTCCTTTTTCCATAGTAGGGATGCTCCAAAGCCTTCTTTCTTAATTGTCAGTGGTCTTGTCAGAGCATGCTGTTCTACATTTTGCTTAGCTTATTTAAAAAACACTCTGCAGCTCTCAGGACTTTTACAAACCTTGAGGCCTAGCCTAAGGGAAAAACTAAACATTTTTATGAACAATTTTAATTCATTCTGTCCATATTTCACTCCTCTTGCTAATGTTATCTGGGCCCTGTAGACTCATTCACACATTATTTTTAAATCTGTCCCATTCTGCATTTCGTCATACAGAACATGTAATTTCTATTTTTAGCCTGCATGGATCCTTGATGGACAGTAGACAGCTGGTGAGTCAGTTCACGTGCTTCCAGTGCTAGCCATAGTGACGAACACTGCGTAAGCGTCTGCGGTCCATTTTTAGACTCTCACAGGCCACATTCCTTCTGGGAAGGAGCTTGATTCCTCTGTAGTACTAAGATTTTACAATGCCTAGGTTCTGACATTACAAATCTATCCAGCTAATAGTTAATTGCACCTTATATTTAAACGATAACTGCCTTCTTCAGTGCCCGCCCATGTCTGTGTATGTGATTATGATATGATATATTATTTATAACGCGCTTAATACCCAGAGGTTTCTAAGTGCGGACCTGGGGATCGAACCTGTGTTGCTTTGTGTCGTCTTGCTTCCAAGACGAGCATGTTGGCCCAGGGCTAGCCTCCCGAGACTTGGTTTGATTGAGAGAGCCTTCCCAGTGCCCCCCCCTTAGTCCATTATAGCGCCTAAAAGAGGTCTTGCCTAACTCTAAAGCACTTGGGGGTTCGGGAGGACCCTGGTTTCTTCCCAACACTACATGTAAACCAGCCCCCAAAATAAGCACTAAGATTTACTTCTGTTGTCAAATGACTGTTTGCCACTCTGCAGTGATTGTTACACTATAAAAAGTATAAATTGACAACAGAAGCATGGCATTGTTCAAATGAGTCTACATTCCAGTCTGTACCCTCATTATAAATTTCCCAATATCCCGACGGTAATTCCAGTGGGATTTCAGAAACAAACTGATCATTACTGGCGCCTGATAACCAGGGAATTCTGGGATATTGTAGGTGCCGGCAACGGTGGTCATTCCATGGAGGGAATTGCCGGTATTTGTTTATTAACGGTGGGGACCTGAGTTACCTCCAGCTCCTGGCTGGAGATAAGTCAGTGAACCCTCACCGGAAAACTTGTAGATTTGTGGTGTGGGAAAAGTGGCGGTCACAGAATAACTGCCACTTTTACCAGCAGTTTTCCCACACTGCAAAACGTATGAGGAGCATAACAAAATACGGACATTCTTAACCATATCTCCCTCTCTCTCTCTCTCTCTCTCTCTCTCTCTCTCTCTCTCTCTCTCTCTCTTTCTCTCTTTCTCTCTCTCTCTCTCTCTCTCTTATGTGCAGGTATGAGAGAAGACAGCTAAGTTTATGTGCATGTACACTCAGGTGTGTGCCTGCAGAGGTGTGTGATGTATGCAGAGATGTGACCATGTATGCTCAGAGATATTGGAGTGCATTGAGAGGTGTGAGTATGCATGCCTACACAGATGCGAGTGAATGCACAGTTGTTTGAATGCATGCAAAGATTTGGTCACATGCATGTGTGCATGCACACAGAGTTTTCAGCACACACCTGCATGTGAGCACATGCATTTTGTGTGAAACCAAAGAGGTGAATGTATTACTGTGCCGCAGCTGCGGGAGTTCATTAGCAATTTTTTGAGCCTACGAGGCACTGTATGTGCATACATGCAAGTGTACGAGTGTGCAAGCAGGTATACATGCATGTATGCAGTTGTGTCTGTGTTCACCCACATAGAGAGGTGTGTGCGTACACATATATGCACTGAGGTTTATGTGTGGGTGCTTCGTTCGGCCAGGTGCTATGTTAGGGAGTGAGAGGAGAACGGGTACCTTTGCCAGCCTCATTCCGAGTTGGCCAGTACATAGTAAAAGTGCTGATAATATCATTGACCAGCACTTTTACCAGACCAGCCAATTACAGCTTTTCTGGTAGGGATTAAGGATTTACCTCCAGCTAACTGCTGGAGGTAAATCTGACCCATACCGTCAAAAAACGGTCTTTTATAATTAAATATTTTAATTTTATTGTTTAATTTGTAACACGCTTAATACCAGTGAGTGGTTTCTAATCGTGGAATCAGGATTGGAACCTGGGTTGTGCCGTGTTACCCCTGAGCTATCCTTCCTCCGGCATGGCCGGTAATAGCGGCAAAATCCCCCCATGGAGTCCTATAGGACTCTGGTCTGGTGTTATGTAGTCCTATGGGACTCCATGGAATGGGGATGTACTGCCCTTACCGGCACTTGTAATCTGACGGTAATTCAGGCAGACTAAGTGCAGGTAAAAGTAATTCCATTTACCAGTATTCCGGTAGATTTACAGCTGGAATACCAGCCAGCTTGTAATGAGGCCCAGGTGGCCCCGGAGGCGGGACACAGTGTATTCCCCAGGGCCTCTCCCACTATGCAAGCCTCTACATCAGGATTAAGATGACCTGACCCCAGGATGGGAAGAAATACAGCAGGTTTTGCCAGACTGTGAGTGCACTCGACTGCCATTCATGTTTGTGGCCTCAAGGAAGAAGTGGAAATAGGAGAAGTTGACAGATGCAAGCTAGGGGCTAGTGGGATGACTGTAAACCACTTCTTGCAACTTACACAAAGGCTACGCCACAGTGCCTCCAACTGCGAACACATCACCTGGAGCGGGAGGACAGCGATTCCAGGCACCCAGCGCAGGGGACCATCATGGAGTCAAGCATCTGCCACAATAGGACTACCTTTTCCAAAATGGCGGCCCATTCATTTATGATTTTGTTCCTTGGAACTGCAGCTGCTTAATGAGATTTAAAAAATTAAATAGTGGCCTCATGGTTGGGGCGGGGCCGAACAGAGTAAACTAATATGCAAACCAGACAGAATCAGCCCACACCGGTGCACCTGCTCATCCGATTATTACATGTGACAGGCAGCATGAGTATGGAGCATAAAAAGGCTGAAACAAGGATGTGATTCTTAGCACAATAATGTTTATACAACAGAAACGGTACGATGGCTACGTAATAACAGATTGTGATTAACAGAAAGGGTCTCTTTCAAAGTTACTCGATTGGCCTCGTCCTGGCCACACTGATGTGTACAGTAGAACGCCCTGGTTTTGTTTTAGGGTTCCTTTGAGTCTGGGGTACGGGCCCTCTCAGGCCAACGTGTCCCAGATTTGGAAAAGTATGAGGTTTTCCTCCAAAACTACGAGCCAATGTGGATCATTCTTACTGCTGGTTTACACTTCCAGGGTTTCAGGGATGGTATTAGGGAGCCCAATGTCACCTGGCAATTTCCCTGTTCATGTTCTTAATCCCTGGGAAACTCTACTTTTGTCCACCCCCATTACAGCTGTCCTGTTCCTCGGTGAACATGTACCACCATGTACATCCTCCACCCCCGCCCCCACCCGCTGAAGTCTGCTCTGGACTGTCCTGGTCATGAGGAACCTCCCTATTCTCTCTGACCGATATGGGTGCCTGTTCTTCTCCTGCCTCCACAGGACCTACAACTGTATCTCCCCTTCTAGCCTTTCTCCACCCCCCTTCACCCTTTAATGATGGTTCTGTCCTACTCCAATCTCAATGATAACTCCTTTCCCAATAGCTCTCCCTCTTTCCAACCTCCTAAATAATTCTCTCTCCAGATGGTACCAAATCTCCCTCTACCTCCTCAATGGATGCTTTTTCAGATGGTATTCTAACTCCTTCCAACCTCCAAATCTCCCCTCAAGATGGAACCCAGTCTCTCTCCAGCCAATTCAATACTCTACCAGCCTCCAAGTCTCTTCCTGGCTCTTTAACACGATGTTGCTCCAATTGCACACCGCATTTCCACCTTCTCCCCTAATGTCTGGTGTTATGCAGATGACACACAACTCTTCTTCAAACTTTCCTCTGATCGTCTCCTTACTTCATCCATCATTCCTGACTGCCTATCTGGCATTCAGTCCTGGTGTTCCTCTAACAATCTCTGCCTCAGTGCCAGCAAGACGGAGATCCTTCCCATTGGGACTCGTGCTCTCTCTTTCTTCCCCTCACTCTGGTCTCCTTCTATGGGCTTTCTACCTTCTCCTTCATCTGAAACCAGAGACCTTGGAGTCATCGTCGACTCCTCTCTTTCCTTCCTCCTTCACATATAGGACCCTAACGGAAAGAAAATTAAGAGAAGTCTAACTCTGTCAGTCCAAAACAAAATACTATCTGTGTCAAAACCTATGCTTCTGTTCACTTCTACAGAATAATGGGGTGAATGGGATTTGATCAACTCAATAGTGTTCAAAATAAAGTTAATGTGAAAATGGAGCCTTTAGCCAGCTCTCTTCCCCAAGTTTAAGGCACTCGGGATTATAATGTTCCACGAGTCTCTCAGGTTTCACTTGGCAAACAAAAGTTCAATTGGCACAATGTTCACTTAGCAAAATGTTCACTGTACATTTCCCTGGTAAGTTCTTTAGGCTTTTTCCGGGTCTCCTTTCCGTGAACCCAGAAGCCCTCTAGTTCACAATATCATGCAGTTCCTTTTTTTCAATTGCGCTCCAATGATCGTTAGGCAGTTGACAGACTGCACGGTCCATCCATTACAAGACGCGCAACCAGGTGCCTTATCCTTAACAGAGTTCTCTTTTCCTTACACTATGGTCTCTATGGCCAACCTGGATAAATCTCCCACCTGGTGGTCACCCCTATGCTTTTCCATCACTCTTTGCTTATTCCGGGGTCTCTGAGACCGGCCTCGATCAATCTCCCAACTGGTGGCCACCCCAGTGCTTATTATGGGGTCTCTGCGGCCAGCCTGGATTAATCTCCCGGCTAGTGGCCACCCCAATGCTTTTCCAACACACTTTGTTGTCAATACTTTTCTATCGGTTTTGGGGATTTTTCTCCCACTCTCTTTTGCTCATTTTCCGTGTCCGCGCACAGCACCCCTCTTTGCAGACACTTCCTTTCTTTACATAGAGTAATTTGAGAATGTGTAATCTTACAGGTGACCACTCTGCCACTATGTATCCTTGTAATTCCATTTACCAATTTCACTCGACGCGTCTCCAGTCTTACGCATTCAGGCTGCAACGTTGTATCTTGTTTGCTTCAGTACACACTGGGCTCTCACTGCACTTCAATCACTGGTGGTGTTTTGTTCGTTCTTGGGTTAATGTCTTTGTTATCTGAGGTCAGGGTCTCTCCACCTGCCCCTAAGAAACTCCTGGGTTGCTGTCCTGGCCCATGGGAATGAGCATTTAATTTTACCAATGTAATAAGGGATCAGCATGCCTCTCGGTTCCCTTCTTTGGACTTGTCTTCTTTGCTGGAAAGAGGGGTCTGTGTTCACACTTCTCCCGGATGCTTTCTCACACAGACACTCGGTGTCTCTGCATCCTTTTTTCTTCCAACTGGTCCTGGGCATCTACTGCTCCTCAGCGCTCCTCCCAACTCGCACTCTTTGCTGATTGCTAGGGTTCCTTTTATACGCTCCTGAAGGCTTGATAGGCTGCAGGTGGGCATGGTTGATTTCAGTTGCCTGACCCTGCCTGGCCTTGTTAGTAGGACATGGCCTATGAAGATGTTGATGTGCCTCTATCTTCATCTTTTTCGTCCCAGTACAATAGTGGTTTTTCTCATAGGAAATCTGTACTCCTCTTGATTTCCTCTTCTTTGTCACAGTACTTGAGTGATACTCGAAAAAGAAGATTGTGTGTCTTAATACATTCCATGAAGGCTGGGAGGGGGGGGGGTAAGTCACGTCAAGGAAGGGGGGCTCCCATGTCTCTGGTCTAGGGGTGTTCTTAGGATAAGAAATTGGTATTGGTTCTTTCACCCTGGTACCCTCAGTAAATGAGGTTACAGGGAAGGAAAAGATTGGTTCTCACAGTAGTTTATGATATTAGAGGGACGGGAGGATAATTCCGGGTTATAGTTCGAAAAAGGATTTTTACATTCTCTTGCTTTCCTCTGAGTGCGAGTGTTCAATGGAAGATCATGGGATAGGGTAGGACATGTGTGATGACATCCTATTACAGAAGAGGGGAGGTAAGGTAGATCGGATTAGGAAAAGGTGGATGTCAGATCTCATCTTCAGGCATCCCACTTCCATTCTTCAAAGACCCTCCATCCCAGTAGTACCCCTTCGCAACCTCACTCAGAATCTGGCAGTTTTACCCTTCTCTTGGTTACCTGGTGGGGAGGAGGGTCCTTAAGCGGGTCAAATGTGAGAACGCCCTCAGATTTCTCACACACCCAAGAAACATTGTCATATATTTTTAAAGGCTATATATACATATTAACTTTTGTAACTTGTTTTAAACAAGAAACAGCTAAGTGCTGCTGGCCAGAAACAGTTCAGTTCCCCAGTTTTATTGGGGGCTGAATGACAAACTAAGCTGAATTGTTTTGGGTTCCTAGGCCAACATCATTCTCTGTCATTTTAAACATGGCATTCCAACCTAACTATCGCTTACCTGAGAGAAAGCAAGAGAAGAAGAGAAAGTATTTTTGTTGTGTTTTGTTCCACCTCCCACTCCTTCAATCATAGGCAAATCTTCACCTGTATCCCAGAACAATACTCAGCATATACACATCGGAACAGCCTGGTGACATCTATCAGAAAAAGAGTGTCAGAGAAGATGTAACGCACACCTTCTGTACTGTCACACACAGGAGTCTGACTATCACACACTGGTTCCACTTCCTATGTTCCACTACCCTCCTCCAACTCCTCACCTGTACCTCTGGAATCTGATCGGTAGATGTCTTGTCTGGTTCTGTACCTGTACCTTTCTCCATCCTTCTGCTGAGGTGGTCTGCCCTGGTGGGAAGCCACAGTGGCCACTAAAGACTGTGGCCCCTGCGGCCCCATCACGAGACCGACCGCAATGGGGAAAAAGCCAAAGGCAGAAAAAACCCCACGAAGAGTAGATGTTACAGTTGGGGCCAGTTGTTCCGGAAGAGGCTGGATCAGAAGACCAATGGTGAAGACGGTTCTGGTGGATGCTGGGAGTTGAAGTTTCCGAGCAGTCTTGTAGCAGTAAAAGCGAGGAAGCCAGGTAAGGATAGACACACACAGACTCCGATTGGCAGGAATTGCGGAAAGAACAGGATGAGTTCCACGATGGGAAGTAAGCAGCAGAATAAGCACAAGAAGGAAATGACGGTAGCGGGAGATCCGTTCGGCAGAGCGGCGGGAACAGGGAAGGGCAAGAAAGGAAGGTAAGCAGAGACACTAGAAGCGTAAGCAAACCGAAAGCAACAGCACGAAAGCCGTGAAGTTGGTTGCAACGCAGGGAATGCTGGGAGGGAGCAGAATAAGAACCTCCCAGCCACCACAGTGCAGAAAGAAAAGACTAGACCGCTACCAGCACATTAAGAGAAACGTGATGGAACCATTAATGGCGGCACCATCGTAACCTATTCCAGAGCCTCCAGGGAACCTGGCGCATGACAGAAGACAAGCCAAAGGGCTCTGCATGCACTGGTGGTCCAAATATCATCTCGATCATGAATGCCCAATCTTACTTTCCAGAAGGCCAGAATATACCTCTTTCAAGTCCTAATTGGGGCAGAAGACTAGGAGCCATTGTAGGCTGGGATGATACCTCAAGGGCAACGTGCTTGTTTTGGAAACAAGACTACAATGAGCAGCACGGTTCGATTCATGGTGCAGTGCTGAGGTGCTGGAGTTCGGCATGAAGCGCGATGTAAGAAAAGAACTAAATTATTTTATTATGTCACACAAAACCCCCCTTACTGGCCTCAGAAGTCTACATTTCTTCCCTGTTGGTACTTTGAGTGGTCTTTATTATGAGACATCTAGGTACCTTTCCAACTACATCCATGGCTTGTTTATGGATCATGACTTGGCTACCTCCCATCGTATTCTCAGAATCTCCAAAGAGGTCTCTGAGGCCCTAACAAGGAGTTGATGGACGTCCCTTGGTAGCGGGTTCTGGCACTGAGCACTCTACTTGCATACTGATGTAGATTAACAAACACCAGGAAAGGTTTTTTTTTTTTTTACTTCATTAAGGCTTCATATTTTGGCGCGAACTTGGGTATGCCTTGGCTTAAGATCCAGAACATGCTCATTAATTGGTCTGCCAAAGCCCTGTTCCTAGGAGTCATGTATTGCATTGATCACTGTGCAAGAGAAGAGGAACTTCACTGTCTTAAGGTTCTCTGACTGTCTTCTCCTACCCTGCCAGGAGCTGCGCTGCTATCTGAATTGTGTGCCTGTCATGTGTCATTGATATGAGAGAGACTTCTTCCTTCTCATCGACCAGAAGATCATTCTATTGAATTGCTTTCTGGGGCCATCGTTTAATTTGACTGGATGAATTTTTTATCTCTATCTGAGAAAGAAGTTCCTATGAGAATACCTGGGGGCCCATATGGAGCATGATCTTATCACAAGTAGGGACTTACCATTCTTTGTGCCCAAAAAGGACACAGTATAATTAAGTCCATACCTGGATTTCTACAAGTGAAAAATAAAGGATCAGGATAAGTACCCCTTGCAGTGATACCTGAAGTTCTCAAGGCAGTACTTCTGCCTGCGTGGTTCTTATCATCTCATATGTATTCAAGCTAGAAATTAATGGAAGACCACCACCTTTTGGACATCATATGGGCTTTATGCAGACCGGAGCATGCCTTTCCGACTGACCGACGCTCAGGCATTTTTTAGTGGTTCTTGAATCACTTTTTGAAACATCTTTTATTTCATTCAGTGATTGTCTATCATGACAACATACCAATATTCTCTAAGACCCAACAGCAACACGAGCAACATGTTTACAAGGTACTATATCAACTCAGAGTGAACAAGCTTTATGTCAAACCCAAAACATGAATCATTGCTTCATCTTCTATACCCTATTCAGGATTCATTTTGTCACATGATGGGATAACCAGAGATAACAGGAAAGTGTTGGCGATGGTGAATTTGCCCTCCCTGCAAAAGTGAATGATGTTCAATGCTTCCTGGGCTTGGCAAACTTCCATATAAAGTTTATTTCAATGGATTGCATTCTCCTACAGATTTCTCATCTTGATAGTTACCGAGCGTCAGCTGCTCAGAAAACCTTTGAAAAGGGGGTGTAGTGCCACTCGAGGTCATCATCAACAACTCTGTCATATACGGCTGCACTCCTTGACAACGGTCGTGGCATTGATCGCCATATAAAGAAATGCACTACACCCCCTTACCTCAGTTCCTTTTTTCTGCACCCTCAACACACTACTCGGAATACGCTCATTATTCGATTCAAACAAATTTGAAATACTTCAGTATGTCAGGGCCTAACTGTCCTGGTTTAGCGCTGGAAGGAACTCTAAAATGTCCCTTATTGACCCACACATTATCTGTGTATAGTATCTTGGTATCGGCCATGATAGAGAGCAACATGGTTAATGTCTTGCAATGAACCAAAAGGTGGTGAAGGAACGCTTGGCAAAACTGGCGCTCGTCAGCTGCCGTTGAAATCCTTGGTGAAGTTGCTTCCAAAGTCCTCAGAGCACGATACCGAAGACCCTGCTCCTGAGAAACATTGAGAGAGACATCCCCAAAAGAATTCAAGTAACGTTTGCACTCGCGCTGCGTATCTTACCACTCCTCATCGTCATTGTCGCACAAAAAGAAATGCTGATGCAGACACAATTCTGATTTGTCGGACAACAGGGGTAAGTTGTACCAGGCCAAGGATGCGTCTAGGGAGGAGTGGCAGTACTTCAAGAACCAAATGTTGAAAGTCCTTGAAAAGGTCTCAGCTGGTACAGTTTTGGCCTCAACAGCACAGATGGATTCGGCTCTGACTGTGCCAGGTCTGTCTGGCATGAAGGCATCCAAGGGAGTTCGAACACCATCAAGCAAGACCCCAAAGAAGAAACATACTCCTGTGCCGATACCGTCAGCAGCCCCTTCAGGCCAAAAATCCCTTTGACCAGAGGAGGCCCATCAAGATCAAAGCTTCATACTGGACACTAGATCTGTGTTCTTCGACTCGATGCTGTCGATTTTAGACAAGGAGGGCGAGCCAATATGCTTCCATTTTGACCCAATTGGGGGTGCAGCCTTGAATTCTTTTCAAGATTTTATGGCTGACCAGGCTGAGTTACTGTAACTGGCGGAGGGCTTCCACAATGCCAGTGGTATAGATAGATCTCCTGATGTTGAATATCAGCAGTTCTATCCATATGCAGCCCTGAACGACCAATGCTGCAAGGCGTCGAGATGGTTGTCACAGCTTTGATGCTCAGCACACTGACGAAACTGGTGTTGCAGTATGACCTTACCGATATCCTTGAGCGTGGCCCACAGACTGAGCAGGCTTTGCCGTTCAATGCTGCCATAGCCAAAATGGTCGTAGCCTTGTGGCAATGCCTGTGCTCGACACCAGCAGTGGACACAGAGCTCACGAAAAAATCTAAACCCACCAGAAGTGACCTTCCATTGTTGACGGACCACCCGAATACCCAAAGGGTTGGTGGTGCAGGCCACAATGGTTACATCCAGGCCATCGACGTCGAACCTCCACACCGCTAGGGAGTCGAAGGAAGTTGACGCTTTGGCGAAGAAAGTTTTTGCCTCGGGGAGCTTGGCTCCTAAAGCCATGAATGCCTCTTGTGCTTTTGCGGCAAAGGGTATGGGTCTCGCCATGGGCACCTTGATGGTCCTGAGCAGGTCTGCTTATCTGAGAGGCTCAGGGATATCACCGGACGTTCAGTCGAAGCTGATGGACCTTGCCTTTGACAGAGAATATCTTTTTGGCACCAAAGCCAATGAGTCTCTCGAAATGTTCAAGGGCTCTAAAATGACAGCTAGGTCACTAGGATTAGCAGTAATGCAGCAGCAGCCTCCATGGCAGAATGTTACCTTTGAGTCCAAAGGACAGGGTTACAAGAGACACTCCACCTTTCCCAGAAGGGCGCAAGCGCCGCAGGCCAAACAGGGACAACGTAAGTTCCCACGGAAAGGAAGAGGTAGAGGAGGGTCGAAACAGTCACTACTACTGAAGCATTGGCATCAACAGTGCCTCAGAAGCCTCTTTGAGGTCTCCCCCTATACCTCCCCAGCTGGAGGGAGAGTCTCCAGGTTCTTGAGCAAATGGCAGAAAATACTTCCAACGCCTGGGTCCTTCAGTTAATTGGTGGGGTTATTGCCTCCCGTTTTTGAAGAGACCTCTGGACAGACCTCTACCTACCTCCTGTCAGCCGTAAGAGAAGCTCCAGGAATAGCTGCAGGCCCTTATTCAAAGGGAGCAGTAGAGGAAATGCCAGACGTAGAAATTAGCTCAGGTTGGTACTCCCGATACTTCTTGGTCCCCAAGAAAGGGAGAGGACTCCATCCCATTCTGAACCTCAGGGATTTGAGCAAATTCCTGAGGAAGGACAAATTCAGAATGGTGACGCTGAGGGAAATTCTCCAGGCTCTGCAGTTACAAGACTGGCTGGTGTCGCTGGGCCATCAGGATGCCTATTTTCACGTGCCTATCCACAAGAAGCACAGGCGGCTCCTAAAGCTCGTCATCCGGATGCATATTGCCAATTCTAAGTACTCCCTTTTGGCTTAACCTCTGACCCCAGGGTCTTTACCATGCTGGTCGCAGTAGTAGCAGCCCATCTCAGGAGAGCCAGCATCTTTTAATCTTTGAAATGCAACCAAAAGTTGCACTGCCTGGCAAACAATTGCTTCTGCCCCACACATTTCTGGTTGAGTGGGTCTTCGACCTCCTGTATGTGTTCCCACTGCTACGGGTCATTCCTTGGGTTCTCTGGAGGTTGCAGAGAGCCAGGGCTCATCTGATCCCGATCACACCAGACTGGGCGAGGAGGACGTGGTACCCAGATCTCCTGGAACTGGCCCACCTCTCTAGCTTCCTCGGAGGCTGGACCTCTTGTCAATGTCACAAGGCAATGCGCTTCACCCAAACCCGGACGCTCTCAACCTGCATTCTTGGCTCTTGAGAGGCTGAGGTACGGGGACTGGGACTTCAACAAGGAGGTGCTGGAGGTGTTGTTGGCTGCACGTAGACCATCCACTAGGTCTCTTTATGCGTGCAGATGGAGGACGTTTATAACTTGCTGCAAGGCGAAAGGAGTGGATCCCATTTTGTGTCTCCCCTTGTCAGTGATGGAGTTTTTGTTGGCCTTAGCCAAATCAGGCCTACAAGTGGGCATGGTAAAAGAGTATCTGGTGGCTCTTTCCTTCTTTTAAAGGACGTCAGAGCAAGGATCCTTCTTAAACAGCCCAGTGTTGGCCCAGTTTTTGAAGGGCCTGGTTAACTCCTTCCCTCCTTCACCTTTTGTGGTCCCTGATTGGGATTTGAACTTCGTTCTCTCTTCCCTGATGGTGGCTCCATTTGAGCGTTTGCATTCAGCTCCCATCAGACTTGTCACGTTGAAGACAGCTGTTTAGGTGGCAAGCATGTACGCGAGAAGGGTCAGTGAATTGCAAGCGCTCTCTTGCTAAGCCCCTTTCCTGGCGTTTGTTAGAGAGAAAGTATCTCTGAAAATGCACCCAAAGTTTTTATCTAAAGTGGTGTCAGAATTCCATCTGTGCAAGAGCATCGATCTTCCAGCGTTTTACCCTCCACACCATCCTTCAAAGGACCTGGCTAGCTCAGGAAAGATGACCAGTTGTTCATTGCGTTTTCACAATCCAGGTTAGGCCGAGCAGTTACTAATCAAACTTTCTTGCGCAGGATAGTGTTATGCATTTTGGAGTGTTACCAGAACACAGGTAAGGAAGTGCCAGCGGGGCTTAGGGACCATTCTACCAAAGTGGTCGTGCTCTCTTTTGCTCTTCAGAGGGGAATGCCGGCTAGAGACATTTGTCGCGCTGCAGCGTGTTCTTCTCCGGAAACGTTTGTCAAGCATTACAGCTTGGAGTTGGCCTGTTGCAAGGCGGTTCTCCATAGTTTCTTGGTGTGACTTCCAACCCTCCTCCAGCATGAAAACTGCTTTTGTAGTCTATCAAGATGAGGAATCCGTGGGAGAATGCAATCTATTGATGGAGTAATTACTTAGTAGTAGTGTTCTTTCTATGGGTTCTTCTCACAAACATTCCTCATCGCCCTCTCAGCCGACGCCGCTTGGAAGTACATGATCTCAATCGCATTTCTGTGTGACGATAACATGAGAAACAGAGTACTACTTTGGGGCAGCAGCAATTGATTGCCAGGCTGTCTGATGTCTTTTGGGTTCGTTTCAAAGATTGAAATATGGAAGGAAAGGGTAAAGCAGGCAATTGTTTGCTGGTGGTGTTGTTTGTCTTGTTTGCCTTTCTCCATTACTGCATGTTTCCTCTCGCAGGCTGAGCCCGGGGGGAAAAGGTGGGGAAATGAGGCAAGGGGGAGTAGTGCCTTTCTTTATACGCCAATCAATGTCAATCCTGTTGTCAAGAAGTGGAGAGGCCGTATACGAGGGAGACTTTGACGACAATATCGAGTGGCACTACAGCCCCTGTCGAAACAATTTCAGAGCAGATGCCGCCCGATAACTATCTATCAAGATGAGGAATCTGTGGGAGAAGAATCCATAGAAAGAACATTACTGGTAAGTAATTTCTCTGTCACACTACTCCCACATTGTACTCCCCATTACTCGCCTTTTAAGAAAGGGGCCAATTTTTGATATACTGCACAGGAGGCATTTTGCATGTTCAAATATACCTTTTCTCCTGCACTAGTGTAACAACACCCAGACAGTAGGCGTAATGCCTCCGACTGGACTGTGGATGCTGTATTGAAACAACATCTGAATGATCATAAAGAACACTCAGTGGCTTTCCTCGCCTATATCTTGACAAACAGTGACAGGGATGACTCCATGCTTGGAAAGGAACTACTGGCCATCAAACTTGCTTGCACTGAATGGAAACATTTGCTTTTGGGGGAAGGATATATGGTTGAGAACTGAACTGATCACCAAAACCTTTAAATGTTACAACAGTTTGAGTGTGGAAACAGTGATGGGCCTGTTTTTTTTCCCGCTCATTAGGATTTTTTTCTATCTTATATTCCTGGAACCTATAATATAGTAGTTGACACTATCCCCAGTGACCAATAGACCTGCTACTGGTCCCAGATTCCCTGAGAAACGCGGGTAAGACATTTGTACTCACTGCTTCGTTCTTTCTTCAACTTGTTCGATATGCCACAAAAGTCTCTCCATTTTGCCATGATACCGACCAGGTGACGGAACAACTACATCTACATGATGGCTGCCTATTTTGGAATAAGAAGCTTGTGATCCCCACAAAAGATTCACAACAACAGGTAATGCCACTCTGCAGGCCATCACATTCTTGGTGTTCATGCCCTGTAAGAATGTCTTTGTATTTTTCCCTTGTTCCCTCCCTTGCTGTGAAGCCCTTTGAAACACATTGGGCCTCATTACAATAGTGGTGCACACAGTATGAACGGTGCCGGTAAGGCACCGGCACCGTTCATACCGGGCCGCCGCATTACAAGTTCTGCTCGCGGGTTCCTGATAGCCTGCCAGGTCTTACCTGGCGGGCTATTCGGCACCCGCGAGCAGAATTTGCGATTGCACCGGCACCGTTATGAACGGTGCCGGTGCAACCCTGCTCCCCTCCTCCATTGTGCCCTACGGCGCAGAATGGGGATCGGGAGCCCGGCATTACCGCCTCCTGTGAATGGGCAATTACCGGTCCACCCATCTCGTAATGGGCCAGTTATTGCCCAATCACGGGAGGCGGTGCCAGCAGCGAGCATGGCGGTAGCCGTGCCTGCCATACAGGCACGGCTACCGCCATGCTCGTAATGAGGCTCATTGTGTATAGGCGTTATATAAATAAACTATCATATCATTTCATGGAGTTGCAGCCACTCACAATAAAAAAAAAATTAAATGTTTGGTGGCCAACAGTGCATCATGATATGTACATTTGTGTATGCGCCTGCACCACCTTAGCTCAGGCCAAATACTCCACCTCGCTTCCCACGAGAAATATTCACCAGCCCCAGAGGCTGACTGCACTATGGCAAATAAATGAATAGATTGTGTAGTCCATTTACCACTATCAGATGGGTTCACTGTCATAAAGGTAACTATTGATCCTTTGACCAGAATGCTAATTGTGTCTTCATTCTAAAAGGTCCCTCGTGCCCCAGAGATACCACATATTTTATTCGAGATAGAAAGGGCCATGCCATCAGTATAACACCCACAGTCTAATGGACAGAATGAGAGGCTCAACCAGAACATGGAGCAATATTTGCAATTGTTTTTCTTCCACAGCACAGGGTAACTGAGTTGAGATTCTTCTTACAGAAGAATTGCATACAGTGATGCCTACATTCTTCAATCAAGATGAGTCTATTGCATCAAACCTATGGATTACATCCTGGAGATTTGCCCGTGACCTGCTTTTTGTCAGGAGGTGAACGTTCTGTGATCGCTGCTTACCCTCACAGACCTGGTGAAGAAGATTTGAATGTCATCTGGTCGGCTCTGAAGGATAAGTGCAGCTGGAACACCAGGCAGGCATGTTATGTCTCACTGATTGGCACTTGAGACAAGGTCTAGGCGAATGGCATGGCAGCAGTGCGACTAAGAACTATGATCCCTGAGATGCTTTGCACTAGTGCAAGCACAGTCTGGCTATATACCTCTCATGCAGCACTCCTCCACATAGTGTTTTCCGCATTTGGGGTGCTTCTTGGTTGTTCTCCCTGCCCTTGCCTCCTTCACCCCCTCCTCCGCTTCCTGGCTTATGGACTGATTTTCTTGGTTTTCCAAATTCTGCTCTGCTTCCTCAAAACTCTTGGACAACTTCCTCAGATTGATCTGGCATTTGCACCTAGTGTAAGCTACAGTCAGTGAATCCTCTGGAACATCGTACACTCACTGGAGAAACAAGCACCCACCGCTCCCCCCACCCCCTAACATGGGTCTTGGAACCAATGGTAGGCAACACCAAGCCATGCCGGCCGAGGGGGGTGGGCAGCTATAAATGTGGATAGGAACCGGGGATAGGAAAATCGGGAAGAGGGTCAGAGTCTTTTCTGTGTAAAGGTTCGGGTAAGGGAAATTCGGAAGTTATGCTCCTCAGTTGGCATTCCAGGAAAGTTGTCTGTGCTTCCAGGACTCTTTAACCTGCCATGTAACCACAAGTCTGTTTTCAGTCTACACTTAGGCATTCTGTTGGTTTAATCACACTGATCCTTGCACACATCGTACAAGCTCATACACACACACACACACACACACACACACATCATCCTCTAAGTTGCCCAGCATTTCACTCATGGAGTGATTTGGAACCCCAGTTCACTCATGGGGGCTCTGGATGTGCATTCCCTCCATGCACTCAGTTGAGCTTCTCGTGCTTGGAGATTTTGGTGATACATTTCTTCATGTACCACATGGAAAACTGAGTGGTACACTCCCTCGTTTACTGCATGTGAAACACACCATCCTACTAAAAGGAACTAGGGTACTAGGCTGCATGTGGCCAGGCATCTACTTAGTATGTTTTAGATATCTGGTGTTCACTCCACTGGCATCGCTGATACTGAGTATCATTAATGTTTCCCTACAGCGGTTGGGCACTTGGTTTCATGGCAATTGCCATCACATGGACCACGCCCGACACAGTTATATCATAACAATTGGGCCTTTCTCACCACACAAACCGTGACAAGCACAAGTAATACGTTCCAGGCACTGGTAGAGTGTGTGCCACACAACTTGCATGGCTATATATCTTTGCTGACATGGTGCCCCTGGAGTCACCCTGTCAGTGCTGAAGTTGTTGCCTTGTCCTTGGTTATTCAGTGCTGACCAGTGCTCCTTCTTTGGGTTCTTGGTTCTGAGCATTGGGGACGAAAACCGTTCCTGCTTCACTCACTAAAGAACAAGATTGAGCACAAGTTAGATGGTGGGGCTTGGTTAAATAGACAAGCCCTGCCCCAAATGGCTGCCGCTTGGTCCGGAGACCCAAGGCCTGCTGTGTTTAATAACATTCTGGCCACCTGGCAGCTGCATGCACTGGCAGCTCTCAACAACTTGGAACGACGCAACAGAAAGGGAGATGACAAGGCTTCAATGGTGGCAGTGAAACAGATTTTGAGATTGTGGGAGACTAGGAAAAAAACAAATTGGGTTAGTGGTATGCAATTGTTATCAGATTTTGAGAAATGTATCTACCATGGGAGAAATCAGGAAAATGTATATTTATATCTTTGGACGACATTTAATGATCTATATGGTCCATAGAAATAAATTGTATGAAAGATGATCCGAGAAGAAATATGTGAATGCATGTCAATAGTTAACTCTTTTGGATATCTAGAATTATTTTAGGATTTGTTAAACTACTTAAATGACCAACTTACTGTGTATGTTAATTTTGATATTAGGTTATTGGATAAAAGGGTACCTGGTATTGAATTCTGTTGAAAATCTGTAAAAAATGATAAACTTTACAACAACAAAAAAAAAAATTGTGGGTGGGGCCTCCAACCCTTTAGGGGAGGTCTAAAGACACTGGGCCTCATTATAACTCTGGCGGTAGCTGTGCTGGTAAAAACGTCAGGCTGCCGCTGGAGTTAGGCTTTTTTTCCGGCGCCTGGAAATGGGGAATCACCGGGGCATTACAGCTCCGGCCGTCCTTGTAGCCAGGCACCAGAAAAAGTAACTCCCCATTCCCATTGAGTCCCATAGGACTCATTGGGAATGGGGAGGACGGATGCACCGGCACCGTGTGCAACAGTGCGGGTGCAGCCATCAAATTCTGCGAGCGGGTGCCTTTCCGCCCGCCAGGTCAGACCTGGCGGGCGGAAAGGCACCCACACGATAGCGCGGAGGGTGCTGGTCCGGTAACAATGGTACTGGTAGCTTACCGGCACCGTTGTTACCGGACCGGCATACTCATAATGAGGCGCATTAATTTTAAACGCTTACATTTGATAACATTCCCAAAACAAATGTAATCAATAATGTGAGAGAATGGGCATATACTGGCGGTTTCTAAATATCGTTACTTACGGTGTATTTACTTCTGGTTGTTAAAACAACCTGTATCCTTAATAGTCTCAATGCTCTAGAAAGCTGTCAAGTGTGGGAGTTTACTTACCAATATGCGCCAGCAATGCCACCTTTTAGGTTAGGCGTATCCAAAGAAAATTGTAAGTCCTGTCCAAATTATACATACAGGCATTGATACTGTAAAACATGTTTATTTTACCTATGCAAAAAAAGACCATCCTTAGGCTATATGACAGCGTTGGCCCACTTTGCAGGTAGGTGTGCTCAAAGAAAATTCGGAGTCCTGTCCAAACAACATATGCCAGCACTGCCACTGTACAACATTTTCATGCAGCTTGTCCCCAAGACCATTATGGGTTTTGCCTCAACAATATATGCCATTGGGGTGCTGTCGAGCAGCTGACACATTTGTAGTCATAGTCCTGCTCTGCTCCACTGGGACTGCCCGCATCCTGTACTGTATGCCCTGCTGCAGAGCTAAGTTTGGCAGGAATTTATGTGCATCTGAGAGTGGATTGCTGTCGCTACGTGGGGCACCAACCTTGCTGTGGAACGGTGCGAGGAATCCCTGAAACGAACGAGTGCAGTGAACTGCTCTGCACCCGACTGCCATTTTGAACTGTAGGAGAGGTGACCCGGCAGACCCACGGGCCTGGAGGCCAGCTGAAGGCCAGAAGGTGGTCCCGCAGGACTGAGGTGGCACGGAGCATGGTGCGCGGCAGAGACAGGGGTAGGCAGAGGCAGGAGTGCCAGGTTTGCCACTCTGGGCAGACAGAGAGGTTGAGATGCCCCAGCTGTGCGGAGGGGTGAAGGGGCACAACACCCCAGAGTGGTGGGGGAACACTGATCGGGGGGCAGTACCTGAACTGTGGTGGTGGTGGGGCGGAGTGACTGGTGGAATCCTGTAGGGAGCGCACAGGAAGGCTTTTTTTTGCTGGCAGACGGGAGAGCCACAGGTGCGGTGCCTCCCCCCTATGTTGACCAGACTGCTTCCTTCTGGTTTGGGGGAAGTACAGGGTGGGGGTATCTTTGTGGATATTACATACTGTTGGTTGGGGTGCTTGGGGGGGGAGGGTGTTGGTTTCCTGGGTAGGGTTCAGTTGGATTCATGTCCGGAGCACAGGAAGGGAATGGGATCTGAGAGGCTGGAGTAGCGTCAGTCCAGACCACGATAAGGGGGGGGGGGTTGCCTTCATTGCAGGGCCGCTCTGATCTCCACTCTATGGTCGGGATGGGTAAACCTAGGACAATGTTACTTTTGACATGGAATGTGGATGGGTTGGGGTCCAGCATTAAAAGAAGACTGGTGCTACAATTCTTAAAACGACACTCCCCTGATATGGTCCTCGTGACCGAAATCCACCTGGCTGGGACGGAGTGCGACTTCTTTAAACGCACAAATTATTCTATGGTGCTGCATGCTAGCTTCTCCGAAGAGGCGAGGGGCGCTCTGATACTGGTAAACAAGAGAATCCCCTTTCGGCTCCAGGAGGTGCGGCAGGATCCCTGGGGGAGATTTGTGTGGATGGTGGGGGAACTGTGAGGAGAAGTCTCGGGAGTGATGTGTGTATATGCCCTCACCAGTGGCATTGGACCTGCTGAATGAAATTCAAATTGTTTTGGGTGGACAGATGGGTCTGGGGGGGGGGATTTTAATGATGTTATGGATCCCAGGCGAGATTGCAGACATACCAGGGCTAATGCAGGTGCCACAACCACAAAACTGAGCTCATTTGCCCACGCAATGGGGTTGGTAGATGCCTGAAGAGAGGTTCACCCACTTGACAATGGCTTCTCCTTTTTGTTGGGGGTGCATGGTTCATTTTCCAGGCTGGATTACTTCTTTGTCTAGTCTGGGGATGTCCACAGGATTAGGGATGCGACTCTCCTGGCCAGGGGCATCTCGGATGACTCACCTCTGGTCATGGTGCTGGACACAAGTTTCTGGAGGGGGTCGTTCCAAGACATCCGAATATTTTAATATAAATACAGAATTCAACAGCAATTTAGAGGTGCTATGGGAGGGTTATAAGGTGGTTTTGCGTGGAGAGGTGATCTCTTTAGTTGCAGCCCGAAGGAAGGTCCATAGGTTAGCAGTACAGGAGAAGGAAGATCAGAAGAGGGTGGCTGAGGAGGCATAGCTGGAGCAGGTTACCCCAGAGAGGCAGGCTGCACTTCACACAGCACAGGAACAGCTTCGTAATATTGCGCTGGATAAGGCCAGACAGGTGCAGCAGCTCAGAAAAGTCAGATATATGAATCAGGGGACCGGGCCGGCAAAATGTTAGCATGCCTGGAAAGGAGGCAGGAAGGATACAGGTATGTGAGATAGGTGGTAGAATCAGAAGGGGAGTTGAGAACAGGGGGATGAGGAGGAGTTTGTCAACTTTTATGAAGAACTATATCTATCCAGACAGACTGGAGAGCAGGTGGGGGCTTCCCCTTCCTGGCAGCGGTCGATCTCCTGCAATTGAGCCGGTCCAGAGAGAGGCAGACATAACTGTGGAGGAGGAGGTGGTGGCAGCGGTGTTGCACTTGCCGTCAGGGAAGGCCCCTGGGCCCAATGGGTTCCCAGTGGAGGTGTGGAGGAAGCTGGCGGAGACGATGCTGCTGCATTTGCATAACTTATTTGGTCACTCAAAATCTACTGGTATACTCCCCCCCCCTTAGAAGGGCTCGTATTGTTGTTATCCCCAAGGCAAATAGGCCCCTGGACTCCTGTGCCCCAGATAGGCCGATCTCTCTCATTAATGGGGAAGTGAAAATCCTAGCGAGGGTGCTGGCAGATCGCCTCACTAAAGTTATCGTGGACTTGGTCCATCTGGACCAATGCGGGTTTTAGCCGGATAGGTCCACAAGGATGAACATTCGTAGGCTGTTTCTGGCTATAGCTCAAGCACATACCGTGAGGGAACCGGTGGCACTTCTTTCGGTGGACCTGGAGAAGGCCTTTGATTCGGTGGAGTGGGGGTTGCTGTGGGAGGTTCCTGCTCGCATGAGGTTTGGGGAAACTTTTATGCGATGGTTCCAACTGTTCTATACATCTCCAACTGAGGAGGTAAGGGTCAATGAGGTACCTTCCTGGGTTTTTCCCCTGAAGATGGGAACGAGGCAGGGCTGCCCGCTCTGCCCCTTCTATTCACACTCACAATAGAGCCTCTGGCCATTTGCTTGAGAGCGGACCAGACCTGGTCAGGTTTTTGTTGAAAGCATCGGGGTAAGGTAAGGTCTCGCTATATATGCAGATGTTCTCCTGGTGTACCTCGGTAAGCCACAGGAGGCATGTGCCATGGTTACACAGATACTGCAGGAATTTCAAGGGGCAAGCGGGTTGAAAGTGAACTGGGATAAATCCATACTGTTTCCACTTCAGGGGGCAGTAGCTCAAGACCCCCAAAACTGTCCATATCAGGTCTCTGCGGAGGGCTTTAAATACTTAGAGGTATGGGTGGGTTCAGACCTAATGGATTATGTACATTGCAATCTGCACCCTATCACTGAGAGGTTTCTGCGGGATGTTGTGCACTGGAAGTCCCTTCCTTTAACGTTGCTTGGGAAGGCGACTCTGTTCAAGATGCTAGCTTTGCATAGATATACGTATATCCTGCAGAAAGCCCCACTGCAGATCCCTGAGGCAGAATTTGATAAAGTGGACGCAGCTCTCTGGAATATTTTATGGGCGGGAGGACAGCCTCGTATCGCCCTTGTCACGCTGCAATACTCGGTCTGGGAAGGTGGCATTGTGCACCTGAATTTACACAGTTACTACTGCTCCTACCATGATGCAGCATACTAGACAAATATGGAAGCACTTCCATTATTATGTGGGATGGGGCAATAAGGGAGAATAAGGTCACTTTGATGCAGCCGCTATGGAACAATGCCCAGGTTCCTGAGGTGGGCAACATAGGTAGGCTCAGAGTGTGGGAGAGGTGTGGGGTGCAACGTGTGGGGGATGTGATGAGAGAAGGGGTAATGCTTTCTTTTGCAGAATTATGTGATGAACTTGGGCTGCCGAGAACCGAAGCGCCCTACTATCTGCAGCTATCGCACGCTTTGTCGGCTCAGTTACAGTCATTGAGGGAGGTCCCAGCTTGCTCCCCAATAGAAACGAACCTTCTCCCAGAACACATAAATAGCAAGGTGATTCCCCCATCTACCAAGTCCTTGATGCCTTTGCCACAAAGGATTTGGGCAGTCTTAAAGCACGATGGGAGAGAGACTTAAGACAGTTGCAACCTGATGACTGGGTGGAGGCTCTGATCTTCCCTAGGGAGATTGGTATCTCGACACATATATGATTGATGCAACTCAAAATCTTGCACAGGGTCTACTATTCGCATACTGTTTTACACAAATGGGGGCGGGCAGATCATGCTACGTGTCTCAGGTGTGGGGGGGCGGAAGGGACCTTCTTTCACATTCTCTGGGAGTGTCCAATGGTGCGCTGCCTCTGGCAGAATTACCTGGAGAGGATACGGTCGGTCACCGGAATGGAAATTCCAGGGGACCTGCGACTGCTGCTCTTAGGGATGTGGTGGGAATCGGGCCTGACTAGGTTTGAGAAGCAGTTTGTGTCTACGGAAGTCCGACTGCTGAAGAATAATGTAGCTGTGCAGTGGAGTCTGCAGTCTGCCCAAGATTGGCGAAGTGGGTTGGTGAAATGGACAGCTGTATGGCATTGGAGAAAATAATATACAATGCAAGGGGTTGCCCTAGGAAATGGGAGAAGATTTGGTGGAAATGGGCAAGAAGTGGATAGGGCGGGGAGGGGTATAAACTCTTTACGGACTGATGCTCCTTTTTGGTGGTCATAGAAACTTTTCTTTTGATGATGATCCCGATAGTAGATCATCTCTGCGAATTTGGTAATGTTATTCGACTGCGCTTCTGTACATTTGTGTTGCTTTTTTGTTGATGCTCTTATCGTATAAAACAATAAAAACGTGTTTTTTAAAAACAATATATGCCATTGTAAAACATTCTATTTGTACCCAAATACTGTCATGAGTCTGCCTCAACAATATATGTCATTGTCAATCATTTGGATGCTGCTTGTGCCCAGAGATCATCATAATGTTCACCTGCCCAATGTATGTCACTGTTGAACGTTTTTATATTGCTGATCTTAGTCAGAGAGCAGGAAGAGTGATAAAGAGATGGATAGTGAGTGGCGGCAAGTGTTGGAGTGATTGCACATGCTACATTTGGTGCAGCGGGAGAACCGCCAATGCTTCTTTAACACAGAGATCTCGCTTAACATTTGTAAAGCTCAATCCCTTTTCCTTTTGCCTGCATTCCTTTAGACATATTTTCTTCATATTGTTGAGGTTCCTTATGAAGATATGTAAACATTAAAAGAGGTGATAGCTGTCAAGTGGCCCCATATCATGCGTGTCCCTTTCAAACAGTCCTAGCTTTACACATTGCATGCTGGGGCTTGTCTTATTAAAGGAGGTTTACTTAAACACAGGAAACTCTAGGAGATTTCTTAGTTTTTTTTTTACAAACCATGGTTATCAGTGATTCCTCTGTGGTTAGCCACGTATGGCCATAGCACGTGTGTGATATGTATCATCCTTTTGTGAAACATCACAATGAAAAAGAAAACAAATAGATTGGTAACTTCAGTATTAGGGTTGCTTTTTACTCATCAAATAATTTGGGCAACTAAAATGTATTGTAAAGACAAACTCTTCATTTTAATTCAGGGGCATGTTTTTCAAGGGTGGAGCACATTATCATTTACATGATGAGTGTTCTTCTACCGCTGCCCATGTTTACTATTAGAAAACAAGCCTACAGACTTCCCCCTCTAAGGTCATTTGTCTTTCTCAGTCGTAACCTGGCGAATGTGCTGCTATTCTGCAGTGGGGGAGGTCGTTGAGGCAGATTCTGGTGCCAGGTGGAACGAGGTTAATAGAGGGCACTTCTATCACAAATGATACCAGATCAGTGACAGCTGTAGATGTTTTCATTGATGTTGCGTTTATTTTTCCCCTGTATTTGTATGAGCGACCGATCGTAGGGAGGGAGCCTGAAACAGTGTGAACCGGGACAGCCGACCCAGCCCTTTAAGACGAGGTAGCAATACTTTGAGATGAATGGGGATGCAGAAGATGCTCAAACATCAATAATCAAAATGACTCAGGAAGCTGGCAAAGTTGACTGTTTTAATGTCAACGGATGTCTCACAGCATGATCTCAATGAAATTCATAAAAAACATCATCTTTATAGCAAAAACTTGTCATTGCTGACGTAAACCTACGCATTTGCTAATGTCATCCTACGTGTCAAACTACAAAAACCTAGTGGCAAATGTGATAGGCTTAGAGGGAACATCTAGGTATACATTCCATACTAGTCTAAGAAAGTGATAGCTTCTTTAACGTCAGGTGGGGCAACTAAGCCCTCCACTCAACACTATGAACGTCACTAAATACACGACGTCCCATTGGTTACATAAACTATAGAGCCCTTAATTATGCGGCCCCCTATAATAAGTCGGCACTCTTACATCTGTCAGTACTTTTCAACCCACGTTAGCAGCACGCAAGTTAGACTTCCAGGTGCTGGTGAGCTGGTCATAAGCATAGCTTCCCACCAATTAGCATATCATCAGTCATCACCTCAGTGCTCTGCACGTCAATTAAGGCTTTGAACTTGGCCTTGGAAGTGTTCTTTGCTTCGGAGAATTTAGGGGAGTAGAGGTACGCTGTGCCTTTCTGCATAGGTGTGGTTCGTCATGCTTGTCCAACATCATCCATCCATGTGACTGAAGACCACAATTTTGAGCTCAGGTGTATTTAAAATACAATTATTTAATGAACCTCTGACGTCTTCCTTGTTTTCGCCTATGCCTTCTGAACAGGAGGTTTGTTCTTTCACAAGATTGTAACTAATATCTGCTCATCCCAGTCCGATACAACTTTGGCTTTGTGGGGCTGGTTTAGCCTCGCTCTTCTGAGATTCACTTCTGCAATTCAATTGCTTTTTAACTGCGACACACTGGAAAAGGCCTTCTTTCTCAGGTGTAGCTCTGCTATAATATGTAGTGGAATCATCCATTTTTTATTTACTCCTATATATGTATAGGTTGCTGCTTGCCGCAATCTACTCACTACATAGCTAGCCACAAGAGTACTTTGTCTGCTTGCATTTCTTTGCATCTGTACATGTGTAAAATAACTTGATACCTTCATCATTTCTGTAGCAAAAGTCTCTTCACCTCGAGCCCGAGATATCGGTTATCTTGGATACTTTCTTGATGCCTTATAGAATGTCTACATCCTCTTGTCTCTACATCTCTTCTAGATGTGTCAGTATTACTTTGTATGATGTCACCAATCTGCCCTTTCATTCATTTGTCCTGTTTCTTCTGGGATTTCATTCAAATGGCCATAATACTGTCTTGTAAACAAGTATGGTTTTCTTAATGTGAACCTTGCCTCCAGGATTCTCCTTGGTATTGGTATTTTCACTGGTACTCACACTCTGGCTCCAAGACATACAGGCAATATGGGTGAGATGCTGGAGGCGGGAGTACTTGGCTCCTTCTCTACACTCCTCCATCTGGCGATTCATGTCATGTGACATGCACTCCCCATCTGCAATTGGGCCTGCCAACTTTCACCCTGGCCACATGTTTGCATGCATGGCTGCATGACGTTGCATTGGGTGTGGTGAACGGTATGTGGGTGGCTGTGTACATTGTCCATATTTTAGATGTGTGATGCTGAGGACTTCCTTTCATGGCGCAATATCTTAAAGCACTTCCTACAGCAAGGGTCTTATAAGGGGCAAACCATAGCAAACACAAATGCTCACATGTGGCTCCCTAATGTGCAACACGTGCAGTGACCTACACCATATGGTAATGTACGCATATCACCTCACTTCGGGTGTTCTACCAAGTCTAATATGTGCTCCACAACCATTCTGTAAAGGTCACCACCATCGGAGAGATGCAGAGTTAATCCTGCATGGCTGCATTATGTTGTGGTGGCTATCGTCAAGGCCTAGGCTCTTGGATGCATGGCCTACGGCCTATGGCCTTTCGCCATGCACCCAACAGTGTAGGCCTTGCCCACACCCATCACCACATAACAGAGCCATGCAGCCGAACATATGGCCAGGTACCACAATCCACAAAGGTAACATAGGCAGCAACACTTCAACCCAACCCCCGCACCATAATACTGTGATGCATGCACACAGTTAGCAGAATCCACAAACATACCACAGTGACCGGCACCTGCCAACCCAACCACAAAATCTTCACAACAGTGGCACTGCTCCCAGCACTCTATTAAGTGCACAAAACCAATACTTCATGATGCAGTACAGTACAGTACTCAGCACTCCGCGCAATGGACTGTACCCAAGCCGATAAAATATGCAGTTCAACCCTATCCACTTCTATGCACTCAGTACTTCAACACTGCACCCAGTGGACACACTGCAGGACTGTTCACTCCATCACGTTCAGCCATGGACTACACACTGTAGGATGTGCTAACAATCCCCACACCCATGGAACCAACAGTGTATGCATTGTTGACAAACCACACACACAAGGCAACAATGTGGAACCTACTTGCAACCACGGCACATAGTTGTCAGTGCAAGGCCTCCACCCATGCATCAAAGGGGCTACGGCCTTACCACACTCAACACACAATAGTACACTGTATATTAAAATGTTCATGTCACGTGCCATGCACTCTTGTTCTGCCATCGGTCACGGAAAGAGGTTGCCGCAACAGCTATCGTGTCGTAACGCAGGCTGCCTGCATTCACCACACAAGGCGTGGAGGTAACTGCGAATTGGCGCAATACGCACGGATACTGCAGGCACACCACCGTCTTCTTCCACCTAATGAGATATATCAGAAGAACCACTTGTCACTCCCCCACCTTTTCCATCCCTTCTTCCCACCACCACATGGTGTAAAGTATGTTTTCCAGGCCCTTCTGGCACTGCACTGTCCTTCGATATACCATGGCAGATTTTTCCAAAAATGTTCACGCACAGCACGCTTCCCTCCAGCCAAACACCAGCCGCGTCCAATGTTCGCCGACATCACGGCATACTGCAAGCAAATGAGACTTTGGTCCGCGGAGCGAACAGGGAAATGGGTCTGCGGAGCGGAGCCAGATATCACTCATTTGTTGCGATGTACATTTCAGTTCTTTGCAACAAAAGTACTGGTCGGAGTTCCACCAAACACACAAAAGCACACTTTCGGAACTAAGCCCCCGCTCCTTCCACAAATTTGGTTAAAATCTGTCCGGCCGTTTGGCCTCTAGGCGTGCGCAAAGTTTTTGCCCATTCAGTCTATGGAAAAAAACAAAAATTGGGACCCCACTAGAACTTTGCTCCCACGAAACCTCACCCAACCTTCCAAACAAATTCAGCTGGCCCCATATACTTTTTTGGCATGGTTTTATCTAAATTCATCCACGTGAAGCGAAGTTATAAGCTGCCCAAAAAGTGGCCTTCCTATGGGTTTAGCAACTTAACCATAACTACACGGCCGATACTGCGATATACCGTGGCCGTGTAATATGTATATTATCGTTTATCTCCCTGTATGCAAATTAAGTCTGTGTTGGATGCCTCCTATTGCCCCATTCATGTGTACCATGATCTGAGAGCAAACCCTAAGGCATGTACTTTAAGAACATATGAGAAGGTTAACGTTTTCGTGTACAGCACCTTTTCAATGTTTATATTGTGATTGTTATTGAAGAAAACCACCTGGCCTAGATTTTTCAATGACACAATATAAGTAAGCCAGACATTTGATGTCATCAGTGATGTCATCAATGACATTTGTCATGTCATCTTTGATATCCTGGGTGTTAGTCTTAGCAGTGCACGGTGGTGGCGCGAGTTATGGTTGCTTAGCTGACATAAAAGAAAGGGGCTAAAGATGTGATGGCGTCAGTGATGGCATCAATGACATGTGTGATGGCATCTTTTATTTTCGGGGTGGTAGTGGTAGCAGTGGAGAGTGCTGATGGGAAAAATGGGTGATTAGCCTACCATAGCTCCCGAATTTCAGGGGTTTTTAGATTTTACTTGTAATCATAACGTCCTTTTTACAAAGATTTTGTACAAAATGGCATAGGTTTTTAATAGGGCAACTTAACCATAACGTCCCTTTAACAAAGTTTTTTTTGTAGTGAATTTTGGACGTTTTTAGTAGGGCAACATAACCATAATGTCCCTTTGAGAAACGTTTTTTGAATGATTTGCATAGGTTGGCAGTACTGTAAGTGATTCATATCATAAATTGACCAACATTTTTATTGATTATTTAGAAGGATTCCAATAGTAACACATAAGCATAGTGTAAAGCAACATTTGACTTCACTGCCCATCTTTCTACGAATTGCACAGTAGCACATGCTGTAGCACAGATGGCCACATGGTGCAGAACTCATACACACTTCACAATAATATGGAAGTCGTTGATAGTGCAGAAGGACATTGTATATTGTTGTACGAACTTGTAACTGAAACAATTCCCGTTCACAACTCAACAGGGCAAGTTTGCACCACAATAGATGCAAGAGTGCATACCGAGGTCTTTGAATCAGCAAACCCCATTGCACCCTAAAAAAATGGGGGCTGAATGCCATTACCAATACAGATTTTACGGCACTAACCCATTGCACCAAAGAAAAGGATTTTTTATCTCCAACCGGAACACCTCCGGCATTCCCGTTTGAAGAAAAGAAATCCTTTTCCAAGATGGCCACCTTGGAAAGGGAAGGCGGCCGTTGCATAGAAAGTCTTTTTTCGCTTTCCATTACAGCTGCCAGAAAGTAAAAAAGGAAAACGTGTGACCGTAGAGGGCGAAGAAGATTTGTATTTGTTCTAAAATGTGTGGTTATCAGCAACACCTTTAACAGAAAGCCAGTGCCTGGTGGACATGGCGACTGCAATGCAATGTTTTGTCCCAACCAGTAAATGGCAGTATTTACCTCCCCGACATTGTGGTCAGTAAGCATACCTACAGCGTACCCTTCAGAGACGAAAGGCGTACCGTTGATTTCTTATGTACATGACGACACTAGTGAAGTATGAAAACACTATCACATGTAAAACACAAAGGTGTTTGTTTGTGCGCAATGACCTTTCCATAAATGTATGGAAAATACAGAGAATATGTTTGGCAAAAATGTGCATACAGAAGGCAAAGAAGTAGTCTTCTAATGTGTGGACAAAATCACAACAAACCCTGTGAAGTGAAGTGCACTAATGGCAGAAATATTGCAAGCAACACCATTACCACTGACCTGTGCACACATTTTTGTGTAAGTGTCACAAGCTGAAATGGGTGAAGAAATGGGTAGTGAGAAGGTATAACGAAGCATTGCTTTTGAAACGTTTCTGTACAGCAAATACTTTCACTGCACCTGATCTAATTTTTCCACTTTTAGAAAGATACCAAATATGACAAGATAGCGTCTTCATGCAGAACTGCTCTTGGTAATTGGGGCATCTGGGTAACAGAAAGTACCCTAACGGCACGAAAGCATAAAAGATGGCCCTGAGCCTTACGTTGCCAAAGCAAGTGGTATGCAATAGTGGTCTGGATAACGTACCTTGGCAGCGTAAACAAATGGTTCCATAAAGACTTACGTACCGTGATACGGCACCTATTAAAGAATATACTACAACCTGCAACGTAGCATGGCACATTGTGAAGGGAAACATGAAATGGGTAAAAAACACACTAACATGTAAAAAGTAGTAAGGTACTTTAATTTCACAATGCACAGCCCTAAATCATTGCCCTTTTCTCAGTTGCAAAGAAATTGGAAGTTTGTGTCTCAGCTGCACAATGAAAATGTTAATTTTGACGGTCACGTTGATGTTTTCCCACACAGTTACCATGCGTTGGCGCCACAGTTTTGATCACACACACAGTATGCAGTGGCGACACAGTAGTCGGTTTCCTCTCACATTCATTGACAAGACGGCATCAATCTCTGTGATGTAGTCCATCAGAAAGTATGGTATGTTACTTATAATGTTAGTGGCAATGGTGACGTTGTTTTTTAACCACACTGAAATGATGCGTTGTTGACACAGTAGGCGTATTCCTGTCACAGTGATTTACAAGGCGACGTGAATGGCTGCGAACTATGACACCAGAAAGGATGGTATGTTGCTTCTTACTGCTACAACTGCGTACGGACATAGAGGTCCGATGCGGTCATCCCATTTAATGATGACGCACATACAACCGGTTACGAATAGCTGCACTTGACGATTAAAAAAACCATCACTCGGACGCTGCAATCCATGACATTTGCAATACGGAAGGAAGTAGCTGAGGTGAAAATGACAAAAAAGATCTATCAATGCGAAGCCTTTGCGGAAATGTAAGGTGTAACACATAACATTTCTATAAACAATTAATGTTATATGGGGAAATATAGTAACTCCCTACAAACGGCGACAATGTACAATCTGCATAATAGGTAAAAAAATATCAATGCCACATAAATTCCGTAGGTAATAGTGGAAATTGTAGTGACATCCTACAGACGGCGGTAATGTGCAATCTGAAATTTCAACGGCACACAAACTTCCAAATGCATTACTAGTAATAATTTTCTTTTTCAGACTAAGTAAATAATAGCAGTTTGGTGTACAGGCCTGAATAATAAGCTTACGTGATATGCACCGCCTCCATTTCGGCCTCCGCAGTCACACAGTAGTTGTTTGCAAGAAGACGTCCTCGGCAACTGATATTTCATGTGCTTCACAAACCTTTTTGAAGCATAACTTATCAAAGGGAATGTTTCACAAACTGTGACTCCCTACATTCTTTCTGTCTCCGTTCCCTGTACATCAAAGTCGAAAAACAATTGACCCTTATGAGGTTTGGTACATCTGCGACCATACTGAGCGCCTACTGAAAAAATGAAATAAAATGAACTGACCTTCACTCCGAGCACAAATACATTCTCATTTTCCAACAACATATCAGCAGTCAATCATGAGAACCGTTACTCCTGGCCACATGCAGACGCGCTCTGTTTACGAAACCGTGCAGGTGGTTGCCTCAGATTCCTAAATATAGGACGCCAGTCTAACCACAGTACTTTTGGTGGTGGCTTCTTACATAGACGCAGTAAGGACTTGTCGTACATTGCCTACCAAGTTTCACTGCACGGTACGATAGTGGTAACAAGAATACAAGAATAAAGCACTGTTTCACTTTCTACTGCCACATATAAGTAATGCTTACCTTTCGAAACAGTGTTCCATAAGGGTTTGTTTGCGGGGATTTCGGCGTACAACACAAAAACTAAATGACCATGGCGGCCGTATCAAAAGAATGCTAGGCACTTGACGCTGCGGCAGAACCAATCGGTGAAAGCGCAACATCTTGACGTACAGCATGCCATAGATTAGCCAATAGAAATCTTCTCCACTGAGCAAACAGGGAAGTGGGACCGCGGAGCGGACATAGATATCACTAATTCTTAGAGTGCTACTTTTTAATCATTTTAAAGGAAACTACAGGACGATTTCTCACAAAATTTACAAAAGCACGCTTTGGGGAACAAGCCCCTGCCCCTGCCGCAAAAACTGGTGACAATCCGTCCAGTGGTTTGGCCTGTAGCCATGCGCAAAGTTTTTGCGCCATTCAGTCTATGGGGAAAAAAGATGTTTTGGGACCCCCCCCCTATAACTTTGCCCCCCCTGGACGAATCCTTACCAAACTTTGGGAAAAAATTCAGAGTGGCCCATATACTTTTTATTTGCTAACTTTGGTAAGGATTCGTCCAGGGGGAGCTGAGTTATAAGCCGCCCAAAAATATATATAGATAGATATATAGATATAGGTATATATATATTACATGGCCACAGTATTAACGAAGTGGGGGAATGTTGGGACGGGGGGACAACTATCCCAGGCCCCCTAGTGGTTTTGGATCAGGCAGGGGCCTGGAAGTGTGCTGTAGAGACTTGGCGAGGATCCAGGGGGGAGAGGGTGTCGATAGGGGACACAATGTTGGGAGGTCAGTGCATGCTTTAGGTTTAGAGTACCCTGGGAATCAAACGCCATCTTAGGTGATATCAGCCATATTGAAATTGGGGCCTATCTCTGCGCTGCAACCAACATCACAGGCCCAAATTGCGCACATAGAGATAAGCGTATGCATGGGGGAATAGGTTGTATCATAGGCACTGATTAGAAAGGCCTGAGCCACAAAGATTCACAAATCTTTCATTGTCTTATGTTGCCAGCATTCGTATCCTAAGAGTAATGCGCCTTGCAAGGCCACAAGGGGGCTGAGAGCTCCCTGTGAAAAGCGATCCCACAAGAAGGAGGGCACGAGCGTCCGACCTCCACCAGTCCCAGCTCTAAGAAATAGTGCCCAGATGCCCCCGTCCCAAGACCCCAGCATTCCAAGGTACCAGCCAGTACCAGACCACCGACCATAAAGCTGTTACACTCCAATCGATCTGAAAAGATCAGAAAGCAAGGACAGGCTGCCTCCACCATTAGGTCATGTGATTTGTGCTGTGAGGTGCCAAGAGGGGCAAAACAACAAATCTAAAATGAGGGTGGGAAGCTTTGGAAGGGTGCCGATGTGTCTGGAATCGAGCTGGGGTTTGTGAGTTACAGTGACCTCGAACCATCCTCTTAGCCCATTAGTTTATTGATTGAGAATGCATTGTTTTTCATCATATAACGAGCAATAAATTGTAGCTTCGGCCTGATGATGAGCAAGGAGAAGCCCACGTGGATGAAGATGGACAGAGGGGCTGGGACCAATGACCTGGCATCCCCTATGGGGCAGGTAGCCTGTTGTCATGGTCATAGGACCAAGAACACAAACATTAAAGGGCCACATACACAGGGGGCCCGGACTGACACAGTCCTTGCGCCTTTGGCGCCAGTCTCATGAATAAAAGTAAGCAAGAACATTTTATTTGTGACAAGAATGCTTTTATTTGGGACATAACACCTAATTTTGGGTGCAAGGTGCATTTAACATGGGAACTTCCATCACTAAAGCAGCCCCATGTGTACTCTTGGGTGTGGCTGCTGCTGCTACTGGGTTGCCTTACACATGCTGACTCTCTAGGAGTGGCAGGGTGGGGCAGGCAAGCCAGGCCTAGTGGGCGTGCCCATGATCGCAGCTATATAAGCTGCTCCGATCCACGAGGCAGAGGGTTTGCGTTATTCTGAACTTCCATGCAGCGTAACGCTCACCGCCGCCTGGGATTAAACTTACCTTTGGAAATCCTGCTTCCTGCTTTCATACTTACCACCTGGGGAACCTGCTCTCACCTGTGCGCATCTTCGTTGATCCTGACATTCTTCTTCAAACCTTCCGGAACACTGACATCTTCTTCTTGGCACCGCAGTTCATCTTCAAGCCTTCCGGAATGCTAATATCTTCATCCTGGCACCGCAGCTCATCTCCAAATCTTCTGGGACGCTGAAATCTTCATCTTGGCAACGCAGCATGACGTGCTTCGTCAGCGACAGCAGCACCTGCAGCACCTGCAAGTAAAACGAAAGGCAAGGTTAGACACTTAAAAGACATTCAGTTTAAGGTTGCGTTATCACGGAACCTCCCGCTTTGCCTTAAACGATTACTCACCTGTTGTCAGACATTGCAGTATCATCCATCTTCCTCCTGGCCGCGTTCCGCGCACCCATAGCTGCTTTTTGGGCCACATTTCCATCTATTGGGAAGAAAACAGAAGAGAAAACGTTATTCAGGAATTAACAGCAATATTGAGAGCAATAATACCAAGACAGAAAACGAGAAGAGGCAAAGAGAAAACAGAAAGGGAAAGAGACAAGAGGAGAAGCATAGTCGCAGCTGGACTGGACTATTACTTAACAGGGATCAGTGAAGGAACTAGATCCCATCGACAAGCGCCCCTGCCAAAAGTAGCAGGACGGAGAGCTCACCATCAATAATTATTTTATTTATTTTACATTTATAAAGCGCTCACACAGCCCACAGGCATCGAGGCGCTGTTACAGGAATTGTTTGTTTTTCTTAGTTGCGTAATTGTGTGTTTTTTTTTTTAACAAGAGCAGTGTCACCAATTGCCGCCGCTCAAAGCTTATCCACAGAGGGAAAGACTTGATCTAACTCCTGGGAGGGCTGCAACCGTGCCCCAACGTCTCCGCAGACACCAGGTGAGCATAACACCTATGTATAGGGTCGTACTAACCAGCCATTCGGATTTGTAACTTATGTAGCTTACATCACTTATGATGCGGTATGCCTTTTTAATGCTGTGTGCCTTTTTCACAGGGAAAAATTGTTTTCTCGAGCCACCTTTCAGTTCTTTGTGTCTGATTTCATCAGGACTGTTAAGAAAGCTACACATGACTACCTACATGTTACTACAGGATATTGTTTCCAGGTATACTCTGACTTCAGATCAAGATCTTCTATTCAGAGAACACAGACTGCTTATACCTACGACTGCCTTACAGCAGCAGACCATGTCTATGTGTCATGACACTAAGACAGCGGGACATCAGGGAGTCCGCAATACTACAGGCCTTATACTGAGACACTTCTGGTGGCCTTCTGTGAGAGAAGACACAAAGGTGTAGGTATCAGCCTGTTCTATGTGCTTGTAGTCCAGGGTACCCCATCATCGTCCTTGCGGTCTGTTAATGCAACCCGCCTTACCTTGACAACCTTGGGAAAACATTGCCACAGATTTTGTAGTAGAATCACCTCCTTCTTCCAAGAACACGGCTATCATGGTTACTATGGACTTGTTAACCAAGATGGTTCATTTCGTTCCCTTGCTCCAGGTAGCCACTGCAGCTCAGATGGCTAGATGTTTCTTACATACCATATTCCATTTACATGGCCTTCCGGCAAGGATTGTATCCGACAGGGGTTCCCAATTCACCTTCACATTTTGGGCCCACTTGTTTAAATTATTGGGTGTTCAAAGGGTCTTGTCCTCAGGATACCATCCCCAAACCAACGGCCAAATGGCGGGGGTCAACCAATCCTTTGAACAGTATATGCGATGTTTCATTTCCGCAACTCAAGATGACTGGATCGACTTGCTACTATTTGCGGAATTCGCATACAACAATTCCCTACATACTTCTGCTGGCCTCAGTCCTTTTTATTGTACAAATGCCTTTCATCCCATCTCCTTCCCTACAGTTCGCCCTGGGATTCAGAAGTCGCCTTCTCTTGATTCCCTCATTTGCAGTATACAAGCCGGCCATGCTTTGTAGGAGGCTTGTGCCAGGATAAAGACTTTAGCAGATAAGAAGAATAGTCCTGAGCCAACCTTCTCTTCAGGAGACAAGGTATGGCTGTCTTCTAAATACTTGCCAAGATGGCTAACATCTACCAAATTGTCCCCCTGATTTTTTGGACCTTTCATGGTGATAGATCGAATTGGGAAAGTTACTTATGGCCTCCAGCTACTAAGCTCCTGGACAAGGATCCACCCAGTGTTCCATGTCTCTCAGTTGAAGGCTCACGTGGTGGATCATTGTCTGAGGCCAGGTCATCATTCTCCTCACCCAGTTGATACTGTACAAGGACCTGAGTTTGAAATGGCTGCAATTTGTGATTCTCATTTTTATCAATAGAATACTGCAGTACCTTGTGGACTGGAATGGTTACAGTCCTCCAGACCATTCTTGGGAGCCTGCTGCCGCAGTACATGCACCAAGACTGCTGCGCAGCTTTCATTGATTGTATCCTTGGATGCCCGGAACGCAAGCCCTTGGGAGGGGGTATACTGTCAGGTGACGACCATTGTCTACTGAATCCTTCTGGCAGCGATGGAAGGGACGTTGTATCAATACTGTACTTTCACATCCAAGATGGTGCTCTGCAGCCCCATGGATCTTTTCCAACAACAGCGGTTTAATCTGCAGTGGAAGCAGGAAAGGCAGTGATAGCATAACAGGAGCAGCATGACGGTAACCGGATGCGTTGCTTCATCATAGTAAGCATTGGCGCTATTACTAATGTATTTCTCGTTCTCTTATTCCCTGTCGATTCTTGTCCATGAGGTCCAGTTAAAGCTAACTTGCTACATTTTGTTCCTGTTTTGGACCACTTCGTCCCTGAGGCGTTCTTCTCTCCCCTGCCGCCTTTGGCTTTAGTTCCCATTTTGAGTCCCTCTCGGCTTCGAGCTTAGCAGTTCGCAGTAGCCGTTTCAATGCATCTTACAAGACACGTTCCTGTATTTCTACTTCCTCTCCTTCCCCTTTTTCTATTTTCCTGGATTCGCTCTCTCTTACCTGTGTCTTCCGATCCTGATTCCTGCCTTTTGGAGTATCATCCCATCTCGGACTCCCGCTCTTCTGCTCCGCTTCACCATCGGCTTCCCAGAGTACTTGCAATCTTTACCAGCAACAACTGTGTGTCAGCAAGGTTTTTTTTGTCCCTACACAGGTTTTTCCCTGCTGTCATCCCGGACGTCTCTCAAGTTCACTGTAAAACTCAAGGGTCTCGAGCAATGTTAGGGCTGTTCAGCACTACCTGCAAGCTGCGTCTAGAAGAACAGATCCGTGCATGCTTACATCTGACATGTCTCACACTTCTGAGTCTTGGCTTGCTTTTATATTGGTTCTGGCCAATAGGATTTGGGGAAAGACTAGACCGCTGATAGTGGTTCTCATTAAGAGTGATCATCATTGCTCCTCGCCTCTTTCTCGTCTCAGTTGTTAGAAAGACACTAGACTGCTGACAGTGGTTCCCATTAGAAGTGATCATCGAGGCCACCAGGGGGCGCACAGGCGGTGGCTGCCTGAAGACGCTGCTCCCGCCGAAACTGGGCCGTGTTGAGGTATTGAGCCCCCCCCACAACCCCCCCACGAAATAGCTGCGGTTCTCAGTGGTGGTGAATCCCGGGGGACCCCCCTGGGCGAAAGAGCGATGCCGAAAGACCCTCGGATGCCCAAGAAAGAGGCCCTGCGGCCCAACGAGAGAATCCGCGGGAGGCCCCGCCCGCATCCAGAGCTGCGCGGGGAGTCGTGGTACGCAGTAGCTGTTGAGGCCTGCAAGCGCGCCTGACCCCTCCACCCTACCCCGGTCACAGAGCACGCCGGCGCTTCGGCGGGGACTCCACCGTCGGGGCCCCGCGGCACAGCCTCGGTCCTGCAGGAGATCAGAGACATGCGGGCGGACATTGCCCAGAAAATGGAGAACATGGGCCGCAGGGTGGACAAGGTCGAGGACAGACTGTTGCAGCTGGAGACCAACCAGTCCTCAGCAGTGACCCAAGAGATGGACATGTCCATGAGAATAGCTGCGCTAGAAAAAAGAGACGAGGAGAGGGCCAGGCAAATGGACGACTTCGAAAATAGGGAACGGAGGAACAACCTTAGAATTTTTGGGGTCCCGGAGTCGGAGGGAGAAACGGAAAGAGAACTGAACCGGGTGGTGAGGGACATCATCACCCTCCTTTTCTCGGACGAGATGACGACCGAACCAACGTTCGACCGGGTCCACAGAGCGGGGGGCAGAGCTGGGGGCCCCCGGTCAATCCTGGTCCGCTTTCATTACTACACCGAGAAAGCTAAGGTTCTGGAGGAGGCCAGAAAGACACGGGAGATAACCTATAACAATGCACAAGTGTCCATTTTCCAGGACCTCTCTTCATACATGCTGGCCAAACGCAGGATGTGCCGCCCTCTGACACAAATGCTAAAAGAGAAGGGGGTGCGCTATAGATGGGGGTATCCCTTCTCCCTCTCGTTCGAGTACAAGGGTCAGCGGTCAACCCTGATTACAGAGGAGGACATAAGGGGAGCCATCCAAGGGTATGTGTCGGACCCGGCCCCTCGGAGAGAACCCACGGGATTCGCAGCGGAAGGAGCCAGGCAACGCAGGTCACAAGGAGAGAGGATAAAGAGGACGGGTCCACGGAAATGTAAGAAACTGAACCCGCCATCCCTGACGACGGACAGGGAAGACGCCGACCCCGGTCATGGAGGAGCGGGCCGGTCGAGCCCGGGGTAGCCTGGAAGTGCAAAAGGTACGGGGAAACCGGGCAAAGAACTCAATTTACGATCACAATGTCCGGCCTGAACAAGGGGGTAGCCCACGGCCCGGGAGACAGCGGATCCGTCTAAGCCAGCATTTAAGGGAACGCATAGCACGGCTCTGTTAGGCAGAAACCTGTGCAGTTCCCTTGGGGAACACTGCAAAAGATTTAAGACTACAGGTAGAGCAGTAAACCCCTTTGGTAGCAGTCTGTACCACCCAGATTTACCTGGTAGCTGTGGCTGAGCAGTCAGACTTCTCTCAAGAAGAGTTAGGCAGTATGTAAAGTATACACAATATGTACCAAAACACAATAGCACAAGCAAACACTGACCAGAGCTTGGTTTCAAAAGTATATAGTTATTTATTTAAAATACACATAAGTTAAAAACACTCTAGCAAAAATATAGTAAAAACACTTCAACACAGTTATAATGAAAGTAAATTCAATCCTTTCTCCTATCTAGACAACTCTAGGTTAACACCACTTAATTAAAACAGAGGTGAGTGCTTAACGTTAGATGACACTCTAGTAGTTTCCAAGAAAGGGAGAGAAAAAGCAGAAATAGGTTAGACACACCACTCTAAGGTCCAGAACACTTGCAATAGGCTTTAAAGAAGACTAAAGTCACAGGTGAGCAAAAGTCACTAGGCAGGGCCCACTCTTAGAGTAGCCGGAGCGAAAATGTGCCCAAGATCACACTGTTAGTTAGAGATTCAAAGTCCTGCAAAGAGTCAAAAAGAGTTTAGAGTGGTTCAGAAAGTTTAGCCAAAGTGTCCCAGGCACTCCCAGGTTCGAAAGCCGGGGGCTAAATCTACCCCGTACAGTCGGTAGCAAGGGAAGCCAGGCGGAACACAGTACCTTAAGCGGAAAGGATCCTCCAGCGGGGGCAGTTGTTCCAGGCAGTGACAGCAAGGCTCGACGTCGGTCAGGGGAGAAGAATATCTCGCTGAAGAGCAGAAGAGAAAGGTCGTAGCACTGCCCGGGAAGAAACCAGCCGCGGAGTCCTCCGGTTAAAGGGTTGGTACCGACTTTCGCGGTATGGGGGTAAAGTGTGGTATTCCGGATGCCGGGGTGCTTGGCACAGGCAAGGCGGCCACGAGATACCTCAAAGGAACGGAAAGAAGGCGAAAACTGGTTGTCCCCACCAGTCAAGGGAAGGAGCCACTCCGTTAAGAGTTCTCCTCGGTCGTCGGGAAAAAGTGGTGAGACGGTTCAGCAGGGCTCCACCGGGTGGTGTCGTCGAAGCAGGTCGGCTCAGCTCTTCCCTCGTCGGATTCTTGGTCCTGTGGCGACTTCTGAAGTCCCAGTCCCCAAAGCCCTGCTTTTATGCAGCAAACCCCCATTCACCCAGCCTAGCTGTCACTCAAACATGCTAAGTGGTGAGCCGGGCGGCTCACCACTTGGGCCAATCAGGACGGAGTGCGACTTGAGTTACCAAGGTAACTCAGTCCAGGGTGCCTAAATCCCCCTCCACCCCTCCTAAGTACCCCAGACAGAGTGGCACCACTTTGGAGGGCTTCTGTGGAGAAGCCCGCCAAAAGTGGAACAAAGGGCTCCACTTTGGGTCAGAGTTACAGAGGCGAACACCAACGCCATTTTAGAATCAAGTTTTGGCAAAAAGTCCCAACCGGAGTTATAAAAATAAATATATAAACCGGCGGTATGTTTAAGGCTACCGTAAATAAATAATTAAATGTGTTAGCCTAAAACAATGGGAAATCCCATAGGAAAATATTCGCGGTCGAATATAAAAAGTAGTTTCCACTGCCACCAGCCAAAACTCGATCAGGGGGGACGGAGACGTGCCCCCTCGACTAACAGACCCTGGGGCAATCGAATTGCCCCAGCCAGTACGTCCACAATATGATGGTTTGTACTGGTTCTGTTCAGGATTCAAGACTAGCAAAGTCTTTGGTGACTTTACATGCCCTGGGAGACAGTAGTCAGTCCCAGGGTATGGAGTCTATGTTGGGGAGTCCCTAGGACACCCCTGGGTCACGGCACAGAGGGTGCTGTGTGACCCACATCACAAAAATACATGAGGCCCTATGGAGTAAAAGACCCCATAGTCCATTCAACACAAGGTTTAACCAAGAAAACACACTTCAACATGTCCAAGAGTGAGGGTAAAAGAGTCTCACTCTTGGCAGGAGAAAAAATTAAACCCCAGAAATCCAGCAAAGCTGCTGGGGGACTCACTAGGTAGGGAAATTCAGCCTAAACAGAGAATTCTCCCTAACACTCGCCCCCCCCAGACTAAGGGACAGGAGGATTTAATCCACTCCTGGATGAACCTCATACCTCTAGTCGATGATATACATCCTAGAGAGTCCATCAGCATTTTGATGGTGACACCTTGACCTATGTTCAATGGAGAACTCAAAGGTTTTCTTTTGCAAGCTAACGGACCTACAAACCCTTTGAGGAACATCAGTCTTTTTGTTATAGGGGACCTGGTTGACCAGTCCCTCAGAAGTTGGTACAACTCCTGAACCTATGTTAGGCTTTTTGAAGGGGTCCTTATAAAGGATTCCCTTAGATCTAGAGGGGCCTCCAAGGTTCCTCACCACCTCTCTTGTGGGAGCAGGTTGGGTCTTAGGCCTCTTGGTTGGAGGGGTTGGGGTTAGGCAATGTACCTGCTTCCCCTTCCTCTTAGATCTACCCTTACCTATTTTAGGAGTTTCCCCCCTAATATTAGGATTTGAGTTGGGGTCTTCAGTAGAAGGTCCAACAGTCTGAAGGTTTTTGGCCTTAGACTTTTCTTTTCTGGTTTTCCACCAGCACTGAGAATTACCAGTTCTCTCAGGTCCAGATAGGGGCCTAGTTGGTCTATCCACCTCTTCCTCAGAAGCAGGGGGAGTCAGAGACTCTGAAACTAGGGGAACAATGATGGAGCTTGGTTGGGGCGCCCATGTTCCTGGCATACTATCCTGAAATGTGCCTGGGTTAGAGGTCAACTTACTAACACCAGGGCTTGTAGTGGGGTTCTCAGTAGAGGGTCCCACAGGCTTAGAAGGGTCCTTCAAGGTAGCCTGTCTAGCCAATTTGGTTAAGTTCTGCTTCTCCATACTGGGAGGCCTGGGGGTATGTGACACTACTCCTAGAGTTCTTAGGTCATTCCCCAACAGGACCTTCCCAGGTACCTCAGTCTGAACACTGACAGGGATCCTTACTGTCATGTTGTTACATTGAATGAGGGCTGGTAGAATAGGAACCATTTGGACAGGGCCTCCAGACATCTTAGTGGGACCTTTGGGTGCTTTGGCCACATCCTCAGGTTGAAAGAAGCTTTCATCCACTACTGTTCTGCTGGCCCCAGTGTCTCTCCTGGCAGGAGTATCCTGGCCATTGACAAGAACACTGTCCACATAATACACCTTAGAGTTAACAGGTAGGGAGTTATACACAACCCTATTCTGGGGACTAACCAGACCCATAGGCTCTAAGTTTACAGTTGCTTGAAGACCCAAGGGTTCTTCAGCAAAGAGTTCAAAGTGGGCACTAGCCATCTGTACTTCATCCTCAGGAGTGAAGGCTAAGGAGACTGTGCTGATCCCTGCAGGTTTACCCTTGCACTTGGGATCTCCTTTGATATGGTCAGTACCCTGACAGACATAGCATTGTCCAAATGCTCTCTGGAAGGGTGGCTTGTTCTGACCTCCTTCTGGCTTGTGGCCAGAAGGTACAGTAGCCTGACTAGGTTTCCCATGTGGCTTACCCTGGTTATTTTGTGGGTTGGGGCCCTCTTTGGGATAGGAATTATTAGAATTCTCTTTGGAGTCTTTTTTAGGCTGTTTCTCCCCATCCTTCTTCTGAGTTACCCCAGAATCCTTGTGAGTGGCCCTGTTGGCAACCCACAAGTCAGCAGCCTTAGCTAGTTTCCGGGAATCTAATTCCCTGGAATCAGCCAAGTGTTGTCTGAGCTCAGGAGAGCAGGCATCATAAATAGTCTCCAACATAAACAAATTCTTCATACCTTCATAAGTGTTCACCTTGTAACCCTTAATCCATCCCTCTAAGTTTTTCAAACATTCACTCACCCAGGTAGCCCAAGGGGTATCATCATGCTTTTTGAGGCTCCTAAACCTCTTAAGATACTGGGAAGGGGTCTTCCCAAACCTAGCTATTAAAGCTAGTTTCACACATTCATAGTCCTTCCTATCCTCCTCCCCCATCTCCATTACCACATCAGTTGCAACAGGGGGAAGCCTAGAGAACAACCAGGTGAGTAAGTCATTTCCTGTGATGTTCTGGAGCCCATGATTATATTCAAACAGAGACAACCAATCCAACACATCCAACTTAGGCTCATACATACCAACCAATTCTTTAGGCATCCGGGGTCTTTTAGGACTGGAACTTCTAGAGGAGCCAGAGAGAGAAACATTCTCAACAGATAATTTCTTCATTTCTAAGTCATACTTGAGTTCCATTTCCCTTAGCCTTAGTTCTTTGTCAGTTTGAGCATTAAGTTTCTTATACTCCAATTCTAGCTTCATTTTCTCCAGTTCAAAGTACTGAGGACTAAATGTGGGACCTGGTAAAGGTCCAGTAGGCACAGCAGGTAGAGCAGGCAGAGGCCTAGGGGGGGCAGTTACAACAGCCTCACCCTCCTCTTCTGACTCTTCCTCAGAAACATCAACATTTTGCTCCATGTTAACTTCAACACTGTCATCTACAGTTGCTGGAGTGGTAGGTTCCTCTGAACCATCACCCAGACTTTGGTTAGCTAACAATCTTTCAATCAGCTCCATTTTCTTGCCCTTAGTCAGGAGATCCTTATGTTTACAGAGCACTCTTAAACAATCAGCAGTTTTGGCTGCAAGGGACTCTTGACTATAGCTTTCTATAACTGACATGTTAGAGGTTTTACTTTTTCAGTGCTAAGCTTTGTGGTTAGTTGCACTAAGGTATCTAAAGCACAATAAAATGTATACTCAATACAAATCCCACCGCTGTACACCAGTGTTAGGCAGAAACCTGTGCAGTTCCCTTGGGGAACACTGCAAAAGATTTAAGACTACAGGTAGAGCAGTAAACCCCTTTGGTAGCAGTCTGTACCACCCAGATTTACCTGGTAGCTGTGGCTGAGCAGTCAGACTTCTCTCAAGAAGAGTTAGGCAGTATGTAAAGTATACACAATATGTACCAAAACACAATAGCACAAGCAAACACTGACCAGAGCTTGGTTTCAAAAGTATATAGTTATTTATTTAAAATACACATAAGTTAAAAACACTCTAGCAAAAATATAGTAAAAACACTTCAACACAGTTATAATGAAAGTAAATTCAATCCTTTCTCCTATCTAGACAACTCTAGGTTAACACCACTTAATTAAAACAGAGGTGAGTGCTTAACGTTAGATGACACTCTAGTAGTTTCCAAGAAAGGGAGAGAAAAAGCAGAAATAGGTTAGACACACCACTCTAAGGTCCAGAACACTTGCAATAGGCTTTAAAGAAGACTAAAGTCACAGGTGAGCAAAAGTCACTAGGCAGGGCCCACTCTTAGAGTAGCCGGAGCGAAAATGTGCCCAAGATCACACTGTTAGTTAGAGATTCAAAGTCCTGCAAAGAGTCAAAAAGAGTTTAGAGTGGTTCAGAAAGTTTAGCCAAAGTGTCCCAGGCACTCCCAGGTTCGAAAGCCGGGGGCTAAATCTACCCCGTACAGTCGGTAGCAAGGGAAGCCAGGCGGAACACAGTACCTTAAGCGGAAAGGATCCTCCAGCGGGGGCAGTTGTTCCAGGCAGTGACAGCAAGGCTCGACGTCGGTCAGGGGAGAAGAATATCTCGCTGAAGAGCAGAAGAGAAAGGTCGTAGCACTGCCCGGGAAGAAACCAGCCGCGGAGTCCTCCGGTTAAAGGGTTGGTACCGACTTTCGCGGTATGGGGGTAAAGTGTGGTATTCCGGATGCCGGGGTGCTTGGCACAGGCAAGGCGGCCACGAGATACCTCAAAGGAACGGAAAGAAGGCGAAAACTGGTTGTCCCCACCAGTCAAGGGAAGGAGCCACTCCGTTAAGAGTTCTCCTCGGTCGTCGGGAAAAAGTGGTGAGACGGTTCAGCAGGGCTCCACCGGGTGGTGTCGTCGAAGCAGGTCGGCTCAGCTCTTCCCTCGTCGGATTCTTGGTCCTGTGGCGACTTCTGAAGTCCCAGTCCCCAAAGCCCTGCTTTTATGCAGCAAACCCCCATTCACCCAGCCTAGCTGTCACTCAAACATGCTAAGTGGTGAGCCGGGCGGCTCACCACTTGGGCCAATCAGGACGGAGTGCGACTTGAGTTACCAAGGTAACTCAGTCCAGGGTGCCTAAATCCCCCTCCACCCCTCCTAAGTACCCCAGACAGAGTGGCACCACTTTGGAGGGCTTCTGTGGAGAAGCCCGCCAAAAGTGGAACAAAGGGCTCCACTTTGGGTCAGAGTTACAGAGGCGAACACCAACGCCATTTTAGAATCAAGTTTTGGCAAAAAGTCCCAACCGGAGTTATAAAAATAAATATATAAACCGGCGGTATGTTTAAGGCTACCGTAAATAAATAATTAAATGTGTTAGCCTAAAACAATGGGAAATCCCATAGGAAAATATTCGCGGTCGAATATAAAAAGTAGTTTCCACTGCCACCAGCCAAAACTCGATCAGGGGGGACGGAGACGTGCCCCCTCGACTAACAGACCCTGGGGCAATCGAATTGCCCCAGCCAGTACGTCCACAATATGATGGTTTGTACTGGTTCTGTTCAGGATTCAAGACTAGCAAAGTCTTTGGTGACTTTACATGCCCTGGGAGACAGTAGTCAGTCCCAGGGTATGGAGTCTATGTTGGGGAGTCCCTAGGACACCCCTGGGTCACGGCACAGAGGGTGCTGTGTGACCCACATCACAAAAATACATGAGGCCCTATGGAGTAAAAGACCCCATAGTCCATTCAACACAAGGTTTAACCAAGAAAACACACTTCAACATGTCCAAGAGTGAGGGTAAAAGAGTCTCACTCTTGGCAGGAGAAAAAATTAAACCCCAGAAATCCAGCAAAGCTGCTGGGGGACTCACTAGGTAGGGAAATTCAGCCTAAACAGAGAATTCTCCCTAACAGGCTCCAAGGCACCGAACTTCGAGTACTGATGACGACTCCTGCGATTGGTTTTACGATGGGACACTGATCTGGGGGAGGGGTGGAGTTGGGGAAGGGGGTGAAGGGGGAGGGGGGGGGAGACTACGGGGGTTTGATGTTGATGTTAATGTGATATTCATACTGCTCCCGGTGTTGTCATTGTTTCTTTTTCTGAAAAATTACCAATAAAACCAAAGTTTTAAAAAAAATTTTTTAAAAAGAAGTGATCATCATTCCTTCATTCCTCTCCCTCATCACAGTACTGAGAAAGTGTCACACGGCAAAGACACTTGGGCGTGTGGTCTCGGTGGCGACTGAGCAGCCATTGAGGTTCCCAGCACGTCTCCTCCACGTTCCATTTTTGACAGACTAGCTTCTGCAGCCTCAGCCGCGAGAAGTCTTTTCCGTCTGTTTCACCTGGAAGCCTGCGCGTTGCAACCCATTCGCGTCAGGCTCCGGGTGAGACACTTACGAGTTTTCCTCGCTCCGTGTGTACTTCGTTTCGCTTGATTTCTTTTCTTTGTCCCTGGTTCCTTGCCCCTCTCTACGTCCCCCCAGCTCCCCTTCTTCGCCGTGTCTCTCTCTCTCTCTCTTTCTTCTTGCCTGCCGCTTCTCCAACTCCAGGGGTTTTTTGTGCCGTCAGGCTTTTTCCCCCAAATCGTTTGTTCCGGAAGAGGGCCCCCCCCAGACCTCTCTGCTCAAGGTCAGGGTGGCTTCCTTCCGGGGTAGACCTTATCCGCTAACAAAAAAAAGGCTTTGTGGAAGAAGAAACTTGTGCAAACTGAGGATTCTGATACTTCAGGTGAGGAGGAGGCTGAGGGGTTGGACCGGGAAGAGGGTTTAACATCTGTAAGAACTGCTACAACTCTGGATCTGGAAGACAAGGTACCTCAGAACAAACAGCGAAATCTACAATGGACGGAAGGCTTGTTGTGGGTTAACCAGAGGCTGTTCGTTCCCACTCGAGCCCTACAGTTGAAGATATTAGGGTGGTGTCATGACCGTGCCACTGCAGGCCACCGAGGACAAAGGGGTACTTTGGAGTTGGTCTCTCGTTCCTTCTTCTGGCCTACCCTGTCAGGAGATGTGAAGAAGTATTGTAAAGACTGTCCAGTATGTGTACAAAGCAAGGCTCTCACCAGTAAACCCTTGGGCCTATTAGAACAAACAGAAATACCCACTCGACCTTGGTCCCAGATTTCAATGGACTTTATTGTAGATTTACCCGTATCCCAAGGTCGTACTTGTCTCATGGTTACAGTAGATTTGTTTACCAAACTAGCCCATTTTTCCCCGCTGCCAGGTATCCCTTCTGCTTCCGGAATGGCTGAGGTATTCCTCAAAGATATTTTCCGTTTACACGGCCTACTTTATAAGATCATTACTGACAGAGGTAGCCAGTTCACATCCCGATTTCGGACGGCCTTGTGTCAGCGCTTAGGAATTGATAGAGCGTTGTCTTCAGGTTTCCATCCTCAGACCAATGACCAGACAGAATGGCTCAACGCCCCTTTAGAGCAATACCTTAGATGCTACATAAATCGACATCAAGACAACTGGGTCTCCCTTTTATCCACCGCAGAATTTGCTTCTAATAACTTGGTACACTCTGCTACCAACCTTAGCCCTTTTTTTTGTACTTATGGTGTACATCCACGGGGAATTCTTCCGGTATTTCGATCCCCTACGAATTTACCCACCATTGAGTCCACTCTGACTGAAATAGCTATTGCCCATAAGACCACCCAGCTTAGTCTGTTTGCAGCCAAGGAAAGGTATAAGGTCCAGGCTGATCTCCATCGTCTGCCCTGTCCCCAGTGGAAGGAAGGTGACCGAGTCTGGTTATCCACAAAGTACTTACCTCATTGGCTGCACCCTACTAAACTTTCCCCCCGTTATGTGGGGCCCTTTAAGATCACACAAAGGATCAACCCAGAAACATTTAGACTCAGGCTTCTGAAGAATATGAGTCGAATACACCCAGTATTCCATTCTTCCCTCCTACGCTCGGTAGACCCAAGTACCGCGAGAAACTAGAAACTCTGCCTACCTCCTTGTCCTATCTCCACTCCTGAAGAGTATGAAGTATCCCACATTCGGGATTCTAGATTTAGACGAGTGCGACTGGAATATTTAGTGGCTTCGAATGGTTATCCCCGTTCAGAAGATTCCTGGGAACCAGAGTCTTTTGTCAACTCCCCTCTCCTTACCCGGAGGTTCAACCGCACCCACCCGGGTAAACCGGGGGGTGCGAGGAATAGAAGGGGGCATACTGTCACACGCCAAAGACACTGGGGCATGTAGTCTCGGTGGCGACTGGGCAGCCATTGAGGTTTCCAGCACGTCTCCTCCACGTTCTATTTTTGACGGACTAGCTTCTGCAGCCTCAGCCGCGAGAAGCCTTTTCCGTCTGTTTCACCTGGAAGCCTGCGCGTTGCAACCCATTCGCGTCAGGCTCCGTGTGAGACGCTTACGAGTTTTCCTCGCTCCATGTGTACTTCGTTTCACTTGATTTATTTTCTTTGTCCCTGGTTCCTTGCCCCTCTCCACGGCCCCCCAGCTCCCCTTCTTGGTCGTGTCTCTCTCTCTCTCTCACTCTCTCTCTCTTTCTTCTTGCCTGCCGCTTCTCCAGCTCCAGTCATTTCCTCCTCTTTTCTTTCCTTCCGTGTATTTAGAAATTTCTGCTCTGCCCTCCCTGCTGTTTATTATTTTTTCCGGACCTTATTTCTGCAGACTCCAGTTCTTCTCATCCATGTTTTGGGTGCTACAGGCTCTGACTCCTGGCTACTCTCCAACTCAGAAGACAACGTCTTCCAGTACCTGCTCAACACCTGCCCTGAGGGTTTTTTTGTGCTGTCAGGCTTATTCCCCCAAATTGTTTGTTCCGGAAGAGGGCCCCCCCCAGACCTCTCTGCTCAAGGTCAGGGTGGCTTCCTTCCGGGGTAGACCTTATCCGCTAACAAAAAAAAAGGCTTTGTGGAAGAAGAAACTTGTGCAAACTGAGGATTCCAATACTTCAGGTGAGGAGGAGGCTGAGGGGTTGGACCGGGAAAAACTTCTACAAGCAGTGACAGAAAGTGACTGTTAGATCTCATTACGGCTGCTGGTCAGGACTCTGGTATTTTCGAGGGCTACGTAAGATACTGCTATCAGTTGCTCGAGTGGTCTACTGTTCTCTGAGTGTAAAGTGGTATTCTCATTGGCCCCATGTCCCTATTTTTTGGGGGGAGAAAGGCTTCAAAGATGTTAGGTCACCGGGAGGTTTGGTCTTTTCCCTTAAGGTCTCACCTTTGGTTTGTTCATAACCCACCTACCCTCCCAAAGGATACAGAAAATGTGCTGGGGTTACTTTCTCATCGGATGGACTCTCAAGGTAAACTCCATTACCTTCCATAAGGGCCTCATTGGAGGAATATTCCCATAAGGTTTCGTACACTAAACTTCCCATTAACCTGCCCCTTTTGATCTTAATTGGGGTTGAGGAAAAATGTAAAAGAGCACATTTCAATATGTCTCCACTGGAAATGAGGGGTAGTATCTTTAACTCTCTTTCTCTGTGAGACATAATATAAATGGCAAAGCTGGTGGGAAATCTTATCTGCAAATCTAAAGAGATTATTGCCTTGTTCCTCCCCTGCACCAGATAATCTTCGGATAACAAAAAAAGGTAGCACATTTTCCCCTGTACCGTCTTCCTTATGGGGAGAATATCGAATAGCCTGTGTGGACAAAGAATGAAAGGCAATCCCTACACTTTAACCTAGGTGGTTGTGCAGTCCATGGCCTCTTATCTGACTTTGGCCTTGTGGCAATGGCCCAATGGCTGTGGGCGCATTCGATACGCTGGTGCATTATGGTATTCCAACATGGCTGTCGGGAAGCGCTGGTCCTGTACAGCGAGCCTGCCCGCTCCTGCTGATGGGTGGACTCCGCCCACCAGTGATCATGTGACAAATTATATTCTGCCTGTTCCTGTTTCCCGGCGCGTCACTACTCTTGTACTAGATGCTCCGTAAATTTCGCTTCCTAGGCTAATTAGCCTACCTGTCACTTGTGTTCCTTCTACGCTTACCTTTCTCTCCTATTACAGATCAGTCAACTCTGTGGTTACGTCCGCTCCTGGTTCTCAGACTTACCCACTGTCCCATCACGTCTGCCCGTACTGCGTCTCCAACTCGGAAGTCCAATTCAGCTTTCCATCATTCTTGACTCGCAGGGAATTAATAACATGGTAGGAATAAGTCTCAGAGTCCAAATCTATCTCAGCCTAGACCATACAACCCCTCTTTCTCTACAGGAATTTTGCGAAAGGAGCTTTTGCCCTTTCCGCCGACAACCACGCCATCAGTGCGGAAACGCCAATCTTCCCCGACACGTGTAGCCCAGTAAGTCTACCAGGGCGGGGGAGGAGGTATTTAATCAAATTAAAAAAACGTACTCTTTCGTACTTTTCATCTGCCTCTATACAACATACCATTCTTTGGGAAAGATGTCCAGGTCCACATACACCTCAGCTACAGACTGAAATAGGACTTGCATATATACAGTCTCAGGTGCAAACCATTTCCTCGATTCTCATTCTGTCCCATTCTTTCTCCACATCCCTACTTACCCTCTCCCTTATTTCTGACAGAAGGTAGCAGCATCTCTGCCTTTGGAAGGGTCCAGACCAGTAATCTCCAGTCCATGGGTCCGAAGATCGAAGAGCTACCACAACCTTCGCTCTCGAATCTGGCACAAGCTTTCTCCCCCAGAGGTTTTCCCTGGGGATTTTGCTCCTCTCCGATTCCTGTCTGAATCAGGTGGATGGTTGTAAAGTTCACGGTGGGGTTTTCCTGTCAACAAGGAATTGCCATCTGCTCATGTTAGTGGCAAACTGCATATTCCAACCTAACTTGTCACAGTGACCTTCATTGAGGTGGCTCTTATTCTTCCTTGTCCCAGTAGGTTTTAGGGGAGTGGGTACAATTTATGAGTCTATTAGGGGAGGGATTGTTCTTAGGGTTATAGGACGGTGGTTTTAAGGTCCTTTGACTGGTGGGAATACCACGTTCCATCTAGCGAGTCCACTTTACTCCCATTGGGATTGCCTCCCACCAGATGGTCCTCCCTCGAACAGCCACCCCAGGGTCAGGATCAGGTAGCAGATGCCTTTCCTTGGCCATATGGGGAGAGACTCTCCTAGGGCAAATGGTGGTGACATCGTTAGATTCATTGCATATCCTTCCCCAATAGTTTCGGTGGCCCCATTGATACACCCTGGACTGAACTTTTCCTTGGGGGTACCCATTTTTACCACTATTGGGGCCACCTGGGAGACCCACTGGCTGAACTGGGGTACATTACTCCCTATAACTAATTGGGTCGGGAGGTTGGGGATCACAACCCCTACAAGGTGTAATATTCTTCCCAAGATAGTAACAAGATAGTAACAGGAATTTATGCTAGGATGGTTCAGCCCTGGTTTCCTTACCATGCCCACCTTGACTGGTAACCCTTAACAACGGCGTGGTGGGAGATTAATTCTATTCAAGGTGCAATACCTTGCCGGAGGACCATACTTCCCACAAGAGAAACATAATTTCTGATCTAACGCAGGAGATGGGGGTAGAATAGATGGTATATCTTCGCTTTCACCCTCTTTTACCCTGGTGTCAAAATTGAGTCCACTACCTTTAGGAAGATCTGTAAACCACAGATTGGTCTCGGTGGGGTGGATGATACTTGTTCCTCCTAGTCTAAAGGGCAAAACCCTGGAGGGAGTACACATTCTTCCCATGAGGGATCCAGCCCATCTCCTATAGGAGATGATGGTATCTCCTCATCTTCTCCTCCTACTTCAAAGGTCTTCTGTTTGTCATGGGGAGTGGATGACTTTGATATGGAGTCTCCCTCAGGGGAAAATCTATCTTTGGATTCTTTCCCAGATGTAGTGGGAGTACTGCCCAAAGTGGAGGCTGGGAAACTTCGTAGTTTCTGAGGGACAAGAAATCTCCCAGAAGGGTGGACAATTGGGAAGACTGGTATTGTCTCTAATAGGAGCCACACTTTTTTTTTACTTTCATTCTATTAGTTTCCATAACCGTAACGAATCTAAGTGATTTGGCTGCGGCAGAAACTACCGCGGCCGAAACGTTCACATGAGAAAGGTGCGAACTAACAAATGTTTGCACCTTTCTCATGCGAACACACATACATACTCACACCCACACACACAACACACCCATAACACCCACCCACCCACACCCTCAGCACACCCGCACCCACACCCCCAACATAAACAAACCCCACTTACCTTCATCTTCATGCTGGGTTCCTGCAGCGCCAGTTCCCTTTCACTTCCGTGATCGAGAACCGGCGCCACAGGGCCCTTTTCTTTTCTTTTGTTTTTAACAGAAGGCTGCAGGGGTTTACCCTGCAGCCCCTGCTCACTATACCATAAAGTATAGTGAGCAGGGCGATGCGGGGGACACCCCCACAGCCCCCGTTTCTTTTTTTTATTATTGTTTTTTAAACGGAAGGCTGCGGGGGTGTCCCGTTAAACTCCGCTCACTATACCATGAAGTGTAGTGAGCGGGGCGATGCGGAGGACACCCCCGCAGCCCCTGCTTTTTTTTTTTTACAATGCTACTACCAAAGGTTCTAACTTTTGGTGTTCGAACCTTTGGTGGTAGCATTTTTAGAACTTTTGGTCATTGCGACCATTTTATTTCAGGAAAATCGGCCTATACCACCGTAACACGTTTGAATATGAACAGAAAACATGACAGCAGTACAATTACAAGTTCATACAATGCACAGGGCTTTGTGTGTCACAAAAGGAATATGTCCGCTGTAGCTATGCGTCGGGTGAGAGTTCTGGACTGCTGGCTCCAGTGCACTGCGCAGATAATAGATGAGCCACACATGGCCCTCAGATGTTCCTTGGTCTTGTTGAAGGATGCATAGTGTTCCCTCCTCCCCGTGTTCCCTCTTCCCCTCTCGGCTGGGGGTCACCCGCCTCTCCCACTCCCTCCCGGTGACAGATGGACACCTACAGACTGTCCCGCCTCCTGACCTTTGAGACATAACCGCTGTCAGACACCGATCAATTAAAACAACAAAAACGGACACAAACCCCCACCCATTCCTTCCCCCTCCCCCACTAGTAACCACAACCTGCCGGTTAAACCCCCTCCTCACACCGCAGGTAACAAACCCATGCCTAGGCATGTGAGTCGCTCGTGGCTTAGCCATCCTCACCTGCCACACAGGATAACTCAAACCACCTCCCTGAACAACCCGTCATGCAGTATGAACCAACAGATACATTAGCCCCAGGGCCTCAAGGTAATGTCATCCACGGTCTTTGTTCTGTGACTTGGCCGAGGTGTTTCTGGATTTCAATGACCCTTCGCCATGGCCCACTGTATCAAGGAAATCACTTGCCTCCTCTGGCATCTGGAAAAAACAGGCTTTACCCCCAATGCTCCAAGCTCAGCCGCCCTGGGAATAACATAGAGTACTTGAAACCTTCTCCCTGGGCCTTTTCTTCACCTCGATAACATTCCCCCTGGAAGCTTGCACTCTATTGGAGAAATCAGGGAAGAGACAGATTTGGTCCCCTTTGTACGCGAGGGTGCCCAGCTTCCTAGATCATCTCAAATCAAAGTCTCAATCCTGGTAGTTTAGGAGCCGGGCAATAATGGGTCTGGGTGTGGAGCCAGGCACCGGAGGCCTCCCACCTGGTACGAGATGCACCCACTCCAAAACAAATGCCACCGGAATACACTCTTGGCCCTGCACCTCTTGTAAGATCAGCTCAACCAGGCAGTCCATGGGCCCTCTATCCGTCCCTTCTGGAACTCCCACCACGCAAAGTTTATTGCAACAATATCTTGATTCTAAAACATCGTGTTTGTCAGTTAGGTCCTTGACTGCCTTTTTCAACTGGCCCACTTTGCCCGCCGTCTTCGCAGACTCATCTTCCACCATCGAAATCTGCTCCTCCTCCTCATCGAACCTGTCTCTGTGTTTATTCAACCTGACCTGCATGTGGTCTACTTTGTAGGTGAGTTTGTCCAATTTGTTATCCATGGAATGGATGTCTGCCTGTAATTGTGTCAGGATGCCTTTATGTACTGCAGGGCATCAGCAGAGGCCCCCAGCTAGTTGCCCACCGAAGCCTCCATGTCTGAGGTCCACCACGTGGAGTGCTTGGGCTGGGAGGGGCTCAGGGATTTCCAGCTGTTGTCAACTTTTGGCCTCAGTGCCTAGTACGTTGACCAGGCAGTGCCCGCACACCAGACCTCTCTATGCTGGCCCGGGGAGCGCGGGACCCCAGGATAACTGGACTCTCCCTTTAGTGGGGCTATATACCCACTTTAGCACGTGAGGGTCAACCCTGCAGGATGGCGCCAGCCACTAGCCTCACTCTGGAGATTGCAGACTCTCCTGGCCACAATGGTGCTGATTCCTCTCGCGAGCGCGGCTTCAGCTCAGGTATGGAGGCAGCAGTGGATGGAAGGCGTGTAGTGCCCCCTTCGTGCCCAGTTGGTAATGGGCATATCACAAAAGGTACAAACTCAAAGAGGAACCCGCCGCCTCCCTGCCGTCCAGAGCGTCAGCCTAGATCACGGCAAAGTGCAGCCTGTGAGGGCCCCCCGTGCATCTGTTTATAAGATTGTGCAGGGTGAACCAGACAAGCGCATGGACCTACTTCCAGTGTCCTGAAATGTTGCCGCCTGCAACACTGATGTGGCATGTTGCAGTTCAGCCCCCATGCACCTGATTACCATCCAGATGTTGGGCTGCTCTCGGCAGCCCGCTAGGGGGGCTTTCACACCCAGGGATGCACACACCAACAATCAATCTCACAGAGCGTTTCGCCAGCACACACCTCCACCAGCCGGCTGCAGGCACTCCAAGCAGCCTGCGCCTCACCAAAGCAGCATTGCGATCGTAAGGCCACTCCAGGCCAACGATGAATCAGGGGCCACTGCTCTGATGCCGGTCCGATGTGGGCCGCCCGGCTCCACACAGCCCCTGTCCGCTTCCAGTAAGCCAGAGCCCCAGCCAGTGCTTGATTCCTACGGCTCTGAGCCTCCCCCTCGAGGGACTCCAACCATGCCACCGGCAGCAGAGCGGGTCATCGCCTTCCCCCCAACAGGCAGTGGGGGAGTGGGAGGAGGGGGAGCTCCTCGCCCCCAGCCCAGCCGGGGACCATCTCTCCTCAACAGATCTCCTGCAGCTTTAGGTGACAGTGGCACAGCCCACCACCAAACGTGCCCACGCACCAGGCCTCTCCACACCTATGCTGACCTCCAGCTGTGCACCTGTGATTGCAGGTCACAGGAGCCCCTCCGAGCCGTACACTGGTCTTTACTGTAAATATTGTACAATGTCAGCCGTCACTATTGTGGCGATGATGCAGGATTTTCAGCAGGTGAGCCGGCAGCTCATAGAGGAGCAGCCATCTTGGTGCAGCCCTCGAGCGTCCCTCCTAATAGGAGCTCCACTTAGGACTCTGGCATTTTCGAGGGCTATGTAAGATACTGCTATCAGTTGCTCGAGTGGTCTACTGTCCTCTGAGTGTAAAGTGGTATTCTCATTGGCCCCAGGTCCCTATTTTCTGGGGGGAGAAAGGCTTCAAAGATGTTAGGTCACCGGGAGGTTTGGTCTTTTCCCTTAAGGTCTCACCTTTGGTTTGTTCATAACCCACCTACCCTCCCAAAGGATAGAGAAAATGTGCTTGGGTTACTTTCTCATCGGATGGACTCTCATGGTAAACTCCATTACCTTCCATAAGGGCCTCATGGGAGGAAGATTCCCATAAGGTTTCGTACACTAAACTTCCCATTAACCTGCCCCTTTTGATCTTAATTGGGGTTGAGGAAAAATGTAAAAGAGCACATTTCAATATGTCTCCACTGGAAATGAGGGGTAGTATCTTTAACTCTCTTTCTCTGTGAGACATAATATAAATGGCAAAGCTGGTGGGAAATCTTATCTGCAAATCTAAAGAGATTATAGCCTTGTTCCTCCCCTGCAGCACATAATCTTCGGATAACAAAAAAAGGTAGCACGTTTTCCCCTGTAGGGTCTTCCTTATGGGGAGAATATCGAATAGCCTGTGCGGACAAAGAATGAAAGGCAATCCCTACACTTTAACCTAGGTGGTTGTGCAGTCCATGGCCTCTTATCTGACTTTGGCCTTGTGGCAATGGCCCAATGAAGGTGGGCTGATCAATCTCTGTCTTTTGTGTAAATGACCCACTGGTGGAAAAGATGATGTAAGTCACTTATTTTCTGGGGCCCTTTTTCAGCGGGGTTAGAGATCAAGGGATTGTGTTTAATATTTCTATGGGAAACCCAGTTTGTATCAACTGAGCTTGATCCCACTCCTGACACCATATGTGAGGAGCCAGGAATGAGATACATACTCAAGGGGTTTATGTTTTGGGTAAAGACTTTTATTAAAGAAAGGGGGGTTTGGGGAAATGCTTCTCGGTCCATGCTCTAGAGGTGTTTCCCTATCAAAAAGCAAAACTAAGGGTCTGTCAAAGTCAGAATGTCCAAAACAAACCTGTCCCATGTCCAATGTTCTTTTCTGGCCCACACACTTTGACAAAATAAACTCTAAGGGGCAAAGGGGGATGTTCCTTGTCTTCTTCAAGTGTTCAAAATGGCCAAAGCTCAACATAATAGTCCAAAATCCAACAAAAGATTTTTCCTCATGGACCAAAGTTCACAGTTCTAAGGAGCACCTCCCTCCTGAGGTTCTTTGTATTTAACCTCCAATGTAAAAAGACTCACCAAGTTTCCAAGAGGAATTCCTATCTCCCCTTAAAGTGTTCAAGTAGCTTCAGGATCTTGCTCCCTTCCCCAAGGTTTCTCATTACTTCTAGGTTCAAAGGCACCTTTCCCCCAGGGACCTTTCCTTCCCTTTATACACGTTTGTTCACAGTTCACAATATTATTGATTTCCTTTAACTTCTTCTGTTAATATGTCACAACCATAGCTCAAGGTTTCCAAAACATGATTTTCCCTTGAGCCACATCATCATAGTTCATAAATGTCTTTTCCTTTTCACAGTTTATACAACAGACACATTTGTCTTCACCTAGTATCCTGCCAGGACTGTTATAGCTAACACATTCAATGCTTTGTAGTTTCAGGGGAAAATGACTCCCTTCCCCGATGTTTGACAGGCTGGGTTCACTAACCTGCCTAACACTGTCACTTGGCTTAACAAAAGTTCACAAGGTCAAACAGGAAATTTTCTTCCCCTGGCCTCGCACAGACTTTGTCTTCCCCTTTGTGTATTGTGTGTTTCTCTCCAGTTATGAGTTTCCACTCGTGTATATTTCATTCCTTTTGTTCTTTTTTTAAGTAACAGCATCAGTGCGCCAGCCACCCAGTAACCCGTGTCGCCTCTTCTCCGTCTGCTTCGTAGACTTGGCCCGGTGACCGCCCAGCTAAGCGTAGTCTTGCCAATGTGCCTCTCTCCTCGATGCACGATTTCCACATCATTTCCCTTGCTTGTAGTAAACTGCCAGCACCTCCTCCTTGCCTTGTTGAGGTCAGGTCGGCCTCACTACTGTCTGCCGGACTGCATCTTCCCCCAGCATGGTGTTCAGCTGTGTTACCGACTAGCAGGAAGACCTGCGTCTGCAGCTCTCTCTGTTCCTGCTGCTTCTCCTTCTCTCTGTAGACTTCAATGGGCCTCGCCCCTGCAGAGTAAGGATACAAGCTCTACTGCCAGCCTGGTGAACTCAGCAGACTTGGAGCTTGCAGCTTTCCTCCTCAGCTGGGTGGCTATCCCCTTTTCTCCATAGACTCTAACAGGCCTCACCCTAGCTGGGTAAGGGAATGAGCTCCCCTGCCAGGCTGGAGAACTCAGTAGACCGTGAGCCCCCGCTTTGCTCCTCAGCTGGCTGGCATCGCTCCCTCTGCTGGACCAGTCTCTCCTGGGGTATGTGCAGGTTCAGCAGACTGTGAGCCCCAGCTCTCCTAGTCAGCTGGGCAGCTCCTTCTTCTGCTGAGCCAGTCTTTCCTCCTTGCCTCTGTCACGGATTCCACTGCCTCCAAGTAAGCATCCCGATCTTGCCTCTTCTGACTTCCATGGACTGGCTTCACTCCTTCTACATGGTTTGCCCAGGGAGGACTTCTCTCTCATTTCCTGAGTCTTTCCTTGCTTTTATATTGGCTCTGGCCAATAAGATTTGGGGAAAAACTAGTCGGCTGAAAGTGGTTCTCATTGGGAGTGATCATCATTGCTCCAAACCTCTTTCTCGTCTCAGTTATTGGAAAGAGACTATACTGCTGACAGTGGCTCCCATTAGAAGCGATCATCATTCCTCCATTGCTTTCCCTTGTCACAGTACTTTCATTGAGGTGACTCTTAATCATCCTCATCCTAGTCATTTTTAGGGGAATGGTAAGAGGGGTACAATTTATGAGTCTATTAGGGGAGGGATTGTTCTTAGGGTTATGGGACAGTGGTTTAAGGTCCTTTGACTGGTAGGAATATAATGTTCCATCTAGTGAGTCCACTTTACTCCCATTAGTATTGTCTCCCCCTACATGGTCCTTCCTCGAGCAGCCACCCCCACGGTCAGGATCAGGTAGCGGCTGCCCTTTCTTGGCCATATGAGGAGAGTCTCCCAGGGCAAATAGTGGTGACATTGCTATATTCGTCACATCACATACAGCCATTAGTGTTTGATCATGGTCCTCCTGGGACGTCCCGTAGACCATCATTTTGTATACTTAAATGCTGACTTGATGGGCATCAATAGCTGCCTTATAGCCTCCTTGAAAATGTCTGCGGCAGAGGAAATGCCAAAGTTGAGCCCTTTGTATCAGAACAGACACTCGTGGGTTGCAAGAATTGTCATTGGTCTTGACTCAGGGTGTTGGTCCAGTTGATGGTACCCCTGGTTTAAGTCTAGTTTGGAAAATATGGTGGCTCTGTTCAATAAAACAATTGTGTCCTCTAGTTTTGGACCTGGGTGTCTTTAGCTTTGTATTGCTGTGTTTGCCACTTGCATGTCGATGCAAAGTCTGATCTTGCCCTCTTCTTTCGGTACCACCACCAACAACAAGAACCATGGTGTTGGTCCTAACACTTTCTCAATTATTTAATTGCCCAATAACTGTTGCAGTTCTTGGGACACTGCTTGCTGGAGGTGAAACCCCACCCTCCTGGGGTGTTGTGGTACTGGGTGTACCCTCTCTTCAATGTGTAGTCATACCACTATTCCTTGTAGTTTCCCTAAACCCCAGAAGAGTTCAGGAAATGTGTGTCATATGATGTCTTTTGATATTGTTGTTCCTGTCATTTAGGATATGGTTTCAATGTTGGCGATGCTGTCACTTCAGCTAACCACATTATTGTCCTTGTATTGGACATCAAACATCCCCAGTTCCCTTGCCATTCAATAGCTTAGTAGACATTTCCCACGGACGGGGCTTCTGAGGACATGTATAGTAGTGGTTGTCTTCCTCTTGTGGGCAGTGTGCTCTGAAACTGTCCACTGGATGGTAGCGGTGTGTTGGCGCATAATTGAAGTATGTGCACCGTTGACTGGGATAGGTTTTTACTGTCCTACATCTGTAGAAACTCCTGTTCCCCCATGATATTGACAGTGGCACTGGTGTCAATCAGGAAACAATGTGTTGCTTCCCCTATCTGGACCATAACTTTTGGGGCTTCTACCGGCTCCTGATCCTCATGCATAAAGTTGACAAACTCATTGGTGTACTCTGGGTATAAGTCCTGCACATTCACCTCATATTCTTGATACAGGTCTGGCAGGTATTCATATTGATCGCGGTAGTATGGGTATTGGGCCATTTGCTTGTCATACTGCACCTCCCATAGTCCGGCCTGTGGTCCATTGTTCTCACAATTCTTCATGGCATCTGAGGGTATGCCTGAGGAGGCCTCTATGTTGTCTGCAGTGATTGTCTGGTTGGGGGTCTGTAGGTTGCAGGCACAGTGTTTCTCATTGCTGGGAATGGTCTCCCATCACACAGTGTGAAAATGACCACCTCTTCCGCACTTGGAGCACCTCTGGCTGATTGCTGGGCATGTCCCTGAGTGTGGAAACGCTAACTCACACCTGAAGAACATTCCCTGAGGCCTGGGGCCCGGTCTCAATTGTTGGTATCCCTCTCTTGTTGGCTCTCTTGTCATGGTAGGGGAGCTTGAAGGTCCTCTGACCATGTTCATGGCCGATGTGATGGCTGCTACAGTCTCGTCCTTTTCCCATTTATTTTTCAGTGTTTCCATCGATGTTGCCTGTATCTCTACCCTTTCGTGAACCCTTGCTAGTTCAATCACTTTGTCTATTTGCAGTGGTCTCTTCAGTAGCTGCTTCCAGGAAACTGATGATGTGCAGACCTCGATCACTCATAACTGGATGTTCTCGTCGTCAAAGAACTGCACAAATTGGCAGTGCACCAATTTTTGTCTGAGTCTGGTAATAAACTCATCAACGGTCTTGTGGTCCAATTGTGGGCACTGATTAAAGACATATCTTTGGTAGTCTCCATCAGGCTTTATCACCCATTTCTTGTTTAACGCTGCCACAAGATCTTCATCTGATGCTTTCTCTGCATCTGGGATTGTGTTGATGATCCCTTTATTTTCCTTAGCCGACCAGGTTGTTAAAGATGTTATTGATGACGGGCAATTTGTCTTCTCCTACAGACCTTATGAAGTCATTAAACTCTTCTACCCATTTGACCCACCTGGGCCCTTTATCATGTTGGGGCTGTAATGTGAACAGGGCTGGTTTTCTGACGAACGAGGCTCTTTTGTTTGTATTGTGCAGTGCATGCTAGTCTGCCATCTGATCCTCCATGATGCCACAATGGTCACCCTAGGTGCTCCCGCAGCCGCGTTGCATCGGGGTGTGGTTGCGGCTGTACTATGAGCCTCCAGATCAATGCCAGTCACTACTAACTGCGTCCTTCACCACTTCTTTTGCGCTTCGAGAGCAGGCCTGGGAAGGTTGTAGGCGCCACGTGGCTGGTGTGACCAGTGCAGGTCCTAAGAAATTTGCTGTACCTGCAGAGGTCAGCCGCAAATGTCCCTGGCCACCCAGACCTTTGGTGGTCTTTATGTGAAGTGATCCCTGATGTGGCTTCTGGAGAGAAATATATATATATGTATATACCACTGTATTAATTCTTCCCTCTCCCCTCCTGACTTCGCTGACATTTTCTCTTCTAAAATACTCTCTCTACGCCAAGACATTCTTCACTCCCCTTCCTATTCCCCTCTTCCCCCTTCTCTTACCACCCCTTCCTCTTGATTTCTTGATGATCTAACTTCTCTCCTGTTACTTCTTACGATGTTTCCCTGCTCCTGTCCAAAACTCACCTCACTGCTGCCCCCTCTGATCCCCTCCTTACCCCTTAATTCCTAAGATCTACCCTCTGATCATTCCTTACCACAATTCTTTCTTTAACACCTGTCTCTCCTCCTCCACCTTCCATTCCACCTTCAAACACGCTACTATTATCCCTATCTTGAAGAAACCCTCTGCTAACCCCCTCCTTGCCTCCAACTTTCATCCTATCTCTCTTCTACCTTTCCTTTCTAAACTTCTTGAACGTTTAGTCTACTCTCAACGCTCAGCCTTTGTAACCAATCTCTTTCTTCTCCCTGTCTCAATCTGGATTCTGTCCTAAACATTCCACTGAAACTGCCATCACCTACATTCTCAACTCCCTCCTCATTGCTCGCTACTCTAAGCATTCCTCTGTCCTCGTCCACCTTGACCTCTCCGCTGCCTTTGATACTGTTGATCACCCCTTACTTCTCAATACTCTTTCTTCCTTTGGCTTCAAAGGCTCTTTTCTCAACTGGCTCTCCTCCTACCTTTCCAACCTTTATTTTGCTGTCTCCTGGGGCGGTCGTACCTCCCCTACTCTCCCCTTGGATTTCGGTGTTCCTCAAGGAACTTGGTCCTTTTCTTTTTTCTCTTAACACTTCCCTTCTTGCCCCTATCCTCTCTTCCTTCAGTATCTCTCACCATTTCTATGCTGATGACACCAGGCTTTTCCTCTCCTTCTCTTCTTTCACACCTGACCTCCATCGTAATCTTTCTGCCTGTTTTACTGCTGTCAAAAACTGGATGTCATCCCACTTTCTTTCCCTCAACACTGACAAGACTAAAGTATTATCCGTTCCCTCCAACACGCTTCCCCCTCCTAATCTCCCTAACTCTGCCTCTGCTTGCAATTTAGGCCTCCACTTCGACTTCTCCCTCTCTTTTACCCAGCACATTGCTCTTACCGCTCGCGCTTGTCGATTCCACCTCTTCAATGTTCGCAAAATCCGTTCCTCCCTCACCTTCCACGCTACCAAACTCATAATCTCTTCCCTCATCTTCTCCCGCCATTTCTACTGCTCTTCTCTCCTCTTTGGTCTCCCTGCCTCTCATCTTGCCCCCCTCAAATCCCTTTACCTCTCTGCCATCCGTTCACTTTGCCTTCTCTCCCCTCATGATTCCATTTCCTCTTCGCTTTCTTATCTTGGCCGGCTTGCCTTCCATTCCCAACTTAAATATAACTTTTCTGTCTTGTTTTTAAATCTCTTCATGACTTTGCTCCCCCATACCTTTCCTCTCTCCTTTCATTCTATGCTCCCTCTCGCTCCCTCCGTTCTGCTGATCTCTTCTTACTCTCTGTACCTCTGCCTCCATGTGCCTCTTCTCATTCCCGTTCGTTTCAGCCCCTAGCCCGCCTTCAATGGAACTCTCTACCTCTCGTTATTTGCTCCACTTCCTCTTACTCCTCCTTCCGAGCCTCTTTGAAATCTCATCTTCTTCATCCCTCGTCCTGACACTCCTCATTACTTCCCTTTCCCTCTCACTTACACCTCCCTATCCTCTCCACTTCCACTTAAGCTTCATTCCCTCCCCCTTGACATTTCTTCACCCTCATCCCCGTCCTGACTCTACCATTACTTCCCCCTTACTCTTCCTCTGCTCTATTTCTCGTTTTTATCTTAGGTAAATTGTTTTATATACTGTTTTTGAAGGTTTGTCTCATGTTTTGCAAGTATGCTTCTATTTTATTATATTCTAATGTATTCCTGTTGTTGTAATGAAAAGCGCTTTGGTGTAAAGCAAGCGCTATATAAATGTAATAAATACAAATACATATATATATATATATATATATATATATATATATATATAGAGAGAGAGAGAGAGAGAGAGAGAGAGAGAGAGAGAGAGAGAGAGAGAGAGGGAAATAGCCAGTGGAGTGCTTATTGTGGCGGCTGGCTATGATGTGGCTCCTGGAGGGCTTTATATGGCCTGTGGAGGGCTTCATTTGGTGGATGGTGCCTGCCCGATCGAGAGTCTGTGGCCAACTACGCCTGTGCTATGGACTCTAGATGTCCTTGTCTGGCGGATGGTCTCAGGCGCCAGGCCTTTGAAATGTTGCCGATTGCAGCTGGAAGTGAGGCACAGCTTGTCGGACAAGAGAGCAATTGTGTGGTGGGGGCGGTGGCTTGCAGACTGCAGAGGACACCGGACATTGGGTGGAGCGTAGCTTGCAGGAGGGTGGGTTCTCTGGATGCTGCGGATCACAGCAGCAGGACGTCATGAAGGGTGGCGGGCACGTTGATTCTCTATAGTCTTTGGACGCCGCAGATTGCAGCAGCAGGACGCCATGGAGTGTGGTGGGCACGTTGGTTCTCTGGACACTGAGGATCACAGCAGCAGGACGCCACGGATGGTGGTGGGCGCATTGCTGACTACAACGACAGGACACTATGGAGTGTAGCAAAGCAGAATGCTGAGGATGATGGTGGTAATGCAGTACGGCACGGGCTATCTTCCTTCGCCACCAATTGTTGGCTTTACTCACACACGCATTCCATGTAAAGTATGACATGGGGACCGGCCTTGTCTCCTCTAACCTTAATTGTAAACTGCCATTCTCACTCCTCGTCCCCCCCTCTTCCAGCTAAGTGGGTGGTCCCTAAAGGGGCCTGAGTCTTGTTGTTTTTTCTAATACATTTGAAATTTAGGAAAACTACAAGCCCCAGAATGTCAAGCAAAAACAGAACAGGACGGCCTTATCATGCATGGTGTGAAATACCTGAGGGTATCGCACATATCGAACCTCGAGAAACCCTTATTCAGGTGGCCAACGAAGGGCTGATCTGCTCAGATCCCAACTCTAAGGGTGAAAGAACGAGAAAGGCTCAACGGGATGGGAAATCCCAGGGTTGTACTCAAGGGAATGACCCAAGGGAGACGCTGTATTGTACTGGAGAAGGAGAGGAGGGCGAGATACCTGAAACTTTCATTGGCTGTATTACATTTGCCTCCCTTCCTCCCATTAGATCTCTCCTACCCAAACCCAATAATCCCTCTGACGGAACCAATCCCCTAGGAACTCAAACCCTGCCACATTCAGAAACTGTCCCTCCCAAGACACCCTGTCATCCTGTTCACTATCCGAATACTTCCAATCATTCTTCTTCCCATCCCTCTGATTATTTCCCACACTCCCAACCTGCTCAGGTAAAATACTACAGTTCCCACAATCCCCTTGTTTATTCCACGATCCCAGCTAATCCTGTTTACCCCGCAAACCCTACCTATCCTGTCCCTCTGATTGTCACTTTCCGAACTCTCAGTTGAAAGTAACCAACAATTATAATTCCGGAATCACCTACCACCTTTTCCGACACAAACACTTTCTCCCGATGCAGAAGAAAACAGACTTGTGATAAAACAGTTTACCTGACATGTCCCGACACAAGGGTCAGGCAAAGTCAGGCAATTGACTTAAATCACACACACCTGACGGTTCTTCCTTTTCCCCACTTGGATAAAAGGTGGAGCAAGAGAACACAGTACGAGCGAGGCATACAGCACGACGAGACGGCTTTCCAGACCTGGCAGTTCAAGACGAGGAGAAAGGCAGTGAACATAAAAAGGCTTATAAGGAGAGACACGAGCTTGCCCTTCTTTTTGACGCAGTCCCGTGAAACCTCCACAGAAGGAATCATAAGACCGAGGACAATAGACCAAGTGTGTTGCAGCAGATGCCGGCGGTACCCACAGCGGGTCTACACTGATAAACAGCAGCGAGGGAAGCTCCTGCGACCATGGCACTGGCCTTGACTCCAGTGAAGAGAAAAGCCAAGCGGTTTATCACAGCCGGTGAACGAAGGGAAACCGATAAGAACTGAGCTGTGGTGAATGAGAGTCGTAAATTGGCAAGTTTGAACCAAGTTCAAAGAACTGTAAAAAGTATAAAGGAAAGCTGCCAAAACCGATCAAAACTGTCATACAGGAGGTCAAGTAAAATCTCTGCACAGTCCAAAGACTTTGATCTACAAACAGTTAAGAAAAGTAAAGGAAGTGAATCCCGCATCGTGAAAGCAAGGGAAGTGAATCCCGCATTGTGAAAGTAAAAGGGAAGTGAATCCCGCCAGTATTTGAAAGTATTGAAACAGCAAGAGTGAACCTGGTGGAGGGATGCAAGAGAAGAGGGGCAAAGTCTAAGGTCCCTTAGGAACAGTGTGTTGACAGAAGTGAATCCGGCCGAGGGATGTCCATGATGAATTTTTCAGAAAGACATTGAAATAAGTGAGAGACAAAGAAGCCATAGTGAACACGGAAGAGGGAGGCTGAAAGACTTGAGAGGGGTCAGCGTCTAGAAGAGGGGGACACAAGCCATAGTTTACCCGGGATTCGAGAGGGGTCAGCACCCAGAAGAGGGGGACCCAAGCCATAGTGAACCCAGAAGAGGGAGGCTGACAGATTTGAGAGGGGTCAGTGCCCAGAAGAGTGGGATCCAAGCCATAGTGAACCTGGAAGAGGGATGCTGATTCGAGAGGGGTCAATGCCCAGAAGAGGGGGACCCAAGCCATAGTGAACCCGGTGGAGGGAGGCTGAAAGATTCAAGAGGGGTCAGCGCCCAGAAGAGGGGGGCCCAGGGGTGAAGAAGCATCATCCCAAATATTAAAAAGGAAACAGAGTCATTTGTAAAGATAACTTTATTTCTGACAAGAACATTGAGAAGGGTCAATGCCCAGAAGAGGGGGACCCAGGGGTGAACTATTATTACTCTAAAGAACTTTCATTTGGTTAAAGGAACTTTTGTTTTTACTATTTGAACACGTCAGGCCCTCAAAGGCAAGAGACTTTCAAAGGAAACGAGACTTGGCCATTGACGGCCCTGACAGCTGCATCGGAACAATCGGCTTGTGCTGAGACAGCTCAAGCTTGTGCTGTGCTACCTGAAATGGAACTGTGGGCTTGTGCTTAGAAAGCTCGAGCGTGTGCTGTGCTCCAAGATCCAACCTTCCCCAGTGCTCAAAACGTTCGGTAGGGAGACCCAAGGCCACCGCATCCTGACATATTATTTGAAAACATTTGTTTCTTTTCTTGAAAACTGTCCCACACTCTTTTGGTATTAGTTTTAAGGTTTGGCAATAGGTTTCTCAGGACTGCCTTATTTTCATTTGATGGTCGACGCGTGTTCCCATCTTAGATTTAGGTTTAGATTAGGCGTTTTTCCAACCTGCATACAGTTAAATAAACAGCCTTGAACTGTGATCACTTGTGTCTGTCTTACTTGTTGCCACCATGAGTTCCTTGCAATGGCCACTGGAAACTTGAGAACTCTGTGTCAGCTGGGTTAATGTCCACAAAATTGTAGTGAGAAAGAGAGAGAGATAGAGAGAAAGAGGGATTACATAAATAGACATGTGTTGGTGTGTTCACCTTGGTAGATTTTTTTTTTTCATGAAGTTCCTGTGTGCATGCCAGAGCTCTCAAGTTTCTGATGGCCATGCGTGAGTAGGCCACCAGGTCCTGTTTTTGTTTGGAATTCTGGAACGTCGTTTTCCTAAATTGGAAATGGGAACTAAAACAACTACAAGTCCCAAAATCTAAAGGGGGTAAAACATGTCTGGCAAGCCTTCTCCCGCATGGCCACGGGAATCTTGAGTGCTCTGGTGTAAGGATGGGCGGACTGAGAGTCCACCAGCAGTCCGGGCAGCATGGGAGTCCAGCTCAGATGAAAAACGTTTAAAGTATTCCCCTGCATACACCACTGTGATGCCTCTCTTTGCTCAGAAGCATTGCCACAAAAACATTTCTAAACCCATTGCTAACATGGCTTTGTTATCAGGTAATGAGTTGAACTCTCAAACACTTTGCACTGAATCCGCTAACAAATGTAGTGAGCACAGGCCATGGTAAAAAATACACATAACTTAATAGTTTGTTTTAAATAGTGCTTCTTAGCATGCTTCACAGCACTGGTGTTAATACACATTAAAAGAGACATGTTTTAATACACATGTTTAAGCCAAGAGTTCTTGGCTTGAACATGTTTAACTAACCTGTGAGTACAGACCAAAGCAGCAAGCACTTAACACAATGAGCTATCTGTCCTTCTGGTGAACATGAGCTGTCTAGATGTGGCTGACTAGAGACCAGCCCTCTGTTTACACTGACTGTAGTATTGTAGGCTCTGGGGAGGCCGGGCCTTGCTCAACCCTCACATTAATGACACAAAGAGCCGGGTGGCTGAAAGTAACTAGCGCCCGGGAAGCAGCTCGCCCTTTTTATCAAGCATTACACGTGATCACAGCTGTCACTGTGGGAGACGTGCTGTGATCACTCAAACCACGACACGTGACAACACAGAGGTGTGCTTTAGTCACAACATCCCATGGCAAGGGTGGGAACACAAAATGTCAACATAAACTTGAATAACCTCGATATGACTCAGCTCCAGAGCTCCTCTGCGCAGCTAGCCCTGGCCGCTCGCACTTCTGCGCTGGTGTGCATGGGCCTCCTTGGCTCTCTTCTTCTGTCTTTTCCACTCTGCCGCCCATAGGTTGCTTGCTGGTGGTCTTGGCACCTGCTCTGACAAGAAGAACACATCTTTGATATCATAGTCATGCTTGACTGAGGCCACCACTTTGTCCTCGTTTCTGCGCTCTCATGTGCCCTCCTCTGGCCAGTTGGCGTTGTCCGTGATGAGTGCCATGTTGGTGGCTATTTCGGCCCACCTGTTTCTCCATGGCTCAGATACGCTGGCCCCAGTAATTGACGCCCAGGAGGTTTTGCAGAAGTTGGCATAATGTCCTGCCTTTTGGCACCTACCGCACTGCCTACCCACCACCGAGCACGGCCCTACATGTGTAAAAATTGGTGACAAGGCAGGCGCTCTGTTGCCAGTCAAGTTTTCCTGCATTAGCTTCTCCTCCAAACGCAAGTTTTCATGACTCCATCAATCTTCAGGGAGGCTGTGTTTCTTTGCTTTTTCAGGCGGGTCTTCATTTCCTTTTCAGGTGTGGCAAGTTAATTGACTCTAAGGATTCTGGTACTTGTATTTTTCGCACTTCATTTTTCTTGCAGGTGGCTGGAAACAGCTCCCTCCATAGCACAAATCTTCCCCTTGATGGGGGCAGGGGAAAGCCATGGTTGTGGCTCTCCATTGTAAGGCATGATGGCCCTGCTGGTGCTGCCTTTTGAGCCCGGGACTCCTGGAACTATGTTTAAAAACTTGGTGACAAGGCAGGCGCTCTGTTGCCAGTCAAGTTTTCCTGCATTAGCTTCTCCTCCAAACGCACATTTTCATGACTCCATCAATCTTCAGGGAGGCTGTGTTTCTTTGCTTTTTCAGGCGGGTCTTCATTTCCTTTTCAGGTGTGGCAAGTTAATTGACTCTAAGGATTCTGGTACTTGTATTTTTCGCACTTCATTTTTCTTGCAGGTGGCTGGAAACAGCTCCCTCCAAAGCACAAATCTTCCCCTTGATGTGGGGAGGGGGAAAGCCATGGTTGTGGCTCTCCATTGTAAGGCATGATGGTCCTTTACATCTTTAAAATTGTTACAGAAATCCCGGGAAAGGCAGTGCAGCAGGGCCATCATGCCTTACATTGGAGAGCCACAACCATAGCTTTCCCCCTCCCCCCATCAAGAGGAAGATTTGTGCTATGGAGGGAGTTGTTTCCAGTCCCCTGCCAGCAAAATCAAGTGCGAAAAATACAAGTACCAGAATCCTCAGAGCTAATTAACTTGTCACACCTGAAACAGAAATGTAGACCCGCCTGAAAAATCAAAGTAACTCAACCTCCCTGAAGATTGATGAAGTCATGAAAACGTGCGTTAGGAGGAGAAGCTAAAGACTGGTAACAGAGCGCCTGCCTTTACATCTTTAAAATTGTTACAGAAATCCCGGGAAAGGCAGTGCAGCAGGGCCATCATGCCTTACATTGGAGAGCCACAACCATGGCTTTCCCCCTCCCCCATCAAAGGGAAGATTTGTGCTATGGAGGGAGTTGTTTCCAGTCACCTGCCAGCAAAATCAAGTGCGAAAAATACAAGTACCAGAATCCTCAGAGCTAATTAACTTGTCACACCTGAAACAGAAATGCAGATCCGCCTGAAAAATCAAAGTAACTCAGCCTCCCTGAAAATTGATGAAGTCATGAAAATGTGCGTTAGGAGGAGAAGCTAAAGACTGGTAACAGAGCGCCTGCCTTTACATCTTTAAAACAGACCTACATGTGGCAACCCTCCTCCACAGAATTCACACAGTCTCTGGGGTGCCTCATCCTTGCTCTTCTTTTGCGTGGCTCTGCCTCCGGCCCCTGACACCAGCTCGGGGTCCTGGCTGTGTTTACCTCCTCCCCTTGCATCCTTTTCATAGCCACCTCCATCTGGGTCGACCGCACCTCAGCCAGTTTTTGGGATCTTGCTAGCTCGAGAATTCGTGCCAGAGAAATTCCTGGTTCCTTCAGGATCTGGGTGCGCAACTTGTTGGACCAGCATTTTTGGATTATCTGGCCCTGCAACTCTCCTTCTTCATCAATAAATGCGCACGTCGCTGCCAATTGGTGCAGTCGGGTGTAGAATGTATCACTGGACTCTGCAGGCCCCTGAGCAGCCTGCCAGAGCTGGAACCATTCGTAGTCAATATTGACCATTGCGGCAAAGTAATTGGACAATGCCCTCTCCGCAGCTCAGTACGACCCATCACCTGGCGTCAGCACCCTATACAGCCTATGGACTTTGCTCCCTGCGTAGAACAGCAGGAGTGTCTTCCTTTTGGCATCATCAGTTATTTCACCCACTTCAAAACACTTGTCTAGCCTCTGCAGCCAATGTGCCAAACTTGGGCCTATGTTCGCAGGATTTGCTTTCCCGTCGAATTCTGGCAACGGGTGGCTGTGGAAGGGTGTGCCTGCGGCAGTACAGTATCCCTTGGGCATGGCATCTGGAAGTTGAGGAGTCCTGGTGTTGTGAGCCCAGCCCCTTGGGTATCAGCTCCTCTGCCACTGCTGGACAACATGGAGCCCTGCAACATGATGGGCCCTTGCCGACCTTCTTGCTACACCAGCGTGCTCCCCTGAGAATCCTTTTACCCCTGCCGCACAATAACTGTCCTGTGGGCTGCAGCAGAAGAGGTCACTGTATTTGGGTGCTGCCTCCACCCCACTGCACCGGGTACAATCCCCTTCCACAAACCTGCTTCCTCCCCGCTGGTGGACAGGCAATGGGGCTGGGCCCCCTTGAAGATGACTGTGGTAGTCCTCGTTATGGCCTATGATGGCCAGCCCTTGGCTGTGTACAAGACCTGTGGTCTGATGTGCTGTCTGGCCTTGGGTTTCATCACTCTCTCTCCAGCCCCACGCTATGCTGCTGCAGCCTCAAACAGCGCCCTGCACTCATGGAATGCCTTACGTGGAATTCTTGGGATCAGCCCCATTTCTTGGCCCTGGGCGGAGCAGGCGACAGCCCGGGACACAGAGCTAAATAGCTCAGCAGGTGGGTTCAGTAAAGGGCCCACTCAGAAAGCTGCTTCTGAGCTTGCCGGACAACAGATTGAGCAGCCTGCTGTGCCAGTGAGTGCTCTTCTGCAATGTGCAGCTGGCTGCTCCTTGCCGACTTGTGGTTGACTGCGATACGGTTCGGAATATGCAGACAAATGAAGGCATATTCCAAACGCAGCATGTGAGATGCTCTGAAGTCACACACCCTGTGCCCCTCATTCTTTGTTCTGACAGCCTTTCAAGGGGGGCAATTTATAAGTTTGGCTCCCTTTACAACCCATTGTTTTTGCACAGTATGTGCTTAACATTTCAGTGTTAAGAACTGAACATGGGACATTTTTATTCACCAGGCCAGCACAAGTATCAGTTGACCAAACCTATGCAATCTTCAAAGAGATTTAACGTTCCACCCAGAAAAGTTTTTAACTATTTTCTTTATTGTCATGTTGCTTTATTTGACACCCCAACACTTTTTTTTGTATATTACTTTTTAATTGGATATGGTGCATCCCTGTAAAGGTTAACTCTAATTGTCTGGCTTATGTATTCTAGTAGATGCTTTGGGACATTGACTAAATGCATCTGCTCAGCATCAAAGGTCTTTTAATTGTCTAAACAAGCCAGCCACTGCCTAACGCGCATGCCAGAAGGCAACTCAATGTCACTTGGCACCTTAATTAGGAAAGCAGGGTTCATTGTATGTCACCATGTAGACAGTAGTCCATGGCAAATGAATGCAGTGATATATGCGCTGGGATGATTTGTGCACTGCACAAATCACCACCCTGTTGGTTAATGGCGTCTATGTGGTGCTCCCTTGGGTAACTGCACATATACCTTGTGTTTGCCTGATGTGCCCAATGTCCATACAAGAGCACACTGGAATGTTTTGTGTATGTGACTCTGATGAGCATGCCATACTGTGCCGACACTTAAACACATAAAGTAATCAAAGTTGCCTCAAATTGTAAATCCACTAGGCCAAACGCCCTTTCTACACGGCCACACCATGATTTCCACTAGCTGCAGGCCAGCACTAAGAGATGCTAATGCTAGCTCTGTTAGATAAAGCATGGGTCTGCTCTTTTTTGCCGAAATATCCCCTGACACCTGTGTAATAGTGAGGAGGTAGTGGCTGAGGAACTGTGGAACCTTTACCATGCATTAGGAGCAGGTTTCGTTAAATCGCTTCATCAGCTTATTACTGGTCAGGCTAAAGTTTGAAAGGGGTACAATCATTTTGGTGTAGTCTTTCAGTCCATTGTTTATTGAGTCTATCTTGTGCGGTAAACTGCCGTCTGTGGACATAATTCCCTAAAGATGTTTCTGTATTGCGGTGGGTATGCCTACACTGAAACCCCGCCCTTCCTCCTCTAAAATTCTTCAGAAGCAAGAGCCCTTGTACCACATTTGAGTGGCTGATGTTGCAGCCATTTTATACTTGCATCCAAAAACGTAAGCTGCCAAAATGAGCATGTATGGTTCATGGTTACAAACTTAATGTTAGGGTGAGTATTGTGAACCGTGATGTGAGCACCAAGCCAAGCTTCGGTTATGCTTTTAGAGATTCACACATACAATCATTTTATCATAGACTTGTTTATCAAATGTAGAAATCTCTGTTCACTGTTATAGTCCTGAAATGCTCTATGATTTAATGCAAAGCATACAGGAATCCTCATTGGTGCTATGTGTCCCCTTTCCCACTTTCAGAGAGGTATTTTGAAAGAGTACATTATGTACCAGACTGACCATCATGGAATGATAACCTTCTATCAGAAGATAATCATATGGTTAGTCTAGTATTGCAACCTTGCGAAATACAAGTGAGGTGGTACAAACAGAACACCTGCAACACAGGGCCAGGTCAGTGGGCCCTGGTAGTACGGACAGTCTGAAACTGCTTTCAGGCAAGGCCTTCCCTAAGAGCATGTGACAGAAAAAACTTGTGCCTGGGCAGAAACACATGTGTTTTCACATTAGAATTATTCTGTAAAGTACTTGAAGAACAATGTAATGAAACCAGCTTCCTTTGTATACAAATTACTTATTAATATGGAAGGGGTGGGGGTTGTCACAAAACAGAGGTGTAGTTTGGGAGTGACGTAGTTTGGGAGTGACGTGTGCCAGTGGGGGTGAGGGGGATTCTGATGTTTCAGCCTGGGCACCAAGTTGGCTAGAAACTGCCCTGCTTGGGATGCTGGCAGTGCTTGGAATGCTGCCAGTCCTTATTCTTTTTTTTTCCCTCCTCCGCCGAGGGGAGGCGCTGCGCGTGTCCGTGCTGGGCTCTCGCCGGACCGAACGGTGTGGATGGAAGCGCTGGGCTGGGAGAGCACAATGTTTTCAAGGGGTCACCCCCTCCACAAGAAGACGCCACGGGGAGCCATGCAGTGTGGGCGACGCACACGCGGGTACTTTTAGACCCTCGTAGCCAGTTGTAGGCACCTTGCTCAATGCACCCTCACATTAATGACACAAAGAGAGGGTGAGAGTAACTAGCGAGCGGGAAGCCACTCCACTCGCCCTTTTTATTAAGCAGTACACGTGATCACGTTCACAGCAGTACCTGTGGGAGGAGTGTTGTGATCACTCAAACCACAACACATGACAGCACAGAGGCGTACTTTAGTCCCAACGTGTAGGAAGAAGGTGCTGCAATAAATTGCCCTTTACTTATGCTGTGTGTATCATCTGCTGTTTCGTCTCTGTTGAGGCAGCACTTCGCTTGAGAGAGAAGAGGGAGAGTCGTGTTATAATGTAGAATGTACGATGGAACATTCTGTGTGAAGGGTTCCATCTGGAATACTTTCCTTGTGATTCGAAAAGGAACAGGGGAGAAGACGGGTGCGGCGATGTATGCTGCAGGGGGGAACTCTCCTTGAAAATAAACCTGTATTGAAACTTACATATCTGCTGTGTTCGTGAATATACGAAACATAACAAGTGGCGACTAGGAGGCCGTCTGTTTAACATTGAGGAGAGGTGCTGGGAGAGTTCCCCACATGACGCTGATGATATCGGTCAAAGACTGTTGACGAGAAAAACACAGTTGGCCAGAACTCACAGCTGAAGAGGTATGGACAAGAAAAAAAGGCATATTTAAGGTGACTGTAACGTAAATATCACCGCTTAACTGCATTTCTGGGAACTGCATCAATTGAAAGCTGCACGAGCCGTGGCCGCTTGAGGACTTCATTACGGATGACGCTCAGCACGCAACGTCGGCCTGACAGGCTGACTAAAGGAATTTGAGAAAAGCACCTGAATACGTGCCCTGCATGCCGCCATACTGTTGCATAGTTGCCATAGCAACGTATTACGGAGACACGAACAGCGCGGGACGGATAAAGGCAGTGAATTAAACAGGCGGTGATACAATAAATGGATAAATGAGCGGAGGAAAGTGATATCCGTGGATGAACGAATGGAGTGGAAAATAGACAAGTAAGTCTATGAAAAGAAGGTCCCGCATTAATTATGTGGGTGTTTATCGAGTAGTAAAAAATTGAAAAGTTACTATACGATGTTGCACGGAAGTTCCTTCCATCCAATGATGTATGATTAGACAACAGTAATTGGAAAGCTATTTGGGCTGATTTCAGGTGTCAAAAGACTTTAATGTTGGTTTTGCTTGGAAGGCTCAATCTCATCGCATTTTATCATGCAGAACATAGTAGCACCTATGAAATTTTTAGCTCAGCTAGGGAGTCCCATCTGCTCATGGGAACAATGGTTGGACAATTGTATCTGAGAGCCATTGGTGGTGCGAAGTACAATGACGATCTTAAGGAAGCCACCCTTCTCAATTGCGTGGGAGCAGAGGCATTAAGAATATTCCGGACTTTACCAGAAGTCGATGGTACTGGAAGGGGGTCTGGTGATTCCACAAGCAGTTCCAGAAAGTATGAAGCAGCGTTGCTGAAATTAGGCAATCACTTTGGGAATAAGACGAACATAGTCCTGGAAAGATATAGATTCTTTACTAGGAAGCAATTCAAGAATGAATCTGTTGATGCATATCTAGCGGCACTAAGGGGTCTCATAGCTACATGCGAATTCACAGGAGTGGAAGATGAGTACTTGAGAGACCAACTTGTACTGCATATTGCTGATTCCAGGATTCAACAGAGACTGTGGCAGGCGAAGAATCCAACATTAGAACAAACCATAGAAATTTCCAGATCTATTGAGTTAGGTGAAAAATGCATGAGAGAAGTTCAAAGTAAGCAAGAGCACTCCGACATAAAGTCTTTTCAGGCTGTACATGATGGAGAAGTGGATAAAGATGAAGAAGCATTGGTTGCTATAGTGAAGAGGATTGTGAGAACAGACTTAGGAATGAACTCAAGGCAAAATAGAGAAATGTTTCTCAGATCTCAGAACAAGTGCTATAAGTGTGGATGGCACAAACATGCCAATCCCGATAAAGACTGTCCAGCAACGATGAATGAATGTTTAAGATATGGTCAAGTAGGGCATTTCGGTAAGGTATGTCGCAGTGTCAGAGGAAGAGGCAGAATGGGTGCACGTAGAAATATGAACAGAGGTTATTTCCAAACCGATCGGGGTGACACTTCAGGAGTGAGGGCTGTTGAAGAAGCTTCTGGTTCCAATGATGTTGTTGCATTAACAGCTGAATATGAAGAGGAAGTACACATTTTGGCTTTTAATTCTAATGAGGGAACAATGGGTACATGGGTTGTTATGACCATTGATGGGGTTGTTTTACGAGTCATGGTTGACACAGGATTCCCTTATACCATTGTGGATAAAGGAACGTTTCTGGGAGCTTTGCAGAGAAAAACAGAAGATCTACATGTAACTAAAGTCAGAGCAACTGGCTATGGCAAGTCTCCCATTGACATCATAGGATATGTTTGGGTGAATCTAGTCTTTGAAGGGAGACAAACATATTGTAAACTGTATGTGGCCCAAGAAGGATTTTCAATAGTAGGCTAGTGGGAGCAAGCTGCCTTAAAAATTAGGATTCACCCAGGTGAGAACACACCAATTTTGTGTGTTACAGATAATTGTTGTGATTCAGCTGCGACATTGGCTCAAGATTTTCTGAAAGTTTTCAATAACAGTATAGGTATGCTCAAGGGATTCAAGCATCGCATAATACTGAAAAGAGGGGCGAAACTAGTAGTACACAGGCTTAGAAATATACCAGTGGGCACGAGGGAACCACTTAAATTGGAATTAGAGAAATTGTGCTCCCAGGACATTATAGAGCCCATAGAGAATTCTGAGTGGCTTTCTCCTATTGTAATTGTAAAGAAACCGGGTGGATCAATTGGCATGTGTGTGGACCTCAGAGATCTTAATAACAACATATGGATAGATTGTCACCCAATATTGGAGAGATGCTCACCACCATGGAGCCTGCCAAATTTTTCACCACATTAGACTTATCCTCTGCATATCATCAGGTTGTCCTTGAAGAGGAATCTAGGAACCTTATATCATTTATAAAGCCTTTGGGGGCATTTAGATTTAAGAGGATGCCATTTGGTTTGGCATCGGCGGCTGCCGTTTTTCAGAGACTTATGCAACATCTGTTTGAGGGTTTAAGTGGAGTGTACTATTTCCAGGATGATATCTTGATATCGGCAATGTCAGAAGAGGATCACGACACAAAATTACTAGGAGTTTTGCAAGTTATACAACAGAAGGGTCTCACTTTGAAAATTGAGAAATGCAAGATAAAGGAAAGGAAAGTGACATACCTTGGACATTGTATTAACGCTGAAGGAATTAAACCTAAAGAGACTTTGGTGAACACAATACTCAAGTTACCCAATCCCACCAACAAAGATCAACTCAGAAGCTTATTGGGTCTTACTAAATATTACTCGAAGTTTATAGACCACTATGCAGATAAAACAACTCAAATGAGAAGTTTAATGAGCAAAGACACTCAGTTTGAGTGGTCCAAAGGATGCAAGGATGAGTTTAGATCAATAAAAATGTTGATAAACAAAGCACCTGCTTTAAAGATGTTTGATCGGAGTGCCAAGACTATTGTGTCTGTTGATTCAAGCAATGCAGGATTGGGAGGTTTGTTGGAGCAGGTACAGAATGGAGAAAGTGTACCGATTGCTTTTGCTTCTAGGACATTTGAGGTGCAGAGAAAAACTATTCCACCATAGAGAAGGAAGCTCTTGCTGTCATGTGGATATTAGAGCATTTTAAGGGGCTTGTTTGGGGAACCCCTATTGAACTCAAAAGTGATCATAAACCTCTCATCCATATCCTAACTCCAAAGAATCCACATTTAACTTCTCCACGCATCAGAAGGTGGATATTAATTATTATGCAGTATAATGTAACCATCAGTTATACCTCAGGGAGGACGAATAAAGTTGCAGATTGTTTCTCCCGTCTGCCATGTTCCCTCGAAGGAGAAGAAATTGATGAGAATGATGAAGAAATGGACTGTGTGATAGCACAGATACATACCAGTTTTTGCAGGGAGGAATGGATGGAAGCAATCAAACTGGATGTGGAACAAGAACAATTAAGGAAAGCAGTGGAGAGTGGTTGGAGAGATGTGGCTGAAAATGTTGAATTGTGGAGAAAAATGAAAGATGAATTGTCGTGTGGTAATGTTTGTGTATACCGAGGAGATCGCATTATTCCACCTACAAGTTTAAGAGGAAGAATTATGGAAATTGCGCATGAAGGGCATATAGGGAGAAATCTAATGAAAAGAAGAGTAAGGGAGACGTTTTGGTGGCCCAACATGTGGGGTGATATTGAAGCAATAGTGAAGGAGTGTTCTGCGTGTGCAGTGAGTGACAAGGCACTAGGGCCACTCCACTACAACCAATAACAATACCGGATTCAGTATGGACAAAACTAGGCATTGACATTGCTGGTCCGTATGAAATATTAGAGCCACACAAGATTTATTTAATTGTATTGGTTTATTACACATCGAAGTGGGTGGAATGCGGGATCATAGAGGAGTCAGTTTCGGCAATAAAAGTGAGGACATTTTTGGAGGAAATTTTTAATAGAGAAGGAGAACCTCAAGAATTGATATCAGACAATGGTGCACAATTTATGTCACAGGAGGTACAAATGTTTCTCAAGGAGCGAGCTATTAAACATAAAACGACTGCCCTGTATAACCCCAGGAGCAATGGGTTAGTTGAAAGAATGAATCGCTTTATAAAAGATGTCATTCAGTTGGCTGTAGCTAACAGTTTACCGTGGAGGGACACACTTAAAGAGGCATTGAACACATACAAGGTCACTCCACATCCAACAACGGAAGTAGAACCTTTTACTCTTATGAGAGGAAGGGTTGCCACCAACAGACTTAGACCTGCTTGGCTGACGTTAAAGAAGTACAAAAACATAGATATGGAAGAGATTGTAAGAAGGGTGAAAAAGAAACAAGAATAGTATAAAAGAGATTATGACATTCAGAAGCATGTTAAAGAGAGCAAGATCATGGAAGGAGATTGGATCAGAGTGAAGGAACCCAGAAGAGTTTTGAAGGGAGAGTCCAAATATCGCTCTCCTCAAAGAGTGGTGAAATGTTCAAGGAAATGCGTAACTTTAGAGGATGGGAGTAGATGGTCATGCAACGATGTCATTTTAGCAAGAGAGAAGGACAGTCAGTGTGCCAGCTCTTCAAGTGATATTAACCAGGATTGTAGATGCTGACCCATCAAAAAGCCCGGGGAGTTATGCTGAAGTGTTGAAGAGTGATGCAACTAGTTCAAGATCCAGAAGGGTTGTGCCAAATATAAAAAAAGATTTCGTATATTATTGAAACCACTATTTCTTCAAATGTATTGGGAGAGTTGTCCCATATGTATCCTTTTACCATATTAATGTTATTAATTCTGTGTTTTTTTATTTTATTATTTTTTCATAGTTTTCATTATTTTGTAAATATTGTGGGGAAGGAGATGTTATAACGTAGAATGTACGATGGAACATTCTGTGTGAAGGGTTCCATCTGGAATACTTTCCTTGTTATTCGAAAAGGAACAGGGGAGAAGACGGGTGGCGATGTACGCTGCAGGGGGGAACTCTCCTTGAAAATAAACCTCATAGCTCTCAACTCACCCGCTTTTGGCGGGTGTCACCAGCCTTGCAAAGGGCTGACTCACCCGCCAAGCCTCCTGCACTCCCATTCATTCCAATGGGCATCTCACCCGCCAAAGATAAAATCGGGTGATTTCACCCGCCTTCGCGAGACAAATGGTTGAGAGCTATGAAACCTGTATTGAAACTTACACATCTGCTGTGTTCCTGAATATAAGAAACATAACAAGTCGTGATCATCTGCAGAAGACAGCTGGAAAGTAACACTCAAGGGGTCCTCTGATGCTGCTGGCCCAACAGGAGAGTTCACGACTTGTTCAATTGCCAGTCCGCCTCGGTGTGTACGTGGTTGTGTCAGTGTTAATAAAGCTGCCGTTCTGTGTCTATCGTGTATTAGGAGTGGGATGCCCGGGTATTGTGTGACATACAAAAGGGGACACAAATTGTGTCCCCCGTTATATGTCATGCTGTGGAACTAGAACTTGAAGTTCCGGAACCACAGACGCGGGTTGCTATGGACGCCATTTGATACTCCCGCAGAGTTATCGCGAGAATTATCGACGCGAGTTCCACTAGGTGCCCCGCCCCTTTTTCTCCGCAAGCCGGTTGCTGGGAGACCTGCTTGTTAGACAGTGATACTGTCCACGGAGTAGCCCGCTGCCAACATGGTGAGTTCCTACGTTACCCACCCTTTTAGGACTGGATCCTACTCACTCTGACCCCACTTTCCTTTTGACTTCGGCTCTCAGTAGTCAATTATCCTCTTCCTCACGCTGATTGCCGTATTCCATCACTGCTGGCATCACAACAAGAACACTCTTCCTCGCTTTTCCTTGCTGTAACTGCACCCTAAACGCTCACCAGGGAACCTCTCTAGAAAATGCACACATAGTCCCAGATTGTCCGGGGCATATCTATTTAGTGACGTACCAAACAATGCACCCTAAACTCAGCCTTACCAATGCAGCCCCGAATTAAGATTAAATGATGCACCCAAACCTGCCATTAACCACTGCATCCCAACCCGGGATATACCAATGTATTCCTTAACTGAGACTGACCAATGTATCCGATATTAGCTACTGCATCCAAAGCTCAGAATGACCAATGTATTTCTAAATTGCAACTGACCAATGTATACCTTACCGCTAGAATGGCAGTGTATGATCCTTACCTGAGAGTGATGCCTCTTAAGGCATCAGCACCCTGATGCCTCAGGGTTTGGCGCGCAATACAAATGTTCAATAAATTAACTAAAAACCAATGTATCCTAACAGGAGGACACAAAATGTTTCCTAATGTGAGTGCCAAATGTGCAAATTAACTTGAGACTAACTCGCGCACGATCAGACAGGGACTGAGGCATCGATCCTAGCCTTGGTCCGATCAGACAGGGACTGAGGCATCGAGCCTAGCCTTGGTCCGATCAGACAGGGACTGAGGCATCGAGCCTAGCCTTGGTCCGATCAGACAGGGACTGAGGCATCGAGCCTAGCCTTGGTCCGATCAGACAGGGACTGAGGCATCGAGCCTAGCCTTGGTCCGATCAGACAGGGACTGAGGCATCGATCCTAGCCTTGGTCTGATCAGACAGGGACTGAGGCATCGAGCCTAGCCTTGGTCCGATCAGACAGGGGCTGAGGCATCGAGCCTAGCCTTGGTCCTTGGAGTATCCAACAAATCCCTAATCGGCTAATGGCCAGTGCACCCCTAAGGTTGGACTGTGCAGTGAATTGTATGCTAAGACTCACGAGTGCTTCTTTGGCATGGGTAAGGGTAACGCTTTCTAACCTAAGACTGTCGAATCGATGTTAACGTGAAGCCGACCATTGCACCCATTGCCTGTGACTGTCCATTGTAATCCTAGCCACTGTCTTACAAATGTACACTAACATGGGATTGACCGCTGCACTCATGATTTAAGATTGACTAGTTCACCATAACCCCACATTGGCGAATGAACTCTAGCCTTAGACTAACACATTCACCAAAACCTGCTTTAGACCACTGAAGCACATCAACCTGAGCAGCGCAGCCTGACCATTTCACCCTCATTTATACACTTTATCCTCAGACTGACAAATACACCCTAACATGAGACTGGCCATTCTATCCTGATCCGAGAGTAGGTGAAATAGTAATCCGGGACTCACTCAGGCATTCCTAACCAGATGATCACCTATCTGTCATGACCTGAGTTTGAGCATTACCCGATGACCTGAAAAGTGACCAATGTATGTTGGCTTCAGTCTGACCATTGCTTTCCCTTTGGGATCTAATATTTTTATTGGCGTTTACGTAAAAGTAGAGCACTTTCAAGACATATATAAAATGTCACTAAATCTAATGTTTGCCAATTATCTATGTGTAATTTGATTGTTCCCAAATCTCCCGAATCTGTGGTGGTGTTTGGTACAGTGCTGTGTCTAACGACGTGTAGTTTTGCTTATTGTGTGTGATGGCTCAACCCTGCAAAATGTGTGCAACTTAGTATGACGAACTTGAGTTTCAACAGCGGTAGGCCATTGTAATAACAAGGGGGTCTGTTTAAATTTGGGTGAGATTTGATGGTGTGAGATTTCAGTACCATAAGGGGGGAGCAACATTTTACTGGAGTTTTAAAAAGTAACAAAAATAAGTTGTTTCAAAGCCTGTAAATAGCACGAGTTGAAGCACGGGCCGGGAGGATAGCTCAGGGGCAACACATTTGTCTTGGAAGCAAGACAACGCAGAGCAACAAAGGTTTGAATCCTGGTCCCATGCTTAGTAACTAGTCTCCCGTATTAAGCACGTAATAAAATATTAATTAATTAAATAGGGCAAATACTCCTGTTCATTTACAAAGTGCTTTCCCTGAAAAAAACATTTGAAGCAATGTGGGGATGTGTGCTAAATGTGTAATTACACATAACCTAGCTCCTGTCGTTCTATGGGACACACCTTAAAGCTGAAGGGGCAAAATGAAAGCCGCAAGGTGGGCGTCCTAGGTAGGGGTTACCTAGAAAGGCCCCTTTTAAGAAAATGAACTTCAAAGGCCAATTTGAACCTGGGGCAATTAATGTTCAGTCTCTGAGCTTGTTCCGCCCTGCTATCACGGTTGGCTGCAAAGGTTCTATTACCCTATTGGATTATTTTCACTGTGCGTGGGATTAAAATGTTCTCATCTGTGGGTCTAAGATTTATGCTGGGAAGATAGTTGAGGGGGTTAAGCATTCATCTCAGACTTGTGGCTTGCACTTTGGAAGCTCGACTCCTGGTAGGTCAGACTCATATCTTTTATCCTTCTGAGGTCGATAAATTGAGCACTATGTCATTTGAGGGCAGTAACACGTAGGATCACGGGGCTTGAAAAGAGGGGCCATTCGGCATGAAGTACTTTATTACACGTCATATTATTTTTATTATTTATACAGCAATGGGTTTATTGATTGAGAGAGTTGGTTAATATTGTCCAAACAGTGTTCCAGGAGCTTCAAACTGTTTCACATCAAAACAACCAGTGTGTTAGCATCCTATTGGTGGAGTAGCGTTAGCCATACTCTAGTTCCATAGGGATCCTAAAAAAAATGGTGTTGCATCAAGATGTTGGTATGGAATTTCCTTTGCAAGCAGCTTCTTGGCGCTGGCAGCTGAATTGAACCTATGCATGAAATTGGGGGCTAGGGGAGAGGATCAGAGTTTGAAGTGATTGTCTTCTAGGGTTCGATTTTTGAGTGGTAGTGAGTTCCTTAAGTCTTTTTTTTCCTCTTTGATGTAGGGGTAACTCCAATGCTTACCTAGTAATTGTGAGCCAATCTACACCTCAATACCTAGGCCATTTCACCGCCCCCGCGCCACCTGACTTCCTAGACGCCTTCTGCCCCTCTCCTCCCCGCCACTCTGTACAGTTGTACCCCTCCTCTATGTCCCTCTGTATCCTACCCTCTTCTGTGTATCTGTTCTATTATGTCTGAAAAGTGTTCCGTTATGCATCTGTTCTGTTGTATACCTCTGTAAAGCTGTATCCTACCCCCTTCTGTATATCTGTTCTGTTGTTATGTCTGAAAAGTGTTCCGTTATGCATCTGTTCTGTTGTATACCTCTGTAAAGCGCTCTGTTGTGTATCTGTGTTGTTGTATACGTCTGTAAAGCGCTCAATAAATAGCATCATAATAATAATCATTTTTTTGGTTCTAAATCTTCCGTCTGCGTTTTGGATGACACCTTCTCCTGGCTGTAAACTGCCCCCCACACTGGCTCTACAAGCGCTGCACCTTACTGGTCTTGACAGCTTTTCCCCACTATGGAATAGAGCTCCTGAATCATCTCATACTGTGGCTTTGTCCTCTCCCCCTGCCCCCCCTCTGTATCATACTATCCCTTGCCTCCAGCCCTGCAGATGAGCCTTGTTTACTGCCTAAAATATGCAACTATTGCCCCCCAAAAATAATAGGGTGTAAAAATACCCCCAACAAAATAGGAAACTGATACAGAGGAGCCTCTTCCTCCCTCCTCACACAGCTCCATGGATATGTTTGGACCAGTAGTACCACAGGAAGAAACTATCCTTAATGCCTGATCCGAAGAGGTAAACATGTATCTTTGAATGTGCATGAATAGACGCAAAGAAATATTTATAACAAAAACATTGCATTTACTCCCCTAACCCCACCCACACGAGCCACCCCTATATACTCTGCCTTCTAACTTCTGTATTTGCCTCATCTGTGTTGGCTCTGCACACTCTTGTACAGCCCTCGCTTAATGCGCATGCATTTGCCGCTCAGAAGGCAACGCCTTTGCCTATGTCTGCATTCATGATGACGTGTGCACGCTTTTGCAAGAGCTCTTTTCACCCGAATATAATTTCTGTGACTAAATACTCGTACCATTGTTTTAATGCTACACTAATGATACAGGTCCACTAGTTGATGCCACAGTTTGTTTTGAAGGGGATGTAACCATAATGTGGCATCATACCAATTTGAATAGAAGGTCAGGTTGGTTGTTGGCTGGAGTGAAATATACTTTTTAAGGATGGTGGCAATCCGTGGTAGACTGTACCCCTCTGCTCTACGACCACTACTGTCTGTTCCCATTGGCATCAACTAACTTGCTACTGCCACACTGTAATGCATCTATCACTGCTCTATAACTAGCAATTGTGATTTTTCCATGCAGTTCTCCGTACCCATACAGCCTCTCTGCTACTGCACAACTGCTTCTTAAGCTTGAACCATATATCTACGAGCCTAATACCTGAATTAGCATGAATGGTGAACCACGCGTTGCGACTTCACCCATCTTAATTGGTGCACTGTATCAGCCCAGGAACTAGCCTAACAACTGTGATCTGCCTGCTTGTTATGTCTGTCCAATTGAGTATTACATTCCCCTAGAGGTCTAGCCTAACTGTGAACTGACTGCTTGTTATGCCTGTCCAATTGAGTACTGCATCTCCCTAGAGGTCTAGCCTAACTGTGATCTGACTGCTTGTTATGCCTGTCCAATTGAGTATTACATTCCCCTAGAGGTCTAGCTTAACGGTGATCTGCCTGCCTGCTTGTTATGTCTGTCCAATTGAGTATTACATTCCCCTAGAGGTCTAGCCTAACTGTGATCTGACTGCTTGTTATGCCTGTCCAATTGAGTATTACATTCCCCTAGAGGTCTAGCTTAACGGTGATCTGCCTGCTTGTTATGTCTGTCCAATTGAGTATTACATTCCCCTAGAGGTCTAGCCTAACTGTGATCTGACTGCTTGTTATGCCTGTCCAATTGAGTATTACATTCCCCTAGAGGTCTAGCCTAACTGTGAACTGACTGCTTGCCATGCCTGTCGAATTGAGTACTGCATCTCCCTAGAGGTCTAGCCTAACCGTGAACTGACTGCTTGTTATGCCCTGCCCATTTATGGATTGTAATACCTAACAAATGTATCTGATCTGTGGACTACTTGTGTAGAATTGGCCAGTTTTTCTGTGCCCTGCATTATTAGCCACTCTCTGTAAGCGTTTACATATAGCCATGATTAGAAACAAGATTCAGTTAAACCTGCCACTCCTATTCATCCTCTGCCTCTACACTATCATGGTCTTTAGGTTTGTACCTTGCTCAACTCTGTTGAGAAACAATAGATTAAGGTCAAGACTTTCCCGTCTATATGAGCCTACATCTAGTAGTAGTTCTATACAAAAAACGACCCTAAACTCAATGCGATCTCCATAGTGCAGGATTTTAGGTCCAGACCTGAGCAGTTAAACAGGCATAGAACACCCAACCTGACCCATGCTCTACCCTCCCATACGCACACTAGAACTAATCATTTTAAAAATAAGTAGTCTCCCCTACTTAAACTGAGTATCGCACCTACCCTATCAGGAGCTCTCATTAACACCAGATTCCTTGTGGCACATGCCACTGAAATTGCAGATGCCATTACTATTGAGAATCTGGACTTCTTAGCAATAACGGAATCCTGGCTTCATGATACAGCAGGCCCGCCCTTATGCTAGCTATCCCTGATAGCTACCAGATACTTAGAATAGACAGACTGAACGCCAGAGGAGGCGGCCTAGCTATCATTTCCAAAACCAGCCTGGCCACGAGACTTGCCACCCCACCTACATGCCATTCATGTGAGGTGCTCACAGCCAAACTACCTTTATCTAGCAACCAAACCATAACCATACATTTGGTATACAGACCCCCAGGACCGCTGCGAACCTTCGAAGATGACTTATCTAGCCTTCTAGCCAACAACCTGAAAGAATCCTCACAGATTTTACTGATGGGTGATTTCAACTTGGGCTTCAACGAGCCTGAAAACAAACACGCCCAATCAATCGCAGCCACACTAATGGACCATGGCCTCACTCAAAAAGTTCTTGCCCCGACCCACAACAAAGGAAGAATCCTTGACTGGGTGGCCGAATTAAACTGTAACATTTCCATTACCAATATCGCCCCGCAGTCCTGGACCAACCACCATCTCATAAGCTTCTCATCCTCTATGGAACCTCACAGCTCTAAAGCCACTGCCATGGCACCTCGACTCCAAACCAGAAGCAAGAAGGACATTACAGTAGAAAAACATCTACCTCACCTCCACCTCCTCCCATCCATCAATGCCCTCGCCAGCAATGCCGACCCCAACTTCCTAGTGGAGAGCTTCAACAACGCTATGACAAAGTCCCTAGATACTATTGCACCCATTAGATTACGAGAAAGTAGGCAAAAAGAACACCTGAATACCTGGTTCAACCCCCCACCTCAAAGAACTTAGACTCCAAAAACGAAAACTCCAAGCCACCTGGCACCACTCACCTGCATATGAGAATAAAGTCAAATTAAATAACTTTGCTTATGCGTATAATAAGGAAATTATCCTCCCTAAAAAGACCACGTTTAATGACAGAATCTCAAAGGCCAACTCTAACACTAAGGAATTGTTCACCATTCTACGTGAAATGGAATCCCCTAGCTCACCCACCCCCACACATATGATGCCCCTAAAGACAAGCAATGGTGCACTGACATCCAAAAAGCCTCATCAAATAAAATCGATTCCCTCCAAATTAAAATAGCAAACAAAAAAAAACTGATGTTGAACCAGACTGCCTTGCAGCCTCCCTCCACAACAACTGCAGATAGTTCCCTCCCGCCATTCAGCTTCACCGAAATTTCTATCCTAGACACTGAAAAAATAATACTCTCCTTGAAGCCTTCAAACTGCCAAGGCGACAATTGTCCAGCACAAATTATAAAGGATGCTGCTAGAGATCTAGCCCCTTTTATTACCAAGCTTATTAACTCCTCATTCAGGACCAACACAGTGCCTGTCAACCTTAAAGAATCATGGGTTCTCCCACTTCTGAGAAAACAAACTCTAGACCCTGCCCTCCCAACCAATCATAGACCCATTACTACTGTCGCTTTCCTCCTCAAAATAATTGATCGAGTAGCCTACCTTCAACTCCAGGATTACTTAAAGGTTAATCACCTACTAGGATCACGCCAGTCTGGCTTTCATCCACAACATGGTACGGAAACGGCACTAATAGACCTTAAGACACAAATCGATGACCTAAAGGATAACGGGAAAATAGCTGATACTCCTCCTTGATCTATCGGCGGCTTTCAACTTGGTGGACCATACAGTCTTATGCAAACACCTTGAGTCAGCTGCCCATTTTTCAAGTGATGCTGTAGCATGGGTTTAGTCCTTTCTCCCGAACCGCACGATGAGCGTCTTCTCTCGATCAGCGTCTGCAGACCCTATCCAAATTTCCTGTAGTGTGCCACAGGGCTCCTGCGTTTCACCCACTATGTATAACATCTTTACTAAGCCCCTCTTTGACAAATTGGACAGACTGGGTGTCACCTACACTAATTATGCAGATGACACCCAGATCCTTATTCCCCTTTTGGGCAATTTTGTTGAGGACACAGCCTTAGTAAATAAGATATACCTCCTCATTCAGGCATGGATAGCATCTCACGGCCTCTGCCTGAATGACGATAAAACTGAGATCCTGATCCTGGGCTCAGATTCCAACCTAAAAAAGCTTAGCTCCAGCTACACTTCCTTCAATACTGATGGTAACATAATTAAGGTGATGCCCGTAGTAAAAATACTGTGTCCACCTGGACTCCACCTTAACACTAAAAAAACAGCTCAACTCCCTAGCATCCTCAACGGCTTACACTTGTAAACTTATTAGAGCCCGTAGTCCCTTCCTCTCTGAAATTAGCTCCATCACACTAGCCAATGCCCTAATCATGTCCAGACTGGACTATTGCAACTCCCAATACTTAGGCGCCAGCAAATATATTGTAGACAAAATTCAACAACTTCCAAATAATGCACTAAGAGCAGCCTTAAACATTCCTAACAGAGAACACATCTCCAACTTCAGACGAGATGCCTGTTGGCTAAAAATAAATGACAGGATCCTCCTTAACAGTATCACTCACCTGAATAACATAGCACCCCCATACCTCACTGAAAAGATAAAAGAAGAATCGCTACACAACCCACCATATCAGCTAATGCCCACCTCCTTGAAATTCCGAGATTTAAATGAACTAAAGCAGGTGGATCTAGCTTCCCGTTCAAAGCGGCTATAACCTGGAATGCACTTCCCCTAGACCTAAGATCAGAACTACCCTATCTCAAATTTAGATGTAATATGCTAAATTGGCTTCGTACTAATGACCATTAACACTAGGTCACTCCGGATTGACCTCGGGCTCCCGGTAAATGACTTTCCTCAACTCTATTATCCTCGCCCTACTCCGGCAATATTGTACCTATTCTATATTCTGTATATTATAACCTAGCCACTTTTTTTATCTGTACTATGTATCCACAACTCACAACCTACTGTTCCCCGCTCACCTTTGTAACCTGCATGCAGTGACAAAGGTCTTGTTTATATTGTATTGATTGTACCTGATGCAACTAAGCTTAAAGTATTCTTCTTTCTGTTGCGCCCAGCTACCCATGGAGCTCGGAGCGCATTATCAAATAAATAAACAAACAAACAAACTGAAAAATTCAGATCCTGGCCCATAAACTAAGACTGAATTATTTGAAGGTTTTACATTTTTGTCCTCTGCACATTGTAAGTACCTGAATTCATCCTTCTTCATTGGAGTGTTGTAACGCATTACATTACGTCCCCTCAAGTTACGTGAGGAGGCAGGTTAGGAAGAGCTCAAGGCACATTCACATCTAAACCCAAAGGAGGCATGGGAGGTGAAAAGAAGGGGACAGAGAAAACAGGGCATGGGGCAAGTGATATTCCCAGCTAAATTGCAAGAGCCATGTTCCAAATGCCGACCAAGAGAAGGGGTGGGTGAGAGTTTTGGGCGCATTCACAGCTAAGCATGACGGCTACCTTCTAATTCATGTTCTGAATTCAGGGCCTCTCTTAAGCTAAGCCAGTGTCTCTTAAGACACTTAAAGCACTGATAATGGGCACAGAGAAAGCGTGTAACCCTGAGCCCCACTTCTGGTGGGCCCTGTGTTTCGTGCTGGCTTTTTACTTCCAAACAGTCTTAAGTGGACATCTTGAAATGATCAGGGAAACTGCAAGACTACCTCCTTTGTACCACCACGCCACTATAACATGTTGTGAGGGCAACCCAAAGGATCTGAAAACTAGTGCCCTTCACAGACTGATTGGCATGCAGAGAATGAGTACATTAGAAAAATGTAGAATGTATTGGGAAATATAGCAGAGTACTGACATCCCCACTGCTAGGTGTCATGGAGTTTTTCTGAAATACTATTGACACATATTAATATGAACTCGACATTGAGCCAACAGAAACTTCTCTTACTGCTCTATTGGTGCCATACTAAAAGGAAGGAATATGCTTGCTGACAAAGGAGAGAGAACATTTCAACTGTGGGGACAGTAGCACAGTTTTGGGGGATTCCCTAGTGGATCTGCTGCTGTCCAAAGTCACACTGCAATTATGGTGACTGTGGACTGTTTTACCAAACTGGCTCATTTTTCGCCATTAAATCCACTGCCAGCAGCTAATTTGATGGCTCAAGTATTCTTGAGGGACTTATTCCATCTTCATGGTCTTCCAACTTCCATCATATTGGATCGGGGGATCCAATATACCAATCAATTTTGGTCTGCTTGATGCAAATTGTTGGGTATCACTCGCAAGCTCTTTTCTCTGTACCACCTGGAGTCCGATGTTTGCACTGAGCGACTGAGCAACTAGGCTGTCAAGCAACACTTGCGTGTTTCTCCTCTGCCAACCAGAATAATTGGTTTCAACTGCTTCCGATAGCCGAATTTGCCTACAACAACAGCACACACCGCTCTAGACAAGGAAACCCTTTTTTCTATACATATGGCTACCATCCTCGTGCCTTTACTTAGCATATCCCCTTGGATGCAGCGGTTCCATCTGCACAGGCTCACCTCAGAAATCTTCGCCAGGACCATGCCCCGGCTAAGGAGACGTTAAAAGTCACCAGCTACTTGATGAAGAAGAGTGCTAATACCTGTCATACTCTGGAACCCACATACTTGGTTTGTGATAGAGTTTAGTTGTCAGATAAGCACTTACCTTCTCACCTTACTCCACCAAGTTCTTTGGCCCATATTTGTATCATATGGAAAGTCAATCCACTGTCCTATCGCCTTGCCCTGCCTTCCTCCTGGCACAGGATCCATCCCAGGTTCCAACTTTCTCTTCTTTTCCCAATGTGCCCAGTTGTTTTTCAACCCAGCAACACCTTCCTCCGCTAGACACTTCCGTTGACTCTGAATATGAAGTAGAGGAGATTTGTGGTTCCTGCTACCACTACTGGCTTTTGGAGTATCTAATTGACTGGAAAGGTTATATACCCTGCCATAGGTCCGTGGAGCCTGCCATTAACGCCTCATCCCTGAGACTTCTCCGTCTGTTCCATTCCAGATATCCCGGTAAACCCTGTCCGTCTCCTCTTCAGAGGGGGCATACTGTCACGAGTGCCCGTAGGATCCCGTGGTACTACTGCACTCGTTATCACCTAACAGCATTCAGAAGGAGACACAGTACATTCCACGATGGCCACTGTCATACGAGACGATCGGCCATTTCCAAAATGGCGCATACTGACGTACGTCGGAATGTCAGCACAGCACTAATCGGATCCAAACCTGGAAGTTAGCACCGGACTATCGGAAGAGAACATCACGTCCCAATGCTACCTGGGCTATCGAGCATACACTACAGTTTGCTTCTCCTTTCTCAGCTCCTAGCCTTCTCCTCGTTCCTTCCTTGTTGTTTTGTCTTCTGTGGAATTCTCCAGCCCTGTCCTCATCGTCCTTGGGCTGCACGTGTCCTGGCTCTCCCCTCCTGCCTTCTGCACCTGAGTTGCTGCCTGCCCGTTGGAACTCCAGCTTGCTCCATTGGGATTTATTCCAGTCTTTGATCTCCTTTTCCATCTGAAGCTACTCCAGTTTGGGTTTTTTCTGCTTGAGCTTTTCCCCCACACTGCGTTTTCTCTTGGGTTCCACATGTCTCGAGGTGTTCCATTTCACCCTAAGCCATAGTGAGCCTGAGAGTGATCGACTTTACCTTCTGAGACTTGCCAGGTTTCTTTATAGTCAAGTAAGGCCGTCTTGCGATACCAATTCACCCTCTAATCTCATATTATTTATTTCATCCCAAGCCTGAGAATGACCAATGTATTGAAGGCACGCCCCTGTACGCTCACTCCAGAAAAAACATAACCCGCTAGGGAAAAGGGCCCAAGTCACTGCTTGCAAGGATAACAAGTATTTATTTCTACAGCATACAAATGCATCAGCAAAGAACTCTGCTGCCGCCAAACGTTCTGCCCAATTGGGGATGTGCAGCAAGTTAAAAGGACACCTGGTGTCACTGTTGTCATCATCACATACAGTGAAAACCTGCCAGGCTTGTTGGAGCGACCCTATACATGGGCGGCCCACTCCATAGAGGATACTAGGCCATTGGTCCCAGCTGTCTGTCTGTCTCCGTCCACGTCCGTGCTGCTGGGCTCATCTGCGATTAAACAAGCAATTACTTATTCTGAAAACAATGCTGCTCTATCACTGTAATAGTGCACCTGGCAGACACAGAGCCAAGGTCATACCGAATTGCATACTTCACTCACTCCCAGATGCGCCAACAGCCTCCCAAGGTTCTCCACCCTCGTTTTGGGCTATCATTTCATCCCTCCCTGGTACCTTGCAGCACAAATCACTTGACCCAAATGTGAAGGCAAGGTAGCCTCTCTTTCTGATCTTTCTGATCGATCGGGGGTCTTACAGTTTTATGGTCGGGGGTCTGGGCCTGGGTGGTGCCGTGGTATGTGGGAGTCTTGTGATCAAAGCATTGAAAGGCTGTAACTCTACATGCGGGTTGTTGGTGCTGAGAGGTCATGCTATCTGTATTGTAGGATAACTGGCAGCTTGTGCTCTGCCCCCTTCCCGTGGCCAAGCAGAGCACATTCTTTCTGGGGCGCGAAGGCCTACAGCCTCTAAACCAATAGCAGGCTTGTAACTTGCTGAATCTCACTCATGGTGGGGGTTATGCCAGTGTGGGCCATGCAAATCTACTACCAACACATTTGGTGCTTGTCACTGCGCTTGGGCCTACGTGCAAAAAATGGCGGCCAATAACCAAGATGCCATTTACACTCGCCTCCACTATATTGCTCCTCATGCATGCACTATGTGATCATGTGCTCTCTTGTGAATACATCTGTCCCTGCTCCCTCGATGTGTTGTTTACAGTTTGTTTCTCATTCGTGATCATGCGCTCTCTTGTGAATACATCTGTCCCTGCTCCCTCGATGTGTTGTTTACAGTTTGTTTCTCATTCAAAATCGCTTAGGCGGGTGGGAAAACCCTCACCCCTTCCCAACAGTATTTCCTAAACTTATTCTGACCTAGGCAATTCCTAACAGGAGTTTGGCCAACGCATGGCAAACTAAAAGCAAGCTTTACGTTCATCATTCACACTTGCACACTGTAACATGGTGTTACAAATGACACAGACAAATTCACTTTTGCGTCAACTATTTTATTTGCATTGTCAGGATGGTTCTGTTTTCCTTGACCAATTAGACTAATCGGGACACAGGGGAAAAATGTAAATGTGCCGCACCCAATCGTTTATACCACCAAAAATTCTCCCAACTAAGATAAAATTGGTTCTGTCATTTTTTCGATGTTTTTTAACAAATATATTTCAACGAAAAAACTCATCAATTTTTTTTTTAAGCACTAAGCATCCCGTCCCCTGTTGTTTTTTCTCTATTACCGACCCCCCCACCCGATACGCACTTTTCCACCCCCACCCCTATATTTTTTGATAATTCTTTTCATTGATAAATCTCCTGTAAAAAAAACATCGAAAAAAAGACTGTCTTTGAAAGGGCGTTGTACCCAGAGGTCGAAGCGCTCGGGAGTGGTGTTCCTATACTTTTTATTTTTAAGTTTCACTGTTCCTTTACTTTTATTTTAAAAGAAACCGTTCTGGAATGGTTTAGTTTTAAAATAAAAGTGTAGGAAGAGGTTGAAGCTCGCACTTCAGTGCACTGCACTGCACATTCCCTTAAATAGCCGGTGTGTTTGTTTGGGTTTTTTTTATTGTGCGTGGGAGGGGGCGCAGCAATGGGATTTGTGGAGAACGGGGGCAGGCCACCAGGGAACATAGTTCCATTACTTCTTTTCTTACACTTCGACCACTGGTTGTACCTTAAAATCAGTCACTAACCACATCACATAAAGAAGCTAGAAAAATGTACGTACCTATAGGTGTTTTACTAGTTTGGCCGTATATGCTATATCACAAACGTATTTTTCGCTCGTCTTTTCAACAGCAAAATGTGTTTTCTCATATTTTTATCCTCTAAATTAATATCGGTCCATTTAAACAATTACACACTGCTCAATTACAAGGAATCTTATAGTAATTTAATATTACCTAAATGGATTTGCCAGCTGAAGTAATATTATTCGATTCCATTAGAGATCACATCCAAACGCTTGCCTTACAGTCCATTAAAACTATAATATTGGTGGTTTGCTTCCAGAAAAGGTCGAGGCAATGGTGCATTCAACACTGTTTTTAATGCAGCTCGTATGCGTGTCTAATGCATGTTTTTAGCATTCTTTCGTTTTCCCAATAAAAGGTTTGTTGCAAGAGCACCAGATGGCATAAATTACCATTACAGAATTGGTAAACAAATTCTGTTTCCATGGCAAAGTCGTGAATTTGATATAGGCATGACCTATGTCAATCTCGCGTGGGATCAATTCGTACATTTAAAGTGGATGTATATGGTGTTTGTAATTTATCTGCTCAGGTTATAAAAAAAGTTATGTCATTTGTTGTTTTTGGTATAACGTTTTGTACAAAAATGTGCTTGGCAATCCTGCTTCAAGATTGGCATTAAGTATGTGGTGTGTGTTTTTTGTGTTTTTCACTTGTTCTTGAATCATAAGGCACCAGGAGTTCCATAGAAACATTACACTCTCTCCTGTTTTCTCTGGGGTCTCCCTGGGAATTGTCTAGTTCTCTTTCTGGGATTGTCTCTCGTTCTCTCCTCCATAGTTCTCTCCGCTCTGGTTGTCCCTTCTCTGGGATCTCCCTATGCTTTCCCCTCCAGGTTCTCTGCTAGCTCGTCCTCCTATGGGCCCTCTGTTGCTCTCTCTCTTCCATGTCTCTCGCCTGTGCTTACTCCCCAGAGACCTTGCTAGTTCTCCCATTTCCACATTTTTTCTTTTGTTCACCCGCTCTGGATTCTCTCTGGGATTGTTTCTTGCTCTCTTCTCATGGGTCTCTCGGCTTTTATTCTTTCATTCCTGTTTCCCATGGGCGCTTCTGGTCCCAAGGCTTTCTGCTCAGGTAAGTTGTTGTCCTTGTTTCTGTATCTGTCCATATTCCTTGTTCTTGGTCTTCCATCTATTAGCTCTATGCCTACTTCTCAGTTGAACTTCCCTCTTTAGCAGCCTTTCTCTAGAACCCCTCATGCCCTTCTGGGTCCTCTTCCTGTCTCAGTGAGTGCTAATATAAATCGCTGGTTCTTCTTGGCTGGAGTTCTTTCCCCCCTTATGCTGCCAGCTCCTGCCCACCCAGCCTTCACAGGGAACAGCTTCTCCTTGCATGAAAACCTTCTGGTGGCTTCTTTGCTGCTTTTGCCCACTGCCTCTGCAAACCTTCCTTCCATCACTTCACTGGATGGAACAAACCCGTACCCATCCAGCTTCTTGATTTGAGGCTCCAGCCTCTTTGAATGGTGGCCTGCGGTGGTGAACTCCTGGATTGGGTCAGAATTCACACCTCAGATTGGCCATACCGACGTCAGTCAGCCAGTACCATGCACACTCTCGTCCACCTTTTCCAGAGGATTACTACCACTGCTTAGTGTAAAAAAAGTGACTAGATTCTCCACTCACAAATCTAATTGCTCAGCAACTTGACATATCTATTTCCCCATATAATAAGTAATGGCTGGTCAGTTTGGTTTATTACATTGTAATGTCATTTTTCTATTCAGTCGCCATATTAGCTGTGAAACGAAGTCTTGGTGTACACAGAATTATTAGGTCTACTTGACAAAATGTTAACATCTTATGCCAATGCTGAGAGCTCTCAAATAGAATAGACTCATGCCACTGCTTCCAATTCAGTGTTTTTTCCTTTACATTGTGGGAGTTTTGCCTTTTGTTATAGACGAAGGTCCACAGTGTCTAGATTTGTTCATTTTTCATTGTTTTGAAGTGGTTTTATTACAGTAAACATTACACAACATGCAATAGAAAGAACTTTAAAAAAATAAAATACAAACAAGAAAAAGAAGCACAAGAAAATAACATATCACAACATAGCATACACCATAACCGCCCACAATGTTCCCTACTACTTACTAACCGTTGGGTAATATATATACAATGAAATTAATAGCAGCAATCGTTAAAATAAATAAAACTAAAATGAACACTAGACATCCGATGCTTCCGCTCTATTTGGCGGGGCTGTGCATCACGCCTGTGCCACTCCTCTTGACCCTCTGCACTGTATGCTGATGCCACCCTTTAAGATAGGGCTATGCATCACGCCTGTGCCACTCCTCTTGACCCTCTGCACTGTATGCTGATGCCACCCTTTAAGATAGGGCTATGCATCACGCCTGTGCCACTCCTCTTGACCCTCTGCACTGTATGCTGATGCCACCCTTTAAGATAGGGCTATGCATCACGTCTGTGCCACTCATATTGACCCTCTGCATTGTATGCTGTTGCTGCCCTTTAAGATAGGACTGTCTGTGCCACTCATGTGGACCCCCTGCACTGTTTGCTGATGGGGCTATGCATCTCGTCTGTGCCACTTATTTCTGACCATCTGCACTGTATGCTGATGCCGCCCTAAAATGGGGCTATGCATCACTTCTGTGCCACATATTTCTGACCATCTGCACTGTATGCTGATGCAGCCCTTTAAGATAGGACTGTACATCATGTCTGTGCCACTCATTTTGACCCTCTGTATTGTATGCTGATGCCCCCCTTTAAGATAGGACTGTACATCATGTCTGTGCCACTCATGTGGACCCCTTGCACTGTTTGCTGAAGCCGCCCTAATATGGGGCTATGCATCACGTCTGTGCCACTTATTTCTGACCATCTGCACTGTATGCGGCTGCCGCCCTTTGAGATGGTGCTGTGCATCATGTCTGTGCCACTCACTTTGCCCTTCTGCATTGTTTGGTGATGCCGCCCTTGAAGATGGGGCAGTGCATCATGTCTGTGCCACTTATTTTGACCCTTCTCATTGAAAGCTGATGCACCCTCTTAATAGGGGGTCAGGCATACCGTATGTCTCTGCTAGCACTTCTGTAACTATGATTTCTCACGAAGCACTTCTGTAACTAAGTAAGCCTTCTTAACAGCGCCACGATGCCCGAGGGCAGCTGTGCGCTTTACAAATGCAAAAAAAACAATTAAAACGTATAATGAATTTAAAACGTCATGCACGATACGCATACAATTTGCATTTCATCACAATCAGTAAATACGTGTTCCAGTGTTTCAAGCTTACCCTTTACTTTACGAAATTTACATAGTCGTTCCTCTCTAGGTATTTTTGATTTATTGGTAAGAAATAAATTAAAACGCAACCCTGTGAGCAGATTATTCCAGGGCCTATTAGGAAATATAACGAAGTATCTTGGAACTACAGTATATCTTTTATCTTCTTTGTTTAGTTGCCCAAATGACTTGTATTATGAGATTGAGTCTCTTGTACCACACCCGTCTGTTTCCCAGAGCGCCCTTTTCACAGTCAAAGGGTCTGAAAGCAAAAAAATGTGCCATTCAATTTTGACATCTTGTCACACTTACTCACCCAAACAATCAAATTCATTGGATTTGTTACTGTCCAGGATGGAATTAATCTCTTTAAACATCAAATTAATTGGTGGATCTAAAATCTTAAAGTACAATGATAGAATTCTCCAGTTAACTAGTGCTTGGAATGAAAATAACCCAACTCGTTATAGCAGATGCCTCCTCCTCGTCCCAGGATTTGATCTACCCATGGCACGCCCCCTCAAGAGAGCTGCCCGCCTACGGCAACTGGTACACTTACATGTGCGCACACAGTAGGGCGAGAGGGTATGTGTCCCCCTTTGCCAAACCCAGCGTACCACTCGCCATAGCCGAGGGCGGCCATTGAGTGTGGGGCAGCGCCTGGACGGACCAGGAAGGTATTTACAACTCCCCAGTGAGAGTCAATGATGGACACACCCCAGATGAGAATGAGACCAAGACCAAGTGAGGGTGAAGTCAAAAAGTAAAAGTTTATCCAAACCAATGCAGGGCAATCAGAGAACTCTGCAAACTCAGAGCGATCTGCCAAACATCAGCAAACATTCACATTTTGTTACAAAACCACGTCACCTATGACGTGGGAGCTAAGGGATACATGAATCGATGAGATTGGGCAGTGGGGAAAGGCACATATGGATAAAAACTATAGAGATCCAAACAAGTTACAAACAATATCTTAAATGTGAAAACGAGGTAAGAGCTCTCAATAAACTACCCAACTATCTAATTCAATTTCCGCACAGAATGATTTGTGATTTATTTTTACGATTTCGATTGAATATATTACCAACTCGAGACTATCTAGTGATGATAGATAAAAACAACCATCGTATCCCCGAATTGTAGATTTTGCAAAGAAGTGAAAACAATAGAAACTTTATTTCATCTGATCATGGAGTGTCCAGCATTGAAAGAAAAAAGAGAACTGTTCAGAGATTTTTTTAAGATCTCGAAAAAAGCGATGATGACCGAAGAAAGATGGGCAAACTTACTACAAGCAAAGGACCAATGGCTCATCATTACAGTTATTAAATTCTCGATGGAGATTACAAAAGAGATTTAATGGACTGAAATAAATGAAATGTATAAACAAAATGAAAGTGAGAGGGAATCATAAATGAAAAGTTTGTAAAAGCAAACAAAACATTTTAATAAAAAAACCAAAAACATATGGATGTATAGGGGCGAAGCTTCAGGATTGGCGAGGCTCCTTGGAGTGTCATGGTGATGCTTGCAGGTCAGCTGGACTCATCAGGGTGGAGCTCTGGTCAGATGATGGTTGATCGATACGTCTTGGCTACACTAACATTTGCCCTTGTGGCCGCACATACTCGGCTCAAGGCGGACACGTGAGTACCAAGTGCGAGCGACATTAAAAGGAGGTGGATATAGAATATAGCATATGAGGTCAGATCGAGTTGAGGGTAAAACAGAAAGGGAGCTCTTGTGGGTGCAATAGATATTATCTCATTCTTTTTTCTTCCTCTGCATATGGCCTTTAGGATAAGTTAAGGAGATTACGAGGTGAAAAGGGAATAGGGGAACCTAGCTCCGTGAGGGGGTGGAAGGCGGCGCTGCATAGTGCTATCTTGACTAGTACTGGGAATAAGTGGAAAATAGAAGAAATAAGTGGGAGTCTCACATAAGGGGAAGACTCGGAATATAACGCTATACTCTTTTTTTTCTTTTCTGATCAACGGGTAAATATCCAGACAACTAAGGGCTAAAGGGTGTAAGGTATTGGGACAAGGGAGATATTTGTAGTAGAAAACTGAGAGGAGGTAGGGAGGGTATATGTTACATGTTGTATGTGAACTGCCTATTGGTAAATGTTATGTATTGAACTCGTTATGTCTTTTTGTGATCACTGTATTTTGGTAATGACTAAAATTGTTGCATTGTTGTCCTATGAATAGTGGTCATTGTAAGTGTGACCCTGTGAAGAGTGAGTGTACAGTGTTATGCAAAAGTGGTATACAAATGACAAATAATACTGGTATAGCTAGAATTATGATTGTATAACACATACCAGCAAAGGGAACACAGGGGGCAAGGGGTTAGAATGGGCGCGGAAACACCATTGGCCCACATCTGTCGGAGTTTACCAGGTTACGCAGCGATAATTACAAAATACCACGATTAATGGATTACGGAATTAAAGGGGGAAGGGCTACCGCAGGTGTGGCCCCAGGGAGGATCATTTGACAGAAATGTATTGGACATGGTAGCCACATGCCTATTTGTAAAATATAAAGGAAAGCAATTGCAGAATAGAAGGGAGGCAGCCATCCCGCATCCATGGCCACAGGAGCATGGGTGGCTACTGGACGAATCATAGTCTGCACGTTGGTGAAAATGAAGGGTAGGGGGACCTTGAAGACCCTTCCTTCCATACATTCCTCCCTTTTGTTACTTAAGTAACAAAAACTGTAGTTCACCCAACCTCTTTCGTTCTTCCTTCTCATCCACAGCTTCGTCCCGCGCAGGTGTTCCCTTTCGTGGCATCCAGGCCCTGCACACTCCCCCGAGGCTCTGTCCAGCTCTAGCATATTCATCAGGAGTGCAGGTCATATATATGCACCCCCCATCTCCTTCTAAGTCCACCCATACTTCCTTATACCACTCTAGTGTGCGCGGTTCTTTTATTGTAGTGTGTTATAATCTGTCTACTATGTACCCATCGTAGTACAATGGTACCATTCTATATTTAGGCCCCAGGTCCTCTCCTGTTTGTACCTGCGCCTCGCGTTTCATCTGCATCACTCCCTTAGCATTGGCCATTGTCACCATCATCATGTCACTGTTGGGTACCGCATCTGCGCAACACCGAAGACCCAGCTGGCACACATAAAAAATCAGGAGTAAAAAAACGATGGTGGGTACCAGTAGTTTGACGGTCATCCCGAGCCAGTAGGGTATCCACGAAAAAATGTGTCGAACCATGAGCTGGGCTGCACCCCTCCTTCTTCCTTCATCCATTCGGCAAGGTTGTGCACGGCTGCAATAACATGAGACAGAGTTCCATTGTCCGCGTCTGCAGAAGGTACAAAAGTGCAACATGCACTCCTGATTTTTCATCAAACGCCTCCATCCATGGCCGTCAACAGGTCTAGGACGTAACTGTTCTGCATCGTCATTAGTTGTAGGGCCCTTAGCTCCACCTTTATTCCTTTATTATGTTGAATCCTTCTTCTGTGTCGTTGGCCAGTTGGATCAGCTCCTGTTCTGTGGATGCCTTGGACATGTAATTGGACGAGCTTCTTTTTTCTGGATACTGAGCTTTGCATGTTGTTCGCGGATAGGGCATACACTGGGGCCTCATCAGTTGGTTGTGGAGCCTCTGGTTCTTGTACAGCTGACAGCCCCTTCCTATTTTGAATATGACATTCAGGGACCACCATCAGGGCGGAATGCAGCGTTGTTTTCTGGATCCACTGCAACTTTTCAACTGCCAACCCTCGTAGTGCCTCTGCCTTGCATGTGATTTGCTTGTCTTGCCATTTATTGTCTGAATACAATGTTCCTTTAATCACTAGAAGTGGTTCCTTCAGGCACACCACTCCTTTGGGTCTTGAGTGGCATGTTTTTTCATTCTGTAGCTTTTCAAAAGAGACGGTGTGTTTCTTGGAAGGTGTTCTTTATTCTGCATAATGCGAGATGAAGGAGACATTGGGCATCTGCAATAGGTGATTCTTGTGGCAGGAGTACCTTGGGGGTACCCGAGGCATGGGGAATTAGAGAGCACACGTAACAGCTCTCATTAGTTGTTTGCTTTGCAGTGGAGCTCATGTCTGCGTACCATTTATTGGACTGGTGCGGGTGTTGTGGATCTTCTATTGTGTCTAGCCCTAACCCGGAATATTCATCATACTTTCTCCTCCCCACCCCCTTCTCCGTCTTTTATTACCTTTACGATGTTCTCTTTCTTTCCCTGCTTCATGCTTCATTAAGGGTGTCCCCCCCCATTTCCCACTCATTGTACAGTGCAATAAACCTTTCAGCCTTCCTTGCATTTTCTTGTTCCACACTTATGGGGGATGGTTTCCCTATAGTTGTTTCAGATAGTTGTATCGCAGTTGGAGTGGTGTCATCATATAACCAGGGTAATTCAGAAAAACTCTGATAATTTAATTAATAAATATTATATTCAGAGTCATTGTATGGGGCGGTGGGGCGTGCAGTTACATGTATATCACTTGTACTGTTTGTATGCCTTTTGCCACTGTTGTGTGTCCCGTGTCCCCAGATTAGTTTAAACCCATCCCATATGAGGTGGGTACCCTGTGTTGTCATGCTTGTCCCATTGCCTCCCCCCTCATTTAGATCACATAAACAAACCACATTCATAACTATATCTACGCAAGTCAAAATTTCTATTACCATTCCTATCTATTCTAATGCTGTGCACATCGGGGGGCCCTTCTGTTGCCATGGTTTCTCCTACATGATGAAACATAAAAGTGTATTAAGCCACTCCTACACATAACAGTGTTTCTTATTTACATTCTTCTTCTTCTCCTTGTGCATTTATCATTACCATTTTTTGCGTTAGCATGTTTATGATATTTTTCAATTTATTTTTGAGAGAGAGAGAGAAATCCTTTGTTCATCACATTAACTTTATCATGACATTATTTTACTTTTTCTTTTAATGTTTCTTCTTCCGGTCACGCTTGTACTTCTTAACTTCCACCTTTTCCCTTCTAAGTTTGTGTTACCTCTTCTGCCATTCCCATTTCTGTTTCCTGGTTTACGCTATCATAAGCTTTTCGTACGTCCGTCAAGTGCATCCAGTATCTCAGCCCTTTTACTTTCACAGCGGTTGGTGTGCAATACACCACTTCATATAGGACATGAAATCTTGGAGAGTTCCATCGATGTACCAAACTTCTCACATATACCATCTCCCCTGGCATGAGTTGACCTGTCAGATTGTCTGCTGCTGGTATTATTGTGTCACTTGTTGCTTCTTGTGTGAAAGGGGGTGCCTGGCAATCATACGGGCTGCTTTAGTGAGCTTTGTGAGGTATTCATTGAATTCTTCCCCTAGTACTGTTGCACTTCTGTGAGCATGTGAGTGTCTGCAGAGTGGGGAGTTCGCTGTATGCATGCGTCTTCCTGTCACAATCTCATAGGAGGATAAATGGTGGTCCTTGCTGGGTTGATTTCTCATTTCAAACAAGGCCAGGGGTAAACAGTATACCCAATTTTCCTTTAGCGAGTAACACAATTTTGAGAGTCTCCCCTTCCGGAGGCCGTTTATTTTCTCAACCACGCCGTTCGATTGTGGATGATAAATCATACACAATTTATGTGTTATTCCCAGCATTGCTGTTACTTCTTTGAACAGATCATTGACAAAATGTGTCCTGTTATCTGAGCGTATTACATTGCAAATTCCCCAGCAGGGAAACACTTCCCGCACTAGGAACTTTGCTGCGCACTTTGCGTCTGGTTGGGCGCAGGGGCCGGCCTCCACCCATCTTGAGAATGGGCAAACCACCACTATCATGTAGCGTGATCCATTGCATCTTTCGCCCATGTCGGCGTAATCTATGTGCAACTCTCTGAATGGGCCAGTTGGTTTTGGCAGTGTTCCTTGCAGTGTTCTTAGTGTCATCCCTGAATTATATATCTGACATGTTGTACATTCCATGGCCATTTTTGATATTTGCTCCTGCAACCCTGGTGAAAACCAATTATCCTGTATCTCTGCTGCAATGTGCTGTTTGGCATTATGAGCCGGGAAGTGAAGCTGTTGGAACGCTATTTCTAGTAGCTTATGGGGCATTACTACTTTACCTGTATTATTCTGACGCCAAAGGATGTCGGTAGATGACTGGTTACACCCTCTTCTCTCCCACAACTCCTTCTCCTCAACAGTCGCTTCTTGTTGCAATTCTAATATCTGGGAAATGGGCATGGAATTATATCCATCAGGGCGATCCTCTTCCACATGTTTCTGCAATATGTACTCACCTGCTGTTTCCTTAGCTAAATATGATGCTTCTTTCGCGGCAGCGTTGACTGCTGCGTTTCCTAAAGAGATGACGTCATTGTTGTTTGTATGTGCCTGACATTTCACTATGGCCACAACTGTAGGTTCCTTTTAGTGCCTCGATCAACTCTTTTAGTAACTCGGCGTGCTGCACTGGGCATCCGTCTGCTCTATGAAATCCTCTCCCCCATCTAGCCAATCCCCCATGTACTGTTGTGGTCAAGTATGCAGAGTCTGTGTATATTGTTACTGTGCATCCCTTTGCTGCATGCAGTGCTTCAATGAGTGCTACTAATTCTGCTGCCTGTGCGGAGTAATGGGCAGGTAACCTTTGTTGAATGAGTACTTAATATTCACCTTCCTCTAGTCGCACAACAGCCACTCCCACATGTTTCTCTCCTGTCTCTGAATTAATTGATGCTGATCCATCTATAAAGTATACTTCTCCTTCTGATAAGGCATCTTCGCTCGCTGTGGGTGTGTCTCCATCCTGTCCTCTGTATGTAGCACAATCGTGTGTTTGCATGTCTTCCACTGTGCATGCTTCTGTGAGAAATGTTGCAGGGTTCACTGTTTTACATCTCACTATGTGTATGTTAGCACTGAATAAGACGATCTCGTATGCTGTTGCTCTCTGTGTTGTTAGTGTGCTCTTTGATCTCTCTAATATTGCGAATAGTGAATGTTCCACAAATAATGTTACAGAACATCCCATCACAATCGCTGCACTTTTCTCTATTGCGAACGCTGCAGCTGCGAGAGATTGCTCTCAAGCGAAGTGCCCTTGCATTAATGCGTCTAGTGTACCACTGTAGTACACCAGAGGCTTATGACCCAAGGATGTTTTTTGTGTTAGTACTGCTGTCATGAGTGTCCCATTGCAGTACGAAAATAAATAAAATGTGCGTTCCTAATCTGGGTTTGCGAGTACTGGTGCTGTTGAGATCAGCTCCATCAGGGTACTGAATTCATCATGCATTTCTGCTGTCCGTTGTATTTCTGTGTTTTCTCTTTGTGCCTCTTTGAGTCCCTGCAGTAATGGTTTTGTGTACCCTGCATATTCTGATATCCAGGCACGGCAGTAGTTGCACATGCCGAGAAATCTTTGTATTTCTTTCACTGTTTTAGGCTCATTTACAGCGCGTGCTGCAGCTGCTCTGTCTGGTATGATTAGTTTACCATCTCTTGATATCAATTGACCCAGATACAACACTTCTTCCAGGCAGTATTGTAATTTCCCCTTGTCCACCTTGTAACCTTTGTGGGCCAACAATGTCAAAAGTGTAATAGAATCTTTCCTGCCCTCCTCTTCATCCTTTCCACAGATCAGAAGATCATCAACATATTGAATGATCGTGCTCTTTGTGTCAATATTTCCTAGATCTTCATGTAAGATCCTGTTGAATATGCTTGGGCTCTCACAGTATCCCTGAGGTAATCTGCAATGCTCATATCTTTTCCCTCCCAAGGTGAATGCTGTCAAATATTGTGACTCGGGGTCCAGCGGGACTGAGAAGAATGCGTTCTTCAAGTCTACCACTGTAAAACATGATGCATCTTTTGGTATGCTACATAAAATTGATGCAGGATTTGGGACCAAAGGAAATTCTCTTTGTATGATGTCATTGAGAGGGCATAGGTCCTGGATCATCCTCCACGCCCCACCCTTTGCTTTTTTGATAGGGTAAATGCAAGTATTACATTGTGAATTTGAAGGTACTATTATTCCCTGTGCTAACAAGGCATGTATTGTCTCTTTTATCCCTTCTTCTTCTTTTCTGGACAATGGGTATCGCTTTACCCTGGGCAGCAATGCACCAGGTTTGAGCTTTATTTTTACTCATGTCACCTTGTGTAATAATCCTACATCATGTGGGCCTGTGGTCCACAATTCCGGTGGCACCAGCTGCATGTCCCCATCGAAAAAGGGAGGTGGTGCCCCTACCACTGCCATCAACTGTACTGGCACCTGTCTTGCCTGTATCATGATATCACAGGGGATCTCCATCACTATTTCCCCGTCGCTGTCTGAGTCAGTAAAGAGGTCTTCACCGGACAGGTCTCGCAGAGCTATATTAGCATTGATGCACAATACTGTTCGCCATTGACACCCATGTATGTCCATTCCTAGGACCGCTATTCGTTGTGTGGACACCTGTACTCCATGCAAATCTAGGGACATTTCTGTTCCTGGCATTATTTCCGGGCGTGCTATAGGGCGGAAAACAAATTCTGCGGACACTCTCCACTCTTGGAGCTTTAATTCTGGTACCACTCGTGCCATCGTTTTCAGCCCCTGGATGAACGTGTCTGGATCAACTGGTATTCTACGCACCTCAGGTGCTGTGGCTCGTGCGTGCACTACCAACATCCCTCGCATTGGACAGTTCCCGGGGTTGAGCAAACTATCCCTCTTTCAGTGAATGATATTGTCATATTGAGTTTACTGAGGAGGTCCTTCCCCAATAAGTTAATCAGTGATTCTTCATAATACAGTAAAGGTGCTTGTACAGTCTTCCCGCCCACTGTTCCATACAAATCCTCTGTGTAAGGAACCTCGACCACCGCCCCAGAGAACCCCTGAGTTTCCAATTTATGATTAGATAACGGAAACTTACCTTCTTGTAGGCATGATTTTTCGGCTCCCGAGTCTACCATAAAAATGAATTGTTTGTTTCCCATTTCCGCCCCCACCAGTGGTTCCTTAGCTGCATCGAGGGTCGTTGATAGTACTGGACACACAAGTGCTCTCTTTGGGCTGTCCTATGCTGAGTATCTTGTGTTTCTCCCATTGTCGAAAACATTCCCTGACACTCTGCCACTCCACCAAATGGTGTAAGGGCACCATTTGCCATTGTAACAAATGGGTTTCCCTGTGCATGTGTCATGTGCTCACGGGATTGTGGGTGCTGTTGAACATTATGCGGTGGTGCCCTGCGCTCATCTGTGTACCTCTGATCCTGGTGTTCTTCTCTCCCTCCACCGCCCATTGGCAGCCCGTGTAGGCTTCCTGGGTGGGGGTGGCAGTACTGTTGTTCATTTTGATAATTATTCATGGGTCTGCTTCTACACTCCCGTGAAAAATGTCCCCACCTTCTGCAATTCCAACAATTCCCTTGTCCTCCCCGTGGACCTGGACCTCCATACCCTCCATACCTTTGACCACCCCCCTTTGTCCCCTGTACCCACCTTGTCCTCCGTGGGCACTTCTTGCTTGCCACTGTGGCCCTCTGTATTGTTCCTCACCATTCCACTGTTCCTGTCAGTTTGATGCCCAATTAGCTGCCGTTCTAGCTTGTATTACTGTTGACCCTTCCTCCTCCTCTCATTCTCTTTCTGTGGGGAGTGCAGCTACGGCTGCTGTGACCTTCACTAGTTTTGTCTAAATTAAGTTTGCCTCGTCTGCCAGCCTTCTCTGTGCGATCTCCTTCTCCCTTTCTTTGATCCTTTTGCAATGGTGTACTATAATGCTCTGTATCTCGTGCCAGCCTTTGGCTTCAATCCCAGCTATTTTATCGAGCGCTTTCTGAACTTCCTTCGGGAGCCCTCTCTTTATTATAAAGTAGAATAGGGAGGTTGATTGATCCCAGGCTGCACCCGTCTCCGCTCTCCACATCTCCTGCACCCGTAAAATGAATGCCATCGCATCTTCCTCATCACTCATTGTGCATTGCATTACTGACTGTAAATCAGGCGTGTCTGGAAATGTATCTCTTAATGCATCCCATGTTCTTGCTCTTACTGTATTAAAGGAGGCACCATCATGGTGGTCACAATCCAATGTTATCCCCGGGAAGCCTGCTTTCGCCCAAACCCGGTCAGCTTGATCACCTACCGCAGACACCAGCAAGCTTTTAACATCACCTACTGCCAAAGGGACCCCTGCAGTGTTCTTCTCGAATGCATATATCCATTTACTTGCACCTCCTGAAAGTGGGCGTAATAGCTTTAATAAATGTGCTTTATCCATCTGCGCCCAGGGTATGTTATTTGGCCTCCCTCCTCCCCTGTGTATCAGTGGCAGTTGCAACGTACCTTTGGTCCCTTTCCCCGTACTCGCCTTTGTCCCTCTTTTTTCCAGTACCGCCTTTCTCCCCACTCTGTTTCTTAACCTTGCATTCCATTCTTCTTCCATTGCCCGCCCCAGAGGTGTTTCATCTATCCTCACCGGAGCCCCTCTTGCTGCAATCCCTATTCTCCTTCCTTCTAACTCCTGTTCCTCTATGTCGCACCACAGTTCTTCCGCTCCTCCCGATGCCATGCCCTCTCCCATCGTTTCCCCCTCAGGCGTATGTTGCTCTAACTCTATTATTCTTGTTGGCTCATCGTTTATTCGAAATAGTATTTCCCCCTTCTTCCACCCTTCTTCTATGGACCTGTCGGGTGTCTGTGACCTCTGTGTCTGATCGATCCTGGAAGTACTTCTCCACTTTGTTCGCACATATCTCTTAGTCTGGACAATTCACTTCGGGCCATTGATAACCTTGAGTCTAAATCATCTGTAAACTTTTCAATATCTATTGCCGGGGTACTCACCTGTCCACCCACTCTCGGGCACTCATATGGCAGGGGTGCTGTGGGTTGTGGTGTGTGGTGGGGGAGGTGGGTTTTGACACATACACCGGGTCACTGTATCCCTCAGCTCGTACTGGTTTTTGTAAGAGGGGGTATATTCGTACAACCTCTACTGGCCCTTCCTTTTCTCCACCTTCTTTCCCATTATTCTCTATTGCCAGGGGAGATGGAACCTGTTCTTTTATTTGCTCTTTTCTTTTTATCGGCGGTACCTCTTCAAATAACCACCATAGATCTAATATCTCCCTTCTATTCTGCAATTGTTTTCCTTTATATTTTACAAATAGGCATGTGGCTACCATGTCAAATACATTTTTGTCAAATGATCCTCACTGGGGCCACACCTGCGGTAGCCCTTCCCCCTTTAATTCCGTAATCCATTGATCGTGGTACTTTGTAATTCTCTCTGCGTAACCTGGTAGACTCTGACATTTGTGGGCCAATGGTGTTTTTACCACTTTTGCATAACGCTGTACGCTCACTCTTCACAAGGTCACACTTACAATGACCACTATTCATAGGACAACAATGCAACAATTTTAGTCCTTACCAAAATACAGTGCTCACAAAAGACATAACGAGTTCAATACATAACATTGACCAATAGACAGTTCACATACAACATGTAACATATACCCTCCCTACCTCCTCTCAGTTTTCTACTACGAAATATCTCCCTGTCCCAATACCTTACACCCTTTACCCCTTAGTTGTCTGGATATTTTCCCGTTGATCAGAAAAGAAAAAAAGAGTAAAACGTTTCTAAGTTATATTCCGAGTCTTCCCCTTATGTGAGACTCCAACTTATTTCTTCTATTTTCCACTTATTACCAGTACTAGTCAAGATAGCACTATGCGGTGCCGCCTTCCACCCCCTCGCGGAGCTAGGTTCCCGTATTCCCTTTTCACCTTGTAATCTCCTTAACTTATCCTAATGGCCACATGCAGAGGAAGAAAAAAGAATGAGATAATATCTATTACACCCACAAGAGCCCCCTTTCTGTTTTCCCCTCAACCGGATCTGACCCCATATGCTATATATCCACCTCCTTTTAATGTTGCTTGCACTTGGTACTCGCGTGTCTGCCTTGATCCGAGACCCTCCGGACCCGGTCCGTCCAGACGCTTCCCCACACTCAATGGCCACCCCCGGCTCCGGCGAGTGGTACGGTGGGTTTTGCAAAGGGGGACCCGTACCCTCTCGCCCTACTGCCTGCGCACATCTAAGTGTACCAGTTGCCGTAGGCGGGCAGCTCTCTTGAGGGGGCGCACCGTGGTTCTCCACTGTGGCCGGGGACGTCTCGTTCCAAAAGGAACAAAGGGACAAATCAACTCCCAGGGGTCACCACTTAAAAGTGAGCGTCCCCCCAAAAAGGCATTTACAACTCCCCACTGAGAGTCAATGATGGACACACCCCAAATGGGAATGAGACCAAGACCAAGTGCGGGTGAAGTCAAAAAGTTAAAGTTTATCCAAACCAAAATAGGGCAAGCAGAGAACTCTGCAAACTCTGAGAGCGCTCTGCCAAACATCAGCAAACATTCACATTTTGTTACAAAACCATGTCACCTATGACGTGGGAGATGGGATACATGAATCGATGAGATTGGGCATTGTGGAAGGGCACATATGGATGTATAGGGGCGAAGCTTCAGGATTGGCGAGGCTCCTTGAAGTGTCATGGTAATGCTTGCAGATCAGCTGGACACATCAGGGTGGAGCTCTGGTCAGATGATGGTTGATTGATACGTCTTGGCTTCACTAAAATTTGCCCTTGTGGCCACACATACTGTTTCAGTGTTAATTGTAATTCATGATACCCTGTAAATCCTATAAATCGTTATTCTAACATCGCAGGAAAAATAACACATTACTCTAGGTGTGAGTATGTCATCATTCTAAAAAGTACTATACATGGAGTGAGCAATGGGTAAGCGGCTTTCATGGGTTTAGGTGGCCTATCAGGGGGCACAGGCAGGGAAACATCTATCATTCTTCTTTGTTAGATCTAGCGGGGGACACCTTTTGTAGTATGTTAGTACAAGAGAAAATATATGGCTTCTATGGTCAGTCGGGGTTAGGGTGAACTGGGATACTATCGGGTCAGAGGGCACTTAGACGGTACATCAAGCGGTGGTGGGATGAGAGGCTTGTTGCCCATATTTCTTTCAATCCGAGTCTGGGGGCTTAGGAGGGTGCTCGCTAGGTGCAGACTGAAGGGAAGGGCGAGGGGTTACAATTGTGGAATCTCATAATTTGTAGGGCCAGGGCTTTATATCTCAGCCCAGCCAGAGGGGGAGGGAATGTGGGGGCTGAGCATGCAGTGTTAAATGAGAGGGGAGAAAAGGCTCTGTAGCCTGTAGGGCAGTTTATTGTTTGTTACAGGGGGGCACACATGGAGCATACAAACGAGGTAGAACTAGGTTAGTGTGTGTATTGGTACATTAAAAAAGGTGTGCAAAGTTCTGCTTACAATATGGGGTGCATGATTCAATGCTCAGGGGTTATACATATGCTACACAGGACACTCTATTATACAGTCAACACACATCACAATAAACCATATATATTGCGATACTAATTGAATATATTTGAAATCGTACATTTTTAGGAAATCATTGAGTATGTATTGATATCATACATTGCTTCGTGTATTCTGTAACAACCAATAATCCGGTGATGAAAGACTTAACCATACAATTCATGGCTTTGCGTGCAATCAGGGATGGGTGAGGGTCACCTTATTTCAATGTATACAATCAATCTCGTGACATACAACAACAGAAGTGAATTTATAGTCCCTTCAGAGGGATTAGCTGTGTGGGTGAAACAGGGTGGCACACGGGTTATGTATGCATATCTGGCACTTTGAACGGGGAACGGGGTTGGGGGGGTTATCCATGGCATATGTCATAAATGTGGGGTCTGCGAGGGGATAGGACAAGTTGTATGGAGATAGCTTGTTTTTCTCAAACCACAGCCTCGACCCGGTCATCTGCAGGTCAATGATGGACTGCGGAAGGTGAAATATACAGTGTTTGTCATGTAACTTGTTCGCGCCTAGTCTCCCGTGAGAACAGGCCTGCAGCAGGGACGCCGAGGGGAGGAGGGTGAGGGAAGTGCCTGGTTTGCTGTGCGCGATCAGGAGGGGGTAGCTGCATCCCTGCAGACTGCTTTTGTTTGTGAGGCCTAAGTAGACATGTTCAAAATGGAGTCTGAGAGTGCCACAAAATTGAGTCTTGTAACATGCTGCTGGCTGAGTGTTGCAGCCACATGTGTGGACCCGTAGCCATCCCGCATCCCTGGCCACAGGTGCATGGGTGGCTGCTGGACGAGTCATAGTCTTCAAGTTGGTGAAAATGAAGGGGAGGGGGTCCTTGAAGACCCTTCCTTCCATACATAGTTCACAATCTTCTTTGTCTCAGTAGGTATCAAACCTACAGATTTACAAAGATACATGGGAGTAGTAGGCAGGTTATTGGGGTCCCTAGAGTATCGAGGTGTGTAGGGTGCGGAGTGAGGGGTATTATACTGCATACTCCTGAGATGTTCTCCTCTCTCCCCGCAGGGGGAGTCTCTCCTCAGGAGATCTTTCCGCTATGCACCACCCCCAGGGGGAATATCGGTTAACGGCCTCAGCACCCTGGCCTCATGGGAAGGTGCTCCCCCCTCGGGAAGAAGTGACAACATCTTGGGATTCATCACAATATGTAGATAAATAAGGTTCACTCACCAAGGAGACTAGAGATTCATAGTTGTTTCGAAATAGTCTTGTTCATGCCGCTCTGGGTAGACCTATCTGCTGTCTCCAACTGCACTTATCACAATGCCCATAATGCAAAAGAGAAATCAGCACTGGGTACGCTACATTTGACTGAGATGTTTCTGTTGGAGAGGCCTGTAAATACCCAAACATAATTGGGAATACTCTGTTTGGATCATATTCACTGCTTGGACCAGGAATGAAAGCAATGCAGTTGAAGTGAAATCAAATATGTACTTAACTTTTACAGCTGCTGCTCTAGGTGGGGTCTTGCTAATATCGTAAGTGAGAACCTGAGCGAGTGGGCACCACTTGGTTAATAAATAGATTATAAATCGATTATTTCAATTATGTATTGTAACTCAGATTTGTGGTCCTATTGCCAGAAAATCCCACTTGCATTGTGTGTTATAGAGGTTATAAGTGATGAACTGATCCTAGGTTGGGTAACCAAGGAAATTGGAAGGACCCTGTGTGTAAAAAAAAATAAAAAATAAAAAATTAGCCAAACTATAGATTCATATTTTTCATTCAACATAAAGATCTTTTTTTTTGTTTTTTTAATTTTATATGGTTTATTACAAACCTTTAAAAGGAAAGAAAAAATTACAGATTATAGATCATCCATAAAATTGTATGAACATTAATTCAATAGAATCAACACACACTTCTAAAAAGACTGAACTGTCATCCTATAAATGAGGTAGAGGATAACAACCAAACGGGACTTAAGCATAAACACTAAGAATAAGGATAATGCAGGAACATATACTGGTCCTTCTTTGAACAGCTTGCATCATTATAATGTATATCAACTAAAAACCAGCAGGATGAAAACAGCTTATTACAATTCCTCATTTAAAGCACAAAATCGTTGCAGTATTTCCTCAAGAAAAAAAGTGAATGCATTCTTCAATGCCCTGTCGGTCTTGTCGACCAATAATTGCCACCAGTCTACCGCAGTTAATGTTGAACAGTTTCCAATGAATCTTCCCAGATGTTTTGTTCTTTCCCGCCTGAGAGATCTTTTCTAAAAAGTCTATATTCAAATCCATTCTTGTTTGAACAAAATGTTCAGTTAATCGATGCGAAGACCATAAAAAATATTTTATTCCAAAAACACAGGCAGTCATTAATGTCCAAAGCATTTTGTTCTGCTGACCACCTTCATGGACCAAATTCAGCCTGTTTTAACACGTTTTGTACATATTTCAAATATCTTCTTAAATTTTCTGCAAGCCTACGGCTTTCTTCTCAAGGATCTATTTTCAAATCCTCTCTCTTGTTAAACAATTACCTGCCGGTGTTGTCCACTCTGTTCAGGAGTCCCTTAATTCATGGAAACAGCCTGGCAATTTCAGACCACTGTAGTCTTGCGAATATAGACCATACAACAACTCATCCAGCCCTCTAAATCGGAACCTCCCAAGCTTTCCTCTGCCATATGAGTCGATCACCCAGTTCTAGAGTATTCATTGCATTTTGGGACTTTTAGTTCAGAATTTAAAATGGGAAATGCAAAATGTGTGTTAAAATGCACAAAGAATAAAATCCGAGCTACATGGCATATTCCTGCATGGAAAAATCTAACAGCACTGTACATGAAAGCAGGTTTTAAGGCTTCTAAAGTCGCAAGTAGAGGTACTTCAGCGTTCTGCCTATAACTTCTTACCAGCCAGTTGTCCAAATAAAACAAAGCATATTTTAGGTCTAGCGCTACCAAATCTACCAGAAAACACTTTTGGAAAAAAGGGTCTTTGATCTAAAGAAATATGTGTGGGCTCAGACCTGTAACAGATCCGACCCTTAAAGCACTTGATGTGCCTATACTGAATACATAAAATATTACTTAGCAGTGCACATATATTTTAGATTGGTACCACCACAGAGCAAAGTGGTTAGGAGTATGCCAGCACCAAATGAATTAGCAAATCTATAGTTATAAAAGTAAAAATGTGTGGATTTGTGGCTTGGCGAAGCATTGTTCCTTATACAAATCTGCATCGTTTCACCATGTTTTGCATAGTACCTATTGGGACCCTCTGGGCATTACTGGCTACATGGCATTTGGACACCCCATCCCTTTCCCCGGATTTCAGCACCTTCACACATGAGATGGTTGCCTGCAATTGGCGAAACATCACTGTTTTCGTAGAAGGACCTGAACACGAGGAACATAACTCGGGGACCTCAAAAACCATGTTTCAAAGCCCTAGCATGCACGTTTTCTGAGATATTTCCACTGCAATGAACTGCACCCCAGCAGGGTAAGGCGACAGATGGGGAGAGAGCACAGACGGTCCCAGTATGCAGCATCACGCCAACTCTCGCCACCCCCCAAAGTCTGCTCCTGGATATGTCAGCAAGCCACACACGCCCATTCGCATTGCAGTTTACTTCAGGGTGCAAAGGACATCAAGCGATAAGCAAATTGGAACAGCGATCTACAGGATCATTGAATTTCGACAATTGATGAGCATTGCCATGTCTGTCCACAGAACCCGTTCAGAGAGTGGATACTTTTGGCTAGTTATCAATAAAAACATATTTCCATTTATGCATGCACAAAATAAAATGCTCCTTGTCACTTAAGAAACAAATATTATTAGGTGCTGTCAGTGTTCTTTAAAAGGACAATGTGAATGGCACTAGGCTCTGAAAGTGGCTCTACCCACTGTGGTGATCCAGTGGTTCTCACCATCATTGATAAGGGGAAACGGAGTAAGAGGCAACTGGGATGGTCTGCCCGATGTTGGCCTCGTAAGGTGGAGGAAGTGGCATTCCCTGGCTCAACGTCCCTGTAGAAATGTGATACACCCCTGACCACCAAGAAGAGCCGTGTATCCATAATAACCAAAGAAAGGGGACTACATGGCCCAGTAGCCCTGCTGCAGAAAAGCCAAAGATTGCAGAGAGAAGCATCAAAATTCCAGAAACATGCTCAAGGAAGCATGCCCACTAATTTCCTTCAGTAGACCAAATGAGCTTTTTCACTTGTATCATGAACATGCAAACACTCTGCTGGCATAAAATGGAAAACAGACAGTGGTCTTGGAAAGCTATGGAATGCTGGCAAAACTGCATAGATTCCACAATGCATCCGAGGACTGCAAACACATTAAAGCCTCGTCCATGACCAGCAAAGGAACATTGACACACAGACAGAGTCTGTCCTTTCAAGAATAAACAATGGGGGAGAAACAATAATACATTTATAAAGCTAATAAGGGGACTCTTATTAACCAATCCGAGTAGGAGACCTTGAGAGGTCCTAGACTGAACCAATCAGAAGGGGTGTCAAAGATAGCCTTCAGCCTCGTGAGTGTAAAAGAGGTTGTAAGCAGTCATTTCTTATTTTGGCCTTGGCGAAGGTAGATGTCTCTACTGCCGCTCTCTTGAAAGGGGAGAACGCTAACTAATACAAGGGAGACTCAGAGTGCTGTTCACCAGGAGGATTAGGAAGAGTGTGGGGCTCCGCTCCTGGAGGAAGGGGAGACTGACTGTGAGGAGGTGGATAGTCTATTGAAGATAATAAAAGAAAGACTCTTGCATTTAAGAGCAGAGGAACAGAGCACTAGTGGAAGTGTATTTTGGGAGTCTTGAGTATAGTATGAACACTGAACCATGGTGATGATCTTAAGAAAGAAGCCACTGGAAGAATTGAGAGAGAAGACTTGGTAGGAGGAAAACCAGGAAACTGATAAGGAGCTTAACACCCAGAAGTTCCATCAGCATTGTGAGGGAGGTAGGTGTTGGGTGCCTTACATCGTTTCTGCTGGATTATATTTTCCTTGTAGCATAGGACTGGACCATACCAGAGTAGATTGCAGATTTTCATTGGCCAGCACATTTTGAGACTTTGCCTTGATTAGAATATGGCTAGCCTAGGTGCTAATACAACTAAGAGTACATTTTCACATTCTGAGCACAGCTTTTATGAGCCATCAGTTTATTGGTGTTCTCCAAGGTTCTCACCACCTAATAATAGAGTAACACAGAACATGACTATAATCTACGTCTGTGATTCCTCTAGTGTGAGTCACTAATCAATTAGGTATCTGTTTCATAATGCTGGATTCAAAATATATTGCAGATGCATACCTTATAACTCTAAAAGAACCACTCATCCCAATCGAAGTGTGACGTGGGTCACTTCATGTGTAAATTGTAATCTTGATGCAAGAATACCTGCCTAAAATTCTGTAACAAATGTAGTGAAGAGAAGAATCGGGTATAATCAATGTTGATAAGGTTTGGTGTACATATTAATACAAGTGTAACTGTGTATGGACACTCGCCTATCAAGTAAGTGCAAGTTGGAAACAGGATAGTTTCAGTATTTAGAGTCTGTTTATTTAGTGTCACTTGGGAGCACGATGGTGCTTAGAGACTACAAAGAGGTAGAGAGCGTACAAATATTATTACTTAATCTCATATATGAGGATCCACAGGGTTTTAACCACAATGATAAGGTGTGAGAACGTCATGGAGAACTTAAGCATCATACAACAGTTTCCACTTGCAAAAATCAAGAGATCTATTTTACTTTTTTAAATGAAATGTTCCTCTAAATCCCATGCGCCTCACTTGGCCCAATGCGAGAGCCAGCACTTCTAACTCTCCATAGAGTCTATGGCATGCTTCAGTCTTGATGGATTCAATTTGCTCCTGAGGAGCGTTCAATAACTGCATTTGGTTGCTTTGCCACAACACCACAGAAATCCCCTAAATCCAGCATAGCACACCCTTCCATATACATATTTGTTGTAATTCTTTTTCCTTTTTTCAGCCACCCAAAAAGAGCGGGAAGAAGAAAAAGTCTGGAAAAGGAAAGAAGACCAATGTGGTAGATGGCCTTGCCACAGAGGAGATGAGCAAAGAGCAGGTGAGCTGTGCTATGTGCGCACTACAGGGCCCAGGGAAGTGGCCAGCACAAAGCATTGTTAGCAGTTATTGGGGACTACTGCAATTTAGTAAAAACATTCTTGATTATAGTTATTTATGAAACGTACACACCTCTCGGCAACAAATGCCACAACCTCTGCCACCACCCGGGGGACAGTGGGATGAATGTGGTCACCAAATGTGTCTTGAGCTAAAAGACATTGCCATGTTTTATGTTAACAGTGATTCATGTTAGATACAGATATATTTATCATTATTTTGTGAAGACAACCTTGCCTCGCGAGACCAACATATACCTTTGTGAACCACTGTTTAAGTATAAACCAATAATTTGTGTGACTTGGAGACCTTGCTAATATATCTTTTTAAATTTCTTTGTATTGAAAAATGTTAATACCATGACATAGCTATGCCCATAATGTGAAGGGCCAACTGACATATAGGTAACCATTCTTGAGACAGCAACATAAATACCAGAGGACCTCCTGAATGCACTCCCTATGATATTATGAGGAGGGGCAAATTCTGACCTTCAAAGGACAATACCCAAACAACGCTGCCTGGCTTGTGCTTTTGCACTGTAGGCCTCCAGCGAGACCCGCATGCCCCATTCCCATGTTCGTTGGTGAATCTAGTGAGGGCCCCGCTATATCTAGCCAAGGTGAGGTTGGCCGCCTTTTTTTTTTTTAAATATGCTTTTATTGAAGTTTTTCAAAACAAGTCAAACAGTTACAGGTACATTGATAGGAACTCTATGCATTGATTAACATTCATTGTTTATCACGCCCCAAACCATCCCTGCATTTCAAATTCACAACAACACCCCCCTCTCCCCCCCGCACTCCGGAACTATGTTCCCTCCAGCTCTTGGATGTTATACATAGTTCTTGTGTTTGTGATTTATGTGTGCTGATCTTCGTTTACGTATCAATGGTGAGTATGGCTGCTTCGCGGGAGTCCAGTTTAAGCATACCACGACAGTCTCTTCTGGTGGGCCTGCTTTCTTCTATACCTTTGCTAGGCAGGGTAGAATCCTCCCTTCCTCTCCTTTACCATATTTCAATTCCCCAACAAGTATCTAGTCACAAAATCTCCCCATAACAGTTTGTATTGTATGGACTTCCCATGAAGGGCTGCAGTAATTCTTTCCATAATGCAAATATTGATGGCGACATTTACCCATTCATTCTTCCTCAGTGCGCGTTTTGTTTTCCACCTCATCACCAGCGCGGCCCGAGCAGCCAATAAAAGTGGGGCGACCAGGCCTGTCATCCTCTTGCGTTCCCCATCGCATTCTTCTAACCAAACAGAATTAGGAGGGGATATGCATTTCGTAGGATCCCGTCCAGGTCCCTGATCCATCCCAGAACCTCATCCCAGAAGACCCTGATGTGCGGACATCCCCCCCCCCCATATGTGCCAGTAGTTTGCATTTTCCCCACATGCATGCCGGCACAGTAGCCCCGTTGATTGGAACATTCGGGATAGTCTGTGCGGATCATATTGCCATCTATGTAACAGTTTAATGGCATGCAGCTTATACTGACTGGCTATAGAGACCTGTGAGGCCGATTTACACATTTTACCCCATATACCAGGCTCAATTTCAACACCAAGATCTCTCTCCCACCTCTGCTTCAGGTTCGATGCCAATCCCTTCCCTGCTTCTATCACTTCTCTATGCATAGCTGACATCAGACCTCTAGACTCGGTTCTAGTGTTTAACAGTTTTTCAAATGGGGTGAGGTCCCTCTGGATCTTCTCCTTCCATTTGTCCCTCATGAAAATCCCTTTGAGTTGTAGGAATGGAAAGACCAGGAGGGGGTGCAAGTCAAGTGCCTCCTCCAGTTCTGAGATTGTGATAAAGGTGCCCTCCCTCCTGAGCTGGCCCACTCTCTCCAACCCTGCCTCGAACCAGGTCTGAAATCTTCCATGGTCAGGGATATCTTCTCTGATCCCGGACACCCAGATGTGACTCGGGGGGGCGGGGGGGGATGGCCATGTAGTGATCCCTCGCATTTTAGTCCCATTCCTCCATATGTCCCATATGGTGCCCAGTATCGGGTGACCCCTTAGTGTGTTGATCAATCTATTCCTTGGGACCCATAGCCATTCAGCAGGTGCCAGGTGGTAATTGTCCATTTTGATCCATTGCAGTCCTTTTTGATTTCTTAAATGGGGGACCAGAACTCTTAACTGGGCCGCCTCATAGTATTTTGTGAGATCTGGGAGGCCCACCCAGCCCCTGTCTTTGGGTAGTGTCAAGATCTTGTAGGCTATTCTAGGCTTCTTCCCCTGCCACAAGAACTTTAGAATCGCACTCTTCACCTCATTAAAAAAGGATCTCAGCATTCTAATCGGAGCATCTGGAAGGGATAGAGGAACCTGGGCAGACATACCATCTTCACCGCATTCAGTCTTCCTAGCCATGATATCGTTAGTTTCTCCCATTTTACCAGGTCCGCATGAAATCTCGAGAGGAGGGAAGGGACATTGGCTTCATACAGCATATTCAAGTCCCTCGTCACGTTTATCCCTAGATATTTTAGTGTCTCGCCTCCGATCGTTAGGCCTAGTGGCGAGAATTTATCGGTGTCACCTTGCGTAGGTTCATGGAGCGGAAATAGGATGGACTTGGCTCTATTTATTTTGAAACCAGAGAGAACCCCATATTCTTCGATCAGGTGTACAGCTCTGGGTACAGAGGAAAGGGGATTCTGAATATGAAGAAGTAAGTCATCAGCATATAAGACCACCTTGTTCTATTTCACTCCAATCCTGTGTCCTTTAACCTGCCGATCATCCCTGAGTCTCTGGGCTAAGTGCTCCAGGGAGAGAGCGAACAATATCACCAAAAGAGGGCACCCCTGTCACGTACCCCTGCCCATCCCAAACCAGCGAGAATACTCACCATTTACAAATATTGACACTTTGGGGAACGTATACAGTGCCTGGATCCCTTTTGCTAAATCACGACCCAATTCCCACCTTGCCCAAAACCGCCATCGGGAACCCCCACTCGACTCTGTCGAAGGCCTTTACTGCATCGACTGAGAGGAGGGCCGGGTCATTTAAGATCTTCAGTGATTCGTGAATCAGGTGTAGGGTCTTACGCATAGTGTCTGCCTTTTCTCCCCATTATAAATCCAACATGGTCAGAGTGTATCAGCCGGGTCATGAGTGTTTCCAACCTCGCAGCGAGAACCCTGGAGTAGATCTTTGCATCAGTGTTTAATAACGATATGGGACGGTATGACCCGCACCTTTTTGGGATCTCAACCTTCTTTGGGGATCACAGTGATTAGCGCCTGCGAGAAGGAGTCTGGGGCTATACCCGTCGAGGATCTTGTTAAAGAGGTCCACCATGAAGGGAAGGAGCGGGGAGAGGAAGGATTTATAAAACCTGTGTTGTAGCCATCTTCCCCTGGGGCTTTCCCCAGCGAGAGCCTCGTCACTGCCTTCTTAATTTCTTCAGAAGTAATAGGGGCCTCAAGCCCAAGCGTTTCCTCATGTGTGAGCCTTGGCATTACCGTCCTTTCTATGTAACTGTCTACTCCTACGTGTTTGGGGTCCACCTCTGATGTGTATAGGATTTCGTAAAAAGTCGCAAAAGCTTCCGTAATGGTTCTCTCTCTTGAACCCTGGACATTATCACTCCCTTCTATGGATACAACTCTCCTCTCAGCACGTTGATCCTGCAGCCTGGTGGCGAGCAGCACATCCGCCTTGTCACCTTTTTCATAAAACTTCTGCTTGAGAAGTTGCAGTTTCCGAACTACCTGCCCTTCTTCCAAGTGACGAAGTTCCTCCCTCTTCTGTTTCACCTTTAAGACTTTGGTTTCCTTATCTTCTCTAGCCTCCCTTGCCTCGTCATCTAGCTGGGCTATCTCCTTTCTCAGTTTGCCTTCGATCAGGGCCCTTTCCCTCTTTTTGTTGGCTCCTTATCTTATCAGGAGTCCTCGCCATGTTGCTTTCCTCACCTCCCACACCGTCATCTTGGAGACCTCTGCCGTGTTATTGATCTTAAAGTATTAATTCATTTCCTTCTCCATTTCGGTCTTAAAAATGGGGTCCCTCCAGAGCGTCTCATTACACCTCTACCTGGAGCCCCTGCGCAGGAGGCTTTCCCAGTTTAAGTCCAATACAACCATGTCATGGTCAGACCACGTTACGGGGACTATCTCCCTCAGTTCTTCAGAGAGAAATATGTAGTCAATCCTGGTAAATGTACCATGTGGGCAGAATAGAAAGTGTAACCTGTCTCCTCTGGGTGGAATCCTCTCCAAGCATTCCGTAATTTGTATAGGTCTAGCATCTCGATAATTCTAGTCTGGGGTCCGTCCATAGATTAAAGTCTCCACCTAAAATTACATGCCCCGTGGCTTCCAGCATTATTTTGGGAGGTGTTCTGGTGAGAAATCGCTGACTGCCCCGAATTAAGGGAGTACACCGTTGCTAATGTAATATTTACTTTCTGTACCGTCCCTAACACCATTAAGGCTCTAACTTCCACATCTGGCCATATCTTGGTAACCTCGAATTTTAGACCCTTAAGAAGGAGGATCCCCACTCCCGCCTTCTTCAAGGGGCCAGAACCCCAGTGTTCAGTCCCCATTCTCGGGTTCAATATCTTCCGTTCCTCACCACAAGCATACTTTGTTTCCTGTAGCAACATCACATCAAGACGTGCCCTTCTGAATTCTCTTCCCACCAGTGACCTCTTGGTCGGGGAGTTCAGCCCCTTGACGTTTATCGTGCGCACCCTGAGGAGACCGCCCCTCCAAGTTTCTAGTTCAACCGCCATTCATCATGGTGCACTTTCGAAGACCCCCAAATAGGGAGCGGCTGCCCACCACATGTTGGAACATCCACATTATCACAGATTCATAGCTTAGAGAGGGTCCCGTTCCTACCCTTCTCCCATCCCCCCATTCCTACCACCCTCTAACCCCCCTCCCCATCCTCCCACCCCCCAGATGACGTCCAATCCGACCCAGCTAAAATCGCCAAGTCAAGTTGGACCACCAGTGGAGACCGTTACCTCACGGTCCTGCATAAAGGACAACCAAAATAACATTGAGCCCCCCCGTTTCAACCCACCCTTCCTACTAATGTAGAAACATAAACTTTTTAGTCAAACCGATGTTCCACATATTACCTAGACCTCCTTTGTCAACACGTCCCTCGGGTCTGAAATGTCGAGACTCGCATAACAATTCATGTGTCAAATATTCAGCTCCCCATGATGGCGAGTCTCTCCCGATGAGGAAGCTAGACGTAGCCTCAAGGTGATGTGTTGGGCATCTTCTGTGGTATTCAGTCAGCTGCATCTGGGGAGGCATTCCCCCCTATGGTATTTCCTGCAGCCCGGTATGCGCTTCCTCCTTGGGCCTTTGATGCGCCACTGTCTTTCGTCTGTTCCCCCAGTAGATCTGCGATACAGCTCTTGATCTCTTTTTCTGAGCTCAGCCTCTCTTTCTTGCCTTCCCGTTCAAATGTTTGGGAAAATGGGTAACCGCATCTATATCGAACTCCCTTTTCTTTCAACCATTTAGTAAGGGGGATGCACATCTGCCTGAGAGCCAGGGTCAGAGAGGACAGGTCCTGGAAGATCGTTACTCTCGCCGGCTCAAGGGCAATCAGGCCACTTCCAGGATTCTGGCCTTGTCTTGATAATTGTGGAAATGAACTAGGACTGACCTCGGTCCGCCTGCCACCCCCTGCCCTGTGTATCCTTTCAGTCTTTGGCTCATCAATGGCATCGTCCACGAATAGGAGTTTCATTATGTCGTGGAGCCTCTTCTTCAAGTCCGGGTCAGATTCCTCCTCCTTTTCCGGGATTCCAAAAAAGCGTAGGTTGTTCCGCCTCTCTCGATTTTCTAAATCATCAATTTTGAGACTGAATTCCTCTTCTCGTTGTTCAATTTCAGCAATCCTTTGGTCCATCTGAGACTCTAGAGTGTTCAGGGAAGTCTGGTTATTTTCTACTCCATCGAGCCTCTCCTCCATCTTGTCCATTCTTCGAGTGATTTTGTCGATTTTGCTTCCAATGTTTGCCCGATGTTTTTTATTTCGTCCAACAAGGCGGCGACGTGCCCATTGGTGGCTGCAGCCTGTGCCCCTAGGGATGCCATGTCTGGCTCTTGGCCTGTTTCGATTCCTGGGCAAGGAGGAGAGTATTTATACAGTGCCAATTTCTGTTGTACGTTCATGAATTCTGTGATAGAGAGGTTGTGTAGTTGCAGATGCGTTGTCAATAGTAGGATTCACCCTCCTTTCCTCCAATGGGCCAATTCTAGGGCAGCATAGTATCGATGCTTCACTACCTGAGGAAGGGCACACGCCCCAAAGAGGTATGGGGACCCACCCCTCACAGGTGCAGGTGGACCTGGTCTTCACCTGGGTCCCGGGCTGTTTGTGGAGGGTTATGTCTGTGGGGGCTGTTGCACAATATGGAAGAATCGGGGCAGGAATTAGTGGAGGGAACTTGCATCCATAGGCCGGAAATTCCTGTGCTCTGTGTATCGACAGCAGGTGTTTAATGCTGTTGAAGGCCTGGCGGTTAGAACCTGGAGAGGGGTTTATCTTACGTCGAAGCTCGGATCCTCGGCCACTACAGCCCCTATTCTCTGGGCCGAATCGGGGTTCAGGTGGAGCCCCCTGATATGGTTTTAGTGAATATATGGTTCTATTGCAAGTCTTATCCCTCTCGAGGAGTGCTCCAATGTGGGTAGGCATTTTACAATCACCCTCTTCCTCCTCAGCCTCTTTCGGCATTGCTTTGGATGAACTCGGACGATTGGATCCAGAAGGAGGCCACACGCCCCAGAACCTGGGGGCCCAACCCGTCTTTTCCTGAGGTCACTTGTCTGCTCTGTTCAGGTACACTGGCGCCTAAGCAGAGGGTAATGGGGGTCCTTTGATTCCGATGGGAGACGTCAGACGCCCCTGTGAGCGGAACCTATGAATTGTGCGTCGCCCAAGGGTGCTGATTTATTTCTAGGAAGCTGCCCTCCGGGAGTTTCCTGCAGTTATTTTTATAATAGTCACTTCTGTTTGAGTTGTCAGTGACCGCGTTCATTTAAGGAGAGGTTATGTCCGCGGCAGGGTTCTCCAATGTATTTTGATTCCTGCCTCTTCGGGTATATTGCCTAGTATTTTACAAGAGCCTGCACCTGCATGTTCATGATGGGTAGCTTTTGGAGGACTAACCTGAACTGTCACAGCTGGTACCTTGGAGAACCTCGGACTTGTGTGAATTCTTTTAGAACATTTTCAGGGACCTCAGTGGAAGGTGTCCTCCAATATAGCCTTCACGTGTCTCATTCGGGGGTGGCCACAAGCAACTGATAGCAGGTCAGAGCAACTTGGAAAGTGCATGACTATCAGTCGTCCTCGCCACCTACGTGGCGTTGGGAGAAGTGCTGCACAGCTATGATGGCCTGGGAAGGGACATGTAAATTGTGTAGGGCCGTGGATCCCAGTGTGAATACTGCATTCAACGAGGTCTGCAACTGTGACAAACTTCGGCCTTCACTGTAATAGATAGCACGTTCCAATCTCTGTGTGGACGTATAATGCAGGCAAGTGCCCTGATGACTCTTAGATGCACCGTCAGGGGTAGCAGATTCTTTTTGCTATGTTGTGTGGTTGCAGGGTGCCCTCTGCCCCTGTTCATGAGTGCCCGTGATAACTGGTCTTGATGGCTTCAGTGAAGGAGCCGTAACCGCGTGTGAGCTGGAACTGCAGATGGTAGCACAGCTCCAGTCTCTTATGCGGGATATGGGGTGGGGGGGCCGCAGTGTCTGGAGCAGCACGGATCACCTCGCAGAGGAGGGCACCGAGAGGAGGTCAAGAACCAACCCCAATGAACACTGATGGGGAGTGAACACAGGCTGGGTGCGCGACCACAGCCCTTTTGCGGGGCACTTGTCTTTTCCGGGACCTCACCTCTTAGTCTACAGTAGGGCCACTCTGGGTGCTCCAGTCGGCCCTTGAGTCGTTGCACCGAGGATCTGCTCCGGTGCGGACAGTATAAGGATGATCTTGTGGGTCCGCAGAGCTTGCCTGCCGCAGACCGTGGGATAACTTCTACAGCAGCACCCGCAGCACACGGGCAGGATTTACTTTCGGTTTCGGCCTCCGGAGCCGTCGCAGGAGGCGAGTGGCTCGTTTAACTTATTCCCTTGCCCGATTGCTTCTGTTCCTTCGCTCAGATTGGGGGGGATGAGTTCATCAGCTTCTGGGTACTATTTATTCCATGGTGGGGGTCTCCCATTGGGGGCTCAAACCACTATTAAGATTGTTGGATGAGGAGCTCACACGGAGGAGGGCTTCATCTGTGCGCCCCCTGGTGGCCGGTTCCTATGTTGGCCTTCTTAACCTGCATTTTCCAACTGCATGTTGCCATAACTCTCAGACCTAGATAATCATAGAACTGAACCTGCTCAATAGCAAACCCCTCTACAAAGAGAGATAAGGGTTTGTGCTTCTTCTTGGAATTGGCATTGAAGATCATAAGCTTGGTTTTTGTGATATTCAAGGCAAGCCCATTCTTCTTTGCGAAAGACACAAAAATTTCCAGTTGTTTATACACACCAGCCGGCATGAGAGAGAGGAACACAGCATCATGAATTCCAAGCGCAAGGCCCAAAGATCGAGAAGCACCTATCCTCATGATGTACGAAGTTGGAGGAGGCTACTACCAGTAGATTTTGAGTGGTAGATCAGAGAGATACAGCGGGACAGTAAGAGCAGATGTTAGAAACAAGATTGGTAGAAGCCAGATCATGGAGGCACCTTAAAACAAGACAGAGGACATTGAAAAAGATCCTTTGTTGTACTGGTAACCAATGAAGGATTCTGCGAAAGGAAGACACCAGAGCAGTTTGACAGATTAGGGACCACTTTCTTACTGTGGCCTTTCCTTGGCTTTGCAGCGTGGGAAATGATCTTGTGTTGTGGTAGGACCCCCTTTTACACCAGAGCACTAGAAGGTAGAATTGCACCAGTTTTTGAATGAAGCACTCCCGTATGTATGAAGACTTCATTCCACCAAGCTGCCTAACTCAAACATGGCCACCTTGCTGTACATTTCAGAATCCCTTTTATATGACCGTAATCTTTTCTACATTATATCAGCTCTCTTTTATCTGTGTTGTAAAGACTGGTAGGGGGTGGTCTGTACTTCTGCTCTCTATATGGTAGAGGGGAGGCACAGAGGACCCCAGCCTAGATTCTCTATTCGGTAGCTATGGTCGAGCAATCAAGGCCTAGCTTCTCAGGAGGTGATGCAGGCTGGTTCTTAAGTACAGTGTAGTCCCCAAACCCCCACAAAGGAATGTCCACACACTGTATTGGTTAGAACACAGTCTTTATATAATCAATATTCAAGGTTATGTACACTTATCATAATAACTCACAATGGCAAATATATACAATTCTAAAGTGGTACCACCCTTTGTATTAGATCTCATTAAAGTGCATCAACAATACTGTAACAATGTCACACAGATCAATAGAGTGAAACCAGCAATAGAGAGAGGAGAGAAAATAAGATGGTTGAGCAATAGGCAGAATACTGGCCCCTACCACTAGACACAGTTCTGTGTGGAGATCCCCCCACCTGGGCAACCTGTAAAATAAAGATATAGCACAAGCCCAGTCCATATATTGTTCTGCAAGTCTTATTCCCTCCTATAATGTTTTTACCCCCCCAATGTACCTGGTGGAGTCGAGTTCTTCGAAGAGGCGTCGACAGATCCTTCTTGAGCGACCCCCTTTCAAGCGGGAGTCACGGATCGTCGAGAGGCGTCGAGAAGCGTCGAGGAACTCGGCGTTCGGCGGCGGGGAATCGATGGCCCTTCTTGAATGCCTTCCCTTTCAAGCGGGAGACACGGGGCGTCGAACGTCCGTCGAGGAACTCGGCGTCGGGGAATCGACGGCCCTTCTTGAATGCCTTCCCTTTCAAGCGGGAGACACGGGGCGTCGAACGTCCGACAACAAACTGGGTAGAACGGCGTCGATGAGGCGGCAGCTTCGATCCAAGCGGTGCTCGTCGACGACGGAGTGTTGGCGTCCTGCAAGGCAAAGGCATGCGGGGCACCTCGATGACAATTGTTCTGAACTGCAAAGATTGTGAAGACGGGGGCCCAGCAAGGGCGTCGAGTCGTTTGAGTCTTTGTGGTCTTCGGGTGGCGGGAAACCCACCGGCAGGTTGGTCTCCGGCAGGATAAAGCGGCCGACGGTGCGGAAGAGGGAGTCCTTTGATTCAAATGCTCTTAGGCAAGGAGCGGACGGCTCCGGTCGTCGGCGGCACGGCGTCAAGTGGTTCCCACGGCTGGGCAACACAACTTCGACGGGCCTCCAGCAGTTACACAGACCTGCGAACCCTGGTCAACGGCAATGGACTTCGACGGCGGCGATGTCCGGGTGCTTCACTTCGATCTCCTCGGCGGTCCCGTCTCGGGTCGACAGCCTTTCGAGGGTCTGACTTCCAGGGCGCTTCGGCAAAGATGTAGCGGTGCTCGATGATCCCGCAGAGCACGGGAAGAGGGCGCCTTACCAGGTCCTCTCTCGGGTCAGTCCTCGACGAATTCGGCAGCTTTCAGATCGGTCGAAGCAAGTGCAACAGCAAGTCTTCTTCTTCCAGCTGGGCGTCGAGGATCAGCAGTTCCAGTTTCTCTTAGAGTGGAGACTCAGCTTCTGAACGCTTCTGAACGCTTACCAGTGGTGAGAGGTCCCCAGATATACTATTCTGTCTCTCATCCACACTGCTGGCACACACTCAGCAGCCAATCATACAGAAGGGCATTCATGCAGTCAGCCAGCCAATCAGGCACACAGTGCATTCAGGCCACGCTCCTCCCTTTCAGACACTCACAACAAGGAATGTGGATTGGGACAAGTACCCAGCCATTCAACACTACACACTGCATTCAGGCCAGTTTCGGGCAGGGCTGTCTCAGTCTTTGTCTCTCATGCCAGAAACCAGACAACCACAACAAGGAGTGTATATTGGTCACACACTCCATTCACCCAGGTCCCACCCACAGGAGGTACCCACAACATACAGTCACTGGGAAGGCTCCAGTCAGTCTAGCTGGGCCTTCACAACAACACCATATATGGAACTTCCACCCAAAAGCCAGTCAGGGGGAAGGGATAGAGTCAGGGCTTCCCAGGACTTTGGGAAAACAAGGTAACAGGCAATAGAAAGCAAGAGGCCACAGGGGCCATCTTGTTTCCTATCAGGAATCAACTGATCCCAATGGCAGGGCCTGGGTATCCCAAAATGGAGGACACCCAGAGCACCTGTCAAATTCAGCATGGAGCTGCCACCAGCCCATACCCTGCTCTGTGGGCCACCCACAGGTGCCCAAAAACATACACTAGGGGCACAGGGTTGTACCCCTACCCATGGGTGCCATAAGGGTATCCCATGGGTCTGTTCACCAAACCAAAAGAGAGAGCTGCACTGCCAGGAGTCCCACATGGACTCCTGGGCAGAAAACACGACAGAACACACGATACAAACCAGTAAAGGACAAGGATTCAGAGGCCCTGTCCCTCTGATGCATTTCCAGCATCACATGTGTGAGGGCAAAGTGAAAGAAGCGCATTCTTCATTGTCCAAATACAGCACTTTGTATACAGCCTCAGGCTGGTCGTTGGAGGCCTTCCTCAGTTCAGCCCCACCTTCACTCCATTATCTCCCTCAGTCAGCACAGTCTCCACATGGTTCCCAGGCCGTCACCGGCCCCAGTCGCCGGTAAGAGGTCTTCAATGCACTGCTGGCCCACTGTTCATCCGCCCCAGTAAAGTGCTTCCTGTTGGTGGCCAGTGCATAGGTCCATGTTTTAGTATTAGCAAGATGCTAGCGCCCCATGTGTCATGCCTCTGGTTGGGCCTCCTGGTAAAGTAGGACTTCATTGATTTAAAGGTAACCTTCAGCCAAGTCCTTGTGACCCTTGATATGATATGATATGATATGATATGGTATTTGTAACGCGCCTATACACAAGTGTTTCAAGGCGCGATGAGGCAGGGAGGGAGGGAAACAAGGGGAAGACAGAACAAACGATCCTACTAGGCCAGGTGTCATTCAGATCGTGCAAGTGCAGAGGTAAGGGGAAAAGGAGAAAGTGCAGGGGGAGGAGGTGGGGGGGGAAAGTGCAGTACAAGGTAAGTAGCGTAATAAAATAATAAATAATAAATAAAAGGGCCAGCTGGTGGCAAGTGCATAATATTCCTTATAGCTGTAGGGTAGTTTCAAGACTCCAATGAGCTAAATTATATGATTATCCATAAGCCACTTGAAGTCAGCAAATATGTTGTGGCCATCTTGGCCAAGCTTTTGTGTCCCCCCGCCCCCCATTATCTTCTTACAGGGAAAGAATCATAGCTCATGAATCACAAAATAGTATGTTGATGTGCCAAATACAGCTATTCTTTGTTCCTACAATCCTCATCTTGACTTATAAAAAGCACAATTATCTTTGTACTTATTACATCAAGTTAACAGCATGAGCCTCTGGGATAAGACTCATGTCAGGATTCAATAGCAACATTTTCAGTGATTCACCACCCTCAAAATTGTATTTTCCAGGTGTACCATGATGTGTATTTTTTTCTCATTTAATAAAATTAGCAGTTCTAGCAGATCCACTTTCATCTACTGGTTAAGAATCTCATTTTAATGTATTACATTTATTTTTTTATAATCTTTATTTTATTTTCATCTTCAACATACATGCCATTGAATAATCTGAAAAATATAACATCATGAGTGATGAACTGGATTTCTTACTGCCTTTTTAACCCCTATAAGCAGAAGAAAAGGGAAATAAATAACCTTTCAATATATTGTGCATCATCATCACCGGTTTTTCCAACCTATGGTGGCTTGTTTTTGGGCCCAAATTAGAGTTCTCACCATAGCCCAACCTGTTTTCTAGGTCGAACTTGGGTGTCATCTAATTGCTCACGGCAGATCTCCGATAACCCAGAGACAAATATCTCATCATGCATGGCCAGAATACTGCTGCCTCCTTGTCCTTGACAGATTCTACAAATGGAGTCCATAATTGTTTGTATTTGGTGATCAAGTTACATACTAGTTTCATAACTCTCTCCATGGCCAGGATGTGCCATACTTTATTCCACCAGTAAGCTGTCGGGGGTCCTTGCTGTGATTTCCAGAAACATGCTCTGGTTATTTTCGCCGCAAGCAATAATTGAGCGATCTGCGACGCACGTTGTCCTGAGAGAGGGAACGAATCAATGTCTGGGACATCACCCAGCAGCACTACTAGGGGACTGATGGGGAGCTGGCTTCCCGTGATTTCTTCGATCTGCCAGGATCCCGGGATCTCCTTCTAAAAGATTTGTATTATGTGGCAACAACACCACATATGGATCACGTTCCATCTCTCTCCACATCCATGCCGGCAACGATCTGTGCTTGTCGGGTAAATTCTATAGAGGTGTGCCCGGGGGAGGTACCACTGATCGCATAGTTTAATAACCCTCTCCTTAATCTGCGTACATCTGGAACTCTTATGGGTTCATTGCCAGATCTTGCTCCATGAATCCTCTGAGATCTCCTGCCCAATTTACTGTTCCCACCTAGACATGTAAGGCAACTTTTTGCCCTCAACCAACTTCTCTAGCAATTTATGTGTGGGAAATTCTTTGGGATCTCCTCCCTTCGTGGATTGTTAATTTCAAACTTTTAGGCTGTCTAATTGCTGTCCTTTTAACCACAACATTTGTTGTCCAATGTCTAATCTGCATATACCTGAATCTTTCCAATTCGAGAAGTGCACGTTTTGTCTTACATTCTACAAACGTGAGAGGTTCTCCATCTTTATGTAGGTTGTTTAGTTTTAATGGAGTGTCCCTTTCCCAGTTTGTGAAAGCATGTTTATTCATACCGGCAAGAACTCTGGGTTATCTGTGAATGGGGTTAGTGGGCCTAGTCCCAAATGTATCCTCAGAAGCACTGTTCCAGTGTTTTAGTGTGCATGACGTAGTTGGTAAAAGTCCCGTCAGGTTCTGGCTAATCTCTTTCTCTGGTAAGGGGAGCATATGGAGAGGGGGATGTAAGCCTGCCCCCTCAATCTATTTCCATTTTGGAGTACTCATTTTGGTCGGCCAGTCAAGCATCAGGGCTAATTGTGCGGCTAGAAAATATTTCCGTATGGCAGGGACACCCAGACCACCTGCACTCTGATGTTTTGTTATGAACTACCTCAATATCCTCGGGTGCTTACCCGATCAAATCAATTTCATGACCGCCCTCTGATTCACCACTATCTCCTTTGTCTGAATTTGTTTTGGCAAAGCTTAGAAAACATATAATAGTCTGGGGAGTAAGGTAATTTTCACCTTGTGAATTCTTCCCACCCCGGAAATCTCTTGCTGGTCCCAACGAGGCAACTGTTCCCTTGACTCCCCACAGAAGTCTGGAATATTTGCTCCCGCTAAGGTTTCATATGTGGCCATGGGTTTTATACCCACCTATGGCGTTTCTTTGTGTGCCCATCTATAGGGGGAGTTTTCCCACAAGGATCGCACATTTGTCTGGGTCCGAGATGTTCAAAACTACTGACTTTTCCTTCTTTATGTGGAAACCCAAAATGTTCCCAAAGGCCTCCAGTGTGTTGGTCAGTTCCTTCATGTAGGTGGTAGGCACTGCCATGAAACACAGGATATCATCCACGTATAGTGCGACTTTGTGTGTTGTGCACCTGTGTGTTACTCTGCGGATCAAGGGGTTGCAGCGAAATTGCTGGGCCAGAGGTTCCATTGCCAGGCCAAAAATCAGGGATGAGAGTGTATAGCCCTGTCTCAACTCTCTTTCGATCAGTATGAATTGGGACCACTGGCCATTAATGTTTATTTTGGTTTTTGGAATTTTAAAATTAGCCATGATAAAGTGTGAAAAAATTGGCCCAAATTTGTGTGCTGATAATATGATCTAGTGTCTCCAGGTACTCTAAGCTCATACTAACGAATGCTTTGAGTGTGCCTAACCACAATATGCTCTAGTATCACATCTCTAGCTGCTATCAGGTCAATCACACGACATATATTATTGTGTGATCCCCCGATCAATAATGAATCCTGTCTGGTCCTCGTCTATTTGTGCAGGTAAGACTCCCATCAGCTGCGTGGCGATCACTTTTCCATAAATGTTTGCATCAATGTTGAGGTGCGCAATCGGCCTGTGTGCCAAGCATTGTTCTTCATCTTTCCCGGGTTTGGGGATTAATATTGTCTCAGATTCTGGCATTGAGTTAGAGACCGAGCCCACCCTCGGGAAGGTGTTGAATAGTTTGGTGAGGTGGGATGTGAGCAATTGTATGAATACCTGTAGAATTGAGCTGACAATCCATCTGGGACAGGAGTTTTTCCCATTGAAAGGCCTTGAATGGCCTGTTGGAACTCTTGCTCTGAAATCGGTGCCTCTAGTCTGTCCCTGTCTTCGCGGCTAAATTTCGGGAGCTGTAGTAGGATTATGAATTATTCCCTCAATTCTGGGTTCCCAGTAATTTTGGCTCCAAGTTCTTAGAAATATTTCTCCATAAGGGACATTTTGTCGCTTTCCGCAAAGATCCTGTTGTCTTGTCTGTCTGTTAAGGCGTGTATTTAGTTTTGTTTAGTTAGTTCACATTGTTTTGTGGCCAACAACTTGTTAGCATTATTCCCTTTTACATAGTAGTACTGTTTTTACTACTGTTTTGTGTTCAACAAGGGTTGTGCTGCGTTCTTAGCCACATGGGCCTCTAGGATGTTACTGGCTAGTCTTATTTCTATAAGAGACCTTTGCGTGTTTTTACTTTTGTGAATCTGTTATAAGCGACTAACACCGCGTTCTACCTCGCGTTTTAGCGTGAGTCCTCTGGCTTTCGTTGCCCTCACTTATGCTGCATGTGATTAATGATCACTCCCCTTAGCACTACCTTTCCTGCATCCCATAAGAGGTACTGATCGATATCGCTGACTTCATTCTCAGCAAAGTAGTTAGTAAGCATTTCAGTTATGTGATGCCTCATGGCTATGGGGGTCATTACGACCCAGGCGGTAAGTACGCCAACTTTACCACCATGGTGTAAACATAGTTTACACCATGGTGGATGGCGGATTTACCGCCCCATTCCAAGGTGAGTGGGGCGGTAAATCCCCATTTCCCATTTTACCCTTCCCCAGTCCCATTTTTGCCCCATAGGGCATAATGGGAGTGGGGAAGGCGCTAATTACGCCACCGTAAATTACGGTGGCGTAATTAGCACCAAGGCGGTTTAGCGCCATGGATTTTAACGGCTGCTAAAAGCAGCCGTTAAAATCGGAATCAGGCGTTAAGGGTTAACGACGGCGTTAACCCTTAACGCCTGAGTTGTAATGAGGCCCTATGTCTTGTAAGATGAAACGTTTAAGCGCCATGGCTTGCTCTGCTTTTGGGGAGTGTGATGAATCCAGTGGAGGCATCACAAATTCCCTGGCGGTGGCCTCCACCCATGTGGCCAGGAGACAGTAGCCGTTACCTGATCTGACCCTGTGGTCGGTTATATTAGGGATGATCACATGGGAGGAGATAACTACTGGGGGGACATTTTGATTCCATTGGAGACGATGCTGTATTCCCCTCTTTTCCGTAAGGAAGAACCCCTAATACATGGCTTAGATGGCCAATTGTAATTCTGCTCAGGCCCCCATCTTTGACTCCACCACCTACACCACATAAACAACACCTTTTTCTGATATGCCTTTTTGTGAAATCCCAGTGGAAAATCAGATAAGAGTTGAGAATCCAATGTCATCCATGGACTCCAACTCCCAGAATCACTCGGGTACTGAGACGAGGAAGCGGAGTAAGGATGTTTGTGCATAGTAACAGTAACTCCAAGAATCACATACGGACTAGTTTTGCCATACCATCAGTGTGCAGCAAATTTAAATATGGAAACGCACTATGGAAGTGAGTAGTGCAGGAGAGCATGCTAAGTCCCAGGTCGCGACTTGACCTGTGAACATGGAGAGGGCCACCAGAATGGAGGAAAAGAAGGCGCGTGCATGCCAAGAGGGTCGTGGACACGAAAGGAGCTGCGCTGGAGCTCCTGGAAGTCAGACCGCTCACTGAGAAAGTATTCTCCACTCCTGAATGAAAAGGGAGACCGGCAAATCACTGCATAGCCGTCTGGAGAACATCCTCACACTTCCTAATCGAAAGCAGATGAAGGAGCCGTCCTGCAGAGGTGCAAAGAAACAATGGAAAAGCCCTTTGAGTCTGCCCAAAGCAGCTGGCCACATTCCGACATGTGCAAGAACAAAGATTGTTTGAATGGTACGGAATTGCTAATGTGGGCAAAGCTCAGAGTTTACAAAATCAATATCCAATAAGAAGAATGTTTGAATGCTGTCAAGACAAAGTCCCTCATTAGGAGTTTGGCTTCGAATCAGCAGTAATTCCTCCTTTGCAGAATTACCATTACTGCCGTGGTGTGTAGTGGGATTTCTGCCGTATCACAACACGGTGGCTGCGCGCAAACCATTGGCCGTAACAGTAATCCGGCCTGCAATTTATCATTACCGCCGGGTAAATCAGCAGAATTTCCACCAGCAGAAATTCGTCATCGCGTGAAAAGGAAGTACAGTGGTGGCCATTTTGAAAAATGCAATCCTATCAAAATTGAGCTGTAGGTGTGACAACCAGTCCCAGAGACCACTGGAATCATGTCATCAGGGAAGGGCAAGTCCAGGGTGCCGGATATGCGGATGCACAAACCTACATTTTATGAGCAGGAGCTCACTGTACTGGCAGAGTAAGCAGTGGCACACTCCAAAGAACTTTATGGGGCCCAACATAGACAGACCAGCCAGCAGCGCAAAAATGCCATTTGGGCTGAAATTCGCGATAAAGGGGTGGCCGTAGGGCACGTCCAACATGAAATTGGGGACATGAAAAAATGTTGGAAGGACCTCAAGTCCATAGTGCACAGACTGATTGTGAACCACCGCAGGGAGCTAGCTGCCACTGGTGGAGGAATCGGTGAGCCATGGGAGGAGATGTTCAGCTGCATCTTCCACATGGTGGGTCTAGATGGTGTGGGTTCGGCTGAGGTCAGAGCCAGCAGCCAGGGGGAATCTGGTGAGTACCGGAGTGAATGATGTGCCCATTGCAGAACAATCATGATGGCATGCACACATACTGCCATGCATCCATGTGACATCAACCCTGACAATGTGTGACCCATCAACGTGACACTGCAGACCATAACAACATGAGCCATTGAAGTTGTGATAACCCTTACATGATAACCATGCGGGTTGATGAGGGCATGACTTAGTCAAGCCCCACCATTGCACTGTAAATAACAAGGACTGACTCTCATCTGTAGTGCACATCAGAATCGCCCCTTGCCCGCACACCGGTCTCCCATGCACATTACCATCAATATATTGACGCACATTTTCATGTCTCCCAGCAGGCACAGAAGGTACCCAGGATCCATCAGAAGGTGCTTGTATCTCCACAACTCTAGCACCAACAGGCTCCACAAAAGTCCACAGGCCATTACTCATTCAGGAGTAGGAGCAGGAGCATACCCCCAAGAAAAGTCCAGAGGCAACAGTTCCGTCCACTTCCATGGACACTGGTGCAACGGACACAACGGTAAGGACTACTCAGGCCAATATTGAGCCTGCAGCTCCACCCGCAACAGGGGCACCCTCTACCACTGCTGGGTACACTGGTGAACTACACACTGGCCTAGTGGGGACAGCAGTGAACCATGTGAGCAGCCCACTGCTCCCGCTGCAGATGTGCAATCCATCATCTTCCCCCACCTCCATACCTCATTCACCCCTGAGCCATTTTTCACCAGGATCCTCCCCCCTGCAAAGCCTCTCGCCCATGCAGTCCTCCCCCTTGTCATCCCGGCGTTCACTCAAATTTCAGCATGACGACTCATCAGATGACCAGGTAGAGCAACCTTGCTGTGCATCCCGCAGTGTGGGACTGGGACATGACAATCCCCTCAGCCAGTGCTGTGCCCCACGTTGCAGGCCATTTGGGAGTGTCTGGAGAGGATGGAGCAACATCAGGCAGAAATGCATGTAATTCCCCAAGAGCAATTGGACTATTCGCATGCCATGTGCAACATCATCCAGGGGGCTGCAAGGGCGGTGTTCCGAGCCATCAATCGGCTGTGCCAGAGCACTGTACATAGCTACTCCAGCAACAGCCTCATCAGCCAGATGGTGTGGCAGCTAGCAGAACAGATCTCAGTCTCACGTGAGATCATGGCCAGGGGGATCAACTTGACAATGGCACACCTCTGGGGCAGTACGCAAGACAGTTGAGTGTCTGCTACCACTACTGAGGGTTCATTGTCCAGCACGCCTCCCAGGCACTCACAGCACCGCACATCCCTTGCTCCCGTGCCTGCGGAAAAGGGGACAAAAGGAAGCGCTAGTGTTCAGCACATGGGACAGACTGGTGGTATGGTGTGGGGTGGGTGATTGTGTTGGGGCAGGGTATGGGTTAGGTGATTATATTGGGGGTCAGGGTGTGGGGTGGGTGATTGTGTTGGGGTCAGGGTGTGAGGTGGGTGTTTGTTGTTGGTCAGGGTTAGTTGATGAGAAAATAAAACACAGTTGAGTCACGATTATTTGTACTGTGTTTATTCCATGGTGTTGATGCATGTGCATTCAGTGAATGTACAGTGATGTCTGAGGTGCATATGTGCCAAGTCAGAAGTAATGGTCCATGAGTTCCTGGCAGACCATTCGTCCTTTCCTCACCTCCCCGCATATGTCCTGAGGTGCCCTGCATTCACCTGCAATGTCTTCCTTATCTGAGCCAAGGGGGGGTGGTCCTCATCTGGAGGCATTTCTATATTCCTTCGTAAGCACAAGCTGTGCAACATTGCTCATATGACTACAATTTGGCCAACTTTCTCAGTGGTGTACATGAGGGCGCCACCTGTGTGGTGGAGGCACCAGAAGCTGGCTTTCAGCAATCCGAGATGCCAACGAGGGGAGAAGTTTTGAACAAACATTGCAAAGATCGATATACAAAGCACCTGACGGTATATGTCATTTTGATTTAACTAAAGAACTGAGAAACGCTTAAGAAGTCCTGGCAGGCGAGTATACCAGGCAATTGAAGTTGTGTATAGATTCCTGACAGGGAAGTATACCAGGCAATCTACAAATCTACAATAAGTTTCACAGAAAGATTTACACAGAACTTTAGTGCTTAAACCCGAATTTTCAGACTCCAGAGTAGGTCTAATGGAACTGTTACTTAAAGTCACACTTTTGAAATCCTATTTGAAGGGGAAGGGGGAACATCCTCCCTGTCCAAGGGTCTTTTAGCTTGGAGAACATTTTTAGTTATTATTGGGTTTTTGAACACTTTTGCCATCATTAAGTCCGAGGCATTTTCCTTGCACCCTTTGTTTTGTTTATAGTAGAAGGACCAGGCTAGGACGTTTTGGACACAAGTACTGGTTATTGGTTATGGACTTCCTGCCACAGACAGATCCTTAGTTTTGCTTTCTAGGTAGGGAAATTCCTCTTTAGAATATGGCAAGAAAGGCATTTCCCCAACCTCCTTTTCATTTAATAAGTCTTTGTTTAGAACATGAGCACCTTATGTCTTCCTCTTATTGCTGACTCCTCACAGGAGGTAGACGCAGATCCAACAACAGAGAAACAGGTGCATGATCAGACAAAACTCTTGGGAGAATTGCACTTGGGAGATTGAGGATACTAGAGAACATCACCATATCAAAACTTGAGAAACCTCAATATACTGGCAAATAAAATGTGTAGTCTCGACCGTCTGGGTGAAAGAATCTCTAGGACTCGATGACCGAAGGGTCCCTTAACAGTTTAGTCATAACTAAAAAGTATTGTTTGTCGGTTCTCGTTGTCAGCAGTGTTTTGTCCCTGGTAGGGTCGATTACACAGTAAAAATCACCTGCAATAATCAGCTCCCTGTATGTGAAGTTTGCCAGGGAATGTACGAGGCCTTCAAAGAAGGCTTCCTGCCCTAGGTTTGGGGGATTAAACAGAAACCAGGGTTAGGTTATGGGCTTCCAGCCTGGTGTTAAAAGCTATATATCTCCCTTCTTCATCTCTTAGTACCTCTGTGGCCCTCAGGGTAATTCCCTTATGGGCCAGAATTGGCACTCTTTGTTTTGGTGCAGCTAGCGGGAAAGTATGTCTTAGGATAGGCCTTCCAAGGTAGACTAGTTTCATCCTGGGGAAGTGCCTTAATTCTCTGGAGTAAAGCTTTCCGCTTTATTGGGGAATTAAGCCCTTGGACGTTTAATGTTAAACAGGAGACCTTAGATACCTATTCACCCAAATCTATATTCTGTATCTGTGCATTAGGTGGGGTAGTGGTTTGGAAACCTTGATTAGTCTGAGGAAATGTGCCTATGTGTGAATCTGCCGCAAAGGTAATGGTAGCACAATAGAAAAGAATTGCTTCTAGAACCCCAAGAATAACCCCACCCAACCACCTTTCTAATGAACCCAAAAAACAAAACTGTCCAAAAGCCCAACATTTATGTCGCAGTAAAGGGTATTATACCGGGATGGTGCCTCATGTGCCCTCTAAACTTTCATCCTTGTTCCCAGAGAGTAGGTTCAATCTCCCCCTTAACGGACAAGTAAGAAATGTAGCCAACCCTTCAGCAAATTCGGGCCCCAACATAGCTCATCAATCTCACCATAAACTTTCAGTTGGAACTCTATATTAATGGGTAGACACCTCCCTTCAAAAGAAGAAGGGCTCTTAACTCTCCCAGAGCCAAGAGTTTGCCGTTCATCGACTGTCCCTGGGTCGCCAGATTTTCTTTCTTTAGCTGCTTCGCATCCTTCGCGGAACTCTCTTGGGGCTTCTGGAGCAGCTTTTGTCTTGTGCTCTGTGAGGCCGAAGCCCCTTCAGTTGGACTCGGTCATCCCTTGTCTGTTTCCATGTACATAAACTCGACCTCCTCTTTCTCTGCCACAATTGTATATCGCTGGTACCGAAATTTAAAAAACAGTTTACAGGGTAACCCCCATCTGTATCGTATTTGATGTTCTCGTACCCATATAGTGATTGTTGACAACTGTCTTTGCTTAGCCAGTGGTAGGGGAGCAATGTCCTGGAAAAGCTAGAGGTTAGCTCCATGGAAGGTGATGGGATCCTTCACTCTGGGCGCTGACAGGATCCGGTCCTTTTGTTGGAAAAAAATGACCCTTGTCAGGTCATCCGGGAGGAGATTCCTCTTCACTTGAAGCAAGGAATATACCCTGTGCCCATCTGTGACACCCCTCCTCGTTCAGCACCTCTTGAAAGAGGCTCCTCAGTAATTACTCAAAATGTTTATCTTTGACGTCACGCAAATGTTGTTTCGTCACAAGCGATTTTCTAAGTCCTTTTTTCCGAGCCAGATCTGCTCCACTTGTTCCTCCATTGTGAGTATTCTCTGTTGAGCTTCCATTTAGTCTTGCGCCTGTTTACAGTGAGCATTTTCAAGTTCACCCAGTTTATTTTCTGCACAGCGTACATGGCAGTCGAGCTTTGCTATGGACTTTGAGAGCCTGTCGCCCGATACCTTGATCTCCTGCTTGAGCTCCTGCTTGAGACCTGCAAATAAGTTCTTCCTATCAGATTTAAGGCAAGTGCAGTATCTTGCTCCTCTACCATTTGAAGTGCGTGTACTTGAGGCGTGGCAGACAGCTTGTGTTTCTCATTCGGTTCCTGAGGCGACAGCATGCTTTTAATGTCTCCCTGTTTCGCTTTCCCTGGGATTTTAGCCATGTTGAGATGTTGTAGGCGGAAGTTCTCCTCTGTGACCAGATTGGGTCTAGGGTTTTGGGGGGTCCCCAAACCGGTAAGGTGTTGGTTCTTGCACTTGCAGGTGGATGCATGGTTCTCCCCACAACAGGGCTTGATGCCTGCCTGGCCAGTGTTGAATCTAACCCCCAGGAGTTTCCATGCATCTGCAGTTATATGCGTTTCCTGCAGCGGGGAGTGGGAACCCACCACTAGCTGAGCTCGGAAGATATTCGCTCACCTCATTAATGGGCTCTGGCTGCTCATGCAGGCTCATGGACAGATCTTCTGGACCTCAGGGATCCTGTTCCATTCATCGATGGAGTGTCTGTGGTTCGGCTTTTAGGCTGCACCTTTGGGCAGGACTTGCTGTCTGCTCGCAGTGGGCTATACTCTTCAGGGGCCCTGGTCCCACATTTCTCCCACTGCTTTTTGGATTTCATGGAGGGACGGAGTGGTGGGCTGCTTCCCTGCTGGGTCTCCGCTTGCCTTCCCGTTCTCCAGATTTGTTCTCTTCCACTTTGCATGTTGAAGACAGGGCACCTCTAATGTGGGTGAGTGCCGTGTCTGCCGTCAACCCTCAGATGCGGCTTGTGCCGCAATCCTGGCAGTGCCGGGCTGGGGCTAATGGCTGATGGTTCCAGGTAAGGCACTGCTGGGGAGCTCCCCTATTGATTCCTCTGTTCTGCTGAGTTTCTGTCTGGGGCTTGAAGGGGGGAGACGTTCCGCAGGGTGTGTGCACTCACAGCTGTAGTTCGGGGAGTCTTGTTGGAGCGCAGATCTCTGCGGGTACCAGCGATCGATCAGGGGGTAGCTGCAGAGAGGGGCTAAGAGAGGGCTTAATGTACCTCGTTCTTCAGATAGCTGTCTGGTTATTTTTGAGCGTACATACAACCAGCTGTTATTGTGAATTACCTGGTACATTTTTTGGCGGGCGATGTTCGGAGAGTGCGGCAGCTGCTCTGGTCCAACAAAACCTATCACAGAGACTGAATATACTGTGACAGATGGTTGTTCTATAAAATAAAGTAATTCAAAGTTTTAGAAATTGGGTAGCTCTAAACCTTTTATTATATCTAGGACCCTGGACTTATATGTATCTTCCGGCATATGATTCAGTTAAGTGCCAGTATCATTAGCCAAATTGGATATTGGGTAGTCAATTCATGTCTCAACCGGCTACCGCTTCAGCAGTGCTGTGAAATGTGGTGTTGCTGCCTTTTAATGAAAACTTATTGAAAAATTATGGAACGCGTGTTTGGTCCCTCCCATGGTTATTATTGATAGAAAAAAGTACTTCCATGGCCGCCTGTAGTATTTACAGGGTGGCGTGTGTCTCTCAACCATTACGGCTTGACGGAGAATGTTATGTACCCTCTCTGGCGGCGGTTGCTAAGCAACACATTCGCCTTGGTAACGACGTGAGGCGATCAGTCTTAATAAGACACTCTCCGAACATCGCCCGGCAAAAGCACACGACCAGGTAATTCACAATAGCAGCTGGTTGTATGTACGCTCAAAAATAACCAGACAGCTATCTGAAGAACGAGGTACATTAAGCCCTCTCTTCGCCGCTCTCTGAGGCCAAAACCAGAGCTAAACAAAGATACATCACTGCACTGATGGCAGTTCCATTCAATACAGCCGAAGACACATAGAAGAAATATTAGGTAGGTAGTGACATGACCCACGGTCACCAGAGTCCAACATTGTGCCTCTTTTTGACCAGTCTCTCTATATATGTACATACCATGCCAACACAATTTTGATTTCTTTTTATTTAGATGTGAGGAATCTCCCATCCCCAAAGGTTTCCACAACAAGATCACACTGCTCTAAGCACCATTGTCGTGAAGAAAGTTCAGAGGATAGTTTATATATTTAAACCAGAATCATTCTGAGTCACCCCCGAGCTGGAAACACGTAAAAGTGTCAACAGATGAAATGTGCTGTTATTGTTCACAGCGCATATGATGTGATATGGCATTTATACTCAAAGCGTGACCAGGCAAGGGCGAGGGAACAAAGGGAGGGCAGACAACGATCCTACAAGGCCAGGTGTCATTCAGATTGCGCAAGTGCATGGGATGGGGGAGGGGGAAAAATGCAGGGGGATGGGACAGTGCAGTACAGGGAATAGAATAATAACAATAAGGAAAGGTAACAGCCAGCAGGTGGCAAGTGCAAAGGTAAGTGCAGACATCAGGTGTCAAGTGCTGGTAGTGAGACTATAGGGATACAGGAACAGTCCCCAAGTGCGAAGGTTGCCAGGCTGGCAGTGCAGGTGTGTGTGACTAGCGGGGGAGGGACCAGGGCCCGAGATCAGAGGGTGGCCAGGTAACCAGTGCAGTTTCAGTTTCAGCCAGGACATCAGCAGGGGAGAGGAGGAGAAAAAGCAGAAGCAAAGATAAAGGTTTTGAGGTGCTTCCGGAACCGGAGATGGTTCTCCTCAAGTTTCAGGGAGGCTGTTCCAGAGGGAGGCCCCAGCCAAAGAAAGAGATCTACCCACCAACTCATTGCTTGGAGAAGCGACTGACCCTGAGGGAGTTGGAGTCGGATGAGCGAAGAGCTCGAGAAGGAAGATATTTAGGAAGGGAGAGTTGAAGGTATTGAGGCCCCAGGCCCCAGAAGGCCTTGTGGACAATGCAGAGGGTTTTGAACTTAATCCTTGCAGCCACTTGGAGCCAGTGCAGAGATTTCAGTCCTGGAGAGATATACAATCCCTGGGCTTGAGGTCAAGTACAAGTCTTGCAGTCCTGTTTTGGATGAGTTGCAGAGGGCGGAGAGTAGAGGCAGGCAGATTTAGAAAGAGGCTGTTGCAATAGTCCAGCCTAGAGAGAACCAGAGCTCTGGAGACGGTGAGCTTCTGGGGGAAGGGGAGGAAAGGAAGAATACCTCTGAGGAGTTGCAGCTGGTAGTGTGACTTCTTAGAGACACTTAAATATAGTCACTTTTAGCTACTAACCACACTTGTTTATAGTCAACATTGTTGTATTTCCTTTTGTCGTGTGAATGAACATTTCAGTCATGTCTTTTGGTATATGTTCATGTGTTGTTTTAATTTTGATACATCATTAATTTAGAATAAACTTTGTTTTAACAGTGTTTCGAATTGTTAGCCTGATCATAAAGGACTGAGGTATATACACCTTAGCCCCCTGTGGGTCACTATCGCTACCTTTGTGTTTAAAGGTGGGGTAGCCTTGACTCAAATTTTTTGCGTTCTCCAATTGACTAATCCCTCAAGAGTAAGTTAATTAAAAAAAGAGGGTATTTACCCATATCATTTTGTAACTCCCAGGAAGTGGTCCATCCAATTAGTTTCTTCCAAGTGTGGAAGTGTTTTGCTTTTGTGCACACATCATTTTTCATGAGTGACATCGACTAATGTGATAACCCATTTGTGGGCGTGCACAGTTATTTATATTGAGTCATTGCTGAAGGATGTACGGAAGGGTATCACCCCCTTGGTAGCAGCTGCAATTCTTTGCAAAACAGTAACAAAAGATGCATCTTACAGCACTTTTATTAGCTAAAAAATCAAATGTTTTATGTGTAGTTCTAAAGAGAGCTCATTTACCAATCTAAGACTTCAGCATCTGCTGCACTACCCAGAACACGTACTTCTGTGCAGATAAAAATAAATGTATGTACTAAAAGAAAACAGTGTATGCTCATTACAAATAATGGGTTTAGCTGTGATTATTCTTTTGTCAAATGGTAAACATTGCTCAAAGGTAATGCAGCAAAACCAAAAGTTGATGGCTGGAAAATAAATCATAACCATGGGCAGAGGGGGCCTTGCTACATGGCCACGGAGTAGGTTGTGATTCCTGTGTGCTCCTGCAGATCCGCGATTGATCCTGGAAATATAAGGTGCTTGGTGTAAGCTGCAAAGTGTGCACAGATTTCTATGGAAGCATGAATATGCCCAGTATGCAGCAGTCATAGGCCCGGTGAAATTCGAAGCAAGAAGAAGATACTGTGAGCTGACGAAGTAGGAAGAGCTCAAGATGTGTAAAGGACAAAATGGCGCCTAATGAACAAAGGACTGCATTGCGGCACAGCTACATAGCCATGTGAAAAGGTAGCTGGACACCAAATACTGTTACCCGCTCCTAAGCTGTGAACTCGGAAAACGAGAACACAAAGAAAGAAGCTGACTGTGCTTGGCAAGACTGCTGGGCGCAGGTGTGCAGACTACGGTGTGCTGAGAAGACTGCTGTGAGCCGAGAGGGGCCGCAGCGCATACAGAAGTCTGGGTTAACTCTTATGGAACACAGAGGCGAGCAAGGGGAAGCAGACAAATGAGCACTGGCATCGAGCCTAGCTGTTTTCAGGGCTTGGGGGAGCCAGTGGACGGCAGGCAAGAGAGCGGAGTAGAGTCACAGCTGACTGGAGTCAGCCGGTTGCCACATAGCCAACACTCGAGGTACACACACGAGAACATCCCCAGGAATCACGGGGGCGCATAGCACCCAGACGGCCGAGTGTTACAAAAGGATAAACAAACCTGAACACTCGATAAGGAATACATCGAGAGGCAACAGTGTTGCCGGCAGTGTGTGCATGGTGCAGGCCTAAACGAACACTGGAAGTGAAACTGACATGGAAGTGAAGAGGCGACATTTGGATATAATAAGGAAGCAAAGCTGACCCACAACAACCGCAGGCTGCTTACTGAGGGGACAGCCCAGATAAAGTATGTTGCACTGCAAACTAGCATAGGAGTAAGGGCAATGTGTTGTGCGGGCAGGGAGACCTGCAAGAGAAGGTGAGCGCATTGTATGAAGATGAAGCCAATATACTGCTCTAACCCATGAGAAGGGAACCATATGAGGGGATTGTGCTCCAAACTGAATGACGCTCTGCCGGAGACAATACAATAACAGATTGGCAATAAAGCGCGCCCAAGGAATACGGCCGCCCACGGCCGACAGGAGACACTGCAGTGACAACGGAGCAGCCACTGAAGGGAGCTCAGCAAGACCACACTAATCTGCAGGCGGATGGTAGACAAGTTGCAATGAGGAGGTACACAACACCCCGACAGCCCCCAGCCGAGAGCGGAACCCACGGCTCTGGCTAGAGCGTAGGCACACTAATATCCAGAGCAAACAATTCCTGGGAGTGGAGGTTGTTACACGATACCAGGAAGAAGGAGGATGGAACCAGGACAGAAAGGAGGCAATAGGTAGAGTGGTGGCAGGCCAGCGCAGAAGGCGAGGAACGCAGCAGAGAGCGGACGTAACGGTCTAGAAGGCCCAGACTGTAAGACACGTGCATAAGTAGTATGGAATAGCGCCTGATGACGGAGTGCAGGCCGATGGACTAGATAGGAAGGGGTGGTCTAGGAATCCAGTAATCGACATAGAAATACCTGCAAACAAGGTACACAAAGGGGAAAACACAAACTATGCGGGATCCGAAGCAACACTAGGCTTCCATTCATACGTACTACCAGAGGGCAACACAGAGGTGGAGAGAGGAAGGACACCAGAGGCGGCACCCCCGAAAAAAGGACAAAGAGATAATATTGACAGGACCGCTATTCCTACGGTAGTGACACCTACCCAACAGAGCGCAGCAATAGCCGGGAGGTGGCCCGTGCGCACAGGAACAGTAAGAAGAGCTGCTGAATTAAAAACTGCCATAATGACATCAAAAGTAAATGAGAACAAAGTCAAGCAAGCATCGATGGATGCATTCACCAAATCTATGCAGCTGGCGGACGGTGGGAAAACAGCCACGCTGGATACAGATGAAAGCGAATCACCGGGGCGGATTGACAAATACTTGCGGCAATAGCAGAAATGAAGTCGACACTAGAATTTAAAATAGATGCAGTGAGCATAGACTTGAACCTCTTGAGACAAGACGTTAAAGCGCTGACAGAACGCACAGGGGTGTTGGAGAAAGAGGTGAAGGCTAATGCAACCTGCTGCAAAGAAAACACCCAGGGTGTCTCCGTGCTGCAGCAACAGGTACAAAATTTGGAAAATAGAGCTGAAGAAGTGGAAGGCCGGGCACAAAGAAATAACGTGCAGATAATTGGGCTCAAAGAAGGCGAGGAGAGTCAGAAGCCGACTAACTACATAGAGGACATGCTCCTGCAAGAAATAGGAGCCGGATCACTCACTCAAGGGTTAAATGTAGGGAGAGTGCACAGAGCCCTAACAAGTAGACTGCCGCCGGGCTCCCGCCCGGCCTATAATACCAAAGATATTGAACTATAAGGACAGGGATAAAATCCTAGAACACTTCCAGAAAGTTGGTACAATCAGCAGAGCGTCAGCATCCATCACGGCGTACCCGGATTATACCTTCCTCGTGCAAAAACAGAGGATGAGCTATGGAGCAGTAAAAAGTATGTTGCGTGCAGCTAATCTCAAATATATGCTGCTGTATCCGGCAAAGATGAAAGTCTTGTATAAAGCTCGAGCGGTTTTCTTCGAGACACCAGAAGATGTGGGCAAGTGGATGGATTTGCAAAACATACTGACGGAGAAAGAAGATCGGATGGGAGAAGGAAGTGATAAGTGAAGCGGCTATTAGTGATTAAAATGCCTTGATGGGACATGTGGGCCACTGCATAATGGGTAGTCGGAGACACTTCAGTGTAAAATGTATACGTTTCTTACTGTAGCTAAGGGCAGGTAGAAGAAGGGTAGCCTAGAGACAGGCGACCTGGGAATCACACTAGTCACCCACATTAGGTAGTTTAGTTTGGATACTAGAAGTTCGGTATCCTCCTGCTGCACTCCGAGTACCGGGAAAAGGCAGAGAAAGTTAGCGCGGTAGCCTGAGATTCAGTTTTGGAGCTGGAGAAAAGTTGCGAACGGTTGGTGTGGGGAGTTGGGGAAGTTGGCCTATGGAGACTCACCGGGTAACAGGTGGGGGAGATGTCATGAAAGTGTTGCGGATGAGAGATACCAGGGATTATGGGGGAAACTTAAAATACTAGATGTAGCGCTTTTGCAAGAAACCCACTTGAGGATAGCACGGAAATGGAGCAGGGTTACATTGGGCTCAACATACTTGGCTTATGCTAGAGGGCTGCTAATTTGGGTAGCACCAGCGGTCCCATTCCAGATCCATCAGGATACAGACAGCAGGATGATAATGAGGGGATTGGTTGAATGTAGAGAAATATGCGTCATTAACATGTATGCCCCGAACCAAGATACTGCAGCTTACTTCAGATCGTTGTATCCCAAGATTAGCCCATATAGAGATGGGGGGGTAATATGCGGGGGACTTTAATTGCACTTTTGACCCGACATTGGATGGATCGGATAACAAATATGTTAATCCAGCCCCTGCGGCAAAAGCTTTGAATACACTGCTAGGTACACTCAAGCTAGCTGATCTTTGGAGATCCATGCACCCCAAGACTGAGGGTACTCACACTATACCGCCCCGAATAACTCATAGACGAGGTTGGATAATGTGTTTGTAGGGGAGGAAATATTGGGTGAGTTCACACGGGCCGAATACAAAGCCAGGATCCTGTCAGAACACGCCCCGCTGATGGTCACGTGGCAGGCTCGCCCCCCACCACCTGCGGGCCAGATTGCCAATATGGAAACTAAGGGTTGAGGCACTGAAAGATACTGGTTTCCGTGAACACCTACGTACTGAGGTGAAAGATTATTTTGAGAATAACCAGGGTAGTGCCGACTCGGCCAGTACATTGTGCGAAGCATTTAAAGTAGTGATTAGGGGGGCGGCCATAGCAAAGTCGAAAGGGATACAAGAGGGTATAACACAGAAATTGCAAAAGGTGGAAGGTAAATTAGAAACTAATGCGGGTGGGTAGTAGATCCGTAAACGAAGCCAGGGAAGAAGCTCACCTACAGCATGAGTGTAGGGGGCAATGGGAAAGACTAGGTAAACTAAGTTATAAGAAATATATTGAGAGACAACATGCTGAAGGGGACAAACCGGGCAGATTGTTAGCTAGACTGTACCAAAGTGAGACCACACGTCATACAGTTAGAGCTGTGGAAGGAATAGACTGGAAGCTACGGGAGACGCATGAAGAAGTAAATAAATATGTTTATGACTATTACAGGAACCTTTATAGTAAACCCTCGAGCTAAGTAGGTATAGATATACATGAAGCATTGACTGAGATTAACCTTCCCAGACTGAGTAAGGAGGAGAGCAACCAGCTAGAAATCCCAATCACAGTAGAGGAATTAGAAAGTGTGATGATAAAAGACCTACCACTAGCAAAGCCCCAGGAGCAGACGGGCTCCCCAGAGAATTTTATAAAGAATATAGGGCTGATATACTTACACCTTTCCGGCCATGTTAAATGAAGCATTGGAAACAGGTATATTGTCAGGGTCCTTGCGGGAGTCGATAATTATCCCACTCCTCAAACCAAATAAGCTGGATAAGGAGTGTGGCTCCTACAGGCCCTTATCATTATTGAATCAGGACGGGAAGATTCTTATAGTGATCATGGCCAAGAGACTTAAGTCAGACAAAGGTAAACTCATAGACACCGATCAGACAAAATACATCCCACACAGGAATATCACTAATAATTTACGGAGATTACACCATATAATTGATTGTACTTGGAGAGATACACAGGAGGTGGCAGTGGCGTCACTGGATGCAGTGAAGTAATTTGATTCGGTTAGATGGCCGTGGCTGCTGGCAGTCTAGAAAGAATTTGAGATCGGACCAACATACATTGAATGGGTGAGGCTGCTATACAACGAGCCAATAGCAAGAGTCAAAACGGGAACTACGATATCAGAGCAATGGCAGTTAAGTAAGGGTACGAGACAGGGCTGTCCATGGTCGCTGATGCTCTTCATTTTAGCACTAGAACCACTAACGGTCTATTTAAGGCAGGAATATGGAGAAGTGGGGATAAGCACGCCGGGGGGTAGGGACCTGATCTCGCTGTATGCAGACGATATGCAATTATACCTGCAGTACCCATAAGAGAATTTACAATATGTCCTGGACGTGATGGAACAATATGCAGCACTGTCTGGCATAACCATAAACCCCCACAAGTCGAGTTTGTACCCACTAGGAAGGTATGTGGGCAAGCCTGTGCACATGCTGCCGGTACTACTACTGATTAAATGGGAAGTAACAAGGTTTCGATATTTCGGCCTGGATATATACCATGATACTGAGTTGGAACACATACAAAACACAGCAAAGGCTGTAAACAAGATTGAGAGCAGCATGGTATTCTGGTCTAGACTACCACTATCCATGATGGGGCACGTTCCCTTGCTGAAGATGGTAGTGCTGCCGAGACTCCTACATTATTTTTCAAATGTCCCGTTTGCGATACCTAGGAAGTTTTTAAAGAAATTGCATGGGATATGCGGAAGCTTTATATGGCATAATATAAGGAGTAGGGTGGCATTACAGAAACTGCAGAATCCATACGAGCATGGAGGTATAAAGTTGCCCAATTTTGAGGTATATTATCTAGCCAGTCAGTTACAATTTGTCGCCAAATGGCTATCGGATGAACAGACACCAGACTCCAGGTTGCTACGTGCGGAATGCGCCCGGTTCTTTCTGAATGAAATGATATGGTTACCTGATTAAAGCGGGACCTGCGAGAGCCGATTGGTGCACCTGGGGCATGCAATGTGGCACAGAACATGTCAACGCAACACCATATGCCCCACAGATACCATTAGCGGCGCTACAAGGGATAGATGAACACGTCAGGCTGAGTGTGAGGGGGGTGGTGGGAACCCATTGGAGTAGCAACGGTGGGAGACATACTTAATGAGGGGAGGCCCATGGAATTTGAGGAGCTGATGGGGCACAAAGGAGTGCACAGAAGTCAATATATCACGCATTCCCGACTCCTGAGAGGCCTCAGGCGGAGATGGCTGGGGCTGATGCGCCCCTAGAGGCAGAGGAGGTTGTAGAGACATTTTACGATGTTTCGGAAAGGAGGACATGAAGTCTCACGCATTTACGAACTGTTGATGTCTAGGGTAAGGAAAGATACGGGATCGGTGAGACAGAAATGGGAGGCGGATTTAGGGGAGCCAATTTCAGATGAGATGTGGAACAGAGTGTTAGGGTACCATAAAAAGATATTGAGAAACGCGAGATTACAATAGATCCAGCTGTACATTACCCACAGAGCATATTTGACCCCGAATAAATTAGCCAAGTTTCATCAAGCAGGTGTACAAGCATGTCTGAAGTGTGGGGAGGTCAACGCAGATCTAGTACATATGTTCTGGGCATTCGTAGAGGGGGGAAGTAGCCCAAACAATGGCAAAATCAGGAATCACCCTAGATGTGGGATCCCCTTGGGCTTGTCTGTTAGGAGGTTTCCAGAGACCGAAGAGAGCCAAACAAGCGAGCAAGCTTAAGGATTTAGCATACATAATAGCGAAACGCAGAATAGCGATAAGATGAAAAGCAAGGACAAGACCGACAGCGCAAGTATGGTGGAGAGATCTGTTGAAATGGGCCAATGCAGAATCTGTGGTGTGGCACGAAGCGAGTGGGAGGAAGCCAGAACAGGAGGAGGGTGGGTTGGAGGTCTGGTGGCAATTGGTAGTTGATCTGGCCGTCTTGGAACAGAGTACTCTGGACTCGGAACAGACATCGACTTGAAGGACAAAGTAGAGTAGAGTAGAGTAGAGTAGAGTAGAGTGGTGGTGAAGGAGGAAATTGCATGGAAGGGGGGGCGACATAGGCTGGGAAGGGGGGGAGCAGTTTGAGGAGGAATACGATTATATCATTGAATGTGTATTGTGTGAATTTAAGTCAGTTGTAAGGTGGTATGTTGAAGTGTGTAAAACCAATAAATAATTATTTTTAAAAAAAGAACATGGGCACAGATCTGGGCAACCCTCCATCCATATCCAAATCCGGCTTGGTCCCACCTCCAAAGGGGCTGCCCAGCCTGAGGTGCTAGGTCACATCCCTTCCGCATGAGGGTTACTCACTAGTCCTCACTGATGAGGCCCAACAAGGCCGAAACATGCCTGGGGATGCTTGTGGTCTTGTGCAGAAAGGATGTGACATAGCAGTTCGGACTGGGCTGCCCCTTTGGGGGTGGCACCAAGCCTGGTTTGCATATGGTCTTTTCCCTTTTGTAATGGCTTGGCGGGCGAAGAGCGATGGTCTGGAGGTTTGCCCAGAGCAATACCAGAGGTTAAGATTTATTCTAAACCTTCCAGCCATCACCTCATTTGTTTTGCAGAAGTAGTGCAGAACATGTTTTGGGAAAAAAATGTTCATGTGTGTTACAAAGAACACATATTGCTGATCATAATGCATTTGGCCGGTGTGAAGGCATCATGAAGCAAGACACAGAAAACAGATTCAATATTTACATAAACACTTTTATTGACTTAAATGTCAGGATGGAAAAAGGCCTAGCTTGCCCTATGCTAAGGTGGAATTACCCTAATGTAAGGGAGGCATGGTATTACAAGTATGACACTGGTACAAGAGTTACACGTTTCAAAACCTTTATTATCTTTTTGGGGTTTTGAGAAACTCCTACTCTGCCCTATAGCTAAGATGGGAGTAGTCTCTACCATCAAATAATAAAGAAAATACAGTCCTAGTCAGTCTGTCAAATCAAAATGGCCTATACTAACAAAACCTAATTCCTGCCCTATCTCTTATACAAAAAGTGTGTAATGGGGAATATATATGCAAAGGAAAGTCAGTGTTATAGCATAAACAATCAATGTGGCAGAGTCCCCTCTCCTTCCCACGTTGTTGAACAGCACGGATTAAGGCGGCCCCTGTAAACAGGATGACACACTCTGGCTCAGGTTCTCAAAACAGAGGCAGTTCAAACCATGGATCGAGGCCCGCTTGGCCTTCCACGTTTGAGTCACTTATTCCAGCTTTCAAAAGTTCTTTCACAGTTTAATAAAAGTTCACAAAGGTTTCCCTCGGTCGAGCTCAGATCTCTCAACAAAAAGTACCTGTCATGGCCACTCAGGCAGGGACACAGTTGTTGCCCATCCGCCCTTGTATGGGGCACTCCAGAGCCTCTTATGGGGCACAACATGGTGCCAGGTGGGTTTTGTCCTGGTGCCTGTGGGGCGACAGGCTCCGAAGAAGACCAGATCATTGGGAACGTTCCAGGCCCACTTCGCACGCGCATCTAGTATTAGGTGTGGCAGGGCGTGCCCAGCCAGGCTGCTCGAGGGCGTGACTAAACAGCCCAGGGCTATATAAGCCCCGCCCTCACACTGATCCATGCTTCGCGTTTCTTTGCATCTTCATGCAACGTGACGCTTACCGCCGCTTGGACCAGTTTACTTAACTTCTGGAAGCCAGAGTTCACCATCTCACTGCATCTGCATACTCACCTTCTGGAAGCCAGCGATCACCATCTCATTGCATCTGCATACTCAACTTCTGGAAGCCAGCGATCACCATCTCATCGCATCTGCATACTCACCTTCTGGAAGCCAGCGTTCATCATGGCATTAACATACTCACCTTCAGGAAACCAGCGACCCTGATTCCGGCACCCGCTCATCATCCAACACCGCGCCCATCGTCGACAGAGCCAGGCCCTGTAAAGAAGCAGAAAGACGAGGTTAGACAATTGAAACTCAGCAGCTGGGGGTCGCGCTGCATTGGGACCATGCGCGCATCCTCAGAAGTCACTCGCCTGTTGCCGGGCCATCGTGAACTCGTTCCCTGTTTGCTCCGGCTGCCATCTTCATCTTCACAGTTGCCGGGTCGCTACATCACCTACACGGGGAAAGAGCAAAAGAGAGACATTAAGGAAAGAAGGAACAACATTGCCGGAACAGACGAAACAAACACTGTAAAGCAGGTTGAAAGCAAAATGGACTATACAAACAAAAACACTCACCTGGAGAGGAGTGGATTAGTCGCAGCTGGACTGGACAGCCAAACAGAGGGACCAGTGAAGGAACTTGGTCCTAGTTACGCAAGCGCCCCTACCGGAAGTAGCAGGACGGAGAGCTCATCATTCAAGATAAGCAGGTGAGCCTTCGATGGGCAGCGCAACCTACGGGAATTACACCCTGGGTTGAAGGGGTCTGGAAGGGAACTCTGGTCACATACTGGCATACTTATGCCTCCTTCACATTTACATAGGAGCAGTCTTGAGCAGCACTACCACAGTAACTGTACAAGGGCAGAGGGAGAATCCAGATGAGGGCGAACTAATCCCTGGGAGGGCTGCAACCATGCCCCAACGCCCCCTCAGAGACCATGTGAGCGTAACAGTACCTGATTCGATGTAGATCTCCCTCAGTCGGGCTCAGACCTCGCAATCGTAGCACTTGCAGGGGTTCCCTTCCCGATACTATTTGTTAGGGGGTCCTTTCCCCTAACTTATCACACTTCCGGTCTCCCTCAGTCAGGGTCGGACCTTTCACTGATGTCAAAGACTTTTGAATGTGTGAGGCTTTTACTATATACCTCCACAGGACCACTTTGATTTTCTCTTCAGCTCACACTCTTGTGTTATTTACCCCAGTGTCTCTTGGTCTTGGTAGTTCAGTACCATAAGTACACATTTTCATTTTTTTTTTTTTAATGTTCATAGAAATCTTTCTCTTAAAGTATTTCATTCACTTTGCTGCCTTTATAACAAGATATCACATATTTCACAGAGACTTTCGAGTGGGCTATTTCCTGTCACCAGACCGCTCCGCTACTCTGTATGACAGTTTTCAGTAATTTAAAGTTCACCAGAGGTCTTCCTTCCTTCACGTCTCATCGGCATGCACGCAGCCTCCAATCGTGAGATATACTGTTGCAACTTCAATCTTTCCTTAACAAACCAGCCTTTCATGCCGTTCGCCAACTCACCAGATGTGTGCATCCCCTTGTTGTATTTGTGGCTTTAATTCACGAATCAAGATTAATACCACATACTTGGCCTCGCCTCCCCAACTTTGTCGTTCACCTGGGAGGGTTGCTGGTGACCTTGAATGCAGTCTTGTCTGGGATTTGGCCTTCTCTGCGTATCTTTCATGGCTCTTTGGAGGCAACGACTTCCTGCAGGGATCACCTGGGTTTCTCTACCCTTTTCTCTCATCCCTCGATTAGTCGTTTTGCTCCAGTGGGATTGCCTTTAGCCTGGAAGATCTGCTCCTTCTCGTGTTCCACCTTGCTTAGAGTGCGTCTCTATGTTCCACCTTTTATCCGTGTGCTGAGAGCTAATGGGTATCGGATGTATGCGATTTAAAGTCAGGTGCCTGCCTTTGCCTGACCCAATTAGCGGGACATGTCCAATGAGATATGTAAGGGTTAGCCTCTTTAATGTCAGTTGCCCTCTTCCTCGGCCCAATGTTTGTGCAGAAAGGGGGTGGGGGTTGAGACATTAGAGAATCCTATAAAATAGGTTGGGGCATGGTTACGGGAAAGGGGGAATACCGCATCTCATCATCGCTTCACCCCACTCCATGAAGACCCCTCACCCAGGTGATCCTTCCACTCTGTTCCACCCCCAGAGTCTGGATCCAAAGGCAATGACCGTGCCAATAAAACTAAGGAAAGTCTGAGTCAAAGAGTTCAACTGAATAATCTGTCTATGTCCAAAACCTATAGTTGCCATCACAACAAGTTCAGAGCCTCTGCGCTCTAGCACCTTGAAGCGTCTCATGTGCTAGATGGAATTACCAATAATAATCTTGGACCCAAATAACCGGACAGACTCAAAGAATATGGCAAAGCATTACTTCATTATTAGCATAAATATTAAGTAGGGCAATCTGGTGAATAACGGGCAGTAATTCGCACACTCACACCCAAGTGTGATTATACAAAGATTTTATACCTCGATATGCGTCATCTATGACATCATCCTATGTGGCAAACTAAAACCTATTAAAGGGAGCAATTGGTTAAGGGAACACATGTACCTGTAGTATATATAAGTGTTAACTTAATTGGCTGCCCCTTATCTGCTGGGCACGCCTTGAACCACCTCTAAATACGTATAATACTGATTATAGCAAGAAAATGGCAGCAGGTTGGTCTTTGCAACATTGTATAGCATGTTGCTACATAGACCCTCTGATTGGTTGACGTGCTTTCCCAACCTTGGACTTTTAGCTCGTTAGCCGCACGTAAGCAAAATGTAACTCAGGTGCCACAAGCAACGTCAGACTACTCCTCACTTTACCAATTAGTCCATGTTGGCTAGGTATTCCAGAGAGGACTGGGTTCACACTACGCAGTCACCGTTCATAGAACCCAGGCCCCAACAAACCCTCCACGGCATACAAACGGAGGACTCAACCAAGATCAAGTTAGAACTGCCCTTTATTTTCCATAACGGACAGGGATCATACAGGAACATTTTAACCAGCAATCACAGCTCCTGAGCCTATGTCGGGGGCATTTGTTACATTCTGACATCACAAATCCGGGCTCTTCCCCAAAAACCCTAAGAGCCCATCTGATTGGGTGATTGGGATGGTATCACCTATAGCTGGCCCATATAGATGTTATATGACTGGCCCTAGCATATCAGGTGGCTTGCCTGACCCTTCCCCAGAAACTATCTATTACGTTGTTGCAGGGTTGCAGCATTACCATTGGCCCTTGCCCTCTGCCATCCACCCCTGGATATGTGTTCCCGGATTGGCTGGAGCTGATCTCCCCAGGCCTGGGACCCAGCTTAGTATTCAGCACTCCATGGACCTTCTCAAAGTGATGAGAATGACTGTGTCCCTATTGTTGCTATCAGTGTTTCCACTTTGCCTTACAGAGTGCCTGCAGGGTTGCAACATTGTAAAACAATATATGTATCACTTTGTGTCTGCTTCGCTTGGAACGGCTTCTCTTCCCAACACGAGTAAATGGCCACTGTTCGGCTCGGCTGCACCGGGTGGGTGAAGACCGCAAAACTGAGCTTTCTGGTCTGCAATTGGGGAGGATTTATTCTGTTATTTGCAGGTGGCTTCTTGTCTCTGAGTCCTAGGGATGTTCTGCTTATCTCTGACCTTGGCTGCAAGCCCTGGCTTGGTGCTTCGTGCAGCCTAATTCTGCTTTGCTACATCTCTCGTTCTGCGGCCTGTGGCTTCATGTAATTCTACTATAGTCGTGCTGTACTTTCTATATGTCTACATTGTACTGTTCTTCTTATAGGTTAGTAGTATTTTTGGCTCTTCCAGGTTCCTTATACAGTCCTGTAGTTCCATATGCTTAGTTGCAATAAGCTGCTGCAAGCTTGCTCTGCACCTCTTGTTGCCTTGTGTTTCTGTATTTGGCTAATAAGAGAAAATAATAAAAGCTTTTGACAGTGTGTATATGTATCTGTCCTCTATATACATAACTGTGAATACATATTCTTCGTCTGTGCACGTGCATGTCTGTTGAACTTCGTGCAGGGATGCAAGTTTGCTTCATGGCTAACATTGCTATGTTGTGATGTCTCTAATGATGTCAGCACAGTTAGATATTTGTCATTGGTCGATAAGGTTCAACGAGGCATCTGTATTCATGATCAGTGTTGGGGCCCCCGCATCCATGATGACATCAGCTAGATAAGGTTTGAATGGTTGTCTGGGAGAATATCTGTTTGTGTATGTATTTTTCACTGGTCCTCCTGGCGGCTGTCCAAACAGCGACTGGCACCTTGCATGACTCTTTGGGCTGTCATGCTTATAGGGGTCAAGAGGGGCATTCCAGGGACCCTCTCTTCAGCCCCCCCCCTCATCGACTTGTCGACCAAACCACCAAACCTAGTCACTGTTGCCTTTGGTAGCCATATCTTTGTTATTCCTCCAAGATGTTCATAGTAAATTCATGGGCATCGAAACTCGATGTCATCTAACTGCAATATCCTTCTGGGTTACACCATACTAATCTCGACCAGTACCTCTTTTTGTCCACAGGATCATTGAATGCTGTTAGCTTGTTCGGGAACAATGGACACTCCTTTATTTGTATTTGTGTCCTTATTTTCTTTCTTTCCTCTACAATCTTATCGTCTTCACCATTTGTATTTATGTCAACTATCACTTGCATCCAATTGTTTTCTCTGTCGTCTTGCGGCATCGTGTGATGCAGACCTTTATCACACATAGTGCTACTAGTACTAATATTTGTGCTCTTGGTAATAATTTTAGTTCATCTGCCATCTTTTTGGCAGCAAGGAGAATATATATATATATATATATATATATATATATATATATATATATATATATATATATATATATATATATATATATATATATATATACACGACAGCCATCTTCGATTTTTTTTTTCCTGTTCCTTTGGCTGCCTCCTCTGTTTTTGCATGCATTTTTGACAATCTTGTCATTGCTTCCATTTGTGTGCCATTTGCTTCATCGTTTGTGGGCACAAATGTACAACAGGAACTTCTGATCCTGGCGCAAACTCCTTCCTCCATTGCTGTGAGAAGGTCTAGAACATATCTGTTCTGGAGAGCCATCAACCTTACTGCTCGGAGCTCTTCTTTTATTGCGTTGAAGCCATTTACAGTTGAGTTTATTGTCTGCATCAGCTCGCATCTCGTAATCTTGAGCCATTTTGCGTTTGTGTATGTCTGTAGAGCTGGAACTACTGACACAAAGAACATCTCTGTCCTACTGAACAGTTTTCAGGTGGCACATTGTCCAGTGATGCTTTTGATGCAGATGAGAAGTAGTTCTCTCTTTTCACTCTACGCACTTATACTGACCTCTTCCTTCTCTTTGTTTTTATGTCCTTTTGTGGTACAACTAGCGCTGGTGTACTGATGTGTACCAATGAACATACTCCTCCCCAGCTGGGTGGCAGCTTCTCATACGTCTTCGAATCTGCATGCCCAGTAATGATTAATTAGTACTGACGTTCCAACCTTCATTGTGAATTCTTTTCTGTGTACTTGCACTCTTTGCTTTCTCCAACCTTTACTGCACCATCATTCTGGCAGTATTTTGGAATATCCTGCATGGTAGAATGGGGAAAAGGTGTTTAAATAAGGGGGATACTGCATCTCACCCATCAGTGTCCCAATCCCCAAAGACCATTCAAACAGGTGATCCTCCTGCACTGATCCACCCCTAGGAACTGGATCCAAAAGCGATGGCCGTGTCCTGGGCACCTGGATGACAGATCCCTGGGGACTAGACAGGGAGACACCTTCAGGTTTCTCAGACTTGCTAATCGCCAACAGTTCACACAAATGGATTCCTGTAGATCACCAACTCCACCAATCACCTGTGGAGTACTACAAGGATCCATCCTGTCCTATGGGATCTTCAATCTTTACATGGAACTGCTCAGAACCCTCCTCGTTCCACACAACATCCACCAATACACAGATGACACTCAGATCTAGCTTAAGATATCCTCCATCGAAGACATTCGCAGGCTCAAGGCCTGTCTCACATTGATCTAGTCGTGGTTGTCCAGTGCTTACCTGAAGCTCAATCCCTCCAAGACTGAATTTCGACTATTGACCAACAACACCGAACACCCTTGCATCCAAATCTGACTCTCTGCTATGAACTTTGAGGGCTTCACACCCCAGCCGGCAACCTGAGCCAAGTCCCTTGGGTTCGACATCGACAGGCACCACACCTTCCGACAGCACATAGCAAGGAAGACACAAATTGCTTAGTATCAACTTCTCTCCTGCAGAACATCAAGCCCCTCATCCCAGAAAACAACCTCAGAACCCCTTCCCAAGCCTTGGTCTTCGCCCACCTGGATGGTGGTAAGGTCCTTTTGGAAGGCCTTCCAGTGACTAGCCCAAAGCCGTATGACTCATCAAAGGACTCTGCACATTCGACGACATCACCCCGACCCATATCGAACTGCACTGGCTCCCACTGTAAGCCAGTATCATCTTCAAATCCTTTTGCATCCTCTATAATGCGGTCACCCTGAAATCCCCAAGCTATCTCACTGAGAAACTCAGCATCTCTGGAGGCTTGCGATCCAACAGGAGTAAAGGTATTTGCAGACTTAGTACTCGGCCAGTGCAGGAAGGAAAGAACCAGACAGACCTTCTTTGTCTACACTCCAAGACTCTGGAACACTCATCCGACTTGCTGCATCGCTTCTACAGTTCAGGAAAGCGCTCAAGACCTTCCTTTTCAAGGAATGGCTCCTCTCTAACACCTAGGTCCACACACCCTCCACTACCCACCCTACCTGAGACTCGGTGATCTGCTCCTCATTGTTTCCTCTCCTGGTTGCTTGTAGAACCCTTACTGCCAAGTGCCCGCCCTCCCTTGTTGTTAGCTCCCCGCCCCCCTTTTCTCTGCTTCACTCACTGTGCTCTTCCCCCTATTATTGTAAAGTGCTCTGTTTCTTCCCAAAGCTAGGCTTGTGCTCAGTAAATACCATAATAATGATATTAACATACAAATAGACTATGGTTGCAGCTTCATTTTCCCCATTCTAAATGAAAGCCTACAATTACTAGCATGAAAAGTAATGCAAACCTAAACACATCCAAAGGACCACAGTGAAAGAATGATCATAAGGCACAAGCTTTATTTAGCATGGCATGCAGATTTATGCATCCCCCTCTCCTTTCTAATGAGTCAACATTTGCACCTCTTGAGGACAATAACCCCCGCCGCCATATCCCATTCAGTCCTTTTTTGACAGTCATTCCATGTTGATCGCTCTTCCCATTAGCCCGCTGCATAAGGGACCCGTTGTAGAAACACTGTCCTGAGCATTTTAGGCCAAGCTGCTAATGAGCTGCAGCCCCTCCTATAACTTGTGGCTCTTGCTTTGCGCAGAGAGGCGGAGCGAGGGGGCACGGGGAAGAGACCCAAGGAACTTTGGACTGCAAATAAATACAGATTGTTCATTATGGTGTCTAATGTGAGCGAGCAACTGGGAAGCCTCAGGCGTGCTATTAGTTGCTTGCAATCAATGGGTTGGAGACCCTGGCATCAGCTGCTATACGTTAATTGTCATTTACTTCCCTAACTGAGCTCAATAAAGGACCCCTCAAATCACATGTATTTTTATTTTTTGGCTAACATGGGTGACGGAAGGTCATCCAATTGGTGGAAATCGAGGACAGCTTTGTGGCATCCTATATTTTTTTATGGATTTGTAAGTATCCTGTATACTGTAGCTGGGCATCAAGGTATAACAATACAAAAAAGCAATACAATAGCCCCCCCTAATCCCTAAAATTGCAAGACAAACTATTCCAATGAAAACAATACAGAATAAAACCCTCTTAAACCATACATTCAATCCAATGTCTGAGATCACAACTGGATCTTCAGGGACTTCCAAAAGATTGAAAGCGACGCAATTGTTTTGTAGTGAGACACAACTGCACCTGAAAAACATTGTAAGGTCGAGGACCGCTGGAGCCAAGGGACCTCGAAACCTTCAACATGCAATCTAGAGGCCTGTCCTGACTGTAATCTAGCACATATGGGACGTTTCAAATGATTTATTTTCCTGTATCTTCGTTCATACATCTATAAGTACTTGAACTGTGGATTTTACTCAATGGGCTGCTAAGGCCTCACTTCTTTTGATGCTCACAGCATAACAATGGGGGAGGTTCTCAAACATTTTACCCCTCAATGTGGAAAAATGAAAAACATAAAGTTATGCAAATAGGGGTGGAAGGCTTTAGGGTCATGACCAGAAAATGACAATTAGACTTTTAAACAAGTTTAACTATGTAGTTAGTTAATAACGTAAGACAATTCATCAACATTTTACACACACCGAGAATTGGGTCTTTTATAGAAATGCTTACTTATATTCCCGCTTGTCGGGCTTGAAACCATAAAATCTCTACAGAAAACATCAATACTGGGGATCTACAATTACAGGTAATTGACACATTGATATTGATGATCGGCGGGTGGATTATACTGATCTCATTCTCCAAAGGTCAAGCAGACAAGCCGACTACAAATTCAGTAAAAGCAAAGTTTACAACAATACAATCTATTCATGTTGTATTAATTGGTTGTTTCGTTTTACTACCCACCCAAGTCTTCTCTGTTCCTCTCTCTAATTTTGTGTGACTGTTGCTTTCATTTGGTATTTGGTATGGTTCCATATAATATAAACGAATGAAGTAATCAAAAATCTACTTTTAACGAAGAGATAATAACGAGAAAAAAAATATTTTTTTGGATGGAGGTCTAAACCCTCCCAAACACCCGTTTCGCCTTGCTTAAAACCAATCCCAACCCCCGCCCCACAAGATTTAGCCCTTTACCCCACCTCCACACATATATATATTTTTTTTAAACCTACTATTTTTTCTTTATTTTTGTTTCGTTAAAATTGTCATTCGTTATTTTCTTTTTGTTATATTCACTGCATACCTTTGGTATGTATGATGCAGTTTTCTGTTCACTGGTTGATCTGTGGCTCTCGATGACCTCTGCATCTGTCCTTTGTTCAGCTGGAAGAACACATTGTACGTCTCAGGGAGGAACTGGACAGGGAGCGAGAAGAGCGCAACTACTTTCAGCTAGAGCGTGACAAGATCCACACCTTCTGGGAGATCACCCGCCGGCAGCTAGATGAGAAGAAAGCTGAGCTGCGCAACAAGGACCGTGAGATGGAAGAAGCTGAAGAGAGGCACCAAGTGGAAATTAAGGTGAACCATCGACGGTGGTATCCTTTCACTCCACCCTAATCCAAGCCACTGTTGAAAATGTTTTACAAAAATGTATTTAATTTTTATGGTCAAGGATTGCATGTCATTGTGAAGGTGCTTCAGAGACTGCTGGTTAGACTTTAATTTCAGGGCAGAAAACTAAGAGTGGTTGATGGAACTATGTAGAAATGATGCTGTGCAAAGCTGCAGGCATGATTCCAAATATACTCTTGGTCACTGTTGAGTGAAGATCAGGCAATGTCCGTTATTTAAAGACCTGGCAAAAAAGGACTTGGAAATTGATATCATGGAGTTTTGCCTCTTTGCACATATAAATAATTATTTTCAAGGCAATAGTGGCATTACCCTGGTTAGGTTTCCCCAGACTAAAGAGCTAGTTATAGTTACAATATGGTTTGTTTTGAGGAACAGGAGACTTTCCTATCTTACTTGGATCACTTGCAAACATGCACCTTTTGTGACTGCTTGTGTTTCTCAAGTAGGGTTTAGTAAAAATATCTCTGGTTTCTGTGTGGGGTTCCATTAATAACCGACAGGGCTGCGATAGTGTGATTGGGAGAACTGGAAAATCAAGACATCGGCTCAGACCTAAACTACATTTCTGTATGTGCTCTAGAATAAGATGCTGTCCTGCAGCGCTCTAGCTTTGGTTGGCAGATTCTGTTTGGAATTGATGTTGTAGACTAGGCACAATGCCTTAAGATCCTGGCATAATGTCTTTGAAGAGCTCCAGGTGTGGAAATCTGATTATGAATTGCACCATTTCTTAGTTTTAGCAGATCTCAAAATGGAGCTCCAAAATTATCACTGGCATCATTCCTGCATTTTAAAGCAACTTCATATGTAGCACTAGTGGGATATTGGGTAGCAACTCTTGGTTATTAAGCACCCCCGGACGTGGCACCATCCACATGATAGCTAGTACCCACTCTTAGTTCTAGCGAATTTTGAGTTTGTCTTTTTGAAGATAACTGGTGTGTTCATCTGTCCATCTCTACGTGCTAGTGGCCATGACTCTATTAGTCTCAGATTTCCTCCAACTTCTTGTTTGTTCATATTATTATTTTTTTTCACGTTGTTTCAGGTTTACAAGCAGAAGGTGAAGCACCTGCTCTATGAACACCAGAACAACATTTCTGAGCTGAAGGCCGAAGGGTCAGTGACCATGAAGCTTGCGCAAAAGGAGCACAGGTCTCAGGAAGGCGAGCTGCGCAACGATATGCGCACACTGAAGGTGGAGCTAAAAGAGCAGGAGCTGGCCAATGAGATGGTGGTGAAAAATCTAAAATTGGTAGGTGGACATCGCAGTGATTGAAACTCACTTTCTTCTTTGACCAAAGGGGTCCCTTGCCTTCCTTGTCTCTGAAACTCTTTCCTTTATCTGAGAAGTACAATTACAATTCTTCTCTGCCCAAGGGCATACCAAAGCATTGCTCTTGTCACTAACCGTAACTCAATCCTGTTTCCTTAACCCACCTGCAGCTACAGCGTCTCTATTCCTGACCAATGAGCATGTAGAAGCCTTGCAGCAGAAAAGCCAAGGTGGCGCATCCGGTTTCTTCCTGTGGGCAGTGCAGCAAGTTTCCTCCGATGGGCAGTGCAGCCCCTTACCACCCTTGGGTACTGAAGTCCCTTTCTTCCCTTGGGCAGTGAAGTCTCCTTTCTCTCTTAGGCCTTGCAGGAACTACTTCCCATGGGCTGCTCACCATGAGCAGCATAGCCTACTCCCTTCCTTGAGCAGTGCCCCTAACCTTGCCCTCCATTGAGTAGAGCTACATAGACCTTGACCTCCCGTGAAGAAGCATGGTTTCTGTCCCATGGTTAGTGTAGCCGATGGCACCCACGAACATCTTATGTCTTGGATAGTAATGGTCAGGGCCAGTATAACAAGATTGTGTCTTCCCACCCAGCCCCATACTCACGGATGTCCTATGCCCTTGTAGATGCCACTTGCGCACTCTTGCTGCTTGACTCTATGGCCACTTAAGCTGCTTTGGCCTCAAACTATTCCAGCTATTCACTTTGTATCACTGAATGTGCTAGTCATTAGCAGGACTATAGGAAACCACTGTGGCTCATCTCTGGTGTGGTCAAAAGATGCTGTGAGAGTTGTGATGGTTGTAGTGTTATGTTCTTTATGATTATGCATATTCACGGGTGTGGCAGTACATGGACCCACTGTACTAAAGCTTGTTTTGGACAAGGGAAAGTGTTGGAGGTAAACATGTTGGGATGCACCTGCCTGCATTTTCAAAAAGCCTACTCACCTATGTATCCAATTGAGGGGTCAAGCTGTACCACATGGATTTTATTGACTCAAATACTCCATTTTGCAGGCCCTCAGAGAAATGGGGGTTTGTATATGGCAATATAAAGTTCATGTGCTACCCTGGAGTTGAGATACAGATGTCCTATCTTGTAAGTTGTTTGGATGTGATTGGGTTCTGACACGCTCGTTTTGTGACATGCATGTTTTATCCTGTTGGACAAATGTTCACTGAGGCTCGAAATGGAGTTGATGGTTGAGTTGTCTGTTGAGGCAACAGTCTGTCTCCCGCTCTCTCAAGCTTCTCTCCTCTGAGATCTCACTGCGCTGTCTCTCTCTTGCAGAAACAAGATGAAGAAGTCACACGGCTACGAAACGACTTTGAGAGACAAGCACGAGGTCTGTTGTTGCTCCTTCCTGGGGTTTGGTTTAAACATTTCGGATGTAAAGTTATAGTGTGATGTTAGTCATTAGTCATTTTCAAAGCATGTCTAAGCAGTGTTTTGTCTATTTAAGCATGAAGGTTAATTTGTAGGAAATCCAAGCAGTATTGAGGAGAATGTAAAGGGTTATTTAAAGATGGGAGAAAACTAAAGAAAGTCAGTTTAGGATCAATATTGATTAAAATAATCTCTACTTTAAAGTTACTTTTGCATCACACACTATTCTTCTATACTGTTTGAGAAAGACAACACCAGTAAATCTTCTCCATATGATATTATTGCTGTAGAAGTGATATGCAGAACCTATACTCGTGGACCCAGCGTTCTTTCCTACAAACATCATGTTTTCTTAACTCTCGTCAGGGTGCTGTTCTCTTTTTCGATTTGCGCTCTGTAGGCCACAGAGACACCTGCTTGATGCAGGAAAATGGTTGTGTACAAAAACGCAACATGCTCTGTGACGACTTCCGGTTCCTCTATGAGGTGGGGACTTTATCAAAAACGATAAGACAACAACACTTGAATACTGCCTGCTAATGTCTAAAATATATGGAAAGCAACCACATTAAGCCAATGTCTACAGAAAGTACCTTAACGAGTCCTGCTGTATGCCATGTAGTAGACCATGCCTCCTCTAAATGTCATATCAATTTAAGAGCACCCAGAAATAAGTAGTCTCAACGAAAGAACAAAGGACACCAGCATAATATGTGGTACACACCTATTTCAGTTACAAAAAGTACAATATACAATTTGAAACACAGGACATCAGCACATTTGTGAGGTACGATTTGTTCAATTCTAATAAAGTGCAATGCATACCATTTACAGTGTATACTATTTTTCTATACTAACATTTCAATCTGCACTGTACAGATGATGGGCCTCATTATAACTCAGGCAGTCCGGAAATAACGGTGGCGGTAAACCCGCCGCCACCATTGTTTCCGGACCGCCTGATCCCGACTCCTGCAGGCGGGAGGTGATGTTCCCGCCAGGTCTGACCTGGCGGGTTTAACACCGCCCGCCTGCAGGCAGCCGAGGAAACACCGGCAGCATTACGAGATGCTGCCGGTGTTTCCATGATCCCCATTCTCCAGCATGGGGTCTGGCATGGATTCACATGCTCATAAATATTCCCCGTCGTCAGGCTGGGAATCCTCGGTAAAGAAAAAACCAGTATCAGTTTCGTTTCTGATCTGTCTTTCGTAGTAATAACCAATCACTGGTCTCTGCGTCATACTGACCACAGCCAATGACTGCCCTCTACCTAAGCACCGCCTCTGGCAGCCATCTTCAGATTTATACCGCACGTTCATGTGTTGGGATCCTCGTGCTATTGCTCTCGAGCGTTAGTGCTATTTTTTCACGTTTTTTCTCAAAAACTTCGTTTTTTTCGGTCAAAAGAGCCTCAAGCTCCACCGACTCTCCATCCGATCAACGGGGACCCGTGTCGGATTCGTCTGCGCCCCTCAAGGGTGAAGATTTCGTCGAGCTACGCTTTTGGAGGACTCCAGAAGTTTCTCAGGCCCGGACATGGCCCAGGAGAAGGGAAGCTCGACGCCTGGAAAGCTGTTCAGGATCTGCCCTGGATGCCAGCTGCAGAACGTCTTTAAGGAGGACGAACACTCCTTTTGTCTCTACTGCTTACATGAGGACAAGACGCACGTGGAGAAGGACTGTGCGTTTTGCGGCAACATGTCGGAGCGGACCATGAAGGACCGCCATCAACGTCTCGCCAACTGGCTGGAAGGGAAGAGCCTGTCAGGCGAGAAGAAGAGGAAGAAATCCGAGCGGTCTTCTAAGACCTTTGAGGACGCCCCGGCGACGGGGGTCCAACACAAGGCCAAGCACCGCGAGTCCGCTGGCACCGGGAGCGCCGAACGGTCAGGCTCTACGGGCGCCAGGCAGGGCGCACCCTCCCCGGCACCTTCAGCCACGAGCCAACGCTCTGGGTCGGGTAAGAGGAAGGGCGAGCACCCGGCGAAGCTCCTGGAGAGGCCCCGGTCGAGCTCGAAGGCCCCATCGGAGGGGGAGCGAGGCAGTGTCACCCCCTCAAGGATAAGGCGGTGAGCGCACCTAAGGTGGTGAAGGCCTTAATCCATCCGGCCAAGCCCTCTATCGATACTGTCGCAGCGGCCCTGGCTCAGCCTGTGGAGGCTACACCAGTGGTGGCGACCTCGGGGCTCAGAGTCTCCCTGCCACCTCGGAGGGAGTCCTCTTTTGTGCCCATCGATAGGACCCCCGTGAAACCCCCGGCGGGGAAGAAAAAGGGGGGGCAGGGCGTCGTCGTAGATTCGGCCTCAACCTCAGAGGTAGAGCTGATTGAGGTCTTAAGCCACGGCCTTGGCGTGGAAGAAGACCGGCTCGTCAGGATGGATCCCGACGCAGGTGACGACGACATCGTCGAGGGTGCCGACGGGGCCCCTGATCGCCCGTCGGATTCCCCTCTGCCAGTGCCGCAAGACAACTCGGCGGCCATTTTGTTGGCTATACAGTCCTTATGTTCAGAGATAAGGACGAGACTACCGTTGCCGACGGAGGAACCTCTCCCGTCGGGGGATCCTGAACCGGGACCTTCTGGTGCTCCCCTGCCCAAGAAAAGAAGGATTCACCCTCCACCTCCTTTTCAGCCGTCGCGCCCCGTCCAGCCCTCCTCCCCGTCCACCCGAGGGGATGATACGGGGACTGACACGGCAGCGACGGGTACGGACGACGAGGTATACGACGAGGATCTACCGTCGTCACCTCCCACCAGGGCTTCTCCGCCCGACGAGATTGGATCGTTCCACTCCATGATCGCCAGGGCATCCGAGCTTTTCCAACTCTGCCCTGAGGAGAAGAAAAAGGAAGGATTCCTTTATCAACGGCGCGAGGCCAAGAGGAAGACGGTCCTTGCGGTGCCTCTACTGGACGACATTTGGGATGAGGGCCTCGCCCTCCTCAAGAACCCTTCCACGACGCCAGCTAGAAGAGACCGGTACGAGAAGAAGTACCGGGTCCCGGACGCGGCCCCCCTGTGCCTCCGGGCGCAGCCTACCCCGGACTCCGTCGTCTCCGCGGCGGCCAGGAAGAAAGCGGGGGGGGGGGTGCGGCCTCCACATCGACTTCCCCACCGGACGGCGAGGGAAAGAAATTGGACGCTATGGGACGCAGGGTCATCTCGTCGGCAGCGACGACGGTTAAAGCGGCCAACGCCTTGGCTATCGTGGCCCGCTACGACAGGGAGCTATGGTACAAACTGGCTCCCCTGCTGGACTTCCTACCGGACGACAAGAGGGCGGATGCCCTGGAGATCCTACAGGAAGGCGAGGTGGCGTCGGACCACGCCATCACTATTGCGACGGACATCGCCGACACTGGGTTTCGCCAGTTGGGCAACGGCGTGTGCCTTAGGCGGCGTGGGTGGCTCAAGGCTACGGACTTCCGTCAAGACGTACAGACCAGAGTCCTGGACATGCCGTTCGATGGGAACAACCTGTTTGGGAAAACAGTGGACGATTCCCTCCAGGCCATTAAAGCGGACACTGAGACGGCCCGGGCCCTTGGGGTTCTGCAGCAACGACGGACGCCCTTTCGGAGCAGCGGAAGCAAGGGCGCCTCCAAAGGTTCCGGCGGCGGTTTCTCCACCTACCGTCAAGCGGCCCGCTCGTCGTCTCAGGAGGCCTACAGAGGACGAGGCAAGTCTGGCGGACCCCGCCGTCGTCGCCAAGGAGGTCAAGGCGGCAAAGCCTCGTCGAAACAGGATTGAACCGGCCGTGGGGTCGGGCCCCCACCGAAGCACCCCGGTGGGAGGCCGGCTGGCGAGCTTCGTCAGCGTGTGGGAGTCCATCTCCACCGACCGTTGGGTGCTGGACGCCTTAGCCCGGGGCCACGCGCTCGAGTTTCAAAGAAGGTGCCCGCGCGTCCCCCCCGTGGCCAGGAAAGAGCTTCACGTCCCTCAGCTTCTCCTGGAGGTAAAGGCGATGCTCAGGAAGGGCGTCATCGAACTCGTCCCAAAGAGGCTTCGGGGCTCCGGAGTTTACTCGAGATACTTCCTCGTGAAGAAGAAGACGGGAGGATGGCGCCCCATCCTAGACCTGCGACGTCTGAACAAGTTCATCAAGGCGCAGAAGTTCGGGATGGTCACCCTCCAGCATGTCCTGGGGCAGCTGGAGGAAGGAGACTTCCTGTCGTCGTTGGATTTGGAAGATGCCTACTTCCATATTCCCATCCTAAAGGGGCACCGAAAATTCCTCAGGTTTGTGGTCCAAGGGCGTCACTACCAGTTCAAAGCCCTCCCCTTCGGACTACGGTCGGCACCCAGGGTATTCACCAAGTGCCTTGCACCGGTGGCGGCGCAGCTGCGCCACGAGGGGATCCACGTCTACCCCTACTTGGACGACTGGCTCATTCGAGCCAAGATGAGGGAGCTCGCCGGCAAGGACCGTCCAACTTCTCACGGACCTGGGATTCTCCGTGAACTACGCCAAGTCCCACCTGGTACCCGCGCAAAACGCACTGTTTCTGGGAGCGAAGCTCGACACAGTGTCCCTTCTGGCCTCCCCGTCGGAGGAAAGGACCAGGTCCATCCTGGGCAAAGTACAGCGGATGTTGGTTTCCGACGCGGCCAAGGTGAGGTCCATCAAGTCCCTCCTCGGAATGATGTCTTCTTGCATCTACCTCATTCCCATGTGCAGGCTCCGGATGCGCCCGTTGCAGGAGTTCCTGGACGCGCGCTGGATCCAAACGACGGGCGGCTTCGAGGAGAGGATCACACTCGACGAGAGTTTCCGCTGAGCGGTCCGGTGGTGGGGCAACCGCGCGCATCTGACGGCGGGCATGGACTTCCAGACCCCAGACCACCAGGAGACAGTGACCACAGATGCCTCCCTGGAAGGGTGGGGAGCACACACCGAAAATCTGCACGCGAGAGGCCTTTGGCTCCCAACGGAGAAGTTCCTCCATATCAACGTCCTGGAGCTCCGTGCAGTGTTCTGGGCCCTCAGGTCCTTCCTTCCGTCCCTCAAGGGCAAGGTGGTGAGGATCTTCACCGACAACACCACCACCATGTTTTACATCAGGAAACAGGGCGGAACCAGGTCTCCAGCGCTGTCCAAGGAGGCGCAGGACCTGTGGCATTGGGCCGTCGCCCAAAGGATGTTTCTGGTGCCGTTTCATCTGGCAGGGATAAAAAACACCATCGCCGACTCACTCAGCAGGGAGCTGCGCTCGTGCCACGAGTGGGAACTACGGCAGGATCTAGTGGATCGCCTCTTCCGACGGTGGGGCACACCCCAGATCGACCTGTTCGCGACGGCGACGAACTCCAAGTGCCGGAGGTTCGCCAGCAGGTTTCCCCAGGCGAGGGGCATGGGCGATGCTTTCTCGTTCCCCTGGGAGGGCCTGTTCCTCTACGCGTTCCCTCCTTTGCCACTGCTAATCCGGCTTGTCAACCAGCTCAAGAGGTCACGGTGCAGGATGATCCTCGTCGCACCTGCGTGGCCGAGGCAGATATGGTTCCCGGACCTTCTGGACTTGTCAGCGTCCCCGCCAATCAAGCTGCCGGTGGACGCGGATCTACTCTCCAGGGAAGGAGGCGCCATCCTCCACCACGACCCAAAATCGCTGAACTTGCAGGCCTGGCTCCTGCAGCGCTAGAGTTTGGAGGATACGACATACCGGCCGACTGCAGAGAGGTTCTTGCAAAGGCCAGGGCGTCCTCGACTCTTAAATGCTACGGACACAAATGGAAGAGGTTCTCTGTCTGGTGCCACGCACAGAAGATTAACCCTCTACGGATTACGGCTCCCCAGGTACTGCCGTACCTGCTGACGCTGGCCAAAGCTGGACTGGCACACGCGTCCATCAAGATTCATCTTGCTGCGATCTCCCGATACACCAGAACCACGGGCCGTTCGTCCTTGTGGTCTCATCGTCTGGTGAAAGAGTTCATGAAGGGACTGTTCAGATCGTTCCCGCCGGTGAAGGCTCCGGCCCCGGCGTGGGAGCTCAACGTGGTGCTGACCAAGCTCATGGGACCTCCGTTCGAGCCTCTGCACTCGGCCCCGTTGAAGTTTCTGTCGTGGAAAACAGCGTTTCTTGTGGCCATCACCTCCGCACGACGGGTGGGAGAGATCCAGGCCCTTTCCTGCAAGGCCCCGTACTTGACTTTTCACGACACGAGGGTAGTGCTCAGGACGCACCCCTCCTTCATGCCCAAGGTACCGTCGGACTTCCATCTCAACGAACCCTTGGTGTTGCCTGTGTTCTTCCCGTCGCCTTCGTCGCCGGCTGAGAGGACTTTGCACTCGCTGGATGTGGCTAGAGCGCTGAAGTTCTACGTGGACCGCACAAAGTGTTTTCGGAAGACGTCACAACTCTTTGTGAATTTTGGACCTGTCAATCAGGGGAAGGCTCTCTCGAAGGCTTCCATTTCCAGATGGCTCTCCGGCTGTATCATGTACTGTCATCGGTTGGCAAACCGACCGCTGCCTGGCCGTCCGAGAGCCCATTCCACCAGAGCGATCGCAGCCACCACAGCGTTCCTTTCTGGTGTGCCCCTGCTGGACATATGCAGGGCTGCTACGTGGAGGTCGACGCACACCTTCACGAAATTCTACTGCGTCGATCGGGATTCCAGGGAGGAGTCCAGGGTCGGCCAAGCAGTGCTGCGCAACCTGTTCGCCTAAGGTGAGCCTGGTGAGGAGGTAAGGTGCTTAATGTTGGGTTTGATGTAATGCTTAATGTTGAGCCTTTGCCACCTCCCGTGGTTGTGCATGTGGGTACTGCTATGTATTCTTTATTCATGAGCATGTGAATCCATGCCAGACCCCATGCTGGAGAAGGAACAAGTTACTTACCTGTAACTGTTGTTCTCCAGCATGGGTCTGGCATGGATTCACATGCGAACCCTCCCGCCTACCCCTCTGCGGCTCTTCACTTGGTCATACTGCCACTTCACGTGCTTCCAAATCTGAAGATGGCTGCCAGAGGCGGTGCTTAGGTAGAGGGCAGTCATTGGCTGTGGTCAGTATGACGCAGAGACCAGTGATTGGTTATTACTACGAAAGACAGATCAGAAACGAAACTGATACTGGTTTTTTCTTTACCGAGGATTCCCAGCCTGACGACGGGGAATATTCATGAGCATGTGAATCCATGCCAGACCCATGCTGGAGAACAACAGTTACAGGTAAGTAACTTTTTCCTTCCCATCGAGTCCCATAGGACTCGATGGGAATGGGGATTAACACCATTCCGCCTCCGTGATTCCCGGAAAACCGAGGTTGTAATGCCCCGGTAATTCCGGGAATCACGGAGGCGGAACGGTAATACGAGTCTGGCGGAAACCAGCCGGTTTTACCGCCGCGGTTACCGCCAGACTCGTAATGAGGCCCGATATGTTGGTCAAGAAAATGTACATTGCAGCATGAGGCAGTTAGTTACACCATCATCTCAAACAGTAATGGCCATCATTTTTTGAATATTATGTTTTCTAATAATGGACAAACCATGATGCCATAGTATGTTCCTAATGTTTTGGTTAATGTGTGCCCAATATTTGGCCAAATGTTGGTTAAAAATGGGTATAATGAGAAAAGTCCTCCTTGCAGCAAATCCTAAATGCTGGACGCCATTGTGGGTAGATGTGCATCAGAAGATGAAGTCTTGACAAATCATCCTCAGCACTTCTCCACTGTCAACGTGTTGAAGATCCTCAGTGCCAACATGACATACTACTATATTGGGAACTTCTCCAGTGCTTAGAACTGAACATTTCACATTGTGAATTATTTTGTCTGAACATTCTTTTGGAAAGCCAAACCAAATGATTCTCATTTCACTATACAATAAGTGTGGACTATGATATCCACAACACACAATCCTGTAGCAAGCAGTTGCACGTGCCCCCCATTATTCAAATGGAATACTTTTTTTGACATGCACACAGTATAGGTAGTAATGACATAAATATTGCATGTTTGCAATGTGATCCAATTAAACATAGCCTCATAGAAACTATCATTACAAAAATGGCCCGGTACAGAGCTCAAGATATCATAAAATCTAATGACCAGTGTAATTGTCCTGCTTCATGTGGAGCATGAGGACAGAACAAACAATAAACATATTTTAAAGTTGTTTGGAGCAGAGAACGTTTTAATAACCAATCCTGTAATATACATCAACACAAACAACAAAATAAATATCAAGGGTTTACAATGTGATTAAATTAGACATAGCTTCATAGGAACTCTTACCAACTAGTGGCTGGGTGCATTACCCATAATGTGACTTTAAACATTGCCATAAACAGTGTTTACTACAACATTTGTCTGTTAAGTGTATTCTAATAAACTTCTACATTATTCTTATGTTAAGTTGTTGTATTATTTACATTCCATAATCTCACCACATAGCTGGCAAGCATTTATTTATATTTTGTCTTCATTTATCAAATGTACTATTAAGAAGACTTGTATATGTCCAACACTTGCGAGGTGCAGTTGTTGAAAACACAATATTACATCCAGGATGTTTATCTCTAAGAACAATCATTTAATTGTGTGTAGTAATCATGGCAAATGTGTGGCTTTCATTTACCCCAGTGTGTTCTCCCACATGGAGTTGAATAATATCTAGAGCCATTAGGGCCTCCCACTCTGTTCCTCTATGTCCATGCCATTTAATGTCAAGATTTGGAACATCCAAGTTTGGGCTTGTGTCAGACTTTAACAGGAACTCATGTAACCAATGTATCCATGAATCACCAATGTTAGCTATTTTCCAACAAACATCTAGTACACAGAATAAAACTACTACAGATGGAAGGAAAACTATGAACCCCATTAACATGTCAAAATAAACCTACATTACTACTGATACTGGTGGAATAAAGTCTAAATATCTGCTTGTAACATTATTACACTAAACACTACCAAACATTTACCATGGTCTGGCACTATTAGTTAGTACCTCATGGAAGTATACTTTCACTAACCGAAAACAAACGTATCCCATGTGCATTAATAGTGGAACATGCATAATGAACTACAGTAGCACGTACAAGCCATATCATACTTAGCATGATAGTTGCATACACAAATTATCATACTTGTTAACTCCTGTAAATGTCCAAAATTAATATACATGCTAAAAAAAAGCCTACTACAGAAGGAAGAAATTAACACAACAACATTCTAATTAACAAAAATGTACTTTTATTGCTGTAATTACGATTAATTATCTCCTGGTGACATAAGTGCATTTATCAATAGCAATCATATGCTATGGTCTGTCATCAATATTTGGGGGAAAGTTACATCAACGTATCCAAAACAAACCGGTACCATCACCGTTAATGAAACATACACTACGAACAACACTAGAACATATGAGCTACTGTGGAGGGTCAGAAAAAGGAGGCAGACTAGATTTTTCCATTCTGAGGTTCATTTTATTTAAATAATATGAAAACCGTGCAGAAGAATGACTCCCTTCTACTAGATGGGTAGAGTTCACAAAGGATGCAAGTGGTTACTGTGGAGGAGAGGCTTTTCTCCATATTTATGCTGCATGGTGGAGCCTGCGTACGTTGAGCTCTGCTGCTTACTATGATTTCTATAGTCCAGCATGGACAGAAGTGGTTGAAAGTTGTTACTGTGGAGGAGAGTCTTTTCTCCATGTTTATGCTGAGAGGTGGAGCCTGCTGGCACTGAGCCCTGCAGCTTACTATAATTTCCTTAGCCCAGCACAGAGTGCAGCGTGGATGGAAGTGGTGAAAGTGGTTACTCTGGTCACTCTTGGAACGTGGTAGAAGAAGCTGACTTACCCCTAAGCAGGTTGGTTCAACCTTAAGACTATTGATTTGCTGGCAAACATGGTTATGTTAATTATCCCCATCGTGGAACTCTGCGTCTTCATTTCAGGGGCTGTCTGTGGGTTTTTCGACCTTTGATCCTCGGAAAAGTAGTTTGGTGCTCATTCAGCCACTTCCATTGTAGTTGCCTATTGTGCAGTTTTGACGTGACTGTGGGTCTTATGACCTTTAAATTGTTCTCTTACTCCTGCTTGCGCACCTAAAGTTCTACAAGTGGTAAAGAGATGTTGTGTACGTTCGCCAGCCCGGAAATGCCAGCAATTACCAGAAACCGCCCATTACGTTTTGGCGACCTTGCAGCATATAGATGTTCATTTAATGCTGCCCGAAAGACAAGCAACAAAGAGACTAAGGCAATATGCAAAATCTACTATGGCTGGTATTACTAACTCCACTTGTGATTTGAATAATATTGAGGAAAGTGAACGAGGAAATATTACCTTTCCTGAAACCCAAGAGTAATTTTGTCAGCTTGGCTAACTCCCCGCTGGTGACTACTGCCACCCTAGAGACAACTCTAACTCAATCTATAACTACGTTATCTGCTAGCTCGGTGATCAACATAGCTATAAGCTTAGAGCCTGAGTCAAACCTGAAGATTCCAACAACTCTAATATCAAGAAACCCTTGTCAATCTCTGGAACCAGTGGTTTTGGTTCCAAAAGTAGGTACTTGTGAGTTGAGGTTCGGTATGAATTACAGGGCTCTGAATGCTGTCACCAACACAGATGCACACCCTTTGCCTAGAACAGATGAGCTGGTGGATACTTTGGGTGTCTCCAAATACCTCAGCACATTTGACCTCACTGCAGGCTATTGGCAAATAGCTCTTGCAGAACATGCCAAGGAGGAGACGGCTTTCTCAACACCAGAGGGTCTTTACCAGTTCTGGGTAATGCCTTTTGGGTTGAAATATGCCCCTGCCACTTTTTCAGAAGCTTGTGAATCATGTGTTGAATGGGTTGGATGAATACTGGCTTGCATACCTGGATGATATAGCAGTTTTCAGTGCCACCTGGTGTTTGAAACACCTTAGGATTGTGCTGCAGGCCCTTCAGGAGGCCCACTTCACCATAAAGGCCAGTAAGTGCCAGATTGGACAAGTATCAGTGGTCTACCTTGGACATGAAGTAGGTGGAGGGAGGATACAGCCTCTACCCAGTAGAGTGCAAGACTAGCCTACCCCCACTGCTCAGACCCAAGTCAGGACCTTTTTTGGACTCACTGGGTACTATAGAAATTTCATGGCAGAATATGGCACCATAGCTGCCCCTCTGACTGGTCTCACAACTCCTAAGAAACCCAAGAAGGTAACCTGGTCTGAAGAGTGTGAGAAGGCCTTCAATGGCAAAAGACTCCTTCTGCCAGGCCCCTGTTCTCAGGGCCTCTGATTACCAAAGACCTTTTATTGTGGAGACCGATGCCTCTGGAACTGGGATAGGAGCTGTACTATCACAAGTAGATGAGAAGGGTAAGGAACACCCTATTGGCTTCATTAGTCGCCATCTTAAGGACAGATTGAGAGCACAGATGGTCCACAGTAGAGAAATAATGTTTCTCTGTTGTGTGGGCCCTAAGGAAGCTGAGGCCCTACCTCTATGGGACCCACTTCACTGTTCAAACTGACCATAAGCCCTTAAAGTGGCTAATGAACATGAAGGGAGTGAATCCAAAGTTGCGCAGGTGGTCCTTAAGTCAGCAAGGCTTTGACTTCACTATTGGGCATAGGCCAGGTGTCCAACATAGCAATGCTGATGGGTTGTCCAGAATGTTTAACCGACCTGAACAGGAGACTCATCCAGGGGTGGATTAATTCCCCTTGTCCTTGATCTGGGAGGGGCACGTGTTAGAAAAGATTTCCATTTATGCGTAATTTTCCATCCAGTTGTGTACCCCCCAACTTTTTTGCTGCTGTTTAACACCATAGTCTGACTTTCCTTGGGGAGCCCAGCCTTCTGCTGCACTCCTCTGGGCTTTCGCTCACTTTTTATGTGGAAACTGACATGCCCTTAAGACAGTCAGTATTGGGAGACTTTGTTTCCCTTAGTCCTTTTCCAATGTTGCAACTTTTCCTCAACATGTAACAAGTGTAAAATGTACCTTCCAGTACAGTACACTTGGGTCTCTTAGTCATTTCCAAAGGCCATAGATACTCTCGAAGGATTTTTAGGAGATGTGCAGATGTGTCATGGACAGGGCTGGTGGCAGCTTATTCTTTCTTGTAATTTTAACCCTTTTCTGCCAGGTAAACCGCGATTACCGCGTTTCGCACGAATAGGTGGCCTGGCTCCAAAATGGCCATGCTAGGAGGTTCTTTGTCCTGTCCTTTGGCCATCTTGCCCCTTTGCCTTCCCCAGGTCGGGCGGACCCGGGTCAGTCCTTATTCGGACATGCATTTCCCCACGAAATGCCAAGCTTTCGCAGTCTCCTGCATGCCTTGTGTGTGTGTGCCTCCAGGATGTGGGCTGGGGGCCAGAGAGTCTGGAGTGCTGTGAATGCCTGGGACCACTGTGGTCCGTGATTGGTCCACGTATGGTATGCCTGTATGTGAGCAGAACTCCCATTGGGTCCTCTTCGTTTTGACGCCAAGGAGATTCTGGATAAGAGAAGCCCCCAAACACCCATACCATGTCGATCTCTGGCGTTCTCACTGAACGAAGGATAGGATCCAAGTATCCTGAAGCTAAGAAGCTGAGTCGAGGAACCGCTTGTGACCCGCTAGAAAGGTTTGGCAACCTGAGCCCGCTGTCGTCCTGTGGGACCCCTCTGCATCTGGTCGTCCTAGTAGGTCTGCGAAGACTCTTCGACCCATTGGAATAGTGGGACCAACTATTCTTGGCACATTCGTTAAACCCTGCAAGTAAGCTTTCTCCAAAGTGTCCCTGGGCCAACCAGTGGGCTGACCATCTTACGCAGGACCTTTCCTCTGGCTTCGCTCACTTTTTATGTGGAAACTGACATGCCCTTAAGACAGTCAGTACTGGGAGACTTTGTTTCCCTTAGTCCTTTTCCAATGTTGCAACTTTTCTGCAACATGTAACAAGTGTAAAATGTACCTTCCAGTACAGTACACTTTGTTAGGCAGAAACCTGTGCTGTTCCCTTAGGGACCACAGGAGTTAGCAGTAAACCCAATTGGTAGCAGTCTGTACCATCCAGATTTACCTGGTAGCTGTGGCTGAGCATTCAGACTTCTCTCAAGAAGAGTTAGGCAGTATATAGAGTATATACAATAGGGCTAAAATACAGTAGAACAAGCAGAAACACCGACCAGAGCTTTGGTATTAAAAGTATATAATTATTTATTTAAAACACACTTATGAAAATACACTGCCACTAATATATCAAGCAAGTTCAAACACAGTCCCTATAAGTATATACACCTCCCTAGTTAATTATTCGACAAGTCTAGGTTAAGACACCACTTATTAGCAAAACAGAGGTGAGCGCGTAACCGTAGATGGCACTCCAATAATTTGTTAAAAAGGGGGAGAAAAGGCAGAGTATGGAAATAACACAGTACCAACACTTTTAAGAACCCACAGCAAGTCCAGAAAGGCAGGGTCTACTGTAGAGCCAAAGTTCATAGGCCAGGCCCACTCTTGGAGAGAGCAAGGCGGAATGTGCCCAAGATCACACCGTGGAAATGCACTCAAAGTCTTCGCAGAAAATGTCAAAAGAAGTTGGATCAGTTCAGAAAGATAAAGTTAGAAGGTTTGGAGGCCAACCCCGTTGGAAAGTCAAGGATTTACGGGACACCTTGGACAGTCCGTTGCAAGGGAGGCCAGGCGGGACACAGTACCTGAAACGGTGAAAAGCTCCAGCAGGGGCAATTGTTCCTGGCAGCGGGTGCAAGTCATGGCTTCGACCAGAGGAAGAGATGATCTCGACGAGGAAGAAAGCTGGAGGTCGTTGCACTGCCAGGGAAGAAACCAGCCGCAGAGTTCCCGATTAAAAGGTACGACCCTTTTATTCGCGGTCAGTGGTGAAGCGTGGCTATCTGGCCGCCGGGGTGCTTGGCATCGGCGATCCAACCACGAGACGTCCTGGAAGGTGAAAAAGGCGAACTGGTTGGTCCCACCAGCTCAAAGGGAAGGAGACTCTCCTGGAAGAAGATCTCCTCTGTCGTCGGGGAAGTGGTGAGTTCGTACAGCAGGGCTCCACCGGTGGTGTCGTCGTTGTAGATGGCTCAGCTTCTCCCCTCTTCGGATTCTTTAGGTCCTGTGGCGATTTCTGAAGTTCCAGTCCCCAAAGCCCTGCTTTTATGCAGAAAAACCCCGATTCAACAGCCTGGCTGTCACTCAAACATGCTAAGTGGTGAGCCGGGCGGCTCACCACTGGGCCAATCACACAAGAGTGCGACTTGAGTTGCCAAGGCAACTCAGTCCAGGGTGCCTAATCCCCCTCCCACACATCCTGTAGACCCCACACAGAGTGGCACCATTTGGAGGGCTTCTGTGCAGAAGCCCGCCAAAAAGTGGAACAAAGGGCTCGACTTGGGTTAGAGTTTCAGAGGCGAACACAAACGCCATTTTAAAACCGAGTCCTGGCAAAAAGACCCAACCGGGGAATAAATATTAAATAAATAACCCAGCGGTATCTTTAACATTGCACCAAATAGTGGTGCGTTTAAAATCAATGGGAAAATCCCATAAGAAATATTCCGGTGGAATATTTCGCGTGGTATCCACTGCCACCAGCCACCAACTCGACAAGGGGGGACTGGGCAGTGCCCCCTTGGAAAACAGACCCTGGGGCAATCGAATTACCCTTACCAGTACTTCCACAATATGATGGTTTGTACTGGTTCTGTTCACAATTTGAGACTAGTAAAGCCAATGGTGACTTTACATGCCCTGGGAGACAGTAGTCAGTCAGTCCCAGGGTATGGAGTCTATATTTGGGGGACTCTTTGACACCCCTGTTTTACTGCACTGAGGGTGCTGTGTAACACACATACCAAAACACATGAAGCCCTATGGAGTAAAAGACCCCATAGCCCATAAAACACATTCACAGTCAAAGGGCATTCTCAAATCATGTCTAAGAGTAGGAGAAAAAGAGACTCACTCTTAGCAGGAGAAACAAATAAACCTCAAAAATCCAGCAAAGCTGCTGGGGGACTCACTAGGTTTGGGAAATGAGCCTTAACAGAGAATTCTCCCTAACACACTTGGGTCTCTTAGTCATTTCCAAAGGCCCTAGATACTCTCGAAGGATTTTTAGGAGATGTGCAGATGTGTCATGGACAGGGCTGGTGGCAGCTTATTTTTTCTTGTAATTTTAACCCTTTCCTGCCAGGTAAACTGTGATTACCGTGTTTCGCACAAACAGGTGGCCTGGCTCCAAAATGGCCATGCCAGGAGGTTCTTTGTCCTGTCCTTTGGCCATCTTGCCCCTTTGCCTTCCCCAGGTTGGGCCGACCGGGTCAGTCCTTATTTGGACATGTATTTCCCCGCGAAACGCCAAGCTTTCGCAGTCTTCTGCATGCCTTGTGTGTGTGTTCTCCAGGATGTGGGCTGGGGGCCAGAGAGTCTGGAGTGCTGTGAATGCCTGGGACCACTGTGGTCCGTGATTGGTTCACGTATGGTATGCCTGTATGTGAGCAGAACTCCCATTGGGTCCTCTTCGTTTTGACGCCAAGGAGATTCTGGATAAGAGAAGCCCCCAAACACCCATACCATGTCGATCTCTGGCGTTCTCACTGAACGAAGGATAGGATCCAAGTATCCTGAAGCTAGGAAGCTGAGTCGAGGAACCGCTGGTGACCCGCTGGAAGGTTTGGCACCCTGAGCCCGCTGTCGTCCCGTGGGACCCCTCTGCATCTGGTCGTCCTAGAAGGTCTGCGAAGACTCTACGACCCATTGGAATAGTGGGACCAACTATTCTTGGCACATTCATCAAATCCTGCAAGTAAGCTTTCTCCAAAGTCTCCCTGGGCCAACCAGTGGGCTGACCAGTTTACGCAGGACCTTTGCTCTGTCTCCGCCGCCGTTTTGAGGAGGCCCTCGAAACTTGATATATTGCTAGCTCTTTGTTCACGGCACCCTCACACCGAATTTCGTACACTTGGCATTCCCAGGTCTGAAGTAAGACGAGTGTGCCTGAACCGGAGCATATGCAGTTACTGTGTTGCCCAGTAGGTGCACTGCATTTGTGCCCCTCTTGCCCCTGAAGCCTGCTGCACTGAAACTGGCCTGATACATCCACCAGGAGCGGAGAAATCGCCACTGTCCCGTTTGGGAATCATCGCTGTATCTTCGTCGCTGAAAGGTGTAGAGCCGCCAAATTGCTGCACTTGAACCTGCAACCGAAGTGGACTTGACTCCTGAAGTTTGGTCCGGAGTGCGCTGGGGGTGGTGAGTAATCGCCACCCTAGCCGGTGGCCCGTAGCGCCTCCATCAATTTTTACACACAAGTGGTCCCTGGGGGCCCCTCTCCTTTCCACTGCTAGTGCGAACTACCGAACTATTCCCAACTCTTGGAATCGACTCTGCACTCAAGTCAAGACCCTCAACGAATAGCGGGAACATATTCTTCATCGCCTCACCCATCTTCCTGAGCTGCTACAGACCCCTGAAGAGACCCTATTTTGCCCATTGGAATTACCGCGTGCGCTTGCATTGCCTGTACTTTTGAGCATTAGGCTCCCCTCTTCGTAGGGATCGGACTGCCTCTTAGTTAGGGTGTGTTCGATGTAGAAGGGGCTAAAGACTATTTGCAATGCCTGTTTCCTTCCCCTTTTAGGTTGTGGGCCCATTGTTTTGATCAAAAAAGGCCACCAATAATGAATCCATGAATACACAAACCAAAAACTTGACAAAAGATTAATTGCAGTATGAATCTGTAAGGATTTTTCAGTGGTGCATTGAGTTTGTGTGGAATCAATCTTTCCATATTGAACTAACTGTTGGCAGGACAAAAACTCTAACTTTCTTCTCAAAGAATATAAAGAACAAACACCTGCGTATAGAAGTGGGAGGCCCAACTTTAGAACAGGTCTCACAACTACCTTGGCATCCGATTTGCCTTCAATGCTGGGGGGGGGGGTTTCATAGTTAGTCAAGGCGAATGCTGCTCTTGGGAAAAATTGTGGATCTTTGAAAAAGTTCTTTAGTCATGGCGTTGGATTATTGCGTCCATCTTTGGAGGTATATAAACCACAAGTAGTCGGCCGCCTTATACTGTGCAGAAATTTGGGGATTTACTAGGATTCAAACTCAGACTATAATTGTGTGATTTCTTTTTTTTTTAACTTTATCTTTCAACTGACGGTTACAGCATATCAACACATTGTACATATAACTTTATGCATGAAATAGAATTACAGCACGAAGTAGCAGTCCACTAGACGGTTTATGTATATCATATAGGGCTGTCAGGTTCTGGCTCCGCCCCCGCCTCCTCGCAGGTGTCAGTTGGGTAGTGGCGGAATGGGGCCCAAATGTCCTTTGGCCTGCATGTGGATGACATTCCGTTAACATAATTCTCTTCACATTCGTATACAAATATCAAGTCCTTAAGCCGCACCTGGGGAGTGTGGGCCACTTTCACTTTCCCATCTAAGAATTTTACGTTTGGCCACTGTGCCCGCCATTGAGAAGAGTCTGTTTGTCTTTTATTGGTACTATTCATATATCCATGAGCAGGTATTTCAGTGGGGTAGCTGGAATGTGTACATCCAGTAGGTTGCTAACGGTAGTGGCCACTTCTTCCTAGAAGTGCCGCATCGGTGGGCACTCCCATTACATATGCATAGAGTTGGCCCCTGAGGTACTACATTTAGGACAAAGTGCCTGCTTGGAGCGGTCCAGTTTGGCTAACTTACCTGGGGTTATGTGTAGGTGATTACGTATTTTAAACTGCACCAGCCTAAAGTTGGTGCAGAGGGAGATCGATATGGTGTAGTGACAGTATTTAGCCCATTATTTAACCGCATTATAAATAAAATATTTCAATTAATCTTCTATAGCGATGTCCAAATCCCTTTCTCACTTTGCTTTCATTGTGTTTTTGGAGAGGGGGGTGTAGGGTTGCACTGTGTCGTATATCGTGGAGATGCTGCCTTTGAATCCTTCCTGTGACATGATGCCCATCAGGAATGGGTGCCGGCTCAGTGCGGATGGGAATGATAGCCATTTGTTTCTACACGCTGCTCTCAGGCGATGGTATTGTAGTGAGACCAGAACCGGCCTTCCCCTGAACCTTCTCCAGGTGCACGAACTTCCCATCGGGAAATAAGTCCCCAAGACGCATTTCCTTTCCCGAACCCCAGCCTTTCTGTAGCGTCGTGTCCAGTGTGTGCCCCATGTCAGGGTAGTGCCAGAGGGGGGAGGAGGGCCAATATGGTTCTGTACATTCCACCCTACGGAATAATAATGCCCAGGCCCGTACCATGCAGGATACAGGGTCAACCTTGCCAGCATCTTTCTTGACCTTAGCATAAATCATAGAGTGCAAATCTGTGGGGACAGCTGCAAATGTCTCTGCCTGTATGTGGGCTTATTGTTCTGTATTGTGGGTCCAGTATTGCGCGAAGTGTGCTTGCGCAGCATAGTAGTATAGCAAAATATCTGGAGCCGCCAGACCACCTGTGTCGTATTTTTTGCATAACTTGGGCCAATTTAGTTTCACTGTGCCTCCCACTCACACAGTTAGAAGCGAGCTTCTGTAGTTTTCCGAAAAACTGTTGGCAGGGCCATATTGGAATATTACTAAATAGATATAGCAGTTTGGGTACTACGACCATTTTTAGAAGAACTACCTGGCCATACATGGGTATCCGGAGTTTATTACTAACACTCAATTTGTGTTAAGTATGGCTCATAATTAGTAGTATGTAGGGTGTGTCTAGCTATGGCCATTACGATTCCCAGTTATTGAGCTGTATTTGGGGACCATCAGAAAACTCAGACTATAATTGTAAATACATTTCTAAAAGGCATCCTGCTTTCCCAAAATGCTCTGACCGCTCTTGTTTGCATTGAATGTTATATTTGCCCAATTGACGAGGAGGCTTCCATAAGACCGGTTCTTTATTGGATCAGAATATGGGGGAACCCAGCTGTTGGCAAATACAGAGAAGCTTTGATCCGTGTAAGGAATATGGAAGGGGGACAAAACATTCTGCGGTTTGCCCACGTAAAGAATTGTTAAGCAGCACTGAATCTCTGCTTTTACTGGGCCACCCCAAGTTTATTTCCAAAGTTACTCCAACAGGGACTAAGGTCCAGAAAGATGGAAAGATCATGTGCCGGTCTATCTCAGGGTATGGATTATCTGCTCGCCAAACAGAAGTTCGGTATGAGCCTTACATTGACATTATCATTGCGAATTACGCACAAGCACTTTATATCGAGTTTAGAACTGGATATTTGAAGGTCCGGGCGTGTACCCCTCAGTGGAAAAATCTGACCGGTGTTAACTGCATATTTTATGGTGCGCTGCTATGAGAGAAGACATTACGCACTTTGTTTATTTGTGATGGGTTGAAAGATCTAAGAGTTAAGTATCTCAAACCCCTGCTCCTACTGCATAAAATCTGCACTTTGCAGAAGCCAACCAATTTTGTAAAGTTCTTTTAATATGGGTGTTGTCTATTTTGTAGCTAAATACGTACTTTGGGCTTGGTTAAGTAGACTTAGATCTAACTTTGTTTAACGAATTCATTTTTTATATATTCTGTGGACTATCAATCCTTTTTATAACTTTTTTATTGTAGTATTTTATGTGGCCAAGGCCTTTTAGGATTTTCAATATCATATGTATTATATTGGAATTTAATGGAGATATAGATTCTTATGGATTGTATTATCTGTGTACCTGATGACTCTACAGTCGAAAATAAGGGATGGATGGATTGAAACGAGCTATCCTCCATTTGTGATTGCTCTTTCATTGTGTTTGTGCAGCTGGCTCTGGAAGCATTGCTTTCATCTCCGCTTCGTTGCTCGTGGATGGCTGGCAGGCAGTAGATTTTGCCTCCCTTGTGTCTTTAAATGTAGGGGAAACATGAGCTCTTTTTCCCCCGTGGATTCTAGCCATGGGCATAGGTAGGGAAGCTTGGCAAAGGTGTTGTGTAATTCCACAGATAAGTGGACTTCCTGCCCCGCCCCTGTGTGATACAGGTGAGAGTTCCACATGGCTGTCCTTTTGAGGAGAAGAATGGGATGCCCTGGGGCACTTGGTTTCTCCCCATAAATTCCCTGCCCCCAAGTTGGTAATGGTAAATCCCTGGCCCGGTCCTAGTTTTACCTTATCAGGCGAGAGGGATTATGGGAGATTTAGTCCTCCTACTGCTGTTTTGTGGACAAAATGACTTACTCCCTGCTGCTCTCTTGATTGTTTCCTATTGTGGCCTCCTTCCCATATCCCCATTTTCCCTTTCTGGATCAATTTCAGATCTTGACGCTGACCCACTGGGAAATTCTGGAAGTGGTGGTGTTTTTTTTTGCCTGTTTGCCATGGTGACCTGGCTTATTAACAATGAGGTGCTCTCACAAGGAGTGATTACTATCCGGTGAACCATATGACTGTGCCCTGCTATGAGGAAAGACTACTGCAGAGGTGACCTGGAGAGGTTTAGGATCCCTCCACTAGGCACTGTCAAGTCCCAGATTCACTATAGAAGACCTCTTTGTGCTCGAAGTGCTAGCCAGTGTTTCTTTCAAAGCAGTCTTCTGAGAGTTAATGACTTAATTGTATTTGTACAGGCGTTACTGATCTGTGTAATAAAAATGGCTCAGCCAGGTCAGCCACTCGACTTTTAAGCACCATGTGTGGCCTTCACTGAAGTCCTGTTAAAAGCAAATAGTTTTGACTTGCGTTTAAGTATTAGGCATTTGCCAGACACTGGTATTATATGCCAGGGTACTCGCACCATTTTGCAGCAGCTACCATCGATGGTCAGTTAATAACACCATGGCAGTGCCTGGCAAATGCCTTTCCCATGCCTACACAAAAGTCAAAACTGTTGGCATTGCCAATACCTTTTTTAATTAAGTGTTCGATCCATCCCAATCTGCAAAGCTCCTTTGCGAATGGAGGTGTTCGTACTTGAACAGTGCCTGTATGCTTGAAAGAGACTTCATTTGTAGCCTAAGATTTGGAAATCCTGAAATGCAGAATAGAAGTCTCTTAAACATTAACCCTGTGTTGTGATGCTCAGCAAAATATGCCGTTGTTAGTGCATTTCAGGGAAACGTAAAAGGTTGTGCAAGGTGTCCAAAGTCCCGGGAGGCTCTGCTTGCACAATCCCATCAAAACCCATGTTTATAGTTCATGTTCAGCAATGGCACGGTATATCTGTGCATTGAGACAGTCTTTGTCGAAATGCCAACTGAAGCAAATGAAACTTTTTGTTGTGGTTCTCGTAACATAATAAAGATACAGTTCTACTACTTCAGGTGTTGTTTTAAATTGTATTGTTCACTCTTATACGAGCTGTCAGGAGAGGGACATTGACCTGTTATACCCCATTAACACAGTTGACGACTTAGTTTTCTGTGTAGCTAAGGCAGATGTGTGAGAGCAAGATATGCTTGTCTAACTTTGCACCCTGCATTTGTAACTTTGTCTGTGATTAATGCAACCAAGTGCAATAAGGTGGTTGAATGAAGGGGCGGAAACATGCAATAATCCTGGTTGATCATGCAAAACGAGAGTTATATGATAGGTTATTTATAACATGCTTAATACCCCGAGGTTTCTAAGCGCGGACCCGGGGATGGAAACTGTGGTGCTCCGTGTCGTCTTGCTTCCAAGACGAGCACGTTGCCGCTGAGAGATCCTCCCGAGACTGGCCAGAACAGGTAATGCAAATGGAAGTGACATTCATCAGTGAAGTCAACCTTCACATAAATTGTGCTTATTGACACAACCTAAGCAAAATTGATTTTTGAACTGCCCTTGTTCAAACAGCTGTAAAACAACAAAAGGATGCGGGATATCATTGAAGAAACTATCTGAGAAGATTGGTGCTCATATACAAGAATACTTCAAAACACTTAGTAACATTAGTTGCAGCATCATCATTTCATCTTGCCACTCCCCCTAAGTAGAAAGCGCCATTAGGAGAGTATATCTCAAGGACATGCCTACGTCTTATGTGAAAGATTTGGGGAATATGTCCACCAGTAAAGGTGCAGCCAACGTCATGGATACAATGAATACGTGTTTGTTACTCTGAAGTGAATGTGTGTCAGACATCTCCTGATATACCTCATGTACTTATTCTGGCCTGTATGGCTAGCGACTGTCACTCCCCACTGTCCTGCACCTGAAATGTTCTCTGCTTCTTTGTTTTGTAATGGGGCATGTCTTCTGCACTCTATCCATGTGAAATTCCAGTAATGCTACCTCTTAAGTGTAGAAGGCATATGTGGAAGGTCCAAGTCCAACCTGGAATTTTCCATATTTTCCAGTTCATGAGGGGTGTATCTGGTGACAAGCAATACAGTTATGGGGCAGCAACGACACTTACAAAATCGGGGAGAAACTGTAGTGATTTTACATGGTAATACTCTCCACTCTGCTTTCTTCCAAGACTAGGGCCCTCATTAGGACCCTGGCGGAGAGGGTTTTACGCCGGCGTAGTGCATGGCGTACCTCTCCGCCAGACTACGAGTTCCCGTAGCGCCATGGATGATTTTTACGCCTGCTTTTTGCAGGCGGAGAAATCCATGGCGCTCCGGGACTTGTTGTTAATTACGCCACCGTAATTTACGGTGGCGTAATTAACGCCTTCCCCACTCCCATTATACCCTATGGGGCAAGAATGGGAATGGGGAAGGGTAAAATGGGGATTGGGGACTTACCGCCCCGCCAAGGTCGGCATGGGGCGGTAAGTCCGCCAACCACCTTGGCGGAGTTGGCAGCTTAGCGCCATGGACCATGGTGCAAATTGCACCATGGTCCTCCGCCAGGGTCCTAATGAGGGCCTAGGTGTCCATTGTTTCTGAAAGGGATCATTGGCCTCAAGAGGACCCAGAGTTTACATGATGTATAATCTTTCATGATGAATAGTCAGACTAAATGGGAAATGTTGAAAACTGATTTCAAACATGTACAAATAAACTGATGCCATATCTGGCACTGAAAGGCGATGGCTTTGTGTAGGATGACACATGATGATTTTTCAGCTGGCGATTCAAACTGTTAAATATGTAACTAATGCAAGTATTGGACATATTTTTCAAAATAGTCTTTTTACCGTTATACACACATTCAGTTACTTTGTGTCTGTCAAATCATCTGATATATTTATATACGTCATTCTATGTTACTTAGATGTCATATAAAATGTCTAGATAGGTCAGGAATTGATGATACTGTTGACTGCTGAGTGTTACTACTTTTGCATTTCCATTGTGACATGCCTTGAAGTCTGCTCATCTGGTGAGGTGCCGTACCCGGAACTCGTTGATGCTCTATGTAACTTTTGGGTTGGTTGGGGTGTTGGGGGGGGGGGGTGGACGGGTATGGTGTAATTGATGAATGGAGATGTGGAACTAATTAACAGGAATTCGACAACTGAGGGATGGCCTATGTATGTACCTGTATTGACCTCATATTTTGATATTTACGAGTTAATATGTGATACCTACACCCTTCAATTCGACCAATATACTTCTATAACTCCACATACATAGGTTTTGCAGTCTCAGATTATCATTCAAGGAATTGGTTGCTATTTTGATGGCGAAGAGCTGGTCATCGGGGTGGGGGGTATATGAGATGCAGGGTTTGGATGGTGATATTAATATATGATACCATCGTAGAGATGCCATAATGCAGACAATGAGGATCATTGTGTTATATGATGAGATTATATTGTTCCAATGGCTTTGCTTAAATCTTAGGTCATTTGTGCCTTCTCTAGGTTCACTGATATCATGTGAACTTGTATTGGCCACTGAAATTGTATGTATGATCTGAAGGCAAATTCAACAGGGTGTGAAGTCAATCATCTTAGTGGGCTGTGGAAATTATGGTCTTGATGAAGGATGATGAGTCAATAGTTCATAATGACCATTGATCTTGTTGCTAATGTATGAAGCTGTAAGTTGGTAGTATGCTTCTACTAAGTTGTGATCTTCCAAATACTCCGGGTGCTCAGTTTCCTATTGATGTATATATTAAAATATGTATTTTATTTGATGTTTTACCTGCGATCCGTAAAAGAGCCTGCAAGTTTGCTTAGGACATCGCTTCTGACTCAGTGTTCTTAGGAATTTTGATGGAAGTTAATTGAAGTATTTTTTATTTTTAAATTTGTTTATTGGCATTTTCAGTAATATCACTTACAAGTTTTGCAAATGCGTCTTGTGCATACTCTTTTACAATGCTTTTCGGTATAGCCTTAACAATATAACAAACAACAAATAAAGAGTAACAGTAACTGTCTCCTTGCCATGTCCATATGTTTCAGCGTCTCTTGTTTCGGGGGGGAGGGGGTATAGGGAAGTTGGGTAGCATACTCAGGGAGGGTGCAGGGGGTATACCTTCCCAGGACCATCATTGTCTCCAGTCATTCATCTGGGGTTGCCCTTTCTTGTCTTGCAGATGAGTTTGTTTCGGGTCATGGGCTCATGGGGGCTTGTCGTCCGAGGGGAGAAACATATGCCTAGTAAGTTCTTTCCATGCCTCGAGAGCTCTGCTGGACTCATTCGTAGATCTAGTGACACTTTCTTCCCAGGCCTTGGTCTCAGCCGACACCCATCGCTCTGCTTCACTATGCCATGCTTTGTATTGCGGTCCTGCGGGTCTTTTCCAGGACATGGCTATGGTTCTTTTGGCCAGAATGCACGCTATGTCCATGAGCCCGACTATGTGTTTCAGTTTGGCTAGCCCAGGGTAGGTTCCGAGTAGGCATTCCTCAGGTGCCCATTTGTAGTTGGTCATGCCTGTTTTCTCGCATGTCTGTTTTACCTTATCCCACAGCGTCCTGGACTTGGGGCATTCCCACATCATGTGGATTAGATCCGCTTCCTCCCTCATGCACCAGGTGCAGTGTGACTGCGTTTGTTTGTTAAACTCGGCTATTCGTTTCGGGGTTAGGTAGGTTCGGTGCAACACATTCATCTGTATTTGTCAAAATCTATGATTTCTGGACACCTCTTTGGGGAATGCAAGCGCCCTATTCCACTCCCCCTCTGTCATTTCTCTGCCTACATCTATTTCCCATTTACCCTTCATTTCCGTGCTCCGGGGGTTAGGTATGTCGCTCAGGTGTCTGTATATTTGAGATATTGGTCTACTGCCCTCCCCCATATTGTATAACAGCGTGAGTAGTGGTTCCGGGTCCGGTTCCGCAGGCCATGCTTCCCATTTACGTCGTGCTGTGGAGCGGACCCTCTGGTACCAGAGGAACTGGCCCGTGTGGATGCCCTCTCTGTCCTGTAGTATGGCAAATTCTTTAAAGATGCCCTCTTCATAAAGATCTCCCCAGGTGTAAACCTCTCCGCTTTCCCATAATCTGATTTGTTTTAGATCAGTGACCGTTGTGTACAGGTCTGCGAGCAAGGGTATTTCTGGTGCATAAGCGTTCTGCGTGCGGGTGAGTGTCCTTGTTCTATGCCAGATCTCCCTCCCCAAGGTGACTGTGAGGGGTACCGCTCCTAGCAGTTTCATAGGTACCCAGACCAGTTCCTTCAAAGTGAGTGGGAGGCTCATGGTCTGTAGCAGGGGTGTTTCATCTGTGGGCTCATCGGATAACCATTTAATTACAAAGCTAAGCTGAGCTGCTAGGTAGTACTTTTCTAGATTTGGGAGTTGGATGCCGCCTTGTGTGTATGGTAGGTCAGTGTCGACCGCGCTATATTATGTCTGTTTTCCCCCCAAATGAACTCTCTTATTAGCATCTCGAGCAGCCGGAAGAAGGGTTTATTAATATAGTAATGTACATTCTGGAACCCATATAGGAATCGCGGTAAAACAATCATTTTAATTATGGATGCCCTTCCCATCATAGATAAGGGGAGTCTCGACCAAAAGTTCATGGATCTGCGCAGAGCCGGGAGCGCTGCTTTTGTGTTATGTTCATGCATCAGTGCTGGGGTGTGCATTATTTGGATTCCTAGATATCGGAATGTGGTGGTCTGCCATCTTATCCCAACCTCCAGGAGTGTTTCTACGTCCTCATTTTTTAGGGCCGCTAGTGGGAACAAGCAGGATTTTGCCTTGCTGAATTGGATCCCAGGGACTCTGGAGTAATTGTCCAGGACTTCTAGTATAGTTGGCACGTTGATGTGTGGGTCCCTGACATATATAAGAACGTCATCTGCATAGAGTGAAATGATGTGGTCCACCCCTCTTAGTCTTATGCACGCGTCAAAAAACTGTTTCCGGAAATAAATAGCTATGGGTTCCAGCCCTAATACGTACAGCATTGGGGATAGTGGGAAACCTTGTCTAGTCCCTCTTTGTATGCTCCAGGCGCCTGACACATGCTTCCCTGACTTTACTTTTGCTCTTGGTCTGGCGTATAGTATCTTAACCCATCTAATAAATCCGGGTCCGAAGCCAAATTCCTGGAGCACCGCCACAAGCCACTCCCAGTAAATGGAGTCGAAAGCTTTTATGGCATCGAGGGATAGTAATGCACTGGGACTCTCATCTTCGCTAGTTTGCGCTATAATGTGTTGCAGCCTGCGCAGGTTCATTGACGTGTTGCGCCCTGGTATAAAGCCGTTCTGATCAGGATGTATTATGTCGCCTATTATTCTAGACAGGCGCTTGGCCAGTATGGTGGTTAAAATTTTCACATCATAGTTTAGCATTGCCAGTGGGAGGTATGAGTCGCACAGGTCTGCCGGTTTGTTTGGCTTCAGAATTGGGACCACAAGTGTTTCTCTCATACTTCCCGGCAATATCTCCCTCTCATATGCCTCTTGGTATACTTTATTTAGCAGGGGTGTGAGGGAGGATTCATAAGCTTTATAAAACTCTGAGGGTAACCCATCAGTGCCAGGTGCCTTACACGTGGCTAGGGACCTAATTGCTTCGGTTATGTCCTCAGGTGTGATTTCTGTGTCTAGTGCCATGGCCTGTTCAGTAGGCATTTTATGGAGCCCAATCTCATCCAGCGTGTCCATGATCAGTTCTTGGGGGACCTCTTCCGCGTGTGAGTATAGGCGTGCATAGTATTCTTTGAAGACTTCATTGATGCCCTGCTGTGTGTGGTGTATGTTCCCTGCTTCGTCTCGCAACGATGTGGTGGGGTGTCTAGGGTGTTCCCTGCGGCATAGCCAGGCCAGCAGCCTGCCCGGTCTGTCCGCCTCTATATGTGTTCTGTTTGTTTTGACCGTGTGGTCAAACTTTTCTAGTCTGCGCCATGCTGTTTCATTCTCCCCCCTTAGCCTTTGAAGTTCTGATTCCCTTTCCCGGGTGTCTATGGGGGCCGCTTCCAGTTCTCCGATCTCCCTTTCCAGCTGGTCTAAGTCCTTCCTGAGCAATTTCCGGATTCCGCCGGCCTTTGCAATGGTCTCCCCTCTTATCACCGTTTTTAGGGCATCCCATACCGTGCTACTGTGTTCCACGCTTCCCACGTTGATTTCTATGTAGCTATCTATGGATTCTTGCAGTTCTTCTCTAAAGGCAGGTTCTTTAAGAGCCTCTGCCGGCATTTTCCACATGGGAATTGGGGGTCTGGGGCCATTGTGGTTCCATGTTACTAGGAGAGGGGAGTGATCAGAGATGGTCCTTCCTAGGTACTGCGCTCCTTCCACCTGAGGTAAGTGCTCCCTGCCGATGAGGATGTGATCTAACCTTGTGTGTAGGTTGTGCAGGGATGAACAGTATGAATATCCTCTTACGGCTGGGTGCATTTCTCGCCATATGTCTGCCAGGTCCAGTCTATCTATCATTGCAGTCAGAGCTGTTGTTGCTGCTGACGGACCTTTCAGGAGGGGAATGGATCTATCTAGGTTCGGGTCGCATATGCAATTGAGGTCGCCCCCCCCCAGATGAACAGACCGTCTCTGTGTTGTGCAATTTTGGGGTATAACGAGTTCAGGTGGGCCGGTATATTGCTATTAGGAAAATAGGAGTTCAAGATGCATATTTCCGTCTGCTCTGTGTCCCCATAGCATTACGAATCTACCTTCCGGGTCTATTTCTGATTTGGTCAAGCGGAAAGGGAGCTGTGGGTGTATCCAAGTATATACTCCCCTAGCATATCTGGAATAAGCAGTACCGAATCCCTGCCCTCCCCAGTGTGTTTGGAGTTTGGCCATTGAGTCCACGGAGCAGTGGGTCTCCTGTAAGAGTGCTATCATCACCCCCTTCCTGTGCAGATAGGTCTTACTTCTGTTTCTGCGGAGATATGTCCCCAGGCCTCTCACGTTCCATGTCAGTATTTTAATTGTCGTAGTGGTCATGGTGGTTTAAGGTGGGTATGGTAATTATTCTGCTTCTCTCTCTTAAATGTCCGTGGTTGCGGGCCTGATGTGGAAGGTCCCTTCCCTGTGTGGGCCGAGGCACTGGTTTCCCTTTCCCTTCGGTCGGCCCCTCCTCCCCCTCTTTTCTTTCCCTTTGGAGACTTACCAACAGTAGTAACGTTCATTCTGGTGAATGAGAACAGTAAACAGTGCAACTTTGAACTGCCCCCAGCAGTTGCTTCCAACTTGCAGCGCTCAGGGGCTCCCGAGCCTTCTGGGCCTTTCCAGGCCTCCCGGTGCGGGTGTTGTGTCGGCGGTATGCCTACACGTGTCTTGAGGGAGTGCGTTGACGTCTTTTCGTGTAGGTTGGTGTGCTCCTGCCCATTATTGCTTCCTTGATGCTGTAGTTTGTTATGCTGTGCCTTGGTTTGTTTATCAACCTGTTGTGCTGACATCAGTCCTTTCCGCCCGGTTCTTCGGGCGTTCAATGTCCTGTGGTTCCTCTTGCCATTCCTTCCTTACCGTCTGCAAGGTTGTTGTGTTCGAGCCACATGTTTGCTGCCTCCGGGGTGTCCAGGAAGACCGCTTTACCTTTGTGTATCACTTTGAGGCGCGATGGGTACATCAACATATACTTCAAGTTGAGTTCATGTAGGCTTGCCTTCACCAGGATAAAGGAATTTCTTGTGCGTTGTACAGTGGGGGTGTAGTCCGGGTAACCACTATTTTGGCATCTTGTCTCCTAATTTCCCCTCCTTCTCTGGAGAATCTTAGTATTGTCTCTCTGTCTCTAAAGTTTAGGACTTTGGCAATCATTGGGCGTGGGTGTGAGCCCGGCGGAGGTCTTTTTTGTAGGGACCTGTGGGCTTGCTCTATAGAGAATCCCTGAGACAGATTGCCGGCCCCGATTTCCTGTTGTAGCATCGTCTCTATGAATTCTGTTGGGTCCGGGCCTTCCATGCCTTCCGGGACCCCAAGGATTCGGATGTTGTTGCGGCAGGCCCTCCCCTCCGCGTCCTCTGACCGTGCCTCCAGCCTTGCCACCTTTAGTTCCAGGCCCTGAACCCTGGATTTGAGTTCCGTTGTGCTGTCTACGTTGTCCTGTAGAGTAGCTTCCACTGAGGTCACTCTTTCAGTGAGGTTGCGGGCATCTTGTCTGATCAATTGTATGTCCGTTTTAACCTCATCGATTTTGGTTTCAAGCGATGTCCGTAGTGCCGTTATTGCCTGTAGTAGCTGCATGTTTGTTGGGTCTCCCTCTTGAGTCGTTTGCGCTGCTGTTGCCCCTGTTTCTTGTTGCTGCTTGGGCCTGACTGTTATAAAGGAGTCCATTGTTGCGGCTTTCAGTTTGCCTTTGGGAGGTGACAGCCCCCGCTCCCGGGTACCCGGTCCTGCACTCCTCCTCGGGACTCACTCGCTTGTTCTCAGGCTGTAGGGTCAGTGGCTTTCTTTGCTGGAGCCTACGGTGGTGCAGCCCCTCCTGGCAGTCTTATTCTCCTGCGCCGTTGGCGCTGGGCCGCCGGTGGCCCCTATTATTTGGTAATTGTGCAGTCGTGGTGTTAGCCTCCCGCCGTGTCGGGTGTGGGGCACTGTGGCCGGTGTGCCTTTCCCCCCTTCCTGGCCTGTGGCAGCTCTTGGGCGTTCAGTTGTCACTGTGCCTTACGCTCCGCAGCGCCTCTTTTCCCTGGGCCTCTATTTGTCCGGCTTGCAGGGTGTCTTTGCCTATCCTTGGGCTATTCAGGCCATTCCCGGTGGCTGCGTGAGCCCGGGGAGTTGGTCCGTTCCGGGGGCCTTCAGCTGTTTTATGCGAAAGGGTGTAGCACGCTAGTTCATTGCGGTTGCCGCCTTCTTGCTTGCAGCAGGGACCTCGCGTTACTCACCCGGTTTTCGTGGTGTGCTGATGCGATTCTTTCCAGAGGGCAGTGTCCGAGGTCGGAGGTCAGTTCCCCCTCCCAGCGCTGCAGGATTTATGGTGCTGTGCTGCTTTTCCCCCCATAGGCAGGAGGTGGAGAAATGTTGTGTCGTATGGCCACTGTCTGCAGGGCGTTTGTTGGGGTTCAGAGGTGGTCCAGGTCGCCCGGATCGGGTCGCCGCGGACCGAATTGTCCGCCGAGGATGGATGTTGCCCGGCGGCAAAGTCTTCCAGCCGCCGGATTCCAGGTAGGGCCCGATGTCCCCGGAGTGCTCAATGCGCCGCTCCGTACGGCGTTCCTGGCTCTCCTAGAGGCCCACAGCAGCCCAGGCCTCCAGTCCCCGCCCACTCCCCCTCACCACTCGGCAGCGGAGCACCCCCGGCGCCCGTCGGGGTTCAGAGGCGGTCCAGGCCGCCCAGATCGGATCACCGCAGACCGAATTGTCCGCCGAGGATGGATGTTGCCCGGCGGCGAAGTCCTCCAGCCGCCGGATTCCAGGTAGGGCCCCGATGTCCCCGGAAGGCTCAGTGCGCCACTCCGTGCGGCGTTCCTGGCTCTCCTAGGGGCCCACAGCAGCCCAGGCCTCCAGTCCCGGCCCACTCCCCCTCACCGCCCGACAGCGGTGCACCCCTGGCGGCAGTCGCCACGCGATGGTCTCTGCGCAGGGGGGGGCGCCGATGCCCGAGCGCCGTCGGTGGCTCAGGTGTCTAACGGCTCCGCGTTCTCCGGGGCCGCAGACGCCGCCTCCCTCAGTTCTCGGCCTACCCTCGTCTCGAGGTTCCAGACGAGGTCGCGGCCGCCATCTTTGATTCCAGGGGGCCGGAGCGCAGAGGTCGCGTTTGTGCGCTGCCGGTTTCCGTTTTGTTCGGAATTCACCATCGGGCGATGCAGGATCGATTGGGGCAGCTGGGCATATATTTATTTGCGTCGTGGGGTTAGGTTGAGTGTTCTTTTGGAGGATCTGCTTCAGGATCGGGGCAGGAGCTCAAGGCAAGCACGTCCTCAGTCCACGGACCTAGGCCATGCCCCCCGAAAGTTAACTGAAGTAGATGGGGAATATATACTTATAGGGATCAGATGGAAGTGGAAGGTAGAATGCTACAGGTTTTAAAGAGAAGGTAGGGAAATACAGCTGCAATATATAGGTGATTGTGAATAGCTTGTTGATTCAACGACACAGGCTGATGGGGACAACTGAGATACTTATGATTTGGATGAACTACACTCAGTGGATATCTAAACACATTCGCAGATATTTATAAAAGTATTGAGTAAAAAATAGACATTGGTTGTAATGATGGTTTAAGCCTAGAAATTGAAAATGTATGTTGTATATTTCTATTAAAGTAAAAGGACAAATATGAGCAATACTTTTTGGAATACCAAATGTTGTGGATTTGAAAGGGAATATACAGTTTGGAATGTATGACAGAATGGTGCTTATTGGAAATATTGACCTGATTGATGATAATGGTGGTGTGGTTTGGGGTGTGAATGGCTTAGTTCATTTAATGAAACATGGTATACTAGCTTGGGGAATGCTACGATATTACTGTGTTTGACATACAATTGTGCTGTGGGTTTGTTCATAATTTAATATAGATGGTGTGGTGTTTATCTCATATAGGGTTTTCTCAGTTGCTTTATAATTATTATTATAAAATGTTCATAGGTTTACAGGAGAGGTGTCCGGGACACTGGACTGATTGAAATGTTATATCTAGTTTGTAAAATATATCTGTTGTTGCTGACTTGCGTCTATTTCGGAGGGGGGGTGGTTGGTTCACATCTGTTAATAGTTTGTTGGGTTTAATACATTTAGTTGAGAATCCTTTATTTGGATATATGGACACTAACGGTGGGTTGATGAAGGGGTCGAATGACCTATGGGTGGTTACTTGGAACGTTAATGGACTGAACAATCCAAAAAAGAAACTGAAGGTGATGACCTATTTAAGAGAGCTAAAAAGTGATATTTGTTTTATTCAAGAAACTCCTCTTCTTCAGGATGAAATTGAGACCCTGAAAAAGGGTTGGGTTGGAAGGGTTTATGGCTCCTAATTTTCCACACGCTCAAGGTGAGTGGCAATTTTGATTCGGAGAAATGTTCCAATAAAAGTAATGAGAGAGTTGTCAGATCGAGAGGGGAGCATGGTGGCATTACTGGTTAATATTATGGGATGTATTGTGGCATTATGTAATATTTATGCCCCCTCTGTGAATGACGGGTCATTTTATAGGAAAGTAGCTCAATCTTTACAGGATTTGGGTACGGATAACATCATTTTAGGTGGTGATTTTAACACTGTTTTGAACAAAGATTTGGATAGAAGTGTGTCTAGTAAGCAGACTGATCGTCATCATCTATCTTTGAAAAATCTGCTTGAGGAACATAACCTACAGGGCTATTGGAGGATGACACACCCAATGGCCAGAGAGTATAGTTATTATTCAGGCGCACACTCGGTTTATTCTAGACTTGATATGTTACTGACATCTGAGAAAATGACAGAGAACCATAGAGCGAGTGAAATAGGCAACATTCTGATAACAGATCATGCGCATGTGACAATGTGCATTAAATTGGTATGTGACGGACAAAGACAATATACTTGTAGGATGAATAATGCATTCTTACAAATGGACGAGGAAGTGGAGAAATTGAAAACAGAAATTGATTTTTTCGTGTCAGAGAATCGCAAGGGCGATCTGAAACCGGAAATTGTATGCGAAGCTTTCAAGTGTACCATGCAGGGTTATTTGATTAGTCTAACGTGTGGTTTAAATAAGAAACATGCTAATAGACAAAAGGAACTAGAGGTGAAAAATGGTGATTTGTCGGAGAAAATAATGGCTGACCCACGTGACTCGGGTGGCACTACTGAATTATTGAAACTGAAGAGAGAACTTAAAAATATAATTGAGGAACGGACGGAATGGAAGTACAATAAACAGAAATGTGTGTATTTTGAGAAAGGAGAGAAATGTGACCGATGGCTAGCCTATAGGCTGAAGAAGAGGGAGTCGGAACGTTCAATTCCATCTATTCAAGATAAAGATGGGCGGGTCACCTTTCATCCGAAATAGATTAACAAGATCTTTCGAGAATACTATGTAAATTTGTACCAGAATGAAACTGGTACAGCCATCGGTGGTGGCAATTTTCTTGAAAAGGCGAAGCTTACTAGACTTACAGATCATGATTCGCAGTTACTTGAGAAAGATTTGACATTGGATGAGATCAAAAGGGCAATCAACAGATTAAATGTAGGGAAATCGCCAGGACCAGGTGGCTTTCCAGTGGAATTCTACAAGCTATTGCCAGATTCGGCCCTAGAATAACTAAAGGATATGTATGTGACCTCTTTGACTAATGGCCTACTACCGACAGCAACTAGACACGCAATGATATCTACCTTTCCTAAGAAGGGGAAAGATGAAACGCTTCCTGCGAGCTATAGGCCGATTAGCCTTATTAACACGGACAATAAAATTCTGAGAAAAGTCTTGGCTATTAGACTGGAGAATCTTCTCCCGAACTTGATCAATGAGAATCAATGGGGTTTTGTGAAAGGAAGGAAGACATCCAGTAACATCAGAAGGCTGTTCCATACGATTGCAAAGGCGACTGGTCCATTAGACAATGCTCCTGTCTTTTCATTGGATGCAGAGAAGGCTTTCGTTCGAGTGGATTGGGACTTCCTCTTTTTAGTCCTTGAAAAACTGGGATTTGGAGTGAAATACAGGTCATGGATTAAACTACTATATTCAGAACCGACAGCTGATGTCAACACCAACGGTAGACATTCGGATCCTTTCAGGCTGGAAAGAGGGACAAGACAAGGGTGTCCTCTTACCCCATTGTTGTTTGTTATTGCAATCGAAACCTCTAGCGGCTGTCATTAGAAATTAGCCTAATACACATGGAGTGTCATGTTGGGGATTACAACAAAAACTATGGTTGTTTGCTGATGACATTCTTCTGGTTCTCCAGGACTTGGATCAGTCATTACCGACTCTAATGGAAGTTTTAACATTGTTTCACACTTTCTCTGGCTATAAAGCAAATTGGACCAAGTCAGAGGTGATGCCCCTAGTACCTTGCTGTAGTAAACAATATATAACTGGTCTAGGGTTTAGATGGTGCCCGGATAAAATGTTGTATCTTGGGATCTGGATCACTCCGAAGATCGGTGATTTGGTGAAAGTGAATGAATATGATTATGTCACGACCCCTGCCCTTTGCCTGGATTGCCAGGCCAGGTGGGCTACATCTAGTACCCCCACCAGGGCCTCAAGGGCCTTGACATTTGCCCCCAGACTCACTTGGAGTCAGTCCTGGCGCCTTTGGCGCCAGGCTCATTTGTTAAAGCAGTAATCTGGGCCCATAGGGGCATTGCGCAACAACATGGATGCTTCCACATGGCTCAGTTCCTGAACTGAACCATGCGGTCTAGTATTTTGGGTGTGGCACGTCCAGAGACACCTGGGATACCTGCAGGCTATATAAGCCACGCCCGGACTCCAGTACACGCTTCGCGTTGCTCTGCCAGTGGCAGCGGAACGTTCTCCGCGGTCAGCAGCATCTTCATCTGCACGCCGGACCTGATCTCCTGCAAGAATAAAGAGAAGACATTGTTAGTGTTCGCTTACCTCCTGGGAGCAGCTCTTGCACTCCGCTCCAGGATTCCAAACAGTCAACATCTCGGCAGCCCTCGTTGCATGGAGAAAACCGCTACCTGGAAAAGAAAACAGAGAAAACAACTTTAGTAAGTGTTCATTCTGCACATTCAGAAACTCTCTCTTACCTGAATAGGGCGGAAGGTCTGGCCCAACCCGGAGTGTCAGTAAGCGGTTCGCTCCTCACTACTTACCGCTTTTCATCTTTTCGCATTCCGGAACAACATTGCAACCTGCAAGAAGGACAAAATAAACAGGTTAGCACAAGAAAAGCATATAGCGCCACGCTTTGCGCTTTCTTACCATCTTGTGCACAAAACTGTGCGACATCACGAGGACAACATCTACACCTAAAAATCAAGGAAAAAGAGAAAGAGACAATTACCAAACAAGGAACACACAGTCAAGACAGACTTACCTGAAGAACACAGTCACAGCAGGTCTGGACCCTGGAGAGTCGCTCCAGTGAAGTAACTAGACAGCGACAAGCCTAACCCCAACGCGCCCCTGCTCTGAGTGGCAGGACAGAGAGCGCGCCTCATCAAAAAGCAAGGTGAGAAAGACGCCAGGAGGTGTTCGTGGGTCCATAAGGAAGGTGGGCCCCCGGACACAAGAGACAATCAAGCTAAAGTGTAAACCCCTGTGTTTCAGACCTGGTCTTCAGCCGCACGAGGGTCCAAGGAAGTGGGCCAAGGGTGAAGCAGCCCGGACTGGGTGGCGCCCCCGTGGATACCAGGTGAGCGTTAAAGATTATTATGACTTTTAAAAACGATTTGCAGTGTTGGGGTTTATTAAATCTTTCACTATGGGGAAAAGTTAATGCTTTTAAGATGATATCGACCCCTAAGATCAATTATATCTTGAGTATGATCCCACTAAATATTGATGCTCATTAATGGAAGGAATTGGACAGACTTGTTCAGGGGTTTCTATGCGACAAGAAACCACCAAGACTACGTTTTTGGAAACTACAATTACCGTTGGAGAAAGGTGAACTATTAGTGCCAAACTTTAGGGACTATCATCTTGCCTTTAATTGTGATTTTATAGTAGAATTTTTGCACCGATGCCTGATGAATGGGTTATGGCAGAGACAAGTTATAATGGTCCTTTGTCACCAAGGGCATTGTTGACCACAGAATTAAGTGCGAGAAGTGTGAACGATCCGTTGACTGTCTGAGAAATTCCTGGAAGAAACTGACTGGTTTGTTAGGTGTGGATACATACAAAGATCCTGGTGCATCATCATGGATGAATCCCTCTATTAAATTGGATAACAAAATGTTATTCTGGCCGTAATGGTTTTTGGGTGGCGTCAGTTGGCTTGATGATCTCTTTAACGAGGAGAAATGGAAGAGTGCTAGAGACTTACAACAACAATTTCATACTGAAAATTTCAGGTTTTCAGATTACAGAAAATTGAAGATTGCTGTTGGTGAGATCGATTTCCAGACTAGCTTAAATCTGGCTTTTTTAAGAGAAAGTCACTGGTGGGTGAGGGTGGCTTAGCTAGCAGGGTATACAAACAGATTGTGAATGAATATAAAGGCAATGATTTGCTGAGGAAGGAATGGAGTCAAAGAATTGGCTCTGACATTACAGTGGAGGCATGGACAAGGATGTGTGCAAATGCCAAACTTTGTTCCTTCGGTCTAACTGAAAGAACGAGACAAATTAAGATCCTAAACAGTCTTTATTGGACCCCAGAGAGATTATGGAAGAGAGGTTTGGTGGATGATCCGGAATGTTGGGCTTGTGTTCACGAAACTGGTACATTGGAACATATGATGTGGCATTGCAGGAAGGTATGAGGATTTTGGAGAGATATAGGTGTAATTTTGGAGAGGGTCTTGAATGAACGAATTGGTTTTGATTTTGAAACATTCATTTTGGGAAATGATGCAACCTTGTAAGAGCTCACTCAATGCCAAAAGAATTGGTTATTTAGAGGTGCCATGATGGGAAAGAAAATCATCCTTAGGAATTGGAAATCCGATATTACTTTAGAGAAGAAGGTATGGTTGAATGAAATGCATAATCTGGCAGATGTGGAGAAACCTTTATATAGGAAACCAGGCAAGAATGGGTTATTTGTAAAGATTTGGGGAACATTTCTGATGCTGTATTGAATCTAACTTTTGTATATTATATGATGTGAACTGTGGGACTCTGGGGGGTATGTTTCTGTATTATTTTTGCAATTGTGTATATAGCTTTTGTAAACTTGTTGACATTTCAAGCATTGTTGTTATATTTAAATTGAAAATAAAAAAAAAATAAAAAAAGAATCCTGCATATCATCAATGGCACAGAACTGCATTGACAAAACATGCATATACATTAGAAATATTTTACGTTTGCCTACATTTTTGTGTTAATTTTACTGACAATAATTCTATATGCGACACACCAATCTGCTTCATTCCTTTTCATCATTCCCCTCTACCTGTTAATTCCACATACAGCATAAATTGTTTTTTGTCACTGGCATTCGACCTCTACTCTGGCCTTACCTTCTTTCACCACCTCTTCCTGAGACTCACAACCTCAATTATTGTTGCTACATCCCCCTGATAATTTCCAACCTCCTCATCTTAGTTGTTCTCCTCCGGCATTCACCAAGCTGTACCTCAATTCCTTGTTCTCCCTGCTCCTCATATTTACCAACCTCCTTATCATCTTCTCACCGCTTCCTAATGTTTACCACCTTATTTCTTCTCTCGCTTTCCCACCTCCTCCTGATGTTACTTCACACACCTCAATTCTTTCCCCCTTTTAGTTTTCTCCTCAACAAACTTCTCTTTTGTCCCAAATACACCCCACTGTCCAATCCTCCTTCTCATCTTCCTCTCCAAGTAGTTCTCTCTTTCAGTGCTCCTTCTACTCTCCATCCATTTCCAAACTCTCATCAGCAGCCCCTTCTCCAAACACCAACCGTGATTGAGGATCCCTGAGCCAGACTCCCTTTAAGGGTCTGCAATTTTAATGGCAAATTGTTGTGGGGTAGGGTTTGCATAGGATCAGTAGGTTCACCTGGGCTCTCTAATGCAGGGGGCGGACTAATTATATAAATGGTTGATCAGGTATCTTGGTTTTTATGCAAGTCTTTGCTGTGGCCTGTGGGGAGCCGCGGTGTGCCACAGTGTGCTGTTTTTTTAATGCTGATAATCGAATTGGAAAACTGTCATTGTAAAGGTCTTTTTCTCCTGAGACGTTTAAAATGCTTTCCCCCCTTTTAAAAACAAATATTCAGGGGGTTTCACCCCCCAATCGCCCACTCCCACTATCTCCAGCAGAATTTCAGCCCCTTCCCTCTCCCCCCAAACCCACACCTTTAAAATTATTTGAAACAATCCAACACCATGAAAGGCTCAATCAAATAGGATCTGTGCCCAAGCTAAGAAGAGGCCATAGTTTATCATAGATGTGTCCAACGTTCTAGATTGAAATCGGTCAAAGAATTGGTAAATTATATAAGAGTAGCGTATTTCTCTGATGCCAATACTTGCCAGTGCTTGCTGAGAAAGCTAAGTAACTTGTATGTGATTCCTTGGCGATGCAATTGTTTTTTTTGTTAAATCTGTTTTAACTTGCTGGCATTCATTTTAACTTATGTTGCTAATCTTTGAGGGCGTTTTTGCCGAGAGAGAAGAGAGAGATCTATCGAGTCAATTTGACCTAAAACAAAAGGGTTGAATTTTTTTTGGGTTTCCGTTTTGGAAAAAAAGTGGTTTTTACCACAAAAAAGGGGGATTGGGGGGGACCCCCCCAAAAAATGTAAAAAAAAAAAAATCCACCCTTTTGTTTTAGGTCCTTCTGATTCGACCCTTTTGTCATTCGATCCTTTGCATTCGAATGTTTGACCTATAACCCATCCTGCCTATGTTGATTGTGGTTAAAATGCAAATCTTTCATGTCATCATATGCTTTTTACATTGTGGAGTGATGTGTGTGTGCATAAAGCACTTTTTTAACATTCTTGATTACTTTATATTGGCAATTGGGGGTCATTACGACCCTGGCGCTAAGGGGTTAACAGCGCCGTAAAAGGCTGCAGCACCGTTAACCCCTTAGCGCCTAATTATGAGGTCCCTTTGCAGGACCCGACATTAACGGCTGGTCTGGACCAGCCTTTAAAGTAGGGACCCGCAAAGGGACTTCAGAGGTAATTACAGTACCGCAATTTGCGGTACCGTAATTACCGCCTTCCCCAGTCCCATTGAGCCCTAAGGGGGAAAAATGGGAATGGGGAAGGGCCAATGTTCAATGGGGAATTACCGCCCTGCCAACCTTGGAATGGGGTGGTAATTCCCCATTGAACATTGGCGGACTTGTGACAATACTGGCAGCAACCATGGTGCTAATAGCGCCATTGGTTACCGCCGGTGTTGTAATGAGGGCCATTGCCATAAAAGTCGACATATATACAATAAAAGGTGGTCATAATTAACACATACATAAAAATACATTTAAATGTGATAAGACCCCATCTTATTAATTGCATAGAATGCTGCCTCATTAGCCCTATATAGCGTGTGTTTCTATAGGTGCGATTGAAAATTCATTAGACCTGGGGTTGCCTTCCTTCTCTGAGCTTTGCCTTTCGTATAGCCCATACTCGTCCCAAATACCTTACAATTCTAACAGTGTCTGTAAGATTATCTGTTAATTTGTAATGTACCTTGTTGCTAATTGGCAGATGCACATTTTTCTTTTTCACTTTGTGAATTAGGAAGTATGCCGTTTTTTATTTCTGTTTCCGGGATCTTGTCTCTGTCCTCTAATTGTCAGTGCTAATTTGCTTGTGCATTCAAGCTCTATACTGGTGAAGGTTGGCTCCTTGTGTATCCACACTCTTGAAACACTGGTGTATAGGCGCGTTACAAATGCCATATCGTATCATATCTTTCTTCATTAACTGAATATTGAGTGCTTATTCAAGAAGGGAAAACTCTATGCTCTAACTCATAAAATTCCACAATAAACATACGTGACGCACTGCCAATTTGTAAAGTTATATGGCTATTCGAACCCTTGGTGTAACATTTAGTTACTGCAAATAGGTTGATGGTTGACATAAGTAATTCTATGGCACAGAAGTATGTTATCCGACACAAAGCTGGGATGGCTGTGTGACTGCATCATGGGAGGGCTGGAGCAATGATCTGTCGAATACTGAAATATGAGAGATGTGTCCTGGCAGAATATAAATTTCTAATTCTCATGCTCACACCCCTCTTGCAGAAATTGAGAGTAAGTATGATAAGAAAATGCGTGTGCTGCGTGATGAGCTGGACCTACGCCGAAAGACTGAGATTCACGAGATTGAGGAGAGGAAAAATGGTCAAATCAATGCGCTGATGAGGAACCATGAAAAAGCTTTCAGTGACATCAAGAACTACTACAATGATATAACCCTGAATAACCTGGCCCTCATCAACTCACTCAAGGTAGCGTATGTAAACTGGACGTTGGGGGGGAGATGGCAGCGCTACTCTCTGGTTCTGTGTGTTTGTGGTTCAACAAGACAGTGATTGCGATACCTTCGAACGGTAGGGGGGATAACTCTTTCCTCAATGCACCATGCAGGTGAGCTCACAAAAGGGCCTAATAATTATACATTTTAAATCATAAGATAAAGTCACTGAAATACTACGGAACTGGAAGTCCCTGATGGATCTGAATGTGGATGACTGGATCAATGAACTGCTGTCTATTTTAACTTTAGAACACATTTCTATAAATATATGCAAGAGCCTGAGACGTTTAGAGCTATTTGGGTCCTTTGCTAGATATGTATGGCCAGACCCTGTTTCTGTCATAGAAACTAAGGGCGCTGTGAAGACATCTTTTCCCCTCATGCCCCTGACATCTGCCCATGTCGGCCGTACCTTGATCTTTTCCCCTCACAGAATGCCCCCTGACCTGCTTTTATTTCTTCTTGGGTGTCTGTAGTCTATACTTTTATGTTACCCCGATTTACATTTCTTGCATGACATATTTTAAGCTGGTCATTCTGACTCATCCAAGCTTTGCATTTTGGATGTTGCCTACTGATGTTTACTTTTAAAATTGTTACTCAAATATGGTTTTGTATACCTTTGACAACTTATACAATAACACTTGGATGAAAAATGGCAAACAATTGAATAAAAACATTTAAACGAAGGTAATCACTGAATACCAATAAACTAAATAAAAAATCATATTCAACATGACTTACCCTTGTGACACTACTTATTGGAGGTAAAAGGGATCAGAACAAAGATTACATTTCCCCAGAACTAAACTTTTATAAAGGGAAATTACAAGAATTGGATATCATAGTAAAATTGTGATGGGTTATGGATTACCAACTTGAGACTTTTGGTCCTTGTACTGTCAGAGTCCTGCGAGGGAATTGTGTCCACTATCTTGCTCTCTGAACAAGGTCTCTTTGGCTAACTGAAGTCCGGCATAAGGGTACCTGTGCCTTTGTTCACTCTGTGTCTCCTCACACAGTGGAACCAACCCTTCATATTGAGGTCTTCTCCTTACACCCTTTCCTTGGGCCCAACTGGCCTCTCAGAGTACCCTACATCTGTCTCCTCACTCCTCCTGTCCTTTTCCAATCTCTTTTTTGTCTTGTTCTACCACCTCCTCCTGAGGTGTACCTTATTTTCTTTCAACACAAGGCATGTTCTCCTCGGTCCCGCCCGTCTTCCTGTCTGTTGTGGATCGGGTGGTCTTTCTGGTTGGTTTGGCTCTCTGTGGTCCCTGATCAAGGCGCAGGTCTCCCTTGGAGTTTGCGGCGGGGACAGACTTTCTGTCTCCATCAAATCATATGCTTCCCTCTGTGGACAGTTGTCCCAGATGTGACATTCGCTGCCCTTCCTACTAGGGGGTGGGAGCTGACTTCAATTGACACATATGCATATCAAAAAGGTTTTGGTTTTCCTGCCCTTTGTTAGTTCTGTGATCCGGCCTCTTCGGAGGCCTGCTTCAATGAACTCTTCCTCCTGTCACTGTAAGCCCAGCCCTCTGTCTCTGTGTGCCCCTTTGTGCCCGTTTGTCGCTGTGTACCCCTGTCCTCCAGTTCCCGTAATACTGCTATGTATCCCTCTGCATCGCCCCTCCCTCTAGTCCCCATGATCTCGCTGTATGCCCCACTGTGCCAGTGTGTCGCTGTGTACCCTGCCTTCCTGTTCCCCATGATGTTGCTATGTATCCCTCTGCCCGACCTATCGCTGTAAGCCCAGCTCTCCACTGCTCTGTGCCTCGTGTGTCGCTGTGTTCCCCTGCCCTCCTATTCCTGTGATATCGCTATATATCCCTCTGTTGTATCCCACTGCCTCGAGTCCCTGTGATGTCGCTGTACGCCCGACAGCGCTCGTGTGTCTCTTGTACCCTGCCTTCTTGGCCCCCCGTCCTGTCGCTATAAACCCATCCTTCGAGTCTCTATATATCCCTCTGACCCCAAGTCCTGTCACCGTAACCCAGCCCTTCGCCGCTGTGTGCCCCATGTGTCGCTGTGTTCCCCTGCCCTCCTGTTCTTATAATATCGCTATATATCCCTCTGTAGTATCCCACTGCCTTGAGTCCCTGTGATGTTGCTGTATGCCCCACAGAACCTGTGTGTTGCGTGTAGCCTTCCTTCTTGCCTCCCGTCCTGTTGCTGTAAACCCATCCCTCCAGTCGCTATATATCCCTCTGATCCCATTCCCTGTCGCTGTAAACACAGTCCTCTAGTCCCTGCGATGTCCCCGAGTACCCCTACCCCTCCATCTCCTTTGTTGTCGGTGTGTACGCCGCCCTCAGGCCCTGCCCAGTAACCCTCTGGCCCCTGGTTCTGTATGCCCAGCCCTCTAATCCATGTGATGTCCCTATTGGGCCTACTACTCCAGCCCTCGTGATGTTGATGCATACCGCCCCCTGGTCCTGTGATATTGTTGTTTACCCATCCCCTCACTTCCCCTCAATGTCACTGTGCACCCACTCCCCTAGATCCCCATGTTCCACTGCTGCCCAGACCATCCTGTCGCTGCCCCAATCCGCCGGTACAATATGACGCAACTATGTGCACAGCCCTTGCCTCCCCGCGGTAACGCAATACGCCCATCCTCCTGGTCCCCTATGATATCGCTGTAGACCCATGCCCTCTCGTGTCCCAAGTAGTGACTGACTGCCTGCCCAGCCCCTCCAGTCCCCTTTTGTCGCTGTTTGCCAGCCCCTCTGGTCCCATAATGTTTCTCTATACCCCTGGCCCTGCATGCTTGCTGTTTGTCCCTACCACTGCCCCCGCAATGTGTACCCAGCAATTCCGGTCCTCATGTACCATTCCTGGCATGTCCCTGCTGTCCGTACCTCACGACCTGCTTCGAAGCGCATTATGCTTAGGCGCTTTATGCATGAACCATCATATCATATCACTACGCTTACTCTCTACTCTACACCATCACTCAATTAGAGTACAGCTATACCCCTCCATAAATTCAACCTAGCTGCTCACATACGAACATTACCCACAAACACCTCATCACCCTAATAAAACACAGCTATATCCCATGACAAACCGGCCTAGCTGCTCACATAAGCGTCCTACAGGCCTAACGCAGCCAGAACCCAGTCTGGGTGTCCACCCACCAGACTGCACACATTCAACTGATATCACCACCACCACACTTAATGCTAGCATGCAGCTACCATCAGGCAATTACACCAGCTGCACACATAACTGGTGCACCCATGCACCCTACAACACTAACTCTCTCTACTGACCTGGACTGGGGTCCCCGAGGGTGCTCAACCTACCAGCGATATGAGGTCATACCAATGATATATAGAGCGCTGTATAAATGCCAAATAACATAAGATAACAGCCCACTGAGCCTCACAACCTTTTCAATTGTTTTTGCTAAATCCTCCTTATGTTGATCGAGCTCCTCTTTATCTTCCTTGTTTCATTCCTGCCTAAAATTGATGTCCTTGTGATAAACACATAGGATAATCCTCGCTCTTTGTTGTAAACAAGGGACAAAAATATAATTGCATAGAAAGCCAAATCAATGGTATTTTCGTCTGTCAAAAATTGATTAGCTATGGGCTCTTCTTATCCATAGTTTGAAAAAACTCCTTAGGTTAATTGATCACAAACACAATTTCAAGCAACTCTGTCTTTTGGGCTGTTGGGCTAAATTAGTTAGAGAATTGACAGGCCTACTGTAATCACAGATAATAAAAAAAACATTTACTATAGGAGACTAATATAAACCAAATAAAAATGTCTTACTACCAGCTTCCCTTTCCTGAATGCTTTCAAATATCTGTTTGTTCCTAAAGAGCATCTTGGGAGTTTGCTTTCTACGATAGCACATAATTTCTCCCACAGATCCTTCCGTTCTCAGGCCACCGTCCAAGGATTTAAAGTCAGTCAGTAATTCTTTATAGAAGAGGTTTCATAGCATTTTGAGGTTGTTCGGATAGTTTTGATTTTTTATGATGTATATAATATTTAAATGTGTTATTTATGATTCTGACTGAATGAGTAACAAAATTACCATTTGGAAAGAAAGGTGTGTCCTTGAAGGAGCCAAAAAGTGTATTCAACCAACCACCAGAGCTAGTGAAGGCCCTTGTTAAGAGTTGAAACACAATCTTTTAATAATTTATGTTCAAAGCACCACGACTGGCTAACTGCAGATATCTGTGCCCTTTGCATTCCCAGTTCTAAATGGAACACTGGCAATTCAGGAGTTTGAGGGCAACCCCCCAGAATGTCCCCAAATCTAGACAACCACCCCATGTGCCCCATAATTGTGCACAGTTTAATTATACTGGGAGCGTAGCTTTGCATTATACACATGCAATAACAGCTTTATAGAGGCCCAACCATTGTTGACCAAATGAGATTTGTTTATTTACTCTGCTGATCTCTAATTCTGTTGTTCCATTTGCAGTACTGATTAACACCGAGTCCCCAATAGCTAAACTGATCCACCAGTGTCACCACATCTTCACAAAGGTACCAACTATGCTTCACACTGTATTGTCCAGAGTCCAGGATGCTCCAGTTCAAGATATTAATAAGTAGGTCAATAAAGGGTATCAATCTAGGTAGAACAGACCCTGTGAAGTTTGGAAAAGCATTACTAGGTCAACTCTGTACAGTAATGCACAACATGGCTCATTGGTACTGTGCAGTGGATAGCTATTAATTGCTTCCATTCGCAGGTGGGTAAGCTAAATAGAAAGAGTGCAAGTATGCACTATGCCTTAAACTGTTGCTAATGTGTATCCTATTGAAAGGTCAATATTTAAATCCAGTTATATGTATGTAAATAGATCAAAAAGGGTAAGAACAGTAGTATCAACTCCTAATTTGGCATGTTTGTTCGGCAGTAAAAACCTGTTGATTTTATCGAAAGCTGGCATGTAATCAGTAAAACAGATTAAAAAGCAGCTGCGACTTTTCTGGAGTATTTGCTTCCCAAGACAGTTCAGAGTATATTCCTGGTAAAAGATTGATTGTCCCAGTTTAAAACCAGCACGACATGGTGAAACCAAGTCATGCTCAATGCATCTTTCCACTATTTCCTGCAGTGAAAATGTACAGGTGATCTAACTTGTGTTATCAATTAAAAAAGAAAATTGTAAGAGTCGGGTCTTTCTAGTACCCCTTTTATAGATTGGCCTCATGCGACTCTCCTTTCAAGACTTTGGGAATTCTCTAATTCTCAAACAATTGAAAAATAAGGGGTGATGGATGTGCTACCCACCAATTAGAGTCCAGCTTTTGCACTATTTTGATAATAACATCAGAAATATTTTCTTTATTAACCATTCTGCTTGATTTGTTACTGCACTGCAGTAGGTGTTTCACTGGAAAGTTGATAAGGGTACTTAATGCGCCATCAGATAACCATCCCGCACTTTAAATGTAGTGTGTCTTTTTCCGGAATAATCCAGTACATTAACCTGCCCATTTACAATCTCCAGAAATGTCCCGCTATTGGTATTAATATCTATATGGTCATAACTCCATGCCAACAAACTTATAAGCTTACACTTAGTTCGTATACAGCTCTTTTGAAAACAGCTGGAATTATACATTTCACCTTGGGTTCTTACTTAAAGACTGTGCATATTAGAGTAACTTGCTACACAGTACACAAACCTACCATCATTATTTTTTATCAGAGGTGGTATACATTACACTAGGCCCTAGTTTGAAGCCACTTAGTAAGTAATCCCAAATAATATTGGTTTCCTTTGGTAGTTAACCGTACCAATTTTTTCCATCTTGCCACATTTTCCTGTGGTGTTAGCCACTATCGCCCCGAGTCATACTTCTAGCTCCGGTGACTACCAGTACAGGCCTTTCCAGAGACAAGACAATCAATGTAGCCAAACATTAGACTTAACTATGCATTCCTAAACTAAGATGGCCTTATGCACCCCTAACTCGATGTTTACCAGTGCAAAGTAACCTGCGTTTGATCAATATGTTCTCACACTGAGACAGCTGAAGACATCCCTAACATGATCTAAGCCACTACATTCTAAGCTCAGAAGGACCCAAAATATTTTTGGAGTGAGGTCTGTGATGTGTGTGTCAGGATTGCTTGTGGAGGGTCTGTCCTTGATTTTAGGACGGTAGTCCTGGGTGATTATTCTGATGTCAGCTCTGCCCACAAGAAGTGGATTTTTCGCGCATTCATTGTGGCCAAGAGGCTGATTCTCTGTGGGTGGAAAGGGCGGGTCCCTCCTTCCTTCGAGGAGTGGATCCAGGAAATGCATTACCTGTCAAGGACAGAAAAGTTGATTTACAAATTGAAATGTAAATTGTCTTCATATGAGAAGATCTGGAATTTGTTCAATGATTTCTTTTAATTTTGGTTTTCGTACATTCTTTTTCTGTAAGATTGCTTGTTGCTAATGTGTTATATATTTCTGTATATATTATAAATAAATTTTAAAAAAAATTCCCTAAATGAGACATACCAATGCATGTATATCGCATTATTGACCAATGCATCCTAACCTGCTATTGAATAGAGTATTCCTGAACTGGGACTTACAAAAGGATTCACTGGCAATCGTTCTGACCTGCGAGTGATCAGTGTGTGCTTGATCTGAAACTGACCAATTATTGCTTAACCTTTGTCGCAAAAGTGCCAAAGAACACGCCAACTCCCCAGATTGGAAACTGGCCTTGTGGACGTTCCTTTCTCTCAAACCTAGGGATGGGAATTCTCACCCTAACCCAGGCTTCCCTCAACACCTTACTGGTACTAGTAAATGGTAACCCTTACTATCTAAACAAACCCATCTAACTATTTAAGATGGCTTAAAGGCAAACAACTTCTCTATCTTGACTTCCTCCTGGAAGGATTTAGGCGACACCAATCAGGGACCCATGTTGGAAAAGTGGGTTTCAGTCACTGTGATCACTCGCCTGGTCTACCTTGCCGTTCTACTCCTTTCCTTGGCCCTCCACCTTCCTCCTTCTATACTCTCCTCCTCCATTCCTTCTCTCTTCCGCTTTCTGTTTCTTTCTCAACACAGTACCATGTTTTCTCACCATCCAGTACCTCACCTTCTCTATAAACAATCTCCACACTCCTTTCCCCCTCCTTCCTTCCTCCTGCTCTCTTGTTCAGCCACCTCCTCCTCTGACCTCACCCAAACTACCCACACCTTCCCATTGCTCCTTACTTCCCTCCCCACTCCTATCCACATCGGCTCCCCCTTCTGGTTCCCGTGCTGATCTTGCTCTTCTTTCCCAGCCTAGGAGGTGTTATAAACATTGGAATAAATAAGTTCGGCTAAGGCCGTCGCTTTCTCCCATGCACGGCTGCCGTAGATCATCAATGGTGACCTGCTATCATCAAAGTTGTAGTCTGTTTGAGGAATTAAGTCCATTGCAAGATAGTCTGGGCCAGATTCTCAAATAATAGGGCACATAAAAAGAGTGCAGAGAATGCACTTGTTTCTTTTGCGCTATTATGAGAAATGCTCAGGTCACCTTTACACAAAGGTGACCTGCGCATTTCTGGAGGGGCTGGACAATATTGCAAAGATGCTCTGTGCAACCCCCTTGCATATATTAGTGTCAGTAGAGTGCTCCCAACACTAATGTATGACAGGCTTCTAGCAACTACGTGGTTGCTGGGAGCACATTTCACTAGGATGGGCCGTTAAAGGGCCCGCCTCAGTGAAATTACTGGGGGAAAAATAATTTCCATCCCCCAGGGTGACAGCCGCGGTTTAACCCTTGGCTGTCACACTTGAAAATCAAATCATGGCTGGGTCAGACATGTCATTGCCATGATTTGCGCCTCCACCTTTGCCTGTTTCAAAAGGCGCATGTGGATGTCCCGCGTTTCTGGGCATTTTAAAGCGCATCCCGCTTGTGAATTCGGGATGCACTTGGCCAGAAACGTCCTGTTACTTGTGCAAATGCGCAAAGGGGGGAAGAAGGGCATCCGAATGAGCGTATCCAAGATGCGTTCATCCAGATCGCCTTTTTAAATTGGTCTGATCCTTTTTTTGGTGCAAGTGAGGCGATGCCCTCGCACCTCTCCAGAGACACGCTAGTGCATTTCCTCACTTGCGCCCCAAAACGTTTTGAGAATCTGGCCATTTTAGTTAAAGGCTTGCTCCGTGGCTCTGGTGTCAGTAAAGCAGTTGCTCTCCCTTGAGCAGAGGACCATTTGTTTGACAACACCACTCTGCTGCTGCTGGTGAGTGTATTTATTGTAAAGAGCGGTTGGCAGCATTCCTCCCACGTGGAGATGTTTGGCCTGGTTTATTGTGAGTCATGCGACGGTTTCATGCTTTAGTGCTTCCAGTCGGGGTACTCTGACATGGGTTACAGTTGGAGAGCTTCTTGCAGGCTGTCGTTTCTTGGTTTCATCGCTGGGGCCCCTGATATCTGTTGCTTCTTGATAGAAACTGGGCAGCATTTGGAAATCAAGATATGGGGTGATTAAGAGTGGTATCCTTTTCAATCGCCATGGCACTTGGTGAAGAGGCAGGGACTGGTCACATCGCAACTGCCAGCTTGCCTGTATTGGGTAAAACTGGCTCTAGCTTCCACCCTTGTCGGCCTCCCACCCCAGGATGAGGGGGGTTCCCCTCCCTTCCTGACAGGGTCATGCTACTGACCCTATCACACCGGAATTGAAAACCATTGCGTTCTAACCTGCAAGTGACCATTGTGTTCCTGAACTGAGACTGATCATGTTATCCTGAACGGAGTATTCACCACTGCATCTTTACCACAGAATGAGAAATTATATTATCTCCCCACAGTTCAATTTACCATACAGCACCTCTGCTCACCATCCTCGCAACAAATATCCTTATGCCATTTTCATCCCACCATCATTGTACAGATCAGCATCATTGTCTTCACCGACACCACTATCTCTACCACCATACCCGTAGCAGTGAAAAAAATTGCAAAAAACAACCATCACCTAATTATTAGATTTCATTTTTGCCTCTATCAACTGAAGGATGATCATATGTTGCACCAGCAATGTCCTTAGGATTTGGGCGGCTGAATGATAACTAGGCCGCCTATCCAGAGAGTTTTGAGTGGATTGCTAATACCGAGTTAGCAACAAGGTTTCAGGTCTCGTGCATGCTGTGGCAGGATGCAGCATTCAGAAGTGTGGTGGTTGTCGTGGTGTCTGAAGGAGTTACTCCACTTGCGCACCACAGTTCTGCAACTCCTCACACGACTCCATGTACTACGTACTACATACTAACAGAATGTGGAAGACCATTGGAGAAGGGACCCGTCTCTATTTAACTGTAGCAGTTGGGTGCTTCTCAGCAAGTCTCTGTGCCTGTGAGTGGTAGTTTCTTTTTTTCTAGGCTGTGGCTTTCTTGGTATTCCCGACCCCTGGCCTGTTCCTTGAACTGCTTTTGAATCATCCCTGGTTGTGTCTTCTACATCCCTTGCATGTCTTTAGTTGTGTCCTCGTGCTGTTCAGGTTAACTCCCTTGCGCACTGAATTTCCTTGCGTCCATGTAGCAATGTTCCGTCAGGCAGGCACAGCTGATCTATGGACATTTTCCACTGTGCAACTGCAATCACCAAGGCTTAAGGTCCCCCGCTCTTTTGCCACACTGCGTATGGTAGGGAATATGGTACTCTTTCCATCGTGTTTATAATCTCTCTTTAATTAAAACTCTTTTTTATTGACATTTATGAATAAGAACACACCATCAGTTTTACAGTGTGACGGTTTCAACAATGTAAATCCCTCTCCTTAACCCCCAAACAAAACAATGCAGTTAACAGTGCAGTACAATTCTTCCTCGCATTTCTCTAATCTTGTGTCATTGATTATTTGTTGTCCGCCGGTGATCGATTGTGTGGGTTGGACGTTGCCTCAGGCAAGCTGTGATGATAGGGCATGTGCCGACCTTAGTTGTTCTCCCCATCCATTTGGTGGGCCTGTATGATTAGGTATTGTTTGTAGGGACCCCGGATGTCTTCGGGTTTGGCCTGTGGGTGCACTAACCGTCCATTATCCATTTACATCTCGTTACAGTATAGGATATCTGCTCTCCATTGCTTTATACTGGGGGCCTGTGGTCCGCCCCAAACCATTGCCACTTGTCTTTTTTGCTAGGATTAACAGCTGACCCGCTAGTTTCCTATTGTGTTTTGGGATGATTTCTATATACCCCAGTAGTGCAATCAGTGGTGTTTGTTTTATGTCTGCCCCCACTATCGCGTTCAGTTCATCGAAGACTTGTGACCAGAACCGCCTCACCCATGCCCTTTGGAGAAAGTCCGCTGGGGATGCGGCGCATTGCGGGCAGTGCACGCGAGTGTCTGGGAAGAACGTGTGTATCATCGCTGGGTTGTAGTAGCATGCATTGATCTAGGTATTTAAAATGGATGAGTTTATACCTGGTATTAAGAGCCACCTTCCTCGTTTCCTAGCAGCAGTATCCCCACTTTGCGTTTGTCACCTCGTTCCCCAACACTTTTTCCCATTTGGCCCGAGACGAGGCATCTGCCCTGGCTCTAGATTCCATGCATTTATTGTACAGAGTGGACACCACTTTGTCTTGATTTCTCAAGAGCATATAGGCCAGTATGGGGGGTGTTACAGGTGTTGGGGGAGAGGTGGTATGCATTTACTCCAGTCCCTGTCATTCCTCATGTCATCAGGAGGTTGAGGAAGTTCGGGAAATTCATGATCCCGATTGCTTCAGATTGGGTCAGCAGGACATGGTACCCGGACCTTCTGCACATGTCCATCTGCCCTCGTATGTCTTCTGCAAAGAGAGGACCGTCTCTCGCAGAGGGTGCGAGGGGGTTCTCCATCCAGAGGTCAAGACTCTGAACCTTCTTGCCTTGTTTCTGAGAGGTTGAGGTGTAAGGATTGGGACCTCCTAGAAGACGTGATGGGAGTTTTGCTTTCGGACAGAAGGCCAGCAACAAAATCTCTGTATTGCTGGCATTGGAATAAGTTCTGCAGCTGGTGCAGAGGTAAGAATGTGGACCCTTTTCTGTGAGACACAACTATGGTGTTTTTTCTTGCTATATCTAGCCAATCTGGGCTCCAGGTTGGCACTGTGAAGGGATTTTCGGCTTGAGCAGGTATCTTATTTCAAAATGCCTATTGTGATTCAATTTTGAAGGGGCATATAAATGTGTTCCCTCCGGTCCCTTCTGTGGTTCCCGTTTGGGATTTTAATCTGGTTTTGAAATTTCTTGTGTGCTCTTTTTGAGTCTCTGTACACCTGTGCCTTAAAGTAACCAACATTGAAAACAGTCATTTTAACGGCCATAACATCTGCATACAGAGCCAGCGAGTTGCAGGTGTTGTCGTGCAAACCGCTGTTCACAACTTTTTGTAGGGAAAAGGTTGTGCCGAGAGTCTGACCCACTTTTCTCCCAAAGGTGGTTTCGGAATTTCACCTCTCTAAAAAATGTCATGACAACATTTTATCCTGGTAAGGAAGAGGAGAGGCTTCATTGACTTGACCCCAAAAGGGCTTTAAGCTTTTACTTCTCTCTTATGGCAAAGGTGAGACAAGACAACCAGTTGTTTGTTGGATACACTGGACACAAACTGGGTCTTGCAAAACAAAACAAACTTTATCCCATTCGCTAATTCTATGCATCACCAAGTGCTATAACCTGGCTGAGAAGTATATCCCTGTGGGCTTGCGAGCACATTCGACGAGAGGTGTGGCCATTTCATCAACCTTGCAGAGAGGGCTGCCAGTACAGGATATCTGTGCAGCAGCCATTAGTCAACTTTACATTCTTTTACGAGACATTACTGTCTGGACTCTGCATCAGGACAGGAGGCAGGATTCTGGAAGGCTGTGCTTCAGAGTATTAATGACAAATTATAAATGCATACTCCCACCTTCAATACAATACACTCTACTACCAGTGTCATGGATTTCCATACTCGCAAGCTCCCCTCAACACCACTCAGCACCCCACGCACTGTTTGCCATTACCATTAATCACACGGTCTTCCAGCTGTCGAAGCAGCCCTCTGCTTCTCAGGGGGTATCCAGACTCTATCACTCCCCTTGCAATGCTTGATGCAGTGCTCCACCTTCCTGCTGCCTGACTGCAGCACGACTGCACTCAGTCCAGCACTCGAACTGGAGCTTTGCGCCCAGTGAGGTATTTATACTTCTCTTCAGTTAAAGGTTCAGTAACTTTCTCCAGCAGATTTAATTAAATCAAGAGCAGAAGTTCAAAGCAGCCAGCCTCAATGTTCTCTGCAGTACGACTGCATTCAGAGGCGACGCATTCCCTAGATTCATCACAGTATCAAAACAAAACCCAATTAGCCAAGGTTCAAAAAGACCCTAAAACATAGTAATTTAACCAATCCATTGAGGCTTAGGAATCATGCAGATGTCACTATCACCATTACTTTGTTATCACCATACATGTAGTCTACTGCTCAAATGCCCACCAAGTGCTAGCACGTATTATTGTTGGCCTATTATTGACCTCTGACTTGAGGTCTGTGGACCCAAGACTACATAGTGGACTTTATGATAAATGTTGCCCCAAATACTCTAGTATGATCAGTATAATTTAATAGGTTTTTGATAACCAAAAGGTTCTTACAGATAACTCACTAGCTCCTCCCTCCCACTGTATAACTATTTTACATTTTACTGCAATTTGGCATAATACAAAACGTTAAAAGAACTTAAAGAACTTGTTTTGACAAAAACCAAATAGCCCCATCAGCAGGATCTTGGGGTAATTTTTCTCAAAATTATTTGAAATCTCAAATTTAAAGTAACAAATAATAATCATAACTATCTAGCTTTTTAAAGTATTCCTGAACAAAAACATGCCTGCTTTTAATCAGATCCAAGACTGTCTGCCTTGGAGATAAAAGAACAAGGAAACAGATAAACAAGCATAGATAACCAGAGAAAAGGAGGTCCAACACATCAAAATAGAAAATTGTACTTAAACTCAGTTTCTTTTCAGTAAATGTACCCAGAAAAGGTGGGGTCTTTTTCCCTACTTTTTCTGAACTAAGTCTGGTTTTCCTGACTTGTGCCTCTGGTGGTGGGAAAAACAAATCTGTGATATCTGCATCATCTGACTTCTGTATTCACACACAATGTATGTATTCCGTTTGCCAGTGAGTACTCTATACAGGATTGAGAAACATGGAGGACATCAGTCGTAGAGACCGACAGGCAGCCTCTATGGAACTCCCTAGGAACCAGTCAGAACTCTCCGCCTGGTGGCCACACCATAAACACAGAGAATAGATTTTTCCTCCTCATGGCACTCTGTGTGGTCTGCTATGTGTGAGGTACTCATGGTGGGAACAGTAAAGACAGACACAAGTGATCACAGTTCAATGGTGTTTATTGAACTGTATAAGGGATGAGATAAAAGCCTAATCTAACCCTAAATCTAGGATGGGAGCAAGCCACGGCTATCAAATAATGATAATACAATCCTAGTGGTGTCTTAGTCAAAATAAAAAGGGCATATACTAAACAGAGTGCCAATTTTTACCACTACGTTACAAAATAGTGTTGGATAATATTCACAAGAAAGGAAAGAAGTGTTCACCAAATTATAAGTCAGGATGGTAAGGCTGGGGTCTCCTTTGCCCACATTTTTAGCATGGGACAAGGCGGGACTCCTGAGCACAGCACACTCCTTTCCAAAATATCGGGGATTTCTGTGGTCAAGTCGCTTTCACACAAAGTTTCTTGCCTCAGAGGACCTGATGTGTCACAACCAACAAAACAAAAGATCCTTCAATAAATCTTCACGGGGCAATTACTATTTGTCTTGGGGTCCCCCTCTGCCGGGTTCTGATCCTTCGTACAATGCGGGCCTCCCTTGGTCGGGTTCACTACTGCCTTTCATTCAAATTATCATCAGCTTGTTTTATTCAAGAGTCTTAATGTCTTTTTAAACAACCACTCAATGTGAACAACCCTCACTCTTGTTGTCACAATGTTCACAGCTGTATCACTGTTCACCCCAGTTCGCGGGCATCCCTCAGCCGGATTCACATTTGTCAAATAGTTCACTTTGCATTATTACAATGTGGGATTCACTCTCCTTAGCTTTCCCGTTGGCATCCCTCTGTCAGGTTCACATAGCCATTGTAACACAGTTCATGATTTGCTCATCTCCTCAGAAAGCGGGGATTCCGTTCCCCTAGCTTTCTCTTGGCCAACGTGTCAGAGACTTTCGATTGTACAAGGGGTTTGACTCGACCCGTGTATGACCACTCTGACTCCTCACACCGGCCTCTCATAGGGCCTTCTGGTCTTTGTAGTTTCAACAAAGAGGACCAGCCAGAGTCCATCAAATGAGCGCTCTCGTGGCGCCTGACCACTCTGCAGCTGGTCCTTCACTGGACTTTCTTTCAAGCGCAAACGCACACAAGTTCTTTGTTCACAAGTTCATAGAATGTTTCTGTTAACAAAATGGACTGTGTCGAGCCCAAGGTTTCAATCAGCTCTCTCCAACTCACCTGCTGTGCTGGATCTGTTGGCTTGTCTTGCTTCTGGAGTCAAATACGGTACTACGGTAGCAAGCGTGCCTCCCCGCCTGGGTTGTCAATGCGGGAGGGCCCTGTCCACTGTTGACATCTGTTACACCACATGCCAGCTACAAATCACAGTCTTATGATTCTTTTCACAGTGGCTTCGTGGGTCTGGGTTGAAAAGGGCAAGGGCACTTCCCTCCTTGTCGTCCTTTCAGGTCTCACCACCTTTCTTCTCCGTTTGAACTGCTGGGTCAGAATTGCTGTTTCCTCGTGGGGTTAGCCTTGCTCAAAGTGTGCTCTCGTGCTCCGCCTTTTATCCCTGTGGGGAAGGGAAAGGGCTGTCACGTGTGTGTAGTTGTTTACAATTGCCTTACTCTGCCTGACCCTTGTGGTGGGACATGCCAGGTAAACGGCTCTGGTGTTAGTCCTTTGTCTTTCACGATGTAATAAAATTGTTCGTGTCAGAAAAGGGGTCTGAGGGGTAGAGCTTCTAAATATCCTACGGGGTAGGATGGGGAAAAGGTGGTACAAGGAAGACGGGGTACTGCGTCTCGCCGGTCAGTGTCCCACTTCCACTCCCCGAAGACCCCTCATCCAGGTGATCCACCCCCAGGAACTGGATCCAGATCTCAGGGGACTAGCGGGTGATACACCTTCAGGTTTCAATGGCATCAAACCATCATGTCAATCATTGTTAGACAACTAGAATTTCAATGTCAAAAATCATGACTGTGATCGGTTCACCTGGCAGGTCAACACTCACTGGCAAGTTTGACTTAAGTGTTTGACTCCATCCTTCTCATCATCCAGCGCTCCAAAAGCTACACCAAGCCACCCAGAAGGCACTGAAGAGCCTCTAAAGACATTCACCTGCCACCAGCTTCAAGAGTTTTTTGTTTTTACATAATTTCTTTTAGTTCTCTCCAAACATTCAAATCAGTGACCAATTAATCCCTGATCTGACCGTTTCTACTTGGCCATACCAGAATTCACTAACACAGCCTTTTCATGGAACTCCTTGACTGGTAAAAATGTCATTCGTCAGTCATAAACTTGCATTCTACAGACCCTCCAAGATCTAGTGTCCTTGACTTCAAAAGCATCCTCCAAAAAAAGTACATTGTGACACAAATCTTCAGATGTTTTGGAATTTATTAGTCAATAAAATAGTGATATATAGCTACAAAACTTAAAGAATTAATTTGCGGATTCCTTATAGTGCCTCATGATTAAAGACACGAGTGAGTGCCTTAATTTAAATATTGTGTGGGGCTTGGGAATACTAGCAATGTGGCTATCAGATATTCGAAATCTCATTGATTTTTCCTTCAGTCTATTTAAAATGATTAACAGGAGGCTACAAAGTTAATTTTGCTACTTTTTAATTTCATTTCAGAAAGTTTGCTGTATATTTAAACAGTTCAAAGTTTGCATTTTATGTTGTGAGTGCAAATCAATGTAAGCTGGATGGTCTGATTCTCTATATCTGCATACCATTAATGATGCAAAAGACTGTTCCCTGGAAGTTCATGTGTTAAAAGGGCAGCAAGGAAAGCGTCCATAAAACAGTACAATATGAAATGGCTGATGTTTTGTTTCTGGGCATTGCCCCCTCTTAAAACCTCACACAATGTTATGTCCTTTATTTGATTAGTACAGGAATTCTTGTTGTTTTTTTGTAAACCCTGTTTTTAGGCAGTTTGCTCCTTAACGGAACACTCCTAAAGATCTATTAATTAGGCAAAGAAGCATTATTTAGCCTGTCAGCGCTACCTCCAATTTTATTTATTGTGCCAGAGGAAAAATTACTTCAATAACAGATCTAAGTACCGGGAACCCCTTATACACTCATTTTGCTCCTTACTAATATGTCTTTGGCATGATCAACATAATGGGAGTGTTGTCATTCACAAATTGATACCCAGGTTGAAATTCTTACGTTGGGGACATAAGGGAGCTAGTTTATGATCTTTTTCCTTACATTTCTAATGAATTTGCACTTTGTCAACTACTAATATTTTGCTTTTGAGACTAACAAATCAACTTAACTTTGTATTTTCTCTGTTTAATAATCAAGTAATGAGGCTGAGGATACAGTTGCCGTATTTGTAATATGAATTGTTCCTTTTGTTAATATGGCTTATTATTACTTCTTCCGATTTGACTTTTAACTCAGTATTGGAATTTGTATTCTGTAATATTGTAATTGATTGCTGCTAAATGTACTTTGATGATGATGGATGGATTGCTTTGTCTTTACCCTCCCATTAGGGACCCTCCTCCTCAGTGGAATGTGAATGTGTTCTTGGGCTTTATTATAAACAGATTTTGGGTCTGTGCCTTCCTGTGATTTTGATCTTTTAGCCTTGAAAGATTTTTCTAGTTGCTTTAACCTCAGCTGGAATGTTACTCGAGGTAAAAGCTCTTTCCTTTAAGAAACTTTCATTTTTTTTGTAGGGATAAGATAATTCTTCATACAGTTCCTTTTATTCCTAAAGTTTTTTTCTAACTTCCATGTTAATCAGGATTGAATTCTTCTAGTTTTTCCCGTTTCCTCAGCTAAGAAAGCCTCATGTAGTTAAAAAGTTTCTCTAGTTTTTAAATGTTACCTCAAGAGAACTAAGTATTTCTTTTTTTTAACAACACTTTATTAATTTTCACATAAACAACAATAGTAAAAGTAACAATGTTTCACTGTCAGCATAAAGAATGAAATGTACAAAAAGACAAGAGCATCATAAATAATTCATATCAAGCAGAAAACCAACCGTAGTGAAACATATCCAACAAAAGAATCACAACCACACAAGACAACAAAAATAAAAAGGAAAAAGGAACCCCACTCTCTACACCGCGAATACCATAACCGTTAAGACAAGGCCACCTTCCCATCAGTCATAATTTCTGAGTTAGATTGGAAATACATTCTGAAGGTTAACTTGGCCTTGGGTCCTGATATGGGTTTACGTTTAATTCGACAAAAAATTATTGGGAAGTTGTATTGGACGCCTGTTAGGATGTTTAGATTGGGGCTCCGGCCAGATGATTTGTGTTGGAGTTGTAACAATGCTAGGGGTACATTATTGCATTTACTGTGGGATTGCCTGAGAGTGCTGGAGTTTTGGACGGCAGTGATTTGATGGAATCGATTTGATTTTTGATGTGGTTTTGCGCAGGTCGTCAGTGAATGTCATCTTACTTTCCCGTAAGGATAGGGGTGGTCGAATTGCGAGACATTCTTGTTGGATTGATAGGGCCATAATGGTGGCTATCAAGTTAATACTCAGGGTTTGGAAATCGAGGAAGAAACCTAATGTTGATGAATGGCTGACGGAATTACATGTTTTGGCACAGTATGATAAGGTTTCATTTCGTAATAAAGATAAGGATGTGGATTATTTGAAATTGTGGGGTCCTTTTATGGCCTTATAGAACTAAGTATTTCTGATATTCCCATCATCTGTCTATTTGCCCTTACATGGCGATCTTGAAGTTGGCAAAAAGAAAATCTAAAACAACTCTCATAGCTGGATTGTAGCTTGGTTCCTCATTTTTCAGCTTCAAGGTATTCCTTCTTCGAGAAGCATTCATGTTGGAGCAAACGCAACATTGGAGCCTTTGCAGGGACATGTCCAAGTATTAGAGATCTGTAGAAAAGCTACATGGGACACTCCTCATGCTTTTTCGAAGCTCTACTATTTGGCTGGTTCTTAAAGAACAGAAGGTCATTCTTCAACCTGTTTGTTTGAAACTGGTTGCCATATGCTCCAACTCCCCCCCCCCCGACCCCCCACTACTTTTACAATGTATAGCCTGGTTCCCAACCCCATGGAGAGGAGGAAGTGCAGGACACCACAGTAAAAAGAAATTACTGCGTTGCTGATTCTGCTATTAGTAGTTGCACCTCCTCCTTCACAACCTCCATCATGCCATCCTCTCTAAACATAGTCTGCGTTCCAAATTTAATTGGCAAAAGGGGGCACCTATGCATGTGGTGCTTGATGATACCCAGCATATCATTGTGAATGAATTTTCCAGGCCTCTATGGAGGGCAGCTGATTCCCAACTATGTTTTAAGGAGGGGGAGCAAGGACTAAGAGTCCTGGAATCATTGTGAAAGTCATATTTCCAGATGCCTCTCTTTGGCAAACTCAGACTGTGTTTTCTTAATATTCTTAGGTGCAAAAATAATTGGAATGTCTTTTGTAAAACTCTTCATTACGTTAACTTGCTTTTTGTGGGATAATAATGGCTACACAGTGTAAAGTCCATGGGGTTTATTTCTGTATTTACTATAGGGTTTGCGTGTTCATCTGTTCATTCATGAAGGATAATCTGCATTTTTCAAACCTCCCATGATCTTGTAGAGAGTGTCCGTTTTCTCTGATTAGCACTGACAAACAGAGGAAATTACTGTATGATCCCTGACCCTACCTCAAGTAGAATCAGGTGCTGTATTAGTCCTGGATATGAACTACTTCCTTCCTTCCGTCCATCTCATTTAGGGCAGCCATGCATTTTGTATGCCTTCTATTTTTTTGTTGTGGTGTCTCACAAAACCTTAACACTGCTTGGGCCTACTGTACAAAAGTAGAGTGTTTTTTGAAGGGTAATTCCATCATCCTAGTGTTTCCACACTCAGCTGGTTCTTTTAGAAGGGTAGAAGAATGTTGGGAGTATCATGAAGTACCCTGAGCTTGCCTGCTCGAGTAGTGGTCCTAGAATGAATGATAACGGGCCAGAGTAACCAACTGGTCACTCTAAACGCATGACAAGGATCGTGATTTGCCAATTGCATGTTAGTAACCTATTCTTTATGCCCCCTTTCTACCTTTTACCTCTTGGTGTCTGCTTTCTGGAGATGTGAAACACTGGACACCGGTGTGCCTTGAAATGTATCTATATAAGCCCCAAATCCTCTGAATGTATAGCTTGTTCAGGGTTGCACAGAATCACTGTAACTGTTGTTCCAGCGGTGCCTGTCCTGAAGTCTGTGGGTACACCTCTGGATAGGAGGTGCCCCACCCACACAAAAGGTGCAGGTCTATAGTGAGTTATGTGCTGCCGCCTGTCCCATAAAAGCTGTGCTAAGGGGCATGAACGAGGTTGAACTGCCTTTGTGCTCTTGCTGAACTTATTTGCTGCTCAGGAAACGCCTGTTTCGTACCATGAACAACGTCTGTGTTGAAGCACTGGCCGTTTACTGGATCCATTTAACTTTTGTAGTATCTTAGCACTGTCATTTTTAAACTTTGATATAAAAAGTATTTATTTCCTTACAACATGGGCTACAAATAAGACTTCACACAGCGACACAAAAAATCACCAAGGTATCTTTTCAGTGTACTCCGATCAGAGAAACCAAAATTATTCTGCTGTAAGCTGAATGCAAGAACAGAGAATCTGTTCACAAGCCCTCAGAACGGGAACCAGAATGAGGGGAAAGCAATTTCACAACCAGCTAAATAGGGCCGAAGAGCTCTTCTCTGACCCACTTAAAAACTCTGGCAATGGAGAATTGCTTTGACAGCCCATCTTAAAGCCAATTCAGACAGACCACCAGACCAGTGAGAGCTCATACGAGTTCCCAGCCCTTCCACCCCCCTTCACCTCTGCAGCAATGGAGGTAAAAACTATAATTCTTAAGGGACTATCATTTAAATGCACTTGGCTTGTTTTGATCCGAACATAACCTTGTAATGCTCTCAGATTATCCTTTAGTCCTTTCCTAGCGTTGTGATGGGTAAATAAATATTTAGATTTGAGTAGCTCTCAAGTTACATACCTGAGGCGATGGTTACAAATTGAGGCTAAAGCACAGCTGGATGATTGGCTTCCTTCACACAGATTTGCTACTAGTTGTCTAGAATGAGTGCACTAAAGTGATTAAGAACAGCCATCACATTTTAAACAACTAATGGAATAATGACTTTACTTTTACATTACTTTCTTCCATTTAAGAGTTCCTTTCTCAAGAGAGAGTCAGAACTGAATTTGACGGGTGCAGGTTTCTGTGTTATTGTTAAGGGGGTCTCAAAATCCTAAATAGACCCAGAGGAATTGGAGTCAGTCCAAACCAAACTCAATGATGGAGAAGACAAAGGGCCTCATTACATGGAATGCGGTAAGGGTTTAACGGTACCGGTAAGGGCACCGGCATTGGTAAACCCTTACCGCCTTACTACGAGGTCCCTTTGCGGGACCCAACCTTAACGGCTGGTTTTACCAGCCGTTAAGGAACGGGCCCGCAAAGGGACCTTGGTGCTAATTACGGTACCGCAATTTGCGGTACCGTAATTAGCTCCTTCCCCATTCCCATTGAGCCCTATGGGGGCAAAAATGGGAATGGGGAAGTGCCTTGGTGAATGGGGAATTACCACCCCCGCTCACCTTGGAGTAGGGCTGTAATTCCGCCATCCACCAAGGCTGACACAGTAAAATACCGGCAGCAACCATGGCACCAATAGCGCCATGGTTACCGCATACCGTGTAATGAGGCCCAAAGTGCACAACAATGTTCAGCTTTATTATCATCAAAACAAACCTGGGACAGCACACACGCATACAAATCTCGCTGCTCACAACATTTTAATAAAAAACACTTGCTTAAATACTACAAACGTGTCATTAATGTCATAACATAATCTCAGGTTACAAAACCTACGGGGACCAGGGATAGGTTAGTGGTTTTAGCTACATATAGATTCCATAAGGGTTAAACATTTCATTGGGTTACACGTATCTGTTAGCGCCACCTGCAACCACTCCTATATTGATGAGGGTAAAAAGTACATCATTTCTATGACAAGTAGTTGGTTGGCATACTATTTAATGGACAGCACAACACCAGGGATTTTGATAGGTTGGCTCTCTGCTAATTAACATTTGACACTTGACAGGTCGTCAAGCTATAAGCAGATATAGAGTAGGGGGAGAGAGGCCCATGGACTGTTCTTTCTTCAATTAAAATGTTACCATCACTCATTCTCAGTTCATGAGACCGGGCAATCCCTTTGTACTTGGCCTTGTGTGGCACCTCGCGTCCATGTGTGCATTTTGTGGAGTACTTCAGGTGTCTTATCTATGTTGGCTTCTAATGAATCGGTGTTCTCCAATTGTGGGTCATGTGCTAAAAGACTGTGTATGAAATGTAATTGCCTCCTATTTATTGAGGTTTTAGCTAATATTAATGTGTGTGTGTCATTTATTCTGTTGCCACCAGGGAGACCCTTGAGTTATTCTTCATGGAACCTTTTGACTTACTGTTTTACTGCACCTAGCTAACAAAGACTGGTTGTACTCTTATAAAACCTTAATTCATCTGGGAGTATACTGCTTGCGTCCTGGGAATTCCTATCTCGTGCCTTTGTTCCGCCGTTCCAATCCTCCCTTATTTCACTCTAACCTTTGCACTAGTTGTCAGCTACTGTCTGAGCTCTGCACTGATATGTAGTTCTGTGGATTCAGCCTTTTTGAGTTTTCCTGAGGTCATGAGGCCTTTGCTCATTCAGAAACATGCTGTGGCTTCCATTTTTAGGAAGATGGCTGCCCAATTACACCCTTGTTTCTGTGTTAGCGAGCTACATTTGCGTGTTCATGTTCCATTCACCTTATAATTTGGTCATGTTGGTGTTCTTCATGTCTGTGGATGCTATGTTTGTATTCATGTCTAAATGCATATATTACCTATTGTACATGTTCATCATGTGGAGTGCATGTTTGCTTCATGTTTAGTGTATGTGCTGTTACTGTTACAGTGCTAGTTTGAATGCTTTTGTCATCTCCAGCTCACATTCTTCCCAAAGTCCTGCTGTACCTGCAGGGGATAAGGGCGGAACGGTAGTCTAAGTGAGTAACGTCTCTCACGCTTGTGGTATTGGTGCGGGGTATGGGTAGAAGCTATGGATGACATATTCATCTGCCTTTCAACACTATATATACATTCTCCTCACAATCTTCTGTTTTCTTTACCACAGGAGCAAATGGAGGATATGAAGAAGAAAGAAGACCGCATGGAAAAGGAAATGCAAGATATGCAGCTGCACAATCGGCGACTGGTTGATCCACTGCAGAAGGCTCGGGAGGAGTTGAGCGAGCTTCAGAAGCAGATGTCCAACTACGACCAGGACAAAGCATCCCTAGCTGTGAGTCTCTGAGCAATCACTCGGGCCCATACTATGATGGGTGATCACAGGGCAGCGTTTACTAGCAAAGTGGAAGGTGCACTTGGAGAGCGTAATAGATAATGAGGTGTTGGGCTGGAAATGAAAGACTTTTCTTTGTCTTGTGATCACATTTGTTAATAGCTGGACCTTTAATTTAGTACAGCTGATGCAGCGACATCAAAAACCTAGCGCATTAGGATTTGACAATATAGCTGGGATTATGGTACAATTTATCATTTTTTTTATTGATTGATGTTTTTGTAAAGCACTTCTTGGCACTAGGTTGCTGGATCAGTGATCTTTGTGGGAATATGGTTACTGAGGGGACGTTGAAGGAACTGTCTGGTTGCGCAGCAATGGGATTAGCCACATAGCAACACATTTGAAGACCAGTTGTTTAATCCTTAATGAGGTGTGCCCTATGTGAGGGAGGGTGATGGAACAAACCTTAAAGCGAAGAACCAAGAATTATCATTGTGGTAATGCTTTACTTGGGAATATGACTGACTTGACTCTAATTATCAGATGGGGAATATTGGCAGTTGAGCTAGAAGGAATATTAGACTTCAAAATTATAGCTGTTTAAAGAGGTAAGTTTTAATCTTTTGGGAATTTCAGGATGTTTTCTTTGAGCCTTAAAGGGGGAGGCAGGGAGCGAGTTCTGCTACTGGCAACCATGGACAATTGTAGGGTTTTCAAACCAAATCCACTGTATTTGGCCTGGTGCATAGTAAGCAGGTTCAGGGAGATGTCTATTCGGCACAAGGGGCTGAAAAATATTGGATAGGTGTACAAGTGTAAAGCCGGAGATTTATGAAAAATACATAGGCGCCCAATTTCCAAATCCCTGTAATTATCACAGTGGGACAGCAAATGTGTACACTTAACATGTCAATCGTTCTCTCCATGCTTATTTCTTTGTTTGCACTACAAAATGCAAACTGTGCATGGCAATGCAGGCCAACAAGGGTTTCTGTGACATGCATGCACTTAGTCATGCAAAAAAATCCTAAATGCTTCCTGCCCTTTGCATGCGTGGTGGGGGGCATGTACATGAATTCTTATGGAATCTGCTGGGTGCATGTTGTAATTATTATTAGGGTATTTATTGAGCACGGACCTAGCTTTGGGAAGCAACGGAGCGCTTTACAATCATTGGGGGAAGAACAAGGTTAGGGAGCAGAGAAACAAGGGAGTAGGGATCTAACAGGGGAAAGAGGACAATTGTCAGCAATGGATCTACAAGTACCTCTGGGAGAGCAAACCGTGGGCAATCAGATCACCCAGTCTCAGGAAGGGTGGGGTGTGAAGGGTGTGTGGACCTAGGTCCTTCCTGAGCTGTAGAAGCGAGGGGGCACGTCTGATGTTGATGGGGAATTCCAGAGTCTTGGTGCAAGAAGGCCTATCTTCTGTTTCTTTCCTTCCTGCACTGGCAGGGTTCAAGTCTGCACATGTCCTTACTTCTGGTGGATCATAGGCCTCCGGAAATGCTGAGTTTCTCAGTGAGGTAGTTTGGGAACTTCAAGGTGACTGCTTTGTAGATGATGCAGCAGGATTTCAAGATGATACAGACTTGCAGCTGAAGCCATTGCTGTTAGAGGAGTGTCTTGGTGATGGGGTCGAATTTGCAGAGCACTTTGATGAGTTGTGCCGCAGCACGCAGGACATATCTCAGTAGAGCCAGGGTACTCACCATAAGGACCTCCAAAAGGTCATTGCCACCATCCAAGTGGGAAAGGACTAAGGCTTTGTCAGCAGTTCTGAAGTTGTTTTCTGGGCTGAAGGGCTAGATTTTCCACAGGAAAGAAAGTTGGTACCAAGCCATTTGTGTCTTCCTTGCTATGTGCTGTTTGAAGGAGAGGTGTCTGACAATGTCGAACCCAAGGGACTTATCACCAGTGGTCAGCTGGGGTGTGAAGCCCGCGAAGTGCATGGCAGAGAGCCAGGTCTGGATGTCAGGGTGTTTGGTGTTGCTGGTCATGAGTAGGAATTCCGTCTTGGAGGGATGAGTTTCAGGTAAGCACTGAACATCCACAAATGGATCAATTAGAGGCAGGTCTTGAGCATGTGGATGTCTTCGATGTAGGATATCTTGCGGTAGAGCTGCGTGTCATCTGTGTATTGGTGGTTGTGGGTGTTGTGTGGCGTGAGGGGGTCCCAAGCAGTTCCATGTAAATATTGAAGATCATGGGGGAGAGGATGGATCCTTGTGGGACTCCACAGGCAATGGGTATAATTGGTGTTCTGGAGGAATCCATTTGTAGAAACTGGCAGCTGTTTGCAAGGTACGATTTGAACCAGCAGAGAACGATTTTGCTGATCCCCATGTGTCAATGTAGATTGTAGGTGAGTGTCTGGTGGTCAACTGTGTCAAATGCTACTGAGATGTCAAGGAGAACCAGGAGGCAAGGATGGCCATCATCAAAGATTTTAAGGCCATCGTCGATCACTTTGTTGGTAGCCATTTCTGTGCTGCATCTGGGTCTGGAGCCGCATTGGTAGGACTGAATGAGGTTGTGTTAAATACTTGCAGATTCCATAGGACTAAAATGCGTTTGCACCAGCATCAAAATCAAATGCTGGTGTAAATGCATTTGGTCTTGCATGGCAGAGTGGATGGAGGTGACAATCGGTAATTCTGATCTGTGCCCTTGCTCCACCAAATAAAAGCTTCTTTTTTTAACCTAGTAATTTAAAATGACACCTTTAGGGTGTTCAGTTTGGTTCTTTGCTTGATCAGTTGCTAGTATGAGGTTTTAAGCACTGGCTTAATGTGATCCAAGTCTCCATGTCAAAAGATGTTCTTTGCAGCATGGTTTTATCCTGGGAAATAGCTCACAGTTTAAGTGCTCTCCTCAGACATATGGCCAGCCTCTACTTCACAAATTGAATCCCTTCATGACTAACTCCGCCCTTTATGATTCCGTGGTCTATTCATTCAGAACCATTAAACTGGCTAATAATTATCACTATTATCATAGCACTAATTACCACGAAGAATGCAGCATGAATCAAACATCAAAACTTGATATTATTTTTTAACAGATTCCTTTGGCACACTCAATTTGTTATTCATGGTATTAGAAAAAAATGACCATAGTTTAACCTGATGTTTGCTATTGGCAAGGAAGCCCCTGAACCAGGTGATGACATTGCTGCTGAAACCCCCACATTTCTTCTGGAAGTCGAGCGATATAGTGTCATAAACCGTATGAAATGAAGCAAACCAGTCAAGCAAAACGAGGGTTCATAATCGTTCTTGGGCGTCAGTGTTGAACCGCTTTGCTCTAATGTCCAGCAAAGTGGTTTATGTCAGCATCAGTGGGCTGAAGCCTGACGGATGTCACTAAGAAATGCATTGAATGCAAGGTGAAATAAGATTTGCAATGTCACCACTGCTTCTTGTGCTGTGGCGATACCATGGAGGCCATATAAATCTCTCGATCTTTCTGTTACACCCGCCTAATCTCTACTCCTAGCTCCCATCACCACAAACTCTCACCTGCATTCCCTCCCCTTTGCTCCCCCTCTTTGTTCTATATTTATTTATTTTTACATTTATTAAGAGCACACACCTCTCAGGCATCACAGCCCACAGCCAGTTACACTCAATTATGGTCCGAAAGTCAGTTGCAGATGGCTAGGTTGAGGTAGCCAGGTAAAAGTATGGATGCTTACTCGAATAGCCAGGTTTTCAGTGCCTTTCTGAAGGTCCAGTAGGAAGGTTCTTGTCTTGGGTGTGGTGGGAGGAAGTTCCATAGGTTAGCTGCCACTGATGGGAAGCACCCCTCTTTATCCTCATCTTTGTCAATGGACAACTTTGATATGTGACACATCTTGGGCACATTTAGAGTCCTCTCATATCCAGGCACCTCCACAATACCCCTGACCCCCAGTCTATCATCATTTATCCAAAACCACAGAAGCCACACTGGCCCATATCCTTCAAACTGTAAATCCATCCTGTGGCAATTGCAAACAATTTTTTACCGCACATGATCAAAGGATTGGAAGCAATTAGTTAATGTTTCTTTTGTCCTTCTTCCACTCTATTGCTCAATTTCTGGGACGACTTGTGTGCTAAAAGAAGGCTGCTGTCCTTTCCATCTTGAAAATATCTGCTGCTAACCCCAGTAACCTTTCCATCTATGGACCTCTCTTCTGTCTCACTACTCCAAATTTCTTGATTGTCTATTGTTAAACATATAACTGAAAATCTGGAGACCAAATGATTCTGTAACCCCCTTCAATATTGGTTCCATAGTAGTCCCTCTCTTGTCTTTGTTCTTGACCACCTCTACCTCTGTTTGGCTACCTTCTCCTCTCTGTTAGCCACCATCTCCTCCACTTCATTCTTGGCCAGGGTCCTCTCCTCATTCTTGGCCACCTCCTACTTCTCCATTCATGGCCACCTCCTCCCCTCTGTTCTTGGCTACCTCCTCTTCATTCGTGGCTACCTCCTGCTCGTCCTCTTTGTTCTTGGCTACCCCCTCTTCATTCTTGGCCCCCTTCTCCTATCTCCAGTTTTCTATTCCTCTCCCCCAACCTCTGGTTTCTTTTGCCTTCTAACCTCCTGTCTCTTTTTTTCTCTCCAATCTCCTGTCTGTGGTGCTCGCCGACCTCCTGTCTGTGGTGCTCGCCGACCTCCTGTCTGTGGTGCTCGCCGACCTCCTGTCTGTGGTGCTCGCCGACCTCCTGTCTGTGGTGCTCGCCGACCTCCTGTCTGTGGTGCTCGCCGACCTCCTGTCTGTGGTGCTCGCAACCTCCTGTCTGTGGTGCTCGCCAACCTCCTGTCTGTGGTGCTGTCTGTGGTGCTCGCCGACCTCCTGTCTGTGGTGCTCGCCGACCTCCTGTCTGTGGTGCTCGCCGACCTCCTGTCTGTGGTGCTCGCCGACCTCCTGTCTGTGGTGCTCGCCGACCTCCTGTCTGTGGTGCTCGCCGACCTCCTGTCTGTGGTGTTCGCCTACCTCCTGTCTGTGGTGCTCGCCGACCTCCTGTCTGTGGTGCTCGCCGACCTCCTGTCTGTGGTGCTTGCCGACTTCCCTTCCCTGGTGCTTGCCGACCTCCCTTCCCTGGTGCTTGCCGACCTCCCTTCCCTGGTGCTCGCCGACCTCCCTTCCCTGGTGCTCGCCGACCTCCCTTCCCTGGTGCTCGCCGACCTCCCTTCCCTGGTGCTCGCCGACCTCCCTTCCCTGGTGCTCGCCGACCTCTCGTCTCTGGTTCTCGCCGACCTCTCGTCTCTGGTGCTCGCCGACCTCTCGTCTCTGGTGCTCGCCGACCTCTCGTCTCTGGTGCTCGCCGACCTCTCGTCTCTGGTGCTCGCCGACCTCTCGTCTCTGGTGCTCGCCGACCTCTCGTCTCTGGTGCTCGCCGACCTCTCGTCTCTGGTGCTCGCCGACCTCTCGTCTCTGGTGCTTGCCGACCTCTCCTCTCTGGTGCTTGCCGACCTCCCGTCTCTGGTGCTTGCCAACCTCCCGTCACTGGTGCTTGCCAACTTCCTGTCCGCGGTGTTCGCTGACCTGCTGTCGCTGGTGCTCGCCGACCTCCCGTCTGCAGTGCTCGCCGACCTCCCGTCTGCAGTGCTCGCCGACCTCCCGTCTCTGGTTCTCGCCGACCTCTCGTCTCTGGTGCTCGCCGACCTCTCGTCTCTGGTGCTCGCCGACCTCTCGTCTCTGGTTCTCGCCGACCTCTCGTCTCTGGTGCTCGCCGACCTCTCGTCTCTGGTGCTCGCCGACCTCTCGTCTCTGGTGCTCGCCGACCTCTCGTCTGCAGTGCTCGCCGACCTCCCGTCTGCAGTGCTCGCCGACCTCCCGTCGTTGGTGCTCGCCGACCTCCCGTCTCTGGTGCTCGCCGACCTCTCGTCTCTGGTGCTTGCCGACCTCTCCTCTCTGGTGCTTGCCGACCTCTCCTCTCTGGTGCTTGCCGACTTCCCGTCTCTGGTGCTTGCCAACCTCCCGTCACTGGTGCTTGCCAACTTCCTGTCCGCAGTGTTCGCTGACCTGCTGTCGCTGGTGCTCGCCGACCTCCCGTCTGCAGTGCTCGCCGACCTCCCGTCTGCAGTGCTCGCCGACCTCCCGTCGTTGGCGCTCGCTGACCTCCCTTCCCTGGTGCTCGCCGACCTCCCTTCCCTGGTGCTCGCCGACCTCTCGTCTCTGGTGCTCGCCGACCTCTCGTCTAGCGTGCTCGCCGACCTCTCGTCTAGCGTGCTCGCCGACCTCTCGTCTCTGGTGCTCGCCGACCTCTCGTCTCTGGTGCTCGCCGACCTCCTGTCTGTGGTGCTCGCCGACCTCCTGTCTGTGGTGCTCGCCGACCTCCTGTCTGTGGTGCTCGCCGACCTCCTGTCTGTGGTGCTCGCCGACCTCCTGTCTGTGGTGCTCGCCGACCTCCTGTCTGTGGTGTTCGCCGACCTCCTGTCTGTGGTGCTCGCCGACCTCCTGTCTGTGGTGCTCGCCGACCTCCTGTCTGTGGTGCTTGCCGACCTCCCTTCCCTGGTGCTTGCCGACCTCCCTTCCCTGGTGCTCGCCTAGCCATCTGCAACTGACTTTCGGACCATAATTGAGTGTAACTGGCTGTGGGCTGTGATGCCTGAGAGGTGTGTGCTCCTAATAAATGTAAAAATAAATAAATATAGAACAAAGAGGGGGAGCAAAGGGGAGGGCTTGGCCGGCCTGGAATGCAGGTGAGAGTTTGTGGTGATGGGAGCTAGGAGTAGAGATTAGGCAGGTGTAATAGAAAGATCGAGAGATTAATATGGCCTCCATGGCATCGCCATAGCACAAGAAGCAGTGGTGACATTGCAAATCGTATTTCACCTTGCATTCAATGCATTTCTTAGTGACATCCGTCAGGCTTCAGCCCACTGATGCTGACATAAACCACTTTGCTGGACATTAGAGCAAAGCGGTTCAACACTGACGCCCAAGAACGATTATGAACCCTCGTTTTGCAAACAATTTTTTACCGCACATGATCAAAGGATTGGAAGCAATTAGTTAATGTTTCTTTTGTCCTTCTTCCACTCTATTGCTCAATTTCTGGGACGACTTGTGTGCTACAAGAAGGCTGCTGTCCTTTCCATCTTGAAAATATCTGCTGCTAACCCCAGTAACCTTTCCATCTATGGACCTCTCTTCTGTCTCACTACTCCAAATTTCTTGAGTGTCTATTGTTAAACATATAACTGAAAATCTGGAGACCAAATGATTCTGTAACCCCCTTCAATATTGGTTCCATAGTAGTCCCTCTCTTGTCTTTGTTCTTGACCACCTCTACCTCTGTTTGGCTACCTTCTCCTCTCTGTTAGCCACCATCTCCTCCACTTCATTCTTGGCCAGGGTCTTCTCCTCATTCTTGGCCACCTCCTACTTCTCCATTCATGGCCACCTCCTCCCCTCTGTTCTTGGCTACCTCCTCTTCATTCGTGGCTACCTCCTGCTCGTCCTCTTTGTTCTTGGCTACCCCCTCTTCATTCTTGGCCCCCTTCTCCTATCTCCAGTTTTCTATTCCTCTCCCCCAACCTCTGGTTTCTTTTGCCTTCTAACCTCCTGTCTCTTTTTTTCTCTCCAATCTCCTGTCTGTGGTGCTCGCCGACCTCCTGTCTGTGGTGCTCGCCGACCTCCTGTCTGTGGTGCTCGCCGACCTCCTGTCTGTGGTGCTCGCCGACCTCCTGTCTGTGGTGCTCGCCAACCTCCTGTCTGTGGTGCTCGCCGACCTCCTGTCTGTGGTGCTCGCCGACCTCCCTTCCCTGGTGCTTGCCGACCTCCCTTCCCTGGTGCTCGCCGACCTCCCTTCCCTGGTGCTCGCCGACCTCCCTTCCCTGGTGCTCGCCGACCTCCCTTCCCTGGTGCTCGCCGACCTCCCTTCCCTGGTGCTCGCCGACCTCTCGTCTCTGGTTCTCGCCGACCTCTCGTCTCTGGTGCTCGCCGACCTCTCGTCTCTGGTGCTCGCCGACCTCTCGTCTCTGGTGCTCGCCGACCTCTCGTCTCTGGTGCTCGCCGACCTCTCGTCTCTGGTGCTCGCCGACCTCTCGTCTCTGGTGCTCGCCGACCTCTCCTCTCTGGTGCTTGCCGACCTCTCCTCTCTGGTGCTTGCCGACCTCCCATCTCTGGTGCTTGCCAACCTCCCGTCACTGGTGCTTGCCAACTTCCTGTCCGCGGTGTTCGCTGACCTGCTGTCGCTGGTGCTCGCCGACCTCCCGTCTGCAGTGCTCGCCGACCTCCCGTCTGCAGTGCTCGCCGACCTCCCGTCGTTGGCGCTCGCCGACCTCCCGTCTCTGGCGCTCGCCCACCCACTCCCCATCTCTTGTTCTTGCCGACCCCCTCCCCTTCTCTTGTGCTTGCCGACCCCCTCCCCGTCTCTTGTGCTTGCCGACCCCCTCCCCGTCTCTTGTGCTTGCCGATCCCCTGCCCGTCTCTTGTGCTCGCTGACCCCCTGCCCGTCTCTTGTGCTCGCTGACCCCCTGCCCGTCTCTTGTGCTCGCTGACCCCCTGCCCGTCTCTTGTACCTGCTGACGCCCTGCCTGAGTCTTTTGCTCACCGACCCCCCTGATCTCTTCTGCTCGCCGACCCCTCCCCCCGTCTCACCTGCTCGCCGGCCCCCGGGCTCACGAGGTTCACCGGCCCCTGGTCTCGCAGGCTCACCGGCCCCTGGTCTCGCAGGCTCACCGGCCCCTGGTCTCGCAGGCTCACCGGCCCCTGGTCTCGTGGGCTCATCGGCCCCCATCAAGACCGGCATTTTACAAACTTCATCTTGCTGAGCATTCAGCCACATTCAAAAGGGTGCACGTCACCTTATAAATATTCAACAGATAAATAGGATGGCTGAAAGCCATCTTTGTCTTAAACCTGGCAAGACATAAATACACATACGTGGGTCTGGCTTAGATGCAGCTATCCCCAAGACTTGACCTAAAGATCTCTGTCCAGCCTTTTGCCCTTTCACAAAAACAAAATAATATAGGATTCATACTTGTTCAACAACTCTCCTTCACTCTCCTCCCACGTATTCCTCATTTTATGAAATCTCCATATCCAGCTTCAGCTGCTTCAGAGGTTTTTTCCACTAGAGGGCGCTGTGCGTCGATGCCTCTCGACTCGATATCCCTCAGAGGCCTCCGTCTCGATGTCGACATTATCGATGGTATAAAGCACGCACCGGCCGTTGGCTTCAGTTCCATTTTTCTGCGAAAGCTATCCCTCCGGATATGGTGCGCTTTGGCTCCCTATCGAGAATCTTCGAGTAAAAATCTTAAAAAATGGCATCATCATTGGTGTCTTCAACTCCGAGATCACGGTTTAAGAAGTGCCAGGATTGTGGGCAAAGATGTCCCTTACGGACCCCCATTGGGTGTGTCTGTGGTGCCTCAGGTCCTCTCATTCTACCTTCGACTGTAAGGCCTGCCTTTCGATGATAGTGAAAGCCCTGAAATAACGAAGAGGAAAATTAGCGACAGGGAGGTCAAAATCCCCTTTTGACAACCTTGTTGAAAAGACAGTCTTCAGACGAGTCGAAAAATATTTCTCCTCCTCGAATGAAGATAAAAAGATTGAGATCATGCAGTGGTTCTCACCACTAGTCATCTTCGAGACGTTCATAGGTCGCCGTCTTCGTCAAGTTCCTCCCCAGAACGGGTAAAATGCCTGATGAAATCCACCTCTCCGGCTAAGGTCAGAGAAGTTCAGAGTTAAAATGATGCAAGTATTTGAGAATGCAGCCTTGACCCCCTCGAAGACTTATGAAAAGCATGCCCAGGTTGAAAATTCAACAAGAATAAGGGCAAAATCTGTGTGCAAAGAAAAATCACCTTGAAAGTGGTCAAAGGATCCCTCAAGTCGAGACATCATCTTCAGGGAAGAAGTCACCAATGCTATCAGCGCCGAAAGACTCCTCGACGGACCATAACAAGTCTGCGATGCCAAAAGCGTCAGAAAAGTCCTCTAATTTGACGGTGTCGAACATTTCGGTGCCGCCATCGAGGATTACATAAAAGGTGTATACACCACTACCAAGAAAGGATTTTTTTGAGTCTCTTTCTTCGATTTATGAAGAAGCAGAACATTCCTCTAAAAAATGTACAGGAGTCCCTGCAAAATGCAAGAGGACTAGATACGTCCCCAGAATAAGAGTTTGGGAGACCTGATCCTACTGACCATGCTGAAGGGTCTTACAGACAATTAATGACCAGGGTGGTGGAGAACATGGGGTGGAAAAGACCCACACCAATATATGACAGGATGATCTTACTGATATACTAGATAAAGGACCCCAGGTGGATCCTATTTTTCCTTTTCATGTGGCATTGCAAAGGAGAGTAAATGCAAATTGGGAGATGACAGAATTAATTACGGTAGTGAATAAGAAACTAACATCCAAATACAGGGCGTCCAATAGTGGCCCCAGTTATCTGATGAAACATCCCATTCCTGAATGTTTAGTGGTACAGGCTGCTACATCCACCTCAAGATAAAATGCATACCTGACTATTCCCACAGACAAAGGGCCCTAAAGTCAGTGAATGCTATGTGCACCTTGGCCAGATTCACTAATACTATTTGGGAATGTGTAGCAGTGGTGGCTGAGCATATCCCCGACGGGGTAGAAAGAGACAGATGTTTTAATCTAGTTAAGGATGGGAAGGACGCAAAGTGTGAATCCCTCCAGACAGATCTCGACTTCTGACAGCGTCATCAGGTCCATGGCGGCTAGTACAGTAATGCACAGATTTGCCTGGTTAAAGTCTGGTTTTGCTCCATATGTGTAATCCAGACTGCTTAACATGCCCTTTGATGGCACACATTTATTTGGTAACAAGGCTGACAAGAGCCTGGAGAAACTGCAGACTTCCAAAGCAGCAGCAAAATCCCTTGGTGCTGCTATTAGACAGCCTCAAAACCACCCCACCGGCACACCTTGGAGGGGTAGGTCCTTTCACTTGTACTCCTCAGTTGGAAGGGGGAGAGGCCTGTCCAATCAAAGAGGTCAGAAAAGATTTCCCTGTGTTGGACAGGGAAGGGGTACTAGGACCGCCCAGGTAGTGGCTACTTTACCATCAGCCACTGCTTCAGCTGCCTCCAAACCTCTCTGAGGTCTTCGTTCACAAGACCCCAGCGGGAGGCAGACTCTCACTGCATCTGAAAGAATGCTTCAAATGCATGGGCTTTGGAAACAGTTGCCCAGGGTTACTGCCTTCCCTTTCTAAAAAAGCCTCAGTCATCCACTGGGGAACAGCTCTTTCAATGTTCCAAATCCGCTCCTTATACAGGTAATCTTGACCCTGCTAGGGAAAGGGGCTATAGAACCAGTACCTGTAGCGGAGAGGAACAAGGGTTGATACTCCCTGTACTTCCTAATTCCAAAAAAGGACTGAGGATTGAGACCCATTTTGGACTTAAGAGACTTCAACAAATTCCTCAGGAGGGACAAGTTCAAAATACCCTTTCTCAGATACTTCAGGCCATTCACCTTCAGGACTGGATGGTATCGTTGGACCTTCAGGATGCTTACTTTCATGTGCCAATCCATCAAAAGCACAGACAGTAACTGAGGTTCGCTGTTGACGGTTCTCATTATCAGTTTTGAGTTCTGCCACAGGAGAGGGGGGATTCACATCTACCCCAACCTGGACGATTGGCTGATCAGGGCCAGTTCCCCCAAACTGGCCGTGGAACATCTCAGCTCCACCTGTCACTCCCTTCACAGACTGGGCTTCTCCCTCAACTTCAAGAAGTCCCACGTGATACTATCTCAAAAGTTCCAATTCATTGGAGTAGTCCTGGATGCATCACTGGGAAAAGCCTCGCCACCAGAAGTGAGGGCTCAAGACATTCTGCAGATGGTCACCAAATTCCAAAGTGCCCAGCGTCTCCCAGCCTTCGACTTTCTGAGGTTGCTCGGCCTCATGGCATCCTGCATTTTTGTGGTGCCAGAGGCGTGCCTGAGAATGAGGTCTCTCAAGTGGGCTCTCAGGACTCAATGGACTCAATTTTCAGGCAGGATGTCAGATCTCCTTCAGGTTCCAAACAGAGTCGCTCAGGACCTCCTGTGGTGGACCTGTGAGGACAACATTCTGAAGGGAGAACCTTTTTGACAGCCATGGCCAGAGATAAAGGTACTAACGGACGCCTCATGCACAGGGTGGGGGGGCACATACCAACGATCTGACAATCGGTTGTCGTTGGTCTCCATCGGAGTCCAAACTACATATCAACCTTTTGGAGCGGAGGGCAATCACACTAGCGCTGAAGGCCTTTCTGCCCTCTTTGCGGGGAAAGAATGTCCTGATAATGACAGACAACACAGTGGCCAGGTACTACCTCAACAAGAGAGGAGGTGTAGGGTCACTACAACAGTGCAGAGAAACAATGCAGCTCTGGTACTGGGCAATTCAAGAAGGAATCTCCCTGTCGACAGTTCACTTAGCCGGAGTGGAGAAAACAGAGGAGGACGCTCTGAACAGGCAGATCAGTCTCCCACGAGTGGGAACTAGCTCAGGAAGTCCTTCAAGAGATGTTCACCCTTTGGGGAACCCCCCAAGTGGATCTGTTCGTGACCGGTGTCAACCAGAAGTGCGAGCGGTACTGCTCAAGGGAATTTCCCGAACTCTAGAAGGCGCGTTTGTGGTGGACTGGGAGTTTCCACTCCTGTATGTGTTTCCTCCAGTCACCGTCATTCCTCAAGTCATCAGGAGGTTGAGGAGGTTCAGGAAATCCATGATCCTAATTGCTCCGGATTGGGCCAGAAGGACGTGGTACCCGGACCCTCTGGACATGTCCATCTGCCCTCCAATACGTCTTCCACAAAGCAAGGACTTTTTCTACAGAGAGGAGGGCCGGGTTTGCTATCCAGAGGTCAAGACTCTCAACCTTTGCGCATGGTTTCTGGGAGGTTGAGATACTAGGATTGGGACATCACACGTGATATAATGGCCAGAAGGCCAGCAGCAAAGTCTTTGTACCGCTGCCGTTGGAACAAATTCTGCATGAGGTGCGGGGATAATAATGAGGATCCAGTTACATGCAGTACACTTATGGTGTTATTATTTTTATTACACTTAGCCAACTTGGGGCTCCAGGTTGGTACAATTTAAGGTGTTTCTGGCAGCGCGCTCTATTTTTAAGCGCTCCTCCGAAGACGTATCTTTCTTCAAGATCCCTCTTGTGATACAATTCTTAAAAGGACTGACAAATACATTTCTCCCAGTCCCAACTTGGGACCTCAACTTGGTGTTGAGATTTCTAATGTGTACTCCTTTTTGAGTCTATCCATACCGGCACTTCAAGGTTATTAACTTTAAAGACCATCCTTTTATTGGCCATTACATCAGCCCGAAGAGTGAGTGAACTTCAGGCCTTGTCCTGCAAGCCTCCTTATACAATCTTAAGGTTAAGCCAACCATCTCACCTAAGATTATGTCAGAGTTCCATTTAACTTAGAAAATAATTTTACCTTCATTTTTTCCTCCTCATTATGGAAAGGAAGAGGAGAGGTTACACAGGCTTGAACAAAAGCATGCACTGACATTTTACATCTCCAGGCTGTCTAAAATAAGACACGATGACCAACATTTTGTAGGTTACACGGGCCACAAGTTGGGTATGGCAATTTCGAAACAAATTTTGTCAAGATGGATCATTTTAGGAATATCTGAATGCCACAGTTTAGCGGGAAAGGATCCCCCGGAGGGTCTTAGAGCTCATTTGAGCAGGGGCATGGCTATCTCCTCTGCATTACAGGGGGGTGTCCCAATTAAAGATATTTGTGCGGCAGCCACATGGTCGTCCATACGCACTTTTACCAAACATTGTAATCTGGACTCTTCCTCAAGCAGGGAAGGTTTATTTGGAAAGGCATTGCTACATTCTGTGCGCACTGACCTATGAAGGAACTCCTAAATGATCATGAGTCTGAAAATTCTGACTCCCTCCTCCAGGAGGAATACATTCACTGCTTTGGGAGTTTATCAGATGAGGAATACATGGGAAGACATAATCCATTCAAAGAACAAGTTACTTACCGATGGTAATGTTGTTTCGATTGGATGTTCCTCCCATGTATTCCTCATCGCCACTCCCAGCCTGCCCCACAGTAGAATTTTCCATGCGATTGCAGCCGTCGCTCTTTCAGGAGGAGTAACTGTCTGGTGTAGGATATCCTATACATGCTTTAAAAACGGAACTGAAGCCAACGGTTGCTGCACACACTTTATACTATTGATGACATCGACATTGAGATGGAGGCCTCTGAGGGACATCGAGTCGACAGGCATTAATTTATTGTTTTTTTATAATGCGCCTAATAACATACCCGACTTCAGTTTTTAAGTGCAGATCCGGGTTTCGAACCTCTGTTGCTCTGTGTGGTCTTGCTTTCAAGACCAGCACAATGCCCCTGTGCTATCCTCCGTTCCATATCCAAACCTGCAGTGAGTATGCTACCAAGACTTTTTCTGAAAATCTTCACTACACTGTGTTAAATCAAGCAAACTGACACCTCGTAACAGAAAATACGGTCTGACAGTACTCAAGGGGACTAGCAGATGTTAGTGAGAAATGAGTCCAGGCACTGACTGACTCAGCTACAATTTGGAGGAAGAGCTACATGTGAATGGGATGTATAAATTAATCACCATGTTTTGGGAATCCTCAAGAACAACACCTTGCAAATTCATAGACCTACAATAATTGAAGGGAAAAAATAAACATCCCATCACCTGTAAAAAAACAAAACCACTACAAATAGCATTTCAGCAAATAGATACAAATCAGACGCACTCAAAACATACTCAAAAGCACACTCTCAAGAACCAAAGGATAGGGAAAGAATCTCAGGAGAAAAAATATATTAGGGAAAGGAGAAATATGTCCTATCTTGTGCATATGGCTTCCTACGGGTACAGATGGAATCCCCTTTTTTCAGGACTCAAGAAAAAATGGGATTCAGACTTGAACCATAAGATTTCACACAATATCTGGTTAGAGCTTCTTGGCACTTGTACTCCGGGCATTACACATATGATCATAGAATTAATCTCCTATCAAATTCTGCACAGAACCTACTGGTACCCCATTATATTGAAGAACACCTTGCTCCTGGAGGAGATGTGGATGTAGGCCCTTTATTTTTCCAAAGGCTGTGCAAATGTTGAACCTTGGGCAGCCCCTGAAAGAAAGCATCGCAAATGACTGACAACCTTCTAGAAATGAGGCTAGGCAAATCATCTAACAGAGCAGGACTATTGAGTGGAGCACCAATGTTTATAGAACTAAAGAACCAACAGTCTAAGTGGCACAAGAGCAAGATAGCTCATTTCAATGGGGCAGAGCGTTAATGGAAGGTGTGAAAGCCTTGCTTAAAGGTTTTAGGCCTTCCATTAATGTCAGGCCCTATTTACATCCAGTTGTATGCCTGAGAGCAAGGGCGGAGCACAACTTGCGTTTCCACTGCCTCCCTTCGACTCTGCCATGCAAATGCCCCAGTATTTACGACGGCATGCATTTTCACACCGGTGCAAATGCTGGGGATCCCTATGGAGCATAAAGCATAAAGCAGACGGACCTCCTAGGGATCCATTTTAAATGCTGCCTGCCATACTCACGTGGCAGGCAGTGCTTACAATTAAACGCTGTCTACCATGGTAGGCAGTGTTTACTCATTTGCATGGGCGGAGTGCAATTATGCATGTTAAAAGGTTGCGTTCATCCATGTACACCACCTTTTGTCCTGCACATTTAAACTCCACTTGTGCAAATGACTAGAATTTGGCGACAGGGAGCCGCCTATGTGTATGTCTAGACGTAACCGCACCCCCCAACCCCCCCCTCCGGCCAAATAACACACTGGAGCAACATGAGCTCCATGATGATATTGGTGATTGGTCTGTGATTTATATTGAGAGCTGCATAGGCAAACCAGTCTGGACAACCTTTCTGAAATATTTCCACAATTCAATATAAAACCAGCAATGCATCTGTAACAGTTCCCAAAACTGTAAATAAAAGTGTAACTTTTAAACAGTAATGTAAAGAAAGTTTGAATGGGCTTGGAAAGAACTTGCAACAGTTGCATTGACTGTTTGCAACAGTTGCATTGACTGTTCGCCACAGCTGCTCTTTTCTGAAGCAAAAGATGTTGCTGTTGCCCTTGATGCCGCTAGACAGTTAAAGTGGCCACAGGAGGCCCTTGGAGTCTGATACTATTGTAGCTTTTGTCTTCAGAAGCTTGGGTCTCAGTTAAGTGCTGTTGCAGTCCTTTGTATTCTCACATAGTCTTATATTAGTGCAGACTGTTCTGAAACTTGGTGGCCCTTGCATTTGGATGCTGTTACAGCCTTGTGTGTCACTCTGGAGCCAAATGCTCTTGGAGCCTTTTGTGTCTTTGAGATTCTGTTGCAGTTGCAGTACTGTGTTTCCTCTTGAAAGTGGATGCTGTTGTAGCACTTTGTCCTTGGGCTATCAGATGTTGTTGCAACCTTTTGTGTCTTTGGGAGTAGTATTTTTTTGTGTTCATGTGTGTTCTCAAGAAGTCGCGTACACTTGTAGGTTTGTTTTCTTTGGCCATTGGGTGCTTATGTCCCTTGGAAGTCGGATCATTGTGTAGCCGTGTGTGTGTCTCTGGGACTCTTGTTACAGCCCTGTGTGTGTCTGGTTGTTTTATGCTGTTGCTGTTTTTGTCGACAGTCGTATGGTCCCTCAAGAATGAATGAGCCATTTCCGCCTCCTCGGTCCTTGAGTAATTTGAAACATTTATAGCACAGTGTATCCCTAGCAAATTGGATACTGTTGTTGCCCTTTGTGTCCACATATAGCCAGCTGCCACTCTAGCCTTCTGGATCGTCAGTGTGTCAGATATTCTTGTCATTCTAGTTGTCTTCAGATGTGGTTGGAGCAGTGTCTTGGCTTGCGGAGGTGAATGTTGTTGCAGCGCCATCTGTGTTCCTACTGAGTTGGAAGTTGTTGTAGCAGTCTGTGTCATGATATAGCCAGATATGTTGTGTAATCGATTTATTTGTTTTTGCAGAGTACAAAAGCTCGCTTGAAGATTACAGATAAGGAACTGAAGGACCTGCAATGGGAACATGAAGTACTGGAGCAGCGATTCAGTAAAGTGAGAAACCAAGGGAAGCAATAAGGGCGGGGAGGGTCTAAACATTCAAATGTGCACTGATCAGTGGGTATCTGACCAATTGGAAATAGGGACATGTCCAAACCTAAGTGCGCAACTGCTGAAGGTTGGGGCAGAGCAAATACCTGACATGGGGTACTCGTCATTTCTATTGTCTTTCAAAGCCAACCAATATCTCTTTGGACCAGGGGTTTGCACCTAATCAGATAAGCCTGACTGTGCACTTGAATGTTATGATACATAAAAGCCCAGGGACTAACAAGTGCACCTATTCACAGATAACTAAAAGTGCAAGCTGACATACTTAGGGACTAAATGTACATGTACACACATGCAGAGAAATGTCAGTGACATGCAATGCGCGGTTACTAAATGAACGGTGTCTTTTCATGTATGTATGTTAAATGTACACATAGCCATGCAAATTGTCCCATTGTCAGACAAATACATGCACACATTAGAAAGATGCACAAGGCCATCTCTGTAGGATGTTGCTGACCCCAACATTCTTCACATGTCAAAGATGCATATACCTGTACACAGATCTGCACAAGCTAACTTTCACATGTGTTGGTATCTTTTTGCAATACTTCTATCTGGATTTGTCTGCTCTCTTTGCACATCTTTATATGTCACTGCATGCCTTTATCTAGATTGATGTCTTTGTCATGTATACCTATTTGCTGGGTATGGGCACATTTCCTCAGTATGACTGTGTACATTTGTTTTCTATGAGGGTCTACCTGTGGACATACATTTGGGAACATTATTATGTATTCCTGAGTGTACATTTCTTGCGATGGTGGTCTCGGTACAGTCTTCTTTTTGCCTTATCTATGTCAGCAAGTTTCTTTGACGTGTATCTAAGATGTATACGTGTGTGACTTTGTCATGCTTGTTTGTTTATGCCTCTTCACTGTGTATCTCATCGGTGTGTTTCTATACGCTTCACGTATGTGCATGTCTTTGCCTTCGCATGCATCATTGATCTGAACAGCTATGTGTTATCATGCTTTTGTACGTGTGTCTACAAATGTGTACTTATATATTTTCCCGGTAGCTCTGTACCTTTGCATGTTTTTGAATGCACAGCTATACATGTTATGCAGGTGCTTGTACTTATGTTTGTCTATAAGCGTATGAACGCTACACATCTTTGATATGCAAGTCTTTTGTGTTAGCATTTCTTTTCACGTGTGCTGTCTACGTATTTAATTAATTGCATATCAGGGAAACCCCTTTCCTGCTTCTACAGTGGAAATCTCACCACGTTTACAATTTCCAAATTATTGAAAAGGTACACTTCACAGATAAAAGCGATACAAGCAAATAAGAGACTTATCATAACCTCATTGCATGGAGATGCGACTGACCAACTGTAACAGAACTCCATCTCACCCCTTCCTCCCTCCTTGCTCCCCCCTCCCACTCCTGAGTCAGCCTTCCTCCTGGTCTGGCCGGGCGAGCGAAGCCGCAAGCGGGTCGCGCCCAAACAAAGGGCCCTCTTGGCCAGCGGAGGTTTGTGGGTCAATGCCGGGAAGTTAAAAAGTGCACTTCACAGTCTTATACTTGTTGGTAACTTTCATTTGTTTTATTGTGTTTTCATGTTTTGTTACATGGCATTGGCGAAGGTGGAAAGTTGACTTCTGCAGATGCAGCTAATTAAGTGATCGAGCCTGGCCATCGAGATTTGCCCGGTGCCAGTTTGAAGCTGGAGTAGAATTGAGTGACCCCACAAGTGCAACTTTGATTGCCAGCATTTTACATAATTCTTTGCTATACAAGAATGTGTGTGTTTTTGTTTAATAAAAGAGCAGCTAGGTGCTCATGTGCACCCACACGCTCCACCTATATGTGGCCATGGCTCCACACACCTTAGTCTTTTCCTCATCTACATCAAAGAAATGTAGGACCGAGAGGGGGTGGTATGTGAGTTTGGTCTAGACAAGGCGTAACTAACTGCCAGTATAAAGTCTACTGTGATAAGAAACTTCTGCTGTAATTCCCCTTCCTCTTGGGGAAATTGTAAGGTGTATGGATCGACCAGAGAGACGACATACCCGTTTGTACCCATTTTAACCAAAGATAGTCTGAGTACCTGAAGGAAAGAGTGGAGTACAAGTCCGTAATGTGGAGAAGCCAAAGTCCCTGAGCGGCTGGAAGTAGAAGAGGGGGAGAAGCCACCAGACCAGGTCAAAAAGTACAGAGAAACCAGATCAATTCATCTACCAAGGATCCACCAAAATAATGTTCAAAGAGGGGGACGATAGTCTTAGGGAGATAATGGATTGGATGGGTAGGCTATTAAATGAATTGACCCTGTCCATTCAACAGAAAGACATACCAATGTAGAGAGAATAATTGTAAATCCATAAAACAAACTGACTTACCTTGAAGTTCATCCTTCCGACAAGCCATTTTGTACTCTGATGGCTCCACTTGCCAAATGTGAAGGGACAACTGAATTGCTAAATTGCCTTTCATGAGAAGCATAGGTAAGATGGTTGAGGGGCTCTACCAGGATTGTGGTTACCTGTCACCTGAATAGCTAGTCCTTCATGCCGCGCTCCAGCTCCCAAATCCACTGCCAGTGTCCACAGGAGGCATGATTTGGCCCATCAATCCATAAGACTAAAAACCAATAAGCAGTGATTTGTTGATGAGATGAAGTGGCAGTGAACCTCCTGAATAGCCAAATCTCTCTCCAGAGCAGTAAGCTTTCTTCAACCCGTGCCCAGAAAAGTGTGGAGTAAGACCTGGACAATACCTTTAGGTTGCCTGGGCCCATGGGGAGGAATACCCAATGGATTTAGACCTTGTCAGCATAAGCCACCTCTGCAAGTAGAGAATCTGATACAACCAATGCTCAGAGAATTTTGCTTATGTTTAAAAAGAATTGTCTGGGATAGACAAAATGACCAGGTTGTTGGAGGGTTGGTGGCATCCAAAGGATCCCTGACCTGAGATTTACACAGCCTTTTGTTCTCCTGTCCTACAAATTGGTGAAGAGCACATGGAGCAACAACTTCAAAAATGGGGAGTACTCCATGCCTCATGTTAAGAAACTGAAATAAAAGTGAGTGGCAAAGTGCACCATCACGCAATAAATGAGAGCCCATACACTGAAAAATGACCACACTGGTTAGCTTGTAAGGAATGAGATGGACTCTAACATCTTTGTCCCATTATTCATGTTGTAAGGGGAGAGGAGGAGTGGAGTCTTGAAGTCTGTGGTTCACGTCAGAGGATGAAGACCACGTACATGTATGCAAACAACTTTTAGCCTGTGTGCAGCGGAACAAAATTACTGAGGTTCCTGGAGATGTAGTGCATAGAGGATAGAGTTTTAGATGCTAAGAACATTGGCTCTGAATTCTGTTAAGCTGGTCATCTGATAGCTAATCACAACACCGGCGGATCCCCTCAACTGGCTAACACATGCGTCTCATTAGCGGCAGCTCAGCAATTCAGTTGTCCCTTCACTTTCAAGAAGTGGGGACAGTGTACTACTAATTGGCTTGTCACAAAGCTTAACTTCAAGTGCAGTCAGTTTGCTGTTACTCAAACTATTTATGCTGTGCAGACAATGGTCAGGGGCACTGTACTGCAGCCTGGACATCCTGTAAGTCTGGAGGAAGGGGGACTGGACATGCCAATAGATCTTTGTTATCCAAGCTCATGCATTTGGAAGTTAGGTATTTAATGCTTGCAATTGTGAATCTATACATTCATCTTTGTTTCATAGATATGTTTCTATATGTATGCATGTGGCTGTGTTTGAACATACATATGTACACACAAAAGGACATCTGCGAACCATGAGCTGCCATTTTTTTGGTTTTATTATTCATACCAGTTGAAGGGTGTAGGCACGATCACCCTGGAAGGGATAGAAGTAATGATGCTAGCGAAGTGCTACAGTAATTCGTTTATCTGAAAATAGTACTTGGACCACAGGGTCCTCATCCCCACTGACTGGGTGGACTGACACAGGAACTAGAGGAGGAAACAACGTTTGCATTCTGTGTTTTCCTATTATCTTGGCACCATATTGGTGTCCCAGTTCCCCACTCACTTGAGCACACAACACTCAAACTAGAGACTGCTGGAGAGTATGGTATTGAAAAAGAGTTGGAGAAACTTGAATTACATTTACACAGCATGCTTACTTTAGTGAGCTGCGGCTTATAACTGACAACTATAATCAGGAAATGACAGCCCATGGTGTGCAGAAGCTCACGTGTGTGTGTGTGTGTGTGTGTGTGAGAGCGATTGAGAAATTGGCAGTGCAGGAGCTAGTAGAAGGCACTTAAGGTGATGTGTTCTTTGTGCAGCGCGTTCACATCCCTGTGTTGTGATGCACTTTATATTTGTAGAATCAAATGAGGGTTCTTTATGGAGCTGCCTGGCTATTGATGAGTGCCTTGTCTCCAGAAGTTATATTTCTCTTTAATGTCATTCTCATGATCAGGTGCAATCTGAGAGGGACGAATTGTACAAGAAATTTACTAAAGCGATCCAGGATGTGCAGCAAAAGACTGGCTTCAAAAATCTTCTCCTTGAGCGTAAGCTGCTGGCTCTCTCGGACACACTGGAAAAGAAGGAGGCACAGCTCAATGAAGTCCTGTCTGCGTCCAACTTGGATCCCAACGCACTCAGCATCGTCACACGCAAGCTCGAGGTACTGTGAATGCTAGATCAATATATGCATAGAATAATCTTAAATAGCATGCTGGAATAGCCGTACTTGGACTTCTTTATAAAAGCAGCAGAGAAACGTAAAGCTTGTAGTCATGGATCCACCATATGCAGACTAGAGCCATACATTGGAGCTATATGGAGACTACAGCTGTAAACATGATGCAAATACAGAGGGGATGCAGTCACATTCCTATGACAAAGCAGTCAGATGCATGCTGGATCAGTACATAGTGGGCATACCCACAGCTAGAAGGCAGACCGACACTAATGCAGATCTACTGTCTCACAGCCTCTGCATACTACTTGCTCTATCAGAAAAGCTGTTTATGTTGCTGCAAAAGAGGAGCTATATAGCAGGCTCACAGAGGACCCACATGTAGGTGGCTGGGACTGGACTGTAGACCGTCATTGGCCAAAGGAGTTGCATGTAGACTGTACTTGCAAAGCTGTCATGTACAAGATATAATCAATTTAGATTGAAAGCGGGCTGCAGTCTTGTCTATAGCCATATGCATAACATCATCCGTAGATTCTCACAATCAAAATATCCCCCAGAGTTAATCGGATAAAACACACAATTTATGGTTCTTTAAACCAGGGCCATGATCCTGCAGCATCATTCTCAGCCCATGACTGCCATCCTGTGTTTACCTTGCAGTTGGGCCCAGAAAGAGTGATCAGTCCACTAAGGATGTTGAAGCATGCCAATGAATGTAGCATCCTCAAAATACTAGACCACATTGTACCCAATCTTTGGACGAAGGAGCTCAGAGGCATAAAGATTTCCAATCCTAAATTATATCTATACGTGTGCTGGGGCCTACACGGAGGCAGTAATGTTCTAATCCCTAAATCCCTATAGAAGTGCAATATAGCTACAATGTGGTGATATGCAAGCCTTGCTGCTTGTAGAATGCACTATATGATTTTAGTCAAACAAATTATATTTTCTTTCCAAAGGCTTTTGTAAGCGAGAGCTGTCTGTTTTTGATAGTAAGCCAACAGGTACAGCGTTATTCAATTGGCTTTTCAGGTTGTGACATTCTCCTGTAGTACAGTCATGCTTTGGATTTCTGTTGCTTGTTTTATCCATTGCTCTCAAACTGAACGACTGGTACAATGGAATATTTGGTTACTTAGCTGTAATCATGGCACACCACCATCATTGTTGTTATCATGGATTTACGCTTGCTTTTGAATGTTGCCCACTCTCAAGCTAGGAATACACTGCAATTTTTTTTTAAAAAGAGTATTTTACATGACTATTCAGCCCTTTGGGCCTTTTTATGTGGGAACTAGTGGCTTTAAGCCTCGCCTTGACGGACCTCTTCAATTATTCAATTCATATGTTGGCTTTGCTAGGGCTGGGCTGGGTGACTTAGATGGGAATCTCTGAAAGATACCATTGCTTAAGAACCGCCGTAACAGGTAAGTAATCTGCCTCTTGCATTGGATCTTTCATAGATCAAGGCTCTCCTGGATAGACTACCAAGACATGTTTCACACAGAAGTTCTTGCACTGTGCAGATTCCCATCTATAAGAACTGTTTTGCCAGACCATCAAAGCTGTAACTCTTTCATCCGATGGTCTTACTCTCGGAATGGTCACATTGAAGTCTGCTCTTTTAAACTGTACTGTTTGACCTGGAATGAGTGAGGATTTCCTCAAGTTGATGGAGAATTATTCCAATGGCCATGTCTGAACATTTTGATGAGTCTTGCCTTGACAGTGTCTTTTGATAACCAATCCTCCAGATACAGATAGAACTTTATTTATTTATTTATTGTTTGCTTGTTAGGAGTTTATTCCTTGCAGCCACAGGGAGCCAATGGAGAGATTTAAGGGCTGGAGAGATACGATCCCAGGGCTTGAGGCCAAGGACAAGTCTCGCAGTCTGGTCCTGGATAAATTGCAAACGGCAGAGATTAGAAGCAGGTAGATTTAGAAAGAGGCTGTTGCAATAGTCCAACCTAGAGAAAACCAGGGCTCGAGAGACAATGGGCCTCATTACAACTTTGGCAGTAGTCGTGCCGGTCAATACCGGCACGGCTGCCGCCGGAGTTTAACATTTTCCAGGGCCCGGGAATGGGCAATTACAGGAGCATTACAGCTGGGGGGACCCGGTAATTGCCCATTCCCAGGCGCCGGAAAATATTACCCCCAATTCCCATTGAGTCCTTTTGGACTCAATGGGATCGGGGAGGTTGGATGCACCAGCACCATTCGTGAATAATGCTGGTGCATCCGACATGGTCTGTGAGCCGGTACCGTTGTTTCCGGACCCGCAAACTTGTAATGAGGCCCAGTGAGGTTCTGGAGGAAGGGGAGGATTGGCAGAATACCTCTGAGGAGGTGCAGTAGGAAGTTTGATTTTTTTGAGACATCAGAGATGTTGGCGGGATGGAAAGCGTGGATTCAAAGATGACCTAGAGGTTCTTAGCCTCGCAGATAGGGGTAGGAGGAGGACCGACGGAGGCTGGCCAAAGAGTGATGGCAAAAGAGGGTGAAGGTGTGCCAATGAGAAAGATCTCCGTCTTGCTGGCATTCAGGCAGAGATCATTGGCGGCACACCAATCCGGAATGGCACATAGGCAGTCGGAGATGAGAGAAGAAGAGATGGCCGAGGGAAGCCTGAAAAGGAGGTGAGTGTCATAAGATGCCCACGGGCTGATGTGCGCTCTACAAATCTGAATAAATAAATAAATAAATAAATCCACATAGCACTGGAAATTGGAGAAGAAAATGGCAATGCTGTGGGCAAGTGTTGCCAGGTATTGGTTAAAAAGCCAGGAGGGGATGTTAGACTCCTGGGGAACACTACAGGTAGAAAGGGAGATAGATGAAAGAAGGACACAAGTTGCACCTGGGAGGGTCGATAGAGAGGAAAGAGTTCAGCGAGGCCAGAGCCTGATCAGTGATAACCATGTTGTCACAGAGACGGTTCAGCAGGATGGTATGGTTGACGGTGTCAAAGTCAGAGGGGAGATCAAGAAGGACGAGGACAGAGGGGATGTTAGAGTCAAGGTTGGAGAGCAGATCTTCACAGATGTTCAGGAGAGCAGTTTCGTGCTTTTGGCCACTCTAAAGCCAGACTGATGGTCATGGAGACAACCAACCGAATCGGAGTGAAGGTTAAGTTGCGAGATGACCAGCTTTTCCAGTAGTTTGCCCAGAAAAGGAGCGATGGAAATTGGGCGGTAGTTAGCCGGGCAAGAAGGGTCAGCTGTGGGGTTTTTGAGAAGAGGGTGCACAACAGAGTGCTTCAGATGGGAGGGGAAGGCTCCTGAGGCAAAGGAGTAGTTGCAGATATCAGCCACGGCAGAAGCCAGGGTGTCAATGTGATCCTTGATGGTTTTTAAAGAGCAGGTAGGAACCTGTTTTGATGAGACTTTCATAGATCGGACTTGTCTTGAGACCTCGTTGGGGGAGAGAAGAGGAAAGGACAAGAAAGTGGGAGGGGGTGGCTGTAGGAGGGCTAGAGTTTACAGAAGGAGAGGGGATGAGAGGGGGATGCGGCGAGAGAGTGGACAGGATGTCCTGGGTTTTTGAGATAAAGTGAGAGGCAAGGGCTGTGCAAAGGGCTTGGGAGGCGACAGGAGAGGTAGAGACTGCAGCAGGATTGGCCAGCTCCTTGCAGATTTTAAAGAGTTTGGCCGAGTTGTTAGATGAAGCAGAGACTCAGGCTTGGATGTGGGCTCTCTTCGTAGTGTGGACAGAGAGTTGGTAATGGCTTTGGAGCAGGCGACATGCCAGTTTACCAGAGGATGAACATGAAGCCCTCCATTTCCTCTCAGCTACCCTACACTTGCGTTTAAGTGTAGCTACGTCAGTCATACCAAGAATTGCACTTGGCCTTGGGCTTCAAAGGGATCCTCATGACAGGAGCAAGGGCATCAAGAGTATCAGAAATGGAAGAGTAGAGCATAGATAGGGCTGTGTCAGGATTTGAGTCAGCCAGTGGTGGGGGTTGGGGGAGGGAGAAGGTGGCAGCAAAAGCCTCAACTGACGCACGCTTCATGGGCTCGATGTCCGAGACGGTAGGTGGCAGTGTTGGAGGTGGCTTGGCCTGGGAGGTAGAAAGGGAGAGATGGGACGAGAGGAGGGAGTGATTGCTCCAGGAGAGAGGAGTGGTCAGCGGGATGGAGAGGGGAGGTTAGAGACGATCAAGACATCAAGAGCATGCCTTGCAGAGTGAGTCAGGCCAGAGGGGAAGATGGAAAGGGAGAGTGAATTACAGAGGTCACAGAAGAATCCAGAGGGGGGACAGGGAGAGTCTAGATGGATACTGATGTCACCAATAAGGAGCAGTTGAGTGGTAGAGGCCAGGAGGGAGGAGGAGAGGTCCACCCACTGAGAAATATTAGGTGATCTGACCAGGGAGCCGTTAGAGAGTATCCATGGTAAGAGAGTGGCTAGGAGAGAGAGAACACCTGCAGACAATACATTCAATGGAGGAGTAAGTCTGCATGGAAATGATAGAGGCAGGAATCCACTGACCTGGGTGCGGAGAGGATCTTGTAGCCATAAGGGAGGAGAGTGTCAAAGCTCATGACAGAACTGGCTGTGAACTGTATCTCGTGAAGACCGAGGACATTGGAATCAAGTTCTTCCAGGACGTGGCAGATGTCTGGGAAGTGTTTGACAGCAGAGCAAGAGTTAAGAGTGGCAAGATGGAGAAGGTCTCCATCCTTAAAGACCTTCCAGGAAGGGGTACAGGTCAGAGGTATGCCCTGCGGAGGTGAGGAAGGAGCCCGAGGTGGGGCAGGAGATTAAGAAGGAGAGGGCAAGGTAGCCAAGGCGGGGGGAGGGGGAGGCTACAGCAGGAGATGAAAATAATTGATGAGGCGAGGGAAATGTCTATCAAAGAGGAGGAGATTGGCCTGAGGGCCTTGGACAATGATGGTGCCATTTAGGTAGACATTAAGGATGACCTTAGATTCTAAGGGGGCCATAAGGGTTTCCCAACGGGTGCCACCATTAATGGGAGAGGAGGAGAGAGGAGAAAGCACAGAGATCATATGAAAAGTCCATAGATCTGACGAAGCAACGACAAAGATATTGTCGTTGAGGGTCTGTCTGGCAGAAGCGCTGGAATAGGTATCAGCGATGGTGAGACCAGGGTTGTCGGCCAAAATATCTTTTTTTTTTTAATCTCTTTATTAGTATGTCATTAAATTAAATCACAGAAGAATCAAATACAGAAAGGAATACTGAACCAGAGAACACAAATCAACATTATTCAATTAAAGAACATATCAATAAACAAACAGCATAATCAAATGATACCTCCGACATACTAAGAACATTTTCATTTTTGTAAACAATAAAAGAGCAAAATACAACAGTCAATAAAAACAGTTAACATAGAACATACACACAAACACCCACAACACACAGACACCAAACCAAATCCCCCAAAAAGTATAATAGTGAGAAGAAGAAAAAAAAAGAAAAAAAAAGGAAAAAAAGATCCTTTTTAAACTTCTTTCTAAGAGACTTGGTGAGAAGGGAAGGATGGTTGTTGGAGAAGCAGTTGGAGAAGACAGGAGGAATAGAAAACACCATGGGTGTGTAGAGAGGGCAGGAAGAGTAGAACAGACACAGCGGTATGGAACAGTCACTGGGTCAGCAGGTTACAGAGAAGCATGTAATTCAAACAAAAAGGGCACCACAAGTCAACACAAGAACACTGCTAGATTAAACCCAAAGCAAAGAATGCACAAGCACAGCTAAGTTTTACTTTCAATAGAAAGCACGGGTGCAGCTAAATTTGACTTTCAATAGAATGCACAAGCACAGCTAAGTTTACTTTCAATAGAATGCACAGGCACAGCTAAGTTTGACTTTCAGTAGAATGCACATGCACAGCTAAGTTTGATTTTCAATAGAATGCACATGCACAGCTAAGTTTGACTTTCAATAGAATGCACAGGCACAGCTAAGTTTGACTTTCAATAGAATGTACAAGCACAGCTAAGTTTGACTTTCAATAGAATGCACAAGCACAGCTAATTTTGAAAAGTACATTTGGATTCTGATGTTAGTGGTGGGTGCAGGAACACAATGCCTTTGAGAGCATTAACATGGCAGAACAAGTTGAGAAGGAAAGTGAAGACAAAGAGGGTGGGGGAGGTCAGTAAGGAGGAACTAACCCATAGTACAAGAGGTGTGAATGTCAAGGCAGTCCAGATGTCATTGGAAAATGAGGTGGCATCATCTTGAAAGTGCAGGTGCTGGGGTGCAGAAAGGACCCAAGTAGTGTTCTGGTAGTGGACAGGGAGCAGATCTCCTAGGAGATCTAAGAAATCCCCAAGCATTCAAAGTGGCCGTGGTCAAGGAGCAATTTGCGTCACTCTTCATCTTGGTCTTCTCAAAGAAAATCTAAGAAAAGGCACCATTGTTCTTCGTCATTGGATTCCTCAACCAACAGGAGAAAAGTATGTTTCCCTGACAAGTCTGCCTCAGCAGCAGACTGGAAAGAGTACTGTCTAAAAATCATGGACAATTTTTCAAAGGATGCCCCTCCTGGTCCCTCAAAGAGCCAAAAAAGTCTACTGACCCCACTGCGCCTTAAAGCCAGCAGGGAGTCGTCGAAGGCCCTGATTTGCGGACTCAAATGCCCAGGACAGAAGCCTGAGATGCCTACTCGAGTGGCATCGATGGTGTCCACCATATGAGAAGCATTGCAGCCAAAGGCTTCCACTTCTTCACTATCGAAGGACACAACGTCAAGGTCCTTAGACGTCTAAGCTATCGGTGTCATCTTCCGACCCACCCTTCTTTGGGCTTTAAACCCTTGTTCAAAAAAGACTTTTTCAAATCTCTTGGGGCGATTTATGAGGAGGAGGAAGAAGAAAAAGGCGTTTTACTCTTTGGGGTTTGGGTGTTTTTGCACGCTGAATGTCCTAGAAGAATCCATTTCAGAGGAATCTAGAATTGAGGACTTGGCTACTTGTCTTAAGGAAGCCAGTGGGTTGGACACTTCTCCAGAAGTAGAATTTGCCACACCAGACTTAGCTGTTCATCTAAGTGCGGTATACAGGTCAGTGATGAATAAGGTCACTGAATATTTGGGTTGGGGACAGCCTGCAAAAGATATAGTACAGGGTGATCTCACAGATATCCTGGACAAGGGACCCCCAAAGAACCTGTTCTGCCTTTCCACTCTGCACTGAAGAACATTATCTTGGAGAATTGGCAGAAGCTGGATACCACTCCTGCTGTCAACAAGGGGTTGGTAAGAAAATATAAGCCATCAGCAATTGATCCTGATTTTCTCTCCACCCATGCAAGCTTGGTGGTACAAGCAGCAACTTCTATATCCAAAGCAGGTGCCTATCCAACCATCCCACCCGATAGGGATGATCAAAAATATGATGTGCTAGGGAAAAGATTGTTCTCCACTGGGAGTATAGCGCTTAAGGCCATTAATGCGTCTTGCGCATAAGCCAAATACGCCAACACTTTGTGGGATGTTGTCTCCCATGCGGCTGAGAATATTCCTGAGGGGAAATGAGAAACGGCTTTATGAACATCATTCGGGATGGTAAGGATGCTGCAAGTCAGTCTCTCCAATCAGGACTGGATACGTCCATGCTTCCGACTGTGTTAGTTGCTCTATGGCAGCGAGTGCAGTCAAAAGAAGGTTTGCATGGCTGTGCAAATCGGGATTTGCTCCTGATGTCCAATCGAGACTTTTGGACATGCCCTTCTATGGGGCAAAGGCTGACGAAAGCCTAGAGAAGCTGCAAGCTTCTAAGGCACCTGCAAAATAATTGAGTGCAGCCATCTGTTAACCTTAACAGCAACAACAGTCTTCACAGAGTTGGAGATGACGTTCTTTTCGTTTCTACCTGTCATTTGGACAGAGATTTCCACATCTTCCCCCTACCTAGGCGATTGGCTGATCAGAGCTAGTTTTCAGTTCAGGCTCTGGAACATCTCAGCAGCACCTGCCACTCTCTCAAGAAGTCCCAGGTGACACCTTTCCAAAGGTTGCAATTCATTGGAGCAGTCCTGGATTCTTCCTTCGCTTCCCGAGTTGTGGGCACAAATATCTTGCAGATGGTGGAAAGATTTAAAAACGCCCAACATCTGCCGTCCTTTGATTTTTTTGAGATTACTGGACCTCATGGCATCCTGCATTTTCTTGGTGCCAGAGGCTCATCTAAGGATGATGTCCCTCCAGTGGGCCCTCAGATCCTAATGGTCACAATTCTCGGGCAGATAACGCACCTTCATCAGGTCCCAAGCACGGGCACGCTGGATCTCCTGTGGTGGGCCTGCAAAGAGATTGTGATGGTGGTGGAACCTTTTTGGCAACGCTGGCCGGAGATCACAGTAGTCAGATTTTTCCCTCACAGGCTGGGGAGCACACATGAATGATATCAGCAGTCTTTGGTCCCCATCATAATCCTGACTACACATAAACCTTTTAGAGCTGAGAACAATCAGACTGACGCTGGTGGCCTTTTTGCTGTCCTTACAGGTGAAGAACATCCTGATAATGACCGACAACACAGTGGCCATGTATTACCTCAACAAAACAGGAGGTGCATGGTCACTACCACTGTGCAGGGAGGCAATGCAGCTCTGGTTTTAGACACTGCAAAACTGAATTTCGCTAATGGTTGATCGCCTAGCTGGAGAAGAGAGCATAATGGTGGACACTCTGAGCAGGTAGAGCATAATCTCCCACAAGTGGGAGTTAGCTCAGGATGTCCTTCTGGGGATCTTCACCCTTTGGGGAACCCCTCAAGTAGATCTGTTCATGTCCAGTAACAACAGGAAACGTAACCTGTTCTGCCCCTGGAAGTTTCTTCAGAGAGGAGCTCTGGGGGACACGTTTGTGGTGGACTGGGACTTTCCTCCACCCCCCGTCATTCCTCATGTCATCAGGAGGTTGAGGGAGTACGGGAAGTCCATGATCCCGATTGCTCCAGAATAGGCCAGGAGGACGTGGTATCTGGAACTTCTGGACATGTCCACCTGCCCTCCATTCCACTTTCCCCGGAGAGCAGATCTTCTTCACCCAGAAATCAGATATCTGAACCTTCACTCTAGTTTCTGAGAGGTTAAGATATAAAGATTGGGACCTCCCGAAAGACGTTATGGAGGTTTTGCTTTTGGCTAAAATACCAGCAACAAAAGCACTATACTGCTGCCATAGAATACGTTTTGCAGCTGTTGTAGAGCTAAAGATATTGTTCCTTTACTTGTGATACTCTTACAGTGCTTTCTTTTCTGCTACACTTGGCCCATCAGGGGCTGCAGGTGGCTACCGCCAAGTGCTACCCAGTGCTGTCATCCATCTTGAAATGCACACCTGAGCGAGGCTCTTATTCGAAGATACTCATCATCATAGAGTTATTCAAGGGGTTGACAAATATTTTTCCATCAATCCCTTTTATAGTCCCTACTTGGGATCTGAACTTGGTATTGACATTTTTAATGGGAGCCTCATTTGAGCCTCTCTATTCCTGTCCACTTAGATTATTGACATTCAAGACAATTTTCCTGTTGGCCATCACTTCTGTTCGCAGAGTGATTGAGCTACAGGCTCTTTCACGTGAACCTCCTTTCACTCAGTTCTTCAAGAAGATGGTAGTCTTGAGGGCTCGCCCCTCTTTCCGTCCCAAGGTGATGTCAGAATGTTACCTGACAAAAGCTTACCTTGCCGACATTTTATCCACCGGCTCATCCTTCCAAAGATGGTGAGGTTACATAGTATGGATCCAAAATGTGCTTAAAGCTTTTATATTGCCAGAATGGCAAATGTCAGGCAAGACGATCATCTCTTTGTTGGTTACACCGGACTCACTGGGTCAAGCAGTGACTAAACAGACCTTGTCACGGTGGATCATTCTGTGCACTTCAAAATGTTATTCTTTTGCTGGGAAAATGGCCCCTAAAATGTAAGGGCATATTCTACCAGAGGTGTTGCAACTACTTCAGCTCTGCGAAGAGGTGTACTGGTGAAGGACATCTGTAATGGTGCAACTTGGTCTTCGATACACACTTTCTCAAAACATTACTGCCTGGATATCTTGTCAGGTCAGGACGCTCAGTTTGGCAAAGCTGTTTTGCACAACATAAACCAGTAACACAATCCACTAGTCCCACCTCCTTCTATCTAATTGCTATGGGAGTATATCAAAGATGAGGCATCTGTGGGAGGACACAATCTATTAGAAGAACAAATTACTTACCCCTGTTAATGTTCTTTCTAGTGGATGTTCCTCCAACAGATTCCTCATTGCCCTCCCAACCTAACCCTCTGACTGTGGGAGAATTTTGTTAATATATATATATTTCAACGCCCATGTGGGTTATGTATCCTCACGTCGGCTGTGCAAAAAGGGTAAAAACTAGAACTTAGACAATGGGCGCATTTCCTGCTATTTATACCAACGTCACATCTGAGCACTGGAATGGAAGCCGCTGAGGGACATCCACTTGAGATATCTCGTCCCCCGCACTGGGAACGTAGTGCAGAGGACGAGATACCTCGCCCTCCACACTTGAGGTTAAAAAAAGGTAATTTATTTTTTTAGAAAAATAGTGCTTAATCAAATGCATTTCTGTTTGTTTCATTTTAAAATGTATATGTTTTCTTAGTGTTTGCAACTTGAAGTATGCTGTAAAAGTGGTATCCCTCTCTTGGGCATTTTTTTGCAGCTAATTTTGTTATTATTGAAATACACATTTTGTGTGCCTGGAAGATGAACTTGAAGTCTTATTGTTGTATGCGTAAGGCAACAGCTTCCTCTAGTACTGATAACAGGCAAAGCGGGCAGGATGGCTTTGGCCAAACATACACCTGACCTTTTATTATGATTCTCATAATTGATTTGTTTGGGTCATCAGTCCTTCATTAATGGTGGTATGGACTTACCATTTTCTGGACTTTCGTCATTCTTTTTGGATTGAAGATAGTAAAATGAATGTGCCATCACTTGCCAATGCATTAGGAAAAAGAGTAATAATCAACTCCAATTTACAAGTAGAGGGACTTTAGTATCAGTTTCAAAATCTCTTTTTGTGTAAGTCAGGGGATGCCCCAATTTAGTTATGGAAAAAACAATTACACTTATTTAAAGCAACAAAACGTTAACTTAAGAATGTAAAGACAACTTCTACTTCTTTGATTGGTACTGAACTTGTGTGACTCTTTAAGACTTTTCATATCAAAATGTTTCCCTTTTAAAGGAAACTGCAAATGTGTGGGCCATGGTAATTATTGTGGTATCTCAAAGCGGGTTATCATACTATTGAGAAATAAGTACCATGACATCTCTATTTTTCAATAAAGTTATGGTCTTGAATCCTGGAGGTACTAGCTGATATCCATCTAAGCGAGGATATCATTCTTCCAGGTTTTCTACCATTGGCTCCATTATCCTCCACAAACTAGTGCTCACACAATTGGGACGTTCCAGTAGCGCTAAGGTTCTGTATGGACTAGACTATTTGCTCCTGGTCTCCTAACCAGTACTTGGTTATTCATGGAGCGGCTTTGGAGAAAAAAGTTGCAATTACAATTATCGCCAGTTGAATAGTTTCTAGTATGACTTTCGAGGAATTCCAAAGCCCTGAAATACTTCATGCTCGTTCCATCAGAGAATAAGCAATGTTATTATGCTTCTTTGAACATGTGACAGTCCTCTGTGCAGTGGGTCATTCGAAATACATTTGGATACTTTGTTTTATTTTCCCAATTAAATTTAAGACCAGGGAGATGAATGCTACTGCCGTACTGGATGCATTTGGGCACATTAAATCATCTGCTCAGTTTTACCACCAGTGTATGTTTACTTTGTATGTTTGGAAGCATGCCAACACCTGGAGTTGATGGAAAGAGCACAAGCAAAGTTTGATAATGGATTAAGAGTATAGGGAAGGTATGCCCGTGGGTGGCTATGTACCTTGAAACATTTTTGTGTGATATTGAAGCTACCTAATCCAACACATTCTTAATCCTATTTCATGTATTAGCATAACAGGTATGTGTTTGTATGGACTTTAAATACATATGGAATTATAAAACAATAGTAATCCAATACATATACAACACAGACAAACACAGACACTTTAGTGCTGCTTGGACCAATTTCTAAGTGCACGCCATGCACCCATCTTTTAGAAAAGGCAAATAGGCATAATGTGGCTTGCCGACGATCAGTCATCAATGTTGTTTGGAAAGTGGGACACCAACCCCAGTAATGCATCTGCTAAACCATTATTCCATCTCTGAATCATTCAATTATGATCTGTGTGGGAGAAACAGACATGTAATTTCTAAGGTTACCAAACTGTTTGCACCAGGCATCCCATCACGCATACACATGTGCACACCAAAACCCGATGGGACCGAATGACAAACAGTGACGCTTGTTTTTCTCTCCTAGGATGTTCTAGATTCTAAGAACAATGCCATCAAGGATCTGCAGTATGAGCTGGCTCGGGTGTGCAAGGTAAGGTGATTTCTGCTCAGTGAAGATGAGTGCCTGTTGTGTGTACTTGTCTACTAGTGCAAACTTTACCCATGACTTGGTACATGCTACAGCTGATTTCCCACTTATTTTAAACTAGACCGGTTTAAGGCTATATTATCCATTTCCAGCCCAGAACACACTTTAGGATTAAATAAGGCAAGTGCTTTCTCAAAATAAGATTTATCCATACCCGAACCCTGCACAGGCATTTATAGGATGGGTGGTCCATTTGAATTATTCAGATTACGGTACCGAAGGCTAGTGAGGAATGGTGGAAGGAGGGTACATCCAGGTTTGTCCAGTTATTTCATTAGAGATTCGAATTTTATTTCCAACACATCTCTGGACAATTGATTATTTTTCAGTACCTCAAGTCTGTGCTAGACTTTCTCAGCGCTGTGATTGAGGATTGCAATGCCTTAATCTTCTGTACAATGCTTTGTATGTCTTGTTTTATCGCCAAATCCCTATACTTCTCTTGTGTAGATGTCTCTTCTAGCTGGGCCATGTGCTTTGCTGGATGTGGTGCATGTCTGCAAAATTGCTGCACCGCTATTCATCTAAGTGCCCATGTTCCAGGAAGCACAAAACTCGCTTTCGTGAGAGGATAAGGTACAAGGGGGGGGGTGCCCTTCAGATCACCTATATCCTACACGCTTGCCCAATAAATAACTATAAAACACCTCCAGCTTATGATTAATTTGCTCACATCACCAGCAGGAGCCAGACCCTCTCCTGTAACATTTATTTTCTGGTTTCATTTGGACCAAGTAATCCTTTACATTAAAAAACAACTGGACTTAAGATTAGCGACTGCACACCATTATATTAAGGTAGTCATGTTGGTCACTCCCACAGGGCGAGAGATGGCAAAGTCGGAGTGGGGGAAAACCCAGGGGATGTGAGCACCTACTCTCTCCAGGCTGTGTCCCATGCACCTCCATTGCCCAATGCCACTCGTGTTTATATACTCCGCCTGCTAATCGCTAGAGGTCTTCCAAACCACAGAGTCCCGCCAAGCTCGAGAACCAGGAACAGGTGACAGACTTTGCTCCAGCAACTGCTGCCGAACCACCCTGACTCGTAGTCTACGTTTCCTTAAGTTCCCAACTGGTAACAACAGACATGTTCTCCAGATTCTCAGGGTTCAATGCACAGTTTGAATTCATCCTTAGCAAGGCATATTTTTATCTATTTGGGTTGAATCAGCAGACATGCACCATTAAGTCGCTATGTTGTCCATGCCCCCTAGCGGTCTCTGTCAGTAACAAACTAGCAACTGTGCTCTTCTCTGACCTTGTTGCAATTTCTTCAATAGATATCTAAGATGCCAGGTTTATGTTACTTACCTGTAACTATTGTTCTCCAGCATGGGTCTGGCATGGATTCACATGCTCATCGATATTCCCTGTCATCAGGTTGGGAATCCTTGGTAAAAAAAAAAAAAAAGAATTTCACATTCACTTTAAAACTGTATTCCTCCCCTAGACCAATCCCTGTCCTAGGTGTCAAAATGCCCCCATTCAATGACGGTTCTCTCTCTGGCAGCCACCTTCCGATTGGGTAAGCACGTAAAGTGGCAGCATGACCAAGAAGAGCCGCAGAGGGGCTGGAGGGAGGGTTTGCATGTGAATCCATGCAAGACCCATGATGGAGAACAATAGTTATAGATATGTAACTTAAACCTTCTCCAGCATGGGGTCTGGCATGGATTCACATGCTCATGAATAACAAATACTCAGCAGTACATATTGCACAACCGCAGGAGGTGGCAAGGCTCAACAGAAGTAATCAACACTTGCCCCTGGAACAGACTCTCCTCAAGCGAACAGGTTGCGTAGCACTGCCTGGCAGACTCTGGACTCCTCCCTGCAATCCCTATTGACACAGTAGAACCTTGTGAAAGTAGGCATGGGCCTCCACATCGCATCCCTGCAGATATCGAGCAGGGGTATTGTATTGTATATGGTATTTGTTGAGCACACAAAGACTGCAAGGCATCAAGGCGTTGAAGGTGAGAGGGAAACTGTTGGGTAGGCAGGCTAAAACAGGTATATTTTTAGAGCCTTTAGAAAGGAGAGAAACTCCTGAAGGTTACAAAGGTCACAAGATAAGACGTTCCAATGCATTGGGGGCAAAACCTTAAAAAGATCTCAATCTAGGGATGCATAACAAAGATTGATTGTTTGAGCGCAATGATTGCCCCGGAATGTAGGGCACAAGTTCAGAGCGCAGGAACTCTGCCCCGACATTGTGAGTAGCACGGTGAGCGAGACAGAGCACCTTAAACTTAATTCTGCTTCTAATAGGAAGCCAGTGTAGTTGACGTACAAGATGTTGAGCATGAGCAAGTCTGGGATCTCCAAGAGCAAGACACGCTGCTGTATTCTGGAGGGTTTGAAGGCGTTGGAGTAGCATCTCGGATACACAGGAAAGGAACGCCTTAATCACAGCGATCACTCTGGTGGAGTGGGCTCTCAGGAGGCCCAGCAGAGGCTGGTTAGCCAGCCGATGACAGTGCATGATGCAGCCGTAGAGCCACCGTGAGATGGAAGCCTTGGACAAGGCCTTCCCATTATTCACAGGTCCAAAGTTCACAAACAATTGAGAAGTCTTCCGAAAACTCCTTGTGCATGCCACGTAGAACTTCAAGGCACGAGAAACATCCAGTGAATGCAAGGTCCTCTCCGCCAATGACAAAGGTTTCAGGAAGAAAACAGGTAACACCAAAGGCTCGTTGAGGTGGAATACCGACTGAACCTTCGGCATGAAAGAGGGGCGCGTACACAGCACCACCCTCGATTCATGGAAAGCCAGATACAGCTGCTTGCAGGGCAGGGCCTGGCTCTCACCCAATTATCTGGCTGAGGTGATGACCATAAGGAATGCTGTTTTCCATGAGAAAAACTTGAGTGGGGCTTGATGCATAGGTTTGAAAGGTGCCCCCATAGGTCTTGTCGGGACTACGTTGAGTTCACATGACGGGGCAGGCACCTTCAACGGTGGGAAAGATCATATAAGCCCCTTGAGAAACTAATTTACAGGTCTGTGGGCCCAAAATGAGGATCTTCCCTAGGATCTGGTGTAGAGTGAGATGGCCACCATGTGTACCTTGATGGACGCGTGAGCTAGACCAGCTTTTGCCAAGGAAAGCAAGTATGGAAGAATCTGTGGGGCTGTGACTCTGAGGAGTAATCCTCTGCGACTGGCACCATGTAGAAAAACACTTGCACTTTTGGCTGTAGAAGTTTGTGTCGATGATGCCCTGGCTTTGGCAAGGACCTCCCTGCAGTCCGCTGGCAGCTCATAACTCCCAAACTCTAAGGCTGCAGGAGCCATGCCTTCAGGTTCAGGGATCCTGGGTTGTGATGAAGGATTTCGCCTTCTCCTCTGGTGAGAATATCTGGAAGTACCAGCAACTTGACTGGAGGCGACACTGACAGGCTGAGTAGGTCCGTATACCAAACCTGCCTCGGCCACGCTTGGCCGATGAGTATCATCATGCACTGACACTGTCTGAGTGTGTTGATCACAAGTAGCAGGAGAGAAAATGGGGGGAAAGTGTACAGAAACAGACCCTCCCAGGTGAAGGAGAACGTGTCCCCCCAAGCTCCTCGGTTGGTGGAATCTGCTTGCAAACTTCTGGCATTTGGAGTTTGCCGCAGTGGCAAAGAGATCGATCGGGGGTCTACCCCATTTGATGAACAGATGGTCCACCTGATCCTGACGGAGTTCCCACTCGTGGCAGACGTGCAGTTCGCTGATGAGGGAGTCTGCAATGGTGTTCTTGACGCCTGCCAGGTGGAGCAGAATTCGGAACATCCCCTGCCCAATGGCCCAGTGCCACAATCCCCGAGTTTCCTTGTAGAGCGCTGGGTATTGAGTGCCCCCTTGCTTCCTGACATAGAACATGGTGGTGGTGTTGTCCTTGAAGATCCTCACCACTTTGCCCTTCAGAGACAGCAGGAAAGACTTGAGGGCCCAGAACACTACCTGTAGTTTCAGGATGTTAATATGCAGATACTTCTCGTCCGGATACCACAGACCTCTGGTGTGTAGACGTCCGGTGTGAGCCCCCAACCTTCCAGAGAGGCGTCGGTGGTGACTGTCTCCTGGTATGCTGGGGTTTGAAATCCCGTCCGCTGAGCGATGTGGGAGTGCAGCCCCCACCACTCTATCGCCTGCCGGAACTCTTTGTTGAGCGGGATCTTGTATCCAACATGCATCCAAGAATTCCTGTAGGGGTCACATCCTGCAGAGATGGATGAGGTAGATGCAGAACAACATCATGCCCAGCAATGACTTGATGGCCCAAACCGTGCCCGTCTTTGCCGACAACAGTGGATTATCTGCCTGATTTCCCCCTTGAGGAGCAAAAAGACGACGAGCAATGCTGCTGCAGAGTGCCAAGAGAATGCGCGGTCTCTGTGTCCGTCTTTATGGCTTGAAGGGATTTGTCGACCGCCTTCCCAAACAGATTTTCGACATCGAACTGCATGACCAGCACCTTTGCATTGAACGTCTTGGTGACAGTAGCCTTCAACCATCCCTGCCAATGAAGGCAAACACAGTTTCCCATCTGCCGGAAGTCCTAATTGGCGAGGTTTAGTGCCACTGTTAATGGCATGGTCCAGTGCCACCTCCCCTTCCTGGAAAAGGGCGAGAGCCTCGGTTTCTTGTTATCGGGAAGGAATTCCAGGATTAGAGCCCAGCTTGTAGCAAAGCTCCCGGTCGTATCGTTGTCCAGAGGGACCAATGATGCGGATGCCTGGTTGGCTGAGCGTTTTCTTGCGGCGGCCAACACTACCATGTCCGGCGATGGTTGTGACCTCAAACACTTGGATGCTGATTCCGGCACTCTGTATTTCTTCTCCAACCTGCCTCGTTTGGTTGGTGCTGTGCATGGGTTGTTCATGAGGGCCAGGCCTTCCTCCTGAACGTCATGCAAAAAGGGTACAGCAATGATGGTCTTCTCTTAGATTCCCGTCGCTGATATAGGAAGGCCTCTTTTTCGTTTTTCTCAGGCACCAGCTGGAACAGCTCGGAGATCGAGTGGAATGATCCAACCTTGTCTGGTGGAGAGCCTCTATGAGGGGCGTCCAGGTGCGGCGATTCGCCGTCTGCCGGAGACGAAGTCCACATCCTCGTCTCTGTACCAGTGTCCTTGTGTGTATCCGGGTCCGCTGGTGGAGTCTCATCCCAACATGGTGGAGGAGTCTGATGCAGAGGCATCGGGTGACGCATCCTCTTCTTGCGTGGAGGCTGGTCAAGGGCCTGCGGAACAACAGGTGCCGGTGCTGGAGGCAACCACTACTGGGTCTCCGTCCGTATGCTGTGGAGGGTTGACAGGAAGTCCATGGATATGTCCCTAGTAGAAGAGGGAATGGTGGAGTGCTAGGCCCTATGCCATCGTCCTCTTCGTGGACTGTGTGGATGGATGCTTGGTCATCGTCATCCATGGTGACCCATTGGCTGAACGTAAACCTCAGAGGACTGCTTTGGGGCCTCCTATCCTCCCCCCTTTTCCCCTCCTGAGGGCTGTGCACCAGGACCAGACCTGGTACCTCTCCCCCAGGGATGCTCGAAGCCTTCGCAGCTGCCTCAGTGACCATGTCGCGCCTGGGAGGCAGGGATACTCTCTGCGCTGTAGGGACCACCATCGCAGGGTCGGTACCACTCGCCATAGTGGTCCCCCCTGAGGAGTTCCACAAATCGGTCAGCAGCGTCTTCGGCTGCGCCTGATGAGCCTGTGAGGCCGCCTTCTCTTCCTCTGGCGTTTGTTCCTCCGATTTCTCCCATAACTTGGCTGGGGTGGAGGACTTTCTCATTGAGGAAGAACCCGATAGCAGGCTGGCTAAGGAGGCGGACGGCGACGGCGATCACGGGCTATTTGACCTAGGACCTGCATCAGCGGCGAACCCAGCAGAATCGGTCTTGCGGTTCTTGGCCTTGTCTTGGACCCCCATGGAGGGGGCGCCCTCAAAGGACTTCGACCCCCTCCCAGAGGGAGACCGCTCCTCAGACCGACCGGTCCTGGGTGAGACATGACCCTGCTTGGAGCACGGGTCAGAGGCCTTGCTCGACTTGAGCCATGCCGCCAGCCTGTTATACCTGTCTTTCTTCGTCTTCTTCGAGAAGCACAGGCATAACTCGCACCCATCCTCGTTGTGGTCCAGGTGCAGGTAGAATAGACACTTTAGATGTTTGTCCTCCGCAAAGACATTCCTTAGCCCGCATTGGGTGCAGGTCCTGAAAAGTGTCCTTCCCTCCTTTTTCTCCTCCGTCATGGTCAGAGGGCGCGAAGTAGGCCTAAGCCCGCCATCCAGAAACTTAGACGAACAATCGCCCTTGAGGGGCGTGATATTTCACTGACAACGGATCCCTGTTGCCGGACGATGGAGATAGGAGCACAGGGGCTGCGATAGGAGCACACAGGATCCGATAGAACAAAAATAGAACTTTTCCTCAAAACTTGGTAAAAAGTACAAAATAGCCCAGATAGCAACTCAAGGACTCCCAACGCTGAAGCGTGCTGTAAAAATCTGAAGATGGCTGCCAGAGGCTTAGAGAGAGGACTGTCGTTGGATGGGAGCTGTATGGCCATTAGGACAGTGATTGGTTTAGAGGAGAAATACAGCTTTAAAGTGGAAGTGAAACAGTTTTTTCTTTTACTGAGGATTCCCAGCCTGACGACGGGAAATATTCTTGAGCATGTGACTCCACGCCTTCCCCAATGCTGGAGAATAGGCTGTTGACCTAACTGATTCTTGATAGAACCCTTAAAGTTATATCGCTGATTATATGTGGGGAATTAAGGAAAGGCATTATCCACCTAATTTATTACAAGCATTTTTTGGAATTCTTGGCCCTACCATTTACCGGAAACCAAGCTGACTCACAAAGCCACTCCTGCGTGGCACTAGTCTGCACCATTAATCACCGTGAAATCTACCGGTTCTATGTCATATTTCTGCATTTTAAAGGCGGAAAACAAAAGGACCAATTTTTCTTTTTGGCCGTTTTTGTGTTGGCTTTAAAATGCAGACATATTACATACCCCCCACCCCCTCCTTCCCACCCTCTCACATCCCACATCCAAGACCGTGTCTCTGCAGCCTCTAACAACACGGCTGAACTCTGTGAAATCTGCAAGGAGCTGGCCAATCCTTCTGCAGTTTCCACTGCTCCTGTTCCCTCCCAGACCATCTGTACATCTCTGGCTTCCCACTTTCCCACTAAAACTCACCTGTCCTTGTTCTCCTCCTCCCCATCTACACCTCTCAACCCCCCCTCTGGCCGCCTCTCCTCCTCCCTTCAAGTCCGATCTATTAAAGTATTGTCCAAACAGGTGCTGTCCTGCTCCCCCAGAACCATCAAGGACCACATCGACACCCTTGCTCCAGCTTTGGCCGCTTTCTGCAATCACTCTTTCGCCACTGGATCATTCCCCTCCTCAAGCACTCCCTTGTGCAGCCTCTCCTTAAAAAGCCTTCTGCTGATCTTACCTGCCCGGTAAGCTATCGCCTGATCTCTATCACTCCTTTCCTGGGCAAACCCCTGGAAAATATGCCCATCTCTCAGCTTACTCGCCACACTGAATCTGTGAGTTGTTTCCATGACCATCAGCATGGCTTCTGAGCAGCCATACGCACGGAAACTGCTCTCCTGAACAACTGTGATGATCTGCTCTCTAATCTTGACTCCAGTATTCCTTCTGTCCTCATCCACCTTGACCTTTCCTCTGCTTTTGACACTGTCAATCACGCCACCCGGCTCAATCGACTGCAAGAACCTGGGCATCACGGATCATGCCCTGGAGTGGTTGACCTCCTTCCATCTGGATCGCCCCTCACAGGTCCAACTTGAGTCCTTTTTCTGCACCACCTCTCTCTCCAGATGTGGTGTTCCCCAGGGCTCTACCCTCTCACCCTGGCTCTTCAAGGTCTACTTGGCCCCTTTGGACCACCTGATCTCTACCTTCTCCTCTTAACTTTCAGTGTTAGGCGGATGAAACTCTGATCTCTTTCAGGCTCCCCTCAGCCTCTTTTCTTTTCCCGCTCATTCCTGACTGTCTATCCACGATTCAGGAGTGGTGCGCCTCCAACAATCTCTGCCTCAGTGCCAGCAAGACTGAGATCCTTCTCATTGGGATCCCTGCTCCCACATTCCCTCTCTCACTCTGGCCGCCCTCCTTGGGCCCTCTTCCTTCGCCCTTCCTGTGAGGCAAAAAACCTTGGTGTCATCTTCGACTCCATTATTTCCTTCTCTGCACACATCACAGACCTTGCCAAGAAGGCCCGGCTGTACCTCCTCAGAGTTAGTCTTCTATTTCTCTCTTTCCCCCAGAAGCTCAATTTTTCTAGAGCCCTGCTTCTCACTAGGCTGGACTACTGCAACAGCCTCTTTCTCAATCTGCCTTCCTCTACTCTCTGCCCTCTTCAACTAATCCAGAACAGGACTGAAGTACTTCTCATCGGCCTCAAGCCCAGGGACTGTATCTTTCCAGCCCTGAAATCTCTACACTGCTCCTGGTGGCTCTACACCTCAAGTTCAAGACCCTCTGCATCGTCGACAAGGCTTTCTGGTGCCAGGACTTGCATTACATTCAACTCTCTCTTCCTAAATACCTTCCTTCCTGAGCTCTTCACTCAGCTAACTCTCTAAGATCAGACACTTCTCCAGGCAGAGAGTGTGGGGTAGACCTCTCTCATCAGCAGGTGCCTCCCTCTGGAACGGCCTTCCTGCCCCTCTCAATCTTGACCTGGACCACCTGAAATTCCGGAAGCAGCTCAAGACCTTCCTTTTCTCTTCGGCTTTCTCTCCCTCCCTCCCCTGCTGACCTACTGGTTGCCAGGCTACCCTCAGAGTCTCACTGCTTGCCAGGCTCCTCCACGATCAGTATCACCTGCGCTGCCTCCTGGCCTGCCACGCACTAAGGGGCTGTAACTGTAACCTCTACAGTCCCCTGCCTCCTTGCACTTACCCAGAGCAGCACTTGCCTGGCTGCACTAACTCAAAGCACTTTGTGTTGTCGCACTTGCATGATCTGAATGACACAAGGCCTATTAAGGTTGTTCGTCTTGTCCTCCCTCTGTCTTCCCTCCCTTTCGCGCCTCAAAAAACGTGTGTATGGGTGCGTTATAAATGACGTCTCACACACATACAGACAAAAACTCACTGCTCACTCCTGTGACGAGTCCGCTGGGGCTCACAGAGCCTATCAGCCCCTACATGCACTTTAGTGCAGCAGGGGCGTGACAGTTCGATTTAGAAAGACTGCTCTGTGCGGTCACAGAGCAGTCTTTTTTTTATCTGTACTTTTTCCTTTTCGGGAAAAAGAAAACTATCTTTTGACCTAATACCAATCTACCAGCAAGAGTCAGGAAGTGACAACACCCCCACCTCAACCCCCCCCTCATTCCTCAACAGACTCTTCACTACTTAAATTCTTGAATCATTTCACCTCCCACACTCCTACAGACAACCTCTTAGGTCTAGTGTACCTAACAGATTCAGGTCCTATCCATCTATCAACAACCATGCTGTTCATTTTTGCACTCCACAATCCGGGCAGTGCCCATATGGCGAATCTTCCTGGTCCACACCAACCAAAAACAGTGATTTTCATATCGAAACACAGGGAACAGGTACTTCCATCCTGCATCTGCCTTCCCACTACTCCGACTAACACACCCTGCTCTCCTTTCTTACAGAGCCATTTGCAGCATGGCCAACATTATTGGCAGAAGGGTGCTATAGCAGACCACTTTAAATTACATTACCTGATTGGGTAGAGGTGGTGTGACAAAATCCCCTGCTTGGTTCTGTGAACCACCAGGAAGGTGACCTCAGGGGGGGCAGATGCCACCCAAGTCAGCAAATGTTGGGGGCGTTGTGAGTAAGATCCTCTGGTCACGTTACCCTGGTCCCCAGCCATGGCAGAATATGGGCACATTGCCTTACGACAGCCTAGTCCGAAGGGTCTAGTCCATTTCCACTGTACTAGCTCATCAGGGCAGACCAGCTCTGGAGGCTTAAAACCTAACACAAAATGTAATACTTTGCAAGGAAAGCCTGATCCTCCCAATGGAGAGAGTCTTACACTCGCATTAGCCAGATCCATATTGGCAATACTGAAAAGGAAGGCTTTCCCTTTGAAGGAATCGTTCTCTATGAGCAACAAAGGTAGTTATGGTTAACAGTTCACCCTGCACATGAAAGCATCAAAGGAGCCATGTTTACAGATCTGCAGGACCTGTGCCTACCACTGCAGTTCCACTAACATAATGTGTCCGTTTCTCTGCGTTTGAGAAGTGCGAGCTTGAAACAGAGAGCAACATTACAACTTAATTGTTCCCCAGTTAGTTTAGCTCCTGCATGGGAAACAGTGTATTTCTTTCCCCGCTCACTCAGGATGCCACAAGGATTAACAGCCTTTAATCCACACGCTGAACACACAACTGTCAGGTCAATGTGGGAAGCCCGAGCTTGGGCCACAGGGACAAGGGGAACTCAGTATAAATTTACCAGACCCAGTGATTGAGTGGGGGTTTCAGGAACGGGTAGATCACATTTGGGAGAAGGGTGCAGAATGGTGGAAGAAGCTGAGACTGGGGAGATGGCAGCATTGGAGAGATGGCCGAGGTGGTGGGAGGTAAATGTGCCAAGGAGGAGATGACACCATCATGGGACCAGAGTATACAAAAGGAGGTGGAGGGAGTAAAGATGGTCATGGAGGAGTTGGTAACCTCTGGCAGTGATAGTTGTGAGGTGGTGATAACATCAGACAACAAGAGGAGGGAGCGGGAAGGAAATAGCTGAAAGACGAGATGGTTAGAGGTAAGGGTATGATGGAGGCAACGACATTTGCAGGAGATAAATACGGGACACAGACGCAGGGAGGAGGGAACAAGTCACTTACCTGTAACTGTTGTTCTCCAGCATGGGTCTGGCATGGATTCACATGCTCATGAATATTCCCCGTCGTCAGGCTGGGAATCCTCGGTAAAGAAAAAATCAGTATCAGTTTCGTTTCTGATCTGTCTTTCTTAGTAGTAACCAATCACTGATCTCTGGGTCATACTGCCCCCAGCCAATGACTGCCCTCTCCCTAAGCCCCGCCTCTGGCAGCCATCCTCAGATTTGGTAGCACGCCAAGTGGCAGTATGACCAAGTGAAGAGCCGCAGAGGGGTAGGTGGGAGGGTTCGCATGTGAATCCATGCCAGACGCATGCTGGAGAACAACAGTTACAGGTAACTTGTTCCTTCTCCAGCATGGGGTCTGGCATGGATTCACATGCTCATGAATAAAAGAATACATAGCAGCATACACATGCACAACCACGGGAGGTGGCAACAGGCTCAACATTAAGCAATACAACCACTCAACATTAAGCATCTCTTACCTCCTCACCAGGCTCACCTTAAGCGAACAGGTTGCGCAGCACTGCTTGGCCGACCCTGGACTCCTCCCTGGAGTCCCGATAGACGCAGTAGAATCTTGTGAAGGTGTGCGTCGACCTCCACGTAGCAGCCCAGCAGATGTCCAGCAGGGGCACACCAGACAGGAACGCCGTGGTAGCAGCGATCGCTCTGGTCGAATGGGCTCTCGGACGGCCGGGCAGCGGTCGGTTTGCCAACCGGTGACAATGCATGATGAAGCCGGAGAGCCATCTGGAAATGGAAGTCTTCGAGAGAGCCTTCCCTTGATTCACAGACCCAAAGTTCACGAATAGCTGTGACGTCTTCCGAAAACTCTTCGTGCGGTCCACGTAGAACTTCAGCGCTCTAGCTACATCCAGCGAGTGCAAAGTCCTCTCGGCCGGTGTCGAAGGCGACGGGAAGAAAACTGGTAGCACCAAGGGCTCGTTGAGGTGGAAGTCCGACGGCACCTTGGGCATGAAGGAGGGGTGCGTCCTAAGCACTACCCTTGTGTCATGAAAAGTCAAGTATGGAGGCTTGCAAGATAGGGCCTGGATCTCTCCCACTCGTCGTGCAGAGGTGATGGCCACGAAGAACGCTGTCTTCCATGACAGGAACTTCAAAGGTGCCGAATGCATAGGCTCGAATGGGGCTCCCATGAGCCTGGTCAGCACCACATTAAGTTCCCATGCCGGGGCAGGGGCCTTCACTGGCGGGAATGATCGGAATAGTCCCTTCATAAATTCCTTTACCAGGCGATGAGACCACAGGGACGCCCGTCCCGTAGTCCTGGTATATCGGGAAATGGCAGCCAGATTAATTTTTTGGAGGCGTGAGCCAGTCCAGCTTTGGCCAGCGACAGTAAGTACGGCAGCACTTGAGGGGCCATAATCCGCAGAGGGTTAATCTTCTGTGCACGGCACCAGACAGAGAACCTCTTCCATTTATGACCGTAATGAGAGTTGAGGACGCCCTGGCTTTTGCAAGAACCTCTCTGCAATCAGCCGGGATATCATACCCTCCAAACTCTAGTGCTGCAGGAGCCAGGCCTGCAAGTTCAGCGACTGTGGGTCGTGGTGTAGAATGGCGGCTCCTTCTCTGGAGAGAAGATCTGCGTCCGCCGGCAGCCTGACTGGCAGGGACGTTGACAAGTCCAGAAGGTCCGGGAACCAGACCTGCCTCGGCCACGCCGGTGCAACGAGGATCATCCTGCACCTGGACTTCTTGAGCTGGCTGATGAGGCGGAGCAGCAACGGCAATGGAGGGAACGCGTATAAAAACAGGCCGTCCCAAGGGAACAAGAAAGCATCGCCCATGCTCCTCGGCTGTGGGAACCTGCTGGCGAACCTCTGGCACTTGGAGTTTGTCGCGGTCAGGTCGATCTGGGGTTTGCCCCATCGTTGGAAGAGTCGATCCACTTGATCCTGGCGCAGTTCCCACTCGTGGCACGAGCGCAGCTCCCTGCTGAGTGAGTCGGCGATGGTGTTTTTATTCCTGCCAGGTGGAAGGGAACCAGAAACATCCCCTGGGCGACGGCCCAGTGCCACAGATCCTGGCCCTCCTTGGATAGGGCTGGGGATCTGGTGCCCCCCTGGCTTCCGTATGTAGAACATCGTGGTGGTGTTGTCGGTGAAGATCCTCACCACTTTGTCCTTGAGGGACGGGAGGAACGACTTGAGCGCCCAGAACACTACACGGAGCTCCAAGATGTTGATGTGAAGAGACCTCTCCTCCGGGAGCCAAAGGCCTCTTGCGTGGAGATCTCTGGTGTGGGCCCCCCAACCCTCCAGAGAGGCGTCCGTGGTCACCGTCTCCTGAAACGCCGGGGTTTAAAAGTCCGCGCCCATCGTGAGGTGAGCCCGGGTGCCCCACCATAGGATCGCCCGACGGAACTCCTCGTCGAAGGGGATCCTGTCCTCGAAGCAGCCCCCCGCCTGAAACCAGCGGGCGTCGAGGAACTCCTGTAGCGGATGCATCCGAAGTCTGCAAAGGGGCACAAGGTAGATGCATGAGGACATCATCCCGAGAAGGGACTTGATGGACCTCACCCTGGCCACGTCCGTGGCTAACAGTCGCCGTACCTTGCCCAGGATGGTTTTGGTCCTCTCCTCTGAGGGGGAGGCCAATTGCTCCACTGTATCGAGCTTCGCCCCCAAAAACAGTGCTACTTGCGACAGAACCAGGTGGGATTTGGGGTAGTTGATGGAGAACCCCAGCTCCGTGAGCAACCGGACGGTCCTCGCCGTATGATCGACGGCGAGTTCCTTTGACCTTGCACGGATTAGCCAGTCATCCAGGTAGGGGTAGACGTGGATCCCCTGCAGGCGCAGCCATGCCACCACTGGTGCCAGGCACTTGGTGAAAACCCTGGGTGCCGGCTTAAATCCGAACGGTAGGGCTCTGAATTGGTAGTGGCGTCCTTGAACCACAAACCTGAGGAACTTCCTGTGCCTTTTTAGAATGGGGATGTGGAAGTAAGCATCCTCCAGGTCCAGCGACGATGGGAAGTCGCCTTCCTCCAGCTGCTCCAGTACGTGCTGGAGGGTGACCATCCTGAATTTCTGTGCCTTGATGTATTTGTTTAACCAACGCAGGTCTAAGATGGGGCACCAACCGCCTGTCTTCTTCCTGACGAGGAAGTACCTTGAGTATACTCTGGAGCCCCGGAGCCTCCTGAGGACAAGCTCGATGGCACCTTTCTTGAGCATCGCCTTTACCTCCAACAGCAGTTGAGGGATGTGATTCTCCTTCCTGGCCACGGGAGGAATGGGAGGGCACTTCTTTAGGAATTTCAGTGAGTGCCCGTTGGCCAGGGTGTCCAACACCCAACGATCGGTGGAGATGGATTCCCATACCCTGACGAACTCTGTCAGTCGGCCTCCCACCGGGATGCTTCGGTGGGAGCCCGACCACCCGGCCGGGTCAGTCTTGCTTGGAAGCGGCCTTGCCACCTTGGCCTCCTTGGCGACGACGGCGGGAACCCCCTTGCTTGCCGCGACCTCTGTAGGCCTCCTGGGAAGAGGAGCGGGCTGCCTGGCGGTAGGTGGAGGAGCCACCGTTGGATCCTTTGGAGGCACCCTGTCTGCCTCCAGAGCTCCGAAAGAGCCGTCGCTGCTGAAGCACCCCAAGGGCCCGGGCCGTCTCGGAGTCGGTCTTGATGGCCTGTAGAGACTCATCCACCGCCTTACCAAAGAGGTTGTTGCCGTCGAACGGCATGTCCAACACTCTGGTCTGGACGTCCTGGCGAAAGTCTGTCACCTTGAGCCATCCTCCGTTGCCCAGTTGGCGAAATCCGGTATCGGCAATGTCCGTTGCCACCGTAATGGCGTGATCCGACGCCACCTCGCCCTCCTGCAGAATTTCTAGGGCCTCTGCCATTTTGTCATCAGGCAGGAAATCTAGCAGGGGAGCTATCTTGAACCAGAGCTCCCTGTCGTAGCGGGCCACGATCGCTAAGGCATTGGCCGCCTTAATCGTTGTCGCCGCCGACGAGATGACTTGTCCCATAGAGTCCAACTTCTTACCCTCGCTGTCCGGCGGGGAAGTGGAAGTTGAGGCCGCCGTGCCCGCTGCGCCCGCTGCCTTCTTCTTAGCCGCTGCCGAGACGACCGAATCCGGCGTGGGCTGGGCCCTGAGGCACAAGGGGGCGGCATCGGGGACTCGGTACTTCTTCTCGTACCTGTCCTTCTTGGCGGGTGTTGTGGCAGGGTTCTTGAGGACAGCAAGCCCCTCGTCCCAAATGTCGTCGAGTAAAGGCACCGCGAGGACCGTCTTCCTCTTAGCCTCTCGTCGTTGGTACAGAAACCCCTCCTTTTTCTGTTCTTCAGGGCAGAGCTGGAAGAGCTCAGATGCCCTGGTTATCATGGCGTGGAAAGAGCCAACCTCGTCGGCTTGGGACGCCCGCGGGGGGGATGACGACGGGATGTCTACTGTCATCACCGCCGTCATCGTCCGTCCCCGTATCCTTTCCCGGCGAGGGGGATGAGGGGTCCACCGGTCTCGCAGGCACGAAGGGCGGAGCGGGTGGACTCTCCTCCGCTTGTTCGGAAGGGCTTCCCGATGGGCCTGGTTCTGGCTCCTCCGTCGGGGTGCGTGGTAATCTCGTCCTTATCTCGGTACATAAGGATTGGATTGCCAACAAAATGGCCGCCGAGCTATCCTGGGGCTCGGGCAATGGCTGCGACGGACGGGATGGCCACTCCAGTGGGCCCTGTTCGTCGTCCTCGTCGCTATCCTCGATCACGTCAGCAGGGACCGCCCCCTGGGATCGAACCTTCACGAACCTCTCGTTGAGGTTTATGAACCTCTCGTTGAGGCCTATGGACCTTTCGTTGAGGCCCCTCTTGGTCTCCACCAGTTCCTCCTCAGAGGCTGATTCCGAGTCTGTAACGGCCACCGCCCCCTCCCCCTCTTTTTCAGCCAGGGGCTTCACGGGGGTCTTAGTGATGGGCTGGAAAGAGGATTCCCTCTGCGGCGGCTGGGATACTCTGGGCCCAGAGGCCGTTTCCATTGGCGTAGTCTCAGCCGGCTCCGCCAGGGTCGCAGAGACCACTTCGGTAGACGCCTTAGCCGGGTGGATAAAGGCCCTCACCACCTTAGGTGCGTCCTGGGCCTTCGCCTTGGGGGGAGGGTCAACGCCCCGCTCCCCCTTTGAGATCGACCGGGTCCGCTCCAGCGGCCTACCCGGGTTCTCGGACTTCCTCTTCCCCGACCCAGAGCGCTGGCTCGTGGTCGAATGCCGGGGAAGTAGCGCCCTGCTTGGCAACCGAAGAGCCCGACCTTTCGGCGCTCCTGGACTCGCGTTGCTTGGCCTTCTGTTGGGTCCCAGTTGCCGGGGCGCCCTCAAAGGACTTAGAAGCCCGCTCAGACTTCTTCTTCGCCTTCTCACTTGCTGTGCCCTTCTCCAGCCAGGTGGCGAGGTGGGAACGACAATCTTGTTTGGTCCGTTCAGAAAGGTTCTTGCAGAACGCACAGTCCTTCTCCACGTGCGTCTTGTCCCCATGGAGGCAGTAGAGACATTGCAAATGCTTGTCCTCCTTGAAAACGTTATATAATCCGCATCCAGGGCAGTTCCTGAACAGCTTGGATTCGGGTGTCGAGCTCCCTTTGTCCTGGGCCATGTGCTTGAGGTAGGCCGCAGATCTTCCGGAATCCTCCGAGAAGTGTAAACTCGACAAAAACTTCACCCTTGAGGGGCGTAGAAGAATTCCGAAACGGGTCCCCGTTATCGGAAGTAAAAACGGTGGAGCTTGAGGCTCGATTAAACCGAAAAATTAGAAATTCTCCTGAAAAAACGTGAAAACGCAGTAAAAAAGCTCGAGAGCTAAACACGAGGACTCCCAACACTTGAGCTTGCGGTAAAAATCTGAGGATGGCTGCCAGAGGCGGGGCTTAGGGAGAGGGCAGACATTGGCTGGGGGCAGTATGACCCAGAGATCAGTGATTGGTTACTACTAAGAAAGACAGATCAGAAACGAAACTGATTTTTTCCTTACTGAGGATTCCCAGCCCGACGACGGGGAATATTCATGTGCATGTGAATCCATGCCAGACCCCATGCTGGAGAAGTAGTAGAACATGGGGCAGAACGAGGTGCTAAAACCCAAGGGCCAGGAAGAGGTGTTTACATCAGGGCCCAGGAGTGAGACATAAGCAAGAACATTAGTGGCAGACTGATACGGAGGTGGTGGAAAGGAAGAGGAGCGAAAGGAAGGGCAGCGTGCAACCAATAACAATAGGAAGGTTCTGGCAGGCCAGCTATGCCCTCGGCAGAGCCAGACTGTATGAGGAAGAACAAGACAGACCAGCAGGTTATGGTCAGAGAGGGAAAGGAATTGAATATACGCTCATCCCTAATCATGGACCCCCTCTAGCTCTCCCTGATGGCTACAACCACTGGCCAATCTACTTAGAAGACTTTGGGCCTCATTCTAACCTTGCCGGTCCGGAAACAATAGTGCCAGTAAGCTTACCCCGCACTGCTGTTTCTGGACTGGAAAGTACAAGTCTGCCAGGCGGGAACCCTCCCGCCTGGCATGTCTGACCTGCTGGGTGGACCGGCATCCACCTGCAGAGTTTGATAGAGGCACGAACACCGTTATTACTGGTGATGGTGTTTCCGTGGTTCCCACTCCGAGTCCAATGGGACTCTATGGGAATGGTGAACAACATTTTACCGCCACCTGACTTCCCGGCCGCTGGGGTTGTAATCCTGCGGTGTTACTGGAAAGTCAGGTACCGGCAGCAACTGGCCGGTATCACCGGCACAGATACCGCCGGACCCGTAATGAGGCCCTTTGTTTCTGTTGCATCTGTGACCTTGGAAAGCGGGCAACAAGGCTAGGTGGAAGGAGAGGGTTAGGGTCACTCTTAAGCCCATCCCAGAGGAGGCGAACAACCTCCTATAAACAGTGACTACTAGGAACTTTTTCCAAGGGTTCAGTGGCCAAACTGCCTTCATCCGGCCAGATACATTTTGCAAGAAAACTACCGATTATTGTTGTTTTGTCAAAAGATCCTGGTTTTACATTTTAAGTTTACCCACCTGTACGCAATCCCAGAATTCAAATAAAAAGTAAACTAAACTATTCTAATTGGCCCTAGCATCCTCCTTTATTCTCACGTGACATACATAAGTGGTAAAAAACCACTTCTTAACCACAGCATTGATTTGGGGTTGTAGGGACAGTCTATGGTCCGTCAGAATTCTTAGATTCATAAGCACTTTCAATGTCTCTTGTAATAGATTTTGTTCTATTGGGGTAAACTTGGGATTTGGTGGTATTTTCTTACCGTAAAAATATTGGCAGTAAATTAGTCTTGCATTTATATTGGGTTTGGTATAACACTATTTCAGGGACCATACCTTGTTAGCTTATATTGGTGGTCATTTTAGTGGTATCTTGTTTTGTGGTATAGCGGTGAGCATGATTTCTTTTTTATACCATAACCCCATCATAAAACAAACCTTTCCTTTCTATTAGAATACCCCCTAGTTGTCTGTAGAGAGCTCCAGACCTATGCACTTCAGCAGAACCCAATGATTTTATTCAGAGCGCCACCTACAGTTCGTGGCAGGTACTACTGGCATATATACATCCAATAATCTATGTGCCATAAGACATTACTGGCTTATTTACATCCAGTAATCTATGTATCAGATCCTTTCCCATCAGCATGCAAGGAAAGAAACATTCATCATACTGCACACAAGCCTTCTCTTGTTTGTTATTTTACTTGCATTAGTAAATTGGCAAATGCACTACTGCACTGATATGAACCTCCCTTTTATACATCACCTATGTAAAATAATTCACTGATGCATAAATGACACAAAATCCCATTTGTTTTCATAGACACTTATTATATTGAATCTCATTTGCATGTTATCAAGTTTTATCATGGTTATTTACAGCACCATCTGGAATACAATAGAAAACTGAACAAGCAGGTCTATTTAAAACAGATTAATATTCCCACATTCTGAAAAGGACGAAAAATAAACATGCTCCGACTTCCTGACTTCCCTGCACTGTAATAAACCTCATGGTCAACAATGGGGGTCTGTTCTGACGTATAGCGTTTTCTGGGGACTACTATTGAACTAAAGTAGGCCTGGGTTAATTCTATTATGTCGAGAGAGGTACAAAAACACTTTAAATGTGAAAATGCACAGGAAGGAATTTCAGACACAAATAGATATTGATCTGTCAGCTTTTTAAATGTATTTAGCTGTAATAAACCTCAGCCACTCATACGGCATTTCACATGGTCCTCACTTAGCACATATCTTACCAAGATTGGTATTTCTTTGAAGTTCCCAGCGCGACCTTGCTATATTCGCAAATGCAGACCCAGTGTCAGCGCGAAATGCTCCTGTAATCTTGTGTGGGGAGCACTAGCTAGATATCTCTCACAGCCAGCGCTCTGACCCCTTGTAACTCCGTCAGTCTTCTCAGCCCAGCCTGAACTAACTGCTCTCCGCATTTCTTGTTTTCAAGAAAGCTCCTATCCTTCCCCTTTTTACGTGGCTTGTCTGCCTATAATTTCCCCCAATCAGGTTAACAAGAATGTGTACTGTATCAACCCTCGTGTTCAGCACAATGAAGGCTTTAGGTCTCCCTGTATTAATGTTTCATTCTGTTTCCTGCTGCCTGCCACAAGCTGCTCCACAAGCTGAAGAAAATGCCAGTGTGCATTTAAAAATTAATTACAGCAGTGTCACCAAAACATGGATTTTACCTCATTTGGCATATAAGACTACATTTTAATGTTATATAAGTTAGAATTAGTATTTTAGTAGTGTTAAATAATGTTAGTCAGTTATTTATATTCTAATGTAGTTTCCATGCATGAAGCATCCAAAACAAAATGGTGCACTTCAATATTTGGCCTGGCAGCACATTAAGCTTCTATGCGTGTTCTGAATATCTGCAGTTTCAAATTGGGCTTGGCTGTGTTGTAAATCCTGTACTTTTCATACTACCAACAATGCTATGTTATACTGGCAAAAAAAGAAAAATCTGTTACATACTGGCAAAATACCACTACATGCTGGCAATAAAAAAATGCCATTACATTTTGACAAAATGCTATACATGTCCTTACACTCTGTAGGCAATGGGATTGTTGCGTTTGGGGAGTTGTTAACAGGGCAAATCAAGATTTCTGTTTCGTTTGGGTTATGTTGCAGGTCATCCATCAGTTCACTAGTACGAGGCACCTTGTGAGGTCAGCTTCTTTGTCGGCTATGAGGTTGAAGACTATTTGAGTGTTGTCTATGTAGTTGTAGCACATGAGGGAGGCCCTATATCTTGGTGATACTAAGTTGTATCATGTATATGTTGATGAGAAGGGGCAACAGGTGTGATATTTGCGGTACTCCACATGCTATGTTGTGTGTGTTGGCTCTGTGGAGTGGCAGCCAGGGGCTTTTTATTCTGTCCTTAAGGAATTATGTCTTCGTAGTGCAGTGTTGGCCAGTACTGCTTCTCGGAGTGAGCTGATGAATAAGGAGAAGGTTAACTTTGTCGAACGCTGCCGAGGTATTTGGGGGTATGAAAGCTGAATTAATGTTGATGTCCACTTTGGTATTTAGGGAACCCCATATGAATAGAAGCACAGTTCTGTTCCTCTCCTGGCTCTGAAGCCTACTTGGGCGTGCACCAGGATGTTGTTTAACTCTGCATGTTGCAGTATTTGATTATATTGCCAAATATGTCCCTCATCACCCAGGTCACCGTCTACACATTTTGCTAAATGCAGTGGATTATGCATCAATGAGAGAGAACCGTTTTTTTAACTAGGCATGTTATAGCATAAGATTTACACACCTTAGCCTACAACAGTACAAATGAATTAACAAATAATGAAGACAATTAAATTTGTCTACATTATAAGAAAAGAATAAATATAACACTAACAATTTAATCTCAAAACATCAATATATACATCAAATTTACTTATCCATTTCAACTAAAAATAGTCTCCAAATGTCATAAAGTGCAATAGTCAAAGCCGGGACCTATCCCTGTAAATATCGGGCCCAAAATTGATAAGAACTCATTGTATCCTTATCATGCACAAATTTACTAAGAAACCTTACACGACCTGCTTAATATATGTTGAGATGTCTCAATAACTCATCCATCATGACATTACAAAAGATTCTCTCATGTTTTGAAACACGCATTCTAGCTCCCAACCCATCATAACATGATAATTGGCTGAGCCTAATCATGAACAAGAATCTTATTTTGGGACTAGTGTATTTCAGCAGATAGCCTTGAGGTTTCTCCAATATATAAGTATATTGTACCGTGTTTGAAAGGAGGAATATGTTAGAGCCTTAGTTAAGTTACTTTGAAAGTCCCAATTTTCAGCTGCCTTTTTAAGGCTAGAAATAAATTTACAACCACTTTCCTACAAATCAGGTATCCAATCAATACATTTGAAAAACTTCTGACATGTGAAAATCAACCAATTATGTCTGTTTAACCCTCGTCTAAGAAGTTCATCTTTCAAAAGATCAAATACGGGAATACAATGTGTGAATGTGTGATATTAATTTGTAACCACAGAGGGCATTGCCTAATTCTTACCAGCATGCTTAGGGACGTGAGACCCATTTCCAAGCAAATCATACTGGGTGGTGGGGGGGTATAATTGGGCAGACGAAACATACTCTTCAATATGGTGCCTTCCAATCGATCTAACCATGCAATATCCAGGTCATCCCAAGTCTCCAAACCATACAAGATTAAAGGGACAATGCTGTTTGTACACCACCAGTAATCCACCGGTACTAAATCCACTTCTTAGCTTCTAAAAGTGCTAAATTACCCCCATCTTCCTGTGGACTTTCGTCTTGATGACTTAATCCAAGCCAACTATGTTTCGCCGAGATGTTACATCCCAGGTAGATATACTCATCTGTCCCTTCCACCATCAAGTTCTCTAGCTTGACATTAACTAGCTAGGGAAACCTGTCTACTGCCATCAAATACTATCAGCCAAGTCTTTCTCAGATTTATTTTTAATTTATTAGCAGTGGCATAATCTATTAACATACGCATAGATCTAACTATGCCTGTTTTAGTATGGTCAAGCAATATTATGTCCTGCGCATATGACAAAATAGGTATATGCAGTGATCCCATTTAGGAGCCAAAATTCTAGCTCCACTGATAATCCCAGGAAGATCCACCAAATAGAGGTTAAACAATAGGGGTGCGAGCATGCAACCCTGTTTCAAACCTTTGTTGGTAGGGATTTGATCTGTGAACAAGCCAGTACCATCCATACGCACACATACCTTAGTGTTCGAATGCAGCTGGTAAAACATATTCAACAACCCGCTATTATTTCCCCACTTAGTTTACTCCACAGCGTTATCTAGTCAAAAGCATTACTAAAATTAATATAAAGTACATGGAGCTTTGGGCTCTTTTTTGTCTTTGCTCTCACTATAAATAAGCATGCGTAAAATTAATACGTTGTGTATTGAGCATTCAGCACGAAATCCCTCTTGGGTCAGGTGGAGAATAGAATGAGTTAACCCAGCTTTTTTTCTTAAGAGTGGACCGAAAATACGACTACACATCAAGCATCGAGAGTAAGCAGTAATTAGCTGCAACATCTCGTTCACCTTTTTACAAATATGGAATCCTCAATTAATGTTTCCAAGATTGTGGCATATTAATTTGTGCGTAGGTCTGAGAATCTTCTTTTACCACTAAATAGGTCAACCAGTCTGGTCTGCGAGCACCCGAATTTTTTTAGGCTTCTTATTAAAGACTCTATATCTATCATTGAGTTCTACGTCGTCAATATTAGACCTTTCAGTGGAAGGTTGCCACACAACTGACTACAGAATAATAAAGTCTATCATTATGCTCCACCCATTTGGCACAAGAAACATTGTTAATCAGTGCAACATTAGCTCTACATGTATTCTCATTGATAAATGACTAACATTTCTTAGAGTTTCTCGTTGCTAGCACCCAAAACATATTTTGCCATTCCTTTGTTCTGCCAGAAACTTTAGGCTCTCTAAGCCAGTTCTTATAAATGTTCCTTTTTTCTTTGTACAAAATTACCTTTTCAACGGCAGTGATATCGGATGCTACGTATTAAGGATCTCAATTGGCAGTTTGAATGCGGAATTAGGCTGTCAAACATGTTATTTCTTTATAATAAAAAAAATATTTAATGTCTGAGGTGGAAACCCATTTATTCATGATAGCAACACAGCTATCTGACTCAGCCAGACTGGACGGAGCAATAGAGGAATCCTCTTTTAGTACTCTATTCAACCTTCTAATATTTCTTTCCGACCACAAAATACGATTACCCTGTGCATTGATTGGCTCCCCTCCATGGCCCTAATAGATTGAAATGAGTCAGACACCATAGATACCTTTAATATATTATGGCACTATGGTTAAACTGCAATACTCTCGTCTGTCTCAGTCTATCCCACCCATCAGGGTCCACAAAAATATAATCAATGACTGCCCGATCATCTCTCATATGCCAAGTGTGATTAATTATAGTAGAGCCCTTTGAAACATGATTGGCCATTTTAAGGCCCTTAATAGACATGAAGTTGCAAAGCTTTGTACCTACTACATCTCCTTTTTGTAGAGCATGGTCTCAGTAGCATGGGTATTACTAAAACTCTCATATATCGGATCCATACTACAATGAACAGTAAAATCCCCAATAATCACAATTAAACATTCTGGGTTTATACATGCATAATAAGATGGTAACTCAGCAATTCATTCCAAAATACATGGCTGTTTAAGCCCCCACCCTGTCCCGAAGGGCTACATACATTGATAACCAGTATGTCCAGACCCTCTGCTCTAGACACTTGTACAGCTAACACCTCTGCTGTCTTAGTAGGTGTATGCACAGTAACATATACCATGGTATTTCTAACAGCAGTTTGGAGAACCCCCTGGGACGACCTGTAGTACCCTTGGTGGCTTTTGTCACAACTGCACTGTATCCATCTATTACAATGGAGTACGCAACCAGGTCTCCTGCATAAGTATAATGACATCTTGAAAAGAGAATTACTTCAAAGAGTCGGTAAGATGTTTAAAGCTTCTGGTGTTCCATGAAACAAAACGAGATCTGATTTAGATTTTCCGTATGAATGATGCTGCTTTTGTGACAGGGCTTGTGGAACCCAAGCCCTCTCAGTGACGGTTTGCAGGGTAAGCCTCTCCATTGCAGATTTTAACAGTTATCTGTCTACCTTGTTTATTACAGGTCACTTTGAGCTCTGGGTATGGTTGATTCTAGCCAGGGGCTTTTGTTTCATAAATTGATATTTCAAATCCCATTTTAATTAGGCTAGATAGATGTATTAGAATTAACATCATTACTTTTGTCAAATTACAGTGTAGTTTTCCTAGGAAAAACTTTGTCCACTATTTCAACATAATCTATGTCTGCAGATGCTGTGACCCATAACTCAGGTATTAAATGGATCAGTTTGAAGAACTTTTGTCTATTAATTGTGCTATCATTAGATTGGTAAAAAATATCTTGAATTAACAAACATGAGCCCTTCAGTTGATCCTGTCCCCATTTTACTTTTTTATCATGCTCCTGCATTGTCACTTCTCTTTCTCTACATCCAAGCTTTCCGAGACCTCCCTGGCAATGCATATAGAATCCACAGGGTCCTCATCCAGATCTTCATTTGAGGAGTCCAAATTCAGTCATTTATTAAGAGAGGCTTGTCGTTTCTTTCTGCCTGACGCCGATTCTTCTTAGTTAGCTTAGCTTGGCTTGATCTTTACTCGGCGTTTTTTGAATTACCCACAAGTCTATTTTATTCTTCGGTTTAGAAGCTTCTGTTTTCTGATTCTTATTGTTGGACTTACATGCACCCTGTTGATTAAGAGCTTGCTAAGTTTCCTCGATTATAGTAATGGTTTCATTCAGAGGCTTAGTTATTTGAGACTTTCCCTTTTTTTGTCATTGGAGTGGAGGGCGGGGCGTTGCAAGAACTGGTTGCTTGAGGCTCTCCCTCATCCACTATACTTGCTTCCAGCGTCCCCCCCCAGTTTGTCGCTGCTTCCGTTGTCTCAGTAATCTGTGCCATAGCTTCTTTTGGCATCGTTTATTCTTGCGTCCACCACAAGGTTTCCTGTTATTTTTTTATTTTTTTTAAGAGGCAGAGGTGGGAGACGAGGTGCTCAGGACAATACAGTATTTTCCGAGTCCTCTGCCACAAGTACCGATGGAACCGAGGTATTCTCCTGCATTTCACAACCCACTTGACTTGCTTCCTCCACCCGGCTATTAAGAAGGAGCACATCTTCTTGTACAACGTCAACTGCCTTGTCAGTTTGTCATTACGATGGCCGTTGAGGTTGTGCTGGACATATTTTCCAAGATTCTATGTAGAAGAGCTTCTTTGTTTACCAGGATTACATACTCCTCCTTTTGTACGTTTAACTTGCCCACACAGACCTCCACTAGCTCAGTGTTATTTTCCTAGTCACCAGAGCTCTGATTACAGACTTCATTAAAGGAATCAGTCAGTGGCTAGCAGAAAGTTTGCTCATTGGTGGATGGAGAAAAGGGGCCCAAATAAGGACGGTCTCTTAACTGGGCGTCCTCAGTCCCCTCCAGCCCAGAACAAGGATTAATTTCTAAACGATTTGTTCATATGGGACTCACAGTTCTATTCACTGGCTTTCCCTGGGAATAGGACAGAATGTCAGAATAAAAATTACCGACCCCACCATAAGACCAAAAACACACACCACGAAACGTTCTAACTACCAAAGGTTCTCGAACTTTTTGTGGTATGTGTTTAGGTGTTTTTGTGGGGTCGGTATGCCATTTTTTTTAAAGGCTGGTTGGGGTTTTGGGGAGTGTCCTCTGCAACACCCCGCTCAGCAGCCCCGCAGCTCACCCGAGCAAAAGTAAAAAAAAAAATAAAAAAAAAAAAAGGACCCTGCAGCGCTGAGTTCCCAATCACAGAGTTGAAAGGGAGCCGGCACCGCAAGGACACAGCGCGTCTGAAGGAAAGGTAAGTGGTGTGGTGAGGGTGTGAGTGTGTGTGTTTGAATCTGTGTGATTTGTAATGGAAATGTTCGCATGGGAAATGTACGAACATTTTGTATTGCGTACATTTCCCATGCGAACATTTCCGTCGCGGGTAATTTACCTGCGGACAACTCACATAGATCCCTGCCAAACACCCAATTACCCACGAAGTCTGGAATCTGTTTCTTGCGTGCCTTCTATAACCAATCAAAGTTCTCAAAAGAAAACCACAAAACATTCAAACCAATGGCGCCAACTCATTTTTAGCAGTCTTGTGTACACTTCCAACTGGGGAAGGCAGGCAAATTAAAACAGGGAGCTGCAAACCTACGCGCATCACTGATTCTCTCCCCCCGCTTTTTTCTTAACAGGCTCATAATGATCTGCTCCGGACGTACGAGGCAAAGCTGCGAGCATTTGGGATTCCTGTGGAAGAACTGGGATTCAAACCTCTGGAAAGTATGGTGGCCGGTCAAACCTTTGGCCAGGGCACTGCTGGACTGGTTTCTGTACCCACGTAGATAAAATAGTATCTTACTCTGCCTCTTGACCTTCTCTAATCATAAACTTTGCCTTACCGTGTTTACCCTCTCATGCACTTTAATGCTGTTCGGGAGAAGAGACAACACGAAAAAAAGAGGGAAAATTCACGTGTATGCCTTAATGGTTGATCCATGATTATTTCTTAAGTACATTTACCTTATTAAAATATATTTTTTAACGTAAATGGAGGTAGTCTGTTTGACAGAAACAGCTCCAGAAGGGAACAGAGAAGCAACACTGCACTTGTACTTGTTTACGCTCCTTTCTGAAATGGTTGGACAGCGAAGAACCCACGTGTACCCACAACTGCATACTGGTCACATCAAGTACTCCAGGACTTCAAGCAGTGCTTGTTTCTTATTGAGGCTTCCCATCTGGTCACCACAGTCCTGTCCTTTAAACAGTAATGCCTGATAGAATGTATAGTTGCACTTTTTCCAGACACCAGCTCAGTTGAAACAAAATGAGGAATGTGAGATGGACACTATATCCGGAGGAATAGCTCTGTTGGATACTGCAACAGTTTCAGTATCTGCATGAATGTGTGGCTACAGGTCCTTGTAAGGCAGTTTTCATATATACATACAAAGCATATGATTGAATTCCGGTAGTTACTGCAAGATTGCCTTTAGGGAAAGGCCTCTCGGACTTGCCCTTATGTGACAAGTTGGAGATAAAAATTCCAATGGCTTTAGTAGTCTGTGCTGGCCTACTTTTATGAAAAGTAAGCATGTAGAGCTCCAACACCAGTTAAAATCCTTATAGCAAGACAACTGGTGTTTTTCTCGAAAAAAGATGCCACATCTTGTGCTTCACGCTCCAGTACTTTTTCAAGGCATTTTGATACAGTAAGCATTCTGTGGCCATCGCTGCACAGGAAAGTAAGGGCTAGTCCCACTTCTCTTTCCGCCTTTGTTTCAATTCTTCACGATTCCTTCGAGTAGCGTAGCTTGCTGAATGACTTGCATTGGTCATAAGTGTCCATGTATATGTGGTGTAATATTGTTGTTAGGAAACTCATGTTCATAGATTAGGTCGCTTAAACGTGGACTTTTTCCAACAGCATCCTGTATGCGGTGTTCCCGTCTGAGCACGGGAGGAGCGCTTTGTCACTGGCTGGTTGTTTTCTCGTTCAGCGATTTACCACAACTTTCTGGGTTGCCAATCCTGCTATGAGAAATGAGACTATTAGTCCCTTGTTTTGACACACACTGATGGCCACAGAATGCTTACCTAGAGAGGAAGCCATCAGTAACATGAGATTAAAGTATCATTCTATGCCTTGATAAAGTACTGGAGTAAGAAGCACATGCATGTGTCAACACTTTCTTTTAAATAGAATCTAATCAAAAAATGTAAATCATCTCGATATACTCAGTTACTTGGTTTGGGATATTTACATACTTTTTACAAAAGTAGGGCGGCACAGACTACTAAATCCATAACGATTTCAATCTCAAACTATATCTGTATAAAGCCTGTTTGTGAAAAAGTGCTCTGGACATAAGTGCCAGGTAATAAAAAGCGAGCTGCTACTAATATTGCCATCTGTTTCGTGTGGGAACAACTTTTCATCAACAGCTAGGAAGCTCTCACACCTGCTCTTTAAATAAAACACTTTCGTCTAAATGATAAACCAATATATATTTAATCATTTTAAGAATTGAAAACAGTAGTCTGTGAATAATGATGTTGTTTTGCTATCCTAAACATACAAATACTTTACAGTCACGATTTGACATTGAGGCGACTTAACAGTGTGCCCAGCAACGTTTTAAGCCAGTGACCCATTCTAGTAATTTAGCTTCCTCTGTAAGTGCTGTAAGAAAATCGACTCAGCAGCAGTGGGACATGGTATTTCTGTCCCGGGTCCAAGATGGTGAAGACAATCTAAAACACACAAAAGAAACAGTAAAATCAAGGAATGGCTTGAAATAAATCTCATACAGGAGTCGAAATGTATGCAGTGAACATAACAGAATGAGTGAGATTTGTACAAAACATGGTAAATTTAGTACAAGATTTTGATAATAGATTCTTGTACTAGTCCTTAGACCTCTTCCTTCTGAATAACTGTATTAACTGGCTGATGTACAGCAGTATAGTGAAATATTCTTTGGATGGTTCTCTGTGGTTATGACCGTTGCTTGGCCAGTCACCTATTGTTTGTTGAACTTTCTTCACAACCCCCCCTTCTCCTCCACATCACCACTCCACCACCCCTTAACAACTAACCCACACATACATAAAATTGATATGTATGTGTGTATATAATGTTGATCCAAAAGAAAACAACTTTGTTAGCTTAATTTAGATATCAACTTCTTTTCATTTGGATCAACACTCTATTCAACCTCTGGCTAACAAGCTTCAAGAAAACTGAAAAATAAATGCACCTTAATCGTATTTCTGATGCTTGTATCTGCTTGGATTCACATGCTTTGCATAGACCGCCATCTAGTGATACGTGCAGAGTATTACATGACTTGTTTTCGAAAATTGAAAAGGGACGTTGAATGGGTGCATCTATAATGCTATCCCTAGTGTGGTGTTCATTGTGCCCATGGTGCTTCATGCCTCAAAGTCTGTATAAAGCGATTGAGGCAGCCAGGGCATTGAAGTTCTTTGTCATAGTGAGCTCAGCATCAAGGTACACCCCGTGGGTTTTTTACTTGTTTAAGAACAGGGATAGAGACACCATCAGTGTGAAAGGGCGAGTAGGCGCTTTCCAGGGTTTTTACGTTGATTGGACATAGGTTCTTTGTGGCCATCCATTTTTGTATGGCACTATATATTTCATTTATGGTGGTCGTATCGTCAGGGTAGTTGCCTGTGAGGGGGATGAGGACCTGTGTATGGTCTGCAAAATGTGTATAGGTGATGCCCAGGGCATCCAGGATATCGAACAGTGGTTTGGTATAAGTGTTAGACTAGCGGAAGGAAAAACAATGTATTTCTGCCCTAGAAAACAGGGGTAATTAAGCCAGTGCCTATGGGATAATGGCTGTGGGTGCCAAAAGGCATTTGCTGAAATGAGTTATCGTACACTCCACGCTAAACTCGATTTGGGAAGATCGTAAAGTGACAGAGAGGCTGCCCACAGGGGCATGCCCACCAAGCTCCTTTCAGGTGCCACCATTTTGGGGGGATATTTTTGGTCCAGAGAAATGTCAGCCCTAGTTTGAAAAGGGATTGGAAAGAATGTGACAAATCTGGAGTGAGGGGAATACTATATACATATAACTACACTAGAAATGTATATAACAACTATATGTACCATTGAAGGGTGTCAATATTGCCGGAGAAATAGAAAGGGAATATATTGTGGCCTTTAATGAAATTTGAAATGGCATTAGACACATTCTGTAGTAGAGGATTAATATAAGCAATATATGCATGTATAATGCAAGGCAGAGAGGGGTGTTCAAGTGACCTGAGGGAAAGATGGGAAATGGATTAGAGCTCTACTTGTCAGATGAGGTTTCATTATTAATCTGTACTAAAGCACATAACGCATTCAAATCCATGCAATTTAGATTACACAGAATTAAACTGCTACACAGATGGCAGTCCCCTGCAAATAAGTTAGCCAAGGTGTATTCCGGTTGCGCAAATTTATGTTGGAGAGGTTGTGGAAAAATTGGAACATTCATACGCGAGTACTGGAAATGCAGGTTGATACAGAGTGATTGTCCTTTCATGGATTAAGGAACTGGGAGAGCATTGGGTTACGTTGGTCCGGCTATCAAGCTCATTTGGCATCCTGCAGATGGAAGATAAACCACAAAATGTCTTGCACATGGTGCATCACCTGCTTCTTGCAGCCAGGGCATGTGTTGCATAGAACTGGAAGAGAGCACAACCGCCAAGTATGAATGGAATAGAAAACCAAAAGAAGTATTCCAAATGCAAAAGAAGACCAAATGGTTAAATGACTCAGACAACCTAGAAATGGAATGGTTCCCCTTTCAGTCAAAATATGAGGAAGGAACATAGTGCCCAAAAAACTAGGAGAGGGTAGACGTTCAATTGGAGGAAGTCAGCATAGACTATCGAGCCCATGATTCCTATGTAGTATGAGGAACCTATGAGGTTATACCGATATGTGAACATTATATTGAAAACGGGGTGGGGGAGATAGGGTGCCTAGGACAATGGTTGTTACACAAGTACGATTATAGGGATAACAGTGGGGGGATAATGGGTGTTATTTGGATCCATGCATGTATGATGGAGATTTTTTGTCAAATAACAAAAAAGCAATGCAGAATTATTGGGTAAAAATGTATGGAAAATGAGATTGAGTTTAAACATCAGTTCAAACGGAAACCTTATTGTTTATAATGCACTTTGGTCAGCTGGGTTTCAATTTAAAGTAGTCTTTCAATGACAAGTGCGGATTTGAACAGGGGCACAGTGGCAATAGAAGCTTTCTATTCTGGGGTGGCCTTGTGGGACATCTGCAAAGTCGCAGCGTGAAAGTCTCTTCACACCTTCGCAAGTCACTACTGCCTTAAAGAGCAATCCAAGAAAGAATGAAGATTACCCCTGCTGTAGCGCAGGGAGTCTTGATTCTATTAAAGACACAGAGGCGAGCATTATGCGTATCTTTCTTTAATTCTACTCTTCCAGCTGATTTAAATCTTCAACTTTCTTTAAAAATATATCTTTTTAAAAAAAAAATTCAAAACAGAAAAAAACACCCAAACTACACATCCCATGAACCCCATTGTCTCTGGTAGTCTCATATCCATATCAAGCCCCTGGGTCCCATAAGCCACTTCCTACCCAGCCTCTTCCTCTTTGATGCCTTCCAAATGACATTGAGTCCATGCAAATGAACTGCAAACAGAAAACCAACACGCGGCCCTCGGCTGCGCTCGAAACTGGTACCCTCCGACAAGGGGACCACACCTGGATAATAGGGATGTAACGGTATAACGGTATACCGTTAAAGATACCGTGAACCACTTAATTGAACAATAATAACCGTCACATTGTTTATACCGTTATACCGTTCATACCGTTAAGTGTGCTTTCCAATCTGATTTGGAAAGGCTGCAGTAAGCAAGTGCTGCGCAGTCTTGGTCTTGCACTGTTGGATGTGCCGTCTGCCAAGTAGTTTCAGTTAGAGCAGTTTTTAATGCCATTCCATAAACACATGCTTGACACAAAATCAATATGTTAGCAATAGGAAGAATAGATACAGTGCCAAGAAGGAAAAGGGTTTACTTTGGGGTGGTGGTTTTGGGGTTTATATATTTATAATGGATAATGTTCTCTAAACATATGGCAACGGGGGGATTTCCCTGGGGTGGTGGTTTTGGGGTTTATATATTTATAATGGATAATGTTCTCTAAACATATGGCAACGGGGGGATTTCCCTGGGGTGGTGGTTTTGGGGTTTATATATTTATAATGGATAATGTTCTCTAAACATATGGCAACGGGGGGATTTCCCTGGTTCTATCATTGAATATACATATAATAAGTCACACTGCGAAATTCACTGATCTGTCGGTATTCCCTGCTGCCATACCAAAGGGTAACATGTCCGTGATTACTGAACACCTTTTGGCCCACAAGTAAACCAAAGGCTGTAACCTAAAGAGAGAGTGCGTGTGTATGCGCACAAGCTTATACTACCATCAGCCTCCATTGATCTGTGGCATGCAGGTTATAAAGATGGCAACATGTTCATCTTCACCAGTAGCCAGTGGGGGAGCAAAAAGCCTAAATGACCACTTAAGAAAAGCTATTCAGTTTGCTTTGCTAGTTGCAGCAGGCCCACCCCCCCTCTCCACACGTGTGTTTGTGTTTGGTGGAAGCAAGGCATTTCAGTGGAAAGTATGTTGAAAAGCCCAATTCTGGCCCTGGGTGCCTGGTTTTGTTTGTGATGATAAATCTGTCAATTTATGACCTTTTAGAAAATATTTGTTAAGATTAGTTAACTCCACCTGCTATACCGCTATAACCATGATATACCGTCATTTGGCAAGAAGGTTATCGTACCGTCATAAAACTAATACCGTGACACCCCTACTGGCTAACTTTAGCCCCTTTGACTGCAAAACTTCGCCACTCCTGCTCTCAGCCTCTTAGCCTGTCTTCTGGTCATCACCCGTCAGTGAAGACATGCATTAGAGAGGGTCACACGATGCCACATATCACAAATGCCATGCATTAAATCAGAACTGGTTAAAGATTCCACGCGTAGCTGAGAGGGATAATGATCGCCTGCCTCTAGATGGCTGGATCTCGTTCCTCAGCCTGCTCTGCTAGCGTCAAATTCTATAATGGGCTCTGGGACATCCCCGAAGATAGCTTGTCCGTTACAGGCTTCCATGTTCTGAAGCAACCATTCCAGCTCCAAACTCCCTTCTTGATCTAGAGGTACTAACTGATAAGATAGCCTGGATGGAGGCTGATAGAAGTCCGACAATTCTTACTAGCGCTTGCAGAAAAATCATGGGTTTTGCTAGCATTTGTACTTGTATTTTATTTATTTATATAGCGCACCTAGCCCTGGGGCATCCGGGCGCATTACTTAGGTTACATGACAACAAATTAACAAACATAACATGACATAAGGGTAATTTACAGTATAAATGAGGAAACATTATTACAGTCATATACAGATTCTGTAGTCTAAGGAGCAGAAAGGCAGAGAAAGCAAGGCCGGTCTCCAATCACAGGGTATGTATGCTCTCTTTCTTTATTGCAATCACCTTGGAAGTCGGTGGCTCCAGAGTTGCTTTTGTTGTGTCCACCACAAACCCCAGAAATGTCAGGCGCTGTCTGGGGACCAGCTCGGACTTCTCCCGATTTATCAGAAAACCTAGGGAGGACAGAAGCTGTGATGCCGACTCATCTGACCAACAGGACCCGCTTGTCTGCGAGCATGAGGATATTGTCTAAGTAAATGATCATGCAGATAAAACTTTCTCTCATGGCTGCTGCTACTGCCACATGACCTTCATGAAGGCCTAGGGCACTGTCGCAAGCCCGAACTGAAGGCATTTGTACTGCCATGTCTGGTCGTTCCATAGAAAGCTGAGGAATGTGCAGTGTTCCCTGGCAATCAGGCGTTGTCAGGTAGGCATCCTTAAGATATAACCTAACTAGCCTGTCTCCTGGCCAGAGGATGTCCCCAAGGAGGTGCACTTCCTCCATTTTTTTAAGTGCCTGTATACCAACCACCCAGTGAGTTACTTCAGGTTGATCAAAGGCCTCACTTTCTCTTTCCTGTGTACCAGGAACATATTGCTTACGAAGGCTGTCACTGCCTTGTCGCTGAGCTCTATTGCACCCTTACTTACCAGCTGCACAAACTCCTTGTCTAGGAGATTGCACTCTTCGTGCACAAGCGTGAACTGCTTTGGCCTGGCTCGCTGGACTGGAAGCGCTACGAACTCCAGCTGAAACCTGCTACCTTCTGCAGTAGCCTTGAGTCGCTTGAAAGATGAAAGCATTTGCCAGTTTTTTAAACAGTGTCCTGCCCCCAACAGAGGGGGTAGGTAATCGCTCCCCTCATCCGATTGAACTCCTGGGTGGTGGTAATGTCTTCACCTCTGCATTCTCTGTTGCCGCGCCCACGTGCTGGGAAGAACGCGTCTTGCTGATGGGCCTTCCAATTAGGGATGTAACGGTATAACGGTATACCGTTAAAGATACCGTGAACCACTTAATTGAACAATAATAACCGTCACATTGGTTATACCATTATACCGTTCATACCGTTAAGTGTGCTTTTCAATCTGATTTGGAAAGGCTGCAGTAAGCAAGTGCTGCTGCGCAGTCTTGGTCTTGCACTGTTGGATGTGCCGTCTGCCAAGTAGTTTCAGTTAGAGCAGTTTTTAATGCCCTTCCATAAACAACACATGCTTGACACAAAATCAATATGTTAGCAATAGGAAGAATAGATACAGTGCCAAGAAGGAAAAGGGTTTACTTTGGGGTGGTGGTTTTGGGGTTTATATATTTATAATGGATAATGTTCTCTAAACATATGGCAACGGGGGGATTTCCCTGGTTCTATCATTGAATTTACATATAATAAGTCACACTGCAAAATTCACTGATCTGTCGGTATTCCCTGCTGCCATACCAAAGGGTAACATGTCCGTGATTACTGAACACCTTTTGGCCCGCAAGTAAACTAAAGGCTGTAACGTAAAGAGAGAGTGCGTGTGTATGCGCACAAGCGTATACTACCATCAGCCTCCATTGATCTGTGGCATGCAGGTTATCAAGATGGCAACATGTTCATCTTCACCAGTAGCCAGTGGGGGACAAAAAGCCTAAATGACCACTTAAGAAAAGCTATTCAGTTTGCTTTGCCAGTTGCAGCAGGCCCACCCACCCTCTCCACACGTGTGTTTGTGTTTGGTGGAAGCAAGGCATTTCAGTGGAAAGTATGTTGAAAAGCCCAATTCTGGCCCTGGGTGCCTGGTTTTGTTTGTGATGATAAATCTGTCAATTTATGACCTTTTAGAAAATATTTGTTAAGATTAGTTAACTCCACCTGCTATACCGCGATAACCATGATATACCGTCATTTGGCAAGAAGGTTATCGTACCGTCATAAAACTAATACCGTGACACCCCTACTTCCAATTATGGGCCCTTGGGTTCTGAGGCCTCCTGTGTTAATGGAAGCGACCGGACACAACCTCTGTTGCGACCGGTCCCAGCAGCAACAATTCTTGATGAGGAAAATCTTTTTACCAGGCCAATTGATAGGATCCAGGTTGGACTACTGCAATGCGCTCCTTGGTGGGACCTACGGCAAAAACATTGCTAAGCTCCAACTTGCCTCAGGGCCGCCACAGGTTTCTCCAGGAAATACCACATTTCTGACCTTAGAAGGCAGGTCCACTGGCTGCCCATTAGGATCTTCTTTAAAATCCTCTCCCTCATCCATAAATGCCTACATGACCTTGCTCCCCCCCTACCTTGCCCAGAGAATTTCAGGACCCACCTCTGCTAGGCCCTCTAAATCAGCCTACACCAACTTGATCTCTACCCCTAAGACCCGCAGAGAACATGCGGGCGGTTCGAGCTTGCCAGCTCTAGCAGCCTCACACTGGAACGCCCTACCCACGCACCTCAGGGGGATTGACTCTCACCTAGCCTTCCGCACAGCCTTAAAAACTAGGCTGTTTGTCTAACCTACCTGCCATGATCTCTACAGGCAGACAAACGTCACATGTAACCACGCTCCGATTCTCTCTCTGTAACTAAGTACCTTATGTCTTCTATGTATACATAATCTTGCCTGCGTACACCTTCATGTAATAGCGCCTCGATGTCTATGGGCTGCAGTGCGCTCTAAAAATGTAAAAAATAAAATAAAATAAATACAGTTCGCACAGCATTCCCCTCTGCCGGACACAGACGCATGTTTCAAAATTCCCTCAGTCGGGTTCACAATCATCAAAACTTCTGCAACGTGTCAAGGACTTTCGATTGTATGAGGCATTTGGCTTGACCCTTGTATGACCACCTTGACACCTCACGTCAAGCGTTCCCTGTTGCTCTTGGTACTTGTAGTTTCAATTCCCTTTTAGTTCAACAGTCTTTGTTCATGACAGGCGTACCACCCAGATACCTCCAAACGAGCGCCCATGTGGAGCCGGACCACTATGTCTGGTACCAAGTGTGTTCACAAAAGACCTATGCCTCTTAATCTTCTTAATGTTGCCACTACAACATTGAGCCTAACACAGTCCGGCCCACTATCGGGTTCTTCCGACTCACCGGCTGTGCTAAACTTGCTGGCATTTCTTTTGCCGCTGGAGTCAAGGATGGTACCGCGATGGCAACCGCGTCTCACCCGCCCTGGCTATCAGTGCAAGAGGGTTCCATGTACCGATGACATCCGTCGCACCATTCGCCAGCTGCGATTCACGGTCTTATGTTTCCTTTATCGGAGACTTCGCGGTCTGGGTTGAAAAGGTGAAGGGCGACTCCCTCCTTGAAGTCTTTCAAGGTCTCGCCGCCTTTCTCCTCCGTTTGAACTGCCGTCCTGGAATAGCTGCTTCCTTGTGCAATTGGCCTTGGGCTCCACCTTTTATCCCTATGGGGAAGGAAAAGGGCAGTCAGGTGTGTGTAGTTGTCGGCAATTGCCAGACCCTTGTCTTAGGCATGTAAGATAAACGGCGCTGGTATTAGTACGTTGTCACACACAGCGTGAGAAAGTGTTTATGTTGGCAAATGGGGGCGCTTACATGCATGCATTTGTTTGATATATTTGGATGCAGACCCATTTTATGGTCCTTAAGAATGACACACGGGCCTTACGCATGCTGTAATTTCAATGTATTAGGTGGGGGACTAACATTTGAATCCATAAGGCAAATGATTCCCTTCCCCAATGCACAAAATCCATTCACTTTTGCAAAACATTTCCAAATCTAATGCTTGATACACAAATGACACGGAAAAAACATAACCTAATTCTGATACCGTTTTATCAACTAGACATTATAACGTGACCAGAACATTATGTTACCCTGGAGTAAACATATTCTGAACAGCAGAAGAGGAGGGAGCTTCGCTCAACAAACCCAGATAAGCACAAATAAGTCCTGATATCCTTGGAGCAATATTAAGGATTATACAGGTTGCAGTAGTCTGTCTCTAGTTCATGATAAGTGTAATTCCCGACTGCTATTCTGCCATGTTGGGTGACTATGTGGACATCCAGTTCATAGATATTCTACTCTTTGCCACCAATGGAACCAATCGTTCAAGTTTGGTATAGAGTTCAATATTGCCCCTGAAAAATCCCAAAAGACATCTATCTGGTGACACGCGCGCAGTGTGGCGAATAAAAAATACCCCAATCCCGTTTGTGACTTCTTCCCAGATTGTGAGCACTTTGGACATATTTCCATGTCGTTGTAAGAGAAGCCTACTGCTTTAAAAGCACAATTAGCAACCAGCTGGCCTAATCGTAGCAGTCATGTGTAATCACTTTAGAGTATAATATCAGCAGTGTACATACCTAATATGTATTAAGGCTCATCTGGGGACAGCCGAGATACTGTATAAGAGTGAAACTCATTCTGTACCTCAGTTTGCAAGTCTGTGCTCCACTTGTTCAGGACGGAACATTCTATGGCCAGCTCATCGTGCGATGAAGTCGTGATATCTGTTTTGCACTCTTGTCCGATAGAGCCACAATGTGAACTAGTGCATTTGTTTGAAAAGGGCTATGGTGTTTTCGCAAACCGCTTATGATGTATAGTGCAGTGTCCCATCTTTGAGGCTTTGTTTTTCATTTCCTCTCAAAGAAAATGTGGTCCCAGGTAGTGAATGCGTTCATTTGCCATGTTTTCCCTATATCAAGAGTCAAATGGTAAGTCTAAAATCTATGTTTTCCATTCATGGAGGAGTGTAGAAAAAAAATGTATAATTCTAGTGACTTTGCCAATGTTTTCGCAAGACTAGTAAGTGCACTGGACTGGGTATATACCCGATGTCGGTTTACCTTGATGTTCCAGGGCTGATGTATTGTGTGGCAATTCCAGCTGAACGTGCAGTAGGCATTGATTACTAAGAAACCAATGTGTAGCAGAAGTACACATGTGATACTAAATATTATTCCTGCAGGTTGGTTATCACCAAACCTCCTGCAGAGTAAGGTCTAGTCAACACCTACCATTGGATCCTATGGTATTTTTCTACCCACACTAGTTCCGAAGTAAGACTGTTTAGATCACAGAAAAAAAATAATTTGGGACAGAATTGGTAGCGCTTGAAACAGATATAGAAACTTTGGTAGAATCGTCATCTTATTGATTGCAGCTTGTCCAGTCATGGATGACAATAAATGCACCCATTTATCAACTCTATTCTTCTGATATTCCAGTAGTGTGACATAACTGAACTCAAAGCAAATTTTAGGGTTTGTACTGTGTATAACTCTAAGATATCACACTGTCACAGGGCAGCATTTAAATTGACTCCGGATAGGTGTTTGTAGTGCAGTGTGGCGTTAGCAGCAGCATTTCAGATTTGTTACAATTAATGATTAGGCTAGCAAAGGTGGTGATCTCCTCCAATAGAGGTTGAAGATTTTTAATTAGGGTGTTATGTAGAGTACCATTTTGTGTTGCCCGCATACAAGGATGGGAGGGAGTTATGATGTGCCAATTTTATATCTCGATACATGAGGTACTGACGAAACATCAGCACCAGTGGTCCTATGGTTATGGCATTATGGCAAATACAATAGGGGAGTGAGACAAACCTGCTGTGTGCCCATTGTGAGAAACCAGAATGTTTCTCACCTGCTAGTCCGCAGGGATCTCTCTCTCTCTCTCTCTCTCAGGTGGCTTGGGCACGGCCATCGCCTTTGGATCCATACCCTGGGGGTGGAACAGTGTGGGAGGATCACCTGTGTGAGGGGTTTTGTGGGACTGGGACACCGGATGGAGAGACGCAGTATCCCTCACCCTGTAACAGCTTTACCGCATCCTACCAGGTGGGATACGTGGGAACTTTACCCCCTACCCCCCTTCCCTTCACAAACACTTCCACACAGACAGCCCGCTCTGGGAGAAAACAGACTCACACCCTAGCAAAGTACCTGACATATCCTGCTACTATGGTCCAGCAAAGTCAGGCAATTACTGACAATCACTCACACCCAACATCCATTAAACTTCCCCACATGGATAAAAGGCGGAGCATGAGCGCACAAGCGAGGCAAAGCACACGAAGGAACTGCAGTTCCGAGTTGGCAGCTGAACGAGGGGAGAAAGACTGCAAATTCAGAAGGGTTCGTAAGAAGGGAAATACCCTTGACCTTTTCGGCAAGACGCCATTACTTTCAAGAAACCTTCAAAGCAGAAAGCGTAAGGCCAGGGAACCAAACTGAAGAATCCTGCAGTGTGTGTCAAAGATACCAACGGCTCTGCCGCGTAAATGACCAAGGCGGGGAGGAGCAGCAGTTGCTGTGGTGCTGCCCTTGGCTCCAAAAACAGAAGCAACAGAGAGATCAACACAGCTGGCGAGTTGGGGAGACCGATGCAAGACCGGTATTTATTGAAGTCAAGGTTGCACGCAACGTTGTAGAACGAGCGCTAGAACGAACATTGTTAAAAGTGTGTGATGAAATACACGAGTGAAGCTTAACTGCTGATGAATATTTGTAATTGAGAAAGCAAGATACAATACCGTTGACAGAGTGTTCCGGCACCGTTAATGTGCTCAATCGAAGGTCTGAATTGAAGTGGTCCTGCGATGGTTTAAGCAAAACCCATTGCACATTCGAAAGTCTACGATTTTGATACTAAGAGGATCGGAGCCTGAACGAGGGAGAAGCATACTAAGAGGATCCGAGCCCGGACGAGGGAGAAGCATACTAAGAGGATCCGAGCCCGGACGAGGGAGATTCATGGTCTGAGCTCAAACGAGAGAGACCAAGTGTGAACATTGTGATAAAAAGGGGGTCTCCGCCTGAAGAAGGGAGACTCATGATGAACATTGAAAGCGAGAACTTAAGCATGTGAAAATCCTGATAGGAATGGAACTCTGAGATTTGTTATGTTACGACAGGCCCTCTGCAGTAAGAGACTTACTCATCACAAAAAACACTTTGACAGAAGGCCCTGATGTCTGTGATTTGAACTGTGTCCTCATAGCCGAGAAAAAAAAAGAGAGAGAGAGAGAGAGAGAGAGAGAGAGAGAGAGAGAGATTCTAATGTGCCGCTTTGCCCCGTGCTGAAAAAGTGGGAAAGGTAAGCCAGCTGCTCGACCATCCTGACATATTTCATGAAACACTTTTCTTTTGCACATCCCATTGTCCCTCACCCTTTTGTATTTCGAAGTAAGAATTGGCTAAAGGTTCATTAGTATAGGCCTTTTTATTTTGACAAGAGACTCGACTAGTACTGTGTTTTATTATTTGATCGTCAAAGCTTGCTCCCATCCTTAGATTTAGGTTTGGATACGCATTTAACCAACCCATTTGAAGTTCAATAAACACCCTTGAACTATGATCACTTGTGTCTGTCTTCACTGTTTGATACCATGCCTTCCTTACTCCTTGCACAGTGCAATTGAGCCAGACACCACTGTATTTGTGATCATTATGACGCTAGTAACATGGCCTTTACTGGATGTGCCTCCCAGAGAGGGTGGCTGAGGAGGGATCCCGCTGGCTTGCTCTCTTTCCCAGAGACAGTAAATGATTCCCAACGGAAGCCCATTGTGTAGCTGCATCTGAGGAATAGGCTTACCAAAATGCATTGCCAACGATCATAGCTTTTTCTGAACATCCTGGTTACCAGAAAGCATTATGTGAGACAAGCATGGTATCACGAGAGACACAGACTCAAAAGGAGTTTGTTTTAAAACCTTTATTTACGAAGGTTCCTGGATTGGTGTAATGCCTGACTGGTCCTAACTCTAAAGGGTTGGTTCCCTTAACTGATGTTTCTAAAGGCTGTCGATGTCTAATAGTCCAAAATAAAAGTCTGTTTATGTCTAAACCTGTGCTTGCCCTCACTCTTTACAAAAATGTGATCGCAATTTTTTAAAAAGGAAATAGTGGTTCGAAAGAAAATTGGAATGCAAAGTTGGTTTCAGGTTGTCTTCTCACAGGGGTTACTTTGGTCAATGTCACAAAAACGAGTTCAATTAAAAAGGGCTATTTGTAAGACCTTCTCCACAGATCCCTTGCAGTGGTTTCAAATACCTTCAGTGTCTTTGACGTTCCAAAACGCCACAAAAGAACCATAATTCAGTTCCTTTTGAAGCTTCTCAGGATTTCCTTTCCCAAGCTTCAATCCTTTCAACACTACAAAAACAATGTCTCCAACCTGGTTGTGCCTCTCAGGGTTCCCTTCCCCCAGCTCAGGCCCCTTCCAGTTTCCAACACAAATTCAGTTTTGTCAGGATGCACCTTGCTTTCTTCGTTAGGCTTCTCAGGGTTCCATACCCCAAGCTTAGGCCCCTTTCGGTTTCAAATACAAGTTCCACTTGTCAGGATGTACCTTTCCTTTTAAACACTGTTCTTTCATACACACTTCACTTGTGAGGCACAATCAGAGACTTTAGAAACCGCCTGGTTATTTGTTCCTCCTAAGCATGACCACGCTGATCTGTAACCCCACTCTGTATTCCTTGCTCTTCCTTAAATGTTTCACCTTGAGGTGCTTCCTGCACCCCTTCTTGTTCTTTTTTATTTTGCTTTCTCTCTTGTGCACACCTTCATCTTCCTTACTTTCTTGTACGCAAGTTTACCCTTCTTGCTTTCTCGTGCACATTTGCACTGTCTCTTGCTTGCTTTCACGTTTTCCCATGCCCCTGGCACCTTCCTTTTCCTTCCTGTGCCTCTTGCACACTTCTCTAGCCCTCCTTTTCTTTGCAGGTTGGTTGCACCCTTTTCCCATACTTTTCTGTCCTCCCAGTGCTCATTTGGCCCTTTTCGCCATCGTAAAGGCCAGAATGTACAATGATGGCAAATGCAGGGAAACGAGAAGTAATGAAAGAAAACAGGTTCTAGGTAGAAATGAGGAAAAGGGAGAGCTCTTTGCGCAATCAGTGCATTGCAGACATGAAGAAAATCCATTTTGCAAAAAATACGTGCCAAACGTGCCACATCGGGCGCAATGTGTACCAAAAATGGAGCTCTTCTCCTGCAGAAAGCAGCAATGCTGGTGGAAGTCTTGTAGGCAGGCAGATATCATCTGGAGCTACTTCTGAGGGGTCCGTGTAGGCAGAGGATCATTCATTGACTGTTTATTAAAGGCCCTTTTGGAAGGTAAGGCTCTCGCAATGCCAGATGCTGAGCGGCAATACAAGGAAATGTTAGCCAAAAGGTGTCAAAGAGGAAGATATGGTGGAGAGCATCCATGAAAACACTAATTGACACTTCTTTTTACATGGGCATAGTATTCAGCCATCTTGCCTCCAGAATAATTCTTGGAAATCAAGTTACCAATGCTGTGCATTGACATGTCAAAGAAGTTCCAACATCAATTCCAATAGGAAAGCTCTATATATCCATGTATATTTGACAGATGAGAATGGATATTCATAGGTTACATCACGAAGGACGTTTAAAAAATACAATGCCACAAAAAGTGTTATCCTTTTACAAAAGGAGTATAAGTGGAATAATAATGTTTGATAGCTTGCAGGTTGAAGATACACATTCGAAACAGAAGGCTGCTGTCAAAAACTCTTATAAATGAACATCTAACGAAAGGCAGCCAAGGTGCCTTAATATCTGTAAATTTAACACACATAAGTGAACTTGCACTTCAGGTGGCTGTTGGCCTAACTCACAGCAAATTCTTAGTGCAGCTTATACAGGGCTTGAGTTTTTCAAGTGACTGTTTTAAAATGCTCCAGCTTGAGATCACTTTAGCTAATGAAGTTCTAGGACACATGGAAGATAATGGAGCAGCAGCATATGCACCCCTGAAAATGTGAAAGGATATATGCACTCTGCTGCAGACAATGTGGACTTCTGTCAGGGCAATCTTTCATGACACTTGCCCTGTTATCAAGAATGTCATTAGAAAGATGCATCGCACAATACAAGAATTCACTACAGAAATGGCACTGCTAGATGAGATCTCCAAAGGCGCCCAGTGCTGCTAATGCCAAACGGCCCCTCTGTTAACATTGGATTTCTTAATAGCTGTACTAAGGATTTGAAATGCTTTTGAGAAGTAAACTAGCATGGTTTCTATGCAAAACTGAAAGTATAGCAAATTCTTCTACTTTAAATGTTGAGAGCACATAATCTGCAAGCAGGACAGAAGATGCTATGGTTACGGACTCTCATAACTTGCATATGTGTTATGCCAATCATACCAGAAACCCCAACAGATTTTTTACATCAGTTGACTTTTTTTGGAAAATGTAATGAAACATTTGTGGGGTATATTCAAAATGTGTTGTGACATTATATTTAGGTGTCAACTAACAATTTCTCAGCAGTGTCCATAGGCCTCATTACGAGTTTGGAGGTAGCCATGGTGCTATTAGCACCATCGCTGCCCCCAAATCAGGCTCCATTACCGGGTTCCTGCAATGGGGACTTACCGGGTCATTGTGACATAGGAGGACCCGGTAATTCCTCCTTGCAGGAACCATTCCTCATTCCCATTTGAGCCCCCATAGGGCTCAATGGTAATGGGGATGGAGGTAACAATGGGCACATTACAAGTGTCCCGTTGTTACCTCCCTCTTCCCCTCGCGGGACCCAGAAAGGACGCGTGGTTTTACCAGGTGTCTGATTCGGGTCCCGCAAAGGGAACCTCGTAATCGGCGCTCCCGTAATGAAGGGGGCCGGTCCCGTACCGGCCCCCTTCATTACGGGAGCTCCAGGGTCGTAATGAGGCCCCATGTGTCTTAAAGCCCAGTGAAGGAACAAGTTACTTACCTGTAACTGTTGTCCTCCAGCATGGGTCTGGGATGGATTCACATGCTCTTGAATATTCCCCGTCAGGCTGGGAATCCTCGGTAAAGAAAAATCAGTATCAGTTTCGTTTCTGATCTGTCTTTCCTAGTAGTAACCATCACTGGTCTCTGGGTCATACTGCCCCCAGCCAAGGACTGCCCTTTCCCTAAGCCCCACCCCTGGCAGCCATCCTCAGATTTGGTAGCACGTAAAGTGGCAGTATGACCAAGTGAAGAGCCGCAGAGGGTTAGGAGGGAGGGTTTGCATGTGAATCCATGCCAGATCCATGCTGGAGAACAACAGTTACAGGTAAGTAACTTGTTCCTTCTCCAGCATGGGATCTGGCATGGATTCACATGCTCATGAATACAAGAATACATAGCAGTACACACATGCACAACCACGGGAGGTGGCAAGGCTCAACATTAAGCATTACATAATCCTCAACATTAAGCATTTTACCTCCTCTCCAGGCTCACCTTAAGCGAACAGGTTGCGCAGCACTGCCTGGCCGACTCTGGACTCCTCCCTGGAGTCCAGGTCGACGCAGTAGAATCTCGTGAAGGTGTGCATCGACCTCCACGTAGCAGCCCTGCAGATGTCCAGCAGGGGCACACCAGACAGGAATGCCGTAGTTGCAGCGATCGCTCTGGTCGAATGGGCTCTCGGACGGCCTGGCAACGGTCGGTTTGCCAACCGGTGACAGTGCATGATACAGCCGGAGAGCCATCTGGAAATAGAAGCCTTCGAGAGAGCCTTGCCCTGGTTCACAGGTCCAAAGTTCACAAATAGTTGTGACGTCTTTTCCGTGTGGTCCACGTAGAACTTCAGCGCTCTAGCCACGTCCAGCGAGTAAGTCCTCTCGGCCGGAGACAAAGGCGACGGGAAGAAAACTGGTAACACCAAGGGCTCGTTGAGGTGGAAGTCCGATGGCACCTCGGGCATAAAGGAGGGGTGCGTCCTCAGCACTTCCCTTGTGTCGTGAAAAGTCAAGTATGGAGGTTTGCAGGAGAGGGCCTGGATCTCTCCCACTCGTCGTGCGGAGGTGATGGCCACAAGAAATGATGTCTTCCACGACAGGAACTTGAACGGTGCTGAATGCAGAGGCTCGAATGGCGCCCCCATGAGCCTGGTCAGCACCACGTTGAGCTCCCACGCCGGGGCAGGGGCCTTCACCGGCGGGAACAATCGGAATAGTCCCTTCATAAATTCCTTCACCAGTCGATGAGACCACAAGGACGCCCGTCCCGTAGTTCTGGTGTATCGGGAGATCGCCGGCAGGTGTATCTTGATGGAGGCGTGAGCTAATCCAGCATTGGCCAGCGAAAGTAAGTACGGAAGCACTTGAGGAGCCGTAATCCGCAGAGGGTTAATAATCTGTACATGGCACCAGACAGAGAACCTCTTCCACTTATGTCCATAGCACTTGAGAGTTGAGGATGCCCTGGCTTTCGCAAGAACCTCTCTGCAGTCAGCTGGGATATCGTACCCTCCAAACTCTAGCGCTGCAGGAGCCAGGTCTGCAAGTTCAGCGACTCCGGGTCGTGATGAAGGATGGCGCCTCCTTCTCTGGCGAGAAGATCTGCATCCACCGGCAGCTTGACTGGTGGGGATGCTGCCAAGTCCAGGAACCAGATCTGCCTCGGCCACGCCGGTGCGATGAGGATCATCCTGCACCGGGACCTCTTGAGCTGGTTGATGAGTCGGAGCAGCAACGACAACGGAGGGAATGCATAGAGGAACAGGCCGTCCCAGGGAAACGAGAAGGCATCTCCCATGCTGCCCTGCTGGGGAAACGTGCTGACGGACCTCTGGCACTTGGGAGTTCGTCACTGTCGCGAACAGGTCGATCAGGGGTGTGCCCCATCGCTGGAATAGTCGATCCACTTGATCCTGCCGTAGTTCCCACTCGTGGCATGAGCGCAGCTCTCTGCTGAGTGAGTCAGCGATGGTGTTTTTTTTTTTATCCCTGCCAGATGAAACGCTACCAGAAACATCCCTTGGTCAACAGCCCAATGCCACAGGTCTTGGGCTTCCTTGGATAGGGCTGGGGATGTGGTTCCGCCCTGTTTCCTGATGTAGAACATCGTGGTGGTGTTGTCAGTGAAGATCCTCACCACCTTGCCCTTGAGGGACGGGAGAAAGGACCTGAGGGCCCAGAAGACTGCACGGAGCTCCAGGATGTTGATGTGGAGCGGCTTCTCCTCCGGGAGCCAAAGGCCTCTCGCGTGAAAATCTCCGGTGTGTGCTCCCAACCCCTCCAGGGAGGCATCCGTAGTCACTGTTACCTGGTGGACTGGGGTCTGAAAGTCCATGGCCGCCGTCAGATGAGCGCGGGTGCCCCACCACCAGATCGCTTGTCGGAAGGTCTTGTTGAGAGGGATCCTATCCTCGAAACTGCCCGTCGCTTGAATCCATCGGGCGTCGAGGAACTCCTGTAGCGGGCGCATCCGGAGCCTGCACAATCGTACGAGATATATGCATGATGACATCATCCCGAGGAGGGACTTGATGGACCTTACCCTGACCACATCCGAGGCCAGCAGACGTTGCACCTTGCCCAGGATGGCCTTTGTCCTTCCCTCCGACGGAGAGGCCAGACGCGCCACTGTGTCGAGCTTGGCTCCCAGAAACAGTGCGACTTGCGAAGGGACCAGGTGGGATTTGGGGAAGTTGATGGAGAACCCCAGGTCCGTGAGCAGCTGGATGGTCTTCGCTGTGTGTTCGACGGCGAGCTCCCTTGTCCCTGCTCGGATGAGCCAATCGTCCAGGTAGGGGTAGACGTGGATCCCCTGTAGGCGCAGCCGCGCCGCCACCGGTGCCAGGCACTTGGTGAAAACCCTGGGAGCTGACTTGGCCTTGAACTGGTAGTGCCGTCCTTGGACCACAAACCTGAGGAACTTTCGGTGTCCTTTCAGAATGGGGATGTGGAAGTACGCATCCTCCAAATCCAACAACGACAGGAAATCGCCCTCCTCCAGCTGTCCCAGCACGTGCTGGAGGGTGACCATCTGGAATTTCTGTGCCTTGATGTACTTGTTCAGTCGCCGCAGTTCTAGGATGAGGCGCCATCCTCCTGTCTTCTTTTTTACGAGGAAGTACCTTGAGTATACTCCGGAACCTCTTTGGGACGCGCTCAATGGCACCTTTCCTGAGCATCGCCCTTAACTCCAACAGTAGTTGAGGCACGTGGTTTTCCTTCCTGGCCATGGGTGGAATGCGGGGGCACTTCCTTAGAAACTCGAGGGCGTGCCCCTGGGCCAGGGCGTCCAGCACCCAACGGTCGGTGGAGATGGACTTCCACATGCCGACGAATTTCGCCAGCCGGCCTCCCACCCGGGTGCTTCGGTCGGGGCCCGACGCCACAGTCAGTTCAGTCTTGCTTGGAGGTCGCCTTGCCCTCCCTGGCGACAACGCCGGGATCCGCCCGACTTGCCTCGTCCCCTGTAGGCCTCTTGCGACAAGCAGCAGGCCACCTGGCGGTACGTGGAGGAGCCGCCGCCGAATCCCTTGGAGACACCTTGCTTGCCTCCAGAGTTCCGAAAGGATGGCCGTCGTTGCTGGAGAACTCACAGCGCCCGAGCCATCTCCGTGTCCGTCTTGATGGCTTGGAGGGACTCATCTACTGTTTTCCCAAACAGGTTGTTCCCGTCGAAGGGCATGTCCAAGACCTTGGCTTGTACGTCCTGCCGGAAATCCGTCGCCTTGAGCCATCCTCGCCTTCTAAGGCAAACGCTGATGCCCAACTGGCAGAAACCGGTGTCGGCAATGTCCGTGGCCACCGTTATGGCGTGGTCTGACGCCACCTCTCCTTCTTGCAAGATCTCCAGGGCCTCCGCCCTCTTGTCATCCGGTAGGAAGTCCAACAGGGGGGCGATCTTGTACCACAATTCCCTGTCGTAGCGGGCCACGATAGCCAAGGCGTTGGCCACCTTAATCGTTGTCGCTGCCGACGAAATGACCCATCGTCCCATTGCATCCAGCTTCTTCCCCTCGCTGTCCGGCGGGGAAGTAGACGTTGAGGCCGATGCCCCCCCCCGCTTTCTTCTTGGCCGCTGCTGAGACGACCGAGTCGGGGGTCGGTTGCGCCCTAAGGCACAAAGGGGCTGCTTTGGGGAACCGGTACTTCTTCTCGTACCTGTCCCTCTTCACAGCCATCGTAGACGAGTTCTTGAGAAGAGTGAGACCTTCGTCCCAGATGTCGTCCAGGAGTGGTACGGCGACGACCGTCTTCCTCTTGGCGTCGCGCCGTTGGTAAAGGAACGCCTCCTTCTTCTCTTCGGGAAAGAGCTGGAAAAGCTTGGATGCCCTGGCAATCATTGCGTTGAAGGACCCAATCTCGTCGGGTAGGGAGGCCCGAATGGGAGGCGATGGGAGATCTGTCCCGTCGTCCCCACCATCGTCATCCGTACCCGTCGTGGCCGTGTCCGGTCCAGTGTCATCCCCATGGACGGTGGACAGGGGGGAAGGTTGAGCAGGCCGTGAGGGTTGGAAAGGCGGTGCTCGATGGATCCTTCTCCTCTTGCTTGGGGGTAGGGGCAATCTCCGTACATAAGGATTGTATTGCCATCAAAATGGCCGCCGAGTTGTCCTGCGGCACCGGATGAGACGGGCGCAATGGTTGAACTGGGACTTCATCGGCGCCGCCGTCGCCCTAGTCATCCTCTTCGTCGTGATCCCTCCCGAGAGGCCGGGCCTCCTCAACGCCCTCGTCGAGGCCCTCCAAAACTTCCACGAGCTCCTCCTCGGAGGCCGAGTCCGTGTCCACGATGGTCACCGCCCCCCCCCCTCTTTTTCCGCCGGGGACTTCACAGGGATTTTCTCGATGGGCTTGAAAGAGGATTCCCTCCGCGGTGGCAGGGAAACTCTGGACGCCAAGGTCGCCTCCACTGGTGCAGACTCCACCTGTGCCAGGGCCGCCACAACTTCCTCGATAGAGGCCTTAGCCGGGTGGATCAAGGCCTTGACCACCTTCTGCGTACTCACGGCCTTCACCTTGGGGGGTGGGGGGCTAGGGGGAGAGCCACCGCCTCGCTCCCCCTCGGCCGGAACCTTCGAGCTCGACCGGGGCCTCTCCAGAAGCTTACCCGGGTTCTCGGACTTCCTCTTTCCCGAGCCAGAGCGTTGGCTCGTGGTTGATGGTGCCGGAGAGCGTGCGCCCTGCCTGGCAGCCAAGGAGCCTGACCGTTCGGCGCTCCCGGACTCGCAGTGCAAAGCCTTCTGTTGGGTCCCCGTCACCGGGGCCCCCTCACAGGACTTAGAAGACCGCTCGGACTTCTTCTTGACGGGCTCTTTCCTTCCAGCCAGTTAGAGAGACGAAGATGACGATCCTTCAAGGTCCGTTCCGACATGTTTCCACAAAACGCACAGTCCTTCTCCACGTGCGTTTTGTCCTCATGAAGGCAGTATAGGCATTTCGAATGCTCGTCCTCCTTGAACACATTCTGTAGCTGGCACCCAGGGCAAACCCTGAACAGCTTTCCGGGCGTCGAGCTTCCTTTCTCCTGGGCCATGTCCAGGGTAGGCCTCAGGCACTTCTGGTCCAAGAAGCGTAACTCGACGAAAACCTCACCCTTGAGGGGCGTAGAAAAATCCAAAATGGGTCCCCTGTAATCGGATGTAGAGACGGTGGAGCTTAAGGCTCTAATTAACCGAAAAAATGAGAAAATCTCTGAAAAAAAGCGCGAAAATGCAGCAAAGGCTCGAGAGCTATAGCACGAGGACTCCCAACACTTGAACGTGCGGTAACATTCTGAGGATGGTTGCTGGGGGCGGGGCTTAGGCAGAGGGCAGTCATTGGCTGGGGGCAGTATGACCCAGAGACCAGTGATTGGTTACTACTAGGAAAGACAGATCAGAAATGAAACTGATACTGATTTTTATTTTTACTAAGGATTCCCAGCCGGACAACGGGCAATATTCATGAGCATGTGAATCCATGCCAGACCCCATGCTGGAGAACAGCACATATAGCTGGCTTTACTGTCTTTATTCCTAGGTATTCCTAGGATGTCTGGTACAGTGGGAGCACTGTAGAACAAATCATCACAGGCAAACATTCTGTGTGCTAAATACGCGCACACCTGTTGCAATGTACTCATGTTACCTGGAAGTTGAAGCGGTATTTGTGTGGAGAAATTTTTAATATGGTAGAACAATCACAAACCAAATGTTTTAAGAACTGTGATATTCAAGACCTGCTCACAACCAGGTAGAAGTGTAAAAATGAAGGAGTTACAATGTTCAAGGAATGCTTTACCTTGCCGGATTAAATGGTCTAAGTGGAATCTTTGTCACAAGTATGGACACTAGTGGAATTTTCCTTTAGGTCTGTGGAAGTACATGAGGCTGGGATGTCACTGAAAGGCAGCCAACATTGTGGCAATAACGTAGGAGCCTCAGTCATGCTGAGGAGGTGTCTTGGAATGAAGACTGATTAGTTAGCAAGCACACAAGTGCCCATGTGGCCATTCAAGTGTACACAGGGGTCCTCTGATCACACCATAAAAATAACTACTCGGAAAAGAAGCACACACCGGACAAGAAGCAACGCTGTTTATTACAGCTGGGCCAGCACAAATCAAACAGAACAACGGCATAGATCTGATTCATAAGAGCTGACATCTCAATGTTCTGCAGCCATTCGTTTTATACAATAAAACACAATGATCGGAACTCATTGCGCAATTTAGATTGTGCACATTTTCGATGTTTCCCAGATATGTCATAGGCTAGTTTGAAATATCTTTAGTGCTAAACGTATGTCAGTGAAATACAATTGGAGCAAACAGTTTCAACAATATTCCAACACATCACCTCCCCATGTGGTGCCACATCGATTCTCAACCCACCCTGGAACAATTAGCAATTTGTAAAATATAATTTGTGCTGTCTGCCAGAACTTACACTGCCATTGGTCAGCAACATTGAGAACAGACACAAGACACCCTGCCTCTGGTGGGAAAGGAGACATTCACACAACACCTGCTTGATGATGACCTTTGCAAGCTCTCTGGTGTATACTCTGAAGGCTGGCCACTTTCTGGAGCGCAGTGACTTACCATCTGATTGGTCCTTACTGGAACGCTACTTTTTCCAGTGTTCCTTTCCTATAGCCCCTGCCAATGTGAACGGGTGGCCATGTGACTGGTACACTGGCTCAGATCAATTTCCCTTCCATCCTGCGTGACTGCTGGATTGGCTGACCACCCTGTAATTACATCACCCAGTTTTGTTCTAGCTGCTTTGATTTGGCTGTGATGAGCAGCTTGTGCTCTGTCTCCCTATTCCCTGGCCTCCGGAGCGCTGGTCATGGGCTTCAGATCGGGATTTCCCGCGTTGACTCAGGGTTTCCCCACTGAACGCGTTTACTATTTATATACAAATCCCTTGAGCTGACTGTACACATTATGAATTTCTACCCTTGCCCTTCCCAGTGAGGTCTTCTTTTACAGGGTGACTGTGGCTTTGTGTACCTTGGAGTTCCCCCTAGCCGGTGGCCCGTCGCTCCCTTCTTTACTCTCAGAGGTGGTAGGTGGTCCCCCTATTAGGTGCTGAATTAGCACCTTTAGTACATTCCCCCTTTTGATCGACATTTCTTTACCTTTCATTTCTTCACCCTTCTTGTGCAGCCACACCCTTCTGACCCTGCTTATGCCCCCTTCTTCTTCATACCCAAAGTTTCCAATAACTAGTATTTTGACCCATCAAGTGAGCATTCGCCCCACAAAGTTTTGTAGTTTTCCAATCCCTGCGGGGGTGCTGTAAATAATATTTCCACATCATCCTCCCTTATGTTTACACTGGGAGGTTCCACACTGACTACCTTATCAAGCTCCATTTCATTCATTGCCGTTATATAGTGAGCTTTAGGCTGGTGGCAGTAGCACCAGCCGATGATCCACCGGCCGATGCAGATGCCGACGAGGATCGCAACGTGCAAAGGGAAAATTATCTTCAACATTGCTGCAGCCAGTCTGGGTCCCTAGCGGATAAAGCATCCAACAAGGTGCTTCACTTCACAACTTGTGTTTCTTGTATAATTTTCTCATGGATTGTTCTAATCTATTCGACAGCTTCTGTAAGTGTTCTATTAGCCGCAGCATTGGTGGGTCTTGCTGTGCAGCATGCGACGCCAATTGTGTGGCACACGCCGCCTTCCATTGCAGTCATGAGGTTCCAAATATAGCTGTTTTGGAGAGCCATCAAATGCAATGCTCGGAACTCTTCTCGAACCACATTCAGTCCTTGTTCGGTTGCATTAGCCAATTGAAGCAGCTTATGACGCGTAATTTGGAGCAATTTCGCGTTAGCTGCCAATTCTAGGAAGCAGGAGAGAGGTGAAGAACATGGATGCTTTGTTGAACAGTTTTAGATGAGGCAGAATGTCCTCTAAGCTCTGAGTATATTCTGCCGATAGATACTTATTCTACCTCTTCCTCCTCGTTACCTTTGGTTGCTCTCCTTGTGTCTCTGCTGGCCCTTTCTCTTTCCGCATTGATAGTTTGTTAAATGGCATCAAATCTGCACAGGGCAGGGCTGTGGAGGGTCACCAGTGCACATACACCTTTCCAGTCTGGTGGGAGCAGGGCGCAAGCTTTTGTTCCACACGCCCACCACAGGGCAAGATGTTGAACCTAGCATTCCTGGAGGCTTTCATACACTCCTGCATATTTTGCGCCAGTCTGACTCCTCAAACATCACTTTCATATCCTGTACCCATTTATCCTTCACCTTAAGCTGAGGTAGGGTTCTACTGTCTTGCAATGTAGAATATAGTCTAGACACAGCATGCCCCTTGTTCCCGGGAGTTAACATCGCCTGGAGAATGGGGGTATTTGGGGGCTCCTCAGGTATCCCCTCCCATTTGGCAGCCAGGGCACTGATAAGTCTGGCATAATTCAGAAAATGCGCCATGGGTACTTGATATCGCTCCACCCATGTGCGGAAAGGCAGCAGGGTCCCCCCTTCAAAGAGGTTGCCAAACATCTGACACCCCCTGCAGCACACTTAGTCACCCATGTCTGTAATAATAGACCACTTCTGCATCAGCCCTCAGAGGCATGTCAGGGCCATATCCCACCTCTAACTGTAATTTGTCCTGTGCCCTCTTCCAGGCCTGCCTAACTACAGTGCTCAAACAAGATACTTCTGCCTCTCCCGTTGCTCTACATAACATCACAAATCGCACATGATACTTTCTGGGCTTCCCCATCAATTGTCTGTGTATGCCCCCTTCCCCAAAGCCCCATTTAGTAGCATGATGCAGTTGAGACGCCAGGAAGTATAGTTCGTAATCTGGGAGAGCCAACCCCCCCCCTCCTGTTGTCACCTACGCAACTTGGCCAGCGATACCCTGTGTCGCCTCCCGCCGGACAGCAGGTCTGCTATTCTATCTAACAGTTTGAAGAAGGGTAGTCTGGCCATATGCGTGATGTTTGCAAAGAGATCGCACAGTCTAGGGAGGATTAACATCTTTTAAAGTGCGATCTTGCCCATTAGGGACAGTGGCAATCGATTCCAGAATTATATCATGTCTTCTAACCCCGTGAGTGCCCTCCCAACGTTATATTGAAACGTATCTGCCACCGAGTGATGGACCTGAATACCCAGTGTGAGACAGGCATGGTATCAAGGAGAGACACAAACCCAAAGATACGTTTTCAAAACCTTTATTTCTTAAAGTTCTTGGGTTGGTGTAATGCCTAACTGGCCCCAACACTAAAGGGCGATTCCCTCAACTGATGTTTCTAAGGGCCGTCGAAGTCTAGAAATCCAAAATGAAAGTCTGTCTGTGTATAAAACTATGCTTGCCCTCACTCTTTTACAAAAATGTGTTAGGAAGTCTTTCAAAAGCAAAAAGTAGTGGCTCAACAAAAATCGGAAAAAGGATTGGTTTCAGGTGGTCTTCTCACCAAATGTAGATTGGTCAGCTTGAAAAGGACGAGTTCAATTAAAAGATTGTTCATAGGACCTTCTCTATAGTTGAAACAATGTTAATGGGTCTCATTACGAGTTTGGCAGTAACCCGCCGGTGCTACTGGTGGGTTGCCGCCGAACTTGTAGGACTGTTCTGCCGCCTGATATCCAGTGCTTCTGTGAAAACCATGCTTGTAGGGGCTGGTGTCACTGGCATGCCAAACCTGCCGGGAGCAATAACCCCTGCAGGCATACTTGTAGTCTGGCGGTCCGGAAAGGGTGCTGGTACGCTGCTACCGGCAACCTTATTTCCGGACCGCCACTCTTGAGGCCCAATGTCTTCGGGTTCCCTTCTTCAGTAACATAAAATGAACAAGATTCCACTTTGATAGGCCTCCTAAGGTTCCCTTCCCCAGGCTTAGGTCTCTTTCAAGTTCAAACACAAGTTCAGCTCTTAAGCCTCTCAGGGTTCTCTTCCCCCTAGCGTAGGCCTCTTTCAAGTTGCAATTGTTTATTTGTACAGTGCTTATACACAAGTGAAGTGCTTCAAAGCACATCAAGGTGGAAAGGGAGCAAGGGAATACAGTAGTCATTCCTAGGCCTTGTGGTTTCCGAATGATCCAACAAAAAAGTAACTAGCGTACTAGGCCTGATGGAATTTCTCTTAGTGCAAGTGCAGGAAGTGTTTCAGGCATAACCAGATTAGGGTGGCAGACAAAGGGGGAAAAAGACAGAATTTACAAGGCCTAGTAAATTTAGGTAATGCAAGTGCACAGGTGGAAGTACAAGGGAGGGGGTGGGGGAACAAGTGTGCCCAGTCCAGCAGGGCCCTGGGTTAAGTGAAAAGAGGTTACCCCTCTCATGGAAAGTATGCTGAAAGTGCAGTAGTGCTGAACATAGTGCAGAGGCCAGGAAGCAAGTGCAAAGAGTGGCAGGGGCGCCTGGGACCTGTTGCCAAGAGACCAGTCAACAAAAGCTGAACAGAGTTAGGGGAGAGATGGATGAGTGAGGCAGGAAAGAGAAAGGGGGTTAGCAGGGGAGAGGGAGAGAGAAAGAGGAAGAGAAGAGGAAGGTCTTGAGGAGTTTCCAGTACTTCAGGAGCTCCGGCTCTACCCCCAAATCTCTGCTTAGAAAAACACCTCATCCGCAAAGAGTTGGAGGACAAGCGGAGGGCTCTAGAAGGAGAGTATTTAGGAAGAGAGTTGTAGGTCGTGCGTGCTTTGGTCCCAGAAAGCCTTGTGGACTATGCAGAGGGTCTTGAACTTGATCCTGGCAGCTACGGGGAGCCAGTGGAGGGATTTCAGCACCAGAGAGATGCAGTCCCTGGGCTTGAGGCCAAGGATAAGTGTTGTGGTCTGTTCGGGATGAGTTGTAGTGGACGGAGAGTAGAAGTAGGAGGATTGAGAAAGAGACTGTTGCAGTAGTCCAGCCTAGAGAGAACAAGGGCTCTGGAAACGGTGAGCCTTTGCGGGAAGGTGAGAAAAGGTAGAATACCTCTGAGGAGTTGCAGCTGGTATTGGGACTTTTTGGAGATGTCCGAGATGTGAGAAGAGAAGGAGGGAGTGGAGTAATAAATTACCCCGAGATTTTTTGCCTCAATAGCAGGTGGGAGCGCATGGCCAAGGGAGGCCAGCCAGTGAGAAAAATGGGAAAGAAGGGGTCCCAATGAGGTCGATGGGCCCCCAATGAGGACGAGGGGCCATGTAGACATTGATGAACCAAGGGAATAGGTTAGATCCCTAGGGGGACTCCACAACTGGAGAGAGTGATAGAGGAGAGAAAGGACCCAAGTTCCACCTGGGAAGGGCGGTCAGAGAAAAAGGAGGCAAGCCAACCAGGGCCATATCTGTGATGCCCAGGGTATCACAGAGACGGAAGATCAGGATGTTGTGTTTCACTGTGTCGACGGCAGAAAAGAGATCAAGAAGAATGAGGACAGAAGGAGAGTTAGTCAAGATTTGAGAGAAGGTCTTCACAGGTGTTCAGACGAGCAGATTCCGTGCCTCTGGATACTCTAAAGCCTGATTGATGGTCATGGAAGCAACCAACAGATTCAGTGTGGAGGGATTAGATAACTAATTTCTCCAGAAGTTTGCCCGGGAAAGGAGAAATAGATATTGGGCAATAGTTTTCTGGGAAAGAAGGGTCAGCAGAGGATTCTTTGAGCAGAGGGTGCACAGGAGAGTGCTTGAGAGAAGTGCAGAAAACTCCAGTGGTGAAAGAGTGATTGCAGAGGTCGGCCAAGGCTGGAGCAGGAGAATCAATATTGTCCTAGATGGCTTTAGGTGTGCATGGGTCAACCTGTTTCCAGGAGGCTTTCATGGTCCGGACTGGAGACCTCCTCAGGTGTGACAGGGGAGAGGGAGGAGAGAAGAGGAGGAGGGTGTCTGAGGGGGGTCCAAGAGATGTGGGTGCAGGCAAAGGTGCGGGGGGAGAGAGAGGACAGGATGTCTTGTGTTTTGGCAGTGAAATGAGCAGTCCGGGCCCAAGCAAAAGGCCTGGGTGGGTGCAGTAGATAAAGAGGATGCAGTAGGATTGGCCAGTTCCTTGCAGACTTTGAAGAGTACAGCCGTGTTGTTAGATGCTGCTGAGATACAGGCTTGAATATAGACTTTTTTCTTGGAGCAAGCGCAGAGTCTATATTGCCTTTGAAGAAGGCGGCAGGCCGGTTTGTCAGATGGTGCTCCTGAAGATCCCCATTTCCGTTCCGCTGCTCTGCACTTTTGTTTAAGGGCAGCCAGCTCAGACTTGTACCAAGAGTTGCACTTTTTTGAAGGCTTCAAGCAGACCCGCATGATAGGGGCAAGAATGAGTGTTGGAGATGGAGAGGTGAAAGTTTGAGAGGGCTGTGTCAGGGTGGGAGTCAGCCGCAGGAGTAGAAGGAAGAGAGTAGGTGGAGGAAAAGGCAGCTACCGTCACTCTTTTCATGGCTCGGATGACCTTGAAGGCAGGAGGCAGTGCAGGATGTGCCAGTGCTAGAGAAGAGAGCTTCATGTGGGAAGAGAGAAGAGAATGATCAGTCTAGGAGAGTGAGGTCGTGAGAGGGATAGGGAGAGGGATGTCTGTGGAGATAAAAGCATCTAAGGTGTGGCCAGCGGTGTGCGTCGGGCCAAGAGATAGAATAGAGAGAGAAAGAGTCGCATAGGTTGTGCGACCTGAGGCGTGAGGAGAATAAAGATCGAGGTCAGCCGATTCAGAGAGGAGGAGGGTGGGCTGGCCCGGTGACCGATAGAAGGTGGCCAGAGTAAGAGAGGAGACGGGAGAGAGAGCGAGAGAGAGTCCGCAGACCAGACAATCAGGAAGACTAGACCTGAGTGGGAATCATGGAAACAGGGATCTACTCAGGAAAGATCAGGGCTACTTCCCCTCCTGGCCTGTTAGGCCTGGGCACAGAGAGGATCTTGTAACCTTCAGGGAGAAGTGTGTCAAAACTTGGGACAGAGCTGTCCTTCAACCATGTTTCAGTAAGGGCTAGGGCATCGAGATCCAGAAGTTCAAGGAGGTGGCAGATATCAGAGGAGTGCTTGACAGCAGAGTGACAGTTAAGTGTGACAACGTGGAGCAGATTGCTGTTTTTGAAAGACTTAGGGGGGTACAGGGGATAGTGGTCACCCCAGTGAGTGGCGAGAGAGCCTGAGAGAGAGAGGTAGGAAGGGGGCAGAGTAGCCGAGGCTGACAAGGATGTCGGTGGGGGAGTGTAGGCAAGGGAGCCAGTGTAGGAGGGGCCACATGGGGCAAGGGAACTCCAGATGCAGCTGCAGTAGGTGGCAAGGGCACCAGAGAGGTGGAGGCTGACGAGGTTGTCAGAGCAGTGCGTGTAGGCAAGAGAGCTTGTACAGTTGCAAGCGACAAGGGAGCAGCTGTGAGAGAGGCAGTGAGGTTACTAGGAGGCAAGGTAGCCAAGGCGGGCATAGCTGGCAAGGGAGCCTGGGTGGATGTAGAAACAGATGGCAAGGGAGCCCATGAGGAGGAAAGTGGAAAGTTGATAAGGCGAGGAAGAACCCTATCAAAAAGTAAGAGGTTGGGTTGCGGCCCTTGTACCATGATGGTACCATTTCGTTAGACATTTATGATGACCTTGGAGGCAAGACGGACCTCCCAGCGGGTGCCACCATTAATGTGTAAAGAAGGGTAAGGAGGGAGCAGAGCGACCATATGAAGAGTCCATAGGTCGGGAGAAGGAATGACAAAGAGGATGTCGGTGAGTGTCTCTCTGGTGGAAGGCAGCGATGGGCAGGCCTGGGTTGAAACCCAGTGTGTCCTTCTTGAGTTTCTTCCTGCCAAACTTAGTGAGTGGAGAAGGATAGGAAATAGAGAAGCAGTTAGAGAAGATAGGAGAGATAGAAAGTGCCATAGCGAGGGGCACAGAATGTTATATGATATGACATTTATAGCACGCCCATACACATGTGTTTCAAGGCGTGGCAATGCAAGGGAGGGGAACAAAGGGGGGGAACAAGACAACGATCTTACTAGGCCCAGTGGCATTGAGATGGCACAGGGGAGAGGGAAGGGGAAAAAGTGCCAGGGGAAGGGGAGGAGGAGCAAATGCAAGACACTGGGCCTCATTACGAGGTTGGCGGAATGGGTTTACCGGTAATGGTGCCGGTAAACCCATTCCGCCCTATTATGAGGTTCCCTTGCAGGACCCGCACAGAACGTCTGGTCAGACCAGACGTCCTTTGCGGGTCCCGCAAGGGGACCAAGGAGCTAATAATGGGCCCGTTATTAGCTCCATCCCCATTCCCATTGAGCCCTATAGGGGCTCAAATGGGAATGGGGATTGGATTTGTGAATGAGGAATTACCGGGTCCTCCAAGGTTGGAATGACCTGGTAATTTCTCATTCACAGAACCCGGACACTATTTTGGAGGCAGCCATGGCGCTAATAGCACCATGGCTACCTCCATACTCTAATGAGGCCCATAGGATCAAAACATTGAAAAGCAGATGGCAGGGGTTAAGTGCAGACAACAAGTGTTCGATAAGTGCAGGTAGGGAGGGCTGTAGGGTTGCAGATACAGCCCCAAGTGCGGGGTTGCAAGGAAGCGGTGCAGGTGTGCAACTGGGAGGGTAAGGACCTGGGCCCATGGTTTCGAGGGTAGCCAGGTAACTAGTGCAATAAAGCAGGAAAGAGGAAGAGAGAAGGTAGAAACAAAGAGGAAAGTCTTGAGCTGCTTCCGGAAACAAAGATGTGGTATAAAACTGCCAGAGCAGCAGAGGTACGTGGGAGGAAGTAAGCAAGGAGGGAGCAGGTACACAATGAGACACAACAGGACTGGGAAGTAACAGTGGGAACTGAAGAGGGTGAGGGAACAGAAAAAAAACAGAACAGAGGGCAAAGTAACCAGTCGGCACAGTCCCAAAAAAAAGCAGGGAGGACACACACCGAAATTCAAGAACACACCTAGATGCAATTTTTTTTTTAAAACTGAAGCACAATCAGTGAAATGCAGGAGGTTCACAGATGGGGTAAAACACACCTAAAGCTGATTTTTTTTTTTTTTTAACTGAGGCACAACACAGTGAAATGCAGGAGGCGGTGCAGTGCAAGTAGATGGCCGCTGTCCACAGGGGTGTTCTTTCAAACGTAAGACCCTTTCCTTAAGACTCTTTAGGATTTTTTCTATCGTAAGGTTTCCACTCTGGTTGAGGATCAGAGCTAGCTGGGCTGCTTTATTCAGTTTATTTTATTCAATCTATTTTCGTTTTTTTAATTATTTTTTTAATTATTTTTTTATTTCCTTTTTCCTTTTTATAATCTACATTAATGATTATACTTCTCATTCTTATTTTTTTTGACTAACTTGGATTGTCCTTATCTTTCAGCCTTTATCATATATGCATTAGAGAGCATGTTTGCTAAATTCATCTTGAAGAAATAGTCCATTTTTTGTTTCTATGAGTGTACCCTGAGCTTGAGTTAGACTGAGGCAATGCCTAGCCTTCTTTCTATCTCCTTTATGACTGAAGAAGCAGTCGCGCAATTGGCAGATTAGAATGAAAGTTCTCCTTTAAAAGGAAGCAGGAAGTAAACCTAATGTCCAGTTCGGAGCAGCTGACTGCCGCGTTTCTGTTTCTCTGGCGTTTTTCGTGTGTTCCTGAGTAAGCGAGGCCCTTGTTTTTGAAGCCAGCATTCAAGGTAAGCTAACCTAGGACCCCTTCTCACATACAAATTCTGATGCTAAACAAAGGGCTAAGTCTATTGACTATCCTTCTTTCTCACCGCCTTCCCTTTTTTTATTCAAATACTGGTGGGTGAATTTGTCAGCGGGAAGCAAGTGTGTCCCAGCGCGCTAGAACACTTTTTGAAGGTAAAATGACCCTTTATGTAAAAATCTACACTAGCACGTGAAAGACTTAAAGCACCCTTTCTCAGACAAATTCTGATGTTAAGCAAATGGAATTATGGTATATGTAGTTTCACACATTAGAAATAACAAGTCCATTGACTATTCTTCCTTCTCTTCCCTCCTCTTTCTCTTGGTAGTTATTTACTGTTGAGCGAATTTGGCAGCAGAGAAGCAAGTGTGCCCCAGTTCGGTAGAAAATTATTGAAGGTAAAATGACTTTTTTCCTTTGCAAAAATCAACACTAGCACTGGAAAGACCAAAAGCACAACAGTACTATACCGTTCTTGTTAATCAGATACAACACAGTTTTCTGTTAACTAGAGACGCACTATGCTTCAGCTAACATTGATCTATCATATACTATTATATTCACAGGAATTGTATTTAGCGGAACACTTTGCTTTTGAGGTGGAGCTATACATATTTCACTCGCTTACTGAAAACTAGTGGAAAGACATAGTGGGAATCAGAACTTTTTGCAAAGCTGCTAAAAGAAAACTTTTTCTGAATGGACGTTTAAGGTACAAATGAGATTGCCTTGATTTACAGATATCTTTAACCCTGGCCCTCTGTATGGTGCACCCTTTGGGGGCTTACGTACAGTAAGCGGGTTTTCTTGGTTTCTATTTGAAGACAGTTGGGGACTTAGTGGCCCAATTTTAACAATGGTAATTCATTTACCCCTGTTTTTTGCATTAGGAGGTTAACTAACCCCGAGCATCTTGGGTATGAGTTTATAACAAAATTGAAGTTTGCTCCCCATTTATGAAATAACAGTAGCATACTGAGGGAGCTCAGAAATTGTGTTTTTAACAATGTTGTTTGTCTATGTTTTTAAGCATTATTTAATGTTTTAAAAAAATAGATACATAATGGTGGACTGTCAAAATAGGAATATTACTACTGTAAAAGTTATTTAGAATGTCTCTATACAAACTAGATTTGATTGTAAAGATGAATGGTAGAATGGTGTGTTAGTGATATACACATAGGAGAAATGTTTACACAAAACTGCGCTAAATTGCGCTATTTGCACAAAAAACCTTTTGTTCACAAATATATGTTGATTGGAAATTAATTGTTGTCTTATAATTGTTCAAGAATGATGTATTTCATGAAATTGTAACAGAATAAAATGATATATTTTTAATAAGAACACACTCTCTGGTCCTCAGCATGCGCTTTCTGAAACACATTTATTGAATTTTTCAGCACATAGGGCATCCTCTCTGTTTAGCGCAAGTAGATACCACAGCTAACACGCAATTTGAACTGAGGCACTCAGAATGCAGCAAGTCAGTAGAATGGTCAAGGAGAAAGGCAAGAGAATGCAACAGTAAGTGGACAAGGGGAAGATGTAGATCATGTTCATGGCGGCCAGCATTATTGCTAGTTGGGGGCAGGGGCCCTCCAGAGCCCTGCCATGCCCAGACAGGCGCAAACAGGACCTTAGTAGTGGGCCCTGGGAGGCGGCCGGCATTTCCCTGCCATCTTGTGTGATTGGGCCTTTTGCAGGCAAAGGGTCCCAATGAGAGAAGGTCTTTTCAGGAGAGCAGCAGCGTTTTTTCAGGTGAACAGTCTTTTTCAGAATATAATATTTCAATTTTGTTATTTTTCAATGGATCGCCGAAATTACGGACCGCAATGTGCTCTGCTTTGTAGTGGTGAGCTTAAGGCTCTAATAAAGCACAGAGGGCTTACCTTACTAGATAGAAGTTGCAGGTGGGGGGAATTTCTCAGGCCTCGTGGTGGTGCCTCCCATCCCGATGTGCTTTAAACACAAGTTCAAACACAAGTTCAGCTCTTAGGCCTCTCAGGGTTCCCTCATCCAAGCTTAGGCCTCTCTTGAGCTAAAAAGAAAACACGATTTCAGTTTGTCAGGATGTACCTTCTTCTTCATACACAGTTCCTTGAAAGGGTTAGCATTAGAGACTTTAAAAAACGCCAGCTTATTCTCTCCTCTTCAGCGCGACCACTCCAAGCTTTAAGGGCCTTTCTGCACCCCTTCTTGTTGCCCTCCGTTTTCTTGACTTTCCTTCTTGTGCCCACTGTCACCTTGTTTCCTTCTCCTGCACACTTGCACTCTCCTCTTCGTGCCCACTGGCACCTCTCTTTCCGTCTTCTGCACGCGTGCACTTTACCTTCCCATGCCCACTAGCACTTTTTTCACACTGCCGGGTCGCTTGCACCCTTCTCACTCATTTTGGGCCACTTGCGCCATCTTTACTATAGGTCTTTTCCTTTGCGTCCCTTGCGCGTTCTCCTTTCTGACTTTCTCTTACTTTCTCTTGATCGCGTTACTTCTCTCAATATTTTTACTTTACATGTTTCCTTTTATTTCCTCTTTTCCATGCCGCTTTACGCCTTTCCTTCCGCCCGCTACGTTTCAGTAAGTCACATGCTCCCGATCGCTCGCTCTCTTTCTCACAAGACTCACACGGGCAGCAACACAGTGATAAGCTGTTCCTCCTGGTTGTGCAGGCCCGAGGTCAGGGTCTCACCACCTTGCCCTCATACACCCTTGGGGCCGGCACAGGTCCCAAAGGAACAAGCAATGTTTCAACTGCCAACAGCAGCCTGCAAGATGATTCTCTCCGGCTCTCTGGTGACACGGCTCCCTTGCCATGTTGCAGCACCTCACAAACACCAGACCAGTCTCTTGGCACGCCGTTCTATGAGCCATTGATCCTGCTGTTCTCTGTTCCTTGGCTTATCTAGTCCAAACACCGCCCCCAGCTCGCTCATTCAGCTGTGCAGAGCCACACCTTTTATAGTTGGAAAAGCAGTCAAGTGGTGTCAGGTGTGAGTGATAATTAGTGAATGCCTGACTATCAAAGAGACAACTTAAGTTCTTTCTACTACCAATTTTCCTTACACTCCCCATGTTATTCATATGGGAAATCTCCCAGTTGCCTCTTCCTCGTCCCAGTATTGGTTGAAAATGGGGAAGAGGTGATGGTATGGGTTAGGAAATACCCCATGAAAGCTGAGGAAGGGGTTTTGAGGTAGAATGAGAATGTAGGGGAGATTTCGTTCCCGACACCCCTGCAGGGACCAGTCTTGGTTCATAAGACAATCTTTAATCTCGTCTGCGGAGTGATTATAGGGACAGGAGTCTTGAGGAGGTTCATGACTGGACAGGTAGTCCTCTAATCTAAGGGATCTTAGATACAGAAATTCTGCCCTTGTGTCACTCGAGTCTTCTTCCTCCACTTTATCGGGTCACTGACTCCACTCTTTCTCCTGTTTGGGCCACAAGGGACTGGTATGAGAAACCAGAAGGTGTCTTATAGGGATGTAACGGTATTAAGGTATACCGTTAAAGATACCGTGAACCACTCAATTAAACAATAATAACCGTCACATTGTTTATACCGGTATACCGTTTATACCGTTAAGTGTGCTTTTCAATCTGATTTGGAAAGGCTGCAGTAAGCAAGTTCTGCGCAGTCTTGGTCTTGCACTGTTGGATGTGCCATCTGCAAAGTAGTTTCAGTTGGAGCAGTTTTTAATGCGATTCCATAAACCACACGTGCCTGACACAAAATCAATATGTTAGCAATAGGAAGAATAAATACAGTGCCAAGAAGGAAAAGGGTTTACTTTGGGTTGGCGGCTTTGGGGTTTATATATTTATAATGGATAATGTTTGCTAAACATATGACAATGGAGGATTTCCCTGGTTCTATCATTGAATTTACATATAATAAGTCACACTGTGAAATTCACTAATCTCTGTGGGTATTCCCTACTGTCATACCAAAGGGTAACATGTTGGCCCGCAAGTAAACTAAAGGCTGTAACGTAAAGAGAGCGTGCGTGTGTGCGTGTGTGCACACAAACTTATACTACCATCATCCTCCATTGATCTGTGGCATGCAGGTTATAAAGATGGCAACATTTTCATCTTCCCCAGTAGCCAGTGGGGGAGCTAACAGCCTAAATGACTACTTAAGAGAAGCTATCAGTTTACTTTCCCAGTTGCAGCAGGCCCCCCTCCCCCTCCTCCTCTCCACATGTGTGTTTGTGTTTGGTGAAAGCAAGGGGTGGCATTTCAGTGGAAAGTATGTTGAAAACCCCAATTCTGGCTCTGTGTGCCTGGTTTTGTTTATGATGATAAATCTGACAATTTGTGACCTTTTAGAAAATATTTGTTAAGATTAGTTAACTCCGCCTGCTATACTGCGATAACCATGATATACCGTCATTTGGCAAGAAGTTTATCGTACCGTTATAAAACTAATACCGTGACGCCCCTACCCACTGGACCCTGGGGAGCTCTCATCCAGGTGGCCAGGACACAGCAATCGCTTTCGTATCCAGTTCCTGGGGGTGGATCAGTGCTCGAGGATCACCTGGGTGAGGGGGTATTCGGGGAGTGGCACACCTGATGGTGAGACATGGTATCCTCTTCTCTGTAACACCTTTACCCCATCCTACCCTGTAGGATATTTAGAAACTCTACCCCGCCCCCCTTTTACAACACAAACACTTTCATACGTACAGCCCGCTATGAGAGAAAAAATACCAACACCCGAGCCATACAATGGTCAGGCGAGGTCAGGCAATTACTGATCATCACACAGACCGGACTTCCACCAAGCTTCCCTACACGGATAAAAGACGGAGCACGAGAGCACTCTGAGCAAGGCAAAGCAAAAGATAAAACAGCAGTTTTGAGATGGCAGTTTAACGAGAAAAGAAAGACGGCACACCAGAAGGGGATCGCAATAAGGGAAGTTTCCTTGACCTTTTCGACAAGGAACAGTTACTTTCCAGAAGCCTCAAGAACAGAAAGCGTAAGACCAGGAAACCAGGCTGAAGAATCCTGCATTGGGTGTCAGATACCAGGCCCCTCCCGCGTCAATAATCAAGGCTGGGAGAAGCACCAGCCGCTGTGGTACTGTCCTTGGCTCCAAGAACTGTGAGTTAAAGGGTGCTTATTGAACTTGAACTGGGTTTGAAAAACGACTATCTAATCCTAAATCTAAAGATTGGAGCAAGCTACGACCATCAAATAATAATAATGCAGTCCTAGTGGTGTCTTGTCAAAATTAAAGGGCATATACTAAAAACTATTGCTAATCCTTACTTTTAAATACAAATAGTGTGGGAAACAATGTTATGCAACAAGTGTTCAATAAATGATATGTCAGGATATTCAAGCGGTTGGCCCCCCTTCCCCACATTTTCAGCACGAGACAAGGCGCCACACTCAAGCTTAGCAGTCTCTGGCATCTCTAGTACAAGGATGCAGTTCAAATCTCAGTATCAGGGCCTTCTATATCAAAATCTCTTTGCCATTCAAAGTCTCTTACTTCAGAGGGCCTGATGCGACAAACATTTAAAAGTTCATTTCTCCTCAAGATTCTCATGTAAAACTTCTTGGATGATTTTCAATTCACCCCAGGCCCCTCTCCGCAGGGCTCAGATGCACTTTAACACAAAGCTTTAAACTGATCTCCCTCTGTCGGGCTCGGACCAAATCCATGTGCTTTTCCAAACTTTCTCTACTTTGAACACTTGGCCCGTTGCAGGACCACTTTGATTCACATTTATTGGTTCTCTTTCAATTGACCTCCCTCTGCCGGGCTCGGACCAAATGTATCTACGGTTATTACTTCTCAACTGGATACCTTGCAGAGACCTTTGATTGAGCACCCACGTGGTGCCGGACAACTCCGTCAAAGGTATTGTAGCTTTCTTTAAAGTTCAATCACTCATCAGCAGTTTAACTTCATTTGAGTCTCTTATCACACATTTTAACAATGGTTTTTACCAGCGCTCGCCATACAATGTTGCTGCTTGCAACCTTGGTCTGAACACAGACTGATTTTGTACCGGTCTCCCCAACTCACCGGCTGTGTTGATTTCACTGATGCCGATTTGCTCTTGGAGCCAAGGACAGTGCCACAGCAGCTGGCGCTTCTTCCTGCCTTGATTGACGCTGGAGGTCCCCAGTTACCTCTGACGCACAATGCAGGATTCTTCAGCCTGGTTTCCTGGTCTTAAGCTTTCTGTTCTCTGGGTTTTCGTGAAAGTAACAGTTCCTTTTCGAAAAGGGCAAGGGAACTTCCATCCTTGCGACCCACTTCTGTTTCTTCCGTTTCTCATTCCCCTCTTGTTAAACTGCCATCTTGGAACTGCTCTTTCCTCATGTGCTCTCGTGCTCTGCCTTTCATCAGTGTGAGGAATTGTAATGGAAGTCAGGTGTGAGTGATTGTCGATAATGGCCTGACCTCACCTCACCATAGTATTGGGACATTCCAGGTACCGATTTCAGCCCTCTCACCATCTGCTTGACCCTGCCCTGGCTGAGCCCGGATTGGCTGCAGCGTGCATTTCAAGCACCTATCACAGACGGCAGGTGTAAGCCAGCCCACAGGAACGAAGGAAACCAGGTTTTCTCCTGTCCCGAGCCTGTCCCCAGCCGTACACGCGTCAGCCAGACCCCCTGGCCAGTTCTTACGGGTCACAGCTGCATCTACCTGGTACAATCCACCCGCCCAAGTTATTTCCTCTACCCTGTGCCTACATTTGCCTGCACACACATCTAAAACATCTCTTGCATCACTTAAAACAAAGTGTACCCCACTGCGTAGCCGTACCAAACATTTCTCCTCTACCCTATGACTATCTTCACACGCCTCACTGCTACACGAACTCTGAGCATTCTGTATGTGATCCCGCTCTTCATCGCCATACATTTCCTGTGCCCAATGAATGACTACTAAGTGTATCCTACTGTAGCCAAAAGTAACGCAGAAATGTCCTGTTTAACACTGCTGCATGCTTTCCATGCATGGATTGTGTAATCACTAGCTTCCATGCCATTGCTTACATCCCTCCAACCTGCTATATACATCTTATGCCATTTGTATTTGTGCTTCTACATAGCCTGCCTATGACCACTCGAATATTGATCTTACCACATCTTACCACACTCTTGTATTCTCCTGCAGCAATTCACACGTATACTCGCCCTAAATTGAACAAGCCCACTGAAGTGTACTGCTATGCTATGCTTTGATATTGACCAAATGCCGAATTAGTTTATTGTGCTGCCAGGCACATTTGAACTGTGCTGAGATTACATGTCTAGATACTGCTGACGCCTATTGCCTAAACTAGCCTACTATGCTGCCAGGCACATTTGATTTGTGCTGAGATTACATGTCTAGATATTGCTGATGCCTATTGCCTAAACTAGCCTACTGTGCTGCCAGGTACATCTGAACTGTGCTAATATTACATTGCCTATGCTGTTGAATTTAGCCCACTGTGCCCAGACTGAATTTAGCTGGCTGTGCCTAGGCTGTACATATACTATCGTAGCCTACCTCACCTATTCTGATTCTAGCCTGACCTACCTTATGCCAATTAGGTACTAGCTTCGGCCCCTCCAATCTAGTCTACTGTAGTCGGTACTAACTGTAGTACGATGTATGTCAGCAAAACCCTACTGTTATCTGCACCACTGCTGTTCATACAAATAATCTTGGATCACCATGGATCAAATCAAATATGCACCTTGTCTTACACTGAACAGAAATACTAGGCTTCGAGCTAGACTCTTCACCCTCCACGAACCTAAAATGACTAGCAACACCCACCTAAACCGCCATAGCCACCCTAAACATAGCACTCTGCATAGGGCACAAGCCTACATGCAAACTACTTCAGATGCCAAAACGAAAGAATACATACCAGTAACTTTGAAATCCCAGAGATTACCTAGCACAACTACATACCTGGAGCACTGATAAATGCCAGATCTGTCGTTCCTCGACTTCCTAGCGGTCACAGAAACCTGGCTGCATGAGGCAGCAGGCCCAGCGCTCTCATTAGCATTACCAGAAGACTATCAACTCTTAAGAATGGACAGACCCAATTCTAGACGAGGTGGATTAGCTATCATTGCTAAAGCTAACCTGGACGTAAGACTATCCACGCTACCCCCACTAAAATCTTGTGAACTACTCTCGGTGAAACTGCCTATATCTCCATGCCGCACTCTAACAATCTACCTTATATATAGGTCACCAGGACCTGTAGGCTCATTTGAAGAGGACATATCTAGCCTCTTAGATAACAATACAAAAGAGTCATCACAGATCATTATCTTAGGCGACCTCAATTTAACGATCCGGACGACAAACAAGCCCAAGCGATAAATACCATGCTTGCTGAACATGGCCTTATTCAAAAAGTCTTCTCCCTTACCCATAATAAAGGCAGGACCCTAGACTGGGTAGCCACCTTAAACTGCCCAACAGCCATCTCTAAAATTACACCCCAACTCTGGCCTGACCACTACCTAATTGACTTCAGCTTAACACTTAACAAATAGATAAAGATAAAATGATGGCGCCCCCTCTTCCCACTAGATCGAAGAAAAACATCACACCAGACAACATCCTACCTCTACTCCTTAATGTAATGAATGCCGTGCCAACCAATTCCGACCCAAATACTCTGGTGGACTCCTATAATGACACTATGGCTAAGGTCCTAGATACCATTGCCCCACTTAAGGTAAGCAAGAGTGAAGAACAGACTCACCTTAATACCTGGTTCACCCCTCACCTTAAAGAACTGATTGGAAAAAAGGAAGCGAGAAACCACATGGCAACATTCCCCCAACGGAAGAAAATAAACTAAAACTAAAACTCTGTGCCAATAACTACAAGAAAGAAATTATCCAAACTAAAAAAAGAAGTCTACAATGAAAGAATCACCAAAGCATGCTCCAGTACCAAGGAACTATTTGTGATCCTTTCGGAATTAGAATCACCCATACCCCCGCCGGATAACGTACCTAAAGACAAAGCATTCAAAATGCCCTAGCAAATAAAATAAAAACTACAAACTAAAATCGCAGTAAAAAAAGCCTCTCTCCCCCTTGCCAAAATACCAACAACTACCACTCCTAATGACAAGCCTGATTTAGCTCCATTTAAATTCTCCAAAGTCTCCATTCAGGAAACTGAAAAAATCATTGCTTCCCTAAAACCGTCAAACTGTAAAGGGGATAACTGTCCGGCTCAAATAATTAAGGATGCGGCCAGAGATTAAGCCCCCTTTATCTCTAAATTCATGAACACCTCCTTTTCATCTAATACTGTCCCAAGTAGCTTTAAAGAATCCTGGGTTCTGCCCCTTCTCAAAAAAACACTCTAGACCCCTCCATCGCTACAAACTACAGGGCTATCACAACGGTCCCATTCCTCCTTAAGATAATAGATAAAGTGGCCCATCTTCAAATTCAAAATGACCTTGAGACTAACCAACTTCTAGGCTCCCGCCAATCGGGTTTCAGACCCCAGCACGGCACAGAGACAGCATTAATTGACAAGCTCAACCACAAAGGAAACACAGCTATGCTACTCCCCCTTGATATGTCAGCAGCATTCGACCTGGTGGACCATGCAGTATTATGCAAACACCTAGCATCGGCTGCCCACATGAGTGAAGCTATAGCTTGGGTCCAGTCCTTTCTACACAATAGAAATATGCAAGTCTTTTCCACTTCAGCATCAGCAGACCCAATTCAAACATGCGGCATCCCTCAGAGATCCTGCGTCTCACCAACCATGTATATCTTTACTAAGCCTTTATTTGACAAATTGGACAGACTGGGTGTCACCTACACAAATTACGTGGATGACACCCAGATCCTGATTCCCCTTTCGGGAAATTTCCCCTCAGATATAGCCTTAGTAAATGAAATATACATCATCATTCAGGCATGGATGGCAACCCATGGCCTCTGCCTGAATGACGTTAAAATGGAGATCCTACTTCTTGGCTCGGCCAATAAACTGAAAAAAACACGACACCAACTATAGCGCCTTCAACACCTCTCACTAGCAAGCTGGATCATATTAGCCAATGCTCTCATTTGTTCAAAATTGGACTATTGCAACACACTGTACCTAGGGGCCAATAAATTCATCAACAACAAATTACAGACACTGCAAAATAATGCGCTCGGAATGGCCCTGAACCTCCCCACCAGAAAGCACATATCCAATGCTAGGAGAAACCATCACTGGTTAAAAATTAGCGATAGGAACCTATTCAAAACTGTGTCATTAACCTTCAAATGTCTTAACGCAGCCCCTCTACCTGAAGGAAAGAATAATAAGGAAAACTTCTGTATGACCTTCTAGGACGGCTAACTCCTACTGCCTCCAAATACCTAGATTCAGACAAAAAAAAAACAGGAGGCAACAACTTCCCAGTAAAAGCTTCCTAGTAAAAGCAGCCCAGCAATAGAATGCACTACCAGTTGAGCTCAGAAGGGATGAGTCTTATTACAGCTTCAGACGCAACACTCTCACCTGGCTACGCCTTAACGACCATTAAGACTAATGATGGCAGTTCTATGTTTACGTGTATGCTTCATACCTGTACATTTTGACATCTGTAACTAAGCCTCCAAGATTTGCTTTTATCTGTTTATTTCTGTAACTAAGCTTTAAGTATTCTTGTTATGCTGTGCGCCCAGTTACCTAAGGGTTTGGTGCACCCTACAAATTAATAAACAAACATGGCTCGGGTGTTAGTCTGCTTTCCCTTAGAATGGGCTGTCAGTGAGAAAGTGTTTGTAAAAGGGGTCTGGGGGGTAAGAGTATCTAAATGTCCTACCAGGGCGGATGGGGTAAAAGTGTTACAGTGAAGGGGATACCGCATCTCACCATCCGGTGTCCAACTCCCACTCCCCCAAGGCCGCTCACCCAGGTGATCCTCCCGCACTGGTCCACCCCTAGGAAGTGGATTCAAAAAATGATGGCTATGTCCTGGCCACCTAGATGACAGATCCCGGAGGACTAGTGGGGGAGACACCTTCTGGTTTCTCACACTGTCTTACTGTTTGATTCCATGTCTTCCTTAAACAGGATAGGAATCATAGGCTACAACCCCTGAATAAAACTTGTAGGAATCAACATAGCCCATGAAGGAAGCGTCTGGGATTTTCTTTTCCTCCCCTATTGCCCAGTTAGGATACCGCAGCTCACCTGGGGTATCCCCCTTCAGACAACCCTGGGTTGCTCTACCCAGGTGATCCTCCATCGCTCATCCACCCCAAGGGTTGGGATCCAAGAGCGAGGACCCTCCTCATGCAACCAGAATAGAGGACATTCAGGGTTTAAATGGGAGAACACCCCTAGGTTTCTCACACCAGGTAGCAGAAGGACCCCACCTCAGGAAGGTCCTGCACAACGTCGTACCACTCAGTGAGCCCAATGGGAACAATGATTTATCCTCGTTCACCCAGAGACACGTGAGGGCCTCTAAGTGATGAAGCACCTCCAACATATATGGGCGGTGCCCTATATTTAAAAAAAAATAATCAAAACAGTCCTTTTTTGCCAGATGATGTCCAGGATCAGAATTGACACTGTCTTTCTGGACTTCTCCTTCGACTGGTAAAGGAACATTTCCTTTCTTTGTTCAGTGGGCAGGAGGTTGAATATTTTGTCATGGTGCAGTGTAAAGCACCAATTTCATCCGGAGGTGGAGTCCCTTGGTGGGAGCTCTTCTGGTCCTCTATCCGCAGGCACAAGCTCAAACTCATCTGTACTGGAGGGGGAAGTAGAGGCCATATCTGGGTGTGTATCCTTGTTGGAATCAATGTCTGCGGTTGTTCCTCCAAAGGCGGCCGCTGATGGCTTTGCAGAGGCCATGGCCGGGATGGCCAAACATGAGTTGGGTCCACTGCAGAGGAACAACAGGAATTCACGTCTGACACAAGAGTTTGAAGGGTGGACACAATGTCCATGGACAAGTAGTGTGCCTCAGAACCTTAGGTCAGTGTTGCAAAGGGCCTTGCAGATCCATCAGAGGTGGGGATGTCTGCCATAGGAAAGCTGGGGCTGCACTGGAGGCAGGCTAAGAAATGTCCCCTGTTCCTGTGAAAATACACCATCTTGGCCCTCAAATTCTAGTGGGCTCCATGATGCCCTCGGGACGAATGTTGTAAGGCACTGAAATGCTGGGCTGGACATAAGGCTGCAGCAGGAAGAGGGGTTGTTTAGGCGTCTGGGGCGACTTGAGCTGTGTAAGAGCTGGATGCGGATGCTCTGATAAAGGGTGGCAGGGTGAGTCTGCAGACGAGGGCAGAGTCATCGCTAGTGTCGTCAACGAGATATTGGCTAGAATGGAAGGCAAAGGTTTAGACGCGATACTCAACAAAGTTGTGGGTGAAACAGTCGATGGAGGAGGATTGGGAGTGTTTCGTGGAACTTTCCTCATGGGATCTTGACCGCTTAGAAGAGGGAGCATGTTATGTGGGCCTGCTAGGACGCAGAGGCACAGCTCCTTACAGAAGGCAAGTCAGTGGCCAGAGTACCTTCGTTAAGCCAAGCCACAAGTCTCCTGTATCTGTCCTTGAGCATCTTGTTAAAGAAAGACTGGCAGATGAAGCAGGAATCCAGCTTATGGTCTTGGACAAACAATGAAGACACACCTCCACATATATGGTTTTAAGTTTGAAGGGGGAACAAGTGTTGAAAGCATGGGCGTAATTATAGGGGGGGGGGGCTTTTATGGCATGCCTTTTTGTCCCACCCATCTTTTGGTGGGAGGGCTGGGGGGGGGGGGTGGGCCGCATTGTGGACACTGCATTCATTGATCATGTAATGGGACAGCTTGAGCCTGGCTGAGGTGCCTGGCCAGGCCCGCACATTCTCATTACATAATACCAAGCTGCGCTCAGCTGTGTGTATTTCTGTTGGAGGGCTGAGCTGCGGGCTGACCCTAGTGAGGGGGCACATTTGGACAATCACATTTGGTGTCAGGGGAGAATCCAATATTGCAAGAGTGAGGGGTGAGGTGAGCCACAACCCGCCCCAAACTACTTTTTTTGTAACACTAGTGGCAGATGGTGTTTTTACACATAAAAAAAAACTGCAGGTTCATTGCAGATACATGGAACTCATCTATTGGAGCTCTGTCCAGGCGCTCTGGGGTAAAATACATGGAAACCTCCTAATTTGCATATGGATTGCACCAGCAGTAGTGACGTCACAGAAAAGGACATTGCAAGGAGCATCATTAGTCTTTGATACTTGGAGGCACCATGGAAATTACTTTAGAATAAGTTGGCATAAATAAGCCAAGTGACAAATAACTTAGTGATGCACAATTCCTACATTGCACTATTGTTGTATATGGGGAGTGGTGCACAATTCCTACATTGCACTATTATTGTATATGGAGAAACTCTATAGTCATAGCTAGCCTTTCATAGTAAACTAACTGTACACTATATACATTGTCAGAAATATGTTGAGGAATGAAAGTATGGCTTTAGTTTTATTCTCCCCATCCTGAATGAAAAATCACAATAGCATAATGCAGATTAACGTAAACCTAACAAATCCCTCTTGGCTTTTAAAGCTATAGCCATTATTTCATAAAATGTGCAACATTATGTATTCATCCTTCTCACTTCTGATAACTCCATCCCATTCCTAAAGGGACAAACATCCCTGCTAATAGACGCTCCCTCCTTCCCCTCAGTGCCTAATGGTTCATAGTGTAATGCTCTGTTGACACAGAGCAACGCGAGGACCCTCTGCTTACTGGAGCTCTTGGAGTGGGACATCTGTACCATTCGGAAATGATAAGGTGTCCTGTTGCCAGGACATGAGCGTGCTGAGCAGGAATTGCTTGGCACACATTGTCCTGCCAGTGGGACACCTTTTCCGTTGGGCACCCTCTTTGAGATGCCGAATGGGAGTGGCAACCCAATGACAAATGTCCCGGTCTGACCTCCCGCCGGGACGCTACTGCTTGGGGTCCTTTGAACACAGAAAAACATACCTGAATTTAAATGAGTCAGACTGTTCCAAGTAATTAATCAGAATAAGCAACACAATGTGCCGTTTTAAAATCTTGCAGGCATCCATTCTGTATTATGTCTATATGCCTGCTTGAGTCAGTGCCCTGGTGGCCATAATCAAACACCAGCTCCCTTCAGGCTGCTTGCAGGCCCTCTTTAGTTAGAGTGGACGCAGGCTTTTTTACTGTTGTCAATCAACTGAATACTAAAGACCAACTGTAGTGTTATAGTTTCAGAAGACTGGAGTGTCTTTAGAATTGAATTTTAAAGATACGTCTCCAGTCTTATGAAAGTCATAAGAGCGTCGGCAATCGACTCTTGTGGTATAGTAGTTTAGTGTTCTCCCTCAGAGCCACCGTCTGCCCTTCCTCCAACCTGCTGCTTTCTTTCAGTTGTCATGTCCCCCCGAACACTTTCAGCAAAGTTACTCCACTGGCTGAAAGGCTGTTTTTGGCCTTCAAATCAGTCATGATAAGAGGTAGATGGGAATCTCATTGTGCTCAACCCTAGAAGACAGTTGAACCAATGTCCCCGGGAGGGGAGCACCAAGTGGGTGCAGGAACTACTGAACACCAGAATAATAAAGTACTTATCTGAAGCTTTTGGTAAAATTAAAGCAGACTGGTGAAGATTCTTCCAGAAAACGTTGAATAAGAACCTTGGAGAGGAATCGCAGCTCTAAATGTGCTGCAAAGAATCTGAAGATGCACTCCAGGGATGAAGCTAACAGAGCCAATGCCCATTACAGGGTAAATGACCCAAAACATCTGAGAGAACACTAAAAAATAATGCAGTTTCTAGTTTGATATGAAACTGCTTTTCCCAGGCCTGACAAAGGGGAATATACTAACAGCATGTGAATCTATGAAAGACTGACTTTTGGAGAATGTTCAGCTTTATGCAGATTTAATAGCGTTTGCAGCCACATTTGACCAGGTGAATAGTTACTTCCTTTGGAGGAAGTTAAATGCAAACGTCCATGATCCAACCCCATTTTTAAAATTATATTGTTACACACTGATATGGTAGTGAAGGTTTCCTTTGCAGCAAACTGGGACTTATCAAAGCCATGTGCAACTGATAGAGGACTACAGCAAGCATGTGTTGCCACCTCTGCTTTTCCGCATTTATAGTGCAGATCTGAGTACAGCTCTTGAACCAGATACCAATTTTCCATGTAAGGTAGGTCTAGCAACACCTCACATATTTAGCATACTCAGACCATGTAATCCTTATGTATGTAAAATGTAGCTGCTTAAATTGGAGTTTGACAGCTCTTAACAAATGTTCCGAAAGGCTGGGATTTGAAGATTATCATAGAATTGAATAAAAAAAAGACTGAAGTGATGTGTTTTTCACCAATCAAACAATCTAGACCCTTTGTATGGAAATGTTATTAATATGCACATTTAATAGCAAAAGGATGTGACATGGTCTGTATTGCATGGCTTTGATAATGAATATGGTGGATTTTTGTTAAGCACTTTATTTAAAGCGTTCAAGTCTAATATTGTATGGAATCTATGCATTATAGCTTAGGAATGTCAAGGAGTTTAGCGAGGAAATTGGCATATGGCCCTTGGCTTAATTGGGCCTTTCTTCCTTTGGAAACTTAGGTGATTCACATTATATTTAAACGTATGCAAGGGTGTGGAGAACATGTCATCATCCATCCTTTACCAAGAAATGAAGACTGGAAATTGCAAGGAGTGTATGCCATTTCAGGAGGAGAACGATCAGTTACTTGCACTAGCAGTTCATTAATCATTCCCAAAAATGTTAATCTTAAGAGCTTAAAAGGAAAGGTTTTATTGATGACTGACAAAAAGCTGGGGTATCTTCACTGTCTGCGCTTCCAACCAGTGTCAAAAGTTTGACCGTTTTGAGAAACGAAGAATATTTAGAAAAGAGAAGAAACTATAACATAGCCACTTATGGTTTCATGTGTTGTTATTAGAAAACATATGTCATAGAATGTATACATATACACGTACATTTCACAAATTGTGGTTCCAAAAATGATTACAAACAAAGTGCCAATAAAAAACGCCAACACGTGTTTCAACTCTTCCGGGCCGTCCTCAGGGCGTATAAGTCTATGAGTAACTGAGTACTTTTGGTTGATACTTTTGGTTGATACTCATACTTTTTGGAACAATTCTTCAGGGAGCAATATGAAAGTAACACTCAAATACACTTCATGAAATACACACTCTAAATCAGTAGATACCCTTTTGGGATGGCCCACAGACACTACCTACACCCTCAGGTGACTTCAATTGCTAGGGTGCTGGGGACATTAATATATCACTGATGTAGTAAGTCAGAGGAAACGAGTATTTAGAACATACAGGGGACCACCAAGCAGGCAAATACTTTTGGATCCCCAAGACAAGTCATTCAGTACAATAGGCTACGCCAAAGTCAATGAGCACAAATCTAATACAGAATGAAGCACTTCTGGTAGTTAAGTAAAAACGTCTTAGCACAATGTCTTAGGAGTCTTTGATGAAAAGAAGAAGAATCAAATGTAGGGCCACAAGCTGATTAGACTTGTGAGTAGTAGAAGATGCAAGCAACTCTACAACAAGAGTTAAGTTCTCTCTGATTTTTTTTTTTAACTTTGTTTATTTTAAATCAAGGCAGAATGATAAATACAGACATTGTATGCAAGGGTTATCTCAGCAAGTTGACCCCAGTCTTTAGACCCCCCCTGTGTCTTCTCTCTCTATCCTCCTCCCTGGGTTATCAGTCCCACAGGCTCTGCGAGCGGGCTCCTCCCGCCCGGGCGGTCCGGCTGGAGCCTCAGCGGTCATGAGTCTTCCTCCGGGCTCGCCTGGTTCGTCAAGATCCAGAGGGCTCTGGCGGGCCTATAGGTCAGGGCGGGGAAGCGCCAGTCGAATTCCAGGACTGGGGCCCAGATGTTCTGAAAGCGGTGTAGCATCCCCGCTCGTGCTGCCGTTACCTTCTCCGCTATCAAAATGTCGATACTTTGGTCCACCATTGGGCAATGTGGGGGCCTTCCGGGGATTTCCAGGTTCGGGCCACCACCGTTTTCCCTGCCAGTAGGCAGTGAGTCAATAGTTTCGCTCTGTGTCCGGAGCGCGGGTAGATCCCGGGAATTGGAGCTCCTAACAGGATCGGTTCCGGTTTCGAGGGAATCATTGTTCCGGTAATCAGCGAAATAGACTCTAGACAAGCTTTCCAGAATGGTCGGATCTTCGGGCAGTCCCACCACATATGGAAGAAAGAGCCAGGGAGGCCGCATCCTCTCCAGCAAGCGTGGTCTATCTGGGGGTTCATATGGTGGAGTCTGAGAGGCGAATAGTACCATCGCAGCATGATTTTGTATGCGCATTCTCTGTTGGTGATGCAGGTGGATGCGGTATGTGTTCGGGTCCATATGTCCACCCAGGTTTGATCCTCTATCGGGTGTCCCAGGTCCGCTTCCCATTGGGCCATACATCGGGTTCTTGTGGTTAGGAAGTCGCTTAAGAAGAGTCTGTAGAGGGTGGATACGCTGCCGCGAGTCGGAAGGTCTCCTAGGGTGAGTTCCAGGGCAGTGGGAGGACGGGTCGCTGCTTGCAAGGTTTGGGGGTGTGAGCACCAGTGGCGTAGTTGGATGTAAGTAAATCTGTCACGTTCCCGAAGTTGGAACTTCTCCTTACATTGGGCGAAAGTGAGCGGTTTCTCCCCTGTATACAGCTGGTCTATGGTTTCTAGCCCACCTTTGGTCCAATTTTGGAAATTGCGGGGATGCATGCCCGGTGCGAACATTGGGTTGAGAAAGACCGGGGAGTGTGGGCTCAGTCCTCTTGACACTCCCTTTCGTTTCAGCGCCCAGTCCCAAGTGCTAAGGGTGTGTTTGGTCGACAGCAGGAGCTCTCCCCCATGGGACCTGAGGGGGGGCGGGATGTGTGGCAGAAATCGCAGAGGCAGGGGGGTCCGCGACTGTTCCAGCTCCACCCATCTCGGGCGGTCTGTCGTATTTTGCCAGGCCTGGACCCGGGCCAGTTGGGCTGCCACTCTGTAGGCCTGAAGGTCTGGAACCCCCAGTCTCTAGTTTGGGACTCCCCAACATAGTTCTGAGAGGGATTCTCGCTTTCTTACCTTTCCAGATAAAGTTCAGCATTTTACTCTGGATCCCTCGGAGAATCGGCGTGGGGATTGCCACTGGCAGTGAGGCGCATATATACAAAAATCTCGGGAGAAGGTTCATCTTGCATGCCGTGATGCGTCCAAGCAGCGAAATCTCCTGGGTCCCCCATCGCTTCAAGTCGCCCTCCAGTTCCTTGAGAAATCGGGGAAAATTGGATTTGTACGTCTCTTTTGGATCAGCCGGAATGTAAACCCCCAAATAGGGGATGGCGCTCCTTTCCCATACTATTGGGCACATCCTAGTCAGCGGTTCTCGCTCTGCTGGGGTGAGGCCAATGCCCAAGGCGGAAGATTTATCGAAGTTTATGGTGAGGCCCGAGACTTCGCCATAGCTGGTGATTTCGCGAATCGCATGTTCAAGCGATGAGGGGGCCTCCGAGATCGTAAGTAAAATGTCATCCGCATATAGGGCAAGTTTATGATGTGAAGGGCCGCTTGTTATGCCCTTGATTTGGTCATTCCGCCTAATTTTCTGTGCGAAGGGCTCCATGGTGAGTGCAAAAAGTAAGGGCGACAGCGGACAGCCCTGTCGAGTCCCGCATGACAAGGGGATTGGAGCCGAGAAGTGGCCGTTGATCCTCAGGCTTGTCGTAGGTCGATCATAGTTGGCCAGCACCATCATTTGGAACGCCGGTCCAAAGCCGAAGGCCCCTAAAGTGTGTCCCATAAACGTCCAATCCACCCTATCAAACGCCTTAGCTGCATCGAGGGCCACCAGGATTAGTTTTTGGGAGTTCCGGGAGGCGAGGTCCACCAGGTTCAGGGTTCTCCGGATATTATCGCCTGCGGTCCGGTGCCGGATAAACCCAGCCTGGTCTGGATGAATGATGTTCGGCAGGATGCGATTCAAGCGGGTCGCCAAAATTTTCGAGTAAATGTTCGCATCTATGTTCAAGAGTGCGATGGGTCTATAAGAAGTTATGCTTCTTGGGTCTTTTCCAGGTTTGGGCAGAAGGATGGTGGTCGATTCCTGCATCGATGGGGTCACCGCCCCCGTTTCCCTGAAGGAGTTGAATAGGGTGGTGAGATGGGGGGTCAGTTGCGACCTGAATAGCTTGTAGAACCTGGTTGAGAAGCCATCCGGGCCAGGGGCCCGTGTTTTGAGAGATTTGATGGCATCCTCAATTTCCTCCCCCGTGATGGGCTCCTCCAGTTCATCTCTCATTGCGTCGGAGAGCTGGGGCACCTCTGCCCGCCGAAGGTATTCCTTCTGTTGTGCTGGGTTTCGTGGGGTTGCCTTCACGATTTGGGCCAAGTGCTCAATCGCGAGGCGTTGCTTCTCGGGTTCTGAGTATAGTATGACCCCGTTGGTGTCTCGCAGGGCCATGATCGCGATGCTGCGTCTCTGCTTGGCTAATTTGGCCACCAGGAACCTGTTCGCTTTGTTGCCCTTCGCATAATACGACTGTTTGACCTTCGCCATTAGTTGGGCGGTTTGTTCCGCGTAATGGGCTTCCAGTCTTTTCCGTGCCGTGCGAATGGCCCGTTGTGTTCTGGGGGACCAGCCTTTCTCCTTGTGGAGTGCCTCGGCCTCTCTCAATTCAAGCTCCAGGGCCGTCCGGGTTCGTCGTCTATCTCGATGGTAGGCCGCACCCTGGGCTATCAGGGAGCCCCTGATTACTGCCTTCATGGCGTCCCAGTTGTTTGCTAATGAGGTGTCTGAGGCCGGGTATTCCACAAAGAAGTTCTTTATTTCCTTTGCGATCTTGTCTCTGGTGGCCATGTCGTTGAGGATTGGGTCGTATAGCATCCATTTGCGCGGGGTGGTGGGGGTCAGGGTTCTGAACCCGAAGTTCCAGGAGCACTGGGGCGTGGTCGGAGATCGCTCTTGTGCCGATAGTGACCTTCTTAACTGAAGGGAACGTGTGAGGTGAAATCAGGAATAGGTCAATCCTTGAGAAGGTGCGGTGGACATACGAGTAAAAGGAGAAGTCCTTATCATCAGGGTGAAACACCCGCCATGAGTCTATTAGCCCAAGGGTCCTAAAGAGACGAAGGAGGCTGAGTGCTTGGGCGAAGTCGCCTGGGGTCGGGGGGTGTGATCGGTCTTTAGTGGGGTCAGGGACCCCGTTGAAGTCCCCACCGACGATCGTTTGGCCCTCCACGAAGTTAGCAAGCGATGTGCCCAAGGCGTCATAAAAATGTGATTGTCCAGAGTTGGAGGCGTATACTGAAACGAGGGTGTACAAGTCTCCCATCAGGAGACATTTGATCGCTATAAATCGGCCTTCTGGGCATGTCTTTGTTTCCAGAATCTGTGGGTTCAAGTCTTTCCTGAAGAGAATCGCCGTGCCTCCTTTTTTGCTTGTGCCGGAGGCAAAGAATTGAAGCGGAAATAGCCGAGACCGAAGGCGGGATACATCAGCAGGCAACAGATGGGTCTCTTGAAGCATGGCGATCGCGGCCTCCTCGTCGCGGAGTTTTAATAGAATTGCCTTTCGCTTGTTGGGAGAATTCAAGCCATTAACATTCAGGGAGAGGATCCGAAGCGACTGAAAGTCCTCTGAAGGCTCACTCTCCGTTCCCTGCGTTGGGGGGGGGTCCTGGGGTGGAGGCTCAACTGCCATGACTGATGGAAGCACTCACAAAATCATTCTGCACTTGAGGTTTTAACGCGAAATCCCAACGGGGGATCGCAACTTTAACAGGGCGGTAGACCGACTTTGTCAGTACGGTCGTACCTAAGGCCAACAGGGCCAATTGTCCCATACTGTGGGTTCCCAAGGAACAGAAGATGGAAAGTATCCTTGGGGTGGGTATGAGCCATGGCAATGCCCCGCCGTCCTCGTGTACTTAAAGGAGGTTGGCAAGTAGGTAGCGGGTTCTAATTCAGACAAGCATATCTGTGTCCCGGCTAGCTCGTTGACGGAGCCTGGGACCGTGGAGGCGTCCACGTTCATCACTTCTTGTTGTTTCGTTGTATCGACGACCAAGGCGTGCGTTTAGCTTTTGGGGAGGGAGGCGGACCAGGGTTCTCAGTCCCCTCTAATAGTGGCGTGGGAGGGTCCCGGGGAGCGGTCGAATGCAAGATTTTCTCCGCGTCTTCCAGGTGGCTGATTCGGCGTAGGGTGCCATTATATGTGAATTGAAGAGCTGTCGGGAACAGCCATCTGTAACGGATCTGTTGCTCCTGGAGGAATAATGTCAGAGGCCGAAGTGCTCTTCTTTTCTGGAGCGTGAGTGCCGAAAGGTCCTGGTAAATTTGAAGAGGGGTGCCCTGGAAAGTGATCTCTTCATCTTGGCGGCTGATCGCTGATATCGCTTCTTTTGTTGTAAAGAAGTGGACCCTAGTGATCACGTCTGGAAGGGGGTCCGAATCTGTCCCGCGGCGCTGGCGAAGCCTGTGGGTGCGGTCCAATATGAGCCGAGATTTGTCCAGATCTGGAAGTAGAGCCTCAAAGAAATTAGCCACGTAGTCCGCTAGCTTGTTATCGGGGACGGAGGATGGGATGCCCCGGATGCGGAGATTATTGCGCCGGGCCCTATTTTCGAGATCTTCCTTTTTAAATTCCATAATCTCGCATTTGCGATGCAGGGAATCGATCGATTTTTGCATTTCCCCCAGAGCGGTGGTGTGCTCCTGGGCATGATCTTCGATCTCTCCAAACCTCTGCTCGAGTTCTGTGACTCTCTGATCTGTTTGGTCAACTTTGGTGGCGAGTTCCGAGAGGCAAGCGCGGAACTCAGATTTGATGTCCGCCATGAAGGCTATTAGGTCTCCTTTAGTGGCAAGCTCGCCCCTGTCCTCTTGCTGCTTCTGTGGGGTCAGTTTGGGAGGTTCCTGTTTCTTGGGTTTCTCTGTAGCCGTGAACATGGCGGAGATATCCGTGCCTTTGCTCATTTTTGTTTGTCTCGACATGTTGCTCACGCCAAACAGTTCCAGTCAGGAGGCTAGCGGCAAGGCGGTGGGAGGTGGCAGCTGGAGAACTCCGTCACCCTGGCCTCCGCTCCGGGTCCGGAGTAGGTGGGTGGGCAGGGGCGCCCCAGGAAGGGTGGAACGGGGAGAAGGACTTCGGTAGGGCTGATCCAAGATGGCCGCAGTGGTCCCGACTTGATCTGCAAAGTAGGGAGAGGAGTGGAGTGGAGACCTGCTCTCGGTAGCAACCCAGGAGGAATCCAGGCTGCCAAACCGAAATCAGGGGATTCAATATTAGGTACCGCTCCCCCTCTCCGGTTCTTCTGCCTCCCAAGGTCCCGCTACCGACAGGTGCGGCGCGTACTGCTGAGCCCCGGTATGGCGGCCATCTTAGTTTCGTCCGTCGGGTACGGGAGAGAAGTTCAGCTTCAAATTTCTAGTAGAACGCCGCCACGGTCGAAGACGATGTTTAGCCAGGTTATGCCATGTCGGTTCCGGTCGCTGTAGATGGCATTAGCGACACGAAACCCCGCCTAGAACCGCCAGAATTCGACGGCGGCGGCGGACATCCCACGGGCGGCCTCAGAGGAGCGACCACATACCTTTTAAAATGAAGAAAAGATGCAGCAGATGACTTCTGTTCCTGTGCAGCTCTGCAGATCTCACTGTTCCTGGGCCTCAGTCGTGGGGAGACGATGGAGGACGTCGGGGGACTCCTGCACTGCACTGGGACGGTCAAAACTTGCAACCGGCAAACTTCACTTTCAGTGGCTGTTCAGTGTTTCAGCTCCTCACGTCTACCGCAAATAGCGGTTCCTGGCTATCGAGATGGACTTTCCTTGCTTCTGGGGTCCCGCAATCTGTTGAGGGGGCTCGGGCTCGAACAGTTCTGCTTCCTGGGAGTACGAAGGATCTTCCTGGAGCCCTAGGTCAGCTTAAAAGCAACACACACAATCTGGTGTTCCTCTCCCTGGTTATACGGTTTTCAGCAGCAACTCTGGAAATTCAACCAGCTCCGAGATGGATGTCCTGGTGGCTTACTTTGGAGTTGATTGGTCCCACCAACTCAAAGGGAGAAGTCGTCCTTGCAGGGGCTTCTCTGTCGATACGAATTTGGAGTTTCAGCGCAGCAGCAGGGCTTCACTGGGCAAACCAACGGTCCAGGAGTTGCAGCAGGCGTCCTCTTCAAGTTCTTCTTACGTGCCTTCGTCCAGTGGTCGACTCTGCCTTCCAAGCAAAAAGCCTCGCCTTTTATTCAGTTCTCTCCCATTCATTCCAGCCTAGCTGTCAGTCACCCAGCAGGGTGGCTGTCCTTGCCAGACAGTCAGCCGGCCAATTACCACAGAGTGCATTTGGGTCTCCTAGGAGACTTAGCACAGGGAGTTTTGGGCACCTCCCTCACTTCCTGCCCACCCCAGACACCCTGGAGCCAGAGGCAGGCTTCACTCATGAATCCCATCAAAGGCAAAGCGAATAATGGGACTAAACCGGGTTTGGCGCACAGAGTAAATCTCAAGAAGGACCATCCCACAAAGAAATGGCGAAAAAAAGAAGACCGGGGCCATTTTGACAAATATGGCACCCTTGGGTGCTTTACTGCAGTTGCGAACGCAACCCGTGGTAAATACACACCACAGTAGTTAAAACGAAACCACTGCTACCAGCCATTCAATGAGGAAAGGGTAACATTAAAAATGTTACATGGGAACCTAGACAAAGGGGATACTAGGTAACCCCTCCACCACCCTATTGTAAGATAGTGTGTGCTGGGTCTAGAAAGTTACAATGGTAAGTAAAGTCAATTTCACTTTACTGCTCTTGAAAACAGTAGTTTATCCAAGAGAAGGTGTTTGGGAAATCTGAAAGACTTCCTTGTGCCACTGCACTGACGGTGCTGTGTGACAATGTAAAAGATGATGCCTATGGAGTTTGTCAGACTCCACAACCAAAAGAAACCGTGTTCAAAATCACACGAAACTACATGAGCGAGTGGGGAAAAAAAGGGTCTCACTCTCTCCAGGTAAAAAAAAATCAAGTCCTCAAAATCCAGCAAAGTTGCTGGGGGTCTCTAAGTTGGGGGGAATTAGCACATTTTTGAGAATTCTCCCTAACATCCCTTCATGAAATGTTTAATTATCCTCTGGCTGAAGAGGGGACTTCACTGAGGCTTTCTTGGTGTAGCGCAATATGGCTGCAAATAGGATCCTTACAGACAACTACTTTAAACTGCTCTCTGCTAAGGATAGTAGGTACAGGAGAAGGTGGTATAGTTTGAGATGAATCAACAGTATTCGCCCCATCTCCCCAGGGGGAGCCATCCCCTTTGAGGTTAAGGGGGTGATCCTGCTCCGCAAGACCCCGTCTAGGGGTCTGGGCAAGTGGGACCACACGGGGAGTGACTCTCCCTTAGGGGACGAGGACTCCCGTTCCTGGAAGGAATTCCCTGGATCAGCCACACTATCAGCATATATGGGACTGCCTACTAGGAAGAGGAATGCAGCATCCTTATATGTGGCTGTAGGCAATGCTGAAGCAAAACCATCAGAGAACGGAAAAGATGTCCCTTTAAGAGTATTGCACTTAACTGAGACGAGGAGAGAGAGAGTATTGGATGCAGTAGAAGCCCCGGGACATGATCACACCAAGAAGGGACTGAGTCGAGACTAGTGTTAAGGCTGGGACTTTCTAACAGATGAAGATCGCCAAAGGGAGACGCCGGGAGACCGTTGACCAAGTCACCAGAGAAACTGCTGCCCAAGAGAGAAGAGGTGTCCAGGACCTGGCAGTGGTGGCGTGACCACGAGACGAGCATAGTTAAGTACTGTAGGCCTCTCAAACGCCTTGGAGTTCCTGCCCATGCTAGATGCACAGATATGTACCACAGAGCTGGGTCTAGTATTACGCTCATTGAGCACATTGGGGTAAGCTTTGGCTGATTTGGACCATGCAGGTACCATGGAACGTAAAGTTGATTTGAACAAAGAAGGTACCAAAAATGTTCTCTGGTGAAGTTAAGCTTGTGTGACACTTCCAAGCGGACTGCAGTAGATCTCACCCTTGACAGCAATTTGGGCACTAATTGGAGGCTGATGGAGGAGATCCACCCTTGATACAAATAGAGAATCTGGTACTGACCAACACATAACTTGGATAAAGAACTATGATCATTAAACTTTAAACCCAGGAATGTAAGACACCGTTAGTCATTAAAGTAGTTATGGGTAGTGGAGACAAATACTAAATCAATGCTATTCAGACGTGTGTGTGTCTGCATGTGCTGTCGTACTTCATGCCTCCCGTGCATATGTCAGGGTCCACTTGGGCCACCCCAGTCAAAAGAGTCTGGACATGCCACTGGTGGGAAACTGACATACACAAGGAGGAAAAATAGACAGTAAGAGTTGAGCCTGGAAGCTGGCATTGCATGAAGAAGGCTGCAAACAACAAAACAAAGGGAGAAAAAGAAAACTACAGAAACCACAAACTATGCATAGAACATACAGCTCCGAGCGGTGGAAGGGAATGGAGGTACTGAGAACTCATTTTGTTGTGCTAAGTAGGTTACTTATGTGTCCCAACTAAGCACTTTTTGGGCCGCTTTATTCTTCTGACAACTCTTTCTCATCAATCTATTTTCTCATTACGTATTTCGATTCTGGGACCAGGGCTAGCATCAAAGGTATACAGCAAACATTTAAAAAAGTGTGATGGGTATGCTGAAAGCTCCAAACCTGGAGAGTCTATTAAGATTCTTTTTTTTAATAAGCACAAACGCGTTGTCAAAGATAATGCAGAGGACAACAATAAAGATACATGCTCATCACAATATACATTCTGTTGAAATACCTCTACATAGGGGTAGAAGCTGGTCTGTTCGAACTGTCTCCAGAATTCTCCTGTTTCAAAGCGCAATTTATAGGTCCCAGCAGAAAAGCGCTCTGGGCTCAGAATCCCAGGACTACGGCCATCAGAGTTGGTGGAACTAAAATGAAAAAAACATTTTTGCATTAAATTCTGGAATACAGAAGCCGAAATCCTGCATGGAATTATAGAATTCGAGTGTGGGAGGACCCGTGGATCTAGGAGTTCACATTGCACCGTATGAGAAACCAAAGGGTGTCTCACCCGCTAGTTCCCCGGGATCTCTCTCTCAGCTAGCCAGGGAACGGCCATCGCCTTTGGATCCATACCCTTGCGGTGGACCATTGCGGGAGGATCACCTGGGTGAGGGGTCTTCGGGGGAGGGAGTGAGACAGCTGATGGTGAAACACAGTATTCCTCCCTTTTTTGTTCACCTACCCCATCCTATTTTTTTGGATTTTCCAAAGTCCCAACTCCGCCTCACCCCACTCTCCCTTTTACACAAACGCTGGGCAGAGGAAGAGGGTGAGAGAGTAATCAAACTAACTCTCTCCCACCGTACTGGACATGTCCCGGTAATCTGGTCAGGCAAAGACAGGAACTTTACCCTGCGTGCATACACCCGATACCAGTTAGCTCTCCTCACAAGTATAAAAGGCAACACTTCAAGACACACTCTGAGCAAGGCGGAACACGAGTACGAGCAAAACGTCTGGGACAAAGGCACACCTACTCCGCAGAGCGAGGGGCGGAAAACCCCAAGGGTTCCCTACTGGAGGTCGTTGCCTCCAAACCGCAAAAGACACATGGAGAAAGCCAGATCCTGCAAGTGAATATTAAATTGTGTTTCAAGGATGCCAGCGACCCTCCAGGGTAAACTACAGAGTTGGGGAGGGGAGACCAAGCCTGTGGTAGCAACCATGACTAGTGAATTGAAAGTAGCAAAACAAGAAAGCAGCACAGAAAGCCAGTGAGTTGGCAAGCGACCTGAGAGACTGGTGTGTGTCAAAGCGAACGAAGTAGCAATGTCATTTCACAAGTGAAGGCTGCACGCGTGTGGCTGAGACGCGAAGAAAGGCAAACCTGTGAATGAACTTTGAAGTAAAATGCAGCTGTGAGAGCAACGATACTAAGTAACGGAGTGGTCCGGTGAAAGGAAGTGGCCCATTCAAAAGTGAACGTGAACTCTGAATTGAAGGGGTCCTGCGATGGTCTGTAAGAACCGCGCACATTCAAAAGTCTTGGATATCGAAAGGGGTCTGAGGCCGATTGAGGGAGGCCTGAATTAAGATAAATTTGGGGAAGGGAGCCCTGGCAAGTTGGTGTTGAATTGTGGTGCGAGAGGTCTGAGCCTGGCAGAGGGGGACCCATGTGAACTGAGTGCTATAAGGTCACAGCCCGGCAGAGGGGGAACTTTGTGAACTTTACATTGGAATACAATTTTGAGTCAGGAACAAGACTTTAACGTGGAAGGCCAGGAGGGCCTCGATCCACGGTTTTAAACTGCTTAAAGTGTTAGAACCCGAGTTAGAGGGTGTCATCCTGCCTACAAGGACAGTCTTACTCTGTGATGTTTAATATGAGGAGAGCTGGTTCAACTACCTTTATTCTTTTGAACACTGATTTTTCCTTTGCATACATTTCTCCTTTTTACACTTTTTGTACATGAGATAGGGCAGGCATTAGGTTTTTGTTAGCATGGGCCATTTTCATTTGACAGACTCCATTACGACTGTTTTGTTTATCACTTGATCACTTAATGGTCGAGACTACTCCCATCTTAGATATAGGGCAGAATAGGAATTTCTCCAAACTGAACATTTTCAATAAAGATTTTACAAATTGTATCCATTGTGTCAGTGTCATACTGGCAATACCATGCCTTCCCTACATATATGATATGATAAGTTATTTATAACGCGCATAATACCCAGAGGTATCTAAGCGCAGACCCGGGGATCGAACCTGTGGTGCTCAGGGTCATCTTGCTTCCAAGGCGAGTATGTTGACCCTGAGCTATCCTCCCGAGACTATGGTGTCAGTAGTGGGATGCGACTCAATTGCGACAAATAGGGGGACCCTAAATTTCCAGAAACTTAGTCACAGAACCTCTGACACCTCTACCGCCACAAAATAATCCATAGGCTTTGATGTGTAGCACCCAGAGGGATTATTCCCACGGACCTAGTCCTAATATCCCATGTGGCTTGTTATACAAGATTGGCCCCGAAATCCGGTATAACCTGGAAGTTTGATTTAGATGTCCTAGAAGGTCCTAGCAGGTGTAATAGATCCAGACTTTTGGGGAGACACAAAGGTTGTCCTATAGAACCATGACGAAAATTAATTTGAAAAACACTGTGGGGACAAGATTGCGCAGGGGATTCTTGAGAAGGCTCCATTTCCCTGCTTTAAGGAAGAACGTTAACCAGAGGAAACAGAGGGAGCTTAGGCTTTAGAGAGGCTGATGAAACACCCATCGTTGAGTCAAAAAGGGAAGAAGAACCCATCATCCTTCCCAATCTAGCCTTTGCCCGGCCAAATAATCACCACTCGCAGAGGCATTCTTACAAGTGATTCCTGAGGGAGAAGGACCAGAAAAAGGGAGCCCCTTTTTCTTCCTGAAACGGGGATTACTATATAGGAAGGAAACCTCTACAAAAGGCCCGATATTACGCTCACCTAGTATCCACGGGGGTGCCACACGATGCTGGATGGGCGGTTGTGCCTTATCTCGGACCTTCTCTGCTTCGTTATGTGCCGGGCGGTGGGTAGCGCCTATGACAGGAGAATGGGAGTGTTTAGCTTTGGGCCCGTGGAGGGTGGACTCCCACCTCCCTCTGATCCCAAATCCCCTTCCCTTGGGGTTATCTCTCACCTTAGGTTTTTATGCGTAGAACTCTCCGTCCTGCTTCTCTGTGCAGGGGTGCATTGTGAGTGCAGGCGTTCCGTTGGACCTAGTTTCTTCACTGGTCCGTGGGCCCTTATGTCGGGTGCAGACCGGCTGTGACTCCGACTCCTCTTGCTGTCTTCATGTGAATTATAGTGTCTTCCAGTTTCTAATCGGTCTCTTTCTCCTCCCTTCGTTTTGTCCTTCTTTTCAATGTTGCCTTTTTTCCACTATGCTATTCCTCTAATGTCTTTTTGTTTCCGTAGGGATGGTTGCGGTTAGTCTATGCTCTGGATGAAAATGAGCTTGCAGCGCTGGACGGCAAAGATTACGGGTAAGTGTTGATGCGTGGCGAGCAGCGCTGTTTCTCTGGAACTATTGCAAGAGTTGCTAACCTGTATTCTCTTCCTCTTTCGTTGTGCAGGTTGCAGTGATGTTCCGGAATGGCGAGCGAGTGAAGCGCGGAATGATTCAGGAACCGCTGCTTACCCAGGTAAGTGTTGTTAATGATGCTGTCCTTGTTTCTTCACCTTTGCAGGTTGCGGTGAGATCCGGCGTGGCGGGCGAGGCAAATGAAGCGCAGGATGGATTCGGGATCCGTTGCTTACTCAGGTAAGTGTGGTTATTGATGCTGTTCTTGTTCTTCCAGGTCGGTGATGGCATCTGGATCGATGGCTTCAGGATCAGGCCGGAGACAAGCAAGTAAGCAGGAGCTGGACACGGTGAGCGTTACGCAGGAGTGCAGAATAACACGAAGCGTGTATTCCAGTTTGGGCGTGGCTTATATAGCCAGCCACACCTAAAGGCCCGACCACACCCAAAACACTGGTCTGAAATATCTTCAACACTCTCTTCCTAAATATCTTCCTTCTCGAGCTCTTCCCTCATCCACCTCCAACTCCCTCAGTGTCAGTCGCTTCTCCAAACAACGAGTTGGTGGCAGATTACTCTCTTCGGCTGGGGCCTCTCTCTGGAACAGCCTTCCTGCCTCCCTGAAACTCAAGGAGAACCATCTCTGGCTCCGGAAGCACCTCAATACCTTCCTCTTTGCCTCTGCTTTCTCTCCCTCTCTCCTCTGCTGATTTCATGACTGAAACTGCCCAGGTTACCTGGCCACCCTTTCTGATCACTAGCTCAGGCCCCGTCAATTGCCCACTTGCACTGCCTCCCTGGCAACCCCTGCACCTGGGGACCATTCTGTATCCCTACAGTCCCCCTACCAGCACTTTTGTCTGCACTTCCTTGCACTTGCCACCAGCTGGCCGTTTATTTTCTTATTTAATTCCACTTCCCCCCCCATGTACTGCACTTTCCCCTCTCCCTTCCCCCGCGCACTTTTCCTTCTCCCCCCACCCCCCTTCCCATGCACTTGCACGATCAGAATGACACTTGGCCTAGTAGGATGCTTGTCTGTCCTCCCTTTGTCCCCCCCTTGCCTCGTCGTGCCTTGAAACACTTGTATATAGGCACGTTATAAATGCCATATCATATCATAGTTCAGTTCTAAGAACTGAGCTGTGTTACAGGCCTCCATGTTGGATTGAGATCCAAAACGGGTACTTGCCCTGTTCCTGATAATGAGCCTGGTGCCAGAGGCGCCAGGACAGACTCCACGTGTTCTTATGATGGTGTTTAAAGGCCCTTGGGGCCACTGTTAAGGGCTGTTATCCCACTGTTGCCGGGGGGCTGTTATAACTGAGGCGGTCAGGGGCATGGACTGTGACATCTGAGTAGAACTCAGTAATACCCAAAACCCATTATAAGATTGTTCTAGATATTGCACACTCTCATTTGACAGGGAGACATTTAGGGCAATCTAAAAGCCAAGCTCACATGAGTGGGAAATTCTACTGGCCAGGTATCCATGCTGACAGAAAGAAATTCATTCAGACATGTGAAAGATACCAGAAAACCAGTGCACATATTCCCTTACCTGCCCCTCTAAACTCTTACCGATAATAGAAGTCCCTTTTTCCCGAATTTGGATGGATATCATTGGACCGTTGGAAACCGAGACTGGGTAATACATGTTCTCGTAATGGTTGATTACGATACCCAGTATCCAGAGGCCTTCCCCATGTGGAAGAACATAACCCAGCAAATTGTAAAACACCTACTGCCATTCTTTTCTAGGGTTAGTTTCCCCAATGAAATTCTAACAGATCGGGGATCCAATTTCATGAGCAAATGTATGGGTGAAGTCAAGGAATACTACACATTACCACCTTAAAAACCTCAGTTTACCACCACCAAATGGATGGATTGGTAGAGAGATTTAAAAAAAAACCTTAAAATGATTGAGGAAATTGGTAGATGATGTGAAGGATTGGGATCGCATGATCCCATGGGCCCTATTTGCAGTAAGAAAGACCCCTCAGACATCCACCGGATTCTCTCCTTTTTAATTACTTTACGGTAGGCAACCAAGAGATGTCTTACACATGCTCTGGGAGACACGTAAGAGAGGAAAGAGGCACCTATTCCCCTCTCGCCGACAGCTACCCGATTGCAAGAACACATGAAATTCATCCAGAGTCTAGTCCACACTCACATGGAGAAAGCTCAAGCCCAAAAGAAGTCCACATATGACAAGAAGGGTGAATTTGAGATCGTTTTTCAGTAGGTCAGACAGTATTAATCCTCTTTACCTACCTCTGAACATAAACTTGTCTCCAAGTGACATGGGCCATATGAGGTGCTAGAGCAAACAGGAACCTGTACCTATAAAATAGCCCAACCTGAAAGAAAAGAAAAACCCACATTTACCATGTAAATCTCCTAAAGGAGAGGAAAGAAAATCCTTCCGCCACCACCTCCTCAATATGGTCTTGTTTGGTACCCGAGGAGATGGACAACTCTGAAATTATTCCCCAAGAAATGTCTAAACAAAAACGAGACGATTTTAAACAACCTTATTATGGCATTCCCCAATGTATTCTGCGAGAACCAGAGAGAGTACATGGTACTTATCAATATATCAGAACTCCAAAGGGAAAAGTTGTCCATTTGAAACCATATAGACTCCCAGAAGCATGAAAACAAATAGTGGTTGAGGAAGTGAAAAAAATGCTAAAGGCAAACATTATCGAGCCCTCTTCTAGTGCATGGTCTTCCCCTATTGTGTTGGCAACTGTTGCATAGACTTCAGGCAGGTAAACGCCATTTCCAACTTCAATGCCTATCCTATGTCACGCATCGATGAGTTAATAGATATACTTGGAAACACCACATCCCTATCAACCCTAGATCTAACCAAGGGATATTGGCAGGTCCCAGTACATCGACCTGATGAGGAAAAGACCACTTTTTCAACACCCCTGGGTCTATTCCAGTTCAAAATCCTCCGTTTTGGCCTGCATGGGGCCCAGCCACTTTCCAACAGCTCATGGAAAGGATATTACAGCCCTACTCTGATTTCTGCAGAGCTTATATTGATGAAATAGTAAGTTATAGTAAAACTTAGGAAGACTATATTTTCCATCTTTCTACTATTCTGAGAACCCTCAGAGAGGCCGGCTTAACTGCAAATCCATCTAAATGTAAGATGGCTCAATCGGCCGTGAAATACATAGGTTTCTTTGTAAGGAATGGTAGTGTCCAGCCCCAACAAGAACCAGTGAAAGCTGTCCTAGATGCCCCCACACCCAAGACCAAGCGAGACCTCGGGGCATTCCTAGGATTGATTAGTTATATGTCTGTTTATTGTAAATTATTCAGACAGAACAGCTAGATTAACAGACAAACTCAGTAATGCTGAACCCCAGAAGATTCAATGGACTGATGAAGATGATGCATGTTACAACAACTTAAAAACAGACCTTCTGTCAAAACCCCATCCTAAAAGTAGTAGACTTTTCTAAAGAATTTGTGTTAAAAACGAATGTCTCTCACAGGGTTAGGTGCAGTTTTATCGCAAATATGCAATGGATTGGAGCACTCCATCCTATTCAATAGTCATAAACTCTTCCCATGCGAGAACTACTGTGTGTTGGAATTAGAGGCCTTTGCCATGAAATGGGCAATTGTCCATCTAAGATACTACCTTCTAGGGAGAAAGTTCACACTTGTCACCAACCACTCACCTTTAGTATGGATAAGTTAACAGAAGGACTCTAACCCTTGAGTCAAGCAATGGTTCTTGACCTGCAACCCTACTGTTTCTCTGTGGAACACCGAAAGGGTAAAGAACATGGGAACGTCCATTTCTTTTCCTGGTTTCCCTGTGAAACCGATGTGGCTACATTGCATAGGGGAAGAGTGTATGAGAAACCAAAGGGTATCTCACCCGCTGGTCCCCAGGGATCTCTCAGGTGGCAAGGGCACAGCCATTGCCTTTGGATCCAGACCCTGGGGGTGGACAAGTGCGGGAGGATCACCTGGGTGAGCGGTCTTCGGGGGGTGGGACAGCCAAAGGTGGGACGCAGTATTTCCCTGTTTTTTGTTCACCTACCCCATCTTATTTTTTAGGATTTTCAAAAGTCCCTACTCCGCCCCCCTCCATTTCTTACACGAACACTGGGACGAGGAAGTGAGTGGCTGAGAGTAACCAGACTAACTCTCTCACATCATACTGAATATGTCCCGTTAATTGGGGCACTTTACCCTAAGTGGAGACACCCGATACCAGTTCACTCTCCTCACACGAATAAAAGGCAACACCTCAAGACACAAACTGAGTAAGGCGGAACACGAGTACGAGCAAAACTCCCGGGACGAAGGCACACCTACTGGAGCAGAGCAACGGACCAAGGGACGAGAGCAGCGGGCCGAAAACTCCAAAGGTTCTCCACTGGAGATCGTTGCCTGCAGACCGTGAAACACACGTGGAGAAAGCAAGATCGCACAAGTGAAGATTGCATTGTGTTGCAAGGACGCCAGCGACCCTGCCGGATGAACGGCAGAGTTGGGGAGGCAAGGCCAGTCCTGTGGTACTAACCTTCACTCATGAATTGAAAGTAGCAAAACAAGAAAGAACACAGCCGGTGACTTGGCAAGCGACACGAGAGACTGGTGTGTGTCAAAGCAAATGAAGTAGCAACATCATATCACAATGGAAGGCTGTGCGCGTGTGGATGAGACGTGAAGAAAGGCAAGCCTTTGAATTAACTTTGAAGTAAAAGGCAGCTGTGACATCAGTGATACTAAGTAACGGAGTGGTCCGGCGAAAGGAAGTAGCCCATTCAAAAGTCTCTGTGAAAGGTACATTGTTTGACAGTATAAAGCGAAAGTGAATGTATCAAGAGTAAACGTGAACTCTGAATCTAAGTGGTCCTGTGATGGTCTGTAAGAACCCCCCACATTCGAAAGTCTTCAATATCCAAAAGGGGTGTGAGCCCGACTGAAGGAGGCACGAAGTACGATAAGCTTGGAGAAGCGAGGCCTAGCAAGTTTGTGTTGAATTGTGACGCGAGAGGTCTGAGCCCGGCAGAGGGAGACCTACATGAATTTTACGGTGGAATAAAATTTTGAGTCAAGAACAAGACTTTAATGTGGAAGGTCAGTCGAATAGGAATTTCTCCAACCCCAACATTTTAAATAAAGGTTTTACAAATTGTATTCATTGTGTCAGTGTCATACTTGTGATACCAGGCCTTCCCTACAACAGGGAAAGGTTACCTTCAGCACTTTAGAGCACAATATTAACAGCCACTGAAGGACAGGGCTGGCTATTCCGTAGAGATACCACAGAACAATCAGAAACTATTTTTGATCAACTTTTAACTGATGAAAATATAATTGCCCATTAGGTAGTTTTAATGGATGTCCACAGGGTGCATTTAACAGACAGTAGGGAGCATAGAACAGACAGTGGGGCTCATTACGAGTAGCCGGTAAACCGGCGCTAACACCAGTTTGCCAGTATTTCCGTTAATGGCCTGGTGACCGGTGGAATCACCGCCACATTACAACCCTGCAAGGGCAAGCGCACCACCCCGCCGATAATGGCATTGCCGGCAAAAAGCAGAGATTGCTGGTAATACCGGCAAAAAAGTAGAGGTAACACTGATACCGGCACCATCGCAGCCGGCAATACCGTTGCCGGTATTACCATTGCTAGAAACACCAGCACCAGTAATACCGGAAGCGGAAATAACTGCGCTGCCGGAACGGCAGCCATCTTCAAAAACAGAATCCACAGTGAATCTACCACTTCCATTTGCCATCCAGTTCCAGAAACCTGTTGCAGCACCATGTCGCCACACAAGACCCGCCTCCCCCATATGCACCAGCAGAAGCCTAAATTCAGAGGCTGAACTGATGCAGAGTACTCAGAGGACCTGTTTGGGTCCAGGCAGCGCAAGACCAGTGGGCAAAGGAAGACAGCCATCTGGCGGGAGATCATATAAAGGGTCACAGCATTGGGCACTGTACCCCGCACTGCCAGAGGCTGCCACAAGCAGTGGGATGGCCTAAAGGTGAGGGTGCGCAGTCTAATCGACAGACACAGGAGGGGCACTGCAGCAATTGGAGGCGGAACCGTGGAGCCCCTCAAACTGATGCCATGGCGAGGAGACAGCCAGCTCCATCCTCCACATGGAAGGCATTGAGGGGATTGGCAGCACAGAGGCCGGAGTTGGCACACATGGCGAGGCAGGTGAGTCCAACCTTTCCCATGTACATATTGATACAGTGACCATGAGCAAGTGTCCCCCAGCACTGGCACACACCATGGGAAAATGTGATATCACATGTCTGCCACATCAAATGCACAGTGAGCACACACAAGGCCAGCGGATGCAGGGAAATGTTGCCATATACATGCACCGTAGGTGACCACAAGCATACAAATCCATGGACGCTTGAGAACCACCCCTGTATGCCATGTTCATCCATGTTAGTACGTGATGCTCCAGGCCACACACCAAAATACCCCACTCTGGCAGCCCAACAGTCAGTGAGCACATGCATGCACTGTGTACAACCCCAGCAGGCCCCCCACCATATGCGAGTGGCAGCACCCATTGCATCAACACCACCCATGCCAATCTGGCCAACAGTGCGCCACTGGAACACACATAAATGTCATATGACCATCCTGCAAGCTTGCAAACAAGTCCACAAATTGACGGACGGCATGATATTCTATTCCTGACAGGTGCACAGTCCACAGAAAGCAACGAGGCAGGACCCTACACTGCAGACACCTCAGCTGGCATGCCAACTTCCTTGCCAGTGATAGTCAGCAGAGCAGGGTGGCAAGGCTGACACCACCAATACGCCCTCGACCAACACCCCAGACCACATTGGAGACTCAATCGACCATCGTGGATGATCCGAGCCCTATGGTGGTGCTAAGTGACCCCACCAGCAGCCAGGCAGGTGACACAGCTGTAACCGTAAATAAGCCCACTGTTGCCAGTAGGTGACCCAAATGCACTCATGTGGAGAAAACTCTCCTAATAAGCTTTGTTTGCTAATAAATTCACTCAAACTACATATTGAAGTAAATAAATAAAAATGGAAAGACTCTGTAGACCAGTCAAATTGAGAACTCAAAGGCCTCTGTAACACCAAACAGTGTTTATAATTATATGGATTTCAAACATGTTTCATCTATCTCTGAGGTGTAATTGATACAATTTTATAAAAGACAATTTTACTAAAACATAATCTTTCATTTCTTGAACTCAATATCCTTAAGTGTTGCCACATCACACTTAATTCCTGATCATCACAATATCAACAAACACTGAACATATTTCTTGTCAACAAATAACAGTATGGAGATGTTCATTCAGACACCTCGACAGTATTGCCAAAGTGTTTCAGATTAGGTATCCATTTTCAGGGCCTTTACAGTGTTCTAAATTGGTATATCTTCGATTACCCCTCCCGTTGTAGTTAATCACTTCTGTTTGTAGAACATTTGTAGCCTCACTGGACCCCAACAGGCTAACTCAGTCTGTTAATGTCTTCTCCCAGCACTCAGAGATTTCTTCCAAAACAGAATTTCATCTGCACTCAAACAGGAACTCTACAGAGTTTTTTTACAAAAACAATCTTTCATTTCTTGAACTCAATGTCCTTAAGTCTTAACACATCACACTTAATTCTTGATCATCACAATATCAACAATATCAACAAATGCTGAACTCTGCAGGGTTTCTGAAATTTTGTCTCATGCAGGTCAATGTCCAACTTGAACAGCTGCCTGCTCACCTTCGCACAGACCAGTTGCCACGTGGTATTTGGATTAGTGTTGTTGGGGTGCAGGTTCGGCCTTCATGTACACTTCATGTGTGCATCGGATGCACCTGGGTTTATTGGGGGCATCTCTGTCCTGTTTTCACTCACCTGTGGGCATTTACCACCAGCTTGCAGGTAGAGGTTTCTCCGGGGTGCTTTTGCCTGTAGTACCAGCAGGATTCAGCATTATTACTGCAGTTTTCCAACTCATGGTTAGCCGGTAATACCGTTTTGCTGGTAATACTGTTGGCCATTGTACCGGCATCTGGTATTCCATCGCTGGTAATACTGGCACTAGTGTGCCAGAGGACAGTATTACCAGTTATGGCATTACCGACTACTCATAATTGGCCCGTACGGTAAAAGTGAGCATAACCGGTGTTACTGACACTTTTGACGTATACCGGCAAACTCGTTATGAGCCCCAGTGTGATTTTCTGAAACAGAAGTGTAAGGAAGGCAAGGTATCAAACAGTGAAGACAGACACAAGTGATCACACTTAAAGGGTGTTTATCGAACTTTAAATGGTTTGGTAAAACGCTTATCTACTAAAGATGGGAGCAAGCTACCACCATAAAATAATGCAGTCCTAGTGGAGTCTCTGTCCAAATAAAAGGGCCTATACTAATAAACCTATTTCCAATCCTTACTTCTAAATACAAATGGTGTGAAAAATAATGTTATGCAAAAAGAAAAGTGTTCAAGAAATAGGTCAGGATAGTTGAGCAGTTTGCTTCCCGTCCCCACGTTTTCAGCATGGGATGAGGCAGCACACTTGAGCTTTGCACACACTCGGGCATCTATGGACTTTAAAAACAAATATCAGGGCCTTCTCCGCTAAAGTCTCTTTACCATCCAAAGTCTCTTCTTACAGAGGGCCTGCTATAACTAACAGGTATCAAAGTTCCTTTCTTCACATTCACAGGTTCTCGGGTGATTTACTGTTCACCTCGGGTGTCGGGCTCAGACCCCTTTATCACAATATCCACAATTGGTCCCTAGATCGGGTTTGGACTATACAATCTCACTTTCCAAACGTTCTCCTTTGTATCAGATATCAAAGACTTTGGATTTTGTCCAACCGTCGCAGGACCACTTCGATTCACAATATTCATCAATTCCTTTTTAAACATTCCTTTTCTCACTTCTTGGCTGCATACCACAGAGACCTTAGATTGAGCACGCTCACAGCGCCGGACCCCTCTGTTAATGACATCATATCTTTCTGGGTTAAACTTCAAATATTCATCAGCAATTTAGCTTTACTCGCTTCTTTCATCACAAGCGTTATTGTTTGTTCCTGCGCTAGTTTTACAATGTTGCCGCTGTAAGGAACTCATGGTGGCAACAGTAAAGACAGACACGTGATTACGGTTCAAGGGTGTTTATTAAACTGTAAAAATGGGTGAGATAAACGCCTAATCTAAACCTAAATCGAAGATGGGAGCAAGCTACGACCATCAAATAATAATACAGTCCAAGTGGAGTCTAGTCAAATAAAAAGGGCCTATACTAAAAATACCTATTGCCATTTCTTACAGCTATGCTACAAAATGGTGTGGGATAATGTTCACAAGAAAGGAAAGTGTTCACAAAATGATAAGTCCGGATGGTATAGCTGGGATCTCCCTTTCCCACGGTTTTAGCACGGGACAAGGCCGGATTCCTGAGCACAGCACACTTCTGGGCTTCTCCAGCACGAGGTTACATTTCCTTTCAACAATATCAGGACCTTCTGGGGACATGTCTCTTTTATGCACAGTCTCTTGCCTCAAAAGGCCTGATGGGCCATTAATAACAAACACACATTTCCTTCAGTAATATTTTGGATGAGTGCCTCTTCTCATTCTTCCCAGATTTCCCGGAGCATGTCCAGGACTTCTCTGGGCTCTTTGTCATAAATTAGTTCAAAAGGGGAGAATCCTGTAGAGGCCTGTGGGGTTTTCCTCACTGCAAATAGTTGCGCTTGGGATCATCCAGTCCCAGTCTTTCCCGTCTTTTGTCTACCAATTTTCGCTGGATTAATTTCAGGATTTTGTTGAATTTTTCTACCAAGCCATCGGTTTGGGGATGGTACATAGGAGTTGGTAAGGTGGTAATATGGAGTAGCTCTTTGACTTCTACCATAAGCTTCAAACTCATCAAGTTTGAAGCTTGATTGGTTAGTATTTCCTTACGAAAGCCGACCCTGGAAAAATACGGTAGGAGGTGTTTAAGGATTTGCTCTGTCGTATTATTCCACATTGGGAACGCTTCGGGGTATCTTGTTGCATAATCAACAATAATGATGATATATTTGTTGTCTAGTCTGGATGTTTCTAGAGGTCCAGTAATGTCCATCCCGATTCTTGAAAAAGGGACTTTTATGATTTGTAAAGGATTCAGGGGGGCAGGTAATGGATGTGCATGCTGGTTTTTTGACATATTTCACAAGGTTGGATAAAGGTCTTTATATTGGCGTGGGGACCTGGCCAGTACAACTTCCCACTGATATGTGCCTGGGTTTTGGATTGTCCCAAGTGGCCCCTGGTAAGATGGGAATGCGCAATCCCAAGTACAACCTTTCGGTGGGTCTTTGGGATTACTAGCTGCATCTTTACTAATCCTTCTGTCGATGTCTCACTTCTGTACAACAATCCATGCTTTAAGAAGAAAAAGGGCCTCCCTTTCTGTATACCTTCTCCTTCCGGAATAGCTTGAAGAAAAGATTCAGTCAGAGCTGGATCATTTCGCTGGGCGGAGGCTAGGTCGGGATAGATGGTAGGCTCTTCTCCCTTCTTTTCCTCAATGTTGAAAGGTTTATCAGCTTCCCTAAAGCCTAATGTACCTTTTTCTGTTTCATCTGGTTCACTTTCTTTAAACTGAGAGAATAGCACCCTTTTCAAAATTCCTTGAGCAATTTGATCCCCACGATGTACTTCAAATGGGATTTCGCCATGATTCTGTAAGAGAACCTTTACATCCCCCCGGAAGTTGGGATCGATGATGCCTGCTAAGACGTCAATACCAAACTTCCATGCCAGGCCAGATTTTGAGGCCAACCTTATGTAAAACCCCAGAGGGGGTATCAAAATCAAATCTGCAGGAATCGTTGCTCTTTCCCTGGGGGGGTGGGGGGGACTGACAGCTTCCCTACTGCTACAGATATCAAAACCCATCAATTCTTTCATGGCAACAGAAGGGTTAGAAGCTCGGGGACTAGGTTTTTGAAATTGTAGGGTTCCCCAATTAGTTTCAATTGAGTCACATCCCACCTTGACACCATATGTAAGTAAATCTTGGTGGCAACCATAAAGTCAGACACAAGTGATCACATTTCAAGGGTGTTTATTAAACTGTATAATGGGTGGGATAAATGCCTAATCTAAACCTAAAACTAAGATGGGAGCAAGCTACGACCATCAAATAATAATAATAATACAGTCCAAGTGGAGTCTAGTCAAATAAAAAGGGCCTATACTAAAAAGAAAATATTGACTATCCTTACCGCTATGCTACAAAATAGTGTTGGATAACGTTAACAAGAAAAAAAAGAAATGTTCACAAAATAATAAGTCAAGATGGTATAGCTGGGGTCTCCCTTCCCCACTGGATTAGAATGGGACAAGGTGGGACTCCTGAGCACAATACACTTCTGGGCTTCTCCAGCACGAGGTTACAGTTCCTTTCAACGATATCAGGACCTTCTGGGGCCAGGTCTCTTTTATGCACAGTCTCTTGCTTCATAGGACATAATGGAGCATTAACAACAAACAAAATGCTCGTTCAGTATGTCTTTTTAAACAATCATTCACTGTGGACTTCCCTCAGTCGAGTTCACTCTTGTCAACACAATGTTCACAGGGTTATTATTTACCCAGATTCACAGGCATCCCTCAGCTCACATTTGCCAAATACACAGTTCACTTTGCTTTATCACGATGTAGGACTCAATTCCCTTAACTTTCCTCTGGACAACATGTCAACGACTTTCAATTGTACAAGAGGTTTGACTCGACCCTTGTATGACCACTGACACCTCAAGCCGGCCCTTCCTACAACCTTCTGGTATTTGTAGTTTCAACAAGACGGACCGGCCAGAGCCCTACGAATGAGCGCCCCGTGGTGCTGGGCCACTCTGCAACTGACCCCTTCACTGGGTTTTCTTGTAAATTCATAAACACATAAGTTCTTTGTTCACAAGTTTCTTGAGTTCATATAATGTTGCATATTGCAACTTTCACCTTGACATATTCTGGCTTACTATCAGCTCTCTCCAACTCACTGGCTGTGCCAAACTCATTGGTGTTTGTCTCTGGCATCAAGGACGGTACCACAGTAGCAGGCACGTCTCCCCGTCTTGGCTATCAGTGCGGGAGGGCCTTGTGCACCGTTGACATCTGTTACACCACACGTCAGCTGTAGTTTCCAGTCTTATGATTCATTTCTCAGAGGATTTGTGGGTCTGGGTTAGAAAGGGCAAGGGCAGTTCCTTCTTTGTCGTCCTTTCAGGTCCTGCCGCCCTTCTTCTCCGTTTTAACTGCCATCCTGGAATAGCTGCTTCCTTGTGCATTTGGCCTTGCTCAAAGTGTGCTCTCGTACTCTGCCTTTTATCCCTGTGGGGAAGGGAAAGGGCCATCAGGTGTGTGTAATGTTTGTCAATTGCCTGACTCTGCCTGACCCTTGTGTTGGAACATGTCAGGTAAACGGCTCTAGTGTTAGTCTGTTGTCTTTCACAGTGTAAGCAAGTGTTAGTGTCGGAAAAGGGGGCTGGGGGTAGAGCTTCTAAAGATCCTACAGGGTAGGATGGGGAAAGGGTGATATAGGAAAGGGTATAATGTGTCTCACCCTTCGGTATCCCACTTCCGCTCCCCGAAAAACCCCCATCCAGGTGATTCTCCCCCACTTGTCCACCCCCAGGAACTGGATCCAATAGCGATGGCCATGTCCCGGCCACCTGGATGACAGATCTCCGGGAACTAGCGGGTGAGACACCTTCAGGTTTCTCACACCGCTTACAACCTTGACTTCAACACAGACAGGTCTTGCATTGGTCTCCCCAACTCACCGGCTTTGTTGATCTTGCTGGCGCTGCTTTGATCATGGAGCCAAGGACGGTATCACAACGGCTGCTGCACCTCCCTGACTCAGTCAGTCACGTGGGAGGATCACAGGCATTTCCGACAATGCAGAATTCTTCTGTCTGGTTTCCTGGCATTACACTTGTTAATATGAAGGTTTTTGGAAATGACCGTTTTCCTCGGGAAAGGTCAAGGGTATCTCCCTCCTTGGTTTGCCGTCTTTCTCCCCTCGTTCAGCTGCCGGCCCAAAACTGTTGTTCCTTCCTGTGCTTTGCCTCGCTCTGAGTGTGCTCTCCTGCTCTACCTTTTATCTGTGTGGGGAATGTAAGGAAGGCATGGTATCAAAGTAAGACAGACACAAGTGATCACAGTTCAAGGTTGTTTATTCAACTGCAAAATGGATGAGATAAACACCTAATCTAAACTTAAATCTAAGATGGGCCCAAGCTACGACCATCAAATAATAATACTGTCCTTGTGGAGTCTAGTTAAATAAAAGGGTATACACTAAAAAAGAAAAAAAAAAAACTATTGCCAATCCGTTCCGCTATGCTACAAAATAGTGTGGGATAATGTTCACAAAAAGAAAGCAGTGTTCACAAAAGTCAGGATGTTAGGCCGTGGGCTTCCCTTCCCCCAGTTTTTAGCACAGGACAAGGCGGGTCATTCAAGCACAGCACACTCCTGCGCTTCTTTGGCACAAGGTCACAGTTCCTTTCACCAACATCGGGGCCTTCTGTGCCGAAGTCTCTTTTGTGCAAAAGTCTCTTGCCTCCACGGACCTGATATACCACAAACAAAGAAAAAGTTCCTTTCTCAACATTCACGTCAGGAGATTTACTTTTTGCCCAGAATCCCCCTCAGCTGGGCTCCAAACCTTCTTTCACTGTTAGCCTCCCTCATTTCGGGTCAGACCAACTTCCCTTTGTAGGCATCCCTCAGTCGGGTTCACACTTGCCTCAATAATCTACTCAGGTGTGTTCACCCAGGATCCCCCTCAGCCGGGCTCAGACCAACTTCAGTTTACAGACAATCAAAGACTTTCAAGCGTACACGGAATTCAACGCAACCCGCTGCAGGATCACTTCGATTTTATAGTTCAACAATTCTTTCCCACTCAGAAGATGGGGGGCACCAAACAGAGACCTTCGTGTGAGCACCCACGCAGCGCCGGACCACTCTGTATCTGGTACCAATCTTAGTTTCACCAAGTTCAATTATATTCAAGTTCTCTTTCTTCAAACAATGTTGCTGCTTGCAACCTTGAGCATAACACAGTCCGGTCTGCTATCAGTTTCTCCAACTCATCGGCTGTGCTGAAGTCATTGGCGTTGCTTTGCTGCCGGAGTCAGGGACGGTACCACAGTGGCAATCGCTTCTCCTGGCACTGGCTATCAGTGCGGGAGGGCCCAGTGTACCTTTGACACACACTACACCGTTTGTCAGCTGCAATTCCCGGTCTTATATTTCTTTTCCTTGAGGCTTCTTGAAATTCGTGGTTCTGGGTTGAAAAGGGCATGGGTTGTCCTCTCAGATCTCACCGCCTTTCTCCACTGCCGTCTCAGGATAGCTGCTTCCTCATGCGTTTGGCTTTGCTCAGAGTGTGATTTCGTGCTCCGCCTTTTATCTTTGTGGGGAAATGTAATGGGAGTCAGGTGTGTGTAGTTAGTAATTGCCTGACTCTCCCTGACCCTTGTGTTGGGACGTGTCAATAAGCTCTGGTGTTAGTCCGTTGTCGCTCATGATGAACTGTCTGTGAGAAGGTGTTCGTATCAGAAAAGGGGGCGGGGGTTGAGTTTCTAGATACCCTACCTGGTAGGATGGAGAAAAGGGGTCATAAGGACGAGGCTACCACGGCTCACCCTTCGGTGTCCCACTTCCACTCCCCGAACACCCCCCATCCAGGTGATCCTCCCGCACTGGTCCACCCCCAGGAACTGGATCCAATAGCGATGGCCGTGTCCTGGCCACCTGGACAGATCCCCAGGGACTAGCGGGTGAGACACCTTCAGGTTTCTCACAGAAGTCGCTCACCATCAAATGATAAAATGAAAGGTGAAAACAGGGTTTTTCCTAATCCTCTCCCTACAGTCACAAGGAAAAGTTACTTACTTGTATTCCTATTTCTCCATCATGTATATATTCAGTGCATACCGTGAGGAACCTGAGGGCGTCCTCACTTCTTTTTCCCCTGGATCTTCCTCTCAGGTGGCCAGGGAAAGGCCATTGCTTTTGGATCCCGACCCCGGGGGTGGATATGCGAGGGAGGATCACCTGGGTGGAGGGGGGTGGGGAGAGGACCTCCTTAGGCGAGACATGGTATCACCCTTTCCCTTTTTGAGTGAACTGAAAGTTATTGAAATCACTTTTGACTGCCGCACAGAGTAAAAAGCAAGTTGAATACCCATGAATAGAGTGAACGCAAAGTATTAAATGTGGCAGATACCAGGGAATGGATTGTATGAAACAAGTATTGGCAAACTCAAGAGAATACCAGGAAGGGTATGTGGCAAGAGCCATTGGAATACAGACAAGTGTAACAAAGTGAATGGTGACTAGGAAAGTCACAGTACAGTTTCGGAAGAGTTTGACACTGGGGAATCAACTAAACATCACTGTTTAATGGAAGCAGTGGCTAATTGTTGATGGAAGCAGTAAGAAGGGGTATCGGTTGCGTGACCTGTAATGTGTGGACAGGGTGGTCCGCCAACTGCACCTAGACAGAGTGCCCTGCATGGAAAAGCCAATGAAACTGTGCATAAAGAAGCTTGTGTTTTGCAACAGCCTTGCATGTGAAGTTGAAGTCAAGAAACAGAACTGCCTAAGTGAACTGGTACAAATTATTGAGCTGAGAAGAGTCCCAAGGAACTGTGTCAATTTTGAAAGCAGTAAGATTTGAACTCTTGGGGAAGGGAACCCCGAGCTGGGAAGTGTCCCAAGGAACTGTGTTGTCTCTAGAAGATTTGAACGGGGAAGGGAACCCTGATATTTTGTGAACTGTTTTGAACTTGGAGAAGGGCGAGCTAATCATAAGCCAAGAGCTGGAAGAAGCTCTGAACTTGCTTTTGGACACTTTTTTTGACGCGGACAGCCCTACATATTGTATACAATTAGTTGTGAGGTCAAGTATAGGTTTTGGACACAGACAGACATGTGATTTGGACTACCCGACACAGACTATCCTTAGTTTTCCTTTGGAAGGGAAATCCCACCTGAGCATAGGGCAGGTTAGGCCTTACTCCATTGTGCATTTTAAGTTAATACATAAATAAATGTGAATCTGTTGTCTGTCTACTCCATGATGCCTTCACATAAATAAACACTGAATATCCGCCACTGTTTGCAGTATTTCAGAGCATTTTAAATGGAGAAATTTCATTTGCTATTTGAACCATTTATACAAAGATTTGAAGAAAACCTTAATTTTTACAGTTTTCCCAATTATAATACACAATTACATTGCGTTAAAACATGCCCCTTCTCGCCCCTAGAAACACTTGTCTACTGGCGCGTTATAAATGCCATATCATATCAGATCATTGATCATACAAAAGGATAACATGGGAGACAGGCTGCCATATAAAACTGAAAGTATAACACTGACACATTAAGGTGCCCAGTCTGCTCTGGTATTCTGTGATACACCAGAGTGGCAGCCGATGCTCAGTTAATTGTGATGCAAGGCTTTGTACTAATCTTCTTACTCATTTTCTTAGTCATATTCCTTCCTGATTTCTCATGGGGAGGTAGGCGTGGGTAGGAGGTTTATGAACTTAATTTTTAAAAAACAATTATGATGGATAACTCGGCGTACAAGTAACTTTTCCCTCTCCAGAACAGGATCTATCTGAATAATTCATGAACAGGAATGACTAAAGATACCCCAACCAAACATTCAAAGTGGGGTAGGAAGGAAAGAGTTAAATGATGAGAGAAAAGGGAATACTACTCTAGAAGAAGAGGTAACTAAACACATCCTTAAGAGATGATTGTCTCATTTGGGCATCAGCTTGAGCATTAGAATTAAGGCAGTAATGGGCCACAAAGATAGACTGGTTTCCAGGTAGCAGCACCAAAATCTCAGAAATGGGTAATTTTCTTGAAGGAGCTTAGTAGTACATTTTTCTCAAAAATAAAATCCTTTGTTTGCCTGGAAACTTCCCGCCAAATTAAATAACTGTTTGCTTTATTTGATCAAAAGGAATAGACTTCTATTGACTACAAATGGAGCAAATGACCCTTAAACTTAATCAGTCTCTCTGGTTGGGATCCAAGAAGTCCCCCCCTTTCCGTTGACCCATGCTGTATTTGCAGTAAGGCCGCTCCATGGCTATCACACTCTTTCTATTCACTTTGTCCCCTTTAGGCTCGAGTTGGTTATATGTGATTTTCTGTTCTGTCCTAGCAACGGACCACTGGTTCAGGGACTCTCTAAACTTAGTTATTTTCCAACCATGATCTCAGACTTTGGGACCATCAACCAATGGCTCAATTCGCTTATCAGTCTTGCCACAGACTTAGAACAAATATTGGCACTTTACGTTGGGCCTCATTACACGGTAGGCGGTAAGGGTTTACCGGTACCGGTATTTTACCGGTACCGGTAAACCCTTACCGCCTTACTACGAGGTCCCTTTGCGGGTTGGAGAATTTAACGCCTGCTTTTTGCAGGCGTTAAAAACCAACCCGCAAAGGGACCAGGGAGCTAATTACGGTACCGCAATTTGCGGTGCCCTAATTAGCACCGTCCCCATTCCCATTATGCCCTATGGGGCAAAAATGGGAATGGGGAAGGGCAATGGGGGAAGGGGGAATTACCGCCCCACCAACCTTGGAATAGGGCGGTAATTCCCCTTTCCACTAAGGCGGTGCCAGTATTTTACCGGCATGGACCAAGGTGCTAATAGCACCTTGGTCCACCACCGTCCGTGTAATGAGGCCCTTTGTCTCTCAAGGACTTGAAATCAACTGTTCTCTATCCATATAGGCCAGATGTGCAACCGATGATTTAGTTGATTCACTTTCATGACCACAATTAAAATATCAATAAAATACAGTACATTAGATAAAAAACAGAGGTAAGTGTGCAGCAGAATATGTGAACTTTGAGTCAATAATTTGGACAATTAATAAAACTAACTGGAAAGTCAAAAGCTCGCAACCTCACTATCATGGCCACAATAATCTCAAATAATACGTAACAGTTAGGCATGAGACTTGGCTCCGAGCATCCATGTTCTGTGAATATAATGTGCAGTTGCCCTAACATGGATATCCAGACACTGACCCAAATATCTAACGGCGCTAACTGCTTGCTGAATCCCTGAGTTTCTCCAAAGTGGCGTCAAATACTATTTTCTCAGGGCTGCAGACCCAATGCAGAATAACAAAGTGCATAACTGTCTCAGTGCCCTCCTCGCAGAGTGGACAAACGCTCGAATTGCTTGGTGAGCAGTTGTGTTACTGAGACCACTGGAAGAATTCCCAATAGAAAACGCAAGTACAAAGTATTTTCAAAAGCTGGGAATATCAGATCAGATCCAAGTACAATTTGTGTCCCGCTGTGTGCCTCAATTCCAGATAGCCAGGACCCCGTCTTAAGGCAGCAGCTTCCACCAGCAAGATTTCTTTGCCACTCGGTTTGATCCATTCTTTTAATATCAAACTCGTGGATGGCCTTATATTTGAAGGGATTAGTCAAATCCAGCAGATCAGGATCCTGAAGAGAGATCTTAACATGAGAAGCCCACTGTAGATTTTGACCACCCGCAATAGCTAGGAGGTGGAGTTCTGCATTCCGGTATCTCGAGACCACGCTGTCTTTGTAACCGTACCCAGAATAGGGCTGGCCTAGCACGTATCTAGGAAGCGACCAGGGCAAATCCCAGCTACAGGGAAACCAAAACTGATGGAGTATTACCAGATAGCAATAACAATTTATTCAAAAATGTCTGTTCAATGATACCTAGCTTCGAGAAATTACAGTACTCCCACAATTCAGAACCATACAGAGCAGCAGGGATGGCCTGTTTATGGAATAGGTCCAACGCAGGAGAAATTGCAGCTCTGCCATGTTTGGCGTGGAATTCCAAGATTGCTCTACCAACCTTCTCTAAGGTGGTGGACGATTTAATAACCTGGGCTTCCCAGCCACCCTTTTGCTCAAATCTCAGCCCTAAACAATCATAAAATGACACCTGTTCAAGCACAGAGCCTTCAGCTTCCACCTTTAGTAGCTTAATTTTTACACATTTGGGTCGGAAGACCATAACTTTAGACTTTTCAATGTCAGATCTAACACATTACATTCCTTCACAAAGACAGACAGTGTTTTTAACAGCCCTTGAGGGGATGTTGCTATGAGAACCGCATTGCCCGCGTAAAACAGGGCTGGGTATTTTGTCAAATTTTGGGGCAATCTTGACCCTCTTTCAGTAGAATGACAATCACTTCTTGTATATATAAGATTAAAGAGGAAGGGAGACGATGTACAGCCTTGTCTGAGCCCTCTTTCGACAAGTAATTTCTCCACCAACTCCAAAGCGTACACTAGCCGTGTTTGAGGAATAAAGCTACACCAGAGGCTTTGCATTTATGCAATATCTGCCATAGAGTGGCTCTACAGACTGAGTCGAATGCAGTTTTTAGGTCAACAAAAGCAACATACAGACACATCTTCTTTAGAACAGTATATTTTTGTAATAAAAGAAAAAAACATGAAACACTGATCAATTGTTGCTGTTTTCTCTGAAGCTCACCTGAATATCGTGAATTATGCTGCCCCTGTCCGCCTAGTCCTGAAGATGTTTCAGCACTACCTTACCAAAATGTTTACCAATGCCGTCCAGAAGTGAGATTAGGTGGTCATTTCCTGGGTTGTCTTTGCCACCCTTTTTTATAAATAGGTATAAACACTGCCATTCCCCATGGATTGCATTAAAAAGCCTGGAAAGTACAGGGGCCAGATAGCCATCTCATCTTTTAATAAGTCAATCGGAAATAAGGTCTGCTGTTTTTCCACTGCTTAAGATATTTAAGACTATAACCACCTCTTCAATGGTCACTGTCAGAGTGTCAAGCTCTGGGGAAATCCCGCAAAAAACAATTGGCGGCGAAGGGAGCTGAATGATGTGATACAAATTGGCAAAGTGTGACCGCCACCCATCCTCATTAATATGGCAGAGTAGTGACTGGTCACCCTTCAAAACGCTAGTCGTCACCAGTTTGCAATTGTTAATTTTTTACGCGCTTAATACCAGTAGTGGTTTCCAAGCATCGGATCGGTATTCAAACCTTTATTGCACTGCATTGTCTTGCTTCCAAGACGAATGCGTTGCCCCTGAGCAACCCTTCCTTCATGTCATTATAAAAAATTTCAAAGGATTGGTTTGTATATGATTTTTATATCAAGAGGAACAGAAGATACAAGTCCTATTATCAACCTTCTCATTGAATGAACTTGTATTTGTAATATTTTGGAAATGAATGTGCAGAAGCATCCCCATGCATAACTCATGCATATAGAAATAGCCTTTAGATGTCTTCCAAAATAGATAATTGTTCAAGGCCATTAAATAGATTTATGCTTTTTGTTACAAGGTCGTAGGTAACCAATTGCACCTGTACCGAAGTATCTCTATCTTATTTGATTAATATTTTTTTTATTAGGGGAGGATGTAGGCCCAATTGGTCCATCTGAATCCAGAGAGTGATCACGGTCGACTCAAAGGTAGTTGAAAAATCTATGCAAATTGTATAGAGAGTGCTTTCAAGGTGCATACTATACATTTTGACTGATCTTTGGAAAAATGATCTGTAGTTGACAGATTTATTCTGAATGCAGTGTGTTCAATCAGTTTGATGTAATTTTCTTCATAGCATTCTATAAGAAAGCCTAAAAGCTGTATGTTGATAATGTTCCCAATAGGGTCCAACAACGTTGTCAGTTTTGTGTGTTGCCGGATTGGTGCGGCAGCCCATTTGTGACTACCTTGAACTACACTACCATTCTATAAATACAGAATTGAAGTGGTAAGAAACAAGATTTAAATACTATCCCAAATATTGATGCAGGTCTTATTTAGTTCAAGGAAGATGGTGATCTTCTGCCAGGCGATTTCAACATAACAGTTTATGCCAGCGTTTGTTGCTGTAGTTAAGTAAGCATCGTAGTAAACTACAAAAGTTGGTAAATTTGCTTCTAACATAATTCTGTTACAAAGACCAACCATTCATATTCCCAGCTGGTGGCTGCCTCAATCGTTCTACTTGAAACAGTTGTTGAAAGACGCATTCCAGAAAGCCCTTGAATTTAGCGATTACAAAATCAGACCTTCTGAAATCACCATCTTGATTTATTTCTCTTTTTAGTCAAGAGTTCATTAAAGACTACTGCTACCAGAGGCTGTGTGTCTGTCCAATTTCTGCAAAACCTTCAGCACAAACGCACACTACTTCTGAAAACTCAACACTACCCATGACAATACAAATGTTCTTACCTCACTCTGCAAATTCGTCTGACAGTAGTCTCCTAAACCCACACTGCAGCAAACAGACGTCACTCACTCCCTTGTGCATGCATTTGGTTTGGCCACAGTACCTCAGTTCGGAGTATGTACTCAATATGATTTATCCTGTTTCAAATATCCCCTTATAGTGTGAAATTAAAAAGAATACAATTCGAATTTAATTATATTATCTGTTTTTAGAATACTTGGTAACAAATTTGTCGTTTATACACAGTATGTTTTATGAAATCCATAAACGTGTTTTTATATTTGAAGTTTTTTTATGCTAATCGTATTTAAGAGCCATCAGCAACAAAATCCTTTTATGTAGTGTATATTTTATGGAACTTTTTTCTTCTTTTCATAATATGATTTCTTGTACTTAAAGGGTTTTTTTGCCGAATAAAAGTCTGAATGAATATTTTTTTTTAAAAAAAATAGGTCTGTCATCATTGTGTAGGACTCTGGAGGTAGGCTGCTTTTTCTTGCTCTCCTGGCTTCTTGTCCCTTTTCTAAGAAACACCAAATACTTTGCTTTTCAAAATGGTAAGAAAAGAATAGTACTGAGTGTGGTGCAAAGTGCACTTGCCGTGACTGTAGAGAAAGCAATGTGCTGAGTGACAGTTAGCCACCTAGGTGTGAAGGTGAGATAGACACTGAAGACACAGGTGTACTAGAAGGTACAGCGGCAGACCAGTCAAATGAGTTTATAGGAGTACAATAGGCTTCTTTCAAAGGATGATGTTAAAGAGGGCTCAGTGCCATAATATTTGACAAGTTTCTCTAGAATGACCTCGAGCAATGACCTGAAAGTCCTCCGCTTAAGTTTTGCAACTGCCCCGTTTCGGGGCCCCACATGAACGTTGGATATCACTAACATTAAGATCCAGTCTTGGAAAAATTATTTCTATTTACATAGGCGGAGTTAGTCTATTTAGGCTCAGTGAATATCATAAAGGGTCATGCAATCCTAACCTTGCGTACATGGACATTTCCAAAACATATGAAATGTATCAATGTTTTGGTTTATTCATATTTTTAAAGCGCACATCAGCCCTTAACTTTAGTTTATTTGTATATAGTTTATGTTAATCAGTTTTGCTCCTTTGTTTATTTTAGAACAATTTCGATTCATACATAAACAATTGTCGCACAATAACTGTGTCTCTTCACAACTACCGTCAACAAGGGAGTCTGTGGTGAATAGCAAATATTGTAAAACCTATGTAACAGACAGCACAACCAACATTCATTAACATTTTCATAAAACATGAAAAATGTGGTGCACAGTACACAAAATCCAGCAATGGTCTAATTCCTATATTCAAAAACCCCATCATGTTTCTGCATCTTGATATTATTGTGCAGACATTCTTTCCGTGTAGGGGCGAATGGTTATAATAATCCTGTTTACTAGGGTAATGAAACACTAGAGGAGCAGTGAAGCATTCTGGGACATTACTAAAAAAAAAGGGAAAGTAAAGGCCTCTCTGTACTTACTCATTCCTGGGTTAGCACACAAATGAGTGGCTGAAAAACGAATGTGCACAATATATACAGGATAACCAGTGGATACATGAAAAGAGAACTTCAAGGCAGGTCTTTGTCACATACCTCTGCCAAGACCATCTTCATAACCCCAACACAGAACACAATGCTTACCTGCTGGTCAGCACAACCCATGTCTGAGTCGGTTCATCAAGTCGGGACAGCTGGAATTGCAGGCCCTTGGCAGGCGTGCCTGATGCCGTGTTTAGTACGTGGACGGTAAGTGGGCTGTCAGATGAAGCAGACATAGTTTTACACTGCAGAGCAAAAACAGAAGAGCAACAACTGAGGTTGTTTTTTAACTAAATCCTTTGCACAAGAAGGATAATTTCAATCTAAAACCCATGCCATGTGATTTCAGAGTACACACCATGGCTCTGGGTCCACCGCATACTTCTGTATGGTCCTACAGACTTGGAAATACACTTCAGTGATGACCAAATATCGATGGTTGGCGAGAAAGCCCCTTCAGAAAGGGTACAGCAGGATTACCTCAGTCCTTTATTGTAGCCCCGCCTGCTTTTTCAGCATTCAATTGCATCATTATGTGAAGCCCCTCACACCTGGTGAACAATATATAAACAAAGACACAAAATGTGCACTTGCCACTAGCAAGTTCAAATTCCCCTTTGGAAAGTTAGAAATCGTGTGCATGTGGAGAGCTGGAATTCCTTCTGGAGGCAGGCGACATCTGCATGACAAGCAGCTTGTAACTTGAAATGTGTACCTCTGTGTAAAATAGTTTCATCAGATTGCAGCTTGTTGTTACAAAACAACTTATTCTAGAACATAACTACCACTGCACACCCAGCTTGGCCATTTTTCATTTATAATGTTTTACAGTGGTCCTTAGTATTTTCTCATTCTAGCATCAGCTACACAAATAGCTCAGTTTTTCTATAGACTTATAGCTTGCCGTAGTGGGCTACACCAGCCATTATCGACCCAGAGATGAAGTTCAAACCTTTAGAGTCTGTGGTTTTATTGGCGGCAGGTATAGCCCAATGAGGTCGCCCATTACTGCCTCCCAACCTTCAACGCCCTACCTTTTAAATAACCGTGCTCCTGGAGGATCTCATCCACAACCGCAACTCCACAAGTTAAACCTTGGGTTTACATTTGATAAACAACTCCCCTGTCACACCCAAATAAACTCCCTACCCTCATACACTTCACTACCACCTACACATCCTGTCCCATTATGGAAATGAACCCCCCACCCCCAAAAATCAATGCAGTCAGCTGATAAATATTATTTCAGTAATATATACCACAAAACCATTGAAATAGGAATTAGCAAAAAACATTAATAGTCAATTTCATAACATTCAATATTTTAAAATCTGCAAAAATACAATTTGACCCAAGGGTTGTGCAAATTAAAATGAACATTCATTTGTAAAAGGGTTGAGGTCCTTCCCCTATAATCTTTGTCTTATATTAAGATCCTGTTGTACAAACTGCAGCAATGTCCAAGTACAATAGGGAGACATTTTTAATTCCTAAGAAATGGTTTGAATGTTCTTTGCCTAACCAGTCTATACTTGGAACAAAAGCATAAAAAGCATTAGCAATGCTTCACTATTAGGTAAAAATGAGGGAAAGAGTTTTCCAAATAATTAAAAGTAATGCGATTGGAAGTCCATCTGGCAGGAATCGAATTTAAAGGAATACAATTAAAATGTTATTTGGGGATTAAAAAGTCAATGCTGCATGTAGGGGGACCATGTAATGTATGTCTGTCTACCAAAACATATGGTGGTCATTTTGTGGTACTAATTAATTGGGTTCAATTTTCTCGAGTGCTTCCCTCTTTCTTTCGAAACCGGCTACAATGCATTTCTTCGGTAAAAAGGAAGCTCCTTGTCTAATCCAGGCAGATGTTCAACTAAAATTGGAGTGAGGGAACAAAAGGGGCAAAACCTCCTTTATACATGCCACAGCTGAGCTTCGTCACTCTCCCAAATATCCTTTGTAACAACTACGGTAAATTTAACATGGCTACTCTGAAAGCTGCTAAGAAGTAAAGTAACAGGGGCTAAAGGGAAAGGATGTTTAATAAAGGCCATATCCAATTCCATGTGGCAGGAATAATTCAGGGATGACAAAGGTAGATTGAGTAAACGTTTACAGAACCAATCTTCAGTCCTTTGTAAAATGTTTCCATTGTCAAAACTCAAAATGGCTTCCGTGTATAAAGCCAAGGAGGAAATACATGAAGCCTATACTTAATTATGTGCGCCTGAAAGCTTGGTGCGAATTTGAAAATCGCTCCAAATGCTTAACTGATGGACATGGGCAGGCAAACATAATGAGTGACAAATTCTCATGCCCAAGTAGTCAGAGTTATCAACATTAGTAATTGGCTGGTTCCCAGTTATACAAATGTGATGGCCTCTATGTGCTTTTAGACCGAACGATGCCATGCAATCGGTATAAACATCTGGGAGTCTCTAAAAGAGTTAGGCCTTCTGGCAAGTCGCAAGTGGCAACAGTGCGCGGTATAAGAACTTTTAACATAACAAGTAAAACGATATCATCAGTGTAAGACAGACAAGGAATTCAAATTGCACTCGCTTTTGTTTTATCTTCACAGTGGCATAAAATCCTTTATATAATCGTTTGTGTATAGGTTACACAAAATGGAAGTCGATACACACCACGCCACAGCTTACTTGGAATGGCTTCGTGGCTTTTCATTTCGACTCCAGCAAACTACAGCAGAATTATTAGCATGTAGAAAAACCAATACCAGTAAATAGGTGATCTGGCAAGCCTGCATTTTCTAGGCTTTCCCATAGCTTTACTCTGTTAACAAAGTCAAACACAGTGGACAGATCCATAAATGTAGCGTAGTGGTTCTTGTTTAATGAAGGGTGACTTAGCTGCTAACAAATGAAACTTAAGTGTCTGGTGATGGGTAACAACCCCTTTCATAAATCCAAGCTGGATAGGAGCAAGGAGATTACTCTCAATCCTTTTGTTAAGCTTGTTCAAAAGGGTCTTCCCAAAGAGTTTAAATGAACAATCTAGGAGGGATATGGGGCAGTAGCCTGAAAGGGTTCAGTCTGTTGCCCTTTTTGTAAATTGGGAAAATAACTGCTTTCCTCAGGAAACAGGGAAAATATCTATCTTTACCATTAGATCATACACCGTGCACATTAACAGGGCCAAAGTGTCGATCATCAATTTGTAAAAACATGAAGGAATAAAATCTGGGCCTGTGCTCTTGGTGGTTTACAGTACGTTTAGAAGACATGCATTACTTACCGTAATAGCATTTCTGATGATAGTATCATCTTAGAATCACATGCTGTGCATAGACTAGCAAGCAGAACCCAGACATTGTGGTGGGATGTGTGAAGGACCACTTGCAAAGAGATGTCTCAGCAACGCTTGTCCCACCTGAGAATCAGACCTAGTGTGTTGATCTAGGCAGTAATGTTGTGTAAAGGTGTGTACAGAACTCCAGGTTGCTGCTTTACAAATTGACTCAAGAGGAACATTTGCAATGACTGCTATGGAAGCCCCAGTGCCCCGAGTAGAGTGTGCTCTAGGCTTGAAGGGCAGATCTCTCTTGCACAGTGTGATGCAGTTTCCGATCCACTTAGAAATGACTGATTTAGAGATCGGGTCCCCTTCTCTACCAGCTGCCACTGAAACGAAAAACCGATATGCCTTTCTCAGTGGTTTAGTTGTCTCCAGATGGTAAACTGCTCTCCTCACATCCAGTGTGTGGAGGCTTTTTTTCTGCCACGTTAGTGGGGCTCTGGAAGAAGGCAGGTAGTTCAATTGACTGGTTCACATGGAACTTTGAAATAAATGTAGGTGCAAACCGTGGGTGAGTGCACAGAACCACCTTATCCCTGTGAATAGTGACAAATGGGTCTTCAACTGTAGTTCACTAACTCTCCTTATTGATGTAACTGCCACCAGGAAGGCGGTTTTGGTAAGTGAGTGCTTTAAGGCTAGCCTTATGCATATGTTCAAAGGGAGGTCCCATTAGTCTAGTCAGTACAACATTCAAGTCCCATTCGGGAGCTGGGTTGGAATTAGGGGCAAAAAGTCTTTTAACCCCCTCCATACAAGCCTTGATTACTGGTATTTTCCACCACGAAATCTTCTTCTAGGACGTGGTGTAGGCTGAAAATGCAGCTAAGTGTACTTTTAGGGAATTGAAAACTCAACCAGAGTCTAGTAGATGAGTCGGGTAAAGGACAATATCTGTGGGAGCGCAATCAATAGGGTTGATGCTTTTGGTATTGTGCCAGATGACGAAGCGTTTCCATTTATTGGAGTAGCAATGTGTGGTGTTAGGTTTTCGTGCTTCCCTAAATATGTCCATGCATCTCCGAGGGAGGTGGAGATGTCCGAACTCTATGACCTCAGGAGCCAGGCTGCTAAATTGAGAGGTTGCCGGCATGGATACAGTTTCTCTCCCCTGTTTTGCGACAGCATGTTGTGCGGGCATTGCATTTTCTTCGCCGTAGCGACTGACAATGCCATCAAGTGAGAGAAGAACAAGTTACTTTCTTACCTGGTAACGTTCTTTCGATGGGATGGTCCGACGACGTATTCCATATCTATGACAGTAATCACCACAGCTGTGCTGCTTCGGAAACTTTTTCGGCGTCTGCGTCCTGCGTCGATGACGTCGATGCGCCGCCGTCGAGGACCTCCTCCGACGTCCGACATCATCCGATGTGATAAGTAGGACGCACGACGCCAGTAGCCTCAGTTGTAGTTTTTTCCCCCAGAACGTGTGACATTAGTCAACTGCCAGTCCGACACAAAGCCTTGCGGAACGTAAGCTGCAATCGCAACAGAAATTCTGCAGCGGGGAAGGCAGGGCGGGAGCGATATGGAATACGTCGTCGGACCATCCCATCGAAAGAACGTTACCAGGTAAGAAAGTAACTTGTTCTTCGAGGGGATTGGGTCCTCCGACGTATTCCATATCTATGACAGACTCCCAAAGCAGTACCAAATCAAGGAGGAGGGAAAGAATTTAGAAACAAAATTTAGAATAGCCAATCAAATAGCAGAGCAAAGGACCGCCTTGCCAAAGGCCAGATCCTGCCCTCTGATGGAATCGAGGGAATAATGCCGCACAAATGTATGCACTGAAGCCCAGGTGGCAGCATCACAGATGTTGCGAATAGGAACACCCCTCTGCAGGGCAGTAGATGCAGCCAAGCCCCTGGTAGAATGGGCCCGCAAGCCAGCCGGTGGGTCCTTGCCCGCCAAGCGGTAACACTCCGAGATGGCCAAAATAATCCAGCGGGACAAAGTCTGTTTCGTCACAGCTTGCCCCAAGCGCTTACCAGCGTAACCAATAAAGAGTTGATCGTCCACTCTGACCCGGGACATGCGAGAAACATAAAAGCTCAAAGCTCTCCTAGGATCAAGCCTATGGAGCCTCTCCTCTTCCTTACCAGGATGCGGAGGAGGATAGAATGCCGGAAGAACAATCTTCTGGGCCAAATGAAATTCCGTCACTACCTTTGGAAGAAAAGAAGGACGAACTCGAAGGACAACCCTGTCCTTGTGAAATACAGTGAAGGGTGGCTTAACAGAAAGTGCCTGTAACTCACTCACTCTGCGAGCGGAAGTAACCGCAACTAAAAACACAGTTTTCAAAGTCAACAGCCTCAAAGGGCAAGAATGTAAAGGCTCAAACGGAGCACCCATAAGAAACCTAAGAACAAGGTTCAAATCCCAACCGGGCACCAGGAAAGGCGACGGAGGGAACACATTAGTGAGCCCTTTCAGAAACTGTGAAATTAAAGGGATTTTAAAGTAAGAACATTCTTCAGATGAGCGCTTAAAGATGGACAGCGCCGCCAGGTAACCCTTAACGGTACCCACTTGCAAGCCCCTGTGGGCCAAAGAAAGCAAAAAGGACAGAACCATGGGGATGTCACATGCAAAAGGATCCACATTCTGAACTCTGCACCAGTCGCAGAACTTACGCCAACGGCAACGTACAGAGACTTAGTTGCGGGCCTTCGGGCCGAAAGCAACACCTCCATCACGTCTTCAGGGAGGTCCCAATCCTTATACCTCAACCTTTCAGAAGCCAAGCGTGAAGGTTGAGGGATCCGACCTCTGGATGGAGAACCTGACCCCCCTCCCGTGAGAGCAGATCGTCTCGGTAGGGAAGACGACGTGGAGGGCAGATGGACAAGTCGAGAAGGTCCGGGTACCACGTCCTCCGAGCCCACGCCGGAGCAATGAGGATCATCCGGGAACCGAACTTCCGTAACCTCCGCAGCACTTGCGGGATGACGGGGACTGGAGGAAACGCGTACAGCAGCGGGAACGACCACTCCACCACGAACGCGTCTCCTAAGGCTCCTTTTGGAGGAAATTCCCGCGAGCAAAACCTTTTGCACTTCCGGTTGACACTGGAGGCAAAGAGATCCACTTGAGGGGTCCCCCAAAGGGCGAAGATCTCCAGGAGAATCTCCTGAACCAACTCCCACTCGTGAGAGATCGTGCTCTGCCTGCTCAGAGCGTCCGCCGTCACGTTCTCGACTCCGGCCAGATGAACTGCCGAGATCGAAACTTCCTGCTGGATGGCCCAGAACTCGAGCTGCATCGCCTCCCTGCACAGAGGAAGTGACCCTGCCCCCCCCTTTTTGTTGAGGTAGTGCATGGCCACTGTGTTGTCCGTCAGGATCAGGACATTCTTTCCTCGCACAGTCGGCAGAAAAGCCCTCAGGGCTAGCCTGACGGCCCTCAGCTCCAACAGATTGATATGGAGTCTGGACTCCGACGGAGACCAACGACCGCTGACTGTCAGCCCGTTGGCATGAGCTCCCCATCCCGTGAGGGATGCATCCGACACGATCGTCACCTCCGGCCAGGGAAGCCAAAACGGAGCCCCCTTCATCAAGTTGCCTTCGACGGCCCACCACAGAAGGTCCCGGGCGACCGAGGGCGGCACCTGAATCGGGTCCGACATCCTGCCGGAGGACTGCGACCATTGCATCTTGAGTGCCCACTGCAAAGATCTCATTCGCAGGCGAGCCTCTGGCACCAGAAGAATGCAGGATGCCATGAGGCCGAGCAACCTCAAGAACTCGAACGCTGGGAGCGTCTGGGCCTGCTGAAACTTGCGCACCATCTGCTGAATGTGAAGAGCCCGCACCTGGGGAGGAAAACACCGCCCCAGGGAAGTGTCGAGCACTGCTCCGATGTACTGGAGCCTCTGCGTTGGCGTCAAATGGGACTTCTTTAAATTGAGGGAGAAGCCCAGCCTGTGAAGGGAGTGGCAGGCGACGGACAGATGATCCAGGACCTGCTCGGGAGAGCTCCCCCTGATCAACCAATCGTCCAGGTAGGGGTAGACGTGAATCCCCCCTTGCCTGAGATGCGCTGCCACCACCACCATGAGCTTGGTGAAAACCCTCGGGCGGAGGTCAAACCGAACGGCAGGACCCGAAACTGAAAGTGCGAGTCGCCAACCGCGAACCTCAGGTACTTCTTGTGCTTGGGATGGATCGGCACATGGAAGTAAGCATCCTTGAGGTCGAGTGACACCAACCAGTCCTGAAGCTGAAGGGCCTGGAGGACTTGAGAGAGAGTAACCATCTTGAACTTGTCCTTCCTGAGGAGTTTGTTCAAACCGCGCAAGTCCATGATGGGTCTCAATCCCCCGTCTTTCTTGGAAATCAAAAAATAAGGGGAATACCATCCCTTGTTCCTCTCCGCTACAGGCACCAGTTCTATGGCGCCTTTCTCCAGCAGGGCTTGAATTTCCTGCGCAAGGAGCGGATCCGGACACTTCAAAGAGAGGTTCCCCGGTGGATTGTCGCGAGGCCTGTGCCGAAAGGGAAGACAGTAGCCGTGGGTCACGATCTCCAGAACCCACACATCTGAAGTAATGGCACGCCACTCTACAAGATGCTGCGCCAGCCTTCCCCCAACCGGCGAACCATGGGACATGGCCTCATGACTGAGTAGGAGCGGCTGCGGCGTTACCTGAGGGCAAAGAGGCAACTGCCCGAGCGGCCTTGGCACCACGGGTACCTTGACGTCCACCTCTGGTACCCCTGCGTTGGCCCCTTTGACTGCCAGCTCCTCTCGCTTTACCAAAGGACGAGTAATAGCGAAAGGAGCCACCCCTCCACTGCTGTCCCCTAGGACGAAAAGGCGGAGGTTGGCGAACTGCAGCGCCCAACGACTTCGCTGCAGCTTTTGAGGTCTGCAACCTCTCAAGGCTCTCGTCAGCCTTGCTGCCAAAAAGATGTTCACCATCAAAGGGCATGTTGAGGAGCCGGGACTGCACATCAGGAGCAAACCCCGACTTCCGCAACCACGCAAACCTGCGTATCACGGTGCTCGCCGCCATGGACCTACTGACGCATTCAGCTAAGTCCAAACCCGACTGAACGGACTCACACATGGCATCCTTACCATCCTGGACCAAAGCAAGGAAACCATCCCGTTCGTCCCCTTCGGGAATATGTTCAGCCGCTAACGCAACACAGTTCCACAGAGTGTGCGTGAAACGTGACAAGGCACAAATGGAGTTGGCCGCCTGAAGCGCCATACCACCAGAAGAAAACACCTTCTTCGCCCAGCCATCAAAACGTTTGTCGTCCCTATCAGGAGGGATGGTAGGGTACGACGCCTGCTTTGCCGGGGCCGTGGCCGCCTGCACCACCAAACTTTCCGGAGTGGGGTGCCTGGTCAAGTAGCAGGGGTCGCCACTGGCTGGACGGTATTTCCGCGACAAGGATCTGCCCACTGCCGGGAGACTCTCCGGAGCAGTCCAAGCCGCCGCCACCCTACGCTGTAAAGCCATATGGAACGGCAGTACCGGGTCAGTTGGGGGACCAACATCAAGGATGTCCGTCAGATCATCCTGCACAAACTCCCCTGGGGGAGCAGACCATCCCAGATACTCAGACACCCTAGCCATAAGGCGCCGGTATGAGGAATCGGCATGGGAGCCAGGCTCAGGCCGACCAAATTCCACCTCCGGAGAGGTGTCCAGACCACTAGCATCATGCAGCGACTGCCTCAAATCGACAAATTGACCATGGCCCGAGACAATGTCATCCGGCACCGGACTAGGAACCAGGCCAACCGAATCCTCATCCGCCTCTGAAATATAATCCAAGTGGTGGAAAGGCACCTGAGAGTGCCTGCTCTTAGCCAGAGCCTTCCTAGGGGGTACACCCGAGACACGGGGCACCTCCGACACGAAAGGCGTCGATGGCGTCGAGCGAATCGGCGCCGCCGTCGAGAAAACCGGCAACGGCGCCGAGAGGATCGGCGTCGACGTCGAGGAAATCGGCGTCGACGTCAGATGCAGCGCCTCCAATATCGGCGGCGTCGACACAGCCCTCGAAGCCGGAGCCCCGAGCGTGTCCCTCGACGACCTGAACGTCGACGGCTTCGACGACTTCCTCGGAGCCGGAGCCTCGAGAAAGCCTGTCGACGCCCTCGACGCCTCAGACGTCGATGTCTTCCTCGAAGACATCACAGGTGCACACGGTCTCGATCGCGTCGAGGACCGGGACCTGGAACGGGTACGGCGAGAACGAGCCTCCTTGTCCGAACGGGACCTCTCCCGTGACTCGTGCCGACCACTCTTGCGAGCGGTGTCTCTCGACCTCACACGGCCGACCCCACTCGGGGGCGCGGACGGTTGAGTACCCTGCGACTCAAGAATCGCCAACATTTTCTTCCCGAAGGAAGCCCATTCCTCCGGCGTCGCACGGCTGGTGGGATAACCGACGTGCCGGGCAGAGTCCTCGGAAGAGGACCTGGAAGGCGACCGGTGACGGCGCTTCCGAGAATGCCTCGAAGAGGCTGAGGAGTGGCGAGACCGACTCCTAGAAGAAGACCGACGAGACTTCCGACGATGACGCGGAGAGTCACCCCTCGAATCATCCGTCGAAAGCCCCGCCGACTTCGACTTCCGGGGCTTGGACACCCGACCTACCGACAATTTCTTCTTACGTTCGCGTAAGGCCTTGGACGTGAGCGACAGGCAGTCGACACAGTCATCCGTGTCGTGGGCCTCCCCGAGGCACCAGAGGCAGGCGTCGTGCGAGTCAGTCACCGACATCTTGGACCCACACACCCCGCACTTCTTGAAGCCCGGACGCGAGGTTGAAGACGAAGCGGAAGACATCGTCGAAGGTAATATTCACAAACGAACAGGTTCGAAGAACCAGAAAGAACAGAACTCCAAAGAGTCGAGGCTAGAACCGAGAAACACGAAGCAACACGTTCGCGGAAAAAACGGAACTGAGGCTACTGGCGTCGTGCGTCCTACTTATCACATCGGATGACGTCGGACGTCGGAGGAGGTCCTCGACGGCGGCGCATCGACGTCATCGACGCAGGACGCAGACGCCGAAAAAGTTTCCAAAGCAGCACAGCTGTGGTGATTACTGTCATAGATATGGAATACGTCGGAGGACCCAATCCCCTCGAATGAGGGTTGGCAGGCCCACAACGGGGCCACCAGAATCATCGTGACTGGTTCCTGTTGCATCTTGTGCACTATCTTGTTGAGAAGGGAAGTCGGGTGTTAGCATAGACAAATTTCCCCAACCATGTTATCCAGAGACCGTTCCCCATTGGAGAGGTTCTGCGGGTACCTGGAGCCGTAATCTGGGCATTGCGCATTCTCCAGAGTTGCGTACAGGTCAATCTCTGGGAAGTTCCAGTCTGCAGAGACTTTGAACAGAATGTCATCATGCAGCTGCCATTCATACTCTGTGTAGTGCGAAATCTCTGCTGTGCACATCCGCCAGTAGATTGAGTTCCCCTGGAACGAGTTGTGACAGGAGGAACATCTTGTATTTGAGAGCCCACTTCCAAATTTTCTGGGACAGTTTGGATTGCCCTGGAGAGTGAGTGCCCCCCTGTTTGTTGAGGTAATACATGGCCGTGGTACTGTCTGAGGACTAGGACTGTCTTCCCCTGGAGGTCTGTTCGGAATGCCTTCAGGGCCTTGAATACTGCTAGCAGTTGCACCAGGTTTATGTGGTTGCTTGCTAATGCTGGGGACGACGCGCCGTGTGCCGTCTGGTGAAGGAGGCAAGCCCCCACCCCGTCAGATGCGTCAGTGGTGAGAGTGGCTTCTACTGCGGGGATGGTGAATGTTTTCCCCTGCAAGAGCTTTTCCCTTGACCACCACTGCAGATGCTGGACGTGGGCTGCCGAGACAACCACTAGATCGTCCCATTGTCCAAAGACCTGACACCATTGGCTCGAGACCCACTGCGCAGACGCGCATGTGGGACTAGATAAATGCAGGAGGCCATCATCCCTAACGGTCAAATGGCTCTGTGCACGGTCACCTCGCGATTAGCTAGATAGTGAGGGATCTGGAACAATATATTCTGAACCCTCTCGTTGAAGGAAAAGACAAGCCCGTCTTTGGTCCGAATTAGAGCCCCCAGAAATTGCTGGACTTGGCTGGGGCTTGATCGAGAATCCCAGACTTAATAGGGGATCTACCGTCTTCTGGGTAGATGATAGGCATGCTCTGTATGAATCCCCCGTTATTAGCCAATCGGCGAGGTAAGGATATACTGGAATGGACTGCCTGCGCAGGTGTGCCACTACTACCGCCAGTACTTCGTAAAGACCCTTGGGGCTGAGGCAATGCCGAAGGGAAGGACCTTAAATTGATAGTGTTTGTCTTCTATCATGAACCTTGGGTACTTTCTGTGCGCTGGCAGCAGTATGCACCTTTCATGTCCAATGTTGCCATGTAATCCCCCTGTGTTAGCAGAGGGATTACTTCCTGTAATGTTGTCATTCTGAACTTTTGTGGCTTGATAAACTTGTTTGCTGGGCGCAAGTCTAACACAGGGCGCATGGTGAGATCCTTTCTGGATACAAGTAAGTACACTGACTAAATACCCTAGTTTACCTGTAGAATGAGGACGATTTCTATTGAGCCCTTTTCTTGAAGGATCTCCACTTCTTGTAGCAGAATCTTCAGGTGTTCTGGCGATAGGCATCTGGATGTTGGTGGTCGGTATCGAGGTGGCCGCTGAACTCAATGCCGTAACAGTGGGTGACGGTCTTGAGCACCCAGTGGTCTGTGGTGATTCCCTCCCATGCATGAAGGATGGATGGATGTTAATCGTCCCCTGACCTTGGAGGCATGGGAGGGGATCCGGACTGGAGAGTCATTTTTGAGCCGAGGCTTGGGAGCTTCTTGGGGTGGAATTTCTACCCCTTCCTTTGCCACAGTGATGTCCTCTTTGTTGATATTAACCCGTGGTGGTTGTCCCTTGTCCGGAGGACCTTGGTGCATTCCCTATCCCAAACTGATTGTGGAGGGAACGTGGCAAGGATTGCCCCCTGAAAGGAACGGCAAGAGCTACCCCCTACCTGTTGATAGGGTCTTGCAGCAATTTGGTTTAAAGATTTTATGGTTTCATGCTCCTTTGCTGTCTCTAAGGCAACGTCTACAGCCTTTCTGAAAAAGTTAGTCTCTTCAACTGCCTGGTTTATAAGGGATGCCCGTGTCTCAGGCTTAAAGCCTGAATTCTTGAGCCATGCGTGCCTTTTAAGCAGGGAACCCTGGGCCAGCCGTCCCTCAGTTTCTGCAGCATCCCGGGTATTCTTAAGGATATTCTGATTGACCTGACTCCCTTCCGAAACAACCGCCAGCAGGCGTGGTCGTGCCGGTTCCGTGACTTCTTGCAGGCCCTCGTGGAGTAAATTCCATTGGACGTCGCTATAACTATTCAACAATGTGGTGTTATTGGCAATCCTAGTGGAATAAGCGGCTGATGTTGTAATGCCCTTTCCAAGGGCGTATAACTTTTTGCAATCCTTGTCTGGTGGTGCCTCAGCCGTAGAGAAGGGTACTCGGGCTCTCTTCCTTGTAGTAGTGACTACTCAGGAGTGGCATGTCCCCCAGCTATACAGTGGGTCTGTAGGAGTGGGGCGAAAAAGCTTCTCGACCCGAAGCCTTATAGCTCTTGTAAGAGATGGCGTTAACAAAGAGGGGGCGATGAGCTTCTTAATAGAATTCAATAGGGGTATCGCCTGACTTGCGGGGTCTTTCCTTCAAAATGTCTTCCACAAAGTATGTGTCCTGTTCTGCCTCTTGTGTGGCAATCTGAAAGTGTTCTGCAGCCTTTTTCAGAATATAATTGAAGGCCAATTGGTCATCAATAGGCGAGGCTCGTCTTTGAGGAGGTGAGGAGGGAGGGTCTAGACACAAAACATCTGGATCTGGAGTAGTGGAGGGGGAAAGCCATGGCGCCTCCTGGCTGTTCATCACCCAAGTCTGGACCCTTGTCTGGTGTCTCCTCAAATGGAGTCTCTCCCTGGTCATAAGGGTCTTGATAGACTTCTTCAGGTTCTGACAGGTCAAAAACCTCATGTGGGAATGGACTTGAAGTATTTGGAACTTAGGACAGAGTAAGGCAGGAGTCTTCCTCCCCCGGTCTTTTCGGGTGATAAAACTTTCAGAGAAATCTACACATTTGGAAAGCTTGTTTATGTATCCCTCAAACCTCTCTCTGGTCCATATGTATGTACCAGAGGGGTTTGCAGGGGGAAAGGGCTCTTCTGGAGGACAGGGGCATCTAGGGGGTCGAGATTTGTCAGCCATAGCCTTAGATAGGGGCTGTGACCCATCTGCATATTCTTCAACGTTTGGATGTGTCCCATGGCTTATATTTGCCACGGCGCAAATCTCTCGCACAATCACCGGCTTATCGGGTAGTTATTTCAACAAGCCTGTCGGCATGGTCGTGGTTTTTGGCGTTGCAACCTTTGGCCCGGACGCACTCTTATGAGGCGTCTCAGCGCTTCAATGTTGTTTGGCGCCGACGCCCTTCTGACTTGAATGCCTGGACACATGCCGTATCAACGGTTGCGGGGAGGGCGACTTATCATGGGGATCGGTGGGTTCCGTCGAAACTCTCGATGCGCCCGCTGACGTCTTTGCAATTCCCAACTAATGTGTCGAGGAGGCTCATGGGGCTGTGCGTTTTTCTTTTCATGGTGCTGGTGTGTCCCTGTCGCTAGGATGTTGTCTCCCAATAGCAAAACCGGTGGCCTGCCTGCTGGGGCCAGACACCTCGGAACTTGATTGTTCCGCAGAGAGGTCGATGGCCTCCACATCGGAGCCATGGCTGTCGCTGAAATCCTCGCCACCCAAGGCGCCTGCACTGACGGGTGAACTACCCTCGGCTTGCTGCATGGCGTAGGCCGCCCACCGCTTCGTCGGCCGATCCTTTTCTTTGGACGTAAACGTTGACAATACTTGCAGGATCGCTCGTCAAGATCATGAGGCAGACACTTCTTACACTTTCGGTGAGTGTCTTTCCATGGATATTGTCCCTTGCACGAAGGGCAACATTTAAAAGGAGTCCTGTCCATAGCACAGATAACAAGCAACAGCGAGATCAGAAGGGAAAAGAGAGGGGGAAAGGCATTCTACAAAGAATCAAAGCCCGGGCCCTTGCTCTTCCTACTATCTAGGCCTGGCCAGAGGGCCAAGGCCACACGGTTAACTGCGTCATCCAAAGCACCAGCCGCCAAAATCTTCAGTCGTCTTCGGAGTTGTGTCGGGGGTAGTCGTCGATGGACGAATATTAAACGACCAATGGTCGTGAACAAAGAAATATTACTTTTGCATTTATGAGCTCCGCATAAGGTGACCAGCTAGCTGGGTGGAAAAAAAACAATCTGAGGGACCTAGATGTGTGAGGGATTTTGGGTACACTACATGTCACATTCGGTATAGTGTTAGACACGCCTATGTCGACATCCCCTTTTGATCCTCAAAAGAACAATGCAATTCTCTGCGATTACCACTAGATGCTGGACTATATGCACAGCATGTGATTCTAAGCAGATTAACAACCATCAGAAACTAAAATATTTATTTGTGCTGAATCGCAACAGGTCCTCCATGCAGGTACCTTTATCCACTTTAAGAATAGTTAACTAGGCATAAACATCACTATCATTCTCTGCATACAATGCAAAATGAGCCCTCCCGATCTCTGCTGGTGTATTATTCTCAATTCTCTTACTCGACACCCGCCCTGGGTCATTCGCGACGAAGTTCCAGAATCACTGGCTATTGGCTTTGGCCACAGTGGTGACTACCTCATCCCAGGCAATGACAGTCAGGACCTTCCCCCAGGCATCACGCTTGTCTTCCTATATCTTGCGCTTGGCTTTAATGAGACCTAAATGGATGCACCCTTTTCAGAGCACTGAATAGATTTAACATTGCAAGTTTACAAGATTTATTTCGGCATAACTTCTTATGCCCAGCATTCAGGGGTTTTGCCTCCACAGACCGTTTCTCACCAATATTTTATTAAAGCACGTCAGCAAGAATTGTGGACTAGTGGTCTCAGGCTGTTGGCACATGTTAAACCAATCAGAATTATCCTTATTAATGTATTGTGTTACATTCTTGCTCATTACACAATCCCATTTTAAACGCCGTCTACAACAAGATATTCCCTTCTATGATTCTCTGTTGGTAAAATTGTCATAGGGGTGTAAACTAGAGAGAATTTTAACATCAGATGGTCACCTTCTGTGGTGCTTTTGTCAATCGTGTCATGTTCCAGGGGTAAAAATGTCAAGTAGCATGCAGATTACTTGACATAAAAGCCCCTTTAACACCCTCGATTCTCCACATACACATAGCACTCAGTTTCCTACTCGCCAAGTGTCAATTATCACTAGCCAATGGATAGTGCAAATGTGGAGTCATGCATGTACCCGATGCCATTCAGATATACAATACAAATATACCTCACTGACCTATCACCGAGAAGAAGGTCGAGAAGGCTATTAGTGCCTTAGGGAGTGGGAAAGCACCACGCCCGGATTGTATACCTGTCGATCTCTTTAAAGAAGATTCTATAGTATGGGGGACAGTTTTGTCTCAAGTTTTCAATGCAGTTATTAAGTGAGGCACTGTTCCCAACACATGGTGGGAGGCTGTCCTTATTCTCATATGTAAAAAGGGAGCAAAAGAGTCCCCAGGGAACAACAGCTACCATCTCATTGTTATACAGGGCAGGGAAGATATACGCCAAAGTCATTCTTGGTCGTTTGCAACAGTGGTTTGATTCAGTGGGAATAATTGGCCATTTACAGGTGGGATTTCAACAGGGTATGGGGTCACTCGAGCAATTTTGTAGGCTCGATCTTATTGTAAAAAAATACATCATTCTGAAAAATACCAAACTGTATGCGGTTTTTGCAGGTCTTGAAACAGCTTTCGATTGTGTTCTCAAAAACCAGTTATGGCAGGTATCTGATGCTCACAAAATCCATGCACCCCTACTGTTAATCATACAGGCTTTATACTCAAGTATTTAAAACTTCAGATCGAGGGGCATTGGGACTTCTGCAGAAATATTGGAAGGTTAAATTTGTCTTTGCTAAATACTTGCATAGAGCATCGTGACTAAGGTCAAGAGGGATCCACACCTGGGGGAGAAATCTATCTAACTGCATTTTAACGTTCCTGCTTTGTATTACATTAACCACTATTTTAGACTGTATATGAATTCAAGCTGGTGACTATTGGATTGAGATTGGTTCTCTTTTTAATTTATAATTGTATCATATATATGTCTTTATATAGTAGAATGTGTATGCTATATTGAATATGCTTTCATGGTACAAATGCTGAATAAAGCATAAATCATTACAAAAAAAGATTTCTTTATGAAGCGGGATGAGGCAGGCCCTTTCCACCCCGGAGGGCATGGTGCAGTGCCCACCTCCCATACAGGGGGATGCGGGGGCCTGCGCTACACCAGTCGAGGCACGGGGGAGGGTCACTGAGGTTGAGTGCAGAGGAAAAGAGAGGGAACAAGATGGCGAGTAGATAAAGATACAGCCAGAGAGGCATTGAGGAGCTAGACCACAATCACTTTGTAGACTTGGAGCAGTTACTTCAAAGGGGAGCAGTTGTACATGGAGTGCCAGCCAGCATGTTCTCATGAGGAAGAAATAGGGGTGATCTGGGTAGGTTGTAGAGAGTTTAGGTAGCAAATCTGAGGGCCTTGGGCCTCCTTACAAGGTGGGCAGTGCGGCTAAATTACAGTAGTAAAGACTGGAGGGAGGTATCTGTACTTCTGTCCACTATATAGTTGGGATAGAGGCACAGAGCACCCCAGCCAAGGCTCTCAATTGTTAGAATTAACAAGCAATCAAGGCTGAGATTCACAAGGAGGTGCTACCCTAGTTCATTAATTCACAAACATAAAAGGGTACAAAGGTAAGATAGGTATATACAAATAAGACTCAATTTGTACTAGAGATCTACACAGGTAAGATATATATTATATATAATACATTACTCACCGTAATCCTATTTCTGATGATTGTATCTGATTAGATTCACATGCTATGCATAGGTTGACATCTAGGGGAAGCTGCGCAGTATTACAGTTGTTTTAGAAACTCGAAAAGGGACGTCAACAGGACGAGTCAGTAATACTCATGAGGTTGCATGAAGTGTAGCAGTAGTACAGGTCTAGTAAAGCAGATTTTTAACAGATAAAGCCCAGAAAAACATCCATGCACCTTCTACTCCAAGGGGTGGAAGGGTAGGCACATGTGAATCTAAGCAGAAACAAGCATCAGAAATACCATTACAGTGAGTAATGTATCCCTTCTGAGGCTTGTGGAATCTGCTTAGACCACATGCTATGCATAGGTTAGGGAGCAGTGTTTGGAGAAGGTGGTGGGTTGTGAGAAGGTACAGCAGCCAATAGATATTTTAGCACCGCTTGTCCCACCTGAGAATCTGCTTTAGAGTGAGTGTCAATGCAGTAGTGCTGATGCAAAGTCTGGATAGAGCTCCATGTAGCTGCTTTGAAAATGGCGTCCAGTGGGACATTTACGATAAAAGCCAAGCTTGTACCCCTGCTGGAGTGAGATCTTGGTGTGAAAGGCAGTGTTTTATTTGAGAGGGAGTAGCATAGCTGTAAGCATCTGACTATCCATCTGGAGATGGCGATTTTAGACATGCAGTCTCCTTCTCTGCCCGGAGCTATGGAGACAAACAGTTGGTCTGTTATCCTTAGCAGTTGGTTTAGTTTACATAGCAAAGGACCACCCTCCTTACATCTAGGATATGGAGTTTTTTCACAGCCGAGCTTGATGGATTTTGGAAGGAGGCTGGTAGTTCCATGGTCTGATTGACATGGGACTTTGAAATTAACTTAGGTGAAAACCTAGGGTGCTTTCTTAATACCAATTTGTATTTGTGGATAACAAAGAAAGGGTTTTGCACTGACAGAGCTTGCAGTTCACTGACTCTCCTTATGGAGGTGATAGACTTTCATAATATAAGACGTTTTTTCTGGTGGCTATGTAAAAAGGATGAGCATAATCGTCATTGGCTCTTAAGGGGTTAAAGCTGGACTTATGCATAGGCTCGAAGGGGGGTTTTATGAGCTTTTCAAGTACTACATTTAGGTCCCACCCTGACGGCGGGTTTCAAATCAGAGGGTGGAGTGTTTTTACTCCCTCCATGAATGCCTCAATGAATGGGACTTTCCACAAGGACACCTTACTTGTACCCAGATAGAGCCACTAGGTGAACTTTGATTGAGTTAAATACTAGCCCTGAGTCTAGTAAGTGAAGCATGTAATGAAGAATGTGTGATGGAGTAAATTCTATTGGGTTCATTTGTTTTGACTGGTACCAAATTACAAATCTCTTTCACTTGTGAAACTGTGTCCAGTGTTTGGTTTACGTGCCTCTTTGAGGATTTCGATCCACCTTTGAGGTAGATTTAAATGGCCAAACTATGACTTCAAGAGCCAAGCTGCCAAGTTCATAGACTGAGGTTGAGGGTGTAATGTCGTCATCCCCCCATGCTGTGGAAGCATGTGGAAGGGGCACAGGAGTTTGATCGGGTCGCACATAGCCAGTTTGTGCAGATGTGGATACCAAGGTTGTCTCGCCCACATAGGAACAACTAGGATTAATGTCACTTGTTCTTTGTGTATCCTGTTCACCACTTTGCTCATTAGAGGAGCTGGGGGGGAAAAGCGTAGGCAAATTTCCCTGACCAGTTCATCCACAGGGCATTCCCCTTCCAGTCGTGTTGGTGAAACCTGGATGTGAAGCCTAGGCATGGTTTGTTAACAAGTCTAATCGGGGGGGTGTTGGGGTTAGCCCCATTGTGTGAAAATGTAGTCTACGATATCTATGTCGAGTTGCCACTCGTGCTCTTCTGGGTAGAGGATCTCTGCTTTGTGAGTCCGCTAGAGAACTGAGTTTCCCTGGAACATGTTGCGAAGTTAGGAAGATGCCCCGCTTGAGTGCCCACTTCCATATTTTTTGTTCTAGCATGAACAGACTTGGAGAATGTGTGGCCACTGTTTGTTTATGTAAAACATTGCAGTGGTGCTGTCTTTATTTGTACTCTGATTTGTCAGGTGTGCTTGGAAGGTTTGTAATGCCTTTGGCACTGCTAGAAGTTCCAGAAGGTTGATGTGATTCTGGGCTGCGATTTGAGTCCACAGACCATGCACTGTGAGATGAAGGTAATGGGCCCCCCACCCGGTGAGTGATGCGTCTCTTGTGACAACCGCTTGCACCACTGGGCCGTGGAAGGGTTTTCCCTTCAACATGTTTTCCTTTGTCCACCAGCGTAGAGCTTGTACTAGGGTTGGCGAAACTACCATTAGATTGTCCCACTGACCGCTTGCCTGAGACCACTGGTTCGCCAACCACTCTTGCTTTGGGCACATGCGCAATCGTGCATGTGGGACCAGGTAACTGCATGATGCCATCATCCCGAGTAGGCACATTGCTTTGCGTACAGTTATCTGGCGACCGGCTAGATACTGAGGTATTTGCAGCAGTATGTTTTGTACTCTCTTGCAATGGAAAGACTAGACCCTCTTCTGTTGTTATGACGGCTCCTAGGAACTGTTTGGTCTTGTTTGGTACAAGGCTTGACTTTCTCGTTGATTGAGAAACCTCGTTGAAAATGCAAATGGATTGTTCTTTGGGTATTTTGCTTGTAAATTTGGGGATTTTCCCCTGTGATCAGCCTGTCGTCCAGGTAAGAGTACAAAGGGATGGGATTGACTCCCTGCGTAGATTCGCCGCCACCACTGCCAGTACCTTGGTGAATACCCTTGGAGCGGATGCTATGCTGAAGGGCAGCACCTTTAATTAGTAATGCTGGTGCGCTACTTTGAAACGCAAGAATCTTCTGGGCGCTGGGAACATTGAAATATGAAAGTATGCATCTTTCATATCCAAGGTTGCTATGGGATTACTTCCTGTAGCGTTGCCATGTGGAATTTCTGTGACGCAGTGCGCAGGTCTAAGACAGCGCGCATCGTGAGGTCTTTTTTTTTAAACAAAGAAGTACATTGAATAAATACCTGTGTTTACCAGGTTTGCCAGGACAATTTCTACGGCGTCCTTTAAGAGTAGCGCTGTCACCTCTTCCAACAGGATACGCTTTTCTTCCTTGAAGGTGTTTCTTTGTCTTGGTGGGTTGCTGTAACAGTTCTGTACAATAACCACCAGCCACAGTTCAAAGTACCCAGTTGTCCGAGGTGATTCTCTCCCATACGTGGTAAAGTATGAAATGCAGCCTGCTACTGGAGTAGCATGGAAGGGCACCTGTAGTGGGTGGTCATTGCTTGGGGGGTGTTCATCCGCCTCTGGAGGAGGATCTAACCCTACTGCGAGACTTTCTTTGGCCTCTTTGAAACCCTTGTTGCAAGGAATGTCCCTGTGATGAACCCCAGGACAAGCTTTGACCCTGGTTGTAACCGGATGCATGTTGAGAGTTTTGCCCACTAAAACAGCAATAATTGTAGCCCCCTTTTTGTCCAGAGGGTTTATTTCCCTAATAATTTTAGGGTATCATCCTTCTTTCGCGCTCTTTAGACCATCTTCCACCACTTTGCCAAACACGTTGGGCTCTATGGGCATATTAAGGAAGGTAGCCTGAATCTCGAGCTTGAAGCCAGATTGGCATAGCCACACGTGGCGTTTCATCAACGTGCCCTCTGCTATTATTCTTCCTGAATTGTCTGCTACATCCAAGTTTTTCTTGAGGATGCAGTTTGCCATTTGTTTACCCTCTACAATGGAGGATGACAGTTGTGTTTTCAGGGGATCTGGGACTGAAGCTATTTCCTCGGCCATCTCATCCCACTTGTGACAGTTGTAAATAGCTAACTATCGATTCTAGTCGGGTAAGCTGCTGAAGAGTCTACCTTTATTCCAAAAGTGTAAATCTTTTTACTCTCCTCATCAGGAGGGGCTTCGGAAGAGGCTAGAGGTGTCTCTGCTCTCTAGTAGTTGTTACCACTAAAAAGTCTAGTTTTAACTGTCCCCTGATGTAAAAAGGGTTTGAGGGAGCTGGCGGGAAAACTCTCAATGAGCGGGTTATTTGCCTGTGTTAAATTTGGAATAATTAGAGAGGGTTGGATGCGCCTCTGTACCGATTGAAGTAGGGGGATGAATTGGGTAGCAGACTTTTTATCACCCAGTATGTCCTCAACAAAGTCCTTGTACGCAGGTGTCTTTTGTGTATCGATTTTAAAATGTTCTGCCGCTTCGACGAGCAGGTCATTACAATGTATTTGATTATCCACTGGCGAGTCTGCCACCGGTGGGTCTGGGTGATCTGGCGACTGTATGACGTAGAGATACTCATCGTCGTCATAAAATTGGTCGACATCACCCATGTCCCCTTGGTCTTCTTGGTCAGTGTAAGTTCCAGTATCCTGAAGTCTTGCATGGTGTCACAGTAAGCAAGCTGCCCCAAGTCCTGATGTGAGGTGGAAGCTTGTGTGGGGTCTGTGTGGGCTCTCTTGGGCGGGGGCTGGGTAACTGCTGGCCGCTTTTAGTAGTAGCTTGCCCACTGTGTGGGGCACCCTGAAGGTTTACTAAGACCTCGGGGTGGTCCTCAAAGAAATTAGCTAGGAAAGACATTCGTCTCATGACTCTCAATCATTTCTGCTGTCCATTGTGATGGACTTGGGATTACTGGGGGAACAGAGACAGGTGCGGTGGGTGTTGGTTCTGGTGCAGGTTTTCTTTATGGCTAATAGCCCCCGAAATGGTGGTACTCTCCCTCTGGGTCATAGTCCCCAACCTAGAGCCCTCTCCCTGTGTTTTAGAAGACTTATTGTTCTTCAACGTCCGACTTTTCAATGGCGTGTCTGTGACGTGTTCAATGATCTCACTCATCTTTGAGCTCGGTGTAGTTTTCGAAGAGGCCTTCGACATTCGTATTTCGGCATTAAAGGGGGCGTTGATGCGTCTTTTGCCCAGACGTCGGCGTGTGAGGACTTCGTGACTTTAGACAGTGTCAGAAACGGACTTGCCTGTCCATTTCGGGGGCCTATTGTGAGTCGACCGCGATTGCCCAGAGGACAGGGTATTTTCACACATCCCTCTTGACGCGATGTGTGGCTTTCAGGTTGGCGCGGAGGTCGACTTTCCGCCGCGGGAGGTGTGTTTTGTGCGGTGTGCTTTGGTTGTGCTAGTGCCGCCGGGTGTCGTCCCCGTAGCAGAACTGCCGGCCTGCCTGTTGGGGTCAGGGGCTTGCACGCAGGTATGCGACGGATCCCGATCGCCCTTGGCATCACTGTAGATGCTGATGCTGCCGTCACTGGAGACTCGCTTGGCCTACATGGTGTGGAGGGCCCCGCGTTTTGTTTTGCGGTCCTTGAGTGTTTTGGACATGAACAGTTTTCACAACTTGCACTGTCCCTCGGCGTGATCCCTTGGGATACAGATTGCACACCCGGTGCAAGTCTTTCCAAGGGAATTTACGATTACAGTTTTGGCAAAACTTAAAAAGGTGTATTTTCCTTTGTGTATGGGAAAGGCAGCCTGGCGAAATAAGTGGGTGGAGAAGGCAATATGCATTCTCTTTAAGAGATTAAAGAATGCCCCCGCCACTCGCCCTATTGTGAGGGTCGAGGCCCGTTGAGGCCTTCCGAGGCTGTATGAAGGGTTCTTCGAGACGAGTTGGTGTAGTTGTCGATGACAGTTTAGTATTCGATGATGTCGCCAAAGATATTGCGGGAGAACGGCTAACAAAGAACAGAAAGAATATACTAGATTTAATGTTTCTAAGCAAAGGTGATAGCCAGAAGGAACTCCGCAATATATGACCGACTAAGATGGCGGAAAAAAACAATCTGAGGGACCTAGACGCGTGAAGCACCATGGGTACAGTAGACGTCACACTAGGGATAGTATTACTGGCACGCCCTGTCGACGTCCCTTTTCGAGTTTCGAAAATAACAACTGTAATACTCCTCCGCAACTTCCACTAGATGTCAGCCTACGCATAGCATGTGATCTAAGCAGATGCCACAAGCGAGAGAGAGAGATACAGTCCTAAGTCTTCCTAAGCTAAAATAATCCTTCCTAAGCCAACATCATCCAAATGGCAACACATGCTAATGTTTCTCCTGTGACCGGGATTTGTCAAGGTGTAGCAAAAAAAATCAATATAATGTAAAGCCAATTAACCTGTCTAGAAGTACAAGTCCTAGATCTAATTATAATGGCCCTCATTACGAGTCCGGCAGAAACCGTGCACGAAAATCCGGCAGGTAGCCGCCGGACCCGTAATGATTTACCGGCGCCTGACTTGCCAAAATCACTAGTCCATTACAACCCTGGCGGTCCGGTAAGTCAGGCGTCGCTAAAACGTTGATCCCATTCCCATGGAGTACCATAGGACTCCACGGTAATGGGGACCACAAAAGCACCGGTACCATTAATAACAGTGCCGGTGCTTCTGTGAAAGTCTGCTGGTGGGTTCAGACCTGGTGGGCGGAACGACACCCTCCGGCAGACTCATAGTTTGCCGGTCCAGAAACACCCGTGGCAGTAAGCTTACCGGCACCATTGTTTCCGGACCGGCAAACTTGTAATGACGGCCAATGTCTCCTTAGTTAGTTACACTGTATTTAACATTCCATTGAGTTTTTTTTCTATCCTGACATTGTTACTTCACAGTCTTAAGATGCTAACAACAATTAGTTGGTCTTATGTCCCAAGTTGTACATTTTTCCATATATTCTTAATACATCATAATTATTGCACTTTGATTAGTGTTAACAATCCTCATGTATTATTACAAAGTCACTTTACAGTAGGCTATTGCCCATGTTCTAAAGAAACATGTGAAGAGAGGTTAAGTGGGGGGAAAGAGATGAGAAGGAGAAAATATGATGGGTCTATATGTATTGTAATTCGTTGTGCAATGTTGGAGTAAACTAGCCTCGTTTAGTAGTGGGATGGATTCCTAGTCCCTGCCCAAGCATGATGATTAAACAGCCCCCTAACATAGTGGACAGTGTAAACAGCAAATCATGGCCATTTAATGGTAGCCAGATGGCTAAAGAGGTACTTTGCCATCTGATAAAGCTCCTTTGGTTTAGGTCTCTGTGTACTTGCTAGGTCTTTTGTTATTAACATGGTTACATTGCAGATCATAACCTTGCATTGTTTTGTAATACAAATTATATCCATTCTTACGTTCATACTTCAAAATTGTTGTTACATTATAATATATTTGCAGTAGTGTACATGTCATGTTACATTTCATATTATCATTGGTTTGCATAAGAAGTGGTGCATCTCGTTGTCTGTGTTGAGTACTTCTGTGATGGTTCTCAAAATACAGATGGTCGTGGCCTCTTCTTGGCCTATGATTTTCTCCCAGTTTCGGGTCCATTTTAATGTGTTTAAGTTTAATGCCGTAAAAATTTCACAGTGTCCTTTTTCTCTAGGGAATGTTCTTTATGCCAATGTTCTGCCAGTGCAGTTTTCCGTTCAGCCATTGTTAGGCTGTGGAGGGGTTCCCTGATCAAGGTCATTTTAATTCCCATATGGTGCTCCCTACATACAGTTTATTACAAATGCATATAACATATCACAAATGTCGTCCTGCATTTGATGAAATTACTGATGTTGATGGCGTTTCCGTACCTGGTGGTGTGCATATTGTTGAGTGCATATCTGCACATGCTACATTAGAGCATTTATAAAAAATCCTTTTATTGGATTTCCTGTTGTAATGCTCGTCTGCCCTCCTTGCCTCTTGTTGGCCATGAAACTAGGGCTCAGTTTCATTCCTATGGTTGGAGACCTGGTGTATACAATATTGGATTGTTCAGTGATGTAGTCTGGGTCCAACATTAGTTTATGCCAGTTCTTTAAAAATATTCTGCTGATAGTGGTGTTGTAATTAAAACACTGGGTCAGAAGTCCGACAGTATCCTTGTTGGGTTCATTGTTCTGTTTCTAGTTGTCAATAATTCTATCTTGTTAGTGGCTGTGGTTCTTTCTCTGGCCTTCTTGACATATTGCTTAGAGTATCCTCTGTCTAGGAACCTGTCTTTAATATGTGTATATTGTTAATATTACTCTTTAGGTGTGAGCTCTGAGCGAGTAATGTTGCGTTAGCCTCAGTTTTCTTTCGGTATGTAGTAGTTTGTATCGGGCCCTCTTCAATGTAAATGCATAGGGCCTCATTACAAGTTTGCTGGTCTGGAAACAAGGGTGCCGGTAAGCTCACCAGCACCCTTGTTTCCGGACAGGAAAACTAGGAGTCTGCCTGCCGGAGCCGCTGGGCGTGACAGGTCTCACCCTGAGGTATCAGGTAATATTATCCCCATATATATGGTCGCCGTAAATAATATCGCCGGGAAAAAGTCGTGGCGATATTATTTGGGTTACCATATATATGAGGACAGGGGCAGCAGGGGTTGCAGGGGTGTCCCCCGCTCCCCATGAAGAAATAAAAAAGGTTTGGAGGTTGCGGGGGTGTCCCCCGCATGTCCCCACAAAAAACGGCCATTTTTCGGCGATTCTTTTGCATGGCGAAATTTTTGCGGGGACATTATTACATGGAACCCGCCCTTCCGGGTGCAGTGCCCACGGTAGGCAGACCGGTCACGGAAGCGCCGGCACCGATAACAACGGTACCAGCGCTTCTGAGTCCCCACTCCTATAGAGTCCTTTACCTTTTACCACTGCCAGACTTTGAATCTCCCAGTGGCACAGGGAAGTCAGGCACCGGTAACATTTTACAAGTTTGCCAGCAACTTGCCAGTAGCACCGGCTGGTTTACCGCCAGACTTTTAATAAGGCCCACAGATCAACTATTTACATCTTTTCTTCACTTTTGTCTAAATTAAAACTTAGACCAAATGTGTTCTTGCTCAAATATTCACAATATTCGTCAAATTGTTCAGCACTTCCATTCCATAACAATTAAAACATTGTCAATATACCTTAGCCATTTGATCACATTCTTAGATAGGCCTGGATGTGTTGTAGCATGTTTATATTCAAATTCGCCAACTAACAGGTTTGCCATTGATTGTGCAAAGCATGTACCTATCGTGATTCCTTTTGTTTGTTCATATAACTTATCATTAAATAAGAATATATTACTTTTCAGCATAAATGCTAGAAATTCTTTCAGCATCTCCACATTCAGGTAATATGATAAGATATATTCTGAAACATGTAATCAATAGTATTAAGTGCCAGCCTGTGGTCAATACATGTGTATAATGCCTTTACGTCCCTGGTTCCCAGCATATATTCGTCCTTCCACTGATCTTTCTCAAATTCTCTAGTAGCTGCATAGTATCTCTTGTGTAGTTTATATACTTCGGGTCTTAGGATGGTATCTATAAATGTAGACATGTTTCCAGTAATCCATCCATTCCCACTTTCTATTGGTCTTACCTCTGATAGGCGTACATAGTTTTTTTCATTTGCTTATGGTTTTAACAAAGAAAACCTTTACAAAATTTGCAATGTGAAATTTTAACACATTAACAGAGTACAACATTTAAAAAAATATAATTTAAAATTACAATAACCGCAAAAATAAAACTGAAAAAAATCTCAAAACTGAAAGCCAACGAAAAACAGCAACATAGACTAATATAATATCATCTTACTTCTTTTACACCGAATTTACTAGGTTTCAGAGTAGAGCTCCAAGTACACCATCCAATGTACGCAGTTTAGCAAGAGTAATAATAAAAATGTGTCAAAGGTGAACCAAAAGTAATGGAGAGCACAGCAAAGCATAATACCATCCAATAGAAAATTGAACTTCAATTGTACAGACGTTCATTCAGAAAAGGCTCGAAAAAAGAAAAAGCTGCTGTATTTGTATAGTATTAACTCCTACAATCACTCCCATTTGGCTCGTGTTTAAGTTGAATCAGATCACATGTGTCCATCAGAAATCAGACAACAGCAATTTTTAACCCCACAGTATTGCCATGTATCATTTCCCACCACACTGAGTCTAACAGGACCATACCAGGATTAAGAGCAAATTTCACAAAACTGGCAATCCGTTGGAAAGATAAAGCAGAACATTCTAATAATAGATGTTTACGTGTTTCTTTCTCGTTACTTTTCATACAAAATCTACATAGAATGAGTGACTTCTCTTTACCCGCTCTTTTTTCCATTATTTCCCCGGTCAGTAGAACATTGAAGCGAAATCTCATGAGCGTTTCTCCATAGCTGGCCCGGAAAGCACATCAGATACGTTTCCATGTTGCCTAACTGCTTCCAGTATGAGATTAGTTGGTTATATAATTTAGTCTTGGAAACTCGCTCCATAGTGCCAGCCCAATCAGAATATTGCATTAGTTGTTTTACATGGAGGGGATTTTTCTTAGCGGGTCCTCCCCTATACCCAGAGTGTCAGCTATATTCTGCCAGACTCTCTTGAGAGAAGTTCCGCCTCTTGTTCATTTACTCTAAGCTTAGCACCCAATTTAGTATAAATATTAGATCCGGAGTCTAACAAGAGTTATCTATAGATGGCCACTTTTCTCCAATTGACAAGATACGTCAGTGATTGCAGGCCTAACTCCTATCTGAGAGCTTTTAACGGCACACATTTGGGTAGCCAGAACAATATCGCTCGCCAAACTCTGGCTTCAATCAAGGCCAGATCAAACTGCATACGAGGCGAGACAACCTCTAAGCCATACAGAAGCTTCGAGATAGCCTTTGCTTTGTAAAATCCTACCAGTGGGTACATAAATTACTGACAATATTTCCCCTGGATTTTCCTCATTTGCGAGATCAGAATATCCAGCTTTTCTAAAACATGATATAAATAAGCCAGTTTCCTCAGGTTATGAAAGACTGAGAACCCTAGATATCGCATGGAGGAATTAACTCCCAATTTTAAGGCGCCTATAAACCATCTATAGGAAATAGATTTTTTGAGTTGACTCAATCGCATAACTGATTTCCCAGCATTCACCACAAGACCATTCAATGACATGTATTTAGAAAACGCTGTTAATAAATGCTGGAGCCCTAGTAGAGAGCAATCAATTAAAAGACAATCGTCAGCATATGCACACCAACGCAATTTAATCCCCTCCATTTGAGGTGAAATAAAGGCAGCTTTAACCAAAGGAAGGCCTGCATCTGCAACAAAAAGATTAAAAAGAGTGGGGGCAAGTATGCAGCCTTGACGTAGCCCATTGTGAGTTTCAATTGCACATGACAAAAGTCCCTCTTTGTTCAACCGCACTTTAATTTGAGAATTATTATTGGGTTTTTTTAAAACAACATTTTATTAGATTTTACATATTAATACAAAAATCACAGTACGGCAACTAGTATACGATAATTCATATTGTCATGTTTCCCAAGGTGGTTGTCTGACTTGTTAGAGGCTTCCTGTGTTTGTAGGCGACCAGAACCATTTAGGCCCCTTCTGTCCCTAGTTATGCTGCCATTAGCTTTACCCAGTAGCGCCCATCGCTCATAGAAGTGGGTTATATTGCAGCCATATGGTGAGAGGTGGCCTCCTGGTGAGGGCTGGGAATTTAGCCGCAAAGTCGAAAAACAGGTCCCAAGTGGTCAGTATTCTGTTCAGGGCGCCTGCTCGGATGGCTGAAATCTTCTCGGCTACTGCTATATCCCAGCATTTGAACCACCACATCGCTGTTGATGGGCTCCCTTCATCTTTCCATAGCTTGGCCATGGCAATCTTCGCTGCTAAGAGCAGATGGGTGCATAGGCTGGATCTCTGCCCTGACAGTGGGTATGCGCCACCGCCCGTCTCCCCCAATAGAACAATACCCAGATCCCAGGGCAAGGAGAGCCCAGTGATGTCTTTAATATGTTTTAATATTTCTTTCGAGTATGATTCTGCCTTTGGGCAGTCCCATACCATGTGGAACAATGATCCAGGAGCAGGGCAACCGCGCCACCAGCATACCGAAGCGGTTGGATCAGCCTTCTGAATCTGGACTGGGGTCCTATAGTATAACTTGTAGCCACCTTTCCTATTTGTGACGCATTGAGAGCTTTTGTGCAATTTCGTCCATATTTCTCCCCACTCTTCAACCTCTATTTAATGGCCTAGATCTTTTTCCCACTCCAACATGAATCTTTCTTTTTTCCCCAGGTCTGACCTGTCAAGGAGGTGGTAAACAGTGGAGATCCTACCCTTGCTAGTTGGTGTGGTTAAAGAAAGCTCGAGAGCTGACAGGTCTCTGGCGCATTTTTCTCGGATTAGCCTACCGGACATCCAATGCCTGATCTGGGCATAGTGGAATCTTTCCCATTCCCCTACTCCAAATTTTACTTTACATCGCTCAAATGTGATGGGGGACCGGTCCTCTAGGAAATCGCTAGTTCTGACCAACCGCCATCTATCCAGGACTGGAACTCTCTTGGGTGTCTACCTGGTGAGAAGTTAGGGTTATTCCATATAGGGGTCAACGGACCCAACGGCCCACGGAACCCCCATTTCCGGGAAGCCGTTTTCCAACACTGGCTCGTGACAACCGTGGCCGCCAAGGGGCCGCTGTTTGCCTGCAGTTTTATGTTCGGTAGTTGTGGGATGTCTGATAATGGGACCGGGCACCAGAGCTCTTTGATTTGCTTCCATTTCGGGGGGTCTGATTCTTGCACCCAGGCAAATGCTTGTGATAGTTGGGCGGCTAGGGTATATCTAGCTAGGTCTGGGACTCCCAGACCTCCCTATGTCTTCCCTCTTAGCATGACACGTTTGTTAATTCTAGGCTTTTTCCCACCCCAGACGAAGTCTAGGATCTTCTTTTGCAGGGCGGTTAGAGCCGGGCCCGGGATGTGTATGGGTAATGCCGTGCAGTGATAGAGCCATCTGGGGATCAGGTTAATTTTGATCACTGTGATTCGCCCAAACCAGGAGATCTCCTGCTGTTTCCACCTTTTAAGGTCATCCTGCAGGCTGTGTATGAGTTGTGGGATGTTGCTAGAGTATAGCCGCAAGGGGTCTCTTGTAATCTGAACCCCAAGGTATTCAATCGCCTCTTTAGCCCATGGGATTGACAATAGGGGAACTAGCGATTCTTTCTCTTGAGCGGTGTGATTGATATCTAGGGCAGTAGACTTGGACCGGTTCACCAGAAAACCCGACAGGGTACCAAACTCCCTGATTTCTTCCCACAGCGCTGGCAGGGACTTCTCTAAGGATGATGAAGTGACTAAAACATCTGCATATAATGCTATTTTATATTCACAGTCCCTCACTGATATCCCCTTTATATCCTCATTTTGTCTAATTCTGACAGCCAATGGTTCCATTGAAAAGGCAAAAACCAGGGGAGACAGCGGACAGCCCTGCCTAGTGCCCCTGGATATTTGTATGGGTTCTGACATTATGCCATTGACCCGTAGCTGTGTTGTGGGACGTTGAAAACTAGCCATAACCCATGTGACAAACTTGGGGCCAAAACCAAAATGTTCAAGGGCTGCACCAATATAACCCCAACCTACTCGGTCGAAGGCCTTGTGTGCATCTAGTGAGATCACAGCCAAGCCAACCTTTGTTTTGCAAGCACTTCGATAAGATTTATTGTTCTCCTGATATTGTCATGTGTGCTTCTGCCCGGGATAAACCCTGTTTGGTCCTGATCAATTAAATCCGGGAGGATCGCGCCAGTCTTTTCGCCAATACCTTTGTGAATATTTTGCTGTCATTGTTCAAGAGGGATATTGGTCGGTAGGCGTCACGAGATTCGGGATTCCACCCGGGCTTGTGTAATAAAATCGTGATCGACTCGGCCATTGAGTCAGTCACGGAACCTGTAGATAAGAAGGAGTTAAATAGCTTAGTTAACTGTGGGGCCAGTAATCTGGCATATTTTTTGTAAAAGTTTGCGGAGAGGCCGTCTGGTTCCGGCGCTGTGGGTTTCAGTGATTTAATAGCCTCGATGAGTTCTTCCACATTAATGGGCTCTTCCAGGGCTTCCAATTGGGTCGAGCTCCGAGTGGGAATGGCTCTTAGGAATTCCGGCAGCCCATCCAGGACCGCGGGATCACCGGACATAATGGATTTATGGTGCTTCGTTAGTTCGTTAATTTTCCCTGTGTCGGTATAGTACAACTTCCCGTCGTCTCCTCGAATCCTTGAGATATTGTTGCGGCTCTGCGTCTTCTTCAGTTTCTGTGCGAAGACTTTGTTAGCTTTGTTCCCTTTGCTATAATAGAATTGTTTCGTATATGCTAGGGATTTGGCGGTGCAGGCAGCGCAGAGCATTTCTAATGCTAATTAAGCCTTCCTCAGAGATCTTTCGGATTTCCTGGAGTATCGTGCTTTCAGTTCCGCTTCTCGTTGAGACACTTCTTTTTCTAGCTTGGCCATGGCAATCTTTGATATGTGTCTCTGCTCCGCTCCTGCACCTATCAAAGCTCCTCTGACCACCGCTTTCATTGCATCCCATATGATGTTGGTAGGGGATGTTTCTGTGGTGTTTTCTGCAAAATAGTTGGTTATTGTGTTTTCGATTTCCGAACTAATGGCTACGTCTAGCAGCAAGGAGTCATTTAATTTCCACGGACCTCGAGCGGGGGTTCTTTGGCCTGATATAGCTAGATTCGCGGAGACTGGCGCATGATCCGAAATCATGCATGTGTGTATCTCTAAGTTGTTTAGGTACGGGAATAATGTTCCGGACATCAAAATAAGGTCTATTCTCGAGAAGCTTTTGTGCACGTTGGAGAAGTGTGTGTAATCTCTTAAGTTGATGTTAAGTAGTCTCCAAACGTCCACAGTCTCCGTCTCCCTCAGCAGTTCGGCTAGAGAAAGGGCATGTGTGATGTCTGCCGCCGTGGAGGGGAGGGTTTTGTCCACTTCCGGGTTTGGCGTGGTGTTAAAGTCCCCCCCCCCGATGAACAAATGGCCTTTGCGGAATGCTACGATAGTTGGGATGAGGTTCTTGATGAACTTGTTCTGGGCTGTGTTAGGGCAATAAATTGTGGCGATAGTTCTTCAAACAGCCCCTTAAGCAGGAGGAAGCGACCCTCCGAGTCTCTCCGTATCGTGATGTTTGTGAGTGGGACTTTGTCACTTAACAATATTGCAACCCCTCTTTTTTTCACTCCCGCGGTTGCGAAGTAGGCCCTCTTGTATCGCTTAAATCTTATGCGGTGTTCGTCTACCTGCAACAAGTGAGTTTCTTGGAGTATTACAATATCTCCAGCCAGATGCTCGAGCCGATGAGCGGCGCTTCCTTAGTGAATTCATGCCTTGTACGTTCCAAGATAGGATTCGTATCTCGTTCGGATCAGCCACTGCCCAGGCGTTCCTGTTGCTTATGAAGGCTAGTCCATTCCGCCACCGGGATTGCGGAAATGATACACGAACACTGCAATCGTGCTGAAATAGAACATGTTCTCGTAATCTCGTTGCGCACTGTGTTGATTCTCCAGGGAACGTGTCTTACTGTGAATGCTGTCCGAAGCTTTGGAATCGTCACACTGAGACCCCCAACTACCCCACTCCCCCTGCCCAACAATGAACTGGTAGGAGAACCGGCATCCTACCGCCACCGGGGAACTGGTGGCACCAATGCTCCAACTGCTGGACAACTGGGCCGCAGAATTCCGGTTTGATGAAGAGCTGCCAAAGTTCGTTCATCGCTCACCTGGATTACTGTAACTTTCCTCCCTTTGCTGTTTGTCCGTTTCCGCCTCAAAGTGGAGAGGTCCTGGCGAACAAGGATGGGGCCCATCGGAGCCCATCGCCGGGGGCGCTCAGCCCACTTCGCTATCTTTCTTCGAGGGGCCCCGAGGTCTGCGCCTCCTGTTGGATCTTGTCCATTCCCCCACTGATGCCCTCCGGCTGTGCGTCAGCTGCTTCCTCGGGCTCAGATTCCTTTCCTGCGCTCTTTCGGCCCATCAACCTCTCAGCCTCTTTCATTGTGCAAATTTGCCTCTGGGACCCCTCCCATCTGAACTTCACTGAGGTGGGGAATCCCCATTGGTATGGGGTTTTCTTCTCCTGCAACCATTCCGTCAACGGGCGCATCATTTTCCGCTTTTGGAGGGTCTGCATCGCCAGGTCCTGATATAGAGCTAGAGTTGCGCCACGGAAGGTGATTTGTTGCAGCTGCCTAGCTTCCCGCATTATGTCTTCTTTTACTTGAAAGAAATGTACTCTAGCAAGAACATCCGGGGTGAATTTAGATGTTTTCCTGGGAGTCGTTCTGTGCACCCGGTCTAGCTCCAGGGGCGAGTTATCTGGTAGGGTGTTGATAAATCGGAACACCTCCGACACATAAGATTTCAGGTCTGCATCAGCGAGATTTGTTGCAGCTGCCTAGCTTCCCGCATTATGTCTTCTTTTACTTGAAAGAAATGTACTCTAGCAAGAACATCCGGGGTGAATTTAGATGTTTTCCTGGGGGTCGTTCTGTGCACCCGGTCTAGCTCCAGGGGCGAGTTATCTGGTAGGGTGATGATAAATCGGAACACCTCCGACACATAAGATTTCAGGTCTGCATCAGCGATCGAGGAGGGGATCCCTTTGATACGGATGTTATTCCTTTGTGAACGATTTTCCAAATCCTCCTGCTTTGCTTCGAGGGTGTTGCATCTGGTTTCGAGGGCGGAAATTCTGTCCCTGTCCTGTTCGCTGTCAAATTTTTGCTCGCAGACCTCAGATTCCAGACCAGCGATTTGTTGCTCCACTTCCCCCATCCTTTTATCTAAGGCGCTGATTTTCTTCGAAACTTCTTCCGTCCCCTTTTGGATCTCTCTAGTCAAAGCTGTCAACAAATCCTGGAGATCAGACTTGGTGGCTGCCTGTACTGCGTTGGGGTCGGAGTCCCCCGAGGCGGACACGCTACTCCCGGTGGGGATTGCCGGGGGGTGGGAGGGTTCGGCCCTTTTGGCCCTGTCCGCGGCTGCGTTGACCACGAGCGTGGTAATGTCGGCTTGCTTGGACGATTTCCAACTTTTGGACATGTTGTTGGTCTCGGTGATGCTGTGCCAACTGGCCCCAGCCTAGGTGGCTCTGCTACTTTTCGTGTGCCGCCGTGCTCTATGTATGAATTTGCTGTGCTTGCCCACAGGGTAATTGGCGTTCGACAGGCTGTACCCGCTCCGGAGACCACCTGGTCTATGGTGCAGTGACCGCCCCGCCGATAACTGGTGCTGGTTTCGGGCCCAGGTGGGATCGGTGGTTGAGATCATTATGAGCGGGGCCCGCCCCCAACGAACCTCGTACTGCTTAGCAGGACCCCCTCCCCCTCCCGACTCCTCACCTCAGACCTCGGGCCGATGCGGCAAGCAGTCGTTGCAGGTGGTGGGCCCCGGACCGGGGACATTCCGAGTGGGACTCGCCTTCCTGACCTCGGTGATCGGGGCTCCAGGCCCCCAACCGCTGAAGCATGCGGACGCTCACAGCGTATGGCGTAGATGTGCTGCTCCGTAGGGTGGCTGCAGGTTCCGGGTAGTGTCAAAGGGGAGCGAGGAGGCAGAGTTGCGGGAGCCTCCCCCGAGCTCAGGACACCCCGCCATGTTCATGGGTCTCCCGCCGTTTCGGTGGGAGGGAACCGCGGGTGCTCCAAGGCCTCGGGGGACCGGGCCAAAGCTCCGTACCGCACCAATGGAAAGCTCCCTCTCCGCTGCAAATACAATGTGAGTGGTGCCCGTTACCGCCCAGAACAGGAGCCGGAGACTCGTCCGGATGTTGCTTTCTCGCTGAGTGAGCTCGGGGTCCCACCCTGATGTTTCGGCCTGTGCCTCCTCAGTTTGGGCCGAACGGCGGGGGTAGGACGAGCCTCGGGAGCTGAGAAGCTGCGCGTATTCAAGCAAGAAAGGGGCTCCAGATCTCCCACTCCGCGGAGATACGTGGATCTGGAGAGTGTAAACCCCTCTATGTAATCTCTGCGCTTCTAGGCAAATTGGAAGTGACGATCGGCGGCTTCAGTCCGGGCGCCTTTGCCTACGGCCCCAATTCATGCCGTCGACGACTCCGCACGGCAGAGAGATGCGGCGGCCATCTTGGGAGCTGGTGGGATCTTCACAGCTAAAACAGGCAAAAACCTCAATTCGGCCACGGATCAGGAAGCCCCCAGCGCGACAGCCGCAGGGGAGCCTCCGACACATCATGTGTCAGTTGCAGCTTTTAACGGGGCCGCTGGCCGGTGTGAATCAGCTACGGAGCATTGGGCCAGCCAGAGCTCTCAGGAAGCCATGCCGTTTACGCTGGCTCCTAGCCACGCCCCCCCAATTTGAGAATTTTTATGTAAATGAACCAATATGGACAAAATATCATTGGGTAAAGCCCATAATGATAATTTTGACCAAAGCAAGGATTGATCAACAAGATTGAATGCTTGTGATAGGTCCATAGCTGCAACATGTATAGGGGTAGCATTTTTCATCAATAAGTCTTCTTGTAGTAGGGACATAATCAGGCCACCAGCATAAGTGCCAATACCTTTACGAAAGCCAAATTGGTACCCGGATAATATGGCATTTGCATCTGCCCAGTCATTAACTTTGGAAAGAACCAGCCCGGCAAATATTTTAGAATCTGCATCTAATAGTGCAATCAGGCAATAGTTATGGGGCGAAGAACGATCACACTTTTTGTAAATGGGTACTATATAAGAGAAATGCCATGTGTATGGAATACGTTTTGTGGTTATGATATCAGAGAAAAATATGGCCAACGTTTTAGCCCAAGTTTCAGGATTAGCCTTTAGTGTAAGGTTGGCCAAACAATTGGGTCCTGCTACTCTTGAGGCACTAGATCTTTGAATTAGCCTTGTGATGTCATTTACGAAAAGTCCAAATGACAAGGATGATTTATAACTCTCACTAACTGCACATCCCAACTTACTTGGAGTGTAGAGTGTTGCAAAATGTCCTTTTCATATTCCCTCTGGAATAGGATTCGTTAAATCCTGAAACTCTGGGGATTGGATGTGATTCATCAGCTGCCAAAAATTACGTGAGTGAGGTTCCCTTATTGCAGAAAAAATTGCTTCACTGTCTGCTTGTAGCAGAAATACCTTGTGATGCTTCAACCAATTTCAGGCATTGTTTGAGCTTGTGTACAACCAATTTTTCAGGCATTGTTTGAGCTTGTGTATAGCCTTTAGCTTGTTTGCAAAAAATAAAGAGCTATTCTTTATTTGTCTAACATCCTTTCTAAATTGGCATTTCCGTTCTTTCCCTCTGTCACCATAAACATGTTTATGTTTCTGCCTTTGAAGTGCAGTCACTAGTGATCTAATATTTTTGTTTATCAAATCTTCCAAATATCTAGGAAAATTTTGAGAAAAGAGGCGCCGCCTGACCTCAATAGGATTTAAATGAAAGTCAGAAACCAAAACCTTATTCACACTTGTTATGTTATCCCTGTGCTATACAATACGTTTTTTTTTAAGGATTTATGGCGATGTTCAGTGCTGTCCTAGTCTGCAGAGGAAGAGACATTACAAGTGCCAATGAGACTTCTAGAATCCTGTGATCACTCAGCGGAGTTGATGTAATAGTAAAGGAGTAGGAGTGCTCAAAAAGATATCCTGACATGTACATTTAGTCTATAGTAGTAAAATAGAGTCCATTAGACCAGGTGTAAGGGTCGTGGGGGACTTCCAGAGCAGAATTTATAGACCTAAAACCCCAATTAGAAAATTATTATTTTGGCCACAGCTGGCCTTGTAACTTTTTTTTTATTGCACCCCTGTGCGCCACCAATTATGCGGCTACTACCTTCCTCAGCCGATCGTGTCAGTATGCCCAAATCTATGTCTCCCTTATACCAAATTCTGTCCATATTAGACATATCTACATTGAAGTCACCTACAAACACCAATTGCAAACCTTGGTGTTTTAACATAACCTCAAGAATCAAGCTGTTAAGTTCTCTAATAGTATCATGAAGGATTCGATGAGGTGACCAGTAGACATTAATGAGTAACATAGTTATTACACCTGGAGCTGAATCCACCTTTACTGTGGTGACCAGAACACTAGGAGGTAATGTAAAAGTATCCATAAATGAAATTCCTATACCGGTTTTGATAGCCGTTAAGAGACACCCCCCCGCCTCCTCCCGAAGGACGTCCCCTGCCACCTTGGGAACCTAACAATTGGCGTACATCATACCCCTCTAAATGGTACGGCTTGGTCATCCAAGTTTCTTGAAGGCAGACAATAGAGGACAGAGAAAGTTTAGCACACAAGGAGTCTGAGGAAGCAAGCTGTGCATGACCATGGGAATTCCAGGATAGCAGTTTTAGATCACACGTTAGGTTAAAGGTTTTTTGTAGAGATTTCAGTTGCGTAATGGAATCACGCAAGGTAAGAGCTAACCAGCGCCAATTATGTTGCACCTCCCCTGATTCTGAGCCCTCAGGCATCTCTGTGCCCTCCCCACCTCTTTAGCAACCATTTAGCAGTACTTAGATACCGCTCCTGATTAGTGTTTGAAACACTGCTCCTGATTAGTGTTTGAAACACCAGAGCTGAATATTAGGACATCATACCCCAATCTATTGAAAGATGTTATTTCAGCAAGAATTGCATCAAATACTATTTTTGAGTTCAGTACGAGCCTCACACAATCCAACCGGATGAATAAAGTCCACCAATTTCAAATCTGCAAAGGACAATAAACGAAGCACAGGAATCTTATTAAATAGGGCCAGAATTCTAGGCCTGCTCAAGGAACAAGGAACACCATAGTCAAAAAGATGCTAAAGGATACTTGGATGCTACGGAAAACATGGTGTTCTCCATTGCATGTCACTCAAATCACTTTGGGAGACATAATTAACGTCATTACAAGACCTATCAGTCTGAGGAGAAGTATCCCTAACATTACAATCCGGGCCCGTTAAATCAACCCTGGCCAGAGTATTGTGTCTTAAGGTGTTAGGGGGTGCTGAAGCACTAGCACTAACCCCCTTCACTGCATGCTCCTTCTCTGAGCCCACAAAAAGATCATGGCGGATGCCGTCACAGGGCTCATCTTTTATGAACGCTCTTATGAACTAATTTTTATCGCAGCCAGACTCCAACATCTCACTTACAGTAGATCGAATAAGGGCTTCAATCTGTTTCTTACTTTGTAGTGTAGTTTCTTTGCGAGTTGTCTCTATGTTTGGCACGATTGATTTTGGGGCCAAAACATTGTCCTCCAAGTTAGAGATGGGTAAAATCAGGGTCAAGACTTTATCCTGGACGCATGTCTTATTCACAACTGATGGAATTAATGGAGTCTCTACTTTCTCCATTGTGGTATCTCTGTTAAGTAAATCAGATAACTCCTCATGTAAATTAGGTGCACACTTAATGAGATCTTGCTCCCCTACTATCACCCCCCAAATGGTTTCCTTGTGCAAAGCCTTTATTTTCTGAAATATGTGATAGAATCCCTTCGGGGGGGTGGCACTGATTAAATTAGATGATGCAGCAGACCCACGAAGTGGCAGTAGCTTTTTTTGTTTATATCTTTATGCTGCATCTCCTCAACAAGAGTGTTAGTTGCTTCAATTCCAGCCCCTGAGTCAATCAACTCATTTCCGGAGTCATTATCCAAACCATACCCCAACTCATTGGATATTTCAATATCCTCCCCCACCATATTCCGCCAATGATTACGTGGGAAATGTTTCTGAGACCCATGTGATTTTTGAAAATGCAGCAGTTTTGTTTCTCCATTTCTTTTTATTTTGCTTTTTGCTGCTTTTATCATCAACAGTTTGAGGGACCCCTGCAGCATCAGGGGCGTGAGCTGGAGACTGCACTTTCAGGGTTAGATTTGTTTTTTTCCCCAATGCAAAGTGAGGCAGAGGGAGGAGAAGACAGTTCTTGTGTAGTCTGAACTCCAACCCCTATCACTGGGACTACAATTGACCCTGCCAGATATAGTTTAAGAATACACGGTCGTAGGGACTCCCAGCCAAGAACCGAGTCCGGTAGTTTGCCCAGATGGTTTAATATAGCCTTTAGACAAGCAGTATGTTCTCTCAATTAATCGCATATACCCAGGGTATCATTGCCAGTGCCAGCATTAGTTACTTATTCCTGAGCTGAGTGAAAGGGGGCTTCCCCATGTTGCCCCACACTTATGGGATATTGTGATAGGTCCAACAGATGAGCATTTCCATAGGAGAAAGCAGATGGAATGTGTAAGAGGGATTTATCTACCTCCAAGTAAGACGACCCAGGAACTAGATCCCCCCCTGAGACTTCAAAACATTTGGTGCCCCCGTCTCAGGGACCCCTGACTCAATCAGAATCGGGGAGCCACCACCGCCCCCCAAACCCAACATTAAGGAGTCACTAGGACTCGCAGGGGAGGGAGGCAGTGGTAATGCCAAAGCCATTTTTAAAGGGTTCTTTATCGGTGTAAAAACCAAGGGCACAGATAAAATGTTGTCATACATCTGTGACCCTGGCTTTAAAGAACTCCTTGTTCGGGGCCCAAATGCCACACCCCTATCAGAGTCTCCAAACATTTCCCTCCTATATCTTTTGGGTGAGTGATATATACGTCCCGTAAGAAAGACAATTACCCAAAAACCTTATGTGAGTAAATACACATAGAGACTGCATCAGCTAAAATTGGACTTGCATAGGTAATATCACACTTTTCTGAGTTAGTTGCCTCACCAGATATACAGAAAGAACAAACTGATCAGCGCAACTAAATAATAATACTTTACAACATAAGAGGCCGCCTATTTGCCCCCAGCCTAACTGCCCACTCGCAGGTGCGGGTGCGGGAGGACGCAGGTATATGTGGGTTTACTGAGGGCAGGAGGCGGGGCGGAGAACATCAGAGGCGGAACTACTTTAAGAAGAAACAGAGAAAGAAAGAAATTGTAATATCACGGTGAGAGTCCCAGCAGTCCCAGAGCAGATAGAGAGAGACTCTTACAAAGTTCCAAAGTGTCAGTCAAATGTTCGCCGCGTTACGGCTCCAGCCGAGTTTCCTCTTGCAGATGCAGGGTGAGAGCAGCAAAGGCGAAAATTGGCAAAGGCAGACAGCAACACGGCGGCAAAGAAGCAGAACAACCGCCCAACAGCCCACTTGTGGGTGTACATAGTTTTTATGAATCTTTGGGAGGAAATATGTCCACTGTTCCCAACGTAAGGTTTTTGAAATTCACACATACCCCCAATAAGAATCGAGATCTACTCTATTCCTGTGCCACCAGGATTCACCCATATACAACCTTCCTCAAAAGACATACAAGGTAATTAGTCCTTTTATGGAGGAATATCACTTAATATTGAGACAAAAGGTTAAATAACAGCACCATTCCTTTCAATGATTTGCCGCCTCCATCAGTACACATGCACTGATGCCAAAGTATAGAATAATGACAGAGATTGAATGCTGTCATGTTACAGCTACTTCTAAGTGTATCCATGCTTTGATGCCTAAGCTTAGAATATAAACTAGAGATTCTGGTGATGGCTTGAGACAGACTTTAGGAAACTAAATGAGACTAGCTGGATGATTGCCTGAGCACCATAGTTTACTCAAACATTAAAGAATGAATTACAAAACATTTTGATCTATCACATTTTCTCAATAATATCCTTCTTTCTCTTCTCTTTTCCCCCACTTTACCTCTCTTCATAGGTTTCTTTAGAACATGGGCAATAGCTTACTGTAAAGTGACTGTAATAATACATGAGGATTATTACCACTAATTAAAGTGTAATAATGATGATGAGTTAAGAATATATGGAAAAATGTACAATTTGGGACCAACTAATGGTTATCATCTTAAGATTGAAGTAACAATGTCACAATGCAAAACACACTCAATGGAATGTTAAATACAGCAAGGACACTGTATGATAATGAGATATACAACACAAACAACCTTTACTTCTAGACAGGTGAATTGGCTTTACATTATATAGATTTTTTGCTACGCCTTGACAAAGACCGGTCACGGGAGAAACATTAGCACGTGACTAAGTGAATAACAGTCACAATTAGGTATCTGCAGCCAAGACCACACTTATATCATATATTAGACCCATTATACTTGTCTACCTTTGAGTGGAGCACAGACATTATTCACTCCATCATTCAACAAGTACCACTGTTACTTTAAAATTCAATTTTAATGCACCAACTGCTGACGGTTATTAAAAAGCATTAAAATGATTAGGCAAGTGTTAGCTTCATACATCATTACTGTAGGTAGGCAGGTAATCATTAGAACATAGGCAGGGTGCTTTCTTTAGGATACAAATGGAATACTATGTGAGGTGTACTTTATGTTGTATATTACAGCTGAGTCCAAATATGTTCATTAATAGTCTCCTTCACTTTCTACAGATCACACAGCCAAGACGAATCTGGGACCACTGGATGAATCCTGAGGATGGAAGATGTTCTTCGCCACAGTACCTTGGGTGTCTTGGAAGGCCAGTGGCGGCGTTTCTTGGCTTTACTCGACAAGACCTTTCGAGGATGGAATTCCCTTGGAAAAATAGAGTCGCTGGGATGTCAGTATCGAGTAGCAGAAGGGATACAAGCAGTGTCGGAAAGGCAGCAATGTAGGTCTGTCGCAGTGGTCTCCGATGTCTGGTTGTTATGCCTGCTGTGCATGTCCCACGAAGATGAAACTTGTTGTGGACCTCCACAAGGCTTGGCTGAAGATAAACCCCTTGGTAGCCATCAGTGACATTCGGTGAAGACGGGTGCAGTAGTAGAAGTAGGTGTCAGGTTTGAGGATTTCGCAGTTTACCACCTTTCGGAACTCAGCGTCTGGTGACCCAGATAAGACCACTGGACTGGACAGCAGCCCCTCACCAAGTCGGGACCCTTGGGACGTCTTCTTCAGATTTTGGTGGCCGGAAACCCACCGGCAGACACTCCTTTGCAGGCAACAACCCTGGACCTTCTTCAGCTCAGGGAAGTGGCCAGATCTCATGGCAGGAGTACTTTGAAGGATTCTTCAGTTGGTTGGAAATTTGGCAGCTCCGGGTGTCCGGCAGCACTATGCCAGTGTACCACCTCTTCTGGGTGATACTCAGCAGCTTGGCATCCAGCGGTCACAGACACTCCTCCATACCCTGGGAGCGACACAGGTGGACTTCTTGGTTTCCAGATGTCCAGGCACTCCGCTTCTGGACTCACGAAGATCACTTCTCCGAACCGCAAGCACACAGGAGGCCCTTTGGGTGAAGAGCAGCAGTTGCACGCTGTTCCCTCGTTGCTACGGGAAGAGGTTGCCTATCCAGGTCCTCTCTGGTACAGTCCTCGAGTCAGCACAGCAGCCTTTGCATTACTTGAAGAGTTGCAGCAGCTGACTTCTTCCTCCAGCTGGTTCCAGGATACAAGCTTAAGATGACCTCAGCTTCTGCTTCAGGTTTCTTGTTTTAGCTTTTGACAAGACGGTGAGAGTGAAGTCCCCTGTTCTTAAAAAAAAAAAAAAAACACTCCCCATTCACTCGGGCTAAGCCAGGCTCAGCGAGCCAATCACACATGAGTGCATTCACGCAGGCAACACCCAATCAGGCTCACAGGCATTCAGGCCATTCACCCAACCCCAGACACCCACAACACATGATGTAAATTGGGGCTACTCCCCAGCCTTTCAGAGCGCTACACTGCATTCATTCCAGTGACAGTCAGGGCAGGCTCAGGCATTGTGTCACATAACCGAAACCAGACACCCACAACACAGAATGAATATGGACCACTCAATCCATTCAGGTAGGCTCCACACCAAGGGTGCACCCAAAACAAGAAGCCCATGGGAAAGCTCCGGCCAGCCTGGCAGGAGGCAGCCCCAGAGCCATATCCGGTCCTTCCACCCAACAGCCATTCAAGGAAAGGGAACAAAGCCAGGGCTTCTGGGAACTTTTGAGAAGCAAGGGGGCGAAAGCAAAGTAAACCAAGAGGCCACAGTGACCATCTAGCCTTGGTGTAGGAATCCATTGATTCCTATGGCAGGGCCTGGGTATTCCAAAAATTGAGGATACCCAGAGCCACTGTCAAGTCTGCATGTATCTGCCACCAGCCCATACTCTGCTCTGTGGGCAACACATAGGTGCCTAAAATCATACACTAGTTGTACAATGGTGTACCCCTACCCATGAGTGCCCTAAGGGTATCCCAAGAGTACTGTTCACCAAAAGTTAAAAATGAAGTGTTGCACTGTCATGGGTCCAATGGACTCCTGTGCAGTAAAACGCACAGAAAACACCAACAGAAGTGGTAGGGCAAGGACGACGATGCCCTGTCCCTCCAAACACATTTCCAGCATTAAACCACTCAAATAAGGTTTTAGTGGTGGGATGGAGGAAAGACCTTCAGCAAAACCTTACTGCCAAAAAATTGCCATTTTGGCACAAATAACACTGGCGGCAATTCTGCAGAAAGCCCCATGTAGTCTAAATGGGGACTAACACTGCCATACCGCCACTTGTAATCCGGCCATAATTCCGCTGGACCAGGTGGCAGTAACAGTAAATCCATTTGGTGGTATTTCAGCAGAATTACTGCTTAAATACCACCAAACGTGTAATGAGGCCCTTTGTCCAGACGGAGGAAGGAGTAGAGAAGAAGGCCAAGGAGTATACTCGAGTCAAGTTTGTACAGCACGAGATTCGAGTTTTCTAAGAGTGGTTGGTAAGAAATTACCAAATTATATCAGTATTGAGATGGTTAATATGAGCCGTCGAGGTAGTGATGAGTGGTTGCAGTCGGAGGTGGCTATCAAAGACGACCCCAAGGTTGCAAGTCTTTGGCGAGACAGCAAGAAAGTCATCCTGGAAGGGGAGGAATGCCATTGAAAGCTGGGAGAAAAAGGACTACTGTATTTGAAGAGTTCAGCATGAGGCAGCTGAGAGCCATCCAGTGACACCTTGATGTGAGACAGTTATTAACCTTATCTGCGATGGTTGGGGTGAAGGAGGAAAAGGAGAAAGATTGGATTGTCATCAGCAAAGAGATGGAAGTGAAAGTCAAAGGACTAGATAAGTCTTCCTAGGGCAGAAGTACAGAGGGTGAAGAGCAGAGGCCCAAGGACTGATCTTTTGAAGATCCAAACATGGAGAGGTGTGGGGTCAGAGGTTTGAGAGTTCAGGAGATTTGAAAGGATTGACCTTCCAGGTAGTGGGTAATCCAGGCAAAGCAGATTTGCAAAACCCAAGGTCCCGGAGAGTGAAGATTGGAGTGGTAGGCCATGTCGAAAGCAGACAGGGGTCCAAAAGAAGCAGTAAGAACAGTTCGGAGTGGTGAGCATCAGAAGCAAAGTTGGGGACGTTGCAGTGGAGTACTTATTACGGGAGCCAGATTGAAGTGGATCTCCAAAGCAATTATCCTCAAGGTACTTTGTGACCAGGTTGAAGTCCACCTGCACAAGGATCTTTGGATAATGGGGAAGGAGGGAAACTGGAAAATAGTTCACAGAGACGTTTGGGTGAGCAGATGGTTTCTTCAATAGGGCTACAAAAGTGGCAGATTTGAAGGAGGCTTGGAAGAGACCAGTGGAGCAAGAGAGGTTAAAGGGATCGGAGAGATAAGGGCAGGTGATCAAGACTACGGGCCTCATTACAAGTCCGGCAGTATCCCTGGCGGTGCTTCTGGCGGGTTCGCCGCCGGACTATTAACATTTTACTGGCACCCAGCTTCCCGGTGCCACCGGGTCATCACAGGTCTTGGCGGACCAGGAAGCTGGGTGCCAGAAAATGTTAGTCCCCATTCCCATGGAGTCTACTAAGACTCCATGGGAATGGGTTCACAAAAGCATCGGCATCGTTCCTAACGGTGCCGATGCTTCCCTGATGAGTCAGTCTAGCAGGGCTGCTGCGCCCGGCAGTGTCAGAGCTGTCGGGCCCAGTGGCACCAGCAGGCAAACTTGTAATGTGGCGGTCCAGAAACAAGGGTGCCCTTGTTTCCGGACTGCCACTCTCATAATGAGGCCCGTACATCTTTGACTGTTTGAGGAGCGAACGGTTGATAGGAGAACCAGTCAAGAGTAGTATAGGTAAGCAGGAGAAGTGGTGGACAGAAAGAGGGTGCGGGGAGAGAAAAAGGGCGGAGTCATGAATGTTAGAGACTTTATAGGAAAGCTAGTGAGCAACACCATTAGCGGAAAGGGAGGAGACAATGGCTATTGGCTTGGAAGGTGGAAACAAAGCTTGGATGGTTAATTAAAGTTGCGGGGCGATAGCAAAAGGAGAGATTTGCTTTGTCAAATAAGATTTGGCAGAACCCAGTGCAGATGAGAGGAAAGCAAAGGAATGTTTCTAGACTAGAAGTGGGGTGGGGGGTCCTTGTTTTTTAACAGTATGGTAAGTCATGACACTTTTTGGTTGTTCTGCAGCTTGAAGGTGATCTTAGGCTGAAAACTGTGAAAGGACTGAATGTGGGTTTAGAATTATGTTGGTCAAAGGGAGTCATAAGTGCATGGTGAAAATAAGAAAAAGCATGATCTTTGGAAGAGGCATGAACAGTGGAGAGAGGCAGACAGGAAAGGGAAACTTGCATCAATGTAAGGGGCAAGAGAGTCCTAATCGAATTTCATCTTAGTCATTAAAGAGAGGGGAGGAAGAGTCCGGACTAACTTGGTGGAAACCGTGCACGTACACTTCCCAAAGCCTCACAAGAGACCTTATGAAAAACCTGCCTAACAAATAGGGATAAGGCGAAGAGCGAATTAGAAAATGATGTGTAGAGCGCAGACTGAATTTGGAGACGATCATAAGTAAAGCTCCAGGTCAGGGTCATCATCAAGAATAGAGCACTGTTTGAATGCGGGTATTATGAAGACTGCCTCTCTGAGCGATTGCATAATCTCATGGTCAGAGCTTCGAGTGCATCTGGTTATTATCTGACAAAGCTTGTTTGAATCAAGTCACTCTAAATATTATTGGTGAATGAACATTTCTTAGACAGTTTTCATATATTTTAAGGAGTCTACTAGATAGATCATCCTAATCATGTATGTATCGTCATTTTGTTCCAGTCAAGTCTAAATATTTCACCATGGAGAAGTTGGATTTCTGGACTATTAAACAATCCCATCGCGATCACTGCAAAATAGCCTTTCTAGCAGTCAACCATGTACGTTTTCATACGAAAAGGAAGCGCCTTTATGCTTTAATTTTACCGACATATGCATTTCAATTTGGCAATGCATGTCCTTGTTTGTGGATAGTTTCAAAAAACATAATTTTTCTATTTAGTTACCTCCACAGGGTGTAGAAGGCTGCAAGGAGGCCTAGTGGGAAAAGGACTCAGCTTCCTCTGTCCATCTCGCTGACAGTTTCTAATCTGTCAGTGGGGTTTTTGATACTGAGACTGAGCCTCAACTCCAATCTCTCGGGTTGAATGTGCAGTCCCGGTTGTTGGTGTACTTCTTAATCCGAGATATCTTGCCCCAGTAGAGTTGGTGTCACATGGTCAGTGATGTGATGGGCCACAGGTAGCGGTTAAAAGGGTTTGCAGGAGGCAGCAGGTTTCCTGATCAGTGGGTTTGCATTCTGGTCCAGTCCTTGGCAGAACATACTGTTCAGCTATGCAAAATGTTTGTTCAACAACTCAATGTCCAGCTCCCTGTGCAGGTATGCTGTTCTCGTGAAGAGTGGAGCTCCAGCCACTATCCATAGGGCTTTGTTTTGCACTCAACTTCTTCCAGCTTTCTCATATATGCCAACATTTCCCATTCCATTTGTCATATGCTTGCCTGGATCGTTTTTTCTTTCCATTATGAGAACTGTAGACCTCCATTTTCCAATATAAATCCAGGATTACAAATCCTAGAATGTAGGGATGAGAGGCAGCACTGCATAAGCACCTCTGTGGTCCCTAATGGAATAGGGCACGTTGGCACCAATGTAATCTCCCCATGCGACTCTATCCCTTGGGCTCATGCATGAAATAATTTTAATCCACAGTAAGGTATTGCTGTGTTTATTACTACAAGTCCTAGTTGCTACCTGGGCCTCCTTTGACTTGACAATGCAACAATCGTATTGGGGCTACCAAGCACTTCTTATCCGGATTATTTTTTGGTAAATCCTTCACTGCTCAGCATAGTGTAACAAGGGCAAAGTATGTCAGCTCGGGAATCTGAGTTAATTCACCCGGGTCAGTTTTAAAGTAAAGCACCAAGTAATTTTGGCATGTTTGTGGACTACAGCCGGTGCATGGATATTACTGAAATTGCCAGCTTTAGGCGCTTTGGGCAATTTGCTTGGCCTATTAAGAGAGAGGTTTTTTAGACCATCACAAAAAGATGTAGTCACAGCAAGCATTTGAAACGACCGTACACATGATAATGTATTGTTATAATTAGTAGTGAAATTTGTTCACAACAAGAATTTTCACTATACCAAATGGAGAAAATGTCACATCAACAGTGCCACATCTTTCGAAAAATCGAATGTTCCAAACGCAATCACCAATTGTTCCCTCGGGGGAATAACTCTTAAAAAGCGCAGGGCGTAAAGCGCCAGCCATTCATATCAGAGGCCATAATATATTGCCACACTATTCCATTCGAAAGTGTTTTTAAAATCTTCTAAAAGACAATCAAAATAAAACATACATTGTTCATTTAAAACCTGACACTCTAGTAACAAATGACAAATTGCCTAAATGGTTCCATCAGTTTTACAATGCCTACAAATTCTAAGTTTGCGCTCCATCTTCTTCCTAGCCCCTAGAATTTCTCTAGTCTGGAAGAGGTTTAATCGTAGGCAAAGGAATTGGGACCAGCAAAAGGCACTGGGAAATGTAATCAAATAATTAGGTTAGCACCCAAAGGCCTTATATGTAGCAGGATTCCCGAGTATAAATTGACGGACTTCTTGGATCGTGAATATCCAATCCAACTCCCAGAGTTTTTTTGCTTTTTGTGGAGTCACATATTAATTCAATAGTTACATAGAATGTAAGGTCGAGGTCAAAGCCCTGGGTCACCCATTTGTTGAGCGGAGAGCAGTTTTTTTGTCCATGGTCTGCTTCAGTTCCCACCAGTTTGTATATTCTTCTGCTAACACAATTTTAGACAACAAGATCAGGTTTTTCCATAAAACACATTCGGCAATAGAGAATTGGCCTAATTCAACTAATTCATATCTAAGAACAGCAACTGGTACCCTTGTTGGGAACTTCAAAACATTCTGCCAAAAGCAGCCTTAAAGTTTAGCACAATTAGTTGACGAACACAATAGTGAAGTTTCCACACCGTATGTGATCACCGGAAGAACCTTCTTGCTATAGTACTATAGTATGACCGGAGTCAAAGAGAAATATTCACATTTTCTATTTATGAACAGCCAGCAAAAATTTCTAAGATGTTTGAGTACAGAGCTCATTTCAATGAAAACACTGGAATAAGTAAAAACCCAGATAAATAAAATTAGGTACTCGTTCCGATTAGTTATCGCCCAGAAACCATTTAAAATTACTATAACAGAGTTTCTTTCCAGATCTAAATTGAAAAACCTTTGTCTTATTTACATTTAACATCAGATCGTTACCCTTAGTGTATTGCTCCAAACCCGATAGTTGACGTTGCAGACAGATAGGCGTATAATCCATAAAGACCATATCGTCTGCGTATAAAAGATAATTCATCGATTTGTCAACTAAGCGGGTACGAAAGCAAGGGATTTCTTTAAAAGCACATGCAATATCTAACAATATAATAAAAGTACCGATATAGGTTTATTTTTTATTTTATTGAGCATTTGTTAGGCGCTTATACAACTGAATTGTGTTTCTGTACGTTTTTGTCCGATGCAGTCATGCAGAGTAAAGACAAATAGCTGCGACTGTTGTCGCCACTAGAGGGAGCAGTTACCTTAATATACATATATACAATGCCATTTTGCATAGCTTCGCCTGTTGTCACCCATGCAGGGAGTTGTTGCCTTAAGATCCCTAGAGACAATGCCATTTTGCATAGCTTCGCCTGTTGTCACCCATGCAGGGAGTTGTTGCCTTAAGATCCCTAGAGACAATGCCATTTTGCATAGCTTCCCCTGTTGTCACCCATGCAGGGAGTTGTTGCCTTAAGATCCCTAGAGACAATGCCTTTTGCATAGCTTCGCCTGTTGTCACCGCTGCAGGGAGTTGTTGCCTTAAGATACATAGAGACAATGCCATTTTGCATAGCTTCGCCTGTTGTCACCGCTGCAGGGAGTTGTTGCCTTAGTATGTATAGTGGTCCGACTGTGTCAATGAAAACGTAGTCCAAAATAGACTAAAAAGCAGTGGAGCTAAGACGCAGCCTTGTTTAAAACCGGGCCTGCTTTGGATGGGACGACTATAAACCTAATCTATTCAGCCTCACCCATATACAAGTGCTGAAGTGAAAGGCAATAATCATGTTTAGCAGCGCATTGTGGCACCCCCATGCTTGAAGTCTTTGCCACAGCCTGTTTGTTGATACTGTCGAAAGCCATGGATAAGTCGTTATAAACTTCCCTCTTAAGCAAATCAGACTACCATAATTCCTACCAGTGAACACTAACATCTACTGACCAACCAAGGAACATAACAATGGCACAATTGTCTTGCATCAGTTTACAAGGAGCTGCCCTACTTACCTTTCCTCTGTGGTGAAGCCATAAAAAAGAGACACGTCGTGCGTGTGCTGTCCTGCCTGGAAGGTTGTACTTCCTGTTTACCAAAATATTGCGTTGTTATCAAAACTATGACCACTAGGTGGCAGGAAATGTCCATTTTATTTCTGATAGTCCCGTGCGAGTGTAACCAATCATTGGAAAAACTCATACAAACCAAACCTTTCTAGCTATGATTTATGTTCACGACTCTTACTGAGCGGTAGCCAATCCCTGCTGCTACAGGTTTAGTAAACCGAATGTTGCATAAGGCAACTTCTACATGTTAAGAGCGTTACACTGCCGGTTTTCAAACTCCTCAAATCAACCAAACCAAACATATTCCCTACTACGCCTTCACAGTTGACATGTTCCCATGCAACAAAATGCGGAACGTGGTAGTCTCGTATGCAGAACCCAAAACGTGTTTAGGGAAATAAATAAGTAATATTGCGATAAAAGAGTGTGGCTATTTAACTTTGTACTACACCAAGTACGAACTCTGTCCTCTACTTTGGTGGTGGACATGAAGTATCTGGGCTCCGCTTACCTCTTCCGGCCGAAGGTGTTGCCGATTGCGCAGAAGTCGCGAGACGCTCATTGAGATCCAACAATGGCCGCCTGTCCCCAACCTGGCTATGGAGATTCTTTAATGATTAGCAGCTATGTCACGGTCCTTCAGTATTTGCACATGTTGAAACCGCACAAGGGTTACCCTATGTCGCAATACCTAACTAAAGCAGAAGCGCAGGCCCCGGTTCTGAACTTAATACCAGAAAGGGGTAATGGAATGAGAATTTTCCATTTGGCTCCAAGGTAAGGACATGATATGGAGCAAATAAGAAAATCAGTGTTTCTTCTTGGAATGGCCCTTTTATTATTTTGCACAGAGTTCTGAATTAGGCCATCAGTCTCCTAAACGTACAGTTCAAAAACGTCAGCCTTGCCGCTTAATTTCGAATGTGTAGAGTGCATTTTTAACCCTAAAATATATTTATTGGTAATTTATAAATGAAATGGATGCCGATACAGTCACTTCGCAGCACTCAAGAGGAGTGTGAAGGATAAAGGATAAGGGAACATCTGATCATTCAACAGCCTTGTGCCCTGTGAATGTTCCTGGTCAGTTAGTAGGGATAGGAAGGGGGGCTTAATGATGGAATATAACAATCACCACCACCCTCCAATCCCACCCAACTGGTCAGACCATCTGGCAATCCCCTTTGACATTAGTCACACCATACCAGTCAAGCAAACCCATCGTAAACCCATCAAACAAGCCTTCAGATCATTCAAGAAATACCCACTGGAGGCTCTCACAGTAGACTTTGCCAAACTCAAAAGGCTGATCTACCTCTGACTAACCAGGACTGCGACTCACTTCTCCAAGAACTCAAAACCACCCCCACAATCAACATCAACCACCACGCCCCAGTGAAACAACGTACCCTAACGCCTAAACCTTCTGAACCCTGGTAAACCCAAGAACTCAACTTCAACAAATAAACCAATCAGAAAACAAGAAAAGATGTAGTGAAAATACTACAGCGCATCCGACCTCGCCCTGCTCAAGGAACTCCATGCTACACAAAGACTACTGACCACCACTGCCAAGGTCAACTACTACCAAAACACCATAGCCAAGACCAACAGTTAAAGCAGAACCCTCTTCAAAGCCATCAAGCACTGCATCAACCCTCTGCCCAAACCACCAGTACTGCACTCCATTGAACTAGCCACTGCCATCAATTCTTTCTTCATCAACAAGATCAGCATGATCCGCCAACCCAAACACCAACGCTACAACTGAAAGCACACTAAACATCCCATCTCGCAAAAAGACAACTACCTAGACCATTTTCAAGTCACTCACTATGGAAGACCTCACTGCCACCCTAGCATCCCTCAAGGCCACATCGCACAAGGACTTCCTTCCTGCCTCCGTACCCTTGACCCTTCCAAATGAAGTACTCCTCCCTTACCTGACAATCATTAACAGCTCCCTAAAACAAGGCACCTTTTCCTCGACCCTCCTCCCACTTATCAAGTAACCAACGCATCAACCCTGACGACCACAGTAACTACTGCCCCACTCATCTTCCCTTCCTAGGTAGGATCCTTGAGAAAGCAGTAGTCATGCAACAACTCAGACACATCAAAGCCAATAACCACCTTCAGTCCTCTGGGTTTCAGATCCAGCACAGAAACAGCTACCCTGAAGGTGATCGACAATGCCCTTAAAATCTTTGATGGCAATCCTTGCCTCCTGGTTCTCCTTGACCTCTCAGCAACACTCAACACAGTAGACCACCAGACACTCACCGACAATCTACATCACTGCATGGGGATCAGCGAAAATGTCCTCAGCTGGCTCAAATCCTACTTTGCAAATCACCACCAGTTTGTACAAATGGATTCCTCCAGATCACCAACTGTACCATCACCTGTGGAGTCACGCAAGGATCCATCCTCTCCCCCATGAGCTTCAATCTTTACATTGACCGCTTGCAACCATCCTCACACCACACAACATCCACCAATACGCAGATGAAACACAGCTCTACCTCAAGATGTCCTTCACTGGAGATATCCACAGGCCTAAGGCCTGCTTCTAATTGATTCAGTTGTGGATGTCCAGTGCTTACCTGAAGCTCAACCCCTCACACTGAATTCCTACTGCTGCCCAACAACACTGAATAACCAGACAAGGCTCTCTGATATGCACCTTGAGGACTTCACGCTCCTGCTGGTCACCTGCACCAGGTCCTCTGGGATCAACAGACACCTCTCCCTCAAACAGCAAGGAAGGCAAAAACTGCTCGTTACCAACTTTCTTTCCTGCAGGAAATCAAGCCATTCATCCCAGAAAACAACTTCAGATCTACTGTCTAACCCGTAGTCCTCTCCCATCTGGATGGTGGCTTCCCAAAACTAGGTCCATGCTAAGTAAATACCCTACTTTCTTGGGTGGAATGTTCTGTTCTGTTCTATTGAAAATAAAGTTGTTCTGTGTCTTTTCAGACTGAGCTGAAAAAGCTGGGTTTCTCCACTCTCCATGATATCTGAGTGATTTGGGATTTTTCAGTGCAGCATTTTTGGGGTGTGAAACCAGAAGCATACTGGGATGGTCATTAAGAAATTCCAGTGCTAGTCACAAAGAGGATATTGGGTATGGCAAAATGAAACTCAAATTGTTGGTGAAACCAAGGCTACTCATCCTGTTGCAGGGTTCGAAATGGCTGTGAACTAATTAGCTACTGCTTTTAGCCTGGAAGAACCTGGTTACCTTGATACTAAGCTACCAGGAGATGCGTTTGTCTCCCTGGGACAACTGATGCAATTAGTACCTTAGTGGCATTAACTTTGTTTATTTTATTTGCATTTTTAAAGCGCTCACAGAGCCCGGGGGGCATCAAGGCGCTGTTACAGGAATATGTCTTAGTTGCGTATTTATAATGCGCTTAAATACCCAGAGGTTTCTAAGCGTGGACCCGGGGATCGAACCTATTTCGCTTCGTGTCATCTTGTTTCCAAGGCGAGCACGTTGCCGCTGATCTATCCTCCAGGGACGTGTATTTAGGAATGTGAATAAAGAAGCATTAGGGCATGTTTCAAAGACATTTAAAGCATAATCCCAAAAAGTGCCTGTTTGAATCTCATGTGAAAGTTAAGATTTGCAGCACACTATATGTGAGCTACAGGTTCCTCAGAGGTAGCTTCTGACTATCAGGGGATGCCCCATAACCAGAAGCTGATTTTAGTTTGTGCTCATCAAATCTTAATTTCGAAACCATGTGCCAGGGTAGGTGAGAGCCCATGGACACAAATGGAGGGGCTATTGGGTCTAGACATGATACTGAATTGATTCCAGGGCTTTGGCACCCACCAAATGCAGGAGAGTTGAAAGGTATGAGACAAGGTATGGCAAACAAGGAGCATACTGGGATTTTCAAAGAATTATACTGTGCAAACCATCGTTATATTGGGGTGATCTAAATAGAAACTGCTGAGCTTTTCAAATTGGGAGCCCACTGGGATTGTACTGCAATTATGTAAACTGGGACATGCAACTAAGTCCCAGATTTGAGACTGCAAAGAAGGAGAGGGGGACCCTGGGGGTTGGAGGGAGACAACCCTACAGGTGGGGTGCAGCAGATCTCCCTGCAGATATACAAGACCAGACAATCAGCCCCATGAGAAGGACAAAATACAGTCTTGTCCAGAAGGCCCAGGCTGCATGAGAACACTGAACACAACCAGTAATCGAGAAGACCATGACTCAGTGGAGATATCTCGAGTCGCTAATGAGCATTGGAAGGTAACAGACACGCCAGGAATGGAGAGAGCCGTGGTGGAATCAAGAAGCCACTATGCCAGAGCCGCCTGATTCCAAGATGGTGACATGGGATGTTATGTACTCTACCCACAGAGCCACTCAATACTAGGAAGTAGGTTATCTGCACCAGAGGTGGGGCCGGTCCCGATGTCACAAATTAACCATCTGTCATGATTCCTGCCCGTCATGTCCCCAGCCCTCCAAGATGTCAGGCTGGAGCCAGTCCACGATCACCTACATGGCCCTCAAGGGCCTCTCCATCCCTCCAAAGACCCACTTGGAGTCAGACTTAGTGCTTGTGGCACCAGACTGACTCACTCCCATAGGATAACATTGGGGATTGGACTTGTAGTGCATTGATGGGGACAAGATGGATGCCCCCACATATTTCGGTATCCAGAACTGCATGTGCAGTCTAGTCTTTTGGGTGTGGTTCAGCCCAGAGACACCTGGGATACCCAGAGACTATTTAAGCCACGCCCAGGCTGAGAAGCATGCTTTGCGTTTTCTGCACATCGTGACACTCACCGTGTTCGGATCGGTCTCCAGTAGGCCTGCATCTTTCTTCTGCGCTCAGCTCCTGCAAGAACAAGAACACCGTTAGGAACAGCCTTACCTTGCGGCGCTTCTGCCCATCGTTCATCGCTCCTTCTGTTCAGCGGGCATCTTCAGCGGTGTCATTCCCATCCCGGCACGCCGCTTCCTAAGGAAAAGGGAAAAGAACAGAAAAAAGGCATTAGTAAGCATTCAGCAAATCTTTGCTTATTTTTTAAAGACTGTACGAGCTTCAAACGCTTACCTGAATCCCAGCCGCTCTGGGGGAACTCTGTCTCCGGAACTTCGCATCCATCTGCTAGAGAGAAAAGACACTCCAGGTTAGCGTGGAAACATCTAGAGGCGCTGCATACCATGCTTACTTACTGCATTTCTTCTTCATAACCGGCATACACGTTGAAAACGTCACTGCACCTAAAAGACACAGAAAAATAACTCAGTTCAATACAAATACGAACGGGTCGCATTGCGCATTGCGCTCTCGCTCACCTTCAGCGCTACTCATCTCAGCAGCACGTCGCTCTCCCCGGAAGCCGGCCATCATCAAACGAAGGAAAGGAACAAAGTTAGGGAACTGTTCAAAAGACTCTTTATACTTACCTGTCGGACTCTTGCCAGTGAAGTAACTAGGCAGCAACGAGCCCGCATCACGCGCCCCTGCGCTGAAAGCAGGACGGAGAGCACACTTTCCAAGAAAACAAGGTGAGCTGTGGATCAAAGGGAAGGGTTGGACCCCGGGGAAGAAGGGGTTCAAGCACACAGAGACAATAGGGGGTTAAACTCTACCAATCCTGTGTTTCAGGCCCAGTCTCCATTCGAGTAGACTCCAGGGAAGGGTTTGAGGTCGTAAGAGGTCAGAACAGGCTGAGTGACGTCCCCGTGGATACCAGGTGGGCGCTACACCATCACGCTGGACTAATAAAATCAGACAGGAGCACCCACTTAGAATATCATCATCTCCATTCTCTTGGATCTCAGGGTAGGAAAAGGGGCTGGAGTTTGAGGTTGGCGTGGGAGTTGGAAGCAGTCCAGTCAAAGAGTGTGTAGCAGAGCACAGTACCACAGGAGGATGGAGGAAGGAATAGACAGCAGGAAGGGTAACCTGTGGTAGGAGGGAAAGATCTGAAGGAAGGAAGAAAGGAGAAACCAGAAGGAGGGAAGGCAGTAACCTCAGAGAAGGAGGTAGGAAAGACCAGTTAAAGCTAAGGGAGAGATTAGAAAGAGAAAGGAGGAAAGCCAAGAAGCATAGGAGTTGGTGTGCCACTAGGAAGACAGAATAAGGAGGCCATGGACAAGGAGGAAAGCCAAGAAGCATAGGAGTTGGTGTGCCACTAGGAAGACAGAATAAGGAGGCCATGGACAGTGAGTCACAAAGCAGACAAGCATTGGCGGAGACAAGAAGGACAAAAGATAGAGGGGACGCCAGCATGTGGAAGGCAGAGCCAGTGGGGCCTAGGTTGACGAGGAACCACGGTACCCTGGCAGACAGCTAATATTTTTTGGAACTGGGGCCCAAAACCTGCTAGGCTGATGCCTACAAAGCCGAGAGAAAACAAACATATGACACGGGTTGGGCTAGATTGGAGCTTTAATCTGGATCTAGTGGAATTGGTACCCCCACGAATTAGACTTAACAACACAGCCCACAAATAAAACTAAAGAACAAAGGCTGCCTCAAAGAATAAGTATTTTGGGTCCTATATTGTCTTTGGCTGGGCGCTTAAATGAGGATTGCCTGAAAATGTACATGGGGCAGAGTGGAAATGAATCAGTCACGTATCACAGAGAAGAGCCATCTCTCATTGGCATCTGCAACACAACATCTTCAGGGTTAGTGAACCGTAAGGAACTGTAAGTGACCGATTTACAGACTCGACCCAAGCCACCCATCATGGCCACACAGTTTCTGAATTTAAGCTCACGGAAACAATCCTGACAGACTAGTCTGAGACGTATGAACATTCCCTGCAATTCTTCAGTTCTACTGCTCTTACTTTCCATAATGAAACATATCAAACTTTGTTGTTCCACTTTTCTTTTGAAAATCAAGTTTTAATTGTCATTTTTTCAAAGCATCAACAATATCACCAACATGAAGATTCTGGGATTACCCTCCCTCCCCCTCCCTCTTTCCCTCCCCCCTGTATACAGCACAATCACTTTCTTTTATTACATCATCACAACCGGGAAATCCCTATTCCATTTTTCTCCCCAGGGCAGGTTAGCTTCCTTATCTATATGTCCGTTCGGGTCCCAGCCAGAAGGTGAGTCAGGTATTCCATGTCGCTTTCTGAACTCATTCCCTCTGTGGGCAGGCTCCCCCTCTTCCAGTGTTGCTGCACAGCTCCTTGCCGCCACCAGTAAAGTGTGAACCATGTGCGCCCTCCCCCCCCATCGTTCCCCCTTCTCATATACACCAACCAGCAGTAAGCTGGGATCGGTGGGCTTCTGTATCCCATCCAAACCTTTTAACCATCCCAGGATCTCTTTCCAGTATGTCTGAATGAGTGTACATTTCCACCACATGTGGTAGTAATCACCCTGATCCCTCCTACAGCGCCAACAGCGCGTATCTACCTCAGGGTAAATTTTTGCTAATGTCGCAGGTGGGTAGTTCCATCTGTGTAGCAGTTTGAATGCCTGCATTCTGTATTGGAGGGACAGTGTGGCCCTTTTCACCACCCTGCACATTTTATCCCAGTGCTTGTCGGTCAATTCAATTGCCAAATCCTCTGCCCACTTCCCCCATGCTGGTAATGTGTCCATGGGTTTGCACCTCCTCAGTTCCCTGCATAGCCTGGATATTCGCCCCTTTGTATTGGTTTCCTGTAGCAGTAATTTCTTGAATGGGATGAGCTCCCAACACAGGTTATTTCCCCAACTGGTCTTCTTCAGGACTCACTTCAACTGTAGGTATTTAAAGGCTGAGAGTTCCCCTCATCCCCAGACATTCTTCTAATCGAGCCACTGGCATGAATTCTCCTTCCTCCCACAGCTGCCCCACCCTTGAGAGCCCTGCCTCGTACCATGATTGAAACCTCAGAAGGTCTGATGTGATTTCGTATGGGTGGCGCCCAGACGCAACTGAGGGGGGAGGGCCCTGTTGACAACCATCGGGTGGCGCTTCCCTCACGCCAGAACGACCAGAACACTTCCAGGATGGGGTGTGCCAGTAGTCACCTAGGGATCACTTTATGCGGGATCCACATCCATTCACCCAGAGTTACCAGCTCCAAAATAGCGTTGGCCATATAGACCCATTGCCCACTTGTTTCCGGGTCTAGGTGATCCACCATAATCCGCAGTTGGGCCACCCTATAATATGTTCTGGAAGTCGCACTCCCCCCTCCTCCTTTGACACCACCAGCACCCTATATGCTATCCAGGATTTTGCTCCGGCCCATAGGAATCCTAAAAGGGCCTTCTGCATTGTGGCTAGAAAGTGGGTTGGCACCTTGGTGGGGAGCATTTGGAAGAGGAACAGCAGCTTGGGGAGGATCGTCATCTTGATGCAATGTAATCGTGCGATCCAGAATAAACCAATCTGTCCCCAGCGCTGCATGCCCTCCCTTATGTCACTACATGATGGGAGATAGTTCTTCACAAATAAACTTTAAGATTCCCTTGTGATTTCGATTCAGAGGTATCTAAAGCCCTCCTGCGTCTTAAATCCCCATTTACCAATCCAGTTGCTATCCGCCTGGTCCCAATTCCCCACTAGGAATGCCACTGACTTGGCAAGGTTAACCCAGAACCCTGATAGTTTCCCATACTCTTTCGGGCCCTTTAAAAGGGCGGGCACTGAAGTCTGCGCGTTCGTGAGGTAGAGTAACGCATCGTCTGCGAAAAAACTCGCTTTATATTCTTGCCCGCCTATGTGCACCCCGTTATATGTCTGCAACCTCTCAAGCTTATTATCCATGGCTCCATAACCAGCGCGTACAGCAGGGGCGACAGGGGGCATGCCTGTCTGGTCCCTCTATGGAGCTCTATTGTCCTGGACATGATGCCATCAACTGTCACCCTTTCTCTCTGTGTGTGATACAGGGCCCTGATCCATCCCATCCATCTCTCTCCCATATCTATCTCCCCGAGTACCCCTTCCATGAAGGACCCGTTAACCTACTCGAATGCCTTTTCGGCATCCAGGGAGAGGTCCAAGGCCTGCACCTTTTGAGTCCTTGTGTCGTACAGGATGTGTAGGGTCTTCATTAGGTTATCAGAGCCTTGCCTATTTTGAATGAATCCCGTCTGGTGTATCAGGCGGGGGAGGTGCATCTCCAGACGGGACAACATTCTTGTCAAGATCTTTGCGTCTACGTTAAGTAAGGATATGGGCCTATACGAAGCACAGTCCGTCTTCGTCTTTACCCTTTTTGGGGATCACTGTTATGAGTGCAAAGTATTGGGTGATCTCGGTCTGCAGGAAGTCTCGATATACTGGGACTCGTAGGAGACCATCATTGCATCTCCAACGCGATCACCTCTTCCTTCCTTCTAACCACCAGTCTGTTGTGACCATCTCGTGGTCGGACCAGGTTACTGCCTCCACCTTTGGTGATGTCACCCTGGCCTCCTGCTCACTTGGGACCAGTAGGAGGTCAATTCTAGTGTATGTGTGGAGGTGAGAAGAAGGTGTAGCCTCGCGCCTGGGGGAACTTGACCCTCCATACATCAACCCAGAAGTGGTCCCATAGCAGTTGGGAGAATGATTCATGTTCCCTTCCCTTTGCTTTGATCTTGTCTCCCTTTGCCGACCACCAGTCCACTGGGGGATCTTCTATCAGATTAAAGTCACCTCCCACCATTAGCCTACCATCCCCCACTCCTCAAGCACTGAGAATGCTTTTCGTATGAAGGTCACCTGGTGTACATTTGGCGCGTACATGAAAGCTACGGTAATAAACTGTCCATCTATCCTGCCCTTGATAGCCACAAGCCTGCCGCCAAACCCCCTCTTCACCTGCACCTCTCAGAGTTGTATAGCTCGCGGCTGAACAATCCCTAAACACTCTTTTTTGCATGTGTTAGTGAGGCCCAGTAGGTCTGACCAACCTCTGCTCCCTTCAGGTCTCGCTCAATCCCATGTCTGGAGTGTGTTTCTTGTTGGAATAGTATAGCTATTTTGGCTTTGCAGAGCATGTTTACCGTGAGCGATCTTTTGTTTGGGGAGTTCAGCCCTTTCACATTCAGTGTAGCCACCTTCCAGTTAGTTATCTTCCCTTCTTTGTATCATGCCTCCATTCACGCCGTTGGTCAAACCTTTCCCCCACTGGTTGTAATTTTGCACTGCATTCAGGCCCCCCCTCCAATTCCCCTTTCAGTCTGTCCCCCTCCCCTGCTTCATTCAACGGGTTCCCTTCTCTTTTTACCCATCCCGCTTTGCCCCCCTTCCCGTCCTCATCTCTCCATCCTTTCTAATAGAGGCGTTCAGCCGGCAGTTTGAGCTTTTGGGCATACCGGCCGAGCCACCAAGGTAGTTGCCCCTGTCCCCCATTGCCCCTCATTACTCTCCCATTTGTGTAGCCCTGCAACGTTGCTTGGCCCCCCGCCCCGTTGTAATCTGTCCTGGGCTTTTCCCTCCTTCCTCCTTTTCCCCTTCTTGCCCCGGCACCGGGCCTTAACCCATCCCAACTCTTTCCCTCTTCAAATTGAAACTGTCACCTGGCAACGGCCAGAACTCTTCCCCATCCCTAACATAACTTTACCTCTCATGTGTTTTACCCCACATCCTCCCTCGGAAGCAAGGATAGGTTCATAACCACTTGGTTCCAAGCACAGGGCTCGTAGGGCCCCATAAGATAGGTAACTGTCAACAGGTGACCCGGATTCCTTCAGGTGGCTTCTGGGCTAGAAGGTGGGGAATTGAGCTTCTGGAAATTTCTGGCCCCCTGCGTTTTACGCTTTTCATATTCAGTCTTTGGGCCTTTAAGTTCTAGTCTCAGATAATTCTGCCCCCCTTCTCCCTGATCTTGAAGGGGCCTTGTTAATTCTCGTGACTCTTAATATCTTCCTCCAGCACCAGGTGGTATCTCGCCCCCTTCAGTTCAAATATATGTGAGAAATGGTACCCCCATCTGTATCTCACCCCTTTCTTCTGGAGCCACCTCGTGAGACGGACGCACTTCTTGGGTCTGTGGCGAGAGGTCCTGGAAGATTTCAGTTCTCATAGTCAATGGCCCCCATTCGCCTTCATTTTTCCAGCATGTCGGCCTCCTGTTCGGTGTGCCCATCTACTGCCACTTGTTCTCCTTCCTTGGTTACTAGGACCATCCCAATTACTTGAATTTTCCTTTCCAGGCCAGCCACTGATTCTCCCTCCTTTTCATTCAGTCCAAAAAAACAAAGGTTATTGCGTCTCTCTCTCCATTTTCAATGTCATCCACTTTGAGCCATAGGTCCACTTCCCTCCTCTCGATGTCTCTGAGTTGGACCTCTATCTGTGACTCCAGCACTCCTGGGGAGGCTTGGTTTGCTTCCACACCTTCAAGCCGTTCGTCCAGCGTAACCACTTCGCTGACAGGTCTGCCACCTTCGCCCCAATGTCTGTGCGCATTCCGCCCATTGCCTCTCGTATCATTTGGATGTCACTTTTTATGGTGCCAATTTCTGTGGAACATGGGTGGGATCCACCTTTGGTGCTGCCATGTCTCACCTGTTTAAGTATTTGAACTGCGAGAGTGCCGTTTTATCGCTCATTCACTGGCCAGGTTCTGGCTTTCTGGTGACTCCTTAGCCACCTCCCCTCTGAGCCTTCCTTTCGCTTTCCTGCCTCCTGGATGATCCACGGCCCACTCTGGCCTGTGGTGGGCCCTTGCCCTGTTACACCCATTTCCACAATTCCTGGGGGAGCCCAAGAAATCTCCCTCCGCCTGTGCCACCTCTCTACTATCCAAGTAGTGGAGCGTCAAGAGCACCTCCCTTCGGCTCATCCACCAGTGCTCCACCGGGCTGCTTCTGTTAGTGTTTCCTCAGGCCTTATTTCCTGTGTTTCCCCTTCACCCTTCCGCTGGGGGAACAGCAATACCCATCCAAACTGTGTGGTGTCCCTGCTGCATCGGCCCCCAGTTACTGGTCTGCCCCCTCAATAGTCCCACCTCTTGCAGGTTTCTTTCTCTGGGACACTCCCACTGCCAGGTCACAGTGCACCATCCCCTGCGCCAGGCCTCTGCTTCACAATGCCATTGATACTGCTCGAAGCTGCCAACGTTGCGTCGCCCTTGTCACGCAGCCCCTTGGGGAATCCACCACCATACAGCTCACCCTGCTGCCTTGCAAAGCACTGTCCAGCATGCTGCACTCAGGTGCAGCCCACCTCTCTCCACTTACTGGGACTGTCACTGCCTCCCTCTCGCTGCGGCGCAGCTCCCCCTGCCGCACTTCGCATGCGAATGCTGCAGCTGACGCGGCTGGCGCGGCAGGTCAGTGTCTCACAGTGTCTCGGTGCGGGTCTCAGGCCACTCATTCACCTGTATGTCTTGCTGCTAGGGTTGCAGCAAGTCTCACCCACCTGGGGGGGCCAACACCGTCAGCACTCTGCCCTACAGCTCGCACCGGCCTCAGCATCTTGGGGCAGGCCTCACCGTACCAGCTTCGTTCCCCCCCCCAGACCACGGGGTCGTTCACCTCCTCCGCTGGGCTGCTGGTGCCCAGCTGCTTTCACCCGCTCGACGACCCAGTTGGGGAGGGTCCCTAGCTCTCAACTCTGCTACAACACCACGATTAGTCAGGGCAGGGGGACGGAGTACAGCTTTCAGGCAGCCATTGTGCCTGCAACCCCTGTTGGCATCTCGTTTTTACACTTTTGATTCCTACTCTGGTCAGTTCAGCACAATAAACTTGTACAGTTAAATTATAAACGGCCTCTCAAGTCATCTGTTAATAATCCCTCTCACTGACACAGACAATAAGAGAAATTGGAAGTATATTGGGTCTGCCAAAATGGGAACATACAAGCACTGAAAAAACAGGGAATCTCAAACCGCGAATATACTTTGATCCAGCAGATTTTGCATATACTGGAATTTTGCAAAATGGGACTTTGTCAGTTGTCAAGAACTCATGTTACATTAGCAATAAAGTTTCAGTTATTGATTACAAGTTAAGAGACGTGGGGCTCCGAGTCCCTGGTTGGTCCCTATATGCTGACTCTGAATTATGATGGTGCCCCCACTTCTCCAACCCACGTGCCCGAACCCCAAAACACAATGTATGTTGGGCCCACTATATACACACAATACCTGTACAGTTTAGGCTTCCACAGAGTAAGGGAAGCCTTATAGACCATAGCATTATCTATCTCTCTACCTCAGGGACTTCCTAGGGGACCTAAATAGAGGTAGTCTGATTGTCTCACTGTACCCCTCCTTCTCTCAATGTGCTTGCAAATCTTATTTTCACTCTTCCCTACACTCCTCCTCTCTACTCTGGGTCTTACTCCTCATTTCTAATGTCCTCCTCTCTCCTGAGTTTACTCCGCCTCTCACTCTTTCTCACCTTCGCTCACTTACACATGTGCATAAAACCACAAATTGACACTACTCACACAATCCCAGCACAGTACCATCACTCTCTCCAAACACACCAGTGCTCTCATGCAACTACACGTCAACTGCTGCATACTCTTCTCTGGTCTCTTGGTTTTTACTGCACCTCCTCCAACCTCTCCCTAACACAGGTGACCGACTCTACTGGGTTTTTATAGCCCTCCACTCCCTGTCTGGAAAGTTTCCTAAGCTCCCATTGGACAGTCATGTCAGCTGTCCACCTAGGCCAATCTTGCCTTGTCTAAGCTTTCATCTCTTCCCTTTGTGGGCACATTCTTCCTGGGTGTCTTCTTAAGTCTTTAGCCGCACCCTCTTTTTCAGCCTCCCTTTTCTTTCAGCTTGGCATGCAGTCACCATGATAGTTCTCTGCTCCCTTCCTGTACCCAGTAAGTCACTGTTCATAGGGATTTGAGGGGAATGTTCCCTGCCATACGGCTGTGCAGTGACCCCGCCATCTCCAGCTGTCGCCACTGCTCTCCTGTTTACTTGTAGTCTGGGATCCTGTGTCAGTTCCTGGGTGGGTAAGGGAAGTCAATTTTCCAGGAGGCAACCACTTATGTTCTTCTGGTCTAGGCCAGATGTTTGCAGTTAGGCCCCAGTGCATTGTGGTACTTTTAGTCCTTGTTGGTGGTCTCTAGAAGGTGTTGCTCTCGGGGATCCACTAGCCATTCCAGTGGTATGAGGGTAGTGCATGCTGCTAACTGACGTTTTTGTCTCTTGTGCTATGTGACATGTCACACGACCCTGTCAAGGGTATCTAGACTTTCCATAGAAAATCTATTAATCCAAGTCATTTCCATCGAATTTTATTCATTGAAAAAAACTTTCAATCGAAACACATTTTAATTGAATACAATTCGATGGATTTTTTAATTTAAGAATTGGGGTTAGTGTAAGGGGTAGGGCAGGGGTTAGAATTAGGGTTAGAGTTGGGTTAGGGGTTTGGGGGAACCCCCCAAAAAAATATAAAATGAAATATTACAAGAAGTTGGCCAGTGCCGAAATACTGGACAGCTCCATGTAATATTTTAATCTGAAAAATAAATGCATCGAAATGCTATCTTTACATGTAAAGGTACATATCCATTGAAACTTGTCCATTACTATATTCGATGGACAAGTTTCGATGGATATGTACCTTTACATGTAAAGATAGCATTGATGGATTTACATTCAATGCATTTCCATCGATGGAAAGACCATACACCGGGAGGAAGCATGACCTCACGCCTAAACACCCTAAGGGTGCCAGAGGATGGACCCACTCTGTACCTCTTCCAGTGATGGCAGAGTCTGTGGCCCTAGAGGACACAGTGAATGAACCCTGGCGGGAAATGGGAGCCGTGCCTTCTAGCGACCCAGCTGCAGCCAGGAGATCAGCCACCACAGAAGATCTGGCGCAGCAAGAGAATGCCGGGCAAAGTGACACCAGAGGGGGCAGCAGCCACCCAGTGTACCAGGCGAGAGATAAGGGGGCAGAGCTAGCACCAGAAGCACCACAGTGGCAGTTATGTCAATGCAGAAGGCTGGGCACAGCGGAGCTCCAGCAGACAGCGTCTGCTGGAGCTCGCACTTCATAAGTCAACCCTCTAAACCAGCAGGGATATTTTGTATTAAATAAAAACCTCCACGAAGGCCATATAAAAGGAAACCCCCACTAAATCGCCAGGGAGGAGATTATTAAAAGCCCTCAGGAAAGCCCTCCTAACACCACTAGCCCGCCAGGCATCCTCGAGCTCAAAAGAAGCATGACAGGAGGCTATGATAAACTGGGACAACAATCCCCTATGGACTGCTCTGGTTTACATACAAGGAATGCGGCAGGACCATGGAAAGGGGCAGGGCTTACAAGCCCTTTTAAGCCTCTCCTAACACTTCCCCTGTCACACCCCCTGGATACAGGTAAGCTATTCGACAGGGTAAGTGGGCCAATCCTGGATTTAAAGGTAAACCGTGTGTGTGTGTGTGTGTGTGGGAGCGAGTGGTAGGAGTAAGAGGAGCTAGTAGCAGTAGCGAATAGAGGAAGTGGTAGTAGTAGTAGAGGGGGTAGTGAAGAAGTGGTGGAAGCGAGAGGTGGTAGTATCCAGTGGTAGCGAGAGTAGAGAGGAGTAGCCATAGCAGAAACGTGGTAGCAGTGGTTGGGGTGGAGTAGTTGTAGAAGTGAGGTGGTAGAGAGGTGACAGTAGCGGGAATTGGGGGTAAGAGCAGAGAAGTGGTGGTAGACGCGGAGAAGTAGTAGTGGCAGAAGGGGTTGAGAAGAGAATAACATTCCGAGGGTGGAGGTAGGAAGGTGGAATGTAACATCAGAGAGATAGTAGAGTCATGGGGAGGAGAACATGTGGGGAGCCAGTATACGAGAGGGTCAGGTGAGACTGTGCAAGGGTGAAGTCGCTGAACCGTGCAGAAAGAGGCACCATTCCTAACTCCTTTAGAACACTAAGTGGGATTAGGTCTGGGAGCGTTACAAGATCCCTAGGAAGTTCGGCAGCCATCGACACAGGGATAAGACTGCAGCACAGATAGAAAACAGACAGATGGGTGGCTGTCACCTGGCGGTAGAACTGACCCTGTTACAGATGCCTGCGTTGGGAGGAAAGAATTGCCAGGATAGTTGATAGAGAGGGACAGCCCTACTGCCAAAATACCCCAATATCCTGGTCCGTCAGATAATCTGGTGAAATCTACCAAATTCACTATCCTGAAAAATCCAGAATAAGCACCCATGGGCTGACAAATGGCGTCCAAGTGGTCATTGTGGCGGACCCCATCACAGTTGGTACACCAGGCTTCTCTGAATGCCATGGCTTTGGAGAACATCCTAAAAGTCTAGATAAAGCCCCGACCAGGACAGAAGCCGAGGTATCCAGACAGGGAAAGAGGCAGCAAGATACGTACATACAGGACTCACTGAAAACCGGAAAGCCACAGCCAAGCGTTTAAGGTGGTCAGTCTCAACTCCATCACACCAGTTCTGGGGTCCTCTCCCCTTTATTGTGGGAACAACCTAGCGAACATTATTTACACAGGCATAACAATGCAGTCACATCTCCAGCCTTTGGGCCACCTGAGTTTCATCAGGTCTGAAGCGGTCTTCTTTGGCAGGGAAGCCTTTACTCCCTTAATGGTCTTTCCTGAGGCCATTGGAAATATGGGTGTAAGAGCCCACTCACTAATTCATGGTAGAGATTTTACCTCACCTGGTTTCCTTAAACTTGTGGGAGGCTCTCACACATGGCTCTCTGGTTGGCGTTAGCTGTTTAAATTGCCTCTTCCAAGGTTTGTAGAGTTGGTTTACCACTTTTTGCTTATTAGGGAGGCAGGGAGGTTGTTCCAAATCCACATTTATTCAGCTTCTTCACATGTCTTCATTCCCAGCAACTTCTTAATCAATTCCTCGACCCTGTAGGACAGCTGTGTGCGTCTCTGAAGGCGTACCCTCAGGTTCCTCAGCCTAATTCGGTAATGTCCCTGGCCATGCACCATCCGTTCTAGAATACCCCTTTGATTTTCTTCAGGATTCAGGAACTGGAACACCTGTCAAGCATCGTCTGAAAGGAGGGGTGCTATGCATTGAGTCCAACCATCCCTGGGCCATGCAGCTGTCTCTGTACCCTCTTCGAAGGAACACTGCTGCAACCTAGTAAGTCGCAAACTTCTGAAGCACCACCAGTGGTACAAAGGGGTGCCTCGCTCTCTTCACTAGTGCACCACAAAGGGCTGTTTGGAGTATCCTGATGTTGGTGATCGATTGCCAAGTATCCCTTAACCAGAGCCTTCAGCAGACCTTATATGGCGCATGGGGCAGTTTTTCTCATTCTAGGAGTCTGGATCCTTTTCTGTTCTTCGGGTTGCTAGAACAGAACCTCTAACTTCTCCTCCACACTGAGGTCGAAATCTCTACACTGATGGAAGAGATATGTATCTGGGATTGCCTCTATCTTGAGCCTCCTCTAGCCTTCTTGGCTACCCTGATCGGTTTAAACAGCTCAGGGTTTGGATCCTCTGTCTCCGAGTGAGTGGCTTCTGTTTTAGGGCCTAAACAATCCCACGATTACACCATTTGGGATAAGGTTGTCAATAACTCACGTGACAGTATCAATAACATTTAAGTTTTTTCTCAAAGTCAAGCATACGAGTAAAGGCTCTTAGGGTTCAGAGCCTAGGGGCACTGTTTGCTGGTCCTCAACCTTGAAGGGGCCCCCACCTCCCTAACCCAGGCACCCTACTTCCAAAGAATGTATTGTAAGATTTATTCACTTTAGACAGGGCACCCCTACCTTCTAAGCTTGCCTTACTTTATGGAGGTCTAAAGGCTGTAGTCTTATTTAGCTCTCTGACTCTGGGACTTTCTAGGTGACCTAAGCAGGAGCAGTCTGATCATCTTGCCATACCCTCCCTCACTTGATGTCCTTGCAGCGTCTCCTTCATACTCTTCATTTGGTTCTTACTCCTCCTCTTTACCTCTTACGTTTCTTATTGCTACTGTCCTCCCTCCTGATCTTTTTCGGCCTCTCTCTACTATTGCTACTCTCCCCCACTTGCTGATCCTACTCGGCCTCCCACTCCTCTCTACTCCTCTCCCTTACTCAGTCTCACATTCAGTCACTCAGACACACAAGACAATTGGTACCACTCAATCCCAACAACTTACTTTCACTCTCTCCAAACACGCCAGTTCTCTCCTCAAACTCCTCTCCCACTTGCTGCATACTCCGCTCTAGTCTCTTGGTCTTCCCAACTCTCCTCCAACATCACCGAAGACTGACTTTTCTGAGTTTGTATAGCAGTCTCCTTGTCTGGAAAGTTCCCCCAAGGTCCCATTGGCCACTCGGGTGGACTGTCCACCTAGGTCAATTGTTGCATTATCCAGCCAAAGCTCCTCCTAGATCCACCTGTTGTGGGCTGGATTTCTTCCCGGTAGACTGCATAAGGGCCTTTAATCCTGCCTCTTTTCAGCACCCATTTTCTTCCAGCCTGACATGCGGTCACTGTGGTAATGTGCACTCTTCTCCTCTCCTATATCAGTCCAGTCACTACCCATCCAGATCTTGGGTTGTGTTCCATAGTCTCCCTTACTGCTCTGCAGTTCGCTGCTGGCTCTGGCTCCAACGCACCCCTATTCCCTTGTAGTAAGACTGTGGATCCTGTATAAGGTGTTGGGTCTCCCATTCTGTTCCTGGGTGAGTGAGGCAAGTACATTTTCCACAAAGCAACCATTTCTTTCCTTCTGGGCGAGACAGGTTTTGGCCATTTAACCTATGTACATCGTAACATTGGCAGTCCTTGCTGGTCTCTGAAGTTGTTGCTCCTTGGGATCCATTAGCCATTCAAGCAGTAAGAGGTGTTATTCATGGTGGTAGCATTAGTTTCTGAGTGTTGTGTTGGTACACCAATCTGCTCTAGAGACCACCTTAAAGAATTGAGAAAGACCTGGCCAAACCAGAGACTAATAGTTATTGGGAAAAGAGGTACCAAGGTGAATACAAGACCCGATGCATACTGGGGAGCCTCCAACACCACCTCTGGGTTAGGTCTGGCAAAACCCTGGTAGGCCACCTACCCCAAGTTGGGAAGGATACCTGAGAGAGAGAATAAAAAAGAGAGAGGGAGAGAAAAAAAGAGAAGGGGAGAGTGGTTAGCCACCTACTTAATGCCTTTTTTCGAATGCAACACCCTCGGGGCGAGGCCTAGTCCCCCCTGTAACAACGTCCCCTTGCTCCTACGACTCCAGAAGGGAAAAGTAGACCAGGATGGGCTAGGGCAAGCTAGCCAATAAGGACAGAGGGAGGAAAATGTAACCAGGGGATAGCAAACCAAATTGTTGTCCTGTTGAGGTCAGAGGAGGAGGTGGAGGCACACCAAGAGAACAACAGGAGGAAAAGGAAAGCAGTGGAGTCTGGAGGCTACTGTTTGAAAAGGAGAGATTGGTTTAGTGAGTGTAAGGGTACTGTAGTTTGAGTGCGCATGTTTGTGTGGTGATTGAGTAGAGTAAGTTACTGTAAGGAGTGAATGTAAAGTGGTTGGTACAGAGTGGATGGAGGGGGTTTGAGTAGTAGACAGAGTAGGAAAGTAATAGTGGTGGGAGGATAGTAGTAGTGATGTGGAGGAGGGTGTAGTAGTCAAAGGGTAGAATCCAGAACAAGAGTGAAGCATGGCAGATTGGTGGCAGGAGAAAAAGAATGGATGCAAGAATGAGAGAGGAGAGGTGTACATGATAGGGAGTGAACTAGCTTGAGTCCAACTGAGCAAGAGTAAGGCACAATCCCAACCCCCATTACAACACTAACCTTTGGTCAAAGTATGGGAAAACTAGAAGGTTGCAGATGGAGTTTAGATAGCCTGCACTTAAGGAGCCACTGTTAGCCAAAGCCAACTATTAGATACTAGGGGCTAACAATTGGCAGCACTAACTTGGGGTACGAATGCCTGAGTTAGGGACGAATCCCAATGGAGACATGAGAGAGGGCCCACAAAGATAAATAAAAAAACCATTAGACTGTTCTTCTGACTGCCTTTTCTGTGACGTGTGATTGTGACTATATTAGGGTGTCCAACTGGGTTTGCCAAAAAAGGAAAATACAGTGATGCACTAACTGGGAATATGCTAGGATTAAACTGCTGAAATTGAACTATACTGAGGCTGCCAAAATGAAAATATAATGGATTAGTCAAAGGGACAGTGCATTAGCGTTGACAAAAGGGGACTTTTCAAATTGGGTGTAGAGATGGTTAGTAAAACTAGCAATATAAAGGGATTCTGCAAACCAGCACTATACTTGGGTTCTCAAATAGTGACTATACCAGAGTTGTCAAACTGGAACTATAGAGGTTGTGAAAAATGTGAATGTTAAACTGGAAGCATATCGAGATTGTTAATATTGCAGTATAGTGCAGACCGGACCCATATAGAAATTGTGAAAAATGTGAATATTGGAATTAACACTAGGGCTCAGAACTTGCACTTGCCACTAGCCAATGGCTTGTGATAATTGACTCTTGGAGAGCAAGAAATGGCGAGTGACCTTTATGGCTGGCTAGTAGTTAGCAACTTGGAATTTTAACCCCTGTTAACTAACAGTAAACATAGTTTCATAGAATTGAGCATTCTAGGTTTGACAAACTGTGATCTTAATGAGATTATGTGGCGCGTGCCAGGATATCATTTCATGTAATGTACTGCATCTTGTATGTCATTTCTTATGACATATCATGCATATTGCATATCAGGACCGAATCAAAACATACCATTTCACCTAAATTACTGCAATAACGCCATATAAAGCAAAAACTGCAACTCCAAACCTCTGCTAGTAGATAGCCTAGCCAGGAGGAAAGTTACGGCCCTAATAGCCTCATGGACCATGCTTTGAGAGAAAGCTGGATCTCTGTTGACAAACACCGTTTTTTGATCAACAAGAATCCGGCCATTCCGGCTTTTTATTTACTACCTAAAATACATAAGAACAGTCTGATACCACCAGGTAGACCTATTATATCGGCCCTCAACTCTATTCTAGAACCTCTTTCCATTTACACAGACTGGTTTCTGAGACCGTTTGTTAGGACAATGAAATCCTTTATTAAAGACACCACGAGTATGATTAACCATCTCACAGATTTGGTGATTGACCGAGCAGATTTACTTGTCACCCTGGACGTCACAGCTTTATATACTAGCATTCCACAACCAGAGTGCTTAAGGTAATGGAATGTTTTCTGAATAAATGCACCACCACTCGGGAAGCAGTACCCACGAATTTCATCTTAGAATGTATACGCCTCGCATTAACAGAATTATTTCCTGTACAATGGCTTGTTTTTCCAACAGATACACGGGACAAGCATGGGTGCCACATTTGCTCTCGACCTAGCAAATTTATTCATGGATGCTTTTGAGACAGCCTCCATCGGAACACAGATCGTGCCTCAAAAACAAAGTGGCGAACAAACCCCTGGTCGCTCATTTTGAACTTAAAATACATAATCACACTGACTTCTTCTGGTTCATTATTGAATCTATCCCAAGTACCCCAAGAGGGGGAAATAGGGAAACCAAACTGGCTCTGTTTGAGCAACGATGGATCTATACTCTAAAATCAGCACAACAAAGTTTAAATTCATCAATAGAGTGGAATACCCTCCTCTGATCGGAACCGTATATTCGAAGCACGGCTCCGCCATCCAGTATGGATCCTCTTGGCACACATGACTTTCTGCGCCTTTCACTGGCGAGTGCTGGTTCTAACAGACTCATACCCTTCATTTAAAAAAATGAGTTTTCTTTACAACCTGAAGTGCTTAACTTGTGGTCGCTAACATGCGATTGCACAACGTGTCGAATGAATCAAAGCCACATTTAATTTCTGATGTGTGCTTTTGGCTGGGGCTCTGATGTAATTTGCACAATATAGTATGTACAATGCACAAGAAAGATGCTTTGCCAAATAAAAGTCTGTTGGGATAGCTGCCCCTATACTAAGTAATACGGTAACTCGCTTTAGCTGTGTGGAATACGGCTTTTTGTAAAAAGTTTGTTGATGCATCCTCCCGTATACAAAGCAATACGATTACTCGCCGTGTCTGTGTGTAAAAATCCTGGTTGCTCTTTACTGTCCTAATGAAGGGATGTGTTATGTTTCCCTGACGCTGTTAGGATTCTCAATTGTCTCAGAGTTTCCTGACATCGCTAATGGCAGCCAGCACGAAATAAACAGGGTGTTACAAAGCCACTCATTTTTCACTAGTGCAAGAAACATCCCGCCGCTCGCACTGCAGTACTTGGCATTCAAGCAGAGCAACTGCGGCTTTGTGAAAAGATCTTGCATTTTTCTGGTAAGCCTGTGTCCCAGTTACCACAAATCACGGGAGCACGCAATAGTTATGTGGTTTGTTTATTGTTTTTTTCCTTTTTTTCCTTTAGTGTTCTAACTGATACGTGCTGTGTGTTTCTTGATGAGCCCATTAGGACTTCTATTGCATCTGTAGCCTCCTGATACTGTGCATGGGAGACAGCGCGCAAACTCAGTGTGTGACTGAGCAATCTACTCTGAATTAGGGCACCCACTGCAGTATCCTGCCTTTTGAGTAGGGTAAGCATAACTTTTTTGATATGTGCTACCCCTCCACTCTCACTTATCCATTCCCTTTTTGTTTCGGAGAGCACAGCCTTTGAAATAGGAGGTTTGTCAGACCAATGTGGACTATGAGTATGTGGAGAAAAACATTCATGTGAAACATATTTCGTCTCTTCCTTACAGGAGTCTTGTACACCAGTGACAGGCGATTAACCCCCTTTTTTGAAACGTGTGTGAATAAGTGTAAAATACACGTGGTCTCTGGTGGTAGTTGGCACACCCCGATGTTGGGACCAATATGTAACTTGCCTCTACATTATAAAAGTAAGTGCTGAAACATGCTGCCACATTATGTGGATAGTGTTGTGTAATTGAATATACGCTGCATTTAAAGTTAAAGCTTAAGTTCTTGACAGATAGGGGTTTCATTAGGAAGTACTAAGATTCATCCTGTTTTATGATGCACTGTTTGTCAGATAAACCGCAAATGTATCAAGTTAATGATTTGACATGCAGAAATAATGACAAGCTTGATGAAATGTAGCTTTTGTCCCTCTTTGTTTCTTCCCTTGTTTCCCCCCTTCCCTACTTTCCCTTACCTTATTTATGTTGGGTTGTGAGGTCTAGGGTTGTGACTCACCTAGCCTTTTTCACAAGTAAAATGTGACACGTGATCTTTTGAAAGTTTCTTATGTTAAGAGAAATGAAGTTGGCCTTGTTTAGAATACTAGATTGGAGAAGTATCCGTAGAGTCTGTGCTACTAGTGAGCCTTGAATTAAATGAAAGAGCTAAATTGAGAATAGCTTGCTTACGTTGCCTCGATGCTATATTGTTTCTTGTAGTGACGCCTGTACATTCATGTCATGTTTTGTCTGTGTAATATGGTTTTAATATTGGTATTGTGATTGCATTGACACACACACTCTATCATGATTATTAATGTCTGCTGAATTTTCTTGAACCCGTGTAATGAATCAGGCCTGAGACTTATGTGGTATGTGTTTCATACATTTCTTGTAGAAAGTGGTCATGCTGATCAACTCTGGGGTATAAAGTCTTTGTTGACCTTTTGAAGGAATCGTGTCCTGAAGATGGACAAAGGAAAGAGAGATCTAAGACACTAGAGATAGTGTCCGAAACAAAAAAATGGCCGAAACATGTCGACATCTATCTGAAATACCCTCATGATTTAGCTGTGGGATTTTTATATAAACAAAGCATTTTGTGTTGTTTGCACCCCCTTGTTCCATGAGTACAATTGTACCTTGGTTGTTATATGGAAATAAGGTTTTCTAACAAATTTTGTATCGTGTTATGGTGTATGTAGGGCATTTGTCCCCCCCCCTTTTTTTATCCACAATATTAAAAAGTGAATTTATTTTTTCTAAGCTTGTGCCTGTACTGGGTTCTTGATGTCCTTTAGTAGTAAAATGGGTTGTGTTTAGTTTGTAACTAAGCGTCACGGCGACACATTAGGGCAATGGAAAGAGGGGTAAACGGACTCACCTTCTGTTTTTCTCCCTAATAGGAACCTCCAAAGCCTTTGGAGGTAGAAATCAACCCTTCAAAATCACAATCCCCTTGCACAGGACCATACCACATGTCCCCTTATCAATGTCAGGTCCATAGCCAAGAACAGCTTTGACATTTGACCTTTGCATGGAGGGCAAAACTGACGTCTTTATCACAGACCTGTTGGGCAGAAATGTACACCCCTGTCCTGCATAAACCAGTTCCACTATCTTTCAATATTATTTTTGTCCAACTTACATGCAGGAACAGAGGTTCTATTAGCATACACAAGGAATGCATCTACACAAAAGGTTATACCATCGGTATCTATATCCGACTGCAAATCGCTCATAATGCACTGCAAAATCACTTGCATTGACCATCCTGCATATCTACCACCCGCTGTCTTGAAATTCAGGAGCCAATTTGCAGATGTTGGTACGAGCCGTTCTGTGGACCAGAACTACAACTATTCTTGGTATTTTTCATCGATAGTTGAAGAGCAAAAGGTAACACTGGGGCCAGAGCACACTCTCCAAAAGTAGACATCCTAAACCTAAAGTAAACAGTGAGAGGGTTCACACACATCTAAATGGTAGAATTGTCTGCAAAAATCGCACAACATCCTACTTCGGATGCAATTAATTGAAGCCAATGAGAAGAACCACATTTACTGTTGGCTGTCAAGACAGCCTGAAGAACAAAGTAGATGCTGAGAGGAGTCAGGAATGAAACTCGGACACAGGTTTGCCATGTTTTTTGTTAAATACCTTTATTGAAAATAGAAGGAGTTGGGAAAAAGCCTCTCTGACCCTGTTCTAAGAGGAATTAACCTACTGTAAGGAAGGCATGGAACACTGCCATTAGCGGTACATTGGCAAACCTGTCATCAAAGTAAGACAGACACATGATCACAGTTCAAGGGTGTTTACTGAACTTTATCAGGGGTGTGGAAAACGCCTATCTAAACCTAAATCTAAGATGGGGGCAAGCTACAACCACCAAATAATAATAATAGTACAGTCTTAGCGGAGTCTAATCAAACAAAAAGGGCCTATACTAAAAAACTATTGCCAATCCTTACAGCTATGTTTCAAAATAGTATGGGATAATGTTCACCAAAAAGATAGAAGTGCTCACACAATGATAAGTGAGGATTTTCAGGCCGTTGGCCTCCCTTCCCCACGTTTTGTAGCACGGGACAAGGTGGGTCACTCGAGCAAAGCACACTCTTGGGCTTCTCTTTTATTCAAAGTCTCTTGCTTCAGAGGGCCCGATGTACCAGAAACAACAAAGAAAAGTTTCTTTCAAAATATTTAAGTCAGGCGAATTACTCTTCGCCATGGATCCCCCCTCAGCCGGGTTCAGATCCTTCTTTCACAACTAGCCTCCCTCAGTTGGGATCAGACCAACTTTAATTCGCAGGCATCCCTCAGTCAGGTTCACATTTGCCACAACAATATCTGCGCAGGTGAGTTTTACTGTTCACCCCGGATACCCCTTTTCCAGGCTCAGATCCCCTTTTAAACAATGAGTCCCCCTCTTCCAGACTCAGACCAATTTCAGTTCACAGGCAATCGAAGAGTTTGAATGTGCACGTGATTCAACTTAACCCGCTGCAGGACCACTTCTATTTCACCGTTCAATAATCTTTTACACGCTCTGGGGTACCAAATAGAGACCATCGAATGAGCACCCACATGGTGCCGGACCATTCTATCTGGTACCTATTTTGGTTTCATAAAGTTCAATCGCACACAAGTTCTTTGTTCATACAATGTTGCTGCTTGCAACCTTGAGCATAACACAGTCCGGTCTGCTATCAGTTTCCCCCGACCCACAGGCTTGCTGAACTCGTTGGCGTTGCTTTGCTGTCGGAGTAAAGGACAGTACCATGGTGGCAATTGCTTCTCCCCGTCTTGGCTATCAATGCGGGAGGGCCCTGTGTACCTTTGACACATGCTACACCGTTCGTCAGCTGTAATTCCTTGTCTTATGTTTCTTTTCCCTGAGGCTTCCTGAAAGCTGCAATCCTTTCTTGAAAAGGACAAGGCTAACTCTCTCCTTGTCGACCTATCTGGTCTCCTCAGTTTAAACTGCCATCCGGAATAGCTGCTTCCTCATCAGTTTGTTGTTTCTCAGAGTGTGCTTTTGCGTTCAGTCTGTGTGATAGAAGTCAAGTGTGTATAGTTATCAGTAATTGCCTGACTATGCCTGACCCTTGTTTTGGAACATGTCAGGAATACAGCTCTGGTGTTAGTCCGTTGTCGCTAACAATGAACTGCCCGTGAGAAAGTGTTCGTGTCTGCGGGGGCTGGCGTGGGTTCTGGGTGGTTGAGTTTCTAGATATCCTACCTGATAGGATGGGGAAAAGGTGTCATAAAGAAGGGGATACCACATCTCAGCCTTCAGTGTCCCACTTCCACTCCCCAAAGACTCCCCATCCAGGGGATCCTCCCACACTTGTCCACCCCCAGGACGGACACCTTCAGGTTTCTCACACCACATGCACTACCTAATTGAAATACACTAGCCCCAAGGTGATGGGTGACAAAATATTCATCAGTGCTATATGTAAAATGCACGCTACCAGAAGCACACTTCATATATGGTGCAAAGCTGCCACCCGGAGGCCATCTATGCACAGCAAACCTTTATTTGCCATTCACTGCAAATGAAACATCCCCATACTTGCCAGTAAGGTCGAGTATCATGCAAATAGTGACCGCCCTTCATTAAATTGCTTTGCAATGCGAGCGGGCTAGTAGATTTTGGTAGGCCTACAGCACCTTCTGCCGAGTTCAGGCGTCCTTAGCCCTCAGTATAAAGATATTGTTTCTCCCTCAGTTTGCCAATTACTAAATGAGCCAAGATGTTAACCGAAAGGCACATGGGCCCCATCTCACTAACCTCCCTCAGGGCCTTCTCAACTTTCCCTACCCTAACCAGTAGCTCGTCTTCTATAGGGGTTGGGGTAGTGCCTTTCGAACACCGTACTTGAGTCAGGATGCTTTTGCACTCTTAGCATCTCCTAGTTCAGTCTCCTCTCTTCAAACTCTACCCACCTCTACCCACTCCTCCCACTCTCCTGCTCCTTCTGGTCCTCACCTCCACCCGTAGATGTTACTACTTTCTGTTTTGAATGGGCTTTTTTTATTGATGGATGGAATGTATGAGGTCAGAGTGACTGAGGTAATAATTAAATGTGTACATGTGAACGTGAGAATGCTATTAACCTGAATGTCAAGGATGGCACTCTGTCAAGAGTGGCACAGGGCCCCCAGGTAGGGTTTGGGTGGCTGTGCTGATGTAGGTGACAGATAAGTACACACACAGCAGGAAACTCAACAAGAAAGAAAAGTAGGCAACTGTAGTTGTGAACTGAAAGGGGCAGGAAATACAAAGAAACAAACAAACTGGATTCCCTCTTGGGGTGTATGCAGAAATGGAAAAGTGTGTTCCACGGACCTTTGGAAACTCCAGCCTTCTGCACAGATTACTGTTACAGGGGCCAACTCTGTCTGCTCATGGCTGGGAACAGCAGCTGTGGGTGTCTTTAACACAGAAAACGCGACAAGGTAAGGGGCAGAGGTTGCCTGCCGGAAACCAAAGTCAAGCTCTGTACAAAGGATCAACATAAGACACAAGAGAGACAAGAACAGAAATAACCAGGGAAAAGGAAGTCTAAGAGAAATCTAGCAGAAGGGAATGAAGGAAAAAACAGTACAATAGAAATTGGTAAACTAAAGGGGAGGACAGAGGACTCAAGGAAGAGAAGGACAGGGATCAAGAACAAGGGGTTGCAAACAAGGAAGAGAGCAAGGGAGCAGCAGCCAGGAAATGGGGGGGGGCTGCAATCAAGGAAGCAGGGCTGCAGTAACGGATGGCACAAGGTGCAGAAAAACTGTAGTGGATTACAGGGGACTGTAGAAGGATGCAAGGCAGAGAGTCCAGAGAAGCAGGACTGAGAGCTGTAGTAGGCGGCAGACAGAGCCCAGAGGAGTAGGACAGCAAGGAGCGAACCCAAAGAAACAGGGCGTCGAGGCAGGGAGACCAGAGGGTCAGGGCTGAAAGCATAAGAGTGTAGCAGGCTGCAAGGCAGGGAGCCCAGAGGAGCAGGGCAGCGAGGCAGGGAGCCCGGAAGGCTATGGCTGTAGGCAGCGGAGTGTAACAGGCTGCAAGGCAGGGAGCCCAGAGGACCAGGGCTGTGGGGCAGAGAGCCCAGAAGGCTGGGGCTATAGGCAGCAGAGTGTAACAGGCTGCAAGGCAGGGAGCCCAGAGGACCAGGGCTGTAGGCAGCAGAGGGTTGCAGGCTGCAAGGCAGGGAGCCCAGAAGGCTAGGGCTGTAGGCAGCAGGTTGTAGCAGACTGCAAGACATGGAGACCAGAGGAGCAAGGCTGTGAGGCAGAGGGCCCAGAAGGCTAGGGCTGTAGGCAGCAGAGTGTAGCAGGCTGCAAGGCAGGCAGCCCCGAAAGAGCACTGGATCAAAGCAGGAAAATGCAGCAGCAGGAACAGAATACAAATTAGAGTCACAAGGCAAAAAGGGACTGGGAGGACTCTTGATGCAAGAGAATGAGCTCCTGCAGGCAGCTGCTTAAATACAGCCCTGTACTGAGGCAGGCTAATTGGCAGCACCTGGAGCAGCACACCTGAAGATAATCTGCCTCCTCCCTCTCTGGTACTGAGATGGTGGAAGCAGCACTGATTGCTGGGCTTCTGGGGATTGTGGTTCCAACACAGACGAATGTGAATGGCCAGGAATTGATAGCTGAAACAAGGTGCATTATGGTACATGTAGTTAGTTGAATTAAATAGGAAAGTACCATTGTTGCGCAAATGGGAATTAAGGACCAAAGTGTGAATAGGGGTTGTTCAATGAGTATTATGAAGATGAATGAACAACAATTAGTCCATGATGGTTGCAAATGAGTGCACCCGTGGCGCAGGCATGACACTGGAGTTCCACCACTTGGAGTTGGAGAGATGTAGGCTGGGTGGTGGGAGCCAATGGGTACCTGTCCATGTAACCAACTAGTAGGGCTTGTTGTAACACTGGAAGCATCTTTACAACACTTCCTCTCTGCGCTCACTACTCTCTCCTGCTTCACTACTACTCCCACCTCCAATTCATTCTCCCTCCTCCACTTATTACCCTCTCCTCCATGTCACTGCCCTCTCCTGCACTACCACCTCCTTCACACTAGTACGACACCATTTCACTCACTACCATACACTTCAGTCACTCCTCCCACTAACTATTCTACACCCACTTGCTACACTAACACACAAACTGACACTGCAGTACAACTTTACTTCATTAGCCAATACCTCTTCCTTTCCGGAAATTGCCTTTGCATTGTGCTGATCCATTGTCCCTTATGCTGGTCTCTTGTTTTTCCAACTTCTCTTCCCCTCACCTCACCTGAATAATCCACACTTCCCGCAGCCCGGAGACTAGGCTTTCCACTAGCAAATTCTATGAAGAAAAGAGCAGTGCAAGACGCGTGGCAGGATTGTGACATCAGGTGCTTGATCAGGTGTGGTGGGGAAAATAATACTCATCCACCAACCAACCCCGTAGTTGGGTAAGGAGACAGTCTAATTGCCAATTATCCCAGTTGGGAGAAAATACCAAGAGCTACAGTATGAAGGACAATGCAGTCCCTTATGATCCAATGGCCTGAAATCTGAAAGTAAAGAGAACCTTGGATATTGAACATACTACTGCGGGCCTGTTGTACCTGAAGAATCCAATGCGATGTTGTTATAGATTAAAGGCTAGACTTTATAAGATAGGTAGGTTTTCGTTGACCAAGTGATTGTGGACTTTGCGTTTTAGGATATGGTTAGCCTTTAGTTTAAGAGACTTAATAAGATTAGTGTGACAAATCTAACCATATTGTCACTGTTTTTCTGGTCTGGCGGGAATCTTCCCTTATGTGGCCAGGGAAAGGCAGAAGCTACCTGACTCTGACCCTGGGGGTGGCTATCTGCAGGAGGACCTCATAAGGAGTGGGGGAGACCAACTCCAGAGAGGTAGGAAACCCATAGAGCAAAATAAACCAGCAATCTTAATTCTACATGGCGCCTATACAACATACCTGTATGGCTTATTGTAACAGAGGACGAAATCCCAGGTTTTCTCAACTAAATACGCTGTTTGACCCCCCCGCCCCATCATTTAACTACTGAGATGAGGAAGAGAGATGGAGCGATGAAGAGGACGAGGTGGTAAGCCAACTCTGCGTTCAAGTCTTTGGAAACTTGACTTATGCATCAAAGTTTAAAACTGCTACAGTTGATCAAAATTGAGGTCCAAGGCTGTGGGCAACCAGTGTGAACGCCGACCAAGATGACAGAAGCCAGAAGATTGTGAGCTGCAGCGCCGAGGCTAAAATGGACAGTGTGAGGAACAACCGTGCCGAAAGCAGTCTGCCGCCTGCTAACCGGGAGCAGCAGAAGCTTCCCGCAGCAAGAGAAACTAAAGCAAAGACGTACTGGCTGACAGGACGTATGCCTAGTCAGCGGACTGAGGGAGAAGCCAAAGAGGAGAAGTGAAGACTGCCAGAGGCACTCAGTAAGCCCCGGGAGACAAAATGGGCACTTGCGAGCAAAGGCCATGTCGCACTGAGAACACGAGAGAAAGCCATTGAAAATAATAGAGGAACTGATGTAAATGAGAATGTGAAAGAATGGATGGTGACCCAGTATTCCAAAGGAAGGAATAAGGTATATGTGAACATTGTTAAAAGTGAGATGAAAGCACAAAACTTAAAAAGAGGAACTGTATTAAATACGAACAGTGTTGAAAAGGGGTCAGAGAACCGACCCTTGAAATGGGGAGGCAAAGTAAAATACGAATTTTATCCGAAAAGTGTCAAGTGATCGGAAAGCTGTTGTGACGTGTGCCAAGAATGGTGCCATGTCGACGTCTGGTACCTGCTCCGACGTGGTGATGCATGGCGCTGATTTTCCTTTGGCTGTCTTCACTCACGTTGCAGGAAATCAGCCCAGAAAACCTGATGAATATGACACCTAATGTTGTCAGACCAACTCCCCAAACGCACGTGAATGCCTCCCCTGTATTTTTGTGGTGCAGGGACAGTGCAAACAAAGACAATGAAGGCACAATGGACCAGGAGACAGGATACCACAAGCAGAGATCACAGGTCCAAGCATGAAGTAGTTGCAAGCAGAACTGGTGGAGGGACAAGCTGGCAAGGCAGGACAATGTAGGAAGCCCACTGAATGAGGCAGGACAGGAGAGTTCAGGGTAAAACAGGAGACGAGGTCCGGGGCTGGGCTGGGAGGACTGGTTCTGGGCAAAGCTAAGAATTACAGGATAAGGACTGGCTCTGGGCAAATCTGGACTAGGAAGACTGAAAAGAGCATGGCAGAGTCAGGAGAAGAAACAGGAAACAGCAGCAACCTAGTTGACAGTTGGAGTGCAATAAGACGCGCTGAAACAAAGAAAAGCGGGCTTTAAATAAGCCTGCAGTATGGGAGCAAGGCTCCCGTATCGCTGGTTGGCAATCGTTGCCAACCCATAGCACATGCGCAGAACCCTGTAGCAGGGCTGTGGCGCATGTGTGGGACAGGAAACATGGCGGTGCCCACCAGCCTGCGCGTCCGAAACCGGGACGCAGGCGTCCATGCCTGTTGGACAGACACCAACGAGGATAACGCTGCCAGGAAGGATGCTTACAGGTAAGAGGGGGCACTGCGCATGGGCTGGGTGTGGGTCCGTGGGGCGCAGCAGCGCGTGACTGGCATGTGCACATGGCAAGGTGGATTTTCGTGGTGCAGTGACAGTGTGAACACTGACAGGGAAGGCACGATGAAGTACACTGGACCAACAGACAGAATACAGCAGCAACCCAGTTTACTGCTGAAGCGCAATAAGACGTACTGAAACGAAGAAAAGTGTGTTTTAAATAATCCAGCCATATGGGAGCGAGGCTCCCATATCCCTGGTTGGCAATCATTGGCAACCGACAACATTGCAGGGCTGTGGCGCATGTGCAGGACAAGAAACATGGCAGGCCTACCAGACTGCATGTCCCAAAACCAGGACGCAGGCATCCATGCCTGTTGGACAGACGCCAACAAGGATAAAGCCGCCAGGAAGGACGCTGACGGGTAAGAGGGGCTGCTGTGTGGCCTGGGTGGGGATCTCTGGGGTACAGCAGCGTGTGACTGGTGCAGCTGGCGTGCGCACATGACACTATGTCCCCTCCCGGGGAGCATGAACAAACGTGGCTGGTTCCCAGAAGGGATCATGGGGTGCGTAGCCTTCCCAATCCACCTGATAACAAACGTCCCCTTCTGATTCTGGAATCGCATCTCTCATGCACAATATATTCAAGTTCCGTACCGCACATAACAGGAGGAGGAAACAGGAGGAGGAGGAATGGATGTGCGTCTAAAGGGGTCAGGTATGTAAGGTTTCAATAGAGAAACATGGAAAACAGGATGCACCCACCAGGAAGGAGGTAACTGGAGAAGGAAAGAAACAGGGTTCCCGCGATGTATGATGTGGAAGGGACCCAAGAAACAGGGTGCCAATTTAGTAGGTAGATTTGACAGTGGCAGGTTCCTAGCCGACAGCCAGACCTTATTTCCAAAAACGTAGGTCGGTTTGGGGGATCCTGCGCGTGTCAGTGTCAGCTTATCGCTCTGTTTGGTTTGAGCAAGAGTGATGTCTACCAAACGATGTTGTTACTGGATCTGTGCCAACAAGTCATCAACGATTGAGACTGTACTGCGAACAGGACTGTCCATGGGAATGACATATGGAGGTTGACCATACACACAGAAAAAGGGGCTGCGTCCGGTAAGCCACTTCTGCCACATCCAGCAGGTCTGGACAATTGCTCTGTGTGGCATTGACGTAGCAACACAAGTATTGCTCCAACGTTTGATTAGTGCGCTTAGCTTAGCGGTTCGTTTGCGGGTGGTAACCGCAACTAAGGGCACAATATATTCGTAAATGCTGGCAGAGTGCCTTCCAAAACCATGAGATACGATTTTCTCTGGAAGACCATGCAGACGATATATATTGTGCAGGAAAACTTGTGCCATGTGAACAGCAGTGGGAAGCCTGGAAAGAGGAATGAAATGACCCATCTCGCTGAAGCAATCGACCCCTACCAAAGTACGGGAATAGCCATTAGACTCTGGGAGTTCTACAATGAAGTCTGTGGATATGGTGTGCCAGGCATACTGGGGTTGTACCAAGGGCTGAAGCAAGCCGATGGGTCTGGGATTGTTGCTTTTGTTTGAGAACTTACTCGGCAGCTGGAGATTTATTGTTGAACGGGTTGGGCCATAGTGGGCCACCAAAACTGTCTGGATATCAGCTCCAACGTTGTATTCTGCCCTCGGTGCCCACCTATCCGAGTATCATGGAAACATGCCATCATAGCAGTACGCAGCGCAGTCGGCATATACTATTTGTCATGAAGGAAAAGGAGACCATCTACGATTACAACTCCAGGTGTATTGCTCAATTCTTCTATTGCTGGTTCGAGAGCCAGAGCTTGGCGTACATGGTGGAGGTATGGTATCACAACCCGAGAAAGGTGCGTCAATGGAACCAAGAGCCTTGGCAAACCAGACTCTGCAGACTGATCATCTAAAGACCCGGACAAGACATCAGCTCTTTTGTTTGGAGTACCAGGGATGTATGTGATGCAAAGGTCGTAGTGAGAAAAAAGAAAGCCCATTTGGCCGGTCTGCTTTTAGAACACTGCAAGGAGCGGAGGTACTGTAGGTTTCTGTGATCAATTCTGACTTCCACTTGACACAGTCCTTGTAGATGACGCCATTCAACGAATGCTTCCTTCATAGCCAACAATTCTTTCTCTATCGCCAAATAGCTTTGTTCGGCACTGGTCAGTTTCCTGGTGTATTAGGCGCCTGGATGTTCTTCAGTCGTATCATGTACGGTTTGAAGAAGAACAGCACCAAGGGCTCCGTGTGAGGCATCCGTTTCCACAATAAAGGGTTGAGTATCATCAGGATGTCACAAAACAGGAGCCGATTAAAAAGACTGTTTGAGACGCTGGAAAGCTTGTTTTGCTTGTGTGTCCCATATGAAACTGTTTTGAGCACTTAATAAACGGGTGAGGTTTAGGGTCAACTGAGCAAATCCTGGTATAAACCGCCTGTAGAAATTGGCAAACCCTAGAAACTGCTGGGTGGCTTTGACATCTCGAGGGATCTTCCAATTCTTGATGGCCTGAATCTTTTTTGGGTCCATGTGGATGCCGTTTTGATTAATACGATACCCCAAACTATTAATTTGTGTTTGGTGAAACCAGAATTTCTCAGCTTTGGCATATACATGGTGATCGATTAAATGTTGCAAAACATGGCAGACGTGCACTACATGTTGCTCTGGAGTGAAGAAGATGAGTATATCATCCAGATATACCCGAACAATTAAACCGATCATATATGAAAACACATGGTGCATAAAACGTAGGAAGATGGGTGGAGCATTACAAAGACCGAAGGGCATGACACGATGTTCAAAATGCCACAATGGTGACTTAAAGGACGTCTTCCACTCGTCCCCTTCTTTGATCCTGATAAGATGGTATGCGCCTCGTAAAGATTCTTGCCTTCTGTAATGATTCGATGATGTCACGTATCAATGGTAATGGGTATCAGTCTTTTGGTTATTTCATTAACGTCGTGATAGTCTACAAAAGGCCTCAATGTGACTTCTTTTTGGGGACAAAGAAAACGGGAGAACCTACCAGGGACTTGGAAGGTACAATGTTTCCTTTGTCCAGACTTTCCTGAATGTATTCTTGTAACACATCCTTTTCATGTGGTGTCAAAGAATACACCCGTCCATTATTTGTTGGTCAGGTAGTAGAGTGATGTCACAGTCGTATGGTATTGTTTGGTATGGTATATTTTATTGATATTATACAGCGCCTATACATAAGCAAGTGTTTCAAAGCGCTCAAGAAGGGTGGGAACACGGGGAAAAATAGTCGCTCAGAGCCCTTGAAAATCTGAGACGATAATATTATGCACAGGCTGAATAAGTGCATAAAATACATTTAACAGTATGGGAGATAGCAAATAGGCCTTACAGCGATTCTGCAATTTTAACAGTACAATTAGGAGTGAAGACAGGGGAGAAACGGACAGGCGATCTTCAGGCGTGGTGCTTACGGATCGGGCAAGTGCACAGAGGGTTACAGGGAGGGGAGGTTCAAGTGCACCCGGTCGGTTGAGACTGGGGTAAGTGCAGAGAGAGCCACACTACTGGGTTAATTTCTCAGTGTGTTGAGTGAGGGTGGGGTGTAGGGCCCTGAGGCAAGTGCGAGAGAGGACTGGTGGGGGTGCCGGAGACCAGTGAGACTGAGGTACACCAAGCGACCAGTCAGCATACTGCAAAGAAAAGGAGGGAGAGAAGGAAAGGACAGAACTAGGTTAGCAGGGTAGAGGGAGAAAGAAAGAAGAGAAGAGGAAGGTCTTGAGGAGTTTCTGGAATTTCAAGAGACCCGGCTCAAGACATAGGGCGGCAGGGAGGGTATTCCAGAGGGAGGCACCTGCTGATAAGGATCTCCCACCAAATCTCTGCTTGGAGAATCGGATCACTTGCAGAAATTTGAGGTAGATGAGTGTAAGGCTAGTGAGGGACAGTATCTAGGTAGGCAGAGTTGAAGGTAGGTCGGTCCCAGGCTCCAGAAAGCTGGGGAGCCAGTGGAGGGTTTCAGCGCCAGAGAGATGCGCTCCCTGGGCTTGAGGCCAAAAATAAGTCTTGCAGTTCTGTTCTGGATGAGTTGCAGAGGGCGCAGGGCAGAAGAAAGAGGGTTGTGGAAGATGCTTTTGCAATAGTCCAGCCTGGAAAGAACCATGGCTCTGGAGACAGTGAACCTCTGAGGGAAAGTGAGAAAGGTAGAGTACCTCTGAGGAGGTGTAGCTGATAGTTAAGACTTCAGTCTGTGCCAGAAGTGCATGGATCCTGGTAGCTGAGGATCAACCGTTCTAGAACGTGTGGGGTCCGTAAATGGTTTTGAACAGCCACTACTACACAAGGTGGAACCGAAGATGACGGTGCAAGTTTCACAGTTGACGTAAAGGTTGTGTTTGCTCAACCATGGAATGCCCAACACCACAGGGTAGGAAGGCGATTGGATGACATAAAGGGCAATTACTTCCTGCTGATCCGCTAGAGTTGGTAGCAGCGGGCAGGTATTTTTGTTTGATAGGACCAGAGGCTTGAGGTGTACCATCAATAACGTCCACAGGAGTCACAGCTTCCATCTTGATGAAAGGAATACAGACTTTCTTTGCTGTATTGCAATCAATATAGTTCCCAGAAGTCCCAGAATCCACAACCGCCTCTGTGGAAAACGAGTTGGTGTTCCACGTCACGAGTGCTCTCAGAACAAACAATCGAGCCGCATGCACAGGTTCTTTTCTCCAGAGGGTTGAATCAAGGGTAGGGCCTGTTGATCCCCTCTCTGGTGGTCAGTCAAAAGACCGAATCAATAATACCGAACGACAAAAATCTCGAAACAAAAATATCGAAAAAATAAATATCGAATAATTTAATTATTTATTTATATGTGTTTTTGGGGGTCAGGTAAGTAAAAAAAAAGGGTTAAAATAAAAAAAAAATAGAAAAAAGGGGGGTTGGGGGGGAACCCCCCCATTTCGAAAAAAAAACGTCATAAAAAAAAATTCGATATTTTTGTTTTCGACCTTTTTTTTCTCGATATTTTTGTTTTCGAGATTTTTGCGTTCGGTATTATCACTATAAACCCCCCTCTCTATGACAGGCCAGCTAGTTTTCCGCCGGTTTCCGCGGTCGAAGGGGACAGTTACCAAGAAAATGTCCTGTACCTCCACCATACAAACATAAGCAGTTCTGTCATCTTAGTTTTCGCTCAACTTCTGTTAGGGTTCCGCGCATAACACCCAACTGCATTGGATCTGCAGTGTTGGTTGTGGAAGAAGGTGAGTCAGGTGTCATCAATGTAGGACAAGAGAAGGGGCACCGTTCTGATTTCTTCCATTCATTCTTTCTCTCTGTGAGAGAATCGATACGCAGCACCTGCTCAACAAGTGCTTTTAGGATATCTGGTTTCGGACTGTGTACCAGCTTGTCTTTTGTGTCTTCACGCAACCCACGCTTGAACAACATTCTTTGGGTCATCTCAGGACATTGTGCCTCTGCAGACAGTAATTGAAAGCAACCAAGGTATGTTCCCACAGTCTATGCCTGAATGATGACAAGACCGAACTCATTATCCTCGGCTCCACCCCCAATCTAAACAAATTGGATCATAAATACACTAACTTCATCATAGATGGCAACTCTATTAATGTAGCCAAGGAAGTAAAAACCTTAGGAATTTACCTAGACTCCTCCCTTTCCTTCCGCAAACAGGTTAGTTCCATGGCCTCTTCCACAGCCCACACCTGCAAACTAATAAGAGCAGCCAAACCCTTCCTCTCCACCCAGAGCTGCATCATTTTTGGCCAGAGCACTTATACTCTCAAAACTGGATTATTGCAACGCCCTCTACGTAGGAGCCAACAAATATGTTACAAACAAAATCCAGACTCTGCAAAATAATGCTCTTAGAGCAGCGTAAGAATTCCCAAGAGAGCACACATATCCAACATCAGGAGAGCCCATAACTGGCTCACCACCTCCGACAAAATCCTGCTCAAAGTAGCCTCCTTAACACATAAATGCCTCAACAATGCAGCCCCTCACTACCTAATCGACAGAATAAAAAGATACACCCCAAACAGACCTACCAGAACCACCAATGCCAACCTGCTCCTAGTTCCCAGGTTCAAATGAACCAAAACAGGCAGCAATAGCTTCCGGGTGAAAGCAGCACAACATTGGAACTCCCTGCCACTCTTCCTAAGGGCACCACAAACTTACACCCACTTTCGACGCAACTACATTCGGTGGACCAAGGACAATGACCATTAACTCGCCTGCCTATCCGCGTACACCGGCAATATGAATATCTGTAAATTGTTTATCACTATATGTAATTATGTACATTTGTAACTGTTTATCATTCCCGTAACTGTTGTACCTATGCTTACCCTGTAATTACTGTACAACACTGTAACCAATCTAAGAATAATCCTGTTGCTCCTGCGCCCTTATACCTTTGGGTCTGGTGCGCAATATAAATAAATAAACAAACATAAACAAACATACCAGGTTCATGGACTCTTGTCGTAAATCCATCAGCTGAGTCTGGGTGGTAAGTACCAGATTGGGCAACTAAAAGCTTTCTCAAAATCAGCAAAATTGTCTAACAAGGTACTGTTGGCTGTTACATAGGGGGTGGCCCAGAAGAGGGCATTAGCCGTTATGTTACTCAGGATGTAACCGATCTTGGCCTTGTTCTGTTGAAAGTGTGATGGTTGATATGATAGGTTATTTATAAACACGCTTAATACCCAGAGGTTTTTAAGCACGGACCCAGTGATCGAGCCTGTGTAGCTCTGTGTCGTCTTGCTTCCAAAGCAAGCACGTTGCCTCTGAGCTATCCTCCCGAGACAATGTCTCGGGAGGATAAAGAAAATGTACACTGATAAAGAAAATGTACACAGCAATGATTACAGAACTCAGTCAGTTTACGGGGATCATCATCATATTTCATCAAGGCACCATGAGCCACAGCACATTTCGTATCAGAGACTGTAATACCTTCAGCAATGAGTTGTTTCAGGGTAGTCTTCTCTTGTCGTAATGCAGCCACTTCTACCCGTAGATTATGGAGTTCATCTCAGAGTTCTTGTATGGCTTCCATGTTGGGTTAATGTGGGCGTCTTATTCTGTTAAGAATGGCGTCAAGTCGACGTCTGGTACCTGCTCTGACGTCGTGGTTCGTGGCGCTGATTTTCCTTTGGCTGGCTACACTCGCGCTGCAGGAAATCAGCCCGACAAACTCCGGGAATATGACACCTAGTCGGACCAACTCCCCACACCACGTGAATGCCACCTCTGTATTTCCGTGGTGCAGGGACAGTGTGAACACCGACAGGGAAGGCACGATGAAGGACACTGGACCAAGAGACAGGATACCACAAGCAAGGATCACAGGTCCAAGCACAAAACAGTTGCAAACAGAACTGGTGGAGGGACAAGCTGGCAAGGCAGGACAGTGTAGGAAGCCCACTGAATGAGGCAGGACAGGAGAGTTCAGGTTAAAACAGGAGAAGAGGTCCAGGGCAGGGCTGGGAGGACTGGTTCTGGGCAAAGCTAAGAATTACAGGATAAGGACTGGCTCAGGGAAAATCTGGACTAGGAAGACTGAAAAGAGCACGGCAGAGTCAGGAGAAGAAACAGGAAACAGCAGCAACCTAGTTGACTGTTGGAGCACAATAAGACACGCTGAAACAAAGAAAAGCGGGCTTTAAATAAGCCTGCAGTATGGGAGCAAGGCTCCCGTATCTCTTGTTGGCAATCGTTGCCAACCCACAGCACATGCGCAGAACCCTGTAGCAGGGCTGTGGCGCATGTGTGGGACAGGAAACATGGCGGTGCCCACCAGCCTGCGCGTCCCGAAACCGGGACGCAGGCGTCCTTGCCTGTTGGACAGACACCAACGAGGATAAAGCTGCCAGGAAGGAGGATGCACATGGGCTGGGTGTGGGTCCCTCGGGCGCAGCAGCGCGTGGCTGGCATGCGCACATAACAAGATGGATGTAAGAAATAATAAATAAAAAAGGAGAAAGCCCTGGCAGGTTAGTGCACCAGGCAAACAAGGAGTCTGACATTCATATTCAGGAGGGGGAGATAAGAAGTGAAGTGATACCCTGGCAGGAGAGTAAACCAGAGTGAGAAGTGAAGTTATATTCTGGCCAAACAGTAAACCAGGAGTGAGAAGATAAATGGAGTGATAGCCTGGCAAGGGAGCAAACCAGAAGTAAGGAGGCAAGAAACCCTGAAGTTGTGAACCCAACAGGGAAGATTCAACCCCTTTTCAAGAACCAGAGAAAAAGTCACAAATACCCTTGCAGGAAAGTATACCAGAGGCCAAAAGAGGAAAGAGTGGGAGAAATTGAACAGACAAGTAAACTGTGCTAAATAAAAATACAAGGGAAGATTTATACCCCTGCAGTAAAGTCGAATAAGTAAAAAGAATTGGAAGAGAAGATGCATTCCCCTGGTGCTAAGTGGAATGGTATTTAAGTGTTGAGTGCTGAAAGTGAACTTAGTAAAGGAAAATAAGTGTTTTCCCTCAAACTGGAATTGTAAGAAGTGTTGAACTTCAAGGGAGAAGTGAGATATTGCAGAAAGGGCAATACGCAGGGGTGAAACCCAACTCCTCCCCACCCCTCTCCATTTGTATGGAACGTTATTGGCCTTCATCCAGAGGTGCTGGATAAACTTCTAAATTACCAGACAAACCATGGAGGAAGGGAAGATCCCTTGCTCTGTCAAAACCTTTGTCCATTTTTTATTCTGCACCTTGAAACATTATGTTGGGAAGTTTGGAAACAAGCTGCAAGTACCAGAACATCCCTATACACATTATATTGAGTTTAGAGTGTAAGCGCCAGATTAGGATTTTTGGACACAGGACGCTCTTTTGTAGAACATCCTGACTCAGGCGTTCATTCGTTTTGTTGAGGCAGGGAACCCCCTCGTAGATTTAGGGTTAGATAGGATTTTCTACAACCCTTATTATTTTCTTATCAATAAAATATCAAAATTGTATCCAAACTCACTACTGTGTCTGAGTCTTACTCTTGACCTCTTACAATGAGGTTGAAACTTTATGTTGCCCATCTTTCATTTAGATTAGATTAGGGCACCCTCTGAGGGACAGTATTTAGGAACAGGGTTTTGCATCTCAGAGGATAGTGAGAGGAACACCCTCCAACTTCTCACTTGTAGGTCCTTGCTACCTTTGCAAGTTTGTTAAGTTGTACCTTATTTCTTAGGTAGTCTCTTTAGGTATTTTGAAGGTATTAGCATACTTGATCGTGACCCAATTGACCGTTTCCGAATTAACCAAATGTCTTTGTTCGAATTCTTTAGAAATTTCAGTCAATTTTTATTAAATATAGATGTGGGGTAAGGTAATAGGTTAAGGTGGGGTAACTGGGGGATGCGGCCCCGTGCAGTTATGAACAAAAAGCAAAGAAAATGCGGTCAAATCAGAAAAGGTAAACAAAATTCAAACAAATACGATGACCCTGTGTTATCAAATAAACTTGACTAACAACTCTGAACTGAATACAAGTGTATCACTTCTTAGCATCCTACACAAGCAACAAAAGATTAAAGCAAAACCCAAACACTCCATTAATCGTGTTCTGCATCACTAAGATAACACAGCCCCCAACAGTTCCTTCGCACAAAGAAAACAGAGAATGCAGTCATCTTAAGAGGATGGTCAATAACGTTGGAATTCTTATGTTCAACTTCCTAACCTTGGAACCACAAACGAGAGCACAGGTCAGAAACAGTGTCCTTCATCTGAGACAGTGAGAAAAGGATTGGCATGGATGTCTCCACAGTAACAGGATATTCTTCTGGGAACAATCTAAGCAACCAGCGTTTCCAATCTAATAGTGGTACTTCCATCACTCAGATTATCAGTCTTGTGCAGTCTCTTGGACACAGGGCTGGCAAGCTTCTTCACTGCAGTCCAAAAAATGATACATGGTTGGTATATATGCCTGCAGGGACTTCTGCAACATAAAAGGCACTCCTTCCTTGCATTGTGAAAGTATTTAAATTACATTGTGAAACCTAGACCTTTCTCCCACTATACAGGACTCTCGGCTCTCAGGCCTAGGTGTGTTGTCTCCAGTGTTAGACTACATAGTGAAATTAGTGCTGTCTTTGGTTTTGCCCTCTTAGCAAAGTGTTCACCTAGATAACTGTTCTACTATTGTCTGCGCTCTTGTCTTTTTGTTCAATTGTCCACTATAGTCTCGTCTCTCCTGTCTTGTCTGCTTGCAGCCTTCCCTGGTGTTCTCCCTGCCCTTCTTTCCCCTCCCTCCCCCTCTTCTCTCCTCTCCCTACCTACTCTATGGTGCTCGCTGTCTATCTTTTCTAACTGCTTCTCTATCAACTATCCTGCTCGCCTCACTAAATCTGGTAGAAAGAAGATTAAAAAGGACATCCAGGTCTCCAACCCAGGCCTCCCTATCGCCGACACCTATACCAGTGCTTCCTCAAGGCAAACCCTCACCGACATCCTCTTTGTCGTTCCCTCGCCAGACCTATGGACTCTTCATATGGTCTCTGTGCTCTCTCCTTTCTCTTCTCCCATTAATGGTAGCACCCGGTGGGAGGCCCTCCTGGCCTCCTTCCACTCCAAGGTCATCATTAATTTTTACCTGAATGGTACCGTCTTGGTCCAAGGCCCTAAGGCCAACCTCCTGCTCTTTGACAGACGCTTCCTGCGCCTCATCAATTGCCTTTCTTCTCCTGCTGTTCCCTCTCTTCCCTGAATGGCTTCCTTGCCTCCCCCTGCTGTCTCCTTCTTGGCTACCTTGCCCTCTCCCCCTTCCTCTTCTGCCCACCCTCGGGCTTCTTCTACACTTCCACAGGGCCGTACCTCGATTTGTACCCCTCCCCGAAAGTCTTTCAAAGATGGAAACCTTCTCCATATTGCCACTCTAAACTCTCGCTCAGCTGTCAAACACTCCTCTGACATCTGCCGCCTCCTTGAAGAACTTGACCTCGATGTCCTGTCTCACCGAGACATGGTTCACGGCCAGCTCCATGACAAGCTTTGACACTCTCCTCCCTGACGGCTACAAGATCCTCTCTGCGCCCAGGTCCATTCGTTCCAGAGGGGGTGTAGCACTGATCTTCTCCGAGTGGACTCCTGCCTCTGTCAATAATACGCATGCCTACTCCTCTTTCAAATGCTTCGTCTGCAGGCTCTCTCTCATAGTCATTCCCTTACTGTGGTTACCATCCATCGGCCACCTGGTCAGATCCCCTCCTTCCTCTGAGTGGGCGGACCTCTCCTCTTCCCTCCTGGTCTCGACCATTCAACTCCTCCTTCTTGGAGATCAACATCCACCTGGATGCTTCCAGTCCTTCCTCTGGACTCTTTTGCAACCTCTGCAACTCTCTCTCTCACTCTCTATCCTCCTCCCTGGCTCGAATCACTTTGCAGGGCCCACTCTGGAAGTTCTGATCTCTATAGACCTTCCAATTTATATCCCCCTCACCACTCCTCTCTCCTGGAGTGATCACTTTCTCCTTTCCTCCCAGCTCACTTTCCCCACCCCCAGGCCAAGCCAACTCCAGCACTGCCACCTACCTTATCGTTTATCCGACCCATGAAACGTGTGTCAGTTGAGGCTTTCGCCGCCACTTTCTCCCCCCGCTCCCCTTTTCGGCTGACTCACACCCGACACAGCCCTTTCTATGCTCCACTCTGCTATATCTGATACCCTCGATGTTCGTGCCCCTGTCCTGAGGATCTGCTTAAAGCCCAAAGCCAAGTGCAACTCCTGGTCCGACTCAGACCTCATCACCTTTAAATGCAAGTGCAGGGTGGCTGAGAGGAACTGGCATGCTTACTGTACATCCTCTGACAAACTGGCCTGCTGCCTGCTCCAAAGGGAATACTGGCTCTGTCCGCACCAAGAAGAGAGCCCTCATCCAAGCCCATGTCTCTGCGGCATCCAACAACTCGGCCGAACTCTTTAAATCTTCAAGGAGCTGGCCAATCCTGCTCCAGTCTCTACCTCTCCTGCACTCTCCCAGGCCCAGACTTCTCATTTCATCCCTAAAACTCAGGACATCCTGTCTGCTCTCTTCCTCTCCTCCTCCCTCTACTCCCGCTCTTCCTCTGGCCCTTCTTTGGCCACCCATACTCCCTCTCTCTCTGCCTTTCCCCCTGTTCTCCCCAGATGAGGTTTCTAGACATGTCTGATCTATTAAAGTCTCACCAAAACAGGTTCATCCCTGTTCCTCTAAAACCATCAAGGACCACATTGACACCCTGGCTCCTGCTTTGGCCGACTTCTGTAACCGCTCCTTCCAGTGGCTGCTGGGGTCTTCCCTTCCCCCACCCGAAGCACTCCCTTGTGCACCCTCTTCTTAAGAAACCCTCAGCCGACCGCTCCTGTCCTGCTAACTACCGCCCAATTTCCATCACTCATTTCCTGGGCAAACTCCTGTAAAAGCTGGCCATCTCCCAGCTTACTCTTCATACTGAATCGGTTGGTTGTCTCCATGACCATCAATCTGACTTCAGAGCTACCAGAAGCACTGAAACTGCTCTCCTGAACATCCGTGAAGACCTTCTCTCAAACCCTGACTCCAATACCCTGTGTCCTCATCTTACGTGATCTCTCTTCTGCTTTTGACACGGTCAACCATGCCATCCTGCTCAACCGTCTCTGTGATAACCTGGGTATCACTGATCAGGCCCTTGCCTGGCTGACCTCTTTCCTCTCCGATCAACCCTCCCAGGTCCAACTTGGCTCCTTCCTCTCCTCTATTTGTACCTGTGATGTTCCCCAGGGCTCTAACCCCTCTCCCTGGCGGTTCAACCAATACCTGGCACTTCTTGCCCACTGCATTGCCGCTGTCTGTCCCAACTTTCAGTGCAATGTGGACGACACTCAGCTCATTTTCAGGCTCCCTTCTGCCACCATATCTCCTTCTCTCATCTCTGAATGGTTGTCCGCTATCCAGGAGTGGTGTGCCACCAATCATCTCTGCCTTAATGCCAGTAAGACTGAGATTCTGCTCATTGGCACACCTGCTCACTCCTTTCCTATCGCTCTCTGGCCGGCCTCCCTTGGCCCTCTTCCTTCTCCCACCTGCGAGGCTAAAAACCTTGGAGTCATCTTCAACGCCACACTCTCCTTCTCTCCTCACATCTCTAAGAAGTCGCACTACCAGCTGCACCTCCTCAGAGGTATTTTTCCTTTCCTCCTTCCCCCAGAAGCTCACCGTCTCCAGAGCTCTGGTTCTCTCTAGGCTGGACTACTGCAACAGCCTCTTTCTAAATCTGCTTGCTTCTACTCTACGCCCTCTGCAACTCATTCAGATCAGGACGGCGAGACTTGTCCTTGGCCTCAAATCCAGGGATCATATCTCTCCAGGACTGAAATCTCTTCACTGGCTCCCAGCGGCTGCAAGGATTAAGTTCAAACCTGTCTGCATTGTCCACAAGGCCTTCTGGAGCCTAAATACCTTCAACTCTCTCTTCCTAAATATCTTCCCGCTCAAGCTCATCCGCCTCCAACTCCCTCAGGGTCAGTCGCTTCTCCAAGCAACTAGTTGGTGGTAGATCTTTTTCTTCGGCTGGGGTCTCCCACTGGAACAGCCTTCCTGCCTCCCTGAAACTTGAGAACCATCTCCGGTTCCGGAAGCAACTCAAGACCTTCCTCTTTGCTTCTGCTTTCTCTCCTCCTCTCTCCTGCTGAACTCCTGACTGAAACTGCACTAGTCACCTGGCTACCCTCTGAACTCGGGCCCAAGTCTCCTCTCCCGCCAGCTGCATACCTGCACTGCATCTCAGGCAACCCCTGCACTTGGGGGCTGTTTCTGTATCCCTACAGCCCCCACCAGCTCTTGACACGTGATGTCTGCACTTATCCCAAGCTGGCCGCACCTTTCACCTATCCATCTCCCCCCGCAGTTTCCCTTTCCCCCTCCCCCGCGCAATCTCAATGTCACCTGGCCTAGTAAGATCGTTGTCTCCGTCGTCCCTCTGTTCCCCCTCCCTGCCTCGCCGCTCCTTGAAACACGTGTATAGAGGCACGTTATAAATGCCATAGTATATCAATTGTTCTCTTCTAATGTTAGAATGGTATAAACAAAGTGTAAGGGGTATTCCTATAAAAAGCAATACCAGTCTCAACCGGGATCTCTTAAGCACAGCGAAGTTTCATGGTTATAGTTCCCTATCACTTCTTGGTTCCATCACAGTGTCGGAGATAAAGCAGCAATCCGCTTCTTTGCCACAGATTCTCTTCACATGGGTCTAGCGCCCTGCTCGTTAGTTGTAATCCATGCCAGAAGATGCTTGTCTGGCACAGCACACCGCTTCCTGATTCTGGGTTGGTGCCCCAGTTCTCTAATAGAATAGTTTCCCTATGCCCTCTTTCTCTAACCTAAACGACATTGGGGCAGATTCTCTGAAACAGGCACAAGATGCACAATGGTGTAAAGATGCACCTGCACCATTGCGCACCTCATTGGAGATGGCAAATCATAGAAAAAACACCAAAAAATGCCCAGTGCACGAAGGTACACAAATTGTGGAGCAAAAGAGGTGCAAATACATGGGAATTTAATGGTGCATGTGATGATATGCGCATGTTTTTGGCACATCTGTCAGATGCTGACAAGAAGCATCACTTTGCTCACAAAACCGTGCATCTTATCAGATGCCCCCCACCAAAAAAAGAGTGCATCTACCCTACAAAACACAAGCAAAGTATTTCAGGCAATTATTTTAATGTTGATTCCCTTTTATGTCTTATGTGCTGTGAGAAACCTGAGGGTGGTTTCACATGTAGACCCTGGGGGTTCTTTGTGCAGGTGGCCAGGGCACGGCCCTCACCTTTGGAACCAGACCCTGGGGGTGGACCAGCGTGGGAGGATCACCTGGACGGGGGAATGCCCTCAGGTGAGACACAGTATTCCTCCCTTTTGTCTGACACGCCCCAACCCGATATCCCCTTTGTCTTTGGAGCATATTGTCAGCAGAATCCTGTTGCAACCCAACTCTTTAACTTAGAAAATGGAAAGAGAAAAAACAATGGGAAATTAAACCATATTTTGATCATTAAAGGTAACCTAGTCACCCCCTCTTCTAAACCCAGAGGACATTTAATATCGGACGTGTCCGTACACGAGCTATCTACCGTCACAACAGGAAACTACAACTCCCATAATTCCCTTACCCCACTGAGTTACCCATATACTACAACTAGAAAGAATACCTCTAGTAATATGCAGTGGCCCTGCCCCACTGAGACCAAGCAGGTTCAAGCGCTCAATCACATTCACACCCATTCTGCCTTTAAAGGATTTTTCCATCACAACTCCCCCTCCCAAATTTCGAAAATCACTAAGAGGAGGCAACTAAGAAGAATAAAGATTACTCAAAACCACACTGAGAGACAGAAGACAGACTGCCCCATGTTAATACTGGACTGTCCCACTAATAGACTCAGGCAAGGACAGACAGACCCAGCCCAGAACTCATGCCTGCAGCCTGTTAAAGAAACCCAGGTATATAAAAGGGGGAGTTCCTGGCAGAAGAGGGAGCAGCTGGTGGTAGAACTGAATGGAGGCTGCGTGGCCGAGTCCAGAAGGGGAACCCTTCGCCATCCCAGCCCCACTTGCTACTTGGGCCAAGGACAAGCGAGATGCCGGAACGCTGACTCGGTGTAGCTGGAGTCTTGCATCCTGGAGAGAGAGCCTAAAAGCAAGGAGAGCTGCTCGCAGCAGGCCAGATACAGAGCAGTGCTGCTTTCCCTCGGTGGATCTTGATCCCTAGGGAGAGAGAGGGGCAGGTGGCGAGACCCTGACCTCAGAGCGGCAAGTCCTTTCCCGACAGCACTGCGTGGCCTGTGAGTTTCTGAGTGAAGGGAAACCCAGTATGCGTGTAAGGCTGAAGCGGGAACTTGTCAGAAATATATGAACTTTTCTTGTGAGCATGAAATCCACTACTTAACCATAAGGAAAGGTGCATTATGGGACATGTAGTGAAAATATAACCACAAAGACATCTGTACCTTGACTATAACTTGTGAACTGTGGACAGATGCTACAGAGTAACAGAGTGGTCCAGCATAGTGAAAGTGCCCATTCAAAAGTCTCTGTTTAGACAAGTATTTCAGACTGTAAGAGACTGTGAATTGAAGGGATTGGAAGTTTAGGGGAAGGAAACCCCTACCAATGTTGTAATTGTGAGGTCCGAGCCCGGCTGAGGGAGACCGACGTGGAATCAAGCGCTTCTTGTTGAAAGAAGTCAGAGCAAGGCTGAGGGAGACCTACAGGGACTTTAAATCCCTTGTGAAAGGTCCGAGCCCGACTGAGTCAGACCTGTAAACAAACATTGTGATAAAAGGCTCCAAGCCCGACCGAGGGAGACCTATTGAGATTTTGTGTTTAAAAGTGGGCTTAGCCCGATCGCGGGAGACCAGTATGAACCATGGACCTAAGCCTTGAGAACGTTGAGATCCTAAAGAAAAGGAACTTTTTTTTTTATGTGTCCGGGCATTCTGAGAATAAGAGACTTTGTTTTGGAAAGGGACTTTGTTGCCAAAGGCCCTGGCTTATGTCCCGCACTGCATCCGCGAGCCGAAGAAGCCAGAGAGTGTTCCAAAGCCTGAGTGTGCCCCCTTGTCCCGAGCTGAAAACGTGGGGAAAGGAATCCCACTGTTCAATCATCCTGCTGCACACTTTCTTGAACACTTTTCTTTTGAATACACCTTTTTCCCCCGCACACATTTGTATATGGCGTAAGGACTGGCAATCTTTTTTTGTATGGGCCATTTTGAGTTGACAAGACACTACTAGGACTGTTATTTATTATTTGGTGGTCGAGCTTGCTCCCATCCTTTTATATATATATAGAGCTAGATAGGCATTCTACCACCCCATCTTTACTAAATAAACACCCTGGAACTGTGCCTCATTTGTGTCCATCTTCATTCATGATACCGGGTCTTCCTTACAATGCATAATAGGTCTGAGAATAAGAATGCATATTTGTATTTGAAGCAATGCGCTCTGTGGTGAGTTTACTTTGTAAAGGGGATCACCTTCCGAGTAGTTGAATACCATTTAAATGTCTCAGGTGGTAGTTTGGCCATGTCATTCAGGAATGTCGTATAGAGAGGTCTATGATTCTGTTGATGTAGAGTGGGATTAGGCAATTCAATCATATAATTGTGTAAATACTGGCAGTGTGACTGCTAGACAGCCACAAAGAAAGTGTTCTACTTCCTAATGCCCTCACATTCCTGTTCATGTGTTCTACGGCTGCAGAGGTATGAGGGCCACACACGTGCAATAAATGACAGCACAAATGCACACTACCCAGCTATGTTATAAAATGCCCTAAATAATCCTGCCCTAGTGAGGTATATTATATAATAAATTACTCACTGTAATCATATTCTGATGTTTATATCTGCTTAGATTCACATGCTATGCGTAGGCTGACATCTAGTGGTAGCTGCAGAGTATTACAGTTTTTGTTTTCGAAACTCGAAAAGGGACGTCGACAGGGTTTGCCAGTAATACTATCCTAGAGTGATGTCTACTGTACCCATGGCCCTTCACGTGTCGAGGTCCCTCAGATTGTTTTTCGTTTCTGACCTGAGGTAGCATGAAGTGTAGCGAGTACAGGTGTAATAAAGCAGATTATAGCAGATGAAACCAGAAAAACATCTATGCACCTTCTACTCTACAGGGGAGGAAGGATGGGAGCATGTGAATCTAAGCCGATACAAGAATCAGATTAGCGAGCAGTGTCTGGAGAAGGTGGTGGGTTGTGATAAGGTACAGCAGCAAATAGATGTTTTAGCACCGCTTGTCCCACCTGTGAATCTGCTTTAGAATGTGTGTCAATGCAGTGGTGCCGAGTAAAAGTATGGAGAGAGCCCCATGTAGCTGCTTTGCAAATGGCGTTCAGCGGAATGTTTGCAATAAAGGCCAAGGTAGCTCGAGTACTGTGAGCTCTTGGTGTGAAAGGCAGAGTTTTATTTGGCAGAGTAGCAGAGCTGTATCCATCTGACTATCCATCTGGAGATGGCATTTTTTGAAACGTGGTCTCCTTCCCTACCAGGTGCTACAGAGAAACAGTTGGTCTGTTTTTCTTAGCGGTTTATCTTGTTAACATAGTAAAGCAAAGCACCACCCTCCTTACATCTAGTGTATGGTGTTTTTTCTCAGCTGAGCTTGAAGGGCTTTGGAAGAAAGCTGGTATTTCGATGGACTGGTTTGCATGGAAGATAGATATGAACTTAGGTGAAAACCTAGGGTGTGTTCTTAATCTTAACATCAACTTGTCTTTGTGGATCGTAAAGAAAGGGTCCTGCACTGACAGCTTGTAGTTCACCGACTCTTCTAGTGGATGTGATAGTCATCAGAAAAGCTGTCTTATATGTAAGGTGTTTAAGGCTGGATTTGTTCATAGGCTCAAAGGGGGGGTCCCATGAGTTTTGCAAGTACTACGTTAAGGTCCAACCCCGGAGGCGGGTTTGAAATGGGAGGGTAGAGTCTTTTTACTCTTTCCATGAATGCCTTAATGACTGGGACTTTCCACCAGGACACCTTGCTTTGAGAAGTGGTGTACGTGGATAGAGCTGCCAGGTGAACCTTGATGGAGTTGAATACTAGCCCAGAGTTTAGTAAATGGAGCATGTAGTGGAGAATGTGTGATGGGGTACATTCTATCGGGTTTATACTCTTTGACTGGCACCAAATTACAAATCTTTTCCATTTGTAATAACAGAAGGCCTCATTACGAGGATGGAGGTAGCCATGCCCTTAATAAGGGCATGGCTGCCTCCATACCGGGTTCCAGTACCGGGTTCCTCCAATGAGGACTTACCGGGCTATTCCAACCATGGAGGACCCGGTATGTCCTCATTGGAAAAACCCATTCCCATTTGAGCCCCCATGGGGCTCAATGGAATGGGGAGAGAGCCATAATGGGCCCGTTATTAGCTCCCTGGTCCCCTCGCGGGACCCGCTAAGGACGCCTGGTTTTACCAGGCGTCCTTACCGGGTCCCGTAATGAAGGGTGCCGGTCCCGTACCGGCACCCTTCATTACGGGAGCGCCATGGCCGTAATGAGGCCCAGTGTCTGCTGTTTTGTTTACGTGCCTCCTTGAGGATGTCCATACACCTTTGAGGTAGTTTTAAATGGCCAAATGCTATGACTTCAGTAGCCAAGCTGCCAAGTTCATAGACTGAGCTTGTGGGTGGAACGTTGTTCCCCCATGCTGTTTAAGCATGTTGTTGGGGCACGGGGGTTTGAGTGGATCACACATAGCCAGTTTGCGCAGATGTGGAAACCAAGGTTGTCGCCTACATAGGAGCAACTAGGATTAGTGTCACTTGTTCCTGGTGCATTTTGTTTACCGCCCTGCTCAGTAGCAGAGTTGGGGGGCGGGGAAAGCATAGGGAAATTTCCCTGACCAGTTCATCCACAGGGCGTTCCCCTTTGACCTGTGTTGGGGAAACCTGGATGCAAAGTCTGGGCACTGCGTGTTTGGCTTGTGGCGAACACATCTAAGGGGCCGGGGGGTAACCCCATAGGGTGAAGATATTGTTTAGGATATTTCTGGCGAGCTGCCACTCTTGCTCTTCGGGTAGCGGATGTCTGCTTAATGAGTCTGCCAGAGAATTGAGTTCCCCTAGAACATGTTGTGATGTTCATAACATGCCCCGCTTGAGTGCCCACTTACACCTTTTTTGTGCTAGCCTGGACAGACTTGATTGAGCGTGTGTGCACCCCTGCTTGTTTATGTAAAACATGGCAGTTGTGCTGTTCGTGAGGATTTGTACTGTCTGACCTGACAAGTGCACTTGGAAAGCTTGCAGTGCTTTGAGCACAGTTCGCAGTTCCAGAAGGTTTATGTGATTTTGGGCTGTGATCTGTGTTCACAGGCCATGTGCTGTGTGGTGAAGGTAATGGGCTCCCCCCCAGTGAGTGGTGCACCTGTTGTGACAACTGCTTGCACTGTGGGGTTGGGAAAAGTTTTCCCTTTACCAGGTTTTCCTTTGTCCACCAGCGGAGTGCTTGTACTAGGGTTAGCGAAACAACCACTAGATCGTCCCACTAACCACTTGCGCGAGACCTCTGTTACGTTAACCACTCTTGCATTGGACGCATGCGCAGCCGTGCGTGCAGAACCAGGTAAATGCATGATGCCATTGAAGAGGATGTGGCAAACATCATCCACGCTCCAGCCACTCCCTTCGAAGTGCCAGGTACGTTCACACCAAAATATGTGACGTATGACGAACAGATAAACCAGCAGAGAGCCGCAGCTGGGCTCTGCCCAGTGCCTATAAGAGTAACAGCACCTATTGAAGTTCCGACACCTCAGAAAACCTGGACAGTAAGGTACCCATTGAGAAAGCCATATCTAAAGGAAAAACAAAATCACATTTGTCAAAATGGAATACCCGAAGAAGCCAAGAAGATATTAAAGAAAGACGAATGGTGATGTCAATAGAAATCAGACTGATGCACATATAGAAGATATAATGACCTAAGAATACTGACAAAGAGACGAAATACCATGGATAAGTGACATATTGAGCCGAATGTGAAACAGATGATGTCAAGATGAAGAAACCTATGCCACATGCATGATGAAGATATTCAGTTAGTTTAAACGTGTACATATACAGGAAACCGCAAGCAAAGAAATTGTGAAGCTTGCTTATGCTTAGTAGTAAAATAGATTGCGGCAAGCGCCAACTATACATATATATATATATACCTCAAAAGCACTTTATAGAGTGTAAATCCACTATGCACATGAGCAGAACTGAACAAAGGTTATTAAAGGTCTCAAGAGGAGAGTGTTGCAGCAAACAAATCGAGAATTGAGATAGAGAGAAACCCAGTTCAAGGTAACCATGCCAAGAAGCCAAGGTCGTATCGGGCTGGAATAGGCCAACAGTGGATACAATTAAAGAGAAAAAGAAAAAAGTAGTCTGTTCAGAAAGGTCCATATAAGCCACAGCTGGTCAAAGACCGGCAGAATTCAATCAAATACACGAAAATGCATGAAGAAGAGGCCAATTTCACGGTGTCTGAATCACGTGACAAGGCAGGAAGGGACGAGACTTTCCCACCTATACATGGACCCCTGCCATACCCATACTCCTTAACGTTCTCAGACCAAGAAGCAGACTCGAGGCCAAACTACAAAGTAGTCATTGACACATGACCACGGAGGTGATGAATGATTGTAACATAATTGGAGGAAAGCTGGGGTGCATACGAACTCCCTGCACCTGGCTGGTTATTCTGCATGCTGCTAGGCGCAAGTGGAAAAGTATGAGGGGTTGATGCCAACCCAATCATAGTGGACTGTGTAATCTAGGGTCCTATAGTAAGTAGAACCAATGAGACGTCGTACTTAGTGACATTTACAGTGGCCATTTTGAAGGAAAGGCTTAGTTGCCCCACCTGACATTGATTATCCAATCGCCTCTGCCTGTTACCACCACATACAGTTATAGTACAGATGTTAAAGTTACCTTCCTATGACCAATCACATTGCATGTTAGGTTTTTAAGATTGCGCATCAGTGATGACGAGTTTTTGATATAAATATTGTGTTTTTTCTGAAATTAAGTGGAGTTGAAGCGAGAAGGAAGATCGAGCGGTTGCTGATGTTCATTGAACTCCCCGTTTTTTGTACTTGTCATTAAACAGACTCCCTTTGCCAAACTACTGAGTTGTCATAATTACTTGGTGCAAGAGTACGAATATGCATCCCCATCTATCTCGATGGTGCTGCTACTCATCTTAAAGGGCTGTTTGGAGACCCCCAGTCTTATGGGCCAGCTCGGGTCTATCCAGTTCACCATCATCCCGAGCAAGCGCATTGCTTTGCGTACGGTTATTTGGCGACCAGCTAGATACTGAGGTATTTGCAGCAGTATGTTTTGCACTCTTTCATTTGACGGAAAGACTAGACCCTCTTCAGTCTTTATGACAGCTCCTAAGAACTGTTTGGTCTTGCTTGGAACAAGACTTGATTTTTTCTCAGTGATTGAGAATCCCAATTGGAACAGGAGATTGATTGTTTTCTGGGTATTTAGCTTGCAAATTTGGGGGGGGCGGGGTTTGCCCTGTTATCAGCCAGTCATCCAGATAAGGGTACACTGGGATTGATTCTCTACGTAGATGCGCTGCCACTACCGCTAGTACCTTGGTAAAGAACCTTGGAGCGGAGGCTATGCCGAAGGGTAGTACCTTGAATTGTTAGTGTTGGTTCGCTTCTGTATGCCTGGAACATTGAAATATGAAAGTATGCATCTTTCATATCCAAGGTTGCCATGTAGTCTCCCTGCTTTAGCAGTGGGATTACCTCCTGTAGCGTTGTGATGCAGAATGTCTGTGGCTTGACATAGGTGTTTGCAGGGCGCAAGTCTAGGACATTGAATAAATACCCTTGTTTACCTGGTTTGTCGGGACGATTTCTATGCCGTCCTTTAGAAGCAGTGCCTTCACCTCTTCCAACATAATACGTTGTTCTTCCTGGGAGGTGTGTCTTTGTCTTGGCGGGTGGTTGGATCAGCACTATGCAATACCTCCCCAGCCCCCGCCACAGTGGAAAGTGCCCACTTGGCTGAAGTGATCCCCTCCCATTCGTGGGTAAAGTGTGAAATACGACCTCCTAATGGAGTGGCATGGGAGGGAACCTGTAGCGGGTGGTGATTGCCTAGGGGGGTTGAGCCCCCTCTTGAGCAGGATCTCCCCCTACTTTGAGACCTTCTTTGGCCTCTTTGAAAACCCTGTTGTGAGGACTGCCCTTGTGACGAACCTTGGCCACAAGCCCTGCTCCTAAAAACCCCAAAAATGATCCCCCCCAAAATTATCACCTATGGCCGTTCCAGACATCCGTATATATGGCAATATTTTTGGTGGGGATAATATGTAGTGATCCCATTGTAACACTGGGATGAATTGGGTTGCTGATTTTCTATCCACAAGGATGTCCTCCACAAAGTCCTTGTCAACTTGTATTTTGAAGTGCTATGCAGCCTTTAGGAGCAGGTCATTATATCCTAACTGGTTGTCTACCGGGGAGGCAGCCACTTGTGGGTCGGTTTGATCTGGGGATGGATGACGTATACATCCTCGTAGTCATCATAATATTTGTCCAGGTCCATCATGTCCCCTTCATCCTCTGGATCTGTGAATGTGCCAGGGTCCTGGGAGCCTTGCATGGTGTGGTAATAAGTGTCTTGCCCTAGGTTCAGATGCGAGGTGGAAGTCTGCATGGAGTCTAGGGGTTCTTTCTGTGGCGGATGGCTGAGTGGCTACTGCCCCGCTCTATGGGATTCCCTGAAGATTTTGGGGGACCTCGGGGGGTTCTTCCAAGAAATTGATAAAACAGGTCATCCTCCTCATAATCTTATCAAATTGTTCCGATGTCAATTGTGAGGAGCTTGGCAGTACAAAGGGAGCAGGAGTATGAGCTGTAGGTGGGGGCTCTGGGACAGGGGTTTTCTTATGGTGCATAGCCCCTGAAAGAGTGCCCTCTGGGGTAGTGAAATCCCTGCTTTTAGTAGCTTGGATTTTTTCCACCTGGGACGTCGAAGACTTGTGGTTTTTCGACGTTTGGGCCTTTAACAGGGTGTCGGGAACGTGTTCATTTTCAAGCTTTTTGTGCTCGTCAGAAACTGACCTTACCGTCTGTTCCGGGAGCCTGTCGTTTGGTGATTGCGACTGCGATGTCAGGGAGGACAGGAAAAGCTCGGACCTCCCCGTCGATGCTGCGCCTGGCCTATCGGTCAGCGACGTGGTAGTCTTCCAGCCGTGGGAGGTGTCCTTGGCGTGATGTGGCTTGGCTTGAGCCTCCGGTGTCGTCCCTGTAGCAGAACCGCCGGCATGCCTGGTGGGGTCGGGGGCTCGCATGCGGGAATCCGATGGATCCTGATCGCCCTCGGCATCACTTCAGACGACAATGCTGCCGTCGCTGGAGTTTCCCTCGATGTCCATGGCGGCCTCAGCCTGCATGGCGTGGTGGGCCCAGCAGTTGGTCTTGCGGTCCTTTAGGGTTTTAGGCCTGAACAGTTAGCAAGACTTGCACTGTCCATCGGCGTGATCCTTGGCGAGACAAAGATTGCACACCCGGTGCAAGTCTTACTTCAAATTACAGGAAGGGCAAAATTTAAAAAAGATGCGTTTTCCATGATGTATCGGGGTGGCAGCCTGGCGAAATAGTTTGGAGAAAGGGGAATATACATTCTGCCCACAAGACTAGAAATGAACCTCCGCCCACTCTCCCTACTGTGCAGGGCTGAGGACCAGTGGGGCCTTCAAAGGCTGTAGACAAAGGATAGTCGAGATGTGTTGCTGTCGTCGACGATTGAAAACTTGTCCTTGAAGCCATCGCCGACGATCTTGCAGTAAACGGATATCGAAAGGATAGAATTCAACTTTTTCTAAATAATGGCATCAGCCAAGAAGGAAATCTGCGATATGCGTCCGACTATGATGGCGGAAAAAAAACAATCTGAGCGATCTCTACGCGTGAAGCACCATGGATACAGTAGATGTCACACTAGGGATAGTATTACTGGCACGCCCTGTTGATGTTTCAAAAACAACAACTATGATATGACACAAAGGATGAGCTTCTAGACAAGAACGAAAGGCAAAGAACATTAACATTTTTTTTAAAAAACTGAATAAAGTTGCAAGAATGAAAGAAAAGAAAGGAAACAAGAGAAGGGGGAAGAAAGAGTGGGAGAGAATCAAATTTTAGCTATGAAAGAAGGAGGTGGGGGATATGAATAAAGGAAAGCCAGTTACAGACTGAACAATAAAAAAAGGAATGGTGACTGGAAGGAATAGAAATTGAGAGAAAGAAGGCTAGAATGCTACAAAATGAAAGAAAGCATTACAAAATTGAACCAGGAAAAGTGGACAGTAGAGAAAGAAAGATGGATAAAGGTAAAGACATATGTAGGGCCCTCCAGTTGCTTAGTTCTGTGCTTCAGAAAACCATCCAGTCTCGCTTTTTTGCTGGATTTCTGGGATTTAAAGTCCTACATTTCTAATGGTAAGACAACAAGGACACTTGTAAGCTCTGAAAATGTAGGAGCTATGGACCAGGTGATGTTTGAAAAATGAGGTACAAAAGAATAGGAAAAACGGGAAGGAAAGTCAACGGAGAGCTGTGGGGAGACTAGTGAGAACCATAAAATAGACTGGCAAGAGAGTCGTTTTGCAGCAGGGCCAAATTGGAGGAATGGCAGAGAGCTGTTCTAGGGTGCTAGGGAGGGGTGCATTTTAGTGGTTTGCCATGAGCGATATTCCGTAGAAACTGCCCTGCAACATGCCCATGTCAACCAACGACTACAGGCATGTGTCCCTATTGCACAGTATACTTTTGTTCTCAGGGATGTCATTTGGGGGTCGCTAGGGGTCACAAATGTGACCAGTGGCAACTCCTGTGCGACCAATGGCATTTCCTCTGCGCACCATGGTTAGAGATTGCACAGGCAGAGAAAACAAAAGTAAAGAGGGCTCAGACGAGAGCCCTCTTTACGTTCAGCTGCACCCGCCGGAACATGTCCTGTGGAGGGCAGAGGGGAGCTAGCATTTAAAAAATAAATTATTCCTGTTACGGAAAACCATAAAGAGAATCATTTCTTTTTGAAGTCAGAGTGACTTCAAAAAGAAATTATTTCTTTTCAAAATGCCAGCCACCCACCGCCCCAAGACATGGAGGCATCAGACTCCTCTGCTCTACGCATGTGAGTCAGAGGACTGCCTGATGAGGAGTTCCTCAGAGAAAAATGTAAGGACATCTAGTTTTTTTTAAGTGTGTTTGGGTGGTGGGGGGGCTGTTCGGGTGTGTGTGCGCGTGTGTGTATGTGTGTATATGTGTGTATATATGCGTGAATGTGCAAGTGCTTGTGTTCAATGTCGGGATTACATACCGATGATCTTCATTACTTCTAGTCCTACTCTTCCTCGTTCCTATGCTTGCCTATGAAGCAACTTGCCTCATACCTAAGTACTGGGATGAGGAAGGAAATGCTGGGTCGAGGAGCAGATTTTGGGGGTTGGAGGAGAGGGAGATGGGATGTGTGGGGGCCTGGCAAATGTTTGGCTCCCCATGGGAGCTAAGCAGGAGAGATGGGGTACACTGCTATTATACCTTTGGCGTGCCCAGCCCCTCCTTGTTTTGTTCCAAATCATGGGCTCTGCGCTCCGCTGACAGGCTGCATGTGGGGGTTTCGGAACCTGTGATTGAGAAACAAAAGGAGGGGCTGGGAGCACAAAGGGTATAATACCAGTGCGCCCCAGCTCTTTCGTTTCTTAAAGAGAGGAGATAAACATCCAGCATGCAACCCCTTCATTCAACAAGCCACGTGGTTAAAGGGCTGCCTGCAGGGGTAGCAGGAGAGAGCCGTGAAGAACTGCAGTCTACAGCCAGTGAATTCACATCCAGGCAGCAGGAACCTTCGTACGGTGGTTGGACACAGCCGCAGCGGTGAAGAGCACTAGGATTTTCCCTGTGGAGAAAGAGGGCAGTGCCGCATCACATCCGAGCGGTGTGGTTCTTTTTACTGTTTTCGCAGCAATGTTTCGAAAACGGGTGACCCAATTTCGCCGCAGAGGTAGCAAGGCAGAAGAGCGCTGATACAGGCACACAGCAGCTCGGCGTGAGCCGGGGAATATTTGTAGCGAATAGCAGCTGGGGAATTGTTACAATAAATCAAATCTCTCTACAACCAACAGGACACCAATAAAGAACAAATAGGGGAATGGACATACTAATCAAACATTTGCAGTGCGTGTGTCGTGAGGTGCAAGTTTGGTGCCTCAAAAGCTGCTTTAGGTTACCAAGAGGGACAAAGGCTATTGAAAGATTTTCATCACTGCTGGGCAATAGGCCTCAAAGAATGGAGGCATGGAAGGAAGATATCCTGGGCACAGGGAATGCAGAGCTCAAATTGGACCAGTTCCTCCACATGGCAAGGTCTGCTGCATCCATGCATGGATCCAACTGGCTTCAGATGATGCCAAGAGAACTCGACGGGGGCGCAGCAGGACCATCAGATTTCCGTTCGCAGTCCCCACTTCTGTTTCCAGCATCAACCGAGGAACAGGATCTGGAAGAACTGAATTCTTTAGGAGAAAGGAGCCAGTGGTCATGAGGAGGAAACCTTAACGGCAAAGGCCATGGTGATGCGCCAATAGACAGACTGTGAAGAGAAAGAGGCGGGGAAAACAAGTGGGACAGAAGAGCAGAGGAAGGAAGCAGGGGCCTTCAGCCACTTCAGCGGTGCCTGTCAAGAGTGGAACTAAGGGAGAGCAGCAGTGAGCCCAGCACACGTGCCATCACGGCAGCAGAGGGACCTGCATCCTTGGAGCAAGTAAAAATTATTGTAATGCAGTGCTTACAGGCATGGGGCACTGGTAGTAATGGGCAACTGTTATATGGAGATGTTAATGTATTTAATCAAGTGGGGGGAAATGCAGCATTGGTTAACCAACAAGGGGAGACGCAGAGAGCATTTGACAACGGGGACGACAAGGGGCCTGGTGTCATTACACGAAGTCAATTAGATAATACGGGGCAGTCACTGGCACAGGGGAGGTATCACACCTGCAGAGTTTACAGCCATTGCCAGGCAAAAATCAGTGTCAAGGGGATAGATAGTGCCAGAACGAGTACTATTTATGGGAGAGGCATGCCGTTTGCACCTCTACGTGCAAAAGGAAATGCATTAGTATGGCACATCCCGACACACATTAAGGAGAGGATATGGCAGAAGGAATTCATAGACATTTTTACCCTGCTGTAGCTAGAACAGACGGGTTTGGATAGGCGCCAATTGTCAAAAAAGGATAAGGAGAAGGTAGAGAGAGACAGGGTGAAAAAGGAGTAAACAATACACAACCGTTTGTCTGGCTTCAGGATGCTGGCATCCATCAGGGTGGAAAAATACCTAGGGGATGCAGGAGCTTTATGGGCTTATAAGCAGTATATTCATGATGCGTATTTAACCTATGGGGGCTATGCATGGCTGAAATATGACAGGGCTTTCAGGTTAAAAATGCAGATTTGGCCCGCAATGGCATGGGATGAGGTGGCTGTCACAGGTTTCATAGAGAAAATGTTGGCGCTAAGGAATGTGGGAACAGGGTGCCAACTGAGAAGCCTTATTATAAGAAAGAAAAATTGTCATATGGGGATAAAAAGGAGAGGGTCCTTCTGTGTGCACTCTTCGTGGCACAACAGGTCTAGCTATCAACAGGGAGAGCAAGCCGCAGGCTGGAAATTCGAGCAAGGTTTCTGCCCCTTTGGAAAGTCATGTAGATTCAAACATACATACACCAGTGTTCAGGTGGGCACAGCACAGGCTCTTGTGAGGTTGTTAAGAAGACCTCTGGCCCAAAGCCAAAGGAAGAACCCAAGCGTAACTAATCCGATTCCTTAAGGTGGCAGCCGTACACTTCCCTCCCCAATACAACTGCTCAGAATACTAGTAAATTATTACCAAAACACCACTGATGCAAAAATAATTTGGGAAGGGGTTTTGTTATTCCCTACACCAGGACCCTGGGTCACAGAGAGGCCGAGAACCTTAAATCTGCAATGAAACAGCCAGAGGTGATGAAACAAAACATTGACAAGAAATCATTTAGGGAGGGTAGCGGGTCCATTTTCCGTACCTCCCATAGTCAACTTCAAAGTTTCCCCTCTAGGCATAGTACCAAAGAAGGAGAAAGGGTAGTTTTGCCTCATCCATCACCTCTCCTTCCCAGCTGGGGAATAAGTAAATGACTACCTTGAAGAGATGTGCAAGGTGACCTACGTGTCGTTTGACGACGCTGTGGAACTAGTCAGGGCCGCCAGCAAAGGGGCGATGCTGGGGAAAGTGGACACAGAGTCAGCCTTCAGACTCTTGCCAATCAGCAAAGGGAGTTACAATCTGTTGGGTTTTAAATTTGAGGGAAAGTACTACTATGATAAAAGCCTACCAATGAAGCGCTCAATATCTTGCGCACTGTTTGAGAAGTTTAGCACCTTCCTGGAATGTGCACTGAAACAAAGGACAAACACAGGTAAAGTGGTGCACCACTTAGAGGACTTTCGGTTCAGTAGTAAAGGGATAGAGGAGTGCAGCATGCTAATCAAGCAGTTTGTGTCATTATCTAAGGAACTGGGAATACCTTTGGCGGAGGGGAAGACAGTTGGGCCTCTCAACAGGTTAACATTTCTGGGAATAGAAACAGATACAGTCGAGGGGAAGACCAGACTGCCAAGGGACAAGGTGGCAGACTTAAAAGAAGCAATTTATTCATTGCTCAGGAGGAACAAAGCAACACTGAGGGAGCTGAAGTCCTTGGCAGGGAAACAATTTTGTCGGGAGTCATTCCTGCATGTAGGGTATTTGCAAGGAGCATTTCTATTAAAACAGTGGGACTTCAACACACAGCACAACATGTGTGCTTGGGTTCAGACATAAGAGGATTTAAGAATGTGGAACTTGTTCCTGAGCAGATTTAAAGGTGTGCTTCTTTGGAGAGACCAGTGGGCAAGCAGCGAAAGCATAAGACTCCTCACTGATGCATCGGGCAAGCATGGTTTTGGGGCAATACTGGGGAGTGAATTGTGCGCACAGCCATGGCCGGACAAATGGCATAAGAAAGGCATCATGCTAGATATCACGCTTTTGAAACTGTTCACCATCATAGAGCCATTTCACCCGTGGGAGGGCAAACAAAAGGGTGATGTTATGGTCAGTCTGTTGTACAGGTAATAAACCAAGGAATCACACGCAATGGGAGGGTGCTACTCCTACTCAAGGAATTGAACGCAGGCATGTTCAGATTAAACAGAGGTGCGAGCAAGACACATCCCAGGGGTTAGGAACATAGCAGCTGACTCGTTTGAAGTTGGGGAAATTTCAGGAGGCAAAGCCAGATGATGACCCGTTGAAACACCAACTGTGGGATAAAGTTGGGAGGATCTGAATCCACTTGTCAGTACAGCACTCGCTCGAATATGGAAAAGAGATAATAAGTTCAAAGAAGGATTGCCAAGGGAACAACAAAGTAGGGCACTGGTGCGTGCTTTTATCGGATTGGCTTGGTGCTCTCACAAAACGAGAACTTGGGCTGCATACCATTTGGCAGCAATAGCACATTATCGGGATATGGCTGCTCCAACTAAGGAGCAGTATGTCACGATGGCAATGAAGGGATGGGCCAGACAAGCTGAGAAAAAAAGAAGACGCCAGGTGCCCCATAGACATTTTAAAATTGCAGGACATAATTAGAGGGCTAGGGGAAACTTGCTGAGACAGCTTTGAAACATCCATGTTTAGAGCAGCCTTTTCCCTAACGTTTTTTGGGGCTTTCAGGATCAGTAAGCTGGTACCTAACAACAAAGAAAGAGGAGGTGGGGGGGCGGGCTTCTTAAAGATAGAAGATATCATGGTATCCGAAGAAGCAGCACAGCTGCGCTTAAGAATGTCAAAAATCACCCAGATGGGAAAAGGAAGGGTGATTGTGCAGCACCGCTTTAAGCGCAGCCCGTGCTGCCCGGTGAGCTGCCTCACGACAGATTTAGCTTCGAGACCCTCCAGCAGAATCGGGCCCCCGCTTTTTATTCCCGCTGATACGCACACACTCTTTCAGGATCGGAGCCGCCACATCAGCAGCAGGGGCAGGCATGACCACAGAAGCCATCAAGAAAATAGGGGGGGTGGTAACCAAACTGTTTTAACAGGTATGAGAGGTTGGAAAAAATATAACAAAGCCTTTGTTACCCTCCTTCCTCTTTCCCCACTGCACAGCATCAAGAAGGTTCAGAAGAACAGTGTGGGTAGGTCCACTCATTTGTGAGTGGGCCAAGGCAAGGTGGACACTGAAAAAAGACATTTCAGGGTTGAACAGCAGGGAATTCCAGGGATGAAATGGGGTCAGTTGGAAGATCATGTTGAAAGGCTTTTGGAAAGGTACCCTAAAGCTGAAGTCTTGTTGGTGCACCTGGGCGGAAACGATCTCACAAGTCTGGGTGGAGGAATGTTGATGAAAGAAATTATGTGCGCACTGCAAAATTTGGGAGCTTGCTTGGGAGACACAGACATTATGTGGTCAGAGATTATTTCAAGAAAAACGTGGAGGGGAGCAGAGTCACATTCTGCAATAAGAGAGGTCTCGAAGGAAGCTAAATGGATCAATGTTTAAATTTTGCAAAGGCAGAGGTTTTACTCAGATCAGACAGCGGCTGATCAGCTTTGAAGTCACCAGAGTATTACGAAGGAGATGTCGTGCATCTATCAAAGACCAGCATGGATTTGTTCTTTTGGCGCATACGCATGAAATTATTGGAATTATGATATTGCAGTTGGGGGGAGCCACAGAAGGGAATTGACCCATCTGTAGCGTGGCGGTGTGTTAGCGACCAGTGGGACTTTAAGGACTAGAAAATGAGCTTGGTAAGAATCAGGAGGGGTTTTCGCTCCTCCCAGGATGAGCACCCCTCTGAGGCCCAGCGGCAAGGGCTCTTGGGGAAAGAGAGCTCAGCTTCGCAGTCATAAACAGCACGCCTCCAGCTCAGGATCTCCTGCAAGGGCAGGAAGATCAAGGACATTTGCGTTTGCGGGAGCTTACACCTAATAAATAAAGTGGAGTTTGTTGGAAATAATGGGGAAGCAAGGAATTGATGATGTTGTCGGCTGGTCGGTGCACAAGAGGAACAATTGGCTAAAATGTGTTTTTCCTGCGATGACAATCACGTAGTAGTTTTTATAGAGATTATTGCTGTGGATTGTAATAAACCTGCAGCCTTTTATGCCACAAAGAACCAACATGTATGTATTTATTATAAAGAAGGTGCAGAAATTGAGCCTTACAAAAGGTGTTATGGTCTAGTAAGTGGACAAGTGACCAGGTTATCAGTGAACATCGCTCAAAATTGGTATTTTGTGTCACTCTTCTTGCAACGTCACTTCCTACCGTGACTTGATTTTCTACGATGTCATTTCTAGCGAGGTCAATTAATATGCAAATTAGTGAGTCCGCCGTTCGTCTTTTGCTGGAAGGCCTTGCAAACTCTAGAATCTACTATGTCTAAACTGAATGGATAAGGCAACGATGACGTTTTGCAGCAATAGGTCAATACTAAAACGCATGGCCAAGAAACATTTTTTTGTAAGGGCCATGCACTGACCGACAACACGCGTGCAACCGTACGCTCGCGCTTAAATTGCACCAGACTTTACAGATAACATTTATTGTACTTAAAAATGACTATAGGCGCGTCGCGACAATGTCTGATGCGGAACCGCCTTTTTTCGACGACGATCAATGTCGGGGAGAGGCCGCTATCTAGCCGAGTTCCATCTTCTATCACGTGCCGTTTCCAGCGTCCACGTAATATCTTAATTTTTCTCATAACCATAAACTCTTAGGTTATTGTGGTGCTGTTGTTGGGCGCGAGTGGTAATGGAGGCCTGTGAAACGGAGGGTAGAACATTTTTTGACAGTTTCGGAAGTCTATATATAACACCGAAAACTGACACTGCACGTTCCCTAAAAATTCAAACGAAAATTTATCACACTCGCCTGTCGAAAAAGCTGCGGATGCTCCGCTTTTTCTTCTTTGATTGGCTGCATTCTCCAAACAGAAACGACATACTAGCTGCCGCGTAGGTACTGTTCCAGTTTATAGGCGTGGGGGTTGTGGGCGGGATACAACTTAGACGAAGAGGCCCCTCCTCTGCGGAAATGGAGTCGGACTGAGCTAGGAGAAGCGTACCTTAACAAGCATTGGCAAATCCAACAGTTTGGGCTTTTATGGAGGTAGGGTAAAGGCATTTTCTAGGCACTGCTATAATGTTACTATCTGACCACAAGATAGTAACAGCTGGCAGAGGGTGTTAGAAATTCAGGTATATTATGTATTTCTTATATATAGAGAGCTACACACCCATAGGTCTCAGAGCGCTCAAATACAGTAGACATTATTATCCCACAAAGTGGTACTCATTTTATTGACCTCAGGAGGATGAAAGGCTTAGTAGACCCTGCTGGGATTCGAACCTGCCACAGCAGGCTGCACACAGACATCAGGGGCGAGCCCTTAGCAACATTCAGATGCACCTGGGAGGGAGATTTCTACAGGGAAATCGGGAGAGGCATATTTCCCCATAGGAATGCATTGTGGCTACAGTTATTTTAGGCGGGAGACCGTGAAAAATAGCAATATTTTTAACCTAAAAATCAGGAGTCTCCTGCCTAAATCGGGAGGGTTGGCATGTATGTGTGCTATCTGACCGGCTATTATGACAGTGCCTGGCAAATGCCTATCTAATGCTTTTGCAATAGCCAAAACGATTGGCTTTGCCAATGCTTGTTATTAAAAGGGATTAAATGAAAGGAACAGCTGCAATGACACACCTTGTACTAAAGCGGACTAGTCGGGTCACTGCATAGAACATTACAAGTGAATGGCGAGCGGAGGACTAGGAAAAGGCGCAAGCGGCCACTGCTTTTGCTTAGCTAGCTTGCCTCGCTGTGGTGTGGCTTGACGTGTGACGGTGCAAGGTTCTTTCCTCTGAACCTCTGATTTTGCTCGGAGGTAAGCGGTAGACAGAGGACAAAGGAAGGAGAGCAGTGAATAGAGTGAAGTAGGTTGATGCCAGAGCGAGAAGCGGAGTAGGCTCGGATGGGAGGGGGAGCAGCAGACTTGGAAGCGTAAAAGTAATATTGAAATGTTATGATGTGTGTTGTAAGTTTGTTGCATTTAGTTTTGGTTGTAATAAAATGATAAAAATTGTTTAAAAAAAAAAAAAGTAGGTGAATGCCGTGCTTTGGTCCTGCTGCCCGCGATTTGAGCTGATTGACTCGAACTGACCCAGCCCTGGAGCCAACACCTGAAACCCATACCTACACTTGACACCATTGGTCTCGGAGTGTGGGAGCAGCAGGAGAAGCTGCCCAGGCCCAGTGCGGTGAGTGGCTAGAGGCTGGAGGCAGGATATGCGCTAAACTGCCACTGTTGGCCCCGCTTTACATTTGGTGGTACAAGTGGTACCAGCAGTATGAGCAGTGTCTGTATTTGGGGATCCCCGACACGCCTTATGTTCTATGTCTTGTCTAGGTGAAGTGGGGCTTTAAGTGGATTTACGGTGTGAAATCTTTTTACTCTCTGCTCATTTACGAACACAGACACAGGCACCTTGGGGTAGATTTGTGTGGGGTGAAGAAAGCCCAGTTTAAGGGCCTGTGGCGACTGCTGTCCCCGCGGTCTTTGTTGTCTCCTTCCCGCCCCACGCTGCTCCCCTTCTTGTGCTTCTTAGTGCCACTGAGTGTCCTATGGTTACCGTGAAGTCCGGCTGATATCCTTGCAAAGTATTGGAATTGGACGCAAACCTACACAGTGCTTTGCCTTTCCACTAAAGACGGATATTGCTGAAAATCAGGTTGGAGTTTTAAAGCAATCTGCTAATCAGACCTGAAACTACCTGGAATTGTTTTTATTTTTCTGCTGAGGGACGGGACACAAAAACTGTGCACGAGCACGTTAGTGCACGCCTTGTGCTTTATTTTATTGTCGCTTGCAATTTGGCGAGATATCATTCATTAAGTGGCACAGGTAAGAATATTACTGCCAGCATACAGGATAAGCTCTCATGTGATAACCAAGTCGAAATGCCAATCAAATCGCAGAGCTACTCTGCGTAGTGCGGTGGTGTGTGCCAAACGGGGGGTAAGAGATTACATATCCAATGCAACTATTAAACGCAAACAAGTATACTTGCCCCAAAACAAATAAACTATAAAAACACAATCTGTGATTTCACAATTGTTCTCGGTGGGAAGGAAAGCAATAGATAATACAGTACAGCCAGAAACGCCCAATGATTCAGTGAAGAATGGTCAATTTGGTTCCATAGATAATACAAACTCACATCTTAAATTATGTGTTGGGTTAAGGTGTGCATCTTTGGGAGGTACAAATGGAGTTCAAACTACGGCACAGGAAGAGAATGTAATAGATTTAGACCTATCAAACTCCCCTGACCTCGCAGCATTGGTTTCTTCTAAGTCTGAGGATGACTGTTTTGAGACAATCTGCGATGAGGATGGTCACAATGGTGACATTAGTGATGTCTCAATAATCAATGGTGATGTGATGGTACTTCGAGGACTTGATGGTAGCATGGCAAAAGTAGAAGCTTTAACTGTGCTGATCACCACTTTAGCGAAAGAACAGTTGGCGATTAAAGCATCCCTCGCCCTGAATTTGAACAGATTGGATGTGATCATACCACCTGTAAGATTGCTTAAAAGAGATCATACCACCTGTAAGATTGCTTAAAAGATCACCAAAAAAGAAAATGTCTAAACCGGCAAGGACATCGTCAATCAGCATCTTGCCCATTTATTCATTCACAGCGAGTAGCAACAGCAGAACCTCTCTGGGATTACGAGGAGATATTCATCTCACAGACAAAGGTCCTGGAAATGGACAAGTCAATTGTTGCTTACCCAATTAAACCGACAAAAGGAATAAAGCGTAAGGCTGGTATACATAATGTAGGAAAACCACAAACAGCCCAAAGCCCATGTGGCCTCCTGAATGCTAAAAGAACACCTTTATTGTCAGGAGAGACAGTGGTCACAAACATTTTGCTTGAGAAATACCAAGACACACCCATACAGGGACTTGAGAACTTGGCAAATGATTGAGGAAACAAACCCAGCTACTGATTGCCCTTTCTTAAATCGATCACAAGTCCTGGTTATTTTTCAGGAAATACCAGAATTGAGCCTGATAGACTCTTCGGATATCAACCGAATAGAGCTACAAAGGGTGGGTAGCCCTACAAATTGGGCATTGTTTGAGTTTTCCTCAGCAGTTATTACTGCTTTACTTATGACTAATGCAGAAGTTCTCACACCTCTGGGGTTGTCATCCTTTGTCGTAAGAGGAAAAAGATGGTTCACTTTAACTCTGCACTATACGATGGGAAGAAAAGCATTAGAACATCAATTAAACAACTAACTGAAAGATGATCATTGCGCGCATTACAAACAAACAAAGATACAGCATATAAACATCTGTGAAAAATAATGTTGGCGGCCTACACGCATAAGTAATGGCGCAAATTGACATTCGCCAACGATTGACACATTATCATGGGTATCATGGAGTACTCGGGGCTATAGATCCTTTCTTTCGCATGCTGAAGGTCTTAATATTGTTAATTCAAGTGAGGTGTTTTTATTACCAGAAATTTGGTGTACATCGCCTTTCTACATAGATGGTTTTCAGATAGTGTACAATTTGCAAACCATTCTGTGCGTGGCAGTCCAAGTGGTGGCCTTGCTATTGGTACTAGGCCAGAGCACTCACTGAAAATTCCTCCAGTTTCTACACTGCTTCCATATCTATTACCGGCTTTCCTCAGAGTAGCCGGGGATCCGTCCAGACCTATTTTGATAATTAACATATATGACGCTCCTGGTGGACACCAAACTAAACTTATTATCCAGGGATTTGAAGAAATAATCCTACAATGGTTTATATTGTATAAGACATGTTCTATTAAAATAGCAGGAGACTCAAATGCTAGAAACTTACATCTTTCTAAGTATCGGCCACATCATTTGGCAGTTTACTTGGGTAAGTTTCTTGACCCGCCACAAGCTGGTATTTTTGCAGATTAAAACCATGAATGGAAATAAGGATACTTACGCTTGGTCAAATGGTAGGGCACAGTTGCACTTAGATTATATTATTACTGACATTGCTACGAAGATCAAATGTGACGATGTTGAGATCACCATTAACAACTTGAGTGACCATGCTACTTTGAATTGGAAAATGCGAATTGTCGCACCTAATACATATAAACAAAAAACAGTTGACGTAGGTATAGATTCCAAGAGCATTCATATAAATTGGTCCGTTGAAAAAATTAGGATCATTGATGATGTTTTATCTCTGAATAAAGGTGATATGCAATACAAATTGGGTAGAGTAGATGGGGACCTTACTCAATTGGTACATATTTATTTTAAGCCATTCAGTATCATGACTAGCGGTGAAACTGCTTTCAGCAGCAACCGAAAAAATAAAGTGAGACAACCGTATGACGTTAAGATCGCTGATAAGAAGGCATACAGAAGAGAAAAAAACAAGTAAAAAAGAACACGGAAATTAGTACTGAGGAGAAGCTGTTAGTAATACGTAATTTAGTCACTAAATATAAAAATTGCCATAAACAGCATAAATCTGGTATTAACAATTCAAATTGGCTACTCCTATTTGGGTGGTTGATATCACACAATAGCAAAGCTTTTTGCTCAAATGTTAATAGGTACAAGAAGGATACATCACTGATTGAATTGAACCCTGTGCCAGAAAAAAAATGGATGGAATATATCTCTGATGTATACTATGACCCTGATTCTAGGTACACCCAAATAAAGAAAGACAATATTAATGTTAGTATGGCCAATTTTGCGATAGATGAGGAACTTGTGTGTAATATTATAATTAGACTGAACAGTTCCGTGCCCTGGGGCCCGATGGAATACCCAATATAGTTTTAAAGGCCCAACCACAACTTTGGGCCCGGATATTGGTCTTGCTCTATAAACACATAGAAGAAATACTGCATAGCCGGAGCAAAGCTATTTCGGTCCCTATTTTTAAGAAAAATGACAGAATAAATCCACATAATTATAGATTACTATCTATGATGGATACGAGCCAAAAGCTCTTTGCTTGCATACTTTAGCAGAAACTTACTAAGTGGGCAAATGAAAAAGCAATATTTAGCCCTTATGAGACAGGGTTTAGAAAAAAATATAATACTATTACTAACATTTGTGTAGTACAATATCTAACGGCAGAGACTGAGAACATAAATAGACCTTACCTTTATAGTTGCTTTGTGGACTTTACTAAGGCTTTTGACCTAAACCTCGTTCACTTCTTTGGGAAAAACTCATTACATGGGGTATAGAAAAGAACTTGCTGTATTATATGCAGTTGTTATACACCAACACATCGATCGCTATTCGGTTGAACCTTGCAGGTCACTGTACAGCATTTATTGAAACTAACAGTGGCCTAAAGCAAGGATGCGGTTTCGGGGCAATTCTGTGCAACCTGTTTACAGCTGATATGAGTTTTATTTATTTATTTTTTTGCATTTTTAAAGCACTCACACAGCCCGGGGGCATCGAGGCGCTAAGGAATATTTCTCTTAATTGCGTATTTATAACATGCTTAATATCCAGAGGTTTCTAAGCACGGACCCGGGGATCGAACCTGTGTTGCTTCGTGTCGTCTTGTTTCCAAAGCAAGCACGTTTCCGCTGAGCTATCCTCCCGGGACAGTTTATGTTCCAACAAACTGAACGTTTCCCACCTAGGATTAACAGCGTACAGATACCGTGGTTATCTTATGCCGATGATATAATAATGTTTGATCACACGCAAATTGGCCTACAACGATCTATACATTCATTGGTAAAATATGCAAAGGCAAACGCAATGGTTATTAATATAGCCAAAGCAAAAATCCTGGTTTGAGTAAAAAAAATAAAGGTAGGGAAAATTTTGTATGGCATATTGAAGATATTCCACTGGTTAGAGTAAAGGAATATAACTATTTGGGTTTTCCCATCACAGCAAAGTCCAGTGGAAAACTTTACATGGAAAAGTTGTTGCTAAATTCTGGAGAAAGTGGTTGGCCATAAAACATTATATTGTGTATTGTGGGGGTTACAACATTGAAGGGCTACTTGAGATATATAGAATGCGCATACTACCTACAATACTTTACGACATGGTAGTCTTAAAATATGAGCAAATCGCATGGTTAAAACATCTTGAGGGGAAAGTACTGAGATCAGTTATAAATGTACTCCATTTAGTACCAGTAGAGGCACTGTGACTGGAGTGTGGTGTTACATCAATAACTATGCTGTGGTATGTCCAAAGAACATTATTATATGCAAAATGCATGAGCAGTAACCATGAGCCTAACTTCCTGTTCCTGTTAATGGGAAAAAGTGTTTTGTGGTGGAACTTAAAAAGTCGTCAGAAACTTGCATGGAACTGCTAAATCTGGCTCCAGATGTGTTGGTATCAGACCCTAACTATGAGGTTAAAATAAAGAGGAAAGCAAGAAACTGGGATCTAGCAAACAATGTGGATAAACTCTACGGTAAATCTCATTACTATGATTTGTCCCGACAATGTTTTAGTAGTAATTTACCTACCACATATTTGACTAAGATTTGTACCATTGAACTCAAATTTTTTGTTTTGTGTATCCATTTGAATATGTTGCCCACCATGGAGTTTATTGGCTCCTGGTCTAAACTTCCATATACGGAAAGAGTCTATTGTATATGCCATATAGAGGTTGAAACTTGTCACCACGTTCTCGCAAGCTGTAAGTCTTTGCAACTTCTTTATACACGTGGATATGCTAATTTTATTACAAATTTAAATGACTGCTCAGGTGATCAATTTTGGTAAAATTTGTATGGTGCTAAATCATTGGTTGGGATGGCAGCAGCATATAACATATGAAGGGAAGTATTGATGAAGGTTAAAAAGTATCAATAAGAAGTAGAGACTGTATGGTGGATATATTCCACCTGATCTAATATAGTATAAAGGCGTTTATTTTTATTATCTACAATGACAAATACTGGAATGTTATTTGTATGAAATTATTATTATTAATTTGGATATAAATTGTTATTAACTGATTATAGTTTTTTAATCTTTGATAATTTTATTGTTTTATTTTCTTCTTTCTTCTTTTAAGTGCTTAAAGTTTTGTATGGAACTAAATGCACAATACAAAAAAAATGGCGCAAGAAAGGCTGCAGACTGTCTGCGCATTTGTATAGTTACAAGTAGTTAGCCTGTCAGTTTGAGACTCAGATCAAATAAAAGGGATAATGCTGGCAACCTCCACGGGGTGCTGTGTGCTTCTTTATGAAACCAGGCCTCCACAATGGCGACAATGATAGGATGGGAGTAAAAGAGTAGAAGGAGGAGCACACAGGCAAGGGAAGAGTAAAATTCACAGGTCAAGAGATTCACAGGTCGAGGCGAATGAGAAAAGAAACACCAAGCAGACAGGAAATTGTGCAGCATGGCACAACCCCTCCAGTGTTTCTGCAAAATACTGGTGTGCCCGTCATACCCTAGCAACAATGGCACCAGAACTTAAATGCATATATGGAGGCATCAGGGCTTCAAGAACTGAGTGAGAAAAGAAAAGTAGCCATATTGACCAATGCATTGGGGATTGAAGGCCTGAGAATATTCTAGATGCTGCCGGTAGAGAAAGAAAATGACAGATCGAACAGAGGGAGTCCCTAAAGAGAAGCACTGAAGAGGCTGAAGAAAAGTTGCAAGAACAGAGGGAGCAAATTAAGGTACTGGTTGCACTACTATGAAAGGAAGCAAGGAGTGAAAAAGTCTGTAGATAGTTACCTCAGGGTATAAAGGGAGCTAGCAATCGATTGCCCCTTTGGGGATACGCTAGACACAATGCTGAGGAATTTGTTGGTAGTGGGTTGCAGGAGCTCGAAATAGAAGAGATGATGCTGCAATGTAAAATACCTACACTAGAAGTAATGCTGAACATAGCACACAGAGTGGAAGAAAGCATGCTGCATAAACAAAAAGAACAAAAACAAAATACTGAGAGGGAAGTAAGATAAAAAAGCAACAGACCCAGAAGAGGGGAGAACGGAGAGAAAATGGAAGGTTAGAAGCCAGAAGAACCAAGGAATCATAAAGGGTGCTACAAGTGTGGACAAAGATTGGCCACTCAAGGAAGAAAATACACAAAATGCCAAATGATGGGTCACTTTGCAAGAATGGGCAGGAATAAAACTGTGAAGCAAGTAAAGAAAGAAATGAGTGAAAGTGAAGATTCCGAAGAGGAGCCTGAACTGAGACCAGTTAAAATACTGAGTATAAAAGCGATTAAGAAAATTTAGAAGAAAGAAAATCGCAATGTGTGGTACGAGTAGGAGGAAAGCCATACGAATGATAGCCGACGCTGGATCCGACCTCACAATAATATCCGAAGAACAGTATGAGCGAAAGTGGACGCGGGAAGTACTGAAACTCAAAATGTCTAGATCTACACCGGGAGCCTATGGTGGCAAGATATTAGGGTACTTCCAAATATACATCTAGTTTAAAGGCAGGAAAACCAAAGGAAAGGTATAAGTCACAGTCCTAGGAGACGCACTTCTGGGATGGCCACACCAAGCTGAATTGGACATGAAGCTAGATCCAAACACCATAGAACAAGCAATGGCACTGATGAACACGGAAGAGCAGGACATTCTTGAAAAAAATTCTGAAATATTTGAGGACACGAAAGGGAACATACGCAAGAATTGAGAGAAGGAGCTATGCCGGTCAAGCAAAAAGTGGGACCAGTACCGGTCACGGCAAGAGAAGAGCTGCAGGAGATGTTATAGAAACTACTAGAAGAAAATGTCATTTAAAAAGTGGAAGCCACGGAATAGCTTAGTTCTATAGTAATAACTAGGGGGAATGGGTCTGACAAGCCCATGATGTGCATAGACCTGAGAGTGCTGAATCAGGAAGCAGTACGCGATAATTTCCCATTGCCAAATATATCCGGGATGATGCAGTCCTTGCAAGGAGGCACCATGTTTTCAAAATTAGATATCACCAGCACCTATCATCAAGTCAAATTGTACCGAAAGTCGAGACATTTGTCGGCATTCGTGACTCTGTGTGGCACGTACCAGTACAAACGCATGCCATTCGGATTGTGTTCAGCAGCATCGGTCTTCCAGAGGATCATGACAGAAACCTTGCAGGCGATAGAAAATGTCAAATTCTTACAAGACGACATTGTGATATACAGCGTCACCAAGAAGGAACACAGTGCCACCCTGGAGAGACTTAGGAGGAAAGGATTCCGGGTCAAAAGACAGAAGTGTGAACTACACAAGGAAACATTAGACTACCTGGGGTGCACAGTCTCAGCAGCAGGTATGGAACCGAAGGAGAGCCTGGTGCAAGTGATAGCAGAAACCCCGGTACCACAGACCAAAGAACAGTTGAAATCCTTCATGGGGAGTATTATGCAAAGTTCAGAAAGGACTTTTCTAACAAGACGGAAGAATTGAGGAGATTGCTGAGAAAGGTGGGACATTTTAATGGATGGAGAAATGCAGGTTGACGTTCAACAAGGTGAAGAAAGACATAAAAGAGGCATCGAACCTCACACCATTTGACGCAAGAAATGGAACGATCATAGCTGTAGATGCAAGGCCCTACTGAATAGGAGCAGCCCTTATGCAACAGACACCAAAGGAAACCTACACAGTAGCATTTGCATGAAAGGCACTGACAAGTATGGAACAACATTATTCCGTAATGAAAAAGAAATGCTAGTGTGCAGCTGGGCAGTAAATAATTTCTGAACATACTTATGCGGAAGAAGGTTTAAGTTGTGGACAGATCACAAGCTGCCAGTGAACATATTAGGACCCAGGAGCACAGTAAATCAGACACCAAGGCTAGCAAGACTTGCATTGAAAATGCAAGACTATAACTTCCAGATAGAGCATATACCTGGATGGGAAAATAGAGAAGCAGACTGTTTGTCAAGGCTACCATTGGCAAGGGAGGAAGAAGGAACCTACCTGAAGGAAGAATGTGTTGTAACATCCATCATGGAGAATGGCAAGCAAGGTGATCAAACCATAACTTCAGAGGAATGGAATAGAGAAACAGCAACAGATGAAAACATAATGAAGACATTGGAGTACACCAGAAAAGGGCGGCCAGTAGAAAGAATGCTAGTGCCAGAAATGCAAAGCTACTGGTAATTTCAAATTGAATTACATGAGCATGAAGGAGTTCTCATGAGAGGGAATGTGCTGGTACCTCCCACCAGTCTGAGCAGCAAGATAACATGACTAGCTTATGAAGGACAGGACACACAGGAATGATGCTCACCAAACTAAGAATAAAGGAGCAGCATCGGGGGCCCTACTTGGACACAGAGACTGAAAGAACTCTGGGAAACTGTACACTTTGCAAGGAATGTGAGAAACGAATGGTGAACACTGGGGACAGTAGAATGGCACAAGGAAGTGTAGGATCAACTGTTAGTAGATTTCATAGGACCGATGGAATACCTTCCAGCTGAGCAAAAGTATGCTACACTCATAGTGGACTACGCATCCAAATGGTTGGAGGTTACTTTTTGATGGAAATAACAACAAAGTAAGCCATAACATGTTTTCAAGAGATGTTCAGGAGCGAAGGATACCCAAAGAAAATAGTCAGGGACAATGGAGTCTAGTTCATCTCAGAAGAGATGAGAGAGTACCTAAAGAAGAACATCAAACATAAGAAATCCATACTGTATCACTCACAAGGGAATGGACAGGTGAAAAGAATGAATCGCTACATGAAAGGGATCATTGAAGCAGCATACAGAGGTGGGCTAGATTGCCAAGAAGAAGTGAGCAAAAGCATAACAGCACAACGGCTGACTCTGAATAGCATCACGGGGGTCTCTCCGTTTTACTAAAGAGGAAGAGACTGACGAACACGAGTCTATCCCCGTAATGGATAAAGAAAAATGAAAGGATAATGGAATGGAAACTAAGAGAAGCAGAAGGAAGAGTGAAAGAAACCCAGAGGAAGAGAAAGGAAGTGCATGATGTAAGCAAAGCATCAACAGATAAGACATTAGAGGAGGAGATCAAAATGCCACACAAAGACAAACAAACAATGTCCAATTACAGTGCTCCTATCCAAGCAAGCAAAATACATTAATATTATATCTAGATGGCAGATGGAAAGAAATTGAACAGAGACAGAGTCCCACTATACAGTCCAAAAGAAACAGAGGAGAACCCAAAGAGAACTGAAGCAATCGAGGAAAGGACCAATATGGAGCAGGAACAGAGAGACGAGAGAAGAACCACCTGACTTTGTCGAGGTTCAGGAACAGAACAATCCTCCTTACAATTGAAACATGTGGAAGATAACACAGAGGTGGAGCGGCAAAAAGGAAAGAGAACACTAAACTATACCAGTGAAGGCAAGAGAAGAAGGTGAAGAAATCTGGCCCCCGAGAACGAGAAGGGTGAGAAGACCATCTGATAAATATAAAGACAATGTGATTGGCTGTCTTATGCGGACGACTTTGTTTTACATGATTGTACCCCAGTGGGACTTCAGAGGTTAATAACTGCCTTTTCTGGCTGCATGAATAGTCACGCATTTCAGATAAATCCAGCTACGTCAAAAATAGTCAAAAGTACCAGGAGGAACAAAAAGGTGGCATTTAAATGGTACATTGGTGGTGAAGTTGTGGAGAATGTGGATTCATTGATCTATTTGGGTTTTTCGCTGCAGTTTAAATCAGGCCTGGTAAAGTTTCGAGAGTGTCTTAAGAACCGCTGTTCCGCTCTCGCTAACCAACTGTTGAGAGTGGACTTAAAATGTGCTACTTATACATTGAAACCTAGTATACGATATTATGAAGGCAAAATAGTCCCTACGATTCTATATGGCATGGATGTTTATCCACTTTCAATATTGCATTATCTGCAAAACTCTTGAGGTCTTGGTCTGGCGTAGGATACTGCATCTTTCTAATGGAGTACCGATGGATGCTTTAAGGTTTGAACTGGGTGTAGTATCCTTGTGGGCTAGAGCCCTCCAGAAGATTATCTCTCATGTAAGAAAAATCTTGTGCTCTCTGACAGCTACTTTGTATGAGGATTTCAAAGTGATCTGGGAGACTCAGGGCTGCGTATGGCTGGTGGAAGTGTGTACATTCTGTGCTTCCTATTTGACAGACAGAGGTACCACATTTGATGAGTTAATAGGAAACCCAATGAAGGTTTAGAAATGATTGAGTGTTGATTGGATCTGCACAACAGAAAGGTTGCATTCTTATCCTTCCCTTGTGCACCTTCAGAAGGAGCGTAAGAAGTTGGGTACACTGGCTTGGAAATCTGGAAAAAGAAAATGCTGGATGCCACTTCTGTAAAGTTCCCTTAGAATGTGAGACTCTTCAACATCTTGTGATTTATTGTTCTGCTGTACAAGGTAACAGATGGAATAATTTCAAAAAGTTTTCTGCTCTCTTCTTAGTTGGTGACGAAGAACTGGTGTGGGCCGCTTGTTTGTCTGACACCTCTACCTCCACAGTGCTTGCAATCATACATTTTATAAAATCCCCGAAATTGGAAGATGCTGATGAAATGCTATTTTGAGAATGTTTCCTAGGAATATTAAAAGGTCAGGTTCTCTTTTTATTGCTCAATTAAATTGTTGGATGAACTATTTTTTCCTATAATGAGTTCCTTTTCTTATGCATATATTTTTATGGATTTGATCTAAAGTATTTTGTATGTACATGTTTGGTATGCATGAATTTTAATACTATTGTAAGGTCGTTTTGGTTTTATATGATTTTTTTCAACTATGTAACAATAAAAAGTAAATAAAGACTATGTAATGGGCTAATGCATTGATTGTTGACAAGGGGGGATAGTGTAGCGCGCAGAACATCAGTGCAATTCTGTCATCACGTCAGGGGGCAAATGGCGAGTAAATGGAGCACAGAGAGCAAGGAAAAGGCGCGAGGAGTGCTTGAGACCTGATTTCCAGCTTACTGCTCTGAGAGATGGCGCGTGCCTGCAGATTTGCATAGTTACAAGTAGTTAGCCTGTCAGCTTGAAACTCAGCTCAAATAAAAGAGATTATGCTGGCAACTTCCACTGGGTGATGTGTGCTTTTTTTTATGAAAGCAGGCATACACATACATTGATTGTAAATCAAGTGCATGAGGGCACACTTGGTTATGGCATTTTTATTTCACAAGGATCTGGTTTATTGTTGCAAATAAGACATTGGGCCTTATTACAACTTTGGAGGTAGCCAATGACATCCCATTGATTGATTTGGACAGGTTGTTCTTGATAGTTCAGGAGCTGGGATGTTGGTGATGGGCTGCAACAACATCCCAGTGTTTTGGTTTCAAGCAATGCTATCTCTCTTCCGAGTGCCCAATAATTGTAGTCAGAAATAATTTGAAATATTTTACTTCTTGGTGAGCATCTGACGAGCTTCTGAGTTTAAAAGTTAGGCAGGTAAATCACAATCCCGGTATTCAATAAATCCTCCCTTGGCATTGCACGCAGGCCTCATCTATCTATACTTGTGTCATCTTTACATGGTTGGTCAGAACACTAACACCTCAGGAGAAGGTGTGCTACTAGATCTTAGAGTGTAATGAGGTAATGTCAGAGTCAGGGTTGAGTTTCTTGCATGTGTAGCCCTTCTCCGCCTATCCTCTGACCAGCGAAATGTGAAGAGACAGTTGGTGGGTGAGAAAAGAGGCACAGGCGAAGGTGTGGCCACAGACTAGGATCCCCTAGGCTGTAGAAAAGAAAAAGAAGACATTGAATTATGGGAACTTGAAACAATCACCTTCTCGCCCCTTGCTGCCTCCTAGGCAATAATATCCACCTAGGGTGGAACAGCTGTAGTAGTAGACCTAGGCGAATACACACAAACCCCTCATTTCACCAGAAGCCAGAGGACCAGCCCGACGGCATACAGGCGACAAAAGAAAAAGAGCGAGGGGCCTGACACGCCAGCACACTGAAGTTACTCAAGAATAGAGGGTAACACTACACATGCTCCAGGGCCATTTCTAGATCCTTCTCCAGTTTCCTCAGCAAGCTCTGAATGAGCTCTTCTTCCTAACTCCCACAGCCTTCTGGCACAGGCCCTGCATTTCGTAGGACTTTGGCCCTCCTTCCAGCCTCTCGCTGGTGTAATGGAATGCCAGTATGTTTCCTTAGGTAGCTGGGATGGAGATTAGTTGATGGACCCTTTTGCAAGGGAAAGCTTACAGCCCGGTCTGGGGCTTAGGGTTGGATGAACCATATCCTTGGGCAGTTCTCTCTCTTCCTGCCACACACTGGTGCAGCCCTAAAGCTGGACTCCATTTGCCCCACCGGTCTTACTTGTATGAGTGTGGAGCCCTTGGAAGGTGACTGACTAATTGCTCATTTTCTATCTCCTGGTTCAGGACGTACTCTTTCCTTTTGGTTTTTATGTATCGTGGTAGTGTACCTGAATGAGGGAGGTCAACTGTACGGGCACATTCTTTTAACCAGGAATGCTGTTCCAAGTTGGTTCCCATAAAGGGGAGTGTCTTAGAAGTCAACATAACAAGGCCCTTCCTCCCATGGGTTGCATCATGAGGCTAGATAGTGGAACCTCCATATGACGCCCGCTGGCCCAACGTCACCTGGATTGTGCCAGTATCTGCCCCTTTTCCCATCCACCTGCATGGCCAGGCAGGGAACTCTGTTACAGACACCACATCACATACTGTTTTTGGAACACTCAGAGGAGCCTTGGTTAGAATCCCAATTTTCTGCAAACTGGGTCTTCAACAACTAAAATAGTTGGGATGCACACTCTATTCAGAGTCTGGGTTGTGGCTTGGGAACTGGAGGAAAGTGTCTACTAGGGGGAACATAAAGTGCTCACATCAACAAACCCAGATAGTTCAAGCATTGGGGTTCCTCCTAGTCTTTAATTGCATATTTCTGGGATTCTATAACCCTGCCTTTACAGGTTTTGAGGGGGTCCTGAACCCTTCTCTCGGCCACAGTCTCAGGTTTTAGGTTTTCTTGCACTGTTCTTTTAAAGGATCTCACGGCGGTCCAGCCCCAATCTGCAAGTTTCCATTTGGCCGCCGAGAGGAGGAAGCGGTAGAGCTACAGTTTCTCTCTAGAAGAACTTCCAGCTCTCCCTCAGGTATTTATGGAAAACCTAGTCATCTGGCGTTAGGTAGAGCCACAGAGGAGTTTCTTCGTGTCTCTCTATCTAGAGGAGGAGTCTCCCAAACCTGCCTATCCTTTCCTGTCAGGGTCCTGGTCTTGGTCGCCTCCTTCACATCTCTGAACCTGATGTACAGTGAATATTCTCATTCCTCTTCCCACCTCCAAAACCTACCAGGGTCCAGCTGTCGTGCTGCAACATTCCTGATCTGATTAGCTCCCGGGTTTCTGGTTTCTACTTCCTGCTGTGCTAGTGTCCTTCAGCCTTGTCCTCCTCAACACCTCCAGAGGTTTTCTACCCTTCTCCTTACTTCCTCCAGCTACTTTTAGGTGTTCTCCTGCCTCCTCCTTATTTTATCCAACTAACTGTTTCCCCCTTTCATGTCCTGCATCCTCTCAAAACTCTTTTTGCCAACTTATGGAAGGTTTTGCATCTCCTCCCTACTGCCTCCTGATGATCTCCAGCCTCAGCCTGCTTTTCTCCATACACCTTCTTCTTTCTTCCTATATTCTCCCATTTCACCCTGATTTCCTCTACCAACTTCACTACGATATTCTCTACCAATTTCTTTCTTAGAATCTTCAATCACCTTCAGATTTTCTCCATCAAAACATTTCTCACTATGAACAACCTCCTCTCAACTATCACCATCTTTCTTCATGTGCTCCTCACCAAGCTCCTCCTTATTGTCACCATCTACCTCCTTACTATCGCCAACCTCTTCGTTATTCCCTTCTTCAACCTCTTCCTGAGTGCCCAAAACAACCTATGTATGTGTATCATCCACTTCCTTTTCAACACCATCCATCTCCTTTCTCTCATCACACCAACCCCCTCCTTACTGTCGCCATGCCCCCCCAATCACCAATGCCCGCCTTACTCTCTTCAACCACCTCCTTCTGGGACTGAGGTATGTTAGCTGGGACGGGAATTGGCTGTCGTGTTCAGGCTCTGGGGATGGCTTACAGCCTTTATGTAAGACTTGGAATGTATTCATCCCTCCCCTTGGGCAGTCTTCTCTCTGCCTGCCACATCCTAGCCATGCCTTCCTGTTGCTCTGTGAGGTAAGGGAACTCAGTGTCTCTTCAGGCAGCTTCTGTAGGGAGTGGCTGGAGCGCCCCACACCTGAGGATCGCTTCAAAATCTGATGTGGGACTTGGGGCTGGCTAGTCCCTACTCCTCTGCGGTCCTCGCTCTGAATGTAACCTACTGCCCCCAAGATGGACTCCCTTAGCCTATCTCTTCTTAACTGTTTGGGAAGTGGACGCCTTTTCTGATGACTTCCTGATTGCCTGTTGAGTTTCCTGTCCAGAAATTGATGGTCAGACATAATATGAAGTCAATGGCATTTGTGGAACACGACTTTGTCAGGGGCGCCATTTTCTTTTGACAAACTGGGCTACAACCCTGCTGATAGTTCCTGTGAAACTGCTTGGGTGTGCATGCCTGCTTGTTTTTTCCAATGTATGGTTTTCTCTCACCCATACCAATTTTCAGGCTATTCTATTGGGAAATACTGCTAAAAGCCAGCTCGTTTTGTTATCTGGACTACCCTTCCCCAATTACAGTGCTTAGCAGAAGTCTTGACCCTGAGGGGAAGACAGATGGCTGCACCCAACCCTTAATCCTTGCCTTTCCATGGACCTGGCCCCATGGAAGCCTGCCACTCACCGTGTGTGCCTTCTGCCTCATGCCACATCCCCATGGGGTAGGGCTTCTTGCTTCTGACACCCGGCAGATGACTCTCTCTTCCGTCTAAGGATGATGGACTCTTTATTCCCTTGTAAGGGTGTGGGGCTTCCCACAATTCTTTCAATCTTCGCTAAGACATAATCTGCAGAGGGTCAGAAACCATACCAAACATTTCTACAGAAGGTTTCTGTTTATCAGTCATTGTAACCCCCATGTAGCCAAGAAAGGTAGTATTGTAGTCTTAGGGATAGAGAGTATTATGTGGTCCCTTCTTTTCTTAGAGACCTCCTGTCCTCTAAGGGAGGGCACCCCCGCTGGAATCTTGATTGCCCTGTCCCCTACGTGGTGTTATGCTTAGCTGGCTCACATCCCTACTTTTAAAGGGGTTGGCTCCCCCTTGGGAAGAGCGGATGAATTCCCTGGATTCGTCACAATGGCTTCAAGGAAAGAGCACCCTTGCTTTTACAAGTCCTTGAAACCAGGTAAGAGGCGAGAATCACATAATCCCATCATTGACATGTTCTCGCTCGTATGACAAAGTACCTTGCCTAGCTCCCAAGTGAAGGTTGGGGTGGCCATGGAGTCTCAAGGTACCCGCAGCTATGCGAAACTGGACCCATGGCGGTGTGGGAAGGAACCTTGATGTGATGACATCAGTACGCAGTACCGCCGCTCGCCCTTGATACTTACTTCAGTTGGAAGTGTCTGGGCTTTCACAGTTATTCACATTACCTATCCTCTCTCCGGCTGTGTGGCTGGTGCTACAGTATGAGAGGTGAGTATGGTGGTATCTTGCTATCCATTTTTGTGAGGAGAGTTCAATTTTTCCTTTTATTTTTGGCGCTATTTATTAATGATTTAACTGGTTTTAGTTACCCCTTTCTTTGTATTTTATAGTGATGGCTCTTTCAACTTTGTGGTGATTGCTGGAAAATTTCTTGTTGTATGACCATTTTTAGTCCACTGTTTACCATTTCGCAAGGTATGTTGTTCCACAGCGATGCTCATTCTTTATTTCTTTTAAACTTCTATTCTATTTTTGGACTCACACATAGTCAATTTTGTTTTTCTTCTTTCCAAACTGTATTGTCTTTTAAGTGTGGTTTTCTTACCCACTTTCCGGGCCACGTATGGCATACTTTTGCTTATTTTTGTCTACTCGATTCATATCTTTTACTGTTTTCTCTGTTCTATGCGTCAAGTCTATCTTTCTTTTGTCTTTTACAGACATTGCCCTGACTCAAGACCTTGCATTGTCCAAAATGTATTGGACATTGTTGTCTGCCTGTTTGTTGATTACATTTAACCACCTTAGTCTTTCTTCATGTATTATTGCTGATCTGATTGGGATTCATGTTGGATATATAATTTTAAATGGAATTTGTTGCATTGATTGCGAAGTGTTTCACTACATGAGTGCGGCCACTGCTGATAATTCTTTCTCAGCATTTCTTTTTTGGAAGATCCTCTGACCTATCCATCCATTTCTGACTGTTTAGCTTTGGCTTTTTTTGCAATAAAAACGGGAATATCTTGGAAAGTAGTGAGAAAGCGTTTCAAATTACATAATTGTATTGTAGTTGTCATTTATATAGTGCCTTTTCCCATTTGTATGGCCTCAACGCGCTTTGTAGTGGGATCGTCCTCGGGGACCGAAGTCCAGGTATGGGAATATTGGAAAGGCTTACAGTGCGTGTGTGCATTTGGCCAAAATTAGGAATTAAGTGGGCTGGCTAGGCTCCAGTAAGCAGCCCAAGAGGTCGGGCATGTGGGTGGGTGCTGAGGGAGGTCACGACAGAGCACTAGTGCAAGAGGCCCGATGTGTGCCCAGCTAGACCATATTATTGTGTATACGTTGGCGCTGTATTATAATGGCAGAGGTGTTGAGGCAAGTCTGGTGTAAGGGTGAAGTCGTTATGTATCCAGCTATACCGAATTTGTCATAGTCGTAGATGCATTCTAAAGTGTGTGGATGGATAGCCGTGCTTATGCCAGATGTCCACCGAAGTGGTGCGTTTATACGAACCTTAAGCTCAGATGGAGGTCATCTTTCAGCTCGCTGTATGAACCAAGCCATTTGTGAAGGTTTGTAATAAATAAATATAAGCCATGTCTATGTTTTCAAATGGTGACTGCTGGGATTGCACAATAATATAGTCACAAGCAAATTATGTTATAGTGTTGTCAGTTTAGTGGACATTGACTTCCTCATGACAGGGCCTGGTGAGCATTAAGCTGGCAGGGCTGGGTTTACCCACAACAACCAAGTTGAGTCCATCCAGCTCAGACAGCAGTCTCTTTGATCTGGCTGAGATGGGAGGTCACCTTAACCCCACAGAACACGAACACTCTCTGGGAGGTCCCATGGGAACAGGTGCTTCAAAAACAGTCATGCCACTTCAATAGCCACCTCTCACCAAGGTGCTGATAACTGGAGTCTATTTGAAGTAGATAGACAGAGAAGAGGGGCGGAGTGAGAATAGCCCAGGAGTGAGATTCAATCCAGAGAGAGGTCTCACCATCTTGGATTTTGCTAGCACTCCCAAAGTTCCTGTATTCATCCACACTTCCTGTATATGACACCAGCAGCAGGACACCTATTACAGCAGCCAGGTTTGGCCCCTTAAGAACAGGCTTACTGAGTACCAATCAACTGTAGCGTTGTGCCTGTGTAAGGTCGGAGAACCTCCATTTCGTGCATTCACCTTTGCATTACTGGAAATTAATGATTCACCTGGAACCTGTTGGAGACTACAGTCTACTCCAAAGTCTTCTGACAGGAAGGTGAAGCTCAGAAACTTCCAAGCAAGAGGCAGGCTCTTGTCCCCAACAACCCCAGGAAACAATTGGTGTGACCAAGGCCCTACCTGCTGCCTGAACACTGGAATCAAGAAATGGCAGTTCCTGTAGGTGCTCTCTGGTAAGCTTCCTGGCATGGAAGAGAAGAACAAGGACTGACCTTGCACCTGGAGACCCTGGACAGAAGTCAAGGAATAGCCCTGGGCCCTATTTCTTTTCTCAAATCTCTTATGAGCTAGGCCCGTCCCCAGCTTCTTCGTGCCACATGGCTTGCTGCTTGGACCACACTGCGCGTTGGACCCAGTTGATCAGCTAACCAACCCATTGCTGAACCACAGAAAGCTCATAGAAGCCTGGCTCAAAGATGTCGAGCCTCCCGAACCAAAGATAAAGTATTTGAAGAAATCCTGTCTTCCAGACTTTACTAAAGCTTGCCCTGGTGACTAATCTTTTGCTTTTACAAGACATTGGGCCTCATTACGAGTCAGCCGGTCTGGGAATAATGGTGGTGGTAAACCCGCCGCCACCGTTGTTTCCGGACCGGCTGATCTCGAGTTCTGCAGGCGGGAGGTGTCATTCCCGCCAGGTCTGACCTGGCGGTTTTAACACCACCCGCCTGCAGGTGGACGTGGAAACACTGGCACCATTACAGCATGGTGCCGGTGTTTTCACCTTCCCATTCCCATGTATCGGACTCCATGGGAATGGAGATTTACCGAATTCCGCCTCCGGAATTACCGGGTCACCGGGGTTGTAATGCCCTGGTGATTCCCGGAATCACGGAGGCGGAATGGTTTTTCCGGCTCGGTTACCGCCGGACTCGTAATGAGGCCCCTTGTCATTGAACTTGAGCATCTGCTGCTGGAAGTCTTGCCTGTCTGTTCGGTGTCTTCAAACCCAGAGTGGCCTTTTATTCCAAAATCTGCATTGGCTGTGTTTTCCATTGCAGGTGTGGGTTATTGGGGTTTTAATTAGTTGTGTGTATTTTCTAGTCCAACTAAAGTCCCCTATTCTTAAAGAACTGACTGGACATTTCATTTGTTTTGGCAATACTCTACTATTGTTGCTTGGATTGCTACTGTGCCTGCTCACACCCCTACCGAAGAGTATAGTCTGTCCTCGGCCTGCGCTACCAAAAGGGGTCAGAGGATGTATTCATTTATGTTGTGCCTTGTTTCACCTTTATGAGGGGCACCACTGTTGGTTTGGTAGTAGATTGGGGCCATGTATGCTCTTTGTTCACTACTCATGCCTGTACTTCTGAAGAGCAGCAGTCATTACTTGACGCCCACCTGTGATGCTAGAGCTAAAATATGGCACTGTTGCGCAGTGCATTCTGGGGGCACTCAGAGCCATAATGGATATTTACTCCATGCCTCAGTGGAAGCTGTACTTGTACACAGATTTTCAGCTTGGTTAGCAGTATTTCACTGGGAAAACATGTTTTCAACGTTATTCGTTGCTTATGTTGGTCTGCATGGCTCATCCAAGGACACAGTGCTCGTAGAAGCTATAATCCGCAGTTGCCGGCTGGTACCAGATAAGGTTTGTTATGCCCGTGCCAAGGTTGAAGATGAGTTATGGAATTGTTTTCCGTGGTGCTCTGAGAGAGGGAAGCGCTCTGCTCCTTGGGGTTACCGTCGGATGACCCGGCCGGAGACCAACGGTTGCTCATCAACGCGCAATCGCTAATGCCAGAAGGTTCGAGAAATTGCCATTCCTTTGAGGAGGGCATATAATGCGGGGCTCTGGACAGGCCACGCCGAAAAGCAAAAGCAAAAGCCTCAGTCAGAGGGAGGCTGCTTAGCTCCGGACCTGTGGGTTGCTGTGTTGTTTGCCAGGCTGTTTTCAGGGTCTTCCAGCCGCTTCTGGTGAGATGAGGGATAAAGCTGCACCCACAGTGAAGTATTTTCTTTAGATTACTGTCTTTTCCGTGATTTATCTTAGTTACAGCTTATTTCCTTTTGTATGCTTAAATATGAATAAATAGCCGTATAAGAGCTACTTATCTTTTAACTGCATGTGTGTGTCAATTATTGCCTTGCCTACCTGCGTTCAAGGAATTTGCTCTGCGCTGTAGTGTACTGTTGATAAATAACTGTCTGTGCACTTTTGGCAAGCTAGACACCACCCACCTGAGAATTTGTAGTCCTGTTACCCTCTAACTCAGTAAGACCTGGAGACCCAGGTGTAGAGTCCTCCAAGGAACCAAGGAAGAGGAACAGAAAACTGGAGACAATAGAAAGAAGTGCCGCAATAGAAGTGTGGGAACACTTAAACCCCCAGGACTGTAGATGCTTGAAGAATATACTGGAGACAAAATTAATTGAAATCAGATACTTTTTTTGTTTTTGCAGAGACGACTTCTTTTATTGCTATTAGATTTTAAGCAAAGACAGCTTTTGTTAAGTTGGCCTGCCTCTGTTTACGCAAAGGGGAGAGAATTGGGAGGATAAAGACACCGGCTAGTTTGTGATTGATCTGATCCATAGTTAAATTCCCTTAAAAAACAACATATTTACCTTTTACTACTGAGTCTGCCTGGTCATGATCCTACTCGGCTTTGTGGCAGACTCCACCAACAAATGTTACTTTCTGCTCAGGAAACTGTTCACAATCTGCCTGTCTCAACCTCGGTTTTAGAGGTTCTCACTATCTGTGTTATATCCACAATGCACAGCTTCGATAAACACAATTAAACAATGGACCCTTGACTGGAAGAAGGTATCACTGCTGAGGAAATAGAGGAGCCTGCCACACTCCACACCAGTCCCTGGGGGTTGATTACCAGTGACTGAGGTAGATCCTGGGAAACCCCTCTGGGGGATAAAACCCAAATGTAATCCTGTGGGCTTGTCATGGAGAAATCCAGAGTGCAGACTGTTGGTAACAGGAAGAATCCGGAGTGCACATTGTAGGAAACAGAAAACCCAATGTGTAACAATATATGATATGATATGGCATTTATAACGCGCCTATACACAAGTGTTTCAAGTCGCGATGAGGCAAGGGAGGGGAAACAGAGGGAAGACAGACAGCGATCCTACTAGGCCAGGTGTCATTGAGATCGCGCAAGTGCAAGGGAGGGTGGAAGGGGAAAAGTGCAGGGGGACAGGGGAGGGGGCAGTGCAAAGCAGTACATTGGATGACAGTAAAATAAATAAAGAACATAAATAGAAGTGCAGCCAGCTGGTTGCAAGTGCCAGGGTAAGTGCAGACATCAGGTGTCAAGTGCTAGTAAACAGAAACAGTCCCCGAGTACAAGGGTTGCCAGGGGGGCAGTGCAGGTGAGCAACTGACGGGGGGACCTGAGCCCGAGATTAGAGGGTAGCCAGATAAACCAGTGCAGTTTCAGATTCAGCCAGGAGATCAGCATGGGTGAGGGGGAGAGAAAGCAGAAGCAAAGCTGAAGGTCTTGAGGTGCTTCCGGAACCGGAGATGGTTTGCTTCAAGTATCAGAGAGGCAGGGAGGCAGTTTCAGAGAGAGGCCCCGGCAAAATAAAGAGATCTACCACCAACACGCTGTTTGGAGAAGTGACTAACCCTGAGGGAGTTGGAGGCGGATGAGCAAAGTGCTCGAGAAGGAAGAGATTTAGGAAGAGAGAGTTAGAAATATTGAGGACGCAGGCCCCAGAAGGCATTGTGGAAAATTCAGAGGGTTTTGAACTTAATACTCGCCGCCACTGGGAGTCAGTGCAGAGATTTCAGTCCTGGAGAGATGCGATCCCTGGGCTTGAGGCCAAGGACTAATCTTGCAGTCCTGTTTTGGATGAGTTGCAGAGGGCGGACAGTAGAGGCAGGCAGATTTACAAAAGAGGCTGTTGCAGTAGTCCAGCCTAGAGAGAACCAGAGCACTGGAGACAGTGAGCTTCTGGGGGAAGGAGAGGAAAGGGAGAATCTCAGTCTTATTGGCATTAAGGCAGAAATCATTGGCAGCACACAACTCCTGGATGGCGGACAGACAGTCAGAGATGAAAGAAGGAGAGGTGGCTGAAGGGAGCCGGAAAATGAGCTGAGTGTCATCTGCATAGCACTGAACGTTTGGCCAGAGAGCAGCTATGTGGTAGGCAAGAAGTGCCAGGTATTGTTTGAACAGTCAGGGAGAAAGGTTAGACCCCTGGGGAACACAGAGAAGGAGATAGAGGAGAGGAAGGCCCCAAGCTGGACCTGGGAGGGTCGATCAGAGAGGAAAGAGGTAAGCCAGGCCAGGGTCTGATCAGTGATACCCAGGTTATCACAGAGACAGTTGAGCAGGATGGCATGGTTGACCGTGTCAAAGGCAGGAGAGAGATCCAGTGAGATGAGGACACAGGGGGTGTTGGAATAGAGGTTGGAGAGCAGGTGTTCACCGATGTTCAGGAGAGCAGTTTCCGTGCATCTGGCAGCTCTGAAGCCAGACTGATGGTCATGGAGACAATCAACAGATTCAGTGTGACGATTAAGCTGGGAGATGGCCAGCATTTCCAGGAGTTTGCCCAGGAAAGGAGTGATGGAGATTGGACGATAGTTAACCAGGCAGGCAGGGTCGGCAGATGGTTTCTTAAGAAGAGGGTGCACAAGGGAGTGCTTCAGGGGGGAGGGGAAGACTCCAGTGGCGATGGAGTGGTTGCAGAAATCATCCAGGGCAGGAACTAGGGTGTCAATGTGGTCCTTTACGGTTTTGGAGGAACAGGGGTGAACCTGTTTTGACAAAACTTTCATAGATCGGACTTGTCTAGAAACCTCATCTGGGGAGAACAGGGGAAAGGCAGAGAAGCAGGGAGGAGAGGTGGCAGAAGGAGGGCCAGAAGAAGAGAATGGAGTAGACAGAGGAGGGGGAGAGAAAGAGAGAGATGACAGGATGTTGTGGGTTTTAGAGATGAAATACGAAGCCAGGGCCGTGCAGAGGGCCTGGGAGGGGACAGGAGAGGTAGAGACTGCAGCAGGATTGGCCAGCTCCTTGCAGATTTTATAGAGTTCGGCCAAGTTGTTAGATGCCGCAGAGATGCAGGCTTGGATGTGGGCTCTCTTCTTGGTGTGGCTATAGAGCCGGTATTGCTTTTGGAGCAGGCGGCAGGCCAGTTTGTCAGAGGATGTACCAGAAGCACACCATTTCCTCTCAGCCACCCTGCACTTGCGTTTAAGGTTGACGAGCTCAGAGTCGTAGCAAGAGTTGCACTTGGCTTTGGGCTTCAAGTGGATCCTCATGACAGGGGCAAGAACATCAAGAGTATCAGATATGGCAGAGTGGAGCATGGAAAGAGCTGTGTCAGGGTGTGAGTCAGCCAAAGCGGGAGGGAGAGGTGAGAAGATGGTGGCGAAGGCCTCAACTGACACACGCTTCATGGGTCGGACAACTGAGAAGGGTGGCAGTGCTGGAATTGGCTTGGCCTGAGGGGTAGAGCTGGTGAGATGGGAGGACAGGAGAAAGTGGTCACTCTAGGAGAGAGGAGTGGTCAGAGGAGATGAAAGGGGAAGGTATGAAGAGATCAGAACATCCAGAGTGTGCCCTGCAGAGTGAGTCGGGCCAGAGGGGAGAATAGAGAGTGAGAAAGAGTCGCAAAGGTCACGGAAGAGTCCAGTGGAAGGACAGGAAGTATCCACGTGGACGTTGAAGTCTCCGAGAAGGAGGAGTTGGGAGGTTGAAACCAGGAGGGAAGAGGAGAGGTCCGCCCACACAATGGCCAGGAGAGAGAGAGAGAGAGAGCCTGCAGACGAGGCATTCGAAAGAGGAGTAGGCCTGCGTGGGAATGACAGAGGCAGGAACCCACTCAGGGAAGATCAGGGCTACACCCCTCCCCACAGAACAGTTGGACCTAGGCGCGGAGAGGATCTTGTAGCCATTAGGGAGGAGAGTATCAAAGCTTGTGACAGAGCTGGCCCTGAACCATGTCTCAGTGAGACCGAGGACATCGAGGTCCAGTTCCTCCAGGAGACAGCAGATGTCAGAGGAGTGTTTGACAGCAGAGCGAGAATTCAGAGTGGCAATATGGAGAAGGTTGCCGTCCTTGAAAGACTTCCGGGGAGGGATACAAACCAGAGGTACACCCTGTAGAGGTGTAGAAGCAGCCCGAGTGGGGGCAGAAGAAGAAGGAGGAGAAGGCAAGGTAGCCAAGGAAGAGACAGTAGTGGGAGGCGAGGACGGCTTGGAGGTGAGAGTGGGGACAGCAGGAGAAGAAAGGAAATTGATGAGGCGCGGGAAGCGTCTATCAAAGAGGAGATGGTTGGCTTGAGGGCCTTGGACCAAGACGGTACCGTTCAAGTAAACATTAATGATGATCTTAGAGATGTGGGTGGGGGCCAGGAGGGCTTCCCACCGGGTGCCACCATTACTGGGAGAGGAAGAGAAGGGAGAGAGCACAGAGACCATATGTAGAGTCCATAGGGCTGGCCAGGGAACGACAAAGAGGATGTTGGTGAAGGTTTGCCTGGAGGAGGCACTGGTACAGGTGTCAACGATAGGGAGGCCTGGGTTGGAGACCAGGATGTCCTTTTAAAACTTCTTCCTACAAGATTTAGTGAGGAGAGCAGGATAGTCAATAGAGGAGCAGTTAGAAAAGATAGGAGAGACAGAGAGCACCATAGAGTAGGTCAGGAGGGAAGAGGAAGGGAGTGGGAAGGGGGTAGGTTGAGAACACTAGGGAAGTATACTGGGCAAGGTGCAAGCAGACATTACTAGATGAGTGAATTTGCTAGGAGGCAAAACAACATAGCGGCACTACTTTCACAGTGCAAATTTAAAACAGGAGAAAACACACCTAAGTTTGAGAGTCCATAACAGCGGGAAAAAGGCCTAGGTTTCACAATGCAATTTTAAATACTTTCACAGTGCAATTTTAAAACAGGAGAAAACACATCTAAGTTTGAGAGTCCATAACTGCGGGGAAAAAGGCCTAGGTTTCACAATGCAATTTTAAATACTTTCACAGTGTACTTTTAAAGCAGGAGAAAACACACCTAAGTTTGGGAGTTTGCTATATGGTCAGTTTTGCAGGGTAGAGTGAGGTTCTAAACGTAACCAGGGCCACTCCTACCTATCGGGTATACTGTCAGCAGACTAAATACTGGAAAGGAGAACTGGAATGGTGGTACCCCAGTAGTTTAAGGCATGAGGAAACTACCAGCAAGTAAAGAAGGAAGGGCAATAAAAAAAGTTGTGTCTTACGAATTTAAAAAACGGAGACCCGTGTGAGCTCAGGGGGCCATAAATAGGCAATATCATGAGGCAGAATAGCCTACTGAGGAGGCCAAATAAGTGTACAGAAGCAGCGGGAAGACCCACAGTACACTGGATGAGCAGGAGTGTAGAAAGAAAGCTCTGAGAGTTTTTGCGAGAGAGCAGCTCTTGCTGGTGCAAAGTTGAAAGACCGGAGCACGGGAAAGTGCTGCCGCAAGCCTGCTGGTGTGACAGCAGTAAGTAAGTAATACTTTATTTCAGTTTACACTAAAAAAAATTAAATACAAAACCAAATATAATCTAGATACACATTAAAAGACAAGTCCTCAAAATCCAGCAGTTGCTGGGGGTCTCTAAGGTGGAGGGAATGAGCAAATTTCAGAGAATTCTCCCTAACACCAACCCCCGGCCTAATTCCAAGCAGGAACTGGTCATGACATCGTACATCCGCCCGATTTGTGGGAGGAGTATTTGTCAGTGGGAGAATACTTGCTTCGTCTGATTCCCCACAAACCGAGTAGTATTTGATGCAGTTTCCTGGATGACCCAATTGGCCAAAGGCCCAGCCTGCTGTTGCTTTCTTTTTTGTCTTTTGTTGACCTTTTTGGACTTTTTCCTCACTCTGGGAGGCTCTGGGTCAACTGATAGAATAGTAGAGTTTATATTATGGACTCCATCCAGCCCCTCCAGTGCTTGGCCTACAGTTATCGTTTGGGCCGAAAAACGTTGAAGTCTTCGCCTTTCCTTACGTGTAGGGTATGTGAAATGAGAGCCCGGCTGGGAGACAGACAGACAGAGCATGAATACAGTTTGACGGATCCAGATCCTGCGAGTTAACCACTATTGCTGTCTGACTGCTCCACAAACCACCCGCAGCCAGCGGTTCGCAGCACCCTTCATTGCCATTGTCTAGAGAATTTTGTTTAGAGAGAACTTGAGTAATAGCTTGCCCTGTTTTAATAAGTCCTTGTGGCTCCTTCCACAAAGTTTAAATAATATTTTTACTGCAAAATGCATTACATGGTTTTTTGACGCGGCTTCACTATCATTCCCCTTCTCTGACTCTGCATTGCTGACATTACATTTCCCCGTCCAGGTTCTGGGAAGAGTTTATAAAGAGATTAGGGCACGCTGATAGTCGTTGCTGCTGATGTATCTGGGCAGTGATTATATTAGCACTGACATTGGTTGGCTGCATATCAGTCAGTGCACCTCCAGACGGAGCCTCCTTTGGACCACCTTGTTGATCCCCCTGACTAGTCCTCAGAGGCACTGTAGTGTTACACAAGCTAAGACATAGATCCAAAAGGGAATTATTATCAATATCCCCATATGAATTCCTGGAGACTTCTAGTTGGTTGCCCAAGGTGAGTGAGTGCGATTGGGGCCTCGACAATTCACTCTCTGGCACCACCTTAGCTGCCGCCTTCTCAGGATGGTAAAAGTATATGATTTTATCTTTAGGTGGAGCCGCCACAGGAGGGGTGGGGGATACCAAGGAGAGCGCAGTACTGGCATTGTTTGTACCCACCCCCATCCCCGCTGGACGTCGTGTTTAAATCCACGTGCCTTACAACAGGGCTTATTATTTCGTAGATTATATTTCTTAGGTTTTGAGGGCACTTTCCCCATCATTCTGGCAATAGTATTATAAGTCAGGCCGTTGCCGATGCAGTGGCTCAACCCACCACAATACTCTATCAACAGACAATCAAACAGCATCCACTTTTGATGTGTTGATTCATCAGCCAGCCCAAAAAACCTGACTGCTTTTCTAATTGAGTAATATAGGTGGCAGCTCGAAGGGAAAACGCCACAGTCACTGCCACGCTCTCTAATATCACTCCGTCTTACACCAGACAATTCAATATCAGCCCAAACACATTCCTTGTGTCTTCTTTTATTTTATATTGTTTAATATACAAGGCAGCTCTAAGGGGGGTCTCCGTATTCACTAACGTGCTCCCAATGTAATCACTTGTGACACGCGGCAATCACTGCACTGCACACTTTCTGAGCTTACCGCTGTGGATATAAGTTAATTTTGCTTCCTTGTTACGATGGCGCTGGGGATGCTTAGACGGCAAGGAGCCCCTCGCCCTCCCCCGGATCTCCTACCTGTGGGCCGAAGCTAGATCTGTGGCAGTGGTCGCCGGGTAACCAACCCCCGAAAGGCACCAACTTATCAGCTTTTCGCACCGAATATGACTCAATAAAAAGTTCTCCTGATGAATGTTCCGTGCTGCCCTTAAATGACACAATGATAGTAAGTTACTCATGCTATTTATAGCTAGATCGAATTCTAGTTTGCTTTCTCTCTATTTTAACTGTTGCATGGTCAGCCAACTCCCCCTTAACTGATTAAAATCAATGCCCGACTTTCTACATAACAAAGCACATTTCTTACACCAGGAAGATTTACCATAACTATCAGTTTTTGATAACTCACCCATCACATTTCTAACATTGGGGTTCTCCGAAAGTTCTGAGTGTAGTTTCTGAAAATATTCAAGAAATCTTTATTCGGCTTCACCACCAATATTTAAAACCCCCACTTCAAGGGCAAGGGCTCGTCCTGGGGTGCTTGGACCCATTCCCAATAGCTTTCTCAAATAGATATACAAAATACAATCCAGGACTGGAGTACACATACTGCACCAAATTTCGCTGGAGTATAAAATCGATGAGCATACTTTTGCCTCCAGTACCAGGGTGCATTTATCCAAACGTAGGCTACCATATTTGTAATAAAATCTCTTCAACCCCCCGACCCAACCACTGGCCCGCCCATAACTGATTTTCCAGTTGACTTAGGTGTGCAGACCACAAGCAATTGCTTGCAAATAGGACACCCAAGTAGCTGTATGAATTAGCAGTATCAATATTAACAATGTTGATGGGCCAGTTCTGGTTCTTTTTTGATACTGACAAAAGCGACTATTTTTGTTTTGTTTAAACTCAGACCATTTGACTCGAAATAAGTTGCTGCATAGTTCAGACTACTACTTAACCCTTTTGCTGTAAAGTCCAATAGAATCACACCATCTGGGTATGAGAGAAAGGGATACAATATTCCATTCAGACTTGGCAGAAACACACCTAACTGCAGTGGATCCAGCATAAAGTCTGACAGAAAAATAATAAACAGCAGAAGGGCCACAGGGCAGCCCTGGCGAACACCTTTGTTCATCGAAAACTCCTTGGTTGCCCCCTGCCTTGAGTTGCCAAACACTGAGGCCGTAGTATCCGAGTACAAACAAATAATTAATTTTAACAGAGAGGAAGGGACACCCATTTTGTGGAGTTTATTCCACAGAAGCAACGATCAACAACCTGCATTAACTATACCACCTCTAAGTTTCACATATTTATCTGCAATGGTAGCATGAACACAAGCATGATCAATTGCCATAAAACCCTTTCTAAAACCTGCTAGATATATGAGCAGTATATTATTTTCTTTGCCCAGTGCTTAAGCCTAACTGAAAGGCACCTCGTGAAATCTTATCCGCGCAGTCCAATAAAGATATCGGATGATAACAACGAGAATCCGAATATGTGTCCTTTTTAAAAATCGGCTTAGTAAGACTCTTGGTCCAGGATGGGGGAAGAGTCAAAAAGCAGGCAATTGAATTAAATGCTTTCACCAAAACCAGGGCCCATCATTCTGCAAACCAATTATAGATTTCTGGATCAGGGGCTTTACACGGCTTGGTACTTTGATAGCCGCCAACAACTCCTCAAAGGTAATGCCATACCTGTCACTGCCGAAGTTTGGATTTGTATCTAAAAAAGAAGTACAGTCCTTGTACAGAGCTACCCGATTAATGGCCCCCCAGAAAGATGCCAATATTGGGCTGGCCATTTCACGTGCTTCTTCTCTAAATCCGGATGCAACAAGGTTCCAGAAACCTTTAACGTTGCCAGCCCGTATAGTTTCTTCCAAACACTCCAACTGCAATTCAATAAAATGTTTTTTTTATCCTTCAAGAGTTTTTTCTACTCGCACTTGAGGTTGTAAATAACCCCTGCTGAATTAAATTTGTACTTAACAATAGACCACAGATTATATTTAGCTCTGCGACATTAGGCATCAAACCAGAGAGCATTGTGGCATAACCCAGCTTGACTCTACACGATAGAAGACGGCCGCTACATGCACATTATGGTAATTGCGGAAATTCATTGCTCATAGGCCACCAGAATGAATCCTGCTACTTCATTAAGGTCCTGTGCTAAAATATTCACCCTGTCAGTGTATGCACTTGGCAATATCTCTGTAATTTTGTCACTAGAGAACTTCCTTGCCGCAATCTGTGAAAGTGGTTGGGCAGAGTTGACACTCCATGCTCTACACATGTTTGAAAAAGACATCTGCATGATAGTATTAAAGGATTGTGATCACTTTCAGGGTGCTCGTGAACCACTAAATCAATGGCACGTTGGAAGGAAAAACTATTCAGGCAATAGTCAATCAGAGAGTTCCTTGCAACTGAAGTATAGGTAGGTTTAGGAGGATCGTCACCAATACATCTGCCATTTATTTCTGCGAGAGCAGTTTGTTGCATGAATTCATCTGATAAGGCCCACGTGCATCCCCAGAGGACATATTTACATTTCTCTTTGGAATGCCACATGCTGCTTCAAGGAGAAGCCGATCTGTATCATTCTCCATTAAGCCACCCAATCTAGCATTAACATCGCCCATAACAATTGCCCTCAGGTCACACTTAGACAAAAGAAGGTCTGTTAGCCAGCCATCTAATGCAAATATATTTTTTAAGCATTCTTTGGATGCAAAAAGATATTGCTGAGAAGGAACTTGCTATCAGCCTGATTACCTCATGATACAGAAATTAATACAATTTGATCAGTAGGAGTTACCATGTGTACCAGGCTCCATTTAAGGGTCTTACGGACAAGAGTCACCAGGCCCCTTCGAGGCTTCCCGAGCCCGTCCATAATAGCCCCACATGAAAATATCCAGTAATCTGAAAAGCGGTCGAGGTCGGGGGTTCCAGTGAGGAATGAGTTGCACAACACTTCTGGGATCTTGAAGTTGGTGAATGTGTTGCGCTGGTATCCAAAGAAGGAAGTCTGACGTCCCTCTCCGAGGAGCACAGAGAAAGAAATTAAAGGAAAGAAAGGCTAGGCAAAGAGGTAGGCAGGTGTTGAGGCCGTGGGTGGGCCTAGCAGGGCTGATCGCACTGCCAATAACTTGAGGACACAGAGCCGCAGTACACACATCTTGCTTTATTCAGCCTCACAACGTAACTAACTTTTCCCGCCTTCCCCCAGCCCGTCACTTCCTTTTCCCCACGTCATTTCCCCTGCCCCTAACACCCGCCTCCCTGTGTCCATGGGGGTGACATCTCCCCCCTTTTTAAACAGTCACCAAACCTTCACAACAGGTGGACGTCTGGTGGGGTTTCTAACCCATTTCTTCGATCCTGCGGCGAGACTTGTTCTGAGCACGCTGCGGACGTGAACTGATGGACCCTGGAGGGCCCCCTGTAGCTTCACACTCACCTGGGCTTTCCTAGAAGGACTCCTCCGTGTCTCTGTGGTCTCCCTGATACGGTTCGCCTGAGGCGTAGTTGATGGGGACGACCACTTGCCCACTTAACCGTCGTGACCCCAACAATGGGATCCCCTTGAAATGGGACGAATTACGGGTGATGGGACCTCCCAAGCCTTGCGTCGTGACCTTGGATCGCTTTCTTTGGAGTGACGAACAGCGGCTCATCTTGGAAGATAGAGATGTGTTTGTGAGTCTGGGGTTGCTTCACAGCCACGATATCTCCCACCTCGAGCTGAGCGATCCTGGCTCCCCAGTGGAGGTCTGCATATTCTTTCATGTGCTCCTTGGCAGCATTGTCTCGTTCCCTCATTTCCTTGTCAAGGTCCAGCGCAGGGTCACCCCTCTGGGCCTATGGGATTCTTGTTTGAATGTCTCTTCCGAACGTCACTTCAGCAGGTGTCTTCCCGGTGGTACTGTGAGGGGATCCCCAGTAGTCCTGCATCAGCTGGTTCAATACTTGTTCGTAGGGCTGTCCCGTGAGCTTCGCTATTTGGAGTGCTCTCTTCAAGTTGGCCATGAACCGTTCTATCATTCCGTTGGCCTATGGCCACAAGGGGGTTATCTTCCAATGATGGAACCCCATGTAGTTCGCAAACTGTGCAAACTGATGCACATTGAATGGGGGACCATTGTCCGTCTTGAGCACTCTTGGAATCCCATAAGCAGAGAAGATGCGGTCGAGTGCCAGGATGACGTGATGAGCGGCTGTTGAGGAGAGGAGCTGAGCCTCAGGATATTGGGAATATTCGTCCATTACCGCAATCACGTACTTCCCTCCTTTGATGGGCCCGAAGAAGTCTGCGGCCACCGCTTCCCATATCCCTTGTGGGAGTTCTGACATGTTCAAGGGCTCTAGGTGTCGGTTGGGCGTGATGAGGCTGCACGTGGGGTAGGCCTTTAACGCTTCCTCGACCATGGAGTCCATGCTGGGGAACCAGACCTTTTTGCGAAGCATGCGCTTGGTTGACGCCATCCCTCTGTGATTTTCGGGGGCGAGCTTGATGACTTTCGCCCGTAATGATGATGGAATTATCAGCTTGCAGTATTTCAGAAGGAGGTGCCAGCTTATCCTTCACCTGTACCAGGCATTCTACCTCATTGTGCACCAGATCACCAGCAGCTCTCCCTTTCTCTCTCGCCTTTGTCCACAGGCCGGACTCCAGTCCTTCATGGATGATTTGGCACGCCCTGTCATTTTCGGTCTCCTGAGCGATCATTCCGATGTCTATTCCTTCTGGGGTGGTCTGCTGAATGAGCTATCGAAGATACCGGTCCGCCACAGAGGGTTCGGGTGTGCACCCCTCCCGGGGCCTTCTAGAGAGAAAGTCGGCTGGGTTTTTTCCTTTCCCTGGCCGGTGTACAATCTTGAAGGCATAGTCTTGCAGCCGTAGCCCCCATCTGGCTATTCGAGGCAGCTTTTTGGCCTGTGGATTTCCATACAGGAATAGTAGAACCTGATGGCCCGTGATGACCCGAAATGGCTTGCCATACAGGAAGAGGTGGAAATATTCACACGCCCACACCACTGCAAGGCCTTCTTTCTCGGCTTGGGAGTATGCCTGCTCGGTGTTGGAGCAGCTCCGGCTGGCATAGGCGACCACATGTGTTTGAGAGGAGTTTCTCGGGTGGGTCCACTTGAGCCAGTATGGCCCCTAGACCCACGGGGCTGGCATCCACTGTTAACTCTGTCTGGCAGTTAGGGTCATAGTATGACATATTTTCTGCCTTGGCAACTCTCTCTCTGATGGTTTCAAATGCTTCCTGGCACTTGTCGGTCCAGTGGGAGGTGGCGTCTTGTTTGGTTAACTGTCTTAATGGCTCACTCACTGTCGCAAAGTCCTTGATGTAGCCTGTACAGTAGCTGGCTAGCCCCAGAAATGAGCGAAGCTCGGACATGTTTGCTGGGGGTGCAGTTTCATTTAATGCGGCTACCTTGTTGGGATCTGGTGTCATGCCCGATTCCGAGAAGATATGTCTGAAAAATCTCAATGTGCCTTTCCGAAACTCGCACTTGCTGCGATTTAGCGTAAGATTGGCTGCTTCTAGCGCCTTGCAGAACTTCGTGAAAGCCTTGTCATGTTTGTTGACATCTGTGCCGAAGAACAGGATGTCGTCACTGTAGTTGAGGCAGTTCGGTATGTCTTTAATGATGTTGTGTACCTCGGCTTGAAATATTTCCGTGGCCGAGGAAACTCGGAAGCTTAGACTCTTATAGCAGAAGAGACCCAGGTGAGCGACAAAGGAGGTGATGCTCCTGTTCTCAGGGCTCAGGACGAGTTGATGATTACCCTTTTGAAGGTCCAGTTTGGAGAACACCTTGGCCCTGTTCAAGAGGTGAATCATGTCTGTGATGCGCAGGGCCAAGTGTCTCTCCCTCTGTATGGCTTGGTTGGGGCACTGCATATCCACACATAACCAAATTGCATCCAACCCTTTCTTGGGCACTGGCACTATTGGGGATACCCAGGTGGTGGGGCCGGTGGCCGGCTCGATGATGTCCTGCTCGAGTAACTTGTGCAATTCGTCTTCTACCTTTCGTTGGATGTTGACGGGGATCCCTCGGTAGTGTTGCGTTACGGGGCGCATGGACTCGTCTATGTGTAGTTTTATATGTTGCTTCTTTAGTTTGCCAATGCCCTGAAATAGGCGTGGATGTAGGTTGTTTATCATCTCGACGGGCTCAATGTACTTATGGACCAGGATGTTGTATAAGATGTGAATGAGTCCCATGTCGACAGCGTCCCGAAGCTTAGGACGCATCCACTGTCTGTTTCGGTCGCCAGGACATGAATTGGTACCTTCTTCTCGTGGCCCTTATACCGGCAGGTGCCATCAAATTGACCTAGGCACTTAAGGGGTGTCTTGGCGCCATAGGCGTATATGTCCACTGTCGCGGGGCTCAAAGTGGGCTTCTGTGGCAGCCCTTTGAAGACATGTTCGCTGACATATATGTATGCCTTTTTCTTTTGGTTGCTTCCCGATGAGCTGGGATCTGAGTCAGAAGGCGATTCCTCCACCAGATAGCGCATGTGGCGCCAAGACCTTCTCTCTGGCCTCGAGCGCATGACAGATCTCCTTCTGTCTCTCCTCTCCTTCCTCTGTTTGTCCTCCCCCGAGTCCCTCTCTCTTGACTCCGGCAGGGATTGGCTTGACGGTCCTTGTGATGTGGGGCCAGGGTGGCTCCCGGATGAGGGAAGGCCTTTGCTTTGGATCTCGGTGGTGTATCTCTGGCTCGGTCTCTCCCTTTGTCCCGGAAGAGTCTTCAAACTGGCCTATGGCCGGGCAGATGGCGTTGTGAGGGTATTCAAACCCACATTTGTAGCAGTACAGCTCTTCGGATCTCCTCTCTCCCTGGAGTCTGTGGACATTTTCAACTGGGGCTGAGTTGTTGAAGCTCTCCACCTGTGAGTCTATGGCCCTCTCAGCTCGAGCTAGCACGTATATCTCATCCAGGGTGCGTTGTTTCTGTAGCAATTTCATTCTGAATGTCTGAGATTCACATCCCGCTATGATTTGTGATCTAAGCGCCTCGGTGTTGGAGTAGTTGGCAAAGTCACAATGCTTCATCTTCGTGCCAAGTCTCATGATTTAGGCGTCCATGGTCTCACCTTTGATTTGCTTGGTGCTGTGGAAAAGGTGCCTCTCATAGTCCACGTTGGTGTGCGGGGTGAAGTAAGCTGCCAGCGCGTCTTTGAGGTCTTGGATAGAGTTGATGGAGTCAGGAGGCATCTCATTAATTATGTCCCGGGTGGCGGAGCCCACTGCCAACTTCAAGAGACACATTTGTCGGGCATCCTCCATGGGCCCTGTGGCTACCATGTAGAGATCAAAGTCTCTGATCCATTTGGTCCACCTAGGACCCATATTGCTGGTGTGTGTGACGACGAATGCACCTAGCATATGGGCTGCCAGTGTGTGCGGGAGCCTGTATGGGGTCTGATCCCCCCCATTTGGACCCAGCAGTGGTGGTGCTTGACCCCGGGCTTGTGCCCCTTGGTTGTCCTCTTGTCCTGACATTTCTGCTTGACAGCCTTGTGACGATGGGGTGCTGTTAGTCCCTGCGCACTTGTGCACTCACCGTGCTCTGGGATGGCCGCCTATCTTAGGCAAGAGCACGATCCCTTGAGGGAATCAGAGATGGGGCCTTCTGCCCTGGGTGCACTCACTGCGTGCCAACTGACTTCACTTCCCTTTCTAGTCTGTGGCACGATTGGATGGGCGCCTCTCCCAGGCACGAGCACCATCCATCGTGAGTGTTTGATTTATGAGTCCTGTCATGGCCTCCCCCTTCCTCGCTTCCGTGTAGGGACCAGCTGACTCATTATCACCGCTGCGGCCCGGGGATTAACTTCTTTTCATCCCGCCCAGGCGGGTGACTCACCGCTGCAGCCCAGGCCAGTTTTCCGCCCCTCCCATGACATGGACAGCGGGTCTGCTCGGCGCACTGGCACCTGAAGCACACGGTCGCCGCTGCGCTCTGACGTAGATTGAAGGGGGTGGTGCCTCCAGGCACCCGCCCGCGACTGCGCCTTTGCTAATGCTGCCCGCCTCATCGCCAGTGTTGAGGCCGTGGGTGGGCCTAGCAGGGCCAATGACGCACTGCCAATAACTTGAGGACACGGAGCTGCAGTACATACGTTTCCCTTTATTCAGCCTCACAACGTAACTAACTTGTCCCGCCTCCCCCGAGTCCGTCACTTCCTTTTCCTCACGTCATTTCCCCTGACCCTACCACCCGCCTCCCTGTGTCCATGGGGACGTCAACGTGACAGCAGGAAGGGCGAAAAGGATATACCAGAGAATGACACAGGATAGCCAGAGGAGAGGTCAATACTCACAGAAGCGTCAAGTCAAGTAAGAAGCAGCCCGCTGCGTTGTGTTGGAGGATGCTATTTATGCAATAAGTCAGCAACTTCTGGCCCGTGAAGAAAATTCCGATGGCAATCTTGAGATACACTAGTCTGCAGCAGTTGGTTAGCTCCTGTGGCACAATTGGGCGCCATCTTGGAGGAGGCACATATATGTCCTGTGCCTCTTCTTCTCCACTTTCACCATAGGGACCAACTGGAATAGCGATGCATGACAATCTGCACACTTGAGAAGGTCTCTCAACCCTGCTATGACCCAGGGAGTACATCATATGTGCCTGCTGTAGATTGTTGTGTCTCTGACTAGAAAAAAACATGCACAGATGCAGATCTTCTCAGGTTCCACCAGTGTCAACTGCTAAAAATACCGACCTGATCCTAGGTTCCGAACAAAAGCAGAAGCAGAGGAGAGCCTCCCAAATTCCCTTGAGCTCCTGAAGGGTAGAAGACAGGGGGCCTCATTACGAGTGTGCCGGTCCGGTAACAACGGTGCAGGTAAGCATACTGGCACCGTTGTTACCGGACTGGCACACTCCAAGTCTGCCTGCTGGAGTTGCTGTGCCCAGCAGGTCTGACCCTACCGGGCACAGCGGCCACGGTAGTCAGACTTTCACAGAAGCACTGGCACCGTTATTAACGGTGCAGGTGCTTACGTGTTCCGCATTCCCATTGAGTCCTATGGTACTCAATGGGAATGGGGAATTCCATTTTTCCGGCGCCTGATTTCCGGACCGGCGGGGTTAGAATCCCCGGATGTTACCGGCAAGCCAGGCACTGGAAAAATTCACAAGTCCGGTGGCAACCTGACAGTTTTACCGGCACGGTTACAGCTAAATTTGTAATGAGGCCCAGGATCTCGAGGAAGATATGAGAAACCCTCCGGGCAATAAAACCCAATGTGGGAAATCAGTCTTTGCTTCATCTGTAGGTAGGATTCGCCAACTTGGATCAGCAGTAGAATAAGTTGAAATACTAAATCTCTAGGTGCCGATCGTCACAAGCCAGGGAGGTCCTTGTCTGGCGAGAAAAGGAGTAGATTATAGCTGTGATAGTGCTGCGGCAGCCGCCGACAGCGTTGGTGTTCTTCAGACAGTTGATCAATAATGACAGACAACCGTTGCTATGCCACTTGAGAGAGGGAGCGGCACAGCCGGAATTACACCTTTAGTGCTCTGCAAAGGGCTGAGAAACTGCAAGGCAATGGTAGCTGTGCCGCGAGATGTAGAGAGTGGCACAGCCGGAATTACGCCTTTCTTGTTCTGCTTAGGGAAGAGAAATTTGCATGCAATGCAACCGATGCTGTTTCGCAGGAAGAAGGGAGGGGCACAGCTGGAATTGGGAAAGCGCAAACTGGGAAGCGAGGCAGGAAGCCCGCCTGAGGCTGGGGGGCGGCAAAGAACCACCGATTAGCGGAACGGGAGAGAGAAGAACAAGAAGAAAATAGGCAGAAAGGGAAAGGAACAGACACAGAGGAAGGGGCCACGAGGGCAGCGGAAGGAGACAGGGAGAGCACTGGGAGACTAGGAAGGAAAGAAAGCAAAGGAAGGGTAAACCTGGAAGGAATAAGAACGAGAAACCAGAGTTTCACACCGCTACCGTTTCAAGTGAGAAGCGACGCTCTGTGTGAGGGGAGGAAGCAGGCTATATGGTTTTAGTCATGTGACATTAGAGCTGCCATCTTGGGAAACACTAGATAGTAGCTTGAGGTTTTTCTGGAAGGGTCATTTCAGCTGAATATTGGATGTAATAGATTAGCCATTCTCTTCAATCTGCGCCATATGGGCCAAGTTGGTGAACGGTTTACGACAGTATTCCCGACTTGTGAAGGGAGTGGGCCAGGTTTCCAAGGTCTGGCTCTACAGAAGCGTTGGATGCACTGTGGAGCATGAACTTGAGTCGCATGTTCCCAGGTGTGGTCCGAAAGAGAATACCCCTTCCAGTCTATAAGGTATTGTAGTTGTCCCCTATGATAGCAAGAATCACAAATGTTTGCCACTACATATTCTGGGCCTGTCTTGGTGTTGAGTGGGGGGAGGTTATTGGGAATTCTTTAGAAAATGGTCTGGAATGTAAGGCTGAAGCTGAGATATACGGAATACCGGGTGGATCCTGGACCAGGATGTCGGAGGTTTTGGCCGATAAGCTACTGGTCCCACAGAAGATATGATATCAAATGGTCTGAAATACTTGGAGACAGTTTAGAAGGCACTAGATGTTTGGGTAAGAATAGTGCAGATAACCATACTTTGCCTTTGGATTGAAAGGTTCGTGCGAGGGTTCTCTTTTGATCAGCATATTTCTTTTGTTGTTTGAGAGAGATGGAAATGGAATCATAAGCCCTTGTGTGGCCTTCTTGAATGTCACCCACGAGTTGGTCCACTGCCAGACTTTGAGTAGCTGTGGGAATCTTGGTAGGGACTCTAGAAGGGTGAAAAACATATGTGCAATAGAAGGGGCTGGTTTTAATGGAGGAATGAGTATAGTTATTGTAAGCAAAGTCGGCCAAGAGATGTAGTTCCTTCCAATTGTCTTGGAGAGCTGAGACAAAGCATCTGAGATATTGTGCTAGTGTCTGATTTAGTTTCTCGGTTTGGTCGTTTGATTGGGGATGATATCCAGAACTGAGTGCTCTGCGGATTCCTAGGGTTATGCAAATGATAGTCCAGTACTTTAAGGTATATTGGGGTCCTCTGTCTGATATGATGGTATTGGGTAAGCCATGTAAGGTGAACACGGTACTTAGAAAGCATAATACCATCTGAGCCGCTGCAGGTACTCGGGGTATGGAAACAAAATTTGCTAATTTAGTGAAAGAATCCACTGTTACCATAATGGTGGTAAGGCCTGATGAAGGTGGAAGATCCACTATAAAATCTGTGGAAATGTGTTGCCAAGGACGTGTGGGGATTTGTGTTTGTACCACGAGACCAAAGGGACGATGACGTGGTGTTTTGCATTGTGTACAGATGGTACATGCCAAAATGTAATCTTTAAAGTCCTGCATGATTTCTGCAAATCCGCAACAAAAAACAAGAAGTTGGCATTACGGAACATCTGTTCCAGCAGAAGCTGAGTGTGAATGTTTGAGGGTTTGCATGACAATGCGTCCATGACATTGGTGGTACCAGGAACAAAGGCAAAATTGATATCAAAGGGAGAAAAGAAATAAGCCCATTGGGCTTGGCTGGAATTTTGAGTTTCTGTGCGTTGTAGCACATGCAGATTGTGGTGGTCCCTATGAACTTCCATTGGGTTTACTGAGACCTAGGAGGAGATGTCTCCATTCCTGGAAGGCCCTTTTTATCGCTAATAATTCTTTCTCAAGAACCGTGTACCTCAGTTCTGAGGGAATCTGAATCTTAGAAATATAGGAAATAGGATGTTCTTGGTTGTTGCCACTGATTTGTTTTAGAACTGCACCTAGGGCATGACTGGAGGCATCAGTCTCCACTATAAAAGGCTTACTTTGATCTGGTAGCCGGAGAATGGGAGCCCGAGTGAAGGCTTCCTTAAGGCTCTGAAAGGCACTTTGTGCGTCTTAATTCCAAAGGAACTTTTTCCCTCTTTTCAAGAGGCTGGTGATGGGTAGGATACGGTTCAAAAAGTCTGAGATAAACTTCCTGTAGAAATTGGACAAACCCAAAAAACGTTGTACTTTGTAACTGTAATTGTGACAAACTTCACTGACAGTTTGTGGTTGGTGCCATTGTAAAACTGCCTTTATCTTTTCAGGGTCCATTTCGTTCCTTGAGCTGATAGTATGTAGCCAAAGTAGCCAAAGTAGGTGATTTGAGTTTGGTGGAACTGACATTTCTCTAGTTTGCCAAAAAGTTGATTCTTCTGTAAACAAGATAAAGCTTCAGTAATGTGAGAAATATGTTCTGGAAGGTATTTTGAGAAAATAAGAATGTCGTCGAGATAGAAGATGACTGAGTGCAGCAGTAAATCTGAAAAAACATGGTCCATAAAGCGTTGAAAAAAGGCCGGGCCGTTGGAGAGGCCGAAGGGCATCACTCAATTTTCGTAGAAGCCGGAGGGGATGCAGAAAGCTGTTTTCCATTCATCCCCTTGGCGCACTCAAATAAGGTGATAGGCCCCTCGTAAGTCCAATTTGGTATATGTTGCTCCTCTCACGGCCTCAAGAATGTCCAGAATCAAGGGCATGGGATATATGTCAGGGATGGTTATTTAGTTGAGGCCTCAGAAATCTATACAGAGCCTTAGTTCTATGGTGTTCTTCTTGGGAATAAAAAATAAGGACGCACCTGCGGGAGATTTCGATTCAATAATAAGATCATTTTGAAGATGGCTTTCTAGATAGGACCTCTTTTTTCAGTCTCAGAGAGTATATAGATCCAGCCGAATAGTATGTGCCATTCAGGTATCAGATTGATGGCAGAGTCATCTCAACGATGAGGAGGCAGTATATTCGTGGTCCGAAACGACTAGGTTGATAGGGTTGGTATGGTTAGGAGATACAACAAGATCCACTGGTAAAGTTGTGATGGATTGAGTGATGGTGTTGGTGGGAGAATGCAACCCAACTGACTCTCCAGAGAGACAATTACGAATACAATGTTCTGATCCCAGGAACAATGAGCCAGCAGTTCAGTTGATATAAGGATTGTGAAGTCTTAACCATTGTAAACCTAGAATGATGCAGGAGTGTGCCGCTTTGATAAGATCTAGGCTGATCTTTTCTGTATGAGAGGCGATAGACATGGAGAGGAGGCTGGTCTGTTCTTTGATGGGAGCGGAAGAAAGAGGTGATCCGTCGACTCCTTCTACGGGTACAGAGGTTTCTTTCTTACACCGTGGGATGTTGTATTTCACGGCCCCGTCGTTGTCCATGAAGAGGCCCGTAGCTCCACAGTCGAGTAGTGCTGGAATGTTCTCTAACAAGGTGTTATGTAACCGTATGGAAACTTTCACCATCACCATGGTGGAGGGACCTAGGGGACATAGATTGCTTTTCAGCACAGTCATCCCCTCTACTGTCGGGAAGATGCGTTTCCTGAACGTCGTGGAGGAGTGATAGGGCAATCCTTCCCTAAATGGTCCTTTGAAGCACAATACATGCAAAGGCCTTGGAGACCCCTTCTGGCTCTCTCTTTGGAAGATAAGGGTCCTCTGGTTGTTCCTAGTTGCATGGGCTCTTCCCCGGGTGAGGATTTCACCTGTAGTCTAGGAGTCTCCGATGGTTTGGGTATTCTCGTCTTTCTTCTTTCTAAATGTCTCTCTTGTATGCGATACTCTAGTTGCATCACTAAAGCGATCATCTCAACCAGGTCGTTGGGACGGGGGACTCTGACTACTTCGTCATTGAGTTCTTTGTTGAGGTAACACCTGAATAATGTGATTAAGGCACCATTCGGCCAGGCAGTATCTTACGCCATTTGTTTGAACTGGGTGATGTACTGCAGAGTTTCTAGAGAACCTTGCTTGAAGTCTATGAGATGTTCTTGTGCTGATATGGGGATCTCTTGACGTCCAAACATGGCTTGAAGACTGTTTGTGAACCCAGGATAAGAGTCCAGGATAGGGTTGTTGGTCATGACCAGTGGAGTAGCCCATGCAAAGGCGCTACCCGTAAGGTTTGAGGTCATATGGCCGACTCTGGAATGGTCTGTTTGGAAAAATGCTGGTTTAAATGCAAATTGGACTGTGCACAAGTCCAGAAATTCTTTTAATTTGCGTTGGTTATCATCATATTTGCCACCCGGAAGTGGTCCAGGTGGGAGTTCCAAGGGTAACTGAGTAATCATCTGTTTTAATATAGTATTTTAAGTTTTACTTCTGTAATCAAATTCTGAACCACAGCAAGCAGCTGATCCATGGTAATCGGGCATCGTTTTCTGTGATAATTAGTAGCGTAACTCAAAAATGTAAGGATACCGACCTGATCGTAGGTTCCGAACAGAAGCAGAGGAGAGCGTCCCAAATTCCCTTGAGCTCCTGGAGGGAAAAAGACAGGGTCTCAAGGAAGATATGGGAAACTCTCTGGGGAATAAAACCCAATGTGGGAAGTCAGTCGTTGATTCCTCTGTAGCTAGGATCCGCCAACTTGGATCAGCAGTAGAATTGGTTGAAATTCTAAATCTCTAGATGCCGATCGCCACAAGCCAGAAGGGAGGTCCTTGTATGGCAAGAAAAGGAGTAGATTCTATGTCAAAACTCGGAGGCTCAGATTATGCTCTCACTTCTCTTTACTTACTCGAGCAGCAATTTAACCAACAAACATGAAACACAAATAACCAACAAAAACTACAAATCCCAACAAAACCATCGCATTTGTAGTCCGATTTTCATAGGTTGTTCCAATCACATGACTTCCTCATCCAATTACACTTCTCCTGTCCTCTATAGCACTAACTGCCCCCATAGTCCTTCCTCTTTCTTTGCTGCTCGAGCAGCCGAGATAAGTGCTTAATTTTATCTTTATACTGATGTTGTTTATGTGAATGATTAATGTTTGCATTAGTAGGTGCGCGCATGCGCGGTTAGGGTGTATAAAGCACACAGCCCGTTAGGATTAATTGGCATGCATATCCACGGAGAGGGGACGCGACGGGACTTTTGTTCCGGCGTCATTTCGCCTTGTTAGGAGGCACTACAGTAACAGAAGTTTGCAACGGCGCAACGCGACTCTTTGGGTTCTGGAGCCATTGTGAACTTAGAGGGTTAGAGAGGAGCAGCATTGAGTGTGCACGGGGAAAAGGATCAGATTAACGATCCAAGTCATCTATTGAGCAGCAGGATTCTACTGGTGTATCTTGGAGAAAAGAGCTATAAGCTCTACTGGATCAGCTGCGGGAGCCATCTGGTGGTTGAAAGTGGCACCGCAGGCTGATACAGACACTGATACCATAAAGAACGGGCCCAGCCCAGGTAAAGTTGATTAGAGCTGTCATTGTTCTGCCTGCTGGGGAGGAGACTTTAAAGAGATTATTAAATATCTCATTGACGGGCTCAGTCCCAAGGAAAACTGCTAACATATATTGAGACTTGCCAAGCTACAGTGAAGTATATATATTTTGACGGGGGCAGCCCAAGTAAACTGCAGATGCATTTATAAGGCACTGCCAAAAAGATGAGTGATTACTCAGAAGGATCAGAGGGTCCTCACATAAGCGGCTTGAGCATGAGCGAAGCAGTTCAAAGAATGGAAAGTGCCGAGAGGCCCCGTAGTGAGAGGGGCATATTAAGGGACCTGGCTGCTTTGTCGCAAGGTAAGACGCACGGGAAAAAAGGGGGAAGTAAGAATAAAACCCGCAGGGACCGTAGCACCCAGACGCCCCCAGGTTCACCTTGCAGATCTAGAGCGGGAATAGGAAGGCGAGGTCACGTGAGAGACAAGTCACAAGCTCAAGTGAGTCTGATGACGATTACTGCAGAAGCAGTTCAAGATCTGAGGAATTCAGTACATCAGACCCTCAGACCTCCCCAGATGAGGATGAATGGGAGTCTAAAAGCAAAAGAGGCAGGGGGGAAGAGGAGGACCCACTGAAAGAAGAGTTTGACCCAGACGACCTGGTGCATCCAAGGTCCAATGAGTGGGATCCTCCAGAAAAGGTTGCGGAATACATCAGGAGACGGTTGAGGGCACTGTTGAGTAGGCAAGCAAGGAGCAATCTAAAGGCAGAATGCCGAGGGTTCCGGACGTGGTAGTAGAGACCCCTGAGATCGATGACAGGACCCTCACGTTCCTGGCCAGATATGGCAGGGATGTAAAGACGGGCATTGACAGGTCTTGGAAGTCCTGTCAAGATAAATTGTTGGACATGTTGGGGCCGATTACAAAAATCTGGCAGCTGGCGGAAGAGGCAAAAGCTAAGAAGGAGCCCATGGATCCGGACATTGGAGCTGGTTGGGCACAGAGGACCCTCTGCCTGTTGGGTAACGCTAATACAGCACTGGCCACTGAGAGGAGGAGGTCTATTTTTAATGAAATTGGACACCAGGCTGGGTGAAATGGTGACATCAGAACAAGCAAAGGGCAAGCTGTTTGGGAACCTGTTTATTAAGGACATGGCTAAGTTTGCCAGCACATATGTCTGTATGGACAGAGCTTAATCTTCCTTGAAGAAAATATTTGGCCAAAGAGTTTTTGACAGGGCTGGAGGACGAAAGGGCCGCTTGTCCAGCCGTGGCCAGTATAGAGGCTCCTATAGAGACAGATCTAATTGGAAACAAGAAGATCGAAGATCCAACCCCTTCTTCCCTTCTAGGGGAGGAGGCAGGGGTAGAGGTTAGAGAAGCAATAATAGACAACAACAGCAGAGTAATTCAGGTGAGAGAAGTAAGATCAGTAGAAAGTATGGGTGTGAGTATTCCTCCAGTAGGAGGGAGAGTGTAGTTGTATTTAGAAAAATGGGAGGAGTTCTCCTCAGATGAGTGGGTGAGACAGACTGTGCAAGGTTTTCAGTTGGAGTTCTGGTGAGAACCATATCAAGGGATGTTGCCGAGGCATATAAGGTTCAGCAAGCAAGACGAGGAGCTTCTAGACAGAGAGGTAGAGCTGCTCAGGGTAAAGAACGCAATAGGTCCAGCCTCAGAAAGCCTGGGAGGTTTCGTAAGCAATCTGTTTTTAGTGAGAAGGAAAAACAAGGTAAGACCGGTGATAAATCTGAAAGAATTGAATTATTTTCTAGTGTACAGGCACTTCAAGATGAAAGGGATTCATCTTTTAAGAGATGTCCTCCAGAAGGGAGATTTGTTGGCAAGGATAGACCTCAGAGATGCATACTTAACGATTCCGATTCAAAGAGATCAGAGGAGGCTACTACAGTTTATATGGAAAGGACAGAAGTGGGAGTTCAAATGTCTTCCATTTGGACTGGTGTCAGCTCCATGGTGTTTCACCAAGCTGTTGAGACCTGTGGTAAGATATCTGAGAGAGCAGGGGATCAGGATGATCATTTATCTGGATGATAACTGCCTGATGTGTCAGGACAGGGAGATTCTAGTAGAACAGGTTCGGATAACTACTGTTTTGTTACAACAACTGGGGTTTTTGATAAACTGGGAGAAGTCAGAATTAGAGCCAGTGAAGGAAATGAAATTCCTAGGTGTAACGTTCACCTGATTCCCACGGAGGCGCAGGTCTGGCTTCGAGTGCTGATGCTTCTTCAATGGTGAAGCGCAGGACTCTGAAGATGGACAGGAAAGGCCCTCTACTCTGGCTTCTCCGGCTCGCAGGAATATTCCCCTGGCGTGAAAAGGGAGTATTCCCTACTGACTGAGTTATGCTCAAGCCTCCCACTCTCTTCCAACCCTCCACGATCCCCTTCCACGATTCCCCGTGAAGTCTCACCTTAGGGTCAGGAAGGATGACCTCTCCATCCTGCTTCTGATGCAGGGGCGCGTTGAAACCCAGTTACTTCACTGGATTGAGGGTTGATGGGAGTTCAGGTAAGCTTGACTATTCAGGTAAGGCTCTGTAAAAGTTCTATTGCAAGTTCAAAAGTCCAAGCTTAATAATAATGTTCATTGTCTTTTGCAGCAAGCGCCAATGCTTATGTCTTTTTTCCCCTTAGGGGCCGGGGTTCGGAATGCCGGAGATATGGCGCCGACCCGAAGTGAAACGTGCAGTTCCAGTTCCAGTAAATGGCAGGTTAGTTCTGGATGAGCGCTCGGGAACTGTCTTTGCATACGCTCATTCAATGTCTTTGTCTTTTAAACCCATAGGGGCCGGGGTCCGGAAAATGCCTGGAAGCGGCAAGACCCGAAATGAAATGGGAATGACCCAACAGGTAAGTCTTATTCCCTTCCTTCTCTCACCTCTTATTCTTGTCTTTTTCTCTAGGCTCTGGGAAGTGGCTGTGTATCCGGATGATCGCTGCTGAAGATGGAGGAACCCAGGAAAGGTGAGTGAAATGCAGCGCTGCAGCGATCGTAACGAAATGCTTTTAAAAATAATGTCTTCCCTTTCAGGATCGTTGGTGATGTCTCTGTGGTGCAGATTTAGCTGGTAAGGTCTCTTGTCTCCCTTTGCAGGTGACCCAGGATGCTGACAGGCGTGCCTGAAGTCCAGATGCAGGAGCTGACACGGTGAGCGTCCAGCTGCGAGGAGCAGAACAACGCGAAGCGTGAGTTGCTGATCGGGTGTGGTTTAAATAGCTTTGGAAGAAGTCCCAAGTGTGTACCCTTCCTCCGATCAGATATGTATCCTTCCCCGACCACACCTGGGTGGAAAGTAGTCCCACAGGTAAAGTAGTTCCATTCAGGCCTCAAGAGGGCCTGGATGTGGCAGCATGGTCTGCATCAGGTAAGTGCACATTAAAACACTTGAACACATGTCTAGCTTTATGAGCCTGGCGCCTAAGGCGCCAGGACAGAGGTCCAACATGAGCCTGGCGCCTAAGGCGCCAGGACTGCGTCCAAAGGGCCCCAGCTTGGGCCCGCTGGCACTCCCCTGGGGGAAATGATGCCTGCCTCTGGGGTTGCTGGGTCGGACCTGGCTCCTTGGAGGTAGGCATCATGACACTAGGTTTCAGTTTAGAGACAACACAGGGTTTTCTCAAAATGCCATTAGAGAAGGTGAATTCAATAAAGAAAGAGATCAAGAGTATGATGACAAAGCAGGAAATTTCATTGAGGGAAATAGCGAGATTGATAGGCCGTCTGTCATCATCAATTCAGGCGATATTCCCAGGACCTCTGCACTACAGAGCGTTGCAGAGGCTGAAGACAGATCATCTCATGAGAGGTCTATCTTACGAACAGAAGGTAGTTATGTCGCAGGAGGCGAAGTTGGAACTTGAATGGTGATACTACCACATGGAGGCATGGAATGGCAGGGCGATATTTGGCTCATCCCCGGACCTGGTGATAGAGTCGGATGCCAGTCGATGGGGATGGGGAGCCAGATGTGGAGACCAATCGACAGGGGGGAGATGGTCGAGCGAGGAGTTGGGTCTGCACATCAATTGCCTGGAGCTTCTGGCGCGATCCTTCGCAGTCCAGTGTTGGACCCGGGAAGGAGTGAAAGGTGCCATTCTGTTGAAGATGGACGTTTCGGCAGTCAGATATATAAATCGACTGGGCGGAACGAGGTCGAAGATGCTGACGGAGATGGCCAAAGAGCTTTGGCAGATGTGCCTTCAGAAAGGAATAAGTGTGAGAGCGGAACACCTGCCAGGGCATCTCAATCTGGTAGCAGATTGGAATTCGAGATACTTGAGGGACTCCAACGATTGGCAACTGGACAACTCAGTATTTTAGGAGATAATGCGTCGCAGGGGTCGGTGTCAGACAGATCTATTCGCGTCCAGATTGAACAGAAAGATCTCCAGGTTTTACAGCTGGAGACCGGATCCGGAAGCGACAGAATATGCTTTCCCTCCGTTCGCCATGATAGCGCGCACAGTGGCGCAAGTCAGGCGACAAGAAGCTACGGTGGTTCTAGTAACACTAGGCTGGGGAGGTCAGGCTTGGTTTCTGGACCTTCTGGAGTTGTTTTACGAGGCTCCAATTCTGTTGCCACGCAGAGAGGACATATTGTTAAATCCAGCAGGAAAACTCACCCTTTGGTGAGGTCAGGGAATTTGAACCTCATAGCTTGGGCGATTTCAGGAAAAATTGGTCTAAGCCAGGACTTTCTGGGACGGCTCAGGAATGTATTAGAGAGTCATGCGCCCCAGCTACAGGGAAGGCCTATAGAGTGGCATGAAGTAAGTGGAGTGATTGGTGTATGGAGAGAAAGTTTGATCCCGTACGAACAGATGTTGTTCACATAGTGAATTTATTAGCAGCACAGGCGGCGCAGGCTAAGGCTTACAGGACCATTAACAATTATAGATCGGCGATATCGGCAGGTCATGTGTACATTGAGAGTAAGCCGGTAGGTGAACACCCTCTGGTATGTAGGCTCCTGAAAGGGATCAGATGCATGAGACCACCCACACCTAAATATTCTCATTTGTGGGATGTGAGTGTGGTATTAAAGATGTTTGAGACTTGGCCAGACAATGAGTATTTATCTAGGAAAGCGCTGTGGGCTAAATTAACTACTCTGTTATGTTTGATTTCATGTAAGAGAGTGTCTGATGTGAAGGCTTTAGAGGTAAATAGGAGATCTTTTTCACCTTCAGGAGTAGTATTTTATATAGAAAAGATAAGAAAGACAAACATTAAATCGGTTGAGTACATGGCCTTTCCGGGGAAACCTAAATTGTGTCCAGTTAGATGTTTGAAAGTGTATGAAGAAAGAGCAAATAGGGTGAGACCTAATGGTGAATATCAATTGCTGATAGCTATTAGGAAACCTTTTAAGGTGGTAGCAGCAGCCACTGTCTCTAGATGGGTAAGGTGGTGCATGGCAGAGGCATGCATAGATGTAGGTCAGTTTGGGGAACATTCCACAAGGGGTGCTATGGCGTTGTCTGCTTTTATGGCAGGAGCCCGCCTAGAAGATATTTTGAAAGCGGCAGACTGCTCTAATGAGGAGACATTTAAGAATTTTTATTTTAGAGCGGTAGAACAAGTAGCGTCGTTGGTGGTAAGTAAGCTTTAAACTAGCATAATCTGAGCCTCCGAGTCTTGACATAGAATACAGATTTTCCATACATTTGTTACAGAAAGTCATGATTCTATTAAAGACTCGGAGGTGAAAGATTATTGCACCCAATTTCAATCGCTACAATGAAAAGTGCATATATGGTATTTGGAAAATAATGTGATGTTGTATTTGTCTTGGTAATGTTCTTGTTATGCGATTGCCCACCCGTTCATGATGAGATTGGTAATGGTTTATATTTGTTTCAGGGACGTAGCAGAAAACGACGCCTTGAGAAGGAAGCAAGGGGAAGTTAAAGTTGTCTACCGGTTGGGGCACAAGTTTGGATTTCGTTCAGCAAAAGAAAGAGGAAGGACTATGGGGGCAGTTAGTGGTATAGAGGACAGGAGAAGTGTAATTGGATGAGGAAGTCACGTGATTGGAACAACCCATGAAAAACAGACTAAAAATGCGATGGTTTTGTTGGGATTTGTAGTTTTTGTTGGTTATTTGTTTTTCATGTATGTTGGTTAAATTGCTGCTCAAGTAAGTAAAGAGAAGTGAGAGCATAATCTTTCGCCTCCGAGTCTTTAATAGAATCATGTCTTTCTGTAACGAATGTATGGAAAATCTGTATTACAGCTGTGATTGTGGTGCGGCAGCTGCCGACAGCACAGATGGAATTCTCCAGACAGCTGATCAATAATAACAGACAACCGTTGCTATGCCGCTTGCAAGAGGGAGCGGCACAGCCGGAATTACACCTTTAGTGCTCTGCAAAGGGCAGAGAAACTGCAACACAACCATAGCTGTGCCGTGAGATGTAGAGAGCGCACAGCCGGAATTACGCCTTTCGTGTTCTTCGAAGGGCAGAGAAATACGCAATGCAACCAATGAGCGCAAAGTAGGAGGTGAGGCAGGAAGCCCGTCTGAGGTTGTGGGCGGCAAAGAACCGCTGATTATCGGAAAGAGAAGAACAAGAAGGAAATAGGCAGAAAGGGAAAAGAGCATGCACTGGAGAAAGGGGCGTGAGGGCAGCGGAAGGAGCCAAGAGAGAAGCGATGCTTGGTGTGAGGGGAGGAGGCGGGCTATATGGTTTTAGTCATTTGACATTAAAGTTGTCATCTTGGGAAACGCTAGACAGTAGCTTGAGGTTTTCCTGGAAGGGTCATTTCAGCTCCCTATTGGATGTAATAGATTAGGGATTCACATGCATTCTCTTTCATCTGTGCCATATAGGCCAAGATGGTGAAGGGTTTATGCCAGTAGCTGCCTAAACAGGAAGACAGCGAGTTGGGACCGTACCCATTGTGAAAGGTGCTATACAATTGACAAAATGAAATTAAATGAAACAGAGAGTGCAGCCACTATCATCGCCAATGCCTACTGTGCCATGAAGGTCCCCATCCAGGTGCTCTGCATCTCCTATTTACAGAGTCGGACTCTCAGACCTGGGTGCATGCTGGCTTGCCACACCACTTCAGCCTGGCCAGCCTTTCATGCTGCACACCATGCATTCACCTTCCACCAACCCAGTAGCCATCAAAGCATGGCACCCAGTCATAACTGGCTCTGTGATAAATCATCAATGCTTCTTTCTTCCTTCTTCCCACCATGTAAAGCACTGGACAGGCTCCATCCAGGCCACCAAACCAAATGTTCCCATAGGAGGCTGAGACCCCTTTGGTGTGTCATGTAGAGTACAGTGGGGCACCAAGAAGGACACAAAGATCACTGGGTTAAGAACAGAGACAAAACTAGAACATAATGGGAAACTTTGCAACCCACGGAAAATGTTATCTGAACACCACAACAGTCTGGATGAGCTTCTCTTTGTGAGTCTTTTATTTATTTTAATGTATTTAAATTTATATAGCGCTCAGCGGCCCTGGGGCATTGTGGCGCTGTTACACAATACTTGCTTGGTACAGGCATACTTAAGAATGGCAATAGTGCAGACAACCATGAATATATGCATGTTTAATTGGTTACAGAGGGACAGCATAACAGGATTGAGAGAGCAGGGCAGGTTACAGGTAGGAGAGAAGATTAGTTGAACAACTTAGTTTTCAGCTTTTTACGGAACAAGGTGTAGGGTTTTTCATTTCTGAGTGTATCAGGGAGGGCGTTCCAGTTTTTAGGTGCCATGTGTTGAAAGCTGGAGCCTCCTGCTCTGGTCCTTTTGAAAGAGGGAACATAGATTTGGTTAACGAGGTGGGATCTGATGGGTCTGGATGAAGAAATGTGGGTGATCCTTCCGGATAGGTAGGGGGGGCTTGAAGTGAGAGGCATTTTTGTGTAATGGCCAAGGATTTGAACAGAATGCGTTCTTCCTTCCAATGAATGTGGATGCAAGGCCTCTTGGCTCAGGCGTTCATATACCCGTTTTAAGGCACTCAGAATGCTGTGCAGCCTCCCACAGCCCTGGCGTTGCAGACTCACAGGGATTCCCAAACCCTCTTCTTTGGCTTCTCTTTGTATGGTATGTGTGAGGAGAACATCCAAAGGGGTTTTTCTGTCATTTTGAATGCTTCACCACCATTGCCCACTTCAACAAGTTCAGTTGTCCCAATTTCATTGCCTCACTATTAGCCAGAAAACTCCAAGTGGTCTACCAGGACCCGAATGCAGATGGCTACATGGTATGTGATGACTTCCATCTGTAAATGTTTGCAAGAGACAGCACATTTTACTGGCAACACATTTGTGAAGTGCAGCTAAAAGCCAACGAAACACAGAGACAACTCTATTATTGTATTAAGTTTCTAGTGGACAGTGGCTCAGGCAGATACCTGCTGCTGAAATGAAAGAATAACTAACCTTAGAGCAATTCCTGAACATCCTGATGCTCTATTTGCTAGAGCCCATCAGCAATTTGATCAGCACAAACTGGAGACCATTATTCACACAGCCTATGGAATAGGGAGGGTTCAGCAATAGTGTTTCACAGGAGGCAAAGAAACAAAAAAAACATGAGCATTTTCGATGGAATGTGCACGTTAAAATGACAGGGGATGAAATTGAAGGCGATGAAATGACATGGAACCCATGTAATAAATGTAGCCTGAAAACCAATCCTGAATAACAGGGAAAGAAAGCAACTGTCATACGAAATCCAAGCAAACACAAGCTAGGAAGGCCAATGTTCACCAGTGCTAAGTGGCAAAAGCCAAGGAGTACAGACTTTTGCCAGTGCAGAGGGCCAACACTAACCAGCAATGGTTACCAATAGGTTTCATGTACCGCACACCCTCAGACAACTGTGATTCTTTCAACCTTTTTAGGAGAATCCTATCCAGAGCACTATCTGTTATAGAATAAAACATTTCTCCTTATGACTACTGTCCTACGATATACTGCCATTGGGCCACCGATTTCTCTAACTTGCTTTGTTCTCCTTGACACTCTTTTAGGGAGAAGTGACCATGTTTGGTTTTACCCATACTCCAACCTCCTGTGTTTTAGAATTAATAAAACTTTATTGTTGAAACCTTCCATTAGTCTCAAGTCCTCTGTTGATACCTTGGTATGTGAGAGGGGTCATGGCCCTGAACGTCACCATCAGTGGAAAGTGTAGCTCGATTAGGGTTTGAGATCAAATGTAGGCATTTTTTAGGCCAGGTGTTGCATTAAAATGGCCTATCTGGACTTCTCACTCCGGAAATCATGTGAATGGTGGGAATGATTATCTTGTCTCTTTGTGGGTGATTTCAAGCCTAGAATGCCCACGGTTTACCTGGTAGTTATTCATGGATTTGATTAAACAGATCACAGCCAATCACATTCTTTATTCCAACTGTAACCTCGTAATACTAGGCTGTTGTCGTAACTGGCCGCCTTTGGAGCTTTTGTACTGAAGTTGTGGATGCACGTACAACATCAACACTCACACAAGAGTGACTATGCAATGATAAAAAATATTTATAATTTGAGTCCCAAAGTTTGAACTTGCTTCTCTTCAAACTCATTTTATATCCAATCCACTCACAACAACAAACAGGCATAAATGATTTCCCTTCTTAAAATGTATGGGGGGCAGTATTGGTTCACACCACTGCTATCAGGTGGACAGAAAATACACAAAATTCTTAGTAAGTACCCTTCTGTACATCCGAGCTGTTCCAATTTATTTTCCCTCTGACTCCATAGCATCTATTTGATCCTAAGTGAAGGGGATGTGCTAGCACCCCCTTTCTCTTACATGTCAAGCAGGTGGGGACATCATTTTACCTCCACCTGTTGGATAGAGTTAACATTATGGGGTAATGCCTCAGATTATTAGGAGGTATTTCAACTCCTAATTGGCAGTAGTTGAGGCTTGCCAAATTTTCAAGATACTGCATATGATGAATACCTCAAAACTCATAATTAGTATGGTTGCTAAAACAGGTACTATATAATATAATGAATTTAAAACGTCACATTGTAACAGATATTGGAGAACAACAGGAGACTTTAGAGGCCTGGAAAATAAATTAAAAAAAACGTTTTATTCTATAGTTGTCCTGCACAAAATGTATTGACAAAAATGTTCGTTGATTTTATGTATTAATTGTACAGCTATTATTATTTGTCCTGTTGAAATTTTGATTTACCACGAATGTATGTATTTAATCACATGGTTGAAAAATAAAATGTATTTGCAAAACAACACAAAAATGGCATTTGCATTGTAATTTAATGAATACTTTAGTGTGGTGTTCTCGTTTGGTCACCCTGATCAATTGTGTTTTGACTAATCGTCTTAAAATGGTTCCTAACCCTTTTAAAGACTATGGGCCTCATTTTGAAAAAGAAACGTGCAACTTTAGAGAGCTCAGATGGGAGGGGTTGTCCGAAAGTACTCACGTTTGGTGGAGAATTCTTACCCAAAGCCTAATAAATCATCCTTATGGATAGCTGGGAGGCTGAAGGTCTTGTCCCATAAAGCATTGAAAAGACCCCTAGAGCAGGAGGGGTCATGGTACATGACGTACCATGGGAGCAGCTGCAAAGTCACCCCATCTGTAGCAAGCCAGAAGAAGGACTCGTACTAGAGGATATGGTTTCCAAGTATCTTTAACTTAAAAGAAAACGACTCATTAACCCTACTGCTAAAGTGGAGTTCCATTTCTATCAAAACTAAATTAAGGTGATTGTCAATAGTCAAAAGAAAAATATTCCTTGCCCCAAACCTATCCACTAAACTGGCCCTACCACGTAGAAAAGGTTTTAAAAGAAAATTTGCTAGAGTGTCGTACACTCAGTGTTGTTCACCAGAATCTCTCTCGGATGTTCCAGGAATTTTACCTGGATCTGGATCCACTGGTTATCTCTAATTAACAATTCTCCTTATTTAACAGTTCTTGGCAGTCTATCATAGTTCCACAAGTTTCCCAAGTTCAACAATAAAAGTCTTAAGTTCCTGAAAAAAAACAGACCAAATTTCTTTCAGTGGAGGAATATTTCCTTGATCCTTCTCCACCACTTGGTTTGGTCTCTCCCCACTTGGTTCAGGTGTTGGGTGCCTCCATGTTACCCGCATTTCTGCTGTTTGCTTTGTTTATTAGGCCTCTGTGGCTCTCCTCTGTCCCAATATCTCACTTAATTGTCTGGGGTATTAGTAACCCCTCTTTCCTTGTAGCTCTCTTAGCTCTTGTGGGTTCCTGTGACCCTTCTGGAGGTTAATACTACTCGTGTTTCCCGGACTCCCATAACCCTTCACCTTCTCTCATTCTTCCTCCATCTCTGAGCCTTTGTGACCCTGGTATGGGGTAAGGGCAATTCTTCCCTTTTCCCCACTTGCTCTTTCCTCTCTCTGTCTCCATCCGACCTGGGTAACCCGCGTACCTTCAGTGTTGCACGGTTTGCTCCAGGGAGGATGCGTCTCTCCATGGCTTGCCACTCCTCTAGACTGGATACAAGCGGTTTTCGGGTGCTGCTTGTCTCAGCGTTCTATGACTCACTTACTCTCATTTTGAGAAAGGAGGATTCCCTCCTCCCTTGGTTCCTGGTTTCGGTGTCGATTTGCGGGCACTTGGCCCGCCATGTCCTCGGTGTGGCATGCATCCAGGTAAGCTTTGCTTTATCTGGCCTTTGTTCTCAGCCCCAGCACGTCTCTTTGTCGGGCCGGCTGCGCCTCCCTTCAGTATCTGCTTCTCTCTGTGCCACAGCCTGCGCTGCTGTTCAGCGTGGCTCCACCTCTCGCCAACGTTCGCACATCGAAGGCTCACCTGTGCGTATGGTTTCTCCCTCTCCATTCGAGGGTTGTTGGCCATTTATTCTCGCTCCGTGACTTCAAAGAGGTGCATTGTTCACCATCAGCTGTCGAACCTATGGAGAGTTCAGCATTATCCTGAGCCAAACACATAGTGGTAATGTGCTTATTGAACATGAAATTGGATAAATACACTTTAAATGAATAAGACAAATCGCTTGAGGAAGAAAACACATCACGTTAAGTGTGCAAGATAAAATTAGGATATAGTTACCGTTTCTGGGTGTAATATGGGAGCATTGTCATTGATGTCCTTTATTTCAATTTCTGCTGAGGCTGTAGTAGTAAAGCCTTCTCCTTCCATGTCAGCAGCCTGCACCCTCAATGTATATGTCCGCACTCTCTGCAAATACACAATTGTGAGGAATGAACGGGCAATGCTCTAAATGTTTATGTGGCCATGAGACAAGCCCTAGAGCTAGACCCAATCTTTCTCAACTCAAAAGACCTATAAATGTGACCCATGTTATTAAGGGTTACTTACTGACCTCTCTGTCTAGTCCACTTGCAATCACACTGATGACGCCAGTCTCTTTGTTGACAGTGAACAAGTGGTCAGCCGGCTCCTTAGGTTCCTGGCTCAAGATGGAATATGCCACTATTCCATTGTTCGTAGTTTTAGAATCATCCGGATCCGTAGCAGATATCACCATCACAGAGGTACCTTTAAAAAAAGAACTATTGAATGGCAGGCTTTAGATGCATACATTGTAGCACCACAAAATAAAACTCTACTGCTCAGCATTAGCATGTCACATTCTTGGCCTTACCTTCCCAGTGCTAAGAAGGGGGCACACTAATTCTTAACACAATGCAGGTGAGTACTGGCTACCCCACCCTTTGACACTATTTGGTACCCATAGTTTTACCCATATACACTAATTCTTAATACATTTACTGCTAACTATGCATTGTGCTGAAGAAAAACGCATAGAGCACATGTGATACATCCGGCTCACCCCGCACCTCAGCAGAGAAAACACTGTCCCAGGGAAATTTCTGGAAGGTGTAGCTCTGGCATGGACAGCGACAGCGACTCTTGAGAAAACCACCACCATGCTAAGCATAATGAACCTGAGGCAAACGTGCCAAGATCTAAAGTCGCCCCAACATGGTTTAGGAGGAATATATGTAGAGAAAAGTCAAAGGCTCAAATACACAAAAAGAAAGTCCTTAACAGTGACTCATCACATTCTAAAAAGCAACACATTGAAAATGGAGGGGACAGCAAACAGTAAAAGATGGGCCTCTGCACCACAATGATGAATCCCCCACCTGTTCAGTAAACACTACCGCAAAAAGAGAATATGAATGAGAACCCCCGAAGTATAGAGTGCTGGCTAACCAGGCCGCAGTGGCCAAGAGGAAGGGGATCGCCCCTCACACTCGGAGCGCAGTGTATTGGAAACCATATGATCCACCAATAAGAGGTAGAAGTGTTGCACACATTTCAATTACTACAAAACATTAGTTGCAGCGCCCAAGAGACCATGCAAAGGGCAGCAGTAAGCAATATAAAGCCCAAAAGCCCAAGGTGATCATTGTCTTGGTGAAAGACTGGGGAGAACTCGAAGTCCTAGATGCAGATCTGCTGCTAGAATCAAATCCATGAAATGGGAAGGTAACCGGTGCCCCGTCAAGGACGCCATTTTCCCCACAGGTTGCCGGGAAAGTGGGGTAGGCAGAGAAGATTGGGAAAAAAAGGCCCTCAAAGTTAGAATGTACTCACATGTCTACTTTGCGATGATGTGCAACGTCTATAGAGAGCAACGCACAAGTTTGACCAGCAAAACAAGTTTGCATTCATAAATTTATCTTGAGGGTGCTAGGAGCATGAAGGGTGTGTCTTGAGGTAGCTGCCCACTTGAGATGCATGTTTAGAACACATCAGGCTGTGTATGTTTGGGGATTAAGCATGTATTAACATTAGTATGAGGTAAGCATATATGCGCAGAAGTAATAGAGACCAGTTGAAAGTCAGAAAGAGTTTCTTTCGGAAGGTCAGAGGTCAGCAGCCCTTGTGTAAATGAGGTGAGGGGAGGGAGGGGAAGTTCCACAGCTCAATAGTTTGAGCAGCACACCCTTTCCCTCATATTCAAGCTCTCACCTTAATGACACAATAAAGAAATCTTAAACTGAAATATTTGTCTGGACGATAGGACATGTGTTTCCAAAGCCTCTCCGAACTCTCCCCCACGCCCTCCCTTCCACTTGCGTTCTATGAAGAGACTGTTGCAGCTGCTGCGCAACGCAAAACTATTTCAAGCACCAACTGCTGAATATCGATAATCCATAGCATCACACTGGTGTTAAGCAGCGGTCTTGCTGTAGATGGATTTGCAGCAGGATTCCTAGACGTTTTAGATGTACCGTGAGTTTGGGTGGAAAGCCTGTGTAGATACTATTCATCACATACAATCAGGAGGGATTGTTTTTGATTAATGCAGCACCAACACGCTGTCTTTCGCTTGCTTTCAAGCGCTTGGAGGCCACAAATGGGCCAGATTCAGAGAGACGCAGAAAGCATGAGTATCAGTCCAACACAGGACGTCTCAATGATACAAACACGTCACCACACCGTCCAGGAGGGAAATGTAAGCATGCATCGGTCTGTGCAGTTAAGCAGGATTCCAACACATTAGCAACCGGTTGCTCCAAGACTCCCAAGACACCAGAGACTTGTGGGCCTACCACTTTGTTTTATGCTTTGTACCCCAGACTGAATTCTGTATGAAAGATGGTCCCCTAACCCCGCCATTATTACCTGGTGTTGCTCCTTCTGTTACAGAACCTTTGAAGAGAGGTTGTGTGAACATTGGACGATTGTCGTTCTGATCAGTCACCTCTATAATAATTTCCATAGACGGCTCTGCAGATCTTCCATTCTCAGCCACCGCGTGAGAGTTCAGCTGAAGGGGAAAGAAACCAAGGCCTTGCATTAAAAAGTGCAGTCTTTGAAAGGGGGAGTGCTAGGGGTCAGGCAGCCAGCAAGTGCTTAAAAAGGGAAGGCAGCATATACCGTAGCGGAAAGGACCAGGTAGGAAGCAACTCTACACATGTGAAGGGAGTCAACTAGCTGGTCCAGCTAACGTTAAGAGACATGGTACGACGTTGTTACATCGCCAGGCATTTTTTTGGAGAGTTTTTTGCCGAACATTCTGGTGGGGGGTGTGCAATGGGATATAAGTGGTAGGGGATGTGGGGAATAGGGACTAGATAATAGGGAAGGAGGGATTCGGGGGGGGGACCCCCCCAAATAAAAAAACGAAAATTCAATGAGTTTTTTCGGCTGAAAATCTTCGTCAAAAAACTGTGGAAATAAACTGGCGATGCAAGAACAAAGAACCAAGAGGCATATCGTAGACTTTCATTTGATATTATGTACTCACTAATGTGAGCAAACAGCGTGGCACAAAGATCTAAAACTATTGATAGTTGCAATAAGATCTAGACACGTGAGAATTGGGGCCCTTAAAAGAAAAATTCAGACAAACCCTCTACCTTGTAAGGAAAGGCATTTAAAGAAATCTTAAACCTTTTTCACCACTTTCATTACTAGCATTAACATTCATGCAGTTCACTGCCTTCCTACACAAACACCAGCCCCAGTAAAAGGTTACATAGGTAAATTCTATCCGGTTGAAGGAAAATGAGCATTTTAGGACAGTTGAACATTGCCCTACCCTTGCTGGCCACTTTAAGCGATATATTCTGTTGTACTGGTGGGGATGCCCCATAAAAGATTTAGAGCGCAGAAAAGGAGGACACAGACACAGGTCTATTCACAACGACCTTTATTTTGTAACTGAACTTCCTTCCTCTTCACCCCTCCCCTTCCCGTTACCCTTAAAGAAGCAATCCTTTCCAGGTTGTCGTACATAACACCTCCCCCTCACATAGCGCCTTGAGTCCATCTCACATTTCTTCAATGAGTCGGATCAGCCTCTTCACGCTCCTTGATGGTCTCCCACTGTACATCTGTTCACCCTGTACTTGTTTGCTGTCTGCCATTCTCGCTCTTGTTTCTTCCGCCCTAGCGAGGTCTCCACTAGACTGCTCCATGCTTCTTTCTTCCTTTCCTTCGTCCTCCATATCTTTGATAAGGTATTTGAAGAAAGAGGCGTTCTTGGTTACCTCTTTTCTCTCATTCTGGGCAGTTACCATCGTCCCATTGATTCCGGTTAATCGCAGTGGAGTTTCCCCAAACCAGGAATATGTCTTCCGTTGCACTCCCTGATTTAAGCAGCTTGTCATCCCCTTCCTTGAACACCTTCGGTCTCACTCTTCGTTTCCAGTCGGTCCACTCTTTAGCCTGTTCCTTTCCATCATCGCTTTTTGAATAATTCTCCTAATTGACACCATGAATCAGGGGGGTCCATTGTCTGTCTTCAGCGTGTGTGGAATGCCCCACTCGGTTGATCACCCCGGCCACCTGCGTGAAAGCTGTGCGGTTTGTTCTCTTTACTATTAGGAAATCTGGAGAATTCATCCATCATCACCAGAAAGTAGTCACCTGTCTCCAATGGCCCATAAAAGTCAATGGCACTTTGCTGCCACACCTTCTGGGGAATCGTCTCCTGTAGTGGTGGGGGGGGGGGTGCTCTCTTTGGAGTGCACTGATATGGGAAACATCTTCTCACTGTCTTCTCCACCATCTCATCCATGAATGGGAATCACACATCCCATCGTAGTAATTTCTGTGTGGCATTATCCACTCCTCTGAGCCCTTCATGCGCCGTTTCCACTACACTTCTCCTGAGTGCTGCTGGAATGACTAGTCAACACCCCCGTAGCAGGATCCGCTGGTCAGAACACGCTAGTTCCCCATGGATTTTCACCAGCCTCGCTATCTCTCTCTTGTTGGCATTACTGTAGCATTGTAGTTGTCGTTTGTAGTCCTTCCCGCCATGGCTACCGACGGATCTTCCTCTGACGCTTCTGCAAGTTCCTCCAGTGTCAATGCTGGTGGAAGGGCAATTTCCGTGATGTAATAAAAATATTCTGTGTCTCCTTCCCTCGGCCCTTGTTGGTGTTGTTTGGAGTGCTGTGATATTTAATCGGCTGGGTTGCTCCCCCCCCCCTCGGTCTGTGTACAATCTTATAATCATATTCCTGTAAGTGTATACCCCACCTCTCAATGTGCAGTGGCATCTTCGTCCTCGGGTTGCCGAACAAAGGCAACAGGACCAAGGTGAAGTTGTTCCCAATAATGAAATGATGGCAGTGCTCACACGTCCAGACGGTGATGAGGCTCTCCCTCCCCCCCCTCGGGGTACGCTCCATCTGTGGCCATCAGGGGTCTGCTTGCATAAGTTTGTCTTCTCTCTGGGCCATGTTGGCACCCAACCCGACCGGACTGGCGTCAACCACTATCTCGGTGTGTCTCATGGGCTGCCTATGTTGTTATCGATCTTGATTTGGGGTGTAGTTCCAGCCGGTGATACCCCTGGTGTAAATCCAGCTTTGAAAACTTTGTTGCTCTATTTAGTTGCATAATCATGTCCTTTTTTCCAACAGGGTGTCTTTCCCTCAGTATCACTGTGTTTGCTACTCTCATGTTGACACATAGGACCTCATCACGAGTTGGGCGGTAAAGCGGCAGTTTTCCCGTTGATTGTAAATAGCGCTAACGCCAAGCCCCCCGGTGGATAGTCCGCCAGATCACGAGTTTTCGTGCATGCGCACAGGGACATGGTGGTAGCGCAAATAGCGCTCGACAGGAAAACGGTCCAAGAACCCGTAAATCCAGCGCACCGTGCGCTACCGCCATACTGCACTAATAGCGCGTGCCATGAGCGCACGCTATTATCACGCGGAAAACGCATCACTGCCGGAACGGGAAACAAAACGGTGGCCATCTTGGAAATCACAATCCGTCGGATATCACAGCCCCTGCAAGCCATCCACCCCTGGGAAGATTGAATCATGTCACAGGAGCGCACTAGGGGCAAGTCAGCCGTAGACGGGGTGAGGAAGCCCAAATTTAGTGACCAGGAGCTGGCTGTACTGGTGGAGGAGGCAGAGATCCACCATGAAGAACTGCAGCAGTGCAAGACCAGTGGCCAGTGCCGAGCACAGATCTGGCACAACATCAGCCAAAGGGTATCTGCAGTGGGGCGCGTGCCCGGGATGGCAAGGATTGTCGCAAGCGCCTCAACGACTTGCGTGTGAGAGTCTGCGGCATCCTCTCACAGCACAGGTGTGCAAGCAGGGGCACTGGAGGAGGGCCACCACCACCCCCACCCAAACTCACACCCTGGGAGGAGAAGATGAGTGCCCTAATTGACATGGGCACCATCGAGGGAATTGGTGGAGCGGAGGCAGGCACTGGCATTGATCCGACTGCAGGTGAGTCCCACCCTGAATGCATGCAACTGAAAGTACCACACATGCAGACCCTGAGTGAATGAATGTGAAGAAATGTGTGTGAGGCACTGCAGACACCCATAAGTGACCCCTTGAACCATTGAACCGTAGTGCCACCTAGACTACCCTGCACGTGCAGTGCATCAATAAAAGGGGCAGGGGATACACATCCATAGCCATGGCATAGCTACATAGAGTGTGAGTGTGCAAGAATATACCCCCAGGACCCTAAGCGTGGTGCACCCCAACCCTACATGTGATCTTGTCACACAAACATTCCCATGCAGTCTTCCTCCACACTCACACATCACACCAATCACCACATGGTGACTGAACAATATGCAAGTTGAATGCATAATTGATACGGTCTACAATCCCACTTCCTGGCATGAACTGCTTGATACTTATGTAGGTTGCCTTGAACTCAATCCACACCCAATGTACCCCACAGGCACACGGCAAACCTCACAGGATGAAGATGACGGGCAGGAGGCCACTCCATCACCACCCGAGTCAGCGTGCCTCGACCAGCACCACCACCCCACAAAGGGGCCGCGCGGAAGGGAACCGACACCGGATCCATCCCATATCACCACAACGCAGCCCAACCAGACTGCTGCAGCACCCACATGTCTGCAGGGAGTCCGCGGCCAGCTCGCCCGAAGCCGCCATGCATACTCCTGATGCAGAGGGAGTCACCTGTGGGTCAGAGCCCGACGTGGGAGTGACACCACCATGTGCGCATCAGGCAGGACGTCTGCATTCCCCCGGAAGCAGTGATGCAGAAGGGATGGGCACACCACAGGGGACCCCAGGGCCAGGCACACAGGGAGCACAAATCCCACATGTGCATGTGCATCATGTCCGCACACCACAGCTAGACGAAGACACACCATCATATGGCAGCCCTGAAGACCGGCACTCAGAGCCCGGCAGCCCAATCCAAGCCGGCAACATGTCCCCATGCAGTCTACCCAACAGCGCACAAGTGGCAGGCCAGTACCTACCACACCAGGGGCACCCTTTGTCACGGGAGCAGCAGTGATGGGACGACTGGTCGTATTTCGAGGCCAAACAGGCCAAAGTTGAATCCATGGCCAAAGTGCACAGCCGGCACATCAAGGCCATCAGTGTATCCATACGCCATGGCTGCAAGTACATTGCGCGAGTGGTGGAGCAATACACCTGAGCCCTGACAGGATTTGGTCAAAGGGTAAGGGGGTTGTGCGAGGCAGTATCATCACTTGCTGAGCAGACAAGGGAAGGGAACAACCTTCTCCGTCAGCATATGGAAGCAACCGGGTCAGTCCCATCAACCTCCACTACACCCACGGAGGGATCCCTTGAGCCTTCTCCTAGGCGCCGTTCAATGCGCCACCTGAGGTCACACACACCAGAGGGGCCTGGACATGGAAAGCGCCCATGACCATCGTAGTTGGCCATGGCATCGTTGTGGGTGCCCTGAGAACAACAATGCACCTACCTGCACTGTTGTGGGGAGTTCACTGGGGGAGGTGGGATTGCGTGCTGGGTGTTCACTGTGGGGAGGGGGGATTGTGTGCTGGGTGGTCACTGGGGGGAGGGGGGATTGTGTGCTGGGTGTTCATTGTGGGCAGGGGGGATTGTGTGCTGGGTGTTCACTGGGGGAGGGGGGATTGTGTGCTGGGTGTTCACTGGGGGAGGCGGGATTGTGTGCTGGGTGTTCAATGGGGGAGGGGGGATAGTTAAACTGAGAATAAATCACATTTCAAAATTCACAAAGCATGGACAATTGTGATTGTGATTAAGTGCTCTTTAATGTTCAAGTGACATGTGCAAAATGTAGCCGTCACCCGTATAAAAAAAAATCATCAATCAATCCCTGTCTGGCCAACCTCCCCTCCCTCAGCCCAACCCTTTGTGCATGTGCAACACCTTCAGGCACGTCATCACCTTCACTCCCATCCTCAGGTGGCTGCACATGAGCATCGGGGGGCAGTGGCACATTCCTGCGACAGCAAATGTTGTGCAGCATGGCACATGTCAGTACAATTGTTCCAACTTTTTCAGGTGCATACATCAATACCCCTCCCGTACGCTCTAGCCACCGGAAGTGTGCCTTCAGCAGTCCAAATGCCCTCTCCACGCAGATCCGTGTACGACCATGGGCAATGTTATATGCCCGCTCTGCTGCAGTGTGTGGATGACACACAGGGGTCATGAGCCATTGTGTACTGGGGATATCCAGAATCACCTGCAGGGGAGAGAAAGCAGGTTTGAGGAGAAGGTAAGTTCAGTGGGTGTACAGGGCTCAGTCATCAGTGTCATTTTGGCATACTTGTCATTTGGTCACTAACATTGTGGAGTGTGCTGTGCTACGAGCAGCATTGATTCAATGGAGTACTCACAACTTGGTATGCCTCTGTTTCAAAATGTAACAGTACTCATTCCCTTGTCACTGGGGAAGGGGACCCTTCGATCTGCTTGTGCATGCGAGAAGTGGCTACCATATGTGTCATTGCCATTCCCTTTGGCTGCTGTTGCATTTGCTGGTTGCCTTTATTGTGTACTGTTCTCCAGGCATTTCATTGGCCAATCAGGGGACAGTGTTTGAGGGATGTACATTGGCATTAATCAGACTACTTATGTGTGCTGCTTTTGTTGATGTGCCGACTTTTGTGTTACATTTGCATGACTGTCGGGTGGGCAGGGTGGGACGTCTGTACTATGTCAGTGTGGGAAGCCATAGTGCTACTCACACAGGAGGCTTTGTGGTGGTAGGCCTTCCATATGTCACTGTGCTGCCACATGTCTTTTACATCCTGAATGGGTGTCTTCTGCTGTGTTGGACATGTCCAAGGTTTCTCGTGCAAGGTGCTTGAATTGAAATGCTGCAGTGATGGTGCTGCCTATTACCATTCAGGGAGTTCACTGTGTGTGACCAGCCACATCAGATGTGGATTAACATGCATTGCGGTATACATTTGTACTCACCCAGCAGCCATGTGTTTTGCCCTCGGTGCCTTTCCATGTACGCTGGCTGGGTACTGTTGCGCAGGACCATGGAGTCGTGGGTGGATCCTGGGTAACAGGCACAGCAGTGGCTGAAGGTGAGGTCAGGGTCACATGTCATCTGCACATTCAGGGAATGGTAATTTTTCCGGTTTCTGTAGGCTGCCTCATGTGCCTGGGGTGGTACGAGTGCTACATGTGTGAAGTCCAAGGCTGCTATTACATTCGGGACTTGGGCAATGGCATGGAATTGACCCTTCAGCTGGTGCACCTGTGCCTGTGTGGCTGGCAATGCAATGTGCTCATTCACACGATTCAACAGTGCATCCAGCACCTGTCCCAGCATGGCACTGAATGTGGACTGGGCCATGCCATGAATCATGGCAACGGTGTGTTGGTAGCTGCCAGTCCCGAGGAATTGTAGCACAGACACGAGCTTCACAAGTGGGGGTACTGCTGTGCTGATGGCTATACAGCTGCCGATGTCAGCCTGGATTGTGTCCAGCAACTGAGTGATGGTTGCCCTGTCCAGCCGATATTCGGTCACCAACTGGCCATCAGTCGGGGCACAGGGTGTTGGCCTGACCCTGGGGATGGCTGGCCGCCTTGCTGGTGCTGCTCTCCTCCTCCTTCTCTTCATCCCCACCACCCCCTGCGCTCCCATGTCCCTGGCCTGGTTGGCAGTCCTCTGTAGCTCCAGGCGCAGCAGGTAAATGTCCACATCAAGGCTCCCGGCTCCAAATGGCAGCATGGTGTTTGGAAGTGTATGTTGTGCATGGATGGGTCCTTTGTAGGCCTCTGATTTGCATTATTTTCACCTGGGCCCTTATTGCTGTCTCCTCCCTGCTCCTGCTGGTGTAAGGGTGTTAGGGAGGGCGTGCTGTGCATGGGTGGGTCCTTTGTTGTCCTCTGATTTGTATTGGTTTCACCTGGGCCCTTATTGCTGTCTCCTCCCTGCTCCTGCTGCTGAAATGGTGTTGGGGAGGGTGTGTTGTGCATGGGGGGGTCCTTTGTTGGCCTCTGATTTGCATTGGTTTCATCTGGGCCCTTATTGCTGTGGCCTGTGTTCTTTTACCTCCAGCAATTTGCTGGGGGTATTTTTGACGGATTGTCCGCCGCATTTCTGGCGCTAATTGCGCCTACGCCAGACTCGTGATTGCTATGTTTTAGCACGAATGGATACTGGCGCTTTTACAGCTGATGCTTGTACAGCCGGCTGTACTTGCGACGGCTGTAGTGGCGCCGGCGGTATTTGGACTTGTGATCTGACGGACCCTTAAAATCGGCGCTGGTAGCATTACCGCCGATTTTAAGGGTTCCCACCCAACTCATGATGAGGCCCATAGTCTAATCTTGTTTCTACCTTTGGGACTACTATTAGTGGTGAGATCCATGGTGTTGGACCTGTGCCTCTTTCTATTATTTTGTTGTCTAACAGCTGCTGAAGCTCCTGGGATACTGGTTGCTGCATGTGACATCCGACCATCCTAGGGTGTTGCAGCACTGGGCACACCTTTTCATCAATGTAGCACCATCCCTTGCAACTTTCCTAGGCCACGGACAGTTCGGGGAACGTGTCTCGTATCATTTCTTTTTACATTGTTGTCCCTGTCATCCCGGAGATTATCCCAGTGTTGATATGGCCATCATTGCATCTCACCACTTTGTTGTCCTGGTATTTGACATCAATGAGCCCAAGTTCCTTTGCAGTCTAGTAACTAAGCAGACACCTCCCACTGACAGGGCTCCTGAAGACATGTATGGTGGTTTTTGTTGTCTTCCCTCTGTTAGACAGCATACGCTGAAACTGTCCAATCAATGGTAGCAGTGTGTTGGCTCTCCAATGGAATATGCGCACCGTTGGTTGTGATAGGCTACTTCTTACTCCTGTCTGTAAGAATTCCTGCTCTCCATGATGTTGACAGTGGCACCTGTGTCGATCAGGAGACAGTGTGTTACTCCTTCCATTGCAGCCCATGACTTTTGGGGCCTCCATAACCACCGGATTCCCTTGCAGGAGGTTAACAAACTCATCTGCATATTCCGGGTACATTTCCGGTCACCCCGCTTTGTATTCCTGGTAGGGATCCCCCAGGTGTTCGTAATTCCGTGGATATTACATGTACTGCAGTGTTTGTTCCTCGTAGTGCATTTCACCATATTCCTGGTCCTGTTCCATTGACCTCACCATCCTCTGTGGCATCTGGGTGCATGTTTGTGCGGGCCACCATGACGTCTGTGGTGGTTGTCCGGTAGACGTTTTCCATAATGACTGCACAGGCGCTCGCAAGCCCAGGAAGGGCCTCCCTTCTCTGCATACAGTGTGATGGTGTCTTTCTCTCCCACGTTTGGAGCACCTCTGGTTGATTGCAGGGCACGTTCCCGAATGTGGGAACACAAACCTGCATCCAAGACACATTCTCTGGGGTCTGGGTCCCGACTTCATCTGTTGTTGTCCCTCTCTGGATGATCCCCTTGTCATGGTGGGGAAGCTCGGTGGTCCTCTCGTCGTGTCTCTAGCCGCTTTAATGGCTGCCGCCGTCTCATCTTTATCCACCTTCTTCTTTGGTGTCTCATCGAGGTCCCTTGAATCTCTACTCTTTTTTTTTATACGGTTTGTTACAACCTTTAAAAAAGGATCAAAAACATTATTTCATCAGTCAAATTAAAACATTATCTCATCGAGCTACAAACTACATAAAAATCAAGGAAAACCAAACTTAGCAAAATAGTTTCAAAATGAACAGACATATAGATGACCTTTGGATGTCCACGGTTAATTTTGATTGCTATCATGCTCTTCTGCTAGTCGCTTTGTCATGTCTTCTAAAAAGAAAGTTCAAGCAATTATGAATTTTCTATTAGATTCATCAAAGAACGCTTCCCACCAATCCTTGGCACTTAATGTCTGTTTCTCTGCAATTATGCGCCCAAAGTGCTTTGTCCTTTCCGGCCAAAGTGCTGTGTAGAATAATGTGAGATGTTTCAAGGTCTCATCTTTTTGATTGCAAAGCCTACACACGCGTTTAATATCTGTGTGGTTTGCCCATGTACTTACAGTCTCCCTGGTCTTAAACAAGTTGAGGCAAGTTGAGGCGAAATTTCATGTATAATAATCTACAATATCGATCAGGAAATTTCACCAAATACTTTTGTGTTTTGTTCAAGGCTTTTGCTTCACTCGGTACAAGCTTCATTATCTTAGGCTTCAGTCTCTGTTCTCCTGTTGCTATCCAATCTTGCATCCAAAGTTTTTTTTGGGCCAGGTTTGGATTAGTCTGAAGAACATTGACGTCAATATCGAGATCTTTCATTATTTCTTTGCAGCGGTCTGCCCAAATTGTCAGTACACATTGTTTCACTCCGCTATTTGGATCTTGCAGAATTTTGAATTGTGGTAAAACTTCCTCCATGGTCATTTTTCGATAAAGTGTGAGCATGTTCCAACAGATTCTCGTGTTTATTGATAAAAGATTTAGTCCCTAATGAATGCAAGCGGTTGGTGTTCCCTTGGGGAGCCATAGGACTTTTGACCAGAAGCTGTTTTCTAACGTGGCCCATAGTGAAAAAGAACACACTCTGCTCCATGGATCATTGCAGGCATGGCTTTTTGTGTGTAAAAGTCAATCACAGATTTGAATGAAAACTTGCTGTATTTCTTATTCAACACAGCGGCTTGAATTGCTAGTTGTCGGCATTTGACTTTCACATTTTCGTCCCAAGGTGCGTCGGTTAAGCTTGAGCTGATCATCATGCCCAAGTATATGGTATGTGATGCAATCTTCAAGTTCTATTTTCCTAGATGCCATTGAAATTTCGTATTTGAGTGTGCTTTATTCTTCCTTAGATCTTGCAACGTCAAGATTTCCGATTTGTTGGTGTTAATGCACAGCCCAGTGATGTTAACATATTGTTCAAGGGCATTAAGCTTGCATTGTAGACCTATCGGTGTCATGTCGAGCAAAACTAAATCATCTGCATAAAGGATCCAGCTTACACGAGACCCATGCATTTTTGGCGAGAATGATGCAATGCTTTCGATGGTATCACCAATGTCCGACAGGAACAGATTGAAGATAATTGAGGACAATGGGCACCACTGCTTTACGCCACAAAATGTCCTTATTGCGCCTGAGAGGGTTCCTGATCGATCGAGTCTGATCCTGAATGTAGTTCTTTAATGGCCAAAAGCAAACTCAAGGGACAGTTCCACTTTTTTAGTTTCGACCAAAGAATTTCACGATCTATACTATCAAAAGTGTGAGAAAGATCTATGAAAGCAAGAAGGATCTTACTTCCTATTCTTATAGCCTCCACTTTCAACAGGTTTAATAGTAGAAGGTTAAGGCCACGCTGCACTCCTTTTACACGTGCTGACTAGAATGTATCCATTCTAATAGCTGGTGTTGGAGATGGGTTGCATAGATCTTTAACAATACGTCCAAAAGTGCAATTGGACGATAGTCCTTAGGGTTTGCTCCGTTGCCCTTTTTGAATATTGGCACGATAATTGCGCTCTTCCAGGATTTAGGGGTTGCACGTTCTGTTATGATTTTCGAAAACAGTAATGTGCAAAAATCGGCCAATTTTTCTCTACTCTTTTGTGCACTATCGCTAGCTCGAACACCTCATCAATCGGGAGAGGTCTCTTCAACAACATCTTTCGGGAAGTACAGGACGTGCATCCTTCAATCACACCTAGCCGGATGGTCTCGTTGTCTGAAAATCGCACAAACTGGCAGTGTACCAGTTTCTGTTTGAGCCTGGTGATGACCTTGTCAACAGTCTTGTGTGGCAGTTATGAGCACTGGCTGAAGACATACCTTTCGTAGTCTCTGTTATGCTGTATCACCAGTTTCTTTTTCAGTGCTTCAACAAGGCCTTCAAATGGTGTATTTTCTTCTCCCGGGATAATTTTAATGATTCATTTAATTTCTTTGCCTGCTAGAGTAATAAAAAAGTCGCTGATGGCAGGCGACTTGTCTTGTCCAGCGGCACAGATTAAGTCATTAAATTCTTCCACACTCTCGACCCACCTGAGCCCTTTATTGTGTTGGTGCTGCAGCGTAAATGGAGTGGGCCTTCTAAGGAATGAGGCTCTTGGGATTGCGTTCTCCAGCATCTGCTGGTCTTCTGCCTAGTCCACCGCGACCAATGGGGTGGTTTTGGGCTTGCTGGGTGTATCTCGGGGCAGGGGGGAGTCGTGTTACCAGATGCACTTCACTCATTCACGCTCTTCCACTAAGGAGCCTTCTGTCATGCCATTGCACGTGGCTTCTGCAATTGCTCGAAGTGCCCAACAACAGGGATGCAGGTATGGGTGGGTGGTGTCCTGCTCACCTTGCTCTGTGGTGTGGGCAAACCTGTAGGCTGCAGGGCCCTGGGGCACAGCGGGTGCTCGTCCCCTGCACGCAGGATTCAAAGGTATTTTGGCCTGGTCTGCGGTCCTTATCAGGCCACATTCATTCCATGATCAGGCCCGCCGGGCCTGCAAGGCAAGCAGCCCACATCAACGCAGCCCACACCAACAGCTGGCTCCATCACAGAATGTGTGGCGAGGCGGACCGTCGCTAATTCCAACTCTGTCTCGGCAGAGCGTAGGTACGGTCCCACGCAGAGGTGTGGGGACCCTGGATGTGGCTTGCACTTGGCAGGAAACTCGCAGCAGCGAGGCCACCCACTGGCAGTGGCAGGAAGCTGTGGACACAGCTTTTAGGTACGACGCTGGGGATGGCAGCATGTCTTCTGGACACCAGTCGCCTGCACTGCGCTGGGACTCAGGACACTGTCCGGCACGGCAGGAGAGAGCACGCTGTGGAGAGCAGCAGCTGGAGGCAAGGAATTCTGCAGACTGCAGCTGCAGGGACGCTACGGAATGCAGCGGGAATGGAGAATGCTGCCCCGATGCAGCAGACCTGTGTAGCGGCGTCAGCCGTTTCCCTTTCTTTGCTAGTTGTTGTACTGGTGGGGAATGGACCAAAAAGGATCTAGGCCACAGGCAAGGAGGTCACAGACACAGGTCTGTTCACAACGATCTTTATTCTCTAACTGAACTTCCTCCCTCTTGGCCCCTCCCCTTCCCGTTACATGGGGTCGCCCCTTAAAGGAGCAATCCCTTCCAGTTTCTCGCACATCACATATACCAACTGACTGAGCAATAGCGCTTCTCTTGCACTTATTTCAGAGAAACCATACAATGCACAGCTACTTTGCCTCCCTGCACCCCCCCAACTCCTGCAATTACAAAGAACCAGATTGTGGCCAGTCAGCACAGCCGACAATCAGCAACAAAAATGAAGGTTTGGGACTTCACAATCAGAGGGCAGTTTTGCAAGCCTCACCACATATCGATCCTTAGTTTCCCGGTCCAGTGGCTGGGTTACATACAACAACCCAGTGTTTCTTTCACAGGTGAAAATGCCCTTGGGAGGCTGGTCTGCCCCTTCTCCAGTGATGCTGTAGTAGACTTTGGTCTCTTTATCCTTGTTGGATTTGATCTAAAACAGAGTATAGATAACTTTAACTTGACAGTCCGCTATGCAACCAGTCAAAAACATGTTAGCACTAGCTTGCGAAAGCAAATCATGCATGGGTGATTGCAAACAAGAGCGACAGCAGAAGATCTTTGAAGAGCAAGAGATCAAGCATTCAAACTTACAATGCGGCCCCTGCCAACATCCTGCCCTCCTTCCCTCACCCCTGCCACATGCTTAATCCAGCGCTGAATGAAGAAGGGGTTGCTGGGGAAGCTCCACAGTCTATCACTAAACACTGTCACAACCTGCTCCTCAATCCAAGAAAAGCGCGAGCTTTCTCCACACGAACGAAATAATGGACATTCACAAAAAGAATTTGAATGTAGAAAATGGAAACGGCCACCTCAACCATCCATGTTAAAGCACTCCTCAGACAGAGAAACATATATGTATTTAATGCAATAACCATTTATACTGCACTGGTTATCGCTGTGTTTCTCTCCAGGCACGTGTCCGACGAATAGTTTGTTGTGTGCCGGCTTATAGACAAAGCCATGGTCCACGCACATGACATTACCGTTCCCACATCAAATGCATGCTTGCTAAAATGTTTGGCTTTTCTTCATCAATGTGATTCATTATCAACATGACATTTTTCAAATTCATTTTCTGCCTAAACCGTCCCGAGATCACTCCTAGCTCAGAAATACCTAACTCCCCAAATATGGTTCTTTAGTAACCAAGCCTTTTCATTCAGCAGACGCTGTAGCAGAAATACTGCAGTCAGTTCGTCAAACTCCAGTCACCCCCAAATGATCAAAAGGCTGGCCCATGCCAGTAGCCTCAAAAAAATGTGTATTTAAAAGCAGTGTTAGCAGTACTAAAAAGCTGACCGATTTACCAGTAACTAGCAACAACTGTAATATTAAACATTAATTTAACCAAAGCTTCCATTTCTTACTACAAGAATAACAGATGTTAATTTTCAAAAACGTAATGGCCCTCGTTTATTTCGCCTCAAAGATGTGAAAGGTTGGCTGGCACTACCATAAGAATCGGTGATTTTCGTGCCAGAAGATGTGAAAGGCCCCATTAAAGCCACTGAGTACAAACTACACTGAAGAGGGGAATCCCGTGCTTGGGGGGAAGAAAAGAGGTAGTCAACACTGATAGCAATGCTTGGAGACATTTTTAAGGAAAATCCCAGTATACCATTTGAGGGAAGCAGGGGGACGTCATTTGGAGGTTGCTAGGGTCTCGTGCGACCCCTGGCACTGCCTCTGCAACCCCTGTTAGGGGTTGCAGAGGCAGAGAAAGTAAAAGTGAAGAGGGCTCAGAAGAGTGCCCTCTTTATGTTCAGCTGCACCCGGAACCTGCCAGCACCTGTCCTGGGGAGGGCAGGGGGAGCTCAGGGACATCATTTCACCAACATGCCAGGGGTCGTGGACGTGACAACGCATGACCCTTGACCTCTAATGACATCACAGAAAGTGATGTCATGTGACCCCGCCCAAAGTGATATCACGGGAACCAATGGAACATGGCCTTTCACCCCTTGACAAAACAAGAAGTTGCATCACATAGCATTGTTCCTAAGTACGCTACCAAAAATATGGTTACGATATCACTATAATGTGATATGCAGTTTATACAAGAATGGATCACCATATGTATCATTAAGATCAGTGTGTATAGGCCCACATTACCAAATTACTGTGAATGCAAGCAGACGTCCAGGACCAAATGATAATGATGTGTTATTATATAGCACTTACGCTTAAGCGCTTTCTATACAACAAATATACATACAATATCCCCCAACCTGTGTTAGTACTCATTTATCGACCTCAGAAGGATGAAAGGCTGAGATGAGGTGTTTAAGAACAGTCTAAATCAGTGACTCACCCCCTGAAGTGTGCCTGAAATAAACCTTTAATGAGTCTAGCAATTATTGTATAGAATTCCAGAAAGACACATTATTTGTTATTCCTATACTTTCTTATTTAGGGTCACTGCTGAAAGTGTTAGACTTGTGGAACCCCTGTTTTTGTTTGTTATTTTAAGAAGCCTGAAAAAGAAAGCCAGCCACTGCAGAAACGTAGAGCCACATGGTGCTGGTCACAGTCCAGGAGGTAGCATTTAAAAAAAAAAAAGTTTCTATTTTTTTTAAGGGTAGCAAGGGAGACCACAGGGGTAGCGGGGAGAACGGAGGGGTTGCAGTTGCGACCCCTAGCAACCCCTAATGACGTCCCTGGGGGAGCTCACATTTTAAAAAGAAATAATGTATTTTTTAAGTCACCCTGACTGACTTCAAAACAAAATGATTCCCGTTATGGAAAACCGTAAAGGCAATCATTTCTTTTTGAAGTAAGAGTGAAATGCGAGCCCCCTTCTCTGCCCCCTCACCGCCCCAGGACATGGAGGAATCAGACTCATCTTTTCTAGGTATGCATGCGTGGAACATGGGAATCAGAGGCCTACCTGAGGAGGAGTTCCTCAGAGGAAAAGGTAAGGACATGTAGTTTCTTTTAAGTGTGTGTTTGTGTGTAGGGGGTGGGAGAGTGTGTGTGTGTGGGTGTGCGTGTATATATATAGCTATATGTAATGTGTGTGAACAACAAGCCAGGCAGGGACTGCGGATCGTACAGGCCGCTATCGATGCTGAACCAAGACAGCAAAATGCTCACAGCGGTACTGGCAAATAGGATGAAGCGGGTCATAGATAAACTGATACACCCTGATCAGACCGCATATGTCCCGTGCAGCAGCATAGCCGATAACCTTAGACGCCTTCATCGAGTCATAGAGCACACAAAAGGAGACTTGAGCGAGATTGCAATTGCATCGCTTGATGCAATAAAAGCCTTCGACTCAAAAGACCCTGGCTGAGCGCAGCCTTGACTAACTATGGAATAGGACCTGGATACCTCAAATGGGTTAAATTACTATATAGTGCACCGCTAGCCAGAGTTAAGACGGGAGCCATCATTTCGGAGAGATGGCAACTAAGTAGGTGCACTAGACAAGGATGCCTGTGGTCTCCGATGTTGTATATCTTAGCACTAGAACCTCTAGCGATATACTTGAGACAGCAGTATGGAGTGATAGGGATCGGCATAAGGGAGGAACCGCACTTGGTTTCGCTATATGCAGATGACATGCTGCTGTACCTGAGATATACTGAGGAAAACCTCCAATTCATCCTGGAAGTGATGGAGCGCTTTGCGTTGCTTTCTGGCATTGCAGTGAATCCTACAAAATCATATATATTCCCTCTGGGGAGGTATACAGGGGTCCCAAGAGATCAATTGCCAGTTTTACCAATACCGTGGGAGATAAACACGTTCAGATATCTGGGAATAGATATTTATCATACGGTAGAAGCAGAACACCAGCACAACACTGAAAAGGTGGTAAAGAACATTGATAACAGCATGTGATTCTGGGCTAAGCTCCCCTTAACAATGATGGGATGAGGGGTGCTGTTAAAGATGAAAGTGCTGCCGAGATTATTGCATTTTTTCGGGAACATACCATACCTGATACCAAGGCGGTTTTTCATCAAGCTACAGAGCATATGAAGGGAATTTCTATGCACGGAACTAGGAACAGAATTGCCCTTTGGAAGTTGCAGAACTCGCATGACAAAGGGGGTATAAAACTGCCTAACTATGAGATATATTACTTGGCCAGCCAACTACAATACGTGGCCAAATGGTTATCAGAAGACCCGACCTCGGAATCGAGATTGTTGAGACTGGAGTGTGCTCCATTCTTTCTGAAAGAAGTGATATGGCTACCCATTTCACAGTTGAAAGGGTGCCTAGATATGATGATACTGGGATGGAAATTATGGCGTAAAGCTTGTCAGGCTACGGAGAACCCAACCCCGTGTTCTCCGCAAGTGCCGTTAGTGGCTCTGACAGGAGAAGATGGGCAATTATTGAAGACAATTCGAAGGCACTGGGAACCGTTGGGGGTCACAACAATGGGAGACATATGGCAGGAGGGAGAGATTATAGAATTCAGGAGACTGGTGGAGGAAACAGGACTACATGTAGGGCAATATATCACATATAACAGAATGGTACGGTGGATCAATGAGACATGGTCTGAAATAGCGCTAGAAGAACAACCAGACATAGCAATAGAAACGATATATGACATAGCAGAAGGAGGGCATGAGATTTCCAGACTATAGGGCCTCATCACGAGTTGGCCGGTAATGCCGGCGGTATTACTGCCGGCGGTATTAGCCCTACCGCCAAACCCCACGGTGCTATTAGCGCCGGATCACGGGTTTGGTGGTAATGGAATTCCCCATTCCCCACTGAGCCCATTCGGGAATGCCCCATTCCCCATTGGGCTCAATGGGGAATTTTTGCGCTCTTACCGCCGGCGGATTTCCCGTTGACGGTAATAGCGTGAATTTTCAGCGGATTTCCCCCCAGCTCAGAGCTGGGGAGAAATCCGCCGAAGCCCTGATTTAGCGGACCCTTAAATCCGGCGGTAATAGCGCGACCGCCGGATTTAAGGGTTACCGCCAAACTCGTGATGAGGCCCTATATGAGCTAGGGTAGGGAAGGAAGTGGCACAATTAAGACATGACTGGGAAGAAGAAGTAGGGGCACCCATGAGTGATGGAATGTGGGAATGGGCTCAGGGGTACCACAAGAAAGTGTCAAGGAACGCGAGGTTACAGCAAATACAATTATATGTAACCCACATGGCATATATGACTCCCCAAAGAATAGCTAAATTTAAGAATACAGAACGACAAACATGCCCCAAATGTGGGAGAAAAACTCTGGGATGACGCATATGTTTTGGGCATGTCCGGCAATTGGGAAGTTCTGGGTGGAAATAGCTAACCGGCTAGATGAGAAAGGGATCACGCTAAATGTTGTATCAGTGTGGGCATGTATGATAGGAGGGTTCCCTAGACTATGCCAATTGAAGCACATAAGCAAGTTAAAGGATTTGGCATATATACTAGCCAAGCGTAGAATTGCCATGGGATGGAAGGCATGTAACAGACCAAGAGTAGAAGTCTGGTGGAGAGACCTTCAGAAATGGACAGAAACGGAAACAGAAGTATGACAGGAAGCAGGAGATAAGGGAGGGGAGGAAGAAGCAGTAACTCTGATGGCCTGGAAACACTTAGTGGCTACACTGTATGGGTCCACCCAGAACAGCTCAACAGATTGGGACTCTGCCGAGGACACAGAAAAAGAAATCCCTCTAGAAGAAGCAGATGTGGATCGTGAAGTGGAGTAGCCTTGTGTTGGGGGAGGGCAGGGGATAGGCAGTAGGCATAGAACGATAAACGTAAAATGTTGGAAGTTATGACATGCACTGCAAGTTATTGTTTTATGTTGATTGTTTGTTGAAAACCAATCAAAATTATTATTTAAAAAAATGTAATGTATGTGAATGAGTAAGTGCTTGTGTTGAATGTCTGGATTACTTACAGGTAATCTTCATTACTCCTAGTCGTACTCTTTCTTGTCCCAGTACTTGCCTCTGACGCACCTTGCCTCATACGTAAGTACTTGAACGAGGACGAGGGACGTGGTGGGAATGATGGGCAGAGGAGCCGATTTTGGGGGTTGGAGGAGGAGAGTGGGAGGGGAGGGTCTGTGTTAAGGGTGGGGCAGGAGGTGGGTGCGCCAGTGCTTTAAGTGGGTCTCAGAATTGAGGGGGTATCTAGTTAGGAGGCGTTGCCTAGATAGAGGTGGCTGGATCTCTCCCAGCCTCTCCTTTTGTTTCTTAATGAGAGGAGCCGACCCCCAGCAGGCAACCCATTTAGCAAAAAGCTGTGCATGATTAAAGGGCCAGTCATTTGGTTATCCCTCTTAAGCCAGGCTACAACAGACCCTATTTTTAAGGTCTATTTTCCACTCAAAAGCGGACCAGCCCACCCGTTCCCTGGACACCAGTCTTCTATCAGATGAACAATACCTTTATGTCTCTTGAAAACGTGTGTCTTTGTTTGGGGGATACTTGTACACCTTGAACACCAATGACACAGTGTAGACTGTTTGAGCTGAAAAGTGGGTGCATTTGTAATACTCACTGCATTTGATGTATCTTCTGAATATGCGTGCGGATTAATACGAAGCAATATGTAACCAAATTATGCATATGTTAGTTGATACCACACAATTGTTTCTTGTTTTTTGTACTTATGCCCACAGGACATTTTTTGATTTATTTATTTGATTTAAAAGTGTATTGTTCACTATACTTTGTGACACACTTGTTTATGCACCTTTGTGGATTGATTTTGACAGAACACTTGAGAAACCTGTGACCCACTTGATTTAAAGTGCTTTTGTTGAAACGTTCCTCTTGCAAGCCTACATGTGTAGCCAAATTAAAAAAGGTTACTACAGTAGCAGTCCAGTGTTTGGATCATTCCTTTTTCAGTAAATACATATTCTTGAATGTCTTACTGTTGATCTCTGGAGGTTTCGAAATTATCACTGCAATAAATAATTGCAGTTACAAATATTTGACGACAGGACTACCCCCTCGTATATAGCTTCATGTCAGCCTTTTCGTCCTGCCCGACCTTAGGCTGTCCCTTATGTTACAAGCATGATTAAAGGGCTGCCTGCAGGTGCCCACACTTCTAATTAGGAAAAAGGAGCTGCATCTCTCCTTTTTCCTAATCAGAAGCGCAAGACCAGCAAGCAGCCCTTTGACCATGCACAGCTCTTTGTCTAAATGGTCTGCCTGCTGGGGGTTGGCGTATCAGGGGTTCGTCATGGCGGGGGGGAGCCCCGGCTCGGTGTCCTTTTTGTAGACTGCCAGGGCTTGGCCCGTCTAGCCCCGGCTGACTTAAAGCCCTGGTATGAGATAAAACATACTGGGCATCCATGATGAAGAAGGCATGATGTGTGTTATTAGTGGTAAGACTTGCATTTTGGTACAACCAGTCTAGTCATTTGTTACTGTGGCTCAACAGTTTTACTAGGCAGCAATAATAAATTAAGCATGCTAAGTGGTATTACCTGCCTAGACTGGTATTTGGGTGCAGCCAGTCTAGTCTTTTCTTACTGTGCCATGGCATAATTATCTGGATATGTATGATAAAGTAAACACGGTAAGTGTTATTATGTGGTTAGATTGGCATTTTGGTGCAGCTAGTCTAGGTATGTCTTACTGTGGCATAGCAGTTTCTACTGTGCATCATCAAGGCTACAGCAAACACAAGTGTATTACATGTCTGGCCTACATTGTGCAGCCAGTTTTGATATGCTTTCTTATTGTGGCATTGCATTTTTAATAGCAGAGGTATGCAATACAGATACACAACAGAGCACTTTACAGAGGTATACAACAGAACAGATATACAGAAGGGGGTAGGATACAGAGGGGCACAGAGGAGGGGTACAGCTGTACAGGGTGGCGGGGAGGAGGAGTGAACAGCGTCTAGCGAGTCAGGTGGCATGGGGCGACGTAATGGCCTAGGTGTTGAGGTGTAGATTGGCTCACAATTACTAGGAAAGCATTGGAGTTGACTCTACGTCACAGAGGAAGAAAGAGACGTAAGGAGCTCAGTGTCACTCAAAATCGAACCCTAGAAGACAATCACTTCAAACTCTGACCCTCTTCCCTAGCCCCTCATTTCACGGATAGGCGCAATTCAGCTGCCAGCGTCTAAAAAGCTGCTTGCGAATGAAATTCCATACCAACATCTTGATACAACACAAATGTTTTAGGACCCTTATGGAACTAGAGTATGGCTAACGTTACTCCACCAATAGGATGCTAACACACTGGTTGTTTTGATGTGAAACAGTTTGAAGCTCCTGGAACACTGTTTGGACAATATTAACCAACTCTCCCAATCAATAAACCCATTGCTGTATAAATAATAAAAATAATATGACGTGTAATAAAGTACTTCATGCCGAATGGCCCCTCTTTTCAAGCCCCGTGATCCTACGTGTTACTGGCCTCAAATTACATAGTGCTCAATGTATCGACCTCAGAAGGATAAAAGATATGAGTCTGACCTACCAGGAGTCGAGCTTCCAAAGTGCAAGCCACAAGTCTGAGATGAATGCTTAACCCCCTCAACTACCTTCCTAGCAGAAATCCTAGACCCACAGATGTGAACATTTCAATCCCACGCAGAGTGAAAAGATTCCAACAGGGTAATAGAACCTTTGCAGCCAACCGTGATAGCAGGGCGGAACAAGCTCAGAGACTGAACATTAATTGCCCCAGGTTCAAATTGCCCAATTCAGTTCATTTTCCTAAAAGGGGCCTTTCTAGGTAACCCCTACCTAGGACGCCCACCCTGCGGCTTTCATTTTGCCCCTTCACGCATAAGGTGTGTCCCATAGAACGACAGGAGCTAGGTTATGTGTAATTACACATTTATCGCACATCCCCACATTGCTTGCAATGTTATTTTCAGGGAAAGCACTTTGTGAATCAACAGGAGTATTTGCCCTATTCAGTTAATTAATCTTTTATTGCATGCTTAAGGATTCAAAACTGTGTTGCTCTACATTGTCGTGCTTCCAAGACAAACGTGTTTCCCCTGAGCTATCCTGCCAGCCCATGCTTTGACTCATGCTATTTGCGTGCTTTGAAACAACTTCTTGGTTTTTACTTTACGAAACGCTAATAAAACATACGTGGAGGCAACAGCTTGGGTGGCGCTTTTTTCAGAACTGTTTAATTACAGAGATTGTAGGGAGGATGATAGGAACTCCGCATCTTTGCTGCGCTTTACATTAAAGGTTATTGGGGCCATCAACAAACAGGCCCGTAACCGGGCCCCATGCCCAGATGCTATTGCAGGAGATTTGTTCCAAGATCAACCCCAATTGTGGGCACCACTGTTGACTTTAGCGTTTAACACATGATTAGAGTGGAGACTTTATCCGTTGTCTTGGAAATCTGAAAAAATGTTTCCAATATTTAAAAAGGGGGATCCTTCTAGCCCTTTGTCATATAAACTAATATCCCTGTTAGATACCACATTCAACATGTTTGGGAGGGTGTTAGTGGGATACATTGAAGCATGGTTACGATATTGTTCGGTCCTCCTGTCGGATATACAGCTCAGTTTCCAGCCCGGGGTGGGCACAAAGGAGCAGGTACTTAACATGTATCTATTGGTGTCTAACTCAGTGTACTGCAGAGGGGAGGCAGTGTATCTTGCATTTATGGACCGGAGATTGGCCTTTGACAAGGTCAATAGGCTGAATTTGTGGGCCGTGCTTGGGTCTTTGAGCTGTCCAGTTGAGATACTGACTGTGCTTCGGGAAATACACAGCGATAACCAGGCGAGTGTCCGATGTGGACCAGGGGAACAATGCACTGCGTGTTTTAAAGTGGGTCTGGGCGTCCGTCAGAGCTGTGTCTTGGCCCCAATTTTGTTTACATTGTATATCAATGGGCTGCAGGATGCCCTGTTGGAGACCACGGTGGATTATCCATGTCTGTGTGGCAGGGCATTACCTATTCTAGCCTATGCCGATGACACAGTGTTGATAGCAAGAACCCCCAGGGCCCTCCAGGGCTTGATTAACGCTTTTGCAGCATTTATGAATAACCTGGAGTTGAAGATCAATACCTCCAAATCAATGGTAATGGAGTGTGTTGGGGGTAAAAAGCGGGTGAAAATACGCCTGTAATGGGGCAATCATCCCCAGAGTCAAGGATTTTCACTATGTGGGATTACGGTTCCCTGCGACAGTCACGGCTGTGCTCGTCTGAGGAAGCAATTGTTAAAGATGATGCAACATACAGGTGGGCTTTTCCGTTTTTTGACCCGATGCCAGGGGCAACCGCTGGATTTGGCTTTAGAGGTGTATGTGAGACAAACGAAAGCGGCAACCTTGTATAGAGCACCTCTATGGGGTCATATAAAAGCGCCCGAGTTAGAGGTGTTGGAAAACAAGTTTCTCAGACATTTACTGGGACTCCCAAGACCTGCATCGAGTGTAAAAGTGCATAGGGAACTGGGTGTGGGCTTCTTGGAGGATCAGTGGGATCTGGCTCCGATTTTTTTCGGACTCCACCTTTGGTCCAATAAACACGCTAGTTTAAGTCACTTAATTATTAAGTTTTGATAGGTCGGGCATATTGGTATAAAATTCCCTGGCTCACCTTTATCAAAGACTACTTAAGTAAGAGTAACACTTTGGTCCTTTTTCCCCCTGGCAGCTTGTTGTCCTTGGGGCAACAGCAGTATTTTAAGCGTATTGTGACGTCAGCAGTTATGGAAAAGAGGGAAAGCCGGGCACTTGTTTCCAATAATGATAGAGCAGAGGCTGTTATCAGCAGGGTAGATAGGATACAGCCTTATCGCCTTATGAGCTCTAAAAAGGGAGATGGTTGGATGATTAGATGTGCTAGAATGGATTGCCTACAGTTGAGGGGAATTACAATTAACTGGAAGGGTTATCTGGATACAGCGAGCTGTCCGTTAGGTGGGGAGGTCAGGGAGGATCTAAAGAATTTCATTATTTTCTGCCCAGCATACAGGCACATTAGAAAGTCCACATTAATACCTGTTTTTAGACAGTTTAATTTGCTCTGTTATCGTCCTGCCTTGTTCTTTCTCTTATCTACAGATTCAGTATATGTTGCTAGTGCCTTGTTATCTTTTTAAAACGAGCTATGTATAAAGAAAGGGTGTTTTGGCCGTGTTATGAAGGTCTTTATTTTATTCTTGTTGACTGTATAATGTATTGTTTTTATTACGTATTGTTGTGTTTTTGTCTGTTTGATGGATGTTCTCATCTGAATAAACATATTGACTGGCACTAATAAAGTAAAATACATCTGTAATGCTCCCAAACTATGTTACTGACATCACACACCATCAAATATCACCCAATCTCAAACTGGCCCCTTCGATATTACAATGGCCTACAGCTGTACATACTCATGTCTGTCACACTAAGTTGCCATCACACACAATAAGCAAAACTACATGTCATTAGACACAGCACTGTACCAAACACCACCACGGTTTCGGGAGATTTGGGAAAAATCTAATTCCATATAAAAAAGTATCAAACATTAGATTTAATGACATTTTATATATGTCTTGAAAGTGTTCTACTTTTACGTAGATGCCAAGATTAGATCCCAAAGGGAAGGCAATGGTCAGACTCGGGCTAACATACATTGGCCACTTTTCAGGTCATCAGGTAATGCTCAATCTCAGGTCATGACAGAGAGATGATTATCTGGTTAGGAATGCCTGAGTGAGTCCTAGATTACTATATCACCTACTCCCGGATCAGGATAGAATGGTCCATCTCATGTTAGGGTGTATTTGTCAGTCTGAGGTTAAAGCGTATAAGGAGGCCTGAAATTAGGGTGCTTTGGTCAGGCTGCACTGCTCAGGTTGATGTGGTGCAGTGGTCAAAAGCAGGTTAGGGTGAATTTGTTAGTCTAAGGCTAGAGTTAATTAGCCAAAATATGAGGTTATTGTGATCTAGTCAATCTTACGTCTAGAGTGCAGTGGTAAATCTCATGTTAGTGTACATTTGTAAAACAGTGGCTAGGATTACAATGGACAGTTGCAGGCGATGGGTGCAATGGTCGGCTTCATATTAAGATCGATTGGTCAGTCTTAGGTTAGAAAGTGTTAGCCTTACCCATGTCAGAGATGCACTAGTCAGTTTTAGCTTACAATTCACTGCACAGTCCAACAATAGGGGTGCACTGGACATTAGCGGGTTTCGGGATTCATTCAATACTCCAAGGCTAGGGATTAATGCCTCAGTCCCTGTCTGATTGTGCGTGAGTCAGTCCCAAGTTAATTGCATATTTGGCACTCATTTTAGGAAACATTTAGTCTCCTCATGTTGGGATACATTGGTTAGGAATGTGAAGAACTCATGGTGACAACAAGTAAGACAGACACAGGTGAGCACAGTTCAAGGGTGTTTATTGAACAATGAAATGCTGTGTGTAGGTTGGATAAATGCCTAATCTAAACCTAAATCTGAAATGGGAGCAAGTGTCACCATCAAATGAAAAATAAGGCAGTCCTAGTGGCGTTGTGTCAAAATATAAGGGCCTATACTAAGAAACATATTGCCAAACCTTACAACTACTACAAAGGGTGTATGGGATAGTTCTCAAGAAAAGAAAGAAGTGTTCTAAAAAAATGAGTCAGGATGCGGTGGCTTGGGTCTCCCTTCCCCACGTTTTAGCACGGGGTAGGATGGGAGCTTGGAGCACAGTACTGTCTCTGGCTTCTCCAGCACAAGACGACAGTTCCAAAGGCAGATCTCAGGACCGTCGATGACCAAGTTTCGTTTCCTCTGAAATTCTCTTGCCTTTGGGCCTGAAGTATTCAAATAACAAAAACAAAAGTTCCTTTAATCAAAATGAAAGTTCGCTATGTTGACACTGATTCACCTTTTTGGGTCCTCCTTTTCTGGGCTGACCCTTCTCAATTGTAATCCACAGTTCAGATAGGGTGATGGCTTCAACCCTGGGTCCCCCTCTTCTGTGTTGACCCCTCGCGTATCGTATTCCGTAAATCTTAAGGTCTTTTTAAACAGTTCCAAACACACTGTGTCTTGGGATTTTAGACTTGGGCCCTCCTGGGATTTGCTTCCGTTGTTTCCTTTCGCTGCAGGATTCACTTCTCTTTCTTTCACTTAGTTTGTAGATCAAAGTCTTTTGATTGTACAGGGATTTTGCTTGATCCTAACATATATGACCACTTTGATTCCCTTGGCAGCCTTCCCACAGCCTTGTGGTATCTGAAGGTCTGTTCAAATGGGGATCGACCAGAGTCTCTTGAATTAGCACCCACATGTTGCCAGTTTTCCCTCTGCAGCTGGTCTCCACTTAATGCTTTTTACAGTTCATTACACAGTTCAGTACACTTGGTTCAAACTTGCCACTTTGAGCTTTTCAGCCCAGTTCTTATTGATTCTCCCCTTGACTCACCAGCTGTGATGAACCTCTTGACTTTTGGCTTTCTTGGAATCAAGGCCGGTACCACGGGTGCAGGAGCTTCACTCGCTCCTGCTTATCGGCATAGGCTTGCCTCGTGTACCGTTGACATCTGCTGCAAGACACTCCTGCTATTGTTCGCAATCTTAGGCTCTCTTCCATGAAGGTTCTGCAGGCCTGGGATGAAAAGGGCGAGGTCACTTCCCGCCTCGCCACTCTCTCGATTTCTGCTGCTTTTCTCCTTCTCTTGAACTGCTCTGGGGTAGCCATCTCATCATGCTCTCTACCGTGTTCCCCTTTGCTCGTACTCTGCTCTCTGGCTCCACCTTTTATTCCTATGGGAAGTGAAAGGGTTGTAAGGTGTTTTTGTGATTCTGATCAATTGCCTGACTTTGCCTGACCCTGGTAGTGGGACATGTCAAGTAAACGGCTCTAGTGTAAGTCCATCGTACGTTGTGTTGTGCGAAAGTATTCGTGTTGGAAAAGGGGGGGCCAGTGGTTTGGAATGTCCTACGTGAGAGGATGGGGAAAAGGTGTTAAAGGAAGGGGGATACCACGTCTGACCTGTCGGTGTCCCACTCCCACTCCCTTAGGACTCCCATCCAGATGATCTGCCCTCACTAGTCCACCCTCAGGAACTGGATCCAATAGCGATGGCCATGTCTTGGCCACCTGGATGACAGATCCCCGGGGACTAGCTAGGGAGACACCTTCAGGTTTCTCACAGGAGGCATCACTCTCAGGTTCGGATACACTGCCATTCTAGTGTTAAGGTATACATTGGTCAGTTGCAGTTCAGAAATACATTGGTCATTTTGAGATTTGGGGGCAGTGGCTAATATCAGATACATTGGTCAGTCCCAGTTAAGGAATATATTTGTCTAGCCCAGGTTGGGATGCAGTGGTTAAAATCAGGGGTGGGTGCATTGTTTGATATGTCATTAAATAAATATGCATAGGGCAATCTGGGATCATGTGTCCATTTTCTAGAGAGGTTCCCTGGTGAGCGTTTAGGGTGCAGTAGCGAGGACGAGCAAGGAGGGGTGTTCTTGTTGTCATTCCTTGATATGCAGTGATGGAATACGGCAATCAGCGTGAGGAAGAGGATAATTCACTAGTGAGAGCTAAAGTCATAAGGAAAGAAGGGGCAGAGTGAGTAGGATCCAGTCCTAAAAGGGTGGACGACGTAGGAACTCATCATGGTTGTGGTGGTCTACTCCGTGGACAGTATCACTGTCTAACAAGCAGGTCTCTCAGCAACAGCCTCAGCCCTTCATTCTTCCGTGGTTGATAAATGAGTAACATACTTCGGTTGGGTTGATACTTGTATGTAAATATATGCTATTTAAAGCACTTTGGTGAAATCGCCATATAAATAACAAATCAGTATAATTAATTAAAGCATTAATGCTCCTGTGCATTGTTGTTGACTTGCAGCTATTGTATTTTTGGATCCTGTATTGGTATTTTATTGTATTGTATTTATTGTATGCATTGGTATTTTGGTATTTTAAAAATGTTACTTTTATGTGCTTTTTTGTGTGTGCCTGCAAGCCACTTCCGGTGATGTCACCACGGTTAAAGAGGAAATGATGTAATCAGGTGAACGGTCACGTGACATCACTTCCTGTGGTGTCACCAGGTGTGTGATGTCACTTCCGCTACCCCTGGCATTTTGGTGAAATTACATCCCTGGAAGCAATCAATCAAAATGCTCAGTGGCAACATCAATGACAGTCAACCATTACAGTGAGCAGAAAGGTAAAGACCCCACCCATCCCAAAGTAAAACGTAAACTGTAATTAAGGGGGTCTTATCAAAAGGCTGAGGAAGTCATTATTTGGGGACGAAGACCCAGTGTTTACTGTAGAAGAACTTGCAGCAGGGTTGACAAAGTAAATCTAAAGGTAGATTGTTCCACTGTGTGGGGGGCCAAATGCTAAGAGAGTGCAACCTCTGTCGGATTCTTCTGCATGTGGGAGGGGGCCACTAATGCACGGGAAAGGGATTTAACATTTCTCTTTGGGAGGAGTTTCCTGCAGCAAGTGGAGGGGTAACTTGGTCTTGAGTTGAAGGTATTGGTGGTTAATGCAGGGAATTTTCAAGGAAAAATGATCGCCCAATCCCTCCCTCCACTGCCCCCCACTACCCTTTTTATGAAACAAAATAGAAAGGGAAGGCATGAAATCAGCTACAGGACTAAAACTAAAACATACTGCATAACTTTACCAGGTTTCTAACTGGGGACGGGAATGTAAACAGTATTAATAGGTGGCATTCAGCAGATCAGGTAGCCTCTGCGGCCTTCACACTGATTGATACATATGCAGCGTTCGACATGCACTACGTACTACTGATCCAGCAACTGCAAAATTAATCTGTTTTTTTTTATACAGAAAGGTCAAAGGTACTCCCACCATTTGAAACAATCTGCTAATAGGCATGTGGTCACCGTTACTTATTACATTTTATATTGCTCCCTTGGCCACCGATTCTTTCCATATAACATTTTCATGTGATCGATAATACCGCTTTTAATTTTCCTGAATGAAAATCTGACTCACGTTGATGCATTGAAAATCCTGTCCCCCAATCAGACTGATGGATGTGTGTAATCAGGCTAAAACGTAATAGCAGTAACACCGGAGTAATGTCTGCTGCTTTACATTCCATCCTTCTATGGTCACCAGACTTCTGGCCACACTGCATAGGTGAATGCCCCAAGTTAAAACAGTTGTCAGGAATCTTGGCAGTTTTAATGATCGGATTTACACGGCTGTACAGGCAGGGTTTTTCCATCTAACAAAAACTAGGTAAAATCCTCCATTTTACCTTTAGCAACCAAGACACTCTGGAAAACTGCTTCATTCCAGAATGCCTGGACTATTGCAACAGGTCTATGCAGAACTAAGAAAGCTAGAGTCTACAGAATTCCCCGTAGGAAGGAGTAAGGAGACTCCTGCATCTTAGAAAATTTGATCAAGTCAGTTTGCACTTTCCATAGATAATAATCAATTTAAAACTAGCCTCTATGGTGTTCAAAATGCTATACTCGGAACAATCTGAATTTTAAGAAACAGGTCATGGCTACACAAACATGGTAGGAATGTACCTCAATGTCAACAATGCCCATTTTCATTCTTCAAAAATCATTATTTGATGCCCGATTCTTTGGATTTCAGGCAACTAAGAGTGAAACACAATCCCAATTGTTATAAGGAATGTTCTAATCTCTTTATATTTAGAAAGAAACTTAAGAACTATTTTTGATGAATAAAGTAACTCATTTTCAACGAATTAAAAAAAATAACTATACTAGCCTTTCTCCAATTGCCGTATTTGCGGTTTGTGGTTTCCGACTCTATAAATCAGTGATAGGATGCCTATATGGTGATAAAACAATATAACATTTAAATAGAATTGCATGCCAAAAAACAAACAGAGAATCTCAGTTTTGTTAGGGTTGAGTTAGAGGATGTGGTCATTGTTCCAGTACTGTATTCTTTAGAGGAATGTGTGGATTGTTTTGTAAGTGTCCTTGGGAGAGATATCGGACAGAAGTTCAGCCATGGCCTATCATTTGGAGTACAGATGTGAAGGACTCGATCTGGTTCACCAGATGTTGGAAATGTGTGTTGAAGAGTCATGGTGATAAGGTAGATATTGGAGACATGACACAGGATGACTGGCCGGTTGGGGGATGGTTCCAACTTAAAATTGGCTGCTATGGTTCGGAGGTAGTCAAATATTCTATTGGTTCAGTCAGAATGTGCATGTCTGAACAGGTAGGTAAGGCATGGGTGAACCTACTCAGTGTAGATTTGTTCACCCTGCCGTTTGGATTGGAGTAGCAGAGATCTGATTTTGGTAGTCTTCTTGATGGTGTAGGGAATAGCGCAATTGCAGAATGTGCACTATAGTTAGCCATCCATAGAATTGGATTTGTACAAACATTGTTCTAGGTTCCACGCTGCTGTGGTCGGTTGGTAACTTATGTGTTTTATTGATCAATGGTTTTAATGATGTACATCAATGTCCCTGCTAGATCTAAAAGATTCTCATAAATTCTTTCACATTGATGAGGAATTATAAGTTTGTTGGCCAACGAGGCAGTGGTTAGCAGGACTCTGAAGTGCTCTTAAACATTGATCCTGGTCATAAGGTTCCTTAGCTGGATGCACATTTTGATTGTGGGTGGGACAATCAAATGCATTAGGTTAGGACAACGGTGAGGTGGGAGTTCAAGAGTAAATTACATCTGGCGTGCGGCTATCAGAGGGTGGGATTATTCACTGATGGAATAGAACCCAGCTTCATCGCTGTGAGAATGAGGCTGTCATTGTGTTGTTGGGATAGTGCAGCCAGATGTTAAGGTCATCTAGTATAAAAGGATTTGATGGTCTTTACTCAGAGGTTGGTGATCAGGTCTGACTATTCAGTTAAGGAGGAGCTAGGGTTGGTGGGTCTGCACACAACTAATATACACATTTCAGTTGTGCTTACCAGTTTCCAACGATTGTGTGGGTCAACCTGAATAGCTGAGATGTTTAGGTGAGAAGAGAAGATCAAGGCCACGCCTCAACCACAAAAAGAAAGCCAAACCTGACAAGTAAGACTCACTGGATGCAAACAAAAGTTATAATTTACTGTCAGTGGGAATTGAACAGGTGTTATTGGCAAAGAGTTTTTTTTTTAATGAAAAACCTCTACACAGGTACATACACATGTTTTAGAATTCACCCTGTTCCTTTAATGTGGGTCATGCATACGCACACTTGGTATGAACAGAGGATGAGACACCCCTTCACACTACCCCGCCAAACTGACTTGCGCAAAACCATCTCCTGTATCAGTTAAGGGAAAACATGTCACGTTACAGACTACTAGCCAGCCATAAAGTGTCAATCGCCATCTCAATTCTACACAGATAGTACACAATTATTTCACTCGTCACGAGCCAATTATCAACACCCAATGACTTGCGCAAATCTTGAGCCCTGCATAGTTACATATTCAATCCTAAGGAGAAGCCCCAGATAAGGTGGTTCCACATCAAGGCATTCCTACTGTGCACTCCCAGGAGGGAGGACATTTCAATGCACTGTGCCCTCTCCAGCAGATGTTCTACTTACCCGAACAAACTTCTGTGGGTACTGTCCCTTCTTATTTTCTGGGATACTGGTTGGGGGAATAACCCAGTCCCGCTTTTTACGGCTCAATCCGGGCTTCACTATTGGAAACACATGGACTGGCAATTCCTCCTGATCAGGAGAGTGTGCCTAAAGAGGAAGGAAAAAGCATTACACATGCTGGAGTTGTATTGATCAAACAGAACTTATAGGCTACTCCAACCACACACCCAAACACCCACACACACACGCACACCACACTTTTTCGGTGGCACCTTTTCACTTCGAAAAATCCTACAAGCTACCCTGCAGAGGAACTCTTGAAAAGTTTAACTTGAGTGTAAGAATATTTGTTGCACCATGGTGATTAGGGTGTAGCTTGGAAGGATCAGGATCGACAGACAAAAGGACACGTTATGAAACTATCAGCAGCCCCTTTGTCCTAGAGGTAATGTCAGTGTTGTTTTGAGTCCAACAGCTAGATGTAATATCAGCTTCTCCTATTCCCATGTAGGCAGATAATACTGTAGTTATAGCGAGTAGCCCCATGTGAATAGAAGTCCTTCGCCCCTGGAGGGGAGTCACTCCCAGTGAGGTCCCGCTTTCCCAAACCCCTAGGGCGGGTTTTGCTGAGCAGGGTCAACGCCCTAGCATCAAAGGGGGTGGATCCTTCTAGGGAAGAAGGGACCAAGTCTCCAGATTCGTCATACTTCCCAGGAGGCTACAGGACATTTACGACCCAGGCAAAGAAGTGTGTTGGGGCACCAAAGAAATCCCTAAAATGCAATGTTCTAAAGAACACCGTCCCGGGTACGGTCACTCCAGGAGGTTAAGATTTAGAACAGAGATTGGACTCAGGACATTAAGCCATCCTCAAAAAGGCCCTCTTCATTTGTTTTTGTTACATTCATCCGCGGAAACAATAAACCTCCTTTGTTTTTTAGTTTAATCTGATAGGTACTTTAGGAGGTTCCCCAGGAGCAAAACCTGTGCATTCGACAGATATTTAAAACCAGGATTGAAGAACGTTGGTGAAAGGGGATACTGGGCTGACACCATTTCCCAAACTAGTATTTTAGTTCACCATACCTGTTTGCTATTTATTACAGTTACTCCACGTAGGCTGTCCTATTTTGTTGTGTTATCTTAACACTACTCCAAAAAGGATTTATCCAACCCACCCTGCCCTGTAAATAAACAAGTGTTGATCCACACCTGCCGTGGGTGAGTATTCTGTTGATAACCCTAACTAAGACACTGCATAGAGACCCCACCAATAAAACAATAGTACATTTAACATAACATTATTTGTTGTCTTTCTCCGTAGTCATTTCTGCCAGAAGATATTTGACATATTATAAACTCTGAAGTGGTGATACTCATACCACTGATTGGTCTACAACAGGAGCAATGGCATCCTCGCCGGCCACGTCTATCACTCCTGCCGTGCTAAATCCATTGCCCCCTTGATCAGCAACCTCGAGAGTCAGGGTGTACTTGGGGACGTTCTGTAAAACAAAAATGGCAGATTTATCATCATTTTAGAAAGAACAAAATTACATTATTTTTAAAATGTTTTAATTTTTTTAATTTATTGTGCCTTTAGATTAATACAAAACTTTAAGCACATAGACGAAATAAAGAAGACATCTAAATTACAAGAGGAGAACAAAAACACTATAATCTATGTAAAAACAAATAAATATAAACAAGAGTAATGAGTTGATACAATTAAAAATAAAATAATTCTCATCTTGATGATCACATTTATACTGCAGTGGGCACAGATTAAATGTATCCACCATATAAGCACTTTTTCTTATTAATGTAGCAATAAGCTCCGAGACGGCGGACCAATACCACCCCAGGTAATGCCCCTGGGGCCCATAGCTACAGACCCGAGCGTAGCTATTGGACCGCCGTTGAGGGGATTATTGCCATTAGTACCCCGGCCTGTTAGACCGGGGTACTAATTGCATTTTTTGCTGTTCTGAAACGCTGCTGCGTTTCGGAACAGAAAAAATAAATCAAATAAAATGGCCGCCTTTCCATGGCGGCCATCGGGAGCCGATGTGCTGGGAACAGAAGTGAACCCAGCGCGTTCGCTCCCGAGAAAAGAAGAAAAAAGAAGGTAAGTGGGGTTGGCAGGGCGGGGAGGGGATAGTTTGCAGGGGAGGGGGGTGGAGGAAAAAAAAACATACTTGAGTCTCCTGCAGGGGACGAAGGCAGCCTCCAGCCATGGGGAGGCTTGGAGCAGGTATTGCCCGGCTTCGAGCCTCCACATTGGCTAAGGGGCCGCCACGCCCCCACCGGGAACAAACGAAGGCACGTACGTGTGTGCAACGGATTCCCGGTCTGGCAATTCCCTGGTGATGGCCAATCAGAATGCTTGTTACATTCTGGTCGACCCTCTCGGGGTACTAATGCTTTTTAACCTTCTTCAGTACTTCCCTCCATATATTATATGCTGCTGCCACTACTACCAATGATGTTGCACCAAAAAGAGTAGATAAAAATAGATCACCTAGTTGGCCGCCAGAGGGCGCACGGATGAGGATCTTCCCCGTGTGAGCTCCGTCTCACGGTCCCCCGAAAGTGCTCTGAGCCCCCACTTTTGGCCCCCCCTCCTGCTAAATAACGACGGCCCAAGCTTGCCGACTCTGGCCCCCACCTAGCTGCCAAAACTCCGGTGAAAATCGGAACGAGTTCGGTGGAGAAAGGAGCTCCAGCCCGAACTTCCCTTCGGGGCCTCCCACGCGGCACTCCTGCGCCACGGTCCAGTGACGCCCCTGAGCTCTGCTCCGGCTCCTCGCCCCGGCTCCCCCAACGACGTCCCGCCTGGAGGCTTTCGGGGACTGGGAGAGCCCTCGATGGGTGGCGACTCCCCCCGCCGCCCACCCTATGACAGACCCGTGGAATCGGATGCGGCCCGACTCCAAAGCAAACCCACGCTGGTGAGTCCTACAAGCTCATAATACGCGGCGCTGATCACCGCCCCCGTTGAACGATCCTCGGAGCGCTTCGCGGCTTGACCCGCACAGGGCCCCCGTTTCCTCCTCTCTGCCCCGGCTGACTGTGCAGCGGCTACCGCGCGGACCGGGCTTCCAACGGCCTCCAGCGTGCCCTGGGGGGGTTTTGGCCCACCACTAAGCTACACTGAGCCTCGCAGCCCGATTCAAGCGGGAGGGTACGGCCCCTAACTCCAGGGCGTGTGCCTCCTCCCATTCCAATACCCCGGACCCGTGGGACACCAGTGACTCTACCCTGCGGCCCAAGCCTGGAAGGCCATAACGCGCCGATCTCAACGTGCGCTTCCCCTCACGATACAAGGACCCCGCGCTGATGATTCCACCATATGCGGCGGAGACCCTTCTAACCATCCGCAGTCCCCTGTATTAAGACCCCAAAGGGTCGAGAAAATATTGAGCGCATCGTTAGCGCTCACAGTCACGAGGAGACTGAAATTCTCTGGAAGACTACCAAGTACCCAGTAGCCAATTGTAACCACTGAAAAGAGACCCTGCCCAAACTACAAGACACAAATCATCAGCTCCGCAGAGGGTATGGCCCCCAGACACACCTGGCTCTAACCGTAGGTGTAAGGGAAGGAGGAAAGGGAACAGGGGCGTGTGCCTCCTCTGTGGCAGTGAGTACTCCGGCAACCCCATGAACCAACGTGTGAGAAGCAGGTTCACGGACGCATGACCGCTCAACAGAAACTTGCTGCCTACGCTTACATTGGGCCCAAAATGGCTGCACCTTCCGCAATGGACAAAGAAACTGCTGCTACGAAGGGGGACATAGCAGATTTATTAGCGGAAATAAGAAACATGGGAGCCAACATTGGAGGGAAAATCGACAAGCTCACACAGCGCCTTGACACCATAGAAGACAGGGTCGAAGGAGTCGAAAATAATCAAACCACGATTCATATCCACGAAACACAGCTAGACAATAGAATTACAGACCTGGAACGAAGGGAACAGGAAATTACACTCAAGATGGATGATTTGGAAAACCGCGAAAGGAGAAACAACCTGCGCTTTTTTGGGATTCCAGAGAAAGAAGGGGAAACGGAGGAGGACTTGAAATCAACTCTCCACGACATCATTAAGCTCCTCGTCGCAGATGACAACATTGATGAGCCTAAAACGGAGCGCATCCACAGAGCCGGAGGCCCGCCTGGAGGCCCAAGATCGGTGTTGGCCAGGTTTCACCGTTACCAGGACAAGACGAGAGTGTTGGAGAAAGCGAGGAGCGGAGGTGCTATCACCCTTTGTGGGGCCCAAATAACTATTTTCCAGGACCTCTCGTCTCTGACCCTAGCTCTACGGAAAATGTGCAAACCGCTTACTACTTGGCTTAAGGGTCGGGACATACGCTACAGGTGGGGATACCCCTTCTCCCTCTCCTTTGAGCACGAGGGCACGCGAATTAGACTAAACTCTGAACAAGAAATCAAAGCATGCATCTCCGAACTACTGGGCCCGCAGGAACATGGAGAGAGTCGCAGCCAACCATCTAGAAGCCAAGAGGAATGGCATGTGCAAGGCCCGAAACGAAGGAGGGTGAAGGGCTCGAGGAAGTATCGTAGAGGGAATGGCCCTTCAGAAGGAGGCAGCTGATAACGAACAAGTGTAATGTACCGAAGTCGATTTAACCTTTAATATGAAGACTTTGATATTATGTGCTCTAAAATTGGTTCTGACTCTTCCACCTATGTGACATTGAACCGATTATTGTCGGGGGTGGGCAATAGGGGGCTCATTGGACATTAGTAATGTTTATTAGATACGGGGACCGTGAAGTAACGGTCTCCTCTAGTGGTTCGAACTCGAACCAGTGCTTACAACTGGGATCGATCGAACGCCACCGAACTCGGGGAGGGGAGGGGGGTGGTGGGTGGGGAACCGGGAAGAGACTCTGGGTTGAACCTAGGGAACACTTGAAAGTCTTAAAGGGGGAAATGCTGATATGGTTGTCTAAACTCCAAGGTTTGAAGTTACAGCGATCATCAGGTCTTCACGAGCATTCAAAACGTTCCTATACTGACCGCTGAACCATGCAATAGGGGCACCATGAGGGTGGGAACGCTTAACGTCAAAGGTCTCAATTCACCCACTAAAAGATCACTCCTTGCTAGAGAATTTCGAAGGTCAAATATGGATATACTCTTTGTGCAAGAGACCAAGTACATGAGAGGAGAGGAAAGGGCAATCCTGGGGGGAAAAAGAAATGGGTTGGAATTCTGGGGCTCTGGACCCTTGAAGAAAGGAGGAGTGGGAATACTCATCAGAAAGGGGTTGGATTTTAAGGTTTCGAAAATTTGGTCCGATGCAGAAGGTCGGACTCTCCTCGTGTCGGGGACCATTGGAAGGCTAGCCATTACGATCGCCACAATTTATTCCCCTAATGTGGGACAATTCCGATTCCTATCCAAGACAATCCCCAAAGTAATGTTAGAGGCAACAGGGCACGTCATCATTGGCGGAGACTTTAATATATGGGCAGACCCGGATCTCGACTGGCATCCCGGTAACCCAGAAAGACGTGAAACAGGCAGAGGGGATCACACTCAATTTAAAGCGATGATGGACTTGTATGGCTTGATGGATGTGTGGCGTTGCATGCACCCAACGGAGAAAAAGTACACCTTCTTTTCGGCCCCACACAACACGTCCACTCGCATAGACTACCTTTACTCCTCCAGTGACCTATTTGACACGGCCAAACGTTCACAAATCACGACCATCTCATGGTCCGATCACGACTTGGTCTTTGTTGATTTAGCATGGGATTCCTTGCCCGTTAGATGCGGACAATGGAGGTGTAACGAGACATTATGGAAGGATCCTGTATTTAAGCTAGAGATAGAAACTGAAATTGAGGAATATTTCCGAACGAATGATACTGGGGAAGTCTCGAAACAAAGGGTTTGGGAAGCTGGGAAGGCAACGTGGAGGGGAATCCTCATGCGGGAGGGAGCTAAGAAAAAAAGAGAGAGGGCCCTAATCGAGAACAGAATCCGCACAGAAATTACACAATTGGAAAGTGATGCGAGGAAAGGGGACACTGTAGATTTTGACAAAGTTCTAGAAGGAAGGGAAAAAAGGGAAGAGTTACGCCTCCTGGAACATGAGCAAATAGCCCGTAAGCTCCTCCTCTTGAAACAGCGGTTTTATGAGAAAGGGGACAAGGCTGACGCGCTATTAGCAGCTAGACTCCGTGCCCAAAGGGCGGAACGCAGGGTCCAAGAGATACTAGAAGGAGAATCGGGTGTGGGAATTCCCCGCCCCACCATTCCAGAATCCTTTGCGGATTTCTATGAGACCATGTACACCCCCGAAGACGACTCATACACCCCCAGCATTCGGTCCTACTTGGACGACGTTGCCATGCCCAAAATGACACAAACAGAATCGGATACGCTCGATGCCCCTATAACGGGAGAGGAGATCCAAGAGGCTATTAAGAGACTTACAATAGGCAAATCCCCGGGAGAGGACGGGTACACAGCGGGTTTTTACAAAACATTCGCCCCGCAACTCACACCCTTCCTTGTTGGCTTATTCAATCGAATTCTAGAAACAGGGAATCCTCCAGACTCATTTGTCAAAGCACTCATAGCAGTTATCCCGAAAGAAGGGAAGGATCCCACGAAGTGTGGATCATATCGCCCCATCTCCTTATTAAATATAGACGCCAAAATATACTCTAGGGTCCTCGCAGCTAAGATTGAATCCCTTATGCCCCGCCTTGTCCACCCTGACCAGGTGGGCTTTATAATTGGCCGCCAAGGCGCAGATACCATGCGCAAGACACTACATGTGGTGCATGCCTCCCGCAAACTAAATACTGACCCGGCATTGCTTTCAATTGATGCTGAAAAAGCGTTTGACAGGGTGAACTGGGATTTCTTAATGGAGGTCCTTCAAAAAAATCGGATTAGGCCCAAACCTTAAAAGGGGAATTAAAGCGATATACTCGTCTCCCATTGCCTCGGTGTTCGTGAATGGGGAGTACTCCAGATGGTTCCAACTGAAACGAGGCACTAGACAGGGATGCCCCCTCTCAGCTATCTTATTCGCCCTATCTCTTGAACCCCTTGCATATAAGATCAGAGAAGATAAAACCATAGAGGGGATCCATTTAGGTAACACTGAATATAAACTCGCTCTGTATGCTGATGATATCCTTTTGCATGTGGTCCATCCTGAGAAATCAGTCCCCCAAGCCATCCTCTTATTGGAGGAATACGGTCGCCTCTCGGGTTTCAAGATTAATCGGGCCAAAACTACACTCTTCCCCCTTCAGGAGGATGCCGAGGCGAATACTGTGAAATACTCCTCTTTGGGTTTGTCGATCGAACACGACAAGATGCAATACCTAGGGGTACAAATAACGAAACAACTAGACTCCCTGTACGAAGCAAATTTCCCACAACTTCTTATTAAGCTCCGTACAGACCTAGCCAGATGGGATAAACTGACGATCTCATGGCTTGGCCGCCTTAACGCCATCAAAATGACTTCCCTCCCGAGGTTTCTTTATCCCTTCCAAATGCTCCCAATTAAAATACCGGATCAATATTTTAATGAGGTGAAGAGGGAAATCCTAAAATTTTTGTGGAGGGGGAAAAAGGCCAGGATAGCCTACTCTACGTTGACGCTCCCCAAAGACAAAGGCGGGGTGGGACTCCCTGATCTCCGGAAGTACTATATTGCTGCCCAATTGCGTGTGTTTGTCCCCCACCTACGCAATCACAAAGAACCACAATGGGTAGCGATGGAAAACCATTACTTCGCCCCAGCGACCTTAGGAGAATGGTTGTGGGCCCCACGAAACCGGGTGTTGAAGAGAACGGGGAACCACCCGCTCTTTGTTGCTATATGGGATGTATGGCGTGAAGGTTCGGAGATGACGGGAATCACGACATGGCCGTCCCCACTAAGTCATCTTTGGTCTCCGGGCATTAATAACTATATCCCCAATGTTGAGAGGTTCCAGACATGGTTTGAAGCGGGACTAGAAAGAGTGGGCCAGCTTCTCCGCAGTGACTCATTTATCACCCTCCCAGAATTAACAGAAGCTCTAAATATTGGAGCCCTCTCCACCTTCCATTATTTACAAATTAAGGGGGTATTGACCAAATCTGAGTGGAAAGAAAGATTAAGTAGAGACCTCACCCCTTTCGAAAAAATGCTAGATTCCAAGACGCAGAGGAAGAATCTGATTTCTCTCATATACACCTTGCTTCTGAGCGGAGATGGTAAATCCTCACTTGCACTCAGACGGCGATGGGAGACTGATATGGAGACCGATATAGAGGATGAAGAATGGGACAAAATGTGTGCCATGGCGTCGCGTACTTCCATATCATGTCAATATAAACTCCACTCCATAAAACTTTTACATCGCTGGCAATATGACCCATATAGATTATCCAAGATGTACCAATCTTCCTCCCCCTCCTGCTGGCGTGAATGTGGGCAGGTTGCAGACTACTGGCACATGTGGTGGGGGTGCCCCAAGATCAAGAGCTTTTGGGATGAGGTCCTGGGATGGATCAGACACACTGATGGGATTCACAGAACAGCAGATCCGCACCTAATCCTGTTCAGCCTCGAAAAAATTGAAGACGAATGGACAAAGGTCCGAGGCCTAACCCCCTATTTATTGCTTGCGGCCCGAGCTTTACTAGCCACCAAATGGAAATCGCTCACGACCCCGTCTAAACAAGAGTGGATCAATGTGGTGCTGAACATATGCACCATGGAAAAAATCACAGCTTCCCTCCACGGTAGAGCGACGCAATCCGAGCTCCTATGGTCGGACTTTCTGAGAGCACACACCTCTATTGAGTACCCAACTCCGGACGTGGATGACCCCCCGTTATGAATGACATAAACCATAGGCGCTCCTCCTACATGTCGAACCCCTAAATACACCACACACAACAGAAACTTCATCCTTACTGACGACCACAGCACCATAACACTCTATTCCCGAAAAGACTTGTCTCTCTTTCTCGGGGCAGGGGAGGGGGGAGGGGAAAAACTGTTAATGTTTGTAAAGAATGTTCAATATTCAGATTTTATTCATGCCTTTTTTCTTTTAATTATTACTTCCTAAATGTGCAAACTCTCAGTTGTACCGAGCGTTTATCTATGATAATACATGATGTAGAACAGGAAGATGATGATGAATCCTTTCTATACCTATTGATGTAACTGTTCCTTTGTGTTGCCTTAAATGAAGATAAATGTTAACTTTGAAAATTTAATAAAATTAAATTTAAAAAAAAAAAAAAATAGATCACCTGAACAGTCCTCTATGTTAGTGACAAAATTAGCGTACCCACGTATATAAAGAGATTCCAAAAACGTACAACTTGTAAGGATGTGGCAACAGCAATCAACTTCAATGTAACATAAGCTGCAAAGTCTTTCTTTGTAAGGGATTTTCAACCAGGCGCCAACAAACTCCATGGTGGGCAGTACATTCAGGCGTAAATACAAGACAAAGCGTTTGAGGTCAGTAGTGCAAAGCTTAGTTAAGTAAGTAGCAGGTAAATGGCTACTGAAACACTCTCTGGACAAGTCGCCGTACCGAATTTTGCCATGAAGTTTATCATCATTATTTGACAAATCCCAGCTTCTAGCTTTCTTTTTTAAGTTTACTTCATAATTAGGATCTGATGTTAACACTTCAGGAGCAAGATTTAGCTGGACTATGAATGTTACTGCAGTCTTCTTTCATTCTGCAGTGAAACTATTTTTATCCAGATTACTAGCGCTTTTTCCCATTAACAAGAGCAGATGGTTGGACTCCTGGTGGCTGCTCATACACTTTGCATACAATAGCGTTCTTTTAACGTACCACAATGTAATTATTGATGTGACCCCATACTCAAGATGCAAACCCACTATTGGAACTGATTTGGGTACATTTATAACAGATCTCAGTGATTTACCCTCAAGCTGTTCTAACCAGTCAATTTGCTTATATTTTAAAACTACCATACCATAAAGTATTAATAACCAGCACTGTAAACAATATAGGACCTGATTCACAGAGCGTTTTCCTATGGGCTTGCGCCATTGTAAAACACTTCTGTGAATCAGGCGCATTATGTTTTATGGCCAACCACTTCCTCCAAACATTTGCAATGACTCTTTCCTGGTCGAATTTCCCACTAGGGTTTGCTCTGATAGAAAAACCCAAGTAATTATATTCTGTCACCATAACAAGCAGAATATCCTCAATAGGCCATACAAAGTTTTCCCTGCCTATATTTTTTTTTACTCAAACACAATATTTTTGTTTTGGCTATATTGATAACCATCACGGTTGCCTTTGCATATTTCATCAGAGAATATATAGACTGTTGCAGGCCAATTTGCGTGAGATCAAACATTATCATGTCATCAGCGTAAGAGGGCCACAGTGTCGGAACGCCATTAATCCTAGGTGGAAAACTATTTGTTTGCTGAAACATTAAACTCATTCATATCTTGGTATTTAGTACAGTGTCCAGCAAGGTTCAATCAAATAGCAATCGATGGGTTGGTGTACAACAGCTGTATATAATACAGCAGGTTCTTTTCAATACCCCATGCAATACGTTTTTCCCAAAGGAGTGCATGGGGAATAAGGTAAAATGCCTTAGTAAAGTCCAAACAACAACAATGGAGGTAGGGCCTGTTTGTATTCTCGGTTTCCGCAAAAAAGGTATTGTACGACACATATGTTTGTTGTGGTATTATATTTATTTCTGAAACCTGTCTGGAAGGGACTGAATATTTCTTTTTCCTTGGCCCACCTAGAAAGTTTCTGTAGAAGCATACAAGAAACATTGTTTTGGCTATTATCCATCATATATAACAATCTATAGTTATGTGGGTTTAACCTGTCGCCTTTCTCAAAAATTGGGACCAAAATTGCTTTGCTTCAACTATGCGGTGTAAAGCCCGTTATTTCTATATGTTTGTAAAGAAGGACCAATATCCGGGCCTAAAGTTCTGGATGAGCCTTTAGTACAATATTAGGTATCCCATCATGTACCGGAGCACGGGAACTTTTCAATCTCATTGTGATGTTACACAATAATTTCCCATCTATGTCAAAATTGGCCATACAAGTGTTGGTATCATCATTCTTTATTTGGGTATGCATAACTTCAGGGTCGAAATATATATCGGCAATGTGATCCATCCATTTATTTTCGGGTACAGAATTCAGTTCAATCAGAGAATTTTCCTTCTTATAGTTGTTAAAATTCGACCAGAAAGCTTTGCTGTCATATGATCTCAACCACCGAAATAATAATAGCCAATATGAATTAGTGATAGAGAGTTTATGCTGTTTGTGCCTGTTTTTATATCTAGTGGCTAAATTACATCTTAATAGCAACTTATCCTAGGAGTGATTTCAATGTTGTTTTTGCCCAGATTTTTCTCTCTACGGTATGCCTTCTTCTTATCGACAATCATAACGTCATACGGTTGTCTGATTTTCTTTTTTTGAATGCCATTAACGACCATTTCTCCACGAGCCATAGTTCTGTTTGAATTAGAATAAGTGAGTACTAATTGAATAAGATCCCAATCTCCTCTGGCCAGATTATCTTGCATATCACTTTTGTTCTGCCATAAAACATTGTTAATGATCTTTATTTTTCCAACAGACCAATTTATGCGGTTACCCTTGGAATTTATACCTACATTAACAACTTTTTCTTTATATATGTAGGGAGCGGAATTATGGGTTTTCCAATTTAAGATCGCATGGTCACTTGGGTTATTTACAGTGATGCTTACATCAGTACACCTAGTAATGATATAATCTAAGTGGGTTTTAGTCTTACCATTTGACCAAGTATAGGTGGCATCATTGCCTTTGATGGCTTCAAAATGCAAAAGAACCAACTCGTGGCGGGCCAGAAAACTTGCCCAATCATCTACTGAATGATATGACAGAGACAGAGGACGATGTAAATCTCGAACATTTAAGTCACCTGCTATTATAATGGGACATGTCTTAAACAGTACAAACCACTGTAAAATAATTTCTTCAATTCCCAAAATTTTGAGCTTAGTTTGGTCACCTCCAGGAGAGTCATATACATTTATTACTAAAATAGGTCTAGAGAAATCCCCAGATAGACGAAGAATAGCAGGTAATACATATGGTAGTAGAGTAACAACAGTAAAGATTTTCAATGAGTGTTCCAATCTAGTACCAATTGCGAGGCCTCCACTTGGTGGGCCACGCACAGACTGTATTGTCAGATTAAGCAAAACCATTTATAAAAAAATGGCAATGTGCACCAGGTTTCCTGTAATAGGAACAACTCACTTAACATAATCAAATTAACTCCATCTGGGTGTGAGAGGAAAGACCTGTAGCCCTGAGCATTCCATGATATCCACGCCAATGTTTCACCCATGGTCGAGTGTCAGTTTGCACCATTAGTTATATGAGTAGGCAGCCAACATTCTTTTTCACAGGTATTTGTTATGGCTGTGTCTTTATTTGTTTGGAAAACATGCAATGATCCTCTCTCTGTTAGTTGTTCAGCTGGTAACCGAGTACTTCGCTTTCCTTCAGGTAAAACAGAGTCAAATTGACCATCTTTTTTCTCTTGCGACAAAGGATTAATGATAACCCTAGGGGTGTAAAGGCCTCTGCACAGGACATAAGTAAGGCAATAACAACTGCTGAAGAAAATTCAATCAATGCCCAATTTGTAGGGCTGCCCACCCTTGGTAGCTCAAAACTCTTAATATCCAAAGAGCCTATAAGGCTAAATTCCAGTATTTCCTGAAAAATTGCCAGTACTTGTAAGCGATCCAAAAACGGGCTATCCGCGGCCGGGTTTAGTTCCTCAATTATTGCTCAAGTCCCCAGGTCCTTATGAGTTGATCATAAAAATACTCTTTTCTCCTTTCAAACCATTTGTCAAGGAGTTCCCCCCTTCTCACCTGAGTTCGATCTTTGCTGGATTTCTTGATCGATGCCTTCTTGCAAACTGATCGAGTCTTGAATAAGGCTGCACGAGTCTCTTCCGACTCCAGCGTGCGTTCAAAGTTCCGGGATGCAAGGATCCAGGAATCCGGGAAATAAACAGAGTGCGCTACTAGCACACGAGTCCAGGAATCAAGAAAGGAAGGAAAGGGACTAGAAATGGGGTAGGCTGGAAGAAGCAAGGGAAACAATACCGCGAGCTACGGAGCACACGTCTGGTCGCTACTTCGCAATAGCATTGAGACGCGCGGAGCCGCGGGAGGCGTGGTCTATAAATAGAACACGCTACATCCAAGGTGTAGAGCGAGGAATGTGTTTCACAGTGTACGGCCATGTTGGAAGTACAAGGGAGTGTAAGCCCCGTTGCGACAAGGGCCAGGAAGTCCAAAAGGGGCGCGTTCTGTAGATCATGACACCATTAGCATTATTATTTGTAATAATCAGAGAAGATGTTTCATCTGTATCAGATGTTAATGTAGAAACAGCCCTTTGTTTACAGATTTTATTTGCTGGGATTTGTGATCTTTTGGGTACATTTTGGGCCTGAGGCCCTTTGAGGACAACGTGACGTGGAGTGCTGTCTGTCAAAATGTTTGTAACTATTGTCTCCCCCGGCAATGAAGGCATTGTTTTAGGTGCCACTGGTGCAGTATTACAAAAGTCCTTGTGAACTTCAGTCTTTAAGAGATTTTCCTACATTAAGTGAACCAGCCTTAGACTTAACACTTTTTGTCAATTTGGTTGGATGGGCTGGCAATGACGTATCCATTGCACGAACAAATATCGGGGAAACAAAGATTTCCTCATAATCCCAAATTGGTTCTGATGTTTTCACTTGTCGTGAGTGTATAAATGGACAAGGTGCCAAATTTGGCGATACAATAGTATCACGGATCAAGATTGATTACGTCCTCGTCGGGTTTGGTCATTTTCTTTTTAGGAGATTTTTTAAGAGATATAACTGGGGGAGTGATTTCATCAAGCTTTTCAAAGTTTGGGCAGAGGTTACTTTGATCTCAGGCTGATCTTTTGCTAAGGCGGAAATTACCATAGTTAAGGCTTCGACTTTTGCCATAATGCTATCAAGACATCTAAGTACTGCCAAGTCGCTGTCCGTCATCTACGTCCTCATCACAGCTTGTCTCGAATGAATCGACCTCTGACTCAGAGGATACCAAGGCAGCAAGGTCGGGAGAATTAGATAAGTCAATGGGCCTCATTCCGAGTGCTGTGGTAAGGGTTTAACGGCGCCGGTAAGGATGCTGGTGCCATTAACCCCTTACTGCTGCATTCCGAGGTCCCTTAGCGGGTCCAGCTAAGGACAGCTGGTTTTACCAGCCGCCCTTAGCGGGAGCCGCTAAAGGAGCAGGGAGCTAATAACGGGCCCGTTATTAACGGGCCCGTTATTAGCTCCCTCACCATTCCCATTGAGCCCTATGGGGGCTCGAATGTGAATGGGGATGGGTATTTTGAATGAGGAATTACTGAGTCCTCCAAGGCTGGCATGGCCCGGTAATTCCTCATTCAAGGAACCCGGACCAATTTTGGAGGCAGCCATGGCGCTAATAGCACCATGGCTACCTCCAAACTCATAATGAGGCCCAAATGTCTATTACATTATCTTCCTGTGCCCTAGGCAATAGTGCATTCGTGCCACCCAAGGATGCACGCCTCAAACCAAAGCACAGCTTAAGGAGCAAGTTCTTGTTCTCTATAGAACAAGATTCGAAATTCTCCACCTAGTCATTGTCCGTCATTGGTTGTGCTATAATATCCATTGTCTTTCTTTTCGCCGAAAAAAACCCAGATATTGCAGATTGTGTGTTAGTCATTTTGTTCGTTTTGGGGCATATTTGCTTGCTTGCGTTTAGCAGTTATGCTTGAGATATTATCTCTTACCCCCACGCTTAGCACACACAACCACACTGCGCAAAGTAGCCCTGCGGTTAAATTGAGATTTCATCTTAAATGGCGCACGAGGACGCATCATGTGTAGTGATAATAAGTACTCTTACCTGTGCTGTTTGACAAAGAGGGGCTGTGGGCAAGCGACAAGAGCACAAGACACAGGACACTTTGTAGCACCCTCGTGCATGACGCATGAACTGACACGCTTGTGCACTGGTTTTATGTCCCCACCCTCCAACAGGCAGTACCAATGATCCCGGATGGCTGCAGCCCAAAGTAGAAGATTGCAGATGGCCACAATTAAACTCCAACCTGATTGTGAGCAATCACGGAATGGCGAGCACCATACAAGGTTCAAGTCCAAATCCAGTGAATTGAAGGAGTATTATCAGGTCCCCACAGCAGACACAGGAAACTCTGTAGCACTCTTGTGCACGATGCGCACGCTGACACACTCATGCACTGGTTTTATGTCCCGACCCTCCAATAGGCTGTGCCAACGATCCCGGATGGCTGCAGCCCAAAGTAGAAGATTGCAGGTGGCCACAATTAAACTCCAACCTGATTGTGAGCAATCATGGAATGGCGAGCAACATACAAGGTTCACGTCTAAATTCGGTGAATTGAAGGAGTATTAGCAGGTCCCCACAGCAGACACAGTGCACTCTGTAGCACTCTCAATGCATAATTGAAAATCACTTGTTTCTCATTCGTAACTGGCATTTCACTGAAGAAGATTTTCTTATTGCTTGCTCATATTTGTATTTTATATTTATTTGTTATTTATATAGCTCCTTACGCAAATATATATAAATAAAATCACATAGCACTCTTGCTTATGCCTCCCCTGACCAAGGAAACGCCAAATACATATGAAAACAAATATCTAGGTTTGTGTGGCAAAAGACATTTTAAATGTGTCCTTCTTGGTCCACCTCTGGTAATGTTTTTTAACTGGTTGTGTAGTGCTGCACATGTGTATAAAAGCATTTACAGACTATGCGGCCAGACAGGTGGGGAGTCAAGTGAGATTCTGGGACCATCTGCAATTAGCGTGTAGAGGTACCAGGAGGTGGTAGATAGGTGACCACCCAGAATCTATACCTCTCACCAACATCCTATGTCAGAAGGACCAAAGGTTGAATGAAGGAATGAAGCCAGAGGGTCTCCCATATTCTAAACTCGCAGAGCGAGCAGACCCTCAGGTTCTCCTCACATGATAGCTGAAACTTGTCCTATTCTGTCTCACCCTGCCTTTCTGTTGTCCAGTCTTGGATGCCCTCCCACTTTGTTCATCTCAATGCCTCAAAAACGGATATCCTCTATTTTCCCACTGTTTCTCCCACTCCTGCCTGCCCACCTCTTGGTACACGCTTTCCCCCACTCTCTTCTATTTTGTTGGTCTTCTGCTTGCAATCTCAGGGTCATTTTTGACTCATCACTATACTTTGTCTCACATATGTCTCTGACTGCCCGCACCTATCGCTTTCTTCTGTTTAATGTGCAGATAATTCACCCCTACCTTTCCCTTGATTCTGCTAAACTTATTACTTCCTCTATTTCTTACAGACTTGACTACTGTACTGCTTTACTCTTTTGTCTACCCTGCTCACACCTCTATGCTCTTTGTTCTGTATTTAACTCCACTATTCAGCTTCTTTTTCTACTTCCTCCTCGATCTTCTAATAGGTCATCTCTTAGCTCAGCCTCTTTCCTTCCTTATGACTCTCCCCTCCTCTTTCATTTTCTTTGCATAATTTTTAAATGCTACCATGACCTTGCTCCTCTCTGCCTCACTTCTCTTATCTCACTTTATTGTCCTTCACGTTCTCTCCTCTCTCAACACCTTCCTCTTCTCACCACCCCTAAACTCCCTGTGCGTCCTCACGTTTTTGTTCTTTCTCTCTTCTTACCACCAAGTCTTGGAATGCTCTCCCACCTGATATCCGTGCATCCCCCTTCCTTCACATATTCAAGCTGCAAAGAGTTTGTTGGGGACACTATCCTGGCCACTGGTTGAGACCATGCCCAGGATGGAGAAAACCGCTAGCTTCTGAAGACTATATCCCAAGCCCTGGTAGGAGTCAGAGACCAGAAGAAGAATCTAAACAGAATTTGGTGAAGGCTTAAGTCCCAGGTTGCGACCCCTGGTAATGGTAATGGTAAAATAACTTGGCAGCAGTGGAACTGCTAGTAAAATATGCCCTAAAGGAAGAGGGCATCATAAGTTCTTGCTGGAGGAATGTGCTGTTTATACCTACACCAAGCAGCCTTGGAAGGCAACCCGTGTCCTGTGAGTGACAATATCTGAGCAAGGAAGCAACCAGAGAAGAACCAAAGAAGTGTGCTTGGTGCTATACCCATGGGTCTGTGAGTGGGCCAAGCAGCGCTGGGCTGTATAGCTATGGTGGTATGTTTAGCACATGTTAGGTCAGAAAGCCCTTTTTGGCTCTCCCTTTAACTACCTTTGGTAATACCATAACCTTGTTGGAATCCTAACTCATTTTTGCCAACAGAGACACTTGTACTGAAGTCTCCCTGGAGACTGCAACCGAATTTATATGAGCTGACCATAGTAGCTGTGAGGGGTCAGAAATGGGAGGCAACCATAAAGGGGTAATGTTTTCAACATCGGACATCTTTAGAGAAATAAGAGGGTTAGATAAAGAACTATCTGTCCCTATCCTAAAGAGAGATTCCCTACCTAGGAAACTAAAACTTAAGATCAGTCTGTGTCTCGTTGTCAAAATTATATACACTGTCCTTCTGTCCAAAACATTAATCTGAACCTCACACTAAAGATGAACAACTAAAAGTGTAAGGAAAATATCTCTGATGTAAATTTGTCAAAAAGATAAATCCAACAAACCAATCTTTGGTTCCAGAGGGAGAGCTCCCTTCCCCTGGATGTCTCAGGTAGGATGGCAAAAGTGTCTCTTGTAAATAATGATTCTCTTAGACTCTCAATAAAATAGACAAAAATGTTACTCACAGAACTGGTGTTCTTTTTCCCTTGGCTTCTTGATTCGTTCCTGTGGTACTGAAGTTGTGGTATGCCTCCCAGAAGGCGCTGAAGAGACCAGAAAATGGGCTCCAATCGCCTTGTGGGCGACACCCTCGGGAAACCCTCCGGGGAATAAAACCCGATGAAGTATCGGGATTCCTCCAAAAAGACGTGCAGGTCCGGTAAGGTTTCTTGTAAACAGTCCTTTGCGCCGTGAGCAGAAGTGCCCAGCAATAGTAGTCGTGACTCACAGAGCCGTGAAGCCGAGTCTCGGGAAAAATAGAGGTACGGCACAGGACTATCTTCAGGAAGGAATCCGGAAGATGGTAAATAGTCAGGAAGCTCAACGGGGCAAAACGGCACCCGGAGTGAAGTTGAATGTGCACGGAACGGAAGCTACACAGTAGAGCTGCACAAGCCCAGAGAGGAGTAACTGAAAGCCGAACAGGGCTGCAAGGAGTTAAAGGAGGTGGGCAAGGAAGCACAGTGGGGACGAAGCGCCGGAAGAGGTAGGAGAGAGAACACGGCAGAGGAAGGCAGCCGCAGGAAGGGAGAAAGGAAAGTAAGATATAAGGGAGAGAATAATAAAGGCAGCTCGAAGTCAGGAAGGCGGGGAAAGGATGCAAAAGGGCAGGAGCGAAGCTGCTACGAGGCTGCACAAGGTGTGGAGCGAGTAGCAACCCACCTACCTGGATCTTAACAAGATAGATATAGCGTTTGGCGTGAGGAGGTCGCCATCTTGGAATAAACTAGACCCACTCTTAGAAGTGGGAGAAACGGAACCAAATAGGCGCCATCTTGGTTTCTGTTGCAGGTAGTAAGGATGGTGTAGTTTCCATGTTTTCCAGTATGAACGCTGGGATTTCCTAACAGTATGCCCCCCCCGCGGGGCCGTTGGTCCGGGTTTCCAAGGGTGAGTGCGATGAAATCTCCGGACCAACGCAGGAGCATGTACCTGAGACGATGGTTCCCAAGACCGATCAGCAGGTCCATAGCCCTTCCAATCGATAAGGTACAGGAGTTTTCCTCAATGATATCTGGAATCACAGATGGCTGCGACTTCAAACTCAGGTCCAGCAGGAGAGAGTATTGGCGGAGGAGGGGCATTTTGTTTTCTGTTGAGCTTGTCTGGAACGTGACTCTTAAGTTGTGATACTTGAAAAACGTTATGAATTCTGTTCCAGGTTTGGGGCAATTGGATGCGATATGCTACCTTACCAATGTTCTTGAGAACAGAAAATGGACCAAAATAGCAAGGGGAAAGTTTTGAAGGTATCAAATGTTTGGGAAGATATTTTGAGGCTAACCAAACCAGATCTCCTGGTTGATAACTGGATTCCTGTGATCGTTTCCTGTCTGCTTGTTGTTTGGCTTTAGCTCTGGCTTCCGTAAGAGACGAAAAGGGCTGTTGAGTGTGCAGTTTGTATGTCAGCTACCAGAGCCTCCACTGAAGGGATCTTGGTAGAAGACGGCACTGTGGTCGGGAAGACAGAGGGATGAAATCCATAGGAGCAGTAAAAAGGGGACATTTGTATGGCGGAAAGATGGGCGTTGTGATATGCAAATTCCGCATAAGGTAGTAGGGAACTCCAGTTATTTTGTGAGGCTGATATGAAACAACTAAGGTATTGTTCTAATGACTGATTAAGCCTTTCAGTCTGGCCGTTTGATTGGGGATGGTAACCAGAAGTCAGGCTGAGTTGTATTCCCAGTGACTGGCACAAGTTTTTCCAAAAGGCGGATATATATTGTGGTCCTCTGTCAGACAAAATACTTTTTGGTAGTCCGTGTAGACGGAAGATGGTATGTAAAAAGTATTGAGCCATTTGAGCAACAGAAGGTAATTTAGCCATAGGTATGAAATGGGCTAACGTGGTCAAAGAATAAACGGTTACCATGATGGTGGTGTGCTGGGAGGAAGGAGGGAGCTCAACTATAAAATCTGTTGAAATCCTTTCCCATTGTTGAGTAGGTAGCATTGGTTGGACGAGTTTTCCCATGGGTAGTCTTCTGGGGTTTTTGGATTGAAGACAAGTGATGCATGAGACAACATATTCTTTAACATCCTTCCGTACTTCAGACCACCAGAAATATCGAGCAATTAGTTCTTGCGTGATAGAAATGCCTCTGTGTCCGGCCGTCTTGTGATCATGACAAAGGTGTAGGACTTTCATCCTGAGGTCATGATTTGGAACAAACAATTGTTTGTGGAAGTAGTGGAAGTAATATAAGCCTCATTCCAGTGTCAAGTTATAATGTTCCATATCTTGTGGAGAAACATCTTTGCTTTGTTTTCGGATTTCTTGTAATAAGTATGCCACAAAATAAATAAAAGGTTTTTCGGGAAACATCCTTTCTGATTTGGCTGGAATGTCCACTTCACCGGAACTGCGAGATAGGGCATCAGCTATCTGGTTGCTTGTTCCGGGAATGTACGTAACAATCATATTGTAAGAAGAAAAGAAATACGCCCAACAGGCTTGCCGACTATTCTGGCACTCGAAATTCTGTAAAGCTCTCAGATTCCAGTGGTCTGTCCTGATAAGAATAGGATGTTTTGCCCCTAGAAGAAGGTGTCTCCATTCTTGACATGACCTTTTTACCGCCAATAGCTCCTTATCCAACACCGTATAATTACACTCAGAGGGTGTAAGTGTTTTGGACATGTATGCAATAGGATGTTCTAGGCCTTTGGGAGATTTCTGTTTGAGTACTCCACCAATGGCTGAAGACAAGGCGTCTGTTTCCAAAATAAAAGGTTGTGATTGATCGGGAAGTCTCAATATGGGAGTAGATGAAAAGGCGTTTTTCAAGAAGTCAAAGGCTTGTTGAGCTTCATCGGTCCAATGGAACCGAATTCCCTTTTTGATAAGGGAGGTCAAAGGTTTGATAATCAGAGAAAACCTTGGAATAAACTTCCTATAAAAATTGGAAAACCCTAGAAATCTCTGCATATCCTTACTGCTCTGGGGTCTTTTCCATAGTAGTATGGCTTCGACTTTTCTAGGGTCCATGGCTGCTCCGGCAACAGAAAGGATATATCCTAAATAAGGCATGGTGGACTGGTGGAATGAACATTTCTCGAGCTTGCCGTACAAGTGATTATTTTGTAATCTCCTGAGGACTTCCGACACGTGTCGAACGTGTTATGTCTGGGTTTTTGAAAAAATAAGAATGTCATTTAAATAAACAATAAGGGAGTACAGGAGCAAATCAGAGAAGAGGTGATCAACAAGTCTTTGAAAAACCGAAGGGGCATTGGCTAACCCGAAAGGCATCACCCTATATTCGTAATGTCCAAAGGGTGAGCGGAATGCAGTCTTCCACTCATCTCCTTGTTTTATTCTAATAAGGTGGTATGCTCCTCGCAAGTCCAATTTAGTGAATATAGATGCTCCTCTGACTGCCTCCAAAATGTCTTGTATCAGCGGTAAAGGGTATTTATCCTTGCAAGTCACTTGATTTAACCCCCTTTAATCTATACAAGGTCGTAACTTCTTACAATCTTTTTTAGGAATAAAAAACAGAGCTGCCCCAGCAGGACTTTTGGACTCAGTAATCAAGCCATGATGAAGTTTGGTTTGTAGATACTCCTTCAAGGCCTCTTTCTCCGGTCCTGAGAGCGTATACATTCTTCCAAAAGGTACTTATGTGTCGGGTAAGAGATCAATTGCATAGTCGTCACTGCGATGTGGTGGGAGTTCTTTGAATTCTTCATTAGAGAAGACTTTATGATATTCTTGATAACATTCCGGGAATAGATTGAGATTGGAGACAGATTGTGGTTGAGATTCGCATTTTTCCTGATGAGGGGTGGTGAAGAGGCCGACGGCACCCTTGGATAAACAGTTTGATAAGCAACCTTCGGAGCCCAGAAACAATGTGCCTGCTGCCCAGTTAATGTAGGGGTTGTGTTTTACCAACCAGGGTAATCCTAGAATCACAGGATAGTGGGCCGCCTTTATCAAATCGAACACAATCCGTTCTTGGTGCGATGCGATTCTCATAGTTAGTTCCATAGTGTTTTCTAATATGAGTCCCGAGCTTAGGGGGGTCCCATCTACTCCTTCAACTGCGATCGCAACGGATTTGGTCACCCTTTTGATTTGATTTCGATTGGCCCATTCAGAATCCATGAACAGTCCTGCGGCTCCACAATCAATCAGGGCAGGGATTTCGTTTAAAGTGATATTCTGAAATTGTAAAGTGATTGGTAACACCACCATGCTCTGGGAGGTAGGAAGGCAGTCAAGGGAACTTTTGCAATACCCGTTCATAGTTCCCTTCATGGACGGGTGGAGGCATTTCCAGAACGTCGGGGAGGTACCAAGGTGCAATCGGATAGTATGTGCTTATCAGATCCACAATACATACATAGGCCCAATGTCTTCCTTCTGAGTCTCTTTTCAGGAGTTAAAGGCCCACGGGCAGTTCCTAGTTGCATAGGTTCACTTTGTTCGCGTCTGGTGGTGTTTTTTGTGGAATCATTACGTGGAATGAAGGCTGGAGGCTTATTCCGATTCTTGCGGCGTTCAGAATTTCTTTCCTGTATGCGATAATCCATTTGGAGTACTAGGGAAATAATTTCTGCCAGATTTTGAGGTTGAGCCACCCGAGATATCTCATCCTTCAGTTCTTCGCACACATTTCTTCTAAAGACGGTGATGAGAGCATTGTCAGACCAGGCTGTTTCTGAGGCGAGTTGTTTGAATTGAGTAATGAAGGAGAGTAAATCCGTGTTGCCTTGTTTTAAATCTAGGATTTGTTCTTGAGCCATAACCACCAATTCTTTCCGGCCAAACATGGCCTGAACGCTATTGACGAATCCTGCTGCGGAATCCATCAATTGATTATTGGTGGTAACAAGGGGAGTTGCCCAAGCCAATGCGTTGCCTGACATGTTTGAAACCATGTAGCTAACCTTGGCTCTATCAGTGGGAAAGTAGGTAGGTTTTAGGGTAAATTGTACCGTACATGAGTCCAAGTATTCTTTAACTCTTTTTGGATTGCCATCAAATTTTCCCATCGTTAAGGGCCCAGGGGGAAGTTCATTCCGTGAGGCAACCATTTGGCGTAACACATTATTTTAATTTCTCAGTGTCTGTATTTCGGTATTGAGTGACTGGACCGCAGTTATCAGTTGCTGGACTTGTTGATCCATGGCGTCGCTATCTCTTAGACTCTTAATAAAATAGACAAAAATGGTACTCACAGAACTGGTGTTCTTTTTCCCTTGGCTTCTTGGTTCGTTCCTGTGGTACTGAAGTTGTGGTATGCCTCCCAGAAGGCGCTGAAGAGACCAGAAAATGGGCTCCAAGCGCCTTGTGGGCGACACCCTCGGGAAAACCTCTGGGGAATAAAACCCGATGAAGTATCTGGATTCCTCCAAAAAGACGTGCTGGTCCGGTAAGGTTTCTTGTAAACAGTCCTTTGTGCGGTGAGCAGAAGTGTCCAGCAATAGTAGTCGTGACTCACAGAGCCGTGAAGCCGAGTCTCGGGAAAAATAGAGGTACGGCACAGGACTATCTTCAGGAAGGAATCTGGAAGATGGTAAATAGTCAGGAAGCTCAACGGGGCAAAACGGCACCCGGAGTGAAGTTGAACGTGCACGGAAGTTACACAGTAGGGCTGCACAAGCCCAGAGAGGAGTAACTGAAAGCCCAACGGGGCTGCAACGAGTTAAAGGAGGTGGGCAAGGAAGCACAGCGGGGCCGAAGCGCCCAAAGAGGTAGGAGGGAGAACAAGGCAGAGGAAGGCAGCCGCGGGAAGGGAGAAAGGAAAGTAAGATATAACGGAGAGAATAACAAAGGCAGACCGAAGTCAGGAAGGCGGGGAAAGGATGCAAAAGGGCAGGAGCAAAGCTGCTACGAGGCTGCACAAGGTGTGGAGCGAGTAGCGACGCACCTACCTGGATCTTAACAAGACAGATATAGCGTTTGGCGTGAGGAGGTCGCCATCTTGGAATAAACCAGACCCGCTCTTAGAAGTGGGAGAAACGGAACCAAATAGGTGCCATCTTGGTTTCTGTTGCAGGTAGTAAGTATGGTGTAGTTTCCATGTTTTCCAGTATGAACGCTGGGATTTCCTAACAGATTCCTTAATGATAGCAACAAATGTTTCTTTCAAATAATCACTTCTCAAGAATGGCAAAAGTGTCTCTTTCAAATAATCACTTCTCAAATTTGGCAAAAGTATCCTTTCCAAATAATCACTTCTCAAGGATGGCAAAAGTTTCTTTTCAAAATAATCACTTCCTAAGCATAGCAAAATTGTTGCTTTCAAATAACCACTTCTCAAGAATGTCACAAATGTCTCTTTCAAGCAACTACTTCCTAAGGATGGTGAAGGTAGTTCTTTAAGAATGATGAAAGTGGCAATGTCTTTTTCAAAACAATAACTTCTTATAGAGATCCTCCTGGTATACTCCCCTGCCAGGAAGCCTTTAGTAGATTTCTCAGATGCCCTGGTATATTGTCCTGCCAGGTACCTGTCCGCAATGCCAAAATTCTCTGTTTCTTTTACATCAATTTCCTGGTATACTCACCTGCCAGGAATCTTCTCCACAACTGCCCACTGCCTGATGTACTTCTTTCACCAGGGCTTCCTTTTTGATGTTCTCAACATCTTTCAGTATAGTACAGCTGTATTGCTTTTCTGTCTATACTTTCTTGGTTTAAGGTAGCACTTGCTCCAACTTTCCCCACATTGACATCTCATATATGGAGACTTGTTCAAGTTCACCCTTTTAACTTCTTCAATATTATTCATTTGCTTTTGAAAACACTTTCTCCAACTTTCCCCATATTGATGCACCATAAATAGAGACTTGTTCAAGTGTCTTTCAATTCCTTCATTAACACCCATTGGCGTGTGGCAATACTGGCTACAACATTCCTCATATTGACATCTCATACATAGGGATTTGTGCAAGTTCTGACTTTGTTTTTTACTTGGTTGGTATTCAAATAAAGTTCTTAATGGTTCCTGTGTCCGATGGTATGCCCCGGGGACCCTAACATCTCTGGGTAGACTCACCAGTGTCTGGCAGTTCCTCTGACCTGTGGCACAGTGTTTCGGTGAAGCATTCATCTTGGGATGGCGTTCTCTGCTCTGCAGACCCACTCTTATCTCCTTCGCTGTTTCCACATGCTTCTGCCGGTAACCCTGCTGCTTTTGGACTTGACCATGCTGCCGGCAGCTCTACTGTTCCTGTCAGTGGCCCAGCAGTCTTCTCTCTGTGCTGCAGTACCTTCTGTGGGCTTGGTCCATGCAGGTAAGCACTGCCTGAAAGCGGCAGCTTGAAAACACCCCTTATCATCAGCACAGTCTGCTCCTGAGCTTCTGCCTTCTCCTGGGGTTCTGCTTTCTTCCATTCAGTTTCTCTCTCTTTCTCTTTCCCTTTCCGTGTTACAGATGCCAACACCCTTTTTAGATGTCACCCGTAATTGAATTTCATTACAACCACTAGTCTGCATGTTCTGCTTAGTGTTTCTGTTGATCCATATTAACTCCTTCTTCCTCTTCCTCGTCTCAGTACTTGAGGCTTTATGGGAGTTGGAGTCCATAGGTTTCATAGGACTTCTACAGTGATTTTGTTTGGGACTTTTATTCAGCACAAAAACATCAAAGATAGGTGGTGTTATGTGTGTGTTCTGTACATATGCTGTGTGACTATTATCCTGCCTAGAATGTTTGGCAAGAAGGGGTTGTAGGGTTTTACAACTGGAGGGATTTGTATAATGACAACATGCCATCAGGAATTTGGGAATTATATAGTCTTCTTCACATGGAAGAGAAGAATACAGTGTCTCTCCTGATGGGGTCACCACATCTCCCCGACAGTCATCTCTTCTCATGTGATCCTTCCTTATAATACTACCCCCAGGGTCAGGATCAGGTAGCGGCTGCCGTCCCCTGGCCACATGGGAGGAGATCTCAGGCTGGGGATCTGGGGATCCATAGGATTCACCACATAACAAATATGGCTACCTAGACAGGAATATTCCCCAAGTACCCCATTTTGCCCCTGAGTGACTTTTCACACCCAGAAAGATTCTTTGGTCATAGTGAGTTGGGACCCATGCTTCTAGTTTTTAGCCACTTGCTACCTGAGCAGGAGCAAAGGGACTACCGGTCCTACAATCAGTCCATTTTCTTTGTGGTCCTTCTTTGTGTGTTTTGAACATGAGTAACAACCACTTTGGTCATTTTTCCTATGTGTGCTGTGTGCAGAACTCACACAGGCATCTTTGTATTAATGGAATCTAATTTAGGATGAGTGTCTCTTCGATCCTTAATCCACATCCCTGTTTTTGTGCCCCCCACTTTTCTAACTCTAACACTTTCACACAACAAAAGGACAACTGACTAACACCAGAGCAGTTTACCTAACCTGTCCCATTACAAGGGTCAGGCAAAGTCATGCAATTGATCAGAATCACACACACACCTGACAGCCCTTTCCCATCCACACAAGGATAAAAGGTGGAGCCAGAGAGCACAGTACGGGCAAGGCGAGCACGGCAGACAGCACAATGAGATGGCTACTACGCGGCAGTTCAAAAGAAGGAGAAAGGTGGCAGTAATCGAAAGGGTAGCGAGGAGAGAAGTGACCTTGTCCTTTTTGTTGCAGACCCATAGAATCTTCGTGGAAGAGAGCCCAAGACTGCGAACAATAGCAGAAGTGTCCTGCAGCAGATGTCAATGGTACACGGGGCAAGCCAATGCCAATAAGCAGGAGCGAGGGAAGCTCCCGTGCCCGTGGTAGAGGCCTTGACTCCAGACAAGCCAACATCCAAGCGTTTCTTCACAGCTGGTGAGTCGAGGGGGGAACTGATAAGAACTGGGCTTGTTGAGTGAAAATTGCAAAGTAGCAAGTTTTGAACCAAAGCTGAATAACTTTTAATGAACTGTACAAGTGTGAAGGAGAGGCCAGCTGCAGAGGGAAAGCGGCACCACATGGGTGCTAACTCAAGAGACTCTGGTCGAGCCCCGTATGACAGAAACTACAAATCCTAGAAGGCTGTAGGAAGGCCATCGCAATGGGTCAAAGTGGTCATACAGAGGGTCAACCAAAATCCCTTTACAATCGAAAGTCTTGGCTCTACAAGCAGTGAAATTGAACATTAAGAAACCAAGCGAATTGAATCTGCAAAAGACAGGAGGGGTCCGAGCCCGACCGAGGGAGAACCAGGGGTGAAGCTGTCACCCAAAGTTGATTAATAAAGAAACTGTGATATATTTTGGAATACGATTAAGAAGGGTCAGCGCCCAGAAAAGGGGGGACCTAGGGGTGAACCCATCACCCAGCGAACATTGGAAACAAAATTTTCATTTGTTAAAGGAACTTTTGTTTTGTTGTTTGAACACGTCAGGTCCTCAAAGGCAAGAGACTTTCAAGTGAAACGAGACTTGGCCATCAAAGGCCCTGGTAACTGAAAGCTTGAGGGTTAAAAGCTGAACTGTCATCTAGTGCTAGAAAAGCCAGAGAGTGTGTCCTAAGAGCTGCCATTGGAACTGTTGTCTCGTGCTGGAGAAGGCCGAGACTGTACTGTGCTTCAAGCTTCCATCTTAGCCCATGTCCAAAACGTGGGGAAGGGAGACCCAGGCTCCTGCATCCTGACATATCATTTGAGAACACTTCTTTCTTTTCTTCCAAAAGCCTGGTGCCACATGACTTAAAATATGTTGCTTCTGCTCCAAGCTCTTGGGGCTTCATCTGCAGTCCTTATCCAAGGCCCCCGTAACTGCGACACCCTTTCCAACTCTCTAAGGAGATCATTATCAGTTAGGTGGATTCCTTAACAGGAATACCGGCGGAGGAAAATATCACTTATGACGGCGGAATATCTGAAAATGTGCCAAACTTCAGTGTTAGTGTTCCAGAAATACCACTTTTTGTTTGAATCTTTTATCCTTTTCGCCATCACACTGATGGTGAAATTGATAATGTACAGAAGAGGGTCATAGCACTACTTTACCATTTGAATGGACAAAAGGGTGTACATTCGCACCCTTTTGTGCACTACATGTTGAATGGGTGTGACGCCCCCATTTTCACCCCCTCACAATGGCCCAAATGTTTCACAGTATTGAAGGAAAGTACCTGCACAGGAATAATGTTCCAAAAAAACCTTTGCAGTTCAAAGCTTTTTATTTTGTGTAAGTGCATAAAGGATGGTCCAAACAACAAACAATATGTGTCTTCATTAACTAAAATGGTCAGGATGGCTATTCTCTCTGGGGGCTGGGTTGTAGCTAGGGAAAGTTAAAGGAGGGACTCTTGGGGCAAAATAAAGTGCTCAACAAAAGTTCCAGAAAAGTCTGGGAAAGGGTCTCCATGTAGTCCCCTCTGTCAGGTTTCCAGCGGTTCCTGAACTCTGGCATTACAGGCTTCCTGGGGTTCCCAAGTCATTCTACCTCTCGGGTGTGTGAGTTACGCGCATGCTGCAAAAAGTCACCAGACAAGGTCATTGTTGGGTTGTGTGATGAATCCTGAGGAGTCATCTCTAAACCCCAGCCTAAGATCTCCGCCCATGTGGCCAGGGGCAGACAGCTGCTAACTGATCCTAATCCTGGGGGTGGTATCATGTGGGAGGAGCACATTGGAGGAAATGGCTGTTGGAGCCTTATAGAGAGTGGTAAATCCTAGGCAATTTTGTCCTTAATTTTGAGCAGCTGGCTCACCAGTTGCATTCGGGAGCAGTACTAAAGACTTATTACTTAGCCACCTAATTGAAAGGAGAAATTCAGAACTCATATCTTTTTTTGAATCCGGAAGGAAACTCCAGTAGATTTATCCGCTAGGATACAAAATACGTTGTCCCTGTGGATAGGGAAGAAATCATTGTCAGAAGTTTTGGAAGTTTTGACCATAGAACAGTTTGTAAACTCAGTGCCCCCCTATTTACAAAGAGCCATTTTGCAATTAAATAAATCTAATTTGTACCTGGTCATTGAGACAGCACAAAACTTTATGGAAGCCAATCGCCACGTGAGAAATCTCCAAAGGGGGGAAGAGTTGAAGAGAGATCTCAAAGGATCTTCTCATCCTCCTACTTCCGCAACTAATATAAAAAGTAAAGGGAATCCACCTAAATTGCTAATGAAAGAAACTGCTAGCGTAGAAAAAAAAGTTTGTTTTGTTAAGGAAACAGGTGACCCAAACACCAAAGAAAGGCGAGATCCCCGGTCTATGGCGGTACTATGTTTTTCTTGTGGACAGTCTGGACTATGTGATGAATCTAGGGAGATCATCCTTAAGATCCCCACATGGGCCTTCTCTCAAGGGGCCAGGGAAAGGCAGCCACTACCTGATCCTGACCCTGGGGGTGGTATTATGCAGGAGGATCACATGGGAGGGGACTCATTTCAAGGAGAGTGGGAGACCTCTCTAAGCGATTCCCCTAATATCCCTATAGCCTTAATGGCTTACTGTAAATATTCTGACAATTTTGACTTAAAATCATCTGTGGACTCCATAATGCCCATATTACGAGGAAGAGGGGCTCAGAGTTGGTGAAAGATTATGAGCGGTCTAGATGTTGGAAATGAAAGCACCTAAGCGGGATCTTTGAAAATATAATGGACATCAGGTGCAAGGTCAGGGGGAAGCTGATTGTGTAGTCGTGGAGGCAGCAGGACGCTGTGTGGAAGAAACAGTAGATGCTGGGGAAATGTGGCCATGCAGAGACTGTGCAGCAGGAAGCAGTTCTGAAGCCAGCCATGCCATGTGGGAGAGAAGCTCCCAACACACTGTGAATTGCTCCGGTACGGGAGACGCACCAGGGATCACACAGAGCTGTCAAAGCTCCATTGAGGAACTGCGCATGCGGCAGCATTCACAGCAGAGCTGGCAGAAGCAGAGAAGGCCCTGCGGAGAACGGCAGAAGCACCAGCAAGCCAGAAGGAGATTCCAAGGCATACCGATGAGTTGGCCTGAAGCAGGTGTCCCAGGGGCGCTCCAAAGTAGACCGCTAGGTGAAATTAACTTTCTTGAATATCGAACTAATGAACTGATGTGAACTGGGTGCAACTCTCCTAGTAAGGGATACCAATTAGGGGACCACTGTAACCCACATTACCAAAGCCAAAGAGGAGTTATACAAGGGCAAACAGAGCACAACTCTCCTAAAAAGGGATGCCAATTGGGAGACAATTGTAAGCTACATTACCAGCAGCCAAGAGGTTGCATAACCTAGAGACAAAGGCATCCGGAGCAAAGTCCTCATTGTATGAGAGACCAAGGGGGAGAGAATTGTAACATGCATTGCCTACAGGCAAACGGCGAGCAAGAGCACAATTATCCTTTTAAGAGATACCATTTTAGGAAGAGATGTAAAACACTTTGTTGAAATTTAAGAGACCCTAAAGAGATGCAGTTGTTGGTTCCAACCTCTTCATGTATGATTCTAGTGTGGAGAGTTTTGGGAACAAGCATTACCACAAAGTACAATTGTAGTAGTAGGAGATTATCTTGGCAGGCGAGTAAACCAGTAAAGGGACCAATTGTAGTTAGTCCTGGCAAGCGAGTGGACCAGGAAAGAAGCAGATGATTTTACGTATTGTGATTGTGGTAAAAAGGTGTGGTGTAAGAGGAAGTGTTAATTCCTTCACCTTATCTTGATGAATTGTTACATTTCAGAAAGTGTTTCCTTTGAAGAAGACGTAATTGCAGAAAGTGAATATTGAACCATCCTGACTAAAGTGTTTCTTTTGGAAAAAGACACAAGACTAGTTAACAGTAGATTGGTTTTTGAGACGAGAACATTAGAACCAATTTATGAATTTGTGGTTTGAGAGAAAGACTCTTGTGTTTTGCCAAGCAGGAAAATTAAGAAGAACTGACAGTCGCTTTGATTTATGAATAATCATTTGGCCCGCAGTTCGAAGAAGATATTCACTTTGCCAAGTGAAAGGATATTGAATGGAAAAGACTTGGGACCGCATTATGTGTTTGGTGGTATTTCTGAGGTAAATCCTGTGGGATACCACCGAGCAGATTTACAGTTACCACCAATTTCTCCTGTAGATTTACCATAGGATTTCAATGGGTTTTAGGTGGTGCAAATCCCCATATTCTAGAGTGCATAGGACTCCATTGGGGATTTTTGGCAGAATTACAATTGGTGGAATTACCAAGTGGTAATTCTGCCAATTCTTGGAGGAACAGTGGAGGATTCACCTCCAGCTGAGGTACGCCCTCCACTTTTCCTCCAAAAATCAGCAGAATTACTACTCAGTAATTCCACCGGTGGTAATTCCTCCAAGACTTGTAATTTGGCGGTGCAGGAAAATTAGAGGTAACAGAATTACCTCCACTTTTTTTCCACACAGCCAAACTCGTAATGAGGCCCTTTGTATGATACACTGAGTGGAACTTTACTTTTGCACTGAACTTTCTTGAACTTGAACTTTGCTGTAGAGACTCCTGAATTGACCCAGGGGAAGGGCAATCAAACCTGGTAACAAGGAGTCCTTTTCACAATCTTTGCGTTTGAACTGCTATGTTATTTTGTGTGATTAAAGACTGCCAAATTAACCTTGTATAGTTTTGTTCTATATTTTAGTGTGGGGGACAGATACTTTTTGGACTCTAGGTCAATTTTCTTTAGCCTTAGTTTGTTAGGCAGGGACCTTCTGGTTATGTTCGGGGAAGGTTAGGTGTCTGTCCTACCCTTTTGTGTTGAATAAAATGGCTATTTGTGAGAAAACTGTACATGTGTGTTCATCACACATTTCTGACCGCTCACAACATTTAGCCCAACATTGTACCTCAAATAGAAAAGAAGAACCAATGGAGAGTGGTTATATGATGGAGAGGATTTCGAGGAAGTAGAATTGGAGGGTACTAATAATTTGTTTCTTGGTAGTAAGTCCTTCAAAACTCATAATTCTACAATAGTCAACTGGGTTCCAGTTAAAGCCTTGATTGACTCCGGAAGTAAACAAACAGCTATAAGATCGAATTTAATACATTGTAAAGGTCGGAGAAAAGGCTGCCCCATTAAGGTGACTTGAGTACATGGGGATGACGAGATCTATCATTGAACCCCAGTTACTATTGGAATTCACGAGGAGGCTTCAAGAATAGGTGCTGCTATCATTCCAGGACTTCCCAAGGAGACCATTTTTGGCACAGACTTCCCTCATTCTAATTTTGAGAAGCTGCAAAGGAATGCTAGTAAAACCTCTTCTTTTCATTCCCCAGTTAATTCCTGGGAAAAAGAAGTACTTTCATCAGGAGATCCTGTTTGGGATTGGTAGACCCAAAACCTACCTTTTGATATGATATGGGGTAGGCTACTGAGTCAGATCAAGAGAAAGAACCTGCAAAGTCTTTAGGGGATGGGTATGTGATGAAACCTGCAGAGTCATCACTAATCCCCGGCCTAAGATCTCCTCCCATGTGGCCAGTGAAAGGCAGTCCCTACCTGATCCTAACCCTGGGGGTGGGATTCTCACCTGAGTCTGATGAATCTGATTCCTTGCAAGAAATTCTGTGGGATGACATTTTAGTCTTTGGGCCTCATTACACGGTAGGCGGTAAACCATGGTGCTATTAGCGCCATGGTTCGTGCCGGTAATTTACCGGTACCGCCTTGGAGGAAAGGGGAATTACCGCCCTATTCCAAGGTTGGGAAGGCAGTAATTCCTCCTTCCTCCATTGCCCTTCCCCATTCCTATTTTTGCCCCATAGGGCATAATGGGAATGGGGAAGGCGCTAATTACGGTACCGCAAATTGCGGTACCGTAATTAGCACCCCGGTCCCTTTGCGGGTTTGTTTTTTAATGCCTGCTAAAAGCAGGCGTTAATGTACCAACCCGCAAAGTGACCTCGTAGTAAGGCGGTAAGGGTTTACCGTTACCGGTAAAATACCGGTACCGGTAAACCCTTACCGCCTACCGTGTAATGAGGCCCTTTGTCTTGTCTCAAAGTTTGTCTTTGAAGAGATAGGGCCGGTCCTGACCCGCCACCACTATGACCCTCTGTATCTATTAACAAAAAAGGGCAAAGCGGCAGACAAGCAGGACTTGTTCAAAATATAGAGGGACCCGCCTATGAGCATAACAAGTCTCTGTTCTAATGATTGACTCCTTGCTGTAGTGAGAAGTACTCAGTAGAAAATAATTGGATTACAGTGATTATTTGTTGATAAAAGGGAATTCCAGAAACCAGTTGCTGAGTATATTGCAATTCAAGTTACAGTGAGTGTGTAGACCCCTGCAATGCATAAAGATAAAGCAAGAGCGAAAGAAAAAAAATGCCCTAAGTAGCGAGGTCAGCAAAGTAGGAGCGCAGCATCCAAAAAAGAAAAACGCTATGTAGAAAGGCAGAGAAAGGGTAGCGTAAGAGCGTTAGCATAGGAAGGCAAAAGGCATAAGAGGTGTGGAACCTGAAAGCAGAAAATCTGCATCCCACCCAGAGATCCAAGCGATGAAGGTTGCAACGCACTGAGCATTGGCTTATAAAAGAAATGCTGTGTTAGGAGGATGCCATATTAAAAATAAACTAGACCGCTACTTTCAGTACCAGGAAAACATAATGGACTACACGGCTTCCCTTCCTCCATCTGGGCACTGTGACAGGTATCATGAGGGAGGATCACATGGGAGAAGATGACTGTCAAGGGGAAGTGATGAATTCTTTGGGAGGGACGCAGTATTCATCTTCCTGTGAGGATGAGAGTCCTATCATTCCTGAATATGTAATGGCATGCTGTCATTGCACAAGTCCCTCCCATGAGAGTACCCAAAGAACATACTATGAACAGTCAGATAAACAGTGTAAGGTTTCTACCTTGGGAGTTCAGGAATTACATCAGACATCCTCTAATTGTTATGATTCTATATTAAAGGGAGGTCCCAACCCTAATGTTAAGTCACAAACCTTTCCTATAAGAATCCCTGACTCTGCCAACTCTCAGTTCATAAAACCAACAAGACTAAGTGCAAAGGACCAAATCCACTATGGACTTCAGGGCTCAAAATGCCTGTGGTACTTGGACGAGGAAGAGGGGCCCAGAGTTAGTAAGGATCAGAAGTGCTGCCGACCAGGATGTGCTGTCTAGTTGTTCCAGAGCAAGACACAGGAGCAGAACATTTAAACTCAGAAATGAGTTGTAGCACAAGGAGGAGAGATGCAGTAGAAGTAGCAGAGGCAGTCCGGAGTGCTTGGATTGCCGCAGAACGATGACTGTACCAATACCACCAGCTGATGCCGACATGAGGACGGAAGGCGTGCGGCATTGCAGAGTGCGCGCAGCAGGAAGTGGCGTTAAGAAGGGACGTCCAGTAGAGGGGGAGATGTGCTCCCAACCCAGCATGTGGTGCTTTGGTGTGCGAGAGGTCAAATAGGATCAGCTGAGCTGTATGAGCTCCAGGGAAGAACTGTGCAGTTCACCGAAGGTATGCGAGAGCTGGCAACAGAGCGGAGTGGACACAGGAGGTACACTGCAGCAGCTGACAGGAAAACAGAGATGCTAAAGAAGACTGGTGAGTTGGTCTGAACTAAAAGGTGATCCTGGGGTGCTCCAAGCAGGTGCGTTGATGGTAGATAATAATTTTTACCAAGCAAATAACTTGCAGAGGCAACAAGGGCACAATTCCCCTTATAAGGGATACCAACTGGTGGAAAGGTATAACCCACATTGTCAACAGCCAAAAGGCTGTACAGAAAGAGTACATACAGAGGCAACAAGGGCACAACTCCATTCTTATGGGACACCAACTGGAGCAAACCTGTAACCCACATTGCCAACAGCCCAGAGGCTGTACATAAACAATACAGAGGCGACAAGGGCACAACTCCCCTTTTATGGGACACCAACTGGGGAAAACCTGTAACCTGCATTGTCAACAGCCCAGACACTGTAAAGAAGTAGTTAAGAGGCAGGTTGGGTGCAATTCTTCTTTCTGGCATTTCCAGTTTGGGGAAACTTGGAATCTGCATTGCCAAGAGTCAAGTGATTATAAAAAGCAGCAGCCATTGATCAGCCCTCCTCACATGGGATACTGTGGTGGAGAATCTTGGAACAGGTATGGCCACTATGATCTGTTGTAGTTGTAGGAGTTTTTCTCCTGGTAGGCGAGTATACCAGGAAAGAAGAAGATGGTTTGAAGAAGTGTATTTGTGGCAGAACGTTATGGTGGAAAGAACTTGTTTACTCTAATGTCATTTGATAAACTGTTGCATCATCAAAGATAGTTGCTGTGCAATCCTGACAAACGTATTTCATTTGAAGACTAAGTGTGACATGATAATATTTGCTTTGCATTCTGAGGAGGAGAACCATTGCCTTGGTTTATGAACCATTTACCTTACCAAGAAGGATATTGTTGGAAACAGTTTTGACTTTCGAACTAGTGTTTGTGGAAAAGACATTGTACTTTATCAAGTGGAAGGATGCAGTGGATGGAAACACATTTTGTGTTTCCCTGAGCAGAACATTACTGAATCATAACTTTACCAATGATATTCTTGAATTGATCCAGGGGAAGGTAGCCCAACCCTGGTGACAAGGAGTAACTTCTAAGTTTGAACGGTAATATTGTCTTGTGAAAATGAAGACCACCAAATATTCCTTGTATAAATTTGTTGTATGTGTTACTGTGAGGGTCAGAGACATTTTGGACATTAAGTCATTTTTCTTTAGTTTTAGTTTGCTAGGGAGGGACCTCCTTGTTACGATAGGGAAAGACAGGTGTTTATCTCACCCATTTTCATTTAATAAATGGCAAATGTTGAGAAAACGATATATTTCTGTCTGTCTCACATTTCTTACCCTTCACAGCTGCCAGGTCCATTTAACCTTATCCGGGAGGGAGATGTAAAGCTGCAGTTTCTATACTATAAGCGTGTTTTGAGCGCTTGCTCCAATATTTCACCTTTTTTGGGAAGCTGGTCCTTTGGCCTTTGACAGAGCCACAGAGAGTATTCTGGTCTCCTCACAGCCTCTAACTTCCAGATCTGCATATCCCTTTCTCCCAGGGTCTCTGTCCCGTGCTTTACCTCTTTAAGTCTGAGGTACACTCCCTGCCATGTGCTTGTTCCTCCTCCCACTTGTAAAATATGTTTAAGGCCAATCAGGTTGACATGAACCTTCCTGATCTAACTGTCTTCCAATTCCTCCTCTTTGAAGCCTTCACTGTCTTTCTTATTTTCTCTCTCCACTTCCTCCAGATATTGTACCAACTGATCATTTTCTTCTACCACCTCCTTCCTCCTCCTCCTGATATTCTGACACTGACTGCTTGTCATCCTCTGGAACCAAAGCTTCTCCAACCTTCTCTTCAAACTCCTCTGAGTATCCCCTTCAGAATCCTCTGCCTTGCTGAAACAATTCTTCATGCTATGCTCCTACCATCTTCTTATGTTTTCCTCCCAGCAGCTCTTGACATATTCCTCCTACCCCCTTCTGATGTTCTTTTCCTACCACCTGTTCTTGATAAACAACAATCTCTTTATACGTTTTGCCAACTTTCTCCTTAGTTTTGCCAAAATCCTCATGTTTATCAACCTCCTACTGACGTTCACTAATATCTTCCTTACGATCACCAGTCTCCTCCTTCTCCTCTCCAAGTGTCATCCATACCTACATCAACCTCCTCCTTAAATGCAAACTTGCCATCTTCCTGCCTCCACTTGATCTTCACTAACCTTCTCCTGACAAACACCAAACTCCTCCTTTCTACCACAAATCACATCCTCTCTATCACCATTCTTCTGCTCTTGTCCAAGATCCCCTTTGCTGGCATCAACCTTTTCCTCAATCTCCCCTTGATTGCTTTCTAGATCTCCCTTCCAACCCCCCGAATGTTTATCCATATAAGGCCTCTCTTGGCATGGCTTCACTCAGTGCCTCTGTGCTCACCAGCTTGCCAAGTCTTTATTTAGATCCAACTCCCCTGTGTGGCCTGACCAAGCCTCCTGGACCCAGCCTTCTGGGTCTTTATCCCCCAGTCTGAACTGACTGGCCTAGCCCAAACTCCGGGATCTCTCCTACAACCTCCACAGTGCACCCCCTGTTTTCACCACTCTTTTCCAAACTCTTCTCTTCAACTCCAGCTCCTCCTCCAAACTCCAGCCTTCTCTCTTCAAACACCTGTCAGACTGCTGCTTTGTGTCTACAAAGATTATCCCAATGACCAACCTACACACTAAATGATCAGTAGAACCATACATACTGACCAAAGGGTGAGCAGAGACGTGGGAGGGATTGGTCTCTGATATGAGAACCCCCAGGATACTGAAGAAAAGAGCACACAATGATTATCCAAAGACAGATAACCAAAGTATCAGTGGTAAGTACACACTTACGTATGGACAACACAACACCAAACTAGAGCATAGGCATAAGAGGTGGGAACCCCACTCTGGAGCCAACCCTCCCCTGATCCTGAGTCAATAGGCCAGAAGCCCACACAACAACACAAGGTGTGATAAAAACAATTCTACAGGGGCCTGACCCAACAGCACAAGAGAGACACTAAGTAGATGATGATGAGGAACGTCACAGAAAATCCAATAAAACAAAATCCAATCTCAATCCAAGGAGCAATTTCAAACACAGTCCAAGGTGCAAGCCAATGTCCAAAGAGAAGCCAAACAGTTGACAGGTCCTGTAGCTGGTAATTGCAGGTCACCCCTAAGAGAAGCCACCGAAACATCAACACACAGTACAATCCAAATCAGGTGGCGAGGGAAAGTAGGGTCCACTAAATAGAAAATACATAAGGCAACAGGAAGACTAACATACCAGGGGTTCAGAAGATGAAGAAGACCTGAATGTATGCAAATTATGAGCAGACACACACATCACAAAGGAGTAGCAGGAGACAAGCGGGAAGAATGAACAGAGCAAAGAGCAACATTTGGCAAAACACCCTGAAAAGCTCCTCTAACTGCAATGAAGAGCACTGCATTCATCTCCCATGCCCCTCTTAATTCTGGATCCAGGATTTGTTCTGGCACTCAGGCACTTCTGCATCATGTGGCCAACATGACGCACCCCATGCAAGAGACATGCACTGGCCTGTTGGGAAACAGTTTCCCAATTCCTGCAGCTGCCACCTTGCCAGAGCAGGGCTACAATCGGCAGTGGAACATGACAACACCCACACCCCCAGAATAACCCTGCAGGCTTTTATAGCACCGCTTCCCCTGGGCTGGGCTTGTCTTTTGGGAACATCTGCACTTGTGTCCTGAAAATTGATGAGGTGCTGGAATTGGCTGCTTCTCACAGGCTCACCTGAGCTTACTCTGAGTTTTAGGGCCATACCAAGATTTCATATGGCCTGTCCACTATCCTGGAATCCACTTCCCATTTCCTGTTACTGCAGAGACGGTTTGGAAAGGATGCAGCTCCCCTGTTTCCCCAGAGTGTAATCTTAATGCTGGTAAAACATTTGAAAAACATTTTAATCCCTCTGAATGTGAAAGGAATGCTTGTCCTTGGTAAAATGGCAAGATTCTATCATCTGCAACAGATCACTCTCTCATTAGATAATGGATTATTAAGTTGTATCATTTTCTGGTAGAGATGCTGTGGGAAAGCCACAAACTGGAAACACTGTATCATGCACAGGAACCCGAGGGTGGGGGCAAATCCCTCTGGGCCTTTGAAGACGTTTTTTTCTACCTGGGTAAGTTTGGCAACACTAACAGTATGGGTTTCAAATGTACGCTGTGTACAAAGCTTACTATTGATGAACCGTGTGTTTGTTTTCCTGTTCTGGGACTTTGGGTCTTGCTTGTGGGATCTTCATGCCCTTTCACTTGGGGAAGAGTCTGTACAAATTCCTCCTTTGACTGTCCCCTGCCATGCGGAGGAGACTAAGGAAGGGTGACCACATGTCTTCTAGTTTAACCCCAGAGCCAGACAGGGGACTTTGTCGCATATACACACCTTCTCCTCGGACTCTGCCCTCTTTGATTCCGGGGAGAAGCACAGCAGATCAAGAGGAGGAGAAAGGCGGTGAGAACCGAAAGGCTGATAAGGAGAGAAGCAACCTTTCCCTTTCTGACCCAGACCCGCGAGACCTCTGTGGAAGGAAACGCAAGACCGCGAACAATAGCCCAAGTGTGTTGCAGCAGATGTCAACAGTGCACGGACCATGCCTACACTGATAAGCAGGACAAAGGGAAACGCTTGCTACCATGCTACCGGCCTTGTCTCCAGATATACTGAAAAGTCAAGCGGTTCATCACAGCCGGTGAGTCGAGGGGAACCGATAAAGAAACCGACTTGTGTTGAATGAAAGTCGCAAAGTGGCAAATAAGGAAGAGTTCAAAGAACGATTAACATTAAGGGGAAATCAGCTGCAGAGGGGTTAGGCACCACGTGGGTGCTCATTTGAGAGACTCTGGTTTATTCCACGTTTTGTAGAAACAACTGATACCCGAAGGCCGGAGGAGAGCCGCAAAGAGAGGTCCAAGTGTCATACCGGGGTCTAGCAAAATCCTCTGTACAGTCGAACGTCTTTGACCGACAAACAAATAGAAACCAAAGGAAGTAAAAGGAACTGTAAAATTGGCAAGAGTAAACCCGACGGAGGGATGCCTACAGAACGGGGAGAAGTCTAAAGTCCCAATGAACAGTTTTTTGACAAAGGTGAACCTGACAGAGGGATGTCCACAGTGAAATGTTTACAAAGACATTAAGATTTGTGAATATGCAAGGTTAAAATATCTTTGTAAAAGCCAGTGTGAACCAGAAGGAGGGAGGCAAACATTCAAGAAAGGGTCTGAGCCCGCAGGAGTGGGATCCAGAGTTGAAAAACCAACACCCACCGAAAAAGGCTGTAGTTAACCGGACAGAGGGAGGCAAACATTCAAGAAAGGGTCTGAGCCCGGAAGAGGGGGATTCAAGGGTGAGAAGCCTTCACCCCAACCGCACATGAATGCAACAGAGAAACCGTTTTGAATATAAGCCAGAGTGAACCCGACGGAAGGGAGGCTGATATTTGAGAGAGATCTGAGCCCGGAAGAGAGGGACCCAGGGTGAAGAATCATCACCTCAAGTGCAATCCGAAAGGAACTTTTTTTTTTTGTTGTTGAACCTATCAGGCCATCGGAAGCAAGAAAGCTAACCTCCGAAGGTACTGATATCGCTAAAAAGTGTTTGTGGATCTGAGCCCGGAAGAGGGGGACCCACAGGGTAAAAGGTCATTACCCAACGTGCATACGGAAAGGAACTTTTGTTTGTTATTTTGACCACATCCGGTCCTCGGAGGCAAGAGACTTTTGTAGAAAAGAGACTGAACCACCGAAGGTCCTGATAGCTGAAGCTGGAACTGCCGTCTTGTGCTGAGAAAGCTTGAGCGTGTGCTGTGCTCAGGAGTCCCGCCTTGTACCATGCTCAAAATGTGGGGAAGGGAGATCCCCGGCTACCACATCCTGACTTATCATTTGTGAACACTTCTTTCTTTCTTGTGAAAGCCGTCCCAAACTCTTTAAGTGTTTAGTTGTAAGGATTGGAAATCATTTTTTTTAGAATAGACCCTTTTTATTTGACAAGTCTCCACTAGGACTATTATTAGTATTTGATGGTCGTAGCTTGCTCCCATCTTAGATTTAGGTTTAGATTAGGCATTTTTCCAACCTACCTATACAGTTTAATAAACACCTTTGAACTGTGATCACTTGTGTCTGTCTATTCTTGATCCCATGTCTTCCTTACACTGGTAATTAAAATTCCCCATGGTGCTTTGTAATTCCAGTTCAAGCAGGAGAGGCAACAGCTAATTACCATATGCTCATCAGAGAGAGGGGGAGAGCCCAAGATTGCTTGGACTCTTACCCAATTCCCAGGGCAGGGTCATATCCCGGACTTGCAGTAGTGGGACATTTCCAGCAGCCACTAAACAGTAAAATAACATAAATCAGCACTAATCCAATAGAGAGCAGTACACCAATTAGCAGAACAGTAGGTGTGGGCTCTCGCTTTTTAACCATAGATGTGCCTGCAGATGTGACAAATGGGGAAACAGATTACAAGGTATGAACATAAATGCTCTCTTTCCTTTAATACAAACACCAAAATTGCAAAGACATGAATATGTTCTTTTGGCTTGTACTTAAGTATTTGACTGGAACTTTCTTCTTGTTTTGCTTGATAACACCAAGTCTTGTTTTGACTTAAGTCTGCTATATTGGAAAGGTGGCATACCATTCATTTATTCCAGTTTCAATTTGCCTATGTTTGCCACCCTTGCTTGCAATTTCTTGCATCCCCATCTCTGGGCCATTCTGTGCATACAAATCATAACTTGTGGACCTATTCTTTATGCTGCATATTTACATTTTGCATCTCCCCCTGTTCTTACCTTGATCCTGCATCTTTCTGCAACCTCTCCCCCTTCCTTACAATAACTCTTCCCCTGGTTTCCAAGCAAAAGTCTTGAGAAATGCTGTCACTAACTACTGGGCTGATTCATTGGCTGCTGGTTCCCACAGTCTTTCTACTGGGCGAGAGTCATATCATTCAATTAAATACAGCAGTCTGGAACCATGAACACAAGAATCAAATATCCTCTGACCTTCGTATTCCTCTTGAGTGTCTAGGACGTGCACCGGGCCTTAGGAAATTATATGGGGAACATCTCAGACATAACCACTGGTTTCAGCAATGAAATATGTAACACCGGGTAGAGTCCCATATGTTTTGGCAATCAGAGACGGATTGCTGCAGGGCCAATCATCTTTTCCAGTTCATACATTTCCACAAAGCCAGGTTGGAATGTTTGTGAAAATTGCTGTTAACTCTATGTGCATCATGGATGCCCTTACCTTAGTACAGGGGTGTCAAGAATATGGCCTATGGACTGGGTCAGGCCCCCAAAGCCTTGTTTTTGCCCCTCCACTATATTGCTCCCAACAGAGGAAAGATATGCAGACCTTGGTAAGTCTTGACTGTATACTCAACACTTGTGTCTTATTTTGCAGACCTAGATTCCACATTGAACTTCAGCATGATAATCAGACCCTGTGACAGACACCTGAAGGGTCTGCTTAATACTTCTCAGGTTACTTTCATCGACAGTGGTAGAGGGATAGCTGAAAATACAGCAGATCCATGTCTGTGCAGCTCCAAGGTGGAGAGTGTAGGGGAGGAATGGCCACGAGGCCCTCCTCACCTACAGCTCCCTCCCCAGGTGAGGACCATGGCTCGGTGGGAGCACCCTCATGCCACCCGGGCCCAGGTGGAGGGGGGTTCACCCGCCGACGACATTGCCCACACGCACCCTGTCTTTGCATTTACCGAAACTTAAGTTAGGCCTAGACGCCATCTTGCACAGCAAACATGGTGTGAGTTCAGCACACTGTAACGAGGCCCCCACCTTTGGAGGGCCTTTCATGCATCTCTGCCGCCTCAGCAGCCCTGGCAGATCCGCTGCGAGCGCGTTCCCATGAGAAAGTCGGAGATGAGCTAAACCCGAGATGCCAACACGGCAACATTATATTAGTAACAATGTGATATTGCACCCCGTATGACCCGGACCGCAAGGCCGGGGCAATGGGGAAAAAAGCTGAAGCATCACTATCTGAAGAAGGTAGAAAATAGTTCAAGTATTGGTATTAATGAACTACCTCTGTTTAAAATGTGAATGAACCATAAAAATGTAACGTTATATGATATCCCTTCAGGTCTGGACTAATGCTGCTATAACCACGGAGAAAGATGTTGACCAAGCGTGTAACCTCTAGTTGTAAAAGTGTTTTTCAATAGTATGTAGAAACTTGAACTCATATATGTTTTGAATCACCCAAAGCGGCGAGCATCAATCTCTGTAGGCCATAACCTAGATATCCCTCGTATAACGTTTAATGTACATACAATACGCACACAATGTAGTGAACATAATGTTAGGTAATGAAAAGGCACTGGAACCGACTGTATTAAAGAAATGTGTAACGAAAATGAAATATATATATATATATATGTGTGTCTGAATAACGTTAAAATAAGGCAGAACAGTATAAAACTTCTGCATTCACTGATCAGCAACGCACGAGGAAAATACCTTTGTGAGTATATGCAAGGTCATTCCCTCTCCCACCCCACCAAGCCTGCCAGATAAAAAAGCTAAGACTTGTGCTGCGCTCCCTCACCTCCCCCAACCAAGCTGGCGTTACTTCAGAGAGTCAGAGGCCCCGGCGCCGCAACCAAGGCCACAGCCCGCCACCTGTGTTATTTACAGCACGGTAATAAACCCACGGATGAACCCACTGATCTACCAGCACCCTCTCATAAATCCCCACGAACCCCCCAAGAATCCTGACCCCGTGTAAGGACGACCCCCATCATTGGGACAAGACACAGAGACCCATCTATATAATAACTTCTAACGCAGCAGACAGACATGTATCACTCGGCCCAGGTCCCAGAGCCCCGTCCCGTGACCTAAAATACCGGTCAATAAGACACAGGTAAATCTCACCCCAACCGACAACCACCAGACCTCTCACAAGGTGCATTCCTCATGTGTTGTGTTTATTTTATAAGATAAGCTGGTGAAGCGATTTATTAATGAACGTAAATGTCATTTTCTGAATAACTGTAGTGTGCATGGCCTAGGGCAAATGAGACAGGAAAGGTATTCGTCATTGTCACAGGCTGCCCCAGCACATCAACACCGCACGGATGACCTCCAGCCGGCCTGCCAGGCCCAACCCAACCCACGAGGCTGACCAGTGACGTCGTCCCGCCAAGACCAACCCCGCGGCAGCAACACCTATAGCTAGTCGACACCACCCAATCCCAATTGACTTGTGCCCCCTATAGTGTTTAGGTGTTGATGACGTTTTTTGTATTAGAAATACGCCTGTCTTTGCTAATGTCAGGCAGAGCGCTCTCGTAGGTTGCAGAGTTCTTTGCATGCCTTATCTTTGGATAAACTCCCACTTACGCTCACCCGCACTCTGTCTTGGTCTTATTCCCATTACGGGAGAGTCCCTTATTGTCTCTCATTGCGGGGAGGATCGTGCTGAATTGGGGGCGCTTCCTTTCAGTGGTGACCCCGATAGCGTGATATCTCCAAACTATTTTTCCTAACTCCTTCTTAAACGACCCCCTTGTGGCACGAGAATCTCCGGTCGAGAAGGGAGACGCACGGTGAGCCGTCTCCGGGAGGCCGCCCGCCAACGGCGACCGGCACAATAAGAAGTGCGCACTCAATGAGAAAGGGTACGGGATCCCGATTGGAAAAAAATCCCCTTTGAGTGCCGCTCGCCGGAGCCAGGGGCTGACCGTTGAGTTACCGGTGACGCCGCCTGGACGGACCCAGTTTCGGAGAGTATCGGTTCAAGACGGGCACGTGAGTACCGAGTGCGAGTGATCGTCAAGGGGAAAAGAAGGGGAATTGGGAATAAAAGAACGGGGACAGGTAGAGGAGAAGAATATCGGGGGTCTACTACAGACGGGTCTTGAAATTTTCTTTATTCTTTCTTTTGCATATGGCCATTAGGAGTAAGAAATAAGTGACGTGGTAGAAGTGACGGAAACCTAGCTCCGAGAGGGGGTGGAAGGCGGCGCCGCATAGTACTATCTAGACTAGTACTGGGAATATATGAAGAAGTGAGAAATAAGTTATTGGTGTCTAGCAAAAGGAGACACCGGGAATATTTTTTAGTGATTGTGCTCTCTCTCTCTACTTCTTCTTTTTCCATTTCCACGGGGTAGGGGGCGAAAATGAGAAAGGTATAAAGAAGTTAGAACATTTTAAAAAGCGGGGACTCAGTAGTGGCACGAACAGACGTGAACACAGTAACCTTAGCAGGAAATCAGGGACAGCTGGTTAGGGAGGAAAGGGAGGAGAAAGACAAAGAGTGTGAGTGGAAAGCATTGTGAAGGGTGCGCGCACCGTACGAGTGTGAGAGACGAACGGGTGGCCGCGAGGTGGTGTCAGAGAGTGTGGCCATAACCAGTACTTGATCAATTACAAGTGAGATCACATAAGAGTGCCTGGGAATGGGAAGGAGATGAGATATGGTGAGTGAGAAGAGATTTGTGCAGTGAATAACGGTGGGTGATAATTTTAAGAGGTCCGCTCTTGTCTGTGCCATAAAGGAATACATACGCATATTTACAGCTAATAAAAGGTAACGAAAGCGAACGTGGTAGCGCTAGCGATTTAAAGGATGGGGGCTGAAACTCCCTTGTCACACATTTGCAAGAGCTTGCCGGGATATGCTGAACGCATAAATAAATATCATGATCAATGGTTAACAGAATTGAAAGGGGAGGGGTTGCCCCAGATTTGGCCAGAAGGAGGGTCCTTTGACAAAAGCGTTCTTGATATGGTATGTACATGTATTCGCCTCAAGTATAAGGGAAAACAATGGCAGAACAGGAAGGAGATATTAGATCTTTGGAGATTGTTTGAGGAAGTACCCCCACCCAAAGCTCCAGCTCCAAATATTGATTTACCCTCCACCACAGACAATCCACTAATGATCCCGCGAGAGGAAAAGGAACAGTTAAGTACAGAACAGCCTGCGGAAGTGGTTATGTTGTACCCAATATTACCTAAACCAGCCCCTGCAGCAGGATATAGCGACCCGATTTATGTGCCTCCCCCTTCAACCAGCACGCCACAAAGACCAACTGCACCCCCACCATACGAAAACACCAGAGAGCGCACCCAGGGAGGCACACAGAGAGTGGACATAGAGAAGTTAACGAGTGACTTAGAGTCGAGGCTTACAGTGGCACGAGATGAGCTCTCAAGAATAAAAGACATATGTGAACGCACAGCATGCGCCCCCACACAATCTGGACGCACGTCTAGAGCGTCGAGCGAAAGTAGACAAATTGAGGAAGGATGGAAAAAGGGGGAAATACTGTTCAGAATTGAGGAAGAACCGACCAGGATAATAGAAGTAGGGACAGCAGAAGGAAGCATTGGTGATGTCTCGCGAGAGAGAGGGATCAGAGAGGATTTGTTATGTGATGTCAGAGGAGGGGGGGATGAGAGTGATAGATTGAGCATGGCAGTAGGAGGAGAAGGCGAGGAGCTAGATGGGGCATGTTCACTGGGGACTATAGAGGATGAATGGATAGGACGACTAAGAAATAGGGTGGGGAAGATGGCGTCATTAGAGTCAGCAGTGACTAAGGAAAAGGAAGCTGCAACGGCAAAAGGGAAACTACAACTACCATTACTCCACAGGGGAGGTGGGAGGCCGAACTATATACCGTGGGCTCAGATGGACAAGGCTAACTTAATGAAATTACTACCACAGCTGTCAGGAGGGGCAAGCAAGTGGATATATGCATTTGAGAAACATACCGCGGGTATACCGCTGGCGGTAGGAGATGTGAAAAGCCTACTAGTGTCCGCAGTAGGGGATCAGGCAGACAGAGTGTGGGCTAAAGCGGGTTTTCCAGCTGTAACTTTAGAGTGTGATCGCCATGATGGGGCTTCTTTTAACACCGTGCGAGCAAGGGTGTGGGACGCACTGCGGGAAACCTTCCCAGATACCCCTGATTTGCAGTCAGTAATGCAATGTACCATGAATGATGGGGAGGACGCTATGGATTACATTCTCCGGGTGCAGGAGATGTGGAGAGCGGAAACGGGTACGCCCTGGCACCAATCCACGTCTCTATTTTACTTCATCATTAAAAGAGGGCTCCCAAAGGAAGTGCAAAAGGCACTAGATAAAATAGCAGGTGTTGAGGCAAAAGGCTGGCCGGAGATCCAAAGCATAATAGTACACCATTGTAAACGGATCAAAGAAAGAGAGAGGGAAGTAGCACAGAAGAGGTTGGCGGACGAGGCGAAGTTGGTGCAATCAAAATTGGTGAAGGTCGCAGCAGCGGTAGCGGGACTCCCACTCATACGGGAGGGAGAGGAAGGAGAGGAGGGGCAAATAGCAATACAAGGAAGAATAGCAGCGAATTGGGCAGGACAAGGGCAACGACAGTGGACAGAGCAGGAGCAGAACGGAGGTCCAACGTGGCAAGAGTGGGCCCCAAGAGGAGGAAGAGGTGGGTACAGGGGGCGAAGAGGAGGACAAGGGTATGGAGGAATGGGAGGAAATGGGTGGCAGGGTCCCAGAGGTCCACAGGGGAGCTGTTGGAATTGTGGGAGATGGGGGCATTACTCAAGGGAATGTAGGAGCAGACAAAACAACGGTTTCCAAGAGATAGAACAGTACGGACACCCCCATCCAGGAAGCCCCTACGGCCTCCCCATGGGACAATACCAGCAACCAGACAATGTAGTACAAAGGAGTAACGCACAACTACACGGACATCAATACCGAACACAAACCAGCCCACAGAATAATGACAATGTGCACTACACGCCTGGTAATACTTTCGCCACAGGAGCTAATGGGGCACCAGCCCCCGCACCTTACAGTGGAGTGTCAGTAGTTTCGGGGAACATTTTCGATCAAGGGGGGGCAATGAGACACCCCGCATAGGACAGCCCACAGAGAGCACTTGCGTGTCCAGTACTGTCTACGACCCACAATGCATCAGAGGAACCATTGATAGGAGCGCAGATAGGAGACAAGCAATTCATATTCATGGTGGATTCGGGAGCGGAGAAATCATGCATTAGAGAGGGCCGGTTCCCGTTATCTAATAGAACGTTAGAGACGCAGGGGTTCTCTGGGGCTGTAATTGAAGTTCCTTACACAGAGGTATTGGATGTGACAGTGGGGGGTAAAACAGTGAAAGCACCCTTACTGTACTATGAAAACTCTCCCATCAACTTACTGGGGAGAGATCTCTTGAGCAAACTAAACATGACCATATCATTCACAGGGAGCGGCATCGTATGTTCAACGCCAGGCATATGCCCCCTCCGTATATTAGCAGTAATACACGGCCACACAATAATAAAAGAGATCAGAGGGGTACCAAGAAATGAGGAGATGTTTGTTGAAGGCATGAGAACATTGGCTCTCATAGTACCAGAACTAAAAAGGGTGGAGTGGAGAATCCCAGCAGAATTCCTTTTTCGTCCCATAGCAAGCCCTGACACTGCTCTTGGGGAAGTACTATCGTTGGATTTGCATGCAATACATGTATCAGCAAACAGAATATGTGTGATTGGTATTGACATGGAAGGGTGTGAGTGGCGGACAGTATTGTGTACAAATGCAAATATCCCGCTGAGAGAGCTCTCGGACGAGGAGCTATTTTCTGACACTGAAGGAGATGGTGAAGTAGTGATGGAACTGGCAATGCCCTGCGACATTGTAGTTACAGCCAGACAAACTAAAGTTGAACTAATGGCGGTAGTAGGAGCACCGCATACATTTTTTGATGAAGACATGAGTTCAGTACCCGCTAACTTATGGACTAATGGCCCCCACGATGTAGGGTTGCTACATGAAGTTCAGCCTGTGGTGATAAAAGTAAAACAAGGAGCAATACTACCTCGGGTGAAACAATATCCACTGTCGCGAGAAGCAGAAGAAGGGATCAGAGAGACAATAGAAGCACTGCTAGCACAGGGTATAATAGTGCCCTCAAACTCCCCATGCAACACATGCATTTACCCAATCAAAAAAGCGAAGGGGGGTTCATGGAGGATGATACAAGATTTACGCCCATTGAACGATGTGGTAATGAAGGAGTTCCCTTTAGTCCCGAACCCGGCGACAATACTGTGCAACATTCCAAAAATAGCATCACACTTCACAGTAATTGACTTAAAAAATGCGTTCTTTTCGATTCCCTTGGCAGAAGAGAGCAGGTACTTGACAGCATTTACATTGGGAGGAAGGAGGTTCGAACACTGCAGACTACCACAAGGATATTGCGAGAGCCCAAGCATATTTAACAGGGTACTACATGAAGATCTGGGGAATTTGTCTGTAGAAAGCACAGTGATTCAGTACGTTGATGATTTATTGGTTTGCGCACAGGCTGAGGAAGAATGCAGACAGGACTCGATAACACTCTTGACATTATTGGCAAATAAGGGGTACAAGGTGGACAAGGGGAAGTTACAATACTGTCTGACGGAGGTCCTATACTTGGGTCAGTTGATATCAAAGGACGGCAAGCGAATTATACCAGACAGGGCACAGGCGATTAGGACAATTGGGGAGCCCAAAACAGTAAAAGAGATGCAGAAATTTCTGGGTATGTGTAACTATTGCCGAGCATGGATATTGGACTATGCGGCGTACACAAGGCCCCTGCTACAGGCACTGAAAGAAGCACAACAAGAACACAAACACATAGAATGGACAGAGGTGATGAACACAGCATTTAACTCACTAAAAGAGCTGATATCAAGCGCTCCAGTACTAGCAAACCCAGATTATGGGCGCGAATTCTTCTTATTTTCACACTGCAAAGGAACATTGATGACAGCAGTACTGACACAGAAAACATCCTTAGGGCACAAACCACTAGCTTACTACAGCGGCACCCTAGACGCAGTAATGCAAGGTCATTTCGCCTGCGAGCAATCCCTAGCTGCAGCCGCGTTCGCAATTGAAAAAAGTGCCACGATAGTAATGGGCTGCCCGGTGACACTGTTTGTGGAACACTCACTTTTTGCAATATTAGAGCGAACAAAGAGCACATTGACAACACAACGCGCCACAGCATATGAGATAATACTGTCCAGCGCTAACATCCATATAGTAAGATGTAAAACAGTGAACCCAGCCACATTCATCACAGAGGCATGCACCGTAGAGGACATGCAAAACCACAACTGCGCCACGTACACAGGTGACGAAAGTAAGGATCAAGTGATTTTTGAAAATGCCCTGACCGAGGGTGAGGTGTATTTTGTGGACGGGTCAGCATCAATAGACATGGAGACAGGAGAAAAGCATGTGGGTATGGCAGTGGTACGATTAGAGGAAGATGAATATGAGATACTAGTACAACACCGCCTCCCATCACACTATTCAGCGCAAGCAGCAGAACTAATAGCGCTAATAGAAGCATTGCATGCCGCCAAGGGGTGCGCAGTGACCATATATACAGACTCAGCATACATGACAACAACAGTTCACGGTGGGTTGGCCCGGTGGGGGCGGAGAGGGTTTCGGCGAGCAGACGGAACGCCAGTCCAGCATGCAGAATTATTGAAAGAACTGATTGAGGCCCTGCAAGACCCCACGGCAGTGGCCATTGTAAAATGTCAAGCCCATACCACAAATACAGATTTTGTATCTTTGGGGAACGCGGCAGCAGACGCCGCTGCCAAAGCAGCTTCATATTTACAAAAAGGTGAAATAGGAGAGTACATGTTGCACCACACAGCAAGCCAAGAGGTCCCCACAGGATACAACATGATGTCCACACAGGAGATAATAGAGCTGCAAGAGGGAGCTAGTGCAGAGGAAAAATTGCTGTGGACTAAGAGAGGATGCAGCAAATCACCGACTGATTTATTGTGGCGACAAGAGAGTTCAGGAAAAGTGGTAATGCCAATCACGCTGTTAGAAATAGCATTTCAACAACTACACTTTCCTGCACACAACACAAAGAAACACATAATGGCAGAGATACAAGAAGATTGGTTTACACCTTGCCTCCAGGAACACGTCACAAGGTTAGCTCTAGAATGCACGACATGTCAAATTTACAACTCAGGTATGACATTGCGTACACTAAGGGGTACGATACCAAAACCAAGTGGCCCATTCAGAGAGCTCCACATTGATTATGTAGACATGGGAGAAAGGTGTAACGGGGCTCGATACATGATTGTGGTTGTATGTCCATTTTCGAGGTGGGTGGAGGCAGGCCCTTGTGCCCGCCCTGACGCGAAGGGCGCCGCGAAGTTCCTAGTGCGGGAAGTGTTTCCGCGCTGGGGAATTTGCGACGTTATTCGCTCAGATAACGGGACGCATTTTGTTAATGAACTCTTTAAAGAAGTGACTACATTATTGGGAATAAAGCACAAATTATGTTCGATTTATCATCCTCAAAGTAATGGCGTCGTAGAAAAGATAAACGGCCTGTTAAAAAGCAGATTATCAAAACTTTGTTTTTCCCTTAAAAAGACTTGGATGTACTGCCTGCCTTTGGCCTTGTTTGAGCTACGAAACCAGCCAAGTAAGGATCACCATTTGTCCCCGCACGAGATCGTCACGGGAAGAAGAATGCACACAGCGCATTCGCCTCTCCGTGAGCGTTCTGATGCACACAGAAGCGCAGCTATATTGGGGGAGGAGTTCACAGAATACCTGCGAAAATTGACACGGGCAGCGCGCGTAATTTCAAAGCAACTAGCCCCCCCTTCGACAAGAGAGGAGGGGAACGCGACTGAACCAAACGGTTTGCCTGAAAAACCACTACAGCTAATGCCTGGTGACCTTATATATGTTAGAAGTTTTGTGCGGAGGTGGAACGCACCACGCTTCCATGGCCCCTATGAGGTAGTGTTTTGCACGCCTACAGCAGTAAAGGTTAAGGGCCTGCGATATTGGGTGCATTTGACAGATGTACGTAAAGCTTACAGCGCTGCGGAGAGTGAGGTGCAGGATGAGGCACAGGCAACAGCGGACGATGAAGTTGTGCGGAATGAATGATTGGAATTTTGTGGGCTTCATGAGATGAACAGTGAACACAATTAGCGCGCAACAAATGTCCTGGACTAAAGCATGTACACATGTATATGTAAATTTTCTTTTTACAATTTTTTGAAAGTTTTGCGTGGGGTTCTTTTTTTTCCCTTCTTGTGCTCTTTAAGATGTTTTTATTATTGTTGTTTTTAAAATGTCATGTTTTTTATTATTTATATATATATATAGTAAGGTACGAATAATATTGACTGAAAGCTACCTTGTCTGTCAACAAACCCCCTTCCTCACCCAACCCTATATTTTATCACCGAAACGTTACAATGTGGAAATGCTTACATGTTTGTATTTAATGAACTTTTGTGTCTCAAACAGGGTTTATCATGGCATCGAATGGGCAGCCTGCAACTAATAGATATGTTAGATTTAGAGAAATGTTAGTGGCTAGATTAACATATTCATTTGAATGTGGTTTATCAATGTGTGCTATCGTGTTCTTCATCTCAATGTTTTGTTTGGTGTTACACTGGATTATAGCGTTCATCTCTACCGAGATGAACGAGGGGGGAGGGGGGAACAACACCACCCTTGCTCCTGGAACGAAAACAATTCCGACTGTAGGTATCAAAGAAGGTGATTTCTTGATCTGGGATGGATCACACTTTGTGTGGGGATACTATACTACACCACCCACTGCTGCCCTCTCACAATGGAGAACCAAAAATGTAGATAATGACACAATGTCCCAACCTGGAACATACAACAACCACACGATCCCTCCCGCCCCAATTTCAAACAACGATCTCTTGTTTATTAAGGAGGATGGAAAAGTGATTATGATGACAGAACACAAGTCCCTATATGAAGAATTAGAAAAGGGGGGTGGGAGGGAGGAGGGGGGGCCTGGTTCTTCACCTCCTATAACGAGAAGGTACAGAAGAAGGGAGAAAAGTAGGCGGAGAAGAGAGACTGGTGGAAAAGGGTATGATGAGTATTATGGGCTAGGGTTAGACAAAATGGAAGACCCACGACACCCTCACCAAGCAAATAAATGGTATGCAGATATGAGCACCACAGCTAAACAAACAACCAATGAGAGCTGTTATGTCTGCTCACTTATCCCCCATGCATCAGGCACACCTAAAGTATTGTTGCCACGAGAATTGCCCATTGTGGATGCCCAATGTCTCCTTCATCTCACGCTGTGTAGAATAAAGAACACTTTCCAAGCACACGATGTCTCTTTCAGAATGGTACAAAACAACAAAACGTGCTATTCGCAAGCGTCTGGAGTGATCTGCCTTAAAGAACCTTTCTTTGCAATACAAGGGACACTGTTTTCCGAAAACAAATGGAAAGACGAAGAAGTGCTGTGCAAGGCAGAAGCACTGAAGGGTGTCCAACCGGAAAAGTTGCGGTGGATGGAAAGAACGTGCTTGCCAATATGGAAAGAACACATCCCTAAATTAACATGGGTAACAGCGATGGAAAAACCCTTTAAGCTACAAAGTGAAATACAAAACGAACTATGTTTCAAGGGAGAAGGAAAAATGGCAATGGGAACGAATAAGAACTGTAACAAAACTCTCACCATCCCAGATATGAAAAAGGGAACAGCAGCACTAATGGACACCTACTGGGTATGCGGAAACAAGGCGTACCTGCACCTTCCCCAATCATGGAGTGGTAGCTGCTCAATGGCCACTTTGCATTCAACACTAATGGTGATTCCCGAAAGCCATATTGACAGAAGTAACCTGGTGAACGGAGGCTCGAACCAGAATGCAGCGTCTCCAACTACACAAGCGCACCTTTATGTCCTGTCTTCCGGAGGGAAAGGAGAAGAGCTTTCAAGGAACAAGCGAGCCTCGAACTACATATCACAAGCATCATCTGATTTATTGGCACAGATCCCAGACAAGTATCGCCTGTTCAGCTCCGTGGAAACATTCTTTGCTTCGCTAGTATCAAGTGTCCAAGCAAGAGCAAATGCAAAATGGCTCCAGATCACACGGTGGGAACTGATCCAGTTGGCCAATGACACTGAAGAAGGGTTTAACATAATAAAGGTGGAACTACGAGCTCTGCGATTAATGACCATGCAAAACAGGTATGTTCTAGACCTGTTAACAGCAATCGATGGAGGTGTTTGCCGAAAAATAGGAAGTGCATGCTGCACGTTCGTACCTTCCGAAGACGCAGAAAATGGGTCCCTGTCCCACGTTATTGAAGCAGTACATAACCTGGGCGAGAAGATGAAAATGGAAGGTGGAGCTGAGGATAGCTCGTGGTTCGACAATATCTTCTCTTGGGTTCCCTCATGGCTTGGAGTGACAATGAAGTTCCTGATACCAATAGTGGTGATCATCCTTGTGCTGTTCTGCCTGTGCCAGGTGGGCCTCCGATGTTGTGCTAATGCAGTCCCTAACGGTGCAATGATGATGGTGACAATGGGCAACTCCGGTGGTACAATTAAAGCAACACAAGAAGTACATGTGCAGACAGGAACAGACAACACCCCCAGGTACCAGTTAGTGCCTATGTGCCGTGACAAGTACATAGTAGATAAGCTATGGCACACCACGATTAAAGAACCACGAGACGTAGAACTGGAATGGTATGAGGAGGTCTGGGTAGATCTGGAAGAGACCGGCGACTGTATATATTTGACATGTACACCAGACGAGTATGCTAGGAGAGGTGAGAGCTTAAGGGGGGTGTGCAGAGCATGGATGCCTATAAAAGGAACCCCTGCATGGGATGGTGCAGTGTTAGAGGAACAAGAATGTAGAAGATTAGAAGAGCTAAAGAAATTCGTTACTTTAAGTAACGAAAGGGGGGAAATGTAGGGGAGGAATGGCCACGAGGCCCTCCTCACCTACAGCTCCCTCCCCAGGTGAGGACCATGGCTCGGTGGGAGCACCCTCATGCCACCCGGGCCCAGGTGGAGGGGGGTTCACCCGCCGACGACATTGCCCACACGCACCCTGTCTTTGCATTTACCGAAACTTAAGTTAGGCCTAGACGCCATCTTGCACAGCAAACATGGTGTGAGTTCAGCACACTGTAACGAGGCCCCCACCTTTGGAGGGCCTTTCATGCATCTCTGCCGCCTCAGCAGCCCTGGCAGATCCGCTGCGAGCGCGTTCCCATGAGAAAGTCGGAGATGAGCTAAACCCGAGATGCCAACACGGCAACATTATATTAGTAACAATGTGATATTGCACCCCGTATGACCCGGACCGCAAGGCCGGGGCAATGGGGAAAAAAGCTGAAGCATCACTATCTGAAGAAGGTAGAAAATAGTTCAAGTATTGGTATTAATGAACTACCTCTGTTTAAAATGTGAATGAACCATAAAAATGTAACGTTATATGATATCCCTTCAGGTCTGGACTAATGCTGCTATAACCACGGAGAAAGATGTTGACCAAGCGTGTAACCTCTAGTTGTAAAAGTGTTTTTCAATAGTATGTAGAAACTTGAACTCATATATGTTTTGAATCACCCAAAGCGGCGAGCATCAATCTCTGTAGGCCATAACCTAGATATCCCTCGTATAACGTTTAATGTACATACAATACGCACACAATGTAGTGAACATAATGTTAGGTAATGAAAAGGCACTGGAACCGACTGTATTAAAGAAATGTGTAACGAAAATGAAATATATATATATATATATGTGTGTCTGAATAACGTTAAAATAAGGCAGAACAGTATAAAACTTCTGCATTCACTGATCAGCAACGCACGAGGAAAATACCTTTGTGAGTATATGCAAGGTCATTCCCTCTCCCACCCCACCAAGCCTGCCAGATAAAAAAGCTAAGACTTGTGCTGCGCTCCCTCACCTCCCCCAACCAAGCTGGCGTTACTTCAGAGAGTCAGAGGCCCCGGCGCCGCAACCAAGGCCACAGCCCGCCACCTGTGTTATTTACAGCACGGTAATAAACCCACGGATGAACCCACTGATCTACCAGCACCCTCTCATAAATCCCCACGAACCCCCCAAGAATCCTGACCCCGTGTAAGGACGACCCCCATCATTGGGACAAGACACAGAGACCCATCTATATAATAACTTCTAACGCAGCAGACAGACATGTATCACTCGGCCCAGGTCCCAGAGCCCCGTCCCGTGACCTAAAATACCGGTCAATAAGACACAGGTAAATCTCACCCCAACCGACAACCACCAGACCTCTCACAAGGTGCATTCCTCATGTGTTGTGTTTATTTTATAAGATAAGCTGGTGAAGCGATTTATTAATGAACGTAAATGTCATTTTCTGAATAACTGTAGTGTGCATGGCCTAGGGCAAATGAGACAGGAAAGGTATTCGTCATTGTCACAGGCTGCCCCAGCACATCAACACCGCACGGATGACCTCCAGCCGGCCTGCCAGGCCCAACCCAACCCACGAGGCTGACCAGTGACGTCGTCCCGCCAAGACCAACCCCGCGGCAGCAACACCTATAGCTAGTCGACACCACCCAATCCCAATTGACTTGTGCCCCCTATAGTGTTTAGGTGTTGATGACGTTTTTTGTATTAGAAATACGCCTGTCTTTGCTAATGTCAGGCAGAGCGCTCTCGTAGGTTGCAGAGTTCTTTGCATGCCTTATCTTTGGATAAACTCCCACTTACGCTCACCCGCACTCTGTCTTGGTCTTATTCCCATTACGGGAGAGTCCCTTATTGTCTCTCATTGCGGGGAGGATCGTGCTGAATTGGGGGCGCTTCCTTTCAAGAGTCAAGTGTTGCTGCTATATAAATAAGCAGTGTAAAATGAGAGCAATGCACAATCCAGTTCTGGTCTGCTGGAGACAGAAGAAAGCACAACACAACCCTTCAAAACTTAGTTCATGAACGCTATCACAGACGGCATTAAGAACACCCAGACTTCAAAGGCCTGTTGGATACGAGTAAAACAACTAAACCTAACAAAATGAAACTGGGTGGTTGCAACACTCATGGTAAAATTACCCCTTTTCTATAAAATATAGGGGATGTGTATATTATGGAGTTTGTACAAGAAGAAAATTGTATTTGTACTCCTGAAGGTAGATCGGACAATCCAGAACATATTAATGTAAGGATTGAGGTCCCTTGTCCTCTTCCATTTACGAATACAACAAAAGAGATTCTAGGTTACACCCCCTGAAAAAACCCTCTTATATTTCACCTTCCCCTGTAGATTGGCGGGATGTTGATGCGGGTGGGATGTTGAGTACTAAGTTATCTATGACACCAAATATAGTCATAACGGATAATAGCAATAGATCAGGAGCCTTCGAACCATCCATCTTTGCTTACAAACTCACTCCTCCCCAACACCACTTGCCTCAGCTCATGGAGCCTTTGGGAATCCAGACATCTATGGGCCAATCATCATTATTTGCTCTGAACCTTGTTTTAAATTCTGTCGTAAAACTATATGAAAACATACACAAGGAATTTAAAGAACAAAAATCTCCGCTGAATATTTTGAAAAATGTTCTGGGGACTGTCAGATTGGCATGGTGACAAGAGATAGACACAGAATCAAGGAATCAGTTTCGAAAACCTTTCTTTAAGAAAAGAGGTTGGGATGAAGGCCTAACTTGCCCTATTCTATATGGGAGCCGTCCCGACCATAAAAGAAAAAGGAATAATAGTCCACAGTCTGTCAGTCCTAAGTCTGCCCTCAATAACTAGATAGATACGCGTTTGGACAACATAAAAAAGGGTGTACCAAAATAATATCAAGATGGCACTCCAGGGGTTCTGCAGCGTTCTGCACAATGTTCATCAAACAATATTGGAGCTGATCCACAGCTCCCTTCCCCAAGCTTGAACAATTTGGGATCATCAAAGTTCTACAAAGTTTAAAAAGAGTCATAATCCTTTCATAAGGCTTTTCCAGGCTCTCTTTCTTCGACAAAGCCTTCACTTTTCACTGGGATTCCTTTTCCCCTCACAACGTTCAATTCACAAAACAGCTTTCACACTTCACTGGGTTCCCTTTCCCCGACTTTCACAAAGTTCCACACTTATAACACATGTCCAATGCTTTCCATCGTGGACCACAATTCCATTTTGGACCACAGTTTCACAAAGTTTACTTTGTAGGGTTTGCACAAGATTCTCTTGCTCTTGATTCAACAGGGGTTCCCTTCCCCAACAAATCCACAACTTCAACACTTCGCCAACTCTTCGTATTAGAGACTTTCAAATGCGCACTGTTTAGTCAGCTCAGTGCATGACCACTCCGACACCTTGGCCTTTCTGCGATCGTGCCCCCGGCACTCTTTCAACTTTAACACTTCGCCAATTCTTTATATTAGAGACTTTCAAATGCACACATTTTAGTCAGCTCTGTGTGTGATACCACTGTGATGCCTTGGACTTTCTGGGATTGTGCCCCCGGCACTCTTTAACATCTCTTATCACAGTTCATCAACAGGGTTGTGCCCAGGGCACTATTTGACTCATTTCTCTTGCTATCTTTCTGGGATCGTGCCCCCCGGCACTCTTTTGCCTCTCTTATCAAGGTTCATCAACAGGGTTGTGCCCCAGGCACTCTTTGACTTATTTTACTTTCCGGTCACTTGCACCCTTCTATTCACCTTCATACATTTCCTTGAAACACTACTGGCTTCCTTTTGACTGAGGCAATGCTTGTGTTTCAAGTATTTTTTTCTTCTTTATTACATGGATCCCAGACCCCTTTAACCTTCTTATATATACGATACGGGTTCCAGATCCTTTGGCTTTTCATATGACTTGGCTTCTCACTACAAGTCACACAATGCCCCTCTTCCTATGGACAATAGTGGAATTTAAGTTCACAATAGGATTCATACATGTCTTATCCTTATTTCGCTTTCTGCTTCGTGCCGCTTTACAGTCTGTGCCTTTCTCCTTCTCTCATCAAAACGCACGCTCCTGAGTTTCTCTCTCATTCTTTACGAAACTCACTGGGCAGTGTCGCATTGAGAGGCGGTTCCTTCAGTATACACAGGGTTGAGGTCAGGGCCTCACCACTTGCCCCTCAGACGCCCTTAGAGCCGGCACAGGTCCCAAGGGAACAAGCATTCCACTGAACGCTGCCAGCAGGATGCAGGCAGCCTCACTCCGCCTCCTTAGATACAAAGCTCCCTTGCCACACTGCAGCCCCTAACAGACACTGGGCCAGCGTATTGGTATGCCGTTCTCCTCCTACCCTCAGCTCCTGCGACTCTCTGCTCCTTGGCTTCTCGTGTCCAGACAGCATCCCCAGCTCGCTCTCTGCTTCCGGTAGGAATTGGTCTGGGACTGAGAAGGGATTACCTGCTGGACTCAGCCACACAGCTTCCCTTCTGCTCTCCCACGTGCTGCTCCCCCTGCTCTCTCAGCTGTCTCCTTTTATACCCCTGGGTGGTATCAATAGGCTGACGGTGTGTGGTCAGGGCTGGGTTTGCCTGACCTTCAATACTCCAATTAACAGGACATGCCTGTCCTTCAGTCCTGAAAAGAGAGTCAAGTAGAGTCAGGCGTGAGTGGTCATTGTTAAAGGCCTGACCCTGCCTGACTCTATTAGTGGGACAACTAGAGGTGCTTCTACAGTTTGTAGCCCTTACTTTCCCCATGTTGTTTCTATGGGCAATGTGAGAAACCTGAAGGTGTCTCCCTAGCTTGTCCCCAGTGATCTGTCATCCAGGTGGCCAGGACACGGCCATCGCTATTGGATCCATTTCCTGGGGGTGGACCAGTGAGGGAGGATCACCTGGATGGGGGGACCTCGGGGAGTGGGAGTGGGATACCGACGGGTGAGACGAGGTATCCCCCTTCCTTTTACACCTTTTCACCACCCTCTCTCGGAGGACATTCCAAACCACTGCCCCCCTCCTTTCTATCTCTAACAATTTCACACATCACAAAGGACAACAGACTAACACCAGAGCCGTTTACCTGACATGTCCCAATACAAGGGTCAGGCAAAGTCAGGCAATTGACCAGAATCACACACACACACCTGAGAGCCCTTTCCCTTCCCCACAGGGATAAAAGGTGGAGCCAGAGCACACAGTACGAGCAAGGCGAGTAGAGCAGACAGCACAACGAGATGGCTATCAAGCAGCAGTTCAAAAGAAGGAGAAAGGCGGCAGGAATCGAGAGGGTGGCGAGGAGAGAAGTGACGTTTCCCTTTTTGTCCCAGGCCTGCGGAATCTTCATGGAAGAAAGCCTAAGACGGCAAACAATAGTGTAAGTGTCCTGCAGCAGATGTCAACAGTACACGGGGCAAGCCTATGGCGATAAGAAGGAGTTAGGGAAGCTCCCGCACCAATGGTATCGGCCTTGACTCCAGAGAAGCCAAAAGTCAAGCGATTCGTCACAGCCGGTGAGTCGAGGGGGAACCGATAAGAACCGGGCTGTGTTGAGTGAGAATCGCAAAGTGCCAACATTTGTAACAATGCAGATGAACTTTAAATGAACTGTTCAAAGTGTGAAGGGGAGACCGGCTACAGAGGGAAAGCGGCACCTTGTGGGTGCTAACTTGAGAGACTTTGGTCGAGCCCCATATGAGAGAAACTTCTAGTACTAGAAGACCATAGGAGGGCCAGGGAAATAGGTCAAAGTGGTCATACAGAGGGTCAAGTAAAATCCCTGTACAATCGAAAGACTTTTATCTACAAGCGCTGCGAAAGAGAGTGAAGTGAATCCCACAAACAGTAAACTGTGTAAAAGAGAACACTTGAAGCAAAAGTTGTCCGAGCCCGACCGAGGGAAATCCAGGGGTGAAACCATCACCCAAGAAGATAAAAAGGCAAGAGGGGTTCGAGCCAGACCGAGGGAGAACCAGGGGTGTAGCTATCACCCAAATTTGTTTGATAAAGAGACGGTGGTATAATTTGGAATACAATACGAGAAAGGTCAGCACAGAGAAGAGGGGGGACCAGGGGCGAACTCATCACGCAGCAAAAATTGGGATAAACTTTCATTTGTTAAAGGAACTTTAGCTTTTTGTTATTTGAGTGCCTCAGGCCCCCGAAGGCAAGAGACTTTTTAAGGAAACGAGACTTGGCCATCGACTATCCTGAGAACTGCCATTGGAACTGTCGTCTTGTGCTGGAACAGCCCGAGACTGTACTGTGCTCCAAGCTCCCATCTTAAACCGTGTCCAAAACGTGGGGAAAGGAGACCCAAGCTACTGCATCCTGACATATTATTTGAAAACACTTCTTTCTTTTCTTGAGAACTATCCCACACCCCTTTTTGTATTAGTTGTGAGGGTTTGACAATAGGGTTCTCTTAGTATAGGCCCTTTTTATTTTGACACAACGCCACTAGAACTGCCTTATTTTTCATTTGATGGTCGACGCTTGCTCCCTTCTTAGATTTAGGTTTAGATTAGGCATTTTTCCAACCTGCACACATCATTCATTGTCCCATAAACACCTTGAAAACTAATTCTACGAAAACTGGTATACAAAGACGGGAAGGACTGGGACCGAATGATCCCCTGGGCATTATTTGCAGTGAGGAAACCCCCCTCCAAGCTTCCACCAGGTCCTCCCCCTTTGAGCTACTCTATGGAAGAAAACTGAGGGATGTCCTGAACATTCTCTGGGAAACCTGGGAAGAACTTGAGGAGGCCCCCATTCCAATATCCCAAACCACCACAAGAATGCGAGAACACATGAAATTAGTCTGAGACTAAGTTTGTACTCACATGGGAAAGGTCCAAAACCGGCAGAAGGCCAGTTATGACAAGAAAGTCCATTTACAATCTTTTTCTATCGGACAGAAACTATTAGTCCTCTTACCCACCTCAGAAAACAAACTTGTCTCTAAGTGCACAGGCCTTATGAAATAATAGAGAGAACGGCAACGTGCACGTATAAAATAGCCCAACCAGAACGAAAACAGAAAGTCCACTTATACCACATTAACCTCCTAAAAGAGTGTAAATAAAACCTGTCAGCTACCCATGCCAAAGTTCTAGCCTGGTAATAAAGGGGCAACTGGCTAGGCCCTGATTTGCCCAGGTGGGTATACACTTGTAAACTAACACATTAATCAGGGTGAGAGATTGCACACACTTTCATATGTAAACACCTACAAAAGCAGATACAAATTCATTGATGTATTGGGGGTCGAAAAAGAGAGAAATCAGTCTCAACCCAATGATTTCTTATCAATATTGGTTTATCAAAGTGAAGAAAAACCCATGGACACTTGTCAATTCACAATTCTGAACAACGTGTCAATCGATACAGTCCAGTCACGTTGACTGGATAAATAGTGGAACATATAACATGTTTTTCCTTTTTGATCGACAGAGATACAATTGAACAAATAACATGTGAGCACAGATACATGTTTGTAGTGAACAAATGACAGTGTTAGCGGTGGACACTGAGGAGGTGAAAAGGTTGTCGACACAGTTGTGTTTCGGCCACAGTAGAAGAGCTGTTAGGTGGGGCTTGCATGTGGTAGGCCTTCATCAGGACAGCAGTGTAGGTGTAAACAAAAAAGGTCCTGTAGGTCTTGCAAATTGAAAATAACTACGGCAAGGGGCTCGTAAACTGTGCTCCTACATATGGTGGTAGGAGGATTATCGCACCAGGATCTTGGTGGGAGGTCCCGAACTGCCTTATAGGGCCATGGAGAAGCGCACTAGGTTCCTGCTGCGTGAGTGTCAGACCAGGTTGGTCAGTCTCCCAGGGCCAGTGGAGAATCAATCCACAAATTGTGTAACTCGTAATCCTGAGTGTAGTGGAATGCTGGTACTTCGATTGGGACGCTGCCGCGAGTGACGAGGCAGAATGAAGGCACGCACAACCGAGCTTTCACTCTGCTCCATCACTCAAGCCCATTCCTTATTTTTCATTTGATGGATCGACGGTTGCTCCCATCTTAGATTTAGATTTAGATTACCCCAACCTGCACACATCTTTCATTGTTCAATAAAGACCCTTGAACTGTGATCACTTGTGTCTGTTTTACTTGTTGTCACCATGAGTTCCTCACAGTAATCCCAACTACTCTCAGTTGCCTCTTCTTCTTCCCAGTATTAGTTGGAAATGGGGAGGGGGAGTTGAATTGGGTCTGGAGGTTAGAGTTATTTAATGAAACATTATTAGGGAATGGACAGCGGGATGTTCTGTTATACACGCATGGATTGTGATAGTATCCCCTGTAATCTAGATTGGAACGGATATTAATATTAAAGTCCTATCTTTGGTTTATGTGTTTTTTTCTCTCAGCCAATTCTAGATAATTAACTATTTTCCTTTTCCCTCTTGGATCATGGATAAGCAGACTTGAATTAGGGACAATTAGACCTGGATCAGCATATCCCATAAAGGCCTCTGGGACTTCCTACTCCTCTCCTATTGTCCCGTGGTATACCACGTCTCGCCTGGGGGACCCCAGAGGTATAACCCCAGTCTCCCCTACCCCAGTGATCCTCCCTCACTCGTCCAACCCCAGGGTTGGGATCCGAAAGCAACGGCCCTCCCTTGGCCATCTGAATAGTGGATTCTCAGGGTCTTCATGAGAGAATACCCCTAGGTTTCTCAGAGGACTAACAACAGGTGTTCCAGAAAGTTTCTGCGTAGACTAAAGCATTGCTTGTTGGAAGCTAAACAAGCAAATCCCCTGACATCCAACATTAATACAAAAACTTGCAACGAAAAGGGAAATAAAGGGGAAATCTTCAAATAACGAGAGCCCTGTAATATGACTACAATTCAAAAGACCAAGTCTGATGCTAAAAAAAGACCCATAAACTTCTATAAAACATTATCTGATGCCAATAAGGAAGGCCCGAAATATGGAGAGCAAAGGTTTGAATTTGAGTTTACGTACAACATATACAGAGGGGGAGGTGAGGAAGGACTCACAGGGTCCTGTAATATCTAATATTAAATAGACAGGTAAATTATCTCCTCCACAATGTTTACAGCCCTTACCTTGTGTCGATTATTCTACTCTGCCAGTGGTATGTCCTTCCATAAGGAACGATGAGGGAAATCGGAGCAACCAGAAAAAAAGTTAATCTCCATTTCTAACACTAGAAGAAAAGTGAGCTCAGGTGATTAACAAGCAGGAGGGTTTACTATCCCCAGGAGAAAAAACAAACTACTGGCCAAAGGAGGGCGCTTGGAATATATCATAAAAAGAAACGAGAACTATGTTGTTTATCAAGCAGGAGTCCCATATTAGCTGCAAGTATAAGGAGGATGGTCGGAGTAAATCTCTTTTTGCCTGTCTAGAACATCTTTTCCATTCTGATTATCAAGTTAATTAAATAGGCAGAACATTTAGCATCTGCTAAAGGATATACCGAGATTTGGCATGATTTGTTCAAATTATATCAAACAGGCAGAATTCATGTCAGAGAAGACAGTGGGCCTCATTACGAGTTTGGAGGTAGCCATATTAAGGGCATGGATACCTCCAAACAAGGGTCCGGCACCGGGGCCCGCGAAAGGGGAATAACCAGGCCATTCCAACCTTTGCGGGCCCGGTAATTTCCCTTGCGCGGGACTCGGTGCTAGGGCTCAATGGGGATGGGGAGGATGGTAGTAGCTGTACCGTTAATACTGAAGCATTTACACTCAGAAACAGCAATCAGACTTGCCTGGTCTTAAATCCCTGGATGAGAGATATGCAGCAGTTATTTAAAAATATTGAGGTTAATGAAAACGAACTGATGAAATTTCTACTCTGAGTTTAAATACATTTCAACTGATGGGTTTGATTAATACCAAGGCCTTAACTTTGAAATACAGATTGCTCAGATTTTCGAACATTATCAAAAAAGGTTTAGGGTTTGTGCCAACATATCTAAGGAACTCTCCTAATAGAAAATAGAGGTTTACCTTTTTTTAGGCTAAGGTTAAACCTACTGCCTACTCGTGAATTAAGCAGTATTCAAGCTTTGTCTAATGATGTAGTAAGCGCTTGCAGATGTTGGAAAGGGGTGTTGAAGACCTGCTAATGATCTGTCCCCATTCACAACATAAAGGCGCCAGGCACTTTTCAAGGTTTGTCGATGTTTTTAAAAACAAGGGTTCTTCTGGGAATTGGAGATGCATTATGAGTGGCAATCAGATTGCCATATGTATAGTAGTAATTCATTATTTTTGTGATATCTTAGAAATAAATTAGATAAATTAATGAGGCATTTTTCTATTTTATAGTAGGATTGTTCTGTATTACAACTGTGTATATATTTTATCATGTCATGAGAAACAATTGATTTGGATGTTGGGAAAGGTTTGCGTGTAAACCAATACACAACAAAATTAATAATAATAAAAAATAAAATATTCTGTATTTTAACTATAGGTTACTGAAATGTGGCACCGCCACCCTCTCGTTACCCATGACATTCCCACCTCCCTAGCACAGACCTCCCGGTATCCCAGGTTGTCAACTGTATATCGGTCACCCCTACTGTCTTCAGTTCTATCCATGATGATAGCCTGAATGTCTTAGCCTTTTCTCTCTGGCCCCCTCCTTGGTTCTTCTAGGTGGCATCCTAAACTAACAACCGTCCTGGATAGGATTTCAGTAGGTGCTGTTGGTCTGGTGCCTTTCCGACTGCCCAGTTCCTCTCACTCTGGGCTTTCACTCCTATGCGTTCCTCTACCTGATGATCCCTCTCCTCACTCTCTCTCTCTCCCTTGCTCTGCTTCTCTCGCTTACTTTCTCTCACTCCTCCTCCAATCTTTCTACTTCCTCCTTCTATCATTCTGATAGTCACACAATCCTCTGGCTTCTCATCTCCCCTTTCCACTCTACTTCCCCATCCGGTCTCCTCTCTACCCTCTCATCTCCTCAGCGCTCGTCAATCTCCTCTCCCCTCTCTCCCCACTCTCCTCTCCCCTCCACTCTCCTTCACTCTTCACTATCCTCTCCCTCTTTCCCTACTTTCATTCTCCTCTTTCACTGTCTCAAGTACCCCCTTGCTCCCTGTCACCTATACTCCTATTCTGCACCGAACACCACTCACATGTTCTAGCAAACACTCACTCACAGCCTCATTCTTACAATCACCCTCAGCTGCAACACTCTCCAGCACAATCTTTCCAGCGCTCATCTCTACCGTCCTTCCTCCGCCTGGTTTCTCAGGTTTCTCAGTCTGCCTTCACTCACCCTAACCTCAACCAAACACCTCTCACTGCTTCTAACTCTTGTGAGGTTTTAGTACCACTGACTTCCCATGCCCTTCTTTCGCCCCCCCTCTTTCCATTGGTTTGTCCACTCACCTGCTCCTTGGGGCAATATGGTCTTATCATTTCCCCTAGGGTTGTGCCACAGGAGCAGGACACTTTAAAAGCCCTATTTAGCCCTGACCTTTTTCCAGGTGTAGCACTCAAGTCATTCTCTCTGGTGCGGGTCTCTGTGTTCGTGCTGCGGCTGCAGGGAGTCGTTCTTTGATGTTGGAACGGTTCACTGGACCAGTGTTGGCATTTCCAGTTTGTTTGTGAAGTCCGGGTTTTCACTTATCACAGCGTGGCAACTTTCATCTGCTGCATGGCCTTCTGGGACGAGTAGTCATGAAACTACATAAATAAAATCCTCGCCTGCATAGTGTACAGTAGGCATTGGGTGATTGACAGTGGTACCTTCAACATGCAACAAATGTAAGGGGGGCAGAGACTGGCACCCTCTCAACTCCCTTGTCCCTCCTCCGAGGCAGGCCTGGCTCTGGTGAAACCCTTTGCAGACCTCTTGATCCAGGTTGTTAAGTGGTCCCTGTCCCACCTCACAGGGTCAGGCCCTTGACACTTGCACATACCTCCAGTCACATACCTCCATCCATTCCCTAAAACTCCCCTCCTCTTTCTGCTAGTTATCTAGCTTAGCCCAGATGTTGTTCAGGACTTTCTCCCCTTCCAGACTAACCTGTAGAACTTGACACAGATGTCTTTTGAGGAAATTATGAGAGATATGCCCCAGGCTCTACAAGCAGAGTATCCGGTCACTTGGTTCACTCAAGAGGGTGTGGCTAGTGTCCTATGCCCTTGTTCTTGTTGGCATAAGGGTTCCATCCATTCCATGAATCTGTGAAAGCTCCTCCACAACACGAGATCCTCTGGGATATTCGGGATCACCAGAACTTTGATGATCCAGAATATTTCCCAATCTGGATTAGGACCTTCGAGGTGCTGTTAGTCAATCAGTCCCAGTGGCTACAATAAGTAGCCATGTTGTTCTTTGCCTGGGAAAGGTGCAGGAATAACAGTTCCGGACATATGGCGTTGCTGGTGCTATCCAAGTCCAACAAGGCCTAGACCGTCTCCGATCTGACCCGGCAGCCGGAAGGTTTATTTTGTCTTGTCACTCTGGGCATACAGATGGTAATGGTGGGAGCGTCCCTCGCCATCCCTTCTCTTGCTCTTCCCCTGTGGTGTTGGTTTCTGTAAAAGGACACGATTTGGCTCCTGGTATCTGGGGGTAGGGCACTGATTTTCAATGGGCCCCCCCATCCCACAGACAAGGCACAGTATTTCGTCTGCCTTGCTTTCACTACTATCTGGGAGTTTCAAGTATTCTTCTTTTCGGGCCATTGCTGTAGAATGACAGTCCTCAGCTGTGCTATTTCCTTCGGAGAGGGTCCTTCATCCTCCTCTGAAAGATCTTCCTCCTGCCAGCCACAAAATGGGTTTGATCTCCACATCTGTGTAACCCCTGGAGTTGTCTTTCTCTCTGTAGGCAGTGATAACTTCATGGCCTCGGGTGGATCTTCTGACTGTGGGCTCCCAACACCCTGTTGGGTCTATGCCACAGGTTCCCCCTTGAATGGGCCTTCCCACCTTATCTAAAGCCCCATCAGGTTGGCCCTCATCCCTTTCCCCCAGAGTTCAACGGGTGCAGCCCCAGGTCTCTCGTCTTTTCATGATTCTGGTCTGGGTCATCCCCTTCTTGGGGAGGTAAGGTTAGTCGTTCTAAACTGGGCTCCATTGATGGATCGGGCAGGACTATGTGAATGCCCTCCTCTTGTCTATTCTCTAGCTCGTTTTCAATATCTTTCTGCAGAGGTAGGGCTTGCTGGGGCCGATAGTTGTCCTTAGGCACCTCTGTATGACTGCAGCACCCCACAGTCCTTGCTTTTTCCTCTCCTCCCCCTGGCACAAGGAAATACACTAAGGCTTTGGTTGAATCCTTTAGGTCCTCTTGCTAAGAAGATGTTGCACCCTCAGCAACGATACTGGATTCCCAATGTGGGCACCAACTATCAGTGTAGACACTTCCATTCTCTGGTTCTGGCACGGTGGTCCACAGGGTATTATGAGAAACCTGAAGGTGTCTAACTTACTAGTCCCACGGGATCTGTCATCCAGGTGGCCAGGACACAGACATTGCTATTGAATCCAGTTGGATGGGGGGCTCTCGGGGAGTGGAAGTGGGACACCGACAGGTTAGACGTGGTATCCCCTTCTTATAACACCTTTTCCCCATCCTACCACGTAGGATACTCAAACACTCTATCCCCCCTTTTCCGGCACAAACATTTTCACGCACCACGAAAGACGATGGACAAACACCAAAGCCATTTACCTGACATGTCCCGATGCAAGGGTCAGCAAAGTCAGGTAATTGACCAGAATCACACACACCTGATGGCCCTTTCCCTTCCCCACAGGGATAAAAGGTGGAGCACGAGCGCACAATACGAGCAGGGTACACTGCACAACAGGAGAGCTAACTCAGCACGGCAAGAGGAGGAGAAAGACGGCGCAAACCGAGAGGGTGACAAGGAGAGAAGCAACCTTGCCCTTTCCGAGCCAGGCCCATGAAACCTCCACGGAAGGAATCGTAAGACCACGAACAATAGCCAGCGTGTGTTGCAGCAGATGTCAGCGGTACACGGGGCCCTCCTCTGCTAATAACCAAGTCAGGGAGAGACATGTGCCACTGTGGTACCGGCCTTGACTCTAGAGACAAGAAAATCCAAGCAGTTCATCACAGCCGGTGAGTCAATGGGAGAGCCGATAAGAAACCAAACTGTGTTGAACAAAAATAACAAACGGATAATTGAAGAAAGTACAAATAACTGTTTATGTGAGAGGGGAAAACCCGCTATGGAGGAGTCAGGCACCACGTGGGTGCTCACTCAGGAAACTCTAGGTGATTACACTATTGTTGAAACTACTGTTACCAGAAGTCCTTGGGAAAGGCGCGAGAAGAGGGTCAAAGTGGTCATACGAGAGTCTAGCAAAATCCTCCGTATAGTCGAAAGTCTTTGACCAGCAAATGAAGGTAACGCTAAGGTGAATCTCGCACTGTGTGAATTGCAAAAGTTGGCAAGAGCGAACCCGACGGAGGGATGCCTCTGGAAAGGGGGCAAAGTCTGAAGTCCCTATGAACAGTGTGTTGACAAGAGTGAACCCGGCAGATGGATGTCCACAGTGAACTGCTTAAAAAGACATTAAGATTCATGAATGTCACATATGAGCTTGTGTTGTAAGGCCATAGTGAACCCGTTGGAGGGAGGCTGATATGTGAGAAGGGTCTGAGCCCAGAAGAGGGGGACCCAGGGTTCAAAAACCATCACCCAATGACACGTGATTATGACAAATGAAATCTTTTGAATACAAGCCACAGTGAACCCGACGGAGGGAGGCTGACGTTTGAGAGGGGTCTGAGCCCGGAAGAGGGGGACACAGGGGTGAAGCATCATCACTGTAAATGCAATCAAAAAGGAACTTTGGTTGGTAATTTGGAATATATCAGGCCCTCGGAAACAAGACAATTAAACACCAAAGGTCCCGATACGGCTAGGAACTTTTTGTGGATCTGAGGCCAGAAGAGGGGGATCCAGGGGTGAGAAATCATCACCCAGCAAGCATATGGAAAGGAACTCTTTGTTTATTATTTTGAGCTACATCAGGTCCTCGGAGGCAAGATACTTTTTTGTGGAAAAGAGACTTAACTACCAAAGGCCTTGATAGCTGAGAGCGGAACTGTTGGCTCGTGCTGGCAAAGCTCGAGCATGTGCTGTGCTCCAGAATGCCACCTTGTTCCGTGCTCAAAACGTGGGGAAGGGAGACCCCTGGCTCCCACACCCTGAGTGATTATTTGTGTACCCTTCTTTCTTTCCTGTAAACACTATCCCACACGTTTCTTTGTATTTAGCATAAGGATTGGCAATAGGTTTTTCTTAGTATAGGCCCTTTTTTTTGGCAAGACGCCACTAGGACTGCCTTATCATTATTTAATGGCTGTAGCTTGCTCCCATCTTAGATTTCCGTTTTTCCAACCTTCCTATACAGTTTAATTAACACCCTTGAACTGTGATCACTTGTGTCTGTCTTTACCGTTGCCACCAGGTGTTCCTTACAGTATCCCACCAAAACCGGCCATCACCCTCCTCTGCAGCTGTATAGGACTGTGGAGGAGGTTGATCACAAGGGCCCGGACCTTACTACAGGGTTTCACTCAGTTGATCACTGTAATAAACTGATATATTGGTACCTCTGAGTTGCTGTGGGTTCGGGTGAAATAACCCAAATTGTTCACATGCAGGTCTACCATTAGGTTGGTCTTGAACATGCGCCTCTCCATCACGGGGTCCCAGTACTTGTAGGCCCTATTACTAGGGCCCTATTACTGTCATAAGTGTTTTCCCATTGGGCTCTTCGGGTTGGTAAGCCTGCCCGATTGGTTAATACATGTAAGATCAGAACTGTGACTCTGCTCTTCTGCGATACCTTCTGCTGGGGTTAGCGTCTAGGATTGGCTTCTGCACTTGTGTTCACATCTTCCCAATTCTTTCTTTAAGTGAGTGGTTTCTCTTCGGTGGGAAGCATCTGCATCAGGGCCTCAGTGATAACATGATGACAACCACAGTAACAGAAGAATTTCAGAACACCCAGACCTCAAAGGATGATTCAAGGGATTTCATTCTGTAGGACTCAAAAGATTTGGTATTTTGAGTGTAGGGGACTGACATGTGCCACACTAAAGGCCGTCCGTCTCTTGTCTCCCTTGGGCTTCTAGCCTCCCTTGCGCAGGCTTCCCTGTATTCCAGGTTGGCAGCTAGAGTTCAGTAACCCCTATTGTTTGTCTACAGTTCTATCTTTGATGATGACCTAAAGCCTTAGCCTTTTCTATCTTACTCCCTTCGAGGTTCCAAACAACTCACCTGGATGGATTTCAGTAGATGTTTGGTTTTTTTGGACTGGTACCTTTTCAACTGCCCAGTTCCTCTCACTCTGGGCTTTCACTCCCTTGCATTCCTTTTCTTAATGTTCCCTCATCTTATTTCTTCGTTCCTCTTTCTTCCTTGCTCCACTCCCTCTCTCGGTCACCTGCTTCTTTCGGCCCATTTGATCCTATTATTTTCCCTAGGGTTGTGCCACAGCAGCAAAAAATTCTGAACCCCCTGTTTAGCCCTGACCCCTTTCCGCATTTAGCACTTGAGGCAGTCTCTCTGGTGCAAGTTGAGGTAGTGGTGCTTTGGTCACAGAGATGTGGCAAGTCTTTCCTTGACTTTGGAAAGGTTCACTGGGCCAATTCTGGTGTTTCCAATTCGTTTGTAAAAGTGTCACTCAGCAGAATGTGACGGCTTTCATCTGCTGTGTGAGAAACCAGAAGGTGTCTCACCCATTAGTCCCGCGGTATCTGTCATCCAGATGGCCAGGACACAGCCATTACATTTGGATCCAGTGTGGGAGGATCACTTGGGTGAGGGGTCTTCGGGGAGTGGGACACCGGATGGAGAGACGCAGTATCCCCTTTTCTGTAACACCTTTACCCCATCCTACCAAGGACAACCCGCAATGAGGCAAAACAGACTAACACCCGAGCCGTATACCTGAGGTGTCCCAATACAATGGTCAGGCGAGGTCAGGAAATTACTGACCATCACACACGCCTGACTTCCATTAAGCTTCCCCACACAGATAAAAGGCGGAGCACGAGAGCACACTCTGAGCAAGGCAAATTACATGAGGAAACAGCAGTACCAAGATGGAAGTTTAACGAGAGAAGAAGGATGGCAAAACAGAAGGGGAACGCAAGGAGGGAAGTTCCCTTGACTTTTTTTTACAAGGAACCGTCACTTTCTTGAAAACTCCAGAATAGAAAGCCTAAGACCAGGAAACCAGGCTGAAGAATCCTGCATTGTGTGTCAGTGGTACCCGGGGCCCTCCCGCGTCAATAATCAAGGTGGAAAGAAGTGCCAGGTGCCGTGGGACTGTCCTTGGGTTCAAGAGCAAAGCAGCGTCAGTGAAATCAACACAGCCAGTGAGTTGGGGAAACCGATACAAGACCGGTCTGTGTTGAAGCCAAGGTTGCAAGCAGCAACCTTGAATGGCGAGCGCTGCAACAAACATTGTTAAAACGTGTGTGATGAAGGACGCGAGTAAAGTTGAACTGCTAATGAGTGATTGAACTTTTAAAAGCAAGATACACTACCCTTGACGGAGTGGTGCGGCACCATGTGGGTGCTCAGTAAAAGCCTCTGTAAGGTATCCAGCCGAGAATTGGCAAACTGAAAGAGAGAAAGAGAGTATCAAGAAGAGAGCAAGTAATTATGAAACAAAGTGGTCCTGCGACGGGTTGAGCGAAATCTAGTGCCCATTCGAAAGTCTTCCATTTCTGAAGTAAAGAAAGCTTGGAGAATAAGAGAAAGTTGGTCAGAGACCGGTGGTGGGAGATCAATTGAAAGCGTTGTGTTAAAGTGGGTCTGAGCCCGTGAAGAAGGTGTACATAAGAATCCTAAGGAGAAAGGAACTTTTGAATGTTTGTTTGTCGCATCAGGCCCGCTGAAGTAAAAAACTTTGAATGACAAAGAGACTTTGACACAGAAAGCCCTGATACTGAGATTTGAACTGCATCCTCATGCTAGAGAAGCCAGAGAATGTGCTAAATTCTGTTCCTCATCTGCTCTCTTTCGCAACCTCTGCAACTCACTCTCCCTCTCTATTCTCCCCTCCAGCCCTACTCACTCTGCCGGTCACACACTGGATGTCTTGATTTCCTCCGGCCTCCCCCTCTCTACTCCCCTCTCCACTCTTCTCTCCTGGAGTGATCGCTGCCTCCTCTCCTCTGCTCTTTCCATCTCTTCCCCTCAAGCCATACCTACCCCAAGATTGCCACCCACCTTCTCGGACATCAGGCCCATGAAGCGTGTGTCAGTCAAGGCTTTCGCTGCCACCTTCTCCCACCTCCTCCACCCCAGGCTGACTCACACCCTGACACAGCCCTGTCCCTGCTCTACTTTTCTATTTCTGCTACATTTGATGCTCTTACCCATGTCACGAGGATCTGTTTGAAGTCCAAAGCCAAGTGCAATTCTTGGTATGAGTCTGATTTAGCTACACTTAAACATAAGTGTAGGGCGGCTGAGAGGAAATGGAGGACTCCTTGTTCATGCTCTGACAAACTGGCCTGCCGCCTGCTTCAAAGACAATACCGACTCACTGTCCGCACCAAGAAGAGAGTCCACATTCAAGCCAGCGTCTCTGCGGCATCTAACAACTCAGCCAAACTCTTTAAAATCTGCAAGGAGCTGGCCAACTCTGCTGCAGTCTCCACCCGTCCTCTTGCCTCCCAGGCTCTTTGCAATGCCCTTGCCTCTCACTTTATTTCTAAAACCGAGGACATCTTGTGCCCCCTTTCCTCCGCTCTCCTGCCTCTCCCCTCCCTTCTCCTTCTCAGCTTGCTGACCCTCCCTCAGCTACCCCCTCCTTCTTTCTCCTCCTTTCCTCTTTTCTCTTTTCTCCCCTGGTGAGGTCGCCAGACAAGTCTGATCTATGAAAGCCTCATCAAAACAGGTCCATCCCTGTTCCTCTAAAACCATTAAGGACCACATTGATTCCCTCGCTCTGTCCCTCACCAATTTCTGCAACCTCTACTTTGCCTTGGGATCTTTCCCCTCCCCTCTGAAGCACTCCCTTGTGCATTCTCTTCTCAAGAAACCCACAGCTGATCCCTCTTGTCCGGCTAACTATCGCCCAATTTCCATTGCTCCCTTTTGGGGCAAGCTCCTGGAAAAGCTGGCCATCTCTCGGCTTAACCTTCATTCTGACTCTGTTGGCTCTCTCCATAACCACCAATCTGGTTTCAGAGCTGCCAGAAGCACGGAAACTGCTCTCCTGTACATCCGTGAAGACCTGCTCTCCAACCTTGACTCTAACATTCCCTCTTTCCTCATCCTACTTGATCTCTGCTCTGATTTTGACACAGTCAACCACACCACCCTGCTCAATTGCCTCTGTGACAACCTGGGTATCACTGATCAGGTTCTGGCCTGGCTGACCTCTTTCCTTTCTGATCGACCCTCCCAGGTACAACTTGGGTCCTTCCTATCTTCTATCTCCCTCTCTACCTGTGGTGTTCCCCAGGGGTCTAACCTCTCGTCCTGGCTGTTCAACCAATACCTGGCAACTCTTGCCTACTGCATTTCCATTTTATGCTCAAACTTCCAGTGCTATGCTGATGACACCCAACTCATTTTCAGGCTTCCTTCAGCCACCTCCTCTTCTTCTCTTATCTGATTGCCTAACCGCCATCCAAAATTGGTGTGCTGCCAGCGATCTTTGTCTTAATGCCAATAAGACTGAGATACTCCTCATTGGAACACCTTCTCCATCCTTTCCCCTCACTCTATGGCCGGCCTCCCTTTTCCCTCCTCCTAGCCCTACCTGCGAGGCTAAGAACCTCAAGGTCATCTTTGAATCCACACTTTCCTTCTCCGCACACATCTCTGACATCTCTAAAAAGTCAACCTGATTTCTGAACCTCTGATACTCTGCCTTTCCTCTCCTTCCCTCAGAGGCTCACTGCCTCCCAAGCTCTGGTTCTCTCTAAGTTGGACTACTGTAAAAGCCTCTTTCTAAATCTAGCTGCCTCCACTCTCCGTCCTTTACAACTAATCCAGAACAGGACTGCAAGAATTGTCCTTGGCCTTAAGCCCTGGGATCGTATCTCTCCAGCTCTGAAATCCCTTCACTGTCTCCCAGTGGACGCAAGGATTACATTTAAAACCCTCTGCATTGTCCACAAGGCTTTCAGGGGCCTGGGACCAAAATACCTTCAACTATTCCTCTGTAAATACTTCCCCTCTCGAACACTTTGCTCCTCTACTTCTAACTCCCTCAGGATCAGTTGCTTTTCAAAGAAATGCCTCCCACCCACCTTGAAACTTGAGGAGAACCATCTCTGGTTCCGGATGCACCTCAAGACCTTCCTCTTTGCTTCTGCCTTTGCCCCTCTTCTCCCCTGCTGATCTGTTTTCTCTCTCTGCACTGTGTATCTGGCCACCCTCAGTCCTTCGGGCCCAGGTACCTGCTCACCCTGCCACCTTCCTGCACTGCCTCCGAGCCACCCCTGCACTGGGGCCTGTATCTGCACCCATACAGCCCCCTCCCACTTTTCTTCTGCACTTATCAGATATACCCTATCTGACTAATCTAGCACTTGCCACATGCTGGCTGCACTTCCACTGTTCATCACCTTTATTTATTTATTTATCTTATTTTTTATTCTGTTCCCTCCTCTGTTCTGCACTTTCCACTTCTCCCCCCTTCCACGCACTTTCCCCCTTTTTTCCTTTTCCATGCACTCACATGTTCTCAATGTCACTGGGTCCAGTAAGATCGATGTTTTTGTTTCTCCCTTGTTCCCCTCCCTTCACCTGGTCGCGCTATGAAACACTTGTGTACGAGCGCGATACAAATAAAATATCATATCATATCATATCAAGCTCGAGTGTGCCGACTTGTCCCGTGCTGAAAACGTGGGGAAGGGAAGCCAACGCCTTGAATATTCTGACATATCATTTCTTGAACACTTTTCTTTTGTATAACATTGTTTCCCACACTATTTGTGTTTAGAAGTAAGGTTTGGCAATAGGTTTATTAGTATAGGTCCATTTATTTTGACAGACTTGACTAGGACTGTGTTATTATTATTTGATTGTTTGATGGTCGTAGCATGCTCCCATCTTTAGATTTAGGAATAAATAGGCATTTTTCAAACCCAATTGAAGTTCAATAAACACCCTTGAAATGTAATCACTTGTGTCTGTCTTACTGTTTGATACCATGCCTTCCTTCCAGCTGCATGAACTTCTTGGATGGGTAGTCTTGAAATAACAGCAATAGAATTCTGGCCAGAATATGGAACTGCCCCAGGCCCAGCTTGTGAGGGACCCCTGGCCCCCTGCCCCTGTCAAGCCCCTGGCCCTGTCACACTGCCAATGCACTGTAAAGGTGTAATATGCATTGTTATACTTTCTGGCCATTTGCGGTCTATGCTCCGTTAGTCTTTCTCTTGAAATGTTTAGTTTTTTTAAGGACTATTCATTTGTTATCTTGCCAGTGCTATATTTGTGTATGTTTGTGTTTGCCCGTTGTGTGTCTTCCTTATGTGCTGTGTGAGTCACCTTGCCTGTCTCTATATTAGGGGGTCATTATAAGTTTCCCGGTGCACGAACAATGCCGGTAAAGGTTTTTCTGAACCAGGATACCACACGTTTTCCGGTGGGGGTGACTGATTTACCTTCAGCCAAGAGCTTGAGGTAAATCAGGCTCCCACTGGCAAACTAGTGCCGGAATTATCGGCACCGGTAATACTGATGCTGGTAATTCAGGTAATTCCTGTGGAATGGGGAATTACTGTCATCCCTGCCGCCTGTAATAGCCCAGAAATATGTGGCATTCAGGCGGCAGGAATGCTAATTCCGTTTTGTGGTATCCCGCTGGTATTACCAGTGGCATACAACCAAACTCATAATGAGGGCCATAGTCTGTGAGTGGTGTCTCACATATGAGCAGATGGGAACTGTTTTTGACAGGGTAGCAAATAAGCTAGCCTTCTGTCAGGACGCATCACAGCAGGGGAGCCAGAACCCCAGAACATAGCAGTGAAGGGCCAGTGGCTGGCGCTGCACTGATCTGCTGGGCCCAGAGATCTGGTGGCCATCTCGCATGGCGTCCTCGCGGATTCCAGAGACTCGACTGGCAAAGGGGAATGCACATACATTTTCGGCACAGACAGCAGTCGTAGGAAGAATGGGCAGCAGTAGCATGGCGACTCTCCCTTGGCGAGGAAGATTTTAGGGCGCACATCGCCCTGGCCAATGCTGCGAACCCAGGATGCGAGAGGGCAGCTCTACAGGAACCAGTCCAACAGGGACCCTAAGAGGGAAGAATCAATCTCTCGCCTTACCTCTGTTTGGACAGAGGAGGAGGGACTCTGCTTACAGGCATACAGCAACACTGCAACAGGCCAATTCATGCCACAAGGGGCGTGACCAAAACCGACGGGGGGGGGGGGGGGGATTCGGAAATAAAATAGATTATCACACAAAAGAGGCCCAGGGTGCAAAGGCCTATCTATCTGGAAATCTCCAGCGTTCCCTATAAACCAGTCCACCCCTGACCCCTTTGTAAATTAGACTCCTTGTATTTAAAATGTGCATTCTGTTGATGATATGAAAGCATAGAGTGGATTTCACTCCCTAGGACAGGACGTCGAGGACCTCCCCCACCCCTCCAATGTTATTGAGATATCTTGATTGCTAAGGGGGAGGCAGTTCGTGTTCTGTCCAGGTGGGAAAACGGGTCTGGTCTGTATGTTCATAGAATTACACCAGCGGACCTTAATGCGGCAGCAACAGCCAACATTCCTCTGGCGCACTCTCAGGCTGCCCTCCTCTGAGGGAGCACAATGCTTGTACGACTCTCTGCTGGTGGTGCAGCGTCAATGTTCCTGCCACATTCCATGCCCTGCCACACATCGCTTTTTTGTCCTATTCAACAAACCAACTACCCCGCCCCTCCACACCTCTACCTTCCTCTTAGTGCTTTAAGTGGAGTGAGAACTCGTGAAGGTGTGTCCTAAATGATGGGCGTGGCCTGAAGTGTCCTCAGCGCGAGACAAAAAAGAAAAGTTATCGTGCCCCCCGCTGGGGATTCAAACCCGAGCTCTGTGTTGCATCGCACTCTGATATTTCATTTGTGCTCAACTTCATCGTTTCTGTTATTAGACTGATTGATACAGCGTTATGTGTCGAACTGTCTATTGAATGAAACAAGAAATGGAGCACAAGGGAAATAGCACAGTGCAATGTGAAACTGGCTTGTCAGTGGCAGTGCGCGGGTTCGAATGCAGCCTTCTCGCTGCGTTTCTGGGATGGTGGCACTTTGCCTGCCGGCCTCGTCCTTCCATCGTTTTACCTACAGACATTTGACATCCAGCATGCACGCAGCAGTGGTTTAAGTGGGATGAGAAAGCGTGGGGGCATTCTAGCAAGGGGGCAGGGACATAAGTACTTGGCAGGGGGTGGACAAGAGACAGCATCTCCTTTTATTTGTTATGATGTCGATGGGAGAGGAGGGTGCATTGCTAACAGTTATTTCGCTGCACCCACCTCTCCCTCTGTTTCCTAATGTGTTGAGCAGATCCCTGCAGACAGGCCTTTCACCATGTGCCCAAATATCCCCCTTCACCCTTCACCACCCAACACAGATGACCAGTATTGAGCAGTGTTAGTGACGCCTTCTGGTTTTGGTTACTAGAATTAAGAAGCAAATGCAGAGGCAGGTACAGCAAGAGGAACTATGACAATATGCCCCCCTCTCCACCTGAGCTGAGATCTGCCCGCACAGGCTTGGGTGCCAATCGGGGTGGTGAGGGAGCCCTGAGTCAGGAGCACTTTTTGGAGACTGAGCACCAATGAAACCTGACCTTGAGCACCAATGAAAAACTGTCCCACAGTTGCAAATGGCAAGTAATTCCTTTGGTGACAGACTATTTGAGTACTTCCCAAGGGGGAGGTTTTTGATAAAATGTGATGCACAGTGTGCATTTTAAAGAATATGTATTCAATAACACTGGTCAAAACTACTAGCTGCACGGTGAAGTAGCTTACCACACTCCCACATGGGCCGGAAAACTGGCACACTTTGACCGATAAAACTGGCACACACTAGCATTTTCAGTTTTTGGTTCAGGCCTTGCCCTGTTGCCCTGTAGGCCAGTCCACCTAAAGCCCTGACAGTGCAGACCTGATACATTCACAACACCAGAGTGCTTTGTGTTCTGCAGGTTATCGTTGCTGGTGGAAAACCTTGCATCGAAATGCTTACAAAAAAGTTGTGTACAGCCGTTCAGTCATGTATGTGCAAATAGTGCTGTGTACCCGCCAACCCATCAACCAGTCATTGAAATATCACAGCTTTGTTCTCACACATCCACACGTTAAATTTAACAGAATAATTCCCACTCTGTGGAAAAAAAAGGCATACTTCTATTTTTAAGCAAAGCGTACATCTGTTACCCAACCTGTATCGTTTCTATTAACACATGTTCATTAAAAATCAAAGCAGCTCTGACACGTGGTCCTGTTTTCAAAGGACACCTGCACATTAGCATATATATCATTATCATATAGATCTCCTTGAATGAATGGGATCATGGCATGGTGCACCCCCATATGCCAAAATAACACTTAAAATGCGGAGCAGTATATATTTGATGGTTTCCAATAAAAGAAAGTCGCGAGGCAGAGCGTTGTGGGTGGGTTCCCAGGTGCCGGAACGCTACGCAACAATCGGCTGCCATTCCTCGGAGGGTGGGAAGGAGAGGGGGGGTGGGGCGGCCGGGCCATGAGGTGACAGTGGGGGTTTTGGATGCCATTGCTGATGTCGCAAAGCCACCACCCACCGCCCATTTTTAAGGCTATACGTGTCTAACCAAAGCTTTTGTGGGGACATCACGTGATCGTGGGAGCGTGTTCTCGCGAGATCTCGGCATAACGAGATCTCGGCATAACGTGATCTCGTGAGCCCACGCTCCGCGGGAAAACGTTCCCGCCAGTGCTGATACAGCGGCAGACCAAGCAGGTCATGCCACAGCGCTGCTCCTGATAAGGAGGCAGTAACAGGAGGTTCGAGCAGCCTCCATTCACAGCTTCTAGGGCATAAGTCCACAGCCACAGGAGGCTACATGGGGGCCCTAGAAGCTTGCAGCGTGCCATCATTGTGCACACCCTTCCTACAGTGAGTTAACTGGGAAGCCATGAAGCTGAACTGAACCGAACTGTGAGTAAATGTTTGTCCCGAGTTAAGGCAGTTTAAGGTCCACCCGTTTGTCTTACAATAAAGACAGTTGGAACCCCTCACAGCATCCTGTCATCCTTTAAGGCCACAACGTAACTGGCGACGAGGATATCAAAATACCCACGGGCCCACCATGCAAGGCGCCACACCGCCCCCTGCCTTTCTCCCTTCACCAGGGACACCAGCAATTCCATGGATGCAGTGGGAGCCCCTCTTCTCCACCTATCTGGAAGCAGTGGGCGGCACGCGGTATGCCCCCGTCAGGAAGAGGGCGATGCTGTTAAATGCATTGGGGATTGAAGGTCAGCGCATTTTTGTCAGTTTGAAGGCAATACCTGCGGCCGATGATGACGACGACGACGACGACTACAAGGAAGCGACTCGTCGCATTGTGAAGAGGTTTACCAATAAGGAGAACGTTGTACTGCACAGGCTGAGGTTCTACACCCGCAAACAAGAAGGGAGCGAACCCGTGGACGACTACATCACTAGGATGAGGGAGCTGGCTTCTCTTTGCGCCTTTGGCGAAAATGCAGAACATGTCATCTGCGACATGCTCGTCGTTCACACCAACTCTAGGAAAGTGCAGGACAAGTTCATACAAGAAAAGGAGGTCACCCTTGACAAGGCCATCCAAATTGCCAGGACGGAGGAAGAAACCTCCAGCAGACGCAAAGAGGCGGGAAGTCACCTGCCCGTGCCCGAACTTGCGGCACTACAATGGAGAGGGCGCAGAGACAAGCAGTCCCGCGACGGCCCCAGAGACAAAGGTCCCAGGCAAAAGGAGGCACCCAAATGCTATAGATGCGCCAGCATCAAGCACATGGCGAATGATCGCGACTGCCCCGCCAGGAACAATGAGTGCTCTAAGTGCGGACGCATTGGTCACGTGGCTCCGGCATGCACGTGGCGAGAGAAAACTGTGGCCCGTGTCGATGGTGACTGCGCTTCGAGCGATGATGATGATCTACAGGACAGACCCATGGTCGTCATGTTCAACGCCCCCCATGCCAGGAGGGAAAAGCCCCACTGCACCATTAAGGCTGACGGAATGGAAACGCGCGTCATGGTAGACTCGGGATCTGACCTCACTATCCTCCCCATCAACACATACAAGGAGATGATGGGACAAGCAAAAGTAGAGATCAGAACGACCAGGCAAAAACCGACGGTGTTCGGTGGTGCAACTGTTGACCTTTTAGGCTACATCAAAGCCCGGATCGATTTCAAAGGGAGGTCTACCACCACCAAAGTGTATTTCTCACCCAAAGGCCCAGCCGTGCTGGGATGGGACGATCAACACAAACTCAGCATGAAACTAGATCCCAGCACTCCGGAACAGGTACTCATGGTCTCCTCAGGAGCAGCGCATAATTTCAAGGAGATGTTCCCGAACCTGTTTTCCGAGAACCCAGGGAAGGTGAGAAACTTTGTCCACAAGATTTGCCTGAAACCCAACGCGATCCCGGTGAAACACAAAGTCAGGGCAGTACCTGCGACAGCGAGACCCGCATTGGATGCCCACCTTCGGAAGATGGTTGAAGAAGGAACCATCGAGACCGTGGAATCATCAGAGTGGCTGAGTCCAGTAGTTTTGGTCAAAAAGAAATCCAGCAACGACCTCAGGATCTGCATCGCCCTAAGAAGCCTCAATCTAGAGGTAATCACTGATAGCTTTCCACTCCCCAGCATCAACGAAATCGTCCTCATGATGAAAGAGGCGGCAATCTTCTCTAAACTGGACATGCGTGATGCCTATCACCAGATCCCCCTGCACAAATCCTCTCGCCCCCTTACAGCGTTGATCACTCCCTTCGGCACCTTCCAATATACCCGCATGCCATTTGGGTTGTCATCGGCAGCATCCGCATTTCAGAGGATGATGAACTCCTTACTTAAAGGACTCACGAACGTTTCCTTCTTTCAAGATGCTATCCTTGTGTATGCCAAAGACAACGAGACCCAGGACAAGGCACTCAGGACAGTATTGAGCAGGCTTCAAGAGGAGGGCATTCACCTACGCCATGAAAAATGCGTCTTCGGAGTGAACAAGGTAGAATACCTTGGGTACTGCATCTCAAGTGACGGCGTCAGTCCCAAGAAGAACCTCATGCAGGCCATAACAGAAGCCCCGGCTCCGATGTCCAAAGAGGAGTTACGCTCATTCCTGGGCCTAGCGGAGTACTATGCCAAATTCGTCCCTAGATTCTCTGAGACCACGTCTCCCATGAGGGAGCTCCTGAAGAAGGGGGCAGCCTACTCTTGGGGCCCGGAACAGAACAAAGCCTTCTGTGAAATCAAAAAGAGAATTCTACACGCGCCGTGCCTGAAACCATACAACCCTGAATGGGACACCTGCATTACCACAGACGCCAGCGTGTATGGCCTGGGGGTCACCTTGACCCAGAAGAAGGGAGACACTGAGAATATTGTGGCGTTTGCATCCAAAGCGCTGTCATCATCGGAGAAGAATTACTCCACGGTTGAGAAAGAAATGTTGGCATGCGCATGGGCCGTTGACTACTTCAGATCGTACGTATGGGGGACGAGATTCAAGCTGATTACCGACCACAAACCCCTCATTCACATGTTGAGCCCGGGCGGCACCAAGACTGCCACCCCGAGGCTGGCCAGGATCGCCGCAAAGCTTCAAGAATATACATACGAGATAGCCCACATTGCGGGTTGGAAAAACGCACAAGCGGACGGCATGTCCAGACTCCTGAACCAAAGCGCCCCCGGTACCACATTCTTGGAAGATGAGTGTGTCGTAGCCTCCATCAGTGACTTAAGAAACGGCGAGTACATGGACCTGAGTGAGAGCCACTGGCAGGAGGAGTTCGAACAGGACGATGCCCTACGGCACGTTAGTACCTGGGTTCGCAAAGGATGGCCCAACGAGAGAGCGATCCCCGAAGGCCTTCGTCCCTACTGGAAAGTGAACGAGGAAATCACCACCATGAACGGTCTCATCCTCAGAGGCGATCAAATCATCCCGCCCAGCGGAATCCTCAAGGTGATACTGTGCAGAGCACACTCGGGCCACCTGGGATGCAACATGACCAGACGCAGAATACGCGACACCTACTGGTGGCCAGGCATGGACCAGGACATAAGACAAATGGTCGAAAGGTGCCATGAGTGCACCAACAGTGACAAGCACCTAGCTGTGAGGCAAGCCCCCATGCTGCCCACCGAAGTCCCCAAAGGGGTGTGGCGAAAACTAGGTTTGGATTTCATTGGGCCCCTGGACAACATGCCCCCAGCACACAGATACGGGATAGTCATGGTCGACTACTTCTCCAAATGGGTGGAAGCTGACTTCACCTCAGACATCACCACAAGCACAGTCATTGAGGCACTCACCGCCGTATTCCAGCGGGAAGGTCTACCAGAAGAACTCGTCACAGACAACGGAGTCCAGCTAGTCTCCCGAGAAATGGAGAAATTTCTCAAGCTCAACAACATTTGGCAGCGGAGAGCAAGCCTATACCATCCACAGGCCAATGGCCTGGTTGAGCGGGCAAACCGCTTCATCAAAGGGGCGCTACAACTGGCTCATGCCTCGGGCCTAGACCCGTACAAGACAGTCAAGGAAGCTGTAGCAGCCCACCGCCTCACCCCCAACGCTGTCACAGGTGTTTCGCCATTCCATCTGCTGAGGGGGAGAAGGGCAGCATCCTCACTGCTACCACCCTGGCTCCATCAAGTGAGGGTTGACGAAGACGTGGACATGGATGACGTAGCGTTTCGCATGCAGCGCAACAAAGAAGGGGACTTGCGTCGAGCCGCTCGATACACAGCAGTTAACAGAGGTGACCTGGTGAAAATACGCCTTCCCCACAAAGACACTTCGACTGGCTCCAAATACAGCAGTCCCATAGAAGTCATGGAGAGAGGGTCAAACCACATTTGCACCAGCGACAGAAGGAAATGGAATCTAGAGAGATTGGCCATGTACCGCAGGAAGGAAGACAGGGAACAACCACACTGGGAAACCAGGGAAGATCAAGACCGCCAGGGGACATTCGAAAACCCTCGCCCCTCAGAAAGAGATACCTTGGAGCCACACCACGGCAGCGAGTTCTCAAGCCCCAACTCTCCAGCTACACCCAGGGAGGCACAGCGAAGAACAAGACAAGGAGAACTCGAATCACCCGCACCTCCTCAAGAGTACTCCAGCAATCCTGCCCCAGATACAGATCTAAGCAGACCTCAGAGAGAGAGAAGGAAGCCCAGCAAGTTTGCGGACTTTGTCATGGAATGACCATCCATCCTTTTCCCAGCAAAGGAGGTGTGTGGGGACATCACGTGATCGCGGGAGCGTGTTCTCGCGAGATCTCGGCATAACGTGATCTCGCGAGCCCACGCTCCGCGGGAAAACGTTCCTGCCAGTGCTGATGCAGCGGCAGACCAAGCAGGTCATGCCATAGCGCTGCTCCTGATAAGGAGGCAGTAACAGGAGGTTCGAGCAGCCTCCATTCACAGCTTCTAGGGCATAAATCCACAGCTACAGGAGGCTACATGGGGGCCCTAGAAGCTTGCAGCGTGCCATCATTGTTCACATCCTTCCTACAGTGAGTTAACTGGGAAGCCATGAAGCTGAACTGAACCGAACTGTGAGTAAATGTTTGTCCCGAGTTAAGGCAGTTTAAGGTCCACCCGTTTGTCTTACAATAAAGACAGTTGGAACCCCTCACAGCGTCCTGTCGTCCTTTAAGGCCACAACAGCTTTGCATAGGGAAACGTGCAGCACCCACGAAGAAAAAGGGCGTGGGGGGGGCTTTTAAAGTGGCTGTAAGCAAAGGCGTTGCGCTTTTCATTACCGAAGAAGGGAATTCTCCACAAATCCACCACGGCTTTGACACGCAAGGCAATCGCAAAACGTGTAAACTTGACCACAGGGTACACATGCTTACATTGACTGACACAACTATAGCGGAGGTTTGACAGCAACGGGGATGGGCAAGGGGGTGGAGGGTGGGCAGACCCAGGAGGAGTGGATGACAACCAGGCTGGCCAAGAGGGCCAAGTGGGCCCAAAGGGTTATTGTACTAGAGCCACTGCACAAAGACACGGATCCCGTATTCTGAGCTAGTGTTCAGTCGTATTATTGGTAGCTACATTAAAAAAAAATCGTATTTCATTGTGTGCCAATAGAAAGCATACATTTCATTCGGTATCTGCTTACCTTGATCACGCCATAGCGAAGAAGGCCCCTCACAGCGGCCGCCGCTGCCCTGGCAGTGCACACTGTCACCAAACACTTCTTTGCCCGGCCCGCACTGCCTGTCCCTAACCTGTGCTGCTGCGCAATGTGTGTGCGGGGGCAGGAAGGGCACGCATGGTTTTGGTTCCCTGATGCCAGGAGGCAGCCCAGGCCCTCATGTACAGGCGTGCAGCCTAGCTTCCCAGCCGAGCCCTGGGAAGAAAAAAATGCACAGGCAGCACCACCGTGGCATCAGTGGTGGCAGCTGGCACTGTAGGCAGCCAATTCACGCAAACCACCCAGGCGGGTTCACGCGATAAAGAGGCCCTATGCCCAGAGGCCTACCGGGGGATGCCCCGGTGTCCCGGTGGGGCAGTCCAGCCCTGCCTCTGTCCCTCCTTAAAAGGCCCGCGTCCTTTTCTCTCCACAACACCCCCCCTTTACTTATCGACTGAGTCCGTGGTCTACATTTCTTCAATGAGCCGGGTGGGCCTTCTGGTCGACCTGTGGGGCTGTCCGGCCTGGTCGTCTCCCTCGCATTCCGGATGCTCTGACACTAGCGCCTCGGGCTGATCTGGGGGAGTTTTTGGGTCCTCAGGGTCCTCCTCCTCTAGAGGCATGTCCTCGAACTGATCTTCTTGGAACAGTCTCCTGAAAAGGAAAGCATTTCTGGTTACCTCGCTTTGATCTCCTGTTGCTGTAATCATGGGTCCTTTTACTTCCGTGACTGTCATCGGCTTGGGCTGATGCCTCGAGTCTGTCTTCTGGCGCTGGGCTTGCCAGACCAGTACTGTCTCACCTACTGGGATTAGTGGTTCACTGGCTTTTTGTTTCCTGTCGGCCCATTCTTTGGCCTTTTGTCTTTTCTCCGCTTCTCACCATCGTATCTCATCGTCCTCTTCTGGTGTATAGTCCTCGAGTTGAGGCAGTCGGGACCGTGGCTTGTACTTGATCATGAGTTTAGCCGGGGTGCGGCCGGTCGCCTCGTGTGGTGTGTGCCGATAACTCTGTAGCATCTGTGAGATGGCTTGTGGCATCGATGTTTGGTCTGTCGCCGCCTTCTGGCGTGTGCGCTTGATATTTGCCATGAAGCGTTCCACCATCCCGTTGGCCTGGGGCCACAGTGGTGTGATCTTTTGGTGGTGGAACCCTTGATGTGCTGCACATTTCTTTAATTCATGTCCTTGAAATGGGGACCCGTTGTCCGTTTTCACCGTGTTTGGGATGCCCCATTCACTGAATAGTTCATCTACTATACCTACTACGTGGTGGAAGGCTGTTGATTGCACGTGCTTCACCAATGGGAATCGGGAATACTCGTCAATGGCCACTAGCAGGTGGCCTCCCTCTTCTAGTGGGCTGTAGAAGTCAAGGGCTACACGCTGCCATGGTCCCTCCGGGAGTGGAACTATCTGCAGTGGGCAAGGTGGTGAGCCGGCTGCATTGATTTGGCACGGGTTGCAATGTCTTAATATATCGTCCACCAAGGTGTCCATGTGGGGGAACCACACTTGGTTCCGCAATATCTTTTTTGTGTTGGCCACGTCTCGATGGCCTTCATGTGCGATCATGACCAGTGACTTCCTTAGGCTTTTTTGGGCACTACAAGGCGATTTCCTCTGAGTAGCGTGCCTTGGCTTGTTGTGGCCAGTTCATTGTGTATTCTTTCCATTCTGGCTAGGTCTCTTCTGTCTACTCCCCCCGCACTCCTCTCCTGGCTCAAAGTGTTCCTTGGCCACCTGTCGCCACTTGTTCATGTTGGTGAGGTGTACCGCCGCCCTGATGGTGGGGTCTGCTCTGCTCTTTTCCGCAAACAGTTGTGCTGTGATAGCTGGTGGAAGGGTGTTCAGTGACAGGTATGCAACATATCCGTCGGCTTTTCCTTGCATGTGTTGTCGGCCGCCCCATCTGGGTGTCGCGACTGATAGTCTGCGGGGTTGGCATTTCCCCCAGGTTTGTGGATGATCGTATAGTCGTATTCCTGGAGGCGAATGCCCCATCGTTCAATGCGCGGTGGTATTTTTATTTTCGGGTTGCCGAATAGGGCCAGCAGGGCCTGGTGGTCCGTTATGAGCGTGAAGGTGTGTCCGATGATGAAATGGTGACATTTTTTCGCACGCCCATGCTGAGGCTAAGCTTTCACGCTCCGCCTGCGAGTGGGCTTGTTCGGTGGCATTCAATGCGCGACTGGCGTAGGCTACTATGTGGGTGGTGGCGTCGTGCTGTGGATCGGTCTGAGCCAGTATTGCCCCTAGCCCTACCGGACTGGCATCTACAGTGATTTCGGTGTGCCATTGCGGGTTGAAGTATGCTAGTTGTCGATTGGTTGCCAGTTCTCGTTTTATGGAGGAGAATGCAAGTTGGCACTGGTCTGTCCATGTGAAAGGTTGATCTTTCGTCAGCAATTGTCGGAGTGGGCACGTGAGCGAGGCGAATAGTGGGAGATATCGGGCGCAGTATCCTGCCATGCCCAAGAATGACCGGAGTTCAGATGTGTCCTTTGGGTTGGGTAGGTTTGTTATGGCATGGATTTTGTCCGGATCAGCTTTGATGCCTTGGTCCGAGAAAATGTGGCCGAAGAAGCATAGGGTGTGGGTTTTGATCTCGCATTTCTGGCTGTTGAGGGTGAGTCCAGCTTCTTGGAGGATGCGGCAGACATGGTGTAAAGCTGCATCGTGTTGGTCTTGTGTGACACCGAATATGAGGATGTCATCGCTGTAATTGAATGCGTTGGTGACCTGACTGATTAATCTGTGGATTGTTTCTTAGAACATTTTAGCCGCAGATGAGTTGCCGAAGTTCAGTCGTTTGTAGCGAAATAGGCCTTCGTGGGTAGTGAATGTTGTGATGGGTCTCGACTCGGGATCAATGACTAGCTGGTGGTAGCCTTGGTTGAGATCTAATTTTGAGAATTTGGTGGCTTGGTTGAGCCTTATCAGCATGTCTTCAATGTTCGGGCCTAGATGTCTCTCCCATTGAATGGCTGTTTTGGGGATCCTCATGTCAACACAGAGGCAGAGGCGTCCGTCTGCTTTTGGGATGACTACAAGTGGGGACACTCACGCCATAGGCCCTGTCGCCCTTTCTATGATGTCATTATTGAGTAGTGTCTGCAGTTCATGGGTGACTTTTGCTTGTAGGTGAAACCCTATCCTTCTGGGGTGTGGTGGCACTGGCCGTACCAATGGGTCAATGTGTAGCTTGATTACATTGTCCTTCAGTTTGCCCACTCCTTCGAATAGGGCTGGATAGGTGGTTTTTAGTATCTCAATGTGTAGGGCTTTATGGTCGATGGCCTGTATGAGTTGGGCGGGAGTTCTTGGATTGCTTCCGACTCGTCATAGTGGATGTCGATGAGGTGTAAAGCAACAGCGGTTTTGTGGCTGAGTAGGCACCTTCCTGTAGCTGGGCTGTGGATAACGTGTATCATCGCCTGGACTCTCTTGCACCTGTGGAGGAGGTCACATGCGAACTGTCCTTTGGACGTCAGTGGTTGCGCTGCACCCCATTGGAATATGTGGGCGTGTAATGGTTGAAGTGGGAACTTGTCAGCCAGGCGTTCGTATGTTAGGTGGCTCATGACATTGACGGTGGCTCCAGTGTCTACCAGGAACGGGGTATCAATTCCCCCTAGGTGGACTGTCACCCGGGGTGCGGTGCTGTCATCAGAGGCTTCCGAGATGAGACGGACGTACTCTCTGCTGTATCGGTCATATTCTGCATACTGTTCCTGTTCTGTTGGTTGCTCTTCGAGTGGCGGGTTCTTGTAGGGGTCCCTGGTGACACTCTCCCTCTGGAATTCCTCCTCCGGGTAGGATTGCATGTGGTATATTCGTTCTTGGTTGATGTAGGTCTCATTCGCTTGTTCTACTTGTAAGTTTTCTACCACTCTGATGAACCCTGCGTTGGCAGCGGGTCTGGGGTTGGTGGCGGTCTTGGCGTACTCCCGTTCAGGGTATGGGCGAGATTGAAGGGTCTCAGTGTCTCAAAGCGCCTCACCATTTGTTGGCTGGGTGGCCGGTATGCTGGTAGTACGGGTGCTTTTTCCCGGCACATGCTCTGGAAGTGGTTCTCTTGGCCGCACCTCATGCACATTTGGCCTATGGCGGGGCACTGGCCCTTGTGGGGGAATTCAAAGCCGCACCAGTAGCATTGCCTCTCTGGTGGCGTACGTCTCATGGCGTTCCACTGGTCTTGTCTGTACGTATTGCCAGGTTGGCGGTCTGGCTGGCTGCTGGTGATGGCTGCAATGGAGTCCATCTTTTTCGGGTTCTCTATGTGGGCAGCTTGGATGTTCACCCTTTCGTACACTCTGGCTAGCTCGGCTATCTCTTTCAAGGGCAGGGGCTTCTTCAGTAGGTGTTTGCAGAATATTGATGACAGACATCCTTCAATGACCCTTAGGCGAATAGCTTTGTTGTCGTTGAAGTTAGCAAAGTCGCAGTACGTGATTTTCCTTTGCAGGCGTAATATGAATTGTCAGATTGTTGCTTGCGGCATCTGGGTGCACTGATTGAAGATGTAGCATTCATAGTCCCTGTTTGGAACGACTACTAGGCAGCTGTTGATGGCTTCGACAAGTTTTTGATATGTTTTCCTCTCTGCTGGCGGAATGGTCTTGATGACACTCTTTATGTCTTTCCCCACCAGATTTGTGAAGATGTCTAGCTTGTTTGGTGCGTCTTGGTTTCCTACTGCCCTCATAAATTGTTCAAACTCGTCCATCCACTCCTGCCATCTCTGTCCTTGATTCTCTTGGTGTTCTAGTGAGAATGGGTCCGGGCGGCGTAGGTAGGATAGCGGGTTGGTGGGCGGTACTCCTGGTATGGCGGGCGCTGTGGTATCTACTGCTGCGCTCCCTGATTGTGACATGGTTGATGGTGCCTGTCTCAGTCCTCGTGTTCAAGTGTGTTTGATTGGCACCAGCGCGTTTCTGTGCTTCCTCACTTTCAAGTGGCTTATGGTTGGTGCCTGCGTGCGCCTCTGTTTCCTCGCTTTCAAGTGGCTTATGGTTGGCACTGGCGTGTGCCTGAGCATCCTCGCTTTCATGTGGCCTTTGGTTTGTACTGGCGTGTGCCTGTGCTTCCTCGCTTTCAAGTGGCCTGTGGTTGGCGCTGGCGTGTGCCTTTGGGTCCTCACTTTCAAGTGGCTTATGGCTGGCACTAACGTGTGCTTTCGCTTCCTCGCTTTCAAGTGGCTTATGGCTGGCACTTGGCACTGGCTTGTGCCTTTGTGTCCTCGCTTTCAAGTGGCTTATGGCTGGCACTAACGCGTGCTTTCGCTTCCTCGCTTTCAAGTGGCTTATGGCTGGCACTAACGTGTGCTTTTGCTTCCTCGCTTTCAAGTGGCTTATGGCTGGCACTAATGTGTGCCTTTGTTTCCTCGCTTTCAAGTGGATTATGGCTGGCACTAATGTGTGCCCTAATGTGTGCCTCTGCTTCCTCGCTTTGTCTGGGCCGTCGCAGTTGCTTTGTACCCTTTCCTCCCGTGCCGGGTCCTCCCCGTCTCCGCACCTGTGTGCACGTGGCTTGCTGTCGGCCTCTCGTGCTGCTGGGCCTCCTTCTCCGATGCTTCTGGGTTTCTATCGTTTCGCTCCTCTGTTTTCCGACGGCCTGTCGGGTGTCTTTGCCAGCTCCGTTGCACATCTCTTCACTGGTGCTGAGTCGCTTCTTGACTCCGGCGCTGCCGCGTGTCTCATGTCCTTCTGGCTCGTTGGATCTCCTCTCCGACGCTGGATTCACTTCTGCGGGTTGGTGTTGGGTCCCTCCGTGACTCCGCCGCTCCACGCACTCCTCCGTCTCCTCCCGCTAACTTTTGGCGACTGTTGTTGGACCTCCTCACCGGCTGCAATCTTCCTCCTGGCGCATTGGATCTCCTCTCCGACGCTGGATACACTGCTGTGGGTGGCATTAGGTCCCTCCGTGACTCCGCTGCTCGCCGCACTCCTCCGTCTCCTCACGCTGCCTTTCGGCGCGTGTTGCCAGACCTTCTCACCGGCTGCAATCTTCCTCCTACTGATGGCGGCGCCGGGTCCCTCCTCGACTCCGGCTGCTGTCTGCTGGCGTCCTTCGCCTCCTCAACAGCGGGGTTCCTCCTTACTCGTCGCCAGTTATTGTGGGCCCGCAAGGGCATGAAATAAGACACGGACTCGGAGATACGTCTTAACCTTTTCTTTATTCAATCTTAACTCCTGTTTCCCTGTCCCGCCTCCCCGCCTCCCACCCCGCCCCTTTCCCTCTGTCCCTCCTTAAAGGGGCCCCGTCCTTTTCTCTCCACAACAGGGGGGAGGGCGGTGGGGAGGTGGGCCACTAGAACCTTCACTGATGTTAAATGTGCGCAGAGTCATGCTGACTAAATTAGTAAGAGCCAATGCCGAAAACCACATTGTGAGTAGGAGGTATGCTCAAGAGTAGCATAATCATTTCTTTTCGGAAGATGACCACATAGCAGGGGAGGGAAGCCTGGCATAGCCTGTACGTACTGTGCAAAATATAGTAGGGGGGGGGCTTAGATAGGCCACCCCTTGGCATTAAAAGAGCTGCTTCTGACTAGCCCCGTAATAAAATAAAGGTAAACTTTGGAAATATTTGAGCACATGTGCCAAAACTGTTGCAAACGAAATAACGTCCATCTTTTTTTTCAAATTCTGTTTATCTGGCTGCGCAGTATTAACCAGGTACAACACACCAATAAAGAACAGACAAAGAAAAAACAGTCGAAGATTTTCAGAGGGCTAGATAGGTATTCATCTCAATCTCAAACACGTCCACAATTAAGACGAAGGGCGGACAGAAAAGGAAGGGGACAGAGGATAGATAATAGTTAGGGGTTAGTGACAAAAGAAGAAAGGACGGTGGGTAGGTGATTCAAGGGGAAAAGTGAACAGGGAGTCCAATGGGCAGGGAAAGTAACACAATGGACTCTGATGAAATCCTCTGCCTGGTTCTAGGGGCCACCAAGGTGGTGATTTAGGGGAACCTGGTGCCCACGGGGGGCAGGGGGGCATCCATAATGGGCAAGGGGGCGCTTACCGCCTGAATACTCACGTGTCCCGGACGAGCCACGCGGGCTCAGTGGAAACACTGAACGCTCCCTCAGGTGCTTTTGCAGCTGAGAGAGCGCTCCTGTGCTGGCTTGATCTGCCAAAGGGAAACATAGTTTCCCTTTGACAGTTTGGTTCCCCAACATATATGTCCAATGGGCCATGCAAGGCCGGGCGCTTTTCTTCCATAGCCTTACATGACCTATTGGTGATGTATGCTTGGGAACTGCACATTTGCATCTGCTCCTCCCCACTCATACACACAGAATTGGCTGCCACATCAGAAGTGCTCCGGGTCTTGCACGCATATGCAGGAACCAGGAAGCGCTCTGCTTCTTGGTTCCTGTTCATGCAGCACGGGAGCCGGCGGGATTTCTGGAGGCTGCGGTGGAGTTGTGTCCGGACGAGAGCTGCTACAGGTACGTTTTTATTTTTTGGTATGAACTGTGATAATGTAATGTGTGTGCTTGAGTGAGTGTATGAAGAATGGGTGCGTGTGTGAATAAGTGAGTGAATGCTGTGGTTGACTGAGCACGTATGTGTTGTGTAGCGGATATGAGTAGGGAGAGACGGGGTGGGGCAACAACAGCATTTTTTACTGAGCATCTATCATAGATGAGGTAGTTAAAGATGGGCACCACTAATGGTTAGAGCAACTTATGTGTCAAATTCCTGTGAGTAATCAGTCAATCCCATATTTTGGAGCAAAATGGTGAATTTTAGCACATGGGTATTAAATGCAAAGAAAGGGTTCAGGGTTCCCCCTAGACCGACCATATGCTCTCACACCTCAATTATGCAAAGTTAAATCCAGATTCATATATTTCTGATATAGATCAATTCAGTATACTTAATGTCATCCTCAAATCATGTTCTTCAGATCAAATTCTATAACCCACTTCTTTTATTCCATCATGGAGGCAGTGAGCATCCATAGATGTCATAAAGCCAAGACTCCAAACGAGTGAATTACTCGAAGTCACGAGGCCGTAATTCACTTGTTCGGAGTCTTTCATATTATTGCAGTACACGTTTATCAACCCTGTGCTGGTTGGATGACTAACTCAGTTGCACACCATCCCAATCATATTTGCAGTGTTTTAGTCCTGACGACGGACCTGGTTCCGAAATGCATTGGCTTTATGACACCTATGGATTCTCACTGTCTTTTCTGATGGAATAAAAGAACTGAGTGATAGAATTTGATCTGAAGAACATGATTTGAGGATGACATTAATTATACTGAATTGATCTATATTACAGATATATGAACCCTTTCTTTGCATCCATCTTAGATGTGCAGTAAAAAATGACATTGATTAAGAAAAATAGAATAGTTTGCACTATTTATTAAGTGACTAGACTGCCCTTTTTTTGGGGGGGGGCAGCCAGTCCAGCCATTGCTTACTGTGGCATAAAATGTTTTACTGGGCATCTATAATAAAGCAAGCATGTTATGTGTTATTATGTGGCTGGACTGGCATTTTGGGGCAGCCAGTCTAGCCATTTTTTAATGTGGCGTAACATTTTTTCTGGGCAGTATGCTAGGTGTTATTATGTGGCTAGACTGGCATTGTGGTCCAGTCAGTCTAGCTATTTCTTACTGTTGAATGGCTTTGTATTCCAGCATCTATGATAAAGCAAGCATGAAAAGCTACAGTTACGTGGCTACAGTGGCATTTTGCTGCAGCCAGTCTAGCTTTTTTTTACTGGGGCATGGCTTTGTTTACTGAGCATCGAGGGTAAAGCAAACACTATGTGTTATTATGCATCTAGACCTGCCTACATTGCGCAGCCAGTTTGGACATATTTTCTTATTGTGGCTTTTTTAAAGGCAAAGCCAACATGAGCATGTTCTTATGTGGGGATACTGCCATATAATGGCAGATCCAGTGTGGACATGTTTTTAATATCATTACTGGCATTAGGCGCAAAGAAAACATGAGTATGTTCGTCTATAGGAATACTGGTATATATTGGTGCAGCCAGCATGGAAACATATGGCACAGCCAGGATGAAAATACTGGCATATATTGTGGGTAAATACATCATGCAAATGCTTAGGGGAATGCTCCTCTGCACTGTTGGTGACTTGCATTGATTGCATTTTTGGATTGGAGTTAACCTACAAAACCAATTGTAAACCTTATGGCTTTTAATCAAATTTTTCACAGAAAGTGTTCTGTATAATGCACCATTTTAACCCATGATTAAAAATAATTCTAGGGGACCCTCTCCCCCCCCCAAACCTTCCTTAGTTGGTTCAGGCATCCACGCTACACTCTTTCGCTCTGGCATATTTGTGGGAAATATTAATGCCCATCCAATAAAGAAATTCACCAGCCACCACTGCTGGTGCCTCCCAGAGGGAGTGACTGTTGGGTCCAGGGTGGTATGGGCAGGATCCCTAGGCAACCCTACCTTGGTCTCCGGCAAAGAGCAGGGGAAAATCACCTGGAGACTTTGCAGAGCAAGCCAAAATCAGGTAGAGCCACTCGAGAATCACAGTGGAGGTGAAATCGAAGTAGCAGCAGGTTTGCTTTAAAACACCATCAAGGCAGATCCCAGACCAGCCTTCACTCTTTCCAGGGCCAAATTGTTTCCAAGGAGTACAGCCATCCTCCTCCACCGCCCTCCCCCCCCCCGCTACCCGCTCTTCTACTTCCCTGAGGGAGACTGCAGCTCTCTGCAGATAAGCCAACAGCTCCAGTACAGCAATTCCTGAATTTCACTTAAAGGCATGGTCTAGTAAAAAATGTTATTTAAAAAATAGATAGGCAACATAAAAAAAAATACTAGCATTCTCTTTTTTAAAACTTCCTCTGTAAAATTTTGAGCTATTCAAGCTCAAAATTCGCAAAAGCAAGCACATGGGCACATCCATTTTGTGAAATGGATGCCCTCCTGTGCTGGCTTTTGCTTTTGCGGCACTAATGAAGGAAAAGCCAGCCAGCTGTAGTAAACAAAAGCTACCGCTGGGTGGATTTCCCTTCATTAGTGCTGTATGTGGAGGACGGGGACCGGAGACCAGAGCAGGAAAACTGCAGCTGAATCTCGGTAAGTGCTATTTATTTTTTTTTTAAAATAAGCACTAGCTGCGTTTTTTTAAAAAAGTTTTCCGGGCTGGAGGAGCACGGAAAACTTAGAAATAAAACCGCAGGTTTAAAAACATTGTATTTATGTTTGCGGTCGCTTTTGAAGCGACCGCAAACATAAATACAACGTTATTGTGTTGGAAAACGCTGCAGTTTTTCTTTCCAAGTAACTCGGAAAGAAAAACCGCAGCGTTTTCCAACACAACCGCGTTGTGTTTCTGCCTGCTGTGGCTATCACTTTGGGTCTCCGGTGCTCCGGGTCTCCGGTGCTCCCAGGGGAGCACCGGAGACCCAAAGTGAAAGCCACAGCAGGCAGAAACACAATGCGGTTGTGTTTACATGCTGCGTAGTGTTTCTGCCTACAGCTGATTTCCCATTTGGGGCTCTCGGAGAGCCCCAAATGGGAAATGCTAAATGCTGCGTTTTTTCTGCCTAAATCTGCTTTCCCATTTGGGGCTCTCGGGCTCCCCGTGGGGAGCCTGAGAGCCCCAAATGGGAAAGCAGATTCAGGCAGAAACACAACGCGGTTGTGTTGGAAAACGCTGCGGTTTTTCTTTTTTTTTAAAAATAAATAGCACTTACCGAGATTCAGCTGCAGCTTTCCTGCTCTGGTCTCCGGTTCCGGTCCTCCGCGTACAGCACTAATGAAGGGAAAGCCACCCCGCGGTAGCTTTTGTTTACTACAGCTGGCTGGCTTTTCCTTCATTAGTGCCGCAAAAGCCAGCACAGGAGGGCATCCATTTCACAAAATGGATGCGCCCATGTGCTTGCTTTTGCGAATTTTGAGCTTGAATAGCTCAAAATTTTACATAGGAAGTTTCAAAAAAGAGAATGCTAGTATTTTTTTTTATGTTGCCTATCTATTTTTTTAAATAAAATCTTTTACTAGACCATGCCTTTAAGAGTTATATTTTTTCGGTGGCAGCTGGGTGGGTCTAGATACAAGTTCCACTTCATTTAAAACATCAAAGGAGTAATTTCAATAACTTCAGGAAATCGACAGTGAACTTGGAGTTCTGTGGATACCATGTGTGAGAAACTAAAGGGTGTCTTGCCCACTAGTCCCCGGCCATCTCTATCTCAGGTGGCCAGGACACTGTTGTCGCCTTTGGATCCAGACTCTACGGGTGGACCAGTGCGGGAGGATCACCTGGGTGAGGGGTCTTCAGGGAGTGGAGGTGAGGCAGCCGATGCTGAGACACGGTAGTTCCCCCTTTTTTGTTTACCTAACTCATCCTATTTTTTTAGGATTCTCTGTGGTCCCCCCCTTTTTACACAAACACTGGGTTGAGGAAGAAGGTGACTGAGAGTAACAAGACTAACTCTTATACAACGTACTGGACATGTGCCGCTAATTGGGTCAGGCAAAGTCAAGCACTTGACTATAAGTTCATACACCTGATACAAATTACCTCTCCTCACACGGATAAAAGGCGGAACATAGAGATACACTCTGAGCAAGGTGGAACACGAGTATGAGCAGAACCTCCGGGGTGAAGGCGAACCTACTGGAATAGAGCGAAAGACCAAGGGACGAGAGCAGTGGGTCGAAAACCCCAGGAGAGGTTGTTGCCTCCAAAAGGCTGCGAAAGACATATGGAGAAGGCTAGATCCCAAAGCAGAAGGCTGAATTCTGTTTCAAGGATGCCAGCGACCCTCCTGGGTGAACCGCAGAGTTGGGGAGGCAAGGCCAAGCCTGTGGTACTAATCTTGACTCGTGAATCAGAAATCGTAAAATCAAGAAAGAAACACACACAGATGGTGAGTGGGCAAGTGACCTGAGAGACCAGTGTGTGCTAAAGAAGGTTTGAAGTGGAAACATTATATTGCAAGCGAAGGCTGCACGCGTTTGGATGAGACGTGAAGAAAGGCAGACCTTGAATTAAGGGCAACTGTGAAATCAGCGATACGGAGTAACAGAGTGTTGCAGCAAAGGAAGTAGACCACTCGAAAGTCTCTGTGAAAGGTGCATTGTTTGTAGCAACAAAGTGAATGAACTGTAAAAGTGAAGTGAACAAAATGAACCCAGAGAGGAGGGGAGAGTAAAAAGCTGAACATTGAACTTTGAGTGGCACTGTTCCTGTGGAGGTCTTCAAAGAAATCCACGCACATTCAAAAGTATTCGACATCCGAAAACGGTCTGAGCCCGACTGAGGGAGACCGAAAGTGTAATAAGCTTGGGGAAGGGAGTCCGCTACAAGTATTGTTGAACTTTTGTTGTGATAGGTCTGAACCCGACAGAGGGGGACCTGCATGAACTTTGTGTTGAAACGTTATTTGGAAGTCTGCAAAGAGAGACGTGGAAGGCCAGGTGAGTCTCAATCCACGTTTTGGAACTGTTTTGTGGTGAAAACCTGAGCCAGAGTGTGTCGTCCTACCTACTGGGGTCGCCTTACTCTGTGTTGTCTAACATGGGGAGGATAGCTGATTCAGCCATATTTATTCTTTATATTTAAACACTGATTTCCCTTTACATACATATCGCGTTATACAGTGTTTCCATTTCACCACATGAGGGATGAAGAAATTTATTAAAAGAAAGTGTTTCCAAGGCATTGCCAGTGATTTTCCAGTTTGTAATTCACATGCTGGAAACACGGATCAGCACAGGCAGCTCCTGGGAGGGCCAGAGAAGGGAAAAAAAGGATTCCATAATGACGAACAGGCCCGTTAAAGGCTTGGCTCAGCCCCCTATGCAGTTACATGAGGTGGTAGCTGAGGTGAAAGAGATGGCTACACCTAAGGTGGAAGGAGATGGTATTAGCAGTGGTGAAGGAGGAGGGAGCAACTGAGGTGACAGGGGTGGTAACAGCTAAAGGTAAGGTAAGGTGGTGGCATCCATACAGGTGGTGAAGGTAGAGACATCAGCCAAAGATGTTAGTGAGGCAAGGTGGTGATTCTGATCCAAGGTGATAGTGCAGAAGAGGTGAGGAGATCAGCTCAAGCTGGTATGGTGGAGGAGGTGGTAACATTGGTCCTAGGTGATAGTGTGGAAGAAGAGGTCACATCAGACCAAAGTGGTATTGAGGAGGTGATGGTAACATCAGACCAAAGAGTTAATTAGGAGGTGGTGGTAGTGCCAGATAGCAAGGGTGGTATAGGAATGCTGGTGCTAACCTTTGGAATGAAGGGGCTGGTAACATTACAAAGAGGTGTTAGTCAGGAGGAGGTGGAACCACCAGGTTAAAAGGAGGAGGTGAAGGGCACTCCCATAGTCAGACAGACAAGGATGTTTCTGGTGGGCCTGATCGGCAATAGGCAGGACCAGACAGTGGGAGGGGGAATGAGAAGCACCCAGGAAAGACGTCTCAGGATCAGAGAGGTGAGAGGTATGGCGGAAAAGTCTGGAATTGAAAATGTTATGTACTCCCTTAGTATATTGCTGCATTATAATATTGAGTAGGCACTGAAAACTGGCATGTTTAAAAAACAGTTTCTTGCGTGTGTGAGGCAAGGTTTTAGGCCTTACTGCGCATGTCTTTGCAATGAAAGCCCTTTGCCTAGTGTGTAGCTATGCTCGCCTCCACATCTCTCGCTTCTGACCTGTTTTCCCCTTTGGTATATATTAGCGTGTTTTAGACTCCTGCTTTCCTAGGAAAAGTGGCTTAGTAGACGGACGTCATCATACTGTAAGTGTGCTCGCCTGCCTCAAACCATGTGTGAACCTTTGAGGAGTATATTCAGCTTCACTAAATGTATCACTTTACGCTGTCCTTCCTGATAACACCTTCCTACATGTAAGAACGTAGCTGGTATCAAAGACTTGGATAGAGGGACTTAGTTCCTTTTTTGTAGCATTGTTTCAGTATGATTTCTTGCCCTGTCTGGACCTCCCCTTCCATTGAAATGCATGTGTTCTTTTGGGTGTAAGACAACGGTGCTTTGAGGGACGGGGGTATCACATGCGTCAAAGTCTCGTACTGTTGTTGGTTTGTTTTGTTCTGCTATCTGCTTTTTATTCATAAATTGTTCAGAATCCACGGGAATAGTCAGTAGTCATTTTTCCACCACACAGGAAAGGAAACAGGAAGGGCCTAGGACAGATCAGACATGAAGGAATACCACAACACCTCTCCCTGGTTGTCTCCGCAGAGGTTCCTCTTGCTGAGCCAGCACTGGCAAGGCTTCACAGTAACTAAGCTTAGGGTACGGGGCCCATGCAGCCTGCACCTAATCAGACATTTAAGCAGGGGGAAATAGCCCTGAAACCCAACAACGAATTGAGGCTGGCCAAATGGAGTTGAGATAGCCCTCTGGGACTTGGCAAGGACCTTTTGGAACTGTGGGACACTTTGCTTTACTTTGGAGGAAAACTATCCTGAGACGTTGATTGTTTCTGAAAAACAATGCCCAGACACTTTGGTTTCTTTTTAATAGACCCTCATGACACTTTACTGTGATCTAGTTTGGTTTCAGTTTGCCCAGTATGCAGTGCTGGAAATTAATGTATTTACTGTGGGATCCCACCAGGTACTTTTGGGGGCAGGTGGGAGGAGTTGTTGGAGAAACTGCCAGACTGGGGTGCAGAGAATTGTTCTCTGCCTCCTGTGAAAAACCAGAGGGTGTTTCACTGCCTAGACCACAGGGATCCCTTCTTCAGGTTGGCAGGGTATGGCCATCGCCTTTGGATCCAGACCCTGGGGGTGAACAAGTGTGGGAGGATCACCTGGGTGAGAGACATCTGATGGCGAGACGCGGTATCCCCCCTTTCCCAATACCTCTATCCAATACTATTTTATGGGCGATTCCAACTTCCCAGATCCCCCTTTCCTACACAAACACTGAGCAGAGGAAGAGGAGGTCTAAAGCTGAAAGGATTACCACCCATGCAATACACTGAACATGTCCCTCTAACGGGACCAGGCAAGGTCAGGCATTTGACTTTAATCACACACACCTAACACCTATTAACTCTCCCCACATGGTTAAAAGGTGGAGCACTGAGTCACACTTTGAGCAAGGCAGTGAACAAGAAGGAGCAGTTCTTCCAGGGTGATTATGAACCAGGCGAAGGAGAGCGGCAAACCGAGGGGTGAACCGAAGGGGTAGGAAGCCAGAAGCCCCCTCGGCGAGAGATAGTTAAGGCTGTGTGGATTGCACACGACAGCCCAGCTGTAAGGGAGAAAGATTCTTCAGAGTGATACAAGGTTACCAGCCACCCTCCCGGGTGAACGGCAGAGTTGGGGGGTACAGAAGCAGCAGTGGTAACAACCTTGAATCCTACATCAAAGGCGCAAAAGACAGAAAGCATCTTAACACGACCAGTGAGTTGAGGGAAGCAGAGAAAGCCTGGTCTGTGTTTAATTGAAATGCTTGCGACAGTATCCAAGGGATGAAGGTTACGTAAGTGCTGATAAACTGCGAGAGAAAGTGAATCCATTGTTAAGAACTGTGAATATGAAATACAAAGTAGCAGAGTGGTCTGGCGATGTGAGATTGCCCAATCAAAGGTCTCTGTGAAATGTTCTAAAGCTGCAGAGGCAGCGGGAAGCAAGAGTAAGAAAGTAACCACAAAACCACATGAAAGGAAAGTTTGAAAGACTTGATCTAGGAGCAATTGATATGAAAGCAAGTCATACGCAGCAAGTACATTTTCCAACAGACATTGGAACTGAAGGAAAATATGTATGTAAAGTGGAAGTAAAGAAAGAAAGGAGGGTCGAAGTGGTCATGTGGAGGTGAGAGCAAAAATCCTCCCAGTTTCAATGGTCTTCGACAGCAAAATCAAAATACGAAAAGAGGTTAGAGCCTGATTGAGCCTGATTGAGGGGAACCTATACCTTGGAATGTGAAGAAAGCTTGGGGATGGGAACCCCACCAAGGAGAAAAGGTGTGAGCCCGATTGAGGGGAACCTAGTGAACTGCGACCAAATACTATACTTAGAAACCTTTTGTTGAAACTCTGTAGAAGCTTAAAGGGTGACCTGGACTTGGCTGAAGGGAACCCCAGAGGTTAAACCTGTGAACTTGTGACTTAGAGCCAGCCAGCTGTGTTCGCAAGCTGAAGTTGGTTCATCCATCAAGCGTTCCATCTAACCCTGGGCTATACAACGTGGGGACGAGAATTAATACTGATTTATACTGCCATTCTGACATTTTGTTTCACCACTGATTTTTCCTTTTTTAGATACATATCCCTATGTCACATTAGTTTGTAATAGAGTGAGGGCAGTGTGAGAAACCTCAAGGTGTCTCCCTAGCTAGTCCCTGGGGATCTGTCATTCAGGTGGCCAGGACATTGCCATCGCTTTTGGATCCAGTTCCTGGGGGTGGACTAATGAGGGAACGTCATCTCGAAAGGGGTCCTCTGGGAGTGGGACACCGATGGGTATCCCCCTTATTTCAACACCTTTTCCCCATCCTACCACATAGGACATTCAAAACCACTGCCCCCCCTTTCCGACACAAACAGTTTTGCACGACATACCAGAGAACAAACTAACACTATAGCCATTTACCTGACATGTCCGAATACAAGTGTCAGGCAAAGTCAGGCAATTGATCAGAATCACACACACCCGATGGCCCTTTCCCTTCCCCAAAGGGATAAAAGGTGGAGCAAGAGAGCACAGTACGAGCAAGGCAGGTCGGACCCGGCAGTGCAAAAGGAGGAGAAAGGCTGCAAACTGAGTTGGGCTCTGGTGTCAGATGAGCACCGGAGTGTCCCAGGAGCGAGGAGCACTCCTTTCCCGACTGGCGTGGACTGCGTGAAGCAGAACAAAGCAGTTTGCTGGGCCGAGTGAAGCAGAGGCAGAGGAAATCAGAAGGCAGCGTAATGAGAGGACGCGTATGCGGTACCCAGTGAGTTCACTGGTGTAGTGTGACCCCGGAAAGCTCCGTAATCGCCCGCTGGACCGGTCTAATCATTTTGTATATCGAACTGATATAGAGAAATTGAAGTGGCAGAATAATAATCGTTTTGAATAGCGAACTGATATATTGTGAACTTGTCACAACCCTCGCCCCAAACCCCCTCTGGCAAACCCATTGGCCAGGTGGAGTCAGGACTCGGGCCTCTAGAGCCTGGCATCCTCTTCAATAGCCCTCATGGGGCCAGTCGTGGCACCTATGGCACCAGGCTCATACACCATGAAAAAACAATGTGCTTGGGAACTACTTTATTGATTGTCAGCCAATATGGAGGCATCCACATAGCTTGGTTCCTGAGAACCAAGCTATGCGGTCTAGTGTTTTGGGTGTGGTAGACTAGGGACTACTTTACCTGGACTATTTTGTTGGGGCTATTTAAACCACACCCGAGCAAGACAACACGCTTTGCGTTACTTTGCAGCTTGCAACGTGACGCTCACCGTGTCCAGCTGTTCCCTCGAACCTCGGAGAAGCAGAACCTGCAAGGAGACAAATGGAACAACATTAGCAGCAGCATCTTACCTGCAGTCTTCATCTTTAAACACTTGCAGCTACTGAGAACAGCTTCCTCGAATCTGCACGCCTCCCGGACAGAACAACCTGAAAGAGAAAGATAGAGGCAACATTAAAGAAAGCAGTAGAGACATTTACAAATTACGAAATGCTCAAAAGGCTTACCTGGCTGGTCGCCTCTCGGCTGGCACCACTCCGGACATTCCACTAGCGCTGAAGAACACTGCGACCTACAAGGAAGGAAAACACAGGTTAGCAAATGCAAGACTTCGCAGCGCTGCGCATAGCGCTTACTTACTACATCATAGCGCTCTTAATGCGCCATCATTTACCAGCGGGGCTCAACCAAGCCAGTTCGCCGCGCTGAAGCTCTGCATACCTAAAGGAGAAAAAAGAGACATTTTAAACAAAGAAAGGCAAGCAGGATAGCAACAAAACTAAAGAACAGCAATAAGACCTACCTGAACAATATCAAACGGGTCGGCGTCAGTGAAGTAACTGGACCACACTCACCCATGAAAGACAACGCGCCCCTGCAAAGAAGGCAGGACGGAGAGCACGCCTAATTCTACCACAAGGTGAGTCGAGGGCGCCAGAGGGACTGAAATCGTACGGGGGTGGAGGGAGGATACTTACCCCAGTCGGTCAGTCTTGAACACAGTCCTCCTGTATTTTCAGGCAGAACCTTCCCCGCAGACCACATCAGGGCAAAGCTGAGAAGCATACCAGCGAGTAACCCGGCTGGGTGGCGTCCCTGTGGATACCAGATGAGCGTAACAGAACTGTTGTTGAATCATCCTGACAAATCATTATTGCTGCTGCAAGTATATTGTGAACTGTTGTGGAATCCTCCTTACAAAAGCATTTTTGTTGATACAGATGAACTGTGGAAGTATCTTTGTTTTCTAAGAAGAAGTTGTGTTGAACTCTCTGCTACCAGTGGAGAGATAAAGACTTGCTGAATATTTTGAACAGTTGGTCAAGTCCAAGTGAGAGACTTTCTGGAGCAAGAAGAACGTTATCATTAGAACTAGGTTACAAGATGGAACTTTTCTATTTTGAACTAATGATTGAAAATCCTGTTTGAATCCGGGGAAGGGCAACTCACCCAGATTAAAATGAGAAGCAGTTATCAGGTATATATGGAACATAACTGTTATTTCTGTTATATTTGAATTGCCAGTCATTACCTTGTTACGGTTGTTGTATTCATAAGTGTGAGGGACAGATTCATTTTGTTAGAGTGTTTCCTTTAGCTTATTTTGTTAGGCAGGGAAATCTGTGTCAGGGTAGGGATAGTGAGGTGTTTGTCAAACCCCTTTTTGAGTTAATAAAATGGCATCTTATGAAAACCCTCTACAAAGTGGCATGCCTCACATTTCTGACCCCTCAAACCGCTGAAGCCCCAAGCCCTTCTCTTTTTTTCAAGTCAGTCCGATAAATATCTCTTTCACCTTGTCCTGTCCCTGGTTTCTCTCCAACTTGGGGCCTCCAGTCTCTCACCCTGCCTTGAGATTTTGTTGCTTTTACCCCGCCTTAGGGTCTCAGGTTCCTCAACCTACCGTGGGGTGTTGTTTTTTCTACCCCACTTTGGGTTGTCTTGTCTCTTGACTCATCATGGGGTCTTGTCTTTCCTTCCCACCCTGGGTCTCATTGGGTCGGTCATCCCCCCTCCTTATCCCATGGAGCCCCTTCGTACCTCTGGTCCTGAAACGGTGCTCGCAAGGAGACTCAGGAAGTCCTGCTGCCCTGGGTTTGTCAACTCTCCTCACCGGTTTTCCACTTCTCCATAGCACGCGGTCTCAAGCTGCTCCTTCAGATCGAGCCTTCATGGGTCCTGGAACGGTAGGCTTGATCTATACTCATGAAGATAAAGTACTCAGAAACAGAGGGTGCTCAGGAGTGGATAACCAACAAGGCGACCAGGTCTCAATAGTGTAACTCAGGACCAGTCCAGAATCTCGCAGACCATTCCAGCAAGACTATAGCAGAGGCCAGTGGATGCAAAACATAGGGAATCAGTGGAAACCCGAGAACTAAGGCCTAAAGGTGAGTTACCAGATCAGCAGGAGGCCTGAGAAGACCAGAATTCTTGCCTGAAGGGCAAAGCAGATCTGGTGATGGTCCCACTAGAGAAAAAGTGGGTAAAAGAAGTGATGAGTCATTCACAGTGCTGAAGGCCATCTGTCAAGCAATAACTTCAATCCCCGTAGATATTACCAGGACACCCACATTTGGTGAGTGCCCGTAAGTCTCAGCTTCGTCAATTTTTTTATTCAGGTTGCACATTGCACTTGCCACATGATCCTTAGTCACCAAAGTAGAATGAAGAACCAAATCAGCAACTGATAGCCTTTCCTCTATTACAAGCAAACCAGTATCTTTCTACTAGTAAATCGTGTGTCCTTTATTCCTCCTCATGGTCCTCCAATCTTGACTCCATCAATGCAACAGTGATCCTCTCCAGTCACAGTGTTTTAGAGCATAGTAAAGGTGGCCAGAACTTCACAAAATCCTGCTGCCGCCTCACCTCCCACAGCCAGAGATTTATTATCTGCAGAGCTGTTTGTTTTCCCACAGGAGCTGGGAATTTGGGTTGAAAATGTATTTATGGTCTTTTCTGACTGTCATCTCAGCCATGTCCTGGGATTAACAAAATGTTCCCTCTTAGAGGGTCTGTGGGACCAGCCGTACAGTGAAAGGCTAGAGTTCAGGGGAAGAAATCACCTCCCGCCCAGGAAGGATGCCTATTCCGTTCCTGGTGGGATGAAATCAGCAAGGCTAAGTCACTGATGAAGCCTTACCCTGCTTTACTCTAAAGTCAAGATTAGGGAATAAGATAGGGTGCAGTAAATACAGGATTTGTCATAGGGGTGTTGCCCATCACAGGGGATGTCCACTCACTACACCCTTGCAGAAATTTGCCGGAGAAGCTCTCATCACTCTTCAGTCACCCACTTTATGGGCTATCGCCATGCTACCATCTAGTTAGTGCAAGACATTGCACTGCCTGCCCTGTCAGGAGCTTTTACGGCTCTGCTGCATCAGACCTGTCACTGATCAAAGTGGTGCCACCACACTTCTGACAGCTTATTTTGTCCAATGCAGCAGACACACGCTCTTCTGGATGATACAACGTGGATCCATCAAAACCCACGCTTGGAGCGACCAAAGGGAGTAGCATGGGCAGCGCCACTCGGCTCCATCCCACACAACATATATTTTAAATGCACTTTTGACACTTTATTTCACGGTTAAGGGAAAAATACTTACAGAAGAAGCAATCTTACTTGGCAAAGAAGGGTTTGGAACTACATGGGCAAAATGTAATAAACCTACTTTGCAGCAAGAATGAACACCAATTGCCGTCATACCATAAAATGAAGATTGTTGCTGGATTTCATATGTACATAGAGAAAGTAAAATAAGGACATTGATCATGTCAAAGATCACTTTCATACCACACATTTAATAGCCAGGCATAAAATCTCAGAAGACTGCTTAAAAGCAATATTGGTAGGCCCTGTACAACAGAAACTTTGATTTTACTACATGAAATGCTACGCTTTACACTGATACCCTCATTCCCCATTTACACAAATGTATGTTTTAGACTTTGATTTGTAAGAGATGGTCTTCATATGATATGTTTCAGAATGATATTTCAGAATATTGTTACTGTGTCATTCCGGCTGATATATTGCCATTTATGCATACCCTATATGAAACTGTGATTTCTCTACTGAGTATACCTGAGGATGGGCGTTGCAATGTTTTTCGTGTTGTCCTTGTGCTTGTGGTTTAGGGTTAGACATTTGGTGGTCCAAGGGGAATTGCGGTGTCTCAAAAGGAGCATAATACTTCACTAGGATTCCCACAAGTCCAAGGTCAGGCACACAGGACTCATCCAGGCAGTAACATGGATATCCAGGGTCTCAGGTTGGGCAAGTGGTTTTTCTATAGAGCACCAGGAGTCTTGGAGATTGGTGAGGTCATGCAAGACAAGGCAGTATTTTTCTCTACAGATGGCTATGTACTACTGCCATCACCTTTGTATCCAATATAAAACATTTATACTACAGTAACCCAATGGTATAGACAAGGGTTTAGGTCTACTTGGTCAAAAATATTTGACTTTTTCACATTTGACTGAATTTATTTTGGCTGTTTGTTGGTCAAAAATGCGGGGGACCCCATGCAACTACCCCCTATTCCCTTACCCCAGCCATATATAGATATTTAATTAAATTTGACTGAATTTCAACCAGGAAAACGATCAAAAGAATTCATTCAAAAGTAAAAGGTCAAATGTTTTTCCAATAAGTAGGCTAATACCCGGACAAGAGGACATGCGTTGAATGTATCTTTGACTTATCTGACAATTATGCATGTAATTTACATGTGACTGCATGTTATTTGGTGTGCATGTATTCCTCATGTAAAGTATAGCAGAGCCCTCGACTGTAGACAGTTGCCCCAGGGGTTGATAAGACTATTTAAAATACCCACCCACCAACTTGTAGTGCAACCCATGGAATACGGCTGAGTGCCACAAGAAATTCGATCCAGCTGTTAAATAGTCACTGATATAGCCATCATATCTGCGCCTGAACCATTGCTTTGCATAGTTTTTTCTAAGGTTTTAAACTAGTCATCTCTGCTAGTGATTGAATAGTCATCTAATTCTAACTAATATTTACATGCAATGTAATCCTCTCATTATTTTCATGTTGGCACAGACTACAGTCTTCCAAAGGGACTTCCAGCCCACAGCCTGTCAAAGCTATAACAATGGCGGTAAGCACTATACAAATATTAAATAACACAACATAACATTCAATACACACACTGTTCCACTCCAATGTACTGGCATGCCAAGTACAGACAATGCATCTGCTCTGCTCCCTCCCAGTAAGCTCACATTAATATGGTTTGGTAAGTGGTAGAAGCAGAGCAGTGCCACATGAAGGGGCTCTAATATTATCAGAGCCTGATCTGAAGAGGAACTTTAAATGTGTGTAATTCACTGGTTGCAAAGAAGCATGGACTACAAAAAGATATCCACATTACAGATCTAATACCTTTTTACTCACCTACAAATACCTCCAGCTCGATTGGGAATTACATTGTTACTCCCTAGAAAATCACAATTACTCAAACCTTCAAAAAACTTAGTGGAATATACACACTTTATAATTTTACATGGAGCCCGGACTGCATTGTATCCCCACCCAAACAAATCATAACATTTAAGTATAACAGCACAATGTAGTCTACTGGTGCGTTTGTATTTTCCCAATAGTATCTGGGAGCTTTCTAATGAAACAATACAAATACAAATTGCTAATGAGCAATTGCCCAAATGCAAAAAAACCAGCCACTGAATTAGAAGATTGGAAAATAAATTAAAGTCAAAGGCCCTCATTACGACCCTTGCGGAAAGCGACTGACCGGAGCGCCACAGCGTAAATAGCGTTTCCGCCATTGCACGAAGGAGCAAAGTGCGGCCCATTCCGACCCATCGGGCACGAGCACCACGCCACGGCGGAAGTGCAAAGTCCGCGATGGCGGAAATGACCCCAAAACGGCCCACACCGCCGCCGTACGGCGCCCTAGGTGCAATACCGCCACCCCTCTTAGCGGTCACCGCAGTGTGCGCCTACCGGAAAGTACGGTGACCGGAAATATACGGAAACGGAAGTAAAAACATGGGCCCGGAACGGGAAACATCCCGGCGTACACCTATAAAACCACTAAAACCACACAACCACTAAAATCACTACCCTGAGACACACCCCAACCCGTCACCCACCCTAGCGAAACCAAAACAAATGGGAAAAGTAGCGAAGAAAGCGTGCGACCGCAAGCGGCAGGTCCACTTCTCCCGCGAGGAACTCACCGTGCTAACAGAGACCCTCCAGGAGAATGCTGCCGTCGTCTTCTCCACGCAAATGACCAGAACGGCACTTGCAAACAAGAAGGCCATATGGGCTCTGGTGGCACAGCGGGTAAGTGCGGTGGGGACCGCACCCCGCACCCCACAGCAATGCCGCAAGCGATGGGACGACCTGCGGATACGCGTCCGCAGCATACTCTCTGCCAACCGCAACATTGCCACAGCCACCGGGGGAGGTCCTGAATCACCCATCAAGTTGACCCCCTGGGAAGAAATCTGTGCCTCCACCATCGGAATGGAGAGCATAGAGGGAGTCGGAGGGATGGAGAAAGGAGTGCAGACATCCGAAGATACAGGTAGGTGGGCCAGAAAAAACAATGCCAAATCCACACAGTCCATCCATGTGAAGTACCATGCGTCCACATAGTGCAACAGAAACACATGTCCAGGAGAACGTCCACACACATCGGCCTGATAGCGCACGTTAAAACCCACAATAAATACATAAATAATTAAAAACCCCTAATACACGCACTACACGTGCAGCAGGCACACCCTAACTGCAGGCTGCCAAACAACTGCACCCTCACTCCACACACAAATCAAAGCACCTCCAAGGCCCCGGCCCAAATCACCCTCAGGTACCACCCCAATGCATGTGATACAATGCCATTCCAATTCCCACAGACCCACCAATAACCCTCGCCCTCCTCTACTCCACCACAGGGTCCGATCCAAACGACGAGCTACAGGACACCCCTACCAGCACACCTGCAAAGAGGGCCAAGACCAACGGCCAGAGACCCTCCACCTCAGCTGCACGCATCAAGACACGGCAGCAGCACAAATCAGGTGGCAGCACAGAGGAGGGAACATCAACAGGCACCCCAGCAGCCAGCATGCCCACAACACCACCACCACAGGTCCCCCCAATGGATGCCACAGAAGGCACTGCCTCCGGTGGCAGCAGCACCATAGGTGACACCCCATTGATGGCAGCATGCTCCGACACAGAAAACGGGGATGCCGAAGTCAGATCCATCCATGACCTGTCCCAATCCCCCTGTCTGTCCCATCCCGTACAACATGAGGATACCACGCAGGGGCACCCACAAGACGACGACTGGCCATCCCCCACAAGCCCTGTGGCAAGGCAACATGAGGACAACAGCCCCTCTGTGACACCCCCGCAAATGGCCTTGGCCCAGCAGAGGCAACAGTCCCTCGACCAGCTGATCGAACAACAGCAGCAACTGGCCACGCTCCTCAAGGACCATGCTGATGAATGTGGGGGCACTAAGGCAGACATAGAAACATCAACTGAGACACTTAGGGCACAAATCGAGAGTAGCACCGAGAGCCTGAGAGTCCAAATGGAGAGAAGCACCGAGAGCCTCAGGGGGGAACTGCATGCGACGGCCAAGGACGTATGTGCCGAACTTGCCGCAGTGCGCCGTGTGCTCACTGAGCTCTCGCAAACCCTTAGGGACATGCATGGACGTGAGCAGGCAGACACATCATCCGTTGCAAGTTCCGTCCAGGGCAGCCCCCAACGTAGATCTGGAAGGAACCTGCGCTCCACAGGCAGGGGTGCCCCTGATACCCGCAGAGGGGGCATGCAATAGCGACAGCCCACTGACAATGAGCATCTTTGGACACTGGTGTTCGGGGGGGAGGTAGGGGGGTGGAGGGGGTGTGTTGGGCTCACTTGGGTGGCGGGTCGATAGGGTGTTCAACATGACATCACATATGCCATAAAAAGTGCACGATCAACCAATGAGATGTGTGGACATTGATCTTTGTGTACTAGGCCATCATAGGCGTACAGTCCATATTGTGCATGTCCCAGACACACGCAGTGCCACGAGTCCCGTGTCCATGTATCAGCCACCAGGCGTGAGTGCTAGAAGCATACATCAATGAGATGCTGACGAATGTCACGGGCCTCCGGTGCCTCGCAGACTCCATGAGGTGCTGCCACATCCCCACCCTCATCATGACCATCTTCAGGTGCTTGCAGTTCTGCGTCAGGGGGCATGGGCACATTTCTACGTACGCACATGTTGTGGAGCATGACACATGCCATCACCATCTTTGCAACCTTCTCATGGCGGTACAGGAGTGCCCCGCCAGACCTGCTGAGGCAGCGGAAACGGCCCTTCAGTAGGCCGAATGCCTGTTCTATGACTACACGGGTACGTGAGTGGGCATGGTTGTAGTCCTCCTCATGCTGGTACCGTGGGTTCCGGACTGGTGTGAGGAGCCATCTCTTCAGTGGATATCCAGCATCACCTGTATGTGGACGAGAAACGTATGATGTGGAATGCCATTGATACGTACGCACACCCCCCCCCCCTTCCTGCCAGGTCATTGCCAATTCACATACCCCACATCATCATGCATGTAATGAGACTCACCGAGTAGCCAGGATCTGTTCCCTGCGTGTCGCTCCATGTAGCGTGGTATTGTAGAGTTCCTCAAGACCATAGAATCATGGGTTGATCCAGGGAATCGGGCGCAACAATGTGTAATGATCCTGTTGGAGTCACACACCATTTGTACATTCAGGGAATGAAATTGTTTTCGGTTGCGGTACTGGGCCTCCATGGCATGTGGGACGACCAATTCCACATGGGTGCAGTCGATGGCACCAATGCAACCCGGTATGCCGGCAAGTGCATGGAATCCCACTTTCGTGTTTGTAATTTCCTGCTCCGAGCGTGGTAGGGAGATGTAGTCGTCTGCGTGCTGCAGGAGGGCATCGAGCACTTGCAATAGTGTCCGTGAGAACAGTGGCTGAGAAATGCCATGCAACTGTCCGACTGTGTGCTGGTAGGTGCCTGTGGCCAGGAAGTGGAGTACAGACACCACCTTCAGTAGGGGTGGGATGGCGGTTGGGCTATCTATCATGCTGACAAGGTCAGCCTGTGTCATGTCCACAATGGCGGCTATGGTGTCCCGGTCCGAACGGTAGAGGGTGTGGATCTGCTCATCAGTGAGGTTGAACGGATGTGCTCGGAGGCGTGGGATTGCGGGCTGCCTGCGTGGTGGTAGTGGCTGTGCTGGTGGGCCTTGCTGGCCCTGCCTTGGCCTCCTCCTCCTCCTGCGTCTCCTCCGTGCTGCTGGTTGTAGTTGGTGTTCGTCTTCCTCTTGGAGTTGGAGCACTTGCAGTGCTATCAGGTCCCCCAGGGCCAACATCGCGAGTCCTGCCGGTAGCATTTCGGTGTGGTTGTGGGAGGAGACTGGCTGTGCAATTTATGTGTTTTCAGGCTGTATGGCCTCCACCTGTGGTGATTCATTCCACCTGTGCAAACTGCCCTCCCCTTTGGCCGAGCACGTCACGCGCACAACGCTGCAATTCGGGGAATGGTATCTTGCTATTGCTATCATGTATTTGTACCCGATGGCCGTGTTAGATTGGTTGATATGTTCATTCGGCTATGGTCCCATTGTTTCCCATTCTATCTGTGCAGTCGCGAACAGACTTGTGAAGGGTCAGTGGAACGTAGTACTCGAGTAACGGTGGGCCCTCATGCATCACTGTACCGAGTTGCAACGACGGGCGGGGCGTCCCATTCGTGGGTGAAGGCAGTTGCCATTTTCACACACAGCCGCACTCGATGGAATAATTAGTGATTTCAAACGGCCACAGATGCCTTTCCGACGTGGTGTTGCAAATGAGGAATTCGAAGGGCGGCGCTTTCGGTCTTCAGCTAGCGGCGAGGAGATGCCCACAGGTCTGACTGCAAATATAACGTTCTATTGTTCAATGTCCTTGAGACAGGGCCCATGGCGAGGGAGCAATGATTGATATGAATAGATTGGGATGCGCAATAGCTACGTGGGCGATGAGGCCGGCCGTTCCCAAATACATGTTACTTCACAACACTGGAATTACGGGCTGGGGCACTGTGGATTTTGCAGGCTGCATAACGCACAGACTCAATGGATGTTTCTAATGTCATGTGAGTAATTATTCAGGCGTTTTGATCCCGGGATGAGGGAATGATGAATGGATGCATGGGCAGGTGATTTGATACAGAGTTTGCCATGTACAGGGCTTCTTGGGATCTATCCGCCTCCCCTACGCTATGTGATGCAGGGCTGCCATAGTGGGACCATCGTCTATCTGGCCTTGTTGAGCCCTCCCTGTCTCGAGGCGCCCTCAGACACTTGTGTCCATGCACGTTAACATTCCCATCTGATGGATTCTGTTTTGACAGACGCATGCACAGGTACACTCGTTTGTGATGGTGTTTGCACCTCGATATAGATGGTTATGAGTCGCAAGTGGTTTTGGGGTGGTGATGATCCTTTTGAGTGGGCTAGCATGCATATGGCTGTGGATTTCGTGTGATCATTGAAGTGAGTTGTTGGAATGTAGTTCTGATGGCCATTCTGTTCTTTATCTTTTCTTTTGGTTGACAGGTATCTCCTCCCCTTTTGCCACTGCCATCTGTATGCCACTCCTGCAGATGGGTTTTACTCCCGACACCTGCTGCTTCGTGTTAATCAGTGGAGCAGCATTACGATCTTATGGGACGATCGCCAATGGCCCACATGCCCTTACGCAGTACTGGTGGCTCGGAGCAACATTTCGGCCTTTCAGCTGGACTAGTGCCTCCCCATTGGGACGGCCCTGCGGTTCTGTGCGCTTCCATGTTGCCTTTCCGTACGTGAATGTGGCTCTGTGTACCATGAGGGAACAGGACGACACACAAGTAGTGGCTGGTCATTTCTTGCGGATGCAGCCCACAATGGTGATTGGTGTTTAGGAGTTCATGGCCTGATGGCTGTATGGGCTTGGTGGCTTTGATGTGCATTAAATTTCTATTCTGATTTGGCCCGTGTAGCGTTTTTCTTTGCAAGTGATGTGGCATATGCCTATTTGGGGGGCGATGTATTGTGAGGAGATCTGCATTGGGTTCCAGCTTCGGAGTTTAGTTGCGTGGTACTGTACTGGGCGCGTTTGCCTACTAAGCCCGTGAGGTCAGGGATGGGGGCTGCCAATATGACAGTTTGAATGTTGTCATGCTCAGGGGCGGGGGATTGGGTTTTGTGTGACAGATGCCGGTCAGCCAGGTGGACTGGTGGAATGATGTGATTCTCGGAATATGGCTGGTCACAGGTGCCTGTGTTTGCGTGCGTTTCTTGGTGGGGGACTGTGGTCATGTCCATTGGGATGGCTTCTGTATTCGTGCCATCTGTGCCCTGCAGCTCCCATTGGCCCCTCTTGTGTTTCTTTTGTTCGTTGCCATGCATGGGTGACTTGTACATTTCAATGGTTGCATTGTGGCTTCATTGCACCTACGGGGAGTTGTACTTTGTGGGCAGGGAGCGGTGTACAGGCACTCAGTGGGGCCGTTTACGGTTGATTCGCGATGCCGTACTTCTCACCATGGCGGAATGGTACATTACGCCATGCCTGATGGCGTTAGGTACATGTCCGCTAGGGTCGGAATTGGCGTACCGTTGCGCCATGGTGGTGTTTGCGGTTTGGCATGGCGCGCGCGCGCGTGCTTGGTGCAGTTAGCGTTGGCGTTCACTACGGTGTCGCTAATGGCTTCGTACTTTGCGGTGACGGGTCATAGTCGCACCGAGCGCTATTCGATGGCGGTATTGCATTTCCGCCATCGTTTTCCGATTTCCGCAAGGGTCGTAATGAGGGCCAATGTATCTGATGTTCTTGACTGTAGTTGAGATTGTCTTGTAATACACATCATTCGCACCAAGGAAAGGGTGCTCAGCCAATCAGGTGGCAGGAACAGCGGGCAAGACTACACAATCCCTGCCCACTGTCCCAGCCATCTGAGGCCTTTAACGGTGCACAGCCCTAACTGAGGCCCTCGCTTAGGTCGGGCCTGCCTTAGCTTGGGCTGGCGGGCCATTAAAGGCCATGTCTGCCCTCCTGGCAGGGCATGAAAGCCATAGGGACAGCATGAGGCTTTGTGGATGACCACCATATAGAAATTGCCTCCATGTCCATACCGCTTTATGCAAATTTATGTGAATCAAGGTGAGATCATTTTGTATTTATACTGCCACAGGCTGGAGAGCAGTTTTGGCCCCACGCGCAAGAAATAAATCAAAGTTTTCTTGAATTTTTAAGAAATAAAAGTGTGCACCGGACACATCTATATACAGTTTTATGCACCATGATGGAGCTCTCATTGCACCATGATGGAGCTCTCATTCCACGCTGTTACTCCTTGCAAGGTGTGTCAGCGTCAGGCCCACTGACACCCACCCCTCAGTTTCAAGAGCTGTTGCCAAAGTAGTCAACGATGCAGTGGCCTTCAAGATGCTTTAGGGCACAAAAATGAATGGAAGACATGTGCAATCTGGCCTTGTAAATCTGATGTGGAGTGCAAGTAATGAAACAAAATATCAATGGAAAAAAAAGAAATGTAAGCTCAAAAAGGTCCTTTGTGTTCAACACAAAGCATCAGACGGCAGAGAACAGCAACCCCCCTAAGCCTCAAAAGATCAGCTCACCTATGTAACAGTGACAACACAATAATCATTGATGATAACCAGTAATTTAAACACCCTAACCTCTAAGCAGTAAAGCCCATCATTTTGTAAGGGGAACAAATAACGATTTTTGCAGTGTTTGATAGAGTTTATTAAAGGCGAGGAGGTGGATATAATCTCGAAAGTGGCTTTTAATTCCCTTCTGTAGCAGCAAGAACTCAAAGATATATAAAAAAAAAGACTTTTTTGCTGCACATTGAATCCCTCTTAATCCCACATCTCCATCTTCCTCTGAGAGGCGAGATCATCCTAAACTCCAAATGAAACAAAGCTATAATTTCGTTAGCAGAAACAGGAAGAAAAGTTGCTGTCAATTTCCTCCATGCTGGTCTCCAGGCCGGGAAGAGTGCAGATCCACCTACGAGGCAAAAAAGCGATGGGTCAAGCATCTGTCACCTGTGTCACCAAATGGTAAATCATGAAACATAAAGGTCCAAGAATTTGAAAAAACGTGCTTCTGAAAAAAACAAAATACCACCTGACGAGTCAAGTCATCCATCTTCAACTTAACTGGGTGGGTCTGAATTGTATATAATGTACACCTAACAACCTTTACATGTTCTCTTTGTGAATGCTATGAAAATCCTTGTTTTATGCAAAGACTGGATGTGTATATTCTGTGTCTGCTGGAAGCCTCTGGACTCCACTACAGTAAGCATTTCCAATAGGCTTCAAGTGGAATGTCTTCAAGGATAAGCCTCTCAATCAAGCCACAGACTCTTATATAGGCATCCACCTCTCTTGCCCCAGACATTAAGATCTTAAAGCCACCATAGCTGAGTGGCAAACGATACAGAGACCTTGAAATATTGCTAGACCAATGCCTTTTATCCTTTCAGAAAATAGTTAATCATTGTGCCCCCCAATTCAATTCTGCTCCAAACTGTCCAATCTATGGTTTTCCTCAGAATTAAGATCTCTTCAAAAAGAGGCCCAGAAAAGGAAAGTCGGTGGCGTCATTAAGGTGTGCTTAGTCATTACTCAAAACTCAAACGGCCTTGCGGTAATTTAAAAAAAGTAATTTGTATGGTGAAGACCTAATTTCCTCATCATCATATTACTGAGAGAGATAATACGCGCAAGCAGCTTTTTGCCATCATTAAATCCCTGGTTTTCCTTGCCTATATGGTACAAAAGCCTTTTTTCTTTACAATTGCTTAATGAGTTAAATGTTTTTTTGTTGCGAAGATTGATAGCATCCCTCACAATTTACAGACCAAAGCGAAATCAGTCTCTCTGTGGGTCTTGGAGCTGATATCGTCCTCGACCCCCTGTTTCACATTCCAGGAAGTCTTGAAGGAGGTGGTCCTCCTGCTAATATCAGGGCTTGAACCCACTCCACCCATGATAGATATCCTCTCAGTTATTGCAGCTTGTCATCTCCCACCAGGCTTATCAGTTGCTATTACTCATTTGGTAAATCATTCTTTCCAACAAAGTATATTACACTCTCCTCTCAAAACCGTACTTATTTCCCCCCTTCTAAAGAAAGCCACCTTAGCTCTCACGCTTTTGAGTAGTTATCATCCTGTTGCTGGATCAGGGCGGATTGCTAAAGTAGTTGAAAAATTAGCAACTAACCAACGGCAACTGTCTGTAGAGCAGAAACGTATTTTGGATTTGCTACAATCAGGTTTTTGATATTTGCATGGGACTGAGTCTGCACTCGTTTTAGACTGGGGCGACCTTCTCTAGGCTGCTAACAACGGCTATTTGTTCTTGTTTGTTAAGGCGGGCCTTGCAGCAGCCTTTGAAATCATGGCTCATGGCACTCTTGGTTAGAAAAGCTACTCGGTATGTCCATTCGGACACTAGCTTGGGTCACTAGCTTCCTGTCAGGGAGGTGTCAAAGGGTTAAGCATGACACAATTTTTGTCTCAGCTTACTTAGGTGACCTGTGGCATGCCCTCTGTCCCCTTTGTTGTTCAATATCTATATACAACTCTAATGAACATCTTTGACAATTTTTGGATCTCAAACGCACTCTTATGTTGATCATACACAAATCTATGTTAAACCCTCTGGTCCCGAGAGCAACCTTACTAGGTTGGAGGAGTGTTTAACAGAGGAGCATAACTGGATGAATAACAACACAGTACAACTTAATCCATTCAAAACTGAGGTTATGTTGCTTGGGCCTGAACCCCTGATAAACGGCCCTCAAAGCTCACTGTCCCCTCCAACTGTCTTTGGACTACTTACCTCTTTTGCCAGGATGAAGCTTAAGAATTTGGAAGCTATTTTGGAACCTGTCCTTTCTTTTAGCCTCCGATAAGGCGGTAAGAGCATCTTTCTTCCGGCTTCAACTGCTTATAAAATCCCTCCACTTCATTCAGCTGCTGTATTGAGTGCCCTGTTCCACTCTTACCTAGACCATGTGAACTCCTTGTATGTAGGCCTCTCTGAAAAAACTGTTAAACCTTCAAGATGCAGCTATTCATCTCATCTCGAGATTTCCTAAGAGCTCACCCATCTCCAGCTGGCGGCTATCCCTTCACTGGTTGCCAGTACACCAACGCATTACCTTCAAGATCTTATGTTCAATCGCCAAGCGCTTGCATGGAGTAGCACTGTCATATATTAATGGCAAGCTCCAGTTTCACCATGTTCTAGACTAGAGCATTACACTCTGCTGATACACCACTGATGGCTATTCCTGGCTCAAAATGTGTCACAGGAGGCGATAGGGGGGTTCTCTTTTGTTGGTGACAGACTATGGAACCAACTCCCCTGGAATTGCGTCAGCTGCATTCCTTGACTACGTTTCACACAAAAACAAAAAACCTTTCCTTATCAAAAATGTCTGCTCTCATGTTTGTTTCTCTTGTCCAGGCAGAGTATACTCCATATCAAATTTAAAAAGTCAGGTATGTATTCCTGCCTCCCATATTGTCAGACTTGAACATGTGGCTGAGAATGATAAAGCAAAAGGTTTTCTAAATAAAATAAAAGTTGGGTCTTTCCGAAGAGGTTGCTGGCGTATTCTTTGAGGATAGCTCAGGTGCAACGTGCTCGCCTTAGAAGCAAGACGACACAGAGCACGACAGGTTCGATCCCCGGGTCCGCGCGTAGAAACCTCTGGGTATTAAGCGCGTTATAAATAACCAATCATTACATTGCACAAAAGAGCTCATGAATTGTTGCTCAATAGGATTTGCTCCCGAAAACCAGACCATACTGCTGTGACACCCTTTCCCACCGCCTCCCACTGGTCGACGCGGCAAACCATCTGGTGCATGGTGTTCAGCAGCTACCTGCCTGTCCCCCGAAGTTGCCTTCCTCCAAAAGGCCCTTCCTGCCCTCACATATCACCCCAACTCCCTGTACCCATGGAAAAGAGCTGTGGTCTACTGCTTCCTGACCTGCTTTGATTCTTAACAACCACGTATTAAGCATCACTGCCTATTTGGGTCCAAGGCATCCTGCATTCTGCCACACATCTGAGGCACGCTGTTGGAAACCATCCACACCAATGCCCATTCAGAGGCTGGCTCCGCCCACAGCTAATAGGGGATCAGAAAACCGATGCAGCAGAGAGGCATTCACATCCCTGGCAAGGAGCAAGCATACTGGAAAAGCAGATTGTCCTCGATTTTCCTGTTCCATGGGGTGAATCTATTCCATAATGGGGCAGACAAAGGAAAACCGGGAAAAATTCAAATTTACACGGCTTTCCCTGTGCCCGCCAAAACCCGATGAGGCTAAATGTATGGTTCAGATGTGGTAACTAACTGCAAAAGTCAAATCAGCAGTGTTCCCTGCACTTGCCCCATTCTCCTCATATCGCCCAAGTGGCGGGTGACTGAGCACAGGCTATGGTCCATCAGTAATTTTCGAGGTTCCCACGACATGCATCAAATCAATGAGAAGGAGGTACACACAGAGAAATGCATGTACAGACTTACTGCATGCATTTCCTGGATATACCCACCATCTATGGCGTGGCTATACATGAGCAAGAATGTGTGTCTGGGATCCTGGACAGAGAAGCAATGATAGAGGAGAAGTGTGCATTATAAACGATTAGTTGACTGGTTCTGCTTCTCTAAAATAGAGCACATATGTGTCAACATGAATATGGACATCAGCCTACGATACAGATACCACTGAGGTGGGCAAACAGGACACCATTGTGCAGGCGGCAGGCAATCCTTGCCTTTCACCCAGCCGGAGAAAGGTATCTCTGTTCTGGTTTCCTGTCACCACCCCCTAAAAGCCCACCCTGGCACTCAGGTGCCCATGGGGTAAATATCAGACAACCCGCCCAACTGCACTGTTGGCACAGCTGTGCTTCACCGAATGTGGCCAAAGAACATACTACAGCTGGTGAGCTTAAAGGAGGACGATGAGGAAATGCCACCCCTAGAGGAGTCCCTTCGCCATTCCACGCGGTAGATATTCCCTATTGGTAAAAGGGTTGAATGGGAGGCTGCCCTGGCCTGGGCTGATGCAAGGCAGCCCAGGCGCACAATGACGTGGACGCCCAGTTCCTTACACCTAGGAGCCAACCATGCCAGCCCTGAAGCAGGCCTCCAAAAATAATGTTGCCTTGTCCATACCACATGCAGGGTACTTTATGCAGTGTTGCCCAGTTGGACTATTCCTGCAAATTCCAGATGGTAGAAGTCAGCCAAAAGCACCCCCCGCCCCCGCACCATGCCACCCTTCACTGGGCGTTTGGTGTCCCAGAGGCATTCTCTGTCTCCTTTGTAGTCATTTTGCAGCCAGGCTAGCAGCACACCAACCTCTGCTGTTGCATCCTCCTCCACCTCCACTCTTCTTCTTGGCACAGCAATCCCCCGATTGACCCAGAAGGTGTTACTTAGAAAAAGCATAAAAGCAAAAGCACCAAAAACAGACATAAAATGGTGGTTATCAAAAAAAACCTTCTCTGGGTTGTATTGCAAGCCCACCCCCAGTCTTGAGGAAACATTGAAAATGGTTCTTCAGCATGCCAAATGCTCACTATGGTTTTCTGGGCTTGTTGAGTGCCTCATTGTGCCGCTGCTCACTTTGGGCCACATCACGAGTTGGGCGGTATCCACACTGGGATACCGCCCAACTTTATTTGCATTAGTGCCCACCTGTATGGCAGAATTACTGCCGGATCACGGGTTGGGCACTAACGGTTAGTCCCCATTCCCCATTGGGTCCCAAGGACCCAATGGGGAATTTTTGGTGCGATTACTGTGTGGTAATACCACTGGCGGTAATTGTGCCAAATATGGGCATTTTTCCAACATGTTTACCCCCTGAGCTGGAGGTAAAAATGCCAGACTCGACATAGCAGTAAATGCAGCAGTAAAACTGTTACCACCACATTTAAGGGCTACCGGCCCACTAGTGATGAGGCCCTTTGTGTCACCGGCTAGTCAAACAGTGTCATCAGAAAGGATTTCTGGGAGTATTCAGAATCCCCTGCAAGAAGGAGGCAGAAGATATGAGCAACGATGGTTGTGCATCTACAGGGACAGTGTTTATTTATTTGATTTATTCAGTGATGTTTTATAAAGCACCAACAATGACCACAGTCAATTCATAGTACGCGAGTACCACAGACCATGTACCTTACTGCAGCATGGGTGAAGCCAATTGCAAATGATGGTGGTGAGGTCAGTAGGTCGTTGGACCTAATTTGATTTGTTTTATGTGCTTGGCTTCAGTGTCTCTGATGTGCAGTTTATGTTGATGAAGCCTACAGACTCCTCACTAAACCCCTGCCTAAAGTCTCCTCCCAAATTTCCAGGGAAGGGCAGACATTTTCCTTTTTACAATTTAAGTTTATTAAGTCATCTACGGCAACAGTTTCAACATTACAATTCAGCTGCTTTACACTGTCCATTATTACAACAAGAATCCCAATTTAGAATACCCGATAGTCCAGAGCTCCTGCTTTCAGATAGCATTGTACTGAGCTGCAAAATGCTGTTTTCTACTAGACGTATCATATTGACCATCTGAAACTATTCCACATTCGCTTATCTAGCAATGGTTCCAAAAAATGAAAAAATAAAAAATAAAAATAAAAAGGGAAGAAAAATAATAAGGCATACCATAAAACAACTTCATACAATCAAAACAATACGATCTGTGTGGGTATTCTATACTCTAATTGTCCTCCATTACAGATTAGTACTTCATGTTTTTGGACCTTATTACCGACATAGGCGAGCCAGCCCTATAGAGTCACTCCCTACAGTAGTGAAAAGGAGGCCATCTCGTGGGGTTTGTGGTGGATACCAGGGGGGTTGTCTGATGCATTCACAAATGTGATTAGTGGTGCCCAATCTACTAGAAACTTTGTCATTGTTCCCTGCATTGCTGCCTCAATTTTGGACATTGCTGCCACATACCAAACTTTGGCCCACCATTCCTTAATGCCCAGTACATTTCGTGATTTCGAATGTTGCACTATTATTAAAAGTGCTGCCACTAGGAAGAAGGTAACCAATCTGGAGCGCCTAGCTGTGAGCTCGTAATGCCCTGACGTATCTTCGTTCCCTGACAGTAACACCAATGGATCCATTCCCAGCTGAAAGCCACAAATATCCTTAATCTGCCCAATTGCCTCTCGTCAGAATATTTGCACTTGGGGCATTTCCACCACATGTGGAAGAAGGAACCAATATATGCGTTGCATTGCCAGCAATTGGCGGGGTGTCGGGGTAATTTTGTGTATGCGTTCCGGAGTGATGTACCATCGGAATATAAGTTTAAAGACGTTTTCTCTAAGAAGAACCGCTTGCAATATCTTATTAGCTCTAGTCCATATGTTGGACCATGTAAGGTCATCCAATGGTCTACCTATATCCATCTCCCATCTGCCCATGTACGTGTGTGGGGGTTTGAATATAATTTATTGAGCACCTTATATAAAGTCGCTAGCTTGGCTTTGGGGGATCTCCACAAAACCCAATGCTGCTACCCTCTGTTGGACAACCCAGTGATGTACCTACAAATATTCAAATCTGTCTCCTCCACCCCATATGCTCGCCTGCATTCCTTAAATGTGAGAGGAAGGTTGTCTTTATATAGTTGGCTTAAGACTTCTAAACCTCCTTCTTTCCAACGTTCAAACCTACCCTTATCCAACCCTGGGGGGAATTCCCTATCCCCCCACAGCCCTGTTCTGGGCGAGGGGTATGTAATTATTTTATATTTGCGTGTCGCTCTATCCCAGTATTCTAACGTGGCCCCTGAAGTCGGAAGACCCTGTGTTCTGATCTTACGAATTTGTGGGAAATCCAGCATACCTCATGTAGTGGGGCCCCTATGGCTTCCCGCTCTATGTTCACCCAATGTTTGCATACCCAACCCCAAAGCTCCTCAGAGCTCTCTAAGACTGGTGCCAACTGAGACACAAACAAGTAACTCTCTATATCTGGTACTGCCAACCCCCACATTGTTTTCAACGCCATCAATGTGTGCCTGGCTACCGTCCGCCTCTTCTTGGCCCATATGTAATTAAATACTTACGATTGTAAATGTTTCAAGGGTGCGTTTGGTATCCAAATCGGTAACGCCTGGAAGATACATAACAAGCGTGGCAATAGTGTCATCTTAACTGATGTTATTTTCCCAAACCAGGATATTTCCTCTCCCCTCCATTTTATCAGATCCTGCTTGATTCTACTGAGTGATGGGATGATGTTAGCTTTGTACAGGTCCTGGTATTTTGCTGTTAGAGTCACCCCGAGATACTTCAAAGTTTGCGGGGCCCATGAGAAAGGGAGATCTCTCTTTTGTTGTGTTACCGTGTCTGGCAGCTCCGAGGCAGACGTTTTCTGATCCTGACCTTGGGGGTGGTGTTCTGCAGGAGGATCACCTGGGAGGAGAAAGGGCTCGGGGGATGAGAGGAATATGTGGGGTGGGACATGTGTATCTTCTTCTAGGCAGGATATCTCCTCAATACCAAAGTGGGTGATGGCTTGTTGTCATAACAATCTGTTTGTTCCACAAATTGAACATCTCAATGTGGTAACAACAATCATAGACCCCTATGCATGCAGAGAAATAAAAACCCTTCTATAACCCTGGAGACTTCTAAAACCAGAAGCCCCCCTAACTCCCAAAGGTACAGTGAAAGGAAGTCTGTGAATAATACCAATTCAAACTCTAAAGCACTTTATTCTTCTTTACAATCAAGTCTTGTGATTGATCCTTATGATATTCCTTTAAAGAATATTATGGGGAATAGAAATGAGTTTGAGACTGAAAATCAAGCTGGAAAAACACATTTTTTCATTAGGGACTTCAAGTCCCATAATTCCCGAAGTACTGGGACGAAGAAAAGGACTAAAGAGGACAAATGCTGCAGGAGTGGTCAGCTTGTTAGTGGAAATGACCCACACATGAGGGAGACTGAGAGGATTAAAAGGCCCCGTCAGGTGCAGCCCATGAGTGAGCAGGGAGAGCAGTGTGAACCGTGTAAGCAGTTGAAGCAGAAATTGGAGGCAGGAGAAGACGCCGGGACCACTGTCAAGCAGAACATAGTAGCCAGTCCTGAGAGGGGCTTTGTCTCCAGAGGCCTTAAGTTCAGAGGTCGGCAGCGGGAAGAGGGAAGCTAGCCCTCTTGGAGAGGCTGCACAGCAGGAAGTGAAAGCGCAGAAAGTTTTCTCCCCCAAGAGGCTGTCTACGGTGGCTGGCGAGCACCTGAGAGCCTCCGGAGCAAAGGAAGCTCCTTTTACAAGTGGCGTGGTCGATGGAGGACCACTGCAGCAGAGCACCTGCGAGCAGCGTGGGGATCAGCCGTGCACACCTTACCCGGTGAGTTCACCAGCTGATAGTGACCCCAGAGGGCACATCGTGCACTCGCTTGCGCAATACAGGCGTTTACAGAGTAGAAAACACTTGCATGTGAGTGGAAGTAATATTAGGGGCAATTCTGAATACCATTCTATCAGAAAACAGTGAAAGCAGTATTTTGTTGAGAACCCAGCAACAGGATGGGGCAATATTTAACTTAAGGCAGACAACCATTGCCCAAGCCAATAGAAATCAAAAGTAAGGCAATTTAAAACCAACAGATATGGCCAAATACAGGGGGGGCTAATGGAAGGTCCAAAGGTTGTGAAGCTTGTTGCCCATATTTTAAATAGTATATAATACAAGTTTGTATAAACCCACATTGCCAAAGCCAAGGAAGAAGCAGAATAAAACCTTATCCTTGTCAGTATTTGGTTACTCATGCAGTGGGGAAACAAGAGTGGGAAGAAGGCTGCCTTCAGGGAAGGGATATCGAGAAGGAGAGGGGAATAACTTGCAGAGGTTTTGGAAAGTGCAAAAGAGTACTAAAGGGCACCAATGTGAATCTTGCTTTTCCTGAAGAATTGCTAAACCTGATGTTGAAAAGTAATGAACACTGTGAGGCAGTTGTAAAGCTGGTGTAAACTGATCTTAACCACAGAAGCACTTGTTCTATGTGAATTACTTTTCGGGCAGGGGAGTATACCGGAGTGGCAAACCTTTGAAGTAGTAGGCCTGGCATGGTTGGAAACCAGGTTAAAGTTGATGAAGTACTGTAAAGTGGTGTAAAGTTATTTTGACAAACGTTTGATGCTAAAGAAACAACTGCATCAAACTGCTGCAGGAATGTTGTAATTCATTTTGAATCTTAATATTGCACAAGGATGAGAAAGAACCTTTGAGTTAAACCACTGGAGTGTTGCAACTTTTCTGTTGTCTGGTTGGAGTCACAAAGAACTGTGTTGGAATCTTTTTGCGAACCAGGATTTCCTGATTTCTTTTTGGAACTGTGGCGCAGAATCCTGCTTGAATCTGGGTAAGGGGAATTCACTCTGATTATAAGGAGAGACTCTTGTCATATTGTGAATGTAACTTATATTTGTATTGCTTTTGAACTGCCATGCATGATCTTATTGAGTTACTGTATGTATAAGTGTGAGGGACAGATATTCTTTGTGTTTCCCTCACCGGGGTAGCAATAGTGAAGCACTTATCCAACCTTTTAAATTAATAAAATAGCATCCTTTAAAAAACCTTCACAAAGTTGTCAGCCTCATATTTCTGACCACTCACATAATTTTATGAGACCTTTTAGTTTAAACTCACCGTGGTTTGTGAAGTTACAGATGCATGGAGTGCTCTCAGATAAGGCATCTATTGTATATGATTTCATATTAACATGCATTGATGCACAAATGTTACATACACATCCAGATTGTGGTAGTCCCTCCATGATGTGTGACAGGCAGCTGTCCCTCATGATGATTGAGTCATAAGTTGACCATGAAAAACATGCTCATACATGGGTGAAGAGCAAGTCTGTGTCAAAAACCATTTGTATGTTAATAGTGGGCTGTATATGTCTGTTCATGTAGTATACTCTGTGGCTTTGGGTGGAACAGGGCACACATGTGTGCAGTTCAGTACCCCGGCCATGTTGGGAAAGCCACTAATGGCACATAATTTGGCTTTTATGGCATTTATAGATGCTGGCTCCTTTAGAAAATGTATCTATTACTCTATGCACGCATGTCATGTGCAAGTGCCACTGTGCCCTGGAATGTGCTATTTGCATAGAAATTCAACAGAGTGGGAAACTTTGACAGGGGCGGAACTGCTGTTCCAAGCTCTGCATGGGGCTCTAGGTAATCCTGGATGTCCCCCAAGATAGAGTGGATTACTGCCATACCGGGCTGGTAAGTGGTGAGTACCTGCTGGTCACGTTTACCTAGCGATGCACACCTGGACCTGTAAACCCTTCACACTTTCCCTTCTGGTGACACTGCTCTTGCACTGCCTGCTGGGGTGGCTGCTGGGCAGGCGGATGGTGTGGCTTCTGTAGTTAACAGTAAACTGTTTCTATGGCCCTCATTACAACTCAGGCGGTAAGGGGTTTACGGCGCCGTAAACAGCGCCGACCCTTACCGCCTGAGTACGAGGTCCCTTAGCGCCATGGCGGATTTAACACCTGCTTTTAGCAGGTGTTAAAATCCATGGCGCTAAGGGACCATGGAGTTAATTACGCCACCGTAATTTACGGTGGCGTAATTAACGCCTTCCCCACTCCCATTATGCCCTATGGGGCAAAAATGGGAATGGGGAAGGGTAAATGGGGATTGGGGACTTATCGCCCCGCCAAGGTCGGAATGGGGCGGTAAGTCCGCCAACCACCATGGCGTAAACGTAGTTTACGCCATGGTGGTAAAGTCACGGCCCAGGCGGTAACTTACCGCCTGGGTCGTAATGAGGCCCTATCTGTGGGTTTAGTGGAAATAGTCGATTTCAGAGTACTTCCTTCACTGTATACTTTCACATCCAAAAAAGGAATATCTGCATTGCTGAATGTTGGCGTGAATTTAATACATGATTCATTTATTCAAAAAACATCACCGATTCTTGCGCAGGCCCTGCCCATAGCCCAAAGAGGTTGTCAATGAACCTCACATCATACAGAGATAGATGTGGCATCCATCTCACTGACTTCAATACAGGCTCAGTTTCCCAATGAAGCATAAATACATCAGCATAGCTTGGTGCCATGGCGGCACCCAGGGATGTTCCAGGCACCTGTAGAAACAACCCTTCTGCAAAATGGAAATAATACTTACTCAAAATTATTTTCAATAGAGTCAACCTGAAGACTTTCTCAGCCTTACAAGTTTCCGTGCACAGCAGCAGCCACCCCATAGCTACCAATCCTGCTTCATGTGCTATGGTAGTGTGAAGACTAGCGATATACACTGTGAAGAGGATGTCACGTCCAGGTGCAAATGTCAAACCCTGTAGCTTCTTTAAGAAATTGCCAGTGTCCCTGATGTATGTCGGACTGACCTGAATAAAAGGCTGTATGACCTTGTCTAGATATTGCGCCAACGGTCCAAGCAGATTTCCCATGGCTGAAATGATTGGTCTTCCAGGAGGGTGAAGAAATCCCTCGTGGATTTTCTGAAGACTGAAGAGGATCAGAATAACTGGATGTACGTTACTAAGAAAGGCTTATCTGTGATGTGTGATAAAACTATTACGCTCTGCTTACTCCAACACTCCATTAATGAGTTCTCTTACTTGATCCGTTGGATCAGCAAACATTTCTAAATAGGTCTCCCTGTCATCTAATTGCCTCTCAATCTCTTTCAGATACTACACCTGTGTTTGTCGGCTTGAAGATAATGTCCCTGTTATTCAGGAGTCTAGTAGGGGTCTGCCATTCCCATGCTGTAAAATTGCCATGAGACCACTGTCTGAAGTTGATCTGTGATGAGATGCGCTAGAGTCTACAAACTCTCTGGTAAAATTGTTTAAACTTGTTTAATATGGGAAACAAAGAAACAGAACGTAATGGTGTCCTGATGCAAGTTACTCTGACACAGCAGCAGTACAATGGATTGGCCCATTGCAGCCCCAGAAAGATTTCTAACATTCAAGTAGAGATATATCCACTGAGGGATGAAACTCTGGCAAAGCCTATGGGGGGAAAACTGGCTACTCAGCAGGTGTATGTATACCTGTTCAGTTTTAAGGCCCTTACATAGAACAATTCAAACTCATTTTGGGAAATACAAACTGAGATGCTACTCGCTTAATAACTGAGGGGTGACGGTGAAGTGCTGAAACAATCCACCTACCTCCATCAGGACATGTACCGTGTACGCTGATTGAAACAGTGCGTGAAGGTTCTGTGGCTGAAGGAGCCTCGGGTAGATTCAGTGGTCGCTTATGGACAAAGTGCTGATGGGTCAATACCCATCCCAAATTGTATTTTGTGTTCCCCACTGGGTTGCAAGCCCTTCACAATTAAATATTCCAGTCAATATCCATTTTGTTCTCATCTAGCAAATGCTCTAAACTATGTCAGTTACTGCAAATAATGAACTTTTAAGTCTATGTACCATTGTCAACTGCTCCCAGCTTCTACTTAATGGTTTTAACTGTGTATCTTTATGGAAAAACAACATTGTGTTTAATGGCTTATACAGGGAAGGTTATTTTCCTTAGTAAAGCATCACCAAATGATTATCTGGTGAGTATCTCTTGAAAATTGCAATATACACAGTATGTTAAAGACTTCTGACAGCAACAAGCTATATACAGGCAGGCTACCTCCAAACTTGCGAAAAAATCCAGCACCCACGAATGGGCAATTATCAGGTCATACCAAGTTTGGCGGACCCGGTTATTGCCCATTCGCGGGTGCCAGTAATAAGGGACTCCCCATCCCCATTCAGCCCCATAGGGCTGAATGGGGAGCTTGGATGCACCAGCACCGTTCATAACAGTGCCAGTGCATCCACGCGTTGTGCTCGCGGGTGCCGCACTGCCCGCCAGGTCTGACATCTCTGTGCATTACAACCTTTGCAGTACATATAATCAGATAAAATTTGCACACTTGGAAAAAGTTTAAGAAATAGGCCCTCATTCCGAGATTGGAGGTAGTCATGGGGCTATTTGCGCCATGGCTGCCTCCAATACCGGGTCCGGCACGGGTCTGGTTGAATGGGGACTTACCGGGACATTTCGACCTGTGTGGACCCGTTAAGTCCCCATTCAACCAACCATTCCCCATTCCCATTTGAGCCCCAGCAGGGCTCAATTGGAATGGGGAAGGCGCTAATAACCGGCCCGCGAATAGCAGGCCCATTATTAGCGCCCTGGTCCCTTAGCGGGAAAGGTCCTTTATGGTTCCCGCTAAGTGACCTCGGAATTGGCCGGTAAGGGATTACCGGCACCGGTCTCCTTAATGGTGCCCGGTATCCCTTACCGCCCAACTCATAATGAGCCCCATAGTTTATGCCCAAAACTTCAGACATGGCTTTAACTAATGATCTGTTATATGAATTCTTATTGCCATATGTTAGACCCTTGAAGCACAAAATCAGATGTCTTTTCCGCCAACCAATGAGAGGGTCTTCTCTGAAAGTTGCCGTCCTCATGCTGGATTTGATTGAGGACTTATGTGAGCTACAGTGACCCACTTTCGGGGCCTGCTGCTCAAAGGTGATATTATTAGTAAGTTCATGGCTTAAGGCCCAGCTTGTGTGCACGACCGCCACTGGCTCCAGTCCGTGGTGTGAAGTAAGCTTCTCAATGTTGACTCGCTCAGGAGGAGCTTGGTGCAGTGCAGCGGAAGCCAGACCACAGTTGGGGCCACTTAAAACTTAGGGATTGGTTCCGTTAACTCTGCCGGTGAACTCCTGACCTTCCAAGTCAGCGTGGCTCATTGGCTTAGCAGCAGAACTGCCTAGGGTATAACCCTCAGCCTTGTTAGGCATCTTATTAAGCATCCTGCTTGCAGGTTCAGACACTGAGTCATGTGAGCCAGAATCAGACAGCTTGTTTACTCTACCTAAAGTAAACGCCAAAGACACTGGCCCTCATCATAAGGTTGGCGGAATGGGTTTACCGGCACCGGTAAAGGTGCCGGTGCCGGTAAACCCGTTTCCGCCCTACAACAAGGTCTCCCAAAGGCGTCCATACCGGGTCCCGCGAGGACACCATGGAGCTAACAACGGGCCCGTCATTAACAGGCCCGCTGTTAGCTCCATCCCCATTCCCATTGAGCCCTATGGGGGCTCGAATGGGAATGGGGATGGACCGGGTCTGGGTTCCTCGGACGGGGAATTACCGGGTCCGCCAAGGTTGCGATGGCCCGGTAAGTCCTCATTCGAGGGACCCGGGCCCGGATTGCGGTAAGGAGGCAACCATGCCGCTAAAAGCGACATGGTTACATCCAACCTCCTGATGAGGGCCACTATCATATCCAGGCATCTGTCCATCCTCTAGACATCTTTTGTTCTTAAATCGTGAAGCATATACACAAAGAGTTGCTTATTTTAAAATAAGCGACCAAGAGGCGATTTACACAATCTACCAGAAACTCTGAATTGCCCAGCACACTCTGCCGGTCGCCTATGGCAACAATGTTTGTTTGTTTGTTGTATTAACTTTTTGTGCGCGCCAGACCCAGGGGTAGCAGGGCGCAGTAGCAAGAAAATGCGAAACTTACAGGTTACATCATAGCAAAATGTACATTAGAAAATACAATAAGGTCATACAAATAATTACAAAATATACAGATTCAAGTAGGTCAATCAGAATTACAGCTGTATAGAGTGAAGGTCTTGTGATTAATACCAGTAGGAGGTAGGTAACACCGGTCAACTGAGGTCAGTCGAGGTAAGGAATTGAATGACTTTTTTCCTGAAACAAAGGTAGGGCAGGTCCGCTCTAAGGTCTTGTGGTAGTGAGTTCCAAGTTTTAGCAGCCTTTACCGGGAAGCTATTTCCTCCAATAGTAGTGAGTCTAAAGTTCGGTGTTGTCAGGCAACTAGAATTGACAACTCTGGTTGGTCTAAGAGATGTTCTCCTGTGGAATTTGTCAGTCAGGTAACTAGGGGCAGAGTTATTAAGGGCTTTGTGGGTCAGGGATAGCATCTTGAGTTTTATTTTGTTCTCCGTGGTCAGCCAGTTGTGATGGCGTCAGGCGGAAGAGATATGGGATCTTTTATTAATGCCTAGTGCTGCTCTCAGGGCATTATTTTGTAATGTTTGTAGTCTTTGGGTTATTTTTTTATTAGCTCCAGAGTGTAGAGCATTACAATAATCAATTCTGGAGAGAATTAAGGCTCTGGCCAGGATTAGGCAACTCTTATTGGAAAGGAACGGTTTACCGGCTCTTATCAGTTTGCACGTGTAGGCCGTGGAGGAGGCAAGGGATTTTAGCTGTTTATCAAGTGATAGGGTAGAATCAAGATAGAATCCCAGGGTTTTTACATCCTTGGATACTTGGATGATGTTCCCATCTATGTTGAATGAGGAGAATTCCTGTCCTAGTTTTTTGATATTGGCTTGGGTACCCAGGATAATCAACTCTGTCTTATCATCGTTTAGACAAAGGCTGTGAGTGGCCATCCATGCCTGGATGATAAGGTATACCTTGTTCACCAATTCCGTGTCTTTAGCATGATCCCCAGAAAGCGGGAGGAGGATCTGTGCATCATCTGCATAATTAGTGTAGGTGATACCAAGATGGTCCAGATCATCAAACAGGGGCTTGGTGAAGATATTGTATAGAGTTGGGGATACACAAGAGCCCTGGGGAACACCACATGAGATAGGGGTGGGATCTGCCGCTGCTGAGGGGGAGAAGACTCTTATCGTTCTCTCGCTCAAGAATGACTTCATCCATCCAATGGCTTCCGAGGAGAAATGGGCGGCGGAGTCCAGGTGACTGCAGAGGACTTTGTGATCCACCAAATCAAAGGCAGCTGAGAGGTCCAGGAGTAGTAGGAGTACTGTTCTCCCTTTGTCTCTCAGCTCATTAATTTGAGATTTCAAGTCAATGAGGGCAGTTTCTGTTCCGTGTAGTGGACGGAAGCCCGATTGTCTTTCCCCTAATAGGTTATGTAATTCTAGGTGCTTTTGAATTTGGTTGTATGCGGCTTTGTCCAGAATCTTAAGAAGAAACGGTACGGTAGTAATAGGGCGGTAATTAGTAGGGATGAGGGGATCTAATGTCTGTTTTTTAAGGAGGGGGGAGTACCCAGAACTGTTAAGGTTGGCAGGGATGGTGCCTGAGGCGAAGGAGGCGTTAATCAATTTAGTGATAAAGGGAGATAATTCTCTGGCAGCTTCTTTTATTAACTGTGCCGGGCAAATGTCACCTTTACAATTTGATGGTTTAAGCGACAGGATAACTTTTTCTACTTCCAGGGTGGTCATTTTGGAGAAGTGGAAGGTATTGCTGTGCGCCAGTGGGTTATTGGTGTGAGGAATTTTGGCAAATCCTGAATTTTGAGTACTTCTTTTTTTTGCTGGATTTTATTTTGGAGTGTGATAATTTTATTTGCTAAAGCTTGCTGGATATCCGTGCACCAAGGTTTGTCCTTGGTGCAGGTGTCCTGAATGGCGATGGGAGACTCGAGTTCCTTTAGAATGGAAAAAAGCTCTTTCATGCTGGAATTAGAATTAGCTATACGGTCATCATATGAGTTACGTTTTGCCTGGCAAACTTCTTTTTTGTAAAGTGAGGAGAGTGTGGATAGTTTGGCTTTGTTATCGACTGATGGGCAGAGCCTCCAGGTGGTTTCGCTCTTTCTTTTCAAGATGCGTAAATCTCTTAGCTGTGGAGTAAACCATTTGTTTAGATGAGCTTACGGTTTGCTTGGTCTAAGTTTGAGAGGAGCCACTTTATCTAGGGTAGTGAGCATGATAGTATTAAATTCTTGCACTAGGATGCTAGGGTTTAGATTAGCTGATAGAGCGTTAAGGGTCGGTAATATAGCTGGGATCACTTTCTCTACAGTGGTACATTTTTTATTTCTGGTTAAGCAAGGTGGCGCTAGTGGGAGGGCCGTAGGGGTAGGTCTGGCAGTAGCTAGGTTAAAGGACACCAGGGAATGGTCTCTCCAGGGTAAGGGCATTATAGATGAGATAGTGGCTGCACAGTTGCAGTCAGCTATCCAGTCTAATGTTCTTCCCTTCATGTGCGTAGGCTTGTCAACTCTTTGAGTTAGGCCAAGTGCGTGAATAGTGTTGGCTACCATTGTAGCATTGGTATCTGTGGTGTCATGGAGACCTAAATTAAAGTCCCCAAGAAGGATTGATTGAGAACGAGGTTTGAGGTTATTTGTGAGTAAGTTATGGAGATCCTCTTCAAAGGTGCCTAGAGGGCCAGGGGGTCTATATAGAAGGTGAATGATAAGGGTTTGATTATTATTTAGTTGAAGTTTGGCAGATAGAGTCTCACAAGATTGAATCGATTGGGTGGGTGCTAATCTGAGTGAAAGGCTTGTTTAGACATTATAGCGATGCCGCCACCTCTAGCACCTTCTCGGTCATGTCTAACTATCGTGTAGCCATCAGGGATAGCTAGCATGAGCGAAGGTCCTGCTGCATTGTGTAGCCAGGTCTCTGTGATAGCGAGAAAGTCAAGGTTGCCTTCTGTAATTATGTCGGCAATGTCTAGGGCATGGGCGACAAGCGATCTCACGTTAAGGAGTGCTCCAACAATAGTTGGGGTCTTAGTGACTTCTATGGCTTGAGGGGGTAGAATAGTGGACATATTGGGTGTTTTTGACTTATTGTTCTGAGTTAGGCAAATATAGGAATTAGGTTGTGAAGGTCGTCTAGTATGGCGAGGTTTACAGACCTGCTTGAGGTTTGCTTTAATGTTGGTAGAGGGCAGAGATCTGCGGAGGGATTCATGCAGTTTAGATAGTCTTGCACGGAGTCTAAGGTTTCTGCTAGGTGTATCACATGGGTGAGATATCGCGGTGGCTGTCTCAAGGGGCTCATAGCTAGGACGTAAATATTGGTCAGGAGAGTTATCGTTCAAGTGTAATGCAGACGTCAAAGGTGGCAAGGAGTTAGGTACGTTAACATCTGGCATGATGAGTAAGTGTGGGATAGTCCTCAGTAGGGTTGTGTAAATGGCTGGTAGATACATAGTTGTATAGTGGTGGCCTATCTAGAATACCACATTAGTAACCGGTACGTGTGCAGGCAATCAATGACTTAGAGGCAGTTACTCAAATATGGCCGACTAGGTAAGTACATGTGCAGGCAATCAATGACTCAAAGGCAATTATTCAAATATGGCCGACTACGTAAGTACAAGTGCAGGCAATCAATGACTCAAAGGCAATTATTCAAATATGGCCGACTAGGTAAGTACATGTGCAGGCAATCAATGACTCAAAGGCAATTACTCAAATAGGGCCGACTAGGTAAGTACATGTGCAGGCAATCAGTGACTCAAAGGCAATTATTCAAATATGGCTGACTAGGTAAACATGTGCAGGCAATCAATGACTCAAAGGCAATTATTCAAATATGGCCGACTAGGTAAGTACATGTGCAGGCCATCAATGACTCAAAGGCAATTACTCAGATATGGCCGACTAAGTAAGTACATGTGCAGGCAATCAGTGACTCAAATATGTTATGTCCGTAGTTTCAGTTATGCAGTAATAGGTAAGCATAGGCTAAAATCGAAATTGCTGGCAAGTTGCAAAGAGGCGGTTTAAGTTATGCAGTAACAGGTAGGCATAGGCTAAAATCGAAATTACTGGCAAGTTGCAAAGAGGCAGGTTCAGTTATGCAGTAACAGGTAAGCATAGGCTAAAATCGAAATTACTGGCAAGTTGCAAAGAGGCAGTTTCAGTTATGCAGTAACAGGTAAGCATAGGCTGAAATCGAAATTGCTGATATGATGCAAGAAGGGCAGTTTCAGTTACAATGGCAGCTAGAGTCGGGTGGACACAAGAGGCGGAGAAGTACTACGGGTCACAGGAGATGTGCGTAATAGCACGAGCAATTAAAAATGCTAACTGTTAAGGAATGTGGAGCAGCTCATACAGGCACTAAGCGGACACAGGCAATGCTAGGAGAGAGGCTTAGTTCAATAAGAGAGGAGCTGGTGAGGCATACAGTAGTGGCAGAAAGGATGGAAGGTAAACAAGCATACATGTGGAAGAGCACCGAGTACGTTGGTTGGCTACAGGTGTTAGTATAGTTCAGGTGCCGTAGGCGCACTGTAGTAGGCAAGGAAAGTGAGTCGGTGGCAGGGTGGTGGCGAGGCCGTGTTTAAGTCAGTTGGCCACTGGGGTTACGGCGGTTATACGCGGGCGGCATTTCAGGGGATGTAGAACAAGTGTCTCACCAAGGTATGCTGATGCCGGACAGCGGGCGCACTCGAGCACGGCAAGCTCGGTCAGGCTCAGTCAGTGGAGTAGCCTTTGTCTGTTGCCTTCGTCGGGAGCCGGCTTCGCCTGCCGGTGCACCCCGATTGGATAGGAGGTAACAGGCAACCAATCACGGGGCAGCAGGCTACTGGGGCTTGGCAGAGAGGCAAGATGGGTAGAAGGAAGCGGCGGCGGCCATCTTTAAATTGCAAAAACCTTGTGTTTTTGCATTAGCAATTCTGGTGGATGTGGGCTTCGTTTTCTGTGCCCATTAAGCTGAAAGGGCTGGTGTGCTTAGCAGAGCTGCACAGAGGGGGTGCTTTAATTTTGAAATAAATTTGGCCGATTTTCGGGTGGTGGAGCGCAGATGCCTAAAAGCATGAGGTGTAGCCTCCTTGCTTACCTAGCATCAGGCAGGGCTCGAGGCTGCATGGGGCTGCTCCTGCAGCTGGTGGCCCTTGAGACGTTCAACGGGTCAGAAGGGGAAACTGACTGGGGGGAGCCCAGAGATCCTGGAGAACTGGTGAGTTCCTCAAAAGGCTGACCTGGGGATGTACAAGGCAAGGAAGATTGTGGGGAGGGGGATCTTAGCCTTAGAGCAGCCATCCTTCCTTGTACCCCTTCCCCAGAGGATATACAGTCTTTATAACAAAAATGATATGTAGACATGCACATATACCAAAACTTTTACAAAGACAAAACATAACGGAAATGTATGTGGGGGTGGGGTAAAGGGTTAAATCTTGTGGGGAAACGGTTGGGGTGGGTTTTCAAGGGTGTGAAATGGGTGTTTGGCGGTACCCCCCCCCCCAAAAAATGAAGAATTAATTCTGTTTTTATGTTGTCCAATTTTCGATATAAGGGCATTCTACATAAAATGTGTCATTATAAAGATATGTAACTTACCCAGAGTTACCAGGGGGGCAAGCAAAATAGTCCACAATAACAGTGTGAAGGGCTGGGATGGCTGGAAAAACCCTCACACTGGCGTGTCCATCGGCTCGGAAGGTGGACTTGTGTAGTGGAGCTGAAAGGTGATGCACCTGACATTGCCCTCCTAGGCACAGAATTACCACCAGGTATAACCTCAAACACATTCTCTTGCACTGTCTGCATACACTTTTCCTTGTAGTGACGATCAATTGACCGTTCCAGTGCCTCCAAAATTGATCTACCTAAGGGGGCAGCTGAAAAGGACGCTAATAGAACAGTTGGCGCACTTACACTTACTAAACGTGTGCTGGCGCTTGAGCTGCCATCAGGTGGCTAAGCTCCCTTAACTGAGAAAGAATGATTTTCCGGAAAGAGCGCACAGCGTATCATCTGGAGGCAAATTGAAAGGGTCCTGCGATAGAATCAGAGCGGGGTCAGATATGGTATCCTGGGAATCACATGAAGTAACTGATATAAGAGACAAAGCTCCTTCCACTGCTGCGCCCTTTTTTGCTTACTCTGCAATTTCCGCTTTTCCCGCCTAAATTAGTCAAACTGCAGAGAGCCCACTTGATAGTCGATTGCTTCATTGCCCCCTGGATCTGCGATTTAGGCTACAGGGCCGCTTACCACCACCCTTCTTTTGGGGGCTTCTTTTGCAGAGGTTTCACCATGGCAAGCGCCCGCGGCTACTGAGGCCCTGGATGAATAAAATAAATGTTGGGCTGTTGTTAAGCTTAGTAAGGCTTAGTAAGGCTTAGTAAGGCTTTTTCCGATAGTAGCATTGGTGGTGCTAGAATACACCAAGGCGTCAAATTACTCACATATAATGGAATGGAACAACTAAGGACCCCCCTACCGGGCACTCCCAGGCACCAGGTCGTCAAATAACACAGGCCTGTGAACCTTGAAAGCCTGTTCAGACTGCGGTGCCAGTGCTAATGTGATATGCGGGGGAGGGGGAGGGAGTGGCAACACCTTTGAGGCCTGGCAGGGCATGAGTAGAAATAACAGTGCTTGGATGGATTCCCCACAAACCCCCTGCCTACTACAGTATCTCTCTGCAGGATCAAGGGAGCAAATTACACTCACCACGCCGCCACCAGGCGTTCCTGGGGGAATGCTGTACTCTGACTCCAGCTCCTCTGTCCCCTACGAGGCTCCGATCTGAAGCCTAGGCTGCAGTTGCCGTAGCACGGTAACACACATGCCCAGCCTGTCTCAGCGTGTGTCAGCTCGGCTCAGCTCTGGCTCAACTGCTGAAGCCATTTAAATAGAGGAAAGAACCTTGGGTTGTCAAGCCGCACTGCATTGAACAACTGCTTCTGACAACCAAACAAAACCAGAGGTGGATCTTTCAGTACATTTCTCTCTGCAATGAACTGAACGTCTGGTCTTTGAATTTGGTCTTTACTTTTTGATGTCTGACATTGTTGTAGTCCTTTTTATTTTGTGCATTGAGTAAGTATTGTGTGTTTGTGAAAAGATTATGTGCGGGGACATTTGGTGTCAGGTGTGATGCATGCGCGCATGCTAAGCAGTGTTCCCAGTTGAAATGAAACCGGTGCTCACAAACACAGGTAAATGCTGCCAGGCATGCCATGTGAAGGGCAAACGTGTGCACCGCCTTTTGCCCCTTACATTTTCACCCTGCAGTGCAAATGACGGAAATTTGGTGGCGGAGAGCCGCTTACATTACAGTGTAAACTTAACGCCTCTGAGCCATCAAATTACATTTTTATAGAAAATTAGCTCCAAAGCCCTTTGTGATCCATCGTAATGTTCACTGCTATGTTTTTTTACACAGCAGTCATCACCCCCAATGACTGCTGTGTGCTCATTCCCACCGAGTTATTTTCATAGTGCATTTACTGCATGGTGCAGTGAAAGGTATGTTAACGCCTGAGTTTCTGTGCCTTAACCCGCATCATTCGGAGAATGATGCAACTCCACCGGAAGGAGCAGGGGCCACGGAAGCAATTGTGGACCTGCTCCATCTGACAGTTTGAAAATTAGCTTGTAAATGCGGAAAAAAAACAGTCCTCATTTACTTCATGTAAAAGTGAAGTGCTCCACTCACCTAACCAACCACCCGCTTCCCTCTCTGTTCCCAGGGTCTGTGGAAGGAACAAGCCACTGCCTACCACAGAACGTGTAGCAACAGGTGCCTTTCTCTATACACACCCGTCTAATCGGCCTCATCCTCGTCACCTCGAGGCCTTCCTCAGCCACCTACAGCAGCTCTGAGATGTTCATTAGCTCTGAGTCGTCCATAACAAGGCGAATTAAAATGGGAGAGTATGCATGGTTTGTTTTCTTAGCTCCATGGGCGTACTTTTAGGGAGGGTGCAGGGGCGTTTGTCCCCCCCCAACTTTAGTGGCAGACCATTTTGTCCCAATCATTTGGCATGGGGCCCCTTTCATTTAGATGTCGTGCCCCCCCCCCCAACATTTTCAGCAAAGTTACTCCACTGCTTACCTCTGTACTTGGTAGATGTTTTTCATTCCATACCACGACTTCAGCCGAAAACCTCTTGCCGGTAGAGTCCCAGGTGTTAACGGCGAAGGTTTTGACCCCATCGTGGAGCTGCACCTGCCTTTTTACTGAAACGGTGCCATCCGGATTGATTCTGAATCGGGACTCCTCGACGTTGTATGGTCTGAGCTTGCGCCCGGTGCAGTCTTCAAAGCTTACTATGCATATGGAAGAAACGAAAGAAAATGAAGATTGAATGATTTAACATGTGCAGTGATTGACTCCAAGTATGCTTCAATTATGAATAGCGTAGGACACTATATGAATATGTACAAACTGATCATGTATTAGATTTTTTTAGATTTTCTTATTAAGTGGCGCTAAAGCGCAACTGATAAGCCGAAACTACTGAATTTGAGTACAGATAAGAGTGAGGCGGGACACACAGCTTGTGGGTGCTGTTTGGCTTTTACCCACCCATTGACTGCCCATGGCCACGTTCATCCTTATGGCCATTACCACCCACTTCCTGACCCGCCCCCACCCAAAAATCCTCCTCCTGGGATCGCTTTGATCCACCTCTATCAAGCAGTAACATCAGACCTGGTGCTGGATAGGCACATGTATTTCAAAGCAGTCTTCTGAGAAATAATGGCAGCTTTAAATGAGCTACTGGTGTAATACAATGTCTCAAGCAAGTGTGGTTTCAGCCACTTGATTTATAAGCAGTATGTCTGTTCTCAAATGTGTTCCCTGCACAAGGAGCAAAACAAGAATTGGCAAAGCCAACAGTGAATAGGTTTTGGTAGGCATTTGCCAGGCCCTGAAAGGGCATGCCCATTTACTACTATCATGGCCGTGCTCCGCGAACACAAAAGCCTTGACTGTTGATGTTGCCAATTCTTGTTCTGAACGAGTTTGATTGAACAGTGTGCATAGAAAGGCATTAATATAGCATCAAAGACCATAACAAATACAGATATTAGTCTAATAAAGAATGCTTCCTTTTGTCTGCTTTATTTTTTAAATAGCCATATCATACGCCGTTGCCTGGGTCTGTAGCGGACATGCACGTGGGGTTCTGCTATAGACTTGTGTATGTTATATTGTGCCCTACCTTCCTATTTTTGAAAAATCACAAAATCGCCTATACTGATAGCACAGGGCCAGACCCAGTTCCACCCCTGTGCAGGGGAGGATAGCTTAGGGGCAACGTGCTCGTCTTGGAAGGAAGACAACACGAAGCAACACAGGTTCGATCCCTGGGTCTGCGCTTAGAAACCTCTGCGTATTAAGCGAGTTATAAATAACCTATCGTATCGTATCATGGGTGGGGTTGGTCAAATTACGCCATCGCCAGTACACCCCAGACTGGTATGCCAACCTTGTGTGCTAGCTTCTTATTTTTGAATAAGTCCCAAAATCGGCAATCTTCAGAAATCGCATACACTGATAGCACAGAGCCGACCCCGCCCTGTGCAGTGCGAATGGGTGGGATTTGTCAGATTTCACTATCGCCAGTACACCCAAGACTGGTATGCAGACCTCGGCCCAAAACCTCAGCCCACCAACTGTTGTGGGGCTGGAGCCACCAACCGCAAAATCATCAATTTCCCAAAATCACCCATAATGATAAAACAGGGCTGGACCCCACCTGTGCAGGGCGAATGGATGGGGTTGGTCAAATTTCACTATCGCCAGTTCACGCCAGACTGGTATGATGACCGTGGGCCAGAATTTCAGTCCAACAACTGTTGTGGGTCGGGAGCCAACCCCAAACACACAAACAGACGTTCACAAATCTGATAGCACAGGGCCGGACCCCGCCCTGTGCTGGGCGAATGGGTGGGGTTGGTCAGATTTCACTATTGCCAGTACACCACAGACTGGTATGAGTACTGTGGGCCAGAATTTCAGCCCACCAACTGTTGTGGGTCTGGAGCCAACAATCGCAAAATCGGCAAACTCCCGAAATCGCTGATACTGATAGCACAGGGCCGGACTCCACCCTGTGCAGGGCGAATGGGTGGGGTTCACCAAATTTCACTATCATCAGTACACCCCAGACTGGTATGCCGACTGTGGGCCAACATTTCAGCCCACCAACTGTTATGGGGCTGGAGCCAACCCTGGACATAAAAACAAACTTTCACAAATATATATATAGATTGTTCTGTCTCAAAATTGTGTATTGTTCTAAACGTTGCACCGTTCACTATGTTATGTATTATGGAATGTATAAAGCCCAAACCTGGATGGGAAACAACAGAGATCTGTATACAGAGGTACGCACTTAGTGTGTTACTACTAAGGGCCTGGTTTATCAGAGGAGCTTTGATAGGCAAGAGGAGACAGGGAGGGTGTAGCACCAAAGGGGGGAAATTAGGCTTGAGTGGAATGAACCACAATTGGTGAGATGTCCTTTAAAGAGTAGGGTCTTAAGGGCCTTCTTGAGGTGTAGGATGCAGGGGGCCTATCTTATCTATTGGTAACTTGTTCCATAAAAAGGATGATAAGCAGGAAAAGGACTGTTTTCTCCCCTCTTGCAGTTCTTTGTTTCCCACCTGGCGATGCTGTGGCTTCTGCTGGTGTGTTGGCCTCTGGAGATTGTGAGTTCCTTGGCGGGAAAAGTGTAGTCTTGATCATGACTGCTGTGTTTGGGATGCAGGCTGTCTTGAACATGATGCGTGCTTGAATGAGCTGCCAGTGCCGTTCCGTGGGGCTGTGGTTGAGGCCACTTAGGCTGGTTACCACAGGAGACAAGTCATGCACCACATGCTGAAAATCGTTTTCATCAGCTGTTCCGTATAGAGCCGGTGTTGTATCGCCTTGGAAGCTCTATTTAGTGACCATGTGACCATTCTTGACTATACTCACTGTAAGGGTGCAGAAGTACGAGTGTGACACAGTGGTGACATGCTTGTGGGCAAAGACGTATTATTAAACAAAAAAGAAAAGAAAAGAAAAGAAAAGAAAAGGAAAAACCCGTTCTTGCCCTATTTCTATGAAAGGTTGCCATGCCTCAACAAAACGCTTAAGACGCTGTAAGGATGTTATGTAAAGTAAAAGGTCCATCGTCCTGTGTCCAAACCTATTCACATCTCTTACGCTAAAAAACCTAAGGAGAAGCTGGACCTCTTCTTGACCCAGAGAGAGGCTTCTCATGTTCTGGATACAGACATATAATGTTCCGTTCTTGATGAGAAAACACAATGAGTGACTCCTTAAATACTGTTCCCAAGTATCAAGGGGTAGTCTCTTCACCTTGGTCTTCTCTTTAATTCACAAACGTAGTGTTAAGTCTGGTTCACTGCTCTGCCATACTTAACTGTAGACCTTCGTCTTAACAAATGTATTTCCCAAGCATAAAGGGGGTTAGTCCCTTCTCCTTGTTATTTCTCCAGCTTACAGATTGTAGTGTCAATTCTGGTGCACTATCCTGTCAGACTTGACTATATAACTTAGAGTTCCAAAATGTGTCTCTACCTTTTGTAGAGGGTCCTCAACTCCTTGCTCCAGCTCCTTGCTCCTCTCTTTCTCTCTTATTTACGTCCCAGGTCCCTCTGGGTTGTCTTGGGGTCTCTGCAAATTGCCATATATCTTCTTTCTCTTTGGGATACTGTGCAAAGTTCGTTCCAGCTTCTACAGTTGGGTTGTTACCCCTTTCTAGCTCTCAGGATATTGATATGTGTCTTTTTATTTTACTCAGTGCCCTCGTGTCCCACCAGCTGGCTCAACCCTTTCCCTCCCTTGGGGAAATGCTGTTGCGGTCTCCAGTCTCTCCTCGGAGTGGAGCGGGGCTTCTGCACTACTTCAGCGTTCTGCTCTCTGCGGCACTGCAGCAATATGTTCTCTCTCACGTCCTTGCCTGTGCGTCGTTCTTCTGCTTTGGCTTCGCCGGTCGGGTTTCCTCTCTCCCCATCATGGGACAGGTTCCTTCTGAACGGAACTGCTGGAGAGACTTGTCCCTTTTCCGCAGCGTCTCGATCTCTTTCCCTCTGGTCTCTCGCCACAGAACCGGCATCTGGTTCCTTGCTCCTCCAGGGCTGGATTGACAATCTACACAGTCCTTCCTTGCTTTTTTTGACCGGTAAGATTTTAGCAGACTGTACCATGTATGTTGGTACCGCGATGGGCTTTTGACTCCTTGTCTGATCTTCTTCGTGTCAGTGATGGCATGCACTCCAGGTGGGCAAGCCTCCCTCTTCCTCATCCCAGTATGACCTTTGTGAACAGCCTCCTCTACTCTACAGAGACATGTAGAGTTCTGGGGGACCACAGGGAACTGAGTGGGATGAAAGGATAGAGGGGACAGAGGTGAAGGTGGTGAATACCACGTTCTCCCAAGGCTATCGTCAATAGTCGCATGGAGGGTTTCCCATACCATGAGATCCACCCACTGAGTACCACCCACAGGGGGACTATTGGGTAGCGACCTCACCTCTCTAAAGGATCTGATTCACAAAGAAGTTATCATGAGCAACTCTGGCTTACTCCTGACTTGTTGATTGTAGTCAGCAGTAAGTCAGAGTCACTCATAGGAACTTATTTGTAAAATACTCTGCTTCAGGTGTGAGTCAAGGGTAAGTCATAGTCATTTTTCTGTGAATCAGTCCCAAAATGTGGGTTGTGCATGAAAGACTGGACTGCATCACAGGCATATGCAACACAGGTATTGTTAAGTGGGACTGGAGTGGTATACTGCTCGGCTCAGCCTGTCGGTACCCTTAAATCAAGACATCATCACATCAAGGAGTAATGAAGGCTCTGCGAGAAAGTATTATGCCTGGCTTTAGGTCGTTAGCCCTGAAGCTGATGCTGTTACAGGTAGCAGGCTCATTCAGGATAGCAGCTTCGCAGCCCTCTATTCTCAAGCAGTCCGACACCCCGATATAGTATATCATTAACATTTTCATAGTGAGTGATCTATAACACTCACTTTATCGTGAATATACAACAGAAGGAACCCACATATGTTTACACTTTGTGAACTCATTTCTAATGATGGCCATATTTTATTCTATGCAATTTAACTGTGCCCTCTGCGCCTGTTGAGGGACCACTGCCGCACCCTAAAATCTCATGAATTCCCGCAAAATGTGGGTTGAAGATGGCTCCGGTGATGCAAATAATGAGGCCTTATGTGACGAATCCCAAGGTACTGTCACTGCATCCATGAGGAAAGCCTCTTCCCATGAGGCCAGAGAGGTGAGGCTGTTACCCGATAGTCCCCCTGTGGGTGGTGCTCAGCGGATGGATCTCATGGGGAAGGGATCCCCCCATGGGATCAGTGATGGTCACCTTTGGAAAACGCGTTATTCCCCTCCTTCTTGTGTGTCCTGTAAGGAACTCGTGGTGGGAACAGTAAAGACAGACACAAGTGATCACAGTGCAAGGGTGTGTATTAAACTGTACAAGTAGAGTGGAAAAACGCCTAATCTAAACCTAAAGCTAAGATGCGAGCAAGCTACGACCATCAAATGAAAAACAAGGCAGTCGTAGTGGCGTCTTGTCAAATAAAAGGGCCTACCCTAAAGAAACATAGTGCCAGTCCTTACTACTAAATACAAAAGAGTGTGGGATCGGATTCACATGAAAGAAAAGAAGAGGGGTCTACCTTCCCCACGTTTTGAGCATGGGACAAGGTGGAACTCCTGAGCACAGCGCACTCTCGAGCTTTCACATCACGAGATGAATTAAAATGGGAGAGTATGCATGTTTTGTTTTCTTACCTCTGTACTTGGTAGATGTTTTTCATTCAATGCCACGACTTCAGCCGAAAACGTCTTGCCAGTGGCGTCCCAAGTGTTCACACCGAAGGTAGTCACCCCATCGTGGAGCTGCACCTGTCTTTTTACTGAAACGGTGCCACCCGGATTTATTCTGGCAAGCCACCTGGATGTATATAGCATAGCAGCTGCTACCCATGCATGGCGCTCCCTTTACGCATCAGCAGCATAGCTGTTGGCACCTTATATTATCAAAACTCCTTAGTACGGGCTGTCTGAGCCTCATCACACTCCCTGCCATCATGTGTGTGGGGGTGGGGGGGTCCTGTTTATTTTCCATTTGTTCTGTAGTCACCATGCATCCCTAGAGCAGGGATCTGCAACGTGTGGCTCACCAGATGTTTTGGACTACAGCTCGCATGATCCCTCACCCCTGGCTATGCTAGCTAGGGCAGGTGGGAGTTGTAGTCCAATAAATCTGGCGAGCAAAAGGTTGCAGGCAGGGGCGGACTTGGAACCAAAAGAGGCCCTGGAAATCATTTTCAAAGTGACCTGCAATTACACATTTTCAGCCGGCCCAACCCTTTTCCTATGAGAACATTTGAAAATAAAATAAGTTACCACACAAAAGAGGCCCAGGGTGCAGAGGTCCATTGGGAAATCTCCAGAGTACCCCACAGGCCAGTCCACCCCAGGTTGCAGACCCCTGTGTCTAGCGGTAGCTCAGTCTCCTTGCTAGTTATGTACGAATTGACATGTTTTTAGTGCAGCATACATGCGTTGCCATACTATGATTATACTGGTATTATCAAACGGGTTTTGCACTGGGATTCTCATACTAGAAATGTATGGGTATTATGCAAACTGGTATTGTATTGGGCTGTCCAAACTAGCAGCTGACAAGGGCTGTCAAATGTGGGCGTATGCTGTGATTTGACAATCTGGGAATATACTGTCGGGTGTGTGTATGCAGCTGGGAATACAATAGCATTCCTGTCCATATCGCCCTATTGTGTAACGGTAAACTCTACTACGCTGTAAATGTGTGACATTGACATGGGGCCATACTCATTTTGCAAACTAGCTATAAAGTGGATTTATTTGTGGAAAACATTTGGTTTGGTGTGGAATTGTGTAACAGTGTGAAATTGGAGTGCATTGTAATTGTGCACATTGGGAATACACTGGAATCGTGTATGAGTTTACTGGGCGTGAAAGGGAAGTGTGTAAGAACACAGTGGGATCATACCAAATGTGTGCAATATGAGATGGAAGTACATTGATATTGTATGTATTGGAATACTGAAGAAAAAAAAAATAGAAAACTAATAGCACTATGAATTCTGGAATATACTGACATAGTGTAAACTGAGTATATTCTTTGGCTGCCAAATTTCAATCAATCAACAGACCCCTAAAAGATCTGGGGATGCTCTGGAAAATCATCACTCAGAGACAGATACTAAAAACCCCAAAAAATTCAAAAGTGCCCTGAAAAGAGAAATGCCCAGAGAAACCTAGGATAGTAGGTGGACTCTCACTTACCTGCAGCACTTCCAGATACAGAGGAAAGTAACATGGTTGACCTCATGGACCGCCTGTACCCTGTCTGCATGACCTCTCTGGATCTGTTAGTCATTGAAATGGCATTTGTTTAATGTAAGGTAAATGTAGCTGTACCTATGTATCTCTCGTGTTAAGCGCCCTGAAGCCAGTAGCTTTGTGAGCTGGTGTGCATATATATCCCAATAAATGAAAACTGAAATCGTTGACTCCCTGCCCTCCTCTGTGCTGCCCTCTCGAATCACTAACTGCCTCCCTGCTTTCAGCCACTGGAGGGCGCTGAGTTGCGTGATGCTCAACTCCTCTAGAAAGAAAGTTATCGTTTAACCTGTCACCAATGCCATGCCCACCTGCAAACTTTCCCCCTGACCTCCTCTCCCATCCCCTGAGGCTTGAAATTTGGAGACTCTCTCTGACAGGCACCTGACGCTCCAGCACTCCCTCACCGCCAGTGTGGTGGCTGCCAAGCGTAACCTCACGCGTACCCATCAACTCCGTTCCCATCACGCCACCAAAATACTCATCACAGCCCTGGTCTGCAAGGCGCTGGATTAGTACCGCGGCCTCCTCTCCTCTCTTGCACATCTCAACAAGGTCTTCTACTTAGTAACCCATACCCTCTACAACCTCCCCCTGCCCCAGGGTCCTCTCCCGCCTCTGTGCACCACCTTCTTGTGGGATGACTATCCATGCAAAGAGTCGCTCCCTAGTTAACTGTCTCCTTCTTGCATTTAAATCAATCTTGTGTGAGCCCACCCTCTCTCCCTGGTTGAACCTTTCACCTGATACTCACCCTCTCACACTGTGCTTCCAAGCTTTCCTCAGCCTCGGTGTTCCCAGGGCACACTGTGCTGCATGCCACTTCCGCTCTTTCGCCCCCCTGGCTCCCTACCACCTGGAGTTAAGGACACTGCCGAGTGACTGGCTTTGTGATCCCCCTATGTGCCATCTTATCTCCCAGGAGGGGGTTCCACAGTCTTCTGCAGCGGTCCCCACTATACCATGGTCAGCACTGGTCAGCGCTGGACTGCATATCGGTGAATACTTTCATGGCTGGAGACGCAGTTAAAGCATAGATCTCAACCATTTGTGTTGCAAAGGCGGGTGACATCACCCGATTTTGTTTTTGGCGGGTGAGTCGCCCATTGGAATGAATGGGCGTGCAGGAGGCTTGGCGGGTGAGTCAGCCATTTACAAGGCGGGTGACACCCGCCAAAAGCGTGTGAGTTGAGAGCTATGGTTAAAGCCTGTTTTGCGCTTTTGTGCTGTCCCCTGGCTTAGACGGTCTGATAGTGGGGACAGATCTGTATAGAATCAATGGGGAAAGCACAAAAGCGCAGAAGAGGTCATCAAGCCTCGGTAAAGGTTTGCGGGTATGGAGTGTTTATAATGAGAAAAAAAAATAACGACACATTTTTTCAACGACACCTAAATGAATAATTGCCCTTCTGCAGGGAGCACTTGGTGTGCTTAATTGGGGGCAGGGGCAACCGTTCTGCTTTGAGGAACATCCTATATTTTTATTTTTTGGAGGGAGTTACCTTATTTGATTTGCTCGTTGCTTTGGGGAACTTCATTCGGAGTTTAGGAATCCTTGAGGGCCTGGATTGAGTGAAGCTAGAAGTCCTGTGTGTGGATATTTGTCCACCTAATAAAATTTCTTGAATGAAAGGGAAATATGTCGCGTGCTTGTCCTGCCCCTGGCGCTTGTGGAAAATAGGGGAAATGTGCAGTAGGGGTAGAAGCCGAATATGACATGTTGTGTCATGTGCCAGTGCCACGTGCCACTGCATGTCACTAAAAGTGACACGTGCCACTGGCACGTGCCACATGTCACATTCGGCTCCTACCCCTTCTCGGAACGTGGCCGCAGGAGTTCGTATCCTCTCTGAAGAGGGCTGGGGATGGAACTGTTAAAATGTGTGCAACCTGTCGGGGTCGCTGTGCTGCCTGAAGCCTGCACTTATATGTTCAGTGTAACCATAGCAGTAGCTTTGTGATCCCTAACACCTGTGTTAACCACACATATTCCCAAAATGAAGAGGAACACTCTGAAACTCTTGGAGTGCATGCGCCATAAAAGGAGGCCGAAAAGGCGTAAACATGGCTCAATGGGCGCCGAAATTGGGAAACTCATGCAAGTATTTTCCATGCGTTTATACTTGTTTTTGATGAAGCAAATTACTTGATTGTAGTTTACTGCGACAGGTTTATGTTTTTTGCCGATTTTCTTTTGTTTAAATAGTGGATGGAGCCCCCCTACCTCCCATTCGCTGCCACTGACATCAAACAACTCTCCATCCCCTTATATTCCCTAACCCTAAAGTGATCAGATTGAAAAAAGTAAACCGGGAATGGGCAACTAACACAAAAGTAGGACTAACTCTTGAAAGTGGCTGTCAAGGCACTATACTTCAGTAGTGGTTGGAGGAGAAGGGGGTGTAAGTGTTACTGCTGGAATAAACACATATCATAATCAACATATCACAAGCTACCACTATCTTAATTCGCAAAATGCAGCATTTCTTCTGTGTGAGATTGAGCATTCCTGCGGCCAGCTATGAAGATCTACTACCAAAAACCAGTACCACTGCATTTTCCAATGGAATAACATCTTGAGAAAGGGGGACAGAGCACTCAATTCAGGGACAGTCCTGGCAAAAGCGGGACGTCTGGTCACCCTAACTAACCCTCAAAACACATATAGAAATCTACTTCCTCACAAAGTAATGTTTCGACTACAGAAAAATCACAGGATTCTTTTCCATACTAGGATATCTTATCTTTCCTGTCGTTTTTTTTTCATTCCAGTAAGTCGTCTCTGTCAGTGGTATCATAGTTATGAGCTCATAATGCATGGGCACCTGCATATTAGTACCCGTAGAGGGGGGTGGCGGCCTCCCAGCCAATCAGGAGGCTCAAAATGGGGGCTTTACCACATGGTAAAACCCCTACTCTGAGCCTCCTCTGAGTTGGAGGCGGCCACCTTCCCTCGCTGGGAATCAGGTAAGTGCGCTCACCAGCATCCCCTTAACCCCCAGCCCCACACCTGTTTTCCACATCTCTAATCCCCGCACCCACCCAACTTACCTGTTGCTGACTTGTCCCTCGACGGCGCCTGAAACACTAGTGTTCTCGGCGCGTCCCTGTCACAGCAATGGCCGCCATGGGACATGATAAGGGACTACATGTAGTTCCCTTCTACCTGATCCATGGTAGCCATCTTGATTTGTTGTTTTTTCTCAAGTTGAGAAACCTCAAACAGGCTGTTTTTCAACTTGGGGAAAACACTATTAGTACCTCGGTACAACGTGCCGGGGTGCTAATAGCAGTATAACCCTCCCAGGGGGCGGCATTATCAGTCAGGTGATGCCCTGGAGCTAACCTTAAAGCCCTTGCTTCGCTTGGGCTTCTATCTGATGCTCTGGGGCATTACTTGACTGGTAATGTCTCCCCTGCTCGGGTTATATTGCTTAATTATAGACCTTCTCTGTCTATACCCTATCCTCGTTTTCACTTTGTGCTTCATTGGGATGATATTTGATTATTGTAATTGATGGGTATATTATTTGTGCTTGATATAGCCTTTGCTTTGCAACCAGTATCACGGGAGGCTCGCTCCTCCTTGCGATCCAATCAAATGCATCCAATTCCTTACGGTGTACCCCAAGCTCCTGTGTGGACCATAACCGCAACCAATAAAGAACAGGTTTAAAGTTGAGTTCAGTGCTTATGGGGCACACATCCAACTCCATGTGAATTAATGCATTTGGGGCTCCTCTGGACATCATAAGCATGCCCTTCAAACATTTGTTTTCCCCTTTTTCTAGATGAGACAAAATCGAGTTTCCCCAAATTTCAGCCCCGTAAGAGGCTGAAGTGAGCGCTTGTATTTTATACAAGTCTATAGCCGGGCAAACAGCACCTCTGCCATGACGAGTAAAAAGCTCCACACACCACAACTTAACTTTCCGTGACTTGCACACGCCTTGGTTATCTGGGTAGTCCAGGACCCATTTCGTAGAACATGACACCCAGATAATCCTAATACTTCACTTGTTCCAGGTGTTGGCCCTCGAGATTGATGGTTAATCTCACCTGTTTTGCAAATGTTTGCTTGAACACGAGCACCTTGGTCTTATCGGTGTTCAAAGTCAGTTTCACTTCCTTACTCTTCTCTAAGCAGGTTACGCTAAGCGCTTGTGGTGCTGTAGCAAGGAGCACGGCATCATCAGCAAAGAAGAACTTGCTGTAGCGAATGTGGCGCCGATTGTTTCCTGTGGTGATACCAAGAACCTGAACAGTACAGTAAGAACCTTCTCCGCTATCCTATTTCGATTATCTAAAAAAGGTCTCTGGTTCAAGCAGCTAATATCTGGAATAACTTGCCATCGGATCTGCGCCAAACCAGAGATGTAATTCAGGGGTAGCCATGGGTACCCCTGGCTTCTACTTTGGTACTCTGTCCGGCATTGCTCTTATGACCCCTGAGTGCCCAAGGGCCAGGGGCAGACAGGGCTCTCTTGTATTGTGTGAATTGCCTCTGCCGGCAAATGCTCAGAGGTTAGCCATCGTCTGAAGTGCAAGCAATGCGTCACACACTTCCTCTCTGCTTGCTGCAGCAGGCATCCTCTTAGGGCTGGTGAGGACTCCTCCTTCTCCTATCGGACCTGGGCCCCCTGAGTTCCTGCAACACTATTCTTTCCCCTCTACTGCTCTATGTGAGGTTGAGTTTCTTTGTTTTCATTGTGTGGGAGACCAGCTAACGATTAGGAGCAGCTGAAGAGTGATCTTTAGCCTAAGGATCACTCTTCAGCTGCTCCTAATCGTTTCTAATAAGGACCACCACCAACTGCACGCAGCAAACATTGTGCATGGGGTGAACAATAAACGGAACTAGCCAGTCTCTGGCAGTCCGTGCATATTGGTATATTAGCAGAGTAAGTACACAGAACATGCTATGTTGCTTATATACTAACATGGGGAATTTGAGGCTACCCTTGGCATATTGTGCAGGGTATCCGCACTATATCCATTGTCCATGATTTAATCGAATCAGAAATGTCCGAGTGAGAAAAAAACGAAAGTCATTTGAAAAAAAATGACAGTTTTTTTTTTCTCCCGCTGACATTTCTGGTAACCTGCACCCCCCACCCCTTTACTTACCTTTTGGTGGCACATTTTGCTATGTGCCGCCGACTCCTCCATTCCTCTGCCATGACGGTTCCCTTCACTTGCGTGCATGGGAACCAGCGCCGCAGGTTTTTTCTCCCCCGAAACTGTGTTGCTTTGCAAGCGGGGGACACCGCTGTCACCCCCGACATCACATGGGTGCCGGATACCCCCGCAATGCACACTTACCTTGTTCGCTATAATGGTCACGAATGGTAGGATTGTTCAAAATGTTCAGCTGTACGAAATGTTGGTACAGTTGATATTCGATCAATTCTACCATTTGTGTTTTTGCCGTTCTTTTATACGGATACCCTTCGATCGTATCCAAATGCAGACAGATTTCTCAAAAGCCACAGAAATGCCATCTAATGTCGGTCAATGTTTGGTATTGTCATCCTGTGTAAGTACAGCCTCACATGTATAGATGCTGCGATCATAGGCCAAGATCCGTCTCAATTGCCCCGTAATGCCAGATAATGCCTGATAAGAATATCGGGAGTTCGTATGTTTCTTCATGCTGGTTCCTGAAGCTTCATTAACGCCAGAGACTGTGCAGTGCAGGTTTATCAGGGTGGATAGCTCAACAAGGTAAGTGTTGGCCTCTGACATGGGCCAGCTGCACTTCACAAATTTGAAACTCGAAAGGGCCGGCTTCGCCCTTCATCCTTGCATGGTTCATAACTTCAGTACCATGAAATTAGAGAATAATAACCAATATTAGTACCCGGCGAGAGTCAAGCAGAATGCAACACGCATTCTGATTGGCTCTCGCTGGGTCCTTACCTGGCCGAGAATCCTTCGATTCGCGGCTGGGACTCCAGCTGCCTTGTCCTCGGCGGGGGGGCGTGGCAGCCCCTCAGCCAATGAGGAGGCTCGACGCGGGGCTCCGAGTCTCCCCACTGCTGAGAGGCTGCCTCCGCCCCCCGCTGGGGACTCGGGTAAGCTTTTTTTTTTTTTCTTTCCTCCTTCCTCTCTACCCCACCCCACTTACCTTCTTGCTCCTGCGTCCCTGGTGGGGGATGATGGCAGCCTCCAGCAGTGTGGAGACTCCGCGCCTCTACACAGCTGGAGGCTTCCATCGTCCCCTGGCAGGGACGAAGTTATGTTTTTTTTATTTATTTTTTCTCCCCCCTTCCCTTCCCTCCCGCCCTCCGAACCCCACTTACCTTCTGCTTCTTTTTTTTTCGGGAGCGGACGCACTGGGAACACTTGTGTTCCCAACGCATCTGCTCCCAAAGGCTGCCATGGAAAGAGAAAATGGACTCCCTTTTCCGGCGGCCATTTTCCTGGTCTTTTTTTTTTTCTGTCCCGAAACGCCGCGGCTTTTCGGGACAGAAACAAATGCTTTTAGTGCCCCGGTCACGCATATAATGCGGGCCGGGGTACTAATAGCAATATGACTATGGGCCCCGGGGCAGTACCTGAGTCGGTAATGCCCCTGCCGCTCGGGCCATATTGCTTAATTATTACTGCACTTGGAAGCTTCAGGGACCAGCATGAAGCACCATATGAACTCCTGATATTCTTTATTTATTTTTAAATTTGTTTATTGGCATTTTTCAGCAATATCAATCACATGACATTCAAGAGTGCTGTGCACATATATGATTGCAATGCATTTTTAACTTAACATTAAACATTATCGTAAACAACAACAACTGTCTCCATGTTCTGTTCCTACAATTTCGTACCTTCCATATCAGGGGTGGGTAGGGGGGGTAGTCAGACAGTCCAAAGGGGGGCTGGGGGTGTCCTCAGAGGGCCAGCTTTATCCTCAGTGGTCTCGCCCGTGTCGTTTCTGATTATACTGCGAATATGCTTAGCCTGAGGCCTTTAGTTCATGGGGGTTTATCATCAGAGGGGTGGAACATATGTCTGGTGAGTTCTCTCCATGCCTCCAGCGCCCTGCTAGATTCATCAGTGGATCTAGCGACACAATCCTCCCAAGCCTTGGTCTCGGCCAGCACCCACCGCTCTGCTTCACTGAGCCATATTTTGTATTGTGGTCCCGCTGGTTTTTTCCAGGACATGGCAATGGTTCTTTTGGCCAATATGCATGCCAAGTCCATGAGTCGTACCAGGTGTTTAAGCTTGGCCAATCTGGGGTAAATTCCTAATAGGCACTCCTCTGGTGTCCATTTGTATTTGGTCATGCCTGCTTTCTCGCACGCCTGTTTTACTTTGCCCCACAGCGAACTTGCTTTGGGGCATTCCCACAGCATATGTATCAGATCGGCCTTTTCCCCCTTACACCAGGTGCAGTTCTGTTGAGCTTGCTTGTTAAATTTGGCTATTCGGTGTGGGGTCAGGTAAATTCGGTGCAGTACATTCATCTGTATCTGTCTGAATCTGTGGTTTCTTGAGACTTCTTTGGGGAATGTGAGTGCCCTGCCCCACTCCCCCTCCGTCATTTCTCTGCCTATGTCTCTTTCCCATTTGTTTTTCATTTCCATGCTCCGGGGGTTGGGTATGTCGCTTAGATGGCCATATATTTGTGATATTGGTCTGCTGCCCTCCCCCAGGTTGTATAGCATCATTAAGAGTGGGGGTGTGTCTGGTTCTTCAGGCCACGTGTCCCACTTGCGTCGTGCAGTGGTGCGAACCCTTTGATACCATAGGAAATGGCCTGGGTGGATGCCTTCTAATTCTTGTAGTGAGGCAAACTCTTTGAAGGTGCCTTCTTTGTAGATGTCTCCCCAGGTGTAGACCCCCTCTCTTTCCCATAATCTAATTTGTTTCAGATCTGTGGCCGTTTTACAGAGGTCTGCGAGCAGTGGTACTTCTGGTGCATAGGTGTTCCGTGAATGGGTGAGCATCTTTGTTCTGTGCCATATCTTTTTCCCCAGGGTGGCTAGGGGGGGTGCGTTTCCCAGTAGTTGTGAGGGTATTATTGTTCTTTCAGTTGGTACGGGAGGATCATAGCCTGCAACAGGGGGGGTTCAGATGTGGGCTCATCGGCTAGCCATTTGGTCACAAAGCTTAGCTGGGCTGCGAGGTAGTATTTTTCCAGATTAGGAAGCAGGATTCCTCCCTGGCTATATGGTAGGGCTAACGTCGACAGCGCTAGTCTGTGTCTGTTTTTCCCCCACAGGAACTCTTTTATTAATGTCTCAAGCAGTCGGAAGAAGGGTTTGTTAATGTTGTAATGCACATTCTGGAACCCGTACAAGACCCTTGGTAGTACAATCATCTTGACTATCGAGGCCCGTCCCATCATGGACAGGGGGAGTTTCACCCAGAAGTTCATTGATTTCCGCAGAGCTGGGAGTGCTGCTTTTGTGTTGTGCTCGTGCATCAGTGCGGGGTGTGCATTATTTGGATTCCGAGGTATCGGAACAAGGTGGTCTGCCATCTTATCCCCACTGCTGGAAGTGTCTCCATGTCCTCATGTCTCAGGGCCGCTAGGGGGAACAGGCAGGATTTTGACTTGCTGAATTGGATTCCTTAGACCTTGGAGTAATTATCCAAGACATCTAGCATGGTGGGCCCATTGTGTTGTGGGTTCCTGACGTATATTAGTACGTCATCTGCGTAGAGTGAGATGACGTGATCTATTCCTCCCAGAATTATACCAGCATCGAAAAATTGCTTCCTAAAGTAAATGGCTAAGGACTCCAGTCCTGGTATGTACAGCATTGGGGACAGTGGGCATCCCTGCCTAGTCCCCCTTTATATGTCCCAGGCCTCCGATACGTGTTTCCCAGATTTCACCCTTGCTCTAGGCTTAGCGTATAATATTGTGATCCATCTAATAAACCCCGGTCCAAAGCCAAATTCCTTGAGTACAGCCACTCCCAATATATGGAATCGAATGCCTTTATGGCATCTAGGGATAGTAGTGCATACGTGTCCCCATCATTGTCGGTGTGCGCTATGATGTGTTCGGCCTGCAAAAGTTCATGGATGTGTTGCGGCCGGGTACAAAACCGCACTGGTCAGTGTGTATTATGTCTCCTATAATTCTGGACAGCCGCTTAGCTAATATTGTAGTTAAGATTTTTACGTCATAATTAAGCATCGCTAGTGGGTGATAGGAGTCACACCGGTCCGCCGGTTTGTTGGGCTTTAGGATCGGGACCACCAGTGTTTCTCTCATGCTCTCAGGTTGTATCCCCCTCTCGTATGCTTCCTGGTATATATGAACTCCTGATATTCTTATGAGGCATTCATTATCTGGCATTACGGGGCAATTGACGCTGATCTTGGCATTTGATCGCAGCATCTGGACATGTGAGGCTGTGCTTCACACATGGTGACAATACCAAACATGGACCCACATAAAATGGAATTAGATATCGGTCTGCATTTGGCTACGATTGAAGCACCTGCACATGTCTGTCTCATCCTTACATGTAGTGCCGATACCCTGCACGGGAGGCCTTAAATGGCATTAGTGACTTCTCTGAAGCTGGTGCGAATGTACTTGACATACGATGGCAGGACCTGAACATGTAAGTCTGCATCTAACATGTGGCCACCATGCCAGGGTTATGAGATGTTAAGTGGCGTTCGGCAACATTTCTGGGGTATTGGAAACTGCACTTTTCATTTGATGACAGCACTTAGACTTCTCTTACTTTTTATGACATGACTGGTATGCGAGGCAATAACAGGCATTAGATGGCAGCATCTGTATATTTGAGTCTACACCTGGGATGGTATGCCATTACCAGGGACATGCTGGGCTGTATTCAGTATATAATGACTATGTCTGCCATGTGAGGCTATAACTAACACACAATGGCAGTAACTGGCCCTATGGGGCTGTATTGTCATAGGAAGGCAGTGCCCCTGGCCTATTTTGGATGTGATGGGTGTACCCTGTCATATCATTAACCCGTCACTGGTGCATCAAGGGAACACATGAGAAAAAATATGTTTGGTAAATAAAATAGTCTTTGCTTCTTTTTAGTGATAAAGTATTTTTGTATTACTCCTAAGTATATTTAAGTTGTTATTAGTACCACAATGCCACTCACGGCACCTCACTGAAGGGCATGTGACAGCGGTTCATGTGATGCCATGTGTGTCAAAGGTCACGTGACACCACTTCCTGTTATGCCATTGGGTGTGTGATGTCACTTCTGCTGCCCCAGGCATTTTGGAGACATGGCACCCGTGTATAAAGCCCTGTCGTCGTTGGCCCGCCACTTGATCTTGAAAACTCTGCTTTTTGACCAGTAGGATGAACGATTAGTGACCAGAGACCACTAGACATGTGATGGATTAATCAATTAATCAATCCATCAATCACTGTTTTGATTGCCCCAGCGCTAAGACATCCATTTTAGGTCATTGTGCTTGGGATGAAACTCACAATGCAGGTGCAATACCCTAATTTGCCCTGGTTCTAGTGGTGGTTGGATGACCAGATGCCTGTTGGTCTAGGTACTCCTGTGAAAAATTGATTTGGAAGGATATTAGGGCCGGCAAAATGACCATATTTGTACCCGGTTTACCAGCAGTACTTATACCAGTTCATAATGTCGTGGTTTTACTCATGATTTCATGTCTTCACTCTGGCAAGAAGATCACCACAAATGTGGGCTCTGCGCCAGAGCTGGGACTAGTGCCGTACGTGTTAAATGTTAAATGTTAAAGGTATCTGTACCATGCACCGTCACCAACAGAGTTGGTCCCCAGGCGCTATGGCGGATCTGCAAACGAGAAGGTGGGATGGGTTAGTAGGTGAAGGGGGAGTAGGATAGTGAGAGGAGTGGTGTTCTGTTGGCAGCTTCAACTCTGTATGCACCGGGTGCTGAGCTTCAGTGCGGTTATCGGATTGATGTCAGTCCTCGTGTGCTCCGTGTACCAAATAGCACTGCCCTAATTCACAGAACGTTTCCCAATGGGGGTTTGCCGTTATAAAACGCTTCTGTGAATCAGGCAAAACGTGTATTTAAGGAAGTGAGCACCACCCCAGACCTGCCTGCCTTTGGATTACCCATTGGCTGGGGTGGTTCGGGACAGGTCCGCCCGCAAGGCCAACAGAAGACATTTCTTGGACGGCAAAGGCTCCACTATCATGTCCATCGCAGGCTGTAGCCTTGCTGCCAGTGTAGGCTTAGACCCCAATGGACAGCATTGCCCTGCCCCTCTTTTTCCAGCACTAGGATCAAATAGGTAATAGCAGCTGAAACGTGGGAGTCTGGGTCAGGCAACGATGGATTAACTGAGCATAATGGAAACCATCATGATTGATGTGTCACTGTACCATAAAGGAAACTGACAAGGGCGTGCTAAGCTTGCTCAGAGACAACTGGCAACAATGTGCTAACTGCAACCCAGCCATGATGCGTGAAAGGGCCATAATGTAAACAGGAAATGAGTGGGAATAGTAGAAACTGGGAGTGATTCGTTAACTAGGCCTAGTGCAAACTGGAAGCGATGCGTTACGTGGGAATAGTGGAAATTGGGTGTAATGAAAACTTGAAATAGTGTGTTAGCTGGTTTCAAATAAGAATGCCTTCAAAAACAGAGGTGAAATCTTGAAAGCATGTGCCCTTAGGAGTATCCTACCATTCTGATTTAGAATCAGAGTCACACTTTTGGGAGATCATAGTACAGTTTGGAAAGCTTACACCCAACCATTGTCATCGTTACCAACTTAATTAAGCCCATGTGACTCGGTCTGAAGAGGCAACCATCTGAACTATGGTGGCTAGCAGAAATAACTGCAAAACCATAAACCGCTTGAAGAAGAGGGTTGTGATTGCAATTCCATTGCCTGTTCTCTCCCAAAAGCCAACATGCTGGGTTACAAGTTTGACCCTCAAGTTATCCTCATCATGAAAAGTCTTGTAGTGAAAATAGACTAAATACACTACAAACTGTATACTCCTGTTTCAGTGTCTACAACCCAATGTAGAGTCATCGCACCTGACGAGTAATAATAGTGAAATGATGCGTGTTCTTCCATAGAGCTTCATGCCAGCTTCCAAGCACTAGTGATTATAGCCGGTTGAATAATTAGGGCAAACTAGATTGCTGAAATGGGCACACGAACACAGCATACATTAGGGGCATTCGGTTCATTTCTTACCTTTGCCCAGCACTCTGCCCCGCTCCAGAGTTTTCCTGTTCACTTTGAAGAGATAACTCTCTGTGCTGAAGCCTGGCGTGCATTGCCCAGTCTCCTCACATATCCCTCTCCCAACCTGCAGTAACAGAGGAAAGAAGTACACACATTTATGCAAAGTCCGGAGGCAGACCCCACACAGCTGGAATCTCACAGCTGTGCATCTATTTCGAACGAGACACATATACAAGCACACCGAGTCAGAGATAGCTGATTTAGTACTACTACTCCTCAATGCATGCAGTGCACAGAAAGAAAAGTACATGTTTGCACACACAGGCATATACACACACGCCAGGCTGTAAGTGGGCTGGGGCTAACCAGGACTCAGTCATGGGAGTGTCCAGAAATAGCCCGCAGGGCTTCAGGCCTAATTTTCCCACCTAAAAGTAATTGAAAGGATTATGTGGCAATCCTGCTCTTTAGGATTAGATGTCACTGCAACCCATGTTTAGAATCACATCTACATTTTCGGGCATTTGTCATTATATTTGCATTAGATTACTTGTTTTTTTTTTATAATTGCATTAGCGGTTGTTTTGAATTACTCTGAAGGGAAAATACGATAAAGTGGACACATTGCTTTTTGCAACATATTATTTATTACATTAAAGTCTTGTCAGTGGTAAGATTTACTAAAATTAAATAGATGAGAATCATAGCTTTCTTCAAACGAACTGAGGGATTGGAACCCTCAATGTAGGGTGGACAGATAAACCGGGACTGGGCAACGAACATAAATGTAGGACTAACTCTTGAAAGTTGCTCTAAAGGCACTACACTTCAGTAGTATTTGGAGAAGGGGGTTTAAGTGTCACTGTTCAAAGAAACACATATTATAATTAATTTATCACAAACTAACACTCTCTTAAGTTGTAAAATGCAGCTTTTCTTCTATCTGAGATTGTGCATTCCTGACGCCAGACCTACTACAAAAAACCAGGACCACTGCAGTTTCCAATGGGAACATAATCTTGAGAAAGGGGGACAGAGCACCAAATACTGGGACAGTCCCAGCAAAATCGGGATGTCTGGTCACCCTACCTCAACGACCTATTTTTTAAATGTTTGTTTCCATAGTTGAATATTCATATTTTTTGTTTATTTTTTAACTGATAATTACATTATCTTTAACATGATATGATTGGTTATTTATAATGGGCTTAATACCCAGAGGTTTCTAAGCGTGGACCCGGGGATCGAACCTGTGTTGCTCCATGCCGTTTTGCTTCCAAAGCGAGCACGTTGCCACTGACCTATCCTCCAGTGACAAAGCTTTATAAAGGAGTACACTCTTACATGCCAGGCACGAAATCTCGGCCACCTCTATTGGGCTACTCTTTCAGTTACATGGGTGACATGTCTTTTAAATTGTCCGTAGCTTCATGCGATTCTTAGGACAAGCCAACCACTTCTTAGGTCCCGCCCCAAATAGTGTTTTGAGACTGATTGGAGCGCCACCCCGATTTCTTACCCATTTCAAGCACTGCATACACACAAGGAGAAAGGCACACAACGAGGATGGAAGGAAGTAAGGTTCAGTAGGGTAAAGTGGTCTTATGTAATGCCCCTTTCTCAATAATGGGGGCCTCGCTGTGCATGTCTCTATAAAAATGGGGTTCAGCAATACTCTTAGTGGGACAGTGGGGTAGGGAGGAGCAGAAAAACGGTGGTGTTAACGAGTTCAGGTAGGAAGCATCTGCTACCAGTGTGCTGATGTGGGTTCTACTGTGTTTTGGCGCAGGAGGGACTGTGGGACGTGTTAGCTGCACGTGCGATCCAACGATTACGTGGTGTGTTTATTGGGAACGTAAAGGGTAGGAGTGTACGTTTTAGTGAGCTAGACTTTGCGGAATGTCCGATGGGATTTGAATGTGGTGGAAAATGTTGAAAATGTGAGCAGTGAGTAATTAGTGAGGCAGGACTAAGTGGGAAGGAGGCATGGGGTTGGTGGTCAGTGATTTCTTCAGGTGAGTTTGTAGCAAACTTGCTTTTTTATCTGGAGATAGCGGTCCAAAGGGGAGTGTTAATGAGAGCAGATGGCTATCTGAGCGAGGTAACCCTGGTTGGAAGGTATTATCCACATTGGTCGTTTCTAATTGACCATATGGTACAACTGGCCAAATTCGGCAACTACAAGTACCATTTGGTCGTTTGGAAACAACCAATTTAGGTATCACTACCAGACATGGGGAGCAGGGGTTGCGGGGGTGTCCCAATTGACCAATTCAGCCGCAAACAATACATCCGGTTGGAATTGAGTTTCCTTCAGCAAGTGGTAAGCAGACGAGTCTCCTTAGTCAAGAGTTAGATTGTTCGGCTGTCTAAGCCTCTATGTGCTTCATGAAGTGAAATACGTGGAAGCTGGCGATTCCAGTCGGGTAGTGTAGGTTAAATTCCCCTAGTTGTAGTTGTTTCCAGTTGTTTCCTGAACTTCACATGGTTCACTTTCATGAGACGATGCTTGGGTAGGGAGTTCCAAAGTATGATCGCCAATACGGAGAAAGAGGATCCGCCTTGTCGTTTCCTTTTGAACTTGCGGACAAAGATAAGAGTGGTGCTTTTCGACCTAAGCGCCCTGGAGGGTGTGTGATGCTGAAAAATCCCTGTGAAGCAAACTGGGTCCTTTCCATGGTAAGCACAATGAGCCGTGCACAGGGTTTTGAAGAGTATTCTTTTTTATGGGGCCATCTGGTTTTGTGCTCTTTGTAGGTTTTCCATGAGGTATTCCGGAAGTCCGAGATAAAGGTAATTAGTGCAATCCAGTCTTATTAGGACAAATGGTATCATGGCCATGGCTCTTTGACTGAATGAAAGGTATGGTAGTATGTGTTGCAGCATGCAGAGTTGGAAGAAACAGATTCTAGCAATGGCTCTCACTTTTGGTTCTAGCATGAGGCTACTGTCCATTGCTGTTCCAAGGTTCCCTCTCATGGTTGATGGTACACGCCTTAGGCCCAACTCATTGGGCCAAGGAATTGAGGCGGTGTTTGATGATGAGACTGCACTGAAAAGCATGAGTTCAATTTTGGAAGGGTTGAGTTTTAGCCTATTTATTGTCATCCATGCATCCACATGTGTGAGACATCTTTTAGGTTGGCAAGTTAGTTGAAGGTTTATTAATGAGTTTATAGATAACTTGAGCTGCATCTGCATAGTTGTAGACAGTGAGGCTAGATAGGCTGATGAGTTCCACTAAGCGCATTATGTGCATGTTGAACAAAAGGGGTGGCAGTGTGGGACCCTGGGGTACTCCACAGTCTAAATAGTGCCACTGGGATCTCTAAAGGGCAATAATAGAGGTATTGATTATGTTGGTGGGGAGGGAGATTATGCAGCAAAGGGTCGCTCCATTTGTTCTACTGTCTCTCAGTCTCTTTAGAAATATCTTGTGGCCAACAATTTCAAAGGCAGCTGAGATGCACTCTATCAATTGTCCTCCTCATTGTTCTTTAGTGTGTCCCATATGGAGCACAACGTTGAGCCATGCTGTGCAAAGTGAAGCAGGTTACTCGTTTCACTGAAAACCAAAGTTCGCCGTATATGAGTTTTTCCAGTATTTTCCCAATTAAATGTGTCTGAGATTGTGCAATAGTTTTAAGGTTCGTTTGGGTCTGCTATGTGTTTGTTGAGGAGTGGCTTCACGTAGGCTGATTTTAACAATAGAGGTACGCCCCGGGTGGTGATTGAATTACTGAGGAATGATAAAAACTGCAAGCAATAGTTCTGGATGTTCCATGATGATTTTAAACCAATTAGGGGTGCAGAAATCTTCTGGATATCCTGCAGGGTTGCAGGTGTCAGTGGTCATGACAAAGTCCTGCAGGGAGAAGAGGCGGATAGTAGATAGCAACGAGAGGTTAATTCCAGAGGGGTTGGCTCCTTGGTGAGGTAGGGAAGTGCTGGTGGCCTTTATGTACCCAGCTATTCTTGGATGTGCAGTATCTTTTTGGTGAAGTGCTTCTTCTTTTTTTGGGTTAGATTTGGAGTTATTTTACACGCTGCCAGGTTTTTAAATTCTGTACTTAAATTGAAAATATCCCTTTGGCTGTGTTGTGCTGATTCAATGTATCTGGAGTAGTGTGCTTTCTTAGCTTTAATTATTTCTGCCGCATAGAGACATAGTTGTTGATGGTAGGCAAATTTGTCTGGTAGCAAGTTATGTTATGCTGTGATTATGTTATGTTGTGCTTATAACGCGCCGTAACCCACAGTCATCAGGGCGCACATATAACAAAAGACAAATTACAGACAAAGCCAACAAACCATGTAAAAGGATAAGACTTGCGAATGAGAGGAGCAAGAGTGATCATGAATGCCCAGAATCAATATATTCAAATAGACGTGTCTTAAGCCTTTTTTGGAAAGTTTGGAGGTTCTTCTCTAAGTGCATCTCTACTGGGAGGTCATTCCAGGCTAAAGTGGTCAGAACTGGGAAGGAACGACCTCTACCTCGGCTTCTTTTGATCCTTGGGCAGATAAGGTGGAGGGTATTATTAGATCTAGTAGATCTTCCCAGGCTTGGCGGGTGAGACCATTTTTCAAATAGGTGGGAGCCTTTCCATATAAGCATTTGTGTGCTAGGGTCAGAATTTTAATGGAAATCCTGCAATTAACTGGAGCCAGTGAACCCTGGGACATGGGGCCCTTTAAGACGAGGTAGCAATACATAGAGATGGATGGGGATGCAGAATGTACTCCTACATCAATAATGAAACCGACTCAGGAAGTTGGCAAAACGTTTTATTAACAATTATCTAAAACAGGGAGTTACATCAGATATCAACGGACGTTCGCTCAATTTCTCTCAAAGCATCACATGAAAAAACAACATTCTTATACTAAAAATGTGTCACTACTGATGTCATCCTACGTGGCAAACTAAGAAAACCTACTAAGGGATGTGATAGGCTTAAAGGGAACATCTAGGTATACGTTCCATACTAACAGGGGTTGTGATTGGGTCTCTAAGATCAGGTGGACAACTAAGCCCATCCCAAGTGCAAGTTTTTCTTCCGTGTCGTACTAATACTCGACACCCTATTGGTTACACAAGCTATAGGTCTCTTTGGTACGTAGCCCTCTATAATTGGTTGTCACGCTTGTACACTTCTGGAATATTCCACTTGCTAGCAGTATGCAAGCTGGGTAGCCCAGGTGCTGGGAGGGTTGGCTTGGTCATGCCACCCCAGCCAATTAGCCCAACATCTATCATCACTCCTGCGGTCTGTCATTCAATTAGACTTTGAACTCGGCATTGTAGATGCTCACCTGAGAATAAAAGGGAGTGTGCATGGTCTTATCTTCTGGTTTCGGTGTAGCTCGACCCACAGTCTATTTCTATGACCATGTGACTGGAGACCACGTTTTGGAGCTCTTTATTGCATAAAATACTATTAAATGATGAACTTTTGGCACCTTCAGTGTTTTTCCATTACACCTCAAACAGACGTTTCCTTCTTTCTTATGTTCATGTTGCGTTTTAACAGACAACCAGGCTCACAGTGGCCTTGACTCTTGGTGCTGGGCCAGCCAGTCTTTCTTGAATTCTCCTTCGCCATCAGCTATTTTCAACACTGCCACACTTCAAGCCCTTTCCGTTCACGGGGTTCAAGTTTGCTAAAGTGCATTGTGGAACATTCAGAGTCTATATATTCCTATGTATATACATTGGTGCATCGCCGCAATCTATTCACTACGTGGCCAGCCTTAGGATTACTTTGTCTACTTGTGTTACAGCAGCTGTACAATTGTAAAATGACTTTGCATTTTCTTCAGTGTTTCTTCGCACAAGCAATCTTCATTTCGATCCCAAAATGTTGCTTTTCTTCGATACCTCATCCACAGATCCTATAGAATGTCTATATTCTTTCTTCATTTGTTTCATTTCTGGGTGTTCCAATTCTGCTTCATGTGACGTCAGCCGTCTTCTTTCTTATTCATTTTCACAGTTCTTCCAGGACTTTTTCCACAAGACCATTACTTCTTTGCGAATGCATATACGGTTTTCTCAATGGATACCTTGTCTCAAGAATTCTTTGCGGTATAGGCATACTCACTGGTACTGCGCATGTCGCAATTTCCGGTTCCTAACATATAGGCAACATGGGGGAGGAGCTTCTGGTAGGGGTATTTGACTCTTCCTCTGCACCAGTGAAGCTCCCTCCAGGTATTAGTTATATGTTCTCGCCTAGACATACCTTTAATAATGCAGACTGCATCATTTTGGAAAACTTGAAGTTTCTGTATGCAATTTTGACTTGCTCCCCCTAACAAAGCGTTACAATAGGCTATCCGGGGCATAATTATGCCTCTGACCAAAGTCTCACACTTCTTATTAGTAACATTTGGTTTAACCAATCTACAATGTCTCAGATGGTATTGTGACTTTTTGATGCCATTTGCTACATGTGTATCAGCACTCCGGGATGTATCCACTATCAACCTAAGGGTTTTAACCGGTTCTAAGATTTTGATGGGATGGCCATCGATAGAAAACTCTGTGTATGCTGGCCCCTATTTGAGCCTTGCCTGTGGGGATCCAAAAATCAGCATGTTGGTTTTACCAGTGTTAAGGCTAAGCCAATGTTGGGTCATCCAATCTTTTATGATTATATAAATGTTCTGTACCATCTTTTGATCCTAGGTGAAATTACTGCTTAGCTCCACCAATAGCAGAGTATGATCAGCATAGTTGGCAAACTTGGCTTCTGCTTTGTCAAGAATGTCACACAAAGGGCCTAGGTGAACGTTGAATATTGCAGGGAACAGGCATGCTCCCGGTGGCACTCCACAAGTAGACAATATATGTCCTGAGGATGCTTGGCCCCAACAAACTCTAGACACTCTGCCCGACAAAAAAGAATCCAGCCACTTCACTGCTAATGGGGAACAATGACCTACCATGGACAATGTAGCAAGAGGTTTTGCATGGTCTAGGAGGAGAAAGGCCGTGATAGGTCAAGAAGAATGAATAGGCCTGATTATTCCTATCCATGTAATCCATAATCTGGCTCTGGAGATCTAAAAGGGCACTTTCTGCCCTGTGATGTACTCTAAGTCCAGACTGACGGGGGTGTAAGATTTTAGTTTCCTCTAAATGTTTTTGCAGCCGTATTGTGGCTACATGATCCACAACTTTCAAAAGAAAAGGAAAGTTAGTAATGGGTCTGTAGTTGGAAATATTTTTGGGATCCAACCCAGCCTTGTTCAACAAGGGAGAGACTACAACCCTTTTGGCTTCTTTAGGAGAAATGCCACAACGGAAGGTAGCTTTAGTGAAGCGGGTCAAAAAAGGTGAAACAATTTGAGCATTACTAAGGATAGTTTTGCCTGTTAAGGGGGTCGCCATTACAAGAGGTAGGGCACATTTTTAAGAACTTCCTCCATAGTATGGGCAGAGATGGGTGAAAAATCAAAGAGCACAGCCTCCTCACAAAGGGAGGACTTAGTTATATTAATTTCAGAGACAGGTGCCGGATCGGACATACTTTTCTCATGTGCAGAGGTGATTTTATCAGAGAAAGCTTGTTGGATTTTTTGACAATCTTCAGAGGTGAGGGAGGTCAAATCTGACTTTAAATTGGATTTTTCCGTCGTTTTCAGAATCTCAAAAAGTGTGCTTGTGTTATTAGGGGACACTTCAATTTCAACATTATAGATGTTTTTCTTAGCATTAAGAATGTTTTCCCGGTTTCAATATTCTTCCAGAGTGATTTGTTTTCCTCTGTGGGAATTGTATTCCATTTACATTCAGCTGATCTTTTTTCTTGTTGCAACAATGTTAAGTTGTGGGGAAAACCAGCTATGGCAATTAGGTCTGTCCCTAACAATTCTAGTCTTAAGAGGGGCTATCCTATTGAGCATGTTGGTCATAGCAGAGTCGTATTTAGAAAGCAGGAATATATCTGGTGATTCCAAATCAGAAGTATTTGCCATAATATTAGCTTAACATTTATGCAAATTGACTGGTCCAATTTTACTGGTGTTCCTACATGTAACCCTTCCAAATGGTTTTCCCTTGAAGATGGATTTTCCAGGAAGGGTTATTTGGAAGAGCACAGAGAAATGGTCAGACCAGACACAAGGGGTGGCACTGATAGGGCCGATCAATATATTATTTGCCAAGACCCAGTGAAGGATATTACCCTTGACATGGCTCTCTTTGTTGTTATAAACCAGGATGTCAATGTCTTTTAAATTGGATTCAAGGGAGATTGCCTCTTTATTAGAGTAGTTCCCCTTCCACCTGTTAAAATCTCCTAAGAGAAGGATAAATGTATTCACTGTGTTAAAATAGTTAAAAAGGCCAAGAGGTCCTCATTAAAATTAGGCATCTCGTTAGGGGGTGATAGATCACAAAAAAGATGTGTACAGTGGATAGGAGGGGAATTGATTTTTAAATGAAGCAACTCACAGCCTTCACATACAGTAGGGGTGCGGAAGAAACAGAGTTCCTCCAAAGCAATGAGTGCTACCCCATTACCTGACTCTCTGTTTTGTCCATAAAAAGTAAAACCTCTAGGGGAAGCTGCTTGGATAATAGGGCCACTGAAATCCTGGACCCAGGTTTCAGTAACAGCCATAAGATCAAGATCATTGTCCAGGATAAAATCATGGACATCTAGGGCTGATTTACCCAGCGATCTAGTGTTGAGGAGGGCAACTTTAAGAGTGCACCAATAAGTAGTATAGGCTACACAGAACCATTGGTCAATTTAGGAACAGTATCAACAGGTGGAGGTAAAACGTAATCAAGTGTAAGCTCAGAGGAGATGAGCAGGTTAGTAGCTGGGGGTTCATTTTCATTTTCCTCAATGTGAGTTCATCAGTTGTTAATTGTGAATATCTTTTCCTGGATATCTAATGTGGAGGATTTAAATAGCGAGACTCCCATGTATCTCTTTGAGGGTGAAGTTCCGTGGGAGATGTTATAATTTTCCCTCACGCCTGGCGATAACAGAGGGTTTTTTACCTGATGAGTAGCGCGTGACTTCCACACAACCCAAACCGGCGGATGATAATGCAGGTATATATAAATGTATACCTATATAGGGAGCATATGTAGAAAGAGCTCCAGCAAGACAGGTTGGCCAGCACCAGCTATGTCAGCACAGACTAGCACAGACTGGCTAGACCCTGACGCTCCGGCACTGACTCGCCTGAAAATTCAAAAATAGGCCTGCAGACTACAATGTCCCTGGGAATTGTAGTTTGCGGTGTGACAACGTTCCTGAGACCCGCTAACAATAATACCAGCGGGCTGCACTAGGTGACCAGGTTAAAACAGACAACAATTTACATACACAGAAAGGCAGTAACTACAATCAGCTAAAACAAGGTGTTATAAACACATTCTAATCTAGGTGTTATAATATTTTCTTAAAGCCCTAAAACGATCAACTCGGCATAAAGGTGCCGATGAGGCACTGGGTGCAAATAAGCTATTTTAAAATGTAAGAAACAGCAGCGTTCAATTGCAAACTGCAAGGCAGCAGAGAAAGGCTTTAAATACTAGCACAGCACAGACTGGCTAGACCCTGACGTGCTGACACGGCTGAAAATTCAAAAATATGCACGCGGGCTACAATTTCCCTTGGAATTGTAGTTCGCGACGTGGCAACGTTCCTGAGACCACGCTAACAATAATACCAGCGGGCTGCACTGGCTGAATAGGTTAAAATCAGACAACAATTTACATATATGGAAAGGCAGTAACTACAATCCGCTAAAACAAGGAAACAGTATAAATTCAAATCTAGGTGTTATAATATTTTCTTAAAAACCCTAAAATTATCAACTCAGCATAAAAGTGCAGAGGAGGCACTGGGTGCAAATAAGCAATTTTAAAACTTTTAAAGCGCAAAAAAGAGCAGCGTTCAATTACATGCTGCAAGGAAGCAGAGAAAGTTGTTTTTCCTCCGGATTTTCTACAATTTTCATTTCTCTTACTTCGTGGGGTGTAGTTTTGGTGTTTACCATTTTGCAAACGTCTTCGTATTTTTCAGAGCAATATCATCCAGGGCTTTTGTTGGCTGGACAATGTCATGGTTGTTTTGTTTAATTCTAGTATTTCTAATAACTTGTTGTTTTGCACTTCTTTCCAGGATCAGATGACCTAAGGATGCCTTTGTATGCAGTGGAGCTTCTGTGACGATTATAAATGGAAAACTAGTCTCCGCAAAGGCGGTATACTGGGGAGCAGACTGTGAAAATGTTCTCAGTAGAGAAAATGCCATCAAACACGTGGCCGGCCATGTGGGTAGCATCCTTCACCAATGTTGTGAGTCGTGGTGCAGTGATGTTAGCTGTAAGGGATTTTGTGATGGGAGTGTCTTCTTTCACAAGCCACATATTGAAACCGCTAAGTATTGTCAGGTGCTGATGGTCCACGGATAGATTGACGCCTTCATCCGCGAGTTTGCCAGTAAAAGTTGGACAGTAGAAATGTGGTCTCTATATGAGGAGAAATCTCAGCAAAGACGTGTGAGAAACTGAGCAGATCAGTATGAATGACTTACAACCTGGGATTGTCGACAGTGTTCTTTGAAACTTCGATAGAGTTCTGTAGACCAGTGCTCCTTCGACCTCTTTTGTTAGGGGTATAAGCATGTTTGATCTTGAATCCTGTTGGAATACTTACATGGATTACTGGTGATTGATCATCAGAAGACTGTGTTTTCGTGATGAAAAGTATGTCTATTTCCTCCTCACAGAGAAGGTTGAATATATCAGAAGGGGGTTTGTTGACTGGTGATGCGTTGACCAGAAGGCATTTGTTGCCCACTATTTTTATGACAGGGTTTGGTGGTGAGAAGAGAGTCTGTGGTAGGATTGTTGCTGATTTCATTTGCTTCCCAGGACTCTTGGGTAAAGATGTCATAGTCGAAAAGGCACAGTAGGTTCTTTCCAGGGTCAGAGTCCTCAGCCTGGGGTACTTGTTTGGTGGTTGTGTCCCTAAAAGAGTATCTTGTGATGACGGGTGTGTTGAAGGAGACTTCTTGCAATTGTGTTTTTATAGATCATTGGTAGCTTATCCAATCGGGGGAGTAGAGTTGTTGGGCTACATTCTTTTCTTTTTTCACTTTTAGTAATTTGTTAGGGGACCAGTGAGTTCCTCATGGACACTGCTTTCGGGTGGATGTTTCAGGAGGTATCTGGATGTGAAGGTGTGCAACCCATCTGGCTCAACACAGCATCCACATCTACCAATTTGCAGTTAACACGCAGATCTACCACAAGATATCCTGAATTAAAGAAATCCACAAGCTCAAGGCCTGCCTCACATTAATCCAGTTCTGGATGTCCCGTGCTTACCCAAAGCTCAACCCCTCCAAGACCGAATTCCTACTTCTAACTAACAACACAGAATACCCTGACATCCAGACTTGGCTCTACGCTATGAACCTCAACAGCTGCACACCCCAGGTAACCACTTTGCCATGTCCCTTGGGTTCTACATCAACAGACACCTCTCCTTCAAGGGGTGCATAGCAAGGACAACACAAAAGGCTTGCTTCCAACTTTCCCTCCTTCCGGAAATCAAGCCCTTCATCATAGCAAACAACTCCAGATCGACTGTCCAAGCCCTGGTCCTCTCCCACCTGTATGGTAGTAAACCCTTCTGGAAGGCCTTTCAATGGCCACCCTGGCACCCCTGAGATGTGTCATACACGCTGCAGCACGACTCATCAAAGGACCCTGCAAATTCGATCACATCACCCTGACCCTCTGCAAACTTCCCTGGTTGCGCTGCAAGGACGTATCACCTTCAAAACCAACTCCATCATCTACAAGGCCTTCACCCCCAAGTCCTCAAGCTACCTTGCCGACAAGCTCTGCATCTATGGAAACCCACGATCCACCAGAAGTAAGAACATGTGCAGACTTGAACTCCAGCGTTACAAGAAGGAAAGAACCATAAGACAGGCCTTCTTGATCAATGCCCCCAGAATCTGGAACCTAATTAAGGTCAACACAAGACTTGCCCCTTCTCTTCTGCATTTCAGGGAGGACCTCAAGACCCTTCTCTTTAAGGAATGGCTCTTAGATAACACCTAGGTTCACACAGATTCCCGGCCTAACCTGAGAATAGGCGATATGCTCCCCCTTTTTCTCCCCTAGTTGCTTGTTGATACCTTGCGATCAAATGGACTGCCCTCCCTTGCTTCCCGAAGCTAGGTCTGTCTATCCCTTTGTCTTTTTGCTCCTAATCCCTTGGCGGTATTGTCTGAGTCAGAACTAGATAGCTTAGAAGAGCTGTTTCTTAGTTTATTACCAGTATGGCTCTTAAACGTGTCCATCCCAGAGTGCAATTCTTCATTTAAGTAATCATATGTGACGCGTTTACATGTTCGGATTTTCTTTGTTTCCAACTCACTCTTGTAACTTTCCAAGTTGATGCTAATTTCTTCTAATATTTTGTCTAATTCGTTTTTGCCCAGTAAGTTGGTGAGCTCTGTCTGTATGTCAGTGATTTCTTTGATCAAATAATTAAGTTGGAAAGATAGTTCTTGTATCTTGGCTATGATTAAATCCAAAGAGCATTTATTAAGGATTCATTCCCATTTTCTAATGAGTTCCTTATTACATAGAGTTGGACGGTGCGGGATACGTAAACCTCTCAGTATCTACTGAGCTCTAGCATATCTTGTCAATGTTGAAGCATCACGTTTTCTGTTAATTTCTTTTCGAATTAAATACTCTAATTGTTTAATGTTTTTGTTAGCATCACTATGTGTAGTTTATATGTCTGGTTTCCTGCATAAGGTTGAGCATGGTTTCGGCCTCCTCTGTGGTGAAACCTAAAGTTCCAGTTTTTTTGTTAGTGATATGAGAAATGTCATCATATGACATGACGGCAAGCCTCCGCTTCTGGAAGTGCAGAAGAATGGACCTTAATTACAAGAGTGAGGCGTGCGCCGCCCGAAACAATTCCTCAAAATGCCTTAATATGACCTGATATTACATTTGGTGTAAACCAAAAACCTGAATTGAACTCTTCAGGGAACAATGCACATACAAAACTGGGGGATCCTCACCAGCATCGGTAACACCCTAGTAGTGACTACTACAGTAGGTTCATGTGTAAGTAAAAAATGTTTGTCTTGAAATCTTCATATCCATATAGAACATCTTTATTGCCATTGCTCCTTCACATGTGCTTGAGAGGCAGAAACAGGGGCCAATGCATTTCGGACCAACCGTCCTTCATCAGGGCATTCTCTACAAATAATACAGAATATACCCAGGAAGTGTATTCCTAACTATTTACAATATAAAAGTATCATTCCATATCAATCTATTTCAAAGTAATCACTCACACCTTCCATCAAGTCATGTTAATAATGCGGCAGGTACCGTCATCTGTGCAATACCACTTGAAAGAATAACATGCCTCTGAACCCCTACACAAGAGCCCCTGATAGATATGTATCCATATATATATTTTTTTTTTTAAATGTATTTTATTTTATAACGACCACACAGTGCAACAGAACATAAATAGAACACATCAAGCCACAACAAAGGCCAAACAACAGATATGAAAAAGAAAAGAAAGAAAAAACAGGACAGAATTAACTTAACAATCCCCTTCCCTCCCCCCTATGAGCCTGCAGGGTGTCCACCATCATTGTCCGTTCCGTGTGGTGGGGTTCCGTCGCTCTCAGATCCAGCCGAGGTCGACCCCGTACTAAACAGTTCAGCCAATAGCACCTTCCATGCCGTGAGGGAGCTCACCTCTTCCTCCCCTCCCGCCCTGCTGGCCTCCCACCATGCTGTCGTCTCGGCGGCAGCCCATTTCTGGAGGTCCCGCCACCATACCTCCACCCGTGGCCTCTGACAATTCTTCCATCCCATGGCTATTCTGCGTTTGGCAAGTGTATAAGCCAAATCTTTAAGCTTCTCCACGTGCCGAAGCTTGCGCGCCCTGGGGTACCCTCCAAGCAAACAGGCCCAGGCCGAATCTATCTTAAGTACAATGCCCCTCCCTGCCAGCTTCTGCGCCACTTCACTCCAGTAGGTTGCAATCACAGGGCAGGCCCAGAACATGTGAATCATATCAGCGTTCTCTGTGTTACACTTGGGACACGCCTGGCGCCCAGCGTCTCGAAATCTGGAAATTCTCAGGGGGGTCATATATGCCCTATGCGTGATATATAGTTGTATCTGTTTAAACCTGGCATTCCTCGATACTTTTTTGTGGTACCCCAGGGCGCGCTCCCACTGCCCATCCGCCATCGGGGCCCCCATCTCTGTTTCCCATTCCAACCTCAGGTACCCCAAATCCTTCCCAACCTTCGCCATCAGCATCTCGTACAGCCTGGAGACCTCATGCCCGCCCTCGGATGCGTCATACATAATCTCCAGCGTCGCATCCGGCTCGTCAGCCAATACGGTCTCGGGCCAAGTGCTCCGGACCTCCCTGACCACTCTGTGGAACGTCATGTATTGCCCCGCATGCAGCCCCGCCCCCGCCTCTAGATCTGCGAACTCCGCCAAGGCCCCATCCTGCCAAATGTCCCCCAAAGTGACCAGCCCCACTGACTCCCAGTATGTTCGCAGGATGGCCCTAAGCTGTCCGTCTTCCCCTGCCAAGGCCACCAGCGGCAGCTGCGGCATGCACGGCAGGGGATCCCCCATCATCCGGCAGGCTCTTCGCCACATGTTCCTGCCCAGCACTAGCATCTTAGGACGCCCCCTCATCCATGTGCTGGATACCCAAATAATCTCTCGCAGGTAGAAGGGGGAGCAGTCCTTTCCCAACAGTCTATGTTCCGGGGTTTCGTCGTCCGAAAGCCACTTGGCCACGTACTGCAGCTGCGCTGCCACGTAGTAGGCCTCAAAGTTCGGCAGCCTCACGCCGCCTTTCTCATAAGCCTTCTGCAATTTCCACAATGCGACCCTGTTACGCGTGCCCTGCCATAAGAAATCTCTACATACCCTATGCAGTCTAGCAAAAAACCCCTTGGGTATCATGTATGGAATGTTATTGAAATAATGCAGCAGCCTAGGTAGCACGACCATCTTAAGCATAGCACCCCGGCCCATCATCGCTAAGGGTAGTTTCTCCCAAAACCTCATGCACTTCTCGATCCTCCCCACTGCCAATACAGTATTGTGCCTGTGTTCCTCCCCGGTCGTGTGATATACGTCTATGCCAAGGTACCGAAAGGTGCTTGTCGCCCATGGGATTCGCAATACTGGCAACCTCTCAGCCGGTATCCCCACATAGCCGCCCAGCGGAAACAGGGTGGATTTCCGAGGGTTGACCGCTATACCAGAAAGCCAAGCAAACCTCTCCATCACCTCCAAGACATATTGCAAGTTCTCTTCAGGGTATTGGAGGTACAACAGCATATCGTCGGCATACAGGGATATCAGATGGCTCTCCCCCCCCACCTCTATGCCCACCGGGTCATACTGTTGCCGGAGGTAAATTGCCAAGGGCTCAAGGGCCAGGATGTACAACATTGGGGACCAAGGACATCCCTGCCTGGTGCCTCTACCTAACTGCCACCTATCCGACACTACTGCCCCCGTACGAACTCTGGCTAGAGGCGCGCTATATAATAATTCAGCCCACCTCCTGTACCCTGGCCCCATTCCGAAGTGATCCAGTGCCGCCAACAGCCACGGCCAACGAACAGAGTCGAACGCCTTGACCGCATCCAGCGCCACTATCGCCATTTCGCCGTCTTTGTTACATCCCCATTCGACCACTCTGTGTAGGCGTCTATGGTTGTGGGTAATGTTCCTGTCCGGGACATAGCCCGTCTGGTCAGGGTGAATCAGCTTGCCTATCACTCTCCTCATTCTAGCCGCCAAGACAGCTGTTAGGATCTTGCTGTCCTGGTTCAGCATTGACAAGGGTCGATAGGAGCCGCAACCGTGTCCCGGTGTATTGTGCTTGGGGAGTGGCACTATGACCGCTTCCCTGAGTGATTCTGGTAGCTGTCCCAGCTCAAACGCCTCATTAAACATGTCCAGCATGGGTGGGAGTACCTCCTCCCCATACGCCTTATAAAACTCGCTGGGGAACCCGTCCGCCCCCGGGGCCTTGCAAGTGGGCAGCTGTCGCACTATTTCTCTGAGCTCTTCCAGAGTGATCGGAGCATCCATCTCCTCTCGCTCTTCATCGCTGATTCTGGGCAGGCCTATATCCCCGAGTACTTCATCTATCTCCTCTCGGCTCCCCCCTTCCCGATCTTCATACAATGTTTGGTAGTATTCTGCGAATGCCCCATTTACCCCTTCTTGCGTATCGATCTCCACACCCCCTTCGGTGATGACCGATCGGATCGGAGCCCTAGGGGTTTCGCTCTTATATAGCCAAGCGAGGAGCCTGCCTGTCTTGTCCCCACCCGCATGCAACCTCTCAATGTACTTCGTATAATTCAGGTTACAAAGTCTGTCCCAATGCCCAGAGCACCGCTGCTGCAGCTCAGTAACTACTTCCATATCGGTCCCACCCTTCTCCAATTCTTTTTCCAGCTCGATCTCGGCCTCTCGCAGGTCGGTCAGGATTCCGCCCATTAATCCCTTGGACTTCGCGATAGCAACTCCCCTCATCACCACCTTAAAAGCCTCCCACAAAGTACCAGCCGATTTGACACTCCCTGTGTTCGACTCAAAATACGCGACTATCTCCTCCCTCATGTCCTCCTTGAATACCGGATCCCGTAGCGCTTCCGCCCGAAGGCGCCATGTTGGAATCCGTGCCCGTGGGGGGCGCAGCCGCCAATGCATGATTAGGGGCGAGTGGTCCGAGAGGACCCTCGCCCTGTAGTCAATCTGTTCACACTCCGTAAGAATGTCTGGAGTGGCAAAAAAGTAGTCGAGCCTCGTGTGCAGTTGGTGCGGAGCCGAATAGTGCGAATACTGCCTCCCACCCGGGTGTCTCGCTCTCCACACGTCTACCAGGCCTAGATCCGCTAGCAGCGACTGCAACACCTTGGCCGCTGGGCTGGGCCTAACCATTTTGTCATCCGACCTGTCCTCCCTGGGGTTAAGCACACAATTAAAGTCTCCACCCCAGATTACTGTGCTCCCCATCCCTTCACCGAGTCTCGCGCACAGTGTCTTGAAGTAAGTCGCTGTGTCCTGGTTGGGCGCATAAGTGTTTATGATACAGACAACTCTACCTTCCACAATCCCCCGAACCATGGCCAGCCGCCCGTCCGACTCCACAACCTCCCCCAAGAGCTTGAACGGGACATGTGGTGCAACCCAAACCAGCACACCCCTGGCATACGCAGAGAATGTGGATCCAACCACTGTCCCCCTCCATTTTCTCCGCACCATTTCAAGTTTATCCCGTGTCAAATGCGTCTCCTGTAGCAAGGCCACGTCTATCCTCTGCCTCTTCAAATACAACATGACCTTATTACGCTTCAGGTAGCTATTCAACCCTCTAACATTCCATGTTAATACCTTAAGGTCTCCCATGATTTATCCGTAGCTCCCACTTCCCCCTCTGGTCTGATCGCCTCCCCCCAGTCCCGACTAAATCCCTTCTCAGTTTCTTCCCCAGGCTCACATAACAACTAACACCCCCCACCCCCCTAACCCAACCAACTGCCCAGCTCCATCCCTGGATCTCAGGCATCCCCGTGTTCGGTTCTCCACGGAAGCCCCCGTAGAGAACCCGACAGGGTGTCACACCCCACACAGTGACTAACCTAACCACACACTGGGGTACGAATAAAACGGCCCTCGGATGCCCCCTACACATTTATATCCGCGCTCGCGGACCATGTTCGAAACAGTTAAAAAGTACATCCCCATCACAAAGTGGCAAAGACTATATTCCAGTCCAAATGTTCAAAGTCCGCCGGGCCCACTGTTTCACTTAACTCTCCCTGCTCCGTCCGCCATCTGCTCATCAGGCTCCTGAGGGCAGTTCTGCGCATCGAGCCATTCCATGGCCTCCTCAGGGGTGTCGAAAAACAGCGTCTTAGCCTTGAAGAAGACCTTAAGTTTGGCTGGGTAGAGTAACATATACTTGAAACCGGCCGTCCGCAGGCGCCTTTTGACCGCCCCAAAGTTCATCCGACTGCGCTGCACTTGTAGAGTGTAGTCGGGGTAAGCAGTGATGGTTGCCTCCCCTCGCCGTATGGTGCCCCCTTTGCGAAAATGTTCCAGAATCTTCTCCCGGTCTTTGTAGTTGAGGATCTTGGCGATCACGGGCCTGGGCGGATTACCCGGCGGTGGCCTTCTGATCAGGGCCCTATGTGCCCTCTCCACTGCAAATCCCTGCGTTAGGGCACCTCCGGTGATCTCTTGCAGCAGCAAAGTCTCAATAAAATCTGTGGGATTCTGGCCCTCAGCTCCCTCCGGTAGGCCCACAATCCGGATGTTGTTTCTGCGGGCCCGACCTTCTGCCTCTTCAGCCCTGCTTTCCAGGTTGCCTACCCTCTGCACCAGGGCATGGATCTCTCGTTTGTGCGCGGTGCATTCCGCCACAGTCGGGCCCATCTCCTTCTCCAGGGTCTCTGTGCGCTCGGCCAGGGTTCGCACATCTTGCCTCAGGAGGTTCACGTCCTCCTGTACCGCCCCGACCTGAAGTTCCATCGCAGTTTTCAGTTCGGCCACCGCAAGTTGGAGTTTGGTCTCCCATGTCGCCTTCAGATCTGCGATCGCTGCCAGGACCTCTTGATTCGTTCCTCCTGCGGCCATCTCCTTGGGCTGGGCCTTCTCTTTGCTCCTGGTCCCCTCGGTGCCAGGCGATGTCTTGGCAAATTCGTCGAGCGTGGGCTGTTTATTCTTCGCCCTCAGGAGCTTGCTCGTCATATCTTCGATCAGGAGCGTCCCTTCGATCTCGCTTAGGCCCCAGGCCTGGGGGCACTATGTCCCCCCGTCGCCACACAGTTTCGGCTACCTCCAGTCAAGCTTGCTTTCGCTGGATCGCGCTGAACGTGAACTGAGGGAATCGCCGCCAGGATCCGGTCCCCGATCCTTTGTCCCAACATCAAGCGACGGCAGCCATTTTGTCTGCCGGCGAAGCTCCGGCCCAAAAACTTCACGCGGTTCCTGAGTACACAAGCGCTGCACAATCCCGTATGAGAATGCATCCACATGTGCAGCCGAGCTTCGCATTTACAGTCATCACCGTCTATGCCACATCGTAGCGGCCGTTGCGCGGATTCAGCCGGATAATGTTCGGATCAGCGGGAGCTCCCGTTCAGGCACGTCCTTTCACATGGCGTCCAAGCCACGCCCCCCGCGATATGTATCCATATATCATCTTAAATCTCAATGGCATGAACAAACAATGAGAACATATTCCTGGTGTAATTCTAATTATAAATGGTTAATTTATGACGTGCTTAATACCCAGAGCTTTCTAAGTGCAGACCCGGGGATCGAACCTGTGTTGCTCTGCATCAGCTGACTTACAAGGCGAGCGTGTTGCCCCAGAGATATCCTCCCAAGACAAGTGTGGATAAGTGGATGGCATCAACCATATTTTAGGATTTGTACCATCCTCCACACCACAATTTAAAGTGCTGTACACACCACCATTGGTATTACTGGGTATTCATGAGCATGGGTCCTACTGGATCTTCCACATGAAAGGTTTTATTCCAGAAAAAAGGCAATGTTTACATCAGAAGGCCAATATATCCTACAGTACCTTGAATGCCAGGAGTACATTGACATTTAATTGTAACCAATGAATGCTGCCATATGTGAGAAGTAGTATGTGTGTCCTCTTTCTGTGGGTCATTGTTTGTGTCCGCCTGCTTTTGTGTCCACCTTGTGTGTGCTATGTTGTCTTCTGCGTGTGTGTGCATTTCTGTATGTGTGTGCACGCGCTCTGTTGCTGGTATTCATTTAGATTCCCCTCTTATCCACTGCCCTTCTATCTATATATGTTGAGATCTGTGTTCCTACCTTCCTCCGTGCATGTGTGATTTCTGTTTGACTGTGTGTGCTTTACATTTCTGTGTGCATATTGAATTGTATTGTACTTGTCATTTGTATAGCACCATTTTACCATTATTATAGTCTCAATGCGCTGTTAGTGGGAACACCCTCTCAGGACCGAAGTCCAGAGTGTTGGAGGTCCTGGAGCACGCTTATGATCCGTGTGTGCCTTTGGCCAAATAAAGCTTAGCAGCGCTAGCCAGGCTCCGGTAGAGAAGCAACACACGCGGTCAGGTATGTGTATGGGTGCTGGGAGGAGGAGGGGCGGCGTCGGCGCTAGAGACATATGCACGACATACGGATGCGCCGTCATCTGCCTTCATGAGCAGTATTGCATCTGTTGCTCCAAATTTCTGGTGTGTGTTTGTCTTGCTATCCATTTGTGTACATCTGATTGTCTCTATATATGTATGTGGCAATTCTCCCCGCACCCCCCACGTTGTTCACCTGTATCTTGTGTCTTTATTACTTTGAGCCTGTGTGTACTGTGTACGTATGCCTTGTTTTGGACTAAAATCAGCAACCACAGGTGGTATTCATAGATATTGCGGCACCACATTCTCTAAACGAAAACAGAAAAGGGCTCTTACAGTCATTCCGAGCATTTGCAAGAGTAAAGCTGCACTTATGATGACCTGCATACACCTCCTGTGCAGGTACATTAAGGGATAAAGTTAACACTGAATACAGGGGTTTGCAGTGCACTGACCTGTATTCTATTGGAAAGTCACATCAATGTGAATTGAAAACTGAAAACCATCAATTGATAAAAGCACATTCACAAAGCAAAAACATTCTTCCAACTGAGAAAGAGTTGTTACCCATGGTAACAACGCTAAAGAAAAATGCATTTTGAAAAGTCATATATATAATAAATGGCACTGGCCTATTTATTTTCATCGTGTTCATACCTAATAGTAACTTTCCAGTTGTAAAAAAGAAAACCTTTGAACTGCAGATCACTATTTAGGGTTTCCTATGCCTTGTTGTGGGTTGATGTGTGTGTGTGTGTGTCCCTTCCTTTACTTGTGTTTGTCTGTTTCTATTTGTACATCTGACTTCCTCCATTACCACATTCTCCTGCAGCTTGCCAACCAGTGAGTGATAGAACACCATAAGGCCTCCCTGTTTTGCTTGTTTTCTAGTGCCATAGCCCCTTTATATATGTTTTTTTATTTGTTGGCCCCTTGACTAGTGACTGAACTATTTGCACCTTGGAAGGAAGGAGGCTATACCTACTAAAAGTGCATGACTGCATGAAGGGCACAGCGCAAAGTGCACAAGCCAAGGTGTAATTACCTCAGTTAGAGTGGCTCGAGCCAGGGAAAGTAAGTCTTGCTTTTGCTTCCTCTTCTAATATTGCTACCTTCGCTTATTCTTAAATCCCCACTGCTGTCTCTTTAATAAACATGTACAATCTCCATAATTAATCAAACCTTCATCAAATTTGACTGAAACATTATGCCACTTGTGATACAAAAAATATTGTTTACGCCCTCAAATGCCCATGTGAACTGTGCTATGTGGGACAGACATCACGTAAGGCTAAGGATAAGATGGAATGAACATCGCTCTAACATTAGACTAAACAATCCTAATTCATCAGTAGCTAAATATTTTAGTGAAAACAGACACCAGTTTGCACAGATCAGGTTTCAAATACTAGGGGCCATCAATGGTAAGAGCTTGGCCATGAGTGTCAGTAAACAATTGGAACAAAGAGAAGCATACTGGATAGATAGATTACATTTGGTTATGCCAAATGGAATGAATGATGATTTGAACTTAAGGTGTTTTCTCTCAATGAATTGGTATGACATATTTTAGAAGAGGATCACAATACTATGCACATTGTAAATATTTTAAAACATCACAACATTGCAATGTATTAAAATTATCTAACTGTTTTGCTCATGACTGTGTATTAATATGAAAGATGACTATCTACAGATATAATCATTGAATTTCAGATGTATGAATTTGTATTATCAATTGTGTTGTTGGATACCCTTGTATGCTATAGAAGAAAGATGCAACTCACATGTTATACAGAATATATGAAAAGCAAGAGAATGGAAACGTATAAGATGAACTGTCCGACCACTGAATTGCGCCTCCCTCACTGCAACCAATGACATCATCACGTCATGCGTTGTGACTTCATCACATTCTGATCACATCACCGGTTTAAGAATTGCCCGCGGATTTACCATTGGATAACAAATGATGCTGTTCAACATTCCCCTATTCACATACAATGATCATTTATGGGCACTATGCTTTAAAGATCTTGGTGAGTTTCATTGTAACAATGAATAGCTACATAGTACATCAACCCTTAAGAGGGGCTATACGCATCGTCATTTTAGATTTTGTGTGTATTCTCTCAAGCCTCTTCTTTGCCACTTGTTGGCACACATTTTAACTCAAAGATAAGGTACAGATAATCAATTTCATTTCTTTGTTTCATTATTTGATGCTTTACACGGTTTGCGGAACAATGGATTGTACATTGAGTTGTACCACATAAAACTAAAAGGCAATGCATTGCAAGATGTATGCATGTATTCTCTGTTACTAGGCAACACTGACACGTTTTAATGTTGCTTGATGACAGGTATGAGTAGTTTCTTTGAAATAGAGTGATATAGAATTATAGTTTTATATTGTAAATAGTTGGGAATACACTTACGGAGTATATTCTATATTTTTTGTAAAAATTTCCCTGATGAAGGACGGTCCAAAATGCATTGGCCACTGTTTCTGCCACTCAAGCACATTTGAAGAGCAATACCAATAAAGATGTTCTATGTGGATATGAATATTTCAAGACAAACATTGTTTACTTGCATGTGAACCTACTGTAGTATTCACTAGGGTGTTACCAATAGTGACGGGGATCCCCCACTTTTGTATGTAGGTATCTTTTTGGTAACGGTTAAACCTGCAAGAGGAGTTGTAGAATTTCCATTTCTTTAGGTTTCCTAGCTTTACATATTGCTCTAGGGTAGGAATCTGCAACCAGAGGCTCGCCAGATGTTGTGGCATATGACCCCCCATCCTCCCTCACCATTGATAATGCTCGGTTTGGTGGATGGGAGTTGTGGTCCAAACATTTGGAGAGCCAAAGGTTACAGACCCCTGCTCTCTGCAAGTGTGGTATCTAAAATGTGTTCTGCTGATCCTACCACCCTTGAGTCTAAATGTGTTGTGCCCACACTCTCAATGTCAGAATCGCTTACATCTTCCATGACAGGCAGTCGGCGTTCTTGCTTTTTAAAGAGCCTTGCAACCCCCTAGAGATCTTATTGGCCCCTTTTGGGGGCCAGCCCGACAATTAAAAGGCCACTGCTCTAGCGAAAGCAGGCGTTCATCAGAAATCACCTCTCATTTGTTTTATGAGCAATTGCAAATGATCCCTCTTACCAAGAAGTAATCATCTGCCGGTCTTTGCAAATATTGCCTCAAGCTCTTCCGTAATTTCAAAGTGCATGAGCTCCAAAATATCTATATTGACTGCACTTTTGGCCTGGTACCTTCCGCAAGGATCACTTTGTCTATTTTGACTGCAATGGTGGCCTGGCACCTTCCGCAAGGATCATATTGTCTATATTAACTGTACTGTTGGGCTGACTCTTTCCGCAAGGATCACATTCTCTATATAGACTGCAACGGTGTCCTGCCACCTTCCGCAAGGATCACATTGTCTATATCAACTGTACTGTTGGGCTGACGCTTCCGCAAGGATCACATTGTCTATTTTGATGCAATAGTGGCGTGGCACCTTCCGCAAGGATCACATTGTCTATATTGACTGCAAAGGTGGCCTGGCACCTTCCGCAAGAATCACATTATCTATTTTGACTGTACTGTTGGGCTGACGCTTTCCGCAAGGATCACATTGTCTATATAGACTGCAACGGTGTCCTGCCACCTTCCGCAAGGATCACATTGTCTATATTGACTGTACTGTTGGGCTGACTCTTTCCGCAAGGATCACATTGTCTATATAGACTGCAACGGTGTCCTGCCACCTTCCTCAAGGATCACATTGTCTATATCAACTGTACTGTTGGGCTGACGCTTCCGCAAGGATCACATTGTCTATTTTGATGCAATAGTGGCGTGGCACCTTCCGCATGGATCACATTGTCTATATAGACTGCAACGGTGGCCTGCCACCTTCCACAAGGATCACATTGTCTATATTGACTGTACTGTTGGGCTGACTCTTTCCGCAAGGATCACATTATCTATATCGACTGTACTGTTGGGCTGACGCTTTCCGCAAGGATCATATTGTCTATATTGACTGTGATGTTGGCCTGGCCCCTTTCCGCAAAGATCATATTGTCTATATTGACTGCAATGGTGGCCTGGCACCTTCTGCAAGGATCATATTGTCTGCAATGGTGGCCTAGCACCTTCCACAAGGATCACATTGTCTATATTGACTGCACAGTTGGCCTGGCACCTTCCGCAAGGATCATATTGTCTATATTGACTGCAATGGTGGCCTGGCACCTTCCGCAAGGATCATATTGTCTATATTGACTGCACAGTTGGCCTGGCACCTTCCGCAAGGATCATATTGTCTATATTGACTGCAATGGTGGCCTGGCACCTTCCGCAAGGATCATATTGTCTATATTGACTGCAATGGTGGCATGACTCTTTCCCCAAGGATCACATTGTCTACACAGACTGCAATGGTGACCTGACTCTTTCCCCAAAGATCTTGCTAGTAATATCGCTCCTCCCAACACGGTGCATTAGAGATAGTCTCCTAGCCTTTTGCCACACGATTGAATAGCAACGTGCTGCCTTCCATCAGTGGCAATGAAAGATCCTGGGTAAGACTTCGACCAAGTAGCGCCTCAGGCAAGGGCCATCTTCCACCCTCTGTGCCTCTTGTTCAGCGCCACATGCACCTAACTAAGTCCCTCCCCTTTGCACTGCAAAAGCATATACCAAATTGTGGAATGTCCTGAAAGCCTTGTGCTGGGTGCATGTTTCGGAGCAGTAGGATTTCCCTGATGCTGCCTGCATTGGTACCTGTGTTACCACTTCAAAAATGTGCTACCACTTTCTAATTTGTTGCCATAACCCTTGAAATCCGAGCACAGCTCACATGATATATTCGTTAGGGCTGGGCGTTATCACAAAGCGTTCTATTCTTAATAATCCGCCACAGAGCCCCCTTGTTGGAAAAGTTAATGCGAGAGACGCGTTTGTGGTCTCTGCGCCTCTGAGAGCGATGCCAGTCTTTGGCGCCAAAGGTCACAAGCGAAGCTCACTCGCTTCTCTTGTGAGCATTTGAACGCCTGGCTGTTTGGTGAGGGTGGTGGGGGGTGGTGGGGGGTGGTGGGGGGTGGTGGGGGGGGGTCGGGGGGGGCTAAGAGACCCATAGAATTGACAACCTTTTTTTGTTTTTTCGGAAGGGATCCTTCGCCGTCCTCGTGCCCCCTGCTAGCTGCAGGACTTGTTAAGGAGTCGCTCCACTAGGTAAACAGTGCGTATGGATTAACGGGGATATGACCGCAGCTGCTGCATTACAACCCCACGTCCCCTCTTGCTCGTCCCAGTCACCGCCCTTCAAGGGCAGGGGTCTGCGACATTTGGCCCTCGTGATATGGGTCTGAGGCCCACGGGCGTGTAGGGCTTTATGAAAGTTTGAAATAAATAAAAATAAATAAATAAATATGTTGGATCACAACCCGTCACCCGCCCTAGCCAGCATAATCAATGGTGAGGGGTGATGTAACATCTTGGGAGCCACAACCTGCAGACCTCTAGATCAATGACGGGAAAGAAGAAGAGAGTCAGGCTTGATGGGAATTTAAATCCATCGTGGGAATTTAGCGATATATGCCCCAAGCTGCGCGGCCTGCTTATGTGGCACGTCATTGCCATAATGCTCGGACTGGAATACAGCGCAATGCCCCCAAGCACTGTCCAAAAGTCCAGAGAGGGGCGTTTCCTGTGCAGTTGGGGACCACTTGGACGAGCAGGTGGGCCATGCAGCTGGTAGAAACGATTTAAAATGCGCAATTCTCCACAATTCTATCGCACACACGTGACGCCATATATGACTGAACAGTGATTTGTGATTAATGGGTCCCTTTCAATGTTATTGGCAGGGACTATTTGTCGTTGCAGTACGACCCCCCCCCCTAGTTTTCATCGAATCTGCTCGACGACAACACGTTTTTTTGGGTTTCTTGTTCCCATGTGTTTGCTAACCACTCGCCGAGGCCCTCCAGATGGCCGCAGCGTGCAATAAAATGCCCACCGCATTGCCCAAAGCGAGTATCAGAACTAATACCCGGCAGTGCACCCCCAGTAATGCTGCCCCCGGGCGCTGCTACACGCGACGGCTGCCTTTTGACATTGCATTCATAAGCAAACTGCCCACCTACCTGGAGGAGAATACACAGGAGCGCAAACGCACGATAATCCATGTTTCCCGAAATGGCGGTCGGACCTGCTGCCGAGCTGGAGACTTGAAGCTTGAAACGGTCGTCTGTCTCCTCCTCTGCTTCTGGAATGAGCCCCCTCCGGGGTTCTGCTTTCCATCACATCTGGGCCTGTTCAGACTGGAGGAGGCAGTGCCTAAAACCACGAACTGGCTGTTCCACGAATTGGCCTAGGGCCTAGGAATGCACTTTTTCATGTAAAAAGTCTTGCTTGAAGCAGGCCATCGCCAGCTGTCCAGAGACTTATTTTATTACGTATTCGAAGAAACCGCCAAGTCACACAGAAAAGTAAATTCGTTTTTTGTGCTGGAAACAAACATGGAAGTAAAATATACCATTACAAAAGCGCGGTGATTTGGTTAACCCTGGCATCCGTCCATTCTTATCCAACACATAACCATAGCTCATTCCTTTTTTTCCCCCAAAAAAGTGCAGAATGAGAACTGTTTGTTTTTTGGCATAAAAGGCCGCAGATTTATTCCACAATAACACAAAACCAAAACCACACTGCACACAACACATTTGTGGAAAAATTACTCATAAGATGCGGCAACTGCTCTGTGTCCACAATAAACTGCTTCCCCCTTTCTTTCCCAAGTGTCCATAATAGGCCCAACTCTCCCAACCTTTGCGTCCGAGCCTCTCCTGCCCCTGCAGGTGCTCCTGGGCGGGGAGAGTGCCGTTTCCTTGGGGGAAGCTGAGCCCTAATGGTTCCTCCCAGCCGCCCCTGCCGCTTAGGCTCCCAAGGGGCGCTGGGTCTGAGAAGAGCGACGACCCTTCTTGCTTTCTCCTGGCTCATCCGGAGTCTGTCTCATGTGTTTGTTCGGCCAAACACCGCCACGCCACGAGTGGGTTGCTGCCCACTGTGGCTCCCCCCTTCCTCTTACATTTCCAGGATTTTTGTGCAGATATTCCAAAAGAACAGATCCATGCCCAGCAGAGTCAAGTGTACCCCATCCTTGAGGAAGTATTCCGGGGATTTAAGATTGATCAGACCGCGCCTGATCTGCCCAAAGCCCCTGCCCCTGCAGAACTTTGCCATTGCGCAGTTCAGCTTCCTCCTGGATTTCTCCACCGCAGCATGATTATCTGCACCTCTCCATTCCGGCCTCGGGATGATCTCTGACCAAACAATTTCTGTTTCCCCCAGTTGTCCTGCTAGCTTTTGCAATGAGAACATCATTTCACACATCAGAGACCCCCTCCCTAAGCTTGTGAGATCGTTACCCCCTAAGTGGATAACCAGTATGTCTGGCTTTTGCTCCACGCTCAACAGTCGTTGCACATGCTTCTGTAACTGAGCCCACTTCATACCTGGCACCCCGTGCCAATCTATCCTGAACTCGCCCGCCGTCAGTTTTTCTTGTTCATCTGTCCAGCTTGCCCCTGCCCTAGACACAAAAGAGTGTCCTACCACCCATACTGATCTCTTCCTTCTTTGAGCAGGCGCTGGAGAAAAACCTTTAACCTTTACACTTAACCTTTACATTTTATCGGGCCTGATATATCTCTTGAGACATCCAGATTTCCACCTCCCAATCTGCCTGATTGTCACATCCCCCATGCCCACTGCTGCTGCTGACGTAGCAGCCCCTATCCAAAATGAATGTGTCCCAAAGACCCCGTCCGTCTCCCCTATTCCTTCTAATGCCAACTCCATCACTCTTTTAAACTGGAAGCGACTTAGCGCTGAACCATCCTGGTGGATGAGTAGTGGAGCCTCCTTCACCGAGGGGGGTCTCAACTTGAGGTAACCAGCCACCGCCTTAACTGGACAGATCGTGCTCCCTGTGATGAGTAGCAACGAGATCGTGCACCCTTTGCCTTCTTGGTCCATCTTTGAGCCTTTCAGCCATACAGTCAGCTGAAACTCTGAACAGTGCACATTCTGTATTTGTAAGAATCTCATCCCCTTTGCCCTTTTGTTCTCTGGCACCAGTTCACTTACCCTGAATGCCCCAAAGAAAGCTAGCGTGAAGGCAGCCCTGAACAATGCCGCTTCGAAATCCCCATGGCAGATTTGCCTTAAAAAAGCCACTACCTTCTGCAGCTTGACCACGTCAATGAGCCTCCTTTCATCCCCTCTAGACTTCACTTGTTTGCCCACCCCTTCATCGCCATGCCAATATAGTGCTCTTTGGTCGGGTCGTTTTCCCCCTTCAGCTTACAAAAGTGAGCGATAGCGGCCAGATGGTGAGCCATCCAAGACCTGGTTTTACCTTCACGCCAACCCCAGCCCACAAAGGCCTTAACTGGTGACTCTTGCTGGTTTACTCCTAGTACCTCTCATCTGAAATTGAGGTACCGCTCCCAGCAAGCCTTATACCTCTTTGTTGTCCCTGGTGTCAGAGCCGCCTGGATGAGGGTACTCAGATTACCCCAATCATGTCCCACCACTGTTCTTTGAACGGGGACATCACCTTCTCTGCTCCCGGGCATCTCTCTCCGAATTTTCCCCAATGTAAACGAGAGAGAGTATCAGCTGCTGTGTTCTGTACCCCCGGGATGTGCCTGGCTCGCACCTCTATATTTCTTGCTAGCATGCATCTCTGAAGCTCCCTTAGTAATCGCAACACCCTTCTGCCACTGGCGAAACCCTGATTAATGATTTGGATCACCGCTAAGTTGTCCGACCAGAGCATGATGCTGCTGTTTGCCAGCTGTTCCCCCCACAGTTTAAATGCTACTATGATGGGGAAGAGCTCCAATAGCGTGATATCCTTCGTAACCCCTTCCCGATGGCATTCCTTTGGCCATGCCATGCCACACCACTTGTTGTCAAGGATTGCCCCGAACCCCAACGCCCCCGATGAATCTGTGAACAATTTAGGCCTGTCCTCTCCGTTGCCTTTGCTACGCCATATAAACACCCCATTAAATTTGTCCAAAAACTTGTCCCACATGGCCAGGTCATCCCAGAACTCGGACCCCAACCTGACAAGTTGTCCTGTATGTTGCAGGCCGACCGTTTTCAATTCCACACTCCTTGCGAATGCTTTGCCCGCCGGGATGACTTTCCCTGCAAAATTGAGGGATCCCGCCAGGACCTGGAGCTCCCTCAGGGTTGCCTTCTTCTTGCCTCTTAGACCCTTGATGATCTCTTTCAGCCTTGTCACTTTGTCTTGCGGCAGCCTGCATTCCCCCTTCATAGAATCAATCTCTATCCCCAAAAAGGTCAGACAGGTCACTGGGCCCAAAGTTTTCTCCTTGGCTAGGGGCCGCCCCCATTACCTTCATCAGCCTCTCAAATGTGCCCATGAGGTTATCACACTCCTTAGACCCCTTCGCCCCGATAAAAAGGAAATCATTGAGGTAGTGAACCATTGCCCCTTCTGGGCATTCTTGCTTTACTACGAACTCCAGAAAGGTGCTAAATGCTTCAAAATAAGCACAGGAGATGGCGCACCCCATCGGTAAACACTTGTCATAATAGTAAAGATTTTGCACCTTGAAACCCAATAAATGTTGACTTTCAGCATGAATTGGCAGTAACTGAAATGCTGACTCAATATCAGCCTTTCCCATAAGGGCTCCCCTCCCAGCCGCTTTCACCACTTCTACTGCATCATCAAAGGAAGTGTAGTGCACTCTTGACCTCTCCTCGCTAATCCCATCATTGACTGACTCCCCCTCGGGGAATGAGAGGTGATGAATCAAACGATATTGCCCTTCCTCCTTTTTGGGCACCAGCCCTAGAGGTGATACCACTAGGTTTGGCATTGGCGGTTGCTTGAAAGGGCCAGCCACTCTGCCCAGAGCTACCTCTTTGCGACTTTCCAAGCCACCACTTCCAGCATCTCTAGCGCAGACCGCAGGTTGCGCGCCTCTGTGCCCCTTCTTCCCTCAGTAAATGGGATCCGGAACCCCCACCTGAAACCTTCCCACAGCATTCTGGCATCAACACAGTTATGATAAATATTCAACCACGGAGTCATTGCTTGTAAGTCAACTGGGGTTGGCAGCCCAATTTTAATCAAACATTTACATCTTTGTTTCGGGGCCGTTATTGACATTAAGTTTCCCGCCTCATTCTTTTTTGACCTTATCCTTCCCTTTTGGACTACTCCTGCGCTTCCCTTCGCTAGCCGCTGTGTTGCGTTCCTTGCCGGTGCCTCCGCGAGGGTGCCTAACTCGGCAAGCTTTACCAAAGGGGCAACCTTCTTCCGAATTGACCCTCCAACAGTCAGCCTATTCCCCCTGGTAGCTGCCTCTGTTGTTCCAGGAGGAGTGCCCACGAAAGGACCCCCTCCCCCGCCGAGTAAAACCCCCTCTGCCCTTCCAAACCTGGGGTTTCTCAACTGTGGCTTTCTCAGTCCCTTCTTCTGTGAGCACCAACTTATCCAAAAACCCGCCCACATCCATTTCATCCCAGGATAGAGCTGGCCAAACCTGCATTTTCAAGCGAAAGGCCCTATCATATTGTAGCCAACCCTCGACACCCCATTTCAAATAAATATCCTGGATGTAATGACTATATGCCAGCACAAAAGAAATAGACCCCGGATTAAACACACCCTGGAAACAACGCCATCTTACAAACTGCAACACAGCAGGAGTTATATATTTGATAGTCTGCCCATGCAGTCTGCGTTACGTAGGGATGACAACGAGACCCATAAAAAACGCATGCTTGAACATTGTTCGTGTTTGAGGATGAAAAAATTAACGCCCCCCTGGTGACACACTTCATAACAGCAGGACACAGCTCGGATGAATTCAAGTGGACCATCATAGAGAAGAAAGTACAGATGCCCAGACGAGGTGGTAATTACCATAACATCCTCCTTAGGAGGGAACAAAACTGGATCTTCAGACTTAATACACACAACATTGGTCTTAACGAACAGATCCAATGGAATGAACTGGCTGTGCTTCTCAGGTGAACACTGCACATCTAGATCCATGGTGACAATATGAAGAGTGCACATCACCACATGTGACGATACGCTGAGCAGATACCGGCATCTGCCAATAGGAGGTAGAGCCAGCTACATCTCACAAGATACTGCAGCAGGGTGGGGCCACGTATGTACCACCCATGTATTTACCATTACACAGCGCTATCCAGCACCACATATAGGATGGTTCTAGCCACGCGCTGTTGCTCCTCCTAAATAATTGCTCTGAAAAACTGCCAATGATTGATAAAAAGTGTGAGATGCTTTGCCTTTTAAACATTCTGGCATATGATCATACTTTTTTTATACATTTCCTTCTGTCATTCATAACATGTTTGTTGCAAAATATAATGCCTGGGTCATACTTTATCCAGCACCGATCCAAGATGGCGACCGTCAGCCAAGATGGCAGCCCCCACAGTCAATACCATATATGGCACTACACTAAGATGGCATCGCGATCCACACCATGCACGACACCACACTAAGATGGCGTCATGACCATAGAGTTGTCTAACCCATCGGAGCACGAATTATAACCATGCCACCCGCGGAGCCTGCATAACAGACCATACATACTTCTGAAGATACCGTCACAGCTCACAGCCACCTAGCCACGGTAAGCGGGCTAACTAAGAGGCAGATAGATCTGGGGAGAGCAACTACTTTTGTAGCCTTCACTTTCCCCTCTCCTGTTGTTGCAGGAAAGGCCAGCATACAGCGAAGCTCCTGTAGTAAACACAGTGCATGTAGAAGGATATCACCCACAGCCACGAACCCGGGCACGTTCAGATCTCAGCACCAGTAAGCCTTTTTAGCCCCTTCTCTGTTGGTACTATGTAGGTCTTGTACCAGTATGATCCCGAGAGAGGGTTATAGTGACATGATACTTCTTTTCCACTAACAGGCACCGCAAGGACAGGACAGCCCGCCCAGAACAAACAGTAACATCACTGGGGCAGAATCACCACTACAGAACGGTGGTAAGCTGACGCAGCTCCCGATATCTCTTTGCTCACCACACGGGCATGATGGGATCTCTTATGGCAACAAAGGGTGATTTTGGAACAGAGTTTTTCCTTTTCACTCACTCCCCCTTCCCCCTCTTTTCCCTTCCACGTATCCATTTGTGTATTTGGCAAAGGTGATAGGACACATACAAGGATCCTTATGCCATGGCACGTTTCTTTATAGCACAACAATTGGACTGACACACATTTAACTTGGAACATCACATGCAGTGATTTTATTGTATGTTCCAACAGGGGAGTATATATTTACCCCCTGTTCCCTCTCTTTGTCTGTTTTCTCTCCTGGGCCAAGGAAGCATTGCAGTGAGCACAAGTGTCTGCCCACGAAGGGAGCAAGGCCCCCATCACTTCTAACCACTTTCGTCCTGATGAAGATGACCACATTTACTACGGTCTATGAAACCGGTCGACCTTTTTAGAACATGAGCTGGACTCATGCCAACGATGATCTGTCTACTTTAGCTATTAACACAGACATCGCAAGCTAAACAAGACCTGACTAATTAATTAGGATTCAGATCTTACACTTTTTGCTGTGTTCTGGTTTGGCCCCTATAGACAAGGAGCCGATCATTTCTCAATTTTTAATACCAGTACAGGTATATAGAGATAACTAGCAGTTGACACTGTTCTGGTCAATAAAGAAGTACAATACTCCAGCTATTAGTGAACTGCAGCATACTCAAGAATCAGACATTATCTAATGTAGAATGTCTAGAATGTTGTGATTAGTTGCCTGTATCTGGCTTTTTAGTTTAGTATGCTTGAATAGGGTAAGCTTCTTCACTCTATCCCTTTTAGATAGGCGATGCTATACCCGACCTCTAGGGAGAGCCTATCAAAGACAGGTACAGGGTGTTCTTCTAGTAGGGACAGTCTGTTTGTGTGTGAGAACAGTCAGTTGGTGACACATATACGCTATGTAATTTTTTAATTAATTCTACAGAGACTGTGATTGAGTGTTACTACGTTGCATTATTTACGGTAGGAATTTAAGATAGACCACTTTGGTCTTTAGTTATACCCTCTGTGTTACCCTAGGTTTTAGAACGCCCCATATGAACAAACCACTTTCAAGACCTTCACCATACGAATGACATGTTCGTTTTTATAGCAACCCCTATCTGGTGTAGGAACATTGCTGATAATAGCACCTCTTATGCTGCAAAACCAAGTACATATGCAGGTAGGATTATAAACTTCAGACATAGGAAAGTTCAGCCAGCCTTGCTGGAATGTGCTCTTCTAATTGTTCATATGAACACATGTCTCTGCAGTGAGTGCTTAACACACTGAGCTAACTTCTGAACCATTATGGCACTCAATTTATCAATATGGATTTCAACTTTGTCTATTGCAGTGATCAACATAATTCCCACAGGAAGGAAAGAATGCTACAGAAGTTGTGCCGCACAAACTATGTATTCCACAGTGAACACAGAATGCATTACATGATTAACTGATAAAGGCGGAATGTACTTGTCAAAACAGACAAGCGCATGCCATAAAATCTCCTGGTGTGTGCTATTTAAGACTGGTGAACAATGGAATCTTACTTTAGACCAGGCACTCTTGTGGGGGCCCCCCTCAAAGGTGGGGCCCCTGGGCAAGTGCCCCTTTTGCCCTCCCATAAAAGGTCTCTGCAGCTACACACTAACTGCACATACAGCTGTGCCTGCAGTATTTTCACATTAAGTATCAGAATGCTTCACCTCTGAAGCCAAAATATATATCACAGTTGTGATCAACGACTCCTCCATTGATTAAGTGGGATGTTAAAGCCCCAATGTTACACATATTTCCATGCTTATTTTATAGTCAGCAAAAAGGTTGACATGGCAACAATATCTTTGTGGTTAAAACCAATGACTGACCTAATTTTGCCAAGAATGAGAATTGCTTGCAGGGGACCCCCAAAGTTAGTACTGCACCTATCTCCTGAGGGGTCCACTGCACACAATTCTGATTGTTCATGAGGCAGAGGGCAAAAGGACGTGAACTTGGTTTTACTCTTTCTTTTTCCGCTCAGTCTACTGTGCAGGCAGCGTTTCCTAATGGATTCCTATAGGAGCAGGTGCAAACCAAGGCGGATTCCATAGTAATTCATTTCTTCTAGGGGGGGTGTTGACAAAGCCTGGATGCCACCAATTCCAGGGTCCCATCAACGCCTCAACAATAAGGCGTAGGAGTGCACCTGTCTTTCTGCGAGGGGATATTTGCAACTTTTAAGCACTCCCTCCGTGCTGTTCAAAAGTGTGAGGGTCCCCTCATTGTTAAATGCTCCCTTCTGTGTCCTTATTACCGTCAAACAGGGTTTGGTGAACAACTGCAAATTAATCATAAGCCCTGGCAATTGCTCTAGAAAGTTTTTGTGCCAACATTACTGCTTCAATCATGTCTGCCTCCGACATCACCTAATGTACCCCAGGACTTTGCTTTGAATCTCAGGGATTATGGTCCAATCTCAGAGTCTCAAGATATGTCCTAGAGTAGCCCACATTTCTTCTGAATACAGCAGAGTATTGTGTCTATGGTTGCTACTTGCTGTATTCTCTGCCCGACAGTTTCGGCAATCACTAATGACGTTCATAATAGTTGTTTCATGAAATAATGATTCTGTGTTTATATGGCGTCGGCACACAACCAAGTCTGCATTTAACAAAACGGAAGGACAGCAATTGCAACATGCATGAACATATTTCTACCATTCGGAAATGTAACTGAGTAAGTTTGCTTGGTGGCTTTACTGTCTTAAAGCATGTGTAGAGCGTCAAAATATGCTCTGGCACCGGTGGAACATGAACCCTTGGGGTAGTAGGAGCATAGCGAGCTGGAGCAGAGCAAGACTGTGCTGTTGGAACAAGATGGACTCAGGGCAAGCATCTTGATCTTTTTTGGTGTGTAGTCTTTTCGGATGTGGTCTGGGTGTGTGCCCTAAAGTGGAAAGGCACCTTGTCTGTGTCTGTTATAGTATGTTTGAGCATTATGGTTGTGGGGGTGGCGGGTATTGCTCTCCAGATTCTCTTAACCCTGCCAGTTTGAGTGGCAAGTGGCGAAAGAAGCTTTTCATAGCTAAGGTTGATCAAAAGTTATGTTCAATCTTCTATGATGCAAGGAAAACCTGTTGGGCCAGCGACCTTGTCAATAGAGCATGCCATTGCCCAACACATTGATCTCAAGAACCTTGTTTCCATATTTGTGAAAAATTAGAGCACGAAAAGTTAATTTCTAATGTGCATTTTCACTTGTTTTAACACACATTTGGTACGAAGTAACATGCATTCCTAGATATATCTGTGTTTTATATGTCTGGGTGACCCAGACACATGTTTCATGGTTTGTCAACAGATGGCCCACCACTTCCGCACCTGTGTTTCTTACGTTTTTGAATGGTTTTGGAGAGTCACTCACTGGTTTTTCACTTTTGTAGGTCTTTTAAAAAAAGAAGAGACTTTGAATTTATACATATCATAGTAATTAAGGATTGGGACACGTTTAGTATTTTGTCCCAGGTAATGCTGCTGGTGTCCAGACATTTGGTCGACTGAAAACTGGTCGAAAGATATTTGGTCGACGCAATTTGGTCGAAAACCAAATGGTCGAATTTTTTTTTTATTTATACATATATTTTTCGGGTTTTCGTTTTTTTAAAAAAAAGGGGTTTTCTAGAAAAAAAAGTGGGTAGGGGGGGGACCCCCCCAAAAAAAAATTAATAAAAAAAAAAAATTCAACCATTTGGTTTTCGACCAAATTGGTTCGACCATTTGTCCAGTCAACCAATTTTTTTCGACCAAATGTCTGGTAACCAGTGCTGCTGTTTCTAATATGTATTACCAAAATCGTTTTCCTGCTGTCTGTATTGGCTTTACATCATTTATAGAAAGGTTTAGATCCACATGCTCAGCATTACATTTGTTGTTGCAATAGTATCATTGACTTGTTTAATAAACCTGTATTTATGAAATACAGGGGCTTTAATTTGACTTCTGAAACTTAACACTCTGAGTAGATGTGAGGGTAAGGAAAGTGCAATGGGATCCATCAATAGCAGAAGACACGAGCAATGTGTTAGGTGGAAGTAATGGGGTTGCAGCAATCAGTAACAAAATGAGGACGGTTGGTTGAGAACGATTAGGATCTGGAGTGGAGTTGGAGAGGTGGGGGGCACCAATATGAGTGTTTGCCAAGGGTGGCAACATTCCTTGCATCAGCCCTGCCCGTAAGGACACTTACAGGGGGAAGAAACCTAAAAGGGGAAATAAGTCACTGGTTCTGATTGCCTCCCCGTTAATGGCATCTGCAGCAGCCCGATCTTCAGACCTGCGTATGGCCGCGTCTTCTTCGATCACGGCTCTGGCAACTACCTGAACACTTTTCCCACTCTACGTCTACTACCTTGTCAATGATAGTCCTGTTGACGACCCATGTCGACGGTCCATTGATGAAAATCTACCGCCCAGTCGACGCCCGCTTCATCAAAGATCGCTTCGTCGACAAATTTGGCCAATACGGCAGCACACAGGATTGCTCTATCTCTAAGGCAAACATCTGCACCATTGTCGAATACGGCACCACCATCAAATCCACCAGCACCAGTGCTCACTTCTTTTCCTAGAAGCTCGAGCATGCACAAAAAGATTCCCCCACCACTCTCTTCCCTACTGCAACCAACTAAGACCAAATCACTCTTTGCCAGCGAAGCCTCCTGCCCAGTTGATGTAAGAGAGTGGGCCTCATTACAAGTTTGGCGGTAGCCTTGCCACTGAAACCGGCAGGCTGCCGCTAAACTTGCAAATTTTTCTGGCCCCTGGCAATCAGGAAATACAGGGCCATTACAAGCCTGGCGGACCCTGTATTTCCCTATTGCCAGGGGCCAGAAACATTTACTCCCCATTCCCATTTGAGCCCCGAAGGGCTCAATGGGAATGGGGAGGCCGGATGCACCGGCACCATTCAGAATGGTGCCGGTGCATCCGACATGCTCTGCTCGCGGGTGCCGTTTCCGCCCCCATGTTGGGTGAAAAGGCACCCGCAAGCAGAACTCGTAGTTTGTCGGCACGGTAACTACGGTACCAGCAAGCTTACCGGTACCGTAGTTACCGGACCGGCAAACTTGTAATGAGGCCCAGTGCCTTCTCAGGAGATGAAGAGCCTCTGGAGGCTTTTTCTCTTAGCATGAAGAAATGGAGGACGACCCAGACCCAATTCAGCTGGCACCTCGGTCACCAGTGGCTTCTCCACCAATGGATGTTCCGCCAGTGGCTGCACCTATAGTTCCCATGGGCATGCCAGCATCACCCACAGACCTATCTGTGGACATTCTGTCTATCAACAATCTCTAGTCACTGATTTGCAGCCGCGCCAGCCTCCTCTAGTCCCTCAAGATGCGCAAGGTGTCCCAAATAGGCCAAATAGAAGCCCTCCTCCTGGGCCTTCATGTGAAGCAGTGGTTCTACCACCACAGCCTCCAAGATCAACTCCTCAGTTGTTTGCTGCCCCACAGCCAAACTCACAAATACAGGACTGGATACATATGCCTCTCCAGACACGCATACTACTACTGACGCGTATGAAGACCTGGTAACGGTTGATGTGGGGCCACCAGACATGTCAGACATGCCTTCCAGAGATCGCCTCAGGACGAAATTGGCTCTTTTCATGCCCTACTTGCGCGAGCTGTGACCTTGTTCCAGAAGCACGACAAAAGGAGGGGTTCCTTTTTCAGAGGTGGGAGGCATCGAAAATATCTATAGTTGCCATCCCAATACTTGATGACATCTGGGAGGATGAGCTGCTGATTATGAAGTACCCTTTGTGAGGAGAGTAATGAAACTCACACACAAGCTAGACATGGTTGTAGCTAAAGACATTTATTAAAAAATAAAAGGGGTTGGTAAATGCCTTGCTGTCCCTGGTGCACTAGAGGTGTTTCCCTACCTAAACTCAAAACTAAGGATCTGTCAGTGCCAGAAGGTCCAAAACAAAAACTGTCCTGTGTGAGCACTATTCTGACCCTCACATTCTAATTAAATAAATCTTAAGGTGAAAAGGATAATGTCTTTGGCCTTCAGTGTTTCAAAGTGTTCAAATGGGAAAAGGAATGCATAACTCAAAGTTTCTCAAGGATATTGCTTCTTAATCCAGTGGGTGTCCCCCTTACCCTGGATTGTTTTTCACAGTTTCTTGAAAATAACAGTTCTTGTCGCATATCTACAATTGCCTGGTGTACTTTCCTGCCACGGCTTCTTATATTCACACACTTGCACTTGTAATTGTCTGTCTCTGAAATTCTACTTTTGATAATTTACCACGTTAGCCCTTTTGGCTAATTCACATTGTCCGGTAAATATTATTTTGTTACTGTCTCATATTCGTCATACAAAGGGGCCAACTTCAATGATTCCCTTTTGTGGTTAATGCACTTTGCTTTCCCGCTTTCAGTGTTAACAAGCGGCTTCCTTTCTTTATCCGTTTTGGGTTGTTTAACTTTTGGCACGCAGCGGCGTGGTGCTCACCATTACGCCATGGTGTTCCCTTTGTCACAGCGTGGGCTCGCCGGCTCTTTGTGGTCTTTCCCATTCTGCTTGCAGCCCGCCAATGACAGCCGGCATATGCTCTCTTACTCGCGCTGCTTCTCTTCTCCTTGCGGTACTCCGGTGAGAATCTTGCTACTTCTTTCCACTGACAAATGCCCAGGGCCCTGTACATGCTTCTGGTGTTCCCACGTGTAATCTTCCTCGTGTAGCCTTCCTCTGGTTAGTATCTGAGCCGGTTGGCTCCAACGTCCTTCTCGTAGCTCTTCGGTAGCACAATGAGCGGCAGCCCGCTCCCACCAGCAGTCTGCCATTCCTTCTGGAGATCCTTTTTTAAATTTCCCGGGCACAAGTGTACACTTCCAACAACTAGAGCATTGACTGTGCCTGGGGCTTTTTCTGCTCTGTATTCCTCAATTCCTCTTCCTCGCCACAGTGTTAAGGTGGTTCTGGGAATAATAGTTTATTTTAAGTAAATTGCACTGAAACATTGGAGGAATGGTTTTAACATGTTCTGAGGGCAGGTTAGGGTTTGAGAGTGGATCTGTAGATGGGATTGAGAGAAATCCAGCACTCTCCTTTGAGGGAGCAGTGAAAGAGTCACAATAGGTTATTTTGTATAGGAGATTCAACCTGAAAGGAAAAAAGGGGGATACCATGTCTCATCCTTGGATATCACGACTCCCACCCACAGGTTGTCTACTCCCATGTGATCACCCCTCATTTAGCCACCCCAAGGATTAGTATCAGGTAACGGCTGCCATCCCCCGGCCACATGGAAGGAAGTCACCCCCGGGAAAACAGTGAATATAAGGTTACTGATTCTGCTCCAAAGTGTCTTTGCACTCAGCCAGGTCCCGACTTTGTGGTGTCCGCTGTCGCAAGAAAGTGGTCAGCTAATCCAACCCCCCCTTGTATGGTGCCCCCAGACAAGGAAGGCAAGCAGCTAGATGCTTTTGGAAAGTGGGTAATTACCACGGAAGCTACCATCATTAAAGTAGACAATTCCTTGGCCATTGTCTCCAGGTACGACCGGGAGTTATGGTACAAGATGGGCTCCATCTTGGATTTCCTGCCTGATACCAAACAGGATGGGGCTCTAGCTTTACTGCATGAGGGGGAAGCAGCCTCAGATCATGCCATCACTGTAGCTCTGGACATTGCTGACACAGGCTTCTGCCAGATGGGCAACAGAGCAGTCCTAAGGTGCCAGGGCTAGCGAAGAGCTACAAACCTCTGTCCTGAGGTACAGTCGAATGTTATGGACATGCCTTTTGATGGAGTGGACCTCTTTGGGAAAAAGGTCAAAGAGACACTGTTGGCAATCAAGACGGACATAGATACTGCCTGGTCCTTGGGTACCCTGCAAAAGAGAAGGCAGTCCTTTCAGTCCGGGAAGGGCAGATTCTCAAGTACTTCCAGAGATTATCTGCTGACCTATCACCAATTATCCCACACCAGTTTGCAGGAGACGTACAGAGGAAGATCACAGGCATATAGGGGTACGGAGAGGTGATGCAGTTCATCCACTCGCACACAACCCCCAAAAAAAGTCTGACCAGCGTCAGGTCTCGAGCCCCCACTTCACATGGTCCCTATTCACATGGTCATTTGCTCCACTAACCACACAAGATCCACTGGGTCATGAGACATAGGGAGGCTTAGAGTAACCTGCGCTGTGCTTGGGATGGTTAGTCCCAGTACCATGTACATGGTCTGGTGACTTGCCATTCTTAAACATTTTGTGGTCCTTTTGGGGGAAGGATTTTTCAGATGACCCACCCTCTTTCTCTTTCTACTTCTTCCCCATCTCCTGCTTCGTAGAAGCAGGGTTGTCCTTGTGGGACACTCTGTGGGATACCCACAAGTCAGTTGCAATGGCCAGCGTTTTAGGATCTAACTCCTCAAAGGCAGCCAAATGTTGCTTTAGCTCAGGGGACCATGAGGCAAAAATGTCCTCAAGCATGACCAAATGGACCATACCCTCAAAGGTGGTTACCTTATAAACTTCCACCCAAACTGTCACGTTTTCCAAGGATTCAGACACATATGTGACCCAACTACTACCTTCTTTCTTTTTGTACTCTCTGAATCTCGTCACGCATTGGGCAGGAGTCTTCCCAAACTTTAAGATGAGAGTTTGCTTTAATTTCACAAAGGCTTTTCTGTCAGCCTTTGACATTTCCACAATAGCACTGCAGCCAGAGTAGGCTAGTCGACTGAGTAACCAAGCAATCCTGTCAGCATCCACTACCTCGTGTATTTCACAAGCATACTCAAACGCAGTCAACCAGTCCATGATGTCACTATATTCATCATACACACTGAGCAGATATTTAGAAACTCTAGGATGAGAAGAGGGGGCAGATCCATTCCCAGACTCTCTGAAAGAACCACTGGCACCCTGTATCTTGACAAGCTCCAACTGATGCTCCCTGTCTTTCTGTCTCTCCACCTTGTCCAACTCAAGCTTGGCCATGCTGAACGCAAGCTCTTTCTCTCCGGGTTTCAGCTTTTGTTTCTTAAGTTCCTGAATGGCTTCTGCTTCAGTGGAGGCAGATGAAAGATGGGACAGGGCATCCTCCTCCTCATCTTCTCTCTCAATGATAGCAACAACAGCAATACCATAACTGTTAGTGGGAGCAGCCCCAGCACCGTCTGCACTATTATAAGAGGGCAGAGATACAAATCCTACTTTCTTGCTAATCTATCATCTTTAGCTCAGTTTTTTGCCAGAGGTTGACATACCTCTTTCAGCACACAGCCGTCTTAACGTTTCAGATTTGGAAACACCCAAAGTAATAGCAGTGACTGTGTCCATATCACAAATGATAAAAAATCACAGTGTTTCTGTGCACTTATAATTCAGGCACCACACCAGTGTACTAGAGTGGAGTAAGTACCTCTGATCTTATCGTCACCGCTGTGCACCAATTTTTTAGAATGCATTTCTAATCTCTGGACTGGTGAACAGATGGTGAGGAGCCCATCCTTGTTAGATGAACTGGGGACATTTCAGGGAAGATAGCCAGACCAATTCACTGTAGTTTGGAGAGCAGTCAAGGCTAAATCACAGGAGGATTGAGGGTGATCAGGGGTCTTCAATGAGCACACACAGTGAAGGACCAAGAATTGCAACTAGACAGCAGTATACCAAAATATACTATTTTTTAATTTTTTTAAATTTATTTGTATGAATCAAAAAGAAAATTGATTTTTACAAAGAACTTTTCAAAGTCCGTTTCTCTTTTTGCCTTTGGAGCAAACTTCGTTTGAACGAAAGAACAAAATAAGTGGAACAGCTGGAGTTTTCAGCCTTTTGAGGCCAATTTGAACTTGCACTGGGAGGTCAAGGTGTTGAGTCGCCTAGAGTCTCGGGTAGTAGAAGAGTCGGCGAGGAATCTCGGTCTGCAGAGATCGATTCAGAAAGTGTCAAGGTGTCCAGTTTAGCCATAATTTGCTGCACAAGTTGAGATGTGGCCATAAACCAAGTTGGTTTGTCTCCGCTGATCATTCTTGACCACCAACAAGATTCACTTTCCAAAGTAGGGTCCGAAGAAAAATGCCGCATGTAAGCCGTCCTGAGTTGTTTTGTTTCAGGGCAGCCCAGAAGCAGATGGCGAACTGTCTCTTTTTCATTTATCTTGCGACATAGTCTACAGTGTGAAGAGTTGGACAGGCCCCTATACTATTATAAGCCCAATAACAACACATGTGAATAATGAAATGCTATAACAGCACATCACACAAACAACACACTTACAGGCCGATTCATGGAATAATTAGCGCGGCGCAAGTGGGCAAAAACGTGCGAATCGCAGTGGAATAGCGAAAATCGCAGTGCAAGTGCGAAAATCGCACGAAAAGCAGCGCACGTCGATTCATGGAAGGCCGTGCGCGAGAAAACCAGCGGATGTGCAATAAAAAAGTGCGCGGCGCACGTTGGCGCACAGGCCATCTAACAGCGTGCGCCAGGTCACAGCGAAAATCGCACAGGCCACAGCGAAATTCGCACATAGCGCGGCGCACGCAACAAAAGTAGGCGGAACACGGGCGTAACACTCGGAATGGGGAACAACTTGCCAAAACGTGGGCGTCACGGGGGAAGTACAGGGCACAAGTGCGCGGAACGCCCACATGCTCGCCTACAACACGTATTCATGGAATAGAATAGGGGAAAAAAGGGCACGCTCAAACCAGCGCACAGGCACAAACACGACCGCCACAAGAAAGCAGGCGGTAGCGTCTCTGCGGCTGTAAGAAATGTGCGCCAAAAGGTGCGCCAACAAATAGCACCTATATACTACCATGATGAATGTCCCATACTGTGGCCCTCCAGGAAAAATGACGTGCAAAGGGGTACCCACAAACACGGACACCCGCTGACAAAAAATACGTGTGCGTGTATACCGGGGTGCGCGGGAAGTCTCACACGCGATTTCAGCAGGGTACGTGCATCACAGGGGTTCGCGTGAAGTTATTCACGCGATCGGGCCTGGGGGAGCGGGCTACGTGTATTTCAGGGGTTCGCGTGAAGTTTCTCACGCGATCGGGCCTGGGGGAGCGTGCTACGTGTATTTCAGGGGTTCGCGTGAAGTTTCACACGCGATCGGGCCTGGGGGAGCGGGCTATGTGTATTACAGGGGTTCGCGTGAAGTTCCTCACGCGATCGGGCCTGGGGGAGCGTGCTACGTGTATTTCAGGGGTTCGCATGAAGTTTCACACGCGATCGGGCCTGGGGGAGCGGGCTACGTGTATTACAGGGGTTCGCGTGAAGTTCCTCACGCGATCGGGCCTGGGGGAGCGGGCTACGTGTATTCCAGGGGTGCGCGGGAAGTTCCACACGCGAATAGCCTGGGCGCGTGTATTTCAGGGGTGCGCGGGAAATTCCACACGCGAATAGCCTGGGCGCGTGTATTTCAGGGGTGCGCGGGAAGTTCCACACGCGAATAGCCTGGGCGCGTGTATTTCAGGGGTGCGCGGGGAGTTCCACACGCGAATAGCCTGGGTGCGTGTATTTCAGGGGTGCGCGGGAAGTTTTACACGCGAATAGCCTGGTCGCGTGTATTTCAGGGGTGCGTGGGAAGTTCCACACGCGAATAGCCTGGGCGCGTGTATTTCAGGGGTGCGCGGGAAGTTTTACACGCGATTTCTGCACGGTACGTGTATTTCAGGGGTGCCGGGGAGTCCCACACGCGAATAGCCTGGGCGCGTGTATTTCAGGAGTGCGCGGGAAGTTCCACACGCGAATAGCCTGGGCGCGTGTATTTCAGGGGTGCGCGGGAAGTTTTACACGCGAATAGCCTGGGCGCGTGTATTTCAGGGGTGCGCGGGAAGTTCCACACGCGAATAGCCTGGGCGCGTGTATTTCAGGGGTGCGCGGGAAGTTCCACACGCGAATAGCCTGGGCGCGTGTATTTCAGGGGTGCGCGGGAAGTTTTACACTCGATTTCTGCACGGTACGTGTATTTCAGGGGTGCCGGGGAGTCCCACATGTGATTTGACAGTGTGGGTCCTCCCAGGTGTACCCTGTACACCCTCCACGGCCCCTGCAGGCAGCCCACACCACAGGGGACTACCCTGCATCCCTGGTCATGTCCCGCAGGCAGCCCACCCAACATGGGCATGCCCCCCAGCAAAGGCACATGTCTCCTTGAACTAATGAACACCAACTCATGTCCCCTTGCACCCCCACCTCCCAGCACTGTGGGGCACCTGCCAGCAGGCCCCCACTCCTGTCACCCACCACCCCCACCCCCCAGCCACCAGGGGCACCCTCCACCAGGCCCCCACTCATGTCTCCCACCACCCCCACCCCCCAGCAGTGCAGGGTCACCCTCCACCAGGCCCCCACTCATGTCTCCCAACACCCCCACACCCCAGCAGTGCAGGGGCAGCCTCCACCAGGCCCCCACTCATGTCTCCCACCACCCCCACCCCCCAGCCACCAGGGGCACCCTCCACCAGGCCCCCACTCATGTCACCCACCACCCCCACACCCCAGCATTGCAGGGGCAGCCTCCACCAGGCCCCCACTCATGTCACCCACCACCCCCACCCCCCAGCCACCAGGGGCACCCTCCACCAGGCCCCCACTCATGTCTCCCACCACCCCCACCCCCCAGCCACCAGGGGCACCCTCCACCAGGCCCCCACTCATGTCACCCACCACCCCCACCCCCCAGCCACCAGGGTCACCCTCCACCAGGCCCCCAATCATGTCTCCCACCACCCCCACACCCCAGCAGTGCAGGGGCACCCTCCACCAGGCCCCCACTCATGTCTACCACCACCCCCACCCCCCCAGCCACCAGGGGCATCCTCCACCAGGCCCCCACTCATGTCTCCCACCACCCCCACACCCCAGCAGTGCAGGGTCACCCTCCACCAGGCCCCCACTCATGTCTCCCACCACCCCCACACCCCAGCAGTGCAGGGGCAGCCTCCACCAGGCCCCCACTCATGTCTCCCACCACCCCCACCCCCCAGCCACCAGGGGCACCCTCCACCAGGCCCCCACTCATGTCTCCCACCACCCCCACACCCCAGCAGTGCAGGGTCACCCTCCACCAGGCCCCCACTCATGTCTCCCACCACCCCCACACCCCAGCAGTGCAGGGGCAGCCTCCACCAGGCCCCCACTCATGTCTCCCACCACCCCCACCCCCCAGCCACCAGGGGCACCCTCCACCAGGCCCCCACTCATGTCTCCCACCACCCCCACACCCCAGCAGTGCAGGGGCAGCCTCCACCAGGCCCCCACTCATGTCTCCCACCACCCCCACCCCCAGCCACCAGGGGCACCCTCCACCAGGCCCCCACTCATGTCACCCACCACCCCCACCCCCCAGCCACCAGGGTCACCCTCCACCAGGCCCCCACTCATGTCTCCCACCACCCCGACACCCCAGCAGTGCAGGGTCACCCTCCACCAGGCCCCCACTCATGTCTCCCACCACCCCCACACCCCAGCAGTGCAGGGGCACCCTCCACCAGGCCCCCACTCATGTCACCCACCACCCCCACCCCCCAGCCACCAGGGGCACCCTCCACCAGGCCCCCACTCATGTCTCCCACCACCCCCACACCCCAGCAGTGCAGGGGCACCCTCCACCAGGCCCCCACCCATGTCTCCCACCACCCCCACCCCCCAGCCACCAGGGTCACCCTCCACCAGGCCCCCACTCATGTCACCCACCACCCCCACCCCCCAGCCACCAGGGTCACCCTCCACCAGGCCCCCACTCATGTCTCCCACCACCCCCACACCCCAGCAGTGCAGGGCCACCCTCCACCAGGCCCCCACTCATGTCTAGCACCACCCCCACCCCCCCAGCCACCAGGGGCACCCTCCACCAGGCCCCCACTCATGTCTCCCACCACCCCCACACCCCAGCAGTGCAGGGGCACCCTCCACCAGGCCCCCACTCATGTCACCCACCACCCCCACCCCCCAGCCACCAGGGGCACCCTCCACCAGGCCCCCACTCATGTCTCCCACCACCCCCACACCCCAGCAGTGCAGGGGCACCCTCCACCAGGCCCCCACTCATGTCTCCCACCACCCCCACGCCCCAGCAGTGCAGGGGCACCCTCCACCAGGCCCCCACTCATGTCACCCACCACCCCCACCCCCCAGCCACCAGGGGCACCCTCCACCAGGCCCCCACTCATGTCTCCCACCACCCCCACACCCCAGCAGTGCAGGGGCACCCTCCACCAGGCCCCCACTCATGTCTACCACCACCCCCACCCCCCCAGCCACCAGGGGCACCCTCCACCAGGCCCCCACTCATGTCTCCCACCACCCCCACACCCCAGCAGTGCAGGGTCACCCTCCACCAGGCCCCCACTCATGTCTCCCACCACCCCCACACCCCAGCAGTGCAGGGGCACCCTCCACCAGGCCCCCACTCATGTCACCCACCACCCCCACCCCCCAGCCACCAGGGGCACCCTCCACCAGGCCCCCACTCATGTCTCCCACCACCCCCACCCCCCAGCCACCAGGGTCACCCTCCACCAGGCCCCCACTCATGTCACCCACCACCCCCACCCCCCAGCCACCAGGGTCACCCTCCACCAGGCCCCCACTCATGTCTCCCACCACCCCCACACCCCAGCAGTGCAGGGGCACCCTCCACCAGGCCCCCACTCATGTCTCCCACCACCCCCACCCCCCAGCCACCAGGGGCACCCTCCACCAGGCCCCCACTCATGTCACCCACCACCCCCACCCCCCAGCCACGAGGGCACCCTCCACCAGGCCCCCACTCATGTCTCCCACCACCCCCACACCCCAGCAGTGCAGGGGCACCCTCCACCAGGCCCCCACTCATGTCTACCACCACCCCCACCCCCCCAGCCACCAGGGGCACCCTCCACCAGGCCCCCACTCATGTCTCCCACCACCCCCACACCCCAGCAGTGCAGGGGCAGCCTCCACCAGGCCCCCACTCATGTCTCCCACCACCCCCACCCCCCAGCCACCAGGGGCACCCTCCACCAGGCCCCCACTCATGTCTCCCACCACCCCCACCCCCCAGCCACCAGGGGCACCCTCCACCAGGCCCCCACTCATGTCTCCCACCACCCCCACACCCCAGCAGTGCAGGGGCAGCCTCCACCAGGCCCCCACTCATGTCTCCCACCACCGCCACCCCCCAGCCACCAGGGGCACACTCCACCAGGCCCCCACTCATGTCACCCACCACCCCCACCCCCCAGCCACCAGGGTCACCCTCCACCAGGCCCCCACTCATGTCTCCCACCACCCCCACACCCCAGCAGTGCAGGGTCACCCTCCACCAGGCCCCCACTCATGTCTCCCACCACCCCCACACCCCAGCAGTGCAGGGGCACCCTCCACCAGGCCCCCACTCATGTCACCCACCACCCCCACCCCCCAGCCACCAGGGGCACCCTCCACCAGGCCCCCACTCATGTCTCCCACCACCCCCACACCCCAGCAGTGCAGGGGCACCCTCCACCAGGCCCCCACTCATGTCACCCACCACCCCCACCCCCCAGCCACCAGGGTCACCCTCCACCAGGCCCCCACTCATGTCTCCCACCACCCCCACACCCCAGCAGTGCAGGGCCACCCTCCACCAGGCCCCCACTCATGTCTACCACCACCCCCACCCCCCCAGCCACCAGGGGCACCCTCCACCAGGCCCCCACTCATGTCTCCCACCACCCCCACACCCCAGCAGTGCAGGGGCAGCCTCCACCAGGCCCCCACTCATGTCTCCCACCACCCCCACCCCCCAGCCACCAGGGGCACCCTCCACCAGGCCCCCACTCATGTCACCCACCACCCCCACCCCCCAGCAACCAGGGTCACCCTCCACCAGGCCCCCACTCATGTCTCCCACCACCCCCACACCCCTGCAGTGCAGGGTCACCCTCCACCAGGCCCCCACTCATGTCTCCCACCACCCCCACACCCCAGCAGTGCAGGGGCACCCTCCACCAGGCCCCCACTCATGTCACCCACCACCCCCACCCCCCAGCCACCAGGGGCACCCTCCACCAGGCCCCCACTCATGTCTCCCACCACCCCCACACCCCAGCAGTGCAGGGGCACCCTCCACCAGGCCCCCACCCATGTCTCCCACCACCCCCAGCCACCAGGGTCACCCTCCACCAGGCCCCCACTCATGTCACCCACCACCCCCACCCCTCAGCCACCAGGGTCACCCTCCACCAGGCCCCCACTCATGTCTCCCACCACCCCCACACCCCAGCAGTGCAGGGCCACCCTCCACCAGGCCCCCACTCATGTCTACCACCACCCCCACCCCCCCAGCCACCAGGGGCACCCTCCACCAGGCCCCCACCCATGTCTCCCACCACCCCCACACCCCAGCCACCAGGGGCACCCTCCACCAGGGCCCCACTCATGTCTCCCACCACCCCCACACCCCAGCAGTGCAGGGGCACCCTCCACCAGGCCCCCACTCATGTCTCCCACCACCCCCACCCCCCAGCCACCAGGGGCACCCTCCACCAGGCCCCCACACATGTCACCCACCCCCCAGCCACCAGGGGCACCCTCCACCAGGCCCCCACACATGTCTCCCACCACCCCCACACCCCAGCAGTGCAGGGGCACCCTCCACCAGGCACCCACACATGTCCCCCTGCCCCCAGGTCCTGACGATACTCAATCATGGCAGTAATGGGCAGCATACCCAGCACAAACACCCAGGCAAGGATTGCATCCACCCACATAGTGAATGCAATTACATGATACAACCCCAATGGCAAGTCTGTAAATGAACACATGTCCGTCACACACACATACACAATGGGTGCAAGTCAATGTCAAAACCCATATCATGACATGTATGAAACCAATGAGAAAATACCACAAGTGAAAGTTAAAAAGAACATGTATTAAAGATGAAAAATAAGTAAAATAATCAAACATACAACAATAGGGATAACAAAATAAATGGTCCATGTCCGAGAACAAATGTAAAAATAAAAAAAACAAAGTAATCCAAAAACAAATGTTGTCCAAAGCCAAATCATGTGGAAGTAAAATAATGAAAAACCATTTCCTCATGGTGAACACAATAATTAATAAAAAAAATGTTTCTTCAAAAAGCAAACTATATACAAGAAAATTCCAGGGTCCATGAGCCCAACACCATAAATGAAACCTACTACTACCTAATGAAAATAATATATACAAAAAAGTGGCCATTGTCCGAGCGGTCCAAAAAAACAAAAATTAATAAAGGAAACCTAACACTAACTAACTAAATAACTATATACAAAGGCAGCGGGCAAGTCCTGCGGCTCACTCGGTGATGTTGCTGGCCAGGGCATCATCGAACTCCATGTCGATGTCCTGGAGGCGGGACTCTGTCCTGGCCCCGAGGTCTCGCAGGGATAACCCCATGTCCAGCTCAAACTCCCTGCGAGCTTCCTCGAGGCACTCAGCCCGCCTCAACGCCCGACGCATGGAGAACTCCGCCCTGACCATGGTGAGCCGCTCCTCTTCCGCCCGCTGCCGCTCCGCACCTATCCGCTGGACCAACTGCTCCCACACGGAAGACACCACCATCCCAGGGTTGCCCTGCCCTCCGGCCGATGCCTGCCCCTCTGATCTTGAAGGCCCCAAGCCATGATGCCTCCCACGTCGAGCCTGCTGCTGCCTCCGACGCCACTGCCTCTGCCAGCACGACGGCATCCAGGCTGATGGAAACCACCGACGCCGTCGTGCACGTGCCCTGCCTGATGATGCTGTCACATCTTCCACCTGCTGGGGTCCAGTTGCTGTGTTGTCCACCCCTGCTGGACCTCCGACTCCCAACTGTGGCAGGGATGGGATCCCCACCGAGCTGGCTGCATTGGTCGGGGCAGGTCCACAGGGGGCCCTGGTGGCATCTGGGCCGGAGGACGGCAAGGAGAACGACTGGTGTATAGCCTGCACAGAGGAGGAGAGGGCCGCCAGATTGGACAACACATGCAGAAAACCCCCGAACATGGCCGATCCCAATTGGGCCACGTCGGCACGGTGCACTTCGTGATGACGTGCGTCGTCCTCCCGGGAAGCACGCACGGCATCACGAATCACAGCCGTGCGCATCGCGACCCCAATCAGGACCTTCTCCACACGGCCAGGGGTTCCCACGTCCGCAGGTGGAGGGGAGTCAGGTGACATGGACATCCCCTCTACCTGCGGACGGGCCTGGGACGGGGCATCCCTGCTGGTGCATGGTGGTGCACTCACAGGGTCAGGGACAGCGACATGCACAGGCCCCTCCACGGTGACCTGTGCTGCCTCCTGCCCCTGGCCCTGGACTGCACCACTTGCACCAGCAGGGATGCCCCCACCAGGCCCCATGTGTGCCCCAGTGGCGGCCTCCTCCTCCTCTGTGCAAACCACCAACCTGGATGGCTCCTCACCGTCTCCCACCGTAGCAGGCCCCTGTGGGGGCTCACCCACCCCTTCCGCTGCAGCCGTGGGGGCATCCCCGCCGCCTTGCTCCACAGCGCCGTCTCCGCCCTCTTCTTCACTAGCCGCTGCGTAGAGGGAGACAAAGAACACAACCATCAGGGCACTGTACAATGGTCCCCTAGACAGGAAGCAATAGCAGATGAGCACCACTGTCAAAGTACACTTCCATCATGTCCCTCCACAACACATGGGTCAGTCCAGGCAAAACACACACAGTAACAGGCATGGTGCATGCCATGGACATTTCCATGCATGTCCAATGGACTCTTGAAACATTCAATGATATGTAACTCACATGCATCATGGCTCATGCCTATCACATGCACACACTTCACCTCAGTCACATCCATCTGGCCCCAAACACACCAAACACAGCAGATACAAGGGTAATTTGGCTGCTTCACTGAATCTGTGCATTGTCACACACATGTGTCATGCATCCATGGCATGCACAAGTCACAGACACGCAGGTCAGGCACACAGACATGGCTACCATATATGTACCTGGCATCAGCACCCATCCCTCACCCCCACCCATGTCCAGGTACAGAGACTGGCATGCTCTCATGTTCAAAATCTGCATAGGGCTCCCCATGCGGCATTTGAACACATGCAACAACCATGTGGGTCACACATCACTGGTCGCACATGCATTACCATGATGTCCCTGCACACATACATGCATACATGGCCTATGGCACACATACAGGCAAGTATCATAGAACCAGCACACCGCAACATGCCCTGTCTCACACAGTAATGCTTGGACACTTACCGCTCAACTCCAGACGGGCCTCCCTCTCAAGGATCTGGGCGTGGAGCGCTGGGCGTACGCGTTCCAGGACCCTCATCTGGATGGAACTCATGCGGCCCCGGCCCCCCTCCACGAGGCGCCGGGCCTTCAGAAGGGTCCTGGACCTCAAGTCCTCCCAGCGCTTCTTGATCTTCAGGACGTTGCGGGTTGCCACCCCCTCCGCGTTGATGGCAACCACACAGTCGGCCCAGATCCTCTCCCGTCCTTCCTTGCTGGCGCGGGACGATCCAAAGAGGGCATCATACTGCCCCAGGACATGCTCCACCAGGACACCAACTTCGGTGTCAGTGAAGCTGGTGCCCCTCTGCCCCTCTGGCCTGGGGTTGCCACTGGTGCCAGATGTGGAAGTGCCCGACATGGCAACCCCAGAGGCAGGTGTGGGTGGGCAACTGGGTCCTGGGGCTGGGCTGTGGAGCGATGTAATCCCAGTCGGGAGTCTTCAGTTCCAGCAGGGGTGGACACAGCAACTGGACCCCTGCAGATGGCTGATGTGCAGGCACCAAATGGCAGGGCACGGTGGCAGCAGGCAGGCAGGCAGGCAGGCAGGCAGCAGCAGATGGCACGTGGGAGGCTGCTCGGGGCACTGGGGGGCAGTAACTCGGCCTTCTGGGCAGGAGCGTGGTCTTCCGTGTGTTTTCGCGTGGCCAGCTTGATACGGAGTGATTTGGCACGTGAAAATCCTGCACGTCAGCGTGAAATCCGAGGAAAGGCCCTTAGCGCGTAAGCGCGTCAGCACGCATACGCGATTCTATTGGACCAGAGTCCCTCAGCGCGTAAGCGCGTCTGTGACGTGACCCGCACGGGTGTTCCCCACTCAGCACGTGATGACGGGGCACACGTGGAAATACTTCACGTCAGAGTGTCATCGCGTGTAATTGGACAAAAGTGCGCGTACACGCAATTGGCCTATGTACGTGTATTTCATGGGTGCGCGGGCACTTACACACGCAAGTACGTCAGCGAACCTGTATCCCGTGGTGCGTGTGAATTTCCACACGCTATTGGACTGGGAACTGGATTCCAGGGGTGCGCGGGTCACACGCTCGCCTAGAACATGCGCAAAGCATAAATTTGCGCACTTTAACAATAACAAGCTCAGACGCCAGGATGAACATACCGTTCCTAGCAGCAGTGGCAGTGGGCTACCAAAGGAGGAGGAGGAGGATAGTCAGGGCCAGAATATTCACACCCAGAACCAGCCTTTTCGGGATGCCTGATGACCAGGTGTATGGGAGTTACAGGTTTCCACCACACATTATACTGGACCTGGTGAGTGAGTGGGAGGATGACCTCACATCACCCACCCTGTGCTCCCAAGCACTCAGCCCCCTGGAGAAGGTCCTCAATGTACTGCACTTCTTAGCCACTGGATCATTTCAGCGGACAAGTGCCATAGTGGGTGTGGTGTCACAGGCCACCCAGTCACGCTGCCTACACCAGGTCTTGAACATCATGACTGCACGCCCATCAGTCCGCAGGCACATATACCTGCCCAGAACACCTGCAGAAAGGCATGCTGCCGCCCTGGATTTTTACGGTGTGGCACGATTCCCCAAAGTGCTAGGTGCCATCGACTGCACCCATGTGGCTCTACGTCCCCCCAGGGCATCTGAGCACATCTATAGGAACCGCAAGCACTGGCATTCCATCAACGTGCAGGTAGCATGTAATGCCAAGGGAATCATCACCTCAGTATATGCCAACTATCCCGGCTCCACCCACGACAGCTTCATTTACCGAATGTCCACCCTAAGCCGGGACCTAGAAGCTGGGCGGCATGGCGATACATGGCTGCTTGGTGAGTATGTATGCCACTGCACATGCATGCATGTTGGATACTGAGCAAGGTCACAACCCCACCAATGATACCAATCACCACCTCCACAGGGGACAGTGCCTACCCTCTCAGCCCCCACATGATGACGCCAATTCGGAACCCCACCACGCCACCCGAGGTAAGATATAACAAAGCCCACATTACGACCCGGGGCATAGTGGAGCGCACATTCGGAGTGCTAAAGTCACGCTTTCGCTCCCTTGACCGTTCTGGCGGGCAGCTGTTATACGCTCCCCCAGTAGTGTGCAGGATCATAGTGGCAGCATGTGTCCTGCACAACGTTGCAACACGCCGGGGCCTGGCCGTGGACATGGTGGTGGCCCCACATCCCCAACCACATGCACAGCCGCTGCGCATGGGAGGGGAAAGGGCACGGGGGAGGCAGCCCGTACACAGCTAGTGGCTAATTACTTCACATAGAAATCACACCCCTGTGGAGTGCACACTGGCCTGGCACATTCCATCTGACAATCAATGATGACTCAACCTGACACTGATCCTGAATGTCTGGAGAATGAACCGTGAATACCATATCAGCCTGAGATTGTTCACCTGGAAGTGTCACAATGTGTGCATCCCTACCCACACAGACACCACCAATGCAGTTTTGTGAAGTTACACATTCAAGCAGCTAAAATGAATACCCACTTGCAAAATGCAACAAGAGGACAGTGCCATGTCAGCCAACCCAACCCCAGCACCGCCACACGACACACCGTGCCATGTCATGCTAATTGCAGGTAAACAAAGTAATCCCCACAACATGACACTAGTCTCACTATGTACAGTGTCCCTATTAGAAACCTGCAACACCTGAAATGCTCACAGCAATGCCGGACCAACAACATACTTGAGCACGTAGTACCATTAACATGACATCACAAATGTTACATATTAGTAGTCTCACCACCTGGAAATGCCTGCACTCCCACCACTACCAACTGTGCAGTGTTGGCGCCATGTAGAGTTGTAGGTGCACTGCTGCCAACATGGACCCCATCTCCAGACTAGAGGTCCTTGTGTAGACATGAGGAAGGGACCTGCAAATTGGGAGGTAGACACAGAAGAAGAGTTACACATCAATGCAACATGCAGTGTACAACACAACAGCAATATGCACTAGGAATGTATACACAGTATTGACTACAGACTGGCCACACAGCTCATGGGAGTCCAACGTCACTGTGTAATTCACTGTCACTTGGGCACACCCTTTGCAAGCCCATGGAAACGGGAAGCAGGAGGGGTGTGTGTGACTCAAACCCAAGCATCTGAACCAAATACATTACAAGCCTGCATGTGCCCAGCCACAATGCAGCGTATGCCCACAGGAACCACGGAAGCCAACAAATCGTCCCAAAAAAATTGGGAATAAAAGAAATCAAAATAAAAATAAAAATAAGAAACAATCAAAAATGGCCATTGATGGGCCCGGGGGGGTTGGGGAGGCCACCCAGGAGGTCCGAGGACAGGATGCACACCAGAACCCACCTGCGTGGATCCTGGGAAGATAAAACACCTCCATGGGCTCATGGCCCACACGGCTACCCTATTGTGGGAGTATCACTGCTGTCGCTATTATCACCCTGTGCAGCTGCATCCGGAGGTGGTTGCACTATGGGAGGCAGCCCACGCAAGGCCCTAGTCTGCTCCTCCATGGCTGCAAGCATGCGGGTGTGGTAGGTCTGGTTCTGGAGGATGAGTGTGCGGAGGTCCCCATGCAACAACTCACGGGATGCCCGGACCTCCGCCCTCGTTGCCTGCATCTCAGCTGAGAGCGTACGGGTGAGACGCTCCAGCTGCTGTTCTGTCCTTTGGTGTGTTGAAGCCTCAAGCTCAACAAGAGTCGTCCTGAGGTGAAGGAGCTCCTGCCTCAGGGCTTCCCTGTGGCCCTGGGACTCAATGGAGATGGCCTCCTGCAGAGTCGCCAGTGCCGCCCGCCTGTCCCTGTTGGACCCCAACATGTCCTCCCTGTGTGACTGGCAGATGGAGTCGGTTGCCTGCTCTAGTCGCTCCATCAGCCTTTCTGGGGGGACAATGGAAGTGGCCACCCTATCCATGGCCTGAGCCATCATCTCGGATGATGCAGCCTGTTGGGTTGCCATACCGTAAATGGATTGCTCCCATGCGGTATTGCCGGGTGGCGTACGGCCACCACGTCGGCGGGCACCACACCTGTCTGGGGCAAGGCGAACTGCGCCTTGCTGTGCCGGCACTGCCTGAGGCTGCAGGACTGCATTCCCCCTCTGATCTGCTGGCCCAGGAACAGGATCAGATGTCGCGGAGTGTGACCCTGCATCCGTAACCACCGAAGGCGTAGCTGCCAACACTGACATCCCCATGGAGGGTTCTGACCCTGGTGCAGGTGGGTGAGACAGAACAGAATCCCTCCCTGGAACACTCACCTGCGACGGCACGTAGGTCTCATCCGAATCAACACCTGAGTACAGCTCGGGGGAGGTGCAGCCAGAGACACCCCTTGAGAGCACGACCTGCAGCACTTGTGGGTTCTCCCCCACCACCACACCACGTCCCTCACTGGTGGTTGGTCGGCCCTCGGACCCCTCCTGGGTCTGCACCATCTCCACAACCCCAGCAGTATCAGGTGCGTCTTCCCCTGCAAAGACATGAAAACAAAGAAATGGAAACAGGCATTAGCACCATGGCACACAATGAGGGCTGAGAAGCAAGAGAACCAGTACTTGATTGACACATGTCCCACATGACTGAAACCCTCCCATGCATGCACCCTCACTGCGTATGAAGTGCAGGCAAATGGCACACACTGATGACACCAAGATGGAAGATGAACACATTTTCTGCATGCTGCCTGGCAGTGGCATCACACATTGGCCTGTGATTGCCAGGTGATACACACATGCCATCACACAGATGGCATGTACCGTTGCTATTGAGTGAAGATGGAGAGGAGGGCAGCACCTATTCATTCAGTCCAGTTCCCGCATGTAATCGCTTTTCTAATTCTAACAGGTCAGATTTTTCACCTGGAGCTGCCAGTCTGAAATGGTCCAATTGCACAGGGACATGTGTGTACAAATGATATCCAGGTAACAAAGTCACTCCACTTTACCACAGCCATGTCAGACATGTGACTAGTGGACAGCGACATGCCTAGTGAAAGTGGTGGAATGCAAACAAACTGACTGAATGAACAGTGAAAAATAAGCAACAATGTTGTGGCAAGGTGACACTTCAAGGGCAACTGGCGTGCAGTTGGGCTAGATGTCTACTGTTGGCAGAAGGGATACTGCTATGGCCAAATGCAGCTGCGCAGGAAGTATTGCATGAAGCACATGGCTGACCCATACGACTCAGGCGCACACACTCTCACCTGGCACACAAACAGAAGCCCTCACACACACACCATGCACATGGATGACACACACATGCATGTGCACTCACCGGACAATGCCTCGTAATCAGCCAGATCTCCCACGCCTTGGATCTGTTCCTCCGTGACGTAGGTCCCAGCGACTGACTCATGTGGAGTGAGTTCCATGTCTACTACTGGAGACCCACCTCCAGTCACTAGAGTTGCGGCATGACTTGAGGCCAGCTTACTCTTTGCCCTGCGCTTTAGGTCATTCCAGCGCTTATAGCAATCATTGGCTGTGCGCCTCACGATTCCAAGGGCACTTACGATGTCTGCAATGGTCTGCCAGTGTGCCTGGCGTTGTGCAGGTGTGGTCTTGGATCCTGCAACAATGACCATCTCGTTGTCATGTCCGGACACATACTCGACAAGTGCATTCAGTTCGTCATCCGTGAAGCTGGGCTTCCTGGATGGGCCGGACTGTGTAGCCGTGTCTGGGGCATCAGCCTGTGCCGGACGAGCACTCTTCCTCTTCCGCTTGGAAGGTGGTGGTGATCCTGAGTGTCCTGCGCCGCTCTGGACACTAGGGGCAGGAGCCCTGGTGGACTCTGTATCAGGAGTGTGGGATTGCACACTCAGCATGGGAGTTGGTGCAGGCATTGGCTCTAGTGTGATGGTGTCAGGGGGAATGTCAGCAGCATGGACTAGGACCGACACTGTCCTGGCTGGGTGTGTGAGGGCTGGGGTGGATGGAGCCGCAGCTGCCCCTGCAGCCTCTCCGCCCTGCCTCCTTGGTGCAGCAGATGACCTTGCTGGCCCAGATGCACGTGGCATGGTGACATCAACGTGCACCAGCGCACGTGTCATAGGCCTGCTGACCTGGAAGTCAGCCATGGAGTCAGCCAGATCTGGTGCCACAATGGGCTGGTCCAACAAGGGCTGAGCATGGATGGTGTCAGCCACATCAGCCTCAACGGGAGGGGGGGGGATTATGGGTGCCCTTGACTGGTCCTCCACAGATGGGGGGACAGGCTCACCCTGCAAGTAACGACCATGTCCCCTACCGGATCCACCACGGCCACCACTTGTGGCTCTTCCACCTTTGCCACCCTTACGGAATCCTCGCCTCCCAGCCATGGCACTGATGTAAATGTGCGTATGGGAGTGGCTGGAAACTATTGTCCTGGGCAATTGGGGGTCAAAGGGGTTGGGTACCAGATGGTAATTGTACCCTAGTGCTCTTGCAAGGCTGATTGTAACCCCTGGGGAAAGATGACGGGTCACGCTACGCACAGGAGCCCCAAATAAGGGAGATGACGTGCACGCAACCCCTCCTAGACCACGTGTGCAGAAAGATAAACCTGCACTACGCTGTGGCACCCAGTAACACAAGAATGAACGTATGCGTGTCACACGCAGCCTAGAATGACCTCTGAAGGGGTAGGCTACACACGGGGCAAGCACAGATGTTAGATACGTGCGTGACTCACCGTCTGCCTGGTAAACGAGCGTGTAAAAGGAGCACGTTTGGTTGGCAACACCCCCGCCAAAAGAAGATTTGTACGCTGTCTGAGGAGACAGGACAACAGTAGAAGGGAACACTGTTTGAGGGAACAGGCCCAGGTAAACCAGTAAAAGCGAAAAAAGAGAAAAAGCTGTCAGAGGTAACAGGGAATACGAACTTGAAACGCCGTGAAGTAAATCGTGTGTGAAACGACAAGAAGTACAGAATTCACCCACTCGCTCTCCACGAAAAGCACGTACAAGGAAAACGTGTTCTACACATACCTTTTATACAGGGCCACACGTCCAGCGTCACTTACGCGGCGTGTACGCGCTAGGGCCATTTCCACCAATTACACGCTTTGTCACTTCTGCGTGTAGGGACATTTCCACCAATTACACGCTTTGTCACTTCTGCGTGTAGGGCCATTTCCACCAATTACACGCTTTGTCACTTCTGCGTGTAGGGCCATTTCCACCAATTACACGCTTTGTCACTTCTGCGTGTAGGGCCATTTCCACCAATCACACGCGATGAGACTCTGACGTGCAGTCTTTCCACGTGTGCTCTGTCATCACGTGCTGTGTGGGAAACACCCGTGTGGGTCACGTCACAGACGCGCTTACGCGCTGAGGGCCTTTGGTCCAATAGAATCGCGTATGCGTGCTGACGCGCTTACGCGCTAAGGGCCTTTCATCGATTTTCACGCTGACGTGCAGGATTTTCACGTGCCAAATCACTCCGTACCAAGCTGGCCACGCGTAAGCACACGGAAGACCACGCTCCTGCCCAGAAGGCCGAACTACTGCCCCCCAGAGCCCCGAGCACGCTCCCACCTACCATCTGCTGCTGCCTGACTGCCTGCTGCCCACGTGCACTGCCATTTGCTGCCTGCACATCAGCCAGGGGTGCTGTTGCTGTGACCACCCCTGCTGGAACCGAAGACTCCCGACTGGAATTCCATCGCTCCACAGCACAGCCCCAGGACCCAGTTGCCCACCCACTCCTGCCTCTGGGGTTGTCATGTCGGGGCAAACACCATCTGTGACCACTGACAACCCCCGGCCAGAGAGGCAGAGGGGCACCAGCTTCAGTGCCACCGAAGTTGGTGTCCTGGTGGAGCAAGTCCTGGGGCAGTATGATGCCCTCTTCGGAAGTTCCCGCGCCGACAAGGAAGGACGGACTCGGATCTGGACTGACATCGTGACTGCCATCAACGCGGAGGGGGTGGCAGTCCGGGACTTACAACATGTCAGGAAGCGCTGGGAGGACTTCAGGTCCAGGACCCTGAACAAGGCCCGGCGCCTCTTGAAGGCAGCGGATGCCAAGGGGCGCCGGGGCCACTTGTTGGAAGAACAGATGGGGGTCCTGGAACGCATATCCCCAGCGCTCCACGTCCAGGTACTGGAGAAGCAGACCCGTCTGGAGTCGAGCGGTGAGTGTACATGCATCCTGATTGTGAGCAGTGCGTGTGGTGATTATTCGGTATTGTGCAGGTTGCACATCTGTTTGTATGGGGTCGAGTATGGGTGGGGGTGTACATGGCCGTGGGGCTGACACATGCGAGGGCTGTAATGTGTGAGACATGGATGGTGCTTGTGTGTGTAGGCTTGCATGGCAAATGCAGTTGTGCATGCACACATGTTTGTATGTATGTGTATGTAAGTAGACATGTCCGTGATGTCACGCATGTATGTTGTTTTGGGCTGCATGTATGAGCACTGTGTACATGTGCATGTGTGTGTATTTGACAAGGGTGCAACAGTGATGCAACATGGATGCATGTGACTGCGGTATGTGTAAGCCTGATTGGCAGATGTGACATGGATGCCCGTCTGAACAGTGCGACACTTGGCAGAGGTGTACACATGCATGCAAGTGTGGTGGTGTGTGTACATGTGTGGTGCACTTCCTGTGTTGCATGTGATGTCTGGGTCACCTTTGGCTGCTCATGCTGTTGTATGTGTATGGATGGTGGTGGCAGTTGCGATATGGCTGTGGTATGGCTCATGTGTGCGAGTTGCAATGACATGTGTGTTGGGGATTGTGATGACATGTCTGAGGTTTGCCAATGCCACTCATGTGCAACTGTCATGTGTGTATGTGTCCATCGTACAGTGCCCTGATGCCTGTGTTTTGTTTCTCCCTGTCTGCAGCGTCAACTGATGAAGAGGGCGGAGAAGGTGCTGTGGAGCACAGCGGCGGGGATCCGACCGCCAGCCGGAGACGCAAGGCCCGGCTCCCCTCCCGTGTTGTCATCTCGTCGGGGAGTGAGGAGTCCGGTGCCGCGTCCCAGGCCGCAGCTGCCGGGGGGAGGTCCAAGAGGCGGAGGTTGGAGTTGGACTCCTCGGCAGCAGAAGGGGCAGCTGGGACCCCACAGGGCCCAACAGGGGAAGATGGCACGGAGTCATCCAGGTTGGTGGGGGGTCTGGTGGAGGAGGAGGCCGTGCAAGCACCAGAGACGGGGTCTGGAGGTGGGGATCCCACTGGTGCTAGTGGTGCAGTCCAGGACCAGGGACAGGAGGCAGCACAGGCCGCCGCGGAGGTGCCTGTGTGCAATCCTGTCCCTGATCCTGTCCCTGCATCATCTTGCACCAGCAGGGATGACTACGTCCAGACCCGTTTCCAGGCAGGGGATGAGCTGACGTCAACTGGCCTTCCTCTGCCTGCGGACGTGGCTATCCAGGTCCGGGTTGAGCCTGTCCTGGCTGGTGTGGCGTTGCGTCAACGGGCCATGCGAGGTGACCTGCAGTCTTTTCATGGAGAGACTGCACGTCATCTCGAATGGCTCGTTGACCACGTCAGCCTGCTGGGACAGGTCACCCAGACCGGATTCCTCCGTCTGATGGGGCTTGTTCCGACCCCCTCCTCAACTGGACCCCCTACGCGCCAGTCGTCCTCTGTGCCATCTTCCCACCCATCAGTCACCTGGGTGCCCTGTGGAGCTGCCTCTGACAGTGCGGCCAGGCTGGTGGAGGAGGCATCCCTGCCACAGTTGGGAGTCGGACGTCCAGCAGGGGTGGCCACATCAACAACTGCACCCCAGCCGGCGGAGGATGTGCAGGCAGCAGGAGGCAGTGCACGGGCAGAGGCAGAGCAGCAGCAGCAACATGGTGGGAGCCATGAAGGCTTGGGGCCTTCGACATCGGAGGGGCAGGCATCGGCCGGAGGGCAGGAGGACCCAGGACAGAGAGTGTCTTCCGTGTGGCAGCGGTTGGGCCACGCCATAGGTGCGGAGCGGCGGCGGGCGGAAGAGGCGCGGCTCACAATGGTCAGGGCGGAGAACTCCATGCGGAGGGCCCTGAGGCGGGCCGAGTGCCTCGAGGCAATCCGCAGGGGGTTGGAGGAGGACACGGCGTCGTCCCTGCAGACCCTCGGGGCCATGGAACTGGACCGCCTCCGGGACATCGAACAGGAGTTCGATGATGCCCTGGCCCGGAACACCACGGAGTGAGCCGCTGGACTTGCCCGCCGCCTTTGTATATAGTTCTTTTGTTTTAGGTTTCCTTTGTTTTTTCTTATGATTTGGAGTCGACGGACACTGCTCCACTTTTTGTATATAGTTGATATTTAGGTAGGTTTTTTAGGAGGTTTCCTTAGTTCAGTTGTGATGATGGACCATTGTTATTTTTGTACATAGTTCTTTGTTGCATGGAGAGTTTTTACATTTCACTTTGGACAAAATTTTTTGGATTTGATTTTCTAGTTTTGTGTTTTTATGCGGACATGCAGCTTATTTTTTCACATTTACATTGTAGTTAGTTTTCTTTCTTTAGCATTTGTATTTTTTTCCAATACATTTTTTTTTCCATTGTTCACTGTGTGGTTTCATCTCATTGGTTTCATGCATGTCATGTTGTGTGTTTTCCCATTCAATTGGAAAATATGTGTGTGACGGACATGGGTTCATTTGCTTCATGAACATTGGGGGTGTAACATGTGATTTCCATTTCCATGTGGGTGAATGGGTTACTTGGTAGGGCTTTTTGGCTGTGGAGGCTGACCATTACGCACATGATTGGGGATTGTGAGGACCTGGTGGGGGCTGCACATGGTGGCAGGGGGGTGGGGGTGGTGGGAGACATTAGTGGGGGCCTGGTGGAGGCTGCCCCTGCACTGCCGGGGGGTGGGGGTGGTGGGAGACATGAGTGGGGGCCTGGTGGAGGGTGACCCTGGATGCTGGGGTGTGGGGGTGCAGGGGGACATGAGTGGGGGCCTGGTGGAGGTTGACCCTGCACTGCTGGGGGGTGGGGGTGGTGGGAGACATGAGTGGGGGCCTGGTGGGGGCTGCCCATGGTGGCAGGGGGGTGGGGGTGGTGGGAGACATGAGTGGGGGCCTGGTGGAGGCTGCCCCTGCACTGCTGGGAGTTGGGGGTGGTGGGAGACATGGGTGGGGGCCTGGTGGAGGGTGCCCCTGCACTGCTGGGGGGTGGGGGTGGTGGGAGACATGAGTGGGGGCCTGGTGGAGGTTGACCCTGCACTGCCGGGGGGTGGGGGTGGTGGGAGACATGAGTGGGGGCCTGGTGGAGGGTGACCCTGGATGCTGGGGTGTGGGGGTGCAGGGGGACATGAGTGGGGGCCTGGTGGAGGTTGACCCTGCACTGCTGGGGGGTGGGGGTGGTGGGAGACATGAGTGGGGGCCTGGTGGAGGCTGCCCCTGCACTGCCGGGGGGTGGGGGTGCAGGGGGACATGAGTGGGGGCCTGGTGGAGGCTGCCCCTGCACTGCCGGGGGGTGGGGGTGGTGGGAGACATGAGTGGGGGCCTGGTGGAGGGTGACCCTGGATGCTGGGGTGTGGGGGTGCAGGGGGACATGAGTGGGGGCCTGGTGGAGGTTGACCCTGCACTGCTGGGGGGTGGGGGTGGTGGGAGACATGAGTGGGGGCCTGGTGGGGGCTGCCCATGGTGGCAGGGGGGTGGGGGTGGTGGGAGACATGAGTGGGGGCCTGGTGGAGGCTGCCCCTGCACTGCTGGGGGGTGGGGGTGGTGGGAGACATGAGTGGGGGCCTGGTGGGGGCTGCCCATGGTGGCAGGGGGGTGGGGGTGGTGGGAGACATGAGTGGGGGCCTGGTGGAGGCTGCCCCTGCACTGCTGGGGGTTGGGGGTGGTGGGAGACATGGGTGGGGGCCTGGTGGAGGGTGCCCCTGCACTGCTGGGGGGTGGGGGTGGTGGGAGACATGAGTGGGGGCCTGGTGGAGGTTGACCCTGCACTGCCGGGGGGTGGGGGTGGTGGGAGACATGAGTGGGGGCCTGGTGGAGGGTGACCCTGGATGCTGGGGTGTGGGGGTGCAGGGGGACATGAGTGGGGGCCTGGTGGAGGTTGACCCTGCACTGCTGGGGGGTGGGGGTGGTGGGAGACATGAGTGGGGGCCTGGTGGAGGCTGCCCCTGCACTGCCGGGGGGTGGGGGTGCAGGGGGACATGAGTGGGGGCCTGGTGGAGGGTGACCCTGGATGCTGGGTTGTGGGGGTGCAGGGGGACATGAGTGGGGGCCTGGTGGAGGTTGACCCTGCACTGCTGGGGGGTGGGGGTGGTGATAGACATGAGTGGGGGCCTGGTGGAGGCTGCCCCTGCACTGCTGGGGGTTGGGGGTGGTGGGAGACATGGGTGGGGGCCTGGTGGAGGGTGCCCCTGCACTGCTGGGGGGTGGGGGTGGTGGGAGACATGAGTGGGGGCCTGGTGGAGGTTGACCCTGCACTGCCGGGGGGTGGGGGTGGTGGGAGACATGAGTGGGGGCCTGGTGGAGGGTGACCCTGGATGCTGGGGTGTGGGGGTGCAGGGGGACATGAGTGGGGGCCTGGTGGAGGTTGACCCTGCACTGCTGGGGGGTGGGGGTGGTGGGAGACATGAGTGGGGGCCTGGTGGAGGCTGCCCCTGCACTGCCGGGGGGTGGGGGTGCAGGGGGACATGAGTGGGGGCCTGGTGGAGGCTGCCCCTGCACTGCCGGGGGGTGGGGGTGGTGGGAGACATGAGTGGGGGCCTGGTGGAGGGTGACCCTGGATGCTGGGGTGTGGGGGTGCAGGGGGACATGAGTGGGGGCCTGGTGGAGGTTGACCCTGCACTGCTGGGGGGTGGGGGTGGTGGGAGACATGAGTGGGGGCCTGGTGGGGGCTGCCCATGGTGGCAGGGGGGTGGGGGTGGTGGGAGACATGAGTGGGGGCCTGGTGGAGGCTGCCCCTGCACTGCTGGGGGTTGGGGGTGGTGGGAGACATGGGTGGGGGCCTGGTGGAGGGTGCCCCTGCACTGCTGGGGGGTGGGGGTGGTGGGAGACATGGGTGGGTGCCTGGTGGAGGGTGCCCCTGCACTGCTGGGGGGTGGGGGTGGTGGGAGACATGGATGGGGGCCTGGTGGAGGGTGCCCCTGGTGGCTGGGGGGTGGGGTGATAGGGGACATGGGTGGGGGCCTGGTGGAGGGTGCCCCTGCACTGCTGGGGGGTGGGGGTGGTGGGAGACATGGATGGGGGCCTGGTGGAGGGTGCCCCTGGTGGCTGGGGGGTGGGGGTGATAGGGGACATGGGTGGGGGCCTGGTGGAGGGTGCCCCTGCACTGCTGGGGGGTGGGGGTGGTGGGAGTCATGGGTGGGGGCCTGGTGGAGGCTGCCCCTGCACTGCTGGGGGTTGGGGTGGTGGGAGACATGGGTGGGGGCCTGGTGGAGGGTGCCCCTGGATGCTGGGGGGTGGGGGTGGTGGGAGACATGAGTGGGGGCCTGGTGGAGGTGGCCCTGCACTGCTGGGGGGTGGGGGGTGGTGGGGGACATGAGTGGGGGCCTGGTGGAGGTTGACCCTGCACTGCTGGGGGGTGGGGGTGGTGGGAGACATGAGTGGGGGCCTGGTGGGGGCTGCCCATGGTGGCAGGGGGGTGGGGGTGGTGGGAGACATGAGTGGGGGCCTGGTGGAGGCTGCCTGCACTGCTGGGGGTTGGGGGTGGTGGGAGACATGGGTGGGGGCCTGGTGGAGGGTGACCCTGCACTGCTGGGGGGTGGGGGTGGTGGGAGACATGAGTGGGGGCCTGGTGGAGGCTGCCCCTGCACTGCTGGGGGGTGGGGGTGGTGGTGGTGGGAGACATGAGTGGGGGCCTGGTGGAGGGTGCCCCTGGTGGCGGGGGGGTGGGGGTGATAGGCGACATGAGTGGGGGCCTGGTGGAGGGTGCCCCTGCACTGCTGGGGGGTGGGGGGGGGTGGGAGACATGGGTGGGGGCCTGGTGGAGGCTGCCCCTGCACTGCTGGGGGGTGGGGGTGCAGGGGGACATGAGCAGGTGTGCAGGGTAGTCCCCTGTTTTGTGGGCTGCCTGCAGGGGCCGTGGAGGGTGTACAGGGAACACCTGTGAGGACCCACCCAGCCTAATTGCGTGTGATAATTCCCGCACACCCCTGTAATACACGTACCTGGCCAAATCGCATGTGAGAATTCCCGCGCACCCCTGTGATACACGTACCCAGCCGAATCGCGTGTAGAACTTCCCGTGTACCCCTGTAATACACGTACCCAGCCAAATCGCGTGTGATAATTCCCACGTACCCCTGTAATACACGTACCCTGGCCAATCGCGTGTAGAACTTCCCACGCACCCCTGTAATACACGTACCAAGCCAAATCGCGTCTGATAATTCCCGCGCACCCCTGTAATACACGTACCTGGCCAAATCGCATGTGAGAATTCCCGCGCACCCCTGTAATACACGTACCCAGCCGAATCGCGTGTAGGACTTCCCGTGTACCCCTGTAATACACCTACCCAGCCAAATCGTGTGTGATGATTCCCGCGCACCCCTGGAATACACGTACCCAGCCAAATCGCGTGTGATAATTCCCGCGCACCCCTGTAATACACGTACCCAGCCAAATCGCGTGTGATAATTCCCGCGCACCCCTGTAATACACGTACCCAGCCAAATCGCGTGTGATAATTCCTGCGTACCCCTGTGATACACGTGCCCTGGCTAATCGTGTGTGAAACTTCACGCGTACCCCTGTAATACACGTACCCTGGCTAATCGCATGTATAACTTCACGCGTACCCCTGATATGCACGTTACCCGCTTTGCGTTCCTTGTTTGGCAGCCCTGTGGACTGGTCCAGGGTTAGCGCTGCCCTTTGCGATGATTTAGCGATTTTGATGGCTTTTCCTTGCGCGAGGGCGTTCTTGGGGGCGTTACTGGCGCTGCTGCAGGGTCGCTGCGATACTCTGCGCCACGGCTGGTTTGGGAGCCAAAAATCCATGAATATGCTGTGCGCGGAAATCGGTTTTAGCGCACGTGCCTGGCGCAGACAATCGCACGCGGACACTCTGCGCCAGCCGCTTGCGACACTTTTCTGCGAAATTCTATGAATTACCTTAGTCGTATTATATATACAGTCACTATAGTCAGTGCAAGAACGTTAATAACCCCCCCAAGGATGAATAACTTGTATAGCACAGACAGTCTTCAGAGATGGCAACCCTAACTGTATAAATCCAGCCCTAAGATGTATGGAGCCGTGTGTTCAAGTTCAATGCATGCATAAAAGCGCACAGTCATGCATAAAGTTCACAAAGTACTTCTTAGGGGGCCGGAAAACGTTAGGTGGTTGATTATTAAGTGGTGAAATGGGTTCCAAGAGTCAGGAGAGGATCTGCTACGGTGAACAAAGCTGTTCCAGACTTTTGGAGGGCTTTAGGGAGCAAATACTACTGAAGCCAAAGGAAGGCTAAAATGAGCCTTTTATGCGCAAAAGCGTTTGGATGAACAATGGGCCACTGGTAAGTGAAATCACTAGTCATCGCCCTCAGCTCAGCTTTAGTCCAGCCTTAGCAGGTCTGGAGGTGGTTATCAGAGGTACGATTTGCCACCCTCGGTCTGGTCCCCAGATGAATAGGCGCTGCGGGTGCTAATCCAGTTCCGGTATGGGAAAGGAGCTGCTTCTCTTGCTTTGAATGAAAAACAAAGAAAACACTGATGCAGCAGGCCTCAGAGCACTAGAAGGAACGCAGGAAAACTGCCTTCAGCAACTGTCACTGTCACACAGTGACGCAGGGGAGCCCAACAAACGTGGTTTGACGCAGCCTCCCATCTTGCGGCTAAAAGTTGCTTGGACAACGAAAGTTGGTAGAAGGGTGCTTTGTTGCAGAATCCGGGATCCCCCAAAGTCTCGAGTTGAAACTCGAAACAGCGACGCTCTTCTGCGGCAACCAAGGATTAAGCTGGACAGTCCACTGGATGGCCCAGGGACACTTCCAAACAGGGTCACTTGCAGGGTTACCAGGAGACGTAGAGAGTGATTTTTCTCACCACTCCACAGGTTTGAAGCACCTTTACAGGTCTTCTGAGATGAAGCACAAGGCAGGGCTTGAGTAGGACAACAACGGGTTTTGGGTGCCAGCCCTCTTCAGTCTGTCTCAGGATCGTCCTTTGTTCTGCTCAGCTCTTCGGGATGCTTGGTTCCTTTGTCAGATCAGTTTGAATCTGTTGATGATTGCTGGAATGAATGCAGGACCCCTCCTCATATCCACAGTCAGGCAACTGCTCACACTCGTCCCACCAAGGGGAAGATCTGCTCTATGGATGCACACCAGCAGTGGTCCAATCAGGGAACACTAAGGTTCTCGTGTACTTGTGCACACCGGACACCTTGGCACCAGTAACCTGGATTGGGACCAGACAGTCCCAGCCCACTTCGTGGGTACCCACACACATGACCTGCATGGACCCGCGAATGAAGTGGCTTTTGCATGCAACTGCATGCCATAAAAAAGAAGCTCTGACCCTGCAAGGGCAGGGGGATGGTCAAAGGTCAAAATAGCCAAAGGCACAGACAAAAGACCTTGTGGCATGGCCATGTTAGACACTAGCAATAGTCATGGGCCAAACGTGGTGAAGGCGGTTTGGCCTAGTAAAAAGTTACACAAATATAAGAAAAGGGTACTGCTGCCACCAGCCTGTTCCAAGGCACATCGTAAAACCCCCAAAAATTCCTTAGACAGTGTGTAGGGCCAAAAAACACAATGGCCCTTTTGCGCAATACGGTAAGGTATTTTACGCAATGATAAAATGTTACCAACAAGAGGCAACAAATTGAAAGACTAAGAGAAACCAAGTTTCTCAGTATTGACAGGCTGAAGGACGTGCCAGTTTCCCCAATAACAATGCGTGAAAGTCCAGTGGAGTGCAGCTGAAGACTGTGCTCTACTGTACAATGTCAGGTTAGGATACAGAAACAAATGCAAAAGGTCCAGGCGTCCATGAACTGTTGGGGAAAAGTTGCTTTTAGAGAAATCTTTTCTAACACTGTATCTTTGCCAGCCAATGAGATATTGGAGTTTACCATAGAGCCACCTGGAATCACAGTCTTCTTGAACTTTGTACTCTGGAAGACCTTCACGTAAGATATGTGTAGGTTGAATCTCCCGATGTCCAATACAGTGACTAAGCACAAATGGTTTAAACAGCAAAAACCTGGAAGGCCGGGTGAATGTGATTCCAAGAAGGTTGCAATTGGAGCTTGAATGTCACAGGATTGATTTTCCCACAAATTCGAAATGTTCTGAAGTATTTGGGAGCCAATTTACTGGGGGTCAGATGCCTGGGAAGATACTTTGCTGCAAAACATACTCTACCCCCGATCCCAAACTGTGGCTCCTGCATCCGATGATGGTCCGCTGCAACTTTCACCTATTTTCTTGATATTTCCAGACACTCTTGGGGCAGTGCATGCACTTCCTGTATAGCCTGAATGTGCTGTTCCGGAGCTAGCACATGATCGGCTGGTGGAGCATAACTCAGGAAAACTTTGGGTGGTCTTGAAACACCATTTGGTGAATGGGCGCCTTACAAATATCCAATAAATAAATTGCAGAATGAACACGATTATTGTGGAAGAATTCCGCTAATGGTAACAGGGGGTACCAATTATCCTGTGAGGAGGAAGCAAAACAATAGAGATACTGTTTGAGGGTTTGATTCAGCCGTTCAATAGACCATTCGTTTGTGGGTGGAATCTGGACGCTATCAAGTGTTGTACAACTACAGTCTTGCACAAGGCTTTCCAAAAACAGAAAGAAAACTGTGTGCCGTGGTTTGATATGATCCCATCGGGTAATCCATGCAAACAGTAAACACCTTCAGAAAGATTTGGGTGGCGGTTCCTCCTGTAGAGAGTCCCATAAGAGCCAAAGCGTATGCCAACTTGGTGTATCTATCTACTCTAACCATGATCGATGCATACCCGTGTGAGGGCGGCAGCTCTATTATAAAGCCTGTCAATAGCTGATGCCATAGGGATGTAGGCAACTAAGGCTGGTGCAGTTTCCGAACAGTTTCCCTCTGTGCACAGGTTTGATAAGAAAGCATGTATGTCGTGTATCAGTCCACCACGTTAGCCAACAAAACGTCAGTTGAATAAGTTCTTGAGTGCTTCGGAATCCTCTACATCCTGCACTAGATGTGTCATGGCAGATGTCCAACACCTTTTGTTGAAGGGATGGAGAGGGTGTATAGAGCCACTTCTTGTAATACCATACGCCCATGGCCCAGGAAGCAGTGAAGAGAACATGCCGGATGACTAGTGACACAGGACTGCTGCTAAGTCTTCACCTGATCCAGGAACGAAGTGACCAAGTGGATGAAGGACTTCAACCTCCAGAACTTTACCAGGGTGGAAGACCTCTGAGGGTTCTTCACATTCCCTATGGGACAAGGCATCTATGACAGAGTTGGCAGGCCCAGGAACCTAGGTGATAAAATAAAATCATACTGGGCAAAGAAATAAGCCCAGAGGGCCTGTCAACTGTTGTAGCATTCGAATTGTTACAGAACCAGAACATTTCGATGATCTGATCTAGATTCCATGTGATGCTGTGCACCATGTAAGAACTGTTGCAATTATTTGCAGGTGCACTTAATTGCCAATCATTCTTTTTAAATAACAGCGTAATGCCCCTCTGCTTCTGTAAGCTCACGAGAGAATAAGGCAATAGGATGTTCAATTATATCTTCCTGTTTTTGTTTCAATACCGCACCAAGAGCGAAACTGAAGGTAGAAGGTAGATGGGCAAGTAAACAGGTGGCAGGAGAAAAACGGGACAACTGAAGAGGAAGCAGGTATGTGAAAAGAAGAAGGAACAAGGCTCTCACAGACAGGAGACGGGTGATGGTACATGGACGAAGCATCCACTCACGGGATGCACAGAGTTGAGACACGCTGGCATCCCATTCCAATCTTCATTAGGTTTCCTGGAATGGCGTCATGCTGTACCCGACACCGGCGTAAGCGTCTGCCATCTTGGAGTGGGACGCGTACACCCCAGCGTGAGTACAGCTGCCATCATATGCCTTTTCCAGTGCACTCCCCACTGCCCTTACCCCCCACTTATCTTCAGCACTTGCCTGCTCACGGCTCCTGTCGCTCCCTGCTTCACAAGTCATCCTTTCACATGGCCAGGCAGTCCCGATGGCTGTCATGAAAAGTGGAGATGGATGTAATAGTTATCTTCTCCCTTTTTCTCTGCGGCCATTTTGAATTGTACTTTTTGTAACTTGTGAAATTGCTACCATGCTGTTTTACAACTTGAAAAAGTTATGTCTACTCCTGAAAGCATCCAGCTGAGCTGATAGCTACAACGCCCTGAGTGGGGGGGCGTTATCATCGGGTCATTTTGCTGGGACCCACTAACGGCTCTTGCTTCACTCAGGCCTCTAACTTGTGGCTTGTGCCATTACCTGACTGTAAAAGCCCCCACCTCAGGGATGTTTGCTTTTTAAAAAAAATGTTTTATTGTGTATACGGTTTACATAACAGTAGACATAAAAGAAAAAGGATTTGAGATATCTCATTAAAATCAACAAATGCATTAACAGATATAGAAAAGGAAGAGCTAGACCGCACACATAGTTAAACAACACAATTTAAATAAAATAAATAAAATAGAATCCAAGTGCTACATAGGAAGATTAATAAACACCAATCAAACAAGTCAGCAAGTATATCATACCTGGTGTGTAGAGAGGCAGATGTTAGAGTTCATCCAACAGTTTAACATCATCTTCAAACTTTTGCAAAAGCATATCAGCACATTTCGATAACTGTGTTATGGCAATGATCTTACTACGGCTATAGCCAGACATACATCGTAGCCCGAACGACTCACAGGCTATATCGTCTAAATCTTCCACGAATTTAGAGTAGTATCTTTCATAAATAGATCTCATCCCTGGGCATTAGTAAGGACATGTCTAGCCGATTCTACTTCCTGCCTGTCAAAACAGATTCTGCAAGTTCTTTCATGTGCAGGGCTTCCTACCCAAGCACCTCTAATTTCAAGCGCATTAAGCATATTTAACCTGATATTCAGGACAATCCGATGTGTTACTACAGAGAGTAGGAGTTTCAGATATTCTTGGGGTTCCTTGTAGTTAAAGGCCATCCTGGAGAAGGTATGAAGGGACTTCATTTTAGCAACCTTCTCATGGCTATTAACCCAGTCAAGCTTCTCAGCAGAGTTGATTAGAGAGTTCATCCTTGCACCTTCCCCATGTTCCCAATTTGGTGTCCAGCATTGCCTCTCAAAGAAGCCCTCATTCATAGCCTTGAATTTATTCATAGCCGCGCAGGTGCCACTAGTCAGCGGGGTGTGCAATATAGACAGATATGCATCAGGAGGCGAGAACATAATCTTGAAATACAACTTTGCTCTATTTATATTGATCATAGTAGAGAGAGAAATGAATCCCAACTGCAGCCTAATAGCCTCCATAGCGGTATAATTGCTCAGGCCTAAAATTCTCCGCCAGATCACTCCTTCCATTTTTTCGGCCCATGGGGTCCAATCAATAAGAGAGGCCTCAAGACCGTAAAGAAAGTTAGATGCTAATTTCTGTCTATATAAAGTACGTATCCCTCATAGGCTATATCCTGCTGTTCTTTTAGAAAATGATAGGACCGCTGCAATGAGTGAAAGGACCGTAGTCCTCTTATTTATCTGTAAATTTTCATTTGACCCTGTTTTTTGTGATGCAACATCATAACTAAAGTATTTATACGAGTTAACCCTTTTGATGTCACCAATTCTGCAAGGGATCTTTTTGCAGCGCCTACTCCCAATGGCCATAAATTGTGTTTTGTTGATATTAACTTTCAGGCCATTATTATCGGCATATGAACACACTGCCATTCCACTATTACGGATCCTAAGTATTGTTAATAATGACAATATCATCTGCATAACAGATCCATCCCAACTTACTTATGCCAATCCTGGGGAAGGCATTCATTTTCTCGATGAAGACTTCGCCAAAATCAGCCATGAATAAGTTAAAGAACATGGGTGCCAGGGCACAGGCCTGTCGGACTGCCATTTTAACTGGTATAGAGTCAGACATTAAGCCCAGATTATTTAGCCTCACTCTAGTAGTGTTTTGTTTGTACATTAGTCTGCAGATGTATGGTAGATGAGCCGGCATACCGATATGCTCAAATTTTGCCCACAGCATACCTCTGTTCACCCTATCAAATGCGCAAGAGAAGTCCACAAAAAGAATACAGAGAGGTATCTCAGAAGTAGTATTTGCTTGCTCGATCACAGAGTATTAACCAAAGAATGTTGTCAACGGTGGAATAGCCCTTACGGAAACCGGTTTGTGCTTTATTAAGGATGTTATTCTGGGATATCCACAGATTTATTTCCCGAAGGAACAGAGTACAGTAAGTGCTAGCAAACGTTAATTTTCTGGCAGGTTCCTGTTTCCGCTTTTAAATATTGGTATGGTTATAGAGCTATTCCAAGACTTGGGGTCACTCTAGTATCTATGATTTTACAAAAGATAATAAGTAGAATATCAGGCCAGATGTCAGCATTTTGCTTAATGATGATATTACACAATCCATCTGGGCCTAGGGCACAAGATGTTTTTTTTATTTCTTAATAATATCAATGACATCGTCCCATACTATTGTGAAGTTTTTTTATCGTTTTTTTTTGCAGACACACAGATTCTCCCATACATTTTTCCTCAAGGTGTTTTACCCAAGTTTTACTGTCTATACAGCAAGTCAGGGCTTGATCATCTTTACTGGCAACCGCCCTAAAATTTGGCCATCGTTTTTTTGTGTCCCCTGCCAAGAGAACTTTAACCATGGCTTGTCAGTTTACATTATCACGAGAAGCTTTGTATCTATGTAGCCAGTTCCTATAGTTGTTCTTTATTTTGCGTTTTTTCAAATTAGATGAGGTCCAGGAGGCATCAGTGAGATCAATGGCTTTTACAGCTTTTCGCATTTTTCTTCTTCTCCAAATATATTATTTTCTCAAAGGGGGAAGCAAAATGAGATTTTGGAAGATGGCGGTGCATTATATGGCCCACTGGCATCATATCGTGCATACAAATAGAGATCCATTCAACAGCTTCATCCGCCGTCATCTTGATCATATCTTTAATCTGGAGGCACTCACTCCAGTTGCTTGCTTTACTCAGATTACGATCCGACCATCCCAACCAATTCCCTTTGCCCAGCACAGCAACTTCCCCGATATTATCAAACACAGATCTCACCATCAACATCCATGTCACTATGGAGTGATCACTAAAAAGAGTAGGCTGAATAGTGAACTGAGTCAGAAGGTCGTAGAGAGCAGCATTAAGATAGATTGTTGACCATTGGTCCAAGTAGGCTCTAGCCCCAGTTTCTCTCTCCCGAATCTATTACTCATATACAGATCAACGTCAGCAAAGAATGCCCTCCACCTTTCAGATTTAACATTAGGATAGATTCTTGCTTCATCCAGACTCATAATATTCTGGTATTCATACAGATTAGTAGCGTTCAAATCGCCTCCCAAAATCACATTTATCTCTCCATCACTGGTACACCTGTCAGTTAGGCATTGGAAGAGATTGAGTTGAATAGCAAGTGTACAATCGTCTCCCGGGGGATCATTTATATCTACCAGAACAATTTTAGGGCCTCCCTCCATATGAATCTCGACCATCAATACATTGGGGCTGCTGGCCACATATATACATTCAGAGGAATTCATATTATTTCATGCTAGCACAGCCAAACCTCCAAATGGTTGCCTCTTTCAGGTTTTTTTGCATTCCTAAAATAAGCAGTATAGCCATCAACACCAGGATTAAATAGAAGCCATGTCTCCTGTAAAAGACTATTTCTGCACCCCTAAATAGGCCATATGATCCTGCGCTGATAAAAAGGTTGCTATGGCCACATGTGTTCCATGCGGCTCTAGCTAATTTGGCTCATCTTTGGTTATTAATATTGCTTATTTCCCTGGGGGACTTGTGCCTTTAAGCTTTCTACTCCCGCCTCATGTATGTTGCAGCGTAGATTTATCTGGTGGCAACCTGAAGTGAAGAGCTTAAATTAGAGTTGTGGCTTAAGGGTAAGCTTGTAGAGGTGGGGGGGGGTTCGGTGAGAGGATCGTGGAGGTGCACTGATGTCTTGGAGGAGTAGGGTGCTAGGATGTATAAGCCCTGAACCATCCTACAGTGTGCATGCGCTTAGGAGATTCTCTCGTCAGCATGGGTATTTGCAGGTGTGCAGACAGTCGTTTCCCTATTCGGGTGAGGTGTGTTATGGGCTTGGACAGCGCGTCTGGGCGGTGTAGTGATCTCCATCCCTCTATGATATGAACTCGGCTCCACTAAGACTCACTTTAAATGGGATACTGCTCCTTTCTGTTTTCGCTGACTTGGGGAGTGGGGGGTCTATGGTGTCTCCTCTACAAATAATGAGACACCCCCAATCTTGTCTAGGGCCCTGAAAATGGCAAGCCCCTTTAGCCTTTTTTCCATCCATTTTTCATTTTCATTCATAGACACAACCTAAACTTTATAACAACCTGCTTAATTGGGTTTATGCATTTACCACTTCCCCCTCCCTTGCTGTTCTCCCCTACCAGCCACGCGCAGAGCCATTTATCGCGTCTAACGGAACGTATTTCAGGTGCAGGAGCCACGCAGCTGTAACGCCCACATTCTGGTTGGCCAGGTCAAGTCTCTTGTCTCGACCACGTAGTATACCAGTGGTTTCCATATTGTCCGAAAATGTGTGTCATTTTGATGGATGTCCGCCTTTAGTTTTTCCGTCGCCGTTATGTGCTACAGTTTCGTCAGCCATTTCTTAATGGATGGATCTTCCATCTTAGTTCCCAATCAGCTCCCAGCAGTCCGATTGGCTGGAAGTAAAATGCTTGTGATTAAGCGGCCCTTCGGGGAATACAATGGATCTATATTTCCAGCGGCTTAGCAGTGGCGCCCCCAAACATTTTTCATAGGGGTGACCTCACTTGAAGTCTTGGGGTGGCACACCCAAACAAACATAAATGAATGGGCCAGTGGGGGGGGCCCGTGCTTTTATAATGGTGGCCGTGGCCCCCCTTGGACACCCCTTGGAGGCGCCCCTCCCAGAGGAACTCCCTCCCCTCAATATCTATAATCAGACCCAATACTTTTCCCCAAAGGGACGGCAAGACCCGACAGGACCCCCACACATGCAATAGGGATCCCCACTCTCTGCACTGCCCCTAACAACGATCTGGTATTTCACTTCTTATAGCATTAACATGTTCTTGTGCCAAATGCAAGCGCCAGCTGTTTATATTGTACACACTGGGAAGCCATTTTAGCTCTGCCCCAAATCAACGGAGAGTGATAAAACCAAGTCCTCTTCCCATTTTTTCTGGTAAATCCACTTTAATGGCCCTTGCGACAAATCTAAAAGCTTATGTATAGCTGTGACGACACTCCTCGTGCCAGTAAAAACCCTTTCATAGTTATTCAAAGTAGGCGAACTGACAACCACCTCTTACGCTTCTCTTTGCAGAGCCCGATCTCTGAGCTGTAGATGTCTGAGTCAGTCCCTTTCCCACCCTCCTAACTCATCCTTACATTGCTGTCCCCGTCCATCCACTTCTGAAACACTCCATTCCTGGCGAAACCTCTGGGTAAAGCCGTGTAAAGGGGGGCGGAAATGTAGTGAGGCCCCTCTTAACTGAAGTATGATCCAGAACTTCTAAGGTTGATCGTGTAATCCGGGTATTATATACTGAGACTGGTCTGCATTTTATGGGTAACCAGGAAATGTCACTCAAATATCTGCCACACTCGCGCTGTCCATCACCCACTATTCATTCAATGACGGACATTTGGTCCATTCCACAAATAGACACGATCATAGGAGCATAGCTGTTCCGGCAGGATAGCTCAGCTGTAACATGTGGCAAGGCGATGCGAAAAAACACAGGTTCGATCCCCGTGTCCGCTCTTAGAAAAGCGCGTTATAAAGACGCAATTAAAACAACAACAAAAAAACAGTTACGCAACTAGCACACAATTCCCGTAACAGCGCCTCGATGCGCGCAGGCTGTGTGAGCGCTTTAAAAATGCAAAGAAACAAATAGGTCTGGGCTCCCAAGATCCCCTCCACAATCCTGCGGACACTGCCGTTCGTGGTATCCTTGTTTTTTACCCTTCTGATTGATGTCTTCCTCTAGCGTTTGCAACTCGTTTTTAGGGAAATACTAATCTAGGAAGGAGGTTCATCTTTACTGGCTAATGTGTCCTTCTTCCCATGTCCCTTCTCAGAGATTCAAACAGTGAAGGGTAGTTTCTCCTGTATAAACCTCCCACCTTAGGGGAAACACTTACTCCCCTGTACTTGACTTTAGTTTTTGCCCAAATATAATGCACGTTTCGAGTGGTATCTCTTAAGTTTCACCCCGTTAGTCTTTCATAACAGGCAATTTTCTGATTTTCAAAGAAACAGTTTGGGAATTGTGTTAGATTTCCCTACATCTGGAATCCAGAAAAAATGTACTCTGCGGATCAAGGACCCACCGAAACACAAAGCTCATGTCTGGGCCGCTATACAATATAGTACCCCCAGTCATCAGCTGTACCATGCTCTTGGAGAATAACATCTGAGCTCAGAAGGCCTGATCTCTGTTTCATCTTTTATTTTGTTTTCCATCTAAGCACATTGAAGTGCAATACATTTAGATGGATGTATACACAGCATTGAGTGGGTTATTGAGAGTGGCTGTGGTCTAAGGTATGTCCCTTAAACGCGTTGGGTGATTAGAAATGGAGGGATGCTGTGTAAAACAATGACTGCAAGTGGGTAATCGTATCGCACATTTTCTTTCACTGTGCTTTTTCACTCTTGACAGCAGTTTTAAAACCTAACGCCAATTGTTTATGCTTGCATTATGTTGCATGCTTGTAATTGGAGGCTTTCATTCAGAATGAGGGAAATGACGCTACAATTGTACACATTTTGGTCAACTTGCTACCAGACGTATGGTGTCAGGTGGGTTTGTTATGCGATCTGTGCTCATTTGAAGTAATCTCTGTCTAATAGGGTGCTATTTTGATACTCTGTTTTTATATTTTACAAGCCTATCACTTGCCCGCCAGGACTTCACACAATTCCATGTTAATGTTGATAAGCCCCCCCATGAGCGTATGGAAGCCCCCCCATGAGCGTATGCAACTATTACCTTATGATGCTGAGACAAATCAAACCACTCTCATCACTGAACACTGTGCTCATATCTTTAAGAGCCAAAATAGATGATTGCAATGCGCCTCGATCATGCTGGCACTACGAATGTGCGCTACAGCGTCTGCAAGCGATCCAAAATACAGCAGCGCTCATAGTCACTGGTTCTCAGAGAGACGCCCATATCACACCGATCTGGCACACACTTCACTGGTTGCCAGTCAAGTCCTGGATATCTTTAAAAATGTTAACCATTGGGAATGTGGCTTGGATCCGGCGCAAGGTGGATGGCTCTGTGATACTCTCCGGTGTGGACTCTGCAACTGGGCCTGAGATGTCCCTTATCTGAAAGCTCTTTACCCCTAGTCAATGGGAGCATGCGCACAAAGGCATAGCAACCAATCACAAGGAGTTTCAACTCCCTTTGAGCTATTTTACAGGAGTTCTCCGTAGCTTGATGGCATCCTTGCCAGTAACAAAGATGACGCCGGTTTTCTCATCCTGGCCCCGTGGAGGCAAAGAAATGCGGTGAGCGGTCACGGGAGGAGAGGAGAAGGTGCCACTTGAGATCGGCAAAGTACTGCGGTGGATCCGGGTCGACCCTCTGATCCTGTGGACTGGAGATGGCATCGGTCGCATTTTCTATTGGCAGGGCGCTGTGGTGTCCCTTTAAGTTAGACCATGCGGTGGAGTGATGTAACTCCCGTCACGTGTGGTTGCTAATCAAAGGGGCTGATCACGTGCGCTCAACAGAGCACGCGTGGAGCCTGGATGAGATACAGTGTCTCCTGAGTCATCCGTATGCCGGGGGGACTCACGCCACAAGGGGAGGTTCCTACTTGGGACCCCCATACTACATTGGCGACGAGGTGGTCGTCCGAGCTGACACGGACCTGCTGGGTCATGCGGCAGTGAGAGGAGTGCAATGGATTGAATTACAAAGCTCTCTCAAGCTGCGGGGCCAGCGCGTGCAGTGTTTTCAGCCGCCATTTTGCTGCACGTGGTGCTGGAGGTTGTGGCTCTGTAAGGAGTGCTTGTGCGCCTCCCACGCCTAATTTCTGGAAACCCCACAGCCATGTGGGCGTTCAACTGTGTTTTGGACGTCTGGAATCCTCCATTCGAATCAAGGAAGGTGAGAGATTGTGGACTGGGAAGCAGGAAGGAGGAGCACATGGTTTTAGCGTCTCTCTCTGTCACCCTCCTGCATTTTCCTTTTTGAATCAATCATCTGCGCTGGTGAAGCTGGGGTGTTCTCAGTTACTTTGTTTTGTCTACTGGGTGCAGCTGTCGGACTCTGCCCAAGCTGTGCTCAATTTTTACTGCAGCCCCTCTGTGTGTGGTGGAGGGGCAGGACTTGTCAGAAAAAAAGTCCCAGTGGTTTTGAACAGTCTGGTGGGTTCATTCTCCTTTAGTGTTTTCTCTGCCTCTGGCTCGGGTGTGGGTTGAGGCTCCTAACAAGGAAGGGGTGCTCGCGCGCCCACCAACATAGCGGATGAGGTGCAGGCAGGTGGAGGGCCTGTGGTGGTTCCGCCAGCTGTGCAAGAGGGCACCCGAATCCCATGCCAACAACGTGCGCTGGCAACCATGCCTCAGTATGACATCTCAGGGGCGCCATCGAGCCTGGGTCCATGCTGGAAGTCCTGGATTGACCGCACAAGCACATATTTCAAGGCCACGGGAGAGACTGATGAGGAAATTAAGCTGGCAACTCTCTTGTACTCGGCTGGGCCGGCAGTGCATCAGCTGTTTCAGTCGTTGGAGCCTGTGGATACTGTAAAGCTGGAGGGGGGCCCTCTATATGGCAGAGTAGAAGCCCAGAGCACCCCAGTAAAGGTTCTCTATAGGGTAGCTATGGACGAGCAACCAAGGCTTAAGCTCTCAGGAGGTGATGCAGGCTGGTTCTTAAGTACAGTGTAGTCCTCAAGCTCCCACAAAGGAATGTCTACGCACTATGGTATGTGCTAACACAGTTCTTTATATATGAATACGGTTCAAGATATATTCACACATTAATAACACACTTTGTACTCTGGCAAATCTAATATGGCAAATATATACAATGTCTATGTGGTACCACACTTAACTATTGACTCCTTTAAAATGCATCAACTGCTGACGGTTATAATGGCATAGCACTGTGATACCTCTGGGTCTGGGCGCTAACAACAAATGAAATAAATAAATCAAAATAAATAGATACAAATCATACAGCAATGTGTATCAGCATAGATCATAGGGAGGAAGGCGAGTTAGGTTAAACAATGGCAGAATACTGTCCCCCTTTACCTAGAGGCAGTTCAGAGTGAGGTTTCCCCCACTTGGGCAACCAGTAATGAAGGGTATTAACAAGCCCAGTGCATTAATGTTTAAATAGTCTTGTGTCCTGGTCAAAATGTTCAACTACCCCAATGTACCTGAGTTAGAAGAGTTTCTTTGACGGCTCATCGATGGATCCCTCGAGCGTGGACTCCCTTTAAAGCAGGAGCCACAAGGCGTCAAGATTCCTCAAAGAAAGATGAACACTTGCGTCGAGACTGCAGCTTCGACCTTCGCGGTGCTCTTCAGCGATTGGTCGTGGAAGTCCTGTGGAGATGAGGCATGCGGTCCAACTCGGTGCAAAGAGTTCAGTGCCATAAAGAAGATGCAGTGAGGAATGTAGGCCCAGCAGCAAGCGTTGGGATAGCTTTGGCGATCAGGACTTGGATCTTCACTTTTTGGCGTCTTTGTGGACTTCGGGTGGAAGGAAATCTGACGCCAGACGTTCCTCAGTCATCAATGACCTTGACTTTCTCCGGCGCAACAAAGCGGTCGATGGTAATGGCAAGGGATCCCTTTGTTCAATGTTCTTAGGCAAAGGTGGAGCGTTGCGGCTCTGGTCGTCGAGCAGAACGGTGTCAAGCTGTACTCAATTCTGGGCTATACGACTCGACTGGCTTCCAGCGGTTAAGGAAATCCTCCAAACCCTGTTCGACAGAAATTGACTTTGATGGCCTTGATGTCCTGGTGCTTTACTTCAAGATTCTTGTTGAACTGCTTCTCCGGTTGACAGCCCTTGAGACTGGCTTCCATGGTACCTCGATGAAGATCAGCTTTTGCATGATTTTCCCTCGTAGGCTCGGGAAGAGATCTCCTAGCCAGGTCCTCTCTCGGATCAGTTCTCGACAGACTCAACAGCTTTTAGATTTCATCGAAGGAAAGCAGTAGCAATTCTTCTTCTTCCAGATGGGCTTCAAAGATAAGCAGCTTGAAGTTTCAACTTCTGCTTCTGAACAAATTGGGAAGTGAGAGGTCGCCAGATATACACATCTGTTCCTCATTCGCTCTGCTGAGACAAGCTCAGTCAGCCAATCACACAGGAATGCATTCATGCAGGCAGGCAGCCTATCAGGCTCACAGTGCATTCCAGCCATTCACATCTACACAGACACCCATAACAAGGAATGTGGATTGGGGCAAGCACACAGCTTTCCAGCACACCACACAGCATTCATGTCAGTATCAGGCAGGGCTGTCTCATTCATTGTGTCACACACATAGAAACCAGATACCCATAACATACAATGCATATTGGTCACACACTCCATTCACCCAGGTCCCACCCCAACGGTGTCTTTGCAACCCTCACTGCCTGCATACCTTTGAACAGGCATGTATCAGGGCCACGGTCCCGTTGTGGCAGCGCAGGCCGCCATTCCATTAGGTGCAGAGGAGGGCGTCTCCAATGGCAGAATTTCAGGAATGCTTTCAAAAAGGGATGAGGAAAAGGAATGATCAGGCAGTACAGGCCAGGGTATATACGCCTCAGCTAGAAAGAAGAGGAGAGGACATAGGGAACACTAAGGGAAGCAGAGAGCACTCTGAGGGGAAGAGGTAAGAAGATAAAGAGAGGGGGTGAGATAGTGCTAGTGCCTGACTACAGTGAGGGGCGATTCTTGTTCGACAGTGAAGGAGAACCGAAGTGGTCGAAAAAGGAGGGTCAGGGGGACAACAGAAGGGAAGAAAGCTAAGAAACGCCCACCAGGAGTTTAAGGACTCTGATAAGACAAGCGAGTTAGTTAAAAGACGTTGCAGTATAGATGCTACTAAAATAGAGGCTGGTGGGTAAAAGGGAAGAAGAGTCTAAGAACACTAAGAGGACAAAGTCCACAGTCAAGGGTAAGTCGGAGGATGGGAACATTGAAAAAGAAAGAGGGGGAGAGTAAAAGGTTTTAGGGATGTGTAGAGGACTTATAGTTCTGTGCTGCCATCAGACATACCGATAAAAGAGTGGTTGTGGAACAAGGAGTGGAAGAAAAAAAACAATTGTACGTTGGAAGAGTAGCAAGAAAGAAGTGGCAAAATTAAAAAGACTACTAGGAAAAGCACTGGAAAAAGGGAAGGAAATGAAAAAGGAACAGGGTTGGGGAATAGGGCTTTGTGACAAAGTCCTTTCTCAGCCTGGGGTGGGAGTCCTACTATGGTGGAAGCCAGAGCCATTCCTACCCCAAAGGGGGAACGTCGCAGTTGGTTGGGCAGCAGTTCCCGTCCCCTCCCAAAGTGCCTCTTTGTGTTTAGGCAGCACCACTGTGAAACACACCATACCTCTTCCCAATGGTGCTGGCCCATTTCTGTCTTTTCATTGCAGGCCGCGAGATACAGCAATAGTCTAGCCAGACCACCAGCAAGGTTGGGCAATTTTCTGCCGTTTTCACAAACAGCATAGCAGTTATGAATATATAATTTACTACCCATATTCCTCATTTTTCCCTCCACCCGTTCACCAACTGTCATACTTGGAACCTTTTCAGATCAGCCCAAAACCCATCTTAAATGGCCATTCCAGTTCCCAGAGTTGCAGGTGGATCCATTTTGTATCTCCACAATCACCCGGAAATTACACCTATATGTAATCAGTACGTCTTATGGTTGCTGAGAAAAAGGCCTGAATGATAATAGTCCCTTTAAATTAATAGTGAATCTTCATGTGGGACAAATGGCCATTCTCCTGGATTCAGGCCATATGGTCTCACTGGGTCAGCCTGTAACCAGAGTTTTTATTATTCTCTTAGGGTTTGCAGCTTGCTCTTTGAAGTTGGTTGCCTCCATTTTCACACCTTTTGGTCATGCTCCAGCCAAGTGGAACTTCTCCTGCAGTCACTGCCTTCAGAGCTAGCAAATCAAGGGGAACACTGAGCTTTCTCCACCTTTAGCAGGACGCTTCATTGCAGTTTGTAATTAGCTGGGAGTGGGGGATTTCATTGCAAAGTTTGCCCACCCACAAGCCAAAAAGGTTTGCCTTGGGCTGACAGTTTTCCATGGAAAACAAAGTGGTTCTTCAAATGTCACTGGTATTTTGTATGCAGAACATAATATACATTACTTTTTTTCAACACGCACCATGTCTTTTCCCTGAAATTTTTCTGTTAGCAGTGGTACATTTTCCCATGTAAACTGCAAAGCTGTTTTTGTGTCAGTGCCGACTGTTCTGCCATGTCTCTTTAGTGGGGAAGAGCAGGGCAGAGTGGGGTATCATTAGGTGCAATTTCCTTCATTGGGGAGTGGGCACTCCAGCCTCCCCTTCTATCTTTGGGTTGCAGGGTGTGGCACAGTACCCCCTTTTCTTCCTTCTTTTATGTGGTCCCTGTGGTTCTTACCAGACTCCCTCTCGCCTCCAGGCTGGAATTTAAGGAGGTTAGTTCTCTAATAATAGAAAGAAAAAGAGGTTCAGGACTTTTTACACAGATATTACCCCAGAAGATTTACATAGAATGTACAACAACAACATAGAATTATAAAATGACATTTTCACCATTTCACAAAACACATTTTATTTATTTTCTTGATTTGTACAATAACACCAAGTAAGTTACTCCCTGTTATTTATATATTTGTCTTAGTTTCCATCTGATTTTTCATCCTTCCTTCTCATTCTTCAGATGGTTCCTCTGCTCGACTTTTATTTGGCTCATCAATCAGTGGTAAACATGCATGTCTGGGATAACAGCTTTTCAACTGATTGATGTGGACCCACTTTTCTTCTGTATTTTCTCCTTTTGGGATACAGATCTTGTAAGCAACAGGTGATATTTCATCTACAGTTTCAAAGGCACCACGCCAAGATGAGAGGGATTTACACTCTTTGGCCTGATCCCTTTGAAAATTGTACAGGTAAACCTTGTCACCTTCTTCATACTCTTTCTTGGTGATCTTTAGATCATAATAGGTCTTCCGTCCTTCAGCCGACTTTTCTTAATTGCGCTGAGCATAAGCAGACGCATGCTGGAGGTGCTTCCTTAAATTTTCAATGTACTCATGAGTAGTGGACGCATTTATCAGTGTCTGCTCTGAGTTCTATAAGCAGATGCTGCGGTAAAATATTTTTTTGTCTGGTCATGAGCTCAAATAGAGACATCTTTGTTGCAGAAGATGGTGTAGACCTAATAGCCACCAGGACAAGCTGCAATCGGATATCCTAACTGGGTCCAGAGTCTGCCACAAACTTCTTTAAGATAGTCACAACTGTTGTGTTGTATCTCTCAACAACTCCCCTCCCCCGTGCAAGAGGCTGGATAGTAGGCCATGTGGCATTTTCTTTACCCCTGGAATCTCCCACATCTTTGCCATCACCTCGCTGGTAAAATGGCTTCCTTGGTCCAACTCAATCCTTTGCGGGAGGCCGGATCGAGAGAAGATGTGATTGATCATTAGTGCTGCAGCTGTCTCTGCCTTACAATTCGGGACTGGAAGACATTCCACCCATTTTGTGAATAAGCATGTCACAGTCAACATGTACTTGTTTCCGCTAGAGGAGCGAATCACTGGCCCAATGAAATTGACTTGCAAATCTGACCAAGGCAGTGTCATTCCCCTTGTTGTAGGGGAGCTCTGTGTGTGAGTGAACTGGGTTGAAATTGAGCACACACAAGACGCCCCTTCAGGTAAATGTTGAGGTCCTGGCCCATGTGTGGTCAATAGGCAACCTTATGCACGATTTCCAATGTCATGTGAAACCTCCTATGAACGGCAGTGGCCGCATCATGGGCATGGTTCAACATCAGGCTTCGGAATGAGGTAGTTACCACCCATTGGCCACAGCCAGATAGGGCTCTCCTTACCAACAACCGTCTTGGAACCAGAACATTTTGGAAAACGTAATGATCAAAGCGCCTTGAAACACATTGTGTATAGGCGCTTTATAAATAAAGTATCATATCATATCAATACCCGGAGATCCTCTTTACCAGTATAATCCGACTCTGTTAAAGGAAAGCTCACAGGGTCTTCAATGTGTTGATAACATTTCCCAATGATCGGGTCCTCTTTCTTTCTGGACACTGATCAAATCTGCATCTGGGGTATCTTTACTCCACTGCGCTGTCATGAGTTTGCTGTTTTCATAGGTTTGTGACCTGGTGACAGCTGTCATTTGGATTTCACCCAGCAGGTATTCTGTTTCTATGAAATCCCCCTGCAGAGCTCAGGTTTTAGCCAGCTGGTCAGCCAGGTCATTCCCAGTCTTATCTGGTTCCTCTATCTTGGAATGACCTTCTTCCAATAGATGGTCATCTCATTGGAGGTCACCAGATCATAAATTGACTGGATCAGTTTGGCATACGTTAGGGGTTTATTGTTAGCACAAAGCATGCCTCTATTCTTCCAGTTAATCAGGTGCTCCACGAACCCATTCCTGACATAATTAGAGTCAGTGATTATGAGCAGTTCATTGAGTTGTGGGTGAATTGCAGTGATGATGGTTGATTAATGGCCATCAACTCTGCAGCCTGATTACTTTGGGGTCCTAATTTATAACTGGCATAGGGTTCTGGGGTATCATTCACCCAGGCATTCCCCATGCCAGCCACCAGTTATTTTTCCCCGTTCTTATCAACATCGTAGGAGCACCCATCCACATAAACTGTGGATATTCCCTGATGCATGTCTTCTCTTCATAGACCTTGTGTGGGGAAGTTAAGGACTCATCCATGTTGTTGTTGGTCATTAGACTTTCATTATTGAGACAGTTTTCTGGAGCATATCTGACCTCCACAGGAAAGCTTAGCATGGACAGAATCCAGGAAGAAATTCTGGAATTACTAACGTTCCCCGCCCGGATTCTGTCACTTTGGAGATATTGCAAGGCTTGGTGAGGAGTCTTGACAATGATGTGCCCCCTCTGGATGAATGGGTGGTAATTTTTCAACTCTCATACCGTTGCCAGGAGTGCCGTCTCGCAGTCATTGAATTTTTCCTCCACAGAGGACATAGTGTTGCTCTCGTATGAGATGACTTTGTTGACCTTGTTGTGCTTTTCGTACATTACTGCTGTTAGGCAAGTATCTGAGAACTCCATCTCCAAGAAGAACTCATTGTTCTTGATGGAGTAAGCCAAACAAGGAGCCTAGGAAAGGCTTCATTTCAGTTGTTTCACTCCCTTAGATTGTTCCAGACTCCACTCCCTCTTGACTTCAGCCTTTAATAAATGGACCAAGTGTCGAGTGACCTCTGCCTAGTCTTCAATGAACTTCTGACTATAATTAGTGAGTCCAAGAAGGCTTCTTAATTCTCACAGTTTAGTAGGTTCTTTTAATTTCAATAAGGCTTCCACCTTCTTTGTCTGGGGATTAAGACCCTCAGGGGTGATCTCGTGCCCTAAGAAGTTCACTTGGGTCTTACACCACTGTGCTTTCTGAAAGGACGGTTTTGCTCTAGCCTTCTGCAACTGGGTCAGAGCATAGCAGATTTCTGCTATATGTTCCTCCACAGTTGAGCTCTTGATCAAAACATCATCCACATAGGCCAGGTTTCCCCTTTTGCCCAAATCGGCATGGCCTTATGCAGGAAGATGTTGAACTCATTGCCGGAGTTTATGTATCCAAAGGGGGTTTGGGTCCACATGTACTGCTGCCCCCTAAGGTAAAGGCAAGTTTGTATAGGTCTTCCCTACTCACAGGTACTGTCCAGTAACCGTTGGTCTGATCAATGGCGCTGTATACCTTTGACCCTTGGAGCTGGGCCAATCCCATATAGATGTAGGGAATGGGCCATCTTGACATGTGGACCCATTTGTTCAACTCTCTCAGGTCTGTACATAGTCCCCATCGGCCGTTTGGTTAGAGTATCCCCAGTACTGGGTTATTAAAGGTACTGTGGATAGGACAAATTAACCCACAGGATTCTAATCCCTTAATAATCTCTGTGAGTGAATCAATGGATGCGAGTGGTAACCGGTATTGTTTCACAAATACTGGAGCCATCTTGGGGTCCATGGGAATGGTGGTTGAATGAATGGATGCGTGTCAACTGTCATATGAGTCCACCGAAAAGATATCTTGGAATTCCAGGAAGACCTGTTTCAGTTTTTGTCTTTGCTCCTCAGTCTCACAGGCATCAGCAGGATTGATCCTTTCCTCAACCATCTGCTTGAAACCTGGAAAGACCTCAGGCTTGGCAATTTCAGCAGTATCCTCCAGTTGTATGGAGAGATCTCTTTTGATGGTGTTGACCTGGACATGGGATTCGAGATAGTGTTCCTTGACTCTGAACAATACTTCCTCCCTCCTAATGTCACAGGTCATCTCTTCCACATCATAAGAGCAGGAAGAGTACACCAGTAAATTCTCCTATGCCTAGTAAGAATCTTTTCTGGAGGAATACTGTTGCTGATGTCGCAACAGTCGTTTGGGATTGGTATTGTATTGTATTGTACTGGAATTTATAGAGCGCAGGCAAGACCAAGAGGCAACAATGCGCTGAGGCGAGAGAGAAGACTGCAGACCCAGGGGATTAAAACAGGTAGGTTCTTTAGATGTTTGCGAAAAGGGGTGAAGTCAGGAGTGTTGCAGATCTCTGGAGGGAGGGCATTCCAGAGGGTGGGGCGAGTACCGAGAAGTATCTTCCTCCTGCTTGGGCCCACCAAAATTGAGGAATGTTCAACAGTGATTGATTGGCCGAGTGGAGGAATCTGCTCATTTATAAGGTGTTAATCGAGATTGAAGGAACTTGGCCCCGGCATTGTGGGTAGCACAGTGAATGAGGCATAGGATTTTAAATTTTACTTGGCTCCCCACAGTGAGCAAATGAAGGTGGCGAAGAATGTCGGAGGAATGAGCCAGTCTGGGGGCAAGGCGAGCCGCTGCATTTTGGAGGATCTGCAAACATTGTAGCAGGGCCTCAGGTTGGCTGAGATACCCATGATTATGTTACCTAAATCAATAGAATAATGTTGGGCATCAACCACCATTCCAATAAAGGCGTCGGCACCCACAGTGATACTTCTAGGGTCGCTGTTATCCACCAATATTCAAATGATGTCATGTTTTAGGTCTACCGGAGGTGTCGGATTTAAATACAAACCTTGTTGTTGAAGATGGGAATTCAGATTTATATAGGCGTCCTGATGTTTGAGGTTCTGTCCTTCCTTAACTTTATGGGGAAGTGTAAATTGTTGCACCTGTTCTGGGAGGGTAACCTCTTCTCGCACTTGGATTTCAATGGCATAAAGCAGCAATTGAGCTGATCGGAATGATTTTTCACAGTTGTCAAGGCCCATGGGGTAACCTCCAGTCAGGACCAGACTTTATGATTAATTAGGTCACAATTTATTGCAAATTGGTTGAGAATGTCACTTCCAGATGAAAGGTGGAAGAGACATCTCTCACGAACCAACAATTATGGTCTATGCTTTTGTTGCCAATGGACATTTTTAGCATACACCTGCTTACTAGACAGTAGATGTTTGGAATTTGGTATTTCCACACCTACTTCCCATTTGCCAATCAATTTAAATGTGGGAATGGTCTTATCTTTTGGGAGTTTCCTGAATAATTATTCGATGATGAAGCTCCTTCCATTATTCAGGCAAACTCTGGCGAGCACAGACTCCTCCCTCTCATTTAACTGAATGGGGAAAAACAACTGCTCACCCTTTTTCTGAATGTCTGTCAGACTTTGAGTGGGCTCTTCCTTGTCTGGTTTCACGGGACTCAAGGTTTCTTCGGATTTTGAACTGGCATAACATTTTAGGGCGTTCCCAGGGTGAATTGCCACTTAAAACTGGGAAGAAGGTTGATTTTCAAAAATGGAGATGGGTTCCCATCACCAGTTTGTTCTCCTACAGAGATAACAGTGATGTCTGGGACTTTGCTATTCTTGAAATGGACATTGATCAATTACGTGACAGGTACCATTCAGACTTACGTAATTGGTACTCATTTTTAATTATATGGGGCGGTTAGTCTGAGTCCAGAGGACCTTGTTTACACAGTCGATCATAGGTGATAACCTCCTCAGGAGATCGTTCCCCAGTAAACAAGGCGTGCCCTTGGGAGTCACGACTATCACGGGAGGTTTTAGGTACTCATTTTTTATTATATGGGGGTGGTTAGTCTGAGTCTAGAGGACCTGGTTTACACAACCTTGTTTACACAGTTGATCAGAGGTGATAACCTCCTCTGGAGATCGTTCCCCAGTAAACGAGGCATGCCCTCGGGAGTCACGACTATCACCAGAGGTTTTAGTCAGTGCCGTCCAATTTTTATTTCCAGATCCGCAGTCCATTCGACAGAAATGTAATTCCTGTCAAAATGTTGGAGTTGTCCGTGAAGTGGTGTGAGTGGACTTTGGTGGCCCTCTGCCATCCTGGGTTTAGTTGGTCAAATGCCCTCTTTGACAGGAGGGTGGCTTGGGAACAAGTATCCACCAGAGCTGATAATTCACACTGACCCTGCACCTTGAGCGGTGCATAAAATCGGCCTTCTTTCTCCTCCAAGGTGCAAAGAAAATGTGAGTTATTGGACTGCCTGGTGGTCATTTTCTTAATATTGAACTCCGACACTATGTAATCTTGGGCAATTTTTGGTGTCAGAGTTCGGGAATCTGTAAACAAAACTTTGCATTTCGCAATGGGAGTTGTTGGGGAATCCTCCTTTTCCCCGGCTCCTTGTCTGTCCACCTTTACCTGGCGACAGTTCACAGAACCGTTTGCAGAAAGGACAACCCCTCTGTTTCCATTCTGTCTGGGTCACATGTTTGAGGTTGAATAGTTTCTTGGTCTGGGTCAGTCTCCATACTTACCCTGTTTCACTCAGGGTCTTTTGGGACCTGTTTTTCTTTGGGAGGGATCCCCCCTGTTTTTGAAAGAGAAGGTCTGCTTACCTGAATCCTCCAGGGATTCTTCACTTTCAAAGGAGATAACCTGGAGTACCTCCCCAAAGTGGGTTCTTCTTTGGCCTCTCCTACTTACCCTTTACTCTTTGGGGTCTAACATTTTGGGGGTAGAAAAGACACTTTCAGGCTCAGAGGTTTTCAGGGGTTCTGTCTGGGTGAGAAAGGAAGCTTCCTCTAGGGCTTGGCATCTCCCCTTCACCCGAGCCCCCTCCTCAGGAACCTGTGGTTTGTTAGAGGTTTCCTTATATCATTTCCCCCCTGAGGCATCAGCCCTGGGTGTTGGAGAATTCTGGGAAGTAGGGTTAGGTTGAGGGTTGGGCTGAGCCCTCAGCATGTGCCCCAGATCATCGGTCAGTTGCTAGACCTTGTCTGGGTGGTAGGGAGGTCTCAGGTCATACCTCTGCTGCTCCCAAAAAGGGTAACTGTTCCCTTCTCCCGGAGTAGCTCGGGTACTGGATATTCCCCCCACAATTATCCGTCCTGAATCTCCCTTCTCCTGGGTTCAGGGATCTATTGTCCTGGAATCAGGGAGAGAGAGGAGGATTGTTTTGGAAGTTCTGGTTTGGGTGATATCCAGGGAAAAAGTTCAGATTGGGAGGTGGAGTAATACTTCTCTCCTGAGGGAAGTTTGGAGGGAAGTTTCCCGGGGCAGTACTTACCTGATTGGTCCCCCCCTTGGGATGGGGGAGTGTATACATGATATGATATGATATGGCATTTATAACGCGCCTATACACAAGTATTTCAAGATGCGATACATACCCCAGGATTATTTTGGTACCCTTGTACCTAGGGCATAGGTGGCAGGGTCAGAGGGATCATCATGCTGAGCCCCTGTCTGACTACCATTTGATTGGGCTGGGTTGGGGGGTCCCTTCCGCCTTCCATTTTGCTTGTTGGCAGGAAGGTTACTTTTAGGCCCCCCGTCTCCAGATCCAATGGAGGGGTAATTTCGACTTCTGCCACCTTCACAGCAGCAGGGGTGTTAGATGGTTTGGGAGTTTTGTGGGTGTTTTTGCTCTCAGCAGGCTTCTGCACCTTGTAGATCCTGGTGGCCTGTTCAATCACCAAATCCAAGGTCCTATGCTCGTGAAAATCACCCACAAACTGAGTCATTATGTATTTGGGGAATGCATGGAAATGTGTAGTTATGAACTCCCTGCTTTTGGTGTTTACCAGCCGGGAGGTCTGAGCAAATGCGCGCGCTTTAGCTCCTGCACAAATTCCCTAGGCGCCTCGTTTTTCCCATATTGCTAATTATATGCAGCCTTACGGGCCTCTTGTGGGTTTCGGTGGGTGGAAAAATGTTTCAATATGGCGCCTTATAGGTGGACCATTTATAATGATCCTGGTCCTCCAGTTCTGCTAAGAAACTGGAGTATTCAGGTGAGACAGTCCATCTACCAACCGCTATACAATTAACATCATTCCTGATCTAGAATGATGCCATCATCTGCTCATAAAGTTCCAGGTGCTCCCATACCGAATGCTTGGCATTCTTGTGGTATGGGGTCAAGAAGCTCTTTATGGCCTTGATTCGTCTTATCGGGTCTTTCACAAAACCTTTGCTCTGTTTCCCTGTCTTTTTCTTCTTCTGCACTGGGGTCCATTCACCTTCTGACTCAGAGCTGCTACTGGACTCCCTTCCCTGACTTCTGGGTGCTCCCTATCTATATGAGACTGGGAATATCTCCCATAACCATGGGGTCTGGACTCCTCTCGCCTGGACCAAAGTGAACTCTCACGGTCACTCTCCCTTGAGTTCCTTTCAGGCCCAGGTTAGAACCCAGTTTCCTCATCTCTCCTAGCAGGGAGTCTGGGGAATTCCCCCTTCCCCTGAATAAACAGAGGTTTTTAGAATGCCCTTCCTAGGCTGAGGGTCTGGATTTTCTCCTACGGTGAAATTGGCAAGGTGGTCTCTTTGTAGTTGTATCTTCAGCCAATCTAACTGCCTGACTTTCCCACCAAAACAGTTTTCATGGTCTGAAGTACTTACAGTATTATTCCTTACTTCCTAGGACACACTAGTCCGGCCAATTTCCCTTCTGTGTGGTAGAGATGAATACTCATCAATATCAGACAGGGACTGGCCTCCTTGATCAGTTGAGCTATGCCTGGGTAAGTCTAACTGCCTAATGTCACCCTGTTCTGCATGCATGAGGCTGGCCTGTGTTGGGGGAAAGTTGGACAAAACGATTGGACTAATTTAAGAACAAATACACTGCTCTTCCTTAAAGATGCCAGGATCAACAGGACAAAAAGGATTACCCAATTAAAGTATAGGCTATAGTTTGTCAGTGCACACTGGGAAGTGAGTTTTGTTGTTTTGAATTTGAACAAAAATCACCCTGTAGTGTGCCACCAAATAGGGAAATAATTAGTTAAATAGGCTAAGGATCTACACCACCCCCCACACACTATAAAGGGAAAGGATTTAAGGCAAGCAAACCCCCCACCTTTTGTTTTCCCAGGGATCAGATATACTTACATAGAAAGCCCCTGTTTAAAATTCAGGACAGCCAGCTGCATGTCAGGACCCTCTGGAAAGATAGGGCAGGTGTCTGGTCACTCCACTCTCAAGGACGGTCTCACGGACTCCACCATAGGACCCAGTCAGTGTTTAGGCTTCCTAAAATATATAGCTCCACCCAGATGCACTCTCAGCAATCTCCTCTGGTGTTTCCTTGCAGCTGTCAGATGTTAAGTTTCATCAGCATTCTTCGATGGTACATTTCAGAAGCTCTATCCCCTCCTTCTAGTGCAGTCCCCCTTATATAGCAACAATGACACCACCAATTTTACAATCTTGGGGAAGTACCCTGCAATAGTTCCTGCAACTAGGATTGGACAGTTACCTTCTCTCTCCTCCCAAATCCAGCCTCCCTCTCAGGATTGGTTTAGGGGTCTGGAGCAACATGTGGCAATTCCCATTTGTAATCGCAATTTTTTCTCCTTTCAAATTCTTGGCAAAAACAAGTTATGTATCAAAAACTTTGTGATTTACTAGTAACTGCCATAATATATATGATTTCCTTTTCAGATAATCGTGGGGCGTTTAATCAAACAACAGCCAGGTCGGCACCATGTTGCACGACTGCTTGGCAATTTTTTGCCATTTTCACAAAAAGCATGACAGTTATGAATATGTAATTTACTACCCATATTCCTAATTGCCTCCATTTTCACACCTTTCAGTCATGCTCCAGCCAAGGGGAACTTTTTCTGCAGTGAGTGCCTTCAGAGCCAGCAAGTCTGGGGAACAGTGAGCATTCTACACATTCAGCAGGATGCTTTATTGCAGTTTGTAATTAGCTGCAGGATGTAAAATCCAGAAGGGTAGTGGGGGATTTCCATGTGAAGTTTGCCCACCCACAAGCCAAAAGAGTTTGCCTTAGGCTGACATTTTTCCATGGAAAACAAAGTGGCTCTTAAATGTCACTGGTATTTTGTATGCAAAATATACATTACTTTTTGTCAGAACGCACCATGACTTTTCCCTAACATTTGTCTGTTAGCAGTGGTACATTTTCACATTTAAACTGCAAAGCCTTTTTTGTGTCAGTGCTGAAAAACCAGCTTTTCATGTGAAAGGGACTTCAGTTTGGGGCCTTTCAATGAACCCACAGGGAACAGGAAACAAGAAGGTGTGGGCTGTTCGCGTGAGGTTGCAAAAGGAGAAGGTGGCAGACCAAAGGCAAGACGAAAGGAGGACAGTGAACAGGAGTGTGGAGGCAATTTGCAAAGAAAGTGAGCTATTGATTGGTGAGAGCAAGTGATACTGTTTTGTGAGGCATGCATGCAAGAGGGGTGTGTGAGAGTGTTAGAGAAAGGGTAGACGGTGTGTGAAAGGTGACTGAGAGAGTGAAAGGAAGGTAACTGAGTAGAAGATAGGGAAGGGTAGAAGTGGAGAGGGGAGTAGTAGTGAAGTAGAGAGAAGAGAGTAGTAGTGGAGTGGAGATGGGAGAGTGGTAGCGCACTGGAGATTGAAAATATTATGGTAGAGTGAAGGAAAGAGTAACAGCGAAGGATGGAGGTAGAGTGCAGATAGAGTGGGATACATCTGAGGGACAGGGGAGGAAGAATCAGATGAGAAAAGGTGGGTGGAGTTGAAAGGACCAGAGTGGCGGGAGGAGAGTGGAGTAGTAGATACAGGGGGGCTCATGTTGATATGAGCCATAACATGAATGCAAGTTGTAAAAACCTTGCGTAAGGCTTTTACACCTTGCATTTATGTTACGGCTCATATTCAATTATTTGTATGGCGGAGAGGAGTAGAGGAAAGCAACTTGTGTTTCTGCCACCTCCTTCCTCTCTGCTAAACAAATGCTTCAGCATCTGCACTGGCATGGATTTTCTTGCAGGCGCAGACGCTGGCTATCCTATGGGGTCTGCAGCATAAAGCAGGCGGACCCCATAGGGATCCATTGTACACGCTCCCTGCTGAGCATGTACAATTACAATTAAACCCTCCCTGACATGCTCAACGTTTTATAAAAGCCCTTGAACAAGCTTTGGGAGTTGGTGTGTTATTGAGGCCATCTGTGACTTTGGGCACAATTTTGTTCGAAGCGACATAGGCCAGGAGCACCAGATCTACTGCCTGCTCTGCCTATTTTCCATGTGTGCCTGGTAAGCCACATAGACAAGTCCTTTCTTTTCCTTTACTCTGTTTTGTTGTCATCCAGCCACTTACCAGGTAGCAGGATTTTCCTAGACCCTGAATGTCAGCTACGATATTCCAAAGCCACCGCTCTAAAAATAATGTTTCTAATATGGTCAAGATATCAACAAAGAATGACTCCTGTGCATTCTGGACTTGTGTTAATAAAATGACTACTATGGAAAATACTAGACAGACTAATCCCATATCAGAAATAAAATGGGCAAAAATATATCAAAGATAACTTTGTTGCTCGGACGAGCAATAAAATAGGGTACGGGTAAAAGAACATAATAAAGAGGGTATTAGTTCAATATTTGAATCTGATGACATTGTCGACACACTTATATCTCTAAAGATAGCAAGAGCAATATAGTGTTGACTACTCAACCAGCTGAATGGGCAAAGTTTGTGGGGCTGCTGTTCAACCAAATAATACAGATTCCATTATTCCCCCATCCTCAAAAGAGGCCTTGCTCGTACCCTATATTAATAAAAGGCAATAGCTATGATCCCGCCTCCTAACATCTAATAGCCCTCCTAAACTCTTTAAGTACAGTATTCACAAGTTTGACCTTGTTGAGTGCCCTAAACTGGGAATCAAGTAAACCTGTATTAAAAGACAAATAGGTTTCTGGAAAAAATGCTTTGCTATTCAATATTTGATGATTTCAGACTAATTTGTTAAAGATATATGAAGAATTAACCCTTATAATATTTGCAAATATAGAACGTTTTTTGGGGTGTTGCAGACATGATTCAAACCTATTGCGAACACCGTGATTTCGATTTTGGTGTTTCTTGTCGCTGACCTATTGCTCCAAATATTGTGTCTGCCCAATAGTTGTTTGTTAGAAAAAGTAGAGAAAGGAGCACGGCTATCGTGCCAACTATAGATTACAACAGAGCTCGGGATTTGGCCGTGGCAAAGAAAAATAACAGTTGGGTCACTGGCTTTGTGATTTACTTGTTTATTCGTGGTCTTGATACAATTAATCCTTAAAGGAGAAAGGTAAGATTTAACCCTTAAGTTCTGAATCTGCCACGTTCTATGGCCGAGATCAAGATCAGGAATGGAATATGGTCTGAGTTCCTGGAGGGCACTCAAGCGATACACCATGGACGAAAGAAAGACTTTCCTCCCAAGAGCGCAGCCTGCAGGGCTATATAAATCCTGACAGGCCAAGGGCTTGAGTGAAAAGGCAGGAACAATAGCAGATCTAAGGAAGAAAAGACACAAAACATGTCATGAATGCCACATGAGCACAATACTTTCCATCTGGACCACCCTCAGTTACCCCACTCTTACCTGTTGTCCTGAGAAGAAACGACAGAAACCTACTTGCCAGTGCAGCAAGCAGCCGATGGCTGGAGAGATGAGGAGGTGAAAAACCAAGAAGAACCGGGTCCCAGAAAGGTGTTTCTGTCACAGGAAACCCTGACCCGTACAGCACGAGGACGCGTCTAAGGGGTGAAACTAAAGTCAATGGGGATGCAGAGAGTTATGTGGCATCAGAGCGTGCCAAGAAAAGCCCCAGGAAATGTCAGGAGAGCGTGCTGTAGTTGGCCTGCGGTGGGGTACAGCAAAGCGTTCAACAGGCAGATGGCGTGATTCCTAATGCAGAAACGCGGAGAAGCAGCAGAGCATCCGTACACAACCCTAAGAGGTCCTCAACAGAGAATCCAAAAGGTAGCCGGAGGAGGATGAGCAGCAAAGCGTCTGTTGAGCAGTCAACCGGGAGAAGCAGGGAAGTGGTAGGGGAACGTGCAAACAGAAAGTGTGCGTAGCTGACCTGGAGCTAGAGCAGCAATGAGGGAAACAGAGAGGCCCGCGGTAGAGACTGCAGTAGTACACGGGACAAAAGGGAGGATGGTGCGCCAGGCGTAAACCAACTGCGGACAACGGGAGAGTCAGAATATGCAGCCGAGGAGTTGTAATCACCAGGTAAGCAATCCGAGGAACTGGGGCATCAGAAACAGGCAGGGACGAGAACGGAGGCAAGGTCCTGTAGAACAATCCAGGGGTCGAATACTGGGGAGTCAGCAGAACGTAGGAAAACAAAGAAAGGCGATTAAGCCGGGCCGTTGAGAGTGACGGTTTAGGAGTGCCGCGAACATTACCAGGCAACAGTAAATAGATTCCTTCTGGACGATGCGGAAGGGTGTCCAGTTAAAGTACCGAAAAAAAAGGATCGAATGACCTTTTATTCGAAAGTCAAAGGGTTGAAAAAAAAGGGTCGATTTTTTTTATTTATTTATATATTTTTTAGTTTGGTTTGGTAAAAAAAGTTTTTTTAATAAAGAAAACGGGGGGTTGGGAGGGGGAACCCCCCCCCATAAAGGAGGATACCCCCATTAAAAAAAAAATCGACCCTTTTTTCCGACCCTTTGACTGTCGAAAAAAAGGCATTCGATCCTTTTGTTTTCGATAGTTTAACCTAGAACCACGCGGAAGGCATGTTTGTCACGTTCCATGTGACTGGATAGCCCTGGCTCTGATGGGAAGTGTAGTCCCTTTCGGCCCGGGGACAGACCATTGTTGCAAAAGGCTCCAGGGCAGCCTCCAGCTTCCGTGGAAACGTTGCTTCGGGCCACGATGGAGACCCCGGGGCATGACAGAATCCTCTACACGTGTTTCACCAACAAAGATAATGATGGCTCATCAGCAGGAATTAGAATACTATCGAATTAAACCAGCTCGCTGCTATCTCCTCTTCCTCGTGTTGTTTTGAAGGATTATGCAAGAGGTTATTTCTCCTCTGTGAAAGGTGCAGTGAGCCAAAACGCGGTTGTAGACCCTCCCGAGTGCCGAGTGGGCACCTTCCCAGAGAAAAGGTTATTTGGCCGTGTTTGTTCTAGGAAGAGGGGCTCCCAGGCCTTCAGTTGAACCATATTATATTTGGTCTTCAAGGATCTTTCTAGAGCTTTCGAGACTATGGGCCTCATTACACGGTAGGTGGTAACCATTGCGCTATTAGCGACATGGTTGCCGCCGGTACCGTACCGAGTCCGCCATGGTGAATGGCGGAATTACCGCCACATCCCAAGGTGAGTGGGGGGAGGTAATTCCCCATTCACCATGGCACTTCCCCATTCCCATTTGGGCCCCCCTAGGGCTCAAAAGGAATGGGAAAGGCGGCAATTACGGTACCGCAAATTGCGGTACCGTAATTGCCTCCAAGGTCCCTTTGCGGGCCCGTTTCTTAACGGCTGGTAAAACCAGCCGTTGAGGTCGGGTCCCGCAAAGGGACCTCGTAGTAAGGCGGTAGGGGATTACCGGCACCGGTGCCCTTACCGGTGTCGGTAATCCCCTACAGCGTTCCGTGTAATGAGGCCCTGTGTGCCATAGCTGCTTACCAACGAAGTTGAGAGGAGGTGAATTGCCTACACTGCTAGTAAACTGCACAGAAGGTCTACACCCTGAGACCTCTGTACAAATCAGATCGCACGCAAAAGGCAGCTTTACCAATAGAATAAATACGAATATAAGGCCCGAGCAGGGCTGCATGCTGGCTCCCCTTCTTTTAAACATATATTTGGCCGAGGTATCAATACCTTGCAGGGAGTGTCTGGTTTTCCTCACAAATTGAGCTTGCAGCATTTTAGCTACTCATCCTGTGCAGACGGCATCATGTACATGATTGAACCCCATTTGGTTTACAACGAGCTTTGAATGCGCAATGCAGATATGCTGAGAACAGAGAATAACCGCTTAAGAATAAATACTAACAAAACAAAAAGAATGCTTTGCACGCCAGAGAATTACCAGAAAGGGCGAAATATTTATAAGCAAAACGGACTAAAAATTGATATTGACAAGGGCGGGTCTCCGGCGATAGACCGGAAAATGGGATGTTATTCCTTAGTAGCTATTTTGACGCTATTCAAACAGAAATGTATACCAGCGAGTACCTATGATATGGACTTTGACATCCGATATGGATGAATAACTGACTAAAATAGAATGTAAGCTCTGGCGCGCAGGTTTAGTCCTGCCCAAGAACACTTCTTTGCCCCTAATTCCACCAGAAATGGATTTGGTACAGCAGTCAAAATTAGGAGGAGCACATGCTAATCCCTACAGCTGACATCAAACCTCTTCTTGATATGATGGGTTATTTATAACACGATTAATACCTGGGGATTGAACCTGTGGTGCTCAGTGTCGTCTTGTTTTCAAGACCGTTGCCCCTGAGCTATCCTGCCGTTGCCCCTGAGCTATCCTGCCGGGAACAATTGGTTATGCTAAAAAACTGAGAAACCATGCTGGTACCTTCTGAGAAATTAGTGGAATGTTCTTCCAGACCATCGATTTTGTGTACGACGTGGGGGTTACTTTACATCAGGGGTCTGCACTCTTTGGCTCACCAGATGTTTTGGACTACAACTCCCATCAGCCCTAGCCATCATAGTCAATGGTGAGGTATGAAAGCTAAAAGCTCGGACTGGATCACCAGCTGGATCTCAATTGAAGATAGATCCTCCTGCCTGGGACATAGGATCCAGCCAACGCGCTATGGTCTTAAACTAACATATTTTGTACACTTTCCAGCTAAACCATCAAGATGAATATTTTTGAAATGTTGATTAAATGTACTATGCGGGTTATAAGTCCCAGAAACTCGGTGTCATGAAAACCAAGAGGTCGTGTCGACTGTGTAAAAACAAAGACGAGCTAGAGACAATGATGCATATGTGGACTGTTCGGCTCCGGCTGAGGACAGGGTGATGGCCTTGGACATACGTGTACACAGTGCTTCTGCACTGTCCTCGGAGGCATTCTGGGCGTGATGTATGGAGGGTCAACAAGTACGTTTAATATTGGGCCTACTCTAGCCTGATTCTGGGGCACATACAAGAAAAGCTACAAACGAAAGGCTGAAAGAGCTGTAATATTTCAGTGTCAAATAACAGTCTGGACTTTATTTCTTACAAAGAGTTCGATTACTTGATTTTATTGTAAATATTTAATGCCTATTACGTGAAAGACTAATTTATTTGTCTAAATTGCTTTTACGTGGTGTATAAGGTTTAATTGCAACCATACAACACTAAATAAAAACTTGTGTTTTATTATAATATTTTACATTATGCTGTCACTATCTTTTGTGGTCTTACATATAAATGAATAAGGCGACAAACATGTAACGAAACAAATCGGCTCATGTTCGTGTGGATCTTGTAGTGAGCAAGTATTGACATTAGCACCACTGCAGTGCAACATATGGACGCCAGATGGCGCGCTAAAGTCAGTTTAAATATTCCGTGATGGGCCCAGCAAAATATGCCCATAGTAGATTCTCGCCATCCTTGTTTCAGATTAGTGTAGCTCATTTGAGAGTGAGAAAATGGTAATAGGAGTGTAGTCGCGCACTTACGAAATTGTAATTTTTGTATGCTCCAAAACCAAATGCTAATCACAGACTAAATTAAAATATGTTAACTGCGAGTTTTCTCATTCCACATACCTCGGACAAGTCATTCCTCAGTGGTGCCAAGCATACATGATTTTATATCCCATTCATGTGTATAAAATCTGAGTTCTATTTTTGAAAAGTAAAGATACCAAACTTCACATGCCAGCTTGCCACTGTTTTCAAACTCAAGGACCTGGACTCTGGAATAGTCTCTCACCTGACCTGCAAAAGATTCGCCAGCCCCAAGTGTGGCTTGGACGAGAACCCCTGAGCCAAATGCTCCTGGCCAAGAAATAATTATTCAAAGCACTGGTCGGGTGCCCGTGCCACGACGTGGCCTTTCTCCCACGGCAGTTAACCCACGCCTGCCCCTCCTTCTCATCACTTGGAAAACCAGGAATGTGACTGCGTATTTACTTGTGAATAAAACAGCTGCGTATCGCTTTCCCGCCCGCCTCCTTCACCGGGGTTTCGCCCGCGGCTTCCATTGTTCGGATTTTCTTCCCTTAACGCCCTGAAGTGACTTGTTTTGTATTTGACACTTCACAAAACACAAATAAAATAAAAATGTTTAAAAAAACGTAAAATCACAGACATCAAAAACCCACATTGCTAACACGTTCACTGTGGTACGCCTTGTTTTGGCGCACCGCTTTGTGGCCGGCCGTTTCGGCGCAGCGATTTTGGCTCAGCCTCAGGTGCCTTTAAGGCAGTGGTCTTCAAACTCTTTTTTTATGTCAAGCACCCCTTGAGAATAGATTTTAGAGATTGCTGGATGAGAGACAAACACAGCATTCAAGAGATGCCCTCCACCCATGTTACAGGTGGGTAGTTGTGAGCAGGTGGCATGCCAAGTTCCCACTCACTCATACATTCAACATCGAGGCTGTGTGGTGATCTTCCTGTTTGATGCCTCCCTCTTATTGTACCCCAGTCAGTACCTCTCTACTTGTCTGTCTCTCCCTTGCATAGTGTGTCTCTTTCCCTCTCATAGTCTGTCTCTGTCCTTCTCCTATGCTGTCCCCCTCCTATGCTGTCCCTCTCTGCTATCGTGTCCCTCCCTCTCATTTTCCAAGTCTTAAAATGTGCTCTTCTGATGGACAAGGCGCTATTTTTAATCCTCTTCTCTTTTACTATCTACACCCAATTCTGTGTCTCTCCCTCCTGTTATCGTGCACCCTTTCCCCCTCCTGTTCTGCCTTTTTCCTCTGGCTCCCAGTCATCCTCTCTTACTCCTTTTATCGGGCCTTCTTGTGTCGGCCCCCATTCCTTGTCTTTCTCCATCTCTCCTAACCTCGTGTCCTCCGGATGTACTTCCTCTTTGCTTTTGTCATAGACGCATTTGTTCATCAAAGTCTCCAAACCTTAATGAACGAGAAACGTGTTGCTTTGCTATGCTGCAGTTAACCAGCAGTTAACCAGCAACGCATCAGGGATTTAAATCCCTCCTTCCCGCCTGCAGGCGGAACCCGGCCCTCATCCGGCAAGGCCTGTGACGATAAGGCCCTGTTCTACGCCTGACCCCCCCCATTTGCACCCGATCCTCAGAGGGAGCAGGAGCTCTCTCTGCCTCTGCAGCAGCTGTCCCCATCTGCACTCGATCCTGCTCCTACCCGCATCCTAGCAGGTCGAGCCACAATGAAGCACCGTTCAGTCCTGGTGGGCTGCTGTAGCTTGTAGGTAAGAGGATACCCAAGCGTGCCCACACAGCATTTCTTTTTTGAATTTCGGCGCAAAGGAATGCTCGATCCTTCGCCTGCTCTTAAGATGGCCGCCCACGCTCCCGGCACCAGAAGCATCACGTTGCCCAGCAACGCATCAGGGATTTAAATCCCTCCTTCCCGCCGGCAGGCGGAAGCCGGCCCGCATCTGGCAAGCCCGCGACGATAAGGCCCTGTTCTATGCCTGACCCCCCCCATTTGCACCCGATCCTCAGAGGGAGCAGGAGCTCTCTCTGCCTCTGCAGCAGCTGTCCCCATCTGCACTCGATCCTGCTCCTACCCGCATCCTAGCAGGTCGAGCCACAATGAAGCACTGTTCAGTCCTGGTGGGCTGCTGTAGCTTGTAGGTAAGAGGATACCCAAGCGTGCCCACACAGCATTTCTTTTTTGAATTTCGGCGCAAAGGAATGCTCGATCCTTCGCCTGCTCTTAAAATGGCTGCCCGCGCTCCCGGCACCAGAAGCATCACGTTGCCCAGCAACGCATCGGGGATTTAAATCCCTCCTTCCCGCCGGCCCGCATCCGGCAAGGCCCTCGACGATAAGGCCCTGTTCTACGCCTGTTATGCGCCGGATTGCGCTCTACTGACTCCATCGAAATCTTCATACGGTACGATTCTCCTGCATCTGAGCCTGCCTCTGCCAGGGACCCCCATTCACGCCAGAACTCGAGGTGATCTCACCACCCCCTCATTTGATTTGCTATCCACTGGAGGGGCAAAGCAATCCACACCCAGCCATCCACCCAAACCCACTTATCCACTTCGGGACAACCCTTTCTCACGACACTGCAAGCCCCGCATACTGCCGCCCAGAAAGAGCCCGTCGCCCACACTGCATTTTGTTCCCATATTGCCGTGATCTTGCTGCCCACATTGTATGAGCCCATTGCCTTACCTGGGAACCCTGCACTTGGGTGACCCTTTTGGTCTTCTGTACCTGTTTGCACATGCCTCTTTGGCCTTACCTGTGAATCCCGGATTTAAGTGAACCCTCTTGGTCTACTGTACCTGTTTGTATATGCCATGTTAGCCTCACTTGTGAATCCTGCATTTAGGTGAACCCTTCTGGTCTACTGTACCTGTATGCACATGCCATGTTAGCCTCACTTGTGAATCCTGCATTTAGGTGAACCCTTCTGGTCTCTTGTACCTGTATGCACATGCCATGTTAGCCTCACTTGTGAATTCTGCATTTAGGTGAACCCTTCTGGTCTACTGTACCTGTCTGCACATGCCTCTTTGGCCTTACCTGTGAATCCCGCATTTAAGTGATCCCTCTTGGTCTACTGTACCTGTCTGCACATGCCACGTTAGCCTTATCTGTACACACTATTACTTCTAGCCCTGGTGTCTTTACTGCCTCATTGCATTTTAGTCAGTGCACTATTCTGAATTTAGGCCCATTTCATTTCAGTTAATGTACTATTCTGATTCTAGGCGCTGCCCCATTTTAGTCAATGTTAGGAATTGTCACATCTAGGTGCCCTCTGATGTATGCACTTTAGTCAATGTTAGAAATTGTCACATCTAGGTGCCCCTGATGTATGCCAACTAGCCACCGACTATCATAGTCTGGCCTGCTTCCCACCATCTACAGACCATGATCTTCTGGCTCGCCCTAATCATGTTCCCATTCTGCTTAATACAGGACAACGTACCCTGTAGCAACAATAGCTACATAGCCCACCAGGACGGCCTGGCTAAACTAGGGTGCCCCAGACACCACCCCATCCCATGCCCCACTCCGTTCCTACCCTCCGCATCCCCCTTCCCCTCCACTAACCACTCTCCCACCTCCATTGCCATCCATGGCCCACCTACCAACTGCCACCTCAGCCCATTTGCTAAGTCTAACCAAATTAAACCGACCACCAAACCTCCCGCCCGCTTTAAGCCGCCCGGCCTAAACACCCCATCCCTTACTCCCAACCTCACAGCCCGCAGTGACAGATTAGGCTCCAGGCTCCCCACCACAATTTCTAGACCCAGCTCCAAACCTTACACCAAAACTAATACAAAGTACATTGCCTCGAACAAGCCCACACCTCCCCCTCTAAAAGACGCCCTACTCAACGTCAGATCCCTGGCTGCCCACCCCACAGAAATTGCAGACATTATCCTTACCAACGACCTTGACTTTCTAGCCCTAACAGAAACCTGGCTTCATGAGGCCTCCGGACCCCATTTATCGCTAGCCATCCCAGACAAATACTCTATCCTCAGAGCGGACAGACCAAACGCCAGAGGTGGAGGTTTAGCGATTATTTCCAAATCCACCCTAGGCCTTAGACCAACCGACACAGTCGCATTCACATCCTGTGAGTTACTCACAGCCAAACTACAAACATCCCCACAACCACAATCACCATCCACCTCATATATAGATCCCCAGGCCCCCCTGGGACCTTTGAAGAAGACATTACATCCCTCATCACCGAAAACTCCAAACCATCAGCACAAATCATGATCCTCGGAGACTTCAATCTCGGCTACCAAGACCCGAATGATGCACATGCTGCATCCCTAGCCAATGTCCTAACCGATCATGGTCTTACTGAACTCATTGTACTCCATACCCACCAAAAAGGCAGAACCCTTGATTGGGTAGCAACTCACAATTTCAATACAACCTGCAAAGACCCCCAACCTCTGGCATGGACCGATCACCACATGATCCCTCTTGAGGTCAACACCAATCAGGCACTGCCCAATAAGCACCCCATGGCACCAGCATGTCCCACCAGGAATAAACGCAACATTATTGCTGAAGCCCTACTACCACTGGTCTTACCTACCCTCAATGCTCTCCCAGCCAACGCTGACCTAAACCTGCTGATCAAGAAAACACAAGGGGGGTGGTCCTGGCTGAAACAGTCAAAGCTGATTGCAAGTTATTGAAATGCAAATAAAATTTGTTATGTATCTAATCCTTTGTTATGGTACTTATTCGTATAAATCCAAAGGAAAGATGGAGAGGTACCAGGGAGAAAGAGTGTATACCACAAAACACTTAATTGATATATGACTGGGAGTCTTTATTTATTTTTTCCCTCCTCAGTCAAATGTTCATTATTAAACAAACAAAGGTCGCATAGACCTGTAAATGATACAACCATTGCATTAAATTGCATTATACAAAATATTCAATATTTCACATATTCAGACATGTAAACAGCAAAAACACATTGATGCATAGATCAATAGAGCATTTTTTGTTGCTCTAACACAAAACCTTGGATAGGTCTAACAAAAGCCAGGCTGGAGGGTGACCAAAGTAGATCGACGTCACTGACATAAATCAAAACCAATTGGAAAACAGGGACCTGTTAACCCCAAAGGGGGAAGTGTCCCAGGACGTTTCGGCTAGACAGTGGATCACAGCCTTCTTCATGGAGCCAAGGATTTGGAAACCCCTGTGGAAGAGGAAGAGGTGCTGTGGTTAGCGCACCTAATGTCATGTCAGGACATGGTATACAAAAGAACTCCACATACAGAATATAATAAAATTCGTACAAAAAGGACACACTGATTAAAACAGGAGAGCTCTGGTAGACTCATATTGTTGGTCAAGTACTGACCTTAGCCAGGACGGAGTCCTGGGTAGTGGCCTGATGGCTAAAATTGCAAATTCCAATGGATAACTCTGGTGGAAAATGTAGAAGCTGCTTCTAACATGGAGGAGCTGGAAAACAAATGTAAGAGAAATTGGGGCTCTTGCATCAGTGGGACCCCTGTGTTATAAATAGGGGCAAGGATGTTGGTAAATGGGAGGTGTAACAGGAAAATTACCTGGAGTTAGCTTGAAGTCCCTCGTGTTCTGCCCTTCCGCGATTTTGCGAGCACTCGGGTCCTGGGACACTATTTCCCTCGCGCATGCGCAGGCAACCAGCGTCTGCCGCGGTTGCGCAGAAAACCAGTGTCTGACACTCCTAGATATGTGTCGTGCTTTCCATGCGCATGCGTAGGCAACTAGCGTTTGCCACGCATGCGCAGGAAACCAGTATCGGGTATTTCAGGGCATGCGCCGTACAGCACGGTGCACACAGCTTCACTCTGTGTTCCACCGAGCTGACGATTGTACGCGGACGCCGGAGCCCACCCGATTCAGGTACTTCAAGTTCCCTCCCTTGTGTCATTGCACCCGTCCAGGCGAACAGCGCTCTCCCTCTTACTCACGGGAGGCATAGCCCCTGATCACTGCAGTTGCAATCCATGTGGCAAACCTATACTGACCACGGTCTTCTCTCCTCTTTACAGCCTTTAGCTGTCTCTGCTCACCGTTGTTCTCCAGTTTCCCAAGTCGGCAATTTGGGCACCTCGCCAGTTGTATTGCTTGGTTGCCGAGACCATCACCTAGCTAACTCCAGGTAATTTTCCTGTTACACCTCCCATTTACCAACATCCTTGCCCCTATTTATAACACATGGGTCCCACTGATGCAAGAGCCCCAATTTCTCTTACATTTGTTTTCCAGCTCCTCCATGTTAGAAGCAGCTTCTACATTTTCCACCAGAGTTATCCATTGGAATTTGCAATTTTAGCCATCAGGCCACTACCCAGGACTCCGTCCTGGCTAAGGTCAGTACTTGACCAACAATATGAGTCTACCAGAGCTCTCCTGTTTTAATCAGTGTGTCCTTTTTGTACGAATTTTATTATATTCTGTATGTGGAGTTCTTTTGTATACCATGTCCTGACATGACATTAGGTGCGCTAACCACAGCACCTCTTCCTCTTCCACAGGGGTTTCCAAATCCTTGGCTCCATGAAGAAGGCTGTGATCCACTGTCTAGCCGAAACGTCCTGGGACACTTCCCCCTTTGGGGTTAACAGGTCCCTGTTTTCCCATTGGTTTTGATTTATGTCAGTGACGTCGATCTACTTTGGTCACCCTCCAGCCTGGCTTTTGTTAGACCTATCCAAGGTTTTGTGTTAGAGCAACAAAAAATGCTCTATTGATCTATGCATCAATGTGTTTTTGCTGTTTACATGTCTGAATATGTGAAATATTGAATATTTTGTATAATGCAATTTAATGCAATGGTTGTATCATTTACAGGTCTATGCGACCTTTGTTTGTTTAATAATGAACATTTGACTGAGGAGGGAAAAAAATAATAAAGACTCCCAGTCATATATCAATTAAGTGTTTTGTGGTATACACTCTTTCTCCCTGGTACCTCTCCATCTTTCCTTTGGATTTATACGAATAAGTACCATAACAAAGGATTAGATACATAACAAATTTTATTTGCATTTCAATAACTTGCAATCAGCTTTGACTGTTTCAGCCAGGACCACCCCCCTTGTGTTTTCTTGCTAATGACAGCCCTCAGTCCTGTGCGTAGTTTGGGCTTTCCCTCCCGTATATTTTCTAAACCTGCTGATCGACACCTTCAATAATTCCATGGCTAGAGCAATGGACACCGTTGCCCCTTTAAAAATACGCAAAGTTAAACCCAAAGGTCATCTGAACTCGTGGTACACCCCTGAGCTCAAAATACTCAGGAAAGAGAAAGCTAAGGCTCATCACACCTGGAAGACTAACCCCACCGCGGAAAACAAATCCAACCTCACTAACTTATCCTCACTTTACAAAAGCGAGATAATCCGGACCAAAAATGATGCTTACAAGACCAGGATCACTCAGGCAGGATCCTCCACTAAAGAATTATTTAAAATTCTGAAGGAACTAGAAAACCCTATTTCACCTCCAGAAACCTGCCTGAAAGACAAATCCTGGTGCACCAACATCCAGAACGCCCTCAACAATAAAATTTTAGGACTCCAAACTAAAATTGAAGACAAACGGCAACAACTCTTCAACAATAAGGTCACCAACCTTAGCCTACCCACACCCAACGACACTAGCGCAGACTTCTCGTTTAAGAAAGTCACCATCCCGGAAGTTCAAAAAATCATCACCTCCCTAAAACCCTCTAACTGTAAGGGAGACAGCTGTCCGGCACAGATCATAAAAGATGCAGCCAGAGAGCTCTCCCCTTCATTACCAAACTCATCAACCTATCCTTCACCAATAACTCTATCCCCAGCAACTTAAAACAATCATGGGTTCTCCCACTCCTGAAAAAACAATCCCTCGACCCGGCCATACCCACCAACTACAGGCCCATCCCCACAGTCCCCTTCCTACTGAAAATCCTGGACAGAGTTGCCTACATCCAAATTCAGGAATATCTGGAATCCAACCAACGGCTAGGAATACGTCAATCTGGCTTCAGACCTCAACACGGAACTGAAACCGCCCTTGTTGATCTCAAAAGCCAGATTGATGAAATTAAAGACAAAGGCAATGCCGCAATCTTACTCCTACTAGACCTCTCAGCGGCCTTTGACCTGGTCAGCCACAAAGTCCTCTGTAATCACCTTGCCACCGCAGCCCACTTCTCTTCCTCTGCCATCACATGGATACAATCCTTCCTGGCAAACAGAACCATGTGAGTCTTTTCCACTACAGCTGCGGCAGACCCCGTCCCCATCACATGCAGGGTCCCACAAGGCCCCACTTTGTACAACATATTTACAAAGCCTCTATTTGACCAACTGGACCGTCTGGGTGTCACCTACACAAACTACGCAGATGACACCCAGATACTCCTCACTATCTCTGGTAATTACCAAGAAGACTCCGCCCGGATCAACAAAATATTCTCCATCATTCAGGCATGGATGGCCTCCCATGGCCTCTGCCTGAATGATGAGAAGACGGAGCTCCTAATTGTCGGCTCCCCCAACACTCTAGCTAAACTTGACCGTAGCTATAACAACATCACCATAGATGGCCATGCCATCCCCATAGCCAAAAGCGTAAAAACCCTTGGTTTATATCTAGATGCCAACTCCAACCTTAGCAAACACACCAGTATGACCGCCTCAGCCGCTGCCTATACCGGCAAGCTCATTAGGGCCAGCAGACCTTTCCTATCACCCAATAGCTGCCTCACCCTTGCCAGGGCCCTAATACAATCCAAACTCGATTACTGTAACAGCCTGTACCTAGGTACTAATCAATCCGTACTCAACAAGCTGCAGGTAATACAAAACAACGCCTTGCGCGCAGCCCTCAACATTCCCAGACAAGAGCATATCTCCGCTACTAGGAAAGCCTGCAAATGGCTATCCATACGCCAAAATATTGATCTAAAAACCATCTGCCTCACGTACAAATCCCTCAATCACCTAGCACCACCATATCTAGCTAATAAATTCACCCTGAAACCTGCCACCAGATCCACCAGATCCTCCAACACTCTTTGCTTATCAGTGCCCAGGTTCCACCTAAAAAGAGCTGGAGGGGTAAGCTTCACAGTGCTTGCCCCCCAACTTTGGAACTCGCTACCGCTTAACATCAAAACTGTCGAATCCTTCCAGATCTTTAGGAAGCATGTCATCAACTGGCTTCTAAACAAAGAATAACGCCATTAACACCAGACCTTGCGGTAACTGGCTTAGACACTGTATTTATATTGAAAACTGTATATTGTACGCATTTGCTCTTGTTTACTGATCACTGTATATATATATGTATATATTATAAACTTGTACGAAGTATGCAAAACTAAGATACTTCTCAACGCTGTAACCAAATTCTTAAGCGCCCTTCTACCTCTGGGTTTGGAGCGCCATACAAATATAATAAACAAAACAAACAAACTTGTACGTACAACAGTGCTGGAAGCTGACAACATTTATTCTGGGACCCCTTCCCCTGCCCCTTTCCTGCTTGAGAGAGGTATTCAGAGTGCAGTGGATGGGGTTGTGGGCAGAGCCCGAGCCCAGGGCGAGCCAAGGTCCCACAAGAAACCAAATCCTGTGCAACTTGGGCGGCACCTGCACGGGAGACGGAGCCCCGGAAATTGAAAGCAAAGAGCATTTTGGGAACATAAGAATATAAACATGATCACACAAATGTATATTTGAATAATGTCTGCAATAATAGACGTGTTTCAAGGCGCGACGAGGCAAGGGAGGGTGAACAGAGGGAAGATAGACACTGATCCTACTAGGCCAGGTGTCATTCAGATCATGCAAGTGCATTGCAAGGGGAAGGAGGAAAGTGCAGAGCGGGAGGGGACAGTGCAGTACATGGGCTAATAAGATAAATAACAAAGTAAAAGGTGCGGCCAGCAGGTGGCAAGTGCAAGGGTAAGTGCAGACAACAGGTGTCAAGTGCTGATAGTGGGACTGTACGGATACAGAAACAGTCCCCAAGTGCTGGGGGCTGCCAGGAAGGCAGTGCAGTGCGACTGGCGGGGGAGGGGGCCTGGGCCCGAGATCAGAGGGTGACCAGATAACCAGTGCAGTTTCAGTATCAGTAGGGGAGTGGTGCCCAGGCCGGCTCGGGCTCTAATGGGGGCTCCAGCACAACACTCCTTTCGGGCCAGTGCCCGCAGATGCCACAGGCCTGCCACAGGACCCACCATGGCTTCTCAGTGCACAGCGCCAAAATAAAATCGGCATTTCTTTCCATTTTGCCTCTGACGCGCGGTCAAAATGGAAAGAAATGCCCATATATGAAAAAAAATTTGCGACCCTGATTGGGGCTCAGATGCCGAGAGGGCACCAAGGCTGCATTTCTATTTTTTTCACAGTTGACCAGTTCTTTCCATTTTGCCTGCGCCTGGACCAGAGGGAACACAGAATGCCAGAACTTAGTGCATTACACTGTCTGCCAGACAGCAAAGTGCTAGTTCAAGGCATGATATATAGCGACTCGCCCTCGAGGTTAAGGGGCTGAATGTCACCCAGAGGAAAACCCAGAAAGACCCTGATGTCCTCCAAGGCTGCCTTTCTCCTGGTACTAACATCAAGGAGGCTGCTCATGTGCTGTCCAGGGGAATACACTGTGACAGCCTCTATTCATTAGAACCCTCGAGCCATGGCTATTTACATGAGCAGCCGCACACTAGAACTCTCCGGAACCCCAGGGGGAAAACGCTGTGTGGAGTCCACAAAAAGTGGGAAGTGACAGGGTTACGTTCATTGGCGTAGCCAGGCTTGTCTAACAAGTGGGGCCTGAATCTTAAGTGCTGCTGAGCGGGCCTTTAAAGTCTTTGGGTGGGCCTTGCCCGCTCCAGCCCTACCCTGTCTGCGCCTCTGGCTTAAGTTCCAGGTAGGTGTTATAACCTCTGAATTTGTTAACAGGCTGCCAACATTTCTAGGAGTCCTTTGTCCTCAAGATTTTAAGTAGCAGTTGCGAACATACCATTTCATCAAATGACGTACCCCCCCCCTCCCCCCCCCCGAGCCTTTTATATCCGGTTTTAGCTGAACAAATGAGATCCCTCTGTTTGTTAATGCTTACAGTTTTATCATTGGTGATATTACAGATAAATCGCGGTAAAAGCCGCTTGCGCTGGGCTATTGCCACTTCATTGTCCCGGGAGGATAGCTCAGCGGCAATGTGCTCACCTTGGAAACAAGACCACAGAAAGCAACACAGGTTCGATCCCCGGGTCCGTGCTTAGATTCCCCCAGGCTGTTTGAGCGCTTTAACAATGCGAAATAAATACATTTAAAAAAAGAATACCTTGTTAGGCCTCTCCTTTTGTGCTTTAATCCAACAGGCAAGAGGTTGTGCTGTAAGGATTTTTACAAGTACAAGACTGAACTTGGCGTGCATGTGCAAATTATACGTTTGCAACATGAATTAAAGCCTGGCTTGCCAGAAGCTGAAGAAAATGCTGGACATTGTATTTATCGGCAATTCAATCAATACTTCTCAGCACCACTTAGTAATGCTGATGACATTTCAGGAATGCGTGTTTACAGTAACAGTAACTTTCTTTATGTAAAAAGTACAAAAATGAGGCCTGAAATAAAATATAATGTGTAAGGCATGTTTGACAGAGTAAGAGAACCAATATGCACGGGTTCCTGCATTTAATAGCCTCTTGCTAGCTGTCCCAATTGGAGGATACTTGTTAGATTGCACGTTTTGCTCTCTATCATGTCCAGATAGAAAACCCTTAAAGGATACCAGGAAACCTGTGCACCCCCGAATGTTGGAAAATATCTTTTGTATGGCCTGTACTTTCGAAGCTGGACTTGACAATACAAGTGTAGATTCACACGTTTTTCCATCACCCGTTTCAAGAATCGCAAAGGATGGCGCTGGGAGTTCAACAATAAGATTGCCTCATTTTTTTAGTGCGCATTTTTTTCACAAGGAATACAGCAACCCACAGAAAGTGCACTGGAAATGTATTTCCCATCACTGCCCATCTTTGACATGGGTTTTGGAGTATTCAGGATTTACATTGGTAAAGCATATCTTAGTTGCGTGTGATTCCTGAGCCCAACATATCAAGCACAGGGAATCTAAAAGACAATGGTGTGATATAGAAAACTGCAATATGTAACGCAGCTGAGCCTCATTACGAGTCCGGCGGCAGCCGTGCTGGTAAAACCGGCAGGCTGCCGCTGGACTTGTGAATTTTTCCGTCGCCTGGCTTCACGGAAACACCAGGGGATTACGACCCCAGTGTACCTGGAAGTCAGGCACCCGAAAATTGTTATTCCCCATTGAGTCTTATGGGGATGACGGAAACACCGGCACCGTTAATAACGGTGCCGGTGCTTCCGTGAAAGTCTGCCGGCTGCTGCCGTCCCACCCGCAGACTCAGAGTGGTCCGGTCCGGTAACGACGGTGCCGGTAGGCTTACCGGCACCGTTGTAACCGGATCGGCACACTCCTAATGAGGCCCACTGTTTTTCTATTTAGAGTGAAACACCAGTTTATAAAAAAAAATGTAAGTCCTATTATTGTGTAATTTCACCAATCACGGTTATTTAGATTTCATTTTAAGAAAGAAGGGCTGAAATGAAAGAACATAAATGAAATTGTGTTCAAGTTTCAGTTCTCATTTGCAAGGCAGGCTGCAGTGCCCAAAGGTCTCCAGTCTGGTTAAAGCCTGCTTAGAAGATTATTACATTTAATGCTCCGGCACAGTAGCTTTAGGCCACCCCCGAAAGGCTCCTCCACAGTATTCAAGGCAGGTTTTTAAAAGAGATAAGCCAAACCCAATACATGTACTTCAGGCATTCCTTAATGGACACAAGGCCCCAGCTTTTAAAAACATCTACCACAAGCTTTATTTCACATAAACTCATATGAATGCATTAACTCAAGGGATCAAGAGAAAGGTGACTGGCTTTCAGATGCACTGCAAAAAGACCTCTGCTTTGAGTTGTCAAGGTGAAAGGTTATGGAAATGATGCACACCAAGATACATTTATTTTGGATGGTGATACTTTGAAGGGAAAATGTTTAGGCAATGTATCATTACTCCCCCCCTCCCCGACCCATGGTGGTGAACAGCTTCAACTGGATGATAGGAAATCAAATACATGAGACAAACTAACATTCAAATGTGTAATCCTGAAATTAATCGGTGCATCACAATGCAATCAGACTTGAAATCATGATATGTCATAGCCAGAAGTCACACCTTTCAGAAACTATAATAAAAACAATATGTTGTTGCATTATGAATTGCCCAAAAATTGTATAAACCTTTCACTTTAAGCTTTAGCATCTCTAAATGTTTGCCCTGACTTGCAGAATAGAAAATATACGTTTTATATAGGTAGCACATATTGGTAAACAATTACATTAAACAAAGAAATTGCCATGTTTTTAGAAAATAGCAATTTCCCTCTCTCCTTTCATTGTCATGCGGATAAAGAAACCACACCTCTGAAACACGGCAGGGGTGGGGTTACAGGAAGATGTATTGGCATACCCATAGAGTAGAGGGAGTTATGGAATATTTGGTGAGAAAGATTAAGAAGGGGAACAAACTGAAGATTGGACAGCAGAAGGACTAACTGTACCCAGAGGGCAGACCTGTCCATTGAGAAAGGAGGCCAGTACCGCCCATAGAAGGAAGACCACTCTGCGCTTTGGGATTGATTTCCAAATCAGCCACCTGAATTGAGGGTTTGCTGTAGGAAAGATGTCTGGCTTACTGGGCTCCGTGCTGGTTCTCCAAAACTAGAAGTAACATCTGAAAAGGTAAATCAAACCCAACTAACCTCAATGTGTCCAAATTAATCAGTGTAAAATCTGGGAGGACAAAGGCCAGGATATTGCAGGGAAATGCAATTTGAAAACAGGAGCACAGGTGTTAAGATTTCTCTGTCCTGGGGTTCTCTAATAACATTTTAATTAAAGTGAGATGTGGTTTCTTTATGGCCCAGTCCACTTTGCTGTAAAAAACGAAATCCAACTCTGAAAACATTTTAGCTGCCACTTTAAAGTGGAATTGCCTTGGTAGAGTTTAGTATTATTTCCAAAAATTGTGGTTGAAGCCAGCGTTGACTCATTTAGCTCAAAGTAAACAGTGACCCACAAGAGCATAAGCGATATCATGCAGTTAATGCTGCTGTTAGACCATAGTTATAGGCTGGAGCTTTGTGCAACGAAAAGCATGCTGAAAGAATGAATTCCATGAATTCAGAACTGAGTAAAGTGCAAATTCTCTGCATTCCCTTATTTTTAATGCCTAGGCAGAGTCAGGTGTAATGTGAAAGAGAAGCGGGTCTTCAACTAAGTAGCTCTAACTCGAGAATAGTAAATCTCCAGCCCAGATATATAAAGACAATGAAACCATTGTACGCAGGCGTCTTTAAAACTGGGCATGTGTCTGGATTGAAAGCAAAACATTAATGTTTAAGTAAAGCACATATATATATACACACACACACACACACACACTAAGCAGTACACTCATATTGAATGAAAGTCACTTATATATGTGCAGAGAAAGCTGTACTGAGGTGTATTCAGAACACCGTATACATGGGGTTTCAGAATAGGGTAAATAAATTACTGCAAATCAATTTTGAATTCTAACATATAGAAACGTATGCATGCAGGCCTTTGTTTACAATGCATGACTTAAACACTTATATTTTTGAGGTGGGAGTATTTTATTCACCATTTTTAAACATTGAGAGTAAAGGCTATTTCCACGGAGTAAAAATAAGTGTTCTCCTTTGCAAGAGAGTAAAAGGCATGTGACATCCAGCCGACACGGGGAAAAAAGTTAAAACTGTATTTTAAACCATTATCATGCAGCAATCTTCCTCTTTGTAATCAAAAAGTAGGCTATTCACAAATAACATATAAAGCACAGTGCACAATAGGACAAGCACCCTCCTGCAGATGGTAACAATGAGCCCTAACACTTTCCTTGCATGCAAACAGTAGGCACAAAAGCAGCACAAGCTTTTTACTGCTTCACTCATACATAACAAGTCAGCTTTTGTATGAGCCATGCAGCCTTCCCTCGCACAAACCGAAAAGGCGAATCTGGACAACAACAATGCAAGCTTTCATCATGTAGAACAGGTAGACTGGATAAGTGCCAGGTAAAGCAAAGATAGACTATTCCCACATGTAGATCAGGTAAGGAATGGGCCTCTGCAGTGGAAGCTCCCTCGCAAAGAACTGGTGCACTATAGGGTTGGTTTAGGAGTGCACACTCCCCTCCTAATATGCCAAAGGTATGTCATGACCCTCAGTTCATCATGCTTTCCTCACATAGAACACGTACACTGTGGGTCCAACAATGCAAGATTATCACACAAAGAACAGCTAAGTCGTGGGTCACAACAGTAGTAGTCCCCTTCACATAGAGAAAAATCTGCATGGGAAGGAGCAGGGCAAGCACCCCCACACTGAACATTTAAATGAAGGGCATCAGCAGTCCATTATCTCATCACAAAGAACATGCCCAGTTTGGGCCTCAACTATTGAAGCTCCTCTCGCATATTTTATTTATTTCTTGAACATTTATAAGGTTCCTATACACCAGAAAGTGTTTCTAGGCACTACAAGGTAAAGGGGAGGGGGGAACAGAGGAGGATAACAACAATAAACTGTGCTACTAGGCCTTGTGACATTCAGATCATGCAGGTGCAGCAACAAGAAGTGCAGTGGTTAAGGGATGGGGAGGATGAGGGGGAAGATGCAGGGAGGGGGGAGATGAGATGTAAGAGGAAGGGGGTCGCAAGGGCTGGGTAAACAATGGGGTGTACGTGCAGGGGGGTAGCCTGGAGGGAAAGTGAGCAGGGGACTGGATAAAAGTGACTAGTGAAAAGAGGGGGTAGACCAGAGTCAGTAGTCTAGTCAGGGGAGGGTGCCAGAAGGCAAGTTCTGGGAGGGGGTTCTGAGGCAGACTGGTTGAGGGGGGCCTGGCCCCAGTATGACTCAGAAGGGACCAAGCAGACAGTCACAGCAGCAGTGGGCATTAGCAAGGAAGGTGGGAGAGGGAAAGGATAGGAGGAAAGGCAGGTTTTGAGAAGTTTCAGGAACTTAAGTAGATCCAGCTCAAGTCTGAGAAGGGCAGGGAGGCCGTTCCAAAGGGAGGCTCCTGTTGAAGAAAGAGACCTGCCCCCACTCTCTACTTGAAGAAACGTCTGACCTGCAGAGAGCTAGAGCTAGGGGACCAAAGAACGAAGAACTCTAGCAGGGAGGCATTTAGGGAGAGAAAGTTGGATGTAGCATGGTCCCAGTCTCCAGAAAGCCTTCTGGATAATGCAGAGGGTCTTACATTTGATCCTTGCAGCCACCGGAAGCCAGTGGAGAGATTTTAGGGCTGGAGCGATGCGGTCCCTGAAAGTGAGCTTACTTGTCAAGGTCAGCAATATGTGTTGAGAAAGAGAGAGAGGAGTCGAAGATGACACACAGGTTTTTTGCCTCACAAGAGGGTGAGTGGAGGGGGGCCCAAGGAGGGTGGCCAGAGAGTAGGAGGGAAGGAAGGGAGGAAGGAAGGAAGGGAGGGAGGAAGGAAGGGAGGGAGGAAGGAAGGAAGGAAGGAAGGAAGGAAGGAAGGAAGGAAGGAAGGAAGGAAGGAAGGAAGGAAGGAAGGAAGGAAGGAAGGAAGGAAGGAAGGAAGGAAGGAAGGAAGGAAGGAAGGAAGAAAGGAAGAAAGGAAGAAAGGAAGGAAGGAAGGAAGGAAGGAAGGAAGGAAGGAAGGAAGGAAGGAAGGAAGGAAGGAAGGAAGGAAGGAAGGAAGGAAGGAAGGAAGGAAGGAAGGAAGGAAGGAAGGAAGGAAGGAAGGAAGGAAGGAAGGAAGGAAGGAAGGAAGGAAGGAAGGAAGGAAGGAAGGAAGGAAGGAAGGAAGGAAGGAAGGAAGGAAGGAAGGAAGGAAGGAAGGAAGGAAGGAAGGAAGGAAGGAAGGAAGGAAGGAAGGAAGGAAGGAAGGAAGGAAGGAAGGAAGGAAGGAAGGAAGGAAGGAAGGAAGGAAGGAAGGAGTTCCAATGAGAAGGATCTCGGTCTTACTGGAGTTAAGACAGCGGTCATTGGCAGCGCACCATGCCTGAATAGCAGTCAGGCAATCGGGAATCAGAGAGGAAGGAGAGGAGGTAGAGGAGGGAAGCTTAAAGGAGAGCTGAGTGGCATCTGCATAACACTGGAAGTGAGGAGAGAAGATGGAAGGTGGAAATCAAGTGGGCAAGAGGGGCAAGGTAAATGTTGAAGAGTCACGGCTAGTGGATAGAGCCCTGAGGGGTGCTGCAAGTAGAGAGTGAGGCAGAGGAGAGAAAAGGGCCCAGTTGAAACTGGGAGGGCCGATTTGAAAGGAAAGAGGTCCGCCGAGCCAGTGCACGGTCAATGATGCCCAGTGTATTACGGAGTCGTTTTAAGAGGGTGGTATGATGGACAGTGTCGAAGGCAGAGGACAGATCAAGGAGGATGAGAACAGAAGTAGAGTTGGATTTGAGGTTAGAGAGCAAGTCTTCACAGGTGTTCAGGAGAGCAGGTTCTGTGCCTCTCGCTGATCTGAAGCCGAACCGGTGGCCATGGAGACAGCCAACAGATTCAGTGTGTTGGATTAGTTGGGAGATGACCATCTCCTCCAAAGGTTTGCCCAAAAAGGGAGTAGTGGAGGTAGGAAGGGTCAGCAGATGGCTTTTTCAGGTTGGGGCTCATAAGGGAGTGCTTGAGAGGTGATTGAAAGGCAACAGTGGCAAAAGAGTGATTGCAGAACTCAGCCAAAGAGGGAGCGAGGGCTCGTAGGAACAGAATAACCACATTAGTGAGAGCACCACCCACATAGAACGGGAGCAGTTAACTGCATTTGCAGTGCCAACTCCTTATAGAGAGAACTAATAGAGCTTTGATAGTGACTCTCCCAAATATGTAGGCTAACTCTGCTTGTGTAGTCAGAACATCGCCAGATAGTAGGAATTTAGTAAACTGTGATAAGAAGGAATTCAACAGTAGAACAAAAATGATTTGGGTACCAATTCCTAACTGATCCACAGCTGCTTTACGTCCTAAACCATGTTACAAAACGGGATGTTATTATTACAGGAGAATAGATCATTCAATATGCCTTTCATTATTCTTTTACAAAGGTCTGCACCTTTGATCTGTTCTGTATTTATTAAAATGTTTAAGACCCATACAAATCTGGTCAATTACATAGTGAAGCAAACATGGCTTATATTATATGTTTTAAGGTCAGAATGTTTTTTCTTTATGGATAATCTAAATGTCCTCATTTCGCAGAACTAGTCCTACGTTATAGTATGCCTTGTTGTGATACAAAGGTGTAGATGTCAGTGAGCAAGACTAAAATCTATGTCTAATGTCATGATGTTGGCTGGACAGCATAAACCTTACATCTTTCAGAGATTCGTAAATTGACTATCCATTAAAGGTAATAATGAATACAGTGCTTGGACGTTGGGACAAACTGCATGAAGCGCTACATACAAAAGTCTATCTGAATTACCAGGGATAATCTGTAATAATCTGATAATGAGTCTATCTGGATTACTCTCATGTTTTGCAGTGTTTCTATTTCAGTTGCAAATGCAACCCATTTATTTTTGTTTTGTAACCGCATTTGCACTGGCTTGAGAGTCAGGTTGTGAATGTTTGAATTATAGTTTTGAAGATTTGAAAGATTTACCTCATTGACTCCAAGTTAAGATTGAATGCATGTTTAAACTCAACATTGCAAACTCATCCTTGCCCCAGAGGAGGTTTTGAGGTAGAAGTAGTTCATGCGCTGTTATTATGATCAGAGTGTTCATTAAATTGTAAGAGTAAAATGATTTGCCATTGATGTGCATAAAGACGAGATGCACCTTGAGGATAAATGCACACTACACTGAAACTTTGAAAAATATGTTTGCGCAATGCAAGTGTACATTCACTGCAAAAAGCATGATTTATTTATTATAAAGACACTTTCCCTACCCAATTGCAACTACATTTTCCATGTTATTACTAATATCCTAAAATGGTTCAAAAGCAATATACATGCATGCTCTTCCATGAACATATACAGACACAAAACATAGGAAGGTGAATAGAAAGAAACCATTCCTTGTCTCACACTGTGCTTCTTTCTTTCTGACTCAGTCACACAGCTCAGAGAATAAATGTCTGTTTTCAGAACCTCACAGAGGTGTTCTGGTTTCTGTCAAGTCACCTGCCCTTTGCACACAGCTCTGCTCTAAATGGTATGCATTTAAAGATGAAAGGTGTCCTATTTACTAGATTGTATGCGTTAAAAGGCCTAGTACGACTCTTATCTGGAGGCCTGCTTAAATATAATCCCCACATTTACAACTTCACACTTGTATAGAAGAGTTGAGTGTAATGAAAGAATTGTTCTGAATTTAAGCCATTTTTCTCCGAACCATAGTAAGCAAGTGACAGGAGATTGTTCAAGTAGAAAACTGCATACCCTTGTATCTTGTGAAATGCTACCCAAAAGTAATCTGTGTAAATAGACTGACGAAAAAGCAATAGAAATATATAGAAGGCCCAGTATTTGTCGAATCTAATGTATACGGAATATAGAGCGAATCTTTGAACGTTAACCAAAGAACCATGGGGATCTTACTCTTTTGTGCAAAACACTGATAAATACAAAAGATATATTAAGCAAAGGACCTACTGTTCCTATAAATGGATCTGGTGTAGCAGCATGGACCAGGAACGCAAAGGCTCAAGATTCAAGTGAGCCTAACAGCAAAAACGATAACAGGTTGATAGGGTCGTATCCACTGCACATACCATTCAAAGTTCTAGCGCAACCAATAAACGTGAGCCCTTGATTGGTCAACCTCTGTATTTAATACCAACAAATATTCTCAATGTGATCTTGTTGTGCTTTGTCTTGCCAACACGTGTTTCGATCTTAAATCTGGTACAACTACCACTCTCTTCAAATTAATCTGCAAATTCATCTGCAAATTCTTAATCTTCTGTAGTCAATGACTACCCTCCCATATGATGTTCCAATTCATATATCCGTAAAATGTCTACATTTGCGTGAAACTGAAAGGAAAGCATTTTGCAACGCTATCAGGAGCGGCATATAGAATTTAACTTAAGAAATGTAAGTAATTTAACGGATATATGAATTGGAACAGGAGAGAAATGGAGGGTGGAGACAGGAGAAGAGGGAGCGAGCAATAAAACCAGGAAACATAGTGTAGTGAGACAAAGGGAGAGAGAAAGAGGGGGTGTAGAAGAGATGAGACAGGCGTAGGGCATGGAGAGGGAGGAAGCAATAGAGAGGTGGTAATGTGGAAGGAAAGGGCAGTAGGACAAAGACTACCCCATTAGGTCACCTATGAAGTCCCATGAGGAGGTGGAATTAGAGTGGCCCTGGGAGGAAATCGGGAAGAAGGAGTTATGGTGTAAAAGAGAGGTTGACAATGTGCACACATCAGGTGAGCGGAGCAAGTGACTTGGGGCTTGGGGCGAGGGGTGCACAGGAGAGGTCAGAGGTAGATTGATTGATTGATTGATATTTTATTTCTATCGCGCTCGCCCACAAGTGTTTCAAAGCGCGACAAGGCAAGGGAGGGGAACAGGGGAGAACAAAACAGCGATCTTACTAGGCCCAGTGACATTGAGAACGCACAAGTGCATGGGAGAGGGGAGGGGAAAAGTGCATGGAAGGGGGGAGAAGTGGAAAGTGCGAAGCAGAGGAGAAACAGATAAATAACAATAAATAAATTAAAAAAAGGCAACAAACAGTGGTAAGGCAGCCAGCAATTTGCAAGTGCTAGGTTTAAGGCAGCAGACAGGGTAGGTCTGATAAGTGCAGGAAGAAAAAGGGGGGGGCTGTATGGGTACAGATACAGACCCCAGTGCAAGGGGTGGCCCGGAAGCAGTGCGGGAGGGTGGCAGGATGAGCTGGTACCTGGGCCCAGTGGACAGAGGGTGGCCAGGTGCACAGTGCCAAGAGAGAACAGATCAGCAGGGGAGAGGGGGAGCGAAGGCAGAAGAAAAGAGGAAGGTCTTGAGGTGCTTCTGGAACCGGAGATGGTTCTCCTCAAGTTTTAGAGTGGCAGGGAGGCTTTTCCAGAGGGAGGCCCCAGCCGAAGACAGAGATCTACCCCCAGCTCGTTTCTTAGAAAAACGACTAACCCTGAGGGAGTTGGAGGTAGAGGAGCGAAGAGCTTGAGAGGGGAGGTATTTGCGGAGGGATAGCTGAAGGTATTTTGGACCCAGGCCCCAGAAAGCCTTGTGGACAATGCAGAGGGTTTTGAATTTAATCCTTGCATCCACTGGGAGCCAGTGGAGAGATTTCAGAGCTTTCAGATGGGAAGGATAGTGCCAGATCCGTGTGCACAAAGCGGCTGACTCAAGTAATGGTGCTGGAAAGATTGCCGGTTTCCATGGCGCCCGGTCCCAGCAGTCACACCCTTGAGCTATAGAATCTGCGCAGACTCGCAGACAGATCGGGCGTGAAGATATCATGACACAGATGACATCTCACCAATGAGAAAACGAGCGCCCCGGAAGCCTGCAATGTTCAGTACTTTGCCCAGACGAATGAGTGGTGGTGCCTCTCCAAAGTGATTCGGCTCCACACCTGCACAAGTGAACAGGCCATTCTGATTTCCTGCCCCCCTAATATTCGGCATTCAGCTTTTAGTTCTTGACTATCCATTTGGATTTCCCTCGGCTCTTCCTTCATGTTTGTCTTCCTGGTACTGACGCTGCAGGTCTCTTGCCTTATCCCTGGTTCTGATTTGGTTCGAACGTGACCAGGCTTGACCCTCCGTTGACATGGAGGGAAAGGAGGGTAGTTGACCTCCTAGCGCTCTTATTTGTTCTTTATCCATTTCCTACTGCCCTGTTTGTCCTCTACCCCTTTCCCAGTCGTATCTTGGAACTCTCTCCTGGCATTAGACATTCCTTTCAATCCTTTAGTTTGCGGTCTCATAACTCCTCGGTCGGGTCCCTATGAACCGATTGGATTGCCTCTGATCGGGCCATCAATCGCAGGACACTAGTTGCGTCCTCGTGCCACCCGGGCTAGTTCCCTGTGAACTGACTGTGGTAGTGCCTGGTTGGTGAAAAATCTTCTGATGGGTTTTTCTGGCCTATGGAATTCTCCTCTCCAGTAGGAGCACATTCCTCTAGGTTCTCTGCAGCCTCTTTCAGGTAGGTGGTTGGGGCAGTAAGTGCCCTGGTGGTGGGTCATGGATTTACCTTGCTCTCGCTAATTGTGTTGTGTTTCCCTTGAAGCCTGGACGAGAGCTGGACAGTATTCCTCCCGCCTTTTTGTTTGCGGCCTCCTCGCCTTTGTGCTCCTTACCCGGGTGGTAGTTCTCTTGGGGTGACAGTCACCCTATAATTAGGAGGTCAGCAGCTGCATTCGATACAGGCACATTCTGATAGAGGGTGGGGAAAAGGAGGATGATGTGAAAGAACTCAAGACCCACCTCTTCAAGGAATCTCTCCCCTTCAACAACTAGGCCATCACATCGCCCCCTGCACCACCTGACTCGCTAGACGCTGCCCGCCCCTCTTCTCTCTGCCACCCGATACAGCTGTACCTCTCTGTATCCGACTCCCGCTCTATATCTGTTCTGTTGTTACCTCTGAAAATCGCTCTGTTATGCAACTGTTCTGTTGTATGCCTCTGTAAAGCGCTCCGCTGTGCATCTGTACTGTTGTATGCCTCTGTAAAGCGCTCTGCTGTGCATCTGTACTGTTGTATGCCTCTGTAAAGCGCTGTGTTGTGTATCTGTATTGCTGTATGCCTCTGTAAAGCTCTCTGTTATGCATCTGTACTGTTGTATGCCCCTGTAAAGCGCTGTGTTGTGTATCTGTATTGCTGTATGCCCCTGTAAAGTGCTCTGTTATGTATCTGTACTGTTGTATGCCCCTGTAAAGCACTGCGTTGTGTATCTGTATTGCTGTATCCCTCTGTAAAGCGCTCTGCTGCTCCTCGAAGCTAGATCCTCGCTCAATAAATACCATTGTAATAATAATAAAGGGGAAAGGGAAAAGGTTTCCATATATTGGAATAACCAAGCAGATGGGGGCTCATTTAATGCTATCATGAAAGGAGGAGAAGATTTGGAATGGTGATTTTATGGAGGTTTTCAAGCTACTGCATGGGTAGTTGCAATGCAAAGAGGGGTCAAAGAAAGAGAAGTAGCTGGCTAAGAGCCTCAAAGTACCAATGACTACTGAGAACTGGACTTCGGCCTTCTTAATGTAAGCCAGCGTGTACTATGACCCATTAGAGATGTGTGCCACTATTTAAATATAGGAATGCAATACGCAAGGTGCCGGGGAATTGCAGTGGCCGGGCATGGTTGCGCTTCAGAGGCGTAGCCAGGATTGTCTAACAAGCGGGGCAGGTGAATGTAGTTGGGCACACTGCAGTGACATTAGCATCTGTAAATGCCCAGACCTCTGCTGAGTGGGCATTTACAGGTTTTGGGTGGGCCTTGCCCACTCAGGCCCTACCGTGTATAAGCCTCTGTTGCGCTTTGCTGAGGACTTTAGGGAAAGCATGAGGGAGGATGAGAGAGGAACTGGACATGGACCTGTGGCTGCGAAAGATAGTGCCTGAAAGGCCCGCGTGTCATGCGACTAGTGCTTTTCCGTTTCTGTTTCATTCCCTTCCATGTTGTCACACCCAACCGGGTGTGAGGGCAGGATGGTTCCATGTAACAATGTCCCCTCAAAAATATCCCCATGCAAAAAAATTGCGGGAAAATTGCTGTTTTTTGTGGGGACATTTTATAGGTGACCATATATATAGGGGTGGGGGATGCAGAGGGACACCCCTGCAACTCCCACCCCTATATATATGGTCACCTATATAATGTCGCCACAACCTTATCCCGGCGACATTTTATACGGCGACCATATATATACGGATATTATTACCTGATACCGGCAGGATTTACAGCGCTGCAGCCATTAATGCTGGGCATTCAACAGAGAGATGAGATTCAGCCAATTTTGTAGGATTTGGCGCAAATGCCCGTGGCGTGGAGGTAAATATGCGGTCACACAATGTGGCATGGCTGTGGAAAGGAGGCCGTGCTCAATGATAGTCAGGGAGGTAACCAAAAGGGTCTTGGGGGTGAGGGGTACTACGCCGGTTAAGGCTGAGGCAGCAACTGCAGTTTTATTCTGATATCGAAGTGCCAAATGTGTTAAGCGGGGGCTTTCAGGATGGGAATAGTTCCGGTCATTAAGTTTCCAAGGTGAGGACGTGGGCGGAGAACTTGAGATTGGTGCTAGTGGTGGAGAGGGAGATTCTTATTCTGGTTTATTTTATTTATTGCTTATTTACAGTATGCCTATACGGCAAATGGTGTTTCACGGAGGAAAAGTTGGTTGGCCCGATGTCTGACTGGGACAGGGAATACTTAAGAGGTTCCCCTGCTGGGAATGGTTCAGAAGAAAGAGCCGGGGCATTTTCACCAGATTCCTCATTTGTCATGGCCTGAGGGTCAGTCAGTTGACTATTTTGTTGACGTTAACGAGTGGGAGTGGTCTATTCCAACATTGATCAGGCCATTGCGCTGGCCAGGAACTGTGAGGTAGGGGCTCTACTGGCCAAACGTGATATAAATGTGTTCTTCAGGTTATTGCGGGTTGATCCTGAGGAACATTGGTTGCTAGGACTGCAGCTGGAGGAAAGTATTGTTGTGGACAGGGCTATGCCCAGAGCGTGTTTGGTGTCTTTCATATTGTTCAAGAACTGAAGCGCCTTCTTGCAGCGGTGGTTTCAGTTCACGTCAGGGAGGGTTGAGATGCTGTGCTGCCTGGATGGTATCCTGATTGTGGGGTATTCAGATGATCAATAGGACTGTACAAGGTTGCGACAGGTATCTGGGGGCTAGATGGAGGATTTGGCGGCCTGCTAACACCTAAAAAGATGGAATAACCGTCCACCAGATTGGCCTTTTTGGAGCTCAAAGTGAGTTTAGTGGCTATGTGTTTCAGGTTGCCCTGGTGGACGGTGCAGGAGCTCTTGTGATTATTGGGTAAAAGGCTGGCAAAATGGAAGAAACAACTGAGGAAGGTTCAGAAGCTGTTAGGGCACTTGAATGCTGCAATTAGTGATGGCCCCAGGTAGGAATTTCTGTGGCAACATGGCGAGGAGAATGAAGCGGGCTAGATTTGTACGCCACAGGATCAGGCTGTCAGGGGCAGTGAAGGCAGATCTATGGGGGCGGCAGGTTATCTTGAAGCACTTCAGTGGAGTCTCTATGAGGCTAATTCTAAAATAAAAAAAGGGGTGTCCGGGGTGCTTAACGAAAGAACCTCTCCTGTTATTATAACATACACACAAGGCCCTCCCTAACGCATCCCTTTGAGAAGACACTAATTATTCACTTACTTTTGTATTTAAATTGGTTGAAAAAGGTGATTGAACACTAATTTCTATAATAATTCTAAAATTTTCGTCAAACATACTGTGCACATGATAGGCAGTTCATAGAAATGTTTCACATGATATGATATGATATGATATTTTATTTATATTCAGAGCGCGACCAGGCGAAGGGAGGGGAACAGGGGAGAAGCAAAAACAACGATCTTACTAGGCCTAGTGACATTGAGAACGCGCAAGTGCATGGGCAAGGGAAAAAGGGGGAAAGTGCATGGGGAAGGGAAAAAGGGGGAAGTGCAGAGCATAGGAGAGAAACAAAATAAATAGTAAGTACATAAATAATTAAATAGAGTGTTAGCAGTGGTAGTGCAGCCTGTAAGAGGCAAAGGTGCTAGGTTAGTCAGATAGGTTGTATCTGATAAGTGCAGAAGAAGAGTGGGTGGGGAACTGTATGGGTACAGACACAGGCCCCAGTGCAAGGGGTGGCCCGGAGGCAGTGCAGGAGGATGGCAGGGTGAGCAGGTACCTGGGCCCGAAGAGCAGAAGGTGGCCAGGTGCAGAGTGCCGAGTGCCGAGGGAAAAGGCAGATCAGCAGGGGAGAAGCGGGGCAAAGGCAGAAGCGAAGAGGAAGGTCTTGAGGAACTTCCGGAACCGTAGATGGTTCTCCTCAAGTTTCAAGGTGGCAGGGAGGCAGTTCCAAAGGGAGACCCCAGCCGAAGACATGACAAGACATGAACGAAATACACATATTAATATCCTCCAGAACTACACAAACTGATTTCCATGTGGTATTCTGGGAGTTCTAGATAAAGGCTGTTTGCGTAATCCAGTCTTGTTAGGACAAGCAATATAATAGCCATTGGGCCTCATTATAACTGTGGCGGTACAGTGATAACGGCGCCGGTAGTGATGCGGGCGCCGTTATCACTGTACCGCCACATTACGAGTTCTGCTCGCGGGTGCCGCTCTGCACGCCTGGTCAGACTAGGCATGCAGAGCGGCACCCGCGAGCAGAACAGGATGAAAGCAACGGCTGCTACCCTCCTCCCCATTCCCATTGAGCCCTATGGGGGCTCAAATGGGAATGGGGACGTACTGGCTCCGGGTCCATCCAGCGCAAGGGAAATTACCGGGCCCGCCAAGGTCGGAATGGCCCGGTAATCCAGTAATTCCCCTTTCGCGGGACATGGAGCCGGACCCGAGTTTGGAGGTAGCCATGCCCTTATTAAGGGCATGGCTACCTCCAAACTCGTAATGAGGCCCATTGTCTTGTGGGTGAATGAAAGGAATGGTAGCAACTGTCATAGCGCGCAATGTTTGTAGAAGCCACTTCTAACAATGGCTTTCACTTGTGATTGTAGCGTGAGGCTACTGTCCAAAGCTTTTCCCGGGTTTCTGATCGTTGAGGATGGCGTGGGGCCTTGTCCAACTTGCTGGGGCAAAGGACCGGATAAGCGTTTGACGGGTTACACTGCAAGGCATGAGTTCCGTTTTGGAAGGGTTGGCTTTTAGTCAATTGGTGGTCATCCATGGATTCACATGTGCAAGACGTTGATACAGGTCTGGCGAGTTAGTTGAAGGGTCCTTTTCCAGTTTGTAGGTAATTGGGTGTTGTTTGCATAGTTGTAGCACTTGTGGCCCGAGAGCCTGGTGAGTTCTTGTAGTAGAGTCAGGTTGATGTTGAAAATGATAGGTGACAGTGTGGAACCGTGGGATGCTGTCCACCTTCCAAACGTTTGTCCTTTTTTGGGGGGAGTAGTGTACTGACATTGGTAGGGATACGGGTAGCTTTTGCGACAGAGGCTACTTTTTCAACCATTTTCACCATTCCAGAACTGTTTGCTGTAAAGTTTAAGCACATTTCTCCACTCACCACCCAACAGCAGTTACGCCTAAACTGAAATCTGTTTCAACTCAATTGGCTGCCAAGCAGCATGACTGCATCCCTTGAAAAATGATACAGGTTTCTCCCAGCCGGGTCACAGTTACACTACTTTTTTGTGTACATTTCTACCCCTGCTTTTGACCTGTCCCCGATTAGAGCAACCTCTCACACACAAGCCATGGCGGTCTCTGTCGCTCGTCCTCTTGCCCAACATCTTTATCCAGAATCCGTCGAGCGCCCTCCCAGTCCCCGCCCCGCGTCACTCTTGTGCCGAGGAAGACATCTTCTAAGGGCGGCCATTCTAGACACAGCCGCGCTCAATGGGCCGTCTAAATATAGCCTGCCTCTCTCCGGCGGCCGGCCACAAAATGGATGCTTATGGTCAAACTTGGCATTCATTCAATATTTAAAGATATGGATTTTTCATGCGTCATTTTAAAATTACGTTTTCTCGTTTATTCCCACCAACTTCCTGCACGTTTAAAGCATCTGTTTTTCGAGAAAAAAAGTGCTTTTAACTTTTAATGAATTTGAGCTTCCCGGGTGGAACTAATGTGGGGGGACAGGATATGAGCGGAGATTCCCATCTCCGTTTAGAAGCTGGAAAATGATGTGATAACATTGTGCATTATGAACGATCAAAGCGTATTTTCAAATGTATTTCGCTGTGTAGTAGGAAGTCGTTTTGTATGGGGGCAAGGAAGCGAGTAGAACGTTAATATGAGATTAAGTTAAAGCCGCAGATGGCCGTGTTTAGGTACGGCTCTAAATCCTAGGACACAGTTTAATGACAAATTGATGAAAACGGAGGACTTGGACACATTTAAACGTGACTTTTTAAGAAACTGATACCAAGCCGATTATGCTGTTATGTTGAGTTAGTACTGAGGTGTGATCTAATTGGGTACGGGTTGGGTGAGGGCAGTGTTAGGATTTACAGGGCTAAAGTCGAGGGTACACGCGGGTGGACAGAGTCCACCCACTTTTTTCAGAGGGCGAGCTCAGTGCCCCCACCCCCCTCCCCCCCAGCTAAAATGAGAAACATTGAAAGTCTTCCTTGAATGTTTACATGTATGCCCACCTCAGGGATTGAACCACAATCCTCAGGTTTGCAGCCTGGACACTATAACAAACAACTAAGGGTGAAATGTCTAATTTTGGTACTGCATGTTCCAGGAAAAACATCTGTATTGATTCTTGGAGTTTAAAACATGCATACCTTTTAACGTTTTCAAAAATACTATTTGAAGAAAATATCCTGTCTTGGTAAAGCCAATTTAATGAAAGGTGCATATTTCACTTAATGCAAGTTGCATATTTCAACTAGATAGGCTAATTTCTGGTGACGTCACATCCCATTACGTTTGTTGATGAGTCCCCCCACTTTTATTTTTAGGACTGGACCCCTGGACTTAGGAAGTGGCTGCAAAGCATGGCGGTGTACCGGAGAGGCGGTGGGGATTAAGTGGGGGATTAGGTGGGGGATTAGGTGGGGGGGTAGGGGGTGGCGGTTGGTAAGGAGTCTGCTAAACTGCTAGGCATAAAGGGAAGGGGCTCGGGGTGTTGCCCACGCGCTCCCTCACGCCCACAGGTTCCAATGTTTAAGGCCTGTTAAACAAATTTTATCTACAATTCATATTTTCATTTTGAAATTACTTTAAATATTCGTCATTAAAAATCACCACAGAAGTCCGTGCAGTGAATTTTGGTATTTGTTATTTTATTTAAAGTGCGTGTCCAAACAGTCGTCTTGAAAGACACTCGTTATGCCCACGTGCAAGACCCGTTTTCATACGTGCATGCGTTGTATGTAACAGAGGAGGCATGCGGAACTACACTGCTGCATCATGCGACCAGACCAGGAGTGCAAACTTCACCCATTTATTGGTGGGGCCCAGTACGTGATGTGAAGTCGCCAAAATGGAAGGTGTAACCGAAGTGACTTCACACACACTCTCACCCTGATTACATCACAGCAAGCTATGCCATGTGACACTTGATCCACGTTCAGTCTCAGGAAGTGACATCACTCATAAAATATGTCAATAAACAAAAGTGTTATCAAGGCCGATAAAATATATTGGACGAAAGAAGCACAAAACATTGTTTACACTTGGACGTTACATAAAATCTGCATGAATACTATAGGTCTTGCATATTAGTGCTGTTCAGTATTCTATAAACGCTGCAGAGGACGGTGATGCCTGGGGTTACAAGGAGTAGGTTCTAGAATGCACACTCCGCGAGCTGTGCTGTGCAATTTTCTTCTCAAGTGCCACCAAACTGAGCTGCATGCAGCATAAACATGCTTTCAATGAACGTATGTAGCATATGCACAGTCATACCTGTACATGCGTCACATGTAGACCAATCCAACTGGTCCAACATAACATTTAATAAAACAACCATTCCACCAAAATGTCTGTGTAGGGGATTGGAGGATAAAAGCCTGTCAACTTTACAGCCTTTGGCTGGTGTCACCCCACCCCCTCCCCGTGGAGTCAGTTCTCACGAGGCAACCCCCATACCCGTCCATAGATTTCAATGGGCTTTCACCGGCCAAAAACAAAACCCTCGGATTTCGCCTACACTGGTGATTCTGAATGTTTAATGTTATGCCCAGTCAAACCGTCATCACACATACACACATGCACACACAAACCACACGCACGAAGAAACACCACACACGCACGAAGACACCGGCGAAAGCCCAGGGACAGACTGGGCATGTGCCATGGATAGGGTTCACCTTCCCCAAATCAAAGAAGGGAGTTGTTTGATATGTAAATACATCCACACGCAGCTACCCTCGTGGGATGCGATGGGTTTTAGAAGAGTGAAAGCTCATTTGGCACTGGGGAGTGGCAGGAGCAGCCACGTCTCATGGACAAGGCTAAGAACAAGTCAGCACTTAATACACTCTCCTGTGGAAAGTTAAGCCACAGCACCCAGGCTTCCCCTATTTTCGAACCTAGCAAGGTGCAGGGATAGGCCTTGCATTCGGATGGGCCCCAGGGGATCAGGTTCCGAGCAGGGATAGGCTGAAGCCTGCAGGGCCTTGATTGGCATTGCCTCGCTGTGGGGAGGGGCCTAGGCAGAACCCTTATCAAGGACCCATTTGGCTGGGCAAAGCAGAGAAACAGTGCCACTCAAGCACAATGTACTCAGAGCAATGTTTTCAACAAAAACACTACAGTGTCAAATCAACTGACCATAAGAATTAATGTTCTGGGTGGGTCTTTTGCCCACTAACAAGATTCATCCTACGAGGGGAATTGGTCATTTAAGTCCCTGTCTGTGCAGAATGTCCCTTGGGACCGTTTCTTGTTCCAGTCCTTTCCCGTGAGCTCGCGATATCCAGTCTTGCTCTGCCTGCAACCTGTGGATTTCCTTTCTGCACGCTCTGTCCTTTCCCTGTGAGCTCGCAATATCCAGTCCTGGAACCTGTGGATTTCCTTTCTGCACGCTCTGTCCTTTCCCCGTGAGCTCGCGATATCCAGTCCTTCTCCGCCAGGAACCTGTGGATTTCCTTTCTGCACGCTCTGTCCTTTCCCTGTGAGCTCGCAATATTCAGTCCTGGAACCTGTGGATTTCTTTTCTGCACGCTCTGTCCTTTCCCTGTGAGCTCGCAATATCCAGTCCTGGAACCTGTGGATTTCCATTCTGCACGCTCTGTCCTTTCCATGTGAGCTCGCAATATTCAGTCCTGGAACCTGTGGATTTCCATTCTGCCTGCTCTTTCCTTTCCCGTGAGCTTGCTATATCCAGTCCTTCTATGCCTCGAACCTGTGGATTTCCTTTCTGCCCGCAGCTCGCTCTGTCCTTTCACCGTGATCTTGCTATATCCAGTCCTTCTCCGCTAGGAACCTGTGGATTTCCTTTCTGCCCGCTCTGTTCTTTCCTGTGTGCTTGCTGAATCCAGTCCTTCTCCGCCTGGAACCTGTGGATTTCCTTTCTGCCTGCTCTGTCCTTTCCCGTGAGCTTGCTATATCCAGTCCTTCTCCACCTGGAACCTGTGGAGTTCCTTTCAGCCCGCTCTGTCGTTTCCTGTGAGCTTGCTATATTCAGTCCTTCTTCGCCTGCAACCTGTGGATTTCCTTGCTGCCTGCTCTGTCTTTTCCTGTGAGGTTGCTATATCCAGTCCTTCTCCACCCGGAACCTGTAGATTTCCTTTCTGCCCACTCTGTCCTTTCCTGTGAGCTTGCTATATCCAGTCCTTCTCTGCCTGGAACATGTGGATTTCCGTTCTGCCTACTAATTTGATGAATTTTTAGGATGTCCTCTTTTTCATTTGCTTACAGACGTACCTCAAGATTTGTTCCTCTGCAAGGAGGTTTTCCTTTGGGTTGCTTACCCTTCTTTGTCTTTCAGGGGCAGCCATGGCTGCTAGAGGCAATATGTCATGATTCACTGTTTCCGCCCTTTCTGGAATATGTGGTCTATTAAGCACCGTACTATCCTGTCCAGTATACTACCAACATGGCTGGCGCTGCTAGGCAAGCCGTGGTATAGTGTTCCAGCTATGTCGGCCACTTCCTAGAAAACAGACACGCCCCCACGGCTCTGTGCGTCTCAACGCTAGCTTCATGTGTTGTTGTTACCGGCAAGTTTGTTACACTATTTTTCCTTCCACTTCTGCTAGCCCTCTTCCCTTGGTTCCAGCGGTACCGATACCCTCCTTCCTGGTATCCAGTCTGTACTGCTCCTCACATTCTCCGCCTTGCGGAATCGTGCAAGTCTCCTGCTCTTTCCCGGACCCTGTGCTCAGTTCTGAAACCGTTCCTCTCATTTCCGTCTCGCGGATCTTTGCGAGTTCCCTACTCCTTCCTGGCTCCTGGACCCTTTCTGGACATTTGCCCAATACTCACGAATCCCTTCCAGGAACACTGAACATCTTACCTTATTATCTCTTCAAGGCATCTATCTGGACTGCATCCATAAACCTGCATACTGGCGACAGAGGATAATCGTTTGTTCCTGTACAAGTCTCGAACGACCAGGAAAAAAGAGAGACCTCCAACTCCAAGAAAGAAGACTTCAAAGGACAAACAGATGAGACAAGAGTACGAGTGTGACCCAATAGACCTTTTACCTCTTCTCTAGTAAACAGCCTCAGAAACCACAGGTAAGGCAGGTTGTTGAAATCAACCGACTAATGTGACTGTTATCCCAGCGTCTCTGGGTCATCCTGTGTGGTGGTTCCCTTCCCCTCTTTGCCATTTGGACATCCATCTCATCCCTGGGAACCTTTTTTGTCCCTCATCTCCCTCTCCCAGATGCTCCTGTTTAACCTTTCTCGGCCTATTTGTTTTAACACATTCACACTTGTCCTTGGTTCTTTTCCATGACTCTTACTTTACAGGAGCTCCCCCCTTCTAAACATGTTGTCTCGTGAGGATAGCTCAGGGGCAACGTGCTCACCTTGGAAGCAAGATGACACAGCGCAACACAGGCTCGATCCCCGGGTCCGCGCTTAGAAACCTCTAGGTATTAAGCGTGTTATAAATAACCTATTATATCATATATTTATTTATTTATTTATTTAAATTTATATAGCGCGCAAGCAGCCCAGGGGCATTGAGGCGCTGTTACTTGCATGAGCTTAGTTACAGGCATGGTATCAGTAAATGGCATATTACAGATAGGTACAAGCATGGTTATCATTACAGCTTATGCGGTTGGTCAATACAACTTAAGCAGTGGGTCCTATGGTTGGTATTCATGCTGCTGCGAGGGACCTTATGAGAAGAGGGTGGTTTTCATTGCTTTGCGGAAGGCGAGGAGGGAGGGCTCACTGCGGATGGTGGGACGTAGGGGGAGAGGAAGGCCTGTAGTAAGGCCAGTACTGCGCCCACCCTTTCAGACTAAGGGGTACACCGAAGAGCGGTTGTGGAACAGGCACAGTGCGAGGAGCTGAGGTGGATGTGTAAGAGGTTGAGAGGGAGAACAAGAAAAAGGGCCTTGTACTGCGCCCCTTAGGAGTCATAGGGAGAGATTTGGAGGAGGAGAGTGGAAGCGGGCTGCTGAGCTGTCAAACTAAATATAACCTGCCCTTAGTGGAAGATCTGGGGCCTTATTCTAAAACCCACAAACTGCTGTTGGGCCTGTATGGCTTGAAACCATAGACGGGGAGACAGGGCAGCCCCCCCCTATTTTACTCAACCGACAATATGTTTTTTTCAGGGGAACCAGAAAAGTAGGATAACACCACATACAAACTCTGGGTGGCTTGTAAATGCTTTGAGTTTCCCTAAAGACACACTATGAGCTTTTAGTACACTTACAAGACATACTGATGGAGACAAGACTTTGGAAAGTTTTTTTTTCTGGTGTTTTATTGTTAGGACATTTTTCAGTTAGCCTATTCTGAAATCCAAACCAAAGAGTCAAACTTCCCTTCTCAGAGCTCTGTGGCAAGGAAACCTGTCATCACTGTCCTGACGCCGAAATAACCCAGAGGAGGAGTGGGGAAAGCAAAGAGGAGAATAAAGGTGCTCAGCTTGGGAATAAGCTATAGTGTCTTCGTTCAGTTCAGTGTGTCCAAATCCCTTGTCCAGAAACCTGTAGCCACCCTTTCGAGCAACCTTTGTTACTCCCAAATCACTCTCTTTACAGGGGTGTTGCTGGATCTGGAAAATATCTGGGGCGACGCTAATGCCGGGACTCGGGGCTAGCTCGCCTTTTGGGTGTAGCCCCTGAGCTTCTATCCGGGCCTACCACCAAAAGACCCCCCCCCAGCCTACCCAGGTGATGCCTCTGCTCTCTTGCCTCCTAGCTAGGTTTGCACTGTGTAAACGCAAATGCAAATGCCAACGCGGTAACTCTACGGCTGGATGCTCTGGTTGCACTTCAATCCTGCTTCCTCCTTCTGATTTACTGCCAGCGCTTCAATGTGCTTTTCTCCCCAGGCATCCTAGTTTTGGCTGGGTTTAGATTGCATGTTGATATCATATCTGGGCGTGTTTCCTCAGATCCTTCATGATTAGGACCATGACTCCCTAAAGAGGTCAACCCTTTTTTAGTTTTCACTATTAGGTGGTGCTAAAACACCACCTATAAGCCTCCTCCCTAACACCTAGGTCCACACAAATTCCACCCCCACCTAATGCCTCTGGTTGCTTGTAGATGCCTTGCTGCCAAATTGCCCCACCCCTCCCCCCAGTGTTAGCTTTCCCTCGCATGTATCTCCGCTTTCATCACTGTGTCCTTCCCCCTATAATTTGTTTTTTTTTAAACCATGTTTATTTTTGATTCGAAAGCATGTAGGTAATTACAACATAACATTTCCAAACAATAATCACTTCGGTTCTGCATTTACTTATGTTCATGTCTTACAGTTCGTAGGAGTTCGCATTACCTTCGAGGATTTTCGGTTTTCGATTCCTTCCCTCCCTCCTCCCCCTCTTCCACTCACTCTTTCCTTTTATCTCCCCATCCCCTATAAATCCCTCTCCCCTCAACTTTAAGCACCATTTTACACTTAAACTTCAAAGTCCACACTATTTAGAATGTTACCCCCCTAACATTAGTATCTCAATGACTTTGTGTTTGGGAGAGTTCAGATTACATGTGTGTTCCGGAGCAGGCAGGGTTTGAAGAAATGGGCTTCTCTGTCCCGTACATGTTCCTGGGATGGGTTCCAGGTAGTTAAGAATCTTAGGTATTTACCAGTACTGATGGCGCATATGTTCTCCATAGCCATTACTCCCCAGATCTTAACCCACCAGCATGCTGAGATTGGGCCCTCTTTGTTTTTCCAATTTTGTGCAAGGGTCATTCTTGCTGCTAATAATAGGTGAGTAATAAGCTTGGCTGTCGTTCCTGACATTGCATATTTCCCTTCTATAGGGACTCCTAAGAGAATTGTCTTCGGGGATCTCGGCAGTTCAACCCCTGAAATGTCCTTTATGTAGCTCAGCATTTCTTTGCAATAGGCAACCACTTTACGGCATATCCACCACTTATGGAATAGGTCTCCCTTCTCACCGCAGTTCCTCCAGCAATTTGGTGAATATGACTTTGTAATTTTATGAATGCGGTTCGGGGACATATACCACCTGAGGCATAGTTTGTATGCTGATTCCTTTATCGTGGTGCATCTGGAGGTGCTGTGTGCCCGTGCCCATATTTGGTACCATTCCTCCTCTGTTAGTGATTCTTGCATGTCTCTTTCCCAGTTCATTTTGTATGTGAGGTTGTCGGTCGGCTGGTCGTTGGAGAGCAGTTTGTAGAGTCTGGAGACCCCCTTCGCCGTGTTGCCTTCCTGAAGCGTGAGTTCTAAGCCTGATGGCTTTCTCGTGCCCGCTTTCTTCACCATTGGGTGGGTAATCCAGTGCCTTATTTGTGCATATCTATAGCGTTAATTTTCTCCTATATTGAATTCCTGCTGGCAATCTGTGAAGAGCAGTGGGAAGCCGTCTTTGTAGATGTCTTTCAGGTACATAGTTTTTGCCCCTGACCAACCCGCCCAAAATCCTCGCTGAAGACCCGATGTGAAATCTGGGTTGTACATCAGCGGCGAATATGGTCCCATTCCACTCGGAATGTGTTTCTTTTTCTGGGATTTATCCCAACTTTGCAGTGACCATTTCGTCATTTCCAGTAGGGCATCTCTGTTGTCTCGGTTTTCTTTTCTCAAGCTCAACAGGGCTATTAAGGGAGTCGATGTGTCATGCCTGCTGGACATACCTCTGGACCAGGAACGACTTCTCCATACAAAATGGGTTACGCCCATAGGACCATTAGACCATTCTACTCAAAATGGAGGTTGTTCGATGCATTGCCCGGAAAACGACGTCTGCATTGTTCACGTCGTTAAAATTCACGTGACTTAGGTCCGTCACGTGTATAACGGCAGTGCGTACATAAGCAGCGTGGAAACTCCGATCGCTGCTTCTGATTAAGTCAATTTTGGCGTTTTTGTAGCTGAACTCCGGACCTGCGTTCTCGCATTCCCTTCAGCAACTTCTTCTATTTTGAGCGTGTTTTCCTTCACACGCTAATTCCGGAGCTGCGTGAATCCTGTTCGCGTGCCAAATCTCCACGCGGACGCTGTCTGCAAGCGCGGCTGTCCTGAGCTGCGTGAATCCTGTTCGCGTGCCAAATCTACACGCGGACGCTGCCTGCAAGCGCGGCTGTCCTGAGCTGCGTGAATCCTGTTCGCGTGCCAAATCTCCATGCAGACGCTGTCTGCAAGCGCGGCTGTCCTGAGCTGCGTGAATCCTGTTCGCGTGCCAAATCTCCACGCGGACGCTGTCTGCAAGCGCGGCTGTCCTGAGCTCCGTGTATTCTATCACGTGCTATCCTGCACCTAGTTTTCTGAACTATTTTTGAACCTTTGGTACCTGTGACAGTTAACAGGTGAAATTCTATTTTCTGTTCATCGTGGGAAAGGAAGTATTTCATGAACTATTGGAAAGTTATTGTGCACAGTACTTTGGACGCTATCCTGTGGTGCACCAACCCGGTATCTAGCGAGAGCCTCGTGCCGTTCGGGATAAGTCTCCCTTACTAATATTCCCTTCCTTTGTCGTTTGTTCAACTCCTGATTTCTTCAAGGAACTTTCGTGGATTACTTCAGTTTTTGCCATAAAGTCAGTGTCTGAATTAATGTTAAAACTGTGTTATCTTAGTAATTCGATTGGGACAGTTTCTTATGATACTTTATCTATCCTAGGCATACTTCCTACAGAATTCCCACGCCCTTTCCAGTGATCCATCTCTCTGCCTGTTTCATCCAGTCAGAGAGTTGTATCATTTGGAAGGTCTAATTTGACCTGCCTACAATCAAGTCGTGTGAAAATAGGATCCGGAAGAGCCCTACCAAATTGCATCCTTTATTGGTTACTGTATCCTTTTCAGTTGATACATTGGTGATTTATGACACGATGATGCTGTTTATTCGATTCTGCACCATATTTTACAGTCCTCTGGTTTTGCCCACCTCAGCATTGGTGCTAGTTGTGCTGCCAAGATGTATCTGTCGATTTCTGGGACTCCCAGGCCGCCCAGGAGGGGAGAACGCATTAGGATTCACTTCTGGATCCTAGGTTTATTATTATGCCATATACATTTGAATACCGCATTTTGCAACTCTCGGATTTTGGCAGGCTGTATTGGCACTAGCAATGAACTTATTACATAGAGGAGACGGGGGAAAATAGTCATTTTGACCGCTGTGATGCGGGCGAACCAGGACAGCTCCTGAGAGTCCCACCTGCGCATATCTTCCTGTAGCTGTTTCCACAGCGGGATTATGTTTGTCTGATATAGCTTGTGTGGTTCTCTAGCAAGGTGGATTCCTAAGTATTCCAGTTTTCTTTCCACCCAGCTCATCGGGAATGTCCTCTCCAATGTCTCAATCGCTTCTCTCCTTGCCGTTATGTTCATGGCATTTGATTTGGGGAAGTTTATAGAGAACCCTGAGACCTGTGTAAAACAGTTTGTGGGCGTGGTTTGGTTTTTTCCCACCACTACTACTCTTCTCCTCCCTCCACTACTATTTATTTATTTATTTATTTATGTATTAAAATGACAGGGAAAGCAAAACATTTTTGGCACAAAACTGCTTACAAAATGTACCATTGATAACAGAGCAGACAGGACATGGGTCCTTTACAATGGGGTGAGAGAATGTGACTTGAAGAACAGATGTTGCAGGGGAAGGTGGAAACATAAACCAGGGATGATGACAGGACAGAATGACGCAGGAATGGGAAGGTGGCAGAAATGCTAAATTAAGTACGGAGATGTGACGAAAAAGTGCTGTAGGGTGGACCGTGAAGGGTAGGGAGAGAGGAAAACAGGGTGATGCAGTAGTGTTAAGTGCTAGGAAACAGGTTCTTCCGAAAGAAGGAGGGCTTTGAGGTTGGATTTAAATAGTGGTAGAGTTGGAGTAGTACAGAGAGGGAGAGCAAGAGCATTCCAGAGTAAGGGAGTGAGGAGAGACAGAGGAGAAATGAGAGGGAGCATGGGGGAGGGTGGGATCAAGTAGGCTCAGATTGGCCCATTGCGTGTTCTGGCAATGCCCAGTAAAATTTGGCAACAACATGGGCCAGTTCTCCTGGCCAGTGTGTTGGCTGTTTTTTCACACTGCTAAATACACCTTCCAAATTGCACTAAAATAATGTTAGTGCAATGGGGTTAGCTTGCATTTAGCGGCAGGGGCAAGCCTTAAAAAAAAGGTGGGGGCTCATTAACATACCAATTGAATGTGGCGTCACCAGAAATTAACATATCAAGGGGCCCTCTCTAAAAAGTGGGGGGGAACTCCTGAAAAAACATGAGCCCAGGAACCTGGATAAAAATAAAATTTAAAAAGCACTAATTTAGGTGCCTTCCCGGACCCGGCTCATTGTTATGCACGAGGAGGAGCTGGACCGGTAGAGTGACCAGATTTCCAAAATGAAAAACCGGGACGACCAGCAACACAAAAGAGGGACTACCACATTGCAGTCCACCAATTACGGCCCCAACACGCCCCCACAACCACCACCCAATCATATTTCCAACACTTCTCCTTTTTATAAACTGTATATGATCTCATTTGTGCAGTTTTGTCTGTGAATCTTAGCATGTTAATTCAAAACAAGCGCTTGCTAGAACTGATAGTACATGCTTTGCTGTACAGTCAGTAAGTGTTGTGACTTGTACCTGAAAGGTTGGGGGTTCAAGCCAATCCTCCAGCTCCAACATTCTGAACATGTTGTGAAAAATAATTACAATTTTAATTACCATGGTCACCCAACCATGCAAACCCGGGACGGGGTTTCTAAAATGAAAAAACTCCGGGGACCCAGGGACATAGGGCGATTTCCCCGGACTATCCTGGGAAAACCGGGACATCTGGTCACCCTAAGCTGGAGACACTGGGCCTCATTACGACCCTGGCAGTATGGGGTTAACGGCGCCGATAGAGCCGCTGGCGCCGTTAACTCCATGCTGCCTCATTACGAGGTCCGCATGCGGGACCCGCTCAGGACGCCTGTTTTTACAAGATGTCCTTAGCGGGTCCCGCGAGCAGCCCAGCATGCTAACAACGGGCCCGTCATTAACGGGCCCGTTGTTAGCATGCTCCCCATTCCCATTGAGCCCTACGGGGCTCAAATGGGAATGGGGATTAATTTTTACCAGGTCCCAGAAAAGGGCAATTACCGGGTCCGCCAAGGTCGGAATGACCCGGTTATTGCCCTTATCTGGGACCCAAAAAAAATCATTAGCACCGGCAGCCGTGCCCTTAATAAGGGCACGGCTTCCGCCTGGGTCATAATGAGGCCCTCTGTTGGTCATTCTCATGCGTGTGCGTCAGTGGGCGTGGTGTTAAGGGATCACGAAGTGCTCAGCGAGCAAATGGCTGCAGCTGCTTTCAAGTTGTGTTGCATGTTGCTGGCTAAACCTGTTCACTTCATGGTTGTGTCACAGAAGCGTTTGGTAACGCTGCTCTCTCCTCCTGGCCTGGGCCCCCACTGCTTCTATGGTCGTGCGCTGTCACTGTGCTGTGAAAACCTGAGAATTCCAAAATATGTGAAACACAAAACACTGACTTCAATGGTCAAATTGGCTCACAACAAATTCACCTACGACCCCACTGGTGCCGCCCCTGCCGTTTTCTTCACGGTAGTTTTCTTATCATCCCGTGTCTTCTTGTCTGTAAAACTCTTAGGGGCCGATTCATGGAACAAACGTGCGCCGAAAATCTTGGCACAAGCAGGCGCAAGCATGAAAAAACAGGCGCACGCTTGCGATTCATGGAAGTCCCTGCGCGTGTTTTCCTTGGGATGTGCGCCAAACCCGAGCGTGGTGCACACGGGCGCACACATCACTGCAACAGCTCAAACGCCGTGCGCGACGCGCACAGGGAAAGCGCACAACATCCACGCACACACCAAAAAGGGGGCGGGACACGGGCATAACACGCGGAATGGGGAACAACGTGTGAAAAAGAAGGCATAAGTGGGGAAGTACTGCTGGGAAGTACACGAAACACCCACACGCACACGAACCACATGTATTCATGGAATCGAATAGGGCAAACCCGCGCACGGGCAAAGACACGCACAGGCCTAAACACGTCCGCCACACGAAGGCAGGTGGTAGCGTCCCTGCGCATTACAAAAGTGTGCGCAAATAAAAAGCACGTATATACAGCTATGATGAATGTCCCATACTGTGGCCCCCTAGGATAAATGACGTGCACGCAACACACAGGCACCCCATAAAAAGAAGAAAAAGAGACAAGCGCCCCCCAGTATCCCACGTGCGTGCAAAAATGACACACGTAGTACGGTGTGGCAGCCAGGAGCCCAAAAAAAACGTACGCGATCAACAGGCAGACCAGTATGGCCGTAAAAAAAAGGGGTACGTGACAAACACAACACCCGCTGTGTGGAAAATAGCGTGTGCGTGTATTTCGGGGGTGCGCGGGAATTTTTACATGCGAAAGGGCCCTGTGCGAGTGGGGTACGTGTATTACTGGGGTTCGCGGGAAGTTTCACACGCGATTGGTCCTATGCAAGTGGGGTACGTATATTACTGGGTTTCGCGGGAAGTTTTACACGCGAAAGGACCCTGTGCGAGTGGGGTACGTGTATTCCTGGGGTTCGCAGGAAGTTTCACACGCGATTGGCCCTGTGTGAGTGGGGTACGTGTATTACTGGGGTTCGCGGGAAGTTTTACACGTGAAAGGGCCCTGTGCGAGTGGGGTACGTGTATTCCTGGGGTTCGCGGGAAGTTTCACACGCGATTGGCCCTTGGCGAGTGGGGTACGTGTATTACTGGGGTTCGCAGGAAGTTTTACACGCGAAAGGGCCCTGTGCAAGTGGGGTACGTGTATTACTGGGGTTCCCGGGTAGTCTCACACGCGATTGGCCCTGTGCGAGTGGGGTACGTGTATTACTGGGGTTTTCGGGAAGTTTTACACGCGAAAGGGCCTTGTGCGAGTGGGCTACGTGTATTCCTGGGGTTTACGGAAAGTTTCACACGCGAAAGGGCCCTGTGCGAGTGGGCTACGTGTATTCCTGGGGTTCGCGGGAAGTTTCACATGCGATTGGCCCTGTGCGAGTGGGGTACGTGTATTCCTGGGGTTCGCGGGAAGTCTCACACGCGATTGGCCCTGTGCGAGTGGGGTACGTGTATTACTGGGGTTTGCGGGAAGTTTCACACGCGATTGGCCCTGTGCGAGTGGGGTACGTGTATTACTGGGGTTTGCGGGAAGTTTCAGACGCGATTGGCCCTGTGCGAGTGGGGTATGTGTATTTCTGGGTTCGCGGAAAGTTTCACACGCGATTGGCCCTGGGCGAGCAGGATACCACTCACCTTCTGCCTTGTGTGTAGAAGAACGCGTAGCCAACACCCACCCGCTGTGAAGTAATAGCGTGTGAACCCCAACGGCTGGAAAACACACGCCCGCACCCCACGAAAAGCACGTACAGAGCAATGGAAAGCCACCTGGGATCTTCAACCCGTGCCAGGGCAACGCCCGTGCGTGATACGTCACAGACACCCTTACGCACTAAGGGCCTATGGTCCAATGAAATCGCGTACGTGTGCTGACGCGCTTACATGCTAATGGCCATTCCTCGGATTTCACACTGACGTGCAGTTTTTTCACGTGCCAATTCACTCCATATCAAGCTGGCCATGCGTACACACACGGAAGACCACACTCCTGCCCTGAAGGCCATTTGCCTGCCCCCCAGATCCCCGAGCACGCTCCCACCTGCTATCTGCTGCTGCTGCCTGACTGCCTGCTGCCCACGTGCCCTGCTATTTGGTGCCTGCACGTCAGCCAGGGTTCCAGTTGCTGTGTCCACCCCTGCTGGAACAGAAGACTCCCGACTGGGATACCATCGCTCCACAGCCCAGCCCCAGGACCCGGTTGCCCACCCACGCCTGCCTGGGGGGTTGCCATGTCAGGGCAAACACCATCTGAGACCACTGGCGACCCCCAGCCAGAGAGGCAGAGGGCCACCAGCTTCAGTGTGAAGGAAGTTGGTGTCCTGGTGGAGCATGTCCTGGGGCATTATGATGCCCTCTTCGGAACATCACGCGCCAACAAGGAAGGACGGGAGAGGATCTGGGACGACGTAGTGGTTGCCATCAACGCGGAGGGGATGGCAACCCGCGACATCAAGCACGTCAAGAAGCGCTGGGAGGACTTCAGGTCCAGGACCCTCCACAAGGCCCGGCGCCTCGCGGAGGGGGGCCGGGTCAGCATGAGTGACATCCAGATGAGGGTCCTGGAACACGTATGCCCAGCACTCCACGGCCAGATCCTTCAGAGGAAGACCCGTCTGGAGTTGAGCGGTAAGTGGCCAAGCATTGGTGTGTGAGACAGGGCATGTTGCAGTGTGCTGGTAGTCTGATACTTGCCTGTATGTGTGACATGGGCCATGTATGGACGTGTGTGTGCAGGGACATCATGGTCATGCATGTGAGACCAGTAATGTGCGAACCACATGGTTGGTGCATGAGTTCCAATGCTACATGGAGAGCTGTATGGCAAATGTATACATGAAAGCATGCCAGTGTCTGTTCTTGCACATGGTGGGGGTGTGAGGGATGGGTGCTGCTGTCATGTACATGTATGGTGCACATGTGTGTGTGTCTGAGAAGTGTGTCTGTGACTTCGATACGCCATGGATTCATGACACATGTCCGTGATGATGTGTAGATTCACTCATGCAGTGCGGTCACAGTTGTATGCACTGTGTCTGTGGTGTACAAGGCATGATGCATGACCCTCCGGTGAGGTGTGTGCATGGGATCAGTGTGAGCCAGGATGCATGTGAGTTTGAAGGCAACATTTTGATTAATAGAGGCCCTTGTACATGGATGCTGATGTTGATTGGAGGCGCCATGCCTTTTTATGCATGTGTGTTGTGTGCATTCACCCATGTGTTGTGGAGGGACAGGATGGAAGTGACGTTAGACACTGCCACTCATGTGTTATTGCTTCCTGTCTAGGGGAATATTGTACTGTACCCTGATGCTTGTGTTCTATGTCTCCCTCTACGCAGAGTCAAGTGAAGAAGAGGGCGGAGACGGCGCTGTGGAGCCAAGCGGTGGGGATGCCTCCACTGGGCGGCGACGCAAGGCCCAGCCACCCTCCCACGACTTGCCATCATCCGGGAGCGAGGGGGCTGGTGCTGCGTCTGCCACTACGGCTGTGGCGGAAGGGCCGGGTGAGCCCCCACAGGGGCTTGCAATGGCGGAAGACGATACGGAGACATCCAGGTTGGTGGTCTCCACAGAGGAGGAGGAGTCCGCTACTGAGCCGCACATGGGGCTGGTGGGGGTAGTACCACTGATGCAAGTGGTGCAGTCCAGGGCCAGGGTCAGGAGGCAGCACAGGTCACCGCGGAGGGGCCTGTGCATGTCCCTGTCCTTGACCCTGTGACTGCACCACCATGCACCAGCAGGGAGGCCCCGTCCCAGGCCCGTCCGCAGGTAGGGGAGAGTGCCATGTCATCTGCCTCTCCACTACCTGCGGATGAGGGGTCCCATGAACGTATGGGCTCCGTCCTGATTGGTGTCGCGTTGTGCACGCGTGACATTCGTGATGACGTGCGTTCTTCCTAGGCAGAGAACGCACGCCATCACGAAGAGCAGCGTTGCGACGTGGCACTGTTGGGAGGGGCCCTGGTTGGTGGGTTCCTACATGTGACGCGCACTCTGGGGGACCTCTCCTCCTCTGTGGAGACTATGCGCCAGTCGTTCTCCCTGCCGTCTTCCGGCCCAGATTCCACCAGGGCCCCCTGTGGACCTGGCCTGACCAACACAGCCAGCTTGGTGGAGATCCCATCCCTGCCACAGTCGGGAGTCGACGGTCCAGCAGGGGTGGACACCACAACTGGAGACCAGCTGATGGAGGATGTGCAGGCATCATCGGACAGGGCACATGGACAGCAGCAGAAGCAGCAGCAGGAGCAGGCTCTAGGTGGGAGCAATGATTGCTCGGGGCCATCGACATCAGGGGGGTAGGCATCGGCCAGAGGGCAGGAGGACCCTGGAATGGATGTGTCTTCCGTGTGGCTGCGGTTGGGCCAGCGCATAGATGCGGAGCGGCGGCGGGCGGAAGAGGCGTGGCTCACCATGGTCAGGGCGGAGTTCTCCATGCGTCGGGCGTTGAGGCGGGCAGAGTGCCTCGAGGCGACTCGCAGGGAGTTGGAACAGGCCATGAGTGCCTCCCTGCGAGACCTCGGGCCAGGGCAGAGTCCCGCCTCCGGGACATCGACATGGAGTTCGATGATGCCCTGGCACAGGACACCACAGAGTTATTTTGGTTGCGCTTGGACAATGCACCACGTTTTTGTATATAGTTTTTTATTAGGTAGTATTTTTGGTAGGTTTCATTTCATCAGTTGGGCTCATGGACCCTGGATTGTTCATTTGTACATAGTTCACCATTGGATTATTCTCATTTATTTGATTTTCACCATGGAGCAATGGATTTCACTTTCTTTTTTCCCTTGGATTTGCTTTGTTGGACTGTGACTTTGGACACCATTTCTTTTGGATTTCTTTGGATTATGATTTCTTGTTTTTTATTCTTTTACGGACATGCAGCATTTCTTTAATTATTCCCATTGTTGTGTGTTTTCTTTTAATTACATTCATGTTGTGTTTAATAATTTTTTTTCTTCATACTTCGATGTGTGGTATTATCTCATTGGTTTCATGCATGTCATGATATGGGTTTTCACATTCACTTGCACCCATTGTGTGTGTGTGACGGACATGTGTTCATTTACATACTTGCCTTTGGGGTTGTATCATGTAATTGGCTTTTCTATGTGGGTGGATGCAATACTTGGTTGGGTCTTTGGGCCGGGGAGGCTGGCCATAAGGGCCATGATTGAGGATCGTCATGACGTGGGGGCAGGGGGACATGAGTGGGACATGAGTGGGGGCCTGTTGGCAGGTGCCCTACACTGCTGGGGGTTGGGGGTTCAGGGGGACATGAGTGGGACATGAGTGGGGGCCTGCTGGCAGGTGCCCCGCACTGCTGGGGGGGGTGCTGGGGGACATGAGTGGGACATGAGTGGGGGCCTGCTGGCAGGTGCCCTGCACTGCTGGGGAGTGGGGGTGCAGGGGGACATGAGTGGGGGCCTGCTGGCAGGTGCCCTGCACTGCTGGGGGGTGGGTGGGTGCAGGGGGACATGAGTGGGACATGAGTGGGGGCCTGCTGGCAGGTGCCCGCACTGCTGGGGTGGGGGGCTGGGGACATGAGTTGGTGATCAGTAGTGCAAGCTGATATGTGGCTTGGCTGGGGGGCATGCCCATGGTGGATGGGCTGCCTGCGGGACATGACCAGGGGTGCAGGGTAGTCCCCTGTGGTGTGGGCTGCCTGCAGGGGCCGTGGAGGGTGTAGAGGGAACACCTGGGAGGACCCACACTGCCAATTCACACGTAGGACTCCCCGCGCACCCCCGAAATACATGTACCCTGCTCAAATCGCGTGTGAGACTTCACGCGAACCCCAGTTATACACGTACCCCGCTCGCACAGGGCCAATCGCGTGTGAAACCTCCTGCGAACCCCAGTAATACACGTACCCCACTTGCACAGGCCCTTTCGTGTGTGAAACTTCCCGCGAACCCCAGTAATACACGTACCCCACTCGCACAGGCCCTTTCGCATGTGAAACTTCCCGCAAACCCCAGTAATACACGTACCCCACTCGCACAGGCCCTTTCGCGTGTGAAACTTCCTGCGAACCCCAGTAATACACGTACCACACTCGCACAAGCCCTTTCGCGTGTGAAACTTCCCACGAACCCCAGTAATACACGTACCCCACTCGCACAGGGCCAATCGCGTGTGAAACTTCCCGCGAATCCCAGTAATACACGTACCCCACTTGCACAGGCCCTTTCGCGTGTGAAACTTCCCGCGCTCCCCCGAAATACACGTACCCAGATCCAATCGCGTGTGAGACTTCACACGAACCCCAGTTATACACTTACCCCGCTCGCACAGGCACTTTCGCGTGTCAAACTTCCCGCGAACCCCAGTAGTACACGTACCCCACTGGCACAGGCCATTTCGCGTGTGAAACTTCCTGCGAACCCCAGTAATACACGTACCCCACTCGCACAGGCCCTTTTGGCGTGTGAAACTTCCCACGAACCCCAGTAATACACGTACCGCACTCGCACAGGCCCTTTTGCATGTGAAACTTCCTGCGAACCCCAGTAATACACGTACCCCACTCGCACAGGCCCTTTCGCGTGTGAAACTTCCCGCGAACCCCAGTAATACACGTACCCCACTCGCACAGGGCCAATCGCGTGTGAAACTTCCCGCGAACCCCAGTAGTACACGTACCCCACTCGCACAGGGCCAATCGTGTGTGAAACTTCCCGCGAACCCCAGTAATACACGTACCCCACTCGCACAGGGCCAATCGCGTGTGAAACTTCCAGCGAACCCCAGTAATACACGTACACCACTCGCACAGGGCCAATCACGTGTGAAACTTCCCGCGAACCTCCGTAATACACGTAACCCACTCGCACAGGGCCAGTCGTGTGTGAAACTTCCCGCAAACCCCAGTAATACAAGTACCCCACTCGCACAGGGCCAATCACGTGTGACACTTCCCGCAAACCCCAGTAATACACGTACCCCACTCGCACAGGGCCTATCCCGTGTGAAACTTCCAGCGAACCCCCGTAATACATGTTCCCCGCTTGCCGTGCTGGTACAGGGTTAGTGTAGCCCTTTGCGCTGGATTGGGGATTTTGATGGCTTTTCCCTGCGCGAGGGGCGCTCTTGGGGGCGTAACTAGCGCTGCTGCAGGGTCGCTGCGCCACTGTGCACCACGGCTGGTTTTGGTAGCTAAAATCCATGAATACGCTGTGCGCGGAAATGGATTTTAGCGCACGCGGCTGGCGCAGAGATTCGCATGCGCACACTGTGCGCCAGCCGCGTGCGCCACTTGTGCACTAAATTCTATGAATTACCGTCTAAATTTCTACATATAGACGTTAGCACATTGAGCTTTTTGTTACACACTTTTTCGGTTGCATTGCCATAGATTTGGTTTATGTACCATGCAGGGCCGGCCCTTGGGGCGGGCCGCCCGGGCGACGGACTGGGGCGCCCTGCCATTAGCCTCCCGCCCCACCAGCTCCAGGGAGTCTTTCAAGGTCTCCCCGGATCTGGCGTGGTGGGAGAATGCACGGCAGGCATTTAATAACAATAGGGAACTGATTGTTTTGCCGCTCAGGGCGCTACAGCCGCTTAGGCCTGCCCTGGTACCATGACATGCCGGTGCGGCATTGTGAATTCTGCGACCTAACATTTTGTGTGCCGAAAAGAATCCCCTCCATAGGAAGCAGAATTTCACTGAAATACCCGTCTGTAAAGCAAAATAATTAACCGACAATTATCATAGGGTAGATATATGCCAATGACGGCCCAATCCATTTAAAACGGATGTAGAATTTAGACATGAATGTTTCAGAATGATTTTATTGTTCTGAGCATGTGAAGTGATGAGGGCACTTCCGGGCTCCATTGGTTTGGTTCTGATTTATAGTAAAGCACATCACACGCCTCCTTTCTCTGCTTCAGGGCACCAAGAGGTTAGGTGGAAGTGGGAAGGGTCAAGATAGTGGGGAAAAACCATAGGCATCTACAGAGCATGATGTTTGGTCAGATTCCAGGTTCCCAATCCAGCTGCACCTGACTTAAATATGATGGAACACATGCAAGGCCTCCACTTATTCCATATTGTGAGGAGATAGAACTCCCTTCAATGTCTACCTCAAATACATTTCATAATTAGTAACTCATGTATCGAACAAAGTGTATAAAAACACTGTATCTGTTTATATGTTTTTTTTTACTAATTTGATTTTATTTAGCATTTGCAGTATGCACAATAGTTACCAACCCGGAGGACCTATGTATGTGAAGTACTCCCCGCTGGAACGAACGGAAGAGCCTTACCATCAAATAATCAGCATCTGTTATTCGTTCCGAAATACAAAACGGGCAAGGTCGCCAATTCAGCTTTTTTCGCCATTGGGCCTAAAGTCTGGAATTCTCTTCCCATGGAACTGAGAGGGATTGAATCACTGGAGATTTTGAAAAAAAAACGGAAGACCTACCTTTTTAACTAACTTTGCTTCTTTTTGCTTTTATCCTGCTGCATGTTTTAACTGTTTTTAGATGCTTTTATCATGTTCTTTATTTGTTAATTGTCATGTTAAGTCTAGTAGCGCCCTCAAGCCTCAGGGTCCATGGCCGCACTATATAAATATTATAAAGTAAAGTAACGTAGATTACATGGAGCAGTCTGGCAGTTTCGTTGCAGAGCCCATTCTGATCCTCCATGTAATAAAAGACACGGGATAGGAGCTTCCACCGTGTACACGCCACGGAGGAACCCAATGTAGACCTCGTTTGGAAGACCAGGCTCTCCTTTAAGGGGAACAGATGCAGCCCTCATTTTAGAGAGCTTGTGTTCATGTCACAGTGCTCAGGTTGCAGGAAGCCCTTCAAGATCAAAGGCATGTTTCTGTAGGGATACTGCCGGCTCTATGATACGATATTTTATTTGTATCGCACCCATACACAAGTGTTTCAGAGCGCGACGAGGCAAGGGAGGACACAACAACGCTCTTACTAGGCGTAGTGACATTGAGAACGTGCAAGTGCAGTGGAGAGGGAAGGGAAAAGTACAAGGGAGAGGGGAGAGGTGGAAAGTGCTGAACACATGATAGAACAACAACAGGTAGTGCGGCCAGCAGGTGGTAAGTGCGAGAATAATACATGTATATGTTTATCGAAAGGCAAGATGCGATCAGGCTTTGTTGTCCCTACACACGTATTGCTGAAAATGCTCGTCGGGCAATAGAATCCATTGATGTAATTGCATTACATGCTACGACAAATTGACCAACCAGTGATTTGTCAATGGTCAGAATATATTGCTTGATGTTTATTTTTGTTATTCTGTGTTGCACAATTGATTTGTTTTTGTTTTATAATTAATTTGTTGATGAATTCTAAATGATGTTGGATTCTTCATATTAATTGTAATTGTATTAGAACTTTTCTAATTTCTTTTACTTTAGTTTCTCTCTACTACTGATTCTGTCTTTAGGTTTTTTGAACTACTATTTCGTTCATCTATTAATTGTTTGTACTTATAAATTGTCATTCGAGTATTAGTTTAATTGTTTTAACTAAAGAAATAAAATATGTTATATTTTTCCTGATGTTTAGGTTGAATGTTTTACATGGAGTTTTCTTGGCTCCTACATATTTGAGAGCTTCTTTGAGGACACGATAATATATGTTACTTAATAAACATATAATCATGCCTCCCCCCCCCGTTGGGTAGAGAGCCACCATTAGGTCAACGTACTAGGTAACAACTAGATGCATACAGTTAGGAGTGATTTGCTCTCCCGCTAGTACATATGGAGACAGTACACAGTGACTTATTTACCTGTTAGAGCTTGTAAAAAAGATTTTTTCTTGTTGGGAAATGTTTTCTTGTTTGATTATCTGTAGGCAATAGAATACACCCATACACTGTTACTTTGATGAACACAGCAGGCATCAGAACATAAATTGCAGGGGGGATGTTTTGGAGTGGTAGCCCCTCGACTGGCATTCATGTGCCTGTAAACCTATTCTCAGGTGTTTTCATCTAATGTAAGTATTTATGAATACTCCAAAAGCAAGGGTTCTGGCATTCAGAGTAGACACCAAGCGTTGTATCACCTTTAACCATGAAACACATTGCTTTGTGTTGGGACAGGGTCCTTACTGGGCCTCATCACGCGTTAGGCGGTAGCCCTTAAATACAGTGGTAAAGCTATTATCAGAGCTTTTAAGGGCTGGCCCTATTATGAGTTGGGCGGTAAATTGGAGTTTTACCTCCAGCAAAAAGCTGGAGTTAAAAATGTCTACTTACTGCTCATTTCCGGCAGTTATTGGTGCTATTACCCCCGGTGCAATTACCGTTGGTGGTTATAGCGCCCCCTCACTGAATGGGCAATAACCACCTAACCGCTACTTGTGATCTGGCACCAATAGTGCCAGACTGAGTAGCTGAACACTTTTTGTGCCGGTATACCGCCAGACTCGTGATACATATGGCTAGAAGGGCTGGAGATAATAGCAACAAAAGCTGTGTTCAACCCCCCCAGCCCGCATGGGTTTTGCCTTTCGCTGCCATCTAAACAGTGGATTATTCTTGAAAAGTGTTCATATGCGCTCTGCTTCAGAGCGGCAGCGGATTAGATAAAGTTCTTGACTTTTCAAACTGGTCATTAACACTTTGGAATTTGGCCTAGTTTCAGAGAGGGTGCCTTTTGTTTATGTTTCTTTTTTTTATGGAGCTCGGGCTGGCCGGCAGTTGCTCCACACCCCTCCACAAAGCACTTTGAGAACAAGATCAGGCATGGATTTGGGAGAAAGCCGTGCCATTGCTTTACGCTGGGTCACAGGGCCCCATCTGGCCAAGGTGCTTTGCACAACAAGGGTACCTGGCCTCCAAGGTACCCCTGCTTTTGGCTTAATAGCAGAATGAGAGTCAAGATTTGAAAGTAGTAAGAGCAGATTTAGGACCAGGTTATGAGTTTAGCGATATTAACAGTGTCATTCCTCCAAACAGAACTGCTGTTCCCACCAGTGGTAACTGGTGAATCTCCACCTGATTAAGAGTTTTGATTAGTCCCCAGTCTGAATTTCCATAGGACTTCATTAGTGAATGGTGGAATTACCTCCCAAGGAAATACCACCGGCGGAAATTCCATTTAATTGTAATGTCTCCATGCATATGTTAGAGATATTATCTATCTATGGATTTGGAACTCATACTCAGGTGTATTTAAAAACAGGTAATTCATTCTATTACCCTCCTTTTATACATCATGATATGACACCAGGGTCCTCACTAAGAGTTTCAAGATAACACTGCAAAATAGATCACAATTTCAGATCTTGAAACCAAATATTCACAAGTAAATTTGTCTTGCTATACAAATATTATTATTATTAATATTATTGGCAGTGTATTTATAGAGTGCAGTTAGCTTCAAGAAGCAACAGAATGTGTTACAATCATAGGTGGAAGAAAACGGTCAGGGAAGCAGAGAAACAAGGGAGCGGGGCACTAAGAGTGGAGGCAGAGGGCGGGCCATCTGGCAGCAGGGGATCTACAGGTGACCAGGGGAGGAATCCTCTTTCCGTGCCTGTGTTGAAGACTTCTCCTTGCCTGCAAAGGCTCCTCTCCCATCTCCACATGTGGTGCTCCCTCCCACCTTTCTGTCTCCGCGGCACACAAGCCATCCTGATGCTGATTAGGCCAGGCCGTCTCTACACTAAGGCAAAGGTGACCTCTTATCAACCAAACTGTTTACGAATTCCTGCTACACTAACTCATAACAATCTCTCCGCACTCCGCGGCGCTCCTCTGTCTCCTTCAGAATTGATTCATAGGCCTCATGCTTTCAATATAACATACTCTTTCTCTCGCAATGGCAAGCGCTATAATGCAAACATATTCTAAGTGCACACTCTACGTGCATGGTGTCTCTACAATGCATACATGTGTACATGTAACTACAAAACATACCAATGTATGTTCCAAATATGACAGTGTGTCATTCTAAATGCAAATTGCAAATGCATACAAAGTGGCAGTCTAATAATGTGGATAGTGTCTACTTCAGTAATGTACAATGGATAGCTTAACAGGATGCAATAATGGAATGATTCCATAGCAAAGAGTAATGATTGGGTAATGGTTCTGTAACAAAGAGTAATGATTCTCTAATGGTGAGTCTAATGATTCTCTAATGATAACAAATACAGGCTCCTAATTTTTTCAGGGCGTCTGCTGCCTGTGATAGGCAGTGTGGCTGCTTTGTGGAGTGGAGGCTTGCACTGCTGCTCACCATGTTGGAAAACTGTGCAGGGAAAGCTTGCACTGCCTCTACCTACATTGTACCTATACTGTGGGTGGGGAGATAGTACTGCTGCTGCCTCTGCTGGACTGGTCGTGGGAGGACAACTCTAATTATTCTGGACGACACAGAGAGAAGTTTACCGCTATACGCTACGCGATATTAACACTGACCGAGACAGTGGACGGAGACAAGTGTGTAATTATTTACGCCGGTCCCTCTACACTAGACGAACCGCGACTAAGGGAAACCTGCCCATGCCAGTGAGACCATTTAATGCCCTAGCTGCTGTGGATGGTCACAAACGGAATACCTTTTTCCAAAAAGGACCGTGTGGAAGAAAGTGTACCTTCCATATAACTTGTCCATTACTGGACCGTTACTCCTTCGAGGGACCTACTGCACAAGGGTGCCCAGTTGTACCCCGAGATAGTTGATTGGTGCTTCAGTAAAAGAAGACTTCTTTAAGACTCTAATATTGAAATGACTACTCCTGATGAAAGTCCCACCACGATAGAGAGGACTGAAACATGTTGAGTTTATGATCTGGAATTATACCAGGTCGTGAAATTAATTAAGAGATCTTCATTAGGTCTGAACCTCATTAGAAAGGACAGAATCCTGAGGTTTTGTCAATAATTGATGCATTTTAACATCTGGTTTTCTATTTTTAGAAATGTGTTATGTCATTGTTATAATTGTATATGTTCTTAGAGCTGTTTTATGATTAAGCATGCATTTTTTCTCATGTGATGAGAGTTTTTATCTTAAGAATCTTAATAAAATATAATTTTTTGAATATGACTCATATGTTTTTTGGATGAAGGGATAACTGTTGATAATTCTATTTTCTACCTTTCTATTTATAATTGGCCTTATTTTTCCAGAACCAACATAGAAGACCACTCCCTGTTGGAGTGGGCATTTGGGTTCTCCCAACACAATTTTCTGAGTAGGACAACTTAAACTACTGCTACCTGCGCAGCACCTCCTGTGTGAGGGACACTGGTGCTGCTACTGCTTATGCTGTACTTGTTCTGTGCATTATGCGGGAGGGAGACACACTCTGCTGCCTGTGACATATCTGCTTCTATGGGAATGAAAGTTGCTTTGCCACTGCCTGTGCTACAACATAGGAGTGTACTTTGCGCTCTTCCTGCCTGTTCTGTTCCTGACTGCACTGTTATTATCATCATTAGGGTATTTATTGGGCGCAGGCCTAGCTTCAGGAATCAACAGAGCACTTTGAATCATAGGGGGAAAAACAAGGTTAGGGAGCAGAGAGACAAGGGGAGAGAGGGCAATTGCCAGCAAAGGGTCTACAAGTAACCAGGGGTGGAAACAGTGGGAATCAGATCACCCAATCTCAGGTGGTGTACAGTGATTATAACAAAATGTAAATAACGAAGGACTTTAATAACGAAAAATAAATAACGAAAACATTTCAAATTTTGGGTTAAAAGTATATATGGGTTTGGGGTAAGTGTGGGGGGTTTGAGGGGATAATAAAGATAGGGGAAAAGGGAGGTTGTGGGGGACCCACCAAATTAAAAAAGAGACAAAAATGTGACATGTTTTCGTTATTTTTAATTCACTCAAATTGTTTTCGTTATTCATGTATTCGTTATAAACACATGGAACTGTCTCCGGTGTGGTGGAGAGTGGATGGTGTGTGGACCCAGGGTTTAGGATGAGCCATTCCCTGAAGAGGAGGGTCTACTGTAAACACTGTCACACTGCTGCTTACTGTGGTTAGCATGTTCTGTGGTAGGGAACCTTTCACTGCAGTTGGCTGTGCTCAGCCAGTTTTACTGGGTAATCATGGACTGCTGCTATCTATGCTGAGATGTTATGTGAGACCGAGGCTCCCACTGCTTGTGACATAGCTGTTCTGCGGGAGAAAGGTGTGTTTTGTCACTGCCTATAGTAGACCTAGTCTGTCGAGTGAAACATAGCAATGCTGATGCTTGTGCTGGATTTTCTGTCAGTGTGCACTCCTGCTGCCCGCATTCAATGCTGTGCTTATGCACGTGTGGATGAAAACTGAGCATATGCAACCATTTCAAGCATATACATTTGTACTTGGGAATGAGACGATGTCATATGATAGTTTGAACTGGGTTATGAACATGGGTAGGTGAGGCTCAACGTGTGCCTGCAAAGATGTTTCCTGCCAAACAATAGCATTACATTGGCGTGCAAGGCTGAACTAGGTGTATTAAGTTTTACCTGGCATTTGATGCCCCATTCTGAAGTGAATATTGCTATGAGCACTCCGGGTAGCACTCTGGGTATGAGAGCTGTTCTTTACATTTTTTTTTTTAAGGAAGTGCGATTTCATGCCAAGTGTGTGCATTAAAGTCCCCTTAAAGAAAGGAGAATGACCACCAAGGATATAGAAGTGGAGTCCCTTTTCTATGTCCATAGCAGCAGGGACATGCAATGCTGACGAGGGAACAGATGGCAAGTAGGGTTGCCAACTGTCCCATATTTTGCGGGATTGTCCCGTAATTGGGGACTCTGTCCCGCAGTTTGCAGAGTGGCTGTGCGGGACGTGGGTTGTCCCGACTTGCTTTGTTCCCTGGAGTGTGACTCTTGGGAGACAGCAAGTTGGGACAACCTGCGTCCAGCGCATTGTGTGCCAGTGTCCCGCAAAAGGATATCAAAAACTTGGCCACCCTAATGGCAAGATGGCAAGGTAAGTGGGATCTGGGGGCTGGAAGGTGGGAGGTAATAGGGAGATGAGTGCAGGGGCGTGTGTGGGTAAGCAGGAGCATTGGTAGGGGGCCTTGAGGGTTTCAAGAGTGAATGCAGGGGGCCGATACAGCAGAAATAAAATGGCGGAGGAGAGGAGCCAGTGAAGTAAAGCCATATAGTAAAGACTGCATTCCCAGCCACCTGATTTGCTGGCGCCTCTACCCCAGTTGCCAAAATACAGTAAGACTGAATCTGGGAATATAAAGGTGTCCCAGGCAAATATTGTTATTCACATAGCTCTCAACCTTTCATGGCCCTTGGGCGGGTGAAAACATCCGATTTTACATTTGGTGGTGTGCTAGGCCCTGAAGACCCTCGCGTATGGAAAAAAGGCAAATCACCATACACCAAGTGATACGACAGAGACGAGGATCAATTTCCAAGTACTAGGGTGTGACAATGAGGCAAAATAGGCGGTTAAAGGAAAAGAAAATGTTGGTCTTTATTCAAATTTAACCAAATAATGCTGGTTAGCAAAATTAAATTCTTTTCCCAGAGTCCTACTGGGTGTTTGTTTTGTGTAGCAAATGTTTTCCTCTGTTTTCTTGTAGGGCATGTTATAAGGACCTCTGACAATCTTCTTCCACTTAGTCCTCATACGCCCAGGTGCTTCCTGTCGTTCCGGAATCCAGGTCTGATCGGCTCTGCAAGGAGAACAAGAATGAGCACACCTCTTCCAACTATCTGGCTCTTTATATAGGCAGGTAAGGATGGGCCAATCAGGGTCTACTTCCTGTCTTGGAGCATAAAAACCCCCATAGGCCCGCCCCCTTTTCCTTGTGAGCCACTCTCCGTGTTCTTCCCTGACCCTGTTCCCCTGAATGTCCTGCTGCCGCCCAGGTAAGTGTCTGCTGTTTTGGTTGCCCCATTGTTCGGGCTATGTATCCCCGGTAATAGGACTCCCCCTGTGGGTCTGTGTCTTTGCTGAAGCGGATCGGCTTCCTCCAGTCTGCGGGACACGTGGTTGGTGTCCTGCTCGCGGTTGCAATACACGCGGACCGCGTCTCCATGCGGAGACTGGGCTTCTTCTATCCGGCGGCTGGTTGTAGTCAGCTCCTCATCGCGGCTACAGTTTCCTTCCTCCCTCCTGCTGGTCGTCAGTGCCGCTCTGACAAAGCGGGTCTTCCCCGGCTGGACTCGGCGTTCTGCTTCTCGCTCCGAGAACTTGGGGGCTTCATTCCAGCGGGGACGGCTATCCTTCCGTCTTGCCGTCAGTGTCGCTCTGGCGAGGCGGGACCTTTCCGGCTGGACACAGCTCTCTGTCTCTCGGCCCGTGTAGTCAGGGTTTTCGTCCTCGCAAGGACGTTTCGGTAACCTTGTCTCTGCGGGCTGACCCATGGTCGGCTGTTCGGGGTTCTTACCAAGCACTGATATTGTGTTCTCCCACTCATTTAGATCCTCTGTTCGGGGTACATTGGGTTTGCCTGTGTGTTCCCACCACTCGCCTATCATACAGGTCGCGTTTGATTCTTTTTCCAGCCCGTATGTCTCCCTTCCATATTCCTGGATTGTGTGGTTCCCCCTGTCTGGGTCCTTGCATTGGGTTTATTGCAAAGCAAATATTCTCAGCCGGCCGACTGGGTCTAACGTCTCGCAACGTGTGTGTCACCCAGACCTCGTGAGATGCAAGAGAGCGAACATTCTACAACAGTATCATATATATAAAAAGACAATCGTACAATCTCTTTGTGACACATCAAAAACTGCCCATAATGTATCTTCCTGAGCTAGGGTTCGGTAATTGACAATTATGACAAATATGACACATTATGACACGTTTCTTACTCAATCTATATTACTCGTTTGAGCAACAGTTGCAATTTGCAGTATGCAGACATAGTTCTTTGTTATGAAGAACACTAGGCACTTGTTCCGCGAGGATACTGTGTTCGTAGAAGAGACACATTCCAAAGTATGTTATCTACTGATTTCTATTCGTGAACTAGGGGTCAGCCTGCTCTAAGGAGAGCCCCGGGGGGGGCGCTAGGAAAGTATAATTCATGCTTTAACAGCCTGTTTCTACAGTTTCAGCGAGACCGGCCGGCACCTGGCCGCTGATTAAATGCCTCTCTGCTCGCCTTCAAGGACTTTTGAGGGAGGAAAACAATGTATTTCTGTACTGCTTGGGATTTCTGTCTGGGCCCGTCCCTCAACAGGTAAACTGTGGCCTTGCTCCGTGCATGAGCTTTATGAAATAAAATGCATTTTTGCAGAATGTTGAACAGAAAGGCAAAGAAAGCAAATGGTGGATCTAGGCACAAAATGGACGCTCTATGGTTATGCTGACGATTCTCTACTGGTGATGTAGGGTACATGATGCGATTGGTTTTCGGCCAACATAATATACCTTCTATGCTTTGGTAGGGTAATTTCTAGACTCACAAACCCTCCTTTTGGCAGTAAGCCAAGAGCATCAACCATACATCGCATCTTCATCTGACCATGTATCCAGTTCTGAGCTATGCATACCACTGTAATAGTCATCTGCAATATTAATCGACATAAACTCTTTCATAGTTTCTGTTTCATGGTTTGCATTTGTATCCACTTTGGAAGTTATTTTCTCTGTTATCATGTGTACACATTCATTTGTTATTTCAGAGCAAATGATTGGCAGGCAGTGTATGCGACAAGAACATGTCATGATGATCCCAAGAAATGTTACTAGAATTGCAATTAGTTTCCATCCCCATGAGTGCAGTAACTCCCAAAACCAGAAACTTATATTCAGCTCCCAACCGCCTGTCTGGGTATGAAGGTCAGAGCTTAGGATGTGCAATTTCTTTATTGCCTCAACAACCATAGGGGAGGAGTCACTTAAAAATACTCAGCACGCTGACCCCACGATTTTGCAAACACCTCCACGGTCGGCCAAAATTATATCAAGAGCCATTCTATTTTGAAGTGTCATTAATCTAACTGCCTTCTCTTCTAGGGTCATATTATACAATGATATGATATGATATGGCATTTGTAACGCGCCTATACACAATATGTCGGTCGTTCCATTTATCATTTGTTCTAATATTCTGGACAGTCTCCGTATATTCCAGGAGTTTATTGCTTGGCCCCAAAATGGGATGAATGATTTTGCTATGTCTTCCGCAATTAATCCTGTGTCATCCCGCCGGGGTCTGGATCTAGATAATTTCGTTATGTCTGACGTTTTGGAAAGGAATACTCCAAGGAAAAGGAAGTAACAGGTCCCTCCCCAACTTCTAGGCAACCAGGGATAAGCTTTTTCTCCACATGTAAAATAAACGGGATCACCTACATATATTGGTTCTTCTTCTCTCTCAAGTACTGCAATATTCATGCATCTATTGAATGTCCCAACTGAATAGGAATCTCTCTTTCGTAGGCAAAATGGGACAGCGCGAGGATTGTAATTTATAGTATAAGTGGGGGCACTACGTCCTTGTTCCCAACTGGATTCATGTGAAACGTGATTACAGATGATTTATAAGGCACACAAAGTCTATCTACTGGCCTTACCACTGGTTTCATCACTCTTGCTCTGTTAAATATGGAACAACCTACAGGTTCCATTACCACTCTTTCAAATGCATCTATGTTTGTTCCATCTAATTGACCCTTATCACTCTTATTCCCCTTCCAATTAAAATAGTGCACTTAGTGATGCATAGCATGCTGTATTAAGAGGTAATGGCTGTACATACCAACCCATTCCTTTCCCACCATGCTGGGGTAAATGGGAGCAGACCCAGCAATTTAGAGTTCAGCGTTCCAGAGCTCTCAATTTGATGCACATTGGTACAGCTCCCACGCTCCACTTCCCTAGGCCTACGATTCCCAATTCATCCGTGATGGCAATAGTGGCAAAACAAAACAAGTAGATCAGATCACTTCCCATTTTGAGAACGTAGGTTGTACCTTATCGCTCCTGGTACTGTGTGATCTATGAACAATGCAGATTCACTTCCAGATGCAGGCTCAGTGTCAGCCTATGATGCAATAAGTGATGAAGCAGGCTCAGTGTCAGCCCGCGATGATGCAGGTTCAGCTGGGCAAAGTTGGGGCACCTTTAGCCCTTTCTCCTTCGTGGCAATCTTTTCAGACACTTTCTCAGGTTTAGGCAGTATTTGTGGCAGAGAACTGGCGATGGTATCCTTTGAGTCAAGGGCAGCTGTTTCTTTCTTGTTGTCTGGATCAGACAGCTCTTTCAACGGAAATGGAATTCTTTTTGTATGGGTGGCATGAATCCATGCCTTTTGACCATCCACTCGGAATGCAGTCTGCGCTGCCAGGAGAATCTGGTACGAGCCCCTCCACCGAGGTGCAAGCAAATATTTCTCTCAAAGTTCTTCACCAGAATGCACTCTCCTGGCTTCAGACAATGCCTTGGGCCTGTGTATCTGACAGGAAGAGCCTTCTGCACCTGCTGATGAATCAAACGTAGTTTCTGAGTTAACACGTTACAATAAGTGCTGAGCAAAGGGTATTCTACTTCATTCAAGTGCCTAGGCTGCGGGGCGCACCAAACATTCGCAGGTCTCCCCATCACGATTTCGTATGGGGAGAGTCCAGTCCTTGCCTGTACAGATGTGCGCATGCACAACAGAGCTAAGGGCAGCGATTTGCTAATCTTATTCTTCAAGATTCTGTTCTGGCGCTCAACAAGACCGGCACTCATCGGGTGTCTGGCCGAATGGAATCGTTTATCAATCTGGAGGCCTGCACAAATCTGTAATATCAGGCGGCAACAAAATGCGGGCTGTTTTCTGACCATATGACCCATGGCAGGCCGAATCTAGAGAAGTACTCTTTCAGCATCACTTTTGCTGTGCTCATTGCTGTGCAGTCCTTAAGCGGGTATGCTTCCACCCATTTTCTGAATGCACAGACTACCACCAGGATATACTTAAGATTCTGGCATCTTTCTATTTCTATGAAATCAAAATGGATGACTTCAAAGGGCATAGATGTGGGGCAAAACTACCTACTGGAGTAGTTGTTTCTTTTCCAATGTTATGTTGCAAACAAGTCATACAATTCTGGACTAGTCTTTCAGCATTTTTTCTAATGTGTGGATTCTGCCATACTGTGGCCAAATGCTGAATCATTTTTTCATATGTGTGTGGAACTGTGGGCCATGATGACCATTGCGGTTACATAGGAGTTGGGCAGCATCCACTTTCTACTTTCTTTGTCTACCCAGCAACCCTCTACGTCTAATTCTGCTGAACGCTCAACCCACGCTTTTATTTCATCTGCAGTTGCTTCCGCTTGCATCTCTTTGACTGTGGCAATCCCATTTTCTATCATGCAGGGCACGGCTTCTGACTTTTCAATAAACATTTTTGTGTGTAGATCAGTGGCAGTTTGTTTCACAATTTTGTCTGCAAATGCGTTTTCTTTTCCAACGTTACATGTTATTTTTTTATGCACTTCACATTTCATTATTGCTAATCGTTTAGGACGAGCCAGTGTAGACAACAATCGTGCTATCAAAGGGCCATGTTGAATCTTAGTCCCATGTGATGTTAGAAAACCCCTCTCAGCCCAGAGTCGACCAAAATTGTGTACCACCCAAATGCGTACTGACTGTCAGTATGTATGTTTACATTCAAATTTTCATAAATTTCACATGCTCTTGTCAATGCTATCATCTCTGCAGCTTGTGCTGAATTATATGGGATCCTCCTGCTCTCGACAATACTCTTTAGTGTCGTGATGGCATATGCAGCAGTTGATGTGCCATCGGGCAATTTAAAACAGGAACCGTCACAAAACAGTTCTCCGTCTGGCTCTTTCTGTGGGGTGTCTGTTAGGTCTTTTCTTCCTTTCGTTTCTTGTTCAGTAACTGTTATACAATCATGGGGTGGTGGTTCCTTCTCACCCGTTCATTCATTGGGAGGGGGCATTAACTCTGCAGGATTCAAAGCACAACATCTAAAAATTTCAATATGCGGTGCAAACAGGACAATTTCATATCTCGTCAGTCTAGCTGATGTAAGATGTTGCGCCTGCGTTCTATTTAAAAGAACGTCTACTGTGTGAGGCACCATCAAAGTTAAGGCGTGACCCAAAACCATTCCCTCGGTTTGTTTCACTTACGCGGCAGCTGCAGCAACAGCTCGCAAACAGCGCGGCAAAGCGCATGCAACAGGATCCAGCGCGGAAGAAAAATAACCGCATGGTCTATTTCTTCCTCCTTGTTCCTGAGTCAAAACAGCCAACGCACAGCCATTATTTTCATGCACGAACAACTTAAAATCCTTTTCATAGTTCGGTGTGCCCAAAACTGGAGCTGAGCACAATGCAACTTTGAGCAGATCAAATGCATTCTGACATTCCACGCGCCATGGCAAAGGCAAAGCCACATCCTTCTTTGTCAATGCCACCATAGGTTTTACAATCATAGAAAAGTTAGCAATCCACTGCCTGCAATATGAAGCCATGCCTATTATGGCTCTGACTTCCTTCTGTGTCTTTGGAATAGGCATACCAGAGATGCTTTCTATTATTTCTGGTGTCAGTATCCTTCCCTCTTTCAAAAGTAGGTAGCCCAAATAGGCCACCTCCTTTCGACAATACTGACATTTTTTTAATGATGCTTTTTGTCCTTGTGCTGCTAAATGTGTCAACAATTTAACGGTACTCTCCTTGGAAATGTCTTTTGTGTCAGCAGCAATCAACAGGTCATCAATGTACTGCAATAGTACACAACCCGTTGGTAGCTCTAGCATATCTAGTTGTTCTTTCAGTGCTCTGCTATAAATACTCGGGCTCTCACTGTAACCTTGTGGAATTTGTGTAAACGTGAAAGAACGTCCTCCCAATGTGAAAGCAAATAAATATCTGCTATTTGGATGTACTGGAATGCTAAAAAATGCGTTCTTTAGATCTATAACACTAAAATATGTTGCAGAACCTGGAATCATGGTTAAAATGGTAGTGACATCTGGGACCAATGGAAATTGGGGATCAACTACTTTATTCAATCCGCGCAAATCAATTATAAAATGATATAGTATTTCATTTCCTCCTATTTTATGAACTGGGAGAATTGGACTATTGCAAGTGCTACCAGTAATCTCTTCTATCATGTTCCATTTAATCAAATCAGAAACAATGCATTTCAATGCTTTCTCACCTTCCACAGAAATGTTATACTGTGGAATAAGTGGCAATGTAACTCCCTCTTCCAAAACTATTTTCACCGGCTCTATTTTCAAACAACCAACATCGTTGTCATTCATTGCTCATATACAAGTTGGTACGTTACTTCATTCAGTCGGTAATGGTTTAGACAAATATTGTGACACTGGCATCTTTTGTGGTGATATTGTCAAATACACTCCATCAGGAGAACAAAGAATAACCGCACTTAATTTTTTCAACAAATTTAAACCCGATAAATTCTCGCCGCAATTTTGTGTCAAAAGGAATTGGCAAGACTCAGTGAATGGACCTAATGTTATAGGTACCGACTCTGACACTGGGCTAATTACTGGTGTACCCGCGGATCCTACTGAAACGTTATTTTGCCCTGACAGTGGTATCTCTGGAACCAAGTGTAGGTCTATTGAGCACTTCTGCGCACTTGTGTCCACTAGAAAAGTGTGCTCTCTATTCCCAACTTTCATCTCTACGTATAGCCCTTTCTGATCAATGGGAATAGATACTGGTTCTGACCCCTGTCCTGGGCTGTCCTAGTTGAACAATACATCATCCGATGTAAAGTCGCCAGAAGAGTATGAATTGGACTGAGTATCAAAGACATTTCCTTCTCCTGCACTATTCTGCTGATGTTGGTTTTGGTTCTGATTCGGGTTGTTATTTCCTTGGTTATTCAGATTTTGTGGCATCCTAGTGTTTCTATTTTGTCCTTGCGTTCCCGGGCGACCTCCATTCTGCCTTCTCGGGGCATTTCCATTCCTATTCTGCAAATGTGGGCACTGTGCTCGCCAATTACCTTCTTCCTTACAATATGCGCATTGATTCAGTCCAATTGGACCTCCGTGCATGTTGGAAAAATTCCCTCTCATTTGTGCATTTCCTCCGCCCCTGTTGTTATTCGCTACCTGTTGCATTAATACTCTCGTTTTTAGATTCACTCTATCCCTCACCTCTTTCTCTTTCTCTGTATTTATTCTATTCTCATAGTATTGTGCCATGTGTAATACTTTACTCTGTGATTTTGCTTGCCACGCACTTTCAGATGTCATTATTAAATTTTGAATTTTCGGTAGCAACCCTCTCACATATTTGTCAACAAATAGTCTCTTCCCGGGTTCAGTGTTTAAATCTTGGCCACTAAAATCTGCAAACACTTCTTCAAATCTATTGAAATAGTCAGTAGCCAATTCATCTTTGCCTTGCACGCATGCCGTTAATTTGTCCCAGATAATTCTCCTTTCAGGTACCAAAATCTTTCATTTCTGTACTATTCGCGCTGGTAATGCTAACAGACCTGGCGATGGCTTCTCGCCAGCTTTTCTGTCCGTATCCTCTTTTATCAAATGTTCCCATGTATCACCCAAAGTATCAGTGTCATCTACATTCCTAATTTGCTTCCATATATCTACTGGGAGAATCACAGGAAATAATAGATCAATATCACTCATTGTAAAAATGGACTATTTCAAATAGGACTCATTCTCTTTATAAAATCCTGCCGCATTCTTCCTCAAATCAGGGATTGTTTGTTTTATATTATTTACATCTTCTCTAGAAAAAGGGACATGCACGTACTGTGCTGAATAATGGGCTTCTATTACGCTCGGTGGATTTCCATCAGCGGCAGGAATTTCTACTTTTGGTACAAAGGTGGGAGGGACTTCTCTCATGGGAAATATTGAACTGGGCGTTTCCTCATTGGTTCGCTTATAGCTAAATCGAGGGAGAGGGCAGTCTTTCCAGTTTCAGGTGAAAATGCTCTTTTGTATATTGTCATTAAATTGTGGGGGGCAACAATACTTCTTTTCATAACATTCATCTTGTAAATACTCAACCATCACCTGCAATGCCTTCCTCTGCACCTCTACCGTATACTGATCAAACGTATCATGCACCTCCATTGGAGAAATGTTAGCATCCATAATCCACCTAAGCGCCTCTCGTGTACATATTTTCATCTCCTCACTAACAGGTTTTGACGGCGGATAAAATCGCTGCTTCACATATGGTACCACCTGTTGTTTCCCTCTTTTCAGTTCATTTTTAAACTCAAATAGCCTGTCTACATGCTCTTTTATCTCTGCCGCACTTTCTCTCATACACGAAAAAGCATTTACATCCCGCAACTTCTGCAGTGTTAACATACCAGTCAATTCCTTCCATCTATCTATAAGATACTCCCCCATGCATTCTAACAATACCTGTTTTTCACCAAGCTTCTTATAGTCATACATTGCACTCAGCGTGGATCCGTCGTCATTGCCTTAAATGTACGTTTCTGCCCATTCTTTAAGTTCTTTTCTCCTCTCCCTGCTAACCGTACTATGGGTTACTCTGGTGCTTCCTCTCTGTGCAAGGCCCGCCTCTGTAGAGCTGCCTTCTGTGGCAGCTGCTAATTCATGCTCTGTCGGTGGTGGGGGAAATGGTATCACATGCGCAGGGGGAGATGGTGCAGTTGGAACAACAGGAATGGCGGTGGCAACTGAGGTGGAGCAATGGGTACTGGTGCAATCGTGTCAATATTACTTTGAGGGCGTTCTTGTCTCTTTTCATTCAAAATCTTATTTATTAGTTCATCTGATGCATGTAACTCTTGTTGTGGATATATATTTTGTATGCCTAATTGGATACTCCTATCCCTTCTTCTGATATCCTCAGTCCATTTGAGCTCTTCTAGTTCTAGCGCTTTTTCTGTGTTTAATTTGTGCCTTTGCGCATGTTTCTCCCTACTTTTTAAACGTAGGTTAACTTCTTTCGTCCAGTCTTTTATGACGTCAAATGTTGCGGGGCGTGCTTTCTTGCGCAGCAATACTGATTCTAAGTGTTCTATTCGGGCCATCTCAAAAGTACCATCTTTCGGCCACTGCAAATCTACTACATGTCTGGTCCGCCTATGCCAAATTTCATTAAACATTATTGCTCCTATTCCATATTTCACATACATCTCAAACGCTGGCGACCCTATGGGTGGCGCAACCTGGCCAGTTTCCAAATATTGTCTACCGCAGGGGAAAAATCCCACTAGACAGGAAGACAATTTCCCAGGCATATTGATCTTATTGGTACCTTACCCTGGGCATTTGATCTTGCAAGAGCAACACTTAACCAATATCAGGGCTGTTAAGAATCGGGGCATGACTCACCTGATCAATCAGTTCATCTCTCAAGACGCAATTTGTCCGTATACAGACGCAACCAAGAATCATCGTAACTGCATATCTGGCTCAATCTGCCTCGTTTCGGGACCCTCGCCTCAATGCTCTCTGGCCGCTTCTCATCGATCAGAGACCGGTTGTGTACAGATCTGCAAAGGAGTCTCTCATCACTTTCACAGGGGCGCCCCGAACACCTTTCGATCCCGGTTCGATAGCCTCATCCACGATTCATTTTCGCCTTCTTCAAATTCAACGTACACGATGGAGCAAATGGGGCAGGGTCCCTATTCGGGTGCCATTTTTTGCTAGGCCCTGAAGACGCTCGCGTATGCAAACAAGGCAAATCACCATACACCAAGTGATACGCCAGACACAAGGATCGATTTCCAAGTACTAAGGTTTATTGCAAAGCAAATATTCTCAGTCGGCCGACTGGGTCTAACGTCTCGCAATGTGTGTGTCACCCAGACCTCGTGAGACGCAAGAGAGCGAACATTCTACAACAGTATCCTATATATAAAAAGACAATCGTACAATCTCTTTGTGACACATCAAAAACCGCCCATAATGTATCTTCTTGAGCTAAGATTCGGTAATTGACAATTATGACAAATATGACATATTATGAAACGTTTCTTACTCAATCTATATTACTCGTTTTAGCAACAATTGCAATTTGCGGTAAGCAGATATAGTTCTTTGTTATGAAGAACACTAGCCACTTGTTCCGCAAGGATACTGTGTTCGTAGGAGAGACACATTACAAAGTATGTTATCTACTGGTTTCTATTTGTGAACTAGGGGTCAGCCTGATCTACAGAGAGCCCCGAAGGGGGGCCACTAGGAAAGTATAATTCATGCTTTAACAGCCTGTTTCTACAGTTTCAGCGAGACCGGCCGGCACCTGGCCGCTGATTAAATGCCTCTCTGCTCGCCTTCAAGGACTTGTGAGGGAGGAAAACAATGTATTTCTGTACTGCTTGGCATTTCTGTCTGGGCCGGTCGCTCAACATGTAAACTGTGGCCTTGCTCCGTGCATGAGCTTTATGAAATAAAATACATTTTTGCAAAGCGTTGAAAAGAAAGGCGAAGACAGCAAATGGAGGATCTAGGCACAAAATGGACGCTCTATGGTTATGCTGATGATTCTCTACTGGCGATGTAGGGTATATGATGTGATTGGTTTTCGGCCAACATAATATACCTTCTATGCTTTGGTAGGGTAATTTCTAGACTCACAGGTGAAAGCCCATTGATTCCTATGGGCGTGTAGCGAGCTTGGCTGGTGAGAGAGCTGCCTAAGTGGCGGGTGACACCCGCCAAAAGCGTGTGAGTTGAGAGGTATGCATTCATGACAATGTGAGACATTAATTGATGGGCATACTTCACGAAAATATCAAGATGATGCTTGCAGCACTCCAAAGGGTCATTGAGTGATCACTCATAACCCACTTTTAAGTTGTCCTCTCACACTTCCCACTCCCAAAATGCTGAGGTTGGCACCACCCCTAGTTGTATGCCTTGTCTAGGGTGGCCAGAGAAGAAAAAAAAACAGACAGGCCATAAACATAAAAGTATGACTACCGTAAATATAAATAAAACTGTACTCCTACTTCTATGTCGCTGGCCCTGGGCGGGGCAGGGGTGAGGGGGGTGAGGAGGGGCTGTGCTCCAAGGCACAATCCTCTCATTGGAGGAGAGTGCCAGGGGGGGAAGGTAGAGGAAATGGTGGCGTGAAAAGCATTTCATGACCCCATTCGCGCAGGAAGAGTCGCGCCGGGACCCGATTTCTGGATTTCAAAATCGGGTCCCGGCAAAAACCAGGACCGTAGTTCCCACCCTTGCAAACCCAGGGTTTTTAAAATTAAAAAACTCCCGGGACGCAGGGCGATTTCCCCAGATTGTCCCCTGAAAAACCTGGACATCTGGTTACTCTATCCTTGTCCATTTTACATAATGTAGAGCCTTGAATTTTCCACTTTAAAGTTACTATGCTGTACAGCCCATTAAAGAAACTTTAACGGCTACACAGCTCAGTTCAATCTTTATTAAACCCATACATACGTACACAAAATTAACAAACAAAACTAACAAAATGTGCAAGAATGTTAGGTCACAGTAGTGGCAGAGGCTGCTTTTGGTGAAGGGGGTGAGGAAAAGTATGCCAGCGGGAGGCTGGGGGGCACACAGCATTCTAGAACTGGGCAGGTCGCACGAGCTGGCACCTTCAAAAGCGGCCCACACGGAGGAGGCGTCACGACCGGGGAACATCAGAAATGCTGTTGTCTTGAAAAACCCAGATAGACTGCATAACAGATGTAATCAGAAGGCGAGGCATGCATGTTCCCAAACCTGTGGAAGAGCAGAGCAAGTCCTGTGATGCGTGCGGCAGGGTCTTGCTACATGAACAGGCATGCCATGACATGGGCCTTACATGCGGTCGCTGCGGGAAACCCACCCACTTTGCTAGGTTGTGTTGAGCCCAGTGGCCCGTTCCCCAGCCAACCCGCCCACGACCAACTCCGCCACGTCCACGCTAGAGACGAGTGACCATCGTGGAAGATGACTGGGCATCATTTTGTCCTGGGACGAAGGGGCAGCAGACATTGAGGATGCATTCTTTATCCTGGCCATCTTCCTCAGAGGTCAAGCAAGACAACGACAGTCCAGGTACTTGGTGTCTGTCCTATCAGAACAAGTGGCGTTCCTTATCGACATTGGGGCATCAGTGAATGTCATGCACTCTTCTCAGTTTTGTAAGTTGTGCCCACCCCCAAAACTGGCTACACCTGGCATCCACATCTTCACCTATGGGGGCTCTTTGCCACTGCCGCTGGATGGTGCATTCCACATGAGAATGCTGCACAAAGAGGCATCAGTTCTAGCGACGTTCTATTGGACGCCTGTGGTTAAGGACACTCTCCTGGGTTTCTCTACAGCAGAGGACCTAGACCAAGTGCATTTCCCATACCAGGTGTACCAGACGGGCTCCTGATGGAATTCTAAGAGCTGTTAGATGGTGTGGGCTGCACCAAGAGCCAGGAGGTGCAGCTACATGTGGACCCATTCCACCGAGGACGAAAGCTGAGGCAGGATTGGGGAAGCTTGTAAAGGTCAATATTATTGATCGGGTCAAGGGCCCTATGCCGTAGGTGTCACCAATTGTGGTGACCAGCGAGCCCAAAAGCCCTGATGAGGTATGGATTTATGTGGACATGCAGCTCCCCGATTAAGAGATCTGTAGGGCACCACACCCCACACATGCGCACGCACATTGTTTATGGAGGTCAGGACTGCGAAATTTACCAGTGGTTAGAAAGGTAGTAATTCTGAATCCTGCCCACTGTGTGACATATGCTCAGAGACAATCATGCATATCTTGTTATTCTGTGATCGATATGAGGCCCCTAGGATATCTCTTAACCCTTTTATATATATTTTATATATATATGTGTATGGATTGTTTGGTGTCTTAGAGTACTGTTATGTTTTATGTATGGAATATGTACCCTCGATGTCATGTATAATTAATTATTCATTGATATTTTGTTGGATTTTGTGTGCTAAATGCACAATGCCGACAAATTGCAATTGATGATGACTACTAGGTGCTGCTGCACAAGGACTCCAGCTCCATTACCACGTTTTCATCGGACATAGGGCTGCTTTGCTACAAGCAGCTCCGTTTTGGGGTGTCCTCTGCAGCTGTGGGGTTTCCAGCACATGATCAGATGGGTGCTGGCGGGGCTCCCAGGTGTCCTGAATGTCGACGATCCCATACTGATCATTGCCGCATCATAAAGGGAACACATGATCAGATTGGCAGCAATACTTCAACTGTGCAAAATGGAATCTTATTTATTTATTTATTTATTTATTTATTTGAATGACACTCAAAAAGGAAAAGTGCTGTTTCCACCAGTGAAGTGTGGGTTTTTTGGCTTTGTGTTTCATGAAAATGGGCTCTCCCAGCCCCGAAGTCCCAGTCGGAGGTGCAGAGTTTTTTAGAAGTGTGAGTTTTTGCAGACGATTCATCGCAAACCTCACCACGCTGACAGAGCCATTCCGGGTCCTCATGAAAAAGACCAGGACTGGAAGTGGTCCAAGGCGGAGCAGAACTGTTCCACAGTATGAAACATTGATGGCTTACTTCAACTCTTCTCAAGCCACAGAGTTAGTGGTCGATGTCAGCCCTGTGGGATTGAGGGCCGTACACCTGCAGGTTGACCTTCAGGGAGATAGGTGCTCCGTAGCGTATTCCAGCAAAGCCCTCACTGCGACTGAGAGGCGGTATTCGCAAATAGAGAGGGAGGCGCTGGCAGTTCTGTAGGGGTGTCGGCACTTCCATCTCTACATCTTCGGCCAGCCTGTGACCGGGTTTACTGATCACAAGTTACTCATCCACATCATGAACCAGGCCGGTGCCACGGCTGCCCATCCAGTTTGAGCAGCGGCTGATACAACTACAAGAGTATGGGGTGGCACTCCTGTTTCAGGCTGGGCTCAGACAGCTGGCGGACCACCTGTCATGACATCCGAGTCTGCTTGCAGATGGCTGCGGCAACATGTACAAGGACGTGGAATATATGGTTAACATGATCACACGAGCGGCGGAAGAGAACGCCATGTCCGTGTCTAACATTGCGGCAGCAAAGCACAGAGAGGTGGGCTTACAGGAGCTGGCCAGTGGCAGTCGCTCCAGGCCACTACCTCACACCAGATTCCAGAGGTGCAAGAATTTCTTCAGGGTCTATGCAGAGTGCCTGGTGAGCTGTCGATCGGCTTGGAGGACGTATTCCTGAGGTGTACCCAGCTCGCTATCCTTCTGGAACAATAGAAGCATGTTTTGGACCTTCCAATGTGGGCCACCAGGTGGCAAGCAAAACCATGGCCTGCCTGAGGGAGAAAGTTTGGTTCTCCAGCATGGGGTCTGGCATGGATTCACATGCTCATGAATATTCCCTGTCGTCAGGCTGGGAATCCTCGGTAAAAGAAAAAACTGTTTCACTTTCACTTATAAACTGTATTTCTCCTCTAAACCAATCACTGTACTCTGGGTCATACTGCCCCCAGCTAATGACTGCCTTCTCCCTAAGCCCCTCCTCTGGCAGCCATCTTCAAATTGTACAGCATGTTCAAGTGTTAGGAGTCCTCGAGTTTTGCTCCGTGAGCTATTATACGCTTTTAATGCTTTTTCGAAAAAACGTCCTATTTTTGTCAAACAGAGCCTGTGTGCTCTTTCTCTCCATCGGCTGACAAGCAGGAATCCGTTTGTTGGTGAATTTCAACGCCCCTCTATGGCAAGGATCCTCGAAGTTCCCAGAAGGCCATCGTGCCTACTCTGCGCTCTGGACCATGTCTGAAGAGATGAAAGAGGGAAGCTCCCTTTTCAAACTTAGCTCCAGCTGCTGACTGCGGAACGTGTTTGTGGAGGACAAAAAACCTCCAGACCACAGAGAAGGAGGCTGCAAGATCTACCTCGGGTTCACCAAAAGACCCATGACGGATTGTCACAGTAGACTTGCGGCGTGGCTCTGCGGTAAGGCCTCTGCCCTGCGTCCCAAGCAGAGGCATGCCTCACCCAAGACCGGACAGTCGGAGGAGTGGGCTTCTAAGTCCTTTGAAGGCCCCCCATCCGTGGGGGCCCAGTAAAAGGCCAAGCACCGTAATTCTGTTTCGGTCGGGGTCTCCATGCAAGCGGCTCCCGCAATGGGCAGGGCACAATCTACCTCAGCATCTGCCTCCATCACCAGCCATCGATCCAGCTCCTCCTCAAAGAGGAAATGGGCCAACCCGGCTAAGCAGCGGGAGAAGCCTGAGAAGCCTAGGGTACAAGAAAAGGCGGCCGATCTGCCAAAAAAGGCCCAGGTGGCATTTAACAAATCATCGTTGATGATCGAGATGGTGGCAGCCGTTCTCTCGAAGGCCTAAGGGGCTGACCCTGTGAAGGTAGCCCCAGCTGTGCCCAGACTCTCCCTACCCCTGAGGCTGGAGGCCTCGGCCGAGGCGTTGGAGAGGAAACTGGAAAAAAGTATGCTGTTTCTAAGCCCGCATCCGACTGCTCAAGATGCAAAAAGGGGGGGGTGAGGAGGCCTCAGGGAAGACAATACTCCAAGGCATGGGTGTTCCTTCTTCGACGAGGAATACCAGGCGTCTATTCACATGATACGCGAGGACTTGGGAGACGACGATGGCAGAAATACCTATGATGATTACGCTGGGCCTAGTAGGCCTACCACTCCAACTCTGCAAAGCGATGTTTCGCTGGACATTCATTTGACCCTGCACACGTTGGTGTGGGAAATTCAGAAAAGGATGCCACTGACCCCGGCCCTGGTGTCCCCAGATCAGATGCCAGTGAAAAAGAGGAAGTGCCACCCAATGCCGCCGCATCACACCCGCGCCACGTGCCTTCCACTGTCACAGACCCAGACACAGGGATGGACACGGCCACGCCGCCGACAATGCCGAGGGCTTCCCCACCGGATGAGGTGGGGTAATTTCGTGCCATGGTCACCAGAGCGTTGGAGCTCTTCCAGCTAACCCCGGAGGAGACCAAAAAGGAAGGTTTCCTTTACCAGAGGCACAAGGCCAAAAGGAAAACCATCATGGCAGTGCCTCTCCTGGACGACATTTGGGAGGAAGGCCTGGCCCTATGGAGGAACCTGGCCATGACCCCAGCTAAGCGGGATAGGCTGGAGAAAAAGTACAGGGTGCCGGAGTCTGCACCCAAGTGCCTATGGTGGGAGCCAGGTCTCCTATGAGAAGAAGTGGTCCCTCGAATTTTTGCAGGGAAAGACCTGGGCACACTGTGGAAAATAAATTGCCTAATTGGATTAAATCATGATCACAGAGGTATTAAACATTGTGCAGTTTAGTAATCACAAAGGGATGTCATGGAGCTTTAAAGATCAATAATTGTAAATCATAAAGAGAAACAACATTACATCACATAGGTAAACATAGAAAAGTCACACAATTTGCACACCTTGTGCGGTATTGTTACATTTGACAAGTTTGATGTACACATTTGAGTACAACAAGTTAAGTCATCATGATAATATTTAAAACTGAAAAGATGCTTGGGATAGATATCCCTAATGGAGCTTGCTGTACTGCGACAAAATGGTATGGCCCAGTATGTCTTCTCCTCTTTAATACAACGCGTTTCTGGCAGACATGCCCTTCATCAGGTAAAGAATATCTGGTATTCTATTCTTCTCTGCTGTGAATGTGAATAACAATGTATAAGTGATAATGTTCATTATCTAAAAGAAGCCATTGTAAATGACCTGTGGGTATGAATAACTAACCTGTAGATTCACAGAGTATCAGCAACAAGACATTCTATTTCCGTATGAGTCTTAACTGGTCGGATGTACCTTTCACTGTGTCTAGTAGATGCTGAAAGTGAGAATAGTTGACTCTAGTTAGTCTGTCTGTCTTGATACTGCTGGTTGTTTAAATGGGTGGTTAAGCATGCGAGCGGCAATTCGTTAGAGTATACCGCTGGGTCCCATGCTTTGACCACAGTAGAGATAGGAATTGTCTGACATTTGTGTTTTCTATGAGAATACTCACTCACCTCAAGGGTTGAAAAAATCGGAGAAGAGTTTGTGTTTCTGGTGCCACGTACGTCGTTCACATGTCCTGTGGGACAGAGAGGACGTTTAAACAACAAATAGCTCATTTGTAAGTGCCGTGAATAAACGGATAACTGCAGCCGTGTAGCGGCTTGCGAGAACTCACTGCTGAGCTTGTGATAAAACAGTCCTTCCACTGCATGAGATTAAAAAATAAAACACTTACTGACGGAGATCTGTAGGAACGGAACGGACAGGCTCCGGCGATGCTGTTCATGCAGACTTTCCGCATTCAGGTGTGTGTGTGTTATGGATAACTTTGACTAGCGTAGCTGGAAATACAGCGCGCCATGTTGGAAGAATTTGGGTAAACCTGAATGAGCAGTGCTAAGTGAAGCAGTATTAACTGTCTCGATGTATGGAACAGATGATCACTGTTTTTATGTGTATGTGCTCTTGTGCTCATGTGTACCGTTTTAGCTCTATTAAAAATGACTTCACTGGAAACAAGTGAGGTAAGTATCAACAAAATCTGGTGGTAAGATGAGAAACAGCATACTGGTGCTTAGTGCATGTAAAACTGGTGTTATGCCTGTGAGGGGCTAGGCAATGATAGTGAGCTAGTAAGAATTGTCAAAGATAGGTTTGGATGGTTACAGATAATAGCTTGGATCCCAGTCAACATTCATCCCTCGAGAGGACATAGAATAAAGGCGATCAATCCAATACATCTCTCTTTGAAGCAATTATCTGGTTAGGTTTCCACTCCTTCTGGGTACACATACATGTTCCAAGATTATGAATTGGGCTTGTGCTGTAGTGTGTCGAGCCTGGATGAAGTGTTGTGCCACTGGTGATCTTTGCGATGCTTGTCTGATGTTCAATTTGTGCTCTTCCATCCCTGGACGGCAAAGTGGTGAGGATCTTCACAGACAACACCACCACAATGTTCTACATCAGGAAGCAAGGGGGCACCTGATCCCCAGAGCTCACCAGAGAGGTGCAGGACTTGTGGCACTGGAACGTCGACCAAGAGATGTTCCTCATCCCCTTTCACCTGGCGGGAGTCAAGAACACCATTGCTGACTCCTTCAGCAGGGAGTGGGCTCCTGCCACGAGTGGGAACTTCGTCAGGATCAGGTGGACTGCATCTTCCTCAAGTGCCGCAGACCACATGATCGATCTGTTTGCGATGGCAGCGTACCCCAAATGCCAGAAATTCACCAGAAGGTTCCACCAGCCACAGAGAAAGGGGGACGCGTTCTCCTTCCTGTGGGAAGGGCGGTTCCTATATTCGTTCCCTCCATTCCGTCTCCTGCTGCGAGCCATCAATCAACTCAAACAGTGCGTATGCAGGATGATAATCATCTCCCCGGTGTGGCCGAGGAAGATTTGGGACCTGGTACCTGGACCTTCTCAGCCTGTCAGCGTCGCCTCCGGTCAAGCTGCCAGTGGTTGCAGATCTGCTCACCAGAGAAGGAGGTGCAAACCTGCATCACGACCCACGATCTCTGAACCTGAGGGCTTGGCTCCTGCAGCCCTAGAGTTCAGAGTGTACGAGTTGCCGGCAGACTGCATGGAGCGTCATCGACTCGTAAGTGCTACGGGCACAAGTGGAAGCGCTTCGCCACCTGGTGCCAGTCGCAGAAGATCACCCCTCTGAGGGTCACGCCCTGCAGATTCTTCCATACTTGTTGTCCTTGGCCAAGGCTAGGCTGGCGCACACCTCTATCAAGGTGCATCTGGCGGCTATCTCCCGCTGCACCAGGTGTCCAGGACGATCTTCTCTTTGGTCCCAACTTTTCACAAAGGAGTTCCTCAAAGCACTGTTTTGATTGTTCACGCCGGTGAAGGCTCCTGCCCCGGCGTGGGAACTCAATGTGGTGCTGACGAGGCTCATGGGGGCCCCCTTTGAGCCTATGCATCAGGCCCCTTCAAGTTCCTCTCATAGAAAACAGCTTTGCTCGTGGCTATCACCTCTACCAGGAGGTTGGGTGAGATCCAGGCCCTTTACTGAAAACAGCCATATCTGACTTTTCACGAATCAAGGTTGGTGCTTCGGACGCACCCCTCCTTCATGCCAAAGGTTCCATCGGAATTCCATCTCAACGAGCCTTTGGTGTTGCCTGTGTTCTTTCTGCAACCTTCATCACTGGCTGAAAGGGCTTTGCATTCGCTGGACGTTGCTCATGCTGTGAAGTTCTACGTGGCACGCATAAAGTGTTTTTGAAAGTCATCTGGTCCTTTGAACCCTTGGTAAGGCCTTGTCCAAGGCTTCCATCTCAAGGTGGCTCTCCGGCTGCAGCACGCACTGTCATCGGTTGGCGAACCTACCGCTGCCCGGCCGTCCGAGAGCCCATTCCATCAGAGCGATTGCTGCAACGACAGCGTTCCTGTCTGGTGTGCCCCTGCTGGACATCTGCAGGGCTGCTACATGGAGGTCCACGCACACCTTCACGAGATTCTACTGCGTCAACAGAGATTCCAAAGAGAAGTCCAGGGTTGGCCAAGCTGTGCTATGCAACCTGTTCACTTGAAGGTGAGCCTGTTCTGGAGATAAGAGTAATTGCTTCTGTTGAGCCTTGCCACCTTCTGTGTTTGTGTAGTGTTGTACTGCTATGTATTATTTATTCAAGAGCATGTGAATCCATGGCAGACCCCATGCTGGAGAAGGAACAAGTTACTTACCTGTAACTATTGTTCTCCAGCATGGGTCTGGCATGGATTCACATGCACACCCTCCCTCCTACCCCTTTGCGATCTTCTTGGTCATACTGCCACTTTACATGCTACCACTTTACATGCTGAATATGGCTGCCAGAGGAGGGGCTTAGGACCAGGGCATTCATTGGCTGCGGGCAGTATGATCCAGAGTACAGTGATTGGTTTAGAGGAGAAATACAGTTTGTAAGTGAAAGTGAAACTGTTTTTCTTTTACCAAGGATTCCCAGCCTGACGACAGGGAATATTCATGAGCATGTCAATTCATGCCAGACCCATGCTGGAGAACAATAGTTACAGGTAAGTAACTTGTTCCTTCCCTGACCTGGAGGCCAAGGTGGATGATGCCACTCCTTTGCCTCTGGATCCTTCCCCTCCCCTCCGAAGCACTCCTTTGCGCATCCTCTTCTCAAGAAACCGAAAGCTGATCCTTCTTGTCAAGCTAACTATCCCCAGTTTCCATTACTCCCTTTCTTGGCAAACTCCTGGAAAAGTTGGCCATCTCTCAGCTTAACCTTCATTCCAATTCTGTTGGCTGTCTCCATGACCACCAGTCTGACTTCAGAGCTGCCAGAAGCACGGAAACTGCTCTCCTGAACATCCGTGAAGATCTGCTCTCCAATCTTGACTCTAACATTCCCTCTGTCCTCATCCTCCTCAATCTCTCTTCTGCCTTTGACATGGTCAACCATACTATCCTGTTCAACTGTCTCTGTGAAAACCTGGGTATCACTGATCAGGCTCTGGCCTGGCTGACCTCTTTCCTCTCAGATCGACCCTCCCAAGTCCAACTTGCGTCCTTTTCAACCAATACCTGGCAACTCTTGACCACTGCATTGCCACTTTCTGCTCAAATTTCCAGTGCTAGGCTGACGTCACTCAACTCATTTTCAGGCTGCCCTCTGTCACCTCCTCTCCCGCTCTCATCTCTGATTGCCTAACTGCCATTCAAGATTGGTGTTCTGGCAATGATCTTGGTCTGAATGCCAGCAAGACGGAGATCCTCCTCATCGGCACACCTTCACCATCCTTTCCCCTCACTCTCTGGCTGGCCTCCCTTGGCTCTCCTCCTACCCCCACCTGCGATGCTAAGAACCTGGGGGTCATCTTTGACTCCACCCTTTCCTTCTCTGCCCACATCTCTGAGTTCTATAAAAAGTCAAATTTCCGACTGCACCTCCTCAGAGATACTCTGCGTTTCCTCTCCTTCCTCCAGAAGCTCATGGTATCCCAAGCTCTGGTTCTCTCTAGCTTGGACTATTGTAACAGCCTCTTTCTAAATCTACCTGCCTCTACTCTCCGCCCTCTGCAACTAATCCAGAACAGGACTGCGAGACTTGTCCTTGGCCTCAAGCCCTGGGATCGTATCTGTCCAGCTCTGAAATCTCTCCACTGGCTCCCAGTGGATGCAAGGATTAAATTCAAAACCCTCTGCATTGTCCACAAGGCTTTCTTGGGCCTGGGGCCAAAATACCTTCAGCTATCCCTCCGCAAATACCTCCCCTCTCGAGCTCTTCACTCCTCTACCTCCAACTCCCTCAGGGTCAGTCGTTTTTCAAAGAAACGAGCTGGGGGTAGATCTCTGTCTTCGGCTGGGGCCTTCCTCTGGAACAGCCTCCCTGCCACTCCAAAACTTGAGGAGAACCATCGCCGGTTCCGGAAGCACCTCAAGACCTTCCTCTTTTCTTCTGCCTTTGCTCCCCCTCTCCCCTGCTGATCTGTTCTCTCCTGGCACTGTGCACCTGGCCACCATCTGTTCTTCGGGCCAGGTACCTGCTCACCCTGCCACCCTCCTGCACTGCCTACGGGCCACTCCTTGCACTGGGGTCTGTATCTGTACCCATACAGCCCCCCCCTTTTTCTTCCTGCACTTATCACACCTAGCCTGTCTGCTGCCTTAAACCTAGCACTTGAAAATTGCTGGCTGCATTACCACTGTTTGTTGCCTTTATTATTTATGTATTGTTATTTATGTTTCTCCTCTGCTTCGCGTTTTCCACTTCTCCCTCCTTCCATGCACTTTTCCCCTCCCCCCTCCCATGCACTTGCGCGTTCTCAATGTCACTGGGCCTAGTAAGATCGCTGTTTTGTTCTCCCCTGTTCCCCTCCCTTGCCTTGTCGCGCTCTGAAACACTTGTGTATGAGCACGATAGAAATAAAATATCAATCAATCAATGCCCCTGAGAGGTGTGTTTGGTTCCAGGCAGCTAGAACCGTAGCCAAGGTGCCACCCATTGAGTCGTCCCTGGAAAGAGCCACAGAGCATTGGAAAGCTCTCAACCAGGATTTTGGGACAGTCCATCGGTGGAAACACTTCCTTGTGGTGTTGGATGAGTTCTCCTGATAACCCATGGCATGTTTTGTGACATCCACAGCAGCAGAGAACGTGCTTCCTGTCTTGGAGGTGTTGTTTGTAACCCATGCCTTCCCAGATTCGGCCAAGTCAGACAATGGCCCACCTTTTCAAAGGGATGAGTTTGCAATGTTCTTACGGTTTCTATAGAGAGGAGCACCGTCGCATTACACCGTGATGACCAGGGGAAATGGGGACGTTGAGCGGTTCATGGGGACCCTCGACAGGGTTTTACCCATGGCCCAAGACAAGGGCCAGCTGCTGGAGGAGCAAGAAGATAAAGAGTTGGTGGAGTACAGATAGCCGCGGAAAGTGGGGGGAAACCCCAGGGGCAGTTTGAGGACTGTGTGATGGACTGAACACAGTTGGGACTTTGAATGGTATTTTATACCGATGAGTGATTGTCATTGTTTGCTGTTCTTTGTTTTGTTATAAAAGGTTGGGGAGGATGCTATGATGTGTGATGCCCCGGGATGACAGGGTGTGTCCACCATCACAGAGAAATAATGGTGGGACATATCCAGGCACAGGCAGCAGTCGCAGGAACTGTTACCCAAGTGTCTGCATCTTATTTCAGGGTGGCTCCACACTTGAAGCTCTCCCTGTAACACCCTCCATCCAACTATGACTTGCTTTATAAAGCGATTGATACTCCTAGAGTAAAACGTCAGAATGAATGAGGCCAACAACAAGATATATAGCGGGCCTTTGATTCAATACATATTAAACAAGAACATGGTGGGCAGCCATGCCGATTTGGTAGAAATAATGAATTACCAGTGCCAACTGGAATGACTTAACCTGTATTAATAACACAATAAGACATACAATGCCTTATCTGTACCAAATTCAAAATTCAAAGGTTTGTGAGCTATACATTAACTTTATATTTATAGCAAGTGCATATTGCTGGGGTAATAACTTTGTCTGATAGCAGCGTCCTCCATTAGGGCCAATCCAGGGAGCCGGCAGGCAAAGGCCGGCCCCCTGCCCAAGGCCCACTTCTAAGGTCCCTGTCTTGCCATTTCTCGTCCTCTTACATCTTCGCTAGCATGGGATGCTTCCTGCATGCAGAAGCAACAAAACAGCAAAGCTGTAGAGAGGCAGATTGACATGTCATCTCTAGTGCCCGACCTCTCACCTCTGTCATATTGAAAGAACAGCAAGAAGGCACTGTGCATGACACCAGGTATCATCCCAATACTGCATCGAAAATATGAGAGAGGTTACACACTCAGACAACCGTATCAAATGTAGCCTTGCACTGATGTGGTAACTGGATGCCTGTATATATCACTGGACACAAAAGATCTATAAGTGAAATCTGACAAGAGTAAAGTGATGTCATGAAGAGAAGATACAAGAACACACTGAAACAATATGCAAATATGTACAGAATAAAGATGTGACTGATGTAACGAAGTAAACATGTATGCAGATACGAAGAAGACATGTATACTGCAAAGCTAAGTGAGAAGAGATGCAGTAGATGTACATAAGCAGAAATGCAAGGTAGATGAGACATATAGAAACTTGCTGCAGTAGAAAATATAACATGGGTAAAGCGGCCATGATGAAAAGATGGATATCAACTCTGTATAAATAATAAGCAAGTGGCCTGAAGGAGAGAGACCAAGGCTGCAGAGCTGATAGGTGCTGGAAACAGCTTCGTGGAAGGAATAAAGAATATATGTTTGGCTTGGGATCAAGGATGCCACGCCAAGAAGTAATTGCAAGGCACAAGAGGAGTCGAAGAGCATAAGCTTCATACACATGACACATTTCTCTTAAGATTAAGTAAAGGAGTGAACATTTGCAAGTGCCAAGTATTGAACAATCAAAGATGCAGAAAGCATATGCAAGACAGAGCAACCAAGTACCCAGTAATAGCACCCAGTAAAACTGAATCAAATAGCACTAAATAAAAGGTCAGAATGGACCAAATCGTGGTCTCCTCACATGTGGTGCAAGACTGGAAAACAAGGCCTATTCATTAAGCTCCAGACGCAGATAGCAATGTACCTTTTAAAGCCCCAAGGAAGAGAACAGTCAGCAAGGTCAACTACAAACAAGAAGCCTTGGTTTAGGGCCTAACTGATGAGAGATGGTAGGCTAATTGGCCAAGTGGGCAGTGGTCTGACGTTGTTCCCCACACCTGGGTTCAGTTTTGCGTATGTGCTGTTAACAAGCCAAATGTCCAAGGTTGGGAGAGAATGCCAACTATTCATGAGGGCCTATGTAGCAATGGACCATACATTGTTGCAGAAGCCAATCCGCTGCTGTCTTTCTGCTATTAATCTGTATTATACGTTGTTAGAGTTAGTTCAAGGTATGCCTACAGATAAGGGGCAGCCAATTGTGTTACTAACACCTAAACGAAGTATAGGTATATATGTTCCCCTAACCAATCCCTCCTTTCGATAGGTTGTTACTATTTGCCATGTAGGATGACGTCATAGTGGACGTACATTGAGGTATACAGCTTTTGTGCAATTGAAATGTATTGAAGAGTGAGTTAGCTGCAATAGGTTTGTTCACCAGGTTTCCCTACTTTCCCTACTTCATTTGAGCTGATAATAAAGTCGTATTTTTCCGTATTCTTTGAGTCTGTCTGCTTATTTGGGTCTGAGATTGTTTATTGGTAATCCCATCTGACACTTGTAACGCTCCAAGTGGTACTGCACAGAGCCTCGACTACAACCATGAGGGCTCAGGAACGGCGACCGCCTATCTCTATTAGGTCAGCCCAGTTGGGCTTTATGACAAATGGGCTGCACTTTTTTCCACATTACCAAGTGACAACTGCTCACCATATCTATGGGCTATGCTTGTTTTTGTCTGCACTTGTATCTTGGTGCGCTCGCCATTTCTTGGTAAGCCCATTTGGGCTGTGGTTTATCCTGGGCCTTTTTCACCACCTTAAAATGGTTGCCTCCTTTTCAAGCACCAGAGTGCATTGTATGCTGGCCCAGCTGCTGCAGTGATTGGCTGCAGCCTCCTCCGTGAAGGCCAATCCAGGGAGCCGGAAGGCAAAAGCCCCTGTGTCAAGCTCACTCTTGCGTTCCGTCAAATGCACTCCACCTTCCTGAGTACCCCTCACGCCCGTCTCCTCACCTGTAGTTTCCTGGTCCGACACAACTCCGAATCTCCGGATTCTCAATGCTTCTTCCCTGGATTGTCGATGTGGTCTGCCTCGAGAGGAAGCCACCCTGCCCCTCTAACTCGGGGCCAAGGGGGCCCCCGTACCGGGGCAGACCGGTTTAAGGGGAAAAAGCCAGCGGGCATAAAAAACCCCTCGTAGCTGAGCCAGGTAGCAGGATAGCAGGCACAGGGTACTAAATGCAGATAAGCAGGACAACAGGAAAAGGACTGACTGAACGGAGGAGTTTGAGAAGACAGACGAGGGAAGGGGAAACAAGGAAACGCTAACCTAGATAGCCAGGTAAGCCAAGAGAGTGCAATACTGAAGACAAGTAGAAAGAAAGAGCGGCGAAGCGCCGCGGAGGAAAGACCTACAGCGTATCAACCCGGAAGCCTGACGCGAAAGGTTGCAACGCATCTGCTTCCGGGTTGGTGCCGGCTAAAAGGACATTGCTGATCTGGAAACTAGACCGCTGCGGACAAGAACGTAACTGCGTGACGGCAAAGTTAATGGCCGCTCCACCGCCAGCGTTTCCACAATTGCCAGGGAGCGCGGCGTGTGACAGTATATCCCCCTCCCAATCCGAACCCTCCAGGTTTCCCTGGATGTGTCCGGTGAAAACGCCCGATGAGTCTAGATGCATGTATGTACGACCTGGGCTCCCAGGAGTCCTCGGAACTAGGATAGTTCTTCCATGACACCAGGTATTCTAGCCTGCCTTTATGGTATCTAGAATCAAGGATGGCAGACACCTCATATTCCTCTGGTCCAGATTTGAGATTACTCAAATGCCCAGTAGTCTTGCCCATCGGGGTGTCTGGATCCACAGGGCTGAGAAGGGAGGAGTGAAAAACCGGATGTACCCGGCCCATGGATTTGGGTAGTAGCAATCTAAATGCCACTGGATTAATCTTCTTGATAATCTTGAAGGGACCGATATATCTGGGGGTTAGTTTGGTCGGATGCACCCACCTAGGCAAGTATTTGGTTGATAGCCAGACCCGATCGCCCTCCTTCCATTCCGGACAGGGTAACCGAGCCCGATCAGAGTGGTCTTTATATCTGCGTCTGGCCAAAGTTAAACTCTGTAAAGCAGTGTCGTGGGCTCTAGAGATTTGATCAAGTGTGGATTCGATGGTGGGTATGTTAGTATGAGAGGGAAAGACTGGGAGTATGCTGCGAGGGTGATGTCCATAGGAACTAAAAAAAGGACTCAGTCCCGTGGCCGAATGTACAGTGTTATTATATGCAAATTCAGCAGTGGACAGAAGGTTCACCCAATTGTCCTGATTCTTGTTAACATAACACCTGAGATATTGTTCCAGAGTGGCATTAAGCCGCTCAGTTTGACCGTTGGTCTGAGGATGAAAACCTGATGATAAAGCCCTCTCGATTCCTAACCGTGTACACAGGGCGCTCCAGAACCGTGAAGTATATTGACTACCTCGATCTGAGATAATCTTATCGGGAAGACCGTGGAGCCTAAAAATATCCCTGAGAAACACCTCGGCCATCTCGGAGGCTGACGGCACACCCTGTAGTGCGGAAAAATGTGCTAACTTGGTAAATGTGTCAATGGTTACCATAATGCAAGTCTTCCCCTGAGATTTGGGCAGATCTACTATGAAATCAGTGGAAATTTGGGACCATGGCTGGTTGGGCAAGTCTGGCTGCGTAAGCAACCCATAGGGCTTATGCGTGGAGTTCTTGTTTTGGGCGCAGACCACACACGTTTTACAGTGTTGCCTAACATCATGTGAGAGTGAAGGCCAAAAGAAAGATCGAGAGATTAGCTCAAGGGTGCCTCGAACTCCCCTGTGTCCTGCAGTAACATGATTGTGACCCCATTCTAAAACTTTAGATTGTAAGGACCTTGAAGGAACGTACAAACGTTGTCCTACCAATAGAAGACCTTCAGACCAATGGATTTTAGATTGTAAGTCATTGGGTACTGTGATTGCCAAATCGGGTTTGGTTACCGATCTTATCTCTTGCAAGAATGCCGAAACCATTCCCACAATCTTGTTTCGAGGAAACATTGGTTGACTAACTGAGGGGGAATAAAAGTCTGCAGACCGGCATCTAGACAGAGCATCCGCCAAGCTGTTTTGGGTGCCAGGAATGTACGTGATGATAAAATCATACTGGCTGAAGAAATGTGCCCAGCGGGCCTGCCTTGAATTGACGCATTCCAGGTTACGGAGAATCTTCAGGTTCTTATGGTCTGTACGTAAAGTAAACGGATGCCTTCCGCCTTGTAGCAGGTGTCTCCACTCTTCACAGGCCACCTTGAGAGCCAAAAGTTCTTTTTCTATCACTGAATAGTTCTGTTGACTGGAAGAAAGAGTTTTCGAAAGATACGCTACAGGATGTTCCTTCCCATCTTTCAGCTGGAGTAGTACAGCACCCAACGCGCTTGCTGAGGCGTCAGCCTCTACGATAAAAGGTTGGGTTTGATCCGGTTGAGTTAGGATGGGTGCAGAACAGAATCTCTTCTTTAGGTCAACAAAAGCTTGATCAGCTGATTCTGACCAGAAAAACGGTTTAGCGTCCTTTTTAAGTAATGAGGTTATTGGTAACACAATCAGTGAAAAATGACTGATGAATTTTCTGTAGAAATTGGCCAGGCCCAGAAACCGTTGAACATCTTTCAAAGAGGTGGGAATGGGCCAGTCCAAGATGGCAGATACCTTCCTTGGATCCATAATAATACCATCATGGGACAGAATGTATCCCAAATATGGAACGGATGACTTCTGGAAGATGCACTTCTCTGGTTTAACTAACAGATGTTGCAATTGCAAGCGATGCAAAACCGTCTGGAGATGTACTATATGTTCAGATGGGGATCTTGAGAAAACCAAAATGTCATCCAAGTATACTATGACACTGAGGTATAGCAGGTCAGAGAATAGACGATCCATAAAGCGCTGGAATATGGCAGGAGCGTTAACCAAGCCAAATGGCATCACTCGATACTCAAAAAGACCAAATGGAGTACGAAATGCGGTCTTCCATTCGTCTCCATCCTTCACACGTAGAAGGTGGTAAGCACTCCGGAGGTCCAGCTTAGAGAAGACGGTAGAACCCTGAACCGCTTCCAATATGTCCGTTATCAGAGGCATAGGGTATCGGTCCCGAACTGTGACTTTATTTAGACCTCTATAGTCAATGCAGGGCCTTAACTCAGTCGAATCCCTCTTAGGTATGAAGAACAGCGACGCTCCAGCCGGAGATTTGGAGGGACGAATGAGGCCATTGGTCAAATGAGAGTCCAAATATCTGCGAAGCGCCCTCTTTTCTAGTAGAGACAAAGAAAACATGTGGCTGAACGGCACCAGGGCATCTGGCACCAGCTCAATAGCGCAATCCTCCGGCCTATGCGGAGGTAGATCTAAGATTGGATCATCTTTGAAGACTTCCTTGAATTCTGCCAATTCTGGAGGAACCCTACTAATCTCATGTACTCCTTCCTGTTGTGGAGTAAGGACTTGTACCATTTCCTCTGAAGCATGGGATAAACAATTCTGTTTACAATATGGGGAGGAAAAAGCCAAGGTGTTTTGTGCCCAATCGATGAGCGGGTTATGCCTCCTCAACCAAGGAATTCCCAGGATCACAGGAAAATGTGCTGCTCGTATCCAATCAAATTGTAACTCTTCCGAATGTTGGAAAACCCGGACCTTCAAGGATACTGTGGAATGGGTAATTGGTCTTGACGAGAGTGGTGATCCGTCAACTCCCTCTACTTTCTGATATTCTTCTCGTTTTAACAGAGGGAGTCCTTGTTGGTGTGCCCACATGGTATCCATGAATATGCCTGCGGCACCACAATCTACCAGAGCCATGGTTGTAAGAACCTCTGTCGGAGTCTCCAACTGGATGGGAACTGCCATGAGACGAGAGTCCATCGAGACGGCTTGTGAAGCTACAGTCACAGTGACATAGGGACTAGCACTCTGACCTCGGTTACTCGTCCCCTTTAGTTCCGAGGTTGATCGTTTCCCGACCGCTTAGGTGGAACTTCTGGACAGTTTCGTAGTAAATGAGTGCCTGATGCACAATACATACAAAGGCCAGCATTCCTCCGACGTCTTCTTTCTTCAGGAGTCAAGGAAGATCTAGCAGACCCCACTTGCATTGGTTCTTCCTTGTTATCGGAGTTAGGTAGGGAGGGCAATGAGTGGGTACTCGGTAGAAAAGAGGCCGGGGCTCTTTGCTTCTTTCTTTCCGCCTTGCGTTCACTAAGGCGATAGTCAATTTGAGTAACAATGGAGAGCAAATCAGACAGGGTGGTGGGGCGGGCTATCCTTGCCAGTTCGTCCTTTATTTCATCCTTTAAACCTCGACGAAATATGGTGTATTGAGCCCGTTCTGGCCATCCAGCTTCTGAAGCCAAACGTTTGAATGTGGAAATATAAGTCAGTAAATCTCTAGAACCTTGGTTAACATCCAGGAGTTCTTCCGCAGCCACATGTATAATCTCTGGTTGCTCGAAAGTCTGGCGCAATAAGGACAAAAACCCCTCATAGTCTCTTATGACGGGGTTATTGTTGGTCACCAAAGGGGCAGCCCAAGCTAATGCATTCCCCGTTAGGTTGGATACCATAAATCCCACCTTGGTATGATCATTTTGGAACAACTGAGGTCTAAAGGTGAAGTAAATAGAACAAGCTTCCAAAAATTCCTTTAGACGTTTCGGAGTTCCATCGAACTTGCCAGAGGATAAAGCCATGGGAGGTAAGTCATAATCCCTTGTATCCCTAGTAGAGACCATCTGTCTCAATACGGAATTATCTGCTTTCACATTCTGGAGTTCCACATTCAGGGTCTGGACCGCGGCTACTAGTTCCTGTATTTGTTCCGAAGTGGCCATCTTTTCCTTTCGGCGTTGCAAACTGTCAAGCTCACTCTTGCGTTCCGTCAAATGCACTCCACCTTCCTGAGTACCCCTCACGCCCGTCTCCTCACCTGTAGTTTCCTGGTCCGACACAACTCCGAATCTCCGGATTCTCAATGCTTCTTCCCTGGATTGTCGATGTGGTCTGCCTCGAGAGGAAGCCACCCTGCCCCTCTAACTCGGGGCCAAGGGGGCCCCCGTACCGGGGCAGACCGGTTTAAGGGGAAAAAGCCAGCGGGCATAAAAAACCCCTCGTAGCTGAGCCAGGTAGCAGGATAGCAGGCACAGGGTACTAAATGCAGATAAGCAGGACAACAGGAAAAGGACTGACTGAACGGAGGAGTTTGAGAAGACAGACGAGGGAAGGGGAAACAAGGAAACGCTAACCTAGATAGCCAGGTAAGCCAAGAGAGTGCAATACTGAAGACAAGTAGAAAGAAAGAGCGGCGAAGCGCCGCGGAGGAAAGACCTACAGCGTATCAACCCGGAAGCCTGACGCGAAAGGTTGCAACGCATCTGCTTCCGGGTTGGTGCCGGCTAAAAGGACATCGCTGATCTGGAAACTAGACCGCTGCGGACAAGAACGTAACTGCGTGACGGCAAAGTTAATGGCCGCTCCACCGCCAGCATTTCCACAATTGCCAGGGAGCGCGGCGTGTGACACCCTGCCCAAAGCCCACTTCTAAGGCCCCTGACTGGCGTGGCCGCTGCGCCGCTCCATCATGCCCATTTACACTGCCATTCTGAATCTGCGCAGTATCTGTCCCGAGGCCTTTGTGCTTCCAGCTCCTCCTTTAAGGTAAGTGCTCTCTGCCAAGCATTACACGTCGCTCCGCCCATCTACTAAAGGACCATAACCTTCTCCTTGCTTTGTCACATGCACTGATCACCCTCTTCCTGCATTTCATTCCACTGCCGTTTGTTCAGTTTGTTGGCGCTCACTCCCTGATTTTAGCCCATCAAACATCCAATTGCTCAAACATGTATACTCTTCCACCTGTTTCACTGTGGTTCATCGTTTCTTCAGACACATTGTTTCAAATTGATTGTGGGCTAAGTGACCTGCCTAAGCAATACTGAACCTTTTTTACCCTAACATTTCTCCTGGTGCATCTGCCTGTTCTGCCTCACACTGGCCCACACTCAACTACCTTTACCTCTACCAGATTTTCAGTTCTTGACTCTTTATCCCACCTGTCTCCTTGTTGCAATTTGTACTGCATGAACCCATCACACCGCAGCCTTACTCCCACCTCTATCCTACTACTGTGCCTATTCCTATTGTGAGCATTGTATCTGCATATATGAAAAGTCGAATCTGGGCTTTTTGAAATGTGAAATGCCTTTTCCAATTGTGAGCATTTTATCTACATTTATGAAAAGCCGAATCTGGGCATTTTGAAATGTGCAATGCCTTTTTCAATTGTAAGCATTTTATCTGCATATATGAAAAGTCGAAGGGACTGACAAGGGCAGTCAGCAGTGTGAGCAGTGAGCGCTGTTCGAGAGCGCAGTATTTCCTTACTTTCCTTTGGAGGCGTGTGCTGAGAGGCGTGTGCTCTGGTGAGCCTCTGGTACATAATCATTACCCTCTGTGAAGCGGACCGCGAAGGGACTGACAAGGGCAGTCAGCAGTGTGAGCAGTGAGCGCTGTTCGAGAGCGCAGTATTTCCTTACTTTCCTTTGGAGGCGTGTGCTGAGAGACGTGTGCTCTGGTGAGCCTCTGGTACATAATCATTACCCTCCGCGAAGCGGACCGCGAAGGGACTGACAAGGGCAGTCAGCAGTGTGAGCAGTGAGCGCTGTTCGAGAGCGCAGTATTTCCTTACTTTCCTTTGGAGGTGTGTGCTGAGAGGCGTGTGCTCTGCTGAGCCTCTGGTACATAATCATTACCCTCCGCGAAGCGGACCGCGAAGGGACTGACAAGGGCAGTCAGCAGTGTGAGCAGTGAGCGCTGTTCGAGAGCGCAGTATTTCCTTACTTTCCTTTGGAGGCGTGTGCTGAGAGGCGTGTGCTCTGGTGAGCCTCTGGTACATAATCATTACCCTCCTTCGAGAGGAGTGAATACCTGGGGGGAGAAACAATCACCTTGGGCAAGGGCGCCACAGACTTCTCCATGACTAGCGAAACACCCACGCCCAAAACTTTACCCCATGCGACAAAAGGGGGAAGCAGGGAACCCCAAGCGTCATCTAAGATAAATCCAGTGCCACGGTTAGAACCCCCCCCCATTAGACTTGAGAACTACCTATGCCCGCTCGCTTTGGAGAGAGAGCCAGTGGACACCAACTCGAGGAAGGGGGTCTTGGGGGCGGGTCTATCCTATACGCCCACAATGGGGGGGGAAAAAGTGAACATCATGATACATACGATGGGGGAAACGGATGACCTGCGAACCCCGCCGGGCGGCAAGGAGATCTCCCCTCCCACACCACCAACCGGCCCAGAGGCAAGCCCCGTAGTTATAGAGTTTACTCCTCCTACCTCCCCGAAGAGACTGGTGCCAGTAGATAGGGCGAGATCATTGTCGCCTCAAGGAGAGGTCAGGTTAATGGGCTCTCCAAGTTCCCAAGTCTACATTGCCTCGGCTATCACAGCGTCCCTCAGCCCGGTAGCGCTGTCTCAGCCTAATGCAGGTTCTTTGCCCAACGCTCCTCCAGTGAAAACCCTACCATCGAGTCCTCTATCTGATAAAAGGAGGACAGACCCTTCCGTTCATTCAAAGACACAGGGGAACATACAGAAAATGTTCCCCAAAAGGCCAGCGCGTTTAAAAGCTCTGTATAAGAGAGGGGGAGTAGGAGGGAAAAGAACTCAGCACCAGAACCCCACAAACGCAATGATCACCCTTAAAGACTTTTTTGGTAAGAAATTGCACCGTGAAGGTCGTGGACAGCAGGACTTCTCTGATGCGGAGCTGCTGGCCATAATGGTGGTCACGGCCCTACATCTCTCAAATCTAATTCTACCTTCAAAACCTAAGTCTCATGGGGAAGAGGTTAACAACAAGACGGTGCCAGCGAAGTTACCCACCGGGCCTGCAAACGACCCACCCAGTAATACGCTACCAGGGTTGGAGGTTGGGTTTGGTTATGAAGGAGACATTCAGGCTGGCACAGATGTGCGGAGTAATCCTTCAGAGATAAGGGACACTCTTGAAGTGGCACGCAGAGAAAAAGAGTGCCTTCTAGCTGCCGAAACCCAGGACCCTCGCCGGCAGCCCCAGGAAGACCAGAACAAGGACAGGAGGGGCTCGCGGGAGAGGAAGGGTCAGATCTCTTTTCAATCTGACCCTGAAGAGGGGGTAGCCTCCTCGTTCAAACCAATGCTCCTGTCATGATCTCTGCTTCCAAAAGGTCAGGGTTTTCCCAACTCCCTTGGAAGCAGATCCATAACCCAGGTTCCGAGTGCCAACCAGTTCCAATTGGGACCTTTTGGACCCAGTCCTGGCGCCAGTGGCACCAGGCTCATAAATATGCCCAGTCCCAGCGCTGGAAGCGCCGGGCTCATAATGCTTGGGTGGACTTACCTGCAGCAGACCATGCTGCTTACTTGCCTGCCAGTTGAGCCTCTGATCCTCTTCTGTTTGGAACTACTTTTCCTGTTGGGTGGGGCAGGAGCCACTCCCTAGATTCAGAACACTGGAACTCTTCTGGAAAGCTGGAACTCTTTTCTTACCTAGGCGTGGCTGTGGAAGGAGACACCTAAGCACTACAGGAGGCTATTTAAACCACACCCGATGGATGAATCTTGCTTTGCGTTATTCTGCATCCTCTGCAGCAGAACGCTCATTGTGTCTTCTGCATCTGATCCTGGGCCTAAGGAAAAAGGCTTACCATCCTGAATCCAGTCTTCAGCAACACCTATAAAGACAAGAAAGAACAGGTTAGCATTACGGTCTTCAGTGACAGCTCTTCACTTACCTGGTCCATCGGCTGTCACCAACGCCTCGCGCTGCATTCCGGCATCTGAAAGACAAAGGCTTACCTACTCTTCGTGCGCTCCGGAGGTCTTCACACTGCATTCCGGCATCTGAAAGACAAAAGCTTACCAACTCTTCGCACGCTCCGGAGGCCTTCGGCGCTGCATCCCGCATCTGAAAGACAAAACAAGGTGCGTTTAAAGACATTGGGGAACTTTAATACTCACGTGCCATTACTCCTTTCCACATCTAACCCAGTGGGTATTCCGGCGCCCTGCAGCCGCTCCGAACTTGTACCTGCAAAATAAAAAGACAGTTAGAGCGCATCGTGAAGCAGGCAACAAGCGCTTACTTACGTGCTTCCAGGCGCTTCAATTCATCACACGGGCTCCATCTTCAACTCACTTCAGCCCGTCATCCGCCATCGCCGGAACCCTGCAAAACAAGAAACATCATTACTAAAGACTTTAAAGACATTAGAATTACTCGAAACTTACCGTTCGTGCAGTAAACGACGGACAGCAGTCCTCTGAAGTCAAGAGGCCTGCTCCCCTTATCCAGTGAAGAAACTGGTTACAGCACCCTGCCCCGAGGCAGATGGATAGCACGGCGTTCACTTACCTAAGGTGAGAGCGTTAACCTTTGGGGTTCTACAGGAGAAGAGAAAGGGAAGAAGAGAGAGACATTCAATAACCCAGTTCCTTAATCCCATATTTTCTATCTGCAGACATCTTACCCTTCGAGTCAGACATACAGTGCACAGAGGTCCAGCCCAAAGAGCCAGCCGTGTGTTACACATCACCTTTGAAGATACGGTATACGCCCAGTCAAGACCGGCGCCTCTACGGGAATCAGGTGAGCGTTACAGCTCCCTCCGACTCCTCTTGACTCGATCTCCCCCCCTTCCCCTAAGGGAGTCAAGGAGATAGGGTTAGGAATTGGCCTAGACAAATGCATCGGGAACGATCAGTACGTGAACTCCCCTGTGCTTCCTAGTCGGATGAGCGAACTCACTGCCAAACCGATGCCTGAAACACCTGTCAAAAAGTTAGATCCAATGACGATCTTGTCCACCGTCACAATAGCATTGGCTCCGTTTGGGAAGCTGTACGAATTGATCCATGAGACGCTCAAAGATCAAAACACTGTAATAGCATTTATGCACTCTAAACTCACCTATCTAGAAGGTTTTGTGTTGGCCCACAGGACTTGCGGGCACGACTCTCAAAATGCTTCAGGTAACAAGAGACCTCAGCACGCGGATGGGGGCTTGAACGACAACTCGAAGGTGCCAAAACTGGTTTCCTTAAGTAACCAGGAATCTCAAACATCGGAGGATGTCTGCAGTTTAGCTGATCTGAGGGCCACAAGTGGAAATTCCATCTTCCCCCAGCCTCCTAGGACCGAGGTGGGCCTAACTGACCCGCAAACAAAGAGTTTAGCAGGCACTAAAAATGGTGCGATAGTCCTTAACCTCCCGGAAGACGGTCAGATTCAACCTGCAGTGACGGGAACCAATTTTGCAGCAATTAGGGTCCCGTCAACCTTTGAAATCTTTAAGCACGTAGGTGCCCCTTATCCGGCCCAAGGAAGAAAAAAGGCTCAGAGAGTGGCCAAACCAGCGTCAATTGACCCGAGGAAAACAGCAACGCTGAAACCGAATAACACAAGAGAGTCAAAGACGGCAAATGACTCGTCATCTGTGCAAAACAGAAAAGTGTTTAAATTAAAGCCAGCCGATCAAAATCAGGAGGACCCCCCTGACATGGAGTCCGTGAGCGACTTTGACTCAATTGATCTAATCGACCTCAGTACATATTCGGTGGAAGAGGACGAGATAGACCCGCTGCCCCCAATCCAGCAAAAACGAAAAATTCCAGAGACTCGCGAAAACAGAGCCGCGGAAGAACCAAAAACAAAAGCCCTCCTCATGGACTCGCCATCAATTACATCTCGGGCCAAAAACAAGAGGAATTCGAGCCAGACCTCCATGGCAGGTCCGGAGGGATCGAGATCCAAGAAGGATAATATTTCACACAAATCCAGGGAAGACAGGCGTTCTCCCCGGCTTAACAACAAGAAAAAGTGTTATAGCGACAACAAAAATGCTTCCGTAGATCCAGGAGTCAGGTCGCTGAAGGAAGAAAGAGACCGTAAGGTGAGATCAAAGGCTGGAAGAGCCTCCCCAGCAGTCCTAAATCCGCACTATAAATCATGAGTCCACGAGCAGAGGTGGAATGAAAGGGGAGCTGTGTCGGAGGGGCTCCCGCGAAAGGCAACTGTGGATCAAGAATTTCAAGAAAAAAAAGAAAATACTACCAGGATTTTTTTCAAACTCCAAAGGGTCCATGAAAAACAGGACAGTTGGATCCTGAACCGTAGAGCCCTGGCAAAATTATTTAGCGAGTCTCATCTCTCGCAAATTAATATCACAAAGGAGATCAACATCCTCGAGCCAAACCCCAATGGAAGAAAAGACAGCTCGTATCTCCACATTGATTCAAACTATATACAGCAACAGATTTGGGGGGAAAGGTCAAACCTTTTCAAACTGGGATTCGAGCTGTTCTACGTCGCAGATGGAATCCTGGGGCCTAAGCCACCCCAAGAGGGGGCGTCACAAAATGAGACAAATCACAAGGCGAACGAACAAAATTACGGACACCAAAGGCCGATCCTGCAAAACAGACGAAGACACGAACTGCAAAGTGAAGAGGGGGGCTTCATTAACATTGGTAAGATGGAGGATGCCCCTCCAGTAAGAAGGAGCAACCAGCAACTATCCACTGGAAGAGGCAGAAATGAGAGGGAATGGGCCCCCGATGAGAAGCTGATACCTTCTACGCGTCGAATTTTCCAACTCGTTGAACAACAATTGAGTGACAGAGGGTCTTGTAGGGTGCCTTTTCGTGATCTAAAGCCCTCGAATTTCATCGATCAAAATGGAGACAAGCCGGAATCCAGCAGAGGTCCCCAAAGAAGCAAGTAGCCACCACAAGGATTAATTACTGACTTCTTTGAGGATGTCAAGGCGCCTCCGACATGTGATCCTCCCTCTTTAAAGCTAGGGTCTTGGAATACCAGGGGCTTCAAACACCTGACTTCTGAGTCAGATGTCGACCTCACAAGTTTCGATGTGCTGTGCTTACAAGAAACTTGGCTGAGGGAGAAACCTATTTTGGACGGTGACCACCTGATTCACTCGCCGGCTCTTAAAGAAAATAAGGGCAGACCCAGATCAGGGCTTATTATCGCCATCAGATCGGGAAGTGGCCTCTACCTGAAAAAGGTACTCAAAACAACAGAGTTTATATTGGCAGTAATTATCACTTGGAACACTTCCCGTAATGGTGGTGATAAGGCCCCGCAGTTTGAGATACTACTGGTGAATACCTATTGGAACCCAAAACGGGTGACCTGTGACAATTACATCAATCAAATGGAGACGATCATCGACGATCACCTAACCTCGAGCACCGCCAATTACACCATCCTGGTGGGGGATTTGAACGTTGACTTAATTAAAGGATTAAACTCTCCGACGGGAAGAGCCCGGAGATGGACAAACCTAATAAAGGCAAGAGATATATATAATCTGCTACAAAGAGTAGCCCCTAATGCAGAGGTTATCCCAACTTGGGAGAGAAACAACCATCATTGACTACATCCAGGTATCAAGGAGCTTTCTAACAATAAAAGAATCCTTTGAAGTGACCAGGACTAAACATAGTGACCATAATATCGTGAGTTTTTCTTGGGCCTCACCAAGATCAGAAGCCTGCTACACAAATGCAAACCTGGAAGTCAACCAAAGTGGCACACGGCTGAAGATGTCCGTATCCACAATCGCCCAGTTGACACAGCTGTATAAGGAGGAGAAAAACGGGAATCTTACTGGGGCTAATGCATCGGCAGACTATGCCTCAGTTCTCTCGATATTCGCCTCTAATAAGGGAAAGAAGCAGCCAACTGCAACGCCATTTAATCATGTATTCAACCCACAACTAGTAGAACGCAGAAAATGGGTGAGAAAACTGAAGCGAGCAGCAGCTACTTCTGAGTCTCCACAGAAAAAAGAAGAAGCAATTTTGGCGGCGATTAATTACAAATCATGGTTAAGGACATCGAAATATCAGCGTGCTCAAGATGACGCTGAGCTCATGCTACGAACCATTTGTGGTAAGAACGCGCAAGACTTCTGGTCCCTAATTAAGGGGGATTCGAAAGTCCTGAACCAAGCCCTTCAAAACTCAATAAGCGATGCAAGTTGGGTATCTCACTTTTCCGATCTCTATGGAGTCCCATCATCATCTAAAAACTTATTATCACCAGATCAGCGGACAAAAAAGATCGTTTGGGCTGTTCCAACTGATATCGAGACGATCGAATGGAAAATCAAAAAACTTAATGGATCTAGAGCAGCCGGCCCTGATGGCATCACGAACTATGATCTGAAAAAAAATCTGAAAGCGTGGTCAATTTTCATCAAAGAGGTTTTCATGACGTGTGTTAAGCTCTCAGAGATTCCACTGTCATGGAAAAAGGCTTTAGTGGTGCCTATTTTCAAAAAGGGCTCAAAAGACATTCCCTCGAACTATCGCCCAATAGCGCTGCTAGACTCCATAGGCAAACTTTTTGGAGCCCTATTGTTAGACAATTTTCAAGCCTGGATACCAACATCAGCCCTGTTTGATCCTCTGCAGGGAGGCTTTGTGAAAAACATTGGCACGACGGCAAACATATTGGCTTTGAGCACACTGAAAGCTAAGGTATCAGAGGGACGGCCCAAAATTTACATGGCTTTTGTTGATTTGGTCCAGGCCTTCGACCGTGTTGATCGAGGGCTACTATGGGAGAAACTACATCATCACGCTTGCCCCTTACAGATTCTGGATCCAATAAAAGCCCTGTACTCAGAAACCTCAATGTGTGTACGGTTAAATAAACTGGGTCGCCTCTCTTCCGGGATCAAGACTGAGAGAGGTGTCAAACAAGGTTGCCCACTGGCCCCGGCCTTGTACAACGCCTATATAGCGGATTACAAGGAATACGAGGAGAGAGTCTGTAGTTTCCCCCCGACATTGGGAACAAGCAAAATATCACGCCTGCTATACGCAGATGACATTATCCTCATGGACCTCACACCTATAGGCCTGCAGAGACAGATTAACAATCTTAACGCCTATCTTAAAGAAAACCATCTCCAGATGAATTTCGATAAAACCAAAATAATGACGTCTGGACAGTCGCCCCGTGATGCAGAGAAATTTGGCTGGGCAGTGGACAACAAACAGCTGGAAATTGTGACCAACGTCAAGTACCTTGGGATTATCTTAAATAAAAGCATAAAAGAAGTCCCAATGCAAGATAACATAATGACTAAAACTCGCCTACTCACAGCCCAGGCAAGAGCAGTAGCGACCAAATTTGGCCGTTTCACATTAGTGCCAGTCCTGACCTTTTACAGAGCGAAGGTAGTGCCTACCCTGACTTATGGAGTTGAAGCCTTACCTAATTTACCATCGAACTTCTGGGAAAAAGTGGAGGGACTCTTTTGGAAAAAACTGCTCAATTTGCCACAGTCGCTTCCAATTGTATTAATAAGGAGAGAGCTGTCGCTTCAATCGTTGAGCTCCATTGTGGCTCGAAATGAAATCATGCTATACCGAAAAACGCTTCTACCCTCTCTGCCGCTGATACTAAAGGAAATACACCAGGAAATAATATCAGGGTCGTGCAAAATGCTGTCGGATTGGTCACTAAGAATGATAACTCTCCTAGACTGGGCGAGTAGTTCCAGTGACGAACTTATTAACAATCTGGTAAAGGTGAAAGCGCGCATTATGGAAAAAGATTGGATTGACACATTGGAGAAGGCATCGACTTCGAAATTGATATCCGACCTGCCTTTGATCTGGCAGAAAGTCAACTCTACAAAACAGTACCTGTCGAAATGTCCTGACAAGATAGTACGAGAGTCTTTCCTGAGAATTCGGCTGAACATTATTCACACTAAGGAAGTTCTGTCAAGAAGGAATAAGTCAGAAGAAAAAGGGTGTAGATTCTGCGAAATTGGGGATGAGGTGGAAACTATCAAACATCTGCTAATGAATTGTCCGGCTGTGCTGGCTGCACGTACACTACATCTCGGTCCTCTTTTCAGAAATCTGCAGTTCTATGATGAAGAGGAATGGTGATGTCGTTTAATCAGCGGAGAAAAGACGTCTTGGGTTATAGCAGTGGTGGGCTTTTTTCGTGATATTGGTCTAATAACTCAATAAGGAGGGGAAAGTAAATGTAAACTACGGCTTGAAATTTTCTCTCTACTACTCTTGCGGGAGGTAAGGAGAAATAAGCAGGATTTTCGTCCTCCCCTCCGCCTCTATCCTCCTCTTCTTCTTCTGATGCTCCTTGTCTCTTCTTTGACTTTGCTATCCCTTTATCACCAAGGTTTTTTGGCCTTCTGACTCTAAGGATCCAAATCTTGTAAAAATTGTTTTAAACAATTAAATCAAGTAATAAAAAAATAAAAAAAGTCGAAGCTGGGCATTTTGAAATGTGCAATGCCTTTTCCAATTGTGAGCATTTTGCCTGCATTTCTGAAAAGTCGATTCTGAGCACTTTGAATTGTGCTGTGCTGTCTCCAGTTGCGGGAATTTTGTTCTGTATTATTGGAAAAAAAATTCTAAACTCCTCTAGCTGTGCTATTTCCTTTCCTTGTCTGCTGAACTGGTGAATTCTAGTCACAGTTACCTGTAAGTGATCTATGCCAATTGCTAGGCCTGGTATATTTACCCTGATTTATTCCTGTTAGCTGCTATCAATGCTGATTTGTTCTTGTGGCCCACTACATCTTGTAACCTAGGCCCTAACCCTGCTAACCCATTTTTTTCTGCTGCATTAATTCGTGTCTTAACTTACTGCTAGGCTTTCTGGTGTTCCTTATGCATTGTACAGTCCTTTAATCAGCCCCTCTTCCCCCCTCCCTTGCAAATATGGTACTCTCTATCTCTCCTATCTACTCTCAGTGTTACTCTATCTCCGGTCCTACCCCTCTCTCGAAGTCTAGAAGGAAAACATTGAAAAAATCACTCCTGGCCTCCAGCCCAGGATCGCCCATTGCTGACACCTTCAATTTCTCGCCCTAAACCACTATTTATCACTTGTCATAGTGCTCAAGGTTCCCTTGTACCAGATGCTACTTTTGGTCATTCTCTCCAAACACCCAGAGACTCTTCCTGGTCCTGGCTTGCACAGAAAATTACGGATAATTTGACTACATACATCCATTAATGTCATGCCCCTAAAGAGCCCATCACCCTAAAAATTGCAGTCTGGAACACTCAAGGTGGACGAAACAGAATTACCTGGACAGAAAGCAAGCTACATTGCTTTTATGATTCTTTAACCTCCTCACGAAACATCTCTCCTTTCCCTTCTGCTCTGCTCTATAATGAACTTCTTTATCTCTTTGCAGAAAAATCTCATCTAAATCACCCCCTCTCTTTATTACCAATAACCAATATGATTCCAGGATCCACGACATGAAAACTCAGGTCAGGAGACTGCATAGGCATTCGATCGAAACCACCAGATAAAAACTGTAAGTTAAAAAATATTTAAAAGAAATACAAAAACTGAACTAAATGGCATAGACATAACAAAATCCAGCAAAATGGGGAAGCAATGCCGCGTGCTCTAGCCTCCAAGTCCAGCGCCGAGATCTGGTTGTTGTTAAATCTTGGCACAAATGATACCTCATTTGCCCTGATGATTAACCCAATTAATGAGCATACCTGATACCTTCATTTCTCCACACTCTTCCCTAAACCTCTTGACACACCTTTTGTACCAGAACATTCCTCAGCCGATCTTCACTCTCTTGTCTTCTCTCATGAACACATTTACTTAGAAATTCATAAATTGAGCACCTCGAGAGCTCCCGGCCTTCACGGTCTCTCAAATAAGACACTAAAAGCACACCCAGAAATACGGACATCCATCATTTTCTCAATTTTCCAACAAGTTATTCATTCTGGTATTATTCAAAACTCCTGGAAGCAATCTATAATCATCCCAATCTTTAAGAAAGGCAGTAGGTCACTACCGTGCAACTATTGTCAAATAGCTTTATTGGACATCCCGGGCAAAATCTTTGCACGCTTGGTACGCAAAGACTTTCTAAATGGCTCTCAGCCACCTTGTTACTAGATATCCATCAATCTGGGTTTGTCCCTAATTTAGGAACATCAGTGAACTTACTCATTTTGACGGCCATAAATAAATGTGCTTCACATTCAGGCCAACCTGTATACCTGGCTTTTATAAATTTCAAAAAAGCATTCGACTCAATTACCAGAGAGTTGCTCTGATCTAAATTGCTAAATGTGACGTGTCCTGCCTATCTGCTTAATTTATTAATGCAATTTCATACAGGCACTGCCATTTGTGTCAAATTAAATCATGACGGCCTTCTATACCAATCGATTCCGACTTTCCGTGGGTTTAAACAAGGCTGTATTTTAGCATCTGTTCTATTCAATTTTTGTATTAGAGATATTAGTATACATCCAAATGCCATTTCTTCTTTCACCCCAAAAGTAGGAAAAACACTTCAATATCCTTGATACTCTATGCCGATGATCTTGTGCTATTAGATAAAACTCCAATCGGATTACAAAGAAAACTAAGAGCCTCGGACCATTAATGACCCCCCTTAATCTCCACATTCTCTGCTCACTTCCAGTGTTATGCTGACGACACACAACTTGCCTTTAAGCTTACCTCCTCTTGCTCCTCTCCTTCCTCTCTCATTCCCGACTGCCTGACTGCTATTGAGGCATGGTGTGCTGCTAACGATCTTTGCCTTAATGCCATTAAGACAGAGATCCTTCTCATTGGGACCCCTACTCCCTCTTTCCCTCCTACTCTCTGACCACCCTCCTTTGGCCCCCTCCCCTCACTTGAGTGTCATCTTCGACTCCTCTCTCTCCATCTCATCTAACATTGCTGACCTTGACAAGAAGGCCCACTATGAGCTTCACCTCCTCAGAGGCATTCATCCTTTCCTCATCTTCCACCAGAAACTCAAGTGTCTCCAGAGCTTTGGTTCTCTCAAGGCGTGATTATTGAAACAGCCTCTTCCTTAATCTACCGCTCTCTTCACTCCGCCCTCTTTAACTAATCCAGAATAGGACTGCAAGATTTATGCTTGGCCTCAAGCCCAGGAACCACATCTCTGCAGCCCTAAAATCTCTCCACTGGCTCCTGGTGGTTGCAAGGATCAAATTCAAGACCCTCTGCATCATCCACAAGGCTTTCTGGAGTCTGGGACTTTGATACATGCAACTCTCTCTCGCTAAATATCTCCCTGCTAGAGTCCTTCGGTCCTCTAGCACCAACTCTCTGCAGATCAGGCATTACTCCAAGCAGAGTGTGGGAGGTAGATCTCTCTCTTCGGCTGGAGTATCCCTCTGGAATGGCCTCCCTGCCCCTCTACGCCTTGAGAGGGATCTCCTTAAATTGAGGATGCTCCTCAAGCCCTTCCTCATCTCCTCCTCCTTCCCTCTCCCCCTCCTGTACTAGTCTCCCCCACACCGCCACAACTGGAAGCCTGTGTCTCTTATGAGTCTCGCTGGGTTCAGGCCCTCCTTCGGCCAGTCCCCTACCAGCGCTTGCCCTCTGACACCGTTTCCCGATTAGCCTTCTGAGGCTGGTTCTTCCCATCCTCTCGCACTATAACCTTAACCTAGCTTCCCTGGCCCTTGTCCCTTGGGCACCCCCCTTGCACTTGCCCAGCCCCTTGCCCCCCCCATCCCAGCACTTCTCACTCCTACCCCACCCCCTTCCCATTCCTTCCCCGACCTGCCCCCTCCCCCTGCACTTCCTGACACTGCACTTGCATGATCAGAATATTACCAGGCATAGTAGGACCGTTATGTTGTTTTTCTCCAATGTCCCCCCTCCTCTTTTGTCTTGTGGCGCCTGGAAACCCTTTCTGCTGTATAGGCTCCATAAACATGTTCAATAAATAAATAAAATAAATTGCATCCTAAAAACAAATGGCTCTTGTGATGCATGCCTTAATGTAAAACCCGGAAATGGTGATGTTGCTAATTAAACGTAGCTTTCCTTACTAATGAAAAAAGATGCTTCTTCTCTTTATAAAGGTCCTGTTGATTACGTAAGCAGGAAGATTCGCTCGCATATCCAGTGAATTGGAATTTTCAGTTCTGTGTATCTGGTTGCGGGGCTGGAGGTGGTAGGGAGTAAGGCCACAGAGGTGACTGGGGGCAGGGTCTTTCAGGTGAGGATGAGATCACTCCAGAGTCACACGTGACAGAACTAAACCTGATAACGAGCGTTCAAATTCAGAAGTGGTTCAAAGTACGTCCTATTTTTCGAATGGGACCTCGTTATCTTTCTTCAATGTTTGTCTCATAATCTAAGTCTCTCCCTTCTTAAATTACTCAAGAACGAACTGCAAGTCAGGGGCTGTGTTGTTTTAATTCGACTGGACTTTGGTATTTAGGCCTTCCTGTGTTTTGGGCATTTAGTCACTGGCGTGAATTTATAATGAATGTAAAACGCCACCTCAGGAAGGTTCGCACAGGCTCATTCCGTGTGGTAGTGCGTCAGCCGAAATTGCCTTATAGTTAGTAAAAGCCCACCCTACAATTCTGCTCTGTAATGAACATGAGCTGTGGCCAGTTAGCTGACAAAGGGCCTCATTACAACTCAGGCGGTAAGGGGTTTACGGCGGCGTAAACAGCGCCGACCCTTACCGCCTGAGTACGAGGTCCCTTAGCGACATGGAGGTTTTAACACCTGCTTTTAGCAGTTGTTAAAATCCATGGCGCTAAGGGACCATGGAGTTAATTACGCCACCGTAATTTACGGTGGCGTAATTAACGCCTTCCCCACTCCCATTATGCCCTATGGGGCAAAATGGGAATGGGGAAGGGAAAATGGGAAAATGGGGATTTACCGCCCCGCCAAGGTTGGAATGGGGCGGTATATTCGCCAACCACCATGGCGTAAACATAGTTTACGCCATGGTGGTAAAGTCACGGCCCAGGCGGTAACTTACCGCCTGGGTCGTAATGAGGCCCATGGGCCTCATTACGACCCAGGCGTTGGACCATGGTGCTAATAGCACCATGGTCCATGCCGGTAACTTACCGACTCCGCCATGGCGGAATGGGGAATTACCACCCCATTCCGAGGTTGGCGGGGCGGTAATTCCCCATGCCGCCATGGCCCTTCCCCATTCCCATTTTTGGCCTATAGGGCTCAATGGGAAAGGGGAAGGCGCTAATTAAGGCACCGTAAATTGTGGTGCTGTAATTAGCTCCTAGGTCCCTTTGCGGGTTTTTTTTTTAATGCCTGCTAAAAGCAGGCGTTAAAGTGCAACCCGCAAAGGGACCTCGTAATCAGGCGTTAAGGGTTCACGGCGCTGAGACCTTTTATGGCGCTGTTAAACCCTTAACGCCTGGGTTGTAATGAGGCCCATTGTTTCTAAGTATTTCAGGAAATGTTTCTGTCCAAATATTATAGGACTGGAGTTATTATTCCAGAATTACAAAGAAGGTGGCCAGGTAGATAATGACGTACATGGCGCAGAGTGACTGCCTTAAAGACATACCCCTTCACAGTGTAACATGCATCATCGTAGGTTTTGAACGGCAGTAGCTCTGGGAGAATTGGGCCGTTGTGGCAGCCAGTTCCCCGTCAGATACAACACTCACTATCTTGTGCTGGGGTTTTAGCTGTGCAATTGAATGGGAAATTGAGTGTGCTTCAGGGTGAACTTGAGTGTGATGTAATGGGCATTTGTACAGCGCCTTTCACCATTGGTATGGGCTCAACGGGCTGTAGGTTGAACGCCCTTGGGGACCGAAGTCCAGGTATGGGAAAATCATCAGAGAGTCATAGAATGCGCGTATAGCCAAGTCCTTGCTGGCCACCCGTGTTGTGCTGGCATGTGGGTGGGTGCACAGCGGTAGTCTGGAGAGTATGCGAAAGAGATACTATGGGCCTCATTACGACCCAGGCGGTAAGTTACCGCCTGGGTCGTACCTTTACCACCATGGCGTAAACTACGTTTACGCCATGGTGGTTGGCGGACTTACCGCCCCATTCCGAGTCCCCAATCCCCATTTACCCTTCCCCATTCCCATTTTTGCCCCATAGGGCATAATGGGAGTGGGGAAGGCGTTAATTACGCCACCGTAAATTACGGTGGCATAATTAACAACATGGTCCCTTAGCGCTAAAAGCAGGTGTTAAATCCTCCATGGCGCTAAGGGACCTCGGAATCAGGCGGTAAGGGTCGGCGCTGTTTACGCCGCCGTAAACCCCTTACCGCCTGGGTCCTAATGAGGCCCAATGTGTGCAGCTAGACTGAATTTTATCATGGGGGATAGCTGCGTTCTAAAGGCAGATTCTTATCGGCAAGGCTGCCCCTAGGCACGGGTAGTCCCTCCCGTCGTCCAGGGTGCGCGTGCGCACACAGGCCCCAAAGACACTAGCTGCCACGCCTTTCTAAATTATTACATTGTGTTTCTGGGAGAGCTGCGCTGCTTCCAGCACGAGCCTCTTACTTCATCATAGACAAGCATATGCTCTGACCTTCCAACCCTCTGTGAGGCCTGGAGCCCACCCTCCTCCCCCAATTTCCCTGTGTCCCTGCAAACACTGCAGAGCAGGTGCCGATTGCGCCTGCCAATCTCTTAGTATTTAACATACCCTTTGTTTGGGCATTTAAATACAAAGCTATTGGTAAGGGGTGGTCCAGTTGATGAACCATTGTTTTCAACAGGAGCTTATGTCTTGAGTCATGAGAACTGCACCAGGGGCATTTTAATTCTGAAAGCACACAAAAAGCACAAGTTGCTTCCCAAATCTATGCAATCGTTCAATGACACCAAAAACTGTTTTTTTGGTCACGGGTCACGTTTTCCTCACATCATACATGAAGCATGCATTTGCCAGACAACAACAGGCAACCACCGGGTTATCTTCCAGTCTTCAAGTCTTGACAGTATATTTACAAACCCCATAGGCTATTTTGTAGCCCCACGCTTAATTGTATTTAAATTTTTTTTATTTATAGTGTGATTCAGTCAAAATGTACCTTTACACACATATTCAAAGTAATATATAATATCAAAAATAGACAATTTAAAATCATTATATGCATTATTAAAATTGTGTTTATATGTTGAACACCCTTACTGCAATAAATGCAATGAACTAAAGCAGACCCAGTGACATTCAACAATTTCGTTAATTTCCTTTCTCACATCAACATCCACAACTTAGTTACCACAATGATAGGTGAGAGTTTATTGCCCACTAAACATTGTTTCCGTAGGTCATCTGTAATTATGACATCCAATCTACATACAAATCTCGATATAGTTCTCTTGCATGTATACATTTGCCAGAATGCAATGGAGCATGTCTAGTGGTTTCAAATTGAACTGAAATTCCCCAAAATCTACATATACGCTTTTCCCTAACCAGTCTAAGACGTGTTGGCCAGTTGTCAGGAGGCCTGAAATTCCACAGAATCTACACATACGCTTTTCCCTAACCAGTCCAAGGCGTGGGCCAGTTGTCTGGAGGCCTGAAATTCCACAGAACCTACATATACGCTTTTCACTAACCAGTCCTAGGTGTGGGCCAGTTGTCAGAAGGCCTGAAATACCACAGAATTTGCACATACGATTTTCCCTAACCAGTCCCAGGCGTGGCCCAGTTGTCAGAAGGCCTGAAATTCCACAGAATTTGCACATACGCTTTTCCCTAACCAGTTCAAGGTGCGGGCCAGTTGTCAGGAGGCCTGAAACTCCACATAATCTGCACATACGCTGTTCCCTAACCAGTCCAAGGTGTGAGCCAGTTGTCAGAAGGCCTGAAATTCCACAGAATCTGCACATACGCTTTTCCCTAACCAGTCCTAGGTGTGGGCCAGTTGTCAGGAGGCCTGAAATTCCACAGAATCTGCACATACGCTTTTCCCTAACCAGTCCTAGGTGTGGGCCAGTTGTCAGAAGGCCTGAAATACCACAGAATTTGCACATACGCTGTTCCCTAACCAGTCCTAGGTGTGGGCCAGTTGTCATGAGGCCTGAAATTCCACAGAATCTGCACATACGCTGTTCCCTAACCAGTCCTAGGTGTGGGCCAGTTGTCAGGAGGCCTGAAATTCCACAGAATCTGCACATACGCTGTTCCCTAACCAGTCCTAGGTGTGGGCCAGTTGTCAGGAGGCCTGAAATTCCACAGAACCTACATATACGCTTTTCACTAACCAGTCCAAGGTGCGGGCCAGTTGTCAGGAGGCCTGAAATTCCACAGAATCTGCACATACGGTGTTCCCTAACCAGTCCTAGGTGTGGGCCAGTTGTCAGAAGGCCTGAAATTCCACAGAATTTGCACATATGCTTTTCCCTAACCAGTCCAAGGTGCGGGCCAGTTGTCAGGAGGCCTGAAATTCCACAGAATCTGCACATACGCTGTTCCCTAACCAGTCCTAGGTGTGGGCCAGTTGTCAGGAGGCCTGAAATTCCACAGAATCTGCACATACGCTGTTCCCTAACCAGTCCTAGGTGTGGGCCAGTTATGGGGAGGCCTGAAATTCCACAGAATCTGCACATACGCTTTTCCCTAACCAGTCCTAGGTGTGGGCCAGTTGTCAGGAGGCCTGAAATTCCACAGAATCTGCACATACGCTTTTCACTAACCAGTCCCAGGCGTGGGCCAGTTGTCAGGAGGCCTGAAATTCCACAGAATCTGCACATACGCTTTTCCCTAACCAGCCCACAAGTTGGCCCACAACCTATATATGGCAGTGATGGTCACATAATTCTCATGCATTAAGCTGCTGACACACAACCTATCTATGGCAGCAGTCCCTGCAAATGGTTTACAGTGACCAACCATACGAAACCTCAGCTTTTGGTAATTATAAATCCCTTAGTAATACATACATACATACATACATATATACATCATGACACAAAATACACACACTTATCTTAGGTCTTCTGGGGCAGGCATAGAACACTGGACAATTGGAGACATGCAGCAATGGCGTGCCACAGAAGCACTTGAATCCCCGGAGTGCGCCGGTGGTTGCTATGGCAATCCTGTGAGTGGCACGCTCCGTTGCACACATCCACGTGCCACTCACAGGTTTGTTACTGTTTTGAAATATCACCAGGGCTGGCACTCAGTCAGTGCCGTAACTGCCAGCTCTGAAGTTATTTGAGTGGCACCCTACACTAGACACGCCGGCACGCCACTCACAGGGTCATTTTGTTTATTTATTTTTATGTCAGGGCCGACGCTCCGTCAGAGAGCCAGCCCTGCGGAAGGTCTAGGGGTCCACCGGTCACCAGGCAGGTATAACCCTGGGTTGGGGGGGCAGCCGACCACCTGCCACCTCCTGGCTCCTCCCCTGAGTGGGAGGGCAAAGAAGGAGAGAGCAAGTGGTACATCATTATTTGCCAGGTCCAGGGAAGTGGGAAGAGAGGTTGCTGGTCTGACGACTGGAGAAGTTGTTTTTTCTAGTCCTGACACTGCACGGATTTTGTTACCATTTGAACACCTGTCCTCCCTTGAAAATATGCTCTGCTTCGGTCACACATAAGGCACTCCTACATTGCAGACTCGTTGCTCTATAGACCCCTAGCCAAACGTGGCAATCAGGCCCTTCTTTAGGTATATAGCTGCGCTGATATTAAAAAAACGCTGCTAGGTAAATTGATTACGTTTGACAGTCAGCATACTCCTCACCTGTTTCTTGTGAATTAAAAGCGTATTTTTATTATTTTGATTTTAATGTTGTTCAGTTATAAATAATAACTTTTGACATTATACACACATTATCAACAAAAGAGGAAAACAGTAAAATAAGCACAATCAAGAAAAACAACACCACAATCAAGAATGAAAGTACATCAAAAGATAAAACATGTGCTAAAACTATGCACTAAGACGTCCGCAAGTGCTTCTAGAGTGCTTACATTCTTTAAATCATGTAAAGAATTAATTTCTTAACTTTCTTAATTTTTGAAAGCCAAGAAACTCCAATCACACATTGATTCAAGAAAGCATTAGCATTTTACTATAAATAAAAAAATAATTTTCAGTGATGATCTGTTTATGCTGCTTCAAAATGGAAGGATTTAACAAGTCCAGTTGCAGCCAGGACCAAAGAAGTCGGCCGTCCCGCCCGACATTCCTGCCACGCCCTCTCATTCTCATCATGGTTTACTAGTAAATCCTCAAATCTTTTAAAATAATACAGACGCAGACCCTTGGCTGCAGGACACGACATCATTCTATCTGGTTCCTTTCATTACAAAATCTACAAAAAAGCATATTGCCAATTCTGGACAGTATGGCCGAATATATAGACCATAAAAAGGGAACAGCTGCAAAAACAACAGCGTACTTCACATGTAAAACACAATCACATTTTTTGTAGCAATGCTTTCGAAATTCAGATGGGAGCCCATTTTATATTTTAAAAAGTGTAATTTGGCGACAGGGAGTCGTACGTATGGCAGGCAGTGTGTTCAATATACCGTTATGGGGTCCGCCTGTGTTATGCCAGTGCATAAAGCTGGTGGACCCCACAGGGATCTCCAGCATTTGCACCGGCATGAAAATACATGCTGGCGCGAAGTCTGTAGCATTTGTATGGGGGAGACGAAGGGAGGCTGAGGAAACGCAAAGTTCCGTCCCGCCCCTCCTCTCCGCCATTCAAATGATTGCAAATTAGCTGTGGCGTGAATGGAAGGCCTTAAAGCTTTACTCAAGAGCTTTACGCCTTGTATTTGCGGTACGGCTCATTAGAACATGAGCTACATGGTGCTTTCAAACCAAAATTGCAAAAGGACCTGCCCCAAACAACATTTCTACAGCTGGCAAGATGTGTGTCCCGAGTTGCAGACTGGCCTCAGATCCCGGTTTCTCCACTTAACCTCCCTGGCAAATCATTGTATCTCGCTATGACTCACCTGCCAAAATGAGAAGTTCCTACAAATGATGTAGTTCGCACTGTCTGCTACTCCAAAAAAGCCTCGCTTGATGTTGCCCCATATATAATACTAGTGACCAGCTACATATTTGTGCCATATCACAAAATGTATTTGTCACTTGTCTTCCTCTTGGAAACGTCTTTAAATGTAACTTCCCATGACCTCCTTGAGTATCAAAGACTAATTCTATGATGGAAGAGTTGTTTGGGCACTAGGTATATCAAAGACTCATTCTATGATGACGGAGTTGTTTGGGCACTAGGTATATCAAAGACTCATGCTATGATGACAGAGTTGTTTGGGCACTAGGTATATCAAAGACTCATTCTATGATGACAGAGTTGTTTGGGCACTAGGTATATCAAAGACTCATTCTATGATGACAGAGTTGTTTGGGCACTAGGTATATCAAAGACTCATTCTATGATGGAAGAGTTGTTTGGGCACTAGGTATATCAAAGACTCATTCTATGATGACAGAGTTGTTTGGGCACTAGTTATATCAAAGACTCATTCTATGATGACAGAGTTGTTTGGGCACGAGGTATTAGGATCCACTTGTGCTCCTCTCATGTTTTTACGATGAATGAGCTGCATGGTCACAGGTTAAAGAGGGTTTAGCCCAAACCTCTTGTCAAAATTGAAGTACGTTTGTACCCGTATACCTTGCGCTTGATGAATAGAATTGAAGTTTACACAATTTCTTAGTACAGTTATGTCTATTTAATTGTGCTCATTGATGGTCAGCCGACACTTGTTTCTACCTCTCAGGGTCTTTATCAACACAAGAGCAAGGTTGTCTGTGTGCTGGTTGGCAGGGTCAGAAATGGTATCCCTGTAGGAGTCTCAGGAGCCCCCCTCGGCTTTTGTTTGTTTCCGTCGGTCTCTGGCATATATTAAGAACGGTACTAAGAAATTGTGTAGACTTTGATTCTATTCATCAAGCGCAAGGTATCTGGGTACAAACTAACTTTAACTCTATGATGATGTCTGTACACATGTACATATGGAAATTAGGGGGGCCCACAAATCTTTTGTGGCCCATGTCCCCACAAATCCACGGCCAGCCCTGCATGTGGGGATAACACTGGCACCAGTTGTTATGTATCGGGATACTGTGCATGAGTTGGGGCCCAGTTCATAGGCTCAGAAAGCTGCTAGAACCCAGCATCAGGAACTTTATTCTCAGGATGTGATGTCGCACTGCCACGGTATGCGCGTGTTGTGCGTGCATGCGTCTTAGTGATGCAGCTACACACCATGTGGCACTTTCACCCAAAACAGCATCCATTTTGGAGGGTCAACAATTACTTCCATTGCCACCTGTGGGTTGATGAGGCACAGCCTGTGAATGGGGCTTGGAGAGCCAGCTCAGCAGAGTTTCACAGTACAATCCTGTGCTGAAACAAATTGTCTGGCCTTCCAGTCCTGGGCTATCTGTGCTTTGTATCACCGTGAATGCAGAGTGTGTGTTGTAAAGGAAAGAGTTACGAGCAGATGCCCATCGGGAATGTCCTGCTTATTCTTCTGAAAGACCCCCTAAACCCATGTCCATTCGCCGCAACAAATTCTTTTAGGGCACACCATCCCATAATTCGTCGCACCTGCCTAAACTTTGGGAGTACAAGGACTCAAACTCTGGAATATCCTCAATCCTAACATAAGGGTAGAACCCATTACATGTGCTTCCGACTGTTTCTAAAAACAGCAGATTAAGTTGTCCTTGTTCTATTATTGTGCGGTGTATATCCCCCAGCCCTCCGAAAGGACTGTAAGGTGATATGCAGTGCACAACAAATCACCTACATAACAAAGAGGAAAGGAAGAGGGAGTGGAAAGGGAGAGCACAAAAATAGAGAGAGAACAGAAAAGATAGACATGAAGGATAGAGGGAGGGGCAAAGGCAATACTAGGGAAATCACTCATAAACAGTGCTGGACTGCTTTTTATCATACAACAAGGGCTGCAGGATTGCTGGGAGTACACCTCCAGGATGGGAGCCGAGATAACCAGGGAGCTGCTGTGCTATCCCTCGGAGCTCTCCCATGGAGGTTTTTTTTATTCTTCCGCCTTGCATGATATCAACACTGAGACTACAAGTCAATATTTAGAATTCAAACCTAAGAGTACATTTTGTGCCCCAATACATGTACCAGCAATAGATATCTTTGAAAAAATGGTGATGAAAGATCTATCGCAAGTTCAATTTGGAAAACCAAAGAGGTATAACTTAAACAGAGGTGAACGCTCACAGATCAAAAATTTGTTCTCGGATGACTCTATTACTATCAGACCAGCTGATAAGGGCGGTGCTATTGTAATACAAGATACCGAAGATTACCAGAATGAATGCCTAAGACAATTAGCAGACACTAATACATATAAGGAATTACCACATAACCCTACTATGGAAATAAAAAATGAGTTATCAATACTTTTAGATAATGCAGTGGAAAATCAGTGGATTACAGAGAAAACGAAGTCATATCTCTTTACAGCATATCCTAAGATGCCGCACCTATATATCCTTCCTAAAATACACAAAAGGATTGATAAACCACCAGGAAGACCAATAGTGGCAGCAACGGAGAGTATTCTACAACCTTTGGGCACATACATAGATTATTTTTTGCAACCGTTAGTACAGAGGACCTCGGCTTTTGTCAAAGACACTACCCACTTTTTGCAAATACTTAATCAGATCGAATTGGATGAACAAGACATTCTGTTTACTATAGACGTGGTAAGTCTATACACAAGCATACCACATGATCAGGGCCAAGAGGCAGTTCAGACTCTCTTACTTCAAAGTGAAGAGATTGGAGCTAACAAGGAATTCCTAATGATTTTACTGGAGTTTATAGCCACACATTCATGTTTCGAGTATAACCAAAAGTACTACAAACAAATATCAGGGACAGCTATGGGGGCAACCATGGCGCCAGCCTATGCTAATTCTTTTATGTACATATTTGAAAGCAAGTACATCTTAGAAGACACCAGATGGAAACCACACTTAAAAACTTGGGTCAGGTATATTGATGATATTTTTGGAGTATGGTCCGGAAAAAGGGAAGATTTGGACATTTTCCTGAGATACCTAAATGGCATTGATACATGTTTACAATTTACCCTAGAGGTCGGCGACCCTAATATACATTACTTGGATGTAAACATGGTAATCAATGGGAACAGGATCAACACAACATTATACACTAAACAAACTGATCGAAATAACCTCCTTCATCGTATGAGTTTCCACCCACCCAATCTACTGCGGAATCTACCATTTGGACAAATGTTGAGAATAAAGCGGATCGTTAGTGACCCAGAAGACTGTGAGAGACAACTACAACTACTTCACGAACGGCTGAAAGAAAGAGGTTATCCCGAGACAGATTTACAAATAGCACGCGAGAAGACTAGAACACAGACGAGAGACCAACTTCTCACCAAAAGAACAGAACGAGAGAATCCTGAATTAGTGTTCATCACTACATATGCCATACAAAGCAATAAAATCAAGGATATCATTCGAGATAGATGGAACATACTTACAAGTGATGCACGAATTAAAGATCTCTTTCCACAACCGCCGATCTTTGCTTACAAAAGAAGCAATAACCTACGCAACATGTTGGTAAATACGAGAAGCAAGGATTCAAATAGGAAACCAGACAAACATCCCGGTACCTACCCTTGTATGAGTTGCAGTAATTGCAATAACGTAATGAAAGGCAATACCTTAATGCACCCAAAAACTGGAGCTAAAATTAAACTAAGATATCATGCGACATGTTTGTCAGAAAATGTTGTTTATGCCATCAAGTGTCCATGCGGGATATACTATGTGGGAGAAACAGCTCGAAAGATACGAGTCAGAATAAATGAACACAAGTCGTGTATTCGCAATCAAAACATGACCTCAGCAGTAGCTAGACATTTTATGACAAAGGGACATTCTATTGCACAACTTAGATTTGCAGTACTAGAGGTGCAACCCACCAAAATGGCTACTAAAGATATGAAGAAATGGAGGGCACAACAGGAAGCGTTTTGGATTGATAAACTTGACTCTTTATCACCTGATGGAATTAATGAAGAGTTCGATCTAAGTTGTTTCTTATGATATGCATGTTGGCTATGTTCATTGATGTTTTGGATGTTCTTATGATTTTTCTCTAATTGCAGCGTATGGAATGTAGAGTTACATTTTTTCACACTTTTTCTTTACTATCTATATTTTTCATTTAGCAATCAGAGAAGTAATTTAGAAAACATTGAACATTTTGACCTTGTAATGGTCACTTCCAAGTAGTGGTTCTGCTTCATTTCTTACTATGACTAATGGCATTACGAAAGCCTTCAATTTCCTTTTTTTCCCCTTTTTTCTTTCTTCTTTCTTTTTTCCTTCTTTCTTTCCGTTACCACCACCTGATGCATTTACATCATAACTAACATAGTGTTTTGCTACACATTGAAACCAAGAGCGAAACGTTATAGTAGATCGTAATAAGTTATAAGCTTATTGTGAGTCTTTAATATCAGAATACAAATACTAATCCCTTGCGACCTTTCCTTACTACTTTTGAGCACTTTGAGATCCATCCGACCCCCCCGTCCTACAGTCGGCATTTTTTCAAGCACCCCTTTTCCGTGCGTTAATGGTAGATTCCACTTTTACCGACAAGCTCGCACTGCTGTAAACCATGGGATTTGCCACATAGTAGCATAACAACGACTCTCTTTTTTCATTTTTTTATAATATTTAGTGCAGTCAGCCAAAAGGGAGGTCCATGCATCTCTGACGGTTTGAGGTTCTCATTGTTATAGGACTTAATTTTTACAGGAGAATATTGCACTTAACGAGAGAGAGTTTATTTTCATTTATTTTTTGCAATTGGTTTGCGGTAATGTTGATGGAAATTACTATTCCTTCAATTTATATTATATGTTTCACTGGTATTCTAAAGAAGTCGGTTTCATTACAAAATGGCCGCCACCTTTATTCACTATTCTCCTCCTGTTCTCACGTAACCATAGCAACTTGAAACAACTTAGCTGCTTGCAAAGTAACGCGCGTCCTCGCGGTCTCACTCAGTCTTGTGATCGTTCCGAAGAGGAAAGGTATGAATGAGCATTCGTGTCAAGTTCTTTTATTTAGCCCGAATATTATATAGGCTAACAGCTGTCATACACATATATTTACAGAGCGTTCTGATGAGTGCTAGTTTTATGCACGTACACAAGACATCGCGCAGGGAGATTCTCCAGTCAGCTCTTTTCATGCACCGTTTCAATAAAAGGGAAACCAGGTCAGTTTTTATTGCAATAAGCTTGTAACGATCATGGAAATATTCTTTTTTAGAGTAATGATTCATTTCCGTTCATATTGCTTTTTTCTTCTTTCTTTTTTCCAATGGTGATTCACAACTTGTAATTGCGGCGTTTTCCTGCAATTTATCCGTATGTATATATCTCTTACCTTATACACAATGCATGATTATGTATGGCTGTTTTCTCTGCTCTGTGACATACACTTATGTAATGGACAAAAAATGGTGTAAATAATGCTGGAATCCATGTGACATACTAATATTATGCGCTAAATTGATATATACAATGCGGGTCAATACTGTTTGATCTCAATGTTGTTTTACAATGGTGATGTCATTATGCTGTATTTGTGTTATGATGACCCTTACTAGGCCCTGATGAAGGAAGTAGTATTCCGAAATGCATTGGCCACCCCTATAGGCACCTGCATGAACAGAGTTTTATTTACCTCACTATATTTTGAATTAAAGCTAACTACATGAAAAAGAATTGTAGTGCATATAATTCTTAAACTTTTGGGACTCAAATCCATTACTAACTAAAGGAATCCACTATTTAGTGGGCATAGGAGTGCAGCCCACACCGCTGGCTTCACAGCCAAGGTCTTCGAACATAGACTCGGGTTCCGGCCTCACTATACTACCCTTAAACATATACAAAAGCATGGTGGGAAGGGAAAGAGTAGAAGCATACAAAACAAACATCAGTCCCACGGCGAGGTGCCAGTCTAAATCTTTTAGGGTACGTCAGAGTGACAGTGGAATTCAAGGACAGGGTCACCAGAACCAAAGTGTATCTTGAAGAAAATGGACCACCAGTATTAGGCTAGGATGACCAAGCCAAATTGCAAATCAGGCTCGATCCCAGCATGGAGGGACAAGTCCTGTCCTTAAAAAATATTGCGCCTCAATCAGCAAAGAAGAATTTCCACAATTATTTTCAGACACGCCTGGCCGCATCAAAAACTATGTGCACAAGATAAAACTAAAACTGGGTGCTGTTCCAGTCAAACATAGGGTGAGACCTGTGCCGGCAACGGCGAGAGTTGCACTACAAGAAAAGCTCAACAAGATGCTATCGGAAGAAACCATAGAGACGGTGGAGTCTTCAGAATGGCCCAGCCTAGTGGTTCTCATAAAGAAACAGCATACCAGTGACTTGCGTATTTGCATTGACTTGCGCAGCGTAAATCTGGAGGTGGTAGCGGACAGTTACCCTTACCGAGCATAAATGAACTGATCTTGCTCATGAAGGAGGCTAAAATATTTTCAGAATTGACATGAGGGATGCCTACCACCAAATCACCTTAAATCGAGAATCCAGACCCCTCACGGCATTCATAACCCCATTTGGAACGTATCAATTCACAAGAATGCCATTTGGGTTGTCCTCTGCGGCCCATGCGTTCCAACGCATGATGGACGTCCTCTTGAAAAACATTGGAAATGTCTCTTACTTCCAGGATGAGATATTAATATATGTGGACGATATGGAGACACATGATGCAGCTCTACGCAAAGTGTTGGCAAAATTGCAGCAAGCAGGAGTGCGACTATGCTACAACAAATGCGTACTGCAGGCGGATGGAGTAGAATATCTGGGATACACCATACCCAAGGCAGGTATCAGTCCCAAGAAAGACCTACTGCAAGCAATCGTAAAGGCACCTCCCCCAAACAGCAAAGAAGAGCTGAGATAATTTTTTGGGCTATCAGAATACTACACAAAATTTGAACCAAACTTCTCAGAGACCACTGCTCCCATGAGAGAATTACTCAAGAAAGGCGCGGAATACCACTGGTGGCAGAACACGCCAAAGCATTTGAAGATGTCAAAGAGGGAATAATGCATGCGCCCTGCCTGCAACCCTTCAATCCTCAATGGAAGACCATGATTACCACAGAAGCCAGGGCATACGGTATAGGATCAACGCTCACGCATAAGAAGGGCGATGAAGAACATATTGTTGCGTTTGTGTCCAAGGGCCCTCTCATAATCAGAAAGAAATTACTCCGCCATTAAAAAGGAAATGTTAGCATGTACATGGGCCGTAGATTGCTTCTGCACATACATATGGGGTACAAGATTTCGGCTCGTTACCGATCACAAACCCCTAGGGCATCTACTGAGCCCGGGAACCCGCACAGCGACACCTCGCCTTGCTCGCATCACTGCCAAGCTGCAAGAATATACATATGAGATACAGCACATTGCAGGATGGAAAAATGCCCAGGCGGACTGTTTGTCCAGACTCCCCCAGCGTAAAGATAAAGAAACCAGTTTTCTAAAGGACAAATGTGTTGTCGCATCACTCACGGATCTAAGGCACAAGGAATTCCTCGAAATGAGCAAGAAACACTGGAAAGAAGAAGCAGCCAAAGATGACACCACAACAAAAATCACAGAGTGGGTCAGAAAAGGGTGGTCCGATGAGAGGTCCATTTCAGAGGGTTTGCTTCCCTGTTAGATAGTGTCAGATTAAATATTTGAAAACGAAGGGATGCTCATGAGAGGCGACCAAGTGATTCCACCCATAGCTATGAGACAAACCATCATATGCAGGGCTCACGCTGGTCATCTTGGAAACAACATGACAAAAAGGAGAATAAGAGAAGCCTATTGGTGGCCAGGTATGGACTTGGAAATAATGACCATGACAGAGTGGTGTAATAAAGATGTGAATAGTGACAAGAGACTTAAAGTAAGGCAAGCAACACTGCACCCCACAGAAGTGCCAGAAGGAATGTGGCAAAAATTGGGCTTTGACTTTATAGGCCCACTATAACTCATGGAACACGAAAGCAAGCATGGCATAGTGTTAGTGGACTATTTATCCAAATGGGTAGAGGTTGAATTTGTACACAACATAACCACAGCCACAGTGATTCAGTTCCTCAAAAACATCTTTCAGAGAGAAGGATTGCCCAGAGAACTGGTCACCGACAATGGAGTGCAACTCATATCCAGAGAGATGGATAATTTCTTGAAGGAGAACAATATCAGGCGAAATAAAGCAGTTTTATATCACTGACAAGCAAATGGGTTGGTGGAACGCACCAACAGATTAATTAAGGGAGCGTTGCAGTTAGCCACAGCAGCGAGACTCGACCCGCTCTGCATAGTCAAGGAAGCTATAGCTGCGCATCGCCTCACCCCTAATGGGGTCACAAACATATCACCATTCCACCTCCTCAGAGGTCGCAGGGCAGCCTCTATGCTGGTCCCACCATGGCTGGCAAGCATGAGAGAGTATGAAAAGGTGGACATGGAAGAATTTGTATGGCGAGTAAAGAAGAGCAAAGAAAACATGGCGAGATATAACGATGAAAGGAGAAAGCCTCAACAAAGCACAGTCCGAGAAGGAGATCTTATAAAAATTAAAATGGTGCACAGAGATCCCAAGACGGGGTCCACGTTCAGCAGACCGTTGAGAGTGGTGCAGCGAGGGACAAACCATGTATGCACCCAGGACGGCAAGTGGTGGAACCTAGAGAGGGTAGCACTGTACGAAAGGGGCACTCAGCCCCGTAACACAAGAGCTCAGAAGTCAAGAGGAGAGCTCGGCCAAAGAGAATCCGACCATGGGGGAACAGTCAGGACATGCAGAGGTGGAGGACATAGGGGCTCCCTCCCAAGTGGAAGTCAGTCCCAGAAGGAATGCAACGAGGCAAGAGAGAATCAGTGAAAGGGCTGCAACGCCACGAGAAGAGAATCCAGAGAACAGCCGACCACAGAGAGAAAGAAGAAGGCCAGGAAGGTACACCGACTATGTGATGGAGTAAGACAAACGCTGTCCAACAAAAGGAGGTATGTAGAGTAAAGGACCTTAAGCAGGTCCCAGAGGAAGTCCTGCGGGAAGAGCCGCAAGGTTACGAGTGGCAGCTCCGCTCAAGACACTCTGAGCACGGCAAGCCACAGAGTGGCAGACTGCCATACGCTCTCCCCTGCAAACTCCTTTCCTAGAGACCCTCACTCACCTAAATACAGGAACTACCAGCAGAACAAGATCAATTATATAAATGGATGCTGCAATGTATGCTGAAGGGTGATTATTAAAAGCACGCTAACTCAATCTTCAGGCGTGGTGTGATCATTGAAAGGCCAATACATCCTGGTAAATAAAATGCAAATTGCATGCAGGAGCCCACCAGCGTTAGCCCTTATATGCTGTGGGGTTCCCTACATGCAATTTTCCACATTTACACAGCTGAGTGTAATTGTGAAGAGTAAAAGCAGGCAAAATCGCCTCAACTCTTAACTTGTATGCTCCATTTTCTGAAATACTAAAAGGAGACTACAAATGACGCTTTGCTGGCGGCATTTTATAATGGATTCTTATGGAACCTGCTGGCTTATTAGCAGTTGCAAATGCAAAACGGTTTCCATAGGAATTGATTGGTTTTACCCTGCATGAAAATCTCACACAGGAGGAAAACCTGGTGCCCTCCCAAAAGGGCGGAGGAAAACAATGCGGAAATGCAAACTTTGATTTGTTCCCCTTCCTATGCCTTGAAGGGCACGAAAATGACCTGGAGCGCAAAGGTAAGGATTAAACGTTTAGCGCCTTGCTTTTATGCCTTACTGTGGCACTCCACAGAATTTAAAATGATCCCCCCGTAGGTGTTTTTTTTGGAAATGGATTATTAATTAAAATGTACCTCCCTAGGTAGCAGCAGAGAGCGACTGGCAGGGCGGCCCAGGTTCCGGCCACGGGCTCTGGCATGCGCAGACCGATATACGTCTCATGAAATGGCGGCTGCGCCTCTCTACCCACCATGTTTCACAGAGAGATTTGAAGCAGGCTATTAAGGCGGCTTCTGTTACCGGTTAACTTTTTAATAGCTTGTTTTTGGGTGGGGAAGCGGGAAGGCACACATTCCAGACAAAAACAAAAGGGTTACAAGGTTATATACCGACAGGAGCCCATGCACGGCCTAAGCTGCATGACGTTCAACAAAAGAAATCAAGGCCGGAATGCCACTGTACTGCACCAAATACGGCGACGAGTTAACAACAGACTTGTCCGTTTTCGCACACCTGTATATTTAAACCGAGGTGGCAAATTGTTTAGTTTAAAAGAAGCGTAGTTAGCACCTCACTATCAGTTTCCAGAATTCTCATTGGCAATTCACATTATACCCAGTCAGAAAATGATTTCATAAACACTTAGCAGACCTCCATTTTCCATTATGCCCTGTTCGCAATTCATAGTCGAGTTCCAGTACACCCACTTAGAACATCAAGTATAATGTACATTATTTCCACTTAGCACATAATTGTCAGTTTCCGTTATGGTTGATTGCCATCTGCAGCAGTTTCTCTGCTGTTTGTGCTGAAAACAGAGAAAGCCAATGTTGCACACGATGGAACCGGGCATTGACCTGCGGGAAAGCGCGCGGCCCGAGGTGGACGCTGCAGTAAACACTCAGCTCCCTCTCAGGCATCGTCTGCTATTGGCTTGCAGGCTAGCCGGTGTGGGCCGGCCTGCCAATCCACCAACAGGTATGTCTGATCTGGGGCTCTGACAGCACTGCCATCTGCGAATATTTATTTTTGGTCACAGATATATTACGTGTATAACGCCATGGGAACGACACAGTTTGAGTTGTGTTCAACTTCAGAGCAGTGACCGGCTTTTTATAGGTATTGGGCCTCATTAAAAGTGTTGCCGAAAGGCAACAAGGGCGCCGGTAGTGCTGCCGGCTCCGTTGTTACCTTTCTGCAACATTACGAGTTCTGCTTGCCGATGCCGGACAGCACGCGTTGTCTGACCAGGCGTGCAGACCGGCACCCACAACCAGAACTGGTGATTGCACTGGCACCGTTATTGACGGTGCCGGTGCAACCATGCTCCCGACCCCCATTCTGCTCTATAGGACAGAATGGGGATCGGGAGCCCGGCATCACCGCCTCCCGTGAATGGGCAATTACCGGGCCACCGATCTCGTAATGGGCCAGTTATTGCCCAATCACGGGAGGCGGTGCCGGTAGCGAGTTTGGCAGTAACCGTGCCCTTAATAAGGGTACGGCTACCGCCAAACTCGTAATGAGGCCCATTGTCTTCACACTAGTGCAATGTGAGGATCTGCCGGAGTGGGAGCATCGGCATAGTGACCCCATGTGCACCAGTGCGACCACTGACCGTTCAAGCAACACAAGGCTTGTCAAGATGCTGGCCCTTTGCACCAGCACTAAAACCATGGCAAATATTGTATTTGCACCTTCATTGTTAGTTCAAGCCCTAACACAACGGCTAATTATGACTGTTTTATAGCTGGCGCAATGACATTTGCACCAGTGTTAGTCCCCAAACTGACAACAGCATTTCCCTGTGGTCATTGCTATAGCCATGAAACCCACATAGGCCCTATCACCGAGCCAGCGCAGAGAATACCATAAATGGGGTCATTCAGCTGGTGCCACCATCAGCTGGGTTAATCTGCCATGAAAGTAGCCTCAAGAAGCAAACATCCAACAATCAGAGTGTATTCCCAATTTGCAAAATCCCATAAACTTCCAATTTGACATAGCAGGTGTGCTGCAGTCTGACCAATCCAGTTAACCCAAGTTTGACAACCCTAGTATATTAACAGTTTGCAAAATCCTAGTATACTTCCAGTTTTAATATTTCCAGTTTTTCGATCCACCCCATCATGCTCACAGTTTGTCTAATCCCAGAAAAATGCCCAGTTTGTTGCACCCTAGAATAGTCTCTGTTTGGCAGTCCCAGTGCACTCCCAGTTTGACAACACAAGTATATTCCCAGTTTAGACAATTGAGTACCAGTACATCCAGTCTAGCAATCTCAGTATAATTCCAGTACTACAAGCTAAATAACTCCTTGTGCGAGAATCCCAGTACGCACCCAGCTCAACAAAACCAAAATAATAAAAGTCATATTTTCCCAGTTTGAAAATGCCAGGAGGATTCAGGGTGCAGGCTCTCAGTATAGATTATGTGTGGGGAAACACATACACACAATGGCCAACTGGATACCTCAGGAGATGCCTACAGATACAGATAACAAATGAACAACCACACACAGAGACAGGCACCCTTCTAAATACACACACAGCTCCAAATATTCAAAAATACACAGATTATACTTGCTCATTCCCACACTCAATCGTGACAACAACAAACAAAACAATCGGCATGTGCGTACAGTGAAAAAGTGACCTTCTAGTCCGCACCACACATACCTGGGAATGATATAGCCATGTGCTCAGAGACAGGACGCACCCTTAAGAACGTATCACAAGGTCAGGTTTCTCAGACGATTTCAAAAGAGCAGACAAATAAGGACTACATGTCTCAGAACACCCTTCTCACTGAGGGAAGCCCTGCAGAAGACCCAGGAAACTCAACCACAGATCCATGGGAAGGAAGACATGGGGAAAGCCTAATCAGCACACACAAGTAGCTTCTCCACCCTGAAAGGAACAGGTATGGGAGATTTGCATCTCTCTCCCATTTAACACACACAGTGACAGGGCGAAGCACAACTCTCCCCTGTCCAGCAACCAGATACAAAGAGAGGATTTCACTTCCTCCTCTAACAACACCAAAGAGAGACTGAAGTGGAAGGAAACTTTCCCTGTAGCTGAAACCCCAGGAGAAAGACCATACTCAGCACTATTTACACCCCCTGTGAACTCACACAACACATCAGCTACCCCACATGCATAGCTGGCAACCCTGCGGACCTTCCGATTTCTAGACAAAATCACATCTGAATGGAGAATCAAATCCGGATCTCGTGGTGTAACCGTTTTGTGATCCCCTCCGCTCTCACCCTGCCACAATATCCCCCTCCTACCACAAATCCCCTCCCCCAGCCAGAACAACCAAACACATTACAATCACAGCCTTAGCACCACTCATACCACCCCCTCCACATACATACATCCCTTGATACTCCTCAACAATAACAACACCATCATCACCCAGGAACTCGACAAAACAGCCCCCTCCCCCTCAAAACACAGACAACCCACAGCCATCACTATCAAACATGGTTCAACAGTTCCCGCCTCTGCATCCAACAGGAAGCCAGGCACCTTAAAAGAGCCTGGCAAAAGGGCTGATGCCCCGCCACCTGGACAACCTCCAAACACTGCTGCTACAAAAACAAGACAGTCATACACAATGCCAAAGACAGCCACTACCTCCACAAACTCTAATCCACCACTAATCGTACACAGTGACTTTTCAACATCGTCAAGCGTGACAAGACCAGTACCCTGGCATTGTCAAGGGTGTCTGAGAACCGCACTCAGCAAGGGGATGGAGGTTTATGATGAAATCCCAAGCCGCCAGTTCTCATTCTGTGGACAACGGCAGCAGAGAACAATGGCAGCAGAGAGGGACTGGATTCCTGTCCCCTCCACCTGGTAGGGAAATGTTTGTATGAGGACCAATGCAAACTCATGCAATGCCCATGCAAGCTGCTCGCTAGTGTTTTTTCATCTCTTATAGAAACATCCTCCTAGTATCAGAAGAAGAAAAAACATTAGGGCATATGGCAGGGAAAGAGATCATCACAGCCATTTACACAGAATTGTGACCAGCTGCCAAGAATGAGAACACCACCACTGAGTAAAACAGTTACTATGCTGTGACTGACATACACCCAGGAGCAATGACAGAAAAAGGGAGCCACTTCAGCCATAAGCAACAACACTATGTCACTCTAAAGCACAGGAGCAGAGCTCACACAACAGACCAAAAGTTTCCTAGACCATCAGGGACAAAAAGGGGAGAAGGGTCCACCCTCCCCAAACAGACTTATCGGATGACAATCTGTAAATGGATCCCAGAACACAAACCTAAACTTTGGACCTTCGGGGCACCATCTTTGGTACGTGGCAAAACCGGGTGGCAAGAATAAGTAGGGCTTAGCACCCTTCCTATGTCTTTCTGATACACACACACCCCAGGTGGGGATGTCAAGGCCATATTGGCCATCGAAAATCTATCCAATCCTGGGAGAGACAAGGAAATTTAAGACAGGGACAGGAAGAAGGAAGTGTGGGTTACCAGGATGAGGTCAGAGTTGGAGGACGACCTGGAGACCATCAGGAGGGAGGAAGAAGCAGTGAACAGTTGAGGTGGATTGTGGAGCAGGTGAGGCATTGGCTAGGGTGTTAAACTAAACTGCAGTACCACTTCAAGTGTGCATGCATGTGTGGCGAGTGGTTAGAGGAATTAGTGTAAGGAATGATTGTGAAGTGGATGATACTGGGCAAAAGGAGGATGATAGAGTGGTAGTGGGGAAGAGGCCATAGTAGCGAGGAAGAGGGAGCAGTAGTGTGGAGGAGGGAGTAATAGTGGGGTGGAGGAAGCAGTAGTGGGGAGAATGGAATAGTGATGAGGGTGTAGTAGGATTGTTTAGGAGGGAGTAGTAGTGTGGAGGAGGAAGTAGTAGTGTGGAGTAGTTTGAAGGAGGGAGTAGAACTGTTGAGGAAGGAGGAGTAGCATCAAAGGGTGAAGGTGAGATCTACGTGGAGCGCAACATCATGCAGCCAGGAGACTGGTGGAAGGTGTCATGAGGAGTGGTGAAGTAGTGAGAGGAGAAGGAAATACGTAAGCGTGGGTGTAATAAAACAAACCTGACAACAGTGTGATTGCAATCACTATCCCAACATCCTCTTCCAACACTAACCGTTGGATAGAGTGGCTATGGTTAGGAAGTCCTTGAGGGAGTTTAGATAGCCAGCATTTAGATCAACTTCTTAGCACAAGCTAGCAGTTTAGACAGTAGGGGTTGAATTCTGATAGCACTAACTATGGTTTAAGGACACCTGGGTTAGGGACGAAGGTCATATCAAGGCGAGGGAGAGAGGTCCACAAGGATAAAATAAAAACCCTGGACAATCTCTGTGACTTGGAGGGATTCTTGTGCCATTTGTGACACAACTCACTCTCCAAACCACCATCCTCACTTTCCACACCCCTTCCACTTCTGTATGCAACTCACTCATGGACTACTTCAACACTAAAATGCACAATATCAGATGAACCCTCCTCCCTGCTCTCCCACCACCAACCGCCAGCCCCAAACCTTCCAACACATTGTTCACTTTCCACCGCATGGACAGAGACACCCTCATCACCCTCATCACTCTTACCAACAAAACATGCACACTTCCTGAATGATGCATTTCCACCTGACGCACATCCAACTGTATCACCACCTTGGCTCCATGGTGGGTCAACATCATTAACTCATGTCTCACATAAAACAATCCCCCCAGCATTTAAAACAGGACAAATATCCCCCCTCCTCAAAAACCCTCCCTCGACAGCACGCTCCCTGAAAAGTACCGCCCCATCACTATCCTGCCATACCTCACCAGAATAATGGAGCGCTTCGTCACAACTCAACTCCAACAACACATTACCCCAAATGACTCCCATACCCTTTAATCTGACTTTAGACCTGGCCACAACACTGAGACCACAACACTTCATATCCTCAAGGATCTCCACAGCATCACTGACAAATGACACACAGGCCTTCTCGTACTTCTCAACCTCTATGCTGTCTTCAACTCCATAGACCACACAATTCTACTCAACATCCAATCTAGTTGGATGATACTCTCATGCACCATTCTCGACTGACTCACCGCCTTCCTCACTAACAAGACACATTTTGTCTCCATGCTCCCTCCTCCACACTACTGCTCCCTCTTCCTCGTTACTATGGCCTCTTCCCCTCTTAATAAGGGCATGGCTGCCTCCAAACTCGGGTCCGGGTTTGTGGTCCTGAATGGGGAAATACCGGGCCATTCCGACTTTGGAGGGCCCGGTGTTTCCCCATTCAGGGAACCCGGACCTTCCCCATTCCCATTTGAACCCCCGTTGTTAGCTCCCTGGTCCCCTCGCGGGACCCGGAAATGACATCTGGTCTGACCAGACGTCCAGAGCGGGTCCCGCAAGGGAACCTCGTAATAGGGCGGAATAGGTTTAACGGCGCCAGCACCTTTACCGGCGCCGTTAAACCTATTCCGCCCGCCTCGTAATGAGGCCCATGGTGTGATGCAAATTGGCAGTTCACATACATAGACTGGCACTGGGGGAACGAACAGGAAATGGGGCACTGCAAGCTGCCACCGTCTCCCTCTGGGGTAGGAATGACCCTGGATTCTTCCCTACTAGGCCTCCCAAGGTAACTGACCTTGTCCCATAAGAAAATTCAAAATATGCTCATAATAACTAATACACCTATGCAGGGGAGTCTTTCAACTCCACTCCATATTAGAATAACGTCCACCTATTGCTGCATTTTAGAAGTTTCATCTGTGATGGCGTACTAGACGGTTCTGATGAGCACGAATTCTCCAGTTCTTCAGGTTTCCAGACCATTCTGGATCTCTGGGCAGTGGAGTAACTTTGCTGAAAATGTTGGGGGGGCATGACATCTGAAGAAAAGGTGCCCCAGCCAAATTAATGGGAACAAAATAGTGTGCCATGAAAGTTGGGGGGGACAAACACCCTTGTTCCCCCCTAAAATTACACCCATGTCTCTGGGGACACCAGGTCACAGTCATGTCTCTACCAAATCCCTATCAGTTGAATTCTGAGAGATGCCGCCTTGGTTCATTTGAATTGAGTGCACGTGACTTAAGTAAACTCAAAGTAAAAGCAAAGCCCAGGACTGGAACGCGAGGTCCCCGGTGATATGGCGTCATCTCGTAAATGTACTTCTGCCACACATCTGTTTATGCCATCAGTGTGTACGTTTGTTTTTTTGGAAGGTTGCTTCTCGCCCCTCTCCTAGCTTAACACAAATACCTATGACTGCCACCAAATAATGCAGCCTCAAGTTGCTATCTACACACATCGGAAGCAGCTCAGCTGTGGCCTGTTCAGTCTGCAGGACAGTCCCTGCAGCAATAGTTCAGAATTGTTTGCATTGACAGTGATGGGAGGAAGGATAGCTCAGGGGCAACGCTTTCGTCTTGGAAGCAAGACAACGCAGCATTCAAAATTCGAATCCTGCGCTTAGAAACCACTCCTGGTATTAAGCATTATCATAATGTATCTTTTAAGGCTGTGTAAAGCATGCTACTTGGCTTATGTCGTTAGTTAGATAGCCTAGTAGTAGACCTCATCCACCCAGGCCTGAACGGAAGAGGGCCCAACGCTTCTGACTAGTGAGACGTGTTGGCCATGCAGGCCGTAAGCATATAGTCTATCAATAAGGTGTTGGTATCCAGCAAAACCTGCAACCAGAAGACTACTTACTATCTGCCTCTGTGCCGTGCTAAGAACGATCTCTCAGCCTCGCTTGACCAAAGGCTGCTCTCCCGGCACCTCTGATCTGACCCATCCCTCCCTCCACTAACTGCTCTTTCTGCTGCTCCCATGAGCCTGCCACCAAAACAAAGAGTTGCTGTCATTCATTACTTTTTGGCCAACTCGTGGGCTTCCGTATTTAGATGGGACTACACCAATCTTCTTTACTCTTTGCTGTCCCTAACTACTTGTCGCCGATTTATACACGACCTAAGCCTACCTCACATAATGTCTGCATTTCGCTGTGCATCTAGATCCCTTTTGCATTGACTTACCCTGCTCTCCCATGCCTGCATGTAACCTGAATTTAGGCGTTTACACTAGTTGACACTTTTACCTTACCTGCCTTTTCGATGCTTGTTATCACGCACTTATGAAGTAGCCCCCCGCCCCTGTTCCATGAGGCGCGGCTTTCCCAGAATGTGCACCCTGACCTATTTTGCTATGCCTGCCTGCGTGCCCATCTGAAGTAGCCCCCGCTGCATGAGGAGCACCTTTCCCAGAATGTGCACCCTGACCTATTTTGCTATACCTGCCTGCGTGCCCATCTGAAGTAGCCCCCGCTGCATGATGAGCGCCTTTCCCAGAATGTGCACCCTGACCTATTTTGCTATGCCTGCCTGCGTGCACATCTGAAGTAGCCCCCGCTGCATGATGAGCGCCTTTCCCAGAATGTGCACCCTGACTTATTTTGACATGCCTGCCTGCGTGCACATCTGAAGTAGCCCCCGCTGCATGATGAGCGCCTTTCCTAGAATGTGCACCCTGACCTATTTTGCTATGCCTGCCTGCGTGCACATCTGAAGTAGCCCCCGCTGCATGAGGAGCGCCTTTCCCAGAATGTGCACCCTGACCTATTTTGCTATGCCTGCCTGCGTGCCCATCTGAAGTAGCCCCCGCTGCATGATGAGCGCCTTTCCCAGAATGTGCACCCTGACCTATTTTGACATGCCTGCCTGCGTGCACATCTGAAGTAGCCCCCGCTGCATGATGAGCGCCTTTCCCAGAATGTGCACCCTGACCTATTTTGCTATGCCTGCCTGCGTGCACATCTGAAGTAGCCCCCGCTGCATGATGAGCGCCTTTCCCAGAATGTGCACCCTGACCTATTTTGACATGCCTGCCTGCGTGCACATCTGAAGTAGCCCCCGCTGCATGATGAGCGCCTTTCCCAGAATGTGCACCCTGACCTATTTTGACATGCCTGCCTGCGTGCACATCTGAAGTAGCCCCCGCTGCATGATGAGCGCCTTTCCCAGAATGTGCACCCTGACCGATTTTGACATGCCTGCCTGCGTGCACATCTGAAGTAGCCCCCGCTGCATGATGAGCGCCTTTCCCAGAATGTGCACCCTGACCTATTTTGACATGCCTGCCTGCGTGCACATCTGAAGTAGCCCCCGGTGCATGAGGAGCGCCTTTCCCAGAATGTGCACCCTGACCTATTTTGCTATGCCGGCCTGCGTGCACATCTGAAGTAGCCCCCGCTGCATGAGGAGCGCCTTTCCCAGAATGTGCACCCTGACCTATTTTGCTATGCCTGTCTGCGTGCACATCTGAAGTAGCCCCCGCTGCATGAGGAGCGCCTTTCCCAGAATGTGCACCCTGACCTATTTTGCTATGCCTGCCTGCGTGCACATCTGAAGGAGCCCCCGCTGCATGATGAGCGCCTTTCCCAGAATGTGCACCCTGACCTATTTTGCTATGCCTGCCTGCGGGCACATCTGAAGTAGCCCCCGCTGCATGAGGAGCGCCTTTCCCAGAATGTGCACCCTGACCTATTTTGCTATGCCTGCCTGCGTGCCCATCTGAAGTAGCCCCCGCTGCATGATGAGCGCCTTTCCCAGAATGTGCACCCTGACCTATTTTGCTATGCCTGCCTGCGTGCCCATCTGAAGTAGCCCCCGCTGCATGATGAGCGCCTTTCCCAGAATGTGCACCCTGACCTATTTTGACATGCCTGCCTGCGTGCCCATCTGAAGTAGCCCCGGCTGCATGATGAGCGCCTTTCCCAGAATGTGCACCCTGACCTATTTTGCTATGCCTGCCTGCGTGCACATCTGAAGTAGCCCCCGCTGCATGATGAGCGCCTTTCCCAGAATGTGCACCCTGACCTATTTTGCTATGCCTGCCTGCGTGCCCATCTGAAGTAGCCCCCGCTGCATGATGAGTGCCTTTCCCAGAATGTGCACCCTGACCTATTTTGCTATGCCTGCCTGCGTGCACATCTGAAGTAGTCCCCGCTGCATGATGAGCGCCTTTCCCAGAATGTGCACCCTGACCTATTTTGCTATGCCTGCGTGCCCATCTGAAGTAGCCCCCGCTGCATGATGAGCGCCTTTCCCAGAATGTGCACCCTGACCTATTTTGACATGCCTGCCTGCGTGCCCATCTGAAGTAGCCCCCGCTGCATGATGAGCGCCTTTCCCAGAATGTGCACCCTGACCTATTTTGCTATGCCTGCCTGCGTGCACATCTGAAGTAGCCTCCGCTGCATGATGAGCGCCTTTCCCAGAATGTGCCCCCTGACCTATTTTGCTATGCCTGCCTGCGTGCCCATCTGAAGTAGCCCCCGCTGCATGATGAGCGCCTTTCCCAGAATGTGCACCCTGACCTATTTTGACATGCCTGCCTGCGTGCACATCTGAAGTAGCCCCCGCTGCATGATGAGCGCCTTTCCCAGAATGTGCACCCTAACCTATTTTGACATGCCTGCCTGCGTGCACATCTGAAGTAGCCCCCGCTGCATGAGGAGCGCTTTTCCCAGAATGTGCACCCTGACCTATTTTGACATGCCTGCCTGCGTGCACATCTGAAGTAGCCCCCGCTGCATGAGGAGCGCCTTTCCCAGAATGTGCACCCTGACCTATTTTGCTATGCCTGCCTGCGTGCACATCTGAAGTAGCCCCCGCTGCATGAGGAGCGCCTTTCCCAGAATGTGCACCCTGACCTATTTTGCTATGCCTGCCTGCGTGCACATCTGAAGTAGCCCCCGCTGCATGATGAGCGCCTTTCCCAGAATGTGCACCCTGACCTATTTTGCTATGCCTGCTGGTGTGCACATCTGAAGTAGCCCCCGCTGCATGAGGAGCGCCTTTCCCAGAATGTGCACCCTGACCTATTTTGCTATGCCTGCCTGCGTGCACATCTGAAGTAGCCCCCGCTGCATGAGGAGCGCCTTTCCCAGAATGTGCACCCTGACCTATTTTGCTATGCCTGCCTGCGTGCACATCTGAAGTAGCCCCCGCTGCATGATGAGCGCCTTTCCCAGAATGTGCACCCTGACCTATTTTGCTATGCCTGCCTGCGTGCACATCTGAAGTAGCCCCCGCTGCATGAGGAGCGCCTTTCCCAGAATGTGCACCCTGACCTATTTTGCTATGCCTGCCTGCGTGCACATCTGAAGTAGCCCCCGCTGCATGAGGAGCGCCTTTCCCAGAATGTGCACCCTGACCTATTTTGACATGCCTGCCTGCGCATCTGAAGTAGCCCCCGCTGCATGATGAGCGCCTTTCCCAGAATGTGCACCCTGACCTATTTTGACATGCCTGCCTGCGTGCACATCGGAAGTAGCCCCCGCTGCATGATGAGCGCCTTTCCCAGAATGTGCACCCTGACCTATTTTGCTATGCCTGCCTGCGTGCACATCTGAAGTAGCCCCCGCTGCATGATGAGCGCCTTTCCCAGAATGTGCACCCTGACCTATTTTGCTATGCCTGCCTGCGTGCACATCTGAAGTAGCCCCGCTGCATGATGAGCGCCTTTCCCAGAATGTGCACCCTGACCTATTTTGCTATGCCTGCCTGCGTGCACATCTGAAGTAGCCCCCGCTGCATGATGAGCGCCTTTCCCAGAATGTGCACCCTGACCTATTTTGCTATGCCTGTCTGCGTGCACATCTGAAGTAGCCCCCGCTGCATGATGAGCGCCTTTCCCAGAATGTGCACCCTGACCTATTTTGCTATTCCTGCCTGCGTGCACATCTGAAGTAGCCCTCGCTGCATGAGGAGCGCCTTTCCCAGAATGTGCACCCTGACCTATTTTGCTATGCCTGCCTGCGTGCACATCTGAAGTAGCCCCCGCTGCATGATGAGCGCCTTTCCCAGAATGTGCACCCTGACCTATTTTGCTATTCCTGCCTGCGTGCACATCTGAAGTAGCCCTCGCTGCATGATGAGCGCCTTTCCCAGAATGTGCACCCTGACCTATTTTGTCATCCTTGTTCTCATGGTTATCCTGAAGTAGCCCCCCATTCCATGTGGCGCGGCTCTCCCAGAATGTGCACCCTGACCTATTTTGACATGCCTGCCTGCGTGCACATCTGAAGTAGCCCCCCGTTCCATGAGGCGCGGCTTTCCCAGAATGTGCACCCTGACCTACTTTGTCATACTTATTCTCAAGCTTATCCTGAAGTAGCCCCGTACCATGAGGCGAGGATGTCCAATGCATCATGTAACTTCCATATGTAGCATGCACTTCCTGTAACTAGCGCCTAGATGCCTGAGGGTTTTGTGCACTGAAATAAATGCTAAACAAATAAATAAATAGAAGACAAAGACCAGGGTCATTTTTCAGACATTCACTCAAGACCACGATCTAGTGGAACTTTCTGAGAGACATTTTTCTAAATTTTTCCTTTTGTTTAAGGAACTGTCACAAACGTATACATTTTCCATGGGAGGCTCAAGACCGTCCTCCAATGACTCTTCCGGAGTACTTGAGAAGTGGTCCGAAATGCCTCAAGCTGTTTTGAATTTTTTAAATATTTAATTCTTATCCCAGCGCCTATGCTACACATAGTTGTTTCCAAAAATGTCTCTTCCCTCTACTATGTTACTTCAATTCATTTTCTCGACAAAACTTGTCTTTTGTTGTGTGCCACTCCGCGCACTCTGTGACAGTAGCCTGATCATTCAATTGTGTTCAGATTGACCCATTGCTTTGTGCTGTGTTTCTTGCTATTGTCACAGCAATCGTGTTTTGTGAATACAGGAATATTTTGATAGGACGTCTGCATCTTTGTCTATTCTTTGGTGCATTGCATACCTTCATAACCTTCATTTTAAAATGCTCGGAGGACTTGGCTCTTCAAGGCCTCGGTTGGGGTGGTGTCTAGCAAGAACCTACTGCTCGAGGGTCTTGCATCACCCATTCACATTTACTTCTCATCCTTACCCTCTGCACTCATGCCTGTGCTAGCTTTCTTCTCAATCTCAATGCTTCCGTGACCACTTATCTTGCTTGAATGTATTCATTCTGACCCAGTTTTCTGTTCTCTTCTTTAGTAGTCCTATAATCTTTATGCCCTCTGGAATGGTCTGTATTAGGGTTGCTATGGACATCATTCTTTTTAAAAAAAATGTATTTAAATGTGCTACAGTCTAAAATAGAAAAATTACTTTTCACATATAACCAGTTATACATATACATATTAGTTCCTTTGAAATAATCAACACATCAATCACATGTTATCCACATACATTATAACACATAAAATCATTGTCATTTTAAAAGACCAACATGAGTCAACATTCTCAAAACTTCCATAGTTAAAAACGATTTGTGTCCCGAAGATAATCGTTCCCAAAATTCTTCCATATTCAAGAACCTACTGTTGCTTACGCAGCGAGTGACCTGCGAGTCTTGTTGATCTTGTAGCACAGGGCGTAAGATTAAGATATGTTGGAGGGTTTGCTTAAGTGTTTCTTTACAGAACAAACACTCGCCTTCAAAATGATGTCTCTTTGCACAAGCTTCAATGACCTCACCAGTTGGTAGCAGATTTAAGCAAAATCTCAAAAATTGACCTCGCCAGTAGGCATTAGGGAATTGACGTAAATATGTAGGTAAAATGCCCAGAGGTTTATCTAGACTGGAAACGTATGTGTGTATGGCATAACTACGCATCGTATTTATTGTGTTTATCCAGTTCTTCCTCATGCTAGCCAATTTCAAATCCATTGGATATTCGATCACGTCATTTACTGTGCTAAAGCATTTTCCAGGATAGAACAGACCACACCATTTAATTTGTTTAGACTTGGGTTTTTCTTCTCCATTAATGCGACTCTAATATCCTCATATAAGGATTTCTTCAGAAGAAACATTATCAATATGTAAAGCGATATCAGCCTCCAATTTAAACTCGCCTTCAATGAAGTTAGACCCAGTTCGAAGCACAAACTCGCCATGGGAAGGGAAGGTGTCGGGTTAAAAACCCTCTTCCACAATCTCCCTTCGAGATGCACCCAATCCAGGTCCCATGCCCGGCTTTCTATGTCCATTCCATAGAGCAAAGAGGGAATCATTTTCATTTTATAGAAGTTAATTAGAGGGGTGATGGAGAATGCACAATAGTTGCCCAAGAGCCTTTTCATCTGGCAGGCAAATTGGTCAATCCGCCCCTCGACATGTGATTGCACAAAGGCAATCCTCGGTTGTGATGTTATTTTAAAGCCCTAATATATTGCTTCCTTTGACAAAACAATCTCTTCATTGTTTAGGGAACATTTAAAACAGATGCTACTAAGGGAGGAAGGATCGCTCATGGTCAACGCAATTGTCTTGGAAGTAAGGCAACGCGACACAACACAGGTTCGAATCCCTATCCCACTGTTAGAAACCACTCGCTGGTATTAAGCGCGTTATACATGAACAATAAAATTGTAGATGATTTACAATAGCAAATTATATTTGACTTCACTGGATTGATCAGTAGATTGTTCTCTGCAGCATATTCCCCCAGTGCATTCAGCAGAGGCTGGATTCAGACCGGGTTGTCCACGGAGGCTATCCAGCTGAGCGCAAAGACGTGAGGGCACAGAGCCTCATCCAGGTCTGCCAGGTATACATTGAAGAGGCAGAGTGCAAGGATACACCCCTGCCTCAGACATTGATCCGTTCTGAATGGACTTGTTAGATGACCCTGCCCATCTAGTCTAATTTGCACTTGTGTGTTCTCATGCACAATGATTGCCAGCAAATTTACATGTAAACCACATTGTTTTACTTTCAACCAGAGACGTTCTCTATTGATGGTGTTGAATGCCTTGAAGAGGTCTACTAGTGTTCCATATAAAGGGGGGTAACCTTTGGTCCAGGCAAGATCACGCGTGATATTAAGTAGCCGGTCATTTAGGGAGGTTGACATACCCTTTCTAAATCCCGTCTGGAATTTCGTCAGGATTCCCATGTCCCGAACCCAGATCTCCAGATCCTGCAACACCTCAGCAGCAAACACTTTACTGTCTGTATCAAGGAGGGTGATTGGGCGGTAATTAACTGGATCCACCTGATTGCCCTTCTTATAAGTAGGTATGATAAATGCAGCCTTCTGAGTTGGAGGGCACTGCCTATTCTGGATAACGCTATTAAACAGTGCCAGGAGTATTCTATTGGACATAATTCAAGATTCATACATCTATATTCTACTTAGTGAAATGCATACATTATGTACAGAGATGTAAACATATGTTGTGATGCGCATATTAAAACACCTGAAACATATACACTGTACCCTGAGATACATTTAATTTATTCTGAGATACATATTCGGCCGACACACACACACACACACACACACACACACACACACACACACACACACACACACACACACACACACACACACACACACACACACACACACACACACACACACACACACACACACACACACACACACACACACACACACACACACACACACACACACACACACACACACACACACACACACACACACACACACACACACACACACACACACACACACACACACACACACACACACACACACACACACACACACACACACACACACACACACACACACACACACACACACACACACACACACACACTATGAAGATGTAGCTGCTATATGGAAAATAAGATCTACTGTAAACTGAACATTCTTATGCTCTGTGGTCAAACACATGGTACATTAAAATGTGTTTGTTTTTATACTGCAAGGCATCTACTACATGTTGAAATAAATACATTGGGCCTCATTACGACTCAGGCGGTAAGGGGTTTACGGCGGCGTAAACAGCGCCGACCCTTACCGCCTGATTCCGAGGTCCCTTAGCGCCATGGAGGTTTTAACACCTGCTTTTAGCAGGTGTTAAAATCCATGGCGCTAAGGGACCTTGATGTTAATTACGCCGCCGTAATTTACGGTGGCGTAATTAACGCCTTCCCCACTCCCATTATGCCCTATGGGGCAAAAATGGGAATGGGGAAGGGTAAATGGGGATTGGGGACTTACCGCCTCGCCAACCTCGGAATGGGGCGGTAAGTCCGCCAACCACCATGGCGTAAACGTAGTTTACGCCATGGTGGTAAAGGTACGACCCAGGCGGTAACTTACCGCCTGGGTCGTAATGAGGCCCATTATATACTGAAAATCTATATATACTATTACTGAGAAGCTTGGTAATGGCATGGTGAAACTAATTAATCATGAGTACTGTTCCTTCTATACACGCTACTGGAAATGTCGCCCTGAAAGTCCTTCCCCATGGAGGGTCTGGCGTTTTCTTGTCATGCAAGTTTTATTTTGCACAGGTTACACAGGAATGCAGCTAGGGGGGCCTTTGATATCATGGCCACTGATCATCAATGCAGACCGGCCTGGTAAAAGTATTGAAGGAGTTTATTCTCGTTCATTAGTAACTACTAAATAGAAAAAACATTCAATAATTATGGGACTAGGACAAAACCTCAACACAATCCGCTTCTGGTACATCTTTGTCAATTTCCTCTTTTCCCAAACGTAAAAGAACTGCTTCTGTCATAACTTATTCAAGCATAAAAATGTCAGGACACTCAGGGCTCGATTCTGAAGAAGGTGTTAAGTATCGAAAAGGTCGCTGAAAGCATACTTAAAGCCTATTCTGAAGGTGGCGCATTCTTCCGAAGTTGGAAGGAATGCGCCACTTTCGGAATATGTGTGCCAGTTGCTAGGAAGGACTGAAAACTGACATAGCCACCGGCACTTTCGGTATATGGCATTTTGCATGTCGATTTTTGTGGCACTCCTCCACTTTCAGAACAGCATAACATTGGCAGTTATGTACGGCACCAACTTGGTGTCGTTCTTGTGGAGGAGTGCCACAAGAAGCACGTACTTTTGGGTGAACACAGTGCTCACAGATGCAGGTGTGTAGTTTGAAGGAAAGTATGTATATTTCTATTTACATGGTACATTATAATGTTCGCCAAATCCCTGTTTCAATAACGCACAGCGCCAAGTAGCCTGCACGATTAAGCTTGCTATGTGGCAATGACAACGCAGGACTGCTTTCTTAACATGGGAGGTTTGTAGGAATGTGTTATTGTGGGAAGGGTGCAGCTAATAAGTGGGTGGTAATCATGTCACAAGCACAGCTCCTGTTTCTCTTTTGCGCTGTTTGAGTCCATCATTTATCTACAGTTGTATGTGGCAGTGTCAACACGTTTGGCATGCATAGAAGGCACTGTTGGGTTGCACTCCTTGTGTAACCTACCAAGGCATTGCGCAATTGGATAGACCATGTGCAAAGCCGCCTTGGTGCCAGCCGCCACTTTTGCTAGATGTGTTTCATTTATAAAACTGTGGGTAACCCCACCAGATGTGCAGCTTCACACAAGTCTTTGGGCCTCATTACACGGTGGGCGGTAACCATGGCGCTAATAGCGCCATGGTTGCCGCCGGTATTTTACCGTGTCCACCTTTGTGGATGGCGGAATTACCGCCCTACTCCAAGGTGAATGGGGGTGGTAATTCCCCATTCACTAAGGCACTTCCCCATTCCCATTTATGCCCCCATAGGGCTCAATGGGAATGGTGAAGGCGCTAATTACGGTACCGCAAATTGCGGTACTGTAATTAGCACCAAGGTCCCTTTGCGGCACCCTACTTTAACGGCTGGTAAAACCAGCCGTTAAGGTCGGGTCCCGCAAAGGGAACTCATTGTAAGGCGGTAAGGGTTTACCGGTACCGGTGCCCTTACCGGTACCGATAAACACTTACCGCCTACCGTGTAATAAGGCCCTTTGCCTTTTATTGCATGGAAAAAAGGGCACTGAGCCAATGTGTTAGTACTGTACATTATGTCATTTACCACTGTTTTATGTGTAGGTGCAACAACGACACCGGCTGCAAGTGTGAAGATACCCTACAGTGTCCAGAATTTCGAGTGAGCACAGTACTGGACGGGGTGTGGACCGATGGCAGGTGCTGTGGCTCCCTATTTTTTAGTTAGACGTAGGCATGCAAACACGTAGAACAAATCCATCTGTGGACACTTATACAACATGAAGTGCATCAGGCCAGACAAAGAAGGAAACGGCCAAATAAAGAACGTATATATCGAACCAGGGTGATTTTGTCCAACATGTCACCCAAACACATTGTCCGCTTGTACCGGCTGAATGCGGATGCAATTTTGTACTTGGTAGAGCTGATAAAGGGCGACTTGGAAGCTGACACTACTAAGAGTACAGCCATCCCTCCTTTGGTGAAAGTACTTACAGTTCTTCATTTCTGTGGTACTGGGTCATACCAGGCTACAGTAGCCATGGCAGCAGGGCTGTCGAACCAGCTTTTAGTAAAATTGTGAATGTGGTTCCGGCTGCACTTCTGGAACACATGTCAAAATGCATTGCTTTCCCGCAAAGTGCAGCAGAGTTGGCCGCTGTGAAGTGTTGGTTCTTTGCAATAGCCGGCTTCCCAAACGTTGTCGGGTCAATCGACTGTACCGATGTCTGCATCATACCACCCCGTGCAAGGGAACACATGTTCAGAAACAGAAACATTCACTACTCCCGTAACATTCAGAGGACCTGCAGTGCGGACTTGCAAGTTACTCATTGCTAAGACAATTTTCCTGGTTCTGCACATGATGCATACATATAACGCAGCAGCAGCAGCCTGCCTGTGGTGATGTGTAGCATATCTGCAGACAGAAGCTGGTTGCTGGGAAATGGAGCATACCCACTTAAACCGTGGCTCATGACCCCAATTTTGAATCCACGCAGAACAGCAGAACAGAAACATAATGCAGCCCATATCAAAACAAGGAAGACAATTGAACGGACTTTCAGGCTCTTGAAAAGTCATTTTAGGTGTTTGCATGTGTCTGGAGGGAACCTCATGTATGCTCCAGAGAAAGTTTGTAAAATTATAGTGCTGTGTTGCATGCTACACAATTTAGCAATTTGCCACTGATTAGGCGACGCAGCAGATGGAATATTGGAGGAGGAGGTGGATGACGCTGTAAGCACTGAGGAGTGCCTGATGGAAGGACAAAATGTTTGTAGTGATGTCATTGCAAATTCTTTCATGTAACACCCATTGCTGATGGTATGTTAATGGTAATGTGCTTGTTCAGTATGTTGGCAAATGTGTCTGTGAAGTCATACGTACACGCAACCTCTGCAATAAAAGGCTAACAAGTTAAAGTAATATTTGCATCATCAAACAATTTTTATTGACCAGTGTGCAGACTACGACAATTGTTTGAAAAACAAACTTACATGCACATTGTGGTCAGTAACTGCGTTAGAACAAGGCATCATTTTTAGTACATGCCAGAAAAATGAGTGAAAATCCAATGAACATGTGGAATGGATATATGTCTTTATATGTCTAGGAGCAAACACCGCCGCCTTCCACATTCTGCTTGTAACAAAAGGTAGATGTTTACCAAACACCACTCCTCCTCCATGAAAATGCACAGAACACAACAGTTCAAAGCAAAGCTACACTAATAAACTGTAAAAACTCTGCATCGGTGCACACATCTCTTTGCACAATGTGTGCCTATTTATTGTCCGTGTTTAAGCTGTTTTCTCGGGCACTCTCGCTGCGGGCTACCTGCCAATGTAACTTCCTCTGCAGCATTGTTAGAGGTGCTGGCTGTATCACATGATAACCCTACAGCACTCTCATCTTGGAAACAGGCACAGCCATGCTTGCTGTTAGTAGTGTATTCTCCTTTTCCTGTACTTGTAACACGTTAGTGGGTGTCTGTAGGCACAATGCCTTTGCTTTTACAGCGGCAGAGCACATTTGTACGGCCTCCTTTAAGGCGCTGGTTATTTGGACATTGCCCTTTAGGATTTCACATTGCATTTCCGCACTCTTAGCAACTGCGGTTGCTGCACGATCCACAGATAAACACAGTTTGCTCATATTACCCTGTATGTCACTCAAGGCCCCCGCCACACAGAGGTGTAGCCAGGATTGTCTAAGATGTGGGGCCTGAAGCTAATGTGGTGGTCCCACCACAGTGACTTTAACATCTGTAAATACCCACACAGCGCTGCTGAGCGGGCATTTGCAGAGGTGGGCCCGCTCAGACCCTACTCTGTCTACGCCTCTGCTGCTACAGTTATCATGTCAGCATGTGCCACCGAATTCCCTTTCCTGAGAGTACCCACTTGACTTTTGAAATAAGCACGCATTTGCTGCAGTGCATTGGTCTGCTTTTCAGTGCAGGCAGGTAAACGGACATCATCGTCACGGCCCTGCCCGCATGTTGTACCATTGGCCTCCTCCAACAACAATGGGGGATGGCTGGGGAGGATGTCTTCCGGCATTGACTGGTCCATAGGGGCTTCCTCTGTGTAATCCACCATGTGCTGTGCATTGGTTTCATCTTCAAAATACATATACAGTACAATCTCAGTGTCCTCCTTTTGTACATGTGGCAAAGTCACATGCTTCCCTTCTTGAGGGAGTTTTTTTTCAGACTCTGCTACGGCCTCCACACACACATTGATTGCCAATGAGGCAACTGCACAAATGAAGACAGAAGAGAAGCCTCATCGCACCAGTGACCTCCCAATGTTACAAATGAAGTGCTGAAAAAAATATGAGAGGCTTAACAGCTGCAGATGATCACCACACAGCCAGGCAGCAAGGAGGTAACACAAGTACAAACTGGAAGTGCCTTCTGTGAAAGAACTGGTGGGATAGGCCCAAATCATAATCACACTTCGGTGTACCCCAAGGGAAGTGACGGGCCCCCATTGGTCGGTTTTGCTTGGATCAACGTAGAACAGCTGGCATCCAACCAAACATTATGTGCAGCAAGTAATAGAAGCGCCAGATGGTTTTCCACTTACTGGTGTCCAGTGTATCCATGCCTCCAACACCCTCAAGGCTCCCGGAGTCCATGACAGCAAGCTCCTTCAATTCGGCAGCTGAGGTATTTGGGTAGTATGGCGATCCACCACCGGTGCCCTTGCTGTGCTTTCTCTCTGACCCTGCGGCGAACATCGTACCACCTTTTCTTCATTTCCTCCAATGGGCGCAAAGTATTTGACACCACATTAACTTTCACAGCAATGCTGTCCCACGGGTTGTTTTTACAGACAGGGTGGTTCGGTGGGCCCTAGCACCAAACAACGCTGCTTCATGTGCTATCACCTCATCCACAAGGATACCCCAGGCCACCTCACTGAAGGTGACCTTTTGTTTACGGCCCCCACTTTGACCATCTAAATCTTTTGTATCTGTCATTGTACAGTGCACTTTTCCCCCTTGTAATGTATGGGCCGCTTCCTTTGTTTTCCGCAGCAGTCCACACAACATTTACAGGCACCCCTGCACTCCATGCCTTCAGTTCCTGGCTCACAGCTTACTGGTAAGCTGCACCCTCCTGTGCACTGCTGTCCTTCTGCAGCCTGCACAACAGCAATAGCTTGGCAAATGTCACTATTGCCCTTACACACCTTTGAAACCCTTAAATTCCGGGTTCAGCGCGTTCAAAACTGCTGCCTCTGCTGGCTACAGCAGAGCATGTGTGTTTTGTTCTGATCTCATCAAAGCGCTGCTGAGATTCTGCAATCTGTTGAGCACTGCGATGACGCCCAGGCCCACTTCATAATACTCGTGGTGCCTCAGCGTCAAGAAAAGGCGCAGTGAAGTCTGCTATTTAGCACGCTCACTGCGCCCACATAAGAATCGAGCCCTCATTCTCTTTGGATCTTTCTCAGGGAAGAAATGCCTTTCCAGCTTGCCTCTGGCTGATGTTGTGATACTACAACCCCAGGTGCTTCCTGTGGGTTCTGTAGTTGTTGACTGTCTCTCTGGCGAGTTGGTGTAATTGCTGGTGCCTTTCTTTCATCTATGGGAGACAAAACCTTTTTTTCCTGTTTTTTCAAGAGGAGTTTGAAAGGGAATTACCACCTCCCTTCACTCGGGGCTTGATATCTACCCTCTGTCTCTCTGCTCTACTCCTCTTCTGTTCCTTTCACTCCTTTATGACAAGCCATGTGATAATTTCTATTCCAACTAATGGGGGGTCGACCCCTTCTGATTGAGTCTCCCACCACATTGTGCCATGTTTGCCCTTTTGGTCCTTTCTGCTTTCACTTTACAGTAGATCTCTATGGCTGGATGTCTCCCTAGCCTCACCCTGCTATTTCTTTCTTTTCATCTCTGATATTCCGTGCCCGCCACTTTCTGCTGTTCACCTCCTGATACTCTCTTTTTGGCACCTCCTGATACCCTCCTCCTGCCACCGCCTGATATTAACCTCCTGCCACCTTCTGATATTCACCTCCTGATATTCACCTCCTGCCACGCCCTGATACTCTCTTCCGCCACTTCCTGATATTCACCTCCTGATATTCTTATCCAGTCATCTTCTGATGTTAACCTCCTGTCACGTCCTGATATTCTTCTCCGACCACTTCCTGATGTCCACCCCTTGCCACCTCCTGATATTCCTTTCCAGCCTTCTGATGTTCACCTCCTGTCAGGTCCTGATATTCTCCTCTGGCCACTTCCTGATATTCTCCTCCTCCCACGTCCTGATACTCTCCCCCTTCCACTACCTGCTCCTCTGGCCACCCCCTGATCTTCTCACCTCTTCTGATACTCTCCCTTATGTTCTTTCTTCCCCTCTACCGTCTACACTCTCCACTCCTTCCTCTCTTCTTCAAGCCTCCTTTTACCACTTCTCTCTTGAATCGCCAACTCTCTCAAAATTCCATTTGTGCCTTCCTACAAATACCTACTCCACTCCTTACTGGGCCAGGTTTAAATAGATGGAAATTCCCTCCCCCATGGTTGGGTTTGTACTGAGGGTCTGCAGCTGTGCAGACTAATTGTGTGGGAGTTTGGATTGCTCTACTTAATTACGGCCATGATGAGGTAACTTCTCTGCCTATGGGGACCAAGTTGGATGACTCAGGGGGCCGGGATCCTCTCTACGCCAGTGCATGATTATACTGGGGATGGCATACTGAGGGTCTACTGGTCACCCGCGCTTGGGCCCGTTGGGTGGTGGGATAAAGTCACAGAGAGATGGTTGCAGGAGGCCGCTGGAGAGCATCAGAGAGCAAAACAAAGAGTGTTAAGCCGGTGGTGGAGACAAAAGGGGGAGAAGGCAAAGGTGTATGTGAAAACAAGAGGAGGAGGTGGCACAACAGAGGAGGTGGTAACTGTAGAGGAGGCGGTAGTACTAAAAGCATAAGAAGATGTGCCACCAGCAGAGGAGGAGTGCAACCCCGTAGCGAGATAGAACAGGAAGGCACACGGATTCTGAGTTGTCCCAAGGCAGTCTGAGGGGGTTCCATGTCGTGAAATGAAGTCCCTGGCTTAATCACATCTGCCAAAGACATGCTGTGCAGGCTACTCATTTACAGCCTCCTTGATCTTACATTGTAGAGAAGTGGACGCACTTTAATGATGTCACCAATTTTTTGAACACCCAGTTTACATTTCATAGGGATCTTATGGATAATGATGGGGTGGAAATGTCCTGATAACTTTGTATGCCTGCCGTGAAAGCACAATGCGCTCATAGTGAGTGATGAGTAGCTATTCAAAGACTGATGGGGCAAACTCTTGTTTTTTGACAAAACAAAGGTGATGGCGAGTGCACCGTGGGGTTGGTGACATCCGTTGCGGTAACCCATGGTGTCACCCATCATAGTGACGCCACTGGTCGTCCCTGCAGGAACTCGAACTTGCGAAATGCAAGTTCGCTGCTTGTCTCATGCGAGCGCATATCCCACTGAGCTATCCCACAGGCATCTCTCCTTTATTTGGGAATCCTCTCAGCTGGCGTGCATGCACGCCCTTTCCGCCTGCTCACCCCAGTTCAGCTATGGGTTGTGCATTATAAATCTGTGCACAGCTCACCTTTGCCAGTACAGCGGCCCTGCTGGATGCACGGCCAACCAATACCGCCAATCCCAAGTTGGACGAGGCGTGGAAGACCCTCAAGTCATACAAAAGCAACGGAAGTCAACTCCAATGCCCAGGACACACTTTGCATGACCTGTCATTGTCAGCATCTCCTCTGCTTGGCATTAAGGGGTCAAGTAATTGTCTGTGCATTCTGCAGTGGAAACGCTCGCAAGTTCCAGACCTGCACGGACAACCCTTCCTCCTATGTCGATATATGGAGTACGATCAAATAGGGTAATAATGGCACCTGTTGCCACTGCGCTTGGAAGCGGGAGTAATGCAGTGCATACATTATTATTCTCGTTCGAGACAAGGAAAGTCACGAGCCGGGGTGCGGGAGTCTGTAGCTCATAGTTCAGCTGAGGGGCCACCGCAGTAGAACTTTCTACAGGTGTGCTAACAAGTAGATGCCGAGAGCTATATCACCCATAGTTTAATTTAGTTTAGTTTCTTTATTTGTACCGCGCGCCGAACCCTGAGGTAACTGGGCGCCAGAGACTTAGTCAAGAACAGCAGGTTATAAGTAGTTACATATTATACAGGCATGGAAAAACAGTGGTAAGTGCAAGTGACCGGGTTACAAAGGTGGTCGTAGAAGTGGTACAAGTAGAAATAGAGTGCCGGTGAGATACAGAACAAGGCAGGCAAAAATGATCAGACATGTGCGCAATTCTTGCTGGCAAGCCAGGTGTTTGCTTTAGCTTTGAAGGTCCAGAACAATGATTCCATTCTTAAGGATAGAGGCATATCATTCCATTGTTTGGCTGCTAGTGTAGGGAAGCTGTAGCCGCCCGCTTTTTTAAAGTTGAATTTAGGGATAGTGAGACAATGCGTGTACATTGACCTGGTAGGTCTGATTGCTAGCCGTAAATTGAATTTGTCAGCCAAGTACTTGGGGGGCAGTGTTCAAAAGACATTTGTGGATGGTGACGAGTGATCTTAAGGAGATTCTGTCCCGTACTGGGAGCCAGTGGGCCTCCTTTCTAAAGCTCGATATGTGGGCATACCACGGAATGCTTAGAGCCGCTCTAAGGGCGTTGTTCTGCAGCACCAGGAGTTTGTTTAAATTACGCTCTGAGGTTCCTAGGAAGAGGGTATTGCAATAGTCAATTTTGGATAATACAAGTGCCCTAGCTAAAGTGATGAAACTCGAAGGTGAAAGGAAGGCTTTGCAAGCATTGATAAGCTTGTTTGTGGCAGAAGAACTGACCAGCCTCGATGGGTGGATGGGTCCAGCCATCAATGGATAGATGAAATGATGAATAAGGGGTTGATATTAACTATTTATGTAGCGAAGAGCTCCTAAGATATTGCTTTGCAGAGCCTAAATTACAAACAATATAAGTGTTTTTTATAATGCGCATAATACTGAAGGGGTTTCTAAGCGTGGACATGGGATTCGAATCAGTGTTGCTCTGCGTTGTCTTGTTTCCAAGATGAGCGCGTTACCCCTGAGCTTTACTACCCGTGCCGAAACATGATTATTACAACACTATGCAGTACTCATTTTAAAAACGTTAACAGGATTAACGGCATGGCCGGCTGGGATTTGAAGCTGCGATTCGAACGAGAGTGTTGACACAATTACCACTGTAGCCAGCGCCCAAACACCTGAGTTATCGCACCAAAGAACAGCATAGTGACTAGCATGCCACTACATTTCCATTTCTTATCAATTTAAAGAGAAGCGTTAAGATCTTTTCCATGTACTTCACCTGGACTTCCCCTTTACCCACCTGAAAATTGCAGGGGGCTTCACCTGGTGTTGGGTCCTGCCTGAAGCCCCCATCCGCCCCTATCACTGGCGGACACTGTAAGCCTCTTGCGTTGGGTTGCTTCGGCACCTCAGGCAGGCTTACATGGGGCTGAAGTGCTCATGTACATAAAGGCATTAGGAAGAAGCTGCTGCAGTGCCTAATAGGCTGCCCCTTTGAGCACTGCTATATGCCAAGGTACCATTCTTTCAGCTGCTACAATTAATGGGCAGCTGGTACCATTATGGAAGTGCCTGGCAAATGCCTATTTCATGCCTACACAAAAGCCAAGACGTTGGCATTGCCAATGCTTGTTCATTAGCTTGATTTCGGCACAGACGAAGCTCTGTCATGAGAAAGTTGTGCAGGCCATTTTGAGGTTGATCCTCTTGACCTCAGGGCTATTTGAGCACGCTGGAGATGTATTGTTCGTGAACACACCCACACTTTCACAGCCTCACAGCGATGCTAAGGTTTTGGACTGGTGTACAGCGATGCAGAACACCGGCACAATAAGAACCAGATTCAGTAATCATTCAAGTTTCTGCCTCCCTCCCCATAAAAGGCCTAGCACCTCCACCTGTAAAACCTTTTGGCCCCAAGCGAGAGAGAGAAAGAAGGTAGAAAAAGAGATAAGAATATCGGGAGAAGGATAGAGATGGAAAAGCAGAACAGAAACTAGAGGTTGGTAGGAGTAGGAGATATGGATGAGTGGGTGAAACAGAAGGAGAAATGAGAATTGGGGAGAAACAGGGGAAAAGCAGACAATTGCACATGGAGACCGGGAGAGATGAGAGAGGTGAAAAGGGGACCGGCAAGGTAGGAGACAAGGGGAATAAGAGCAAGAGGGAAACAGACGAGTCAAACGATGAGAAGAGAGGGATGAGGGGATGAAACAGAAGGGCAAGGTAGGAGACAAGGGGGATAAGTATGAGCAAGAGGGAAACAGAAGAGTCAAATGTTGAGAAAGGAAGATGAGGGGATGAAACAGAAGGGCAAGGTAGGAGACAAGGGGGATAAGTATGAGCAAGAGGGAAACAGAAGAGTCAAATGATGAGAAGGGAGAGATGAGGGGATGAAACAGAAGGGCAAGGTAGGAGACAAGGGGGATACGTATGAGCAAGAGGGAACAGAAGAGTCAAATGATGAGAAGGGAGAGATGAGGGGATGAAACAGAAAGAGAAATGAGGATTGGGGAGAAACAGGGAAAACGCAGACAGTTGCACGTGGAGACAGTGAGAAATGAGAGAGGTGAAAAGGGGGTGGGCAAGGTAGGAGACAAGGGGGATAAGTATGAGCAAGAGGGAAACAGAAGAGTCAAATGATGAGAAGGGAGAGATGAGGGGATGAAACAGAAAGAGAAATGAGGATTGGGGAGAAACAGGGGAAAGCCGACATTTGCATGTGGAGACCGTGAGAAATGAGAGAGGTGAAAAGGGGACGGGCAAGGTAGGAGACAAGGGGGATAAGTATGAGCAAGAGGGAAACAGAAGAGTCAAATGATGAGAAGGGAGAGATGAGGGGATGAAACAGAAGGGCAAGGTAGGAGACAAGGGGGATACGTATGAGCAAGAGGAAAACAGAAGAGTCAAATTTTGAGAAGTGAGAGATGAGGGGATGAAACAGAAAGAGAAATGAGGATTGGGGAGAAACAGGGGAAACGCAGACAGTTGCACGTGGAGACAGTGAGAAATGAGAGAGGTGAAAAGGGGGTGGGCAAGGTAGGAGACAAGGGGGATAAGTATGAGCAAGAGGGAAACAGAAGAGTCAGTCAAATGATGAGAAGGAAGAGATGAGGGGATGAAACAGAAGGGCAAGGTAGGAGACAAGGGGGATACGTATGAGCAAGAGGGAAACAGAAGAGTCAAATGATGAGAAGGGAGAGATGAGGGGATGAAACAGAAAGAGAAATGAGGATTGGGGAGAAACAGGGGAAAGCAGACATTTGCATGTGGAGACCGTGAGAAATGAGAGAGGTGAAAAGGGGACGGGCAAGGTAGGAGACAAGGGGGATAAGTATGAGCAAGAGGGAAACAGAAGAGTCAAATGATGAGAAGGGAGAGATGAGGGGATGAAACGGAAGGGCAGGGTAGGAGACAAGGGGTATACGTCTGAGCAAGAGGGAAACAGAAGAGTCAATGATGAGAAGGGAGAGATGAGGTGATGAAACAGAAAGAGAAATGAGGATTGGGGAAAAACAGGGGAAAAGCAGACGATTGCATATGGAGACCGTGAGAAATGAGAGAGGTGAAAAGGGGACAGGCAAGGTAGGAGACAAGGGGGATAAGTATGAGCAAGAGGGAAACAGAAGAGTCAAATGATGAGAAAGGAAGATGAGGGGATGAAACAGAAGGGCAAGGTAGGAGACGAGGGGATAAGTATGAGCAAGATGGAAACAGAAGAGTCAAATGATGAGAAGGAAGAGATGAGGGGATGAAACAGAAGGGCAAGGTAGGAGACAAGGGGGATACGTATGAGCAAGAGGGAAACAGAAGAGTCAAATGATGAGAAGGGAGAGATGAGGGGATGAAACAGAAAGAGAAATGAGGATTGGGGAGAAACAGGGGAAAGCAGACATTTGCATGTGGAGACCGTGAGAAATGAGAGAGGTGAAAAGGGGACGGGCAAGGTAGGAGACAAGGGGGATAAGTATGAGCAAGAGGGAAACAGAAGAGTCAAATGATGAGAAGGGAGAGATGAGGGGATGAAACAGAAGGGCAGGGTAGGAGACAAGGGGGATACGTATGAGCAAGAGGCAAACAGAAGAGTCAAATGATGAGAAGGGAGAGATGAGGGGATGAAACAGAAGGAGAAATGAGGATTGGGGAGAAACAGGGGAAATGCAGACAATTGCATGTGGAGACCGTGAGAAATGAGAGAGGTGAAAAGGGGACGGGCAAGGTAGGAGACACGGGGATACGTATGAGCAAGAGGGAAACAGAAGAGTCAAATGATGAGAAGGGAGAGATGAGGGGATGAAACAGAAGGAGAAATGAGGATTGGGGAGAAACTGGGGAAACGCAGACAATTGCATGTGGAGACAGTGAGAAATGAGAGAGGTGAAAAGGAGAAGGGCAAGGTAGGAGACAAGGGGGAAACAGAAGAGTCAAATGATGAGAAGGGAGAGATGAGGGGATGAAACAGTAGAAGTGACACGCCACAGTCGCATGATGTGTCTAATTGAACATGTAGGGCATGCCTTTCAGTGTACAGTAAACACATTTTAAAGTGCATGTGCTTTACCGCAGAGTATATAAGGATTTCCAGTTTACAATATGGCTTACTTTCCACGCCCAACGTACATTTTAATATTGTGTGCGTCAGAATATAACCTAGGCAAGTTCTCATTATACCATGTATCCATTTCTGCAAGCTGTGCATATGTTTTATAAGAATGTGCCATGCACTCCTCATTATATGACACACACAGCTTTGTAAACAATGTATGTACTTCAAGATGCACTGCATGCATTTCAGTATATCATGTGTGCATCTCAATAAACAGTGTCTGCATTTCAGCATGCAATGACTACGCCTGAATGTATAGTGCATTGTGACATGACAACACATAATGTATGCATCCCTAGAAACAGTACACACATCTGAGTTCACCGCAATGTGTATCTCAGTATGCAGTGTTTATATTTCAATATATAATGTAGGCAACTCAATATACAGTATGCACATGTTAGTGTAGAATGTATCTATCGCAACACATGAAATTACAATGAATACAAAAACAACGAAAACGAAAAGAACTCATTTTGGGGACAAAATAGAAATGGGGTTGGGAGTGGGAATAGTGGTTTTGGGGGTGGGTAAAAGTATTAGTAAACAGAAAGGGGGCTTTGGGGTGAACCCCCCACCTTCAAAACAAAGAAAAAGACATTCGTTATTTTGGAGTTAGTTGTTTTGTATTCGTTGAAATTTCATTTGTTGTTTTTGGATTCGATGAAATCACATGTTACCCAGTATACAGTGCACATATTTAAATATATATTGTGTGCATCTGAATATATTGTGTACACACCTCAGTACATAGTGCTTTTATCTCAAAGTATTGCATACATATTTCAACATAGAAAGTATGCATCATACTATAATGGGTATTCATCTCATTATGCAATGCGCGTATCTTAGTGTACAATGTATGTGCTTTCATAGTCCAATATAAAATATAGTAATCTCATTGCATAATATGTATATCTCAGCATTAGGCACACGTATCGCTCTGAACATTGTATATATTTCTGTATATAATGAATGCATGTCAGTATTTGATACCTACATCTCAGTATATAATATATGCATTTCACTATGTGGTATATAGATTTATGAATCGTGAATTATGTCCCTAAATGCTTCCTGCAAGTCCGGGTAGGAGCATTATTGGTGGTTGGCCTCTCCCTGCTCTGTGTGTCCTACAGGTTGTACTGTACAAAGTTTCCCCAGCATTTGTTTAGGCAATAAGCCCGAGCCGGGGAGAGCATTACCACGTCAGGGAATGCCCCCGGAGCTCATAGTTAATGAATGCCCTGAGGGCATTACCTGACACGGTGATGTCCCCCACCGCTGGGGTGTTTATTGCCATTAGTACCCCGCCCGTTAAACCTGGGTACTAATAATGTTTTTTTTCAGTTGCGAGATGCGTCACATTTTACAGCTGCAAAAAAACAAAAAACAAAAATAGCTGTTGCAGACTGGGAAACGTAGTCCATTCTCCCTTTTTCGTGGCAGCCATAGTAAACAAAGAAAATGGCCGCCATGGAACAGGAGAAGGGACTACAGTTAGTCCCTTCTCCCTGCTCCATGGCGGCCTGAAAAAAGAATGCAATATGAGAAACACTGGTCAGGACCAGCGTGAGTTGCACGCCGCCAAGGCATTACTGTAAGGTAAGGCTCGCAAACGCACCCATCAGTGTTTAGATTTGTTTCTTATTATGCTGCGCCGGGTACTAACGCATTATATAAATATGGGGAACCAGTCCACGTCTAATTGTGTTAGTGACTGCAATCACGCTATTGTCTTTCTTACTTGTGGCTTCCTATACATCTCCTCTACTGATTATGTCACATTCCAAATATTTCCTTTCGATGTAATTTCATATCTCAAGGGATGGAAATAATTTGCCGCAAACCCCAGGCATTGGAGATGGACGTGAGAGTGCTCGGTGCAGCACTTAGTCTTCTAGCCAGGGAGACAGAATGGACTGCTGTGTTCAGGTTTCTTCTTTTTTTAAATTATTTATTTATTTAAATTTTATGTACAAAACAAATTAAGAGAATATGAACAAGAGAACAGGACACATCATAAACATAAAATACAGCAATGTAACTCATCATTTATGAGAGAACGGGAAATGACACAAATCAATAATACATCAACAGATTACATCACCCCAAGACAAAAAAAAAATCCTCAAATTACATTAAATCATTGAATTTACCCCAGATTTTGTCATATATGGTCAATTTGTTCTTCAATTTATAAATCATCCTTTCTATTTTTGAAAGACTGTGCATCTCCTCGACCCAATCGTCAGTTCAGGTTTCTGATGATCAGGAGAGGCACCCTCCGCCACTCCCCTGCTACTGCAACTCCAAGCAACTTCACAAACAGTCCCGCCAAGGCCTGCAGGCAGCGGCGGGTGAGAGGATCATCACACCCCATCTGGGGTACATGGTATAGCCATCTGCTCGGGAGACTTCTTAAAGTGTCCCCAACCTGTAACACCCTCCCTGGCTGCCTGATGCAAAGGAGTCGGTGCATGTTTTGTATAACAAGCTGAGGCTCCAGCCTGCTGCCTGGGTGTTCTTGACAACTAAGTTCGGATAGATCTGATCAATTAGTCCTGTAATGTGTTTTGAGTTCACTGACAAACATATAGTTTGTGCATTTGCTATAGCACGAATGTGTAGACTTTTCATATTTCTTTGGAGAATATATTGAGGTTTAAATGCATATTGATAGCTTGCAGTGCCTCGATAGTTCAGAAGATAGCTCCATGTTTTAAGCACTTGTTGCAGAGATCTGTGTTTATATGCCAGGACCGAGTTCGAAATCCCAGCAAGGCAGACTTAGGTCCTCATCATGGCCTTGGTGGTATCCCAGCGGTAATTGTGATGGGATAACGCCAATGCCAATATACCGATCGCCGGATCCCGAGTAGTGGTAAGGCAGTAATTCAACATTTTTTTGAGAGTCCATAGGACTATGGGAATTTTCGGTGCTATTACCACCGGCGGTAATAGCGCTGGTGGTAAAAGCGCTGGAAAATGGGCGGAAAGCTGGAGATTTACGCCCAGTTCAGAGCTGGAGGTAAATCTCTAGTTTTCTGCCCAAACTCGGGTTTGGCGGAGCAGTAATGCGGCAATAATAATGTTACCACTGCATTTTTGCCGCTCCGCCCAACCCCTGAGGAGGTGACTTTACCCCCCCCCCCCCGAGGTTGATAAACTTTGGTATATGATCTTTTTTAATTAAATTTTTTTTATTAAGCTGTTGATCATAAGGAGACAAAAGAAAACCACAATACAGTACAAAATATATTGGCCTGAGAGTCAACAACAAATATGGCGTCTTTAGTCTGTAGGTATTACATTGGTCGAACCATGATCAACTCCAAATATCCCCCTCCCTAAACCCCCCCCTCTTCGTGCACATATCATAATCAACATGAACATCGAGAAGCGTAGGCCAGCAGTGTGCCAGGTATCATTCCCTGCCCTCAACCGTGGCCTGGCTGCAGGACCTCGCACCCCAGGTGTAGAGCATGGTATTACATTGTATTTGGCCCCCATCTCGTTGTACGTCGGCAGGAGTACATAGGTGTCGCAAAACTCAGCTGCCTAAAGAATGGCATCCATTAAGTCACCGAATTTGGCAGCCCGAGGCTGTGACCATGTCCTTCCAATACTGGCTCGTTCTAGGTCACAGTTTTTTGCCAATGGGGCTAACCATTTGATCGGGTCCGTCGCCACCAGCGACTTCTACCCCATCAAGATGGTCTTTCTTGCAGAGAACAGCACAGCATGCATGCGTTGGCGCGTTAGGGAATCTTCATGCCATTCCTAACTATGTAGGCCTAAAATCATCGGTGTCGCTGTTAAGGGGACGTCACAGTTTATGATTGCGGATAGGCGATGCAGCACAGGATTCCAAAATGGTTGTATAACTGGGCATGTCCAAAAGATATGGCCAATTGAGCCCACTGCCCCCCAATTTCCCCAACAAAGGGGGAATTGGGAAAGACCCATGGAATGCAATTTGAAAGGTGTGTAGTATGCCCTATGTATAATTTTGTACTGCACCTCCCTGTGCCTCAGATTGTAGTATACGTTTTTCATTGCGTCAAAGGCCTCATACATGTCTTCTGCGCATAATGGCCGTCAAGGTCTTCAGCCCACAGTTCTGCCAATGGAACATTTCTATTAAGGTTTTGTGGGATGCAAAAGTCATAAAAGGCACAGAGTTTGGGAAACGCAGATTAAATTCGCCCAAATTCTGCCTCACATGTAGTCGATTCTCTGATTCTGGACTCTTCCAAGGAGAACTTTTGAGTGTATGGCGAGGTACACCAGCCACTCTGTTGCTGCGAGACCCAATTCTCCCCTGGCGGCCGGGAATGGAAGAATGGCCTGTTCGTCGCACATATCCACTACATGTATATCGCCCCAAGCAGTATTTTGCCGACTGTGTATCTGTGTGGGAGACTTGAAGGTCAATACAGACCTTTGGCTAATCCATGGCGGGGTTTCATGGATGTTCGACCCAGTAAGCGCATCCATGCGGTGCCATTGGCCAATGTGGGGCCTATAATGGGGTGGTTCTTAAGCAGACGTGGGAGCCGTCTGGGTGGGAAGGCTAATCATTTCTGTGGTGTGAGCAGGCTTAGCACTCGCCAGCTGGTCGTGTCGGTGGTATTTAGCCACCATTTGGCCCAGGAAACCTGTGCAGCCAGGTAATAGGTACTCCACGATGGGAGGGCTAGTCCACCATTGGCTTTAGAGGCCAGTAGGATACATTTGTTTAAGCATGCTTTTTTACCCCGCCAGATAAACTTAGCCATTGCCTTATCCTAGTCAGTATATAGCTGTTTCGGTGGGGGAGTAGGAATCATATTCGCTAAATCGATAGGTTTGGGCATCAAGTTAATTTTCCTGCCAGTGAGCGAAAGTGATATGGTGTGCCATCTCTCCAGATTGGCCTACATTTTGTGCAGTATTGGGGGATAATCAGATCGTTCATCGCGGGAAGTTGTGCACTTTGGTTGATTCCTAGATATTTGATTTGTCAGTCTTGCAACTGAAATGGTGCAAATCCACCAGGGTCCCAAAGTATAACCTACCGTAGAGGCATGACCTCGGATTTATCCCAGTGGACACAATAGCCTATATCTGGCTTGTATTATAATAAAATGGCCCGATTCTGCATAGGGATTGAGTGTAATCACTAATATATAGCAAGATATCATCTGCAAGAGGGAGACTCTATGCTCCACATCTCCTTTGAGAATTCCAGACCACCCCGAATCCATGTATAGCCTCATGGCCAGATGTTCGATGGCAAGCACATATAGCAGGGGCAGTAGCGGACATCGTTGTCACATACCAGTATGCAGCAGGAAAAGCTCAGTTGTGTGGCCGTTGGTGACCACCGTGGTATGAGGAGTATCATAGAGTAAGTAGATCATGTGGAGGATCCATCCTGAGAAGCCAAACCCCCGGAGAACAGTAAAAATATAATCCCACCGCACACTGTCAAACGCCTTCTCGACATCCAAGGATAGGATTACCTCCCCTGGGTCTGACGGCCCTCAATTATGTGCAGCAGTTGTAAATTACATGATGAATGGCGACGGAGAATGAAGCCAGTCTGGTCTTGGTGTATCAGGGTGGGCAGGGTGGGCATAAATCTCTCAAGTCATTTTGCAGGGAACTTTGCTAGAATTTTGACATCAGCCTTTATAGGAGATATCAGCCTATATGCACTGCATGGTGTTGGATCCCGCCCCCTTTTTCGGAAGATGACAATGCTTGCTGTGAGTAGGGTGGCTGGGAGGTGCCCCATTTCTACTGCCTCTCTAAACATCTGTCCCAACTTGGAGGTGTTGATATCACTCAATCGCTTATAGACTTCTTTGTCAGTAATCGCCCGGTTAAGCATGTCCAAATCTTCTGGAGACAGAGTCAGGAGAGGCAGTGGGAGTAGGAACTTGTGTACTAATCCCAAATCTCTAGCAAGGGGTGCAGCATATAAATCTCTATAATATTCTGCAAATAGGCCATTAATGGTTTTGTCACTGACCAGTAGATTCCCTGCATTGTCTTACATGGTGTTGATCAGCTGTGCGCGTATTTTTCCATGCAATGCTAGCGCTAGGAACCAGAGTTTGCCCAAGCCCTTTAAAAGGTTCGGATATGCTTTGGTGATGTCCCCTTCTGGGGCTAGGTATTTATGGGCCATCATGCGGCATAGAATATGGACAAGTCCCATGTCCACAGCCGTTTGGAAGCTTAGAATGCAGTCACTGTTGGCTTCTGTGGAGAGGACATGTAGCTGTATGTGGCTGTGTATGATTTGTGCGTGCAGATTGTGGTAAAAGTACCGTTACACGGCAGGAGCGTGTTTGAACCGTAAGGGAAAATGTCAACCTGCAAGGGCTGCAGTTTTGGTGGGTGGGGGAGGCGATTGTAGGCCTCTTCACTCAGAACATTTACAGTTGCACCCGTATCAATGAGAAATTCTGTCGGTATGTTGTGGACCTGGAGGGTTAAGATAGGGCTGTGTTCTTTCGCTGTCTCATTCACTAGCGCCCTTTCTCCTGTGGCTGTCGTGTGAGGATGAGGAGTCACTCCCTAATGGTGAGCCTACTTCCACGTAGCCAACGCTTCGTCGAGGTCTGTGAGTGATTCTCCTGTCAGGTGACCAGAGCAATCTTCTGGACTGTTGACGGCTGCTCTCGCCTTCTGCAGGATGGTACCTTCTGTACTCGCATGTCGACCTCCTGTCATCCGTACTGTGGTTTGGATGGAGTTTGCTGTTCCTCGGGGAGGCAGCCTGGGTGATTGGTGCCCGGGCGTTCCTGCAGACTGCCCTGAAGTGGTCATCACCCCAACATGCCACACATTTATGGGCGATTACCGGGCATGTGCCCTCATAGAGGAACTCGTAGCCACACCTGTAGCACCATTTTGTTGACTGGCTGGTTTTGTCAGGTAAAGTTGGCGTTAACTTCTTGATTAACTCCTGATCTCTGGGGTCCGATGAGATCTTCACTAGTCCCAGGCCTACCACCTGTTGCATGACTGCTGAGTAAGTGTGTGCCATCGCAAAGATTTAATCGAGGGTCCACTGTTCTGGAGCAGTTTCCTTTTAAATTCCGCAGATTTGCACCCCACAATGACTTGGGAGCGTAGTGCTTCATCATTCGAGTAACGATGGAAATCGCAGTGCTTCATGCAGATGTGAAGCCGCATGACGTATTTGTCCATGGTTTTCCCTCGCTCCTGCATAGTTGTATGAAAAATATGTCTCTCGTAGTCCACATTGGTATGTGGTGCGAAGTATGTGTTAAGTGCCTCAAGAATTTCCTGGTATGTCCCCTTTTCTTCATCAACTAACTTGTAGAGGATATCCCTCACGGCCGCTCCCACTGCTAAGATAAGTATAGTTTTCTTCCGTTCTTCATCCATGGGGCCCTCACCTCTACGTACACTCTAACGTCATTCACCCATCGGACCCACCGGGGCCCCGAGTTACCTGTGTCTCTGAGGTCAAACGCTTGGGGCAGCTGCCACGGGGTAACTTCTCCTTGTCCCTGGGGGAACGTTTCTGATAGTCTAGCAGGCACTATGGTCGGGATGTCTTCCTCCGACATTGTTGGACTTTGTGTGCTTCTCCCTGCAGCCTTGAGCCTTGCTCCTTGTTAGCAGCAGGTGCGAGGATGGTGCTGCTGCCAGATTCTCCTGGCGGTACGAGGTTCCACCCCTTATACTGGATATTGGGCCTTCACTCACTTTCCAGAGGCATGTGAGCACCACAGGGCCTCACAGGCCTGGATGTGCTCTAAGGTCACCGCCGCAGCCCAGGAGAGGAGATCATAGTGCCTACCGCTTGTCACTGTGGTCGCATTGAGGGACACCTTCACCGCAGCTCCCCTGGGTGATCTCATTGTGTCGGCCTGGGTCTGCACAAGCAGCTGAGGCGGGCCATGCCTCCCGCTCCTTCTCCGAGTGAAGACGTCAGGCCAGGAGGACCATGCCGGGTCTGTGTCTCCCTCATCACCAATGTTAGAACGGAAGCAGCGCTCTCGTTCTCCTACGGCGGTGCGTCGTACTACTCTGCATGCGTGGTGAATAAGGAGGCCCATACGGTCACTGCCAGTCTCTACTCCAACCATTTATTAACGGTCTTTGCTTCCCCTTTCACTGTCACATCCTTTCCCTGAGTCCCACCCTAACCCCGCCTTCCACATTTGGATTGAATTACAACATAACATGACAACCCGCACAGCAAGAGAGTTAGCCAGTGGTGGAAATGGAATAAATGTAAAGGGGAATTCCACAAAGGCAATGGTGGGGGCAGAGTTTGGAGGAGGAGGCACAGTTGGCATTCGAACTCCGCTCAAATGAAATGTTCAAAACAATAGTTTAAAAATTGAGCAATTTCTTTCATGCTGCTTCTTTCCAAACTCCATACTGTACATCAATTCCACTTTAAATAACTTCCATGGCAGTGGTGCACCAAAATATTGTTGTAATGCAGTGATTTTTTGTACATTCATGTATCCATAGACACACTTTACAGTAGAAGGTTACCAGGGTAGCTCAGCAAGTTGAGAGAATGCTGCTGAGATGTTATATATTAAAAACTGGTTGTTAATCGCGTGACTTTTTGCAATTCTTTATAAAAAAAAACAAGTGCTGTAAAATGTGCTTGGTGACTTGCTTATTTAGGGGGAAAGTCGAGGTATTTCTGACACTGTAGTGAAAATCATAAGTTGGTGCCCATGAACACATAGTTTAATTCCCTTATTACTGCTGTCAGCACAACAGAAACATTTATTTGTGATTAAGCAGTTTGACAAGCATATGACATCTCTATAAATATAACGTGTAATAAAACATGAAGCCAGGTGCACAAAAATGACAGGGTATTTGTGTGGTAGTCCGACGAAAAAAGAAACACATTTCAAAGAAAGCTAATGAATGCAAGTTCAAGCTGCATTTTTGAGGCTGGAAATGACTTTTTTTTCTTATGAAAGTGTAAAATGCACATTTTGAAAACAATAGTGTGCCTAGCATGTACAAAGCCTGCTTTTAACAGTGATGACCTCTGTGGGGTTTTACGCGGGTCCCCGAACCGCGTAATAAGTCACACGGGAGGAGCCGGGGAACAATGCGTCCTTCTTTATTCCCCTTTCAAGTTACACTGCCCCTTTCCTGTCCCGCCCCCTCCCTAGCCCAACGTCACTTCCCTTGCCGGGAACTAAGACCGCAACGGCGGTCTGCCCACACAACGATGTGGACGGGCTACATAGCCCTAACTAACAATCCGACATCTCCCCCCTTTTTAAACACCACATGTCTCTTTTTACCTTACTCCATTTCTTCTATGAGTCTGTGGGGTTTGAAACGACTTCTCTGAGGGCGACCTCTGTTGCCCGGGGTGTGTTCGTCCAGGCCCTGGGGTGATGACCTGTCCTCCTCTTCTGATGACTCGCTCTCCTCCGCGTAATAGCCGTCAAGGGCCATGTCCTCTTCGCTGTCAGCTTCTTGATACAAGGTATCCTCCCTGTAGCACCTCTTGGGTTTGAAATACGATATGTTTCTTGTGACGGAGGACTGGTCAGTCCTCTGGGCCGTAATCATCGTACCTTTCTTTTGCGTGACCGTCAGCGGTTCCGGTGCAAACGTGGCATCCTCCTTGCGCTGTTTCGGTTGCCGCAACCATACTTGGTCTCCCAGTTCCACGTTCGACTCCTGTGCCTTTCTTTTGTGATTCGCCGCGTCCTTCATTTTGGCTTTGGCGGTGTCATCCTTGTTTTTGGCCTCTTGTTCCAGAGGCGTAGCTTCCGCTGCGCGGGCGTCTTCTGGCAGTCGTGTCTGTACTGGCCTGCGGAACATCAGGTCCGCGGGGCAGACGCCCGTGGTGCTGTGGGGAGTGTGACGATAGTCCCTGAGAAACTGATACAGTGCTTGTTCAAAAGGTTTGTGGAGGATGGTCGCTATTTGCAGGGTTCTCTTGATGTTGGCCATGAACCTCTCGACCATTCCATTGGCCTGAGGCCATCGCGGAGTTATCTTCCGATGCTGGAAGCCCATATACTTCGCGAAGTTTTCGAAGTCTGTGCTCATGAATGGCGCTCCATTATCAGATTTTATGATCCTGGGTATTCCATATGTGGACAACATGCGGTCTAGTGCCGGAATAACGCTGGTTGCTGCTGTGCTATCCACGATCTGTGCGTCCGGGAATCGGGAGTGTTCATCTATTAGCACTAGCACATATGTGCCATTTCTTAGGGGTCCAAAGAAGTCCACCGCCAGTTCTTCCCATACATTTCTCGGTAGTGGCGACATGTGGAGTGGGTTTGGGTGCGGAGGCGGTGCTACCTGTGCGCACGTTGTGCATTGCCCTATGATTTCCTCAACCATCGAGTCCAGTTTGGGGAACCACACTTTTTCCCTCAGTAGTCTCTTGGTGGCCACCACTCCCCGGTGACTTTCGTGTGCTACTTGGATCGTTCTGGTGCGTAGCGATTTCGGGAGGAGAACTTTGCACCCTTTGAGTATTACTTGATTGTCGACGATGGATAGTTCGTCCCGGACCTGGTCTATCAGTTTGACGTCTGCTCGGACCTCTTCCGACTCGTGCTGTGCCTGTTGACGCATGTGTGCCCTTCTGTCCTCTTGTATGCAATGTCGCACGATGCGTAGAGCCGGATCTTGTTCCGAGTGTGCAATAATGTCTGCCCAACCGACTGGTAGTGGTTGTAGGTGATGGACTACGTAGTTCAGATATTCGTCAGCGATGGATGGGTGTGGTGTGGCTGGGCCGGTCGGGTGTCGTGATAGATAATCCGCTGGATTGTCTTCTTTTCCAGGCCGGTGCTTGATGACGAATTTGTAGTCCTGCAGCCGTAGGCCCCATCTGGCTATTCTGGGTGGCATCCGTGATTTGGGGTCTCCATATATAGTGATCAGTGCCTGGTGGTCGGTGATGATGGTGAATTCCTTGCCATACAGAAACAGATGAAAATATTCACATGCCCACACCACCGCCAGGCTCTCCTTTTCCGCTTGTGAGTAGGCTTGTTCTGTCGGGGTTAGGCTCCTGCTGGCGTATGCGACCACATATATGTTTGCCGGTTCCAGCGGGTCAACTTGCGTTAGTATGGCGCCCAGACCCACGGGGCTGGCGTCCACTATCACCTCAGTGTGCCTTTTGGCGTCATACTACGCCATGTCCTCTGCCTTGGAAATGGCATCCCGTATCGCCTCGAATGCCTTCTGACAGTCCGTGGACCAAGTGTAAGGTTGATCCTTGCGCGTTAGGAGGCGCAGCGGGTTACTGATGGTTGCGTAGTCCTTTAGGTATCTGGAGCAGTAGCTGGCCAGTCCTAAGAAGGAACGAAGTTCCGTCGTGTTCGTCGGGGGTGCGGCTGAGTTGAGTGCCGCCACTTTCTCCGGGTCTGGTCGCATCCCTTTGTCGGAGAATATGTGGCCAAAAAATCGTAGGGAGCCTTTACCGAACTCGCATTTGGCTTTGTTAAGCGTTAGTCCTGCCTCTTGTAGTGCAGCGCACACTCTGTGGAGAGCAGTGTCGTGCTCTTCTTGGGTCTTTCCAAATACGAGGACGTCGTCGGAGTAATTTAGGCAGTTGGGCACGTGCCTGATGACTCTGTGTATTTCCTCTTGGAAAATTTCTGCTGCAGAGGATATCCCAAAGCTAAGTCTTTTGTATTGAAATAAACCCAGGTGTGTAACGAATGTCGTGATGTACCTGGATCCGGGCTCAATCTCGATCTGATGATAGCCTTTGGTGAGATCCAGTTTCGAGAAGACCTGGGCCCCGTGGAGCAGATGTATCATGTCCGTGATTCTGGGCGCCTGGTGTCTTTCCCTTTCGATGGCCACATTGGCCCTCCTCATATCGACACACAGGCGTATGGATCCATCCGGTGACTTTTTGGGGACGGGAACGATGGGGGACACCCATGGAGTGGGTCCTGAGACCGGTTCGATAACGTTGAGTTTGATTAGTTTGTCCAGCTCCTCTTCGACCTGGTGTTGTATATTTATCGGAATGCCCCTATAGTGCTGGGCGACGGGTGGTATCTTCGGGTTTATGTGCAGCTGTACCTTGCGGTGCTTTAGTTTTCCTAGTCCTTTGAATAGGTTGGGGAATGTTTGCTCGATGGCATCCGGTCTGGCAAAGTATTTATGGGCCATTAGCTGATACAGGATGTGCACCAAACCCATCTCGACGGCAGTCTTGAAACTGAGAATGCACCCGCTGTTGGCTTCCGTCTTCAGGATGTGTAACGTGATTTTTGCGGCATGCGATTTATGCACGCACCATGCTGATATTGTTCCTTTGCATGGCAGCGGGGTCGTGGCGCCGTAGGGGTATATGTCCACTGACGCCTTCCGGATCTTTGGTGGGCTGGGGAGTGAGTTATACGCCTGTTCGCTTATTATGTTAACAGTTGCCCCTGTGTCTATGAGGAACTCTAACGGTGTGTTGTTGACTTGAAGCTGGAGCGTTGGACTGTGCTGGGTGGCTGTGGCGTTGTTGAGAGCCCATACATACCCTTTTTTTCGTTGATCATCCTCTGATGACTGGGATTCACTGCCTGATGGGGATCTCATCTCAATGTATCGGACGAACCTTCTTCTTTGCGAACGTCTCGAACCTTCCGAAGGCCTTCTGTCGTCTCTGGTGTAGGCGCTCCTTCGTGGTTTTTCTTCTCTCCTGGGTCCCGGCTGGTCTTCATCTCCTCTGCCTGCTGGCGGGCTATGTCTCGAGCTTCTCCTTCTCTCTTGTTGTCTCGTTCTGCTGGGTCCTTGTCCCGGTGGATTTTTGCATACGGCTCTGTAGTGGTCCATACCGCCGCATGCGGCGCACTTTTGTCCAATTGCAGGGCAGTCGCCCGCGTGCGGATACTCGAATCCGCATCTGTAGCACGTGGCGTCCGTTCCTTTCCCACTCGGTGAGGGCGCCGTGTATAGCTTATTGATGGTCTCAGCAGTCGGTGGCGGGTGTTGAATGGTGACTTTTCCTAGACTGTCGAGTTGCAACTCAACTGCTGCTTCCATCCTGGCCAGTGCAAGAATTTCCTCCAGGGACCTTTGTTTCTGGAGAAGCTGTTTCCTGAATGGCTGTGAGATGCAGCCAGCTATGACTTGAGATCGTAGCGCCTCGTCGTTGGAGTATTTGTAGAACTCACAGTATTTTAGCTTGATGCGTAGGCGCATCACGAAATTGTCGAGGGACTCTCCTTTCTCCTGTCGCGTAGTGTGAAAAGCGTGGCGCTCATAGTCAATGTTAGTATGGGGCGTGAAGTATTCTGATAGCTTCCCATGTAGTTCTGCATAGGTGACCGTGTCTACGTTCATCAGTTCGCCTGCGATGTCCCTGACAGCGGGGCCTACTGTCATGAAGAGGGTGTTTTTTAGCATTGCGTTGTCTGTCAGACCTATCGCCCCCGTGTAGAATTTAAAATCCCTGAGCCATATGACCCATCTGGGGCCTAGGTTAGATGTGTCTCTCACATCGAAGGGACCCGGTAGTGGCAAGTTGTGGGCGGCGGTACCTGAAGCTGGTGCCTGTTGATTGCCATCGTTCGCTGCTCCGGATCCATCTGACGAGGAGGCTACGGGGCTTGCTGGGCCCGACATGTTTGCTGTGATGGGGGCGCCGTGTGGCAATGTGCGGCCTCTTTTCCGACTCTGGCTTGCGTTGCTCTGGCTTGCCGTTGTGTCCCTCACGGGCTGGTGCGTGTGCTTGGCCTGTTGGGTTGGGCCTTGGGGCCCTCCTCAGGGCCTGGTTGAAGTGGGGGAGGGGGGGCTGGACCCTGGCAATTTGCCCCCTGGCACGCGTGCTCCCTTGCAGGCGCACCCGCGACCTCTCCCCCGCGGCTCCACTTGCTGCGGCCGCTCGTGTATGTGGCCTCTCCCCGCGGCTCTGCTTGCTGCGGCCGCACGTGTTCGCGGCCTCTCGGCAGGATGTGGGAGGTGCGCCGACGCGCCACGCCGCTCGACCGCCGACCTCCGCGGTACTCCTGAGTGCGTATGTGGCCTCTCCCCGCGGCTCTGCTTGCTGCGGCCGCCCGTGTTCGCGGCCTCTCAGCAGGATGTGGGAGGTGCGCCGACGCGCCACGCCGCTCGACCGCGGACCTCCGCGGTACTCCTGAATGTCGGCGTTGCTCCGATGCGCGGGGTCCCTGGGCTGCGAGTGGGTACGGCGTACCCCTCGTCGCCAAATGTGGGGTTTTACGCGGGTCCCCGAACCGCGTAATAAGTCACACGGGAGGAGCCGGGGAACAATGCGTCCTTCTTTATTCCCCTTTCAAGTTACACTGCCCCTTTCCTGTCCCGCCCCCTCCCTAGCCCAACGTCACTTCCCTTGCCGGGAACTAAGACCGCAACGGCGGTCTGCCCACACAACGATGTGGACGGGCTACATAGCCCTAACTAACAATCCGACAACCTCGGTGATGCTGGGGGCTCTGGAAAGCATTGTCAGGGCTGAGGCAGGCCGGGCCAGACATCTGATGCCGGATCTCAGACCCAGCAAGAGCCGGCCCTTTGACTAGCACTGGAGTTAGGGTGCAACTGACAATGCCAGGGAGGAATGTTACACAAAACCCGGCATGAGTTCTCACTGAACCAACACAGTGCAAGTTTCAAAAAGTCATCAACAAAAGGACATTCTTTTTGGCTGTTCGGAGGTTGCCTCTCCTTCCTGCTTCTGCTCTGAAAGCAAGTGCTTTTACCAGCGCTTCGGCAGTGAACTCCTGTGCATTGATTACAACGGTATCTTCCTGTGTGCCCTCCTTCTCCCTGTGCTAAATTAAGCCCTGTTCACTTTCAATTGGGATTAAAGGCAAGGAGCCAAACGATCGTGCTTTGTTTCATGCATTTATGCTGGGGTGATCACAGACCAATGGCGGCAATGATCACACCAGCTGATTTCCCAAAGGTTTTGTGTTCCAGATCCATTGTGGGCAGATATAGATTTGGTGTGGTCTGGCCACGGGATGCTGCTGTCCCTGGGATGCTGCTGGCATCCCACGATGATTCCTCAGCTTTCTGGTGGCAGAGGTCTCTTCAGCATCCTGGTGTCTGGGAAGCGGCGCGCTCCATTGCACGGCTGCTGCCCAGCATTCTGATCCACCGTGCCGCCTCCTACAGTGACACCTGCCTGCGATGCCTATCAGGAATTATTGGCGCCCATGCTACTGATATTGTCCTTGTCTATATTGAATATTAAAAAAAAGATGCTACCACCATCAGCGCTGCTCATTGGGCTGGGTTTTTCCAGATCCGTGATCTGGAAAAATATGTCTCCCTGTATCACCATTTTCACCCCTCAAGAGATCTACTGTTTTCAATTTGCATTGGTTACCGAAGCCGGGATTCAAAGAGAAACATACCCAATAGAGCACTTGAACCTCTGGTTATAATAATAGTAAATATGCTTGTTAGGATTGCACTCTGCTGAACATATTTACACAAGCTTTGTAGGTTTGAAAGGTGTGCATCTTTTATACTTTGCTTGCCCCTTCCTAGGAAACCATCCCCCTCTCTTCTGTTATTTCCCAAGTGTTAATAATTAATCTCCTGAAATGGAAATATTTGTTTATGAGGGGCTTAGAAATATATCCCGTGAACTCCAGCGACACCCCCCACCCCCTGCTCACTGCTGGGATTCCCATAGTTAATCATTTCCATTTCCAGCACTGGCCAGCGCCATAATCTGCAAATACCTGCATACATTGAAGTCACACTGAGCAAGTGCAATCATGTAAAACAACCCACTGCTCAGTAACTCAAAGGGAGGGCCCAGCACAGAATATATTAAGCCTTTGCTCAATTAGTCTTTACTCTGCAATTTCTTAACCTATATGAAGTGACTCCGGATTCTTGATGTCCTACCCTACCAGACGTCTTGACCCGTGGCCATCTTTTCCCGTGCCCTTGCTCTTGCCCTAGGCTTCTGCTAATAATAATAATAATATTGATAATACTAGCAGACTACTTGTCTTGTTCTCCTGATGACTTTGGTTCCACCCTGGTCAATGCCTGGTGTCTGTCAGTCCTTCAGGCAGTCCATTATTACCTGCCTTATATATTCTGGCCTACAAGCACTGCCATGCATCTTCCCTTCTTCCAACAGATCCCCTTCGTGTCCTACAGCAAGAGGCTATGCAGATTCTGGCATTATTCATTTGCATTTCTATTTGTGTTTGTATTTATTTGTGGCACACATCGTGTGTTTTGACCAGAAATAGTTACAAAAATGAACAGTTGACCGCTGGCATAACGGGACCCCTGCATCCCTTGTGGGATGGTGGGCCCCACCACCCCCGGTCGAGGTGGAGGCCCCATCCAGCCCTCACCCTGATTTTCAGCCAGAGGGCTGAGCTGGGGCTAACTGCAGCTGGTGCGAAGGAGGTGCACCGCCTCTGGCTCGCTGGCTGCGGACGTCAGACAGGAAGCAGAGTCCCTGATTCCTGTCTGTGTGACGCGCCAGAGGCCCGCAACAAAGGAGCGTCGCTCGTGCATTATGCGTATGTGAGTGCCTGTTGTGATTGTGTGTTTCATGTTATGGATGGATGTATGTTTATGTGTGCGTGCATGTGAATGGTGCATGTATGTATTTATTTTGATTTATTTATGTATTTATAACGTGCCTAAGCCTGCAGGCATCAAAGCGCACAAAAAGACACAAGGCGAACAAACTGACAAGACAGCAGAGTTCAAATGCATCAAAAGACCCTAATTAAAAGAAGATTATCAAATAAATAATAGATTCTTCATTCATTTGCAGAGCACAAGAAGATTTCTCTCAAGACGAAGTTCAAGGGGAAGCGAATTCCATGCCGCAGTGGCATGCACTGGAATGGAGCAGCCACTCTCTCTTACTCTTTTAGTTCTAGGGCAAATCAATCTAAAGGTGTTAGAAAACCTGGTCGATCTGTTCGCCATTTGATGGGTTAAGCTCTGCCTAAGATAAGAGGGAGCTGAACCAAATAAACATTTGTGTATCATGGGGTTAAGTTTGAATTGAATTTTAGATGCTAAAGGGATCCAATCGATGCCTCTTCTATGATCCGAAATATGTTCCCTTTTCGAGACATTTTTTAACGATATGTACCGCATCATTTTGCAGCATTTGCAGTGTGTACAGGGCTTTTTTACTGCCACCACTAAAAAGAACATTACAATAGTCTAATCTGGGCATAATAATGGCTCTTACCAGGGTTTCACCGTTTTTTGGTGACACATATGGCTTCACTAATCTCAGCAGCCTCAAGTGGTACTGAGATTCTTTTTACCACACTATCTACGTGTGCGTCCGCTCCCATAGATGCTTGAAGAAGCACGACCAGAGTTTTCACATTCTCTCCTCGATAGCAATGTCATGCCTCTCAGTGATGAAACTATAAAAACAAGGATCCAAATTTGCTCTTATTTGCAAAAAAGCCAAAAATCAGGATTTCCGTTTTGGAGCTGTTCAGATATAGCCAGTTTGCAGACATCCACTTCTTCACAGAATTATATACATTCTGTACCTTCTGGGAGTCCGCTGCATAGTCGCCTGACAGTTGCACCAATAGCTGAGTATCATCAGCATAATTCGTGAACAGGACCCCTAAGTCATCCAATAGGTTGCACATGGGATGTATGTAAACATTAAAAAGGGCTAGCGACAGACAAGTGCCCTGATGGAAACCATAGTGATGCATGACTGTGGTGAGAACACTTGATCTAAGATGACCCTTGACATACGGTTGCCGAGAAAGGAGCCAAACCAATCAATAGCCTTTTTAGAGCACGCATCAACAGTCAACAGAGTGGACAGGAGCCTTTCATTGTCCACGAGATCAAAAGCTGTTGATAAGCCCAAGAGCATGAGAAGTGCAGTGTTGCTTCGATCTACCATATCCAGCATCTGTGTCTGAAGATCAACTTGGGCACTTTCCATGCTAAAATTAGAGCGGAAACCGGATTGTCTGGGTTGTAAAATATTAAGGGCCTCATCATAGCCTTGGGGGTATCCCGGCAGTAATTGTGGCGGGATACTGCCAATGCTATTAGCATTACTGCTACTTGGTCCGCATCCTGAATAGGGTAAGCCAGTAATTCCCCATTTTTTTGAGAGTCCATATGACTCTATGGAGATTTTTGCCACTATTACCGCAGGCAGTAATAGCGCTGAAAACGGGCAGAAAGCTGGAGATTTACCTCCAGCCCAGAGCTCCACACCCATTCCTTACATGTCAGCACCCTCTAACTCATGCACATTGAAAAATGCATTACTGCCGTGTGTGTCCTTAAGGTCTAGGCTCTTGAACGCATGGCCTACAGCCTACGGCCTTCGGCTATGCATCCAATAGTCTAGGCCTTGAAAACACTCACTGCAATATAATGCCACCATGCATGTCTCCATATCAGCAACTGCGACATTCCACATAGACACCACTGCCACCAACACTCTTACCCAACCTTTACACCGCCATGGCGCTACGCAGCAACAAATGGCAACAGTTTACATAATGGCCATGTGGGCAGCTACCATTTTGCACAAACGTGCCACTCGTAGGTAGCAGCACTTCACTCCAACTCCCCCACACCATAAAACACCCAATCACAAACACCGGTCGCACTTACCAGAATGCACAAACATACCACATCCTCCACCACCTCTACCCACAGCCATTCACAAAGTATTGTGTCACTAACCACAACATTTTCACAACATTCGACCATTCACATACTATATGTGTACCGACTCCCATTCACAAAGTACTGTGTCACTGCAAACCTACCGACATTCAGTTTGCAGCACTAACGCTACTGCAACCGATCTGCACACACCACACTATGCAAGCACCACCCTGTACTGGATGCAGACTCAAACATGCCTTCCTGCGGTGTGCATGTTGCAGCCCTACGCTCCTCAGTGCATGCCCTACAGCCTATGAGCTACAGGCTTCAGCAATGCACCCAATAGTGTAATCCTTCTACAGACCCACTGCACCTTCACTCACCCATGCATGCCTCCATGTGCCCAACTACCGCATTCCATCCGCAGTGCACCGCCACCCGTGCTCCCACCCAACCTATGTCATGTGCAATTCCCTCCCCATCTGCAAATGACCTGCCACTACTCACCACGAAAAGAGTTCACTGCAAACAGGTTGTGGCAGAAGCTAAGGGACCGTTACAACAGCTGCCTCCAATCACCACAGAAAATACTAGCCTACAAATGTCACATATAAACCACTTCTCACTCCCCCAGCCATTCCCTCCCATATCGCCGCCAACACAATGCGTATGGTATATTTTCCAGACCCTTCTGGTGCCACAATGTCCTCTGATACACCATGGCGGCTTTCCCAAAAAATGTTGACGCACAGCACAAAAGTATTGTGCCACTGCCAACCTACCCACAATCTGTTTGCAAAAGTGGCCTTTAACGGCTTAAATGTGCTCCACACTCATTCCTTACATGTCACCACCCTCTTACTCATGGACATTGAAAAATGCATTACTGCAGTGCGTGTCCTCAAAGCCTATGGTCTTGAATGCATGGCCTACGGCCTTTGGCCATGCATCCAATAGTCTAGGCCTTGAACACACTCACGGCAATGTAATGCCACCATGCATGTCTCCATATCAGCAACTGCGACAATCCACATAGACACCACTGCCACCAACACTCCTAAGCAACCTGTACACCGCCATGGCGCTACGCAGCAAGAAATGGCAACAGTTAACTTAATGGCCATGTGGGCAGCTACCATTTTGCACAAACGTGTCACTCGTAGGTAGCAGCACTTCACCCCAACTCCCCCACACCATAAAACACCCAGTCACAAACACAGATCGCACTTACCAGAATGCACAAACATACCACATCCTCCACCACCTCTACCCACAGCCATTCACAAAGTATTGTGCCACTAACCACAACATTTTCACAACATTCGGCCTACTTCAACAATTCTGCACACAGCATAGGCATTGAACACACCTACAGCAATGAATGCCACCATGCATTTCACCATTTCACCAACTACGACCATCGACATACACAACACTGCCACCAGTAGTCCCACCCAACCTGCGCACCATCATGTAGCTATGCAGCAACAAATTGCAACAGTTAACACAATGTGGAAAGAAAACACTCTCTCCTGCACCCCTATACACTTTCATTCACATACTATATGCATACCCACTCCCATTCACAAAGTACTGGGTCACTGCCAACCTACCCACATTCAGTTTGCAGCACTAACGCTACTGCAACCAATCTGCACACACCACACTATGCAAGCACTACCCTGTATTAGATGCAGACTCAAACATGCCTTCCTGACGTGTGCATGTTGCAGCCCTACGCTCCTCAGTGCATGCCCTACAGCCTAAGGGCTACGGGCTTCGGCCATGCACCCAATAGTGTAATCCTTCCACAGACCCACCGCACCTTCATTCACCCATGCATGCCTCCATGTGCCCAACTACCGCATTCCATCCACAGCGCACTGCCACCCGCGCTCCCACCCAACCTATGTCATGTGCAATTCCCTCCCCACCTGCAAATGACCTGCCACTACTCACCACGAAAAGAGTTTGCTGCAAACAGGTTGCGGCAGAAGCTAAGGGACCATTACAACAGCTGCCTCCAATCACCACAGAACATACTAGCCTACAAATGTCACATATAAACCACTTCTAACTCTCCCAGCCATTCCCTCCAGTATTGCCGCCAACACAATGCGTACAGTATATTTTCCAGACCCTTCCGCTGCTGCACTGTCCACCGATACACCATGGCGGCTTTCCCAATAAATGTTAATGCACAGCACGCTTCCCTCCAGCCAACCACCGGCCACGTCCAACCTTCTCTGACACCACGCTATACTGTGATCCAATGACACTTCTGTCCGCGGAGCGAACAGGGAAATGGGTCAGCGGAGCGAACCCAGTTATCACTAATTTTTTGAGACGTGCATTTCAGTATTTTGCAAAACAATTACTGGTTCGATTTTAACCATACACACAAAAGCACGCTTTCTGGCCCAAGCACCCACTCCTGTCGCAAATTTGTTGAAAATTCGTCCAGCCGTTCGGGCTGTAGCCGTGCGCAAAGTTTTTTCCCATTCAGTCTATGGGAAAAAAAAGATATTTTGAGACCCCCCCTATAACCTTTACCCACCTGCGTGAAATCTCGCCCAACTTGGCAAAGAAATTCAGAGCCAGCCATATACCTTTTTTGCAAAGTTTGGTGAGGATTCAGCCAAAGGGAGCATAGTTATAAGCGGCCGAAAAAGTGCTCTTCCTATGAGTTTAGCAACTTAACCAAAACTACACGGCCGCTACCGAGGGCCGTGCAAAATATATATATATACACTAGCAGAAGTACCCGTTCCCCGAATAGGTTCTGTGGACGGAAATGATAACACTGATCCTGTTGGTTGCTGTTCCGATTTGCTTATCGCTTGATTTGCTTTGTATTTTCCATTTTTTTGTATTTTTGTATATGTTTATTATTTGTATCATGCACCTAACCCTGAGGTAACTGGGCGCTGGAAAGCTTAGTTTAGTTTAGTTTATTCATTTATAATGTGCACCGGACCCAGGGGTATCAGGGCGCAGCAATTACAGATAATGTGAAGCTTGATTAACAGGTTACATAATTGGCAATACAGTTGTCATGATCTCTGCTTCCAAAAGATCAGGACTTGTCCGACTCCCTTTGAAGCAGACCCATAACCCCGGTTCCGAGTGCCAGCCAGTCCCAATTGGGACCTTTTGGACCCTGTCCTGGCGCCAGGGGCACCAGGCTCATAAAGATGCCCAGTCCCAGCGCTGGAAGCGCCGGGCTCATAATGCTTGGGTGGACTTACCTGCAGCAGACCATGCTGCTTACTTACCTGCCAGTTGAACCCCTGATCCTCTTCTGTTTGGGACTACTTTTCCTGTTGGGTGGGGCAGGAGCCACTCCCTAGGTTCAGAACACTGGAACTCTTCTGGAAAGCAGGAACTCTTTTCTTACCTAGGCGTGGCTGTGGAAGGAGACACCTAAGCACTACAGGAGGCTATTTAAACCACACCCGATGGATGAATCTTGCTTTGCGTTATTCTGCATTCTCTGCAGCAGAACGCTCATCGTATCTTCTGCTTCTGATCCTGGGCCTAAGGGAACAAAGGCTTACCATCCTGGAATCCAGTCTTCAGCAGCACCTGTAAAGACAAAGAAAGAACAGGTTAGCACTACGGTCTTCAGTGTCAGCGCATCTCTTACCTGGTCCATCGGCTGTCACCAGCGCCTCGCGCTGCATTCCGGCATCTGAAAGACAAAGGCTTACCTACTCTTCGCATGCTCCGGAGGTCTTCGCACTGCATTCCGGCATCTGAAAGACAAAAGCTTACCAGCTCTTCGCACGCTCCGGAGGCCTTCGGCGCTGCATCCCGCATCTGAAAGACAAAAGAAGGTGCGTTTAAAGACATTGGGCAACTTTATTACTCACGTGCCATTACTCCTTCCCACGCCGAATCCAGTGGGTATTCCAGCACCCTTCAGCTTCTCTAAAGCTCCGAACTTGTACCTGCAACATAAAAGGGACAGTTAGTGCGCATCGTGAAGCAGGCTACAAGCGCTTACTTACGTGCTTCCAGGCGCTTCTATTCCTCACGCGGGTTCGATCCTCAACTCTCATCAGCCCGCCATCCGCCATCGCCGGAACCCTGCAAAACAAGAGATATCATTACAAAAGACTTTTAAGACATTTGAAGTGCCCAGAACTTACCGTTCGTGCAGTTAACGACGGACAGCAGTCCTCTGAGGTCAAGAGGCCTGCACCCTTATCCAGTGAAGAAACTGGTTACGGCACCCTGCCCCGAGGCAGATGGAGAGCTCGGCGTTCACTTACCTAAGGTGAGGGTGTTAACCTTTGGGGTTCTACAGGAGAAGAGAAAGGGAAGAGGAGAGAGGCACCCAATAACCCCAGTTCATTAATCCCATATTTTCTATCTGCAGACATCTTACTCTTCGAGTCAGACATACAGTGCACAGAGGTCCAGCCCAAAGAGCCAACCGTGTGTTACACATCACCTTTGAAGATACGGCATTCACCCAGTCAAGACCGGCGCCTCTGCGGGAATCAGGTGAGTGTTACAGAACGCAAAGCCTATCGCAAAACTCCCACCCAGGCGCTATGGAAACCTCGGATACCGACCAGCTAGCCCAGTTACTGGGGGAACTAAGAGCAGAAGTGCATGCAGCCCGTCAGGAAACAAATGCTCTAAGAAGGGAACTGATTATTTCCAAGGAGCGAACAGACGATCTCGCTAGACAATTGCTACAGTCACAAGCCGGACAAACTCCGTTACCCGCATCAGGGGCAAATCTTCCTTCAACATCCTCTACGAACCCAGTGCAGATCAACCTACCTGGGAATGTACCTCTGGCTCCGCCCGAACGATTTTCTGGTGACCCAAAGAGGTTTGCAGTATTTATTAATCAGTGCCGGTTGCACTTCTTATGCCGGCCAGCAGCCTTTCCAACTGATCAAGCTAAGGTAGCTTTCGTGCTTTCGTACCTTAGTGGCAATGCGGCAGACTGGTCGATCCCTCTAGTTAATCAAGATGATCCGGTTCTCCATGATTTTCAAGCTTTTCAGCTCAGTATGGAAAAACTGTTTGCAAGACATTCACAGGGGCAGGCCTTGGACAATGAGCTCCTTTCATTGCGACAGGGTAATCAAGACCTTTTGGCTTATATTGCGTCTTTCAACAGACTGATAGTGGAAACTCGATGGCCTGAGGACAAAAGGATTACGCTGTTTTATAGAGGTCTACGTGGAGAGCTCAAAGATGTGTTAGCCCAAGTAGTGAATCCCCCGCAAGACTGTTCGGACTATATTGACTTAGTCGTTCAAATTGACCACAGACTGCAGAACAGGAAGGCCGATCGTTCCAAGTTTGATGCTCGAGTATTTTCCAAACCACCAACTCCTACCAAAGGAGTAGACTCCGGGGAACCCATGCAAATAGGGGGCCTGAAAGGACCACTAACACAAAAGGAGCGGGAAAGGAGAAAACAGCTGCAATTATGCCTCTATTGCGGAAACTCGGGGCACTTTCTTCAAGACTGTCCGGTGAAACCAGCCAAGAAGGCAGTAGGAGCTGCAGTTACCAGGGTCACAAACTCTGAGCAGGGAAACGACCTCGCCCGACAAGAATAGAGGTCCTCTTGCCGAGCGTTAAAACCAGTTCCGTGACCTCGCATTTCGTGATACCTATGGTCCTCAATAGCCCTGAACATCCGGATCGATTACATGCGATTGAAGCTTACGTCGACAGCGGTGCCATCGGCAATTATGTGGATCATGAAATGGTTTTGAGGATGAATCTGACTCTTTGTCCAAAGGCTGTAAAGGACGTCATTACTACGGTGGATGGTACGGAGATAGCCTCCGGACCAGTAACGCATACCACCCAAGAAGTGACGCTAGTAAGTCAAGATGGACACCATGAGAAGATCGTGTTCGATGTGATCAAGGCCCCTCAGTTCCAGATTATTCTAGGAATTCCTTGGTTAGAGAAGCACAATCCTCAGATAGATTGGCGAGCAAGAACGGTTCAGTTTCCAGAATGTGTCTCTACTTGTCACCCTCGACCTGGTGTTGCACTGGCAGCAATTTCCTCGGAGGCTCCTCAGTTACCTCCTGAATACCTAGAATTCCAAGATGTTTTCCGGAAGGATCAGGCTAACTCTCTACCTCCTCGTAGGTCTTATGACTGCCAGATAGACCTGATACCTGGATCTACTCCCCCTTTTAGTAGAATGTATGCCCTCACCGAGCCTGAGAATCTTCACCTCCGACAATACCTGGATCAATACCTAGCGAATGGGTTTATTCGTCCTTCCAAGTCCCCTGCTTCCTCAGCTTTGTTCTTCGTTCCAAAAAATGAAGGGGACCTTAGAACTTGTATAGATTATCGCGCCCTGAACCAGATCACCGTTAAGAATAGATATCCGTTACCTTTGATCCCTGAACTCCTGGACCAAGTCAGAAAAGCATGCATATATACAAAGCTGGATCTTAGAGGAGCCTACCACTTGGTACGAGTAAAAGAGGGCGATGAATGGAAGACGGCCTTCCGCACCAAGTATGGGCTATTTGAATATCAGGTCATGCCCTTCGGACTTTGCAATGCCCCGGCCGCCTTTCAATATTTTATGAACAATGTCCTCAGAGAGCTCATAGATGTGTGTGTTGTTGTTTACATTGACGACATCCTCGTTTATTCTTCATCGGAAACTGAACATCGGAAACACGTGAAAATGGTCCTCGAGAGATTGCGTCAACACAAACTTTTCGCTAAATTGGAAAAATGTGTTTTCAACGTGACTGAAGTTGAATTCTTGGGATTCATATTATCACCTAGCGGAGTGCCTATGGATTCAAAGAAGGTCGATGCAATTCTCAAATGGCCATCGCCATCCTCCGTAAAAGGTTTTCAAAGCATGTTAGGCTTCGCTAACTTTTACCGCAGGTTTATCCCCAAATTCTCTCGAATAGTCCAGCCCATCGCCGCCTTGTTAAAGAAAAACAAACGTTTTGAATGGTCTACCGAGGCGGAACAAGCTTTCCAGAATTTGAAGACTAGATTTATCTCTGCACCGATCTTAAAACATCCTCGCCCAGAACTCCCCTACATCGTTGAAACTGATGCTTCGAGCCTTGCCATGGGGGCAGTTCTATCACAAAAGGACCCAGTAACCAATCAGTTGCATCCCGTGGCATTTTGGTCCCGCAAATTCTCGCCTCCTGAAATCAATTACACTATTACTGATAAGGAACTTCTAGCTATCAAGTCCGCCTTTAAGGCTTGGCGGCATTATCTTCTGGGGGCCCGACACACCGTTACTGTGATTACAGATCACCGAAACCTGCAATATTTGAAAACCGCAAAAGCTCAATCCTCTAGGCAACTCCGTTGGGCACTATTCTTTGCCGAGTTTGACTTCATAATTACCTATCGACCTGGTACAAAAAACGGTAAAGCTGATGCCCTTTCTCGGATGGGAGTGGAAGAACATTTGATCAATCCTAAACCTGTACCTATCATTCCCGAACAAAGAATTCTAGGTGTAATCGCCACACAATCCATAGAGGAAGTTAAGGATAAAGCCAGGCTACTGGTAACTCCAGCAGACATACAGAATTGGCATCTGCAGGGAAAGGACTTTACGGTGAAGGACAACCTATTATATTTCCAAGAACGGTTATACCTGCCCAGCACAGATTTACAGAAAAAGGTAATCTCTTGTTATCACGATTCTTTAATGGAAGGACATCCCGGTATGACCAAGACCTCAGAAAAGATCAAGCGCTACTTCTGGTGGCCGTCTTGGAAAAAAGATATCAGAGACTTTATAATGTCCTGTGGAGTATGCGCCCAAAACAAGAGTCAAAAGGAAAAACCAGCCGGCCTCTTACGCCCTATTGACATCCCGCCTCGCCCTTGGCATACGCTTTCTATGGACTTCATCACCGATCTACCTCCATGCTCCGGATGCAATACGATCCTAGTAATCGTGGACCTATTCTCCAAGATGGCGCATTTCATTCCACTCAAAGGCTTACCAACAGCAGCAACTCTGGCCCGAGAATTTCTCGAAAACCTCGTCCGACTGCACGGTTTTCCTTCAGTTCTAATTTCGGATCGAGGTAGTCAATTTATTTCTCATTTTTGGCGAAGTTGCTGTCGGTCGGCTCAAATTGATGTGAGACTTTCGACCAGCCACCACCCTCGAACCTCGGAGTTGGATCCACTCCAAGATCTTGGAACACCAGCAGTAGACCACCTGCATTCTACAATCACCCAAGCCTTTAAGGAAGCCGTTTCTCACCTTCAAAGGGCTAAAGAACAATACAAGAAAGGAGCAGACCAACATCGGAAGGAAGCCCCCCAATATCAAGTAGGAGATCAAGTCTGGTTATCCACCAAATATCTACCTCTAAAAGGACCACGCACATTCAACCCAAGATACCTTGGTCCCTATTCCATCACTACCATAGTAAATCCAGTAGCGGTCAAGTTGGACTTGCCCCCTCACATGAAGATACATCCGGTCTTCCACGTCTCTCTATTAAAACCCGTGCAACCTCAAACCCGACTAACTACATCTCCAAAACCTATTCTAGTAGATGGAGAACTCGAGTTTGAAGTCAAAAGCATCCTGGATTCCAAGATCTCCAAATCTAAACTATTTTACCTGATTGACTGGAAAGGCTACGGTCCCCAAGAAAGATCCTGGGAACCTGCAGAATATGTCCACGCGCCTCGTCTAATCAAAAGATTTCATCGAACATTTCCTAACAAGCCCAAACCCCCAGAGAAGCCCGGTTTGGGAGGGGCCTTGAGGGGGGGTGCTGTCATGATCTCTGCTTCCAAAAGATCAGGACTTGTCCGACTCCCTTTGAAGCAGACCCATAACCCCGGTTCCGAGTGCCAGCCAGTCCCAATTGGGACCTTTTGGACCCTGTCCTGGCGCCAGTGGCACCAGGCTCATAAAGATGCCCAGTCCCAGCGCTGGAAGCGCAGGGCTCATAATGCTTGGGTGGATTTACCTGCAGCAGACCATGCTGCTTACTTACCTGCCAGTTGAACCCCTGATCCTCTTCTGTTTGGGACTACTTTTCCTGTTGGGTGGGGCAGGAGCCACTCCCTAGGTTCAGAACACTGGAACTCTTCTGGAAAGCAGGAACTCTTTTCTTACCTAGGCGTGGCTGTGGAAGGAGACACCTAAGCACTACAGGAGGCTATTTAAACCACACCCGATGGATGAATCTTGCTTTGCGTTATTCTGCATTCTCTGCAGCAGAACGCTCATCGTGTCTTCTGCTTCTGATCCTGGGCCTAAGGGAACAAAGGCTTACCATCCTGGAATCCAGTCTTCAGCAGCACCTGTAAAGACAAAGAAAGAACAGGTTAGCACTACGGTCTTCAGTGGCAGCGCATCTCTTACCTGGTCCATCGGCTGCCACCAACGCCTCGCGCTGCATTCCGGCATCTGAAAGACAAAGGCTTACCTACTCTTCGCATGCTCCGGAGGTCTTCGCACTGCATTCCAGCATCTGAAAGACAAAAGCTTACCAGCTCTTCGCACGCTCCGGAGGCCTTCGGCGCTGCATCCCGCATCTGAAAGACAAAAGAAGGTGCGTTTAAAGACATTGGGCAACTTTATTACTCACGTGCCATTACTCCTTCCCACACCGAATCCAGTGGGTATTCCAGCACCCTTCAGCTTCTCTAAAGCTCCGAACTTGTACCTGCAAGATAAAAGGGACAGTTAGTGCGCATCGTGAAGCAGGCTACAAGCGCTTACTTACGTGCTTCCAGGCGCTTCTATTCCTCACGCGGGTTCGATCCTCAACTCTCATCAGCCCGCCATCCGCCATCGCCGGAACCCTGCAAAACAAGAGATATCATTACAAAAGACTTTTAAGACATTTGAAGTGCCCAGAACTTACCGTTCGTGCAGTTAACGACGGACAGCAGTCCTCTGAGGTCAAGAGGCCTGCACCCTTATCCAGTGAAGAAACTGGTTACGGCACCCTGCCCCGAGGCAGATGGAGAGCTCGGCGTTCACTTACCTAAGGTGAGGGTGTTAACCTTTGGGGTTCTACAGGAGAAGAGAAAGGGAAGAGGAGAGAGGCACCCAATAACCCCAGTTCATTAATCCCATATTTTCTATCTGCAGACATCTTACTCTTCGAGTCAGACATACAGTGCACAGAGGTCCAGCCCAAAGAGCCAACCGTGTGTTACACATCACCTTTGAAGATACGGCATTCACCCAGTCAAGACCGGCGCCTCTGCGGGAATCAGGTGAGCGTTACAACAGTGTAGGCATGGTAATGCAGAAGTGGAACACAAAAGAAAGAACACGGTGGAATATACATATACAAATAATTACAGTTTAGCCAAGATACAGAGGCATAGTACATACAAATAAAATATGCAGGTACTAGTAAATATGCAGGAAGGGTGCAGTGGTGCAGGAGTATAATCCAGACTAAGGGATACGTAAATATGGACATTTAGATTTCGTTCGACTTAAGCCAGTTGATGTAGCTTAGTCTGAACTTTGGATAGGATTGATCTTCTCTAATGTGGTGTGGTAAGGAGTTCCATAATTGGGCCGCTTTGACGTGGAAGCTGTTTCCACCAACCTTAGAGATCTTGAATCTGGAGATGGTGATGCAGTTGGTATTGATGAGTCTCGAAGGTCTAGTGGAGGTTCTTCTTTGAAATCTGTTCATGAGATAACTGGGGGCAGCATTATTCAAGGCCTTGTGTGTCAGGGAGGCTGTTTTTAATTTAAACTTGTTAAGGGTAGAGAGCCAATTGTTTTGGCGCCTTATCACTGAGAAATGTGATCTTTTAGGCATGCCAAGAGCCGCTGGTAGGGCATTATTTTGAAGGTTTTGGATCTTTTGGGTGATAGATTTGTTGGCACCAATGTAGAGGGCATTGCAAAAGTCGAGCCTAGATAGGATCAGGGCTCTTGCCAGGGTGATGCAATTGTCATCCGAAAGGAAGGGTTTGCCAGTTCTAATCAGCTTACATCTGTAGGCTGTGGCAGAAGCCATGGCATTTACTTGTTTAGCTAGGGAAAGGGTGGAGTCGAGGTAGAAACCAAGAGTTTTTACCTCCTTGGTCACCTTAATAAGACTGCCATCAATGACGAAAGGTGAGTAATCCTGTACTAGTTTTTTCAGGTTAGTGTGGGTACCCAGAATGATAAGCTCCGTTTTGTCATCATTCAAGCATAGACCATGAGTAGCCATCCATGCCTGGATGATGAGATACACCCTTTTCACCAAAGCCAAATCCTTCTCGTAATCCCCAGAAAGTGGGAGGAGAATCTGGGTATCATCTGCATAATTAGTGTAGGTGACACCAAGAAGGTCCAGATCATCGAAGAGGGCCTTGGTAACTATGTTGTATTGAGTAGGGGAGACACAGGACCCTTGGGGCACACCACAAGTGATAGGAATGGGGTCTGCTGCTGCTGAGGGAGAAAAACCCTTATGGTTCTGTCGCTTAAGAAGGGCTCAATCCATGTTATAGCATCTTTAAAAAAAAATGGCCAGCTGAATCCAGGTGTCTGCATAGGATCTTGTGATCCACAAGGTCGAATGCAGCCGAGAGGTCAAGAAGTAGGAGGAGGGCTCTTGTCCCCTTGTCTCTCAGGCGGAAGCCTGATTGACGTGCTCCTAGGAGTTTATGATGTTCCAGATATTTTTGAATTTGGAGCTATGCAACTTTATCTAGGATCTTGACTTGACTAACATGTTACAGGCAGAATGCCTAATTACATATTTACATAAAGGATATACACAGTAATGGTGAAGAGGTCGACCTAGATTACATATTGGTCTGACCTTCAATATAAGAGAAAATATACACAATATACACAATAATGGCAAAAAGGTCGACTTGGGTTACATAATGGTCGGACCTTTAAGATAAGTACAGATGGGATGCGGAGCAACGGGATACTTAATCCAGGCACTTGGACTCAACAAATGGTAGGCTTATCAGTAAGCCAGAGTTTGATGCTGGTTTTGAAAGCATTGAAGGCTGGTTCTATTCTGATGGAGGGAGGTAGAGAGTTCTGGAGGTTGGCAGCTTGAACAGGGAAGCTGGCTCCTCCTGCGGTTTTGAGGTTGAATCTGGGAACTGTGAGGAGGTGAGTGTGGGATGATCTGGTGGGACGGGTGGCATGGTGTAGGGAGAACCTGTCAGAGAGGTATTTAGAGCAGCATGTGAGATACAGTTGTGGGTGATAGCCAAGGTGTGGAGTGAGATTCTGTCATGCACTGGGAGCCAGTTAGATTTTTGTCTGTGGCTGGAGATGTGGTTGGATCTAGGGATGTTTAGTGCAGATCGTAAGGAGTTGTTTTGCAAGACTTGGAGTCTGTTGAGATTCATTTCGGAGGTTTCTAAGAAGAGTGTGTTGCAATAGTCTATTGTGGATAGTCAGTTTTCTTTGCACCACTGAAGTAAACTGCACTGAGAATCGGCGTGTGTGGCTGGCTGACATACCCCGGAGCAGGCACTGGGGGGAGGCGAGAGTTGGTGTGCTGCATACTAGGATCTTCTGTGCTCTCTCCCAACCTGTAGCCTCACTGCAGCATGGTGCAGTTCATTGCAGTGCAAATATCTCAGAAACCATGGGCTTTGAAACATGGTTTTTGGGCTCCCATAAGAACCTTGAGCTTTGTTCCTCGTGTCGGGACCGGTTTTGTTTCCCTTACCCTTGAACATGGTTTACTGCTTTGTCGGCAGGCACATTCTCGCAAAAATCCTCTGGGAAAGTAATTTCACCTAATGCAGCAAACATTTTTGTTTCCCTTCCCAGTGAACATGGTTTTTGTATTGTAAAGCTTGTTTAGAAACAATATTTTTGTTTCCCTTCCCAGTGAACATGGTTTATAGCTTTGTTGGCAGGCACCATCTCACACTAATCCTCTGGAAAAGTAATTTCATCTAATGCAGCAAAGATTTGGAAACTTCTGAAATGCTACTGGCAGTCACCTTCGCCTCTCAGGTCCATTTGCCTCCCGTATTATTTTTGTTTTCCTTCCTGGTGAACATGGATTATGGCTTTGTTTGCATGTCACAAGCCCACAAACAAATGTTAATTTTTGCTGACATCTGGGGAATGGAGTGTGGTGTACAAATGTCATGTAGTTAGTAATGTCGGGAGGGTCCTAACAGGTATGTATGCACAATTTGGTGCAGATTATATAAATAATTGTTTTAAATATATTTGGTTTTTTTGTATGTAATATAGTGTGCAAAGTTGTTAAATAACTATATCACATTAATTTTTTTTTTAAAGTTAGGAGGAAGCTATTTCTTAAAAAATAGGGCCTTGTGGGGGAACACCAGGGGGCGCTGGTAAGATGGCTGCATGAACATTGCACTCCTCGAACGAATCTCAGGAAATGAAGGGCAGTGGAGAATCCTGAATGGGGCATGGTCACGAAGTCACAAGGATCCTGAATGCTGCGTGGACCCTTTCACCCCGGGAGCGAGGACGAGAGTTTTTAGGACAAAAGGAGCATGATTTGCCCCTGAATGAAGGAACCGCCATTGGAGTCGCAGGAGCCCGGAGGGAAAGGAGAGTGCGGCCTGCATTGAAACCCCCGACCCGTGGGTGCAGACGCAGCATCGAAGAGGAGGAATGCACTGAAGCAGATCCCGGCACCCGGTGAAGAGTCAGAAAAGCATTTTGAGTAATCGGGAGACTGCAGGGAAGGAGAAGTGTGTACGCCCAGGGATGGAGGGAAGGAAGATCATGGCAGAGTGAGGAAGAGGGCGATTACAACTGAGGCAATGATCGCCGCAAATGGGGTTGCACCGTACATCCTTGAAACAAATAGCCCGGTCTCATACTATAAATAAACCATGGGATTAGACCCGAGATAAGTGTACTGACAGAGGGCTGAGTGCGGAACATGTGCTACTATGCAGATGAATGCTGGCCTCTAATTAGAGGTGTGGTAGATCCAAAATGCTATGGCATGTACAGTAGGCGAGGCCCCAGATAGAATAGAAAACAAGGCACATAAACACTGCTAAGAGTAAGAGCAGCCCAAGCTGGGGGCCAGAGAAGTGTATAGTTTCAGGAGGGGGGGGGGGGGGTCAGTGTTGTGGCAGGCCACTGTAAAGGAGGTCTGCAATCGGAGGTCACAGTGCCCTGGGAAGAAGATGAGAGATGTCCAATCTCAGGTGAGACTAACCGGAGACACTAACGTAGGTATTGGTGGAAGACACCCAGAGGTAGGGGTAGCATGAATCGCCATGCTCTACGTAGGTGAAAAAGAGGAGAGTGGGCCATAGGACCAGATGTCATCTAGGAGTTCGCTGGAGAGACTGCAGAGGTTCCGAAGAAGGTCAGTCTCTGAGGAGAACATGGAGAAGGTAATCTGTGTATAGTTGCACACCTAGTTATGGTGTAGTTAACAACAATAAAGATATTTTGAGAAATACATTTGGGTGCAGGGGAGGTAGCACTACCCTGACACAGAGTAGGATATATACATGGGAAAATACAGAATGGTGTCCGAAGCTTAGATTTTTATAGAAAGCAGTGTAGGTTGAACTCCATATTCATACCTCTTGGATGCACTGTGTCCAGTAGGTGGATCCAGTGCATTTCTCTTTGGGCAAGTTTCTTAGATGTATTACCCCCTCTGATATGATTGTGTACTACTTCCAGTATGATGAATCTGGTCTTGGATATATTGGGCCTCATTACACGGATGGCAGTGGACCATGGTGCGATTAGCACCTTGGTCCATGCCGGTAAAATACCGGCACCGCCTTGGTGGAAAGGGGAATTACCGCCCTATTCCAAGGTTGGCGGGGCGGTAATTCCCCTTTCCCCCATTGCTCTTCCCCATTCCCATTTTTGCCCCATAGGGCTGTATGGGAATGGGGAAGGCGCTAATTACGGTGCTGCAAATTGCGATGCCGTAATTAGCTCCCTGGTCCCTTTGCGGGTTGGTTTTTAACGCCTGCAAAAAGCAGGCATTAAATTCTCCAACCCGCAAAGGGATCTCGTAGTAAGGCGGTAAGGGTTTACCGGTACCGTTAAAATACCGGTACCGGTATACCCTTACCGCCTACCGTGTAAGGAGGTCCATTGTGTCTGTGGTCTTTGAAATGCCTTGCCACTGGTGATTTGGTGTTTTGAGTCCTCATGTTGGATTTGTGTTCCAGCCATCTTTCTCTGGCCGACTAATGAACTATAGTGTAGCTCACTTAACCATCCACCTCGGCTTTGTCCGCACGTTACCTATTGTTAATGCCTCTTATCAGATCGCCACTTCCAATGACTGTATACAGAGTCATTTCTAGCATTGTCTGACACACACTGCTCATGTATCGTTTGCCTTTATTGCAGACAACTTTACGATCAGGTATCCTCACATTCGCTCTGACAAGAACACCTTGACCAGTCCTCTTTCTGTATTTACCTGGCCTGGTAATCCAGACAATTGCATTAACAGTATGTGTTAATACCCATATATATTTTCACTCTCTGTGGATTAGACACATGCATGAACTTTCTAGCTGCAAATGGTTTATATATAACACCTTTATTGAATTTCTTGTACTTAAAACAGCACATGTTGTACATGGTGTTCTCTGAAACTGAATACCATTCAAATTAATTTTGGAATATGTTATGTTCTAGATCCATTGATCTGCACCTGACGAAGGGAACTGTATATCCCGAAACGCGTTGTGCTTCTTATTTGGAGACATAAAGAAGAATTGTACATAGAACTGTCCCTGTTGAATCATTATTTGTGAACCAATCCTCACTGGTATAGAATTGATTTAATTTCTCCTACATCATATTGGCTGATCCTCAGCACAAAGGTGTGCAGGGGACGGGAGTGCTCGAATTACGCCATTCTGTATTTTCCCGAGAACATGGAGAAGTACAATGGAGCTAGTGATCAAAAACTAACTGGAGAGGCAGCTGCCACAAAGGCAGACATTCATTTATTGTTGGAGGAAAACAAATCCAAGCGGAATGACATCCAGGCATCCATGAAAGAGTTGTAAGGAAGGGTTAAGAGGATTGGGGAAAAGGTAGAAACTTTGGAAAATAACCAACTCTCAGCGGATGTAATGGAAATGAGGCTGGATGAGCGAATAAAATATTTTACGGAAAGAGACTATGGGCCTCATTACACGGATGGCGGTAAGGATTTACCGGTACCGGTAAAATACCGGTACCGGTAAATCCTTACCGCCTTACTACGAGGTCCCTTTGCGGGTTGGGGGATTTAACGCCTGCTTTTTGCAGGCGTTAAAAACCAACCCGCAAAGGGACCCAGGGAGCTAATTACGGTACCGCAATTTGCGGTACCGTAATTAGCGCCTTCCCCATTCCCATTATGCCCTATGGGGCAAAAATGGGAATGGGGAAGGGCAATGGTGGAAGGGGGAATTACCGCCCCACCAACCTTGGAATGGGGCGTTAATTCCCCTTTCTGCCAAGGGGGTGCCGGTATTTTACCGGCATGAACCATGGCGCTAATAGCGCCATGGTTATCCGCCATCCGTGTAATGAGGCCCTATGACATGTCCTTGAAATTGGATGACCTTAAAAAAAGAGACGGGAGGGCTAACATTCACATAATGGGATGACAGGAAGCAGAAGGAAAAAGCCCAAAAGGTCTGGAGCAGAACGTCAAATCATTACTGCAAACTCTATGCCCCAGTGACATGAAGAATTGTGTTTGGAAGTCCTAGGGGAATTGATGCAGTGGAAGGAAGGCACGCTGATATGTGGTGGGGATTTCAACCTGGTAATGGACCTGTGGTCAGATCACGATATGGTGAATGACCACGATTATACCAGGGGATGATGTCCAAAGGAAAATGAGGAGGATATGCAATGAAAAGTTGCTGAAGAATAGGATCTTCAACGCTGAGATCAGGGAACAGATAGAACACTATTTACGGACGAATGACAAAGGTGCGATGGGGCTAAATGTAGTATGGGATATGGGAAAAGCTACCTATATAATAGCAAAGGGAAGAGCCAAGAAGAGAGAAAGAGCACTCATGAAAGAGAAGTTGAAAAGAGAGATTAGAGAACTGGGGGAGCGTATCAGGAGACAGGAAAATGATAGAGATTCCTTGGAAAAGGAAAGGTTAGCTAAGCAAAAACCCCTGAATGATCTCTGCCTAGATAAAATATATGCAAACAAGCGTTCTATGAGAAGGGAGATTAGGCAAACACGATGCTAGAAAAGAGATAAGGGTGCAACAAGCAGACAGAATGCTATTGAGAGGGAAGGATGAAGGAGGGCAGTACAAACATATGCAATAGAGATTGCCATTGATTTGGAGAGTTCTATCAGGCCTCATATAACGCGGTAGATAGAGGGAGTGTGAGAGAGATGAGAGGCTTTTCTGCATAGAAATAACATGCCAGCACTATGTGAAGAGGATAGCGAAATGTTGGAAACCCCCATAACCAGGGTAGATATTTTTTTTTAACTTTATTTTTAGATTTTTCATAAACAAGGCAAACAAGTATGAACATAGCGCCATAAGACTCCCGCCTGCCCCGTTCTCCCTGGTGAGTTGTGAAAGGATGCAGTGCAGTCGCAACAGTGCACACAGTGTTCTTTGCAGACATTGTCCGAGTGAGTACCGAGACCTATAGGGTGACAGCTATGAGGGTGGGCTGTGCGGGGAAACAATGTCCGGGGTGGACAGCAAATAGGCAATGTAGGGGCCCCAGATGTCTGGGGGTCTCGTGTTGAGGGGTAGAGTCTTTATAAAGTCTGATTCAGTGTCTTGGCAGAGGGTTATGTCTTGCAACCACAGTGTTCAGTGAGGGTGCGTGCCCATGCCCCCACGACATCGCAACCCTTCTACGCACCAGCACCAATAATAGTCCTGACAACTTCCGGACCGAGGGCGGAAGGTTCTTAGTTAGCCCCAGTAGCGCGACCAAGCGGTCATGTTCGATTTGTTCACCATTATTGCAGATGTCTTCTCTAGTACTAGGGTCTATAACCAGGGTAGATGTGTTGTTAGCTATATCTAGCATGAAAGCAGGCAAGGCTCTGGAAAGTGACAGATATGATTTGGGGGTGTTTGATCACATGAAAAGTGATTGAGGTAAACTGATCGGAAAAAAACAGCCTGCATGCAATCACTTTTCATATGATCAAGCGTGCTTAAACCAACCCACCCCTGCACCCCCACCCACCATCCCCCTTCCCTACTAACCTCCTTCCTGTCTGCCTGGTGCACTTCAGCCCTGCAACGTCAGATCCGTCCCTCTAACGCGAGTCGATCCGATGCAGCATGGTCCCTTTTTTTTCTTTTTTCGGTCCCCCGCCTCCAATATTAAGGAAGCAGGGGACACCCCAACAACATGCCAAGGCGAATACATACAGAACATAGGGAACAGGGAACACCCCTGCAAGCCCCGCTCCACATGCTCGGTATGTATTAACCTAATTGTTTGGTTTCATTTGATCAAATGTTACTGACCAAATTCGGTCAAATGTAACATTCAGTCAAATAAAACCAAACAATTATACTAAAACCCCAGATATACATCCAGCTTCTATAAGAGGTATGCAGAAGTATTGGCACCCTTCTTACAGAAACTGGTCAATTAAATTCTGGAAGGGTCATATGCTCCTGAGTCTTTTTTAGAGGTCAGGATTGTAGCAATTCCCAAAGAGGGGAGATCCTGATAGGAATGTGGATCCTATGGGCTGATCTCCCTGTTGAACTGTGATGCCAAAATATTTACTAGTGTGCTTACCAGGAGATTGTGTCTTTTTCCCCAAAAATTGATTCATACAGATCAAGTACGATTTATATGTGTGAGGCAAGGGGTGGATAATATCAGAAAACACCCTTGACTTAATGGCATTGATGAAGGACGGATTGGAAGGCCCTATGCTCCTGTCCCTTGACACTGAGAAGGCGTTTGAAAGGGTGGTGTGGCAGATCCTCCCTGTGACTTTAAAAATAAAAGGGTTTTGGACCAAAACGGTTGTTGGCAGTGAGGGCTCTCTATCGCAACCCTATTACAGTGGTAAAGTTGAACGGGGTGACTTTGGAGAGGTTTCCCCATGAGTAGGGGGGGGGGGGCGAGACAGGAATGTCAGCTTTCGCCCCTACTATTTGCCCTGTCGTTGGAACTATTGGCCACAGCAATTCGGGTGATGATGGAATCCGCAGCTTTAAGGTGGGAGAAGCGATCCATAAGTTGGCTTTATTTGGGGATGACATACTAGCATATATGGTTAGACATGAGGTGTTGTTACAAACATTAAGTGGGTTGCTAAAAACGTACAGAGCACTAACTGGGTTTAAAATCAACCTAAACAAGTCAGTGGCCCTACCTTTGGGAAGCTTCTCAGAGGATCTCTGAGATATACTAGATAGATCACATATACGAATGACCAGACAAAGTATTCGATACCTCTCGGATAGCATCATGAGAGATCTGCGTGGGCTTTATAAGGCCAGTTATCCATCATTGTGGGTGAAGAGCCAAGAAGACTTGCATAGGTGGGGGAAGTTGATGTTATCCTGGGAGGAAGGCTGATTGCAATCAAGATGAGCCTACTCAATAGACTACGATTCCTATTTCAGATATTCCCGGTGGTGGTCCCGCAGCCCTTCTTTGAGGAAGTTCGCAGGGAACTAGTGAAATTGTTGTGCAGGGTAAGAAACCAAGAATAGCCACGTACCTTGATGAAGAGGAAGGGAGAGGGCTGGACGGGCCTACCACACATGGAAACTTATTTTAGAGCGTTGCAACTTAGAGTTCTTGTGGACCATTTTAAGAACAACCCAAATTAACAATGGGCGGCATTGGAAAATGCAGAACTTGCCCAAGTGACTTTTGGGAAATGGTTTTGGGTGCCATGTACTACAATCTCAGGGAGAATCCAGAACAATCCAGTCCTGAAAGTCCTCTGGATGATATGGAAAAAGCAAAAAGACATGGAAGGAATAACAACCTGGCCATGAACCCATAGCTGCATTTGGGCGCCTCCTATCAGGGATTTGGGTCATGAAACACTGCGGTTTAAAATGTGGTGTGAAAGAGGCCTGATCAGGGCATCTTTGGAAGGAAGGGAAATACATAGATATTGAAGATTTGCAGGAGACACTGGGATTGATCACCCTATCTCTTTTCCTGTTTATGCAACTACCTTAAATTGTTGATGGACCAGAGATGGGTGGGGAATTTGAGTAGGCTGTTAACTGACTTCGAGCGGTTTTGGATCCACAGGTGACCACGATAGAACTGGTTTCAAAATTATATGAAGCACTGATGAGTGCAAGAGGTGTACGGACGGACACCCTGAAGATACACTGGGAGAGGGACATAGGCAGGGAGATTGAAGAGGGAGAATAGGAACGAATGTGAAGTGGGGCCTGGAAAGCCTTGTTATTAATGCAGTACAAGATACCTAATTATAGGCTACTGCACAGGTGGCAATACTCACTGAAAAAGCTTGCTAGAATGTATGATGGGGTTAACCCGCTGTCTTGGAGGGGCTGTGGAGGAGTGGGATCCTACTGGCATATGTGGTGGAGTTTACGGTTGGCGCAGAAATATTGGAAGTATGCGTTGGGCTGGATAAAGGAAGTAGAAGGAAGGGAGATGCCATTGAAGCCGTTATTGGTACTGTTTGGGTTGGAGAAGGTAGGGGAATGGCTGGAGAACATAACACATATGCTTAGGAATCTCCTACTGGTGGCCGGGGCTTGCCTGACTAGGGTTTGTACTTTTTTACCGAATCTAATGGTTTGCATGAACCATTAGATCTAAAAATGCTACCACCAAAGGTTCGAACACCAAAAGTTCGATCCTTTTAGTGGTAGCATTGTAAAAAAAATGAAACGGGGGCTGCGGGGGTGCCCCTGCAACTCCCCGCTCACTATACTTTAGAGTATAGTGAGCGAGGGGTTGCGGGGGGAACCCCTGCAGCCTTCCGTAAAAAGAAAAATGACAAGAATCGAAAAGGACCCTGCAGCGCCATTCCTGATCACAGAAGTGAAAGGGAACTGGCGCTGCAGGTACCCAGCGTGAAGAAGAAGGTAAGTGGGGTTTGTTTATGTTGGGGGTGTGGGTAGGAGTGTGTTGAGGGTGTGGGTGGGAGGTGTGTCATGGGTGTGTTGTGGGTGTGGGTATGTACATGTGTTCGCATGAGAAAGGTGCTAACTTTTGGTAGTTCGCACCTTTCTCATGCAAACTTTCTGGCCGCGGCAAAATCAGCCGCGGTCGGATCACGACGATCCCCTGACTATACATTAGAAGGTGATAGGACTGCCCACACATAAGGAGTATGCAGGAAAAGCTAAGGAGATCTATGAGAAGGAAACCCTCACAGCCTTACTGCAAGAGTGGACAAGAGCTCTGGGAGCTAAATGGCTAACCCTTCTTGAAAGTCACGGTGGTCGGGAAGGGAAGAAGGTGAAGAGAATGGGGAGGAATTGTACAAGGCGTCCTAAGGTTTTGTCATTGTCAAAAATGTGATTGTTTTTTGTTGTGTTGTGATTAATGCGAGGGAAGGGGGAGGGAGAAGGGGTGAAAACAGGGGAAATAGTAGTGCAAGGAAGGGCCAAGGCCTATGAATGTAGGGATTGGGGTATGCAAAAAGATGAATTGTGAGGATTATGCCAAACTGTTCTTTTTTTAAATTTATGTTCACCCTATATTGTAATGTATTTTGGAAATGAGTGATGGGAAATGTTAGGGGGATAAACATTTTCAATAAGAAGACATTTGAAAAAAAGAGGGCCGAGAGCTCATCCAGAAATGTAGAAGCAAAGGGGCATCTATGGTGTTGACGGGAAGGAGGATCCAGAGTCTGGGGGTCTAGACTGAGAAGGCCTGTTTGCACCATCAGAGTTCAAGTCTGCACATGCCCTTGTTTCTTGCTTCTGGTTTATTGTGTGCAGTATGTTTGTTCTTTGGGGGTGGTGTGTGTGTTGGTGATGTGTGGGTGCGTGTAGACCTATGCTCCCGTTCCTTGACACTGAGAAGGCATTTAAAGGGGTGGGGTGTCAGATTCTCCTTGTGACTTTAAAAGAGAGTCATGGTATTCGTGGGTAGGGTCAAGACAGTGTCGAGCCTTGCGGTCTGGCCTGGCTCTTAGGGCCCCACACAAGCCTATCCAGGGAAATGCAAAGCAGGGGATGTACCTGTGGCAGGGGCTTGGGGTAAGAAAAGTGATTGGGGCATTAAAAGCGGCTAAGGAGGTTTGGGGCAATACAAGGAACGGCCAAGAAAAGGGGCTAAAGGGCACAGGGGGGGGAGAAAAGGGGCAGCCAGGACTGGGGCAATACAATTTCCTAAAGGGGTTGTGGGATACAAAAGGCGCTGAAGGGGGCAGAAGGAGACAGGAAAGGAGAATAGGGCAAGAAAACAAGACTAAAGGGACTGCGGCAAGAACACAGGATAAAGGGGACTGGGGCACAAACGCGGGATAGATGGGACTAGAGGCAATAACAGGGGCTAAATGGGGCTGAGGGAATGTACAAGGGCTAGGGGATAAAACGGGTTGGGGCAACAAAGAGATCTAAAGGGGTTCGGGCAACAAAACAGGCTAAAAGGATGTAAGAACAGGAACTAAAGGGGCAGGGGCAGCTAAAGTAAGCAGGAGGAAGACAAAAGGGTCTGGAGGGTGAGTAAAGGGTGCAGTAGGAGCACATAGAAATGGTAGGCAGTGCCTGAAGATCTTTGTGCTCCCTTTCCCTAACCTTGAAATCCGCCACCACAGCCAGCCACTGCATACTTCTGTCCCTGCCAATTACTAAGCGGGTAGATCGGCACAGGAAGTCAGGCAGCCTGGAAAGGAAGTCAGGCAGCCGTGTTCCTGTAAGGGGCCACTTGACTTCCTGTCCTGGCTACCTGACTTCCTGTCCCGTCCCATCCGCTCATTGGCTGCGAGGACAGGATTGTTTTATTTAAATATTTTAATTTTTCAAACTTTTTCTGGGTGTCGTGGCCGGCCCCTTGTTTGGGCAGGCAATGACATGAGAAGAGGGTCAGGCCAGAGCACCACCTGTGGCCCAAGCCCTGCCAAGGTCGCCCAGCGGTAGGTGTGTGCAATGCATTTATGTTCTTTGCGGCAGAGGGCTGTCTTGTAGTGTTTGTGCAACATCACCCAATTAGCTATATTGATTGTGGCAGAAGCTTCACCAATGTGATTGACAGTGACCATCCTCACATAGATTGTGGGCAAAGCATCACGAAAGTGATTTACACTGTTTATACAAGCCTAGATTAGTGTTTGCAGCTTCATAAATGTTATTTACACTGGCTGGGATATATCATGGGTCCAGCCGCATAAAAAGGTCTTACAATGGCAATGCTGGCAAATGTTGATATGATATAAGTCATTAATAACGTGCCCGTACAGATATGTTTCTAGGCGCGACAAGAGAAGGAAGGGAAGACAGAGGGAGGACAAGACAAACTATCTTACTAGGCCTTGTGTCATTCAGATCATACAAGTACGAGAACGAGAAGTGCATGGGGGGGATGTGCAAGGGAGAGGGGAAAGGAAAACAGGGCAGCAATGCTCTGAGTAAATGCAGCCAGGACAGCACGGCCCCGGGTGGTGCAAGGGGAAAAGGGACTGTAGGGTTACAGTTACAGCCACCTAACTGCATGGTAGGCCCGGAGGCAGTGCAAGGGTGACTGATCAAGAAAGAGTCTGCTACGCAGCAAGACTTTTAGGGTAGCAAAGCTACCAGTCGGTACAGCAGACAGGTAGGTCAGGTAGGTCAGCAGGGGAGGGAGAGAGAGAAAGCAAAGGAGAAGAGGAAAGTTCTGAGCTGCTTCCGGGACTTAAAGTGGTCCAGCCCGAGTTTGAGAGGGGCAGGGAGGCCACTCGAGAGGGAGGCACCTTGTCAGGGTAGCCAATCCAAGTTGCCCTCGTGGTGTAGACGACAAATTCTACCCTGCAATGTAACCCTGTGTCTGGATAAAACAAACCAGCACCAGGGATCAATTACTTGGAAGAATGGACCCAGACGCGATGCCGAAGACTCTCTTCTTGGAAGGAGACGATTTCCCAGGCGAGCCCCTTGTCTTGCAATAGCACCAACACAAAGAAAAACACTGCAATGATTCTGTCACAATAAACAAACAAGTGGTCTTAGTACTTACAGGAATATCAGAATGAATGAAAAGACATGAAATCTGGAGTAAGGACAGACTCTCTTACCATGGGATAAGTGATCTTCCAAATGATGCAAATGCTCCCTGTAAAACCACCAGGTGCAGGGGTGACTAGGACTATTCCAGCGGCACGCGGACGCCTGGGGGTAGGAAGTCCAACAGGGAAAACTCAACGGTTCAGAGGACGCTCCCCCCTCACCCTGTATGAATGCTCCTGCAGTCTCTAGTTCGTATTAGGGCGAGGAGAAGAGAAATTGTCATGACCCGGCGAAATTGCCCCTTCTGGACCTCATGGCATTGTCACGAAGGGCTTGTACTCCTTGTTCCTCCCAACATGGCCGTACCAAGCTCCGTGCTACGCACTAGCTTTCACGTCGTGGCACGTACTATAAATTGGTCACGCCCCTGCGGGTCCGCGCGTCTCAACACTATCTTCGGTAGTGACCCGACATGTGTTTGCTCTCTACATTGGTTTCCTTGATCCTCTTACTTCCTTCCTTGCCTATTTTTCTGTTCCTGGATTCCCCCCCCCCTACTTTGCTTGTTTATCGCTAATCCTGGATACCCTGGAACCACGAACATCCCGGAACTCTGAACGCGCCCTGCAACCTGACGAGGCTCTGGCGAGCCTATTTAAGACCTGAACCACTCACAGGAAGAGCTTTGGAAAAATACCAGATTTCCACTTTTGCGCTCCAAATATAAATTTTATTTGATTGATTACACAGTTGATTCAATACATTGTTTCTCAGTTGTGAGGGTTATAAGGTTCACCCTCAGTTGATTCAATACATTGTTTCTCAGTTGTGAGGGTTATACGGTTCACCCTCTACACGTGTTTCACCTTGCTTGTGTTGGCAAGGATCTTCAGGAGGGATTTTTAACGTATAGTTATGCTGGTTGGAGCTAAAGAGAAAAAAGGAACAGAAAGAAAAAAGCAGCAAATCAATGCTTTATAGAGCAGATCATCATCAGGTTCGCCCTATTCAAGTTTATTTATATACGGTACCTACATATATTGGGATTTCCTTGTTAGTGCCAGCTTCTTATATTACATCAATTTCCTTCATCGTCTCATTTTTTAACACAAATTCGTTGTCTATATCCAAAGTTTTCTGAACAATCTACAAAAAAATATAATTTTTAAATGTGTAGTTGATGTTAGCGTGGCTGTTTGCCTATTACAGTTGAAAAGTAACATCTTCTTTAACAAAAATATGTTCTGCCATTTAGAATATGCTAGGTTGCTGTTATTGGGCTTACCTGGAAGTGTTGTTTGGTCTTAGATCATCTTGGCGGTCGCTTTCGAGGGTGTGCATCGGATACGATTGTCCGCTGCACCCCTCGAGAGCCGCTGCTTTTTATGGTGAGTCCATGGCGTCGCGACATGATCACGTTCCCTCGCCGTGGACGCAAACTGACGTCACTACGCACCGTGTGTCGCGTAGTTGTTCCGACCGCCATTTTGGATCGGGAGAAAACGTTGTATTAGTGCCGGAGGAGAAAACTTACTCTCTGCCGGTTTACATTGAGTCGAACATAGGGAACTGTCTATACCTTCTGGAGAAACCGGTTTGTAAGTTATCACTATGAATTATAAATTGACATAATATTTTGCATTTTTTAAAAAATTTTGCAATTTGTTTAGACATATTTTACAAAAAGTGTCCCATTTCCGTATCGGTGTTTAGACCTTTGTTGCAACAGTCCATTAAACAAATCCATTTTGCTTCATGTTGCCGAAGTTTCTTTTCTTTATTGCCACCTCTCTGTCCCATCTTGACTTGTTCAATGCCAAAGTATCTTATCGCATCCATACTCTCTTCAGAGTGTTCCATTACGAAGTTTTTTCCCAGTGGGTATCTATTGTCTTTGTTCCTGATTGTGCGTAAATGTTCAGCAATCCTTATTTTAAGAGGTCTTGTTCTGCTGCCTATGTATTGTTTATTGCATATACAGATGATGGTATATACTATGTTGCTCATGTTGCAGTTCATGAGGTCCATTATATTATGCGTTTTTCCATTGGGTAAAGTTATAGATTTTTTGCCATTTTCTGCAAATTTGCAATAGTTACATTGTCCACACTTGTAAAATCCTACTAATTTCTCTGTTGACCATAATTGTGTTTGTCCTTGTTTTGATAAATCTTGTGTAAAATGCGATGGGCATAGAGTTTGTTTGAGATTTCTTGCTTTGCGATATGTGATCAGAGGGTGGTCATCAATGTGATCCTTCAACTCTTCATCCAATGTAAGCATATTCCAGTGTATGTTTAAGATTTTCCTAAGAATTTTGTTGTCTGAATTGAAGGTAGTAACAAATCTTATTTTGTGGGCTTTTTTGTCTGCTTGTTTTTGTTGTGTTGTTGTATGTAGAAGATCTTGGCGATTCCGTTGTTGAACTTTTGTTAGTGACTCTCTTAAAAGTTTGTCGTGATAGCCTCTTTTTCGAAATTTGTCCGTTGCTGTTTCCAAATGTTTGTACATTTCACTGGCCCTCATTACGACCCTGGCGGAGAACCATGGTGCAATTTGCACCATGGTCCATGGCGCTAAGCTGCCAACTCCGCCATGGTGGTTGGCAGACTTACCGCCCCATTCCGACCTTGGCGGGGTGGTAAGTCCCCAATCCCCATTTACCCTTCCCCATTCCCATTTTTGCCCCATAGGGTATAATGGGAGTGGGGAAGGCGTTAATTACGCCACCGTAAATTACGGTGGCGTAATTAACAACAAGTCCCGTAGCGCCATGGATTTTTCCGCCTGGAAAAAGCAGGCGAAAAAAGCACCATGGCGCTACGGGAACTCGTAGTCAGGCGGAAAGGTACGCCATGCTTTACGCCGGCGTAAACCCCTTTCCGCCAGGGTCGTAATGAGGGCCACTGTCTTTGGTACAGTTCCGTTTAATTCTTGTAAATTCTCCATAGGGTATATTTTTTATTGTATGTGGTGGATGATTACTGTCGGCATGTAAGATACTATTGCCAGAAGTAGGTTTTGTATAGAGAGTAGTTTGAATCTTGTTGTCTTCTATATACAGTTCTAAATCAAGAAAATTAATCCGGACTGGACTTTCTTCCATAGTAAGTTTTAGATCGGTACGATTGCCTCTGTGCATCCGGGAACCACGGATGCACAGAGGCAATCGTACCGAGAGAAAGGAACATCTTTGAATCCACAAGAATCTACACACAAGGGGAAAAAAAGAAAAAAAGAAAAAAAAGAAAAAAAAGAAAAAAAGGAAAAAAAAGGGAAAAAAAGGGAAAAAGAACAAAAGGAAGACAAATAGAGAGCCGATGAGAGAGAAAATTGAATACCAATCAATACTGAATCAGAATTATGAGAAACATGACAAGGAATCTCCCCTGAGGAACCGTGGCTAAAGTCATGGGGAAACACGTGTTGGGAGGCAATTTGGGAGACAAAGTTTGTTTAATGAAACTTCAAGTGTATGGAGTATCCAGGTTCCAAAGGTTCCCAAGTACGGTCCTCAGGCCCATACCCCTTCCAGTCAACCAGAAACAGACGGATTCCGCGACAAACCTTTGTGTCCAAGATCTGGTTGACCTCATACTCGTCCGACCCAACCACAGGTAAGGGACGCTCAGGGACGAGCAACCGAGAACCCCCATGAACAGGTTTCAAAAGCGAGACATGGAAAACAGAATGAATCTTCCAAGAATGCGCAAGCTGTAAACGAACCGCCACCGGATTAATCAGTTCCAGGATTGTGAAAGGGCCGGAGAACCCTGGCAACAGAGAGCCATGACCTGGCAAGCGTAGATTCTTCGTGGACAACCAGACCTGCATCCCCTTAGTGTAAGACAGAGACAGAGAACGGTGGGCATCCGCATGTCGTTTGGAACGACCTTGGGCTTTCAATAAATGACGTCTAACCCGGGAATGTAAGGCTGTGAGTGACTGTACACAGGAATTCGCAGCTGGGTTACTCGAACCACCTAACAGAGGCAATGGTAACGTGCGAGGATGGTGCCCATAAGTAGCAAAAAACAGAGTGGTTCCCATGGACGTATGCAGTGAATTATTATAGGCAAATTCGGCCATGGGTAATAAGGACAACCAGGAGCCTTGATGATGGAGCAGAAGACAACGGAGATATTGCTCGAGGGTGGCATTGAGCCTCTCTGTTTGCCCATCAGTCTGGGGATGATAAGCGCTGGCCTTCTATGCCCAAAGACAGTGTAATGGCCCTCCAAAAACGGGAGGTAAACTGCGACCCCGAATCCGTGATGATAACACTGGGGAGACCAAACTGTCGAAAAACATGGGGGATGAATAACTCGGCCAAGACCGGAGCAGAGGGCAACCCTAAACAAGGAATGAACAATGCGTATTTGGTCAGGTAATCCACTACCACCCAGATGGTGTTGAAACCTGTAATAGGCGGCAATTCCACAATAAAATCCATAGAGATCATATACCACGGTGACCGTGGTACAGGCAATGGATGTAGCAGACCCATAGGTTTGGCATGAGAGGTCTTACCCTGGGCACGGACGGCACAGGTATCAATATACTGACTGACGTCTGCTTTCATGGCAAGCCACCAACACCACCTATTTAGTAACTCCATGGTTTTCCTTATTCCAGGATGTGCAGAAAATTTGGAATCGTGGCACCATTTCAAGGCCAAGGTTCGGGTCTCTTGGTTGGGAAGGAACACTTTCTCGTGAAGATAGGGTTATGAATGTAAGCCTTTGATACCCTCCTCCTTAATGGTTTTAGAATTTTGTACGACCCATGTAACTAGAAGGGATTTCAATGTTGGATCAACCGTGCACCCACATATCACCTGGCTAGGAAGCAACAGAGGAGTAGGTACCGGTTTAGACGTATGAATTCCAGGGATACGGGACAAAGCATCAGCCTTAGAGTTGCAAGAGCCGGGACGATATGTAATCGTGAAATTAAAGGCTGAAAATAACTCATGCCAGCGAGCCAACCTGGCAGTGGTACATTTTATAGACTGGAGGGCTACCAAGTGCCGGTGGTCGGTATACACTTGAACCGGAATAGTCGTACCCAACAAATGATGTCTCCAGACCATGAATGCGTCTCTCATGGCCAAGAGTTCCCTCTCCGTAATGGTATAATCCTGCTCATGAATGGAGAGTTTCCTGGAGTGAAAGGCAACCGGATGCAAGGCTGTAGATTCCCGACAGGACTGAGATAAGACGGCTCCCACCGCTATATCTGAAGCATCAGCTTCCACCACAAACTGCAGAAGCGGATCAGGGTGTTGAAGCACCGGGGCAGTAGTGTAAGCTAGTTTGAGGGTTTCAAAAGCACTATTAGCCTCCAGGTTCCAGGAGAAAGACCTCTTACTACTAGTCAAGGCCGTCAAAGGAGATATGATCGCTGAAAAGGAGCGCACAAAACGCCTATAGAAATTGGCAAAGCCCAAGAAGGACTACAGCATTTTGAGGTCTTTAGGAACCGGCCAATCAAGAACTGCTCTGACCTTATTTGAACTCATTTGTATACCCTGATCCGTTATGTCATACCCCAAGAATTCAACGAACTTCACGTGAAATATACATTTCTCCAGTTTAGAGTACAAGGAATGTTCCTTTAGTCTTTGCAGAACCTGGCGAACATGTTGTACATGATGATCATAGGAATCAGAATAAATCAGAATGTCATCAAGATAAATGACGAGAAAACGATCCGTCATATCCCTGAATATGTCATTAACAAAATGTTGGAATGTGGCTGGGGCATTACACAACCCGAAGGGCATAACACAATACTCAAAAAGACCGTATCTGGTTTTAAAGGCCATTTTCCACTCGTCCCCCTCTCGGATTCGTACAAGATTGTAAGCCCCACGTAAATCTAGTTTAGTAAAGATCTTGGAAGAACCGAGCTGACCAAGGAGAACGGATATCAAGGGTATTGGGTACTGGTTTTTGATGGTAATGGCATTCAAGGCACGGTAATCTATACAAGGCCTGAGGTCTCCTTCTTTTTTAGGTACAAAAAACATGGGAGAGGCCGCAGGTGATCGTGAAGGACGGATAAACCCAATTCTGAGTGACTTATCTATATACTCCTTTAGAATCGCATCCTCCTTCTGCGTCAGGGAGTAAATACGGCCAGAAGGAATTTTGGCACCAGGGACCAAGTCAATGGGACAATCATAGGGTCTGTGAGGCGGAAGGCTCTCAGCCCCCTTTGCATCAAAGACATCACTAAACGAAGAGTACTCCTTAGGTAAAGGGTTACTGATAATGGCTTCAATAGAGGAGACCCCATGTAACAGGGGTCTACAAGGGTTCTTGGGCTCATGGTTCGAAGAAAAACATGAAGTTTCACAATAAGAGGATACAAATTCTATCTCCCCGGTGCCACAATCTACCACTGGATTGTGGCGTCTCTACCAAGGCAAGCCCAAGATCAAGCGATATTGTGGGGCTACAATAAAGTCAAAACTAATGATTTCCTCATGGCCATGATTTGTGGTCATGGTTAAATCAACTGTTTGTTCTATAACCAAACCTGAAAGCAGTAGCAAACCATCCACAGTGTTGACCGTTTCTGGTTGTGGTTTCATGATCACTGGAATACCTAATTTTCTGGAAAAAGCTACATCAATGTAGTTACCGGTAGCTCCAGAGTCCAACACAGCATCAATGAACCATTCGTGATCTGGGAACACCGGATAGGAATGATGAACGGTTTGATAGTCATGGAGTCACGAAGAATTGAGCTTAGCAGAACACCCCTTCTACTGCCGAGCTTTGGCATTTCCCTGACGCTTTGGCTTCTTGTTACAAGCCTTCAGCAGATGTTCAGATGACCCACAGTACAAAACATAGATTGTTCTTCTTACGAAGTTCCCTTTCCTCAGCGTTCAATGGACCCCGAACAGCTCCTATTTGCATGGGTTCCGTTCACCCCGCAACAGAAGCAGTTGGTAACATGACCAGAGGTGTGGAAAGCCTCTTTTCGCCCCTCCGCTCTGCTTTTCGTAAATCTATCTGGAGTACCATATCCAGGAGCTCGGGAAAGGTTGTAGGTACAATCGGAACCGTGGATAGGGTGTCTTTCAGGGTGTCGGATAACCCATGATAGAACATGGAAGCCTTTTTATCTTCGGACCAGCCAGTCTCAGCCACGAGTTGATTAAATCGGGCTAAGTATGCCAACAGTGGAGATTCCCCCTGATGTAAACTCAAAAGTTCAAGATCCGTATCCTGAGTCTTGTACCGGGTATCAAAAACACGACTCATTGCTGCAATTAGTGCATTGCAGTCAAATAACAGTACACTACCCTGCTCAAGCAATGGGTTGGCCCATGAAGCGGCTGTGCCGCCAAGGTGAGATAACAAAAATGCCGCTTTAGTCTTAGAATCAGGAAATGAAGAGGGCTACATAAAAAATGGAGACGACACTGATTTAAGAAAGTGCGGTAGGTACGTGGATCCCCACAAAACCGTTCCGGCTGGGCTAACGGAAAATGGGCTGTCATAAACAAAGGACCTGTTTCCTGTCCTTGCTGAGCCAAACCTGAACCTGAGGCGGCCATGGAATCCGCTACCGGGGGGTTAGCTGGAATCATGCCTGCTTGTATCTCATTGATGCTTTATAGCGTGGCGGTATGAGCTGCTGTCATATCCGCACGTAACTCAGTGACCATGTTTATGATCTGGGTCAAGGCTTCGTTTGGGTCCATGGAGGCTTCTGATTATGTCAGGGTAGCCAATCCAAGTTGCCCTTGTGATGTAGATGACAAATTCTACCCTGCAATGTAACCCTGTGTCTGGATAAAACAAACCAGCACCAGGGATCAATTACTTGGAAGAATGGACCCAGACGCAATGCTTAGACTCTCTTCTTGGAAGGAGACGATTTCCCAGGCGAGCCCCTTGTCTTGCAATAGCATCAACACCAAGAAAAACACTGCAATGATTTTGTCACAATAAACAAACAAGTGGTCTTAGTACAGAAATATCAGAATAAATGAAAAAACATGAAATCAGGAGTAAGGACAGACACTCTTACCATGGGATAAGTGATCTTCCAAATGATGCAAATGCTCCCTGTAAGACCACCAGGTGCAGGGGTGACTGGGACTATTCCCGCCGGCACGCGGACGCCTGGGGGTAGGAAGTCCAACAGGGAAAACCCGACGGTTCAGAGGACGCTCCCCCCTCACCCTGATTTAAATGCTCCTGCAGTCTCTAGTTCGTATTAGGGCGAGGAGAGGAGAAAGGCACCGGCGGTCTTTTCAGACACTTGCAACAGTGTGGGTCCAAAGAAAAGCAATCCAAAAAGGAATCCGGGTCGACAACACAGGATCCTTACCAATGACAAAACGTGAGGCAGAAGCAGTCCAAATGGAGTCCGGGTCGGCAACAGAGAATCTTTACCAATGACAAAACATGAGGCAGAAGCAGTCCAAATGCAGTCCGGGTCGGAAACTGGAAATCTTTACCAATGACAGAACGTGAGGCAGAAGCAGTTCCTGTAGAATTCTGAGTCGTCAGCAAAGCAAAAGTCTATAGCAGAGCAAGAGAGGTACAGGTAGTTAAGGGACAGGAGGGAAGCGCTCAGAGGGTGAACGAAGAATCAGGAAACCAAAAAATAGACAAGGACTTGGGAAGAGGGGCGAGGATCACAAGGCAACAAAGGCAGCAACAGGTTACGATATCCAGGATACGTAGCGTACTTCAGCAAAATCAGAGGCAACGAACAATTTACACGGTAACCTTTATCAAGCCCAAGTCACATGACCCAAGCGTGCGTCTGATGTATGGGTTTGGCGTGCTTGCCCCAATCTCCATGGCAACCGACAACGCAACCAAGCAGAAGGGTAGGCATTCAGATACTCGGCGTGGCCAGATGTTAACCTTTGTTTTGCTGTGTGAGGAGGAGAACGAAGCCGTAACAATGAAGTACGATGTAAAGGGCGTATTCCGTAATGTCTCTGTTGTTTACCTGATGGGAACGGCATTTGTCTTTCATGATTCCGGCCAGACCCACCTCAATTCCTGACACACCTGCAGAGATTAGAGATCTATCCCCCACTCTACCCCCCACTCTCTGCCTGGTGAATAGTCTACCCCTTAGAGAGTTTGAGTTAGCTGAGCGAAGGGCTCGAGAAGGAAGGTAGTTTGGAAGAGAGCATTGGATGTATTTCGGACCCCAGCCCAAGGAAGCCTTGTGGACAATGCAAAGGGTCTTGAACTTGATCCTTGCAGCCATTGGGAGCCAGTGGAGAAATATCAGGGCTGGAGAGATACAGTCCCTGGACCTGAGGCCAAGGTTAAGCCTTGCAGTGCTCTTCTGGATTAGTTGCAGAGGGCGGAGAGTAGAGGAAAGCAGATTGAGAAAGAGGTTGTTGCATTAGTCCAGCCTAGAGAGAACCATGGCTCTGGACACAGTGAGCTTCTGGGGGAAAGTGAGAAAGGGAAGAGTCCCTTTGAGGAGGTGCCGCTGGTAGTGGGACTTCTTGGCAACGTCCGAGATGTGAGGAAAGAAAGAGAGTGTGGAGTCGAAGATGACACCAAGGTGTTTTGCCTCGCAGGAAGGTCAAGGAAGAGGGCCCAAGGCGGGCAACCAGAGTGAGAGAGGGAAAGCAAGGGCAGGGGTCCCAATGAGAAGGATCCCTGTCTTACTGGCATTAAGGAGGAGATAGTTGGAGCCACACCAATCCTGAATCGCAGATAGACACTAAGGAATGAGCGAGAGAGGAGAGGAGGGTGAGGGGAGCCTGAAGGAAAGCTGAGTGCCATCTGCATAACACTGAAAATTAGAGGAGAAGGTAGAGATCAGGTGAGCCAAAGGGGACAAGTAGAGGTTGAAAATCTAGGGTGAGATGATAGAGCCTTGGGGAATGCCACAGGTAGAGAGCAGGGTGGCAGAGAGAAAGGAACAAAGTGGACCTGGGAGGGGCGGTCCAAGAGGAAGGAGGTCAGCCACTCCAAGGCCTGATCTGTGATGCCGAGGTTCTCATGGAGTCGATTGATCAGGATGTTGTGGTTGCCCGTGTCGAAAGCAGAGGAAAGATCAAGGAGGATGAGGATAGAAGGAATGCTGGAATCAAGGTTAGGGAGCAGATCGTCACAGGTGTTCAGGAGAGCAGTTTCCGTGTCTCTGGCAGCTCTGAAGTCAGACTGATGGTCATGGAGACAACCAACAGATTCAGTGTGGAGAGTAAGTTGGGAGATGGCCAGCTTTTCCAAGAGTTTTCCCAGGAAAGGGGTGATGGAGATTGGGGGATAGTTTGCTGGCAGGTAGGATCGGCAGACGGCTACTTGAGGAGGGGGTGCACAAGGGAGTGCTAAATGAGAGAGAGGAAGTTCCAGTGGCGAAAGAGTGATTACAGAAATCGGCCAAGGCTGGAGTGAGGGTGTCACTATGGTCCTTGATGGTTCTGGAGGAGCATGGGAGCACCTGTTTGGATGACACTTTCATAAATTAGAATTGTCTAGAAACCTTGTCAGGCGTTGTCAGAGAGAAAGAGGAGAAAGGAGGGGGAGAGGTGGAGATGGCCAAAGGGTGCTGAGAGAGGAAGAGGGGGAGGAAGAGGAGATAGGGGACAGAATGCCCTGAGTTTTAGCAGAGAAGTGAGAGACCAGAGCCATACAGAGTACCTGGGAGGGAAAAGGAGAGGTACAGACTGCAACAGGATTGGCCAGTTTCTTGCAGATTGTATAGAGTTTGGCTGTGTTGTGAGAGGCCACAGAGACGCAGGCTTGAATGTGTGCTCTCTTCTTGGAAAGGACAGAGTCTGTATTTTCTTTGGAGCAGGCGGCGGGTCAGTTTGTCAGAGGATGCGCCCGAAGGCCTCCACTTCCTCACAGACACCCTGCACTTGCGTTTCAGGGGAGCGAAGTCGGCATCATACCAAGAGTTGCACTTGGAGGTAGACTTCAGCAGGATTCTCATGACAGGGGCAAGGATTTCCAGGGTGTTGGAAATAGAAAGGTGCAAAATAGAAAGTGCTGTGTCAGGGTGTGAGATAGCCGCAGGAGTAGGAGGAACAGAAAAAGTAGAGGCAAAGGCATCCAATGACACACGCTTCATGGGCCGAATGACCGAGAAGTTTGGCGGTAGTGCTGTGGGGGGTTTTGCCTGAGGGATATAGAGTTTCAGATGAGAGGAGAGTAGAAAGTGGTCAGTCCAAGTGAGAGGAGTGGTGAAAGGGTTAGAGAGGGGCGTGCCTGAGGTGATGAGAACATCCAAAGTATGTCCGGCAGAGTGTGTCGGCCAGACGGCAGAATAGAAAGAGAGAGAATGGCGCAGAGGTTTGCGGAAAAGCTCAGAGGAGGGATAAGAAGCATCCAGGTGAATGTTGAGATCTCCAAGGAGGAGAAGTTGAGAAGTAGAGACAAGAAGAGAAGAGGAGAGGTTGGCCCATTCACAGAGGAAGAGGGTGACCTGGCCAGGAGGCCTGTAAATGGTGGCCACAGTTAGAGAGAGAGGCCAAGAGCACTGAGGCATCATGCAAATGTTGTCAAATGTTCCTGTGTTCTGTTTGTTGCATAGCATCTAATAGAATTGTTTATGTGTTACCCTAGAGAACCAATCTTAAATTGTATAGCTTGTTAACCTATTTTTCTAAGACAATATGCTGTAGAATGTGCCTTTTCCATAGCCTACTTTAAATATTTTCTCGGGAAAAACACCCGAGTCCCTTTACATTACTTATGGCTCTCTTGCTATGTTTGCGCTAATTTGGAGAAGATGTTAATGCCCTGTACTAAAGATATTCACCTGCCACCCCTGACCTTGAATCATTTACAATGGCATTACTCCGTCAGGAACCGCTCGACCCCATGGCACCAAAATCTGCCTTACGCATATAAATGTTACTGGCACACAATGGTGGCTGGAGCATTTGGGTGCCAGGTACTGCCCTGCCTTGTTTCTATGTAAGCTGCCTAAGTGGTGGCCGAGTTGACTTACATACATAGAACTTAATTCAAAGCAGCAAAAGGGACATTCCCAGGGGCATTTTATGGTGTTGCATGTGTATCAAGGAAGTGTCTCAGAATCTCATGTTCCTCGATGACCTGCACTTTTGTACTCTGCCATTCAAAGTGATTAAATGCTGATACCTGTCATGAACACATACCAGGCAGTGTTTACTTTTAATTGTGAGCACCGCTTGTCATGCTCAGGCGCTTAGTCCTTTGTCGAGATCCCGTATTTAGTTCAGATCCCAGGGGTGTTCAGTTCAGACGCCCGAAGAGAGCCCAGTGGATCTGTCGGCTGGCAGACCTCCCAGTGAGGTAAGCTGAATTTGGAAGCACTTGACATTCTGGCACTCCACCAGACACAGTTCCAGATTAACACTGGGCTGTTAAATATACGGGAAGACAGCCGGCGTGGCACCCGGGTTAAAAGGCAAGATCCCATATGTTGGGGTCCTCCGGCTATTCATGTCTATGTGGACCTCGGTAGCCATGAATATTTCCCACGGTTGTCCTAGCAAACAGTAGGACTATCTGGATCGGTGTAGGGCAGTACTTCACAAGCAGGATTTTCTATCGACTGAACCAAGCTCTGTGTTTGTCTCCAGTAGATACACCAGAGGAACCAAGCCGACATTCAAACAACAGCGCAGAGATCCAACACAGGAAAGACATATTCAGCCCTCACCATAAAGAGAAAAAGAAAGATAGCCACTACCAGTGGTAAGCCTTAGAAGTCCCTCCCAGGGCTTCTACTAGACTTCAACATATAAATCACTCAGTAACAATGGACCCCCCTTTTTTGCAAGTCTTCCACAGACTCCTGCAGCTATTCCAGTTCCTCTACAGTCATCAGTAGGCAGACATAGATTGCGAGGACCCACCTATCGCATACAGTACATTTAGCGAAATAGGGGAAGCAGGGGCAAGACTGCGGGTGCATTCACCTGCATAAAATAAGTGATAGAACATTTACTGTTGCTTGTTCTACACCTTGATGCCCACAGATGGGATTGCTTTCTAGCGATACAGTCCCCTGGATAGGAGAAGGAAACCCTGGGAAACCTGACCCTACAGTCAGAGCTAGTCTTTGAGGCAGGTCCAGACCCCACTTACATTCCTTTGACATAAGCATGATTAGATGAATTTTAATTGAGAACTGACACGTGGGGACAGAACCTGTATTGTACTAGGAGTGTTTTTTATCTGTAGAGAAACCACCAACACAGAAAGGCTTAAGAAGTGGGGCTCAGTGAGCCACCCTCCTCCCCCCCTTTGTCCTGAAGAAGGCTGAAGCCATCAGAGAGCCACAGTGAAAAGGCTTGCACAGTCCGGCCGAAACATGTGTTGACAACATCATTGTTGTTTAGCAAGAGACACACCATTAGACAAATGGGGTGCATAGAAACTGGCCAATAGTCTTGTTATTGTTAAGCCGTTTTTCAAATAAGAGGCCACTTTAGAATGTTTACATTGGTTTTAATGTATGAATGTGGTTACAAAAGGGTATGCCTGATCAAATAGGTTGAATGGAGTTGGGGTTACCAACTGTATAATGTGTTTTTGAAATGAAGACTTTTTTAGCTTTGATATTACCAATTGTCATTTATGAATTTTGTACTAAAATACACATTTATTTTGTATGATATATGGTTATAATTTACTATAATCAGTCCTGTCCACCTCTTAAGGTCTTGGTCAATTTTGTCTTTGAACATATTGATTACATGGGTGATCAAGACTGTACTAGGTACCCTTAGTGTAGTTGATGGTATATTTTGGGACAGGCACCGCCCCCTTCTTTCTACACTAGGTGAAACATTTAAGCTTTGATTAAAAAACATATTTACTTTTTTCACTTGGAGTAGTGGAGGCCCCTGCTTTGAGCCCCACTCTTGAAGGAAATGTCGTCCCCTCTTCCCACAACTTACACCATTAAAAATGATGGAAGAAGAGTCATCTATGAAAGCCTAGGACATTAAGGTGTTATGTTTGGCTCTGGATTGTGGGGGACAACATGTGGTTGCTTGTCACATAAAAGATAAATGCACACAGAGGCAGATGGCCTCAGCTTACACCCGCACAATAGGTTTCTTCTATCGTCAGGGTTGGACTGGGGCATAAAACTGTCTCGGGCACCAATGAAAAAGTGGCCCACAGTTGGAAATGGCAATTAATTCCTTTTGAGACAAACTGTTTGAGTAGTACCCAAGGGGGAGGTCCTTGATAAAATGTGATGCAAATTGTGCATTTTAAATAATATTTATTCAGTAACACTGGTCAAAACTACTAGCCCCATGGTGAAGTAACTTATCAAAATGACCACTTTGACTAAAAAATTGACCCACACTAGCATTTTGTGTTTTTGGTTCTGGCATTGCCCTATTGCCCTATAGGCCAGTCCGAACCTGTCTATTGTAGTGGTAGCTGGCTCATAGATATATTTATAACCAGGGACTGTTTGTTGATACTAAATCCTGGTCAATTATTTAATTTTCAGGCCTTGCTCGTACAGCATTTTGTTCCTCAGTAACCAGACAGGCAGCACATGCCTCCCCAGGTCAGTGCTTTTTTGGCTTGTTTAACAAATCAATGACACAGATACGAGTACCTACTCTGTCCAATGATCTGTAGATGTTTCATACACGAGCTGTAGCCTGCAGTAGAGATTTCGGTTACACTGTTACAAGTACTGTTTTATGTCTGTTTTACATATAGGCTCCACGACAAATCTGGAAAATTACATTTCCCAAATGTGTGATCATGGACAAATGTTGCCTCCCTCTGTGCCTCAGTTCTTATATCTGGCTGAAATGAGAGCGCCTGGAAACACAGGTGTAAGATGCTTCTGAAGGTCATGTGCCATCACTTCCTGTAGTGTCACTTGGGGGTGGGGTCAAATGACATCACTTCCTGTGATGTAATTGGAGGTGACAGGCCGTGTGATGTCACTTCCGCTACCCCTGGTATTTTGGTGAAATGACCTCCCTGCATGGGGTCTGTCTTCTTTATGCATAAAGCAGGCGGATTCCATATGAATCTCCAGCATTTGCACCGGCTTGAAAATCCATGGCAGAGAGGCAGAGGGGAAGGAAGGCGGTGGAAACGCAAGTTGCGTTCTGCCCCTCCTTTCCGCCTTACAAATGATTGACTACGTGGCGTGGTGTGAATGGAAGGCTTTAAAGTCTTGCTCAAGGCTTTTACGCCTTTCATTCATGTTACGCCACATACGAACATGAGCTCCTGAATGAGGAAGAAGTACAAATACACAAAAGTGGTAGTGGCTTTACATGTAGTCACAAAGCATCAAAGTTGTCTTAGAAGCTTTGTGAACACACAGGTTCGATAGTGTTCGTGCAAATGTACTGGGAACAAAATTTGCCATGAGAGAAACGTAAACGAAAGTCTGTTAACATTTGAATGTGTGTCCCTGTCTGCCTTGCAAGGAGTTACTCTGGAGGAAATGATTCCATGTTAGAATACCCATTTCGTGTGTAAGTAGGTCTGTTTGTGTGAATCAGTTATAACTTTGGACAGTATTAAGTTACACCGGATTTCCGCTTCTCAAGTGTAAGTTAGGACTGGGCATAGGAGTGGCCTACGCATGGGGTAACTAACGTCAAAATCATGATTCTTTGTGAATCGGCCTAAGGTGAACACCTTCCACGGTGCCCATTTCTAAAAAGGAATCCTATTTTTATAAAATGGTCTCCAAAGACCGCGAACAAAATCCAGACATGCATTTTCCCGCCATTAATGTGTTTATTTAACACAGAATTCGCATCTGTTTCATGTCCTCATTACATGAGGTAACGAAGCATCGCAGCACATGAGCCAAAGCACGCCTGTCTACTGTCTTCGTGAAATGTGATTACGTCTTTCAAATGTCATTTGTGAAGACCTGACCCAACCAAATATAGACATTCTATTTAACTAGGATTTCCCATATGCAGACGTTATAGTCGTTTTTCATGACGCTTCTAACGAGTGATAGAATTACGCTGGAAATTACCCCAGTGGGCTTATTCCAGTACCCTCACTTCCTGTTCAGCTATTTTGGACGATTCCGATTTTTTTATGCCACTCTGCAAATAAAGTGATTTTGTCATGTGGGAAAACCGCCTGCATGCAGAGTTAATGGAGCTCATTTTGAGCCCATCGTAAATGGGAGTTACTGGAATATACAGTTTTAAACCCTTACACAAAGTTTTTACGCAGTAGATTCCTGCTACAGCCCAATTTTTATAGTTTTTTATGGCCGAGAGACAGGGACATCATTTCACCAAAATTACAGTGGTAGCGGAAGTGACATCACACAACCCTTGACATCTGATGACATCACAGGAAGTGATGTCATTTGACCCCACCCCGAAATGACATCACGGGAAACGATGGAACCCAAACTCCCACCCCTTGGCAAAACAAGAAGTGGCATCACATAGCATTGTTCCCAAGCACACGACGATAAATATTGATTGATTTGATTTATTTATTTAGTTATAGAGCGCTTTACACCAAGGCGCTGTACAGTCGAACAACATAATACAAGATAACAACAACAAATAACAGTGGGAGCAAAATTACATCATGAATCATTCGACAAAACAGTGCAAAGAGCAATTAACTGAAGGGGGGGAAAGGGGAGTGGGACTAGGTGTGGGGGGGTGGAGATGGATTGGATGAGGGAAAATGGAAGGGAGAGAGAGGAGGAGCAGGAGAGGGAAGAGAGAAATCAGATGAAGGGAGAGGGGGGAATGGAAGTAGAGAGGGCAGAGGGGGAGTTTTCAAGGAGGAGAATGGAGGAGGAGGGATTTAAGAGAAGTGCGACATGAGGTGAAGGTTGTGACAGAGCAGATTGTGAGAGGGAGCGAGTTCCAGTGCAGAGGTGCAAGGAGTTGGAAGGAGCAGAAACAGGAGGAAGCGCAGGGGGATGGAGGTATAGTGAGAAGGAAATGGTCAGCGGAACGAAGGGAACGGGAGGGGGAGTAGAAGGAGAGAAGGGAGGAGAGATAAGGAGGAGCAAGACCATGGAGGGATTTGAAGACAAGGCAGAAAAAGTGAAATTTTAGCTGTAAGTGGAAAGGTAGCCAGCCAAGGTAAGAGAGCGAGGAAGAGATGGGGTCACGGGAGGTAAGGAGACAAAGGGTACGAACAGCAGAGTGGTATATGGATTTAAGAGGCTCAAGATGAGATGCGGGAAGTCCAAAGAGTAGAGAATAGCAGTAGAAGAGGCGGGAAAACATGAGAGAGGAAATTAGGAGTTTGGTGGCATGGAATGTGAGGGAGGGACGGATTTTGCGAATATTGTAGAGGTGGTATCGGCAGGTGAGGTGAGGGAAGGTGAGAGGTGAGTGAAATGCGTTGCGGGAAGGTGAGAGAAAAGTCAAAGAGAACACCTAAATTACGAGCTTGGGGAGAGATAGGGAGATTGGAGGGAGTAAAGTGAATGAAAGGGGGAGGGGAGGAAGGGGGAACAGAATTAGAGGGGAAGAAAAGGACTTCGGTTTTATCATTGTTAAGAGAGAGAAACCGGGAGGACATCCAGTTCTTGATAGCAGTGAGGCAGGAGGAGAGTTTAAGGTGAAGGTCAGTTGAGAAGGAGGAGAATGAGAGAAAGAGTTGAGTATCATCAGCATAGAAATGGTGGGAGATGCCAAACGAGGAGATAACAGGGGCAATGAGGGAGGTGTCAAGAGAGAAGAGGAAAGGACCAAGTACAGAACTTTGAGGAACACCGTAAATAAGAGGGAAGGAAGGAGAGGTCTGGCCTCCCCATGATACAGCGAAGGAACGGGAGGAGAGGTACGAGGATAGCCATTTTAGAACAGGGCCTTTAAACCCGAAGGAGGAAAGAGTGTGGAGCAGGAGTGGATGATGATCGACAGTGTCAAAAGCTGCAGAGAGATCAAGGAAAATAAGGATAGAGGATTGCTTGGCATGCTGAGCAGAGAGGAGGGAGTTAAGGATAGAGGTGAGAGCAGTTTCAGTGGAATGTTTTGGACGGAAGCCAGATTGGAAGGGAGGAAGGAGAGAGGAAGTAGTGACAAAGGATGAGAGTTGACAGTAGGCAAGGCGCTCAAGAAGCTTAGAAAGGAAAGGTAGAAGAGAGATAGATCTGTAGTTAGCAGTGAGAAGTGGATTGGCAGAGGGTTTCTTTAGAATAGGAATAATCGTTGCATGTTTGAAAGCAGAGGGAAAGGTTGATGAGGAGAGGCAGGAGTTGAAGAAAGTGGTAAGGTAAGGGATAAGAAGAGGGTAGATCTTGGGGATAAGAACGGAGGGGAGAGGGTCAGAAGGGGCGGACGTGGGGTGGGCTTTGGATAGAAAGGAGGAGACTTCAGAAGGGGAAACAGGTGAGAAGATGGACATGAAGGAAGAGGGAGGAGAGGGGGAGGAGGAGAGGGGGAGTCAGAGAGGGAGTTACCTTTTTTGCCAGAGGGTGAGGATTTTGGAGGAGAAGAAGTTGGCAAAGTCCGAAGGAGAAAGTGTGGAATTGGATGAGGGATCAGGAGTAGGAGGAGAGAGAAGACGAGAGAGAGTTTGAAAAATCCGACGAGGGTGGGAGGCTTTAGACTGGAGAAGGTTAGAGTAGTAGGAGGATTTGGCCGCTGCAAGACAAGAGTTGTATAGTGCGTGGTAAGAGAAGTAAGAGGTTTGATTAGAAAGCAAGGGAGTTTTGAGCCAGAGTCTCTCTAACCGTCGGAGAAGGCGCCGCATAGAGCGGAGATGGGAAGTAAGCCAGGGTTGAGAAGGCTTCCGGGTAGGACGGAAGAGAGAAAGGGGGTAAAGTTGATCAAGGGCAGTGGAGATAGAAGAGGAAAGGGAAGATAGAGCATCGTCTGCAGAGAATAAAGCAAAGTCTTGGAGAGATGGAAGAGAAGAAGAGCAGGTGTCGAAAAAGAGGGTAGCGTCGAAGTCACGAAGGTCACGACGTGAGTAGATTGAAGGGGAGGGATTAGTAGTAGTGGAGTGTGAGAGAGGAGAAAGGGAGAATGAGAGTAAGGCATGGTCAGAGAGATAAACAGGAAGAGAAGAGACAGGCGAAGAGGGATAGGAAGAATTGAAGATGAGGTCAAGAGTGGAGTCAGATGAGTGAGTAGGGGATGAAGGAACGGGGGAGAGGAGGTAGGAATCAAGGATGGAGAAGAGGGGAGAAGATTGAGGGGGAGAAGGAAGATGAATATTAAAGTCGCCAAGCACTGATAGAGGAGAGGGGGAGGGAGAGATAAGTGAGAGGAGGTGATCAAGGTCTTCATGGAAGGGAGAGAGAGGGCCAGGGGGACGATAGATGACCAGGAAGGAAATAGGGTGGGGAGAGGAGAAGGACTTGTAGAGGAATTCAAAGGAAGGGAAAAAAGGGAGAGTTGGAGAGGAAGAGGAGGAGATGTATTTGGGGTGGTAGAGGAGACCAACGCCTCCACCATGGCCAGAGGGGCGGGGGGTGTGAATGAAGGAGGAAGAGGAGGTCGTTAAGGAGGCGGGGTCAGAGGTGTTATGAGGGGGAATCCAGGTTTCAGTTAGGCAGAGGAAATGAAGGTTAAGGCGAAAGAATAAGTCAAGAATAGCTGTGGTTTTATTATAGATGGATCTGGCGTTCCGGAGAGCAGTGTTCATGAGGGCAGAGTGGCTGGCAGTAGGGGGGTAAAGAAGGTTAGGGTGGTGAGAGAAGGAAGGAGCGTAACTGGAGGAGTGGGGGTGAGGATAGGGAAGAGGACTAGGCATTAGGAGGAAAGAGGAGAGTAGTAGGGAAAGGAGAAGGTGGAAGGGTGGAGGGGGGGGGGAGTGAGGTGGAAAGGAGTTATGGAAGATCGCATACCAAAGGAAACAGAGAAAGGACGAGTAGAGAAGGGCTGTAGTTGTAGGAGTTAGAAATGGAGGGGGTTAGAGACCAGTGTCATAGTTACAGAAAAGGGAGGCAGTGGGCAATGTAGGACCAAAGTGTGGTATGGGGGGAGGATAGTAACAAGGGTAGGTACAGGATGGTGCCAAAGGTGGACTCGGGTCCAGTGATGAGAGATGGCCGGTAGGAACCAACAGAGTCAGAGCGAGCAGGCACTCGAAACTGTAGTTGGAAGAGTCCAGGTGCCTGAGGCAGGAAAATGAGATAGCAATTTTGGACTGCTGCAAGGTGTTCTCGGGTCCAGTGACGAGAGATGGCCGGCAGGAACCAACAGAGTCAGAGGGAGCAGGCACTCCAAACTGTAGTTGGAGGAGTCCAGGTGCCTGAGGCAGGAAAATGAGATAGCAATTTTGGACTGCTGCAAGGTGTTCTTGGGTCCAGTGACGAGAGATGGCCGGCAGGAACCAATAGAGTCAGAGGGAGCAGGCACTCGAAACTGTAGTTGGAGGAGTCCAGGTGCCTGAGGCAGGAAAATGAGATAGCAATTTTGGACTGCTGCAAGGTGGTCTCGGGTCCAGTGACGAGAGATGGCTGGCAGGAACCAATAGAGTCAGAGGGAGCAGGCACTCGAAATTGTGGTTGGAGGAGACCAGGTGCCTGAGGCAGGAAAATGAGGTAGCAATTTTGGGCTGCTACACCTGAATGGTAAAAGTGCAAGAGGCGTAGGTAGCTGGATCCACAATTAGAAGGGGAGAGCAGTGGCACCCGGTACAGTGTGGAGGCGCCAGGGGAGGAAATCACGCAGCCAAGATATGCAGCGAGGTAGAAGGATCCGAGAATATGGTTATGATGTCACTATAATGTGATATACATTTCATACAAGAATGGATCGCTATATGTATCATGTCAGTGTGTATAGGCCCATATTACCAAATCACTGTGAATGCAAGCAGACGTCCAAGGCCAAATTATAATTATGTGATATTATAAAGGGCTTACCCTTAAGTGATTTATATAGAATAAATATGCATACAGTATCACCCAACCTGTGTTGGTACTCATCTATAGACCTCAGAAGGATCAAAGGCTGAGTTGGCCATGCTGGGATTCGAACCTGCAACCTACAGATCACACACAGATTTCAGCAGCAAGCGCGCAACCCACTGAGCTATCTTACCAGCTATAGTAGAATGAGCAATTACATGTCTGAATGTTCTTAAAGTCGGAAAGCAAATTACACTCTGTAGTGGATAACATTAAACTGGTAACTGAGATTTAACAGCAGGCCAGTTCATCTGCAGGTCTGGTGCAAAGTTGGCCACATGTCAGGCCTGCGTGGATCTACTTTTCAGGCATCAGAGGTTGGCAAAATACATACCATTGGCAGGGTTCATAACGATGTTGTAAATAATTTAGAATAGCACAGGGAAAGCAGCGCACCCACACAGCACCCGTACCCTGGGCACTCATTACCTTATACATCATGCAAACAAACATCGTGAATAGCATGCCATGGCGATAGGAAAGATAGACACATTACAACAAACAAATAATGGTGGCACAATGAAATCAAGGGCCAATGTATGCGCTATGGTCAAACATTTCTACACTGTACACAAGCTTTTAGGCACAAGGATGCTGTCAAATGACAGAGGACAGTGAGATGGATTGTCTTGTGGTGATCGCAACACAAACAACGGCAGAAAAAAACATGCTATTACTGCTACTTACGGAAAGCAAAATACATATTGTTTTTGTTTGCGTTGTGAATTTGAGGTGTTCTGACTAAATCAGTGACGCACCCCCTGAACTGTGCCTAAAATAAACCTTTAATGAGTCTAGCAATTATTGTATAGAGTTCCAGAAATACTATTTGTTATTCTTATTTAGAGTCGCTGCTCAAAGTGTTAGACTTATGAAACCCCCTGTTTTTTTAAGAGGCCTGAACAAGAAAACCAGCCACTCCAGAAACAAAGAGCCACGTGGTGCCGGCCAAATCCCAGGAGGTCCATTTAAAAAAAGAAAAAATACATCTTTTTCTTTAGGTGTAGCAAGGGAGACCTCAGGGGTAGCAAGGGAGACCTCAGGGGTCTCAGTTGCAATCCCTGGTGACCCCCCAATTGACGTCCCTGCCGAGAGATGAGGCGGAACATAACTTGGGTTTCTGCCACTCCCTTCTGTGTTGTTTCCCTTTTAAGAACATGTATTTAAGGATGTGTCATGACAATGTCATGACAGACTGGAAATAAAAGGGGCATCTACCCGCACGTGCGCTAGAACGGCGGCAGACTCCATGTAATGACACTGTGCCTCTGTGTTTCATTGTGTTGGGCCTGCAGGCCTACCCTGTGTGATCACGGTCCTGCGCCCTGCTGGTCTGGGTGCCCCCCCAGACCAGCATGCATAACCTGGGTGCCACCAGGCACTGTCCCTCTGTGGGGTCACAGAGCAGCTTCAAGTCTGGGAGCCCCCAGCAGCTGATGTTGTGCCGTGTGACCACGGCCCACAGGGTGATCCATGCAACGGTAAGTGTGTGTTCTGGGTGCCTCCACCACCCCTGCTCCGGAGCTGGCCTATGTACCTGTGGCCGCAGTTTCAGTCATAACACCTTCCTCTCCACCATACAAATACTCCAGTATTTGCATGGGCATGGATTCTCATGCCAGCACAAATGCTGGGGATTCGTATGGAGTTCCGCCGGCTCATAGGAATCCCCAGCATTTGTGCCGGCATCAAAATCCATGCCGGAGCAAATGCTGGAGTATTTGTATAGCGAAGAGGTATGGAGCAGCAGGTATAGCGAAGAGGTATGGAGCAGCAGAAACGTAAATCACGTTCCGCCCCGTAAAGGAAATGACATGCGTAAAAAGCCTTACGCAACGCTTTTACGTATGTCATTTCCGTTATGGAAAGCTCTAAGTGAGCTCCATATTGCTCGAAAAGGTCTATTCTAGCTGACTTATTGGGAAGGTTTTCCAACAAAGGTTTTTCAACAGTATTTTCTGCAACTGTAATCTAAGCATCTATCGCAATGGTAGACAATGGGCCTCATTACACGGACGGCGGTAAGGGTTAACGGTCACCGTTAATGGCAACGGTGACCGTTAACCCTTACCGCCGTACTACAAGGTCCCTTTGCGGGTTGGAGGAATTAACGCCTGCTTCTTGCAGGCGTTAAGTACCAACCCGCTAAGGGACCTCGGAGCTAATTACGGCACCGCAAAATTGCGGTGCCGTAATTAGCGCCTTCCCCATTCCCATAGAGCCCTATGGGGCAGAAATGGGAATGGGGAAGGGCAATGGCGGAAAGGGGATTTACCGCCCCTCCAACCTTGGAATGGGGCGGTAAATCCCCTTTCCGCCAAGGCGGTGCCGGTAATTTACCGGCATGGTCCAGGGTGCTAATAGCACCCTGGATTACCGCCTTCCGTGTAATGAGGAATGTATCACCCATCAGATGTTTTGAACCATAACTCCCATGATACCACACCACTGACTGTGCTGGTTGGGCTGATGGGTGTTGTAGGCCCAAACATTGCAAGGAAGATAGCCTTGCCACACCTGAGTCACACAGAAAATGTTCTCTCTGGGCAGGAGTCAGTGCATTAAGTGGGATGCAAAATCGGGAGTTGGGAGGAAGATGGGAGAAGCTGTAACAAGGGGGTTTTACCAACGTGCAGGGCCTAAAGGCTGGACAGTTGTCCCAAACAATACATCTTAAGAACCAGCAAACCATGTAGTTTGGGTTATTCAGCATTGTCTCGGGTCGTCTTGTTTGCATTCATTCTACATACTGTAAATAGATGGAGAGTTGGGGTTAGCTATATAAAAGGGAGAGCGACGGGGCAGAGTAGGTGGGGGTGCAGCGGGGTCTCCTTATGCATTTTGTAGTAAAAAAAAAGAATTTGCAACAGAAAAGGTTTGCCAAAATGGGATTCGATCAGATAAATTCAACCAAATATCATTGATCCAATAAATCTCCCTCTGGCTCAGTTTGTAAATAAATCATTGGCCCTCATTAGGACCCTGGCGTTAAGGGGTTAACGGCACCGTAAAAGGTGTCGGCACCGTTAAACCCTTAACGCCTCATTACGAGGCCCCTTTGCGGGACCGACCTGCCCAGCTGGTCTAGACCAGCCGTTAAAGTAGGGCCCGCAAAGGGACTCTCGAGGTAAGTACGGTACCGCAATTTGCGGTACCGTACTTACCACCTTCCCCATTCCCATTATGCCCTATGGGGCAAAAATGGGAATGGGGAAGGGCAATGGTGGCATGGGGAATTACCGCCTCGCCAACCTTGGAATGGGGTGGTAATTCCCCATTCCGCCATGGCGGACTCCGGCATCGACCATGGTGCTAATAGCACCATGGTTTTCTGCCGGAGTCCTAATGAGCACCATTGTCTGTAAATAAATAACTTTCTCACTCAATAAAGAATTGAACTAGTTGGTAAATCACCCTCCATCTGTATTTGAATCACCCAGACCTGGAATCAGTGCCGGCTCAATTGGCCACCATAAGTGTTCATTTAGGGCTTCAGTTCCCCGCTGGCTGCATTCCTTTGCTCCGCTGTGCAGAGAGCAATACCCCGTCTCATGATAATCTGCAGCTACTCGCCCCCTCCCTCCATTGCTTTATCTGGTATTTTGCCACAGAATGAAGCCCGAAGTTGGGACTGATGTTAGTGGCTGATGGTATGCACATAATCTCCCAGCGGCCACCAGTCTTCCCAAACTAAATATGCATTTGCTGTACAAAGATACACATATTTAAAACATGTGACCTTATCACTAACATGTTTTAGCCTGCTTTCAGCTCTTTGTTCTGGGGTGGGGAATATGCTTGGGGCAGCTGCTTAGATGCCACGTTTTACTATGCCCCATCTTCATTAAGTGGATACATCCACCATAGCCAACAGCCACATGCAACCTGTTGCTGCTGAGGCCCACATAATAAGGCCAATACCTCTCTTCACGGCCCAGGACTTCCTGACCAACAGCTTCAACCTATTTGGAAGGATTTGCCTGATGCAGAACTCAACGAAACCAGATCGCTATTTGCCTGATAATACAGTTACTATTGCGCCCCGGCGGCCCAAGACCAGTGAACAACACAAGGCACTCGCACTACGACACAGCAAAGGGAGATATCACCTTCACGTTGTGCAAGACGGTTCCCCTACACGTCCCCTTGATACAACGCAGAGAGACTATCCCAGAGGCCCGGAAGAAGGCTTATCTACTAGGAGCCGAAACGCCAGTGCACTCAGTCATTTTGCTGCTGTTTAGTTCATCATACTTTGGGGGTTTCTACCCCCAGGCGTAGACCTACGGTTTGGTCCTCCTGCTCTTCTATTAATTGCTAGGCCTGACCCTTTGAATGGTCATTCCTGTTTTCTCAGTTCTTTCGATATTTTGTTATTAGATCTAAGGCACTGATTTATTCTAAGTGCTGTAAAACCACCTAAATCCTAATCCCTTGAAACTGAATTTACGTTTGAAACTATATGTAAATGACAAGTGCGCTGAAATATTCGTTTGATTTCTTTTGCATCTTTTATGTCATTGCAATAGTGTGTTTTATGTTTTGTATATAATTTATTGTGCACTATGTTTTGTATTATTTCTTGCTACGAACTATGCATTGATGCTATCAAATACAAACGGTCAAAAAATTAGACAAGATATCAGCAAACTAAATAAAGCTGCGTTATGAGTAAATGTGTTGCTTGATAGGGTTGTAGGTCATATGGTCGAAAACAAAAGGATCGAATGCCTTTTGATCGTCACTAAAATGATCGAAAAAAATTGTCGTTTTTTTTTAATGGGGGTTTCCACCCCCAAGCCCCTCTTTTCTTTGTTAAAAACATTTTTCTACCAACCCAAACTAAAAAATATATATAAAGAAATAAATTCGACATTTTTTTTCGACCATTTGACTGTCGATCAAATGGTCATTCGATCCTTTATTTTTGACCATTTGACTGGACACCGCTTGATAGCAATTGTATGGATTGAGTCCTCCCACGAACAACAATGTCTGTGTACATCTAGCTAACTTTCAAAGCTAAAGTTCTCATTTTCTTAAAAATTAAAGTGGACATACTATGAATAATGTATTGTCATGAATTTACCCTGTGGTAGGATACCTTTTTGTTGCATTGGGGTTCAAGGTGTGGCTCAATTTATGGACCTTCAATGATAAATCCAAGCAAATCGGCCACTGGAGTTTGCATTAAGAAATATTTCCATTATAATGTATGCACCACAAACCTGCCTCAAAAGGAGAACAGGAATGAGGGGGAACAAACCATAATTTTTAAATGTGCTCCAACGCATCTTCAGCCTGCCCTATATTTATAAAAGTGAAAATATGTGGATTTGTTTGTGGCATGGCGAAGCGTTTTTCCTTATACAATTTCACATCGTTTCATCAATCTGCACCACATTTTGCATAGTTTCCTGTTAGGACACTCCAGGCATTACTGGCTACATGGCATTTGGACACCCCACCCCTTTCCCCAGATTTCAGCAAAACCCTACATTTGTTTGTGGGTTTGTGGAGTGGCGAAGCGTTGTTCCTTATACAATACCACATCATTGCACCAATCTGCACCAAATTTTGCATAGTCACCAGTTAGGACCCTACGGGCATTACTGGCTACATGACACTTGGACACCCCATCCCTTTCCCCAGGATTCAGCACCTTCACACATGAGATGGTTGCCTAAAATCGGCAAAACATCCATGTGGTCGTAGAAGGACCAGTCCTCAACCCTAGAATGCATGGTTTCTGGGACATTTGCACTGCAACAAACTGTAACACGCCAGGGTGAGGCAACAGGTGGGGAGGGAGCACAGTCGGTTCCAGTATGCAGCAACACATCAACTCACGCCTCCCCGAAAACATCTGCTCCGGGGTATGTCAGCCAGCCCATTCTCAGTGCTGTTTACTTCAGAGTGCAAAGCACATCAAGGGATAATCGAATCAGAACAGAGACCTACAGGATCATCGATTTTCAACAATTTATGAGAGTGTTGTCATGTCTGTCCACAGAACCCGTTCAGAGAACGGATACTTTTTGCTAGTCATCTATAAGAAAGGGAAGGGGACAAATAACACCAATGTAAGCTACTGGCTGCTTTTCTATAAAATAAAAGAGCATTTTGGGAATATAGAAATGACCACCATTTGTTATATTTGACATATACATCTGTGACAGTGATTCAAGCCTGCAACCCTTATGAGCACACATTACACACTGGGCGCAATGTTTACTAAATTTGTGATAACACCATAATAGTAAAATGTTTTCAGACTACCACTCATATTTACTCATTTGGACAGCCTCAGTCTTTAAGCATGAGGCCTTGGCTGTCCTCTGAGCGGAAAACTACTTTTGGTTTCCCTGCACGTATTCTTTTCACAATTTGTTCTATTATAAATGAGCATAAGTTTCCTGTTTTGAGGTTGCCAGGTGCTTATTTGCGGGGGACTGAGAGAGCCCAGGCAGCGTCCCTGTTCGAGGGCGTTTTTTGGAGACTGCCGGCGCTAAGCCCCAGCTCGAACCGGCCCACTTAAAGCCCTGGCAACAATCATCGTCCAGCAACCCTGAATGGCTCCCTTTTTTTTATAAACAGCTTGTTGACTTAAGATTTGAAGTGCTTATGCTTTATTACGGTCTGCTGATTGAACAAAGGTTTTATAAAGAGCGGGTTCCATGATCTGAATCAGGATTACGTGATGAGGACCCCAGATATCCAACTCGGACATTGCTTTATCCACATTGCTAATTAAAACACATACCAGATGTGTAAAAAGCAACATTTTGCATGCTTTTCGCCGCATACCTGTAATTTTGCGCCACATCTGAAAATATGTTAATGTATTACCAAACAATCACTCCGTTTCTTGGCGAGTATTCTGATTATAGATGTTGGTGTCCTTGTTGCTTGACTAAAGATTCACGGTTGTGTTTGTCCAACAGTAACAATATAGCTTTGAATGTGATCTTTAGATTTCACGCGCTAGGGAAAGAGGATACATTCAATGCTTCATTTATTTCTTAATGTTTTTATGTTTTACTGCTTTTATAGTGATCATTGTGCTCATCCAAAAATTAGAGTGTAAGTTGTTCAAGAAAAACCTCTGTAAATTGTTCAAGAGAAACCTCTACACGTGTTTCACCATTAAGGGTGCATCTTCAGGAGGTGAAAAGTGCTTATTTGTTGATTTATCCTGGTGAGGATGTGGCAGTTTATTTTGTAAGTTCACCACACAAAATATATATTCTTATTTGTGCTGTAAAGTTTTTAATAAACGACACTGTTGTTTAACACCTAGGTCCTTAAAATATTCTGGTGTCTCTAATGTAATACAAACAAAAATGCTACTGTCTGTAGGGGGGCGCTGTTGCGCACGAGAGAATGGTCGCTCCCGTGTGAGCTCCGGTGAGGACCAAGGCCGCAATGCCGGTATAAACACTTCTGGGGACAGGTTCACCACAAATCCATCACAGAACGTGTTGAAACCCCCACGGAGCAGACATACGAAGTTTGGTGCCCAAAGACTGAGGGATTCTCGAAAAATAGCACCATCCGAATCCCACGCGTGGCAGGAGACGGAGCTTGGAGATAAGCCGCAGGCCGAGGGGAGGAGCCCGGCGTAAAACAACGCAAGCAGCGGCAGAGGGACGGGCGGCCCATCAGCTCCGGGGGACGAGTCCCGGGCGCTCTGCTTCCCGTTGAGCGCCTGCAGACCCTCCACGGACACTCTGCGGCCGCTACACTGAAGCTGCAGAGCCAGGGCACGCTGGGCGCCTGATCGTGAAGCTGACGAGAGAGGAGGGGACCACGCGACCCACGGAGCCCTGGAAACATGAGCGACCCTGCCGGATCCTCGGCGGACCTTTTTCAGATAAGTGTGGCTACGCGGGGAAGGGTGGAGGGCCCGGCTGATCTTGGGTAGCCCAGGCCCCCAATGACAATTAAGAACTCCCGTGCCCGCCGGAGGTACAGAGAGATATTTCACCCCCCTGAACCCTTTCTGCGACATCAGGACGCTCCGCTGCGCAACCCCCCCCTCCTGAGGAGGACACACACCATTGCAGGGACCCAAACTGAGCTCCGAATCGCCCCCCCAGTGCTGAGAACCAACAGGAGGGGCCCTCAAAGGGATAAGAAAACGACGCCTGAAACTTTATGCGCCACAATCTGAATTGGGTGAGCACTAACCAACAGCCTCGCATTACCACCCATTTTTTTTAAGAGAAAGAGCGCAAGACCATTCAAAAGAGGCAAGAAGGGGTAATTGGACACACATAGGGAATCATTGCAGGGTACAAGTTCCTCAAATTAGATAACTGATAAACCACAGTATTCATGCGACTTTCATGCGGTCACCGAGAAAAGGAGGGCGAATGACCCCTGCATGAGTCGGAGATCACGAAACCAAAGAAACACTTGGCAAGGACTATAAGCTGGAGCTTCACTCCATGTGATCATTTGGGGGAACAGGCTGAAGACTTAAAAATAGAAAGAGGCATCTGACAGACACCCCCAAAACACCCCTAGATAAACGCACCTCTGCATAAGATCAACGCATGATCACGCGGTAACAGCACATCTGCGCAGAACCCAGCTGTGGGGTACAAATAAGATCCACTAGAAATTAAGTAAAGGCATCTGACCCACTAACATCTACAGGAGCACGGACTGTATTCTTTTGACTGTAAACCCCACACAAGGTCAGCTTTAACTCCACCTCGCACCCACCTACTATAGAAAATGTGAAAAGACGGATTGCAAACCCAGCTCCCAGGACATTTTATCTTAAGGAAAACAATGCCCAAGAGCTTCGGCCCCAAGAAGGGTAAAGGAGCCATTGACAAGTACACGACACCAATACAGAAGGAGACGAAACTCGTGATGGAGGAAGGTACGCTCCCACAGGAACAACAGAACCCCCCAGCCACGATGATGGACCTCCAGGCGGTCTTTCTCGCCATGCAGCAGGGCTTCTCAGCCCTCAATGACAAATTGGATGGGATAACAGCAAACGTGGCGTCCATCAAAACACAACTAGACAAAACAACATCACGCATGACTGAAGCTGAAACGAGAATATCGGGCACTGAAGATGCCCTCGAGGCTTTGAAAAGCACGGTCTCCACGATGGCAATAGAACTGGGGACGGTGAAGTCCAAATGCGAAGACTTAGAGGCAAGGTCACGGCGTAATAATATTCGTATTGTTGGAGTTCCAGAGGAAGCAATGAAAGGATCAATGGAAAAGGCAGTCGAAGATCTCTTGCGCACCCTCCTGGGAGACCCGGGATGGTCACTCATGTTCATTGTAGAACGGGCACATAGGTCACTTGCTCCAAAGCCGAAACACGGAGCATACCCTAGACCAGTTATAGCCCGCATGATGAACTACAGAGACAGGGACCTGATCCTGAAAGCTGCAAGAGAAAAACAAGAGCTGAGATGGGAAGCCAACGTCATAAATATCTTTCCGGACTTTACACTAGCGGTGCAACAAGAAAGGAAACTCTTCACAGGGGTTAAAAAATTGCTACGAGAACGACAGATCCAGTATGCTATGCTATACCCGGCGAGACTTAAAATCCAATATCAGAACAAAACACATTTCTTCACATTTTCAGAGGAAGCGGTGAACTTTGTTGAAACACACATCCCTGCTCCAACTGGTCAACCTAGAGCGGAGGGGACTTAGTAACCCCTACGGACATGTAATAGCAAACACGTTCATGTTATAAAACAAATTTCCTGAAGAGACGGCTCCCCCTCAGGGTGGCCTTCATTGGGGGTGAATATGTCTAATTCTACAAGTTATGTTAATAAGTGTTACCCCCCTCAGGTGTCAATATGAGTGAGAGCAACGACGTTGAACCAGTCCACAATGATGACATGGGCACTGGGAAACGCCGCAGCCCCCCCTGTAGCAGGTGCACATCCAGTTGATGGGAGGGGAGGGTTGGGATTCTAAGAGCACAGTTGAAGTTGGGGAACTGTGAGGGAGGAGGGAGGGGTCAGGTTGGGACTGTTGGGGTGGAGTTATGTAAAGTACGGCATTAAAATAAAAAGCACACAGGTAATGAGCACTAGGAACATCAAAGGTATAACTGAAGTATATTTTCATGCACATGTTAACTATCGCTTCATAGGTAATGGCTGAAGTAGGCACTGATACCATCAAAATACTGAGTTGGAATGTGCGAGGCTTAGGATCCAGAATCAAGAAAAGAAAAATCTTAGCATATATCAATAGACAAGAGCCCCAGGATAATCTTTTTACAGGAAACTCACATAGGACCCCAGCAAGGAGGGTAACTGGTGGCGAATTGGGGAACACACCAATACCTCACAACATATTCTAAACGGGCAAGAGGGGTGGCGATTTTAATACACAAAACTTTGCAGTTCAAATGTAAGGCTGCGGAATGTGATCCTGAGCGGAGGTATGTGTTACTCCGTGGCACACTCTATGACAGAGAGATAGTCCTCCTCAATGTATACGGTCTCAATATAGACGACCCGGAATTCTACTCCACAATATTCGGGAAATTGGCGAACTTCCCCATGTCCTATTTGATATGCGGCGGAGATTTTAATACTATCCTAGACGTACACTCCGATCGCACATCAACACAAACCAGGGCATTGACCAAGGCAGCACAGACAATACTCACTCATATGGCAGACTTACATTTAAAGGATGCATGGAAAACTTTAAACCCTTCTAAGAGAGAATATACTTATTACTCTAAGGTGCATGACATGCATTCTAGAATAGATTTATGGCTGGTAGACAATGCAGTCCTGTCGTGGGTTACGAGCGCCCAGATCTATCCCAGAAATTACTCAGATCACTCCCCAATACAGCTAACATTACGAATCCCCGGTTGTACAATTAACAGACCATCATGGAGATTCAAACCCGCAGCCCTGCGAGATCTGGTCTATAAAAACACAATGGAGCAACAAATACAAGAATACTTTGACATTAATTAAAACTCTGTTTCTAGTCACGCAATAGTGTGGCAAGCATTTAAGGTATACATAAGAGGCAGCTCTATATCTACAGAATGTGGAATCCTGAAAGACATCAGGGGTAATTGAACTGATTAGAGACACAAATAGCATCAATACAATCTCAATATGCACATACCCCATCATCACAGCTTAGCTCCGACATAAAGACTAAACTAGACGAATATGCGGTGGCAGCGGGCCAGGAGATCCGATATCTTGATAAACCTGCAGCGGCATGCCGTTATGGGGAGGGCGAACGCCCAGGGAGGGTGCTGGCCAGAGCAGTGAGGGGGGAAAGGGGTCCAACAACCATACCATGCATACAAACACCGGATGGTTCAGTAACTACTCATCAAAGCAAGGTGGAAGAAACATTCCATGCATTCTACAAAAAACTACTCCCCTCAGTCCAACGCCACGGATGCAGAGATTGAACATTATCTCTCTCAAATACCAACGACACTCCTAGCCGATGACACTAGGGAATCACTAGAGATGCCGATAACTGAAGCAGAAATAATGGAGGCGATAAAGGCATTATCCAATGGGAAAGCCCCCAGCAGAGACGGTCTTGGGGCTGAATTTTATAAAGAGTTCAGTCATCTGTTAGTGCCCAGACTATATGCAGTGTGGACGGAAGCCCTAAACAAGGGAGAACTCCCCGAAACCACCATGGAAGCAGTAATTACTCTACTACTCAAACCAGGGAAACCCCCAGAGGATTGCGGTTCATATAGGCCGCTATCATTAATAAATACAGACGCGAAGATTCTAGCAAAAATACTGGCAAGTAGACTAACACCACTGATGCCCTATATGGTCCACGAAGACCAGGCAGGGTTTATTAAGGGAAGGTCCACAGCAACAAACATTAGAAAGTGCCACAAAATTTTGATCACAACACCCCCCGAAGTTCAGGCCATAGCCGTATCCCTCGATATGCGAAAAGCATTCAACACTGTCTCCTGGCCCTTTCTTTTCGGGGTACTACGAAATTATGGGTTCGGCCCAAACTTCATGAAATGGATACAAATATTATACACATGTCCTCATGCCAAAATTAGAATCAATGGAACCCTAACAGATAAACTAGAGCTACGCGGGGGCACCCAACAGGGATGCCCATTGTCACCCTTACTGTTTGCCCTGGTAATAGAGCCCCTGGCGAATATTCTTAGGTCACGGTACAACACATTTGGACTAAGGCTAGAAGGTAAATTACACATTATAACTCTGTACGCAGATGACATCTTGTTATATCTAAGGAATCCGGATCGGTCTTTCGGCAGGGTCCTGGCAGAGGTTGAAAGGCTTGGCGAATATTCTGGCCTACGTCTCAATCCCAACAAATCAGAGATATTCCCACTCACAGAGAACACAACAAAACCCCAAAATCTACACGGTCTTGTCTGGAGCCCAACTCACATTCTGTAACTGGGAGCACACATTGCTAGAACGGCTCAACTATCTCGCGCCTTGAACTACAGCGTATTGGCTGACACCCTATGCATAAAAATGGAACGCTGGAGCACCCTCCCCATATCACTGATGGGAAGGATAGCACTAATTAAAATGATAATACTACCGAAGCTCTTTTATCTATTCAGCACAGTACCGGTCTGGCCGGGTCGCGCCCTGTTCACTAAAATGACCAGTGCATGCGTCTCGTTCGTATGGGGAGGACATCCTAGGGTGAGCTGGAAGATGTTAACCGATGCATATTCGAGGGGCGGTTTGATGGCTCCTGACCTGGAATTATACTACCTGGCTGCGCAGGCACATTACGCTGCCCAGTGGACCAAACGATTTCTTAATCCTGGGACCCCACCACCCGGTCAGGAAGAGCGGGAAGCTATCACAGCACTCCACAAAATGACTAGACCAAGTCCCAAGCACTATAACACCATAGATCCCACGAGGGTAACAACCACGGCATGGGCTAAAATAGCTGACATATTTGACACCGACAGGTTATACCATCCGAGTATGCCACTCTGGGGTGACCCCCAAACACCTTTCAACATAGACGGGGAGGTGGCAACGCATTGGAGTTCCAGGGGTATCACCCAATGGGGACAGCTATTTCCAGAAAAGCGCTTTGTTCAGTGGGACGACAACAAGGATGTAGTGGGAAATACAAATAGACACAAACAACAATATACTTGTGTAAGAACAGCTATACAAGATGCATGCCCTACCTTCCCAAATGAGCCGGTGATAAACATGGGCCTGGGATATATGTTCACAGGGGGGTCACAGAAGGTCTCAGCCTCAGCACTGTATAAAATCATAATCCAGACACGTCCGGCAGAGAATCACACAGCTAAGAATAAGTGGGAACAGGATCTGGGACAACAAATTGATGATCAAGAATGGTCCCTGATCTGTGCACTTACCAAGCAAATATCATGCAATTCCAGATACAAACTAATTCACTACAAGATAGTACATAGGACACACTACACCCCTGTAAAGCTCAAACGAATATACCCAACCACGTTGGGGACCTGCCCGAGATGTAATACAGAAGACGCAAATATATATCATATGCTTTGGGCATGCATAAAGTTAAGGGGCTATTGGGCGGAGGTTTGTGAAGCCCTAGATGAGATGGCAGATCAACCATTGGAATGGTCTCCCCGGATATGCTTGCTGGGAGTGGTTGAGAAAATGAACCCGACATGGCGTAAACTTTTAAACTTAAGCTTGCTAATAGCCAAAAGAGCGATTTTGATGAAATGGAAGAGTACAAATCCCCCAACTAAGGCAGATTGGGACAGGGACATGGTATGGACAAATGATACAGAAGAACTTTTTATTGACTCTGTGTTACCTCCATCCAGGCCAAGAAATATATGGGAAAAGTACAAACAATACCTGATGGAAAAGGCCGAACACGATCACTCAGACTCAGAAGGAAATGTATTCTGTATAATGTAATGAAGCAATGTGTAATATTTACATGTATGTACATTACCTGTGTGCAAGATAAATAAAGTCTAAAAAAAAAACAAATGCTACTGTCTGTGATGGATCCTCTCAAGGAAGACTGTTTGAAAGCATAGATCCAAAGCCTGCTGTTTAAGTGAAAGATTTGTCCGTTCCCGCAGGAAGCCCGGCGCCAGGGATGTTACTCAATGGTTTTTCTGATGCTGAAGGTTTCTGGTGGATTCAGGCTGGTGTCGAACCTCAAGGGAGGGGTGGGAGGCACAGGCTTGTCAAAAAACCTGTCCTTCAGATGGAATCTTTACACGCAATCATACCTCTGATCATGAAGGGCATCATTGGATCTGAGCGATACCTACATATATGTGCTGAAGCATCCATTCTGTTTCAAGGTTCCTCAGTTTGCTGTGGCATTTCCAGTTTGTGGTGCTACCTTCCGGATTGGGACAGCCCCAGAGTTTTCACGGAGACCTTGACTCTGGTAGTGGGCCTATTTGTGGCTTAGTAGGCACCCCAACCTCGGCCTCCCCAGCACACACACTCTCCTCACCTGAGCTGCTGGAAGTGTCAAGGTCTTGCAGGTGACGTCTCACGAGGTAGTCCTTCTGTTTTTTGGGAAGATGGTGCTTGTCACGGAGGGAAGCCACAGTGACCGCTGTAAAAACAACTGTCCCGCGACTCCCTTCCGGAACCAAGCCAGAAATCAGGGAAAAACCCCCAAGGGGAAAAAACCCTGCAATAGAGCAGTGGCGCTCTTCAATCCAGATGTCAGAGTGGACCGTTGGCAATGTTCGAATCCGAGGCAGAGTATAGTGTCTGTAGCGAAGGGATGGTCCAGGTGCCAGGAGTGTAGAAGGACGGGTAGCTGCGACCAGAGAGACCTGGAATTTGGGACCGCAGGATGAGGAAGAGTCTCAGGGAAGCAGAGCGGCCAGGTAAGGAGAGGGAAGGAGAGAAAGAAAACAAGCGGCAGGAGCCGCGGAGGAGGGAGAGAGAGACCGGCAGAGCACGGCTCCGCGTAGCAGGGAAAGAAAGGTGCCGACTGCAAGGATCCGGAGAGAACAGAAGGGAAGCAGAGGCACTGAACAGCAAAAGTAGGAAAGTTTCTGTAAGAAAGCCAAAGCCAGAGGACAGAAACAACAAAGCGTGTTAACCCGGAAGCAGGAAAAACATCCAGAGGAGGGTTGCAACGCAGCGTCGTGCCGGAAGGCGGAGCCTTAAATACGACCAGCCGCGCTGCGCAGCATCGCTGGAGACGCGGAAACAAAGAGGGGACTAAACTCTACCTCGGCGTCTCCAGCTCCAACGCGGTAGCAACCGCCAATTTCAGCTACGGCCGGCCTGGCGGATGACACTATTGCACGAGAGAGGGTTCAGGGTCTACGCCTAACTAAACAATCTTCTGCTTCAGGGCGCCATGTTTTAGGAGACCAAGCTCACAGAAAGACAGGCATCCAAGGTGTTGGAAGACTTTGGATGCGTTATCAACCACAGCAAGTCCCAAAGGGAGCTCTCCAGGGGGCTGTTTTGGAGAGGGCACCTATGCTCAGGGAGGAAGTGAACAGTCTTTGCCATCTATAGAAGGCCACAGCCTGGCATTGTTTGAGGGTACAGGGTCTGATGGCTGCAACAGTTTTCATCGGTGCTTAAGTGAGACTCCATCTTCAGACCCTGCTGCGACATCTACGCCGATTTTGGCACCCAGCCTCACAAGATTTCGAGGCAATAATTCCAGTTTCGGCCAGGGTGAGGAAGGACTTGAGATGTTTGCTGATGCCATGCAATCTGTTTCAGGGGTGTCCACCATCACCACCAATGCCAAAGGGGATAACTACAGAGGCCAGCGCAAGGGGTTAGGGAGCGGTCCTAGAGACTAGGACTATGCAAAGACAATGGAACCCAGAGGAAGCCGATCAATCCTCCAAATGGAGGAAACTGGGGGCAATCAGATGTGCACTTCTGGGATTCTCCAGCAGAATTGTGAATTGCCCAACATAACAGCTGTCTCTTATGTTAACCAAGGCCAGAGGGCTCCTCCTCTCTAGCCGAGAGTGCTTGCAGACTGAGTGCATGGGCAGAGGTACACTTGATGACACTGGAGGCCGCACACGTAAGGGGAGTGGACAACTCTCTGGCGGATGCTATCAGCAGAAACTTCTCGTCATCCTAGGAGTGGTGTCTCAGTCCAGAAGCTGGAATTTTGGCCTGCCAGCAGTAGACCTGTTTGCTTCCCGCAGCCATCACAAGGCAGACAGACTTTGTTCCAGGAGTCGTGAGGAAGGCTGTTCAGCAGTAGATGCCCTGTCCATCCCATAGCCTGCGGGTCTACTGCACATCTTTCCTCCCATCCCCCCTCTTCCTCGGTTATTGAGGGGAATCAGAGCATCCAACACCAGGGCTCTGCTGGGAGCTCTCTAATAGACCCACAGAGCATGGTTTACGATTATGTTACTGTTGGCAGTGGCTCCACCACTCTTCCTGCTGGTGTTCCCTCCATCAGTGGTGGCAGCAGACCTGATGCCTCGCAGAAATTGGAGTTGGGTGGTCTGGCCCTTGAGAAGGAAAGCATGACACAGTCAGGGCTGTCACAGGGTGAGGTGAGGCCCGGGGCAAATAATTTGGTGAGGCCTCTTCATGTTTTGCACTTGGCCAGTGGCACAGTCTCCACGTCTGCCATAGCGATGTGTATGGCATGTAACCCAATCCCGATGCTTTCCTCCTGTGCCTCCATTACCAACATTGCTCCAAAAGACCGATAAAACCTCTTCAAGCCAATGTAATTTAGTATGAATTGGGTTAATGCAGCCATGTTTATTCAGGCCTGCAAGAGGTCTATCAGGTGAGCAGAGAAAAGGTTGCATTTGGGAGAGACTTGAAAAGGGGAGCCCTAAATACAGAGCATTGTCATAGACAAGACACACGTGTTACAGCAAAGCATTTGCACTGTTGAAAGTAGTGAATGCATTATCTTCAAGCACTTATTAGAAATAAATATCTATATCAACTAAACCTGTGAAGATGTGCTCAGTTGCTTAAATTGTCCACATGCCGGTTTCACCATTTAACCAAGGTTTCACCATTTAACCAAAATGTGTGATCCTGGGCAGATCATTTAATCAAAGCAGCTGTGTGATGCACTTTAGAGCGTATATTAATATATCATGCTGTTATTTAAATAAAGCCTGACTATAGAGTTGCTCCATATATAACAATACCGATACACTAGACACAACTGTTGGCTTTGTCCGTGTTTGTTTTTAAGAGAACTTCAGTGCAAGGAACAAATATAAGTCAAGTGGCTGAAGGCATCATAGGTAAAGCCATTTTTACTACACCAGTAGCACATTCATAGTTGCAATTAAGCCATTAGCTCTCAGACTGCTTAGAAATAACACTGACAGGTTTGATGTTACTGCTTGATATAATAGGGTCAAAGATCTCAGGGGGATTTTCTTTTTATGTGGAGGGGCAGGTAGCTGGTGGCAATGGCCATAGGAATTGACATGCCCAGGGACAGTCAATGGGTGGCTCACGCTGTGTGTCCTTTCTCACCTGTCAGCTCCATCCTAGCTGTGCTCCAATGCAAGTGTCCATTTATAAGTGGCGCTTTGACACCAAGTAATAGCTAAAAGTAAAAATGGCCAAAAGTTTAAGGGAGAGGGTGGGGAGGATAAAGAAATATTCAGAGGAGGGGGAATAAAGGTCGAGAGAGAAGGGAAACAGGGTATGTGAGCCACAGAGGAGAGTGTGCAAAAAACAACTTCTGTATTAAGGTAACTGCTTGCCCACTACTGCTAGACTACCATTTCAGGCCACAGACAGTGCCACATTAGCACTGCTTGCACTCGGGCAGTCATGCAGGATTTCAACTGCCCGTCTATGCCATCTCCCACCAGGCCTTCTGCAGGAATTCCATGGCTGCTTCGGGCTCATTGAAGGCACATTCTTGGTATCGTGTGTTCTCTCCCATTAGATCACCATCATAGATTAACCTTTAGTTTCGATAGCTAGCAAATCGTATTTACATACATGAATATGTGCAAATGCTGGTCATGTGTTGCCCAACATCATTCCCACTCGTCCTGTTATTTCAGTTGCCAGCTGATCTTGGGCCGGGCTGCACCACAAGGTTTTTATCCACAAAATCATTAACCACCTCTGGGGATTACGTGCATCTCAAACAAACGCAAAAAGCGTGTAGGCTACTAGCTGGCATCTAATCTGCCATTCTCTCAGCTCCTTCTTAACCCCTTAACTGCCAGGCTATTATGCAAGTCTATGAAAAAAGGACGAGCTGCGAGCGTACTCGTCCTTGGCACTTTGTCACGGAACAGTTTTCTGGTCTGTTTGTTCCGCTAGCTTGAAGTTGGGCAGATACACATGGTGCTGGAGCTCAATTTTGGAAAGTCCATACGATGTCCATAACAAGTATTAGCACCCGACAGTTGACACTTGTCCAATCAGGATAATCAAATAGTGGGCATTATTTAGTAGTACATACCTGTATTCCGACAAGACTGACTGGCTGCTCACAACCCAGCCTCTACACATTTCCTCCTACCTTCAAACACACACCCATCCATGGCCAAGTAACTCCCTAACCCGCCTTTGATGCCAAGCCCTTGCAACAATCCTCTCTATTGACCAGTCTCCTTGGATGTTACAAGAATGTAAGATGAGCACCCCAGAGAGCCCATCGGCCCTTTCTATGGCAACCATCTTTGTTGGGTGTTGTCACAAAAGAAAAGGCTCTTTGCAATCCAGTTAGGTGGCCCAAAGCAGATGGTGACATTGTTAGGGAGAATTTTCTCTTTAGGCTGAATTTCCTAACCTAGTGAGTCCCCCAGCAGCTTTGCTGGATTTCTGGAGTTTGTTTTTTTCTCCTGCCAAGAGTGAGACTCTTTTTCTCCCACTCTTGGACGTGACTTATGGTGTTCCTTTGACTGTTTACGTGTTTTATGGGCTATGGGGTCCTTTACACCATAGGGCCTCATGTGTCTTTACTATGTGTGTTACACAGCACCCTCCGTGCAGTGACACAGGGGTGTCATAGTGGCATCCCACCATAGACTCCATACCCTGGGACTGACTACTGTCTCCCAGGGAATGTAAAGTCACCATTGGCTTTACTAGTCCCAAATTATTAACAGAAACCGGTACAAACCATCATATTGTGGACGTACTGGTCGGGGTAATTCGATTGCCCCGGGTTCTGTTACTCGAGGGGGCACGTCTCCGTCCCCCCTGATCGAGTTTTGGCTGGTGGCAATGGATACTACTTTTTATATTCGACCGTGAATATATCCCTATGGGATTTTCCCATTGTTCGAGGCTACCAACTTTAATTATTTAATTCTCCTAGCCTCAAACATACCGCCGGTTTATTTATTTAATATTAATTCGTCGGTTGGTATTTTTTGCCAGGACTCGATTCTAAAATGGCGTTTGTGTTCTCTTCTGTGACTCCAACCCAAGTCGAGCCCTTTGTTCCACTTTTTGGCGGGCTTCTCCACAGAAGCCTCCAAAAGTGGTGCCACTCTGTCTGGGTACCACAGGGGTTGTGGGAGGGGGTTTAGGCACCCTGGAATGAGTTACCTTGGTAACTCAAGTCGCACTCTGGTGTGATTGGCCCAAGTGGTGAGCCGGCCGGCTCACCACTTAGCATGTTTGATTGACAGCTAGGCTGAGAGAATGGGGGTGTGCTGCATAAAAGCAGGGCTTTGGGGACTGGAACTTCAGAAGTCTCCTCAGGACCTGAGAATCCAACGAGGGAGAAGCTGAGCTGACCTACCACGACGACACCACCGGTGGAGCCCTGCGGAACCGACTCACCACTTCCCGACGACAGAGAAGATCTCCCGGCTGGAGAGGGTTCTTCCCCTGACTGGTGGGCACAACCAGTTTACCTTCTTTTCCTCGCATCCCAGGGCGTCTTGTGGTCGAATTGCCCGTGCCAAGCACCCCGGCAACCGGATAGTCACTTACCACTGGACCGCGAATAAAATGACCGCTCCTTTTACCTGAGAACTCCGCGGCTGGTTTCTTCCCTGGCAGTCCAACGGACTCCTGTCTTCCTCCCCGACGAGATCCTCTCTTCCCCCGGACGAAGCACCGACTTGCATCCGCTGCCAGGAACAACTGCCCCCGCTGGAGTATTCTCAGCACCTTAAGGTACCGTGTCCGCCAGGCCTCCCTTTCTAAAGATTGCTACAAGGTAATAATAATCCCTTAACCTTCTGGACTGGGCTGGCCGCCTTGACCATCTAACTGGTCCCTTTCTTTGGTCCAACTCTTTCTGAACCTTTTCAAGACTTTTGTGCACTTCAACCGTGTGACCTTGGACACATTTCGTTCTGATCCTCTTAAAGTGGATCCGGCCTTCTGAACTCTAACTTCACGGTTTTACTTTGCCTTCCTCTCTTGTTGTGTTCTTGTGAAAGTGTTGGGATCTGTTTCAAAGTATACTCTGCTTTTCTCTCCCTTTTTAAAACGAATTATTAGAGTGCCATCTGCGTTAAGCGCTCACCGCTGTCTGAAAAAAAGTTGGGCTTTACTTAAGAATTGTCTAATATTCTTTTAAGGCAGTGTATATCTTTTAGTGACCGTGTTTTTGAACTGCTTAACATTAGTGCCTGTGTGTTTTACTAGATGTGGTTTTAAATAAATAATTATATCTCTTTTACACCAAGCTCTGGTCAGTGTTTACTTGTTCTACTGTGTTCTTTTGACCTATTGTGAATACTCTGTATACTGCCTAACTCTTTTTGAGGGAAGTCTGACTGCTCAGCCACAGCTACCAAGTGAATCCGTGTGGTACAGACTGCTACCAAGTGGGTTTACTGCCAAACACCTGTAGTCTTAAATCTTTTGCAGTGGTCCCAGAGGGAACTGCACAGGTTTCTCCCTAACACTGGTGTACAGCAGTGGGATTTGTATTGAGTATACACTTTAATGTGCTTTTTGAACACTTTAGGACAACTAACCACAGAGCTTAGCAGTAAAAAGCTGATTTTCTAACTATGTCTGCTATGGAGAGTTATACCCTAGAATCATTGTCTGCCAAAACTGCTGATTGCTTAAAAGTATTGTGTAGACATAAGAATCTCTCTGAGAAGGGCAAGGAAATGGAACTTATAGAAAGATTGTTAGAAAACCAAAGTCTGGGTGGTACAGAGGAATCTACCCCCCCACCCCCAGCAAATGTAGAAAACAGTGATGGTATTGATCTGAATCAAAGTCTTGATAATGAGTCAGAAGAGGAAAGTGAACCTAATGAAGTTAGCCACTCTGAGCCTCTGTCTGCCTTACCTACTGTACCTACTGGGCCTATACCAGATCCTACATGTAACCCTGCTTATTTTGAACTTGAAAAAATGAAGCTTGAATTAGAGTACAAAAGTTTTATTGCTCAATCTGAAAGAAACCAAGAGCTAGAGTTCAGAAGAATGAATGCCCAGGCTGAGCAGAAGCAAGCTGAGTTAAGACCCAGAGAAATAGAGCTTAATCATGAACTAGAAATGAAGAAGTTGTCTGTGGAAAATGCTTCTCTCTCCTCTGGTTCCTCTAGGAGTTCCAGTCCCAAAAGACCCCGGATGCCTAAGGAATTAGTGGGTATGTATGAACCTAAGTTGGATGTGTTGGATTGGTTACAAAATTTTGAGTATAATCATGGGCTCCAGGACATCACGGGGAATGAGTTACTTCCCTGGTTGTTCTCTAGGCTTCCCCCTGTTGCAACTGATGTGGTAATGGAGTTGGGGGAGGTGGATAAGAAGGATTATGAATGTGTGAAACTAGCTTTGATAGCTAGATTTGGGAAGACCCCTTCCCAGTACCTTAAGAGGTTTAGGACCCTCAAAAAGCATGATGGTACCCCTTGGGCTACCTGTGCAAGTGAAAGTTTTAAAAACTTAGAGGGATGGATTAAGGGTTACAGAGCTAACACTTATGAAGGAATGAAGAATCTTGTAATGTTGGAGTCAATTTATGATGCCTGCTCTCCTGAGCTCAGACAGCACTTGGCTGATTCAAAGGAATTAGATTCCAGGAAGTTAGCTAAGGCTGCTGACTTGTGGGTTGCCAACAGGGCCACTCACAAGGATTCTGGGGCTACTCAGAAGAAGGATGAGGGTGAACAGCCAGAAAAGGACTCCAAAGAGAATTCTAATAATTCCAATTCCAAAGAGGGCCCCAAACAAAACCAAAAGGGTAAGCCACAAGGGGAACCAAATCAGGCTAGTGTACCTCCTGGTGCCAAACCAGAAGTGGGTCAGAACAAGCCACCATTCCAGAAAGAATTTGGTAAATGCTTTGTTTGTGGCTCTACTGACCATGTGAAAGGAGATCCCAGATATAAGGGTAAACCCTCAGGGGTCCAGCCTGTCTCCTTAGCCTTCGCTCCAGAGGAGGAAGTACAAATGGCAAGTGGAAACTTTCTATTGCTGGCTGATGAACCCATTGGAGTCTCAGCCAGTGTTTCTTTAGTGTCTCTGGGTTTGTGGGAACAACAAAACTTAGATGTCTATAATTCTATCCCAGATAATACTAAAGAGTATTATAAGGACGGTGTCCAGGTGAATGGCCAAGAGACTCCTGCCATTAGGGACACTGGGGCCAGCATAACCGTGGTGGACAAATCGTTTTTTCAGGCTGAGGATGTTGCTACGGCACCCAAACGCCTCACCAAGTTAGCTGGAGGGCCTGTGCAGATGCTTCCCCAATTACCAGTTCTCATCCAGTGTAATGACATGACTGTGAAGATACCTGTCAGCATACAAAGTGAGGTGCCAGGAAGGGCTCTGCTGGGTAATGACTTAAAAACTCTTGGAGTAGTGTCACATACCCCAGACCTCCTAGTAAAAGGTTACAGGAGCTCACCAGGCCTGCAAGGGAGCGAACCATGAGAGGTACTCCCAAAGAGATGATGAAGAAAGAATTCACTCCTGCTCCACTGGAGATGTCAGCTGCTGTCTCTAAGAAACTAGAAGGAAAACAGAAACCTAAAACTTCTAAAAAGAACCTCACAGCCAGCACTCCAGTGCAGCCAACAAAGACTTCCCCTAGGTTGTCCAAAGTTAAACCAGTAACTCCCCCTCCAGCTGAGGCTGAGAGGGAGGTACAACCCTGTGTGGTTGAACTAGACTCTGAAGAAGAGCTAGTGGAAGGCCAGGAACTCATTGGAGATCTGGATCCTGTTGACCATCCTGAGCTGCAGTCTTTACTGGCATAAGGTGGACCCAACAGGACAGACTTCAGTAAGACACAGAGAGAATGTCCAACTCTGGAAGGTCTTCGCCACCAGGCAGATGCTCAGGCTGAAGGGCAATAGGTTACACTGGGAAGATGGCCTCTTCTACAGTGAACCAACAGAGTCTGCACCTGGGGACAACAAACGACTTGTAGTACCCCAAGAGAACAGACCACAGTTCTTGCAGTTAGCCCATGAGATCCCTTTGGCTGGTCACTTGAGTTTCAAGAAGAGTAAGGCAAGGCTCTCCATCTACTTTTATTGGCCAAAGATGGGGGCTGAAGTAGATAAGTACTGCAGGAGCTGCCACACCTGCCAGACTTCGGGTAAGGTTGGCTCCAAGAATGTGGCACCTTTAGTGCCTCTCCCTGTAGTGGGAGTCCCATTTGAGAGAGTAGGGATTGACATTGTTGGTCCCCTTGATCCTCCAACCTCCTCATGCAACAGGTTTATACTTGTTGTAGTAGACCATGCTACTAGTTACCCTGAGGCAATTCCTATGAGGACTGTTACAGCTCTGGCTGTGGCTAAGGCCCTCCTTGGCCTTTTTACCAGGGTTGGGTTTCCTAAGGAAGTAATCTCTGACAGGGGGTCGAATTTTATGTCCCACTACATGAAAGCCATGTGGAAAACCTGCAGAGTTACTTACAAGTTCTCAACCGCATACCACCCTCAGACAAATGGACTGGTTGAAAGGTTCAACAGAACCATGAAGAGCATGATAGGTGCTTTAGAGGACCCCCTTAAAAGAAAGTGGGGCCTTCTACTGCCATGCCTTCTCTTTGCTTATAGAGATGTCCCTCAGGAGGGAGTAGGTTATTCGCCCTTTGAACTTCTTTATGGTCATCCGGTTAGAGGTCCATTGGCCCTGATCAAGGAAGGGTTGGAGAGTGCTCCTTCCCCCAAGCCAGTCAGAGTGACTGACTATGTGATAGGTCTCCGAAGGAGAATGTCACAAATGATGGCAGAAGCAAGTGATAACTTGAAAGCTGGACAAGCATTGGTCAAGCACTGGCATGACCAAAAGGCTAACATGGTTGAGTTTACTCAGGACCAGCTAGTTCTCGTTATGATTCCAACAAGGCAGGGGGCCTTGCAAGACAAATGGATGGAACCCTTCAAAGTTGTGGGTAAACTTGGAGAGGTCAACTATCTGGTGGACTTGGGCAATCCCAAGGAGGCTCCAACAGTCTTCCACACCAACAGACTAAAAGCGTATGTCTCCAGACCTGATGTAGGAGCTTTGCTTCTTCCATCATCAGAGGAAGAAGAAGAGAGTGAAGCTCTTCCTGATCTCCTCAGAGGCTTACCTTTAGACAAAAAGATTGAAGGAGTAAATCCCTCTTCAAATCTGACACCTGAGCAACAGGAAGAGTGCAAATCCATGTTGAATCAGTTTGCCTCCCTGTTCTCACTTTCACCATGCTTGACCCCTTGGGGGCAGCATGACATACTCACTGGTGACTGTCTGCCAGTCAAAAGCAGAGGATATCGAATGTCAGAAAATGTAAGAACCCACATCAAAGGTGAGGTCAGCAAGATGCTTGATCTCGGGGTAATAGAGCCCTCTACTAGTCCATGGTCTAGCCCAGTTGTGTTAGTACCAAAGGCAGGATCTAAAGAACTTAGATTCTGTGTGGATTACAGAGATATTAATGCAGTCACTAAGACTGATGCCCACCCTTTGCCAAGGACAGATGAGTTGGTGGATAGACATGGTGCAGCCAAGTTCCTCAGCACATTTGACTTGACGTCAGGCTATTGGCAAATAGCCCTGACAGACCATGCCAAGGAGAAAACTGCATTTTCTACCCCAGTTGGCTTATACCAGTTTAAGGTTATGCCTTTTGGATTGAAAAATGCACCTGCTACATTTCAAAGGATGGTAAACCAGGTTCTGAATGGGATGGAGGACCTCTGCATGGCATACTTGGATGACATAGCAGTGTTCAGCAATTCCTGGGAAGAACATGTGGACCACCTGAGATATGTTTTGCAGGCTCTTGGAAAGGCCAATCTGACCATAAAGGCGAGTAAATGCCAGATTGGACAGAGTAAAGTGGTCTACCTTGGACATGAGGTAGGAGGTAGAGAAAGAAGGCCTTTGCCCAGTAAGATTGAAGCTGTGCAAAATTGGACAACACCTATTACTCAGACTCAGGTGAGAGCCTTCTTAGGCCTCACTGGGTATTACAGGAATTTCATTGAGAACTATGGGTCCATAGCTTCTCCACTGAATTTCATCTCCTCTCCTAAATTCCCTAAAAAGGTTAGGTGGAATGAGGAATGCAATCAGGCCTTTGAAACCCTGAAAAAGGCTCTTTGCCAAGCCCCAGTACTCAGAGCTCCTGCCTACCACCAAACTTTCATTGTGTGGTGCAAACAGATGCTTCAAATGTAGGAATAGGTGCAGTCCTCAGTCAACTGGATGGGAAAGGCAGGGAGCACCCCATTTGCTTCATCAGTAGAAAACTGAAGGATCCTGAAACAAGGTGGGCAACCATTGAATGAGAGTGTTTTGCTATTGTGTGGGCTCTGAAGAAGTTTAGGCCATACTTGTATGGTTCTACTTTTGTCATTCAGACTGACCACCAACCCTTCAGATGGTTAATGCAAATGAAAGGGGAAAACCCGAAACTATTGAGATGGTCAATCTGCCTGCAAGGGTTTGATTTCACCATTGAGCACAGGTTAGGGTGTCACCACCAAAATGCTGATGGTCTCTCTAGGATGTATGTCATCGACTAGTGGTACGAGATTCATCCAGGAGTGGATTAAATCCTCCTGTTCCTTAGTCTGGGGGGGCGAGTGTTAGGGAGAGTTCTCTCTTTAGGCTGAATTTCCTAACCTAGTGAGTCCCCCAGCAGCTTTGCTGGATTTCTGGAGTTTGTTTTTTTTCTCCTGCCAAGAGTGAGACTCTTTTTCTCCCACTCTTGGACATGATTTATGGTGTTCCTTTGACTGTTTATGTATTTTACTAGATGTGGTTTTAAATAAATTATTATATCTCTTTTACACCAAGCTCTGGTCAGTGTTTACTTGTTCTACTGTGTTCTTTTGACCTATTGTGAATACTCTGTATACTGCCTAACTCTTCTTGAGGGATGTCTGACTGCTCAGCCACAGCTACCAAGTGAATCTGTGTGGTACAGACTGCTACCAAGTGGGTTTACTGCCAAACACCTGTAGTCTTAAATCTTTTGCAGTGGTCCCAGAGGGAACTGCACAGGTTTCTGCCTAACAGACATCACGCCACACCCTTTCTTTACTGTGACCTATCAACTTGAGCAAAGAGCCCTTAGCGCCTGGTACTGTCCATCAAACTCAAAATCATGGCTTAGGAAAACAATCCTGGTGGGCACTGAGCAATAAAAAAGGTAATTGGGTTAGATCAGTTAAATGGCGACTGAAAGGGGTTAACATTTTATGTTGAAATCGACAAGCCAGACATAAAAAGTCACACTTGCCACCTCAGTTCTATTCAGTCACATACGTGACAGTCAACTGTCAACTATAGGGGGGGCGGTGGGTGTCTGTGTCTGTGTCAGAAAGTAATAATCTGGGAGTCAAAACTTGCAGAAACGAAATCAGACAGAATATTACTACAGCACAGTTGTAGAAATTATCAGCGCATAACAACAAAAAAACCGCAGCATTGGTCTGTAGCACGGGACATTTTTGCAAAACCTGTAGGGATGGTTAGCCCTAGCCAACTGGTAGGCATGAGGTACAGAGAGGTTGTGGGAGGCGTAGTATGTGACCAAGACCAATGAGTACCATACCTGATCAAAGGAGAAAGTGTGGCTGCCAAGCCTAGACCATGCTCTTACTGTCCCTTTAATAGTACATCAGCCATGCCGAGAAGGGCCAGTACGGTACAAATGACAAATGTAGCGGCCGTAAAGTGGTAAAACTGCCCCAATACATGCATTCCAGCTCTTCTGTGACGTGCATGCGTTTCTCTCTTAATGTAGCGCGAAAACAACTGCTGCCATATTAAGCAGATGAGAAGTGTCTGTAGTTCCCCATTAAATCATATGTATTGCAGTCCTGTTATGAAGTGTCAGGCCAACATGTATGACATATATGAACCGTCACTGGAAGCGCAAGGAATTATGTTATGGGTTATATTTGGCAGCAGGGTCTTGCGGGTTTTACGGACAGTCAGATAGATCTGTAAGAGAGATACAGTGCTGCGTTCAAGAACAAACACGTGTGTAACGCCACTCCCTCAACAGTGCCACGGGACACAAGCTGTCCCTGCTGTCCCTGCTCAGGGAAATCCCAGCGGCCCCTGGTGCAAGTGCTGCGAGCAGCCGGAGAGGGAGTAGTGTCTAGTGGTGCTGGGGACTGGAGAGCCTCGGGTGAGGGGCTCACACTTAGGACCCGCTGTGCTGGGAGCCGAGCAGCAGTCGAGGCAGGCACTGTCTCCTGGACCCAGTGTGGAGTGGGTGCGTGTGTGTCCAGCCAACAGCAGCATTGCGTCTGCTGTGGGATCGTGATATCTGCCACTTTCCTGCATTTGGGCTGGCTCCATGCCCCACCAGCCCCCGCACCCTGTTCTTCTTCTGATGGAGCACGCTAGGGCAGGTGGCAGAACATAGCATGCACAAATCAAATGTATTATATGAATAATGTATATTCCACATTTTTTAAAACGACAACAGCAGCAGTGGGTCGCGGCAGCATTTAGTTAAGTACTTACTTTTGATCAGATACTCAGATGAGTCTCTTCAAATGAGTCGCGGCTCCATGCCCCTCCCCTTCGACTTGGGCCCTGGGCTGGTGTCACACACAGGCACTAATGGCCAAGCAGCAGCCAGCCCAGCAGGACAGGTGTGGCTGAGCCAGGCAGGCAGTTCCACAAAACAAAGGGCTGACACAGCTTGTCGCCTCTCTTCTACCCCTTTCTGCTATCGAGTCGACTACTAGGCCAGCCAAACCTGCCTGCTGCAATCACACTGGCGCATGTGCCCTGCTCAAGTGTGGCACCACACACAGCCAGCTCCCAGACAGACCCAATGCGCATGACTGGCAGCCTGGCACCAACTTGGTGGGACTCTGGAGCAGTCAGTGTGACCAATTGGCTGCTGGGTCTGGGCTGAGGAGCTCACACATCCCTGGGTCAACCCGTTGCTCATGAAGTGTGAAATTGGCAACTCATTATTCGACAACAGCCTTGAGTGCGCACGGCAGACCCTGCACGCCCATGCTGTGTGATACACTTGTTTTGCATCTTTCTCTGCTGCAGGTCTGGCGCTGCAGCCAACAAATAAATGGAAACTCACACCTCAGCGCACAAAATGACACCCCATGACCCAGGCAGCTGCGAGTCCCCCCCAGAGCGCGAGGCCTGGGGCAGTTTGCCCCCCTGTCTCCCTCGTGACGGCCCCGGTCATCCTCTCTGGTCTCGCCACCTGCCTCCTCAGTTTAAACTGCCATGTCGGAAATGCTGCTACATCATGCACTTTGCCATGCTCAGAGTGTGCTTTCATGCTCTGCCTTTTATCCGTGTGGGGAAGTGTGATGGAAGTCAGGTGTGTGTGTAATTATCAGTAATTGTCTGGCTCTGCCTGACCTTTGGTTTTAGTCTGTTTTGCTCACGATGAACTGCCCGTGAGAAAGTGTTTTGTGTCGGAAAAGCGGGGGGTTGAGTTTCTAGGTATCCTACCTGATAGGATGGGGAAAAGGTGTAATAAGGAAGGGGATACCGCATCTCACCCTTTGGTGTTCCACTTCCACTACCCGAAGACCCCCCCATAAAGGTAATCTTCCCGCACTGGTCAACCCCCAGGAACTGGATTCAATAGCGATGTCCATGTCCTGGACACCTGGATGACAGGTCCCCGGTAATGAGACACCTTCAGGTACTGTGAGACACCTTGGGGTGTCTCACAGTACCCATTTGCTCTCTTTGTGGTCAATGTACTTTTGGGCTTCTTAAGAATGGCAAACAAAGCATGCTACACGTACAGTGTTACTTCATAGCCCATTGTGATACTGGCTGATTTCTCGATTGCAAAGACTGCTGCAGCCAACGGCTGTTGTGAGACAGGCATGGTATCAAGAGAGCCACAGACAAAAGGGGTATCCTTGGGGGTCCCTGTTCCTTCTGATGCAAAGAACACTGCCTCAGAGAGCCTTTACCTTCTTCCCATAAGGAATGTAATCTCTCTCCCGTCAAACTTGATGGTGTGGGTGACAGAATGTTTTCACAGATTAAGTCATCTCTTTCAGATGGAATGGTGGGGTTTCTAAGTCCTCTGGCGGTATCTGTCCTTGAAGGTCCTCACCTTCTTGTTTCGCCTCCATTGAATATAGGTATCTCTCTGGAAGAGATAGAGGATTTTAACTAAATGGGACAGAGGAGTTTCTCGCTCAGGGGTTCCATAGCCTGGAGATAAGAACTGGATTGTACATCAATTACATGTCAAAATGGTGTCAATATCTGTCTCAGTATTTTTAGCATTCAAAAATGTCTGAGTCCACTGGTCTATTAAGTTGTTTGTCAGGAATTTCATCACTTCCCTTCCTAATGTCAGAGGGAAAGAGGGAAGTTCATAAGTTTTCAGACACTAGGTTACCCATTATCTCACCCCTATTGATCTTTCTGGGAGTGGTGGAGAAATTTAAAAAGATACATTTCAGGTTATTTCCACAGAACAATAGGAGAACCATTTCAAAAAGTATTTTTCTGCAGGGGATAATATATATGTGCCAATAAATAGGAATGTTGACTTGCATGTCTAAAGAGATGATCACTGTGTCTATTCCAGGCACCATAGAATCCCAGGAAAAGAGATGATAGATGTTCTCCTCCACAATTCTTCTCACCGGAGGAAGGGCCTGTGGAGTTAGAAGATGAAAGGTGACCCCCATCCCATAATTGGAGACCTTAGGGTTTTAGAATTTTCTGGCTCATGGATAAATTACCTGCTGGTGGAGAGGAGATGTTAGTTGTTTTCTATCTGCATAATTTTCCCAGGGGGCTTGTGTTTAAGGGATGCCATTTCTGATTCTGGTGGGGTCCCAAACGTATATTAGTTGAGCTGCCTCCCAAACCTGACACCATATGTGCGATAGTAATGGTATCAATAGAGACACAGACAAAGGTGATATAGTTCTAAAACCTTTATTTAAAATATTCAAGGTTGGTGTAATGCCTATTTTATACTATCTCTAGTTTGGGGTTTCCCTTAACGGATGTTTCTAAGGATGGTCGAGGTCTGTAAATCACAAAACAAAGTATGTCTGTGTCAAACTTATGCCTGCCCTCACTCTGGAAACAAATGTTGTGCACGGTTTCTCTAAAAGAAAAATAGTGTTCCAAAGAGGAGTGTAAAACAAGATTGGATTCTGGTAGCCTTGTCGTCAAGTTCAGCTTTGCCAGTTCAAAATAGTTCAACCTAAAAGTGCCATTGGAATCTGCCAGGCAAGGTTATTGTAGCATCAAAACAAATCAGTTCCCAAATGTTCCTAGGTTCGCTTGGACTCCCTTCCCCAAGCTTATCCAAGTTCACATTTCCTTTAGGCCTCTCAGGGCTCCCTTCCCCAAGCTTAGGCCTTTCTCATTTGAACAGTTGAACTCAAAATCCCTCTTGGACCTCTTAGGGTTCCCTTCCCCAAGCCTAGGTCCCTTTGGTTTCAAAGGTTTAGCTCAGAGTCTATTTCAGGCCTCTCAGGGTTCTCTTTCCCAAGCTTAGGCCCCTCTGGTTGAAGATTCACCACAAAGTTCACCAAAACACTAAAGTTCAGCTTTCCAGAATTCACTCTTAAAACAAAATTCTTTCTACGAAGCTCAAACGGTCTTTTACAAGAATTTGGGGGATTTTGCTCCCACTTTGCCTTCAGTTTAGCTCCCCCTTTTGACCACCTCTCAAGTGGCGCTGTTTGTATCCTCCTTTAAACATCGGGGCAACATCAGAGACTTTCGAGAACGCATTGCTTTACTCTTCCCTACGTGCGACTACTCTGATACACAACCCCCCTCTTCTTCTTACTTATTTTCTCTGTATTGCTTTGGCTGCTGTGGTGCCTCTAATACATGGGACTCTGCTTTCTTCTCATGTCTCTGGCACTGCTCTATATTCTCTCTTGTTTCTTTCTCTATCTCTTGCATTTTTCTTTCTGTCTTTCTGTGCCACTTGCACTCTTTTCTTCTAGCCTCTTAATTATGCCTCCTTTCTTCTTTGCCATTTGCACACTGTCACTTTTCTTTTCATCTGTGCCACTTGCACGTTTAAACTTTCATTCTTGCTTTCCTATTCAGGTCGCTCGCACCCTCTTAATTCTTTCCTTTCTTTACATGGATTCAATGCTTTGTCCTTTCATGCCGCACGCACACTTCTGTATCCTTTTCTTTCTGATGTGCTGTTCGGACACTTCTTTTCTTCCCTTTCAGCCTCCCGCTTAAGCTTCACACGCTTACCAGGTTTTTCCAACATTCAGAAACGCACTGGGTAATGTGATGTGCTCGGGACGGCTCACAGACTTCAATCCTAAGGTCAGGGCCTCACCACCTGCCCCTTAGACGCCCCTGGCACCTGAACTACTCCTAGGGGAATGAGCATTTGCCTGGCCATGGCTCACAGGGCTTAGCATGCCAGAGTCTGGCTCCTTGGAGACACGGCTCCCTCGTCATGCTGCAACCCGCACAGCACACCAGGTCAGCGTTTTGGCATCCCGCTCTCCTCCAGTCTCTTCAGCGTCTTCCTGCATCAGCTTCCTGGCTTCCAGCTGCCTTTCTGCTCTCCTAATTGCTGCTCTCAAGTGCCTCACTTGACAACAGCTTGGGATGGAACTATGTTTTCCTGGTGAGATGTGCCAACTTCACCCTCCAGTTTCTGCACTGCTGCCACTAAATCTTGTATTATTATCTCCATGACTAAGGAGAACTCAGGTTCTCGCAATCTGTCATGCTCTGAACGTTTCCCAGGAATTCTCAGGAGTCTTTTGGAGACAATACACTGCACACCCAGCAGGAACCCACTCATAGGTAAAACAACTTGCTACACTGCGGGGAAGGTCCTTCCAGGCAGGAGTGCTACTTGACACACCCTCTAGTTTTCACTTCTGCACAAGAGCGGTAGTAGAATTGCAAAGTGGATATATTAATAACATGTCACCAGAATATAGAAGATACAGTAGGGTGTGCAGAAAGGTTTAACCTTTTGTTTGTACCGGTACATAGTCTGATGTCCTCCTTGATAATAGTCTTCAGCATGGAATACAGATTGGCAGGATCAAACCTAACTAAACTAAATAATCTAAACAACCAATTCCCTAACACTAACCTGTGGTATGGCTCCATGAGAGTGACCGTTGCGAGAACGCCAGTCCTCCGACATTCTGAGCCTAATGCAGGCTCTTTCTGATGACGGCGGGTAGGAGTGTGATCTTGTGGTTAGAGTAGAGCACCGTACTGCATGGTCACACTCCAATCCCGCGTCACCCGTGAGCACCCGACACAACTCCTCCTTTCTCCTATTTCTCTCTGACAACACCTGACAAGGTTTCTAGACAAGGCCAATCTATATAAGTGGCGTTGAAACTGGTGCACCCCTGCTCCTCCAGAACCACCAAGGACCATATTGATACCCTCGCTCTAGCTATGGCCGATTTCTGTAATCACTCTTTCGCCACTGTAACTTTTCCCTCTGCCCTTAAGCACTCCCTTGTGCAACCCCTCCTCAAGAAGCTTTCTGTGGATCCTACCTGCCAGGCAAACTTTCGCCCGATCTCTATCACCCCTTTCCTGGGCAAATTCTTGGAAAAGCTGGCCATCTCCCAGCTTAATCTCCACACTGAATCTGTTGGTTGTCTCCATGACCATCAGTCTGGCTTCAGAGCTGCCAGAGGCACGGAAACTGCTCTCCTGAACACCCATAAAGATCTGCTCTTTAAGCTTGATTCCAGCATTCCTTCTGTCCCCATCCTCCTTTATCTTTCCTCTGCTTTTGACACGGTCAACCATGCCATCCTGATCAATGGACTCTGTGGGAATCTGGGCATCACGGATCAGGCCTTGGAGTGGCTGTCCTCCTTCCACTTGGACCGCCCCTCCCAGGTCTAGCTTGGTCCCTTTCTCTCTGCCACCTGTCTCTCTACCTGTGGAGTTCCTCAGGGCTCTATCCTCTCACCCTAGTTTTTCAACCTCTACTTGGCCCCTTTGGCCCACCTAATCTCTTCCTTCTCCTCTAACTTTCAGTGTTATGCAAAGAGCACTCAGCTTTCATTCAGGCTCCCCTCAACCGTCTCTCCTCTCTCGCTCATTCCTGACTGTCTATTCGCGATTCAGGAATGGTGCGCCTCCAACAATCTCTGACTTAATGCCAGTAAGACTGAGATCCTTCTCATTGGGGCTACTGCTTCTGCTTTCCCTCTCTCGCTCTGGATGCCGGCTTTGGGCCCTCTTCCTACGCCTTCCTCTAAGGCAAAAAACTTTGGTGTCATCTTCGACTCCACCCTTTTTTTCTCTCCTGACACCTCGGACGTCGCCAAGAAGTCCCACTACCAGCTGCACCTCCTCAAAGGGACTCTTCCCTATCTCTCTAGCCCTGAAATCTCTTAACTGGCTGCCGGTAGCTGCCAGGATCAAATTCAAGACCCTTTGCATTGTCCACAAGGCTTTCTGGGGCCGGGGCCCACACTACATCCAACGCTCTCTTGCAAAATAATTTCCTTCTCAAACCCTTTGCTCAGCTACCTCCAACTCTCTAAGGGTCAGACGCTTCTCCAGACAGAGAGTTGGGGGTAGATCTCTCTCCTCTGCAGGTGCCTCCCTCTGGAATGGCCTCCCTGCTCCTCTCAAACTTGAGCCAGACCACCTGAAGTTCCAGAAGCAGCTCAATACTTTCCTCTTCTCCTCTGCTTTCTCTCTCTCACTCCCCTGCCGACCTACCTGCCTGCTGTCCCGACTGGTTGCTTGGCTACCCTCAGAGTCTCACTGGGTACCAGACTCCTTCTTGCACTGCCTCCAGTCCTATCACGCACTTAGAGGCTGTAACTGTAACCCTACAGTCCCCTGTCTCCTTGCACTTACGCAGAGCCGCGCTGCCTGGCTGCACTTACTCAAAGCATTACTGCCCTGTTTCCCCTCCCCTCTTACTTGCACGTCCCCCATCCCTTTCCCCTTTCACTTCTTTTCCCCGCACTTGCACTTGCATCTGAATGACACATGGCTTAGTAAGATCATGGTGTTATCCTCCCTCTGTTTTTTCTCCCTTGCCTTGTCGCGCCTAGAAACAATTGTGTACAGGTGCGTTATAAATGACTGATCATAACCTATCATGGACCCCCTGGATGCTGTGATGCAGTGGGGGGCCCAGTAAACCCAAAACCCATAAAAATGGGCTCACTGCATGAAGGAGTGGGTGCTGCAGTGTCTGAACCCTAGTTATGTGAGGATTCGGACTTGGCAGTACCCAAAACCTAACATGATACTTACAGGACCTCAAAAACCTTACACATCTACTACACCTTCACAACTCCTTCACAATCTCGTATAAACAATATTTTCTTCAATGTTCAATCCTTTCTACACCTCTTGCCAAGCTTCTCGGCTTCAACAACAATAGTTTGGCCGTGCACTACAAACGCTGCCCATACTCAGGACTCCGCCGCTTGAGTCCAAACCAAAGCTCCACATTCTCTATGATCAAAACCAAAATTGAGAAAGGCTTGTTTTCACAACCGTAAACAACTTCTCGTCCTACCACTGGCACCAGCAATCTCTACACATAAGGGTGCACACTAAATATAACACAACACATCAACAAACCCCTATGGCCATCTTCCTGCCTTAATAAACAGTTACAGCCTTATAGCAACCTATGGCGATTCCTTATTGTTATCAAGTGTTTGAAATTCAATTTGATAGGAAATGCACTAGTGGTCTGCAAAAAATTGATTCTCTTGATATTGAGGCTGGCCAATATGTGAGAAGATAAATTATGAAAAGATAGAATCCGTAAGTTGCGCCAAATCAAAGATTTATTATGTAATCTGCATGAAAATGTTCCTTTATAGATTTCTCATACTTGGATGGTTTCACTTCCTCAAAACGTGTTTCCCCACCTTGTGTTTGGTGGTTCATCAGGAGGAAATAACAACTCTAGGTGTAAACAAAAGTATTTGGTTTTAGTTGGCCATATAATTAAACTTTGTTCACTTCAATTTCTAAAAGTAAAACATAATTTGTAACAAGTGTTGATTCGTTGTGTTACTAAATGGTGCTTTGATGCTTTCCAAGTTGCTATAATACACCAAATATGGACTCCGAAAGATTTCAGGAGAAGAGGGGCCCTGGGGGGAACGCGAAGCGTTTCCCCCCGGGGAGGTTTTTGGTGCTGCACACGGCCAGCGAGTGGCCATGGGGGGCAGAGCGCCTCACTAGGGTATTTAAGGGCTAGGGAAGGTTCGGGAGGCAGGCGACAGTTGGACTTGGTGATTGTCCAGCCCTGTCGCCTGCTCCCGAGCCTTCCCTGATTTCGGGCCTGGTGGGGGCGTTTTAGGTGAGGTGAGGAGTGGTGTAGTGTAATGCTAGTGTCGGGTAGGCAGTTAGTTTAAAAATAAAAAATAAAAATAATAATAATAATACAAATAAATATAATAATTTTTTCGGAGGTACCGTAGATAAGGTACCTCCATTTACCTGTTGATGCAAGGTGCCGTTAGGCCGTCTGCTTCCTGGTGCCTCTGCTTGGTTCTTGTGTGTGCGGGTTAGCCACTGTGCTGGTATTTATTCAGCACGCCTTTAATTTCGGTTTGGGAGTAGTGTGGGTTTGGGGCTGGGACTGGGTGTACTGTGGGTGCCAGGCTCGCTGGGGGTTTGAGGTTCAGCTCCTCGTAGGGTCCTTTTTGGGTCCGTGTGTGGCATTAGGCTATTAATAGCTGGGATCCGTGTGTTGCTGCTTTCATTGCGTTCATACGCGCGGTAGCAGCATCAAGGCAGAGGGGGCAGTGTGGTCCTCTTAAAGGGGCCGTGTCACTATTTCTGGCCTTTAAGGTGCAGTGTGGCTCTCAAGCCGCCTGGGGGCAGTGTAACACCATGTTTGCTGCTCCAGTGATTGTGGGCTCCTGGGTTTTGGATGCTATTGTCTCTTGGGGCAAGGTAGGAGCTAGGGGAGGATTTTTTCAGGAAAGGGGTATTGTTGAGGTGGGGGGTAAGTAAAAATTTTTTTTTAAAAAAAAGGATGTTTTCATTATAATTACCAGCCAGCTAATTTAGGGATTAATATAGAGTTAATTAACTCTAGTTAGGGTTATTAGTTTTATAGCCGAATTTCCTTTTTGGTTCTCCCATTGACAGGGGGACCTGGTCCACGGGTAGGTTCCGGCTCGGGGGCGTAGTTAGCTAGTTGAGTGGCAAAGGGGGCATATTTTAGTGCGCTATCAGACTAATGGTGCACGATGGTGGGCCAGGGAGCAAGTAAGAAGGGTCTGGTTGATGCTAGGGCTCTGAGGGAGGCCCTGGAAATTATTAGCTCGGCATCTAAGGCCCAATGGGAAGGGGAGGTTGGTGAGGTCACGGGGGAAGGGGAGTTAGGTGGTGGTAGGCCGCAGAGTAGAGCAGCGGCAGATGGGGCTCTCGCGACAGTGGTGGCTTGCAACCATGCGGCGGGGAGAGGGGAGATTTGGTAATTCAGGGGTAGGAAGATGAGGAGGGAGATCGACAGAAGAGCGTCCAGGGGTGAAATGATATCGGGGGAGGGTCCAGGGAGGGATGGAGTCAATGATGGCCGTGGGGAGCTAGGGAATGTTAGGAGTGCTCAAAAAGGGGTGGGTCAAGGGAACCACGGTAGTGGGTTGATGGGGGGCAGAAGGGGGCGACAGGGCAGAGGGGAAAAGGGGGTAAATACCTTACCTGTGTAAGAGTGCAGGTGGGAGAAGGAGAGAGAGGTCCCCATCAATGGAGGAGGTTAGGGAGGTGCGCGGAACAGCCCCCCGGTTTGGAGGCGTGGGGGCGGAGGGCACTGCGCAGCCCCCGCTGTTCAAGAGGAGGGAGACGGTTTAGGAACAGCCCCTCCTCGGTCGGCGTGAGGAGAGCCTAGAGGGTGCAGCACGGCCCCTAGCGACGAGGATTCCAGGGTGGAGGACGGAACGCCTCGCCCGAGAGAAGAGGACCAGGCAGGGGTTTCCGCAGCCCTGCCGAGAAGATGTCAAAGGAGTGGCGGGGCGGGGCGGACGCCCCAGGCTCGCAAGAAGAAGATCAACTCAACTCGGGCATGAGCTCGCACCCACAAAGGTATTTAAGGGGTGATGAAGTTGGATGGGAGGATTATGTGGGGCAATGGCAGATAGAAGGTTACAGGGCGGTAAGGGAAAGGGGGGAGGAGAGAAGAGGTTTGAGGTGGGATCTGGAAAGGCAGGTGCAGGGTGGTCGGGGGGCAAGAGGTCGGGGGAACTGGTGGCTGGGTGAGTCTGCTGACATGTTTTGTCCCCGCAGTAGGAGCCCTCTAAGTAAAGAGATGAGGAGCATCGGTGTGGACGCCAGACCGCAGACGGCCTGCGTGGAAAGAGGTGAGCGGGAAAGGGAATGGTCATCTGCATGGCAGAGAGGGGACACGAGAAGGGGGACGGGAAATGAAGGGTCTGGACTGCAAGGGGTGAGGAAAAAAGTTGGTGTACAGGCCATTGGAGCCTTGGGGGATGAGAAGGGCATTTGCTCAGTGGAAATTCAAACGGACAAGGTGGTGGAGCCATTGGTGCTCGAAGTGCAAGTTGAAAAGAAAAAGGAGGTTGAAGGGAAAGGCAGGGAGAAAAAACTGCCATACATGGGTATAACAAAACCGTTGGGAGCGCACTTGATGGCATCAACCAGGGAGAAGATTAAGGTGGGGGAATTTGTAGATGTTTTTAAGTTGCTCCATAGGGAAGTGAGAGCAAAGGAGGGGTCAAAAGAAGAAGAGAGGGAACTGGCTTCGCGCCCAAGGGTCCCGGTGACTATTGAGAATTGGACGTCGGCATTTATCATTTATGCCAGTGTATATTGTGAAAAATTCCCGGAGCGTTGCGTGGCCCTGCTTAAATATATGGACGTAATTAGGAAGGCTTTCACGAGTTTTGGGGGTTTTGCCTGGGTACGCTATGACAAGGAATTCAGAACGAGAATGGCGGAGGACAGTCAGGCGGTCTGGGGGGAGATAGAAATGGATCTTTGGCTGCAATGGATGGCTCCAACGAGGCCTGCACCGACATTGCACACAGCAAGTGGGCTGCCTGTGCCTTACCGGCCCTTTCTTGGTCGCCCGCCCATGAGGGGGCGGGGGTAGGAGGCAGAGGACAGCCCTCGACAGCATGTTGGGCGTTCAATAAAGAAGGTTGCACGAGGTGGATGTGCAAATTTAAACACGAGTGCAGCAGGTGTGCGGGTCGGCATCCGGTTACAGATTGTTTGCAGGCAGGGGACAGTGGGTCAGGGCGAGGAGCAGGGCAAGGAGGTGGGGGGGAGGACCGCATGACAGGTAAATTGGGGTGTGCTGGTAGGCCGGGCTCAGTTTATAGTAAAAGGAGGGGGGGGCGGAAGGTTTAATGAAAGTTTTTTGGGGGCGACTTGAAAGGGGTAGGAGAAGGGTGAGGAGGATGGTGGCGAAGCCCTCACGCTTGCCGCACGACAAGGTGAGTAAGCTTCAGGCTGCATGGACAGAGGTGCGGGGGCAGCAAGGGGAAGTGATGAGTTGGGTCTGCATGGACGGGGGTGCATTGGGGCCCCTGGTGCAGCTGGGGGAAAAAAGTGGAGCAACGAAGCAAGGTGCTGGAAGAGGAATTTATGTGGAATGGACTGCATGGACGGGGCGCAGGTTTGGCCCCTGGTGCAGCGGTGGAGAGGAGTAAGGCAGAAAAAGAGCCTGCATGGACGGGGGTGCACTAGGGCCCCTGGTGCAGGTGGGAAACAGGTGGTAATGGACGCAAGGAGCTTGAGGATTAGTTATATGGAAGGGACTGCATGGACGGGGGTGCAGGTTTGGCCCCCGGTGCAGTGGCGAGAGGAGTAATAAAGTAAAGGGCCTGCATGGACGGGGGTGCACGTGGGCCCCCGTTGCAGGGGGGCAACGCAGGGCCAAATTAATAAGGTGTTGCAAGGTGGGGGGGCAAGGGTGAGCAGGAGGGTAATAGTTTAGAGGAAAAAGGGGGGCGAAGTGGGTTTAGGTGTATTGTTTAAAGGTTAGGTGAAAGGTGCGAAATATAGGGGGACAGGCTGGGGAGGACTGGGGTGTTTCCGGAGAGGGATAAGGAGATGACCAGGAAGGATAGGGTACTGAGGAGGGGTTACTAGTGGTGTGGGAAAGGTTAGGAGGTTGGAACTCATTCATTTAGGAGGGGTGCAGCATCTGTAGCAAGCTGGGCTATTCAGAGTAGTAGGTGCAAAGTTTGGGACGCTGGAAGTAAGGGAGATACAAAGGGTATGTCAGGGACCAGGGCAAACGGGATGTCTGTATAGAATTTTTCAGTAGGTAGCATGAGTGTTGCATTTATTAGGATGTTGTTGATTTGTAAGTGATTTTGTAATTTCTTTTTCAGATGCTGCTAGGAGGTCCGGTCAGATGTCAAAAATTGGGTTTTTGCATTCTAGGGTTAGTCGGCGGGGAAAGAAGCTGAGAAAAGGGTTGCTGGCAGGCAACTGGGGTGCAACTATAAAGATGTTGTGGTAAAATGGTCCGGGTTTGGGGGACTGGGCTGGGATCAGTTGCTTCCTATGTTGGCTGGGTTGAGGGAAAGTTATGGGCCTCCAGACGGGGGGAGAGGGGGATTAGTCCTGGTGGGGAAAATTATATGGTAAGTGATTCGGGTGTGGCTCTTCTTAGGAAAATAAAAAGGGTTTTTTGTTATGGGTCCGACAAGTGTGGCCTCAAGCAACGGTAGTGGGGACTAAGTGTTTGCCACAGACAGTGGGAGGGGAGCGAGAAATGAGGGTCCGATAGAGCGGGCATGGAAGGGGATAAACAGAGAGATGGTAAAGTTTTGTACATCGGTGGCAGTACAGGTTTGGACCATAAGGAGATGGTTTAGGAAGGATTGATGAGATTTAGAGAGGATGGGTAAACTTTCCGGTTTTTGGGGAACAATCATCTGGCGGACTTGAGCTCTTGGCTGGGAGATTGGTTGAGGAGTTGGAGGTAGGAAAATTGGTGGGGGGGTGGGGCAGAAAGAACACCTCAGGGGAGGGTTTTTCTGGTGCCAGGGGCATGGCCCCTTTTGATGTGGGGGGAGGGAAGCACAATGGGGGAATGACACGGGAAAGGATGGGGTGGCGCTGTTTGCACAATCGGGCCACCTCGGGGGAACAGGTATTGAGCCTGGAGGGGCATGGCCCGGGGAGAAAGCGGGACGCCTGGAAAAGGGTTAAGGAGACGGTAGGGTCCAAGGAATAGTTAGGGAGGAAATGGCTTTATTTAATTATTTAATTGTTGGGTAAAAAAAATGAGAATGTTTAATTGGTTGTTTGAAATATGTCTTTAGTTTGTAAGGCCATGGAGCCAGGTAAGCGTTTAATTGTAAGCTTTGGCCTGTCACATTAAAGCGACCTTTTCCACTTTTAAATGAGTCTGGGTTTTTGTGCAGTAAGCCAAAAGGGAAGCCCGGGGGGAACGCGAAGCTTTTCCCCCCGGGGAGGTTTTTGGCGCTGCACACGGCCAGCAAGTGGCCGTGGGGGGCAGAGCTCCTCACTAGAGTATTTATGAGCCAGGGGAGGTTCGGTAGGCAGGCGACGGTTGGACTTGGTGATTGTCCCGCCCTCCCACCCCTTCATTTTGGGTTAGGTCTGGGATCTGGTTTTATTAAACAGGGATGGGGGACCATTGTACTTGGTTTCTGTGGGGTTTTTTTACGTCCCATGTCAAGTGCTTACGGGGTTTTTTGGTCTGTTAAGGAGCTATTATATGGTAGTTTTGTGTGACAGGTTGGGGCAGCAGTGAAGTTGTAATGTAAAATTTTGTTGCTGATGTGGCAGGTCAGACTGGCTGCAGGTCATAGGAATGGGGATTTTGGTGTATAGGGGAGACTGAGGGGTATTGAAGTGGTCCTGGGTTCCGGGGGCATGGCCCCTTTTGATGTGGGGGGGAGGGAAGCACAATGGGGGAATGACACGGGAAAGGATGGGGTGGCGCTGTTTGCACAATCGGGCCACCTCGGGGGAACAGTTATTGAGCCTGGAGGGGCATGGCCCCGGGAAGAAAGCGGGACGCCTGGAAAAGGGGTAAGGAGACGGTAGGGTCCAAGGGATAGTTAGGGGGGAAATGGCTTTATTTAATTATTTAATTGTTGGGTAAAAAAATGAGAATGTTTAATTGGTTGTTTGAAATATGTCTTTAGTTTGTAAGGCCACGGAGCCAGGTAAGCGTTTAATTGTAAGCTTTGGCCTGTCACATTAAAGCAACCTTTTCCACTTTTAAATGAGTCTGGGTTTTTGTGCAGTAAGCCAAAAAGTGTTCAAACTTCTTCAGACCTTTCTCTAAACTTTACGTGATACCTGCAGTTCAAATATCTCTTTTTTACCAATTTTCTCTCATAAATAAACTCTTCATCATTCTTCACCCATATTATACAAACACATCCCTCCCACCTTCGTTTTTCAATTCAATGTTCTTATACTTACATCTGTGGATCAGCCGAGGCCCCCGGTATCGACCCTCCCTCAACCGGCCACTCCGCCTTTGCCTTCGGGACACCCTGCGGGGATCGGGGCAGGATTTTCACCACAGGAGCTCCTGATGACCGTCTCAGTTCACACGTGATTCTTCACTTTCCACGGGTCACCATGCATACCTCAGCTCACAGCGGGAAGTCACAATAATTACAAGGGCACTGGCCAACCATCCGGCTCTGCTACCATATGGAAGGGTGGGGTGTGAAGTCACAGTCCTAAGCAGACCAAACGGGCTAGGAAATCCTGTGCCCAAAAACAGAAGAGTCAAGGTAAATGACAAAGGCCTGTTTTAGTAACAATCAATATAAAACAGGGACAGCAGCAAACACAAATCGTGCCAGCACTCACATCAGTCTGGAGCTTGCTAATAGCTTAAAAGTACAAAACGCATCATAACCAGTGTCATATTACACACTTCGTTACAAAAACCTACCGGAAAGGTGAGATGGAGTTAAGGGAATCATTTATGTAGGCAATCCATAAGGGTTAGTCTTTTCATTGGTCATGCTCTGACGGCTCCACCTGAGACCACCTCTAGATTGGTAGAAGTGAATACATGTCATCTCTACACTACTGGATTGCCCAGTGCAACAGTTGAAAATAGCGCTACTGGAGGACTGGGATTGGTTGGCAGCGGTTTTTCCAACCTTGACTAGTTGGTAGTTCATCAGCACAGGAGCAACAATACTGGCAGGGGGAGCGACATCAAGGTGCTGTTTTTCCCAGTTATAACACACCATCTCTGATTCCCTACGTCATGAGCCAGGACTTTAGCTTTGAACTGGGCTTTGCCTTGTATCTTTGGTCTGATAATTTGATGGGAGTGAAGTCCTCAGTCCATCTGTGTATGGAGATAATGAATAGCCCCTGTTCTTCAACTATAAGTCATGCATGAGGAGGCCACGTTTTCAATTATTCTGCTTGACTTTTACTAGGATTTTAGCCCATGTTAATGTGGGTGTTCTTACCCTTCCTGTCCACTGGAGATTTGTTTGAGCTACCTTTCTTTCAATATTTAGGGCCTCATTACACAGAAGGCGGTAATGGTTAACGGCCACCGTTAATGGTAACGGTGACCGTTAACCATTACCGCCTTACTACGAGGTCCCTTAGCGGGTTGGTGCTTTAACACCTGCTTTTTGCAGGCGTTAAAAACCAACCCGCTAAGAGACCTTGGTGCTAATTACGGCGCCGTAATTAGCTCCTTCCACATTCCCATTATGCCCTATGGGGCAAAAATGGGAATGGGGAAGGGCAATGGTGGAAGGGGGAATTACCGCCCCGCCAACCTTGGAATAGGGCGGTAATTCCCCTTTCCACCAAGGCGGTGCCGGTAATTTAGCGGCATGGTCCAGGGTGCTAATAGCATCCTGGATTACCGCCTTCCGTGTAATGAGCACCTGCTCTTCAAGGACTGTTTGTTTCTTTACGTAATCTAAGAGAAATGTGCCCTGCGCTTAGGAATCCTTATCTTCCAATATCTTCGATGCTAGTCCAATCCTCCCTTTTCTACCATATCCTTGGCAGGAATTGTGCAGATACTGGGCCTCATACCGAGTATGGCGGTAAGGGATACCGGTCACCGTTAACGAGACCGGTGCCGGTAATCCCTTACCGCCACATTCCGAGTTCCCTTTGCGCCCTCGTCCTTAACGCCTGCTTTTAGCAGGCGTTAGGAACGAGGGCGCAAAGGTGCTTTTAAGCCAATAACGATGACCGTAAAGTACGGTCACCGTTATTTGCAATTTCCCCATTCCCATTGAGCCCTATGGGGGCTCATTTGGGAATGGGGAAGAGCCCTGGGGAATGGGAAATTACCGCCCTGGTCAACTCGGAATAGGGCGGTAATTTCCCATTCCACCAGGGCGGTGCCGGTACGGGTCCGGCGCCGATCCAAGGCGCTAATAGCGCCATTGGTTAGCGCCAGACTCGGAATGAGGCCCACTGTCTGGTCTGTCCGGAACTGTTCTTTTAGCTAATTCAGCTAATCTATTCTTCCTGAAGCTTTGATGCTTCTTCAATGTTTTCCATTCACTCGAACGTAGCTGCGCCGTCCATTTTATACAAAATGTCTGCTTGTTACTGTTACATTTCTGCGTTAAGCAAGCATTATGTATTCTTATGCGTCTTGTGTTTCAGTGTATATGATGAGTATATGTTTTCTAGTATCTATTGAATGCAGGTATGTTCTTCATGTCTAAACGCAGTTTGGCCTAGTGTTCTTGTAACTTCATGGTGAGTGCTTATCTGCTTTGTGTTTAATGCGATTACGTGTGTCCATTTCCGCAGTGACGTCACTTGCTTTCATCCTCGTTGGTTAGAGCATGTTCATGTCTGCTAGAGCTTGCAGACTTATCTCGTCTTTGATCGTTCCGGGGTAAGGCTGGTAGGGTTGTCTCAGTGAGTAGTGTTTCTCATACCTGCGGTATTTGCAGTGGATAGGGGACAGATACAATGAATGATGCGCTTCTTTCATTCCTACAGTACAGAGATGGGAGGGGCTGATGCTATGGATGACACATTCTTCTGTCTCTCCACAACCTGGATCACTTCCTTCTTGGCCTTCTTGGCCGACAGAACCATGACAGTTTTAGGAGAAAATACCTCGGCTCCCCGTCTCCAGTCACCTGCGGAATGCCCCAAGGCTCATGCATATCCCCAACCCTCTACAACGTTTCCACTGAACCTTTATTTGAGCTCCTGGATGGCCTGGGCATCTGCAACACCAACTACGCAGATGACACAGATCCTCCTCCCGCTAACTGAAAACTACACTGCTGACTCTGCCACTCTGCACACAGTGTACCAAACTGTCAAGGCCTGGATGGCCTCTCATCACCTCTGCCTCAATGATGAAAAACAGAAATTCTCCTAGTCGGCCCTCAAGCCTTACTCAGCAAGCTAGACCACCAGGGTTACAGTGCCTACACCACTGATGGCATCACAATATCAGTCTCCAGCATCGTGAAGACCTTGGGCGTTCTCCTAGATGCCACTTTGTCTCTAACACGGCAGGTCAATGCTAATGTATCCTCAGCTGCACACACAATGAAGCTAATTAATGCCATTAGACCATTCCTTTCTACCAACAGCTGCCTCACCATCGCCCGTGCGCTTATTGGCTCCAGACTTGATTACTGCAATGCCCTATTTCTGGCACTTCCACTTGCAACATCAACAAACTCATTCAGAACAATGCACTTCAAGCTGCACTAAACATTCCCAGGCGATAGTACATATTGAAACGTCTAGTGGCTCCCAATATGTGAGCGCATTACCTTCAAAACTCTATCCATCCCCCACAAATGCCTATCTAACTCTGTTCCTGTATACCTCTCTCAAAAACAGTAGACTGTTTCGGCAGTGGCGTCGCTAGGGGGAGGCGGATGGGGGTCCAGGGCCCCCCTGTGAAACCCTGTGCCCCCACATGTGCTCCCCCTACCTAAGACGAGCAGGGACCATGTTCTCCCCTTACTTTTGTCTGTGCCTCCTACTTTTGTCTTTGGCCCCCTCTGTGCCCCTCCTAAATTTGATTCCTGGCAACACAACTGCGTTTCTTTCCTCTTATGCTCACTGTCTTATCACCCCAAGATTCAGACTAACAAGAGCGGGCGGGACGTGCTGCCCGGTCATCATTGCAAAGACCTGGAACTCATTACCATTAGCACTGAGATTAACCCTGCAACCAGCACCTTGATGCCCATAGGTTTACAGTGCTCTACAAAAGTAAAAATAAATTAATATGATATTAGGAGAGGAAGTCCCTCTATCTTGGAACCTGCATGGTGATGGCTTGCCTCCCATTGCCCTGCGGATCGAGCTCTGTGGGCTCAGTCTCTCTCATCCCTATGGGCTTCAATAATTTGCGCTGCCTCCCTTGCTTGCCTCAGCTTTGCTTCCCTATCTCCTCCTTTGGTTTCCCCCCGGGTCGCTCTTGGCCCGGGTTTCAGTTTTTGCAGTCTGCCTCCCAGGAGCTCAGTTTGTTGCTCTCTCCTGTGTTGTGTGCAGCTGGAGCAAGGTGCAGGCACGGTCTTCTGGCTGCTGGATCCAGCTGGGCTCCTGACGGCAAATTGGTGGTGAGGGGTTGATTTTCCCTTTCTCCGCTCCGGTGGGTTCACTGCACTTTTGCTGCAGTAGAGGATCGATCCCCTGCTCTGCATCCTCACCCAGCCATGGATCATGGCAACTTTCCATCGCACAAAGGAATGGGCGCTCTCATGACCACAGTGTGCATAGCGGGGCCATCCCCCACAATGGCCCCCTATCCACCAAAATCCAAGACATGGATGCAATGGTTACTTTCCACTCACAATAACCACAGAAACAATTGTATATTTTTGGGAAACAAAACATCACATTTATTGGAGTCAAGCAAACAAATAGGGGTTATCCCAGGCACATAAGCAAAGCAATGTCCTTAGCAACTTCTAGATTTACCCAGGCTTACAACAAGATTTATTATCCACGGTTGACACGTGTCACTTCTGGTTTTGCAAATAAGCGGGCGCCGCCTCCGGTTAGCAACTAGCAAGCAGTAATAGAGCTGGGACCACTGCATTGAGTTGACGAGGAGTCATTTATTTTTAACACTGATTTCCCTTTTTGCATTATACATTCCCTTTACACATTTGTTGTATTAGAAAGAGGGCAGGCATTACGTATTTTAATATAGGCCATTTTATTTTGACTAAGGACTGACTAGTACTGTATTTTCATTTTGTTTGGCGGTCGAGAATGGTGTCCAGTCAAAGGGTCGAATACATTGATCCGAATTACAATAGTTTCGAGTCAAAAGGACCGGAAAAAAAAGGTTGAATGCCTTTTTTTAAATGTATTTTTATTTTTTGGTTTCCGTATATGAAAAAAAGGTGTTTTTTACACCAAAAACACAGGTTTGGGGGGGGGACACCCCAAAAAAAAAATAATAAACAACCTTCAACCTTTTTTTTCCGTCCTCTTGACTCGAAACTATTGCATTCGAATCAATTGCAGTCGACACTTTCACCTACAACCGTCGAGAATACTCCCATTTTAGTTATAGGGCAATATAGGAGTTTTCCACCCCTGTTTAAAACATAAATAATTAGAAACGTGCAGCTCTTGTGTCAGTGTCTACTTGAGATACCATGCCTCCCTCACAATATCTATTTCAATGCTCAAAAACGTTAACAGCTCTGTGGGGCCCTGCGTTTTTTTCCAGTGCCTGTGGGAGGCCCATTTTGGCCCTCAAGCTCTGAAAGGAAGACAGCGCATGAGCGCAGTCTGCCGACCCTTCCCCTGTCTATGAAAAGGAAATCATCTAAGTAATGGATGATGCTTCCCCGCTGTTCCTCCCTACGCGCAGCCCATTCCAAGAAAGTGCTGAAAGCTTCCAATAGAGCGCAAGACACTGAGCAGCCCATTGGCATACATTTGTCAATGTAAAACCTGTCCTCCCACTGAAATCCTAACAGATGGAAACGTCGGGGTGCACTGGCAGTAGCCGGAATGCAGATTCCATGGGCCTCACTACGAGTCAGGCGGAATGGGTTAACGGGTGCCGCAAATGGATGCGGACCCGTTAAATCCATTCCGCCTGATTACGAGGTCCCCTTGCGGGACCCGGTAAGGACGCCTGGTAAAACCAGGTGTTGTTACCGGGTCCCACGAGGGGACCAGGGAGCTAACAACGGGCCGGTCGTAATCGGCCCGTTATTAGCTCCCTGCACCCATTCCCATTGAGCCCTATGGGGGCTCGAATGGGGAAGGTCCGGGCCCGGGTTCCCTGAGGGAGGAATTACTGGGCCCTCCAAACTCGGAATGGCCCTGTAATTCCCCATTCAGGGAACCCGGACCCGGTTTTGGAGGCAGCAATGCCGCCAATAGCAGCCTGGCTACCGCCAAAGCCGTAATGAGGCCCCATGTCTACTTTGGCCAGGAGTGCCTCCTGCCCATGCTGGCCACCAAAACCATGGCCTGGTCAAAGAAGGCATAATGCACAGAGCAGTGCTCCGGGTCGAACCAGTCATTGACAGAGTCTCCTTTTGGGTATGACTCCTGGCTGCTGGAGAACGGAAGGGAGGTTTTTTGCACCCCTGATCGTCAGCGGTCCCCCAGAAGGGATCTGGAGCCCATCACTAAAGCCCTTAAATTATAAATCACACTATCTGCCCTTTGGAAACCCGGTTAAAAATTCATGCAGCACCAGTCCCTCAACTGGGGAGAGTCCCTTTTCCCCAGGTGGTTCGACTGAGAAGCTTTGTGTTGCCCTCTGCCCCTGAGTCTTAGGGCCTCATTATGAGTTAGGCGGAAATTCAGAGGTAACTCCTCCAAAAAATAGCCTTGAGGAATTACTGTTACTGCCACTTGGTCAGGCAGAATTTCCGCCTGATTACCAGTGGTGGCGGCGGTGTAATTCCCATTTATTTTGGGTCCATTGGACCCAATGGGGCTTTTTTTGCGGGAATTACTGTGGAGGTAATTCCGCCAATTCTGCTGATTTTTCAGTGTTGAGCGGGAAGATTTACCTCCAGGGTTTTTGCTGGAGGTAAATCCTCCATTCAAAACCAAAACTCATAATTATGCATAGTGGTAAAATTGGTGGTAAACTCGGTTTACCACTAAAGTCGTCATGAGGCCATTTGTCTGGCTTGGGGAGCGAGATCGATGTTGCGGGTTCTTGGCATGTTGGTATGCCACGTTATAAATATAAGTGTTACATTCGGCCTCATTACACGGTAGGTGGTAAGGGTTTACCGGTACCGGTACGGGTACTGGTAAACCCTTACCACCTTACTACGAGGTCCCATTGCGGGACCTGACCTTAACGGCTGGTGTAGACCAGCCGTTAAAGTTGGGACCCGCAAAGGGACCTTGGTGCTAATTACAGTACCGCAATTTGCGGTACAGTAATTAGCCCCTTCCCCATTCCCATTGAGCCCTATGGGGCAAAAATGGGAATGGGGAAGGGCCATGCAGAAAGGGGGAATTACCGCCCCGCCAACCTTGCAATATGGTGGTAATTCCCCTTTTCTCCATGGTGGTACCAGTATGGTACTGGCGGCAACCATGGTGCATTCCGTGAAATGAGGCCCATTATCTTTGTCAACCTTGGTGTGGGTCTCCTCTGCTAAACAGCGGGATAATTCACGGCCGCAGATTGTGGGAATTTTGGCGGGCTAAAAGGACGCTTGATGGTGCAGACCTGCAGATTTGATAGAGGTGTGAAGCGGGGTAGCGATGCCGCTACGGGATAGCAGGGCGCCTGTCTGTTGATTCTCCTCCGCTAGTTCAGAGCACAAGGCTACGTACCCGCCCTTCCTTCGCTCATTTCCTAACCCCCCAGGCTCCTCACCTGGCTGGGGCGGAGCTGGCGAAGGGCGGGGCTGGGAGTGGCTGGGAGGGGTCAGCAGACGAGTAGCTGGAAGCGGGGGGGCGGGCGGCCCGCCCGCTTCAGTGCAGAGTTATCCTTTGAGGAGAGAGAGAGAGCGCCCAATAATACCGAGGAAGCCGAGAGAGGACTTGTCTGTAGTTGGGGAGTCGGCGAGCGGCTGGAAGAGGAATCATCCCCCAGGAGAGAGGGCAGCGGCGGGAGCAAAGGCTCGGAGAAGCAGCGTTTACACTCCCAGTGGGCAGCGCACCTCTCCCGGCGGAGGCGCGGGCAGCGCTCGCAACGCAGCGGCCTCGGCAGACCGGCGCACCTGGACCGAGCCCCCATGGGCGGGCTGCCAGGGCCCCTTCTCTGGGGCAGTGGGCTCCTTCTCTGCCTCCTGCTGCAGGTAAGACTGATGGGGCGCCCTCTGCCCCCAAATCATTGCAGTTGCCCGAAGCACCCGCGCCTTGCCACCTCACGGCCTCTGCCTTCACCACACTGTGGGGTCTGGTGCTGTGTGCCCCCCTTTCTTACCCCTCGCTGGACCTAACGGCCCTGTCATTTCACACTATTCGAGGCGAACTTCATGCAAGTGTGCGAGAAGCGTCACTGGCTCGCCTCCCGTGCACCTTTGCTCGCAAACTGCGGCGATTCAGGAGACGAGCACCGCCCGTACATAGTGGGCTGCTCTTCATAGCTCTTACGTGGGTTTCTAGATTCCAATAATTTGTTAAATCTCTCCTGATGTCGCGCATCCCAAGCTGTCAAGAAGGGGCCTTGGACAGACACACTTTATAACCACCGATGGGTTTTCTTGGTTTCGTGGCCGTCTTCGCTCGTTTGGCAACGCTGAAGCGTATTGCGGGGGCTGAAAAACTGTTAATGTGCTGCGACCTTTAACAGGGATCACGCAAATCGGGAGGGGCTCGTCCCTCACAGGCCCGTAATGCCATATCCTACACTTTAACAAAAACAATGTTTGAAAGAATAATTAAAAGGCAGCAAGGGTGCTTAATACAATGCCATATACTTGTTTTTATGGGTACTTTCCTTATGTTGCTTCATGTTAACGAGTTATTTCATATCTCAAACGCAAAATCACACGGTTTTAATTGAGGTACATATTTCACTCCTCGAGTAAAGTACGGAGCCCACGTCCGTGCCTACCTCGGAAGTTGTGATCATTCTATGTATTCGTTCCGAGCCCCCTCGGAATCTGTAAATTAGGACACGTCAAATATTACATTTTTATTTCGTAGTAATCGTATGCTGTAGCCGGGGACTTGTTAAGCAACATTTGTTCAACTTTGGAGGATTCAAATATGACATGGAACACGTTTGTCCTCTTGCAAGACATTATTTAGGTCGATGCTAAACAAACAAGAAGCACGGGGCTGGGCAAGACCTTCCAGGTTCAGCGACTGCTGGTGGAATGCCCCAGTGCTTTCAGAGTGGCCCCAGGATCGAACCTTTTCAAGGAGGCATTTTAACTCCTTCCAGTTTTTGTAGGGATTGGGGCCAACCAATCGCGTGCATGCATGAGCCCACCAAAATTGACCAGTTGGGTTAGCTGGGTCTAGTCACAAGTCGGGTGACCTGCTTCGTTCCCACACTTTCCTGGGGTGGTTCTCCCGATCCATAGTAGACTAGAGTGTAGAGTAAGTGGTCAGGCATGCCAAGATATTTGTATAATCCTGATTGAATTATTTTTACCAATGGGTGTAGTGTGCACCGTCCCATGTTGCGTAGGTAAAATAAGTCAAGGGTATGCTTGTGTGCAGTTGGCCTGTAGTGCTCATGATCACCTGAGAATTGGTGGTGCTGGGGCCACATTTCACGCACGATCCAAAGGGATCAAAATAAGGATTGGATGACTAGCCCCTTGATATCCAGGATAGCTCTGTAAGCAGGAGCTTCCTCTTTGTGTGGTGCCAAATGCAGTTGTTGCCATCAAGCTAACCATGCTACGATCTAGTCATGGATAGGACTAGGATAATTTTGGGCTATAAACTTAGACTGTTTGTCCGACCCCGCTCTACGTCGGTAGCCTGATTCCCTATTGGCGAGAATCCATCTTATGACACTGTGTATATCGCAAATGAATTATTGAAATTAAGGCCCAGGCTACTTTACGAAGCAGCTACCACAACTGAACAGACCTGAATCCCATTTTAGCACAAATTGCTAGCAAAAGTGGCGCTTCAAGTACACACTGAAGGCAAATGGTATTGATCCAAGCCTCCCTGCACGTAGAGCAATCTAACATGTGATTTGGAATGCTAGAACCCTGCAGGGGGTACCATAGCAGATCATTGTCGGGTACAATATGAACTAGGCTCCGCTAACACGGTCAGTTTCCTGAACTTCCCCTCCCTATATGAAGATTTTCTCTCTGTATTGGGTTCTGAAAACGAGCGTTAATGGGACTTTGGTAGTGGAAGTCATCTTATCCTTTCCTAATCCGGGATGGAGCTGTGGAGGCCTTCACTCTCCCATCTGGCGTGAACTTCCGTGTTGGCGGTAACTGGGTGGAGAAGTGTAATATCCAAATTCACAAGGCTTGCTTCAGGGCCAGCGTCCTAACCATACACCACTGTTTGATGCTGGCCTACCTAGCACAAGCAATGGTGGGTAAAACTGTTGCTTTAACAAATATTCCCCACCCCCTGATTTTGACGATTGGCCATTTGGCTACGTGGTTCAAACAAATCCATGAGCGTTAATTCTTACTGCATTGCTTTGAATCCTGCATGAAAAAGATGTATGGTTTGGTTAGTCGAAATAGGCAGGCGGTGTTGGATTGTTCCATAAAATGTATTGCATAGTTCTGTTTTTGAAAGGGAGGCTTGCTAGTCGGCCACCCCCTTTATACGTTTTCCATGCCGATATTACAGTGCACCTGTGTGCCTTTCATGAGACGGTCTACTGGTGCCCTCAGCAACAGCCCTACAGCGCCACAGGGCAAATAAGTCATATAGTCCTGACTGCTCCTGGAACGCATGTCATGCAGGCAGAGGTGGCTTTTTAACCGTCTGCACCTCTTGTTTCCAAACGTAATTTACCATAGTCAGTCTGGTGGTATGTACATCTTTAAATATAAGCCATGTTAGATTAGGGTATGGTAGCTACTAAGAGCACACAATTCTATGGCCACATCAATTTGCTATCGCACATTTTTCAGCTCTGTGAGCAGACCCCAACTATGAAAGAACTTGTGTGTATTGGTGTCTGGTCTGACTGTCTCCATGGCTGCTATATGGAGCAATGGCCAGGATACATCAAATCTTCCTCTCGGGGCACAGAAAACCTCACCATTACAGGTCTAATGGACAAAGTCACTGCTGACGTGGAGAAGCAATGCTCAGACCGGGGTGCTTTAAAGTGTGTCTCATGTTCAAGTTAGAATTTCAGTGCGCTGTGTACTTGCGTCTGCTTGCCCCCGGGGTAGGTCCTGTCTATTAGCGGATGCCCAACACCCAGGAACTGGTAAAACTCCTGCTCATCAAATCTTTCGAGCCCTGGAATATAGGTCAAAGGGAGATGTGTGCTGAGAGGACTTCCACCATCTTGTTTTTTGTTGTTCTCCACCAGTCCCTTCCATTTCCTGCAGGCAAGACACTCTGGGTGTTAATTCAACGGCAAGGGTCAATTGTTACAGAATACAAGAGTGAGCCCTTTACAGCAATCTCCTGTGACCTGCGTTTTAGAAAAGGGGCACCCCCTCATTCTTGGATTCATCTTTGGACTCCTAAAAGGGCGAGAAGGATTTACTGGACCTACGTTGGGAGTATAGCAAGGAGGGCTCTGTTCTAGAACCATCCCAGTGGAACATTGGCAGTGAGCTGATGTTGTGTCTTTTTTCGTTTAGATGCATTGATAGCACTCCACGCACCTTGAGTCGCAACAGGGCCTGCAATGCTGCTTTTGCAACTCTTTGAACCTTCAAACCCCCTGCTGCATTTTAAGACATCCAGGTGCCTGCTCAACCCACTGAAGCCAACAGATTCATCGTCCTATAATGCTTTAGATGTTTTAATACGAAAGGTGCACGTTATTGTTGTAAATTGCTTCCCATGTGTGTGATTCCACGGTTATGGCAATTGCAGAGAATATGATTGGCAGTGTAATTTTCTGGCGCATAATGAGGCTTAAACTCCCCATCTAGTTTTCATACCGTATATCGGGTAACAGGATACATACTTGGGACTAAATTTTTTAATAGGTCTACAGGATAAACCGTCTGTTATGCGAAAGTTCCGTTTTTGGCTGTCTTTTGGCAAGGGGTTGGGTGGTTGTATACATGGTTGGGCCGCTGCCATGTGTTAGAGTGAGGGATTGGGACGCTTATAATGCCCACAATGGATCACGCCTTGGCGCTGATCATCACGGCAGAGGAGTAAGCTGCTGTTAATGCATGTTGTTGCCAGTGGTCGAAGTGTGCAAAAAGTAGTGGAGCTCTGTTCCCTACTGGCCTGCACCGCTCCCCACAGACTTCATAGCCGCGGTCCCTCCCATGCACAATAAAAATCCCAAAACACATGTGCCTGCTCTTTAAGGAAACGTCCTATGCAGTGCACTGAAAGTGAAAGTTTCAACTTCTTCCTACACTTTTATTTTAAAACGAAACCGTTCCGTAACGGTTTCGTTTTAAAATAGAAGTATAGGAACGGTAAAAGTTAATGAAAAGAAGCAGAGGAGCACCGTCCCGCCCACTTCGACCACTGGCTTGTTGCCCTGAAAACCGTGCAGAGAGCAGTGGGTTCTGATCTAAAATGCTCTGGTAGGAGGGTCAGGCGCGCGGCCCACTGCCTCCACAAGGGACACATCACGTCCTGGGAACATAGAATGTTTTTATTACCTCGAATGAGATTTTTGGTAAATGTACAGGTGCTTGGTCCCGAGGCATAGGGTCTTAAACAGTACCCTGGCCTTCACATGAGGCCAACGTAGTGCAATCTGACATGCATGGTCCAATTAATATAGATCTCTGGGCAGTCTGCAGCATTCTGTATAACCTTATTGATTAAAGTTCTGGGGAGACCCTCAAACATCGAGTTGCAGTAATCCTATAATCTTGATGACGTGAATGGATTTCAATTAATTTGCTGGCCCTGTAGGGGACTGTAGCTCCTGCCTTTTGCGCTTGCTCGGGAAGTGCCATGATGGCGGGAACCCAATGTGAGCTGGCAGTTGTGAGCCTGAAATGCAAATTGGGCGAGAGTGCCTTATTTTGCATGCGGTTTGTGATGGGCAAAAACGTATGTACTGGCCAGTCAATGTTGGAAACCATTCGAAAGCCTCGGTGGGAAATTCCTGATCTGCTAGCACCGTGCCTTTTTGAAGCGATGGTAGTCCTCAAGTTACACATGCCGTATCATATCAAGTGCCAAGTTTTGAATTTGGGCAGCATAGGGGTTTGAAAGCATGGAGTCCAAGATATTGTGTGTGCTCTGCGCACGTATACGCATACAAATCTGAACATGTAATTCAATGCAACTGAACGTGGACATCAAACTCTGAGCAAGTGACACCTGACCTGTTAGGATTTTATAATATAAAGTTTGGAGGGGCAGGCTGCCCCCTCCCCTTATTCCTATTGGCTGGAGGGGGTGCTTGGCCTCGCTCCTCCTCCTGATGTTCCAGTGGGCAAGTGCTACTTTTTGCCCGTCGGCAAGGAAAAGAGTTCATGGCTGCTTTGTAGTAGATGGTATCTTAAGCTTCAGTGTTTGCCAGTGGAGGGATTTAGTGGCCGTTTGAAAGGAATAGTGCTGCTTGGGGAAATAGTGTCTGCATTTTATTTTTTAAAACGAGGTATACTATTTTGTAGCTTGCTTTATTGGAGCGATTTGTTCTTCGAGTGAAGTGTGCTGTTGTCTCCACTTTTGAAGTGAATGGAGTATGGAACTGGTGGTACATGTTGGTTGGAATTAGGGACACTATTGTGAACCCATTAAAAACGGACATTGGCACTTATAGGTTCTTTACATGGGTGACTGTTTGGGGACGGGTACTAAGGTTCCTGTGCCGTTTTCGTTAGTGCTAAAAAGCTCACTAGTCAAGTGACTAGTCATTGCTTCCAGTAGTTGGGTGATTTATTTATTTTTTTGGTTGTGGGTGTTTCTTTTGTTAACACTGCAGATGTAGGGGCGCCTGTTGTAACTTAAGCCTCTCCTGGGCTTGTGGGAGACGTCAAGGAAATAAAGGTGCACACAGCCGTCCACTTCAAACCCCGGAACCGTCTTTAGATGGTCCAGAACAAGGCCATGTGGATAGCGTCTGGAGTGCCACTCTTCCCAAGGATAGCTGACCTTCACAGAGAATTGGGCATGGAGATCTTGGATGAACATCTAGCAAAGCAGAGCAACAACTTCTGCCAAGGACTGGATCAGAACCCGAACCCTCGGATCAGAAGACTCTCTGCCACCACTGCAAACCCTTTCGACCGCTAGCTACGGTCCATCAAGGCAAAGACTCTGTGAAACCAGCCCAACTACGATAAGTCCACACAGACCATGAAGAAACCCAACGACATCTACATAATCAACACAAGATGATTGAGCAATGAGGCTCAAACATCAGTATCTAATAATCACAGCCGATGGATAAATGTCAGCAAGAAGCCATTTCAAACCACGACTACTCTCAACCAGAGACATTGGAGTAATCCAACATCCCCCACTGACAGATCAAAACTGTCAACAGCCAAATTTCATGACACTTGCCTCCATACTTTATTGCGCTCTGTGCCACCGCAATACCGAGGCAGGGGGCCCTCTGCCTTCTTGGAGAGAGCCTCCCGCCAAAACAGCGCTGACTTTTGGTTTTCCGGTGGGAGGTAGCTGTAGTAAGACCAAATCTAGCAACACATAAAACCGTCATAAATAGATTTCTGGAATACAACACCACTTTATAAAAAGTGGCGAGGCTGCATTACCGTGTTGGCCAACAAGCAGTGGTGTTGGATATCCTGGGGCCCACCTTGTGCGCCCGCCCTCAGCCGTGCTGCGTCTTCCCAGGGATCTCGTGAAGGCTCTGGTGTGTTCTAAGCAAGATCAGCCTGGGGATCGTATCCCACTTTGATCAGATTAATATTTTTGAATACACACCGCACAATTTGGTTGGTGCTGAAAAAAACGTATACCGCCACACCAGCGGCTTAAACCGCAAATGGTTACATTCAGTATTCACTTGAGGAAAATATGAGAAGTGCGTGAGCAAGCCATTTGATTGGCAAGTGTAAACGCTGCGTGTCACTGCTCATATTTGTGCGAAGTAAGCATTGTTTGGTGAGAGCGCAGGTCAGGATAAAAACATTCTCAATGAAAGCTGCAACTGTCCAGTGCCGTCATAGTGTGTGACACGGTCGCATGCTTTTTAGCCAATTACAGTTTGCATAACGGCAAGGACGTCATTTCACCAAAATACCTGGGGTAGTGGATGTGACATCACACGACCCTTGACATCACGGGAAGTGATGTAACACAACCTTTCACCACTTGACAAAATAGGAAGTGGCATCACATAATATTGTTCCTAAGTACACTTTCGAAAAATATGGTTACAATATTGTTGTAATGTGAGATACATATGGTGATCCTATCTTGTATGAAATGTATCATTAATATCGGTGTATAGGCCGATATTAACAAATTACTGTGATTTCAAGCAGATGTCCAAGGCCAAATGATGTATTCTTATGAAGAACTTGGGTTTAAGCGCTTTGTATAGAACAAATATCCATACAATATCACCCAACCTGTGTTGGCACTCATTTATCAACCACAGAAGGATGAAAAGCTTAGTTGGCTTCGCCGGGATTCAAAACTGCAGATCAAACATTGCAGCAGCAAGCACTCAACCCCCTGAGATATCTTATTGGCTATAGCCAACTTAACTGCTCTAGTAAAATGAGCAAGTCAGAAAGCAAATTACACTCTCTAGTGGATATCACTGGTAACTGAGATTTAACAGCAGGCCAGTTAATCTACGGTCTGGTCAAAGTTGGCTAATTGGCAATCCAGCGTCGATCGATCAGGCTTCAAATGTTTGCAAAATCCATACCATTGGGAGGGCTCATAACTGTCTTAAAGAATTTGCAGTAGCGCAGGAAAAGGATCTATGTGATCACTACCACCCCCAGAATCCCGACAGCCAACATTTTGGGCCATTACCCATGAAAAGCAGCGCACGGACACAGCATCCGGTACTCTGGGCACTCATTACCTCCTACATGCAAACAAACATCCTGAACAGCATGCCATGGAGAAACAACAAAGCATTCATTGTGGCACAACGAAATCAAGGGCCACTTTATGTGCCATGGTCAAACGTACACACGCTTTTAGGCACAAGGAATCTGTCAAGTGACCGAGGACCCGGACATTACGATCTTGTGGTGATCGTAACAGGCAGTGGCAGAACAAAACATGCTATAACTGCAACTTGCGAAAAGCAAAAAAAGTAGTCCCAAATGGATGCTTATTCTACTCTAAATGCTTTTTGGACGTTTGCCTGCATTTTGCATTTTAGGTGTTTAATGTAAATCAGTGACTTACCCCCGAAGTGTGTCTGAAATAAACCTTAATGAGTTTAGCAATTGTATAGCATTCTAGAAAGACACCTTTTTATTCCTATTTCTTATTTAGGGTCACTGCTCAAAGTTACACTTGTGGAACCCCCTGTTTTTAAGATGCCTGAACAAGAATGCAGAAAGAGAGCCACATGGTACTGGCCACAGCACAAGATAATCACTATCAACAAAAAAAATTTAGGTGCTAAATTACTAAGTGAAAGGTTAAGCTACAAATCCCAGAATGCAAAGTGCATTAAAACCCGGGCTGGTTAAAGATGTAAACACGGCAGTAACAAAAGGGAGATTAGTGACTGCATGCGACAGCCACATATAAGTACAATGCAGCATATCATCCGGTATGTGTGCCATTCCGCCTTCGTTGGAGTGTACCTGGAGTATACCTGCAAGTACAGCCAGTGTAGGTTGTTGGGATGCGTCTGTTTAATCGTGCACAGGTGAGTTTGGGGTAGACTGGATAAGTATGTGGTGCGTTGCAGAGGCTGCTGGCGTGGCACCCCAGAGTTGATTGCTGGCGACGCCACTGCCAACAAGACCAGTATTGCAGGCTATGGAGTTGGCACTAAAGCTATTGGTTCTTTGTTAAAATGCTGCTTTAATGGGCACTCTTGTGAAGTCGGAGTCTGCAGGGGTTGTCTGTGGGTACAGAGCTCCAGACATTCCTGGCTGGTAAAGGCAGCCGGCAAAAAGTGCCTCAAACTACCTGCATAACCAGTTCTTGGCTCGGGTTCCCTTTGTTCTCAATTCATTTGGTGCGGCTTTTGTTGCAACTGTCCCCAGACCCCCCCCCCCCCCCCCCCCCCCGCCCCCCAAGTGAAGCAGTACTTCTGCTACTTCACATTCCTTTAATTCTCTGCTTCTGCTCATTCTTGCCTGAGGTTTAGCGTGTTGGAGGCCTTCTTTCCTCGAATGGTCCCATTTTTTTAAAAAAAATCGGTTGCGCCGAATCATGTGTGATCCCGTTCCTCGGGGGTGTTGCTAGGTCTGGAGACCACGCCTTTGCCGTGCCTCGATTATAATGGGCGTGGCAGTCAATGGAAGGCCCCGGGAGCGTCCGCCCGCGCCGCGTGTCTAGTCCCAGAAATGACCGTTTCCGGCGGCACGAGCTCTGGGATTTTGAACTCCCCTGCCTCTCGCACCGCGCGCGGTGCACCTGTGTTCGCACGTGCAAGCTAATTCACGGCCAGCCTTTAGGACCCCCTCGGCTTTCAATATTCGCGTATATCACGTGGACAACGTTTCCGCCTAATTGTATCTCGGCACTTTTTTTTTGGAAAGCTTAGGCCAAAGTCTGCAAGTTGGTATCGAGGCATGGTTTATTTTTGTATTTTTCTATCGATCTTTAGGGTGACTGTGCCTCTCCTGAAATGTGTGGCTTTTTTCCCCTTTAAATTCTTTGCCAATAATGTTGCCGTTTTTACCGTTCATATCGCACCCCGTTAGCTGCCTCTTTTCGTGGGGGTGCCCCAGGCGGTCTCCTTGTTTTGCTTTGCATGCCACTGAGGCATGCTGAGTGAGGAACTCTGCACTCATTGTTACCACATGACCGCATCGCCTTGAACAGAAGAGGGTGAGTTTTGACGAGTGTCTTGGGTGTTTTCTGGTGTGTGACTGACATGCTGCAGACACTACAACGAATGGCTTTATGCTGCGACGCAGCCCAATTAAAATATTGTTGCCAGACCAGAAGTTGTTATCCAATATTTATTGTACTGTGCCCAATCCCCACCATAGTCATCTCGGGCACCTGGCCTTGTCCAAAAGGTGGCATATTGACCCTACCTGGGTGTCAACAGACGCTAGTTTGTGGAAAGGAAGTTTTGGGGAGGAGGTGATGGGAGAGTGACAAAATTGCCCCCACCCCTCCTAGTAGGATAGCTGTCTCTGTCCTCCCTCTGTTTTCCCCCTCCCTTGCCTCGTCGTTCCTTGAAACACTTGTATAGGCGCGTTATATCTCATCAAAGAAAAACAGGATAAGCCGGAGGGGATATGGTAGGAATGAGTGTTTCTCAAATGTGATCGGTTATTTGTAAGCATGAGTGCGGGACTCTGGAGAAAACAGCTTGGTTAAGAGCAGAGTTTTATTGTGATGGCAATATCTCGAACCAGAAGCGTGGTACTAGATGTTGTCGATTGTGGGCCCGGGTAGTGTGGGGCACAAAACCATCCCTAGTTCATGGGGGGAGTACTGGGGTTGGCAAGCCAGTTGACCAATTGTCGGCACCAAGAGTTTGGCATGTTTCTATGTATGCCTGTGGAGAACATGGGATAAGTGGTAGAGGAGACCGGATTGTCTTGTGTCCAGTAATATTAGGTTCAGTAAGCTGGTAGGTAGGTTTGTGGGCAACTTGATAAAATAATATTCATAATGTCCTTAACGGAACCTTTACAGCCTCTTGCAGGGTAAAATCCAACACACACTAGATGCCCAACTGCATCCCACCACACATCAGACAGAACTGCAAGGCATGTTGCCTTCTCATTAACATGCAATCTGTTTTTAAATGACAAACATGCATGTTAACTACTCCTAGGGCAGCAAGCATGTATTATTTATTCTACCCAATTTGGTCAAGCTCACCAGCAAGAGAAGAATAACTCTCATAAACAGGATTCCTTTGACAAGATTACTTCCACCAGCATCCTGATTAAGGATGCTACCTGCCTGGTTACCACGAGGTTTTCATACTTGACCAAGGCCGAGGCTTGTGCTTAAGGACACACATTCTGTCTTTGGCTCAGTAGGGGTCAGGCTTTTGAGCCTTCCAGTGTCCTGGTGAGTCTGGGAATGTTGAAGCTGCACAAGAATAGAACAGACACAGCCATTCCACATACAGCCCCTCTCAAATCTTGTTGGGGCCTTATGGGAAGTATGTCAGAAATTAGTTTTCCATGTTTGCAAATCTATTCTGGGGAAATTGAGCAACTCCCCACCCCCCCTCTTTTATTTCAGCTCTGCCACCAAGGATATTCTACTTGACCAAACCCTAGGCCTATGCTTAAGGACACAGACTGCCTTTGCCTCAGGAAAAGTCAGCCTTGTGAGCCTATTCATCAGGAAACCTTGCACAAGAAAACCCAGCAGGCACATTCTTTCATTTACTCCCAATGCCACAAACGTCCCGGTTCTATAGATTTGGGGGTGTGTGTGTGTGTGGGGGGGGGGGGGAGCTGGAAGGAAATCTGAGCACGTTTACCCAGGGGTGGGATTTCGATTACTGTTGCAATCCCCGGTCTGGGTTTCTACGATGTTAGGACCTGTTATGGGAATGGCTCTACTGGTGTGTGAGGCAGGGATCCTTGGTCTGATTATTTATGGGAGTTAATGTACATAATGCAGCGTGTACATCTTTTCGCCTGGGCTGCAGTTACTGTGTCCTGTTTATTGATGGCATCATGCAACTTTTGGGTAATAATGGTCTGGAGTCTGGGCAACATATTGGATTTCTAGGTCTACTTTCTGTTCTTGTTTTTTCGTTTTTATTTGGGTGTTTAGGGGGTGCTGCCTTATGGCTGCTTCAAAGCGCCTTAACACGAGGCATTTCAGGCAAAACCTAAAATGAAACCTCACAAGATAGCCTGACATAACATGACCTAACCAGCTGAGGACACAGACTTCCTATCACCCTCTCCCAAGTGCGAAGAAGTACATGAAGCTGCAAGTTAAAAATAACAGCCACACTCATTTCCTTGCACTTAGCTTTGAGATCAAAAACACACGGATCCCAACAGAGAACATTATACATGTTTCTACAGCTTGAAACATAACTGGGCGTAGCTTTATTTCACCGAGCATTGTAGCAGACCTAACTGAGAGTAGCACTTCCGAAAAGGGTCTGGCATAGACCGTAGAGCCTAGTTCAGGCACAAAGCATAATGTGCCATTGCCAGGCATCCCAAACTAATAATGAGCCCTCACTGCTGCTTCCTTGTTCTAGGAATGCGTGTTCTGTCAGGCCCAAGTGGTGGTCTGTATGCAGGTGAAACGCTGAGGCGAGGGACTTGTTCTGCCTGGCTGGTAGCTTGGAATTTTGGCTCTGTATTCAGTGTTTTCAGACAGTAACCGTTCTCAAATTTCCCTTTTTACCAGGTGCTTTGGTCTCCTAATCCACTGCTTCTCAAATTCCCGACCTGGCTCTCTCCCACACACACTATTGGGGGTGGGGAGGGAGGGTGTCCATCTGTGGGCTCTCCCACTCGCTTCTGTCTGGACTTTTGTCAACTCCTCTGGCTCTGCTCTCAGCTGAGAATGTCCCTTACTGGAACCCACAGCTCGGTTAGAGCGGTTCCTTTTAGTCCAGTCCTTGTTTTCGCTGGTCATTCATTCTCTTGCCCTTTACCCGGACTAATCATTTTGTGATGACTAGTTCTGAGAGGCATTCAGCGGGCACTCCTGGGCAAGCTGCTCTTATCTGCTTTCTTAACGCCCATGGTTTGTCCAGTGGCAAAATCTGATTCCCTCGCCACTCGTGGTGCTTTTTTCGCAGCCTATGCACTGTGCAGTTTTACCACTAAAGCAGTCAGACTAGCATGCACACCTCCTCTCTGCATTTTTGAGCCGACTGTGGTCAAGACAGTCCAAATGCCATTTTAGGGTGATTGAAGCCCCCCCCTCTGCTATTACCCCAAATGGAGGCGGCATTGAGTGTAAATTGTGCAGCCTGAAGGAAGTCTTTTTAAAGAAATTAATTCTAGTAGTCCTTCATTTGTCTTCGTAGGCACTGAGCATAGTTGTTTTGTTCGTGACCCGTTATTTAGAATAGTTTCCGAAGTCATTCAGTAGTCTCTGATCAGGAAAAACATTTTAGGATCCCACCAGTGGACGCTCTTCCACTGCCTTTTAGCATTATACTTTGAGCTGTTGCCGCAGAGGTTTAAGACACTAATCGCAAAAGATTGCAATTTTCATTAAACACTTGTGGGGAGGGTTCTAGATTTTTGTTGCGATTGACTAAGGTTACAGCAAAGGGCAGGAATATCCTTTAGGCCACAAGTCGGCTATCTGTGGGTTGTGGCTGCATGCTTTGGCGATAGAGATTTTGTGCCAGGGTTGTCTGCAGTCGACCATGATTGAAGTAAATGGCCCGTTCAGTACTTTCTGTTGGTTTGTTTGCCCATTTCAAGATGGCTTCTGTAGCAAATGCTTGGTGCAACAAGGACTGTTGTAAGGAACTCTGAAACTGTCAAAGAAAATGTAGTCTTCTAAAAGTGAACTGAGAGAAGCCTTCTTGGCTGAGAGGGGCCACTTGTGCCTCCTGTTGGCTTGCACGTTTTGCTCGCTGGCATGATTAACGGGATGCCCCTGGAAGTGCGAGGTGTAAATGAATGCGTGTTCACGCAATTATAATAATTTCAAACTGCAAACCTAACCAAGGCTGCTTTTAATTGAATATAGAGATTGGCTTATCAGTGCTGAAGACCTGTGGTTTACATGGGAATTCTCTACATAATGCAGGCAGACGTGATTTTTATACATTAAAGACACAGATGCAAATCGCACATTTCTTCAACTTCTGTTTCAATAACGACATGCACACTTAAGGAGAAGTTGGAACCGTGGTCCATGTAAAGGACAATATCCAGAAGTTTAGTGCGTTTGCCACACCCCAAATGAATTCAGAGCTTTCAAAAGTTTAAGTAACAATTTGAGGTTTTATCACAAGTGTTATATGCCGATAGATACTCTGTATAGAGGAAAATACACTTGTGTATTACAAACCTGTAATTTGTTAAGTTATGTTACTTTGCATATGTTTCATTTTATCGAAAATCATGTGAAATGGTAGGGTACAACCATCTCATTTCAAGTACCGGTGCTTTTTGCCATGTTTTCACTTTTCTTTGACTAATGCTGTAATTAAAACTCAAAATGAACCTGCTAGAATATTTTGTTGATGTATTAACCTTTTGAAAGCCCAACTGCTGTCTGGGAATGTACATCAAAGGACATGTACAATATGGGATCTATTGTGCCTAACTGGTTCTGAGAGCTGTTGCATATATCAAACCCTGGGCCTCTCAAATCTATTAGCTGAAGTCGCAGGAAACCGTTTTTTGATCGTGAACAAGCAAAGTAAACCTGTCTTGACATATGTTATATATCGGAAGGAGTATGGTACTGGTGATCTCGGCAGTTCCATTTCCAGCCCAAAGTTGACATTTCTTCATTCCAAAACTGAAGAAAAAGTCCTTTGTTGTGTTTTAAACCCCTGAACACATCTTTTTGAAAGCAAGGTCCCGTCAACATATTACTGGTTGCTGTAGATGGTCTTTCAGACAATTTAAAATGTGCATAGGGCGGAATGGAATAATTTGGGATCTTGAGGTGTAATGCAAATCACTGAAAATATTTCCTACACCACGACTTTTCATACATTTAACTGTGCACTCTGGATCTACAGAAGCTGATATTGATTGGATCAATCTTGCCCGTTAACATCCAGAGTTGTGGCATGATGGAAATTGCCCTTTTACATTATGAGTGAGTTTTACCCCTGCCTTTGCAGTCATGTGTCTGGTGAAAACCATGCCTAGTCATAAGGCTGGGGAGGAGTCCAAGATGTAGATCTTGGCATGCACACAAAATTGAAGAATGGTTAACATGGCGAGATGAACATGGACAATGTTCTGGAGCTAGCTTGAGGAACAGGACCAAACCCACCCGGATAACTGGTACCAGCCCAGGTTGGAATTCCTGAGTGACTGGGTCGGTGCTGATTGTCCAGAACTAAAGTTGCATTTCAAAAGGAAGTAGATCCTTGAACTGCAAATTGTTCCTATGTTATGTATGGTAAATTCCTGGAAACAAAAAGGACTTGGAATCAAGGGGAATGCTTTATTTGACAAAGAACTAGGTGTAGTGTTAGAAAAATATCCCATATCTCCCATTTTATATCGAGGAGGGGGGGCAATGCGTTTTTGTATTGAGGCTTAATTTTAAACTGCATTTCGGTGCAATTTAACTGTATGCTGCTTTTGTAAAATTAAGCACCATTCAAGACAGAATATTTGTATCATGCCGGCACAGAATCACACCAGGCATGGTGTAGTCGTGACGCACTATTGTCTGTCGTATATCATGTGAGCAGATGTTGTGAGTTTAGACATAATTGATGTCCGGAAAAACAGAAATTTGAATCATTCTCAATGGTAAGTGTTAAAACCCTGCAGCCCCTTATCTTTACATGCACTGACCTCAGTGTAATGTGAAGGGGCAGGCGTATTTTAACATGACATCTGTTGGGAGGATAATACAAATCCACTCACATATAGCTTGAAAGCTGCATACACAAATTCCAAGAAGGCTGTGCATTCACATGTTCCAAGAAGAACGCACAATCTTTTTTAACCGGGAGACATGAAAGTTTGCCACCCTCGCTGAACCTATAAATGGATCCAATAAATATTTCTACACTGAGAAGGGGGTGTGGCATGACAACAGAAAGTGAGCCCAGCCTGGAAGCTGCTTGCTCCCCTCTGACCACTTGAAATTATCCCGTTTGCAGGGAATTGGGGGTGGTGGTTGGAGTGGACAAGATAGTGTACCAGTGGGCTAAATATTGCCTTCTCTGGCAGCAACCCTGAAATGAGCTGTGAAATGGAAGGTGATGGCTATGGTAGGCTTGGAGGACCATTGTTCATGTTCTAATATACTTTGCATCTAACAACTGTATGTCCCAAGTGAGACTGAACAGTGGCAGTGCTGCAGTTATTTGCTTTGCTTTAAGCCATGTACATAAAGTGCATGTTTGTGATGAGTTCTTTTGAAAGTTGAGCAACAGTCCAAAGCAGAAAGCTGCAAAGTAGCCTGGCAGGTTAAGTGGCTGTTGCTGGGGGAAGTATGTTCATGGCTACATATTCTAATGCACCATTTTGACTAGAGGAGGGACAAAGCTCTCGTGCTTGCTTGCTTTTATTAAATGCCGGGGCCTTGTTGACCCATAGTAAAGGGGGGAGAAATGTCTGCATCCATAAGTGCTAAATCGGAAGAAAATGCGGTTACCGCAGCTGGGGAGGAATCGTAATGGTGTGATTTTAGCAGGCTTAGATTGTGGGCAGCACCTTGGGTGCAGTCATGCAAATTTTACTATTATGCCTTTTTTATTTTGTAGATAAGAACATTTTCATCGGGTTGACATATCTGTCTAATCCTAATGCTTAAATATCTTAATTTATTGTCTGCTCTAAGCACATCGTCCAAAAAGTTAATTCCTGCACATGTGCGTCTACTCTAGGCTCAACCATTCATCGGGGGACAAAGAGAAGGCATCTTCAAAATACTTGCCCCAGTACATTGATTTTATTGTGCGGGGGGCGGGTATCATGAGTTTTGCAGGTATATATTGTGGGCTTTGTTAAAGTGTAGGGAATTCTGACTTTTTTTGTGTGTGAAGCTGTGTGGTGGGTGGATTAGAGCTACAGGTGCAGGCAGTCCCCAAGAAAGGCCTCTTGATTTTTCTTTTTTAGTGGAGAGTGGGCTACAGGGGCAGGCAGCCCATTGATGGTACTTTAACAGTTGTAGTGATGATGTCTCTTGTTGGCACCGGCATCCTGTAAAGCTGGGGTGTAAAACTTGTAATTGGCAAGCGGTCAAGCATGAAGTTGCTTGCCCCCTCAATTCTCCACATTCAGTTTCTTATTCCTCGGGAGTCTATTATAATTTGATATTTCTCTAGCGTTTTTACATGGTACATTTACATACGTTAACCAATTGAAATTGGTACGTACTTTATCGACCTCGGAAGGATGAAAGGTTGAGCCAACCTTGCCGGGATTTGAACCTGCAGATCACGGCAACAAGCACCTAACTTGCTGAGCCATCTTACTAGATCTTACCTATCGCCAATGGATAGTGGGAGTCCACATTCTGAGCTCTGATGGGAGCGTGTTGGAAACCTTCTCCCATATACACTACCTTTAAACACCTCTGGTGCCCCTTAAGTATTACCCAGAGGAGGCTCAAGTTTATCTGTTGCAGTGAAAGTTTCCCAAACCCCAGTCTAATCCGCTCCACTGCCTGCACTCGCCACGACCTATTGGTGGAAGAGTCACAAGACTCAGAACACCAACCGGACTAGGTGATGAAGCCAGCTTGATTGCTCCCTTTTCCCTGAGACCGCAGAGCGTGCTGCACCAGGAGAACAGCGTGGCTAAGCATACTCTACTTTGCCTTTGCCTGCTTGGGCTTTAAACGGCAGAAAACACTCAACACTCCCCCGTATTGTAGACCCTACCAGCCACATCAGCTCAAACTCCTTCCCTTGCCCCACACATTCTCCAACTCTGCATCTGCCCTCCGCCGCCCCCCTTGCTCCCCTGCCTCGGGACAACCGCTTACCTGTGGGGGCAGCTATCCTCCACACCAAGCTCCCACCCAATGCCCTGCCCCCCAACTCTGCAAGCCACACCATCAATTAACCTTCCGACCGCTCCACTGACGCCTCTCCTACTCCAGCAATGCACCCCAACCTCTTCCCTCTGACTCCCCCCATCTCCACACAACTCCCATCCTAACCCTGCAAGCCACAAACAATAAATAAGCCTCCTGATGCGTTCTCATCAATCCCAGAACTGCATAAGTGCTAATCGTACATCTAATCGTAAAATAATGCCCTGACATCCTCTTAACCACAGAAGCCCGTTTCTCCTAAGATGTCATTCCGATTGCAGATGAAGCCTTCCCACTGTGCTAGAAGGCAATTTTTCTAAAATGGGGCCAACGGAGCAGGTGGCATTGCCATCCTCCACAAAGCCTCTTGACAACCTTCTCACTAAACCAGACTGCGAACCTCTCTCTTGGTCCAATTCTGTCTCTGCTCATCATCTACACAAGAGCCTCCTGCTTTTACTTTGATTTCTGGCTCATGGAATCACTTGACTCCCTCTAGCCTGTCGGACCCTTCTCGAGCAGAAAATGCCACTTGCCCAGATGGTGCACCTCAGCCCTCAAACTGAGCACCGTGAGTGTATATGGCGTTCATACCCACTTACACCGAACAGACTAACCTCTGCCTCCCAGCTCCAGCTCAGACAGAAGTCCACAAAGCCCAAAAATCCTATTACATTAACAGAATCTCCAAAGCCACAGAACCAACCAGGGAACGCCCATGCATGCTCCACCAACTCACCCCACCACACACAATGCCTTTGGGAGACTCTCTCTGATCACTTCCACAAAGCCCTAGAGCAGACTTCTTCAAACTGTAGGGCATGGCCGCATCCCCGGGCAGGGGCTGGGGGGCGCAAGAAATATTTTTTTCTTTTTTTAGATGCGCGGAAACAGACAGGGGCGGCTCACATGGTCAGAAAGCAGCATAAAACTTGTCTCGGACACCAATTAAAAAGTGGGCCACAGTGGCAAATGGACATTCATTCCCTTAGTCACAAACTTTGAATAATACCCATGGTGGTGTTTGTTAAAATGTAAGCAAATTGTGATTTATTCAGCAACAATGGTCAAAACTACTAGCTGCATAGTGAAGTAACTTGTCAAATTGGCCAAAGAAGTTGCCCATTTTGACTGGCCCACGCTAGCATTGTTGCATTTTCGGTGTGGGCATTGCCGTATATGGATGGTAAAGGAGGGTTGTACAACAAATGCCTTTGTTGCACAATCCCCCTACCCACCTGCCAAAATCGGATCTCCTTCTGAGACACTGTGGAGCCCAGGGGAAAGAGATTGTGTTTTATTTTTTTACTGGCTATCGTAGACGTAGTCACAAATGCCATGCTTTCCCCCTTCGCCCCCAGCGCCTTGCATACACTATTGTGTTGGGCACTGTGGGATCCAGGGGACAGGGATGGTATCTTTTTACTGGACTTCTATCATAGATGTCCAGTAAAAAATATCATGCCTGACCTCCCCAAACGCACCTCCTCCTGTGCCAATTGCACACTGTTTGGCTTTTTACTTATTTATTATTATTATTTTTAATAGTATGCTCTAAAATGCAACATTTTAACCCGTTATATTAAAAGGAAAAATGCACGGCAGGTCAATCTAAAAAGACACTGATTTGGATGGATGTGCTGCCCGAATCCTGCTCGGCCTCTCCGTAGCATTCGATACCATAGACCACTCCATCCTAACCGAGAGACCTACTCTAGGCATCGGAAATATACCTCTGAAATGGATAACCTCCTTACTCTCCAACAGATCACAAATAGTTTATTTGCCTCTGGTCTCGTTGATACCCCTGCTAGATCCCCATGGGGTACAACAGGGTGCTTCTATCGCCCCTCTCCTCTTTAACCTCTACCTCAGCCCGCTGCTTTTTCTCATTTGAGCTCATGGTTTATCTTGCTACAACTACGCTGACGCTCAACTCTTCAAAATCTCAAATAGCCCCCCCCCCCCCCCTTACTCCCCACCTTGCCTCTAAGAGATTGAACGCTGGATAATGGCCAATCCGCTTCTGCTCAACCCAGGCAAAACCGAGATCATACCACGTGGGAAAACCTCCCCTAGCCACCATTCCCAACACATTATGCACTCAGACCAGACTGTCACATCATGTGGGTGGGGGCGAAAAGTGGCCGCCACATACATATTTTTTGCCACGTTTTTCCTTTCACACAGTCGCAGCTATTTTTACAATCCTCTTTTCATGCCTAGACTGCCAACTATCCTTGGGAGATCCCACCTCACAGCTGAGGAAATTCTGATTGCAAAATAATGCTGCTTGACTTGTCCTAGAGAACACATTTCTTCTGCCCTCGTAGTCTTCCCCCGCCCCCCCAACCCCCCACTGGCTTCAGGTTGTTCAGCGAGCTTCCTTTAAGGCAATGTTTATCACTCATACCAAAAAAAGTACCTGAATACCTGCAGCAAAAATCTACTGGGGGGAGGACCTCACAATTTGTATCCATCTGCCACATAGTGGACCACCTCCCCTTAAGGAAAGCACTGAAGCCCTGTCTCTTCTCCACTCCCTCGCACATGTCCTCTTGCCCACTTAACACCATACTATTTCTCAGCAGCCCATCCATCAGCCTTCCTACCTGCCTAGCCATATGGACTAGACGGTCAGAACCCTCCAATGCAGGGAATCTGACACCCAGGCCACCTGGGCAGGTGGGTGGTCAAGAGTATTAGGGAAGGGGGTCTCTAGAGCAACGGGCACTCCAGGAGACCAGCAATGGCCCGGGCGACAAGCTCAATGTTTCCATAGATGACTATGCATCATCTCCACCATGCCAGAAACCAGCCCTGTATTTTATACTTTACGAAGATGGTCCAGACGAGGACTTAATAAAGGGGTGGCATCTGTCTTATTTCCCTCTTCTGCCTTTTGTCCCTCCAAGTCGGGTGTCTTGCACATATGTACTGCAGAGCCCTCAACTTTAGACCGTTGCCCTCGGGAGTGACCGGCTTCTTAAATCATCCTGCACTCTGGTGCGGCTCCCCGTGGAATAACAGAGTTCTAGAGCCTCGGTCACTAAACTAACACCGCACTCTTCTTTATGCCTTTGCAATATGCGCTGCATTAAAAATTGCTGTACTGTAGTCTTCTATCTATACTTATCACCGATTTAGAAACAAATGTTTGCATACATTGTAAAGCTCCTGTCATTTACATGTGTGCTCAGACCACGGTCTTCTGAAGGGTGTTAATCCACCACAGTGCTTTGAGGCCATATCAATGGCAGTAGGTGCTATACAAATACAACATATTTGGGTTCAGAGTTTGCTTCACCACCCCCCTAAACTGCAGCAACACCCATCGGCATTCCCCTTTTGGCAAAGACAGCAGACCTATCAAAAAAAAGATTTAAGACCACTGTCTAGACAAAGGGCTGCATGGTGAACCTATTTTATAACAGTTTGTTTTACTTGTACCCTTGAACCAGTGTCAGAGTTGTAGGATATATCTCCTGAGACGGGAAAGGCTAGTATAGTGACAAAACAAAGAATGCCTGTGCTTATATGAGAATTTTTTTTATTTTAATGGAGGGCGAAGGTCACTGCATTCTGGATCTGTTTTAATGTTACTGAATGTGCACTATGTAGCCTTTAATAACCCCATGTGCTGATTTGTATTGTTAGTGTGGGAAGTATACTTAATTTATTTGTGCTTTGCTGATTTTGCAATAAAGATAACCTATTGATGTACCTAAATAAATTGTGTTTTATTTGTGGTATTTTCAAAGGGGTATTCCTTTAGCAACTGTAAAGAACTCATGGTGGCAACAGTAAACACTGACACAAGTGTTCAAGGGTGTTTAATAAACTGCATATTGGGGGAGAAAAACGCCTAATCTAGGGTGGGGGAGCAAGCTACGACCATGAAATAATAAGGCAGTCCTAGTGGCGCCTTGTCAAGGGGCATATACTAAAAAAAAAGTATTGCCAATCCTTACCACGAAGTTAGAAAAAGAGTGGGAATATGTGTTCTCACAAAATAAGTCAGAATGGTATGGCTGGGGTCTCTCTTTCCCACGCTTTTAGCACGGACAAGGTGGGATCGCTGAGCACAGCACACTCCTGGGTCTCGCCAGAAAGGTTGCAGTTCTTTCAACAATGCAAAGACCTTCTGGGGCCCAAGTCAAACTCTCTGCCTTAGAGGACCATAAACAATTAAGTTCCTTCAGAAATCTTTCACGTTGGGCGATTGCTCTTCGCCCCTTGAATCCTCTCAGCCAGGCTCTGATCCTTCTTGAAACGTTAGCCTCCCTCAATCGGGTTCGCTGCAGCTTTTCACTCAAAACGTATCATCCAAAAGTCTCAATGTGTTTTTTTTATTTTTTTTACAACTATTAATTGTGGACATCACTCAGCCGGGTTCACACTTGTCGCTACAATGTTCATGGGTAAATCACTGTTTACCCCCAATTCGCAGGCATCCCTCCGTAGGGTTCACATTTACCAATTTCACATTTTGCTCATTTCTATCCAATGTGTCAGACTTTCAAGGGGTTTTGTTAGATCCTCGTAGGACCACTTTGACACCTCACGACGGCCAGTTAAAAAAAAAAAGAAAAAAAAAACCCTCCCCCTGCCCCCCCACCCCGAAAAGGCTCCAGTCCTTTGCATGAGCGGTAATATCACAGGATTTGAACTAGTAGACCAAATGCAAAGGTGACGGAGTACACAAGTGGTTTTAGATTGGTTTACAATTCCCAAGTTTATTTTCTTTAATTATGCACAAGATGCTATATCAAAAAATATATATATTCAACATTTCATATAATTCTGTGGCCCATACTCTTAATTCATTCATTCACATTCATACTTTCTTCATCAGTCTCTCATTCTACACTTCATACTTTGGAAAAATGGTCTGTATATAAAAAACAGTAAAAACATCTGTTATCTCTACATATGTTTACAATTCATTGTGAAACACATCCCCACCAATTAGGGGTATTACACAAGTCTGTGTTCTGTTATTCCCACAGTTCTCACGTCGACACGTGTTTCAGTTGCTCTCAGCGAGCATCCACATTAATGCTCTCTTTGTATGGCAACCTTCTTCAGGACAAAACAACCCATTTTTCAGGCACATGTATTGACCCCGCTGGCTGCTGTATGCGTCATTGTGGTGCAGGCAGGAAAGAAAATCTGTGACGGCGAGAATCGGATTTATGAACCAGAAGAAAAGGCGTTGACAGACGGATAGCTTTGGAATTATAAGCCTCCGCCTCAGACATTTCATCCATAGAACACCCGTCTTGGATGAACCCACCTGGGAAGCTGTGGCTGTTGCTACCTTGAACGAGAGGACTATTGGCCTCCAGATTCCACTGTTCCTCCTGACCCCATCAGGATAGGAGATGGTGTGGCCCATGTCAATACATGTGCCTGAAAAATGGGTTGTTTTGTCCTGAAGAAGGTTGCCATACAAAGAGAGCATTAATGTGGATGCTCGCTGAGAGCAACTGAAACACGTGTCGACGTGAGAACTGTGGGAATAACAGAACACAGACTTGTGTAATACCCCTAATTGGTGGGGATGTGTTTCACAATGAATTGTAAACATATGTAGAGATAACAGATGTTTTTACTGTTTTTTATATACAGACCATTTTTCCAAAGTATGAAGTGTAGAATGAGAGACTGATGAAGAAAGTATGAATGTGAATGAATGAATTAAGAGTATGGGCCACAGAATTATATGAAATGTTGAATATATATATTTTTTGATATAGCATCTTGTGCATAATTAAAGAAAATAAACTTGGGAATTGTAAACCAATCTAAAACCACTTGTGTACTCCGTCACCTTTGCATTTGGTCTACTAGTTCAAATCCTGTGATATTTTTGTTAGATTGACCTGTAGAACTAGGGACTTTAAAACAGGTACCCCTTCTCTTTATTGCTTTGCATGAGCGGTGCCAGACCACTCTGCTTCTGGACCTTTTACTAGGGTTTCTTTAACGTTTGAACACATGTTCTCTGTTTAACAATGTTGCGTCCTGCTACCTTGGGCCCAGCACAGTTCGGTTTACTATTGGTCTTCTCCGACTCACCGGCTGTGCTAAACTGTTGGAGTTTCTTGTCTCGAGTCAAGGATGGCACCACAGCGTCAAGCGCTTCTTGCCCTGCTTTGGCTATCGGCACAGGGGGGCCCCTGTGTGCTGCTGACACCTGTCGCACCACATGCCAGCTGGATTTATGGTTTCTCTTTGGAATACTTTGTGGGTTAGAGTTGGCATGGGCAATTCCCTCCTCCTACTCATCCGTCCATGTCTCGCTGCCTGTCTCCTCTATTTAAACTGCTGGTCCGGAATGGCTGCTTCCTCGTGTGTTCGACCTTGCTCAAAGTGTGCTCCCATGCTCTGACTTCCCTGTGGGGAAGGGAAAGGGCTGTCTGGTGTGTGTAGTTGTCAATTGCCTGACCCTTGTGTTGGGACATGTCAGGTAAACGGCTCCGGTGTTAGTCCGTTGTCTCTTAGTGTAGGAAAGTGTTTGTGTTGGAAAATGGGGCGGGGGTAAATTGACCATCCTACGGGGTAGGATGGGGTCAAAGGTGGTGGTAGGAAGGGCATACCATGTTGTCCCACTTCCACTCCCTGAGGATCCTCACTCACTGGTCCACACCCAGGAGCTGGATCCATTAGCGATGGCCGTGTCCTGGCCACCTGGATGACAGATCCCTGGGGACTAGTAAGTGAGACGCCTTCAAGTTTCTCACACAACACAGGAAAGCAACAAACTGTACTTAGCTCTGGTACTATGTTGTGTTTCTCTCCTGCATGGCTTGCATCAAAATTGGGATATGCAGTAATCCTCTGAACAATGCAGATTTTGGTAGACTCCTCTAACACTTTGTTTGTGGTTCTGACTTCAGCATCCCGTTCCAGGCATTCCCATGTCTTGGGACTAAATATTGTGGTGCCACGACTGAGTCCCTTCAAAGAACCTTGGATGATATTTGGCTACCTGATCCGGTGCTCCCTCACTAAGTTGTAAATGGAAACAATTCCTGTAGGCTTTGTGTATGGTGACAAGTACTTGGAATTGTCTTCTGCTATAAACACTTTTTAAAATGTTATTTTTTTAAAAATAAAAATTAAATCCACAGGATGCCAGCCCAGTGATTTAGGAGCCTGGTTTTTACGTGGCTCTGTTATGGCGGCTTAAACCTTAGGCATAGCCTTGGTGAAGATAAGGTTGCAATAGACCATGCATGCTTCAGTGGATGGTCTCTGTAAGGGCATGAGTACATTTCGTAATGAGGATCTTTCTTAGTTGACTTACTGCATTGTTTTTCTCTTTTGGGCGGGGGGGGGGAAAGCTCTTTGAAAGCTCTTTGACGTAGATGATTCAGCAGTGTTTTGATTTCAGTGGATAGTGTGAGGCATCTCCAGATTTGTGTTCCATTGGAGCAGAGTTGTATTCGCCAACCAAAGCATTGTTTCGCCTCCCATCGATGTAGTGCAAGCTGTTCTCTGGGCTTAATCGTGGTCTAGATGCTTGGCGATGTCTTCTCTGTAGCCAGACTGTTCTCTTCATTTGTGTAGGCATCTTTTGGGGGTCAGAGGGGGCTACCTCTTTGGAGGTTCACGTTGCCTGTGCCAGTGGGAGCATATAAATGCTTAATATGGCTAAAGTTACTTTTTGTGCTGGTACAAGTTTCTGAAAGTCCTCCCACCGCTTTTGTCCAGTCATCGCAACGGTGCTTGGAATGCTCTGCGCAAGATTTTTCTATTGTTCGTTCGGGAAACAGACGTTGTTTAAGGTTACAGAGTGGCAGATACTGGCTTGATAAATGTGACTTGTGTTAGGCATTGGGCACTATGAGGAGGCTACGTTGTGCCCGCTTCAGCATTGCAGCAGTACCAGTTGGCTGGGTCTTGCCCTTTTAATTCTGGTGTCTTCCTGCAGATTCCTGGTGTCCAGATCTTGGCAATTTTCAGTTGTAGGTATGGGGAGCAGTGTGTGGGGATCTCCAGATGCGTTTAGCATGTTCTGTCGGACTATTTGTAATAGAAGGGTCCAGTGGAGTGCATAGGAATAGAACGTGTCCCACCTGAATGTACCCATATTGGTGGTGTAGTACATCGTCCTCCTTTTCCCTTTTCAATTTCATGTCTATTGATTGGAGAGTGCGTTGCTTTGTCTTGAAGTCAATTAGATTCCTGCAGGGAGCTGTTTTTAGATAACTGCATTCCTCCATACAAGAAATCTCTGCACTGCATCGATCCGCTAGTGTAATTTCATTTGCTGCTGAATGGGCCACATTTGCGATAGAAGAACAAGATGTTCTATATGGCACTTCCACTCTCGCTCCTCCGCCAACCGTCCAGTCAAACACTGCACTTTGTTCCATTACACATTGCACTGTGTTCCTAAACGAGCAGAAGTCACTCTGCACTTAGGGAAGCTGTCTTCCGGTTCATCTTGGCATCTCATCTGCAAGTTGGTGGAGGTCGTCATTGTGAATGGCTGAACGGAGTCCTTGCATTGATGGTTGATCGTAGAGCGGTCGCATTGCTTGACTGTGTGATTGCAACTAGTTGTGTATATCGAACCATAGCCTGGCTGCATTTTCGGTTGATCAATCGTTGCCGCTGGTTGTAGGGATTGTGGCTTTCCTATGGTGTTGAGGTTGAAGATATTGTGCAGTTGGCAATGGCTGCACCACTGTAGCATGAACTGTTTTAAGATGTGAGAGACTGGGTTAGCCTGTGTTTGAGGTGGGGCATGTTTGTTCACTGAATGGAATGTGTATTTTAGCTTTCCCTGAGATGGTTTACAATTTATGAATATATTTTTCCGATGTTGGATGATTGTGCTACATGTGCATGTTTTGATGTGTTCTGTATGTTGGTATGAGATGTAGTAGTATTGTTAACCAGACTGGGCTGTCTAGCCGGGATTCCAATGACGGAGCAATCTTTCTGTGGTACAGTTCTTTTTGTTTTGGTTGGATACATTCAGAGCTTGGGTTTTGTGATCTCCTCCTGGGTGAGGAGCTAATCGAGCGGGAAGATGCTCATCCTTTTCTTCTCCCCTTTTTGTCAGGCTGGAGGAGTTGTTTTTGGTCAAGGCAAGTGCCATCGTGGCTTTGATGCAGAGGTCTACACCTTCACAGTCCCCACCATTGAAGTAGAGGCTGGAAAGAAGCTGGGAAAAGGTAAGTCTTTCATTTATATCAATCCTTGCAAAAAGCGTGTGAATTGCACTTTTACTTTTTTTTTTTTTAAAGGGGTGGGGTTTGGGATGAGGGCAGTAAAAAATGAGGGCATCTTTGCATTTAAGGCGTCCAGTGTCTCTTCTACTTGTAAAGGCCTTTGCAGGCGTAGATTCTCGAGTTGAGGCTGTGTGAATTAAGTAAGCGCATGGGCTAATGGCAGAACACTTTGCATTCTCCAAGGGTATTGGTTTGTAGGGGTGAGGGGCAGTGACATTGCCACAGGGCAGCATGTTGGCCCATAGCAATACCTTTTCTTGCGCAGGTGCGCCCCTCTGGAAGGGACGGCGTTCCGGTCTTGGGACAGGCTCCATCCTAAACCTATTGTTTTTCCAGGAGCACTAGCATCAGTGACAGTTGCCTCCGTTTCTCCCAGCTCGGCTGGACCGACTTCGGAAGCATTTGTGAAGTGGTGGTAGGTTTCCTTGCTTGTTGATGGACACTTTGGGGTTTTAACCTTCTTGGTGTAGAGACGATATGCAAAGCTGCAAGTGGTAGCGATCAAGTTGAGCACTGAAGTTGCACATGCAACCCCACTTTACTTGGACTTGACGGGGTTCTTTTGTTGAGTAAAGAAATTGTCCAGGGTAGACTGAAATGGAGGGCAGGCGCCAACAAACGGGGTCAGAATTATTTGGCTCACTGGATATTTGCCCTACAACTCCATCTGCTCTAGCCAGCATAGTCTGTAGCGCAGAATGAGTTTTAGACCCAAACATCGGGAGGATCCCCAGCATGCAGACACCACCACTGTGTAGAGTTGAATGTTGGATTTGTCATTGTAATAAGTTTGAACTCTGCAGTGCATGTCTGGCATTCTATGTCTCTTTATTCATGTCTCTTTTTTGGAATGCTGCCCGTATAAGAGATCCACAGAACCAGCATATGATGATGCCGCTTTTTCGGTTTGATGGATATTGTTTCCTTCTTTAGGAAGATGGGCTTTAAATGTTTCATGGAGCTGAGCAGTAGTTTTAGTGTACTGCGGTATTTTCTTTTTTTTTTAAGCAAGCAATTCTAAAAAACGCATGCCTTTTTGTTATAAAACATGCTGTCTTTGAGGCCTGTAATTTGCATCCATGTAAAAAACACTTCTATGTCGTCTTGAGCTAATGCAATAGGCACTCTCCTTCTGTGCTGTCTGAATGCAGCAGTGCATGGGCAGGCGTTTGCCACTTGTCCAATCCATCTGTTGGTCCTTTATTTATTTTCAGTTTATCTGGCCGGCAGCACTGAGTGCGCATGTGCAGGTATTCAGTCTAGTCTTGTCCGCGTGGCATTGCGCCGATTTACAATTTGAGGCCGAAGGTGATTATTAGGGCTGCACCACGTTCAGCCAAGTTCTCCCAGCCTGAAGGTCTGCAATTTGGCTACCTGACTGCATCTCCCCTCAGTTGTGCCCAAGGGAGCAGCATGAAGTTGCTCGGTAGATGCACTGTCGATTGTGGAAATTGGCAGAAAGGTGTTGCTGGGGGGGTGGGAGTGCGACCCCCGCCGTTGGGAAGGCGGAGCTATGTTATGGGGAGTGGGAGGAAGAAAGGGGAGTTCTGGGTAAGGCGCGAGAGCGCCAGTTTCCTGTTACGGAGAATAAAGGTTTTGTCCTCCACTCCCTCTGTGTGCGCGTCCTCCTTTCTGACCCCCATAAGAGGGTAACACTGAGGGGGCTATAAAGCCTCTGTTGTTTGTTTTTTGTTTGGTTGCTGCCCTGGATAGAAGCTCGGGGGTTGCAACCAAAAAGTCTAGCTAGCCCCCAGTCCCAAAATTGGCGCAGGCCCAGATCTTTTACGTTAGTAAAAGCACCTTTTGCAGTAACCTGCTTGTTTCGGCTTCTGCTCTAGCCTCCTCACACCCTAAGTTTGTTTTAAACAGCTATGCATGAGCTTGGCTCATATGAAGTAGAGGTTGTTTGCAGCACTGTACAAAAAATGCAAATCATGGATTCATGATTCATGATTGATGTGGTTGAAGCAGCTGCTTGGATGCATTTCGAATCTAACCCCTCTTGAATTTATTTTTAATTTTTTTAAGTGAGTTTCAGGTCCACTATCTCGGCAGGTAAGACACAGGGCAACATGGGATAGTGCGCCCCATGGGTGTATACCTTCCATACTAAAGTGCTACCACCCTCCCCATGATACTTCCTGCACTATCTTGGGTACTCCAAATATCACCTACAGAAGAGCTGCTCTCCTGCAGGCTGAACAGTGTCTTGGGTTAAACACAAGATATTTTGCCAACAAAAAGGCACCAAGTTCAGATGGTACACTTCAGTGCATTGTGGAAATACAATTGGCTGCTGCACAAGGCTTTGCTTTATGGGAACAGCGTCTAAAGTTGGTGTTTTCGTAGGTGGTACGCCTTCTGATCACTTACACGATATGCCAAGAGCTGCCCGCTGCTTTTATGCAGGGCTGAACTCTGTCTTTCTGGGAAATCTTCTCTTTACTAGTTTATTTAGTAATGGCTTTTAGTACTTTTAAAAATGTATTTATTTTTTATTGTTGGCTCCGTGGTCTGCACTCTTACATCCATGTGGCACAGGTGAGAATTTGTCACTCGGTCATGGGTTCCAATGTGATTTGGTTCAACCTAGCTAAGGAGCGACTGAGCACTGTACAGTGTTGATTTGCAACAAGTGTAAGATGCCCAATTTTTCGAGGGGACAATTTCCAGCTCTGGATCTGGGAGGTGGCAGCAATATTCGTACTCCCAGTCGGACATGAAGGTCCTTCCTGAACTGCAAAAGCATTGGACCCTCCGAAATGTGACCTGGATAATGTTCAAATGGGCTTGTGCGTAGCTACAAAATGGCTTCTAGGTGGTTTTCAATGGATCGAGTCAGCAATTTTCACTGGATTGTAGGTTATCTTGAATGATAAAGTACAGGCAGACGATGGGGTTAGAGCAGCAGATCAAATAGGCATTGGCAATGCGAACAGTTTTGGCCATTGTGTAGGCATGGGGGCAGTGCATTTGCCATGCACTGCCATAGTGGTCAGAACTGGCATCTATGGTAGCGGCTGCAAAATGGCATAAATAACTGGGCATATAATGGCATTGCCTGGAAAATGTTTAATACTTGATTTTAAAAGGTTTTCAGTGAAGAACCTCCTCCCCCCCCCCCCCCCCACCCCCCCTCCCATGGTGCTTATAAATCGAGTGGCTGAAGGCAGATCTGGTTGACACCAGTAGTGTTTTAAACCCATGACTGACTACTTGAAAAAACACTGGCAGGCATTCAAGAAGCTTGTTGGAAAGGCTTGATTTAAAGCGAGCACAAAGAGATCCCATGAGAATGTGTTTTGGGGTGGGGGTAGGAAGTGGGTGAGAATCGCCATAGGGATTAGCATGTCCATGGTAAGTCAGTTTGTGGGTAAATAACAAAACACCTACTGTCTGCTGCTATGCCATTTCTCTCTTGCTGTGCTTAAGTTTTGGTGATAAAGTCGAACTATTGCATTAAAGTGCTTTGTCCGCTCTGGGTCCTTGCTGAGGCTGAAGGCATCCTAAAGTGGTTGAGCCAGCTCCAATGAATGGAAGGTGGGAAACTGGGCCCAGAGCTGTTGCTTGACTTGTCGATGGAGGGGGGTGGTGGCAGTCTAGCATCCCTAACACTATTGGCTGTTCTTTCATACCCCTTTGCCTCTCTGATGGGCAAATCGCTTAAACACCATAACATGGCAGGAGATGTGCTTCCAAGATACCGGAACATGCATCTGTCCAACGGCTCTCCTTTTGCAAGCGTCAATGTTACTCATATCTCAGGACTCTAGGTCCTCTTTCTATTGCCAGAGGGTAGGCTGCAGCCCCTACTAATTGGCCCAGCAGCTGAAGTTGTCCCCATTTTTGAAACTTTGGGTTACTTGAGATCACCTCCTCAAATACTGGACAAATTGCTGAAATTGGACGCAGGTTTAGCAAGGCGATTATTTTCCCCAGATATCCTCCCTCGTGTAGTTCATCCTTCTGCTGTGGAGGACTGGCACCCCCTAGCAGGAAGCTCTTGCTTAAGAGGGCGTTTCTGTGTTTTACATGTGACCAATAAAGATGTTGTCTCTTCAAGCAGTGTTTTGTGAATGGATTAGGTTGGAGGATTGTCTTTTCCATGGGTCACTTGTGTACTTTGCCTTTGGAGTCAATTAGCTGAAAATGTTGGGGTGAGGAGGCGGACATGACATCTTAATGAAAGGGGCCCCTGCCAAATGAGTGACAAAGTGTGCCACAAAAGTTGGGTGGAGAGGGAAGGAAACAAACACCCTTGTGCCCCCCTAAAATTATGCCCCAAGGGACTTGCCCTTGCCAAGCGGGGTGGGCTGCAATGAAAGGGTGCGCGAGTGCTTGCTTCTAGTTTTCATGCTTCCGGTGGCATGATGTAATGCAGTCATGGGAGTCCTCTATAATTCTGGAAGTTGTGAAAGGTGTGTGTCACAATGATCTGGAAATCGGCACCCAACGCTCACCTCTTGGAGGTAAACTAGGCTAGAGGTGAATTGCGAAAGTGCCCCAAGTATGGTTGTGCTGTGGCATGCCTTCACTCCGCTCCAGAGAACCAGCACGGCTTGTGTTCTCTTCACTGCTTTCAACGCTCTGTCTTCACGATGCTTGTACCTACACCTTGCAGCGGTTTCGGCTTACTGGTAAAATGGAAAACCCACTGCCCTTTTAAAGTTGCATTTGCATTGTCAACTGGCTTCCTCTGTTCAAATTCTAACAGAAAACACTCTGTCCCAAATCAATCCAAAATATAAAGGTAGCTAGAAAAAAAACACATGAATGGAAAGTGATATGCAAGCCACCCTAACTGCCTATACCTGCTGTTCCGTCACTTTATTCAATTGACCTCTTAAACTCTCAGGATTATTTTTTATTTTTTTTTTTTTAAATATAGCTCACTTCCACATTTGAATGGCCTGAATGCGTTTTGTGGTTGGAATCCCTTTGGGGACTGAAGACCATGTATGGAGGAACCTAGGAGTAAAGTTGAAGATGCTTGTGTGCATTCGGCCAGGTTAGGATTTAGGAGGGTTGGCTGGACCCCAGTAAGCGACCCTGAAGTCTAGCACATGGGTGGGTGCTGTTGATAGATTAGGATAGCGTGCTTGTGCGGGAGTTTCGATGTGTACCCAGCTAGAACTAATTATTTTCGTAGGTTTTTGCTGTATACTAATGGCAGGGGTGTTGAAGTACGTCGGGGGAAGGGGGGGTTCAGTGTGAACAGCTATGCAAGCCGCTAAACCGAATTTGCATAGCCATAGCTGCATTCTAGAGTGCATGCATGTGGGCTGTCCCGGCGGCATGTATCCACAGACGTGCGAGTTATACATACCATGTTACCTGGCAAGTGGAGGACGTCCAGACCTGAGACACCCAGCAAGTAGGAGAAAATCACAAACCTGGGACATGGCACACTTGATACACCTGGCAAATGGGAGAAACGCTCAGATAAATTTGACCAACCTGCTGAAGACCCTTTGGTCCTGCACTCCCATATAATCCTTCTGATTTAGTTGTAATCTTGGTCTAGCAATACATTTGGGAATCCTTGCAGCAGGACTGATGGCGCTCCTGCGTTTGGGCCAAGTTTGTAGTCTTCCCTTGAAAGGCCTCTCACTTCAGTAGTCTGTTACCTGGTGCCATTGTCGGGTCCTGGGCAGATCAGTGTCTTACGCTGAAGCAGCCAGTCTTTCTGCACACCTATTCTCTCTGCCAATCTTGGTTTAGTTTCAACCCCAATTTAAGTTCTGGATTCTTAGTTGGGGCACTGACTTGTGTAGTCTGCTTGCAACATTTCTGGGTTGGTGCCATCTCAAAAGGAAACTAGCACTGATTTGAGTTACCTCCCAATACAGCCAATGGTCTGAATAGATGTGCTTACCTTGCAGAACAGCAGTTACTGCCCCAGGTTTGTTTTGTATAATCTGTCATGTCACCCCCAGCATTTAGGGGCGCCCTGTACAGTCCATATTTGCATGCAGTGTATGGTTTTCTTTTTCTGTCCCATCCAATTTTCTTTGTGCCTGCGAATGTATCATTTTTATCTGTGGTAATGTTTGCCTCCATCTTGTTCGCACCAAGGGTATGTTTGTGTTCATTTGCTATAATTTCGGCCTGTTGATGCGTGCTCCTGCAGTGATTTTAGTTTTTAAAAAAAAACATTTTTTTTTTTTTTCTTTTACTACATTTTGGTCTGTGGTACATGCATATCACAAATGGGCTCGGGGTTGTCCACTATGTGACCTGCTGCTGTGTGCCTCCATGCGAGCATGGCGGAGCGTGGCCTGGCCCTGCCTGGGGGAAACTTGGCTCGCTCTTGTTTTTTTTTTTTTGGTAATGGATGCCTGCACACTGTAACCCAGAACGCCTGGCTTTCTCATCTACCCGCTCGTTTCTCCTTGGGCCTTGGCTAGTGTTCATCGCCGGTGCACCTCCTTAGTTTTGCGGGGGTAACGTTAACGTTCTTTAGCAAAAAGAATTGATAAGGTGGGTATTTTTTGTGCCCCAGCGGTGCCGGTGGATAATGGTAGTCAAAGGCCTGCAACCAACCCGGTGCAGGGGTACACGCAAAATTGGTTATCAAAGGAATCTTGCTTGCAGAGACCAGCAAGTCTGGTGGTACTTATCTGCCGGCCATACGTGTTCATCTGTGTATCGGTGCACCTCTTTTGCGGCATCTTCCGCTTTGCCGACATATAACGCCGTCTGCACCACACTCCAGGCAGTTGCTAAAAAGATAACGTTCGTCCTTGCAGTCGATTGGGGTCAATGCTGCTTCATTGTCAGGCAAATGTCACTGGCACTCTTCACCTTGCTAATATCCTGCCAGGACCCCTCCGCCCTCCAACCCCAACCTCCGAACAAAGGCCCATTGGGTGTGAAATGGATCGTTCCGAGGGTGTTGAAACAGGGCTGGCCCATTAACTGCACGGGGGCGGGGGAGCTGTGGTGTGTGAGGCCTCTGTCCACTGGGCTCCCATACATATGGGGCAGACTCCGCTATTGAATTACCCTAGTACACAATTGGGGGTGGGGGGAGGGTCTGCTGCCGCTCGAAACTTCCACGGTATCGTTTACAGAGGAACCTGGGCTTGGCCCTTTGGCAGTTAGTGCAGGGTTTCTGTCACGTGGTTCGTCTTCCGTTCTCCCACCTGCGTTGCTACCCATTGTGTCGTTTGTGTGCAGAGTGCCTGCGCCTGTGTGAAGCGACGAGCCTTCAGTATGGAGATGCACAGTACAGTTTCCTTTTATTGCTTGCAGAGTAAACGGTCTGCCGACTTTTCCTAAGCATGCAATGCAGCGTTACAACACTTTTGTTCTCTCCGAACTAGTTCTGTGAACCTGTTTCCTTATTTATGTACATATTAAATTACATCATTTGCTTAAAGTAGAGGTGGATTCTTGTACAGTGAATTTGACAATGGGGTGGGAGGGGCGATTGGCAGGGTGGTGGGAGTGGGGGGGGGGGTGTTGGAGATGCCTTGTTTGGAATGCACTTACCAACGTCACAATGGGGCCAGGCCCAGAAGAGTCGACTAAATGGGCGCCAAGAGGAATATATCCCACTCTTGCGCTAATTGTCGGGCTACATGCAGGATTTGAGATTTAAGTAGGAGCCAATTTGCATGGCTCTCTGCAAGTGGAACTTTGATTTAAGATGCATCACTTTTCTTGCTATGTACGATTCATTCACCTTTCTTGATGTGTCAAGCAAACTAAACTAGAAGCAGGAGCTCAATGCCTCCCAGCAGTTTCAAACCCTGTTACATGGCTATGGTCCTACAATGCCACGTTTTGTAGTTTCCAAGTTCAGGGTTCATGATCTTGGTCATACGGCCCTTGCTTCTCTTGCACTTCTGTGGTGTACGGAAATGACCTGGAATGCTCCATTGCTTCCAACTCATTGCTTAGTTACATTGCGGACCAGACTTCTTTAACGAGAACCCTGGCGTCTTTCTGGAAAGCAACAAACTTCGTGTTATGAACCATTCAAAATAAGGAGACCTCGAATTGAGTTGAATTAAAATGATAATAAAACAAAATAATCCAGCCGTGCCACTTGCCATATACACTACTCAATAGGCACTTGCAAGCCCTCGGCTAATCACGGGAACAATGTTTTGCTATATCTTTGAACAATTGAGAAGTTCAGTGAATAGCTTGTTACAAGATGGCCGCCATTGTTGCAGAAAATTGACGTTCATGGTGTCCCAGTCTACAAATTAAAGCCCATGTACTAATGTTCCCACCTCTTCAAAGGAATCTGAATTTGACTTGACTTACTTTTAACAGTTTACTAAAACAATACCCACCTTTGCGGCTTTGATCTACTTGTATTGTGCCCTCAACTTTAGCAGTGAAATAACGTACATTGCGCACATGCTGGTTTGCTGGATAGCCTCGGAGGATGCCTGCAAGCATCTACATTCCAGCTGTTGGATTTTACTTTTCCTAGCGCGGGTTAATACACCGAGACTTCACCAGTTAAAAGCATGGCATTCGTGCAGGGCTTCCCTAATGTGCCTCTCCTCCATGCTGCTACAACCACAATGGCACAACCCGACTGGTATACACCCATTTCCTCTTTTGGTAGCGGAGGCCGAGGGCAGGCTATAGTTAAGAACGGTGTGTGCTGATAGTTGCAAAAAAGTATGGTGGTATCAAAATAAAAATGTCTCGTCAAGATACTATAAAATAGGAACTTTAAACGAACCACACGAAATAACTCTGAAGACCCAACCCTGTAAAAGGGGACGTTGAGAGTAAAGGGGCACTTTGGGTAAAGGTGCAGGAAAACTATTAGAACAGCCAATTTCGCTGTTTAGAGATGTCTCTGCGTTTTTTTTTTTTTAAAAGGGGTGGGGCTTGGCATTCACTCGGTTCTTTCTGGGGGACGGGGCCTCCTCAAAATCCCTTTATCTCTTGACTTTGGGGCTCAACTTGTCAAGACAGGCTTCTTTGTGCTTTTACTGGGCCGAGCCATTGTCTGTTTAGAAATGGTGTTACCAGTATATCGCTGGCGTTGGGGATGAGTCTGCTGCAAGTACTCCAACAGTGCAGTGTGGTTAGTCACTACAGCAATGATCAGCTGAACCGGGTGACCCACTGGCAAGCAACGGGTGGAGTTGGTGTCTTGAATAAGAGTCAGTCAGAGCTACAGTGGCGCTTTGGAATCAGATGTGCTGGAGCGTAGGCAGGCAGTGGGATGAGTAAGTGTCTTGACGGCAGACCAGAAAGCAGCAAGTGCCAAACGCAGTTGCTGTTTTCCAAGTGGTAGAACTGGCAAACACTGATTGCAGATGGTCAACACGATCTAGAGTTGCACCTTCACTTCCAGCTGAGCATAATCGAGGATCTACAGGGGGGGGCGGGGGGGTTGGTTGGCGGCATGAGTCATTCTGCACCTCCTAGCCTGGAGTTTTTAAGACCATACTTGTAGAGTATTTGGTACCAGCGTCTCAATTGAAGCAGGCCGGTCCAGCCTGGTTGTCACCCCAAATGTGTCCTTGGGGTGGGTAGGGAATAGAGCCTACCTCTGATCCTTCTCTTTACCACCCCATTGCAGAGGTCATTGGGATAGATTGTTTCCCCATTAGGACGTCTGACAAGGAGGCACGGATTCACTATCAGTTTGCAGTAAAATTGAGGCTGCAGTAAGTGTATTTTGCACTCTGACATCCTACCCAAAGTTCTTTGCTTGCACCTTTTAAGAATCCAAGATTCAGCACTTGGCCGGGGTGACATGCAGTGAGGTTCCAGTGATGGGATGCTGTTTGCCAGCGATAGTTTGCAGGTTAAATATGCTGGACTGGTGTTGGGTCGGCAGTGCTGCATTGGCACTGCCGACCCAACATTGGCACCTCATCAAAAATAAGGGAGTCTAGCAAAGAAATCACTATTTGCTTTCAGAAAGAACAAAAATCTAAGGGACACGTTGGTCCATACGTTTTTGGAAACCACAAAAACCCCAGCAACATTATAGAACCCACCACCAGTCGTGGGACACTACAGCTGCGGACACTATGTGGCTTGTCGCCACACGATTAACAGCAAGACTTTCACCTACAAAGATTTTACATGGAACTTGACGAACGACACTAACTGCGAAAGTAGATATGTCATCTAATGTCCGTGTGACATGATATACATCGGAAAGGCCATCAGACCTGTCAAACAAAGGAACGAACATAGACCCTGCATTAAGAAAAAAGTACATGATAAACCCCTGGTTGAGCAATTCAACAAAAAAGGCCATACGCATGAACAATTCACCTGGACTGTGCTGCAACAACTGCAGCCCCAGAAACGCGAAGGCAACATTGACCTGGCGCTCACAAAACTGGAACAAAAGTGGGTCCACAGACTAGACACAGTCCGCCACGGCCTCAACATAACCGTAGAGTGGAAACATTTTTGGGTCTAACCCCACCCACCACACACAATGCCATATTGTGCTCGTTGGACCCCCGAAATCTTACCCAGATGTCAGACGTTTGAACTAAGTACATGCATGTCACTAAACTGTATGAACCTATGGAGTATGGAATAGAACTGTGGTCACATGTTGTGTCCAGCACTTTATGTAGTCAACATTATTGACTCTCGCAGTGCACCACATGTCCCCTGCTCCATAGCGCCTCTCACTTGTTTTCCGTCCATCACCATGGGCTCCTCAGCGCCTCCATTAGACCGGACACTACATGTCCCAGCATCTTTAGCAGTTCCAGTAGTTTCAGTCCTCCACCGAGACGGTCGTCCATTCGCGGAACGGTGAGGACCACTCCCATTGGTCCTAGCACCTCCCGCACCCGTGCAATTGGTCCAGACACCACTCTGGGATTAGCTTATTAGCCAAGCGGGTCGCATCTGTATGCTACAGCTACCATTACAGCAACCGATCCCCCGACGACGCACGTTGCTCTCACGGCTCGCGGTAAGTGCCTAAATCTAGCTCTCATGCTTCCCGATAACAGTACCCTCCACACGGATCTGTTCACTCACTCACAGGGAGTCCACGATAGCAGTACCACCTCCATCCCCGTGTGGGCCCAAGTTAACATTTAAGGTATGATATGCACAGTAACTACGGGTTGCTTTTCGGCCCTTCCTGCGCACTGTGAGCCATCTGTAGAACAGACGCACCACCATTTTGGACGCGCTTCTCAACATAGACACCACTTTGCACTAATTTTTATATTTATTTTGACCTGAATGGGTTTATAATACCCTCCACGCCCTAGATCACTTAAGGCAATAGTTAGACACCATGTTGCTTACACGCCCTAGAGCATGTATGTATGTATGTATGTATGTATGTATGTATGGTTTCCACCGCATCCTTTAGTGTCCACCGAACCAGGGACGCCCTCACCCTAGTCCTAGACGCTGGTACCGACGCTTCACACTCGTGTCCATCTTTGGTTTTTTTTTTCAGACGAGGGACCGTTTTAGGCCCTCCTCTAGCCGACTAGATCCTGACCAAATTGTTACCTCAGGAACCCACGGCTCCCCAGTGCATTCCATGCACCTACCATCCAGCATTTCCCCTGGATGATTCTGTACAGCATCACCACTGCTAACGCAGCAGCAGGTAAGCTGTCCTGCGATATGGCAACATTAGGCCACAGTTATGAAACATCAAATAACACAATCAGACCCGAGATCCTTACAAATCCTTCACTATTTACAGAAAAAACGGACTACACCACATTTGGTGCTCATCCTGAAGAAGGCAATACCATCCAGGCAACAATTCTGCCTTCCTGGCCGAAACGCACCCGTGTCGATCCTCAGTGACACAACTGCAAATACCCTTTTTCGTGTTTGTCTTGTAGATTGTTGTGTACACCCCATGTTTACCGTACCCTGGACCACCCTATGTCCCGGGTGCACTATTGTATAAGTACATGTTCCTCTAACTGTTGTATACCACTGTGCCTTTAGGTGGAACTCTGTACCTCAACACAAAAGAGGTAAATACGCAATCTGTATTTCCACCAAATTCAAGCACTATTGTCCGTTTCCTTTTGAGCCTTTCGTGCTTATCGAAAGCTATATAAACTAATTGAACTATAACACTTGAGGTTTTCTGAAATAAACTCTCCTGTTCAGAACCATAGCCTGCTGATTTGTAGGATCTCACATCCTGATTTTTTTTGATTTATTATATATTGCCCCCTGGGTGTATCAGGACTCCGCCAGGCGCCCTTATTTTTACTTGAGTGATGAAATGGGGACACAGAAGACTCTGCGAGTCTCAGTTGGGGAGACTGATCGAGCTTCAGCACTGAGTACTTTGAGGTCGACGATGACTCCATTCCTTTTTTTTTTTTTTTTTTTTTATTTTGATTAGGGCATTCGTTTCTGACCAGAATTTTAGCTTGCCCGCACCGCTTGGGAAGCCGTAAGGGCTTCAGTGAATTCCATGTTGCCCCGTGCATCTGCCATCAAATGTAGGTGTGCATTTTGAATACTGATCTGATGTGCCGCCATTGCAGCCGCTTGTCTGGCTTTTGGTAAAGTCCTGCAATGAAGTCACAGGACACTTGTTCGAGGATAGATCTGTATGGGGCAGTCTCTTGGTCTCACGATACACTGCACCGATTCATTGAATGTGTGGGCAAAATTCCCTTCCACCCTCCTGCTGTCAGAGTGGGGCTGTGGAGGTGCCAGCATTGCTGTTGCTCTGTCCTCCTTCGGTCGGTCAGAGTGGCGGCCCATCTCCTCGCCAGGCTAGCCCCTCCTAATGGTGCTTGAGGTGGATCTTGACTCCACCAAACATGAGTGGAGTACAAAAAACAACCACAGCTCATTTTAAGTCGATAAACTGGTCATCCCAGAATTGCCCGGCTCCAACCATTTACTTCTGGAAGGCCTTTTGCATAAACGTCCAAGAACCTGCTTAGCTTTCCATCTAATTACTGGTGGGTTATGTGACTTCAGGCTCTTGGGTAGCCCTTATTAGTGGGAATTGTGTTCACCCCCATGCACCTTATGGGGTGAAGCTCTGTCCAACTGGCCTGGATGAAGGCACCAGTAGCACTCAAGCTGCTATCTTCATGTTTGGCAGTCAATTATTTCCCTGCTGCGCAGTCAAAAAGGGGGTTTTCTAGCAGCAGGGTTTTTCTTTAGACCCTGTGTGCTAGAATCTGTTTCTCCCACGCTACCATGTCGTCTGACCTAGCTCACCCAGAAGGATTCGAGCTGGCTTGTGAAGGGCAGGCTAGCTGCACCTTTATCGCCGGGTATAACTTTTAAAGTGCTCCTTTTTCCATCTCTGCGTGCCCTTGTGGTGGCACACCTACGGCCATGCTGGGCAGGGCTAAAAGGTTGAAGGGTGGATCATTCAGAGAATTCGTGAGCAGCACTATTCCAGGAGTTCTTGGTTCTTAAAGCCAAACACGAGCTCAGTTGCCAAAAAAACACAACTCGCCGGACTGCCTCCTTTCACCAATTATGGGAACTCGAACCCAGAGTAACTGTGAAATGAGGCTGGAGGAGTTGGTCTCACAGACTGGCCATACCCTGTTGGGCTTTCAGAAGCGGTGGCCATTTTGGAATTCTACTTTTTTTATTTTTTGATCTAAAGTAGCACCACCTTGATCCCAAAACTATTGCATTGGTGTACAGCTAGGGGGGAGATGGCATATGAGGGGCACAAATGCCTGTACTCGTTTTCATTATTTACGCACCCATTGACTGCCCGGCATTCTAGCCCCTAGTCCTGCCCTTCCCAAAACGCACCCTCCTGGGATCTTTGTGCTAGCCTAAGCAAACCTTAACCTCAAAGTGTGAGCTTTGAAGTGCGTTGGTTTGATTGGCGCCGTAAACACACAATTGGTGTAAAGTTTGAGCGAGGTCTGCTCCAGTCACCTGGTTTAAAAGCAGTATGCTCCGAGGCGTAGGCAGGGTAGGGCAGGAGGAGCAAGGCCCACCCAAAATCTGTAAATGCCCACTCCGCAGCACCGTGTGGGCATTTACAGATCTTTTTGTCAGTGCAGTGGGCCCCAAGTACATTTGCTTTGGGCCCCATTTGCCAGACAATCCTGGCTAGCCTCGGAATATGCTGGTCCTTGACTGAAGTCTTGTTAAAAACAACAGTTTTGGCTTGGGTATAGTTGTTAGATGGGCATTTGCTATGCACGGATGGCCAGGTACTTGAGCTGCTAACATTAATGGCCAGTTAGGCAGTGCCTGGAAAATGTCTCTCCCCATGTCTAAATAAAAGCCCAAACTGTTGGCATTGTCAATGCCTGCTCTCCCGCACCCCCTCGCCCCATGTACCCCAGTTCATTGCAAATGTTCTCTTCACCAGGGTAGCGTGAGCTTCGGGCTGAGAGGCCAATCTAAAACATACTTTCTGTCCCATGGGGCCTTCATTTTATTAACGTTTTTCACCAGTGGGCGGTAGTGGTGCTGCGCTACTGTTCGGAAGGGTTTCGTTTTAAAATAAAACCGGAAGCCGTTGCAACTTGCACTTCAGTGCAACGCACTGAAATTACCTTAAACGGCGGGGGCGTTTGTTTGAGGGTTTGGAGGGGGCTTGGCGATGGGGGTTGTGTGGAGCGGCGGCAGGCCCGCAGGGAACATGGTCCCACTGCTGCTTTTTGTACACTTCGACCACTGCTTTTTCACTAGTAAAGATTAGGTACGACAAAACGAAATGTAGACGGTACTGTTCAAATCCCGTGACTGTTTATTTGCTGTGTACCTGTCCAGACACAGCCCAGTGTCACCTGGCGATATTAAAGCAAGCCTTCCCTTTGAAGACAACCTTTGTTGTCACAAGAGCCCCGTGGCGCCTACTCTATTCCGAGCCGACATGTCGGGACTGGAGCTCCTGTCGCTATCTGCTCCGCTCGACTCGCCTCGCCAGCAGCCCCTCCTACAGGCCACCGTCTCTCGCCCCTCCAGCCCGCCACTACACGTGTGAAGGGGAAGGGGAAGCCACATCCGCACACATCACACAGTGCTGCAATCTCGCCCCAGACCCCCCCCCCACCCCCGAAGTTATCGCCCAGGTGTCGGAGAACCGAACTCCAATAAAACGAGGAGTTGGGGGGTGGGGGGGGAGGAGGCGTGTCTGGGATGTGCAAAGGCACAGGATGGACCTTGCTCAAATGATGCCTTTTTAATTTTAGAACGAATTGCTCTTTCAACGTCTGTATACATTTCCGTAACTCTGCAAGAATAGTGTGCATCCCTCGCTGAGAATTACATCTAGTGCCCAGGTTCCTGTGCACTGGATTGCGGGCCGGCTACGTCCCTTGCCACCCCCAAATCTGACTCGCTACTGTTGCACTCCCAGCGCATCCTGCAGGAACCCCCTGCCCTCCCCCAATCGACCAGCTGCCCTTCGCGTGAATAAGTGCTCCCGTTTTTACACAGCATGGGATGGTTCAGACGTTTCACACTCCGTGATTCGTGGATTTGTTGTCCATTCAGAGGAGCCGCCGCCTTCTTGCGGGAGGTTTGGACTGTTTCTGATTGAATCGCTAAATTGGTCCTTGTTGGGCTTTGTCTCCAGTTGGGTGTGTGGCCCTCCCCTGTGTATTGCCCTTTTAACAGGGGCCATGACAGTGTCGTGGCCCAAAGCAGCCCCTGCAGGCGTGTGCACCAGACAGGCTGCAGAGTTCGTTTCTCACACCGTGTGGGCATAGGCCTGCAGGCCATGATGCTGTGGGAACCTCGTGGCAGGTCTGCCGCTCGAGTGCGGGTGTCCCCCCCCCCCCCCCCCCCCCCCCCCCTCACCAACGTTCTTCAGGTGAAAGGGACGTTTGGGGCTTAATGCACCTCAAAACTGAAGTTCTGCACCTTTTTACACTCCACCCTATCGGGCAGCTTTCTCGCCAAGACGAACAGGAGGAACTCGCTGTAGTGCTCCCAAAGCGCCGCCTGCCGCAACCCATTAGCAACGAGTGGATCTCTGATCCTGCTCGTCATCGTGTCTCTGAGGCTCCTGGCCATCCATCACCAGACGGAAAAAGTCAAACTCCATCACTTCTGGAAGGACACTTTCGCGCTGTTTGGATCAGAGGTGCTCCATGCCAGAACATCAGGGCAAGTTTCCTGGTTCCATTTCAGGCTCCCTCCCCTCTGGCATTCGAGGCCTGTGCTGCCCTCTGTCCTGCAGCCTCTCTGCTGAGCTCTCCTCCCAGTGCTTTTGTGGCGTGCTCCTCTGGGGTGACTCCTCAAGCGAATCTTAAATGGAGTTTTACTTAAGTCGACTTGACCTTAGAATCTGTATCCTGTCGCGAGTGACCCTCTGGAACCGTGTATCGGAGACAACCGCCAACTGTAGCTTCTCCGCCTTTCTGTTTTGGAACAGATGTGGGGTTGCACCTGCACCAGTGCCATTACCGGAACCTACACTGGCCAACACACCTGTACAGTGACGGCCTCTGGGAATAACAAGACGACCTACTGCAGAACTGCGCTTCTACATGCTGTGAATTGCTCTTCTGAATCTCGGGCACGGCTGCCGAATCCTTTCATCACTTGAGTCTTGTGTCCCCTTTTCATCCTTGGTGGTCTTCCCTGGCTTGCAGTCCACTGAAACCCCCTTAACGTCTCCTTTGGGCACATTCCCAAATCAGCACAATTGGTCTCCTGTGATGTTTTGAAACTTTTGGCCTGGTTAGGGAAAGTGTTCTAGTTGGGATTGTGTTCCCGTTTTAGGCAAGACTTAATTGAGGTGGCGAGTGACTTTTTATGGCTGGCTTGTGTCCACTCCTAGAACGAAGTCTATAAATACTTTACTCAACTCGCCCGTTTGTTTAATTAAAAAGCATTTGTGGGGGGCTTGTGTGTGCGACTATTTTCTCCCTCACTTTTAATTCATCCATTGTACTTTCGGTGTTAACTGACGAACCGTTTGAGCTTATGGTCCTTGCTGATTTGTGGTCCTGGAAGATGGCCATCTTAACATCCGTCATCTCGGCTGGTAGTGACTCGTGCTTCCCAAAAATAGCTTTTTAGAAGGGACAGCTGATGCTACATGCTCACCCATTATTGTTTGCTTTAAGACTTGCCAGATGTCCATCTTAACCTGGAGCTGTAATTACCTATCCCTCCATGACCCCCCCCCACCTCCCAATCAAGTTGGCAACGTGTTGCACTTACCTTCCTACTTTCTCCTAAAGGCCCTTCAGTGAGTGCAAGCCTGCTGTGCGTGCACCCTTTATGCTCCATTTTATTTCCATTCCTGTTTTGTCCTCTTCTTACTCTTCCTTCTGCCTCATTCATTCCCTGTGATAGTTCCCCGTGAGTTCATGGGGCCTAAGTAGCCCTATCTGAGCGTCTGGTAAAGGTTGATGCCAGTTTGCCATATTGCCCAAGACCTGCACTTACCCCTCCTCCCCCCGGCAAAAGCAGACCAACTATGCAGTGCGTTAAGGGGCAAAGCAAAGGCCCACTTATTTCTGCCACTAGAGTGCCTTGCTGAATTATCAAATTGCTTGCTTTAGTTTCTGCCTATCCGTAGGGTTGCTATTTACTGCCTTACAGGTTTGCTTCTCTAGGTTTGCGGTTCCATTGCCAGACGAGTCATTATATTACTAGGCCTTGCTGGTTTATCCGTGGCACAACATTAATCCATTCTCTGACTGTCAAACATTGTGTTGCTTTACTGTCTCCTAACTAGATGACACGCATACGTCCCATTTGCACTTTGCTCCATGACCCCTGATTAATGGTTGTCTCTTAAATCACTTGTTTGTCACATCACTATCTACTGTTACAGGATATTCTACAAGACTACTTTGCCTGTGTTTGGAACCAGTCCAAACCTGTGACCGATGTCTATTCAATAGAGCGATGGATCATCTTCAAAAAATGTGTTTTATTTATTTTTTTAATCTGAGGGGGTGGTGTGGTACGTTCTCCTCACACTACCTAACCTGCTACAACTACGCAGACGTTGCCCAGATCTTCAAGACCCCTTCCATCCCCCACCCCAACCTAGCCTCATACCGCACAGAAATCTACCACCGGATGACGGTTCACCACCACCACCACCACCTCCGTAATCCTGGAAGAATCAAAATCATCCGCAGGAAGACTACTCTTCCCCCCCCCCCCCCACCCAACCCACCCCTAGGCCCTCTCCCCCAATCTGTAAAGAACCTGGGAGATGCAATAGACGCAGATATGACACTTTCACACGACATCAATGTTTTCTGAATCTTGCCATCTACACCTCTGCATTCTAAGAACTAGCTTCCCTTGCCTCGCCTACCCGCCAGAGTACGCCAACTCCAGTTAACTGGGCGCCTCTACATGTCGGCTCAAAACTCCAATGGGTCCAGAACACTGCATTTGGGCTTGCGGGTGCAGCCAGGATTGTCTGACAAGTGAGGCCTGAAGCTAATGTAGTGGGGCCCAACGCAGTGACATTAACATCTGTAAATGCACACACAATGCTGCTGAGTGGGCACTTAAAGATTTTGGGTGGGCCTTGCACGCTCAGGCCCTACCCTGCCTACGCCTCTGGTTAGGCTCTTCCTAGTTCCGGTCCCCCAAGGGCACTTCACACCCACTCTCCGGGTCCTCCACCGGCTCACTGTCAGGCGACGGTCCACATTCAAAGCCATGTGCATCACCCACCATGCCCTGCAAAAGAGGTCCAGGATACCATCAACACAAGCTCACCCAATAGAAACTTGCAATCTGGCACTGCACTCCTCCTTGTCGCCCCTCCCTTCAAATCGACCAGAATAGGGGATACTCCTCAGTCAAAGCGCCAACAATATGGAACGCAATTCCCCTTAGCATCCATTGCTTAGAGGATCATTGAAGACCTTACTCGCCACCCCCGACATCCGGATGAACCCATGCTGCACTTTGGGTTCTTTACTGTCACATTGGCTGAGGCAGCAATGAACCTCACCTCATAGAATGTACTAAGTGACAGAGAAAAATTCCAGCAGACAGGACAGCATCTGCACCAAGTCACACAAGTGCATATCGCACTGGCACTCCCGCACACATCTGCTATTGTATGAAGACCGAACTGCACTCTGAGATGTCCCACGACACAAATTCGGTCTCTCCTGCACTCGAATAATCCTCACCCCTCCCCCCACACACCATCTCACAGCAGCCATCCACAAGCCAGCCTGACATGGGTCGCTAGCAGGGACTTGGCCACACCCACCTACCTGCGTATTGGCTAAACTCCTCTGACAAAGCTCCCATTCCTTGCTCTTGGGTCCCCAGAGGGAGTTCACATACAGCACTTTGAGGCCATAACCATGGGAAAAGGCACTGTACCAGTGACATTACATTTCATGGCATTATTGATAATTGAGGATGCATGCTACCCCAGTCTGCAGCAAAGCAGCATTGGTCATGCTTCACCGGCTGTAACATGTGCCAATCTTGCTGTCTTGCCGCGTTCCCTGGATTTACATTCCAGGGTGGGTGGGTGGTCACTTTGGTCAATCTGTTATCAAACTGTAACTGCTTCAGATGGCATTGGCCTGTCCCTGCCCATGTGTGGATGGCCTGTCCCTGCCCATGTGGGTGGGGCGGTTCTATGTGATCACTGCGATCTATAGTACTGAATCCAAAAGTTCCCAAAAACTTTTCCCTGCAATTCTATGCGGGGGTAGGGGGGACGCCTGCTGGCTTCCCATCCCCCAACCCACGTATTTTATAACCCCCCTCCCCACCCCCATATAGTTGGGGGCAAATGTGCATTTTGAAATCCGAAGTTTTCAGATTTAGCTTTTTTTAACTTTGCAGTGATGACATTATCCCGGTGGGACTAGGAGGGCAAACCGATTGCACTGTGATGTAAACTCATGGCAGCTGCACAGCCCTGGCTGTGGTGCTGGTTGAGTTGCGGTGGGACTGCAGACAGATGGCTAGCCATCATAGCATGGCCCTTTTTGCTCACTTAGCCCTCATTTGAACAGTCTGACTTAACGATGGCTCTGGCGCCTTCAAACCGCGGACACCTTGCTTCTGATCTGCTCCAAGAGCCTTGTGAATAACTGACCTAATTCTGGGCGGGAGTGTTGCCCTTATTTCCCTGCTTACATCGCCTTTGGCTTTGACAGGCCAAGCACTTGGATGCCATAACCTGTGGCAAGAGACTCTCTACAAATTCTAGATAGCCTCACTGCTGAGCCAAATACACGCTTTGACTCCTTAATTATTTATTGTCCACCTTACACAGCCTTTAAAAACGATCCATGCAATACATATCCCATTTAAAATCCATCTAAGATGCATCCCTAAAAGGAGAACAAACCAAGTTCTAAAATGCCTAAAGCCTTATCCCACAATTGGCAATATAGCCTACTTACCATGCAGATATATGAAATCCAGTTCTACAGCCTATACCAACCACACATTTAATTTCAATACGGTCAGTCGGGACTCCCATTTGTGCAAATAAGCAGTAGAAAAATTTGCAAATATGCGGCTACAATATTACAGCCTATTCATCAGATTTCACATCGTCTCAGCTCCCCTCTGTACAAATAAGCGTGCAAATGAGCAAAAATGCTGCTGCAACATTACAAGCCTCAATGCAGTACAGTATAGATTAACATGACCATCATTTCTGTGCCAATTTAGTGGAGCAAATTGATGTTCCCCTAGTAGTCTTTTTAAACAATGTGGAGTCTACAGTTTTTATAAAAGGAAAAAATGACGAGTCGCTTACCTCTACGAGATATTGATTATCCCTGCTAATGCCAACAATGTTTCCTCACTGCTCGCCGTTCTATAAAAGATTTATCTTCGTGCCTAGAAACACTTGTGTACAGACGTGTTATAAATGACATATCATGTGGTGTTTGAATAATCTGGATTCCATACAAATCTATTAAGAGCCAACAGCTTAACTTGCAACGCCCCACATTTTATCAAGATGTGTTAATCGTATTAGCAAACAATTACCCGCCCCTTCCAATTTCTTTTCCGCTACCTTACCTAATCCATTGGATTGCACCAGTTGGCAAAAGATTTAGTCTTAATCGGAGGAATTCGCCATGCTAATGTGGGTTGGGGAATTTCCTGAAAGTGCCAAGTATCTCAGCGGCTCATTGTCCGGCAAAAGGCTCCTGTGCAGTTTGTACACATTGACTTTCTGCATCATCTGACACCAAAGCTCTTTTTTTATTTTTTTTGTTTGCGATCAATATTGTATTCCAGTCACTCAAAATGAGATCTGGTTTACTAAAGGCAAACGATGGAGGGTCGGGGGTGGGGGGCAATTTCCCCAAATCATCATGTCTCCCAAGTCCCTTTACACGGAGTCTCGTAGTGGACTTAATATGTACTGAGACCATGAATGTAAGACAAAGATGGACTCCACTCTAGACGTAAAGCAGCAATTGGCAGACTAGTCCGGTAGAGTTGAGGGCCTCCTCCATATGATCGCCTGTATCTAATCCCAGTCTAACCCAGCAATTTCCACTCCATACGTAAGTGCCGACACAACTTTCCGTCTATAAAAATCTAAAACTGACACTAGTGAAAATCAATACTGCATACAAATCTTTCATCTGAGCCGCCAATTGCACTGCTTTCAACGTTAGTCTGCAGATTACATTTCCTCTGTTAGGGCCAGAATCCATAACGAAGCTCAAGTAAATAGGTTCTTTACACAGTGACCATGAAGAACATAATCGCTTTTTATTTTTGCAGAATATTAGCACATTTTGTTTTTGCACAGTTAATAACTAATTTAGCCCTGCATACTTTTCTAAGGCGCTAGCAAATCTCTGTAGTCCTCCAATATGTGTTATCTAAAAACATTCACGTAGGTCAAGTGAGCAACCTGCAACTCCCCTACCCTAGGCGAAACAAAGTTCACAGCACACGCGCATTCTCCCAAGTCAGCCAGAAACAGATTGAACAAGCCGGGGGGCAAACACACAAACCTGCCTCAGTCCCCTATCTGGGCAAAACTCTTGTACGGGTCCTCTGCCTGCTCACTCTGACCTGAAGGACTGACACCCCACCTGCCGACCCCTCCCCCCCATCCCCATGTAGGTGAATCTGAATCCATAATGAATGTGGATTACCCCACTCTTGCAATTTTACCTAGTGACGTGACTGATTCGCTGAATCAAAGGCCATTGAAAAATCAATTGCCATTAGAAAGATCTGCCGTGATGCCTCTGCCAATGCATGTTCTTTAATACATGACAGTACGAATCCATTCAGTAATGTGGAAAAGCTCTTTCTGAAGCCAGACTGAACCATCGTGAGGCGTCTGCAACAGTGGCCCAGGCCTCCAACAAAACTTAGCTTGCAAAAAAAATGTTACTATCATTCCAAGAGTGATATGGGTTGGTAGTTCAGTGCGTTATTCCTATCCCTTTTATTAAAGATTTGGATAATCACTGAGCATTTCCATGAGCTTGGAGTTATTCTATTGGACAACACTGAAGTAAATGAGGGTGGGGGGGGAGAGTGAGAAGGGGGGGGGGGGAACAGGACTTTTGCCCAGACTCTTGGATCAGACTCTAAGAGGACATTGGATAGCCAATTAGGCCCCAATGCCATTGAATTGGAGGCCCTTCTAATCTCTTCGATCTTCTCAACACCCACGGACAATTAATGATGGCTCTGGCACCAGGATCGTAGGACGCCTGTATAGATATATAAAGTGTTTAACCCAGACTTCCTCAGAAATGCGGTTATACTGTTTATTGTCCTGGGTGTGCACCAGACTGTTAATTAACCCCCAAAAATTCTGGGAGTCTTCCTTTCCCCTTCTAGATGAGACTGATATCTATGGGATTTAAGAAAGCTTTTAAAGGCGTGTTTCCATTTTCTAATCTGTTAGACCGCAACAATATGGTTAAGGATCTTTAGCGGCTTTGCACATTTCTTTACACAAAATCCGGTGTGAGCCAGCCCCCTTGGCTTTTTTTTTTTACATTTTATAAAGCGCACTAAACGTAAGGGTATCAAGGCGCTTTGTTTGGGTTGGAAACGTCAACAAACCTGTCAAGTAGACGGCAAAAGGATCCCACCTTTTTAATACTTTAGTTTCTCAAATAGTATGGTGGTTGAATTGAACAAATGGTTAGAGTAATCGGTGCACTTTTGCCCTTTGGCGATCCTCCTCCCCAATCGATTACACCCATTAGCAAGGGTTCAATTAGAAAAGTTGGACTAAACATTTAGTTGAACTCTAAAATCCAATTTTAATCTGAGAATTATCACTCAGAAGTTGTCGTTGGGATTTGAAGTTCGAAGCATTCCCTCAAACTTTCTGATAACACGATGCAAGAGAAATTAAAGACATTCCTCTGAGTATGTTTGTGGATATCCACTTTCCGGTTACCATTGACCACTGCAAATCCCCACTTTTGAAAAGTTCTCCACATTTACCTCCTCCTCTTTGTTTGAAGCAATTAGAACCCTCCAACGCTATACAAGGTGCATTTAGGTCAACCCCTAGCCGATAACAACAGCTTCAGATTTGAGAGGGGAATGTTGCACTGAACCTGTTCTGAATGCACCATTTTTCCAAGCCTTCAAGAAGAGCAAACCATTTGTTCCTAGCCCTTGCAAGAAAATGACCACAGGCTCCTTTGTACGTCTTTTTTTTTTTTTTTTTTTTTAAATTTTTTTTTTTAAGCATTTTCTGAAAAGACACAACATGTAGTCACACTTTTTTGGGTTATTTTCTCACACCTCTACAGCAAAATAAGAATCCTTGGTGGCATTATGACTGCCTACACGTGGGAAGAAAAGGGTGCACATTTGACCGGGATATCCCTTTAACAGAAATGTTTAAAGGGATTAATTGAGACCTACCAAAATGTCCAAAAAAGGGCTCTCACTGGGAGCGAAAAAACTCAGCAGTTGGGGGTTAAGGTATAATGCAAACGTTGCAGCAGGGGATTGGCCTCTAGTCGGGGGGGGGGGGGGGGCTATTACCCCACCTGGTGAGCTGACGTGTTCCATCATGTTGGATAACATTAGTTCTTCCTCCAGTGGGGTGTTCAAGTCCACCTGTCTGTCTCCCTCCGTTAGGTCCAATCTGAGAACATTTCGCACCCTGGCAAATCCGGTGCTATAAAAAACTTTGAACTTTGATCGCTAATGAAATTACTGTCTAACTTTACGGCTCCCTTTCTCCCCTCTTGCCTGATCTCTTTGCTTGGGCCAGGGATAGACTAGATTCCCCGCCCAGCAAGGGTCTTAAGGTGCTGGAATAACTTGTTTGCTCCAGTTTCCCTTTTCTTAGTGTACCAGAGTTAATACTCTGCCCGTGGACAGAATGCTTTCACTCCGTAAGCACGTTGCACAGAAGCATAAGCTTAGTGTTTGATCAAGTAAAATTAAAAGCACTCCATTAATGGAAGCCACCGGCTGTTTTAAAGAATGAGCCATCTCTCACCAAAATGGACCCAAATATTTCTTCTTCTGACCTAGGAAGAGAGCGCCTCTTATTTAAAGGAGGAATTAATTGAAAGGAAACTGCAGTTTGCCCCATAGCAGATAGAATGGAGTGGTCTTGAGGGGTTGAGCCCTCTTGCCTTAGAGACCCAGGGCCTTGGCCTACAAAAGGGCATCCATTTTAAATGTAAAAGCCGTCAAGCCCGAGTGCATCAGACTGAACGGTCAGTCTGGAGTAGAGTTGTGTACCCGCTCTAGTGGCCTTGCTGTCTGGGGCCACTCTGCCTTTGCAGTGCTGTGCTGCTGGGTGGCATCCTTATTGGCTTGCTGTGCCTCGCAATGGCGGGTTTTCTTGTGTGCTTGCTTGAAGTGTTTTTGGTCTATGGTCTGTCCTATTTTGAAGTGCTGCCCTAATTTATGTATGGTATGCTACATTACTATGTTATGCTGTGCCATGTTTTTAAGCTGCAGAAATCTGTCTTCTGTTGGGATCAATGGTCCTGTTCCCAAAGCTAAATGCAGGTTATCGAGCATCCACGGAGGGTTTTTGAATTTGCAGTTCCATGTACTCCTTCCCCATACCTCTAAAATGAGTGAATACCATGTCTGTTTCCTTATTCTGCTAGCTGGTTGGGTACCATTGTTTTGCTTTAAGTGCCTAATGTTCAAGTGCTTTGAAGCAGCCCCAACAAGGCAGCAGGTAGCATTTCTCTTCTCCCCCCCCCCCCCCCCCCCGAATACAAAAGAGAACCAGACTGTAGACTTTGAAATATAATCTGTTAACCGAACCCTACACACCTGTTCTGACTTAAAACATTTGCTTGGTATCCTCTATTAACAGGACACAGTAACTGCAGCTGAGGGTGAGAATTTAAGTAATCCATCCTTGGACTAGCAATAGCTCCCATAAGCGCTTCACTTAAGTTTTCTTGCTTCACACGCCACTCTAGCCATTACCACAAATGTCCTAGCCTCCAGAATGGGGCTTCTTCGAGGGAAGCTGTGGTCGGAATCGCACACTCTGTTAAATGTGCCCAGATTTCCAGCTTGCCCATCTATAGAACCTGGCAGTTTGTGGCTGTTTGGTGCTCTGGGGAGGGGGGCGGTTGAGAGTAAGTAGAAAGGCTTGCCTGCTGTTTTCTTGGGCATGGTTTTTGCATGCCCAGGCTCACCATGACAGTGAAAGGCTTGCAAGCCTGAACTCTGCACCAAAGACAGGCTTTGTGTCCTTAAGCAGTCTGCCCAGAAGGACAATCCTAGGGTTTTTGTAAAGCTTAATACAACATCTTTTTAGAAATCCTTGTGGCGGCTATGACCTAAATGAGGAAACCAGGTGTTTGGCCCTTTCAATGAGCCTTTGCAAACTAATATTTGACACACCCCCTTCCAAATGTTACAAAGGAGTGTGGGAGCTCTACTGAAAACCAAAATGGGTCAAATCCCCCTTTCAATTTTGTAAAACTTGAGATTTCACTATAACCAAGGGTAATCCAGGTGTAGGCCCCTTGCTCACTGTGCCTTGGAGAGGATCAGCTTCACCTCACTGGAAGTCCTAGAAGGCCGAAACATTTGTCTGTGGTTGCTGATGGTACTCTTGTTCAGAGGAGCATTGCCTAGCATTTCTGTGCTGCACTGCCCTTGTGGGTGGGAAAATGACATGTCTCCTCAGTGAAGGGGGCAGTGGGCTAAAACATGGTTGTTGAACCTGAGTGGAAGAAATTGCATAGAACAGGGGATTTGACCCATGTTCGTTGTCGGAGGGGCTCCCACACCCCTTTTTTTAACCCTTCCAAATGTTGGCAGGGTACACACAGACTCGCCATGCAATGGGTACATTCCAGACATATTCCTGGCACAATCCATACATATCTCAATTTGGTTCAACACCATAAATAAAATAGTCCCATGATTAAATGTGGTCCAATTGTACATGCACATTCGCCTTTTCCTTCTCATGCCTTCCTGCGCAACTTATCCATCCTCATCCCAACTATCTACCCGACTTTGCTCCTCCTTACCACTGCTGTATGTTCCCATATTCCTCTTTTTCCTCTCACAGACGTGCTTCGCCATAACATATGGCAGGAGTTGCTTCACAAATGCAAGATAGCATAACTATTAACAATATTGCTACAGTGTTTCCTTTGAGAGCATAGCATGCATGTTGGATGCAAAACTGCTTCAGTCTTAAAAAATCTATAGGCCGCCTGGAGATGGTGCCCTTTTCTCCAAAAAACAGCTTGACTGTTGGCAACATCCATTGCGTTCCAACAAGATACTCATTGTTGGCGACTTCAACAAGCTAATAATGCCTCTGCCCTTTCTCTGAACATGCACATCGGAACCCCTTGCGATTCCTGGGACTGAATGCTTCCAGCTTGCCTGTTCAAGCCTGTAAAAGCTCAGCAGTCTACATCCTCATGAGATTTCTTCTTCTTCTTCACCACCACCGCTGCTGCTGTTGCTGCCACCTTCATCTCTCATAGCACTGGCCCTGAAACCATGGCCAATTGCACACTGCTCACCAGCCTCTCCAGCGCGCTTGCTAATACGCTCTAAATCATGGCTCCTGTTGGCAAGAGGAAGACAACGCCCCCACCCTCAATCCCACATGGCCAAAAATATCATTTCTATGGTATGTGACAGTCCTCGCTTTCATGATGAGTAGGATGTGGAAATCCAATGAAGACTAGCGGGTATGTCCGACACATGGAGGAGCTTCTCCACTCTACCATCAAAGGCAATAAAAAGGCTTTTCTGCACAAACAGTTGACCTGGTGCTCAGCAAGTCTACTTAACTCTCCTGCATGTAGTTGAGTTCCCCCGCAGAAGACTCCTCAAAGACCAGTGCCTCCAAAGCTGTGGCAGACTGCCCAACATCCTTTGCTGTGTTACAGTTGTTTAAGACCAACTTACCAACATTACGCACCAGTTTAAATCCTCCTTGTGGCTCCCACCAAAGCCAAACCTGAAAATTCCTAATCTTTCACACAAATGCTACCCTCACGACCCATAGAAATTAAATACTCAACTCCTGGACTTCAGTGATGCTAGTGACGTTCTCTATGACCATCATATCTGGGTTGCAGCATTCTAGAGGAACAGAGTCTGCCCTCTTCATGAGAGATGACCTTCAGTGTTTCCACCAGCATTCACATTCTGGTGGGACAGGCTGTTCATTTGACTGCCACCAACCCTGCTACTTGGCTTGTACATTAGAAAAAATCTTTTGGCATTAAAGACGGTTTGTTTTTTGGGGTGACTTTTGAGCTTCTTCCTTGGTGGTCCAGGTGCTGCCAGGCCAATCCATCTCTGAGCCAAGAATCTTAACTATGGTCCCAACGGCTCAATCCACTCACCAGCTCATCGGCCTTTCCATTTGCCGGTGCAATGCAGGCTGCATTTAAGCTTGGAGATGACCTCTCTTGCTTTCAGCTCTTGTGTCTTGACCATCCGAAATGACTGGAGATTTGAGAACTGCTTATGCCCTAAGACTGGCAAAACTATCATGTTACATGGGCTATGCATCCCTCCCTCACCATTTTCCTAGCTCGCTTCAATAGTCTCCTTGCCGCCTCTCACCCCGAGAAGCAATTCCTTTTTCTGGCCCCTGTGGCTAGGGACCTGCAGGGGGAGGGTGTATCCTCTTTAGTGGCGTGCCCCCACAAATCCAAAATCTAGCCAAGAAATCCCACTTTCTGCTTAAGTGTCTTCTCCCTTTCCTCCACAATGGGGAAATCGCATGACATAGGTTAGCCTCCACCCTAGGGAGAACCAAACCGTGTTTACCTTGCCCTACCAAAGGCACTACCACATCTGTTGCTGGTCCTATAAAACAAGGTGGACAGCGTAGCCTTCAGCAGAGACCATATTATGCCTGCCTTGAACTGGCTACCAGTTGATGCTAGGAACTCCTTCAAGGCTCTTTTATCCACTAGTAGTTTTTGGACAGCGGAGAGGCCTGGAGTACCTCAAACGTAAGTTGTCCCAAGTAGTGCTTTGCCAGGTCATTGGCCATTTGTTGGCCAAAAGATTAAGAAGATTGTGGTAGTACTTTATGCTTCTGCGACTTGATTCTGGAATCTGCTGACTTCTAGCCAAGTGGAGCAAAATCACCTATTCTTTAGGAGAGGCCTCAAGACTCTGCTTTAAAGAAGAGCTGGACCTCTGGTCCATGCCCCAGAATGCACAGGCACAATGCAATTGGGCCCTACCTGTTGCTCTCCCTTGCGTCTCTGGATTAGACCATGGTACTTGGCATATTTTGCATGTCTTGCCTTTTCTCCCCGTCCACTTTGCCCCTCATCCACTCCCTATGCTACGAGATCAGTTACGCCTGTACTGTCAGGGTTCTATGCAATGACCGCAACAGATGCCTTTTAAAAAAAAATAGAATCTTAAATTATAAAATGCCTTTTTGGCGTGCACATTTTAGATGTGTCGAAGTTCCATTCCAGTTCAAGAGTGAAAAATCCAAGGGTGCAGCAGTGGAGTGTCTAGGCTGGGTCTGAAGAGAGCAGGCTGAGTTCTGAGAGCAATATCCCACGTTTGAGTGAAACACTGCATGTCTAAAACTGCTTTAAATGCAGAGCTTTGCTTAGCTCTTCAACTCTGCAATTGCCTCTTTCAGGGTAATCGAGAGCTACCTATACTTTTGACAAACTCCTCTGAGAGCAATTACCACCCTCTACAAAGGGTGGTAAAAAAGCACTCTACCTTCTCTCTCCCATCTTCTACCCCACTGCTTCTGCTTTCCACTCCTCCCACTTTTCCATCCTTTCTCTCCACTATTCTCTCTCTCCCCAGAGCAGAGACGTCAGACTCCCCACCTCCAGGACAGCGAAGAAGATATGGCTGATATGGAACCAGTCCAACGCAAGCGAATTCTGCAAACACATCACGACAAAAGCGCAAGAAGTTGGCTGGACCACCAGCAATTGGTTTGCTGCTCTAGAGCAGGAAGAACCCAGCACGGAATCTGGCGATGTGACGGACAATCGGGTGCCCCTCCCACCCAAGCTCCGGATCCCGCCTGTCTTTGAAGAGCCTGAAGATTCACAACGACCTGGTGGACTTGCTCTGTGAGCTGTGTTCTGCACCAACCTTCACAAACAAGCCTCATGGTCAGCACGTGAAGATGCCACAGTGGAGGACTATAGGAGTGTGACTGACGCCTTCACCACCCAGGGTCTACAGCACTACACAATCCCATTGTAATGAGTGGTCCCAGAGGTTTAATCTGTGGCCTCCCGGCAAACGCCAGCATTGGAGACCTTTCGGACAGAGCTCGCGGAACATTGCCACCCAGTGAAGAGCATCATACAGATGTCCTCACCGGCGGACAAGAAAAGGAAATTTCCTCTGTTGCCACCCTGGCACCAACCAGTGATGGAAGACCTGCTGACTGTACAAAGATCACATGGCTATGCAGCTGAAGTACCCACAGAAGCACCGAAGGGCAGACTAGGGCCAATCATGTGCTTCAATTGCGAGCGCATCGGCCACACATCTGCCTTCTGCCACCGGAGCCATGCTGCATGTGATGTGTGGAGAACCACACAGCGCAACACTGCCCCCGAGACAGAAACAAGTCGGCAACCTGTGCCAACTGCAAGGGACCTCACCCTGCCAGCTACCGCAGAAGAGCCACACAGGACAAGAGCACCGCGACCACAGCAGACACCCAGGGACCCAGCAGCCACTGCACATGACTCGCAGAAGGAGACTGTAAGGCAGAGGAGCAGCGGAACCCACCAGCCACATCAAGGCACCACGCATCACCTCACCAGAACTCTGAACAAACTGCCAACCTCACCTGTCCCCAGGCCAAGGCCAAGCGAGACCCATAGTACACCCACCATAACCGGGCTGAGTTACGCTGGAGTCCTAAAGACACCACCCAACCCGCTGCAAGCTTCTGCCCCAGCACAGGAAGAGGGAACAGCAAGCTCGATCAACTGTAAGACAATCATTGTGAAGATTGCAGCTTTTGTTGCAGAGCTGAATGTCGACCTCCCCTGCACCATGACAATGGTGGCAAGGCTTGTCCTCAGCCGGTTTCCGGGCTACAAAACAAACCAACATGGCATCTAAACCTAGCTACGACATTGTGATGTGGTACGTCAACAGTATCCAGAAGAACACAGATTAACTCCTTCACCTGATGGAAACTAGAAACAGTAGTGCTGCCTTGCTGTCGGACCCACCTGCAAGGAAACCAGAAGCTGAGCCTGGCGGTGCAGAGTGTACCCGACCAACCAGCAAGAGCCAAGGAGGGCTTAGCAGTGATGAAGACACTGATAGATCACCATGATATTGCACACCCATCCCTCAGATACAAGTCAAGACTGCAAGAGGACCACTCTGGCTGATGGCAACTTACTACCCTCTGAAAGCAAAGATGGACCCTAGAGACCTGGATGCTTTGCTGGATTCCACTGTTTTGACAATCATTGGAGCAGACCTCCATGCCAAACATTGATGCTGGAACTCCAGAATAGCCAACCTGAGGGGACGGACACTTCTGGCCTGCTGCAGGAAGAACTACTGCGGTAGCGGGTCCGACTGAGCACACGCAATATCCAGGTGCAAGTCGGAGGTAGAACCCTACCAACAGGCCGAGCGGTACTACTTCAGAAGAGCTGAATGGTGCCGCTACAAGGAAGAGCTGAACAGCAAGGTCACCACTAACCCCCCTGAGCACCAAGGAGGAAATCGCCAAAGCCGTGGAAGACTTCACAATAGTCCAGCAGGCAGTTGAGAGCAGTGTTACATCTACCACCTAGCAAGAGGAATCTAGCAGTCAATCGCTGACGAGAACCGGGCCAGACTCCCGTGGCAGAAGTTCTGCATGCCTGATCTCCAGCAGAAGTACAAAGAGCTCACCAGTCTCCTGCGTGAGTAAATCGGACAGCACAGTGTAGAGAAGTGGGAGGCCGCAACAGCCAAGCTGAAGGAGGACAATTCTATGTGCAGAATGACTTCCTTCCTTACTGGGAAGGAGCCAAGCCCACCAATCCAGGGATGTACCAACCTTGCATGCCGTAACAAGGGCAAGGCAGAGGTCCTTGCTGAGACACTGGAGGCTTCGGTCACCCCAAACAAGTTAAGCAGGCTTTCAGACAAAGTGTTGAAAGAAGTTGACCAGGATCTTGCAGGAGACCAAACCATGAAAGGAGCAGAAGAGATTAGGAGTGCAGAAGCTCTGAGGTAGCCAGACTTGCAGAGAAGCAGGCAAATGGCAAGGCACCAGGGAGTGATGGCATAACCAACCTGGCAATCAAGAACCTCCCGCTGGAATCAATGGAACACCTCAGATCTTCAATGCATGCATGAGACTTCAGCACTTGCTGAGATTCTGGATGAAAGCAAGGGTCCTCTTATTCCCAAAGGCTGGCAAACCACTGAGTTATGATGTGAACTACTGCCCATCAGCCTGCTCCGTGGATTTTTTTGAAGCTTCTGGAGAAGGTCCTCCTTGCCCGCCTCAGCGACTTTGCATCTGAAAGAGATCTACTAGCAAAGGAACAGTTTGGATTTAAAAAGGAGCATGCAATGACCCATCAGCTGCTAAGAGTGGTGGACACCATCAGCCACGGATTCATCAACCAGTACACTGGAATCGTCTTCTGGATGTTGCTGAGTAAGGCACAAGGGACTGCCGCACAAGATGCTCGGCCTGGGATTTCCGGATTACCTGGTGAAGATGATTGCAAGCTACTTGGGAGACCGCATATTCAAAGTTGCCATGCGGTCCGATGTCCTCATCATATCCCATCCGAGCAGGCATGCCACAGGGATCAAACCTTCAAACTTTCCTGTTCAGCATCTTCACTGAGATCCCGTCCAATCTCCACAACCGACCTGGGACTGTATGTGGACAATGTTGCAGTCCTCTCCCAGTCGTTCAGCGACAAGGAAGTGGCAAAGAACCTGCAAGCTTCATTGGATATCTTGATGTGGTACAGCGAATAGATCAGCCAGCCTCAACAGGTAGACCAAGTGGGAGAGCAGCATCTACCTTTGTGACCCTGGACAGCAAACTCAATTGGGGAAGCCATATCGAGAATACTAAGCAGAAGGAAACGGGAAAGATGGTGGCGCTGTACCCAGTTCAAGTCCATGCCCCTCCGGACAAAGATCGGCACCTACAAGTTGATCATCAGAATTACCCTGAAGTATGCCTACCAGCATGGATGTCCTTCCATGAGCAACACCGGAAGAGTCTTCAAGTCGTCCAGAGCAGGGCCCTGCGGATAGCGTCTGGAGCTCCACTCTACACTAGGTTTGCTGACCTTCACAGAGAACTGGACATCGATGTGGGACTTCTTCCAAGGACTGGATCAGAACCGTAATATCTCACTGCAAATCCTTTTGACCGCTACCCATCACAGCGAAGACCTTGTGAAACCAGCCTTACTAAGTCCACAGAGACCATGAAGAAATCAACCCACGACCACACACTCAACCCAATAAGATGGAGTAACGAGGCTCAAGCCTCGTATCCAATAATCACTGCTGATTGATAGTCTGTCAGCAAGAAGAATGAATCTTGGGGCGTCTGGTAACAGTAACTTAATTTAAATACAGATGTCCATTGTTGATTACCTCCGACTGATGTAAGAGACAAATCGGCCGATGTTGGTCCGTCCTGCCTAATGTTATGGCAGGGCCACTCTCATTGAGCAACGTTTTTACGTCTGATCACAAGTATATACGTTCCCCTTTCAGAGCCCCACACTGCAAAAGAATTACCCGAAGCATGTGGTGATTTGAGTAACCGTGATCATTTGCTCCCCAAGGCAGATTCCTATTACGAGGCTTGTAAAATTGGCCCACGACGTTTTCTGATCTGCATTAATTCTACATTGTTTGCGCGTGCCTCTGAAGTAAATCCCTAACTTTTTTAAACTTTTTTTGTGTTTACCACCTTAAATGCGTTCTCTTTCGAAATACTCAATAAGTAACAATGAAACTGTTAGAATCTTTTTTTTTGTTTTTTTTTTGTTTTTGTTTGGGCCGTTCCTTTTTGTGGGCTTCCACACTGGGGAAGAAAGAAACGGCAGCCATTTCATAGGACTTCGTTTGCAGCATTTAGGACCTTGGACATTTTTCCTTGCTGCTGCCACCACCTCCGCTGCTGTGAGAAATATTTGACCTGCGCCCCAGGCTCTGGGGTGAATGGGCTCTTTGATAAGTGGTGACGACCCAAGCGCGCGCGGGTCAGCGATGCTCGGCCTCCGCTCAAAGCCTTCAACGGCAACAGAACCGTCACACATGCAAGGCCATGAGCAAGGGGCGCGTGGAGTGGCGCAGAGGCCACGCGCTCCGGGCAGAATTTTCCGGTTTTAGGTTGGAAAGGGGATGCGAAACGAGACGGGTGGTCTCTGAAAAAGGGGAAGCCCCCCTCCCACCGCCCCTGCCCGTGTAACTTGTCAGATGTTTTTTTTTGTTTGTTTTTTATTTATTTTTTCTCCACTCCAGTGTACGTTTAATATTGCATGCGTTTCACTTAATAAGCAATGACTTGTGATCACCGCCCGTTTCTGAATACAGGGATGCAGCAGGCCTCGTGTCATGCACCAATATTTCTGCCAAATCTGTGCTTCGTGTATGTGTCTTTAGTGATTTTTCTGTGCAAATCAGGACTTGTATATGGACCCTTGTGCGGTTAAGCAGAGCTGTAAGTGGGGTTAGAACTCGAGGGTCGGGGTTCTAGATGCAATATTTGGGGGCAGGGCCTAAAAAGGGTGCATCTCAGCCGCAAATGCCACATTGCTAACAAACCTTTAAAGAGGTGGGGGGGGGGGGGCTATGTAATTAAACGAGGGACCTAACCGACCCGCTCGTGCGAGCAAGGAAAAGAAATATAGTTTACTTGTAAAAATGTTACAAATAATTCATGTACTCTAAAAATATTGACCAAAACGAATATACTCCATTATAAAATAGCACATCAAATCAAAATGGGCCCGCGTGCCATACAGCCCCACCGTTCTTTGAAAGAAATCCATGATTCTTATCACGGTCGGGCAGGGCCATAAAATTGTCTTGGGCACCAACGAAAGTGTCTGACAGTTGCAAATGGCTATTCCTCTCTTTTGTGACCCTGTTTGAAGAGTAACCAAGTGGGAGTTTTTTGATAAAATGTGATGCAAATTTATTCAGCAACACCTGGTCACAACTACTAGCCACATAGTGAAGTAACTCATCAAACTGCCCCACATTGGCCAAGAAAGTGGCCCACTTGCACCCAAAAACCTGGCCGACACCAGCATTTAGCATTTTTGGTTCAGCCATGAACCTATTGCATTATAGGCCAGTCCAAGCCTGATTCTTATGGAGTAATTTAAATCATTGTAATGACACGACTTTCATACCAGTTGTTGCAAAAATCAAACCATGCATTCTTCCCTCATTTCCACTATGTTTCGAAACAAATTAAAAATGTCTAACAGATTTAAACATTGTCAATGGTGGGATCTAGTGATGACTAGCACTACTGTTGCTAATCTTTTATATATATTTTTTTTTTTATTTACATTGCTACGGTGACCGAAATCTGGTTGGTCAAATCAGTTGGGAAGCCCCATAGAGCCTGTGATCGCGGGCCATGTTTTGAGACTGAGCCCTGGCTAGCCCTAGCCCACTTTAACCTTCGGTGTTAAGACTGAGCAACAAACTGTACACGTTACGGATGTTGGATTTTATATTGCGCTCTGATGCCCTTTTCATGGTCTCTTGGAGCTTTGGGATTTGTCTGCAAATTGGTCGGAAAATGGGTTGTATTTGGCTAGTAAGGACATTAGCCATAGTGCAAGTTTGCTTTGCTGTAGGGTTGATGTGCGCATATTGGACGGAACTGGGCTTGTACAGTCCTGACTAACATTTAGAATTGGCCTGGAGTTTCGCGTTTTTTTGTGCTTTTATCCGGGTCTCTGACTGACATGGGTGGGGAAGTGGGAATGTTGGTTACTTGGCAACTTTGGACTTGTTGAGGCCTCCGGTAATGTACTTTGCACTGGACCTCTACCTGCCAGTCCATTTTGATCTCACTGGTTGGTGATGAGAGGTGGACATTTGCAATTTTGCTTAAGTAAACTCCAGTAAATCTCCAACAGTTAAATATCAAATTATGTGCCTTATTTCAAAACTAAAGTGATCTGTCATTTTCAATGTTATTTGACAGGTACACAGGATGTGCATTTGTGGACAATTTTCTTCAAACTATATATACACATCAGGATTCTTACGTCCACCAAGAAGCGATCGGCCTATACGTGTAAATTAATCGGGGCCTGCAGACCCTTTATTTTTTTTAAAATCTAAAACCATCTGCATTACACTCGCCAACGCATTAATGTCCAAGCTAGACTATTTTAACGCACTATATGCTGGCGCCAATAAAAGCACCATCAAAATTCAAGCACTACAAAATAATGCTCTTAGAGCTGCTCCGAATATACCACGAATAGAGCATATTTCCAATCATAGAAATTCTGGTTAAAAATCAGCGACAGGATACTTCTCAAAACAGCATCTTCATCTTCAAATGTCTCAATGCTGCTCCCCCTTATCTCTCTGCCAGACTGACCAGAAAAACGCCAACGCACCACACCAGAGCCTTAAACCACATGTGCCTAGAAACTCCTAGATTCAGACTCTCCAAAGCGGGTGGATCTAGCTTCCCTGTGAAAGCGGCTCTCTCCTGGAATGAGTTGCCTGCTTCCTTCAGAGTGGAACACCATACTCCAGTTTCAGACGGAACCTACAGAATTGGTTGCAAACCAATGACATCTAAGTAACGACTTAACAGCTGGACCCGATCTTCTGTATAAACCTTGTATGCATATATATCTTTATCGTGTATATATCTTTACCCATTTGCCCTATCAATGTAACTACCAGGCACCTTGTATACCAGACCTAATCTGTATGTAAATATGAACATTGTAGGATTTAAGTACTTATCTATATTCTGTAACTAAGCCTCAAACATCCTTGTAACTGCTGTGCCCAGCTACCTAAGGATTTGGTGCGCATTACCAAATAAAAAACAAACAATCTTAACAAATGTGTGGCTTAAAAACATGAAGGTACACTTGCAAAACCTAAAGGAAATGTTGACGATTGTATTACTTTGCATTCTAGAATGTGTTCCTCCGCTGGGTGTGCTTTGTCGAGTTTTTTATTATTTCTGCACTGTTAAAGTCCTCTTTATGAAGCAGTTTTCTTGAGACATTAAAGCGTACTACGACCAACTAAACCTGACAGATGTTTCGACAAGTTCCTACGTGTTGCAAACTAGTCTCAAAACCCCAGCTTCACCATTTATTGTGTGATCCTGGGTAAATTATATTTACCTCACTGTCCCTGATTTAGAGTTTTTAACGGTTGGCCTCCTTTTGTTCTAGATAGATGTACGAATTGAATGGTGGGTTGTAAGGTTATGAATTCATCCTAAGCACTGGTATTGCTCGGAGGAAACCGTCCACACCATTTTTCAGCCAGTCTGCGACATTGCAGAAGGGGGGGGGGGAAGACAGCTCAACTGCAGATCTGTCTGGCTATCAGTGCCCCAACAAGGCTGAAACATGTCTGGGATTGCTTGTGTTGCAAAGCTAAGCCATATCGCCTCTGAACTTGGGCCTGGTATGCCCCTATTTAAGGTAGTTTCAATACTGGTGACTTGATGTTTTCCCCCCTTATGAAAAAGTGCAGATGGGCTAAAAAACTGGTTGGTGTGGAGGGTTGCACAGAGCTACCCTAGTGGTTCAGCTCGACACTAAACGTTCCTTCACTTTTTGGTTGACGATGCCATCTGGTGAGGGCACGATGGCTTGAGTTATTAATTAAAATGAGGCAGATAATTGTTTCTGAAAGGGAGATTAAAACCCATGCCAAAATTCTAGTGGAAAGGTGCTGTTGCTGCAATGGTCTTGTTCCTTCAGCTCCAGCCTTGCAGTGGCACAGGACAGTATCCAAGGTCCCATACATTTCTGACCGCTGCTGAAACGCAGTAACCGCAGTTTTAATTGACGGCACCTCATTCCAATTAAAATAATTGTGTAACCTTGTCCGTTTGGTGGCCCGTTAATTCATTGGCCAGGTAGATGCCTAACTCGTTAATACTCTGGAAGGGTAACCCCTGCCCCCGGGTTCTACTTGCCAGGCGCTGGGAGGTATTTACTACTTGGTTATTGCCAAGGAGAGCCTGGTTAACTTAAAACCAGGAGCTACTTCTGACTCGCCAGGCAACTGGTGCCATTCAAACGTAGCTATGTAATAATTAACTGTGTAGGTTTGGGGTATAAAAGAGAATAAAGACACATGTAAGACATTTAAAGCATATTGGATAATATATAAATGGAGAGTTATTGCAGTCCTACATTTGTTGTGCACTATGTGCTAGTTCCTGGTTCCCCCATTGTAGCTCCTGCCTACGGGTGATGCCTGATACCAGGAGCTGCATTTTGCTCCTGGTCAGCAAATCTGAGTTTTGACCCCTGCCCCCTCCCAGAGCCAGGGGTGTTGCTAGGTCTGGAAAAGATCTGGGGGCTACACGAGACTCTGGGCATGCTAGTCTTTTGGTTGTAGCTCCTGAGCTTCTATCCGGGGCTACAACCAAAAGACCCAGGGCTATAGCACCCCCATGTCCCAACAACCCCTGCCCCCCAACACTCCCTGCCCAGGGCACAGGAACCCTCCCCATGATTTCTCCTGGCAGTGCGTTCAAAGGCAGCACACCTCAAAGCCAGGTTTATGCCAGGCTGCTGACTACTGAAGTAGCTTTGAAGTCTGCAGACATGGGAAGGAGAGTGGATTTGGAGCGGCCTAGAGGACCACTTTGAGGAGTGCCACAATCTTTGTTTGTTCTGGGGCTGGCTACAACTTCTGTAACCCCCCCTCCCGTTTCCCGCGGGACAAGGCACTCTGGGTATGTCAGAAGGCAAGGGTCACTTTCTACCTCAACCTGGATAGACCCCATATACTAGTCTTACTTTGGACCAATCCCCTGTGATAATCTGCTTTTGTAAGCGGGATGGACCTCCTTTTTGATGTTTAGAATCTGACATGGATTCACTGGACCTCGGAGTACAGCTTTCTCCCAAGTTGTCTGCCAGAGTAGTGAGGACAGAAGGCTGCAAAGGAATGCTGTATGCTGAGGGTGACCTAGCAAAAACCTATCATTTTTTTATTTAAACCTATTCGGGTGATCTGCTCATTAGGCACCTCTTGGATGAATAGCTCCATGAGAAAAGCATAGTGCACACAAGTCCTGCTGCATCAGTCTCCTGACAGCTGCAGCACCTGCCCTTCACTGGCACAGCGCAGATTCCGTGTATCTTCTTGACACTGCTATGGCAACATATCCCTTCAGGGGTTGTATTTGACTTCAGCATGTCTGTTAAGAAATATTGTAATTGTCTTATCAGACTAGTGGCAAGGTAAACTCTTATGAATAAGCCATAATAGATTTTAATATGGCGACTGATTTAAAAAGCCCACAATAAAGCGCCACACCAATTGTTATCGGGGTCCATCCTATAAACCAGGTCCACTATGGAAAGCTGTGGACTAGCCTGCCTGCCTGCCTCCACTTCAGAAAAAAGGAAGGATGCTCTTATCCTTTGATTCTCCAGGAGGCTGGGGTACGCCTCCTGCCAAGCCCAGAAGCTCTTACCAAAAGATCTTCTGGGCTCCTTGCTTCAAAGAGGCACACAACTCCAGCCTCGCACCAGGATGCTGCATACACAACTGCCTTTTGATTCTGAAGGCTTGAGGTGGTGAGGTTGGAGTAACCAGAGTGGACAGAGGGGAAACTGAGAAGGTTTTTCCCATCTTGTTTTTTCTGTGCGCCTTTCCTTCCTGTCTCCTCCACTTCCTGTGGAACTAAGTACTCTGCGATATGTGACGTTTGCCTTCTTGCGTCATACTTTGTGACAGGGATTGGACCCTGTAAAGCAGGTTTGCTTTGCTTTTGGTCTAATCCTCTGTGGCCTTTTACTGTGGCATGGACTTTTTTTGCTGATCAGGCGGATCTCCTAGTGCTTGCAGGGGATTTATAAAAGGTTTAGACACCCCACCAGAGCTCTCGACACAGCAGGCTCATTCTTATGGCCATGCTAATGTCTTACAGGCAGACGTCAGAAAGGGTGGTAGACGCCCTAAGCATTTCTGCTCCAACTAAGCAGATTTCAGCTTACGAGCTTACTGACCTCCTCAATGTTGGCCCACTGATAGAAAGGCCTGGGCCTTTCAACTTGCCAATTGTTGACCCAATGGCAAAGGAATTACTCCATTTTGCCTGGTGGACTCTTGAGTTTGCAAAAAAGTACAAACTGGCAAAGGGGGACACTCACTACCTTTCCACCCATCCAACTTGCGCGATCTGAATGACACCTGGCCTAGTAGGATCGTTCTGTCTTCCCCTTGTTCCCCCCCCTCCCTGCCTCGTCACGCCTTGAAACACTTGTGTATAGGCGTGTTACAAATGCCATATCATAACTCCAGGAGGTTTGGTAGCTCAGGCGACTATGGTCTCCACTAGATCTTCTGCATCAACCTCGAATTTGCCAGTGGAATGAGAATACCAAAACAATTACGCCTTAGCATTTTTTCGCTAAGATTTTCTCAGCTGGCAGTATGGCACCAATGCTTTGTGTGTTTGCCAAATACACACATGTTCTCTGGATAACACTTCAAGAAACTGCAGAGCACGAGCACATCCTGCAGTGAGACATGCGGGAGGGGTTTCTCTGCTTGGTGGATGATGGCGAGGCAGTCTCCTGCCAGGCACTGCAATCGGGTCTGGATATTGCAAACTGTGTGGGAAGGGCAATTGGATTGGCAACGGCGATACAGAAGCAAGCCTACTTGCACTTTTCTGGCTTTGCCCCCAATGTCCAGAACAAGCTTGTGGGCGTTGCCTTTGGTAGCCTATATCTCTTTAGCCTAAAGGCCGATGAATCCTTGGACAGAGTCCAAGATGGCTGCGAAATCGCTGGACCTGGCTGTTAACCACCAAAACCTTCTTTCAGCTTCGCCTCAAGAGGTAAAAGCAACCAGCGATTTGCCTTTGTTCAGGAGGAATCAGCCTAAGCAAGGGCACAGGTGTTTCCTTTGCTGGAGCAGGGGGAGCCTCTAGGGCTCGGCAGCATTCAAAGCAGGGCTGGCTCCTCCGTAAAAACTGCTTTGATTTTCCCCCACGCCCCCCATTTCACCGGTTGGTGGGAGGTTTGGAGAGTATACCACAGTGTCAAGAGATAAGACGCCTGGGCATTGCAGCTCGTCCAATGGGGTTACAGACAGGCTTTCTTGTGGAGACTGCCAGACAGACTTCTGTACAACCGGAACAAGAGCTCCAGGAAGAACTGAGCCCTGGTATTGAGGATGCCGTGAAAGGGGTACTTCCTGAGCAGAAAGGATCAGGTTGGTATTCCCAGGTAACTAAGAAGGGAGGAGGACTGCGTCCCATTTTGGACGGATGGGATGGGCAGGGAAGGGAGGGGAGGGGGTGAGGGGCGGGCAACAGGGGCCTGAGGAAGGACCAATTCAAGATGGTGACACTCAGATTTTCCAGGCTCTACAGTCTCAGGATTGGTTGGTGTCATTGGATCTTCAGGATGCATACTTCCATGTGCCTATCCACTCTCGGCACAGGAAGTTCTTGAGATTCCTCATAGGGGGGACAATCGCTAACAGTTCAAGGTGTTCCCCTTTGGGTTGGCCTCCGCACGCAGTTTCTTCAACAAGCTGATGGTTGTAGTAGTGGAGCACCCGAGGAGATCTGTTGTTCATGCGTATCCATACTTGTACGACTGGTTGATCCAAGGTAAATTTGAGGAACACGTTTTGTCTCATCGCGTGGACACTTGTACACTACTGTGTAGGCTGGGCTTCTCCCTGAATCTTGAGAAGTCTCTCACGACACCAGCACACAGCACAGAAGCTCCAGTTCATCGGAGCATCGACGCTCAAGGAAGGGAAGGCTTTCCCGCCCGAGGAGAGAGTTACCAGTATAAGGTAGATTGCTGATCTCTTCCAGAGTCACTCCAGCTTGCAGCGGTCTCATTCCTCAGCCTTCTAGGCTTCATGGCATCCTTCTGGAGGCCAGGCTGAGAATGTGTTCCGTGCAGTGGCTATTAAGGAATCGGTGGTCCCAGCACTTCGGCTCCCTGAAAGATGTTCTCAGGGAGTCGAGGTTGGTGGCCAACTATCTTTCTTGGTGGCCCAGTAGGGCTAACATGATGGGGCCAGGTTGATCATGGAAGTGTCATTGAAGGATGAGGTGATCACTGCGACAATGTGCAGGTGAGTGACCTTTAGGCAGCTATGTTGAGTCATTGGCACAGAAACGGGCTGGAACTGTGAGCTATCGGTCTAGCACTGAACGCTTTTGCGCCTTCCCTCGGGCAAGAGGGTGTGGGGGCGGGGGGCCGTTCTGATCATGACCGACAACATTCGCCATGCACTACCTGAACAAGCGGAGAGGTATCCGGTCGCTGCTTCTGTGGTTCTGGTTGCTGGAGAACCAGATTGCTGCCTCAGCAGTGAATCTGTCGGGGATGGCGAATGGACTGGCTGATGCTCCAAGCAGGCAGAGCACGGTTTAGTTGGAGACAACCGTGATCTTGATTGGGCAAGAACATGGTACTCAGAACTTCAGGACTTGACAATCTGCCTGCCTCTCTGGTTCCCTCAGCGGCTGGACGACCTATGCCAGTCAGAAGGACAGGTACTCCACCAGACCCCAGAGTCCCTTAATATACATGCGTGGTTCTTGAGGATGGGTTATGACTGGGACTTCTTGGAAGAGGTGCTTGAGGTGTTACCTGCACAGTCTACAAGATCTCTGTACTTGTGCAGATGGAAAAGATTTGAGGCGTGGTGTAGGATATTTTGTGGTTCCTATCTCTTGCCTCATCACTGTAGTGATGCAGTTGCTTCTGTCACTATCCTCTTCAGGAGACCACAGTCCAAGGTTATTTGGCAGCTTTCTGTGTTCAAGCAGTCCCCAGATCAAGGTTCTGTTTTCACAATCCCAGTTATGGCCCAATTTCTGAAAGGCTGTGCGAATGAGTTGCCACCCATATCTTTTGTTGTCCCGGATTGGGACCTTTTAATTTGGTTTTATCTTTCCTTATGGGGGCTCTATTTGAGCCTGTGCGCTCTGTTCTCTTGGATTGCTCATGCAAACTGCTGCTTTTTTTTTTTTACAAAGGGTGGGGTCCATTAAGGATATTTTCTGGGCTGCAACTAGGTCCTCGTTGTTTGGATGGGTCACAGACCGTGTCCTTTGAACAGGGACATTGCTGCGTTTCCTTGCCTGGTTCACCCCTGCTCCAGTACCCAGATTGTTATCCATTTCTGGTGCCCTTTCGACAGGAATGGGCCTAGTTTAGTAATTGGCATTCCTTAAATTGTATATTTGTATGGCAGCTCAATTGGGCATTTTATTTTGTTTGGAGTCTTTGCATCATTACTGTTTGGGTTGCTACTGTTAACACGTCTCCTAAGAGTACAGCCTGCCCTCTGCCCATCATATCACCAAAGGAGGGAATCTCTCGCCTGTTATGATTAGGATAACTACTGGTTTTGTAGTAGTGTGGGGCTGTGGAGGCAGTGTAGCCCACTACTTATCCCTTTACTCTTGTGGAGCAGTAATGTGTGTGTGTGTCACGGAGGCATCCAAATCAAAGGGAAGCTGTTGCCTGTTCATCCCCAGAGAATCGTGAAGAACTGCTGTGGACCGAAGGCGCCTCTACTGGCTGCACTGGAACCAGGTGCCTGTTCACTGTAGGTGGAGGACCACCATGTAGGTACTACGGCACTTTCTGGCGTGGATGCACAGAACCAAAGGAGTGCCTTTGTCCTGTAGACCTTGGATTAGAACTTCCGGTAACCCCAATGTGGCTTGCAATACTGTTTCACCACCTAGAGGCCTCTTTGAGCGCTATTACTGTTCTTGGTGCTGCCACAGGACTCGCAGTGCTGCTTGTGGCACTCTATGCAACTGTGAACCGCTTGCTGCCTATCGAGCTATACAGACGACGCCGGCTCATCCCATTGAAGTGGACAGCCTTGTCTAGACCCAATTGCAGGCATGACATGCAGGAGCAACCAACTCTACTGATGGAAGCAATAGACTTGCCCTTCTTAAATGCTGACTTAACCCAGCAGAACCATCATCTTGTTACCGACTTGAATGCTACCCGGAACCACTGGAAGTCTTGGTCTTGAATGCTACCTTAACCCAATGTGTGCCTGCATCTTCGAATTCACACCGCTAACCGTCGGTGGGACCGCATTGACTGGAATGTTGTCGACATCTGCTCAACCACACAAGTCCATAGCACAGGTAGATGCTGTCTAGCAATAAAGACTAGAGTTCAAAATATTGTGAAAAGGGCCCATTTCCCCCCCCACCCCCTTGCCTACTGACTTAAGCCCCATTGTGTAATATTTTTTTCTACAAGGAGATATCCTTCAACATTTGCAGAAAACTGTGCCCCTGATCATGTAAGTGCCTTTTCACAACAAGCTCTGCATCCGGACTGGTTTTAATTAGTTTGCATGCGAATAAGTCCTTATTTTTTGTAGAATCTTGATTGTACTTTCTTTTGGAACCATTGTACTAAAGATGGTTGGAGGAGTTTCCGGAAGCAGCCCAAAACATTCCTATTCTCATCTGCTTACCTGTATTTCGCACTCGCTGGTTGCATGGCTACCCTCTGAGCAGCATGGGTACCAGGCTCCTACATGATCCGTCTCCCCTGCACAGCCTCTGGGCCACCATGCACTTACGGGCTGTAACTTACCTCTACAGTCCCCTGCCTCCTTGCACTTAACCAGGGCCGCGCTGCCCTGGGTGCACTTACTCGGAGCACTGCTGCCTGGATTGCACCCCCTCTCCCTGGCACCCCACCCCCCTCCCTGCTGCTGTAGCACTTGCACGATATGAATGTCACAAGGCCTAGTAAGATCGCTTGTATTGTCCTCCCTCTGTCGTCCCCCCCCCCCCTTATGTCAAAAAACATTTGTGTACAGGTGCGTTATAAATAACTTATCATATCATTACAATGCATGTAGATGGTTATCCCTCGGGTAGATGTAGCGTTCTGCTCACGTCCCCAAGAAGCAAATGAGATCTACTTTTTTTTTTTTTGGGGCAATCTCATGGCCATTTTTATGAATGGTGTGTGTCACTGATGGTTTGGTAATTGTGTGGTGAGGGGCGGGGGGGGGGGAGGGGTTAGCCACTGTTACTCATTCAGCCACAGGCTGCTAATGATTAAACGGAACAGAACAAATATGTAGTTATGTACTTGCAGAACGGCAATATTTATGCTTAGCGAGATGGAAGTCCACTCGTGAGGCTGATACTAGGTTATGTATTTTTTTCAATGCATTTCTGTTTACAACATATCTAAAAATTGTTTGTGGGTGTACGAATATGAATTGAAGTAATTCATCTGTTACTGCATTACTGGAGACTAGTCTCGACGCGCGGGATGTATAGAGAAGGGGTGACCCTCGGTGTAGGTATCCTGCTAATGTTGCCGCAACTGGGTCTGCCCTGAGTGGGGGCAATGGGTCCATGGTTGTAGAGATTGCATGATGTGCGCAGGGTAGTGGGGGGTTAGAGGGAGGGGGGAAATCGCCTGCAGTGTGTGCGTAGCTTGTGGATGTATGTGATATAAGGTGTAAAGTAGAATGGCAAGCCGGTTAGTGAGGGGCGCAAACAGGAAGTCATTTGTGTATAGCACCTTACAAATGGGCAATAAATAAAAAATAAAATGGCAATGCATGAAAAGTCATCACAAAAAACATGGCATCCTCCCCTCACACAGACTTCTGCAGAGTACCAATTTCTTTATTATGCTACCGTCAAACCCAGCGTCCCCCCCCCCTTATACTGCAGGCTGTAACGGTTGGACAATGGCAAATGATGGGAGGGGGCCGACTGTGGACTACCACTTGCTCAGGTGCTGTCCGCATATGTAACGCACCTTTTTATGAATAGATGTTGCTCCCTCTGGGCCAGGTATTAAAAGTCCACTGCGTCTTAGGACACTCCTTTAGTGGTATCGGCTCCACGTCTTTTAAAGGCTTCTTTGCTGCTTGAGGTTCTTGGGCCTAGATGGTTTTTGGGGCGGCTGCACCCTCCCACCCACTTCTTAAAGCACGGCCATGCAGGTTCTCTGCTACACTAATCCATTGTTTGCTGTGACTGCTCTGCCTAGTGCAGTTTTTCGGCAGCCAGGTGCGCTAATCTGTCTAATCCTTTCCCCATGGGTAAAGGAGCCTCTGACGTCCTTTACACCCAGGTGGAGCAATCGGTGGTCCCAATCCTGTAAGTAGCAGGTGCAGCATGAATATTTCATGCATCATGGACTAAGTGGAAAGTATGGTGTGTACATGCAAATGCTCCCGCTTCATTGCCCTCCGCTTTTTCCATCCGGCCCTGCCGCCGCATCACTCCATTCTGGGAAACCTGCATAGTTGGTGACGGTGCGTGGTACAAATACCTTCAACATTAATGCAGGCCCTGGTGGTTGGTTCCGTTTGTCTAGTAAAATCTGTCCTCCGCTCCACCTCACTAATGTATGTGCTGCCAAAATGGCCAAGCCTCCCTGTGCAAGATCTAATGAATGCATGAAGTCATGCAGTTGTAGCTGGGCACGAACGTGTGGCATCACTCTTTGAAGAGCTTGCATTGCGGTGCAATTGCTGCAGATGCTCTACTGTGCTCGGGGTGCAAGCAAGCTTAGTATGAGCATGGCCTGTAGACGGGCTGCAGCAAATGTGTTCTATCTCGAGCCACCATGCAATTGCCACCCACGACCTTTCACAGCGGCAATCGTGGCCCAATGCTTCACCTAAACCATGGAAAAGGTTTACTTTTTTCTATCCTACGCCAAAAAAACGGATCGGTTTTATTTGGTAGTAGCCTTCGAAATTTTTCACCGTTCTCCTTGATTTTTACTACACTGACTTTTGTTTCGTAAGGGACCAAACCGATGTTCCTTACCTAGCCACTTGACCGGATTTGTTTTTTCACACGGGCACTCGAACTGATGCGAGAAGAGGGGGGAGGGTTGGGGGGGGGGGAGAATCAAAATGTGTGGAAAGTACTCACGTTTTCTTTGTCATCCCGTGGTGTCTTCACACCACAGGCCAAGTTTTGGAAACCGAGGAATGGGCACAAAAAGTAATATCCACTCTTGCAGGAGAGTTTTAATACACGCGGTATTTACGTCCATCGCACGTAGTCGTGGTTTGGCTAGAGATGGGCGACGATAAAGGGGGTGGGGGGGGGGGGGATTTGTCTTTTTTTGTAGTTGCATTATTTTCACTTAGACTGGCAGTTCTAGATGCATTTAGTCAGGGTTAAACTTTGTGTAATTGCTTCTTAACTAGCACACATTGCATACAAAAATTCACGATCTACAGCTGAGCATATAAATTCACGTCAACATTAAATATCATTTTAAAAACTTTATGGAAAGAATATTTGGTGTCATGTCAATATCCTCGCCCCCCCCCCCACCCACTTGGGTGTATGGTCTCTCAGAGCTCATGTCACATGTCGGTGACCATGTGACCACATTAAAAAAGGGATGAGCATATCCCGCTCGTCAGTCTTGACCAACTGACTCCTGCCTGCTGTGTGGTTCTTTGCAGCACGATGCTGGCGCTGCGTAGCAGGCACAGGGCCTACCCTGCCCTGCCAGGCCCTGCACTAGGACGGTGCTCCTGCTGGACAACACCGGCTGTGTGGCTTAGGTGCTCCCAGGCCTCGGAAGTGCCCATGTGATCATGGGCGGACAGAGTACCCCCCCCCCCCCCGTCCCTGGGTGCCCCCCAGCAAGTCCTCTGGCTGGCCGGTGAGCCTGCAAAGCAGCCCGCAACTGTTCAGGCCAACGTGTGTGCTGGGGGCCCCCAGAGATGGTCGGACTGACCTGCGTGACAGCAGGTGCAGTTGTAACAATATTGCACAGTTAATACATCATTGCTGGGATTTATACTACACCACGCGTCGCAGCACTGGAGTTCAAGGGCTGCACATAGTTATTTTAATCTGAAAAAGGCATCCATTAACACTTTTCCATTTGTACAATTAAATATGTAACGATTATGTATCCGCCCAAAATAAATGAGTGGGCAGTAAGTAGGCCTCCATGTTGGTCCCGTAGCTTTGCATTATTTAACTTGCAAACGTTAACAGGATCCTTTATTCTGCTTCTCATGAAGCCCGCCCTTTCACATATGCAGTGGTCATTCTTGTGCCAGGCAACCTCCAGCAGGTAGCCTCCATGGCTCCACCCTATGCACTAAACGGAGAAACTGGGTGTTGAGCCCCTCTTCCCCCTTCTGATGGTCACTGTGATGGGTGACCCTCCCATGTGCATGGCCCCTTTAAGGGGATGTGTCCCTCCCACGTGTATTGCCCCTTTAAGATGGTCCATGACTGTCATGGCCCAAGCTAATAAAAGGAGCTCCTGCAGGCACGTGAGACAGAGCGGCTGCAGACTCCCAAAGAGGAATGACTGAGTCAGTGTCTCCTTATTGATGTAGGCCTCAGGCCTCCACGTGGAGGCACAGGCCTGTATGCCCTGATGCCGGGGGACCCGCCGTCCAGGATGGCGGCAGAGGTCCACCCGGTCAGCGGCTTGGCAGGCTGTGCCCCACACCCGAGGCGTTGATGTCCATAACGCCGAGGGGCCTGCCGGATGATCAGGGCAGGCCCCAACACCCACTCATAGTGGGCCTGTGTTGTGCTTGCAGCGAAAGCACCGAGGGGCGCCTGCCGGACGAACATGGCCGGCGACCCCCAACAATGGCGACGAGGACGACGGGTCTGCGTTGCCCCCCCCCTGCTGCCTGTAAGTGGTGATTGGGGAGGGGAAGAGGAGTGTTCGGCCCCACCGCGGCTTGGCCAGTGTAGGCCCGGGCTGCCCCGCAGTGGGGTACACTGGAAGAGGAGCGTTCGGCCCCACCACGGCTTCGCGTGGCCTGCGCCTCACCGCCGTGGCAAGGGCGGTGTAGGCCCGGGCTGCCCCACGGTGAGGTACATACCCGGCGGCGTCCCGCCGCAAGGAGATGAGGAAGGCGATTTGCGGCATCCATTGCTGCACATGGGGGAGCAGAAGCCGTAACAAAGCGCCATGTGGCATACATCGCCACGTAACAAGAAGCCGATGCGGGAAGAATGCCAATTGGATTTTCCCGGCCGTGGCCCTCTGAGGAGGGTGCTCGTGCGGCCGGGGTGTTTGTCTCGTTTGCAGCCCTTCCTGGCCCACCCGCTCTGGTGCAGCATCTCCCGCACCGGAGTGAGAAGAATAACGCAGCCGCAAGGAGGTGGAGCGGCAGGCCACCACTGCAGTGAGTGGATGTGCCCTGCAGTCACTGTTGTCATTTCAGTTCCGCATCATCTACCCCCCCCCCCCCCCCCAACCCCCCCACACAATAGGTTGCTGCGTTGAAGCGGCTAGCGTTCGTCCTGTTTGCATTCGCAGGGTTGACTTTGGCTGCTAGCTCATTGTTCTTGCTCTTGCCCCGAGGCAAACGCTGCGCTTTGTGTTTCTAGTCTTAACAAAATATCTCCGGCCTCTCACAGACTATTAAAACGAACGAGACGCTTATGTGGGTACTGCGTGCCCGACGCGAGGGTCACGTGACTAAACCCTCAGGGGCTGCTAGCGGCGAAGCTTTGCGGTCCCAGGTGTTGTGTTTCTGAACACTCGCCCTCATGCCTCTTCCCTGGTGGGACGTGGTCGTGGAGCTTTGCTGCCAGTGCCTCTGATAGCGAGGCAGGGGGGGCTTGCTGTGGCGCATCTAGCAAATCCATGACACGTGGTTGACGCGGCCCCTATTAGAGTACCACAGCCTCTCTGGGAAATGTTACCTGTATTTGCGCAGCTCTAGCTGCGTTTCACACCAGTCTCGTCTCCCTTGCCCTGCTGTTAGCTTGTTTGGAAAGTGTCTTGCGAGTGATGCAGACCATCCCAACCGTGCGGGTATTGCAGTAATTAACATTCTTTTATTTGTAAACCTCGCACTCTACTATTGCTATTTGGGACTGTGGGCCAATGTTTCATAGGTGCCCCAGTCCGTCCCTGTCCCTCTACATAGGGGTGGGAACCGGAAGCATTGACCAAGGAAGTGGGCGCATGCCCAATGGGGAAGATGGCGTTTCTGAGCAGGAGTCGGGCGGCTTTGAAGTTCAAAGTCTTGCCACAGCTGAAATTGCTTTTCAAAGCACGCATTGAAACAAAGGCCTATAGTGTGCATCTCGGCTCATGTGGGCTCAGCATGCGGGCCGCGAGGGCGCAGCCTTCGGATGTTCACGTGGGACTTTGTTTAGTCCTGGAGGGATCTACAAGTCCACGGGGCGCGATGTTTACGTTTTAGACCAAATTCTATCTTTTTTTTTTTTAATAAAGCTGGTCTACCCACTAATGAAACAAGTGGGCCCTTGAGGCGAGCCTGTATGGTTTGCACCTCAACCCCTGCTTTTTTTTGGGTTGAAAGGGCAGACTTCCACTGACTGCTGTACTGTGTTGCAGAACTCTGGCTTTGTAAATTTACTGCAATTCTGGGAAGCTGGTGTAGTTGCATACATTTTTTGCGAGTTCAGTGATGGGAGATGGACTTCTTTTAACTGCTGGGATGTATTCCTATTGCCCAGAGGCAGTCTAGGGCTTAATGTAGGATTCTGTATAAAAATACCAATCCATCAAAGCCTGACAGTCCAGCGCCTTCGGCACCAGCCGTTATGGTACAGGTGCAGCGCCTTGGGTGCTGATCCCCTTTTGGAATGCCCAGTTATCCATGCAACGGGATATGTGTTTGCTTCAATACATTGTCAAAAGAAGCATGGAAAAATGCAGTGCTTTGGTTGACAGTATATTTCAGCAAATACTACCCGCTCAGTACATGGAGCTGTCCTGTGAGGGAACAAATATGGAGCAGCTACGTGTACTGAGAGGTTAGTGTTTGCTGAAATATAAATATGGGAACTGCGCCAGAGCACAGTGTACCGCAATACAGCCATGGTCAAGTGATCGGCACTAGATAGTGTTTGTCCTGGGATGAAGCAATGCTTGGCATCCATGACTGTATTTAATCTGTAGACTTTTTATAGACTCATTTTTCATATTCTGATTGTTAAATCTAGAAAAATCAAGGATATCCTTGGAGATGGTGTACTTCAAATTGGAGTTCAACTCATCTGTTGTCCTCTGGTGTCCCAGATGACGAGGATATTATTGATCTTTTGAACCAAATTCTCATTTGGGATCATTTTTCCCTTTCTAGATTTAACAAACCAAATGTATGATGACAAATAAGCAGTCAGTCTACATACAAAACCTAGAGATAGAAATACAAGCATCATTACACAAGCTTTCATCCCAAATCGCTTGCCGACGATGTATTGTATGGCCAGTGAAGGATCAGGCGAAATTGTACCTCTACAGGACTTTGAGTTAGCAGGAAAAGCTGTGGAAGGGTTTTCTGACGGGGTTGCCCCAGACATGCACTTAAGCGAGGTAAAGAGCAAGTCATTAAAACAGATTGTTTTTGTTAACAATGGATTTATCTAATTTCAAAATGGTGTTACCACCTTTTGTCAGCATAGCAACACCGTCAAAGCTGATTAGGAAAAACTGGCCCTTGTTAAACTTTAACACTCAATTAAAGCCTCCCATGTTTGCCTTTTAAAAAGGGAAACCTATTCAACATCTAATTGGTGGACAGATCTTGCAATACACAACCTTCTAATTTTAAAAACTTTTTTTTTGGGCCGTCCACCAGTAACTGGGCACTAACCATGTGGTCGTTGCAGTGTTAATTCACTGAGGAAAAACACTCCGATTTCCTTATGAAGAAGGGGGATTGGACCTTGCATTTTCACAGCACTTGCTGAAGCACTTTTGTAATCTTTGATACAGTGCCCATGTGGAAAGGTCTGTTTGAAAAACTAGCAGACAGGTCAGAACCTATATAGCGGATCACAGATCAAAAATCGAAGTAAAACTTTATCTGCCCCTTTAGGTGAACACTTTGTGACCTTGGGGCATAGCAAAGATTTCAAATTGTGGGTTTGTAATGAGTTTCATGCAGGGGATATAAGGTCAAAAGAAGAGGTACTCTTACAAGGAACACAAATGGATATATAATTTGGAGGGTTATACATATGGTCTGAACGAGAAGGATGAATGGCATTCATTAGGCTGTGTATAAAGCTTCATTGGGTGATGCATTTTTTAACCTGTGGGATTTAATTTATTCAAACATTTTTTCCCTAGACCAATTATATTAAACTCATCATGGCCAGATTAAGTCTATATCCTCCAAATGTATGAAACGAGCGATCATTTGGAAGTCATCAGTTTCCATCGTGTTGGGACACATCCGCATTTAAATGACTGACTTGATTTTCATCATTTAGTCTCTATTTGACATTGGCATATCATTATCTTGGTCATCCTTAAAGGAAATATATGGTGCCAATCACCGTCTTGTTTGGATTTCCGTTTGTAGGGAACACAGCATTATTTGTCTTAACTTGATCGGGCTAGTCTTTGCCTTCAACCTGACGTTAAGCACGTCATTGCATGCGTGTGTGTGTGTTAGGATTTAACTTTCTCGCTACATAATAACAATTTAAATACTTGCAGCTCAGACCAAACTTCTGAGGTATTCCACCTCATAATACTGATGGACATCTTTTGAATCAGCCACACTTAACGATGGACGTTATGTACCTTTTGAATGAGGCGTTTTCCCTTTGACTCAGGAAAATTCTATTTGTATGGGATAAGAAGCGATATGTTTCTGATCGCTTATTTTTTGCACTATAATTTTAGCACAGACAAAAGATTTTACTCTCCTCACTTAGGGAGACAAGATGGATTCATTAATTGGACCAAAAGAAAATACTCTGGGTAAGAGATTCTCACTATCGGCATTATTCTAACTCTATGCCTTGTAATATCTTGTAGGTTTCTTTACAATTTGAAGATGCCAATATTTACCGGTATACTATACATGTAATTGATTATTAGACACGGATAAGGAATACTCATCTGTCACTGTTTTTGGATACATTACTTGGGAGTATTCCATCTGTTTTATTAGATTAAGCAAGCTAGTCTTAATGCTGTCCCAATTCAGGAGGTGGAATTGTTTAAACTATAGCAGGGGTGACTACTTGGTGCCTGCTTCAAGAGCTCAGAATTGGACAATAGGAGTTGCAGAAAGTTATCTCGTCTAGCAGACTTGGGGCTCACTATCTTAGGAGTTAGTGTTGTAGAATATGAACAGCAATGTGGTTTTGTAATTTCATCCTCAATTAAATGAGGAATATTCTATAATGGGAACAATAGTATGCAGTTGCGCTTTATATAAAATTGCACATTGCATTAGGAAAGCACACGCCAAATAGTGTATGGTTCTGTTATTGTTTCTAGGATTGTATTTGTTTTGGATTATTGTTGGAGATGCAATTATGTTTATGCACTCTATACATTAAAATGTTTTGTGGATGTATAAAAGAAGTGATTTAAACATGTCCTATTGGAATTCGAGATATGTGAAATGGCAATATGTTAGTTGATTAACCATACCTTCATGTGCACATTTTATTTATTTTTGCACTAATTGAAAAGTAGTTTGAACATAATGAATCCGTCTCATACTGTGGCCGGTCTTGCAATGTGCATTTTTGAGAGAGAGGCTAGTTGCTCCTAGCTGGTTTCTGGGACTTTCATAGACATGCCTCTATGTTAAATAGAAATGCAGTTTTATTCAAAGTACAGTAAAAATGCATGGGAAGATGAAATGATCCTAGAAATGATGCTTATTTTCTTCATTAAACTGGTGTTCTTTTAGTCAAATGAAATGTATTGCAAAATATCATTATTGAAATCCGATGAAAGGTTATAATACAAAAGTGCATGAAATCCTGGAATGTTTAATTTGGTACAGAGCTCCAATAAATGTTCTGGGGCCTGCTGAAGGCGTGTGTTTTTTTTTTTTTTTTTTTTTTTTTTTTTTTTTTTTACTTTTTTCTTGGCAAAACACTCAATGTGTGATCTTTATTCTTTTGTGTGTGGCAAAAGTTCGAACTCGTGGAGCATTTCTCTGCAGATCCTTAGCATCGAGCCCACCTCTGGAAATACTGAAGGGGCTTCCGAAAGGTTTTAGTTTGTAGAATTCCATTTTTACTTTGAAAATGTGAATTGTGTGCGCACATAACTATTTGCATTTCGTAGGAGCACCCTTTCCACCATGGCAGCGAACAAGAGGCAGACATCTCCTTCATAGAACAAACTCCTTTATTATTTTTTTTTATTTTAACAATGCCTACCTTGATCCATACAGTCTCCACGTTATCGGTCTACTTTAGGGGCATGACACTTGGTTCTGCAACTCCCCACATGCTGTGGATATGTTGGGGATTGCCGAGTTGTGACCAACAATCATGGCGCATTGCATTGTCTGAGCTGTCAATGCTTGCATTTGCAAGAGTCTACATGCATGTTGGTCTATCGCAAATGCATAAACGGCAGCTTTAGTTGCATATTATCCGCCGGTTGTATTGGTATGCTGTGTCCCAGGAGATGCCTAACCGTTTTAAAGTGGTCAAAAGAGCACTGTCCTCAAAGGCCTGTCCCTGCCTGACTTTGGGTGAAGTGAGTCTGCCACGAGGCAGAGCATGCCTCCTGTTGTGATGCTGGCGTCAGTAGGATGTGTGGTGGAGCCCCTGGCTTGGCATTGCTCACCTCATCCCAGTCATGCGCAGTGGCGGCTGGTGAGTCTGAAAGCTGGTGGGGCGTAAATTCCCCAGGGCGAATTTAGTAGTGAGCGCGCGAGCCCACCCCCCCATGGGGGATGTGGGCAGGTTCTCCCCCCCGCGAAAGTTTTGGAAAAATGGCCTACAAAATGTGCAATTTACTGTCCAAAAAACCCACCGAAATATGAAAAAAGCATTCGGTTTTACATATTAATGGTGGTACACTATTCTTACGTGTGCAAGTGTGATGGTGTATTTTACAGCAGCTTGTATTGAGAATAGCTGGTACTATGGTGTATGCATAAAGAAATTCATTATATAGTCAGTAATGATGGAAACATATGTTTGTCATGCTGTTACTGGCATTCACATGCGGTCATCCTCTTACTAAGGTGGGATTTTAGGCATTTTCTGAAAGGGGGAAACTAAGCTAAAATATTACTTTAGTTTTTAACCACTTAATTAATGCGACATTTGTCCAACCTCTAATGGCTGTCTGCCTCGCTGAGTTGCCATTGCTTCAGTTGCTCAAAGTTGCAACACGTGGAATGCACAGGTCTCAGAAATAGCACATACACATTGCATGGAGAAAAATGCAAATAGTTTACTAAGTTTATTATGTTGAGTGCTTTATTATCAACAAACAATAACATCAAAACATACTTCACATTTCTCACTGTTCTGTCAAAATTGTGTCGCCCCTTATGCCAGACAATAGCTCACCTGAGACTGAAAACGGTGCACAACTGAGTGATACCGCTCCTCCTGGGCGATCAGACAGAGGCTTCAGGCTGCCCTCAACAACAGAAAGAGGAGGCGTATAATAAAGGGAATCACAGGGCTGCACTCTCGTCAATTGGGTGGCAGCAGACAGGATCTGGGCCATCTAACCAGGACTTCCAAAAGCATTATGCCTGGGGAGGGGTTGAGTGGTGTAAGGTTTTATGAAGAAATGGCTCTCAAAATTCATTCACATCTATGACTTCCACACCAACCCGACCTCATGGTTTCAGGATATTTTAAAAAACAAATGGATTTGTGGTATGGTTTGTACACACAGCTTTAAAAACTAAACAAAAATAGTTTCTCGGACAATAATTCAAAATGTAAATAAACATCTAAGCCCAATAATAATTTGGTCACCCACGATAACACGGTTCCATGAAGATGCACTGAGATCGACTTAACAATTGCACATACATTCATTAACAAATTCCGAGTGTTATGATATGATGGGTTATTTATAATAACGCGCTTAGTCCTCAGAGGTTCAATTGGCAAAGGTTGGGGTGACGTTTTGAGGGGTAGGTGGGCAGCTAGGAGCCCTGCAAGGAGGTTGTTCCCGTATCCATATGCAAGATCACGGGGCCCTGCTCCACCGTTTACTGGGGCGGGCAGGAGCACAGGGCCCTGCTCCACCGTTTACTGGTCCTGGAGCGGGCAGGAGCACGGGGCCCTGCTCTACCGTTTACTAGTCCTGGGGCGGGAGGAAGCGCTTTATGGGATCGGATATCACGCCAGCTGAGCCTTTGCAAGGATCGATGGCTATCCACAATGGAGCATTGGGCTTTGGCTTAGCGGGCGGAGGGGCGGTGGTAGGGCCCAGCTAAGCTCATTTCATCCTGCCACCTTTGAGTGGGCACCTGGTGGGAGGGGTGGCCCAGGACATGCAGTCTTGCAGGGGTGAAGCCTTTGTCATGCACTATGGAGAAGGATATCTTGTGGACCTTTGACCTTACCTCGTGGCCACTTGCTGGAACAGGGAGAACTTTCATGAATCTGGACCTTTACTCTCAGAATACATACCCGGACCAGACAATGACACCAAGCAGGTGCTGATATTACATAGCATAACGCTGCATGCCTGAACAGAACCAAGCACATAGCATAAAGCTGCATACCTGGACCAGGGAATGACACCAAGCAGGTGCCAATAATACAAAGCCACATGCCTTCGCAGAGCAATGACACCAAGCAGGTGCTGATAATAATTACACAGCATAAAGCTGCATGCCTGTACAGAACCAAGCACATAGCATAAAGCTGCATAACTGGACCAGGGAATGACACCAAGCAGGTGCCAATAATACAAAGCCACATGCCTTCGCAGAGCAATGACACCAAGCAGGTGCCAATAATATAAAGCCGCATGCCTGTGCAGACATTACATAGCATAAAGCCGCATGCCTGCACAGAGCAATGACACCAAGCAGGTGCTGATATTACACAGCATTGAGCTGCATGGGGTACAGAACCAATCAGGTGCTGATAATATAAAGCCTCACAGAACAATGGCACCAAGCAGGTGCTGATATTACTTGTTCTTTTGGAGCCACTCCTAAATGAGATTTCACAAACATCTAGTCATCCCTCAGGGGTTAGTTGCCAGTCCTGAATTTAAGTCACTGCCCTTTGCATTCTGGTACTCGTAGGACAATTCTTTTTAAAAGGGACTATAAGTGCATTAAAGAAGCACAGGACTCTGATCACGCTTCCTGCATAGGTTTTGAAGTAAATGCAACCAGTGGCTTTAGGAGAAAAGTGGGCACTAGTTGGACATTGCAAGGCCAACTGGAAGCCAAGGCCTCGGCACTTCGTTCCCCGTACTCCATGCAAGACACTGCCTTACTGCTAAGCACTGCAGACTCCCGCCCCGCCCCCCCTCCCCCATCTACAACAAGGTGCTGGAAACAAACAGTACCAACCGCCACCCCCTCCCTCACCGTCATCTCATGCCCCCTTCCTAGGCCAGTCCCCAACACAAAGGCCCGACGGGCCCATCAGGCAGTTAGGGGCCACTGGGGTGGGCCAGGCCGAGCAGTTACGGCACCCACTACTTAAACAATACAATTAACTAGTACCCAGAAACCGTGCCAGTTAATACTACAAATAGCTTTGGGTAACACTCAAATCTGTAAACCAGCCAACAGGCCCGTTTGTACCCCATGCCTCCCCTCGCTCCCTGCGACGCTCCTAGTTTCTAAGCGCGGACCCGGGGATCAGAGCCCGTGCTTTCAAGGCGAGCACGTTGCTGCTGACTCAGCGGCCCGCGCGACCACCGCATCTGCTAATTGTGCCGTTTTTATATTTTTGGCATTTTTGGACAAAATATGCCGAAAATATAAAACGGCACAAGTCACCAGGGAGAGGCTCTCCCTGCCAGAGCTCTCCCTGGTGACTTGCGCCGTTTCTCATTTTATATTTTCGGCATTTTTTGTCCAAAAATGCCAATATAAAACGGCACAATTAGCAAATCCGATGCAGGAGTGGTCGCCAGGCCGCGGCTGATGGGCAGCAGCGCATTCCTGCCTGCCCTGGGCCTTGCCCAGTCCGGCCGCGTGGCCCAAGGCAAGGCCCTTAAGTCTGGCCACGGCCCACGGCAGTGCCGGCATGGACCAGGGGTAAAAGGCCCCAGGCTGCCCCGCCTTGGTGGTAGCGGGCGGCCCGCTACCACCAAGGCTCGACTTGACGGGCAGTCAGCTCGGCACTGGCAGCCAACACTGAACGACGTGTAGGCCTTGGCCTACACGTCGTTCAGTGTTGACTGGGCCTGGCCTGCCCGTGGTGGACGGTCACGGTAGTTTGGGCCCGGGGAGGGGACAGAGCGTAAGTGTAACACTTACACTCCCCGAGTCCCCGGGCTCAAACAGAACAAACATGGGGGGGATGGGGACAGGTCGGGGAAAGGGTACTTACCGGATCTGCGGCGCCGCTGGGCTCTAGGTAGGCTGGCCTGGTGCAGAGCAGCAGCAGCACTCGTGTGTTGTTGTCCTTCGCGTTGGAAGAAAGAGAAACTAGCAGGCGCACGCACGCACCCTGCGCCGCCAGTCATGGATACAGTGCCAGCCAGCCAGCCAATGACCTTACTGTATCCATGGCAGGGGAGGGATTGGGAAACCTAAGTGCGCTGTTCGCGCACATTTTATACTGGCGGGGCCAGCCCTGAAGCGCCCCGCCAGGCTTCTAATGAAAGGGCCTATACTAGTATATTGTTTCCTTGCCACAGCGCCCCCGCGCTGTTGGCAAAGGAAATGCAGCACGACTAGAAGCTAAAAGATTCAATCAGAGGAGCTCTGATTGAATCTCTTTTAGTTTCTCTTTTTTTTTTTTTCTGGGGGGGGCGGCGCCCGGCCGCCCAACGATAGCAGCCGCCACTGGTCATGCGGCAGTCTTTTCACATTGAAACAGGTGTAAAATCAGTGTGAGAACTGCACTGAACCAACACTATGAACAATAAAGTCCTAGGGAGTCTAAAAGAGGCTCACGTTATCCCTTACTGTGCCTTAACCATGGGACTTTAGAAAGACCTGCAACTGCTTTACGAAGGCAGCTACCAGGAATAAGGATTAACATAAATGTTGAAGAATCCTAGTGAGAACTGGGTATATTAAAACCAACACTATGAACAATCAAGTCCTAGCGATTTGATTTTCTTAGGTGCCAATTGTGCACACAGTGTATCATGTTTGTATTACTTGCAGTATTAATTACCACACCATCAGATGTTGCATACTGATGACTTTATGTTTTTAACAATGATTTCTGTGAAATAACAGGTGGCTACACCCGTGATTCGCTGTATTAAATAAAATTTATTAATGCTTTTGTATTTAACAGCAGTTTGATGCCAACCTATATTTGTTTTCAAGGTTTTTCAGAGCGTCATGAGGATTAGATATGATTTTTATTTGCGTTTCGGGACCTTCATTAGATTCTCAAGTGCAGTTTCCAACCAAGTGTTCCCTGCTTAAATGTGATATTGCTGGTCACCCGCACGCTGGCCGACTAGCCCATCAATCATGGACAGTCCTCCCAAATGCCCACCAATCAGCAGTGAGAACCTCCATTTAAAATCATCCCAACGGTAGTCCAGGGCCTTCTCCCATCCCTTACACACCAAATATTTTCATCTCTCAACCTCTTCCACTTAAATCAATGTCCACACAGCAGCCCAACACCTGCTTGCACCACACAGCCACAGACTGGGACTCCTTCCCCTGGCGCCATACCTCTTGCTCCCAACAAGCTGCTCTACTAGAGTTGGCAGCTAATCTGCCTTTGGTGTCCCCTTGATCACACGCCCAAGTGGCGTCACCACATCCACGTAGAAACCTACAGGCACAAAGCACGCATGCCTGCACCAGTCATCACCTCTGCTGTCTTGCATGCCTTTCCCTCCCCCCACCCCCTACTAGCACTCCACACTGTTTCATCCAACATCCACCTGCCCACCCAAGGCTTTGCACTAAGTGGCTAACACAATGGCCGAAGTTTGGCTACAGAAGGCTGCTTTACTTTGGCTTTCTCACTGGCAGATTGTTGAGCAGCAAATGTGGAGGGGCAGGGAGCGTGGAGGAAGGGTAGGTGCCCCTGAGTGCATGTGGGGAAACCCTTCTGACCGCTCGTAAAGTATTAGCTGAATGACCACGCCCCACACTTTACGTGAATGTGTAACCTGCCCACGCACTGTTTCAGACTGCTGCTGGGAGCCTCCTTATGTGCTGTGCTAAAGGTTTCAGTGGCCCCCTTGTTTGGGGGGCCTACCTACGCACTGGAATGGAGCAGCCTCCCACCTCTAAACCTCTGTGGCTTGAAATGCATATTTAATGCAGCAGAGTATTTTGAAGATTCCTGTCAGTCCTCCAGGAAGTGCGCTGCTCATGTATACTTAATGCCCTGGAAATGGCTACACGTGTGCATTATCCTTCACATTATAGATTTGCCCTTTTCTTGTTTTCTCTTTGCTCTGCCATTACCTTCTGCACGCATTTCCCCCTCGGTGCCCAATCATTTTCTAATCCCGTGCTCTTCCGGAAATGTGCATTATTTCGAGGCTCTAAACGACAGAAATGGAATTCTAGACAGAAATATTGCAGAAAAAAAATAAGTGGTACTTCACTTGCTTTCTGCAATATTTCCGTTTGGAGGTCATCATTTCTTCTATGTTCTAATAGTGTTACATTTCAAAAGACTTGCCAGTTGGGAGCAAACGCATTCTAAATGCTCCTATCTTTCAGTCCATATCTCGGTTCAGTCTCCGGTGGCATCCCAGTTTTTTCACGTTTCAATCAGTTAAATGTAAAGGCTTCCATCCCAGCCATCCAGAGTAACTAATTATGAATAGTGAGCCACAGTTTAGTGTCCAGGAAAGTGCTATCCCTGAGCCCCTACGGAAACCAGCCTGTACCCCTTCCGATGGGCTGAAGTTATTGTTTTGTGCCTGTATGCGAATATTTTCCAGTCCCATTTGATCCCAAATATGGTCGTTTGTGGACGTCCGTCACAGAAAACCGTGCCTTTCATTTTATTGTGTTATAGTAATGTTGCGTAAAAGCAAACGTATTTTTCGACCTGGACCGTCTTTCTCAAGGCTTAGACATTTTCACCTCTACAACTAGTGGTTGCCTATTCAATGGGTTCTGGTTTATCCCAGTTATTCGTCACACTCTTAATAGTGTGGAGCTAGAACGTTTTTAGTGTCGCCATGTTTGGGCATGCGCCTGCTTGTATCTTCTGGACTGCTAGTCTCCTTAAGTTTTTAGTCATGAGCTATCCTTGTTCCTGTTTTGGCAGGAAGGGTGGCATACTTAAAATGGACCTAATCATACATTAACATTACCCCAACACTTATCAACCGGCCAGTTAAAAGTTGCTGAAGGTCTCAAAACCCTGCCCCTCTAAAGAGTCACGCTAACATTTCTACTCGGGGGCGGAGGAGGGAGTGGTGTCACCTTGGGGAGGGGTCGGGGATAGGGGTCACCCTTGGGGAGGGGAGAGAATGCACATGCACAATGACCTGAAACGAGATCTTCTCTTAATTATCAGATGCGTGGGTGGACCCACGCAGGCGGTTCCCCATCCTAAAGGATGATGTGCACCAGACCCACCAATCAATACTTAGCTTACATAAACTCACAACTCCTCCCACTGCCCCGTTTGCCTCACAAAATCCAACATCACACAACTCCTCCTCCTCCTGCCTCTCTCCCCTTCACCTCCCAACAGTCTTCCCACTCAGCTCAGCCACACCCAGCGCAGACAATCGAACCCTCATCAATTCTCTCTCCTCAACATGTCTCTCACACCGAAGCAGAAAATGTCCCACAGTCTGAGGCACACCGCACAATCTCTCGACTCACGTTTCCCCACTTGAAACAGACAATCATTCAGTCCTGCATGTCCTATCCTCAACCGATTCAGCATCACCTCCTCCCCCCCTCCTCCCCCCCCCTCCTCCATTCCAGACTCCCGCATCCACCTTCACCGACACTTTCCCACGAACACCAAACATCCACCTACCCTTCACCCCACTCACCTCTCCTGCCACTCATCTATGACACGTCTCACCACCACCGCCTTCACCTCATCCACACTCAAAGGTAATCTCACATCAACCGCTCCCTTTCTCATACCCTCACCTGCCGCCAGATCCACTAACTCATTACCCAAAATACCACTGTGACTGGGGACCCACGCCAACTCCAAATCCATTCCCCCGTGTACGCACAGATCAGTCTTCCTCCTGATGTCCATAATCTCGTCCTTCCTATCACCATCCCCCGTCATAATCGCCTGCAACCCACTCAATGAATTTGAAAATATCACCACCTTATCTAACCCCAACTCGCACACCCCATCGATCGCCAATGCAATCGCCACCAACTCAGCTGTACAAATTGACACATCAATCGTCCCACTTTATACTCCCCAGTGCTTTCCAGATAATACGCCACTACCCACTCTCCCAGACACAGGATCCTTCGAACCATCCGTAAACACCTTGCATCCTTCCTTTCCTGCCACATACGCATGACCGAAAACTTTGATCTCGCTCCGCAATCCCCTTTTCTTCGACACCACATTCGCGAACTCCAAACACACCTTTGGGAGACCCCATAATCCACCTCGGCCATCTCTCCAAATCCGTATCTGTTAGTCATCAAATCGCCCACACCCCACTGCACTCCCTTTTCCCACATGTGAAACCCAAAAGTGCCCCCTTTCTTCCTCCACCGGTCTCTATAATAATCAAACCTCCAATTATACTTCAAACATTCACGCACCAGATGAGCCACACTCTTCGCACTGCACTTCACCCACCATCTCATATTCAACGCAGCTCTCCTCAACCCCAACGGCATCTCCCCCACAAGCACCTGAACCGCATTCGCTGGAGAGGACCTCATCACACCCGAACACACCCTCAGTGCCCTTGCCTGAACCCTGTCCAACCGTAACTTCTGACTTGCCGTGAAACCCACTGACACTTGACATCCGAAATCCATCACACTCAAAATTAGCCCCTTATACAACATTCATAGACACTTCTGTTGAGCACCCCACTCTTTCCCAGTCACCGCCCGCAACAAATTCAACCTTCCTTTGCTCTTATCCACCGTTCCATTCACCTGCAAATTCCAGTTTAACTTCCTATCCAAAATCACCCCCAAATACCGAAACTCTTCCACACTTTTCACCTTTCAAAACCAAGTCCAACCCTTGCTGCACTCTTCTCCTTGAGAAAACCATACTCGCGCTTTTATCCACAGACATCGAAAAGCCCCATTTCTCACACCACTCCTCCATACGAGATCTGGAAGAATGCAAAGCCACACCATTCTAGGACACCTTCACAGCACTCCCAATCCTGTGTTTCAGAAGCTGAAACTTGAAGCGTGCTTGACTCTCCTTGAGATGGGTCAAATCAGTGTTACAGAAGGTTGTGAAACTGGCCAACCATGAGGGAAACCACTGCACCCTCTCAGTAACTTTGCTGTTGTGATGCCCGACCGCCCGCCATCTACTTCCACTGTACCCGATCTCCCACGCCATCCCTATGAAATAAGTGACCAGGTTCTCTTGGAGGTAATGGATGGCGTCTTTCTATGCATCAACCCGGTGACCAGGACGTGCTGTTGCTTCAGGGATTGGTTGCGGGTGGACTAATGGCGTGTTCCACCACACCCATGTTGTAGGATTTATACTGATGTCTGGTCTAAAGGAGTGGAATGAGATCAGAGCAGTCTTACTCGGGTTTCCTGTCTGGCTAACAATTAGTTCATAGGTGTTGTGATTTGCAGTCCAATTGCTAGATGAGCGCTGCCCATCAGGATGGAATTAATGTTATGGGGCCACCACTGCACCCACTGATGCCCGCCCTCCTTCCTTGACTTGTAAGGTTCGATCCCTTCTTCTTGACCTTACTGCACTCTCACTCTTCATGGTTGTCGTCTACCTTTTTTCTTCCGAGTTCCAAACATGCCATTCTTATTTTTTTTGTGTCAATTTTACAGTTGTAGCAGGGCACAAAGCCCTGAGGCATATAGGCGCTAATTACATAGAAGTGTGATAGCATAGTCCGCGAATCTGGATTCCAAACATAAGGGTATATCGTGAGAGCAATCTGGCAAAGCCTTGCCTCGTGGTACAGGGTCTATTTCAGGTGTGCAAGTATGAAAAGCAGCAAAAGTGTGGGTGTACAGTTTGGTCAAACCTCACTTCCTGGAGCAGCATGCTGAGCAGTTTAAAAAGAAATTACAGGTTAACAAGTTAGAATGTTCTGAGACGGTAAAGCTAGGTAGTTCAAAAATATTATAAAAACAGATGATTTGGATTAGGAATGCAGGTAAACTGGGTTAGTGTCATACCCCGCTTGCAGGGTCATATTCGGCCAGCCAGAAGGGGAACAGTGCAGCGGTAGTTCGTGCAGCACAAACTGGAAAAGCCTCACCCCGTGATGCAGGGGGCTACATTGGCAGCACCAGGTGTTAGCAGCAGGATTCAGTGGGGTATAATTCTTCAGGAGCAATGGTGGTTGCACAATTGCAGTAACCTACCAATCTGTGAAACTGAGGGCATCCTTAGGGTAAACACTAGGGTTTTCGGGTATGGATTGTCGTCCTGCTGGGTTCAGTGTCCATAGGTTTAAATGTTTTACTGCTAGCAATGATGAGGTGCGTATGTTGCAAATTTGCCACATGGCGCTGGATGCCGCATAGGCACCTGATAGGAATTAGGTGGCCAACGGTAGTAGAGGTAGGTGTGCCGGACCCATTTAGCAGTCTGTGGGGCTGTGCAATCAGAATTTTCCGGTATGCAGCAGAAAGTAGTGTGGAGAAGGTAAAGTAGCAGGGGCGAATTGGAAGCAGGGCTTGGACTTTTACAAATGATTAGAAGGCCACAGAAGTAACGAAGCGGATGAAACGTGTGAGGTGAGCGAGTCGGAGGCATTAGCCTCCTTGCCTTCCGTTACCATATTTTTTGCAAGTGATATGGTGTTTTCATAAAAGTTTCAAAAATACCTTTTAAGAACGAGGTTTCTGGTCTGGTCTCAAATCGCGCCTTCTCTGCTTAACCAAAGTGTGTGCTCCCAGGCAAATCCTTTTATCTCATTGTACGTGATCTGCCAAAATTAAGTCTATTTGAGATATTTAGTGCACACTGTCTGCTTGTGCTTGTTCAAGAAAAGCCTCACGCCTGATATTTCCACATAGGTAAATATTAACACTGACCATTTATATCCTGAACGTCCGTTTATTGCTCATGGCAACCAGTTTCTAATTTAACTTTCCATGATGCCATTGTGTATTGAAGACTCATTATGTGACATATTTCAAAAAAGGCTCTTCTCTCCAGAAAGAACATGGCATGATTACCTGTTCTGAGATGAGTTTGCAGCACACGCTTTTTGCTCACTGTACCTTTCACGGATGGGGAAATATCCATTTGCAGATCAGTCTTTGGGCAGTCCAGCACCGAAATGCAGTTTATAGTGATAATTTCGACAACAAAAATGTCGAAAGTCAAAATTTAGAAAAAAAAAATACTTTCTTTTTCAATGCATTTTTTTTTTAAATGGGGGGGTTCCCCCAACCCCCCTTTTAATTTTTTTTTTTAATTTTTCCCTTTTTTTTAACTCCCGAACCCCTAAAATAAATAATTTTAAAAAACGAAAGTCGAAATCTTTTTTTCCGACATTTTTTTGTCGACATTTTTGTCTGTCGACATTTTTTTTCGAAATTATGACTGCCCACCCCGAAATGCTATGGCAATTCCTCTCTGTACAAGAGTACCACAGCAACCCCATACACGTGTTTCAGCCTTGTTGGGCCTCGTCAGTGAGGTGAAGCTGTGCCTCTCTGAGCACAGTGAGCAGGGAGTCCACGTCTGGTTCCTAAGTAACTCGGGGTGACCAACTCCAAGACTCTCCGAGGGGCCTTCCACCCAAGAACAAGTCAATGGGCTGTGTTCGTGCTGGTAGAGGGGTTCCCAGACCCCCCCCCCCCCATGTAACATGTTGTGTAATATCACTCACCATTCATGAAAAAAGGGAGCACGCACCATTTGCCAGCCAGGGCCCCGCAAATCCTAGGGCCGGTCCTGTTTTTAGTATTTTCACTGCGCAATCTATTCGTAATGTGCTGTGCACATCATTTTTCTACTCATCGATGCCAAGATATGGTTTTGGAAATGCATTACAAAGAAACTCTGGTTCCAGCCCAAGTAGAGCATTGCAAGAAGGTTGACGGTGATGACGCGGAGGGCACCATATTTGAACTCCTGCTCTGTTGCTATTTTTTGAACTCACAAACTTGCATAGTTTGTTAAGGTTTCAGTGCACGTGTGAAGCATGGCCCACTTTAAGTGCAAGTTGTGATTGTGTTTTTTAAAATGCACTAGTTTCTTATGGGTTGCTCTGCATGTGGTTTTCCCCTCATTTTCTGGATTTGGAATCGTCTTGTTTTCTTGTTTTCAGTATTTTGTTCAATTTCCGGCGAGTCCCATGCCTTTTAGAATTAGGGGTAGCTAGGTTTCATCACTTTACGTGTGCATGTGCTTTCTATGAAGTGCCCATAAGTTGGTTATGCGTTTTTGGTATGTTCAGGTCTTCTATTTTCATAACTTATTAACTCCTCCCCTGTAAGCCATGTTCCACACAAGAAGCATCTCTCGGAGTAATGGGTCCCTCTTTGTTGGGTGCAACGATGCGCCATTGAAGTTATGGGTTGGGGTGTATATTGCTATGACAGGCTGCATCCTTCGTTGCTGAACATGCCCTCTGGTTTTACAATTATGAGGAGTTGTCCTTGCTGTGCTCAATTATTGCTTCACGTGAACTAACATCGGCACATACACTGCTGGCCTTTGGCCTTATTGGACAAAGCCAACACTAGGGTACAGTGAGAATGTTAGGATATATTGTGGGCCTAAGCATCCTGAAAATGCATTGAAAAATTATTTGTAGTACTGGTAATCGGATATATACTGAGTTTACTGCACCGGCCGAAAATGCTGCCCACCCAACCTGCGCTTTCCTCAGTCAGCATTTTCAGCTGGTGCTGCAATGATCTGATCCTCTGGTAACTTGGCATCCACTGGATGTTTTCAGGTGTTACCTTGCAGAGCTCTTAGTAACTGCATGGTCTTTTACCCAAATGTTCAGAGCGGATACTGTAAAATACACCATTTTAAGAAATAATTTCTGAAGGTGTCCTGTGCGCCCTTGCTATGCTCTGTCACACACACTATTTACTAGGGAATATTTACGCCCCTTCATTAAAATAATTCACTGGCCCCGATAGGTATTCTTCCTGTGTGAAGCCCAACACCCATTGATTTAACTCGCTCATGCTCTCACAGCCCCTTTGGGAGTCTCACTCTATCCCTTTCTCGCATCCATTTTATCATGTCTCAATCCCATTTCAAAGAAAACTATCTAGTTCTATCCTATACCCCACCTCCCCCTTACCATCTATTTTATAAAGTAGTGTTTGGAAGGTTATACGAGTGTGTAATTGGCCCAGCTCCAGAACAGTCTGTATCAACGGATGTTTTCTCTGGGCTTGGATGCACCACAGGAAATGCAGTCTTTTGTGGCCAGATTTGTGTAGTACCCCCTAACACGCACACAGTGCAACTGATGTCACTTCCTGTGACTCATGGAACTCATGGTGGCAACAGTAAAGACATACACAAGTGATCACAGTTCAGGGTGTTTATTAAACTGGATATGCAAGTTGGAAAAACGCCTAATCTAAACACAAGATGGGGGCAAGCTACAACCATCAAATGAAAAACAAGGCAGTCATAGTGTCCTCTTGTAAAATAAAAAGGCCTATACTAAAAAATCTATTGCCAGTCCTTACTACTAAATACAAAAAGAGTGGGGGATAGGATTCACAAGAAAAGGGTGTTAACAAGTAAGTTGATGGGGTAACTAGAGGTCACCCTTCCCCTATGTTTTTGAGCACGGGACAAGGTGGAACTCGAGCACGAGACAACAGTTTCGTTTTCAGGGGCGTCGTTGGCCAAGTCTCGTTTCTCTTAAGTATCTTACCTTTTGAGGACCTGATGTAATTAAACAAAAAAAGTTCTGTTACAAATGTACATTGGGTTATGACTGCACCCCTGGGTCCCCCTCTTCAGGGCACCAACACTTCTCGAAGGTTGGCCTCCCATCGGGTTCTCTGGCTCTCATTCACACGCTTTCCTCGTACTTTCACATTTCTTAGGGTGACTACTTTTCACCCTTGAGTCTCCCTCTTCTAGGCTCAGGCACTTCTCAAATCTCAGTCTCCCTCCGTCTGGTCTTTTTAAACAGTTTACGGTGGACATCCCTCTGCCGGGTTCACTTTTCTCAACACCCTGTTCACCAGTACTTTAGGCTTCACCACTTTCCATCGGCATCCCTCCATCGGGTTCACTCTTGGAAATTTCTGACAATCACTCAATCCCTTCTACTTTCGTGCTTTGTTGGATTTACTTCCCATAGCTCTACAATCTTCTGCCGGTCAAAGGCTTCCGACGGTACAGAGTATTTTGCCAGACCTGTGTATGACCACTTTGACCTTTTCCTTGTGGCTGTCCTTGGGCCTGCTGGTATCGCTAGTACAACAAACACTGGATTAAACCTGAGTGTCTCGTGAGCACCCACATGGTGCCAGACCCCTTTTCAGCTGGCTTTCCCTCAATGTTCAGTTCTTTGTACTTTTCTTAATTTGCGACTTTCATTCAACACAGTTCGGTCTCTTATTGGTTCTTACCAACGGCGATGAACCGCTTGGCTTTACTTGTATACTGAGTCAAGGACGGTGCCACGATAAACTCAGAAGGGTGAGATTGGTAGGGTTTGTGAAGCACACGGGAATGATCAGGATTATTATTGTAAAATGACCAGGGGAAATTGTGGGAATGGTAGTGTTTTGTCTGAGCAGATTGGCAGTGCGGGGAATAATAATGGGGACAGGAATGAGAATGACTAGGAGTATTCATGTAGTTTCTGAATGTGCAGGGGTTTGGGCTCTTCTGGGATTTGTTATACATGGAGGATTTTGGTGTATTTGGGCAAGAGAGATGTGATGTGAGAAAAGGAGGCAGATGTGGTACAGCCTACAAAAGCCTCCTCACCTTCCTCTTTGGTATAATACTGCGTCTCACCTGGGGCATTTCCCAGAACACAACCCATCGTTCTCCCCCTATCCAGGTGATCCCTTGCTCTTCCAACCCCAGGGTTGGGATCGGAGCATGTCGGCCCTTCCTTGGCCACTTGCATAAGGGATTCTCGAGGTCCGCTTGGGAGAATACCGCCTGGTTTCTCGCATGTGTAAGAGCTACTTTAAGTCTGTGGGTGGGGGCAGGATTGCCTTCAATGTAAACTTTGAGTCCACAGGGGGCGGGGTGCTTACAAAACACAAATTGAGGTGAGAGAGAAATCTGGCTGTCCAATGTCACAGTACGCCTGCAGGCCTGTTTCAACCTGTAAATATGGTACTTGTAGATCAGCCCTCGTATTAAACCTTACTATTGTGTAAGGGGGAAAATGGCATGAGCTTAAATCCTATATTTTTGCCATCCCGCGTCATTCCTTCATGTACACGTATTTAGTCCTGCAGAACCAGAGCTACTGTATTGTTACAGAAGTGGTCGTTCGACCTTACTGCCCTTCAAAATTATCCTAATCGCAAGATACTAGTGTATGATATTGCTAAACCAGTTATACCACTTTCCCACATTGACAGATCATAATTACACCACCAAAGCTTCTGACTAAGCTATGCCCCAGCCAGTATTTTATAGCCCAGTAGACTAGTAGCCGTCTCCCTTGGTTTCCCAATGAGAAGAGGGAATGGGATCTACTGCCTTTCGCAGAAGAATTATTTGCGCATTTGCGAAGAAGAATTTGCGGGTCCAGTTTTTATTTTCTCTACGTCCCTGATAGGTTAAAGGATTACTTGCTCTCGTTTTATTGACTTCGGAAAAGATGAAATGCCATGCCCTTTTCTGTAATCCATCTTCGAGATCTCACACACCTCTATAGCAGGTCCTCAACCCACCAGGCTATGTTGCCATCATATCCTTGCATGTTAAGGCATTTACTTTTGTATGCATCTGAAACTACCATAATATCAATCTATGTATATGTGGACTTATGGGTTTTGTCACAAAGTTCGTCAACTTCTCAAAGTTGTTGATTTTAATACATGGTGGTTCCCGTGCTCGTTTTTATGCGGAGTCGGGCATACTTTCTTAATCCAGCCCCTTTGCTGGATTGCCTTGTAATTATTTGGCGTTACATGCACTTTGCAAAGGAACCATGCTTTTTTGGTCATCTTGATTTGACGTGTGGTTTGTTGCTCTGCAAGGGGGCTTTATTGATCACTTGGTACTAGTCTAGCTTTCGAAATGCACGCGGAACTGAAGTTGGGTGGCTGGAGATATAGGAACATAATTATGAGTATGGCGCTACATTTCCCACCGACCCAGCATCGTACTCCTTTACAGTTGCTGGTACTCTCAGTTGTGATTTGCCGCCTTATGAGTGGTGGTAACGCAGTGTTGGTCCCCATCCTTTCTCACACTGGGAACATAATTACTGCAGGTGGAATTCCACCTGTGGGAATTTCTCAAGTGGAGAAAATAACTGCAACCAGGCGCTCCTAGATATTTCTTCTCTTAACCCAAACCTGTGATATGGCGTGTGCTAACGTAATTCTCCTACTGCCACTTTATTGCTGCACCACCACACTCTTAATGGGCCCCCACAGTCTACTGCTTGAAGTACAAACTTCAGACCCAAGTGTACGATCCTGAGCAAATCACTTGGCCTCACAGTGCCTTACTTGGCTTATCTGAAAAAAATGATTGTCTTGAAATGCTTCTTGGAAGTGTGCACTTTCTCCAGCATGGGGTCTGGCATGGATTCACATGCTCATGAATATTCCCCGTCGTCAGGCTGGGAATCCTCGGTAAAGAAAAAACCAGTATCAGTTTCGTTTCTGATCTGTCTTTCGTAGTAATAACCAATCACTGGTCTCTGCGTCATACTGACCACAGCCAATGACTGCCCTCTACCTAAGCACCGCCTCTGGCAGCCATCTTCAGATTTTTACCGCACGTTCATGTGTTGGGATCCTCGTGCTATTGCTCTCGAGCGTTAGTGCTATTTTTCGCGCTTTTTTCACAAAAAAACTTCGATTCTTTCGGTCAAAGAGCCTCAAGCTCCACCGATCCTACATCCGATCAACGGGGACCCGTGTCGGATTCATCTGTGCCCCTCAAGGGTGAAGATTTCGTCGAGCTACACTTCGGAGGAATCCAGAAGCTTCTCAGGCCCGGTCTCGGAGATGGCCCAGGAGAAGGGAAGCTCGACGCCCGGAAAGCTGTTCAGGGTCTGCCCTGGATGCCAGCTGCAGAACGTCTTCAAGGAGGACGAACACTCTTTCTGCCTTTACTGCCTTCATGAGGACAAGACGCACGTGGAGAAGGACTGTGCGTTTTGCGGCAACATGTCGGAACGGACCATGAAGGACTGCCATCAACGTCTCGCCAACTGGCTGGAGGGTAAAAGCCCGTCTGGCGAGAAGAAGAAATCCGAGCGGTCTTCTAAGACCTTTGAGGGCGCCCCGGCGACGGGGGCCCAACATAAGGCCAAGCACCGCGAGTCCGCTGGCACCGGGAGCGCCGAACGTTCGGGCTCTACGGGCGCCAGGCAGGGCGCACCCTCCCCGGCACCATCAACCACGAGCCAACGCTCTGGGTCGGGTAAGAGGAAGGCCGAGCACCCGGCGAAGCTCCTGGAGAGGCCCCGGTCGAGCTCTAAGGCAGAGGAGGAGCGTGGCAGTGCCCCCTCCCTCAAGGATAAGGCGGTGAGCGCACCTAAGGTGGTGAAGGCCTTGATCCATCCGACCAAGCCCTCTATCGAAACGGTCGCGGCGGCCCTGGCTCAGCCTGTGGTGGCTGCACCAGTGGTGGCGACCTCAGGGCCCAGAATCTCCCTGCCTCCTCGGAGGGAGTCTTCCTTTGTGCCCATCGATAGGACCCCCGTGAAACCCTCCGTGGGGAAGAAGGGGGGGCAGGGCGTCGTCGGAGATTCGGCCTCAACCTCAGAAGAGGAGCTGATCGAGGTCTTAAGCCACGGCCTAGGCGTGGAAGAAGGCCAGCCCGTCGGAATGGACCCCGACGCAGGTGACGACGACGACATCGTCGAGGATACCGACGGGGCCCCTGCCCGCCCGTCGGATTCCCCTCTGCCAGCACCGCAAGACAACTCGGCGGCCATTTTGTTGGCCATACAGTCCTTATGCTCCGAGATAAGGACGAGGCTACCGTTACCGACGGAGGAACCTCTCCCGTCGGGGGATCCAGAACCGGGACCTTCTGGTGTTCCCCCTACCAAGAAAAGAAGGATCCATCCACCACCTCCTTTTCAACCGTCGCGCCCCGTCCAGCCCTCCTCCCCGTCCACCCGAGGGGATGATACGGGGACTGACACGGCAGCGACGGGTACGGACGACGAGGCATACGACGAGGATTTTCCGTCGCCTCCCACCAGGGCTTCTCCGCCCGACGAGATCGGATCTTTCCACTCCATGATCTCCAGGGCTTCCGAGCTTTTCCAACTCTGCCCTGAGGAGAAGAAAAAGGAAGGCTTCCTTTATCAGCGGCGCGAGGCCAAGAGGAAGACGGTCCTCTCAGTGCCTCTGTTGGACGACATTTGGGATGAGGGCCTTTCCCTCCTCAAGAACCCTTCCACGACGCCAGCTAGAAGAGACCGGTACGAGAAAAAGTACCGGGTCCCGGACACGGCCCCCCTGTGCCTCCGGGCGCAGCCTACCCCGGACTCCGTCGTCTCCGCGGCAGCCAGGAAGAAAGCGGGGGGGGGGTGCGGCCTCCACATCGACTTCCCCGCCGGACGGCGAGGGAAAGAAATTGGATGCCGACTACGATTAAAGCGGCCAACGCCTTGGCTATCGTGGCCCGCTATGACAGGGAGCTCTGGTACAAGATAGCTCCCCTGCTGGATTTTCTGCCGGACGACAAGAGGGCGGAGGCCCTTGAGATCCTGCAGGAAGGTGAGGTGGCCTCGGACCACGCCATCACCGTGGCGACGGACATCGCCGACACCGGGTTCCGCCAGCTGGGCAACGGCGTTTGCCTTCGACGTCGTGGATGGCTCAAAGCTACGGATTTCCGGCAGGACGTCCAGACCAGAGTCCTGGACATGCCCTTCGACGGGAACAACCTGTTTGGGAAGACAGTGGACGATTCCCTTCAGGCCATCAAGGCGGATACTGAGACGGCCCGGGCCCTTGGAGTCCTGCAACGACGGACACCCTTTCGGAGCGGCGGAGGCAAGGGCGCCTCCAAAGGTTCCGGCGGCGGTTTCGCTTCCTACCGTCAAGCGGCCCGCTCGTCGTCGCAAGAGGCCTACAGAGGACGAGGCAAGTCTAGCGGACCCCGCCGTCGTCGCCAAGGAGGTCAAGGCGGCAAGGCCGCGCCCAAGCGGGATTTAACCGGCCGTGGGGTCGGGCCCCCACCGAAGCACCCCGGTGGGAGGCCGGCTGGCGGGCTTCGTCAGCGTGTGGGAGTCCATCTCCACCGACCGTTGGGTGCTGGACGCCCTGGCCCGGGGCCACGCGCTCGAGTTTCAAAGAAGGTGCCCGCGCGTCCCCCCCGTGGCCAGGAAAGAACTTCACGTCCCTCAACTTCTCCTGGAGGTAAAGGCGATGCTCAGAAAAGGCGCCATCGAACTCGTCCCAAAGAGGCTTCGGGGCTCCGGAGTCTACTCGAGATACTTCCTCGTGAAGAAGAAGACGGGAGGATGGCGCCCCATCCTGGACCTGCGACGTCTGAACAAGTTCATCAAGGCGCAGAAGTTCCGGATGGTCACCCTCCAGCACGTCCTGGGTCAGCTGGAGGAAGGAGACTTCCTATCGTCGTTGGATTTGGAGGATGCCTACTTCCACATTCCCATCCTAAAGGGGCACCGCAAATTCCTCAGATTCGTGGTCCAAGGGCGTCATTACTAGTTCAAAGCCCTTCCCTTCGGACTACGGTCGGCACCCAGGGTATTCACCAAGTGCCTCGCACCGGTGGCGGCGCAGCTGCGCCGCGAGGGGATTCACGTCTACCCCTACCTGGACGACTGGCTCATCCGCGCCAAGACGAGGGAGCTCGCCGTGGTCCACACGGCAAGGACCGTCCAACTCCTCACGGACCTGGGATTCTCCGTGAACTACGCCAAATCCCACCTGGTGCCCGCGCAAGTCGCACTGTTTCTGGGAGCCAGGCTCGACACAGTGTCCCTTCTGGCCTCCCCGTCGGAGGAGAGGACCAGGACCATCTTGGGCAAGGTGCAACGGATGTTGGTGGCCGACGCGGCCAAAGTGAGGTCCATCAAGTCCCTCCTCGGGATGATGTCTTCCTGCATCTACCTCATTCCCATGTGCAGGCTCCGGATGCGCCCGTTGCAAGAATTCCTGGATGCGCGCTGGATCCAGACGACGGGCAGCTTCGAGGAAAGGATCAAGCTCGACGAGAGTTTCCGACGAGCGATACGGTGGTGGGGCACCCGCGCGCATTTGACGGCGGGCATGGACTTCCAGACCCCAGCCCACCAGGAGACCGTGACCACGGATGCCTCCCTGGAAGGGTGGGGAGCTCACACCGAAAATCTGCACGCAAGGGGACTCTGGCTCCCGACGGAGAAGTCCCTGCATATCAACGTCCTGGAGCTCCGTGCAGTGTTTTGGGCCCTCAGGTCCTTCCTTCCGTCCCTCAAGGGCAAGGTGGTGAGGATCTTCACCGACAACACCACCACCATGTTTTACATCAGGAAACAGGGCGGAACCAGGTCCCCAGCGCTGTCCAAGGAGGCGCAGGACCTGTGGCATTGGGCCGTTGCCCAAGGGATTTTTCTGGTGCCGTTTCATCTGGCAGGGATAAAAAACACCATCGCCGACTCACTCAGCAGGGAGCTGCGCTCGTGCCACGAGTGGGAACTACGGCAGGATCTGGTGGATCGCCTCTTCCGACGGTGGGGCACACCCCAGATCGACCTGTTCGCGACGGCGACGAACACCAAGTGCCGGAGGTTCGCCAGCAGGTTTCCCCAGACGAGGAGCATGGGCGATGCTTTCTCGTTCCCCTGGGAGGGCCTGTTCCTCTACGCGTTCCCTCCCTTGCCTCTGCTAATCCGGCTCGTCAACCAGCTCAAGAGGTCACGGTGCAGGATGATCCTCGTCGCACCTGCGTGGCCGAGGCAGATATGGTTCCCGGACCTTCTGGACTTGTCAGCGTCCCCGCCGATCAAGCTGCCGGCGGACGCGGATCTACTCTCCAGGGAAGGAGGCGCCATCCTCCACCACGACCCGAAGTCGCTGAACTTGCAGGCCTGGCTCCTGCAGCGCTAGAGTTTGGAGGATACGACATACCGGCCGATTGCAGAGAGGTTCTTGCAAAGGCCAGGGCGTCCTCGACTCTTAAATGCTACGGACACAAATGGAAGAGGTTCTCTGTCTGGTGCCACGCACAGAAGATTAACCCTCTACGGATTACGGCCCCCCAAGTACTGCCGTACCTGCTGACGCTGGCCAAAGCTGGTCTGGCACACGCGTCCATCAAGATTCATCTTGCTGCGATCTCCCGATACACCAGAACCACGGGGCGGACGTCCTTGTGGTCTCATCGTCTGGTGAAAGAGTTCATGAAGGGACTGTTCAGATCGTTCCCGCCGGTGAAGGCTCAGGCCCCGGCGTGGGAGCTCAACGTGGTGCTGACCAAGCTCATGGGACCTCCGTTCGAGCCTCTGCACTCGGCCCCGTTGAAGTTTCTATCGTGGAAAACAGCTTTTCTTGTGGCCATCACCTCCGCACGACGAGTGGGAGAGATCCAGGCCCTTTCCTGCAAGGCCCCGTACTTGACTTTCCACGACACGAGGGTAGTGCTCAGGACGCACCCCTCCTTCATGCCCAAGGTACCGTCGGACTTCCATCTCAACGAACCCTTGGTGTTACCTGTGTTCTTCCCGTCGCCTTCGTCGCCGGCTGAGAGGACTTTGCACTCGCTGGATGTATCTAGAGCGCTGAAGTTCTACGTGGACCGCACGAAGGGTTTTCGGAAGACGTCACAACTCTTTGTGAACTTTGGACCTGTCAATCAGGGGAAGGCTCTCTCAAAGGCTTCCATTTCCAGATGGCTCTCCGGCTGTATCATGTACTGTCATCGGTTGGCAAACCGACCGCTGCCTGGCCGTCCGAGAGCCCATTCCACCAGAGCGATCGCAGCTACCACAGCGTTCCTTTCTGGTGTGCCCCTGCTGGACATATGCAGGGCTGCTACGTGGAGGTCGACGCACACCTTCACAAAGTTCTACTGCGTCGATCGGGACTCCAGGGAGGAGTCCAGGGTCGGCCAAGCAGTGCTGCGCAACCTGTTCGCCTGAGGTGAGCCTGGTGAGGAGGTAAGATGCTTAATGTTGAGTTTGATGTAATGCTTAATGTTGAGCCTTTGCCACCTCCCGTGGTTGTGCATGTGTGTACTGCTATGTATTCTTTATTCATGAGCATGTGAATCCATGCCAGACCCCATGCTGGAGAAGGAACAAGTTACTTACCTGTAACTGTTGTTCTCCAGCATGGGTCTGGCATGGATTCACATGCGAACCCTCCCGCCTACCCCTCTGCGGCTCTTCACTTGGTCATACTGCCACTTCACGTGCTTCCAAATCTGAAGATGGCTGCCAGAGGCGGTGCTTAGGTAGAGGGCAGTCATTGGCTGTGGTCAGTATGACGCAGAGACCAGTGATTGGTTATTACTACGAAAGACAGATCAGAAACGAAACTGATACTGGTTTTTTCTTTACCGAGGATTCCCAGCCTGACGACGGGGAATATTCATGAGCATGTGAATCCATGCCAGACCCATGCTGGAGAACAACAGTTACAGGTAAGTAACTTGTTCCTTATATACTATGTTCCACAGGCTGAAGTCTCTTAAACCATTGTCGCATCTATTTTGAGTCCTGGCACGCGCCTGATTTAGGCACATTAAATTCTACTACAATGCTAGTATAGACTGAGATGCATTGTGAAAATTGAAGGCAACACGGGGACTGGTGCTGTTAATAAAAGTGCCTAATCCAGTCCCAGTTACCACCTCTCCACGCTTTTTTGCATAATTTTGTTTGGCACATCACATACCTTGCTCTGTTGAGGGTGCGGGGGGGGGGCTACTCGGAACCTACTAACCCTCAATTATTAACCAAGCTACACCCTTGCCAGTGACCTTCAGAGGATGGTGAGCACAACTTTCTGCAAATGTTTCATCCATAGTTGGAGCTAAAATCGCCTTTCCCCAGCATAGAGCCCTATACTCTAGGTTGTGCAATCTGTACTAGCAGCTTGCGCTAGCAACTTGACTGCATGTCTCTTGAGATGGAGCATTCATCTGCAGTGGTGTCCCATGTCGGGTGTCTTCAGTATTGCTGCATCTCGGTGACCGTCCCTGTAACTTGATGGCCATTCAGCACTGGTAAGGTTGAGCACTGATTGTCCCACCTGCTGCTGGACTCCATATATAAACATATATTTAAAATAGCACTCTTGAACACTAGATCCCTAAACAAACACGCACAGGATATTCACGATTATATCCTGGAAGATGACATTGATATCCTGTGTCTCACTGAGACCTGGCTCCAGGAACCAATGGGGCCCACGGTTGACATTGCCGTGCCCAAGAATTACTCCATCTATACTAACAATAGAGCATCAGGGAAGGGTGGTGGAGTAGCCATAATTGCCAAACAAGACCTCAACCTCTTCCCTACTCCCATACAGTGTACAGGTTGTGAGATCTTACACCTTAAACTGACACACACTCCAAATGACTGTATCAACCTGATAGACCCCCCTCCCTTGCATCAGACTTCAATGAAGAGTTAACCCAACTATTGAACAACCTGAAAACATCTAATTCAGGGACAATACTGTTGGGAGACTTAAACCGCTGGAGGGGTAATCCCAAAGATCCAGATGCTATAAGCCTAGAGGAAGATCTATCGAATTGTTCCTACACCATAATAAACAAAGATCCTACAGCCGTCACAGGTAACCAGCTAGACTGGATAATTACCAATAACACAGACATGACGATGCTAGGTACACATCCCTGCATATGGTCAGACCATCATAAAATTGAATCCAAGTTAGTGCTCAAACCAAAAGCAGCCAAACCTGACAACTCCCCAAAAATGGTATTAGATAGAAATCTAAAAAAAATCACGCCAAACATCCTTCAGGAAGGCACTACGCAAATCATGCTCGATACTAAAGACACAGATTCATGCGAGGATATCATCTCCGCGTATAACAAACACATGAACGACATATTAAACAAATATGCCCCCCTTAAAAACAAGCAAGTCCGACCTAATATTAACCATCAGAAATGGTTCAATTCTGAAGCTTTGACCCTCAAAAAGGAAAAACGAAAACTTGAAAGAATATGGCTAAAAGACCCTACAGACAACAACAAAAAAAACTGGAAAACTGCCGACATAACATACAGGGCAATAATAACTAAATTGAAGAAAAATCACTATAATGAACAAATCAACACTGCATCTAATTCTACTGGGAAACTTTTTCAAATACTTAAAAATATTGAAAAACCAGTAGCACTATCTCCCCCTTTTCAACCCACTCAAAAAGATTGTGAAGCAGTTCAAACTGCATTTCACAATAAAATTACCAAGGCGAGAGAAACAATCTCTAATTGTAAGGTAGCTAATATCACTATTCCAGATAACATAGGGACAGATAAGATTGACTCACAAAGTCCTAAATTCTATTTTAAACCCATATCACTGGAAGATATGAACAAAACCCTCTCAAGTATCAAATGCACTTCATGCACGGAAAATGTACTGCCCCCAAAACTAATCCTTGATAACGCTACCATTTTTGCACCATTTTTGACATGGTAAATGCGTCATTTAGAGATGGTAACGTCCCAGCCGCTATCAAAACGGTCACAGTAACACCATTACCTAAAAAACCTGAACTTAACCAACAGGACCCTGCTAATCTAAGGCCAATTACCAACTGCAACTTTTTACTAAAAATACTTGACAGGATTGCTACAGAACAACTTCAAAAATTTGTGGATGACAATAACTTACTTCACCCACAACAATCGGGCTTTAGGACGGCCCATAGCACAGAATCAGCGCTTTTAGATCTGCAGACAGAAATGCTAAGCATCCTAGATCAAGGTAAATCTGGTTTACTGATCCTACTGGACCTCTCGGCAGCCTTCGATCTACTGGATCACCGGAGGCTCCGAGAGGCCCTAGATCAATCGGGAAACTGCTCTGATGAGGCCATAGACTGGGTGTCATCATTTCTGCAGGATAGGCAATCTAAAATCGTCTGGGGCAAACACTCTTCAAAATCTAAACCAGTAAACTGTGGAGTTCCACAGGGCGCTAGCTTCTCCCCTCTACTATTTAATTTATACATGCGATTCCTATGCTCACTTCTGTCCCATCTCGGTATATTCTTTACCAACTTTGCCGATGACACCCAATTGGTGTTTGAACTTACCGGTAACTACAAACAGGACAGTGAAAAACTCTCGAGTATCTACAACATCATTGAGAGTTGGATGAAAGATAATTGGATGTGCTTAAATGCCTCCAAGACAGAACTTATGATCTTCGGTTCTCCTCATGCTAGAAAAAAACTTAGTCCACAATACACCGATTTTAAGATCAAAGAGACACAGATAGTTATAGCAGAAAAAGTCAAAACTCTAGGCGTCTATCTTCAGGCATCCTTGGGAGCAGAAGCCCACACTGCCTACCTCAAAAGGAATTGTCGCTATTACTTGAAACTATTGAAAAAAATCAGACCCTTACTGAGCCCACAAAATAGTGCGACAATAGCAAGAGCCACAATTCTCTCCCGGTTAGATTATGGAAACTCTTTACTCCTTGGCGCAAGCAATAAATGCTTAAAACAATGCCAAGTGGTGCAGAACAACATTGTCAGAATAATCACTAATACATCCAAGAGAGATCATATCACAAAAGATAGAAAGGACCTACATTGGCTTGCGATCGAGGATCGCATCACATTCAAAGCCATTACCCTAGTACACCGATGCTTATATGGAAAAGCACCAACTTACCTAAAAAAGCAATTTGTGTGGTATGAATCACATTGCAACTTGAGGTCCAATAAATCTGGCCTCCTGCGAGTTTTCCCTACCAAAAAAGCTAAAGGATTAGGTAGGGCTTTCACGACCAAGGCAATCCTCACATGGAATAAACTCCCCCCGGGGCTGAGATTGGAAACTAATCATCTAATCTTCAGAAAGCAACTCAAGACATTTCTCTTTAAATAAAATTCCTATTCCCGCCAGCCAGCTAGCTCATTTCTGTTCCAATGTCTACTACATGTGATTTTGACTGTCCCGTCTTTATACTCCAGTCTGTCTTTTTGTGAAGCGCTCTGATGCCTGCGGGCTGCAGCGCTATATAAACATATAAATAAATAAATAAAAATAAATAAATATATTTGGTACTGGCCATCACGTGTTTCCCATTGGACTGAAGAAATCCAGCGGATGTTGTGTTTCGGCCCTAGCTGCTGCAAGAGGACAGGCGGCGGGTCTCAAGCCTCGACACTGCTTTGACTGGAACCAATTACCTCGCTGACCACTAATACGCGCGTATGCATACATCCTGACATACAGGCATGCACTAGGCAACTTGAAACACTCACCCTCTGGTGTTGTGGGTGGCCGATCACACTGTGGGTGGCTTTTTAGAATACCAAACGAAGTGTTCCACCAGGAATTAGTTGCTTTTGTTAAAAGAATGGAATACCATGTATTACATTTCTATATTGCCCATCTCATTTAGTGCGTTGTTGATGCAATTGTCTTCTGTTAGTTTGTAGCAACATAGTAGCAAAGCTGTCGAATATTCAGGATTCATTAATTTCTTTAATCAATTGTATTTAACAAACGAAACTAATTGCTGGTGGGAAAACCTGGTTAAATACCTTCTCCAGATCCCTCCAGAGATTGAGAAACTACCTTGGTGTTAGGTGGGTGGCCTTTTAGGCATCCAACTCTTTTGGATGAAGCCATGTGGAACCAGGAAGACCCCTATTTGATCCGCTGAGGAAGTGTTCCTCCCATGGCACTGGAACCTCCACCAGGAGGTCCCCTGTGAGCTGGTACTTCAAAGGCAGCACTGAATCCTAACAAAGCTGCTTTGGGGTGCTGACCACTGGAGTCCTGTTCGAGTCAGCAGGGGGCAGAATTGAAGTAATCTAAAGAGGTGTGGACTGATGAAGATTTCACCAGCTGGGGTTCTGTAGGCTGTCTCTACTACATCCGGCCCACACCCCCCCCTACCTACAGGCAAGGTACTCCTGGGTGTGATGTATAAAGTGTCCATTTCCTTCTGACAACATCCTGGATTGGATCCCTTGCAGCAGACTTTATTTGGACTAAACCCCTGTGATATTCCCCTCTTTATTAGGAAGAGAGGCCCTCTAACTTAATTGCTTAATTGCTTAATCGCGGGACTCCAGAAGAACAGCGATTCATTCTACCTCTGTTGGCAAGAGTCTGTCCCAAAATCTTCTGCCAGGGAAATGAAGACGGATCAAGCCGAAGAATCCCCAGCAAACATTTGGGGCGAATGGCTGTGGGTTAAGGCCTCACTTCAGTTTGCACTGGAAGCAGGATCCTGCTCACTGAAGGTGAGGCAACCCCTGTCGGTGCCAGTTATACTCACTAATGTGGTAGTGCAAAACAGGACTCTGCTTGAAACAGCTGGCATCGTGTTTCTTCTCAACAGCATAAAGGATAGACCCCCCCACACACCTTTCAACACACTTGGAAGCTCCCATTGAACCTGCAGTGCTGGCTTTGGCATTCTTTGCACCTTCAAAGCACTTAACTTCGAGCCATCCAGACGCTGGCTTAACCCATTGCATCAGACTGGCCTGTCTTGACTTGATCACGGGCGCTACATTGTAGGAGCCACTAAATCGAGCACTAACTACTACTGGAAGCCATTGAACTTGTCATCTTAAATGCCAATTTGACCCAGCAGAGCTTTGTGTTCACTGTATACTTGACCAGAGTCCTGGAATTTTGGAAGCCATTATCTGGCGGTCTAGAACCATGGGGAGCCTGCACTTTAGAACTAGCTCAGCCCTGACCACCAGGGGGAATCGCATCAACTGTCCTGACCCCAGTTAGAAAATCCCTAGAAACCCAGCTTTATAGGATCAGCGACAAGACCTGAATAAATGTACTGTGTAGAGGCCCTGTTTCCATGTCCACTTTTTGGAACCATTGTGTCCTTTACGCCATGCTTCTTTACCTTGTTCTTCAGACACCCTTGAACAGTGACCTTGTAGCTGCCAATCTTTTGTCTGCTCTGCTCCGTCATATCTATGGCTTGCCTTTCAGAAAAGTTTGCATTCTGTTTCTTGTGCAGGGTTGCTTTTTCTTGTGTTCCCTGATTAGTTTGTCTGCATTTGAATATTTGTCTATTTCATACAACCTTGATTGGGCATTCTTTTATTTTCGAACCTTTGTACTTGGTTTTGGGGGTTGCTGTTAAAGCTCACACCTGTACTGGCCTTCACTTTGAGGTATACCTGTTTCACCTTTGTTTGCGATGCCTGCTGGTTTGTGTGGGTGGTTTTTCCACTTCGCATCCCTGTACTTATACAGAGCTTTAGTAATTTAATCATCAGAAGTAGCCCGTTGTGACGACTTTCGCCAGAAAGGGGCATCTTAACATGCCCGAAATGTTGACCCAGAAACAGTGATGTGGCTAAGAGGGTGCCGCTGTGCATAGTCAACCCACTTCGTTCAGTAGACTGGACCAAGCCTGCCACCAATTTATTACTGTGGAGTCCATTGTCCGTCCTGAATGGTTAGTGCACATTTTGAGTTTGGTTCCAAGGTGTTTGCAGGAGAAAGGACCTTGTGCGAGGGGGCCCTTTGTGAGGGAAGATGCATTGCTAAAGTGCTGTGGTGGCTGTGCATTAGGGCTTGATGTGTTCAAGCAAACTCTTGAAGTGTGTAGGCTTTCTCCATAAAGCATTGCAGAATAGTCATTCTGGGTGACCATGCCTAGTGGCCAAGCCACTGTGAATTCTTAGTTTGAAGAAAGATTATTGGTTGGGTGGGGGCTGCAGTGGAGAGCAAACTACGTTACTATGGTGAGTAACTTTAGATTTTGAGTTCACATTTGGGAACTTGTAAAAAGCAACCCAAAGAGAACAGTGTCCTGTATATTCCTTTTATATCATGATGCACTTTTGGATTGTCTGTCTTTCGAAATTTGAACTGTACCTTATTTTGCCAGCACAACTAGTGTCTCCTTAGCCTCCATGACTCCTGGGTCAGGGCCCAGATGTTCCTGATGGCTTGCAGAACAGCAGGCCTTTTACCTAATTTGTCATTCCTCTTTTTCTTTTTTTTCTTCTGGAATGCGGAGAGATGGGGGAGAAAAGAAAAATTATCTGTTAACACTGTGACCCCAGTTTAGATTGTCCTGTACTACACTGGACAATCTAGCTGGCATTGCAGCAAGAGCGCATTCTGATGCTGCTGTCACCTACGGTTTGCATTGAGAGCCACCCAAAGTGTTTAACTCTGGCAGCACCAGTTTATCAAGTGATAATAGTTTATCGTCTTGCATTGTGAATTGGTGTCAATCCCAAAAACAAACCGATCTGCACCCAAAAGTTGGGTCAGAGCCATCTGTTAATGGGATATCCTCTTCAACGGCATTGTGAACTCTACTCGGCCAACTTGTGTTGGCGACAAACGGCAGCTCCCTTAACACCCCAGTGCTCCTTCAAACCCGGTGCCCATCTTCCTGACCACATTGAGTTACTGGTGGAAGTTGACAAACGGAGCATGATTCCTCCCGTCCTTGGGTTATTGCTCACATTCCATGTAAGGAGGCTTTATTTGCGAATTCTAAATGTCCCAAGTTGAGCCAAACCACTTGGACCCCTCAAAAATGGTGGTGTCTCCTCTTACAATCCCCTCCACGCATCAGAGTCCCTAAGAAAATGCTGCAGTGCCCCAACCTCCCTCTGTTTCGTGGAAGCCTGATGAGCCAGCTGTATGCTTTCAGGTAGCTGAGCCCAAAGTGATAGTCTATTTCCCCCCCCCCCCTTTCCCGGTCGATGACCTACTCACAAATGCCTCTACCTAACTCTTAGAAAAACAGATCAGCACTAGGAACCGGGTACTTCTCTGCCAATCAGAACCCATCCACACCAGAGGTTTTCCATCGGCCTCTGCCAACCTCCCTCCAAAGGGCACCCTCTGGTTTACTTAGTCCCATGTGCAACAGGCCACCAAATGTCAGGTCGATGGTATACGAGATCACTTGCAACCTGATGCACCCAGTTTTCGCTAAATTCGCATCCCAACCTATCAAATATAAAATTGCACCTGAAATGGCGGTACTTTTGATTTGAGCAATGGCTTCTTGAGTGTTCAGTCTATGCCATGCCCAACCTTGGCATGCGTTCAGGGCGTAATGATCCCATCTACATTTAAATCGGATAAAATATAGATCAAGATTTGAGGAGACCTTTTCAAGAATCGCTTGAAGCCACACAGCCGTAAGGGATATGAAGGTGTAGTGTGTAAATGAGGAGTACGCTGATATAATGCAAGCTAACCTTTGGCATGAGCCACTGTGTGAGAACGCGTCCAGGCCCATCTGAATGTGCTTGTTGCTGCTTTTGGGGGAGTCCTTTTTGTTGAGCCAGTGCATGCCCCTGCTATCGCACAGAGCCCTTGGAATGTGCACTCGTAAATCTCCAAGGTTAAACCTTCCTGCCAGGAGCAAGACCTATCCAGCCCCGTGACTAATGAGGATGCATTCCAGAGCTGCTGGCGAAGGTGGGTGGCTCTCTTGGAAAGGAACCATAATGGGCCCTGCAGAATTGACTGAAAACTTGGAGCTGCCAGGGACCTGTTCCAGGGGGTTCAACGTCACCGGGGTGTGTATGACCAAATCTGACATCCTGAGTCACCCCTCACTTGGATGCGTGCAGTGCCCAGAGGCAGGCCGCCCTGATTTCCTGGGCTGCCTTTTGCGCAAAGTCTTTCTAGTGGGACATTGGTTTTCCTTCCTGTTTCTACTTTATACATTTTTTTTTTCTATTTAATGCGTTCTATGAGCGAATGCACGGCATTTTCCACACGATTGCAAGAAGCAGGTTTGCCTACACGAGATGTCCTTGCTCGAACCCTAATTTTGAGTCCCCTGCGAAGTTGTTCCATAGGATTTTGAAGTTTCCTGCTCCCTGTTGCTGACACTGTTTAATGTTTGCATTTAAACTGCTTCATGACTTGCTAGTCTGGGAAAGGGTGTCGTTTCACAATTATGCAGACGGATTTTGATGAGGCTGACTGGTGACGTCCCTCAGTGCTGTCATTGGTCCGGATCTTCCAGATCTGAATTCGTCCAATGTCTCCCCTGGATCTGGGATCCAGTGCCCTAATCTTGGGGAAATCCATGTCCATTCCTGTGTGCATTTACATTTATTTAGGAATGCTGCAGTGTGGGGACAGGGATTCGTACCATGGTCACTAGGTTGAGAGGCAAGACCCCCCCCCCAGACCACTTGAGGGTCTAAGCAGGAGTGTTCTGAAATCCCAGTCAATGTTGCACTGTGCAGGAAATATTGATGTGCATTTGTACTTTTTGTACAATAACCCTACGCTAGGTGGGATTCCCCATGTAGAAAGTCAATTTCCACCAATGACATACCTGTAATCAATAATGGCATGCTTAAGTCACGAGGCCCTATCGCCAGAATGGGGAGAAATATCACACGGGGTCTCGCAGATGACCAGATGACTGTGCACAAAACATGGTTACCTTTATGGCACTTCGGTCACACAAAGCTCTTTATGACCTGGCACCAGCGCAAGGAATGGGCCAGAACAAGACTTGAGCACCGGGCCGTCCCCCAGACCGAGGGGTCCAGCACATAACCGCTTTCAGAAGGCCCTGCACAAAGCGCCGGCTAGTCTTCTGAAAGCAGTCTGCTCGTTACAGTGAGCACACAACCCGTTTTCAATGAGCTTTCAGAAGACTTGGCACTGAAGGTAGAAACTGATAAAGCCTCACATGGTGTTGCAGCTGGCAAAACTAGTGTATATGTCCTGCAATTTACAGAACTCTATTAGGGGTGAATATTGTGCCCAGTCAGAACAGCCCATTATTCCCTAAAAAGGCTTCCTACTGAATCACTGAGACATGATTACGTTTAAAATTGTGGAAATTATGATGGTCCCATAATGCTCTTTGCTTTGATCCCAATTGCTAGGATTGGGTTCTGTCCCTCCAAAGAGTGGACCATTCACCCAATACTATTTGCAGCACTTCCTAGGTCACATATTACAACTGCCCCTGCCCCCAGAAGCGTCTCCCTCTTCCGGGTTGTTGCACTATGCAGCTTGAGATTCAGAGGGGTTATGAACTCTTGATGATTTTAAAACTGAAGGCCTTTCGATTTAGCTAATTATTCCGTTTCAACTCTTTGGTTCCCAGTGCAGAGGCCTTTAGGGAGATGGCTCCATTCATAAATTAATGGGCTTTGGAGTGAGGATCGCCCACAAGGCTTGAGGAAGGTGGGCTAAGGACTTGGCAAGGAGCCTGCAGCAAGTAACGGGTGCTATACTCTTACTGTGTTATTGGGTATCATTGAGTAGTCTGCCATCTGCTATGAAGGAACAGCAGGCATCGTTTCCAGACTCAGTTAAAAGGACCACTTTTGCAAATGAGAGGCCTAAAGCTAGAGACCAATGTAGCTTTTGCTGCCGCGTCCTTTATGCTTCCAGTTGCGTCTAGTGTCTTTCTGATAGGGAGACTGCCCGTGCTGCTTCTTGAGAAGATCATGGGGACACAATTGTCTAGTGGTCGACTTTGATTAGTCTGTGAGCTTTTTAAACTCCCTTTGTTACAATGTAGTGCTAGTCTTTCAACTAGAGCGCACATGGCGCAACGCTCTCCCAGCTTCTGGGAAGGCATAGGTGACATGGCTGATGCAGGAAACTTTCTATGGTTGAAATACCACCACGGTCTGGAGTGCTACATCGGGGTTTGCCGCGGCAACCCTCCGAATGTAAATAGGATGGTGGAACGTTTTTTTTCTGTGCTAATTTAGGTCTCCTTATTCTACTCTGATGTTCCAATAATGTTTAAACACAGAATTTGTGCGTCTTTAGGGACCTGCCCAAATAGCTTTTAGGATTGGTTCCCCCGTTTCAGTACAAGGTTAAGGGATAGGGGGAGCTTGCATTTTTATTCTGCTTTATCTAAATTGCCACCAGAATCTCATGCAGATGCCAAGGTGAGAAGCTGATAAACCTATTTTATGTCTGCGTTTTTAGGGCAAGAGATCGATCTCATCGGTTGCTGGTACGTTTATAAAATGTCGCTGTAATAAATTCCATATCTGGAATTTAGAAGTGACTATCGTGAATGAATGACTTCACTGTTTCCATTTACAACCGCTTGGACTGTGCAGGTCTTCAAATGATTTGCACAAACTAGATGGGCTTGGTGTATTTAAGCCTCTGTGCTTAATATCGCTAATGCTGGTTTAGGTCCAGGGAAGCTAGATTATGTCGGAAGAATTGAGCGCTGCCATTCTTCAGGCGCACTCTGGTCCTTATAGCTGACACTTCTGTTTAATTTCAGCTGCACCATCGACTACCCACTCGGAAACAAATGGACTGGCGATAGGTTATCCTCTTGCAGTGCTCCAATAACTAAACTCTAGATAACTCGCCACCCTCTTGACCCCCTGGAACATTTAATCTCATTAAAAATGAAGCCGCGGAGGAAAAGATTGGCCTGGATAGTTTCCAGTTATGTACTCTTTTTAGGGATTTCTAGTGGGCGATTTTTTTTTTCTTGCAAATATCCGGTGATTTATCTATTCCCCTTGGGAGGAGAAGGTGCATTGCAATGCTTCGGAGAATGATGCTGTTGCCATGGTGTTTTGGGAATTGCTTCAATGTTGCGTTAGCCGTTCGTGAGCTGAGGAGCGAGCAGTTGATTAAAATTGAAAATTAAGGTTTGGCATCTCTCGAGTGTAGATATGCTGTCTGCTGAGGTTTGCGCTCACCCAGTGGCTCATTCAGGTCTCGATTCATTGGATAAACGCATCCGAATTCTTGGTATTTTACTAGTGAATGCTTGGTTACCGGGCTCCTGTCGAGGCCAAGCTAGTTGGATATTCCAGTTTGTATTCCGAGCTGGTTTTTCGTTCAGCACATAACACTGTAGAAAATGTATACCAGGATAGAATGGCAAGCGCCTTAGAGCACACCATAGAAACTTTTTTTTTAGATTTAAAATAAAATTAACATGGTCCCATGCAGGCCTGTTTTCCACAAGTATGTAACTAGGTCCCTTCACTGTTGCAAGAGGGGCTTTGTGAGGGTATAACTGGTATCAGAAATGGTTTGCATTGCCCCTGGGACTGTAGGGTGCCAAGTACCAAGCTGACTCCTGGAACGGAGTTGTACATTTCAGTGTTTTTAAAAAATATATAGATTTTTTTCTCTGAACACTTCCTTCTTTGCGGCTGTCCACATCCTCGAGTCTCGATACCATGTAGAAGGTTTAGTTTAATAATGGCTTCGACTCCATCCTGATGATGCACCTGTGTCTTCCATAGATTGTGCTGGTCTTGAATTGCCTAACGTTGATGGACAAAAATCCAAGGTGTTCCTGTTCCACTTGTTGCATCGCATGTGGTTACTCGACCTTCAATACTTTTGGCCCAACACCTCTCAACCCCCTTTATTAGTCAGTGGAAGCACTGCGATCTGCTGCGGCTGTAGGGAGTGCATTTTGATCCACTCCACGCTAGACCACTCATCACCCGATTGGGCCTGAATCTGACATGCTCAAAGATTTGACTTACTTCAGCTGCTGCTCACGTGGCCAGCTGGGTGCTGCAGCAATGAACACTATTTATTTTTACATTTGTATTGCGCACTAAACCCCTCGGCATTGAGGCGCAGCTTGCAGAGCAAAAGTAACTGTGTTGCAGGGAAGGACAAGGTTACTTGACAGAGGGTTAGGTGTAGAGCGCTCTGTGAAGAGCCAGGATTTCAGTACTTTACGGAAGATCCAATGATTGTTCCCCTCTGTGTCGGGGGGGCTTAGTGTATTTCGATTACTGAATTTAGGCAGGATCAGCCTATTGGTATAGGCTGTTCTAGTTGGTCTTGTTGACAGAGTTCTTACGAATTTCTGAACAGGGTAGGGGGAATGTTCAGCACTGAATATTATGCTTGGCGGTGCCGGCGAACAAGGTGTTGCAGTAGTTGTCTTGCGCCTATGAAGGCACGGGCAATGGGAAGGGAACTGTCAGCAGAAAGGAAAGGTCTGCAGGAATTAATGAGTTTGACAGTGTGGGCTGCCAAGGAGGAGATGGCATTGACTTGGCGTGTAAGAGGGGGAGTCATCAAGGTACACTCCCATGGGTTTTACTGACTGGGAGACAGGGATGGTGATTCTGTCAATGGTGAAGGCATATTGCTGGTTGAGGTTAGGCACCGTGGACAGGCCGACGATGAGCATTTTTTTTTTTTTTTTTTTTTTTTTTTTTTTTTTTTAATCATTAAGACAGAGGAAGTTGATGGCCATCCAAGTTTGGATGGTCTGTTAGATGGCATTTAACTTCTGTGTCTGCGAGGTAGTCAGAGCAGGGAAGGAGAATCTGGGTATCATCTGAGTAACTGGTCTAGGAGATGCCAATTGAGTCTAGCAGGTCGAAGTGGTTTCGTGAAAGTGTTGGACAGGAGCCTTGGAAGCGGTAGGAGACGGGTGCAGGCGGGGGGTGAGTGGGGGTGGGTGGCACTTGCATTCTCAGCAAAAACTCGTCTGTCTTTCAGGAATGAGGCGACCCAACTGGATACCTCCTGAGGTTGGCAGGAGATGTCTGGTGTTGAATGAGTATTTTGTGGTCCACTAAGTCGAACGCTGCTGAGAGATCCAGGAGTAATGGGAGTGTTGATTTCCTTGTGCCCTTAGCCATGCTGGCCTTGAAGAACCAGTTAGACAAAACTAAGTCCGTACCATGTCCCAGGCGGAATCTGGATTGGTGGATACCTATGATGGGATTGGACTCCAGGTATAGCAGGATTTGGATCCAATGCTGCTCTATTCAAAATCTTCAGTAGGAATGTGACTATTGTGATTGGTCGGTAGTTAGTGGGGGTCCAGTGATGGCTTTAGTACCCAGGCTTCCTTGGGGCAAGTGGGAATTCGGCAGGAGGAAAAGGAGTTGATAAATGTTGTAATGGATAGGACTAGGGCTTGCACAGTCCTTCATTGTGGCTGGGCATGTCTCCTTTTTAGTATGGTGCTGACCTCGCCCTCAGATGGTTTTGAAGCAGAAGGGGAGGAGGTATTGCGTTGCTGTTGAGATAGATGTCCGATGGAGTGGACTCTTGGTGGTTGGTAGTTACTGACTTCTGTAGGATTTTTGCATATAGCATAGCAATTTTTTTCAAGAAGGCATTTTGGATCTTGGTGCACCAAGTCTCATCTTTGAAGCAGAGTGTTGGGGGAGGAGGGGAGTTTCACGTTCTCTAAGAATGGTAAGTCTGTGTATTAGATTTCGCATTTACAATTTTCGTGTTGTAGGTGGCAGAATTAGCTTGTATGATATGTTTTTGCGGCAGTGGTGAAGATAGATTTGAGAGGCATTGGGTTTCTTTCTCCATTTGGCCTCCGCCTCATTTGTTTTTGCATGGGGTGCCAGGAGGTCCTACTTGAACCGATAATTGAGGTGCGTAGTTTGTTTGTATTTGCAAGGCGTGCAGTGGTGTCGAGTGCTTGCAACATGTTGGAGTAGAAGTTGGCGATCACTGGGTGAAGGTGGGGCAGATGTGATGGTTGTACCCTGTCAAGCAGGGGCAGTATGTGGTCTTTTGCTGCATGCAATAGGTGGCATCGTTGTAGTGCCGCAGGATGGTGGGCTGTTGAGCGAGATTGTCTATGATGTGGTGAAATGGGAGGTTAGAGAAGACGGAGATCCGGCATTTGAGGATGGTTAGCCAGTCCACGGTGTGACCTTTTTAGGTGGGTGCCGTGATGCACTGTTTGAAGCCTAAAACGTTGATGGAGTTGGCTACAGACGCAGCACTGGAATCATTGGGGTCGTGGAGACCTAGGTTGAGGGCCCCAAGGAGGATTGTTTTAGAGGTAGGTTTATTATTAGTAATAAGCAGGTGGAGGATGTTCTCATCAAGAGTTGAGGACCTGGTGGACAAAAATATGCATGGTAATTGTCTGTGTGGGATAAGGGGAGTTGGAAGGAGAGTATGTAGTGATAATTTGTCTGATTGGGTGTTTCCCGCGATCGGTGACCCCACCCACCCACATCGAACCTCTAGTGTGAAGTTTGTCACAGCAGAAGATGGTGTAGTCTGGGGGGATGGCAATGGACAAGAGGTAGAGTTGGAGCCAAGTATCTAAAATGGCTAGCATATCAAGGTTATTGGGAGGAGGTGGTGGGTGTAGAGGGTGTGGGCTTGAATAGATCTAGCTTTGACTAATGTGCAGTTTAATAGGGCATTAGATATGTTTGGTATGGAGGTAGTAGTAATGCTGCTTGCTGTGGAGGTGTTATTGGCAGGGCAAGGCTGAGAGGCAGCCAGGTAAACTTGTTGGTCTGAGGTTGCTGCTTTAAAAATGGTGAGCTTTATGGGGTAATGGTATGGTTGGAGTCTAGCGCTGGTGAGGGGGTCAGGCTATTATGCTCTTTGTGAGTTAGGTGGTGGGAGATCTGTAAAGCTACATGGTCTGTTGCCCGGTTGCAATGGCTAGGGAAGGAGGCAATTGGGGGGGTAAAGGACTGATGATCAAGCCTAGCTGGGGGAGAGGGGAGGTGAGCGGGTGGTTGGACAGCTGGTGATTAACTTTAGTCTGTATCGGTAGCACAAGGCTTGCTGAGGGGATAATCAATGTTTTGCACGGCCGTGGGGGAAGAGCACTTGGCAGCAGCTCATTGGAGGTTGCGAGTAGGGCTATAACAACGTCGATCAACCATGCACAGCATGGCCTTTTTAGTGGCAGTTTTAGGCTGTGTAGTGGCTGGCAGGATTAGTGTGGTAGAAATGGGAGCAAGATTTCAGGAGGGAGCACTGGCTGTTGACTAGCTAGGCATGTTGCGGCTGAACATGGCCTGGGCCTCATTGCTGCAGTGGTGACAGAGCCTTGCTCGCGGCAGTGTATGTGACAACTGGGGTTGGTGTTGTATGGCTGCTGAGGCTGGTGTTTGACAGGGAAGGACAGTGGGGAGGAGAGTAGTTGGTTATTGTTTGCGTTGGTGTAGAAGTCGGTCTCCTATGGAGGGTACTGTTGTAATTTACGGGGCGCTTGATAGCACGCAGAGTAGGACTAAAAAGGAGAGTAGAAGTGAATCTATAATCTCCTGAGTAAACTGGTATACACTGGTTGGGAGGAAAGCAGTAGGTTTTATTTCCGAGTAGTGGGGAGTGAGAAGGTAGAAACAGGGGAGCAGTGTATGATGCACAGCATGGGAGAATGTACCTTTAGCGTATCACAGAATGGTGGGCCGTTATGGACAGGGCCAGACAGGCCTCAAGTGTTGGCCTTTAGTGGGGGGTCATCAGCTACACTTGCTGGCTCGTTTCCAGCATGGAAATTAAAGCTGGCTTCATCCAATCGTATTTCAGTAAAGTAGAGGCAGATACTGTTGCAAAGGTTGCGGTATCTCTCACTGCAGGCAAGTGCTTGGCGGTTTGTGCTAGATAGCGGCAGCCATCTTAATGCGGAGCTCACACTCCATACCCGAATTGGAGTGCAGGTAGAGTGCCTCTTCAGGGGCACTGGTTACAGGGTCCTGCTGAAGTAGACATCTCGTGTTGCAACAGGGGTGCTGGGGCAGACGGGAATGCTGCTTTGGAAACTATGAACATTGTGCGCTAGAAGATCTTGAGGGGTTTACCCTGATTAAGCAACACCCTTCTGACCTAGTGAACCGTGCAGCATATCTGGACAACACACATGGCTATAAAGTGTAATCCAATCAGACCCCCCTCTCCTAAATTGGTGTGTGTGTGACAGTGAAACCATGCAAGTTACGTTCCTCCATATTTTAAGTATGTACTTGGAAAGGAAACGGGACTGCAGCACTTTGCTGCACAGAATAGCACTTGAATGTGCCCGGATGCATGTGTGGGACGACCTTTTCTCCCCTCCCTCACCCCGCACCATCCCTTCCCATGTCTGGTCACCAACTGCAGTCCTCTTAAAACCTAAATCGGTTGGGGTGGAGTGACCCTTAGAGGAAAGGGGATTGGGGGGCTAGTAGTGCAGTAGCAACTTTGCCGAAATGACTGGGGGGGGGGCAGGAGGGGGGGCTGAACATTGAAGGGCACTGCACCACCAAAAATCTTCCCAAACATTGACTAGACCATGCTTCAGTCCTTGAGCTGGTTCCAAGGGAATAGTGGTTTTAGAAGCCACGGGAGTCGCTCCTAGTCTTCCTGAGCGGTACATGTTGAAAATCTAGAGACCCTTCGCCCGCGCTCATACAGTGTGTCAAGACTTTAGGAGGCGGAAGCCTCGTACGCTGTAGCACTGAAATATTCATGAGTCAATCCAGCAGGTTATTGTTGATTTAGAAACCTGTTCCCCCACTTTCTGACCACCAAAGTTCACATGCTGTTAGATGAGCAAATGCATTTGTGTGCCAAATTAGAATTTCAAGGCTCTGCATACGACTGGTTTATGGGGAACCTTTTCTGCATCAACCAGATTAGGGGAGAAAAGCAAAACAATTTCCTACCTAACGTGAAACTCCAGTTGCCTCTGGCGAGAAGGAAGTTTAGTCACTTTGGTGAAAAGTAAGAAGGGCTCTTACGAATGCTGTGCTTGTGGCCGCGCTACTCCTTCAGCCAAAGCTGCTGACAAAAAAGTGATTGATTTTTATTTATTTATTTTTCTCCATGAAATTCTGCAGAGGCTGGTGCAACCTGTTCCTGTGGATAAATGCAGCACAAACCGATGCAGGCCTCCTCGAGGCACTCTAGAGCCAATTTGGGAAAATGCCACCACCAGCCTAACCATATGATTACTGGAGGAGGGGGGGGAACCTTCTCGGGGACATTGAAGATTGCTCTGACTGAGGTACTCCTGCCTTGGAGGTTATAAGGAAATAAGTCAATAAAACTAGTGCTATGCTGTTTGATTTTGGATGAAACCTGATTGCGTGAAAAATAAAATCCTAAAACAAAACAGCCTGCAACAACTACATGTAGAAAGTGGACTATCTACTTAACAGTGTCAAAGTGGTAGGGGTGGGTGCCATTGCCAGAGTGACTTTCACAATCTTACTCAGCTGGAGTCCTGTTGAAAGAATTAAATCTAAGCTATTTGAAGGGGATAGATGATGGTAGACTCGAGCCCTTTGAGGAAGCAATCTCCTGCTCTGGCAAATGACAAAGGATGGGAACATCTTTACAAGGAGCCAAAATATAATCTGTTCCTGGAGACCACTGTATCCTGGTTTTCTGCAGTCTTGCGCCCAAAGTCTTGGACCATCACCACTGACATGAGTCATTGATGCAAAGAACTCTTCGATCCACTGCTGCTTCCGGGGAAGGTGGTGCGGGGGGGAGGGAGGGATCATCTACATTGTGGGGACTACGTGCCTATTAGATGGCGGCGGCAGATGGCCCACAGATGGATTCATGGAGCAGCAAGATGTACATTGTGCATCTGTTGGTTGCAACGATGCTTGCTCCCATTTTGTGGATAATGTGCACTTGCATATGCTTCGTGTCGGAGGTACAGTAGTCCCAGGGAGCACTTGTCTAGTCTGCCCGTTGTTGCTTTGTCAATGGGCTTGGGCAGTTTTCATCTTTAGATGAGGGTACTCAACACTCTGCCACTGTGCTTAGTAATCTTTGAATATACCCCGAAAGCCTCTGGATGATGCCCTCAACATCCAGCTAGTCTAGTCGTTCAGCCCTTAAGTGGGTCTCTTTTCAGCAGAGCCTCTTTTCAGCAGTGCAACAACAACTTGCACCAAACATTTGGGTGGGCAGTATTCCACTAAATGACTACTCCCTAAAGTTTTTGTAGATGAAAAAATCAGTCCCCACGCCAGCTGGTTCAAAAAGTAAGGCGCATCTTTTTGAGGTACTTGTGTAATGGGGCGGAAGGGATCTGGGGGTGGGGTGGGGGGTATTTCTGCTCCTTGTTTTCTGTTTGAGAAGAAAGGCACCATCTGTTGAGGCAAATCCAGGATTTTCATATTGCAATATAAATTTGGGAAAGCTACATATGTTAACACTGCAACAGATTATTTTCTTTGAAGGAACCATTGATGTGTACTATCTTCGCGATGCATAGTTCCCCACAGTCCGTTGGCTTCAAAATGCTGCCAAATGATGTTGATTCATGAAGAATCGGCATTACCAGTAGAAAGCATTCACGTTCTGCCGCAGTTGATGCCTGAGAGCATCCAAACGGTGCTTGGCATTGATTGTTGCACATCTGAGACAAAACGCCTTTTGTGTTACCTCATAACTGGCTCTTTGTATAACTGCACTAAACGCCAGTCCAGGCTGCCAAATGTCAGCAAAGGTTCTAACGGTTGCAAACCTTCAAGTAAAACATGAGGTAGATTGCTCAACCAAGGCAAACAATGTTCTCACTGTGCTATCGGACGCAGCAAAGGCAAACTTGGTGTGTGAACTAGACTTTATTTTCGATCAGAAATAGCAGTCCATGAAGTCATCAAACGTGACAACAAAGCAGACCTTCTCGCGTGATTGCTCCATGCATCGCCATTGTCCTCTTTATGCGGCTGCTCGGGAGACCGCTCCAAGAGTTTATGGAAGATCAGTGCTCACAAGACTGGTGGCAGCGAGGAGAACCTCATTCGGACGCTAGCACCGACATTGTCCTGGTGGTGCTAGGACAATCTGCACAGCAATCTGCAGAGACCAATTTGACCCTGGAAGGTTGTGGTGCACACGACTCTCCTGACCAACCAAGGCACCAGGCTTGAGAACATGACTTATCCTTTAAACCTGCAGAGAGGAAAGTGGTCCATTTGGCTTTGCAAGTATTCCCACCATCGATGCATCTTGCATCCCACTGTGGTTCAATCTACAAATATAATTGTATTACCTGAACAAACTGGGAGCCACATCTAGAACCACACCCTAATGGAGGCCAGCATGCTTTGGAACTTGTTGCTAGCCAGTAATCTCGTTGGCGATTCGTCTGCCAGTGTTCTAGAACGTCAAACTAGATGAGGAATTTTTTTATAGGGCTAAGTAGCTTTTAAATGTTTGAAGACTTTTATTAACAAATTGCAGAAGTCACCAAAACAACTGCAAATGGTAAATGTCTAGAGTGGCAGTACTCCAATGAACCCCACTGGACTCTGCCATGCTGATCTCATCTTCTGCCCAACATGAGAAAGTTAACCATCACCACTGTGAGAAAGGCATGGTTCTCGGAGAAAGACCCAGACGTACAAGTTCCAAAATCTTTACTTACGAAAATGAGGTTTGGAGAATGCCTAATCTTGCCCTATTTCTAAACGGGAGTAGTCTCCACCATTAAAAAGAAACGGAATTGTCCCAAAGTCCAATGGTCAAAATGAGTTTGTTTTTTGTCAAACCTAATCTTGCCCTCCCTTTCTAACCTAACAATGTGTGGGGTATTGGATGAAGTATGTGTCTCAAAAAGAATATTGGGATGACCATGGAGCCTGTTCTCTGCTCCCTTCCCCAAGCTTGAGTTGCTTGTGGTTTCCAAAAGTTATGCCCGCTTCAAACAGTTCAAACCAAAAGGCAGTTCAATTGTTTTCTTATTCAGCACAGTTCACATTTCTCTCAGGCTTCCTCCCCTGATTCAATCCCTTTTTATCACAATACATTTTGATCTCAACACTGTTCTCCTCTCAACTTTCCTTGCCTGATTCAATGTTTTCTTTAGCATAACACAATTGTGATTCAACAATTCTTGATTTATAGTTCTGCTTCAAGTCTTGAACTTTAGCAATTCGATTTACATTTCCCCTTTCTTGACAGACTGGGTTTCTTCCCCTGCCTGCTTGCTTTCTTTACGGGTTTTATGTCTAGTTTCGAAACTGTATAGATTTGTCCCAATCCTATGCCTGACCACCCTGACACTGTTGCACTCTGGTTCTTGCAGTCTTTTCCTTTTAGCCCTTTTCCACACTGCTTTATCACTAAAAGTATCACTTGCTTATCTTTCCATCTGCTTATTCAACTGTTTCCTTGCCTCCTTGCCCCACCGCCCCATCTCCCTGGTCAGGATCCTACTTCCATCAACTTATACGACTGGCTTTTCACTTTTACGTGTACTTACGCTTTTTCAGAGACTTTCGATAATGGGGCATTCCGCACGACCACTCTGTTACTTTGCTTTACTATTGTTCAAAAACCATTCAGGTCTTTCTTTCAAAGCATCTCACTTTGCACGCGTATCTTGTGATTGCAACTTTGTAATCCCTTGTGTCTTTTACTAACTGGGTTCTTGCAACTCTTCTCACCATTGTTATTGAACAACTCGTCCTTCACTTTCCTTTTTATCAGGGCCTCTCCCTTCGCACCTCAGACCTTCCTAGGCGGCTTTGCTATCCCAGGGACATTAGCAATCGCATGGCACACAGTTTAGAGAGATCAGCCCACTCTCTGGCTTTCTATAACAAACTGGAGACACGGCTACCTTGCCACGCTTTCACCTGCTTCAACTGGCAACCATGTAGCATATTGCATCCCATTCTCTCCAGCCCAGTTCTTGGCAGCTTCCACTCTCACTGGCAAACTCTACCTTGCATTCTTAACGTTCTGTGCTCTCCATGCTCTTTTGGGTTCTACCTTTTTTTATACAGTTTTGTTCCTCAATTGGATGTAGGTGTTTATTATTGTATGCCAGTGCCTGACCTTGCTTGGCCTTGTTAGCGGGACATTCACAGAGATTCTCTCGAGTGTAGTGTCCCATCATGGTATTAGTACGACGGGAGAAACTTTGTCTCCGGGAGAACCAGTGGTCTGGTTGACTGTAGATGCGAATATTGGGATGGGGGGGTCCTCTGAAATGGGGGGGAATACCATGTCTCACCCGTGGGTAATCCTGCCCCAATCCCAAGGAGCCTTCCACCCTTGTGATCCTCCCTCGCTAGTCCGCCCCCAGGGTTGGTATCCAAAAGCGATGGCCCTCCAATGGCCACCTGTTTGGAAGTTCCCCCTGGTAGTAATGAGGGTGAAACTCAGGTTTTTCTCACCACCTTCCATCACTGATATTGGCAGCAAGGCTCCAGTACAGGATGTGAGGGTCCTAAAAATCAGCAGGCTATGGTTCTGAACAGAAGAGTTTATTTCAGAAAACCACAAGTGTTATTGTTCAATTAGTTTACATAGCTTTCGATACGCATGAAAGGCTCAAAAAGAACGGACAAGAGTGATTGTTTGGTGGAAATACAGATTGAGTATTAACCTCTTTTGTGTTGAGGTACAGAGTTCCACCTTAGGGCACAGTGGTATACAACAGTTAGAAGAACATGTACTTATACAGTAATGCACCCGGGACATAGGGTGGTCCAGGGTATCGTAAACATGGGGTGTACACAACATAATCTACAAGACATACACGAAAAAGGGTATTTGCAGTTGTCACTATGGATCGACGCAGGTGTGTTTCGGCCAGGAAGGCAGAATTGTTGCCTGGACGGCATTGGCCTTCTTCAGGATGAGCACCAAATGTGGTGTAGTCCGTTTTTGTCTGCTGCTGTGGTAGCAGTGGTGATGTTGTACAGAACCATCCAAGGATTAGTGCTGGATGGTAGGTGCGAGGATGCACTAGGAGGAGCCGTGGGTTCCTGAGGTATCGATTTGTTCAGGATCCTGTCGGCTAGAGGAGGGCCTAAAAAGGTCCCTCGTCGCGAGCCGTGAGAGCAACGTGCGTCGTCGGGGGATCTGTTGCTGTAATGGTAGCTGTGACACTTGTGTCTCAGATTTGCATGGCTTTTGAATGAAGCAAGGAAGTGGCCTTGCATTCTTTAAAGTGTCTACCTGTGGTATATAGAATGAGGCATTACTTTTGCGTCTTGCCAAAAAGCTGATGTACTTGCTTTATCCGTAGTGACAAAACTAAGAACATCAGGAAACCTAACCAACTATTAAATGTAACTGCAGTTTATTCAAATTTTCTCTTCTATATAATCTAGCAAGTTTGTAAATCTTGTGCAAACAATTGTTTTTGCTAGAAAGGCGGAAACTTTTTTTTCCGGCACACATTCCATTAGAGGCATGAGGGCAAATATGGCGCTTCATAAAGACTGGAGTGGGCTAAATAAATGTGGGCATACTGTTGTATGGGGACGATGCTGCCATTGTACACAACTCTGATCAACTGCATAAACCGTTGCAAACCAAAGCTTTTCAATGCACAAGCCTTATGATCGACACAAATGTAATTATGGCCCTTCATATTAAATCGATAAGTGAACAGGTTTTCAAATGGTATCGAACTTCTATCAGTTTAATGATTGATACATAAGATTTTCCAAGCTTGGTTCTGGAAATCACAATATGCAGAGAACTAACCTTAAGAAGTCATGCTGGTGCTAATTTGGCGTTTGCTCTCGATTTTGGTGGCAGAGCGACCATTCCAACAAGTGCAATGTAGAAGGCACAGGCCCGCTCTTTTTTGCTTCGTTTGGCGTGGAACTGTCTCACCATTGCTTTGGAAGCTTGAGCAGGAAGTACATCATTTTAAATTCACTCCTCCCAGGCTGTCCCTCCTTTTTATCTGGAGTTTGGTTTGGAAGCTCATTTAAGTATGCTATAGTTTTGCCTTTGTTTATTGAGCAATTATGATTGGCTTCATGCGACATTGGAAGTGGTTTAGTGTTTATGGAGCTAAAGATCTCTTTATTGGTAACAAATGAGATGTATAACAGGTTCAAATAGAGTGGAGCCTGGCATATTAAGTCTTCTGACACTAACGGCGGTTTAATGGAAAAGTAACTAATAATGTTATGGAACAGAAAGCTAGTTGCATGTGATCTACACGTTCAACAGGAATTTGTATTCAGTAAGTTTCGTCTAAAATTCATTTCCCTTGGCATCTTTTACAGCAGAGTGGGATTCAAACGCCACCAAATACTGCATGTGTTTGCACATCCTGTAAAGATGTAATGCAGTGGTCAAGGGGGTAAAACCTGGTTTTCTCAGTACCGAAGTCTGTTATCGGAAAAGAGGCGAAATTGTATGCAGACCATTTTATCTGAGCCCGTAACTTTTACCGTCTTCCAGTATCCAGTCAAAGTATGGGGACCACTGTCAAGTTATGAAATATTTTATTTGTTGTGCCTTGAACTTAAAACTGTTTGTTCTATCCTGCTATTCGGTTTTTAACCTGATGGTTTACATGTTTCACTTACCTGTTTGTACCTTTATTTATTTTTTTGAGATATATAATGGTACTTTTTGTGTTTTGACTGGGCTTTTTGGGAGATGCTACCTGAAATATTGAATGGGAACGCTCCCATCACGGCAATCCATAAAGCAGCAACTTGAAAGTTTGTTTACTGTCGGCACAGCATGTCACTGTTATGGGCCTTGGGGCGTGCCGGGGCCTCAACTCGCACACACTCACGCAGGCAGGCACACATAGAGATGACGCCGGAGACGTGTGTCTGCTCCGGTCGCCGGCGCGAACTGCCGGCGCACCGCCTTTAATGCTATATGCGCATGGGCGAGCCTCGATGCGGCCCGCGCATGGGCGAGCCTCGATGCGGCCCGCGCATGGGCGAGCCTCGATGCGGCCCGCGCATGGGCGAGCCTCGATGCGGCCCGCGCATGGGCCGCAATCAGAATTGCTACGCAACATCCCTCCTTTTCCCCCAAAACAAAATCAACGTTATGAAACATGGGGACCAACAGGGTCCATCATAACTTTCACGATACCTCTGCCTTAATTACAAGGTAGGGTCCATGATGAAGTCTTTGAACCTCAGCGGTGGCTTGCGCCCGGCTCGGGTACCTGCGTGCTCCGGCGTCGGGGTCCTCGGGTGCCGCCGGAGCTTCTGGCGGCCCATCGTCTTCCACCGGCACTCCCGTACTCGGGTCGGGATCATCTCTGACGGCTGCTTCCGGGGTTGCAGTTTCTATGCGCTTGAAGAACGAAACATTTCTGGTAACAGTCCCTCGTGCATTGGCGGCCGTGACCATCGACCCTTTGACGTGGGTCAAGCCCAATTGTTGTGGTTCATATGGCAGTGATAGCTTCCCCTCTGGCTTCCTGTTGCGCACCAGCACAGTGTCCCCTATTGCGATCGCCCTCTCGGGTAGTCTCCGCCGTGCGGTCTTTCTCATTCAGAGTGGCCCTCGCTGTGCGCACGTTGCGGTTGTCGATCTCTCCTGGTGGTCTTCCTTCAACTTCGGGTAGTAGGCCTCTTGGTATCCTTTTGAAAAGAGCTTCTGCGGGGGCCACTCCGGTGGACTGATGTGGGGTCGTGCGATACTATCTGAGGAACGCGACCAGATTTCGCCTGAGATCTTCTCCCCCATTCACCGATATGCGGAACACTTTGTTGAGCATTCGCATAAATCGCTCCACCTCGCCATTTGCTCTCGGCCCTAGTGGGGTTATTTTGCGATGCTTTATTCCCCTGTCCTCACAGTATTGAGCAAAACGTTGGCCCTGAAACGGTGACCCATTGTCCGAGCAAATTTCGAGAGGGAATCCATGTGTGGCGAATATTTTTTCCATGGCCAAAATGGTGTGGTCGCTGGATGTGGATTCGACCAATTCCACCTTTGGGTATCGTGACCACTGGTCTGTCACCACCAGAAAGTATAAACCTCGGCCCGTGGATCCGAAGTCCGCGTGCACTGCCCCCCATGGGCGGTCACTCCTCTCCATGGCCTGAATGGGTGGCGCCCTCTCCACAGGGCTTGCGGCTTGACATGGGATGCAGGCCTTCACAAATTTCTCCACCCTTCCTTCCAGATCTGGAAACCAAACTTTCAACCTGAGGCGAGCTTTCATCTTGGCCATTCCTTGATGTCCCTTGTGGGCTAGCTGTAGGACTTTCTCAACTAACACCCCTGGTATTACGATCTGGTGCCCTGTTAGCAGTATTCCATCATCCGACAATTCGTGGCGTGCCTTCCAGAGTGCCTGTAGATCTTTGTGCTTCCGCAGTCCTTCGGGAGTTGCCTAGGAGGACCTCCCGCCATTCTCCTGTGTCCACCGCACCTTTTATCTTTCGGAATGCTTCATCGTTATGGGACTCATCCGCAATTTCCTGACGCGTCAGGGCTACAGGCAGTGCTGCTTCCACTACTAGATGTACGGCTTCCACGCAGTCCGCCACCTCCAGTGAGTCCCTGGGCCTCCCGGTGCCCGGATGGCGCGACAGGTAGTCCGCCGGGTTGTGTCTCCCTGGTCGATATAGCAATTTGACCCCATATTCCATGAGGGCCAACATCCACCGTTCTATGCGCGGAGGTGGTTTGGACGATGTTGGAGACAGTATTGGGATGAGGGGTTTGTGGTCAGTCACCACAACAACTGGCTTCCCTAGAATGTAGATTCTGAAATGTTTACACCCCCATAGTATGGCCAAGGCTTGTTACTCTATTTGGGAGTAACGCCTCTCAGTGTCGGTCAGGGCCTTGCTGGCATAGGCGATGGGCCTCATGGTCCCTTGCTGGTCTGCTTGCATGAGGACTGCTCCCAGCCCTATCGGGCTGGCATCAACTACAATCTTCGACTCGCGACCGGGGTGGAAGTATGCCATTGTTTCTTGCTCCGACAGGGCATGTTTGATGGCGGCGAAAGCTCTTTGTTCCTTCCCTGTCCATGTCCACGCCACATCATTTCTGGTGAGTGCCCTCAGTGGTTCTGATAGGGAGGCTAGATCTCGGATAAAACGGCCACAATAATTGACCATCCCTAAGAAACTTCTTACTTCGGCTGGGGACGCTGGTGGGGATGCATCTCGGATGTCTTTTACCTTCTCCGGATCCGGGGAAATCCCTCCAGCATGAAATCTAAATCCGAAAAATTCCAGCCTGTCCTTCAGAAATTCGCATTTTTCCTTGTGTAGGGTTAAGCCGACACTGCAGTCTCTCCAGGGTGTACTCGAGGCGCTTCAAGTGTTCCGCTTCTGACTTTGCAAAAACTAGGATGTCATCTGACATGTTAATGACCCCTTTTAGTCCTGACAGTGCCCCCCTGATGGCATTCTGAAAGACCTCTGCTGCGGACGAGATCCGGAAGCTAAGTCTTTTGTACTGATACAACCCCTCATGGGTCGTAAAGGTCGTAATGTACCTGGACTCGGGATGGAGTTCCAACTGGTGGTAGCCTGACCTTAGGTCTAGCTTCGAGGACCCTAGCTCCCTGGAGCTCTCCGACGATGTCATCTAGGGTCGGTGTGAGATGGCGTTCTCGTTTGATCGCTACATTGGGCAGCCTCATATCTACGCAGATGCGTACTGCCCCTGGTTGTTTCGGCTTCAGGACCACCACAATTGGGGGGACCCAGGGAGTGGGTCCATCTACCCTTTCGATAATGTCCTTGTCCACCAGTGACTGTAGCTCTTTCACAACTTGTTCCCTGAGATGAAAAGGGATGCGGCGATGTTTAAGCGCAGTCGGCCTCAGACTCATCTATGTGCAGCCGTATGGGCTCTGCCTTGAGTTTTCCAATACCAGTGAATATCTTCTCAAAACGCTGTAGTAGGTGGTCCAGATCGGTGAAGTACACAGCAAGAGTGAAGTGTACAATGTTAAGTGCTTCTGACGCGGCACAGCTTAGGAGGGAATGTGGGCTTACGCTGGTGACGAAAAACCTCGCCTTTATTCTGTTTTGACCATGAGAGACCGGGGCCACAAACACTCCTTGGATGGGAAGAGGTGTATCCCCTCCGAATGCGTAGATTCGCGCTGTGGAATTAGTCAGCCTTGGTGGGCCAGGAAGAGCATTGTAATGTTTTGTTGCAAGTACGCAGACGGACGTCCCAGTATCTATGAGGACCGGAGTTGGCATCTCGCTAATGTTGACGGTGCATTTGGGTTGTCGACGGTCCCCAGGGCCTTGCGCAATGCTTGAGATGAAAAATATTTCTTCTTCTTCCTCCTCTTCCGCGATGTTGAGATCTTGCATTCCTTGTTCGACAGAGGACACGCCCCTTACTCTTCCAGCGACACCCCTGCCAACTCTCTCTGGTCCTCTCAAAACTAACTGGTGTCGTTGCCCTGCACATTCTCGCATAGTGTCCCGGTGTGCCGCATCGACCACAGGTCCTCGACTTTGCTGGGCACTCTCCCACATGTGGCAGATCGTATCCACAGTATGAACACGATGAGACATTCCCTTGCGTTGTGGGCCCTTCGCTTCTCTTTGGTGTCCATCTTGCCTTTCCCATGGCCGAACGTCCTATTGCATATGCCTCTTCCTCCTTCCTGGAGCATGTAGCAGCGTCTATTTTCGCCCCTCTTGCCTCCGCCAGTTCGTACGCTCTCCCCATGTCCAGGATTTGCTGCAGAGTCAGTCCAGGTTCTCTTAGCACTTGTCTCCTCAGTTTCCCTGAGCAGCAACCTTGCAGTTGGTTGCGAACCATTTCTTCCTCGTTGACCCATCTGCAGGAGCTCGCTAGTTGTCTCAGACGAGCGCAAAACTGGTCCAATGATTCCTCTTCCAATTGTTTCTCAGCGCCCATGACAAACCTGTCAAAGTCAACATTCGCCATGGGAAGGAAGTGGTCACGGAAGGCTTGCTTGACCGCATCATAATTAGCTGCTGGAATGTTGAGTGTCATATATGCGTTGAACCTCGGTCCCTGCAGAATAGACCATGATGGCAATCTTCGCCTCATCTTCTGTTTCCCCCGAGGCTCTGAAAAACATTTCCAGCTTCTTGACCCATGTGATCCACTTCGGCCCTAACTTGGATGGGGGGCCCGTGGTATCAAATTCAGGCATAGGAGCTAGAGTACTGTGCATCCTGCGAGGTATGGGGCGACAGCATTATCTTCTTCCTCTCCTTCTTCCCCCATTGTGTACTCAGTGATCCTTGTCTGGTAGGAGTTGAGGTAACTGGTGACCTTCAGAGTGCTTTCACACCCTCTTTCTTGTCCTTACCACAACCCTATGGTGTCTGGGCTGTGGTGGTTCCAAAAATTGCTCTGGAGCAGTGCAGGAGGCAGATGGCGCACGAGCACCCTCTCGGGCCGCAACCACTGCAATCCGCGTGTAGAGAAGAGAAAGAAAATGGCCGCCGGCCATGCGCGTGGGTCCGTGTGCATCCGATCGATACACACGCAGTAGCGTTCCTTCACTCCGATGTCGTTGGAGCAGAGGATGGCTCCGTGTCCGCCCTCGTCGCCAGTGTTATGGGCCTCGGGGCGTGCCGGGGCCTCAACTCACTCACACACTCACGCAGGCAGGCACACAGAGAGATGACGCCGGGGACGAGTCTGCTCCGGTCGCCGGTGCAAACTGCCGGCGCACCGCCTTTAATGCTATATGCGCGAGCCTCGATGCGGCCCGCGCCCGCGTAGCAATTCTGATTGTGTACGCAACAGTTACTTGGGTTCTGGCACAAGCGCAGATGCTGAGCTGGGGCAAGAATCCTTAAAATAGTTCAGCTGTGGAGATTTAGTCTTCCAGTCTGGTTCTTGTATCTCATCCGGTTTAGCTCTTCCCTTTGTCCTCCAGCCTTTATGCTGGATGGCTTACTATTGTATTGCGTATGATTGAGAAGACGGTTCCTTGTAGTGCTAGTTCCTCCTCTTGGTTATCTTTATTGGCTTTGTACACATCCTGCCTTCATGCCCTGTACAGTCGGATGCTGGATCTGAAGCCATTTACGGAGGTTCAGCTCCTTTATGACCTGGTTTTCAATAAATAAGACTGCTTTTCGATGTCGGTACAGGGTTGGAGGCAACTGAACACTGCTTCCTGAGACTGAATGGAATTCTCTCCTTGCAAGTATTTTTATTTACTAATTTGCCAGTGTACAAAATGCAGTGCTGTTGTAAAGACAATAGTGTGCTTTTTAGGAGGAAAGCTAAACAGCTGTGATCACTATGGGCAAAATGTTTGCTTTTAATGTTAACTAGAACCCTGCACATTGCTAGACATGTCTGCATCAGTGCAATTTAGATCGCCCATATGAGGAACTAGGATTACAAGTACTTTTTCTGTCATTGCTATCAGTTGGTGCCACCATTTGCTTAAACTTCAGTGGCACTGCCTTGGAGATTGGGGCAATACCTTTGAACCAATACTACATTGCAAACCCTGGCCTCTAGATGCCTGTCCAGTATACCTTACTCTACACCAGCGGTCTGCAACCTGTGGGGCTCCAGCTGTACACAATTTGACTCCATGATCCCGCACCATGGAGTAGGCTGGAGAGGGCTGAACGGATTTGTAGTCCAAAACCTCGAGAGCTGGCGGTTGCAAACCTCTTCTTTAAACGCCACTAAACTATATTGCCAAAAGCTGATTTGAAATGCTTAGTTTCTGAATGTCCGTTTCATAATTGAAAATGCAGCCAGCTTTTATTTTTTATATTTTGGTAAATGAAACCAATATATTTTTCTGCCAATGTACAAGTGGACATTTTAATTGGCTTTAACTTTAGGGCCTCATCTGTGGAACACGGAATACCCGGCCAACGCTTATTTTTTTCCTTTTTTTAAAGGAACAGTGTTCCTTTTTTAAAGGGTCTGTTTAAAGGTGCACAGGGAACAATGGCTTTGCACGGTGAAAAGAAACGACTGGTTCTAATTCGTTAAATGTTTTGCATTTTGTATTTTTTGTAGGATTATCACCAGTGTATGGTAGAAGCAGAGATTGTAGAGTGAAGGCTATCTGCTTTCGATATCTTCACCTATATAGTAACGGAAATGGAGTTTACCAAGTTGGTGGTTGTCATGTGACTTCTGAAGAGACATTAGTAGACTCTTGTATGACCCTGTTGGCTAGAAAGCCCACTTTTTACTTGAGGAGTTACACTCATTTTTGCTGGAATTTCTGGATCTTGGCCTTCATGTTTCTCCCAGCCAGGCTTAACGCAAAGCCTGACTCATTGTAGGGTTGATGTCGCCTCCATTTCTGAAACCACTCTGCTAAAGTGCCTCTTTTGGTTGTCTGCTCTTTGGTGTAATTTGGCAAGCTTTTAATATTTGCTTTTCCATGAGATCCTCTCTCAAGCGATGCCCCATCTTCAAGCCAAAGACTGTGGGAACCTTGCACCGAGAACTACCACCAGCCACTGTGGATCTGCTTTCATCTGCTCTAGCGTGGACCCTTTTAATGGGTTGGTCACACGCATTGTCACTGGAACCGAAGGTGATCCCTGAACAATGTGCAGAAGACTCCACTGGAAACTGCCAAATTGCTGCCAAACGGCTTTTTCGATATCTGCCCTGGGATCAATAATTCAAATTTCAAACCATTCAAAAGCACCTATACAAAATGTCCTCGCCACATCAGTTCTCTACATACAGGACACCATTTTTTTTTTTAATCGTCAAGAGTACAATATCCCTAGCCAAGTGCGAGTGAAGAGTGCAGATTCAGCACCCTGTCCCATGGTATTTCTCTCCTGATTCACTGGTGCATTGCTCGCCGGATTCGGGTGTTTGTAGCGAGTCTTTCATTATTTCTCCTTCCTTTGCCCCTCCAGCCCCCTTTTGTTCAAGTGTCTTCTGTGGGCTTCACACAACCAAAACACCAGAAACTACTCCTTGAGATACTTTTCGCCAATGCTAACTCTGCTAACTCTTTCCTGCAAAAGATGGCCCCAAATTTGCATAGCCTCTGGCGTAGATGGGGAACAGTGCATGGATTACCTGCTACTACTTTTTCTGTTCTAGAAAAGACTTGTACAGAATTCCGAAGTCTCTTCCTAAAACATTTGTTACATTGTGGGATCCTGTATTTAGTTTGCTAACAGGTAAGTGTAGTGATTTTGTTTTACTTATTTTTTTCTTTTGCCTTTCCTTGTGTAAATATAATATTTAAAACGGTGTGTGGACAAGTCCCGTTTTCTACTCATGAAGTGTACTGCAACTGTTCGCCACCCCACCTCCTGAGTTGGGTCTAGAATGCCTGGCAAGCTTCAAGGAATCCCTGTCATAATATAGCAGAGCAACCCAGACCGAAGTCTGGAAGATGCACCTAAAGACCCTGACCTGACGGGGCTTGAGGATTCTCCCAAGCTGAAGCCCAACCTTATATGCTATATCTTTGGATAAATGGGCAGTAGTGTGGTTTTGCCACTCTCCTCCTGAGTGTTCATGACTTTGCAATATTTTTGTTGGACATGGTGGCACTGAAGTGTGGCTAAACCAGTTGCCAACCACTCCTTCCTGTGAGCACTGGTGTCCTCTACTGCATCTTACCTAGTGTTTTTCGGCAGCTGTTTCTGACACTTGCTTGATATGATGGGTTACTTATAACACACTTAATACCCAGAGGTTTCTAAGCACGGACCCGGGGATCGACCTGTTTCTCCTGGTCTTCCTTCCAAGGGGAGCACGTTGCCCCTGAGCTATCCTCCCGAGACCAAAATGATTGTAGCATTAAGTATCAGTTTGGTGAGCGGGCTTTGGTGGCAATGGCATGCAAGCCTGTGCCTTTCTATCTCAGTGAAAAGGTAGGGATCAGAGCTGTTACTAAGTTTGTGGTTGTGGGGAGGGAGGGTCATAAAATAAAAGTACATATGAATACTCATGATTTGGTGTATATCCGATGTAGAATGGGGGAAAACATGCATGCAGGTAAATGGGAGCAACTGGGACGGACCCCCTTAGCTCTTACAGGGCTTTGGTATGTTGCTGGGACTTCCTGGGGCGCACTCCGGATCCATGGACTTCGATACTCTGCACTCGTGGCTTTGCAGCATCTTCTGGCTTCGGGATGTGGTCTGCCTTCACTCATTGGGCGGAGAACTTCCTTGGCATCCTCTTGCCGCTCTCCACAGCTGTCTGCGTTTGAATCTCCTGTGTTGGAGACTCTGGAAGCTGGCTGCTTTCTCAAACCGGACTGTATACCGCTGCTCCTGTCACTACTGTGCTTCTCGTTACAGCTGTGTTGGGCTCCGCGGCTGGACTTCCCTGATCTAACAGTCCTTTGTTTATTTATTTTAACTTCATAGCCAGTTCATCCCATGCATATTGCACAAGTCCTTTATCAGCTTAATCCTCGTACTTCCTTGGGCCCACATTGTACCAGTGTTAACACAGTTAATGATCTTTGTGTTTTTCCTAGTTCTTTTGGTCTTAGGCCCTATGGTTAAACAATACATAGGCTTGCTCTCAATATAGTGGCTCTGGACATTATAGGGTTAAGGAATGTTGAGTGGCAACGTTCATTGGGCTGTACCCCAGGTGAGTGATCTTATCCCCAGAGGTGGTCACTTCCCATGAGGTCCTCCCACGTTAAACCACCCTTAGGGACTATTGGGGTTACTTCTGAAGCATAAGTAGCATTTAGCAAAGGTGTAGCACAGAGCATTGCCTCAAATGTATGGTTGTACCAAAGGCCGCAAGTAAATCCTACACTGGAAGCTATTTTACTATTGTGCAATTTTAATACAATTCGGTTATCAACATATCACATTGTGAGACAGGCATAGTACTCATTTGTCAATGTATTTGTATTCCCTGCTTTTACCTTCGAGTGTTCTTCGGGTGTGTAACATGCAGTCGCAGCACTAAAAAGGTTAAAATTGCATTTCAGCATTGGGCGTTTCTGTTGTGGTGCAAAGTGCCTATAGTTCTGGAACTTAGCCCCAAAGTAGCTACAACTACCGATGGGCTCTTAATGTGCTTGCTTTCACCCATTGAACCGATGCTCAAACGTGAAGTAACCTTCTCAATAAAGGTAGCATTTTTAATTGCAGTAACTTCCACCAGGCGGGTAAGTGAGTTACAGGGACCATCAGTGGATGGGCATTTATAGTTCAATAGAGGTGGTGGTCTTTTTAAAGCATTTCACTACACATTGTGCATTGTATAGAAAATTCCGTACAGTACCTTAGCGCGATCCTGTACTTCTCAGTCCGAGGGCTAGAGCTGCAGCATTTGCGTATTTAGCAAATGTTCATTTTCTTAAGATTTGAAAAGCTGCCACATATGGGGAGCTCTGTTCACAAAGCATGGCTGCATTGATCAACAAGAGAAGATGCGTTGGTGGGGCAAGCATTTGAAATATATATATTTTAAGTCTTTCCGTTCTCTTACAGTGAACTTCGAAGACTGCTCCAAGCCGAAGAATGTGCAGTACAAAAGCGGAGACTCGCGGTTGCAGTTGAGGAGGGACGGAACCATTGTTACCAAGCGTCTTGTGCCACTTTCTGGATCCAGGTTTCGTTTTTCTATACATGCTGTCGACGAAAGAAAAAAGGAGTACCTTGCTTACGTCATCTTGAAGGCCAAAAAGCATGGGCGCAAAGACGTAAGAAATCTGTTTTCGGGTGGGTGTTTTGGGGGGAGGGTACGGTAGGAAACTTGCAGGACTATGGTGGTGGTAGAGAGTTGCCAAGTATGAATGTGAGCATTCTTTGATCTAGAGCTGTTGGTCGCCCATCACAGAACAGTGTTTCCAAAGACCGCCCCCTGAAGAGCCTTTCTCAGTTGTCCCCGCCCATCTGCATTCTGGGATTCTGCAACCTACTTTCCTTTACCTGCCCCACTCCCCCGTATCATTTGCCATGACCTTGCCCTTTGCCATTCTTGCTCTGTATCGTGCCAGTGGGGAGTATTTCCAGAGCTCTTTTATGTGTTGCACCTCCCCTTGGCACTGTATAGACCGCAAACGGATGAAAGTACAGTTTGTGGAAGTTCTGACCCGTTTCATCATTTGGAAAAACGAGGGGCACTGTCTAATTTTACGTTGGTGCCTTGTACTGGAGCAGAGGGGGCCATGAATTCATGTGAGACATTGGCAGCTACCACATGGACTTTTTGCTTACATTTAATGATTTGGATAAACGCCTGTGGAAAGGTGGTGGTTTTTGTTTTTTAATGAAATGCTTATCTGGTTGCTGGCATTGAAGATGCCAGCCATAATCATGAACAGAATGAAAAGGGAGGGGCATGTCCACACAGGTTCTGACTGGGGAATAATATGGTCTCAGGCACCAATATAAGTGTCCCACAGTTGCATAGGGCAATTCATTCCTGTTTGAATAGACCCAAGGCTGAGGTTTTTGTTTGTGTGATGCAAATTGTACATCTTAAACAATATTTATTCAGTAACACTGGTCAAAACTACTAGCCGCATGGTGAAGTAATTTATCTAACTGGCCCACTTTCACCAAAAGAACTGGCCAACACCAGCATTTTGTGGTTTTGTTTCCGCCATTACCCTATAGGCCAGTTCGAGCCTGTGTCCCTATGTTTGACATCGGTTTTGGGATAGTGTGCTCAACATAGTACAGCTGAAAATGAGTGAAGGGCGTCATGGTGTTCTGGGATGACATAAGGCTGCCTTTATTGATATCTGAAAATGAGGAAGTTCAATTGCCCCGGTGCTCAACAGGATATCGCAAGTCCCAATCACTTAAGTAGCCAATTTTATTTAGCTTTTCGTACCCACGTTTACTTACCAATTCACTGTAAGATGCGAGAAAGTGAATGGATCGAAGATCCTGGTTTCAAAGAGAATATCCTTCCCAAAAATGAGGCCCCCAGTAATGTAGAAGGCTGCAGATCAGTTCATCCTCTCAACTGTTAGACAAACTGGTAAGTAGTCGAGCAATCTGAGACCAGTGCTTGCATTACTTGGCCAAAATAGAGATTTGTTTAGTTTACAGTGCAAAAGACCTAGTGTAGGAGGTTGGAGATGCCCCATAAAGTAGTGTGCGGATGGGCCCCTAATCACCTTGACCCAAAGCGGGCCCACCACTTAAGCGAGTGCACGTTTTGTTCCTAAAGCAAGTTTAATCTGGGAGGAGCTAGATGACACTGTAGTCCAACTAACCCAAGTCTCCCCGAACCACTCAAGTTGATACATTCTATACATTTTTTTGCAACAGTTAAAACACTCCCATATATTATCACAATTCACCCCTCACATGTGATTAAATCTGTACAAAGACATACAATCTTTCTCCAGTTCCCCATTCTCATTGGCCCTTGTTATTTCGACTACCATCTTCATATCGTATTCATAACGCACCCCTTTTTGGGATTGGTCCATCGTAGGTCGGGGTGTCTTCACATGCTTACACATTCATATACAAACCTAATTCATTACAAGTCTCTGGCCTGAAACCTCTGAACCCTGAATGGAATTGCACATGGTACTCATGGATACTTCAAACAACATGTGGAAGAGGTGAATAAACAGGTTTCCTTTGAACTGGTGATCACCATCTCATCCACCCTGACTTTACTGCCATCCCGTAACACTCTAATCTAAATGACTATAATTTCAGCATACACTGTACATCCTGAGAATACAGTTGAAACCCTTGGCTATCATTCACTCTGGCCTCCCTTCACCCCATGTTTATTGCTGGTCAAAACAAATGGCCATATCCCTCGTGCAAGCTCCCAGGAACGTAAGAGATTACATCTACTTTTTGTGACTACCGGGCCATAAACCACTAGTCATCTTGCTAGCTGACCATCTGCTTGGTTTATCATTACTCCTCCGGCCTTCAATCCTGCAGTACCTGATTTTCCTAGCCACTTAAAATTCACCTTGCGAACTCCTGACTGCAAAGTTGAATACATTTATTAAAAACCCACTACATGTAGATTGATAAACTCCCTGTGTATGTGCATCAGTTTACATGCAGGTTTAATAAATAGCATCTCTTCTTTACAGTGGTTTCCCAATGATGAGTCCCCTTATTTGCATGTGCATTGACTCCTTGTTGCCCAACCTTTACGCACTTACGTTCCACACCTCTGCTTTATGTTTGTATTTCATTTGCCTGTTTTGTAATTTTCTCTTGCTACGTGCATGCAAACCAATATTGATATATATATCAACTTGAACACAAAGTAACACTAAAGTAACATAACCCATTCACATTTAACTATACTAGATGCATATGAAATTGCAACTTTGCAATGATTTTGCTGCAACCCCATTCACAAATATGGTGCACGCAACTTGAGCACCTCTTAATCATTGGGACCTTACTTGACCTACAAATCCTCCAATAAGAAAATGCGCACAACAAATATTTTCTGTGAAAGTAAGCAATGTTAGGCAGGTTACAAGTAAACAAACCTTTGAGAGCCTTTTAATGTTCTGTGGTTTTGACTCTCCCAATTAAACTCACCATCATCCAGATATTTTGGATACCAAATCTGCTTGTCCATATCCTGGGCTAGATTTAAATTCTGTATTTTCTCAACCGGAAGTCAATGCCTCATAGTAATTCTTTTTTTCATTTCAGCATATGGCATTTAAACAAACATTTAGCCAATTTAATACAGTAGGGCCCTGATTCATGGATTATTTGCACCGGAAAAAAAACGGGACTTGTGCCCCATTCTTGCCCACAAATCCTCCTATTTCCATAGGAGGATTTGCAGGCAGAATGGCGCACAAATCCCGTTTTCAAATCCATGAATCGGGACCTATATGTATCGTAAAAGTCATAAGAACAGTATTAGAAAACACAGCAAAGTATAAAACAATTTCAGCATCTAATCAAATACAATCTTTAACATTATTTAAAGTTTAAAATGTGTAAAAACTCCATACATTTCATCACTAATCAATAGATTAGCTAATCATTAACACTGAAATTTCATTAACACTGAAATTTGGTGCAGAGCTACTTTCCCCACATAGTATGCTGCAGCTGTCATAACCATACTCTCTGCACTGAACAATGTGTTCCAAAATAGATCCATCTGTATGCAGTATACATTATGTACTAGGCAACTATAGTTTGCAATATAATGGGGTAAGAGAGCCTGACATTGAGTAAGGAGATGGCGCGCTGACCCAATATGCGCATTGCACAATCTGCAGCTTCTCTCGTTGGGTGCAAACTTATTCCATCTCCCTGTGTGCTCCCGAGCGGGAGTACATTAAATCGTAGGTATATAATAAACGTGCATATTGAACTTGGGTCTTCCAGCCCTTTAAGATGAGGTAGCAATACCCTTGAGATGGATCGGGATGCAGAAGTTACTCAAACATCAATAACCGAAACAAAAGGATAACTGTTTTTTTTAATATCAATTATCTAAAACTGGGAGTACAACGGACATCAACAGACGTCTCGGCGTAAGATCTCTCAATGCATCTTAAGAAAAAAAACAATTCCTTTTTATAGCAAAAAATAATCATGGGTGACGTCAACATGTGTTACTAACGTCATCCTATGTGGTAAACTACACAAACCTAGTGGCAAGTGTGATGGGACTAGAGGAACATCGAAGTATACAATGCATACGCTCCGCTGCGAGTGCCCCCTAACATGCAGCAACATCATCCTGATGCCCGCACCTTCTTCGACCCTGAGGCCGTTCCCTTTGTCTGTCTCCACGAGGAGGCCCGAAACGACCTGAAAATGGCCGCCGCATCCGTCGCCATGGAGACCGAGCAACAAACCCTGCAGGAGCTGCCCTATAGGCCGCCACACCTCCGCAGGCCCTCCCCTCCTGCTTTAAATGGAGGGGAGGCGCGCCGCGAGGCGAAGCCGCCGAGTGAAGGCCGTGAGCTAAGGCCAGGATCACTCTCAGCTGCTCCGCTGCGAGTGCCCCCTAACATGCAGCAACATCATCCTGATGCCCGCACCTTCTTCGACCCTGAGGCCGTTCCCTTTGTCTGTGTCCACGAGGAGGCCCGAAACGACCTGAAAATGGCCGCCGCATCCGTCGCCATGGAGACCGAGCAACAAACCCTGCAGGAGCTGCCCTATAGGCCGCCACACCTCCGCAGGCCCTCCCCTCCTGCTTTAAATGGAGGGGAGGCGCGCCGCGAGGCGAAGCCGCCGAGTGAAGGCCGTGAGCTAAGGCCAGGATCACTCTCAGCTGCTCTCCGCTGCTCGACAACGAGTTTGCTGCCTGCTACCCAAGGTAAGGGTAATGTCTCTACCGGCGTCATCACCGCCACTCGGCCCCCTCACTTTACTCTCAGAAACGAGCGGCTCAGCACGCGGTCGCTTGTACACCCCCCTCCTCCCTCTTTCACCCCACCTAATGCCGCAGCAAGGCTGGCGCGCCTGCGAACCAGGCTCCTAAGCCCGGCCACCAACCATACCGCTGCCCCCATATGCTCCACGCACGGTGCCACGCCCAACACACCAAGCCCCACCGCAGGATCGCTCTTGACGCTGGCTGAAACACCCCTTCATCACCTACCATCAACACTGCCACGTCTGAGGCAAAACTGCCCCAAAAATGCTGAAGTGCACAATATAACACCCCAACTTGTACCGTCTGTCATGACCACTACCAAAGTGCCCTGTGATGCTGGAACTGTATCTGTGCCCATTGTTATGACCACTACCAAAGTGCCCTGTGATGTTGGAACTGTATCTGTGCCCATTGTTATGACCACTACCAAAGTAGTGCCCTGTGATGCTGGAACTGTATCTGTGCCCATTGTTCTGACCACCACCAAACCGCCCTGTGTTATCCCACTACCCCATCATGCCCCCATTCCTATCATCCCCACAGCTTTCCCACTTAAATGTGCCTTGATCAACTGCCGGTCCCTACCAGCACATGCCTTGGATGTGCACGACTTGATAGACAGTAACAACCTTGACTTACTGTTCCTCAGCGAAACATGGTTGTCCCACACCTCTGGCCCAGCCCTCTCCCTTGCAATACCACCTGGTTTCACGATCTATAGACAGGACCGCCTCACCCATAAAGGGGGCGGGGTAGCAGTCATAGCCAGAGAATCACTAGCCATCCGATTGATTCAAGGGGACCTTGATCCGGCCACTGACTATCTCCTACTCAAGCTCCAACTCTCTCATAACTGCACTCTCACCTTTCACCTTGTTTATCGCCCACCTGGCCCCTCCAATCACTTTCAGGACGCCATCACCCACGCACTGTCTGATAACCTAAAGAAATCATCCAAAATCCTGCTTCTAGGCGACCTCAACCTCGGCCTGAATGACCCAAGTGACTCACACGCAAAGGCCCTCCGCAAAGCCCTCTCCACTCTGGGCTTCTCCCAAACCGTCTCCAGCCCTACCCACTCTAAAGGTCGCACCTTGGACTGGTTATCTCACCATAACTGCTCCATCAGCCAACCTGTGATCTATCCAGTTCCATGGTCCGACCACCATTGCATCCAATTTGACATCATCACTACCAAAGGGCCTACCTCACCCACCACTCCCCTACCGGCCACACTCGCACGAAGCTCCAAGCAGCTCACTCATGACAACCTAGCTCAACACCTTTCGGTGCCCGCCTTACTGCCCCCATTCTCCAATGACCCAGAAACACTGGCCGATGACTTCAAAAGGGCCATCACCCAAGCCATTGACACTGTGGCCCCACTCACCCTCAAAAAAGCCAAAACAGTGAAGCATACTAATGCATGGTTTTCCCAAGAACTCCTGCAGTTGCGCGCAAAAAAGAGAGCTGCCCTCAAGTCATGGAGCAAATCCCCCTCAGAAAACACCAAGACTGCCTTTAAAGCACTATCCAAACAATACAAAACTGCCATCACCACTGCTAAAGCCTCCTCTTTTAACACAAGGATAGCCAATGCTAAATCAGGGACAAGAGAAATATTCTCTATCTTCAGAGAGCTGGAGACTCCTTCCACACCCCCTTCTTCTCTCCTCAGGGATAAAGCCTGGTGTAACACAATCCAGTCAGCCATGCTGAATCGCTCATCAAAAAGCTCTGGCCATACTCATAGCCAAGAGTCACAATAACCCACTTCCACCGAAGACCATCCCCAGTTGCTCCCCGGTGTTTGACTTTAAAGACATGAGCGAAACAGAAGTCATCACACTTCTCCAGTCTATCAAACCATCAAATTGTAAAGGAGATGCCTGCCCAGCACAGGTCATCAAGGACTGTGCACCCTCCCTAGCCCCATTCATCACAGCATTCATCAATGCCTCCTTCCGGTCCGGCCATGTCCCCCTTGGTCTCAAAGAAGCGTGGGTTCGTCCGCTGCTTAAAAAACCCTCCCTGGACCCTACCGTCCCGGGAAATTACCGGCCCATAACCACTGTCCCCTTCCTCTTAAAAATCTTGGACAAAGCAGCCTACCTGCAAGTTCAGAAATTCCTTGAAGAGAACCATCTCCTTGGCCTACGGCAATCAGGGTTCAGACCTCGGCACGGCACGGCACAGAAACTGCCCTCCTTGACCTGAAAAACCAGATCGATGACCTCAGAGACGCAGACAAACCTGCACTCCTACTGCTCCTAGACCTCTCTGCTGCGTTTGATCTAGTTGATCACAAGACCCTGTGCCACCACCTTTCCACAGCAGCAAACTTTTCCACCAAGGCCTGCAAATGGATTACTTCATTTCTGCAAGACAGAGCAATGAGGGTTTTCTCTGACTCCTCCTGTGCAACCCCCAGCACCATCAAATGCGGGGTTCCACAAGGCTCCTGTATTGCCCCCACTCTATACAACCTCTTCACCAGGCCACTATTCAAAATCCTGGATGCCCTGGGAATCTCATATACTAATTATGCAGATGACACCCAGGTGCTCATCCCCCTCACGGGTGATTACCAATCTGACACTAACACCCTCAACTCCATCTATGCGACTATCCAATCCTGGATGGCAGAAAATTGGCTCTGTCTCAACAGTGAGAAGACCGAGCTTCTACTGGTAGGCTCCCCCTCCACCCTGAACAAACTTGACCAACTATACTCCTCCTTCACCATTGATGACATCCCTATCACTGTCTCACAATCAATTAAAACACTGGGTGTATACCTGGAACCTAACCTATCTATGGACAGACAGGTCAACGCCATTGCATCCACCTCTGCCTACCACTCCAAACTCATCAACACAATAAGACCCTTCCTGTCACAACAAAATTGCCTTACCATTGCCAGGGCCATAATCGGATCCAGATTGGACTACTGTAATGCCCTCCTGGTAGGCACCTCAGCCAAGAATCTTGCTAAACTACAAATTGTTCAGAACAATGCTCTCGGGGCCGCTACTGGAATCTCACGTAGGGATCATATCTCTGCACTCAGAAGGCAGGTCCACTGGCTACCAGTCAAAGAAAGGATCATATTCAAAACCCTTGCCTTGACACACAAGTGCCTTCATGATCAGGCACCCCCCTACCTGGCACAGAGAATCTCTAAACCCCCTTCCTCCAGGCCCACCAGAACCCCCTACTCCAACTTGATTGCTATTCCTAGGACACGCAAAGTCCGGGCTGGCGGCACCAGTTTCCCAACTATGGCAGCCACCCACTGGAACTCACTCCCCCCTCACATTAGGACTATTGACTCCCATGCAGCCTTCCGCAAGGCCATCAAAACCAGTCTCTTTGTATGACTTGCATTGTGCAACCGCAATCCCCGCAATGTACCATGATCTAAATATGTATGTAACCCTATACCATGCATTGTATCGTCACTAAGTCTATCTACCTGGGCGGCTTCACTGTAACCCTTAAGCGAGCCTTCTTTGAGTACTGCTATAGCGCCGCGATGCCTGTGGGCTGTAGTGCGCTCTACAAATATAAATAAATAAATAAATACTAGTCTAAGACAGTGAAAGAAAGTGATTTTGTTTCTTATCAGGTGTGGCAACTAAGCCCTCCCCTTAAACGAGTCACTATGAACGTCACTAAATACACGTCCATTGGCTACACAAACTAAAGGACCCTTTAACCACGCGGTCCCCTACCATTGGTTGGCACTCTAACCTCCGTCACTACTTTTCCACCTACGTCTAGCAGCACGCAGACTGGGCTTCCAGGTGCTGTTGAGCTAGTCTTCAACCATAGCTTCCCACCAATTAGCATATTCATCCATCACCTCAGTGGTTTGCTGTCAAGGCTCTGAACTTGTCATCAAAATGTATTTCACGTGTGATGTCATCAATGACATTTGTGATGTCATCTTTGATGTCCTGGGTGTTAGTCTTAGCAGTGCACGGGGGTGGTGCGAGTTGTGGTTGCTTAGCTTACCAGAATTTCAGGGGTTTTTCGGTTTTACTTGGAACCATAACATCCGTTTAACAAAGTTTTTTTCATTGAATTTCATAGGTTTTTGCCAGTGCATGCTATTTTCCTACAATTTATATACTTACCCAATATAGCAATATTAGTGTCCAATTTCTACCTTAAAACTCTGCCATTTCACACCATCTGGAATAATTTTTAACACTTCTATACACTTCTTGCAACTATTTCTACTAGTTTTGCATCTGTAGACATCTACGAACATCTGACTTCATAGCGGACCTTCTGGACAGCGCCACATGACCATACGCTGGCGTGCGGCATGATGTGGCTGAGAACCGTCTGCACTTCACGATAAGATCTCTGCTTGGCGGACAGTTCGTAACTGCATTTTCTGCTGATCTAGGAACTTCCAACTTCAGAATTTCCCTTGCACAGCTCCAACACCTATTCCTACTCATATCCATTAACAAGCTAGTCCACAGTACATACTTTTAGCAAAACTGCTATTCATCTAAAAATGGCATCAGCTAATGCCATCCCTTCTCCCCCAAGAGCCACCACCACTGCTGTAATCAAGGAGCATGAGAAACAGTGCCCCATAACTTAGAAATAACAAACACGCAACATTTTCCCTTATCCACCTACCCCTCCATATTAGTGTTTGGTTGCTCTTCCCTCATTTCCCTCCCCACCTTTCGTTCTCAGCTCTCCTGCCAAAAGAAAAACATCCAAAAACAACTAACGACATTCCTTTAGGAACCACCTTTCACAGTTAAAAAATAGAACTAAAATAAAAATGTAGAGACTCCATCTACTTTATATTTCTCAGTAAAGTACATAGACTAAATAAGATTTTCCAACATTTCCATTTGCATTTTGTGCTATGCTAATGGGAATATTGTGGTGTTCATCCTCTGTACCAGGGACTGGAACGGTGGACAGCAGCCCAGGTTATCAGGTCAAGCGAAGCGAGGGTGGATAGGTTCCCAAAGTGGCAACCCGGGGTGCTAAAAAAATGGAAGAAAAATCCTAACATCAGACGCCTGCAGCATCCAGGTGTAGGAAGGAAAATCCTTTTCCAGGATGGCCAACATGGAAAGGGAAGGTGAGGGTTCCATACAGGGCCCCTCTTTGCTTTCCATAGCAGCCTTCGGAAGGCAAAAAGCGAACCCTATGACCATATTACCACTAGCACATTTTTCTTCCCTTTCAAATCTATACTAATTTCGAATAACTTTACCGCAAAGCCAGACCCAGGTGGACATGGTCACTTTAATCCTATGTTTTGTCCCTTGTGGTCATGGCCAGTAGCCAGATTGTCTGGATCATGACCTTATTTCATGACCAGGACAATCTGGCCACTGCCCATGGCCACATGCTACCCCTCAGTCACCAAAGGTATACCGCTATTTTTTGTAGTTGCATTATGACATTTGTCAAATAATAAAACGCTAGCACATTTGCAAAACCATGCTTGTAGGTCCTTGCCAATGCTCCTTACACAAGTTTGCTGGAAATCCACCCATGTTTTTATTTTTTCAAAAGTGTCAAATGTATGCACATACAATTGTCATATAACCTAGCCCCCACTTGACAAAATCCATTCAGACTTTATGAAAACATCTTGATCTATAATCATTTTGCAAACCTTTGTGTAGATTTGTCAAATGGCACCACATTTATAAGCCTTTACAATATTTTGCGACACCCACTCTAATTTTGCTCCCTCTCGACAGAATCCCACCAAACTTCGCAAAAACATGTATATCTTGATCTATTATTAGTTTGCCAAATGAAGTGTAGATTCGTCAACTGGCGCCTCATTTATAAGCCTTTACATTATTTTGGTACCCCCTCTAATTTTGCCCCCTCATGAGAGAAATTTCATGCAATTCCATTAAGTGGTGCCAAAGTTATAAGCCATCCAAGAACTGCATTTCACCAACCCTGTAATGCTAAGGTGTTGGCGAACTTTCACAAGAATGTTCGCGAACATCAGGGCTGTTCGCGGACTTTCGCGGCAAAAACGCCCGTTTTTTTTGGTTTTTTGTGCTTCTTGCAGCCATATCCCATCCATCCTCCTCATCCCTCACCTCCCCAGAGATTATTTGATAAGTGGAATGCTGTGCTTTTTCATGTTTTACCCGCTGTCCATCGGTCGCTGTCCGCGAATCCAAGATGGCGGGCGTTTCCAAAAATCTGACGCACTTCACGCTCCTCACCATCCAATCAGCGAATACGTCGCATGTCCGCGGACATGACGCAAGCCGATTAGCCAATCGCGGAGCGAACAGATATCACTAATTTTTTGTGACCTACTTTGTGGTCATTTTTTCAAAAAAACTACTGGATGAAAGGATTTTCACCAAATTTACAAAATCACGCTTTCGGGACCAAGCCACTGCTCCTGCTACAAATTTGGTGAAAATCCGTCCAGCGGTTTGGGCTGTAGGCGTGAGCAAATTTTTTTTTCTTCCCCATTCAGTCTATGGGAAAAAAATAATTGGGACCCCTCCTATAGCTTTGCCCCCCGTGGACCAAACCTCACCAAACTTTGCAAAAAAATTCAGTGTGTGTATATGTATGTATATCTATCTATCTCACACACACCAGGGTGCATAGCACTCTCCATATCCATGAAGGTAAAGAAATCCGGAAGCCAAAATATTGAAGAAATGTTTCTGTCTTTATTGGTGCCTTACAACACGGCGGAAAAAGTTAAAAAACCCATCAAAGGGTGGCTCTCCCAAAAGTGCATAATAAAGGTGCGTGTTGGGAACGGTAACGCGTTTCGCAGCAAAGCTCGCCGCTTGATCACAACTATGAGTCCCCCATTCACCCATTGAATTTATAGAAATGGTCTAGAGCAGTAGGTGAATATTTACACCAAAATGGAAGTACTCCAGTGGTTATCAAATCTCTGGGCAGCTTAAAGCATAGTAACCATCTTTACATGGTTGGAGTGCAGATATAGTAAATATAGGTTGGGAATGGCAGTTCTGTTTGTTTTAACCAGAACAGTCCCTATCGCCAATAAGCGTTAGTAATCGGTTTTCCCCATATATTTGTGGTTTTCTATAAATGCACTCCACAAATTGTCCACTTTAGCTTTTGCAGCATTCGAGCGCGCCCCCATGGAGCCCTTCAGTACCGAATGTATGCTTAAATGCATGAATTGATTCATTACATAATGTCTACTTTGGTAATGATAAAGCGAGACAGACAAATGTCCATATTGCAACATCCCATGGCTGCAACCTGTGTTGGGGAGTGCTCCTCACTGACTGGCACACAAGCAGTTGAATGAAGAGTTGGATATATAGCATGCCGCAATCTATTCACTAATTCATTTGATCTGCTTCTGGGATTTCATTCAAATGGCCATCATACTGTCTTGTATGCGTGTATGGTTTTCTCAATGGGAAACTTGCTTCCAGGATGCAGCTTGGTATAGGTATTTTCACTGGTACTGCATGTGTCTCACGCTCTGGTTCCCAATATATAGGCAAGATGGGCGAAGTGATTGAGGTGGGGGTACTTGGCTCCTTCTCTACACTCCTTCCCCCCCCCCCCCCCACCCTCATCGCCGATTCGTCCACTCTTCCCTCATCCTTCACACCTAGACATCCTTGTCTGCAGAAATGCTTCTTTGGGATCCATATATTTGACTCCCTTTAGGCATCCAGCTGATTTTACATGCTCAAACTTGGGTTCCAAGTCATGAGCATGTAATGTCCACTTGGACTGCAATAGATCCATCTTCCCACATACTTCTTATAGTTCTTTTGATATGAGAACTTCATTGCCTCAGGTGTATGGATAATGGCCTTCTCAAAGTCTCATTTCTTCATCTGGCAAGTCTCTGGCCTTCTATCCTGACTCGACATCGATCATGATTTTCATCCCTATGGCTTTCTTTGCTGTCTTCTTGCATTGTGTGATTATCTTGATCACACAGAACCCAAGCAACACAATCGGGGCTCCAAGGAATTTGAAGAGGTCTGACATCCATTGTGGAACCCAAGAAAAGGGTGCTCCAAACCAGCTGTCATAAGCAATGTCTTCCACTTCTATCATCTGGACGTGTAGCTTTGTTAGCATCGCTATGGCCTCTGTCAAAATGGCATTCTCGCCAGCGTGAGAAGGTATGAACATGCCACTTCATTCTCCTATTTTTGCACAAACTCCTCCATCCATATGTGATCGTGTCCAGGACGTATGTATGCTGAAGAGTCATCCGTCGTATGGCTCATCTCCTCTCTGATGGCATTGAATCCCTTTATGGTTCTGTTGATCGTCTGCAGCAATTACCATCTGGTAATCTGAAGCCATTTGGTATTTGCTGCAACCTGGATTCTTGGCATTAAGATCAACGGAACTCTGGTTGAACAGTCTGTGCTCATATTAATGGAGTCAAAGGCTTCTATTGACTTGCAGAGAAATGGATCTCCCTCTTCATTCGATTTTAATCAGTTCCACAGATCTCTTCTTGCTCGGGTGAGCATCTGCTTTCGGGAAACTATCAAGGTTTAAATCACTTTTAGGAATCGCCAACGCTGGAACATGAACCTTCACCAGTGTGCATATTCCTCCCCAATCTTTGGGTAGCCTCATATGCTCTAGATCCACATGCCCAATAGGGATCCATTATCACTGCTGTTCCAATTTTCATTCCTGATGCCTCAAACATACCATCGCAGTTCTGATTCTCACCAATTTTTCTTGTGCCATTATTTCTGAAGCACAGCTTTGCACTCTCCAAAAGCACTAGTTGCAAGTGTTCTCTATCTTTGACCCAGGTCAGTAGTTTAGCAAGTTTCGTCCATAATAGGTTGCACAGCACTTGTGCATTCCAAATAGTTGGTTCAGGATGATAACTACCATTCAGGCTCTACAGATAACCACTCCCTCTTTCCCAGCCGTCTGGTGATAACACTGATCCCCAGATCTTCATCTGGCCTCTGTTCTTCCAAATTTGAATTTCATCTGCAGATTGTTCTGGACTCTCGTCTCTTGTTTACTTCCCATCTGATTCCAGCTCCTTTCACTCCATTTTTTTCATATCTGATCACGTGATTCTTCGTATGATCTTAGCCTTGTTTTTGTAGCTTGCACATAATCATCTGGATCTGTCCATTCAGTTGCCCATTTCATCTCGGCCCATGAACTGGCCTCTTGTGCGACAGAATGCGATGTGTGAAAGACAATGTGCTGTCTGGACATCTACTTCAATAGCTATGAAGATCTTCGATTTCCCCATGCTATAAGACGACAGTGCACAAATAAAGCATTCCTCTTTTGAGGTTCTCCTTCCCACTTCTTTCATATGCTGATACTATATATTCCCCATGTGCGCTGTACTGTCCAGGTAATCATTTAGCTCATGATCATCCTACCTAGCATTTCTTTTAGATCTCATTCTTTTCTTATGAGCCTCTATAATTATCTCATGAAACATGTCGGCATAACTCTTATTGGACCAATCATAGGAACATCTCTGTGGACTAGGTGCTTTTACATGTGCTATCTGTGTAGGTTCACTCCTAGACCATCTCTTCCTTTGTCTCTCCTTTCGAGCCTATTTCTGGTGCTCAAGAACAATCCACAACACTTTTTTGTAACTAAATGTCTAGTGACAGTCATAGACCCAGGCAAATTTACATCATCTACTGGAATAGGGATGATTACATAGGGTCTTGGCTGCCTTGTAATTGCCACATCTGTACCCTTCTCTTGTATAGGAAGATACACAGGAATCTTTGCTCCACTTGCGTCTATGTAGTAAGCAGTGTGTACTGTAAATGAGAGTAGTATCGCTATGTACAAAATGCAAGAGTAAATTATACATGGATAGGACCACTTGCAGCAATAGCTCTTTCCACAACGTAGACGTCTCGGATGATCTTCCATGACAAAGTTGCTATTTATGCCGCCCATTTTACTTTTAAGGAAAAACAAATCTTTAATCTGGCAACATCATGCACTACTTCTGGAAGCTGCTGAGTCGGCTCCACAAGCTTCTCGATCAGCCTCAGCTAGCTATACAATGAACAAAATTTCCCAGTGAAGGCCACGAATTGGCATGTTACCAGATGACATGAAGATTCTCCTTCAGCATGCAACAAAGTTCCTCAATCCGTAGCCTTTTGGATCTTATCCCTTGAAAGTCTCATTCAGTTCTGTGTTCTCTCAGGGTACTCGTTCCTTGTATTGTCTCTCAATTTCATTGAGCGCTGCATTGTTCCTCGGGTCTCAGGAAGGTTCTGACATCAGTTTGTCTACCAACAAGATGCAGACATTCTTCAATCAGATAGTAAAACACCAAATTGACCAGCCTATGAGCATTCTCTGGTGATGGGGGCATTTGCGGTTTCCCCACTGAACGCAGTAAGCTGAAGAATTTGCTCAATGATAGCTGCAAGCAATCTCTTCACAATTGGACCATTCTTAGGATCTTGCAAGAACAGATGAACGCTAGTTATTCTCCCCAGAAGTGCAAGGTATGCAAGCAAAATATACAAAAAACTGCAAGAATGATCTGTGAAACGTTGTCAAAGGGCACCACCATGGGCACTGCCACAAGAATTCAGTAAGAAAGGAATCTGGGAAATGCCCCCTCTTCCTGCCATAGAAGAGGAACTCCAGTTCTGGCCTATCTTTGCTTTTGAATCAAGGCTGAAGCATGCATCAGTCCAATGTTTAACAAATTGCTGTCGCTCAAGAACAAATGGCTTCCCTTGACTTTTTTTTTTTCTTTTTTTGGTGACTGAAAACTTCCGATGGGGTGGGGTTGAAGGGGATTCTCGAGCATAGATCTTCACGTTTCTGAGAAATATCCAAGCGTGTCTGCCTTGTACTTTGACTGCACGATGTAACGTCCTCCACTACGAAGGGGCCGTTGAAACGCGGCTCGTGCCACCTTCTAGTGAAGTTGCGGATTAGGACCGCATCTCTGGGTAAAAGTTTGGGAATACATAGTTCTTTACCTCTGTTTGCTATAACATCTCCTGTGTTCTGAGTTGCCCCACACCCCTTCCGCTTGAGCTGATCTTGAGGTCATGCATGTAAGATAATCCCATAGCTCCTTTCCTAACAATTCTGCTGTCGGCTGGGCATCACTTGTAGTTCTAGATGGAGGTGAGAGATGTCCTCATTCTCCTCCCTGTCACTATCTTGTGGGGGTCGGGGCGGGGGTAAAATTGGTCTGAACCTGGCTGATTTCTCAACGCATACAATGCCAGTGGTAGACAATGCAACCATCCTTTCTTCAGGCTAAGTTTGGCTATTCTCTCTTTAAGCAAGGCATTGAGTCTCACAGACACCGTTCGCTTGCAGGTGATACGCTGATGAAAACTTGTGCTTTATGCTAAGCAACAAGCCCATTTGCTCAAAGACTTTGATAACAAAATGAGGTCTATTATCGGATCTCAATACTTCACATATTCCCCATCTAGGAAACCCTTCCCGTACTAAAAATGTAGCTGCACAGGTGGCACCTGGATGTGTACACTGTCCAGCTTCAATCCACCTCGAAAAGGGACATACTACCACCATCATATCTATATCCATTACATACCTGCAGCATGTCAACATAGTCGATATGTAAATGCTGAAGGGGACCATTCGGTCTCGGAATAACTCCTCTAATTGTGCGCAATGTGTGCCGAGCAGTAAACCTTTGACATACGATACAATTTACATAAAATGCAATGTGTTCTACTATATTTGGAACAAACCAATCCTCCGCAATAGTTGCAGCGAGGCTCTCTAGTAACCTGCGCAGGGTAGTGTAGCTGTCCATCGCCACCCTTAAGGCTACAGACATCACCGGTTTACTAGTGCTGTCTTGTCGCCACAATGTTTCCGAGGGGTTTAAAGAACACCCTCTCCGCGTCCACAAGTCTTTCATCTTGAGGTGCTTCCTAGAAAAGTTATAACATTCAGACACTAATCACCACCATGCTTTCATTCACATCAGGCGTGTCAAATGACATAACTTCTGAACATGAAATTTACTTAACTTCCTCATCTGCCTTTTGATTTCCACGTGAGATAGTCTGCCTTTTTTAGTGTGAGCTGCGCACTTAACGACTGCTATGGCTACTGGGAGTTGTAGTGCTCCAATAAGGCCGCATGTTGCACTGGAGTGCCAGCCGCTCGGAGGTAGCCCCTCCTTGTCCAACGTGCTAGCCCTGCATGTACTGTCAACGTCACATAGGCAGAGTCACTGTACACGGTTACTTCCCGGTACATTGTTCACATTCTCAACTTAAGCTTTTTTTTTTAATATAAACATTTCCTGGAATCTGTAACCAGATCTTTCAGCCTTATCCTGCAACCCCTTTGAGGCAGTGATGGAAATTCACTTGGTGACACAGCCTTTCTTGTTGCTGCAAAATCGTACTGCTAAGTGGGCAATTGTTTCTGCATGGACAAAAAGATTTTGCATACTTTTAAAAATACATTTTTTTTCCAAGTTTTCTCAAATGTCCATAGATTATTGAGAAAGTGTGCAAAGCTTCTTTCCTGCCCCCTCAGATTCTAAACGATCTCAAAACTGCCTGGGTTTTTTGATAGGCTATCTTCTTTCCCTGGATAGAACCAAATGTTTCGGGTATCTGAAAGGCATTCTTATGTTGTCATGGGAATTGGACTGTGGTGCGAGCAAAGGATTGGAGCCATGTCAAGTTGTGCTGCTAGAGCTGTCGGGAGCAAGCAAGGGAGGCCCATTTTAGAAGCCTGCAAATAGGTGAGCAAGTGGTTTAGATGAGATGCTTGGTGCACATTCTAGCAGATTTGCTAGAATACCCTAACGAGATGTGCAAAGGACAGCAGACCAAAAGACAGTAAAGTGACCCCATGACCGGTGTTCGAGTTTTACTAAAGTCCACCTATGGTAGGACTGTAGAAGACTCGCTCATCGATGTACAGGGCTCCAACTCAGGTTTAGCAGCAATGGGTCGAGGGGCCAGGCCTCGTCTAGAAGGAAAAAGGGATGTAGTTGAGTACAAAGACATTTGAGCACACTTATAGTCAAGGAAAATAAACAGTTATTTATTATATAGTCTAGGACAATGTTAAAATCACTACAGATCAGGGAAATTAAATTATATATTGTATCTAGATCGCGCTCATACACAGGTGTTTCAGGGCGCGACGAAGGGAGGGGAACAGGGAGAACAAAGTGCATGGAAGGGGGAGAAATTGAAAAGTATGGATCCTAGGAGAGCATAAAATAAATACGAAGTAAAATAAAGGTGATAAACGGTGGTAGTGCAGCCGGCAAGTGGCAAGGTGCCAGGTTAGTTAGATAGGGTGTATCTGATAAGTGCAGAAGAGTAGGTGGTGGAGTGTATGGGTACAGATAAGTCCCCAGTGCAAGGGGGTCACCTGGAGGCAGTGCAGGAGGGTGGCGGGGTGAGCAGGTACATGGTCCCGAAGGACCGGGGGTGGCCAGGTGCACAGTGCCGAGAGAGAAAGAAAATCAGCAGGGGAGAAGAGGGGCAAAAGCGAAGAGTAAGGTCTTGAGGTGCTTCCAGAACTGTAGATGGCTCTCCAGGTTTCAAGGTGGCAGGGAGGCTGTTCCAAAGGGAGGCCCCAGCAGAAGACAGATCTACCCCCAGCTTGTTTCTTTGAAAAACAACTGACCCTGAAGGAGTTTGGATGTATTTGCGGAGGGATAGCTGAAGGTATTTTGGACCCAGGCCCCAGAAAGCCTTGTGGACAATGCAGAGGGCTTTAAATTTAATCCTTGCATCCACTGGGAGCCAATGAATGGATTTCAGAGCTGGAGAGATGATCCCAGGGCTTGAGGCCAAGGGCAAGTCTCGCAGTCCTGTTCTGGATTAGTTGTAAAGGGCGGAGAGTGGAGGCAGATTTCGAAAGAGGCTGTTACAGTAGTCGGACCTAGAGAGAACCAGAGTTTGGGATACAGTGAGTTTCTGAGGAAAGGCAGGATACCTCGAAGGAGGTGCAGTAAGAAGTTTGACTTTTCAGAGATGTGTGGAGTCCAAGATGACCACAAGGTTCTTAGCCTCGTAGATAGGGGCAGGAGGAGGGCCAAGTGAGGCCGGCCAGAGAGTAGGGAAAAGATGGTGTACCAATGAGGAGGATCTCAGTCTTGGCATTTAAACAAAGATCATTCGCGGCATACCAATTTTGAATGGCAATTAGGCAGTTGGAGATAAGGGAAGGAGAGGGGGTGGCTGAAGGAAGCCTGAAAATGAGTTGGGTGCCATCAGCAAAGCACTGGAAATTTGAGCTGGAAATGCAGTAGCCAAGAGTTGCCAGGTATTGGTTGAAAAGCCAGGGCGAGAGGTTAGACCACTGAGGAACACCACAGGTCGGAGGCGTTGCTGGGTGGTGGCTAAGGGGGCTATAGCCCCTGGTCTTTTGGTTGTAGCCCGGGCTAGAATCTCAGGAGCTACAACCAAAACGATAGCTAGCCCCCAGTCCGAACATTAGCTTAGCCCCGGGTCTTTTCCAGGCCTAGCAACACCCCTGTCACATGTAGAGAGGGAGATGGAAGATGGGAAGGACCAAAATTGTACCTGGGACGGTTGGTCAGAGAGGAAAGAGGTCAGCCAGGTCAGAGCCTGATCAGTGATACCCAGCTTGTTATGGAGATGATGGAGCAGGGTGGTATGGTTGACAATGACGAAAGCAGAGAGATCAAGTGGGATGAGGACAGAAGGAATTTTAGTCCAGGTTGGAGAACAGGTCTTCACAGATGTACAGGAGAGCAGTTTCCGTGCTTCTGGCTGCTCTGAAGCCAGATTGGTGGTCATGGAGAGAGCCATCAGAATGAAGGTTAAGCTTGTCTAGGAGCTTACCCAAAAAGGAGTAATGGAAATTGGGCGATAGTTAGCCAGATAAGAAGGATCAGCTGTTTCTTGAGAGGATGCACAAGGGAGTGCCTCAGAGGGGAGGGGGAAGATCCAGAGGCAACAGAGGGTGCAGAAATCGGCAAGGACCGGAGCAAGGGTATGCATGTGGTCCTTTGTGGATTTAGAGGAACAGGCATGGACCTGTTTTGATGAGGCTTTCATAGATCGGACTTGTCTAGCGACCTCATCAGGGGAGAAAAGAGGAGAAAGTGGGAGGTGGGGGCAGCTGAAGGTGGGTCAGCAAGCAGAGAAGGGGTGGGAGTAGAGGACAAGATGTCCTGGGTTTTAGAGATGAAGTGTGAGGCAAAGGCATTGCAAAGAGCCTGGGAGGCGAGAGGAGGGTTGGAGACTGCAGCAGGGTTGGCCAGCTACTTGTAGATTTTAGTTTGGCCAAGTTGTTAGATGCCGCAGAGAGAAGGGCTTGAATGTGGACTCTCTGCTTGGTGCGGACAGAGTCGGTATTGCCTATGGAGCAGGCGGCAGGCCAGTTTGTCGGAGGATGATCAAGAAGCCCCCCAATTTCCTCTCGCCCGCCGTACACGTGGGTTTAAGTGTAGCTAGGTCAGTCATACCAGGAATTGCACTTGGCTTTGGACTTCAAACGGATCCTCATGACAGGAGCATCAAGATTAGCAGAAATACGAGTGGAGCAGAGACAGGGCAGTGTCGTGTCATTGTGAGAGTCCGCCTGGGGTGCAGGAGGTGGGGGGAGAAGGTGGCGGCGAAGGCCTCGACTGACGCACGCTTCTTGGGCCAGATGTCTGAGAAGGTGGGTGGCAATCTTTGGGTAGGCTTGGCTTGAGGGGAGGAGATGGAAAGATGAGTGGAGAGAAGGCAGTGATCACTCCAGGAGAGGAGTGGTGAGGGGAGTAGACTGGGTGGGGAGGCCAGAGGAGATCAAGACATCAAGTATGTGACCAGCAGAGTGAGTCGGGTTGGAGGGGGGAGAGTGAATCGGAGGTCACGAAAGAGCGCAGAGGGAGAATCAAGATGGATGTTGAGGTCACCAAGGAGGACAGTTGAGTGGTAGAAGCCAGAAGGGAGGAGGAGAGGTCTGCCCACTCGGAGAGAAAGAGGGGATTTGACCAGGGGGGCCAATAGAGAGTGGCTAGGAAAGAAAGGGGCTAAGAGAGCCTGAAGACAAGGCATTCAAAAGAGTATGTCTGAGCGGGGATGATAGAGGCAGGAATCCACTCAGGGAAGATCAGGGCTACACCCCCTCCTGGCTGCATGGATCTGTGGGCGGAGAGGATCTTGTAGCCGTCAGGGAGGAGAGTGTCAAACTCGTGGCAGAGCTGGCCATGAACCATGTCTCGGTAAGACCAAGGACATCAAGGTCAAGTTCTTCTAGGAGGTGGCAGATGTCAGGGGAGTGTTTGACAGCAGAGCAAGAGTTGAGGGTGTCCAGATGAAGTTTGCCAGCCTTAAAGACCTTCCGAGGAGGGGGTACAAGTCAGAGGTACTCCCTGCGGAGGTGTGGAGAGAGCTTGAGATGGGGCATAGTAGGAAGAAAAAACTGTCAAGGTAGTCGGGGGAGGAGAGTAGGGGACAGCTGGAGATGAGAGTAAGTTGATGAGGCGAGGGAACCGCCTATCAAAGAGGAGATTGGCCCGAGGTCCTTGCACCATGACAGTGCCATTAAGGTAGACATTAATGACTCTGGAGGAGTCAAATAAATCCATCCGGAATTCCCAGCGGGTGCCACCATTAATGGGAGAGGAGGAGACTGGACAGAGCACAGAGATCTGGGGAAGGAACAACAAAGAGGATGTTGGTGAGGGTTTGTCTGGCAGAAGCGCTGGAATAGGTATCGGCAATGGGGAGACCTGGGTTGGAGGCCAAGATATCCTTTTTAAATTTCTTCTTACCAGACTTGGTCAGAAGGGAAGGATAGTCGATAGTGAAGCCACTAGAGTAGATAGGAGAAACACATGGCACCATGGGCAGGTAGAGGGAGGAGACAGTGGGAGAAATATGCAAGTGCAGCAGTATGGAACAGTCACTGGGCTAGCAGGTTACAATTAAGGACAAAGTAAAATGAAAATACACACCCAAGTTTGACTTTCGATGGCAAATGTTAAGGCACCCCCTGGCATGGAGTTCCAACAGTTTCTGCACAGTAGGAAGGAAATGGGACGATGAACTACGAGTAACGTAGCAACTACTGTGAGAAACGCAAGATATTTTAAGCGTTCTTAGAGGGTACTTTATCCCGTTTACCTGTTAGCAGGGTTTGGATTATGGCAATTTTAAAATCTTAGTGCTTTTTTTGTAATTGGAGTGATAATGTACTTCTGACTGGACCTTTAACTACATTAGCAATTTGAGTCTTTACAATAAATATGTCTGCAATTCCTGTATGAACTTGAATGTATACCACATCACGCTGCGGGCAAGGGGTGCATTGAGGAGGCAGTGGCACTTGGAACAATAGAAAACCTGCCATAAATAAATATTAAAACCTGCTCCAACTTCCTATAAGGTTTAAACCGACAAGTATAAATAAGGAAAAAGTAACATTCACTGAACAGGTTCCGTTTTGAGTACATGTACAGAGGTACAGGTGAGCATTGTTTAGCAATAATGGGTATTAAGTATATTAGGGTTCTAAAGGACAAAGGGGCTGATGATATTGTCACAATGTGTCCTTTTTTATGTCCATCCTGCCAAGCTACATCCTAATCACCATGGTGCAACAAATATTCTTACCCACAAGTTAAACTTGGCAGATTTCTTCTGCAGGCTAGTCTGAGAAACCTGAAGGTGTCTCCCTGTCTAGTCCCCGGGATCTGTCGTCCAGCTGGCCAGGACACATCCATTGCGATCCAGTTCCTGGGGTGGACCAGTGAGGGTGGAAGTGGGACACCGGGTGAGACGCAGGATCCCCTTTCCAACACCTTTTCCCCATCCTGCACGTAGGATACTCAAAAATTACCCTCTGTCCTGCTTTTTTCCGACACAAACTTTTTTTGGATACCACGAAAGACAAGACGAATACCCAAGCTGTTGACCTGACCTGTCCCAACACAAGGGTCAGGCAAAGTGGAGCAATTGACCAGATCTCACACACCTGACTGCCCTTCCCTACAGGGATAAAAGGTGGCGCACGAGAGCACACTATGAGCAAGGCAGACCACACGATGAGACAGCTATCCCAGTAAGGCAATTCAAGAGGAGAAAGGCGGTGAGAATCAAAAGGGCGTCAAGGAGAGAAGCGTCTTTGCCCTTTCCAACCAAGACCCGCGAAGCCTCTGGGAAAGGAATTGTAAGACCGCGAACAATAGATGACGTGTGTTGCAGCAAATGTCAACGGTACACAAAGCCCTCCTACACTGATGATCGGGACAGGGAGAGACGCCTGCTACCATGGTACAGTCCTTTATTCCAGAGATAAGAAAAGCCAAGCGGTTCAGCAGATGGTGAGTCGAGGGGAGAATCAATAAGAAATCGAACTGTGTTGAACGAAAGTTGCAAATTGAGGGAAAAAAAAAATCAAAGAACTATTAACTCCTAAGGGGAAAACTAGCTGCAGAGGTGTGACCAGCACCACGTGGCTGCTCATTCGAGAGACTGATTAGTTCCCCCATTGTTGAAACTACTGATACCAGACATTAGAGAGGGGTCTGAGCCCCAGAAGAGGGGGACCCAGATGTGAAAACCATTAACCAATGTAACAAAATGGGAGCAATCTTGTCAACAAAAGCCATAGTGAACCTGACGGAGGGAGGCTGCTATTCGAGAGGGATGTAATCCCGGAACAGGGGATCCAGGGGTGAAATGCCATCACCCATCGTACGTGCAGAAAGGAACTTTTCTGTTTTATTATTTTGAACCCATCGGATCCTCGAGGCAAGAGACTTTTTGTAGAAAAGAGACTTAACCCCCGAAGATCCTGATACCTGAGAATGGAACTGTAGTCTTGTTCTGGGAAAGCCCGAGTGCTGTGCTCAGAGTCCCGCCTTGTCCCGTGCTTAAAACGTGTGTAAGGGAGACTCGGGCTACCACATCCTGACTTATCATTTGTGAACACTATCCCACAATCTTTTTGGTGTTGAGTTGTAAGGATTGGCAGTAGTTGGTATAGGCCCTTTTATTTGACAAGACGCCACTAGGACTGCCTTATTGTTTGATGGTCGTAGCTTGCTCCCATCTTAGATTTAGGTTTAGATTAGGCGTTTTTCCAACCTACCTGTTCTGTTCAATAAACACTCTTGAACTGTGATCACTTGTCTGTCGTTATTGTTGCCACCATGAGTTACTTACACTACACTTAGGATTTTACCGACTAAGGAATTCAGACATGTAAGTGTGCCACAGGAAAGGGTGGCGTGTGTAGTTGGAGTAGCATAGAAGTGTTTATGGATCAAGACAACTTCAGCATATATAAATGTTTTTAAAATGTATTTATTTTTTCTCTGTAGGCGCACACTCCTGATCAGGAAGAATTGCCAGTCCTTGTGTTTCCGAAAGTGCAGCCTGGATTAAACCGTAAAAAGCGGGACTGGGTTATTCCCCCAATCTCTGTCACAGAAAATGAGAAGGGACAGTACCCAAAGAAGCTTGTTCAGGTAAGTAGAGCATTTGCTGGAGATGGCACAGTGCATTGAAATATCCTCCAGTGGGAAGGCCTTTATGTGGAACCACCTTATCTGGGGCTTTTTGGGATTGAATATTTACCTGTGCAATGATCAAGATTTGCGCTAGTCACTGGATGGTGATCGTTGACTTGTGACGGGTGAAACAAAATGGTGTTTGTGTAGAATTTGAGATGGCAAGTGCCACTTTATGGCTAGCTAGCTGCCTGTAACTTGACACGTTTTCCCTGACAGATACTGGAGAAGGTTTTACAGTTGTGCACAAGTCGATATGGTGGGGTAGTTTGACGGGGTGTCATCCCATTGTTCATACCAAGTGTGGGCGTGCATGACACACATTAAAGGAACAGTGAATTCTAAAAGGTGTGCATGTACTTGTGTAGAGGTTGTCCATTAAAGCACAACTTTTTGCCAATAACACCTGTTAAATGCCCACTGACAGTTACACATTTCTTTAGGTTGCTACTTGTCAGGTTCGGCTTGTTTTTGTCGGGACGTGGCCTTTATCTTTCCATCTCAACATCTCAGCTATTCAGGTTGACCCACACAACCGTTTGCAACTAGTCTGCGCAGTTCGAATGTGTATTGGTTTTGTGCAAACCCACCGACCCTACCTACTCCTTAGCTGAATAGTCAGAACGGCTCACCAACCTCTGAATAAAGACCAACCATCTTTATACTAGATGACCTAAACATCTGGCTCCACTATCCCAACAACAAAATGACGGCCTCATTCACACACGATGACGCTGTTATATATCGTGGCTCGTCGGTGAATAATCCCACCCTCCGATAGCCACACACTGGATGCAATTTACTCTTGACTGCTCCCCTCACCACTAGCGATAACCTAATACATGTGATTGTCCTACCCACAATCAAAATTTGCATCCAGCTAAGGAACCTTATGACAGGATTCATTTTTAAGAGCACTTCAGACTACTGCAAATCACTGCACCATTCCTCACTAACCTTAGAATTCCTCAACAATGTGAAAGAAATTCTAATCTAAGGGGACAATGATGTCAAGCAATAAAACCTTTGAACAATCAAACAAACGCATGGTTTGAAGTTATCCACCGACCAAAGCAGTCGAATGTTGAACAATGCTTGTGAAAATCCAATTCTATGGCTCTAAAACTATAGTGCAGATTCCCCAATTGAGCCAATCCCTACACCATAAAGAATACTACCAAAACCAGATCACCGCTACTCGATCCAAATGGCAGGATTATAAAATCTACACTGAGTATATTCACCCATGCCTTACCTCCCTGTAAAGACATGCACAATCCGACTGAACCAGTCGAAGAGCTATGCAACACTTCCCTGTCCGTTGATATTGTGCATCCAGCTCTTAAAAACTGGATCGGGTCAGTAGAGCAAGACGAAGAAAACCCAATGCAGATATATGCGTCATGGAATACTGCAGTCGTATATCCCACATTGCTTTCCTTTGCAAAATCCTTATAGATCACAGCTATGCAAGTTCATGTCCTGTTGTGAAACTTATAAACTGCGACATGAAAATCTGTTCCACTTCCATTTGGGCAGAAGTATGGAAATTGGCATCCTCTACATGAGGAAATAAATCCCTTTCTCTAGAAAGAAAGACGCCATTTGTTTTGTCTGCTTAGGATTCCCAGCTTCCTTTTCATACAGTCGACCAATCCCAACTCATTCAAAGGCTCCATACATCATGGGTCTTGATGACCTAGCTCTCTACTTCCAGGACCACAGCAGCCTATTTTATTTTGGAATCAATCATCCAACTGGCCAGTCGTCCTGTCATGCCTCCAGGATCTCATGTCACCATGGCTCTTCAACGCACATGTCAACTTCTGGTAAACGTGATGGTCCTTCACATCTTTACTCCAAATAAGCCCATGGCTATACTTCATTTTGAGATCTCTCCCCAGGACTCTTCCAAAAGAATACAAGACTGGACTAAATGACCACATCTTCTACCCTAACAAAACTGAGATCCTCCGGTTCATTTTTTGCATGCACTTCTATTTAATTTTGCTGTATAGTTTCATCAATACAGGCATCCTGTAACTGGTTTAGAAAGTTACCATTATGAAGTTGGAAACAACAAATCACAATAACGGCAATTTGAGAGGGCTAGTAGAGCTTTTCATTTGTTGAACATGAATAAGTGTGTTAATATCAAATTGTTTTCTATCTAGAAAGAAATATAAGGTGATCAAATTCTTTTTCATTGGGATTTTGTTTCACATTTTAGTTGCCTGAACTCCAAAGGATTGGGCATTAAACAATGCTTTTTGTTTGTGCAGCAATGACCTGTTTCTTAAAATTGAGATTGTTCAGAGTACAGCATTTTGAACACCATTCAGGCTAGTTTTAAATTTATTTTCTAAATCTGGTGTGCTATCGGACCGGCATGCTATCTGCTGACTGTCCCTTCTCACCCCTTGTGTCCCCCTTCCCTTAGCACGCAATTCCACTCTTCATTGTAGTATGTACTTTGGCACGAAAATCACTGATTCTTACGGTAGTGCCAGCCAACCTTTCACAGCTTTGAGGTGAAAGTTGAAAATGAACATCTGTTATTAGTGTAGCGAGAAGCCATTTTGAAAGCGTTTGTTAAATTAATATTTAATATAGCAGTTGTTGCTAGTTACTGGCAAGTGTTGGCTTTTTAGTACTGCTAATATTGCTTTTAAATACAAATATGTTTTAGACTACTGGCAAGGGGCTGCCTTCATCAATTCTGCAAGACATTTTGGAGTGACCGGAGCTTGAAGAACTGACTGCAGTATTGTTGCTACTACTTTTTTTTTCTTCCTTTTATTGTGCATTTGGTTATTTATACAACCTTTATGTAAACAAATTGCTGTTGCACAATAACACGTGTCATTAAAATGCAATCAGACTTCCCTGCTATATCAATTGACAATCAATAAAACTTCATCAAACTCCAACATTTAAAAGCATTATCAAAGTTTAATAAAATATTAAAACTACTAATAAAATAGCTTGTAGTTTAAAAGATCCGTATTAATGGACGCAATGTCTGTCAATCGAGAAAGGGACATTTAAAATGTTTAGTCAGTCTCTTTATTCAAATCAATCTATCTTTAATGAATTTCCATATATGGAAGGCGGCCGCCATGATCACCAGGGATTCTGCGCAATTGATAGCGCTCCAGAATTAATCCTAACCATGGTCCTGCATTTCAGCATATTCTTTCTTGTGTAGAGGGTGGGGGGGCAATAGAAAACTGTTAGTGAGGACTTGTCTGGCAGTTTCAATGTCCCTTTTACAAATTCTGCATAGACTATCCTCCCTTCGAATCCCAACCCATCACCAGTATTAACAAATACAGGTAACAGTTCAAATCTCAAATATACAATGAATCGTATTAATGGGAGGTTGGGCAGGGGAGAGTTAACACTTGATCAGGTAACTGCGAGGTTTATCCGTAAAGCCTCCTTGTTGTGCATTTCTCTGGTATTTAGATTTTCCTGAGTGATTTGTTATGGACTCTATTCGATCCATTTCCCTAGTCTTTTTAACATGACCAGACAAATGGAACTCGGGAGTTTGCACACCCCAATTGCAAAAAAGTTGTTTCTAACCATGCAGTCTAGGTCTGCATACAAGGTGCTTCGCGAGGGCCTTGACTTGATTCAGTAATGGATTGGGTCCTTCGTCAGGAAGTGTGATTTGCCCAGGGTCTACAGGCTGCAATTTTCCAGCAAGACCCTATTTAAGGCACACCTGTTTGAATCCCAGCACAATTATCTTCCTAACCGTGAGCTGTAAGTTTCACTTTTCCCCCCTCATTTTTAGTCAGTTAGGAGCAGAGAGACGAGCTTATCTATGGGGGTTACCAAGGCCAGAGTGCAGAAAACAAAGCCACAACAGTTAATGGGAATGCTGGTATTCGTTGTGGGCTGGTTACTCTCGGCCTTGAATCCCCATTTTCCAATGGAAACAAAACGATACACCTATTGCGGGATTAGAACTTGGGTCTCCTGCATGCCAAGTCCATGCACTTATCACTTGCGCCACTGGTCTCTCAGCTTGGGAGAGTAGCTTTCTGGCAAGTATCTTTCCCCTGCATGCCCATGTGAGCGTACCTGTTTGCATTGTGAAGCATGTTCAATGAAGCCAGCGAAGATGAGATCTGGCACCCCGCTCCACTGTATACCAACTAACTGCAGTGGCATAGCGGTTAAGTGCTTGCGTTGCAGCCTTGAGGATCTTGGTTTTATGTGCATTAATCAACCAGCCGTTGATTGCGGCATATTGATGCAAAATGGTTAGTGAGTGTTGTAGTCCAATCGAGGTTCTGGACAGAATCCCTGTATCATCTGCGTAAGGGAGACAGTGCGGGGGTCTGACCTAACTAGGCGGGTGGCTTATTACTGTCCGTTTCAAGATTTTGGGAAGTCTGATTTACAAGTTGTACAACAAGGGTGCCAAAGGGCAGTCCTGTTTCAACCTTTTATTGGTTGCATAGGATTCTCCCTCCTGTGATGGGCAGAGTCTGATTTCAGTGTTGGAATATAACCGCTTGAAGTAAAGTAGAGAGAAATCAATCCCCCTCTCCCCCCCAACTGCTTGATTTTGCAGTCTACGTCAAATAACATAATCGAAGGCGCCCGAGTAATCCACAAAACATACATACAGGAGGGAGTCTGGATAGTGCCAAGAGTCTGAAATGAGGCGTCTGTATAACCCAAATCTGGTGAGTGGTGTTAGTGGGCCAGTTTGTCAACATTTCCAATAGTACACGTTTTTTGTTTGGATGAGCTGTCCAGCATGGCAGGCAAGCGAAAGTTTGTTGGAATAATGTGCGGTCTAGATTTATGAACGGGCACTAAAACTGATTGGAGCCTTGACCTAGGTATTGAGCTGGTTTCACAGACGTGTGAGAAGAGGAGATAGAATGTATATGCCCAAAGAACCGGGTCATCCTTGACCATATTGCTCATCCCATCAGGCCAACTGCCCCGAAAAGGTTTCATTTAACGTACGAGTGCTTCGTAGTCTAGATCTTTAAATTGATACCATACCAATGTGCCTTTCATTGGGGTGGTTGGGATAATGTCGGGCATCTTTAGGATCTCAATAGATGTTGTGTGATGCCCAGGGATACACATTATTTCTTTCGTGGTGGCGCCAGCCTGGCAAGGTGGACTGCATGCCAGAACTTGGAATCATTTGTCAGAATTAATCTTAAGTTCCAGTGCCACGCCAATAGCTACCCAACCACAATTTAAAATGCATTCTGAGCTTCATTCCTCACAGCCACCCCTGAGCAATCTTTTCTACGAATCTGTCTCCAGGCTTATTTCCCCTTTGTTTTGCAATTTTCGCGTCCCTGATTAGATCAGGTATATGGCTAAATCAATGTCTTGCAGATTCCTGCCCAAACGTTCTCACCATGCCATTCATGTCCCAGGAGGATCGCTCGGTGGCAACGTGCTTGCCTTGGAAGCAAGATGAAACACAGGTTCAAACCCTGGGTCCGTGCTTGGAAACATCTGTTTTTAAGTGTTATAAATATGCAACTAAGACAACAACAAAAGAAATCAACAGTGCCTAGATGCCCCCGTGCTGTGTGAGCGCTTTAAAAATGCAAATAAATACATTCATTTGCCAGTAGGATCTCCCTTTGAGTGTTATCAGAGTTGGCCACATTGCTAATACATTTTCTAATGTTGGAGGCTGTCCAGTGTAGGCGATTGCCCTGTAAATCTACCACCGGATTGACCCTTTTAGTTTGTCCTTTGACTTGGTGCTTGAAGGAAGTCTCATGGAAAGGATTGCACAGGGCCGGGTTGCGCTACAGCAGAATATCAATTCTAAACAGAAAATCAATTCTGCTAGCGTGCAAGCCGTTGGACCATGTAGGTATAAAGCCTCTGTCCTTGGGAGGCAGGACATGCATATCAAATTCCGAGAGGCAGTTGCACCAATATCTGCTCAATTTCCCCCTTTGTGAGTTAGGGTGCTTCCCCAAACAAGGCTTTTCCTGTCCAGGTTAAAATCACTGACCTAGAAGGATTATGCCCTTAGGATTATTGGCATGCCATTCGCGAGTCCTTCACCAGCCTCATTAATACGAATGTACAACTGCCATCAGGGGGATCATACAGAGTCAATAGTAATGATGGACGTTTGTCGAAAGGAGGGTAAGACATCACCCCACAAACGGTTGCTGTGCATCTGGCTGGCCGGGAGGGGCTCTAAACCATACGCTGCATTAGCACCCATTCAGAGGCCGCCTTTAGGGTGCCCCGCAGTGGGAGTTTTGGATAAACTAAAAAGCAAGGTGTAGCCATCTAGCTCAAACCTGCTATTCAGCCACTTTTCCGTCAAGAAGAATGTTGGCTGTCTTCAATATTGCGAGCCCCGCGTAGTTTCTCAAAGGAGCTGTGACCATGTGTTCCAAGATAGCGGACCTGTTGTTCCAGGTGAGATGCTTGTAGGGCATTGCGAACTGGGAGAAATGTTTAGCCAAGTGCCCTCAACTCGGACAGCATTCCTGTGCAGGTCCCCGTTTGCATTTGAAGTGTGGAGAACCTTTCGACCTCAGTTCGTCCTCATTGTCCAACACTTTAAAAGGTCTGAATATTGCCAGCGCAAAACCAACCTTGTGAGCTCGCTGGTATGTTGGCAAATCATCTCTGGGGTTTCTGCAGAGGCCATTTCAAAACAGTTGAGCTAACGGCACGCGGCAACACAAGTGATACAATGTCTGTATAGGTCAATTTGGATAAGGATGGAATAAGACCAAACAATTGAAATAACCATGATCGGTTTTTGAATGGGCTGGAGTCCGTTGGGCATCTTTCCACGATTTTAATGAACTTTGAATCCTAAGACTCATGTGGTTGTCCTTGCCACGGCCATTCATTTCATTGCTGTAACTGCTCCCCAAAGTTAAGCCAGTATAGTCGGCTGTTATCGGTCTTTTTAAAATATTCCGATGTTGAAGGCTCCGACGTTCTTGTGGGCAGGTCAAGTCCATCCATACTGAGGGATGCACTGAATTTCTCTGCAGGGCGTGATCCCGATAGCTAATGTTTTGCGCTTCCCCCTGACTCAATCTTTTTTATGTTCTGGCCATAGAGACCAGTGGCCACCTTTATTAAACTTCACTGGAATGATGGGTTAACTGATGTGTAATTGTGATCTCCTGTTAATGTCAACATCTGTCTTCGTTCCATGAACATTCTTTTCTGAGATCTTGCTGCCTAGGGCCGTTCTATCTTCCCACTTACATTGGGCACTGTGATCCATCTGTCTAGCGGTCAGCGAAGGGAAGGAGCACCTGCCTAATCTTACCTTTGCCCAGTTCATTAATGATCGTGTAGTAGCCAGAAAAGTGGTAAGTTGTGATTGCTTTGGGGATGGGGATGTTGAGTACTAGCTGCTGGTCGCCAGAATTTGACGTTATGGTTGTCGACTGTGATCAGAATTGACTGGAGTCCTCGCCAGAATTGACTGGAGGCCCATTTAACATCCACATCTCTGCACTCGGGGCTTTAATAGCATGGTCCTCGGAATGGGCCACAATGTTTACAATTCCCTGTTCACTGTCGGGCTTGTCATGGGCCTTTTTTTGGCTCAGTGGTTGTTGCCTGCACTGAAGAGCCTCTTCCTTTCTCCCTCCTTGTTTCTGTGCGGTTTGGCCATTGCATTCTGCTTGCTTGATTTGAGGCAAAAATCTTTTTTGGTTGGGATTGTTCACCAGTGACTAACCTCTGCCTGACACTTTCCAGGAAGGAGGCTGTATTGATTTTCAGCCAATTTAGTGACCAACAGCAGGAGAGCCTCCAGCTTGGATTCAATAGACTGGATAGCTTGGAAGGTTCCACCTTCGATTTCCCCCGAGACTGGGAAGTCCAAACCTTCACTGAAGGTGCTTCCGATTCACTCTTCATCAGCGGCGATGGACATGGAGGCAAATTTGTCCAGATCTGGGGTACCAGATAAATTAGTTGTTGTGGCTGCCATCTGGGAGGAGCCTTTGGGGCCCAGAAATTTCCTCCTAAGGTTTTCGCATAGGTTAAGTAAGGACCCATTGTCAATGGTAAAGGAATTTGCTCGAGGCAGGGCCAGTGCCGTTGGGTCCGGCCAATACCATTCCCCACTCCCTGGCGCCCTAGGAGGGACAGCCGGCTCTTTGTTCTTGTCGGGGGAGGCTGGTGTTTTATTGAAAAAAAAGTTTGTTTGCCGGCCCATCGCCATTCCTTTCCTTTTCCATCTTTTTACGCATGGTAAGCCATACCTTTTACGTGCCTGAGGTGCCAGGCTATGCCCCCGCTTCCCTCTCTGGGCCATGAGGCTGCAAAGACCATGTCTCATTGTCCTAAATTCCATTGAAGCAAGTACAGTTAAGCAAGGATCTAGGTCGAGTGCTCTGTCAAAACGAACAGTTACTGAGAGCACAATCAGTCGATGGGGCCAAGGCCCAGACAAATAGAGTAGCTCTCTTGTGAGGAAAGATCAGGGAAGCTGCTCTTGTGTGATACCGCTCTTTCCGCCGCTAGGAAACTAAGCGGTGATTTAGAGACCTGTCTGCGTGTATTTCGATTGTTACGTAGGGGTACCTCACGGGCGACTCAAAGATATCTAATCCATGCAGTTGCCACCTAACCTCTATATACCATAAGGATAGGGACCATCGCAAACCTCTTTACCATTTTGCCGCCTGCTCACTGTCATGGAGAATTCTCATAAATGTGCTAATTCCCTCCACCTTATACCCCCAGCAACTTTGCTGGCTTTTGAGGACTTGATTTTTTTAATCTGGAAAGAGTGAGCCTTTTTTCCCACTCTCGTATTTTGATGTGCGTTTTACTCGTGTTCTTTGATTATGGAGTTTTAGGTAACTCCATAGGCATCATCTTTTCATGTGTTACACAGCACCCTCAGTGCAGTGACAGGGATATCTTTTAGACTTCCCAAAGGTTTAAATGCCTTCTCTGGGATAAACTACTGTTTCCCAGAGAATGTAAGGTTAAACTGACTTTAATAGTGTGTGCTGGGTCTAGGAATTTAAAAAGGATATCGTCCTATAGAGTGCTGTGTCTAGAAACTCGTGTAGCAGTCAAATGCTACCCTTTCCTCTCAAAATGCCTGGTGGCAGTGGTTTTCAAACAAACGACCATGATTTTTCCCGACCACAAGCACCATTAGCTAAAAATCGCAGGAGCCATGTTTTTCAAGATGGCGCCTTAAGCCCCTTTGTTTAAACCAGTTCCCGGTGGTCTTTTTTCGCCATTTCTTTTTGGAAAGGTCCTTCTAGTGTTTTTTTCTCTGCGCGCCAAACTAGGTTTGGTCCCTTTGTTCGTATGCCTTTGGCGGGCTGCAGGACTGAAGACTGCCTCTGGCGTATGAGTGTCTAGTGTGAGCAGGAAGTGAGGGAGGCGCGCGAAACTCCCTATGCTTAGTCTCATAGGAGACCCAATTGCACTCTGGCGTGATTGGCTGACTGTCCAGCAAGGATAGCCACCCTGCTGCGTGAGTGGCAGCTAGTCTGGAATAAAAGGGAGAAAACTGTTTAAAAGGCAAGTCTCTTGGCTTGGAAGGCAGTCGACCACTGGAATGAAAGAACCATAGACGAGCTGGAAGAGGACGGCTGCTGCAACTCCTGGACCGTTGGTTTGCCCGTTGATTCCCTGCTGCAGTTCCGAATTGCCAAGTTCATCTCGACGGAGAAGCCCCTTCAAGGACGACTTCTTCCTTTGAGTTGGTGGGACCAATCGACTCATAAGCCACCTGGATACCATGCTCGAAGCTGGTTAGGATTAACCAGGGAGAGGGACACAGCTTGTGTGCTTGAATTACAGCTACTCGAACAGAAATGACTCTCTTGTCAGCGTTTTCCGACGATCCCGTGCAGTGCAGGAGTCCCCCGACGTTCTCCCTCTTGTCCCCACGACTGAGGCTCAGGAACCGTGAGATCTGTAGGAACTGCCAGGAACCAATGTCTTCAGCTGCATCTTGTTCTTCATATTAAGGTACTGTGCCAACCCACTTGAGAGAACTTGCGTCTCAAGGTGAAGTTTGCGGAACTTTCCCAACTTGCAGGCCTAATCAACTTGTGACCCAACAAATTATTCTTTCGTACAAACTACTTCTGAGAACTTTGGCAAAGACTTTACCGTTTGCTTCAAGAACTGCTCTTTCCTACCCAAGACACAAGCCCATTGACTTTGTCCTAGGCCTATTGAACTGAATCGAGTCCTCTAGTGAACAAACTATTTGCACTGCTTAATAAAGTATTTGATCTATTCTATTTATTAACGTGTGCCTTTGTATTCCCATTTAAAGTGACTGAAATGACGTGTTGCTTGTATTTCAGGGGAGCCTAATTTGTTCAGAAACTTATTGGTTTGGTGCTGCAGTATATTTGTGTATAATAAGTTGCCTCCTTCTGAATGTTTTCTAAATGACTGTGTAATAAATGTATAAATAAGTGTTTTACCAAGAAATCTTAAGTGTAAGTGTCTACTTGAACCACTGTGATTGTAAGACCTCTGCTGTGTAACTAACTTCGTTAACTGCTCACATTCCCTCTTGAGATGAGCCTGGCTGCTCGGCTCGCTACCACAAAAATGTGTAGTACAGACTTATACCAAAGGTTGGTTTTGATTACACCTGTAGTCCTAATTGTATGTGGTGGTCCCAGAGGGTACTGCATGCAATTCTGCCTAACGCTCACCTCTGCTTCAGCGCTCTTCTAAACATTCAATAGGTAGGCTGCTCCTGGAATCTGCCATGCACGGTGTCCCCAGACACTCCACCAATCCGGCCATCCTGCGAACCAGCCCACACACAGAAGGGCATGGGAGGACACTGCACACAGTGGTCACCTGCGGCCACTATCAGGGTCGCAGGACAAGGTCTCCGGTAGCCACTCCAAATGGTAGCTCTGCTCCAAACCAACTATTTTTGCTACAGCGTCTGCTGAATAAAAATACTTTTTTTTACTAAAAAACCTATTTGGGGATTTTTATTTTTCTTCTGCGCTAGGAGTGATATCGGGTCAGTTTCGGCAGAAAATGAATTTGAAAAAATTTCATGTACATAATCGCATTGTGCCTGGACCCTGGCTTTATCAGCAGGCACAGAATGTACGATTCCTCGGACTGTGACAACTAGCGCAATATAAATAGTTATTGCATTACATGAATATAATTTTCTTGATCTGTTTGAGAAATGTTTTTACATGGATGGCTGAGTTGGCCATTTCCATTTTCTACATGAAAAGATTTTTTGTGAATTTTCCATTTAGTGTGGAGAAAGCCCGTGCTGGTCTTGAATTGAGGAGCAGGTTGTGACAGTGTTTAGTGATAAACTGTGGAGCTTCCTTAGCGACCCTTCATACAGTGCTGGATTAAGCATGTGACAGGGGTGAGGGAAGGAGGGCATTTGCAGATGTTGGAAGGGGCCGCATTGTAATTTTGAATGCTTGATCTCTTGTCTTCTGCTGTCGCTCTTGTTTTCAATCACCCATGCATGATTTACTTACGCAAGCTAGTGCTAACATGTTTTTGATTGGTTGCATAGCGGACTGTCAAGTGAAAGTTTCTGTTTTAGATCAAATCGAGCAAGGATAAAGAGACCAAAGTCTACTACAGCATCACTGGGGAAGGGGCAGACCAGCCTCCTGAGGGCCTTTTCACCTGTGAAAGAAACACTGGGTGGTTGTATGTAACCCAGCCACTGGACCGGGAAACTAAGGATCGATATGTGGTGAGATTTGCAAAAATGCCTGGTATTGTGAAGACCCAAACCTTAATTTGTGTTGGTTGTCTCCTTGCCTACAGTGTATCCAGCTGTGCTGACTGGCCACAATCGGGTCCTTTATAATTGGAGGATTTGCGGGCGTGGGTGGAGACAGAGTAGCTGTGCATTGTAGTATTTCTCAGAAAAAAGTGTAAGAGTAGCACTATTGCTCCATCAGTAGGTATAGATCAGTTAAAGTGGCCAGCAAGGGTAGGGCAGTGTTCAGCGGTCCTAAAATGCTAGTTTTCCTTGAACCTTATAGAATTTACTTATGTAATCTTTAGCTGGGGCTGGTGCTTGTGTAGGAGGGCAAATATGAAGAAAAGTGGTTACATAGGTGTAAGATTTCTTTAAATGCCTTTCCTTTCAAAGTGGCGGGTTGGTCAGAATGACTGTTTTATAGGTGCACAGGTGGTCAACAAAGGCCTGGGCTCAACTTGGTTGGGGATCCTCCCCCACAGAAAACAATTTAACAAAGCTATGTAAAACTACAATGTCTAGCAAGTTGCAGAGCATAGAGCAGAGATTGGGTTTGCATTTGGGCATCTGGAGTGACATCAGCACTACACTGATGCAAAGTTGCATTAAGTCTTCATTAACTTTCAATGCCACTTTAAGCTCCAGGGATTGAAATCCAGAGGCAAAAGCCTCTGAACATCATGGTCATTATGCAAACTCATTGATCATTCCAGAGTCAAGTCTGCCAGAGTTTTTCTTTTAAGGGCCCCCATTCTCTCAGGTCTAAATATTATTGCAACTATCAATAGTTTTAGATTTTTGTGCCACTGTTTGCTCACATTACCGAGTACATAACCTCAAATGAAAGTCTCTGATCCGCCCCTTAATGTTAGCTAGACTCATAGTTGACTCCCTTCACATTTTGTACAGTTGCTTCCTACCTGGGCCATTCCGCTACAGTATATGCTGCCTGACCCCTAGCGCTCACTCTTTAAGACTGCACTTTTTAATGCAAGGCCTTGGTTTCTTTCCCCTTCAGCTGAACTCTCACGCGGTGGCTGAGAATGGAATATCTGCAGAGCCGCCTATGGAAATTATTATAAAGGTGACTGATCAGAACGACAATCGTCCAATGTTCACACAACCTCTCTTCAAAGGTTCTGTCGCAGAAGGAGCAACACCAGGTAATAATGGCGGGGTTAGGGGACCGTCTGTCATACAGACTTCAGTCTGGGGTACATAGAATAAAACAAATTGGTAGACCCACAAGTCTCTGCTGTCTTGGGACTCTCGGAGCAACCTGTTGCTAATGTCTTGGAATCCTGCTTACCTGCACAGACCGATGCATGCTTAAATTTCCCTCCTGGACGGTGTGAGAACTATAAATGTTTGTATTATTGAGACATCCTGTGGTGGACTGATGCTCGTGGTTTCTGCGTCTGTCTGAATCTGGCCCACTTGTGCCTCCAAGTGCTTGAAAGCAAGCGAAAGACAGTGTGTTGGTGCTGCATGAACCAAAAACAATCCCTCCTGATTGTATGTGAGGAATAGTATCTACACAGGCTTTCCACCCAAGCTCATGGTACATCTAAAACGTCTAGGAATCCAAATCCATCTACAGCAATACCGTTGCTTAACACCAGTGCAGTCATACAGACCTGTATGGATTATCGATATTCAGCAGTTTGTCCTTGCAATAGTTTTGCATTGCGCAGCGTTCTCTTCATAGAACACAAGTGGAAGGAGGGCGTGTGGGAGAGATAGGACATGTGTTTCCAAAGCCTCTCCGATCGTCCAGACAAATATTTCAGTTTAACATTGCTTGATTGTGTCATTCAGGTGAGAGCTTGAATATGAGGGAACGGGTTTGCTGCTCAAACTATTGAGCTGTGGAACTTCTTCTCTTCTCCCCCCCACCTCATTAACACAGGGGAAGTTGACCCCCCCCCCCCGAAAGGAACTCTTTTAGACTAAGTAGCATTTATGAATCAACTGGTGGTTATTACTTCTGCGCATATATGCTTACCTCATACTAATGTTATTACATGCTAATCCTCACACTTACTCACGCCGGGCATATGGGAACCTGATGTGTTCTAAACATGCATCTCAAGTGGGCCGGTACCTCAAGACCCACCCATCGTGCTCCTAGCACCCTCCAGATGCATTTATGAATGCAAACTTGTTTTGTTTGTCAAACTTGTTTATTGCTCTCTATAGACTTCTTACATCATCGCCAAGTAGACCTGTGAGTGTGCGAATATATACATTGTGACGAATCGCAGGATTCTCTTATTTCTCCCCATGGGGGAGCCTTTCCTTGTGAGGCTAGGGAGGTGAGCCTGCAACGGGTACCCTCCCTAGGGGTAGTGCCAAGCGGGATCTCACTGGGAGAGACTACAAACCCCCACACCCCCCTTTGGGGACAAGGACTCCCTGCCCAACTATCTCAACAACCAACGTTGTGAAACGTGCTGGAAGGTAACGGGATGAATCACTATGTTTGCTAATGAGAGATTCCAACTTAGAAAAAGTACCTGTCTGGTGTTCATTATTCCATTGTTTTTTCCATTCAGTATCAGTTGGGGAGAATATTCAGTTTCTGTGCTAATTCCCTTTAACCTTGGAGACACGCCAATCTTTTTGAATCTGGTATCTTTTTGATTTTTAACATCCTGAGTGAGGTGGAGCTTTTTACCACTCACTAGTATTCTTCTCTGATTTCTCTGACTGGGATTTCCAACGGTTTGGAGTCTAGTAAACTCCATAGGCATCTGCTTTTTACATAGTGAGACACAGCACCCTCTGTGCAGTGCTACTGAGGTCCCGTGGACGTCTTAATGTTAAATACATTTTCTTGGGTGAACTACAGTTCCCAAGAATAGTGAACTTTTAGCTTACCTTTTTTCTTTTGTGGGTCCTGCACACACCACCCTATGTGGATTGCTGGGAGTTAGATAGTAACTCCTTATCCCCCACTTCTCCTGTCACCTTGTGTTACACTAACTTAAATGGCTGGTGGCGGTGGTTACTTTTTACTACCTTTTGTGCAGGCTACTATACTAGCAGGCTGATTTCTCAGCTGCAGTACAGCACCCGTGGGTGACCATTTTTCCAAAATGGTACCGTCTTGTTTTTTTTGTCAATGTTCTTGTTTTAGTGCCTTCTGGACTACTAGGTTTGAGTCCTGTGTGTTTTGCCTTTGGCGGGCTTCAGCCCTGAAGCCCGCCCATGCTCTAGTGTGTATGGAAAGGCAGGAAGTGAGGGAGGGGGTCCCGAAACTTCGTTGTCCTTTGTCTCTAGGTGGGCCTGACTGAAACCAGTTCTGACTGGCCGGCTGGGTGTCATGGAGGTCTGCCACCCCCGAGGTAATTGACCGCCCTAGAGCTATGGATGAATGGGATTTTGCATAAAAAGCAAGGCTTTTGGGGGCTACAGGCAGTCAACCACTACAACAAGACATCCAACGAAGAGGACGAGCAGAGACTCCAGCAGCACCACCCAGGACCGCAGAAGCGCCCCGGTGAAGCCTTGCAGCTGTGCTGACCCCATATTAGTTTCGTCAGGGAAGATCCGTGCAGGACGACTTCCTCCTTTGGGCTGGTGAGACCAACTAGCCTCAACCTGCTTAATTTTGGCTCATCCCCCGACTTACTGCGACTTTCCTAGGCTGCAGAATCACAATGCCCGGGGCACCCCTGACCATTGTCGTCCAGTGAATGAATCTGGCCAAACCTTTGTGGGCAGCCTTGTGTTGTGGACCTAGCGAAGCAGGAAATCTTTGTCCAGAGTCCAGCACCGAGGGACTGAGGAAAATCCAACCAGATATTTGTGTTTTCTTGGCGCTGAGAAAAAGGCGCAAAACCACAAAGAGCATCTGAATCGCATGGAATCCATTTATTTATTTTATTTGTTACACGCCCAGACCCTCGGGTATCACGGCATGGTTACAGGACAGCTTAGGAATTGGTAATACATTGTTACAGGGTACAAATATAAGCATCACTGGTTAACTGGTGCAGCAGGATAGATAATATTTACATTTTAGTTTTCACTAGTAAGTTACTTATGCAGAGACCTGTCCCTAGCTGCTGAGTCCCTTTCCAGAGTGCTGCTGCAGAAGCCCGACAGACTTCCTCCCTTTCATCACAACAGCCAAGGACCAGCAACACTGGTCTGCAACACTGCATCAGGAAGGAATCCAGCTGGACCTCTTCAATTCTAAGGTAGTGTGGGCCTTGGGGGTATATCTACCTTTTTAACAAATATGCTACCTGGCTTTGGAGTATAATTTTCACCCATCTAGTTGACCTAAACACACCTGTGCAGGCCTTCCAGCTTGTACTCTAGGTAGGCTCCTCTTAAGCTCCTGACTGTTTGGCATTTTCTACAAAAAGCTGCATCAGAACTTGAACTGTTCATTGAATAGCTGTCCTGGTTTCCTAAAAGATTCTCTTCTGAACCCTTCTAGCTTTGGCAGTGTTTGTTCCTGTACAGGGTTTAATTGTAGATGCTATTTTTGCTGGGTTAAGATTGCCTACATCTCTCTGGGAGAAACTACCTATTGAATCAGTTTCTACAATGTGTTCTACTTTGACTCTAACCCTTTCCCCCCCACCCCCAGCTTAATTTTCTGGTGAACAGAATAAGTGCTAATACTGACCTTTATTGACGTCACTCTGTGTGCTGGAAAATGTTTAGCATAGAAAGAAATTACTCACTTGCATTATTGGTTCTTGTATAAATGAATTCTACCTTTCATTGAATGTTACTAGTTGCTGCCTTTTTTAAAGTTTGCTTAATTTGCCGTGTATGTGTATATGTATATTTGGAGCCTTGTGGTTACTGATTTTCATTGCGCCGCTCTACAGCTCACATTACCCCTCCCGAGATGAGCCTGGCTGCTCAGCCATTCTACCGACTTGTTTAGTACAGGCCTATATTAAGAGTCTGGTCCCTAATACCAAGAGATGAGTCTTTTGAAGTCCCACACCAGTTGGACTTTACTAAATCTTACCTAAGTTAAACACGACTGGCTGTAAAACTTTACATAGGATAAGCCCCGGCACTCCGTCATAAGTATTGGAGGAGGAGACACAGAGGAGATAAACCTGGGACGTTCAAAGCTGGTGTGGCAGCAATGTTGGGGGCGACGGAAGATGCAGCGTCTTACGCAGGGAGGATGCCTGGACCAAACCGTGCCCGAGTCGAACCGGGAAGCAGCAAAGGAGAGTAGCATGTTGACCAGGAAGAGAAGACTGGGAAATGATTCCCCAGACAGCAAAGCCAGACACAAAACTACACCGGGGAGGGTGACAAGACTGCTGAAGTTGCCATCCTGACCCATGAAGAAGACTTGAAGTGAACGATGAACCTGGTGATGCAGGGCAAACACAACTAGGGTAACAAGTATAGCGAATACTATACCTGTACTCGTCTCAGTAGTAATAAGAGTGAGAATCCTCACTGGGTCCATCATACTCATCCCAATGAGACGCCAGATAACCAGAAGCCAGAATAATCGGACCATGGTTTCCGTTCTCCCTTTCGTGTCAAAGGGAGTCGTTTAAAGTGGTGCGTGGGGTGTAGGCTGACTCAGGTTTTTCTAGTATTTGGATGCTTTCTTTACTATGGATGTTGGCTCGCTCCTTGTGGAATTTGTTGAAAGCTTGCTGATAAATAGGCGGTGTTGTAAGTGGCAGAAGCTGAAAATGACTGAGGGTAAGGTTAGCCTGGTGAAAATATCACAAAGGATGTTCTTCAGAGACCTGTGCATCTTTATGGTTTTGGTTCTCCCAATAAAAGACACTGCCATACTGTATTTATGCTGCATACTTTACATCACTGGTTCACGTTTGATCAAGTTGACTGTGCATGCTGGATTTAGCTTGAGGGAGGCAGTTTCGCCAGCGCCTCTTGATATTCTTTTGTATGCAGATAAAAGGTTCCTGGTCAGCTCGGCTCCACCATTTATAAAGCTTGTTGTGAAGGAAAGGAAGAGATGCAATGAGATTGGTGGTGAGAAGCATTTGCTAATTACGTACTCTAGTTTGTGGAAGAACATGGCTGTGAAACTGGGCAACTGCGTTGTATCGTGGATTTTGTGCCAGAAGGATGGCATTTGGAGCATTGGACAGGTCCATGATGGTCTGAATATGCTTGACTTAGAAGTTTTGCATTTCAGGTATAGGCTGCGGGCGGGAGACTTTAATCGTTATTGCATGTTAAGGGACGTTTTTGATTTATTTTTTTTCTTGCCACTGAATGCTGCCATGCATGCCTCGCCACAGCCTTGCTTTTAACTAAGAGCATGCCTCTCTGCTTCCACCACAAACAAACGTATTGCTCCTGAGTGAGTTGGTGCAGGCTTCACTATGCAATAAGTGCAATTGGGATTCAGACTTCGGCTGTACGTTTTCAGATATTGAGTGGAACCGTATATGTGCGTGTCCCATTGGGTTCAAGGCTGACTTGGAGCTGCATTATATGCGACAGCGGATTATTCACTATATTGGTGTCTTCAGAAGATGTGGTCGTGCAAGTTGTGTTGTGAGGATGATTGCTGGAATTGCAGAAGTGCTGTAGGTACCACCTTGCATGTACCATGTACTTCTGTTCCTCCTTTAGAGAAGACGCAGTCACTGGCCCAGAAGAAGGCCGATCCAATGCTTAAGCCGAAACGTCAAAGGACACAGCACTTAGGGTGCCGAACAGTCCTCCAAACATCTAGAGACAAATTCCCTGAAGTAAACCCAAGGATTGGTCACTTGTTTGCCTGGCAGTTGACCCTTATGAGGTCAAGATAAAGGATTCATATCCAGCACAATTTGACAGTAGCTCTGAAATTGGATTTGGAGAGGTCTTTCAAAAATGCCTTATTGGTTTATACAGTCTCTGTGCGAAAATGACAGAGGTGTACATTACATTTTGTTTTGCATACATGTATAATTTTATGTAAATTGCATTGCACATTTTTTTTACCTTTTTTGTATGGGTAAATTGAAAAAAGAAATAGTATAACAGCAAATTAATAAAAGCTGTATACATTTCTCAGGAACTGCAGATGTTGCATGATTAAATCGGCGAATTCATGATCACCTCTGCCGAGGATGAGAACGGGCAGATTGTCACATGCCCTCCAACCAAAAAATTCAAAAAACGAATAGACTTGCATGCATTCGAGTAAGTCATAAAATACGAGATTTGGACAGAGAACAGACTTTTGATTTTGGACTTCACAACTGACTAGCTCCCTAGTTGGTTTTGTTAGGTAGGGGAAACCAATAGTTCACGGAAAGTGAGGCGGCTTTCATATTTATTTAAATAAAAACTTGAGAAGTCAGTCTCCTACTGACCCGCAACAATACACACACCTTTTGGTCCTTAACATGTTCTAACTTTGAGCGTCTCCCTCCGCTCCCAATCTTCTGTCTACCCCACTTTCCACCAACCTGTGGGGAAAAGTGAGTCCTTGATTGGGAGCAGGTTACCTTCCCATTTCATGGATTTGATTCTAGCAGCAGATCTGCATCTAGAGCTTTCACCAAGACAATGATTAACTTGTGCTTTGGGGCTTTATGTTTAATGTTGCCCTTGTCATGGTCTCTTGGCGCTGCTAATGTTTTGTAGTAATTAAAATGTGTGCGACACTTCTACCTCTTATTGGTGGATCATATGGTTTCCAATACACTGTGCTCCGAGTGTGAGGGGCGATCCCCTTTCTCTTGGCCACTTCAACCTGGTTAGCCAGCACTCAATACTTCAGGGGTTAAAATGTTCATTCTTGGTTTTTTTTGTTTTTCATTATTTTTTTTGGTGTAGTGTTAACTGAACAGGTGGATGATGAATCATGCATTGTAGTGCACAGGCAAATGTTTTACTATGTTTTTCCCCAGGGCTCAAGTCGAGAGTACACGCGGGGGGATGGAGTCCCCCCCCCCCCACTTTAGAGGTGGACTCGGTCCCCCCCCCCCGCTAAAATGAGAAACATTGAATGTACTCTTTGAATTTAAGCCAACCTCGGGGATGGAACCACAGTAATTGCGTTTAACACTTCACCACTGCACTATGTAACCTGATGAAGGTGCAATGTCCCGTTTTGGTACTGCAAGTCCCAGGGAATAAATTTGTATTGGTTCTTGAAGTTTAAAATCTGCACACCTTTTTAACGTTTTCAAAAACACTGTTGGAAGAAAATATCCTCTTGGTTTTGTGTGTGTTGATTTTATGAATGGCAAATGCCATTCGTCCTGTGCAATTTGGGTGGTTATGCAAACCCAATTTAATGAAATGTGCATATTTTACCTTACTATGATAATTTCTGGCTACGTCACATCCCGAGTCCCCCACTTACATTTTTAGAACTTGACCCCTGGTTTTCCCCTTGTTTTTCAATGTGTTGCTTTTTAGAATGTGATGAGTTACCTTTGAGGACTTTTTCTTTTTGTATGTTGAGCTTTGACTTTTCTTTTCATATATTCTTCCTAAACCATGTTGCGGCGACTTTAGTTCATGGCTCATTTGCCTCAGGATCATTATGCTTAACATTGTGGTGGCTTTCTCGAGTGCCTGTCGCTGTCCATGCCAGAGCTACACCTTCAAGAAATTGCCCTGGGATAGTTTGTTCTATGCTGAGGTGTGTGGGGTGACCTGGCTTTATCATTTGTGCTGTATGCATGTTTCTTCAGCTCAATGCATAGTTAGCAGTAAATGTATAAAGAATGTGTGCCACCTTCTTGGCATTGGGAGGTAGTACCACAAATGTGACATGCTAATTCTAAGCAGTAGAGGGTTTTGTATTGTGTTGCTACAATTTAAGCATCGAAGGCCTGCCATTCAATGGTCTTCTTTTTTTTAAGGTACCTCTGTGATGGAGATATCTGCCACGGATCTGGACGATTCTGAAACTATGAACAATGGAATAGTGGCATATTCCATCTTGAGCCAGGAACCTAAGGAGCCGGCTGACCACTTGTTCACTGTCAACAAAGAGACTGGCGTCATCAGTGTGATTGCAAGTGGACTAGACAGAGAGGTCAGTAAGTAACCCTTAATAGCATGGGTCTTGTAGGTCTTTTTTGAGTTAAGAAAGATTGGGTCTAGCTCTAGGGCTTGTAGGATGGCCCATAAAAATTTGGAGTATTGCCAGTTCATTCCTCACAATTGTGTATTTGCAGAGAGTACGGACATATACATTGACAGTACAGGCTGCTGACATGGAAGGAGAGGGCTTGACTACTACTGCCTCAGCAGAAATTGAAATAAAGGACATCAATGACAATGCTCCCATATTTGACCCAAAAACGGTAACTGACCTAATTTTAATCTTGCAAACTCAACTTGATGTCTTTCTTGCTCCCTAAGTGTTTTGGCTTGTTCATTTAAAGCTTATTTATTGTCCTTTTCAATAACAACTGCATTACCGTTAAATATGCATCACATTGTTAGGAATTCAACAACCTTCTTTCTTGCACCACCAGTCTGGAAACGCCCCTGATGTGACCTTGTTAATACCCCAAATTCGTATACCATCTGTGACGGGCCTCCCCCCGCAGGTGCTAGTCACTGTAATGTCTCCACGTGTCTTGGTAGATTGTTTGACTGTAAATTTACTCTATGCTGCTTTTTATCCCTGCCAGAATGCACACTCCAGGCTGTACCAGAAGTATTAGTAAATCCCGACACTCTACACCTTCACTGAGCTGCTTGCTGACTGGGCAAGCTATGCCAATGTCATTAAATCTGCTTTTAGGCTTCTAACTATATTGTCATGCCATCGACAGACATGACATGATCCACATATTTACCAGAGCCTCTAACCTGCTGCCCCAACATTTAAACCAGTCGGTGAGTTTGCAAATTACCTCTCTTTATAGAGAGAATTACTTTGTGGCAGTAGAGCGTTGCATACTAGAATTGTCCACATAAGCTTCCCCAGCACAGCCCCCAGTGATTTTGTTGGGCAATATAAATTTGGGGGTTGAGGTGAAGGGGGCTCGGGATAGCAGTGGGAACACTTGCCATGTCCCTTTCTGTGACAGAAAACGAATTGTGACACACGTTTGTACACACTTTGGCAACACCAATTGCATGCATAGTTCTCACCATGGAAATTAAATGTCCCCCATGGACTGTAAACAAAGTGCCATTCAACGTTCCAATGCTTTCTGTGCATTAAACATCACGACCGCACAGGATGGACCTAAACAACCAAATGTGACATGAAAAGGGGGGCCTGTGATTAACAATCTTAGCAAGTTCTTTAAGTTTCAGTGAAATTATGGGGCAGGGGGGAGGGCGATTACTTGATTAACAAGTAGCATCAACGCTTCTCACATAGACTATGGCAGTGCACCCACTTCTATGCTTTACTTGTACACTGCTGTGTAAGCAAATGTGTAAATGTCTCAACTGAAATGCAGCAGCGCCCCATTTCCAGTGGATGTGGCTTAGATAGGGCTGTTTCTGCCCTGCTGTTCATAAAACCTGTGGGGCACATCCTCTGCAATTAAGCACTTAAAGATCTCGTAAAAAACATCTCTAAACTTGGGCCTTTCTTTCTGCCAATCCCTTAATGGGCATCTTTATTTCTTCACTTGATTGAAGTGCCTTCAGCTGCTCCATCAGACCAGCCCAGGCACACCTGCCAATTTTAAGAACTGTGCCCCCTACCTGCCCTCCCAACTTCAAAAGTATACTGTTGGGGCAGTTTTTCTGAATTCCAACTAAGGGCTTAGTAAAACCATTCAACTGAGGCAGTAAAAGACTACACTCCTTAGTATAAGGCTGTACCACCTGAGTATATGGTAGCGTAGACCGAGCAGCCAGCCTGATTTTAGGAGGGAGAGAGGGCTGTAGAAACAGTACAAAGACATTGTAGTACACATATGGTCCAAAGAAACGGACACTATATAGTGTAAAAAATAAATGGTCTATTTAAATACAAGTAGGCCCAGATAAATCTTGGGGTAATAAGTACTATCATAGATCATATACACACAGAACTATGCTTGTAGGTACACAGACCAAAGCATATAACCTTATTTTGAACACTGAACAGTATTTCTTGGGGAAGTCAAAACCAATAGTTACTTTTGGATTACTTGCAGTAATACAGGGTAGTAGACCCTAGTAGTTGTACCGTGACGCTCAGCAAGAAATCGCATAGGAAGTCAACTGGACAATATACTTTTCAGGATAGTGAAGCACTTATTCCAGGGACAGTATAAGCCTGTAACTCTGATGCAGGATACGTTATTCTAGGGGAGTTGGACCTTGGGGTGTAATATACAATTGCACTTCATTTTCATCTCTGTGGAACAGTCTAAGATCCGTAAGAACCTCTACACTTTAAGAATGGCACACAGCTATTCTAGGCAGGTAAAACCTAATGTAATATACTATTAGTTTGCTTTTTACTTTTTAGATTAGTTCATCACAGATTAAGGCAAGCAATACACCTTTAACTTGTTTTAGGATGGCACACAGCTAACAAGGTAACTAAAACCTATACACTTTGGAGCTAGCAGCTACTCAGAGATAAGTATAACCTAAGGCAGACTTATTCTGGACAGGCTAACGGCAAGTCAGGGGAAGCACGACCCAATTGGGGACAGTTATCCTAATCGGAATAGTACAGTGGAACCAACGGCATTAATTTGGGGACGAGGGGGGACCCAATTCACAGGTGAGTAAATGAACCTATCTGCTTTCTGTTAGAATGATACAGGAAAGTAAAATCTTCTACTTTTCAGAATAGCAGAACATTTAAGTAATATAACCTTACATATACTTTGACAAGTAGCAGGATTAGCTGGAGCGGGCGTAGGGGAGGAAAGAGGGAGATTGAGAAAGAGGCTTCAACCTAGAGAGAACCACAGCTCTGGAGACATTGAGCTTCTGGGGGAGGGTGGGGAAAGGGAGAATGCCTCTAAAGAGGTGGTGCTGGAAGTGAAGGGGAGAGCGTAGTCGAAGATGACCCAAAGGTTTTTGGCTTCACAGGATAGAGGGCGTAGAGGGTCCAGAAAGGAGTAGCAAAGAGGGTGCATGTGTCACAATGAGGAGGATCTCCATCTTACTGGCATTAAGACAGATCATTGGCTGCACACCATACCTGAATGGCGAACCAACAATCTACGAGGAGAGGAGGAAGTAGTAGTAGAGGGAAGTTTGAAGGAATGCTGTGTCATCAGCAGAGCACTGCAAATGAGAGGAGATCAAGTAAGCAAGAGGGGCAAGTCAGATATTGAAAAGCTGTGGCGATATGATTGAGCCCTGGGGGAAGCCACAGGTAGCGTGTATGGTGGTAGAGAAGGGGCTCTGTTGCAGCTAGGATGGACGGTTGATGAGGAAAGTGGTCTGCCAATACAGTGCCCGGTCAGTGATGCCGAGGTTCAGTCGTTTTGAGGGTATAATGGTTGACCGTGAGCCAATCGTAGAACATGAGCTCCTGAAGCCTCACATGTAGGAGATCTTGGCAACTATAACGCTTCTTGTTTCTTTTTCTGTGCCTTTTATTTGGGGTGGGGTAATGTTGAAACACTGTTGTGTGAGTGGTAGAATTTTTCATGGGAAAGCGTACACACTGAAGCATCTAAACTTCATGACCGGGCATCCACCAATCCCTCCCACCCAAGTCTTCACGGTGGCAGTGACTAACCTTTACAAAGCATTTTTAAAAACTGTTTTGTATTGCCATTCCAGTCGTTCAGACACTTCCGGATTACAACTATCAAAGAAAAATAGGACTGGCCTGCTAATGAAGAGCTAATGAATTCTGACCCCTCTTTGTTGCAGTACACTGTAGACATACCGGAAAACGAGAAGGGCATTGAGGTTCAGAGGCTGACTGTCAGCGACAGCGATGAATCCAACACTGAAAATTCTAACGCGGTCTACAAAATTGTGAAGGGAAATGAGGGTGGCTTCTTTGCTGTGAGGACGGACCCCGAAAGTAACGACGGAATTGTGACAACAGCAAAGGTAATGTGAAACACTGATTGTAGAAAGGCCAACATGCTATAGAATGAATTATGGTAGCACAAAAGCAACGGTTTTGTAGGAAAAAATATTTTTAATGCTTGAAAAAATCAAGAGAAGGTGGGTCACTTCTAGTTCAAAAGGGCATGGTATTACAGGAAAGGTAGCAACTCCAAAGGGGATAAGAGCTTCACTGTTCAGAACTGGGGATTAGATTCTGGAACTGAGATGATGGTCCGATGTAGATCGGGGTAGTTGTCCATTTTCTGTATTCTGTATACTTTCTTTACTGGTTCCCGTGGGTAACAGAATAACAGAGGTGTTGACCGTTTGGAGATGCACAAAGGTTAAAACACAGGGGAGACTTCTTTAGCAACCCAGATGCTATGAGGGTGCAATTTTAGAAGAGCTCTCTCCCATCTCTTGGCCCCTTGGCTAAAGAAGTCTCCCCTGTGTTTTAACCTTTGTGCATCTCCAAACGGTCAACACCTCTGTTATTCTGTTACCCACGGGAACCAGTAAAGAAAGTATACAGAATACAGAAAATGGACAACTACCCCGATCTACATCGGACCATCATCTCACAGTTCCAGAATCTAATCCCCAGTTCTGAACAGTGAAGCTCTTATCCCCTTTGGAGTTGCTACCTTTCCTGTAATACCATGCCCTTTTGAACTAGAAGTGACCCACCTTCTCTTGATTTTTTCAAGCATTAAAAATATTTTTTCCTACAAAACCGTTGCTTTTGTGCTACCATCCTTGATCTATATTTAACGGTTCAAAGGAATCCAACGGCTTGTCCGTGCTCTCCTTTTGTTGCTTTATCCCAACAACATACCCTGTTTGTTACTACACATAGAATGAATTATGACATCCCATTCAGCATCTGCTTCAAGAACTATTGTTTGACCTTGTGATTTAACTATGATAAAGGTAATCACTGCACCTACCTTTTCCTGGCCTATTCACTATTTTTGTCACCCCAGCTCGGCTTTTTTCTTTATTTTTCTTTTTTTTTTCTTTATAATCAGATTGTATCCTGTATCCCCTAAATTAACACCCTAAAGAAGTGGCTTTATTTTACCAGGTCATGCTGCGTTTCAGACTTTAGATTGGAGGGCGGGGGTGAGGGGGGGAGATGAGGGCCGAAATTGGGAAGTGTTGGTCCCATACCTCCTCCACAGCCTCAGTCCTTCCCAACCCTCCCCACTCTGCACAATTATTTTCTTTAGGCCTGGTACTGTGGTGAATTTCCAATTAGAAATCAGGGCTACATGTCCTAGGAAGAAAACCAAGGCTACAACCATCTCATGAATAGAATGGGGCATGTTGGCATCAGTGACAAACTGATTTTTGTATATTCTTTGATAAGTCAGTTCTCTACAAAAAGTTTATTAAAGTGTACGTTGAGTTCGATTGGTTTAATTTCTAGTCAAATATAAAATCTAAACCTTGTATATTAAAAATGCAATTGCTGATCATTTAACCCATCAGCTTCTCAAGGTGTTGATGAACCGTCTGTGAAAGCATGACTTATTACATAGGACATGGATGACCATGTCCTTGTGGCACTCTGTAAAATTGCCACTGCTTTAGCGATTAAGTCGCCATGTAACAGTGTTTTTCCGATTCCATGCATTGTGCACACTACTCTAGTTTCCACTGTAATCTCTAATTAATTGATAACTATTCAGTTTTCTCTCGGTTTTTCTCCTTCAGCCATCTTCGACTTTCATCAACCACTTGTCTTCTTCCATTGCACTTCCCCCTGTTTTTACATGTTCTGCATAAAGTCCAATTTTTCTATTTGTCAACCATAATAGTGCTCCCATCGGACAAGCGGGCATTGCCATTTCATGCACATTTCACCCATTTATAGGGACTAGACTTTGAGGGGAAGGAGCAGCACATTCTCTTGATCACTGCCGAGAATGAGGTACCCTTTGCTATGAGCATGCCGACCTCCACTGCTACGGTCACAGTCAACGTGCAAGATGTGAACGAGGCACCAGTGTTTGACCCGCCGGTCTGGAAAGTGGATGTCTTTGAAGACTTAAAGATTGGCCAGAAGATCGACACTGTTAAAGCTCATGACCCAGACAAGAAGCAGAGCCAGAAGATACGGTGAGCTACCCTTAGCAGCGGTATTTGTGTTACTAGAGGGCAGGGGAGTTGCTAGGTCTGGAAAAGACTCGGGGCTAAACTGATGTTGGAACTGTTGGGACTGGGGCCTAGCTAGTCTTTAGGCTGTAGCTCCTGAGATTCTATCCGGGGCTACAACCAAAAGATCAGGGGCTACAGCCACCTTAGCCCCCCCTAGCAACACCCCTGCTAGAGGGTGTGGTGGTGTTGCTGGGCATTCTAGAATGATACATTTCTCTTCCAGACTCACTTTATTTCACAAACCATGAAAAATGTTTTTAAGGGTGGTATTTCTTGCCAGTTTGTTCTCTGGGGGGGGGGGGGGAAATCTCAGTTTGGACTAATCAAATTAAGAAAGAGAAATGAAGTGCAGCAAAAGGCTTTGAGAACGGGCAGTATTAAAAAAAAAAAAAAAAATTCAATTAGGGTAAAATGTACAACCATTGGGCCTCATTCTGAATCTGCCAGTCTGGAAGTAAGGTTGCTGCTAGCAACGTACCGGCACCCTTTCCAGACCACCAGACTACGAGAATGCCTGCAGGGGCCGGTTCTCCCGACAGGTCTGACCTACCAGGAGTACCGGCCCCTGCAGGCGTGTTTCTCACGGAAGCACCGTTGGCAACAGTGCCGGTGCATCCGTGTCCTAATTCCCATGGAGTCCTCCGGGACTCCATGGAATGGGGACTTAAAGTTCCCGCCAACTGACATCCTGGTCCGCTGCGATTTGTAATGTCCTTGTGGCACCGGGATATCAGGCGGTAGAATCAGTATTACGAGGTCTGACCTTGTAATGAGGGCCATTATTTTGTGGGGCTTGGCTCGGTTCTTCACATTGGAATGTTCAGGAAAGTCCTTTTTTCAAATTGAGTTTCAAGTCCATCTTCTACATTTCAACTAATGGCTCGGATTGGGATGGTTCTTCAATTGTGACATAAATCCTGGCAAGCCAACAAAACCAGATCTCATGCTGCTGGTATTGTAGTGCTATGCGGTTATTCTGTTTGTTCTAGCACATTTGCCTTCTCAGCCGTAGTCATCTGAACTGTACTGTGTTCTCTGCAGGTACATCATTGGGGTTGACCCAGCCAAGTGGTTGTCTATTGATCCGGAAACTGGCATTTTAACTGGCAATGGCAACCTAGACCGGGAGGACAAACGGTTCGTTAAGAATGATACTTACACAGTCGAAATTCTGGCAGTGGATAATGGTAAGGATATGCCTGGGCCATGTGCATTACATATACATTCATAGAATGTATGGAGTAGTGCGATGGGTGGCGGGGTGCACATGCATGAACTATACATGGCCATAATTGTGGCAATTGACTAATGTAGACATAAGTTTTCTAAAGCCAATGTATTTCTGATATTATTCCGTTTTCAAGACTAAACACTATTCCTTTCAACAAACAGATAATCTATGTGGAGACAGGTCAAAGTTGTGCAGTCAAATTAACACAGAAAACATGAGACAACCATCACAAAAGAACATAAACCATCGGTTAGCATGTTGTGAATTCCAAACTTGGGCAAAATAATATTTGTAGGTGTTTGAGTAGTTAACCGATTTACCTGCATATATCCATTGGTTTTGTGCATGACTGCAAAGAGAAAACAGCAAATGTGCCCACATGTTAGCTTCATTGTTTTCTAGTACCGTACATAATTGGTCACAAAGGTTGTTTGTGGTGCTTGTAATCACGTTCCACTTTACAGTCCGCATCAAGTTGCCCTGAAGAAAAAAAGGTTCGCTGAGAAAAAAATCAAATGTAATATAGGGTCTCTGCCGGGCTATATGCATCTTGCATTTCATCACTTTACCAGCCAGCTTACCTGTGATGTTGTGTTAAAAACTCCAAACGAGGCCTTTACCTCGGAGCTGCAGTGTTGTGGAACGTGTGCGGCTGCTCCCTTATCTCCTAAGTACTTTGATGTCGCAAGCGGTGGGACGCCATGCATGGGACCACATAGTGACGTCAAGCAGCCCATGTCCCGCGCGGGACAGCTGGACGGGAAAAACAGTGAATAAGTATAATCACCGGTTCAGGGGCAACTTTGAACCTTGTGTATGTTTGATAGCCTTGTGCCAAGGGTTTTGTTTACCAGGTTGCTCCTTAGATATTATGTATATTGAAAGTTTGCACTAGTTTAGAGACTAGAACATTGAAGTAACTGAGTGATGACCACCCTCTACCAATTTCTTTATTTTTTTTACAATAGTGAAGTAAACCACTTATCTAGGAATCGGGCTATAGTATGGTGTAGGAGTATGAAGACACATTGGGCCTCATTACACGTTTGGAGGTAGGCTACCCCCAAACTCTGCTCTGGGTCCTGCGAAAGGGGAATTACCGGGCCATTCCGACCTCGACGGGCCTGTTAATTCCCCTTTCGCAGGAACTGGAGCAGGTACGTCCCCATTCCCATTTGAGCCCCCATAGGGTTCAATGGGGAGGATGGTAGCAGCAGGCGTGACCAAGCATGCAGAGCGGCACCCACGAGCAGAACTCGTAATGTGGCTGTACAGTGATAATGGTGCCAGCTGTGCCTCGTAACTGAGCAACTTCTTGATGGCCGGCGGATACGCCGGCGGCCCTGACGAAGGCCAGACAAAGGCCCCGTTTGCCTCTGGGACCTCCATGGCAGCAGTCTTCAATGAGGGAAGAGGGCAGGAGCCCGTTATCCCCCCCCCCCCCAGACCAGGAGCCATAACCAGCCCCATCTTGTGAATGGTCCACATGTCTCCAGAAATTGCTGTGCCACCCGCACCCTGACTTCGCTCCCAATAATGGTGAGGAATCTGCCATGGTGATCCAAGGCATCCATAATTTAAGCAGCATTCTACTTTTATTTTTATCCAAACCACTCCCGACGAGTAGCCCGGCCCGCCTGACCTTGTCCAGCTGATCTGCTGGACTCCAAAATGCCAGGCGCAGCGCGGCACCATAACGAGGCTGTGCCTCGTATCTGAGCAACTACTTGTGCTCAACCCATACGCCGGCGAACCCCTGACGAAGGCCAGACAAAGGCCCTGTTTGCTGCTGTTCGCCGGCAGTGAGCCGCAAGTCGCCCTGCACCATTGCTAGGGTGAGCGCTACCATTTCCATCAGCTGACACTTCCCGCCTCCCTTGTCGTACCCTATCACGGTGCCCACACCTCCAGAAAAGTAGATTAGCGTACATCCACTTCTAATGAGGTATATGGCACACGTTTAGCCTGCCGTCTATGCGCAACCTCTCCTTGACATTCCTGAATACCTACCACTGAACTCGACATCCCTTTACAACAACGATTGCTGTAATATTTGTGTAACCAGACATTTCCAGCTCTGCTTCCAATTGCCTCTGTGTACGGCAATCAAATGACCCACCGTTTCGAATGACCAATGACCCCCTTTATGGTCCACACCATATTGAAATGTAACTGCTGGGTACCTTAACTGTTTTACTGTTTATACTACAGTGTCACGCCCTCGTGCCACAATTTCTGCCCCTCCTAAACTTCATGCCACCTAGCCTATATGTGCATTGCATTTGATTGTTGGACCTATCCTATATGTGCACTACATCTGATTGCTAAAACCTTGCCCACATGTGCCTTATGCGAAGCCTTGCCAAACCATAAGCGGCATAGCCTGCTGCATTACGAACCACCTTGGGTCCCCTCTGCACCCACGGTTGCATTGAACCTACAAACTTGTATCAGAATCCTATGAATGCATGTTACATTAGTAAGCGACTGCCGACACTCGCTAGGTCTGCACCTCTATCTTAATATCGTTAATATGTTCCTTTACCTTTGCGCCTACTTGAGGCTATTGCTCCCTTTACTGAGTATCACTCTCGCTGTGGGTATCCACCCTCGTGATTCTTTTACCATCAGCTAGTGCAAGGTTAACCACTAATCTGAGCTCTGGAACTATGGCCCCTACTTGCAGGCCTCTGGCCAACTACCAACCTAAACAGATAGCACTTCTGCATAATAACTGGAGTCTCAGCTCTGCACCTGCTCCTCACATTAGTGTGCTTCATCTGAGCGCCGAGCCCCCCAACATTTATTATAATGCCCCTGCCTTATGGCTAGATCACTTTACCAAAAAACCTACACCTAACCAACCTTGTTTACCTACCTTAGAAACAAGAGATTAGGAGCTAGATTTCTGGGCATGACTGGGCACTCTAAGCATCCTAGTTCCTGGCTGAAACGTTTGACACCTAGTCTTCCACCCCAGACCCCTATTTCACACACAACTAAGCCCCCTCAGTTGTCACCAGCCCCACCATGCAAAGCCATACAGATCAAGGCCGCTTTGGTCAACGCACGATCCCGCGCAGCTCATGCACTCGACATTGCTGACCTTATCAAGACAAAGGAGCTTGACCTAATTGCCATCTCTGAGACCTGGCTGCATGCCGCTTCGGACCCTGCACTCTCCCTGGCAATTCACCCTGAGTACTCCATCTCTAGATGCGACTGCACCTCCAGAGGAGGCGGAGTTGCCTTCATCCAAAAAAAATCACTAGGACTCGGAGCCCTACCGAGTACAAACCTGGAATCAGCCAAGCTTCTCTCTGTCTTCCACTCTCTGCCAATCAAACTGCCACTGTACACCTAATTTACAGACCACCCGGTCCTCCCACATTTGTGGACGATATCACCTCCTTAGTACTTGACAAAGCTCAAACGAACTCGCAAATTATCCTCCTTGGAGACCTCAATCTAGGTTACCAAGACCCCTATGACCCCACGGCCATTGACTTCGCCAACACCCTAACTGATTTAGGTTTCGCCCATCATGCATGAATCTACCCACATCAAAGGGAGGTCCTTAGATTGGCTAAGTGACACTAACTGTAACATTAGTCTACTCTTGAACTCACCCTGCGCATGGTGGGACCACCATATCATTACCTTCAACATTGAAGCAGCTCACCGACTCGCGTCGTCCGTCGCACCTGCCATCCCTACCAGAAACAAAAAGGACATAACATCTGAGAAGTTACTCCCCCTCATCCTTCCTACCCTCAATGACGTCTTCGATTATTGTTCTGACCCTACCACCCTAGCTGACACCTACAATCGGGTGGTACTTTCAGCTATAAATTCCATCGCCCCCTCAAACTCGGGAAACCTAAACCGCATGCGCACCTCATTTCGTGGTTCACACCGCAGCTAAGAGTGCTTCGCAAAGAGAAACGCAGTGCAGAAACATGCTGGAAAAGTCACCCTTCTGATGCTCACAAGGACGGACTCTTCCTAGCTACCCTTAACTACAAAGAAGCCATATTCCTGGCTAAAAGTGTCCTACAATAATAGGATCTTGTCTCCTCAATCTAACACTAAAGAATTATTCAAAATCCTCAAGGAACTTGAGTCTCCGGCAACACCACCAGTCTCCTGCACCAAGGATAGCAATTGGTGTACCAATATTCAGACAGCACTTCTGGACAAAATTGCATCCCTCCAAACTAAAATCAGAGGTAAACAAAACTCGCTAGTTGGACAATCTTGTGACCTTTCCTACAACTGGTACTTGCCAGGCCAACTTGAATTATAAACCGTTCGCATTCTCCCCTCTTACTATTTCTGAAGTAGAAGGAATTCTAAACAATCTTAAACCTTCCAACTGTCAAGGTGACTCATGGCTGGCTCCTATTATCAAGGAAGTCTCTCATGAACTAGCCCCCTTCATCACGGCCTTCATAAACACCTCTTTCAAAACGGGCATAGTCCCTGACAACCTCAAGGATGCCTGGATGATCCCACTACTGAAAAAACCATCCCTTGACCCTAACATACCGACTCATTTTAGACTCGACACCACAGTCCCGTTCCTGCTCAAGATTCTAGATCACGCAGCCTATCTGCAGATCCAAGAATATCTTGAATCTAACAATCTTCTTGAGCTAAGACAATCTGGTTTCCGCCCTAAACACGGAATGGAAACGGCCTTAATCGATCTGAAAACCCAAATGGAGATTCTAAAAGATAATGGGAAATGAGCATTACTCTTACTACTAGATCTTTCCGCGGTATTCGTTCTGGTCAATCACCAAATACTGTGCCAACATCTTAAAAATGCGGCCCATTTCTCGGACCCTGCCAATGCGTGGATCCACTCATTCCTAAGCAACAGATCCAGGCGAGTTTTCTCTCCCCCACTGCATCTGCTGACTCTTCTCCTATACACTGTGGCGTCCCACAAGGTTCTTGTGCGTCACCGACACTTTACGTGTTCACCAAACCTCTTTGATGTGCTTGACTATCTGGGTGTCTCCTACAACAACTATGCGGATGACACCCAGATACTCATCCCCATTACTGGTGATCACATAGTCAATACCAAATCTGTGAATGACGTCTACCTGGTCATTCAGGCCTCGATGGCACAACACGAACTCTGCCTCAATGATGACAAGACGGAGATCCTACTACTAGGCTCACCTCAACGTCTTAACAAACTAGACCAGGTCTTCAAGTCCTTCAACATCGATGGTAAAGACATTGTCTCCAAGGATACTAAAACTCTTGGCGTCTATCTGGACTCTGCCCTTTCACTGAACAGGCAAACTAATGCAGTAAGGTCGTCCTCGGCTTATACCTGCAAACTCATCACTGCCTGCAGACCCTTCCTTAACTCCCACAACTGCATTACCTTGGCTAGAACACTTATCATGTCCAAGATCGACTACTGCAGTGTCCTTTACTTGGGGACCAGTCGGTCCAATCTCAACAAATTGCAAACCACCCAGAAGAATGCCATCAGGGCGGCTCTCCATATCCCCATGCACTCCCATACCTCTAACGTCAGATCAGAATTACGTTGGTTCCCAGTAAAACGAAGAATCGCCTTAAAAACCTTAGCCTTGAATCTCTAATGCTTGGATAACAAGGCCCCACCCTACCTCTCCACCCGTCTCTCTCCACACGACCCACTAGAACTCCACAAATTCACAGCCTCACTCTGCCTAGATTCAAACTCCAAAAAGCCAGAGGAGTGAGCTTCCCTGTCCTAGCCTCGAAGCTCTGGAACTCCCTGTCACTATTAGAACTGAGCCTTTGTCCCAAACCTTCAAGAATAAAACCAAATCATGGCTCTTCACGCAGTATACATGATGTACCGCTTTTAAGGTCTGGCCTCAAACCCTAGAGGTATTCTGCTCTCCTGTATATTTATGCTCATTTACCTGCTTAGTATTGTCTGTATATTTTGTTTACTTGCTTATTTTATTGATTACGCCTGTATATTTTTGTATATTTACCTGCTCATTCTATTTATGTCCATATATTACTTCTCATTCTTCCACAAGACTTACCCTCCCCCCCCGATCTGTGTAAACCGGGGTAGCTCAAATTTCCTGAACTGACCCTTGACTGTATTGTACTGTAACTAAGTATGTAAGAATATGCGCCCGGTTGCCCACGGGCCTGGCTGCGCTTTACAAATAAACTAAATACAAATACAGCACTACCGACTTGTTATCATTGTACCGCCACTATTGTAATGAGACCCATTTTCTTGCTGCTTTTAACATTGAAGGTGCACTTTGATGCATGTGGCAGATAAGCCTATACCCCCAGGTAACTGTTTTGTATTGTCCAGACCTATACTCTGTCATTATGGCTGTGAACAAAGATGGAAGTGTCGACTGACGGTCACTGTACACAGCCATTATCCATGTTAAGGAAGGTGTAGTTCTGCAGTACGGCAACTTGACTTTAAAGTGTGGCTGAGAACAACGCCCAGAACTTGTCTGGCATCGTAAACAGCAATGTGGAATTCCAGTCCAATGTTGTCAAGACCATTAACTTTGGCCTTCTCGTCTTAGTTGCACTATTATATGATGGCTATTTATAACGTGCGTAATACCCAGAGGTTTCTAAGTGCGGACCTGGGGATTGAACCTGTGTCGCTCTGTCTCATCCTGTTTCAAAGGAGAGCACGTTGTCTCTGAGCTATCCTCCCATGCAGTCGACCGTGACCATTTTCTGGGTCCGCCTACGATGCCATAGAAACTACATGAACACTTTAATCAAGATGGTAAAATTGATTGAGATGTGCCTTCAGAGTCGCATCATTTTGCCACCTGACGGATTTGCTTGCAGCTATTCCCCATGCTGCAGCTAGACTTCCATTAGTCTAAACTTGGGTATTTTGACTTTATTTCAATTGAGAGGAATGGATCCCATAATATCCATATGGCAGACATGCATTTACTTCTGCTTTGAGGCATCATCTGACCAGACCTAGGCTAGTTAGCTTGCTTGGCAACCACCTTTCCCCTTCTCAGAACCTGAAACCATTATCTCTGCCTTCAAAAGATATATTGTACTGGGTAGACCTAAACGCACAAATCTGGATGAGTGAAGCAGAGCAGCCCTCTTCTTGTTTGGAAAAATGTGGCATAGGAAGTATAGTTTTTGCCTGAACAGTTTTTAAATCCTTCAGATTGAAAAATAGCGGTTACATTTCAGCAGCAATTCATTCTTTGGACCCTTGATGTTCAGTATCACAGGCTTTGTGCAGTGAAGCAAGAGGACTAGTTTAAACCTTCATATTTTTAGATCATTCCATGCTAAAGTCTCAGGTTAAGTTTTGAAAAACCTAGTCCATAATTGCACGAAAGGTGTTTTTCTAGACCCTGTTCTCATACTGATGCCTTCTCACCCTTATTGGAGGATATTTTTACTGCACAAATGTTAGTATCTTGAGGTGGGCAATTTAACACTTTTGGGTGGCACAAGTAACTCCTATTCTTGCATGCTCATGTATTCTTTGGTGCAAACTTGATGCATTGGTTGATCCTAGACTAATGCATGCATATGATTGTTTTCAGGGAACATAATATTGCTCCTTAGAGGTCCATGTTAAGATGGGCTCTTTAGTTTAAACGTCCATTGAGTGTCTACAACCAGGCTGCGTTTTCCTGATCATGGGGAAAGGACTGTGGCCGTGTGAGCTCATGACCATCTGAGATTTTTTTTAGTTCATTCATGCATCTGAACACATGTTCATGGCTACATATTCTGAGTGCGTGGGCTTCAATTTGTAGTCTAAATCCAGAGTGTATGTCCCAGAAGGTTTGACTGTAGACTACCCCTGTTCGGTTACATTTTCATACTAAATCCCCTGTGAGAATTTGAGCACTTTCTGCTGGACTTGTGGATTCTTTTCTGTTCCCGAGTGTGGGAATCTTTTTCCCCCCCTCCACTCCCCCATTCTTTTACTTTTTTAGGTGTCCCCTTTTTAGGACTCTCCATACCTTATTTTTGGAATCATACTTTCCTATAATGTGATGGGCATCTGCATGTTCCTATTGCAGTACACAGCACTTTCTGTGCAGTGTTGCTGTGGTCCCCCTTGTTTGTGTGAACTACTGTACCCAAGGGTAGGATACTTTTAGACTTTCTACAATCCCCATTGTGAGATCAGCACACTGCACCTTATGTGGAGTGCTGAGGAGATGCATAGTATTTGCATGCATAGTATCCGTAACCTCAGAGAGCAGTTTGCCTCCTTCACTATTGATAACATTCCAATCAAGGTCTCAAACCGTGTTAAGACACTCGGAGTCTACCTTGACACCGACCTGTCGATGGATACAGGTCAATGCTATCGCTGCATCCTCAGCATACTATTCCAAAGTTCTCAACGCAGCCAGGCCCTCCTTGGCCCGTCAAAGTTGCCTCACGATTGCCAGGGCAATCATCAGGACTAGACTACTGTAATGCCCTTCTTGTGGGGACATCCAACAAAAACCTGGCCAAACTCCACATAGCCCAAAATAATGCACCAAGGGCAGCCACCGGCACCCCAAGAAGAAACCATATCTCTGAAATCAGAAGGCAAGTACACTGGCTCCCTGTCAGAGAGAATTGTCTTAAACTCTTGCTCTCACCCACCAATGTCTTCGCGAACTTACCTCCCCTACCTGACTAACAGAATTACCAGGCATACCGTCAGACCTCTCAGATCAATTTATGCCAACTCAATTGTTACGCCTACTACACGTAAAGTGCGTGCTGGTGGCTCCAGCTTCCCCACCCAAGCAGCCGCGCACTGGAACGCTTTGCCACCTCACCTAAGACTCATTGAGTCCCACCTAGCCTTTCGTAAGGCTATCAAAACTAGACTGTCTAAATTGAATCTGTATCACCCACTGCATATATGCCTGCCAATCTGTAACTAAGAGCCCTCCTGGCACCTGTCTGTAATCTTAAATCTGCGTATCCTCTAACAGCGCCTCGATGCCTTTTGGGCTGCAAGTGCGCTTAACAAATGCAAATAAATATATATATATATATATTTTTTTTTTTAAATGTCCTTTCTAACTGCTCCTGCGACATTTCGGTTTGTGACAAGCTTCATATTATGGCTGGTGGCAGTTGACTTGTCCTACTGACTTTTTTCCTCACAGGCTGTCACACCAGCTGCGGTGAGGCACAAAAGGGTCAGCATTCATCTGGAATGGTGGCTTCTTTCTTTTTTTTACCATTTTTAGTGTGCTTGTCCATTCTTTGCCTTTCTGCCGTCCTGGGACGGGCAGGTCCTGATTTGATTTTTGTCTTTGGTGGGAACCCTTTGTGTAGCCTGCTGAGGCACCAGAATGTCTGAGAAGACCGGAAACTAGGGAGGTGTCAAACTCTGCAGCCTTTTGTCTTCTGGCATGCCTGCCTGGAACCAGTCCTAATTGGGAGGCTGGCTGGCTGTTATGAAAGTACGGCCACCGCCTAAAGTTTGAATCTAGCATGTGTGCTAATTGGCTGGGTTCCTGGTAAATGGTCTGGATCTGGAAGCTGAAGGCAAATGGACCACTGGAGCTGAATCAGATTAGGCAGAAGAAAAGACTGCTGTAGCCGATGCCTGCTGTGTAATGGCTCTGTGCTGGCCACTTCTTCCATGCAACCTGGGTGTCCCGAAGATTCTGACCCTTGGACTGGTGAGACCAATCGGTCTTAAGAAGATTGTATTTCGAGCCATCCCACGACGAGCTGACCTTCCTGGGCTGCAAACTGCCAGTACCCTGGGACTTTGAGTATGAATGCTTTGGAATGTCTTCCTGTGATCCAGAGCTGCAAGAAGGACCAAAGAATCCTTTGTTTGGAACCTTATCCGTCGACTAATGCTGCAAGTTCCCATCCAGTGTCCTTTTTGTTTTCACCACAAACACGAATCCAGCAAATGGGTCCTGTGGTGCTGCATTGTCAAGGCATCCGTCCGCAAGCTCTTCGCTGCGGAGGTACTGTGTGGCTCAGGGTAATACTTGGTCTTGTGTCGCTCCTGTATGGCTAGGGTGGTTTGTGTAGTTGCGAGACTCGTCTAGGGAGCCTTCTACGAAGTCCCTGAACGCTTTCTACTAACTGAAGTCTGTACTTGTGACGAGAGATCTTCTGGAACTCTGACTTTCCTGCATCTGTGCCTTATCCGGACATGCCTACTGTTGGCCACCAGACCACCAGTCCCCACCCCACCCCACCCCCGAGATCACTCATGCCCTAGATTAAAGGGCTTCCAAAGTATAAGGCCTCTGTCGAGAAAATAGTACAAGTGTTGCAAAGTACTTAATTGCTAATGTGTTAGTGATATAACTGATTATCTCTGAAATAGAATACGTTACAAGTGTTACAGGTAAGTTATTTACTGCCATTCTGAAACATATACAGAGTTATTTACTTATTTGAATGCTGTTCCTCTATTCTAGAAATTAAGAGTTGTTATTCATGTATTCTTCCTGAAACTGAATAAGTGTACTGCCAATGGGGTTTTACTCGCCTTGAATAGCATGCTGCCATTTTAGGTTTTGCTTGTCTTGAACTGCTTACTGCCTTTCTGAAAAGTATTTGAGTTCTTACTTACCTTAGGATTGTGTTCCACTAATCTGAAAAGTAACATGGGTGTAACTATCATTCCTGAAAGAAGAATGTTTATTACCAATGGGGTTTTACGCACCTTGAATAGATTCTGACATTCTAAATGTGTAACACTGAGTTCTCACTTACCTTTGAAGTGCATACTGCCATTCAGAAGTTATAGCTTACCTTTTGAATTGTGTTCTCCTATTTTAAAAAGTAATGAGTCTATTACTGAAAGAATTTACACATGTTGCAAGGTACTTGTGTGTAACATGGTTGGTAGAACTATATTATGCCTGAAACTGAATAAGCAACATAGTTCATTACGAATAGGGTCTGCTTGCCTTCAATTACATACTGTCATTCTGAAAGTCTACTAATGCGGTTTTACTCCCCTTGAATAGCATACTGCCATTCTAAATTTAACACTAGGTTTTACTCACCTTGAACTGCATACTGCTATTCTACATAAAGTTTATATATGAGCAGTAGGCAGGGGGCATTACCGAGTTAGGTAATGCTCCGGGGCCTATAGATACAGGACAGAGCATAGCGTGAGCCTATACTAAGTCCCCGGGGCATTACCTGATTCGGTAATGCCCGCTTCCCGGCGAGGGGATTATTGCTGTTTCCCAGCCTGTTGAACCAGGGTACTAAAAGCTGCTTTCTTTCTGAAAGGCTGCAGCTTTAAGGAAAGAAGAAAAAATGGCCACTGGGGGAAGGGAAAACGGTCAGTTTTCCCTGTCCATGGCGGCCATTGAAAATGAAGCAAATAAATGGCTGCCATGGGAAGGGAGAAGGGACTACACATGGTCCCTTCTAACTTTCCATGGCGGCCATTCAAAAAATAAACGAAAGAATGGCTGCCATGCGTAGTCCCTTCATTTCCATGGTGGCCTGTCTCAGATCAGGAGCATACCCACTGGAGACAGAAGTGTTTCCAGCTTGTCTGCTCCCAAAGAGGAGCAGAATAAGCAGGTAATTGGAGGGAAGGTGGGGGGGGTAGGGAAGGGAAACCTGTGGGGGGAGCAGAGCACTTGCCCGAATCCCTGACAAGGTAAGATGGTGGCTGTGTGGTAATCCCTCCCCCATCCCGAGCTGCCTCATTAGCTGGGATAAGCCTGGCTGCTCTGTCATTGCTGCCAAATATAATGTTGGATGGTACAGCCTTGCACTAAGTTGGGGAGTTTCGGTATTGCCAAAGGTATCGTTTTCAAGTCCCTTTGGGTGGACTTTAGCTAAACTGTCCTAACTCCCTCAGCCCACCCAGATTGGTTGGCTGCCACATTTTTAAATACTACAGTGTAGCTGATTGGAAGCTGGATTGACACCCCACCCCCTTACCCCTTCTTTGCCTAGATTGATTGAACCAGTATCCTCAACCACTCGTGACTGCATTGAGAGTTGACTCTGTCCGACCCATGAATATTCAAGATCAGTACCACACTTGCTGTTGAGGGACATGCCAGGCGCTCAATAAAGTGGAAAACAAATTTGGGAACGAAAGTGCCTCATTTACAAGGAAATGTTGTTTCCATCAGAAACAGCATTCGGCACGCGGGTGTGTAACACATACCAGGTAATTATTGAAATAGTAATGCCCATCACGAAACACTGCACAGTAACAAAAGTGTTGATCTATGGTATGATAAATGTTAATCCCTATAAAACAGCTGATATAGTGCTAAAAAATCCAGTCTGGGGGGACAGATTTTGTCAGATCTAAATAAAATACGTATATTTTTTAAAATAAGCAGGCAATTATCGAGGGTGGGGGTGGGAGAGAACATGCAGAATCCCACTGGGAGGATCTAATGGATATTTCGTATAAAAAACAGGCCACATTTTAGTAGTTAATCTCTAGGGACAGACATGGGTATACAGGGAACATCAATGAAAAAACATGATCACATTAGTCCGCTCTATTGCAAGTGGAATGAACATGGGGAGGTTGAGTGCCAGCCACACGTTTGTCGGGCACCCTTGGTATTCACCTTGGAAGAAAACTGTTGCAATCGAACCCCAGAAAAATAATAAAGCAGCAGGACCGGACAAAATCCCAGTAGGCTTATTCAAATGTGACCAGAAAATCTGTGCCCCATATCTTAGATAAACCACCTACAGCCAGGCTTCTGGGGAGGGATGCGCACCGTAGATCAGTGTTTTAGACTACATTTGTTAATATGCAAGTACGTCTCACTTGAGAGAATGAATCGGCATGTACTATTTGTAGACCTGCGCACAGCTTTTGACGCTGTACTGTGCACGTTACGCTGGGACACTTACTGCGAATAGGAAATTCTCCATTCCTTACTGTCTGCTACACACACAACTCATTTACAGCAACGAGACAGTAGTACGATGGGGGCAGTTAATGCACCCTTTTAAGGGTCAAAAAGGAGTATGCCAGGGTTGCATACCTGCACCAATTTTTTGAACTTTATATTCAGTCTAATAGATGCAATATTGGCAGTTTCTATTGACTTACCTACCCTAGCCCACGACAAATGCCCATTGCTGCTTTCTGCAGATGTCATTCTGATATTCTAACCCAACACCAGCTGGTCTCGGAAGGCAATTCTTCTTTGTTTTTTGTCATGATAAAGGACTGGAAACAATCTGACGAAACACTATCCATGGTGGTCACAACAAAAAAGGTGCGTACCTGCAATCGGATGACTAATTATTAAAAATCTAGTTTCATTATTTAGGTGCAACATTCACATGCACTGGCAAGTGGGATGACCAACCAGAAAAAGTGGGGGTCTTCCCAGGTATTGCAGGGCAGTGGCTAGCTTTGGCAATAACAGGGCTATGAGACAAGAATTGTAAGCAAACCAACTACAAGCCAGACAAACTGCCCTTCCTGGGACAGATATGGGGTTTTACCAACTGCACACATTTCTGAAAATATCTTTTTAAAGGAATGTTGGGCTTGCCTAAAAGCGCACCAATACAAATAAATGAGGGGCTTGGGTGATCGGTTCTCGATCAATTAGTGACACTCGGACCTCTTATGTGTTTGGTAAAGTTGTGGACTGCCAGAACTGGGCAAATCCGGCGACACTTTGAAGTTGGACAAGAGGGTGGTTCATCTCTGCCATGGGTTACTCATGTTAGTACTCCTTACAAGCTTCAGAGTGCGCTGATCTTGGGTTACATCCCACAAGGATCCATAGAAATATGAAATTAAATATTAAGAGCACTATGATTGTTGCAAAAGGCACTTACTAATCAAATGTCTTCCTCCAGGTTGTTGGTCATATTGGAAAATGGAAAGTAGGTCTAGGATACAAAAGTTACCTGGAACGAATGAAACCTAAAACGATGCGTTCCTTATATATCAAGCAAGATTTGGCATTTCACCGTTTTACTATTGTTGGGTACATTTTCCTTTTTGAGTGCTATTCGCCCCACTCTTGTGTCTTCTGGCATTTTAGCTGGAGTATTGGATTTTTGGACTGATTCTCCTGAGTGGCAACCTTTTTTCACTCACCCATTCTTTTACTCTGACTATGGGAACACTTTATCTCTTTGATACTTATAAAGCTATGCTATCCTCCATTATTTCTGTTATCTACATTTTGTTACAGGACACGGCACTTGATATGCAGTGTTGCTGTGGAGCTCCTTGAGCTTCCATTTTTATTTTACCTGTGTTCACATGTTACCAAGGCAGGGGCACACTTTATGTCCCACCTATATTTTATTTTGTGAGATCAGCGTACCCCACTAAGTGAAGTGCTGAGGGAAACCTTGTCTGCCTTTTCCAGTAACTTTTAGTTACTGTTCCAATTTCATCTGACAGGCTGGTAGCCATGTAAGTTTTTGCACAACCTTTTGTGGACTTGTCGCAGGCCGCATTAGCAGCTGCGGTACGGGACACAAGGGCCACCATTTGCCTAAAATGGTGGCTGTATTTTATTTTGTGTGTTTTTTTTTTTTTTTTTTTTTTTAAATCCCTGTTCTTTATGACTTGGTCTTTGTTGGGACGCCTACTACCTGCCTGGTTGGGGTAGGTTTTGATGGGTATTTTGTCTTCGAGGGGGATTGGGTCCTCCGACGTATTCCATATCTATGACATGTAAGCAGCACAGCTGTGCTGCTTACATGTCATAGATATGGAATACGTCGTCGGACCATCCCATTGAAAGAACGTTACCAGGTAAGAAAGTAACTTGTTCTTTGGCATGCTTACCTTGGAAAACCAAGACTGAGTGCCTGAAAGGAAATTACGTGGGGGAGATGACCATTCCCCTGGTCCTTGTCCTGCAGTGTACCTGCTTGGAACCATTTATTTCTTTTTGTTTTTGTTTTTTGTAAGGCTGGCTGTCCCCATTGAGCAGCCCCCCCTTCCAAGTTTGAATTAATGCATGTCTGGTGATTGGTGGGCTCAGCCAGTTTTCCTGCATAAAACGAGGGTCCTGGAGCAGAAACTGTCGACCACTGGAACTGAAGATCTGAAGGACATCTGCAGGAACTTCCAGGGACCACCAGAGCCGGTTTAGTAACCGCTGCAGTCCTGACCTAAACTTATCTGTGACGGGGTAGCCTCAAAGTGGACAACCTCCTCCCTTGGACTGGTGGGCCTAACCAGTTGCATTTAGTGCCATCTCTGGACAAGCTGCGGCCTCCACGGCCTGGAAGTCCTCAATTTTATTTATTTTTATTGTGCATTTGTAACGTGCTTATACATCAAGATATTGTACCCATGGTGCAAAGGGGAGGGAACATTGGAACAAAGGCAAAGACACGGATGATCGTGGAAAAGGGTCCTACTAGGCCTTGTGAGCATTCAAAACGTGCTATTGCAGGGAGAAGGGGGCCAAGGACTGGGGTAAGTGCAAGGAGTTCCATAGGGGGAAGCGCCAAGGAGTCAGTTGTGTGCAACAGTAAGACCCTGGCAGAGATTGCTTGGTACGAGTGGTCACCTGCCATTTAAAAGTGCAGGCCTGTGAAGCACAGGCCAGTGGGTGCCTGAAGGCAAGTGCTGGGGTGGTGCGGAATGCTCAAGGCGATTGGGTGGCAGGCTGGGACCCAGAAAGACGCTAGGTCCAAATCCCCAATCTCTGCATCTGTGTGGTATTAACCCAGGAGTGAGTGAGTGAGTGAGTGAGTGTGGGTGGGTGGGTGGGGGAGGGGGGGGGGTGAAGAGGAAAGTCTTGAGCTTCTGGAATTTGAGGCGGTCTGGCTCAAGACTGAGAGAAGGGGATGCTGTTCCAGGGGAGGGAGCCAGCCACGGAGAGGATCTGCACCCAAAAGCCACCGACATGCAGAGAGTTGAGTTGGAGTGTAGGGACCTGGAAGGAAAGTATTTGGTGAGAACAACTTGTAGATGGATTGGTACTCTGCCCCAGACAGCCTTATGGATGATGCAGCGGTATACAAATTTGATCCTTGCCGCAACCAGAAGCCAGTGGAGGGATTCTAGGGCTGGAGAGATGCAGTCCCTGGCTTGAGGCCAAGAAGTCTCTCAGCCCTATTCTGGACAAGCTGGAGGGGGTGTGGAGAGGAAGAGGCTGTTGCAGTCATCAAGCCTCGAGAGTACCAGAGCTCTAGAGACGAGCTTCTAGGGGAAAAGTGAGGAAAGGAAGAATACCTCTGAGGTGGAGTTGAAAATGTGCCTTCTTGGCAAGGTCCAAGGTGTGAGGGAGGAAAGAAAGAGGAGCTGAAGATGACTCCAAGATTTCTGGATTCAGTTGGAGAAGGGGAGAGCCCATAGAGGGTGGCCAGAGTGAAGGGAGAAAAGTGGGAGTCCGAACAGGAAGGATCTCCGTCTTGCTGGCATTGAGGCAGAGATCATTGGAGGCACACCAGGACTGGATAGCAGATACTGTCTGGAATGGTAGAGGAAGAAGGGGGAGAATCGGAGGATAGTTTCAAGAAGAGTTGGGAGAAAGTTGAGATGAGGTGCCAGATAGATGTTAAAGAGCCAAAGTGAGGGGTACAAGCCCTGAGCAACACCACAGGTGGAGACGGAGGTAGGAGAGAAGGGGCTTAAGATGACCTGGGAGGGATGGTCGGTGAGGAAGATTAGCCAGTCCTGTGCCCGCTCCGATGTTCCAAGGGTATATGGGAGCCGGTTTGATGATGGAATGGTTGACCATGTCAAATGCAGAGGAAAGATCAAGTAGAATGAGGACAAGCGGGTGAGTTAGTGTCAAGCGGCGTGAGCAGTTCTTCACAGGAGTTAAGAATAGCAGTTTCAGTGCCTCTGGATGCTCTGAAACCAGATGGTCGTGTAGGTAACCAATTGGCTCAGTATGCTGGACCAGTTTGCGGGTAAGCCAGCTTTTCAAGGCGTTTCCCAAGGAAGGGAGTGATGGAGATGGGGCGGTAGTTAGCCGGACACAAGGGGTCAGCAGAAGGTTTTTTCAAGAGGGGGCGCACAAGAGTGTTTGAGAGAAGAGGGGAAAGACCCAGTAGCAAGAGTGATTGCAGAAATCAAGAGCCGGGGCAAGGGAGTTGATGTTATCCTTGATAGTTCTGGTAGAACAGAGTGAGACCTGTTTGGAGGAGACCTTCATAGAGAAGGCCACCCTAGTGACCTCATCCGGTGTGATGGGAAAGAAGGAGCGAATGGCAGAGGGAGTTTGGGAGGCCAGGTGTGGCAGATGGTTGGGAGGCACGGGGAGAAGGGGAATGAAGAAACAGTGCACAGTATGCCCTGAGTTTTGGGATGAAGTGGGTGGCCAGTGCAGTGCAAAGGGCATGAGAAGGAAGAGGTGAGGTGGAGACTGTAGAAGAATTGGCTAGTTCCTTGCAGATTTAAAATGTCTGCTGTTAGATGCTCCAGAGACACAGGCCTGGATGTGAGCCCGCTTCTTGGAGCGAATGGTAACCATATTGCTTTTGCAGAAGGCAACGGGCCAGTTTGTCAGAGGATGAGCCAGTGGTCTGCCCCTTCCGTGCTTCAGGTTCGAAGATTGGTTTTGTACCAAGTGTCATGCTTGGTGGCATGTTTCAGGTTGATCCTCATGACTGGGGCAAGAATGTTGAGTGTATTATAGATGGCCAAATGGAGGTTGCTAAGAGCAGAGTCTGAGGTAGTCGATAGTGGGGGGAGAGTGGGGCGAAGGTGGATGCAAAGGCAGCAACTGACACTGGTTGCATTGGGTTTGATGTCTGTGAACAAGGTTGGCAGGGCTCGGTAAGGTGCGGTCAGGGTTCAAAGGGCCCAGGTGGTAGGAGTAGTCTGACCAAGAAGGGGGGTGGGGGGAGAGGGGAACAAAAGATCTGTGTGGATAAAGGCATCCAGAGTGTCCAACTGAGTGGGTATGACCAGTGGGGGGGGTGGGGGTGCAGAAGTCACAGAAGAGTGGGTGCTGTGCATGAGGAGTTGAGGTGGCTGTTTAAGTCACCAAGTAGGAGTTTGCAGGGGTCCTGTGCCATTTTGTGGTACAACCTCTTCTGAAGCAGTTTAGTCCGAAACTTGGTAGGCATCCTCCTGGATCCCACTCCTGAAAGTCCCCTCAGCTGAGACGAGGGTCTGCTTTGTTGTTCCTGTGCTTCATAGGGTTGCAGTTGAGCTGTTACTTGCATCCCCTCCATGGTCTACATTGTGGTGCACAACACTTTTTGCTCTACAGCCAAAGAAACCTAACTTCAACACGCTCAACCATGCCATCCTGCGCAATCGCCTCTGTGATAAACTAGGTATCGCCCTTCAGGCCCTTGCCTGGCTGAACCCTTTCCTCTCCAACCGATCATCCCAGGTCCAACTTGGGTCCTTCCTCTCCTCCATCTCTCTCCACCTGTGGTGGTCCCCAGGGGTGTAACCTCTCTCCCTGGCTTTGCAACCAATACCTGGCACCTCTCGCCCATCGGATTGCTTCTCTCTGCTCCAATTTTCAGTGCGATGCGGATTACTCTTGGCTCGTTTTCAGGCTACCCTCTGCCACCACTTCTCCCTCTCTCATCTCAGACTGTCTGCAATCAAGGAATATTGTCCTGCCAACAACCTCTGCCTTAATGCCAGTAAGACTGAGATACTCCTCATTGGGACACCCACACCTTCTTTTCCTATCGTGCTCTGGCCTGCCTCCCTTGGCCCTCTTCCTGCTCCCACATGTGAGAATCAGAACCTCAGTCTCACTTATAAATCTGCCTGCTTCTACTCTCCGACCGCTCCAATTCATCCAGAACAGGACTGCAAGACTTGTCCTTGGCCTCAAGCCCAGAGATTGTATCTCTCCAGCCCTGAAATCTCTTCATTGGCTCCCAGTGGCTGCAAGGATTAAGTTCAAGACCCTCTGCATTGTCCACAAGGCCTTCTGGATCTGCGTTCAAAATACCTTCAACTCTCCCTTCGGAAATACCTTCCTACTCGAGCTCTTTGCTCCTCCACCGCCAACTCCCTCGGGGTCAGTCGCTTCAAGCAATGAGTTGGGGGTAGATCTTTCTTTGGCCGGGGCCTCCCTCTGGAACAGCCCCCCTGCCTCTCTGAAACTTGGAGAACCATCTTTGGTTCCAGAAGCACCTTAAGACCTTCCTCTTTACTTCTGCCTTTCTCTCCCCTGCTGATCTGTCTGTTACTTCACTCTGCACCTGGTTACCCTCTGGATTCGGGCCCAGGTCCCTGCCCACCCAGCTACGTACCCGCACTGCCTCCTGACAATCCTTGCATTTGGGTCTGTATGTGTTACCCTAGAGTCCCCTTACCTGCACTTATTAGACACCCGTTGCCTGCGCTTTGCACTTGCCACCTGCTGGCTGCACTACTTTTTCTGATCCAGTGTTCAACACTTTCCACACCTCCCCTGCCCTTTGCACTTTTCCCCATCCCTTTCCCTGCACTTGTGTGATCTCGATGTCACTGGGCATAGTAAGATTGTTCTTGTACCCCACCCTTGGCTCATTGCGCCTTGAAACACTGACACGCACCTGGAAACCTAAAGAAACCTTCATAGGCTCGGCCTTTCCACTGCCATAGGCTCGGCCTTTCCACTGCTTACTTGCCTTTTCTCCTTCAGCGCTTGGTCACAGGACTCCTGTGCCCCCTTGACTTTGTGAGTCACCTAGGATAGGGTTGGACTTCCTAAGATTGTCTAAGCAGGGGTTAACTAAAGTTATTCAAGTTAGTCTAAAGTTTGCAAACTTGTTTCAGAAGTTTCTACTTCTTATGCAACCTTTTCAAATGTTTTAAAGTAGTATTATCCTTTGGATATTACAAGTATTGTGCGTACTTCTCTTCTATGTGACTAACCTAAGAGGTCTAACCCTGTACACTAAAGGTGGGCTTTCTAAAATAGTGTCCCTAACTGGACTTTACAAAAAACAATCCAGTATTATCCCATTTACTGAGTAATTTGGCAATCCATAAAACGTCTTATTGCAAGATTGGAATCTTAGGCCCACTTTTTATGGACTTGTCCATTAGATCTAAATTATAGAAGATTGTATCTGAGATGCAGCCTCTGAATGTATAGAATCAGGTCTATTGAAGAAGCTGTGCTATTCTGTAAAAGCACCAATGTCGAACTTGGTTTTTGCCATTGCAAGATTTGTACACCCAGCATGACATTGGCAGAGCATCAGTGAGAAGTTCAGCGTCTTGAATAAGGTTGTTTTTCTGTTTACCCAATTTCTTCCTTATATGGATTGTTGATGCAAACCTTGACACACATCTTGCCTGAATGCACGGAGCCACTGGTTTTAGGTTAATTGGTTTTATAATAATCGGTACAGTTTTCTTAGTATTTAGTTGGTTTTAAGAAATGTTTTTATGAAATGTTTTGTATATGGTGAATACATTGATTTGAATAGTCCTTGTGACTCGTAAAATGGGGCTACCCTATAGTGTCCAAGGCTGGTTATCCCCTGTTAGTGACGTGGCTATCCCGGTGGTAGTCATGCCACGTCCTTGCTAGATGTGTCTCTATCCCCAGAGAGGGAGTCTCTCCCTATGAGAGCCTCCTGCTGAATACCACCCCCAGCGGTAGAGGCCTCACCTCCCTGGTCTCATGGGAACGGGGCCCCCCCTTGGGGAGTAGTGACCACATCCAGGCATTCTTCACACCTCCCAGGCACGCACGAAATGCCTACCTCCCTTTGGTATGCTCCTACCCCCGCCCCCAACTCCTCGTTCCCTCTCCCATTGTCCCCAACACTCGTGGTTTTGTATGACGCACTTAAATTCCCAATCTGGTTTTCTTTCATAGCCGCAGCAATTCTGCAGAATAAACCCAGCTATGGGAGAACGTTCAAGCTCTGAACTTGGTCCCCACTCCCTAATTTCAGTTCTCCCTACCGCCTGCCCTCCACCTCTAACCTGATGCCATTGCATCATTTTTTCCCCCCTCCAGTCTTTTCTTTTTTACTTTTAGTTTTCGGCTAGCCGGTGCTATTACTGTTGTAACCGCAGTAATCTCTCGCATCGAACAAAAAACGTGTGACTTCATTTCTGAAAAATCTCTGCTGCAGCAAAGCACCATGGGAGATATAGCTATAATTCTGGAATCAGGGGCACCCCCTTCTCCATCAAATATTTTTAAAACTACTGGCCACAATAACCCCAGACATGAAGTCAATGCTTCAAGCCCAAGTTGTTTGGTACCTGATCCAATTCCATCCAGCGGTTTGGGCTGTGCATTTGAGCAAAAGGCTTTTTCTCTATGGGAAAAATGAATGGGGACTACGCTGAAACAATCTTTTTGTACTTCCATATATTTTCTGTTTACCTGAGGTGCGGCATTTTTTGGGATTCCTATGTATCTCAATACGTAAATGCAAGGGCATTTTTTTGTATTCGCCTGTTGCGCAGTCTCAAACAGCTAGGCTCGTAGCTGTGCAAATTGGATTAATTTTTTACAATTTATTTTATTGTTTTTATTGGTTTCAAGAAACCTTTAAAAAGAAGGAAACCTGTTACAGACAAACGGGCATTCCACATCGTCATCCAGTGGCATGATTTCATCAAGGTCGTTGTTGTCCTAGGGAACCAAACCCTGGAGGCAACCTTGGGGGTTCTTAGGAAGGGGGGTCCAGGTTAGCTAGGCAGGTTTTAGTCTTTCAAAAACATTACAAGCCCGTGCATAAGTTTTCGGTCTGACCCTTCGAACATGGATTTCCACCAGTCGTCAGCGCAATTTCCCTCCAAACCCAACCATAGGGTAGATGAGGTCAGGTCCTCGGTTGTTGCTATTGGGTATTCTCAGACTTACCCACAGCTTGCTGTACCTAGAGTCGCAAGCAACACCCCACTGACTACCTGAAACTAGTGTTCAGTGGTTATGATTAATGGCAAGTTGTTCCATCACTTACACTGATTGCAGAAGTGTGCCATGACATTAGTCCTGAACTCCACATGCACTAGGTCCGAATCTCCACATAACTAAATTCCAATGAGACCTGAACATGGGTGTCTTTGCTTGTCTCATAAATCGGGGCTGTGGCCTTGCACTTCAACTGGAATACTTTTTTTTTTTTTTTTTTTGCCATTACATATAAGCCTGAATGGCAAATGATTTTCAATTTCTTGCGATGGGAGGGCAGGCTGAAACACACAGAATTGAAGGCAGCAGAGCACAACTACCAGTGGCTATGATGTGGATCCAAGCTTTTGCATCCATCCCTCTTTGCTGGACCAAAAGGGAGGGCTTAGCTAATGGACTCCTGGCCGACTTTTTTAAAAAAAAAAAATTTTTTATAGCCAATAAAAGTGAACGCTGTCTTGGCAAGATGCCTTCGTTATTGAATATTCCCCCGAACCCCCCCCTAAAATTAGAAGGCACACAAGCTGTAGTACTAAATCATGCATATATGTTAATGTTAGTGCGCGGTACAAATGACCTTTAACATTATCACCACCGGAGTGGTCCCCTGGCGCTCTGGCGGCTCTGAAAGAGGGGGGGATGGTGGGTTAGTGGGTGGAGGCTGGAAAAGTGCAAGATTGCAGTGATGTGCTGTTGGCAGCCTCAGCCCGGTGGTTCCGTCGGCTGGGCCTGGGGTGTATGCGGCCGGTAGTCGTCGTGTGCTGATGTGCGAGTCTATGTGTTTTTTGTTTTGTTGTTGCAGTGTAGTGAAGGTCGTGCGGTTTGCTGCGCTAGAGGTTTGTGGTTGTTTGGTTTGGAGTTTGAGAGGTGTATGCCGAGAAGGAAATTGTTAATGGTATTCGTTAGTCATCTCTATCCTGGACTGAACCGGTTGGGCTCGTGTAATCTTACCCGACGGGATGCTTGTACACCCTGAGCCTCAGGAGGTACGTGCCCGATTTTCCATTCGAGGCCGTTTGAGGATCTAGCTGTCCCCTCCGCCCGCTCCCTTAACCTTGCATGCTCCTCCCCCCTCCACATGACTAGCGCCGCTGCTAGTGTCCATACACCCGGTTGTGTGGTGATTGGTGGTATCTTGTCTGTTCCACAGCCTCGTGGGACCTAGTTGTGGCTGTGAGGGCGGTGGGGGATGGTAAGGGTTGGCTGGAGTAGTTGTATCCGTTTCTCTGGGTCTCGCGGGTGGACCCCTGTGTCCAGCGTCAGCCCTGCTGGTGCCCAGGGTACTTCTGTCGGTTCTAGCAGTTTGTCACTGTCCTTTTTTGATGATTCGTTTGTCTTATTGTTTCGGTTTTAGTCTCCGGTGTTGAAGAGGTAGGTTTTTAGTAATTTTCTGAATTTAAGGTGGTCTTTGGTGTTCCTTATCAATTTTGGGATGTTCCAGGTTTTCACGGCTAAGTGGTAGAAAGCGGTGCCTTCGAGTTTCTTCTTGATGTAAGGTTTTTGTTCCAGTCGGATTTCGTTGGTTGACCCGAGTGGTCTCGTTGGCTTGTAGATTGTTATTTTTTTTTTGTAGGAATTCAGCTCCTTGTCCGCTGATTGCCCTGTGCGTTATGCACATTGTTTTGAAGATGATACGCTGTTTTACTGGGAGCCAGTGTAGTGTTTTTAGGGCCGGGGTGATGTGGTCTCTTCTGGATAGTTTGAGGAGTAGTCTGGCTGCAGTGTTTTGGATCCGTTGTAGCTTCTTCAGTAGGTATTCGGTATACCGAGGTAGAGGCTGTTTGCATAGTCGATACTTGACATGATGAGGCCGACGATGGTGAGTGTTTTGTGTGTGAAGGAGAGGAAAGGTAGTATTTTTCTTGCTGTGTGGAGGAGGAAGAAGCATTTCTTGACTGTTGCGTTTATTTGCGGTTCTAAGGTTAGGGTGTTGTCCATCAGGACTCCCAGATTTTTTACTACCTTAGATGGTGATGGTATAGATCCCATTTCCGTTGGCCACGGGATGGCGGTTTCCTTCTCTTGGTCTTTGGATATGATCATGATTTCTGTTTTTCCTGGGTTGATTTTCAGGTTGTTGGCATTCATCCAGTTGAAGACTTCTTTTAGACAGTCTGTTAGGTTTGAATGATCGGCTTGGGTGTCTTCGATCTTGTAGATGATTTGAGTGTCGTCTGCATAGTTGTAGCATTTGATGTTGCGTTTCTTGAAGATTCTGATTACAGGGGTTTGGTAGATGTTGAAGTACAATGGAGATAGTGAGGCTCCTTGTGGTACTCCAGTCGTTGACTCGTGGGGTGGATTTGAAGGGTTTGATGCAGACTGTTTCAGTTCTGTCTGCTAGGAATGATTTAGTCCAGCGTAGCGCTGTGTCTGTTATGCCTATGTCTTCTAGTCTTTTGGTTAGGGTGTCATGGCTAACTGTGTCGAAGGCTGCTGAGAGGTCGAGCAGGATAAGGGCAGATGTTGTGTTGGAGTCTGCGTTTGTTTTTAGGTCATCCCAGATGGATAGTAGTGCTGTTTCTGTACCTCATGTGGGTCTGAAGCCGACTTGAGCTTGGTCTAGCAGGTGGTGTTCTTCAACGTATTCTTGGGTTAGTTTGTATACGTAGGTTTCGAGGAGTTTGGCTGGGTAGGGGATGTTGGAGATTGGTCTGTAGTTGGAGAGGTCATCTACGTCCCCGCTTGTGTTTTTCAGAAGTGGTTTGATGTAAGCCGATTTGAAGATCCTTGGTACTGTCCCTGTTGCCAGTGATAGATTTAGAAGGTTTCTGAAGTATTCTGCTGGTGTTCCTTGTCCGAGGATTGATTTGTAGATGTCCGGGGGGCAGGGATCCATCGGTGAGCCCGCTTTCTTGCTGTGTTTTATTAGCATTGCGAATGCCTCTGCTGATATTTGAGGGTAGTTATTGAGTTTGTGCTGCGGTTCTGATTTGGGTTCGTTTGGTTGTAAGTCGCTGCTGGTTGGTCTCTGTTGGATGGTTTGTCAGATGTCATTGATCTTCTTTTTGAAGTGGTCTGCAAGGTTGTTGCATAGTTTCTCCGAGGGCGTTGGGGTGTTGTCACAGCCTGGTGGGTTTCTCATTTCTTTAATGATACGGAACATTTCTTTTTGTGTGTTGGTGGCATTTGTGATTCTGTCATCATAATGCTTTCTCTTTGCCTTTTGAATTTCCTTCTTGTATGCGCGAATGTGCTTCTGGAACATTGTTTTTTTGTCTGGATTGTAATCTTTCCTCCATTCCGTTTCCATCTTTTTGTTTTCCTTTTTCATGGTGCTTAGTAGTGGGGTAAACCATTTTGCCATTGCTCTTTTTTTTTGATGGTGTGAATGGTTTTTCTGGGGCCCTCTTGTCGATTGTATCTGCAATCCATTTGTGTAGTATCTCCGCTTTCCCGTCTAGGTCAGCTAGGTCTAGTTCTGTTGTTGAGGGCTTGGTTAACTCCAGTTGTTCGAATAGGTTGCCTTTTTTGACGTCTTTCCAGTTTCTTTTTGTGGTGGCTGTGAGTTTGGGAGGTTGGATGTAGACTTGAGTAGGCAGAGTGATTACGAATGGGATGATGAGATGGTCACTCCACAGTATTTGTATCGGCGGTGCCATGGTGATGAGTTTCCTCTGCGAATATTGCGTCCAAGGTGTGTCCTGCCGAGTGAGTTGCCCCTTTTACTAGTTGTCGTAGTTTCATGGTGGCGCGTTGTTCAATCAGTGAGTTTTGGGAGTTGGCAGGCATGACTGTCTTCGAACCAGATGTTGAAATCCCCCAGTATGATTAGGTGTTCGTGGTTGATGGCTATGTTGGTTATGGCTTCTATGAAGTTGTCGACGAAGAATCCATCATAAGTTGGGGGTCTGTACACCAGGATGAATGTTATGATGGTTTTTGGGCTAGTTGTTGGGTGTATGACCATGGACTCGCAGTTGGGGATGTTGAGTGGTTCGTCTGTTCTTATTGTTAGCTGCTCTTTAAATGCTATTGCGATGCCTCCTCCTTTTCTGTTTTTCCTGTTTATTTGAAGGCATTTAAAGTTTGCTGGGAGGCAGCTTTGGAGTGTGATTTTGTAGTCGTCCAGCCAAGTTTCTGTGATGAAGAGGATGTCGATGCCGTTGTCGTCGAGTAGGTCGAAGATCTCTGTAGAGTGTTTTGACATGGATCTTGCATTTATTAGATTGCAGTGGAGTTTAGAGGTGTAGCTTGGTTTGCCTTTTTTGTTAGGGTCGTTTTCTGATCTTGTTCAGGAGCAGGTTTCGGGTTGTCAGCGTTCTCAAGTAGTACTTCTAGGTTTAGCCTAGGGTTTTTGTTTTCATCTGGTTCGTCTTCCAGGGGACATGGTTGTGGGTTGGGGGTTCTTCTTGCTTTGGTGATGTATGGTGTTATCGCTTCAGTTGTGCGCATGTTGTATCTGGTGGAGTTTGTCATTCTTCGTGATGTTGGTAGGTTGTTCAGTGTAGTTGGTTTTGGCGTCGCGTTGTTTCGATCTGGTGAGTAGGGCTCAGTGAGGTATGGAGTTAGGTAAAGGGATTTGTCTCTTCTTTCAGTGTTGGTCCGATCTTTGAACCTGTCTGTGGGGGTGTGTTCTGTTGCGGTTCTTAGTTGAAGTTTCGGGGTGTTTGTTCTTTCTTCTCTTCTTTCCCTCTGGGTGGGTCGTTTGCGCGGCATTGTACGATTCTGAGTTGTTTTAGTTTAGTTGTTGTCTTGGTCGGGGTGTAAGGGTGGAGTTAAGGGTTGTATAGTTATGTAGTTGGGTTCTAACAGTGGCTCTCTTTAGTCTCCGTCTCCCTTAGCGACAATGCAGATTTGGGCACGGCGGCCCTGCTAGGTTTGAGACACCTGTATAGTGTGGGAGTGGCCTATCAGTGCAGTTTGGAGAACAGACAATGCACTTTGGGCACGGCGGCCCAGCTAAATTTGAGGCAACTGTGTAGAGGGAGAGGGGCCTATCAATGCAGTTTGGGGGGCAGACAATGTAATTTGGGCGCGGTGGCCCTGCTAAGTTTGAGACACCTGTATAGTGGGAGAAAAGCCTATCAGTGCAGTCTGGAGAACAGACAATGCAATTTGGGCACGGCGGCCCTTTTATCTGCTAAGTTTGAGAGACACCTGTATAGTGGGAGAGAGGCCCGTCAATGGAGCTTGGCGAACAGACAGTGCAATTTGGGCAAGGCGGCCTTCTATCTGTTACGTTTGAGAGACACCTGTATAGTGTGGGAGTGGCCTACTAGTGCAGTTTGGAGAACAGACAATACACTTTGGGCACGGCGGCCCTGCTAAGTTTGAGACACCTGTATGGTGGGAGAAAAGCCTATCAGTGCAGTTTGGAGAGCAGGCAATGCAAATTGGGCACGGCGGCCCTGCTAGGTTTGAGACACCCGTACGGTGTGGGAGTGGCCTATCAGTGCAGTTTGGAGAACCGACAATACACTTTGGGTACGGCGGCCCTGCTAAGTTTGAGACACCTGTATAGTGGGAGAAAAGCCCATCAATGCAGTTTGAAGAACGGACAATACACTTTGGGCAGGGCGGCCCTGCTAAGTTTGAGACACCTGTATAGTGGGAGAAAAGCTCATCAATGCAGTTTGGAGAACAGACAATACACTTTGGGCACGGCGGCCCTGCTAAGTTTGAGACACCTGTATAGTGGGAGAAAAGCCCATCAATGCAGTTTGGAGAACAGACAATACACTTTGGGCACGGCGGCCCTGCTAAGTTTGAGACACCTGTGTAGTGGGAGAAAAGCCCATCAATGCAGTTTGGAGAACAGACAATACACTTTGGGCACGGCGGCCCTGCTAAGTTTGAGACACCTGTATAGTGGGAGAAAAGCCCATCAATGCAGTTTGGAGAATAGACAATGCAATTTGGGCGCGGCGGCCCTTAGTTTGGGGCAACGGGGTTAGGTATCTGGTGTAAAGCTGTACCTCTCCCAACCCCGGCCCTCCTACCTTACTGGTCCTTGTAGTCGCTGGTTGACGGCTGGTCACTGGGGTGGCTTCCCCTGCAGACACCTGCTGACACTTCCTGGAGTTGCCTCTGTTGGAGTCGCCCTTGGCCTCGGGGCCCTTAGCCGCTGGGGGCTGCCGGGCAAAATGGAGGTCGGGGGCCGCAAGCACTCACCTGCCGATGATTTTTAGGAGGCAGTGGGCGCCTGCAGCGCGGGTCGCTAGACCCTGGGCCCGGAAGCCCAGTAACCAATCACGGGCGGTGGGCGGGTTGGGAGGCGGGAGGGAGCAGGGACACGCTCGGGGAAGGGATGCGGGATGCGGTGGGAAGGGGGGGTCAGCGGGGCAAAATGGAGGTCGGGGGCCGCAAGCACTCACCTGCCGATGATTTTTTAGGAGGCAGTGGGCGCCTGCAGCGCGGGTCGCTAGTGAAAGTATGTGAAAGTAAACGGACAACGCTTGCTTGTTAATTCATCTGAGCTTAAAACTGTGAATTTTCTTTGGAAGGCGTTATAGCGCTGAAGGCCATAGAATGCCAGCTTCTGCCTACTTATCAAAATGTAAATTTCATTAAACTAGTTGATAAAAAGCATTTTGATACTAAAAGATTTTTATAATTACCATGCACTAGAAAATAGTTCACTGTACTAAGTTTAGGTTTTCCTCAACATTGGCATATGGCCATGAGCAGAGCCGGAACCAGGATTTTGGCTTGAGCATGTTTGGGATTTCCTTCCTAGCGAGGACCATTATGAATCCTCGCACTGGTACCCCACGCCCCTCTGTGGTCACTAGCTGTTGTGTAGTGATATCTGAAGCTTGTCGAATTTCTGTCTGTGCGGCTTCTACTGACTGCTCCTGCTTTTTCTGCAGGGTTTCCTCCTGGTACAGGCATGGCGTCCATAGTCTTGCATCTTCTGGATGTGAACGACAACGGACCGGAGCCCCATCCTCGCACTTTCACAGTCTGCACCGAGAATGCAGAGGCTCAGATGTTGGCCATTGTTGACCTGGACCGGCCTCCGAACACCTTTCCTTTCCGAGCAGAACTAATGCACGAGTCTGCGGCAAGCTGGGCAGCGGAAATGAACGAAAAAGGTACTTGGTTGGGATAGGGCTGCATGACAGCCGTCTTGCTTCTATTCTTCCCCCCAAAACCCCATCTGCATTTATGTTAATACTTTATGGCAGGCATTCTTTCACGTCCTCGTGGCTTGCACTTTGACAAATGTTTCTCTTCTGGTTACTCTGACAAACCAGCTATTTGCATTCTGCCATCATTGTGTAGTCCTGTCGTATTCGGCAGCTCGGGTGCATAGCTGGACGGAGGTGGGGCCCTCTGACAGTGTCCCACTGCATTTAGGGCAACCTTTGCTCATTTTAAGATATTTTCTATTTTTTATTTGAAGGAATATTTGTAAGGCTTCTCCAATGGCACTTGAAGCGGGGAACTTCCAGGTTACTTGTAATTCATGCAAGGGCTTGCTTTGGCAGACTTTTTTGCGATCATGGCTTGGCACAGTGGGGGGGGGGGGTCCCTGGAATCCATAGAGTATGACTTGGCTGGATTTGGTTCTTGGCTCTGGTAAAATTACTGACCTACGTCAGCAGAAGCGTTGTTGCCATAGTGCATGGTCTGCCTTTCTTCCATTGGTGCTGTCTGCAGTAAGCCCAGACCAATCGTGGCAGTCTACCATTTATGTGCTGTCCATACACGCTGGAAAATAGTTTTGCCCACTTGCTTGAATGTGGTTGAACTGCTTTAGACACTTTACTGCCCAAAGTATAAGTATGTCAAAAGGGTATCATTGTCCCCAATTCTGAGCAAGATTAACTTCAGGCATTGCTTACCTGCTTTTATTTTGTGGATTCAGCCAATGCAGTGACTTGGAGGGGGCGTTCTAGAATTCTGTTTTAGCAGGTTTTAAGATTGACTTGAATATCGTACATAATTATCATCTTGGTTAAATTTTTATTTTGAAACCTGTATGCTGTACTATTCTGCATGTGCTCTTTTATGGGACGTTTTGATACTAAAATATTTATTTCAGTTGAATAGTGACCCATGACCTGAGCGGTTAGTTTAGTTGGTGCAGGTTTTTCTTAAGTGACTTGGGAGCCCTAAAATCTCAATTTCTCATGACTCGCGACCCACTGGAAGAACACTTTTTTGTGCTGCAGATCTTTTTTGACACCATTGTTTTCCATAGTCCTAAAGTGGGGTCGACATCTGGGTGTCTTAAGCAGTCTGTAATATCTCTGTTCCACATACATGCCACAAGTTCCAATTTTATTGGGAGTAAATATCAATGAAAAACAAATGCAACTCGAGTTGGTTGAGGTGCCAGATGCGAATTCTCCTGCCTTCTATTTTTCTACTAAGAACGGAACATTGGGTGGAGCAAGCGATCTGATTTTTATTCCGCTCTGGGCACATGGGTTGGAATGAGTGACGTGGAAAGAAATCTGGAAATAGAACTATCCCATAGCCAGTTATGGAATGCTGCTAAGGCTTCACAGGCGGAGGCAGTATTTTAAACATGCTGTATTGTTGCACCCTACTTTTTGGCATTGGGTGGCTTTTTTTCCCTTAAACAATGGTTTAGCTATGCCCTTCTTGGGCATTAAGGAACAGATATCAGAGCAGCAGGGAACTTGAACGGTTACAATTTCAAATGGTTCAGTGGCCAAAGCGGGGCCTCAATTGATTGTGAACTGCAAGTCTGTGTCGGCCTTCTTGGTGCGTTTGTGTGTAGCTTCCACTGCTGTTTGTTGCTTGGATTGCAGTTGACATGCTGCCAGTTACTTTCATTCCAAACATTGTGGCTTCTTCTGACTTAAGTGTGCTACTAGTGAGGTTTCGTAATTCAGACGTCGTAGTCTATGAATTTAAGTTTTTCATATTTTGTGTTTTTTTTCTAAAGCTTGACTGTCATTGAAAAGCACCTGGAGTGGTCGACACATGGTGGGAAATGATTCTTGGTGTTTGACTAAATTAAAACTGGTCAAAGTCTTGCCTGCATTATGGGCCAGGACAATGGTCTATAGGGGTATGTCAAATATCTTCCATGTTGGTTAATCTAGTTCAAGCCAGATGTGGTCATTTGTCACCCCATATGTTGAAGACTTATTGCAATCATCTAACAAGTAATGGGTTTAGGTTAAGAATATCATTTATAGAACTGAACATGGTCTATAATGACTGTAAAGAATGTGATTATTTTATTTATTTTTTTACAAGTTTGTTTGACGTTGCCCATTGTGAGATATGCGTAAACTGTGCCAAGTGCACACCCCTTGCATCCAAAAACAAAACCCTATTGCTCCAAGAGATGTCTGTAATGTTTGGATCTGGGAATACTTTTGGCCAATTATGCTGCAGCGTAGGAGTGTGGAGGCGGGCACAGATTTATTCTGGACCAGCAATCCCACTAGAATGCTTTCACACATTCGTGATCATGATTTCTGCAGTGTTAATCCTGGTTTAGCTAGGAGTAGTTTGTGTTGGTTTTTAAGCCTGTATGATCTATTGCGAAGCAAAATATAGTGCCCTTCGGACTAAGCCTAGATTGCAAATAAGTTTAACATGACCTAATTCCCCTTTGATCCAAGTTCACCCTGCTCACCACCCTTGGCATAAGAGAACTGCGGCTCAGACCGGTGTGAGCGTAAAAGAAAAGGCTTATATTATACCTAGAGTAATGCAAGAAGCTCACAAGAGGCCCAGTCGCCCTTAACTCTAAAGCCACCACCCTGAGTATTCTCATGTGTTGATGCCCACTGAGCAGCCATGTGGCTGGTAGTGGGTTGGTGGGGGGGGGACATGGGGCAGTCTGACGCTAGCCAAGTGACTGAATTTATTCTGGATTGTAGTAGTGCCTAGGAGAGGATAAAGTGCTGTTATTAGGCCATGTATCTAAGGCGTTTTGGGGCAGAAAAGCACTTGGTCATGTGTTTTTCCTGGTGTCGATGGTCGGTTAGTCATTGCTGCTCTACCTCTAGAAGTACATGAATGAACAGTCCTTGATACTGGTAGGTTCAGTTTAAAAGTGCACCTAGATTTCGGATAGGTCCCACTCCAGCCATCGTATATGTGAAGCACATCAATTTCACCATTTTACAACTTGTTCATCCAATTCCAGATTTTAGAACTCATCTTAATAGACGTTGATGCCATATTATATATGTGAGACCTGAATTTAAACCTCCAACCCAACCTCCTGGTGGAAAAGTGGTTTGAAGTGGTGATTAACCTCCGGCAAATATCATAATCGAATGGTTGACCACCTCATTTTTCATTGACTAAAACTTGAGCCTAGTCAGTATAACATTTCAGAGTTCTTGGTTGTGGATTGGTGGGATTAACTGATAACCCTCAAATGTGCAACTGCAGTTGTGATCATGTCGACCTGGATACAATGTATCAATCATATTTTCATAGAAAGCCATTCAGGGGTGGGGGGGCCATTAACCTTTTCCCATGGGTCATGCTTTATATTAAATATGTAGTTCAAATCGTGATTTTTACTGCACTGTTAAGCAATATTCTGATTGACCCCCTTCTGAAATTGCTTTGGTGAAGGTATTTTTGTTCCGTCTGGATGAGTTGACAAAAATCCATAAAATCATGCAGTATTCTTTGGCTGTATTGTGAAGGACCAAAATGGAACACTGGTAAATGAGTGCTCTTTCCCAGTAATGTCAGAGAATACACAAGCCACATCTGCTTTGCTTATGTCCGTGGCATTGGATCAGGTGGTTGTACTCTTCAAACACCATACTCTAGCCGTGATCATGGTTGCCATCTACTAATTTGGTTCCATAATAGTGTGAACGAAAGCTAAAGATTCCTAAGCTAAAACTTAACACCTCTTAAATCGATACTTCTAATGGTCTGAAAATGAGAATGTTGATTTAGCTCCTCTTAAAATTCACCTTCAACTTTTGAGGGGTTAGCCTTTTTGCTGAAACAGTGCAATTACATTGAGTGCGTGTGGAGGGCAGTTTGTTTTTTACAGTAGTTTTATTTCCTCTGAGGGCACATACATGATTAAGTACATGCTAAAACTAGTCCATGAAAGGTGTATAGTATGCATCTTTTATCACAAAATCTGACTGCCGTGCTTATCCTGTACATAAAAAGAGGTACTTTCCCAAGCAGTATATTTTGACTCTTCCTAGGGTAATTACTGCACATTTTCACTTGGTCATAGTGGTTTCCATCAACTCTGGCATGATGGCTAAAAACCAAAAATGTCATGTCTGAAGTAAACGTAGCTGGTCTCAATGCTACGTTTATCAGACTGCAGGTACCTAATCCCATCGTCTGTAAGCACCCCATATGCAAGTTGGGCTAGACGAGCAATTGGTGAAATCCAAATTTGAGGTTGCCCTGTAAATGTCATGCTGTAACACTGTTTCTGATGTTTGTGAATCTGCTTAGAATCACATGCTGTGCATAAAGTCTGGCATCAAGTGGCAATCGTGAAGTATTAGATCTTTCCTTCGAAGATACCTGGGCTTGATTGTAACACTATCCGTGACGTTTATGTAGTGTACCCAAAATCCTTCGTGCCTCATGGTCCCACCAGTGTTTTTCCACCTTTCTAGATGTTTGCTTAATGCAGAGCTTGTTCCAGAGTATATATTGCTATTGATTTGCTTGGCGATTTATCACCAGGCATTTGCACGATGGCTGCCTTGACAACCGCTCAACATCCTCTTAACGGCTGATCTTGCTTCGCCAACTCGACAGCTACTCTTCTCTGCCTTCGCCCTCAGGCTTGGCCTTAAGTAGGGAGAGTGGGAACATATTTCTATTGACTTTCTTCTGAGAATGGCTCTTCTTTGCCCCTCCATTTTCTTTGTTTGGCTGCCTTTTTTCTCTGGTATGGCGCAAACGCCTTTACAATTTTTGTCTGACTTGTAACCGCAAATTCCCCTGGAAGGACCCTCTATTGCAATCGGTGCCTCCCTTTTGACCACGAGTGGTGTTGCAAGGCCTGTAAACTTTTTAATTCCAAAATCCTAGAAGACAGGCGCACCAAGCAGTGGGCGGCCTATGCCATGGTGGGCGGCCTATGCCATGCTGGGCGAGTCACTCTACAGCCCCCGCCTTGGATGAAGAGTCCATTGGCCACCATGCCTCCCCATTAGGCTGCCTTAGATGCAATTGAGGAATCTGAATCCTCCATGTCCATCCCAAATAAGCAGACTGCTGGCAAGTGCGATAGGACTATACACCCCAGTGACCAGGACACACACCACACTTCTAAACATAAGCACACAATCCCCACGCCTCACTCAATGGACTTGTCAAGGAAGCCATTGACTCCTCTATGCCCGTCAAACTTCAAGGCCTACAAATTTTGTGGTTTGGAGCCTGCTGCGCTGCCACCTGCACAAGGCATTAAGACTTCATCCTTACTGGGCCCTTCACATAAAATCTTCAGCCCTCTGTGCGGTAGAGTTGAAAGACTCTCCCTAGGGAAGAGTTTTATACAGAACAATGGAGTGTAGTCAATGATTTCTACGCATTAATTTTGTCAGAGCAAGTTCTAGTTGGGTTTAAAATCCAAGTTGGGGTGAAGAATTGGGTGGGTTTGGGGGTTAGATGTTTGTCTAGGTCTTTAAGCGTCTTATGTGTTTATATACTTGTATGTGTAATTTTGTAGTTAGTCAGATTATAATTGAGTTTGGGGTCGGTTTTAAGATACAATCTAACTCAAACGGGATAACAGCATCTCAAAGACGTTGCCAAAATACTTGATCATAAATATCAATGCAGTATCATGATTCCGAGCAAGAAATCGTAAACTTATAACCTCTACCAATTAGCTAAAAAGGACTAACAAAATAGGTTGAGTAAAAACAATCATACCTGTGAAGTAAATAAAAATGTTGTATGAAGACAGTAATGCAGCTGAAATTAATGAAATAAACAAATGTTAGACAAAAGGATCAATGTGGACGTGAGGAATAAAGTGGATAACCACTGTCAAGTAACCCAAACAACTAGATATTAATTAACATTAAAACAAATAGCAATGTAGGATTAATGCACGAAGTGAATGGCGCGGATAAAGTAGGTGGAGTGGATGAGTGCATTGAACTAATGAGTGCGCTGTAGAGAGGAGTGTAGAGCGGATGAGTCTAGAGAGCGGACATGTGCGTAGTCCAGATGGCTGATACAAATGGCTTTGAGCGCCTGAAATGGTCGTAAATGCATAGAACAGTCTGAGTACATGGAACGGATGGCGTACATGGAACCTTTTGGAGTGAGCTTGACCGCAAGCACCTAAGATAAACCACCTTATCACAGCTCCACGCTTGCTCTCTTCCTTTCACCAACACTCATCTAGAACGCAGCGATACTATGAAACTATTCGGTATAGCTGTTCTCATACCATCATTCTGCCTCATACTTCCCATCACCCTATCTAAACACTGCTGGTTATACACCTTCCAGCCTAGGCGTTCTCCTCGGGCCTGACACAGCCAGTATCGGTCTGGATAACAACCTGCCAGAACGAAAACATACTATTGATCTCTCAACCACCACACCTACCACTAAGAAGCGGCTATCGCACCAATACCCACCAGCTGCACACTTATCTGGCGCTCACACGTGCCTTTGGACTCCCTCCACCTCTCTACTGACTTGAACTTCGGTTCCCGAGTGCGTTCAACCTACCAGCGCCTTGAGACCATCCCAATGGTAAATAAGGCACTATATAAATGCAAAATAACATAACTTAAAATTGTTTTTTACCTGTACCCATTTACTTCAGATTGTTAGTCTCTTAATACTCTGATTATTATTTTTAAAAGTGTTCGCTATTTTGACATGTTGTAAATACTGAAAATTAAAGATTTTTTTTTTTTAAAAAGACCGATCTTTTCAACCTGGGATTTTCAATCAACGAAGAAATCCAGTCTGGTCCCCAGTCAGGTCAAACATTTTTTAACTAATACCTGGCAACTCTCACCCACTGAATTGCCATTTTTCTGCTCAGATTTCCAGTGCTACACTGATGACACTACTCATGATCAGGCTGCCCTCAGCCACCGCCTCTCCCATCTGATTGCCTAACTGCCATTCAAGACTGTGCTGCCAATGATCTTTGTCTGAATGCCAGCAAGACAGAGATCCTCCTCATCGGCACACCTTCACCATCCTTTCCCCTCCCTCTGGCCGGCCACGCTTGGCCCTCCTCCTACCCCCACCTGTGAGGCGAAGAACCTCAGGGTCATTGACTCCACACTTTCCCTCTCCGCCCACATCTGATGTCTCTAAAGTCATCCTCCTAAGATGTACTCTGCCTTTCCTCTCCTTCCCCCAGAAGCTCACTGTCTCCCAAGCTCTTTCTCTCTAGGGTGGACTATTGCAACAGCCTCTTTTGAAATCTACCTGCCTCTACTCTCCGCCCTCTGCAACTAATCCAGAACAGGACTGCGAGACTGGTCTTTGGCCTCAAGCCCTGGCATCGTATCTCTCCCGCTCTGAAATCTCTCCATTGGGTCCCAGTGGATGCAAGGATTACATTCAAAACCCTCTGCATTGTCCACGGCTTTCTCGGGCCTGGGTCCAAAATACCTTCAGCTATCCCTCTGTGAATACCTCCCCTCTCGACCTCTTCTACCTCTAACTCCCTCAGTCAGTCTTTTTTCGAAGAAACTATCTGGAGGTAGATCGGTCTTTGGCTGGGCCCTCGCTCTGGAACAGCCTCCCTGCCACTCTAAAACTTGAGAACCATCTCCGGTTCCGGAAGCACCTCAAGACCTTCCTCTTTGCTTCTGCCTTCGCTCCTTCCCTCCCCTGCTGATCTATTACCTCTTGGCACCATGCACCTGGCCACCCCCTGTCCTCCAGACCCAGGTACCTGCTCACCCTCCCACCCTCCTGTACTGCCCCTGGGCCACCCATTGCACTGGGGTCTGTCTGTACTAATACAGCCCCCCTTTTTTCTTCCTGAACTTATCAGACCTACCCTGTCTGCTGCTTTAAACCCAGCACTTGCCACTTGCTGGCTGCACTACCAGTTTCTTGCCTTTTATTATTTATCAGTTTCTTCTTTGCTCTGCACTTTCTACTTCTCCCCCCTTCCATGCACTTTTCCCCTCCCCCACTCCCATGCACTTGCGCATTCTCAATGTCACTGGGCCTAGTAAGATAGTTGTTTTTGTTCTCCCCTGTTCCCCTCTTGCTTGTCGTGCTCTGAAATGAGCGCGATAGAAATACAATTTCAAGTCAATAATTAAGACCGACCCTCTCATCTTCCCTGCCAACGAGAGGGTTCAAAGCATGTTGTTCCATATCCTGCAGTATGTTGTCCATCACTGGATAACTGTACGGAAAGCCATGCGGCTACTGTGGATGATGGCATCCTGCATCTTCCTGGTTCTAAACGCCCGTCTGTCTCAGAACATTTGGAAGTGGGCACTCAAACACATTTTCCTAGTTTCAGAACATGTTCAAGGGGAACAGTCTTCTTGAAGACCTGCTCAAGCCAAGGCTTGCACCTGCCCATAGATCATGAGTGTTGCTTGCAAGAACATATTCTACTCCGTGTCTGCAGAATAGGGTCATCCAGACATCTAATTGTTTGTGACTCTGAAGAATACCCAATTTCCAGTTTACACCTCCAGGTACCCTCAAACGGTCCAAAGGGGAATGGTCTCTGGATAACATGGTCCGGGAGACTTGCCTTCGCTTTTACCCAGATTCCCCTTCTCAACAGGGAAGTGCACAAGATGCACCAGGTACAAGTCCTGCTGATCCTGAGGGCTCCAGTGGGGGCTCGACAGCCATGGTTCTCATTGCATGAAAATGCCTGTTTGCCCTCCCAGGAAATTGTTCTGCACATAAAACATGCTGTCACAAGACCTAGGGAAGACAACGTCACCCGTGCCCCCAAACACTCAACTTAGCAGATTGGCTCCTGAAGACAGATCTTCCTTATCGGGACACCTGCTCCCTCCTTTCCTCGCTGGCTGCCCACCCTGGGCCTTCTTCCTACTGCTTCCCGTGAGGCTAAGAACCTTGGTTTCCTCTTCGACTCCACCCTCTCCTTCTCTCTTCACATCTCCGTCTCTAAGAAGTCACACAATTAGCTGCACCTCCAGAAACTGTCTCTAGAGCCCTTGTCCTCTCTAGGCTGCATTAGTGAAACAGCCTCTTTCTAAATCTGCCTGTCTCCACTCTTCAACATTTACAACTCATCCAGAACAGGACTGCAAGACTTGGCCCAGGCCCAGGGATCGGATCCCTCCAGCTTTGAAATCTCTTCACTGGCTGCAAGGATCCAGTTCAAGACCCTTTGGATTGCCCACAAGGCTTTCTGGGGCCTGGGACTGCACTACCTCCATCTTTTTCTGAAACATTTTCCTTCTCAAGCTCTCTGCTCATTCACCTCAAACTCTGAGGGTCAGTTGCTTCTCCAAGCAGAGAATGGGTGGCAGATCTTTACTGGGCTGGGGCCTCCCTCTGGAACAGCCTCGCTGCACCGCTCAAACTTGAGAAGAACCACCTCCGGTTCCGGAAGCAACTCAACATTCCCTTTCACTTCCATTGTCTCTCCCTTGCTGACGTCCATGACTGCTCCACGGTCACCTGGCCTCCCACTGAACTCTGACCCAAGCTCCTGTATGTCCAGTTGCCCTTGCACTGCCTCTGGGTTCCCCCAGCACTCCAGGGCCTGTATCTGTAACCCTACAGTCCCTTCTCTTTCTGCACTAATGAGCAACACTCTGGCTGCAATTATTGAATACCTGCGCTCCCCACCCCCTCACACTCGCTGCACTTGTATGATCTGATTGATACAAGGCCTAGTAAGATCGTTTTGTCCTGTTCCCACCCCCCCCTCCTTGTCTTGTTTTGCCTAGAAACACCTGTGTACAGGCGCGTTATAAATGACATCAGTTTGGGCACCTACTACTTCCGCAGATGTATGAACATTTAAAGAGGCACAGAAACCTAACACCGGGCATTGTTACTTCAATGAATCAACATTGTTATTTCGTGCAATAGTAAGTACATCAGCCCTATTGACTGTTCACCTAAATATATAGTCCTTTATCTGATCTGAGAGTCAAAAGCGAGATTCCTATCAGGAGAGTAACCGAATATCCAGAGTTTTCAGTTGAACCTTCTTTGGAGAAAGATAGCGGTCAGTAAAGTACACCAGGGGATCTGTGTGAGCCAAAAGGAGGACATTCCTGGCAGGGGAGTAAACCAGGAAATTCAATTTTGTGTTGAAAAAAGACTTTGTCAAGCGTGTTGAAAAAAGACTTTGTCAAGCCTCTGCTAAAACCTGAACATTTCTACTTTGGCCATCCTAAAGACCATTAAAGACGGTCCTTCAACATTTGTCTTGTCATCTTAGGAAAGGGATATCATCACTGCTCTTAATGGAACTCTGGTGAAAGAGTATTTCAAAAATGCCTTTTTCCTGAAAACATTCAGAGGAAGGGAAACTAAATCCTGGTGACAAGGGTTGTTTTGTTGAAACTGTAATGTTTTGCCAAACTGAAGTGACGATGGGAACAATAATTGTACCTTTTTGCTTTTGTATTTTAGTGTGAGGGCAAGATGCATTTTGGACAGAAGGTCAACTTATTTTAGTTTTGTTTTCATAGGTAGGGACAGTCTACTTTGGTTAGGACAAGATCGGCCTTTTTCAAAATCCCTTTTTTTAAATAAAGATGACGAATATTGAGAACACTTCAACTTTGTGTCCGCCTCATTGCTGACCCCTCACAGTAGCTATATCTTGCATTTAACCGAAGTTGTACTAGGTAGCCATATCTTGCATTTTGGGAGCAGGAAATGCTACAATAGACATTGGGTAGATTAGCCATGTGTCCCATATTTGTGAAGATGAGCCACTTAGAAGAATTTTGAGCGTACCCAATGTACTAACCACCCCACTCCTGTTCCCATCTGCACACATCCCTTGTACTGTACACACCCATGGGACAGCCAAACTACACACAAACATAATTCACGCTCTCATAAAACAACCACCCCAGCCACTGGAGCATACCCCTGTGGACACAACAAACCAATGTGTACAACCATAACCTTAAACACCACCCAATGTACACATAAAGAACACAAACATAAGACATTCACATGCAACAAACAACCCAAGCGTTGGGCCTCACACTTGCGGATACAAGCAAGTGCACGCAATCAACCCATTTGCAACCTAACACCCAGACGCTACCCTCACTAACCAACCCGTCCTCTTCTTGCAGAGCCACGCAAGTGCCTGGAGACTGCCCCTAGGTGGTAGCAGTGCACGGTATGTTTACATACCATTGAACGCACCTCTTAGATTCCGGACTAGTTTTTATTTCCCTAAAGGTCCACCTTGCTGCCCTCTGAACACCATCTCGGAGCAAGGCTTTCTGGTGCAAAATCCAAGTTGAGGCATTCATTAAAGGGGGTAAAGAGACTTCATCCTCCGATTTCAAACCCAATTCCCGGATGGGACTTGAATGTTCTTTTTACAAGACTAATGGGCCCTCCTCTTGAGCCAATGCATAAGGCTAGTCTTAAGGACCTCATCTGGAAGACAACTTTTCTGGTGGCTATTGGTGGAGTTGGTGAACTGCATGCTCTCAGTTCAGGACCCATTTGTTACTATTCATAAAGACAAGGCAGTATTGCGCACACACCAACGCTTTGCGCCTAAATTAATTTCTAAGTTCCATGTGAACCAATCCATCAAACTTCCAACTTTCTTTCACAATCCCACTAATTCAGCTGAAAGAAGCCACCATTCACTAGATGTTAGGAGAGCAAGTAGAATTGCCTTGAAAAGACAAAACCACTTCTTTCTCTCTTGCTGCTGGTAGAGAAGGGCACCCCGTCTCTAGTCGGCCATATCTAAATGCATTGTCAAATGCATCACACTGTTACACTCTTGCCAACAGATATTTACCATGTATGCATGGAGCACTCTACTTGAGGCACAGGAGCTACTATAGCCTATATTGCCAATGTTCCTCTTGATTCTGTTTGCAAAGCAGCTATCTGGAGTTCTGGTCACACTTTTACCCAGCATTACTGCTTAAACACACACGCCATGTTTGATTCTCAGGTGGTGCGAAGACCTCTGCTACTGTTCCTTTACACATCTCACCACCTCCTCCTGGTACTGCTTGCTAGTCTATGCACAACATGCAAGTCTGAGGAGATTCACAAGCATCAGAAGACATACATTACTCACTGTTCTCTTCTGATGAGTGTATCTGCTTAGATTCACATGTGCCCACCCTTCTAGTAGAAGGAACATAGACATCTGACACTTTCTGTACTTGCTCACGCATTCCTTAAGGCTCCCTCGCTGCAGACCAAAAGCAACTGTTGGGACCTTGACACGTAAAGGATTTTGAGTATACGTCACGTTAGGGTTAGTGTTGGTCACTCCCTGGTCGATGCCCCTTTTCAATCTTTGAAAGAGATGCAATACTCTGCGATTAGCACTATGTCGGACTATATACACAGCATGTGAATCTAAGCAGATACAATCAAATACGGTTACAGTGAGTAATGTATGTCACATTTAGTGAACTGAAAATGTGGATAGCACAACATGAAGGAATGTGGCTCTGAAATGGGTAGACTTGAGTCTTGTTGTCCCACATGTCAGAAGGGGCAAAAAGAGGCTATCCTTTGATGGCATGAAGGATGCTGTATTATGTACTCCCAAGAAGCTTGAGCTCTTCCCTGAACTGTAAAAGAGATGGAGTCTGTGGCACCTCATTTCTGTCAACATCTGACTCGCTTCTACAGTTTAGGAAAGCGCTCAAGACCTTACTCTTTGAGGAATGGCTCCTCCCTAACACCTTTGTCCACATACCCTCCACCTGTGACTGTGATTTGCGCCTCACTGTTTCCTCTCCTGTTTGTGTAGAACCCTTGCTTCAAATTGCCTGTGCTCCCCTGTTGGCTCACTTTTTCTCTGCTTACCTCACTGTGGTCTTGCCCCTATGATTGTAAAGTGCTCTGTTGCTTCCTGAAGCTAGGTCCATGCTCAATAAATACCACAATAATGCAATTTATTCTGGGAGGTTTAAATACCTGTACGGTGACTCTTCTGAAATGGCATGTTCTCAAATTGTAGATTGTCAAATGTTGATTGGTAATTTCATCTGGGCCTGTGTGCATGTGAAGCATGGCAGCCTGCTGCAGTGAAGGTTCCGGCATACTGCCTGTTTGCTTCCCTTGTATTCCATTGGAAGTCCTTTTCAGGCGAAAATCCGGTCGTCGGGCCAAGTACTTGTCCAGCAGTAGCTTCCATCGGCCTCTGCTCCTGTTATGTCGTGCAGTTCTGGTTGTACTATATTTCATTGTCAACTTGTGTCATGGTCTCCAAAGTGAGTGTGGATGAGCAAGCCAATCCTAGCCACCCAGAACAACCCTAATTTGCTTAAAAAAAGGCCCTTTGTGTTGTGCCACTGCTGGGGACTGGAGGTCTGAAGGATTCTTCACAGAGCAATGCAGTTTGATCCTAAACCTTCCAGTTAACTTCAGTTTGGTGGAGTCTTCCCCAAGTGGGACTGGTATGCTTAGACGTGGATCCAAGCATGCTGTGCCTGGAATCTCAAGCTACACCTTATTGTATGGCTAAAGAGCCTGAATCATGTCTGCGGTTGATAGCGTTTGTAGTGATGGGTTCTGGCTGGACTATCCCTTTTTGCGATGGGACCAAGCCTGATTTGCATATGGTCTTTCCCCTTTGTGTTATATGGCAAGCTGAGAAACAATGGACTGGGGGGTTGCTCAGAGCAACACCAGAGGTGGTTGATCAACAATCTTCCAGCCATCATTTCAGTTTTGGTGGTGGGGAGGTGAGGGGGCTGCCATTGGGCAATGGTTGACAGCACTCCAGCTACTTAGACTGCAGCACTCTAATCTACCTACAACTGCTATGTGAAGGAGCAACAACCTGCTCTGCCCAAATGTGTATTGTGGCAATTAGTAAAGTACCACCTAAAGTAACTCAATACCCTCTAAAAGTATGTTCACTGCCCTCCAAATGGAAAACGCCTGGCCATCTTGGAATGCATGCACATCAATGCCCACTGGTAAGAGGCTTGGTTTATGTCCATGCCTAGCAGTGAGAAGGGTTGCTATTAAGTTATTGCCTTGTGGTAGTAACAGAAGGCAAGGTTTCTGGAGTGCATGCAGCGGTGTGCCTGAAGTGGGTGGTGGACTGCCCAAATTGATGGTCTACCACCACCACTGTTTCTTTTAGTTCTAGATTGGTCTTTGGAATGTCAGATTGGAAATATTTGAATGGTGTAGAGGCAATTTACATTTTTGATGTACTTTGTTAAGCATGCCTCCACTAAAGACTTGTTTAAAGTGTTACCAATACCTCAAATGTGCTAAAATGGGCATGGCTTAGATATTGCAAGTCAATATTTTAAGCTTCTGGATGTCAGCAGCCCCAATCTTGAAGCATTACAGTTTGGAGCACGTGCCCATTCACATGCAGTGTCCCTATTGTAGCAGTTTAAAAACCTTGGTCTGATGGAGTGATTATTCATAGAAGTGAGGGGACTGTAGCGTTTCTAAATGCTGCAAGCGTTAAGGTCCCCAGTTTGGGGCTAGCAGGAAAAGGCATTGCATGAGCAGTTTGGATAAAATCACACATCTGTAAACTAAAGCTGAAGTTCTGGCTTTGCCACAATCGGTTTGTCATTTGGTAGTAAGCGCTATAGCAATTGCGTCTTATAGAAGTCTGGTTCATGGATGTACAATGTGGCCATATGTGGACTACAGTGTACAAATGGGTGATTTGCTGAGCATCACGTACTGTTTGGTGATGGTCGGAAGATTGCCACTTTCTGTCATTTCCTTTTACCCAACAGGGTGCAATGCCATGCTTATTTGGAGGCAAGATTATTTGACACGTTTCTGATTCTTATGCACTCATCCGCGGTGTAGTTTTACTTCAAACACATGATTAAGGGCATGCACCAGTCGCCACCCTCCTGAGAGGTCCTCCCCTTCCATGAACCTTTTTCCAAAATTCCCCCTTTTCAGACACCTAAAGCAATACCTACACTTCCTCCTCCACCTTCATATCATGATGTATATTTGAAGTGGACACCGGCACGCCATAGTCATGAGCCCCCTGGCGGCAGTGGCGATCAGGTGAATGAGCAAGTACCCACTTACGCAAAGACATTCCACGATCACAGCATGTGGAGCTCAAAGTTGCAGCCACTGAAGCTGTGAAAACATACCTGCAAGCTCTGGGACTCTCCAGTCTATAGATTAGCACAAAATTAAAAACGGTATGCCCCTGGAAGCCCCTTCAGATGAGTCTGGAGCTATAATCTGCATGGCTGCTGAAAGAAAATTGATGGTAAGATACCCAAGGAGACCCTGTCCTTGGCTTCACTATGTAAAACATGAAGGTGTCTCATGTGGCTCCCCATCATCCAGGTGGCTAGGACACAGCCATCGCTTTTGGAGCCAGTTCCTGGGGGTGGACCAGTGGGGAGGATCACCTGGATGAGGAGTCTTCGGAGAGTGGACACCGGATGGTGAGACGCAGTATCCCCTTCACTGTAACACCTTTTCTCCATCCTCCCTGGTAGAATACTTAGGAACTTAACCCACTTGCCCCCCCCTACTGCCCCCTTTTCCGACACAAACACTTTCTTACAGACAGCTCATTGTGACAGAAAACTAACACCGGAGCCGTATACCTGACCTGCCCCAAGACCATGGTCAGGCAGTTACTGATCATTACACACACCTGACTTCCATCACACTTCCCCACATGGATAAAGACGGCACACAAAAGAACACTCTGAGCAAGGCAAAGCACACAAGGAAGCGGCAGTTCCAAGATGGCAGTTTAATACGAGGAGAAAGACGGCAAGACCAGAGGGGGTTGAAAGGAGGGAAGTGCCCTTGACCTTTACAGAGAAAAAAACATACTTTCGTGAGCCTGCAAAAATAAGAAATGGAAGACCTGGAATTAAAGCTGAAGAAACCGGCATTGTGTCGGAGGTACCCGGGGCTCTCCCACGTCGTTAGTCAAGGCGGCGAGGAGCGCTTGCCGCTGTGGTACTGTCCTTAGCTCCTACAACAAAGTAGGGCCGTGCAAAGTCAGCACAGCCGGTGAGTCGGGGAGACTGATAGCAGACCGATCTGTTAGAACCAAGGTTGCAAGCGGCAACATTATACAGAGAAATCCAAAGAGAACAGTGTGTGAAGCGCATGTGATGAGCAACGCAAATATAATTTAATATCAAAGAAGTGACTGAACATTTGAAGCCCGGATGGATACCGTATACAGTACGAGCTGGGAAACCATTCCTTTCAGAGGACAGCTGTCTTATTCTAGCTAGAGCCCTCATTTTATCGAAACTAGATTATTGCAACGCCCTCTACATAGGGACTACCAAACAAATCATCCACAGAATCCAAGTGCTCCAAAACAATGCACTTAGAGCGGCCCTAAGTATCCCCAGAAGTGCACACATTTCAGAAATAAGACGAAAACACAAATGGCTTTCCACCCAAGAAAAAATCAACCTTAAATCTGCGTCCCTTATCCACAAATGCCTAAACAACAAAGCTCCCCGATACCTCTCAGAACGCTTCAACAGGAAAAATCCAACGAGACTCACAAGGACAGCCAGCCCCAACTGCCTCCTAGTGCCCAGATTCAAACTAGCCACCATTGGAGGTTCCAGCTTCCCAGTTAAGGCAGCACAGTTATGGAACTCCCTACCCCTTGCACTCAGATCTGACCAAACCTTCAATAACTTCAGAAAGAACACCATAAAATGGCTTATTGAGAATGCAACATAGCGTATGTCACTTTATACGTAACGTCTTCTTATAATGTTTGTACTAACCTGCTTTTACTGTTTGATCGCCATAGATTTGACTGTTTAGCTACGCCTTATCTGCACTTGCACTTGCCCTACCCTGCAGATTCGAAATGTCCACTATGCCTGTAACCTGTAACGTTAACTTATCTGTAACCTGTAAACGTTAACTAAACTGTAAACCTCCTTGTTCTCTTGCGCCCTGCTACCCTAGGGTCTGGTGCGCACAATAAATAAATAAACAAACAAACAAACAAACAAACAAACAGTGGTCCAGCGACACGCGAGTGCTCATTCGAAGGTCTGTTAGGTATCCAGCTCAGAGGTGGCAAATGTAAAAAGAAATTGTGAAATCAAAGTGGTCCTGCAACAGGTCAAGCTAAACCCTGTGCACATTCGAAGGTCTTCGATAATTAATACTAACTGAAATTGGGCCGAGCCCGGCTGAGGGAGACTAATTTTGTAAGAAAAGGGATCTGAGCTCTGCTGAGGGAAATCTGGGGTGAACCGTGAGTCACCAGAGAAAATATTCTCTGAACATTGGAAAAAGGGATCTGAGCCCGGCTGAGGGGGATCCAGGGTGAAGAGTGAATCACCTGAATTCAGTATTTGTGAGAGGAAAGTAACTTTTTGTTTATTTTGGTACATTAGGGCATTTAAGTAAAGAGGCAAGGGGCACAGAAGGCCCTAATGCAGGTAACTGAACTGTATCCTCGTGCCGAAGATGCCAGGTACTGTGCTATGCTAGAATGAGCCCGTGCTGAAAATGTGGGGAAGGAGGACACCGGCCTGAACATTTTGACGTATCATTTTTGTAAATGCTTCTTTCTTTTCCATAAACCCTAACCCACACTATTTGTTTAGAGGCAAGGATTGGTAATAGTCTTTATTTAGTATAGGCCCTTTTTATTTGACGAAACTCCACTAGGACTGCATTATTTTTTGATGGTCGTAATTTTCTCCCATCTGGAGATTTAGGATTAAATAAGTTCAATAAACACCCTTGAACTGTGGTCGCGTGTCAGTCTTACTGATGATACCATGCCTTCCTTACAACACCTGCAGCCCTGGCATCTGTGATGGCCACACCAACCTTTTTGTTTTGCAAAACATTTCTCCAACCTCTTTCTAACACTGGGGCTCTGAATAATGTGGCAACACATCTGCAAAAAGTTATGCGTTTGTGTTTTTATAGTGCACTGCTGCCATTTCTGTGAAACTGGCAAAATTGCTTTGCTATTGAGTTGATGTATGCAGATCAGATGGACTTGCTGGTAAGGCACTGTCTCTCCAGTAGGGCAATCCAGGTGTAAGGTGTAGGCATCTGATGGAGAAGGTGTAAAGTTAGGGTTGTGGGTTGTGTGTAGTGAAGGTGTGGGGAGCGGGACGGTTAACTCCAGTGTAAGTGGCTATTTTGTTCAGTATAAGGTGGAAAGTAGAATGATCAGGTTAGTCAGGGGATGCTATCCATGAAGCCGCATATCGGAAGACCTATAACCTGGCATGAAAAACAAACTTTTGTTTAGTATTGGAGGATATCTGAATTTTCTTGCGTTATCTTCTGTTTGGTGCTAAAGACACACTTTTGCTGGTTTGACTCACCTGTTTCATCTGGTCAATCCTGCTCACCCGGCGTAGGGCTTGAATGTGGTTTTGGCTGTTTGGGAGAAAAAAGCTCATTTTACTTTGAGATTAGTTTTATGGAAAACTCATGAACTCGGCTTGTAGAGTCACTGTCAATCACTCTCTAGAAGAACCAGTCAAGACTTTTGCCCGAGTTTATTTTTTTCCTAATCTAGTTTGGTGCCGAAAGGTCTTCATAATGTAGATGTACACAGCCCTGGTTTTAATTTGAGCATACCAAGCACTATCACGCCACAAGCTGGCTACTCCTTATGAACAGCAGGCTACCAAGAACGCTTTTGCCCACTGAGGTCTCCCTCATGGTGAATGTCTTCATGCTCTTTGTGGAGAACCAAGCCCACCTAGTCTTCCAGCGTCCTGGTCCAGGATACTTGCAAAACAGCAAAATGGGCAGCCTCAGCTCCCCAGGAAACATAACTGGTTAACGAGTTCAAGGGCAGATTTAAAGTTCGCACACTACATTTTGAAGGTTTGAAGGCTTTGTAGTCGCCCATATGTATGGTTTAGAGAGGCATGTAGTGGAGTAACTATTACCGTTGGGCCATAGTCTCATTTCTTAAATTCATACGAAGGTTCTGTTGAAGGGGACTAGTCGTTGGTGTTGGATGCCTGTGTGGAAAGGTATACAGGAAATATCCCTTACATGCACCTGTGCACAGCTTTAAAATGGGATGCTGTGCAGCAGCGGTCCAGCCTTATTCCGATGGGGACAATGTCCCAAATGAGTGACGAGGAGACTATGGATTTAGAGTGCAGAAATCACTACCGTGAGTAACTTCTGTGTTTTTCTAATTGCACCACTTTCTCACTTTGATGCAATTAATAAGTCTCTACTAACAGTGGTTAAACCAGAAACATTTGCTTGAATTAAATGTTTTGGATTAAAAAAGTAAGTGGGTGTGGGGTGAAGTTTTTACTCTGCGAAGCCAACTGTTCAAACTCCCTGGATGGGCATTACCATAATCGTGCATGGTTCAAGATTCTTCGAAAGCGCAAGCTGTACTATTGGCGTAGTTATACTTTGTTGGGGTCTTTATGGTTCTCAACGCAAATGGTTTTGAGCGTGATCTTGCGATTCTATGGTACAGCATTCATGTGGTTGACAAACTTGTAACGTTTTTTTTTTGTCCCCCCTAACCCACCTGTTCACTCTGCGCCCAAATATCAAAGGAACTGCTGTACTGCTGAAGCCAATAGTGGATTTGAATGAAGGCTATCATCGCATTGACCTTAAACTATTTGACAACCAGAATAAAGACCAGCTAACTGTGGTGAATGCAACGGCCTGCATTTGTAGCGAAGGCACTAGGAAGTGCGCTGGTAGGCAAGAAGCTGGTTTTGGCCTGCCCATAATTCTGGTGATACTGGGGTCTGTGCTCGGGCTGCTTGGTGAGTATGAATTCTACCTATTCCCTGTATCTTTTCCAGAATGTGTTGGGGCCCACATTGAAAAACCATTTTGTGAGGTTTTAAAGGATATTTGCATGTGTGGTCCAATTGTAGTAGGCTCCAAAACTGGAGTCCTAAAGCTTGGCTCCTCTTCCTCTTCCTTTATCCTCGATCAAAGGTGTGATGTACCTGGACTAGTCCGTGAACTGGGTATTGACTTATGGGGAGAGCAGCCTTAAACTGCTTGACACACTGATTCGTGAGCAATGAGGCAGCACCAGGGAGGGCTCGCCCCATAACCATGAGCAGCGAAGAAGTGCTACTTTGCAGTCAAAATCTGCAAGTATTAAATGCAGCACTCCCTTATACCAAACTGGTGAGTTACAGGTTTTTCCTTGGCTTTTAATGCTTCTTGAAGGATGGGTTTGGATGGCGATATGAGCGGAGTAGGGTCCCTCTAGAACAGGGGTGCTCGCAAAATTGCCTCTATGATAACAAAATGTTTGCTTGATCTCTGTCCCTCAGAAGCATTGGAACTACCCACTGCTAAAAACCTGTGCCCCGTAAACCCAAAAGGCTATTGTAGTAATGAGGATCCAAGTCCCAAAATAATGTATTAAAATCATTTAGCTGATAATATTGATTACACATGAAATGATTTAAATACCAAGCTGGGTGGTTTGGCCATACTAGCAAAGCAATTTTGGTAGCCAGTTCTGCCAAATAATGCAATTTTCGAAAACCAATTCAGTAACATTAGTAATATGTGAAATTACACGTCAATTTGTAGGGAGTTTTAGGTCAATAAGGAATAAATATGAAACTTTGCCAAAATACAAAGCATGTTCAACGGGTAAGACTGGGCAAAATGTGGTGGGATTTTTTTTAAAACAAAATTGCGGTGGTTGGACAGCTTCAGAAAATGTATAGTAATGCCATGAATTATTGGGCCGGTGCCATGTATACAAGGAATTGTTTATTCGCTTGTTAGGCGCTTAAACAGCAAGTAAAATACTGTTTCAAAGCGCCCACAGGGCAAAAAAGGGAATAAGGGAGTGAAACGCATTAAACAGTTGAAGGAAAAAATTAAAAAAAAGGACAAACCTACTATGCCTTGAGTATTCCTTGTTGCACTTGCACATTCTGAGGAGGGTAGAGTGGTTACATGCTGGGGTGTCCGGGCTCATGGATGAGCCACATATGACGTGCGTGGTATGGTGCGTGCTAAACGTCCTGAGCCGCATTAGGTGGGTGTGCCAAGGCAAGTGCTGTGCGATTAGCTGTGGGAAGTCGGGGATGAGGGGGGGGTTCCCCGAGGATGCAGAAGGGTCCAGGGCACCAATCGAAGCAACTGTGAGATTAGCAGAGGCGAGAAGAAAGGAGGTAAAGAGCAAAGTTTTGAGGAGCTTCTGCAATTTAAGAAAGTCCTGCTCAAGGCATAGAGGGAGCTGGGGGGCTGTTCATGGGAGCGAGCCAGCCGAGGAGAGATCAACCACCAATCCTCTGTTTAGCTAAACGCTTTACAGAGTTTGTCAGAGGAACATGGTGGTCTAGAGGGAGAGTATTTAGTAAGATAAAGTTGAACATAGTGTGGTTCCCGGGCCCGGACAGCCTGGTGGATGATGCAGAGGGATTTGAATTTAATCTGCATCAACCAGGAGCAAGGGAAGACTTTTTAGGACAGAGATGCTGTACCTGGACTTTTCGTTTCAGGTCTACAAGTTCTGAGTCATACCAGGTGTTCATCTTAAAGGCAGGTTTCAGGCGGATCCTCATGACTGGGGCAAGAATGTCAAGAGTATTGGTGATGGACAAGTGGAGGTTGGTGAGAGCAGTGACTGAGCTGGCATTGAACCAAGTGTCTGTAAGAGCAAGAATATAGAGGTCCATGTCCTCAAGAAGGAGGCAGATGTCAGCGGAATGTTACCAGATGGAGGAAGTCTCTGCCTTTGAAGGTTTTCTGAGAGAAGCGGGAGGTGCAGGAGAAGGAAGTTGATGAGACAGGATCCGGTCAAAGGGAAGGCCGTTATGATATGATATGGCATTTGTAACGCGCCTATACACAAGTGTTTCAAGGCGTGACGAGGCAGGGAGGGGGGAACAAGGGGAAGACAGACAACGATCCCACTAGGCCAGGTGTCATTAATATCGCGCAAGTGCAGGGCTAGGGGGAAGGGAAGAAGTGCAAGAGGAAGGGGAAGGGGAGGGGGGGGGAAGTGCAGTACAAAGTAGAATAAAAATAAATAAATAGGGCCAGCTGGTGGCAAGTGCAAGGGAAGTGCAGTCAAGTGCTGGGAAGGGGGGGCTGTAGGTTCAGAGACAGTCCCGCAGTGCAGGGGTTGCCAGGGAGGCAGTGCAAGTGGAGTGTGGCTGGGCCCAGGACCGAGGTCGCTGAGAGTGGCCCAGTTGCATATTCAGTGCAGTTTCAGTGAAGAATTTAGCAGGGGAGAGGGAGAGAGAAAGCAGAAGCAAAGAGGAAGGTTTTGAGGTGCTTCCGGAACCGTAGATGGTTCTCCTCAAGTTTCAGGGAGTCAGGAAGGCTGTTCCAGAGGGAGGCCCCTGCCGCGGAGAGAGATCTACCCCCAGCTCGTTGCTTCGAGAAGCGGCTGACCATGAGGGAGTTGGAGACGGATGAGCGAAGGTCTCGGGAAGGAAGATATTTAGGAAGAGAGAGTTGAAGGTATTTAGGCCCCAGGCCCCAGAAGGCCTTGTGGACAATGCAGAGGGTTTTGAACTTAATCCTCGCAGCCACTGGGAGCCAGTGTAGAGATTTCAGTCCTGGAGAGATACAGTCCCTGGGCTTGAGGCCAAGGACAAGTCTCGCAGTTCTGTTCTGGATGAGTTGCAGAGGGCGGAGAGTGGAGGCAGGCAGATTAAGATAGAGGCTGTTACAGTAGTCCAGCTTCGAGAGAAGGGTTGAGGACCCTGAACCAGGATAGTGCCTGTGTGATAAACCTTAACAAAGCAAGGTGAAGATCAGCCAGCCAAGAGGACTTCCCACTTGGTGCCACCATTGATGGGAGACTATGTGGAAGGAGAGAATGTAGAGGTGATGAGGAGGGGTCCATAGATCTGGAGAGGGGACAGAGAAGAGGTGATCAGTGAAGACCTATCTTGAAGTGCTGACATAGGTGTCTGCGATGGGAAGGCCAAGGTTTGCACTCAAGATATATTTTTTGCGATTTTTCCAGCCAGACTTTGTGAGAGGGGATAGTTGATAGTGTAGCAGTTAGAGAAGATTGGTGAGCTGGAGAGCGCCTTGGGGGCGGTAGAGGTTAGTCAAGGAATGAAGAATAAATGCTATCCAGAAAGGAAATCGAATTTCAAGAGACAAGAGGTGCACAGATGTAAAAGTACACACAGCTAAATTCGATTTAATACGTTTGTGTCTGCTTAGTAGATCATGGTAACTCATGCAAGGTTGCACAGGACCTCACGCATGGTAACTGAGCTGTCCATGTGGATAGCACAGAAGTGAAATGCTCTCTTGTCCTTTTCAAGTTCGAACTCTGCAGCAGGGCAAACTTAGCTATTCATTCTTTGAAGGATAAGTGAAGTACCACGAAACAGACTAGTACCATCTGTTTTTACAGTGCTTAAAAGCAAGAGGAATTGTTATCGTCCATTAACTGGAATTGGATGCCATTACTGGGGCCCTTTAAGTTGCACCTGGCATATGGTGGCAGCAACTAAACCTGAGGGCTGCAGCTTAAGTCTGGCGTCTATAACGAGCTTAAATTACTAGCGGTATTCCTGTGGCATTTGAGGTGGTTCATGATGCAGGATAGGTAGCACCTAGACGTGAGGCTGCACATGATGTAGCTAGCATTGGATGTAATTACTGGGGCATTTGAGGCTGTGCTTGCATAGGATGGCTGCAACTGTAATGCTTTGCCTTTTGATAGTTCTACCATGGTGCCAGTACACATTCAGTTGAAAAGCCAAACCAAGGTAACCAGGCTTTTTTCATTTAGCCTCCTTTCTCATGTGATCAGATTTCTTGCTTGCTTCTCCCACTTAAGACCTGTCCGTTTCAAAGTGACCTCCCTTGGCTCTGAAGTTAATGGTAAAATAAAGATTCAAAGGCTCATCAGAGAAGCCCCAAACTAGTCAAACCTGTCTATTGGCTTCATTAACTGGCTTTTCTACAGAGGCAGGTGTGGGTGCAAAGGAGGGCGACAGTAAATGGCATGTCGGGAAGGAAGGTGCCATTGGACCTCACGGCTAGGGTTGGAGAGCAACATTTGATTTGCCACTGTCCTGCCTCATATGGAAATTACTTTTGATAGTCACTTAGTGAAAACGTATTGTTTGCCTCTAACAAATAGTCTGTTTAGTACTAGACTTACTACTTTCATTTCATGGAACAAGATCATATTGTGTTTTTGGTAAATGTGTATAGCTTGTACCAGGTTTTTTCCTTTTTTAGATGGTTCAAAGGGTCAATTGCAGTTGTATCCTCAACTATCTGAAACTGCTTCCTCACTCGAATTGGTCTCTGCAGTTTTAGGGTCAAATGTGTAGATCTTGATGCATATGGCAGCTGATGGCCAGTAGTGCGGTTCTCTGTGGAGCTCAGTGACTTTACTTTTACTGGCGCATGCTGGAAGGTGCTCACGTGCTGAATCTCTCCCTACAGTCCTCCTCCTGCTCCTTTTGCTGTTCCTCAGAAAGAAGAAGCGTGTGGTAAAGGAGCCGCTGCTTCTGCCAGAGGATGACACTAGGGACAACATCTTCTACTATGGAGAAGAGGGCGGTGGAGAGGAAGACCAGGTGAGTTTAGAGCCGGCACTTCTAGTATTGGGAAAATGAAAGACTGGGCAGAACGTTCTTGGCTACTTTCTCAAGTCTACCCCAATGCAAGTTTCCCCTTTAATGTGTTGAATCGGATGAGCAGATGCCTGCGGGCTTACACTGCGGTATAAAATAGATGACCGATACTCGACAGTTCTCTGTGGCTGAAGAGTTGTTGCTGGGGATGTCATGATAAAAGCAGTGCATGGCTCGGGTTTTGTGGTGCTCCAGCAAACCAAGAAATTGAAGGACTGAATGGGTCTAATTTCTATGCAGAGACTGGCTTCATTTGGAAGAATAAAATCCCACAGATTGCAAATCTATGGACAGTCCTTTGGTAATTCAGTGTTTTGGGTTATCCTGCTGCACTGCTTTTCACGGCTTTTCTTCTAAAAAAATAAAAAAGCTCATATAAAACCAAGTATCTTAGAATATGCAAATTGATGTACTGAGACACCATGCCATGTCCCCTGACACAAACGCTTGGACGCATGGAGATGCATTGCTTACAGGTGAAAAATGTGCATAATTGGTGACCAACCTAACCTGCTTTTCCGTTCAATGCTTTCAACTTTTGTTCTTGCTAATACTTTTTTTCTTACATTTTATTTTTAGGACTACGATTTAAGCCAACTGCATAGGGGCCTTGATGCACGTCCTGAAATCTTGAGAAATGACGTCCCCACCCTCATGCCTGCTCCCCAGTACCGTCCTCGACCAGCTGACCCAGATGAAATTGGAAACTTTATTGACGAGGTGAGTGAGGTGGAGGAAGACTCCTACCATCAATGTCCTTTCTTATACGACTTTGTATAAATATGCTCCTGTATAGGAGTAGGGCCTAGAGAAAGGGAATAGTTGTTATTGGCTTCCTGCTGAAGCCCTACACATCCCCTTTCTGAAGGCTGTCTGGATTAATGAAGACATAATCCACTGAGATGACGTACAGGTGAAACCTGCATTTTCATTGTCGGGCATTTTTTTTCATTTATTTGGTTATGGTGAGGGGAGGATCTGTTAATTGTATAGGGTTTCCTCATGTCTCCTCTTCCCGCCTTCCCAGACAGCTGGCAGGAACGGGCGTTGGGGGCGTCCATGCCCAAGATAAAATTGTAGGTGTGAATTTCACTGGTGCTCATTCATTGCATACAACCCTGCCTTTGCTCTAGTCTACCAGATGTCAATCATAACCCCTCTTTCGAATATATCCAAGTAGTTGATTTGTTTTCCATCCTCTGCTCTACCAAGCAGTTCTTGCCTCTGGTAAGGTTTTATGGCACCTATAAAATCTACTATTGATTGCTGCATCTTTTTCTTTCCAGATGTCAATCGGACGACAGGGAGGGCCATGCAATATCTAAAGTTTTAGAGAAATCGTGTGTGATGCCTTGTAGTTCGTTCTGCCTTACCACTGCACCAATTTGCAAATCTGTATTTGGAATTGGTTTCGGTTGCTATTGGTTCATGAATGTTTAATAAACAGATGATGCGCCAGGGCGTGGTGGAGGAATGTCAGGCCTTTCCAGAAGGGTGTGTTCCAGTCATCCTCATTGACATGGGCACTAAGTGTTTTGATTAACCACTAAAATCTGGGATTTGACCATAAATCTGTGTGACAAAATTGTACATGTCCTATTAATCGCCGCTTTGCAACACATCTGCAAATCGAAATGTTTTAAAGGGTACCTTCAACTTTGACCAAACAAATTCCCAACCTCTGCCCTCCCAAGAGCATGCACAGCTAGTAGCTAGCAACTACATAGTCTATAACATACCTCCCCCAAATTGTCCTGGAAACTACTGGACTGCCTCGTCCTGCAAGTGCTGTTTCTGCCCCATCTGTGACCAGCCCCATTTTGTTACTGTGTACCTTTTTCGGCTCCTTGCCTTCAGAAAAGGTCCCATTCATCTTTAGCTTATCTTCCTGTCACTTAAGTGTTTTTGAAAAAGCACACCATATGCAGTTCTGTCGCCACACCCTCTCCTTCGCTGTAGTCTGTGTGAACCTAGCATGACGCGGCTTGCCTGTGTGCACCCCTTTTAAGTGCATGCTATTACTAAAGAATGGCAGCATGCGTCATTAGCAACTTGCTGTAATGACCGTGATTAGGTCTGCAGTATTGATCAGAAAGAATGAGCAAATATGCTGGGAAAACGGTGATGCTGGGAGGTCCGGCTGAGCGGGAGAAGGTTCGGATTTAGTTCCTGTAAATGGACCGAACCCATTACAAGCAGCTTCATAAGCATTTGCGATCTTGGAGTGAGTAACTGTTGAGAGCCGGAATGGTTTCTAATGGATTGTTTACATCAGTACAAAATTGCTTGCTCTTCTATCCTTGTGTTAACAGGCTAATGCACTGCTCTCAATGCAGCACCATGGTCTGGCTCCTTAAGTGTGTTGAGTAACCCTTTGGGACTTGAACTTTGTCTACTTTCCAGGACCTGCCATGGAAACAGTTGATTTTCTTTTTTTCATCCCTCCATGATTGTAAATATTGTAGTTTGCGCCTTTCTCCCACAAACGCTTTATTTTGGGTCGGTTATCACTGGCCTGAGCATTTATGTATTTGACATGAATATAATTAATCGTAACGTAGCAAAGGGCTTTAATGGCCCTTTCAACAGATGAACTGTCACTTAACCTGCAACTTGAAATGCATTAATGTCCAGAATTGGTTAGTGCAACTTGGCTCACTTTGCCATCCTTTTGCTCCATGGATATTTCGTCTAACATTTACTCCCTGAAACGTACCCCTTATTCGGTTATTGAAACTGTCTTTCTGTACCTTTCCAGAACCTAAAGGCAGCAGACAACGACCCCACAGCACCACCGTATGACTCCTTGCTTGTCTTCGACTATGAGGGCAGTGGGTCGGAGGCAGCGTCCCTCAGCTCCCTGAACTCCTCCAACTCCGATGATGACCAGGACTACAATTGCATGAACGACTGGGGCCCCCGCTTCCGTAAACTGGCTGACATGTACGGCGGGGATGAGGACTAGGGTGGAACATGCCGAGGCGCTTTGCTTTGACCCTCACTTCCCGCTCGTTCCTTGGTTTTCACCTGAAATTGTGCTGAAGGACCGGCAACTGAATAACTTTAAACTGCTGAGACGGAGCTCTTCTGCCTTTTTCTTCAGTCCAACCATGGCTTTTAATGGACTTCGGTTTTAAGGACTTAGTTTTGGCATGCAGGCTGTCTTGGCCAGTTCCCTGCATCCCTGTCTGGTTTTACACATTTCTTTTATTCTTTTTGTTTTTGTATCCTAATCCTCACTTTTATTCTTACTCAAATTTGTACAGTTGTTGACTTTCTCATGGTGTTAGACTCAAATTCCTATGAACGTTTGCCATTTAAGCTGTGACTACTCCTGGATCCCAGAACTGCTGTTAATGTTTATAAAAGTAAACTCTAAGCAGGATTTTCTACCTCTTTCAGGTAGAACATTTAAAATGGGAGACCATTTTCTGCTTAGCTGTTACTGCCTTCTCCAATAGACTACATCTAGTTGCAGGTCTTCCCCATTGCCTCTACTCCTTTTACAACCGCCTTATTTGCTAATTTATATGGTTTTAGAAAAACACACTTGATGGGTTTTTTTTTTTAATTTGTAGGGCCAAAGAAATTTCTCCTGGCTGGAAACTAAAGATTAAATATCCTTTTCATCCCCTGACCGCATTGAAATCTATAGGCCTTCTGCATTTATTGCATTCCTCTGAACCGTGTGCTATTCTTTTAGGGTTGGGAGTGTGATGGAGACAGGGCAGGCTTCGGTGTTCATTAATGACTACACTAATGTGAATGTTGTCTCCAGTCCCATGACACATGGCTTTGTAGGAAGGTTGTGCCACTCGGGCACAATCTTGTTTTGCTTGCAGCATTCATAGCCATGATAGAGGCAGAGTGCGATATGTGATCATTGACCTGTTAAATTGTTGGAAAATGTACCCAAAATAATGTTGTATGGTACATCTGAAAGAAGAGTACTTATCTGTAAGATTATTGTCCTTGATTTTTATCCATTGTCTGGACTGGCTCTTCTTGCTGGACATTGTACCATATCATGACATTTTGTATATCTTGCATTCATCCTGATTTATTTATAGGACATATTTTGTTGTATTGTCCTTGTATACTAAGAGTATTGCGTTAATAGAGTTAAACTATGTAAAGTGCCTAATGAAAATTATTAAAGGAGCATAATGCCATCTTTTTTAAATGTTGTTCACTAGCCTATTTCCTTTCCACAACATGGCTTCAATTAGATTTTGCTCGGTTGAATGGGAGGAAGGGGTTGCATTTTGTTTATTTCAGTCCATTGAATGCCAAAGACACATTATTAAAAAGCTGAAGAATTTCTGCTGTGCATTCCAAGTACATTTCCGTACATTCCCCTTCCCTCCACACTGCTGAAATGGTTTCCTTGCCGAGTGCAATGGAGCATTTGTACTGCATGTCCATTTACTGTAGTCGCTGGTGTACTGTCCATTGTCCTCTAGAGAACTATCCAGCCACACTGTTCGATGTGGTTATGAACCGGCTGCCCATGGCTTGGGGTAGATTGAAGGATATTGTCTGTACATTTGCAGGAGTGTTGGGCATGGAGTTGAAGAGGGCGAAGGGAGGAAAGGGGCAGATTGAGGAAGAGGATGTTGCAGTAGTCCAGTCTAGAGAGAACCAGAGCTCTGGAGATTTATAACAAACCAAGATTGATTGTTTAAACCTAACTTGCCTGTTTTTTCCTTAGTCACCTGGGACCCAGAGTTTACTGTTCCTGCCACCTGTGGCCTCAATAACCGGTCAGCGAGTCCATTTACTCTGAATGGTGCTTGGGGACGGAGGTATTCTAATCTACGTGGATCTCAGTTCCTGACAAACTAGAAGACAACCCAAAAGAACACCAACACCGATAAAACTACGATGAAGGAAGACACTGACCCCGGCTCCTACCAAGCAACCAAATACGAACAGAGGACACTAAAGACTGAATGCACAGACAGACCAAGACGGAAGCACTTAGACGACTCATCCATAGCATCCTGGCCCTGTACCACACCTGAAGTTACAGCAGACCAATTCACATAGATAGTAGGGAAAGGGGACACCACTTCTCCTGCTCCAATAACCAAGGAGGAGTACAGACACTCAAATCTCACTATACATAGTTCACTAGAATACAACACTATACATAGCTCATTAGAATACAACCGGGAGTGCTCTGCGCAAAAAAACCCTATGGCACTGTTAGACCTAGACCTCATCCCCCAATACGGGACTCTCAAATCTTGCTTTGTTTTAGGATTTTACTGAACTATAAAAGTGGTTCTCAAACCCATCAGTGTATGGTACTATACTCAATTGTTCTGCTAGGCATGTGCCTCTCTCCCACCATACAGGACTCTCAAATCTAGCTGTTTTCACACCATGCAGGATTCCTGAAATCCAGGCATTCAGCCATACTGTGAAGATTGGCTTCAAAACCTATAACCCACTAACCAAAAAAGCTCACTGTCTGCATACTTAACTTGCACAAAAAACTAACACAACCACCTCTTGCACTGCAAGCCGCATACACTTCGCCACACTTCAACAGCACACAAGGACTGACATTGTTCCTATACTCGCACCAAAGCTCAGTACATGGTGTATACCGAGATGAAGCTGCCAACAGAACACCATTCCTCCACAATCCTAATCCCTCTTCACCTTACTAACGCATCCCGCCTTCTCGTTTGCAGATCTACCAGAGCGCCTGGAGACCAACTCTATTGGTGACGGTGCGCGGTACGACTACCTTTAACATTAACTTTGAGAGGGAGTATAGGTGATGGATAAGCAGTTAGAATAGATGGGAGGGTGTAATGGGGGCAACGAGGAGAGGGTGGGAGGGATAAGAGAGGTCTGCAGTAGAGGAGAAAGAGTTTTGCAGAGCACGGCAGAACTAACCAGGCGGCCTAGCAGCCAACAGCAGCAGAGGATACCAGCAATATAAAACGGCAAGGGCCAAGAGAGGGCAGCTATTTCAGGTTGTCTAAGTTATTGGACAATTCAGAAAGCAGAGCCTTACAATGCAGTACAAGCAAATGCAGTGCAGGTTCAAGGGACATTAAGAACAAGCGCGTAGAAAAGCAGCATGTAAACTGGGTATGCAACAGGAGATCACAAGCAGCTGAATGGACCAATTGTACAGGCTGCAGCGAGGAAGTGATGCACTGTGAATAAATTGTGGGTGAAGTTTAACAGGGCAGAGTAGGCAAATAGAGGCTGCAGTTTCAGAGGCACAAAAGTCAGGCGGCAGCAGTTTAGAGCAGGCACAGTTAGATACTGCAATGCTGGAAGGGATTGTAGCAGCGAACAGTGAATCATTACATCGGAGAGCAAGTCACTGAGGTCCTGGAGGTTGCCCCCATTGTGGTGGGCTGCCAAAGAGAGGCGCCCTTGGGGGGTGAACATGGGTGCTGCATCACAGGATGTGGTGACGTCTTGTGCCCCAGCGGTTCTCTTCTTTTGCACAGCTGCCTTTCTTGTTTGAAGATCCTCTTTACCACTTGAACAGCTGCCATTCATCTATTGTCTTGTGAGGACTTCAGAGTTGAATGACAGCTGTCGGAGATGGTCAAAGCTGAGGATGCGAACCTTAGGCTTGACTTGAGAAAGGCCCTTGAGTGATTCTGAAGCAAAGTCCGATTCTGAACATTGCCCCCTACACAAATATAGGAACTGCACAGCATTGACTTCCTTCAACCGTAGCCAATCTGAAGCCTGCCTGCATTTATTGATGGTTTTGAGAAACTGAGTCCAGGGTTTGCCAGTGCAAGCCTCGACTCTCGCCCAATACAAATGGTTACATTTTATAGTCTATGGTCACATATGACCTTTGACTTCATGGTTGACCATAACTGGGGTCAAAACTCCTGGACACTTTATGAACCCAAATGAATTGCTTGTAACCGTCTTCAAATATGTTTACTGATATTTTACAAAATGGTATATTTCCATAATACCACTGTTGTAAGGGCAATGTGGTCTTGTATAGCATACTCCGCCATTTTGGTAGCCTCAAGTATCTGGCCCTGCAAGAGGGACGGAGAGAGAATCCTGTGGTGTCTGCTAGCAGGGCAATGGTACAAGTACAGGAGTCCTTTGTGTTATTGTGAATAGGTGGGTAGTGGCCAACCAACTTGGTGTTTCATCCAGAACAATGTATTTGATTAATATTGAGTCCGAACCCCATTTAGAGTTTCTATTTCCTGACTTTGTTTCACAATGTTTTGCTGGATTCTTGGTTTGATTCACTTTTACATCCCTGCCATGTTTAACCTAAAGCTTCTGGGTGGCTCTGTATTTTTGTTCTCAGCTTCAAGTCCTTAAGACGCCTAAGACTGGAGTGCCCTGTAGTGTCCAAGGGTGGATTTATCCTCCGTCATATGTTTAGGCAGGTGGCGGCTGTACTCCGTGCAAAATAGCCACCAGCATGGAATCATTGGCTGCCTTTGGTCCTTTATGACTCACTCCCCAGATACTTGGTATAGTGGTGGTCTTTGTTCACCTTGGAGTAGTGGAGTCGTCACATGAGAATTCTTTAGAGTGTGTTGGGGAAACTGGCCATAGGTGCATTTCTTCCAGAGCTGGGACTGCATCACCCTGAACAAGTACTGACTGGCATATGCAGATGCCTGTCTGTGGGGACAGGGGATGTGAATTTGGACTTGTGCGCAAAACCCTTTCTGGATGCTTGGGGATTCCTGAGTTAGTGCCCAGCCATTGACTGACCGCCACAGGTTTAAAGGTAGTTTGGTGGTGTTATAGGAGATGCGTGTGGGGCCCTCATCACCTAAGTGGGGATGTAAGATCCTTCACCCGCTCGCCTTGTCTTGCTGCTTGTATTCAAACCTGCATGCTTGGAAGGCTTCTGGCTCGAGGAAGGGGGCTAGGCTCTGTACATGCATCTTAAGTGCTCCAAAGGAACAAGACTGCGAAGCTTTCTCTCCGTTGATTAAGGAGCACAGGCCACAGGACTCCTTACCACTTAACCAGTGGGCACAGCTAAACCACCTCTCCCACCCAAAGCGCTAGTCTCCCTGAAGCTCCTGGGTGTGCCTTCATCACCTGTCCTGAAAATGGGATCCTCGTTGCTCCGGATGACATGGCACTCCTCTGATTGCCTGGCCAGATCTACCTCCTGTGGGACAGCTGGTGCGTGCCCGGGTTTCGTCTTATCTGAGAAGCTCTACAGGCACTTGCTACACATTTGTTGCTCGACCACATTGTTCAACCTGCAGCGTACTGTGATTGCCAGCTCTCCTCTGGCGTCATCCAAAGGGACTCTATGTATAATCAGTGGAAACTCTACGTTATTTTGGGATAGTCAGACTGTAAATATTACAAGAAGTAGTTAGCAATTCTACCAACAGACCAAATAATACAATTGGTCACTAAAGCACAGGAAAAAATTAATTTATTCAAAAATCATTAATCTGGAAAAAAAGAATTTTGTTAATACAAATGTGTAACACAATAAAACATAAGACTAATGGTGACAAAATATCATCAAAAAAGGAGGGTGGTGTTGAATTGATAAACACAATTAGTTCACAACAACTTTCAAAAAGTGTTTACTCTACCGAACGGCAGCACGAGCAAAGATCATCTCGGGTTGCAGATGCATGTAGTTTCTGGGTGCCTGACGCACGCAGGGCTCTCCATTTGACGGCTAAAGCAAGTTACACGACAACGGATCCACCAGAGTTCAGCGAATTCTGAAGAACATAACATTGAATAACGTTGTAGACATTTTTTGTGAGATGTACCTCCTACAGAGACACTTAAGCTTTCAGCAATCTGAATATACTTCCTCCAGATAGGATTTGGACATTGGCACATCTCCACAACGAGCTAGCTGATCATCAGCCATTATTTTTTTACCTTTGGCTACAGATTGAGTAATGAAAGGTTAACACTACAGCAGCATGCTGAATTTGGCAATTCCTACTTCATTTAAGATAACTATCTGTAAAAGACTCACTTCACGCGCAAACAGTGACAGAGCAAATTGGAAATTCTCCTCTTCAAGAAAAACGCTCAAAATGGATGTTTGTTTGTGTTACCACAACTAATGTGACTAACCTCCTGATGAATGTTCCGAAATTAGCAAAAGAGAACAAACATGTTGAGTTCCATGTCCTAGTATATTATTCTTCTAGAGATAAATATTAGACTCCATTGAGTTCGACAACTGAAAAATTGCACGCGCTTTGAAAGTTGTCGTGAACTGTTTCAATTCAACACCACCCTCCTTTTTTGAGGATATTTCGTCACTATTAGTCTTGTGTTTTATTGTGTTTTACATTTGTATTGACATTCTTGTTTTTTTATATTATTGATTTTTGAATAAATTAATATTTTGTCCTGCAATGGGTTTTTCTGATATTTCAACGTGAACTCATTTGTTTTGGAGGGGGGTTCCCCCTCCAACCCCATCCCCTTTAATTATTTAACTATCACTGAACACCCACACCCCATCTATATATTTTTTTTAACCCCCCTACAAACGATGAGTTTTGAAATCTCAACGGAGAAAAACCCATCGTTGTTTCAGCCCACGATGAAAGGACGGTGTACCAGGGAAACATGCCAATAAGCCTTCACTGGGCTCACCTGATGCGGACCCTCATTTGAACCCTGCTCCTGAGCTTGTGAACAACATAAAATCCAAGCTTCTATTGTGAGTGACCACAATTCTGAAGATCCAACACCTGCTTCCTACTCTGCTGGCTTGGGCACATGGATGAGTTGGTGAATATGTAATGGTCCATCCTCCCACGGTTCTGTTGGTCCTCTATGCACTGGTGCACTGTTGCTGAAGCCTTCGGCGTTCTGTAGAAGTGTACCTCAGGATAGTGCACTGCACCTGCACTGAGCCTGGAATCTGGGATTAATCTTTCTTGCCTCTTCTGTTGATAGAGGGCAGTTTTGTTGCTCTTCATCATGGACCTCTACTGCTGGTATTTTTCACAAAGGTTAAAGCATTTCTGCACCACTTTGCTTTGAGCCTCTGTCCCACTGACTAGCAGTATATAGTTAGTGAGGAAATAAACTGTCTTGCCACCCCTGCATCCATCCCTGCAGGGGCTGAAGTACCTGCAGTGCGGCCAGCTCTGCAGCCGACTACACCAAGTGACATAATCACTGGACATATTAACCACCCTTACTACACTGGTGGCCACATTGCAACACAGGCAGTCTAAACTGGTCCAGACCCCAGTACCACCACAGCAGCCACCCCTGGTCCATCCAGGGAGTAAGATGTTCCCTGACCCTCCCCCCCCGACCCCCTTAAGGAAGCTGAACCCCAGGCAAGGTCTCAGACAAATGTCTGATATAGGGATGGACACAGACCCAGATCACCTTGACGATGTGGCATCAACTCTCGCATCGCACACAGGTGAGTTTGAGGATTTTGTCCCTGCTGTTGGAGAGCCAGATGAGACCTCGATTTAGAGACTCCTCAAGATGGAGTAGATGCCTTCCAAGCGCTCATGGACAGGACGGTAAAATGTTTCAGCCTCACCCTGGAGGAGCAATGCGAAGAAAGTCTCTTGTACCGGGGTGTGTGGCCAGCAGCCATGCTGTAAAGTTGTGGCTTCATAGAGCTCCTGTGAGATCCGACTGTGATTCAGCCGATACCTGTTAATACGGTACCGATTTCAGAATCCAAGCAGTGCAGGGTGTTTGGAATGCTCTATGGCACAGACTGAGACCGGGGGTTGCACTCTGCATCCAGAGACGCTGAAAAGGCAGAGATCAGTGGGCATTGCAGCACCCAAGATGGCGGCCAATGTCGGTATGGGAGACTGCTGAAGACTTTTGTCAGTGGCTGTTGGGAGCGGTGGGACTCCGAAAAGGTATCACCCCTCTAGAAAGCTGCTGTAGAGGTCAAGCTGGAGTTTCTCGCCGAAGCAATCCAGATATTAGATGCGGCTGAAGGTGCAGACCGGGAGGCGAGGCTCACACTGGGAAAAGTTGACTGCGCCAGGGCGTTAGATGACCGAAGCACGAGCGTGGAGATAAGTGCAGCTGCTTTCAGTCGTAGGGTTGCATCCTCGCCAGACGGCGCTGGATAAAATGAGAAGCTCCACGCGCAGACAGTGTGGACCCGACGAGCGCATTGAACAAAGGTGTGTGCGAGCGGCACTGTGAGGCGAGTGTGTGCTCCTTATCGGTGCCAAATAAACAGGCGAAGGCCTCCAGTGGTGTTGTGCTGACCTGGAGGAACAGGCAGTTGTGGCATGAAGTGGTGAACTGCCCATACTCTAGACTGCCGAAGTAACTGGGAATACTGGGGTACCTGTTCCATTCTTGGCACCAAGGACTGAGGGGCTGGGCCTCCGGGAGTGCACATGAGCTGGCTTCAGGGGGCAGGGAGAGGAGCCAACACACCCACTTGCTGGAAGTACCCTGAGGGACCGCAGCAGGGGGCACATGCTGATGACGGCCAACCTCCACAGGCGCCAGGACATGAAGGGTGCCCTATGTGCGTGGTGGCCCTTCGGACAACAGCATGACTGATGCGACCCCTGAGAAGATATCGCTGAGCTGTTCGGGCTAACAAGACGGTGACAGCCGGGAGATCTGGAGGTGTCATAGTGGACACGAAACGCAGTGAGCAAGTGCACTGGCCTGGGTTCTACTATAAGACCAGCAGCTGGTATTTTTGGTTGAAGACGCTTTTGATGGTACACTCCGCGTTAGGTTGGAGCCCATCACAGCTTGTGCGACTACCCTTTACCAGCACATATACCAATGAAAATGAAGAAGGGGAAGGGTAAACAGACGATTGAAGCATATGCGAAGAGGACGTAGCTCCCTGGGACATAGGGTTGAACAGCATAAGGGCGCAAATGACTCCTGCTGAGACCCTCCCAAGATTGGAGCTGATCCTGGCAGCTATTGCCTCCTGGAAAGCCTCCCTAGAGCACAACATTTACTCAGTTTTGGTGGATGTGAGCCTCTTAAGGCAAGATGTCCGCGCAATTGCGGAGATATTAGGAAGCGCTGATCACAAGTGCTTGAGAATAAAACTAATATTGAGGCTACCCAGTCCGATGTGGCGAAGCTGTCAGAGAAAGTAAGGCACCTGGAATGCAGAGCCGTAGACACGGAAGGACGGGCAAGGAGGAATAATGTGCAAATTCTTGGCCTGTATGATGGGGAGGAAGGATCAGATCAGACTACATATGTTGAAAACCTGTACAGCAGATGGGGACCGGAAAGCTCTCAGGGCTTCAGTCCAGCGCACACTTAGGTCACTGATCAAAAGACCACCGCCTGGGGCCCCATCACGGCCCTTAATAGCCAGAATTAAAAAGACTGATAATGCATATTCGCTTCCTCCCGAGGAGGGGGGTGGGGCACCATTCACAGGGCAGTCTGCAAGTTGGGTTTTTCCCAGATTATACCCTGCAACTGCAAACAAATAGGCCACAATTTCGAATAATCAAGAAAAGACTATGCTGTGCCAACATGTAGTACATGTTGATTTAACCAGCCAAACTGAAGGTCCTCCAAGATGGCATGGGACACGTCTTTGAAACCACGGCTGAACGGATAAGGAGGGAATAGCACCCGTACCCGACAGACGGAATAATTGATCTTTCATGGATAAATGAATGTTGTCCAAGCAGTGCTAACTCAGAAAGTGCATTAAGGCACATATATCTGTAAGAATCGGGAGCTGCATTCCAATCACTGGACTTAATGTGGGAATAGTCTGCGTTGCTGACTTGAAGCACGGCTGCATCTACCCTGTTGTTGACACATTATTAGGGATGCCAGTTGGAAGACACGCAACTTCTGTACGCCCCTAGAGGAGGGAGGATGGGGGCGGTGGAAGAGGTTAGGCCTGAATATGCCTGGAGCAATGGGTCTTTTGTGGTGCCAGGAAGAACAGTTTGTACTTCCCAGTGGTTTATTGTTGTTGGTTGGGTTTGTTTTAAGGGTTGGGTAGAAGACTGGGGTGCGTACCGAAGGCAATCTGGGTGAAGTTCACAGATTAACAGTGGGAAGGGGAGGTGGGCAGAGGGAGAATTCCCTAGGGAATGCTGGGTCTGTAGGGCACTAGTTGGGCTGATGGGTGGGAATGATGGCTAGTGGAGTTAAAACAGTGACTTTGAATGTTAGAGGCCTAAATGGTTAAGTTTAAAAGACTAAGAGTAGAAAGAAAATCGACATAGCGCTATTGCAGGAGACCTACCTTACTGCAGAGGCAGAGCGTACAGTCAAGGAAGTAAGGTGGGAAGCTGGTGGGATCACCCTATTCTGCATTTCGAGAGACTGGGGGGGGGGGGGAAGGGTCATGATTTGGATAGCGCCCACTGTCCCCCTCAGAACACTGGAGGTGAAATGTGACGATGAGGGGAGGATTTGCGCCTAATCATGACACAGGCCCCTTCTTTAGCTCACTATACCCGTGACTGGCACCATGCAGAGAGGCCTTCTGGATTGGGGGAGGAAGTTTTAATTGCACGTTGAAACCTTGGATGGGAAATATAGGAAGCTGGTCCCACCGGCCAAAACCTTATCAAGTCTATTGGGACATCTACGGCTTATAGATGTATATGGAGGTCTGAGCATGGGGGGGCGCAAGGTTAACGACTACTCGGCCTCCCCACACTATGCATATATGCGCATTGACTACCTGTTCACTGGGGTGGAGACAGCTGGGGAGTTTGGTTCCACCGAGTACCTGCCTAGGGTGCTGTCAGACCACGGCCCACTTGGTTATGGTGCAGAGGGAAACTAAATACAGGCCACCAACCCCGACATGGCGATTACGAGCGAAAGCATTGCATGATACATTTAGAGAATGTCTAGCTGATGGAATAGACCGCTTCTTTGAAACAAATACGGGCAGTGCCGAGTGTATTGTGGAAGGCGTTTAAGACGATGGTGCGAGGAGAGGCAATAGGGAAAATGTGTGGCATCAGCATCTATTGGAGGACTTTGTGGCCACAGAAAGGGGCATAGCTGAAACAGAACAGAGGCACATTGAGAGGGGAGAGGAAGAGGGAGAGAGCTGATTCGGCTCAGACAGAGTTGGGTGGCAAGCTGGGATGGGGTAGGGAGGTTTGACTATCCAAAAAATACAGAGAAAATACATGCAGAAGGGGAAAAACCTGGCAGGCTGCTTGCATGGCTGTGCTGCAGACAGGAGAAAAGGTAAATATGCCCCATCGAAGATGAGGGTAGGAAGAGGCACAGTATGCAAGCTTTGATAAATGCAGTATTTGAAGAGTTCAACGAAGCTCTGTATCGCTGGGAGGAGGTATGACAGAATGATTAAGTAGAAGAGGCCTTGTCCCAGATTGAGTTGCAGAGGGCAGAGATGCTAGACTCCCCACTTACAGTAGAAGAGATATGGGCAACTATCAAAGCACTTACCACTGGTAAGACAGTGTGAGCAGATGGGCTGCCTGGTGAGTTCTATAAAGAATACAGAGAAGTGCTAGCGCCTAAACTGCTAGCAGTATTTCAGGAGGCCTTTGAGCAGGGTGTATTGCTAGGCAATTTACGGGAATCTGTCATACTAACTCTAAAACCAGGGAAACCTCCTACTCCGTGCAGCTCTTATAGACTTCTCTCTATGATAAACATGGATTGTAAAATTCTCACTGCCACTTTGGCTACTTGCCTCCAGAAGGTGATGGGTAAACTGGTACACCAGGATCAGACGGGATATATCCCGGGTAGGGACACGTCCTGGAACCTAAGGAGGCTACATCACCTTATAGACTGCACTAACTCGGTAGATGAAGTTGCGCAGTGGCATCTCTACATGCACCGCAGATGTTTAGGTATCTGGGAGTAAATGTCCGGCACAAGTTGGCAGATGCGCTCAAAGATAACACGCAGGCGGTAATGAACGGCCTTAGTAGGACTATGCAGTTCTGGAGGAAACTACTGTTATCTGTGACTGGCAGAGCGGCCCTGATAATAAATGGTGGCTCCCCCTGCATATTGTAACATCTGGTGAACATCCCATACTTTGCTGTTTGTTCCAGAGAGCGGTCAGTGCTATCAGGGACTTCCTATGGGCGGGGACAAGGAATAGGATTGCATTGCACACACTGCAGCGTGATTATGTTCGTGGTTGGATTAAGGTACCTAACCAGTTGTCCTGAGATGTAATAAAGCTCCAGAAGTTTCTTGATTGGCTAGCGGATTATGTCTCACTGGATATGCAGTTATTACAAGCCTGGGTGGATCCCATATTTGAAAGAGGTACTGTGGGTGGAGGGAATGGGATCAATACAAGAACCGCGTTTGCTAAAACATGCTAGAAAGATGTCAAAGGGCATGGAAATATAGTTATAGACAACCCTTACTCCCAAAAGTCCCCCTAGCAGCAATAAGTGGGGGCCATGAAATGCTGAGGGCCATTCAGACACACTGGGAGGATAAGGGGGTAGCAACGATTTGGGATTTAATGCAGGAAGGATGACGGATGGACTTTGGGGACACTGGCCCATGCAGGTGGGATTCACAAGTGGCAATTCCTGTTACATAATCATTTAGTCCAGTAAACGTTGCGGTGATGGCCGGAAGTGCGAAATGGAATCGAAACTGACGCTACATTAAAGGTTCTCTGACATGTCAGAAGGGGTCATGTGATCTCTAGACTACGAATTATTGCTGGGTCGATGCGACAACGAGGTAGTAAGAGTGCGAGAGGGATGGCAGATGGAGCTAGGCAGAACGTTTACTGACGCAGAATGGTGCAGGGTTCTATTCTACGTTAGGCCAGTCTCGAGGGATGCTTAGGCCAGTCTCGAGGGATGCAAGGTTTAAGCTCACGCAACTATACCCAAAGCTCTGCACGTACATGACCCCACATAAGATGTCATTGATTCCTAGTGTGGGTAAGCAGCACTGCCCTAGATGCAGGGAAGAGGGGACGGGACTGCTACACATGTTCTGGACATGTCCGGTGACTCACCTTTGGACATTTATTGCAGACAATGTGGCTTTTGGGGGATTAAGATGCATGATTGGCTGCCGGAGGCCTGCCTACTGGGTACGGTTCCTCAAAAGAAAAGCAGAGATGTTCGAGGGAGCACAATACACCTGATGAGAATTTGATTTTTATACTGGCAAAACGTAGGATCGTCATGGCTTGGAAGGCAGCAGCGGGTCCTAGTATGAATGCATGGGGGGGAACCTGCAACGCTGGGCTGTTGCCGAGAATGTGGTGTGGTGTACGCAGCACAAAGATCTGTGAGAAGCTGGTGGGATGTAGGGTCCTGGAATATGCTTACACGGGTAATGTTCAACACAAATCCGGGTATAGGACCGTTTTTAATTCTAAGGTGGACCCTGGGCCAGTGATTGCAGCTATTGCAAATATGGACCTCGCCAGTGGAAGTGATGGTACACCACATGCATCACTGATACGCACAAGCTTGGGAACATTCGAAAGTTCATGCAAATGTGAATATGGAAAATTGATGTATGGACGGGACTATCGTACGAGGCCCAAACTCTCCCTCAAGACCGATTATCCCACCTTGGTGGGATGCTTATTGGCTCATCTGTACCACCCTTAGAACAAACAGCTTGCACAGGGCAAGAGAGCCCGCACATCCAAGGCCACCTGTGTGGACAAGAGACCCTATATGTAGTAACGAGAATGTTAACACAATTGTAAACTCCTCGGGATACGGTGGGAGAGGGCTGGGGGGGAAGGATGGAAGCGTTGTCTTTGTTCTTTGTCTAAAATCAATAAAAATAAATACAAAAAAGTCTCTTGTACCAATGGAGGGAGCAGTGGAGAAAGTGCATTATGTCCATTCCGCTTTTAGAAGATGTCTGGGAGGATGGCCTGGTCACCATGGCACACCCTGCAATGGCTCTGGCAAAGGAGGACCGTTTTGATAAGAAATACAGAGCCCCAGACACTGCCCCCATCTGGCTCCGCACGCAGCCTATGCCGGTCTTCGTTGTCTCTACCGCGGCCAGGAAAATAACAGCCAGTCGTCCTCCTCCTCTTCCTGCTCGGTTCCTCTGGACAAGGAGTGAACATGCTTGGATGCCTTTGGAAAGAAGATTAGAACGACCACAGACACTACCATCAGGGCTACGCAATGAGCCATTCTCTCCAGATATGATCGTGAGTTATGGTACAAACTGGGCCCCATCCTAGAATGTCTGCCTGATAAAAAACAAAAGGCAATGGACATCTTTCATGAAGGTGAGTTGGCACCAGATCAAGCCATTACAGGGTCGATGGACATTGCCAACATGGAATTTCACCAACAAGGTTGGCTCAAGGCTACAGACTGGCCGCAGGTTCAATCCAGAGTCGTCAGCATTCCATTTGACGGCATCGATCTGGTTGGGGAAAAAGGTTGACAAAGCCTTGCTCTCTAAGACTGACGATGCTCGCTTGCTCCCTAGGCACATTGAAGCAAAGGCACAAGTCCTTTCACACTGAAAAGGGACGCTTTAATAGAACTTCACGGGACAACCGTTCCTCACACTACTCCTCTTCCTCGTATAGAATAATGCCATACTCCTCAGGCGAGCAATCCAGGAAGATGTTGCAGTCCTACAGAGGCACAAAGTGCCGCGGTGGCTCCTGCCAGTCCAGGGGCCAGTAGGGCAAACAACCATGACTAGTCCAGAGCCTGGTCCTTCTGCTTCAGCACCCCAGTTGGAGAAAGGCTATCATGCTTTGTCAGGCAATGTAAAACAGTCACATCCGACGATTGTGTGCTCTCCCTTTTCCAGCAGGGCCACTTCATTGAGTTTGTAAACATACCACTGGACATTCCACACGCAGACAAGCTGGAGATGTTACGCCACCTCCTGCTTCAAGAAGTGCCTGCATTACTTGAAAAAGGAGCGGTGGAGAAGGTGCCGAAAGGAACTGGCCACAGGAGTCTACTCGTGCTACTTCCTGGTAAGAAAAAAGGCATTGCACAACCAGTCTGGGGGGTTGGAGACCCATATTGGGGCCCTCAACTTCCTAAAAGTGCATATGTTCCGTATGGTAACAATGCAGCAGGTCTGTGCCAGCTGCAACAAGGACTTCCCAGCATCCCTTGACCTTGAGGATGCTTATTTTCACATTCCTATTTGCGGCTCACACCGGCGCTACCTGTGTTTGGTAGTGGCAGGCGTACACCACCAATTCAAGACCCTGGCCTTGGTTCAGCTCCATGGGTGTTTACCAAGTGCCTCGCCCCATTGGTGGTGCACCTGTGGCAGAGGGGGATCCACATATACCTGTACTTGGATGACTGGTTGATAAGGGCCCCCTCCTACCCACTAGCTGCAGACAGCATGTCGTCCACCATCCATGTCCTACAACAACTCCGATTCATCAATTTCCCAAAGTCACGCCTAGTGCCATCAAGACAGGCGCTCTACCTGGGAGCGAAGCTCGGCACTCAATCCTACACCAAAACACCCTCGGATGAGAGTGGCGGCTCTCCTCACAAATGTGCATTGCCTCAGCAGTGCCCAAGTGACCCTGGTTCACAATTACAAGTTGCTGCTGGGGATGATGTCGTCATGCATTCCTCTGATCGCTCACTGCAGGCTGCGCATGCAGCAGGGGCAGGAATTCCTGGATGCTCGCTGGATTCAGGCATCTGGGTCCCGGGACGATCGCATCACTCGGACACAGAACTTCAGTTGGAGCCTTCACTGGTGGTCAGTAAGGACCCATCTAGTGTAGGGTGCCCGTTTCAAGCCACCATCACGAGGATGTCTCACTGGAGGGATCGGGAGCCCACTGTTGAGACAACACACGAGAGGGGCCTTTGGTCTGTAGAAGAAAAGTGCATGCACATTAATCTACTGGAGTAAAGGGTGATTTTCTGGGCCCTGACTTCTTTCCTCTCCCTCCTGACGGGGAAGGCAAACAAGGGGGCTGGGGGGGCAGGCGGACCAGATCCCTGCTGCTCTCCAAGGAGTCCCAGGCCCTCTGGCACTGAGAATTGCAACATCACACATCCCTGATTCCCCGCCACCTAACAGGGTTTCAGAATACCCTACCTGACTCCCTTAGCAGGGTGTTGACACTCTTGCCACAAGTGAGAACTACACGACACCCAACTTCACCTGTTGCGGTACTCCGGAGATGGACTTCAATTGAACCTATGACAACAATCTGTGCAAGAATTTCACCAGCTGCTTCCCCCCCAAATCCAGAAACCTTGGGGGGGGATGCCTTTACGTTTCCATGGGAGGGGAAGTTCCTTTATGCATTCCCTCCGATCCCGCAGTGGCATGGGTCATCAACACGTTCAGACTATATTGGTGCTGACTATTAGTAGCCCCTGCGTGGCCAAGGCAGTTTTGGTACTCCAACGTCCTCACCCTCATCACCAGCTCCTCTCAAGTTGAATCCACACCAGGCTTTGCTGTCCAGGAAACTGGGAGCAGTGCTGCACCATGACCTGTCCTCGCTCAATCTGACGGCTTGGCTCCTGTGTTCTCAGAGTTCGGATCCTTGTCTCTTACACAAGTCTGCCAGGAGGTTCTGGCTCGGGCTAGAGCGCTGCCCACTTTTGCATGTTAGAAGAGCAAATGGAGGCGCTTCCAAGCATGGTGCCAATGTAATCGGTTGCGGCCTCATGCTGTCCGACCAAAAGGCGTTTTTCCTTATCTGTTATCCCTGGCTCAGGTGGGTTTGGCACACTCTTAAATCAAGGTGCACTTGGCTGCAATCTCCAGGTACAACGGTTCTTAATGTGTTCCGTCCCTGTGTCCCACCGTCTGATGAAGTTCTTGTGTGGGCCGTTCAGGTCTTGGCCACCTGTCCGACGCCCAGCTCCCGCATGGGAATAGAATGTGCTTCTATCAAGGCTCATGAAACTTCCATTTGAGCCCCTACGCTGGGCATCTATCAAGCATCAGTCCTGGAAGATCACTTTCTTGGTGGCCATAAAATTTGCCAGGCGAGTAGGTGAAATCCAGGCATTTTATTGCACCCTGCCTTATTTGACATTCCACAAGGAAAAGGTCCTTATACGCACTAACCCAACATTTATGCCTAAGGTGCCATTTGCTTTCCATCTTAATGAACCAGTGGTCTTGTCTGTCTTTGTCACTCTGTCTCCAGCTAAGCGGGCATTGCATTCTTTGCACTTGGTGCATGCCCTAAAGTACTATGTGGCGCGTACTAAGTCACTTTGTCTCACCGTACTAAGTCACTTTGTCTCACGGGCTAATTATTTGTGCTTTTTGGCCCACTGGACCTGGGAAGGTGCTGTCCATTCAAGGTGGATTGCGGCCTAATTTTCCTTCTGCCATCAGGCAGGCAGGCCTCTTCCGGGCAGGCTCTTGGCTCGTTCCATGAGAGTGGAGACAGTTCCCACTGCCTTATTCTCTGGGATCCCACTGCCTGAGATCTGCCATACAGCTACCTGGAGATCGGTGCACACATTTACCAAATTCTACTCTGTCGACAGAAGAATCTAGGGTTGGCCAGTCAGTTCTGAGAAACCTTTTTGTGTGAGGTTAGTCTCCATTGGTAAGTTGTGTTTGGAGCTTGCCTCCATCCTTATGTATTGTTTATTAATACTGCTTTGTAATCTATTCACAGCATGTGAATCTATGAAATATCCAAAGCTGGAATTGGAATAAGTTACCAGTTACCTGTAACTCCTGTTCTCAAGCATTGGTATCTTTCATAGATTCAAATGCGACCCTCCCGCCTACCCCTCATGGCTCTTCTTTGGCTTCTACTACCACTCACGCGCGCTTGCCAAATCTGAAGATGGCTGACGGGATGAGCTAAGGGAGGTGTACCTTTTGGCTGTGGGCAGTATGACCCAAAATCACAACTAGAGCACACTGAGGTTTCCCAGCTGGACTGGGACTATTCACAGCATGTGAATCTGAAAGATACCAATGCTGGCGAACAGGAGTTGGGCGTAAGATCTTCCATTTTGTGAGGAGTCAACCTGGGCTGCTCTGCCACCTTACCACTTGGAGATCTGGTGTACATGAAGGACACCCTATGAAGAAGGTGTGGTGGAAGTACCTGTGGCCTGGAAATGTGCCCAAGGAAAATCCTCCTAACAAAAGATTAGTTGGAGTCCTGCAGCAAGGACCTGGTTGACTGCTGATGTGGTTGCAATATTGTGATGTAGTAGATGAGTTGGTTGTGTTTCTCCTTGATTCTATTAATCATTTCAGTTTTCAGCTTTATTTTGGCAAAAATGCCATAAAAGCACAAATACATGATAGAAAAATACCAATTGCATAGTGATGTGTTAAAATACAAGGAGGCAAAAATATAATTTCCGAGTCCCCGCTTTGCCGCTTCACACTGCTTCACTCTGCTGTGCTCCTGCTCATTGGATTTACAAAACGTTTGTGGACGTGACTACAACTACCAGCAGGCTTTGTGCTGGTCCCTGTTGGAGGCGGGCCTTTATAAGGTTAGAGGCGCGCGCACCCGAGCGAGTCCCCGTGGAGTCCCCGCTTTGCCGCTTCACTCATTGGATTTACAAAACTTTGTGGACGTGACTACAACTACCAGCAGGTGAAACTAACTCTCAAGAAGGCTCTTTTTACCTTATATATAAGGTGAACTATAGTTTGTTTATATTTATTTAGGCTTTGTGCTGGTCCCTGTTGGAGGCGGGCCTTTATAAAGTTGGAGCCGCATGCACCCGAGCGAGTCCCCGTGGAGTCCCTGCTTTGCCGCGGTGTCCGGGGCTCCACGGGACTTCCAAATCTGCTCTCAAGCGGCAGAGCGTTTTATTGTGTAGTCTATTTTGCCCACTAAATTTTTGGTCCATAGTGTTATTTATAAAACCTGTCCTAGTAAAAAAACCTAAATTTATCGTCTTACAACTGGTATGCCCACAAACACACGGCTACGAATTATGTCAAACGCAGTCTATGCTGATGCCGACAGCGGATGAAAGACTTCCATCAAGTCCTGCAGTAAATACCTGCTCAACGCCTGTTCAACACTCTGCTCGATCTAAACTCGAAACAAAGGATAAAACGAAAAAGCTGCCAATGGACAATGTTGACATTCGGAAATATGATTTTGGGGTGCAGAGTGGAACGAGCACTCCAGCTCTCCCTACTAATCAGACGGTAGTAGCTGCTCACGTTACTGATGTTATTGATGCTGTGCCGGCTAACTCTGAAATAGGTAGTGGGGTTGAGCCGGTGCTCACATCAGACGACAACTTAAACTTAGAAGAGAATCTGGAAACTTCTAAAACGCCTGCCTCTGTCAGACAGTATGCTTTTGAAAAATACTTTGTCTGGCGTTGTGCAGCCTGGAGCCGCGGCGGCTATGGAAAAAACAAGCGAAATAATAAATGATCTAGAGACTAACAGCTCGTGTTGCTCGGCCAGAGCAGAAGGCTCCAAACTATCACAATCTCCAGATATGTTACATCGTCCTGATTGCGACATATCGACTTTGGAGGTATCGTATATACCACCAACTCCACGAAGATCGAACAATATTCTTACAAGCCCTGAAAGATCTTCTGGCAATCCCAAGTCTGAAAATTTGACTTTGGAAGTCATGAACATAGCACTAATGGCTCTTGCGAAGCTCTTTGAATCAGTGGACAGCACCTTAAAGTGCCTTACTGCAAATGTTAAAACTCTTGAAAATAATCAAATTAAATTGTCATCAGAGGTGTCCTTTTTACATGATGACATTAATGCAAAAATAAATGTTACTCATTTCCAACAAAAAAATAGCCGAGTCTCTGGCCCAGAAGCCGAGTTGCACACTAAAAGAAAGTGTGACTGGGACCTGTGCAAGCACTCAAACCATCGAAGACCCAGACTGTCAAATCGTAAAAATTATTATGGACTCTCAAATTTGTCTCGAATCACATAAGTCCAGTGTCTCACACATTTCTAAGACAGCGGTTCCTTTTGTCCCAGGTATTACAGTAGAAAAAATTGACCCCAAGGGTCCGTTTTATCGTCCCCTATTGATCGTTCTTTGGTACAAACAGAAAATAAAAAATTGGAGTCTGCTCAAACACATAAATCGATCTACCCTGTTTTTGATAAAAAAAGCTACCAATGAAGTGAGTGAGAATGCTTCAAAAAAGAAGGGTCCCAAACAAACGGCTGTAAAAAAAACAAAAAATATGAAAACTGTAAAAGTGACAGCCTCTCCATCTATTAAACAATTTGTCAATAATATAACAAGGGCGAATTCCAGATAAGCAACAGCAGCGAGCCTCATAACTAAAAAAATATGTTGCCCTAGCAAAATCTAAGAAACTAAAAGACATCACCAGCACTCAATCAGTGGGAATGATCATGGATCATCCTCCATTGAATGATTTGATCAAACTGGCCGAGGGACAACAGACCTCAGGCAAAAATAAAACTCGTAGTGAACTATCTTCTGCTCCGCCCATTAATTCTAGCAATGATCTTAGCTCAGTGGCTGAAAGACTGTCCTCTAGAACTCCAAATAAATCCGCTTGTGTGCCTTTGAGAACCACTGCTGAAAAAGTAAAAGCAGCGAGTGACCCAATTACCAAAGTGACAGAAGATATTGCATCATCAAGAAAAGCACTAAGGGAGGAAATTGGCATATCTGGAGACACGTAGATTTGAACCTCCAGTTTTTCCGATCATAACTAATGGTCCAGCAAAATTTTCAACTGTAAATTCACCTGATCTTGTATCACCTGTGATGCCTAGTGAATTAACAAAGTCATTGGTAAAACGAGTCTCGTTTGCTGACTCAATGTCATACGCCGATGAGAAAACAACAAGAGAGGGGTCTGTTAATAATAACATGTCACAAACAGACTTAAATTAAATTAAAGAGTCCATTGCGCGCCTATGGATGTTAAATTCCAAAGCGCAAATGCAAAATCATCCGAAAGATGAAAGACTCAAAAAACATCCAAGTTCACATCAATTTGATAAGCAAGCAGCGGTAGACCCAAAGCCTCCTTCTGATAATTCAACGAAGTCAGGTAGAAAACAGCAAACAAAAGTAGAAAATAGACACTCCTTGCTCTTAACATCACGAGAAGATTTAGCTACCTTTTTTTTTTTTTTTCTTTATTTTGGTTGGTTAAAATTAGATAACCTTTCAAAACAAACATTTACATAAACAGATCAATAAATGTACAACTATATAATTTCTTTCTCATTATACATTGATTTGATTAATCAAAGACAACAAAGAGAGACCAATTTACAAAATTCTCCACAGGAAGAGATATACTTGCATAGATGTAAGTCAATATTACCTGCAGTAAAATTCAATTGATTAGTTTGCAAAATCTCGAAAAGCCATAAATAAAGCAATCCACAATAGGTAGCTGTTAGTTCTCATTATTATAGTGAATCATCATACAAGAACGGTCAGCTGATTGCATTACCGATTCCAAGAACTGCATCGTGGCTATTCTTATTGAGATTTTAGTTGTTGCAAATAATTCGCACCACAATCCATTATCAGAGCGAGCTATGTAATGCAAGTGTGTTAATTTTTGTAAGATTGTTTCTCTTTGTTTCTTTAATGAGCCACAAACAATCAATAAATGTTTAAGAGTCTCTTCCATTCCGACAATTTTGCAGAATCGACAATACGCGACTTCTGATTTTATTATACCTCTCCTTAATAAAATCTGATTCGTTGGCCAGAGATTCATACGAAATCTTAAAATTTGAGTTCGAAGTTTAAATGAAGGACATTTCAAAAGATAATCGGCTGTCTGTCGAAATTTTTTATGACCAAATAGAGTTCTGTCAATCTTTTAATCCCAGGCATTTTTGTTGTGTGTATTGCCAATCATATTGATGCAGTTTTAGTTTGGCTCTGTTCGGATTATTTAGCAATAAGTCTATTGAGATGTTCGCCATATTCAGATCATCAAAAACTGCGGTTCTCCATTTTTTCGGAAACAGATGTTCAGAGCGAAGTAAATAATCCGCCAATGTCGCCAGCACATTTTTTGCCGACAGACCCAAAAGACATTTCCGAAGGAGACTGCACCTTTTCCATACTACTTGTATGTGTAGCGAGAGATTACCTAATTCAAACCGTAACAGGGCATTAGGAGTGGAATTAGGAAGATTAAGTACTTTCTTCCAGAATTGAGCTTCAATTCTGTCCCAGTATAATCGGTTTTGGGGAATCCAAGTTTCAGCCCCATAGGCAATTACAGGAATTACCTTCTGTAAATAAAATGTTATAACATGGCTACACGAGAATTTGCCAAACTTGGCTAAGAGTATTTTAGCCTGTGAGGTCAGCGATAGAAGCTTTCCAGATATACTGTTTTGCTGGGGCTCATTCAGGACTGAATTGCTAAACATAATGCCAAGATATTTATATTCATTTATTAGAGTTAATTTCTGCTCTTGTAATAGCCATTCATTATGTTTCCAATGTTTCAAGTTGGTATTTTTCAATTCCATTACTTGGGTTTTTTCCAAATTAAGTATTAGGTTGTTTTTGGTAACATAAGATCCCAGCTGATTGAGCAACAACTGCAATCCGATTGGCGTTTGCGAAATTAAAACCAAATCGTCGGCATACAAGAGCCAGGCAACAACCTGATTACCAAGCTTTGGTGCATCATTAATTACTTTTAAAAATTCGACACCCAAATCAAAAATAAACAAATTGAATAGTGTTGACGCAAGAATGCAGCCTTGTTTAAAGCCGCGTCTTGTATGAATAGTTTCTGATAATAGTCCATTTAAGTTAAGTTTGACCTGCATTGAGGTATTAGTGTGTAGTAGCCCTATTAGCGAGATGAGAGAAGGCGGACAGCCATAATTCGTTAGTTTATGGAGTAATAATTATCGATCAACAGAGTCAAATGCGACTCGGAAATCAACAAAAGCAAGGTAAAGAGGTTGTTGTTTGACTGCATAAGCTGTTTTAATAGCATTAAGTATAGTTATGTTAATAGCAGTACCTAAGCCCGCAACAAATCCTGTCTGAAAGGGATCACGACAATTTTCTTTGGAGGACCAAATATTTAGGTCTCTCAAAATAATTCTAGCAAAGAGTTTCCCAGGAGCATCAAGAAGTGCTATAGGACGATAGCTCGCTGGGTCCGTACGGTTCCCCTTTTTGTAAATAGGGACTACCACAGCTCTACACCAAGAAGAAGGAATACATTGCTTTACTTGGATAGAGGAAAACAAAGAGTATAAAATACTGGCCCACAGTTCCGGATTTAATTTCAGTGTAATTCGACAGGCTATCTGGCCCTGGGGCTCTAGATGAACTTGCTCTATTGATATAGAGCAATATATCATCTCGGTCGAATTTAAGAGAAAACCTAAGGTTAGCCGATCTCAATGTTGTATCATGACAGTTATTTGGTGGTAGAGCATACATATTTGAGAAATATTCGACCCAACACTTTTCAGGTACATCATTACTTTGAGATGAAAGTTGGGATGACACTGTACCTGCATTAATTAACTTAAGATCTGAGAGGTATTTTTCATTTGTACTACCTGAAGCCATTGCTCACCATCTTTTTGATACATCTTAGCTTTATACGCCCGAATCCAATTTTTATAGTCAGTCTTTATCTTTCTTAAAGCTAAGTCACGATATTTCGCCAACAGAAGCAATGACTGTCTTTTCTGTTTCCTAAATAGGGACTTTCTATTTCTGACCAATTGATCGAATACATGAGTAGGGCGCATATTACTAGATAGTTTATGACAAGATGTATTAACAGTGGCAAACATATGTATTTTATCGTGATATTCTAATAAATCATGTGCTGCATCTGAAGGAAAACACTGTTCTCTCATAAAATCTTTGTCTAACGCTTCCAAGGCAGAATGCGTCCAGCGTAATCTAGTGAGCTGTGAATTGACATTCAAATTTTTTATCTGATGTTGACATTGCTGTTTCCTGCTACGACCATGAAGCCTAATTTCAAACGTCAGCATCAGATGATCACTATCTACAGTAGGCATAATGTCAAATTTTGGGATCTGATCAAATAACAATCGGTCTACATAAACATAATCAATAGTTGCTTTGTGTGACCCGCGTAACCAAGTATGGGAGGCTGGAATATCAGTTTTGTAAGCACCATTTAACATTAGCAAGTCCCAGGTTTTAACAAAGCATGACCACTGAGTGACCCGTTCCGACTTTCCTTTTTTATTTGGAGAGAAAAGATGAATATTTAAATCTCCAGCAAGAATAACATGTGCAATATTAGAAGAGCCTACAATGTTCTCCATAATTATATTAAGATCCTTTATGAAAGTAGAGGTTAGTATAGCTACGGGATTCCAATAGAGATTGATGATCGCTATTTTTACATTCCCAATTGAGATTATAGACCATTGCATAAAGGAATTCGGAGAGGGACAGTCAGCTTCATTGATTATAGTAGTGAGATCAGATATTATTGCCAAACCAGACATTGGTCTACCTTTCTGACCTTTAAACGCAGGGACTAAATGAATGTGATGGTTGTCCCAAGACGGTGAAGTCATTAACCAGGTCTCTTGTAGAAGCACTACATCAAATTCTTTCAATTTACAATTTGCGTCATTCAATAAGTGCTTGTAACCTCTAGTGTTCCAGCTTAGGATTCTAATTTTCTGTGTCAAGGGACACAGTTCGTCATAAGCTAGTTATGCATCCTTGCAACAACAACAACTACTAGCCTTAGCTACAGAAACCGTACTTTCTTTAGGAGCGATGGCGGGAATTTGTCCCCCAGCCACCGCTCTTCCTAGGTGTTGCGTGTCTTCCATTGAAGGACTTTCACCCTGGGTAGGAATTAATTTAAATCCTAACTCAAAGAGCTCCAATCTTGCGGACCATATAATATTAAAAATTGCACGTGATTTGATCCAAAGACAGACAGTTAAATCATTTTCATCAGGAAATTCTATCCAATCAATATCTCCTGAGGCCAGACACTCCAACATTGGGATATCCGAGAATATTTCCATAATACTTCGCCTATTCATAGTACATTTTGCAAAGGATCCTCCTCGACAACTAAGGAATACTGAATATAATTGGGGCAATTTCTTCTGATTACCAGTCCCCAAAGACATAGGGGTCACTTTTCCTGTATGTAATGCTTCTAAAATAGTATTTGATTTATCATTTGCTTCTGGCAGTTTGAATGTAACATTCCTAGAGTTCACTCTCTGATCTGCAATTTTTGAAGAATCGTAACTAAGGTTACAATTAGATAATTTCATAGCAGATTTAACTGTCTTTTGCTCTAAGGTTAGGGCCACCAAACAGTCCTTAATCGAGGATAAAATATCAGTTTGGATATTTGTCTGTACTACCGGTATAACTGGTGTGACAGGCATGCTTTTAGTAATTTTCGCATATACTTCATCTTGAGACAACAGACTGATTGGATCCGTAATAAGATCAGCACTTTTAATCAAAGTTTTGGGCATAACGGAGGACAGCGGATGAGATATAACTGGATTTGATTGAAATTGACTCATATAGTCTTCTACTGCTTTCTTAATTTCTGCGTGGTTAGATGGATGAACAGATTGATCACAATTATTTCCAGAAACCAGCTTGGATGGTGCTGTTACCCGCACTTCGACAGGCGAGGTCTCGCACTCACTTTCACAAGTCTCTACCACCTGCAGTAACTCATCTAATGGTGAGTGGTTTAAATTTATCTGCGGGTGGTTCATCCCATCTTTTATATTTTTTTTCTTTTCTTGTACTAGATTGGTATATTTTTTGGTTATAGCATTAGATACCAATCTCAAACCACTAACTGGCTTTGGGAGCGATTTTATAAACTCTTTAGTGTGAGCAGTAGATGAAACTCTCTTATTTTTTTGATTTTTTGTTTTCTTAATAGATCTAATAGATTCAGATCCGTGTTTCTTATTATTTTTATCAAAAATCATATATGCTTCTTTCTGTACCGGCGCATTTCCTACTATACAAGATGTCTTTAACGGAGAAACCGTGGGTAGTTCAGCTAATGGTTCCAATGGTATTGAGGGTACTGTGATAGGGATTTCAGCAGAAATTTCACGAATTATTCCCTCTATAAAAGGGACAACAACCTTGGAGCATGATTTGGACTTATTAGTTGTGCAACGAGTGCATTGTGATCCAATCTGATCAATAGTCACTTTCAATAGGGTTACAGTTTCCAGTATTTGACTTAAAGATGTCAAAGCAACTTTGTCATCAAGCACTTGCCTCTGGGCCAGGGAATCAACTATCGATTTTTGCCATATAACGGTATTTTTAAGATTATCAGTAATAAAGTTTACCTTTGAGTCAAGCACTTCGAACAGTTTAGCAAGAGATGTAATTGCAATGTTCATCACCTCCAGCATTATAATTGGGGATTTTTCTAAAAGTGGCTCTCTGGTTGTAATATGATTCACTCGATCAGGTCTTCGTGGTGTTGGGGGAATAAATGAAATGGAGGTTTCAGAATCAGAAATACTTTCATTCTGAAATAATATAGGAGATTTGGAGAGATCATGATTATTATCCCCAGCCGAGAAGCAAGAAGCCGATGAATGAAGATCAATAATGGCATCATCCACAACATCAACAGTAACTTTAGACTTTTTTACTAAGCTCATAACATTGCCTGTACGGGCATTCTGTAATATCATAGTGTCTGACAGTGAAATATTACAGGGCTGTTCACAGCCTTTGTTAATAGCATTTGTATCCAATATGGTTGGCGAACTCATTAACGGTTGTTTTTTAGCCAAGGAGTCTTGATTAACAGAAATCGGTTGGGCCTCCACATTTGATACACTTAGGTTTGTTAATTCTGGCATCTTTGCTAACGAATGACTAGCATGCAATACTCCAAACCCAAAATCTCGGATATCGCCAGCCGGTGTAGTAGGGCGAGTACGCTTTCTTCCAGCTCGTTTGTCCGACTGAGGGCCCTTTAAAAAAGGGCGAGTTAATTTTGGGGCTGCCACAGGAGTAGTTCTCTTTGAACAATCTGAATACACACGTAAACGTGAGGGGCATGGCATATCCGTGCACAAGTTATAGATTGTACTTCTTTTGTCCACCATAATAAAATATAAAGAGGAAATATACTGACCACGTATACCTGATAAGTTATTAAAAAAAGAGAAGATGTGGTTTTAAAATAGGAGTTAAATTACACCTGAATAGGTCCGATACTAATGACTTCACAATTGGAAAATAGAGCCCCCCCACTGGCTTTCACGGGTGCGTACGCGCAGTTCGTGCATGAGCCAGCTTATATAGGCATGCCCACTGATAATAGAGTGCAATGACTAAACCACCCAAAATAGATGGTTAAGTAGCGTGTTACTATTTAAAGTCAATTTCTAAGCTTCTTCTGAGTGTCTAAACCCCAAAAATCCACGTACCACACGCCGCGACAAACACGCCTGCGTGGGTTAAAACTCACAGCCCTCTTACAATATCGTATTAAGTGTGTAGTATTGTGATTTGCCTCTTTACCTCTTCACCGCCCAACAGAAATACAGCGCCCTTTTCGCTGCCGGGCTTATCGCCGCAAGGGTGCTTCACGGGTGTTTAAATCGTCCGTGTGGGTCACGTGATTCGTCACGTGTTATCCTCGAGCCCAGCCTCCTCCAGGAAGCAACACGGAAAATTAGAATCCAGCAAGAGCAGAATCCTGGCTCGCAGTGCTGGTTTAGGAGAATAGGCAGTTTTTAAAATAATCGCAGCAATGAACACTCCAACAGTAACACCCCGCTCGGGCGCTTCACGGGTGTTTAAATCGTCCGTGTGGGTCACGTGATTCGTCACGTGTTCTCCTCGAGCCCAGCCTCCTCCAGGAAGCAACACGGAAAATTAGAATCCAGCAAGAGCAGAATCCTGGCTCGCAGTGCTGGTTTAGGAGAATAGGCAGTTTTTAAAATAATCGCAGCAATGAACACTCCAACAGCAACACCCCGCTCGGGCGCTTCACGGGTGTTTAAATCGTCCGTGTGGGTCACGTGATTCGTCACGTGTTATCCTCGAGCCCAGCCTCCTCCAGGAAGCAACACGGAAAATTAGAATCCAGCAAGAGCAGAATCCTGGCTCGCAGTGCTGGTTTAGGAGAATAGGCAGTTTTTAAAATAATCGCAGCAATGAACACTCCAACAGCAACCTTTGCTATTAGTCAATCTCTGACATGCTCATGTGAATTTTATTTCTAGAGAAGCCACATTTGGCAAACGGTGAGCAATATAGGAATTTTCACTCTCGGTATGACCAGCGAATTAAACGTGACCCAGCATGTACCCTCGTGGTGACGTGTTGTAGTCGTAGTCAGAACAGCAAGCTGCTCGAGAAGTAAAGAGAAGAGATCAGCATAATCAGAGGCTCCGGTCTCATACAATCCATGCAATTCCGAAGCAGTAAACGTGTCTGCGCAATACTTTCGAAACACACTTGTAACCCCTATGTCAACAACGTTTTAGTCTGTCATAGCTACATCATATAACATGAATCGACAGAGTATTCTCAGACTCTTCTCGGATGTGAAATCCTTGCGGGAGATTGATTCTAATGATATTGATCAGATTGAATTCCCTAGCAATGAGGATCTAACGACAGTCCTTATATGGTCTCAGTCTTTAATTATCCACAACATTATTTGGGCTGCCCGGGACGAGCTGTTTGAATTGGGATTTGTACTCTCACGTAACAACAAGGACGTAGGCCCTATTAAGTCCTGCCTGAAATCTACCCATAGATTCCAACCATATATTCCTAAACACAGAAACGAAACAGATACACCCATGTACAAGAGTCAAAATGTCATTACTAGAGGATAACTAGATCGAAATAAGGAGCCGGTGGGTTTGTCGGTGCTAAGTTGGAACACTCGAGGTTTCTCTCATTTTATTAATAACTCTGAAAGCATACTGGGTGATTATGATTTGTTTTTTTACAAGAGACTTGGCTGTCCAATGCACCAACTTGGAATAATTACGATATATTACTTGAACCAGCATTGCATGCCTTGAGATGTAGACCCATGTCAGGTCTGCTTATGGCATCTAATTCTCTAGCAAATATTCATCTCTCTCCCTTGCCTTTCAGCAACCCGTTCATCCAATGCTCCTATATTTGTCAGTTCTCTTAAAATTGCTTGCATTAATGTATATTGGAATCCAATGGGCATTACAACTGCCAAATTTTTGAAAGATCTAACAGCTGTCTTGGAAAATGTTATGCTTGTGCGGGAAATTGTACATTTAGTTATTGCGAGTGACTTGAATTTGCATCTTCTCAACAAAGAAACCTCAAAAGATCTTGAGCGTATAAGATTATGGAACAAATTCATGAAGTCATGGAATCTAATTATGTTGAATGGCACAAGTGCAGCGGACTCTCCTCCATTACCGACCTGGCATAGCCAAAAACAGTCAGCATCTATTGATTTTATTTTTGTCTCCAGAAATCTTTTTGCACACACCACCGATTTTGCCATCAAGTCATCACAATATAGTGATCACTGCCCATTAACATTTAAGATCATGTTGTCCCCAGTACCAAATGTAGAAAGTCAATCTCTTATGGGCCAATATGAAACCAATAACTCTTTAAACCGATTACAATGGTCTCACGACTCTTTAATATGCTATCGTGACCATATAAGATCTTATGCAGAGATCTCTCAAATGTCGGTAGAATCACATAGAATGGTCCCTTTTGATCTTAAGCAATTATATGCAACAAAACATCAAATTAAAGTCAGCTCAACCATATGATATTGCAATTCGCACTAGGAAAGCTCTGTTCAAAACACAAAAGAGACAAGCTCTCAAATTATATCCACCTTTAAAGATTCAGACATTAAGATCTATTTAAACTGCATATAGAAACTGGATAAAAGAATATAAAATAACAAAACAACAAAAAGGAGCAGCTATGATGGACCAAATTAAAAACAAAAATACAGCACAAATTTGGCAACTTCTTAATTCAGTTACTAATGCATCGCAAATATCATCTCATATAAATGGAGTGTCGGAAAATGATTGGTGCAACCATTTTTCATCTATATATGTTGCTCCAACCTTGAGTGAGACCTCGGACATGATATCGTCTCCCTTTACTCTAAAATTTGATCAAGATTACATTTTTTATTATATTAATAAAACAAGCATGTCTCGAGCCCCAGGTCCTGATAGACTCTCAAACGCGGTTTTAAAGAAACACATCGACATGTGGGCTCCAATTTTGTACTCACTTTTTCAACTGATCATTTATCTTCAAAAAATTCCAAGCTCCTGGACACACTCTATTATTGTCCCTATTTATAAAAAGGGAGATAGGTCAAATCCCCTGAGCATCAACCTATAGCCTTATTAGATGTTCCGGGAAAAAATTTCTGCAGGCTGGTACTACGTGATCTAAATAATTGGTCTCTCCATTGTAAGCGAAGAGACCCGTTTCAATCCGGTTTTGTAGCAGGACTCGGGACAGCTATTAATTTGACCATCCTTAATGCAATTAAACTATCTTATGCCATGCGAAAGCAACCCTTATATGTCGCATTTGTGGACTTTTGCATGGCATTTGATTCTGTTGACCGAGTGAGACGTCTGAGGAAATTGGCGAAATATGGTTGCCCAGGGAGTTTGATAAAAATTGTGAGCTTGTTACACTCTAATACTTCTGTCCAGGTGAAGCTAAATTTAGAGGGCCTTTTATCTAAACCAATCCCAACTGGGAGGGGACTCAAGCAAGGATGCATACTCGCCTCTACTCTCTTCAATCTATTTTTGCTTGATTTGGCGGATGACCTTGCTGTGGCTCATTCTGATCCCCCAAAGTTGGGAAATCAAACTGTTGCATGGCTTCTTTATGCTGACGACTTAGTCCTTATTTCTCAAACTCCTAGTGGGCTCCAACAATTACTGAATGTCCTTGATCTTTATGTAGCAAAAAATAATCTCACAGTGAATGAACATAAGACGCAAATTATTACTCTTGGGAAACCAAAATTGTCTCTACGGACTAAACATACATGGTCGATATGTAACAAAAAACTACAGATCGTAGATGAATACAAATATCTAGGAGTATATTTTAACAACTTTGTCTCAGAAAATGCACTTGAGACAACAATTCAAATCAAACTAGCAGGGTTAATTTCGCAGGCTAGAATAATTCATGCAAGATTTGGTAAGTTCACTTGCATTCCGATCATGAAATTTTACCAACAAAAGGTAATACCTGTACTCATATATGGTTTGGAATCTCTGCTTCCAAGAACCCACAAGTTCTGGAATGGCATTGAAGCAAAATTTTGGAAACGTATACTTGGACTGCCTAAGTGCACATCTAACATGTTACTGAGATTTGAACTTGGCTTGCTGTCCATTCACGCTCAAGTTACATGGAAAATGTGCAGTCTTCTAAGAAAATGTCTTATGGGGATAAGTAAGCGAGATAGTCTCGCCATCCTAGCAAACTACCTTTTGTTCTCTACTCACTCATTTCCACAAAAATGGAGGACACATGTTATGAATGCCCTAGCTGAGGCACATATATCAATTGATCTTCTGATTACAAATCCAAATCGAGCCAAGACTAAAATGTACCAGACCGATTGGCTAGCCACTCAAGAAAAGTGCCTAAGATTAAAAGATTTTAATAGACTTCTTTTTGGTCACAAGGAATTTGGTAGTATGGCTGACTATCTCATTAAATGTCAGTCTGTAAATTTAAGATGGACAATTTTGCGTTTGCGTTTTAATCTATGGCCAGTCAATGAAATCTTGCTAAGACGTGGTATGGTCACAAAGAAACAGAGCTTTTGTCAGTTTTGTAACGATAAATCTCAAACAGAAACACTTGCTCATATCATTATCCAATGTAATGCTTTTGCTCCATATCGATTCAAACTGATAAAAGAAATGACATGGCAACATGTTAGTCGATCCTATGATGAAATATGGTGTGAATTTTTCTGCGCAAGAAGAATATCGATCAGCATTGCTGCTATACAATTGCTTGACATAGCATTTCCTTGTGTGAAAATAATTTTTTAAAAGATGTACCAGGATTGGGCTGGTCTCACGGGGGATCTAAACGACTAAATTGTACATAGGGGACGGGATGTGTCCTTGCACATTTTTTTAAACTGTCTTTTTATGTACATCGACGTAGTAAAAAAGAAAGAGGCGCAAGGACACATCCCTATGAAACCCGCTAGCCACTGTGATGGGATCTTTAAGGCCCTCTCACCCCCAAGTCCCCAAAGTACTTTGGCAGAGTTATTAGAGTAGAGCTGGATCAATATCTGAAGACCACCAGCTGGAATCCCCCTCCTGACAAGAATTGCTCACAAGTGTGCTCTCGAAAAGCTATCCAATGCAGTCCGGAGGTTGATTAAAACCGCATATACCCTCATCCCCCTCAGGACGGTTTATTTTGCCCAATCAGATACAGCCGGAACACCTGGTCCAATGTGCTTACCCCCGTAGAGAACCCTGCCTGCAAATGGTCATTAATACCATTCCTGTCCATGCACTTTTGTAAATGTACTACTAAGGCTTTGGCTAAAATGTTCCCCACCCCATTCAGTAGGGAGATTGGCCTATAATTAGATGGGTCATCAAGCCCTCTTTTCTTGTAAATTGGTACGATGGTAGCTTTGCGTCAAGAGGGAGGAATCCTATTCTGTTTCAAACCGGCATTGAACAAGAGGCACAAAATTGGAGCCCAAACCCTGACCTATTCGCTAAACAACAGGCAACAGATCGGGGACCAGCGTCTTCGCTCCCTTCTGTGAAAGTACGGCATTGCAGACCTCCACCAGTTCCAGTTGTATTGGTCCATATGCATTCACACACTCATAACAGTCGGGCAAGACATCCAGGTCCTGTATTATTGGATCAAAGATATATAGTTCCTAGAAGTGCTGTATCCAGGCATTGGGTGGTATCTGTTATCAATTCACTTGCTCCACCATGTGTGTTCCCACTCACCAACCTCCAAATTGTGCGACAATGGTCAGAGGTAGAGGCCGCAAACATTTTATCCCATTCGGCCCGAACATGGACCTCTTCTTTTTTTTTTTTGTTGGTCTTAATCAGGGACTTGTAGGCCAACCTCTGGGATCTCAGCAGTGGCTCATCCACATCCTTTCCTTTTTCCAAACACGTCAGTATACCACTATTTGCCCGCCTAAATTCCCTATCGTACCACAGGTTTGTTTTTATGACAGGTTTTAAAATATTTTGACCAGCTTTTGTGACAAACTGTTGGGCAAGGTGGACAAGGTCATCGTACAGTTCAAGGATCCCTCGATCCTCCAGAACCATGCCTGTGAGTTTCTCTAAAACTGGCATGATTGCCGCATAAATTAGTGGTTTTGCTTTCCTCTTGTCATGGTCGATCCATTTAATATGTTGCCTGGAAACACCCTGTATAAAGACCCCGGGGCACAGCCTAGAAGTCCCTTCTCTATCTGGCAGTCCTTCCATATTGACTAATTTCAGCAACAAAAGCTTGTGGTCACTCCCCTGCACATTCATGACCTTAAACCCATTATTGTAGTAGTAATTTATATAGCGCCTTTTCCCATTTGTACGCCTCAAAGTGCTTTATGGTAGGAATGCCCTCGGGCACCGAAGTCCAAGTAGGAAACAGTCTGTTGAATGCGACTGCGAGCGGTCACCATTGGAAACAGACGCGGAGCCACCAGGCTATCTAGGAGAGCAACTGAAATAAATCGGTGAGTATGCTGACATTTCGTGGCCTTGTACTGCCACTCCCAGGCTACTGAATATAAAATAATACAGCAGCCTTTGTTTTTCCTGTCTCTTTCCCCCTAAAGCCAACCCTTGGGAAACACTTTGAAGCACGGCTTCACTTGAAGGTCTATCATAACTGTGGGATGATTTGTCCCCCAACACCACATGGATACTTCAACACGATGGGCAGGTTTTAAATCCGTCCAATACAGTTTAGGATGTCTGTTTTAACGTACTTGCCCGAATCCTTTGACTCAATATCTGTGATTAATTATCTCACTCTGTAGGAACCAAGTCATGTGTTGTGCATCTGGTGCGCCAGCAAGGTACATTTGCATATCAGAAGAGAGCCTTCTGTTCCCTTATTGAAACAATTCTATTTAGAGAAATGTCCCCACTGGCTATTGGTGGTACCTCACCTGCTTGATAGAGATTTTGAATTTGGTAATGGTGTCCCTTACTCTTAGTGGTGGAGGTGTCACACGGATGTTCCCTTGGTGTTACATACTGGTTTATTAATAGGCGAAAATCTCAGTGCTTTTATTTAGTTAAGTAAAGTATAGTGATGTTGCTATTTTATTTTTTGGTTTTCGGGGTTTCCTTTTTTGGTCCTGAGAAAGGCAGAGCACTACTACCTTTGCCACCAAAAACGTATATAGCCCCTGTGAAGCAGTTATGGATACACGTGCACGGCTGTGCAGTCACAGTGATGAGAACTGTGCTCTATGTAGACCCCTGAGCCCATGATTAGGTTGATGTGGCCTTTTTAGCGGTCGAGTTATAGGTGTAGTCAGATAGTGAGGCATTTGGTGAAATTTTAAAGACTATGATATTTGGACAAACTGTGTTCCCTCTTTTTTTTGCTGCATGACAAACATATACCCTTCTTTTGAACAAGCAAATTGTTTTGCTGTATGTCCAGCTTTTGTCTAGCACATTTATTGTCAAACTGTGCGTGTATGTGTTTTTCCATTTGTCTGAAGATACGGTATATCAATTTAATAATTGTTCAATAAATAACTTTAAATATGCAAGGCATAAAGCCATGAGTTTCCCTTTTGAATCTTACATGGTTGCCATTTTCCTGTCTTTGTTTTAAACTGCCAGGAACAAGCACAATATATCAGGCACCAACACCAATGATCTATATGCAAATCATTTCCTGGTGGGACACTTCTAGTTTTCATTGTATTTCCCTTGTCCTGTCCAGAGTTGGGTAATGCACTCAAATTTATATCTTGCCCTTTCTTGAGCCTTCCTCTGCTATCCTAGGTCTGAGGGGTATTCTTGAGAAGCTTCCGAAGAAGAAGAAAGAGGGCCTCTACAGCCACCTCCGGCGACTGCCAAAGTCGACTGCGGCCGCTCCAACCCTCTCTTCTGTGAGACAGGAAAGATTCAGACTGGACGACCTCCTCCCTTGGACTGGTGGGCCTAAACAGTCTCGAGACCAGTTACAGTTTGGCCTATTCCACAAAGTGCTGCAACCTTCCCAGCCTGCAATACCCTGGGACCTTTGGCACTGCTGCATGCATCATCTCATCCACCTGCAAACCCGTGGTCATATGTCTTTGCCTACAGAGACTCCCTCCAGATGATTATAAAATTCCCCTCAGACTGGATGAGGGCTGAGCGAAGAATGAAATCGGCCGGTCGACAACTGTCGCTGCTACAAAGCCTGTGTCGAGCCTCCACAACCAAGTGCCACGAAGATAGTCTGCTGGACATCCCTGTCACCGAGTCGGGCATCTGCTTGCACCAAAAGTTCCTCCTCCAGCCACCAAGGCCAGAGACACAGAGCTGCCATCTTCTTCCTGTGGGGACCTGCCAGTGACAACATTGGTCTTCACTGTCAAAGGTACTGATTGACTCTTGGGCAGTTGTTTGTTTGCTCCTCCTGAGCCACGTTGGGGTGGACAACCCAACAGTGTTCTCCTTGACCTAAGGACATTTACTGGAGGCTGAAATCCTTCAGGAGGCCAATCTAGCCCCCCGAACAGTTTGAATCCAATTACATTAATTTTTACGAAAATGCTTCTGATATTTGACAACTTGGACAGTGTCTGCCATCCTTTGTTCTGCCATCCCAGGTTCAGTGGTCCCCCAGTGTGACCATCTGACTTTTGGCACTCCTGCCCACGATAGGGTTGGACTCCTGAAGATAGATATTTCCTAAAGTTGCCGATCTACGGGTATTTCTAATTAAGTAAATGTTGTGTGATTAATGATTTTCTAACCTGAAGCAGCTCTATACGTACATGTTCACCATCTAAAGGTCTACTGTTGAACTGTGAGTATTGCAACAGCAAATAGTGAATGTATATATCTGAGTAATGGAGGGCCATAGGATGCACGGGGCTGGGAAGGACTGAGCCTATAGCCAGGCGAGTGGCTGGAGGTGGGAGGGGGTCACCCCACCAGGCTGGTCAGGGACAGGACCGGGGGCAGGGGCAGAGTTCTGGTTGGTAGTGCTTGTTGAAGATTGGTCAGGGAGAGCCTGGAGCTCTGACGTTTGTGTTCAGCAACTCTGCACTTTCGTTTCAGGTAGGCTAGGTCGGTTTTATACCAGCTGTTGCATTTGGAGGCAGGCTTCATACAGATCCTCATCACAGGGGTGAGGGTGTCCAGGGTTTTGGAGAGGTGAAGGTTAGAATGGGCTGTGTCAGTGGGAGAGTCAATAGCAGGGCTGGGAGGGGGGAGTGAAAGTGGCGGCGAAAACAGCAACTGACACTCGCTTCATCAGTCGAATGACAGAGAAGAAGACTGTCAGTGTGTGCAGAGGCTTGGTCAGGGAGCCCAGGAGCTCCAGAGGAGAGGATGATCAGACCAGGAGAGAGGTGTGTTGAGAGGGTTGGAGATAGGGTTGTCATTTGAGATGAGTGCATCCAAGGTGCATCTGGCTGAGTAGGTGGGCCCGGAGGAATGAATGGTGAGGGAAAGGGAATCCCAGGCAAGAGCACAGTGGTGGTTTCAGAGGACTTGAGATGAATGGTGCAATCACCAAGAAAGAGAAGCTTGAAGGAAGAGGTTGTGAGAGAAGGTCGGCCCGTTTAGAGAGGACGAGGGAGAGTGGGCTGGGGGCCGATAGATGGTGGCCAGAGTCCGCGAGAATGTAGGAGAGATACCAAGCATGCAGACGAGGGATTCAAAGGAAGAATAAGATTGAATGGGTATGATGGTAGCAGGGACCCATTCAGGGAAGACCAAGGCCACTAGTACGATTTGGCATGTGTTTGGAGAATATCTTGTAGCCTTCTGAAGAGTGTCGAGAGCAGTGACAGAGCTGGCATTGAACCAAGTCTTAGTGTGGGTGAGGACATCAATGTCAATGTCTTCAAGAAGGTGACTGATGTTGGAGGAGTCTTTACTGGCAAAACGTGCATTGAGAGGAACTAAGTGAACCTGGTTACCCCCTTTGAAGTTTTTCTGAGGAGGGGTACAGGGATTTGGTACACCATTGGTGGTGGAGAAGAGGCCAGAGGGTGGAATGGCAGGAGAAGGAAGTAAGTTAATGAGAGACGGAAGACGCTTATCAAGGAAGAGGTTGGGCTCACAGCCCTGGCCCATGACACTGCCATTCAGATAGATATTAATGGTGCACCTAGAGGAAGAGAAGTGTGCCAAGAGAACTGCCCATCTGATTCCACCATTAATGGGCGAGAAAGGTGATAGGATAGAGACCATGTAGGGAGTCAATGGGTCTGGCGAAGATGCAACAAAGAGGATGTCTGTAATAGTCTGCTTGGAGGAAGCATTGATGTAGGTGTCAGCAATGTGCAGGCCTGGGTTGGAGACCAGGAGTGCTATCTTTAACATTTTCTTTCCATACTTTGAGAGAGTGGTAGGATAGGCAATAGAGTAGCAATTGTAATAGACAGGAGAGGTGGAGAGTAACATGGTAGCAGGGGGGCAGGGGGGTTATACTGAAGAATGCACAAGGAAGTCATCAGGCGGCCTAGCAGCAGAACAGGGAAGTCAATTCAAGTGAGCAGTAAATCAGGCATCAGGGGGATAGGTAATTGAGTAACAGTAGAAGGTCTCACAATTTCAATTTTGCTGGTCACAGTAATAGGTTACCGGCTGAGGTTAGGCAGGTAGTAGATAAAGCAGTCTATGGAATCACAGCAGTAGATCCATGTGGTGAGGCAGGTAGTGTAATGAATGGTAGATGTTGAAAGGATCAGTGCAGGCCAGTGTGCGAAATGGAGTAAGTCAGGACCAACCAAGGAACATAGAGTGGAGAGTTTGGCAGCAAAAGTATCTGGTCAATGGTAGCGTAGGTGGTGGTAATTACAAGTCATGCATAGTGGATGGTGCCAGGAGAAATCTGTAAAGGCTGCCAGCATGTTAACTCAAAAGTCTGGCCGAGAACACAGCGGCAGTGGGGTATTGATCACTTGTCAAAAAAACAAGTAAGGTAAGACTCAGAGGCAGGCAGGGTGACAAGGACACTGCAGTCTCAGTGAATACAATAGGGAAAACAACAGGCATGGGGGAAAAGATGGGTCCCCAGCGGCAGCACTCACCTTCTAGCCAGAAACTGAGGCAGTGAATCGGCAAAGGATGAAACTCTTGAGGCAGGCGGGGTTGACGGGGGAAGAATAGGGCAGACAAGAGTGGCGCGGCCATGGCTGGACAGTCCTGAAAGGGGTCAATGGGGTGTTAAGTGTGGGCCTTGAGGAGGGGGCCGGCTTCACCAGCCAGCAAACCTCGTTTGGCCTAAAAAGTATAATGCAGCCAATCAGGTTTGCGAGGTGGGCTTCGGGGCTCACAAGTGAGGCAGTTCACTGCCAAGAAAGGAGGCGGCCATCTTCATGTGGGTAAAGCTGATGGAAATAAATCATAAACCCAAGTGGGCTTTCCTGTTGCTGTAGGCTCTGCATTCTTATGCCTGTTTTTTTTTGAAGTTCAACTAAGGGCTTAGTAAAAGTACATTCAGGATAATGCACTTTTATACCAGGTGAGTAAGACCTCTCTGTGTAATATACAATTACAGTTGCTTTTCAGATCAGTGGAACACAGACTAAGGTAAGCAAGAACTCCCCAACTTATTTTAGGATGGCACAAGCAGGCCAAGGTTAGTAAAACTTACCATACACTTATTAAGCATTGCACACAGCTATTCAAGGTAAGTAAAACCTATGACAGACTTATTCTAGACACGCTATACAGCAGGTCAAGAGATGCAAGACCCAGTTGGTATACTTTGACATTTATATCCTAAAAGAAATAGTAAAGTGAAGCCAACAGCATTTCATTTGGGATGAGGCACCACCAATTCACAGGTGAGTAAAATAACCTTACATATACATTTCAGAATTGCAAAGCACGTTCAAGGTAAGTAAGAACTTTTGTAACGGCTCACTCTGAGTGACAGTTACCAACCAACTCTGTCACAGGCAAGTCACTTTTAAATACTTGTTCTTTTCACGGCAGAATCCTTTTCTTTTCTTATTCAGTTCTTCCTCACTCTATTGTATGAGTTCTCTCAGAGGCAGAAGATGGGCCTTAGTGGTCTAGGTGCAAGATGTAGGCAGGGTAAGATGGGGTTCAGTTGCAGAGAAAGTCAGAGTTCCTGTGGAACACTGATCAAACAAGTAAGTAGTTTACTTTAGAGTTAGTTAACGTCCAAGGACTTCAAAGAAGACATCCTAGATTCCAGCAGTGGGCCTGGGTGAACTGGGTAAGAGGACTCCCAATCACTGGAAACACCCCCAACAGCTTTAAAGAAATCACACATGCTTAAGCTATGCAAACACCCCTGCCAACACAGTACCTCAGCACAGAAGACGAATTGCAGTAGGAAAACTTCAGGATCTGCAGCCAAAAACCTGGTCAATGGATTCCTTCATCATAAAGATGGAAGACAAGACTCAAAGGGATTTTGCAGCATGGATCAATGGGGTGGGGAGAGGCTTTAGGCAAGTGTTTCTTCGAGGATGGATGCAGCTCTGTGGTTTTCGTGCCCTTTTCAAGGACTAGATTCGTATCTCTGGTGGTCCAGCAGGATGCCACGAAGGTTTCAACTTGATTCAGACTTCGGAAGACAGCGCACTGCACAATGGCTCGAGTTCCCAGGGTATTGGTGTATTGCAGCCTGGCAAGATTGCAGCAGGTCCGAGGATGGCTCAAAATGCAAGTCTTGAATCTAGAGGATCTCAGCCGGCTCTGGGTCAGGGTCGTTGTTTACGGAGTCCCCTGGTCGCTTGGAAAGAAGGATAACAGCAGGCTCCTGTTACAGAGCAGGCTGTCTGGTTGCTGAAAATCATCTCAGCCACGACTTCCTCATCGGATTCAAGTCCAGTGGTCGACTACCTCTTCAGCTTCCTGGATCAGACTTTTATGCAGTAACCCAGCCAATGAAACAGGTGTGCAACATTCAAACCTTTGGGGGTGGCCAATCCTTTCAGGACAGCCAGCCTCCCAGTTTGCACTGGATTCTTGCAGGCAGTCTAGAAGACAGAGAGCTGTGGAATTTTGGACTCCTCCCTAGCTTCATCCCTTCACACTCTGGTGCCTGGGCGGCTTTGACCAAGGTCTCCAGATGAAGACATTTTGTGGAAACAGACTGTGGTTAAAGGTGCACTGAATTAGTAAAAAGGTTCACTGCCACCAGACATTTAGGATAAGCTTGTCCCTGTAACAGAAATGTTAGTGAGAATGAGAAAGGGGATACACTGTATCCCCCCAGCACTCTGTATAAGGTGAGGTGTGCTGGTCTCACCAAAATAAAGTTTAGATAGGATAAAATATTATTTCTGTCCTTGGGAACTGTAGTTCTTACAAGGTTAGCCAGAGCAAATTAAAATGGGAGCCCAAAGGGCAATTTAGCAACAATAGGCTGTATATGCCAGAAATGTGTCGGAGGATACGATTAAAAGGCCACTTAAAAATGGCACCCATAAGAGTAACAGAATCTGTGAGTGTGGAAAAAGGTTCCCAGTCACTGGGGTATTGGGAAAAATAATCCACCAGTCCACCAAAACGTCGTGGGTGTCTCACAAGTGAGGGAGATTTATCGGTAAGTTAAAATCTTACCTAATAGGCATTCCGTGATCTGGAGAAAAAAGGGGGTAGATGGAGAATTGCGTGAAGCCCCCAGCCTGCACATAGAAAGAAAGAAAGAAGATTCGAAGGGTGGCAGTGGATGTACCTCATATATGCCCTTAAATAGGTCCCAGGTAGCCCTGATGGATCTGCTAATGTCCAGTCCAATATGCCAAAAGAAACTAGGGTTGACCACAGGGAGGAATTATTGGGACAACCTTAGTTTGACAGCCTCTGGTGTGAGAAAGCGAAGAACTGCCTTCAGTCAGTGGGCTTGGCTGGCTTAACACTGCCTCCTGGTACTACAGTGGCAACAGCTTGGGGTTTAAACTCTAGCAACCAGGCAGGCAGGTCTAGTTTGGGATCCTAAAACTTCATATCGCAGATACGGCAACAGAGCATTGGCCTAGAGTGAAACTTTGAGATGTAAAGGCAGTCTAGGTCGAAGATGACTCACGCAGTTCACTTGCAGCAGCTTGGATGGTGTTGTACATACCAAGAGCCCACCAACCCCCGCTTATATAGGCAAAAGGCCACTGCAGATTGATTCTCTTCTAGCATTCTATAATGGGACCAAGTCTTACTGCTGTAACAAGGGGACCTGGTCTGCTGTCATACCTGTAGTGCTTTATCTGCAGGAAATGGGGAGGGAACGGGAAGTTTGGGAGCCCTCCCAAATCTAAGATGTTTGGGACACCTCTGTCAGCTGGAGCCCTCTCCTCACCTGGCCCCTTCTCCTGACCCCTTTGCAGCCCTGGTTCTGGGCTAAACCCCTCTGAGTTCCTGTTCTGTGGAGACTATGACTAACCTGCTCGGGGTGGTCAAAGAGAGGGTTTCCTTGTTGAGACCCCAATGGTTTATTTGAATGCAACCAGCTCACACAAATTAATGCACATCAGACCCTGTCATGTATGGGTCTCTACCAACCAAGCTGACAAAATGGCATCAGTTGCTTGTGGCTGTATTATGCAATCCCAGTAGCCACCATGCCAATACCAGATATGTGTTATATGTTGTTAACCAAACTGCAGCCACATTGTAGCATCCCACAATCATTTTATTAGGTCTGCTTAAGGTAAGACAACCCTAATCTATTGGAACTTGGTTTCCAGCACGCTGCATTTGGGAATGTTCATGTGACCCTGCCTTGTTGGGCATGCAAGGCAGCTTCTGGTGGATGTCTGTCACAGCAGAGGTGAATATGTGCACTGTACTTTTCTGCCATGTAGCATTGAGTGAGCATGATGAATAGAGCTCACAATGTATTGCTAAATATCTAAAGCTCAGGCAATGCAGCCTTCTCAGTGGCATTTTGTCACAGAAGGGCACACTCTGGGTGTGTAATAATTGCCTTCCAAGTGACCATGCCAACGAGTGATGAGCCGGAAAGGGCTTGAATTAAGAATCCTTAGAGTGCAGAGTTAAGTACTGGGGGGCCTTCGCTATGCAGGCCAAGTCTGTGCAGCTTCTACCTCAAGGGTTTATCGAGGTTGCAATTATCGTACCCCCACCTCTTTGGAACTGCATTCAAAAGGGGAAGCCTCAGTTGGACTACAGCTTCAAAGGATTTGCTTGAAGTTGGTCCATTGTCGGAAGACGTGATGGCCACAAAACCACAATTGCCAAAGGCCAAACCGGCTGAAGACCGAAAGCACCTGCTCTGGTAGTATGAAATGGCATTTTTAACGCGCCTATACACAAGTGTTTCGAGGTGCGACGAGGCAGGGGGGGGGGGAACAAGGGGAGACAGACAACTATCCTACTAGGCCAGGTGTCATTCAGATCGCGCAAGTGCAAGGGTAGAGGGGAAGGGAAAGTGCAAGGGGAAAGTGCAGTACAGGGTTAATAGAGTACACGATAAATAATAGGGCCAGCTGGTGGCAAGTGCAAGGTAAGTGCCGGGAGGAGGGTCTGTAGGATACAGAGACAGTCCTGTAGCGCAGGGAGGCAGTGCAGGGAAGAGTGGCTGGGCCAAGGACCGAAGTCGCTGACTGGCCCAGTTGCAGAATTCAGTGCAGGTTCAGTGATATTAGCAGGGGGTGAGGGAGAGAAAGCGGAGGCAAATAGGAAGGTTTTGAGGTGCTTCCGAAACCGGAGATGGTGGTTCTCAAGTTTCAGGAAGGCTGTCCCAGAGGGAGGCCCCTGCTGCAGAGAGATATACCCCAATTTGTTGCTTGGAGAAGCGGCTGACCCTGAGGGAGTTGGATGAGTGAAGAGCTCGAGAAGGAAGATATTTAGGAAGAGAGTTGAAGGTATTTTGGCCCAAGGCCCCAGACGGCCTTGTGGACAATGCAGAGGGTTTTGAACTTAATCCTCGCACCCACTGGGAGCCAGTGTAGTAATTTCAGACCTGGAGAGTTACGGTCACTGGGCTTGAGAACAAGTCTTGCAGTCCTGTTCTGGATGAGTTGCAAAGGGCGGAGAGTAGAGGCAGGCAGATTTAGATAGAGGCTGTTACAGTAGTCCAGCTTCGAGAGAACCAGGGCTCTAGAGACAGTGAGCTTCTCAAGGAAGTAGAGGAAAGGGAGGATACCTCTGATGAGGTGTAGCTGGTAGTGTGACTTCTTAGAGACGTCAGATATGTGAGGAGAGAAAGAGAGTGTGGAGTCGAAGATGACCCCGAGGTTTTTTGCCTTGCATTTAGGAGCAGGAAGAGGGCCAAGGGAGGCCGACCAGAGAGCTGCAGGGAAGGAGGGAGTGGGTGTGCCGATGAGTAGAATCTGTTTTACTGGCATTAAGGCAGAGGTCGTTGGCGGCACACCATTCTTGGATAGCAGAAAGACAGTCAGAGATGAGGGAAGGGGAAGAGGCGGCCGAGGGTTGCCTGAAAATGAGCTGGGTATCATCCGCGTAGCACTGAAAGTTGGGACAGAGAGCAGCGATGCGGTGGGTGAGAAGTGCCAGATACTGGTTGAACAGCCAGGGGGAGAGGTTAGATCCCTGGGGGACACCACAGGTAGAGAAAAAGATGTCAGAGAGGAAGGACCCCAGTTGGACCTGGGAGGGTCGATTGGAGAGGAAGGAGGTCAGCCATGCCAGAGCCTGACCAGTGATACCCAGGTTATCACAGAGACGGTTGAGCAGGATGGGTGTGGTTGACAGTGTCAAAGGCAGAAGAGAGATTGAGCAAAATGAGAACACAAGGGGTGTTAGAGTCAAGGTTTGAGAGCAGGTCCTCACGGATGTTCAGGAGAGCAGTGTCCGTGCTTCTGGCAGCTCTGAAGCCAGACTGATGGTCATGAAGACTACCAACAGATTCAGCATGGAGATTAAGCTGGGAGATGGCCAGTTTCTCCAGGAGCTTGTCCAGGAAGGGAGTGATAGAGATTGGGCGATAGTTAGCTGGGCAGGAGGGGTCGGAAGAGGGTTTCTTAAGAAGGGGGTGCACAAGGGAGTGCTTGAGGGGGGATGGGAAGACTCCAGAAGCGAAGGAGTGATTGCAGAAGTCAGCCAGGGCAGGAGCCAAGGAGTCGATGTGGTCCTTGATAGTTTTGGAGGAACAGGGGTGCACCTGTTTTGACGAGACTTTCATAGATCGGACTTATCTCGAAAGCTCGTCAGGAGAAAAAAGAGGAAAGGCAGAGAAGGAGGGAGGAGGGGTGGCTGCAGAAGGGCCAGAGGAAGAGCAGGGAATAGAGAGGGGGGAGATGATAGGAGGAGAGTGAGGACAGGATGTCCTGAGTTTTTAAAATGAAGTGTGAGGACAGGAGAGGTAAAGACAGCATCAGGGTTGGCCAACTCCTTGCAGATTTTTAAAGAGTTCGGCCGAATTGTTAGATGCCGCAGAGATTCTGGCTTGGATAAGGGCTCTCTTCTTGGTGAGAACGGAGGGCCGGTATTGCCTTTGGAGCAGGCGGCAGGCCAGTTCGTCAGAGGATGAACATGAAGCACGCCATTTCCTCTCTGCCACCCTGCACTTGCGTTTAAGGGTGACGAGATCCGAGTCATACCAGGAGTTACATTTTGGCTTTGGGCTTCAGGCGGATTCTCATGACAGGGGTAAGGATATCAAGAGTATCAGATATAGCAGAGGGGAGAGGGCTGTTTCAGGGTGGGAGTCAGCCGAGAGTGGGTTGGGGGGGCGAGAAGGTGGTAGCGAAAGCCTCAACTGACACGCGCTTCATGGGTCGGATGACAGCGAGGGTGGGTGGCAGTGATGAGGGTGGCTTTGCCTGTGAGGTAGGGAAGGTGAGGTGGGAGGATAGTATAGAGTGATCACTCCAGGAGAGAGGAGTGGAGAGAGGGACAGAGATGGGAAGGTCAGAAGAAATCAGAGCATCAAGAGTGTGCCCTGAGAAATGAGTCGGACGACACGGGAGAATAGAGAGTGAGAGAGAGTCACAGAGGTCGCGAAAGAGTCCAGAGGGAGGACAGGAGGCATCAAGGTGGATGTTGAAGTCACCTAGAAAGAGGAGTTGAGTGGTTGAGGACAGGAGTGAGGAGGAGAGGTCCGCCCACTCAGGGAGGAAGGAGGAAATTTGACCAGATGGCTGATAGATAGTAGCCACGGTAAGGGAATGGCTAGGAGAGAGAGAGAGTCGGCAGACAAGGCATTCAAAGGAGGAGTAGGTCTGCGTAGGAGTGACAGTGGCAGGAATCCACTCAGGGAAGATAAGGGCCACGCCCCCCCGAGCACGGTTGGGCCTGGGCACGGAGAGGATCTTGTAACCGTCAGGTAGGAGTGTGTCAAAGCTAGTGACAGAGCTGGCCATGAACCATGTCTCAGAGAGACCGAAGATGTCAAGGTCCAGTTCCTCAAGAAAGGACAGATATCAGAGGAATGTTTGACGGCAGAGCGAGAGTTGAGTGTGGCAATGTGGAGAAGGTTGCCATCCTTTATAGGACGTCCGGGGAGGGGTACAGATCAGAGGTACGCCCTGTGGAGGTGAAGGAGCCTGAGAGAGGGCGGGATGAGAGGGTGGAGGCAAGGTAGCCGAGGACAGAGGAGAGGGGACAGCAGGAGAGGAAAGGAAGTTGATGAGGTGCGGGAAGTGTCTATCAAAGAGGTGGAGTTTGGCCTGAGGGCCTTGGACCAAGACGGTCCCATTAGCGTAGACATTAATGATGGCCTTGGAGGAGCGGAAGGGGGCCAAGAGGACATCCCAACGGGTGCCACCATTAATGGGAGAAGAGGAGAAGGGAGAGAGCACAGAGACCATATGAAGGGTCCATAGGTCAGGGGAAGGCACGAAAAAGAGCATGTCAGTAAGAGTTTCCTTGGAGGAGGCACTAGTGTAGGTGTCAGTGATAGGGAGGCCTGGGTTGGAGACCAGGATGTCCTTTTTAAACTTTTTCCTACCAGATTTAGTGAGGAGAGCAGGATAGTCAATGGAGAAGCAGTTATAGAAGATAGGCGAAATAGAGAGCACCATGGAATAAGGAGGGAGTGGGAGGGAAGACAGACGAGAGCAGGCGGACAGGAATGAGTGGCAAGCCCTAGTTTACCACATTTCAGAGCAACAGTAGCACAGTAAATGCATAGTAGGTACCAAGAGGAGGGGCCACCTAAGTTTGAGAGTCCTGCGAGGGGAGAGAAAGCCCTAGTTTATCACAGTTTCAGAGCAACAGTAGCACAGTAAATGCGTATAGCCCTAATTTACCAAAAATGCGGAACACAGTGAAGTGTAGAACCATGCGAAGAAGTGAACAGGTGTAGGTGGGTGGGCTGGGCGGGCTGGGCGAGCAGGTGGAGCTACCCAGATAGAACGGCGCCTGGCATCCCCTGTGGACACCTGCAGACACACTGGGAGCCGCAGCCGTAGGAGCTGTCCTTTGCCTACGGGGGCCTTCGCCGAGGGGGGCTGCCCAGGGGGGGAAGATTATAGGCAGGAGGAGAGGAAGGGGAGGGGGTGTGGGCGGGAAGGGAGAGGGGAGAGGAGGGACCAGGAAGTGAGGAGGTGGGAGGGGGCAGGGAGCAGCACAAACGCACACGGAGCGCCACAAAAATACAACAGTGCCTGATTAAATATGACAAATGAACACGCACTGAAGCCCAACGGGGCCTTGAAAGGGCAGCCTCACAGATGGCTGCACAGGGCTACGGGCGACCGCTCAATCCCGCTCAGCTCAACAAAGAAGCAAGTGTGGAGCGCGGTCGTCACGTAGTCCCGGAAGGACCACGAGGACAACCAATCAGAGGGGGGTGGGCGGACAGGGAGGCGGAAAGGGAGAGGGGAGAGGAGGACCAGGAAGTGAGGAGGTGGTAGGGGGCAGGGGGCAGCACAAACGTGCACGGAGCACCACAAAAATACAACAGTGCCTGATTAAATATGACAAATGAACACTCACTGAAGCCCAACGGGGCCTTGAAAGGGCAGCCTCACAGATGGCTGCACAGGGCTATGGGCGACCGCTCAATCCCGCTCATCTCAACAAAGAAACAAAAAAAAGTAGTAGCTCTGAGAAATCTGGGTTGAGACCAAACGCATCGGATACAGTCATCTAGGGTGGTCTTCTTTGATGAGACAATATAGAAAACTAAAACACAGAATGCTTGCCACATGCACATAGCAAGGTAGTTGGTAGACCTATACATGAGGCTTCCTAGAGCAAGACTGAGCTTTCCCAAAACCCATCCAGAATCACACCAAAACACATATGCCAAGACAGGCACAACACTCCTCGCAGCACTCAAAAATAAGGCCCTCTTGGAGTTCTCTGCATCTGAGGAGGAATCTGTTGATAGTGGTGGGCCTCTACATTAATGAGAAACGCCACTGTCCAGCAACCTAAGTATGTGTAGGACACTGCAGTTTCTTGACTACGAACTTTTGTTTTTTGTTTTAAAATCATCCTTCTTGGAGGACAAGGAGCGCAGGCTCAGTTAACGGCCTAAACATTTTCCATTTTAGGGGCAGGTACAGACTAATAAAGGCTAGACTGAGCCTCTTGAGGAGGCGGATGGTTATGAAAATAATGGAGGATCAGGAAGAAAAGATCCCAGTACAAGAGGATGACATTGGGAAATCTGAGGATTTCCATTAATTGGGAAAAGTAGTTTTAGGGGTCTCTAGGTCTTCAAGAGTGTCCATATTGTAGTCCGACCTTGAGTATAATGCATTGTTCAAAGATGCAGCAGGCAGATTTGAAATCAAAGCACAGGAATCAGACCAGGAAATTAACTTAATTGAAGATGTTTTAGATTAACACAAACCAGTATCTCATTGCATTACCTTAATGCAGTGGTCGAGAAAGCGCTTAGCCCAATCTATTAAAACCAGCTGCTACAAAAGCCTTTAATGGTTGCATTGAGAAAAAATATAAGCTCTCCCCATTTGACCCACTTTACATCCAGGGTCACCGGACACAAGATTCCCTAGATTTACAATACGTAGGAAAAAGTAAAACTCCTCTCTTAACCTTGGATCCTCCACCTGAGAGGGCAGGACAAGGGCTGGGTAGGCTGCACACCGCGTTTGCAACTGCCCAATTGACACATACCAATTCGACAAAACTGGATGAACTCGCCAACCTGCTTAAGGAGGTTCCGGAGTATTTGCAGCTAGTTTTCCATAAGACTTTGCAAGGTTGGAAAACCAGGCACTGCCAACCACACAACAGGAGCCTTCCCAAATAACTTACTTCTATAGGACGAAGTTCAAAAGCTTCTGCAAATGGAAGCTAAGCAGTTCTAAAAGAACAGGAAAAGACTGGTATTCGGTTTCCACATACCACAAAGACAAAACCAAGGGACCACTGCTAGATCTGTGCACTGTGAACAAAAATGTAGAATGACTGTGTTGCAAGAGATAATGTCCCTCTAAAAGGGGGGTGCTACATGGCAATACTTGATATGAGGCATACTTTCTTATTCCAATGAATCTTGGGTACTTACGATGGCCCGGGAACAAAATGGACACCTGTTACTTTCATTTCAAGGTGCTTCCTTTTTGGATTGCATGGTGGTACTGCATCTACACTATCAAGTCCCCATGTACCCTTACCAAGATGATTGGGTCATAGGAGGAAACCATCACTATGTGCTACAAAAACACATAAGACTGTCAATCTCCTTCACTAGCTGGTTTTTGCCAAACACCCAGCCTCGTGCCAAGCCAATCCAAAATGTTCTTAGAAGGGTCCCTGGATACATGGGGTGACATTTGTTATGCCTCTTGGGAGCGGGTACTAGCTCCTCAGGCTCCACGCCCTTGTTATCATGCCGCTCACTTGTAACGGTACAAAAGGTAATGAAACTACTAGGGATGGTGCAATCATACATGCTCCTCGTCCCGTTTTCATGCCTGAATATGCCCAGAGTCCAAACGTTGCTTGTGCACCAATGGGCACAAGCATCGGGCAAATGGGATGATCCAGTGGTAGTGTCTCAGGAACTGGTGCAAGCACCGGAGTGATGGGCAAACCCAAATATGCTAATGGCAAAGCCTTTCATAAACCTTCCTGCGCAAGTGACCATGAAAACAGTCCTCCTAAAACAGGGTGTGGATGGTGCACTGACAGATGCTCGAGGCACAAGGTTAGTGGTCCACCCAGCAAGCTTCTCAACAAATGACCGTGTTAAAACTGCTAGCAATAGAGATGGCACTAGGCATGTGTCAGTGCTTCTTCAGGTTTAATCAACACATACAACACAACAGCCATGTTTTATATAAACAGGATGCATCATGCTCTAAGGTCACTTCTCACCCAGCAGATTTGGCAATGTTGGTTTATGGTCATTGCATCAAATTGCTTGCATCGATTCTAATAAATGTGCATAGAATGCAATTCTTTTTTTGGGGAGGGGACCCTCCCGGCCCCAAACCCCTGTTGTTTATCCTTTAAAATCCTCCTGAACAAAAATGTACCCTTTACCCCCAAAAAACATGCATTCAATGCATATTTTTTAGATGGCAGAAATTTGATGGACTGGCATTAGATGCAATGACCAGATACTGGAAATGGTGCATAGCAGACAAATCTGCATCTAGATCTAGCATGTACCAGGTGTGCACAATTGCCTTGCAGACAGCTTAAGCATAGCTTTAGCTTAGGAATACGAATGGGAACTCAAAACAAACATTCTTCAACATATCTTCAAAGCATGGGGGTCATCCAGGGGTAGTTATTTACAATTAAAATGAAAAAATGCTCACCCTTTGCATCCGGGAACCCACAGCAGGGGTTCCTCAGCAACGGATTATGGATGAACCGGACAGGGATGTTTGCACACGCTTCCCTCGCCCTTCACAGAAGAATTCACAAATCGGAACTGAAGTGCTTAACCCCATCCTCATTGCTCCAACATGAGCAAAGGTTGCAGTAGCTCCACCTCCTGCGCAGGTTGGTGCGCCCACCAATCAAGTTGTGTCCAGTACACAACTTTGGCACAACATCTGTAGACCAGGCACTGGAATCCACCAACTATAACCTTGGCAGCCTGTCACCTGCGGTCACATTTTTGGTCATTTACCCTGCTGCAGTGATCTCTGGAATCACCCTGCAGGTGTAAATGACCGCAGCAAGGTAACCAGACACAAGACACTGCTACTTCAATACATGAAAGTAGTTTGTAATCTGGTGTACAAAAGGAAAGGGTCAATCGGATTGATTGTTCATCTACAGACAATGCACATTACTTGCTTCATCTCCTAGACTGTGGCCAAATATACACTTCAAGTACACTTGGCTGCACTAGCGGCATACACTGACTCACAAAAAAGTGTCCTGGTGGAAAGTGCCAGTTGTCAAGGCATTTATGGAAGGAGTAAAGTGTGCATATCCCACAGTTGCACACCCATTAGCTGGTTTACATTTAAATGCAGTCCTTCATAGACTGATCAGAACCCCCCAAACCCCTCTTATTGAACCAAAGCACAAGGCAGCTGCTAAATAATTCATAAAAAGTAACCTTCCTCACTGCCATAACTTTAATCAGAATCAAAAGCGAGCTTCAGGCTCTTTCGGTGGATGAATCTTTTGCCAACATTTACAAACAAAGGTTATTTTTTAGAACACTTCCCCAATTCTCACCTGAACGCATTTCATAGTTTCATGTCAACCAATTAATTGACTTGTGTTTTCAAATCCACAAAATGGAGGGAGAAAAGCACTGGGCGTACTTGCTGTATGCAGAGCAGTACTGGCCTAAATAAGCAAAACAAGTGAACTGAGTAACACCACTGTCGATGCCCTTTTCGATTTTGAGAACAACAAAGTAATAGTCTGGACCAGCCACTAGATGCAAGCTATGAAAAGCACGTGATTCTAAGCTGCTGCAAGCCATACAATGACGGTTAGTGGGTACGATACGCGTGCTATATAAATACATAGCAACGGTTGCCACCCTATAGGTAAGATCAAACTGATTTATGTTGACCTTTCCCAAAATTCTAATCATAAAATCTTTTGATTTGCTGGATGAATAATTTTCCAGAAAAACATTCTGGGAAGGGCTGGACATGTTGGGGCCAATTTGTCAGATGGTTCAAAAGGGATTAAGAAAAATAAAAGCGGTCTTTATCATTGAGTTTCCCATAGGAAAAACGTAGCTTACAGTGAAAACCAATGGACATATTTGCCCCCAATAAGCACAAAGCATTGTAGATATTCCTTTTTTTTTTGTTTGGTGTAAATACGTCAGGTCGTTTTTTAAAAAACTTTGACCGAAGGTGTGTTCCATGTCCAAATGTCTCCCATGGTGAGTTGCAGCACTAGCGCTTTTCAGAAGTAAAAAGTCGCCAATTTGTTGTTTTGTTTGCTCCTTGTGAGCGATTCTGGCAGAAACGTGAAAAAGGGAAAGGGCTCAAAAGGATATTTGGAATAGGCTGGAAAGGGTAGTTTCACACCCCTGTGTGAAAGAGGGACAACTGGTTAGATGGGCACTTTGTGGAAGGCTGCAGCCTGTTGAGTCCGATTGAATTAGTCTCGCTGCTGGTATCCGACAGGAGCTTTGCACCACACAAATGAAGTTGCGCAAAAGAGCTGTGGGGCACGGGGATACTTTTTAAAAATTTGTGCTTTTTAGTATTACCGTGGTAATTGGAAAATGTTACCACAGGAATGATTATCATGGCACAACAAAATCGGGGTCATGGCGATCATAGGTGGCCAGGGGTCTTTTAACTTAATTGTTGCAAAGCGAACAATGGCCATGACCGATGGATATAGTAATTGAGGAGATCTGGCCCATGGTCACTGGTTAAGGCCATAGCCTTTTATCCTAATTGTTGCAGAGTGGACCATGACCAAGCAAAACCTTTGAAATTCGGTAAATAAATGTGGGCAAGATGAACCAATGTATCCCAACAAAAACTGTGAAATTCAGCGAGTGTGGGGACTGATTGTAATCTGAATTGGGCCACCCCTGTTGCTCAGCATCCTACACGAGATCACAGCAGGGGTGAACAACATATCATGTTAAATGTTAAGGGTATTTGTACCGCACGCTGTCACCAACGGAGTTGGTCCCCAGGCGCTCTGACGGATCTGTAAATGAGAAGGCGGGATGTGTTAGTAACATGCAGAGGGTGTAGGATAGTGAATGGAGTGGTGTTCTGTTGGCAGCTTCAACTCGGTATACACTGTGCGCTCAGCTATGGTGTGAGTATTGGATCAATGTCAGTCCTTGTGTGCTGTTGCCTATGTGCTGTTGCGGTGTGGTGAAGTGTGTGTGGCTTGTTGTGAGAGAGATGGTTGTGTGAGTTTTTGAGTGAGTTAAGTATGCAGAAAGTTTGAGTTTTTTGGTTAGTGGGATATATAATCTTGAACATGCTAACATTCACAACTTCGTCCCAATGTGGCAAATGCTAACCTTCACAGATCTATCTAGATGCGACGCAGGCTAATGTTCAAATTGCATCTAAGTGTGGCACATGCTAGCCTTCACAATCCTATCTAGGTGCGACACAGGCTAACATTCACAGTTCCATCTGAGTGTGGCACTTGCTACCCTTTACAAACTTATTTAGATGCAACACAGGCTAATGTTCACATTTCTAAGTGTGGCACATGATAACATTCACAATCCTATTTAGATGCGACACAGGCTAATGTTCACATTTCTTTATAAGTGTGGAACATGCTAACATTCACAGTTCCATCTAAGTGTGTGACCTGATACCCTTAACAAACCTAGATGCAATGCAGGCTAATGTTCACAATTCTAAGTGTGGCACTTTCTATCCTTCCCAAACCTGGCACATGGTAGAATTTACAATCCTATCTAGATGTGACGCAGGCTAATGTTCACAAATCTTTCCAAGTGTGGCATATTCCTAACATACACTGATATATTTATATGTGATGCAAGGCATCATTTACAATTCTGTCATGAATAGGCTCCGGCTGGTGGTCCCACATCTATCTAAGTAGGAATGGTGTAAGTCATGTTCGACTGGCAGTCTATGTTATGTAAAGGTAAGGTAGAGTGGTAGGGCTTTCTGGGGTAGGGTAATGGCTTTACTCCCCTCCCTTACATTATTTTGGTGCGGTCTGTTGACGGCTAGCTTCCCCTGCTGACACCTGCAGACACATCTTGGAGCTGCCAATGTATGAGCCGCCCTTTGCCGCAGGGGCTGCCCTGGGAGGGTCAGTTATGGCCTTCGGGTAAACCAATCAGAGCAGGGGGGTCGGTTTGGGAGGTGGGAAGGCACAAGTCAGGGAGTGGGTTGGGGAGAGCAGGTAAGATGGGGCCTCAGAGGGCCAGGAGGAACGGGTGTTTAATCCCAAAAGGGCCAAAATGGAGGTAAGAGCACTAAGGCTCAGACACCCATTCACCTGGCTCTGGATGGAAATGGAACAGGCGAGGTCCCCGCTGGTCGGTAGACCAGGAAGCAACATTGAAATCCTCCAATCGGGGCAGGGTGGCGGTCTGGCAGGCCGATAATCCCAGGTGCCCAGTGCCCCTCCCCCCGCTGGTGCCTATTATCGGCCCTCCCTGCCCCAAAGGTTAACTCTATTACGGTAACAAGCTATGCAGACCTACCAGATGAACCTCCAAAGGTCCAGAGTGCAGTTGCCAATGCTTGGACTTAAACTGAAACCACTGTTTCCACCTGATTATAATGCTATGCTTCACTTTAAAGCGCAGTTTCCCTTCGGCTGCCTACCAACTACAAGACTACTTACCATGTCCCCAGCTGCCAACCATCTTGCAGTGCCCTTGTCCCACTACATAAACAGACACAGTAGTGGTTTCCCTGGCGACGATCTGTACTTGCACCCCTCATCTGTACTTAGACCCCTCGTATACGTGTTCAACTCCTCCATGCGTTTCAGGGCAGAACTCCACGCATTCCTTTTAATAACCCTTTTGTCTTCTGCTCCTTTGGATACTATTGTTTTCTCACCCTCTTCCCCGGGGTCAATTTAGTTTGATACATTAGATCTAGGTTAATGTAAGCCTTCCATGAGTGCAGTGCAGGGAAACTAATAGTGTGTGTTGGCGCGCGCAGAAGCGCAGTGGGAACAGGCTGGCTATTAATTGCGAGGATTGATGGGAGTAAAATGGCGGTGCTTCCCAAACTCGAGCACGTATTCTCTCATGTAGCCTTGTTTGACGGATTCCCTGTTTGAAGATAATGGATGACTTTATGCCCCGACCTGGCCAGCCTTTGCTACACATGAGGGGTCTGCTGCTCAAAGCAGGGGCTACACCTTGCAGTGTCCTGTGGCCGATGCAGCAGCTGAACTCGCAGATGCAGGTTGGTGCTGTGGAGGGGCCACACTACACTGCATGGGGCGACGAGCTGCACGATTCTCCAGATGACGCCTGTTGGATGGAGAGCCACTCTGATGAGGAGGACCACGGTTCTTCGGGTGAAGACTCTGCCAGCCTTGCCAAGTGGCCCTTGGCCGAGAGTGTTGGGAACCTCCTGGCAAACACACTGAAGGGTCGGGATGGTTTCCCCATGGTGGCTGCCTTATTTGGCCTAGCTATTGAAGTGTATCTGTGTTATGCTGCATGTGACACATTCTGCAGCGGTTTCAAAGAGGTATGGGTGTGGGAGGTGGGCTGAAGACCAAACAGTAGCCACATAGCCATGCGCTGTGCATGTCCTAGACAGTGACGTGGCCTAGCTGTCTTGGGGCTGTTGTAGAGTGACTAAAGGCAGTCCCCCTGAAACCAGGGATGACCTTAAGGGGGAGAAGGACGGACATGGCACGGGAAGGAGGGAGGAAGAGGATGGGCTGCCAGAGCCCGGGAAAACAATTCTGCAGGGGGGAAATAAAGAAGGTTCACTCCTCCAGTGGCTCTGGTATACTTATTGAGTGTGTGGTCCCAGAATGGCTGAGGACACGGTCCCCTCCCTTACTGCGATAGTTAGGAATAACAGAGGCCTCTTGCACTCAAGGGCTAGTAGCAATGTTCTCTCTGGTCTAGTGATGAAGTGATATAGTCCTGGATAGTGAAATGTTATAGCAAGGCCTAGCTGTTAAAGTGCACTAGGCAGGATATGTCCAGGGCGCATCTAAAGCAGTGTCTAGTGAAGGGTTATGTCTGTTTAGGGCCCATCTAGTGAAGTGTCTCACTCTTGTCTAAGGCCTATCTAGTGATGGCCCTCTAGTGAAGGGTATTCCTTATGAAGAGTTTTGCTCTGTCTAAATGCTTCACTCTACTCTAGGGCCTGTCTTGTGAGGTGTCACACTCTAGTCTAGGGCCTGTCTAGTGATGGCTCTCTAGTCGAGGGTCTTATTTATGAAGCGTTTTGCTCTGTCTAAATGCTTTACTCTACTATAGGGCCTGTGTAGTGAGGTGTCTCACTCTAGTCTAAGGCCTGTCTAGTGAAGGTTTATGCTCTACTAGAGCCCATCTAGTAAGGTGTTGCACTCTAGTCTAGGAGCTCTCTAGGAAAGATTGTGCTCAGTCTAGGGCCCATCTAGTGTGGTGTCTTACTATAGTGTAGGGCCTGTCTAGTGAGGTGGTTCTCTAGGAGCCGTTGAGTGAAGGGCTATTCTCTATCTAGGGCTTACCCAACAGAAAATTCCAGACATATTACTTTTCATCTGATGCAGTAGTGGAAAAGAAGAAAAGAAACTAGCGCTACTCTGGCTGCAACGAAAAAGGAGGGAGCGGGGTGGCAGGAGGAGTGGGTGAGGGGCGGAAAAAGACAGGCCTTGATCTTTGGTTTGCAATCTTCATTGGTAATTGTTGCATTGGGGCTTGACTAGCCTTAGCCTGGAATAAAAAAATAACAGTCAAAATGGTGCTAGATTCACCCCCAAAAGATGTATCCAAACAATATAGTAATAAATAGAAATAGTTGACCTAACCATGCATGCAAAGTAATTGCCATATTATTTGACAAACATGTAGAATGTTTTTATTGTTATTAGCGAGTCCTCATTTACACTTAAACATAGTTACAAAAATAGCTGAAACATATTTTTATCTCCTCATATTTGCATCTCCTCTGCCTTTGACACGGTCAACCATGACATCATGCTCAACCGTCTCTGTGACAACCTGGGGATCACCTGTCGGGCCCTTGCGTGGCTGACTTCTTTCCTCTCTAATCCACCCTCCCAGGCTCAACTTGGGTCCTTCCTCTCCTCTATCTCTATCTGTGGTGTTCCCTAGGGGTCTATACTCTCCCTGGCTGTTCAACCAATACCTGCCACTTCTTGCCCACCACATTGCTGCGCTCTGCCCCAACCTCCAGTGCTATGCGGATGACACTCAGCTCATTTTCAGGCTACTCTCAGCCACCTCTTCTCCCTCTCATCTCTGACTTTCTGTCCGCCATCCAGGAGTGGTGTGCCGCCAATGATATCTGCCTTAATGCCAGTAAGACCGAGATTCTCCTCATCAGCACTCCCGCTCCCTCCTTTCCTGTCACTCTCTGGCCGGCCTCTCTTGGCCCTTTTCCTGCTCCCACCTGTGAGACTAAAAACCTCGGGGTCATCTTCGACTCCACACTCTCCTTCTCTCCTCACATCTCCGACATCTCTAAGAAGGCACACTACCAGCTGCACCTCCTCAGAGGTATTCTTCATTTCCTCTCCTTCCCCCAGAACCTCATTGTCTCCAGAGCTCTGGTTCTCTCTAGGCTGGACTATTGCAACAGCCTCTTTCTAAATCTGCCTGCTTCTACTCTCTGACCTCTGCAACTCATCCAGAACAGGACTGTGAGACTTGGCCTTGGCCTCAAGCTAAGGGATTGTATCTCTCCAGGACTGAAATCCCCGCACTGGCTCTCAGTGGCTCCGAGGATTAAGTTCAAAACCCTCTGCATTGCCCATAAGGCCTTCTGAGGCCTCAATACTTTCAACTCTCTCAGATGATTTGTGAGCGTGGCCAATGAGTTGCACTTAGAAGAATTTGAAGACAGCTAACGTGCTGCACTTAGAAGAACTGTGAGGGAAGGCAAAACATTGCACCTAGAAGAATTTTGGGGGTAACCAATGTATTGCACTCAGATGAATTATGAGGGAGGCCACAATGTGTTGCACTTGGAAAAGATTGCAAAGGTGGCCAATATGAGGGTGGACTGGCATGGGGGGTCAAGAGGCAATTGCCCTGCAGGCTGGCTGGGCTGTTGTCCCATGGGCCAGAGCTCCAAATTGTAAAATAAACAATGGAAAAAGATGGAATCCTTCAGAATCTAGCCTGCCACAAAGGAACAGAGCGCTGCAAAGCCCAAGCTTCTGTGTAAATGAGGCATCTTGATTTCAGCAGGGTTCTAGAGGTGCCTGGTTGGCCCCCATAAATGAGCATTCACAGTGAGAGAGTGGGATAGCGGTCTGGGTTTATTTATTTATTTGATATATTAGCATTTATTACAATGCACATAACCCTGCGGCATCTAGGCACCAGTTACAGAAAGTGCGTACAAAGACTACGGGGGGTGGTCAAAGTAGGTACAGATACACAGTCTGGAAAAGCTAGGCGTCTTGTTGCAGGGACCTACATCATCTTGCATAAGGGGTGGTCAAAGTAGGTACATATATAAAGTTTGGCAAAGCTCCGCCTATTGTTGCAAGGAGCTACATCAGGTTGCATAAGGGGTGGTCAAAGTAGGTACAGATATAAAGTCTGGGACAGCTATGCCTCTTGTTGGGGGAGCTACATCAGGTTGCATATGGAGGTGGTCAAAGTAGATACAGTCTGGCAAAGCTGCACCTATTGTTGCAGTGAGCTACAACAGGTTGCATAAAGGGCGGTCAGGGTAGGTTCAGATATACAGTCTGGGACATATCTTATTATAGATTGTCCTCGATTTGATTCTGTACAAATGCTTCCCCCATGTTCTGGTGAATTTCCTGATTACCAGTGTGTTAATGCAAAAAGATTTTAAAAGCACCCTGAAAAGCACACATGGGTGTTACTTATATAGTGGTTATAGAAATGGCTGTTGGACTGTTTGTGGTAATTACTTTTGGACACAGTTGAAAAACAAACATAGAAAGGTGAGATATTCAGGTATTATAATATGAAGACTACAAACTAAGAGTCATTCAGAGCTGGACACATTTTGTAATACTGCAGTATTTCTGAAAATCTGCCCTACTCAAAAGTTTACCACCAGCAGAGGTGGTATTTCTGGAATACCACCAGTGCTATTGCAGAAATACCACCTCTGATGACGGTCATGTAAAAAGGTTTAAAAAAAAATGTCAGCATCAATGTGAAGGGATAAAATGATTTGCAGTAGTGGCTCATATTGATGCTGTGGATTGTATGCACAAAAGGGTACATTCTGGCCCTTATATGGGTGATATGAGTAAGGTGGGGAGAGGAGACAATCCGAGATGCCCACATTTCTATCCACTCAACATGGCCCTTGGTAAACACTTTTTGCACTCTGTTGAAGGGAAGTACCTGTGTAGAACATTTGGGAGCATTTATTATTTTTTTTACCTCCACCTTCAAGGTGGATTCTCTGCAAAATGTCTGCTTAAAATACCAGTGCCAGTATTCCCATGGAATACCACCAATGGTATTTGGTCAAATCTTGAATTGGGTGGACGGTAAAATCAACGCTAATTGCCAAACACTGACGATTTTACTGTTACCACCCAACTCTGAACGACTTAAGAAGTATGATGCAATAATCGTACCATAATGCTGCGTGGTTATGGTTTAATATGGTTTATTGGGAGAAGCCCCCAGGAGGCCAACCTTTCTCAATCAGACATCTTCGTGTATGATTCCACATGACATTCTAGAATCGTACACAAAGGTGTGTAGCCAAGGTTACAGAACATGGATGTATGAGGTTAAACTATGTACAGATTAAATAAAGTGTGACATCACAACATCTTCCTTTCTATACTAAATTACACAAAATGGTTTGTGTGTACATTTCGTTTACCGTAAATAAATTCAACAGTGTAACAAAATATATAACTATATATTTTTCTTTTAAAGATAAACCATCAAAAGGATACATGTATGTAATGATGAATGAGGACACAAATGTAATTCTTTTTCTTGTTCCCAAGGATTCTATTCCACCATCTTTTTAATAATATTTATAGTCCTGTTTATAGTTCCACACCCTTCTCCTTGGTCTAGATGTTGTCCCCTCATTTGTTCCTCCATCTTTTGACTTCTCATTGTTCATACTTCTAGAGTCATTAAGCTTGTCTTTAAACATCTCTCCATTTGCAATTTGTTCTTTTCTATTTCTCAATATCTCCTCCTCCTCCTTTGCCAAAAATACATCATCACACAACCATTTCTTTCCATCTTCCAGAATTATAGACTTTTTAAAACACTCTATTACTCTTTGAGGGGAGCGAAATCTGGATTCCCCTTTCATTACACATTTGGGTCCTCTCACTCTAACCCAGTCACCTGTCTCAATTGTGTTCTCTTGGACATGCTTTTGCTTGTCATAGTAAAGTTTGTATTGTTCTTGTTTTCTTCTTACCTTGTTGACAATTTCCTGCAAATGTATTTCTTTGTGTCTCCTTTTTGTCAACCAGGCGGGTCTAACTGTGTTTGTAGCAATTCTTCCTCTCATCAATGTAAAAGGTTCTTCCTCCGTTACAGAATGTGGGGTGACTTTGTACGTATTTAGTGCTCCCTTCAGTGTCTCCTTCCACGGTAAATTGTTAACAATGGCCAGTTGAATAATTCCTTTCATGAAACGATTCATTCTCTCTACTAATCCATTCCCCATGGGATGGTATAAGGCTGTAGTATTATGTTTGATGGCTCTTACTTTCAAAAGGTTTTGAATTTCTTGTGACATGAATTGAGCTCCATTGTCAGAAATTAATTCTTGCGGTTCACCTTCCCTGTTAAAGATTTCCTCTAAAAATGTCATTACTTTCATAGATGATACTGATTCTTCAATAATTCCACATTCCACCCATTTGGATGTGTAATCAACCAATACGATAAAGTAGACTTTTTGTGGTCCTAATGTTTCATACGGTCCAGCTATGTCAATTGCTAGTTTTGTCCAGACTGTACTGGGAACTTCCACTGGTTGCAATGGTGTTATGTGTGTTGATTTCCCTTTGTCACTTACTGCACACACGGTACAATCTCTGACTAGAGTCTCCAATTCACCCCACATGTTGGGCCACCAGTAAGCCTCTCTTACCCTTCTTTTCGTTAGATTTCTACCAACATGACCTTCATCTGCAATGTTCATAATTCTCTCCCTCATACTTGCTGGAGGTAATATCCGCTCTCCTCTATAAATACACGTATTATCACTCGTTAGTTCATCTTTTAGTTTTTCCCAGGATTTGATATTTTCCTCAATATCCTTCCAACCACTCACAATAGCTTCTCTCAATAGTTTCTGTTCAGGGTCTTGTTCCCTAGCTTTAATCCATTCCTCTTTTGTAAAGCCAGGATGTACATGTGCAATTATACAATCCATATTCTGGTCATCTGTTAATTCTTCCTTGTCTTCACCCTCTTTTGTGTCGTTATCACATGGTAGACGAGAAAAACAATCTGCCACTACATTTCTTTTCCCTGGGGTATATTTTATATTGACGTTGTACTGCATGATAATCAGCGTCCACCTCCTTATGCGAGGGGATGTCATGTGAGGGTTTTTTTTAATTCAAAACATGTATAAGTGGTTTGTGATCCGTCTTCACATCAACAGGTATGCCCCAAATGAGTCCTTTGAAATGTTCTAAGATCCATTTGACTCCCAGGACCTCCTTCTCAATGGTCAAATAGTGTCTTTCAGCCCCTCTTGTTCTGGAGGCAAAAGCAATCGGAACTACTTCACCATCTTGCACTTGCTCTAAGACACCTCCTAAGCCTATGTTACTGGCATCCACTGATATCCTCATTTTTGCACTGGTGGGATCAAACGGGGTCCCCCATGATCGCTGGCGGGTGCCTCGTTTTCTGGAACCTCTGTGTGCCCTTCACCTTATGTTTCCCCTGCTTCAAGGGAGGACCCCAGCGAGCCCGGGCAGAGTCTCCGCCAGTCTCATTCCTGTCCCCAGAGGGGCCAGAAGAGTCTCCCACCAGTTCATCTGCGGCTCTCTAGATATCCTCCTCGGTGATGAGGCGGTGTCGCTCCCTTTGCCATTCAAATTCCATGTAGAACGGGTGGCCCCAGCGCTATCGGACCCCCTTCTCCTGTAGCCACCTGGTAATTGCTGAGCATTTTTTCCTCATCTGCAACGTGAGGGTGGACAGGTCCTGGTAAATCGCCACCCTGGAATTGTCGTATTGTATGTCTCTCAGGGTCCTTGCCCTCTCGAGTATCTGCGCGTTGTCTCTGTAGTAGTGAAATTTGGCGAGGACCGAGCGTGGACCCCTTCCGCCTCCTCCAGCTAGGTGGACTCTGTCAATTAGGACGGACTCTCCCGAATCGGAACCCAGGACGATCCTAATGATGTCTTGAACCTTTGCCTCTAGGCTCGGCGGGGTCTCCCCTTCGGGCTCTGCTAGACCGAAAATCCTGAGATTATTCCTCCGTTCCTGATTTTCCATGTCGTCCACCTTGCGATGGAGTTCCTCCTCTTGTTGCTGTAGTTCCTTAAATCTTACGTCCATTTATGTTTCCAGGATGGCGGTGGATACCTGATTGTTCTCAACCCCCTCTATTCTGTCCTCAAGGGTAGAGACTTTAGAAGTGAGGTCTGCCAGTTTAGCCCCCATGTCAGTTCTCATTCCTCTAATTTCCTCGAGGATCGTTTGGATGTTGTTTTGCATAACGTTCATGTCAGGGGCTTGGGCGGAAGGGGGTCCGGCCTCCATCACTGGGCTCTCCGCTGAGAATTGATATTTCGCCAAGGCTTCCTTCCAGCTCATGGGTTGCTTCCCCCTTCAACGTCCCCGTGATCGTTCGGTGGCCTCAGTGGTCTTACTCCTGATCAAGAATTCACCTCCAGTCTCACTCCCGCCAGGCTTGAAGTCTGATCCGGCCTGCAGGGACCTGAACTTGTTTGGACTTATTGGAGGATCAATCTGTCTCTTAGATCGGGCTCTGCCACCCCTGCTCTGGTTTACTCCTAGGTGCCCTAGGAGCAGGTTCCCAGGTGGTGTTCCAGTGCTGGCAGTTGGGCTGTGCAGGGGTTTTCCCACGGTCCACTGAACTCTCCCCCAGAATTGGAGCTCCGGGGCTCCCCCAGTCTCCGTAGTATCCCATCTGAAGTTGTCTCGGGGGTGTTGGGGCACTGCTGGGCTTAGACACTTACCCCTTGCCTTGTTGGCTCCTGCTGGTGGGTCAGAGGGGGCCCCCGGGCGTGCTCCCGCGTCGGCCCAGGCCTTGAAGGGTGCCGGTGACAGTGGTGGTTGTGAAGTCCAGGAGACGGGATGCTCTGCGGTGCTCCGCCGGCGAACAGCGTGTCCCTGGGACTGTGGTGCTTCACTGTGAGGACAGGCCAGGCGCGATCCCGCGACGGCCCAGAATCTCCAGCCTCTCTGGTAGTGCAGGTGCGGAGGAGGCCGGAGTGGCTCCCGGGGGCCCCACGCGTCCCGCAGCCCGATGTCTTGGAGGGTGGGGGCCGCGACTCCCCCTGCTGGGCACTCGCATCGGAAGAGGGACGGCTGGCCGGAATGAGTGCCAAGCCGCGAAGGTCGCTTCTCTCACGCCGAGGGCAGTGCGGCGAGAGGGCCTCCTCCCGCGTACGCCTCGGGACCCGATGGGGGAGGGGATGGTGCGAAAGCACTCCGATGAAGAACTCTGCAACGGGGGCAGCCTCAAGCTTCAGGAAGGTGTCTCCCGGATCACAACAGTCTCATACAGCGGTTCTTCCGCTTTAGTGCTGCGGGCGTTCCGTTATTTCTTCAGTCTCTGCGATTTTCCCGGGGCCATCAAGGGAGCTCACGGATCAGGCAGCCATCTTGCCTGCGCCCCCTGGTGGCCTCCAAGTGTCATGCCTTTTTGCTGTATAACTTGCCACACGCCTAACAACTTTGCATTGTGTTCTTCTTCAGACATTGCAGATATCAAAATATCATCCTGGAAATAATGCACTCCTTGGAGACCGTCAAATAGATGATGCATCAGTCTTTGAAACACGGTGGCTGCCAAAGCCAAACCAAAAGGCATTCGTTAATATATGAATGCTCCTAATGGCATTATAAATGATGTTAAATGCCTGGATTCTTCTTCTAACACAACTTGGTGATACGCTGATGATAGATCTAGTGTTGTGAAATATTTCGCCAGCTTCATTGTGGTCACCACCTCTCCTATGTTTGGCAGGGGATGGCGATCCACCCATATGTTGGCATTCAGAACTCTCAGGTCGACACACATTCTGATTGATCCATCAGGCTTTTTACCAATTACAATTCGGGACAACCACTCTGAACTCTCAATAGGTTCAATGATATCTTGTGTGCACAGTTTCTCCAGTTCACTCTTTAACGCTTCTCTGGTACCAATCGGTATGTTCCTAACTTTGTGTACTACTGGATTTGCTCCTCCCTTGAGTATGATGCGATGTTTGAAGCCCTTAAGACTTCCAATTTTATCATTGAACACTTTGGGAAAACTCTTTGCTAGATTTTCCGATGTGTTGCAACTGTTTTCATTGATACAAAGAATGGGCACATTTTCACCTGGATGTATTCTGATCTTCAATGACGCTTGCTCCCACCATCCAACTATGGAAAATCCATTTTCAGCAACATACAACCTGCAGTATGCCTTTCTTCCCTCGAAATTCAAGTGCACCCACACATATCCAATAATATTGAAAGGTGTCTTTCCATAACCAGTTGTTTTTATTTTGGTCAGTTGCAAATCCTCTAATTTCTTTTTCAAAACATTCACATATGTTTCTGTATCCACCATTGTATATGGGGAACCTGTATCCACCATAACTTGTAATGTTATTCCATTTATTTCCATTGGTACCCAAGGACCTAACCTGCTCTCATTGGATGTGAAAGCCAGTATTTGTACCTCATCTTCAAATTTAACTGAAATCGCCAAAAGACTGCTTGGACAACCAATTTTTTCTAAAGCTTTTATACTCGTCATGGTAGCACCTCTTCCCCTTCCATAACGACCAGCATTCCTCACATTACAAGTATTAAATCTTCCTCTTCCTCTAATGTTGTGACACACTTTGCCAAAGTGACCTATTAGTCCACATTTATAACATTCAGCCGACAAAGCTGGGCAGTCTTTCTCTGGATTCAAATGTTTGTACCAGCCACATTTAAAACATTTGTTGGTCATCCTATATGCATTCTCTTTTTCTTGTTTCGATCCACTGTCAATATCAGACTTTACTATTCTTTTGACTATGGTAATGAGATCCTCTTCGCCTTTGCTATATTGTTCCTTATTCATGTCTCGGACCACTTTATCTCTGCATTCTCCGATTTGTTTTTGGACCTTTCTCATGCACTTCTCACCAAGTTCAATGGACCTGGCTATCTCAATTGCCTGTTGTAATGTAGGGTGCTTCGCATGCCACAAACGCTGTTGGATTCGTGGATCCGCTAAATGTAGGACCAGCTGATCTCTCAAATATTCATCCGCCACTCCTGTGAAGACACAAGTAGACAACAACCCTCTTAGTGCAGCTATATATGCATCAATGCTTTCACTTTTGTTCTGTTTTCTTGAAAAGAATCTGTAGCGCTCCAAAACAATATTAGTTTTATTCCCAAAATGTTTATTCAGTTTAGCAAGTGCTATGTCATATTTTCTGGCTCCCCTTGAAGATTTTCCTGAGCCTACCTCTGTGCCATCCAAATCAGGTAACGTTCTGAAAGTCCTGAGCGCTTCTGCGCCCACGCTGTTGAGGAGGGTGGCTTCCTTTAAATCATCATTGAATTTTGACCCCCCTATCGTCCTCAAGTACACCTGGAAATTGTCCTGCCACTGTTCCCAAGGACATACTGGGTTTCCTGGTAATGCTAGTAATGTTACTGGAGCTGCTATATTGTTCTGCATTTTCTTTTTTTTTCTTTTTTTTTAGTGTGGCTTGGTTCTGCTTCTCACTTTGTAGTCTTAATGCTCTGGCCTTACCCTTTGTCTTGTCATTTATCATTCACCATATTTCCGCTCTGCTCACAGTTGTCACAACATGTGATTCAATGCACTCTTGAGTTATTTCACTTGTTATATTATTTCTTTTTTTTTTTAAACTTTCCTCTTTATTTAACAGTCAATTGTTCACTTTAGTGAAATCGAAACAGTATCAGCATACTTGTATGCTGTGGATTCAATTTCCTCATATCCAGCTCTCAAGACTGTGCCTTCATTCGTTCCTTGCAATGCGCACTGTAACTTCTGCCCAACACATGCAGCGTGCGATCCCTTCCGCACGACCTGGCTCGCAAGTTACTCCGCTATTCAGCGTGCTGCTTTCGGCTCACTGCGTATTGTCTGGTGACCATAGCAACTAAGTTGCAATATCCAATATGGCGGCACGCATAGCACGCACGAGGGTGCTTTACTCTAATGTTGCAGCGGTTGACCTGGGTCTCGAGCAGAACTCAAAAGATGCCGATTGAAGTGTATGTGCTTTCAAACATTTCTTTAACTTTCCCACTAGTATAACGATCGGCGCCCAACATATTACTTGACTTGCCTTATTTTGCTGTTGTCGTTTGTCGTGGGTTCCAGCCGTTTCATTAACTCTTTGCAATGCAGCCAATCGATCCAGAACTGGTGCCGTGTCGCATCTGGGAGCTCTCTCCCTAACGAGTCCTTGTCGCCAATTGTTAAGAAGTCTGATGCAATAATCGTAACATAATGCTGCGTGGTTATGGTTTAATATGGTTTATTGGGAGAAGCCCCCAGGAGGCCAACCTTTCTCAATCAAACATCTTCGTGTATGATTTGTATGATTCCACATGGCATTCTAGAATCATACACAAAGGTGTGTAGCCAAGGTTACAGAACATGGATCTATGAGCGTAAACTACGTACAGATTAAATATAGTGTGACATCACAACAACAACCCCATAAATCTGTTAGGATTTTTTATTGTCTTGTCCAAAACACATCTGTTATGTGACCAACAAAAGACCCACATGTCAAATCAACACAATATTTAGATATATAGAGGCAAAGTGTCCATATACCGTTCTTTCATCAATAGCAATTTTTTTTATTTTTTTTGTAAACAAAAATATTTAGCTGAAGAAACCAGTCAGAAAAAATAGGGGGCCCAGGCATATGAAGGGTTTTGGGGGGGGGGTCAGGATTGATAGGGGAGGGTTTTGGGGGAACCCCTCCCAAATATTTTTTTTCTTTGATGGGTTGTTTCAGTGAAAAACGTTGTTAAAAAACCTATCGAAAAAGTAGCCATCCATATAGAACCAAAGTGTCATGAACACAGATACATCCTTCCACTTATCCACCAGTCTCATGCCTTGTGGGGCCTGGGTCTGAAATACCTCCAACACTCTCTTCGGAAATATCTTCCTACTCTAGCTCTTCGCTCCTCCACCTCCAACTCCTTGAGGGTCAGTCGCTTCTCCAAGCAACGAGTTTGGGGCAGATTTCTTTCTTCGGCTGGCGCCTCCCTCTGGAACATCCTCCCTGCCTCTCTGAAAGTTGCACAGAACCATCTCCAGTTCCAGAAGCACCTCAAGATCTTTTGCTTTGCTTCTGCCTTCTCTCTTGCTCTCCCCTGCTGAACGCCTGTCTGATACTGCACTGGTCACCTGGTTACCCTCTGAACTTGGGGTCCAGGTCCCTGCCAGCCCTGTTGCATAGCTGTATTGCCTCCTGGCAACCTTTGCACTTGTGGTCTGTATCTGCAACCGTTCAGTCCCCTTACCTGCACTTATTAGACACCTGCTGTCTGCACTTTTAACACGCACACTTGTCACCTGTTGGTCACACTACTTGTTTTTGAACCCCTGTCCGGCAATTGCCCTCTTTCCCTCAACCCCCCTCTGCACTTTTCCCATCCCCCGGCACGTGCCCTCCTTCCCTCAACCCCCCTCTGCACTTTTCCCATCCCCTGTCCCCTGCACTTGCGTGATCTCAATGTCACTAGGCCTAGTAAGATTGTTGCTTGATCCTCCCCGTTTCCCCACCCTTGCCTTGTTGCGCCTTAAAACACTTGTCTATAAACGCGTTATAAATGCCATATCATATCATATACTTTGCATTGTCACAATACACTCAAACACATTACCCCAGTCTCAGTACTGAAACACACACTCCACCTTTTATGAAAATGCACACAAATATAATCGCCACTCTTGCTTCCAGTCCATCACCAGGTCCAAGGCGTATTCCCCTTGAAGCTATCTCTGCTTCCGTGAGATGAAATATGCATCCGACTTTCCTAGAAAGTGCAACATTTGGAGCACAAAAAAGTTATGTTCCATCGCCATCTTTTTCTCTAAATAGTCCAAATGCAGACTCCATACCCACAATTACCAGCTTTGTGTCTGGCTGGGGCTGAATGGCAAATTAATGTGGTCTCGTGTCTAACGGTAAGCCAGGGCAACAGAAGGTAATGAGGGCTTGAACTGGCTTGGTGTGATGGGCAATTAAATGGTGTGAGTGGCAAGGAATTTGTGTCTAGATGTGGGAAGGAGGTGTGTGCAAGGTAAAGGAAGGGGATTGAGTTACTAGATAAAGGATGGAGCAAAAAGGGGAGCATAGTCTAAAAGTTAACTTTAAGAACAGGGGGGCATTGAGAATGTGGTGCAAGGGAATGACACAGGAGGATAATGGGAAAGGAAAATACGGTAAATGAGATGGGGGCACACATCTGGAATGGTAGGTCAGCAGGTTGAATGACTGTTTCTGAGATCTAGGTCTGACCTGCAGGCCACTGCAACCGATTGTGGGACTGGCCTGGCACTCTTTCTTGTTTCTAAGTGATGCATACTTGCCTTTTGAACATATGGTTCAATTACTACTGCTCATGTTGTTTTATCATGTGACTTTGCGCTTTGAAAGTGCACACTAGGATGGTCATAATAGTAAGTTTTCATCATAAATATAATCTTAGTCTCATTTGTTTCAGGATACAGACTATTGATAGGCTCCCCCCTTGTAGATACATTGGTCCTTTGAATTATTGAACAGTATACTAGTTTAGCACTTGAATAACAACTTTGTAACAAGCACTTTTTAATTTTCTTATGTTGAATATGGAATAGGAGAAGATGAAGTCTACGCTGCTTTCTGAATTGGAAACAGTGAGACAAGTAAGACGGGGCTCAAATCCCCTCCTTCCACACTTAATACATTATCTCGTCCTGTGTAAAGCACTACTTATTTTCCATAAATATCTGTAGAGAAAGCGTCACTCCTATGGGTTTATAGTCTATAGTGTTAATCTATAAATAATTCGAATTTTAACAATGTATGTTAATCATACTAGTGAGGAGGCAGAATGACAAGTGAGGGTTCTATATTCTGCGGTGTATACACAGTGTACATGTCTGGGATTTGTGTTGTGGGCTTGGGAGGCAGGAAGCCAGGTATGGGTCTTTTGCCATGGCAGCTCCTGTTTGGCTCTGAGAGTAAGCCTAGGCACCCTCGTTCAGCAATGGCTCTGCACTACCACTGATGCATTCTCTATCTTCGCCAACTCTTTGCATTGTTTTGAGATGCAGTCTGCTGTCAAATTGCAAACTGTATCACATTGAAAACTGGGCTCAAATCCCATCTTTCCCATTTCATCAATTATATTATCCTAGTGAAATAATGGTGCTATGTTTGGGAAGTGGGAGACTTTTTGGGGTCCAGGTATCTAGGAAAACACAAACATGACTGAGAAATATAAACAAGAGTGTGGGAGCCCCTCTACTGAGAACAAACATGGATCAAATACCCTGTTTTATGGAATTTCTTCCACTCACAAGGTTCTACGACAACTTGACAGCTCAGTGCACCCTTCACAGCGAAAAGATATCTATTTGCATATCAGTCTTGTCCCACCCACAGAGGCAGTCCAGCACAGAAATGCTAGGCAATTCTCTGAACAAGAGTACCATCAGCAACCCCAGACACATGTTTCGCCTTGTTGGGCCTCCTAAATGAGGTGAAGCTGAGCCTCTCTAAAGCACAGTGTGCAAGGGGTCTACGTCTGGATTAACCTACCCCACGTTTTACAAATTAAACAAGAGTGTGGAAGCACCTCTACTGAGAACGTGTTTGGGGTTGCTGTTGGTACTCTTGTTCAGAGGAGAATTGCCTAGAATTCTGGTGCTGGACTGCCCAAGTGGGTGGGAACAGGATTGATATGCAAATGGATATTTCTCCTCTGGGAAAAGTACAGTGAGCTAAAACGTTATAGACCCCCTTGAGTGGGCACCTTCCCATAGAACAGGTTATTTGGCCATGTTCGTTCTCGGTTGAGGGACTCCCAGACCTTTTTGTGTATGTTTAGGAACTTGGAGATTCACCCTAAATTACCCAGGGTAATCCAGACATGGAGCCCTTGCTCACTGTGCCTAAACAGGCACAACTTCACCTCACTGATCAGGCTCAACATGGCTGAAACATGTGTATAAGGTTGTTGGTACTCTTGTTAAGAGGAGATTTGCCTAGCATTTCGCTGCTCGACTGCCCAGGTCCGTGGGACCAGACTGATATGCAAATAGATATTTCTCCTCTGTGTAAAGTACAGTGAGCTAAAGTTTGGTTGTATACCCTTCCGAGTGGGCACCTTCCCATAGAACAGCTTATTTGGCCGTGTTTGTTCTCAGACCTTTTTGTGTACAGCTAAAACATGTGTTGCATAAAAGGAAAGTAATGTCAATAATGTCTACTTTTCAGAATGTGTGGTGGGTGAGAGGTTGGTATTGAGTTTACTTGCTCTGGAAGTTGGGGCCACTGCACTGTGAGCTTGCTTCATTGCACTATGGACCAGACAAGTAAAATTGACCCCAAGGCTAAATTTTGCCAGTACTCCCCTGAATGTGATGCACATGGGAGAATTACCAGTGTAGCCAACACTTGTCACTTAAAAGAATTGTGAGTGGGGCCAATGTATTGATCTTAGAAGAATTCTGGCGGGTAGCTAATGCGTTACACTTAGATGAATCGTGAAGGTAGCCAACGTGTTAGAAGAATGGTGAGGGTAGGCAGTGTATTGCACTTTGATACTTTGAGGGTAGCCAATTTGTTGCACCTAGATGAATGGTGAGGGTGGCCAATGTATTGCACTTGGCAGAACTTTGTTACTATGATGCCCTGTTTATGGAGGATACACAGAAGTTATCCCTTGAAGTGGGCAAGACTAATCTTGGAGATTTGTAAAAATGGATGGGGACATTAGAGGATTCGGTAAGGGGCATGAATTGTTCGTGGATCAAGTGTGATGAAAGCAAGCGCAGTCACAGGATGCTGCAAAACTGCCAAACTGACTATAAGTAATTGCAGCAGTGGATGGACACCACATCCTGAGACAATATAATCAGCAGGTTGCAGGAACTTCCCTGAATTGGCAGAACGAATACGTGAAAAATGAACAATTGGGGCAGGGGCCGTATTGGAGGAGCAGGAGGACCTGCAGTGGTCACACTGTTTAATATTCATGAATGTATACGTTTACTGTAGATATGTACGCAGAGTTAATGTAACACCAATTAGATTCACAATTCTGACCCTGATCAAGCATAGAAATGTCAGAATATGAGGAAGGGGGTATATAAATCCATGGTGTAGGTGTGCATCAGATTTAGAGGGTGTTTGAGGGAAACCTAAGGCTTTGTGTATTGGGGCTGATGTCGCTGTATAAAGGTTGGAAGCAAACATGGAGGTTAGCTCAAATGGTGGTGATAGTGGATAAAATGAGATTGTCAACGAGCTGGGTGACTGAAGAGATCTTGCCGGTCAGAGGTCTTAGCAATTATGACGAACCGGTTGCTTCTGATAACTGATTTGAAGGTCCTGGCTCAGAGCGGAATTATGCGATGGAAATATTTGGATTTTAGATGGACAGCATGCTGGGCAGAGTGTAATGAAGCTCACATTCCCACATGTTTGAGTGCAGACTAATCAATTTTGAGTGTGCTGTACTGCTTTTAAGGGTGTGTAGGAGGAGTATGTGGGTGCTGGGGGATGTCATTTTAGTAAGACTGCATGCATAGTTTGCTGGACCACAGCTAACTATAGGAAAGCTTAAGGATTGCATCTTTGCCTACGTTTAGGAAAGTTAACACCATAATCTGAAGAGATTGTTGAGAGAGTCATACTAACAATACACTTCAGAGATTCTGAAACCACCTTTAGATAATGTTTTATGGACCCACTATTTTAACACTGTATCCATATCAAGACCCATCCCCTACCGGTACAAAACCATAAAGTAATGCTCCGGATAAGTTGTGAAGGAAGTTAATGATTTGGCTTTGTTCACCCAGGTGTTTGACTGCGCCTAGACCTGTGTGTAGGCCTGGGTGAGCCATCTTGCTACCTCTTGGAAAAGCTTGGACCCATTGAGCCTATGTTATGAACTTCAGTGTAGACAAGAGGCGTCAAATTCAGGCTAGTTTGTTGCACATGTTTCTGTCACATTGAACTTAGAAGTTACGTTTATTGTTAGGTGCTTATACAGCAAATAAATTCTGTTTCAAAGCGCCCACTGGGCAACAGAGAGGGAACATAGGATTGCAGTGCAATTCAAATATACAAAAAATACAGGTGGGGAAGGGACGGCTGAACCTACTATGCCTTGTGAGTACTCACATGCAAGTGCAGCAAAGATGAGGGCAGTTTGGTAGGAGCTGGGGTGTCTGCTCGAGGGTGAATCACAGATGAAGTGCAAGGCATGGTAAGTGCTATTCGGCCAGGAGCTGCGTTGGGTGGAAAAGTGTGAGTCTCCACTGCGGAGGATGTGCTGAGGCAAGTGCTGAAGGTAGACAGAAACTGGGGATATTGGGTGTGAGTGGTAAGGGGCCCGAGGATGCATACGGGTCCAAGACACCAATCACAGCAACTGTGAGATTAGCAGAGGGGGGAAGGAGGAGGAGAAGAGGAAAGTCTTGATGTGCTTTCAGAACTTAAGAGGTTCCTGCTGAAGACACAGATTGAGGGAGAGGCTGTTCGATAGGATAGATCCGGCTGAGGAAAGTGAACAACCTCCTGCTCTCAGTTTAGCTAAATACTTTACACACAAGGAGTTGGTGCCAGAGGAACGTAGGGGTCTAGAGGTATTTGGTAAGAGAAAGTTGCAGATAGTGTGGTCCCCGGTCCCAGACAGCCTAGTGGATGACGCCGAGGGACTTAAATTTGATCCATGCAGCAACTGGGAGCCAGGGGACTTTTTAGGGCAGGATAAATGCGCTCCCTGGGCTTAAGGCAAAGGATAAGTCTTACTGCTCTATTTTGGATTAGTTGAATGGGTTGCAGGGTGGAAGAGGGCAGGTTGAGGAAGAGGCTGATGAAATAGCCTATCCTAGAGAGAACCAAGGCTTGGCAGACATTGAGCTTCTGGGGGAAAGAGAGACAAGGAAGAATTCCTTTGAGAAGGAAGAGTTGAAAGTGGGACTTCTTAGCAATATCCTGAGTGTGAGGGTGAAAGGAGAGAGAGGAGTGAAAGATGACTACAATGTTTCTGGATTCAGAAAAAGGAGCAGGGGGAGATCCCAAGGTGGGAGGCCAGAGAGAAGGGAAGAAGGAGGGAGCAGGTGTCCCAATTGGAAGGATCTCAGTTTTGCTGGCATTGAGTTAGTGCACCAGGCCTGGATGGCAGATGGGCAGTCAGGGATGAAGGAAAGTGCGAGTGAGTCCGCAGGAAGTCTAAAAAGAGTTGAGTGTCCTCTGCATAACACTGGAAGGTGCGGAGGAGGAGATGAGGAGGAGTGCCAGCTGATTAAGGTAGATGTTAAAAAACCAGGGGAACAGGATAGATCCCCGGGGGACGCCACAGGTGGAGAACGAAGGAGAGGCAAAGGTGCCCAAGACGACTTGAGCAGAGCGGTCACTTAAGAAAGAGTTCAGCCATTCTAGTGCCTGTTTCGCGATACCAAGTGTATCATGGAGCCTTTGTATGATAATGGAATGGCGGACAGTGTCAAAGGCAGAGGAGAGATCAAGTAGGATGAGAACAGCTGAGGAGTTGGAGTCAAGGGATGCAAGCAGTTCTTCACATGTGTTCAGAAGAGCAGTTGCAGTGCCTCTGGATGCTCAGAATCCAGATTGATGATCGTGGAGACCACCGACAAGTTCAGTGTGCGAGTTGAGTTGGGGCAAGGTCAGCTTCTCTAGTAGGTTCCACAGGAAGGGGTGACTGAAATAAGCCGGTAGCTGGATGGACAGGTAGGGTCTGCTGAAGGTTTTTCAGAAGCGGGCACACAAGGGAGTGCTTGAGGGATGAGGGAAAAGTACCAGCGGTGAAAGAGTGGTTGCAGAAATCGCAGAGTGTGTGGGCAAGCGAGCCAATGTTGTCCTTGATGATTTCGGATGAGCAAGCGAGAACCTGTTTCGAAGAAGTCTTCATAGAGCGGACAACTCTGGCAACTTCTTCAGGTATGACAGGGGTGAAGGAGAAGGCGGAAGGAGGGTCAGTGGCCAAGGGGGTGTGGGATGGGTTTGGCGGGTGAGTAACAAGGGTGTTCAGGAGGTCCTGAGTTTTGGTGGTCATTGCGCTGCAGAGGGCCTGGGAAGGAAGAGGGGAGGAGTCTGCGGAAGGGGTGGCTTGCTCCCTGAAGATTTAGAAAAGTTCAGCCGTGTTATTGGATGCACCAAATACCTGTGCCTGAATGTGGGGCCTTTTCATGGCATGGATGGAGAGTCTGTTTTGCTTTCGGAGCAAGTGGCAGGCCAGTTTGTCAGAGGGTGAACCTGAGGTTTGCCATTTCCATTCTGCTGCTCTGCCCCTTCGTTTCAGGGCTGCAAGTTCGGAGTCATACCACGTGTTATACTTAGAGGCAGGTTTCAGGTGGATCCTCATGACTGGGTCAAGGATGTCAAGTGTATTGGTGATGGCTGAGTGAAGGTTGCTGAGAGCAGTCAGTGGTAGAGTCTGTGTTAGGGGGAAAGAGGGTGAAGGTAGAAGCAAAGGCATCAGCTGTCAGTCGTTTCATTGGGCAGATGTTCGAGAACGAGGTTGAAGGGGCTATTGATGGTGAGATAGTAGGGTCAAAGAGACTAGGTGGCAGGAGAGCAGAGAATGGCCTGCCCAAGAGAGAGGGGTGACCAGAGGGGGAGCAAGAGAGAGGTTAGAGTGGACGATTGCATCCAGGGTGTGTCCGGCCGAGTGGGTTGGACCAGAGGGGAGAATGGAGAGGGAAAGGGAGCCACCGAGGTCAATGAAAAGCGTGCATGCTGAGGCAGGGGAGTCCAATTGGATGTTGAAGTCACCCAAGAGGAGGAGGTTGGAGGTGGTTGAAAGTAAGGAGGAGCAGGCAGATAGCCCATTCAGAGAGGAACACTGTGGTAGCGCCTGGAGGCTGGAAGCAATGCTCAGAGTGGAGGAGGGAGAGATGACCAACTTGCAAACCAGGCTCTCAATGGAAGAATAGAGTTGTGTGGGTACGATGGAAGAAGGAACCCACTCAGGATAAAGGTGCCCCCACCGCCAGCACGGTGAGGTCTATACTTGGAAATGATCTTGAAGCCGTCAGAGAGGAGGGAGTCAAAAGCGGTGACTGAGCTGGCATTGAACCACGTCTCGTGAGAGCAAGAATGTCGAGGTCAGTGTCTTCAAAAAGAGGGCAAATGTCAGCAGAGTGTTTGTTGGCTGAGCAGGCGTTAAGAGTCGCCAAGTGAAGGAGGTCTCTGCCTTTGAAGGTTTTCTGAGGAGTACAGGGGCGTGGTACTCCTGTCAGAGGGGGAGGGACTGTGAGTGGTGGGAGGAGAGGCAGGAGAAGGAAGGAAGTTGATGAGGGGTGGCAGGATCCACTCAAAGAGGAGGAGGTTGCATGCAAGTGGAAGTGCTGCGGGCTCCGAACCATGAGTTTTGGTAGGCCTTGAAGTTTGACGGGCCTACAGGCATCGATGGCTTCCTTGACAAGTCCATTGAGTGAGGCTTGGAGGTTGTGTGCTTATGTTTAGAAGTGTGGTGTGTGTGTCCTTGTCACCGGGCTGTATAGTCCCATCACACTTGCCAGCAGTATGCTTATTTGGGACAGACACGCAGGATTCAACAGATTCCTCAATTGCATCTAAGGCAGCCTAATGGGAGCCATGGTGGCTAATAGAATCCTCGTCCAAGGCGAGGGCTGCAGAGTGACTCTCGCCCTGCATGGCGTAGGCTGCCCGCCACTTGATGCGCCTGTCTTCTAGGATTTTGGGATGAAAAAGTTTCCAGGCCTTGCAGCGCCACTCGTCATGGTCAAAAGGGGGACACTGATTGCACTCGAGTGTCCTTCCAAGGGAATTTGCTGTTACAAGACAGACAACATTTAAAAGGCGTTTGCGCCATACCAGAGAGAAAAGGCAGCCCAACAGAAAGAAAAGAAAGAGGAGGGACAAAGAAGAGGCATTCTCAGAAGAAAGTCAATAGAAATATGTTCCCACTTTCCCCACTGTAAGGCCAGGCCTGAGGGCCAAGGCAGAGAAGAGCAGCTGTCAAGTTGGCGAAGCAAGATCAGCCGTCGAGAGAATGTCGAGCGGTTGTCGAGGCAGCCGTCGTGGAGATGCCTGGTGATAACGCGCCAAGCAAATCAACAGCAATATATACTCTGGAACGAGTGCAGCATTAACCACTTGGGAAACAGCCTTAGGGGCTGGTTGAAGCTTAGTGAGTACATCCGTTTTTGGCCTGTTTCATGTACTCTAGTGGAGGGGTTTCAATAAATGCACAACCACTCACTAAACATCAATCAGCCCCTAAGCCTGCTTCCACTACCAGATTTTTCGAGACTGCAGTCCACAAAGCAAGGGGAAAATGGCTGCTGGGAGTAAGGCACAGACAACCCTGACTATTGCAGGCAATTGTAAGAGGGGAGGGCGGGACTGGGCGAAGGCCAGACACAAACAAAGGACTACACCCCAGGAACTGCACACTCTGCATGCAGGCCAGCACAGACAAACAGGGTCAGAATCTACAAAAACACAAGAGGAACCCATCACAATAGCACAAGTTGGTCAAACAAACGATTGAAAAAACAGTCAAACCCCTCCACTAGAGTACATGAACAGGCCAAAAACGGATTACAATAAATGTACAACTACTCACTGAGCATCAACCCTCCACTAAGGCTGCTTCGCAAGTGGTTCCCTACCAAATCCTTCGAGATTGCAGTCCAGAAGGCAATTGTGAGCAAGGCAGAGACACACCTGACTATTCCAGCCAATCGCAAGAGGGGAGGGCCGGACTGGGAGAAAGTCCGACACAAACAAAGGACTACACCCCATGGACTGCACACTCGACATGCAGGCCAGCACAGAAAATCAGGGTCAGAAGCTACAAAAACACAAGAGAAACCCCTGACAATAGCACAAGTTGGTAAAAAAAAATGATTAAAAAAACACTCAAACCCCTCCACTAGAGTACATGAAGAAAGCCAAAACGGATTACAATCAATGTACAACTACTCACTGAGCACTAACCAGTCCCTAAGGCTGCTTCCCAAGTCGTTTCCCTACCAGATCCTTCGAGATTGCAGTCCACAAGGCAAGGGGAAAATGGCTGCTGGGAGGAAGGCAGAGCCACCCCTGACTATTCCAGTCAATTGCAAGAGGGGAGGGCAGAACCGGGAGAAAGCCAGACACAAACAAAGGACTACACCCCAGGGACTGCACACCCGACATGCAGGCCAGCACAGAAAAACAGGGTCAGAAGCTACAAAAACACAAGAGAAACCCCTGACAATAGCACAAGTTGGTAAAAAAAGATTGAAAACGCACTCAAAACCCTCCACTAGACTACATGAAACAGGCCAAAAATGGATTACAATAAATGTACAACTACTCACTGAGCATCAACCAGCCCCTAACACTGATTCGCAAGTGGTTTCCGTACCAGATCCTTTGAGATTGCAGTCCGGAAGGCAAGGGGACAAAAAAACAAGAAAGAAATAATAATAATGATAAGAGAACAGACCAAATATCCTGCCAACATTTCTGTATGAGGGGACAATGTAGCTTCATCGGGGTAATAAATGCTCTGTGAAGGAAGAAGTAAGCGCTCTGTGTAATAGTAGCAGATGTAGAAATACGTCTCACTTTAGCCCAAATTAACAACCGTGTATTGTCATCCAACATTAAATCACAATCCCTCTCCCATTGATAAACCCATTTAATAGAGCAAGTCTTATGAACAGTGGGCAGCTTTAACATTAAATTGACTGATTAATGTGAGTAATCTGGCTGGATCTACCACAAGCTCGTTTTCCGACAAAAATGCAATTTATCCAGGCAAGTATTAACCAAATTTGTATAGAAGTTATATTCAGATAAGGGAAGAGAAAAAACGTGTTTGAGAAATCAACGGGCACAAAGCTTGCATCTTGAAATATTTGGTGAATAAATCTAATCCCTTTATAATGCATATTTATCTGCAGGCAACTTTATTTTTATGGGTGATATGTTTATTAAGCCATAAATATGGCAAGAAACTTCGAAAAGGGGAACCACAGTCGGGAATAGAAATAACCTTAATGCACACATGGAGGCCTCCATGGTGATAGATAATTTAGACAATTGAGTGCTAAAAATGTATATCAAATCACACAACCTAATTGGGGCTAGAAGTTGTTTTTCTAAGGAATACCAAGTGGGAAAATTGTGATCATCAGACCAAAAATACCAAAATACCAAATACGAGATTGTTTAAGAAGAAAAGCATTATGATAACCTATAAGGTTAGGGAAGCGAACACCACATTCATATGATGTTTTAAGTTTGCAATCCTTTTACTTTTAGCTTTACTGCAAAGGAAATTAGTTAAGATGCTATATATAGATTTAAAAAACGTGACTGGAAGGGGAATTGACAGTAATTAGAAGTAGTACAAAACAATAGGGGATGGCATCATCTTAATGGTTTCTAGAGGACCCCACCAAGATAGATACAGAGGGGTGCAAACCGAGGTTAGCTCAGAAAGTCTATCAGTTAGGGTTTTTATATTAAGTTTCATAATGCTATCTATAGAAGAGGTGAAGTGTAAACCCAAATATTTAAAAGAACCTATGATACCACTTAAAACCAAATGCCTCAATATCATGTTTTAAACAAAGAGTTAAGAGGTAGAATCTCCGATTTGTCTTTATTAAGTTTGTACCCCAACAGAATTGAGAAGTCATGACGTACAGACAATAAGTTAGGTAGAATTTGTTTTAATGAAACATGAGAATATCGCATCCATACGCAGAAATTTTAGTTTCATGTTCATCACAGCGGATGCCTAGCATAATAGTGAATTGCGCCTAATTAATTCCAGCAGCGGTTCTAGGGATAGTATGTACATAATAGGGGATAATGGCCACCCTTGTCTAGTCCCTCTTTTAAGAGAAACAAAATCAGAGGATTGTCCATTAATGAAAATTGATGATTTGGGGGCAGCGTAAAGAAGTTTGACTAAAGAGAGTAAGCCCTCATTAAATCCATGCCATCGTAGGGCATGAAAAAGGTAGTCCCAATTAACGCAGTCAAAAGCCTTTTCGGCATCCAATGCTAACACAGCATACCCATGAGTGTCTTTTTTTATCTTTGGAAATTAGGTGTAGGACATCAAATAAGAGTCTTGTGTTTAAGGAGATATTCCGTCCCTTAACATATCCTACTGTATCAGGTTAAGTGGCGTTCAATTCTATTAGCTAACACCTTGGCAAATATTTTGCATTCTACTTTAATGAGGGGGATGGGCCAATAGGTCTTTGGGAGAAGGTAGTCTTTTTGGGGCTTGGTAAAAAGAATGAGTAATGCCTCAGCAAATGTACCCAATGACGACCCTTTGCTTAAAAAGTGAGCAAAGAGCGCCTCGATTTACAAGTCAAAATCCCTAATCCACCTTGCCCACCGTGGCCCCATGTTGCTAGTGTACGATACATAGAATGTTCCTGGCAGCTGAACGGCCAGGGAGTCAGGAATTCGATGTGGGCCTTGTGCCTGGGGTGTTACTGGAAGTGTGGCTGGAACGTTCTCTTCCGACATGTCTGTTGTCCAGGGGTTTCCACCCCCTTGTGCTCTTTATCCTCACTCTGTGTTCTACTCATGGCCCGGGCTTTCCTCCTTGGGATTTCCTTTCCTCACTGCCCACTGATGCACTGTGGTGCGGATGTGATGTGGCCCACTGCTGGAGCAACGCGGCCACCTGAAGAGGGACAAGCACTGCCTAGATTGCGTGGTGAGGGCTGGGGTAGGGGCTGCCTGAAAGGCATGAGCACCGCCGTGTGTGGCCTTTGCTCTGGCACTTCTTTGATCTCTCCCCCACTCACCGCCGCAGCCACGGGTTGTTTCCCGCCTTGTTCTTCCTCCCAGGACATCCCTGCACACCGCTGTGTAGACAGAGCTATGCACTGCCTCAACGTGCGCACCTCTCGTCTGACTCGCCAGCCGGTCCTTTGGGTCCTTCCCCTTAGTCACCAGTGTCAGAGTGGCAGCCCGCTACCTCAAAGGGCCGCCATCCGATTTGCATCTCTCGTGCCAGCCGTGAATAATACACAGAGACGGAGTAACAATCTCACACGTCTTTATTCTTCTGCGTGCCAACTGATTCTGCCACTCCCTTCTGCATCACTTCCCGCCCCCGCCCCTTTCCCTGCAGCTGCATCTTTCAATATGACAGTATCGGTGAGTAGTTCACAATGTAACTCACGTTTACTATTCTGTCTTTGACCCCTGGACATTACAATTTATACCATTCTACTGAATTGTTAAGGCCTCTCAGATGGCGTTTGGTCAAAATAATTAAGCGATGCTCTGCTTCTATAAGTTTGCCTGTCATTTGACGGTTTTATCTTGCATAGTACAGTCCATGTGAGTTCATCACATTTATGTCCCATTGTAATAAAATGAGATAGAAGGGGTGCAGTCAAAATATGATTCCTAATACAACTTTTGTGATCGCTTATTCAGATTTTGATCTTTCTTTCTGTTTTGCCTATGGTTAATTTACCACAAGGGTACCAAATAACGTAAACCACCATCATTGTATTACAATTGCTGAACACAATTTGTTGCCTTGGTTTTTGAAGCCCAATATTAACTTCTGTTCTCCTTATTGTCTGGGGACAATAAATGCACTTTCTGCAGGCTTACTGTGCTGCAGGGCTATTTATACCCCCTATTTCTGTGATAGTCTGTTGTCTTTCTACAGATAACGAGATGTCATTTCTCATAAATAGGTCTCCCAGATTTGTACCTCTCTTGTAAGCAAAGCATGGCTTCTTTAGAGGGATTTTGCCCTCTTGTAGCACTCTCCAGTTTTCATTTCATAATCTTGTTTACTTGATAAGGGAGATTTGTGAATGTACTCACAAATGCAATGTTGTCTCCTCGATGTTGCTTCTTGTTATACTCAAGCAAGGCATCTCTATGGTTGTTTTTGCCCTTTTAAATGCCTTATGTATTGATTTTCTTCAGTAAACGGCAGTGCTAGCTTTTACTCAAAAAGTCAACTTCTTTCAAGAAGTCCTCTTTGGTTGAACTATTTCTTTTAAGGCATAAGAACTGGCCTACAAGTAGGTTATCTTTTAGGTGTTTTGGGTGACAACTAGAGAACAATAGGAGTGAGTTCCTATCTGTGGTCTTGTGATATGGTTTCACCTTTAAACATTTGTTTTATTGGTCCGCCCAAATTGTTAGATCTAGGAAGTTGATGTTCTAATTACTAGAATTCAGGGTACATTTCAAAAAAGGATTTTGATTGTTTAACCAGGTAAATAAAAATGGAACTCTTCTCCTGTACCTCGCCAGATCATAAATATGTTGTTTATAAACCGATGCAAAGTTTTTATTTTATCTCGGAAAGGGTTACTGTTGTCGTCAGCTCTTCCCAGTTCAATGCTTTCCACGTTTAGATTTGCCAAAGTTGGTCCTACTGCAGAATCCATAGCATTGCAGTGGATTTGGTGATACGATTTGCCGTAAAAAATAACTAGTTTTCGGTAAGCGCCAAGTTCAGTGCACCATAAGATGAATGACTCGGGGTAATACCTTGTTGTTGTTTGGAATATATAAGTCACTCCACCATCGGTAATGTTGCTGTCAGTGGAATTTTGGTGTCTAGAGAGATTATGTTTAACCCTACGAGAAGTTCCTTTCCATCAACGAAGGAATGGTTCTCGACTAGATTTATCACTGCAATGGTATCCTGCAAGTAGGATGCCATTTGCATGAAAAATGGTTTCAAGCGGAAGTCATTGAACTTTGCCAATGGTACCAACCCTCTCAAGCTTTTTCAACTTTAGTGGCAATTAGTTGTTTCAAGCGAGTCTAGTTCCAACACTCATAGAAGTAAGTTTGTCTAGGTGTTTACAACACTCGCCAATATAGTCTTGTCTCTTTAAAGTCCCTACTGCACCAAACCTATCAGCTTTTTTATAATGATGTCCTTATTCTGAACTAAACTAGTGGTGGCTAGTGATTCATTGTTTCTAACATTCTTAAATATTTTATGTGGGGTACATTCCAGTTTACCCAGAACCTTGGTCACATGTTCCTTAAACACTATTGCTTTTGCTGTATGACTGCTACTGGGGGCACAGAAAGTAGAGGGGGCTCTAAAGCCTGTTTCGTTTTCATTTTGCTCAAAAATGTGTGTGGCGAAATATTGTTTCAGAAGAATTTTTCTCAGCAGTTGATGGAATTCAAGACTTAGTTGAAAGTTGTCATAGACAACTGTGGGCACAAACCCCAGACCTTTTTCTAGGACTAAAATTTCTCGTGGAGAAGGGGTGTAGTTAGAAACGTTTACTAGTGGATTGTCCTGCTCCTCATCAGGCATGCTTCTTTGTCCCATTCTGTCTTAATCATGTCTCTTTCTAAAAGATAGTCATCTCATCTTCATCTATTTTTAATTTCTTCCTGTTCTATTGTTAAATCTACCCCTTCCTCTTGGGGTCGCTCTTGACTGAAAATCACCCACATTGTGTGTTCTGTCACCTGAAGAGCCTTCATCCCCAGAGCTAAACTAAAGGTGGTGTTGCTAAACCTCACATTTTTGGTGTTACTTCTTTAAAGGTTCAATGAAGGGATATAGCTGTCTTTGGTGCATTTGAATGCTTTTTCATGAGAAAAATGTGTTCGGTCTTTTCTCATTCGGCAGATTCTATCTCTAGTGGTGAACTCTTTGAACTCATCTATTTCTTAATTGATTTCTTCAAACCGTTTAAAAAAAATATCTACTGATACAAATTTTTTGATTTTATCTTCTAGGATTAACTCGTTTACTAGTTTGTCTGGCATTTCCTTGGCAGTATCAATGATGAGGATTATCCAGTCTCTGTGGCATTTGTTGGCGATGTGGCTCCACTGGATGACAAATTCTTTCTTGTCCAAAAAGAGACGTGGTTAGTTAAATACTACCAACCCCTGCGGGAGAATACCTTTCCATAAATATTCTAACATGAACGTACCATGTGACCTTGTAGCCCCTTTGTGAAACACGATGGGAGTGTAAAATACAAAGTGTAAAAGCTGTCAGGTATCAAATAATGGGTGTGCATGATGCTCTTCTTGAACTTGCAGAAGAGGGATAAACTGATGCATCGCTTTGTCATGAAGCAAGCACTCTCGCCTATGCGTCAGAACACTATGCATTTTAGCGGCTTTGGTTGTCTGGTATGATATTTTGTTTTAAATAAACGTAATAAGCAAAGTCATGCAGTCCCCGTCTTTGTACATTGCTACTGCTGTTACCCTTTCTGAGTCCTGTGTCCAGTTTTCTACAGAAAAAAAGTGATTCATGGATGCTCTGGGAGGTGGCCACCCAACTGGAAGTTGAAGCTTCCTTCAAAGACCCCATGAGGAGATGGCACAAGAAAAATACATTTGACTCTGTAAGTAAAGATGATGCTCCTCAAGATCCAAAGGAGATGTTTAGGGTAGACATTTTTAACGTCTTGTTGGAACTGCATTAAACCCTCATCCAAGAAAGATTTAAAGAAATTAAACTATAAAATTCAATATGGGGGTTACTGAATAACATTAAGGGGGTAATTCATGGATTATTTGCGCCAAAAAAAACGGGGTTTGTGCGCCATTCTGCCCGCAAATCCCCATTTGTTAAACAGGGATTTGCGGGCAGAAGGGTGCACAAATCCTGTTTTTTTAGGCACAAATAATCTATGAATTACCCACTAAATGGTTTTCTGGTGGCATGCTCCTTTACGAGAGCTGCTCGGGATCCGGCTAGAGTCAGCCGCCCCAAACATCAAACCCATGCTCTGCGCTGGGTTGCTTTGGGAGAGAAGAAAAAAAAAAGCGCCCTCAACGGCATGGAGTAGGGGGGCGGAGCAGCTCATTGCCGCCATGAGTGCTGAGCGCTCTTCCTGCTCCGCCCACCCTTCGTGTGCACAGCAGGACACCAGGACAGCAGGTCTTCTTAAGGATTGCTGGCCTGCACGCAGCCCTCGCCATCTTGAGGAGCCGGAGCTGCCACGTCGTCATCATCAGACTGCTGCTGGAGCTGCCATCATCTGGATGCTGGAGCCGCTGACCTCGCTGACGCTGTCACTACTGGTAAGTGGTAAGCACTTTTCTACGATGCCTCATGCCTGCACCGCACCCACACAAACTACACTGCCCACGAAAGTGGGGGCTTGGCTGCTCGGTGATCTAATCTGCTTTGTGTGAGCGCATTGCACAGAGAGCAGATTACTCTTTGTGCACAGTGCTCGCACAGGGCAGAGTGATGTACTTCCTATCAACACCGTAATAGAATAAAACGTAGGGTTTAACTTTACAGAAAACAAGTATGGGGAATTACAGGCTAATTTACTTCAATCATATACTGCAATTGAGAAATTGCTCTCATGATCCAGCGCATTCATAAGTGAAACATAAAAAACCGCCTTCGGTATGTATGATAGGTGTTTTTTGTGGATGTTTATGCTGTAATAAATCTCAGTTTCCCAAAGCTGCCCTCAGTTACTCTTTCTTTTGGAGAGGGTACACTAGGGCAAGGGTGCACCTAAGCCAATTCGCCAGTGGTCGTTGCACGATGCAAGTCCAATAACGTTGTTTTAAAACATGCTGGAGTGCATCAGTTAAGCATTGCTGTCAGTGGTCAAAGTGCTCAGGAGAAGTGCTCAGCTACTTTTTTTAATTCAGTTTTACTGTTCCTATGCTTATTTTTAAAAGAAACCGCTCCGGAATGGTTTTGTTTTAAAATAAAAGTGTAGGAAGAAGTTGAAACTTGCACTTTCAGTGCACTGCACTGAACGTTTCCCTAAACAGCATGCACATGTGTTTTGGGGTTTGTATTCTGTGTGTCGGGGGGGTGCCAGTGATGGGGTTTGTAGGGATCATTCCACTACTTCTTTTCATACACTTCGACCAGTGATTGCTGGATGTTTTAAGTTCTGACAATACAAATAATGTTAGCCAAGCAGTCCGACTAGATGAAATAAAAGGAGCACTATTGAGTAGTTCATTTATTAACTTCTGCAAAACTTTCAGTAAACAATTTTGATAAAACATCTTATGCATAGAGACATTTTTTCTGTCTTCACATGTACTGTCATCAAATGCCTAGGTGCTCACAGCACACAAGATATGGACAGTGTATGCTATGCTAAGTACTCAAATCATAAGGCCCACCCCCTCTCTGCCACACACACACAACCACACTCTCTTTCTGGAGGATCAGGGTGCCGAGGCAACACCATTTTGCCTTAGGTGCCCCCTGGAGTTGTGGTGTGACTCGAGTCCGGAGGACACAGGCTTTAATGCCCCCTTCCATGTATTACACCCATGCACACATTATGGCAAAACTGGACCCGTTTTTAGAGGCTTTGCACACACCTCCTGATGGGAGACTAGGTTTTCCAGTGCAAAATCCCGACAATTGTACATAGTGAAAAATAGACCTGAAACGCCCAGGCCTAAAATACATGTGACATTCAAGAATGTTTAAGCCTATAAAATAATGTGCAATAGGTGTGCAGTGCACATCATCTTCATACTAGCTAGTGCAATATGTGTGTGATTGCCCCACAAGACAATGTACAGTTTGGGCACTGAGTATTTAAAATGTAGTCTATTTTGACCAATACATTACATCTGAGCAACACATCACATCTGCCAAGTTTTGGGGTTTGAAGACTGAATTATACCATGTAAAGAATGTAAATGAAAGTACACATTAGTGATATGATAGGTTATTTATAACGAGCTTAATATCCAGAGGTTTCTAAGCACAGACCGGGATCGAACCTGTGTTGCTCTGTGTCATCTTGCTTCCAAGGCGAGCACGTTGCCCCTGAGGTATCCTCCCGAGACAAGTGCTGTGCAACACTAAAAAAGAAATTCTCAGTGTGGCCCCATCCTTAATCCTGACTGCAAGCCCTACCCCAGCGCTTGCTGCTTGTCTTCACACATCATCAGATGTCAGGTAAAGCTATCATATTTTGGGTGCACCAGTGCTATGGAAGTGGTTTAAAGTAGAATTGATATATAGTTTTAATAAGAAGCATCGTGAAAGAAATTGCGTGGTTTTAAACTATTATTTTTGACATTTCCTTTGATCTGAGGTCAACTGCCAGCTCCGCCCCCTCTAAACCCCGCCTCCTTGTAAACCTTCCACCCCAAACTCCGCCCCCACCCAGGGCCTTGTGGGATCCCCCACCAAATCTTTTCCATTTCCACCACTGACCCCCATAGATATGTTACTGCAAATTGTTCAGCATCTTTGTTTTTTAATGACATTTTCTCACAGTAACCCAAGTTGTGTATTTTTGTGTGTAGAACATGCAGAACAAATGGGCAAAAGTCAAATTGCAAACGATCATGTTGCCGTACAGCGTTAGAGTTGCAAATGTGTTTGAAGATTGGTGTATTGGTTTATTTTGATTTTTGGTGTGGTAGGTGCCACATTTTCTTGTATGTCTGTATCATTCCAAAATGTTGTCCCCCTGTCACCGATTTTCGAGTTAGCACATTCCTTCCCCTCGTGCAGAAATGGGGTCTGCTCAAGTGGCTTCAGTGACTGAATGCAGAACCCAGTGTTTACCTGCTCCAATCGTGTTTTATTGCCTGTCTGCAGCACAAACCTTCTACAACTGAAACCACTTTTTATTCCCGCAAAACGCTTTCCTCGTTAGGAGCGCAACACTGGATCACCACACTTTGATGTGTAGCCATATCGCCCATGCTGCTAACAGATGTCAAACTGTTTTGTCTTCATAGTATCAATCAGGCTGGAGATAACGGTAGGCAGAGATATGTTTTTCAGTTGTCAGGGTTGAACTGTGAACTCTACCCCCACTTATAAATTACCAGAAGACATGGCTGTGTCTGTTTCTGAACGCATCCTTGCATTCGATTTGGGCGTGGCTTTTTTATGTGTGGTCTCGGGACACTTGGGTATCACGTGATGTATTAGTAAAAAGCCGGCCATTTTGTTATCGAGCAGAGCACTTTTGATGATGTATGGATTTAATTATGGATCTGTTTCTGAGTAAAGTGCGAACACTACATTACCTGCTTCAAAGTCTTTGCAATTGATGTGAAGGGTCAAAAGGAATTGTATATGTGCATGTCAAACTGTGTGCTAAACATAGGCATACATTAATCAACCATGAATACTGAATTGTGTGGTAGAAATAGCGCATTTTAACTTGTGTATTTTACAGATATGATTATATAGTGTTACTTGTGAAGATCATTTAATTAGTTCTGTAAACCGGGCATTGCACCGTCAATCACAAATAGGTTCTCTTTAGCTTTATGTGCAGCAGTAATGTGACCGTTTAGCAGTAATGGTCCAGTGCGATTCCCCTTGAATTTCTCCTCTTTACCTTTACTGAGCTTGTCTTATCTTTTTAATGCATAATGTGGATTAATCCTACCAGTCCATGACTCAATCATGAGTTACACCACCTGTGCATTAATGTAGTATGCCATCATGATTAGTTCTCATACCCGGGCACAAAATAGCTGGAGGGGAAGAAGACCAGTGTATCATGCGGGTTCTCCCATCATAGTGTTCCCCCCGCCCGCACCACCTTTTAGGCTCCTGAATATGCAGCATGGATGAAGACCGCACAGCGATCAACCCTTGAGCAGGTTACCACCATTGTAAAGGCAGTAGAACATACAAGTGTCTGCAGGAAGGAATTCTCGTATCACAGTATCACTAGAAAAATATGCAATGTATGCTGCAAATCTGAAGATGGACACAGACGTCCCGGCAAGATGTGGTTCAAGCCCATGCCGAGGGAATTGGCGCCAATCCAGCACACACACCACACAATCACTGACGTGAATGCTTTAGATGTGGCGGTCGCACAGTATTGTATATCATAACAACTGCCTTGCATACAATACAAAATGCACCAGCTGCAACACGACAGTTCACAACAGTGTGTCAATTTGGACTTGCACACACTGTTGCTGCAGCGGAGGATCACTCGGATGGCTTCTACTGTTAAGGCACGAGTAGCCTAGTTCTCTGTGTGTTTGATGGAAATGTGTCACAGTGCAGGGTGAAACTATTAGGTAAATGGTGGTAAATGATGTTTCCCTCAAACTCTGCATCTGGTGATTGTCTAAATATCTCGGGATGGTATGATATGTACCCATCGCATATGGAGGGCACAAGATCCATCTTCTAAGATATCTTCTTCCTTGTTTTTCTTCAAAGGCTGTGCCTCCGAAAAACAATATGTCACCCATCACAGACCTATAGTTCTGGGTTGGGACGAGAAAGCTTTTCCTTACCATTATACTCAACCCCCGTTCAGTCCAGCAGGTTCTCTCGTCGCCTCAATTTCTTGTCAAGACAACAAACACTTGCAAATGTTCAGAGATGGACAAGATCTGCTTAAACTCTACCAACGTTAGATAAGACTCAAACAAGATGCTCTTCTTATCAAGCATAAGGCACACTTGGTGCACTCGCCACCCCCAGCTCAGAAGGAACTGTCGAATCTTCTGTGCACACTCCTAGATGACAAAATCATGGACCCACTGGAGGCCACGGGGTGACTTAGCCCTGAGGTACTCAAAAGGAAATCAGATGGTAAGGGTTTATGCTTCTGTGTCGACCATTGCAGTTTAAATGCCAACACAATTTCTGACAGTTTTCCTTTGCCCAATATTATTGAGTTTTCACCTCTACTCACTACTGCAATATCCTGTACATAACTCTAAGGAATGCCTATCAAGTGCGCCTACACTGTCATCTATAGCACTCATAACATCTGCTGTATTTTTATTTATTTATTTGTATTGTGCACCTGGCCCAAGGGTATCTGGGCGTTCTTAGGGAGGGCTAACAAAGGAAGTCCATAAAGTAGCAGTGAATTTACAATGATCGCAAAATACAACACTGAATTCAAATTTACAAAATTTTAAATTTTACAGAGGATCAATATAGCTGAAACGGGTACACATATTTACAGAGGAGGCACAGATAATAAACATAAAATAGTGTAATTACAAGCGGTAAAGGGAGATGATAGTGGAAGTGCAGCAGATTTACATGGAAGATGTGTTGTGATCCTGCTCGATGAGCCAAGATTTGACTTTATTCTTAAATTCTTAAATATAAGGTGAGATGGTTCAGCACTAAGTGTAGAGGGTAATGTGTTCCAGAGTTTAGCGTTGAGGACTGGGAAGCTGGATAACCCTGCTTTCTGGAGCATGAATCTAGGTATTACCAGTGAATGAACTTGTCCAGATCTTAAGGGTCTGTTGGGAATGTGGGCAGTGAAGCGATTAGCAAGATAGATGGGTGCCTGGTTTGATTTGGATTTGTGAGTGAGCGCAAGAGTTTTGAGTGATATTCTGGAGGCAATAGGGAGCTAGTGTAGACTTTGTCGCGTGTCAGAGATGTGAGATTTCCGAGGGTTGTTAAGGGCTGCCCTTATAGCATTGTTCTGGGTGACTTGGAGCTTATTGATGTTTCTTTGGCTAATACCTAAGTATAAGGCATTACAGTAATCCATTTCTGCCATGACAAGGGTTCTGGCGAGGATAATGCAGTTAGGGGCAGTTAAAAACGGTCTCAAGGTGCTGTAAGCTTGCAGGTGTAGGCCGATGCAGGTACAACAGCATTTGTTTGTCTTATGAGTGACAAAGTGGAGTCAAGGTAGATACCTAATGTTTTTGTATCCTTGGAGGCGTTGATGGTGTTCCCGTCAATGGTAGAGGATTTGAAGGTAGGGTCCAGTTTACTGAGCCTAGTGTGAGAACCTAAGAGGAGTAGCTCGGTTTTCTCATCATTTGGACACAGTCCATGATGTGCAATCCAGGCCTGAATGACCGAGTATACATTGTTAAGTGCTTTAGAGTCAATAGTATGGTACCTGTGATGGGGATGAGTATTTGGGTGTCATCGGCATAATTGGAATGGGTGACACCCAGATAGTCGAGAATATCAAAAAGAGGCTTTGTAAATACATTGTAAAGTGTTAGAGAGACGCAAGAGCCTTGTGGGACTCCACACAGGACTGGTGATGGTTCGGCAGAAGCGGTCGGTGAGAAGACACGCATAGTTCTGTTTGCTAAATATGATCTGATCCACGAGGTGGCTTCATCTGAGAAGTGGGCAGCAGTTTTAAGATGCTGGCACAGAATTTGGTGGTTGACCAGACTGCTCATGTTAGGGCATTTCTTACAATATTAAAGACATTCCCCTGAGACCCTTAGCTAGAAAGGGTCCAGAGAGACTTCAAACTCGAGATTGCAGCCGTATTGCAATGTTCATCATATACCCCACTTCCAACACCCTGCTCTTCACCATTCTGCAGCTGTCTCACCTCTCTGTGCCCTATTTTAGGCCAATGTGCTGCACTTTTTTCTTGAAGGAATCCACACTCCACCTTCCAACTTTTGTGCTCCTTGTTTCATCATAAAGAGACCCCAGCGGGGTTGCAGCATCACTCTGATACCAAAGACCTGGTGCCACATCAAAGCCTAGTTAGTTGTGGCTGTTAGCTGTTGGTAACTGGCAGGGGGGTTCCTTTTGGATTGTGTGAGAAGAGTTTGGGATTTGTGTTGAGACAACGTGGAACTCTGGGCTAAATGGGGAGGGGATTCTGGTCCGTGCCCCGACCAATTCCCCTGACGAACACCTGACAAACTCCTTGCCCTGCCTTGATGGGCAAACTTCCCAGCAGACCACTGAGCATAGCACCAGAGCATGTTAGAGTAAGGTTTGAGGAATCACGCAGCCTGCAAACCAACACACTAAGGGAGGTGAAATAAGTGACTGCAGTCCTCAAATTTTAGCCTGCTGTTCAACTGAACTTTAAGTTCTTGCCTCCCATATGCCTTAGCAGGTCATAGTTATGTAAGAGCTTTCACACCAACACTTTCCCTCATCTGCCAACTCGCAGATGCGTGTTAATGGTTACAATGTATCTATTTGAGACTGAGAGAGAGAGAAAGAGAGGGAGGGGTGGTATTGGGAGCTAGAGAAATGCAACCCTTCTGTATATAGCCAGAGGTAGTGGTACATGGTTGCAGGTTATTTTGTTTTGTAAGGCCTACTCCTGCCTTGCCCCAACTAATCGACTCCCCTCTAAAATCTCCTACTGCACAACAGGCCTAGCCATTAGCAGATCTGCACTAACCGAGCCACGACTAAGCTCTCCTCTTTAGCCCTGTCGCACACTTCCATATCAGCAGCTAACCAGAACTAAAGCATTGTAGTCTAGCCTCTTGGGTTCTTCCCTATTGATAACATACTCCCCAATCCCTTCTGACAAACCTATAGAAAGTAGATTGGCACCCTGGAACCAGGTACTTACGACCTGCACCCATCAACACCAAAGATTTCACATTTGCCTTTCCCACTGTCCCACTAATGAACCTTACCCCCCCTTACAGAGCCAAGTGCAGCGATGCCACCAATAGTGGAAGACAGTATATTAGAATGGTATTTGTTCTCTCTCCCGTTGCCTCAGTTTTTCAATGTTTAGTTATTTACCTCCTACATCGGCTGTCTATTCATCTAGGTGTACGGTGACTCGGAGGATACTCACAAGCACACGCTGGAAACAGTGATGCGAAGAATGTAATCCACCGGAATTACGTTGTTAGTGGACAAATGCACATTCTTGCAGAAAAAATGTAATAGCTGTACTACATACTGCACAAGGGACGTGTTGCTAAAGGTTTCCCTGGCCGTCACCTTCAAATCCAAACCTTCATTGATGAGGGCAGCTGTTGAACTGCAAGACAAAATTGGAAAGGTACCATTCGTCGCCAACCTCATCTTGTCCAACTTTAACACCTTCTTTATTACTGAAACATAGTTTATCCTGCCCTCCCCCATGTTTTCAATTACCCCTGGCTACTGCATCCAACATGCTGACAGGGTCAGACTGGGTGATAAAATTGTCTCGGGCACCAATGAAAAAGTGACCCACAGTTGCAAAAGTCAATTCATTCCTTTTGTGACTGACTGAGTAGTACCGAAGGGGGAGGTTTATGATGCAAATTATGCATTTTAAAGAATATGTATTCAGCATTACTTGTCAAAAGCACTAGCTGCATAGTGAAGTAACTCATCAAACTGGCCCACATTGGGCAAAAAAGTGGCCCACTTTGACCAAAAAAAATGGCCCACACTGGAATTTTGTGTTTTTGGTTCGGGCATTGCCCTATTGCCGTTATAGGCCAGTCCGACCCTGCATGCTGATTGGCCAGGAAGGACAGGCTGCGGAGTGGCAATCTTCCACAGAAGTGATTGGCCATGCTTCATCGGTTCTACGTTATTTCATCGTAGGATTTTTCATTGCAGGGATTTTTACCGCAGATTTTTTTTCCGAAAAAAACTCATCAAATCTTCCCCCAAACCACTGTTCCCTTTTTTTTCCCTTACGATTTATTTTTTGAAAAAAAACTCATCGATTTTTGGGGGGGGGTTAAAAAATTATATAAATTTATATAATTTTTTAACTCCCCCCAAAAATATCGATGAGTTTTTTTTCTAAAAATAAATCGCGGTAAAAAAACCTGCGATGTAAAGTCCAGCGAAGAAAGGACGGTATACCGCTTCATCATCCCCTGTCCGAGAGCACGCTTGTTCAAATCTCACACACTTGTGGGTTCCTTTTGTCTCACAAGGAATCCATCACCTTCTACATCAACTACAGACCACCTGGCAGGAGTGAATCTTTCATTGATGACATCTCCAAGTTTGTTTGTTTGTTTATTTGTTTTATTATTTATAATGCATACCCTAGGGTAACTGGGCACAGCAGTTACATGTATATGCAAAGCTTAGTTACAACAATAGAAATATATACAAACACACAGTAATAGTAGTGGCTTGAATTATATAGTTACAACAATAGACATATATACAAACACAGTAATAGTAGTGGCATGAATTATATACATATATATAGAATAAACATAGAAATATATACAAACACAGTAATAGTAGTGGCATGAATTATATACATATATATAGAATAAACATGTGTAGGAACAGTAAGTAGAAATAGCAGGAATATGAGGACTTGACACCTAGATGTATTAGAAGGCCTACGTTTTCAACCATAAGACAACCTTAGATCCGAAGTTTTGGTAGTACAGGTCCATTCTGAGAGTTGGCGGTAGGGAATTCCACAGTTTCGCTGCTTTCACTGGGAAGCTGTTGCCCCCTATGGTGGAGCGTTTAAAGTTGGGGACAGAAAGAAAGTCTTTATAGACTGTTCTTGTGGGTCTCAGGGAGGTCTGTCTGTGAAATCTGTCAATCAGATAGATCGGAGCAACGTTATGGAGAGATTTATGAGTAAGAGATGTGGTTTTTAGGAGAATTTTGTCTTTGATGGGGAGCCAGTTCTTCTGTTGTCTATTTGATGTGATGTGCTCTCTTCTAGAGATGCCCAAGGCTACTCTAAGAGCGTTATTCAGAAGAGTTTGTAGTTTGCTAGTAGTGGCTTTGGGGGACCCAAGATAAAGAGCATTGCAATAGTCCAGGCGGGACAATATGAGGGCTCTAGCGAGGGTCAAGCAACTAGTGTCTGATAGGAAGGGTTTGGCAGCACTGATCAATTTACACGTGTAGGCCGTGGATGAGGCTAGGGAGTTCACCTGTCTGTTGAAGGAGAAGTTAGAGTCCAAATAAAAGCCTAATGTTTTGACCTCTTGTCCAACTTTGATGCTATTGCCATCAATTGTGAATGAGGAATAGACTGGGCCTAATTTCTTTAGACTGGAGGTGGTACCCAGGATGATAAGTTCGGTTTTATCATCATTCAGGCATAGTCCATGGAAGGCCATCCATGCCTGGATGATGATGTACACTCTATTCACCAAGGCCAAATCCTTATCATAATCTCCAGAAAGCGTAAGGAGGAGCTGTGTATCATCTGCGTAGTTAGTGTAGGTGATACCGAGATGATCCAGATCATCGAAAAGGGGCTTAGTAAATATATTGTACAATGTAGGGGAGACGCAAGAACCCTGTGGCGGCACGCCACAGGTGAAAGGTATTGGGTCTGCTGCTTCTGTGGGTGAAAAGACCCTCATGGTTCTGCCATTAAGGAATGATCTGATCCATGTGATGGCCTCAACGGAGAAATGAGCTGATGTATTGAGGTGGGTACATAAAACAGAGTGGTCGACCAGGTCGAAGGCTGCGAAAGGCCTAGGAGGAGGAGTAGGGCAGCTTGATCATTATCTCTAAGCTCATCAATCTGTGTTTTAAGGTCAATGAGAGCAGTCTCAGTCCCGTGTTGAGGACGGAAGCCTGATTGTCTAGCTCCTAGTAGGTGCTGTTCTTCCAAGTACTTCTGTATTTGTACATAGGTGACCTTATCCAAAATTTTTAGAAGAAATGGTACGGTTGTGATAGGTCTATAGTTTGTAGGCGTGGCTGGATCAATTGTGTTTTATTTTAGTAGTATAAGTACTCAGGACTGTTTTAAATTGGTAGGGATAGAGCCGGTGGAGGAGGAAGCATTAATTAGCTTCATGATGAAAGGGGAGAGGTCTCGGGCAGCATCCTTAATAATCTGTGCAGGGCACAGATCTCCCTGACAGTTGGAAGGTTTCAGAGATAAAATGATTTTTTCTACTTCAAGTGTGGTGACTTTGGAGAAGTTGAAGCGGGTGGTTTCCATTAGAGTAGGCTTCTCAGTAGGTTTGGAAGGTGGGGTCATTCAAGGAGGCTTTTTTACGGGAGATTTTGTTTTGTAGGGTTACAATCTTGTTGGATAAGGCATTTTGAATTTCTGAACACCAATTTTTATCTTTGGTGCAGGTATCTGGTGGTGTTAAAGGGTCTCTAATTCTTTGAGGATGGAGAATAATTCCTTCATGTTTGATTTGGCTTGGGATATACGAGAGTCAACGGAGGTTCGTTTTGCTAAGCAGATTTCTTTTTTGTAAAGGGTTGTGAGTTTAGTGAGTTTGAGTTTAATAGCTGCAGAAGAGAGTTTTTTCCAGGTGGCCCTGCAGTTTCTTTTTTGCTGCCTTAAATTTTTGAGGAATGGTGTGTACCATTTGTTCAGGTGCGTTTTGGGCTTACTTGGCCTGAGTTTAAGAGGGGCGATTAGGTCCAGTGAGGTAGACATAATTTTATTGTATTCTTCGACCACAGTCTCAGGATCCGAGTTGTGTCAGGGAGTGTGTTAAGTGTAGGGAGTAAATTCGGGATAAGTCTATCCACAGTGATACTCTTTCTATTTCTCGTGAGTGTCAGTGGAGCTCTGCTGACCGGCAGGGGTGAGGGTTGGGTAGTAGAGAGCATGAACGATACCAGATGGTGGTCAGTCCAGGCTAAGGGTGAAATAGCGGTGATGTTGGCTAGACAATTGTAGTCGGCCACCCAATCGATTATTCTGCCTTTGGCGTGTGTGGGTTCTGTGCTCTTACTCTCCTCTGTCAAATTAGCACAAATTTATAATGTCTTTCTCTGAGATGTTAAGGTCCTGAGTCTCATGCCGACAACCACACTCAAAGCGCACTGTTTGCACTGACCAGATCTATGGACGATACACAAATTGTGCTCTTTTCCAGTCACAACAAAGGCAAAAACCCTAGACATAGGGCCTCATCACGAGTTTGGCGGTAACTCTTAAATATGGCGGTAGCGCTATTACTGCTGGATTTAAGGGTCCGCCAAATCAGGGATTTGGCGGATTTCTCCCCAGCTCTGAGCTGGGGGGAAATCTGCCAAAAATTCACGCTCATACCGCCAGCAGGAAATCCGACAGCGGTATGAGCGCAAAATTTCCCCATTGAGCCCAATGGGGAATGGGGCATTCCCGGGGCATTCCCGAATGGGCTCAATGGGGAATGGGGAATTCCAAATCTGCCAAACCCGTGATCCGGCGCTAGTAGCGCCAGTGGGTTTGGCGGCAGGGCAGATAGCGCCAGCGCTATTAGCACCGGAGTTACCGCCCAACTCGTGATGAGGGCCATAGTCTTTACATCATGTGCCCTCACCACCTGCACAGACCCTATCCCTTTTCACTGGTCTGACCATGCCGGCATTCCACTGATGATCTCCTACTCGAACATAGCCCACAAAGTTCAGGCTAAACGCCCCCTCAGTCAGCACTTCACATTCAAAGCTTTCATGATCAATAAGCTAGAAGCAAACATAGCGGACATTCCTGCCACAAAGAATGCCTTGATCTTCATGGAATTACCACCTCACACTAGTGACTCTTTCATTGCTGATATCGCCAACTTACGCTTCTCTGCAAAATTAGCACACTCTAATAATGTCTTTCTCTGAGATTGTAATGCCCCTGATTCTCAAGTCAATAATCACACTCAAAGCACACTTTTCGCACTGACTGGATCCATGGAGGTTTATAAAATAGTTCTGTCCCCCACAATCACCAAAGAAAACACCCTAGACTTAGTCTTCAAATCTTCCCTCCTTATCACCTACACAAACCTTATCCCACTTGACTAGTCTAACCACACCGCCATACCAACATCCTTCTCCCCACTCGACTACGGCCGACAAATGTCAGCTAAACGCTGCCTCACTCAGTGCCGCTAATTCAAAACGTTCTTGGTCAATGAGCTGGGAACGCCTTGGGCCTGCTAGATTTAACAACTGGTGGACACTCATGCCCCCCTGAAAACCAGCAACGCTAATACCAAACCATCCACCCCTTGGTACAACCCTGAGCTCACCTCAAGTAAACTTGCAATCAGAACCCCAGCGAAACGGTGGCGCAAAAAACAGAACCTTGGAGAACTCCCTAACTCCCTAACCTCAAACCTCTCTGTACCAATCGTAGGATTCTGATCACTGAGGACAAAGCTGCTCACTACTCCACCATCATCGCGGAAGCCTCTAACAGGAGCAAGCCTTCTGCAAAGTAGTAAAGCATTGTACAAAAAACCTCAACCGACCCTAAGGTGCCAGCAACTCAGGACAAATGTGACAGAATCAACAACTTTTTCATTGAAACAAAATAGACGAAATCTGCCAGATCATCGAATCAACCTCCCTCATTGTTATACGCCCCAGGACCCCAGCACGCACACTGTCCTCCCTGACCAAATTCTCTATTCTCTTTCCCCCAGACTTACCTCCTAGTCTGATGGTACGTCCCAGCCACCATCATTAGACAATTGACAGGCATTAGCACTCAACACACTCATCATTTCAAGTTTATTTCAACAAAGAGTCATAAAACATTTATAATACATACAGATCATAATACAAAAACGAAAATACAAAGTTCATAAAATTCATATGGTTCCTCATATGCCTGCCAATCCTTAAGTGCCAACTAGTTGAGCAAATAACATTAAAAAAAAGTCCAGGACTAGAGCACTCAAGCAATATGCAAATGTGCATATAATTACAACCGTAATATTCACAATGCAAATAATTGCCAAAATCTGTAAGGATTTAGCCAAAATGTTGCATATTTTTTCAGTCATCCTCATTTGAAGTTGAAATCGGGCTTGGGGAACTGGGCTTTGGCCAAATCGTCCCGCAGTAAAACATCATAGATCCAATTTTTATATCGTGTATACCGCAGCGTAGAAGAATCAGCAGACTGACTGCCTCTCCTGTCTGCCAGGTCCCAGTTTTGATGGTGTGGTTTGAAGCATGCATGAATGTGTTGTGGCAACCCTTCAAGACACTTGTCTTGCAGACAAATACTGGTAGCCCACAATCAAATGTTATTTTCGAGACCAGCACACATACCGGTGTACCATTCAAGGAAGGGCAAAAATACTTAATAACATGCTCCCCATGCATGACAGGTGTAGAATGGACAGGTTCATTATCGGAAAGGCTGGGAGTTGATTTGTTTGTGCCAATCAGAAATATGCTGTAGTCTTAACAGATTACACATTCAAATAGATCAAAGCCCAGGCTCACCCTGAGATCACCTCGTCCCCACCATTTCTTTTCTACACAATATTTTTTAGCAGTAAATGTTACCCAAAATGGTTGGTCCCAGACAATGGAGCTCCTTTCATCTCCAAGGAGATGACTTCATTCCTTTTCAACTGTGGTATCCATCATGGCCTTCCAGCGCTATATCACTCAAGAGGGAACAGATGAATGCAGAGGGTAATCAGGGCATTGAAGGAAACTCTGCAGTGGACCTAGCAGTATGGTGCCAATGGCCATGGAGCAGTTATAAGGGGCATAGCGTCCTAGCAAATGACTTCCCAGTCCACCACAAAAGTGTCACTGGTATGAGTTCATTTGCATAACCACAATGCCTTGCTGTTGTGGCTCAGAACTGAAGGTGAACTTCCAACAATGGCTTTGGCGGGTCATACACTAGACGCAATCTTCGCCAACAAAAACCTCATCACCACGGCACCACCAATACAGATCCTCTGGAGCGACCACCTCATCATCCTTTCGTAATCACGCTACCCAGGACAACAGCCAAACAACCAGACAAACTGACCACCATCATGAAAAGAAACTACCTAATAGAACAACTGGAAATCAACAAACCCCGAAAACAGCCCTGGACGAAGCTGACCTCGACAAAAAAACAGAATTACTGCACAAGTGGATCGCTGAAACAATCGACTACATCTCCAAGGAAAAACCTCTCCCCCCCATCACGCAAAAGAGCAACAGCACAAAGGCTTAACCCGCTTCTTAGCAATATAAACACAAAACAAGATGCTTGAACTAGAGTGGAAGAAAAAATACGGACAGGCAAAGAAATTACAATTCCAATGACAAATCAGCTCGTACAAAAAGGAAATCCATAAGGCCAATAAGAAATTCTACAACAACAGAGCCTCCAAAGCTGCCAACACTAAAAAAATGGTTTAACATAAACAAAATGAGAAACCCCCAGGCTGCAACAACACTCCCATGCCCTCACTGAAATTATGTTACCATTTCCTCTCACTTCTCCAACTGATTTGAAGACGACGACAACGCTGCCAAGGCTGCCCCTGCCAACATCACCACCAGCAACCTACTGGGGTAAACCTGGTAGCATTTTTGAAGAGCACATTGTACGGTAACTTCATCCAAAGAATCCACATTTAAATTTGTTATTTTGAAATGCGCATTGTCAGCGAACCGATAAATTGAGCAGTGAAAACTGCGTTGCTCACTCTTGAGCACCCTGGGTCATTTTTCACGGCACCTCTGCAATCAGTGCATTTTATTTCTTGGCCTCCCAACATGGCCATTTACTTATACATTTAACTTTGCCTACATGTCTGGGTCCGGGACTGATCCTGCTCCCATTGGTTGCTTTCGGCTCTTAAGCCAATCAAGACAACCGAGAGGCAGGAGCCGGCCCAGCTTTACTAAAGCCCACAACGAAGGCTCCTGTCTGCTCCCTGTCCACTACCGGAATTCTACTGGGGTCCCTCCTGCACCCCAGCACCTGATCCTCCATGATGCTGCTACCTCACTCTTCAAGAAATCTAGACTACCATGCCTTTCACTCCCCCTTATCTGTGGGTTAGTCCCCCCCCACTTCTGGACTCACTCCTTCCCTCTTTTGACTTTCACTGTCCTTCTCTGCTTGCTTCTCACATGCTTACATTCTGATTTGCATTGCGTATTTTACATCCTCTGCTAGCATCCAAGCCTAAATTGTAACTTCCAAGTCTAGCTGTTTTTTGCATTTTGGTAAGAGTCAAATCCTGCTGTGTTTTGCATTTTGGTAAGAGTCAAATCCTGCTGCATTTTGCATTTTGGTAAAAGTCAAATCCAGCTGTGTTTTGCATTTTGGTAAAAGACAAATCCTGCTGGGTTGTGCATTTTAGTAAAAGTCAAATCCTGCTTTTTTTTGCATTTTGGTAAAAGTCCAATCCTGCTGCATTTTGCATTTTGGTAAAAGTCCAATCCTGCTGTGTTTTGCATTTTAGTAAAAGTCAAATCCTGCAGTTCTTTGCATTTTGGTAAAAGTCAAATCCTGCTGTGTTTCGCATTTTGGTAAGAGTCAAATCCTGCTGTATTTAGCATTTTGGTAAAAGTCAAATCCTGCTGTATTTTGCTACCTTGCTCTGCACTTTGCTTGTATTTGTTGCCTCTTTGTAACTTGCTGGCCCAGCGACTTCACTGTTCTCCTTGTCCCCCCCACCCCTGCTTCTCCCCCCTTTTTTCTCGCTACTACACGCATGGCACTTACTGTCTACCTTAATGGCACCATCATGGTCCAAGGCCCTCAGGCCAATCTCCTCCTCTTTGATAGGCGTTTCCCTCACCTCATCAATTTCCTTTCATCTCCTGCTGTCCCCTCCTCCCACATCATGGCTACCTTGTCCTCTCCCCCCTCCTCTTCTGCCCCACATCGGCTCCTTCTCCACCTCCGCAGGGAGTACCTCTGATTTCTACCCCTCCCGGGAGGCCTTTAAGGCTGGCTGGCAACCTTTCTCATCTTGCCACTCTCAACACTCACTCTGCTGTCAAACGCTACTCTGACATCTGCCACCTCCTGGAAGAACTTGACCTTGCTGTCCTCAGTCTTACCGAGACATGATTCATGGCCAGCTCTGTCACAAGCTTTGACACTCTCCTCCCTGGTGGCTACAAGATCCTCTCTGCACCCAGATCCGCCCAGTCCGGAGGGGGTGTAGCCCTGATCTTTCCTGAGTGGATTCCTACCTCTATCATTCCCACGCAGACATACTCCTCTTTTGAATGCCTTGTCTGCAGGCTCTCTCTCTCTCCTAGCCACTCTCTCACCGTGGCTACTATCTACCGGTGTCACGACCCTCGCCCAAAACCCCCTCTGGCAAACCCATTTGCCAGGTGGAGTCAGGACTTGGGCCTCTAGAGCCTGGCATCCTCTTCAAAAGCCCTCATGGGGCTAGTCCTGGCGCCTATGGCGCCAGGCTCATACACCTTGAACAACAATGTACTTGGGAACTACTTTATTATATTCTCAACCAACATGGAGGCATCCACATAGCTTGGTTCCTAAGAACTAAGCTATGCGGTCTAGTGTTTTGGGTGTGGCAGGCCTGGAACTACTTTCCCTGGTACTACTTTACCTGGGCTCTATAAACCACACCCTGACTGCAGAACATGCTTCGTGTTACTTTGCAGCTTGCAACATGACACTTACTGTGTCCAGCTATTCCCTCGAACCTCAGAGAAGCAGAACCTGCAAGGAGACAAAAGGAACATCATTAGCAGCAGCATTTTACCTGCAGTCTTCATCTTTAAACACTCGCAGCTACTGAGAACAGCTTTCTCGAATCTGCAGGCCTCCCGGACAAAACTACCTGAAAGAGGAAGATAGAGGCAAGAGACATTTACAAATTACGAACTGCTCAAAAGGCTTACCTGGCTGGTCGCCACTCGGCTGGCACCACTCCGGACATTCCACTCGTGCTGTAGAACACTGCGACCTACAAGGAAGGAAAACACACGTTAGCAAAGGCAAGACTTCGCAGTGCTGCGCATAGCGCTTACTTACCGCATCATAGCGCTCTTAATGCACCATCATTTACCAGCGGGGCTCAACCAAGCCAGTTCGCCGCGCTGAAGCTCTGCATACCTAAGGGAGAAAAAAGAGACATTTTAAACAAAGAAAGGCATGTAGGATAGCAACAAAACTAAAGAACAGCAATAAGACCTACCTGAACAATATCAAACGGGCCGGCGTCGGTGAAGTAACTGGACAGCACATGCCCATGAAAGAAAATGCGCCCCTGCAAAGAAGGCAGGACGGAGAGCACGCCTAATTCTACCACAAGGAAGAACCTTCCCCGCAGACCACATCAGGGCAAAGCTGAGAAGCATACCAGTGAGTAACCCAGATGGGTGGCGTCCTGGTGGATACCAGGTGAGCGTAACAGAACACGAAGCCTACCATAACAAATCCACCTGGGCACCATGGAGACATCAGAAATGGACCAATTGGCCCAATTACTAGGAGAGCTTCGTGCTGAGGTTCTTTCTGCCCGACAAGAGACTAATGCCCTCCGGAGAGACCTAATACTGACCAAAGAACGCACTGATGAGATTAGCAGGCAATACTTGCAATCAAAGGTAGGACAGACGCCTCTACCTGGAAGCAATCCAACGATGCAAAACCGTCATACCACCCACTCTGGTACAGATCACGTTACCTGGAACAGTGCCCCTGGCACCACCAGAAAGGTTCTCAGGCGACCCACGGAAGTATGCGGCATTCATCAATCAGTGCTGCCTTCATTTTCTTTGTAGGCCTGGAGCATTTCCAAACGACCAAGGTAGGGTAGCTTTTGTCTTATCATACCTGAGTGGTAGTGCAGCAGATTGGTCGGTGCTGTTGGTAACCCATGACGATCCTCTATCACATGACTTTGGGGGGTTCCAGAGAGAAATGGAAAAACTTTTTGCTCGCCATACCCAGGAACAAGCAGTAGACAATTAAATCTTGTCCCTCCGACAGAGGAATCAGAACTTGTTAACATACATTGCTTCCTTCAACAGACTGGTTGCCGAAGCTAGGTGACCAGAAAACAAAAGAACCACGTTATTCCATCGAGGCTTACGAGGCGAATTAAAGGACATCTTAGCCCAGGTGGTTGATCCACCCAGAGACTGTGCAGAATTTATAAATCTGGTCATGCATCTAGACCACCGGTTGCAGGACCGAAAGGCAGACCGGTCTAAGACGGACCCTCGGACCATGTATGTTCGACCAAGGGAAAACAAGACCCATGTACCTGAAAATGCTGTAGAACCCATGCAGATTGGAGGGATATGGCCTCCATTAACAAGACAGGACAAAAGAAGACAACAACAGCTTTGTTTGTATTGTGGGAAACCAGGACATTTCCTGAAGGACTGCCCAGTAAAACCCCCAAGAAGAACAGTCGGTCCACAGAGAAGGATGAAGCTAAGGAATCGGGAAACTACCAAGCTCGACAAATGTAGATGTCAGTTTGTCAAGTGAGAAGAAACAGTTGCTGACCTCGCACTTTGCAATACCAGTGATCTTAATTAACCACCAACAGTCGTCAAGAATGCATGCTGTTGAAGCATATATCGATAGCGGAGCAGTTGGAAATTATATTGATCAAGAACTGGCCGCAGAGATGGGGCTTCCTTTGTGTTCTAAGCTAACTATGGACAAGGTAACCACCGTGGATGGGACAGAAATAGCTTCCGGACCAGTAACCTAGTGCACAGCCAGGATAACCCTGCTGTGTCAGGACGGACATCGGGAGTCTATTTCATTCGATCTCTTCAAGGCACCTCAGTTCAGGCTAATACTAGGGATGCCATTGTTGGTTGCTCACAACCCTTTGATAGACTGGCGGGCACGGAAATTAACCTTCCCAGGTGACTGCTCCCCTGCCTGCTATTACTAAGAGGAGAAACCTAACGTCTGTATCCCCATGACTCCCAGAGCGACAGTATCAACCCTGGGTGCAACTAATACCTTGCCAAGTGAATACCATGATTTCCAGGATGTTTTCCGAAAGGACCAAGCCAATACATTGCCGCTGCACAGGTCCTATGACTGTCAGATCGACCTTGTTCCTGGTGCACAAATCCCTTGCGGCAGGATCTACACTCTCACAGAACCAGAAAACCTTCATTTGAAATCCTATTTAGACCAGTACCTTGCAAACGGATTTATCCGTCCTTCGAAGTCCCCCGTAGCCAGTCCCTTGTTCTTCGTACCGAAAAAGGAAGGAGACTTGAGAACCTGTATTGACTACCGCGCATTGAACCAGATCACCGTGAAGAACCGCTACCCCTTGCCACTTATCCCTGAGATGCTAGAACAAGTTAAATATGCCCAGATTTATACAAAAATGGACCTTCGAGGAGCGTACCACCTGGTCCGAGTCAGAAAACGAGATGAATGGAAAACCGCCTTCCGTACTAAGTACGGCTTGTTTGAATATCTGCGGCATTCCAATATTTCATGAATGATTTCTTAAGGAAGTTAATTGATGTGTGCGCCTCAGTGTATATAGATGACATCTTAGTATACTCAGCCTCGGAACAAGATCATGTCAGGCATGTTCGTTCAGTCCTCACCAAGCTCCGTCAACATCGCTTGTTTACAAAGTTTGAAAAATGCTTTTTTCACGTCACCGAAGTAGAATTTCTTGGTTTTATCCTTACTCCAGGAGGCATCAGAATGGACATGAACAAGGTAGCTACCATTCTGAAATGGCCTTCACCGACGTCTCTGAAAGGGGTACAAAGCATGCTGGGCTTTGCGAACTTCTAACGCCGGTTCATCCCAGACTTCTCTCAGGTTGTGCACCCAATCACAGTACTATTACGAAAAAACAATAAAAAAGTTTGCTTGGACCGAAGAAGCAGAAGACGCCTTTCAGGAACTTAAACAAAGGTTTACCTCTGCTCCAATCCTGCGACATCCTCGTCCAGACCTCCCTTATGTCGTTGAAACTGATGCGTCCAGTCTCGCAATGGGGGCTGTCCTTTCACAGAGGGACCCGGAAACCGGCCAGCTACATCCTGTGGCCTTCTGGTAGAAAAAGTTCTCACCTCCAGAGGTTAATTATGCAATCACGGACAAGGAACTCCTGGCTATCAAACCCGCCTTTAAAGCCTGGAGGCACTACCTTCTGGGATCCAGACACACCATTACAGTCATCACAGACCAACGAAACCTGCAATATCTCAAAAACAGCCAAGGCCCAGTCCTTGCGCCAATTACGGTGGGCCCTTTTCTTCACCGAATATGATTATGTAATCACATTTCAACCATGAGTCAGAAACGGAAAGGTGGATGCCTTATCTCGCATGGGCATAGATGAAATAGTATATACAACTCCAGACCCAGTACCTATTATACCTGAAGACAAACTCTTGGGTATCACGACAGCCTAACACAAGCAGAACTACGAAAAGAAATCCAACGGACAATGAATCCTGATGCCTACCTCGCATGGCAAACTCAAGGAGAACAATATACCATCAAGGACCACCTACCCTTTTTTAGGGATCGGCTATATGTACCCAAGAAGGAATTACAACAGCATATTATTTCAAACTATCACGATTCACTGATCGAAGGGCATCCTGGGATGACGAAAACCCTAGCTAAGGTGAAAGAGAACTTTTGGTGGCCTACCTGGCGTAAGGACATCATTCAGTATACTCAGTCCTGCGGTGTCTGCGCACAAAATAAATCACAGAAACAAAGACCATCTGGTCTCCTACAACCATTGGTCATTCCTCCAGTTCCATGGCACACTCTTTCCCTTGACTTCATCACTGATCTACCTCCAAGCCAAGGGTTCAACACCATCTTTGTAGTTGTGGACTTATTCTCAAAGATGGCCCATTTTATTCCTCTCAAAGGCCTTCCAGACGGAGCCACTTTAGCAAAAGTGTTCCTGTAGGGGGTGGTTAAGCTACATGGCTTTCCTTCGGTTCTGGTCTCTGATCGAGGCAGCCAGTTTGTTTCAAACTTCTGGAAAGAATGCTGTGCAATGGCACAGATCGACGTACGGCTATCTACCAGTCACCATCCCCAAACGGGCAGCCAAACCGAGAGAACCAATCAGACACTTGAGCAATATTTACGGTGCATACTGCACCACGAACAAAGGAATTGGAAAGACCTACTATGGATAGCCGAATATGCATATAACAATTCTTTGCATTCAAGCACGGGACAAATGCCCTTCTATTCCCTTCATGGCAGACATCCACGTACCTCTGAACTAGACCCTCCAGCCAGCTTGGAAATGCCAGCGGTAAAGACTCTACACACAACCATTAATCAGGCTTTCAAAAGGGGAAAGGAACACCTTATTGTAAAGACTGGTAGGGGGTGTCTGTATTTCCGCTCTCTTTATGGTAGAGGAGAGGCACAGAAGACCCCAGCCAAGATTCTCTATAAGGTAGCAATGGACGAGCGAGCAATCAAGGCCTAGCTTCTCAGGAGGTGATGCGGGCTGGTTCTTAAGTACAGTGTAGTCCCCGAACCCCCACAAAGGAATGTCCACACACTGTATTACTGAAAACACAGTCGTAATATAATTAATATTCAAAGGTATGTACACGAACACAATAACGCACTTTGTACTCGGAAGTCAATAACGATAAATATATACAATTCTAAAGTGGTACCACTAATGTTATCGAATCTCATTAAAGTGCATCAACTGTATGGTTAAAATGTCACACAGATTAATAACGAGGAAACCAGCAATAGAGATAGGAAGGAACGCGAGATGGTTGAAACAATAGGCAGAATACTGACCCCTACCACTAGGCACAGTTCTGTGTGGAGATCCCCCCCACATGGGCAACCTGTAAATAAAGATATATAGCACGAGCCCAGTCCATATAATGTTCGATAGTTTTACTTCTTCCTATTAAGGTTTTACCCCCCCAATGTACCTGGTGGGGTAGAGTTCTCCGACGATGCGTCGACCGATCCTTCTTGAGTGCCTCCCTTTCAGGCGGGAGCCACGGATCGTCGAGCGGTGTCGGGGAACTTGGCGTTCGGTGTCGGGGAATCGACGGCCGTTCTTCAGTGCCCTACCTTTAAGGCGGGAGTCACGGGTCGTCAAACGTCCGACGGTGAACAGGGTGAACTACGGCAATAAAGTGGCAGCTTCGTTCCTAGCGGTGCTCGTTGACGACGGAGCGTTGGCATCCTGCAAAGAAGAGGCGTGTGGGGCACCTCGGTGACGATAATTCTGGACCGGAAAGAGATGATGAAGAACTGTGGCCCAGCAAGGGCGTCGAGTTGTCAGCGTCTCTGTGGTCTTTAGGTGGCGGGAAACCTACCAGTGGATGCTCCTCGGCGCGTTGACGGTCGGGCCTCCTCCAGCGGGAGACAAGCGGGTGACGATGCAGACGAGAGCGTCCGATGATCAATTAAAGTTCTTAGGCAAACGGGAGCACGGCGGCTCCGGTTGGCGACGGCGGTCGTCGACAGTGGTAGACAACAGTCCGAGTGCTTCTCCTTGGAGATCCGCAGCAGTCCCTGTATCGGGTCGGCAGCCTGTCGAAGGTCTGTCTACCAGGGAGCGTTGGCAAAGATCAGCTGTGCACGATGGTCCCTCGTAGCTCGGGAAGAGGTCGCCTTACCAGGTCCTCTCTGGGTCAGTCCTTGGAAACACAGCAGCTTTCAGATTGCGAGGGAGAGCCACAGCACTCCTTCTCATCCAGCGGGGGTTTCAAGGTCAAGCGTCAGTTACTCCAGTTACTCGTCGTAGTGGACTTCAGCTTCTGAACACAATTCCTAGCAGTGAGAGGTCCCCAGATATACTGTTGATCTCCCATTCATTCCGCTGGGTCACACTCAAGCATCCAATCACGACTACGGGCATTCAGGCAGGCAGGCAGCCAATCAGGCACACAAGGTATTCAGGCCATTCACTTCTCTCCAGACACTCACAACAAGTTATGTGTATTGGGACAAGTACCGAGCCATTCAACACTCCAAGCTGCATTCATACCGGTTTCGGGCAGGGTTGTCTCAGTCATTGTGTCAACCACCAGATACTAGACACCCACAACACAGAATGCATATTCGTCACACACTCTATTCACCCAGGTCCCACCCACAGGAGGTACCCACAACATACATCACCGGGAAGGCTCCAGCTAGTCTGGCCGGGCCTTCACAACAACACCATACATGGTATTTCCACCCAACAGCCAGTCGGGGGAAGGGACAGAGTCAGGGCTTCCCAGGACTTTGGGAAAACAAGGTAATGGGTAATAGAAAGCAAGAGGCCACCGGGCCATCTTGTTTTCTATCAGGAATCAACTGATCCCAAATGGCAGGGCCAGGGTATCCCAAAATGGAGGATACTCTGCGCACCTGTCAAATTCAGCATGGAGCTGCCACCAGCCCATACCCTGCTCTGCGGGCCACCCACAGGTGCAGAAAAACGTACACTAGGGGCACAGGGTTGTACCCCCACCCATGGGTGCCATAAGGGTATCCCACGGGTCCGTTCACCAAACCAAAAGAAAGAGAGCTGCACCGCCAGGAGTCCCACAGGAACTCCTGCGCGGAAAACACAACAGAACACACGATAAAAAGCAGTAAAGGACAAGGATAAGGAGGCCCTGTCCCTCCGATCCATTTCCAGCATCACAGTCTCCCCGCCCAGACTGAGGTGGAGGGTGCCTAATCTCCCACGGGATAGACACCCTCATCCAGACGGTCAACATACCTTCTGGAAAGGCCATCTGCATTATCGTGACTCTTCCCTGGTCTGTGCTCTATGGTGAAGTCTAGCCCTTGTGTCATGATCACTGGGTTTCCCTTCAGAGATTTTCTTTGGTTCCAGTGCAGCAGGGTATTTGTGGGGTAATGCTGAAATAGTCCTTGGTAGTTACTTGTAGAACACTTATTGGATTTCAACATGGCTGCCAACGAAATTCCTCTAAATAGAATTTGCAGTCTAGTTGCGATCACTCTCACCTGACTGGGTATTTAAGCCCCTCCCCTTTTTCGTTCCGCACTTCGCGTCTGATTTTTCTTCAGAGATGCTTACCGGGGTTCGGAATTCCTGCAGCGTTCCCTCAGCATTTTTCCCTTCTTTGCCCGTATTTCCTTTCCCTCCCTTGTCCGCCCTTTGTTCTGCCCACGGCATTGTTTTTCCTGTATTTTCCTGTTCGAATTTTCACAGAGAGCAAGTTAGTCAAATTCCGTCGAATCCAGAGTACGGAGGGTTGCACAATCTCCGCAAGTATTGTTTCCCTTATTGGGAGTTGTTCAAGATTCAGTTTTCTTGCTATTCAATCACTGAATTTCAAGGTAACCTAGGTTTTCAGTAGTTTTGTAATGTTGTGGTGCACCAGTGAATCTTATGCGTTTCGCCATGAATAGTGCCATTATGGTTAATTTATGACAAGTCGTTGAGTTTCTCAGTGAATTCGCTCTCCTCAGCAGGCACCCGTATTCTAGTATTTAGTTACTCTTCACAGGCTAGAGTTCATTCAGCACCATACGCACATGTTTGTTTTTTCTCCTCAGCAGACACACGTATTCTAGGAATTAGTCACGCGGCGCTGGCTAGTGTTCCTTCAGCACCATGCGCACATGTTTTTTCATGACTAGTTTAGGTGCAGAATTATTTTCATGCTGTACATTAGGCGTGCATTTTTCTGTGAAGAAATTTTGAAACATTATTTTGCATTTCCCCGCAGTTGTGTGTCACTAATGTTGATTGAAAACATTCATTGTCCACACAGCAGTTCAGCAGAATTAATGGTGTGAGTCCTTCTGGCTGTTTCAGTGTTCTCTCAGACCCCTGTCAGTTTTCTAGTCAGCAATTTCCAGTCAGCGATATCATTAGCCTCTCGTTCCCTCAGTCTTCAGAACAAGCGCCCCTGCCAGTTGCAGGATGGAGAGCTCACCAAAAAAGAACCTAAGGTAATATAAAGAACAGTGGGAATGAACAATTACATCCAGTTATAGGAATAGGTTTTCTAATAGCTGTCCCTGGTTCTCTCACTAGACAAAAGGTTCAAGAAGAAGAGTAGCGACATAGAGATAGTTGAATACAACGCACCCAGAGAAGAAGGTCGTCCGCATTTTAGTGGTGTCCCCGCAGAGTCTAAGGTAAGTGTTACACCTTGCAGGCTAATTGACCACCTGAGCAGTTTCGGGTTCTCACCCTTCATCGGCATAAGCCACTTCAGGGGCTTATGATCTGTTTGGACCTTGAAGGTAGACCCCGTAAGGTAGGCCCTAAAATGCCTTAGGCTCCAAACTATACTAAAACATTCCTTTTCTACAGTAGCCCACCTAAGTTCTCTACCCTTGAGTTGTCTACTGATGAATATGATAGGATGTTCTCTCCCTTTGTCATCTAGCTGGGTCAAGACAGTTCCAATTCCGGTGTCGCAGGCATCCGTCTGTACGATAAAGGGTCGGCTGTAGTCAGGCCACATAACACAGGTGTCCGACGCAGACTTTCTTTCAAGCCATCAAAGGCCCTCTGACAGTTTTCAGTCCAATTGACCTTCCTAGGCTGCTTGGGTGAAGTCAGAGCTGTCAGTGGTGCAACTATGGTTCCATAGCCTGCCATGAAATTGCGATAATACCCGGTGAGGCCCAAAAAGGCTCTCAGCTGGGTTTGAGCAGTGGGAGTCTCCCAGTCCTGTACATCCTGTACCTTACTGCGGAGAGGTTGGATTTGACCCCCTCCTACCTCATGACCAGGATACGTGACTTTCCCCTGAGCTATCTGGCACTTGGTGGCCTTGATAGTGAGGTTAGCCCTTTTTAAGGCCTGCAACACTCTACCCAGATGTGTCAAGTGCTCTTTCCATGTGGAACTGTAGACGGCAATGTCGTCTAAATAAGCCACACAAAAGGCTTCCAGCCCACTGAGAGCATGATTGACCAATCTCTGGAAGGTGGCAGGGGCATTCTTCAAGCCAAAAGGCATGACCCTAAACTGGTAGAGTCCCTCTGGTGTTGAGAACGCCGTCTTTTCCTTGGCATGGTCCGTCAGAGCCATTTGCCAATAGCCTGAGGTGAGGTCAAAGGTGCTCACAAATTTGACAGCACCTATGGTGTCCACGAGCTCATCAGCCCTGGGCAATGGGTGCGCGTCAGTTTTGGTGATGGCATTGACTCCTCGGTAGTCCACACAGAACCTCCAATCCTTGGTACCTGCCTGGGACCTTGCCTTGGGGACAAGGACCACGGGACTGGACCAGGGACTGGTAGAGGGTTCAATAACACCCAGATCCAACATCTTGGCGTCCTCAGCCTGGATGTGGTTCTTAACCGTATCTGACATTCGGTAGCTCCTGCTCTTGACAGGCATGCTGTCACCAGTGTCAATCTCGTGCTTACACCATGGTGTAAGGCCTGGCGTCAGCGAAAACAGAGAGGCATACTGCTGGAGCAAAGTCCTGCAGGCCCTCTGCTGCTCAGTTGTCAAATCTGGAGGGAGCTGCACTCCCTCCACTGAGCCATACTGAGGGTTGCTATGCAACAAATCAGGAAGGGGCTCACTCTCATCCTCTTCTTGCTCTGAAGCTAGCAAGAGACATGAGACTTCTGCTCGCCGGTGGAAAGGCTTGAGCCTATTGACATGGAATACCTGAGGGGCTACCCCTGGGATTCCCATGTCAATCAGATAGTTGACCTCGCCCATCTTGAAGATTATCCTGAAGGGTCCAGTCCATTTATCTGCCAATGCCCGAGGCTTGGTAGGCTCCATCACGAGGACCTCCTGTCCCGGAGTCCAATCCACTTGCGATGCTTTAAGGTCATGCCATTATTTGTTCAATTCCTGGCTGGCCTTGAGATTCGCTGTTGCTTGACCCATCATCTGTGTCATCCTCCGCCTGAGGCCTAACACATAGTCCACCACTTGCCTGGCGGGACCGGGAGGGGCGGCTTCCAAATGTTCTCTGATCAAAGCAAGGGGCCCCCTCACGGGATGTCCAAAGAGTAACTCAAAGGGGCTGAAACCAACACCCTCTTGAGGTACCTCTCTGTAAGCAAACAGCAGGCATGGCAGGAGGAGATCCCATTTCCTCCTTAGGGGCTCTTCCAAAGCACCTAGCATGCCCTTGAGAGTTTTATTAAACCTCTCGACCAGACCATTGGTCTGAGGGTGGTAAGAAGTGGAGAACTTGTAGGTTACCCCGCACTCTTTCCACATGGTTTTCATGTAACTAGACATGAAGTTGGATCCTCGGTCAGAGATAACCTCCTTGGGGAATCCAACACGGGTGAAAATGCCCAGGAGGGCCCGGGCAACCACCTTGGCAGTAACAGTCCGAAGGGGTATAGCCTAAGGGTACCTGGTGGCATGATCTACCAAAAACCACGATGTCCACCTGACGTGGGAGGGTCAAGGGGACCGACGATGTCGATGCCCACCCTCTTAAACGGTTTGCCAACCACTGGCAAGGGTTGCAGTGGGGCGATGACACTGCCTCCAGTCTTGCCAGACAACTGACAAGCTGGGCAAGTCCTGCAGTGGGACTCCACTTCTACTCCCATTCGAGGCCAGTAGAAATGGGCAGAGAGCCTCTGCTTAGTCTTCTTGGTACCAAGATGACCAGCCAAGGGCACCTCATGCGCCAACTGCAGTAGGAAGGGCCTGTAAACCTGGGGTACCACCAACCTCTTGAGGGCACCAGGTTCAGGCTTAGTGGGCTCACTAACAAGGAGCTCACCCTCCCAATAAATCCGGAAAGTCCTAGGCACTTCTCCTTGTGCCTGGGACAGGGCCTGTTTCCTCAGACCCTCGAGAGAGGGACACTCTCTCTGTCCTTTACAGAAGTCTGCCCAGGAGGGTCCCCCTTCAGCTAACAAGCATTGAAGATTGGGATGATCCTCTGGGTTGAGAACCTCTCCCACAGGAGTCTTCTGGCTCTTCTCCCACAGGAGTTGAGACAGGGTTTACCACTGGATTCAGCCCGTCCGGAGCATGGATCCCAATGGGTGCTGTAGGAACAGCAGGAAGAGGAGCTCCCGCCACAGAGGTGGCCTTCTTGCGCTTCCTTCGTCGTGCCTTAGACCGCGCCTTCGGCTCGGGTACCTGACTCACAGCCAGACCCGGTGTCACCTGTGATCTAGTGAACGCAGCAGCAGTCATGGGAAGACCATCCGCGATCAATCCCAACTCGACTAGATCGTTACCTAACAAAATGTTAGCATGGACATTGTTCTGAACCAGGACAGGAAGCTTTGCTGTCTTGTCTCCAATTACGAGTGTGACTCAGGCTATAGGCGATAATTTGGGAGGCCCACCAGCTAACCTGGTGGTTCTCAGAGGAGCATCTTCATAGTCCTCTGGCTTGAGCAGGGTCCTGTCCACCACTGTCATGCTTGCCCCAGTGGCTCTCAAACCAGTAGAAGGCTGGCCATTCAGGAGGACACTTCTCAAAAATCTACGGGTGTTCTGTGGGATAGTCGCCAGTACTTCCGTGTACTGGTCCCAGGCCCCAAGGGACACTAAGGAAATCTCTATGGGAGCACCAGAGGTGATCCCTGTAGAGGAGGGGAGGACAGTGGCCTCCACCTCAGACATGGGGTAATGGTAGGTCAGGCTGACAGCTTGTACTCCGAGTGCCTTACCTTTACACTTGGAGTCACCCATTTTGTGATCCAGAGCCCCACAGTCCCAACAAGTGCCGGGAGTGCGAGGTACGGTACTGGAACCACCGGGAGCCTGCTTTGCAGCAGGTGGACCACTACTCTTATTCCCACCCACAGATGACTTATCCCCACTAGATTTTTGGGTCTTAGGAGAGGAGGGTTTAGGTTTATTTGACTGTGACTGCTTTTGGGACTCCTCAGCTTTCTGAGAGGCCCCTTTTTCTTTGTCCTTGTCCGTTCCACTGGAGTCCTTAGGGGACACCTGGTGGGAGACCCACTTGTCAGCCAACCTAGCCAGCTTAAAGGGATCCAAAATGTTCTGGTCAGCCACATACTGACGCAGCTCCAGTGAACAGGCTTCAGAAAAATGCTCAAAAAACAACAGGTGGGACAATTCAACAAACGTTTTCAGCTTGTAACCATCAATCCACCCCATCATATTCATGTGCGCAGTACTCACCCAGTCAACCCAAGACACATTCTCTCTTTTCTTAAAATCCCTGAACCTTTTAAGGTATTGGGTAGGCGTCTTGCCAAACTTGGCAATCAAAGCAGATTTCATACACTCATACTGACCCCTTTCTTCCACACTCAGCTTCAGAATACAGTTCCAGCCAGTTTGAGGCACTCTGCTTAGCAAACACTTAGCCCAATCTCTTTTGTCAACATCATGAATTGCACAAGCCATTTTCAAACGCTTCAATCCATTGGAGGATATCAGAACCCTCCGAAAACACACCAACCAAATCCTTCATAAATTTAGTTGCCGGGGACCTGACACTCTCACTGGGTTTCGCTGAAGTCTCCACTCAAGCTTTCTCTAGCTGGATTCTCTGACATTCAGTGTCCTTGTCTTTGAGTTCAAGATCCCTATTCTTGAGTTCAACTTGTTGAGCCAACTCCTCTTTCTTAAGTTCAGCATCTATTTCCAACTTGCGATATTCAAAGGCCAATTTCATCCTTAATAACTCAAGTTCCAAGTAATTGCTGGGGTTCGGAACAGAGGCAGCAGGAATGGCAGCATTCCCAGTAACAGATTCAGAAGAAACCCCAGGGGCAGAGTCCTCATTGGTTGCATTCCCCCCCCCCTCATCAAGAGTTTAACCATCGGTCTGGTAGTCCACCAGGGCAGCTATCAGCTCAGCCCTAGACTTATCCACAAAGTCTAACTCCCTGGCTTCACAAGCACTCTGGAGACCCTCTAACCTCATCCGAGTCAATTTACCATTCGCAATAGACTCCATTGCTTGTAATGCAGTTATTTTGTACACACCCAAACCTTGATCTAATAAAGTGCAGATATTTTGTAAGTGGCACGGTAAAGACTGGTGGGGGTGTCTGTACTTCTGCTCTCTATATGGTAGAGGAGAGGCACAGAAGACCCCAGCCAAGATTCTCTGTAAGGTAGCAATGGACGAGCAATCAAGGCCTAGCTTCTCAGGAGGTGATGCGGGCTGGTTCTTAAGTACAGTGTAGTCCCCGAACCCCCACAAAGGAATGTCCACACACTGTATTACTGAAAACACAGTCTTTATATAATTACTATTCAAAGGTATGTACACGATCACAATAACGCTCTTTGTACTCGGAAGTCAATAATGATAAATATATACAATTCTAAAGTGGTACCACCAATGTTATCGAATCGCATTAAAGTGCATCAACTGTACGGTTAAAATGTCACACAGATTAATAACAAGGAAACCAGCAATAGAGATAGGAAGGAACGCAAGATGGTTGAAACAATAGGCAGAATACTGACCCCTACCACTAGGCACAGTTCTGTGTGGAGATCCCCCCACCTGGGCAACCTGTAAATAAAGATATATAGCACAAGCCCAGTCCATATAATGTTCGATAGTCTTACTTCTTCCTATTAAGGTTTTACCCCCCAATGTACCTGGTGGGGTAGAGTTCTCCGACGATGCGTCGACGGATCCTTCTTGAGTGCCTCCCTTTCAGGCGGGAGCCACGGATCGTCGAGAGGTGTCGGGGAACTTGGCGTTCGGTGTCGGGGAATCGACGGCCCTTCTTGAGTGCCCTCACTTTAAGGCGGGAGTCACGGGTCGTCGAACGTCTGACGGTGAACAGGGTGAACTACGGCCATGAAGTGGCAGCTTCATTCCTAGCATTGCTCGTCGACGACAGAGAGTTGGCGTCCTGCAAGGAAGAGGCGTGCAGGGCACCTTGGTGACGATAGTTCTGGACCGCAAAGAGATGATGAAGAACTGTGGCCCAGCAAGGGCGTCGAATCGTCGGCGTCTCTATGGTCTTTAGGTGGCGGGAAACCCACCAGTGGATGCTCCTTGGCGCGTCAACGGTCGGGCCTTCTCCAGCGGGAAACAAGCGGGTGCTGATGCAGATGAGAGCGTCCGATGATCAATTAAAGTTCTTAGGTAAACGGGAGCACGGCGGCTCCGGTCGGCGACAGCGGTCGTCGACAGTGGCGGACAACAGTCCAAGTGCTTCTCCTTGGAGTTCCGCAGCAGTCCCCGTATCGGGTCGGCAGCCTGTCAAAGGTCTGTCTACCAGGGAGCGTTGGCAAAGATCAGCTGTGCACGATGGTCCCTCGTAGCTCGGGAAGAGGTCGCCTTACCAGGTCCTCTCTGGGTCAGTCCTTGGAAACACAGCAGCTTTCAGATTGCGAGGGAGAGCCACAGCACTCCTCCTCATCCAGCGGGGGTTTCAAGGTCAAGCGTCAGTTACTCCAGTTACTCGTCGTAGTGGACTTCAGCTTCTGAACACGATTCCTAGCAGTGAGAGGTCCCCAGATATACTGTTGATCTCCCATTCATTCCGCTGGGTCACACTCAAGCATCCAATCACGACTACGGGCATTCATGCAGACAGGCAGCCAATCAGCACACAAGGTATTCAGGCCATTCACTTCTCTCCAGACACTCATAACAAGTTATGTGTATTGGGACAAGTACCGAGCCATTCAACACTCCAAGCTGCATTCATACCGGTTTCGGGCAGGGTTGTCTCAGTCATTGTGTCAACCACCAGATACTAGACACCCACAACACAGAATGCATATTCGTCACACACTCTATTCACCCAGGTCCCACCCACAGGAGGTACCCACAACATACATCACTGGGAAGGCTCCAGCTAGTCTGGCCGGGCCTTCACAACAACACCATACATGGCATTTCCACCCAACAGCCAGTCGGGGGAAGGGACAGAGTCAGGGCTTCCCAGGACTTTGGGAAAACAAGGTAATGGGTAATAGAAAGCAAGAGGCCACCAGGCCATCTTGTTTTCTATCAGGAATCAACTGATCCCAAATGGCAGGGCCGGGGTATCCCAAAATGGAGGATACTCTGCGCACCTGTCAAATTCAGCATGGAGCTGCCACCAGCCCATACCCTGCTCTGCAGGCCACCCACAGGTGCACAAAAACATACACTAGGGGCACAGGGTTGTACCCCCACCCATGGGTGCCATAAGGGTATCCCACGGGTCCGTTCACCAAACCAAAAGAAAGAGCGCTGCACCGCCAGCAGTCCCACAGGAACTCCTGCGCGGAAAACACAACAGAACACACGATAAAAAGCAGTAAAGGACAAGGATACGGAGGCCCTGTCCCTCCGATGCATTTCCAGCATCACACTTATTCATGCCAAAGAAAAACAAAAGAGATTCACCGACCAACACCGGAAAAAGGCCCCTGATTATCAAGTAGGAGACAAAGTTTGGTTAGCCGCTAAATTTGTACCCATCAAGGGAACCCGGACCTTTCATCCCAGATTCTTAGGACCCTATATCATTAAGGCAATTATCAACCCAGCAGCCGTGAAACTGGATTTACCACCTAATCTACACATCCACCCGGTATTCCATGTGTCCCTCCTGAAACCAATGCAACCCGGCACACGGATTGGGACACCACCTAAGCCCATACTTGTTGACGGAGAACCAGAATTCGAAGTCAAAGATATCTTGGAGTCTAAATACTCTAGGACCAAGCTATATTATCTCATCGATTGGAAAGGATTTGGACCACAAGATAGATCCTGGGAGCCCAGTGAGAATATCCACGCACCACGTCTAATCAGGAAATTCCATCGGAACTTCCCAACCAAACCTGGGCCAGACAGAAGGAACACCATGAGAGGGGCCTTAGGGGGGAGTGCTGTCACGACCCTCGCCCAAAACCCCCTCTGGCAAACCAATTGGCCAGGTGGAGTCAGGACTTGAGCCTGGCATCCTCTTCAAAAGCCCTCATGGGGCCTGTCCTGGCGCCTATGGCGCCAGGCTCATACACCATGAACAACAATGTACTTGGGAACTACTTTATTATATTCTCAGCCAACATGGAGGCATCCACATAGCTTGGTTCAGAAGAACCAAGGTATGCGGTCTAGTGTTTTGGGTGTGGCAGGCCTGGAACTACTTTCCCTGGTACTACTTTACCTGGGCTATATAAACCACACCCTGACTGCAGAACATGCTTCGTGTTACTTTGCAGCTTGCAACGTGACGCTCACTGTGTCCTGATATTCCCTCGAACCTCGGAGAAGCAGAACCTGCAAGGAGACAAAAGGAACATCATTAGCAGCAGCATCTTACCTGCAGTCTTCATCTTTAAACACTCGCAGCTACTGAGAACAGCTTCCTCGAATCTGCACGCCTCCCGGACAAAACGACCTGAAAGAGGAAGATAGAGGCAAGAGACATTCACAAATTACGAACTGCTCAAAAGGCTTACCTGGCTGGTCCCCTCTCGGCTGGCACCACTCCGGACATTCCACTCGCGCTGTAGAACACTGCGACCTAAAAGGAAGGAAAACACAGGTTAGCAAAGGCAAGACTTTGCAGCGCTGCGCATAGCGCTTACTTACCACATCATAGCGCTCTTAATGTGGCATCATTTACCAGCGGGGCTCAACCAAGCCAGTTCGCCGCACTGAAGCTCTGCATACCTAAGGGCGAAAAAAAAGACATGTTAAACAAAGAAAGGTATGCAGGATAGCAACACAACTAAAGAACAGCAATAAGACCTACCTGAACAATATCAAACGGGCCAGCGTCAGTGAAGTAACTGGATAGCACTTGCCCATGAAAGACAACGCGCCCCTGCAAAGAAGGCAGGACGGAGAGCACGCCTAATTCTACCACAAGGAAGAACCTTCCCCGCAGACCACATCAGGGCAAAGCTGAGAAGCATACCTGTGAGTAACCCAGCTGGGTGGCGTCCCTGTGGATACCAGGTGAGCGTAACAACCGGCCTCCTGGTCAGATCACCTAATTTCTCTCTGAGCGGGCGGACCTCTCCTCCTCCCTCCTCGCCCCAACCACAACCGATACTATTGATGCTCTTGCCCCTGTCATGAGGATCTGTTTGAAGCCCAAAGCCAAGTGCAATTCTTGGTTTGACTCTGACCTAGCTACACTTAAGCGAAAGTGTAGGGTGGCTGAGAGGAAATGGAGGGCTTCTTGTTCATCCTCTGACAAACTGGCCTGTCGCCTTCTCCAAAGGCAATACCGACTCTCTGTCCACACTAAAAAGAGAGCCCACATCCAAGCCTGTGTCATCTAACGACTCTGCCGAACTCTTTAAAATCTGCAAGGACCTGCCCAACCCTGCTGCAATCTCTACCTTGCCTGTCCCTTCCCAGACCTTTTGCACAGCCCTTACCTCTCACTTCATCTCTAAAAACCAGGATATCCTGTCCACCCTTTTGTCCCCTCACCCTCTCTTCCCCCGCTCCTCACCTCCCCGTCTTTGAACTCTGGCCCCCATCTTTCCCCCCACCCTCTTTCTCGTCCTTTCTTCTCTTCTACCTCGATGAGGTCTCTAAACAAGTCTGATCTATGAAAGTCTCGTCAAAACAGGTTCATTCCTGTTCTTACAAAACCATCAAGGACCACATTGACACCCTCGCTCCTGCCCTGGCTGATTTCTGCAACCTCTCCTTCACCTCAGGCGCCTTCCCCTCCCCTCTGTAGCAGTCCCTTGTGCACCCTCTTCCCAAGAAACCCACAGCTGACTCTTCTTGCCCGGCTAACTATCGCCCAATCTCCATCACTCCTTTTCTGGGCAAACTTCTGGAAACGCTGGCCATTTCGCAGCTCTGGCCTGGCTGACCTCTTTCCTCTCTCATCGACCCTCCCAGGTCCAACTTGGATCCTTCCTTTCATCTAGCCCCCTTTCTACCTGCAGTGTTCGCCAGGGGGTCTAACCTCTCACCCTGGATCTTCAACCAATACCTGGCAACTCTCGCCCACCTCATTGCCATTTTCTGCCTCAATTTTCAGTGCTATGCTGATGACATTCAACTCATTTTCATGCTTCCTTCAGCCACCTCCTCTCCTTCTCTCATTTCTGACTGCCTATCTACCATTCAGGAATGGTGTGCCGCCAACTATCTCTGCCTGAATGCCAGCAAGATGGAGATCCTCCTCATCGGCCCACCTTCACCCTCCTTTCCTGTCACTCTCTGGCTGGCCTCCCTTGCCCTCCTCCTATTCTCACCTATGAGGCTAACAACCCTGGGGTCATCTTTGACTCCACGCTCTCCTTCTCTGCCCACATCTCTGATGTCTCAAAAAATGTTAAACTTCCTACTGCACCCCCTCAGAGGTATTCTGCCTTTCCTCTCCTTCCCCCAGAAGCTTACTGTCTTTCGAGCCTTGGTTCTCTCTAGGTTGGATTATTGTAACAGCCTCTTTCTAAATCTACCTGCTTCTACTCTCCGCCTTTTGCAACTTATCTAGAACAGGACTGCAAGACTTGTCCTTGGCCTCAAGCCCTGGGATCTTATCTCTCCAGCCCTGAAAAGTCTTTCTTGGGCCTGGGTCCAAAATACCTTCCGCTGTCCCTGCGTTAATACATTCCCTCCGGAGCTCTTCGCTCCTCTACCTCTAACTCCCTCAGAGTCAGTAGTTTTTCAAAGAAACAAGCTGGGGTAGATCTCGGTCTTCGGCTGGGGCCTCGTTCTGGAATAGCCTCCCTGTTCTCTGAAACTTGTGGAGAACCATCTATGGTTCCGGAAGCACCTCAAGACCTTACTCTTTGCTTCTGTCTTTGCTCCTCCTCTCCCCCGCTGATCTGCTCTGTCTCAGCACGTACACCTGGCTTACCTTCTGACTTTCGGTCCCGGGTACCTGCTCGCCCTGCCACCCACCCACACTGCCCCCTGGCAATCCATTGCACTGGGGTATGCATTTGTAATCATACAGCCCCCCCCCTTTTTTCTGCACTTATCAGACACCCCCTGTCTGTTGCCTTCTACCTAAGCACTTGCCACTTGCTGGCTGCACTACCACTGTTGTTGCATTTACTATTTATTTATTTATTATCTGTATTCCTTTTCTCAGCAATTTCCACTTCTCCCCCCCCTCCCATGCACTTCCCCCTTTCCACTCTCCCATGCACTTGCGCGTTCTCAGTGTTACTGGGCCTAGTAAGATCGTTGTTTTTGTGCTCCCTTGTTCCCCTCCCTTGCCTCGTCGCACTCTGAAACACATGTGTACGAGCGCAATACAAATAAAATATCAATATCAATAACGACCTTTCAGATCACTTCAAGGACACAATCAGCACATCCACCAAATCATACAAAGCAGACCAATCTACCACAACAGTCGGAATCGTCAGAACAAACTACAAAATGTTCCCCAAATATCAGAGGAGAAATTCGTCAAGCTGGTAACAAACAGCAACAAAGCCGGCTCCCCCAGGCATCCCTTTCCCCCATACATACACAAATCAATCCTCACGCAAGGAGCACCCATGGAACACTACAGAAACCTTTTCAACCAATCACTATTAACAGGGGGAGTACAGCGATCATTCAAATCAGCATTCATCAAGCCGCTCCTCAAAGACACAGCAGGCAGCGTGGAAGACCTTGAGAACTACAGATCCATCTCAAACATCCCCTATTCCGTGAAATGGCATGAAACCTACATATATAGAACAATACAAGATTACATAGAAGAACAACTTCTGCTGGACCAGGAACATGTAGACTTCCGACCGATGAGAGGAACAGAAACAGCACTGCTCTCAATCTGGGATGTCCTGAATGCTAATGCAGACTCAGACACAAGTGCAGCTTTAATACTTCTGGATCGCTCAGCAGCATTTGATACAGTGAACCATGACATCCTCATCAGGAGATTGGAAGAAATAGGAATCACTGCGTAGCCTTACGTTGGATTAAATCTTTCCTAACGGATAGAACAGAAACCATCTGGATCAAACCCTTCAAATCCACCCCAAGGGAATACACCTGTGGAGTACCACAAGGATCCTCCCTATATCCGCTGCTCTTCAACATATACCTGGCTCCATTAATCTATCTCATTAAAAGACATGACCTCACATGCTACAACTACGCTGATGACACATAGATTATCTACAAAGCACAAAAGACACGTGAAGAAAACACAAACCTGCAAGAATGCCGATAAGAACTCTACGGCTGGATGAACACAAACAACCTCAAACTCAACCCTGGCAAAACAGAAATAATGGTTATATCCAAAAACAGCCACTACATCCCATGGCCAACAGAACTAGGAACGTCACTGACACATCAACAACAGTAAAGAACCTCAGAGTCCTGATGGACAATGAACTAACACTTGAACCACAAGTAAATGCTATAATCACTAAATGCTTCTTCCTCTTGCACAAAGTAAAAGGGATACTACCCTTCTCTCCTTCACCCACAAACCACTCACCATCATTGCACTCATCATGTCCAGAGTAGACTATGCCAACAGCTTGCACCTAGGAATGCCAGAACGCCTATTAAAGACACTTCAGCGTATCCAAAACACAGCGGCGAGACTCCTGCTCAAACTACCATGTAAAGAACACTTTAGCCCAGCACTGAAAATGCAACACTGGCTTCCGATAAAACAGTGAATAAGGTTCAAAACAATGTGCATAACGCACAGAGCAATCCACGGCCAAGGAGCAGAGTTCCTAAAGGAAAAAATAACCATCTACCATCCAGCAATACCACTCAGATCAAGCTACGACATTTGCCAATAACCATAACCATACAATTAAAGAACATTCGGAGGAGCATCTTTGTCACACCTGGCTCCTAAAACATGGAATTACCTACCAAGCAACATACACACTACAAGGGATCATCTGGAATACAGAAAACGACTAAAAACTTGGCTCTTTGCCCCCAGAATCAGAAGGGAAGGAGTAGGAATCAAATTCTGGCAGAAACAGTAAATCCATTGCTTAACCATCCCCAACTGGTGGGCGTAGGGAGGACATTTTGGACCTCTCATGCACACACACCACCAAGTTTACAGAGGAATACCACAGTGGGCAGGGACACCCCATGAGAAGTCAAGGGAGATACCCATAACCTTCCAAACCTAAGCATCTCTAAGCCCAGGGTGGTGGGGCGACATACCTCCATGACCCATGTCCACATACCGCTAGACTTCTACAGAAGATAATTACCACACTGCAACATACCTGCCGACTAAGATGCCAAACAATATCAAAGCACGCAGGATGGTCATAGATGCCGACCACAGTAACCAAAAGCAAAAGAGGTAAGAAAAAAAATATGCTAACCGAATACTAAAACCTAATTTTTCTGCAAACTCTCCTCCTAAAGAAACTTGGACAACCACATTGCTGCACATCAAACCGCACGTACTTCACCACACTGCAACAACATACAAACAACACATAACCATGCACAACAGAACATGGGAATCACTCAGACTCGCACCTAAGCTCAGTGAATGGTGCAAACCAAACTGAAGCTGCCAACAGAACATCATATCTTTACTTTACTATGCATTTCTACCGCGCACCAGATACCCGAAGGCATAATGGCACCAACACAATACAGTACGAAACAGAACACATATAAAGGAGTGGCAGAATAGAATTCAGATTCACAGATAGCGCAGTCGGGAGATTCAGTCAGACTAGCAGAATAAAAACGTTTTCAGTTTCTTTTTAAACATGTCTGTGGACTCAATGCCCCTGAGGTCTGCTGGAAGGGCATTCCAGGCTAATGGAGCTGCTATGCTAAAAGCTCCCTTGAGGGCTTTACTTGTTTTACAGCGTACTGTTTTTAAAAGATTAGTGTTGTTGGATCTTAAGGATCTCGTGCTTCGCTTTTTCACGATCGCCTCTAATAAGTAGGCTGGCATGTGACACATGACACATTTATGTGTAACAAGTAACATCCTAAAATGCACTCAGGCTTTGACGGGGAGCCAATGTAGGCTGTGTCTTGCCTCTGACACATGGTCCTTCCGTCTCAGACCCTTCACCACCCTGACAGCGCCATTCTGAATGACCTGTAGGCGGTTGGAATCTGCTTGTGTGATGCCGATGAGGAGGCTACAACAGTAATCGATTTTTGAGCCAGCAATGGCTCTGGCTATGGTCTCTGCGTTCCTTTCTGATATAAGTGGACGGAGATGTCTGAGCAACTTGATGTAGTAAGTTGATGTCGAAACCAAGTTGCTCACCTGAGCTTTCATGTTCAGATTCCGATCCAAAATAATGCCTAATGTTTTTACTTTTTTCTTCACCTCGATCTTACCGTTATCGATTTTTAAGCTATTAAACATCAGGCCTAGTTTGGGAAGCTTATTGTCTGTTCCCACAATCATGAGCTCTGTTTTCTCACTGTTTAAGGCCAGGCCATTCAATACCATCCAAGTTTGGATAGTATGATATGCTTTATTGATGTTGCTCTCATCAATGCTGTGTGAGTCTGATATAGGGATGACACATTGTCATATGCATAATTGGCAAATAGAATGCCCTTATGTTCTAATAAGTTGAAGAACGGCACCATGAAAATGTTATAGAGACATGGTGAGACGCAAGCCCCCTGAGGTACCCCGTAGGTCAAAGGGACGAGTTTCGCCTCTGCCTCCCCACTAGCAACCCTACCTTGTCTTCCACTCAGGAAGGAGGTAATCCATTGCGCTGCATGGTCTGATAATAAGACAATGTCCCTTAACCTGGCAAACAAGATGGAGTGATCCACCAGGTCAAAGGCAGCCGAAAGATCTAAAATCATAAGCACGGAAGCGTGACTGTTATCCTTGGATTCAAGCAACTGGGATTTCAGGGCAAGGGGATCTGTCTCAGTTCCATGACTTTGCCTGAATCCTGATTGATACTTGTGGAGTATCTGTGAACCACTGAGATGTAGTGAAATCTGGTTATAGGCAACCCTGTCCAATATTTTCAAGAGAAACAGGGTGTTGGTGATGGGTCTGTAATTTGTCGCTGTCAAGGGACATAAATCTGTTTTTTTTTTTTGCATGGGGGTAATCCATGCCTTCTTTAGAACCCCTGTGACGCAATTTTGAGCGAAAGATGTATTGACGAATTTGGTAAGAGCTGGAATAAGCACAGGAGAACACTCCTTGATAATCATGGAGGGACAGGGATCCCCCTTGCAGCTGGTAGTTTTGAACTGTGTGATAATCTTAGTAAAGGTCTGCTGAGCACCAACCTTAGCTGAAGTCTCGAAGAGTTCTGGCTCCAGCTCTTTATTCAGAGTGAGGTTTTTTCTTCAATGATTTCTTTGATTTTGTCAAGTTAACCCATCCTGGCTGTCTGAATATCAGTGCACCAAGCCACGTTTTTAACAATGAAGCTTTATTTGGTCCTTCCGGCTGTTCATGTTCCTTTAGGATTTTAAACAGCTCCTTACAATCTGGGGTTGTGTTTGTACTTCTGTCATTAAATGACTCTTTTTTGGCTGTAAGGAGTGCCATTTTATAAGTCCTAGCTGTTTTTTTTAATATGTATCCAGGCTAAGAGAATCCCGACTTTTTCTCCAAGCATAGAAGTATTCAATTTTTTTGGCTTTGAGTTCCAAGAGGTTTGCATTGAACCAAGTATTATGTCTATATCCCTCCTGGCAGAGTTTTTCGTTTAATGGTGTCAGTTCCTCTGTGATATACTTAAAGGATTCAACAAGAGGGTTAGTAATATCGTGTAGTGTTCCTGATTTAAGAATCTCTCATGTGAGGGTCGAGGCCCATGGTTTTAAGTTCTGTAGTGTTAGTTTCATATGATTTCTAACTTTCCTCGAGACCTTCATGTCACCCGATTTCTTTGTAAAGCAATCAATGCAGGTCTGAAAATAAATACAGGAGTGGTCCGACCAAGGACCGGGCAGGATTTCAGTGTCAGAGATGTTCATATTGTGCAAGGCTACCCAGTCTAAGGTGTGTCCCTTTGTAGGTTTGGGGGGCTCTCACAGATTGCTGAAATCCGAAGGTGTCCAGTGCGACCTTCAAGGTACCTAGCCACAAATTACATCACCTAATAATATCATTTTGGTATTGGGTTTGAGGAAGGGTAAAATGCAGTTACTCAATTGAACAGGGAAGTTAAGTCCTGTTGCGTGTGCTCTATATAATAAGAGATTTAGGGTCTATTCGGCACAAATGAGTATTTTTACCACAATTAGTTCTGTACCCAGAATATCTTCTCCCTTGACTTCCCAAATTTTCATGTCAGATTTAAAAATCAAAGCTACTCCACCCACTCTACCCTCTTGTCTGTCCTGCCGCAAGATGCTGCACACTTCTGGTATGGCCAGGCCTAAAGATGGACAAGCAGCCTCTTTCCTATTCCCACTGCACCCTACTAACCGCTCCCACAGCCTCCCTGTTTCACACCGTCCTTTTTCAGATCCGCCAGAGCACCAGGGGACAACTCTAGTGGTGATAGTGCGCGGTACAAGCAACCTTTAACATTAACATTAATATGTATAAAATAGCACTGCCCTCATAGACAAAGACAATTTCCTGGGAAAAAAAGGTTTGCATTTGAGTTCATGTGCATACCCACAATGCCTTGCTGTTGTGGTTCAAAACTGAAGGTGAACTTCCAGCAATGTTGTGGAATGTGTGACTTAGCCCAAAAGAACTTTCCTACATATATATATATATATTTTTCTTTACCATATTTTCGCTGCTGCCTACATACGTAGTGGTCATTATCTTTTGATGTCAATTCCTGTGATGTCACTTCCTGTGATGTTATCAAATGCAAATGAAGGGGCCCGCACTTAAATTGCCACACTTGGCCACGCAATTCCCTGCAACGAAACTCGAGAGAAGGGAAACTCCACAGGACACAGGCCATCCAATCCTCCTTTAACCCATTTCCAGAGACCAACATGAGCAGGTCAGCCAGGCCCATGGTCCTACAACACAACAAAGTGGCCTCACCATGGGCCCAAGCAAGCATACCACAAAATGACACCAGCAGCAAATCTGCAAGGTCTGCGGCATCACAGAAAATACAAGAAGATACTGTCATGCAACAACATGCAACCGAACATGGAAATGAAGAATGAAGTTCCTACAAATCAAGATACACAACCAAAATGACAAGAAAGACCGGTGTGCTCCCATCTCCTTCTCCCTACCCTGTGTTCTGTTACCCCACCCCTGTGTTCTGTTACGCTCCAGAATGCATAGCGTGCACCGAGCGTAGGAAGGGGTGGGAGGCATGAGTGCAGGAAAGGTGCACAGGTCTGAGAGTTGAAGGGCTCAGCTAGAGCTGCCTGCAACCTCGTTTCTAGAACCCTTCAGCCTCCAGTCCTGCTTCTTTGGTGTGCAGTAAATGAGAAGGGCACTCTGGCAGGCTGTGGGAGGCCTTGTGGTTAAATGTGCTTTGGTATGTTTGAGCTATGATCAAAATGTGACCTTCGTGATTGCAGATGCAGCTGTTAATCTGGTGTGTGCCCTTCGGGAGCCCTTGTATCATCCCAGGGAGACGACATGGCGGGCAGATAACTTCCTTCAGGGTGAGCGGCACGCCACACAGTACCCAAAACAAACTGGCTCAAGGTTTCCAGAGAGTTCACGCGGAAAGGAACGGCCGTGTTATGCCTCTACGATGAAATGTGTCAGCAAGATCACGAACGTCCCGATTCCGTTTCTAAATATACCGTTGAGATTGATGACGCAGCACTTAGTCAAGACAAGTATTGGCAAAGCTAAAAGTGTTGGCTTTTCGATGGATAGATGTGGTCATCCGGTTTGTGTATTTTTAAAACTGTAAAGCTTTTATATGTTTCATTTTGCTTCGAATGATTCCAATAAATCGAATAGCCTGTTACTACTAGCCGTTCCCTTTTGTATGCAAGCAAATGAGAATTTTAACTCAGAGCTGAATGCTAGGTTACTGTTGCTTAGAAATCCAGTGGCTGAAGCAGAGTTGGAAGTGTAACATAAATAATTGGTACGCGTACCACTAGTTTGTTTGCTTTTTACAGAGCGTACCTTTAGTTCAAAGGCTCAAGAAACTCCTCCTGGACTCTTTCTCCTTCTCCCGAGCCAAATATAGAATCGGCTCATGCCTTACTTCCAAGCACTGCCAGTTTCCCAAGTCACAGCTAGGCAGACACTCACACAACATTCGTGGCTCTGCAGGTGGTTAAGGTGCTCAGATTGCAAACACATTTCTTTATTCAGTGGCAAGGCCTTCCATATGCATGATGCAAGATACATTTCCAACACGCAAAGCACCAGTTACCTTTCACAATCTGCCATAGTTGAAGTGAGCAACGCAGAGCACACATTTAAAGATTTGTTTATATCGTTGATGTCTAGTAGCCTGCCAGGCAAAAAAAATAAAGTTGCTTAATGTCACTAATCACACGTTTTGAACATCATGAAACGAGCTGCAGGTTTTTGACACAGAATCTCCATATCTATCTGAGTTTATTGCACGTTTTAAATCACGGAAAGTACAGTGGGCTTCAATAGATTTTTCAGGTTGAAATCTTGTATTCTGGGACTTATAGTTTACCATTTGGGATGTGAAATGTACAGCCACAATGGTATTATTTTGGCTTAACATGTTGCTATAAGGATTTACATTTTGGCATGTGGCTTTACTACGCAATTTGTGTTTTTCTGACTAAACTCTATAAGACATTGCGCCTCATTATGACCCTGGCGGCCGCAGAATGAACGGTACCGGTAAGGGACTGGCACAGTTCATTCCGGGCCGCCCTATTACGAGGTCTTCAGTGGGTCCCTCTAAGGAAAGCCTGGTCAGACAAGGCGGCCTTAGCGGGACCCGCTAGCAGACCAGGATGCTAACAACTGGCCCGTCATTAACGGGCCCATTGTTAGCATCCTCCCCATTCCCATTGAGCCCTAAGTGGGCTCAAATGGGAATGGGGATGTACCGGGTCCGGCGAAAGGGATTTATCAGGCCCTCTAAGGTCAGAATGGCCCAGTAAGTCTCCTTTTGCGGGACCCGGACCTAGTACCCGGTATGGGGGTAGCCATGCCGCTTTTAGCGGCATGCTACCTCCATACTCGTAATGAGGCCCATTATCACTGTAGCTCTTCAAATCAAAACTCTTTGTACTGAGTAAAGCGTGGAAGGCATGAAGTCAAATTTGAACAGTGGTGCATCACTTTGCAGCTAAAGTTTGTGATCCTGTTCCGCCGTTCCCCCTCTCCACCAGCTTTCCGGCCATCCCACTTCCTCCTTGATTAAGAAGTTTCTAAAACAGGGATACTTGACAGCTGCAATCGGGGTATATGCTAGGAAAAAGTGTCAAGCTCACATACGTTTTCTATATGAATTTAGTTTTTTCATTCAGGTGCCTTGTGCCACCTCCATAAGGTAGAACTAAGCAGGTAGACTGTGGAGAATTTGATTGTTTGATTGATTATTCTGACAGACTGTATATGCTAAAGATGGTATGACTGAGGCAGAGTCAGTCACTGGTCAGGCTCCCCTGACATGTGACCGACACGTCCCCAGCCTGACAGGCCTCATCGTAGTTGCTCAAATTTCATACTAGCCCACCTCGGTTTTGATGTACATGCATGCATCTACCATGAAATGTCATTTTTGGGGCAAAATTGAGGAAATGACACCCTTGCTAAGCGTGTAAGTGGCATGGTATTGGGTCTACATGCCATGCCACTCAAAATCCCTTTCACGGCTCAAAGAAAAGCGTATCCTAACACCAGCATTCTAGATCAGCTATAAGCACATACATGTCTGGAATTACAGAGCTAACCATCTCAATTAGAGCCGAAAGTCTGTAGTATTCTGCATGTATTTGAATCTATAAAGCACCATTGCCCAGGGTACTCTATTGTCTATTTCAATGCTTTGTATGGCACCAACACCTCACCTGACATTCGCTTTTGAGCGAGTGGTAGGATAAACACAAAGGCCAACAATGATAGATGAGGGTAGTTGGAGTCTGACTGAACTCGAGGAGTACCTCGCTCCAGTACTGAATTGCTCATCATATTTGCGCTTGTGTGGATCTCATGGGTGTGGCCGCTTGGTACTACTGTTTAAATAGCAGCCAATGGCATGCTTGTTTTGAAATGGAATTATTGCAGGTTAATAGGAGGGAGGGTACGAGAAGGAAGGTGGGTAACCGTGAGATATTATTACCAGGGTTTTTCATACTGCCTCTTACACAATAGTAGTCTCAAAGTAGTAAACCTTATCAGAGATCAGGGACAGCAGGACCGTAGTCAGATTAGGATGCATTGACTGGGAAAAGGTGTGATTTAAGACCAGAGATGCGTTGAAGTAAATTCTGGTGCAGGGCATGAAAAGGTGTGTAAGTGGGTGATGAGATAGGTGGAGATTGCTGTAGAGTAAATGTATATTGTGGCGGGTTGGAAGAAGGAGTTGGACACTCGGAATACATGATTCGATTCCTTCTATTTAAAATTATAAGTAGAAGGCCTAACTTTTTCTATCACTAAAAGTAGTACCCTAGGGGGGGCGCTATTGTGCAGTGGAACGATGCAGACTTTGCCTCCATAGCTCCGCAACAGCTGCAGACATCCTGCAGATTTAATCCTGTATCCCTGGCAAAAATCAGCAGCAGATCCATCATTCTTGACAGCGGAACACTGCAGCCGCAGATCGCTGCATTTTTTAATGAAAACGCAGAAGGAAACTGCAAAACAACAGTGTGTTTTTTTTCACGTTGGCCCGGCGGCATCATCAGTGCCAGAGACTGAGTGCAGGAACTCCACCGACCCGATACCAGGCGCTCCTGCCGCCCCCATCAGGCGGGCGGGCAGCAGGCCCTGCACAGCAGTGGGGCAAGAGCCGCAGACCGTGCAGGGGAGCATCGGCGGACCCGGCACCAGGCGCCCCTCTCCCTCCAGGCGGGAGAATTACAGTGGCGAGTCGCCGGCCAGCCTGGGTCAGGGCTGAAGAGAGGGACAGTCACCCGACACGGAGTAGCCGGTGGGGACCGAGCAGACCCAGGTGAGAGGCTCGGGGGTGGGTGATATCAGGCCCCCTGAGTCTGCACAGAAGGAGGAGGGTAGCCCCCTGGGCTGCAGCAAGCAGCAGGGCACCCATCCCGACCAGCCACAATCTGCCAATCCAAGGGACAGCCTGGGACAGGACTGAAAATAGGGACAGCCACCTGACACAAAGGAGCCGGTGGGGACCGAGCAGACCCAGGTGAGAGGCTCGGGGGTGGGTGATATCAGGCCCCCCGAGTCTGCACAGAAGGAGGAGGAGGATAGCCTCCTGGGCTGCAGCAAGCGTCAGGGCACTCATCCACCGCCAATGCCACGGCCTGCCCACCCTGACCAGCCAGAAAGCGCCCAAACCCAAGGGACAGCGTGTGACCTCACTGGATACCAGCAAAGTGAGGATGCTAAAGTCAACTGGGCACAGACACCCATACTGTGATCCCCATCCGCCCAAAGACCCAGCAGACCCAGGGGAGAAGTCCAAAGGCGGGTGACATCAGGCCCACTGGGGTCTACATGAAAGGAATAGGAGGATAGCCCCTGCGCTGCAACAAGTGATGGGGCATCCCCCACCCCACCAGGGCCACGGCCCATCCACCCTAGCCAGGCACAACATGAGGGAGTAGGAGGCAGCATTAAAACCCACAAGACTGTCCCACAAGGCACCCAGAACAAAGGGACAAAGCCTGGACTTCTCCGGCCACAGGCAGAGAGAGGACAACAAAGCCAATCAGGCACTGACATTGTGTAGTGAGGAGGGGAAGCCAACCGTGCAGCAACATGGTCAAAGACAAAGCTAGGAAGACGGGGCTCCAGTGTAAGATGGCCCAGTATACGGTGGGTGCCCCCCAACTCCCCATGACTCACGCCACTGGAACAGCAGGCACAGATGGGGAGTTGCAAGACCCTAAAATCTCCCTCCGTGACATAATGGGAGCCATAGGGGAATCCAGGTCTTCTATGGAGGAGAACATTGATGGCCTCTCAACAGAAGTGTCCTTTCTCCGGCAAGACATGCAGAACATGGCCTTGGGGGTCGGGGAGGCAGAGCAATGCATCTCAGACACGGAGTACGCAATTAAGAGAATAGAGAAACAACTGACAGTGGTCACCCAGAAGCTCACACACCTGGAAAAATAGGGCAGAAGACAGCGAAGGAAGAGCAAGGTGCAATAACATTCGCATCCTACGAGTGCCGGAAAAGGAAGAGGGGCCCAGTACAGAGCTCTTCTTGGAGCAATGGCTAACGGAGCTCTTCGCCCCGAAGAAGCTCTCAAAATTCGTCTCTGTGGAAAGAGCACACAGTATGCCAGAGGGTTGTCCCATCCCGGGGGCACCCCCCGCACCATAATAGCACGACTCCTGAACTACCAAGACCGGACAATCTGCTGCAAATGACACGGTCCACCGGCCCCATCACATATAATGGTTACCAGATTGGATTTTTTCCAGATTATACCAGAGAGGTCCAGAGAGCACAACAATCTTTTGAATCGGTCAAGAGGAAGATGCACTCCCTAGGCATGAAGTATGCTCTCTTCCTTTCGGCGCAACTTAAAGTCTACTACAAGGGAATTGTGCACCTTTTCAGTAACCCCAAGGAGGCATAGTTATGGCTCCAAATGAATGTTCTCTCATCGCCTGGACATCAGTCACCGAAGGGGCGACCCAGACCCGGGTCACTCCACAACCCTGCCCGAATCACAGCCAGCAGAACAATCTACGCTAGAGTCCATGCTGGGGCCAGAGGGTAACAGATGACTTGGTGTTCCTAATGGCACTGGCCTACACACTAGCAAGGACATACAGGGGTAAACAATCTGAGCGACTACAGATCGGAAATGGAGGGTCGCACGAACAACAACAGCGGGTACCCCCTAGATGGTTGACATGGTTCATTCGCACCCGTTTGGTGCTGTGTTAGGGCCACAGGTGCTTTAAGTTGGGGAGGAGTACAGGGTGGGATGCAGGGAAAGTTGGTCAACCGTTGTCGGCCTGATTTTGGTTGATTTTTGGTTCGCAAGGTAGGCAGCGTATAAGGACACTCAACCAGGGGTGGGCATGAGGCGGAGAGAGCCAACGGGCGGCAGGGGAGGGAATGGAAGGGGGGGTGCTATCCGGGTTGAAGCATGGTTTCACTGGTATGATGGCTCATAATGGGAAAGTCTCGGTGATGACCTGGTATGTCAACAGGCTGTGCTCAGTTGTCAAAAGAAGGTTGGTCCTACTGTTCCTCAATAGGCTGTCCTCCGACATCGTATTTCTTACTGACAAAGTGAAGTCCAGCCCCAGGGGGAGCTATGTTCTGGCAAGGGGTTAGATGTGGGGCGACACCTGGGGGTTGGTAGTGGTATATGCATCCCCACTGCTCACATCTGATCTTTTAGTGGAGCTTCAGAGGCTCATGCTTCAAAATCACGCAGATGTTTGGATACTAGAGGGGGACTTTAATGAGGTGATGGACCAGGGCTTAGACACAACATATGGGGGTACTAGGAATCCGGCGACCTGTACCAAACTGCGCTCGTTCACTGAGGCTCTGGGGTGGATCGAAGCATGGAGCTGGCTGTATCCAACTGAGAGGGGCTACTCCTTATTCTCTGGGGTACACACCCCTATGTCAAGAATTGACTACTTTTTCGTCCCAGCGAACATGACCCACAGGCTACTATCTGCCAAATTCTTGGCCAGAGGGATATCAGACCACTCCCCGTTAGTCATGGAGCTATAGAATGGGATTACTAAGCCCAAAGGGAGCTGTTGCCTTAACACTTATTATCTGGGGGACTCTGAATTTGTGGACGGCTTGGCGGCTAAAACCGGGGAATACTTTGAAATAAACACGGACAGTCGACAGCCCAGTCACACTTTGGGACAGATACAAGGCCTTGCTACAGGGGGAGGCGCTCTCAATGGTTGCAGCGAAATGTAAAAAACAGGCACATGAAATGGAGGAGGTGGAGAGGGAATTGCAACATGCAGAGGGGGAATTTCTTTCCTCTGGGTCACAGCAGGACAAGCTGACACTAGCTACAGTGCAAGAAATACTGCGTAATGTGGCACTTGACAATGCCAGAGAGGCGCACTGGGCTACACAGAGTCAAATCCATGAAGCCGGGGATAAAGGTGGGAAAATGTTGGCATGGCTCGAAAGGAGAGATAGAGGGACTATATAAGTATGCGATTATGGGACACACAAGCGCATACAAGGTGGGAAATGACTAATGACATAGACATAGCCGAGGCCTTTGTGCAAAATTACGAGGCGTTATACAGCTCGGGGAATGGGAACAATGAGGTGGACGGGCCAGACGCACTAGATCAAGTGCCTCTCACAAGGCTTTCTGCTCAACAACCTCTGGGCTTGGAGGCAGGCATTTCAGAGGAGGACATTTCAGCAGCAATCAGACAGCTACAGATGGGAAAGGCGCTGGGGCCCAACGGGTTCCCGGTGGAGACATGGAAGCGGCTAGGGGAAAAAGTAATTGGTCCTCTGCACCGCTTCTTTCTACAATGTAGACAGGATGAGGGTCTGCCACAAGACCTCAGGCTGCCTTGATAAGGGCATGGCTGCCTCCTAACTGGCCGTCCGGTTCCGTGGACCCTGAATGAGGAAATACCGGGCTATTCTGACTTTGGAGGGCCCGGTATTTCTCCATCCAGGGAACACGGACCTGGACCATCCCCATTCCAGCCCCCATAGGGCTCAATGGGAAGGGGGAGCATGCTAACAAAGGGCCCGTCGTCCAGAGCGGGTCCGCAAGGGGACCTCGTAATAGGGCGGAATTGGTTTAACAGTGCCGGCAGCTCTACCGGCGCCGTTAAACCCATTCTGTCAGGGTCCTAATGAGGCCCATTGTATACTGTATGCAAGAGAGATCGGTCATGGCAGATAAGGGTAGGGAGCTGACAGGGGACTCCTCCCCCTTATTACCCTAACTAAGTGTTAAGCAATCTGGGAGGCATGAACATTATGGTTCAGAAAAGGAGCTGCCATGGATATTAGAACCAGAAATGCTCATTAAGGCACCTTCAGTTTACTGTTTGGCAGGCCGAGAGCCATCTTAAACCTCACTCTAACTTGCTCAGGGACTGGGCCAGTGGGGATGGCTGTGATTTACGCCTGTCAGGCAAAGAACACCGCTCGCAAGGCATTCCTCGGGTGATAGGAGCAGGTCAGAATTCACTGTTGTTTCTCCTGGAGGTCAACCACCACTGTCTCCAACAGGCCTCAAATCCTTCTCACATGACACAAACAGTTACAGGCTAAAAAGGACACCCGCCATCTTTGATTTAAAAGTTTGCAGGAGGTTCTTCTGGGGAGGTTGATGAGATGAGGAGCATGACAACTAAAAGGTGGAGTGAGGAGTCCACGAAGTGTCTCATGAAGCCAGGTGCATGAGCCCTTGCCCTAAAAGGGGTGCTACAACTGTAAGAAAAAAAGGAAAAGCATGCTGTTGGGGAATGAATGGGGTGCCGGGCACAGAATGTTTGCCATTGGGGTGGATAGTACAAGAAACCAGCACTGCAGTCTTGAATTTGGGGTATCTGATTGCACAAGGACATTATCAAATATGCAAATGGCCCAATGTACATACACCCTCCAGCCTCAGCCCCTCCCTCTTTCTCATACAGAGTGTGGCTAGTCCGCCAACAACCCTTGTTAATAACACCAGTATGCCGACCTTGAAAGCAAGCCAAGACGGGTTCAGGTTAGTGCCCATCAGCACCAGGAATACTGTTGAGCTGGTTTTTAGTGTGCTAAAATATACCTTCTTGTGCCTTCACAAGATGGAGGGGCTTGACGGGGCCTGTGATACAAAATGAACACATGTTGTAGTGCTGCATGTTGCACAACCTTGCAGCATGATGCAATGGGCTGGTTTTAAACCAGGAGGTGGGAGGATGACCTGCAAGATGACACGGCAGAAGAACATGGGCAACCAGAACAAAAAGGGGACCGTGTTGATGTGGTTATGGAAAGGTATTAAGTAATGAACGCTTTTGTCACAAAAATAAAAAATGTTTAAATAGATGTTTGATCTTTCCTTCAATGGCTCCTCTTTTCCTTCACCCAACTGTTCTACCTTTCCACTACCAACAACCACTGTCACACCCCATCTATTCTCTCATTTCATCAGCAACATTACCCTCCCTAATCCCAAATGTTTCATCATTCCATCACCAAGAAACATCCCTAACCCAATTGTTTTGACACCCTAATCACTATCAACCCTTCCCTCAACTGCCCCATCATCCCATTACCCCACATGCCCAGCTGTTCCATCATGCCAGCACCAACAACCCCCCCAACAGTTCTACCTTTGCGTCACCTAGAACCCCGACCCCAACTGTTCTGTCAAACCCTTACGAGGAACCCCACTACTTAATAGCAAGGATCCCTGGTCAAATAATGAGCCAGTTCCCAGACAAAAACCTAAAACCCACCTGAAGCCCATACTCACTCTTCACCTATCTCCACCCATTGCCTCAATTGGGATAGGTTTCCATGCAACGCCAGTCCCGCTTTAGGTTCCTTCTTTGAGTCTTCAAATCTATCCATTGACTGGCATCCCTCTACCTACCAAACTTTAAATTTGGCTACTATCCTACTCACAGTCTGTGATCTCCTACTCTCTTTAACCATTCTGTTCACTGTGTGCCCTGCGCTGCCTTCTGCATACTCTTTCAATTGTTTCGTCCCTGCCACCTGGACTACGTCTCAATGACATTCCCTTACCCAACTACTGTAAAGCACCTGTCAGCAGGCATGCTCTGCCGCCTGCTCTCCTATAATGGGCTTCTGCTTGAAGTGATATGGTAGCTTAAATAAATAAATATGGTCCCCTTTTTTGGCTGGTGTTTCTGCATAGGGCCTTTCGCGGCCACTGGCTCTGCGGGTTTGTCACCTACAGCAACACTACGCACTGCTGTGAAGGGGGATGGGGGTTGAAGTGGATGGGACCGGGGGTGTTGGTGTTTTGTCCGTACCTCAGCACATCTGCACGGCACACAGGCACTGCTCCTGGCGCACCAGCAACCCAGTCGAGGTATCAAGGGACCTAGTCTACTTTATACCGGTGCCAACAATCTACCGGCTGCCACAGGTTGGATACCAAGGAACACAAAACACTTGACAATGTTTCATCATCTGTATTGCCATGTTTCCCTGTGAAGGGTTGGAGGAATGCCTGACAGATGGGCTGCAACCCAAAGGGGGGATTATAATGCAATAGTTGTATAATAGAGAGGTAAGCAAGATTCAGAGAGGCACTTATTCTAAATGGACCTAGTGTCCCAAAACAAAGCCCTCTTCTGGATCTCTGATCCAAGGACAATGTCCTTCAGAGCAGTCAATCTGAAGGTGGTATACGTTGCCCCAGCAGACTTCCCTTCCTTTATCTTTACCTTGGCCTTTGGTTATACAGCCCAGTCTTTTGTTTGTCTCGCGTATATTGCAACCTTGAAGCACATGCGTGGGTAAGCCCTGTATCACTATATTGTTGCCGTAGGTGCTATTCTGGGTCAGTTTTCTCCCCACACTCTAGGTACTTCTCCGGGATAATGAACGAAGACTACTTGTAAGTAATTCAGCCATCCTCATCCGCAAGGGAGAATCTGTGCCTCACTGGCACAGTAGTAAAACGGGGGCCAAAAGACAGAGCTTGGCGAAAGGCAGAAGGTAGATATTAAATAAAAGGGGGGGTGAGGAATCCTGAGGTAATGCTTCTCACGGCCAGATCCAGACAAACAAGGACTTTTGAATACTCCCCTTTACCAGATATTTCCTATTCTTTTTTGGTCCTCGGTAAGGATATATTGAAACATCTCTGGTCCAGCTAGCCTTCTTAGTCAGAGGGATACTAACTTCATGAAGATTTTAAGCTGTAAAAATGTTTTGAAAGAGGGACACTGCCGCCCGACAGCAGTTCGCCATTCAATGGTAGTTCTAACATTAGTGAGTACCAGACATGCCAACATTCTGAATCCCCTGAGAGGGAGATTTCAGCACCGAAATCATGAGAATGCATTTTCCCCATGGGAATGCATTGGGGAAATTGTTATTTTCGGCGGGAGACAGTAACAAATAGTACTGTTTTTAATTTAAAAAATCGGGAGTCTCTCGCCTAAATCGGGAGGATTGGCATGTATGGAGTACGTATAGAATTAAATTAGGGAGCTTGCTGGCTCTGTCAACATGTTTCTACTTAGAATAAGGAAGGCATCATAGCTGTTTTCCAACCTTTCCCAAGATGGAGCCGATTTCCTTATGTTACAAAACGTATCACCGCTCTTGGGTCGAAAAAACACAAAAGGTCCTAGCCTGGGCACACTGTGGAGAAGACCGGCTCTAGCTCTAGGCTGGCGGCTGAATTACGTTTTTTTGAGTGGTGAGACTCTAATATAATGAGACTCCAATGCTCTCTGGGTAGTTTGGTAACTTCGACTGTGAGCTGAAAGAAGTGATGTAATAATTAGACCTTTTCACACATGAATGGTAGATGAAGCGGAAATACGATCCTCTCCCTTTGTAAAGCCTTCGTAGGTTTCGAGGGAGAGGGAGGGGCAGGAATGTGCAGAAACCCCATTTGCTAATAGCTTCCGCTGGGGACCCCCCCCAGGCAGGCAGGCATGCTGAGACGTCACTATGTTGCCCGGATCTTCTTGTTTCGCTTTCTTGCTACCTGGACGTGGACGGCTTGAAAGAAAGTTTCAGGTGATGTCATATCCGGTGACAAATGTAGGCAAGCTGCAGTCTGTGGCCAGAGGCTGTTAATTCTACTTCCTGTCCACAAGAGGGCGGGAGAAGCCTCTCGCCAAGGTGTGCCAGAACCTCTCCGGTTTCATGTTGTAGCTCTCCTCCTACCTTCTCCCGACTTGCGAGTGACGCGCTGGATAGTAGTGCTGGGGCCAGCATCGCCGATTCCCCGAGAACAAGCAATACAGTAGCTGATAATGGAGGTGCAACTCCACACTACTCCCTTAATGAACCCGTACATCGCAGGGAGCGCCAGGTCGGAGGAAACTACATGTACATGAGAGTTAATCTGAAACCCACCTTGGAAGCAATGGCTTCGTGCCTTTGGCGTGTCCTTTGGACAGATAGGAGACAATGCAGTTTGTGATCCGTGTGTGATATGCGGGTGTGTGTTACGCTATAAAAAAGAGTATCTGTTATTTTTATTTTATTTATTTTTATTTATTAATGGGGAATGTCTGTACTAATTTTTTGTATGTTTTGCATGTGTTTGTTTTCTGTGGGGGTCATGTTGTCGAGATGGTAATTTCCAGGCATCGTGCTTTAAGTGACCCGAGGTTAGCCGGACAGTGACCCTGAAGTCTCCCAAATCGTCTTCTAGATGGTGCTCCCTCAGTCTACCACTAGAAGGCACACGAAGTTCTCCTGTGCGTAACAGGAGCCTGAAAGCGTGCTCCAGAAGACTCGACTAGTGCCAGGTGAACGTTGCTGGCGCCAAGGAGATCTGCTCGGAAGCTGTGAGACGAATGCCTGTAAGGAAATGGAAAGTCGGACAGCCCAAGCCTTACAGCCAGGGTGCGGGCCGTATAAATGAGTATATATGGCTCATGGTGTGTAGACATTTTACTGTGAGGGTGAAATAAAATGAGCACGAAGCCCAGTGTGATGTGTGCATCACCATCACAGCCATGCTTGCCAAATATACACACCTCGGGTTATTTTTAATGTCCCCAAACTGCTTTTTGGTTTGATCTAAAGCATCTCACAACCCACATTGGTGCTGTTTGCCCCCTCCCCTTTCTTATAGGGGATTTATTTACATGCAGAATTGTTTATATACAGAGTGAGTTAATGTATCTATTGAAAGCTATTTGTTTATCAGAGAGATGTCTTTACAATGTACAGTGTGGGTGCAGACAAGACAATGGGAGACATATTTGTAGGGTCGTGTGCAGTATTGTACTGTTTGGCGCAGGAAACCTTTACCTAAGAGCTGACCACTCTTCCCATAGGCCATTCCCAGCAGTTATGCCACTCACCCTCCATAGAGCCCACCCTCTATTTCTTATCCCACTTAAAGCACTGCGTGCAGGGGACCTGCAGCTTTAGTGCTTATATGACTGTGTAGTCCCCCCTCAATACAATTTCCCCAAAACGGAATGCAAAAGGAAAGAGTAAATACTGGCAAAATCATCTTTACACTTTGCTTTTACGCTCCATTTTGTGAAATATGTCAACGTCGCATGCAAATGATGCTTCGTACACTGCATTTACAATTGATTCTTAAGGAATCTGGCTGCTTTTACAATGGATCCTTAAGGAATCTGACTGCTTTTAGCAGGTGCATGCAGGCAGATTCCATAGGAACCCATTTGTTTGTCAGCAGAATCAAAATCTCACACAGGCGCAACACTAGGTGGTTTTGTACATGAAGTGGAAATCAGGAGGAGCAAATGTATTTCCTCTCCCGTCTTCCACTTCACAACCACAACTTGTAGGAATTTATGTTACAAAAATTGTTCATTGCATGCATAGGTCTTCCGACATTAGCACTTGTATTACTGTTGAGTCACCTGCACCAAATGTTGCACAATCCCAATGGCAGCATATCTGGTGGGGGTACCCAAGATTGGCGGGTTACTGGAAACAAATCAACCAACACCTCCACACAATATTCGGAGCAGAGACGCCCAGGGGCACAAGAGAGGGATTACTGTACTTAAACGGCCAGGCCAATAAGAGCTGGGCAAAGACGACCAAGAAGGCATATACAATCCTTTCACTGGCAGTTCTCCTTTATGATAGTTCAGAAATGGAAGGCCAAGGACTCCCCCTAACCCCCAGTTGAACAGGACTGGTTGACTAAGATTGGGCAGTTCACTACGATGGAATGGATGACTTACTCATTGCAGGGCATCCAAGCCAAATTCATAAAGGACTGGGAGGAGGTGATGGACGGACTTCGTACATGAGGATTTCCGAGAAGGGTATTGCCCTCATAAATTCTGCATTCTGGAAATAGGGTAACTACTGTGGCCGTCAGACTAATGGATTGATACAGGGGAGAGGGAAGGAAGGGGGCCGGGTGGTATATGGTTGCCTGTTCTTTTAAGTTCTTATGATAAAATCAAATAAACATTTTTAAATGTTGCACAATCCCATTTGAAAGTGGAAAATGACATGTATGGACCCTACAGCACATTACTGCTAACATTAGCAGCACCCTGCCTGTGATTAGACTTTTAATAAAATGGCCCCAATGCCGCCTGTAAATTCTGTTTTAAAAATAGCATTCCGATGGATTTCTATGGGATTTGTTTGCTTTTAGCAGGCGTGGGTGGATTTCATAGACATCAATTTTTTTAAGCCCTCATAAAATGTCACAAAGGCGTGAAAAACAAGGTTATGTTGCACCCGCAGAAGGGATGAGGAAGAGGAAACCTATTTCCTCCTCCTCACCCATCTCACACTCTGCATGCAAAAGGCTTTTCAAATGCACGGAGCAGTAAAACAAGTGTTAAAGGAATAGTGCGCTGAAACATTTTATTGTCCCGAGCTTTCGGGCATGTGCTTTTAAGCAAACTGTGATCGATCGTAAAGATATTTCTTATGCACCGTATCTTAGTTTTCCTCACTTTTACACATGCAAAATCAACAAGCGGGGCGCGGCCATCTTGTGCTAATCTTATTTGTTGCTGCATCGCCCTAAGTTCAACTGCCCTTGCGGCACTATATCATATCACCCTCCTCTAAAGCTGACATCACTAGATGCGTAGGGGCCATTTCACAACGCAAATGCACATCTAAGTCAACGTTCTCTGTGCGCCAGCTAATGATGTGTTTCCATGGAAATGGCAGGACGTCTCTTTCCTCAATAAGTATAAGCAGACCGCTTCTCATCAGACAACATCTTTTTCAATCGTTTCACTGCTTTTTTTGTATAGCCTGCTTAGAGGTTGTGCAAACAGATACTTGTTCTAGCATTACTAGCGATTCTAATTTTGTCATATAATGGCAACAATACAGCTCTACCAGTATGAGCCGGAGTATTCGAGGTGGAATTAGTTGACAGAGAAAGATGCGGAAACGATGGGGCATCGGATGACAGTTGGGAAGACGAATCACTGGATCCTGAGCCAGAGCCTAGTCGCATGGAAGACGTTTCCACCTGGTGTACCTGCAATCGATGCAAGGTCATGCCATCCGAGGAGGAGAACTGCTGCTGCTGAGAAAACTCTGGATGCCTGGCCTACATATCGAAAGAAGACACACCTTCACTATGCGTTACCAAGCTGCATGATTTCAGGGCAGCCTGCCTCACAAGGTCCGTGTTGAGGAATATGATGGCGCTTATGCAAAAACTTTGCGCAACAGTTCGCCCTCGCAATCCAAGTAATGACTAAGTGTACTCTAGATTTGATGTCAGTTTGAGCACCGAGGCCACTAACATTTCTTGTTTGTCTCCTATATTGTCGTAACTTTGATCTATCACTGCCAAATGAATGTAGTCTGGCAATTCAATACATCTCTCGCGCTATGGGGAAATCATAGTGATCATTTTATGTGTCTTTCAATTTCAACTAAGAAACAATATTTCTCTGTGCCCCAAATGTTAGGGATTGCATGGGGGTTCACTTTTGTAATGTGTCTACACTTTAAAGCCCAAGTTGATTGATCCATGAAGTAACATTTGTACGGGCAACTATGCCATAGGATACAGGATGCGTTTTCAAGTAAGGATTGTACACTTATCAGGTTCATTTAAATACAGTATGTATGTTTATCTTCCACAGGTGGTACAGGCTGGTGGCCTATCGTTCCTTTACATGGTGGCTTCATGGGAGTCTTGATTACAGCGTTCAACGAGTAATACCCGCCTGTGTCATTGGAGCCATTCATGCCAAATTCCCCAGTGACAGCGGACAGTACAGGGGATTTCCCCACATTGTGCTGCAACCCGAAGTATACAATGTGTAGTATATATGTGCCATCAACATCAACAACAAAATAAAATACAAAAGAGCTTTTATGAATAGTTGTTTCAATTTTTCGGTGAATCAAGGACACGCTCACTTGTCTATGAGGGACATGAAAGAATGGTTGGTGCCCTTTTAACGCTCAGCTCCTCTGCAACAATCAATCCCCCCTCCATTATAAACGGCCAAGTACCAAACACCATGTACACTTCAAAAGTATCTTCCGCACAGGGGCCATTGTATACATGGCATCCCCAGACCCCGTGTTTCCAGGCTCCCCTCTTGCAGACCCTTCCCCTGCAATCCACATTAAGTGGGTCTCCCTTCAGCAGTGTTCCGGGCCTTTTCTACATGCCTCATGCCCATCCACTATCATGAAAGTTTGCACCTTTGGCCGTGCCCTCCCAAGGGGGCTGACAGGGTGGGAACGGCCAAGGTGCCAAACACCATGTAGACTTCAAAGGTATCTTCCGCACAGGGGCCATTGTACACATGGCATCCCCAGACCCTGTGTCTACAGGCTCCCCTCTTGCAGACCCCGCCCCTGCAATCCACAGTGTGTCTCCCTTCAGCAGTGTTCCGGGTCTTTTCTATACACCTCATGCCCATCCATCCCCCCTCCACTATCAATGGCAGTTTGCACCTTTGGCCGTGGGGGCTGGCAGGATGGGAACATCCAAGGTATGACCTCCCCAGACCCTGTGTCTCCAGGCTCCCCTCTTGCAGACCCCGCCAGAAACATGTCACACATTCACATACACACCCACTTTTCTAATCCTTTATAAACCCCTTGATATTTATACGGAGAACATCTGACCCTGAGACTTTGTGGAACGGTCTTGAACTTGGGGAAGGGGAGCTGGAAATCGAGCCAAGAGCTTGAAGAAGCTCAGAACTTTATTTGGAACGCTATTCTGTTGTTGCTGACATCCTCATGCATTGTTTAGCTTTAGTTGTGAGGGCAGGTATAGGTTTTGGACACAGACAGATTTTTCAGACTTTCCTTGTTTTATTTATGTAGGGAAATCCCACCTCGGCATAGGGCAAGTTAGGCCTTCACCCATCCTGACATTTAAGTTAATAAAAGTATATCAATAGAACTTGGAATCTGTTGTCTGTGTCTTGCTTCATGATGCCTTCACAGCTGACATGGAAAGAAAGAAGGGGACAATATTAGAAATTAATCGCAAGAAACAAATATAGATTATTCCCTTTCCCAAATACTCCCCACTAAAAGGTGTGGTGCCAAAAACAGCCTAGCTGGGCCTAACCATCTGGGGAAAAGATCAACAGTCAGGTACCTGGTAGCAGAAGTGGTGCAACATTTACTGGAGCAAGAACAAGTAAAAAAAACAAATATAAACAGATCCCAACATTGACACTGAAATCTGGCAAATTACAGGTCTTCCAACTGATCCATGCCGCACTTTGTGATGTGCTCATGACCACACCCTTTCCTACTTAGTACCCTTTAAGGCCCTTATATTGGACTGCTCTCAATTCAGCATGGTCAAATCCTCTATCCCTCATTATCTTCCCCAAGCCTGCACACTGGTTGTGTCATTCCCCATTCCAACATTGCCACTCCCA